>NC_134140.1:98347617-108347617 GCF_033958435.1 Carettochelys insculpta
CATAATGTAAATAAAGAAGGTCAAAATCATTTTCTGTTACTATAATTTCTGCTGAAGTTAAAAAATCATTTAAAAAACTGCATTATTTTATCCAGCCACAATCTTTGCCTCTGAGCTCTGTGGCTATCTGAATAGTGGTGATGGACATTAGAGAAAATTTTTTTAAATTATTACAAAAATACCAGAGAGATAGCTATGTTAGTCCCTATTCTATCAAAACAAAAAAGCAGCCCAGTAGCACTTTAAAGACTAACAAAATAATTTATTAGGTGGGGCCCATCCAATGAAAGCTCACCACCTAATAAATTATTCTGTTAGTCTTTAAAGTGCTACTGCACTGCTTTTTTGTTTTTTTACAAAAATAAATGCACATTGACTGGTAATGAGGACTAACATTTGTATAACGACTGAAATAGACATATTTCATCCACGTATATCAAAGCACTTGGTGAACTGTATGCAATCACTTTGTATTCTGAGGGGAATTTTCTAAAGCACATACATGATTAAGGAGGATTCGCTTTGTCTATGGAAGTCAAATGAATCATGCTGCAAGTGCCTTTGAAATGTTTTTCCCTGTGTACCTCTGTCACTCAAATAACTGCCAGTGCTTGTGTGAACAGCAGCATTGCAGCACAAACCTACCCAGTACAGAATAGACAACACAACTCTAGTGAACATCAGTTGCATTATATTATAATGCGACTTGCGTTATCTACTGATAACTATGCAGTTAACCCCTGTCACAACTATACCGTAAGGCTCCAGCACTTCATTGGTTCCTAACTTTCCATACGAGGAGACGTATGAAATTCTGTAGCAGCTCAGCAGTTTTGTTGCATGATTTTCAATTGGCTAGTCTTCATGAGCAGAACAGATAAATTTCTGGGAGCGTGTGAGCTTGCAGAGGTGTTTTCCAGAGCATGAAGTTCATTTCTGCAGCTCTCGTAGAGGTGGATTTTGATGTGGTAAGCAGAATGATGTTTGTTTGCATGTGGCTTTAAGCAGTTGTAAGATACTCTGCAGCACTTGGAATAGTTAATTTGCAGTAAGCTAAAAATGCGTGTGTTGGGAAGACTCTGATTGCTTCTTAAGTAGTTTGCTCCATGCCAAATAAGATTTATAATCTGAGAAAAGTGGTAAGGTGAGGCCATTAACTAAATTTCCCAGTATTTAATGGACTGGCAAAGGAGAAAGTATCTACAGTAGAAGTAACTGGGAAAAGAGGCTTTAAAAATTGGTGGTGGTTGCAGAGACTGGTAGCAGTCTGGTGATAACAGCATCAGCAGAGAAATCTTCAAAAGTACCAACTCCTACATTTGAAGATGAATTTCCCCCAACAACTTTTTTTGTTGTTGCTTTTTTGGGGTTATGAGTAGGAGCAAAAGTTTTAAAGTGATCTCTTTTTTATCTGACCCCAACTACTCTGTTCACTGGACATCTCTGAGTTATGTAGTGAGACTCAGGAATCTGCAATCAGTGTTGAACATTTGTTGTTTGATTTTGCTGTAGAAGTCAATCTTTTATTAGACTCAGAGCTTCCTTTTGCAGATAAGTAACTAAGAAAATGTTGCTATTACATGTTTATTCATGTGCTTAAATCATTCCACATTTTAGTCAATTAATGACAGCACTATGCTAGACATTTTAAAAATTGCACCCACATACATTAAAATTGGTGATGACATGAGGCTTACAGTGGAAGTTTTAGATATAAGCCAGGTTAGTGAATATGTTGTCTTCTGCTGCTGTTTTAGGTGTTCCTAAGAATGAATTCAAATCATACCTGGAAACCTTAAGATACGTCGTGATTAAGTCCAGAATATATAGACATGGATCTCTGAAGATCAAAGAAGTGGGAAAGCTAAGGATTAATTGCTCAGCGCTTTCCTTAGAGCTCATGTTAAACACACAGTCCAGCCAATAGAGTTATGGAGAAAGGTTTTCACGCTACAGTTACATTGTGTCTGTTACAGGGTTCAGTTATTGTGCTGTGTACTAAAGATCTGCAAAAATACCTCTAAATTTACAGGAGAAAAAGTCAATGGAAAATGCTTCACAAGACTGTCTGCAGCCAACAATAAAATATCTGCAATGGGGATAACTTCTTCCTGAATGGAAAAATGTAAGTTTTCTGTGTATTTGTTATGTTTGCTTAAAATTTATTGCACATACATTTAAAATATAGATCTCCCTTGATAAGATACTATATATTAAAATGGTTAAAAAAACTGGCCAGTTTTCGTAATACTTCAAATATGTATGGAACAGCAAAATGTTTACCAAGTGTTACAAATTGAGCAGTTGTGGAACATTTAAAAAGTATTTATATATTGTTCGAAGTATTTTAAAGAAATATATGTTCAATATGTTTTTGAGACATGCATACAAAAACACATGTATATTTTTCTATGCAGCTGTGAAAGCTACAACACAGTTATGGTTAGCCATATGATTTGTCACTATGTTTTGCATGATAGCATTGTCTGTGGGTCAACTTTTGTCTTCTCACGCTGCTGTAGTGATGCAAAATAGCTGTATATGTAGTGTAACTAAAATAAGGTGAGGTACATGGCTTTTTATGACTATTTTGCTAGATCAGTGCAAAGCAGCCAGAACTTACTAGTGAATATGGCTTTATATTTTTGTGCACTCCAACAGATTCTTTTTTATAGACAGTGAGCTGTTCTGAGTAAAGTTAAACTAGAATTCTACACAAGTCAATCTTCTTTCCTGAGATACGAAGCCAACAATGGTCAGAGCTGACAACTGTTTAATGTCTGGTATTACAGCTAAATTCTAATCCTGGAGGTAGACACTCAAGCCCCCTGGAAATGAAATGGACAATCCACATGCTTTGATGGAGGAATTTGTTCTTTGGATTTTACCCATAAATAACTGCTGAGCACCAAGTCTGGCTTTCTAAACACATTTCTTTTTCCCCAAATTCACCCTAACAGAAATAAGAAAAATTATTGAGAGCACAGAAAATTGCTGTGTTAGAGACGGGGATTGGGAGCTGGAAGAAGAACCCAGATTTCGCAACTCTGGTACTGGATCACTGTGTGACTTTAAGTAAGTCATGGAGTAACTCTGTGCCTCGGTGTCTTCATGTCTGAAATGAAGTAATAATGCTACTTAACTCATGAAAATATTGTAAGCTGAATTCTTTTATATAAGTAAAATGCTTAAGTTATTTCAGATGAAATGTGATATAAATTTACAGTATAAACAATAGAAACAGAATTGACCCAATTTTCCTTTTGAACGAATCTATGTTTATCTGTATTGCAATGTGTCTTCAGATAACTATAGAGGTTACGTCTAAACTTGCATTCCAATTTTGTTTCAGGAAGAAGGGTTCTTTCAAAGATGGTGTTTATTTTCAAATGAGCCCCATCTATACTGTTTTTTTCTTTCGAAAGAATCTTTTCCGAAAAGAGATTATGCAAATGAAGCACAAGATATGTAAATCAGTGCCTCATTTGCATTTTCAATTTCCCTCATTTGCATTCCTCTTTCAAAAGAGAAATGCAAGTGTACAGGTAGCCAGAAAGGCGGGGCTAGAAAGGAGCTCAATGGTTCATCTAATGCAGTCCCACCACCTTTTCGGGTTTAATGAATGATGATTTGCCTTCCAGGGTGTCTACCCTCTGAGAATCTCATAGCTAATGAAGTCTTTCACAACAGAGATGTTGTGAGATCTATTATCCTCATTCCGCAGGCACAGAGCGATGAGGCAACTTGTGCAATGTTTATAGGAGTCTTCTGACAGAGCGGAAAACAGAACCTAGGAATTGAGGCTACTTGTCCTCTAGCCTTACCACAGGGGTAACCTTTCTGGTTTAACAAGTGCATATGCAAGTTTTTGTTATTGAAAAGATTTATGATTGAAGCTTTTTGAAAGTTTATATTGCTTTGCCTCTTTTCATTTCATGCCCTTTGAAGTTATGTCCTTAAATGGCTTTAGAGGTGGGATAGTAGAATGGCTTTTCAATTAGTTTGTTTAAAGTAAGCAATTGACTCCTCAGGTAGCTGTGGGGTGTTTTTCAATACACTTTTGAATTAGGCCCTTGTCACTGACATGAGGTTGTGGGCTTGACTTCTCTGCTGTGCTGTTCAGTCAAGGTAATTTACTCTTCAACTCCCCTTTCCCTGATTATCATTAAGCTTCTTTTTCAAGGACAAAGGCTCTTTCAGGATTTTCTGCTGGGGTAGAGATAGTTCTCAACTGCTTACCCTGACGTTATTCCTCAGGGTATGACTGTAATTCTGTGAGACAGAGTTCTTCACTACTCCTGGAGAAGGGGAGAGAACTGAATGACCATGTACTGGCAACAGGTTGGAATTGATTCAGAAAGGTGCTTTCCCCTCAAGACATGCGACAACCTCTGTAACTTTACAGTTCTAGAGCTTCTATGGGGTCTTCTGGCCAAGGACAGGCCTAGTGTTAATCTCTTTCTAGAAATCTAATTACTGAAAGAGAATGTTGAGTCCTGAAAATATTTTAAAATATTTTATGTCCATTTTAAATGTCCTTAGCTTTAAAGGTTTAAAAAACTATTAAAAAGTCAGGCACAGAAAATCATAATTTACTGTAACTAATACATAAAATAAAATAATAAAATAATGAAAAGAAACTAAAGAACTCTTTCAAACAATGTACACAAATGTATATCATGTAAAAAAAAAGTACCTCTGCATTATGTGCTTCACAGTGGTGTAAGTCAGATATCAAGGGATTGACTTTTTGCAGGAGTTCCAAATATCTCAAAGTAAATAAAAAAATAGTTGCCAAATTTGTCCTCCATCACTTTGATATATTTTTATCATATGCTTTGAAACCAGTAAGACAGACTGTTGTTTTTACCCTGTCAATAACCTATGCATTAAAAAGGTTCATTTTTTTAAAGAAACAAAAAAGTGTTTTAGACATTGTATCTGTGCAACCAGCATGGAATTACTGGGGAAAGAGTCATGTACTTGTATTAAATTGCATAACCGTGACAAGTTCCCATTAAATCAGATAACAAGTGGTGTCACGTGCTTGTTCAATAGCAAAGGGGCATTCATAGGTTAGCAATGCAATAATTGTTTTGAAAAATCTGCCAGTTCCTTAAAAGGACAATAATTTAGATAAGTAAAACTGCCAGGCCCCAAAATTGTTTTCTTTGGCATCAGACACTCAATGACATTGCTGAAAATTCTATTTTTGTGAATAGTTATTGATCTCATTGGTCATAGGTGGTCACCTTTATAAAGAAGCTTCACTCAGGCCTGTAAAAGGAGATATCTGCAAATATGAAATTAATTGGTGTAAGAGTAGTACCATAGAGTAATTATGGTAGTTTTTAGATGATGACAAATTAGCCTATTATGGGTATGATTATGTGTTACAATTATAATGCAATTCTCTATCATTTATACCTACAATTAATTGGAATGAAAAACCTAGAAGCTATCTTTAGAAATACGGCTAAAAAGTGCATCCTTATAAAGTGTAGTGCAATCTAATAACAGTCTGGATAGGATAGTAAACCACGACGCAAACCTGAGTGAAAATGCAAAACACTAAATTTTCAATCCAGTTTCACTAGTGTGGTTAACTTATAAGATAAATGTATTCAGCTCTTCACTCCTTGGATTTCGTGAGTGCCAGACAGTGAGATTCAGAATCACCTAAGACTTTTCTATCCATCATAATCCAGGAACATAGAAGTAACAGATTGGGACTATTTCTCACAATAATATCAACCCAATTATTAGTTCAAAATACTTCAAAATAAATTGTGGATCAAAATGAACCTCCAAAAGTTCACAAATTTGTAAAAATTAAAAGTATTTCTCAAGCATCTTCTAGTCCAGCATCTTCCTGGGTGACAGTTGAATTTGTCCTGTAGACAATATTGTTTGAGATTACTTAAGGTGTTATGCTACAATATGTCTTTGCTGACATATGATACAACTACAAAACACTGTAGTCTCCTGCAGGATGAGAGTGTTGTGAGGAAATCTTGAATGGAATATTTTAAAATCAGATTCTGCGTATTCCAAGAGATATTACAAGTTCAGTCTCCAAACCTATTGTTGATATTTATTATACAGTGAAAGATCTGTTGTCTAGTGTGTTGGCAGAATGGAGGCCAGGGTGCCATTTAATCAAATATTCTAGTTAACTTGGAGTTATATTTTACCAACAGGATACCCATTTTCAAAGTATTAGAATACAATAAAATTAATATAATATAAAACTGAATAGAAATACTCACCAATCCAGGAGCTGTACTGCACTGCTAAGCAGTTTGTTTCTTGAAGCACTGAGATGTATACAGGAAAAGATTTCTGTGCAGTAGGTTATCTTAAAACACTATGAATCTCTATGGACAGTACATGGTGTACACATCAATCACTAAACATACATGCAATATTAAACATAATTTCATCTTTCTTTTAATTCATAAAACACTTCAGGATCTTGTAGTCACCTTGGAGTCATCATTGTCAACATCAATTATCACTAGATACAGGAAGTGTATGAATCTGTAGTGACCCTATGGCATACCTGGACGTTGTTCCTTTGAATAAATCCCCGATTTCAGCTTGCTTAGTTGCCTTCTGCCTCTTTTGCATAAAAGCAGAGTGCAGAATATGGAATTGTATAATGTGTGGGGCAGTATACTAGTCCTGGTTATTAGATTGAAGATTTGTATTGGGAGATTCAGAAATGCTGGGTAATCGAGCTTTCTTTTCATTTAAGTGACAGATAACAGAGTTTTTGCTATGGTTGGCTGATCTGTGGCATACCATTTTGTTTCCATATAGTTTGCGTTTTGAGACAGACAAGAAGAAATGTGAATGAAATGCTTAAGAGAAATGATCAGTACTCAGATGGGCAGAGAGTTGCTATAAAACTTACCAAATTTACCTTCTATTTTTCTAAACTATATATAGCTTAGGCACAGTCATGTCCATTAGTAACTATTATCTTCCCCTCATGTAAGCATACAACTAGTTTAACAGAGCTTCCTGAGAAGAGCATGATGTATCCAAAACACACAAGTCCCCCTCCAGCTTCCTGTCTGTAGGTAGTGCTGCAGTCATTTTGGATTAGCGATAAACGGTCATGAAATTGGAAACAGGTTCTCCCAGCTTTACACAAGAATCTGCGAAAACATGAATACTTGTACCCAGAAAGTGAGAGTCCAACTCAAACATCATAAAATAATATACAGTGCATGCTTAACTGTGTGCAGGGCCTTAAGAACATATTAAATGACATTGCCAGATGCCAAAGACAAATATGCATTTAGCATTCAAATATATAGAAATTTGGAGACTGTCTTAACTAGACGACTGACACTGCTTTATTTTTGTGAAATTTCTTTTACTCCTGCAATTTTTTGCTCTTCACTTTGGTTTTCATTTGGCAGGTACAAGTGGAATGCTATGCCACATCATCATATTGTGGCTGGAAAACCCTGATGAGGATAGGACATGGACCATTCTGTTTGAAAGTTTTTCACCATTTCCCTGGAATCAGTAAACCTGTGTTTCCCTTCCTGGAAGTGGAAAACTCCAGCGATGATGGGAAAGCTGTCATCAGATTGAATGCAGAGTGTATTTTTAACAGGCTATGCAGGGGCATTACCACCCAGAAGCACTCTGCTGAATGTTTTTGATCATTTTATGTTCTATAGAGGAGGTCTACAATAGTCTTTAGTCCTTTCATAGAGCTACTGCAGCTTCTGCTGGGATTATAAAATCGTAGATTACAGAAACACTCAACACAAGGGCTATGCAGCTGACAAGAAAAATACAGATACAGTAAGTGATCTATGCTAAAGATTTTGGACATGAGCTTTTATTCAAATTCAAAATCTGAACTAAAGACAGATGACATCATTAGTTCCTCTCCTTCTTACATCATTTTATCTGAGAAATCACTTATTCTGGGCATCTCATCAGAAACTGTGGGTTTGTGGGGGCCATTTGCCAGCACATGGATCTTTCAGCAGAAGTTACTTGAATAGCCAAGCTGAGATCTTTGGATGATGGGTTCAAGAGATGTTCAGGCTGTGAAAGTTCAGTGTTAGCAAACAAGGCTTTTGCCATCCTCTAATATGGAATTTTCATACTTTGATTAAACAAGATATTTGACAGAAGAACATACCACTGGAAAAATTTCAGCTAACTCAAGTTCCACATTATCTGTGGAAGTGGACATCTGAAAAGATCCCACACTGAAAAAAAAAAAAGGAAATATTTAATTGTGCCATTTGTTCCAGGAGGCCAGAAATAATCTACCAGATCACTTTTGGTGCTAAAATCTTGCATAATATGTTTGCGTCAAATGAGTTAACTGAAGAAATTGTTTCTGATAGTAGTCCTGTCACAATGGCAAGTGGTTGGGAAGGGACACAGAGCTGGCTATGCTGCCTATTTGCCAGGGAAATCCACAGCTTTCTGTTAGGGCATCTTTAAGGTTACTGCATGAATGTGGATGCACAAAGTCACCTTTTTGTGTGCAAGGATTTGTCCCGAAATAGGAACGTCCATTTGCACGTCCAACATTACAAACAAATGCATATTAGGGTACTTTGGTACTTACCTCTATTCCAGCTAACTTACTCCCACTGTACTTATGCCACAATAAGCATTTCTGATGAGTTTGCACTTCTGCATCTCAATGTGAGAAACCCATTGATTTCATATGTGGCCAATCTAAAAAAAAAAATTCCTTAGTGGTATGGAAAAGCTCCTCTGCCCCCAAATATTCTTAAAAAGATCACATCGAACAACAGCTATTTAGATCACTCCATAATTGGTTTAAACTTGTTTCTCCTCTTGCTTACTGTTCAGTATGTAGCATGGTCCAATGTGGAGAGTGAAACAGGGTTAGTTTTTTACATGTAGGCACACTTTTATTTAAAAAAAATATTTGGCTTTATTTTTCATTAAAACATAGAATTACCTGTCCTCCTCCTGTTTTGATGGCAATCTCAGAACTCAGAAACCAAGGAGCCGCTTTGCCACACCATGGGGCCCAGTCAGCCACATTTGTACATGGAAAATGTATTGGACACCATGGGTCTAGACCAGATGTGAGTAAACTTTTTACAGCAGGCCCCATTTTTCTTCCCTACAATTAGCAGGGCCTCCCCAACCTGTCTAATGTAATGCAAACTGATGGAAATTTCAGTTATGTTCATATGAAAAAAAAACAACAACAACTTTTGGCTCATGAAAGAAAATGAGTGGAATGTAAAAACTTTATTAATCTGTCTATAAATGTGAATATACATACCTAAAAACAGTAACATATTTCAACATGTTATTGAGATGGATGATCCTGAGACCCAGGAGCCAATCGTTCTGAGCCTCCACCTTACGAAACTTATGCCCTCCCTGCAGGCCTGTCCCCCCACTTTGTACACCCATGATCTAGAAACTAGCAAAATTACTTCAAAATAATGGCTGCTATTTTGAAATAACTCTGTAGTGTAGCCACAGCGTACCTGAGAACAGCATTATGTCACAAAAGCAAAATTCCATTGAACTCAATCAAGCCTCTGTATTTGCATTCACAATCCTGAAATTGCACTGACAACATTTTGTAGTCAGCTAGGACCACTTGGATCTCAGGTACCTAAAAGTCCAATAGTAACAGAGAGGGAGCCGTGCTAGTCTATGTACTATTAAAACAAAAAAGCAGTCAAGTAGCACTTTAAAGTCTAATGAAATAATTTATTAGGTGAGCTTTCTTGGGATAGACCCACTTCTTCAGACCATAGCCATACAGAATAGACTCAACATTTAAGGTGGGGGGGAATCAATTTTCTGGGACATGATAGGGGCTCCTTTGCATACTTGGCTTAATCTAATTCTTGACCTCCCCCCCGCTCCTCCCCTCTGCTCTCTGATTTGCTCACCTTGATAATTTTTTTTCTGATTTGTCAACCTTGATTACTCTTTTTGGTTCTCTGTGCCTTAAAAATCGAGTCTGTTCTGGTCTGGCTATGGTCTGAAGAAGTGGGTCTGTCCCATGAAAGCTCACCTAATAAATTATTTTGTTAGTCTTTAAAGTGCTACTTGACTGCTTTTTTGTTCTAAAAGTCCAATGTTTACCCTTTGTGGGTGTAAAATTGGGCCCACAAGTCAAACTACAAAAATAGAAAGTAGCTTGTGAAAGTTGGCCCTAATGGATTACAGAAGTAGCATAACATTTTTTACATTATAGTTCATGAAGTTCAAGCCACAAGAGATTTTTTTTCTGTACAGTATAAATAGATCAATTTATTTTCAAGTCTCCTAATTTCAGAGGAACAGATGATATGGGAATGAAATGGAGAGCCTGTGGATTTAATGGCAAATCCCCATGTTCAGAATGTCGTTAGATACTCCTGACATCCAGCACCTAAGTATCTGAGAACCTCACAAGTGTTTCTAGATGGATCGCCATACCACATCTGTTAAATATAAAACTATATTGTCCTCAGTTTATAGGTAGAAAATTAAGGCAAAAAGACCCCTAAGACTTGCCAAAGGACCTTGTTCTTTCCCACAATCACTATCCACTCTTCTCCTGGTGCAGCAGGAGTGGCAGAAGTCCACAGTGTTATTTTCAGTCACATTTTAAAGCAGAAACACATTATTAGGGTCTCCTACCTGACTTACATTCTGATCCTCATTCTGATGACACAGGATATTCTGAACTATTTCCAATGTGACTTCCTCCTTGCACCCATCTAATTCCAGGTGAGTGGCTTGTTTTAATGACATTTATATGTTAAGTCACAAAAGCGTAGATGATTAGGGTTGGAAGAGATCTCAAGACATCATCTAATCCACTCCCCTGCTCAAAGCAGGACCAATCCCAACTAAATCATTCCAATCAGGGATATGTCAATCCTCACTTTAAGTATGGCTATGGATGAAGATTCCACCACCTCCCTAGGTAACCCATTCTAGTGCTTCACCACCTTCTTAGTGAAACAGTTTTTCCTAAATTGAACCTAGACAGCTCCCTCTATGACTCATTGAGTTGTATGGTTGTTACTGAGGGAATCATTTAATCTTCAGCATCTTTATTAACAGTGAAACCGCATTGGAAGAATAAAACAATGAAAGAAAGAAACGGATTCTTAGAGCCCAGGCTGAATTTGCAGGCCTGCAACTAAAAGCAAATGCAATCTAAGCAAATTTGATGTGTATTCGGTGAGCCGAAGCAATTATGGAACCCCACAAAATTTACAATACAGAGCTACTTTCTGGAGTAGAACAGCATGCCTTTGACACAACACTTTCATTAGTCAAAATTCTTTGCTGCCTTTGGTTCTCCAAAAGCCCTGTGACATTATGTAGTGCATGGTGTAAGCTGCTTGAATGCAATGTAAGACAAAGTAGAATTAAGCCTTTGGGGCCAGTCTGGTTTCCTTTATCCTTCTGAAAATAGGCACTTCAATGGACTTAGAACCAAATTTAGAAGTGACACATCAGGGCTAAGTCTACACGTGAAACCTACATCGAAGTAGCCTATTTCGATGTGGCGACATCGAAATAGGCTATTTCGATGAATAACATCTACACGTCCTCCAGGGCTGGCAACGTCGATGTTCAACGTCGACGTTGCTCAGCACCACATCGAAATAGGCACTGCGAGGGAACGTCTACACGCCAAAGTAGCACACACCGAAATAAGAGTGCCAGGCACAGCTGCAGACAGGGTCACAGGGCAGACTCAACAGCAAGCTGCTCCCTTAAAGGGCCCCTCCCAGACACAGTTGCACTAAACAACACAAGATCCACAGAGCCGACAACTGGTTGCAGACCCTGTGCATGCAGCATGGATCCCCAGCTGCAGCAGCAGCAGCCAGAAGCCCTGGGCTAAGGGCTGCTGCACACGGTGACCATAAAGCCCTGCAGGGGCTGGAGAGAGAGCGTCTCTCAACCCCTCAGCTGATGGCCGCCATGGCGGACCCCACTATTTCGAAGTTGTGGGACGCACAACGACTACACGGTCCCTACTTCGACATTGAACGTTGAAGTAGAACGCTATTCCCATCCCCTCATGGGGTTAGCGGCTTCGATGTCTCGCTGCCTAACGTCGATGTTAACATCGAAATAGCACCCAACTCGTGTAGCCGTGATGGGCGCTATTTCGAAGTTAGTGCCGCTACTTCGAAGTAGCGTGCACGTGTAGACACGGCTCAGGTGTGGCAAGTCAAATTCCTTGCACTCCCATACTTTTACATTCAATCTCCATTATACTTTCCAAGGTACATTGAGATACATTTACTCACTATACTGAGGTGTAATGGAGTCTCAATTAATGTAAGTTAATACAGAGTGGGGCCAGAGCTGTGACAAGTTACACCTGACTCTTCAATGTGTTGTAAGTTCTCCTACTTAAACTCCATTGCATACAGGTAGAGCAGGCATAAATAAGACTAAATGACTGTGGCCTGTCCTTTGAATTTACATCAGTGTACAAAAGCAGAATTTTGCCCTGTGTTTTTAATGTGGAAACATTACAGACAGAGTGAGAAAGAGAGAGATTTCTCAAATTAATTTCTCTGTTTTGCTTACTGAAAGGGCAAGCATGGAATTCCTTTCCAGAACAGAGAAATGTCAGGATCACCATATGCACAGACATGACATGTTTAAACGTATGGGGAATCCCAGAGCAGGACGGGGTGCAGGTTTCAATATTTGTCAGCATCTCTCTGGAGAAGAATGTTATTTATTAACAAAATAAATTCAAAGAGATGGCAGAAGTAAGAATTATTTTGAGGTCTGAGCTGAGAAGAATTTATCCATACAGTGATTAGTCTCTCAGGTCTCCTTGTTAGCCTGAGACTTGGCAGGAGGTCAGGGTACAACTTGGTGAACTTAAGACTCAGTTTTCATTCTTCTAGGCTTAACTGGATTTAACATTGTATTTGTGAGCTCCAGATTCCCAGTGCTGCCTCCCAGCAGAAGCTGGTGAAAGAAAAAAAACTATGAAACATTTAACTCAGTGATGAGTCGAAAAAAGTAACAGTGAGGTTATTGTTTGTGCAATTTGCTGCAATTGTGTGAATTCTGTAAATCAAATTTGTTTCCTTTGTTCTGGGTTATACAATTGTTCAAGAGATTTATGCTAAGGAATTTAACTCTTCCTTTTTCTGGACAACCTTTACAATGACCTCAATCTTTCCCAAAGGAAAGAAAAAAAGTATTTCCTAAACCTCTTTGGAAGAGGTTAGCTATGGGTTACTGTAAATGTCCTGTTGTTACAATGCCAGTGAATCAAATGTCACAAGTAATTCTGGCAGAGCTAAAGAGAAAATTAATTGAAGGGCCAATCAGTGGAAGTCAGAAGAACCTTCATCTGTTTTTAATATGGTATAAATTCTCCAATTCAGATTGTATTTCATATATGCAGATATATTCTCTGAATCATATACATCTCTGTCTAGTATTACATATGGTATTACCCTTTTATGGCTATACATTATACACTTTAATCAATGATGAAAGCTATCAAGATTTATCCTTAACTGGAAATTGCACAGGCAATTCATGTTTGGGAATAATCTGGGTTATTCTAAAAATGATTATGTGAAGAGCTAGTAAAGAAAAAGTATTTCAGATTCAGTCTTGCAACTGGCAATATGTGAATTTATGAATCCTGAAGCAGTGCATTGCATGGACATTCAGCAAGAACAGCATTCCCTCTCCTCAAATGGCCATTCATAACATAAGAAGGTGAAATATGGAACACTCTAGGCATGCAGACTGCTTTTGGGAGTCAATCAATCTACATGTTAACAATGAATTATTGTTCCTGTTATTGTTTATGGTGGGTTTTAATAGAATCAAAGAGCCAAAGCAGAAACAACCTTATTATAACAGAGAGAAGTTTCACAGGCTGCCCTATGCCTGTAAATTGTTTACTGGCAAATGATATCATCTTCTATTTATATACCTCTTATCCTATTTTCTCTGACTTTGTTAAATCCCAGTGGTCTCTGACCTTTTTATTCATTTATTTTATGGCCCTCTGATGTGACATTTCTGGCTAAGGTAGAGAGGCAGACATTCCTGTGAAGGAAAGTTTTTACGACTTTATATCTTTTTATTCACTTTCTGCCTAATATGAAAATAAACCTGCTACCTCCATCAGGAGATATTTTTAAAGAAAAGAGTAAAGGAAGAAGACAGAGTTTTCTCATGGTTACATCCACCATCATCCCCACTTGCTATAAAAAGGCCACATGATCTAACTGAGGCGTATTTCTTCCATGCAATGTTATGAGTATAATAGGGTTGAAGGGAAGAAAGCACACAAGGAAATTTTACTCTGAATTTCAGGCATCATTTCTCAAAAATGTGATCTTTTAAAACATAGAAAAATCTTCTGAGGAAAGTGTCTGAGCTGTGGTGCCTGAGCCATTCAATAACCCTGGAAAAACCTCTAGTAATGCAGCACAGAAACATTTGGCACTGCCTGAAATGTGAACTAGCTGACCTAATGGGGATCTTGCATCCCTATTTTCTTATGAAAGACAGATCAATGGGTTGATGACAACTTTAGGTTTATGTCTACACTATCATTCCTCTTTCGAAAAAGGCATGCAAATGAGGAAATCAAAATGTAAATGAAGTGCATATTTTCATATCTGTCATCTCATTTGCATATTCTTTCTTCAAATGAGCGTCTTTCAAAAGAAGAAAAGCAGTGTAGACATAGCTCTTTCGAAAGTAATCCCCATCTTCGAAAGAATCCTTCTTCCTAAAAAAACAAAAAAAAAGGACTGCCTTTAACTCCTAATGGGACCCCATGGGATCTCCTCTGACTGAGAGTCTCCAGTAGAGAATTCTGCAGAAACACAGTGCTGCTTGCCCAGAAAACACCACCCATTTTTGGTTGTCCTATCTATTCACACCTGTCAAGGGCTGTTCTGTGCTACAATAGCTTGCCATGACCCTTTAGACATTCCTAGGTCAGTCACCAGTTGCTGGTGCTCTGGCCACACCCTCTTCTGCTCCTAGCCCTTGGCAATATGTCCAAGATTACATGACAGGAGGCATAAAGGAAGCTAAGAATTATCTGAACAGGAGTTTATACCCTGACAAACAAAACCTAAGCAAAGACAGAAATGAAATAAGAGGACACAAAAAAGAGCATTAATTGTAGGCAACTGAAGGTGGAAGGAAGTGATAGAAGAGTTTTTGTTTTTTTGTTTGTTTGATAACTGTAAAGACCCTTTGGAGTCTAGAGTCCCGCTACATCTGAGCTTAAATATAAAATAAGAGTCCTCAATCCATTTTAAGATATCATGGGAAGGAGTAGACTTACATTACAGACTTTGGTTCAGATCATGTCAAGAGCCTCCTGAAATTATTTGCTGACCTCATGAGGCTGTTCCCCAAATGTGAGATGAGTACCAGCTGTTTGAGTTTGTAGCCTGTTTGTTGCTGTTTGAAAGATGTATTCAGCTTCTTTACCTGTACTCTGTTGTCACCAGAGGCCTTCAATCCCTGGGCTAAGTTTCACCATTTATTGATCATAGCAGCTACCCTATGTCTTTCTTAACTGGCATGCACAGACCCTAGTAATTCTAACCTGGACATGTCTAAGGCCTTCGTATGCTTAATGTGGACGGTGGTCACATAACAATGTTTGCTTACATTAATATTTAACTGTAGTGAAATTATGGACCAAAATCCATCCTAAATATGAAAAATACCTGCACACAATTCTAAATTCTTTCATCTTTCCATTAAGAAAATCATTTATAGATAAGAACTATGAGTTTAGATTGTTATAATGGAAATGTTTTGCTGTCTTGTTTCCAGTGGGGGAGATAGAGGAAAAAGGCACAATGATCCTTTGTGCTTACATTTAGAATTTGTAAGGCATTCAGACTGTGGTAACATGCACAGATTGAGGGAAAAGTTGGGCCTCCTAACCATTACTGAATTTCTCATCCTCCTGTTTCTGTTAAAGGAGCCAGACTGAATTTCTACCCTCTCACGCTGACCAATTAAAGGTTTCTAAGTTGACAATGTTAGGAACTATATTAGCAATTTTCTCTATCATGAAAATTGCAAGTATGTCAGGTCTTTCTATTTGTTTGCTCTTTCCCGCTTTTGATTGGAAAAACATCATTGCTGTTGTCCCAGTGCTAATGAACCCCAGCCCAATGAAATGCATCCAGTGAAAGTGTGGTAAAATACTTGTCTCCTTTGGAATACAGACTGCTCATTGTTCCCATGAAACACAAAAATATTCCCACTTTGTCATGCACCTCTGCTTTTTGCTTAAAATAACCAGCTGACATTGTCTCACCATGTCTGTCTCACCCTGTGTGTCTGTCTGAGGTGCCTCCTGCTTTGGCCTGAGCAGCTGGTTGAGTTCTTCATAATGGGGGCACAGAGTGGCCGGTGCTCCCAACTGGCTGGCTGCATCATGAGTGTGGCAGTACACCTGCCAGAGTTCTTTAACCTTCGACTGCACTTGATCGGGTGTCCAGCTCAGTAGCTCCCTGGCAGTGAGACCTTTGGGCCTGTGATGAAGGCAGCTGCATTTTGTTGCTGGACCCCCATTTGCGGTAGGACGCCCTCCTCCTCTCAAAGTCTGAGGAGGCCCTTGAGCTCGGCCTCAGTCCAGCATTGGCTCCTTTTTGGGGGGCTGGCTTGGCTCAGGGCTCCCGGCTGCTTGCCATTGCCACCTGGGGGTGCCTTTCACAGCTCTGTCATCTGTGAGAGGGCATGCAACAGGGAGCTCATGCTCCCCCTGGTGCTAGCACGCTCTCAGTTTCCTGACACATCTTTAAACGCAGCCTGAAGTAATGATAGAGCCCTGCTTGGGCTGGCCAGAGCTTCTCTGAGCTCCTGCAGGCTGGCACCATGGCAAACTTGCTCTTTCAAAAGAGTGGACCATTCAGTGTCTACACACTTCCTATTTCAAAATTATACTTTGAAATAGGACACTCTTCCTCATATGGGAATGGAAGAATGACTTTGAAATGCAGGCCCCATTGCCTTGATTATGATTTTGTAATGGGGCATAATGTGTATAGATGCTCCGTAGTGTTTTTTGAAAGGGGGCCTTATTTCAAAATTAATTTCAAAATACGTTGCTAATGTAGACACAGATGGAATAAGGTTTACCAATTTTGAAATCAGGCGACTCCTTTCCTAAATTATTTCAAAATAGAGTTTGGGTTGTGTAGATGCTCGCAAAGTTATTTTGAAATAGCAGGAACCCTGTCTACATGGCTAGTTTTCTATTCACTTTTGATGCTCTGGGTGGCTGCCATTATGCAAATGAGGCACTGAATATTCATATCCACATCGCATTAGAATTTCTGATCTGCAGCATTTACATACCCCTGCCAGAAAGGAGGGGAAGTGTAGATGTGGCTTATTGTGTAGGCACTCTGTGGTTTTTTTTGGAAAAAGCCCATTTTTTGGAAAGACCTTGCTAGTATAAATGCAGCGTTAGAGTTGGGAGGAGAACAGATAGGTTAGGGGATAAGGGGATTTCAAAGTTGGTGGGGTCCTTTTGAAAAGGACTCTCATCTGGATAAGCCGCGTGGGAGCGAAAAGCAGCAATTTCGAAGAGCTGCGGCCGGCAGCATGCTAATGAGTGGCTGACTGTGCATTTCAGTGGCTCATTAGTAATCTTCGAAATGGCCATTTCGAAGATTTGTGCTAGTGCAGACGAAGCCAGGGAGGCATGAGAAGATTCCTATGAGAAAGAACTGAAGTTTGGGCGATTAACTGAGTGACATTTTTGAAACTTCTGTGAAGGTAGGTTTTCAGTGTCTCACTAAAACGCAGTCCAGAATCCTTCATAAAAATATTAGAGGCATAATTTAAATGGTTAAGGATCACTCCGAATGGATTAATAAATAGTACATCTGCACATCATACTTTTATGTACTAGTTTGCTGGGAAATCTTTTAATCAATACACAGATTTTATATCAAGAAATGGCATTCAGTATTTCTAGCAGGTTTTCCTTCTGTGGGCAGTTGTAACTAAGCGTCTCAAATCCCCATCTCCGCATGCACTGGGACGAATGTGAAAGCTGGGAATGTTTCTTTGGCAGGTATTCCAAGTCCTGTGTAAAAATCTAGATGAAATCTTCTGAGGACATTGCACAGATATAACGCCTAGATACACATCTCCATAGCTAAGAGAGCGAGTAGCCCTAAAACCATTGCCAAAATAGGTCTCTAGCCAATGTCTCCTCAGCAGTACTTCCACATCCAGCTGCCCAACAATATAACTTAATTGGTAGCTCCTCCCCTCCATTTTAAAAATAGAAACCAACAGGCACACTATATTTAAATATGATTCAACAATATGAAAGGGTTGTGGAAAAACTTAATATTCTCAGGTGTATTATCAGGAAAATAGTATCTAGGATGCCAGAGGTAATTGGCACACTCTGAGTCACATGGTTATGGACTCGCAGTATTGTGTCTGATGCTGAAAGATGAGGACGAATTGAGGAGAGAGCAGAGCAAACAGGAAAAAATGAATGTTGCAGAAAACCTTTCCTATGAGGAAAGGTTAAAAAAAAAGTATTGAGCATGTTTAGTTTTGAGAAAAGAAGACTGAAGGGGACTTGAAAAGTCTTCATATATGTAAACGAGTGTTATAAAGAGTGTAATGATCAGTTGTTTCCCCATCCACTGATGGCTGCAAAAGTCATAACTGGCTTGAGCTGTGGCAAGGGAGACTTAGGGCTGATATTAGGGAAAAATTTCCAACTGTAGTTATAGTTAAGCACTGGAAGTCAAGAACTTCCAAGGGAAGTTAAAAATGTCCAGTGATGGGTAGTCTATAAGAAGAGGTTAGACAAATACCTGTCAGGGATAATCTAGGTATACATGGTCCTGCCTGTGTGGGGGAGGGGGAGCTGAGCTAGGTAACCTCTCCACGCAACATTTATTTTATTTCGTCAGCATCAGCTGAGCTAAAGATGAGTATGAACTTATGACAGTGCTGAGGAGATAAATAAGAGGTCAGGCTTGACAAAGTAATAGAGGGCTGAAAAAGTCAAGGCTGGATATTTGGGTAGATGGTACATAAGAAAACCAATCCAAGGAGTGATTTTTGAATAAACAAAGATCAAATGGCAAATGTGTTTGAGTACAGTAGATGTAGCATCATTATTTCTTTTGACTGAAATAGTACTTCTGGACACCATTTCATAAGTCATTTTTCTTGATTAAAATGATAACATATGGAACAAAATTAAAACAGAAGTTATCTACATTTTTATCTGTCCATAAGATGAATGTTAAGCTGTCTTCAGAAAGTCCTGTGTTGTGGATGAGGGAGAGGACACTCTTTTTTTCCAGAATAGTTTCAACTTATACCTTGCAACAAGGATATCAGCAATATTTAAGAACACTCTGATGTTAATATAATAAAGCAATAATAAGTATTCCCCATGGAAAAGATAACATTTAGCAAAGTTACACAGTGGTACTTGATATACAGCAACTATTCATTATTTGAGGCATAAGTCTCAATTATAGCAACTCTGCTATGAGTTTGTGACAATTGTTGGCAAATAATAACTTTTTGGCTGTGTCTACACTAGCCCCCTTCTTCCAAGGGGGCATGATAATCAGTGTGAGTGGGGAATAGCAATGAGGTGCTATGATCAATATGAATCACCTCATTAGGCTAATTTTATCTGCTGCAACTTTGAAGTTGCAAACTTAGAAGCGCTGGTATGCTGTGTGGCCGTGGGCACTTCGAAGTACCTGCGCAACTTCAAAGTGCCCTTACTCCCAAAAAGATTTGGGGCTAGTTGAGACACAACCCTTAATAATAATAATAATGCCCAGTTTAAGATAGCATACTTCATCACTGTATTCCTTTACAAAGCAGGTCAGTATCTTCAACCCCATATTATAAATTGGAAAATTGAAGCACATAGAAGTGAAGTGACTTGCTCCGGTTTAGCCTTCAGGCTAATAACAACGAGGAACACAAGCCAAGTCTTCTGAGTCCCAATCCAGTGCATTCTTCAGGCAACACTGCTTCTCACTGAAAGCAATTAAGCCAATGGAAGTTGGTGCATAGTTGCTGTTGAAAACCCTACTATTTGTCCACCTGTATTGTTAGGGTAGATTCTTGATTATGCACCTAAATCCCTTTTGAAAATGGGACTTAACTTCTCAAGTCACTCAGAGCCTTTTGAAAAAAATTACTCCTATTTTAGTTTAACTGAACATTATTGCATCTGATGCAGAAATTATTGGATTAAATTCTGCAGGAAGTCCTAATAATAATAGTCTTATCTGACCTTAAAACCTATGTAACTAGCAATATCTGATATTTCTCATAGAAGTTTTTCTACTTTATTCAAAAGCTGTCTCTTTGGTTTGGACTACCAAAGACTCTTTTTTTCCTTCTTGCTCTTCTCTAGCTGTGCAGCACTACTGAATTACTTTTCCGAAAGCAAATTAAAATCCACTTTACAAGTATCCAAGTATCTTTACAAGTAATCCAAGTATCTTTACATGAAAAAATGTAGCAACCAGTTTGGAAGTGGGGCTATTGGAAACCCTCTTTGGGCTTTTAACTCATATTTAGAAAATGAATCAATGTCAGCATTTGACACTTGAGTTTGTAGGTTTAAATTAGCCTCCTGGTTTAGTGGCAATATCTACTTAATTATTTAAAAAACAGGGTCATTAATTTCACTGGCTAAGTGAAATTAAGCTATGTAATAATTAAATAGATAAATAATTTCATATATCTGCTCACACTTTTCTCATTCCCCTTTCTTTCTGTCTCAGCCAAGGAGATAATTTTCCATTTACTGTACTTTCAAGCAAGCCGAGCTAATACAACATATCATGGTAATAGATTTTTTTTCTCCAGTAGCCCTAATCTGAACCTCATTCAAGCTACTAGCTGCATTTTGTATTTTGGTAATAGAGGACCACAGTTCATAAAGTTTTATTTTAAAAAATGATGAGCCTGATTCTCATCTCACTTACGTGTTCACACACTATGGTAAGAACATGGAATAAATAACGATTCATACTTATTACTTTTATGGTAATATAAGTAGGCTTCTGGACATGATTTTGCTGTCACTTAAACAGGTGTCAATCAGAAGTCACTCCATAAAGTCAAGGGAATTACACTATTTTAGAAATTGTATAAGTCAAATCAAATTGAGGCCAATTTTGTCACTTGTCAGAAATCTCAAATACAGCGAAGATCAAAAGTGTGTCAATAGCTGTGATGAATTCTTTTCAAGTTTTCTATTTCATTATGCAAATCACTCCAGGAAACTCCAGTGTTTTATTTTTTTCTCCAAATCTTTCTAAAATGAAACATATTTGTTCTCTGTTTTACTCAACTCAACTTAAAGAAGAAAATGTAGTTGAAATGGCACAAATTCCACTGTCAATTGAAGTCAGTGGACATCTTTCCATTATTTTGCTGAGGAGCTGGAAGGAACTGTTAGCCATGTAATGGAAAAAATGCATAAAGAGTGACTGCAACCCATCCGGGGTTTGAATTTTAGCCTTTCTGAAAAGGTACCTGGGGAAAAGTATAGGGAGATAATCCTCCCTCCTTATAGGTAATTCCAGAAAGACAGGTAGCTTATTAAACAAGTAACAAAAAGGGAAAGAGATCAGGTTATTGGTATTTTGCCAATAATAGATAGAATTACCTACATTATACAATGTTCATTCTACCCATTGTTAATTATGTATTTTACTAAATAATATTGTAGATAGCAGTAGGAAGATAGTGTCAATGGTGATGAAAGTATTTTATCCATACACTGATTGATTGACAGGACAGAGATCTTGAGATGAAACATGGATTACTGTATTAAGCATGTGTGTAGTGTCTGGAAATGAATGCTTAATGTTGGATCTTCTCCTGACTTGCTATGTGGTGGTAGATGAGTCATTTTACTTGCCTGTGTCTTTTACTTCTTCACCCCATCTATAAACTGGGGGGAAAGACCCCACTTCAGAAGAGCATGGTGGGGTTAATTAAACACTGTTTCAAAATATCAAGTACTACATACACAAATATTACTATTTTGTTAATTTTAACTAGATTCTGCCATCCCTTTGAATATGTAATTCCCAATGAAGTCCATTGGAGGTTTGCCTGCTTAGAGACTGCAGAAGTGGGGGGATTAGAATTTACCTACAATGAAAATTTGATGTTCCTGGATGTCATTCAGGTAAGTGGTGCCTTTTTCAGGAAATAGTGTTACTGGTGAGACCACGTGAAGTCTGTTTTTTTTCATAGTTTAAGGGCAGAAGGAATAATTTTATGATCATCTAACCTGACAGGCATAAACCAGACCATAGAATTTCACTCAGTAATTTATCTGATATCTTGGTCATGTTATTACAGAATGTATTTTAAAAAGCAATCCAATCCAAACCAAACCATATCCATTAGTAAATTCTTTCAACATTTAATTGCCCATTCTTTTATTCCTTAGTTCTAGCCTGAATTTTTGAAGCTTCAGCTTCCAGGTTTGGGTGACAGTATGGTTTAGTCAGCTAGGTTAAAGAGACTTTTACTATCAGAAAACATCTCTCCTGATAGATACTCATATACCATGACCAAGTCATCTCTGCCGTCTTTTTGATAAGCTAAATAGCTAGACCTCCTGAAGTCTCAATGAAAGGGTATTTTCCAAACCCTGAATCACTTTTTATTTCTGCTTTTCAAGTTGTCCAAATCTTTTAAAATGTGAGCATCCTAACAGGACACAAAAGACCATTAATGATCTTAATAATGCTGCATACAAAGGTAATACCATCACTCTGTCCCTTCTGGATATTCATCTATTTTAATGTCCACAAGTTGTATTAGCCCTCTTAGACAGATGAGTGCCCTGGAAGCTCGTGTCCAAACCACGCTGACCCAGATTCTTAACAGAGTTTCTGCTTTCCAAACACTGTCCTACTCCAGTAAGTGTGACCCATATTTTTGTTCCCATGTATAAGCTCATCTGTATTTCACAGTATAAAAATGCACATTGCTCAGATGAACCCAGATTACCAAATGGTAGCCCCCCATATGGAGTGTGGAGGGAGGAGCACAGCTTTCATAAGGGAAGAATTTAAAGAAGTCACCAGGATGTGAGTTTGTGTCTACCTGGGTTGACTGCTAGCTACAGTTGCATTATCCCTTATTAAAGTTATAGTTATAGGAAGAGAAAGTCCCCACCAAGCCTGTTGAACATGAAACTGAAAAGATCCAGAATGCTCTGAAGAATTCACCTTACTTTATCGTTATTTACCCATTCACCAATCTTTGTGTCACCTGGAAATTTTATCAGCAATAGATATGGCAATTTCTCACAGAAAAATGTGTTTAAGATTTCAATCACCATAAAATATTAGCCTTTTCAAATCAGGAGAATTTGGGGGAAATTATATCAACAAGTAGAACAGTACATATTGCATCGAAAATAATGACATTTTTCATTTTATTATTTTTATTTGAAACTTTTTAGAAATTTCTTGTTTTGGAAAAAAAATCATTACTATTTTGAGTAAGAATATTGAAAGTGCATCAAGGGTCAGATTTTAAAACACATTGCAAAGGATATTCTATGTATAGCTGCCTAGTGGGATTTTGCAAAGCACTTATTTTCATATCTAAGTGCAGACATACCTTTGAAAGCCTGGCTGTAAGGGATTTAGTAGCTAATGTCATATTTTCAGGAATTCTTTTAAGAGCTTTGCCTCCTAAGATTCATTGACTCATGTCTAAACAGCTTTTCTGAAAATAGGACTAATAAGACTGTCAAGTCAGTTAGGCACTCTTGAAAATGGCAACCTCTAACTTATTATTCTGATTTGAAATGGAAATTAATTTTCCACTGTTTTTATATCTTGCTAAAGGAATATGCTATTTAGTGTAACTTCAACAGAAAATCATAAGCTCGCTTACTTTTGACTCATTTTACATTTCACTGCAATAGTTTGCCCTGCTTTCATTAGCATGTGTGAAAACAGTAGGGATCTGCTGACAATAGGGATCTGATGTTAGCCCACTTCCTGACCTCTCAGTTAGTGCAATACACATTTAGAATCCTTTGGATTTCCTTTTACTTTCTTTCTTTGATTCATACCCACATTCTGGCATTCGCCCACCCCACCCATCACCATGTAAACTAAAATGAATAGGAATGTTCCCTTTGACATCAATGGAACCAAAATTTCACCTATTCTTTTTAAACGTGGTCCATTGAGGAAGTAAATTGGATTGTATAATTAAGGGCAAATTTGGTTTGGAGTGACTGACTGAGGGAGACTAAGGGACTTTTTATTGGTGTAACTCTCAGGCCAAGGGAACAGAAGAGAAAAGGGTAGCAAGACAAACAATTAGTATGAGTAAAATTAATTAAATGCTCACTGAATATACATATTGCAAGGCAGATAAATTTTTGTTTAGTAACTTATTGTGATGTTATTGTCATTTCAGTCACCCACAGGAGAAATGCTGGAACCCATTGTACATGGGGTCTCCTTAGTTGAGGTCTGGTAGTTCTTAATGAGCTGATGAAAGCTCTCCCAGAGATTTAATTGTAGCACAGAAGTCCCTTTGCCTGCCTTGCCCCCACCCCACTCCCATCCCAATTATTGTTGGCAAGCAAGTTTCTACTTCTGGATGAAAGAAGAAGGATTAATTTCTATCAGTGGATCACCTGGTCTTGAGTCAGATATTCAGCTGATGTTAAGAAGCATAATACAATTGAAGACAACTGCACCATTTCCTCCTTGCCATTCTTGCATGTCTCCTGTGCTGGAATTGCTGCTATTTACCACCGAAGTGCAGTCACAAGTTCCCCAATCTTCCCTCTTCCACAGTGGATCAGAAATGCAAAAATGAGTTATGATGGTAGTTTCCTAACTTTAGAGCAGGATTATAATATTCTCTTGTTTGAATTAGAATTTTCTAATGGAACAAATACTCAGAGTTGAACTACACTATTAAAGGAGTTAGCAAACTGTGACCCACAGAGCCCTTCAGAGCCAGCTGGCAGAGGGTGTACTATCTCACATCGAGCCTGACACACTCTTTGCCCTAAATCACTGTAACTAAAAGATAAGATGTTGCCTGGAAACATGCTAGTTATTAATACTGCATGATGTATACATGGTCAGGAAGTGTTCTGATTCTTGAAATACATGAACTTTGAGAAGTATAAACAGAAACAGAAAGCTATATTGGCATCCATCGTCAGAGGGACTTAGCAGGCCGGAACTCTGGAAATATGAGGAAGCTGGAACTTTCAACCAAGAGGGCTGAGGTCACCAGAAGGTTACTGTAGGTTAAAACCTTGCTTAAACAAAGATTGTAACTTGCTGATGTTAGGTTTTAATCACAAGAAAGTTGGTTTGTAACTTTCAATGCCTCTAACTCTTATTTGAAATAAATTAAACCTATGTTCCTTATTAACAAACTTACCAGTTTTATTATAAAAACCCCTCCGTGCTGTTATAGTAAATCTCTGGCCAACCTAATAGACTATTGCCATTGCTGTCTCTTTAAAGGCCACATCTACACTACGGTGATTTTTTGAAAGATGATCTTCCAGAAGCTCTCTTCTGGACACTCTACTTTCAAAAGATCAGGTCCACATACAAAAAAGCAGATCATAAGAACAATCTTTTCATCTAATCCCAACTCTCAAAGTATCCCCTCCACACACATTCTTTCAAAAGAATGGGCCAGGAATCTAAAAATATGACATTATAAGGGCTGCTCTTTTGAGCAAAGGGCCTCTGGAACATCTGCACACACTTTTTTCCCCAAAAGAATCATCGGAAAAAGGTGGTCTTCTTCATTTGGGAAAGGAAGAGGGCCTTTGGAAAAAACACTGTGCTCTTTCAAAAGAAACTCAGAAGAGCACAGTTTGTGTGTGGACGCGCCACTTGGTCTTTCAGAAGGTGGCTTGATTTTCTGAAAGGACTTGCTAGTTTAGATGTGGCCTATGAAGGAATAGGAATAGGGTTCACTGTTACTTGAAAGGCAAAGTTTGGACTGGCACAGTCTTGAAGAGTTAGCTGGCAAGGCAGACAAGCAGGGATTGACAAATAGTCCAGCAGAAGCACAGTTCACTCATGCTGAGGCATGGCAGGAAAATGTTAGTTTGCAGTTCTGGATGGTCAGAGCACTTATCAGACTTAAAAACAAAGACATTAAAACATCAACAGAATTCACTCAACTGCATGTAACTCTGGGCTGTTATTAATATGGTGGTGAAAGCTGCAATCTCCCTGCATCTTTTAATCAAATACAAAACCTTGAATCCCTAAGCCATGATGAAGTCCAAGGCTTCTCAGAATACTGATATCTTCTTGGAGGTAAGAGTAAATCCATGAAATAATTATAGAAAGTCTTCCTCATATTCCATTACTGGACCAGCCTATTTCCTTTGGTTCATGGATTTTCTTTATTCTTTTCTTGTTTTACAGGTATCTGATCAATGATCAGCAATTTGGAGGCTCTGTGCTCCCTTACACAATCACCCCAACCTTGAGACTACAGGTGTCCCATCTATTCAGTGCTTTTGGAAGTTTTTCCAGGCATTTGCATCTTGTATCCTCAATCTGGAAACAATTACTGTGTTTTGTTTCATCTCAAGGAACATCTGGAATAGTTGTACACATTTAGTCTTCTTTGTTGAAAGAATTTTTTTTTAATTTGGTCTCCTGCCATTGCTTCTTACTTCACATACCTTACTTTGCTACCTATTTTCACTTAAACATATCATCTTGGGACTTTGAAGAGAGGATCTTTGGCCTGCTATCAAATAATATTTCCTTGAACAATTGCTATTTAAACAGTCTTTCATCTGTAAGTCTTCCTTAATATCCAGGAGAAGTTTGACACCTCAATTCTAAATGAGTAAATCAACCAAACATCCCTAATCTTTGTGGAGCCTGTTGACCAGAATCAGAACATTGGGTCAAATTTGAACATTCTAACAAACAACATGCACCAAAAAACCCTACAAAGCAAACTGCCTTAAAACTGATTGGATACTATGCACATTCTTATTGAGATAAGGGAGTAATCTGATTAGTCTAGACAAAATAATCAGGAAAAGAAATGATATATTTTTCTCCCATTTTATTATCATGTCAGCTCACTAGCTTTTTGATGTTATGGATGGCTATTTGGACTTTTGTAATTTGACTGAGATGGCATTGTCTTTGCCCTGGGACAAGACACAGATTTTCTGTTCATTAACACTTCCTACACAATATTATCTCTGGTGTATGGATACTATAAGATTTCATAATTTGGACACTGATGGAAGCAGAAAACTTTATTTTTCTATCATTTTTGGCTAATTGTTTAAAGAAATTTTCTTTCTACCCTAATATTAAAACATGTTCATCTGTATCAATGTTTGGGTGTATTTCTGGATGCAGATTCCATCTCCTATGTTGGTTATTGGAGAAATGTTTTGTTACAATATGACAATTCTTCTCTACAATAGGAGTTTTCATTTGAGCTGCACATCTGCAGTAAGATGAGGCAGGGGAAATGTGAGCAAGCACTACCTTTAGAAACCCAAACTTATGAAGTGCTGATCATCTCCTGCAACTTGCTGTCTGCTCTCAACTCCCATTGCAGCTAACAGAAGATAAGGTCTCTTAGTGCCTGGCAGGATGAGCTGTGCTTTTTGGACAAGTTAGCCTGCCTGTGTATTCAGCTGTCTAGATGACACGTACCATCAGAAAACTTCATATATTATGTTATTGTTCATCCCAGGTATTTCTGGTTAAGGTAAAACAATGCGTGCGTTGTCTGGACTGAAAGTAGCTCGCAAAAGAAAGACTAATGACTTTAAAATGGATTTCCCATCTTTCATTCTAAATGAACATCAATTTTCAAAATCCCATCCTTTTTCACATACACTTTCTTTCAAAATGTTGGCCTATGTTTCTTTTTTGTACTCTAGCCATTTTATTGCTGTACTGATATAATAAATACAGGAAAAGAGATGAGTTATAAAGCAGGTTTCAGTCAAACTTTTGACTAGATGCCAAATGGCAGTGCAGCTTGTAGGTGACCTCGGAGCTCCAGCCGCCTCAGATGATAAAGACAGTGGATATATCCCGAGGGTCCAAAAACCACCTTCAAATAGAAACAGTGAAACCTTAAGACTAGCAATGAAAAATACAGCTGAATCACTAAGGGGGAGAGGAAAAAAGCCTGCCTGGAATGACTGCTCTTTTGTAGATTTTAGGTTCTCTTTAAAAGTTATTGATATAAGTTGAATTTAGAGTTTAAACAAAACACCAGCGTTGAACATTTTCAAATATGTGGAAGATAACAGTGGAATCAACAAATATCACAGCTGTCTTACAATGGATCATCCCCAACCTCTTCCCCTCGCCAACCAGTCAACACTCCATCTTTCTGAATTTGGATGGTTTTAGCAGTTGATTTATAGTGAATACAATAGCTCAGCCTACCTCTGTATATATGTGTTAGTGAGGTAGCTTTGTTACTGATTTTCATTTAATTCCCCCCACACTCAGATTTAAGCTATACAACCATATAAATCAATGTACCATTTGTTATTTATCAACAGAGGAACTGAATATGTGCATTTAGAACGGTATATGACCTTTAAAGAATAAAATGTGAAGATTCATTGCCAACCCTAGTTACAATAATTTCAAAGCGTCCAATAAATTCATAGGATCTTTAATAGATTTGATTACTTATACCCATTATACCCTGTGGGTATTCAGTAATATTTCCTCTCAGACCTAGCAATTACTAATATCCTGAACTCCTAGATTTTAAGAATGTCTGATTCCTGCATAACAGAACAATATTCCATGGCTTTTGAGACAAAAAAGTATGGTTCAGTTAGAAAACTAGGATTCTGAACAGCATGTAAGGCCTTAGGTCTGATGGTGGTGGTAGATTTAGAGGGAAGAGGAGAGGTTAAAGAGCCTGGATAGGGGGTCAATGTAACATTAGTAAAACTAGTATAAAAAAATCAAGGTTTCCTGGCTTCCAGCCTGGAGCTCAATCCAATGAAACATGGTAGGTTTTCATCTAATTCCAACTCTCAATGAATGATCATTTCCAGGTAGAATATCCTGGAGACTATTCATAACTTTTTAAATGTTTCACTAGTGATCCATACACATAAAAGCTTTCTGTGTCTCCCTACAAATCAATGTCACTGCCACCATCCTCTAGATAAGATGGACCCAGCTTAGCTGAGATATGTATAAAGGCTGTCAGTGCAAAAGAAATGAAAGAAATCTTAGGAAAGGTTATCTTTAAGCCCAAAGCAATCTATTAATCCCAACTCAACAGTTTGGTCAGAAGAAGAAAATCCATAGACAAATGACAAGGAGACAAAAACTGTTTGGCTGCTGAATATACTGAATATGCCAAAACTTGGACACATCAGGCACTGTGTGTATTGCACAATACTGGAAGTGGGCACATAGTCATAAGTATACTCATCGCTAAATTTTCCTCACAACCTTTTCATTGAGTGATCTATTTGTTGAGAACCACAGACTGGCCTACAAATAGTTGTGACTTGCCAAACTTCCACAAGAAAGCCAGAACCCGGTTTGGCTTGATACTCATAGAAGGATGGAGAGGATCCTGATGTTCTGCCAAGAGAAATGGGATGTGGCAGAAGTAATAACAAGGTCATTATGTTCTTCAGGAAAACATTGATCAAAAGTAATGATATTTGTGAAACTTTTTTTGAAACCACAAGAACACCTTTTAGAGTAATAACTTACATTCTAAATGTATATTCATTAGTCATATGTACTATATCCTTGCTTGCTGGACTGAAAATCAGCATGGTCATTCTTACAGCTCTGTGTTTTCATTTTCCTGAGCAGAAATCCCTATTGTCAATGGAAAAATATTCCCAGTATAATATCTGTTATCAGACAGCCATCTGTCTGTACTCTTGAAGTGGCATTAAGACCAAGAGAGTCTTATTCTTCTTGTCATTTATACCTTAGAAAGACACTGATTGCACAATAAATACAATTCTGGCATCTGTCAAGCAAAAGTTATGTGTTCAGGGGCTCTAAGACATATTAGGATAGATATTTGTTTGCTGATGATAACAAGGGTTTTGTCAAATGTACTGTGCGGAATCTTAGCATTCTAGAAGCTTTCAGAATCCTAACCATGTTCGTCAAAGTAAGAATAGTGAGGTTGCTGTGGATCTCAAGCGTCTGGCCTGTTCTGATTATACATGTTGTTTCCCCTCCCACTAGCTTTATTGTGGAATGGGGTAAATGTGAATGAGAATTCAATCAAAGATCACATGATCCAGAATTGCAAGCTCTACTTTTAACTCAGCCAGTTCACTGCTGAATGGTGGCAAATTCAAAGTAATCAAATACTCTATAAGTTACTATTATATAACAGGTACAATAGTGTGATTCCTCCCCCTGCCAAATAGGAAATTACTGGAAAAGTGGTGTTTGGGGGGGCCAGCTGAAATTAGAACTTTTGTCAAATTCAGCAAATAGTTTTGGCCAAATATAATAAGTGGGAAAAATGAGAAATAAGACATTTCAACACTTTTGATTTGCTTTTACAGTTAAGGGCTAGTCTGCACAAGAAATGATAGAGCCATGCAGCTGCACTACGTAGGTTATGCCACAATAAACTGTAGTGTACACAAGCTCTCATTGTTTCATTTCTATAAGTTGTTCTTGATCAATGCTGGACACTTTTCATGTCTCCCAGACATCATTTTTCTGGTTTTTCATTTTGATGAGACAAACTGAAAAACTCCTTTGTGGCTCAGAATAATCCAGGGGTATTTTTTTATATTTTAAGATTTTTATATTTTTTTATTTTGCCTTCAAATAAAAAAAACAATTATTTGCTCAGCGCTAATTGGGGAAATATTTTTACTATTAATTTTGTTTTTGATAAAAAAATTAATATTTTAAATGAGACCTCTGCTATGAATAATATCAAAATCACTCAGTCAAATTCTGCCTCCTGGCTTCTCTGGTGTGTGTTGGTAAGGTGACTGGGAATGTCTGTTCTTTCCTGCCCACCTGTATGTCTTGGTGTGTGATGAGGTACCCAGACTTCTCACTGGATAACATGGGATTAATGAGGCAATGTTGGCTCAGTTGGTTGTGAGAAATATCAGGCGCTGGAAAAAGGAGGTTCAGAGGGAGAGCTCCTAGCTCCCTATAAACTAGGGAGGAAAGTGGACATTCAACACTGACCTCCTTAAGATGGAGGAGGTTGAATGCTGGAACTCCCCACTGCCCTAGGGCAAGGAGGAGCCAGATGCTGATGCACACTGAGAAAGAACCATTTCCCTCTGTTACCTGTGACCTCAGTTTATTTACATTAATTTCCCTTGTTTGTTTTTGTCTTATTTTTTTTGTTCACTGCCCTGGTAGGCAAGAGACTTTGAAGTGACCTGGACAGTAGGCCAAATCGCAAAAAATGGGAGATGGTTGTAGGAGCAGAGCAACCATTAGCAGGAGGTGCTAGGTAGGAAGTATGTTTCTGTGACACACCTAGCTATAAGGTGATGCTAGCCAATAGTTAAGCCCTTTGCATGGGAACACAGGCCTATAGAAACTATTCCTCCTCGTACCATCTTTTTCAGCTGCCTTTGGTATAAATAGCCCTCACTGAACAGGGTGCTCATTCCACTGTTGTGGTCCATAAGGACAACACACAGGAGGATCTGACTTCAAGTGTTAGATGCTTCTGCAAGATTTATATAATAAGTGCACAACAATAATAATAATAAAAAAGTACACAACTTAAAGTAGACTACTGAGACTCACACTAAGACCCAGAAAAACATGTTTTAAACTATTTATTGACTACACTTAAATTACAATTTAAGAACAGCCATACTGAGTCAGACCAAAGGTCCATCTAGCCCAGTATCCTGTTTTCCAACAGTGGCCAATGCCAGATGCCCCAGAGGGTAACAGGTAATCATTGAGTGATCCATTTCCAGCTTCTGACAAATGAAAGCTAGGAACACCTAGTAAATACATTTGATGAAACTTCTATATGATCACGGATATTGTGAAAAGCAGAAATGAAAGGATAAATAAGTGAAATAAATTGTCTCCTGGCAGGAGAAAGTTACTTCTGCCAATGATGAGGTTCTTTAGATGCTCCTTTTCACAGATGAAAAATCAATGAGATTGGTACGAACATGAAGAAGAAAGTCCTGACCATCCACATTGGAAAAATGCTTATTTTTCGGAGTATGTCATGCAGCTGGATGGACAGTCCATTGAGCTGTTGGATCAATATGAATATCTTTCACAAGCATTACAAATGGGCTATGAGTTGGGCCCAAATTTGAACAGGAGGAGGAGGTTGAATTATATTGCCTTTGGGACTCTAGATAGAGTTTTTGTCAATTCCAAAATTTCCTCTGCCTTGAAAGCCCAACTCTTTTACACCAATATCCTTCTGGTAGTGCTGTATGGCTGTGAAATGTGGAACATGACACTTAAGCCTATGGCTACACTAGAACCATCTGTCGATAGGGTAATCTCGACAGAACCTCTGTCAACAGATTGAATCTACACACAACTTGCTCTGTCAACAGAGAACTGCCAGACTACACTGCCCTCTGGTGCCAGAAAGCGGAATGGCAGCTCTGCAAAGAGGGCTGCCAAGCAACTGGAAGCCTTCTTTCTTGACAGAAGTGCCCACACTGCACTTTTCTCGACAGTACCCTGTCCAGAGATTGTTATACCTCAAAATTTTGAGGGATAATATTGTCGAGAAAAACACAGAGTTCTGCTGAGACTTTGTCGACAGAATGCTTTGTGTAGATGCTCCCTGAGTTATGTCGACAGATGGGCCTTTCTATCGACAAAACTCTCTAGTGTAGACCCCGCCTTACAGAAGAATCAAGGCTGCAAATGAGCAATGGAAAGATGCACGGCGGGTGTAAGTAAGTTATAGCTTGTTATTAATGATTTGCCTGCAAGAAACAGTGTCAACAATATCATCCAGTTATGTATGATTGGGAGAGGAGATAGGTTGTGAGATTGAGAGACAACAGATGGACAGCATGTATACTTTATTGGTGTCCATGAGATGTGAAAAGAACTAGAGGAAGGCCTCCAGCACATTGGGTGGATCCTTTATGAAGGATTCATGGAAGGACATGAACAAGAATTGAGCAAAACAGGCCAGTGTGGAGCAATTGGGATCTGCATCAGTCCTGAGATTACCCATATCAATGAAATCATGGACCTTTTGAAGTATTCCAAGTATACTATACCCCGCATGCCAGAGAATAAGCTTAGGACAGCTTCCTTTTTTGTGATTCTTTCGAAGAAGGCATAACTAAGGAAATTTTGAAGGAACTACCAGATTGCCTGCTTTATTTATTTAAATTACTCTAGTAGTTCTATGGAAAACTACTTGAAAACAGGTCTCAGCAATGCACTCTTTTTTCAAGAAGGACAATTGTTTCTGCTTTCAAATAATTTTAATATCTGTGTGGAAAGCTGCACAGTGACTTGACATTTTTGATTGTTCAGTGAAATCAGTTTTCATTGTAAATAAAACCTGACATCTTGGCTAGAATGTTTGGAAGATTCTTGTGAGGAAACTTTAATACTAGCTTTGTAATCAGGAGTCAATAACTTTTTGTGTGTAATAGAATCATTTAGTGTGCATAATTTACTCCAGTAAGGAAAACTGAATGCTCACTGAATACCTTGCTACTGATTCTGTTGACATAAATGATAAAATGCCCATTGACTTTATTCAGAATTATTTCTATTAACTATTCAGCAAATGCTGCAGTAACATATGTGTAGATATGAAAAGGTTGTATTAGCTACACAAGTAAACAAAAGAAGTATCTCCTGTGTTCTTGGGGAGTGTGAATCTCCTGCATGTTGTGAAGATATCTGTAGGAGATCTCTGTAGGAGGTGTGCAAGCGATCTAAGGTTATCAGCAGGTTATTTGTATCCACTGTCTGTAAAAGACACTGTGCTCAACCCTGGTATCTATAGAGTAAAATCATCCACGCTTTCAGGTTGGTGCCAATAATCTTGTGGTGTATAATAACAAAAGGGATCTATGGGACCTGTTAGAGCTATTAGAGAATGACTTCTGCTCTTGAGACAACAGACGATCCTCTGCGTTAATTACGGCATAACTGTAATTTGTAATTCACTCCAGTACATATAGGTAGTAAAGAACAGAGATTGCTAATTCCATAGTCTTCTCTATGAGCAAAAGGACATGGTCTAAATTATGACTCACCCTAGTTCCTGGGGCAGTTTAACTATGTACAGCATCTTATGCTGGACAAATTGTAAAATGACATTGTAGCCCTGAATAATTCAGCCTAATAGGTGGTGACATGGCAGCTTTAGTTCTCCCACACTTGCTCATAAAGGCTTAAGAAGGGAGTAGTAATTAGAGGGGCCCACAGCTGAGGGGAAATCAGGAGACTTAGGTAATCCCCTAAATAATGAAAAAGCCCAGCTGAGGAGGAAGTGGCTAGGCTGGATTCACAAAGGTGGGAAGCTGATATCAGAGGGGGCGACAGGCAAATAGTCTACAGACACTCCATGGAGAAGAGAGTTCTACAGAGGTAATTAGTTTAGAATTGCCCCTGGAAAGAGGAAGTTGTAAGTCTGCCAATGGGACTGGAATGGGGGAGGGCTGTGTGTGTCTATTCCCCTCCTGCCTTTAAAAGTAGGAGGACTCTGCTTCTCACTCTTTACAGGCCACTATGGTGAGCAAGGGGGTACAGAGTAAGTGGGGGAGTCTTTTTCTTTATAACAAGTAAGGATATCTTAAGTGGGGGAGTCATGGGGCCATGGTTTGGGTATCTTTGTGGAACTCACTTTTAATATTTTACTGCTGCTCCTCACCACCTCCCCTGTGGATAAGGGCCACAAGGTAAGGAAAGGGCTTTGAGGAAGTCAATAAAGTCTAGAAGGGAATTGACCTAGACTGCTGATTAGACAGCTCCTGAGCTGGAACCTGGAGTAGAAGGCAGGCACTGAGTTCCCTCGATACCAGGGGTAAGTGAATAGGAATACTGCCTGAGTGGAAATCATTTGAAAAGAGATAATGACTGTCTGGATGCAGGTGTGCAGATTTTCTTCTATGGAGAGTTTCATTCTGAGTTCTTGTACCTCTATGGCTCATAATATGCATGACAGCATTTGTTTCCATAATGATAATTAAAGGTATTGGTAAAATAATGGGTGACTCTCTAAGTCAAGTAGCTAGTAGAAAGAACCAAGCCTAGTGTTCTGTTTTACTGGGCATTATATGAACTTAGAGGTGCATGTGGTTCTTACCCTAAATAGCTGACAATATAAAGGCCTGATCATCTGAAGACTTAAGCAGGTAAGAAACTTGACTCTCTAACATAGTTTCAGTTATGTAAACGGGTCTATGTGTATAATTCAAATTACTCGTGCTTAAATCTTTTCAGGATTCCTTATGAAATTGTTAGAACGCAAAAGAACAAAAAAAAATTGATACACAGATGACTGTCTTAAGCAAAGTACTGACAGCCACAACTGCCTATTAAGTGGGGACGATGAGTATAACTGGTGGGCTGGAAGATGATGGCTATAGATTTAAAACTTCTCACACAGAACTTGGTAGCAGTAAGAAAGCAAACACATTTGGAATGTGTAAATGTGTCAAAGGAAATTATAGCAATACTGTCAGAGAAAGTGAAGTCATATTTAGATTACCATATGTACAGTTCTGTGTGCCTTATTGTAAAGGAAATATACAAGAAATTAAGAAATTGAGACAGCACAAAATAGACTAGTGCCTGGAACCTGAAAGGACAGTTATTATTATGGGAGTTGCAAATCCAGTTTATTCAAATTTTCAGTGGAGGGGAAAAAGAGAGGTTCCCAGCTAGCGTAGAAGCAATGCTTGAAGGTAGCAGAGGGGCAGCACCAGGTGTATTCCTGCTTTTTGGAAAACTGATTCTGATTAAGAAGAAATTTTCAGAATAAGACCATGATTTCCTACTTGTAAGGTATGTCTACACTGGGACGCTACATTAAAATAGTTTATTTTGATGTAGCAAAATTGAAATAAGCTACTTCAACACTTAGCATCCACACATCCTCCAGGGCTGGTGCCATCAACGTTGACGTAGGAAAGCGCTGCATTGAAATGGGACCTGCAGGGGAGCGTCTACACACAACATTAGCCCCGAGTGGAATAAGGGGGCTAGGAAAGCCTGCGGACAGGGTCACAGGGCGGACTAGCCCTTCCAGGGCTACAGCAAGCCACTCCCTTAAAGGACCCCTCCCAGACACACTCGGCCTGAACAACATGCGGTCTGCTGGTAGCTGACAACAGGTTGCAGACCCCGTGCACGCAGAATGGACCCCCAGCTGCAGCAGCAGCAGCAGCCAGAAGCCCTCAGGGCCGTCTCCAAGGCAGAGGCTGCCCAGCACTGCACAGAAAGCCGCCCAGCACCTGCTGGAGGACGAGTTCTCCTCCTTGGAGGTGAAGGAGCCACCCCAGACCATCATGGGGCCCTCCCAGCCACCCTTGCCAGGTGCGCCACCAGCTATGGAGGTACCCCACCAGCATGGAGTGGTGGGGGTGCCTGGTCCTCGGGGAGTGGGACGACGGCCACTGGCTCCAGAATTTCTGGATGAGCCAGCAGACATTCCTTGATCTCTGCCAGTGGCTCACCCCTGCCCTGTGGCACCAGGACACCCCTATGCGGCGTGCCCTCACTGTCAAGAAACAGGTTGACATTGCTGTCTGGAAGCTGGCCGCTCCAGACAGCTACCGATCCGTAGGACAGCAGTTTGGTGAGGGCAAGGCCACCATCGGGGCTGTTGTCATGGAGGTAAGGAGGCCTGGGATGAGACCCCGGGGGGGTGGGGGACTGGGGGAGGGAGCGCCTGGGGAAGGGGGGCCCTGGTAGGGGACTGGGGGAGGGGGGACTCCAGGGGCCGGGGCCAGAGCCTGGGGACAGCTCGGAGGGGTGGCTAGGCAAACCCTGCACACCCCTCACAGGTGCTCACCCCTCCCACCCCCTGCAGGTGGTCCGCACACTGAATGCTCTGTTGCTGCACAGGATCATGCAGCTCAGGGACCTGGATGAGGCCATCGTGGGATTTGCTGGCATGGGGTTCCCCAACTGCTTTGGGGCACTGGATGGGACCTACATCCCCATCCACACCCCAGAGGATGCTTCCTGAACAGGAAGGGCTACCACTCAGTGGTTCTCCAGGCCACGGTGGACAGCCAGGCCGCTTCCAGGATATATATATTGGCTGGCCTGGCAGCACCCATGATGCCTGCATTTTTAGGAACTCAGACTTGTGCTGCTGGCTGGAGGCGGGGACCTACATCCCCCCACAGGCTCTCCCTCTGTAGGACACCACTGTGCCCCTCCGCCTTATGGTGGATGTGTCCTACCCCCTCCAGTCCTGGCTTATGTGCCCCTACATGGGCCACCTTAGCACCAGCCAGGAGGGGTTCAACACCCGCCTGAACCATGCGCACCAGGTGGCTGAGTGGACTTCTGGATGCCTCACCTGCCTGGAGGTAGGCCTCCCCAACATCCCTCTGGCTGTGGGCGCATGCTGCACACTCCACAACCTGGTGGAGAGCCAAGGGGGGGTGCTTCATGCAGGGCTGGGCTGGGGAAGCTGGCATGGCCTACCCCCAGCCAGCCACCAGCCAGAGCCGCCAAGCTGACCACGTGACCCACGCCCCCCGACCCCTCCGCTGCTGGGTCCCCATCCCTTGTCCCCAGGGATGATGGGTGTGGTGTCCCCATGGGTGAACCCCTTCAGGGGTTCTGCTTCCCCCTACACCCAGGAATGGGGTGTGGTGCTGTCCTGGGGGGCAGGTGCTGACGGGCTCTGGGGGCCATGCTGCTGCTGTCCTGGGGCCATGGTCTGGCAGGGCCCTGGTGGACTGGGGTCAGCTGGGTTGCGGGGTGGGGCCCTGGTCATGTCCCTTGCCTCCACCCCTTAACCCAGGAGTGTGCGCCTGGGGTACATACCAGACGGTCTGCTCCCACAGTCAGGGGACACCCATTGGGTGGAAGCCCTGTTGGAGCTGTGGTAGGGGAGGTAGATCTGGAGCCCTCCTCCTCCTCTGCTGTCCCTCCTCTGGGGCCTCCTGGGGTGCGGGGCTGGCCTCTGGGCTAGCCTGTGGCTTGGGGACCTGCTGGGGCTCCTGGGCTGAGGTGTCAAGTGTGGCCAGGGGGAAGGAGGTGTACTGGAGGCTCAGGATCTCCCTGCACTCCCTGTAAAAAGGGCAAACAGCAGGGGCGGCCCCAGACTGGCTGGCTGTGTCCCGAGCCCAGGTGTAACCCTACCGCAGCTCCTTGACTTTACTCCTGACATAGTCAGGAATGCAGACAGGGTGACCGCCGGTGGCCAGGCCCTCGGCCAGCCACGTGAACGCATCTGCATTCTGCCGCTTGCTCCCCATTACCTGGAGCACCAGCTCCTTGCCCCAGCAGATCCCGGATCTTGGCGTCCGTCCAGGAGGGGCCCTGCCACCTCTTCCGCCCAATGCTGGATGACTGGGAGTCCTGGGTCCCCCTGGAGGCATTCAGGGGACTAGCTGGCTGCTGTGGGTGCTGGGTGGTGGATCGGAGAACCTGGAGGGCGTGCAGGGTGTGCACGTGTCTGTGCTGCTGCCTGCACACTCTCAGCTTCCTGCCAAAAGAAATCCAGGGGTATGCATGGAGCTTTAAGGGCTGCTGCACGCAGTGACCATAGAGCCCCGCAGTGGCTGGACAGAGCATCTCAACCCCTCAGCTGATGGCCGCCATGAAGGACCCCGCTATTTTGATGTAGTGGGACATGGATTGTCTCCACATGCCCTACTTTGACGTTGGACGTTGAAATAGGGCGCTATTCCCATCTTCTGATGGGGATAGTGATTTCGACATCTTGCTGCCTTACTTCGATTTCAACTTCGAAATAGCTCATGGCGTGTGTAGAAGCACTGTGTGCTATTTTGAAGTTGGTCTGGCTATTTCAAAATAGCTGGCTAGTGTAGACGCAGCTATAATGTTAAATATTTTCCATTGTGTAACCAAAAGGTTAAGACTAATCTGACCACAATGGGACTTATCTTCTACTCTGTCAGTAAGAAGGGTCTAGATAATGCTGACTTGAATGGAAAGCTTAACATTCTCCTGGTTGTGCTGAATCTATGTTACATCCTTTATAATTTGGAGATGAGGATGTGCTGGGGAGAGTGGGAAGGAGACATGACTAGAAGAGTGCAGGAGAGCTACGGAAATATCTGGCTGTCACTGAGGGCATGTCTTCACTATGGAGAAGATTAACACTGCTGCAGTTGCGGAGTTTAATTTAGTGTGGCTGGTACAGATGCACTAAACTGAACTCCCATGGTTCAGTGGCACCAGTATTCCTGCTCCTTGCTAGGTTTAAGGGAAATTGATGGGAGTGTTTGCTCCCCTCGAACACCTGCAGTGGAGATGGCATGGAAGCTTGAATTAAGGCACATCACTTCCAGCTACATAATTAACATAGCTGGAGCTGCGTATCTTAATTCGACCTTCCCCTTTAGAGTAGATCTGGTCTGAAATCCCAGGAAGACTATTTCAGACAGGTATTATTCTTGGGTTTTTTTTTAATTTTTTTATAGAAAATAATTGTTGTTTTAGAAAATGTAAATTTTGGAAAGCTTGAAGTTTCATTTCATTTTTATTCCTCTGCATTATTTGACTTTTATTTTCCAAATTAGATGCAGCTGCTGCTTAGCACTGATTGAAATGCATGTATATTAGATCAATGTGCTCCAGTTCTGGAAAACAAGATAAACTTTTTCAATCTATACTGAGCATCAGCTTCTGTTAATTTTTAGAACAAAATTTCCATGGTGGTATGGCTAACAGAATATAAAAATAAACTCAATTCTGAAATTGAAATTTCATGTGAAATGGAATTTCAGAAATTTCTGAATCTTTTTAATTCAAATTTGGAAGGAAAACAAATTTGAAATATTTAAATTTCAGACAAAACCAATTTTGGTTTTTTTTTAACTGGCTTTATTGCTATCCCTGTGACCAAAGAAGTGTTATGATCAGAGGCATCAACTCCATAGCTGCTCAGGGACACAAGCACCCAGTGAAAAAATTGGAGTAGTGTAGCACCAGTGAGCTAGCAGTCGGTGGAGGAGCACATATGTGGCACACAGTGAATCCTAAAAGCAGAATGCACCCACTAGCATAAATGAAAGTCTGCACCTGTTGGTATAGTAACCTATGTTCACTACCTTTGTACCATGCTGAATTTGGCTATATGTAAATGTTAGGGGCCAGGTATCGTTATTAAGGATCAGAGCCCAAACATGTGAGCTCTAATGTTAGATGAAGCCTTAAGTCAGCGCTTCTTCTTTCTCCTCCATGTACAGTATATAGTATAGACTTGCTTTCTATCCCTCAGTTCCCTGACTTTACTTTTGTGCTAGTGTGGTGGGACATTAACCCTACTCCAGGAGGGGAAGAAAGTGAAACTCAGCTTCTGGAGAGGGCTGAGGCTGAAAAAGCCAGCAGCAGGGGCAATTAGCTGCCAATTAGGATTGCAGATAATTCGGGGGCAGCTTGAGGGTTCCTTGAGAGGAGGAGAGAGAAGACTCTTGCTCTGGAGCAGGAAGAACCTAGCTGTCAGGGAGGCTAGAGTGTCTTCCTAACACCAAGGAGGCTAGGGAGTGAGGGAGGCAGGCAGAGCTGGGGGAGTCTGGCCAGTCAAGCTCCCAGGCTGCAGAGCCACAAATAAGGCCGGAGGGTACTAGGGGTGCATCAGGAACAGCAGCAGGTCCAACTCCTTGCTAATGAGGAGTGGACACTTCAGACTGCAGTTTGCCCCCTGAGGGGCTAGATGATGACTGTCAGTGGGTCACTGAGTCAAGACGGGGGAAGGGGTTTGAGGTTCCCTGGAAGAGAGGGCCTAGAGAGGGTGGGCTGTGTAGTGTGGGAGGGACAGGGGTGCTGACATAAGTGGAGAACAGAGAAACAGGCAGGTAACAGCGGGTCAAACACCAGCCAGAAGAGAGTACTTCAGAAGCTGGAAGAGCTAGTTCCCCAGGTGACAAGCAGGAAGTGCCACAGTAGTGAGTCTTACCCAGCTATAATCCATTATTTCTAAAGAGGAAGCTGTGGGTTTCCCATCCTTTCTATGTTTATTTTAAAGATTTCGATCAAGAACTAATGATAATTTTTTTCTCTTTTTTACTCATCCACAATTAAACTCTTGTTAACAGCAAACATTCCCTAATATCTCCAATATCTGAAAAAGTAGAAGGTCCAATTAAAAGCTGATTTGTCCTAGATGCATGTGTGATCTTATCAGACTAGTCTTTCATTTCCAGATGTCATGATGTTATGTAGTGTAAATGATAGTCTTGTTTCCAGATGGTATAAGAAAGAAACAGCTTCAGGGAGGTATACGCTATTTAATTCCTCACTTCCAGTGTCTATTGAAAAAGAATGCCTTTTTGTACCAGTCAGTGAAGTGTCTGAAACTTGCAACATACACTTGGGACTGGAAACCCTGAACTGACTGAATACATTAACCAGATGTGGACCCCTTGTGATAGACAACAAACCAGACAACCAATAAAATTATTCAAAATAAGGCTCAGAGTGGTGATCAGAATACTGCTGTTCTCATCACAAAAAGAATAACTGCATATAAACACAAAGGGTTGAATTCAGTTCTCTTCTATGCTGTATTGTGCTTATAATAACTGTTGAAAGCAAGAAATTCATTATGGATTTTCAGAGCTTCAACTGACTACAAATTTTGATTTCAGCCTTTTCTGCACAGACACCACTTATTGGGAAGAACAAAGGAAATTCTGTACATGTTAGAAGAACATTCAATTAGACATGAAGGACTTAATTTTGGTTTCAGACAATGGTGTGAAAGTGTCACTGACGTTAAAGAGAATTACATCCATATATTTGAAGGAAGAATTTAAATCTACTAAGTATTATCTACCTCCCATCAACAGCCCTTGAAAACAGTCACTGAGTCAGAAAATATGGGGTAATTAAACAAAGAATTATTTCAAATTACCTACAATTTGAAAAATCCTATGGTTTGTATGAGAATGGAAACATCAAGCTGAAATACTTACCTTAGTTAAGGAGGCCCCTGGGCCAAGTTCAAAACTAGCTTAAGTATGGTATATACTCATTCATAAACCAAATTTTTTTGGTTAAAAAAGTGAATCATAGAATGAGGGCTGTCTTATTAATGGGTCAGTAAATGTTGGCTTATTGGCAGCAGGAAGTGGAAGCCATCACTTTCCTCAGCCCTCGTAGCTTTCTGCAGCTTCCTTTGGCTGACTGGCAAAACGCAGCCACAGAGAGTTGAAGAGCTCGATGCCTGCTGATGCTCCTGGGGCACAGAATGTTTGAACATGCCAGCAGCACCCCTGACAGGCTGGCAGCCAACATTTACCTACCCTACCATGCTGTGTTTTAAAATTTGGAGTCAAAAGAAAAACAAAAGTTTTAGTAGATGTATTTTAATGTAATCCAATGAAAAACCTATATAAGTGATCACATAGGTATTCACATACCTTCAAAAATTACAGTCACCTTCACATCACAAAGCAGGTCTTTGAGCACAAAAGTTTATGCTCCAAAATATCTGTTAGTCTACAAGGAACCACAGGACTTCTTGTTTTAGTCAGCTTCAGTGATAGCTGGTGCTTCACTGTCATTGTAGATGTCAACAATGCCATTTTCAGACTCAGATTCCTTATCATCGACCTCCATAGTATCATTAACAAATATGCTGTTGTCTTCTGACTCATCAAGTGCAAGAAACTAACTAAACATATTTAGTTGCTAGATGTAATAAGACAACTCAAAACGTTCCAGTTGCTGTACAGAAAATTACTTCCCTGGGATTCAGTTTAGAAGTTACAGAGTACAGGGGAAAGAACAACCATTAGCCAGCCTGAGAAATCCTTCAATGTTTCCAAAATAATCATAACCTGATTGCCTCTCAATAAACTTTTCCTTTCTACTTACATATCCATGCTCTGATTATGATGTGGCCATGATATATACGGGATTCATTCCAGCTGATGAGGATCAATCATTTCTGTTTGTCTTCTCTTCATCAGCCACACAAACAAGAATCCTCAGAGTGCAATTGTTCTCAGTTCAAAAGAATTTCTCTTCCTCCCACTGGCTTACCCAGCAGTCCCCCACAGAGAGCCCTCTGTTAACCTTTTACAGGCAATCATTCATGACACTTCCCAAACCAGTGTAGTCTCCAGCAGCCCTGGGGCAAGAAGAGCAGTTTCCCACACTTCACCCCCTCAACATGGCTGTCAGTGCTGTAGGGTAAGTCTGGCATAGGAAGTATGGGGAAAACTATCCCAAGTAGCATTTTTTATTCTTTAAGACCTATAACCCTGAGTCAGGAGTGGCAGAAGCCACCTGAAAGTGGTAGGGCATACTGCCTCTTCCCCCCTTCCCCCAAGACTCTGTCTTCTTCACGTGTTTCTCATCCTGGTGAAAACTAGGACCCCTGGTTTGGTATCCCTTGATTTTGTGCAAGTTAAAACATCCTCTGCGTAATCCTTACCTGTGCTGATCCTGGGGGAATATATCAAGGAATGGTACATGGCTCACTGGAAGCGCCTCATCCCCTCCTCTACCTCTGCTAGATCCAGTACAATTGCTTTATGTGCTCCTTCCCTTCTGGTAAGAGTACAATCAGGGGTTATGGATGTTAGCAATATTTTTAAAGCTATGTTCATTACGTTGAAAAATCAATCAAAACAAAAGCAAGCAAGCAGTCCTCTAGCATCTTAAAGACTTAATAGTTTAGGCAATGAGCTAATTTCGGGTCTTACCTATTAAAGCTCATTACCTAATGAATAAAATTGTTAGCCTTTAAGGTGCTACCAAACTGCTTGCTTAGTTTTGCAAAGATACAGAACTAAAGAAGGCTATCCTTCTGAAACAAAAGTAATGAGTTCCTGTAGTTTAACATGTGGCTTCCACAGTATTTGCACCTTTTAGCTTTTGGAATTTATGTTTCTGATTTCCCTTCTCTTCCTCCATTCCCCCTGCATAAGTTATACTTATCTCAAGACACACTATGTAAGCATTTTATCATGTGAGTCACAATCCTCAGGGTTAATGGCACAAAAGTCTCAAATGCTTCCATGTTTTGTTTTTCTGCTAATCTTGTTTCCTCACCCATGAATTCCCTAATGTTTAGTGATGTTTGCCCTCTGGTATTTTTTCTGTTTGCCATCTGAGCTTTTATTGTGGAAATGTGAAAGATGTTGGCAAGGAAGGGAAGTAGTACACGGCAACAGACACAAAGTTAAGCGTCAGTTAGGATGCTAATGAGGCACTTTTTACACTGATTTATCCCCTGAAGTGAACAAATGGGGTTGTCTACACTCAAAGCACAGCAGCTGCACAGCTCTAGCTCTCTGGCTGCATCTACATGAATGGCTTTCCCCAGAAAAACTGAGCTTTTGCCAAAAAAAAAAAAATGGAACGTCTACATGGCAAACGCGCTTTGTTGACAGTTTGTCAACAAAACCTGGCACATCTGCTGGCAGCATTTTACCTCTCCCTGCTCATGTATAGCACCTCTCTTGACAGGCTTCTTTTGACAAAACAGCCATGTAGATGCTTGGGGGTCATTTTGTCAACAGCCCTTTTGTCACTGGGTAGCCTTGTTTGCAGAGCTTCTGGTCAGCCATTCTGATGAGAGAGGGTTGGTCACTATGGCTGCTCTCTGTCGACATTGCGGGCTGCTCTTTTAATCTGTTTTTATGTGTAGACAATCTGTCAACAGGAGTTTTGCCAAGAAATCACTTCCAACAGTCATTTTTGTCAGTAGAAACTTCTCATTTAGACGAAGCCACAGCGAACACTCTATCAATGCTGAGAGAAATCTCTGATCAGTGTAGGTATCAGCCCAAAAGGCGATACCTATATGAAAGGGAGAAGCCTTTGCATTGACTTAGTGCCGTCTGCACCAGGGCTAGGTCAGTGTTGTTATATTGCTCTGTGCTCTGAATTTTTCATATTCTGAAGAGTGGTAGTTATATCAACTTGAGTTCCTACTATAGAGCAAGCCTGCATGACAGATATAGATTGGAACTATAGAAAGAGTAGTTTGATATGACAACCCAGTTGACTGAGGCCCTGATAACGCACTGATTTTAAAGCATGTTAAGCCTTTCACTGGCTCCATTGAGAGTTGGATCAAACACTGAAGTAGCAAGAGTTGAAGGACAGCAATTGTTTAAAATACGGACTAGTAAGGAAAATGAATGGTGAGGACATAGTCCTTCTAATCATATCATTTGCTGCAAGGGCACATACAAATTAGAGAGAGTGGGACTGTGTGTGTTTGTTATGGTGTGCTTAAAAGAAAGCAGGTAAATCTTTCCACCTTCAAAAGGAAGAAAGAACGTGGACTTATCTGACCTGTACACTGTGACAATGGTCAAAACTGGTATGACAGGAAAAATGTGTAGATGTTGGTTTAAGCAGCCTCAATTATCATGCTTTGGAGTTATTGGAACTCCATGGAGTAGTTATGATAAATTTAGAGCACTAAAGCCATTCCTAGAGTGAAATGACTGATTGATCTGAAGGTGGCATGTTCAAAATCAGGAATTTGAAGAAATGTATTTACATTTGGGAATTATAAATGTGTTCATCATAGTGTTCTGTGGTCTTGTGTGGGCTATTTCATAAAAATTACATCTATGACTGGATGCAGATTTTATGAATTTATTCTATAACCCAATACAATAGCAAGCTACGAAGGGCAAACTGAAATTTGTTTTGTTTCAAAAGCGAATATTTAATGGGAGCAATTTCTAATTTTCACCATTCATCTTATTTTCTTTTTCTTTGTTTTGTTTTGTTTTTAATATAGTCTATGAGTAGTGGCTAATTTCCTACAGCCTACTTTAGAAACCTACACAATGACATGAAAAACATTATCTTTCCTCTGAATGCACAGTTACCTTCCATCTGCTGCCTGGCTCCTGAGCTAAATGCACTCTGGCTGTCTCCAAGGATTGTGACCAGGATATGTTCACTCAGATACTTGATCTACCTTTAGGCTGCTTATCAAAGATAACCAAACTCCAGTTTGGGCCAAATGCAAAGGATTATCTTACCTAAAGGGTGAGGCCAGCCAGTGAGACAACAACCCTTCACTGTTTTGACTCTTCTTCTGGGTCCAACAAAACGTACTCTTAAAATCAAGGCCTTCTGCAATCTGGAGTAATCCTACCTTTGAGACTACCCTCCAAATGTGACCCACTAAGGCAACTGCACTCATTAATGAGGCTTCCATTTTCCCAATGCATGGAAAATCTCAGATATTGACTTATCAAGAATAGGCATTGAACTGTCTGTGACAGAAAGATTTGGTGGTAGTTGTTTATTGGCCTTACTGTGGGGTGTGTCACTGTAGTATCTGTTCCTCACAAACAGTTTTTTCTTGCAAGTGAAATTGGGCCATTTTATTATGCTAATATTAGGATTGGTAGACATGGGTGCAGAAAGAAGTGTGAGTGTCATGAATGAATGCCTGTAAAGGCTTAAACCCAGAGAAAGGGGGTTCTCTGTAGGAGGCAGCCAGGTAAGCCAATGGAGAGAAAGAGGGACTATTTTTGTATTGGACAATTGCAGGATGAGATGTCTTTGTCTTTGTCTGTGTGGCCGATGCAGAGAGAGAGACAGAGAGAGAGAAAGAGCAAGTTGATTGATTTTAACAGGCTTAATCCAGTAATTATGCTGTCCGAATGATAGAGCATAGACATGTAGTAGAAAGAAATTGTTTTGTTAGATGTGATCAGGTTATTTTTATTTTGGGTTTGGTGCGGGACTTTCTAGGCTGGTTGATGTACTTTTCTCCTGTACTATGTAACCTCTAAGCTGAACACCAGAGAAGTAATTCTCTGTGTTCTAATCTTGATGTTTTGAATTGTTTTATTATACCCAGCAATCAATTATCCATATTTATTTGTCTGTGTATTTGCATGCCTAAAGCAAAAGGTCAGCTGTCAGAGTACATCTTGTTTTTTTCTTTTTGTTTCTAGCTATCTCCTAAGAAAAGAGAAAAAGCTTGAGGTTACCCCCAGGGAGATATCCAAGTGCGTCTTCCTGGGTTGTAAGAGTGGGGGTCTCTTCACTTGGTAGTGGTGGCACTATCCCCCCAGGGTCAAGGAGTCTGTGACCTTGGGCAGCTTTTTTAATTGGAACCTATAAAGAAAAGGTATGTTTAAGGTTTTTGAGGGCCTTAGCTTTTCAATGAAATAATTTCTAGAGCATATATTTTCAAATACCATCAAATCTTGATTTTAAATGAATCAGTGATGGCAAATGTACAAATAGAGGTAAACTGTTTATATGGTTAATTGCCTTCACTATCAAAATATACATCCTATTTCTAATCTGAATGTGTATATCTTCACCTCCTCATGGGCCATTCCTTGTTGTGGTGAGGCAGCTTCTGTGTCTCAAGGACCCAAAGAGGCATGCTAGTGGGAGCTCCAGCTTCAGTTCCTGAAAGGGTCACCCACTGGACAGATCAAATTTGGATCGCCTTTCTCTGACGTAAAAGGGATTGACTTAGGGTTAACAACCTTATAAGTATAAAAAATCTTACCGAAACAAAGGTAGGGAAAGCAGAAAGGAAGCTGCCCCACAGATGACCTTTCTCTCATCCAGGAAAACCACCCAGTTTGGTACACGGAACATTCGGATGATGTATCAAGTGGAGAAGACATCACATACTGCAGTGGAGATGAAACAGTACAAGCTTGCAGTTTTGGGCTTGTGTGAGACAAGATGGACACAATCTGGGCAGCTACTCCTAGCATCAGGTGAAACCCTCATCTACTCAGGACATGAAGAAGAGGACAAAGCACACATGGAAGGCATGGGCTAAATGTCATCAAGAGAGGCATCTGGTGCTTTAATGGAATGGACAATAGTATCAACACGCATCATCAAAGCCAGATTCCACACTAAATTGCAGAAGGTACTGGTTGTGTAATGTTATGCACCAACCAACAAAGCAGCTGAGGAATGCAAAACAGATTTCTATGAGAAAATACAAAGTGCTGTGAACCAGAAAACAAAGAAGCATATCTTGATTTTGATGGGAGACTTCATCGTGTAAATTGGAAGCCTAAATACAGGCGGAGAACAGACCATGGGGAAAGAAGGCCTAGGCAACATGGATGAAAATGGAGAGTGCTTCAGTGACTTTTGTTCCTCCAACAGATTGGTGATAGGCAGTCGTATTTGTCCACAGAAAAGGATCCGTAAAGTCACTCGGGTTTCACTGGACCGCCAGTCAGAAAACCAGATTGATCACATCTGTATCAGCAGTTCGTTCAGAAGATCAATGCAGGACATCCATGCTAGAAGAGGAGCAGATGTAGATTCAGACCACCATTTGGTTATGATAAAATACAAGTTCAAGCTCAAGAGGTACACCACAAAAGCAACCAAGCCAGGATTGTGTTTCAGCATGAAGCACCTGAAGGGTATAGAGACAAGAGCCAATTTCCAAGTGGAGCTGTCCAACAGATATGCACTTATGACAAACCTCATCCTGAAAGATGCTGCCATGGAACACATTTGAGAATACACTGAAACAGCCTGGAAAGACACCTATGATAAAACATTGGGAAAGAGGACAAGGGATCACAAACAATTCATCACAGCAGAAGCTCTGAGAAAAATGCAAGAACGGAAGGACAGCAGTAATCAACAATAGCAAAACAAGAACAGCCAAGGCAGAACCTGAGAAACTGTATTCAGAAGCCAACAGAAAAGTTAAAAAGGCTGTAAAACAGGACAAGAAGAACTTTGTTGAAAACCTTGCACAACAAGCGGAACAAGCTGCGGGATGGAGAAACCTGAAAGAGCTGTTTGACATCACACAGAAGCTAGCTGGATCACAGTGTACAGTGGATCAGCCAGTACAGAAGAAGGGGAGGCATGTGCTAACAAACCCAACTGAGCAGCTCAGTAGATGGAAGGAACACTTTGAAGAGCTACTGAACCACCTTCCCACATGGAACCTCCTGTTACTACCTGCAAATGTACCTCTGTAGATCAACAGCAACAGATCTACAACAGAAGAAATCTGAAAAGCCATTGCCCATTTGAAAAGTGGAAAAGGACCTGGTCCAGACAACACCCCCCCCAAAGCAGTCAAAGCAGGTAGTGAGACATCAGTCAACATGATATATAATCAGTTTGGGACACTGAGGAGATCCCACAAGACTGGAAACATGGCTACCTTATCAAGCTTTCAAAGAAAGACAACCTGAAGGAATGCAAGAACTGGAGGGGCATCATGTTACTGTCTATTGCTGGAAAAGTGTTCAGTGAGATTCTCTTGGAGAGAATGAAATGAAGACAGAAACTGATAGAGAGCTCAGGGAAAAACAGGGTGGCTTCTGAGCAAGAAATCTTGCACTGACCAAACAGCAACTCTCAGACTGATCATAGAACAGTAGCTTGAATGGAACATAACCTTCATAGACTTTGAAAAAGCCTTCAACAGCATTGATAGAGACACTTTGTGGAAAAAGCTGCAACAGTGTGGAACCCCGTCCAAATTACAAACCTGAATCCTTAACGTTCATTGTATGAACCCTTGACATACCAAATTGTTTACAATGGTGTCTTGACAGAATCCTTCAGCATACTCTCAGGACTGTGACAAGGGTGTCTATTATCACCTTTCCCCTTCTTGATCACAACGGACTGGATTATGAGCAGGACAAGAGATGGACATCAATGAGGCATTCAGTTGACCCTTTTCAAACAGCTAGAGGAAACTGATTTTGCTGATGATGTCGCCCTTTTTTACATCAACATGGAAGAAAAGGTCACAGCACTAGAAAAAAACTGCCTCAATTGCTGGACTAAGCATTAACAAGGAAAAGACCAAAACAATGAGGATCAACCAGTCCAACAACACCACTATCAAGCTAGGAAGGAATGACCTGGAAGCTGTGGATCAGTTCACCTACTTGAGGAATATTATGGACAGACAGAGAAATAGATAGGGATATCAATGCCAGGATAGGGTAAGCAACAGCTTCATTCAAGACTCTTCTGTAAAGACTTGCTGGCCATGGTACCCCATTTGTGTAATTTCCTGGACCATGCTTTCAAAAGATCAGCTATATAGATATAGATATAGATATAGATATAGATATAGATATCTGATGTAGCGAGCACACACACACACACACACACACACACACACAGAGAAACTGGTATATGTAATGTTTTCCTAGTTTTTTTAATCATAAGAATGGACATAGTGGGTGAGACCAGACCAAAAGTCCATCTAGCCCTGTATCCTGTCTTCCAACAGTGTCAAACCAAAATACCAAATACCTTAGGTTTCTGTAAGTTTATTATATCATTAGTTACCTAGAAAACTCCCAATCTCATCTAAGAAAGATATCCTGTCAAAATAACTGGGTCTGTTTTTCATGGACCTGTATTAATTTGCATTCATTACATTACCCTTCTTTAATCAAATCAGCCACTCTATTATCTTGCCCAGGATTGAGGTCAGGTTGACAGGCCTATAATTACCCAGGTCATCTCATTTTCCTCTTTTAGAAATTGGCCCAGTGTTATCTTTCTTCTAGCTTTTTGGAACTTCCCCAACGTTCCAATAATTATTAAAAGTTACCATTAATGGTTCAGTGTGTTCCACAGCCAGATTTTATTAAAATTCTTGGATGCAAGTTATCTGGTCTTGCTGATTTAAAAAAATGAATGTCTTTAGGAAATAAAACAGAAATGGCTACAGGGGTACAAGTGGACTGGAAAGAGTTATAATGTATTGAGGTTATATAATCTGTTTTTTTCCTAAATACAGAACAGATACACTTATTCAACACGTATGCCTCTTTTGGATTATTATTGATTTATTGGTCCAGCATTACCTTATGTGTTTGGAATAATTAGTTGCTACTCTGAGCAGAAAGATGTCTGCTTATTAGGCTTATGTCCTTACATTACAGTTGTGAAATCTGGGTTATGTTCTCATAGCTGGAGCAGAGACTGACTGGTTTCCACCTCCACTCTATTATAAAAATCTTTGGAGTTACTTCAGACCAATGGATCACCAGTAATGGGAACCAGACTGTAGTCTAAGCAGGCTATTGCTGGATGCTTGTGGGCTTTACTGGTTGGGACATGTGGAGCATATGCCTCAAGATCATCTGTTAAAGGCAGTATTCTATGGCCAGCTTGGTCCAACCTGTGATGCCAAGGAAGGCCAAAGTTCAAAGCTCCTGCCTATTTTCATTTGGTGACTGCTATTATGTTTCCACTTGCATTCTTATCAACTTTCTGCCACTCCTATCTTCTGATTTCCATTCTTTATTATCAAACTTCCCTTTAGTCCATTTCTTGTATATAGTTTTTATCAGCTGTTGCTTTCGTGCCCTGTAAACCAGGTAAGGTATTATTTTTTTTAACCAGCACAGTTGTCTTCCTTTCTGGTGTTTTTGTGCACCTAATAAGGTTCTTTAATGATTCCCAATTAGTCACTTCTGATCAAATTCTTCATCTAGGTAGATTTTGCTCATAATTTTCATGTTTATGAAACTGGTTTCCTTCTAGCACCAAGTGTGTCATGTATAGTACTGAGCTGAACTTTATTCTGCTTGTACATTATAAACATGTTTACATCATGATCACTTGTACCCAAGCTATTACAACTTTCAAAGGAACTGGTCACAGAACCATCTGTTCATACAGGTCTAATGAGAATCATCCACTATTGGTTGCAATATTTCAGTTAGAAAATTACAGACAACAATGTTAAGCAAGTCCAAGGATGTTTTAGCAATTGTATCACTGGGATTGGAGTCGCTCACGATAATATATTTTTTTCTACACATGGTCAATACAGAAGGAGAGGGTCATCTTGTTTCTTATTTGTGATTTGATTCTCTGTAGCACAAACAACTAATTCCCCATCTGTTATTTTATCTGTTAGGACATTGATTCATAAGTATTTCATAATGCCTTTCTTCCAGGTTAGTGTGCAATCTGAAAAGAGGGTTGGAATTAGGAAGAAGGGTTCTTTCAAAGATGGGGTTTATTTTTGAGTGAGACCGATCTGCACTGCTTTTTCGTCCTTTCAAAAGAATCTTTTCCAAAAAGAAATTATGTAAATGAAGTATATATGGAAATCAGTGCCTCATTTGCACTTTCGATTTTGCTTATTTGCATTCCTCTTTCAAAAAAGGAATGCATGTGTAGACACAGCCATTATGTTTGCTTAATCCTTATGCTACAGATATGTAAACATCATGCTGATCAGAAGAGATTACAAACCAAGGGTTATGGATTAAAATTGTAGTTTGTCAACAAATGAACTAGAGTAAAATTTCCCTTAGCTTTCCATGATAGTAGGAGTCTGTGGTGTAGCTAGTACATGATGAAATAATCAAACATAGAATTAGTGCCTGAACCCTGGAAGTGAGAGTTTTGTCATTTCCTGGTGACATTGTAGGACACAAGACCCTCACACTGCTATATATGCTGAGACATCCTCATACCAAGTTTTTTTTAAAACCATTACTCATACCACACACCATTTAGGCATACCATTTTCATTGATGTCAGTGAGATTTACTTTGATATAAACACCTCACCTTTGAAAAGGCTGGAATATGTGCCATGGTGTACACTTGGAAGATACTCAAATGAGACTTGTAGACACTACAAAGAAAGAAAGGAAACTGGATGAAGCTAATTCTGATCAAGCAACTGGACAAGGGGAGAATGCAAAGCTCTGTGGCATTTTTGTTAGTTCCCTTGTGAGGAACATCTTAGCTACGTCTACACGTGAAGCCTACATCGAAGTAGCTTATTTCGATGTAGTGACATCGAAATAGGCTATTTCAATGAATAACGTCTACATGTCCTCCAGGGCTGGCAACGTCGACGTTCAACATCGACGTTGCGCAGCACCACATCGAAATAGGCACTGCGAGGGAACGTCTACACGCCGAAGTAGCACACATCGAAATAAGGGTGCCAGGCACAGCTGCAGACAGGGTCACAGGGCGGACTAGCGCTTCCGGGGCAACAGCTAGCCGCTCCCTTAAAGGGCCCCTCCCAGACACACTCAGCCTGCACAGCACGCAGTCTGCAGAGCCATAGGCACGCACACCTCGGGTGACGCAGTCATGATGGACCCCCAGCAGCAGCAGCAGCAGCAGCAGCAGCAGCAGCTGCAGCAGCAGCAGCAGCCAGAGGTCCACCCAGCCGCCCCTGCAGGACCAGTGCTCGCCCTGCTCCATGCCATGCAGGAGGCAGCTGAGCACCTCCTTGCCACAGAGGAGGAGCTGCCCGCAGGGGAGGAGGACGCAACCCCCAACCCTGCAGCACCCCGACCCTCCCACCGCCTCATATGCCACTGGCTGTGGAGCTACCCCACCAGCACCGACTGGTGGGAGCGGCTGCTGCTTGGGGAGTGGGACGACGACCGCTGGCTCAGGAACTTTCCCATGAACCAGCAGACATTTCTGGAGCTATGCCAGTGGCTCACCCCCGCACTCAGGCACCAGGACACCACCATACGGAGTGCCCTCCCTGTGGAGAAACGGGTTGGCATCGCTGTCTGGAAGCTGGCCACTCCAGACAGCTACCGATCCGTGGGCCAGCAGTTTGGCATTGGCAAGGCCACCGTCGGGGCTGTCCTCATGGAGGTAAGAGGACCCACGGGGGTGGGGGGGGGAGGCAGCCCTGGCAGGGGAGGGGGGCCCTGGCAGGGGAGGGCCACACACACCCTGCTCACCCCTCATTGATGCTCTCCCATGTGCTTCCCCTGCAGGTCGTCCGCGCCATCAACGCCATGCTCCTCCATAGGCTCGTGAGGCTTGGGGACCCAGATGCCACCATCGTGGGCTTTGCCACCCTGGGCTTCCCCAATTGCTTCCGGGCTCTGGATGGGACTCACATCCCCATCCGCGCCCCAGAGCACAGTGGAGGACGTTACATCAACCGGAAGGGCTATCACTCAGTGGTCCTCCAGGCCTTGGTGGACAGCTGGGGCCGTTTCCAGGACGCCCGGGTATTCCAGAACTCGGGCCTGTGCCGCCGGCTGGAGGCGGGGACCTACATCCCCCAGCGGGACATCCCTGTGGGGGACACCACCATGCCCCTCTGCGTCATTGCAGATGCGGCATACCGCCTCCGGCCCTGGCTCATGCACCCGTACATGGGCCATCTCTCTGCCAGCCAGGAGCACTTCAACCACTGCCTGAACCACGTGCTGCAGGTGGTGGAGCGCACATTTGGCCGCCTCAAAGGGCACTGGAGGTGTCTCCTCACCGGCCTGGATGTGGGCCCCACCAACATCCCCCAAATTGTGGGTGCGTGCAGTGCCCTACACAATCTGGTGGAGAGCAAGGGGGAGGCCTTCTTTCAGGGCTGGGCTGTGGAGGCCGGCAGGGCCGCTGTGCAGCCACCTGCTGTCCCCAGTCGCCAGGTGGACCCCGAAGGGACCCAGGTCTGGAAGGCCGTGAGGGCCCAGTTCGATGAAGCCGCGGGATGAACGCTGGCAGGCCCCCCACTGCCCCCCCCATCCTCCACAACACTCCCTGCCCTTACGCCCACACCACGGAGCACCCAACAGCACACCCCCCCACACACTTTTCTTGTACAAATAAAAGCAGACACTTGTTTGTGAAATCAAACATGTTTACTTGAACTCTTCTTAATAATAACTATAGAACTTCTAACTAACATATATTATATGTATGTATATTAATATAAAAACAGGGATAACAAGGAAGGGGAGAACTATTTACATGGGGGGAGGAAGGATCAGACAGTGAGAACAGGGGTCACAAATAAATAAATACAAACTATGTACAGGGCAAAAAACCAAAAAAGTGGGGGGAATATATACAAAGGGGGGGGCCATGTCCTGGGCCCCACGCCCCTACAGTCCAGCACTGGGGGTGGGCGGCCGGGATCCCCGCCTTGGCCGCAGCCCTAGCCGGGGCTGGCTGGGGGCCGGGTGGACCAGAAGATACGGCCGGCGAGTGTCAGCTGGCCTCAGGTCCCCCTCGGCGGAATGGCCCTTGGTGGCGGGTGGCGGGGTGACGGCGGACGGCGCGGCGACTGGAGCAGCAGGTGGAGCAAGCAGGGCGGGCGCAGCGGCGGCTGGCGCAGCATGGGGGGCCAGGTAATCCACTATGCGGTTGAATGTCTGCATGTAGGCCCCGCATGCCTCTTGGCGCCAGGCCAGCGCCCGCTCCTGCAGGTGGAGGCAGCGTTGCTCCACCCGCAGCCACTGCTCCGTGACCTCTACCTGCCGGCGGTGGAGGGCCAGCAGCTGGGGGTCCGTTGCCAGCGGCTGCTGGTGCTGGGTCCTCCGTCTTGCCCGCCGTGGGTCCAGTCGTTGCTCCGCCGAGGGGCTGGCCTGGAGCGATGGCCCTGGAGGGGATTCCGGGACCACTGAAGCCTCGCCGGCGCTCTCCGGTCCTTCCGATGATGCAGCTGCGGAACACAGGAGGGGGGAGAAGAAGAGTGGAGACAGACGTTAGTGTGGGCCCCGAGCCGTGGCCTTTGTCCCCCCACCCCTGTGCTGTAGGTTGCCCATCCCCGCACCCGGGAGATGCTGCTGTGATGGGGTTCAAGGGTCCCCCTGCATTGCACCCCGTCCCCTGGCGGGAGTGACTCTCACTTCACTCAGCAGGTATGACAGGAGAGGTTTCTTAGGCAACAGATGCCCAGTTTCTCACAGAAGTGACAGTACAGCAGTCAGAGACAGTCCTTCCAACCCGTCCTGGGGAGAAGACCCTGAGGGGTGCCCCTCTGGGGCGTAGCTTTCCCCCTCCTCAGGCTGGCTGCCTTCTAGCTCTCCCTTCCCCTAGCCTCTAACTGCCACCCCCGATTCAAACCCAGCTCGGCTCCTCCCTCCTCTTTGTTCGGGGCAGAGGTGTAACCTGCCAGTTGTAGCCCCAGGATCATCCTTAGCCACTGGGAGCTATTCAGCTTGTTGCTCATATCTAGCCTGAGTCTTGCATTTGCACTCCCCCCCACTCCATCACATGCTGCTGCTGCTGCTGCTGCTGCTGGGTGTCCCACCCCCTCCCCCCGGGGGACCCTAGAGGTTCCGCTCCCCCAAGCCCCGGGGATGGGGCATGGCACTGTCGTGCTTGGGGGGGCAGAGGCTGATGCACTCTTCTGAGGGACATGCCACTGCTGTCCTTGGGGCCATGGTCATCTGGGCATGTGGAGGGCCCTGGCCATATCTATTACACCCGCCCCTCAACCCCAGGGGTGTGCACCGGGGGGGGGATACATACCTGATGGTCCACTCCCACGGTTGGGGGACACCCGGGGGGCAGACGCCCGGCTGCTGCTCCAGGATGGCAGAAGGAGGATCTGGAGGCTGGTGTCAGTGGAGGAGGAGTCCCCCACCTCCTCCTCCTCCTGCTCCAGTGCCCCGGGGGGTGGGCTCCTGGGGGGGCCCCCGGGGTGCGGGGCTTGCCTCCAGGGCGGACTCCGGCTCCAGGGCCTGCTGGGGCTCCTCAGCCGAGGTGTCAAGTGTGGCCGGAGGGGAGGAGGTGTGCCGGGGGCCCAGGATGTCCCTGAGCTCCCTGTAAAAGGGGCAAGTGATGGGGGCGGCCCCAGACCGGCTGGTCGCATCCCGGGCCCGGGTGTAACCCTGCCGCAGCTCCTTCACTTTACTCCGGACATGGTCCGGAGTGTGGACAGGGTGACCCCGGGCGGCCAGACTCTCGGCCAGCTGAGCGAACGCATCCGTGTTCCGCCTCTTGCTCCCCATTACCTGGAGCACCTCCTCCTCACTCCAGAGCCCCAGCAGGTCCCGAAGCTCGGCCTCCATCCAGGAGGGGCTCTGCTGGTGCTTCCCAGCCTGGCTCCTGCCCTGGGAACCCTGGCTCCCCTTCGGGGGGGTTCCCTGAGGGCGCTGGGGGTGCTGCCGGGCGGCCATCAGGTCGGTTGGGGGTGTGGGTGGCTGACAAAGAGTGTGCAGGTGAGCCGCGTGTTATTGCGGCTGCCTGCACGCTCTCTCAGCTTCCTGCACAGAAAGGGAGGGGGTGGCTCCACGCAGCCACCATTGAGCTGAGGGGCTGTAGAGAGCGTCTCTGAACCCCTCAGCTGATGGCCGCCATGGAGGACCCCACAATTTCGAAGTTGCGGGACGCGCAATGACTACACATTCCCTACTTCGATGTTGAACGTCGAAGTAGGGCGCTATTCCCATCCCCTTATGGGGTTAGCAGCTTCGACGTCTTGCCGCCTAACGTCGATGTTAACATCGAAATAGCGCCCAACACGTGTAGCTGTGACGGGCGCTATTTTGAAGTTAGTGCCGCTACTTTGAAGTAGCGTGCATGTGTAGACATGGCTCTTATTCCCTTTCTAGTGTTTCTTTCCTGTATGGAAAATAGTGAAAAAACATCAGCATTTATTGGGTCAAGTTTGGATGTCTGACTAAAATTACTTGATGAAGTTCTATGGCCTCTGTTAGGCAGGAAGTAGATTAGATAATCCTTCTGGCCTTAAAATCTATAATTCTGTCCAATGAATATTTTTTTCAAATCCATATTTGTTAAGGCAGTTATTGGTTGCTCAGATTCCCTTGATCCTAGGCAGTAGACCTAGTTGTACTGCATTAAAGCCAGAAGGCAAAAATAAAATTCTTCACTTGCATTCTTAGGGAATAGTGTTGTGTTTGTGAATTTGTTTTAACTCATGGGCCAGTCTAATTTAAAATATGATAATAAATGTTTATAATCATGTTCTCCCCCCAATGGAATATTCATTATTAGCTAAATAAAAGACAAAAATTAAAATTCTGGGTGCATTATTGTGTTTGCTTTGCAGTTCGTCAGAGGGCTATGTGGCCAAACTCCCACAAAGAAAATGGATGAGGCATATGGAAGTTGAAGTCATGATATCTTGTTATTATATCTGTGACCTTGAACCAGAAGTTTAGTGTGTTTAGGTAGCAAAAATGTATAAAGGTACTAGGCTTCTTAAATATGTTTCCATCCTTTATCATAAATGGAATAATATATATAAAACACAGGAGTCATGTATATCCTCAGAATCAGTTTGACTGGAATTACTTTATCACCTCTCAATTTAAGTTTGAAAGACATTATGTAGATAAAATATCTTATAATATTAATTTTTATGGCCTATTATTTCAGCTCTGATTGAGATTTCTTTTACATAAGACCAGGAGTGTTCCCTCACATGCTTTACTTTATCCATGTGAATGGTCAATGAAACCTACATATCTCAGATACTCCTAGACAGGAATGAATGTCCATGTTGTCTAATACTGTTGCTGAAGTACTCGAAAGTGATGTTGTTCACTCTCTGTGTTTCTGCAGTAAATGTAGCATCAACGTAATATGGTAACACAAAGATGAATAAGTGCTCCAACTCTCTTTCCAAACTTCTGTGTTTTTTTTAATCTGAAATTCAGACGCTAAGTATAATGGAGGTTTTTAGTTTGTTGCTGTTGAAAGATTAGCCATCTAAGTTTAAACACTGTGGCTTCGTGGAGTAGTGTTTCCACTCGTCAGTTGGTTTACAGTTTTTAATGCTTTGCAGAGGTTTTTTGGAACTTCCAGAAATGCTTTCAGGGCTCTAGCTGTCCTTGGCAGTTAATGATGAAGTTTATTTATATGAAAGTTCCCTAGGCAAACTGTTGTAAATAAGAAAGCTCTAGATATTTTCCAAAACTTCCAGACTCAAAAAATTCAATCAACGTCGTCAGTCAACTTAATATAGCACTTTATGGGTGTGGATTGGATGTTTTGTGTGTCTTACAAGATATTTCTATGCTTCCAAAGCTTCTATAAGTGAGGACTAATTCAAATATCATCAAACTAACTGCTTCTGTATCCTAAAAGTGATTGTTACAGATCTTTTTGGTGGAAAAAAAACAACCTCTGTGATTAATAAAAAAGGAATCAAATGCATAAGAACTTCAAGTATGCATTACCTACTATATGACATAGTCATATGGCTAGATACCATCAACTCTTTTTTTGGTTTGTCTTTGTGAAAATCCTCTAAGTAGGGCAATCAGGAATAATTATCATACCATTTACTTGTGTTTAAGCCATATGTGAGAGTTCGGGCTTATTAAGCATTGCAATTTTTCCTGATTGCTACCAAGTAATCCTTTGCAGACTTGTAAATCAAAACTGTGGCTGAATTTCCTCAGCATGATTGTCATGTTTTTCCGAGTTTTCTAATTAAAACTTTATGAGCATGCAATTAAACAGAGAGAAGCTTTTCTGCACTGGAAATTAAGTAAACTGTGGCGCCTCAGCAAAAATGAAGCTGTTTTGTGTTTTGCTTTTCTTTAAAAAAGAAGGTTGTTTTGGACTTTTCAAGCTATTTACAGTAACTGCTCACTTAACATTTTAGTTCTATTCCTGAAAAATGCGACTTTGGATTCACTTAACATAATTTCACTTCATTTCCCCATAAGAATTAGGGAATTGGTCACCAGAGAATATGACATAGCATACATATACAATAGGAGTATTAAATAATTTTAAACAAGGAATTGAATACTGTGATTACCAGATATGATAGTTAAGCTTGGTTGAGGCGGGGCAGTAGTATGGTTGAGACACAAGGGCTTATGCTGCTCCACTTGTGCAGCATTGCTGCAGGGAAGCAGAGTTAGGAGCTTGTCTTGTTAGAGCAGAGTGAAATAATCTGCTGGCTCTGCTCTGTGGCTGGAATGACGGACAGGTGGAGAGGGAATGCCAAATGACTTTTTTAAGAGATCATTGTGTGACTTGATATGAATATGTTCTTTAATAGGTCAGCAGCCTACAAATGAAGCAATATTACTAAGGATGACTTTAGTTGAGGAGATACTGTAATACATTGGCCTGCAAACCCCCCATGTCATGGTTGACTTAGAAGCAACAGCTTTATGAGTAATGCTTTTTAACTACACCTTCTAAACTGTGCTGCAAGTAGAGGTACGCTGATGGATATTGCTGTTTTACACTTAGCCAAAATGTTTTTTTTTAATAAAATTATATAAAGTTATCTATGTGCCAAGATATTATTAAAAAGCCACCAAACCCGTCCATCCAAAATTTGCTTTGTGAAATAACCTTCTCCAAGCTGAATAAAAGAGGTTAGTCTAAGTCTATGGAGAAGTTAAAGTTATACACGACTAAACGAGCAGGAAAAATTAAACTACTGTAGATCACTTAAATTAGATCACCTAAAGTGTTTCTGTAAAGGAGTCAGGACAAATGTTACATAGCTTTCAGCAGCTACCACGTTCAGGATTCTTCTCGGTCATTTAGGAAACCCTAGACGATGAAGGACCTGGTCTGAATTTTGACTTTGGTCATGTGGAAAAACATTTACTAGTTTAGTAAATTGTTGCCAATTAGTAAAGTTCATTTGTATATTGGGCCTCTATCAGACACATGAATTTGCAAACAAACAATAAATCATTTCAAAGTGCTCCATCAGGACTCAAAATAGCCCTCAGGTCAATAATAAAAGGAACAGATGCATGATATGTGACAGGTGTGGGCAAACTTACTGACCCCCAATGCACAGACACAATATTCATCAGAAGTTTGAGATCCAGCATGTGCCTGATAGAGCTCGGGGCTCCTGCACTGTGGGGAGTGGGAGGTCTCAGGATTCAACCCAATTCTTGCTGAGCTCTAGAAGGTGTGCCCTATGCCTGAAGTCCCAAGACTCCCCTCTTCATTGGGCCGAAGCCAGAGATGGCCACTGAGGGCACATGGGATCATATCTCCCCCATTTTTGCCTGCGTTTGCTGGACTCGGTCCTGTGGTACCACCAGGCCGCATCATGGCATTCTGGCTGCTGAAACTGGCAAGCATGGAGATGTATGGTGAGACAGTGGCAAACAACTGGGATATGCAGTGAGAACCTCTGCTTATGTTGCTGCCTTTCCACAGGTTAACACCTGAGAGCTGCAGGGAGGGGCTGCTAAGGGTAATGAAGCAATCATGTCTGGGAGGTTATGCCTTTATGGTTGGGGGACACAACGCAAAGGTTTGTGCTCCCCACCAACTCTCAGCAGGCACCAATTGTCTCTGGCAGAAGTTCCTAGTCCCAGCACCACACTGCAAGACAAAACCCCAAGCTTTCCTCACCCCATCACCAAAGTCTGGTAGATCAGTGAACCCTGTGAGCCTTCATTTATTGTGAAAGAGCCACATGCAGCTCATGAGCTGCAGTCTACCCATCCCTGATATATGAGATGTCTCCCCTTCTCAATAATACTGAAAGGACAGTGTAAACAATTAGATTGCTAAAGGTAAAATTCAGAACCATACAGATTAGAAATGGTAAAGGCTGCCAGTGCTTCCCCAGGCAATTACACACCACCCCTGGGCACTGCCCCTCCAGCCAAGCACCTGCCCCTGCAACCAGACAACTTACCAAAGCCTCTCCAGAGCACAGCTGCAGGTGTATTGTGCAAGGCACCCAAGAGCATGGCTGCAGATGATGCCAAGCAAGGTGCCCCAAAGCGTGGCTGCAGCCAACGCCACTCGAGGCACTCCAGAGCACAGCTGCAGCTGACACCGCATGAGGCACCCCGGAGCACAGGTGCACGCACGTTCTTCAAGGTTCCTGGTGCCCTGAAGCTCAACTGCAGCTGTGGCAGGGCTGGAGGAGACACCTCTGCTGCTGTCGCCATGCACTTGTCCCTCCATGACAATTCAGGATGTTGCATGAGGATTTCTTTTGTGTTCCAACAAGAGATATTGGTTTCTAAATTGTGAGCTTCATAGAAACATATGAAGGAATTTCTATACGCATTTGTGCAGGGAGGGTGTTACAACGCATATGCAAGAGTTTATTCATGAGGGTCCATAACATGAATGAATTAACTTCATGCAACTCTGAATACAGCATATGTTAACATAACAAAACAAAATATATGCTTAAAATTAACAAAAATCAGACAACCGCTGCCTTTCTTTCACCCCCTTCTTTGCTATCAGCTTTCCTGCTTGCTACCAATTACACTAGCAGCAATGTTGTTGCCTTTGCTGCTGTTCTTCACTGGGAGTATTGGCAGAATCTTCTTGGACTGAGCAATTGATCAACAGATCTCATCTTCTATAATGACAATATTGAGTGTATAAATCAATCCTTCATCATCAGAGGCAATTATAGATTTCACATAAAAAGATGCCAACTGAAAGCATTATACATTCTTTTTGGATCCTACACTTTCCCTGTTGTGCCTGGATAAGCTGAGTCTCAAAGCAGTTAAGAGCTTGTACAGTAGTTTGCCGCCTGGACAAACTGTCCTGAATGAGAGTTTCCACATCATTGAGAGATATGGCACATGACTTCACATTGGCCTTTAAGGTGTCTTTATAGCACTTATACTGATCACGGAGAGAGCGCTTTCCACGAGCCAAGGTGGCCATAGAAGACCATCTTTGGTATCTGTGTATAATCCATCCTCATAACGTGACCAATCCATTGAAACTGTCTGTTAATAAGCATTGCCTCCATGCCCACAACAACCACACAGCTTAAGAACCTCCATGTTAGGAGTTTTTGGAACAGCAATTCACATGGGTGATCTTCCTCAAACAGTGCATATGGAATTGATCGAATTTCAAAATATGGCAGCAATATATTGGCCATGACGTTGAGCCATGTACTGGGATATTCAGGACAACTGCCTGATAAACTGCTACCTTATTATGGAGTTTAATATCGTGGTCATTCCACAGGCTAGTGGTGTCTAAAAGGGATGACAGGTGCTGCCCCCTCAGGCCAAGCACCCCCCCCGGCGCTTCCCCCCACAGCACACCCCCCACTAGGTACCGCCACCCAGCCAAGCAACCCCCTGCCAGTGGGCCCCCCCCAGGCAATTACACACCACCACTGGGCTCCACACCACCAGCCAAATACCTGCCCCCGCAACCAGACTACTTACCAAAGCCACTCCGCACAACAGCTGTAGGTGTGTCGTGCAAAGGCACCCCAGAGCATGGCTGCAGCTGATGCCAAGTGAGGTGCCCCAGAGCATGGCTGCAGCCAACACCACTCAAAGAGTCCAGAGCACAGCTGCAGCTGACATAGCATGAGGCACCCAGGAGCATAGGTGCACACACATTGCACAAGATTCCTGGTGCCCCGGAGCTCGACTGCAGCTGTGCTGGGGCTGGAGGAGACACCTCTGCTGCTGTCGCCACACATTTGTCCCACCATGTGGTGGGGTGCACATGCAGAGCAGCAGGAGGGATGCCCCATGTGCACTGCTCTCCTGAGCCGCAATTTTCCACAATCTGCTGTCTTGGTCACCGTACGTGGCGAAAGGGAAGTGTATTGGGCGCTGCTGCCATAGGTGTTTGGTCCCAGTTTTCCAAAGCCAGCGCTGGCTTTGTCTAAGTGAGCAGCTATGTCATGATCCACATTTTTAGTAGAGGACATTACACTTCCAAGGTAACAGAACTTGTCAACAATTTTAAGGACTGTACCAGCAGCGGTGATCACTGGAGTGCTTGACTCTTTCCAAGAAGGCTGAGACATAACTTCTGTCTTTTTGAGGCTCACTGTGAGTCCAAAGTGGTGAACAGAAGTAACAAAGTGAGCAAACAGCTCCTGTGCGTCCTTCACTGAATGAGACATCTCAGAGAGGAATTATGGTCTGGTGACTGCACACAAGAGATCTGCAATCTCTTCTCTGTTCTGCTATGACATATTGTGGGATGTTGGACAAGTCACTTCCCTTTCTGTGTCTCCCACTTTTTAATCTTTCTAGATCATAGTTTCTTTGGGTCTCTTCTTATTTATGATTTTCAGTATGGTAGAGTCTAGGACTGTGTCTACACGGCAGAGTTATTTCAGGATACCGCCGTATCTCAAAGTAGCTACTTCACACCTTTGAAATGTAACTGTTATTTTGAAATATTTTTTCAAATAATAGGCACTCTGTTTTGGCATCCCTGTACTCCTTATTGCAGAAGGAGTATGGGATACTTTGAAATAGCACATTATTTCAACATTTGGCACTGTTTAGCCAAAGCCAAAAGCTGAAATAGCCTATTTCAAAATGAATTTGAAATAAGATACGCAATTTTCATAGTGAAAATTGCACATCTTATTTTAAGTTTTAAGGTGCCACATTGATGTAGCCTAGAAGTCCAAATCACAGTCCATGGCCCCACAGCAAAAGGCTCAGTTTATATATACCAGAAAGGCATCCTTTTTGCAAAGGAATGTTAAATACAGTCACTACTTGCACAGTATTACTATTTACAATATGTAAAGGGGAAATGTTGAATAATGAGTGCAGGCAACTGGTCTTGAGTTACACTGAAATTGAAAAGCTCTATTTAGAAAAACCCATTTTTTTGCACAGTTAAGTATACTTGTGTTCATAAGGCAAGACAAAAAGGAATGGGATAAGTTTCCTTCATTTATTAATTTCATAGATCAGGTTTCAAGCCTTCAGTTGCCTAGTACTGAAGGGGGATCTCAGGAAACAATCAGATCATATTATCATGAACATCTTGCAATGTCAAATTGTACATATTTTTGAATTTTTTAAGAATTTTAATTGTATATAAGTATCTAATAATCAATGATTCAGAATTTTATTGCGTGAATGAGCTGCTAGTTGCACTGAATCTATGCCAACATATTACAAGGAAATCAATATGGTGGTCTGAACGCTCCATTCCTTCTGCAGATGTTGGCTCATTCTTACATCCAGGAATAATGAATCTGAATGAAGGTCTTTCTGATGAAAGTCAGTGTAAAGCATCAAAGTTTTCCATCATGCATAAACAGTGCTGTATTATTCACAACCCAATCTGACAAACATAATTGGCTGTAAGGCACTTGATCTGAATTAAGGGGCTCATTGAGGAAGAGGATTTTTTGTGTGTGTGATTAATGGATCCTTTTATCCTGCTGAAAAATGTCAGTGAAGAGAAAGTTATGGTTCTAATCTTATTGAAAGAAGTAAACTTTGAAAGTGTCTCTGTCATAATTATGAAATATCTGGTTAAGTGTAAATCCTGGTTAAAACCGGAAACAGAAAACTTATTTGAGAAAACTATGCTTTACACTTTTCTAATCATGTTCTGAAGTCATACCGCATTAGCTGAGTTATACAGCTACATTAAAGTTGGGAACAATTGAGTTCCACTATGATCCTATGAGCTCATTAGAAAGAGGACCAACGACACCAGAATGATTAGTGTTGCAAAATACTGAAAATATCTTGGTGGCTTAAATTGTTGAAAGGTGTTGGAAAAATAAAAACAGAGTAATAAAAATATCTAAAATTGATGTACTATCACACATAAACATTTCTAGCGTCAAGATAAATATTTTAAATTATATGATCATTTGCTTTTTAAAATAAAAAATTTAACCTAAAAGGGATATAGAAAAGGGGTAGCATAAGTATAGCAAGCAATACTTTTTATCTTTAGCAGTGTCAAGGGGAGACATTCATCAGGATTTTCAGGGGGATCTCTTCCGCTGTTTTGAGAACAGGATAAAAATGTTAAGTATCTGAAGGCCTCCTGTTCTGCCTCATGTTGAGCCAGATCTCCTTGTCCACCAAAGGCCTTGTAACTCTTCCAATGGGCTTTGAATCAGAACCCCTACTTAGCAACCTGTTTACCTGACAAAGCGAGGCAGTGAACTTAATATCCAAGTTGAATCAAATTGATTCATTAGCTGATCTTTCAGTACCAACATACCACCTAAATAGTGAGTGCTGCAAAAGTGAATTATGGAATCCTCACAGCAACTTCCATGGGAAAATTATCCTGCTGCAGCCTATCATGCAGAGAGGAGCTTTTCAGCTTTTCTCTCCTTTTTTTTAGAAAAATTTTTAATTCAAAAACAAGGTCCTGTATTGATATATTTGGATCTGAATAAAAGAAGTACACTGGATTTTTAACACCAAGAACATAGGGTAACAGATGTTTATGGAAATTTTGAACAAAATTGTAAAATTGCTACAACATTTGTCCCGGTGGTCTGCACAGTAGGATACATTCTGCACCTGTTTCACATATGTAGCATCTGCTGACATGGATGGGAATTGGGCATATGATATGAGTGTGTCCAATAAAAAAGGGAATTAGAGCATGAATGGGAGGTTAGGAGAATTTTGCTCCACAGCTAGACAAGTGCTAGCTCTCATTGTTTCAAGCTCTGTGGGACATAGCAGTGATTTCCCATACACTACATTAACTTAATCAGATTGTATTGTATTGTTCTCATACTTTGTCTGTGCAGAAAATATGATTTACAGAATATTTATTTTTGGTCACTTTATTACTTTAATAATGCAAATTTGGATTGTAATTTGGGTTTTATTAAATTTAATTGTAATGGCTTACAGATTGGGTTTGGGCATACAGTGATAATGTAAAACTGTTTCACTAGACAATGAATTCATTTGTGCCTTTTCCTCATTAAAAAGCAGATGTGGTTCATTCTTTATGAACTTTTCTTTATGTGTAAATTATGGGTGTGGGATTAAAAAAAACCTGATGCTGGAGCATGCCAAATTTGGGACTTGATTTATTATTTTACTGTTGTGAAACAAGGACCTGGAAAAAAATTAGAGATGTATGTCATCAAAAACTAAAGCATTCAAATATATAGCCAACATATATGTTTCATATTGAACCAGAGCTGGGACTTGGAGCTGGGTTGTATTCCCAGCACTGCTGCTGGCGGAATATTGAACAAGTTTCTGTGCCTCCATTTCCCCGTCCGCAAAATGGGGGTAATAATTTTTACCTCCTTTTGTAAAGCACTCTGAAAATCTATGGATGAAAAGCACTAATAGGAGCTAGGTATTTTTTACTGTTATTTTTATAATATACTGCCTCCCATAATGTGTTTGTATGGAATTATAGATTCCATGTGTATAGTACTTCTGCAGCAATTCCATAATAAATAAATCAGTTTCTTTCCCATTAAAAAATATGTCCTTTTCCAGTGTCAGTGGGTTTTTTCCTTTCTTCATTGGCCTAGAACTGATATTCTCTGTCCTTGGCAAAGTCTATTACTCTCCTTTGGAGCAGTTGGGTTAAAGGAATGCTTTTGCTTCCCTTCCATTAATTTATTGCATACGGTGCATATTTTCTGACAATGTGTTTATTTTGGCTGGATCATGCATCTTGGAGAGTATTTTCACTTACTGCTCCTTCACTTTACTTCTGTTAGAATACATGGAGCTTGCACGGGGCCCAACACTGCATGGTGCTGAATGAGTGTTTGCAATTCCCATTGATTTCAAATAAAGTTGAGCAATAGAAATTCATTTTTTGGGAATTACATTGCTGGGATTCTGACACTTTAACAGGACTTATTACTAGAAAATGGCTACAGTGTCCTTACAGAAGAAGGGGGAATGGCGAATCTTGAGATTGGTAGTCTTGTTTTTTTTTCTTTTCCCATCAGTCGTGGTCACATACTTGCTCAGTTCTATGCTTAGCTACACAGTTCACCTTTTGCTCACAGAACCACCTTATTAAATATTACTGTAAGGGAAGGGTGCCATTTCAGGGAAGCAGGGGAGCTGCTGTACACACTAGGATGACACATGCTTTCCTTCCCATTCCTCTGAATATCAGGGAGTGATGGGAAAGTACACACCCGGGGTCACCCTGCCCGCACTCCGGATCATGTCCGGAGTAAAGTGAAGGAGCTGCGGCAGGGTTACGCCCGGGCCCGGGATGCGGCCGGCCGATCTGGGGCCACCCCCGTCACTTGCCCCTTTTACAGGGAGCTCAGGGACATCCTGGGCCCCCAGCACAACGCCTCCCCTCCGGCCACTCTTGACACCTTGGCCGAGGAGCCCCAGCAGGCCCTGGAGGCGGAGTCCGCCCCGGAGGCAAGCCCCGCACCTGGGGAACCCCCCAGGAGCCCAACCCCGGGGCACTGGAGGAGGAGGAGGAGAAGCGGGACTCCTCCTCGAGTGACGCCAGCCTCCAGATCATCCTCCCATCCAGGAGCTCCAGCCGGGCGTCTGCCCCCCGGGTGTCCTCTGACCGTGGGAGTGGACCATCAGGTATGTACCCCCCCCGGTGCACACCCCCTGGCTTGAGGGGCGGGAGTAATAGATATGACCAGGGCCCTCCACATGCCTAGATGACCATGGCCCCAAGGACAGCAGTGGCATGTCCCTCAGAAGAGTGCATCAGCCCCTGCCCCCGCCAGCACGACAGTGCCCTGCCCCATCCCTGGGGCTGGGGGGAGCGGAACCTCTAGGGTACCCCGGGGGGAGGGCGGGGACACCGAGCAGCAGCAGCAGCAGCAGCAGCAGCAGCAGCATGTGACGGAGTGGGGGGAGTGCAAATGCAAGACTCAGGCTAGATATGAGCAACAAGCTGAATAGCTCCCAGTGGCTAAGGATGATCCTGGGGCTACAACTGGCAGGTTACACCTCTGCCCTGAACAAAGAGGAGGGAGGAGCCGAGCTGGGTTTGAATCGGGGGTGGCAGTTAGAGGCTAGGGGAAGAGAGAGCTAGAAGGCAGCCAGCCTGAGGAGGGGGAAAGCTACGCCCCAGAGGGGCACCCCTCGGGGTCTTCTCCCCAGGACGGGTTGGAAGGACTGTCTCTGACTGCTGTACTGTCACTTCTGTGAGAAACTGGGCATCTGTTGCCTAATAAACCTCCTGTCATACCTGCTGAGTGAGAGTCACTCCAGCCAGCGGATGGGGTGCAGTGCAGGGGGACCCCAGAGCCCAATCACAGCAGCATGTCCAAGGGACAGGGATGGGGAACCTGCAGCAGAGGGGTGGGGGGACAAGGGCCACGGCTCGGGGCCCACACTAACGGCTGTCTCCACTCTTCCCCCCCCCACTCCTGTGTTCCACAGCTGCACCATCGGAAGGACCAGAGAGCGCCGGCGAGGCGTCAGTGGTTCCGGATAGCCTTCCGGGGCCATCACTCCAGGCCAGCCCCTCAGCGGAGGACCGACCAGCCCCACGGCAGGGAAGACGGCGGACCCAGCACCAGCAGCCAACGGCGACGGACCCCCAGCTGCTGGCCCTCCTCCGTCGGCAGCTGGAGGTCATCGAGCAGCGGCTGCGGGTGGAGGAACGCTGCCTCCAGCTGCAGGAGCTGGCATTGGCCTGGTGCAAGGAGGCATGGGGGGCCTACATGCGGACCCTCAACCTCATCGCGGACTCCCTGGCCCCCCAAGCCGCGCCGGCTGCCGCAGCACCCGCCCAGCCTTCTCCACCTGCTGCTCCACCCGCTGCTCCAGCCGCTGCGCCGTCCGCCGTCGCACCACCACCGAGGGCCATTCCGCCGAGAGGGACCTGGGGCCAGCTGACACTCACCGGCCGTATCTCCCGGTCTGCCTGGCCCCCAGCCAGCCCCGGCCAGGGCTGCGGCCGAGGCGGGGATCCCGGCTGCCCACTCCCAGCACTGGACTTTAGGGGCCTGGGGCCCAGGACATGCCCCCCCACCTTTGTATATATCCCCCCCCCAGTTTTAAGTTAGTTTGTTGTAAATAGTTTGTATATTTGACCCCTGTTACAATGCTGATCCTTCCCCCCCCATGTAAATAGTTCTCCCCTTCCTTGTCTTCCCCTTTCATGTTATCCCTATTTTTATAATGTATATATATTTATCAGTTAGATTTCCCCTGTACATAGTTAGCTAGTCTTGTTGATAATAATAATAATAATAATAATAATAATAATAATAAGAGTTCTAAAGATGTTTGATTTGACAAACAGCTGTCTGCTTTTATTTTTACAAGAAAAGTTGGAGGGTGTGCTCTTGGGTGCTCTGTGGTGTGGGCATAGGAGCAGGGAGTGTTGTGGAGGATGGGGAGGGCAGTGGGGAGCCTGCCAGCGTTCACCCCGCGGCCTCATTGAATTGGGCCCGCAGGGCCTCCCGGACCTGGGTCCACCTGGCGACTGGGGGCAGCGGGTGGCTGCACATCGGCCCTGCTGGCCTCCACAGCCCAGCCCTGAAAAAAGGCCTCCCCCTTGCTCTCCACGAGGTTGTGTAGGGCGCTGCACATGCCCACAATCTGGGGGATGTTGGTGGGGCCTGCATGAAGGGGGGTGAGGAGACACCTCCAGCGCCCTTTGAGGTGCCCAATTGTGCGCTCCATCACTTGGCGCGCATGGTTCAGGCGCATGTTGAAGTGCTCCTGGCTGGCAGACAGATGGCCTGTGTATGGGTGCATGAGCCAGGGCCGGAGGGGTATGCCGCATCTGCGATGACGCAGAGGGGCATGGTGGTGTCCCCCACAGGGATGTCCTGCTGGGGGATGTAGGTCTCTGCCTCCAGCCGGCGGCACAGGCCTGAGTTCCGGAATACCCGGGCGTCGTGGGTGCTGCCAGGCCAGCCCACATAAATGTCCAGGAAATGGCGCCGGCTGTCCACCAAGTCCTGGAGGACCACTGAGTGGTAGCCCTTCCTGTTTAGGTAGCATCCTCCACTGTGTTCCAGGGCGCGGATGGGGATGTGAGTCCCATCCAGAGCCCCGAAGCAATTGGGGAAGCCCAGGGTGGCAAAGCCTGCGAAGGTGGCATCCGGGTCCCCAAGCCTCAAGAGCCTGTGGAGGAGCAGGGCATTGATGGTGCAGACGACCTGCAGGGGAAGCACATGGGAGAGCACCAATGAGGGGTGTGCAGGGTGTGTGTGGGGCCCTCCCTTGCCAGGGCCCCCCTCCCCTGCCCTCCCCTGCCAGGGCTGCCTCCCCCCCTCCCCCCCGTGGGTCCTCTTACCTCCATGAGGACAGCCCCGACGGTGGCCTTGCCGACGCCAAACTGCTGGCCCATGGATCGGTAGCTGTCTGGAGTGGCCAGCTTCCAGACTGCGATGCCAACCCGTTTCTCCACACTGAGGGCACACCGCATGACGGTGTCCTGGTGCCTCAGTGTGGGGGTGAGCCACTGGCATAGCTCCAGAAATGTCTGCTGGCTCATGTGAAAGTTATGGAGCCAGCGGTCGTCGTCCCACTCTCCGAGCAGAGGCTGCTCCCACCAGTCGGTGCTCGTGGGGTAGCTCCACAGCTGGCGGCGTGTGCAGCGGGGGGGGGGGGGGGGGCGGGGTGCTGCAGGGTTGGGGTTTGAGTCTTCCTCCCCTGCAGGCAGCTCCTCCTCTGTGGCAAGGAGGTGCTCAGCTGCCTCCTGCATGGCATGGAGCAGGACGAGCACTGCTCCTGCAGGGGCGGCTGGGTGGACCTCTGGCTGCTGCTGCTGCTGCTGCTGGGGGTCCATGACTGCGTTGCTCGAGGTGTGCGTGCCTATGGCTCTGCAGATCGCGTGCTGTGCAGGCTGAGTGTGTCTGGGAGGGGCCCTTTAAGGGAGCGGCTAGCTGTTGCCCCAGAAGCGCTAGTCCACCCTGTGACCCTGTCTGCAGCTGTTCCTGGCACCCTTATTTCGATGTGTGCTACTTTGGCGTGTAGACGTTCCCTCGCAGCGCCTATTTTGATGTGGTGCTGCGCAACGTCGACGTTGAACATCGACGTTGCCAGCCCTGGAGGACGTGTAGACGTTATTCATCGAAATAGCCTATTTCGATGTCGCTACATCGAAATAAGCTACTTTGATATACCGTGCACGTGTAGACGTAGCCAAGATGGGCCTGGGGGTGAGTCAGAGACTGAAACACTAATTGATGATGAATAAAGTCAGCAAGTTAAGAACAGAGGAGGAGGTAGTCTGCTTTGCTCTTGTGGAGAAAATAAGTTTTTGGGTAACTAAGCTGTGCAGGACTCTGGAGAAGGAGTGGCATGTGAGAAGGGGTCTGAGCTGGTAAACTAATGGGAAAAAGATAAGTTGGAAGGAGCCCATTTCCAACTCCAATTCATCTTCATCATCAGGGCCTGGGAGTTAGCATACAATAAATGCCTGATATAGGGTTCCTTGAGGAGAACCAACAGTTTTGCATGAAGCCGGGTTCTTCTGCCAGTCACTGGGCAAAAGGATCAGGAACTGCCTTTGGATTGAAACAGCAAATTGCCATTTACTTGAATGATAGTGCATAAGAACAGCGTGAGTTGTTGAACAAACTAATAATCAATATGAATACAGATACTGAAAGCCAGGCTGGAATTTTCAACAGTTTGTGCTGAAGTTCAATGAGACACTCAAGCTGGTTTCTTGATTTGTTTAACTACCTTCTTGCCTGAACTCCCACAGACTCCTTCCTTATTTAATATATTTTTACAATTAACTTTCATTCAAAATATGAAACAAATTTCTTAATGCCAAATATGCACAGCTTCCATTTATGACAGTTATTAGCTTCATCTTGATATACATGTTTCTTTGATGAAACCAAGAAGAAAAGATGTCTAAACACACTAAAAATATTCATCAAACTTTTTAAGAGTTCAGGTTGGGTTTGGTTTTAATATAAAGCACAAGTTTAGTTTAGCTTTTATTTTAACCTATCTTTTTCACACCTCATATCATATTTAGAGATGGACCTAATGGAGAAATGTAATATCTTAATATAGAACTAGAATCAAACTGCCCTGATTCTGGGGGTGGGTTGGACACAGGGTTTGGACCTTAATTCTCATCTTATTCCATTTACAAGTCACAATTCCCATGACCCTAAATTTATCTCTCAGATATGATAATTTGCAGATTTTACATTGCTTTATCTTGGGAGTGGGAAGAGAGTAGATGGAAGGCAATTCATGAAGTCAAAGAATAAAGTGATAAAGCGGCTGGAGTACTTGTGGACCTTTACAGGACTATATTATCACTTTACAGGAGACATTAGACTAATACACGATAAGGACCCAGTTGAGGAAAGCACTTACACACGTTTAAAGTGCTCTAGTGCTTTCCTGAACTGGGGCTTAGATTCTTCATATTTATTCTTGATGAATGCTGAGTATCACTTTAGCCACCTTTCCAGATTCAAAGGAGTTAATGTCGGAAGGGAGGGAAGAAGGAGAGGATGACAGGATGTACCTAATGAGCAAACAGTGGGGATTTGGAATTAATTGGTGGTTAGTTAGTGGATGTTTTGGAGCGGGAGCACACCACAAAACAAAAAGCTTGGTAGAAGTTACACCCTGACCTGGAGAGCTAGTTGGAAGAGCTTCCACTAATTTATTGGTAGAAAGAGAAAAAGTTCCACGGAACTAGCCATATTCCACGCTCGTGCCCTCTCCCACCTCCATCTCCCCATGCAACTGAGGTAATATTATCTTTCATTTATTTTATATTTGAATAATATTTAGATCATTTTTTTATAGTGTGGTTGGGAGTAGGACTGCATTGGGGGAAGCATGGTTCAGGGCTGCTGGGTTAATTGAAGACTAAATGGTCTAAATTGGCCCCTAAGTTTTGAAGGAAGGCATTTATGACTGAGGAAATCTTTCCCAAAATTTTAGGGTGTTTAATTGGTTTTGGCCCTTGTCTAGTCCAAATGTTGTTGTCTTTAATGCTTCCCTATCTTCCACAGTGTCCTGATATAACTTAGACCTTCTCATATGAGAAAGGGAGAGGGAAAAGAACATGTCTGAGCCACTGGCTCAACTACAATGGCTACTGCACTGGGGGAAATTTGGAACTATAACATATTTGAATGTTTGAAAACAGGAATTATTCAGTACTGTGTGTAAAAGATGTATTAAAAGGCAATGTTGCTCTGTACCCTTTTAGCCGCAGGAATATATATTACAAAAATATTATATATATATATATATATATATAATATTTTTGTAATGTATATATATATATATATATATATAACATTTTTGTGCTTTTTGTGCTTGTTTTCTAACCACTGTGGGATTTTACAGTTCCAGTTATGAAACTTATTCACTTTCTTGTTTGGTTGTTGGAGAGATATGTTGTCTATAAATTCAAGACATGGTTTTGCCTGTTTTTCTAATAAACCATCACTTTTGGATTAACTGGCAGGGTTATTTAAAGCTATTGCCTTGTGATGTTTATGTCTGCCAAATGAAAAAAGAATATAAGTACTAAAAGTGCAAAAAAGTGACCAACTATGGGATTTTTAAACATTAAACTGGCAAAGCTCCATTTACTTCAATGGAATTTCATGAGTTTACTCAAGCTGAAGAGTTGGCCCAATAACTTTAAAAATGCCTCATTTGTTAATTCTTGACTTCTTCATTGATATTATCAGTATAAGTCCCAATTAGCACTAAGTGGGCTATTGGATTTTGTGATGCAAACATCACTCACATAAAATGCATGGAAATGAACACCAATCATGTTTAAATAAAATTTATTGAACTGATAACATAGCTACATAAGGAATTGGATCACATGCAAATCCACTCTGGCATCTACTCCACCTGAGTGGAGTATTTCTAAAACAAAATACAAATCTTTAACATTCAATATTTATACCATGACGGCCTCTCACTAGAAATCTTAGAAATCCATGTTAAACCCCATGTTCACATTTTCTTTTTACCTCCTTCATTGTTGGCTTAGGTTTGGTAAATATGATAGTTTGAGAGAAGGAATTGTTCGTCAGGTTATAAGGTTTCATTTTGAATTTCCATGAATTTAGATTTATGGTAGCATTAATATCTTCTGACTTGCAGAACAGACTACTTACCACATATATAATGTTATTTGATCGCAAATAGCTGTGCAGTGTTGGTGGTTTCATAAGGTTGAATTCTTTTTCTTCCAAGAAATCTACCTACTTCCTTTCACAGCAACTTTGTTCTAGGAATAAAGTTGAATATTAAGGAGCACAATTAAAGATCATTGACTTAAACTACATCTTATTATTGTTTTAATAGCTGAGTTACTGCTCCCCCCCTGTGTGGCCTACAGTACCTAGGTATAATACTGTAAGAGCAGCTGTGAAAACAATCTGCCCTCCCCAAGTGTTCAGATACCTATCTGTGACTAGGGAGTAAAGGGGAAGTCAAAGCTCCAAGAATATAATGAGGACAGAGGGTATACGTTTGGTGCATTTTTTTGAGATTCTTAGAAAACTTAGTTGAAGATTTGTCCCTTTGTTGTGAAAAGTTTACCCATCCAAACATTTTCAGACAGATCGTGCAAACTCAAAATTGTTCCTTCTAGGGAAGACCTTTCTAGTGCTATAAATGTGTAAATAAAGGGTCTGAGCCTGGCCCCCAGAAATTCGTGGGTTTGGACCCTGACAAATCTTTTGATAGCAACAACAGAAATGAAAAACAATCCCCACCCCAGCACCATGATATGGGTATTCTCTTCTAATGTCCACTTATGAACTAACACTTGAATAGAAATCAGCAGGAAGAAATATGGCCTTTTGTTTAAATTAAGACAGAAGTTGGTGTCTCAATGTACCTGGAGCCTTCATATGTATTTAGTGGAAGATTGGCCAGACTTGAGGAGATAAAGATAGCCATGGCTATGCTTGTCTGAGAAAAGGGGATATAGTTTCCTGAATAACTGATTAGAGGAGAGGGCTACATATATTAATTTAATTATCAATGATGGATAGTTAGCTTTCCAGGTCAGGTGATGATTCTAATAGAACTCCAAGGCTGTGAGAACTACAAAACAAATGTCTATTAAAGATCAGTCATTACTTCTGCCAGTTTGCCGATGCTATTTATTTCAGGGATTGGCATAGACGGGTGGCATCATTATTCATTCTAGAAGCAATCAAGACGCAGGACTGGGCATCACTGTGAAATGTCATGTCCTTAAATTCTATCACGGTGCCAATTTTCCAACCGGTGGGATAGGGATATGGATAACAGTTGTATGGAACCTTTCAGATGCCTCTGGGACTATTTGAGAAGAATGAATAGATAAGCTTGCAGAGGATTCAGCCCCTGTGGTCTTTTGGGACTCACACAACACATGTGCTTTCCGGCTTGAAGCCAGATGAAGAGAAATGCTGTTATTCTCTAATTCTCTATCATGCTTATAATGTATTCGTCGCCAGAAGGATTTATACATTCTTCTTGACTGCACTTAGTCTGTTAGCTTTACAGCATTAGATACAGCAGTAGCTCAGATAAAAATAATTAGCTGTTAGAAAGGGGTGTTGACTTGTGCCTCGACTTATCACATAACACATGAAAAGGTCCCAAGCAAAAACTAAAAATAGCTGATTTAAAAACAGACAACCCGCCACCTCCAGTCCACTCTGTTCTATTATTTTTAATAATTCAAAGTGTCCACAGAATCTTGCCATGTCCCTTCCAGGGCGGTTGTCTCCTGTATCCCTTCTAGCAGGCGTGACTCCAGACATTTTCTTCTCTTCTGCATTATTGGTCTGCTTTCATTACAACAGCACCTAGAGGTTCCAGCACAGAGCAGGGTCACGTTGCACCAGGCACAATACAAATACACTGTAATAGAAAATCCTGATCCAAAGAGATTATAACCTAAGTGGTCAATACAAGCAAAAAGCAGGAATGAATAACGGGACCCAAGAGATGAAATAACTCATCCAAAATCACACAGCAATTTAGTGGCAGAGATGGAGTGAAAAGCTAGGTCTGCTGACTACCCTATCCACTAGATTGCAGTGCCTCCTGTTTCCTTTTTTTGACCTTTTCTCCTTTTTAATATTTCATTATGTCAATATTTAGAGCACTTTTGCTATCATATGTCATGGAGTTATTAACTTACAGAATAACTTCCAGCATTTGACATATTATTTATATGTGTGTAGAATTTTACTTGTAAATGATATTTCCATATAATTTGCTTAAAACAGAGTTCTTCTCTTGCTGTCTCTGGTTGTGTTATAAAATCATCAGCCTGGCCTACAGCATATCCCAAGAACTAGACCATAAGAAAATCCAAAATTGCATTTAAAACTTTTTTGTTAATTCATACTCTGAGTCTAGATACTGTGTTGAAGTGGTTTACAAATGCTAATAGATTAGGTGAGATTCATTTGCTCTATAGTTTGGTTGATGCTTAGTATGTAAATACATTGATATTTGCTTTATGTGGGGAGGCTTTAAAGATGTCTATGTCACCAAGAATGCCCAATGAGCCAATTAAGTCATCATTTGGGCAATTCAATCCTTTTCTGAGTTGGTGTGGATGTGGGAAAGAAAGCATAGGGAGCTACTTTCCATTGCACAGTTGGAAAGTTCTCTCCATAGTGTTGAAGAAAATGCAAACATGTGGATCTGGCTCATGTGCCATCACCCACCAAGATGCAAAGTGTAAAATTGGTGGCATGTCTAGTCTTCAGATGATGAGCAAAAAGATTAATTAGGAAAACTACAACACGTCTGATCAGAAGGACAGAAAAGCAAACTCAGTAATATGTCTCTCCACTAAGATTCGTATAGCAGAATAAAGTAAACAACACCTCCGCTTTTATGTTAGCCAAGGCAGAGTTTGGTTTCTTATATCCAAATCCATGTTATCATCAATAGCAATCAATAACGTGAAGCATTCAGATGTTCAAAATAGAGGAGTGAGGTCAGAGCTGATGTGTGTTCACCACTCTAGTCAAAGTCAATCGGAACTGCAAAAACTGAGAACTTCTGAGAATCTGGCCTGCGGCTTTTGAGTTTTGAGTGTCAAGGAATATCTAAATTGTTCAATCTTTGGTGTTTTGAATATGGAAAAGTGGCAGAAACAAACTTCCTCATACTTGGTGAGAACTGAACTGCTCTTGAAAGAAACCAAGCATGGAAAGTTCTGGTCTGAGGGGATTATTTTTGTCAAAGTTATGGCAAGTATGAACATAGTTTGTATAGAAATCCCTTCTCAGATTTCTGTCTACAGTGACATTATAATAGAAATAGATATAGAAATAAAATTGGAGAAGTTAGATTTATATTCATCAAACAATTATGAGATAGCAACTCCCCGGCCCCTCAAAAACCATCAACAACCAGAGAAAAACAACCTCAGAACAATGTTGAGTGATTCTGTATTCTGTGTATTTGGCCCAAATACACACACATAGATTGGACTTTCTGTAGCAAACATTTCCCAAACATTTGTTTTCATTTAGATCTGTATTTGAGTAAGTGCATATTGACACAGGGAGTTTTGAGTCCATAAGAACTAAAAACATATTTCAATTCCCAATCAGACTCTTTCCATTAGCTCCACTGGGAGTTGGATCTGTTCCTCACTAAAGGACTTCAGAATGGTGATCTGACTGACACTGAACTAGCTAATTTTCCCTTTCACTTAAATGAATGCTGCATCAGGCCCTAAGAACCCATATCTATATATTGGGTCTCATGGATGCTATTTTACTTACACTGAATGGCTGTGACTACACTAGCAAGTCCTTCCAGAAAATCAGGCCCTCTTCTGAAAGAATACATGGAGAATCTACACACCAAATGTGCTTTTTCAAGCAGAAATTGAAAGAATGCAGCTTTTCTTCCAGAAGCCATCTTCTGCTTCTCGATCAGGAAGAGCTCCTTTTTCCAAAAGATTCTTTCAGAAAAAGTGTGTGTATATGCTAAAGGGGCCCTTCTCTTGAAAGAGCAGTCCTCATGGTGCTGGATTTTTCAATCTCTGGCCCATTCTTTTGAAAGAATGGAGGCTGTGTGGATGCTGTCTTTCAAAAGAGCAGATTTCTCTTTTGATCCTCTTTGTGGGTGTAGACATGATCTTCTGGAAGACAATCTTCCTGAAGAGATCTTCCAGAAGATTATCTTTTGGAAGATCATTGTGGTGTAGATGAGATGCAGCCAAGGAGATTAGGGGAAAGACCACAATCAGATTCCATTTTTGGTTGAACAGAGGCTATGAAAGCAGAAAAATTACTTAGATTTGAAAGAACATCATCATTCACAGCTTTAATTTAATTATTAAGCCCTTTAAAACACTTCTACGATTCTAAACAGATTTTGACTATTGGAGTATTCTTTTGGGACTATGATTCAGGAAAGTAGTCATATTCAGGACAGCTTTGAAGCACATGCTCACTTTCAAGAGCAATTGCTTTGGGATTAAGGCCATGGTCAACAATTCTTCTCTGAAACCATGGAAAGCTCTACAGTAAGAGGAAAACTCATGTGTATGGAAGACTTAACTTTCTCAAGGGCTGTCCTGAGAGACTGGAATTTAATCCCACTTGAACTAAGGGCCATCAAAAATGTCACCAGTTTCTACTCCAACTGCAAAGTGTGTTTTTGATCTTCTCTTTTCTAACATAAACATGTATATTTAAAACAATAACATATAGGCTTAACAAAAGACATTCCACTGGACATGCATTACTTGGGGAGAGGATTAGAGACAAGCGACAAATGTTATGCCAGTTGCCTAATGCAATACAAGAAGGCAAATGGATACTATATTGATGAATATGGTATAAGGATCTACTTAGAAGACTGCAGCAGACCTATGTACATTTATTTGCAACCACATAAGTAGATAACTCTACCTTCTGTCAGTTCTGTGAGGAATAAAGCAGAACCCCTCTTCCTTTCAGATATGTTAGGCAGGGACTGGGTCACAGCTTGGGTTGGAAACATAAAGAAATTAGAAGAATTAGGGTCATCACTTACCTTAATCTGTCTCTGTTTAAAGATCCAAGACCACATCTTCTTGCACACTAAATTACTAAAACTGGATCATTATCAAATACATTTAAATCAGTATAATTCAGATGGGGTATAAATCAAACTTTGTTCAACACAAGCATTTTCACCAAAGACAGAAATGAAAGCTTCTCACAGGAAAACAAACAAACAAACAAAAAAAAACCCCTGAGTTTTGTAAAAACAGGGCCTGTGCACTTCTAAATTGGCCCAAGATACAATGGTTCTGAAATGCTTGAAGATGCAATATCACCTTCAGTATGCATTATCTGCATTTCTTAAAGGGAAGGGTGACTAAATGCTCAGACACATAATTCAGTTCTAAAGTTTGCTTCCAAATGATCCTAGATGCAATTCCAGGTTCTGCTATTGCCTCAAACTTGAATGAACTCAACCTTCTGACCGCTAAATATGATAACACAACAACAGGATGTTGTGATGACAAAGTTGTGAAACAATTATCTAAAATATTAGCATAAATGGTATCTTATGGGCTCATTTTACAGACTCTAGCACAGCTGATAAAGGAATGGTCTTGGTTTCTCTCTGATCGATTTGTTCAGCCCCTTACAAATTTTTCACTGAATTCTCAAACAGGCACATATAGTCCATTTCTAGCTTGGACACAAAGGTTCGGGTGCTCAGCTGATATAAATCAGAGACTGCCTTGTACCACCTGAGAATCTGGTCCTGAATGTGCCCAATACAAAATTATAAGCATATTAATGGATAAGTAGTTTTTTAAATACAATTACACCATTATGTTCAATTAGCTATTTTATGTGTACAATTATATACTTTGTGAGCACAATTGTCTCTTTAGTCTGCCTCCACACTTTTTTTTTTTTTAAGAAAAAAATCACAGTCCTTAATGTCTTATTTTTGGCTAGATTCAATATGCTGAGCTCAGCATGTTCTGTGCAGAATGGAATTCTTTTCCTTGGAGCGTGAATTGAGCACCATAAATGACCTCTGTCATTTACACGTTCATGAAATAAAACAAAGGAAGAACATGCTCTTCTTTCATTACTGTAGGGAGCTGCACCTTTTGTTTTCATTCATTTGTTTCAATTGGAGAATTCAACTTTTTGTTTTGTTTGTTTATGGTTCCAAGTTGTGTTTATGAAACACTATAAACAAAAAAAGAGTATAGAATTCCTGTGTAACAGAATTTTACTGTACAGTTTACTTCATTATTTGGCTGGGTAAATAAAGCAGTTGGCTGTTGGATGGAAGGAAATAGAAAAGAAACATCCAACAAAGAGCACTGCCATTCCAGCAGTACTTTTAACTTGATCCTTATAAGCATGGTGAAAGAATGAAATTACAAAGCTTCAAGAATCCAAGTACTATAAGAATTCTATGTAGTTTAAAGTAACATTAGAGAACTGACATGCTCAAACCCCATTTCAGTAAGGAAACTCAGAAGTCCAGCTGAAAATCCCATTTCATTAACTTTGATATTAATTTTTAATGAGCATGCATCTTTGCTGTTAAGATACATAGAGCTACATCTACAGGTAAAGTACCAGGTAAACTCGATTTTATTAGATTCAATTTTATAACACTTGGTTTTATAAAACCAAGTTGAGTTGTTGAGTATCCTCCGTTCCCCACAAAGTCCACACAAAATCAAGTTAGTGTTGCCACACAATGGCCAAATATCGACTGTTGCAGCCATGCATTGTGGGAGCCTATCCCACAGTTCCATCAGTCCTGCATTCTGTGCGCTCCCCATGGGCCCTGCTGTACCCCTGCTACCAGCAGCACTCACCCTGCTGCCTGGTTCCTAGGTCCCTGCAGCTTGAGGGAGCTGGGAAACTGACCAGTGCTGCTGCTCCTGGCTTGCCGGGGCTGGGATCCAGGTGTAGCAGTGCCACTCAGCCTCTGGAGGCTAAGGAATCTCACTCAAATACATGGTGCTTCCACACCAGCCTTCATTCAAACTTTTAAATTTGAACTTTACACTACACCCTTAACACACTTAACATTTAGTTAATGTTCTGATATCACTATTACTGCTCCAAAATTGAGCTAATGGTATTTACAGTGAAGACAGCCATAGAATCACAGGGATGCAAGACACTCAAGTGGTTTTTCTCCCTCCTTATACTGGAGCTCTGAGCTATCATACTGCTCCCTCACATTGAGCGCGACTCCTCCTCCTTTTCTCCCCATCTGTCCTTCCTAAACAGTTTATACCCTTCCTTCACCATACTCCAGTTATGCGAATCATCCCACCAAGTCTCTGTTATTCCAACCGCCTCATACTTCTTTGACTGGGCCAGGGCCTCTAATTCTTCCTGTTTGTTCCCCAGGCTTCTTGCATTTGTATACAAGTGCTTTACAGAACTGACTGATTGGCCCACTTTCTCCTCTTCACCCAGGAAATCTACTTTATTGTTTCCTACTCCTTCCCCACTTACCTCAGGGCTTGTGTCACCATCCCCTGACAAACCTAGTTTAAAGCCCTCCTCACTAGGTTTGCAAGCCTGCTCACAAAGATGCTCTTCTCTCTTCATTAAGTGGATTCCATCTCATCCCACTAATCCCTGCTCATGAAAGAGAATCCAATGGTCAAAGAAACCAAATTCGAAAGAAACCAGTCACTTGGAAAAATTGAGCTAACTGCCTTAAATTCGAATTTATCTGGTAGTGTAGATGTAGCCTCCAGGTGTAACTAGATATTGAAACTGACATAAAGAACCATAGTGTGAATGTGGCGATGAAAGTAAGAGAGACCACTAATGAGTCAAGGTCTATTATAGCAGTAGCATACTTTGTCTTATGCTTTGCACACATCCATTTTCCCCAAAGAACAGAAGCTGATTTAACTTGTGAAGCAGAAGCTGGCATCCTCACTAATAGCTGGCGTACTTCTACACCCAGGTTCATTATTATTCTGACAAAACCACTGCCTGGGTTTGATGGTCTGCCGACAATACAAGCACACATGGCTTCTGCAAAGCATCACTGGAGCATTATCCAGCTTCCAGAGCTTTTTCTCTCTCTGAGTGTGCCAGAAGAACTCTCATCCAGTGAGTTGTAGTTATCAGTTAGTGTTGTTTTCTTGATTTATGCACCGAAAACAAAATGGAACTCTGTCAAGGGTTACATAGTCTAATGCATTCCCTATGATAAACATTTTTTATGCATAAAGCAAAAGCATCCATCAGTGTAACCTCTCCAAATTAGTGCCCATAATGAACCCTTGTGCTGCAAGTTATCCTTTGCCTCAGACTGTTATTCTCCTTTTCATTGAGGCATAACAGGGGCGCTTGATCATTTCCTTGAGGTGTGGTGTGTGGTATCTGTTTATTACCATGTTGTCATTTGAAACACAGTTTGGCCAGGTACCCTTGTACAGGCTTGGGAATGGGAGGCTCGCAGCATTACGTATATTTCCCTGAAACACACTCGAGTCTGCTAAAAGCAGCAGGCTGAGGATAGATTAATCAAACTACAAAGCAACTCTGTGATTTGCAGTGAGAAAGGCCAGCTTCCTTTCTTAGGCTGCTGGTGTGATGTGATATAATTGGCAGTGAGGCAATTCTGGAGAAAACTGCTGAAATGGTGTTAAAAATCTGGCATTTTTCCTCCTCTTCCCCCTCCTCAGAAAGTATGCATTGTATTTCTAAAGGCAAAATTCAGTCCGTTAGCCACAATAACTGTTATTTAATCCTAACCTTGTTATGTAGGTCTGTTCCATCTGCAACTAAAGATCCATTTGTAAAAGCAATCAGGGAAAAAGTTAGAGGTGGGCCAAGCCAAAGACTAGGAAGAGAGAATGCTGGCAAGCAAGCATCTGAATCCAGAGCTATGTTCTTGTCTATGTTAGGTGAATAACACATTTTTTCATTTCTTTTTTGATATATGAGAACACAGTGTATAAAGAAAAAAACTATAATGAAAATTAAAACCTAGGACAATTTGCTCTGCTCTGACCTCCATTGACTTCTCAGGGCTTTCATTCTGGTCCTTGATGAAGTTTAACTGAAAGGGAATTACACTGTGAGGGAGTAAACTTGCAAGTCAGTATGTCTTCTCTACAACCGAGAGAAGGTCATTATGTAACGTGTGCCTTGTATTGTTGTGTATGGTGGTTGGTGTCATTAGTAAGAAGCATGTATTTGATAGATCCATGCTGGGACCTTATAAGACTCAGAAGCTCCAATACATAGACACAGCTTTCCTGCCACTCTCATTTTCATACTGAGGGGAGGGCAGGGGTGGTGGTGCAGGAAGGTAAAGTAAAAACTTCATGTCAGCTCATCCTAGTAATCTTAGCCATTTAAAAAGACCAAGTGACCAAATGTGGTACTTTTAAAACTATTCCTTCCAGGCTGAGACTTTATTCCTTGACTTTCTGTCTATGGTGAGTTTTGATGAGCAATGTACAATTCAGATCAAAATAAAGATTTATAAAGAAAGTGCTGACACAAACTTAGAGTGGGATCTAATCAAAATGCCATCTGGCTTCAGGAGTGTGCAAGGACACAACCTCCTTTCTTTCTCTGATCCTCCTCTGATCACCAACCCATAAGACTCTTTTCTTGGGCCTTAGTTGCATTTCTGTGGTGTCAATGCCAATCAAAACATAGAATAATCAAATTTAGCCTTTAATGACAATGATACAAATTATGCTACTCCATGTGTTTGTGCAAACTGTAACTATACAATATGCAGCATCACAGTAGTTTTGAAAGGGCAGCAGACAGCTTTCTGACACAGAAGGCTAGGATAAAATTTTGTGTTTGTAGTCAATGAGTGACAGATAGGGTGAGAGAAACAGGTTTGTTTCAATGGTGTCTATGCTTTTAAAAATCAAAAGTGGGACTCTCCAATCTCCCTGCTTATTCTTCAAGCAAACATGAGCTGTAGCAATTGAGGTCTATGGGCAAGAAAGCGTCTTTACTAATGATTTTGTGAAGGATACTAAAAATGTTCTTGTCTCATCAGCGTCCAAAAATGAAACCTGCCAAAACTTTCTAATTGGGATATTATCTCTCCCAGTTATATTACTGTTTGCCAAGAAAGGTCTTTGAAATATTTGGCAGGGTTTTCCACCATCAGGAGACGAAAAAAAAAAAAAGAAACAAAATGAATTGGGAAAATAAAACACCATCCTTCCCCACACCTGAAAGAAGAAATGTTGGTAATTCTATAAGTCAAGGATGTGTGGAGTAATCAGAGTGGGAAAGAAACAGGTATAAATAAAGCAATATGTGCACTAAACTCACCTGTACCTAACTTTAAACGTTTCTTGCAAGGAGATTTGCTTAAATTGCATAGCGCACATGAGGAATAATACCATTGTACATTGAATGTATTATGAGAAGCACACTTTGCTATTCAGCTGCCTAGCTGCTCAAGTGTAATCCATTAAAGAATAAGATTAAGCAATATGACCAGTTATGTTCAAATGAAATTGTTCTTGAACTGCTTTTGAATGGTATTTTCAATGACCTCAGAAGCTGGTATGAAGAGAGCCCTAGACTTTTAAGAATTAATGACATACAGAACATTTTCCTTTGGAGAGTACTTACTTGAAAATAATGTGACAAAGAAGTATTTACATTTTTTCACTGATTTCTGAAGTGACTTTGGGGCTGTGTCTACACTAGCCAAAAACTTCGAAATGGCCATTGTAGCCAGACATGAACCCCCCATTCGGCCTTTTCTTCTTCTTCCCCTCTGCCCCCAACTGGGAGAGACAGAGAGAGAAACAAGCAAGGGAGACAGGTAGCCTTTGATGTCCTGGGAACACAGGTGTGCTGTCTCGCCCAGCCTCTCTACTATACACAAAAACCAGACAGTGAATGGGCTAGCTAATGGCCGCCCTTCTGGCTGATCTCGGTAATTGACACGCCTGATCACTACCCCAGGAAGAACGGGGAATCTCCTCCCATCACCTCCAAAGGTGCCCAATTGTCCACAATTCACAGGTGCAAATTGAGCCTTGCACCTTCCCTGGGAAACCTGGGGTTCAAAACACATCCCTCCCGATTGGCCACTTGAGACCAGGAAGAAGCCTACGTGACAAAAGGGGTATAAAGGGGTTTGGCAGCCCACCCCCACTTCGAGTTTCAATCACCTACACCTGCTGGCCAGGTCTGGAATTAACTCCTGAGACTGGGGACGCCTGGTTCGTATCTACTTCTTCCCGAGGGATTGAGAGAAAGATTCTGGGTCACACCGGATCTAGGAGGCAGGGGTAAGAATTACACCTGTATTACACTTCTTTCCTATAGGAATTGAGAGAAAGACTCTGGTTCCACCAGGCCTAAGAGGCAGTGGTGAAAATCACACCTGCAACATGCCTTTCTTGTGTACACATTAATTGTATTAGTTTAAGCTAGCTAGTTTGTCTAAAACTTTTCGTAAGTTAAATTGTGTTGTTTCCCCTTTAAAAACCACGGGTACTAACTGTTTTGGGCTATAAAACTGCTAAAAACCATTAGCCTGTCACTCAAACCGTGGGAAGCCCTTACCTTATCTTTAAAACTCGTTTACCCCTTTGATCTATTAGAACACTGCGATCCACCACTATCTTTTACATAGAACTGTGGAAAATCATTATCTTGTCTATCAAACCACAGGGGGTCCTTACCTTACTTTAATTGGCAAGCTGTGGTCAGCAATTACCTTCTGTAACCATTAGTAACCACGAGAAAAACCATTGTCCTGTCACTCACTCGGCGGCCATCTTGGTTTCATTCATAAATTGAGCGGTCAGTTTAAAACCCCCTTTTACACGCGGCAGCCGCTTCTGTTGTAAAATCACTGCCAGCGGTTTCCTATTAACTGTTAGTAAAGTTGTAAACAAAAATTCACAATTGTGGTACTTCGATCACTTGTCTTAGTTAAATTGTTTCCATCTTTGTATAAATAAAAAGTAACTGTTAAAGCCTCTCTAAGTGTAATTTTCCTCTTGCTGCTGTACCCAAACTAAACACAAACCAAAGAACCCAGCCTGCCCTGGCTGCTTAGCGTAGCTGCTGGTGTGGCATCACCCCCTTTGCCCCACCAGACCTTTAGCTGGCACCTGGGCATCGGCTCACAGCCATGCAAATGGCCATTTCGAAGTTTACTAATGAAGTGCTGAAATACACATTCAGCATCTCATGAGCAAGCAGGCAGCCGCGGCACTTTGAAATTGATGCAGCTTGCCGCCGTGCGGCTTGTCCAGATGGGGCTCCTTTTCAAAAGGACCCCGCCTACTTCGAAGTCCCCTTATACCTATGTGCAGATAGGAATAAGGGGACTTCGAAGTAGTCGGGGTCCTTTCAAAAAGGAGCCCCGTCTGGATGAGCCGCATAAATTTCAAAGTGCCACAGCCGCCCACATGCTAATGAGGCACTGAATGTGTATTTCAGCGCTTCAGTAGTAAACTTCAAAATGGCCATCTGCATGGCAATTTCGAAGTTTTTGGCTAGTGTAGACATAGCCAGGGAGAGACAGTTCTGTATCTCACCACCTCACTGTGTCAAACTGGAGATGGTAGGGGCAGCACATCTTTGGATCCTGCACATGTGTGCTGGCAGGGAACTTTCTCTCTAACAGCATTGTCTGCTGATCATTTGTGCCAGTTTCTACTGACTTTGCAGGTCCTGGCGAGTGCAAGACAGTCAGACACTGATTAGTGAATTCAGCTCATGAATTCTTGAATTCAGAACTTGGCAGGAAAAATTCTGAAGATGAATTGATTTTTAAAGTGTATTTTAAAATACACTTGTTCACACTTTTGAAAACATCAGGGATGCTGTGTTACCGAGTTGGAATTGTAAATAGACATTTGGATTTTTTTAAAGAAAATGTAGCTCACCTAAATAAAAAAATACTCTCAAGACCTGACTGAATCAGACCTTTGATTTAACATGTTGTGCCAAAATGTTGAAAAGGAAGAAAAATAGCTTTCTAACATGCCACATCATTTTCTGGGGAGCTTGAAAGTGAAAGGAGTCCAGGATAAGAGTTCTCAAACTTTCCCATAACATGACCACAACTTATTATAAAGATTGATTGAGTTACCTCCCTTCCAACTTGCATCCCTGTTTAGGTACCCACAGTAATTGCTTATATTTTGGGGAGTGGGGAAGGTATTAGGGAGATGAAGTAAAATATTTAAAATGTCTATTAATATGATTTATTTGCTGTAGATAAGGAGAGAATAACCTCCATATGATCAGACAGCAAATCAGCTGTGAATTATTCACATCCAGTGTCCCACAGATTACTTTTGGACTCTCTGTGCTAGGGAATGGGAATGCAGCTCCCAATGGATATGTTTTCTGGAGTGTTGTAGGTTCAAGAGCCCCTCAGCTCTGTATCAAAATAGGCTATTGTCAAAGAATTACCCATTTTTACGGGAACATCTATTAGCCATCTGAAAGCAGACAGAGAGTAAGACATATTTATCTGTTGGCCATTTGTCATTGATTTGCCAGGTGCAGGAAAGAAACTTGCCATGAAATACAACAATGGAACTATTCTGTTCTCCTTTGTGGGGTTTAACTTTCTAGTGCCCATTCTTTAAAATCTGACTTGTGTGTTTCCACTGGAGATGGGTATCAGCCCCTATTCCAGCATCGGGGAATACTAGATACAGAGCTGAACCTGTAAGCTTGATCCTATCTCTAGTATAAACAGAGAACACATTCACTTTTTAAATGGTTTGGTGCATGTTTCCTTTCTTGACAATGATGGACTGCAAGGAGCTTTTGGCAGCTTCTGCGAGCCCATTGCTAAATTATTGCACCCAGCAGGTTAATAAATCTCCCTTCCAAAAATGAATTTTCCTATGTGATTAGACCAAGCTGACCAACTGATGGGAGGGAGCAGAGGCAAAGCAGGCCCCTTTGAAGCAATGCTGGAGTGCTGGAACACGGAGCCAGGCCCTCCCCATATATCTTGCCAGAGGGCTCACAGTGGCTGTTGGCTGTTTTTGTCTCTAGGGCTACGTCTACACGTGCAGCCAACATCGAAATAGGCTATTTCGATGAATAACGTCTACACGTCCTCCAGGGCCGGCAACGTCGATGTTCAACTTCGACGTTGCTCAGCCCAACATCGAAATAGGCGCAGCGAGGGAACGTCTACACGTCAAAGTAGCACACATCGAAATAGGGATGCCAGGCACAGCTGCAGACAGGGTCACAGGGCGGACTCAACAGCCAGCCGCTCCCTTAAAGGGCCCCTCCCAGACACAGCTGCACTAAACAACACAAGATACACAGAGCTGAGAACTGGTTGCAGACCCTGTGCCTGCAGTATAGATCCCCAGCTGCCGCAGAAGCAGCCAGAAGCCCTGGGCTAAGGGCTGCTGCCCACGGTGACCATAGAGCCCCGCAGGGGCTGGAGAGAAAGCATCTCTCAACCCCCCCAGCTGATGGCCGCCATGGAGGACCCAGCAATTTCGACGTTGCGGGATGCGGATCGTCTACACGGTCCCTACTTCGACGTTGAACGTCGAAGTAGGGCGCTATTCCTATCTCCTCATGAGGTTAGCGACTTCGACGTCTCGCCGCCTAACGTCGAAGTTAACTTCAAAATAGCGCCCGACGCGTGTAGACGCGACGGGCGCTATTTCGAAGTTGGTGCCGCTACTTCGAAGTAGCGTGCACGTGTAGACGCAGCTTAGCTGTGATCTAGATTAGTGTTTCCCAAAATGTGATGGTACTTGAACAAATTTCAAGGGATGCACGGCAGAAAATAAATGACTAAAAATCAGGAGATAAACTCTGGGATGGCACTGGAAGAGGGGGTATGCCAATAAGGCCAAAGTCCTGAAAAAGGTATGCAAATGTTTTACGTTTGGGAACACTGATCTAGCGTATACCAAATGCCTGGTGTCTTAAAATATTGGACGCTGACACTGCATGGGTCCGCTAGTGCAGAATTCTTTTTTTCTAACAATTTTATATAGATAGAAAGGTTTTCACAATATAAATCTATGTTCCTAAATCCTGGCCTATGATACAGTTATAACCTCTGTCACTCATGGCATAGTAATAACAAATCTGTTTTGTGGTATCCGGAAGCCTGTAAATATTTCATAGAATCATAGAACACTAGGACCGGAAGGGGCCTCGAGAGGCCATCGAGTCCAGTCCCCTGCCCTGACGGCAGGACTGACCACTATCTACACCATCCCTGATAGACATCTATCTAATCTGTTCTTAAATGTCTCCAGCAAGGGAGATTCCACAACCTCCCTTGGCAACTTATTCCAGTACTTGACCACCCTGCCAGTTAGGAACTTTTTCCTAATGTCCAACCTAAACTTCCCTTGCTGCAGCTTAAGTCCCATTGCCTCTTGTTCTCTCCTCAGAGGCCAAGAAGAACAAGTTTTCTCCCTCCTCCTTATGACACTCTTTAAGATATCTGAAAACCGCTATCATGTCCCCCCTCAATCTTCTTTTTTCCAAGCTAAACAAGCGCAATTCTTTCAGCCTTTCTTCATAAGTCATGTTCTCTAGACCTTTTATCATTCTAGTTGCCCTTCTCTGGACCTTCTCTAATTTCTCCACATCTTTCTTGAATTGGGGTGCCCAGAACTGGACACAATATTCCAGCTGAGGCCTAACCAGCGCAGAGTAGAGCGGTAGAATGATTTCTCGTGTCTTGTTCACAACACACCTGCTAATGCTAATGTATTTAAAGATGTACAGCATGCAACTGTATATCTGCATTAACAATGCATGTCTCGTTTTGCTGAACTTCAACATTCTGAGCTGAGTAATGAGAAAACATGCAGGACTGAAACTAAAAGGGTTTCAGAAAAGGGATTTTTTTTTTTTTACAAAGAATATTTTCTAATATTCTCCTTGTTCTGGCATCAATATAAATGTGTAGATGAGTCCAAGAAAAATACGAACTGTCCAAATATTAGTTAACGTAAGACTTGTAGGTCCCAAATTCCCAACCAGATACATCATATGTTACGTTTGCACTTGCTGTCCAGGTACTGGAAAATAACGAGGATCGCAAAACCTAAATTAATCTTAGTAAAGATTATTCAAGTTCTTTCAGACCTCCATATCTAATGGGATTTGTGGATTCTCAGAATGTCTGAAAATAAGGTCAATATGGAATTAAGAGACTCATTTCAAGTACATGAAGCTGAAAATTTTGGGCAGTATCAAATTTGCAATTTGAAGATTTGGATAGAGCTGAAATTTCTTTTGTCTATATTCTGATGTTATATCAATTTTTTGAAAAAAATCATTATTCTTACTCAGTTGGCAATTCAGTTGGCTTGAGGGTATGAATTGATGGAGATTTACAGGTAGAGAAATAATTTGCCTAATTTATTTCCTATAGCTCTAAAACCAAAATTATTCAAGCCTCAACAATGTGCAATGTCTAAGTTGTATTTTAAGCCATTTAAGTCATCTTAATGCTTCTCTGATTCTGGAAAGGGAATTATAGTCAGATTTCCCAGCTCAAGTTAGACCAGTTTTTGGGATGCTTTAACTTTCACTTTGTCTGCCTGTGGCCCCTATAAGGAGTTTCGAAGCCTAAGACAGCAGATGGTGGGGTCTCTTGGCTGTGGTCCTTTCCCTGTCCATGCCTGCTTCACCCACAGAAGACAAGTGTACAGGAGATGCTTCAAGAGCTCTGCATCATGCAACTATTCCTTCCTCTCTGTGAAGGTGGCGAATTTTGTCCTCTCTCCCTCACACACACACACAAAGTCCTTCTTATGACCTAATGCTACAAAGATTTAATTAGCGTGTGCTGAACTGTTCCCAGTGGGAGCAGTCCCTCTGACTTCAGTGGAACTACTCTCGTTGCCTAAAGCACACATGAAACACTTTGAAGATCTAGGTCTTTATTTTCTGCACTCAGGCCATTACCTCAGACTGTGTATTGGGTGGGTAAATGTTATCCTTCCTAAATAAGAATGAAAGAAATGTCTTCAAATAAAAGGAGACCTTTTTCAGGGTGGGTGCATCTACACTAGCAAGTACATTCAAAAGTGAAGTCGAAAACAGCCGTCTTTTGAAACAACCCGTGGAGCATCTACACAAACTCCACAAACATTTGAAAGTAACTTTGAAAGAATGGGGCCTTTCCTTTGAAGTTTGTCCTCCTTTCCCACAGAGGGAAGGGCACCCCCTTTCGAAAGAGTATTTCAAAAGCGAGTAAGTGTAGACATTCCATGGCCTGCTGTTTCAAAAGAAGGAATCCTCCATGGTGGCAATCAGCTGGCAGGCGGCGGCACTGCTCCCAGCACTAGCGGAGCTCTATGGCTCTAGCATCTGGCTGCTTTTAAAGACACGGGCTCCCACAAAGCCCAGGGCAGGAAGTAGAGAGCATGCAGGCAGCAGGGAGCCCTTGCTGCCTCACAGCCCACTGCCAGCTGCAATGCCCAGGCACAACAGTACCCTCCCTGGCACCATGGCCAGCACTCTGGACCCCTACCCATTCCAGGGACCACCCCTCCCAAGGATGCTGGGGAGTCCTCCCAGGAGGGGAGCCAGGTACTGAAGGACTGGGCCCCCTCAGAGACCAAGAGAGACCTGCGGGACCTCCTCACCCTCTGGGAAGATAAGAGGGTGGTCCTGACAGGAGTCTGGTGCCAGAATGTGGCAGCGTTTGTGCACTTTGCCAAGGGCCTCACTGTCTGGGGGTCACCCCACCTGCACCCTGGACCAGGTGAGGTCCAAGGTGAAGAAGCTGCACCAGGGCTAGGGACACAGATAGGTGGTTGGGGGCAGTGCCCACCAGCTGCCAATACTTTAAAGAACTAGACCACTCCCTTGGGCCCAAGGAGGCGGGACCCCCGGCCATGGTCCTTGACACAGCAGACCCTGAAACTGACCCAGAGCCCAAGATGGGGATCAAAGGGGGAGGCCTTCCTGGGACCAGCGGCTGGCACCAGGCATCCAAGGAGGCTCCAGGCTATAAGTGATCCATCCACCATCCAGCCTGGGCCACTCTGGCCATGCCTCACCCAAGGTCCTGGAGGGACCCAGAGGTATGTGCCATGCATGCTAGTGGCCTCAGGAAGGGGGTATACAGTCCTGCCTGGTGCGGCGGCAGCCCACCCACTTGTCTGTCAGCCCCAGGGCACAGACAGGCCAGATGGCCCTGCTGCCCAGGCCTTAGAGGGCTGACATAAGGCCCTCACCACCATGCGGCCAGGACAGCACCACGGGCTGCCTGGCTGTGGAGAGACTGGGAGGGGGGAGCCTGCACTCCTGGCACCCAGATGGGGAGTCCAGGGATGCAGTCCCTGCCGGGTCCCCAGGATGGGGTGTGGGGTGTCGTGGATGTCTCCACTATAGACCAATGGCCTGTTTCTCTCCTTCTAATGTCTCCACAGCTCCAGCAGCTGGACCAGCCCCACAATGGTTCTGGGGAGCCTGACTATGGAGGGTGAGGGGGAGCGGCCAGAACCTGACGGGGGACAGTGCATGGCTGCCACTGGGATAGTGCAGCATGGAGCAGCAGGCCTGGGACTGGGTGGAGGCCAACTTAGACGCCTTAACCCAGGCCGTGGTCGGCCACCTGGCCCTGGCTGCTGCCCCATTGTGTACCACTCCTACACCCATCATCCTTGTCCCCATCCCACTGTACCCCATGCCCCCGTCACCCACTCGTCCCCTCCCCTCCCTGCCTGCAACTTCCCTCCCAATCCACCATCCCTCTCCCCACCCCCCACAGCGGCACCCTTCCTTGAGCCCAAACTCAAGTCCCTGCTCCCACTGCACCTCGCCACCACCAGCCTTGTGCACCTGGCTTACAAATTACTGGCCATGGCTGGCTACATGGAGGCCTCTCCCCCCTGCCCCCCACTCTGCCTGTGCCAACCCTGGCAAGGCCTTGGGGAACTACACTCCAACCGTGCCCCTACCTTCCTGTGCCACCAGCCCCAGTCCAGCCCTGACAGGGCCTCCAGACAGTGGGAGGAAGGGATGGGTGCAGGTGATGGGGATCCTGGCCGTCGAGCCCCGTTGAGGGGTAAGGCCCCTTGCCTTCAACCCATACCCCTGGGGCATGCAGGGCATCCAGCCAGGGCCACTACACCCTTGTAAATAGTTCCCCCTAGCCCCCCATTAGCTATTCCCCCTCCCACCTGTAAATAGTTCCCTCAGTCATGGAGGGGAACAGTTAATATTCAGTAAATAATTTATTTGTTGAGTTTTACTCTGTGTCCCCTGTGCATGTGTAGTGGTGGTGGTGGTGGTGCTGGTGGTGTGTGTGTGTGCAGGGTGGGGAGGTCACCGTGGCCCCCACTGGAAGGCCTGGTGCAGGGCCTCCCATACCCAGAGTCTGTCCTGCTAGGCCTGACAGCATGGGGTGGCATGGGGCGGCAGGGGGCTGTTCATACCTGTGCCCTGCCTTGGCGGCCCACCACTGCATGAAAGGCTTGTGTTTCACCTCCACCAGGCTGAGCACGGTGCAGCAGGCCCTGACCACTGCCAGGCCCTTGGAGAGGCCCACCTCCAGCCTGGTGTGGAGGAATCTAAAGTTCTCCTTCGGGTGGCCGAATGCCTGCTCTACCATATTCTGGGCCCGGTTCACCCACTCATTAAAAAAGTCCTGGCTAGGCTGTGTGTGCCCTGTGTATGGCTTCACCTGCCAGGCCTGTAGGGAGTAGGCTGCATCCGCCATGATGCAGGGTGGCATCACAGTGTTCCTGATGGGCAGCTCCTGCTGAGGGATGAAGGTCCCTTCTGCCATGCAGCATCCCAGCCCTGAGTTCTGGAACACCCTGGCATCATGGGCATGGCCAGACCAGCCCACACAGGTGTTCTGGAAGTGACCATTGGCACTGACAAGCACCTGCAAGACCACGGAGTGGTAGCTCTTGCAGTTTACATAGGCCCCTCAGATGTGCTCTGGGGCCCGGAAGGTGATGTGTATGGCGTCCAGGGGCCTGAAGCAGTTTGGGAAGCCCAACACCTTGAAGATCTGGATGGCATTGTCCAGGTCTCTTAAGCAGACCATCTGCCTCAGGAGCACCTTGTTGATGGCCTGGATGACCTGCAGGGCATGGGGGGGGCATATGTGTGAGTGTAGGGTGAGGTGTGGCATACTCACCCATCCCTGTCCACACCCCTTATCCCCTGTGTACGCACCCATCCCCGCCCCTTGCTCCCTGTGTGCCCGCCTGTCCCCATCCCGACCCTGTCCCCTGCGGCAGCTGCCCCTCCAGTTCCTGATGGTGCTTCTTGCAGGGTGACCCCATCCACTGCATATGGTCTAGGTGTGACCCAGGCATTGCTTACCTCACTGAGGATGGCCCCAATGGTGGCCCTGCCCACCTTGAACTGGTGGCTGACAGGTAAGTGACTGGCTGGGATGGCCAGCTTCCAGAGGGCAAAGGCCACCCTTTTCTGGAGTGGGAGTGCTGGCCTCAAGTGGGTGTTATGGTGCTGGAAGGCTGGGGCAAGCCAGTGGCACAGCACCAGGAACGTTCCCTTGGTCATCCTGAAGTTCTGTAGCCACCGGTTGTTGCCCCAGTCCTCCAGCAACCACCAGTCCCACTAGTCACTCTTTGTGGGGAAGCCCCACATGCGGCAGATGACACAGGGGACTGAGTGAGGATGTTGCACCTATCCAGAGCCGCTGGTGCACAGCAGCCAGGACGGTGGCCAGTTAGCCAGCCACAGCCTCGATGGAGGGAGAGTGTTAGTCGGGCTCCATTGGGGCCCGGGATGCCTTCTCCACTCCCTCTCCCTGCATGCCTGGGAAAAAATAGCTGGTCCTTGGTGTGTGCAGGTTGGGGCTTGAGGTTGGGGGGCTCTTTAAAGGGAGGTCAGGCAGCGGCCCCGGAAGGGCTTGTCCACCATGCAACCATGCCTGCAGTGCTTCCTGGCCCTGTTCTTTCAAAAGAGTGCCCTGAGATGTGTGGATGCTCTTTTGAAAGTACACTGGGGGACTTTTGAAAGGACAGGTGAACCTTCAGTCCCTGTTTGTACGTGTGGACGCTCCATTTCGAAAGGCCATGTTTCAATGTTCAATTTCGAAAGCCGTCCTTTTGAAATTGAGCTGTAGTGTAGACACACCCTGTTACACGTCTGGGAATTGTGTGTCTTTCTGTGCAGTCATGATTGGACGCCCAAGCCTTCTGGGTTCAAGTGAATCTTTAAAATTAAGCGTTAATGGGGTGGAGTAGATTACTTTACAGTTGCCAGGTTTAGGGTTATTTTCATTTCCTTTGTAAGCTTCTGGTGTTGACTACTGTCCAGGGTTACTGGACTAAGTGGACCACTAGTTTGATCTAGACTAGCTGCTCTTAAAGTAGTTAATGCATTTTGCAGGAATGCAATTGCTGATAACTTGATTTATTTAGACTGGTTTTTAACTGCCTTTCCTTCTCTTTCTTGTTCTGTTTTTGAGCTCCTCACACTAGTGAACCATTAATAAGCAATGGTGCTGAAACATCTCCTTTTGTCCCCGGCCTCCCAGCCCCTGTAATGGAATCTGTCTGTGTTCCCCCTCTGTTATTGCTAGCTGGCGCAACACAGGAGCTTGGGCTGAAGGTAGACCTGGGGATGGGAGGGAGCTGGGGCTAGAGTTGGTGCTGGCTAGGTGGTGGGGGCAGAGACGCATTAAGGGCAGAGTTGGGGTGGAGTGCAGTTATGGGGGCAGAGCTGGTCTGAGTGGTGATCATTCCCTACATCCATGGCAGGGCTGGTCCAGGCCCCTCTATGTGCCTGCACGCCCACATACGCCTTTGCAGATCATGTCCTATATTCAGGGGCTTCTGCTTTAAAATTTGGACCAGATCTTTCAGTTGTTCCACATGAGAAGCTTGCATTGATTTCAGCAAGGGTTCAGCATGGATGTGGGATTAATCACTAATGGGAACAAGAAAACAGAAGACTCAGGAGAGTGAGGCAGAGGATGTTATGTTATACTGTAGTGAAAATAACTTATTTCAACTGCACATTTATTAAAATATTTTTAATATTCCTCCCAGATCTTGATGGCCGGATCCTTAGATGGTGCAAATCTCCATGTTAAACTATCTGGGTATAGCCCTGCATTTTAACAGCCATTCAAACTAACTGATTGTCAAAGGAATTAAGCCCCTGTTGCACATTCTGATTTTAATGGGACTTGCAGTTGCTTGGAAGCTCTGAACATGAGGATATGTTATAAGATGTGCCATCACCAGGTTTTCTGAGTTCATTTGCTTGCTTCTTTAATGACAGTCTGTTTTTGTGAGAGCTTCCTTAGAGTTACAAATTATGGTAAATGGGCCTGTGTCTGTCATGGGCCTAGCTCCCTGGACAGAGAATCACGGAGGAGCATTGTGCACTTTACTTACATATAGTCAATTGAAATGGACACAAAATGAAGCAGATCTCTTGCAAGCTTCATGCACGCAGACTGAACACTTAACATCATATAGTGGAAGGAGCAGAAAGGACTAAGAAAATAACTGGAGTGGAAGAATGGAGCTGCTAAACGACCCAGCAGCATGAGGGCTTGCTTACAGGTGGCCATCGTCTTTTTTTCATTAAAAGGGTAAGTAGAACTCACTTTGGCACTTGCTACAGGGTACTTCAATGCTTTGGGGTATTTCTGTTGTACCGTATAGTCCATCATCATGTTCTGTTACTCCCTGATCTTCTCTGATTTTAGGCAACACTTCAAATCTGTAAACATGTTCAGTACATGCCAGAAGTACAGACCATGTTTTAAAGGAAAATGAAAGATGAGAAGACAGTCTGGAGCAAAATCTAAATCTATATTTGAGACTTGCTAGGGTTTGTTGTTGTTTTGCTTTGGTGTTTTTCTTTTATGGGGTTTTTAACAAAATTGTGAACCCATTTTTTTCTCTCTTTGCTCTTTGGTTTTCTAGGTGATGGTCTCCAAATCTAAGTTTCCAGATCCGTCTGTGTGTGTGTGTGTGAGAGAGAGAGAGAGAGAGGGTGTAGGCAGACAAAAATATAACATTATTTTATATAGTACAAATGAAGGAGTATGACAGAAGTTGTTCATCTCTACTTGCTGCAAGGAAGGTGCTGCATTTGTGGTGGCTCAGTAGAGGATGAAGTTTGGATTTGTAATTTCAACATAATGGCTGAGAATTGGGGGAGAGAATGAAAGGTATTCAAGAGAAGTTGATGTGAAAAGGAAAACTTTTAAAGTCATTTTGTTTAGAAACAGACAATTCCTCCTGTCACGAACTGTCCATTATATCTCTCTCTCTCTTCTCAATCTCTGTTTTGTCTTTCTCTTTCCTTCGTATTTTGTTACTAGGGACAATTATAAAGGACATTTACAGGAAAACAGGATCTTTCCTTCTGAAACATTCATGGGCTCCTGCTGCTAATGCATTTTAAGGATTATCACTCACAGTGGGGGAGAAACAGCAGGAAATTATGAACTTTTAATAAATAAATATCCTGTTTTCATGCAAATATTCTCAGTAACACAAAAAACGGAAAGCGGAATCCAGCCAATGTGTTATACAAGCTGGAATGTCATTAAATATGATGGATTTCAAAATTTTCCATGACATCTAAGAAAGTTTCAAGTGTCTCCAGAGTCACTGTTTTGGATAGTCTTAGGCCCTTAGCCAGGATAGAGGGCCAGATCATCCCCCTCTTGTGGAAAGGATAGTTGGAGTAGAGACTGGAAACTCTGCAAGGTTCTTGGCAGTAAGTTTGCTCCAAGTTCTCTCTTCAAGGAGTAATTCTGACCTTATGGAGGTGACAAGTGGTGTGGTTTGGAACCATTTAGAAGCCCTTGAATTTATGCTATCACTGGGTATTCTTTCACTGTTCCCAGCCATAAAAAAAATCGGCATCCCACTACCTTAAAAGGGCCAAGTAGCTGCAGAGGTGGAGGCAGAGATTCTTCTAGTTGTGTTACTATCCATTTAGAATACCATGAGCTTCCCAGGGAAGCATGCTGTGAAAAAATACTGCTCTCCATCTCTGGACCCGTCCTGCCCTCCTGACATATTGAGTCACAGCTTGCACCCTCCTGCATCCTGCCATATGATTACAGCAGAAAGATTCACCTCTGGAGAGAGTAGTGTGAATACTAGGCACAGTTTGGCATATGTGTTTTATAATCCAGGCTATGAGAATGTTTGGCCCAGATTCAGATAGTGGCTGGTCTGTATCCTGGTACTACGTCAAACAAAACTGAGCTCAGATAACTGCTTGAGCGCTATGAACCCTAAAATTCAGATCCAAAATTTGAAGCTGGCTGCTATTGTGGTGCTTAACCAAAGCCCTGCCTAAACTGGCCTTTTGGGGGAAGTTTGGATCTGAACTTTGTAGCATGGAAACCTCTGCCTGGTGGTTGCCCTCATTGGACACACACCACATACAGAACTTGCACAGATGCCAAGCATGGACTTTGGCAAGGGGATGTTTGTTTCTGCTATTAGTTTATTCTAGAACACTTGTGCTTTCCATTGGAATTTTCAGGGGGCAGACTCAACTCACTGATGATGTATCCTTATTACTCCATTTAAATTTTTACATGTTTATAGGAGTTCGTTAAATTGTCAGGAAATCTTCTGAAAATACCCATTCTTGGGTAGAAGAGAAACATACAAATAAAGTCCACTCCCTTGAGATGATTTCATGATGAACATGTTACATAAGAGCTCACCAAATGCAATGAGACCTCCATGTCATCTTCATGTAATAGTCATTCAGTAATGTAGCTTTGGTGGCTTGTATTACACCTGAGGATAGGAAAATTGTTAATGGATAAAATTGGAAATTGCCTTCTAGCACCCGAAGCCTTTGACCATTTATAGTATTAAAACTCCAAGTGAATCTTTCTGAAGTTTTTGAATTTTGGGTGGTTACTTTTGAATATCCAGTCCAGTGCTCTTTGAAAATGTGACATAAATACACGCTGCCATTTGTCGCTTTAAGTGCTGCAAGTGTACCTGGACAGTGTTCTAGCTGTAAAAAAAAAAAAAAAAAAAAAAGAGTTTAATATTATTGCTGTGTATTATTACTGTGAAGATACTTCTGTGAAATGACCCTCATTCAATTCCTTGGCTTCTAGCTTTCATCCTGCTGAGGAGAAGCCCACTTTTGTTCAAATTCCTATACATCAATCTTTGTGCCTGACATGTTAATGTTAAGAATGACATTTAAAGGAAAAAAAAAAAAGCTTCACAGTGTTATCCCATATGCTCGGGTAAAGTCATTTAAAAGGGGCTTGGAAGCATTTCCTTAACCATTTTATTTCTATAAAAACATACTGATCTCTGAAGTTTCAAGACAAAATAGCTTGTGACAAAGAGCCCCATTTACAATCTACTTTTTCTTTTACAGTTTTTCAGTTGACATTCAGCTATTTTATTTAATAGTTCTTATTCTGGCAGACCTTTCTGTCACTTTTTTTAAAAGCTATAAATGTCATGTAGAATTTATTTTTAAGTAGCTTGTTTAAAATCTGCAGTATAGTTTCCCACTTAGCATAAGGAGATAGCAGATTCTGACCGGTGAACACATTCAGTATCTTTGGTAGAAGATGTGCATATGCAACAAGTACAATTTTGTTGTCTCCCACCTTTGACTTGAGTTTTTGTGAAGAATTTGTTTCTTACAGCATGCCATTGTAGCAGTGGGCACCGCATGCTTTTCAAAGTTCAAATAAAGCATGTAACTTGAAGTCATTGTAAACATTATTCAAACAAACATTTACTTAAAAGTGACTAAAACATTGTACTTGTCTGAAAATAAATAAAAAGCACCTGTTGCATAATTGGTGCATAACAGGTGCTGCATTATATTTAATTTCTGTGATCTATGTAGAGAGAGTTTGATGTGAAATTGCGCTGCATGATGTAAAGCCAGCGTGGGCAATAAGATGGCAATGGACTCTTTATTTACCTGCGCTTCAACAGGTACTGGTGCTTGCAGCTCCATTGGCCACAGATCACCATTCCCAACCAAAGGGAACTGTGGGCCAATTATTGCCCACTGTTGATTTAATGGGAAGGATGCAAAACCAAAAAAAATTATTTTTTGCCAGATATCTCCCAATACATCCTGATATATGAGAAGAGCTCACGCTGTAATTCTATGGTATCCCAGATATTTTTTTCATCACTTCAGTGCACTTCCCTGATCCATCTTAGAGGTCGTGGAATCTCCATCCCTAGAGGTTTTTAAGTCCCGACTTGACATAGTCCTGGCTGGGATGATTTAATTGGGGTTGATCCTACTTTAGGCAATGGGCTGGACTAGATGACCTCCTGAGGTCCCTTCCAGCCCCAGGATTCTATAAGTCCATGATTCTATGATTTTACTGTCAAGGATTGAAATCATGAGTGCCTCCATCGCATGCAAACACATTTAATGAGACTTGAATTTGACACCTGGGGGACAGCTGCCTGCCTTTGGGATTCTTTTTCACAGTTGTGAGATCTTCTACTACCATTTCATTTCTGCTTAGAGAGCTATAACAAACTAACTTCTTGTTTTGCTTGATCCACTCTCTAATAGCTATTACATTGGCTCTCTGGAACTCATTTGAGTGCTTTTAAACAGTACTTGTTCATGATTTGGTTATTAATATGACAGTCCTGCCTGGTTGCAAGGTCTGGCAGGGATGATATTCAGGAATGCAGAGGGGTTTGGGTAAGTTTTGATTCACATCATCTAATATCTGCCTCTTTCTCTCTCCTGTCTTCTGAGATGGGAAAGTTCTGCGTTCTCTGCAGTTGCAGTGTAACATATGTCTTAGTTGTTTGATTCAGGGAGTGGCAGTAACAGTGTCACCTCAACGTGTCCCACTCCAGATCTTGATTTGCCATACAGATAGCTTCCTCTTGAGAATCTCAAATTAAAAAAGAGAAAAAAAGGGAAATAGTTTTGCAGAAAAAAGGGGTTCCCAGAAAATTCTGGTTTAGGGATTTGGGGATATGGGATTCACATGGGATTTTGTTGCTTACCAGAAAAGCTCTTCATTATTCTGTTCCAGAAAAGAAAGCAAATGGTAGGTAAAAGAGACGTTCGCAAGATCTTTCCAAGTACGTAGTTGGGAAGTTGTTATTTTGATTTCACTGACATAAAATTGTGGGGAAGAGCAGCCTCCTGAAAAAAATATTTTTTTTTCTTGAGGAAATCTTTCTCTTCTCTTTTCATTCTTTTTTTTTAAATGACATTTTTGTTGAAAATTATTCCCAGCCAACTCTGCTTATGACCCCTGTATGAAAAATGGATTAAAAATTACACATTCATAAAGAGTTATGTACTTGTAGCTATTATTTTAGTTAATATCATTAACTATTTTGCCGCTGGTGATACATGAATTCAGTCGTGATGAATTAATACTACATTCTTCACTAATAAATGGCATACACCTGGCAGCCATAGGAAGATTATGACAGCACTTCTTTTGCATTTCAACTTGTTACAGGTGAAGTATCTGGATGTCTAACTGAACTTTCTGATCTTCTTTTGTCTATATAAATGGGCTGTAAATTTCAGGGGAATAAGATTAATGTGTGATTTCCTGTTGACCTTCGAGGGTGAGGAACAGCAAGAAGAGAGAGAATGCTTGGAGGAGTTTGGAGTCATACCCAACATTTTTCTCATATGTTTTGTCTTACCCATTTTTGATGCCAGTTGGAAATGGAGAAAACAGTTGAGAAAATTCAATAGGACTTTTTCAAACTTGAAACAAGCTTTGGTTTGAATATTGATCGAAGGTTTACTTTGAGAGTAAGATTTGTATTCATTTAAATAAACGCCCATGAAACATGGAATATAAATGTTAAGTAGTAGTCACAAAAAACCCTTTGATGTAACAATTTCAATACTGTCAACTTTGCCTTAGAGAAATATAATAGGATTTAGAATATCCATTATAATTTCTATTAATTAATTAAGAGGGATAATTTAACATGGAAAGCATTGCTGGAGCGTTACTTTTATAAAGCACAATTTAAAGCACCTTGTGCATGTTGCTCGTTTTACAGGGAATACCTAGGACCTCTCCCTGCACCCTGTCCAAGGGTAAGGGACACACATTAAACAAAAGGCTATAATAACCCTTGCAGAGTGCCTCTGCCTCTCCTCTGTGTCCTGAGGTGGGGAGGATTACTTCCGTGCTTCAGTAGTTAGTCCGGCTACTGAGACTGGGAACTGGATGCAAGATCTGTATCTTCTGTAGTAGATTTTTCCTTATCAGCATCTGCTTACAGAAGGGGAAAAAAAAAAGAAAAGAAAAGAAAAAAGAAAACATTAGCAAATGTATTAATACTATATTGAGTGAACCTTTGGAACTCTCCTTTGATCTTGACAAAACCTATGGCAAAATGTGTTTTCAAAGCAGTACTGCTCCAGCAACATAGTTTCTGGTCCAGCGCCACCACGTGTAGCCTAGAGAAGAGAGGTTTAAAAACAGACCTCCACATCAAAAGACAGATGACATCTGTTCAGATCAGCCAAATGTTTCTGTTCGTCAACAGAACAGAGTCATCCATATGCATGTGCACATACAGTGGATTAGAGGCTTTTTGCTCATGCAGCAAGTGTTGGTGGCAAGTTGACAATACCTATATTCCACCACTCTGATATTTGCTCTGTCGTCATCTTCTGACTCTGAACAGAGACAGCATCCTCTTCACCTTCTCAGGAGCCAAATCAAAATGTTCCTATTCCTTTACCAATCACCATAGCTCCAATTTTATAATGATTCCACTGGCAGCTGCAAACATTAAAACAAAATTCAACAGCATGAGAATGTGAAAAAATGAAAAAAAAATTAACTCTAGGAGAAAACAAAATGAACATAATTCAAAAGAAAATGATAGGTGCTGTCACTGGTCTACTTGTAGACTCAAATAGCTTATTTGTTAACAAGCTTTCTGTCCATCATATTCTACCCTGGGTAACATACTCGTAGGAATCTCTAATCAATAGATTCATGCATATATAAATTATGGCAGAATTTGGTGTGAATTAGTAGAATTTGGTAGAATTATTGTGCTGTCGAGTGTATTTTTACAATGTCATTCTGTACTATGGAGTAGTTCCTTCTATCCCTTCCTTTCACCAATGTGGCATAGTTTTTTGGTGCTTAAAATCAATGAATTGAAAATTAGAGAAAATCTTAAAAAGCTTTTTTTTTCTGAAGATTAACTCAGTCCATTAAAGCCTTGTCCTCACTCAAGTTCAGTTAGTAAATCAATTTCTATTTCATTATTATCAGGGACACAGTACATTGCAAAACATAATCCATCAAAACAGCTTACTATATTCCTCTCTAAGTTAATCAACCTTATTGCATTTCATAAAGTTCTACAGACTAGAAAAACTTTTTTTTGGCAACTATGCAGTATTCCCGAAATAAATATGAAGACCTTTGTTCAATGTTACTTGAGTATGGGTTGGCGCTCTCTAGTCTAGCACCCTGGGGACCTGACCAGTGCTGAACCAAAGAATTTGCCAAACCATGGGAAAACAATATGTTCTACCAGTATTACCAATACTTCCAATGCTTACTGAGCTCTTAAGAGACATTTAGGGGTATATTACAGCTAAATAACAACATCGAACACTGAGAGACAGGACTGGTGGCTATAAACAAACTTTATGGGACTATGGGTAACTTGGCCATACCCTTGCTAAGTAGATATCCAGCTAATTAAAATCATGCCTGAGCCTGGATATTGCAGGACCAGATAGTGTTGGACTAGACAGGTTCAACCTGTAATCCCCCTTCTGTAGATACAAAAGTCTTTAGATACTGGAAGTTTGGTGGCAGACTTCAGCAAAGTCATTGTTACTATCTTAATTCTCCAAAGAACCAAAATTTGACCCCAGCATTTTTGTTCAGGTCTTTGGAAAAATGACAGAACAGATGAATGAGTGGTTAGGGTGCTAGCACAGACTGGGAAGACCTGTGTTCAGCTTCCTGCTCTGGCAAACTTAGGGTGTGTCTACACAAGCCCCTTCCTTTTGGAAGGGGCGTGTTAATGAAGGAGTTTGAAAGATGCTAATGAGGTGCTTCCATGAATATGCAGAGCCTCATTAACATAATGGTGGCTGCGGTGATTCAAAAGTGATGCTTTCGAATCATGCACCGCCTCCGTAGCCAGGAGCCTTTCGAAACAATACCCCAGTCTTCGAAAGCCCCTTCTTTCCAAAACAAATGGGAAGAAGGGGCTTTTGAAGTACTGGGGATCACTGTGAAAGGCCCCCAGCTATACAGGTGGTGCGCAATTCAAAAGTGGCTCTTTCAAATCGCTGCAGCTGCCATTATGCTAATGAGGCATTGCATATTCATGGAAGCACCTCATTAGTATCTTTCCAACTCCCTCATTAAAGTGCCCCTTCCAAAAGGAGGGGGCTCATGCAGACACACCCTTACTGTGTGACCTTGGACCAGGTAATTGTTCCCTCCGAGTCACAGATCTCCATCTGTAAAAAAGAATAACATCATTTTTCTTCTTCACCATTACAGAGAAGATTGTACAACAGCTGAAGATGGGTGATTAGCTGCGCTTCTGGCCTCCTCTTTTACTGGGTTTGTAACTCTGAGATTCTTCTGTATTATTATTCCCAATTTGGATTTTTCTTTCTTGAACGTGGGTGACTGGAGTGATATGCAGTATTCCAGTCATTGGTGAGATTAGCTGCAGGTCTAATCAGAGACATTGTTGCTACTTGCCTTGTTTTTGGATGTGATAAACTGCAAACTTATCTTTATCGTTTATAATCCTTCAAGTCAGGGATGGCACTCCTGAAACTTTTAGCCATTCACAATCTCTCTTCCTAAACTGCTAACTACTGTCAGATTTTGCTGCCTTTGAAAGTCCAGTTGCAGATAACTTTTGTAAAGGGAAATAGTGAAGTCATTAAAATTGATACTGACTTTTTTATTTCAGGTGTTTTCATCTATGATTTTGTGTCTGTGGTTTAAACTAAACCATACTGAAAATAGCTATGGACGATTTTGTTCTAAACATCCCCCTCTCCATGTTTGCCTTAGTGCAGGGACTAGTAATTTGCAGCAGACTGCAGTGACTATATCGGTGTTCTACTATGCTAGTTCAGCTGGAAAAGGTGTGTGAGGGTTAAAAAAAGAGTGAGAGAGGGAGAGATGGCAAATAACTCCCCAGTTCCATATATATCCAAAGGTAAAATCAATTACATCTGCACTGGTTTTTCTGTGGGTGCTATCACTTGCATTTTAGGGTGCATATAGAATTTAATTTGTTTTTCTTTCTCTGTATATGATTTTTAAAGAGCTCTGAAGACCTATTTGCAAACTGACTTTGGCACAAAGCATCTGAGCTTGCATCAGTGAAGCCAATAGGAACTTTGCCATCTTGGTATGTTCCTCCAAGATATATGGTGTACAAAGGCTTAGAAAGACATTATATATTTGATCCTAGAGGTGGTAAGATCTGGACTTTTTCTGAAGCACATTTATTGACAAGAAGGTGATTTCCCATTTCATGCTCCTTTTAGATGTATCTGAGACATCAGGGGTCATAAGTGCAAGAAAAATGTGACACATTTAATGAACTCCCCATTTTAATAGTCTGTTTTTTCCTACCAAATGCCACCTAAGAACTAGATGATAAATCAAAAGTAATGCTGAAACACATGAATATGTTTCAGTGAGTGTAATACAATCTTTTAAAATTGTATCCAAAACAGTGTAACTGATTTGTTTAAAATGTGGAAGGAGAATTGGTTACAGTGCCATACAGAATAAAATTCTCTCAGTTCCTCCATTAGAGATAAAGTGAAAATGTAATAGGGGCTTATCTCTGCCCTTCTCTGCTTTGAAAGGGGGTGAAAAACACAGTGTAAAAATGACCTAAGGAAAGAAGATTCGAGAATGGAAATTTGTAAGGTTATTCACAATCAGAAAAAATAAGATCCTAACAATCAAGGAATCTGATTATTCAATTCACTGACGATGAAGTGAGGATACTTGTTCATGAAGGGAGCTACCCTGTCTGCAGCTGAAGCTCCTCATTAGTATCCTCCCCCATGTCCTGGGTACCTTCATTACTCATAGTGGAGATATTACTAGGTATAAGTTTTAATCATGGCTCCAGATGCTACACAACTGCTCTCAGTGCTGCACTTCATAGCAAAACCTCAGAAAGGGCAGCTGCTTATGCATGTCATCGCAGTGTCCTGCCCTGATTCCTGAACTTGCTGATTAAACATTGCTGAACATCTTCTCTCCAGTCTCTCTGCTACTTGCTTTTATTTCCTCTGAAGACTTGGATGTTCTTTGCATCTCCTGCCATGGCTAGAAGTTCTGCTTCTTGGTTCACTCAAGCTGCCACGTCCAATAATCACACACAGAAAATGCTTATTCAAGCCAGTTGGCTTGGATTTCTGTCTTAAGGGAAGACTGCATCTGTGTTTTGGATTAAATCATTTTTTATAAAGTCATGCTTATTTGGTTGACAGAAAAAATGCATAATTTAAAGCTTTCATTTGTTCTTGTGTTAAAGGGTTTCAGAGCTTTAATTCATCATAGTTTTAACCTTGATGAGACATAAAAAAATGAAGTTTATTAAGATGATCCAATCTCTCCTTTTGTCTTGGTTAACGAAGCAGTACGCTTTTCACCAGAGATGTTGAGTTCTCTGAACAAGATTCCTAAAGCTTGCAAGATCTCTTGTTCTTCTGCATGAGACTAATAAAGTTAGATTAGTACCCATCAATTTCATATGTGGATGATCCAAATACACACATGCACATGTGCATACACACACAAATACACATGTCAGGGCTGGAGCCAAGACAATTGCTAAGAAGCCAGGTAGCACTTTGGAAGACAGCATAGTATCCTTTCATATGTGATATGACTTCGGGGCATGATTGTACAGAAAATGTGGGACATGAGTTCATGATAGAGAGACAGAGACTAAGCATGTGAAATGAACAAGAAGAGTAGCTTTTTAAACTGCATGTGTAAGGGTCTTGGGCTGAAATCCTTAAAATTATTTACACTCCTAACTTCCATGTATTTCAATGGGACTTAGAGAGTCACAAAAAACAAAACAAAACAAAAAACAAGAGGAGAAGCCTGAACAAGGTTTAGTAGCCTACTGGAGTCTGACTTGAAGAGGCATCGTTACTTAGTGTTTAGAACATGGAACTTATAAGCAGAAATTCTTAGATGAATGACTAGCTGTATTACCTTTTGAGTAAGTCAGATTTACCTCTCTGCATCTTAATGTATTCAGTTCTGAAATAATAATGCCTGTCTCGTAGGCTATGTCCGGACTTCAGGCTTCTGTTGACAAAACTTCTGTCGACAATATTGTCGGCAAAGCATGTGTCCAGATTGCATATCTGTCATCAGAGATCTGCTGGTTGACAGCGTTCTGTCAACATTCCTGGACCCGTTGTTCCACGAGGAAGAAAGGATATCTTGACAGAGGGGGGGTTTCCAATATTTGGCCCTGTGTGCATGGGCCAAATGAAGGAAAAACCTCTCCACACATAACTGTCAGCAAAAAATACACAAGTGCCCTGTGCAAATTGCTTATCTTTTGTTGACAGTTCTCAGCAATCTAGACTTAGAGGTACACTGAAGCTCAGAGACCAGGTAAATCGAAAACATACCAAGGCTTATAAATATTTGGAGTTTTATTAAAAATTGCTAAGGACCACCATAGAAAAGTAAGCAGACAATCAGTACGCTCCTAGATGGACTCTCACCAATACAAGACAAAATGGATATGCTTTGAATATCCATGCATAGGCTTTGAATTTTCAAAATTAATTAATATGAAGACATGAACAGATTTTAAAATATCATTTCTCTCAAAATTATGTGGTATAGAAATGTATGCCTCTGTCAATTATAATTTATTATTACTGAATATAAAAATGCATTGTTCCTTTACATGGAAAACGGCCTTTGAAGCATTTCACAGCTTCAAGACAGGTTACTGGACATGCTCGAATTATGGAAAACCCTTTTATGGTTCAGTAAATGGAAATAATTTTTATATGAACTTTATTCAGAGAATTATTCAAGAAAGAACATAAGTGAATGGAACTCTGTGGAGAAAAAATCATCAGACAGTTTAGATATAGGCAACAGGAAAAAAAAGAGCTTAAGATCCACTCCATGGAAAATATACTTGCTTTCATAAACGGGTAAAAGACCAATAAACCTTGCCTCCATCTGATTAGTTTAGGATCAATATACAGAAACCTTCTCATGATTTGTGAGTCCTTTTCTTAAACTACGTACTTATGTCTACACTAGAGGGTTTTGTCGACAAAACAGCATTTTGGCAACAAAACCCATGGAGCATCCATTGTAAAAGTGCATTCTGTCAACATACATCCTTCTGTGTCTCCACCATGAGGCAGAATGCGTATCTCGACAGAATCTGTCAACAAGAAAGCCATGTGGATGCTCCAGGGGGCCCTCTGTTGGCAGACAGAGCTCCCAGGTCACTGGGCAGCCCTGTCTGCTGTGCTTCTGGTTGGACATTCTATTGACAGAGCACCTGGGCAGCCACCTAAGGTACCTGAGTGAAATAGTGAGGGGGATGTAGGGAGAGGTGAGGTACTTAAACGTCTAAGTTGGTGACCTGGTACACCTGGACGACGGGCCAGAGGTAGGTTCCTACCGCAGCTGGTGATCTTCGACCATAAACCTTATTCTTTTGCAAAGTCAACAGCTGAAGCCATCTATCTCTCCCTCCTAAAGTCCTGAAACTGTCAAGATGAATCTTTGCATTTGCTTCAGAAATGTCTTTTAGTTTTCTCTTTGTTAAAGCAAAACAATTTGGCAAAATGAACATGAATTTACGAAATGTTTCAATGTCTCTAACTCTGCATTTGTCACTGAAAAAAATTCTACCCAAACAGTTTTATCCAGTTCTACTTTCCAGTTCTTCAACATCATTGATTGGTTTCTGTCTCAGATTATTTTCTCTTATTGAAATCAGCAAGCAAAACAAACATTACTTCTCTCTGTGTATACATCTCTTGAAAAGATTAGGCATTGAACGAACAACCACTGATTCCATCTCTCTGGAAGTTTTGCATATAGCCATGTCATGTTTAGATGAACCCTTTGGTTAATTCAGTCCTATGAATACTCCCACCCTCATTACCTTCTGTCATATAAAACATGATGGTTCATTTGCTGGATTGTATATCTGGGCTGGTGCCCTCATTTTCAATGATGCACATCTCCTTCCTGCCATGACCTTCCTCTGGCTTGTGCTTTTTGGACAGCCACTGACAGTGAAGCATCCAAAACAATCAAACCTTTTCAGAACAGCAGCAAAAGGAAACTTAATTTTAACAATTTTCTTATTTATACTGGCAAAGTGTCAACTTGTCATGGGCTTGCTCACTGAAGGAGCATGATTGGAGATAAGCCTCATAAATTTCATTTGATATTTCATTAACCAATCACACTTGGAACTGGGCTTTATAAAATACACATAGTTTAAAAATTGTTATTCTCTTATTTCTCAAAATTTGGAACAAATTCTAAGAAATTGTGTTCAAAATTCTCCAGCAGCTGGAGAAAATGGGCACCAAAGAAAATGTCTATGAAGCCAGATATCATGGAAATTTCCAAAGGGAATGTGATAAGTCTTTATGGTCCAAAAAATCTAATTTTGGAAGAACAAAAACACTCCCAAACAGTGAATATGATTCAACTATACCTACTTGAAAAATATTAACATAACAAACTTTTAAACATATCAAAGATACTTCAAGAAAAAACTAAATAGAGATCATGCTTGATTAGGAAAATCTACTATGTTTTAAAGTGCAAGAGTTTGATCAGCAGCTTAAAAAACTATGGTCATTTTTCTGGCCTGTCTCTTCTATAGCAAGCCAAATAAGCCAAAAATAAGAAGATAGCAAGCCAATCTCCTAACTCTGTCGGTCAGATGCCACTACCCTGGACTTCTGCCTGTCAAGTTTCAGATAAGGGACAGCAGTTTCTGTTCTGGTGGGTGACCAAGGGGGAACAGCTAGACCTTCCTGTGGCTTTTGGTGCTCCAGATTGCTGTCTAGAAGTTCCATCTTCATCATCTGCACATAATTTGATATCCATAGGAAGATGTGGAGAAAGCTCGTGAAGAAAAACACAGGGGATGCAGATGACACTCCGTTCTGAATTTTCTTATGGTAAATATACATTGTACCACCTCAAATCTTTGCCAAAGTGATCATCTGAATGAAGTCATACAGATAATAGCTGACTGCATCTGTCAAAGTGAGTCTTTACCCACAAAAACTTATGCTCCAAAATACCTGTTAGTCTATAAGGTGCCACAGGACGACTTGTTTTTTGCAGACACAGACTAACATGGCTACCCCTCTGATACAGATATAGCCAAAACCGAAGCAAATGTAAGATGTTAATGAGGAATTATTTTATTTCCTCTGCAATGTCCCTTTCCAATACCTCCCACACTTACAAACTCATCTGCTTTCAGACTTAAGTCTTGCAAACTTTTGATTCCTATACTCCAAAATACCCATGCCACAAAAACTGCCCACCTTTATGCTGTGAGTGAACTGAATATGGCACTGTGACCAGTGAGCCAAAGACCTGATCCTGGCTCTCCTAACATTTTGTGCTCTTCTTTCTTGATTATTGCAATAGTTCATACATAGAAATGAAGGTACACTGTAAAAATCTCCAGCTGGGACAAAATGCAGCAGTCCAGCTGCTCAGCACGGTTGGTTGCAAAGAGCACATCAGTTGACATTATGCTCTTTGTGCTGGCTCTAGAATACAGACCAATTTGAGGATGCTGTTCTGAAGAAGTCCATTTTGGAATTAATCCTAGCTACTTGAGGGAGTGCCTCTAAAACCATTCCCTGGTCCAGCCACATTCTACAAGAGTACAATTATGTAGCCAGTTGAGCTTCCCTGTGTCAGATGTACTTGTGAACCCTTCACACAACTGGAATTCTTTTTGTTATTGATTTTTGATATGAATTATTACAGGATATTAATCTGTAATATTTTAATTACATAGAGTAAACTCTTCCATATCCAGAATTCTATCATCTGGATCCCTCAGATAATTGACATTTTAACCATAAGTACATTTGAGTTACATTTTCCATAAGTACAATACAGTAAAAATAAATACAAATAAATACAGCAAATACAGTATAAGTTTATAATGTACAATACTACTGTTGGTATATAATGTCCTCTGCACACATTTGTGTTTGTTTAATTTCTAATATTGTTTTTCTTTAGTGTTATGCATAGCTAGGTATGCATCTCTATTATCCAGAATATTTTAGTATCCAGCAACCTCCCAGTCCCGGGACAACCAGATATGAAGGAGTTGACTGTAGTTTGCAGTAAAGCATCCACAGCTAAATGTTATCTGTAATAAATTAAATTTATGTTCTAGTTTTTATCTGTTTTATGTGTGGTGTCTGGGGTAGTTCATACTCCTGCAACTTGCCCTGATTTTTAAGCTATGTGTACAAATGTAATTATAACTTTACACATATAGGTAGGCTGGTTTAGATCAATAAGATGAGACTATGCACATATGTGAACTGAAACGTGCACATACGATCTTGCAGCTTTAATTTTCCTTGGGTGAAACATGAGTGGTGGCATAGTGGATTATTATGCTATGATTTTTCCTCTCCCTCCTTCTGTAATTGTAGAAGAGGAAGGGCTGAAGGACAGACAAAACACTCTCATGTGCCAGCACTTGCTTTATATAATGTACAAACACATAATAAACCAACAAGAAGACATTTCTCAAGTTGTTTTTTCAGGCTTCGTTGCAATAGGGATGCTGTTGTTTCAGAAGATATAGGTCTCGGGAGAGCCCAGCTTTGGCCCATAGGAAAGCATGCAGAGCAACTTCCAGTAAAAAAGGTGTTCTCAGTTTCTCTTTTTGTGGTAGCAAGTGTTTTGTCTGATTTTCAGAACACAGCTCTAATTTTTGGTCACTTGCTCTTACCCAACACAAAGGCCCACAGAAGGCTTAGGCTGCTACATGTGTTCTAGAATTACAACATAAAGAGATGGAAAACTCCATATTTTAGCCATCGGAGGGTTACATGGGGTGAGGGCACAGCTAACTTCACAAGTGGTGTAGATTCAATCCACCCTTATCTTTCATAATAAGGTTGGATGTAAGGAGAACCAAGAACACAATACATTATGCAGGTTTCATCCCAGCTGACTCTTTTCAAGGCTGTTTGAATGAAGGAACATTACATGTCAAAGATGAACAAAATCTCATTGGGGCAGATCCGTATATTACACTACAAGGTACATTATTTTTGTGCACTGCACTTATAACAGCCCTGCTGAAGAAATTACATTGTCACTTATCAGCAATATCACTATAGCTGTGTCTACACTGGAGCATAATGTCAAAGTAGCAGGTACAACTTCGAAGAAGCATGCACCGTGTCTACACACACCCCACGCTACTTCAAGTTGAAATCAATGTTAGGTGCAGAGACATCGAAACTACTATTCCAATGAGAAGATGGGAATAGTGCCCTACTTTGATGTCAACGTCCAAGTAGCAAGTGTGTAGATGATCTGTGTCCCGCTACTTCGAAATAGTGGTATCTGCCATGGCAGCAATCAGCTGTTAGGCAGAGATGTGCCATCCAGCCCCCATGGGGCTCTGTCAGCTCTGCACTCAGTGGCTCTTAAAGCCACACAGACCTGGAAACCCTGTAACAGGAAACTGAGACTGTACAGTTAGCAGGTCTGCCACAAGATGCCCCTGCACAGACTGCAGCAAAGTTGTGGCAGCCAGCCAGCCCCCTAAGCACTCCTAGGGCTCTGTTAGCTGATGGCTGTGGAATGAGTGGTCTGTGAGCCTAGTTACATCTGAGTCTTTGACTGCTAGGACCAACAGTCCCTTCACAGCAGGCAGCCAAAATGGCTGACGGATGCCCCAGAGATACACCCGAGTCTTTAACTGCTAGGACAGACTGTCCCTTCGCAGCGGGCAGCCAGGGAGGCTGACGGGTGCCCCAAAGGTTGGTGCAGAGAGCTTATTCCACCTGAGTCTTTGACTGCTAGGACAGACTGTCCCTTCGCAGTGGGCAGCCAGGGAGGCTGATGGATGCCCCAGGAGTCTGTCCCATGGAGGTGATACAACTCAGCGCTCAGCTTTTACTGCACCTTACCACTGACCAGGCTGATATAGCCAAACGGCTAAGGTTCTTTGTTTTGTGTTCGGCCGAGTTACAGTAACTGGAAGGAGTCAGGCTGAAAGCTTAAATGGTTTCTATTTATTAGAAGCAGACATAAGAATCTTAATGGTTACAAGGTTATTGCTCTATCTTCTTAACTACTAGTAGGATGATACATATGACATGTCAATTAAATTACAAGTGAAAAGTTACCCATTTGAGGACCAGATGTCTCAGCCTAAAGAGCTCTTACTATTAAATGTGCACAAAAGTACATTGCAGGTATAATACTCACCCCTGCGTCCTTCGACTCCTGCATAGCCAACAACGTTCACCGAATCCCTCGGGAAGAACAGTACGAGGAGGGTCCCAGGGAGGCAATGACCTTACCCGACCGGCGGGTATAGGTAATTGGAGCTCAGTTAGAGTGGTCTGCTGGACCCTTCTTTTTACCCGTTGAGTCACATACACTCTTTCTTATCTAATGGTACCAATTGTACTGGTTCATCTTTGTGATGCCAGTTCTTACAGGGTAGTTACAACTTAATTTACACTTGTAAGATAGAGATAACTAAATCATTAGGACAGAACATTCTTCTCGTATGGGCAGGAGATTCCTCTTCTGGGACGATATGTAGGTGTATCAATTATCAGTACCAGCCAAGGGCAGTTTAAGGCCCTGTGGTCATCAGCTGGCCTGTTAGCTCTCTTACCTGTATTATTCCATCCAGGGTCATGATGAGGCAGCACATCTGTGTTTTGAATCGTCAAAGACTGTGCTTGAGGTAAGCGCATCTGTGCTTTCAAACATTCTAAGACTATGCTGTTTCCTTTGTGCTTTGTGCTCTGGGGCACCTAAGAGTAGATGGAGTAGAGCAGGGGGATTCTGTCTGGCTACAGGCTTCCCTTCTGGGCCATCCCCGGACTCCCAGGGCTCCTGCCAGCAGGGCAGGAAGTGGGGCAGTTCCTGGACTGACTCTCCATGACCTGTTGGGGGTCTGGGGTGAGGAGGAGGTGCTGCATGTAATGGGGAGCAAGCGGCAGAACATGAAAGCATTTGCCCAGCTGACCAAGCACTTGACCACCCTGCCTGCACTCCTGACCATGTCAGGAGTAAGGTCAAGGAGTTGTGGCAGGGGTATACCCGGGCGTGGGACTTGGACAGCTGGGGTCAGTCCTTCCCCACTGCTTGCCCTTAGTACTGAGTACTCAGGGCCATCCTGGCCCCTGGGACACCTCCTCCCCCCAGCCATCCTGGACACTGCAGCCAAGGAGCCCCAGCAGGATGTGGAGCTGGAGTCAGGACCAGAGGCCAGCACCGCACCCCTAGGGCCAGAAACAGGACACTCTGCCCCACCATCAGAGTGGTCCAGCAAGGAGGAGGAGCCAGTGCTGAGTGGTATTTGTTTATTATTCTTAACAGCACTAGTCAATGAAGTAGAATGAATTTAACTCATCAATTCTAGCAGTAACCTGTGTTATGCAGTAGGCAGACAGAACAGGATCACAGTCTATTATGATTTTCTGTATTTTATGACAATAATTTCAAAGGAGTACTCCCTTTAGGAAAAAGTTATGTCAAATTTAGTAGAAAATGATCATCTATGTGCAATTTTAAAAACTATCCTAGCATTTGCTGTTTTCCTTTTAATTCTGTATTCTTCCATAACAATTATATAGTAATCCCTCATGCCACATGATTTATCCACCATAACAGTCTGAGTCTCCTTTAAACTGCACACAAACTCATGAGACAAAAAATTAAATGAAGTGCAATTTGTCAACAATTATTTTGTTAACTTTTGTGTGTACTATGTGATGCACACGTTTAAAAGAAGTTGGAAAAAAGAAGTTAAATAATGAATCCACCTGCAATAATAATTCGGATTAGGGGTGGCAGATCTCCATAAAATATCCCGATATTGATGTTGATGGTTTAGCAGAAATCACACCGACTTTCTGAGATAATGCTATACCATTGTCATCACATTAGGCGTGCTCAACACATTGCAGGAATGAGATTTTGACACATTTGTTACTTGTGATATGTTTTCGTATTTCTTAATTGTATTAATGTATAAAGGAGTTATTTACATCTCAAAGAAGAATAGGTTTCACTAGCATAGTCATTCTATATAAAGTTCAACAGTTTCCTATACAGTCTATCTAGCATATTAGACCTGCTGCTTTGGCTCAATAATGTACTCTTGTCTACCTCCTCTTTATGAAAGCACCCATTGTTTACCATGAGTCCCATGTATGTCTTTCAGCACTATTACATTTCATTCACGATATCTTTCTGGCAACATTTCAAGGTATTACAGAATCAAGTTTCACAGTTTGTGTTTTTGCAATATTTTGTATTAAAACCACCATGTTAAAGCAGCAAGAATGACGTGGCAGTTGATATTTCAGCTTTTGTAGCCAGGAAAATAAAATGGTGCTAAAGAGAGCCTGCATTAATTCATTCTCAGTATCTGTAGAGTGGTTATATTTTTTGGTCACTGAAATCTTAATCTTTGCATTAAGATACAATATATACCTTTAGTTCCATAACAAGTGACTATGCAAGTTTATAAATAGATGGTTTTGGGGATTGCATTTGGGAACACCAGCATAAGTGTATTACAGTGGGGCAACCTCTTCTCATAAAGGACAATAGTGGTACAAGACTAGTATTGTTCAGATACCCGGAAGGATCTTGGGCACACTGACGCCAATAGCAAAACACCAGAGCATGAAAAGTTCCGAGAAACTCTTGCAAACAAAGATAAATTAAGTGGCAATATAGGGTGCTTAGCACAAACAACAAATGCTTTAAAGTTTTGAGAATTGAGCTTTTATATGCAGTCTAAGTCAGTGTTTTGTAAACTTTTTGAGACTATAGAACACCAAACAATAATATTTTTTGGAAAATACTTATGAAAATTTTCTTAAAAAAACAGACCAAAAAAAAAAAAGCAAACAGCAACATATTCAGAAAAAAAGCAGTAATTTAATCAGCTAATGCAATGAGGAAGTAACATTGTACCTAGTTCCATTACAAAGAGAAACCTGATATCAACTGTATTCACAAATAATCCATTGCTTCACAAAAAAAACTAATACAGCACCAATTTTCAACATATTAGTCACTATTAAGAAAAAATGCTGCTGTAAAGTTTTAAAATCTATAAATGGAAAAATTCATACTAATTTATAGCCATCCTCATCTCAGAATATATTTCTAATTGTACATATTATATAAAGAAATAGTATGGTTCCATTTTATTTTCTTGGCTACAAAAGCTGGAACATTAACTGCCAGATCATTCTCACTGCTATAAAATTATTCAAATAAAAATGTCTCCTTTTTCTGTGAAGAAGAATACAATGACCTTGTTTTTAGAAAATGGTGATAGGCAAATGTAGTTTCATATACATGGAATAAGTTTTTTTTTGTGCTGAAAAAGATTCTAATTATTGAAGTCAAATTATGACTAACCAAAGACCTTGATGAGTTTGTCTTTTCAGTTACACCGACTCTTCCATTTTTCCAGAATCCATGTTTAGTCTGAATAGATACGCATTGTACCTTTGGTAAAATTTCATAAACAGTTTTCTGCTGTGTTGATGGAATTAAAACAGCAACAATGCTTGGTAAAGAGGGTAGGCTCTGCTTCTAAACATGCCACTTTCCATTGGAGGTGGCATGGTAATAAGGCAATTTGAAGCAGGCTGATGAGGCACAAACATACATATTCAGCACCTCATTAGCATAATGGTGACTGAATGAATTTCAAAATGCAAACTTCAAATTGCAGATTGACAGTGTAGATGGGGGCAGGTTTGAAATAAGCGCCCCACTTCGACATTCCCTTCCTCCCACAAAACTAGATTGGGGTAAGGGAATGTCAAAGTGAGGCGCTAATTTTGAAGCTGCCCCCATCTACACTGTCAATCTGCAATTCGAACTCCGCACTTTGGAATTCCTCACAGCTGCTATTATGTTAATGAGGTGCTGAATATGTACATTAACCTGCTTCAAATTGCTGCATTATCATGCCACCTCCAATGGGAGGTGGCATGTGTAGAAGCAGCCTATGTGTAGACGAGAGGGATTTGTTTGCAGAAGTTTTTGTCAGAAGATATCTTCTGACAAAACTTCTGTTGAGAGATTGTGGCCAGACCACAGGGCAGATTGAAAGAGCTCTTCTCTCTGTCAACTGATAGTGACTGGACTGCCTGGCCAGGCTATCAGCAGAACAGCCAAGAAGAAGCATAGGAGACAGGATTGCTTGTTGTCATAGGAGCCCTATCTGTTGACAGAAGCCTCCCAGAATGCCCAGACCAGCTTTTTGTTGACAGCTGTCTGTCGACAGAGGCATTCCTCCTCCTGAGCAGGGTGCAGCTGTCAACAAAAGGGCTGCGTTCTGTTGATTTACTGTCAACAGAACGCTCTTGGGAATCTGCATGCTCTGTGGGTTTTGTCAACAAAATGGCCATTTGGCTGACACAGCCCTCTAGTTTAGACATAGTCTTAAACCACAAAGGATTCCATAGTTGCTTTCATGTGCCTTATGGCTACTGCACATTTTAGCCAATTATGGATCTCCTGTGCAATAAATCATCAAAAGATGAAATGGAGAGTTTTTAGATGTATGCATGTGTTTAAAGGGTACCTGTATCTCTTCCCACAACACCATGTTTTTATGAGATGCTTGCTTTTCTTTTCTCATTCTCAATGAGCTACATGTGTCTTCCACTGATGACATACTAACTGGAGAACAACAAATGTGGACGTTTGTCTGCTAAACCTTAGGCCAGGTTTACCCAAGGGGCAAAGTTGCACTGTTACACAACTCCAGAATAAGTGAGAGTTAGTTTCCAGTTTCTGGGAGAGATTGGGGGCATGGATGAGAGTGCATGGCTTGGGGAAAAAATCAGTCAAGATGGATGTGGTGTTGTGTAACTTGGGAAATGCAACCATAGGATATGGTAAAAATTACAAGTGTGCCAACAACTGAAGGTGTATCCCTATCAACTGACTTTCAGATTCATAACAGAATTCTGGTTGGACTCCCAGTTATCTTTCAGTAATAGCCAGCCCTGATTTTGAGCATTTCCATCCGGCTCAGCAGTTGCAACTTTTTCTTTTTAATGAAGTGCTCAACACCATAACATATGCCTATGTCACCTAGCAACTAGGACACTGTGAAACACTGTACTTGATATATAAATTGTGGTGTGGGTCATCATCATCATCATGGTGTGCACATAGCTGCAATTTAAAACTCTATAATTACACATGCCACTCACATTCAAAGATGCCAAAGGTTAAGTGGTGTGTCTTCAAATCAATAATGATCATTGGTTTCATTTACTGAAAAATATTAATAATTTCCCTACCATTCTGCATACAGGAGAATCCAGATCCAATATTTTATTAAAGTCAAAGCTGTTATTCTTTATGAATATATTCTTGGTGATTACAAGCCAAATCCCATATTCTTCAAATAGCTCCATATGTTCAGATGCCAGCATCATCAAGAAGCCTCAATAAATTCACTGAGACAAAGCAGATGGCCTGTGGTGAGTACTAAGCAACATCAGTCCAACGTCATTATCACCATAAAATAATCAAAATACTTTGTTCTTATCAGCTGGCATAAGCAATTTAATATAGAACAATAGATATCCATTTGTTCATCAATACTTTGAGATTTATGATTGCTCCCAAGTATTTTCTACCAATTCACCATGAACTATATCCGAACTTCTTCAGCTTTTCAAATCAACCAGCATGTGTTAGCTTAACAGCAAAGGCAGGTAGACACAACCTCCTGATTTTTCATCAAGCAGCTGTTGTATGGGAAGTTGAATAGTTCAGTGAAAACAGCGAGTTGTGTGGCACCTTAGAGAATAACAGATTTATTAGGGCAGGAGGTTTGCAACCAGTGGCTCTGCTGCATGAAGTTCTTTATGGACTTCTTTGTGGCTCTTGCCTCAATAACTGCAAAGTAAAAAAAAAAATCCTGATTCTTTTTGCTAAATGGTGAACATCTAAAAGCCCAAACATCTAAAATTAACATCTCATACCTAACTAGCAATTGATATGTGATCTTGAAATATTGTACATCCCCCTTAGCACCTCTACAGAGAGTGGTGGTTTGGGAGTGAAAGTCAGGAAGACAGTGGTACAAACACACACATATATGGTGAGGAAATAGAATAACTAAAAAAAAAATTGCGAATGTCCTACAGTCAACATGTATTGCATTACAAATCATTGTGTGTGCACTGTTCTTAAAATAGGGTACAAAAAGTATGGGTTGACGTTATTTATTAAGGACTGTCTTGTATTCACGTGCATTGTGGCGCTTGAATTTTTAATTCACTGTTTTTATGAAATTTGAAAAAATGGCTCTTCTTGATATTTTGGTTGCTAACCTCTGTATTAGAGCATAAGCTTTTGCCTGTAAAACCCACCTCTTCTGATGAGTTAGAGTAGAGTGGAAATTACTGTGGCAGGGCAAATACACATGAACAACAAAAGAAGTACTTGTTCAGTGTAGAGCCAGTGTTCACTGAGGCTGTGTCTACACGTGCCCCTTCATTTCAAAACATGCATGAATATGCAGCACCTCATTAGCATAATGGAAGCCATGGCAATTCAAAAGTACAGCTTTTTGAATCGCATGCCACCCATGGAGAAGGGACCACCCCCAGTTTTCAAAAGCCCTTCTTCCTATCTGGTGATTTGAATCTGGTGATAGGAAGAAGGGTTTTTGAAAACTGAGGAGGGTCCTTTCGGAAGGCCCTGTCTCCACGGGTGGCATGCAATTCTAAAAGCCACACTTTCGGATCACCACAGCTGCCATTATGTTAATGAGGCACTGCATATTCATTGCAGTGCTTCATTAGCATCTTTCGAACCCGCTCATTAACATGCCCCTTTCGAAAGGAAGGGGCACATGTAGATGCAGCCTGAGTCATTGCTGAAATTTCCTTTTATTTTCATGCCTGGGGCCAAATTCAAACAAAGTCTATTCCTATTTAATATTAGGGAGGGAGGAAGACAAGAAAACATCGTCCAACTATGTGTATATAATGTGGGAAAGGAATTAATCTTCTTCAAGCTTTTGGGTCTCATCCCGCTCACAAACATATTAACTGCAAAATCCCCAATGTCTAGATTGGCAGCAAGATCAGATCCAAAATGTCCACTCTGAAGGTTTCAAAAATTCCTATATCTGTGTCTATGTCTGCTTCTATTTTAGATTTTTGGAATCCAGGTTTGTTCCCAGGGCTTTCAATCTCCTAGGTGAATGCTTCATCTTAGTAGGGAGAAGCACCTTTTACAATGGATTCTAGCATATAGCTATCTTTCAGTATGCATCATGTGAACGATTTTTGTTCCCCACTCCTGTGCATGCCTAGCCAAATACCTAAACTCTTAAAGTGTCCTTGAAAAGATAAAGAAAGATGGTAAGCTTAAAGCCAATGCTTTTTACTGCCAGTAACATAACACTCTTCAAGGAGGCATATTTTGACCACATTCTGTATTCAAGTGGCCTACAGAACTATGCTCACACTTTTATCCAACATTTCAAAATGATGATGAGCTTGAAACTGCCTCAGCACTAGCCATGAAAGCAGATGTCAGCTGAATGTTGCTTCCATTTCTTTAGCATAACTTTCAATTATGGGCTTTCTAGACAGCTTTGACCTTAGCTCTCAGGAATTTTCTGCTTGAAACTGACCCAGCTAATCCATGAGTCATTATGGGACAGTTTACAGTATATACGGATCTATTGTCTACTATTCCATACCCCCAGGATAACTGAAACCTACACAGATGTTTCTTTCAATGGTCTGACTGGATCCTAGTGGTATGGATGGAGAGGGCTTTTTGTGATGACCAACTTTAAAGTACTCCTGCTAATCAATTTATAAAATAATCAACACAGTGAACTACGGATAAAGTGACAGAGAGTAGCCATGTGAGTCTGTAATCCAACAAAACAAAATAGCAGAAAAGTAGCACTTCAAGGACTGATTTGAAGTGGGTCTATCCCAAGAAAGCTCATCACCGAATAAATCATTTTGTTAGTCTGTAAAGTGCTACATTTCTGCTGCTTTGTTTCACTGATAAAGTGAGCAGTTTATCTAAGGTCACTGAAAAGAATATAGTGAATCACAATTTTCACAGGGTACATTTCTAAATTATACTCGCCGTGGACTTGCAGGAAAACTTAGATCTGGACATCCCAAAATTTGTAGCTTGAACCCATCTTTACGGATGGTTTAATGCAGCCAACTTTTTGCCAACGTATTACTACTGTCAAGAACTATTAAAAGTATAGCTGTGGAGTTGTGATTGAAATATATGAAATCTAGTGTTCCCAGAAACTTGCAAAGCCTCCATGATCCTTCTTCCAAGGTGTATGTACATGTGAAAATTCAGTTCCAAAAGAAACACCTGTATAAATTTGTATCTACTGGAATTGAATTTTAAAAATAGCTGACTGACGTACATTTTACTTTATTTAATTGGAGTGTTTATTTAACCTTGGGCTGAACTATAATTGAAAAGATCTGTCTTAGTATTTGGTATGAAATATTTTACAGGTAACTTAACGGTCATTTTGGCTGCATCACAAGTACTGTGAGTATTCTGTGTCTGTAAGTATTCTTTCTGATATTCCAGAAGATTTAGGGCTAGTTCCTCAACTGGTATAAAATAAACCTGCCTAACTCCATTGAAGTAGCACCATTTTATACCAGATGAGAAACTGGCTTAATAAAAACAAATTACTCTTTTTCACTTTAGCTATAGAAAGTAAAATGAGCACCAGTAATTTTTTTTTCATGTAATTTTATCAATTAGAAGAATAATAAAGCTTTATTGAAGATACCACTTATTCAGGGGCTATATTTTATTTGCAATATAATAATGCCTTAGGAAAAAATGGAAGAAATTATGCATTTGAAAGGCACAGAGGTTCCTAAGGAAGCAAGTTAAAGTTTAGTACAGGAATTATACAAATAATAGGTGGAACATTGTGTTCTTGGGTTGCAGGGGATAAAGCACACAACAGGGAGTCAGCAGATTCTGCCAATAACCTGCCTTCTGACAGACAAATCTCTGCCTTAATTTCTCAGTTTGTAAAATGAGGACGCTATTACTTCTACAGCAGTTCAAAATGTCTGGATTAGGGGTGGGGAACCTTTTTTCTGTCAAGGGCCATTGACCCAGAGATAAGTCAGTCAGGGGCCAAACTCAGTCAAAAAACAAAAGAAAAAACACCCCACCCTGCAACATACCCAAACCCTTCTTCAACTCGCTTGTAATAGTATGGGTCTGATTTATTCTTTGGGGAGTCTGGGGCTATTCGTTTGTGTGGGGCCCACTAAGCTCCCAAGTGGAGCTAAAACTTAGGGGTTCAGAGCATGGAAGGTGGCTGCAGGTTGAAGCAGGAGGATAGATGTGGGAGGAGATGAGGATCCAGCAGGGCGTGTGAGCTTTGGGGTGGGGCTGAGGGAGAGGCATTCAGAGTACAGGATGGGTTCCAGCCTGGGACCAAGGGGTAAGGAGTGTAAGAGAGGACTCTGGGCTTAGGTAGGGATCTGGGGTGCAGATTCTGGAAGGGAGATAATGTACTGGAGTGGGCTCAAGGCTGTGGATCAGGGTTGTGGTCTAGGAAGGTATTAGAGACTTAGGCTGCAGAAGGAGGCTCAGGGCCAGGGCAGAGGGTTGATATATGGGGCACTTACCTAGTGCAGCTCCCCTCAGCAAGGGCCTTGCTGCCTTGCACTCAGCTGCAGGCATCATCCCCCACAGCTCCCATTGATCACCCATCGTCTAGATGACTATCTCTAGGCAAGAGTTAAATGTCATCATAACTATGGAAAAAAATATCCTTTTACATTGGGATAGTCTGGCTAATTATCCTCTGGGAATAATGTAGTCACTAACATTGTTTCTGTTTGCTATTCCTCCCTTCCCCCACCAATTGTGTTTTTTGCATTTTGGATGGGAATTTAGTTCTTGAAAGCAGTAGAAAGAATTGACATGTGGAATACAGCTTTTGAGTTGTGTAATAAGACTTTCTGTTTCTCGACTTGATGACTGTAACTGTTACAAGCCTGGGGGTAGGGGAGAGGTTTGCCAGGCTGCCAGAGGGAATCTGATTACTTTGGGGACAAGAAGACAGCACTTTAGGGAGAGATAAAAAATCCAGCTTTAGGGAATTCAGGAATATTGTAAGCCATTTTTCCTTTCTTGCCCATAGAGCCCTGGCCAGAAGCAATATTTGCTTCATAAATTAGGCTACTGTAAGATTTGCTGGCTGAGTTCAGCTTGCTTTTTCTCTTTTCTACAATGATGCAAATAAGAAATACAATTGAAATACATAAAGTTGCTGCAACACTACTAGAAGTGACAACAAAATCAGGGCCCTGAAATTTGATATTTTTTCCTATTCATGCAAAGTAATTATCTATTATGTACATGCTTGGCTTTGTTGTGGCTGTGAAGGATGGGAAATTTGTCAGGATGACTACTGTTCTGTGTTACCCAGACATGATCCCATACTTATGTAAAAGCAACACAGTGTATTTCAATGCCTTCAATGTCAGGAGCATGGTCAGGACCAAGTAATCATCATAATACCAGGACTTTTACCAACTATTGAGAGAAGTGTGCCACTCAGGCCAAATCTGCACAAGTTACTGTCAGAAGATGTCTTCTGACAAAACTTCTGTCAGCAGAGTGCATCCACACATGAAAGCAGATTGAAAAAGTGATCTGCTCTGTCAACAGAGAGTGGCCAGATAGCTCAGCTGCTATCCTGACAGAACGGGCCCCAGAACCTCTCCAGACAGGTTGCAAATACAGCAAGACATTCCAGGATCCCCGGCCAGGCACACCCTTAAAGGGACTCCCCCCGGCCCACTTTCCCAGCCCATGCTGATGCTTGCCTTCTTTGTTGAGGGACATCATGGCTGCGTCTACACGTGCACGCTACTTCGAAGTAGCGGCAGTAACTTCGAAATAGCGCCCGTCACGTCTACACGTGTTGGGCGCTATTTCGAAGTTGAAATCGACGTTAGGCGGCGAGACGTCGAAGTCGCTAACCCCATGAGCGGATGGGAATAGCGCCCTACTTCGACGTTCAACATCGAAGTAGGGACGTGTAGACGATCCGCGTCCCGCAACATCGAAATAGCGGGGTCCTCCATGGCGGCCATCAGCTGGGGGGTTGAGAGATACTCTCTCTCCAGCCCTTGCGGGGCTCTGTGGTCGCCGTGGGCAGCAGCCCTTAGCCCAGGGCTTCTGGCTGCTGCTGCTGCAGCTGGGGGTCCGTGCTGCATATACAGGGTCTGCAACTAGTTGTTGGCTCTGTGTATCTTGCACTGTTTAATGAAAGTGTGTCTGGGAGGGGCCCTTTAAGGGAGCGACTTGCTGTTGAGTCCGCCCCGTGACCCTGTCTGCAGCTGTGCCTGGCTCCCTTATTTCGATGTGTGCTACTTTGGCGTGTAGACGTTCCCTCGCTGTGCCTATTTCGATGTTGGGCTGAGCAACGTCGAAGTTGAACATCGATGTTGCCAGCCCTGGAGGACGTGTAGACGTTATTCATCGAAATAGCCTATTTCGATGTCGCAACATCGAAATAAGCTATTTCGAAGTTGGGTGCACGTGTAGACGTAGCCCATATCTGCTGAGGGCTCACATGCTTTCTGTGAGAGTTTGAGCTTTCCAGATAGCCATGGTGCTGGAGCAGCTCCTGCGCTTGTCCTGGACCCACTTCCCGTTGCTTGAGCTCTGATCACCCTGATCATGGCTGTTTACAAAAGTTCTGTTGACAAAAGTCCATTCTGTTGAGTTGCTGTCAACAGAACACACTTTTTGTGTGGGCCCTCCCTGGGTTTTGTCAACAAAATGCTAATTTTGTTGGCAAAACCTGCTAGTGTAAATGTAGCTTCACTCTACCATGTAGGGGTATCTCACATCCATAAAGAATATAGGAGATATTGTCTGTGAGTTTTTCCTCCTCCCAATCACAGTAATTGACTTGATTTGAAAAATATTTACAACAACTTTTGTCTCTTTAACCTGCTACCTTAAATTTAACCAGTGCTAACCCCCATTTGTGATTGTCTTTATTGTTCAAGAACATACACACAGACTGTAACAGCAGTGGAGGATGATGGCGGAAAAAGACATGCTTGAACCAAGTGCCTGTATGGATGGTTACTCTTGCTAATGTGCACACTAGTGCTTTAAATGCACAAAAAAGAGAACAATTGTGGCTGCATTAACATCATTGAGGGAAAATCTTTAATATTCACAGGTGCCTCTTGCTACTTGATTAGTTCCTTACATTTATTTGTTACAAACATTCATATGAGGGGAAGAAGATATAAAGACAGGGAATACAACATACAATTCAAACTTTTTGAATACCTTTCTTGTTACTTTTTCAGTTCTGTTTTTTAGGGGTCTCATCTAAGCACCAGTGAAGTCACTGACTTCAGTAGACTTTGGCTGAAGCTCTTGTACCACAGCATATCAACCCAAAAAAGTGTTAGAATGAACAAAAATATTTAGGAAATAAAAGCAGTTCCTACAATTACTGGTATCCTTTTCCAACACCCATTAACTTTAATGGCCTACTAGTAGGAACACTTTATAATAAAGGGTTTTAATAAATTTTAAAAGTCAAACATCTGTCTTCAATCTTGCCCTTAGGGAAGCATCCAAAGAGGGCCACAAGATAACAATCAAATACATTCTCCAAATTCACTAGACAATGTACTCTGCACATATTGTTTCCATCCTTATTAGTCACCATCACCAGAATGTGTTGTTAATAATGTGCCAGTTTGTATTCTTGAGAACATTTTTGTTACAACATATTTTCCTGTGATATCATAATCTACATGAGACCATATCTTCATAATTCAGACCCATAGTTTTTTGTTTGTTTGTTTTCTCTATATTATTTACTTATTTATTATTTTCTTTTGAAGTTCAAACAAATCCAAAATCCCAAATGAAATTGTGAACGGTATGGTTTAGAGAAACTGTGCACTTCTACTACTTCTGCTGAACCTCATCATAGCTCTCCTTCTCCTCCTTTCTAGGGAGGACAATCCAACACCACTTTCAAGGAGCAAGCCCTTGCTGCCACTTGGGCCCACCTGCACTCTCTTCCCCTGGGTACTCAGGTATGTCTGGAGGCACAACACCAGTTCTGACTGGTGAGACCAGCTTGTCAAAAGGCAGTGGGATAACCAGCAGTAATCCCAGGACTTCTGCATGCAGAAGGCCACATTCCTGGAGTTTTGTGCCTGGCTAGACCCTGCCCTCCAGAGACAGGACACCCAGCTGCAGACCACCATCCCTGTAGAGAAGTGGGTCACCATCACCCTCTGGAAGCTCACCACCCCCAACAGCTACCCATCAGAGGGAAGAGGGTTCAACATGGGGAAGTCCAGCATTGGGGACCTCTTCGTGCAGGTAAGGCACTCTTGGGCTACAGGTCCTGCACGGGGGGTGTCCCACCCAAGGGGCAACTTCAGGAGGCAGGGTTGGGGTATGAAGGGTGGAGTGCAGATTGGGGGAAAATTCTGTCCCCTGGGGACCATACCATCCCACCCTCATACAGCCTTCCTGCTGGGGGGAGTTGCCTGTCGGGGGGGTGCCCAGAAAGCTTGAGGGGAGGGGACAGGAGGGGGCAAGGGAGACCCTTGAGGCCTAGGGGCTAGCTCCCTCAGTCCCTGACATATGTGTTTGGTCCCCTCACCTTGCTAGTTGTGATGGACATCAACATTATCCTGCTTTGGATGGTTGTCTATCTGGCAGACGTGGACATGGTTGTGGATGGATTCACCACCCTGTGGTTCCCGACCCACATCCCCACCTGTTCCCTGGACCAAAGCTCTGCCAAGTTCATCAACTGAAAGGAATATTTTGCCATTGTGCTGCAGGCCCTGGTTGACCACCAGGGACAGTTTCTTGATGGTTATGTTGAGTGGTTGTGATGGACACATGATGCATGGGTGTTCCACACCTCTGGCTTGTGCTGGAGGATGGAGGCAGACACCTTTGTCTCCTGCCAGAAGCGAGTGGTTGGGGACATGCACATGCCATTGTGCATTGTGGAAGGCACCGCCTATCCTCTCATGCCCTGGCTGATGAAGGCCCACACTGGGCAGCTGGACTCAAGCCAAGAAATGTTTAATGCCTCACTCATCCAGGCACAGGTGCAGGTTGAGTGCACCTTTGGCCACCTGAAGGCACTCTTCAGTTGCTTCTTCAACCACCCAGATGTTGGGGAGTACATCCACCAGGCGTGGTGGCATGTTGTGCTCTCTACAATATTTTGGAGGGGAAGCAGGAGCAGGGAGGACGTTGGTTGCATCCAGAGCATCCAGCACAGCTCTGATCTGCCAGATACATTGGGATGTGGTGAAGCTCTGCAAGACACCAAGGGAGAGCTTCTTCCATGGCCCCCAATGACCCTCCCCAGGGCACCCCCAGTGGGGGCCTTAGGCCCGCAGCTCTACCCCGTCCCCACCATAATCCCTTCCTTTTCCCACTCACTCCTCCCTGTCCCCTCACCAATAAAGAGGGATGCGAGGGAGGTAAGCAAACAATTTTTTGCTTGAACCAAGATGAACAATTTGAAAACAAATGTTGCAATAAAAAGCTATGTTCATACAGTGAGAACACAGTGAACTGTGTTCAGTAGGAAGAGGGCTTGGGACAGGGGGTGGGGGGCATCAATCCATGGAGGGAGTAGGGGGCTGTGACCCCACAGACAGAGTGGGAGCTTGAGCAACGTTGGCCTTGGGATCCCCTCCTGCTGTGGGTTCAGGGTCTCCATTGGGACTGGGTTGGGCCCAGGAGTACAGGGATGTAAGGAAGTGGTGGGTCTGTGGCAATGTCCAGTCAGCAGGGGGAGTTGCGGGGGGGGCGGGGGTCCTGGGGTTCAAGGGGACAAGCATGGCATAGGGACAGGCATGGTCCTCTTCCACTGCCAAAAATCAAGGCGGGCTTGGGGGATGGACAGTGGGGACAGTGGCAGGGATGGGGCAGCCTCAGAGGGAGCAAGGGTGGCAGGGGTGGCAGACATGGGTGGCTTGGCAAACAGGTCCTGCCAGATTCCAGTGACAGTGTCAAAGCAGATCAGCTGGTCCCAGGACTGCAACTGCCACCCCTGATCCCATGATAACCACTCCTGGTCATCCTGCAGCTGCCAGTTGAGGAAGTCAGTAAGCCTCCAGTGGGAGGCAGTGTGGCCCTTCTGGAGGTCATCCTCTGTCTGATGACATCCCACCCTTTCAGTGGCGGGGTGCCAGCTCACCCTAGTGCTACTTCAGGGCTGACTCACTCTGGTGCCAGGGTGGGGCTGGCCAGCTTTGGTGGGGAGAGAGGGCTTGCTCAGCCCTTGTTCAGTGTGGGTCCAGCTATAAAGAAGACAAGGAGGGGAGATGGTGAGCCATTCACGCAACTCAGCCCCTAAGGCACTGCCGCCTACAATGCACAGAAACGAGCACCCCTGTCTCAAGCCATGGGACAGGGCCTGGTGCCACATGGACTCTACTGCACATCTGGGAACAGGCTGACCATTGCAGTCCCTCACTGCTCAATGGGCTAGTAGCCAAGGGGGGTGTCTGGCCACAGAGGGGTCCCTGTATGGGTGATGGGTGAGCTGGGTGCAGCCTGGCCCTCCCTGCCCAGCCTCACATGGACAGCTCACAGTGTTGTTTGCAGGAGTGGGTACTGACTCACCCGCAGGCATGTCTGTGTTGCGGGAGCCACACTCATCAGTGTGTCCGGCACCAGGCCAGTGCCTGTGTGGCTAGCCCACTTCCAGCCATGGAAGATGCTCCCTGGGGCTTGTCCAGGCTCCCGTGAGGCTGGCAGCAAGCTGGTGCCTTTGCCGGAAGGCAGCCTGCTGGGTTCAGGTGGGACACACTGCCTTGCACATGGTTCCATGTGCCAGAACTGCAGCGAGAGGGGTCCTGCCCTGGATGCAATTGTGATGCTCACAGCACATCCCATCTGTGCCCACCTCCCATGTCCTGGGGTGTGTGACGCATGGGGTACTTACTGGATGGTCTCTAGAACAGCTCCAGGGATGCCCTGGAGGTGGTCTGGCTGGAGGTACCCGCGTCCAGGGCAATGACAAGGATGCTGCCACTGGCCTCAGACCCCCATGTCCACTTGTGGATCTGGCAGGGTTTTGTTCCTGGGGCATTCCTGGTCCACCTCCTCTTTTGCCTTCTCAGGCTCTGGCTTTGTGCGATGTGGAGGAGCCTCCTCCGCAGTGTCAATGGTAGAGGTTGATGGGGAGGGGTGCTGTCTGCCCTCAGGAGCTCATGCATCTCCTTGTAGGTAGCTCCCTCCACCTGTCATCATGGGATGTGATGTAGCCCTGCCAAAGCTCTTTGACTTTTTTCCCACATCTGCTCCATGCTGTGGGCAGGGTGGCCCCATGCCACCAGGCAGTGTCCAGCTGGGTACATGTGGGGTATTCCTCCTCTTGGCTTTAGGGTCGAGGAGAGTTTGTTCCTCATTCCACATGGCAGGTTCTGGACCTCCAGCCCAGTCCAGGAGGGGACCCAAAATTCTGTGCATGCCACAACTGGGTTTTGAACACTAGGCACCATTACACTACAAATAATAAACAGTACTAATGAATGACTGACAGGATAGTTGCAGTATAATCAACATATGTTCCTTATAAAGCGAGAAAAGATGAGTACAGTGGCTTTCATGGTTACAAAAACAGGTTCCCAGGGGCTGGCAATAGTCTACATTTCCTTGCAGGAGAATACAATTCATAGAAAAGCTGTGGGGGAACAGCTTGCAAAAAGTGTACAAACTCTCTCAAAAATAAAAAAAAAAAGCATACCAAAACACAAAAAAGGCACTGCCCATTAAATGCCACATCTGACCCATCAAAACCTGAAGACGAACTCACTTTGCTCCATAAATTAGAAGGAAGAGGTCTACTGTCAGATAATTTTGTATTTGTCAAAATGCTATGTGATTGGGTCGACATGCTCTGTAAGTGTCATGCTGCGTGCTATAATGTAAATGCTATATATTATAATTATATATATATATATATAGAGAGAGAGAGAGAGAGATAGATTATAATTATATAATTATATATTATATATATAAAAATTGTTTTATATTGAGGTTCCAAGCTTGCCTGTGACTCAGTATACAATGCCAAAACAGACTCAGACCTGCCTTTTGATCTTACATGCTGAAAATATATAGTAGAATTTCACATCCTACCATTCTCTCAGGCTAGGGTTATGCTACAACGATCCTTTTGGAAGCTCTCTTCCAAATAAACTTCTCTCTAAAGATCACAGCCACATACAGTAAGTGGATCAAAGAAACAATCTGCTTTTTCGATAGAAAGTGGCCACACAGCCTCAGTCACTCTTTCAAAAGAACAGGCCAGGAAATGCTGCAGATGGGGTTACAGGGCTGGTAAGCCCTTCTGGGAGCTCTGGCCAGGTGCTTCCTTAAAGGTTCTCACACAAACACCGTCCGTGCACATGCTCAGGTCTGCTGTGCTGCACACAGCATAGAAGAGCTGGTGCAGGGACTAGAAGCTGGTAGATCACAGATGTGGACCCACAGCAGCTCCCAGGCTGGCACTGCATCCAGGCTCCTGGCCACCATCATTATGGTCACCCTCCAGCTTCTTCAGTGGCAGAGACTTCCTGCAGGGGCTGAGGAGCCCAATCCCCAAGGTCCCTGACTGTGCTCCTCCTCCCAGGCTATCAGGTGCATCTGGAGCTACCTTACCAGCTCCTACTGGTGGGACTGGCTGGTGATGGGCAAGTTGGGAGACATGCAGTTGCTCCAGAACTTCTGCATGAGGAAGGAGACATTTCTAGAGCTCTGCAGCTGGATCACCACCACTCTCTGATGCCAGGACAGCCACACGAAGTCCATCCTACCCCTTGAGAAGAGTGTAGCCATTGCCCCCTGGAATCTGGCCATCCTGGACAGCTACTGGTCTGTGGGACATAAATTCAGGGTGGGAAAGTTGACTGTCATGGAGGTAAGGCACGCTTGGCTTGAAGACCTAGCATGGAAAGGCAGGAGGGGGCTCCCAGGCAAGGGGGACCCTCAGGAACTGGGATTAGGTGTTTGAGGGGTTGGTGTGAGATGACAGAGAGGCCTACCCAGGGGTTCCATGCTCCTCCACCCTCACACAGTCCCACTGCCAGACTCACATGGGAGGGGTGCCTGCAGGAGTGGGAGAAGGGGGCCAGAAGGGGGCAGGTGAGCCCGCCAGAGCCGGGGCACGCCTTGATGCACTCACAAGTGTGTCTGCAGTTTGACCCCTGATGGGCATGAGGACAATCAACGCCATACTGCTCTGGAGCGTCATCCCCATTGGGAACTTGGATGCAGCCATCACTGGATTCACTGCCTTCAGCTTCCCCCACTGCGTTGTTGTCATTGATGACACCCACGTCACCATCCTTGCCCTGGACCACAGAGTGACCTGCTCTATGAACTGCTAGGGCTACCACTCAGATGTGCTGCAGGCCTGGTGGACCATAGGAGATGCTTTATGGACATCTTTGTGAACTGGTAGTGCTGGGGGATTCCCATCATGAGGGCCAGGGGAATTCAGGCAGCAGGGACAGTGGGGAGCCTGGGGGGTGTGGGGATGGTGGCAGGATCAGGAGCAGGCTGACTGGTCCCTTAGGATCCCAGGGATTGTCCTGAGGTTTGGGCCATGAGGCCCAAGCCTCCCACCCCCATACCAGGTCTGCCTTCTCCACCCACAGCCACTGCTCTGCTTGGTTATTCTGGTGGTAGAGGGCAGCTGTGTAGGCAGAGACATAATCTGCAGTGCACTGATGTGTCATCTGTGTGCATGGACCTGCCCATTCATCCATCTTTGGGGTTCCCTGGCCCTCACTGCTACTGCTCCTGGACTTCCTGGCCTGACATCGTGGATAGGGCTGGCCAGCCCCGATAATATGCTGGGGTTCGCCCTGCCCTTGGACGGTGCAGCTGTAAGGATGGAAGGGGAGAGAAAGGTGATACATAAGTCCTGCACCACAGCCCCAAGGGCCAGGCCACCTACCCCTCTGTGGGAAGCAGACCCTTGGACCCCTGACCTGCTCGAGGGCATCTCCCAGTTCCAGCTGGCCAGTGTCATGGAGGACACCACTTTCCAAAAAAAGTTCCCCTGGAGCATCTACACCTGCTTTTTCCTGAAAGAATCTTTCAGGAAAAGACAGTGTTCTTCTGCTGGGAGCGGAAGATGGCCACTGGAAAAAGTTCTTTAATATCAAAAGAACACATTTTGTGTGTAGACGCCACACTTTTTTTTTAAAGGCCCGCTTTTTCAAAAAAAAATCCCTCTTGTGTAGATGTAGCCTCAGTTGTCTGCCTCTCTGGACATCCTGCCTGCCTTTTTGAAAATTGTGTGAGCTTGCATACGTGAAAGTAACACAGCATGTGGCTTACATTTGGAGTCCTTGTTTGTTTCAGATGATTTAACTCTCTTTTTTAAAAACTCCCTTTTTTTAAAGCTGCATACCATTTTGTGTATGTGGCAGAGTTAGAGAGCTGGGTCCAGGGACATAGAAATAGGATGCTCCTATGATTTTGTTTTTCACACAGATTTCTAGGAGTGCTCCACACTTTTAAGCGACCATTGTGTGGAAATTCATGTGTAACCTTGGTAATGACTTAGTCTCTTAGTCTCTTAAATTGTGCTTGCACTCCTCACGATAATTTAAATTAGTCATATGAATTGTTACTACCTGAATGTGTCCCTGAAGTATAGAGTAAATGCATTAACAGATCTTGGACCCACGGATGTCTTTTTTTTTTAAAGGACTTAAACCATGAAGTGATAATATGAAGTAGACTAGCCAATATATTGATGTGTCCTCTAGAGGACTCTAGAAGCTGTTTCTGGCTCTTTTGGTTGGTAAAGCATTATTCTTGATCTCTGTGTTTTTGGTTATAGCAATAAAATACCCCAGTTTTATTCCTCCCATGTCACCCTGCTGTACTTTTCCACTAATTAGTGGTGTTCAGTGGAAGGTCAGCTCTGCTGTTCTGCATCTGACATCTAAATCAGCCCATGTAGATACGTTGGATTGACTTTCTACAACATATGTAGACCAGAGGGAAGTAAAATTTATGGAAAACAAACTATTTTAAGGAGTATGAATCTCTTCCCATGCTTTTCTCTGTTACATCTGAATGCAATCTTCCAGAGAGGAGCGAGGGGACTGTCTCCTCAGCCCATTGTTTATATGCATACGCCCAAGAATCTCTGGTCAATCTCTCCTTTTCTGACTGTCTTGCCAGTAACCAGCATTTGGATGCAGTGCCTAAATTATTTTTTCATTCTGTTTCTCTTTTGACTATAAATAAAAGCTGTTTTTCTTTAACAGTAGATGTAAGCGTCAAGATAGCCACAATATTTATACCTATAGAATAGAGAAGAGATAGGCTTTCCTTTGACTTCAGTAACCTTTGGATCTGACTCAGATTACATATTGATGAATGGGTGTAAGTGGAGTTGAGGGAGTTTGTGACATATTTGAAGGGGAGCTGTAAGAAGTGACTGAAAATGGGAAATTATTTGTGTTGGCAACCAAAAACAAGAAGACATTTTTGGCTGAAATCTTCAGTTTTCAGCTCTTAGTTTGTTTGCTTCCAAACTCTCCCCTCCCCCACAAATTGCCACACCCTGCCCAGGGAAATTTCCATTTTGACTGAATGTCAAAAATGTTTTGAACAAAAAAATTGGACCTGTTTTAATGCAGCTAGAGGTGGTTACAAAATGAAAAAAAAAAAAAAGGGATTTCTTAGAAATGTGACCCCAATTCACCAAAGCACTTAAGTACTTCCTTAATTTTAAGCATGTGAGTAATCCTATCCTTATACAGGAAAGCATTTAAACATATGCTAAAACTTAAATACATACTTTAGCCCCATTAACTTCAGTGGGACTTAAGTACACAGTCATGTATTGGCAAAATTGGGGACTTATATAATGTTTGCTGTAAGATGAAGATATATATGTGACATAGAAGGAAAAAGACTTGGGTGTATGGGTGGAATACAGGATGACTGTTATGCAGTCTTCAAAAGGCTAATACAGTCACGGGATGCAGTAGGTGAAGTATTTCCAGCCGAGACTGGGAAGTGTTATTACCATTATGCACTTGGTGAGACCTCATGTGGAATTCTGTGTGCAATTCCAGTCTTCCATGTTTGAGAAACATGAATTCAAGCTGGAATAGGTACAGAGTAGGGCTAATATGGTGATAACAGGAATGGAAAATCTATCTCAGGAAATGAGACATACAGAGCTTGGTTTATGTAGTCTACCAAATTGAAGGAAGTGGGGAGTTATGATTGTCTATAAGTACATCCAGTGCTTTTTTTGTGTGGATACTTGGCCCAGCTGCAGAATTGGCCTGCGGGTAGGGGTGTGGAGCTGTCTGAGTAACTGCTCCCCATGTTTTTACAAAATACATCAATATACTCAACTGGGAGAAAGTGGAGTTATTTAAGTTAGCAACAAATGGCAAACAACACTTTTAGGCTTGAAATTACAGGAAGGGTTTCCACTATCAATGGAGGGAATTTCTGGAACAGCCTTCCAAGAGGAGTGATCAGAGTGAAAAATGTAACTTATTTTAAGCCTGAGTTTAATAAGTATATGGAAGGCATGACCTGACCAAGGCATTTGACCTCGTCAGCAGAAAACGTCTGTTTGTGATTCTGACTAAGATCGGCTGTCCCCCAACTCTGCTCAGCGTTATTAGGGCCTTCCATGAAGGCGTGAAGGGGACCGTCGTATATGATGGATCCACATCCGAACCCTTTGAGATTCTCAGCAGAGTGAAGCAGGGGTGTGTGCTGGCTCCAACGCTGTTTGGCATCTTCTTTGCAGTTTTGATCAAATATGCCTTTGGAACTGCTACAGAGGGCATCTCTCGCCGCACGAGAATGGACGGCAAACTCTTCAAACTGTCAAGGCTTAGAGCGAAGACCAGGGTGCTTATGAAGAGTCCAAGGGAGTTCCTTTTTGCTGACGATGCAGCTATTGCTGCTCACACTCAGCAGGAACTGCAGTCACTCATAACTCGCTTTGCAGATGCATGTATGGAATTTGGCCTCACAATCATCTTAAAGAAGACCCAGGTGATGGGCCAAAACGTGGGTAACGAGCCATCTATCAACGTGCTAGACTACGAACTGGAAGTCATCCATGAGTTCGTATACCTAGGCTTGACGATCTCAGACAACTTGTCACTTGATAGCGAGATCAACAAGCGCATTGGAAAAGCCGCCACAACGTTCTCCAGACTGACGAAGAGAGTATGGGCTAACAATAAGCTCACTGTACACACCAAGGTGCAGGTCTACACAGCCTGTGTTTTGAGCACATTGCTGTATGCCAGTGAAATGTGGACTTTGCACTCAAAACGAGAGCAGTGGCTCAACACATTCCACATGCGCTGCATTAGGCGCATTCTTGGTATCTCATGGAGGGACAAGGTCCCCAATAGTGCAGTGCTTGAGAGGGCAGGCACAGCCTCCATGTTCACCCTTCTCAAACAGAGGCGTATGCACTGGCTGGGCCATGTCTCACGCATGACGGATGGCTGAATACTGAAGGACCTCCTCTTCGGCGAACTGGCGTCTGGAAAGAGGCTGAAAGAGCAACCTAAATTGTGCTACAAGGACACGTGCAAGCGTGACCTCAGTGCTCTCTCTATCAGTGTGAACACCTGGCATTTGCTTGCCTCAGACAGGCATGCCTGGAAACAGGGAGTGAAGGAAGCTCTTGTTATGTATGAAACTACCTTGGTGAAGGAAGCGAAGACAGGAGAGCCCTCAGGAAGATCCATGCCCGTGATACCAGAGCGACATCTGCCTACTGCTGCTCACAGTGCAGAAAGGACTGCCACTCCCGCATGGGATTGCACAGCCACAGAAGACACTGCTCGAATTAGTCCAACTGGGGCTCAAACCTATGATCCCTCAGGATCGAAGGATGCCTACTATTACTATGTGGAAGCTAGGATGAAATTGTCTACAATGACATATAGCCAGTCCATGACTGGTATTAGCAAATACCTCCAATGGCTAGAGATAGGACAATAGATGGGGAGGGCTCCAACTTGCTGCAGAGAGTTCTTTCCCATGTGCCTGGCCAGTAGATCTTGCCCATGTGCTAAGAGTCTAACTATATTGCTATATTTAGGATCCTGGAGGAACCTTTTTTTGGTGTGTGTGGGGGAGGGGGCTTTGCCTACCTCTGTAGTATAGGTCAGGAGTCCTTTTTGATTTGAACAAGAATAAATGGTGGATTCTCTGACTTGAAATCTTCAAATCAGTATTTAAGGACTCGAATAATTCAGCATGAGGTTTTGGGTCTATTACAGACTGGGGTAAGCAAGATTCTGTGGCACACAATGTGCAGATTAGATGATCATAGACTCATAAACTTTAAAGTCTTTGGTCTCTTCTAGCCTTAAATCCTATGAGTCTATTTCACAAGCTGAAAGTCTCATAAGTTTCTGAAACTGGTCCAACAACACTCATTGACCATTCTACTGACTATTTCCAATAGAACTAGCCAGATAATGACTTATTGTAATTCAGTGTCCGATTAAACTAAGTAAACTATAACAAAACCTGTTGACTGAAGAATCTGGTCTTGTTCCAGGCCTGAAGAAAAACAGAAATTTTCTCATGTAGTAGGTAATCAGTAAGATGGGAGAGCAGCTGAACTGAGAAGGCCTCTATTAAAAATCTGTATTAAAATATGAATATATGCTCACAGAAAAGTCTGTACTGATGAGTTTTGCAGAAGCCTGAAATTTAATTGCTGAGTTATTGATTATGAGACTGCATGGTAAAAGCAGGCATGGCTATGCATGCAAAAAGAAGGTAGTTAAACATGGTGTTATCGTTTTAAACAAGTTAAAAATCAGCAAAACCCATAAGAAACCTCAAATAAGGTAAATTGATTATGATCATTTATATCATTGTTGCAATTTACAGTTTTACAAATTTACAATTACAATTACAATCACAACACATCTTGTATGATTTAATGTGTCAGCTGAAAAGTTATGATCTATCAAGTATGATTATCCTGGTTAAATCCATGTATCATCTTTATATCTTAATTTGTGAATCTTGGTCATATATTTGTATTCTTGTTCTTGGGTCTTTCAAGCTCATTACCTAACAAATAATGTTTGTAGCCCTTAAGGTGATACAGGACTGCTTGTTCATTTTGTAATGCCACTACCTATGATTCAACAGACCATGTAAGGACATGCACTATACTTGTCACCTTGGACTCAATCTTGGGTCAGTAGCTTTCAATATCCTGGGGCTGTGGACTTTGTTTGAGACAGTACATTTCTGTGCATATGACAAGGGATATAAAAAGATTCTGGATAGATCTACATTTTGCCTCACTGCTGCTCTAGTACTTGAAATATGGACTGAGGCTCTTCCAATCTTTTGTAAGTTACAATATAGACTTTTTTGAGCCAGAAGTTCATTTCATCATAGCAACAAACACGATATAAGGATTTTCAATCCTTTGTCTGTATATGATCTAATAACCATTTACATCTCTCTCCAAGGCCATCCTTAGGATTTATGGGTTTCTATACAGTATTATTAAGTAGCTGCCCCTATGCCCAATGGCAGCTGGAGTGGGGAGGATAATTTTATACAGCTGTGATTTCATAACCTTCAGCAATATACTAATGAAATAATTTTAAAGCAAATTTTAAATTAATGTCCTGTAGATTAACACAGTAAATTCAGAAACTGACAGTATATGCCTGAGGTTGGAAAATGGCTGTTAAATGGTTTCATTACCACTTGAATGGCTCTTTCACAGGTTCAGTGTTCTGCTAACAGCTCTGGCAGACTTTTTCACTTGTAAATTAACTAGATCCTCTCCCCAGGAAACAGAATCACATAACAGGGATAGGAAGAGGCAGCTGGGCTGGCATTAAGACCCAACAATGTCCCACATTTTGGGTGCCCTACACAGCTCTATATTTTGCATGTGGAAAAGGATATCCTTGACACTCTTTTTTTATTATTAGTTAACTCTGAATTGTTTGATATTATGATATTTGGATAATATCTGAATTCATATTGACCTGGGAATAAGTGTTCAGTCCTTTGGGATTAGAAAGAATCCTACATATGGTGAAATGGATTTTCAATAACCTCTCACTATATTATACACAAGAGAGCCTGGGGCTGGACTGTCCTATAGGGACTGTGTTTGGCTTCTGGATAATCAGTGCAGTGCTGAAGAAGCTCTTTTGTTGGAGAATCTAATTCTAGAATAAGTCACCAGTGTTGAGTATTGCCTTACTAATTTCTGACACTCTGAATTGAATGTACCATTCTCAGTGGGCTCCTGGCTGTCAAGCCGTATGGCTGATTCCTGATTTCTCTTCAGCCTCCCAAAGTGTGAGGTAAGAGAAACAGTGAGCTCCAAATCAGAGCTGTCTGCAGGCCCGGAAGAGACAAAGCTCTTCTGAAGGTGGACTCTTGAAGGACTGCAGATTAATTGTCCCTTCTTAATTCAAAAAGAAACTTTAAAAATGACTTGCCATGACCCTTTTTCCATTTCCCATTTTCCTCCCTTCTATGACAGATCAGTAGGGAGTGTTGCAATCCTTGTGACAAAGAAGAGGAGAAAAGGGCCATTTGAGAGGCCTTAGCAATTTTATTTCTAGCATTTCCTACCTTCTGAGTTCTTGGCGTTGCTATTTATTTATTTATTTTTGTACGTAACATCCCAATTTTTTGCAACCAGAAAATTGACTGTGTGGCAAAATGATGTGATTCTCAGAAATGGGTAAGCCACTTCCACTGAAACTCACTGAAACATTGCATCCTGAGGGACAAAGCTGGCATGGAAAATTTCACTGCAGACAGTTAAATCCTAGTACAATTTATAGAAAGCAGGCATAGATAAACGGGTATAGATAGATAGGGACAGTCTTAAGAAATGTCAAGCATAGCTACTAGTTCAATCTTAAAAACCCCACTGAGCGATCGTTTTCAAAACTGTATGTAGTATTATCTTTGAGATTACCATATCATCATGTGCTCTCATTTGTTCTTTTATCAATGGAATGTGCAATCAAGATGAATGTAAATACATTAATCTTCAAGAAACCTTGTGTATAGAGCTGTATATAATAGTTTCCTGTTAGATTAAAAACACTTTGTTTACTACCACCATATGGCTTCTCAATGGCTTTTAAATGGCTAAGAAGTATAAGGTTAATGTCCAGATCCTAAAAATCTGTACTTACAAACATTTCAGCACTCAGTGAGCAATGGCTTTTTCTCTATATTTGTAAATACATGTAAGTAATTTTCCACTCATATCATTAATAGTCTAATAAGTTTTCATGTGACACAATTAGTTCTCTAAGATATTTTCTGGGAAATGTCATTTTTCCAGCCAACTTTGTATCTATTTAATTTACTTATTTATTGTCACTCCTGAAAATATTTTATTCCGTAGTTTTAATAACCACTTAATTAATAACCAAATCTTTTGAGATTAGAGATATATGACTAAAGAAATTCTGAGAACTAAACACTTCACTAGGTCAAATCTCCAGGGATATGCTTCACTACTGCTTCTAATTTACAATGAAATTAGTATAAGTAGAAAAACCCTTATTGAACAGAAGGAAGGTAAAACATTGTCCCTGTGTCTACATGTGCCCCTTCCTTTTGAAAGGGGCATGTTAATGAGTGGGTTCGAAAGATGCTAATGAGGATGCATAATGGTGGCCGTGGAGATTCAAAAGTGCGGCTTTTCAAATCGCGTGCTGCCCGTACAGATGGGACCTTCCAAAAGGACCCCCCCGCCAGTTTTCGAAAGCCCTTTTTCCGATCACCAGATAGAAAGAAGGGCTTTCAAAAACTGGAGGGGTCCTTTCGGAAGGTCCCGTCTCCACAGGTGGCACGCGATTTGAAAAGCCGCACTTTCGAATTGCCATGGTCACCATTATGCTAATGAGGTGCTGCATATTCATTGCAGTGCCTCATTAGCATCTTTTGAACCTGCTCATTAACATGCCCTTTTCAAAAGGAAGGGGCGCATATAGACCCAGGCTGTACGTAATTGTGTAATGAAAAATCATTTAGTTTTCAATTTTTTTAAAAATGAAAAAGATTTATTAAATTTGGTCCAGTATACATGGTATATTTACTGAAGAAAAAATTTTGCGTATAGCCAATGTTCCCTGTACATGGAGTGATTAGGTGGCCACCCAGGAGAATTTGAAATGCCACCCAGCTGATTAGCAGAGCATGCACAATGCCCACTGCTGGCAGCCTTGTTTCTAATAATGATGCATATCTGCACATACCTCAGTGCACATAAAATTTATTCTGTACATGGATGGAAAAAATTAAGGGGAATATTGTTTATAACCAAAGCTGAAATCTGAAAGATGTGTACTGAAAGCAAAATAATTAAATTGGTATAATTTCTTTTTGATGGGTCTCCCTTGGCAAAGAATATTACACATGGAAGTAAATGTCCCTCAGTCCCTGGCTGTCCATGCTGGCCCTCTGGCCACAGCTACTCTGCCCTCCTGCCATGGCAGGCTCCCCGGCCCCAGCCCCAGCCTCAGCTTCCCATCCTCCTGGCCCTGTCACTGGAGCATCCGTGGTCCTGCTGGTCAAGGGCTGTTGCCAGACTGCAGAGTGTCAGTTGGAGGAGGTGCAACCTGTAGTTTAGTTTATATCAGACAATAGCTCTACGTAGGCAAAGCACTATTAAGTTATATTAGAACCTATGTTTATTAAACAGCCAAAGCCAATACACACAACTATAACATTCTGGCTACGTCTACACGTGCACCCAACTTCGAAATAGCTTATTTCGATGTTGCGACATCGAAATAGCCTATTTCGATGAATAACGTCTACACGTCCTCCAGGGCTGGCAACGTCGATGTTCAACTCCAACGTTGCTCAGCCCAACATCGAAATAGGCACAACGAGGGAACGTCTACACGGCAAAGTAGCACACATCGAAATAAGGGAGCCAGGCACAGCTGCAGACAGGGTCACGGGGCGGACTCAACAGCAAGCCGCTCCCTTAAAGGGCCCCTCCCAGACACACTTTCATTAAACAGTGCAAGATACACAGAGCCAACAACTAGTTGCAGACCCTGTATATGCAGCACGGACCCCCAGCTGCAGCAGCAGCAGCCAGAAGCCCTGGGCTAAGGGCTGCTGCCCACGGTGACCACAGAGCCCCGCAAGGGCTGGAGAGAGAGTATCTCTCAACCCCCCAGCTGATGGCCGCCATGGAGGACCCCGCTATTTCGATGTTGCGGGACGCGGATCGTCTACACGTCCCTACTTCGATGTTGAACGTCGAAGTAGGGCGCTATTCCCATCCGCTCATGGGGTTAGCGACTTCGACGTCTCGCCGCCTAACGTCGATTTCAACTTCGAAATAGCGCCCAACACGTGTAGACGTGACGGGCGCTATTTCGAAGTTACTGCCGCTACTTCGAAGTAGCGTGCACGTGTAGACGCAGCCTCTATGTCACAAAGCAGCAGAAATGCTGCACTTTAAACACTAACAAAATAATTTATTCGGTGCTGAGCTGAAGAAGTGGGTCTGTCCCATGAAAGCTCATCACTGAATAAATCATTTTGTTAGTCTTTAAAGTGACTACATTTCTGCGGCTTTGTTTTGTTGGAGTACAGACTTACATGTCAGCACCTCATTAACCTGTTCCAAAGTGCCTCATTCACATGCCCCTTCCAAAAGGGAGGGGTATGTGTACAGACAGCCTTCATGTGTCAAAGAATTATTCATTTATAATTCAATTTAGGCAAAGCATTTGCTTGTCCAAGAGTACTAAAACATGGTATCCATACAAAAACGCTTCAAGGTTTGGACATGGGGAACAAATTGCTTTGCAGACAGCATGGTTGGAAAAAACCTGTACCCAAACAACAATAACAACGCCTTAGGTAGTTTTAAGAGATGGATTATGAGTGGAATACGTGAAATTGTTCATAAGCACTGGTAATTGTAAGCTGCAAGAACATAGAGAGAAAAAAATGTTAGACACAATTTCTTTGTTGAATTTTCATTTATTTCATTTGACACAAATCAAAAGACAAATGCTATTTCTAGCAGTTATGATTTTAAGCTGAATTAGAAACTTGACACAGCCTTGGCATTTTACTATGCTAACAGTAAATCAAATTTTATAATTGTATTTACAAGAAATACTACAAAATATACAAAGTCATCAATATAAGGGCAAAGAAATGGAAAGTCCAATCAACGGTCAAGCAACAGTTGTTGAGAATAAATGACAAAAGAAACAGTGCAAAGATACTATTTGTGACAGTTGAAAATACATAAAGTAAATTAGTGTAATACTATGATGCTGCAAATAGCTTAAAAAAACAAAACAAAACAAGACGAAAAACCTGAAGAAGGCTACCAGGCAAGCTAGTAGCACCCAAATACGATATACCCAGGCACAGGCAAAACAAGAAAAAGAAAACCTGACTCACTAACAATGGCTGGGTCCATTCATGACTAGTAGAATTCAGTGAAGGTAATTTTCTTTTTTGCGTATACAGATAATTTTATTAAAATCATTAGCAGAAATTCTGAATATAGTTCAAAACGTGTGTTCCTCTCTCTTACTTATTTTATTTTGTATAAGCGTTATTGGCCTGTGAAACCATGAAGGTACTATGGGACTATTTGCAAAAGGGAAATCACACACATTCGTTTACAGAATCCACTCCTAAGTACTTGAAACAAATGTCTACCTTAAGTGGTGTTAATTCTACTCTTCTCCTCACATCCATCCCCAGGACCCTTCCCATTTAAATGGTAAAAGTTATTGACAGCTATTAAATTTCTAGGGAGCTGTTGTATGATGCTAGTTCACTGTGATACAGGACCAAGGGTAAATCTACATAAGGGTACATCTTCTGGGTATTGATTTCATGTGCCCAGCGGGGTCACATGAAATTGAACTATCAGAGGTCAACAATCAACCTCTGTACTCTCCATTGTCTTGAAGAGTAAAGAAATTTCTCCCATCAATCTCCCTCAGTGAGGATGGCCAGATAAGTTGGTCATAGAAAGGTCTATTTCAACTATGCAATTGCTGCAGGTGGAATTGTGTATCTATTATCGACTGTAAGCTCCAATGTAGACCTGGCCTAACAGGTACTGTTATGGTACACAGGTTAGAATCCTATGGGCATGGATGGCTTCAAGATACCAGCAGCAGCTGGGCTGTCTCTTTAAATACCCCTCTGAAACCACCACCACCCCTCATGCATCTGGTGAAGTGGGATTTTGCCCACAAAAGCTTATACTTCAAAATATCTGTTAGTCTATAAAGTGCCACAAGACTTCTTGTTGGTCTCTGCCTCTGTTATCCTCAGATTGAGATATTATTTGAAATCAGTACTGACTATAGTGCCACTACAGCATTGAGTTGCCACTGCCATAAACCCAGAGTTTCATGCAATTAAGCTATTTCCTCCTTATTTACTTAACCCCAAAGAGGTTCTCTCCCCATGGCTGGTGCTGTGAGTGGTGCTGTGCATAAGGACTCTGGAGCAGAAGTGCCAATAAGTTTGTCATGTTTAAATCTTTAGGGGAACAAGGGAAAGATATTCAGAATATTGTTTCCTTTTGCATAGTAGTAATTATACTGATAATAATATCTTTGCATGATTCATGATAACCTTGTGGAGTTCCACTGTACAGAGCCTCTGGGCATTCTGCAATTTACATTATGAATTAATAAAGATGAATTGTTCCCCATAATATTTTATTCCATAACAAAATCAGTGAAAAGAAATATATGTAATATTTTAAAGCAAATACATTTATGAATATGACACTATCAATGCACCCACCAATTTCATGGTATTTGATGTAATTTATACTCTGTGGCTATGTCTACAGAATAGGCTTTACCTGGCAAAACCAGACTTTTTTTAGAGAAAAAATGGGGAACAAACATCTACATTCAAAATGTGCTTTGTCAACAGTTTGTTAACAAAACCTAGCACATTCACTGGCAGTGTTATACCTCTTCCCATTCATGTATGATGCCTCTCTGAGTGGTGTTCTGTTTACAAAACAGCTGTGCAGATGCCCCAGGGCCCTTTTGTCAGCAGACAGGGTTTTCAGTTCACAGGGAAGGCCTGTTTTCAGAGCTTCTAGTCATCCCTTCTGTCGAGAGAGGGCTGGGAAGTCTGGATGCTCTCTGTGGACTGTGTGGATCACTCTTTCAGTCTGCTTGCACGTGCAGATGAAATCTGTCAACAGCACTTTTTCTGGGAAATCCCTTCTGACTGTGACTTCTGTTGACAGAGGATTCTCATGTAGATGTAGCCCTTTTGTTTGTCTCTGACAGTATAAGCCTAGGAACACACTGATGTATTAACATGTGAACACATTCAGAAAGTCAGAGATTAAATGAGGATCCAGTGGCAAACATAAGGGGAAACAAAACTGGTTTTGGAGGAATTTTGGCTGAGGATTGACTACATAACTGAGACCAAATAGAATCAGGAGTTCTAAATAAATCCTTATTTCCATTCTGGGTCATTCAAAATCACCAGAAAAAAACAACAAACTGCTTTGTGGCTTTACACGACCTTTATTTTACTTTTTTTAAAAAAAATAAAAGTAAGATAGCAAAGACTTTGGACCACATCCTCAAGTGGTAAAAAGTGGAGCTCTAATCAAGACCTCTGATCCTTTGTCTTTCTTATCCAAATAAGAGATGCAGAGTGAAAAATGTAATCCTTTTATACACAAGCACACAGAGGCACCTATGCAAAAACTAATTTCTATTACATAATCATATGTTCCCTCATAGTACTGGATAAATATACATTATAATACATCCTTCCTTAGCTACTTATTGTTCATTAATCTCTTCACATTATACCTATGTGATATATAAATAAAAATAGATCAGTGCCAAGGCTGGCAGGCTGCAAATGTAGCCTTTTGTTGCACATTACTGAAGTATTTTAAATCACAGATTTCCTGAAGCTGAATGACAAGTAAATGTTATGGACAAAATCCCACACGATACACACTGCAACATTGCATATGCTGGCAAAAAGTGCACTCTCAGACTTGAGCAATTCCGTTGACTTTAATTATTACATGGTTGAAACTGACAATGTAATTTGGCCTGCCAGGATAAAGAATATACAGTTAAAAATCCACAGTGAAGAATCAGATAGAAGAATTTTGCCCTTCAGTTTAAGCTGTCAAATAAATTATAGGTTATTTCATTTATGTTCTCAAATCTTAGAACATTCAATGAGCTACATTATTCCCATTTCTGTGAAGCTTGCCAGCTGCTGGCATGAATAACAGGATGGACTTTACAAACAGAACACTAAAGATGAAGGTAAGGAAACCTTCCTGAGATCTAACAGGATGTGGAATTGTCCTCTCAACAGAAATGGTGAAAACCTCTTTGCTTGGTATATTTAATAGATCTGGTTGGGAAAAAAATATCTGATGGAAAATGGCTGATTCATCGAAACTGAAACATGTCATGGAGATGGTTAGATTTTTGACAAAGTTTCTATGTCCTTTTGCACCAGCCCACCTGTCTGTATTATTGGCTTGCTGAACTGCCTTGGATCTGAGGACCCCAGGGATTCCAGGGTTCACAACTCCAGGACAGCCCCCCAAGCAGACTTCTCCAAAGCCTGAGCTGTATTCCCTTTTGAAATTATTTTGAAAATGTTGGGTTTTGTTCTTATTTGTAACCAAATCAGACTTTGAAATATCTAATTTCTCCACAAATTGGGAATACCTTTCTCTGCCAAGAGCTAATATTTTACATTAGAATAAACAAAGCACTATATGGTACTTTGCAAGGGACAATTCGACACTGGCAGAGAGAGACACTGGATTGTGAATTCCATCTCTGACTCTGTAATGAATTTACTAGGACTATGGTCAAGATTTTCACAAGAGCTCAGTACTTAATATACTGACCTATTCTGCAAAAAAAATAGAAAAGAACAGAAGGGAAGAACCTCACTATTCATTCAGGACTGATTCTTTGCCCTTCATTATAACAACTTCACCTGCCTCTGCAAGACTCTTTTATATCAATATTTTCTAATATTTTGCCTAGTTCAAAATTAATTCATGTAAGTACAACATTAATGGAAAATAATTTGCAAATTTACTTTAATACTATTGCAATAATGAACATCATAAATGTATCGACAATTCACTTTTTACTGTGTTTAAAACATTAACTTAGTTTTAAAAGCACATATTTGAATTGCACATGGCTCATGATGCTTCTATCATTCAAGTCAATCACCAATTCCCATTCCTTTCAATAACAATTCAGATACAGGATGAAAAACTTTTTGAGAACATCCTCCATTTTTGTTGCTGACCACCCCAAATTGATATTGACAATAATCATTCATACTATTAATATTAATTAAAATTAGAATTTATATAAAACCATGAATCTGATTCACCTCTGTCTTGCACATAACTGCAGTCTGGCTAGGGTGAGCGTATACGGAGCCCAAGTGTGTTGGAGATTGTACTAGCCAGACTCTATGGGGACAGGAACAGGAAGTGTAAAGGTCAACTCTGTGTTGTTTTAAAGTTGTTTTTCTTTTTTCCTGACTCAAGGAGACAATAAGGGAAGAACAGAAATAACATTTCTGTGAAGTGAAAAGCCAACATGCTTCTCATTCCATCTGTGGCTCCACCTTGAGTTGCTGCACAGCCCTATCCCAGCAGAGACATAGGCAATCTTCTATTTAAAGGTGCAGTACCCAGAAAACAGAATAACAGCAATATACACAACAAGTTAAACTCTGTTTTACAAGACAAATGAGAAAAATTGCTTTTGTTACTCTCAATTTTAGGTGCATTCCTCCCTCAGAAATTTTTTTCTAAAAAATCCGATACTATATACAAATTGCAAAATGTGTGCATATACAACTATTTCTCTGTTTATTTTTAGCTTAATTTATTTACGTACTTATTTATACCACAACTGTTTCCAAGTGAAGAATATCCTTGTTTTGCAATGGTGTACATACACCGCAGGGTAGATGGGGAATCAGCCAATTATTTAAATGAAAGAACTATTGAATTAGGAGAATAAACTAAAAACAGATTATCATAATATATAAATTACACAACCACATCAGAGTCCGTGAGGTTGACCACTGTTTACATTTATTATTGTGTTCTGAGAAACTCCGTAAAATGCTGATTTCAGCTTGGCTGATGCTTGCATAAAGAACAGAGAGTGAAATAATGTGTACCTCCATGTTCAGAACCTCACATTTGCAGTTTTGTGGCCTCTATTTGCATGTGCCACCTGGAATAGTTCAGATTATGTAACCAGCTAACGAACTGCACAGCAGCATGCAGTGATCTGTTGGCTACTCTCCTGATGCCTAACAAGTGTATATATACAAACCAGAACTGCCCTACGAGAAAGCCCATATGTGCATGATAAAAGAAAAGCTAGGCAGAAGAAAAGGAATGCAGTAATATATGGAAGCAGAAGATGTATCGGGCCCAAGTTTGCAATCTGAAAACATTCACTTTAAATTAAACAGAAGTTACATGCTTAAATGCCCAAGCATATTGTGTGATCAGCTCCTGATGGTAATTACACTGGTATGAATCTGCAGTACTCCCCCTCCGTTTCTTCACTGAACTTATTCTAGCTTTATGTGAGTGTAACTAAGTGTGCTTGTGCATATTTATTGATTGATTGATTTTTAAAGTTAGGCTGTCTAGAGTAGCTTTGGTTCCAGACTGGGTCTGGGGATTCAGCTGGCACATGTTTGACCAAAGAGAATAGACACCATGATAAAGATACCATTTTTTTATGGGAAGAAAAATCATAGCAACAAAAAGTGAACTGGACCTCCTCCAAACCAAGAATTGTTAGGACAATGACAAAAACAATGTAGTAAGTCTGAACAGATCACAGAAGCCATGTTCTCAGGATTATCACTGGTGCCACAAGGAAAGTTAGGTTCCATAGGCTTGTGATAGATTTATATCAGCAAAAGTAGGTAGGAGGGTTTCAGGCTTTAAGAGTAGGTTAATTATGTCTTGTTTAGAAAGATTGTACTTTGGATGGGATATACTATTGAATGAAGAGACATCAAAGTGCTGAAATGGTTCAGGGAATAGTCAGTGCTTTAGAAGAAAAATACTACTGGTCAGTTAATTGCCAGAGTGTTTTTACAGTGATTTTCACAGAAGCCAGATGATAGGAATGAAGACACAGGTAAAAACAAGAAGCTTACATCTATACTAGAGAGTTTTGAAGATAAAACTGGGGTTTTGTCAACAAAACTTGTGGTGCATCCACACACAAAATGTGTTCTGTTAACAGTATGTTGACAAGACTCAGCACTTTCCTTGACAGCCTTCTGCCTGTCCCTCACAAGGCAGAAAACCTTTCATGACAGAATCTGTTGACAAAAAAGTCATGTGGATGCTCTGGGGGTGGGGGGGGTCCTCTGTTGACAGACAGGGCTTCCAGGTCACTGGGCAGCCCTATCTGCTGTGCTTCTGGTTGGCCATTCTGTCAAGAGGGGGCTGGGCATTCCAGCCACTCTCTGTCGACAGAGTGGATCACCTTTTCGTTCTGCTTTTGTGTGTGGATGTATTCTGTCAACGGATCTCTGTCGTGTAGACATAGCTAAAGATAGGTGCACAGGTTGTAGGGAATTTGTGATCAGAAGAAATAATGTTCAGCAGTGAAACCAGACACACAGGTCTCCAGAGGGAGTGGGGAAAAGGGAAAAATGTTAAAACAAAACATTCATTAAATAGGATTAAAAACCAGAATGTAATGGAGAGGTCAGGAGAAGTTTTAAGTGTTTGAAATATCTCGCCTGCAAGATGCATTACAAAGAAAACAGGAAGACTAGAAGTACAGCATATGTGTGCAAAGAAAATTGGATGCAAAAATCTGTTATGGATAAATATTGTAAAAGAATACATATCAAGGAAAACAGATGGGCAGGATCTAAGTATAACTAAGTATAACTGTAGAGGAAGATTTGAGTGTAAGTAAGATAGAAAATTATGGAAAACTTGTGTGTGCAGCGGGAAGAGAAGTGGATCAACTATTGCTACAAATTGGTAACTACTTCATTTGTATTATATTGTCTTCAGTGACCTTACCCGAAAATTTTAGAGTAAAATTTTGACAGTACTTCCGTGTGAGTACTCCTATTTATGGAGGACCAGAGCAGTTAGAAATATTGCTGAACATTAGTGTCCCAATCGACTCTGACAGTCATCACTCACTGATTTGTCAGTTGTTGAATGGCTAAGATCAAGTGTAGTATTGCCTGGTTGCCCACCAAGGATGGACTCAGGAGGGGACACAACTGTCTTTCTCCCTACCAATGCTTTGCTTTCCTCCACAGGTGTCAGAGCAGATGACAAATGGGACAGCGACCATCTGAGACCATGACAGAAGACAGACCACAGATGAGGGGCACAGTCAGAGATCACCACTGGCACCCTCCCTGACAGACTTTGCTTTTCTAAAGCATTACTTAGACTCCCAACGAGGAGGGTCATAGACAGGGACTCAGCCACGTCCAACCCCCATCTCCCAAGGCCTTGCTTCCCTTTCAGGTGACTGAGGAGACCATCACCAGGACAGCAACTGACTGCAGCCATAATGCAGACAGCTGACCACCAAGGGGCATGGTCAGGGAATGGCCCTGTTGACTTCCCTGATAGTCTCTGGACTCTGCTTCTCTAGATCTTTACTTGGTCTCTCACTGAGGAAGGACACATCTGTGGGTTTCCACCATTTTCCCCACAAGGCCTCCAGTAGCAGAGGAGATTGTCACCAGGATTTCAACTGACTTCAGCCAGACAGAGGGACGTGAGATGATTTCCGAGGGACATGACTGAGCCATTATCTTATGGACTGAGCTAATTTTTTGGTGAAGTCTTGGGACTTACCTCCAGCAGGGGCAAATACCTCCTATTACTGTATTTACCTATGTTGACAAATTAATACTCTGTTATGTGTTATGGGTGTTTGCCCAGGGGCTACATAGTAACTGAAGTGTAATTTATCACTCACATGTTTCCGGAACAAGGAGGACTAACAAACATAGTTGTTAACCATGTTCAGTGCTTGTTACCGCTGTAACTCACTTCTGCACTGCAGATGACATTTGTATGTGTTTTATTTCTTATCCTGTGAAATTTATCTGTTAGTTCATTGTAAACATTTGCTCAATACAACTCCTTAATCTGAAATGTGTTGTTAGCTGAACTGACCAAAAAACATCTATTTTCCCAGACCTCATAAAAAGGATGTTCCTGTGAAAAATTATTTAAGGCTGAGACCAATATTTTATATGCCAACAATTTTGATAGGCTTTATTTTTCCATTCTCCTCTCTGTGCTGAGTTCCCTTGTTCACATTATAGCTGTGTCTACACGTGCATGCTACTTCGAAGTAGCGGCACCAACTTCGAAATAGCGCCCGTCACGTCTACACGCGTCGGGCGCTATTTCGAAGTTAACTTCAACGTTAGGCGGCGAGACGTCGAAGTCGCTAACCTCATGAGGAGATAGGAATAGCGCCCTACTTCGACGTTGAACGTTGAACGTTGAACGTTGAACGTTGAACGTCGAAGTAGGGGCCGTGTAGACGATCCGCATCCCGCAACGTCGAAATTGCTGGGTCCTCCATGGCGGCCATCAGCTGGGGGGTTGAGAGATGCTCTCTCTCCAGCCCCTGCGGGGCTCTATGGTCACTGTGGGCAGCAGCCCTTAGCCCAGGGCTTCTGGCTGCTTCTGCGGCAGCTGGGGATCTATGCTGCAGGCACAGGGTCTGCAACCAGTTGTCAGCTCTGTGGATCTTGTGTTGTTTAGTGCAACTGTGTCTGGGAGGGGCCCTTTAAGGGAGCGGCTTGCTGTTGAGTCCGCCCTGTGACCCTGTCTGCAGCTGTGCCTGGCATCCCTATTTCGATGTGTGCTACTTTGACGTGTAGACGTTCCCTCGCTGCGCCTATTTCGATGTTGGGCTGAGCAACGTCGAAGTTGAACATCGACGTTGCTGGCCCTGGAGGACGTGTAGACATTATTCATCGAAATAGACTATTTCGATGTCGCAACATCGAAATAAGCTATTTCGATGTTGGCTGCACGTGTAGATGTAGCCTATATGTCCTAGTAGGCATCAAAATCTCATGATGTAGGGTAAAAGTATGCAATGGGAGTACTCTGGATGATGGACTTGTGGAAGGTGAGGACTAGATGGGGAACCAGACTTATAAAGAAAATGGTGATAAGATGCAGACTGAAACTCCCATGAGACACCGTTACACTGGCATTTTGAAATTGAAATATTTCCATTTACAGGCATTGAATTTTTGACTAACAGTTGACATTGCCATTTTCAAGCAATCAGTTTTGGTGCACACTCTCTCTCTCTCTCTCTCTCTCTCTCTCTGACCCCCTCAAAGTGTGAGTCTTTCTTATCTGAAAATAACTACTGCAATTATTCTTTGAAGTCAGATCCTGCATCACTGAAATCATGGAACTTTTGCTACTGACTTTCAGTAGAAGGACCATTAATATGTTTTAGCTGAACAATGATTTTAAAGATTTGTTTGATAAACATTAGTATAAACTCCTGGATCAGAAGACGCAACATGATATAATCAGGGATCTCAGAAATGGCTGTGAAGAGACAGGTTTAGGGAGGTAATTATAGTACAGGAGGTGACACAAACCTATTAACTTTAAGGCAGTGAAGGCTTGAAGAGAAACCTGAAAAATGGTAATGTTGAAAAGAAACTAGAGAGAGTGATCGAGGAAAGCAGAGAGGTGAGAGTTGTGCTAAAGTATATGTGGCTTTGGCGACAGAGATTCTTCTAAGAAAAGGTTGAAACAATTGTTCATAAGTTAGCTGACTAGTAGGGAAACACTGTTACTTCCTACAAGTATTTTTGGATTATAAACAGCAACCAAAAAGAGTTGTTATTTAGGTTGGTCATAAGAGGTTTAGCTAGAGTCAACCCAACTGACAAAAGAACCAACTGGAATGTCTATCAGAGAAAAAAAAATCTTGTGTTTAGATCTCTTATGCTGTGGTGCTGGCTGCTTTAGGAAGTGGTGGCAGTCCCATTGTGTGAGACACTTATGAGAGGCTGAAGAAGTAGGACTTTATTATGAGAAATGCACTGCACAGTCATTGATGAGGTACAAGTGTTCAGAACCTGTGATGATTTGGCTCCTACAAAATAAACTCTTGCGATGAACCTTCCTGTGGCTGGATGTGAACTAGCTAAACCTAACAGGGCCTTTCATTCTTATCTTCTATGATTCTCTGGCCCCTATGGACACAGTATGGCCTCATCTTGTTCCTCTGAGTTCTAAAGGTCCTACTAGTGTAGAGTTTGAAATAATGCATGGTATTATGTGGAATTTCTCCCATCATATTTAGGATCAACCATATACAAATCTCTATAAAATGCAGTGTTTTTATATGGTGCCAAGGCTTCTGTGTTTATTGGAGAGCTGACCACTTTTATTTTTATTCTTGAAATATGCATAATTGTGGTAGATAATATGTCCTCCTGCCAAGACAAATGACACACACTGTTCTCTTTTTTTTTTTTTTGTGGATCCATATTTAGCAAAGCATTTAGGCACTAAAATTCAGAGTTTTACCTTTTATAGATTTTTAGCTAGCCTTGTTAGACATAATACCTTCTAAAGAATTGCAGCTGCTAGAGCATTTTCCAAGCTTTAAACATAACAAAACAAAGCAAATACTGTCTATATCTTGAGAATACTGAAACCGTCTAACAATCAGAAAATAAGTGCTGCACCCTATATTTTCAAGTAACTGTCAGGAACAGTAATCATCTACAGCTTAGTTGCTTCTATTAAATATGAGTAATGTACATGTTGATCATAAAGAGTCTTTTAACTAATGAGGCATCTTGTGGATGAAACACAGATGGCATTAATGTACTCAGCATAGTCTTCTAAATAACCATTACACATTATATTTTAAAATGATGCAGGACAGCAGTAGAACGTCGGTCTACTCTTCTGAGCTGTCTGTAACGCATTATGACTGCAGGTGAGGAACTGCTAGTTAGAAGACAAAGGCTATGTCTACACTAGCCCAAATCTTCGATATGGCCATGCAAATTCTGCTGATAGAAATAAGGGGATTTCAAAGTTGCTGAGGTCCTTTTGAAAAGGACCCGCATCTGGACGAGCTGCATGGCAGCGAAACTCAGCAATTTCGAAGAGCTGTGGCTGGCGGCATGCTAATGAGGTGCTGAATATGCATTTCAGCGCCTCATTAGTAATCTTCGAAATGACCATTTGCATGGTATAAATAATTAGCAGCAAGCCTACCTGTGTAGTCAGTGCAGTTTGGCATTCTGAATTACTGCAGCAGCAGAGTCCAATAGGAATTCAAAGATGACATCCTTGTGGTTGTCATCTTTCCATATTTACTACATTATACTATACAAAACTTTGTTGAATAATATAAGAATACAAATAATACAAACAAAAATTCAAATGATCCTTTTATTAATTCTGTTAGAAATCAGGGTGACACTTTGCAATCTTTATCTTTTACTAATTAGTATTTCTTATGTCCGAGAGCCAGGCACTCCCAGCCTCCCCCCCACTCTAAATAAATGCCCTCCCCTTTCCCCAAAGCCAGGCCTCCTGCCAAGTGAATGCTCTCCCCCAGAGCCAGGCACCCCCACCCCCATTCTAATCCAATGCAAGAGACTCACCAAAGGTTCTGGAGCTGCCATAGGGGCCACTGCCATCATGTGCTTCTCCTACCAAGTGGTGGGATGCATGCACAGAGTGGGCACATGGCACTCCCTGTGTGCAACTCTCGGGGGGAGCTTCATTTGAAGGGTCCATAAGCCGCATACAGCTCAAGAGCTTCAGATTAGCCACCCCTCTATTCACCAAAAGGCAGTGTCCTATTTGGCACATGTGGTGAGTGGCACACATATTGGACACCGCTATATTACTGGTTGAACCTATTTAATCTTGTCCAGCAACATCCATAATCGGCATGATTTTAGTTTTCCAGACAACCGTTTATCAAAGTTTTCCATGGTCCCATGAAGTTTGTTTACAGCCACCAGACCTGACTCAGTATTCTGTGCTGTTATTTAGCTGTAATTTATCTCTAAACATCTTCTGAGAGACGTCTTCTAAGAGCCCAGCAAGCAGAGGAAGTGTTGGTAATGCTGCTAGACAGCATTAATGTGGTTCAGAAAATCCTCTTGTTTGCCACTGCTCTGGTCCCAAGGGAGTTGACTAAAAAGGTTCAACCTGTATTAACTTTCTTGTCCTTGCTAAAATACAAGTAATGTTCTTAGCTAATTGAAACTGATATTTGAAAATGAAATATTCCATTTCTCAAACAGTTTCCCTAATGAAATGCAAGATAGTTTCTACAAAGAGAATTTGATCCAACATCTTATTAGAATTTTAAATATATATTTTAAATGGAAACATTCTTTTGAATATGAAAGCAGTTTACTACCCAATTCTGGCAGACAGTGGTATAATAAATGGCCAGATTTAAAATTAAAGCAAAGTTGAATATACATTATAGTTTGCCAAGTTTTTATTATAACATTTTCCCTCAAACGTTTATTTGTCAACAAGTTAAATTATTACTTGAAGTCAATCTCAACCCATATCTAAAACTAAATCTATTCTAACATAGAGCTGCAATATTTACTTAACACTAACAGAACTGTAGATGGTTCCGATTTACCTAAACTTGCAGAAAACATGAGGATCTTCTTAAATCCAAGCCTAGAGGGAAGAGTCAAGAGGCCTAAGCAACAGATTTGGAATACTTACTTTCTGTGAAGTTATAGGGCCAGTTCCTGGCAACACTAAGGCTGCTTCTGCATTCGTGCCCTCCCATTGGAGGTAGCATGGTATGAGGCAATCAGAAGCAGGCTAATGAGGCTCTAATGTGCATATTCAGTGCCTCATTAGCATAATGGTGGCTGTGCAAGTTTCTAAGCACAAACTTGAAATTGCAGATTGACAGTGAAGATGGGAGTAGCTTCAAAATAAGTGCCCCCTTTGAGATTCCCTTACTCTGATCTAGTTTTGGGAGAGTAAGGGAATGTTGAAGTGGGGCAGTTATTTCGAAGCTGTCTGCATCTACATTATCAATCTGCAATTAGAAGTCTGCGTTTCGAAATTCACATGGCTACCATTATGCTAATGAGGTGCTGAATACGCAAGTTACCACCTCATTAGCCTGCTTCAAATTGTCTCATTACCATGCCACCTCTGATGGGAGGGGGTTAGTGTAGAAGCAGCCTAATTTTCCCTTCACCTTTCGAAGTTATGATGGATGAATTCACACCAACCTTGAGAACAAAGGTAATTTTTGCTTTGCCTGGAGAATATTATTAGACTACCATTAATATTAGTGATTTCATTGGTCCCCCGCTCCAGCCCCAGAGATGCTAGTCTGTGGAATATTGTAATAGATATACTGGTTGGTTTTTCATCCACTAAAGTAAATTCCAGATTACATGCATTCAATACACTCACTCTCTTCCCCTCACACACCTTTTATCCCTTGATATGCTGAAAAACTAGCATACTTCTATTTTCTGGCTTTTATTCATACCAGTTGTTTAAATATTAAATAAAGTTTTGGACATGCACATGTGTTGGGGGGTGGAATTAAAATATAGAAGTATAGTGCTAAAAATAAGTTATGTTCAATCCACACATGGTCACAATCAGTGTTCTCAAGATTTGTCCTCTGTAATGTTACTGTATTTTTTGCAGCATGAAACTGAAAGTAAGGTTATAATACACAAATCTCATGCATTTGAGCCGAGTTTTCTATAATCTGTGCAAGCTACCCTGCTGGATAGTTTACTGTTTCTCCCTCTTGATATATTAAATAGATTTTGGAAGGTCTGAAACACTCAAGTTTGACTTGACAGCCATGTGAAAAATTACAAGGTTAACTAGTTTAATGGTGTACAGACATCTGAATACCGACCCAAAAACCAATGTACAACATCTAGGATCCATAAGACTGCATGTTTTCCTGAAAGATGATGAATTATAGGCTGGAGACATAAGGCAAAAGGTGGAATGGGAATCAAATGGTGAAAAAGGTAAGTAGAAGAAAATGTTGGTGGCTATTACCTGAAGACAGGCATAGCAGTGGAGTACGGTCACATGGAAAACCTGAGACCATTTAAAATAAAATCTGAGGGAGCTGGTAAGTAGGTGTTAGGCCTACAGGAGCAGTTTCAGAGAATTAAAGGAGAAACCCATAAAATGCCAATTTAAGTCATTTTGATTGAAATGCAGCTGCATACTCTATGGCCATGAGAAGAATATGTCTGTCTCCATCAGCTACGCCATTCTCCATATCTCATTGATCTGTTCCTTCCACTCCCATTACTGTCCCCATTCCGATCTGCTGTCTCCAGTATCAGAATATGGGCTCTCAAAGACACCTCCTTCTCCTTATTCAAATTGCTCATAAAAGCTTGCTTATTTCACTGACACCACAGTTGTATACCCAGGTGAATCTAAACATCAAACCTCAAATCCCTTTGCATTATCTAAGCAAATGAAATGCATTAGTGAAAATAAAATATGAGAGACTGCTATGAATTCACTCTAACTACCTATGTTTTAGTGTAAAACATTGAAAATATACTCTGCTCCCCATTTTTACTGTAGATATGCAGTTCATACATTTCCTTTTTTCACCTTGCAAAAAGTTTGATTCCTCTGGTCTTTAGGAATCAAAGTAGTTAATCTACTTAGAATTGCTGGAAAGAGACTTTTGGTTTTCGCACCAAGAAGATGGACTGTGCTCTACTTCTAACGTCCATACCAAGGGACTAAATTACCTGTAGTTTCCAGAACAGTTTGAAAAGCTTATCTGCTTTTCTTGCATTAAAATTCTGCTGCAAGATTTTAATGAGTTTTGATATGTGCTTGACACCTTTTTTTCTTTATTGAGTTTTATTTGTATGTGTTTTATAGGCTTTGAAAGACACAGTAAAATGAACAATGAGTGAGTTACTCGGTGCTATTTACAAATAGGCTAAAAAGCTAATGTGTCCAAAACTACACTTTAATCACATTATATATCAAATTCATATACAGGTTGAACCTCTCTGGTCTAGCAATCTTGGGGCTTGACCAGTGCCAAATGAAAGAATTTGATGGGCCATGGGATGTCAATATTGTCTAGCAGCATTAACAACACTTTCACTGTTTACTGGGCTCTTAAAAGACATTTAGGGGTAATTTACAGGTAAATAATAGCACAGCTCACTGAGAGTCAGGACTGCTGGCTGTAAGCAAACTCTGTGAGACTCCAGGAAACTTGTCCACACACTATAGGTGGTCATCCAGCTAACTAAAATCATGCTGGATTATAGATGTTGCCAGATGAGAGAGAGTGCTTGATGAGAGAGGTCCAACCTGTACTAATATTAGTACTCATATTTACCATTAGTATTATCCAGACCACAGACATGAAGGAGAGAACCAAGTCTATTTTCTTCGCATCTTGTTTCTGGTGTCTCTTCTCAAGTGAGAAAAGAGTGGAAATATTAGGTCATAGTACAAGGACATACTCACATACTCTGCATGATTTCTAGTGGATTTGTTTTGTTTTGGGTTTTGAGAGGATTTTTATTTTACACACTAATGTACAACCTGCTTAAAATCCATGATGACAAGTATTTCCCCCTGTGTTTTGCACACAAATTATTCTTTGTGTTTCCTTATATTACATACCACACATTCACTGTGATGTGGCTGGCATGAGAAACCATAACTGGCACCACTTACTTTGATTGTTCTTTTAATGATCAAACAGTAACACAGATTGACAAAAATTTTATAAACCATAATGTTGTAAAACAAAACCAGCATAAACTGGATTGAGAGGAAAGGTATGTGTGTGTGCTTAAAGATAATCAAAAGCACATGAAATCGCTCATCTGTGTAGTTATACTATTTAGAGTATGAAGGCAAATCAATATTTTAGATATTTGTATAGTGAATTTGAAGGGCATTAAGTGAAGCTTATCTGAAAGTTAAGTGGTAAAATGTAGGAACTATTCTCAAGTTCACACTGAGAATACAGTTATGTACAAATTCCATTGGTTATGTCCACCATTAGGTGGAGAAAAATTTATTAGCTAACCTTTGCTTTACAGTTTCTCCTATACTATCTATAAGACATCACCTCTAAAGGGTCTGAAACTTTCGGTTTATATTTAATGTATTATATGTCAATAGGCACGAGAAACAACACTATGAAAAAGATTAGGAGCTATGGCACCAGAGGGTGAGATAAGTTTAATAGGAAATGCTGCACTTGAAGGAAAGGTGAGTTCAAATATGGATTTGTTCAAGACTGAAAATGAACTTGAAGGTTCCTCAGCCTGGTCCCCAGTATTTGTCCACATTATAAAACAGTTACAGGGCCAGATATCTGTTAAATGAGAGACAAGAACAATTTTCATTTAAATATCTACTTTTGTGCACATAGTTGACATGTGTGAATTGATCTATCATTGCCTTGCTAAATGCGTATAGTAAATCTATTTTGAGCTATGATCCACTTGACAGTGCCTGTTAAGTAGTACAAGTATGGGCTCTTGCACATAATCTGTATCATTGGAGTAAGCATCGTGTGAAATATTTGAACTCTATGAGCAAAAGCAGCCAAACAATCACAGTGTCATACATTGTAATTCCCTGCAGGTTGTATACCATTGTGAATAAATTGGCATGTTTAGGGTTCAAATGGTGAATGAATCAAGTTGATAAGTTTGGATGGGATGCCGTGGTGCTGCAGCACAAGTGGGGTACACCTGGAGCCAGCTTGAAGTTTTGTCTGAAGACAGAGTGAAGTGGCTGAAGTCTCCTGACCCGCAGATGACAGATGCTCCAGGTGGAATACAATGGTTAAATAGTAGTAGCAGGTCATATAAAAGTGCAGGAGTCTACCTCTGAAGACAGAAATTACACTGAAGTTTCACATAAATCAATTTTCTATGCATTTTCTCCAGTACATTCATGGTTAGGTAGATAGTTCTCAACAGAGCACAAGACCTCATCTTTAAAATTGAGAGTATAGTGGCTATAGCACCTGATGAACATAATTCATGGATTCTGATGTTCAGAAATAAAGACTCAAACTGCAAACACTTGTTTTTGCATGTGCATTTGTATTCCTATTTCCACATACTCTTATCACAGTTGTACACATTTAATGGATTTGTCCAAGCAGTATTTAGGTATATTCGAAATCTTAGGATCCACTTAGCATCTCAGTGTCTTGAAAGTAGTTTCCAAATCAGGAATGGCTGGATTTGAGGAAGTCGGGATTGTCCATGTGCACAAAATAGAGTTTAGAATGGAGAAATCTGACACAATAGAATAATTCTACTGCTGTAAAATTTTGAATGTCATCCTGTATGGCTGTGGCTACACTAGCACTCCCCTTTTGAAAGGGGGATGCCAATGAGCCACTTTGGAGGATGTTAATGAGGCACTTTCATGCATATGCAGCACCTCATTAGCATACTGATGGCCCCACACATTTCAAAAGTGCCGTTTTTGAAATGCAAGCCACCAGTGTAGACAGGGACCTTTTGAAAGGACCCCCAGATTTCAAAAGCTCCTTCTTCCCATTTGGTTTTGGGAAGATGGGGCTTTGGAAATCTGGGGGATTCTTTTGAAAAGTGCGCGACCACCATTATGGTAATGATGCACTGCATATGCATGGCAGCGCCTCTTTAGCATCTGCTAAAGTGGCTCATTGGCATCCCCCTTTCGAAAGGGGGTGCTAGTGTAGCCACAGCCCATCTGGAAACACTACAGGGAAATTATAAAGTGGAATGTAACTTGTCTTCTTAGGTTCCCTACTACTATGCTTTTTAAGTAAAATAATAATGATTTTATGTATCAAAAATTGATGATGGAATAATGATGAGAGGGAATAGGCAAGGATACTAAATATTTATATGTGTTCTTGTGGACATCAGTTTTTTGTAGCTTGCAGACTGAAACATCTGAATATTTTTGCCTTCCCTGAATTGCAGTGCGTCTGCTGGATGTATGAGGTTTTGACAGAACTTTATGTCACTAAACTTAATTTAAAATTGCACAAATGGAAAGATAATCATGTAGAAACCAATATCAGTTTTAAGACTCTTGCTGCCAGCAAACAGCACACAATGTGAAAAAATGATACACAGAAACTAAGCAAGAAATGTTAATGTTTAGATGAGCTTTTGGGAGAAACACAAATTGGTAAATCTTATTTTGTCATGAGTCTCATAATTATTTTTTTTCTTAAAGCTCCAGCTCCAGGAGTCAAGTGGACACATGATGCTTGCAGCCTTCGTTCTTAAAGAGAAAAAAATTCTAGTCCTTGTGGCTTCAAAAAATGACCCCTGTGCACCCTGAAGGCTCAAAAAGCAGAAGGAACATAAAATCCCAAAGCTGTTTTTTTACCTATCTCATGATTTTAAAACCAGTCTCCTGATTTTAGGAGATCCTGACTCATACTTTTTGAACATATGAGGCTTGTAATACTGAACTGCAAACTCAAACTGAACCCAAATGTTTGTTTGCCTTGCCTCAGAGACATAAAATGACCTATTGGGAGCAGATTTCCCTGCTGGGAGAGGCAATTTTTACCTGCCAGTGATCTGAGGCAGATGTAGATTTAGTTGGCCAGGCTGCAGTATGATGCAAAGGAAACACTTTTCAGGTTTTTATAGCTGGAATTTTGCTGAGTGCAGCTGCTCCATATTATTAACTCAAAAACTTGTTCATCAAAAAAGGCTGGAATGTCTTTATTATGCAAAGGTGGTTCTCAGGACTATTTTTGCAGGCATTTGAAAGTTATTTGAATAGATACGCAGCACTACAAATACTAAAATTTGTAAAAAAAGACAGAAAGAGAAAGAAATAGAAAAGAGAGAAATAAAATGTGAAGTGGCAGATGTGCAAAACAGTACCCTGAAGTTTTCATTTGTAGGAAGCCAGATTATATTAAAGCCTCTCTCACAAAAGCAGAAAGTGACAAGTCATGGAAGGATGCTTTTCCACCATTGCAAACGACCATCCCCTGTCCTTGTAAAGAGTTGAATCTGTTTATGACTGTTAATGGCTTTTATAGGTAATAGTTTGTTGAATTTCTACACACATGAGGAGGTATGTTTGTGATGGGCGATTTCTGCAAGGGCAGCACACTTCATCCTTCTCGATCCTATAGGTGCCCTTCCAGGCAGCTGCCCTTCCAGGCAGCTCTGGAAGGTTTGCAAAATACTGTTGTTAAAAAAACATTCAGGTTGCAAAGTTAAGCTCTGAAAACATAGAATTATATCCTTATGATTATCCTCCACCACCCACCCACACACTTCTTCGGTACAGTACGTATAACTGCTGTGGAACTCCTTACGCTATCCTACATCCCAGTACTGGTGCAACAGATATGGATGGGAGGAAGAGAAGAGGGCTAACACTTCCCTACAGTACAGCAGTTCACAACTGCTCAGAGTAACTGAGTGTCTGTGCTGTCACGTATCATTTTTAGTCCTTCTTAACAAATTTGTTCTCTCTCTTTTCCATGTCTCTTTCACTGCAGCACAGTTATATGCAATAACTTTTAAAGAAACCTCAGCCATATTCATCAGATCACAGAAAAGCTCCAAAACAGCAGTGAGGAGATATTGTTAGAGGTTTCCCTACAACTCCTGAAATTGTAAGAAATAAAATCACTTCTATTTGCCATCAGATGTGAGATACAAGGCCATGGTAGTAGTGAGTATTAGGGTCTGATAAGAAAGGAAGATAATGATTTTGGTAGAGCTGGATTAGAAGCATTATAGTTACTTCATTCAGAGTGCAGTAATCCTTCCCCCACACCACTGACGACATAAATATGCTTTTTAACTACAGGAAACTAAGCAGTATTTTAACGAAAACAATATTCAGTGTCTGATTTAATTTCGGCCAAAGTAAGGATTCAGTCCTGATTACATTGCATGACTTAAAGTAAAATTATGACTCTGTCCAAAAGTACTGGGACACAAGGCAACACAACTGCAAATCCATGGGGGCACCAAATCAAAACATTTTGGGTTTGGGGTTGGGTTTTTCCACTGGAAAAAAATCAAAAATTTCTCTAGAAAGCAGCCACTTTAAGAAACTATTTAATGTGGATGATTTTTTCTGTCAAAAAGCGATACAGTCAAAAACATTTGTATCCTGCTTGAAGTATCACCTTCGCTGAGTAGTCTCCAAAGTCAGGGACCTGGCAGGCCAGCTTCATGCTAGAAGAGAAATCGTTGCTACAGATGCTGAGTACATCCTTCATGCAGCTTTACAAATATTCCCCAGTCCTAGAAGTTAAATGATCACCATTAAAGTTATTTAGAGTTATAAGCTAACCTCTCATTTGCACCTCTGGCAATCTTGACTTTAGCCTCTTTCAGTCATAATTATCCTTACCTATGGAATAGGAATAAATAATGGTGTTGATTTGCCGTCTAGGTTTGTAGTGAAGCTTAACTACTGTTTACAAAAAGTGCTATGCAAAAATATAATCAGAGGTGGAAGAAAGTTCAGGAGGAGTTCTGGTTTCATAGGCCAATGCTCAATCCAAAAGACATTGATAACTCTAGGGCACAGGCACACACCCCGTAGCTTTCACACATCCTGAGACATTGTAAATGGGAGGACGGTCCATGAGTTAAAATGCATGGAGTTTCTGCTGTCTACGGGGGATAGCCTTCACGGATAATAATCCAACCCTAAGGCTAACACTATGATCCCAAACCCATAGCACATATTTCAGCCTGACTTGAGCTCAAGGGATTGCAGCTGAGGGCCTGTGACTTTTTATCATATACATTTGGGCTTGATCTGGAGCTTAGGGTTTGAGACCTTCCTGCATCATGGTGTCTCAGAGCCTGGCTCCAGATCAAGCCTGAAAGTGTTCATTGGAATTTTGTAAACCCACAGCCTGGGCCTCATGAGACCAAGTCAGCTGACTCAGGCAAGCCCAGGCTATAGTATGGGTCTTTTATTGCAGCACAATCATACCCTGAGTTGACTTAAAGAACAGGGTGAATTTATGTGGAGTTTGTATTTTAATTTACTTTTTGCAATTAAGAGAATAGAGGTGTAGAAAACGTATTGAGGTAAGGCTCAGAGCCTCAAAGCTATTTATGTACCTAATTCCCATGTGAATACCACTGAGGTTTACACCTACACTTCTAATTAAAATGTTTTTCATATTTGTAATCTGTTTTTAAGTTATGATAATCATATACTGTGATATTAAAACCAATTATTCTGCTAATTTGTTTCATTAAATTCAAGAAGACACTTGAAAACATGGAAACTAATGGGACTGGAATGAAAACAACTCTGTGCTTTGAATTGAAATGGTATTTTATATTCGTTTAAAAATATGCCTTTAAATGTATAAGACAGAACACCTGGTGGACACTCTGACTAGTGTATTTTGAATACTTTAAATCAGAAGGGTCCTTCAGTGTTAATTAACACACATTGACATACTTGTATGTATAAACACTTTCATAAGCTCTTGTTAATAGTGTCAAGAAAGTGTTATATTCCATCACTTCTTATTGCACATGCCAAAATATTAGCATGACACTTGAACAGCCCTACAATATGCTTGGACAAACTATTAAAATGTAAAAGAAATAACCTGAGGGGAATTTCATAAAAGCACAAGGAGTAACTGGTGTTTCCTTGTGTTTATTTGGTTTACTTTTAATAACACAGCATATAAATAATTTAGAATTTTACCCCAGCTGCTCAGATTTCATATCCAGCTACAGTAGCAGTTTAGGTTTTAAACTCTTTTTATGAAGCAGACATTGTTAAGCATACATTCTGAGTTTCTATTTCTTCTTTCGGTGATTCTTCAGTAATGCTTAAAAATGCTTACAAATTAGGCTGCTATCATTATTTAATATGTACAGTCATGATTTAAAGTCTAGTTCTATTCTTGGAAGTGACTATATAAACATGGGGAGCTCTGGGCTTACGCTCATACTCCATCTTTGCTCTTGGTTTGCAGTAAAAGGTATTTTTTTAGCCTCACAGAATGCCCTACGGATCTAATGATGTAATTGTTTTATTTCCGAATCATGCATCAATATCAAAAGCCTTGAGTTAACCAAGAGTTGTTGGAGGTGTATTTACGGTAAAGCTGAGTGATAGTCCAAGCTATGTTTCAAATGCACCTTAATGACTATTATTATATATGTCAGTTGATGCAAGGTTGTTGATGATGGTATTTGAAATATTGTTAAAGTTAAGAGAAGTTTTGTCTTCTTTTAAATGGAGAAGTTATGAATGGTAGCATAGAAAGCAATATGAGATTCCCTAGACTGCCATTTTGTAGTCTCTTTCAGAATTAAACCGTATTTTGAGCAAAAGATAAATCATTTGTCCTATGCAGTATATATACTTATTCTCCATGCTCACATAGTTGGGTTCATGTGGATATATTGTTTCTTTTTTTCTGCTATATGTCGTGAATATGCATGTTAAGGGGATCCTATAAATGTGAACATGAGTCCTGGTAAGATTCCAAAATAGAGTTAGAAATCAAACCTCAATTAAGTATGTACTTCACATTCCCAAATTATATGTGCCATAGCAAACCTTTTCCTAAAAGTCTTTCCCACCCCAAAGCAAAATCCCTCTGTCTTGGCAAAAGACCCTTTGAGTTCATTCTGTCAATTATGGCATAGAAAATCATAAAATATATTCCCTGATTAGCCAGCAGTCATACTGCAAAGACAAGGTGTGTCATCATGATAAGGAAATAGAAGAACCCTTCTTTCTGATATGTACTTCATGGACTGAGAATTGGAAGCTGAATCCAAATATCCACATTGGCATCACTTATGTGGTAGCACTTTACAAGTATAGCTTTCTTTGGATGCATGTTGCCATTATTCTGCACATTTACATGGAAGAAGTTAATCTATTTGGATTTGCTAGTGGATAGTTTCGTTGGGGAATTCAAGATAAAGCCTTTTATAGAATAATGGAAATGTTCTGCCTTATCTCTCATGGGGAATTACATTTGTATCTTTTCTTTTAAACTAAAAGTCACTTAGATTGAAATGATCTGTTTTGCTCTGTATGCATAGAGAACAAAGATTTTATTACATGAAGTTTTCTCTTACAGAAGAGACCCCCCAAATAGGCAAAAGTACAATAAAATCCCAGACTGTAAGAAGGAAATAGCGACTAGAATAGCGAAAGCAAGAGCAAGTTTGAAGGTGATGGATAAGATCTGGAAAAGCAAAGCAATTAGCTTAAGAAGGAAGCTGAGCGTTTTGAAAACGTGTGTATTCAGCCGCATGTTATACAGATGTGAGACATGGGTGATAATGAAAGATTCAAAAAGAAAAATAGAAAGACTCTGAGAATAGGATGGATGCAGAAGGTCACCAATGAGGAATTATATAGAAAGATACAGTCGAAAGAGAACCTTCTGCAGAAGGTTATAAAATGGAGATGAAACAAAGATGCCTTCACTGAGAAAAGCTATTACATCAAGATGGACCACATTGGTTGATGAAAGAGATATACTAGGTATATACCACAAATTATGTTCCTCACAATCCAGAAGCTTGGAGCATTAGGTTGTAATCATGAGCCAGGTGTGTGAAAGACCTTGGAAATGTGCTTCATTAAAGAAGTAGAAAAAACTTTGTCAGTTAACATTAGCAAACCTCTAATTTAACCCTGGGAATTCACAGACCTGTAGGTCCAGGCTTGAGCCATGTAAGTGGACCAGTTTTGCATGAGAGGAATTCCAATGGATGCATTTACACTGAGGCAAAATTGGGATGCTGAAGTGAAGAAATATACTGGAGCACTCTGCACATTGGGTATGAGGCTAAAAATGCCAGGATTCTAAGGGTTAATATTTTGTAAGCTACTTTTTGATTGGAAATAAAAAGTTGTGTAAAAAGGTTTTTTTATAACATTAATCTGTAGATTAATATTTCCTGTGTTTTAATGACACGTTCCCCAGCAACATATGAGTGGTATAAAAGCATTTAATTAAAGTCATTTGTAGCCTGCTGGCAAGCAGTGACCTTATCTTCAACTCGGCATACTGGATAAAGACATTTCAATGGTTTATTTATTTATTTATTTATTTATTTATGAATTATTAACAGAAGTTTTAGGCAGCAATTGAAAAAGCATCAAATACTTGTAAATGTACCCTGCTGAATGTTGACCGCACTAATAATGCAATAGTGCTTGTTTTTGTTATGCAAACATTTTTGTTTCTTTGCTACAACATGCCAAACGGAAATGGAAGACAGAAGGTTCAACAGATTTTGAGTCTCATAATGCAACTTTCATTCAATTAATACTTCCTAAAAACAATGTGTTAGCTAGTTTAGGAAAATTTGAATGTAAGTAAAACAAAGCCCATTGTCACCACTAACTATTGCTGGTGTTTTTTTATTATTTTAGGTGCTTACTCCATGAATTATGCCATGGGCATGATGTGTTTGGGCACATGATCTTGATGTCTGTGTAGTGGTTTTTTTTTTTTTTTAAAAAGAGGAGCTGTTGCTCACCTGGCTCCCCCACATACACACTTTGGTTCCTATACTTGGGGCTGCTGGTGGGGCTCCATGCCCCAGCTGGCTCCCAGACAGGGGGCTGGCAGGGTCTCCCTGCCACACTGCTGGGGGCTCCCACACCTGGGGCTGCCAGAGGGGCAGTGGGGACTCCAGTTCTTAGGTTGTACTGCTGTGGGCCTGGCAGAGGCTCCAGCTCCCTTCCTGTTCTGCTGCAGGTCCAGTGGTGGCTCCGGTTCCTGGCCCCGCTCTGCCACAGAATCCAGGGGATCTGGCCCCCGGCCCCACAGCCCCAGATTTGGGAGCTGGCTGGGGCATGGATCCTCACTGGCAGCACCAGCCGTGAGATCCCCGGCCAGGAGAAACATTGCTGCAGAGTTGCTGGTACACACTCTCTCTCCCTCACACACGCACACATACCCATTAACAACATACCTATATTTTCTCGGTCCCTATGAAAATTTTCTCTCATCCCTCTCCTCCCTACAGACAAAAGAAAGAAAGAATCTGTGCAGCATTAAATGCTGATGAACTTAAACAGGAGGATTCACTAAGGACCAGGAACTGACTGCAACTCAGAAAAGTACTTGTGTGCATATCTATCTATCTAGGTTATATCTGGGACATACTGATTCTTTTTTTTATGGTTTTATTTAAGCTTTTAAAATGGGGCCCAGTAAACCAGGAGGGTTTTTTTCAGTGCATCTTTCAATCTTTATCAGCTCAATAAATGTCCATGAGAAAACCAATGAGTAACTATTGACATTTTTTAGCTGAGAGAATGAAACAGAACCAGACTTTTTTTTAGGTTTATGAGAACATGTAAAATTCTCATTTCCTGCAAAAGTTCCTAGCAGTAACTGGAAGATCTAAATGTCCTATTTGGGATACAGGGTTAGTCACAAAATATGATACACACTGTGCATTTTGGAACTATCATCTGTTTAGTAGTTACTGTTGCCAGATTGGAAAGAATGGCACATACCATGAAACCTCATTCAATGTAGCAATAATAATGAAAAAATTGAGGGGGAATAAAGGTAGGGGCTGCTGTAGCCAATCTCCTGACTAGATTACACCCTGTGGTCTGAATGATAATCTCCTCCAGCTGCCCCTAAACTGAATTGGCCTTACCACCTACCAAGATCTGGCTCACTGGCTAGGACAATACATAATAGAACACTGCTTTATAAAGAAGACTAGAATAAAATCAGAGAAACACCTGGCAGTATCTACTGTTAGTTTGCATTGTAGTATAAAAATCCCTGAATTTCCAGTTATCAAATTGAGAGGCAAGACCTATTAAGATTTCCCATTTAACTGCCAGTTGGCTTGAAATGTGTCTGTGTGAAAAGTATCCTGCAGACTCTCCAAGCTGCAGCTGCAGATTTCAATAAATACAGCTTACTCAGATGCAGTATCAGCTCTTTTATAATGCAGAAAAATACTAAATATAATAATAAACACCAAGGCTTGTTGGAAACTGTTTATGATGGAAAATTGGATTTGTGTGTGTATGTGTATGAAAACTATCTGCTTTCTGTAGAAAGTTTGATTTTACATTAAAAAAACCCGCAAAACTTAAAAAAAAAAAAAAAGGATTTGAATGTGTCTTCCTAGTGCCTCCTGGAAACTATCATTTGGTTGTGCTTTGTGCCAGTTCCCTATGCGATAGGTTTCCAGTCACACTATATATGATACAGCTTAGCACCAAGAGGAGATACAGTCTCTTCTTTCCTATCTTGGCAGTTACTTGATAAGTAGTAGGACGTCTTCATATAACCCTCCTTATTGTGAATCCATTGATGGCTGTTCAGCCCGACTCTGGAGCTGCAGGTATTATCACAGAAACAGCAGGTACTGGTAGCTGTTAGAGGGGAATGTGGCATTTTTTGCCAGTCTTCTCTTCTCCACCTCTCCTCATCTGCACTGCAGTGGGGACTCCCAAACTGTACCCCCTCCTCCAAGATTAACACTTTCCACTGAGGAAGATCCTGAGCAAGGTTCTCCCAAGTGTCAACACCAATGCTGCATTTTCTCATGTGTGCCTTCAGAATGTCCTTATCTAGCTTCCTCTGACCCCGAACACTCCTCCATCTTTCCTCCAACTCAAAAAGCAGAATCTGAACCATGTGACCAATCCAAGTTGTTGGTGAATGATAATAGCTTCAAATGCTGGTCATCTTCGACTCTTTCAGGATGCTAGTGGACATACCTTCCCAAGAGATATTTAGGATTCTCCTGAGGCAGCATTGCTGATATTGTTCAAATGGCATCAGCTGATGCTTGTATGTTGTCCAGGTGTCACATATAAACAGTAGCACTGGAATAACCACAGAACAGTATACAAGGAGCTTTGTCTTGGGATAGATGTCCTGGTTTTCAAAGACCCTTTGCCTCAGGTGGGCAAACACATTGCTTGCATAGCTCAGATAATGCTGGATTTCTGCACCAATGTCAGCTTTAGCAGAAACATGACATCCAAGATATGGGAGGTGCTTCACATTTTCGAGCAGTTCTCAGCTGACTTCAGTAGAAGGTACATGTACCGTTGGTGATGGTAGGTGAAGCACCTTGGTCTTTTTTATGTTCAGTGTGAAGCTGTGATTCTTGTATGCTGTGGTGAAGGCACTTAAGATGGTCTGAAGGGCTTTGGAAGAAAGAGCAGCAACCATGTTTTTAGCCACATATTGGAGATCTATAATCAAGGTCATGGAGATCTTGCTTTTAGCTTTCAGTCTCCTGAGAATGAACAGCTTCCCGGTCATTCTACAGACAATCTTCACACCATCTGGAAGCTTTCCAGCAATTAAGTGAAGGATCATGGCAATGAAGATGTACAATAGTGATGGGGCAATGACACAGCCTTATTTGACTCCCATTTTGACCTCAAAGGGGTTGCTTTGGGATCTGTAGTAGCTCAATACGGTGGCAGTCATGTGAGGAAGCCTCAAGATGCTGATGAATTTTTTGGAGCATCCAGTCTTTGAGAGGATGGTCCACAGGGTGCTATGATTGAGTTGCATGCTTTAATTAGATGAAAATCATGTAGGAGGCTTGGTTTTGTTCACAACATTTTTCTTGCAGTTTCTTGGCAATGAAGATCATCTCAACTGTTCCTCAAAATAGTTGGATGCCACACTGGGATTCTAGGAGAATTTCTTCTGAGATTGGCAGGAGTCAGTTTGCAAGGATTCAAACTAAGTTTTTTCCAGTTGTTTTCATCTGGGAGATGCCAGTATAGTTTCCACAGACTGACTTGTCATCCTTTTTGAAGAGGCTGGCAATCAGCATGTCTCTGAACTGTAACACCATCTGCTCCCTATCCAAGATCTTGAAAATCATGAAGTAGAGTTGTCTGTGGAACTCTGACCCACCTTCTTTGAAGACTTGAGCAGGGATTCCGTCTATTCCAGTTGCGTTGTTGTAGTTGGTCACTTCAATGGCAACTTGGACCTCGTTCCAGGCAGGAGGTGTGGCAAGATTATCCCTTCGTACCTGCTGAGGAATTTTGTCAAGGGATTCTAGGACCACGGTAGAGGAGCTGTTCAAGAGCTCATTATAGTGCTCCTTCAGCAAGAAGCAATTTCTCCATTATCTTTCAAGAGCAGGATACCATCCTCTGATCTCAGGGGACAGATTCCATGAATTGCTTTGGTGGCATTGAAAAAATCTATTGTGTGGATATCTGCAAAGTGCTGGAGTTCTCATGCATTCTCAGTCCACCATTGGTTTTTCAGAGTCCTTGTTTTACATTGGAGTTCTGCCTTGACCTTGGCATATGCTTCTCTTTTTCATTGTGCGGGAGATACAGTGAGTCCTCAGGGGAAATATTAAATAAATGCACCATACCTTTAAGTGCAGGGATAGGGAGTTGGGGAAGGGAGGATTTGTCTTTCTGGCCCTATGAAGGGAACAGTAATTTGTGACTGGGTAGAGGAGGGGGACAAAAGGAAAATCTCTGAAGAAGGGGACAAGGGGCCAGTCTGGCAATGCTGACTCATCCTCTTAATTCATACATTTATAAATTAGTTTATTGTAACTTTTTTTCTGGAATGTAGACTGCTTAAGGAGAAAATTTTAACTTTGCTAAGGAAGTTATAGTTATTTACAAATTTACTATAGTGGCCCATTCTAATAAACATTGATGTCAATAGCCATGTCTCATAGGTTGCTGTTTATCTGATGTATAACTCCAAAATTAACATTCTCTAAAAATAAATCGGTTTTTTTCTCAATATCCAATTCCTTGGTAGTTTTCTGAAATTATTTATAAATATAGATTATTCTAGAAATTATTTGTAATGGTTTTGCAGCCATAGTCCTATTAGTAGCATTTAAAATTCTAGTGAGGCAGTCTCTTACAAAACAGCTCTTGACTTTTATGCAATTGTTTTTCAGTTTGTTTAGTAAACTGTTTATTTGGTAGTCTCTAAAAAGAACACATTTATCATGGCAAATAAAGCATTGTTATATGTATATAAGGAGAATGTGGCATAGGCTTGAAGCACTATCAAAATGCAAATAAATATAATAAATATATGATTAAAATGGGAAAAATACACACAAGATATTTCCTCTCTTGGCAAGATTACAAAGCTATTTCCAATGGATACTGATGTCACCATAAAATTAAAATGTACTAGAAGTACAGAGCTCTGTCTCTGTAATCTACAGGCTTGTACTGAAGAAGAGGCTCTTTTCAAATTGGTTTTCTTTTGGGTAACTTCTGGCTTCCTGTAAAGTGAATGAGAACTGTGCACTGATGTTGATTTTTTATTAACATGTTATGACTAGGACCAGGGAACCTCATCTGAAATGACAGGAGTGTTGAAATTGCAAGTAGTGTTTACATTAGAGCTTTCTTCATGAGAGTCCCGGAGCCTGAAGAGGCAGGCTGGCTGATGCAGTGAAAACTGAGCTCCATCAGAACTATTAAAATTCCTCTACAATCAGCTAAATGAATGAAAATTCCCATGATTTCTCCACATTCCCATCTTCCCCTCTCTTTCTGGGACATCAGAAATTGCTCTGTCAGCAACACAGCCACAGCATAGCTGCACATTAACTAATTTGTATTAATATGAAATACACCTCAGCTGAGGTTTTCTCCTTCGTAAACTGTTTTCTTGCACTGTTTCTCTTTAGCAGCTCATCTGACACTGAATGTCTGACCTCTGCTACCATAATAACTGTTAATGGAAACTTCACCTCATGCAAAGATAAGATGAATTTTTGGCAGCTGTGGAAGATTATGAGGAGTAAAAATAATCTTAGCTGGAATCAGAAGAAAAGAAGGCATGTATACCTTGAGAACCACTCAGCTGGCTTTCATTACACACCAAGCCTATATTTATTACACAGTGGCAAGCCAAGAGCTAGAAATTGATAGACCTCTTCACTGGAAACAAGGAAGCCAATACCAGTCTTCTTTTTTTAGATGTTTGGGTACAAATGGTTAGAGTTGCGCAAAGTTGGTATGATCTGTCTGCAAGAGCGTACATAATAGAGAACTTTGTATTATCCTCTGCTGCCTATGTTGCTCATTCTTCTCTAGTTTTCACTTGTTTTTATCTCAAGCTAAGAAAAGGATATGAAGTGATGAGCATATTAGAATATGAAGTGTGGCAGCAGCCATCTACTTTAAAATCTTAGAGCCTTTTTTCCTAAGTGTAGGGTCATAACAGTAATACTTAGCCTGTAACACCAGAAAAAGGCAGCTAAAGATCTGTTTAAGAATGTAAATTCCATTATCTGGAGTGAGGTATTGAGCTGGTTGGAAACTTTCTGTTGAAAAGAGCTGTCATTGAAAAATGAGAAAGAAATGTTTCAACTCTTTTTTCCTGTTTTGTGTCCAAGTACAGAAAACACTGGATGCTGAGCTGTCACTAAGGTTTTGGAAAAAACTACTACCAACTATGAACTGTTTTTTCCTTATTGTTGTGACCTACTGAATGTGATGGGGGGGCTTGCTATCCCTCCAGAATTGCCCTGGAGTCACTAGGAATTAACAATTAATCTTTAAAGATGGGTCATGTGACAAAACCTCTGGGAAGACATCCAACCACAATTGGCAATCTTGTGATGAGTGGCATTATAAAAAGAGCAAAATGAATTTAATAAACAAAAACACATGGCCAAATCCTGTGCTCAGGTACACCACAGTAAAAATGGAAATCATGGGTGTAAATGGATGAAGTTTGTAATGAAAGTAGTCCTAAAAGATTGAGTAGAGAGTTCACAATCTCTATTCCAGTGTAGAAGAATGCTGTAGGATATTAGTCATTTTCTCCTTTTAAGGATCAGTTTATGTGCATGTTTAGGGGCCTGGGGTGGGTAAGGGAGGTGGTGAATATGCCAGAAGCCTTCTTTGTGTTCACAGGAGTTTGTCCTGATAGTTCAAAGGAGGAGGGGTGTGAGAGAACTCTTCTAGCTCTGCACTTCCTATGCATTAGCCTGCAGAGCTAGACTGCCACGTAGCAGAGAGCAGTCCACTATTGTTTGAAGTATAGCACCAGTTGTGTTCTTCCCTCTGTGGGGCCAGTCACGAGGCACTCTGGGAGGAGGACATTTCCTTACTGGAACCAATCAGGACTCAAAAAGGGTCACTTCATTCACATATAAACATGCAGAGAAAAATGCCCATTTTGTTAGCTCTTTTCCCTTTATTATTTTTATCTAGTGTGGTTATAAAGTTTGATTATAAAGTTTCTAGTGGCTAAACTTTTGGCTTTTCTTACATATAGAAGCTGGAATCTAGCTCAGCTCGGAAGCCTGTTTTATTCTGCTAGATGGAGAACTAGAGAGAGTTCTTTTACACAATTACTTCAACAGCTCAGAATGATAGACTAGAGGCCAGCCTCTGTGGCCTTAATCTGACAATGATGAAAAACTGACTGAGACTTTATCTAACCAATTTACACGTAGTGTAAGAGACATGAATGAATATAAAATATAGTCAGTTGTGAGTAAATCCTGCCCATTCTTCTGCAACCATGGTGTGGATTCTCTGACCCCTGTTGGTGTGCTTAACATGTGTTGAGCATTAATTCATGAGTAGAAGCCAGGATTCCTCTCCTCGTCTATCTTCTACCTATCTCTTATATCTTCCCTGTGCAACGACACAGGATAGCTTCAGCAGATGAGGACTTGGGATGTGAATCTATACAAGAGTCTAAAAGTGAAATATATGGTCAGGTATGTGGTGTGGTACCATACGAGAACAGATGACTTAGCAGAAGAGCTGAATGATCCCTGCACCAAAAAGCTCAAAAGTTATATGAAACACCACAGACAGTGAAAAAAATAAGGGTTGGTCTTGGAAAGATGTAGTTTTTGTTTAATTCATTCTTTCATGGCTTAATGTTGAAAGTCTTCACAAAATAAGGGACTTAAAATTTCTTCAGACAACTAGCTTATCAGAGAACTCAAGCAGGAGAGTTGAGGCGGGGAAGGTGTGGAATTTCTTCCTGCAATAGATGTGATTTTTGCTGTCTTCTCCAGATGGATGACTGAAGGATTTCCTACTTTTCACCAAAGATTAACTCCAAATGAGGCACCATTTTGCTCTCCACTACCCTGCTAAACAGTGGCTATATTATGAATTGAGTCTGTTAACACTGGTCTTTCTGGTCTATTAACACAGGCAATGTATTTTTAGAAGACACAACATAAAAATCTTTAGTAGAGAACTCATGTCCTGCTGGAACAAGTGCAATCTGACAATGCTGTTTTGCTATTCAACTCATGCGTTTAACCCTATATCCAAGAGGCAAAGAAAACTCTTGCTTACCATTATCCCCTATTTTGTTACTGTATGTCCCTAGTTACTTCCATAAATCTTAGACAATATTTACAATATATGTTCACTAACAACTATTTATGAAGCTGTACTGTGCAAAACTGGCATAAAACAAAATATATTTAGGAGAAACTCCTCCCTCTTCAGAGGATCAACACAATATAAATGAAGCACTTAAGCTCATTTATGCCCTCAAAATAAAAATCCAACTCAAGACAAAATTATGAAGACTTTAGTAGTACATAGGCTTTGTGCTATCTACAAGAGGATTGATTTTCACTGTAGCTCAGAATGGAAGGCTGCCCTTAGACGCCCACTTTGGTTGAAATTAAAGGAAAATTAGTTTTACTTTTCCTTTTGTTCTACCATAGCCAGTGTATAGTTGCAAAGGGCCCCTAAGGACTTTCCAAAGAATACCCTTGTTCAATAGATCTGCTATGTAAGCTACTCTCCACCCCTGCAAGGGTATTTGATGCAGCGCACATTTTATGCCACACAGGAGAAGAGGCTAAAGCCCCTACCATAATCCACTGGTCTGCTCTACCGTGTGCCAAAGCCTGCTTTCCCTTGCTTCCTGCACCAGTACAAGAATGAATCTGAGCCACTGTCTTTCTTCAAGGGATTATCTGAATTAGTATGTTGAGGACATCTTCTGATTTAAAACCTTTGGCAAACAGAATTTTTGAAAAAGAGAAGCATCTTCATGAATTGAACTGGGGCAGGGGGTGTCGGCCCCAATCTTTTCTTAATTACAACCTACCCTCCAAAACAGACTCATTAGGGCTACATATACACTGCAATCACTATTTTGGGATTCACAGAAACCCCACAGCTAAGCACTGTGTTGGAAATAGCAAGGCTATTTTGAGGGTGATATTCCATTTCCGCTACCCCTTGTCATGACAGGGATAGTGGAAACTTAAAAATAGCGACTTATTTCAAACATCAGTGCTGTTTGGATGGTGCCAAGTTCAAAATAAGTTAACATGAAATAACACAAAAGAGCGTATGCAATTTATGTTGTGCAAATTGCCTAAGTTTTGAGTTGCAGCTACAGTATAGCCATAGCCTAAGATTGATAGCTGATGCTGCCTCCTGGCTAATTTTGGATCTTGCTTCAGTGTTAGCAGGATTAGGTCTCCTTGGAATTCCATTTTAGCTTGTAAACCAACACTGCTTTTCCCAGATTTTTCTCCTACTTGACTAAGCCCTAATTTGAGTGATAAAGTCCTGATCTGCTCTAATAAGATATATTTATAGTTTGCATTTATAGTTTGGCTGTGATGTTCTCTCCAACCTGTTGAATAGCGGCCCATCTTCTGGATTTGAAATTCTTACTTTCTGTACCCAAATATTTGTTTTATATTTTAGTTTTGAATTAAAATTTGAATTAAACCACTGAAACAATCTGTCAGAAAAGACCTGCGTCTTATATTTATATCCTTTCTACTTGATAAGACTTGGATAAATATATTGTTTGTTGTCATCTTGGGAATGCATCTTGGAAAAAATGTCCTATTAAGTTGTCAACACAGGCCAATCACAAAGATACTGTGAAATCATCCTTGAGGAGACTGTTGTGTGTGGAAAGGGCATACTTAAAAATTTGTGGTCCAATACTCAGTCATGCTGGAGACAGATGAAGTGTTGCTTCAAAAAGAAATGTCTTTTTTTTAGCTCTGATAATCTCTGCTTGCTTGGTGCTTGGTGGGCTTTCTGTTGTATGTGTGTGTTTTGTGGGGTGCACTTTTTAGTTTTTATCTTTATTTTTATATTATGCATCTGAATAGTCTAGGTTCATGGAATTCAGAGGCTCCCACAGCCAAAGAGAAGTTTATTTCTCCTTACAGATATATAAGCTGGGGTAGGGATAACTGTTTCCTTGGCCACCACTAAAAATAAAACTAGATCTTACTGCACGAGCTTCTAAAGCAGGCGCGTCCAACCCACGGCCCATGGGCCGCATGCGGCCCTGGACAGCTAGTAATGCAGCCCCACAAGATCGTAAACTTTTAACATTGTTATGTGATTTATATACATTACCTATATTATATATTTTATACACAGCCCAAGACAATTCCTCTTCACTCAATGTGGCCCAGGCAAGCCAAAGGGTTGGACACTCATGTTCTAAAGCGTAATATCCCTTTCTTGGGAGAGAAAGCAGCCTTTTACCCTCTGTGAATCAGATACAGAAGAGGTTACTAAGCTGAACTACGGGTTACAAGAAAAGGTGAAATTCTCCATGTGCCAGTGGTCTTCCATTAAGTGCAAACTTACCTCATATGAGACAATTAATGGATTTCCTATATATTTGTAGCAAGTCACAACTTGACCTGAAGACTGAATGTTTTTTGTAGAGGTTTTCCCTTTCTCTCTGACTAGAGCAAGAGAAAGAATGACTTACTGTTGATGTTTTAGAATTGGGCAAGATAAATGTACAATTGCAATTGTAATTATATTTAGTGGTATCGTCAAGCCAAGCTTACTTTAATATTTTTTAAAAATTGCTGTAGAATGGCCAGTAAATGATCTATTATGTACAACTTATGACTACACAAGTCCAGCATAGACATAGGTTATTGAACTTAATGTGATTATTCATATGGGCAGCCCATTGAACAATTATGCATGCACGTTCACTGGATTAGACTCTAAACAGCAAATGCCAAGTGAATACTGTATTGTATTTGAGGGGAGCAAATATATATCCACAAATTTTCAAATCAGAAAAGTGATTTGAGTGACAACCATAGAAATAGGTCTTGTGAGCTATTGCTATTGAATGTACAATCAAGTATCTTGAATTTAAAAAAATTCCTGCATGCAGTGACATATCCCATGCAATGATACAACCCTTGAATGAACTAAAGCCAGACTCTTAACTGCAGAAAAATATATGGCAAATAATAACTAAACCTGAGTCCCAAAGCTCCTGGATGGTACATCAGGAGAAAATTGAAGGTATTCATTCTGAATTATTCAGCAAGCTCAGGTTTTAAGAATTGTTGCTAGGACAACTGTTTATTGAGTGGTGCTTTGAAAAGAGAAACTGAACTTGGAATTGAGAGAAGGCAGAGCTGGGTGGTGATGCTGTTAGTTTAAAGTCTGTGGAGCAGAATAGGTTGTGATTGTCTCTTCCAGCGTGGGAGGATCACAGTGGGCTCAAACAAGGCCAATTAATGTGAAAACATGCCAGGTTCAGATGCAAACATGAATAAAAATGAAAGGGGTGGGCACAAGGGAAAGCTTCACTTCAGAGAAAAAGCTAATATTTTCGGCTGGAACTAATTCTCATACTGACTTACTCTAATGTTCTGCAGCCAAACAGGGAGCGGGGAAGCATCCCACAACAAAGGATGGGAGAAGGGAGGAAGGTTCAAGGAGGTGGCCATCAGTGGGTTCAGAGAGTTGAGATAAGCATCAGAATGCTTGGAGGCTTATCCAAACCAAACCTCTAATAAGTTGAGTTCAGACCATTTCTAATTACAATAGGGGCTTTTTTTTGCTCACTGTTGTGTGAGATCATGTAATATATGTATATCATGTATCTATATTGGCAAATATTACACTATACTGTAAAATAAAGACAATTCTACTCTTTGCAGGGGCAGTAGCTTTTTATATCATGCATAGAGTGAGTCAATTAAATCATGATAAGGTTCATGTAAGAAGATATTTTAGGGAGTGAATGACTTAAGGCACTTAGCTTGTGGCAACCTTGAATGAACTCTTTCAGAATTGCCAATGCTTACATTTGCAGTTACTGTAGCAATGCCAAGTGAGTCTTATACCACTTAAATGGTTCTTGGTAAAACCTTCCAGGAAGTTCTAGGAGGGTTTGACTTATGCCTGAACAGAGATTCAGATTATGCAGAGTGCATATTTCCTCCAGGTGAGGCTGAGTGTTGTCAGTTTTCAGTGAAGCCAGCAGGAACTGGAAGATTTGTGTAGGTGTGTGTTAGTATCTATCCAATTAAGTGTAGAATTTGGCCAACAGTTTTGGTAAGAATATGCTTTTATAGCTGGAGCAAAGTTTATCTTTACGTATCTTAGAATAATACTCAGCCACTGCTTTGTAGAACTTCAATGTAGGAAGAATGAAGTATGTTTGAGGGGAGGGGCAAGTATTTGGTTAGCTTATGTGCAGTTGCAAAGGCAAGACTGAGCATCCATATTGTGCTGTTGTGACCATATGCTAGCTTATGTGTCAAGGCTGCTGCCTTCCATATTGATCGTAAAAACTTCAGGCAAGAAAGAAACACCTTTGCCACCTCTGCTAGAAGAGCTGTACTTGTGTCAGTGATAAAGTGGTGCTCTTAACCTGGAGCAAGAGTAGTACAACAGCCACAATAAACCTCTGCTCCTACAGGACGTGTGGAGAACCATTTATAAATAAAATTGTTATGAATTCTTAACAGAGGGAAGTAAGAGTGAAGTTAATGCTCTTACATCTGCACAGCCACTGAGCTGGAGGGCTAGTTCACTGTAAGTCAGAACAGATTGGGCTCTACTCTGATTCATGGAGAGTTGAAATGGCCTTCAAAGGGGCATATGTGGCATACGGGGACTTCTAGATCACAAAATCCTTTCTCCTAACATCCATCCACCAGGAGATTTAACAGTGAGGCCAAGAGAATTAGTGGCATAAATGTAGCATATGAGATGTGCAAAGCACCCACAGTGAGGGTCAGGGTCTGACCATTTATTTTTGGGCTGAGGTTGAAAATTTGTCTCATGACGTAACAATCCAAATGTTCCAAATAAAGTCCAGGATCAAGAAAAGATAGTCCAATACTGCATTTAGTTTAACTTTTACATAAAGCTGCAGATTTTTATTCCTGCTTTGATACAATGGAACCTAAAGACACTAGGCTAACTACAAAAAAATACTTTCCAAGCAACCAAAGCAATTGGATTATACAAATGAGACTTTACACTAAGTGAAAGCAGGAGCTTTTTAAAATCAGACTTTCCATTTACTCTATACCAAGATCAGTATAACTGTAGACATGATTAAAAAAAACAAAAACAAAATGAAACAAAAAACCCACTAAGTAGCTTTGGAAAAGACTGTAAACATCTTTTGAAAGAGGGGTTTTCCATTTGGCAGCCAACCCTACGAAGAGAGTTTCCACTAGACTGTGGAAATGCTCCTCCTGCCCTTTTCCCTTCCCATCTCTTTATGGCCTCTGCTTAGGCAATAGAATTTTTACCAACACAATTGTTTTAATTTCAAGCTCTCATTTTTAAAATGTCTGGGAGTGTGTGCTATCTACAGCAAATCATTATGCAGAAGAAATTATCTTAGGACATGCCAAGCTTTAGGGCTTGTTGGTGTCCTTTGGCACAGTCCGAGGAAGCACTATGCCACAGTTACCCTTTGAAGTACTAATTCTCCAGAAGGCTTCTTCTTGCTCTGCGCTTAACTTTCTATGTTATTTTACGTAATGCAACATAATCTCTGCTGCGTATCCTGCAAGCTCTGTTGGCTGGCATGTAACAGTACAATCCAGAGACTCATCTCTACTCACTTTTTACCCCTCCTTCACCCCCTGTGGGAGAACAGAGGCTGTGTTTGAGATGTGTCCCTAAAAAAACAAGTGCTGGAAGCTGTGAAAGAGTAGCCCTGCTACTCACTTCAATCTGTAAATCAGGAGTAAGTCATATAGGTGTGTGACTCCATAAGCATCAGTGAAGTCAGATGATAATCAGATCTTGTGTTTTCAAAAGGAATGGCAAATGTGTGCAAGTGATATAACAACAACAAACCATAGTTACCAAATACTGCGATTTATGAAGCATCAGAAAAATCACAGTTTCTCAGCACTATAGCTGAAAACACTGACATCAATTCCTCAGTCATCAGCAGTGGAATAAATTGTTTCTTTTTGATGGATACTAGGGACTAAGACATTTCTAAATATTTGCATCAGTACACGTACACTATTTCATCTGGGAGAATCTGTACTAAATTCTTGTAGCTTTTGTCTGAAGTTTGTTCACTGAATATAAAGAGCAGAGGCTGTGTCTACACAACCACCCTCCTTCGAAGGAAGGATGGTAAGTAGGGTGTTGGGAGTTTACTAATGAAGTGCTGCTTCATTAAGCAAATTCCCCCCTGCAGCAACTTCAAAGTTTTAAATTTCAAAGTACCAGCTTGCGTCTAGCCGTGGTTCACCCGCCAGTACTTCAAAGGGCCAGGGCAACTTCGAAGTCCCTTTACTCCTCAAAATTTTGAGGAGTAAAGGGACTTCGAAGTTGCCCTGGCCCTTCAAAGTACTGGCGGGTGAGTCACGGCTAGACGTAAGCCGGTACTTTGAAGTTTAATACTTTGAAGTTGCTGCAGGGGGGAATTTGCTTAATGAGGTGCTGCATATGCAGCGCAGCACTTCATTAGATGCAGCACCTCATTAGTACACTCCCAACACCCTACTTACCATCCATTCTTCGAAGGAGGGTGGTAGTGTAGACAAGCCCAGAGTGTATAATAAATTTTACAAGTTAATTTTACAAGCAGAATATTATTTTTATTTTATTTTAAACCACTCTCAAATATGTCATTGTATATTCTCAAGATCCTACTGAGTTAAATGAGTTATCTTGATCGATATTATTGATTCACACACTAGATATAACTTAAATTCATTATGTAAGGCTACATAATATTAATCCTCTGCCAATAAGGAATAAAATAAGCTTTAGCTGATATTATTGTGGTAAACTTGTTGCTATTAGCTGTGGTGGGGTCTGTATATGTGTGGTTGGTGGGGTGCAGTTATTGTTTGAAGAACTGATATCAAACAATATGAACCTTGCATATCAGGCATCATAAGGGTGGTAAAAAACCCAGTGACTTAAGAAGGCATTAGAGAGTAAATACAAAGTAAAGTGAAATAAATCTAGGTTGGATGATTAAAGTAATATTTCCAAATGAAAAAAAATGAGATTGGAAGAAAAATAAAGATTTTTAGCAACAAATGTTAGAAAGCATCAGTGAATGAATTCCTGATGCAGAGTCTGTCCATAGATAATTAGGGTGACCAGATATGTAATGTTAAAAGGACAATCCCATATTGAAGCCCCCCTGCAGGTATTCCAACTTTTTCTTAAAATGGACAAATTGTCCAATATGTTCTGTCCCCACTGCATCAGCACTGGTGGGTCCCAACCGTGATCAGATTCCTGCACCCACCAGCTGTGAGTGAGAAGGTCCAATGGCCCATGATAGGCTAAAGATGCAATCTGAGGGCCTGGCCATTTCCCCTGCTGGTCCTTCAGCATAGCCATTGCTACATGCTGGTGCTTGTCCAGAAGGACTCCCTAACCCATTATTACCTGGCACTAGATGTGAGCTGCGGTGGTTGATGAGTGCAGGCAGGTGCCAGGTGGAGGTCAGTTACATATCACCTCTGCTGCCCACCCATCTGCCCATTACATGTTCCACTTCTCTCGGCCCTTTCCCTGCATTCCTGCTTTGCCCCAATGCCCCACTGCTTCTCACATAATACCCACAGTGGGACGTGTCTCACTCCTGGGACTCTGAGGAGAATCTGCTCCAACTCAGAGTGCTCAGATCACCAACAGCCTGGCTGGAAGGATTCATCCTTCCCCCACTGTCTCTAGCTAGGCTGGCACCCTGGGAGAGCCCAAGTCCATCCAGCCTCCATCACAGGATAGGAAGAGCCAAGCCTTGCATATGCCAAAACTCTGCACAGAAGAAGCATCTGTGCTCCTCAACTAAGCTATAGAGTAGTAGTCAGGAAGCAATTTCCAGCCTGTTCCTACCCCAGTCCTGCAGGCAACAGAGACCACCCCCCATCCCACCCCAAGCAAGGATTTAGCACCCTCTTCAACCCTCCTGGGCCATCCCTGGGTCCTGTCCCCAGGGAGTTCAGAACTACTCTATCCTCTAGAGCTCCTCCTCTGCTGAGCCACCTCTGTTCCAAGTTTGCTTAAGACCCTGGGTCCTCATTCATAAGCCATCCGTAGGATTCAACCCCTTCTTGCTCATGCTGTAGCCAGGGGGCAGGAGGCGATTGGGTTATGTTGGTGACGAGCATCAGCCTGGAGGTCTTAGCTGCCTTCTTTTGACATTGTGCAGGCTGTGCAAACTTCTCCCAGCCACACAAGAGTGGCGGGGGCAAGAGGGAGAATAGATTAGCTCTTCAAAGACACACCAGGTCATCCTTCAACCTTACACATTTCCACTACTGCAGCTGGAAATCTGTCCCTTCCCTACCACACATGGCTGAAAGGTTGCTGATGGCCACATGCTGTTGTGAACCCAGGAGGAAAACTGAAGAAAGAAACATGTGACCCTGCATCTCCTCATGTGCTTCCTCAGAAATATGTGGCACCAGGTAGCAGGAGACGTGGTGCATCCCCAGGGCGCAAAAAGGCACAGGGGGCAGAAAGTACCAGGTGGGGGTCTGGTCATTCAATTACCACCCCCTTGTGGACTTCTTGTATATAATCAAAACAAAAAACAAAAAGCAAAAAGCAGTCAAGTAGCACTTTAAAGACTAGCAAAATGGTTTATTAGGTGAGCTTTCGTATATAATGTAATATAATAATATAAATTTCGTATATAATTTTGTATTTTGTATATAATGTTATTTTAGCCATCTTCCGAATAGTTCTTCTGGCAGGAGTTTCTGAAGGAAAAACAGTAAATGAATCAGAAAGCTTTAATACTATTTGAATATTTGACATAAAGTGAAAGAGTGTTATCTTTTTGAGCCTTGAAATACTTCTATCATGCAAGGGCTGGAGGAATAGAAGAGAAGCATTACAGAAAGGCACATCTTCAGCTGACCTAAACCTTCATACCTGTGTGGAAATCAATGCAACCACATCAGTTTATGATAGCTAAGAATCTGGCCCAGAAAACTTGTTAAACTCTATTCTTTTCTCTCTATTCTTCTGTAATCTTGGACAGAAAATTAGTCTGTACACTGTGTCTGATATTTGATCATCCCAAGCTGGGACACAGATACCTACATGCACAGTCAGATTCTTGGCTTATTTACATTGGCATAAATCCATTTACACTCATGATGATGAGTAAGAAACAGACAAAAATTTTTTACTCTGATTTTATAGAGCTGGGAAGTAAAAGTCTCATCATTATTGGTTTTGTCCTGCTTTTCATCACAAAAAAAAGATTAAGGAAATCTCTCATTGTTAGAGTAATTATTTCTTTTTCAGAAAAAAATTATGGCTTTTCTGTGATCTCTCTTCGATCAGTGAACATTGGGGATAGCTGTACTAAAATCAGTTGTCAACTGAGTTTAAGTGACATCAGAATCAAGTAACTGCAACATATTTTGACTACTCAAAAATAAATTAAAAATGTATTTCAACTTAATAGCGTCCTACAGCTAATCTTAGCAACAAAGAATATCACTTATGTATATATTCTTTGCAAAAAACAGGAATTAAATAAATTATTATTGTAAATAGCAAAGTGCGTAGAGGAAATAAGCACTTAGATGCACCCAATAAGATGTATCTGTAGAAGTCTTATCTTCTTGTATAAAGGCAGGAGAGAGAGTAACTCTTGCATGTGAATTAAAAATTATTGATTAAGTATGTGTGCTATGGAGAGAGAATGGGAACTCATAATTGTCCACATATACATATTTTTATTTGAAATGAATTGAGTGGGAGGAAACAATATTTTCATTTCCTTAAACCAGTGGTTTTCAACCTGTGGTCCATGGTCCCCCAAGGGTCTAAAAACTATGTCCAAGATTTCCAAAGAGGCCTGAACTTCCATTTGAAATTGTATAGGCATGTGCAAATGGTGGTGGGGGGGACCCAAAACCAACAGTCTGAAAAATGACTCCCTTAAACTAAACAGAATACAGAAATTGGAGTTAGAACAGGGGTAGAGAGTTATGCCCATATAGCACTGCCTTGAAGCCATCAGGTCCACAGCCAGCTAGCTCCATCCAATAAGTAGGACTGGGGCCTATCTTCTCTTTAAGAAGTAACCTCAGAGTGGCTGACAGCATTGGCAGGCAAGGTGTGTGAGGGAAGTCCAGCTCCATGCTCCTGGAAGGGGCTGGTCCTCAGGCAGAAGGGGTACAGACTCGGATGGAAGGGGCAGGCCTGAGGGCAGCTCACCCTCAGCAACAACTGGATCATGCCATAATGCTACCTCCTCCAGCCAGCCTTCAAAACCACCTGGAGTGTGCTGCACAGGCTATAATTGGCTGGAATTGTGTATCTGGGATGGACTTTGATCCTTAGTATAGATCAGGCATAAGAACACTCTGAAAAGATGGTCTCCATCTCTATACAGCTGTACCACCACCTATTGCAGGCTATGTTTAATACTTGAATTAGCCCAAAATAATTAACTGGTATAAAAGACTGGCTTCATTTATGGATTTGTTGAAAACTATCAGCAGGTATTGGTTCATTGAAACACAGGTCAAACAAGAAACTGTATAATAGAAATAATCAAAATACTAAATATATATACCAATCATGTTTTCTTTTAGAATTTTTTGAAAATAAATGATTTTGAATTTGCAAACATTTTCATATTTTCTTTTTTCCACAACTCTTATAATTCTTTTTTTGACAATGAAATAGGAGGAAAAGGAAAAATGAAGGCAGAAATCCCAGCAAAATAAAATATGCAGAGAAAAGCTTTCAATTTCCCCTGAAATGTCTAGTTTCAATAACAGATCACTTACCTCTTTAAACAAAATAATCTAGAGCTGCTGTTTATCATTGTACTGTAATTATATGCAATAATATGGAGCTAGAAATGAAGAACGCATGTTCAGTCAGTTGCAAAACTTTTGTATAAACATGCCCTTATTTGACAAAGAGCATCTCGGTAGTTTTAGTGACCACAAATGATGAGGACTAGAATTTATATATTCAGAGAAAATAAATCAGTTTAATTCTAATTGAAACTGAATTTTCTTTTTCTCCCTGAAATAAAAAAAGTCAAATTGGGTTGAAAAAATGTCATTTTTGTTAATAGTGTCTTGTTTTCTAATGTAACCAAATTTTGAAATAGATTAATCTACTTTTAAATAGAAAAAAAATCAGGAAGTTTCATTTCAAAATGTTTGACACAAAATTTTGAAATGAAAAGTCAAAAGAAAACATTTCAAAATGGTCAAAATGATCCCTTTTGACTCGTCGATTTTTTTTTCTGATTTTTTCACTGACTTTGTTATACTGCAAAAATAAAAAATCCTATCTCTAGACTGTACCCTCTTTTTTTATTCAAAGATGCCACCTCAAACAACACCATCTTTCTTTGAACTATTCTGAAGCAGTATATCAATACAGAGCAAGAGGGAAAGAAAATGGACATATCGAGTAAACATTGCCACTTTTCTCGGTAAGTTTCTTAAATGTCTCCCATCCAAATACTAACCCAACGTTTGTCTTCCAGGGGACACATCAACTCATCTAGATATTTGCCTAGTTTTACAATGGGCTACAAAATAACCAAACACTAGTAATGTCAGTACGATCTAAAAGTCCATTTGGACAATGATGTTTCTACAGCTTTATATGCCTTACACTGAAATGTAAGTTCAGTATTTCTATTCAAATTCAGTTATTTAATAATAAGATGGCAGAAAGGCAGCAGGTTTTCAGTAATAGTCTTCTGTGATATTTTTGCATGGTTTTGTAAACAAGTACAATCACATTTGCTCTGATCCTACTGACAGAGACTGAAAAGTACAAGATTTTTATCAAATATTCATAAACCTGAATTACCCACCAGGAGAAATAAAAAAAAACAAATTGACAGGGCCAGACAAATACCCAGAGACCAGCTACTCCAAGATAGGCTCAAAAAAGCCAAGAACAGAACACCACTGCTCATTACCTACAGCCCCCAACTCAAACCACTGCAACACATTATTAAAGACCTACAACCTATCCTTAATCAGGATGCCACACTCCAGAAGGCCCTAGATGATAGGCCTGTTCTCTCCTACAGACAACCTCCCAAGCTCATGAGGATTCTCACCAACAGCCACAGTCTATACCGCAGGAACACCAGTCCTAGAACTGTTCCTTGCAACAAACCCTCTACCAGCTTTGTCCACATATCTATTCTGGAGATAACATCACTGGATCTAACCAGGTTATTCACAGAATCACACGCAAGTTCTCATGTTAACATCATATATGCTATCATGTGCCAACAATGCCCAGATGCTTTGTATATTGGACAGACTTCAAACTCTCTTAGACAAAGAGTTAATGGGCACAAAACAGACATAAAAACACACCTGATCCACCAACCAGTCAGACAACATTTTAATGGAGTGGGCCATTCTGTTAATGAGTTAAAAGTCCGAGTCTTACTGAAGAAGAATTTTCACAACAGTCTTGAAAGAGAGGCTGCTGAACTCTCTCTCATATTCAAATTCAACACATTAACATGTGGTTTGAACCTGGATGCAAATTTTCTGGGTCAGTATAGGGGCTCTTTTGCATAGTTGGCTTAATCTAATTCTTGACCCACACACAGCCCCGCCACTCTACTCTCTGATTTGCTCACCTTGATAATTTTTTTCTGATTTGTCAACTTTGATGACTGTTTTTGGTTCTCTGTGCCTTAAAGATTGAGTCTTTTCTGGTATGTCTATAGTGTGAAGAAATGGGTCTGTCCCATGAAAGCTCACCTAATAAATTATTTTCTTAGTCTTTCAAGTGCTACTTTACTCCTTTTTTGTTTTGATAGTATATAGACTAACATGGTTTTCTCTCTGTTAGTACTTAATTAATGTGTGTCTTTCTGAAAGACATCCAGTCTTGATTTGAATGCATTAAGAAACAGGGAGTCTGACACTTCCCTTGTTAATATGTTTAGTCTGTTCTGGTATGGATATGGTCTGAAGAAGTGAGTCTATCCCACGAAAGCTCACCTAACAAATTATTTTGTTAGCCTTTAAAGTGCTGCTTTACTGCTTTTTTCCCCCCAGTGGTTAAGTACGACATTGTAAAAAAAAATTGTGCCTAACTCCTAATTTGAATTTATTTGGGCTTTTGTGATTGCTACTGTACTATTCTTTGACAGATTTTAAACCACTGCTTATTGTCTCCCTGTGAAGGTACTTATTCACTGCAATGAAGTCACCTTCCCATCATATTACAAGAAGATAGATACTGAGCTCTTTACAGCCGCACAGCAAAATTATTTCAAGATAGCAGCCACCATTTTGAAATTATTTTGCTTGCATTTACACTACGCACACACTATTTCAAAATGAATTCAAAGTAGCAAGCGAATTATTTTCAATTTCATAAATCTCATTGCAGGAGGAACAACACCTATTTTGAAAATCTGGAATTTCCAGATCTAAAGAATTAGGTCTGTCCCATGAAAGCTCGTCACCTAATAAATCATATTGTTAATCTTTAAAGTGCAACAGGACCACTTGTTTGTTTTGTTGCTATCTGTATAACTGCATATGGCTACATTCAATAACATTTTGTTTGAATAGTCTCAGTTTACTAAGAAATCCAAATTAACGTGTACGACTCAATCTGCTAATCTCAGTCAGCCATAAATTTTATCAGCAATTATATTCCCCTGGGTCATCCTGCTTGCACCCCTCAAACTTCTTCCACACACACTTTTTTAAAAAAAAAATAGTGGGACAATAACATTTTTCCCCATCTTCTGCATTTTCCTCATTCTTTTTAAAATCTTGGAATACTAACACCACTGCGCTAGGGATCTTCTCAGCCAAAACCTTTAAGCCTCTTGAGTTGGCTGTTGGAGACATATTGATCTTTGGTAGATGTTGTTTAACATCCTCCATAGTTATTAAAGGACTGGAAAATACTTCCTCATCCTTACGTGATAAAAATATATTATCTTGCTTCTTTCCAAATACAAAACAGAAGAAAAAAATCCCTTAACTTTTCTGCAACATTATTAACACTTTTATCATCTCCAGTTAGCAATAGGGAACATCATTGCTAGGATTTAATTTTATTCCAAATATATTTTCAATAGCCTTTGGTCTTAGCCCTGCCAGGCATGGATTTTTCCCTAATATCATCAGCTATCCTTATCAATTTCTTCATTGTTATTATATTGCTTTGGAATTTATTTTCCCCTTTCCTATTTGCTTTATATTCTTTTTTTTTCCAGTTTTAATTAGTGCCTTCACTTCACCAGGATAGAATATTAGCCCAAGCCTAGTACAAGTCCTCACTCATAACTCTGGCAGTCTTCGAAAACCTCATTTTAAGAATATGTCAATTTAATTTCACATTTATCTTCTAAAGTTTTCCTCATAATAAATTTCACTAATTTTATTCAGCTTTGGAAAATTAGCCCCTTTCAACTGCCAAGTACTGTCATCTTTGCTAATATTGAATGTAAGGTCATGCTCCCTTGTCCTTAGCCAGCTACCAACTTCTGATTTATTAATCTTACTTGGTCATAAAGAACTCCAGAATTGCTAGCACAGGAGACTAGATAATCATAGTGGTGCCTTCCGGCCTTGAAATCTATTATGTGTTGAGTGGCAGTACTTTTTGTGGCTATAAAATTATCATCTACAAGTTTAGAAAAATCTAGTGATATTTCCCTATTGGCTTCATGAGACCTTCAGCAGATGATGAGTTTCAACATACTCAAATTGCAGCAGTATGATATTTTTCCTCCTATTTTTTGTTGTTGTTAATAATTCTCCCTTTTGGCTTGTTATACAACACGTCAATTTACATTGATTTCATACATTATGAAAAATAAATCCTGACTTATATTTGTTGATGTGTTTACTTCATTTGTCAAACAGCAACATTAGCAATTTTTTCAAGCCAGAAGCATTACTTTCTTCTCAAGGAAAAGAACACCTAAATCTTTTAAAAGTAACAGAGAAGTAGCAGTGTTAGTCTATATAGTATCAAAACAAAAAAGCAGTCAAGTAGCACTTTAAAGACTCACAAAATAATTTATTAGGTGAGCTTTTGTGGGACAGACCCACTTCTTCAGTCCATAGCCATACCAGAACAGACTCAATATTTAAGGCATAGAAAACCAAAACAGTAACCAAAGTTGACAAATCAGAAAAGAAATATTATTAAAAAAAAAAAGAAGAAGGATGCTTTGATTACTGTTTTGGTTCTCTCTGTCTTAAATATTGAGTCTGTTCTGGTATGGCTATGGTCTGAAGAAGTGGGTTTGTCCCATGAAAGCTCATCACCTAATAAATTATTTTGTTCATCTTTAAAGTGCTACTTGACTGATTTTTGTTTTAAATCTTTTAAAAGAACAGGTAGGAGAACAAGAGCTTTGTATGAGGGCTGTATCTAGAGAGAGAGGGAGAGAGAGAGAGAGAAATATTAGACAGTGTAAATATTTCACACCAAAATTTTGTTCTCATTTATTCTTTGTGCAATCCTAGGCCAACATTTCCATGAGTTTCCTCTAGTTCTGGTTGCCTACCTTTCCCAGAGCCCAGTTTAAAAAACCTAATGCCTGATTTTCAAAGGTGTTTTAGAACTTCGTTTAGAGTTGGGAGTGTTCAACACTTCTGATTAGAAGGCCCAAGGTGTCTCAAGATGGACTCCCAAAAGTGAGGTATCCACAATTTTAAGTGGTCATTGAGGAATTTTGGTCTGGCATCTTCAGTACTGGCAGCTTGTATGAATGAGTACAGAAATTGCACCCATCTATATGCTATATCCTAACTTCTTCCAGAACTCGCACCTTCTTACCTTATTGAGCTGCACAGAGGTTGATCATCTGCTAGTTTATTTTTTGTATTCTTTATGAATTTCATCTGTTGCCAGAAGTTACCCTGGTAGCCAAAGAAGAGGTTTTCCACATCTCTTAAGACCCCGGCATGTGTTCTGCTTTAAAACAATGTGGCTTTACTTTAAGTTTTATTTTAGAAAGAAAACAAAAATCTCACCCCACAGTGCTTTATAGATATTTAGAAATCCTTCATGGTAGGTGGGGAGAGAGAGAAGGAAAAGAGATACAAAGGAAAGGAACACAAGGAAATGAAGCAAATATAAGAAACAAGTCAGACAGCTTTTCTCTTACAATGGAGAGGGGAAAGAAACATGCTCTCAATGGCCGTGTCTACATGTGCCCCAAACTTCGAAATGGCCATTTCGAAGTTTACTAATGAAGCGCTGAAATGCATATTCAGCGCTTCATTAGCATGCGGGCGGCAGCGGCACTTCGAAATTGCTGCGGATTGCCGCCGCGCGTCTCGTCCAGACGGGGCTCCTTTTCGAAAGGACCCCGCCTACTTCGAAGTCCCCTTATTCCCATCAGCTCATGGGAATATGCATTTCAGCGCTTCATTAGTAAACTTCGAAATGGCCGTTTGAGTGGCCATTTCGAAGTTTGGGGCTAGTGTAGACGTAGCCAATGTTCCCCAGAGTAAAAATAGCAATGTGTTTGGCTGAGAGTAACCAGAGAAGTTTATCAGCAGAGATTCCCTTTTGCTTAATTTTGTAATTTCTGTGCTAAACAGAATCAGTGTCTTCACATTTACTGACTTATATGTCAAGAAAGAGTTTTCTTTATGCTGCCATGTAACTAAAATAGCATGTGGAAAACAGTATGATGCTATTTAGTTTCATGAACATATGTTGAGAATAAAGATGATATTGTGGCATGTGGGCATTATTGTGGGCAAATTTGGGATGGTGGTACTACTCATAGGTGATTAGATAGTTATGTTGGTTATTTTCGGTTTGTGCCAATAACACCTTAGTACCATACTACACCATGATTTATCATCTGTGTGCCATATTAAAATATGTAAGTATCTAAGTATCCACTCCATTTATGATTATTTATTATTCTTTCAGAGCTCCAATCAGGAGCTTATTGTATAGGTTAAAAACAAGACCAAAACCTCAGTCCATGCCCCCAAAAGCTTACAGTCTTTGGCCACATCTACATGGCAGCCTCTGTCAACAGAGGTCACTGTCGACTGAGAAGACTTGGCAGTACCTCTGTCAACAGATAGCATCTACACACGAAAGCAGCTTGAAAGAGCAAGCTGCTCTGTTGACATAGAACAGCCAGACTGCCCTGCCCTCTCTTGACAGAATGCCTGAGCAGAAGCTCTGCAAACAGGGCTGCCCAGAGAACCAGAAGGCCTCTCTGTCAACAGAGAGGTTGAAATCAGGAGGTGTGAGAAGGAGAGGGAAACTGTAACTTGCCTTTAACTATTTCAGCTATGGTAACATCATGAGAAGAGCCAAAAATCCATGACTAGAAACGAGGGCCAAAACATTCACAAATTGGATACTTTAAATTGATACCCAACTGTGATCCATATTGAGACATCAAAATAGAAGTGGCATGCTTTTCAGAGGTACTAAGCCATGGGAGCTAAGATTACATAACACCTCTTAAAAATAAGCCATTTCTATCTGGGTGCATATGACAGGTGTCTAATATTAGGCAACTCAGTATAAACACTTTGGCCAGAATCCATATATCATTTTAAAGGGGGGAACTATTGCCCTCTTATCTAATAATCTTGCTGATATTTGCAGTAATTCTGATCTGTTACTCTTGTGTTAAGAGATAGTCAACTCACTACAATTGTTTATGTGAGTATAACTGACATGAGAGTCTGGTCCCTCTTTTCTTCTACTTTTATACTGATGAACCACAAGAGATATGACCTTATTCAATTCACTGGATTAGGACAGAATAGTGACCTGTTTGCAATTTGGTCTAGTGCATTAACAACAGCCTGCAAGACCTGCCTGCAAATCAAGAGATCTATACAATAGCCAGTGTCTTACTTTGTCTCTGAATCCTAAAAATGCTGCTGCAGCCCACCCTACCTAAAACTACCCTGAATCCAATGCAAGTGTCAGGTTTGAGCTACATCAGAGAAATCACCTGTGCGTGTGTTGGGTTGCTTTGTGTCTGATCTCTTTCTCCTACCCATGGGTGCCATACCATAGTTCCTGCCTCCCCTAATCCTGACAGCCATCACCTTGTTATGCTGCTTGTGGTGCCGATTGCACATGCTGACAAATCACAGGACTTCTCACTCCATACAGCAAAGTGAGGTGGCTATGACCAGCAGAGGGCATGCAGCTGGTCCCATGGGGGGGAGGTGGCTAGAGATGGATTAAAGACCAGGGGTGGGAAGTCCCAACTTGGCCAAGTCCCAAAGGAGAGGTGGTAGTGCTGAAACTAGTTTAAGGAGAAAGGTCAAGTCTGAAAGTAATTGACCCTTTTGGGAATGGGAATGTTTGGCTCCACTTCTGTTCCAGGAACCCTTTGAAATTAGGCTTGACCAGACTTCTACTCCAAAGCCATACTGATCTTTTATAGCAATGGCTGTGACTGCCCAAGGATGTTCAAAAGATAGGTGGTACGTCTCCTGAGGTTGTTCTGCAGCATGTCAGCTGGTTAATACTAAGTAAAAAAGATGTCTTTGAGGAATGTTTTCACCTTCTTTGATTGTATCATGTGGATGCAGCTACAGCTGTGTGTATCAGTTTCTGAAAGATGGTGCTTTTTTATCCCCAATGTCATAAAAGTAGTGTAGTATACATTAAATGTGGAAGAAGAAGTGGACTTACTTGATTATTATTGGTGGATGACACTATAAATTAATTTAGCAGCTTTTTAGAGTAGAGTTCAAACTGTTTGAAGAGTATAACGAAATAGATTTATTCTAGACCTCTCACTTATGTGGAAAGCTACTGTCACTGTTTTCAATCCTAGAGACCACCAGGGGACTTAACTCTCAAAGCCACAGGCTGAAGATATTATTGCCATCCAGAGATCACTTTTTTCAGTCAAAGGACAATAGTTTCTTTGTGTATAAATACTGGAGTTTTCAGCCTGTTTTTCATTATAACTTTCAATACCTTTTTCTTTTACATTAAGCATGTTACAAACTGCAATTTTCCTCTCTTGTGGCCTCATGTTAGATTATAGAGGGTGCAATTCTGCATCCCGCAATCATACTGAGTAGTTTTGTAATCAATAGTGGACCCACTGAAATCATCATCAGCATTTGTGGACGAATTTGATTCAATGCAAGTTGGAGAGAGTTCCACCAGTAACAGTGGCAGCCATCTTAGAACAACACAAGTGGAGCATTTTCCACAATTTTCAGTTTCTATCTCTAAGGCTATGTCTACACTAGCCACCCCGCTTTTGAAAGGGGGATGCTAATGAGACACTTCAGGATACGCTAATGAGGCATTGCTGTGAATATGCAGCACCTCATTTGCATAATAGCGGCCACGGCATTTTGAAAGTGCTGCTTGTGATCGTGCGTGGCTCTTCAACACAGGGTCCTTTTCGAAAGGACCCCGCACACTTCGAAATCCAAATAACCAAATAGGAATAAGGGGCTTTCAAAGTGTGCGGGGTCCTTGCAAAAAGGAGCCCATGTAGACAAGCCATATATGATCGAAAGTGGCGCTTCAAAGTGCCTTGGCTTCCATTATGCTAATGAGGTGCTGCATATTAATTGCAGTGCCTCATTAGCATATCCTGAAGTGTCTCATAAGCATCCCCCTTTTGAAAGGGGGTGCTAGTGTAGACACAGCTTAACAGGGTCTGTTTTAAAACACACACACATACTACATATTCTTATTTTTTACTATGTGTAAATGTAGTCAATGAAACTTTCTAGGTTACTGAGAATGCAAATGAGACAACTTCTTAAACAATGGCAACTTAACTTTTTATCTGGGCAATCTTTCTTGTGACATAACAGAAAATTCTCACTTTTCACAAACCCAGGAAAAACTTGATATTTTACCAGTTTCTCAAAAGATGATTTTCCCCTTAGCACAGATCTAATTGCCGCCAAATATTTCCCATGCAAGGCGAAAGCTACACGCTACCACCTTATAACCACCTTATAAAGAAAAAACATGCTTGGAGAAAGCTTTTTTCATGTGTGGATTTTTTAAAATGAAGAATGGAGAAAAATAAACTCTGAATAAATGGGGCATTACTGGAGCTGTTGAGCAAATGGCTGGTCAACTGAAAAGCAGTTACAGGCTTATTTGACCGTGATTTTGATCTAACTTCTAGCCAGATTATTCAGTCTCCAAGGCTAATTAGGTCCTGACATCTCTGCTGAGTCTGCAAAGAAAAGTGGTAGTAGTCACATTTGTGCTGGCAAGGCTGTGGACCACAGAGCTACTTAGAAGTTTAGACAGTCCACAACTCCAAATTTTAGAGTCTATAAAAGGGGCAACAACAGATAGATTTTCCCACACCAAACAGGTAGTGTAAGGAAACAGAGCATGCACAACAGGAACAAGTAGCTTTCCAGGCAGGCTGATGAGAAGCCAAAGAAATCCATTTGTCTCCTGAAAAGGATTTTTTGCTTTGAATCTTTTCATGCAGAATATTTCACTGTAAGTTTTTGTCCTGGTATGGGATGATTTTTTTCTCAAAAACACAAAAATTTTCATGGCAAGAAATTTTTATTTTCTAGTCAGCTCTAATGCTGTCTCTGCTTCTGTAAAGCTTGCAGAAAAAATTCGTGAGCCAGCTGTCACCATGCCATCGCAACCTGATGTGAGGGAATACGGGACATGGGAAGAAGCTAAGATACAGTACCAGACCTTGGAGACGTTACCCAACTAAAGTCAGAGCTTCCCCACAGCTGTTTGAATTCATGCTGGGCAGTTACAAGCTGAGCTGTGAGTGAAACTAGCATAGGGCTACATACTCTTTTAGTTGTCTTGCCGGACATTGTTTATTTTCTTTAGAGAGAATTTCCAAGTTCTTTGTTTTTACTCTTGAAATTTCACTTAGGGTGCATCTACACTAGGAACTAACTTCGACGTTAACTTCAAAGTTAGGCACTACATCAAAGTAGCTATCAGAGAGTCTACACACGTTCTCTTACTTTGACATTAACTTTGAAGTAGGGAGCCCAACTTCGAAGTTCTTACTCCATTCCTGGGAATGGAGCAGTGCCCTACTTTGAAGTTTAACTTCTAAATAGGGCGTATGTAGACTCTCAACTTCGAAGTAAGCAACTTTGAAGTTCTTTTTGTAGTGTAGACACAAAGACAAATTAAATTCTGTAGTGTAGACACAGCCTCAGTATTTCATCCACATGCAAAGTGAATTTGTCTCCTAATCACAAAAGTTCTGACCTGTCTCTATCCACCTTTTATTCTAGATTATCATTTTTCTACACAAGCTGGGTTAACAACATTTTCAGGCATTACCACAAGAACAGCATTTGAAACTCACCCATCAAATTTTCCTCTTAGATCATTTATTCAATTACTACAAGTCTGAAAGAATGAAAAGCAGTATCCTTGAAACCCTCAGGCACGTATTTCTGGCTGGAAACATCGGACGGAGAAACCAATTGATGCTACATATGCTTTTGCAGCTGCACTCAGTTTCACGTCTTTCCTGGGCTAGGAAACTTACACTATCCTTAGTAAAGTTACTTACTCATTATGACTAAGGACGTGCAGAATGGCCATATGCATGATTCTTTAAACTTTCACAGTTTCTACTGAGGCCAGATGAGACATTCTCATTCCTTCAAAAACCAACATACCAAAGCAGTGAGATCTCACTGCAGCCAACTACAACTTGAGCAGACAATCCAAAGCGGACTGGATGCCTTAGGACTAAATAACATCCACCAGTTCCAGTCAGCTGTCAACCAAGTGTTCTTGTGGGCTTTATGTAAATGAGTTCATGGTAACAGTCTAATTTCAAATGGCGTGGTTCCAGCAATGACACAATCCACCAGTAGGAATTAAATGGTACCTGAAAGTATATTGCCATCTTATTACATCTGAGGGACCCATTCAATATAGACATGATTAATGAGTAATTAAAGAATAGTTAATCAAGATCTTAACACTCTGGAAGGCCCCCTGTCAACAGACAGGGGGCTTCTGGGACAGCAGGCAGTCCTGTCTGCTGTGCTTCCTGTTGGCCATTCTGTGGAGAGAGCTGACAGGCAGTCTGGCCACTCTCTGTCGACAGAGCAGATTGACACAGTGATCTGCTTTCATGTGTGGCTGCACTCTGTCGACAGACATTTTGTTGAAAGATATCTATCCAGTCTGTTCAAACTAATGTAAGTGAAAAGATCTAAGGAATATATCAAAGAACATAGTCACATACAAGGAAGGATTTTTACAGGACCCTAAAGGACTTAGACACTTCTTTCCCATTGAAACTACCATTCTAAAATTCTCAGCCAGACAGTAAACTAATGTGAGAATATGAGTTTTAGTAATTCCAGAGCCAGCTGGATTAAGAAAGTTGATATATTTAAGATGTTTTGGGCTTCCTGTAGGTGATTTCTGACATAATGTGCTGTGATTCCCTTTTATTATGAGGCTGTTTTAAACTTCTTTTTTGTGCTCCACAACAAAGCATTTACATTCTTTCACTAATGTTATCACTTAATAGAGCAGGGTAATTTTCTTTTAAGAAACTGCTTTCTGTTGGAAAACAGTTTTGTTGAGATTACAATATTTATATGAAAATGTTTTGCTTTCAACAAAACTTCTAAGAAATAAAGTAAAAACAACTAACTTATTTTCTCCTTTGGCTTTGATAACATAAAAACATTTTTTTCAATAATTTCAAAATGTTGTATTTTATATTGTTTAAAATTTTACATTATATTGACTTTTTTATAATATGTAATGACCTTTGAAAAGCAAAATTGACATTTTCAAGGTTTACTCACCAGCACATTAATCAATGTTGTTCGGGATGAGAGTCACCATGGATGCTCCATTCCAGGCATTGGTACAACCCTGATGTCTGTTCAGGTCACGTGCATGCACATGCAGAGCGTCTCTCATGTCCCTCCCCTACTTAGAGAGCATGCATGGGACATGGAGAGCCCTCAGGTCCATTTCTATTATAGGACTGTTGAACTCCAAAGGATAGGAGAAGAGAGTGGGTAGTGAAGGACCCCTGGGAACATTCATCTTGCAGAACCTCAGTTACCACACAGTTGAGTAACCTTCACTTCTTCCTCAAGAAGCATCCCCAAGAGTATTCCATGTCAGGCGACTTAGTAGCAGTGTCCCTGAGGATCGGCGGGACTTCAGGGTTGGAACTGACTGTTCAGAGTACTGCAGTACCCAAGGAGACGGGAGAAGGGATAGCTCAGTGGTTTGACCATTAGCTTGCTAAACCTGGGATTATGAGTTTAATCCTGGAGGAGGCCATGCAGGGATCTGGAGCAAATAGATTTTAAAAAAAGGGATGGTGCTTGGTCCTGCCAAGAGGGCCGGGGACTGGACCAATGACCTCCCAAGGTCCCTTCCAGTTCTATGAGATGTGCATCTCCATATACATATACATATATGCCTGCCTGAGATGCTTGGGTGATGGAATTGTGACAAGTGAAAGTAAATTGAGATTAATTAGTTAAACAAGAATTTAACACTCTGGAGGGCCCCCTGTCACTATGCCATCATATGTCAGTCAAGAGCTCATTGCACAGGAATGCTAACAAAGTGGCCACCACTCTGATAGAGTGTGTGAGTAGCGGCTGTGGCAGCTGCACTCCTTGTAGTTGGTAGCACAGCCTGAGGCACCCCAATATCCAATTAGAGAGTCTTTGTGTGGCTATTGGGTTACCCTTGGAACAGTCAGCTATTGAGTCAAAAAGTTTTGGTGAGGCCTGGAACAGCTTAGTTTTTTTTCAAAATAGATTGCCAGTGCTCATCTGACACTGAGGGTGTGCAAAGTGGTTTGTAATGCACAGCTATGCAGTTTGGGGAAGACTTTTGCATGGGTTGGTCTATGAGAAAAGATGTGCAAAACTTTGGAAGGCAGTCAGGGTGGGTTTCCAGTGTAGCTTTGTCCTTGAAATGCATGGTATATGGGGAAGTTTGCCAGAAGTGGTCCCAGCTCTCCCTAGGTCTTGCAGAAATGATTGCCACAAGGAATGAGACTTTCATAGACAGAAGCAAAAACGCCTAGTGGCTCAAATGATTTTTGAATGAGAGCTGTGAGGCCTAGATTCAGATTCCAGGGAGGTGTTGTGGAGGAGATAGCAGGGTAGAGAGTGGGGATGCCCTTTAAGAAGTGTTCAGTAATAGGGCAAGTAAACACAGTGTTATTGTCTATTTTGACATGGAATGCAGTGATAGTGGCTAGATGCATCCTGATGGAGCTGTGGGCAGTGCCAGCTTGTTTTAACTCAAGGATATAATCCAGGACTAGGGGAAGTGGTGCTAATTTGGGATCTATTTGTTTGTGTACACCAAGCCTTAAACCAACTCTTCCGTTTGTGGGTGTAAGTTGTACAGGTTGATGATTTTCTGCTGTGTAGTAGGGCATTCTGTACTTTGGACAAACATACTATTTCAGTGTCTGAAAGACAGACAGAAGCCATGCCATGAGCTTAAGCATCCACATATTGGGGTGTTGTATTTGACCCTGTCATTGTGTGAGCAGGTTGCTGAAATGGGTGGGTGGGTGGGGATGTTAGGTGCACAATTGCATATCCGAAGGAGGTAAGGGCACCAGCTTTGTATGGACCATGTTGGGGTTATTAAGATTACTCTTTCTCAACTGAGCTGGATTTTATGCATCACCCTGTGTAGCAGTGGGGTAGGTGGAAATGCATAGGCCAGGTATGTTTGCCAGTTGAGGGGGAGGGCATTGCTCATTGAGTTTGTGCCTATGCCCACTCTGGAACATGTCATGCATTTCTTGTTTCCAGCCATAGTAAAGAGGTCTATGATTCAGTAACCCCATTGGCTAAGTATGGTGTACAGGATCTCATCGTCCAGTTTCCATTCCATGGGGAATCGTCTGCTGAATTCATCTGCTGTTGTGTTCAGGGATACAGGTGTGTCTGAGGCAGAGAGGTGAATATTGTGCTGGGTACACAAGTTCTGCAGCTTGATGGCCTCAGTGCAGAGATGGTGGGAAGCAAGCTTAGCCATGTTAGTTTGCGTGAAACATTTATGAAATATTGTCTGTGAAAACCTGAGCTGTAGTGCCCGCAATGTATGGCAGGAAATGGAGGCAAGCATATCAAACTCTGCAAAAGTTCAGTAAGTTTTTGTGCAGATTCTGCTCGGTCATGGACCAGAGACCCTCTGCCTAGTGATATCTCATGTGTGCTTCCCACCCTGTGAGGGAGGCGTCAGTGCTAAAAATGTGTGGCTTCATCCTAAATGAATGGGATTCCAAAGCAGAGGTTTTTGGGACATGGCCACCAAATAAGAGGGTCTTTCACCGTGGAGGTGAGTGGTAATGTCAATATATGTTTGTGTGGCTTGTACACAGCAGTAAACCAACCTTGCAAGTGTCACATGTGTAGTCATGCATTTTTGACCACAAAAGTGCATGAAGCCATGTAGCTTAGTAGTTGTAGGAATTGCTGTTTTTTGGTTTGTGCGGTAGTTCATAAGGAGGTTACAAGGTTGGTGATGATGTGGAAGGGAGGCAGTAGTTGTGGTGGCATTGAGGTGTACCCCCAATGAATTCCAGCTGTAGTATGGGTTGTATTATTGATTTTTGTGTGTTTATTTGCAGGTCCTAGTGTTGAAAGCATTTCAGTGATGTGCTGGTGTTGTGAGTGGCTTCTGCACATGTTGGTGCTTCAAGAAGACAGCTGTCCAAGGGAAGGCAAGATGCTATTGCCTAGTTTCCTGAGTTGTGCAGTCACTGCTACAAGGAGTTTGGAAAAAAAAAACTTTGGGGGCTGTGGAGAGTATAAAGGGCAGAACTTTGTAGTTGTAGTGAGCAGCTCCTACTATAATTCTCAGAAAATATCTGCGGATAGGACATATGGGCTACATCTACACTGGCCAAAAACTTCGAAATGGCCATGCAAATGGCCATTTCGAAGTTTACTAATGAAGCACTGAAATACATATTCAGTGCCTCATTAGCATGTGGTTGGCTGCGGCACTTCGAAACTGACGCAGGTCGCCGCTGCACGGCTCGTCCAGACGGGGCTCCTTTTCGAAAGGACCCTGCCTACTTCGAAGTCCCCTTATTCTTATCTGCTCATAGGAATAAGGGGACTTCGAAGTAGGCAGGGTCCTTTCGAAAAGGAGCCCCATCTGGACAAGCCCCATGTTGGCAAGCCGCGTCAATTTCGAAGTGCCGTGGCCACCCACATGCTAATGAGGCACTGAATATGTATTTCAGTGCTTCATTAGTAAACTTCGAAATGGCCATTTGCATGGCCATTTCAAAGTTTTTGGCTAGTGTAGACACGGCCATGGTGACATAAAAGTAAGCATCTTGCAGGCTGAGGGCTGAAAACCAGTCCCACTGCCCTAGTGCTAAGATTATTGTGGGAGGGGTGATCATTTTGAATCTTTGTTTCTTTACAAATGTGTTTAAGCCTCTGAGATCAAGAACTGTTTTTTATTCTCCATTATTTAGGAGTATTGAAAATAGTGGGAATAAAATTCTTCCCTTGCATGCTGCCGGGGAACATGTTCTACAGCCCACAAATCAAGGAGATGGTCTACCTCCTGATGCAACAATTGCTTGTGAGGCAGTCCACGAAAAGGAATGGGAAAGAAGGGTGGGTAGGAGGAATGAAAAGAAAGGGGTTGGAGTAACCAGATCTGAGGATCTCTAACGCCCATTTTTCGGCAGTAATCATTCATGATAGAAGGGGTTAAAGTGATAGGAGAAATGGAAGGTTGATTGCACTAGAGAGAGGAAAAGATCTACTAGGCCCTTCAACAAAACTTCAAATGTGCTTAGTTGAGGATGGGGGTTGAGGTGCTGTGGTTGATAGCGGTTGACCTCTGCCAGTGTCATTGTTCTCATTGATTTTACTGGGTATAGAATCGCTGCATTGATGGGTCAAGCTATCTTAGTTGAGGAGGAAAGTAACAAAGAGTGAGCCATGCTAGCCTATATACTATCAAAACACAAAAGCAGTCAAGTAGCACTTTAAAGACTAACAGAATAATTTATTAGGTGAGCTGTTGTGGGACAGACCCACTTCTTCAGACCATAGTCTGTTCTGGTATGGCTATGGTCTAAAGAAGTGGGTCTGTCCCACGAAAGCTCACCTAATAAATTATTTTGTTAGTCTTTGCCAATATCTGTTGAACAGAACCGGTCCCCATACAGACCACTGCAGAAACCTCACTTGTTATACCTTTCCAGCAGGATTGAGAACCATTAAGAACTACTCTCTAGGTACAAGTATTGGAGGGGTAGCCATGTTAGTCTGGATCTGTAACAGCGACGAAGGGTCCTGTGGCACCTTATAGACTAACAGAAAAGTTTTGAGCATGAGCTTTCGTGAGCACAGACTCACTTCATCTGATGCTCAAAACTTTTCTGTTAGCCTATAAGGTGCCACAGGAACCTTCGTTGCAGTTACACCTTCCAAGTGTTTGCAGATGATTTCCTTAATTACTTGTTCCATTATCTTTCCTAGCACAGAAGTTATACTGCCTGGTCTGAAGTTTCCTGCTTGGTTTTATTCCCCTTTTTATAGATGGGCACTATATTTGCCTTTTTCTGGAATCTCTCCTGTCTCCCATGATTTTCCAAAGATGATAGCTAATGGTTCAGATACCTCCTTCATCAGCTCCTTGAGTATTCTAGGATGCATTTCATCAGGCCCTGGTGACTTGCAAACATCTAACTTTCCTAAGTGATTTTAACTTTTTATGTTATCTTCTAAACCTACCCCTTTCCCACTAGCAATCACTATGTTAGGAAGTCCTTCTCCAGACTTCTCAGTGAAGACCGAAACAAAGAAGTTATTAAGCATCTCTGCCATTTCCAAATTTCCCATTACTGTTTCTCCCTCCTCACTGAGCAATGGGCCTACCCTACCCTTGATCTTCCTCTTGCTTTTAACATATTTATAAAATTAAGTTTAGGTTGTAGGTCTTTAATAATGCATTGCAGTGGTTTGAATTGGGGGCTGTAGGTAATGACCAGTGATGTTCTGTTGGCTTTTTTGGGCCTATCTTGGAGTAGCTGGTCTCTGGGTATTCATCTAGCCCTGTCAATTTTTCTATTTTTTTTTTTTTTATTTCTCCTGGTGGGTAATTCAGGTTTATGAATATTTGGTAGAGATCTTGTAGTTTTTGGTCTCTGTCAGTAGGATCAGAGCAAATGCGATTGTACCTGACGGCTTGACTGTGAGCAATGGATCTAGTTGTGTGTGCAAGATGGAAGCTAGATGTGTGTAGGTAAGTATAGCTGTCAGTGGGTTTCCGGTAGAGTGTGGTACTGATCAGGCCATCATTGATTCATACTGTAGTGTCCAGAAAATATACATTTCGCGTGGAGTGGTCGAGGCATAAGTTCATGGTGGGGTGCAGATTCTTTTTTCTCTAGTGTTCCATCCACTGTTTTAATCTTTTATTGACCTTAGACCTCAAAATTGCAATTGATAGCTTCATTTTATTTGTTTGTTCTACAAACAAACAGAAATTATAATGATTCCTCTTTCAATCCTAAAATACATTCACCAGATTGAAATAAGAAATAAATGTTTGCGGAGTATTAATTATTAACTGTTAGCTATGATTTGATAATAATTGTTTAATATAGTAACAGTGTGTGATGATTTAGTAATAAAACTGTTTTTAACCTACTACATTTTTAATTCATTTAATTCATTTATTCAAGTATGATTTCTATTTCCATCATTCAGAGCAATTAATGCAAGGAGATATACCTATCTCATAGAGCTAGAAGGGACCTTGACAAGTCATTGAGTCCAGTCCCCTATACTCTTAAAAGAACCTATCACCTTCTCTAGCAGGGTTTTTTTTGTTTTAATTTATTTGTCCTATAACCCTAACTGACCCCCCCAAGAATCAAACTCACAACAATGTAGTTAGCAGGGCAAGACTCACACCAGCAAGCTATCTCTCCCACTGTCAAATGAGTTACCCTTAGTTATTCTCTGACAAAAAAGCAGTTTTGACCACCCATTTGTCAAATATTTCACTAAGCATCTTCATGCATTCTCCCATGCCATTCCTTATAAATGGGGCTAGCTCTTGGTAAATGTGCAAAACCACCTCATTGTCCTCCTTCAAACTTTTGAAACCCCCCCACCTTTTTTTTTGCCATGACCCACAAGGAACATGACAATGGCTACGTCTACACGTGCACGCTACATCGAAATAAGCTATTTCGATGAATAACATCTACACGTCCTCCAGGGCTGGCAACGTCGACGTTCAACTTCAACGTTGGGCAGCACCACATCGAAATAGGCGCTGCGAGGGAACGTCTACACACCAAAGTAGCACACATCAAAATAAGGGTTCCAGGAACAGCTGCAGACAGGGTCACAGGGCGGAGTCAACAGCAAGCCGCTCCCTTAAAGGGCCCCTCCCAGACACAGTTGCACTAAACAACACAAGATCCACAGAGCCGACAACTGGTTACAGACCCTGTGCATGCAGTGTGGATCCCCAGCTGCCGCAGCAGCAGCCAGAAGCCCTGGGCTAAGGGCTGCTGCACATGGTGACCTTAGACCCCGCAGGGGCTGGAGAGAGAGCATCTCTCAACCCCTCAGCTGATGGCCGCCATGGCGGACCCCGCTATTTCGATGTTGCGGGACGCGGATTGGCTACACGTGCCCTACTTCGACGTTCAACTTCGAAGTAGGGCGCTATTCCCATCCCCTCATGGGGTTAGCGACTTCGACATGTTGCCGCCTAACGTCGATTTCAACTTCAAAGTAGCGCCCAACACGTGTAGCCGTGACAGGCACTATTTCGAAGTTGGCGCCGCTACTTCGAAGTAGCATGCACGTGTAGGCGCGGCCAATGACTGTTCAGCAAGTATACCTTGACCACTGTTTATCAAGCTTTTTATAATCATCTCACTCTTTGGTTCAGGGAACCCATCTTTTAGTATTTGCATAGTTCTTAGCACTGTGAGCCCTGACAATTGAAGTCCTGACAATCACAATAGCAGTCAGAGTAATTAATGGGCTATATCTACATTACAGTGATTCCTCAAAAGAAGTTCCTCCAGCAGATCTCTTCCAAAAACACTTCTTTCAATAGACAGCGTCCACACAAATCCTCCTTTTTCAAAAGAATGGGCCAACAATTAAAATACCCAGTGCCATGAGGACTGCTCTTTCTGAAAAAGGGCCCCCAGGGTGTCTGCACAATGTTTTTCTCCAAAAGAATCTTCTGGAAAAAAAGGTGCTCTTCTCATCTGGGGGAGGAAGAGGAAGTGCTGTGTTATTCCAATTTAATACCAAAAGCATGCATTTTGTGTGTAGAGGTGCCATGGGATTTTTCAAAAGAACCTCAGCTTTTTCAAAAAAACTCACTAATGTAGATGTAGTCATGCTGTATTTGCTGTTAGCTATTGTTAGAAACCAAAAGGTATCTAATCAAAATGGAAAATCAGACTCATAAAAATTAATCAAATCAATTGTTATACTCAGTTTTTTTTTTAATGCTAGGCCTCAAGCAATAAAATCAAGGTGCTTAATTTCAGTTCTTCAGTATTGTTACTTACACGTTTAAAGTTAAGCTGCTCCTCAAGTACTTTGCTTGATCAAAGTCTCTAGTTAATGGACTCACTGATTGGTGGCATTTCAGCTGCCTTACTCACCACCGAATAGTGAATTGTTTTCTTAAATATTTAAGTTTTTGACAGATGTTGCAAACTTTTCAAGTATTACATGACATATCTTTGGTTTGTTTGTTTTCTAAATCCAGATGATACCGGGACTGGTCAGTTTTATAATTTTGCTGCTAACTTTTAAATCTAATGGTCAAAAGCCATCAAGCTCCAGGTTAACTTTATTAAAGAACACTACTTCAGAAAGAAATCAATACATTAAAACACTTCAGTTTCTGGGGGACCAAAAAAAAAACTTTATATTATGGAATTCCAATCACATATTTATTCTGGTTTACAGTATACTGTTACAGGGAAAGAATAAGCACATCATTAAGCCCAGGTAAACCTTTTTGAACTATTGGCAATGCTCTAAAAGCTATGGGTAATGATCTAACCAGCAATGATGGTTAGCTCTGTAACTGTAAAGAACCAATGAGTGTTAAATGGCTGCATATTTCATGGGAGCTATTCTTGAGTTCCTGCTACAATAAGCATATGTCAAAATGAAACATATTATGTATAAAAATAAAAAAATAGGGTAGATTTCCCCCCCTCAGCAAAATGCATAAGCAAAAATAATATAACTTATGGCAGCCCTTCTAACACATACACACACAGAGAAGAAATCTCTGGAATAGAAGAGAACTTTAGCATATTTCCCAGCTCTGTTTCATATAACTTTCCCCCCGCTAAAAAAAGTCATTGGATTATGCAAATATGGGCAAGGCCAAATTGCCTACAGAAATGGCTGTGCATAAACTAAATATCACTTCTTTCCAGTTTTGATAGTCTCCAGCTTAAAATAGCAGTAATCGTCCAAAGGCAGTTGTTCGGTCCAATTAATACAATCCTCATATTTCTCTAACAAATCATGCATAGCAGTGTATCATACAACACATAGATACTATATTACAGTGAAGGCCATTATAAAGCAGGAATTCAATGAATTTTAAAAGCTCATATCCCCTTTTGCCAGAAATAAACTGTCTGCCCACAGAGGGGGTAAGACGCAGTATCTGTGGAAGGTAAAGAAAAACTCAAAAGGATCATTTTGCTGGTTGTAGTTGTCCATTGCTGGGTAACATTGTTTCTTTACTAAGTAGCAACTAGTCCTCTGCTCTATTTGTATGTTTCCTTTCCATGTAATGGAAACCTTAGCCATAACATTGGGCTTCACTGGTTGTTTTTTTCATTTCAAAGGAGGCTGATGTTTTCTGATGTAGAAGCACAAAGAAAGGGTGGTAAATGGTCTAGTTGTAAACCAGATGCTCTCATGCCCACACATCACAAGTCTAAAAATGGCAATTATGGGGATCTGTAGACAATCAATAAGATTAAGGCTCTCATGCTTCAATGGCATCTGCCTTTCCAATGTCGTTGAAAGATTTTTAAAGTAAGCCCATTTTGGACCCAGTTAGATTTTTATGGGGTATGCACATTAGGCTGCATTTTAAGCTGTGCGTCTTTCCTAACTGCCATTCCTGCAAAATCGACCTGATATGAATATCCAGCTTAATCCTCTCTGGCTTACGTCTCATCAAGAGTGAAAAAAATCCAGTAAATGGAACTTAAATCACAATTCTTCACAGGGAATTTGAATATTACTGTAGGACTATTAATCACTTGCTTCTAAGGAGTTTGTGTGTCCAGAAAAAATGTTTGGATCCCATTCTATAGAGAAAGGGAAATACACTATGTGCACACTAAACATCCATCATTATAACTTGCCTTTAAACTTGTGAAAGTAACACGTACTAAAACTGTGGATGGGAACCCTAAACATGTAGGCTACGGTTACACTACAGTGATCCATCTACAGAAGTTATTGTCAGACGAGATTTCCCAACAAAAATCCTGTCGACAGTGCAACCACACGCAAAAGCCAATTGAAAGATGGCTGTGCTCTGTTGACTGCCTAGCCAATCTCCTGACAAAACAGACACCTGGAACCCTGTCAGACAGGGCTGCCCATTGTCCTGGAATCCCTATCTGTTGAGAGAAACCCCCCCAGATCATCCACGCAGTTTTTTTGTTGACAGAACCTGTTGACAATAAGTGCTTTTCCTCATCTGGGAGAGGCAGAAGGTTGTCAGGGTAAGTGCTGACTTTTGTTGCCGTATACTCAGCAAACCCAATTTATGTGTGGATGTTCCACCAGTTTTGTCAACAAAACCATGGTTCTCTTGCCAAAACTCACTACTTACAACACTCTTAAATGTTTTCAGGATTATAAATAAACTTGCGTGTGCAAAATAAGAGATATCCTTAAAATTTTTATTTTATAGATTTTGTGACTCTCCTATCAGAGATTTAATTCCATATATTTATTATATCCAAGTCCATACAAGTCTAAAGTGTTGTCTGTACCACAGCAGAAAAGAGTGGAGGAATCAAATAAAAGTTTAGTGTTTCTCTCCCAAAGTTATCACATTAGCTTCCAAAATACCTGTGTTGTGTGTATGAGAGAGAGACAGACAGAGACAGAGAGAATTGAAATGAATCATTGAACAATGATTCTGAGTACAGCAGTAAAATGCAAGGATATATTTATCTTATTCTTTTATCTCCATTTGAGGTTGTCTAGGAGCACTTCCTTTGTGATAAATGATTAAAATGTTCCATAGCAAAGGCAAATTAAATTGAAATAAGCAAAGTTTTCAGATAGATAACAAGAGGTTTCTCCAGAGAGATACTCCAAAGCTAAAGTAAACCTACAGAATTTTGCATGAGAACATAAAAAGAAACAAATTATATGTAACAGAGAGAAAGCTGTGCTAGTCTATATACTATCAAAACAAAAAAGCAGTCAAGTAGCACTTTAAAGACTAACAAAATAATTTATTAGGTGAGCTTTCATGGGACAGACCCACTTCTTCACGCCATAGCCATACCAAAACCGACTCAATATTTAAGGCACAGAGAACCAAAAATAGCAATCAAGGTTGACAAATCAGACAAAAATTATCAAGGTGAGCAAATCAGAGAGTAGAGGGGAAGGTGGCAGGGTGGGAGTAGAGGGAGTCAAGAATTAGATTAAGCCAAGTATGCAAAAGAGCCCCTATAATGATTCAGAAAATTCACATCCCAGTTCAAACCACATGTTAATGTGTCAAATTTGAATATAAAAGAGATTTCAGCAGCCTCTCTCTCAAGACTGTTGTGAAAATTCCTCTTCTGTAAGACTCAAACCTTTAAGTCATTAACAGAATGGCCCACCCCATCGTTCACCCTGATAATTTTTTTTCTGATTTGTCAACCTTGATTACTATTTTTGGTTCTCTGTGCCTTAAATATTGAATCTGTTCTGGTATGGCTATAGTCTGAAGAAGTGGGTCTGTCTCATGAAAGCTCGCCAATAAATTATTTTAAAGTCTTTAAAGTGATACTTGACTGCATTTTTGTTTCAATCATACATGTGTTTTTAAATTCTGAACAGAAATACTTAGATTGGTTTTTATTAGAAAAGGGTGCTAGGAGTTGGGGACTTATTTTTAGCCCTGAATAGAGAAGGCTAGTCATTATCCAGCTATACTGAAAGAAGGACAGAAGACACTTGATATGGATTTCATCAGTCCTCAACTTTACTATTAGATGTCTGGAACTACCTGGCAGATAACAGTGTTCAGTGAAGGTAATACCCTGTTTATTTGGCATTTACTGATGGAGCTTCCATTAGTTCTCCCCTTTTCCAGTCAGTCTCACCAGCAAACTGCCAGGACCTTATTATACATGGGGGGCTGTTACCATCTCCCCCTCATTTTCCATCCAGGTCCCAACAGTAATTCCACTTCTGGGCTTTCATCCCCTCTTCTAGGAGTGGGTTAGGTAGGCTATAAAAAAGGGGAAGTTGACTCCCTGCTGTCACAACCATAGAAGCCCCTAACCTCACACCGTTTCATTTCTTTAACCAGCACTTTATTTTTAAGACCTTTACCAACCCATTTGTCTGATCCTGGGAGGCCTTCCCACCAGACATCTACCACAAGGAAGCACTAGCAATTAGCTCGTATGTGTAGGCCTGACTAGAGTAGGCTGGCCATTACTGGGTGAAGCAGGAGATAAGAATCAATACAAACCTTTACCCAGCATTTACAACTTATCCCAAATAGACTTTTTCTGAAGTTAATATTAAAACAAACAAACAAACACAACACTTCTATTTCCCACCCCCCAAAAAAAAACCTTCAATTTTCCCACTTATCTATGCTTTTTAGATGAGAAAGGTTAGAAATGAAAGTGCTAATGTACTAGCAAATGGCAATGTGTCTAAAAGACAGTTCAATAAAAGTAAAAGGATATTGCGGAAACCTTATGAGGTAGGCTATTGTGGTTTCAGCCTAGTTTTGCATACTCCAGAGGCTTACACATTTTGGACAGGTTAAGATAAGCCTGCAATCATTTGGGTACATATTCAGTCTGAATCTCTGAAACATTTGTGGTTTATTCATCAGTTGATACGATCTTCTTGAAGCTTCCAAGCCCATAAATTAAAGACAGACATTTGTTTTTTGCACAGCACTTAATATAATGAGATATAATCCCCATCTGGGCACTTGTGAAGAGTAATTGCACATTTGCAAGATACATGAGATTTATAATAGAAACTATCACTATTTTGCTCCATGAGAAGAACTCCATATTCCTCACAGGGATAAATTGGCACCAGGATACAATAGGGTGAGACTTTTGTGAAATATGGTGTGTTATCTTTCATGAAAACTGTGAAATTATTGCTTGAAACATATGCATATTATTATAGATTATTTTACAATAATGTACTTCAGGTATTCTTATGAACATGAACAAGCCCAGACTAAACAAGATAGAGATGAAAAATGGTGTTGTGCTGTGATCTCGCAATGAGATCTCAGCAATTTTACAGACAGAAACGATGAATTATAAGTATTGTGAATTGAGCACTCAAAAGTGGGCGTGGTAACATAGACTAGACCTCAAGTGCTTACAGTTCTTCATGTAAAACCATGAAAGTTAATGAAGACAGGTTATCAGGAAAAAAAATTGTGGCAAGCTGCAGTACCTTGCATTCAAAATTTATGAAGCCTCCATAAAAAAATGAAAGCAAAACCAAAGAAAATCTCTGCAGGCTACCACAACAAGGATGATTAAACCAAAGGGATCCTAGAGTCTTTGGTTGACACAAATCCGAAAAATTTACTCTCATTTATGAGGATGGTAGTAAATTTTTCTATTAGTCATATAAACTGTAGCTAAACTGGATTATAGACGATAAATTTGCAGTAATTTATCTAAGGGGTGGAATGTTTATTTACTTTGTGTGTGTACTGCTTTTCTCATATGAGCAGTCCTATTGGTTCCAGTGGGACTACTTGGATGAGCAATGTTAGGGGTATTTGTAAAAAATCAAGTGTATATCTCTAATAATTCCTTTCTCTGCAGTAGTCAGGTATCTTCTTCTTAGAAAGAACACCCTCAGATGGGTGTTTCTGCAGCTGTAGCAAACAATAGAGTGGCAGAGGCTGGACTTGCCCCACACTTCAGAGGCCTCTTTGGCAGAAGAAGCAGTCCAGTTGCAGTACATTAGGAGGGTGCCAGGCTGGAAAGAGTCAATCACCTCTTGCCTAGCTGAGCCCAGCTTATTCCTCACAATGTGGAAGAGGCAGAGCATGAGAAGAAGCCAGAATAGTGATTAAAGGTTGTTCTGCTGCTACAAACCATTCTATCTTCTAAAAGGGACACACAAGGAGCCACAGATTTTACTTCAGCCATTCCTTCCATACTGTGCCCAGTATATATTTTGTCCCATCCTTCACTTATAGTCTTGAACCAGACCTTATTTGACCATTCCTTTTTTGTGGAGATATGATAGTTGTCCTTTGTTTTGTAATATCTGATAGTTACATTATATGAAGTTTGGTGGGAGGATGGGAGGGGGAAGAAATCATCTGCTAAAAGAAGAGGAAAGTCCTGCTCTCTATGATATAATTGCACTTATAACAAAAACAAAACCTATAGCTAAGAACGAACATGCCAACTTTAGGGAGAAGATGGAGTTTTTCATGGCAAACTTATCACTGATTTCCTGAATGACCTAAGATGAATAGGGAAGAAAACAAAACAAAACAAAACAAAAAAAATCTTTCATGTTGTTGCTGTGATTTAAGCAAGGTCTGCAAGTTGGCAGTCCATCATCACAGGTTTCAAAGTGAAAGAAAAAAGCCAACTTCCATTTGCAGAGAATTCTCCTGCTATTTGTACATAGTCTACCTTTGTCACTGACATATGCTGGAGTGCATGCTGTCTATGGGCTTGAAAATCTCACGGCAGTAATCAGAAGTAGTACTGGTCCTGATGGCAGGCATCAAATAGGTTACTGCCAGATCTTTGAACTACAAAAATAAATAGAGAATAGAAATGTATTGTATTGGCCAAGGCCGAGGCCGAGTCATCTGTCTTGGAGCATGCTCTGGTGAAAGTGTTTAACTTGGATTTCTTCCATCACATGTGGTAGCTGCAAGAGTGAAGAAAAAAAAAAAGAACAATGTTAGATGGTATATTTAATAGTGTGTTAGCTTAACAATCCTCAGGATACAGTTACTTCCATGTTTTCTCAGGAGCCAGAGCTTAACTTCTTCATTGTACCCCTGTATGTGTGCATAGACAAGATTGTGCATTTTTTTCTGATTTCTGAAAGGCTATTTACACACATATAGGTAAGCACACAGTTAAACACACACGTTCCTATTATATGTGGTTATAGGTAGGAAAGGATTTGAGATTGCCAGAGAAACTGCACACAACTCCAGTCTTGACATCCTTGACTTATGACGTTCTTTCAGTGAAAAGCTCTAAACCAGAGGATTTGGAATGCAGAGTAACTGGATGTTTGTTGATTTTGGCTCAAATATGTTCTTCTTTTCTTTCCTTTAGTGACCGATATAGAGCACAATCTATAACAATGCAGAATCCCTTTTTTCTTTACTTGGCTATGTTTTTAATAAAAAAGCCTTTTCCAAGCCCCCACCTCATTTGTAATACCCACATGGTTTTGAAAATTATGCATTTGTCAAGAGTGTGCCCCTTGGAAAGATATCATAGGTATTAAGTGTTCTGCATTAGGGAATACTATGCATGTTTTCACAGCTGAATTAGCATGTATTACATTATCAGCAGAAGCTTCCTAAAAATTAAGTGAAACTGTAATGTTGAAACAAAACAAAATCATTATTTTCTATATGTCTGTCCCTGTTTTTCAATAACTGCTTCTGGTGCACAAAAGTATTTGGTGGAATATGAATGGAAATAATAGAGTTTAGAGAACAGAATGAGGCAGATTCCTGAGTACAATTTTGCCATTTGGTGCCATGCTGGCAATGCAAAGCATCCATAAGTCTGCTTTATCTAAATTCACAGCCATTTTCTGTCATCTGAGTACTACAAAGCAAATGGAATGTACTGAAGAATATGGTTAAAAATAACTATGCTAGCATTTCCTTTATTAATGGTCCATGTTTCCATTGATTAATGCTGCTTTTATTTTTACTGCTCGACTAGAATAAGGAGAATGTACATAAAGCGGACGATCAGCTCTGTCCTCAAATGAAAACTAAAGAAAAATTACTAAAAATTTTAGTTTTTTTAAAAACCATGCTTTTAAACATAAATTATTTTTGAAAGCATAGAAAATAAATAAAGCCTATGGTTACACTAACAAATTTTGCCAACAAAAATCCCAGTTTTGTGGACAAAACTGGTAGAATGTCCACACACAAAATGCATTTTGTCCAACAGTTTGTTGACAAAACTCAACACTTTCTCCGGCAGTGTTCTGCCTCTCAGCCATGAGGTGTAACACTGTTGTTGACAGATTCTATCAACAAAAATCGATGTGGACTCTCTGGGGTGCCTTCTCTTGACAGACATGGCATCCAGAACAATGGACAGTCCTATCTGCTGTGCTTCCAGGTTCCTGTTTTGTCGAGAAAGTGGCCAGACAGTTCAGTTGCTCTGTCGACAGGGCGGAGCACTCTTCTATTTGGCTTTTGAGCATGGCTGCACTCTGTTGATAGAAGTTTTATCGGGAAATCTCTTCTGACAGTGACTTCTGTTGACAGAGTGCTGTAGTGTAACTGTAGCCAAAGCGCAAAGACAAATTCAGCTGAAATTGCCAATGTTGGTCTGACTTCAGGGTGAAAACCTGCATCCTTTCATAACTTTGCCTAGATGTAGTCCATATTTCCCAGAATTGTCAAGCATGAAAAAAGAAAATTGGGAGTGAACTCAATTCTGAAAGTTTTTGGCTGTAAATGTGAAGAGATCAAGTTTTGGTCATACTAACCAAAATGTTTTAGATTGTTCATAGAACTTGAACAACAGTCCATCTACAACATAATAAATTAATAAACCAATCAATAATTTTGGCTAGATATTTCGTATCATAGATGATCCTGTACTGCAACTGTCTTGGTAAATCTATGATGAATAAAGAGATTATGAATTACAAAGAACTTTATGGCCATGTCTACACTTGGCCAAAATTTCAAAAGGGCCGTGCTAGTGGCCAAATTGACTGGGATAAGATAGGAATACAGGGATTTTGATGTTTGCAGGGTCCTTTGGAAAAGGGCCCCATGTTGACAAGCCGTGGTCAGCAGCATGCTAATGAGGAGCTGAATATACATTTCAGCACCTCATTAGTATTCTCCAATTTGGCCATTAGCTGGCCCTTTTGAAATTTTGGCCAAGTGTAGACACAGCCTATATGATAAACTCTATCTTGGTGTTAGCATACAAGCTTAGTTGTTTCATGTTCTTCCATTTGAACTATATAACTTAATATGACAAAATAAATTAGGTTCCATACAAAATTACATAGTATTTTCACTTTTCCTAATTTTAATTCCCCAGTGGCTAATTTTGAAATGCAAGGACTCTCCTGGAACTACTCTGATGACAATAGTTTAACTGTGGCTTATACTCTCTGAGAACCTACACAATACAGTTTTAAATTATTTAAGGTACATTACAATCATTATCTTTCCAAACTACATTTTGATCATTTAGCAAAAATACCCTTTTTTTTAAAAAAAAGTGTCTTTATTCTACATATTACATGCTTATCTTTCATAATTTTTCTTGCTTGAAAAAGGAAATCTGCCATTTGTTAGTCTTAATCCATGCTAATTAAGCAATTCAACTGCAGGGTCATCTTTTTGTATCTACTCTCTGTTAGATATGGTGTATTGGCTTCTTGAACAGCCCAGGTGCATGTCATTAATAACATTTTTTTTAAACAAAGGGATATTTTTTCACTTCAAATCATAGCTCCCATGAATATGGCCACAAAGGTTCAGTTACATCAAATATTTGTGATGAAAAGATGTTTTTCTAGCATAGGGAAGGTCAAGTAACCGACAGATTTGTGAAATCCCTATTATGCTTTAGGGATTTGGACATTTGAAACATACAAGGTTTAAAACTACACATATAAGTTATACTTTTTAAAAAAATGATTATTTGCTATAATATTTAGAGGTTCAAGTTTGCCCACCCCAAACCACCCCAAATATAACTCTGACTAGCAGCATGTGAGTATTTCTATCCATATGCAAGAAGGGACGAAGGTAGGGCCTCCCAACTGGACCTAAAAGGATGTGCTCTGGGACTCACCATGCTTCAAAGTTTGCCTTCTGCACTACCTCATTGCAAAGACTAGTGCAGAGCTTCAAAGTCAGCCAGAATAGTGCCCAGGAGCAGAACTGGATACAGTGGCTTCACCCAGTACATTATCCTTAGCATAGACAGCCACAGTCTTTTGGACTTTCAGTTTTGCTCCAGATTCAGTACCAAGCCCTCTTGATTGCCTCCCCATCCTGTCTCCTTTTTCAATCCATTTTGTCTATTTTACCCCAGCAAAGCAAGAAAGCTGCTTGCCAATAACCACGGTAAACTCAAGGGAAAATTGATATCTTTAACAATCCCTCCCACTTCCTTTCTACTTTTAATGTTCCTGAAAGTGCTGGAATTACTGGTATTCTGAGGATGCTATAGTGGCTACCCTGGAAAAAGATGATTTGGCTTCAAAAAAGAGAGAGAGAGAGAGCTGTAGTGAATTCCTGTGTAAAGCTGGACAAGTAAATCACTGAGGGCCCAATCCTGCAACACTGACATCTAGTGGAGTTTTCTTATTTATTTCAAAGGAAGCACAATCAGGCATTTAACTTTCTGTGTGTCTCACTTCTTCCTGTGTAAAATGAGGAATTATAAAATCTCTCTACCACTCAGGATCAGACCACCATGCAAGGTATTTAATAGAAGCTCTTTGATGCTAGTAACTCTTCAGAGTTTCATAATCTCACTCTAACTATAGTCAGATTCTTCATTTTGTTATATCCAATGGCATATACTGTGCCATTATATTTTTTTGGCCTGAACCCAGCATGAATGGAGAGGTGATATCCTGTTTCTCAGGATAAATTCTGTTTGAACCAGTCACATTCTGGTAAAGTGTTAACCATTCTAGAACTTTAAGACCTACGTTCCAGCTCCTAAAGTTTTCTCTTCTCTTCCCTTGCAATGAAAGAGCATTTGTATTATTAAAATTTGATTTATTTTGGCCCTGTACTGCTGAATATTTTGGGCTGCAGACCTACTATCTCTATACCACTACTGAATAGTTCAAATACTCTGCTTCTACTAGAACATCCTGGAGGCCATATAATCACAGAAGAGTTTTTATATCAGAGAGGTAGCGATGTAAGTCTGTAGCTTCAAGAACAACAAGAAGTCTTGTGGCACCTTATAGACTAACAGATATTTTGGAGCATAAGCTTTCGTGGGCAAAGACCCGCTTTGTCAGATGCGTGAGTAGTGGATGGTTTCAGAGGGGTATTTAATTATCTTCATTCAGATGCAGGGAATTCAGAATTAATAATTTTTTAGTTACTATTAAAATTCAAAATAAAATTCCTTGTGGACTCAACATGAACAGTGTTAAAATTGAGGCCTCATTTTCTTTCATTGCTCTAAAATGCAATAGCAGAGCTGAACCCACATATTTTCAGGAAGCTCAGGTCTAGCAAGATGCAAATTTCAATATTGACTCTAGCCAACTAGAATACAGACACAAACGGAAGTTTGCAGTCCTGCAAGCACTTACACATGAGTAATTATGCAAACATGAGTAGTCCTACTGGCTTCAATAAATTCCATTAATATAAAGTTACTCATAGGTAACTGTTCATAGAATCAGGGTCCATCTGATTCAAGCCCATCTGCAAACACTGGACATGCATATTCATTTAGAAAATATTTCACCAAGAATGTACACTTTGTTAGATTTTGTCAATGTTCTATCCCCTTCTCCATCTCACTGGAGGTGGAAGGGATGCCTGAACAGATTAACAGGAGAAAGACCAGTAACAAGAGCAGGGCTGAGGTGGGCTTGGCTACTTTGGGGCCTTCCCATTTCTTCCACACCAGGTGCACTGAAATGTAATGAGACTTAATGCCATAAGAAGATTAACTGCCTTTTGAGAATGCCCCTAGGTAGGCCTTTACCTAAGTCTTGCTGACTTTCAAAAAAAGATTTAGGCACCTAAATCACTTTGGAAAATTTTACCTCAGTAGTTCCTTTAATCATATTACCTTGCCATAAACACTGCACTTTATGGGATTTTCTATTTTATGACAAAACATGATTTAAAAACCTTTTCAGAGTCATTGTATTTAATCAATTTAACTATTGTAAACATAAAATAAAATTACATGCTAAACTTGCCTTAAACCTGTCAATTACTTTTATGCACATTATGAGGGCTCTCCTGCTTGCTGTTTCTTCTGTGAGAAAGTAGCTTTTACTCTGGGCTGTGGAACCTCAACAAACATAGAATCTGATAATACTGGCGACATTTCATTTAGCAGGCATGGCAGAGAGCAGAACGAAGATCTAAAAGAAATTTTTGTCTTGCGTAATGCAAACTCAGTCTTACTTTAAAATAAGATGCTTGTTTATGGGGTAGTGTTCTATGAATTGTATTTGTAAAGATCTCCCTTTCTTGCCTGTTTCCCATGTAAAAGCTTTGCTGTTTAGACCATTCTTTGTTGTTTGGACCATTGATAAACTGATATTCATGTTATATGTTATTGTTCTAGTTGTGAGAATATATATAAATTGATTTAGTGTATGCTAACACATGCTATATAAAGATTTGAGCATTCCCTGTGCAAACTAGATGTTTCCAGATGTCAAAATAGGTTCATAGTGACAGAAATACTTGTGCAGTTAATAAAAAGTGCTTCCTCTTCCTTCTCTTGCAGAAACTGACTCCTGGATGCCAAGATAAGATAAGGTAGGATAAGATAATACTCACGATAGACTCAGAAAAGTGTTGTAACTGAGGCTTTGAGTTGGAGTTTACAGTATCACAGATGTAAAAGCGTTAGTTTTAAGTCCATCTTTTCAGTGTTCCATGGAATAGCTATCTGAATTCCACACAGAGAAGTTGTGTAAACAGAAAAGTTCTCACAATTGCTGCACTATATGTGTACAAACCCTACAAATTGTCAGTAATTTTGCTTGGGTTTTTGGAAACTATACATCAGTGCTCTCCTGTAGTGTGTTACATAAACTTAATTGTCTTAGTCCAAATTGTAGTTTGAAGATCAAATTTAAATCTCAATTCATAGGAGTAAATATGGAGTAAGGGAGATCAGGAGCTGTTTCAAGTGTCTCCATCACGAATATTATTAGTCAACAATTTTGGTGGTAATTACAGCCTGAACTACTTTCTTAAATCTGGAAATGGACCTAGCTGCTCAAAAGTGAGACAAACTGACAGGGCAGCATCCTCACATTGGATAAACAGAAAATTTGTGGGCAATCCTCACATTGTATTTTTCCCTGGATAAATAAAACTTTGAATTTCCATTACAGTCTTTCTATACATAAACAAGAACAAATTCTACATTTATGACAAGTCTATGCTCTCTGAAAATGAATGGAGTAACACTACAGTAGCTGTGAACAAGGTTTATCTGTCAAGTATCGGAGGGGTAGCCGTGTTAGTCTGGATCTGTAACAGCAATGAAGGGTACTGTGGCACCTTATAGACCAACAGAAAAGTTTTGAGCATGAGATTTCATGGACACAGACTGATGAAGTGAGCACAGCATCTGATGAAGTGAGTCTGTGCTCACGAGAGCTCATGCTCAAAATTTTTCTGTTAGTCTATAGGGTGCCACAGGACCCTTCGTTGCTCTTAAGGTTTATCTGTGTGACTGTTTCAAGAGTTTCCCCATCATTGTGGGTCAGGTGCCTTGGCTATGTTATCCAGCTTTTTCATTTTCCAGAAAAAGGTTTTAGTACAGGGGTCAGCAACCCCTGGCATAGGTGCCAAGAGTGGTATGTGAGCTGATTTTCATTGACATGCAAAGTGGAGCTCAGCCCCCTGCTTCTCCTTCCCCATGCAGCCAGGACCTTGCTCAACACCATACTGCCTGTGGATTAACAAAAGGCCAACTAATGCTACTAACCACCACCTAAACAGTAAAGCTCTGCACCTTTTTTATTTATTAATGAAGCTGTTGTAAGTAAGACTGTTGGTGACTTTAAAAAGTATCACTGGCTCTGCACATAGAAGTCACAAGTTCACATTTCAGCACTCTGTCTCGGAAAGGTTGCTGACCCCTGTTCTAGTAGATCACAAATAGAAAGTGAGTCAACATTGACACTGCTGCAAAGAAGGCAAATATCATTCTAGTATGAATTAACAGGAGTGTCCTATGTAAGACAATTATCAGTGGTAAAGCTGTCACTGGACTATTGTATGTTTTGGACATCACCTTTTAAGAAAGATGTGAACAAATTGGAAAGATGCCAGAGGATGGCTACATCTACACTAGCCCCAAACTTCGAAATGGCCACTCAAATGGCCATTTCAAAGTTTACTAATGAAGCGCTGAAATGCATATTCAGCGCTTCATTAGCATGCGGGCGGCCGCGGCACTTCAAAATTGACGCGCCTCGCCACCGCGCGGCTCGTCCAGACGGGGCTCCTTTTCAAAAGGACCCCGCCTACTTCAAAGTCCCCTTATTCCCACCAGCTCATGGGAATAAGGGGACTTCTTTTCGAAAGGACCCCACCTACTTCGAAGTCCCCTTATTCCCATGAGCTGGTGGGAATAAGGGGACTTTGAAGTAGGCGGGGTCCTTTTGAAAAGGAGCCCCGTCGGGACGAGCCGCGCGGTGGCGAGGCGCGTCAATTTTGAAGTGCCGCGGCCGCCCGCATGCTAATGAAGCGCTGAATATGCATTTCAGCGCTTCATTAGTAAATTTCAAAATGGCCATTTGCATGGCCATTTCGAAGTTTGGGGCTAGTGTATACACGGCCGATAGCATCAAAAATAAGAGGTTAAGGTAACATGTCCTACGTGGAAAGGTTGAAAGAATTGGTCTTGATTATTCTAAAGAAGAGAAGGCTGAGGGGAGACATTGTTCAAATATATGAAAGTCTGTTCAAAGAGAGGACAATGAACAGTTGTTCTCTATGTCTACTGAGGTTAGGATAAGGAGGGATCACCTGCTTAGTTTACAGGAAGGGAGGTTAAGGATAGGTAACATGATAAATATTCTAACCTGTCTCCAAATTAAGACAGGCCTTATGATGTGATGTCCAGTTCACATAGATGTACTCAAGCAAGTTCACTTTCAAACTAGTGCCCTGGATAGAACTATACTGGGCATAGTGTAGGTAAGATCTAGTCCTGCTGAATCTGGCCTGGCAGCCTCAGAAGAATTGCCAGAGGTTAGTCCATGCCCTTCCTCTTTTCTATTGCCCATACTACTACAATATGTTACTTTTTAAAAAGTATCTAAATAAGCTGGGAATCTCATTCCTAGCTCCAAGTTTAGGATAGTTAAATACTACAGCTGGTTACTTGGGGAACTTGTATGTTTTCAGGAATAAGTTAAAGAAATACTTGCCATGGATGTTCTTAGCAGGGGGAGGGCAGGCAGGAAGGATGCTTTAAATGATATTTTGAGGACTCTTTCAGCCGTCTATTTTCATTATAATCTCCACATCAGGAACACGAGCCTTCCATGTCTGGAGTCAGTGCATAGCTGTAGCTTGTTTTGTTTTTGATTTTTTTCCCCATCAACATTTCCACAAAACAGAAGTTGATCTATTTTAATATAAATTATTTTTGTAATGTGAATATTAGCATATGTTAAAATGAAACCAAAAGTGGGCTACATGTTAAACAAAAGCCTCTTTTAATTAATTAACAGCTAAAAATAGGTACTATATAAAGACGGGACACTATTAAAGTGTTTATGTAAACAATATCCAATAGGAACTGTCTGGATATATGATCATGAGAAGTAGATTTGTTTGTTTACTGTCAAAGGTCTCAACAGCTAATAATTTCTGGCCATAGCTTGAAGTCACTTGAATGCTACACAGCTGCAGTATTAGTCAGACTTTCCTTTTTTTCAGAATTCTCTAATCCTTGCAATATTGTATGAAATATGTTTCCAATATTTATCTGGATAAAAATGTGCTTAACATTGCAAATGTATAATTCTGACATTTGTCACATAGGAAATCTGTGTAAGGTAGAAGGTAACAGCATCTTTATTGTCAAAGCCACTGAAATGTGTTCTCTCGTACGGCTCATTCATATGCTTGTGCTCAGCATATTCACACATTCAGTACAGATTTGTTATCAGTCAGAGGTAAAGGCATGTTAGAGTTGCTGAAGCCAATTGTGAGGCCTTACTGCTTGGCTGAACTTACTGAACTGATCCATTGCCATATGTGAGACTCTGAGTCCCGGCATTTTTCAGTGTCAGAATGCAGAGGAATAAAAAATAATAAATGGTTTTTGGATTTGTTATATATACTCTTCGATGCAAATCCTTGGCAGGCCAGAAATAGAAAAGTTTACGCGTCTTTTTTTAATTAGATTTCATAAATGATCATCCAATTTATTGTTCCCTGGTCTGTTTCCCCTCAACTTCCCTCCCCCCCCAAAAAAAAAGACATTTGAAACATGAGGCAGTTTATTTAGATACTGGTGATTACAATTAATGAAGGGGGAAGGGGCAGAATGTGCTCTTCTGATGATGAGTGGTCAAAATTTAGACAAGGAATCAAAACATATGAGATTAAAGTTAATCACATGGTCTAGTGAAGTCCTGTCTAAGCCAATTTTCACCATGTCTCTACACTTCTACTTCAGCTTCTGGAGGACACCACTTTTAAGGAACTCTAAAATGGAGATCATGGAAGATACACATGCACCCTTCGGAGCTTATGATGAACGTTCTAGATATGACCTTCTCCTGCATTTTTTACACAGTATTAGTAATAGCTTGCTGGAATCTGGCCATTGTCTACAGAGACTGTCAGTGCCAAATCACCCATTAAAATTGATTAGTAACAGATTACCATCATATGAACTGAAGGATAAATCAATAGTTTTGCTCTTGTTTAGGGGTCACAGCACTAACTCATGCACTTCTTGGCAGTCAAAGGCACCAAGGACTGAACAGGTCATGGAGACTAAGCTACAGATTATACCCTAAGTGTGTTCCCTCAAGGAAAGGTGACAAACTGTTGGGTAAACTTGACTGGAAGCTTTATCTGCTCTGTGCAAACATACAGCTTCAGTAATACATGCTATTAAGTGGACACCTTTCCTAAGTTTGGGGAGGCGGGTGTTTGTTTTTGTTTTAAATTAGACTGAGCTATAAGAATCATATTCTAAAGACCAGAAGCTATATATTAAGTGGAAGTCACTATACAATAGTTCAGAACAGAATTTTTTTGCATAATCTCTCTCCTTGTTACCTTGTTTTCATCTAGTCTCTTGAGAGAGACTCATTGGCAGAATGATGACACTTAAGAAGTAAATGTAAGAAAGAATGAACAGCTGATGTATTCATGCCAGCTTTATTTGATTAGCTTGCAGTACTACACACTAAAACAGCTAACTTCTACCCAGAACTATTTTAGGGAGAGTAAGATTAAATAAAGCTCAGATATACCAACAACCAGGATATACAAAAGTGTCCATTTTCTGATTCTTCCTTATAAACTACTCAACCCTATGGTGTGCACCTTTCACTTTCACATCTAGCCCCTGTTCTTCCAAACAGTCTCTTGCTTTGCAAGTGATTTACCATCAACTTCAGTGAGACTACCCACAGGCTTAAAATTAAGCATGTGCATAAATGCTTGCAGGTTTTGACTTGCTGTGTCAGAATCAGTTTCACTGGAATAAAACTCAAAACATTCTGAGGTTACAAGATTACCTGAACAGTTTCATAATCATAAAGTACCCGATTCTTCTCTCATACCAGGGCAAGCTGGGAGGTGTACAGCATAAAACTACAGGAGAGAATTAGGGGCATAAAATACTATATCTGCTGCCATTGTGGTTACTATCTATATACAAAAATAATGCAGTGACAGCTATGCAAGGTCAATGAACAGTCTTCCACTTTCCATAACAAAACAAAACAAACTTTGCTTCCAGTCCAGAAAGTTTAGAGCCATTGTAAAAACTTCTTTATGTTAGCCAGTTTTATGGTCATCAGGCAGACTTTTAGGAAAGCTGAAGGATGGGAATTTTTTATAATTAATTGTGTATATGCTCTCTACTACACAGATCTGTTGCAGGGTGTGTCATAGACTCCATTCTGCCTGAAGTTAAGAAATTTTCCAGTTTATCTCAGGTGGCAGGGGCCTTTTGCTTTGTGCAGAGGCAGTAGCCTTTTGCTTGCACATGCAACGGCTAAGAGAGTTGGTTGATTTTATCTCATAGTGTAGACATAGCCTGTGATACCAGCGAGGGTTGCTAGACTCCTTAATCATTGCTGCATACTTGTGAGAGTTCAGTGGTAGCTACAGGCCTGGTATTCATCTGATTATATTAATTAAATATATAGTGTTGAGCATCTCTGAACTTCCTAGCATACAGCTATCCAAACCTTTATTTATTATTTCAAGTATAATCTCACTGGAACAGCAAGGGAGAAATAATTGAGAGACTATATTACTTCACTGTTTCCTGGAGCAATGTCTCTATCTAAGTGCCCAAAATCGTATGATCTTTGCTTGTTGCCATATCGCATTATATACTTCATTAATTTGTTTTCCACTGTCACTGCACAGTGTCATGACACTTCTGTTTCAACATTTTTTCCTGTAACTGAATGTGTTTTGAATGATTTTTCCCCACATATTTATAGTATTCTGACGCTTTATTTTTTTTCACTCTCATTTCTACATAGTCCAGGTCTATCTGTGTTTCTTTTATTGCTTCCAAATTTAGTAACTATTTTAATAACTTAATAATCTCCAGCAAACTTCATTAAGCTGCTTCCACCTGTCAATCAGTAATGAAGCTGTGAAATAAGGTTGGATCCAATATTGAACCTTGTGATATCCCTTTAAACTATCCTGTTTGGGGATAATAGATAGGGCTAAATTCATCAGCCATAGAAAACAGCCACATCTGGGGTAAAAGTCAACAATGTTTAACACCACTCTTAATATAGAAAACAGAAGCTCTAAAATCTCTTACACAAAGGGGTATTTCAATTAAACAGAAGCAGGATTTAGAATTTTTCTGAGGATCAACTGCAAATACTCCATGTTCAACCTGAAACAATGGTATTTATTTGTACAATTTGTTTGCAATCAGAATTTTGCTTAACTGAGGACTCTAAATCAGCCTAATTTTGTACTCTTGTTTCAAAGAGCAATTTTTTTGTGATTACTTGCTTTTCTAAAACTGTTTCAGTTTTGATAGATTTAAGACAGTTTGTGCCTGCCCTTTATATTGGTGCATGGTATTGGGAATGGCGCAAAGACCTTTCTCCATCTCTGAATTACACTGACTATGTAATCATCTGCACAATCACTCAAAACCTCTCTTAGGTTAAGTTTATTCTGTGAGTTGTAAGCAGCTTGTTGCTCAGGTTCACAGCTATACTCCTACATGAAAGAACTATATTTGAAAGCTAGTGAACAAGGAAGCCCAACTAGTCTGTAGAAGAGTATTATATTAAGTACAGAGCCTACCAAAAATATTGGGATATTATAAAAATGAAATCCAAACTACTAATAAATCATAATTAGTAAATGTTGTTCAAAATTAATGTCTAATTTTCCTAACACCGTTTGAATCAATCACCACTGCACAAGACACTTCCTGTATGTCACTGCATCTTGAGTCAATGTCAGTCAACTTCTGCTCATGAACAAGAACACAGCTCAAAATAACTCAGAGGCTGGAATTCCATGAGCGTGATGAGGTTAGATCTGCAATGTGTTTGAACGCACATAAATAAAGGAAATATTTGCATCTATGTTATTAAAACCAGGATTTTAAGCCAGGAATTATTTGTTATCCGGTACCTTATGTTCCTTTTTGCAAACTAAAGCAACATCTATGCACAGAAGTCTCTGCTATCAATATTTTAAGTGCGCATTTGGGGTGGGTGGGGTGGGGTGGGGTGGAGGGAGACTGTCTGAGCCTCTTTTTCTTTAGCTCATTCACAATATTTAAACTCAACTCTCTACTATTGCTACAGAAACTTCAGAACCTTCTCTTCTATCCCAGCATGAGAACTAAATGCAGGTTTCCTGCTGACAGGCTGGGGCTGAGCTTTTTAGTAAGAAAACTGAATTTACTTAGGAAAAAACCATCATATGGCAGGGCTATGGCAACAATAATACCTCTGCTGCCAGAAAACACTTACAGTGGGTGGCTCAGGTGGCCCCAAACACTTAAGAGCATTTTTCTTGTACTGTAAATTCCCTGTGGCACATTAATTTCTACTGAAAGCTAATAACTGTGCTTTCTAATGCAACTGGCCCTAAGTTTATTAGCTTGCAAGACAGAAGAATAACAGACACATATCATTTACATTTAACAAAGCTATCTTTCATGGTTTTCTTTATTTTTTCATATGCACCACACATTTCTCTTCAGATGGAAAAACACATTTGAACCATGTTCTGACTAACTTCCCATGAAGCAAAACTGATTTTACAAAAAGTCCTAAATATTTTACCAAATACTGACCTCTTTTTCAGAACATTGGAAAAGGGTTTCAAAAAACCAGTGGGGATCCTTCCCCACCGAAAACTTTAGTACAATCGTACTGTTATGATATATATCCTCTTTCCTATCTGAAGACAAAGCCATTGCTGAACTGATATAGGAGTTACTAGACTGTTTCAGTAGAGCAAAAAACTTCCAAGTGCTGTTTATCAATAAGAAAGGATACAGAAAATAGCAAATTGCATATGGTAATGAATAACAGAAATATAATGAGAATCTAAAAGGGCTTGAACTGGACTACTAAATGTTAACGTTCAAGTCAAGTCTATGGCAGTGTCTATACTAGCAAGTTCTTTAGGAAAAAAGCCCAGGCCTTTTCTAAAAGAACTTGTGGAGTGTCTACACACAAAATTTGCTCTTTCAATCTGCAATTGAAAGAATGTAGCACTTTTTCTGTCAGCCCTCTTCCTCTCCCACATGAGGAAGAGTGCCTTTTTGTGAAAGATTCTTTCAGAAAAAAAATGCGTGTTGATGCCCCGCTGGCCCTTTTTTTTTTTGAAAGAGCAGTCCTCATGGTGCTGGGTTTTTCAATTACTGGCCAGTTTTTTCAAAAGAGCAGGGGTTCTGCTGATGCTCTCTGTCAAAAGAGTGGACTGAGTTTTTGATAGCTTTTTTTGTGTGTCATCGTGTTTTTTTGAAAGAAGTTTTTTTCAGAAGAGATGTTCGAGAAGAACTTCTTTCCAGAGATAACTATGGTGTAGATGTAATCTAAATGAAAAGGTATTGTTGTCATCAGAATAATCTGAATTATCTATCACCACTAAAAATAGAGAGTAATCTTGGTACTACTATATTCTAGTACTGATACCAGGCAGAGGGTCATGGTAGAAACTGGCATGTCAGATATTCTATAAAACAAATTCCATAAAATTGGTGTTTAAATACTACAGTTGTCCATTAAATGGGGAGACACTTAATGGGTCGACATTTAGCTTTTGGTTGAAGAGAATCCCCTGCAAAGCTGAAAGTTTGTTGTTCATGAAAGAGACCATTTTTGTTTAACATTTGTAGCCAGAGTATATCTAAGTATTCAGAGCCAAAAGCTGACCTTTAAATCTAATTGTCTGTCTGCAGATTTCCCCAGTATGACAGAGTCCTCTAGTAGTACTGGGATGGCATAGAAAATGCTGTATATTCTCTGATCTAGGACTTCCAGTGTAAGATGATTAGTTTGAAAAAAAGGTCGATGGCTGGGGAGCCATTAACTGTTGCCAGTTCAGTCCAACTTTGCCTTCTCAGGATTAGCTCTGGAGCAGTGAGTCATAGTGATGATGAATAAAGGGCCTTCATGATTCACCCTTTCTGAACTTCCTGAAGTGTTGCAAGATCAGTCCCAAGGAAATAACCCTCAAATGTGCATTATTTAGATTATATTAACCAGATGTGACTATCTTGATGTCACCTGTTTACATGCCATCAGTCAGGTAACTTTGCTTTTCCATTTCGGGAAACTTGGGTTCAGAGGCACTTTTAGCACACCCTTATCTAGTTGGAAGACACTGAAAGTTCAAGAGGATGAAAAGAAAGATAAATCTGATCATTGTAGGGGAAGGTAAGTGGGTGGCCGGCCTAGTCAGAAACAGAGAACATTATTGTTGGCTAGTTCTCACAGCAACCACATTTGTATTGGCTTCAAAAGATGTCACACGCATGCTTGCCAAGCTTATAGGAAAGTACGATGTTAGAGACTTCAGGAGGAGAAAGAAACTCTGAAGTGAGAATGAAATAGAAAAAGGTAAAATCTTAAATAAAATTCTATCAACTTTAAACAGTCTTTTAAGCTTTCTCTTGCCCCCTTTTAGTAGCCGGAGTGTAAGGAGGCATGATCTGAGATTTATGGCAGAGGGTTCCTCCCAAAATTACTGAATATTGGTGATTAAGTAAATGAAACTCCAAGAACTAAAATAAAACACTTGGAAGATTCTTCTGTGGGATCCAGTGCTCTCACTATTGAAATCAATGTCAAAGCTCCTTTTGACTTACTGGGAACAAGAATGAGCCTAAAATGATTTTAATCTGTGAAAACAGCCAAGAATCGCGAATAATAATGATGGGAATGTCAAGGAGAACAATTTTTTTTTGTTTCTCTTCCTCCTAAATTTTACTATCAATGACATTTGTTACAACTTTTTTCTTCCCGCCCCCCCCTTTCGCTCTCTGTCTCTCTCTCTCACACACACAAAAGCTGCTAAGATGTCTGCTTGGGTGGCATTTAAAAAGAGAAGGAGGTGGAATAAAAAACAATTACAAGTCAGTGACCCAGCTTTTCTATAAGTAGTAGGGATTACATCTAATCCTAAAGGAGAAGGATAGCAATATTTTATAGTTTAACATTTTCTTTTAATTTATACAAGATTTGGGTGTCTCTGTCTGGAAAAACTAATTTGTTTAAAGCTGAACAAAGTGATATGAGAAGGGGAAAGTCTTCATTTCCTATCTGCCAAGGCCTAATGGCTCAAAAGTGATCTTTACTACACATGGTATACAAGTAGAGTACATACTCATCAGAAAAAGAACTCTTCTTCCCCATCCCTCCAGTTTCAGAAGATTGGCACAGCAAAATTTTCACTTTTGGTGGGGTGTGTGTGTGAATGTTTATTGCTAATTTGATGAGAAATTATTTAGATAGAATATAATGGAGAAAAAGACACAAAGAGTAGGAAATGCTTGCAAACTGTGGATAGTACATACCTGGATTTTATTTTGACAATTTCTAAGGCAGTGAAGACGCTGAAGTAATGTTCTCCATTTAAATGTAAGTAAAATGAGTTTGTTATAAGTACTCTAAAGCAGCACATCTAGAATCTAGCATTTAGGGTCACAAGGAATTTGCTTTTCTTTTTGAATCTAACCTACATAGAATTTAGAGAACCTTCAAGTAATAACTAAAGAGTATATAGTATCTATTATATTGAAGATGAACAAGTGAAAGGATTATCATGCATCTCTCCATCCTTAAAGATTTATTAAGTACATGTGCATTAATTGCAGTCTGATGAAAGAGCCTCACACCAAGTCCAGTAGTCCCTTTCTCCCTCAGTTCAAATCATTTACTTGTCTTGCTATGGTTTTGACTTCCCCTTTCTTCCTCTCAAATATTTTTCTTTGTTTGCCTCATTTCTCCCCATGCCTGAGGTACACCCTTCACATCAAATGGCAAGACTTTGTCACAAATGAGGAGCTTCGGAACAGAGCAGAACAAGAAATGAGGAGCTTCGGAACAGAGCATGACAAGAACTAACTGACATTGAAATCAAGAGATGAGAGTGGGAATGTCTAGTCCACACTCGCAGAAAATCATCATCCAGCATAGTCCATCAACCTCTCACCTGGGACCTGCAAGGAAAATGCAAAAGAGGAAGACTTTGGGCAACATGGAGAAGGTCGACTGAGATTGAAGAACAACAACAGGGGTAGTCCTGGAGACAGCTAGAAGTTTTGTTCCAAGACAGAGTGAAGCGGAGAAGACTTGTAGATGACCTATGCTACACATGAGCTACGTCTACACGTGAAGCCTACATAGAAGTAGCTTATTTCGACGTAGCGACATCAAAATAGGCTATTTCGATGAATAACGTCTACACGTCCTCCAGGGCTGGCAACGTCGATGTTCAACATCGACGTTGCGCAGCACCGCATCGAAATAGGCACTGCGAGGGAACGTCTACATGCCAAAGTAGCACACATTGAAATAAGGGTGCCAGGCACAGCTGCAGACAGGGTCACAGGGCGGAGTCAACAGCAAGCCGCTCCCTTAAAGGGCCCCTCCCAGACACAGTTGCACTAAACAACACAAGATCCACAGAGCTGACAACTGGTTGCAGACCCTGTGCATGCAGCAAGGATCCCCAGCTGCCGCAGCAGCAGCCAGAAGCCCTGGGCTAAGGGCTGCTGCACATGGTGACCACAGAGCCCCGCAGGGGCTGGAGAGAGAGCGTCTCTCAACCCCTCAGCTGATGGCCACCATGGCGGACCCCGCTATTTCGATGTTGCGGGACGCGGATCATCTACACGTGCCCTACTTTGACGTTTAACTTCGAAGTAGGGCGCTATTCCCATCCCCTCATGGGGTTAGCGGCTTCGAAGTCTCGCCACCTAACGTCGATGTTAACATTGAAATAGCGCCCAACACGTGTAGCCATGACGGGCGCTATTTCAAAGTTAGTGCCGCTACTTCGAAGTAGTGTGTACCTGTAGACATGGCTATGGAGTGCAAGGGTTGAGTAGTAGTAGCAGTAGTAGCAGATGGTAAAGTACCAGTTCTATTTACTACAGACTTGGGACCTGGTTTTCTTGTGCCATGAACATTATATAGTCATTTAAATATGCGTAAAATGGGCCATAGTTTCTGGTCTAGTCTAAGTGTTCTATAATACCCTCATGCTGGGGTATTATAGCATTGTATTGTGTGTCCTCTGGGTGGTGGATTGAGGAAGCCTTCCATGGATTGATCTCAAGAGGTTGCACCAAATAACAAGCAATAAGGTTCCATGGAGCAGCAGTACCTAGGGGAAGGGAAACTCTGATTCCAAACCGGGGCAGGCTGAACTCGCTAAGCCCCTTTTAGTGCATCAGTCTAGAAGAAGTAGTAACAAAGAGGAAGTCATGCTAGTCTATACACTATCAAAACAAAAAGCAGTCAAGTAGCACTTTAAAGACTAGCAAAATGGTTTATTGGGTGAGCTTTCGTGGGACAGACCCACTTCTTCAGACCATAGCCAGACCAGAACAGACTCAATATTTAAGGCACAGAGAACCAAAATCAGTAAGCAAGGAGGACAAATCAGAAAAAGATAATCCAGGTGAGCAAATCAGAGAGTGAAAGGGTGGGGGGGAAGGTCAAGAATTAGACTGAGCCAAGTATGCAGACAAGCCCCTATAGTGACTCAGAAAGTTCCCATCACGATTTAAACCACGTGTTAATATGCCGAATTTGAATGTAAAAGCCAGCTCAGATGTTTCTCTTTCCAAAATGGAGCGATAATTCCTTTTCGGTAACACACATACCTTCAGGTCATTGACAGAATGACCCATTCCATTAAAATGTTGACTAACTGGTTTGTGGATCTGGAGTGTTTTGATGTCTGTCTTGTGCCCATTGACCCTTTGTCTAAGGGAGTTAGAAGTCTGTCCAATATACAAAGCACCTGGGCATTGTTGGCACATGATGGCATATATGATGTTAGTAGAGGAGCATTAGAAAGTGCCTGTGATTCTGTGAGTAACCTGGTTAGGTCCAGTGATGGTATTTCCAGAGAAGATATGTGGACAAAGCTGGCAGCGGGCTTTGTTGCAGGGAAAGGTTCCAGGACTGGTAATCCTGGGGTATAGACTGTGGCTGTTAGTGAGCATCCTCATGAGGTTGGGAGGTTGTCTGTAGGAGAGAACAGGCATGTCACCCAGGGCCTTCTGGAGTGTAGCATCCTGATTAAGGATAGGTTGTAGGTCTTTAATAATTCGTTGCAGTGGTCTGAGTTGGGGGCTGTAGGTGATGACCAGTGGTGTTCCGTTCTTGGCTTTTTTGGGCCAATCTTGGAGTAGCTGGTCTCTGGGTATTCGTCTGACCCTGTTGATTTGTTTTTCTACTTCTCCTGGTGGGTAATTCAGGTTTATGAATATTTGGTAAAGTTCTTGTAGTTTTTGGTCTCTGTCAGTTGGATCAGAGCAAATGCGATTGTACCTAAGAGCTTGACTGTAAACAATGGATCTAGTCACGTGTGCAGGATGGAAACTAGAAGGGTGTAGGTAAGTATAGCGATCAGTAGGTTTTCGGTACAGTGTGGTACTGATCAGGCCATCCTTGATGAGTACTGTAGTGTCCAGGAAATGTATTTCTTGCATGTTGTAATCGAGGCATAAGTTGATGGTGGGGTGTAGATTGTTAAAGTCTCTGTGGAATTCCTCTAGAGCCTCTGTACCATGGGTCCAAATCATAAAGATGTCATCAATGTATCTTAAGTAGAGGAGTGGTAATAAGGGACGAGAGCTGAGGAATCGTTGTTCCAGGTCAGCCATAAATATATTAGCATATTGTGGGGCCATGTGGGTGCCCATAGCAGTTCCACCAATCTGGAGGTATAAATTGTCCCCAAAACGGAAATAATTGTGTGTGAGAACAAAGTTACAGAGGTCGGACACCAGATTGACTGGGGTGGCATCAGGGATGGTATTCCTGATTGCTTGTAATCCATCTTTATGTGGAATATTAGTGTACAGAGCCTCTACATCCATTGTGGCAAGGATGGCATTATCAGGAACTTTTCCATTGTTTTGTAATTTCCTCAGGAAGTTAGTGGTATCTCGGATATAGCTGGGAGCGTTGATGGCATAGGGTTTGAGGAGGGAGTCCACGTAACTGGATAGTCCAGTGGTAAGGGTGCCAATACCTGAAATGATAGGGCGTGGAGGGTTTCCAGGTTTGTGGATTTTTAGACGAAGGGTCAATGGGCATAAGACAGACATCAAAACACTCCAGATCCACAAACCAGTTAGTCAACATTTTAATGGAATGGGTCATTCTGTCAATGACCTAAAGGTATGTGTGTTACAGAAAAGGAATTATCGCTCCGTTTTGGAAAGAGAAACATCTGAGCTGGCTTTTATATTCAAATGAGGCACATTAACACATGGTTTAAATCGTGATGGGAACTTTCTGAGTCACTACAGGGGCTTGTCTGCATACTGGGCTCAATCTAATTCTTGACCTTCCCCCCCACCCCTCCACTCTCTGATTTGCTCACCTTGATTATCTTTTTCTGATTTGTCCTCCTTGCTTACTGTTTTTGGTTCTCTGTGCCTTAAATATTGAGTCTGTTCTGGTCTGGCTATAGTCTGAAGAAGTGGGTCTGTCCCACGAAAACTCACCTAATAAATCATTTTGCTAGTCTTTAAAGTGCTACTTGACTGCTTTTTGTTTTGATAGTCTAGAAGAAGGTAACTCTGATCTCAAACCTGCGCTCTCACCTTCAGTGTATATGTTGCAGCTCTTGCACTTGTGCACAATGGACAGTGTGAAAAGAGAGAGTGAGCCTGGAACTCACATACCACCCTCGCTTAAATCCATTGATATGTTAAGGTCTCTTGATGAGAAAGATTTACATCTTGATGAAAGTCCCAGAGTGATGGGCAAGAAATGTTGGATGCAGATAGAGGATAGCACTGGAAGAATTTAGTCACAAACCTGAATGTAGGTGGCCTGGGAGTGATGGCCATCTGTCTGCTGAACTGGAACAAGAGCAGCTCCTGTATCCTGAGTAGGTATCATAGCAGCCCTATTTAGGGACAGTGCTGCTTTCTTTGAAAGAAGAGGGGGAGAGAAAGCAATTCCTAAACACAGCTTGTTCCAATTGTTCCCTCTCAGTTAACCATGACTGACTGGATATCCAATTTTTGTGGTCACATGAAAAAATCAATGACTAAACAGAAACTATGCTTTGCATCCTGGAATGTATGTACACCACTTGATTGTGATGATCTCCATGAACACAGGAGAGCAATCATTGGTAGAGAACTTGCACTTTATGAAATTGATGTTGCAGCTTTAAGCGAAACCTGTATTTCTGGTACCAGTCAGTTCACAGAGGTTGGAGCAGGCTGTTCGTATTACTGTGTGTGTTACCTGGAGGGTCATCCAAGGCAAGCAGAAGTTGGCTTTGTGATCAGGACATCACTACTGCCCTGGCTTGAACCCAAGCCACATGCCATTGGGTCCTCACCTTGTGACTGCAAAGCTTAGACTGGGGCAGGGACAATACCTTGTACTTGTTAGTGCATATGCACCCACTATGACTACTGCTAATGATGAAAAGGAGCCTTTCTACACTACTCTGAATTTAGTGATTTCTTCAGTACCTTTCGAATGTAAGCTATATATACCCAGTGATTTTAATGCAAGAGTTGGTCAGGACTACACCACATGGCCAAAGGTGCTTTGGCATCATGGTATTAGAAATAAGAACTCACGTGGCAGTCTTCTTTTTCAAACTTGTGCACAGCATGAGCTTGCTATTGCAAGCAGTTTCTTCCAATACGCAAACAAATACAAGGCAACTTGGATGTACCCTGTGCCTAAGCATTGACATATGACTGACTACTTCATCACAAAACAAAGATATCTTTCTGATGTCAAGTTGACATGCAATGTGTGGCACTGTCTCCTGGTCTGACCACCACATGGTACACAGTGTTGTCTCCTTGAGCCTTTGTCCACCAAAATGTCATTATTCTGCTGTATGCTGAGAAAAACTGGATGTAATACACTTGAAATACCTGAGACACAAGTGCTGTTTCAACACATTCGTGATGCTTCCTTAGTCATCAGCAATGAAAGTCTAGAATGGTCACCCACTATTTGAGATAATTGTATTAACATCAAAGAATCAACCTACAGAACTGCTCTTGAGATGCTCAGTTTCCAAAAATGCAGGCACAAGGACTGGTTTAATGACCAGGACAGAGATGCCCTAGTTCTTCTTGATAAGATGCATATGATACACCTGACTTGGATCAACAATAAAGAGAACACATCCAGGAAACTGTCACATATTCAAGCCCAGCTGGAGGCAGAAGTCAAATTGTGACAAATGAAAGAGGACTGGTAGAAACATCACGCAGTTAAACTCCAAGATGAAGCTGATAGACACAATCTTAAAGCATTCTATGGGCCATGCATTGCTGACTGTACACCAGCATACTCTGCTGATGGCTTCACTTTGATCACAGCGAGTGCTACAATCCTTGACTGTGGGGCTGAACAGTTTCACAAAGTATTAAACCAGACCTCAACTTTTGACAGCAGTGTTCTTGCAGAGATTCCTCAGTAGGCTAATCATTTACAGCTGGTCATACTGCCAGCTCTTGATGAGGTACAAAAAGCTATTAACCAGATGAAATTTGGAAAGGCGCCTGGCAGTGATGCAATTCCACAAGAAATTTATAAAGCTGATGGTGGCCAGTTGATGTATCATCTCACCCATTTATTTCGCACCATTTGGGAGAAGGAGCTAGTCCCTCAGGACTTCAAAGATGCCCTGGTTGTACACACATGCAAGAGAAAAGGTGACCATGAACGTTGTGATAACCATTGAAACATCCCTTTGGTCTTTATGGTTTGTAAGATCCTGGCCTGAATCCTCTACAACCGATTTTCACTACTTGTGCTCACAAATGGCATCATTCTTGAAAGCCAGTGCAGATTTCGTGCTGGTTGAGGCACTGTTGATATATTTACAGACAGACAGATACAAAAGATATGTAGAGAGCAACATCAGGACCTCTATGGGATCTTCATTGACTTGACCAAGGCATTCGACACTGTCAACAGAAATGGGCTCTGAAAAATACTTGTGCAAATTGGCTATGCTGAAAAAATTATCAATATTGTTTGGTCTTTGCATAAGGGCATACTTGGTCACATCCTAAAAAATGGAGAAACATGAAAAGCTTTTGAAATATCAAATGGTACAGAGTAATGATGTGTTCTTGCTCCTCTCCTGTTCAACATCTATTTTTCAGTTATGCTTTTAGTTGCTTTTAAGGACTGCCCATTGGGCATACCTATCCCGTTCCAAACAGATGGCACTATTTTCAATGTCCAAAGACTTCAGGCTTACACTAAAGTGGCTATTACAACTATCCATGGCCTTCTGTTTGCTGATGACTGGGCATTGTTGGCTCAATCAGTGAAGAATGCACAGGAGCTTTTTGATCAATTTGTTACTTCTACTCACTGCTTTGGACTCACAATGAACCTCAAGAAAACAGAAGTTATGCCTGAGTCTGTTTAGAAAGAGCCCAGCACTCTAGTGATCAGTGCTGCAGGTATAATCTTTCAGGCTGTTGACAAGTTTTGCTACCTTGGAAGTGCACTGTCCTCTAGCAAAAAAATGTGGATCATGACGAATCTGCTTGATTAGCCAAAGACTTTGGAAAATTGACCAAATGCCTATGGAACAACCATGGCACCAAATTCCATACTGAGAAAGCAATTTATGAGGCAATTGTCCTGAATATCCCTCTGTATGGCTCAGAGTCATGGACAATATATCACCTCCATGGTTTGAATCTGAACTAGTTCCATATGTGCTGTCCGAGTATGATCACTCATGTGAACTGGTGGGACAAAACTCCTAACACAGAGATTCTTAAGCTGTGTGGTTGTAGCCAGACAGAATCCCCCTGCTTTACTCCATCTTGCCCCTCTTAGGTGCCTCAGAGCACAAAGGACAAAGAAGAAAACAGCACAGTCTTAGAATGCTTGAAAGCACAGATGCCCTTATCTCAAGCGCAGTCTTTGGTGCTTCAAGAACACAGGATGTGCTGCTCCAGTCATGACCCTGGATAACAGAAGAACACAGATAAGAGGGCTAACAAGCCAGCCAATGACCACAGGGCCTTAGATTGCCTTTGGCTGGTACTGCTAATTGAGATGCCTACACAATCGTCCCAGGAGAGGGATCTCGCACCCTTACAAAAACAATGTCCTGCCTTAATGATTTAGTTACTTTTATCTTACAAGAGTAAATTAAGTTGCAACTCCCTTGTAAGAACTGGCATCACAAAGGCGAGCCAGCATAATTGGCATCTAACAGATAAAGAAGAGTGTGCATGACCCAAAGGGTATAAAGATGGGGCCCGCAGCCTACTCTAACTGAGCTCCAATTACCTATACCTGACAGTCAGGTAAGGTTTTTGCCTCCCGAGGTCCCAGGAGATGCCCTCCTCGCACATCTTCTTCCCGAGGGATTTAGTGGCAGACACCTGCTACTCCGGAGTCAAAGGGTGCAGGGGTGAGAATTATACCTGTAATGTACTTTGTGCACATTTAATAGTAAGAGCTCTGTAAACTGAGGCGCTTTGTCCTCAAATGTGTAACTTTCATTAGTAATCTAATTGATATACCATATGTATCATCCTACTAGTAGTTAAGAAGATAGAACAATAACCTTGTAACCACTAAGATTCTTATTTCTGCCTTTTAATAAACAGTATCCATTTAAGCTTTCATCCTGACTCCTTCCAGTTACTGTAACTCGGCCGAACACAAAACAAAGAACCTTAGCCATTTGGCTATATCAGCCTGGTCAGTGGTAAGGTACAGTAAAAGCTGAGCGCTGAGTCATGTCGCCTCCACAGGACAGACTCCTGGGGCACCTGTCAGCCTCCCTGGCTGCCCTCTATGAAGGGACAGTCTGTCCTAGCAGTTAAAGACTCGGGTGAATCTCTGGGACATCTGTCAGCCATTCCAGCTGCCCAGTGCGAAGGAACCGTCAGTCCTAGCAGTCAAAGACTCGGATGTAACTAGGCTCACAGACCACTCATTACCCAGCCATCGGCTAGCAGTGGTGTCATGGGCATGGAAGCAATGCTTATGAACAGACAGTTTCATTGGATTGATCACATTATGAGGATGGATAATATATGGATACCAAAGATGATCTTCTATGGCCAGCTTGCTCATGGAAAGCTCTCTTTCGGTGTTCAGTATATGCGCTTTAAAGGCCAACATGAAGTCATGCAGCATATCTCCCAATTATCTGGAAACTCTAGTTCAAGACAGATGTCCTGGTGACAAACCACTGTACAGGCTTTTAATTCCTCTGAGAATCAACGTATCCAGGCACTAAAGAAAAAGTAATTGGCTTTGCCAATCAAAGATTGGTTTAGTCTTTCACCAGTGGCACTTTAGAAGATGAGATCTGTCAACTGATGGCTCAGTCCAAGCATCAAGAAGAAGATGATGCACAGGACCAGAGATTGGGGGTACAGGTTTCTTTACATCCCAAAGGACCATTCCAAGAGGCGGGCTTAGCTGGAGTGTAAAAGCCTTTACCTCCAGGAACAACCCCTGTGCCTAGTCTTGAAACACTACCTCCAGCATGGGGGAAGAGGGAAACCAGAACAAATCTTGCATCTGAACACCCAAAGCAAACAGTCTTCAGGTGGTTATTTAAGTTTCCAGCATGCAATATAGTACATGAAATATTTGAATTAAAATACAGATGCAGTAGATATATTTTATATTGTTTGTTCACAAGTGTAAATAGTTACCCATGATGCAAATGAACTTCTGCATATCATGATTTGATACTGGTATTATAGTTGGATTTTTAAAAGTACTCAACTTTAGCAACTCTCTGCATCTAATTAAAGTTCAGTGATTATTCAACAAGCAAAATAAAGTGAAGCTAACAATCATATTTTTGAAAACCCCACCCAGAAAGTTAACAATTATTCCTATCTCCACCACATCTTCATAGTTCAATTAGTGGTGAGTACAACCGAAAACTGGCCTTCAGTGGGGAGCTATTAGAACCTCAACACAGAGGCTACATCTACACAAGAAGCCTCTGTTGACAAAAAGTCACTGTCAGAATGGATTTCCTGGCAAAACTTCTGTCAACAGATTGTGTGCACACATAAAAGCAGATCACAAGAGCAATCAACTCCATTGACAGAGAGCAGCCAGAATGCCCAGTCCTCTCTCAACAGAACAACTGACCAGAAGCTCTGCAGACAGGGCTGCCCAGTGAACTAGAAGTCCTGATTGTTAACAAAAGGACCTGAGAATGCCTACATGGCTGTTTTGCCAACAGAACACTGTCGAGAGAGGCGTTATACCTGAACAGGGTGAGGTATAATGCTACTTGTAGATGTGTGAGTTTTCTCAACTAACTGTTGACAAAGCACATTTTACATGTAGACACCGTAATTTTTCCCAACAAAATCCCAGTTTTGCCAGGAAAAGCCTCCCATATACACATAGACAGAGATGTTAGCACTAGAATCAGTTAACTATTTTATGTTTTTGCCACAGAAGGGGGAAAATAGCTTAATTTAAGCTTTGGGCTAATGATCATTACTTCATCTATACATACTGCTCACCCATGATTAATATATGCTTGTAGCCTATATTAATCATAGATTCACAGTCTTTCAAATGTGGTTGATTTTGGCTTTACTTTGACTACTATAGCTCTTATGCCAATAAAAAACTGAACTTAGTTTCACCAATAAATGCTTTCAAATATGATAATTTATTGTAACTGTGAGAGAATGCAGTTTATAATTCAAAACTGTTGTACAAATTTTAAACATTAATTTGGTGAATTGCGTTTCCTGTATCCTTTGTGGGGAAGGCAATTTTCAGATGTTTCCAAATGACTTCACCATATACAATTTGCAGCATAATTTGAAAGTTCCATACATTTAGAGAGTCCCTTGAGCAAAAGCTGCTAATATTGTTTATTCCCTTCTCTAATAGTCATGTATGAAAGAATTCACGTCTGGGAACCAACACAAGATCTAGTCTCCTCAAAAGAAGGATTAAGTGGGATTTCACAGGTACATAAGTCTGGTTCAGGTCCTCTGGACTAGGTAAATTTCAACCATTAAAAATTTTTATAAGTAGAGTAATTTGGATAAAACTTACCCAATGTCAGACAACTGATGCAGGCCACTAAAGGCCACCCATCTTTCTTAAACCCTGCCTGGTTGAAATGCCTGTATAATTCCTACGCTGCTGAGAAAAGGTCTCCATAGCTGAGGGAGTTGTCAGGAGAGGCCAGGGGATGAGGAAGAGGTCTGTATTTTATACTTTTTTTCCAGTTTTTACTCAATAACAAAATAAAAATATATGCACACAGATATAAAGGAATGTCTATTTGTGAAATGCTTACATTTAACCATATGCAAATCAAACAATATGCCAGGTACTGTAATAATACAGTGATTTCTTTACAGGAATAGATCTGCACATACATTCTTGTGTGCTGTCTTTGGCAACGTCAGTACTAAAATTTGATTATTTTGTACAAAGAAAGTTACCTTTAGGGACACTTTTAGAAATTTCATGTCATAGAATGAACTTTAATCTTCAGTCTCTCACAATTACACCATTGGAAGTGAAGAAAATAATCTTATACCCTGACACACAAATATTTCTTCAGTGTCCAAAAATGTTTAAGGTAACATAATCATTGGGCCATCCTAAAATTCCATTAAAATGAGATTATTCTGTTCTAAACTTCTGAGAAAATATACCTATGCATATGGGCTGCACCTTTCATGGCAAAACTAGGTTTTGTTGGGAACAAATAGGGGAGCTTCTACACGTAATGTGTGCTTTGTTGACAGTTTGTTGACAAAACCCAGCACGTATGCCGGTAGCCTTATACCTCTCCTTGTTCAGGTATAATGCCTCTCTTGTCAGTATTCTGTTGACAAAACAGCCATGTAGTCACTCCAGAGCCCTTGTGTCAACAGGCAGGGCTTCTGGTTCACCAGGCAGCCTTGTTTGCAGTTCTGTTGAGAGAGGGCCGGGCAGTCTGGCTGCTTTCTGTCCACAGAGCAGATTGCTCTTTCGATTCGCTTTTATGTGTGAATGCAGTCTGTTGACAGAACTTTTGCTGAGAAATCCCTTCCAACACTTCTATCAACAGAGGCTTCTCATGTAGACATTGCCATAATGTTTCAAAAGCTGTAACTGGCTTAAGTTAAAAATATATGGTCCAATTGTAATGCACTCATTTTTTCCGCAATGAACTTTACTATAAATGATGTTTCCCTATATCTGGAATAGCAATTTTCACATTATAAAGCATTCAAACAATTAGGAACTCTTATTCTCCTTCACCATAATAGCCTATAAATGGAGTGTCACTGTACATGGAGTCAATAAATGGAGTGCTTAATATGTAGCCAGATTGAGTCAAGTGGGATAAGTTTCTTATGGACTGTTAATATTTCACTTTAATTCACAAGTGACAGACCAAACCTAATTATGTTAAAAATTATGAAGTACACATTACAATATGTCCATTGATGTTTTTACATGTGTAATATGAACCAAGTATAAAATACACTATGAAAAGCAAATTTAAGTGTTTGGTCTTTTTTCCACAAATAGATTTCAGCAACAGTAAAAATACCATTTAATGAGAAAAGCATTGATGACAATGTGATTAATAACCTATCAATAAATAGTAGCTTGCTTCTGCTACCATGGCAATAGCAATTGCCTGTTTACTTCAAGAAGGACATGAGGGTCCCTAACTTTCAGAAAATCTGAATAAAGATGGACGAATTCCACTCAGGTTTGTAGTTCCACTACGATGGCTGAATGACCCACCCGTCACAGAGACAAAGTATAACAATGTGGCAGCCATTTAAATACTGACCATGTACTACCTCAGGTAATGGAATGTGGGTTTTGTTTCAATCCCACAGTAATTCTAATATTCCAACTGGTTTGTGTCCTGAATCAGAAAACAAAAGTCTAAACATTGAAACTTTTCACAAAACAAATAGTTCAAATAATTATCAGAGAGGTAGCCGTGTTAGTCTGTATCTTTGAGAACAACAGGAAGTCCTGTGGCACCTTATAGAGTAAGAGATATTTTGAGCATGAGCTTTCGTGGGCAAAGGCCTGCTTCATCAGATGCAACTGAAGAAGCGGGTCTTTGCCCATGACAGCTTATGCTCTAAAATATCTGTTAGTCTACAAGGTGCCACAGGACTTCAGTTCAAATAATTGAATCAGAAATGTTTTAACAGTTTAATTCAAAATTAATCATTCAGACAGAACTAAAACCTTGTAGTCTAGCTTTAAAGGTGGGCTCACTGGAGAAAAGGAACAGCACAGAGTGAGAATAATTACTTAATGGCTGCCAGAGATCTTACTATCAACCCAGAACAAAGGTTTTTGTTATGTTTTATTTTTCTGGAGGGAAAAATTGACCATAATTCCTCTTTTTGAGTGGGAAAACTTGATTTCAAATAAATTCCATTCTCTGAGGCTGCATCTACATGAGCTAGTTCTTTCGAAAAAAACAGATCTTTTCTAAAAGAGCCCACAGAGTGTCAACACATAAAATGCACTCTTTCGATCTGAAATCAAAAGAACGCATAACTTTTTCCAGCAGACTTCTTCTTCTCCCAGATGAGGAAAAGTAACTTTTTCTGAAAGATTCTTTTAATAAATAAATAAATAAATTAATTAAATGAAGTGTGTAGACGCCCCAGGGGTCCTTTTTGGAAAGAGCAGTCCTCATGGTGCTGAATTTTTTGATCCATGGCCCTTTCTTTTGAAAGTGTGGGGGCTGTGTGGATGCTGTCTGTTGGAAGCAGATTGATTTTTTTGATCAGCATTTTTGTGTGTGGATGTACTCTTTCAAAAGAAATTTTTTTCAGAAGAGACCTTCTGGAAGAACTACTTTTGAAAGATCGCTGTAGTGTAGACGTAGCCTGACAGAAAAATGCTCTGTTTGATTTTTTTTCATCACATCACAAGTTACATTCGGTGCAACGAGAACACCAAAAAGTCTTGTGGCACCTTATAGGCTAACAGATGTTTTGGAGCATAAGCTTTCATTCTTATGCTCCAAAATATCTGTTAGTTTATAAGGTGCCACAGGACTTTTTGTTGTTCTTGAAGCTACAGACTAACACGTCTACCTCTGTGATTCAGTGCAACATTCTGCATTCAAAACTGGGAATACTGTGTGATATTTGCCCCAATCTCTATGGCCAATACAAGGCATTCTGCATGACTGGAGGCCCACATTTTTGTCCCAACACACACTGGGACCAAAACCCACAATGCAGTGGGACAGGAGGAACTGTGGGATAGTTACGCACAGTTTATTGCTGACAAAGTTAAACTGATGTTAATAGGCACACACTGTATTGACTTTATGCACCATTGTGGACCTACACCTTCAACTGTACAAAATCAGAGGCTAAAAAATCACCCTCAGCAAATTTGATCTAATTTCCAAGTGTAAACATACCCTTAGAAGACAACGTCAAAAGTGAAGATATTTCACTGGTTTGGCTGCATCTGTAATCTTCTTTTCCACCCACCCCCTCTTGAACTCAGATAAAATATCAATACAACTGAATTTTTATTCAAGACTTGAGCCAAAATGCCTGGTGGAAAAAATGCTGAGAAAACTCATGAGATTTCCATTTCAGTTTTACAGACTTGAAGGACTTAAAATCTGCCCTTATACATAATTTTGTAAATGAGAAGAAAAGCCAGAGAATTCCTGGGCTTATTTATTTATTTATTTTCTGCTGGTACCTCCTCACTAAGGTTCCAATGGTTGAAGCTGCCAGCAGGGCCCAGGGCTCTACTGGCTCCCATCTGTGGGGCTAGTGGAGCTGGGACCTGGAGACCCAGTCAGCCCCGCAAGCAGGATGGTGGCCAGGAGCTGGAGCCCCTACTGCTCCTCCAGCAGCTCCAGCCACAGGAACCTGGTGTGGTGCACATGGGTGGGTGTGAAAGGGAAAGAGAGGCAAGGAGCCATATGGCTCCTCATTTTTTTACATAAAAAGCATTGGAGAAATCAATGTCATGTCATGTCAAACTGTTTTCAGAATCAGGTTCAAGATACAATTCACATATATTTGAATACACTTTAAATAAGTCTGCATATTTTTGGATGCTGCTTTTTAATATTGCCCGTTATCAACTTCCTTTTTCTGCTGTAACTGTTGGAAGTCACAACCATGACAGAATATACAAAATTGTAAGGATGGTAAAACCTGCATTTATTAAATGTTAGGTTCCTATAACAGTTCTGGTAAATCTCTTACGCTCTAATTTAAGAATTGGCCAAAGACAATGAGGATCAGAGGTGCAAGATACATTCTCCATAGTCTGTTTTCATCTAAATAAAGAAAAAAAAATTTTTGCAGGGGGATATGTTCACTAATATGATTGCTAGAATGTATGTTGAATCCAAGCCAAATGCTGAAATCAAACAATTAAGGTATATTTTTTGGCCAGCTTGCTGCAGTCTTATTTTAAATGAGAAGAGCTTTCTTCCCCATGGGAAGAATATAAGTGTAATCATTTTTTCATTATGAGGTTGCAGGTTTTATGTCTTCTGAATCCCAGTCTTAGCATTTAGAGTGCCTGGAACGAAGAGAACTCTCCGACTTTGGCTTACTATTGGTAAGACCTTGTGTTTTCTTGCACCAAACAGTAATTCCTGCTGCCAGTTTATTAAAGAAGCTGGTGGTTCTGCCACTAGTGATATTCCAAAAGGAATATGAGTTTCAGACTCCTTGACTCTCACTTCTCACATTTCAGTCAGAGCACGGATTCTCAAATATTTTCTCATTCTCAATATAAAGATCACTTCAAAGACTTGCTCCCATTCTGTTCATAAGTTTGGGGTTACCTCCCTTCCCACCAGTGATCAAAAGTCCTTAAGAATAAGAGCAATTGTTAAAATGGACAACTTATATTGGGAATAGTTCTGTGCATTTTATTGTAGCATAATTTAGAAACTAAAAACAGGAGAAGAGGCAAACTATCCATGGACCATCGGGACTAACTATTCTGTGGACCCCAAATAATCCAATGTTCTGGAAGCAACTGAATCATACAATATTGCTGTGGAATATTTCTATATAGCTACGTCTACACGTGAAGCCTACATCGAAGTTGCTTATTTCGATGTAGCGACATCGAAATAGGCTATTTCGATGAATAACGTCTACACGTCCTCCAGGGCTGGCAACGTCGACGTTCAACTTCGACGTTGCGCGGCACCACATCGAAATAGGCACTGCGAGGGAACGTCTACACGCCAAAGTAGCACACATCGAAATAAGGGTGCCAGGCACAGCTGCAGACACGGTCACAGGGCGGACTCAACAGCAAGCCGCTCCCTTAAAGGGCCCCTCCCAGACACAGTTGCACTAAACAACACAAGATCCACAGAGCCAACAACTGGTTGCAGACCCCGTGCATGCAGTATGGATCCCCAGCTGCAGCAGCAGCAGCCAGAAGCCCTGGGCTAAGGGCTGCTGCACATGGTGACCATAGAGCCCCACAGGGGCTGGAGAGAGAGTGTCTCTCAACCCCTCAGCTGATGGCCACCATGGCGGACCCCGTTATTTCAATGTTGCGGGACGTGGATCGTCTACACGTGCCCTACTTCGACATTTAACTTCGAAGTAGGGCGCTATTCCCATCCCCTCATGGGGTTAGTGGGTTCGACGTCTCACCGCCTAACGTTGATGTTAACATCGAAATAGCGCCCAACACGTGTAGCCATGACGGGCGCCATTTCGAAGTTAGTACCTCTACTTCGAAGTAGCGTGCATGTGTAGACACGGCTTATGTGTGTCATTCATGCTGTGAAATATGCTTTTAAAGTATTTTATTGTATTTATGCAAAAAGGAAAGGTATGTGTCTTTTTCAAATTTTTTGTTTTCATTTCATTCATTTTGTAATAAATACTTAGTTCTATCCATACACTTACCATATTGAAAGTATACTGCATTTGTGGGAGAGTGGAGTCTCAGCCACTAGATGTGGTATGTGGGGATTCTTTTGTCTGTTGAACAGACTACTGTTTTCTTTACATCAGTTTGGATTTTGAAATCAAGATGAACTTCTATCATAAAAGACAAGGCATATAAATTGGCCTATTAAAAACAAAACCTGTTATTCTAATCAGTCAGCACAAATAGATACGCATTTGAAAAAGATGATTTACATGGTCTCAAATCAAAATTGTCTTTCCAGGTTCTACACAACAATACAATAAGAATAGCAACAATACAATAAAAATTTTCTGAATGTAGGCCACATACATAGTTCTGTGTCCATTATAATTTGTATGATTTTAAGATCCCTCTGTCTTATGTTGTCATGCAAGTTACAGACCCCTCTGTCTTAGATTGCAAGGCACAACGTCTCCTGGAGCTTTAAGGTGTATATATAGTCTCAGTTCTATGCCATCGTCTGCTAAGGAGGAGGGGAATTAAGAGATGTCGCAACCATAGTATACAGAATGGTCTAATGCTCCTCTTTGCTAGTAAAGATATTCTATGCTGAATGGAACCACCAGTCATTTATTTAGAAATGTTATTGGCAATTTGTGACAGTGGCTTTTTCCAAGAGCAGATCACTGAAGACTGGCCAGCAGTTGCCAAGAATATTGAAATCGAGTGATGGTTCCAAACTAACACAGATCCTTCAAAAACATGCTCAGATTAGAACAGAGTGGCTCTAGCAGCTGTTGCCTTTGTTAATAGTTAGTTCTACCAGGGGAAACCTATCACAGTTGCTGCTGATCCATATATAAGAGCTATCAGAAAAAGATGGGTTAGCATGAAGCTTTTTAATTTTTTTTTTCTTCTTCTTAGGCAGATTTCAAAGGTTACCCCTTCTTTCCATTGAGAGATCACATATATGGAATCTGGCAAGGCTTGACCCTCAAACATGCCCTTCTGGGCTCCAATAGCGATGTAATTTTGACACTAAGTTGTGTATCACTAAGATGTTCCCATGCCTGAGGAAAAAAAAATAAAAGCACAGGGATTAAAAAGCATTGGGTTTCCAAAATAATCCACTGTCCTAAAGATTTCACCTGTGAATAACAGTGTAGAGTGTAAGGAAGCTTAACAAGATACTTTAGCAAGAAGGATAATATCAGTCACTCGCATATATAAGATCTCCATTCAGATCTGGTATGAGCCCCTCTTTTATATACATATACATATACATATACATCTTCTTTGTCTATTAATATCTCAGTGGAGTTTTATGCAGTCCAAGGTGAAAGTACTGGCAGCTGGGACTAGGCTGTTTTCAGTAGAGAGCCTTCAACTGTGGGACTCAGTATCAGGTCTGTACAAATACCTGGTTTCGCTGTTTGGCCACTGAGCCAAATAAATTTCATTTGCGATTAACCTCACACATTTTCTTTTGGCAAAATGAAATAGTAAAACAAAACAAAACAAAACAAAGAAACCCTTCAGGTTAAAAGAAACATTTATTCAAGTTGAAATTAAATATTTAGTTTTAATTTCAAGGTTTTACATTAAAAAAAAGTAATAGAAAGGAATGTCTAAAACAAAACTAACAAAGCCACTGTGTCAACAAAAATAATTAACTTAAACTGACTTGTAATGCTTTGGTCTACATGAATCTGCATTTTTGCTACCAAAAAAAGAAAAACAAAAATAAACTAACAAAAACATATTTACACAAAAGCTTTCATGCGGCTCTTCTCAAGATCTGTCTTTCAATTTGGAGCAGCTGTATTTATTGCACCTTTAAAAAGTTCAGCCTGTTTGGGGGAGAAAATAAGTCAGTCTACCTAATTTCTCTGTGTGAAAAGTGAGAAATGGCTCTGGAATGGGAAGAATCCATCAAAGTGGTGGCAATTTTTGTGCATGCCCAATTACCAAAAGCTAAAGTTAAGCCACAGAGATTTCAATTATATTTTTAATAAGGCATGTCCCCTGTTGCCCACTTAAAATTTATTCAAATAGCTTGGCAGCCATTTTAGTACAGATGAATCTGTTTAAATCGATACCCATTAAAGAAACAGACCTATTAAGTAACCACATTTACAATAAACTGAAGCAATATGCCCAGAAAACACAGTGAGGCCTTTTTCATGCAGACCCCTGACCAAAGACTGAACTTTTAATTCAGGAAAGGTAAAAATAACAGAAAGTGGATCCAATGAAGGAGTGATTTGTGAAAAGATAACAATATTTAATAAGCACCAAAGCAAAATGCCTTTCAGAGCAATTAAACTATAAATGAATGTTGTAAATGAAATAGGATCCTGTTAAAAGAATAATGTATGTGCAATGAGATGAATAGTGTGTATTCGGACTCCATTTGTTGTATATATATACACACACATGCTGCATTCCTGTTTACTACAGTCACCAAACATACGCAGTTTACACTTTTGTGAAGTCATTGACAGATCATTTTTCTCTTATTCTCTGTAAAGTACTATACTAAAGTATGATATATCTTAATTACATCAAAAATAAAATACAAACATAAATAACTGAAGGGATAGGAAATAACGAAACAGATTTCCAGCTGGTGGAAATGAGTGTAGCTCCATAGAAGCCTTTGCAATTATACCAATTAGCAGCTGAGCAACGGGTTAATTATTTTAACTTACTTCACCCATAGCTCCAGTGAAGCCAAGGAACAATGTCAGTTTACACCAGCTGAAGATCTGGCTCAACGTGAATACTATATAGTATGGATTCGTGCCAAATGAAGACATCACAAGAGGACTATATACTAGGAGTTCCTACTTTGAGGCTATGTCTATACCACAAAAATAACTTTGAAGTTGCTTACTTTGAAGTAAGGGAAAATGTGTGTAGAATTTCTGCTGGCTACTTCGACGTAGTGTCTATTTCAGAGTTAACTTCGAAATTAGTTGCTAGTGTCGACGCACCCTGAGTGTTTTGACTTTACAGACTAAGTAATGTTCTTTTAACTCAGCAAATTGCAGACAAATAAACTAGGGATATATTAAAATAAAATTGTGTGTAAATGGCATCCCCACTTAGAAGTGCCAGCAGCCACTGTAGGCCCCAGGACAAAGTAGGAGGGATGCCTGACTCCATGCCCCTAGAAGGGACAGGGACAAGGGCAGAACGGGTGGGACCGAGGACAGTGAGCCCTTAGCACCACTCAGATTTCAGCACTACCACACACACCCCTGAGCTGCACAGAGCAGCTGAGAAGCCAGAGTAGTAGTGGTGGTCAACCAGAGTTCCAGGCCCCTTTGAAATGCTGGAGACCTGTACAGCTGCCCCCTTCCCCTCCATTGGCAGGCTTGTCCCCACAGGGCACCATCAAAGTTTAAGCCATGAAGCTTCACCTTGGGCTGCTGCCACTTGAACTACAGGATGAACTACATTTGCTAATCCATTAGGAAAAGGAGAAATAAGCCACTGGGGTTATTTGTGGGTTCCATGTGGAGATACTGAGATGAGCCTGGCCCAGCGCTCATCCCTTCTTCTCTACTCTAGCTGGCTGCTTCTTGGGTTTTGAGTGCAATGAGTGCTGCTGCTGTTTTAGCAGTGGTGTAGACCCAAACTTAGCTAAAATATTGGTGTTCTTCTATTAATTGTGGCAAAACAAGTGAGAGAAAGCAGACAGCAACTTATACCTAATGTCAATCTAAATGGAACTTCAAGTCTTAAAGAAAGTGCACTCCTCTGGCCCCAGGGATTTCTCTGTGCTGACTATTATAAGGCCTGTTGCAAACAACAGGGCTGTTCGAGTGCCTTACAAATGATTGTGAGAATCTTATATAATAGAAAGTTAGGCTACCTGCATATAGGGGTTCCTATAGGTCCTGATATAATGACAGAAGAATATGGAATATTGGAAAAATAGCTTCAGTTTCATTCATATCTTTTCTTCTGCACAAGAATAATAGAACAGCTTTTATTTGAAGTCAGAAACATAGTTCACACTGCATTGCACCATTCTATAGGTTAGTGCTATAGAACACTACAAAAACAGTGTAATGAATAATCCTACAGATAAAGCAAGGGAATTAAATATATAATCTACTTGTTTGGGTTTGTTTTCACCAATCTGTCCCTGTTATGATTATGAATGTGATTATATGCACATTTGTTCCAGGTATCATACTTAAATAAAAATATGAAAATCAAAATTGGATGCCATGCACCAAGTTAAGAAACCTTAACACACTATTCAATGAGATGTACTCACATTCAATTATAAATGGTTAGAGTCTTCTAATTCTTTTAGTCTCAGAGAATTTTCTTCTAGTATGTTGCTCCTATTTCATAGCCTGAGTAGTTTCTGAACTGATGAGATTTGAACATAGTATCACTTGTACATAGCATATAAGTTTTTCATTACCCAAGTCAGATTGGTTACATTACAGATACAGATAGCATTATAAACTGTTGGTATGGTTCTCTGTGTGCAACAAATACCAGTATGGAATTTTGAAAGAGGGCATTTTTTTTTTTGGTTATTAAGTGACTCTCCTGCAGAAAATTCTCATTTGATTACACATCTGGTAATCAATTTAATTTTATACAATGACAAATAACAGGCCTCACTCATGATGATTATCTGGATAACCTACCAAAAGCTACAAAAAAGGTGTTTAATTCATGAAAAATGTAAACAAGACCTTGAGTTTTATTTAAAACATATGGGACCCAGTCACTTTAGAGTTTTCTGTGGTGTAGAAAACTAATTGTACCTGATGTGTGTTAACAAAAAGAAACATAAACATGGTTTGTAAAGCAGGTGAAGCCCTGCTTTCTGCACATTTGGCTTACAATCCAAAGAGGAACAGTGAGCAAAATCAGGGGCCTCAAAGAAGAATGAAGTGAGAAGAGGAGAGAAGGGAATGAAAGAATCCCAAGAGACAGATGAGGAATGAAAACTGAAAGCTATTATTATTTTTCATGTCCTTTGGTTTCAAGTGCATCTTTGAAGTTAGCAATAATCTTTCAAGAAGTACTTGGTTACTGCAATCAATGCTTGTCTCCTGTTTATGCAGATTTGTTTCCCTAGCAATGACAACATAACCAATGGGAGAAAATGTCAGCTAGAATAGATGTCCAATTTAATTTGATATGAAGATCTGGAACTTTTATTCCTTGCAGCCAAATAATAAATTTCCCTAATTGTTAACATGCTTCAGTAGCTGTATATAACTCACCAAGAATGAAACTATACCTGATATTTAAAAGACAGCTAAAGAGCAAGTGAATGAATGCATGAGGTAAAACCTTAGGAATTAACAAAACCGAGTGAAAACTAAGGATAGATGAGAAAGAAATCTCATTGAAACTCAAATTGAACATGACTATGTGCGTGTGTGTGTGTATATATGTGCCCGTAAGTCCATCTGTTCAAGAACTCCTCCTAAACTGGAAGGGCAAGACCACCAAATTTGGAATGCTGCTTCCTCTTATGCAAACTTAAAGCAAGGTCACAGGTTGGTTGTGCCAGAAAAAAGGGAAGGGATGAGCATGGAAGTGTTTTTCCTTTCATGAAAAGAGAAGAGGGACATGCGCAGAGAGGAAGGAAGGACACGATACTGAGAGTGGCCACTGAAGGCTGCCACACTACCAAAACAGTGACAGCAGGGCTGAGGCTCTGCCATCTTGCCTGCCACCAAACTGAGTAGGTACCCCCACCCTGTCCCAGATCCTTCCTCCTCTCTTCCAACCCTTCCTAATATATTAGTTGTAAAAAGTGTTTCCATTTATTTATCAGTGACATTTTTCATCTCTGAAATTTCCAATGTTCTTTTCAGACTATGGACCAAATCATCCTCTTCAAATAAAAAAACCCCATAAGTGGATGGGGAAATATGAGATTCCAAACAGTGAAATAAGTTTAATGTTATATCAACTGCTGCGGTTTTTTTTTCTCGAGAGAAGCTGGCCTTCAGACCACAGAGATAAAGAAATGCCAGGGGTTTGTCAGAAAACATTATAAAACAATTAACCATTTGATTATACTGTCTATACTTGATCACTTCCTTCCTAAACCCAAAAGATCCCACCTCTTCAGTGTTATGTGCAGTAACTTCTATACATACAGCAAAAGAAAATGATATTGCCTTGGCTTTGCTTTACTACTTTCAGATTTTGGTAAAACATTTGAATATAAATTTCTGCTACTTTGATCTCCCCTCTACTGCTCAGAGACAGGGATCAGTTCACCCCTGCTGCCCAACTGAAGTATAGCCACATATCTCTGAAGTTGTTTCAGGTGTTAGAAAAAGGTTATTGGTGTATATAAAATGGTGTAACAATATAGGCTCAGAACCTCAAAGATATTTTGATGGCTAACTCCTACTGATTTCCTTTGAAGATATCAAACTACAGAGCTTTTTTTTTTATTTGTGCTGGTACTCAGTACTGGCACCTCAGCAGCCCCAGCCATGGGATTGTCTGGGAGAGGTGGCAGGGAGCCAGCTGAGTATTGTCTCTCTCTCTCTCTTTCTGTCTCTCTCTCCCTCTCTTTTTTCCCAAAAAAGCACGTTCAAGTCATATTGCCCAACTTATGGAAAAACCTTTTCATATTTTTTTTCCTTAATGACTGATGATTGATGTATATAACCATCTATTTTTTAGGGTGACCGCACTTGGCACATTCTACCATAGTTAATATGAGGTTAAAATGTTAGATAAAAATTATAGGGAAGGCAGTGGCAAAAATTCTCTTTGCACATGACTTTATAAATTGCTTTTTGTTTATGGCTGATTTTTTAAAAGATATCTCTCCCAAGTCTTATTGATATTAAAGTGAGTGATAAAGGAATAGCAATGGCTACCATTGATCCTTATTTAATTAAAGGGAGAGTTATAGGTTTTAGTCCAATGCAAATGAGTGGAAATTAGGGATGTAACTTCCACTCCATTAACAAGAAAACATTATAGTCATTGCAACTTTCTTATACAGGGGAAATAAATGTAGCAGAACAAGTTACATATATTTACTGACATGGCCTGGTTGCTACAGACAACTTTTGCATTTTGATGATGTGACATCATTATTATCACAGCAGCCAGACAGCCTATTGATGTTTGGGAACCTATTTTGTTAAGCACTGTACAAAGCTAAATGAAGGTTGTTGCTGATATAACAATTTAAAGATCACAACTCACTGTGTCTCCTGGAGTGAAGATAATCAAAATGTGAGAATAAACCTCCAAATAAGCTATATTAAAATGTAGTGTGGTTGCTAGCGCTAATAGTTATGTTTAGTGTTCAGCCTCCAGGCCTGGAGCTTAAACATAAAGAATCAGAATGTATTAATATTTTAAGATGTTTGCATCTTTCCTGTTTGTTGCGTTTGAAGAATATTCTCTAGTTCAATTGCTCTGGAGTAAAGCTTTGCTTGTGATTTCTGTCTACCTAATGTAAACATAATTATCAAATGGGCTGATTATTTATGGCCCAGTCTGTTTATAAAACTACCGTTGTATCCCTATTTACTGCTCTTAAAACACTATGTGGGTGGGCAAAATGACATTATAGAGCTACCACCATGCCAGCTGGCCACCTAAAAGTCTCACTGTGTGTGTTCGACTTTGTTCAGTTGCCATCTGACATGAAACAGGGCTGTGACCTCTGTGGTACTCCTACTTGTAAATGTAAGCTAGACTATAAAAATGCAGTGATTCCATCAACAGTAGGTCATCCAGTGATACATTCTGTGCTCTGGTATTTACTGTATGCAGTCAGTGGAAATAAGCTTTTTCCAATTCAGAAGTTTGAAATAAATTTCTAATAGGGCCGAAATTTGCCACAGTTAGCTACAAACGTAAAGATTATTTTTAAACAAACTGCCATGTTTAAAAGTAAATCTACCTTGCAGAAAGAATTAAAGATTAGCAAAAGCCTCAAACTTTAGATTTAGATTTCAAACATCCCACGGGTCAGGAAAGTTTGTATGCAGATTTTAGACAAATGAAACCTTGACCAATAAAGTGGATTTCCAGGTTTATCTTTGAGCATGCATGCTTGTTTCAAAGAATGAATTTTATTGGCTGTAATTTTCCTTCTCCAGCTGAATGTTTAGTGTTCATGTAATAGACCATTGCTTTGGAACTTTACCTATAGCGGCTCCTGTAGCACTCCACTGCTGTTTTTTGGTTTTGTTTTTGTTTTTATAATTATTATGGTTTCTCACATAATGTTCTGAAACATCTAAGTGAAATGAAGATTGTTACTATTTTGGTTACAGAAGAGAAAATACTACATTTAAAAAGTGTGGGGCCTATCATTCCAATGCAATTCGTTCTGCACCGATCGACCTTTTTCACGGACGCAAAATCCCCTTAAGGGCAAATAACAATCCACATGCTGTTCACATTTTTAGGATTTGCGTTTGATTCTGACTTTGCTCATGGGGCCCTATCCCCATTATAGATAATCCCTTAGCTCCGTGGTTAGGATTTGTTGGGATTAAGGGTTTATTTGACTCCCCCTCTACTGGATAAGAAAGGTCCATCCTTTTCAGATGACCACCCTAATCACTGATCGAAGGGATAATCCAATGTAGAGTGTTGATCTTCATCTTTTATGGATGCTGTTTCATTTCAATTGTTAACTGGGCCTCTGGAAAAGTAAGCATCACTCTACAGTCCAGCAGTTGAGGTACGCCTCTGGGCTGTGGGAGAGTCTGCTTCACTCCCCTTTATGTCTGATGAGACAGGATTTAAGCAGAGTTCTTCTGCATGTCAAGTGACTATCCTAATTGCTTTACTATGAGATATTCTAAGCTGGGTCTCCTTGTCTTTTCTGTTGAAGGTGTCCACTCCATTACTTGTGCTAATGCTAAAGTAAGAGCAGAGTGTAAGGTTAACAATTAATGACTGCTGTATAGCCAAGTGGCTCAGGTACTTGCAGGAGTATATTACAGACCTTCGTTCAAATCCTCTGTGTGCTCAGTGAGGCAAAGGTATTTGACCCGCAGTTTCCTTCTGCTGAAGCTGTTCTATATTAATTAAACATTGGTTCATTAACAACTACTACAAGGAGTCTTTCACAGCACAATGGTGTGGGAACTCACTAACACTGTTGTGGACATAGCATTGTGACTCCTCCAGCAATGTCTCGAAGTGAAAGGATTGGACCAATATGTGTTCATGTTGAAGATGGTCCATGTTAAATAAGTTTTGATTTAGCCAAAGCAGGGAGCCAGGGTAAGAAGCTCTCTGCAGTAGTGTGGCTAAGATAAATAGTTTGGATGTCACAGACCTTAGTCCAATTCTTCCCTGGGATTATGGAGCTGAGATTTAGGCAGACAGCATCTTAAAGTTATTCCACTTTAATTAACTCCTGATTGAACCAAAGCAAACTTGAATTGTGGGGCATCTTCTATAGTGTATAAATTAGGACATGCCCCTAACATGCTGGATAGCCTGCTTTGATTTGCCATATACAGGGGAAGGTTTTTGACCAGGTTCTCTTTTAATTAATATACTAAAATACAAACCATTCTGTGGTTAGGCTATTCGTCCAGCCTGTGTGATACGAGACAGAAGCCTTGTCCCACTCCTCCCACAAAATGGACTGGAACAAGGATCATCTACCCCCAAGGGATACTGTCCCCCGGTCCTGGTGCGAGTATCACAGTGATCACTGGGTATGTGCCGTCCACGGGAACTGTGCCACTGCACACCACAGTCATCATAACTGTATGATTATAATGCTGATGTATCTGGTGCAAGGTATGGTTTGTGAGATGTCATTGGAAAAGCTATGATTTGCTGAGTATGATTATCCTATTTATGAGTATGTATAATTTTTAATTTTAAATTATGACGCGGGATTATGTAATTGTATTTCAAATGTGGTTACAGCTGGATAACACCACTAGGCAAATAGCTTCCAGTCTAGCCTGATGATTAAGAAGGGTCTATTCAGGATAATGGATCATTAGGGAAAACCAATAGGCCTTAGAAGAAGCTTATCCCCCACATGGTGAGCCTGCCTGAGAACACACCAGACTGTGATAGCCCATGGATAATGACTGCTATGCCTAAGCAAGGGATGCAAGGGCATGTAACCAGACCATGTGATACTGAACTCCATTTTGGTACCTGTATTTTTCCTCATACTGATCTGGGTACTAAGTTTGGCAAAAAGGGTTCCCACCATAATGAAAAGCTCTGTAACCACTGTGCCTTTAAGAGAAGGGTGTGAGGAAAATCTCAGCTCTGTAAGCAAAAGGTGTGTATCTTTCTCATGCTGAGGGGAAGGCAAACTTTATTAATGAGCTGACCCTGGACAGATCCCTCTGCAACACAAGATGGTATAATTATGGGTTTGCACTCCACTAGTTGTTCAAGCCTGCCAGCTGGGCAGCTGTCTGTCTGTCTTTGAGTGGGTTTAGGGAAAATGCTCAGGTGGTATAATTGGGTGTGTAGCGGCACCTGCTGTCATGCTAGGTGATAACAAGCCCAGGAGAGACTGGCTGTGGGTCACCAGCAAAGCAGTGTGTGAAAAGGACCAACTCAGCTGGGTAAGTAGGGGGCACAGCAATTTCCAGGACTTACAAGTGCGACAGTAAATGAGTACCAGTGGAGTTTTTTCCAGCAGATTGGTTACTCCGTAGGATCCAACTTGAGCTTGGCTACCCACTCAGCCCATGCACAAAAGGGTGTCATTCACTTTTGCCTAACTTAGGCTGAACATTGGTTTCTTTTTTCCCTTTGGTATCAAAGCCCAAGGCCAACGTTTCAACACCCCAAAGGAGGTATGGGCTTCAGTGAGTCCTACCCCCCAATGACTGGTTAACCAGAGAAGAAAGGTGTCAGTTCCACTCACAAAATACTCATCAGGTTACTGGTTCTAGTCCTGCTAGAGGGAGGTTTTTGAGCTCACAGATGTGATGGCTGAGTGGTTAAGGGTTGGATTAAAAATCCAGTAGGGTTTCCCTGTGCATTGCTCACAGAGAAGCTGGTGCTGATCTCCATCCCTAGAATTATTTTAATTCCTGCCTGGGATGATTTAGTTAGGGTTGATCCTATTTTGGGCAGGGGTCTGGACTTAATAACCTCCTGAGGGCTCTTCCAGCCCTAGTATTCTACAGGTGCTAGAAAGCTGCAAATGAGTGCTATGATGCTCATCTATACACTGCATGTAGACCACGGTGTTTGTTTCTAGTTTGCTGTGCCAGTGAGAGTCTGTGTTAGACAATGGGGCAGGGTTCAGAAAGTGGATGGGTAATTTTATCACCACTAGGAGCTATGCATGTGAAGAGATGTATGTTTTAATTTTTTAAACAGGTTGCATGATAGAAGACTGGGTTCTGATACAAATTCACTGTGTGATCCTGGGTGGTTACTTAGTCTGTCTGTGATGTCTGCAACAGAGATATAAAATTCTTACTTTTACCTTTATAAAGAAATTTAAATCCCTATACAGGAGTCACTCACTGACACATTTCATCTATGCAGTGTGATACTGCTATTCCTGCATTACTGACCATCTGTTCCTAATTTTTTGACTAATAAACTCAATATAATTTATAATTTACTTGTCAGTTTACTGAACCAGGAACCACTTTATTGAACTGCTCACTAACTTAGGCATACATTTCCCACCCCTGCCACCCAAGGAAAACATCAGACCTGCCATGACAAAATAATTTGTTACAGCATTTTGTGTCATCCATTCGTCCATGTGGCTGTTCCTACTTTGCCTTAAATCATAAAAATTTGATTCTGCTCTGCATCTGATACAGACCCTATTTGATACAGACCCTGCATAGGTGGCAGTTTTAGATAAAATAAAACAGGTGATATTAAGAGAGATGTGCATTGACTTTCTAATAGTTCATACATTCTAATCATGTTTCATCTGCTTCTCTTTCAATCTGTCGTCAATGCTTTAGTCTGCACCCTGGTCACCTGCGATGATTCTGAATGGTAGGCAATGACTTCCATTTACTATGACATTTTAAAATGGGTGAAAGCTATTGGTGAAAGCCAGGACTATATGCAATTGATAATCACATGTTTAAACTTTTATTTGGCATTAAAATACATAGAACAAGGGATAAGATGAGTAGAAATCTGGTATAAATATCACTGTCTGCACTAGATTATTTCAGCTTGAAATCACTGGGCAAAATTTAGACCTGGTGTAAGCAGAGATAAGGACATTTAACAACTGAATTTGTTATAGAACATCAATCTTTTAATTATTTAGGATAATGCCCTAGTCTCTTGCATGTCGATGTCAAGACTTCCAATGGCTTCAGTTGAATTGGGATTTCACCCTTGCAGGTCAAGCTGCTGCCTTTGGGTAAATTACCTTTACTTTATAAAATTATTGAGCAAGTATTATTGAGTACTCACTAGTACATATCCTTTTTCTGCTCTGCATTGGACCCACAATTTGCCCTTTCCAAAGCTCAATCTCAAACTCTTGCCTTTGGTATACTACTTAACAATACTATCCCTCAGTACACAGCCAACCACAGAGAAATCACAACTATTCAACAACTCTATTATTCCTCATGTGACCACTAATATTCTACTACAATATTCTATCAGTACTACTGAGCCCATCCATTGCAATCTGGGTAGCTGGATTAGAGGAAAAGCAAATATGTTCCACTTTCTGTTCTACGTGATTTAGCACTTTGCTGGCTGATAAAGTGATTCCTGTGCATGCAAAGTTACTACTATCTTTTTTAGACAAAATCCTGAGTTGCTCAAACAACATTTTCATTTAAGTTGATGGCAGTCTGTTTCTCAATAATTGTTTAATTTTCATAAAGAAACCAAGACAAGTGATTTATAGCTTACATATTACCACATGCCACAGATTTTACAAGATATCAATACGATTATGCAACTGCACAACATAACTGGTCAAAACTGCAAGGTCAGACAACAAAGAATCAGACAATATCACAGACACATATAGTGGCAGGGAGAGGATAAGCAGTTAAAAAAAGAAAGACAAGTAGGCAAAAAGGGGAAGGAGGAGACAGAGGTATGGGGAGAAAGAGGTGAAAAGTAGAGAAATCAAATGATGGAAGGTTATGATTATTGAGATCTCAGTGTAATTTATTCCAGTGTTTCAAGAAAGAAGGTCCAAATTTCTCTGAGCTTATACAGCTACTGGCTACAGCAGTAAAATACTCTTTCTTTTGCTGCTTACTTTGACAGTTCTCAATATCATTGTTCTGTTCTGGGCATGAAAGTCTGCTCCTCCATTTTTTGGAAAATCACATACTTGGTAATTAGTGTATCAATATCACCATGCCATGAGAACATTAGGTACATTATCTTGGATGTAATTTTCAGGTGATGTTGTATTGCTGAAGCCTTGACGTGTTTTTAATCTTGGGTTCACCTCCTTCTTGACTGTTGGGACAGTTTCATAACAGAGACACTTTGCCCAGGATTACTTTTTCTTTATTACAGCAGTAACAAACCTGCACAATTTTGGTGACTTCCAATATATTTTGAATAAAATATTTTACTGTATCACCCATAGTTTGGAAGCACTTTTTGTAATTCCTGATGTTGTTAATAATACTAAATAGTGTACATCACACAAAGGTACAAGCTGGATGAATGAGGTCCTTTTTCACCTTTTTGCAATTTTAGCCTCTAGTCCTAGATTTCTCACAAATCACAAATACGCTGCAAATGGCAGTCACTCTCACCCATGTCTACTTGTGTGCTGCAGCCAATTGCACCTTAGCTGTTACCAGCCATGGTTATCCTGCAGGGTGAATTCGGTCCTAGTTTTAGATTTCTCCCTATACATCTGTGTCCTGCATTTCTCAGCCTTCTCCCAGATAATACAAAACTTACATAAATTCCATCATTATATTAACAGAAGTTATATATTCACATCTTGTTACACCAAATAAAGTGTTCTGGACATGTTGATTTAAGCAGAACTGGAGCACAATTTATCAAACTATGTTAAATTTAAAGCAAGGTTTTCTCACCACATGCTCTCAAGCATTCTTACTGACCAAACTCTTTACATCAAGATCCCTTTTCCAGTTCAATGGTTGTTTCCTTTTTCCCCTCTTGCTGCAACAAGTCAATGGCCAATGAGGAGGTGATGGTGCCTTGGAATGTTTGTGTCCCATTCTAATAATGTCAGTCCAACTTTTGGAAAACATTTCCAGATAACATTCAGAAGACAGGTTACAGGAAAGGCTGTTCCCTGATGTTTTTCCTTACCTGTTTTAGGTTTCTTTATCTAACCTTCCTTCCTGATGACCCGGTTTGCCTTTAGGTAGCAAACAAAGCAGAGCACACCTTCCTTCCTTTAAGACAGGCCTGGCTGCCAACTTCTGTTTGGAGCCTGTGTTAACAACACACCATATCTTATAACCTCATATACAATATTGCCACACACTTGTATCAGGACAACACTGACCAGCAAATTACATGTTTGCAAATGATAAGGGATCATGACAAGGTCTATTTTTCACACCAATTTTTAAAATAGTGTGGACATGCGTGCATTCCATCATGATAGAATACTTAAATATGCAATATTAGAATCAAAACCAATATGCAATTTGGGCCCCAATAATGTAAAACAGGCAAGTAATTTGTGCCAGGAACATTTTAAGCATTCATTTCCTACAAAAGGCAAAAGTTGGCTGTGTCATTGGCTCTCCATTTAGGCATTCATAATGAAATATGTGTGTGTGTGTGTGTGTGTGTGTGCGCGTGCACGCATGTGTAGAGACTGAGGGCTGAGTTTCACTAATGACTGTGGAATTTCAGATGAATTGCAAAGTCAACCTCCATAATGATTGAGGTGAAATACATAGAAGAGTGATAATGAAAAAAAAGGAATGAGCCTAGCATGTGTCTTTTTAGAACTCTAAATCTACTGTTGTGGTGTTAGACTGTGAGAAGGAGTTTCATTAGGAGACTAAGGAAGTGTACATTCTCCCGTGGGATGTATGGAAAGAGGCTTTTTTTTTTTTTTTGGACCTCACAAGTTTTGCAAAGATCCAAACAAACCATTTTACGTCTCTGAGAAACTTATAGGGGATTTGGAAAGTCAAACACACAGGACCTTTGCTTTGACTCTGGTGGAAAAAGTAACATCTGCCTCAATGATTAGAACAGTCTGTTAAAATGGCTCTTTTAAAGTGCAATAGAAGACTTGACAGACATAAGCCATCCCCCTGCTAGTTGTTGCATTGCACTTATACACCATTTCTAAACCAAATCTCTCATAAAAAATTATATAAAATACATTTGTATTTTAATTTTTACTTTTATAATTCTTATTTCTTTACATGATTCTTTGCAGTAACCAATCAAAACAATATAATAGAAATAAAAGGAAAACAAGTGACGATTGTGAAATAATTCCATCAGATGAATACTCAAGGAAGTTCCTCTCTTTATTCGAGAGAAAGTTCAGATTGAGAGCACGGCAATACATTACTGAGGGTCTGATTCTGCCTTCTTCCTTCATCTTCACTAATGTTTGACTCAGAACCAAACTGCAAAACCCTATTTATACTGGTACTCATCAGGCAGATAGTATAATGAGATCAGTGGGATGAATTAGTTCCCACCAGTGGGAATAAGGATTCCACAACTGGGTTTTCACCAAGATCTAATTGATTTTGTTTGGACTAATTGCCAGCTAAGAGAGTCCTCAATGTTTGAATCCTGCTTCCTCACTTGTCTTAGAGTAAGCCACCTTTCATTCAGAAAATTTACTACAATTACAATTAATTTTGGTCAAATACAGAATGGACAAAAAGAAAAAGGAATGAAATCCCTAATCCTTGAAATAAACCCCGCTCAAACAAGCAGTTGATTACTGTCTGTCAATCAGACATCTTCCTTCTCTATTACATACTTTCTGCTTCCTCCTCTTAAGTGTTGACAAGTCAGCCAAATCCTTTTAACTCTTCACGTTCACTGACATCTCTTCTTTCATTGTACACAATACCAAGCATTTCTTAAGGACTGTAAAATTCTTTAGGTTTAAAACACTTTAGAGGAACATTAGTTGAGTTCAATTTAAATTGCATCTGGACACCTGGCCAAATGTCTCATGACTGTGGTGGCAAGAATTGTGTAACATCTCTAGGAAACAAGGTCTATTTCTCCAGAGGAAAATATAAAAATGAGTTTCAGGGAAAGCTCTCAGAAAATAAAGCCAAACCAGAAATAAAACAGAAGCAGCTTAAGAAACATTGAAAACTTTGTTTTGCTACAGGGAGATAGTAAACAATAGTCCTCAGAGACACAGTGTCAGTACACTGTCTGGATTTCAATACATGAACGTTGTAAAACAACAAAATCTAATTTTACTAAAACAAGCACTTCCTCAACTTGTCTTTCTTTTGCTTTCATGTGGCAAAGACTGCCCTTTCAGACCCATAGGAGATAGCCATTCAAGAAACTATATATAAACAAATGTTTCACAGTGGGCTCTTCAGACTAGCAAATAAAGGCATCAAAAGATCTAATGGCTGGAAGTGCTAGATAGATTTACAATGTAAATCAGGCATATAGTTTTAACAGTGGTAGCAGTTGATCGATAGGACAGTTTTACCAAGAGCTGTGTTAGTCTCCAACATAAGCATTTTTTTAAAAATGATTGTTTGGGCTTTTTAAACAGTGCTCTAGTTCAAAACAATTTAGTTGGAGGAAACTGTGTTGACTGTGGTATTCATTAGGTCTGAATCAATTATTACAATGAACCTTTCTGACCATCTAGAATGTGGACACCTATAGTGTCCTTTGAAAATACCACCTAGTGAGTCTATTTCTCAGTACATCTTACCATATTAAAATATGGTTTGCTGACAATAAAGACGAAAAGTATGACTAATAAGTCCTTTCTATAAAGCGTCTAACCACCGGGAGTAGTTCCCATAAAAACAGGTTGTATCATTATATTTATGTCATGAGTGAAGAGTTACTTAATCAAAGTTTACAAATTTTAATATATAAATATTTATTTTATTGATGTGATTGCAGAGTTTGATGCCTTCACTATTAAAGGTGCTACATGAGTTAATCCAGTTTTAGGATCTGGATTTTTTTCAAGTGAATTCCATTATTTGTTCCTCTAGAAGTACTGTTTTCCCTTTGAATAATTTACCTTGAAGGATTTACATTATTTGACAGTTGCAAACATTTAAATGTATACAGTAATGTATGTCTTGTGCATAATGCTGCTTTTTACTGCAAAGAATATATCATAACTTTCTAGAGATGTGCAAAACTTGGGATTGTTTTCCTTTGCAGTTGTTCGTTAATTTCACATTCAGATTTGAGCTTCATGGATTTAAATTCCTTGTCATTTGTTTTGACTTTTGAATTTTAACAAACACTGAAAATCTTCATGAGATGCAATTAGAATAATTGACTTTCAGCTGATTTCTTTCTTAAACTATTAACTTCGATCTCAGGACTACAAGCCCTACAAAACATATATTTATTTATTTCTAGATTGATTTTAAAGTTTTTTGTCTGGGGGGAGATATCTTCTGTATGGTACAAGAGATTTGGGGAGTCTCCAAATGCAGAAATCATCTTCAAGCCGGCACGCTGACCAGCTGAGATGATCATAGCTGCTATAGTCTTTTGATCACTTTTTTTGTGTGTAAATGCACTCTTTTGAAAGAAGATCTTCCAGAAGAGGTCTTCCAGAATATCATCTTTTGAAAGATTGCTTTAGTGTAGAAGTGGCCAGTATGTGCCTGTCAGAAAGTACAGGTCTTGGAAATACTGATCCTGCTTGGTGCTAATAACCCTTGTGAGAAGCTGAAAACCTTTCATGGGGCTTTGACAACTCTTAGTACCTGACAGTATAAGACAAATACGCAGAGGCAGGGGAGTGGAAGCATGATAGTATTAAGAAGTCATGCAGTCCACATTAAAATAATTATCCCCAAATACTCCCTGTGCTAAGTGCATGTATCTCCTCATTAAGTTATTTCTGGATGCACTTCTAGTTCAAAATTCTTGTAAGGGAATTATTGGAGCTCAGAACCATATTGTAACAATTTTTTAGGCTTTTCCTTGGAATAAAAAATTGGATATAATAAATGTGCTTCCAGTGTGAAGTGTGTGACTTCCTTGTGTGTGAGCATAGCTGATTTTTCCATGCTCTTCAAAAAGACATTGAAAAAAAGAGAAAATAAGAAGGGAAATTTGCCAAATATATCATTGGAGAAGAATATCTGAGGTGCCTGGTTAAAGACCTACTGACAACCCATGGAAAAAAGTGAAAAATATTCTGTATTTGGTGACATCTCTGACTATATATTATGTACATTCTGAGATTATTTCCTTCCCTTTGCTTTCCTTCCCTCTCTCCCATCTTCTATTGATAACATTTGGTTGTAAACAAAATATTTTTTTCTGAAGAGTCAGACTGCTTCTTAAGACCACATGAATGGCCATACTGCGTCAGATGAAAGGTCTGTGTAGCCCAGTATCTTGCCTTCAAACAGTGGCCAATACCAGGTGCCCCAGAGGGAATGAAGAAAAACGGGAAATCATCAAGTGATCCATCCCCAACTTTTAGCAAAGAGAGGCTAGGGATACCATCCCTGCCCATCTCGGCTATTAGCCATTGATGCATCTATCCTCCATGAATTTATCTCATTCTTTTTTGAACCCTATTATGGTCTTGATCTTCACAACATTGTCTGGCAAAGAGTTCCACAGATTTACTCTGAGTGAAGAAATACTTTCTTCTGTTTGTTTTAAACCTTGTGCCTCTTAATTCCTTTTAGTTTCTCATAATTCTTGTGTCATGAGGAGAAGTGAATAACATGTTGTTACCTACTTTCTCTACACCAGTCACGATTTTATAGTCCTCAGTTGTATGCCCCCTTAGTTGCCTCTGCCATGCTGAAAAGTCCTGGCAAAAGCTAGCTCAGTCTTACTAATCTCTCCTTATGCAGAAACCATAACCCTAAGCAATTGTGTTGCCCTTTTCTTAACCATTTCCAATTCTAATATATATAAAGAAGAGGTGACAGTATTTGCACACAGTTTTCAAGAAGTGGTTGTACTATGGGTTTATATAGAAACAATATGATATTTTCTGTGTTTTTTATCTATCACTTTCGTAATGATTCCCAATGTTCTATTCACTTTTTTGACTGCCAGTGCATACTGAGTCGATATTTTCAGAGCTAATTTCAACAGCTAATTTAGAACCCATCATTTTATATGTATGGCTAGTATTATATTTTTCAATGTTCATGTTTTTGCCTTTATCAACAATAATATAGATTCTTCTAATTCACTTTCTGAAGGAATATAGCTATGTGACTTGTAATATTCCAATCCAGTCCTCCAATCCACTCAATCCACTTCGTAAATACTGTAATAATGTACCAGCCAGCTCTTCAACAGCTTGACCAAAACCTATCAATAAGCTTAGAAGGAGCCCATAAATATGCTCCAAAACACCAAACAGTTTACATATCAAGGCAGCATGTTGAAAAGAGAAGCTAAAATTTACAACACGGTGGATGTGTGAATTTCTAACGCAAGAACCACATGTGGTTGATACCATTGCCAATTTGGAGGCAACATGGAATCTGTCTGGAGACAAAAACTGAGTTCTATAATGTCATCCTGTGACATTGCTTTATGCATGCAGAACATGGACATTCAAAAGCTTGACAGTTTCCATTTGCAAACATCTATACTGATTGTATCAAATGACAGAAAGTCCTGGCGAAAGTAAGATCCATCAAATTTGTACCCAGATGAAATGAACAGACAAAGCAAATCATATGCGTGAGACCTGTTCATCAAAACAAATCTTATGCTGCAAATTAACCTCCAGCAACCATAAACGTAGGTGATGAAATGACTCAAAGACATCCCAAAAGAAAATACGCACAAATGCACTTTTCAACCATTGAGCAACTATTGATTGATTGTATTCCCACAAGGGTGGGTATCCAGAACTTTGAAAAGAATTGTTTTGAGCAGCTGGGAACACACCACCAGACAAAGTGATCATGTTCAGCTCTATCAACATTATTAGGCAAATGGTTCTGTTGCCAGTGCAGTAAACATTGTTCTTCTCCTGTGGATCTATGGAGTCATGCAGAGATCCATGTCTACAAACTATGATTGTTGATATTGTCTTTGAAATCAAGGCAACTAGCACCATCATCATTGTAGCTACATCTACATGAGAAGCCTATGTTGACAGAAATAACTGTCAGAAGGCATTTCCCAGCAGAAATTCTGTCAATGGATTGCATCTATACATAGAAATGAACTGACAGAGCAAGCCACTCCATTGACAGAGAATAGGCGGACTGCCTGGAAGCTGACTGGAAGCTCTGCAAACAGGGGTGCCCAGTAAATCTGAAGCCCTATCTGTTGACAAAAGGCCCCCAGAGTATCTACATGGCTGTTTTCTTGACAGAACACTGTTGAGAGGGATATAATACCTGAATGGGGAGAGGTATAAAACTGCTGGTGGATGTGCCAGGTTTTATCTACAAACTGGTGACAAACCACAATTTGTGTGTAGATACTCCATGGGTTTTTCTGACAAAAGCCCTTTTTTTTTTTTTTTCCCAGAAAAACCCTCTCATGGAGATGTCGCCAGTGACTTTACCATTGCATACCTAAGATTGTGGGCCTGATCTTTAAAGGAATCTTCCTGACATACCTTCTTGTACCGGAATCTAATTGTGATGCCAACCTATAACATTTGGAAATCTGATTATCTGATCTCCTGTATTGAAGTTACCCATATAAATTCATTGCCTAGATCTAAAGATTTCTTGAAAATATATGTAAAAGCTGCTTTAGAGACCCTTTCAGCTTTCAGAAGCTGTCTCCTTTCAGAAGACATATTTTAATAGAATTTTAAAATGTGAATAGGCTACTGCAGTTCTTCACTTCTTTAGCCAATAATTTGTTGCTTCTATTTATCTCTCTGATAAATAGAACTGAGAGAAGCATGTCTTGTGTCTACAGTGTACTGTCAAAATTTTAACAAATGGCTCCTATAAAATTTTTCTGCCTTTTTAAGAAGTGTGACATTCCTCTGGAAAAAATTTCTACCCTCCTTTCCACATCACCCCTCTACATACTCTGCTGCATTAACAAACACAAATCAGCATCCCATGTACTTTACCTTGATTCCCCCACTATGTTTCTCTCTGAATAAAAATTTCTTCCAGGTCCCTTTTCTGGTTTCTCAATGCAAACAGAAGAAACAGGTGGATTATGCAGCCGTCTCTCCTCACAGCTGTGCCAGTAGACAAGATATTTTGTATCCTATGTCCATGAAGAGTTTTGGTTGGGTGGGTGTGGTACCATTCACAAGATGCTCTGCGTGGTTAGTTAGTGTCTGTGACTTATTTGGTCCCCAGGATGAACAGGTCTTCTCTGGGCACCTGGGGAGACCTGGGAGCTGGGCAGCAGGTTGCTGGTATGTTGGGTGGGCTGAGGAAAGAAGAGTGTTAAATGGGGTACAAACATCTAAGATTTCAACATTTTTATATTCTATTTTGTTAATCTTTCTTCTCAATGACATCTCTGGAGCAGAAATTAGTAGGATGTCATTGATTGATGACTCTAGCTATTTGGACTGCAGATATCTGAAATGTGAATTGCCCAGACCAAATGCAGAGGGGAAGTAGGGAGGGAGTTTCAATTACTCATTGACAAATGGTTGAGAGTACAAGTGGCTATTAATAATTAAATCTAATTTAATAATTTAAAAGTAAAGTAATAATAAAGGAGTCTAAACAGAGTTTAAATTAATTTAATGTTTGGGAAAGCAAAAAAGGTGTTAGTTCAACTAAGAATTCTTGTAGATTTATTTAGATTCATCTCTGAATTTAACTCACACTACTTTGTGCCATGTACTGCACAGATGCTAAAGCACTGTGTAACTATGGGTCAAATGAAGAATATAATCAGTTTTGAGTAAGGTGGTAAGTGAATTTGGTCTAAGTATTTAAGATGAAGTCAAATGTTTATACAGGAAACTGGCCATTTACCTTGCTAAGTTTACCCCCCACCCCCAATTACTGCCTAATTCTACGGGGCAGACATTGATTTGGCAAGTTGTAGATTTTTAAAAGTTTTAAGTGGACTTATTTTGGCACTAAAACACCATATTGCCTCATTTTGCATGCTTAAGTTCTTCAATTCCTGGCGGTAAAAATTGCACCTTGAGGGTTTTGCATTCATTTCATTTAAAATACAGAAATCATAATGTTTATGTCCCTCTTGGTGAATTACACACCAAGAGACAAACTACTCTCTTCTGACAAGCAGAAGACTAAATCTGGAGTAAAACCATCAAAGTTAGCAGGGTTATATGGATGTCAAATGGGAGTAAGAGAAGAATAAAGCATCAAATGTATTTGCATATTTAAGATAAATTCCTCAGACATGGCTCTAATAAATATAGGTAATTTCTGTGTGTATTAGTCTCCCAGTTAATATTTGGAAGTTCAGATGCTGTATTATATGCAGATGTTTTATTTAATTTATTTTGCATTTTATGTTATTTTATGTAATACTGCTAATACTATGTAGAAGAAAAATTGAGTATGATGTTTCAATAGCTGATAGAAGGAATTGGCTCTGCTGGATTAAAACATGCGGTGTTTAAGAGTTTTTTCTTCTTTTTGGCTAACGTTTTAAATTAACTCAGCGTTCTTTATTTTAATGTGATTATTTCAGTGTATTTGCTTGTAAGATGCATAACACAAAAAGCAAAAAAGGTTTACAAAGTTATTCTTAATACAAGAGGGTAAATATTGTAACACCATGTTAATACAAAAAAAGTCAGCAAATCTTATCCAAATATTTGGGTTTGTCCATTGCAATAACCTACAAAGTAAAACTTATGTATAACATTAATGAATGCAGGAACTGCAATGTATTATGAATCATGGAAGCAGGGTGATCCCCTCTATTAAAAAGAATTATATACAGTACTTTTGAAAAGATTAAACTACAGCTAAATTCTTGTCACTCTCTATCATTTCAGGTTGACTAAATTTGGGATTCATTCCAAACTCCATTATCTTTTTTCACTTTTACTAAAACAGCATATAGAAAGAACGTAATTCACAACTATCTAAGGCCCAGATTCATCATGCTCTGACACTAACTTTGTGAGCAGGAATCACTCAGTGAAATGCAATGAAGTTTCACTGGTATGATTGGTTTAATAGAATTACGTGTAGGCTGTGTCTACACTAGCTCCCTACTTTGAAGAGAGCATGGTAAGAAGGGTGTCAGGAAATAATTAAGTTCTGTGGTGCATATGCAGCACTTCATCAAGCTAATTCTCCCCTGTGGCAAATCTGAAGTGTTAAACTTCAAAAGGCCGGCTCACGTGTAGCTGCGGCTAACCCGCTGGTACTTCAAAGTGCTTGGGCAGCTTCAAAGTCCCTTTACTCCTCAAAATAAACAAAACGAATTTAAATTAATTTAGGAAACAATATTTTCAATATTAAAAAAAATCATAGTTCTTCTATCTCATGAGAACAATATTGGCCAAAGAGACTTCAAGACGGAAAACAAGGATAGGAAAGACAATTTATTTACCAAAACTTAAAAAAATATGGAACTCAAAGATATAGAGAATCAAAACAGAACTCAAAAATTGCCATTCAAACGTAATCACTTTGCTAAAATATGGCTGTAAGAGCTGGAGAACTACAAAAATATTAAGCAGAACTAGATGCCTTCAGGAATAAGTGGCTACAAGTTTCTGGAATTTGGTTGGAAACTGATCCATGAAAGAGAGCCATGAAATCACGAACCAGAAGCTTCTTTCTATCAGAATCAGAAGAAAGCACTGCACACATCTGGGGCCTATACTGACAGACACACAGACTCCAACATGAATCAGTTAAAGAGAATTGTGAAAAAGAGACCTTAGCACAAAGGACACAACAGTTGACATCAACACCACAGAGCAGATAGAAGCAGCAGCAAATGATGAGAAGAGGGTATTAAATAGTTAATTGGCATATCATTATTTATATATTATTTGCTTTAAAATAGTTTTAAAAAAATCTGAAAATCTATGTAAGATCCCCCACCCCCTCATGGTACATAAGTTAGCTGTACTTTTCACTTTCCCGTTTGTTGAAAACAACATTGAAATCAGTAATCATAATCAAAAAAGAAGGATGCAAGTGATACACGTGGATAACAGTAATGAAACCAAATGTATAATGTAATGTAGTAATATACCCAAAATGATTAGGGGGCTGGAGCACATGACCTAGAGGCTGAGAGGGAGAGACAATTTGATAGCAGCTTTCAAACTCCTGAAGGGAAGCAATGATCTCAGAGTAACAGTGGGGGAGGGCTAGATTGCATATTAGAAAAAACTATTTCACTAGGAGGGTGGAGAAGTACTGGAATGGGTTACCTAGAAAAGTGGTGGAATCTCCATGCCTGGAGTCCTGTCTGGGATGATTTAGTTACGGTTGATCCTGTTTTGGGCAGGGGGCTGGACTCGATGACCTCCTGAGGTCTCTTTCAGCCCTGGGATTCTATGATTCTATGAAAGGACATCAATGGACTTAGGCAGGCAGGGCTGATTCAGATAGAAGTTGCTGCAACAGATAATTAACTCAAACCTCTAGAATCCCATTCAGTGTGGCTGAAAGACTTGCTGGGCCTCTGGTTAAGGCAGGGTGGAAGCTCTGAGTTGGTGGAAGCAGAAGAAACATGGCTAGCCTCCCCCAGGTACCCCATAGCATACTTCCTGGGGCTCCAGTAGCAGGCTTGATCCTATTCTATAGCATATGGGCCTGATATGCTGCAGAAATACCTTTTGAAAAGCTACTCATTGCTCTTTGTAACTTTTGGCCCTCAAACCTTCATACCAGGTTTCTTGAGCACAGATGAGATTCCAGCTGCATGACTGTGTTCATGGCATATGTCATATCGATGAATAGTTGAGTAGAAGATGAAATGTGGCTGAAGTTACTCCCAGGAAGAAAACAGAGTCATAAATCTCCATAAGTGAACAAAGAGAAACCACTGTAAATAGCCTAGGAAAACACAGCACAAATTGTTCGGAATTCTCTTTCATTACCCTATTTGACATTTGAAGAGATGATGAGAAAAGAAGATCCTGTGTTTTCTATAAAGAAATCCACAGGAATTTCAGCAAATGATATGTTTTCCAGTACAAATATTTTTAGTATTTTTTGCAATGTTTGCTCAGGCTCAAGATCTCTCAGCCTGTGTATTACTTTACAGAAAAAAAAAACACTCAATTTCTTGCTTTGCAGAGACTCACCACATGGCACACAGTTGAAAACACTCTGCTTTAACATGAGCCATGGGACATTTAATGGTTGCAGAGTAGGCAGTACCACCAGCTGTATTTGGTTTTTAAAACTGACTGGGATGCAAGCAGACACAATTTGCCCAGGTTTCCCAAAAACAAATTATGTGAATCTATGGGCATTTGTCTGAAAGGTACGACCACATCCAATTGACCCAAAAAAACATAATATTTGTTTATTCATAAATTAATGAGTGGCGGTGTCATAATACAGTCAGATTTGATAAGACAAAATAAAAGAATCTTTTTTTTTAAATGAGCCTGCTGCCGTAGGTCAGAATTTCCTATATGGGATTCAGTGTTTTGTGCCCACCAACGAAGTTTCCCCATCAGTCCCTATTTGTTTTAAATGTGTCTGTTGAGCCTTTTGTCCAGAGGGTTCTGGTAGAAAGATTTATCTGCTGAATAACATACTGGCTGTGTCTACACTAGCTCCCAACTTTGAAGGGATCCTGGTAAGTAGAGTGTCGGGAGATTACTAATTTTGATGAATAAATGGACTTCGAAGTAGCCTGGGCACTTCTAAGTACCTGCAGGTTAGCCGTGGCTACATGCAAGCTGGCACTTCAAAGTTTGCCACTTTGAAGTTGCCGTGAGGGAGAATTAGCTTAATGAAGTGCTGCATGTGCACTGCAGGACTTCATTAGTAATCTCCCGACACCCAACTTACCATGATCCCTTCGAAGTTAGGAGCTAGTATAGACACAGCCACAGAGTGCCATATTCAGTTGCTGACAGCTTAAGCACACATCAGTTGGTGTTTGGTTAGTTTTGTTATCTTGTTCTTTCTTCTACGAAGATGGTTTAAGGATTTACTTTTTTCCCCTTAGCAAATTGTTTCTGGAGAATTTAAGATAATTTTTATGCCTCAATCTTTATTGAGCACTCATGTTGATCTTACCTATACCAGTGTCATATTAGAGTAACTTCAACAGATTTGCTCCCACTATCTAAAGTTTAATAAAAACTGAGCTCTCCAAAATATTCTGTTTTCAATTACTTGTCAGTATTGCCATCAGACTACTATTTTTGTGATAATGCTTAATGGAGTTCATATTAATTTCTTTAGGGTTAAGATTGCATACTATGCAAAATGGTTTTAGAAACCCAAGAAATTAGAAAGTTAGCAGAAAATTTGTATGAGGCAAATGCATCCTTCTCTTTTTTCACTGTCTATGCACCACCTCAATTCTTAATGTGGATTTCCTTAGCAAACCATGAATGCAGAAATAACACTTGCCCACTGATACTTGCAAAGATCTTTAAAACAGCCGCAAATCCTTTCATGTGCACGACTGAAGAAGGAGGGAGAGGATTATTTTAGCACACTTATCTTTTTTGGTTTGCATCATTCATGAAATATGTACAAATATAAAGAGTGCCAAACTATGTACAATAAACCAGAGATCATTTGAGCAAAAACCATGAATTGAAATAGCCTCTGACTTTGGAGATTTTTCCAATCTGCATGTGAATCCAAATGTTGTTACTCAAATCCATCTCTAAAAAAGTGGCAAAAACCAAAAGTGAATTTTAAGGACATGGACTCTACTTTAAGTTGCACAGTGAGCATTGCATGCATGTCAAAGGAAAAAAAAAAAGTATTTGCCTTGCAAGCAAGTGATTTTTCAAGATATTGACCCTCTGAGTTTAGAATCTAGCCCTAAGTGTTTTTCCTACCAAAACTGCAATAAGCTACAATCTCTTTATTTACCCCCACAATCCACCCGTGAGCTTATGAAGTAGACTACTACGTTCCGTACAACACTACTGTGTCATAGGTTTCAATCCAGCAAAGCATTTAAACATGTGCTTAATTTTAAGCACCTACTGCCAAAGAAGTCAAGCAATACTATTGCTTGCACGCTCAACTTTCAGTAATCCGCACACTTTGCAGCATTATGGCTAAAGTAATTAAACATGCATGAGTCCGGTGACACTGATAGACCAGGTGCCAGCTCTTGCTAGGTCTGTATGTATCATTTGAGTGCTGACAAATTTATAACTGAAAAAATGACCTGCTGAATGGTATGTTAGTATTGTTCAAGTAGGTGTGAGACTTGTAAGTGTGTGTTTAGCCGTTGTGATATAAGCAAGGGAGCGGACAGACCTGCTGGGCCCTTAGGCAAAATGGGTTGGGTTGGAGGAGGGGAGGCCTGGAAGCGTGACACCTTAGGCAAAAGGGACTTGGCTAGTGCAGCCAGTCCTCAGCCCTGCCCAGAGTGCACTTCACTGACATCGTCCCCGGCCCCCAGTCAGTGTTCAGAGCGTACAGCATGGTGTTCTGTTGGCAATGTAAGGGGTGACAGCAGCCAGGAGCCCCAGGTCCTGTCGAATCACCAGGCTTCGGAGCAACTGCTCTCTTTGCCCACTCCCATTGATGAACCTGTCATTTTATATGTTACCCTCATCCTTCCTTTCCTCTACTTTTCTACACTTGCAACATTCACTTGTTGAGGCTTGTCTTAATTTAAGACTCTTATGTGACAACATTTACACACGTACTTGACTTTACCAATGATCACAGTCCCACTGATTTCAGCGAAACACTACACCTACTTTAAATTAAACATATATAATAGATATTTTAGGACCAGTCCCATTGACAGTAGGTTTCTGAGTCAATATGCACATAGCTAGCATTTCTATTATTTTCATCAGTTTGGCTGGCTTTCGGCATACACAGGAGGCCAAGTGAACTGACATTTCAAAAACACTGAAAACATTATACTTTTATGACACTGACAGATGCTAACACAATGACATTTCTGGTTTTCAAGAAGTCATGGTCACATGAATGAGGTTGTTATCCTGGTACAATGTGTTATCATAGTGTATTGGAAAGAAGAGGTATACTCGGGTCATGTTTTAGAGAATGATGGAAATATTCAAACAAGTACCAAAGTCACATTGACTTTGGGAGTTGGATGCCCATTCACTCTTCAGTCTTTGAAATCTTACCCTCTATTTATACATGAACTATAGTAAAAAGCCATTGACAACAGTGATACACATTAGATGAAGAAAAAAAAGAAGAAAAATAGCACTACGAGCTTTGATAAAAAGAAATTGTTCCAAGACAGTAGAGTAGCTCCATTGGCTTTGGCCCAATGTTTTATTTTTATTTCTCAAGGCGATGCTTGGAACAGATACAATTCTAATGCTGCACATACATCAAATCTGACAAAAGACTGAGAAAAAACAACACTAGGCAGTAACTTTTGATATTAAAAGCTCCAATGCAACTGGTATTGGGAACTTTATAATTTAATAAGAATACATGTTCTCCAAAAGCTGTCATGGAAAGGGGTAAAAATAGTTCCAGCACAAAGATCAGATGAGAAATTGGATGGAAAATACAATCATTTTTTTTGTTAACAGCTACAAAACATGTATCCATCTGAGAAGAGGGAGCAGAGACTCTGTAAGGTTAACTCTTTAAATTTTTCACTGGGTTATCCCTAAGGTGGGAGAGGCTTTCATGGGTGTGTAGTGGCCAACATTCAAGTCTTCTCAAATCAAAGAACATATAGGGAACGGAAACTCAAAAACCATGGATGCTGGTAGGTCCAGGATAAGACTATTTCTTCTGCCCAGCCTACTGTATCCACCTCTGTTGCTGTATAGCGGTTAACACAAAAGACAGTCTAAAGGAATTAATGCTGCTTCTTAACAGAAATCCTTCTTCTTAACAGAAAAATATGCCACAGAATATCTCTGGATTTCATTCTTTACCCACTTTTACTTCGAATTCTTCTTCCACAGAGAAGAAAGAAATGATGCTACAGAGACACTGTTTTCTGCTTCCTCCATCTTAGAAAAGATCCACTGTACTTCAGACCCTTAGCTCATGATATAGGTAGAATGCTCTCAACACTAGAAATTAGCATTAATAAAAAATATTTTCACCTTGTCCATTACCCTACCAACACATATTATCTCTACAATATTTTTCTACTTCTCTGATTCCCTGGAGTCTCTTCCAGTCTGATTCTATGACTGCTACTTGTTAACTCTGCTCTTGTTTTATAATTATTTTGTCAAATAAAGATCTTTTAAGCTATTCCTATGAAAAACTAAACAACAAGTACACACAGGCATGCACATACCATGGTTACAGAACCATTACCATTTCCTATTTCGAGCATATCTTCCTCTGCTCATGTCATGTATACTGATGACTTCCCTGAAAAGATATCATCTCCAGGTTAACAAATTCCCAGAATCAGAAAAAGACTTGTATTTAAGGAGGTGGGATGGCTTAATAGGCCTTCTGAAGGATAGCTGCTCCGTTTCTATTTCATTTGATGAGTTTGCAAGTCATTGTCGTCTGTAGTACTCCCACATATTGCCTATATGAGGTGAGTGTGATTATTTTGGAGATACCTAAAAGCATGCAGCTGGTTTGGACAGACCATGGAGTTCACCTCTTCATTAAGCCCATCATTCTCATGTAGGGTGACCATATAGCAAGTGTGAAAATGTCGATACTTTTTTTTTTTCTCAAGGGAAGGCAGAATAGTTCCTTGTATCAGCCCCTAATACCAAGCTGTCTGGTCACCTTATTCCCATGGAATGGAACTCTCCATACTACATCCAAAAGGTATTCATAAGCCAAATACCATATAAAAGTACACATAAAAATACATATGTTACCTTTTTTACAAAAATATAAGCTGTACAAAAACATTCTAAAGAACTGTCAGGTTCAACAAAAGGTACCATACACCAGTTATGGGTACATTGGGGGGCTATTTAACATTCAATTTGGCTATTTTACACAACATTCTATGTTATTATTTGCTATATGAGTAAAGCAAAATGTGAATTTTCCATTGCAACTCCTACTTCAAGTGACACATACATTGCTTTGGAGAGTTACAGCACCTCCTTAAAAAGAAGCAGAGAACACCACACTATGAAACCTGAACTCTTGCAAAATGTTACTAGCAAAATATGGCTTTAATAAACAGCATATTTTCCCCAATTTTTAGAGTACATTTAATAAAAATAAGGTTACAGTTACAAATGAATCAGCTTTTTCAACGGCTTATTCTTTAATGTTTTACTAAAGTTAATCCATTTTTGAGAACAAAAGCAAAGGGGAGGCCTCACAGCTGGCAAAGTCAAGGAATTTAGGGCAAGCGGAAGGCTGGCTGTGGTGTTTGCGTGATTTGGTGAGTGTTTTTGTGTGCCACTGCCACCTTATTAATCAGTAAGAAAAGCAAAAGTGGATGACACCTATTTAGACTCTTGCCATTTAATTGCTCCTTTTTCCAGAAAAACAGAAGGGTATTTTCTATATGACATAACTGCACATCAATAAATATTAATCCAATTCCTGTATTCACAGGACCATCTGACTACCAAAATAACAGTCAGTTGGATTTCTGGAAAGCAGAACATGTTTAAAGCATCAGAAGATTATACACAATTACACTGACTGAAGTTTTGGAGTTCTCAAACGCACAAAAATTATATACACACACACACAAATTGAGGAATTTCATATCAGTTTGTGGTTTTATTTCTCTGCTAGATCAATTAAATATTGCCAAATAGCAACATTGTTATGGACAGATATTCTGTTGTAGATATCAACCATCAAAAAAGAGTAAAAAAATGTTTATCATTCAAGTTCTATAATTACAACAAAAAGGGAATGATTTCTGTATGCTTATCATCTCAAAATAAACCATTACATATTAGACTTTTCTCACCCATGATATCTGTTCTATGTTTAGTCAAGTCATATCTGCTTCTGACAAATATTATTATAACACTAAAAACACTGGTGAACAAATACAGCTGTCAAAAAATGACCTAGATTCCATTCTACCTCAGGCATCTGTTAAATTAACAGTTAATCTGGACTGCAAAATCGAAATTACAGATTATACTGTGAAGAATGAAGGGATGCTCCGTGGGAAATGTTGAGCTGAACTTTAAATTATGGTTTATGTAGAGAATTCCTGAGATCCTTAATAACCAGTTTTGCTAACTACAGTTATAGCTTATATCTCCTTACAAGCCAGCTAACTTGAGATAAAAGTACCACCGGCCTGGAGTTGAGGTTTCTTTTGTGTGGACAGGACATATATTATGGGCTCTATTGAAGGTATAACACAAAATAACTTTACAGTAGAAAAGAACTTAGGTCTGACATATTTTTACTAGCATCAGTATCAACTTTTTTGAGCTGTGATGCTCTGAGGAATGACTTTTATTGGAAGGGAACAGAAGTGAATTATCAAAAAAGAAAACACTGTATCAATCAGGTCATCATTGATTAGAACCAGTATACCTTAGGCCACAGAACTTGGCTGGCAAGCTAATGTACAGATAATAATAATACGAGCTTGCCTGTTCTTCAGGATCTGCCCTGACAGTTTGGCATTGCCATTGGTCAGTATCTAAAACCAAAGCAGAAATCTAGGCAGTGGTGTAAGTAGAAAGGGACTCAATGGCCTGGACACAGCATATCTAAAATACCTTTGAAAGATCAGGGATTAAGACAATGGATGACAACTGCATTCCCTTGGCACAATGGAACTTTCTGTCACAACAGTAAATCGATCTGTGCAGGAAACAGATCTCTCTGAGCCCAAGACCATGGAATGAAATCCCACAGAAACTGACTGTCACAAACATCACCACCTTCAGCTCCAAGTGGAAGGCACACATGTGTAATCTTGTCTTGTTTACAATAAAACTAGAGCAGTGTGTACATTTAAAAACAGCCCCTTTGGTAAAATAAAATATTACATTACAGTACATTACACACACACACACACACACACACACACACACACACACACACGCCTTCTAGGAAGAGGAAAAGAGAATGAACTACACATGACAAAGATTTGTTCTGAATTAGGTAAGGTGCTGTTCTCTCTCTCTTTTGTTTTTTCAGCTATCACAAAACAAAGTGGCATTTAAGTGCTTTCTTAGGCTATGTCTACACTGTGCCACAAGCTCTTAATAGGCTGTTTCAGCATGTGGCACTATCTAAATGATGCCACATGCTAAATTAAAGCCCTGTTCAAGGCATTCTTGTATGCCTCATACGATGAGGTTTACAGGGATGCCAGCATAGCGCACCCATTTTCTCAAAAACTATTTTGGAACAATGGGCGTGCTGCATAGACATGGACAGCTATTTTGGCATGCCACCATATCCCAAAATAGCACCTGCCATCTAGACATGTTCTTATTTAAAATATGTATCACACCCATCAGCTTTTATGGAGCTCTGCCCACTCTTCAGACATACATGCCGAGAGCTACCAACACCTTTCAGCATAACAATAGAAAAGAATAGGAGGCCTTGTCATATACACAGGTCAGAACAAGTCCAAACACCAGGGGATCTCTTTGAATTTACCAGTGCCACTGGAGAGCAACCCCTGGGAGTACATACAAACAGCACATGACCTGAAGAGGGTTACCTTTTAGGGTAACCTTAAGTCAAGTCAGGCAAAAATTAATTGCCTGGGAAACTGGATTAGACCACTAGTTCAGCATGCAGTGTGGGGTAGATAGCAGTCTGTGGGATCCTTTTTATTTATTTTCTCTGGTTCCTAGAAACAGTGCACTGCTAGGCTGTCTTCAAGGACAGAAGATGAGTGGAAGAGGCTGGATGTGAAGCTGCTTAGTTCCGGGAAGGTAGATGATGTTGTTCTAATAGTTCTGTTCAGTGTCTTATTCCTCATTCTTTATGGACAGGTCTCTTCATCTGTCTTTACTCCTTAGCTATTTTTAAAACATTCACCTGCTGAGTATTACATATTGTTATACTTTTCAGGAACACAAATTCTGTGTTTTCATCTGAGGCAGAGAACAGCCAGCATGCTAAGGGCATGTAAGGCCAACGCAACCAGGTCATTGGCAGGAGGGAAAGAACCTGCGACATTAGGGGCTTAAGCTCTGTGCTCAACCACATGAGCTAAAAGCCAGCAGGCTCTCAGCCAAGGCTGTAGAGCAAAGCCTTCACTCTCCCGTGTTAATGTCTCAGTGACTAGCATTAAAGGTACTACAATGACAGGGCCATACTTCCCTGAGATAGAAAGGACAGTTTTCTTTTCTTTTCTTTTTTCAGGTTTGAGTTGAATTGGAAAGGAGCCTGTTTGTTGTTGTTGGGTGGGGTGGGGGATATTGTTTATTTTTGGAATTAGCCTTCTTCAACTCTGCTTAGTGGAAGATGTTGAAAGATACAATCTAAAATGTTTACAGGTATGAGGTGTCAATTTTCAATTTGCCAAGTATGAATTTCACAAAACAAAGCTGGATGTGGATTTTGCTCTGTTGTATTTGTTTTAATTTCTGATGTGTTAATATAAATCATACTGTGCATCATTTTGTGTGTGTGTATGTGTGTAAAAATATAATTTATTATAGTCCAAAATTAAAGCATGAGTCTGAAGAATCCATTTAATAAGAAATAGTCTGAGTGCTTTGCATGGGGCATCAGATGAATTGTGATTATGTGAGATCCTAATCTAGGTGATATTGTAAATTGCAAGTATGTAATTATATTACTGTTCCACATATAGGTGGATGTAAATTCAGTTTCATAGGAAAACAGGTAATTTAGTACATAATAAGGGTAAAAATAGCTAACACATAGAGAAAAAATATCTTCAAGTGTTAAAAAATAACGTCATCTTAACCAGGGTTTCTAGAAATTTCATGCATCATGAAATAATATAATACTGTAAAAGGATTTGCTCATTTAACTAAAGATTTTATACATAACTTGCCCCTTCACTGTTTTGCCACCTTCAGTTCACACTTTGGTTTTCTATCCTAAAGTCTAAAATTCCTAACTCCTCCTCACTCATTACTCCATTGAAAAGCATTTAATTTAACAAAAAGCTGCTATCCCACAGTTCCTGCACACCACACGTGGACATAAATATAAGTATCTACAGCATTTCATGTACAGTCTGGCAACTTCTCACTTTAATTATTTGAAGTAAACTCTATCAATAACTGGCTAATAGTCCTTATTTAGGTTTCCAATTAAATGGAACTAATTAGCTATGACCAAAACATGTCTGAGTTGAATGGCAATGTATTGATCCTAACTCTTTAAAACACAAGCATTGTCTATGTTGTAATAATTCTGTGGCCACATACCAAGCTGCTAGTAATCAGCAAGGACATAATTCAGAACTTTTTTCATTAAAACCAGAAGCTGCTTCACCGTGAAGCAAAATAAAATTTCTATTAACTTTATGTTTCAGGGTCTATGTACTCATAGACGCCAGCCTCTATGGGGAGACTTTGCCACAAAAATTTGTACTGTTCTGGCATTCAGTATGAGGACAGAAGTACAGTCCACTCAGTAAGGCCGATATGCTTGAAAAGGATTTACCCAGTCTCATCCTTATGCCCACATGAAGTCTTTTGACACAAAAAACAAGTACAGTTTAACAGTTTCAGTGACTTTTTTTTTTTTTTTTGAGTTGTTGGGTCCATTCATGCAACATGCCAGCAACCAATAAAGATCATTATTTGAAATATTAGCTTACTTACTTTGTAAGTTTTCTGGGGAAGACGTGTGTGCAGACAATGCTTAGAACCTTGTGAGCACTGCATTATTTATTTATAACAATACAAAGGTCATCAAAAGATCAACTTTTAATCTGTAAAAACTATACCCAGACTCCACAGTGAAGGACACCTGATACATGCATGTAATGATAAATAGATAATAATGGTCACATATGAGTAACTGATGGTCTCAGTCATGTTTCAAATTGACATACAGTGCCAACATCAAATTCACTGACAGTATTTAGCTCCAAATGGCATCCCTTGGTTGTCTCAGCAGCGATAGCAAACCTTTCTTTTCTAGAAGTGGTTCTTTCCAGCCAGTTAAGAGATGTGGCAAACTAGTTGTGGAAAGCCTGAATGACATTAATAGAGTGAACAATAACAACACAGACTTGATCTGTTTAGTGCCCTATTAATGAAAAAAAATCTATTTAATGTTTAGATCACAGAAGAAGCAGGGCCTAAAATTATGAGCAAGATTTGTTATAAAATCCATGGCTGCATCTACATGGGCAGCCTCTGTTGACAGATAGCATCTATACACACAAGCAGATCGAAAGAACAAGCCACTCTGTCAACAGAGAGCAGCCAGACTGCCTTGCCCTCTCTTGACCAAATGACTGACCTGAAGCTCCAGAAGCCCTTTCTGTTGACAGAAGTGTCTACTCAGGCACTGTATTGACAAAACATTGTTGTCAGGGGCATTATACCTAGTCGGAAACAGGGATAATGCTGACAACTGAACGGGTGAGTTTTGTCGACAAATGTTGACAGAGCTCTTTAACGATGTAGATACTTGATGCGTGTTTGTCAACAGAAACTGGCCCTGTAGATGCAGCCTATGTGTTCATGAGCACAGGTATGATGGAAGACAGGCACAGAAAATTACATGTAGATTTAAAATAGATTAATGGGAATTTCTGGTATGCATGTAAATGTATATGTTCTACTTAGAGGCACAATGCAAAGTCTCAGAAGACTGTAAATATATTTCAATGCCACATAAATTAGAGTGATAAACTATGAGTTATCCCCAGACTTGGAAATTATTTTGAAGCCAAACTTTAGTCTGACATAAATGAAGTAGGTATGTGGGATAGATAAACACAGCTGCCCATTGAATGGACAGTAAAAAGCATGAACAACTAAAACCAGAAATTAGGAAACATAGGATACAGGATAGCCAGCTGTTTCTCCATAATCACTACCTTGTTCAGGACTGCTTGATTACAGTAAAGCAAGACCCTGTATTTAACATTTCAAGTGGGCTGCTGTACTAGAGAGAACCTAAGAAGCTGTTAATAGCTGAGAAATAGTGAATATTTTACATAGGTTATAGGAGTAAAGAATAGCCATTTTACTCTGAAAAATGCCTATACTCTTTTTTATTACACAATGACCACTGTAAGCAGGCCGTAACCAGGATATGAGCTGGAGATTTATGAACCTGTATTTTGCCGGGGGAGCGGGAGAGGGTGAGTTTTTAAAAATATATATATTTTTCATTTCTAATTTTTATATTCTTCTCTATTTTTTGATTTTCAAGGACAGTCAAGGTAAATGAAAAGACCATAAAAGATGTGTCAAGTTTTTGGTGGCAATGCAGGCAGATTCATGCTTCAAGGTTACCATCAAGGATCAAGAATATCAAATTTACATCCCAAATAGCTCATGTAAGCTCTGTAATTTGGGGACCAGTTCTTCAAAGGGGCTTCAACTTATCTTCCATTTGTTCACACACAAGTTTCTGTTCATAAACTCTGAGCCCACGTAAGTGATAGGCAGTAGACATGTAAACCCCACGTAAAGGACTATCTGGCCCAGGGTTGAAGGACTGAGTAGACCTTTGTAAGTCTGCCTTCAGAGGACCTTGCAAGCCCTGGAGTATAAGATAAGCCAGAGAAAGGACATGTCAGGAGTGGAGTCATAGGACCAGATACTGTCAAACAGTACTGCAGCCCATAGTGCAGTATGGATAGGGTTCCTTAACTTTTATAGAACCTTGTGACTGTTTAAATTACACAAGTGTCTCTAGTTCTCACAATGGCTAAGGAACAAGAAGGCACACAGGTAACTAGAATAGAAGGTCCTCTATTCTTATTCAGTAACGTAATTTCTATCTCCCGTGCCATTAATTATCTGAAAAATTCCAAGCACATATCCTGTTGTGATCAAAAGTCATGGGGCTTGTTGCTGAAGAGGTCTAATATTTCCTTCTAATCATGAACACTGCTTTCTGTTCAAGATCATCCTGTTCTTTAAAAATGGTAGCAGAAAAGAACACTGACTAAAGGAATAAATAGGCCAATTCATACAGGCGGTGACTTTCTGTGGCTACACAGGGTGTTCTTGTGGTCTGATTTGGATTTCAAAGGCTGCATAGACTTAATGCATGACAGCAAAGATGGAAATTCCCTTCTCAAACCACAGCCCCCACCACTTTATATTACATCAAAACATGCAACTCTTTTATCTGTTATGATATGTTCATTATCCTCCACCAGGCTTTACTGGTAGATAGTGGTAGTATGGTGTGTCAAAATGCAATGGCCTTCATCCATTGAAAATAAACACACTTGCTTCATCTGTGTGCCATGGTTTCTTGGAGTTCATTTTAATAGTGCTATAGTCTTCAGAAAAATGTGTGCCATGGAGCAGCTAGGAGTCCTGACAGAAAACAAGAGAGCATAATCAATATCTTCTATATAAAGACCAAGAGATTATTAAATACTCAATTAATTGCTGGGGCCAAGCTGGCTGGTAAAGGTGAGGCCAAAGGTCCAAAAATGGCAAACTCCTAGGAAAGCAAAGAAAGTCAGTAGTTAAATTTGTAACAAAAATGGAGGAACAATAAACATTACCAAGGTTGGGCAGGAATAACAAAAGGCCCTAACAAATGTTTCCATGGGAACAACAGGATTCATCAAAATTTATTAGATTAGATTTGGAAAGAAGTGGCATACAGATCACAGATGGGAGGCATAAAACAGAATAGTATATGTTGAGCTACATGGTACAGTCTGAACCTCTCCCATCTGACACCTTCCAGACCTGACCGCTGCTGGATGAGAGAGATGACTTGACAATATTTTCTAGCACATTACCAATTCTTCCTCTGTTTCCTGGGCTCCTAGAAGACATTTAGGATTAAATTATAGCTAAATAACAGCACAGAATACTGAAAGCCATGACTGGTGGCTGTAAACAAACGTTATGAGACCATGGGAAACTTGGCCACATCCATGATAAGTCGTCATCTGGCTCACTAAAATCATGCTGGATTACAGAATTTGCTGGCTAACAGAGTTCTGGATTACAGAAATTCAACCTGTAATGTCTGTTAACAAAATAGTAATAGTTCCTCCAATACTTTCTAAACTATCTAATTAACAGGATTCTTATTATCAGCATAGGAAATAAATACATTTATAACCATATACTGTAATCTGCACATATTGTTATGTACACACGTACAATGCCATAAATATAGAGATGTTTTATATAATAAATTGTAGAGTAGGCCCAGTCCTTGCACTGAAAGTTTTATAGTTTAGCACAAATAAGACAAGGGGGTGCATTTCTGGTCTGGAGACCAATACAAGTCCCAATCCTGCCAGGTGCCAATTGCTTGAAGACTACTTTAGCTTGTGTGAAGAAGACAGCAAAAGACTATTCATATTCCTGAAGCTCTGTAGGCTTTAGAGAATGAATGAGTAGCCTCCAGGAAGATCTGATAAAGTTTTTCATAGTTGGATGGCTCTGAGAACATAACTGCTGCTGTTTGGGATATATGGGGTGTGGGAAGAAAGGTAATGTCACTTGAATCTAGAGAAGTAACAAAGTTTTGAGCATGCTTCCCCTATATTGTGCATTATGGGATATTGGAAATAAAGGGAAAGAGGATAACAGCTGCTGTTACAGGTACATGATCTGTCTGATCACCAGCAGTTGGAGACCCTCAGTCAAAGGCAATCAATGTTCACTCTGAATGGGGAGGCGGGTATGTGGCAAGATAGGTGCTCTGCCAGGAGAGCAAAGAGAATATCTGAGATTCAACTAAGGCGGCAGAGGGTTCTGGCTCTAGGCTGGGAACGGGGACCCTAGCAATTCAGTTCATATCTTTCTGACTGGCTTCCAGGCGTAGATGTCCCCAGCACAATCCTGATTACATCAGTGCCTACTTGCTCCCTAGCTGCATGCTGGAAGCTGTAGCTGCAGTTCCAGCCCCTCCAAATTCCACTCATCTCCAACTGCTGGTATGTGCATGCAGTTTACAGGGAACAGTAGCTCCCAAGGTGCACAGCAGAACAACAGATAGTATGGAAATACACATCAGCACAAAACATTTCTATCACAGAGGCACTGAACCATTGCTCGGCATAGGTGAAGCTGAGCAAGAAGGAAAATAAACATACTTTTTTCTTCAGATTCTGGATAACAAAGTAGGAGGATGTAAATGCCGATCAACTGATCTATTTGATCGATTTATAAAGGGCAATTTTTTATTTTTTAGCACCCAAGAAGGACCCAAATTCTGTGGTCTAGAAATTGTAGTTATGACTCTCTGTGTGACACTTCTGCTCTGGAAGCTGCATAACAAGCAGCTGCCTGCCTGGTGGCTTTCGCCAGTAAGGCCTAAAGAGGAAACAAAACAAACCAATAATAAAATAAAGTAAAAAATAAAAATAAACAGTGATGAAAAACATCTTTGCTTGCCATGGTGCCAAATGAAAACCTTGAAACGTGTGTTATTAGCAAAAAAAAAAAAATTAGACAGTTAATAGTGTAACATCTGGATCAAATGAACAAATGTGCAGCCAAAATCAATTTTTGTGAGGGTTTAAGTGAAGTAATTCATCTGTATTTTAACAAAGGCTTTTTTTTTTCCACATGAAGAAGTGGGCAATCATTCAATCAGACTTTAATCTTAAATGCTTTCAGTCAGTTAAACCACCCTTTTTTTCATATGTTACCTTGTTAAAAAAGGAAAAAGAAAGAAGGACAGGGTGCTGGTTGGCTATTAATTTATGTAAGCCTCCACTCACACACCTTTTTAAATATAAATTCATAGAATTCACACAGTAATTAATGACATACAATGAGAGTAATATGGTGGTAAATTAGGATCATAAAATACCTTTAGCTTGAGATTTTCAAAGCTGACTAGGCTGCCAAATTCCCTCTGATTTAGTTGGGTGTCTGACTTCCTTAAGCAACTTTGAAAAGTAACCCATTGAAAGCCAATCCCCATCTAAAGGAGGAACAAGATGATGGTCTCTTCTGTTCTAGGGGAATTCCAGATTCGCCTTTTCAGTTAGTGTCCACTGCTTTCAATTGGTAGGTTTTTTGAACAATGAATTTCATCACTGAATTCCACTGTATCTTGTTGCAAATATGTCAACACATACAAGAAGTCCTGTTTAGATGCACATACTGAAGAAAGTGTGTGTTAGTCCAGTGGCTGGTTATTGTCTATGTCCCTGATATTGCAAACATTTAGGAATGTATAGTAAGATGAGGATGTCCTACTGATTTGTGTGGAACTACAGCAATGCTGAGAGTGAATATGTCTATGAGTTTGTAGTTTTGGAGGCCATGATTCTAATTCTCTCTGGCTAAGTCTACACTAGAAGAATCTAGCATCTAGCAGAGATGTGTTGACAGAAACTTTGTGGACAGAGTGCATCTACACACAAAAGCAGATCAACAGAGCAAATCACTTTGTTGACAGACAGCAGCCAGACTGCCCTGCCTTCTGTCAAGAGAACAGCTAATTGGAAGCTCTGCATACAGGGCTGCCTGTGAACTCTGTCAACAGAAGCATTCTTCTTCAAATTTTTGAGGGGTAACACCTTCGAGCCAAACACTGAGTTCTGTCAAGACTCTGACGACAGAATGCTTTGTGTGTGTAGACGCTCCCTGAGTTATGCCGACAGAAGGCCCCTTCTGTCAACAATTCTCCAGCATAGACACAGCCATATATGTGTTTCAACTCCTGAAATTCTATATCTAACAGTCTGCTTTTCTTTCGTTGATTTTTTAAAAATAATAAGTTAATAATTAAAAAGCCTATGTATTTGAGTAGAATCACAACAATGCAGAGCATAGCAGAATACCAGGCACTCTTCTAGAATTATTCTAATTAATTTGGATTTGCAGCTAAGTATAGCAATAAGTGACATAATTTAATGCATAAGCTATGAACTATTTAACAGCAGAGTTTTAATGCCTAAGTTTCTTTTAAAAAAATACAATAAAATGTTTCAAACGTATGCCAAACATTTGAAGCTTGGTTAGCATGTGAAGGGCAGCTGAATGGCCGCAAGTATGTTACAACAACTTCAGTAGAGTACTCCTGGATCATTTCAAGCATGAAAATAATAGCTGATTACTTTTTCCTCTTGCGCAGGTTTTTTTCTTAATGTAATTGTTTTACAGCTTAAAAAAATGCCTTTGTTTTGCGTAGTGTAAGAAGCTTTCAGAAACACAGTCTCCAAATAGAAAAGCCCTCTCAGCTATTTCTTTGTTGTATTTCTAGTATTTAATCTCACTTTTTTTCTACTAAAGGTATTTGGCTAAAACTCACTTCCATAATCAAAAAAACAATAGCTTCTGTTAGAGGAATTTGTCTCAAGAAACAATATGGATTTTTTTTTAACAATTCACTGATTGAAATAACCCACAAAATATGAGGAATAATGAAAAATAAAAAAAGGAAAACCCCACGGTGGTTATTCAGCATAGTGTTACCATTATTTATAAAACATGAAGGCACTACAATCACAGGAATTTCTGAAGTAACATCAAAATCTTAAAACAGCATTCCAGGATTGAAAAGAGCATAGATGAAACAAATCAATCATTATTACAAACTGAGGTATGCCACCAAATATGTAAGTTGCTTTATGGGAGGGTTTGTGGTTGATTTTTTGGAGAAGGCAGATTATTTAGGATGAGAAGGGAGTCAAAAGTCACTGGATTTTAACAGGAGTTGGGAATCCAATTCCTTTAAGTTTCTTTCAAATGGTCAATCCATATTTTTCTCTAACAGTCAGAGAACAGATACTTTAAGCTGACATTTAATGTTAAACATATTTTGGAGAACTCTCAAACAGATCTTTAGATCTGAAAGTGGTACAAAAACAGTTTCTCCAGTTCTGGATTATAGATTCAGATGCAAATACAAGTTAGAGCAGGCTCAGTGTTGCACTAATTTATGCCATTTGGTAATGATACTCAGATGGGGCTACATCATAAGATTACAGTAGTGTGAGCAGCTTTGGTCATACCCTGAGCGCCATTATGCTACCACCTAGGAATTCTCCTACACAACACAAATCCACAGTTACCCTACTCTTATAGCTGCAGCTATCATCTGCACCTGGACAATAGGAGTCAAAGGATTTTTTTAAATGTTTTCTGACTTTCATGGTCCCATGACATTGACAATCAAATTTCCCATCCATTACCATAGCCAGATCTTTTAAATAATTATCTATTTATTGTTGTTAACATATTTATATAAAACTACATACAACATGAAATGTGACTGATACATCTGGACATCTGTAATTTTATAATTTTTAACTCAAGACAATGGGGTACTAAATCAAAGTTTACTCAAATGTATTATATGTGAAAATCCAGGCAAATGGCCTTTCATGGAGGTCCAGTGAATAGGATTTCAGAGTAGAACACAGTATAGGTGGGTTCTGTATCCTGTTTGATATCTGTATTTGCTATAGGATTAATGCACATGCAGCCAAGTTTTCAGAAGTTATAACTGATTTGGAGTGCCTCAAATCTTATATGCCATGCTAGAGACATCAAAGGCTCATTTTCAGAGCTGCTGAGGACAAGACTGTGAAGATAGGATAGATACCCAAGCCAAGCTTCTCCAGTGCAGCTCCCAGCTACAGTTCTAATGGGCAAGCTCTAACCCCAGAGATTCTGTCCTACTGCTACTAGCACTTCCCCCAATCTATTTGCAAAAGACAGACAAGGCTGCTGAATACTCCTGATTCACAGGTATCACAAAGCATACAGCATATAAAGAAAAATGCCAATAAAAGTGCCATCAAAAAGTGAGTATCACATTGATAGCATGGTCATTTCCTTTTCTAAGTGCCTGGAGACACAGAAGTAACAAAGACCCAAGTTATTAAAGATGGGTGCCTAAAATTAGGCACCTAAACCCAATACTTAGTCACCTATAAAACCTAATTTAACTTACTAACTACACGGGAATGCAGTTGTATATATACACACACACCTTTTCATATTGAATTTATTCACAAGTGTTTCACTCCAATTTACAATCTTCTGAACTAGGGACAATTATTTTAATTACACAGAAGGACTGAAGATGTTATAGCAGGAATGGCCCAACACTATCAGCAATGAATTTTTTTTAAACATAGGATAGAGTAACAATGAACTCTGACACCATCTTTGACCATTGTCAGACCTAAATTAAAGACTGACTTTTTTCAATGGTGGTGAAGGGATTAAATTAATTTTCCATCTTGAGTTGCAAGGAAGTTCTGGAATATTTTTCCTGCCTGTAGGTGAAACCATTGATTATTACAATACTTCACTTCTCTCATGCATGACAATTGAGAGGCTGTTTGAATAACTGCAGGAAGTCAATAGCTTTTTCATGTATGCCTTTCTCTTCAGCATTCTGTATGGCCTGAAACAAGAAATCTTTGAAACCTTCTCCCATTTCTTTAATTCCCGGTGCTGGTTGTTCAAGTGGAGATTTACAACTTAGCTTCAACTGCAAAATGTATTTCTTTCCAACAGGTGAAGCAATAGAGAACTACAGAAGATGGTTGTTTCTAAAAGTCTAGAGAGCAATTGAATTATTACCATCTGAAGACCATTTGATAGTATGCAAAATGGTTTAATAGTTTCAGTTCCCAAAACTCAAATGTTCCTCTCATAAAAGGCACCATCAAAACTGTTATCTACAGCTGCAGTTCTGAACGAGTACAGTTGTCCTCCTGGGTACGCAGAGACCTTTCAGGCATACTTCAACTAATCTAGAAACTTTCCTAGATTTACAACAAGATACCAATGAAGTCAGTACTAACTAAAATTTCGTACAACTGCATGTTTATATTGTTCTTTATACCACACACTGAAATGTAAGTAATATTTGTATTCCAATATAATTATTATGTGGTAAGAATGAGAAAGTAAACCTTTCAGTAACAATGTGCAAACAAGTACTTTAAATGAGATGAAACTTGGGGGTACACAAGATAAACCAGACTCTTTACAGGAATCTGGAAAGGTTGAGAGCCACTGACCTAGTGCTCTAATTCTTCAGATACACGTACACATGTTTAGCTTAGAAGAAAAACTAATGAACCAATGGACCTGGGGTGGGGGGAAGGAGAGGAAGACAGCATTACCTACTCTCTTTTTAAAAACATTGCATGAAATCTGCATTGAGAACTTTTAATGAGGTGGAAGTCTCCGCTGATAGCACCAGTGCTCCATCTACTCCATAAAGGCATCACCACGCTGTCAAGAGCCTTTATGGCTAAAGCCCTTCTTTAAGCCCCAGAATTCCAGGATATTCACTGATGTATATATCTCTGTGCAAATAATTTATCTTACACATTTATGGAAAAAAATTAGAGGGAACACTGCTTCCACTGTAGACCTATTTTATGCAGCTTAGTTAACTTGGTTGCTCCCTAAATTACCTGCTTTCACTGTTATGGGTTTTAGGAGCTTTGATATGTGCTAGATTGATTTATAGAATCTCAAAATGGGTAGAAAACATATTATATCTGCTCAGCTATGATCATCTATTGCTGAGAAGTATTTCTAGTAGACTAAATTGCAATACCCCTCCATGCTTTATGAAAACTGGGTTAGGAATATTCTGGCAAGGTGCCCCTTTGACTGGTTCAGGTCCCTTGCTTCTGCCCCTGATTCTCAGGTGTAGACTACTGTGCTGGTTTCTTGGCTGGTCTTCTTTCCTCCTCTAGTCCTGGCCACGGCTGTTAGCCTGGCTAGGGGAAGGGAAGCCTAGCCCTTCCTCCCTCCTCAGCTCTCTTACCAAAGCTCTCTCACCTCCTTAGCTACTTTTTCCTTCTCCTTTTCTCCTCACAATGAAGACTCCTCCACTTCCTGTCTCACACTCTCTCCTACTTATCTGCTTTTTGCCCTCTCTGCACAACAGCTCTCCAAACCCCTCCACCTTCTCTCTCACACTCTCCCCCATCCCTCTTTGGCTACTTTGCTTTTAAGCCAGAAGGCAATCAGTTCAGCTGGCTCTTATTAATTGATTGCCTGCCACCACAACCTATTGCCTCCACCTGGGAGCTTAATTAGTTCTTTCTGCTCTTCCCATAGCCCAGGCTGGGTACTGTGCTTCCTTCCACCCATGGTCTTTTGGCCTGACCCTGTTACAATATGAATAAACATACCTCAAAGACATTTTAGGTAGAATACTTCCTGTAATATATCATTTTTAAATTTACAGTCAGCTGAACATGTACATCCTATTTTTGTCCAGGTATCATTCTTGTATGTGAAATTAGATTTACAAAGTGTGAATCTGCTTTTAATTCTAAATGTGCTAATGGGAGCCCTTAGAGATGCTTTGGGAGCATAATGATTCAGTACTCAAACCAATGACTTAAAATAGCCTTGTTTGTCCCGTAAGCCCAAATTGTGGTTGGGTCTAGAAAGACATGTGGCCAGGCACCCTGATGATGAAAACCATTTTGGATTTGGTATTTTTCTAGCGTAGGTGAGAAAAGTTTGAACTGAGTGCAAACAACTCCCTGCTTGGGGAAAAGAGCTATCGGGGAGCAAAGAAAGGGAGCAACTGTAAGATGGCAGTAGATCACTCTCTTACCACCTAAGATGCCTTCTGGAAATATCTAAGACCAAAGAGGAGGAAGGGTTAGGCCCAAACTAGGAGGATACTTAGCCTGTGAAAGAGATACTTAGATCAATTATTTAGGGTAAAAATTTGTATGTAAAATGTTTCATAGTGGATGAGAATTAGCTAAGCTCTTTTTTTTTTTTTTTTTTTTTTGTTCACTTTAGTTACTTCCTCTCATCTGGTTTCACTTGCAACTGCTTGAATCCTGCATTTGTTTATTATCAAGCCCCAGTGTGAATAACTGCTAGTGGGAATTAAAGTAGCAACTTACTAACTAAGGTTTCTCTTTCATTGATAATGTGGGAGGAGCTAATGAGCTTTCACTGTGTGAAGATTTTACACAGTGTAAGACATATTTGTTTGGAAGTTTTCTCCTTTGGGGGGTTGGTTTCCTGGGAGCTGAGCCCTTCCAGAGCTGAAATGGTTCAGTATATGTGTTGCTCTGCAGAGGGATGGATAGTCTCAGAGGGATAGCCATGTTAGTCCCTCACATCACAAAAAACAAACAAACAGTTCTGCATCACATTAAAGACTAACAAATTTATTTATTAGGTAATGTGCTTTCATGGGTAAGACCCACTTCCTCAGATTTTGGAGCAAAAATGAGAAAACAAGTTATATATCTATATAGCAGGGAGGGAGCGAAAAAAGTAGAAGGGAAGGGAAGAAAAGAAAAAGAAGAGTGGGTCAGTAACCCCAACCCTGTGCCTTGTTGGTGGAAGACCAGAGGACCTGGCCCAGCAGGACAGGGTGATGGGGAACCCCAAAGAGCAGGAAGGCACATGTCAGTGGCATGATCAGCACACTGTGGGACAGTCTCCAGGGGACTTCTGTGACTTATGCTGTCACACAAAGTTTTTTCTATAGTTTATTGACTTTAAATTGCAGGAATGTGTCAAATGATAGCTTGCATAAGGCTCTGTTGATAGCTCAATTAGCCTTTGCAGAAGAGTTGTAAAACAATAACGTTCCATAGGTAGTTTATTTATATTTAAGTACTATGCATTTTAGAAAAGATATAGTATGGAGAAAATAAACCTTTAGCATTCATTTTTAAAAGAAGATTATAACAAAAATGTTATTCAGGTGAATGCAACAGGCTAGGTTATGAATTAACTTTAAGACACCAAGACAACATTTTCATTAATTAATTTTAATAGAGCTCTTAAAAATATCTGTTTTTTAATAAGTGAATTTTACCATGTCACATTTACTGTTTTAATCCAACAAGGTCAGCTAGGAATAATTATAGCAGCGCCATTCCCAGTATTTAGTTCAGGGTTTCCATTTTTTCCACCAGTCATAAAAGCTGACTTTTGAGAGGTGAATTTTCTACTTGAACTCTTTGCCTTGGATCACTGTCATACTTTCTTAGGGCTGAATTTTGTCATCTATATTCAGGTTCAACAGCACTTTACTCCATGGATCTTTCAACTGATTTCAATAGAATTAATTCCAAAGTAAAGTACTAAGCAGTATAAACAAGATGAGCAGAATCTGGTCCTTCATTATGTGGGGCAATTTGACTGCATTGCTCATACTGAGTATATTTTACTTTGGGCAAAACTGAAATAAGCTACTCCTGTGAAATATTCTTATATCATGATTCTTCCTGATGACATAAAAGGGGATACTTCAATGAAGCACTATGCAACATAAGCAAGGGTCTCACAGTCTGGTCCTATTGGGGTGTAAATGTCTATTTTTGTATGAAAACAGCTACTTTTCCTTCACCTTGATCCCATATTTTTACTTTAAAAAAAATTAATACTTAAAACAATAAATTTGTTGACAATTAATTTGTAATGTGCATTGCTCCCAATTCATAGTCTTTGTCGGAAAATTCAGTCACCAGATTGGTTTCTTTTACTTAATTTATTTATTATGCTAATTTCTTATAATATTTGTTCACCATGTCAGTCCATGCTTGGGTACAGCATAGTTGGAATTTTCCCATAAACGAAACACATTGAATTAAAAAATAAATGAACAAACAACAACAAAATAGAAAAAGGAACAGAATTCAGTCATGGGAAATACTAAAATGAATAATTTGGCCATGCACTCAGGGCTAGGTTGACACAATCTAACTACTGCACAGTCAGGTTCAATGCTGCATCTAAGGAAATTCAATAAGAAGCAAGGTTGTATCAACAGAAAGCATAACAAAGGCTGAGTGAGGTGAGGTGCTGAACAAGGGCAGCTATATCAGCTACAGGAATCAGAGAAAATGAACCAGGATAAAAGAATCATAAAAGAAAAGGGCAGGGCCTAATGCTCAATGAAGAGCCTTTTGTGCAAAGGAAAGAAATCTAGGTGCTTTCCCTCCTGTAACAGCAAATTCTGTTTCCTAGCTTTTCTGTAGCCTTTTGCATCCTCTTTTCTAGTTAAAATTAATAGGCTTTCTCTGTAAAATACTCAACAGTATCATTTTTTACTTTTCTGCAGTTTTTGTTTGATTCTGTCAGGGTTGGTAATGTGCAAAGAGTTGTCAACTAACAGTCTGGGACTTCATAGACAAGATGAAGTTGTAACTGTACAAATTTATATTTGTGGGGGGTGATCTCCACCCCCTGGGGTTCATTGGCAAGTACAACTGTGCAATACAATAGCAACAGTGCAGAGAGAGCTCTGAAATCCCTTCACAGACATACAGTTTCGACACAGAAAAAACACCTTTGTGACAACCTCACTTTTGTTTCACCCTGCCTAGTATCCAACACAAATATTATACATTTGGTTTTTATAGAGTGTGAAGTCTAACTTGTTCTTTGTGCTGCAGCACAGAAAAAGTGAGAGAGAATATGTGCTGGTGGTTTATCTAGTCAACTCCCTACCAATAGCATGTTACTTACCATATATTTTCCAGTGATATGTCCACATACGGAGAATAACTTCTGAACAACATTGTTGTTCTCCCTACCTTGATTCTTTAGAGTCCAGGCTTGTCAGAATTACAAAATTTTTTTGTTTGTTTGTTTTGTTTTTCCAGCTAGCCTCATAAACAAGATAATTTGGAACTATAATATCCTTGTGTCAATAAATAGTATTCTACATTTTATTAAATCACTGCCATTTTTCCATTTTCTTGGTATGGCTATAAAGAGGAAGACAAAGAAAAAGAAATGAATTGAGTCTATGATAGTAGAACTAGAAGTACTGGTGCTTCTCTTAAGAGATACAGAAAGGGAAAGACAGAGAGAATTATGTTTACCTCATTTCAACCTCATTGAGGATGTGATACTTGAAAGTGCCATTGCTCCTTTAAAGACTTCTTTGCAACAGAGGGGTAGAAAGAGGATAACTTAGAGGGAAGGATGCAGCTGCGGCCTGGTCAAGGTCATTGCATTTCCATGGATCCTGGCTGAAAGAGATACTGATGTCCCGTGCAGCCACAGAGTGGCCTTATATTCCAGGACTGGGCTACAGGCAGCTATATGGTTACACTAGATGCACCTGTTGACCTATGTTTCTGTCAGAAGAGATTTTCCATCAAAATCCACACATGGATGGAAAAAAAATATAGGGAACATTGCCCTACCCTCATGCTGATCCATATGAAGAATTTTTGGTTCTTTGAAAGGCAGCCAGGAAAAGAAGGGGTGTTGATCTCCTGCTGATGAAATATAGAATTCTCTAACACCTTCCCCATACTGAGCTCCTACAAGGGATGCTTTCCTTCAAATGCTTTTTCAGTCCAAGTTATCTGATAGTCTTATCCTTGCCACCCTGAGTTCTTACACTGGACATCTACCACAAGTGCTACATAACAATTGTGACACAATAACCCTAGCAGGTCCCCAGAGCAGTCGCTGCTGCCAGAGTCACCACATGCTCCTCCCACCAGGGCTGGGGCATGTATGTGAGTGCCGTCTGCCTGCATATGCACCCTACTGCTGGTCAGAGGAGCGTGTGGCGGCTCCAGTGGAGGAGGCAGCAGCTTCTCCAGGCTGCAGCAGCAGTAAGTCCCTTGACCATTTTTTTAAGAGGGGCAAAATTTAGGATTTTACAGACCCCAGCAGGCTTCAGGAACAATAGGGTTGTCCATTGTTGCCAAAATCCACTAAATCGGGGTCCGTAAAATCGAGAGTTTACTGTCATTATATCGGTGTAACTTCGTGTGCAAACCAAGTCTCAGAATTGACTTCCCTACAGCATTAAGCATCAGAGACTTTCAATAAGCACAAGGAACAGCTCTGTAAAGCAAAATTAGAGTAAAAGTCTACTTTAAAGTTATTCTTCAAGCCTATATATAATAAAGGGATTTAAACACACTCTTGAAAAGAGGACAATTTTAATCAACAAATCAGGAATTAAGAAGGAATCTTTGATGAGAGAGCCTTATATTCATACAAAAAGATTCCCCCACTCCAGTTCCGTAATCCTGATTATGGGTCCACTGCTACAGATTGACATTAGTTTAATGTGCAGTTATCAGTGGTATTGTGCTTCCCAAAGGGATTGTCAGAACTGCACATGTTAAGCTTTAGCACACCGTCTTAACACCCAACATTTTCAATCCTGCTATTGCTTGATGGAATATTATACACTCCACACAACCTGAGGGGTATGTCTCCAGAAGAGAGTTTCATCAACAAAACCGGCATTTCACCGACAGCATTCTGCCTCTCTGTCATGACGAATAACACTTTTGTCAACAGCTTCTGTTGAGAAAGAAAGCTGTTTAGATGCTCTGGGGTACCCTTTGTTGACAGACAGGACTTCCAAGTCACTGGGCAGCCCTGTCTGCTGTACTTCTGGTCAACCATTCTGTCGAGGGAGGGCTGGGCATTCTGGCTGCCTTCTGTCCGCAGAGTGGGTCAGTTTTTCAATCTGCTTTTGTGAGTGAACACACTTCTTTGACAGAAGTTTTGTTGGAAGATATCTTTTGACAGTAACTTGTGTTGACAGATTGCTGTAGTGTAGATGTAGCCCAATTGTTTAATAACTCTTTACATGCTCCCTAAGACAAAGGTGATAAAAGCAAGATTGAATGCAATGCAATCTACCAATCGTTATCTTTTTTATAACATCTTTCTAAGTTTTAAGATAGAAATGGGGATTTATAATGAAATTGAACAGTAATCTTTTTAATGACTATTATTGGCATTTATATTGTTGTATTGCATTCAGGCTTCACTCAGAAACTGGGATTCAGCTGTGTTAGCCATTTATGAGAGAGAGAGAGAGAGCACCTGCCTCAAAGAGCTTATAATAATCAGTAACATGCCAAAACAATCAAAGAAGTTTATAAATGAGGAATAAACTCAGGACATAGATGGTCCTTATGCTTTTTTTCTTTCACATGATATAGCTGTTTTCCAGGTGGGAATATAATAAAATGTATCACAGAAAAACATTCCAGCAAGGTACTGTTGTAGTGGTGCTCAGTTACTAAAACAAGTGGAAATAATCCTTGGAAAATGAATTACTAAAATGCAGTCTGAGGACTATTTGAAAAATGCAGAAGCCATTGTTTAACAAACGATTTCCCCCAAAGACTTGGTGTTTGAACCAGGACACAATATTAAATAACTGTACAGTTGGGACCCTTATTAAAGTTTAAAAAGTAGCATTAAATACACTTAAGACTAGTCTTTTGTTTGGGTTATATGCATTATTTCTTCTTGTAAATGTTTCCTGGAAAAATCGTTGCCGAGTAATAAGTAATTTACATCTGACTTTTCTGATCCTATAATACTGGATCTAGTCTGGTGGTCCGACCTTTAAACAATATTTCATTGACTGATTGAACCATTTCTCTTTCTACTTGTTTTATTAAGTTCAAGACATTCTTAAAAAGCTGCTTTTGTCCTTTTCTGTTGCCAGGATATACACCAACCCGTACACATGCTTAGCCAACAAATGTAAACAATCTACTGCTGGGATTTTTCTCCATTCAAGAGGCAACTCAAGTCTAACAGAGGAATTCTGAGTATGAGTGAGAACTGTTTAAGTGAGGTGTGCAAAATAACCATTACGAGACCAGTAGCTTTGCTTAGAATATTTCATCTGCTTTGAGAGACGATTTTGCAATAGCATTTTTGAATATTGCTCATCCTAAATATTTTAACATATTTCCCTAAGTCTCAGGAATGCTTTCAAAATACAGCATTAAATTACTGTTCTGTGGCAACTGCTGTTCAACACTGCTATCCAGCCACGTTACTGCACCAAACAGAATCTTTTACTTCTAGTGGGGAAAATAGTTTCTAATTCCCCATCCTTATGAGATTAAAAGCACTTTTCATGATTTATTGTAGTAATCTATAAATAAAAGTCAATCTGCTGCAGCATAAAGCTCAGCATGGTGATAAGCTATTTACTATCAGTCTGCTGTGGTATAAAAAGATTCACCTACTACAACAGTCCCTTATATACGGTCGGTCACCTAAGATCACAAAATTAACTTTTAGAATGTGTTAATGAAGGGAAACTCAGATGTAAAAGTTTTTTCTCTTTTTTTCAGAGTAAAAGCCACTGTATGAAAATCAAGGATTTTTTCAGGTGCAAGCGGCTGGCGACAGAACGGGGTTTGCCAGCAGAAGCATGTCTACAAAGCCTGTTTACTGCCAGCAACAACTTCTGTCAGCACCCGGATATGCTAATTAGCCATACACTTATGCTAATGACAAGTCTTTTGCAATTGCTAGACTGCTCATTAGCATGAAGCTTCCAGCAATATCCCTCCGTACAGACCCAGCCTTACTCTTCTATAACTCCTTTACTCCAAGACTCCACATGTCATGGCCCACCCAATCTAATATGCTTATTAAGACTTCCCTACTCTACCAAAAGCTACTTGGAGTTTGGAGTGTAGTTGGCTGTATTCTTACATCAAGCGAGAACTCCTTTGGGGGAAGAAGTGTGAAGTTCTTATTATTCATAGAAAATGTTAATATCCTGGGCCCAGTCCTTCTCCTTTGAAATTAATGCAAGTTTTGTTACTGACTTTGGTGAGAACAGGCAATTAATACTTTAGGGTCAGATCATGCTTAAGTTCTAGCCAGATGTGCTATTGACAGTAAGGCTGTTTCCTCCACCCCTTTGCATAGTCTATATCAGGGCCAGGCAGAATTGCACTGTCTGCATTTGGGGGTACACAGGGACTATTATGTCCTCATTTGTCAGAAGAGTGCATGGTACCCAAAAGGGGTAGCAGGAGGGAAAAGGCAAAGTGAGGCCACATCTCTTATCCCATAACAAGCAAGGTGAGAGCTGCACAAATGCACTGCCTGAAATAGAACACCTCTTTGTACGCTCCTTGGGACAAAGCACTTAATACAAGGGCTGTGCCCACAAGCCACAGTTCAGCTTTTGATAGCATTCAGAAGGGAACTTGTCAAATAAAAAATTACTTGCATTACGTTATTACCAAAATATGCCATTAACTTATTAGTGACAATTATTTACACTTCAGCTTTCTGTCAAAAGTTGTGTCTATTTCCCCATCCACTGAAGCCCTCTGGTAGCTTTCCCTATTGCCATGTTGAAGGTATCCGTCAGTTTAACTTTCCCTCTTATTAACACTGTAGCTCCAGATTCTCCATTCATTTGCTTGTACTGTTTGGTATCAGTTTTCTGTTTGATGACACAATAAAAGTCACATAATTAGGTAACAACAACTTAATGCACTAACTACATGCTTGTAAACCTCAAGAAGTTTGTGTGACAGGTTTATTGCTGATGCTTTATTAGTGTTTGCTTTCACTTCCCTTACTTGTATTTTGACGCTTAAGAACACACTAGAGGTGAAATCCTCACTGCACTGAAGTTAATGGTAAAACTTTCATTGACTTCAGGGAAGCCAGGACTGTGCTCTAGCTTTTAGGTTCTGACGATAAGGCTTTACTAGAATATTCTCCAATACATACTGATTTTATAGTTTACATAAGTGTGTGTGTGCATATATATATATATATAGATAGATAGATAGATAGATATAGATATAGATATATATATGACTTGTGTACATACACACACACACACACACACACACACACACATATATGGCATCCTCCTCTTCACCAGGTGAGGACGGCTTGTAACCCATAACTGCCACTACCCATGTTGTTTCCATGCTATCAGCAAGAATGTAGTGTCCTCTCCATTTGGCACCCTCTTATGTGCTGTATTTCCTGGACTAGTGTTTGGAGCACGTGCGTTGCCCAAGTGTCAGTGTCCCCTCTTGGTCTCCCCAGTTGAATCCAAAGGAAAAACAGAAGTCAGTACCTTTTGAAATGAAGTGACCGCAAGGAGCTACCAGACAGCAGATTGGACAAATCCTCCCTGCTGACCACCTTAAGGTCTCCGCTCCAGATTTTCTGTCTAGGTTTACTCCCACAGGCTTTGGATCTCCCAAATCTACCCCCAAGGCAGTGAGGAATTTTCTTACAAAGTTGTCTTCCCTGGAGTGACATAAGGAGTCACACTCCCTTGGATGCCGGTGACCAAATCATGGTTCATATGCCATTGGAATTATCCAAAGTAATTCACGGACCCAAGTACCCCAGACCCTTATCTCATGCAGAATGAGCAGGCAGCACTCTTATTCAATGGTGGCTACATTTGCCATGCCACAAGATACAGGAGAACAAGTGTCCAGTGCTCCCACATGGGGCACCTCACCCCTTCCCCCAACCCTCCATCTGCTGGCCAGGGGCAAGCCCTGGGGTCAGTCCTGGCCTGTTGCCCTCCAACTCACATGGGGAGGCCCCAGGAAGCCCAGTCTCACTAGCTGGCCCTGCCCTGGGGAAAAGCTGAGTCTCTCTCAGTCCTGGCTGCTCTGATCCTTTCTCCCAGGCAGCACAAGGTCTCCATCCAGCTGCACTTTAGGCCTCCACATGCGTCCTGCTGAGGGTATGGCCCTGCTGCTGGGCCTCCAGTGGCACATGGGGCTGGGCCAGCCCAGCCCAGCCCAGCTCCTCCCCAGGCAGGAGCCAGCTGTACCCACACTGCAGCTCAGGGAGCACAAGGCTGGGCTGCCAAGGCCCTTCGGAAAGGCCATTCCAATTTATTCTTAGCCCATATACCAAGAAACTTTTCCACCCATGGGTCTCTTTCTTCTATTTGCCCTCCTTTTGGGGCCTTTATAGCTGCACATCTATATATGGCATTAATGCAGGGGGGTGTATGTTTCTGCTGGCTCTTCACTATTTCCCCATAGGAGCCCATTGGCTAAATCTATTAGTCTCCCCTGACTAAGGTAAGGCATTCCTGGGATTCCACCCTCCTTATTCTCATTAGCAGTTTGTTCCTGTTTCTGTAGATAATATTTGATCCATGATTCCTGATTCCCTACATGGGTCAGGATTGGTCTTGTTCTGTGTGACTTAGTTGTCTCCCCTGTATATGATACTAGCTGTGGTGAATTTTCTGTTTCTACAGCATTTCTGGGAAGCCATTGCTCTCCCAGCACACAAATGGATGCTCCAGTGTCAGTTAGCAAAGTGGGGCATGTTTTTTCCCTCTCCCTCCCCATTATTGCCCCTAGAGTGGGACACCCCCATTTGTCGGAAGTTTGAGGACACAGGCACTCCTACTGGAGAGGCGCTGATGGATTAGGGTCTCTTATGGGATTTACAGGAGCCCCATCAGTCATTTCCTCTTGCCTCTCTAACTGGGCAGGACACCACAGGTCACTGTTGTTGGTAGGAGGAGTCATTGCATTTCACTAGTCAGCTACTGCCCACCTCAAGCTGGGTAGGCCGCAGTCAATAAGATGCTGATTTCCCCCTTCTGCCTTCCTCATTCGGTGCGTTGGGAGAGACCAAAAATCAAAAAGTATATGTAAATGATGTACCCACCATAACAGGAAATAATAAATCAACTCAGTAGCTGGAATGTGTAGACCACATGTCCATGACTTGAATCTGCGTATGACCTTATGAACACAGACTCAATATACAAAACAACAATCATAGACCAACAGCTACACAAACTGAACATCGACATCACTGCTCTCCAGGAAACCTGTCTCGCTAATGCTGGGTCAGTAAAAGGAACCAACTACACTTTGTTCTCAAAGGGCTTGAGTTCAGAGGAACACCGTCACTATGGAGTCTGATTTGCTGTTCAAAAGAATCTGCTGAAATCTATCAATATGCCCACAGCTGAATCAGAATGCATTACAGTCATACCCCGAGATACACCCATTTGGGCTACGAGAATTCAAGTTTAAGAGCAGCTTGATTAAGGACCACTACTTTGCCTTACGAGGCATTTACTCGCATTTATGAGTACCTCAGCGGGATGCGGATACCCTGCAGCTGGAGAAAGTCAGCTCATCCTGGCCCCACCCCTGCCACTCGCTCCTTGGGTGGCTAGGGGGCCACCTCTGCCTGCCCTGCACAGCTGTGCCTTGGGTGCTGTGTGGTGGCAGTTTCCCAGAGCCCCCAGCCAGCCTTCACCTGGGGCTGGTCTGGTGTCTGCCTCAGCACTGCAGCAGCCAGCAGCTGCTCCCAGGCACTCCTGGGAGACGTGGCTGTGGGGCACACAGTCCATCCTGGCCCTGCTTCTGCCGCTCACTCCCCAGGTGGCTAGGGGGCCACCGCCACCTGCTCTGCGCAGCTGTGCCCTCTCCCAGCTAAGCATAAGTGGGTGTAAATTTTGGGGCTCAGGAAAGCATTAAATTTTTTCCCATTGAAATTTATGGTAATTACATTTTCGACTTACAAGAATTTGCCCTAAGAGGAGTTTTTCAGGAACGAATTACCCTCATAAGGCAGGGGAAGACTGTATACCCTTGAAGCTCTGCACAAAGTCACGATATATCACCATCATCAGTGCTTATGCACCCATGTTAGTATCGTGCACTGAAGACAAGAACGACTCTTATTATAATCTTCAGAAAGTTATTGACTCCTTTCCAACTGGCGAACAACTGTACATCCTTGGTGACTTCAATGCAAGAGTTGGATGCAATATCAGTCCAGGTCCATCTGTCTCGGTCATCTCGGTATTAGGAATATGAATGAAAATTGTCAAAGGCTTCTCAAATTCAGCTCTCAGAATCAACTCTGCATCACTAATAGTTGCTTTAACTTGAAGGAGTGTCCAAAGGTCATGGTGCCATCCCAGATCCGGTCACTGGCATCAACTTGACCTTGTACTAGTAGACAGGAAACATCTCAGCACTGTCAAATTTACACAAACATACCACAGCACAGATTGCGACACCGATCACTCCCTGATCATCAGTAGAGTGAAAATTGTACCAGAAAAACTCTATGGCCATGTCTACACTAGCCATAAACTTCGAAATGGCCATGCAAATGGCCATTTTGAAGTTTACTAATGAAGCGCTGAAATACATATTCAGCACCTCATTAGCATGCAGGCGGCCGCAGCACTTTGAAATTGACGCGGCTCGCTGCCACGCAGCTCATCCAGACAGGGATCCTGTTCGAAAGGACCCTGCCTACTTCGAAGTCCCCTTATCCCTATGAACAGATGGGAATAAGGGGACTTCAAAGTAGCTGGGGTCCTTTCGAAAAGGAGCCCCGTCTGAACAAGCCGCGTGGCGGCGAGCCGCGTCAATTTCGAAGTGCTGCAGCCGCCCGCATGCTAATGAGGCACTGAATATATATTTCAGCACTTCATTAGTAAACTTTGAAATGGCCATATGCATGGCCATTTCAAAGTCTGGGGCTAGTGTAGCCATAGCCTATATGACAAAGTGATGCAGAAAGCCAAAGATCAATACCCTCAAGATCAGAGATGCACGGAAATGCTCTGTCTTCGCAGATGATCTCATTCATAAAATGGAACACAGACCTGACCAACAAACTGTTGATGAAACATGGTCCATGCTGAGAGATGCAATGTATGAATGTGCCAAATCTGCCTTTGGAACACATAAGTTCTTTGGATCAATGAAAATGCTGACATTCTTAGGCCTCTTCTTGAAGAAAAATACAAGGTACACCTGAGTAACATAAAGAACCCATCTCGAAAGACAAGACATCAACTTTGACTTGCAAGATCTGTTCTTCAGAAAGAATCCAGGCAGTGTGAGAACAAGTATTGGACCGATCTATGTTCTAATATTCAAAAGACATCTGATTTGGGTGACCTGAAAACTATATATGATAGATTGAAGAAAACACTCAGATTAAACATCACTAAAGTTGTCCCACTGAAACATTTAAAGGGACAGGGAATCACAGACACAAAGCTGCAGATGTCCAGATGGGTGGAACACGACTCAAGTCTTTATTCCCACAAGTGTACAACTTGACAACCTTAACCCAACTCTTCCAGAAATGTTTGAGCTAGATGCAGAGTATACGGAGGAGGAACTGTCTCAGGCTTTTGAAGCTGTCTCCAATGGAAAAGCACCAGGAAATGTCAGAATCCCAGCTGAAGTCCTGAAGGCAAACAAGGCTTCACTCTTCCCCTTCCTCTGTGAGTTACTCCTAAAACGTTGGAGATCAGAAGATGTCCCACATAAAAGATGCAAACATCATCATTCTCTACAAAAATAAAGATAACAAGGGTGACTGCAACAACTGCAGAGGCATCACAGGAAAAGCAATTGCCCATGTCATTCTTAAATGCCTGCAAAAATTCATGGATAAAGTCTATCCAGAAACACAATGTGGCTTCAGGGCTGGCAGGTCAATAATGGACAAGATTTTCTGTCTTTGAGAACTATGGAAAAATGCAGAGAACAAGTAAAACCATTTTTCATAACATTTGTGGATTTAACAAAGGCATTTGACACTATACAGAGTATTACAGGACTATACAGAGTATTAACCAAGATTGGCTGCCCACTAACCTTAACTCAGGCTCATAACTTCCTTTCACAAAAACATGAAAGCAACTGTACAGTATGATGGATCTACATCAGAACCACTTGCAATGAACAGTGGAGTCAAACAAGGGTGTGTTCTTGCCCCTACCCTCTTCGGCATATTCTTCTCAGTTCTACTAAATTGTACATTTTAAAACTCATGCAGTGATGTGTATTTCTTCACAGAAGATTAGATGCTTCTCTCTACAACCTGGAAAGACTCAAGGCCAAAACTAAGGCCAAGAAGTCCTCATTAGGGAACTCCTCTTCGCAGAGGCTGCTGCTCTTGTTGCTCATAATGAAGACACACTACAGTCACTGATGGATTCTCTGTCTGGAAGCTGTTTTCCCCTCACATAAGCATGAAGAAAACTTTTGTATTCACCCAAGGTATACCTCAGTGACTCAATGTCATTCTGGATAACAGCCCATTAAATGCAGTTCAACAATTCTGTTACCTTGGATCTTCTGTCATCACAAACCTATTCATGGATGAAGAACTGAACATCAGAATTGGGAAGGCAGCTACTATTTTGGCAGACTTATGAAATGAGCATGGACCAATCCTAAGATGACAGTGAAAACAAAGATGCTAATTTACCACACGTGTACTGTGTATTCTGCTGTGTGGATCTGAGACATGGACCACCCACTCAAACCAGAAGAAAAAAACTGAACAGATTCCATCTTTGCTGCCTCCACAGAATTATGAATAACAACTGGCAAGAAAAAGTTTCAAATTCAGATGTCCTGTCAAGATCTGGCATACTCAGCCTCATAGTGATCCTCAACAGCAAAAGACTATGATGGCTTCATCATGTGAAAAGAATGGGTGATGAAAATGTTCCCAAAGAAATCCTCTTTGTTGAACTGTCATGTGGGTTGAGAACAAGAGGAAGACCAAAGCTAAGATTCAAGGATATATGCAAAAACTCCATGAAAAAGTTCAACATCGATCTAAACTCCTGGGAATCTATATCATCAGATCAAAATACCTGGTGACAATTGCTATCACAGGGCACATCATCCTTCGATAGTATACATGCAAGTCACGCTAAAGAATTTCATCTTAGAAGGGAAAACTCTCAGACTCAAGAATTCGGACATAGACTGACGTGATTGTCACAATCGACCATGCAAATTCAATATTGAAAGGATAAGCCATGAGAGAAGCTGCAGACTCAAACACTGCCCATAGATCCTCACTGCTGCTGCTAAGCACTGTCTCTCAAGATGAAAAGGGGCCATCTATCCATCTATCTATCTATCTATCTACCTATCAGCAGTTACTCGATAATGTCATCCTCCTACCTCTTATTTGCGACTCTGTTGATGAATGATGAGTCTGATTCTGGAGTCGCAGATCTTATCACAGAAGGGGCAGGTGTTGGTAGCTGTTGAAGGGTACTGGGCAGTTTTTGATGCTCTTTCCTTCTTCTCTGCCTATCCTCGTCTGCACTGTGGTGGGACCTCTCAGTTTGAGCCACCCTCTCTTAGATTGCCATTCTCCACAGGGGGTGGTCTTGGTCAAGGTTCTCCTAAGCGTTATCACCAATGCTTCATTTTGTCGTGTGTGCCTTCAGCATGTCCATATATCATTTCTACTGGCCTCCAATGCTCCTCCGTCCTTTCTCCAACTTGGAAAACAGAATCTGTTTTGGGAGGCACTGATCAGACATCCAAACCACATGGCCAGTCCAACAAAGTTATCAATGAATGATAATGGCTTTGATGTTCGTCATGTTCAACTCTCCCAGTATGCTAGTGTTTGTGTGCCCATCCTCCCAAGAGACATTTAGGATTATTCTGAGGCAGCATTGATGATATTGTTCAAGTGCCTTCAAATGATGCTGGTATGTTGTTCAGGTTTCACATACTTACAATGGGTATGGAACAACCCCTACACGGTATACAAGGAGCTTTGCCTTGAGATAGATGCCCTGGTTCTTGAAGAATACGTATACACATAAATTCCATCCTGCACGCATGACTAGATCCATTGTTTACAGTCAAGCTCTTAGATACAATCGCATTTGCTCTGATCCAACTGACAGAGACCAAAAACTACAAGATCTTTACTAAATATTCATAAACATGAATTACCCACCGAGACAAGTAAAAAAACAAATCGACAGGGCCAGATGCGTACCCAGAGACCAGCTACTCCAAGATTGGCCCAAAAAAGCCAAGAACGGAACACCACTGGTCATCACCTACAGCCCCCAACTCAGACCACTGCAACGAATTATTAAAGACCTACAACCTATCCTTAATCAGGATGCCACGCTCCAGAAGGCCCTGGGTGACATGCCTGTTCTCTCCTACAGACAACCTCCCAACCTTATGAGGATCCTCACAAACAGCCACAGTCTATACCCCAGGAATACCAGTCCTGGAACCTTTCCCTGCAACAAAGCCCGCTGCCAGCTTTGTCCACATATCTTCTCTGGAAATACCATCACTGGACCTAACCAGGTTACTCACAGAATCACAGGCACTTTCTCATGCTCCTCTACTAACATCATATATGCCATCATGTACCAGCAATGCCCAGGTGCTTTGTATATTGGACAGACTTCTAACTCCCTTAGACAAAGGGTTAATGGGCACAAAACAGACATCAAAACACTCCAGATCCACAAACCAGTTAGTCAACATTTTAATGGAATGGGGCATTCTGTCAATGACCTAAAGATATGTGTGTGTCACTGAAAAAGAATTTTTGCACTGTTCTTCAAAGGGACGCAGCCGAGCTGGCTTTTATATTCAAATTCGGCACATTTACACATGGTTTAAACCAGGATGGGAACTTTCTGACTCACTATAGGGCTCGTCTGCATACTTTGCTTAATCTAATTCTTGACCTCCTCCCGCCCAAGCCTCCACTCTCTGATTTGCTCACCTTGATTGTCTTTTTCGGATTTGTCCTCCTTGCTTACTGTTTTTGGTTCTCTGTGCCTTAAATATTGAGTCTGTTCTGGTCTGGCTATGGTCTCAAGAAGTGGGTGTGTCCCATGAAAGCTCACCTAATAAACTATTTTGCTAGTCTTTAAAGTGCTACTTGACTGCTTTTTGTTTTGATATACACATAAGTTTGAGTTTGAGTTTGTGTACATAACAAAATAAAGCCAGATAGAAAAAAGTAAAAATTTAATTAGAAGTTAGCAAATGCAAGAGTTAAGCTCACCTTTGCATTTTTTTTATTTTGTCCTCTTGTTTATAGTCATTAAGATATATTCTTTAATTAAACAATGATACAACTTTCCCCACACGATTATTACCAGACTCAGTGGACATATGGACAGTTCTCACTTAGTGATTCAATAGTTAATTTTATTTTCATTGTTCTATCTGTGCATTATTTACTACCCATGGTTGGAAGGCAGAAAATTTTATTCCCACATTGATTCTTCTAAGCCATGCATCATTTAGTATCCGAGTCCTTTAGGAACAGTAAATAATTTGTCTCACAACCCCATTTTACATATGGGGAACTAAGCGCAGAGAGATTCAGGTTTAAAGTGTCCACTGATTTTTTGTGTTCAAATTGAGATGCCTATCTAGATTTTTCAGAATATCAACTACTCTAGTATATGGCAATGGCTACACTACAGAGTCATTTCAAAACAACAGCCAAAATAACTTTCCAAGTGTCTGGACTCCCCACAATGGCTGTGGCCACACTATCCCTCCCTTTCGGAAGGGTTATGCTAATGAGACAGTTCAGAAGATGATATGAGGCACTGACATGAATGTACAGTGCTTAATTAGCATAATGGCAGCTGTGCATGATTTGAAAGTGTTGTGCTTTTGGAAGGCCTGATTTTCAAAAAAAAAAAAAACAAAAAAACTTGCTAAGGTAGATGCAGCCTGTAAGTTTAAAGCCTGTGTTTAAAAGCCTGACAACACATGATCAATTTTATAATATAAGTGATAAATGAAAAAATATGATTCCATAACTTTTCATCCCTATTATTGTCATGACCTGTAAGTAATGAAGATTATATTTTGCAAATTAATAATAATGCAGAAGTCACTGTTCACGAATCTTCTGACAGCTATTAACAGAATTGCAAATCATATACCAGGCCACAACCAGTCAGGATAAATTGAACTCCTGAGCTGTGTCTACATGTTCTGCTTCTTCAGGTAAGGAGCTATCCAATAGATGCTAATGAGGCGCAGATGAAAATTTTCTGCACCTCATTAGCATATCGGCACATGGTTCAGAGTGCAGAAAAAGCTCTTCCAGACTCCAAAGTACACTTGCAGATGTGAGGCCTGCGGGGATCTTCCAGAAGGAAACCCTCTTTCTGGAAGCGCCTTCTTCCCCAAAATTTTGTATCTGGGTCTCATTAGCATCTTTCAGATAGCTCATTACCATGACACTTCTTCTGGAAGAGGAGGTACATGTGGACACAGACCTAGAGTTTTCACTTTCCACAGTATGTTTGTGTCAGAAGAATGATAATCTCCCACAAATCTTATAGCCTTTTCTCTGAATGAAGTTATATGCATTCAGGTCTAAACAGGTTGGGATATAGGACAACACAGATGGTTGTGAACAGGATGCAGAAATATGGGGACTGCACAAGAAGTGCAAATGCATTCTTCTTTCCCCTTCAAGGCCTTCTTTACCACTTCTCAATCCCCTCTACCTCTTAAACTAGCCCACGTGTGCAGTAACTGTGTTTTTACCAGTTTGTGCTTCTGCCCCTCTATTTAAAACATTTGGTTCTTGGACTGTTGCCATGTGTAGCAAATTGAAAGGTTTGCTCGTTCATTTGTCAATAGAAATATGACAAGTCACAGATGTCCAAGAATTGTAAATCCCTATATCTGCCTGGGGAAGGGGAGGATTATAAACAAGACATTTTTGTTCTAATTAGTAAACATCATACCAATTAATTTAAGATGCTGCAAGAGAATGCTGTAATTATCACTATATGGCTACGTCTACACGTGCCCCAAACTTCGAAATGGCCATGCAAATGGCCATTTCGAAGTTTACTAATGAAGCGCTGACATGCATATTCAGCGCTTCATTAGCATGCGGGCGGCAGCGGCGCTTCGAAATTGACGAGCCTTGCCGCCGCGCGGCGCATCCAGACGGGGCTCCTTTTCGAAAGCACGCCACCTACTTCGAAGTCCCCTTATTCCCGTGAGCTCATGGGAATAAGGGGACTTCGAAGAAGGTGGCGTCCTTTCGAAAAGGAGTCCCGTCTGGCTGCGCCGCGCGGCGGCAAGGCTCGTCAATTTCGAAGCGCCGCTGCCGCCCGCATGCTAATGAAGCGCTGAATATGCATTTCAGCGCTTCATTAGTAAACTTCGAAATGGCCATTTGCATGGCCATTTCGAAGTTTGGGGCACGTGTAGACACAGCCTATAGGTACAATACACTAAAGACTTTCAATATTAGTTATTCGCTTTACCCAGAAATTGTGGCCCAGCCTGCTTAAAAATATAGTGAAATATTTGAGGACCCAGTGCAGAGGCTGATGTTTTTGAAGGGGGAATTTAAAACAAAAACAAATCTAATATAGATTTAAAATCTCAGTAGAAATGTCTTGGCTTTCTACAAATATTTCACTGAAGGTTTGAAAATAGAAACCCAGCAGTATGGTTGTCAGACATGAAACGCTGAAAATGAAAATAACTCAAGAACAAATGGAACCTTATCAGCTTATTCACAGAGAAGGGCACAGAGTAAAAGTTGCCTAAAAAACATACAGTAAATTAGATTTTTTTAAATTTTCTTTTATTTTAGTAGTCTAATCTGATATGCACAAGTAAGGATTTATATATGCGTGAAAAATCTTGTGTGATGACTGGCAGAATAAAACCCAGTCAGCATGTAGCCCTGTTTTGACTGCCTTTTATTGATCACTCACACACTTGAGAGGTCTGTCTTTTTACAGTTTGACAATGCTTGTACAGTTTGTCTTGCCTTTAAAGTTTTACTAAACTATACATGATATATATCTGTGGGTGGGGGAGGTTTCTACATTTAGCAGGCTGGATTTCTTTAGTGGGAGTTAAACAGATCTAGGGGCCAGTTTCCCTCACATTCATTGAAGGCCACAGCAAATTATCTACTTACGTCTATTCGAGCAGGACAGGGAGTTAACAGCACTCAGCACCTTCCAGAAACTGAGTAGTAAAGCACATTATCTCTAACCACAGTGTGGATTTAATTCAGCCTAATCTCTTCCAGTACTAAATGATCAGATATTCAGTATCTCAAGTTTGGAAGTTTTCAGCACAAAAGGACATGATGGAGGCTGAAAAATTTGAACATAATGCATCATCCCAAAAATCTAATATGCTACAGATGCTTATAACTGGTAACATATTCACTGATAGTGATTTTCTAGGTTTCCATTGAGATAAAAATCTTTAATTTGATCTAGTCATTTATTTCTGGCATCAGGGTATAGAAAATAAACTGAAATCTCCAATCTGAGCTCCTTATCCACGTGTAATATTTTTATATTGGATTTCATTCTTTGGCGTTTCCTTTTGTGTATATTAAAGGAGTAACAACTGCAGTGCCCCTTTCAGCAAAGTGGAGATCATTTCACATCACCAGATCTATCTATCCACAAGTGTATTTGCTAAGTGACAAACTACATATTGCCATTACAGGATGGTCTCAAACAGATGCATGCACTCCTAAGTAATTGTAGGATGATTTGAGGCTAATATTAAAGAATTAGTGGCAAAACATTGGTATAAGTAAGGTGACGTCAACTTACACATTGCCTCAGATGGTTAAGACGGTCTCATGCTACGTCTACACTAGGAGGTTTTGTCAACAAAACTGGTAGCTTGTTAACAAAACCCATGGAGCATCCAGATTCCCAAGGCATTCTGTTGCTAGTAAATTGACAGAATGCAGCACTTTTGTCGACAGTCTGATCGCATTTCCCATGAGGCATAACGCCTCTGTTGACAGAGATCTGTCAACATAAAGCCAGTCTGGACATTCTGGGGAGCGCTCTGAGACAGATAAGGCTTCCAGGACACCAGGCAACCCTGTCTGCTGTGCTTCTGTTTGGCTGTTCTGTCGAAAGAAAAGCCAGGCAGTCCAGCTCCTCTCTCTTGGCAGAACAGATCACTCTTTTGATCTGCTTGGCAATTTGGCCGCTATCTGTCAACAGTAGTTGGAGGTTCAGTTTGGCATTTTTTTCCTCAGAGGTGCCAGATTCACCTGCATATCCCAATGCATACAAAATTGAAAATAAACATGGAATCCAATGATTCCACATTTCCTGTTCACACCCATTATATAATAGCCAGAGCTAGGCAACTATATATTTTAGTAAGATGTACCTTAAAAGTACCAAACATATCTTTTCATTTTAAGTGATGTCAGAGAATAGCAGCTCAGGAGTGTTTCAGGAAAAAAACCTAAAGGTCTGGGATGGAAACGCCTGGTCCGAGAAATAGCCTGGAGATTTGTCACTGATTTCAGTGAAGGCAGGCTTTCATCCTTTAACTGCAAAATATTTTCTAATGGGCTTAGTGCTTCTTTCAATTGCCTTCTTTATGATAGCTCAGTAGTAAGTGGTTAATGTGAGCAGGCATAGCCAATGCTGACTATCTACCTTGTGAGAAATGCATATAGACAACCTGCCTTTTCACCTGAGTGAAGCAAAAAAAAGCATACCAGAAACGAAGCTGTCTTGGACTCCAGTCTGACAACACCTTGCTCACCTTGGTGCTCTACTAGACTTCAGTGGGGATGTGCATGAGCATAGAGGTCCAGCCTCAGCGTGACCAACACACTCTGGGGACAAAATCTGTGGACTATCAGTTGTAATTGTGTTTTGCTTAGTGTGGTATTAGAAATGCTACTGAGTCCAAAGCAGATTTTCTCAGACAAAACCGTATTTCATGAAATAAAGAGAGAATGGGAATGATACAAGATTTTTCCAAGTTCAATTGGGTGTATTGACATTACAAGTTTGCTTTTGAAAACTCACAGAAAAATGCTTTTTCCCAAAAATCATAAAACATGAAAAAGCAGATTAGTTCATCTGTATAAAGGAAAGAGGGTACGAGTTTACATATTCTTAATTCTGTAGATTGTTTTATTTGTTTATCTTCTCTAATGATTTTTGAGTGGGCATTAGCAAACCACTGTGCTAACATCAGTTAAACTATTTCTTTCCCATTCCCTGTTGTCAACTTGTTGCTCTACTGGGGCACAGATCAGACTTAAGTCTTTTCAGGGTATGTGTGCTCCTCTCTGCCCCGTCTCCCTGGGGCTGAACCCTAGCACACCTCTGGCACTGGGCAGTCTCGGCTTCTCACCACCTGGGGGCCCTGCTTGTGTCTCTGTGACTGAGCTGCCTGGGACTGATGCAGAAGTTTGGCTAGTATTAGCCAGGTATGTGTGAGAGTATGGGAAGAGGAAACATTATGGGAGGCTTTTGGCTGGTGCCCTCCAGGCAAGTTGTCCTGGAGCGAACCAGGGCAGGGTCTGACCTGGCTGATCATGCCATTCCTGATGGGCTGGGGAAATTCCCTGCCCTGGACCAGCCCTGGCTGTGCTGCTGACTCAGCCTAATAGATACAGTCACCTCCCAGCATGTGCAGGGGGCACTGGTCAGAGGTGTTGCTTTTCAGGGTACTCAGCATTTGTGAGTCAGTCTGTGGGGGAGGGGTAGAACTGATCATAGTGGGTCTGAGGGGAATCTGACCATAGGAAGTTGGGGCGGGGGGCTGTGTGGTTTGGTTTGGGCCCACCCTCAAGGGGCAAAGACACAGACAGCACAGGACCATCCAGGGCCACTGTGTGTTTGGAAACTACCAGTTTGTAAATAGTGTCTTTGCACTGGGCTGAGTAGAGCAGGGCAGTCCTCTCCATGCCCCATTTCCTATGGCTGGCCCCACATTCCAGGGACTGAATTCCCCGTGCCGTATTCTAATGCCTTTATGTTTGGCACAGGGCCCACAGAACATCAGCCTGGCCCTGGTAGCATACCAAGTGCCTGACACACACTATTTATTAGAGAATTCTGGCCAATGAATATGAGTCACCCTACCCAGGTCCAGGAAGTTAGCAGGCAAAGTATCTCAAAACAAAAGCAAGATCTATGTATCTTCTCTGGTTTCTCTTCCCTTATTTATACCACTAAATACAGCGGTGGGGGGGGGGGCGTCTATACTTGAGTGATTTGTTCCATTTGATGGAAAATTGCCTTTTTCCTTTTTTACCTGCTGCCTTCTAATAGGGCATGATCTATATATTATTACATCTATACATTATTGACACAATCAGTACTCAGACTAGGCCTACTGACTTTACAGGAGCCATTTTTGTTAAAGAGTATTCATGTGACTATGGCTTTGAAGAATTAATGTATCACACTTCCCAAAACAACCTGTGGACATGCTATAAATCATTCCCTCATATTCTCTGTGCATGTATCAGAGGGGTTGCTGTGTTAGCATGTATCTGCAAAAACAATGAGAAGTCCCGTGGTGAAATCTATAAGGTGCCACTGGACTTTTTGTTGTCTGTGTACGTAATACACTTCCCAATTTTAATTCTTAGGCAAGAATTGGCATTTCATAGGGTTGATACATCTGAATTCTGGTGTCCAGGAACATGGTTGTTTCCAGTTCACTTTCTTAATTTGTGCTTTAGAAACAGTGTACTCCAAACCCCCCATTCCTACTAAAGTTCAACTGCTAGAGATGGCTTTAGACAGTGATGCCAACCGTCTGTCTCTCTCCTGAACCTCTTCTCTTGTATTGGATATCAAACAACAATGCATGCTTCTGTGTCTCAGAGCTTAGAATTTTCCAGATCTGAAGAAGTGGGTCTGTCCCACAAAAGCTCATTATCTAATAAATTATTTTGTTAGCCTTTAAAGGGCTACAGGACTGCTTTTGGTTTTGTGAAGAGAAAGACTGAGGCCACATTTACACAGAGCTGCTCTCCCAGCAGCTTCATCCTAATGATCAATCTAGTAATTGCAAACGGCTGCTCATTAGCATACTTGTGCAGCTAATTAGCATAGCCACATGAGATTTTACTCTCAGCATAGGGGGGTCCTGGCATTAACAAGCCATACGGACATGCTTCTGCCAGCTAAATACCCCCTGGGACTGGTGGCAGAGGGGGGTTTCGCTGGCAGATGCATGTCCACATTGCATATTTACTGCCAGCACTACCCTCTGCCAAGAGTGAAATACCATGCGGTTATGCTAATTAGCTGTGCAAGTATGCCATTGAGAAGCCATTTACAATTGCAAGACTGCTCATTAGCATGGAGCTGCTGGGAGAGCAGCTCCCTGTAGACATGGCCTAACACAACCACCTGTGACTGTCTCAGAGCTGTTTGTATAAACTTGCAGACCAAAAGAAGAACTCTGTGTAGCTCAAAAGCTTGTTTCTCTTACCTACAGAAGTTGAGCCAATATAAGTTATTACCTCACCAACCTTGTCTCTGTAATATCCTAGGGCCAACACAGAGACAGAAACGTGGCAAACAGTGTACAAATTTGTGGCAGTAAACCTGATTTTCCTAAGTGCTGTGTATAGATCACAAGGTGGATATAGCTTCGTAAAAATAGCTTTCCAGGTTGAATTATGACTGAATGTAAATATTCTTCTCTTTTAGTGCTGTGTTTATTTGCTACCTTTTTCAACATAGGTTGAGTGTGTCCATTCATCAGCACTGCTTTTTATTACTGCAACACAAGACAGATTTCTCCTGATTTTGTAAAAGCCAATGATTTACATGTCATTTTCTGTGGCATGAACTTAAATTTAAATAAACTCCTCCAACATGAGAGTCGGTTTTAGATATACTACTGGCTGGCAGCTAATAGAAATAAAATATTAACTTCTGCTGTCTCTCTGCCTTTCCCTGAGTCTCCCTTCAATCACACATAGCAAATTCCATAGTTGAACTGAGAATCTGTAGCCTTGTGTAAAGCAGGAATAGGCAAGTTTAAAGGTCTTCCTGATAACTTATACCCAAACCTTGCAAAAACTGATACACCTTCTTAATTATACGGTACTGACTCTTGTATTCTTATCCAAGGATTCACCAGCAAAAACCTTATTCTTTCAAGTATTCAGCCCTAGTATGTACTTCAGTCTGTAGAATTAATTCTTTGTATGAAGTAGCTGAACACATGAAATACCAGTGCCATCAACATGTGCAGGCACTTTCCCTTCAGTATATTTTTATTCCCTTTAGAAGAAAGGTAGGAAGACTTGAACTATATGAGCAAAGCAATGAAAACTAATTTTGCTAATGAGGGTGAATGATTCTCAAATAGGAATTGATCTATGAAACTACACATCATTGCATCAAAATTTCTAGTATCCTGATTCCACAAAGACTTATGCAGAGTGCAGAAGATTAAAAACAAAACAAAACAAAAATCTGAATATTTTCTCTTGGAAATTCTGAAAAAAAGTAATAAATCACTCCCTCTCCCAGCCCCCCAAATTAACAGAAGAAAAAAAAATGGTATTTTTCCATTCAGCTCTGTTAAGAAAGCAAGTGGGGTCCAATGGAATTAAGTATTACAGATGTGTACAATGTTTGCAATGAAACCAGAAACCATGTAAACTCAAAACTGATTTGGAATTTAGTTGAAACTTGAGTCAAGTATGTCAAAAAGTCAAATAAGTTTTGTGCCAACTTGGGCTAATTTATTATTTGAATTAAAATGATTTTTCATTGTTTTGACACCAAAGGTGTTTTCTTTTAGTTTCACTTTGAGATTCCAAGTTAACTTGGTCACGAAATTCAAAGTTAAAATTACAGATATTAGCTCCTGGGGATTAAAATGAAAGAAAATGCTGGCACAAGCTTGAGCAAAGTTTAACTGGCAAAATTCAAAGAGCTCTGATATGTGTATAAAGTCAGTCATTTTTGCAATCCAAATCAAGTGAGTGTGCTGCACCTGAAGTTGGAGGGTTGGGAAGAAAATGTTGAGTCCTGCCTGGCCCCATCAGTGCTGTGATAAATTTAAGAAAGTCTAAATTTAACTTTAATGTTTTAAACATTCTAATCAAACCTTGGTAAGGAGACATAAAATTAAATGGGGAGGTATTAGCGTTAATTCCTTCTGGGAAGTAAAATGATGTAAAAGAGCGAGACCATGGTACTAAACACCATGAACTCCGAGCTTAAGTACAAACCGCAGTCCTTCACGTTAGAAGAGTTTTGGAGACTGAGAAGGGCTTTATGGTTTGAATGACAACAAGAAGTCCTATGGCTCCTTATAGACTAACGGATACTTTGGATCATAAGCTTTCATATGCTATATATCTGCTAGTCTATAAAGCGCCACAGGACTTTTTGTTGTTTTTGAAGATACAGACTAACTTGGCTACTCCTCGGACAGTTTGCATGGTTCAGGTTGTTCATTAGATTGTAGGTCAAATTCACCTCATGACAAAACATTACACTGGTGGGGTTTTGACCCAGAATTCTTTAAAATTTCAGGATTATTTTCCAAAGTTGAATTTTTAAATCACATAAAAATGAAGAAAAAGAGCTATTATTTATCAAATAAACATTATCTCTTCAGTATTCTAAATAATTGTTTAACTTTAAAATATGCTGCAAAGAAATGAATGGAAAAACAGGTCTAACTAAACTTTTATACTGGGAAAAAAAAGTTGTGTGTTATAATGTGGTCATTGTTTCTTTGGCTAATTACTGCTTTCCATAGCCGTAGGAAGCCTTGCTGTAAACCAGTAGGGGAGTCCACCTCCCATATGCATGAGAATTTTGGAAATCATTTAAGATAAAAAGAGAACAAAGAGGAAGCACAGAAACGAAAACAAAGGTCTAGTAGTTTATTTTTCTGGGAATTAAATCAATTGAACCCATCCATATAAACTCCTTATATTTGTCAGAGTACATAATCATACATGAGTTCCCAATCATGGATCAAGGGTGTCAATATGATAACCATTCTTATGGTGCCATTCAAAATAGCCTCTTTAAACTTTGAACCCATTCCAATATTTTCAGATAAAAATATATATAACCTATGTATTTTTTTAATTTATATTTCAAAAGTATTGTTCTATTTCCCAATGGAACTAGCAACATAGTCAAAAGTTTATATGATAGACTATGTGTATTTTGGAATGCAAAGGAAAAAGAAATTAACACCTTATTGGAATACAAAGAAAAACACCCCTAAACATTAAAAATAATAAAGATCACGTTTTTTGGAAACAATAATGTTTTAGAGATTAAAATATGGAACTGTAAGACAAAAAGATCTCAATCTTTTGTCTGGAGAGCAAAAGTATATTCCCAGTATTATCTAATTCCTGTTAACAAATTCCTACAGCAATATCGGAAAAACAGCTAAAATTGCTAATGAAATGCATAATTTGAATGGCTGGCTTTTAATAAAAACTACAAAACCCCACTGTAAAATAATATGGCTTTAATTTTAAACCTACAGATGTTTAGAAAATAAAGAGGTTAAGGTTCTCATGGAAAAATTGACTCAGTCCCTTTTTTATTTGTAGGTTATATTTATTAAGATATGTATTTGGGGGAGCTTTTCAAGTCCCAAGTGAAAGTTAATATTATTTCTATGTATTTTAAACTCAGACAATTTATAGTCACACAGATTACTTGTGTACATCACTTCAGCCTGATCCTTTTCCCTCTCAACTCAATAGCAATATTGATATTGACTTCATTGGGAGCAGGACAGGGACATACATTAAGTTGCACAAGCTTTTGCAAAATTCTGTAAGACTACAGATAATTTCACTTCTTTGAACTTATATTTTTCTATGCATGCATGAAATCCATTTCAGTAATTAATAATAAATTAAAACATTGCAATTTTTTCACTTAAATTCTCATAACTGCCATTTCTCATCATGGCCTAGCCATATGTGAGATTTGAAGTTTCAAAGTTTACCTTCTGCTTTTTCTTTTGCTGTAAAAATGTAGTACCTTCTGCATAAAATTGGTCAAGTAAATAAAAGTTATCATATAAGCCCAATCATTAGAATCAGAGTCATCTTGTAACTTGAGATGAAATTTCCAGCACATTTTCTATTAAAATTTGTTAAAAGTACAAAACTGATTACTAGATTTTCAATAATATTTAAAAGCAGCAACTGTACTCAGATTTTCAAAGATGCTTCAAGATATGTTTTGAATCTTGAGTTCTGTTAAAATCTGAGTACTTCACTTCAATAACTAAATGGAAGCTGCTGATGCTGACCATTTTAATAAGAATCTGCTCTTAAATATATAAAACTAACAAACAACCAAAAAAACTGTGCAAATTTTAGTATTCTTCTATTTGTTGAATATTTTATACCTATTTCATTGCATTTTACTACATCCTTTTAAGCTCTTTCCTTTTTGTATGAGCATAAAAAGGACTCAGTTTTGAACAGTGTTTTCAAGAAGTCTTCAACATACATTTAATTTTGTTGTAGGTACATGTAGTTTTGTTCTAAATTCACATTTTGTTCATTTGACAGTTTGTGTCTGAGATTTGTACATGAAAAAAAATATATTGCTCTCTTTTTCTGCGGAGAACTGATGTTTCTCTAAAGTTTCACCTTCTTATTCCTCACACATGCATGCTCTAACCAGGGAGGATTCAGCTGGATGGAAAAAAAAGATATTTCCAAGAAAATCAGATTCATTCCCTCTTTCTACAACTACAAACTCTCGTTTGAAATAAAACTATCAAAAATTATTTTAGTTTACTTTCACTGTCCTTGAGAAATTTCTAAGAGTTGACATGTAGGACTGAAAGAGGTCAGGTATAAGAGGAGAAGATACATCTATTTTTCATATAGTTTCTTTCCCCCAATTTTCATCTGGTTTGTACAACACAGTGGTGAGTAATAACGATGAAGTATTATTAATACAGCTGTGCAGAACTGTCATGAACATATTTTCAGATCAGGAAAATTTCCAGTTATACATCCTTTGTCATCATGACTGATGGTAATAACAAACCTCATGGTATTGTATTTGTGTGTATAAAAGCATTATTCACAGTAGGAAAGAAGAATTTTTCAAGGCTAGTAACAGAGAGGAAGCCGTGCTAGTCTATACACTATCAAAACAAAAAGCAGTCAAGTAGCACTTTAAAGACTAGCAAAATAGTTTATTAGGTGAGCTTTCGTGGGACAGACCCACTTCTTTAGACCATAGCCAGACCAAATATTGAATCTGTTCTGGTCTGGCTATGGTCTGAAGAAGCGGGTCTGTCCCACGAAAGCTCACCCAATAAGCTATTTTGCTAGTCTTTAAAGTACCACTTGACTGCTTTTTTTTTTCAGGGCTGGGATATTATTTAATGTTAAGGGTGGTACTGCACAAGAAGTAGAAGACACAGTCCATGCCCATGAGTTTCCTGGCTAGGCAACTGAACTGCAGAAATTGCGCTGACATTCACAGAACAAGACTGTAATGCAACAGGACAGATTGGTGAGCTGGTATGTGGAGTTAGTGAACTTTAGGAAGGAATTGGAAAGCAGGAGCTGGTACTTAATGGGCTGTATAGGAAGGGAGTTACTGGCACAAGAGGCAGCATGACAAAAGGAAAGAAAAGGAGAATAGATGGAAAGAAAGAAGTGGCAGAGCTGAAGCTAAATATGAAATAGAGGCAGAGATACAGGCAGGCATACAATGACAGGGAGCTTTGAAAAAAAGAACAAGCTTCAGCTTGTTAAGAAAGCCAGAGGAGATATATGAGGAGGAGAGTGAAATGGTTTGTAGTGTTTGAGGAAGATTATTTCAACCTCTAATGAACAGAGCAGAAAATGATACATCTTCAAATGTGATGACACTGTTATCTCAATAACAATTGTCCCTCAAGTGGCATGAACTAGACACACCATGAAAAGGGCTGTTATTCCTTATGCTGCAGAAAATAAGATGATCAACAAAGACGTGGTTTTGTAACAATGATGAATTGTTGGGGCAATTTATGTAAATCTCCCTGTATCAGCCCTGCAAAATGAGATAGTTCACAAGAGAAAAGAGAGAGGGGATTTCCTCTTTTACTGAAGCAGCTGGAGATGGAAGACCAAGTCCTCTTGAAACTAGAGGGAAGAATGAGTCACAACAACAATCCATGACAGGCCATTGGCATGCTCCCTTATGAAAATTTTTTGTTTCTATTTTGACTTTTTTTTCAGCATATTAGTGGAGATGGATTATTTTGTGTGTGCGTGCATGTGCATGTGTGGGTGTATGTATCAGTGGGCTATCGATGGATTATTTGTATCAGTGGAGCAGGATTATTTTGCTTTATATATAAAACAGTGTTTTTGGGGTTTTTTTTGTTTTTTTGTTTTTGCTGTGCCACCAATAAACAGTTATATTCATATCCCAGGGGCATGAACTGAATACAGGAATCTGAATCTAGATGAGGGTGGCTAAAGGAAGAATCGGATTTAAAAAAAATACATATCATTTCATAATATTATGATTTTGCTTCTGCACCATGTGGGTATGGGAGGTCTTCAGAACACAGTTGAAAACAGGGTATTCTACTGGACAAGCAGCTGCGGTAACCTTTCTTAAATTTTACCTATGCTTAAAACCAGGGAGAACACTGACTACTCAGGTCTCTCCCTACATGGGATGTCTTGAAGGCCTGGTTAAAAGTTTTAAAAAGAAGTTAATGGCATAAATGGCAGTAATATATGTAAAATTTTGATCTACAAGATTTTTATATCTCTATTGACTGAAAACATTGGATACTTGTATTTTAATAAGTCAAAATAGTCTACCACAAAATAAACACCAATTAAAATTATTTTAAACTATGAATCTTCTGTGTTACATATTAGGCCTGGTCTACACTACGGAACAAAGTAGAACTCAGATACGCAATTCTATCTACACCATTAGCATAATTAGAATCAACATATCAGGATTAACTCTGTTCCCTAGTAAAGACTGGGGCTTTTGGGGCTCACGCCAATGTCCCTTACTCCACACTATCGAGACTGATTTTTGCTGTGTCTCGATCGCAGCACATCGAATGCCAGGAAAGTATAAGCATACCCTTAGAGGGTAAAAATAAACTTTGGTTACATTGTGACCTGGCACTTCATAGCATCTGATACTAAACCCACTTCAATGAATAAGATTCTTGACTTTAGTGGTCGTAGGGCTAGAAGATCATGTCTTCTCTCTCTACTAGCTGAATAGATAAACTTTCCATGAGAAATACACAGGGATTCCACTTCACAGAGGATATGTCAACAGCCAGCAGACGACTCCACATCAAGGTGTTGTCAGGGATTTTTCATCCCTCGGGCATAATCGTCCCCGTGGGCCAGGGGAAACAAGCCTTGGGCCTTTAATATCATTACAGGGGCAGGTAGATTCTAAAAGGTACATAGGCTGCCAGTTAGCAGCCCCTTATAACGGTCACTCTGTGTCAGTTGGTTTTCCCGGTAACCTGAACTCACAAACATTTCAAAAATCATAGATTTGAAATCCAGGCTCCTCATTGGATACAGGTGGGGCAGCTTCTAGAGGAGGACCTGTTTGAGAGCAGGACCTTCAGAACGTCCGTATGTAAATAGACTCATGAATAATGTATGAGATCAGGGAATATAAGGCAGCGCCGCACAGCGCTCGGGGCCCTTGGTGCAGATACGACTCTGTCACCTACACGGGGAGGTGCTGGCCCTCGAGGCGTCCACCAGCCCCAGGCTAGCTGCCTCTGAGGTGAAGACTTTTTGAAGAGCTCCTGACTTTTCGAAGAGCTCCTGACTTTTTGAAGACCCCCTGAAGCTATTCCACATCTGCCCAGCAGGGTCCGCCTGCTGAGGTACCAGCTGAATCACTCACACTAAAAGAGCAAAGGCAGCAGCTCTGAGGTAAATTGGGCGGGAGACGAACTGGCCTCACCCTTAGGGTGAGGTACTGCGCTCTCGCCCGTTAGCACCCAGAGCCTGTCATCACTGCGGCACCCCCAACCTCGCCGCTGACAAGCAGCTCAAAGGCGGATTTCGTGTGTGTCGAACTGGCTTCACCCTTAGGGTGGAGTACTGCGCACACATCAATTGAAGCCTAGAGCCTGCCACCTTAGCAGCACCTACGCTCTCGCTGCTCGTCATCTTGATTCTTCTTCGCTAGATGTGACCGTCGCACTCAACTAGACTACTGGACAGGACCCTTACACCTGATTGGACACGTAAAACCCCCTCTACGCCCTGAGACACTAACTCTAAAACCTAATAATTCGGGCTGTGTAGGGGGACTTAACAGACTGTAGCTCAGGTTGCAGTTCTACTGGATCAACTAAGAGCCATAACCCGGAGTTAAAATTATTTGCTCCGAGCTGCGCAATTGATTAATAAGCCCAAAGTTAAGGCTTTGTTAGTTAACTATTTATTGTTAAGGTTCTCCTTTTTCCTCCTAACCTCCTTTATTCTCTCTCTTTCTCTCTCCAATCCCCACTGGGAAAACTCGTCATATATTATCTCAGTTGGGAGGAAACCTTGATAGGCTGGACCTCAAGGTTTCCAATAGGGTGGCTCAACTAGCCATCCAGAGCAAACAGGGGTAAAAAACTAATTTATCTTCCCTAGCTCGGAGAAAAACTTACTTCAAAACTCATTAAGTCTTTTTTACCCTTTTGTTTTATAAGAGAAGTCTCTCATAAACTCCTTCCATGGAATTCTTGTTAATATTTAGCGTAAGTGTTTAGACTATATATTTGTAGAATAATTAAACTTAGTTAAGTTAGTTGTTAATGAATAGTTATACAAGTTTAGTTCATGTGCTGTGTTGTTTGTTTGTATGTTGCTGTTTTTTGTCAATAAATACAGTCATTATCTAGTTTATTTTTCCTCTCCTCGTCTCACCCTTGCTTTTAACAAGCGAGTCAGCTCCTGACCTACCGGGAATTAGCTTATCCCCAGCCTCTCCCCTCTAGTACAACACTGGTCTCTAGGCCCCCTGCTGGAGGTGGGTGGGGTTAGCCTGCTGAGGAGCGGAGCGGCCTTTGCCTGTCGGCGGGCTTCTGCCGTCTCTTCTTTGCCCTCGTCTAAGGCCCCGTGGGGATCCGAACGGAACGCTGGTGCGGGGTCAGCGGGGGGTTTATTGCCCGCGATTCTGCCCGCACTGACAGGTGTCACCAGAGAGTAGACTTATTAGGGACCTGAAGCATATCAAGGATCAGCATCTCAAGGGATCCATGGAGCTGAACCCCTTCAGATGACTCTGGAGGAAAAATGTCTTCTTCCCTCTAGTTGATCACATTTGATGGGATAATCTGTCCTTTGCATTTATGTTTTCACTCTATATAAATGTTAGTTATTTGAAGCATATAATCTCAATATATAAAATTCTAGATTCAAAAGAAGATCATGTGTACTATTTGAGTGGGTCATGAATATTTGCCCCTAATTTTTCAAACAAATTTTGAAAATCTTCAGTAGATTTTAGTATGAATATAACTTGACAAACTATATCCTCCCCAGGAGAAATTGGATGATTTTTCCCCTTGCTTGCCTTCTCCAACAATTATCCATTTAGCTAGAGTTAAATTCTTGCTTAACATACATTTGAAGCAACAATAACAGTGAATTATGAACATTTTAGCAGCTTTTACATGCTTCCTATGTAATTTCCAGAGTTTCTTCACATTTTTCATAAAAAGTAATCTTTTCTTACCCCATCAGCCTACAATGGTTGTCATTCAAAGACTGTTAAATTCATGGAAGCACTCTGGATTTGAATAAGCTCTTGATCAGGCTCTTAATAATTTAAGATCCTCTCAATAAAATATCTGAGTAGCTAATTTCCCTGCAGGTACTCAAGTATTCCTTGCTACCACCTTATGGAGAGAGGTGCAAATTGCCAGGGATTACAATGTTTAATGTGCAGAATAAACCATTTATTCATGTAGCTAGTTCATTTGATTCTGTTTGTTCTTTTATGCCTTCTGTCAACTGCATCAACTGTATTATTATTATTATTATTATTATTAGTTTTTGCTATGGACTAGATTAAACTGTGCCCATAATGTAAAATAAATGTTAATATTAAAGAAACATTTTCAGCTTTTTATTTGGGGAGGAGGGAGCATGGTGGGTAAATAACAGCTGCTTGGATTTTCCCATTCAGGTCATCTCTGGGGTTCCCAAGAGAAGTTAGCATAACACTCTGACATTTTTAGTGTCACGTTGTACATGAGTTGTAGTCATTTTAATTGAGGTAGCTTCTTCTCTTACTCTTTCTAACATTGCTTTGGTGTTGGAGGCACAATATATGTTGCTCTCATCCTGCACCCTTTCATATTCCAGTTCAGATAAAGTGAAACCAATTCCCACTGTGCCTAATTTTCAAAATAAGAACACAAGGAAGTGCTCTGATTTATGTGTGTTAATAGTGACATTGGGGAATCATCACAACAAGCTGTGGAGGTCTGCGAGAAACAACAAATCCCCAGGCAGTCATATAATGATGCAAAGAGCAACTTCTTGTAGAGGAAAACTTAACATAGCTACTATTGGTGTTAGTTAAGGGAGGTTTCGTTTTGCCTCACCTGACAGGGTATGAGCCTCGAGGTTTGAAATAGCAAGAATACACATACAGTGAGTCAAGCTATCGGGCAGTAACTGCCATGTGAATGCTTAGTAACTGGAAGGCATTGTTGTAGCAAGTCTTATATCTGTGCTCAATATCCATGTAACAAACCTTGGCATGCATCATTCCTGTCATAAATAAATAATTTTTCAGCAACAAGCCGACCTTTCCTCTCCCTCCTCTCCCGCCCCCCTACATGATCTGACACGTGTTCTGAATGTGGTCAGTGCACAGTAGAGATAGACATATTTCCCTCCGGCATTGCTGTTTGGTGTGCATTTGATTTTTCCCTGTACTCTGAATGCAGTTTGCAGCTGTTTCACAGGTGCTGACACACTGAAAAATGACTTTCAGGGATTCTGAGAGAGCCCATGTAACAGTGGGAATGCAGTTTTCTGCAGTGAAAGGGGCCCCTACTTGTACCCCTACTACCTGGAAAATGGAGCTGGTTCAAACAAGTGTAATCTAAACCAGAGCAAGGGGCAAACCTCAGAGGCACAGTTTGCTTCAGATAAAAATCCAGACTCAGATATTTCTCCAAATATTTGGAAAGGAGACCTTTTGAGATCAGAATCACTCATAAGAGTGCCAATCATAATAAAAAGCTTCATATTTGCCCATTAGCAGCTGCTCTCTACACCCTTCTACTAGAGTTTTACTTTCCTATTAGACCAAAACAATGTGAATTTTCTCCTCTTGTGGGTATTTTTTTAAATCAAGGATTCAATCAGGGGAATAATAAATTATCTGCCTTGAGCTGACAGCTAAAAAAGTGGGGTCTGTTTGCAGTGTGCTTTAATGAAAGCCATCCCTCTATTCCCTTGTGGGTGGGGCTCTTCAGACACTCTTTCCCTCAAATCAGCCAAATCTTGATCACTCTGTCCCCCCCCGCACCCCTCCCCCACCCTGTGAGATCATTGCTTCATAACTGTAGCAATAAAAATCCTGAGATTTTGGAGTCAGAGGTAGAAATTCCTACCAAAATCGTGGTTTCAGTCCAAAAGCCTGAAATTAGGGAAGTATGATTCAAAGGTGGAGTTGACTTGAAATTAGTAGGGAGGGAACTGTCAGCTACTGTTTTCCCACAAATCAGTCACATTTCAGTTTCTCACTTTCAAGTTTCATTTCTAATACACTCACACCTACCTCAATCTTACCTCAGACCAGGCCTGAGGGACTCATGGGGAATTCCAGAGGGCTCTTATCAGAGATGGTGTTTTCTTCTTCCTCCTCTACTCTGGTTCCTCTGTAGGTTCCTTCTGTGTTGTCCTGACCAGGGAAGCAGATGGCAGAAAGGAAAGTAAGAAGGAAGAATGATAATAAGAGCTGCCAGCCACTTCTCAACACCCATAAAAGCAATTCTACCAACTGAAGAGTAAATTTTCAGAACATTACTTTATGCCTTCCCAGGCCCTTTTCAGAGCAAAGGCAGGGATCTGCTCTGAAGGGTAAGCAAGACAATGAAGCTATATTTACATTATAAAGTTTGCTCAGGCATGTGCACACTTGGCTGCTTGTCCCAGCATTACATGTCCTCACCATGGGTAGTTGCACTGACAGAAAATTGGAATCAGAATATGGCAGACTGACTTGTGGGATGTTTTTGCAATGCTTCCTGGGATACCAGCAATTTTGTCAGGGGTTTCTGGGAACCAGGAGTCAAATTCTCACAATCCCACCTTCTCTGTCCTACAATGAAGCCCATCATTTCCACACCATTTTAAAAACTCCCACAGTCCTACATGCTGCATTTCTCATAGGCTTAAGGAGATTCATGACTTTATTCAAACTGGAGCAAGTTTAGGTGCAGCTCTCAATCTCTACTAAGACACCATAGATGAATGTTTGCCAAGGTGGGCAGCCAGTAAAAAAGGAATTTAAGGAACGTGCTGTGTTAGTTTAAGTAGGTGAGATTCCCTGGGTAGTTAAGTTTAAAATTGTGACTGCAGGGGCCATTTTCACAGGAACAGGGGCATTGTGGGATACCTGCCGACTCTTAGGATTGACACTTGTAACACAGTGTCTACAGTAGCACAGCATCAATGGAAGCGGATCAGTTTAGGTTGGCCTAACTTCAGGCCTACCATGGATGTGGGAAAGGCAAAGGGGGCAACTGTCCCAGGGTCTGGTGATACAAAGTGGCCCAGAGCTCCCATGTGGTGCCACTGCGACTGCAGCAACAGCAGCAGCTGGAGCTTTGGCCCCTTTTAAATCAACAGGGCTAAGGGCTGAAGTGCAGGCACCACAGTCTGGGTGATACTGAGCTCCAGCTGACCCAGTCCCTCCCCTTTCACCTGAGGCCCCATCCTGGGCCCAGAGAGACTGTCAGCCCCACTGCCTAGCTTTGTAGTATGGACCAATAACAAGTTAAACATTGAAGGTGCTTACCTGTTTATAGGTATCCACTCTCTTTTATCAGACAAAGTGCCATGTACCTTCTTTACCTATCTCCTTTCCCCCTTCCTCATATTTGAACCTATTCACAAGTCTCTTGCATAGCCATACGCTGCACAAACTTTGAGATACAAGCCTGCTGAAATGGAGTAGCTTGATAAGAGAGTGGTGTTATGAGTTTTAGTACAACTGGTTTGTCAGGTGTTGGGTTTCTAAATACAGTTCCGGGAGTTCTTCTGTCTGGTTCCCATTTAATCTGAACCCCAATTTCAGGTGTTGCAGGTAGAATAAATTGTTTAGGATTTTGCTCTAATAACTACCTTCCTGTCGCAGACCCACTGTTCCACAATACTTGGCTTTGTTTGAATTGGTACAGTTCGTTTTTAATGCAGCATATTAAACAAAGAAAGAGGGACACAAATCTGCCAGTTTCAAAGAAACTAAAAGTCTCAAACACTGAGGTTATTCGTATCACTCCAACCTTCTCAACTATATCTCATTAGGTTCACACTCTTCCTATTTTATCTCTGAAGCAAAGCTTCACCAGTTAATCTCTGTTTCTTTTTTACTAAAACAAGAGAAAAAAATAGAAAAGAGGCAGATTGAGATTGAGGTCTCCCTGACTTGTGCCACTGAAAACAACAGTGCTACTCTGGGCAAATTAGGATTATTCATGACATCAGTTGGGTCATAGGACTGAGACCAATATCTGGAACAGAAAAGGTATGGCATATCAGAACTCAGCAGAGTGGTATATGAAAGGTGTAGGTGTCCCTGTCCATGGCTTAGGTCAGGGGTCTGCAACTGAAATAGAGAGAAGAGCCATTTTTTTCAAAATAAGTTACATCTATATTTCAAGAGCTGCAATGCATGTGAATATGAAACAGTCCTTAATAAAAAAACATCACACAGTAATTTTATCACCCCTATTTTAAGTGCAGCACACACAATGATTAGAACCAGTGAGAAACTTAAGTTGCCCCCATCTCCAGGCTTTACCTACCTCAGTTCCCAAATCTACCCTCCAATCCCCAAACTTTTTCCCCTCCTCCCACAACCAGCCCCCCCCCCATCGCCAGACTTAACTCTCATCACCACCACCCCTGGTCTTAACCCCATCATCCCCGTACCACCCCACAACCACAGATTTAACCCTTATCAGCCCCAAACCCACTTCCCATCCCCAGGATTTACTTGCCTGCAATGAATAACTCTTCTCCTGCTCCCCACTGCCATCTGGGTGTTTATTTTAAGGGATGTTTGAAGGGAAGTGACTGATTTCAGCTGGAAGAAACTGAAAGCTCAAGGTGGGGGGCAGAGAGCCTGCAGTGCCCTGAGGCAGTAGGGAGTTGTTGTGCCAGGTGCACATCCTGAGCTCAACACAACTGTGGCAAACTGCACAATCCAGCCCCACTTGCACCAGTTTGAGCATGTTGGGAGGTTCAAGCAGCCCTTTGCATGGGACAACAGCTTCTGTGTGACTGGGAAGCAGAGCCCTCTGACCCTCCCTCTGCCTGCTAGCAGCTGCCTAGCCTTCTTCTCCTCTTCTCCCACACAGATCTGGCAGGGCAAGCTCAGCCACCCCTCTCCCCATCTCTTCTTCCCCTATGTGCAGCATGTGGGCAGCTGTCAGCTTCCTCTTCCAGGTCCCCTTGCCACCACTGACTCCACTTGCAGCTCTGGAGGCTGCTGCCACTTATATAAAAAAAATGAAAGCCCATTTTAACAGTAGGCTTTGTTTAAGCAGAGGCAGCCTCTGGAGCTACAAAGGAGTCAGCCACATGCAGCACTTGAAGCCACAAATGGCTCCTCAAAGAGCCACATGCGAGTCCAGAGCTGCAGGTTGCTGACTCTTGGCCTAGACTCTCATTTTCAAAATTTTTAACATTTAGACACATTTTTTTAAGAAAAAATGAAAATTTACAATGCATTGCCATGTTAAATCGCTGAACCTGACATGTTCACACTAATTAGCAACTTGCCATTAACATAACCATTTGTAACATTTTGAAAGCCCCTTCATTAAAACATAGTCACTTATGCAGATCACCACTTCCGAGTAATAGATGTTATTGGCGCGAAAGCAAGGAGACTTTTAAATGTTTTTCCTCACCTAAAAACATAAAACCCAAAGCCTGGAATGTGATGAATGACTCTTCGCTAGACGATTAATTTGGTATCAAAGGGAATTTTCTTTAAAAATCATATAGGGTATGGCACACTAAATTTCCACTAGAGAAACAACAGCAGGCCTTTTTTTTTTTTAAGTTCAAAGAACCCTTTTTTTCTTTTTTTTTTAAGTTCACAGAACACATTCCACTGTTAATTCAGTCCATTTTCTCTCTGATATACATGTAATACACGTAGAATTCCAAATACAGGGCAGCAATGGACAGAGGACAGCCAAAGGCCATGGTTTGAAAAAGGAGACTCCTTAGAGATGGGGCCAACATATCAAATTTGGATCAGGATTACATTCAGATATCAAATTCCACCCCAGCCCCCACCTCTTAGAATTTGGACTTGTTGAGAACTGCAGTTCTGATTTGGTCCATTGAAAGAAGCAGCTATGTAAAATTCAGACCTATGCTCATTTCTGGATTTTGAACCCTCCCAAAAGAGGAATGTGTTGAGATTCAGGATTTCAGGTCAGGCCCTATCTGGCATGCCTCAACTAAATGCATAAACTCAAGATGTCTGAGGTGAAAATTATTTTAATATACATTTGCTTAAAGAAGCCACCACACAGTAAAAGTAACTGATCTGTTGCATATGAGTTAGAGATGGGAGTAAAGATTGCAAAAATAAATGCAAAGTCTGGCACAACTTGCTACAATAAACTTGTTCATGCCCAGCATTCTATCATCAGGCACTCTCAAATAACTGGTATTTTAACCATCGGTAAATTTTAGTTACGTTTTTCATAAACACATTATAGTGAATGTAAATACACATAAATACAGCATATACAGTATAAGTTTTCAATGTGCAATACTACCATTGTTGGTAAATAAAGTATTCTGCACACATTTTTGTTTGTTTCTTAATATTGAATCTTGTTTTTCTTCAGTGTTATGCATTGCTAGGTATACCTCTCTACCAATCCAGAATATATGGCTATCCGGCAACCTCTCAGTCCCAGGTTTACTGGATAGGAAAGTGTTTACTGTATTTCCAATCTCATTGTAAACTGGAAGCTTGAGCCAGTTACTTGAAACGATTACTAAATTTCATGAGCCTTCCAAGTGAACATGGGACAGTTTATGGTTTTAAACCAAAATTCTGTGAAATATGTGGTTTCTTTCTGCTGTACACCTGAGCTTTTCTTGCAATGCTGGGTTGGGTTCCCTTGAACTTGGAACTGAAAGCAACCCACTTGACCATATAAAATCACTGCTGAAGGCCTTTTCATGAACCAATGAAAGGTCAAGTTGATAAATTTGGGGGAGATTTAGTGCTTAACAACACCTCAGCAAGTAAGGAAAAATAAAGTAGTTTTTAAAAAGCAGTAGCACAGGGGTAGTGTTCCCAGGCATGTGAACAAGCTGCCGAAGTTTCCTACATCTTATTATTAAATGTGAGCCAAAATGCTCCAGCATTTTGAGAGTATTAAAACTCCCAGATCCAGAGAGAAATTTATTAGCTGTCTTCTATATTTACCAATAACTGAACTAAAATCCTACATTAAAATTAGAAGTGTTTGAAAAATGAATCCATATTTTAAAATTCAGACCTAAGTCCCATTTCTAAGGCTATGTCTACACTTGCCCCTTCTTCAAAGGGGGAATAGTAATCAAGGTGATGGGAGATTACTAATTAAGTGCTGCGATGCATATGTAGCACTTCGTTAGGCAAATTCTTCCCTGCAGCAACTTGGAAGCGTCAAATTTCAAAGTGCTGGCATACCGTGTAGCCATGGGCACTTCTAAGTGCCTGTGCTACTTTGAAGTGCCTTTACTCCCCAAAATTTTGAGGATTAAAGTCACTTTGAAGTAGTAGGGTACAGATTTTCATCACACATTTCCTAAACCACAGACGATTTGATGTGCCAAAAATGTGCACAAAATTGCACTGTCCCAGGTTATTTTAAAAAACAAAGCCTATAGGGGAAGAGGCAGAATTCAAACCCAAATATTGAATATTTGTTAATAACAATGGTAAAGGAAATGCCAGTAATTGAGAGATAGCACTTACTGCAGTGGTCTCCTAATTGAAAATTTTAAATTCAGGGATGTAATGAAAGGATTTTTAAGAGGATTTCTTAGTTCCTTATTCATATTCACCAGGTTTCACTGAGTTGGTGGCCCAATCAAATCACCGTACACATGTGGCATTCAGGTCCTTTTTATGATCTCATGCTCAGTGGAATCCCTTCATATAGGTGAACAATAAATGTCTTTTCCAGCTAGACATTGAGAGTAGGCTGGCAGCTTTATAGAAAAAGCAAAGTTGTAACAAGTGTCTCCTTCAAAAAAAGATGGAATGCCTGGAGAGAACTAAACTTTGGTTGAAATGCAAACACAGCCCTGAATGTTGCTGACTTCAGAAAATAACATACCAGACAAGAAACTAAGTGTGTTTCTCTGCAGCTAACAGTTGACTGTAAAATTCTTGTAAGTTTTTTATAATCACACTGTCATCATCAAAATATTTTCTCTGGCTTGAAAAAACAGCCCACTAGTGACTTAAGAAAAAAAAGTGTGTGCGAGGGGTGGGAGGGGAGGTATTTTGTTCTTCATCTGTAATATCCCTGAAGTTTTGTCAGTTCTCCTTGTTGAGTGATGCCTAGAAAAAGCAATGTTCCAGGGGACTCAGGAACCTCATTATATTGTGAAAAGAAAGAGAAAAATAAAACACTGGCTTGTGAATAGTGTTGTGTGAAACTAGAAGTCCTGTCTGTTGACAAAAGGGCCTTGGAGCATCTACAAGGCTGTTTTGTCTACAGAAAACTGTTGAGACAGGACAAAACAGCAGTAATGTTGCACTTTAAGGACTAACAAAATGATTTATTCAGTGATGAGCTTTCATGGGATAGACCCACTTTATCACATCAATAGCATTTCCAATACAGAGTGACATCTATAAGCACAGTGGTCCAAAAAATTGCACCACAAATTGACAAATGAAGTACATAGGACTGAAGGAGAGGGGGTGAGGGGTGGGGGGATGTTAAATGTCTTGCCTGAAAAAGTTAAGAGCATCAAAGGGAAGCAGTCCTTGCAATGTGTGAGGTAATTGCTGTCTTTGGTCATACCAAGTGCTAATGTGTCTAATTTGAATATGAACTCCAGTTCATAAATCTCTCTATGCAATCCGTTTTTAAAGTCTCTGTGCTGTAAGACACATAGTCTGAGGTCTTTAACAGAATGGCCCACTCTGTTGAAATGCTCACTGACTGGCTTATGTGTACTGAGATTCCTGATGTTTGCTCTGTGTCCTTTCATGCTTTGGTGAAGAGTTTGCATGGGTGTCCAATGTACGTAGTAGAGGGGAATTGCTGACAGATAATGGCATATATGATATTGGTCAAGGTACACAAGAATGATCCCTTGATTGAATAAATATGTGGACAACATTGGCAGCAGGGCTTGTTGCAAGGAAAAGTTGCAGTATTAATATTACTGTGATGTAGCCTGTGATTGCTAATGAGACTTTTTCTTAGGTTAGGAGGTTGTCTATAGGAGAGGCCAGGCCTGTCATCTAGGGGCTTCCGGAGTGTAGCATCATGATCTAGTTTGTAGGTTTTTAATAATGTGTTGCAGGGGTTTGAGCTGGGGGCTCTAAGTAATGACAAGTTGTGTTCTGTTATTGATCTTCTTGGTCCAATCTTGTAGTCGCTGGTTTCTGGGTATTCATCTGGCCCTATCAACTGCCAGCAGATGTTCTGAGTTTTGTTGACAGACTGTCAACAAAGCACATTTTGCATGTAGATGCAGCCAACGTGATTTTACAGCTCAGGACAAAACTCACGCTAAAATTTAAACAAGACTAGAGCTACAATATCTTGTCAGCTTTTGTCAGTTTTGCTATAAACACAATGAAACTTGTCCAGAATCCTCTCCCTCCAGCCCCTTCCAGTTCCATTATGATCAGGCTCTTTCCCCACTTACCCTTTGAAAGAAGAAATAAGTGCATATTAAAAGAGAGATAAAGAAAAGGACTGAAGGGACATAGTGCCTCCCCTAGAAGACAGCTGAGTTATACTGGTAAGAATCAGAGCACAATGAGATCCAAATCATTTCCCACAAAAAAACTGACCCCAAAGCACAACCGTATATAAACAGTAGTGGGAAAACTATATAATGATCAGCAAATCCCAGTGGTGAAAAAGAATCCATTTTAGGAATTGCAGCAGAGAGTTTCAGGAGTCACAATAATTTCCCCCCCACTGTGGCTGCCTGTTTCACAAAATATTGCAAATTGATTGTGGCAGCCACAGTGACAAGCATAAATGTTATCTGCAGGCTACAGTTTTATTGCCAGACTTCATTTGAAAAGAGTTTTAGGAAATTATAAGTTTCCAAAATACTATTATTATGTTAAAGGAGAGTGTAATATTCTCCTGGCACCATTTTGTCACTATAGGTTGGATCTCCCTGGTTCATCCCTCATAGGAACTGACTGGACACAAATTAGGAGTTTGCTAGAGTAGAGTTGGTTAATCCTGGCTCCTTGCTGCTGGTCTTCAGGCTCTCCCAGGTGGCTGCAAGCCTCCCAGCCACAAGGCTCCCCTCCGAGCTCTGCTTCCTGCCTGGCAATGCTCTTGTCCCTGCTTCTAGCTGTGCTCCCCATCCCAGCCCTGCTCCCATCCCTGTTCCTGGCCATTGGCCCTAGACACACTTCTGGCCACTGGCCACCAGTACTCTGCTATTGGACTCCCAGCTGGCCCCTGCTCCCAGATGCCGAGGCTCTCTGGTCCAGTGATGTCTGTGGTCTTGCTGGACCACAGGTGTTGTCAGACCAGAGAGCTCCTTTCTGGACTAAAGGATGTCAGCAGAATGAGGTGGCTACTACTATTTTATTAAAGTTGAGGTGCTGATCCTGTGTTCTTATCTTTTATTTGTGCAAATCTACTCTTATTTAAACAACCCCCATCTTATTTGCTAGTACATGTTCTTAGAAGTTTTCAGGTTTTAAATTTGAATTGCACATAAATCTTGATCTTGACTTAAGCATGAGAGATCAATTGAACATGTCTCAGCACCTCATAATTACTGTATCCTTTTTTAATTGATTCAGATATAAAAAACTAATCAGGCGATCATTAGAATCATTTTACTTGCATATGTCTGCCATAGATAATCTGTGGAGGAAAATGAGGAGATAGAAAATTGAATTGCAGCATATAATCATACAGCATTTCGGAAAAAAAGATTTGCCTAATATTTGTTGTACAAAGAGGGTTAAGAAATTCAAAACCCTGGAAAGTGAATGGCAAAAAGCAGGTAGGGCTTTATTCATACTAAACATAAAGGATATTAAGACAGTCACAAGGCATTTATATTAATATATAAAACTCCCAAAAGATATGAAATTAAAGTAAAAATGTAGCTGGCAGGAGGTGTCAGTTTCAGATGTGTGTCACATTTTCTTCTAGCTAACGCTACAGTGGAGTTATACTAATAAAGAATTTGGCCTGGTTTCATTTTAATCTATACACTAAATAAATTATTTTATCCCATCTAGCTTCTTCATGTAGCAGGAAGGAGAGATCGCTTCAAAAGAAAAAAAAATTCTGGGTCTATAATAGCTATTCATCTTATTAATATACCATAGGTAATCAAGCTTTCCTGACAAAAATACAAAGGATTCAGCCCCGGGGACTTTACAACTTACATCATGCTGAAAGAAACTGTGTTTGACTTTGACCCATAATTAAAAATTTATGTAAGTCAGAAGAATTTATATTTCCCAGAAACCCCTCTTTTCTGGGATGGCTTAAATAAGTGCGAGTATGCAGCTCTTAAGCTAGCCATAGACAGAGCCCTGCCAAAGTATGGGATTCCAATAGCTAGAGAAGTTGTTTTTATTTTCTTTGTATGGCACTTTCCTGAATTCTTTTTTCAACACAAAATCTTTTAGCCCTGATGGTATTCTTAGGAGCTCCTGTTCTATGCCCAAACAAAATGAATTAAAATAAACAGAAGGAAAGCTCCTGTGTTTATATTTTCAGAAGCCTTGCAGGTAAAATGCATATAAAAGGAAAGGAGGGTGATCCAAAAACAAATGGACAGGGTCATTTGAGACACTTGGAAAAGGGAAACCTATCTGCTTAAATACACTGAAGGCTGGAGCACTGAAAAGTCATAATGTGAAAATCAGCTGTACAGTACACTACTACCACATAATTGGTTAAATTATAACCTGACAGTTTTTCACGAGGGTAGCAACCAAGTGACTAAGGGAATCTGAAGGTAATTGAGCCAGGCAGTTGGCACAGGCAGGGAGTTTGAAGAAAAGTGGAGGAACAATTAGTGTCTTAGGAACACACAAGATATAGAGTGGAAAGCAGCACACATGAAAGCTATGAGAAGCAAAGATAGTTATTTAAAGTGAGGACACATGGTCACACACAGTTGCAAATTCTAGTGCACTAGGTGAGAACTGGGTAAACACTGATAAAGAAATATTAATATCAAAATTCCTTGGATAAATTACAAACAAATGTATCTGTGGAATTATGGACAGATTATTATTGTTATTTAACCTTATATGAACCCATGGGTGTGTTAACTCTATAATGATTTCATCAACAGGTATTTTGATATAAGTTCTTTAAAAAAACGTAGGTTTTATTTCCATGGCCTTCAAACTCACTCTTTCACTATTCTTGTCGCTATTTCCTTCTAACAATCTAGATCATACGTCATGTTGCTCCCCAGATACGTGAACTTCTCTATGTTCTCCAGTTTGATCCCATCTACACTGAATCTTTCTTCCTATTATCAGTTAGTCATACCGGCATCCGAGTTCATTCATATTGTTTTACAATCAGTGCATTGGCTCTCATCTGACCAACCCTCTTCCTTTATCCAGGCTTGGGACTGGCATGGAACCCCCTAGAGGCTTCATGTCAGAGTTCATGGTGGATAAGATCAGGAAAGGAAAGTGATTAGGTTAGGAATGAAGCTGAGTGACTTGAAAACGTGTATTCAGCAGCATGTCATACAGATGTGAGACATGGGTGATAACAAAAGATTCACAGAGAAGAATATTGGCATTCTAGAGGCATTGTTATAGAAAAATCTGAGAATAGGATGGATGCAGAAGGTCACCAATGAGGAATTATATGGGAAGAAATAGCTGAAAGAGAACGTACTGCAGAAGGTTATACAATGGAAGCTACATTTATTCAGGCATATCTGCAGAATGAATGACGAATGAGAAGTCAAGACTCTGGTATTCTGCATAATGAGCAGCTTGAATAGGAGAGGCAGATCCCACAGAGAATGGATAGATGATATAGTAGATTGGTGTGGAGCTAGTCTACAGAAACTAAGCCACTCCACGCTGCACAGGGAAAGATGGAAGGAAATAATGAGGGAGGCATTGGTCACCAATGGATGCTGAGCCCATGGGTGTTGATGATGATGAGGTTTTATTTAGGATAGTTCAGGATTTCAATAAAAGGATTTTAAACTGATGAAATAATATCAGGAAAACATGAAAGAAATAGAGGGAGAAATTTGGATAAATCTATGAAATTTTAGACTACATACAAAATTCTGCCTTATATATGCTCACACAGCTCCTGTGTAGACAATGGAATTAATATGACCAAAAATGATTGTCCATAAACCAAAAAATTATTTCAAATTTCACAGAAATTTTGAGTTTTTCAGTTGAACAAAAGAAGTAATTTAAGTTGTTTTCGTTTTTGGGCAAGTGTGATCTCTTTCTCTCTTACCTTTTTATTTTTTTTTATTTTTGTGTTATTCTAGAGGCAGACATATTTCACCTATTGAAAATTAAAAAACAACATTTTCAGTTGTCAAAATTATGGGGGTTTCATTTTTTGTTATTGTTGAAACTGCCAAATTTTGCTTAAATTGAAAATTTTGCAGAAACATTTTTGATTTGGTCAGAAATTTGTTTTAGGTGAAAATAAATGTTGATGACAATATTTCAGTTAGGTTTAAATCAGAGTATGTGGTTCTGAGCACCAAGATTGTGTTTACTACAATTCATTTTATAGGTTCAGTAGCTCTTGGTTTAGGGACAGTCAAACAGTATATGTTGAAGTAGTTTTGTGCTAGGCAAATGCACTTGCTCACACCCAGAAATTTGCTGAGGAACTGAAAAATCTTTACGCAGAATAAGAAAAAAGGACAGGTGATTTTTAAACAGATCAGAATGCAACACCCTTCAGCACTGTTCTATATTACTAGGGATCTTTTAAGCCCAACAAATGAGAGAGAGAGCAACCTAGATTACAGTCACTGTTTCAGAAGAATTTTACCAAATCTGGACTATGAAGCCAGATCTATTGAACAATCTGACTTCATAAACGGAGGCTTCAGACCCCAAGGAAGGGGATTAATCCATAGCAGATGATCGAAGTCCATGGTGTCCAACACACCAGCTACTAGCCATATGTGGCTGTTTTCAGAATAATGTGGCTAGTTCAATACCATGGGTCGACAGTATTTGCATGGCTCTCTCCTTCTAAGTTCCAATATAGGAAGGGCAGCTTGAATCCCTATGTCAGGGAATTCTACTAGTGAGGCAGTAGCAGAGATGCGTTGAATCAATGCAGTCTATTTGATACTGTATTCATTCTTTCTCTGTGTATGTTGCCAACCAGTTTTGCAGTGAATCTGGCTACACAGCTAGGGTGTTCTGATGGTCTCATTGAGTTTGCCCCCCCGACTATTTATGACATTTTAAAGTAAAATTCAAGATGTATAATTTGATAAAATAAATAGGAGTCCACTCATTCAAATATAATTGGTAATCAAACACATGCGGTGAAGACCAGATCTATATTGGCTCCTAGTGATCATTTTCTGTTTCATAACAGAAGCATTTCTGTTTGCTGTGGTGAGAAAAGCAGTTGCTTTCCAGTGCCTGAGGGCAGTGAGGTTAGAAATACAAAGAGCGGGGAGGGATAACATTTGACCACTGTATGCATGAATACTTCATACTATGCAGCAAACAGCTGAGGGTATTCAAACAAAGATGGAAGCACTCAGATAATTTCGTATTTTCAAACATTTCCATATGTTCCTTATTTCCCTGTGGCTTTGTATATTTTGTATGGGGTTTTTCAGGAGACAGGGACTTATTCTCATCTGATGTAAATAATTGAAACTCCATTGACAGTTATGGAGCTGGGCCAATTTACACCTGCTGGCAGTCTGGCCTGTAGCTCTTGCCTTTTTCAACAGTGGCTCAACCAACTATTCGCAAGAGGGCAAGTGTAAGGAAGCAAAAGCTTCAAAGTTTCAACATTATTTTAAATTTAAACAGACTTGGATTTTAATAGGCTACCTGGCATTTCAGAAGGTGGAAAACATATCTGTTTCAGCGACGATATTTTTCTTTTCAGCAGTGGAGTGAAAATCCACTAATTATATTCTGCTTTTTGGCAAGACCGAACAATTCCATATACCTCTATTAATCAGTCTCAAAGAACATTAAATTATTCACTTGTTTACTCATACTGATTTCTCTGTGTAATGTAATATCAGCTATGTCAGTCACTGAAGTTGGATCAGTGAAAGATATTATTGAACCAACCTACCTCGTCCTTCTGTATTTAAACATGTTTTCATAAATATGGCTAAAAATATTAGAAGTATCCACAATTTTTAAATATTAGTTTCCTAAAGATTCTAACTGTTAAAAGAACAAAGAGCAACTCCCTTCATTATATTTTTCATATTTAAAAATGCCTCTGTAAGTTATTATTTGCAACCTTTCTGAACTGGTTAGGTAGCACTGCATTTTCAGACATTCCACTAATGCAAAGAATATGTAAGTCTTAATGTAGGTTGAACCTCTTTAATCGGGAATGCTCTTGTCTGGAAAACTCTGTAATCTGTTACGAATTTAGCTGGATGACCAAAACCAACCAAATATTCAAACTTTCATATATTTTTCTGTTCTTGTGCTTGAAAAAATGGCATATTCTTATACCAGTTGAACCTCTCTCATCCAGCACCCTCAGAACCTGACCGGTGCTGGACACAAGAATTTGCCAGACAAAGTCAGGCCAGTATTTTCTAGCACATTACCAAAACTTTCACTGCTTACTTAGCTCCTAAAAGACATTTAGTGGTAAAGTTCAGCTAAGTAACATGGGTGTGGCCACGTTTCCCCTGGTCCCATAAAGTTTGATTACAGCTACCTGTCCTGGCTGTCAGTGACCTGTTCTGTTATTTAGCTGAAATTTACCACTAAATGTCTTTTAGGAGCTCAGCAAGCAGTGAAAGTTTTGGTAATGTGCCAGAAAATACTGGCCTGACTTTGTCTGGCAAATTCTGTTGTCCAGCACCAGTCAGGTTCTGAGGGTGCTGGATGAGAGAGGTTCAACTGGTATAAGAATATGCCATTTTTTCAAGCACAAGAAAAGAAAAATGTACAAAAATTTGAATATTTGGTTGTTTTTATTTTTTAACTATAGAATTCTTGAAAGGTCATGTGTGTATGAATCACGGGCATTTGCTTGCAACATCTTATGCAGGTTGAACCTCTGTAGTCCCACACTCTCTCATCTAGCAACGTCCGTAATCCAGCATGATTTTACTTATTTGGGCAGTCACTTACCATGTACGTGGCCAAATTTCCTGTGATCCCACAAAGTTTGTTTTTAGCCCCCCATTCCTGTATCTCAGGCTTGTTTGCCGTTATTTAGCTGTAATTTAACTCTAAATGTCTTCTAAGAGCTCAGTAAGCAGTGGAAGTTTGGTAATGTGCTAGACAATGTTGACCTCTCAAAGCCCAGCAAATTCTCTCATCCATTACCAGCTAGGTCCCAAAGGTGCTGGGCTAGAGAGGTTCAACCTGTAGTGTTGTGTGAGAAAGTCTTTAATTTTTTTTACCCATAGTTGGGGATAGAGGAGTCGAGAAAGTTGGTTGTGCCTTCAAAATGTCTTTGTTCTTTTCTCCTGATGTTGCCAGGCAGCAGGAAATTCTTACTGTTATACAATTCCTAAAATCTTTAAGCTCACACCAAGTAGATTTTAGGATTTGCACTGAGTAGCACTTCTGTTAGGTCATAAAGTGCCTCCATCAAGCTTTCTGAGGTTTATCAGAAACCTCAACATTCCTGAAAGATTTGGGAGACTTCTTAGCTCTCCCATGCCTCTCTACCCCCAAACAGGCAAACTTTATGCGTGTGAGCTCCCCTACACAGAGCAAGTCTATAGATAATGGGGCTTTATGAACATTGGTGAGAAGTTTCAAGACACAGAAGCTGCGTCTACACGTGCACGCTACTTCGAAGTAGCGGCACTAACTTCGAAATAGCGCCCGTCACATCTACACGCGTCGGGCGCTATTTCGAAGTTGAAATCGACGTTAGGCGGCGAGACGTCGAAGTCGCTAACCCCATGAGGGGATAGGAATAGCGCCCTACTTCGACGTTCAACATCGAAGTAGGGACGTGTAGACGATCCACATCCCGCAACATCGAAATAGCGGGGTCCTCCATGGCGGCCATCAGCTGGGGGGTTGAGAGATACTCTCTCTCCAGCCCTTGCGGGGCTCTGTGGTCACCGTGGGCAGCAGCCCTTAGCCCAGGGCTTCTGGCTGCTGCTGCTGCAGCTGGGGGTCCGTGCTGCATATACAGGGTCTGCAACTAGTTGTTGGCTCTGTGTATCTTGCACTGTTTAATGAAAGTGTGTCTGGGAGGGGCCCTTTAAGGGAGCGACTTGCTCTTGAGTCCGCCCCGTGACCCTGTCTGCAGCTGTGCCTGGCTCCCTTATTTCGATGTGTGCTACTTTGGCGTGTAGACGTTCCCTCGCTGTGCCTATTTCGATGTTGGGCTGAGCAACGTCGAAGTTGAACATCGACGTTGCCAGCCCTGGAGGACGTGTAGACGTTATTCATCGAAATAGCCTATTTCGATGTCGCAACATCGAAATAAGCTATTTCGAAGTTGGGTGCACGTGTAGACGTAGCCAGAAAGGGATACATGGGGCAGTTGAGCACAGAAACATTAGTACTTCTGCAGCAGATAACTCTTCTGGGTTATTTAATAAGAAGAACCTCCGTAGCAAACCACAGGATGTTTGCATGAATAATGACACACTGGTACATATGTTCCTGAATTTGTGAATTGATCCCAAGAAACCTGCCCAGATACTTCTTTTCCTGGTAGACATGTATGCTGTGATGGGCTCTGAAAGCTGTATCAAGCTCTGAGAATAAAATGACAGATGACATCTGTATTGACGGGATAGTGCTTAACATTGTGAAGGTGTAGCACCTGGGGGAAAAATGCATAGTTTCACAGTTACACAAATCTCATGGACAAATCTAACATAAAGCTTGAAAGGTAATTAACCCCAAAAGCCACAGTGTGTCTCCATATGTATCTTCAGAGACAGTTCATAAAAACAAAGTGGTTATAGATCCATAGATATGTAGTTACATAATCTTATTTTGTCTTTCCCCAGGCTGTGTCTACACTGCAAAAATAACTTTGAAATTGCTTACTTTGAACTACAGCTTTTAAGTAACCAACTTCAGAGTGGAGCATCTACACACACCCGACTTCAAAATTAAACTTCGAAGTAGAGCACTCCTTCTTTCCTCAGAATGGACTAAGGACTTCGAAGTTGGGCTCCCTACTTCAAAATTAACTTAGAAGTAAGGAAAAATGTGTGTAGACTCCCTGCTGGCTACTTCAAAGTAGTGCCTACCTTTGAAGTTAGTTCCTAGTGTAGACACACCCCTAGCACCCTAACACACACATTGCAATTACGGAAATAGAAAATTACTGCCTTGCTGGTGTCTCTTCACATTTTTAGATGTTCCGTATGGAATAAAACAGTCCATCTTCTCTATATCCTGCTGGTTGAAAGTAAAAACCAAATGCTACACATTTCAGTGCTCCAGCTGCCTTCAGAACTTATGAAGGGCCTTCGAAAAATAAGATTTTGCCTCCCTTCATTATTACACTAGAGTGCACAGGGCTGGCCTAAGGATTTTGGAGAACTGCAGTTAGATGACCCAGGCTTGATTCTTTTTTTAAATTTTTTTTTAATTGGGGGCCAAGATTGTCTTTTACAGTGCTCCCAAAGTAGGAAGGCACAAGGATATGAGATTCATGATACTTGTAGGTTTGCTCCAGCTATAACAAATAACAATAAAACTTACTGCTGATTATTACTGAAGTCAGGAATACTATCAGTTAAAAGGGTCTGGAACACTAAATTGCTAAATATTTTTCATCCTCTTTACGCCATACAAAAGTTTCGTAAATAATATATACATATATGTTGCGCCAAGAAGAAATTTATATATATATATAAAACCCAGATTGGTTCATATATATATGGGTTATATATATATATAAATTTTGTTCTTGGCACAACAGATATGTATATATTATTTAAGAAACTTTTGTATGGCATAAAGAAGATGAAAAATGTTTAGCAATTTAGTGCTCCAGGCCCTTTAAACTGATAGTATTCCTGACTTTATTTTATAAATATATATATATATTAGTGGGTTTTCTTTGTTTGTTTTGTGCCACTACTCACCTGAGCAGACCCAGCCCTGCGGACCCTGAATGTTGTGGGGGGGGGCAATTGGGAACCAGCTGATTAAAAATGCTTTTTTTTTAACAAAAATCGCTAGATTGATAGATAGATTCTGCTTTTGGGGCAACAAATTTCTCAAAAGAAAATTTCTTTAAGACAGGACTACATAGTAGCAAAACAAGAGAAAGAGACTTACTGGTATGATCGTCATTGGCTGAACCAATCTGTTGGCTTCCTGTGTGGGTTTGCAATCAGATCACATACTACGTAAACCAGTGGTGCCACCGTTAGCTTCCTGAGTTTCCATCAGTGTTCATCACACGATCAAACAGCAGATCTATTCCCCTCAGACTGTTAAACATCATTAGCAAATGTGCAGTTTTAAGAAATACCACACTTTATTATTTCTGACAGAGGCAAAATATGGCACTTCAAGATGGGATTTAATCCCCAAATATAACCTGTCATTATAATTTCTATTTATTCTTGCAGGGTACCATTATGTTGATAATTTAAGACTCTGAAAGCCCCTTCTTCCTAAAACCAAAATTTTGAGAAGTCAAGGGGGTTTCGAAGTTGCCCAGGCACTTTGAAGTACCGGCAGGTTAGCCACGGCTACACGCGAGCCAGCGCATATGCAGCGCAGCACTTCATTAGTAATCTCCAGACACCTTACTTACCATCCTCCCTTCAAAGTAGGGAGATAGTGTAGATAAGCCCTGTGACTTGTATATCATGATGTACTACACATCTAAAATGATAGAATGCAGAGTTTCAACATCATTTATAGCAGATGGATATATTATTTCATATGATCCTTCAGCTATTTAAGGAAGCCAGTTAAATCAGTGTGTGCAGTGTAACACATAATAAGCGTGGGCTAGCATTACTTGGATACCATGTTTGGTTACTGTTTTAAGACAAAAAAAGATCTTTGATGCCAAAGAATTCCTGCTGCGTGTCTTAGGGATGATGTCCCATCTGAAAGAAAGTGAACAACATAATGCTACAGGAAAAGCTAGCTCACTCGCTTGCTCACTCTCTTTGCCTTGCACACCGACAAGCCCTTGGGAAAGCTGCCTTCATTTCCCAGTCAGTGAACCTAAAAATTACAAGAGTATCTTAACTGAAAACAATAAATGACTCATAGCACATCTAAGCTATCACAATCCAAAAAACCAAAGCCACTCAGTTTCTTTAGCAAGGAAGGATTAGTGGAGAAAATTGTTATCAAGTCACAAAATGACTAACGGGACAGCCCTGCTGAGAGGTTTTCCTTTTGCAATAAAAAGGGTGGATTTTCTGGTTCGGTCTTTGATCTCCTAGTACAGTGCAAAGTAGTGTGTAAAAATCACTGTAAGGCACTTTAAATCTTGGGGTAACACTCCAGACATGATATCAGTGGGTCATTCCAGCAATCAGGATTGGCTAACAGTAGAGACAGTCTACCCATGTTACATCCTCTGTCTTAGTGCGGGGAGAAAGGTGGCACAGCAGCTGTTGTTGGGGGCTGTTGACTACTCCAAGGTTCACACAGTCTGGATGATATCTATAGACTTCCCTTAACCCGAATGGAGCTGATGATCTGGCCCAATAACTGTGCAGAATAGTTGGTTATCCACCTATCTTTTACAATCTCTGTCATCATGAACTATTGTGCTAATTAAAGCTTTGCAAAGAAATGAAGCACAGTGATTTAATCCTTTTGATTTTGTGATATACTTCTGTGTACTTACCTTTTCCAGTAACATTTCCAAAGAGACCTCATTTCCTTCATAAGCTTCCTGTGGTACTTGGCTGAACCTTTGATAAATGCATTTTTCAGATTGTTCCAAGAGCCCTCTGATGATACAAATATCACTCTCCTTTAGCAGAAGGTGAAATATATCCAACTTCATGCAGTTCCTATAACAAGCGACAATTTATGTACACTGAGCAGTCCTAGGTGTGGACTGTGAAACGTGCAAGTATATCTGGAGAAAAGCTTTAAATTCTAAATAAGCCATACATAATGCTATTCTTTACTTATACATGGGATCATAATCTAATTATTCTATCTATTATTAATACATCATGCAAACAAGTATACAGAGCTATGCTGCCTCTTATAGCACTTCATAAAAATGATTCAAGTTGTGCAATGGAAAATATATTTATAGAACTACTCACATAATACATTCAAGTGTCTACTATAAATTAACATAAAAATGAGTCTTAGAACTGTTTTCCTGGCAGGATTTCTTCCGTATAAAAGCAGTACAACAATTTGCAGTACAATGTGATACATCAAGTAAAATTAAACTACTTCCCCAGACTGAAAAGGAAGGAAATGCACCAAAAGATAAGTAAACCAAGGGATTGAAGGACACTATGGATCACCCACCCTAAATGTCAGAGCCTTTAAAAAACTAGAGATGACAGATCTCAGGAATGGGATAAAGTTCTCGTTGCCTAAATAGGGATGAAGAGGTTTTCTTTGGTTTTACTCTTAGGTGTCAGGTGGAGACTTTACCAGGTTTGCAAAGTGGGACCAATATACAAAATTTCAGTAGTTCCATCAGCCAGAAAAGCTGTTTCTGTGGCAATAATGGGGATATTGAGCATAGGAATTTCACAAAGTTCCAGAAGGATTGTGTTCTTAAAATTTCTCCCAAATGAAAATGCACATAATTAACATAATCCTAGTTTTTAATGCCAGATTTAAATTCATGAAAAAATTCTGTCAGACTACTATACTGTGTAGTGTAATCTATTTGAGAATTCCCATCACCACAGTGTTCCCAAATAAATTGAATTTGTCTGGCAATGTTCCTGGATTTCAGAGAGGAGCACAGAAGAGAGAAGGGGTAAGATTTGGGAGGGAAGGAGGGACAAAAAGAAAAGACCTGATTTGAGTTCCAATATTTTTAATTGTAAAATAAAAAAAAATCAAGGAAATCTGGGTGAGGAGAAGAGGGAAAGGTCTGAAAATTTCATAAAAGCAATGATCAATTTGGGCAAGGACAACATTTTCAATAGCTCCTAAATCACTAAATCCCTGTTCCGAAAGATACTTTTATCCTGACTGTGACTGACTTTCATTTGAATGATTTGAATTTTTACTTCAACTCTAGAAATGACATATACAGTTGAGAATGATGGATGGCTAAGTCATCACACCATATGCCCCTCCTACTGGCACTGGGAAATAATCTCAGTACTAAGCAGACCACTCTTAAAGACTCTAAACAAAAAATTGAGCATGTTCCCAAAATGCTGGGAAGCAGCCAAAAGAGAACCTTAAATGGGTATATATGATACCCTCTGAGTAGTGAAGAGCATGAATGCTTTATAACCAAAACCACAGAGCCCACTTATCCGCAGGTCAAGCAGAAATTCTGACAAGATTTATCGTTTCTTCATGTTGATGTAGCTCTGAAGGCATTTCATTTTAATATAAAGTAAGCATTTGAGAAGATTAAGATTTGGATTACTTTGTTGTTCAGTGGCCAGTCATAACATCAAATGTGCTAGTTAAGGCAAAACTATTCTGTTTCAGAATGTGTGGTTACTGTAAACTCTGACATTTAGATTGATACAGTAAGATCTCTTGCATGACGCTTCAGTGTTATTTAATGCCTTTGTTAATTCTTCCATCAACTGCACTTGCACTACCATAATTACCACGATCTTGCACTTAAGGGAGATCGCTGATGTTTGTTCACCTAAGGAAAACTCAGAATATAGCACCATATGGGTAGCCATGTTAGTCTGTAGCTTCACAAAACAAAAAAAAAAACAAAAACCAAGCAGACCTATAGCACCTTAAAGGCTAACAATTTTAAGGTGCTACAGGACTGCTTGTTTTTTCACATCGTATAGCAATAAGCTTCATATGGTTTTCCATTATTTGGTTGCTGTTATACATTGAACCTTTCTAGTCTGGCACACTCATCTGGCAACATCCGTAAATTGTCATGATTTTAGTTAGCCAAATAACCACCTATCATGGGTGTGGCCAAGTTTCCTGTAGTCCCTTCAAGTTTGTTTACAGCCACCATTCTTGGCTGTCACTGCTTTGTGCTGTTATTTAGCTGTAATGTACACATAAATGTCTTCCATGGGCCCAGTAAGAAGTACAAGTATTGCTAATGCTGCTAGGCAACATTCACCTCCAGGCAAATTTTCTCATTTGGCACCAATCAGGTCCTGAGGGAGCCAGACTAGAGAGGTTCATCCTGTATATCCTGTATAGGCCAAAATTAAAGATGTGGAGATACTGAAATATTTGGGAATGAAATTATGTTTTTACTTGATCTACCTTCTGAAAGATTTTTTTTGCATTTGCTGTCTCTGAATTGTGAACTAATAATCAGTTTGAATTTTTGATCATGAATCAAAATTGAAGTACATGAGTAACTCAATGAAATAACTAATGAATTATTATGAAATAAAAATAAGTACAACCATGATAAGTATGAAACTTTGGTTCTAAGATTTTCAGGATATTCTTAAAAAATAATGGGATCTTTAAATATATTCACAGGTGAAGTAAAGTGATTCTCCAATTAGTCAGAATGATAAACATGTAGTCTATGATGAAGCAGGTCTTTGCTCGTGAAAGCTTATGCTCCAAAATAGCTGTTAGTCTATAAGGTGCCACAAGACTTCTTGTGGTTCTTGAAGACACAGAATAACACGGCTACCTCTCTGATACTTTATTAAAGGTGTAATTCTACGCTGAAAAGTGATACAGAAAAAAATAGCAAAGTTGGATTCCAGGGTTCTCCCCCAACAACTATTAGATCAAATATAGTAAAATATTTTTTTATTTTTTTCATTTTATTTTATTTTTTCATACAGTCTCGCATGATATTCTTATCAATAAACTAGGCAAATACAACTTAGATGAGGCGACAGTAAGGTGGGTGCATAACTGGCTGGACAACCTTACTCAGCGAGTAGTTGTTAATGGTTCTCAATCCTGCTGGAAAAGTATAACAAATGGGGTTTTGCAGGGATCTGTTTTAGGACTGGTTCTGTTCATTATCTTCATCAACTATTTAGATACTGGCATAGAAAGTACGCATATTAAGTTTGCAGATGATACCAAGCTGGGAGGGGTTGCAACTGCTTTGGAAGACAGGGTCATAATTCAAAATCATCTGGACATATTGGAGAAATGGACTCAGGTAAACAGGATGGAGTTTGATAAGGACAAATGCAAAGTGCTCCACTTGGGAAGGAACTAAGTGTCACACACACAGAATGGGAAGAGGCTGTCTAGGAATGACTACAGCAGAAAGGGATCTAGAGATTATAGTGGACCACAAGCTAAATATGAGTCAACAGTATGAAGCCGTTGCAAAAACAGCAAACATGGAATGCATTAACAGGTGTGTTGTGAACAAGACACGAGAAGTCATTCTTCCGCTCTACTCTGCACTGGTTAGGCCTCAGTTGGAGTATTGTGTCCAGTTATGGGCACCACAGTTCAAGAAAGATGTGGAAAAATTAGAGGGGATCCAGAAAAGGGCAACAAGAATGATTAAAGTTCTAGAGAATGTGACCTATGAAGAAAGGCTGAAAGAATTGGGCTTGTTTAGTTTGTCAAAGAGAAGATTGAGAGGGAGACACGATAGCGGTTTTCAAGTAACTAAAAGGGTGTCATAAGGAGGAGGGAGAAAACTTGTTCTTCTTGGCCTCTGAGGATAGAACAAGAGGCAATAGACTTAAACTGCAGCAAGGGAGGTTTAGGTTGGATATTAGGAAAAAGTTCCTAACTGTCAGAGTGGTCAAACAGTGGAATAAATTGCCAAGGGAGGTTGTGGAATCTCCATTGCTGGAGATATTTAAGAAAAGGTTAGATAGATGTCTATCATGGATGGCTTAGGCAGTACTTGGTCCTGCCATGAGAGCAGGGGGCTGGACTTGATGGCCTCTCGAGGTCCCTTACAGTCCTAGTATTCTTGATTCTTTCTAGATGGCTGATTTTCCCCAATAATTATTTACAACTGGTATTTAGTTAACAATTCTGACAATAATGCTTGAGCCAGAACAAAATCTACATCAAAAAAACTAAAGAGAAACCAGTAGTTCCCTTTCCCAGAGCTCTGAACTGGCTACTGGATTCAAAAGTAAAACATACTTATTTTGGTCAGTAATATCTGAAAATTGTGTGTTTTGATTGCTAACAAAATATGCATAAAATCTATGAATTAAGGTAGTTGCAACAAAAATGTAAAAATAACCAGTCGAAGTGTAAGTACCAGCCATCAAAGAAACTCCGTGCCAACAAAAACATCCCAGCCACCACTCATTCCTACATTTACCCACTGTCATAACATTCTAGCTCACCCAATTCCTCCCTTCCACGTATAATACCTCCCACCTCATACACCGTCTCTCTAAAACCCATGCTTCCAGAAACATGCATACATCCGAGTTCCCTTCATCTTGACCCTGAGTTCCAGTCCATTGACCCAGCTGTCTTCAGCTCTCTCTCTCTCTGAGCTCTTGTCATGGATTTTTTTAAAGAAATACACCACTAGGCCTATGGTCTAAAAGTCTGATTTAGACAAAACATGCAAAGCTATGCAGTAGACTGGAAATCAGACTGAAAATCTGACAAAAACAGATCCTTAGGTAAAAGATTTCCACTGTGTCCTAGTTTTAGCTTGTGGAATTTCAGCTTTCTGCCCTTTCCAAAACCAGGCAAAAACAGAGACACAGCAATTATTATTATTTATATAATATTCTTAACCACAAACAGATTTTGGCTCAGTTTGGAGCAAAATGCCAAAAATTACTTGCTTCTCTCAAGTAGTGACTATTAACATTACACAAAGCAGTGTAATTATAAATTGTCCAGAGGCTAAACAGCTTGGCAGACTTATTTGTTTACCTAATGGTGGCAGTAATGTTTCCTCTGACTATTCATTACAGTCACTGATTAGCAGTATGCACAGCTCTTAGTGAGAAAAAGATGATGAAAGGAAACATTTGCAGTGTGATAAATCAACTAAGCAGGGGACTACAAATTCCATCAAACCTTTCCTCACAGCACATCCCCTTTCTTCTGAAAAGGCAAGAGGAAAAGTACTGAAACAAGACGTGGCTGGGCATTGTTGAGTGGCAGCAGCCACGTGGCAAGCCAGAAACTGGAGAGGAGCCAGATGCAGGAAGGAACTCTGATGAACCACATGAAGAGCCATGTATGACTGCCAGATGATATAACCTGGTGCAGGTCTGTGTGAGACCTATGGAGAAGCAGCAGCAGCTAGGCAACCAGCCAATGCAGAGTGGCCCCAATGAGAGACGATAACGAGTCAGGCCTTCAAATTCACAAGCTCCTATTTGCTTGACTAGACATTGGACTGGAGAGGAGATTCCAAGCACTAACACCGACGAGTGCTCACTTTTGACTGGACTGCCCTGAGGACTCAAGCGTATAGACTATGGTAACCATTTGAGCCTCTATACCTAGGATATTTGAAAACTTTCCCTTTTGTGTCAGCCCTAGAAAAATTCCTTTTTACTTAGCCACATGTTTGCATAGTTATTGGGAGCTACTGATGAAGGCCTATCTGCCGAAAAAGCTTACCTCTGAATTGCATCACACTTGACATACTACTGGCACTCAGCACTGGACAGCAACAATGCCAACAATTAACATTGTAATTTACATTGAATGAGGCACATATTTATCAACAGCTTTTGTTTACATCACCTTATAACTCTTCTGCCTTCTCTGTTAACACAACGGTGACAGGATGAGGAATGGAACTGGATGGATGTTTGGAATCACAAATGCAGGAGAGGTGACAGTGGACAGATGGGCTGTGTGCAATTTAATGATAGAAAATAGTGTGAATCCTCATGGGAAAGGGTCCCAGTTGAAAATTACAATTAGTTCCTCCTGGTATAAATTGGTTAGTAGGATTTGGAACAAAGTGACAAGTTGGCTTGTTTATTCATTCCTCATGGGATCTTGTGACAGACGGCTGGTAAAGAAGTGTGAGCCAGAGCTCTGCCATGCCAGCTGCCGCAGAAAGTGTAATTGGAGCAGCTGAGTAAGCCCAAACCTGAGGAGTAAATGATGAACAGCTGTAGGCCTCATAAGCCACAGGGCTATATAAACATGGGAGAAAGAAAGGAGAGAAGAAGAGAGGGAGGAGCCAGGTAGTGGAAGGCTGTGTTCCCCTGCTAGCTGCAGGAGCTCATGGTACCAGAAGTGACCGTGCCGAAACTCTATATATGGAAGGTGGTGGGAACTGATGCGGACAATGCTTGCACAAGAAGGAGGTCTCTGACTGTTTTGTGAGTTCAAAAGAGGTCTAAAGCTGAGGGGCGTATGTGAGAATGTGTTACAGGTCTCCAGCAGAAACCAGTAAATTGACAAGTAATTGTAGTAGTGCAGATTCCACTACAACAGTGGTTCACAACCTGTGGTCCATGGACCCCTCTGGGTTTCAGATCCCAGAAAAAAATCCCCTCCACCACTATTTTTTTTTGATCAGTCTAAAGTATGTGAATACTCCCAGCTACCGATCAAATTTTGGAAGCGTTTTCATAACCATAGAAACCCAGAGTAATGCCCCCTTTCTCAAGCTGTGCCAAATTCAATGCCAAACAGGTGCAACATTTATAGTTGAATTCTGTTCAGTCAGTTTTGCAGGTAAGACTTCTATGGCAGTGGTCCACAGACAACAGGTTGAATTTCCAAAGGGGTCTAAAGTCTCCATTCAAAAATGTTTAGGAAGCTACAAATGATATAATTGTTGAAGCCATTGTTCTATACCTAACCCAAATAATGTCTTTCTCCTTTTCATATTGTCCATCTTAACTTCATTTGTATCTTGTTTTGCTATGCTCCTATTATGTCTCTGTAGGGCTATGGTTACACTACAGCACTCTCTACACAGGTCACCTTTGGGAGAGATTGCCCGACAAAACTTCTGTTGACAGAGTGAGGCCACACACCAAAGTCAGTTGGCAGAGTGCTCCGCTCTGTCAACAAAGCAGCCAGACTGCCCGGCTGCTCTCTCGACAAAACAGGCACCTGGAAGTGCAGCAGACAGATCAGCCCATTGTTATGGATGTCCTGTCTGTTGAGAGATGTCCCCCATCACAGCCGCCACACAGATTTTTTTGTCAACAGATTCTGTCTACAGTAGCGTTATGCCTCAAAGCTTTGAGGAAGACCACTGCAGGGAAAAGTGTGTGTTTTGTGCAGATACTGTTGACAAAATGCATTTTGTGTGTGCATGCTTCACTAGTTTTGTAGACAAAACTGGGGTTTTGCCAGCGACACTTAGGAGTGTAACTGTAGCCTAGGAGAAAAACAAGATTTTTTTTTAACCATAAGGGAAACACAATCTTTCTTTGTGTATATTATAAATGTTTTATTAGAAACATCAGGATAAGAGTCCCTGACACGCAGACACCTTATATCACCTTTCATTTAACTAATTCTCAGAAATCTTGTCACATTATCTTACATGATCAAGTATGCACCAGCCTCTATTATTAGGCCTTGGTATATCTTGGGATATTTACTACAATAGGGCAATACAGTAAACTCCTTCATATCCAGCAGCCCCAGGAAGAGGAGGTTGCCAGATATTCAAATATTCTGGATAATAGACAGGTATGTCTAATAGTGCATAACACTAAAGAAAAAGAAGGTTAGATATTAAGCAACAAAGAAAAATGTATGCAGAGTACTTTATTTATCAAGAATAGTAGCATTGTACATTGTAAACTTATAGGCTGAGTCTACACCAGCAAGTTCCTTCAAAAGATTTTTCAAAAGGGGGGCTCTTTCAAAAGATCCTGTGCAGCATCTACACACAAAAAACATTCTTTTGAAAGTAAATTGAAAGAACATGGCACTCCTGTAGAAATCACTCGTCCTCTCCCATTTCAGGACGAGCACCTTCTTTCAAAAGCTTCTTTCAAAAGAAAATGTGTGTGGACACTCCACAGGCCCATATTTTTGAAAGAGTACCTGATTTTTCGATCCCTGGCCCATTCTTTCAAAAGAATGGGGGTGTGTGAATTCACTCTTTCGAAAGAGCAGATCACTCTTTTGACCCACTTTTTTGTGTGTTGATGCACTCTTTTGAAAGAAGTTCTTTCTGAAGATATCTTCCTGAAGGGCTTCTTCTGAAAGTTCTCTGTAGTGTAGACATAGCAATACTTAATATGCTGTATTTCTTTGTATTTACTTTCACTGTACTGTACTTATGGAAAACATAACTAAAATTTACTTATTGTTAAAATGCTGGTTATTTGTGAGTTCCAGAAGATAGCATGCTGAATATGCTTACATAACTAGACTGAGAAAATGTACATACACTAATTTATTCCCTGCAGAGATTGTGTATCTCTGTAGTGCTTTTATTTCTATGGTAACATTAGCTAGTTACACAGAACTAGTGGAAATTGAGAACTTTCACAAATAATTTACTTCCTTATTTCTTAATCAAAATTTTGAATTTCATTTTTTTAAATGGGTGAATTTTTTACAGAAAATTTCTCTCAGTATTTACAAATACATTTTTAACTAAAAATTGAAATTTGGAAAATTTCAACAAGCTGCACCAGTGGATGCTTAAGACAAATGTGCTTGCAGCATGCAGTAGATTTCTAGTGGGGGTGTCAAGTGTTTCATGGATGTCTTGAAGGAATAACATTTATTTGCACTTGCAGAGTTCTGGAAATTACCTTTCAAATCAGGGGAGGTTTAGGCATCTTGCCAGGTACATCAATGATGAATGTACAGGGGAAGACAATTATTGTACAGCCAACACAGACAGAGTGCTAGGCTATGCCTGTGCTGCAGATTTTACAGAAGCAGAGCGATACTGCTGTAACTGTGCCACTCTAAGGTCTCCTGAGTAGACATTCTATGCTTGTGGAGAGACTTCTCCCACTGGCATGATTAAACTACCCCACACACCAGTCTTTTGACAATGAACCTTTTGTTGGACAGAGGGCATTTTACACACTCCTGACTGACACATGTTCTAACAACAAAAGTCCCAGTGAACACAGCCCCAGAAACTCTGCACATTGATGCTGTATAAAAAGAACTTTTAAAAATATGTTTAAATAAACACGAGGATTTCCGTTATTCTTTTAAGCCATTAGAAATACAATTACTATTCCTTCTCATAGCTGGAAGCCCAGCATGGAAAGATTTCCAGACAGCTTGGAAAGATTTCCAGGTTTACTGATGACCTCATAGGAATTGCACAGTGGAATGATATCTGCCTCTTCAGTGGATAGAAACAGGCCTGAGCTTACACAGATCTAATTATTGCATTTCTTGAAGATAAATTGCAGCCATGAAGGCGTCTTACAGTCAGTTATCAGGAAAGACTCCATGGGCACTAACTTCCATTTTGTTTCCAGTTCAGTGATGCGTTGCCAATATTTTAACAAAGGCCTCCCACTGAAATCTCTTATTTAATCTGTGATACACACCCATGGCCCAATGGCACATGTTCTTGCAAGGAAGTGAAATTCTATTAAAAAATGTAAACATTTTTTAACTATCACAGCCAAGGAAGAAAATGGCACCATTTGGCAAACAAATGTCTATTTTGTGTGCTTTGCAGGAAGTGTTTATACTTCATTCCCGAAATATAGAGGCAGAGATAGAGTCCCATACTCACTCATGTGTGTTTAAAATTGATAGGAGTGAGGGTATGAGGTTCACTTTCCTGAGAAACTGTTTTGATACAAACTTTCTTAGTCCACAATGGGTACAGTACTGCTCTTTAGAAACATTTCCATGAGTTCTAGGGACAAATGTCCATGTCAAAAACAAGAGATTGTCAAGTGTCAGTCAGGCCATATCAGCATGACCGGCCTCGGGTGCACAGCTCAGGCTCTCTACTTTTAACCTCGGCTAAGGAAAATGGCGGGGGGGTGGGTGGGGCTATTTCTTGCCTAGTTCAAAAGAGACAAGAAACAAGGGAAGTAAGGGGTCTCTTCGACTGTGTGTGATAAACACGGAGCCTGGAGAAGCAGGAACGGTTAGCAACACATGATGCAATAAATATAGTAATTAAACCAAGGCTGGTGGGCCCTCCCTATTCCACATCCCAAATAAGGAATCAAGTGAAATGTGTTAAAATACCCTTCCCCTCGTATATCCCATATAAGGAAAAAAGCAAAATGTGTTGTGAAATGATTGGTATATAGATATACATAGGGGGCCAAGTGAAATGTGAAGTAAAATGATTGGTATATAGACATGCATCAACCCAGGAAGTAGTGACATCAAAAGTCCTATAAAGGAGCATAACAGCAACCCCCCCGCCCCAGGGGGGAAACTTCCAATGCCCTGGAGAAGCCGAGTACTGCTTGCACCAAGGACTGATCACCCTACGCCGCCACCCCCCCCCACCTGCTCACGAGTTAGATAGAGTAGTGCGCGAATACCTATCAGTACTGTGGAGAAACCTGTGCAAGTATAGCTCTAGCAATATAATGCAACAGTTTATTGTTTTATCTTTGTGCCTGCTCAATCACGTATGTAAAAATTATTGCTTGTGTTAAATTTGTCTATGTCTTGTTATTTGTTTGTTACCCATATCCATTCTTTTACCCACTACACTGACCAGTGGTTAAAGGGAAAGGTACCCTCAACTATGTATTTTAGTGTGTTTATGTTTTAGTTCATGAGCCTGTAAGGGCCACGTGTAAGAATAGGCAAAGACACCCCAGGACCCCCAAAAGGGCTCCAGCCCAATAACTGGAAAGTTCTGAAAGCAAGCTGCCTCAGCTGGGGAGCATGTCCCGCTGATCCTCTGTGTTCTACAGGATGGAGTGTTGTGTGCTTGTATGTCAGTACTGACAGGTGGGCTGCAGGAAGACCCACTACTGGGTCCCCTTCCTAGTTCACCCCTTTTAGGTACCCCACTTTTTAGTTCACCCCTTGTAGGTAACCTCTTCCTAGTTTACCCCTTTTAATTAACTCCTTTTCAGTTAACCCCTTTTAAGCCAACCCCTTTTCATTTAACCCCATACTCCAACCAAACCCAGTTAGAAAGCGCTACACAAACCTGGGAATCTGTGTGCGTGACAGTAGAACCCTAAAAACTGCACACGTCAGAGGTTTTGGGTCAGACTGTATTACCATTACTCTGAGTCGTGATTAACTCCATGAGCACTCTTGTTTTTTCCAGGGGGATACAGTAAGGTACAAAGAATGAGTAAAGGTCACTCTTCTGTTTCCTTGCCTATTTCTCAAGAAGAAATTTAGTGGTTTTTCATTTCTCTTTGATATCTACACTAAATACCACACTTATGAACTCCTTCAGATATGATAGATAGGTCAATGGATTTTGAAATATTGACAGAGTACTTGCAATTTCACCAGAGTCAGGAAATCATCAAAATCTTGCTTTCAGTTTGGCTGCAAAATTTTATCATATGATTTCCAAAAAGCTCCCAAAATACCCCTGTAAAGTATTAGTTCTGTAATTATTTAATATTTTTCCACTTTTCAAAAAAATCTAACTGTTCTCTGTTGTGACCTAAGACTCTCCAGCAAACTTACCTTTTATTTTTGTAGATGGTGTAAGATATGTATAGAGTGGTTCCAAAGACAAACCAGATACCCACCATTCCATGAGCTTTAAAAAAAATCACACAATTATCACCTAATGAAATATAGGTATTCAATAAAGATTAAGAGAAAATATAGACTGTTCAGTTTTCCTTTTTGGTATATTTCACTTTAATGTTTGGAGCCCTTTTTAAAGTTTGAAAAATATTGTTCATGTCTTATTTCATGTCTGGAAAGAAGTCATGTGAAAACTATTGTTGTGACATGGCTATTCATCCTGAAAATGAATACTGCTACCCCAGCCTGATAATTAACAAGTAGCTGCCCGTTATTAAAGAGACCACATATTTGAATAAAGGATCCTGCTGAGTTGTCTTTCTTCTGAAGAAGGTTTAGATTGAAAATTGAAATAATGAGTTTCCCTTTAAGTAATAAGAAGTGCAATCAAGTTCATGGTTCTGGACCCATAAGTCTTAAATATAGCTTAATTATGAGTACAGTTTACCAAGCCTAAGGGAGCCATTTCAGTAGGGCCAGGGGATGCTGTGGGAATAGTAGCCATGTGTATTGGGATGCTGCTTGCTCTTCTTTCCATTCCCCTGACCATCAAGGAGGGAGGAAAAAAAATGTGGTTTACGTATACACCCCTCTCTCCTGGCCAGAGGCAGGGAGGTGCCAGAGGAGTAATTTGCACTTTCTCCTTCCTCCCCAATAGTCAGAGGACCAGCATGAAGAGGAAGAAGCATCCCAGTATGCACGGCTACTTCCCCTGCTACCCTCCCTCAATGGCACCCTTGACCAAGCCTATCTAACAAGAGGGAGGGAGGCACTTCTGTGAACCAGCTTCCTGATTCTCATGATTCATGTGAATGCCGTGTCTGGAAGGAAAAAGTGCTTGAAATATAGATACCAGTTAAAAGACAATGTGAGGGGGCAGAGAAGTGCAAACACACAATCAAGTGACAATATTGTTACACTATTAAACACTGTAGACTGGCAGGACAGAATAAAAACTCTATGTAAGTGCTTAGCCAGGTTAAAGTGCCTCTTATTACAAGTTGAACCTCCGTAATCTGGAAATTTCTCATCTGGCATCTTCCATAATTTGGCATGATTTTAGCTATCTGGATGACCGCTTTTCATGGGTGTGGCCACGTTTCCCGTAAGGCTATGTCTACATGACACTCCCCTCTCAGCACTACTGCCAGACGGTGTGTGGACATGCTTCTGCTGGTTAAACCCCCCTCTGTCACCCACTATGAAATATTGTACTTAAACCTGTTTTCCCATACTTTAATATTTTTCACACATTTTGAAACACCTTTCTTGCATGCAGTGTGTTATACAGTAGAACCCCAAGTTGCACTCAAGTTGTGTGAATCTCAGGTTAAGGTGACTCCAAGGGGCTGGGAGCTGGCACCTGACTCTGGGCTGCCCACCACTCAGAGAAGCTGGGAAATGGACCAATGCAGCAGTTAGAGGCATAAAGGACTGGCGACATATTCATAGAGCATCAGAAACTAACCAATCAGCTGACAGAATTTCAAACCTTAACTCATGAATATTGATGATGCCTCATGAATATTGATATAACTGACAACTATAACCGTCACTCTGGTGCACCTCAATTTTTTTTCATTCCTCTCTGAATAGTGTTCTGTCGAAGATCTGCAATCCATCACTTTACTATGATGAGGAAAGAAAACTCACTAAAACTAGAAATAATTTCCCCATTACACCTCAGATTTCTGAAATACATATTTTAGTCATTTATCTCTTTACATTTGTTTGTGTCTGTTGAAAAATCCTCAACCTGAGGTGCATGATATGTCCCTGGCCATGGGCTGTGGTGTGTGTGTGTCTTTTCCCGCATCTTAACAAAAAAGCCTTAGGAACTGAGCTTTTTTGAAAAATCTGCTCTGTTTAATTGGCGACTTTATTCCCTATCAAATTCCATATAAATTACATTTATTTCTTAAAAAATTTACCTCAGAAATTCTTTTTAAAACACTGTATAATGTAAAGTATATTGAGGTGCACCAGAGTGACAGTTATAGTTGTCAGTTATATCAATATTCATGAGGCATCATCAATATTCATGAGTTAAGGTTTGACATTCTGTCAGCTGACTGGTTAGTTTCTGATGCTCTATGAATATGTAATGCGGAACTTTACTTGGTTGCCAGGGCAATTGAGATGCGGACCTGATGCTGACAGGTTTCCAACCAGGTCCTCACCTGCTCTATAAAGGTCAGAGCGTGAGGCCACCTGGGGCAGTTGCCTCGCAGCAGCAGTCGCATCTGGACCCTGAAGAGAGAAGGAGTGACAACGGAGAAGGCGGCGCTGGTTGGAAAGCCAGAGGCTGCCCTACAGGAAGCCGGTGTTCAAGTTAGTTCAGTCATCGCAGAAGACCATCATCAGACCTTTGTGTCAGTCATCGTACGCTAGCCGTCGTGGGACAGAGAAGACAGAAGGGATGACTCCAGGAGCTCGGACTTAGCTACAATAGTCATCGTGGGACAGAGAAGAGCTCCAGATTAATATCTCTAAAGGCTCCAGTTTTTCTGGAGGGATTGTCCGCCCCAGGCGCCGCCACTAGACAGGCCCACTCCTTGTGAAGGGGGCAAACCGCAGCAGCGGTCCTGCACTTCTCCTCGCCGACCATTGCCATGGCCGGCGACGAGGATTAAAGGCCGTCCTTTTGCAGAGGGTTTTTTGTTTACCAAGTTGGTTCTTTTTCCCTCTGCTCTTTCTTTTTTTCTTTTTTCTTTCTTTCTTTCCTATCAGGCCTTGTGCGGCGCTGTACATATGCGCCTGTGCCGGCCATACCTTCCCAGCGTCTGTACCAAGAGAACACAGGCCCAGAGCCTGGATACAGAGCTAAAAGAAAGAGGTAATTAGAAGTGTATCTTTGATATGATGAGCTGTTTAATTTGTTTGTTCTATACCTGCTGTTGTATTTTTGCTTGCTGTTGTATGTGTTAAATAATAAGATATAACATATAGAATTTTTGGATTTAAAGTAATAGCATCCTAATTTTCTACATTCAAGTATCTGTATAGATGTGTATGTTAAGGTTTTACAAATTATAGGAGGTAGGCTGGGACTGCCCCAGCTGTACCTACGCGGCTGATATTGTGTAACCCTCGGTCACACTGGTTATGTAAAGGGGCCTGTATTTAAAACCAGCCCAAAAGCCTATTCGTACCTCACTGTACTATAGAAGTTTTATTTATTCTGTCCTGTAAGAGGGACAGAAATTATACATAGAGGCTACCATAAGAGGTGGTTCCACAATTAAGATCTGCTCCCCCCAGATCGGAAGGGAGGTTGAGCGTTTGAATAGAGGGTGTGGACCTCGCGGTTCTCCCCACCTGCCTGTGGGGGAGTAGCGCCCCACTCCGGCCCTTATATTGTTGTTGAGTCTGTACCTTGGTAAGAAGAGGACTGTAAGATTTGTGTATTTAATTATTTTCCCTTTGCAGCATCCACAGAAGAAAACATGAAATTCCTGGGATATACTGTAAGTAAAGGGTTATTTTGGGGTTGCTGCCATTGCAGCGTTACAGTGTTCGAGGGCTTTAGTGTTAAATAATAAAACCCTGTGCTAAAGAACTAGTTGTAAGCGGGGGAATATTTTAGACTGTTAATTTAAGTTAGTTTTCCTTTTCATTTTTCCCTATTTGTTCGTACTTCCCTTTTTCCCCCAATAAACCTACTCTGTGCTTCCACCCCAAATGGGCCTCAGTCTTTCTTTCGGGGTCAGACAGTTTTCTTGCACTGCTATACTTTGGATCCTTACCACAACCTTGTATAGCCCCATTGTGATTGGCTATCATGTACACCGCGCTGGGTTGCGGGGTAAAACCCGGTGGGATACTTTGCTGATACCTTTAGGGTGTGCAGTTGAGTGTCCCAGGACAAAGAGATTTGGAATATCCGCATTTTTGTGTGTCCGGGTGTCGTGCCTCAGTTTCCCCATTGCACGTAATCTCTCTAGTGTGCTTTGTTGCACTGCCCTCCACGATCGTGTCCTGCACATAGCAGATTCATTAGTGGTTGCCTTTGGATATTACACTTAATTTAATTAAGTCCAATGAATCATGACAAGGAAAAGTTATGAAAAGGCTTCAAGCTCTATTAAGAGAGTGACTTTGTTTATATCATTTTTCCAGACCCCTGATTAATTTCTAACTATAGACTGAAAAACAGCCTTCCATCATACCCCTGAATAGCTTGATAAAAATCTCTCTCCTCTTTGGCTCACTATGAATTTTGTTCATCTATAAAGAACAAGAATGGAACACCTTTAGATAATGTTGCCTTTTGGACTGAGCACTGGATTTGGACTCCTGCTCCCAGCTCTGACTTTTGCTTTTTTGCTTGCTAGATGACCTTGGGTAAGTCACTTCATTGATCAGTGCCTCAGTTTCCCCATCTGTAAAATTAGATTATTGATACTGGCCTCTTTTGCAAAGTGCTGTGAGACTCACTGATGGAAAGTGCAATACAAGATCGAGGTATTACAGCTTTGTAAAATTTTGCAATTCTAGAGCCAATATATTGGATATTTACCACGAGAAAAATAGGTCAGCTTAGTTGCTGTTTGGCAGCTTTTATGATTATTACTGTACTAATCCCTGAGTTTTCCATGGATAAAGAATCCTGGACATTCATCTCCAAACTATGTCTCTGTCCCTTCAGTTGAAGGAATAATTTCATTACATGGTAATGATGTCCACCTTCCGCTGCTACTTGGGGACAGTACACATTTTGAATCATCATTGTACACTTTCCTAGAAGGGAAAGCCTTTGCAGCATTGAGGGAGGGATTATTGCTCTGAGGGTTGGCCTAACTCTGTTCACATTGAAATCAACAGTAATTACAGGTTGCAATGGGAGAAGAGTTGGGACCATCTGTATTGTTTTTGAAAATACCTGTCCTAAGATCCATTTGAGTTCACAGATTTGTACAGCCCCTGACTTTGTAAAGATCACACATAATTAAAGAGCCGTGGCCAAGAATGAAATCACATAGTGAAGTTACATCTGTGGTTCCATCCGATTTACCATGACTGCCTTTGCGATATCCTTTCACGGTGATTCTTTAGACATTCGTGTCCCGTGCTTCCAGTCTATTGTTTAGCTTGGACAAGGAATGGTGTATTAGGTTTGACAGCTAAGTCCTTGTGGAGTGTCAGCAAACCCGGGATAGAAAGACAGTAAATTTACTGCAGAAGTCTGTTACTGTCTTCTTGCAATAAAATTCTCTTCTTCTCTCATGTCAGTATTTCTGTGCTTACATAGTCCTCCCAACCCTTTTTCCCATTTAGAATTCCACATCAGCTAAAACAGATTTATGTAGATGCCCTCGTTGCCTGTAAAACCTGTTTAAGATTTTGTTCTGGAAAAATCATAAAGAGAACAAGTTCAAAGAATTCCTGACATTCTGCCATATTTCTTTACAATCTTCTTCTGAAAATGAGATATGTGTCTCATCTTCCCATTTATTTTCTATCTCTGATGTTTAACATTTGAGCTGAGTAGGAGTATCCTACTGACATCAGCAAGAGCAAGCTTGGATTTATAGTAATGGATTTAGTTTTAGAAATGTGTAAGTTAAGTAGGCTGGGTGACCATGCTTTTGACTGTGGAGTACTTCCACCTGAGCTCGTACTGAACTGTCTTGGCTGTGTAACTACAGGACTATTGAAGGCACTCTACTCATGGGGTCCCAGATTTCTGCCAACCCACAAACTAGGGCTCAAACTCAAATCTTAAAGTGTTTCATGTATCATGGAAAAAGAAAATAAAGGGAATTTCTAGGACACATTATGCAAAAAATAGACTTTTTTTTTGTATGAAGAAGCAGCTATTTCTTTAAATTCCTGATTAAAGAATTCCTTAGAATATCAGAGAAGAAATATTAGCCCACCCCATTTATATATTTACTATAGCCATGCAAATAAGGATACATGATACATTTACAATTATATAACCATTATTGCTTTAAATTGCAGCCTAGAACTTGAAAACAAAAGTAGAAACCACCTTCTCCACCCATTAAACCCTGCAAACATATATGTGTACTATAGATTGTTATTTTTGATATTTTCTTACACAAATTAGGTTATCGCAACTCCAGCTAGTTATACATCCTGACATTCTTTGTGTGTGCACACACATGCACTGCTGCTCACCACAGGATAAATAAGAAAAGGCAGACTTACTTAATTGATAGCACAATGCAATTTAGCTGCCCTCCTTATTTTGATTTCCAAGTTGGAAAAGCTCATGACCTTCATATCAGAATAAAATACATTCAGTCAAATTAACGTCAGTGTTTGAACCAAGTACTCAAAAATTTTAAACCTTTCCAAATATACTAGAGCTGGTAGGGAGTTTAATTTTCTTTATCAAAACAAAGTTATTTTGTACTGTGCAGAAAAAATTAAGACATCATTTTCCAAAGGAAATTACACTTATAATTTTAACTTAACAGGTTTTCAAATTCCTCTGTTGTTTTCCTTGTGATGGTTGCATGAAACAAAAACCACTTGAAGTCATATCTGAGTTAACACTTGAACTTCATAAAAAGTATAGTACTTCAACCTATGAAAATGATTTCCTGATATAACCTCTCTCCTAGCCAGCTAGTGAAGTTTTATTTCAGGAAGAAAAAGCCCAATGTGCCATAGAATCATCCAGCTGCATTATAAATGTATTCTTAAATGGCAACTCTGTCATTTTCTTGCAACTTTGCAAACCACAAGTATTTGTAATTTGCTTTGGGAGCTTATTTCTTGAGGCAGACTCTGCTATGTACTTTAAATTTAACCATACAGGGATATTTTTACAGCTCTCTTTAAAATACCATATAAATATAACCAGATATTGGATTTTAAGATGCTGCTATACAGTATAGAAGTTATGGGCACTACTCTGGCTTCCAGTTACCAGAACGTCTTTTTTAGTCATTGCACAGCTCTTTGCCAGACTAGGTAAAACGAGTTGAATGTCTGAATCCTACTCCAGTGTGGAGACATGTCCATAGAACAAGAACCATCAAAATTGTTGCCAATTGTTAGCAAGGTCATCAGAAATTCAAAATATTAGGGAGGCCTGGGGATTAATCGGTTCTTCCACCACAGAAGGTGTGGCACATTGGTCCTCTTACCTTGTAGAAAGCACGTAGACAGAGGTGTGGAGGGTAGCTTGTGGTGCCAATTTCTGCATCTGCTTCATTGACAACCAAGAACTTAAAATCCAACAGTGTTATAACAGCTGCTTTATTACCTTTATGAACACTGTGCTCTCCTGGATAAGTAGAAATTGAGGGCACTTTGCACCTGGGAATTGGCACTCAGCACATCCAGGGCTTGTCGACACATGCCTCTCCCTTTCAGAAGGGGCTTGTAAATGACATGGGTAGGAAGTGGTTAATGAGGCACTGATATGAATATTCAGTGCTTCATTAGCATAACGTGGCTCTGAACGTGCTGTTTTGGAAATGCAAACCGACCACGTAGACGTGGGCGCTTTGAAATAAACCATAGACTTTGACGTTCCCTTATTCCCCAAAGAAATTGGGAATAAGGGAATTTCAAAGTCTGGGGTTTATTTTGAAGTGCCCATGTCTACACTGCCAGTTTGTGTTTCAAAAACAGAACTTTCAAAGCATGACCAGCCGCCATTATGCTACTGAGGTGCTGAATGTGCATATCAGCACTTCATTAGCCAGTTCTGATCCATGTCATTTACATGCTCCTTCCAAACGGGAAGGGCATGTACAGACACAGCCCAACAGATCTAGCCCAGAGTCCATAGACGTGGCAACAAGTAAATTAAATGTATCTTAAATCATTGAGAGTTTGAACTGTGGAGGTACAGCAGTCTATCACACCTCTCACAATCAGCATGCTGTTTATATAAGGCAGCACAATATTGTAATAATATTTCAATAAATCTTTTCTTGACACAGAGCCCAAGATCAAAAAGAAAGGAGAGACACTAATCAATGTTCTGTACTATATTTGGATGGAACGAATTATTTACATGTTCTTTTCTTGAATCTAACATCTAAAGCATTTTCAGCCTCCACCAGCATACTAACACTTCATTTAAATGACTCGTACTGTCGAACATTTCAGTGCTAGCTGGTCTAAAGATTTTCCGAAGAGTGGAGGTGACAGAACATAGCTGTCCTCAATTCTGCTGTCCTCATTTTTGCCAATTTTAAAAGAGAGTATTTCACTGAAGATAATGTTTAGCTCAGCTGATAAACCATTTTGAACCTCACCCTAGGAAGCTCACTTCTTTTCCTATAACATCTCCAATGTGAATCAGTTGCAACTCCAGAAAATGTAATTCATACTTGAAGAAAAAAAGTAAAAAGAATAACACATGCACACACATCCTCACACACACACCCCTATTCACTAGAACTCACTGTTTAGAGCTCAGTTCAACAAATAAACAAAGTGTTCAGCATTCAGTATTGTGAAAGCCTATGAAAGGTCATGGATCTGGATCCCACATGTTCAACAGAAGGAATTCGGAAAAGCTGCAGAAACATTTTGGCCAAGATTTACAGTTGCATCCTATGGAAAGCTATTTAGAAATAGAGACGTTACTTAAAAGATTATCAACAAGTTCTTCATGCAGTTCTTTGTTAATCTGAGAACTACAAATATTGGGGAAAATAGGAATTGTTATTTACAAGCAAAAAGGCAGATGAGAGCTTTTATCCCAGGCTTGGCAAATGTTAGCTTTTTAAACGGACTTTTCCTTTTTTTTTTTTTTTTTAAGTTTGGAAACAAAAAGTCCTTACTGAGCAGAGATTTTTCCTGATAGATTGTACCTCTAGATCTAATTTTTATAGTATATTGTTTACTGGTGGAAAGTGTATTAAATAAATTCAGAGAAGCACCTCCCTGGATGTTTATGCAAAGTATTTAACTAGTTCCAGTACTCCTCTTCCCTCTTGACTGTGTCCTCACGCTCCCCCATTTTATGATCCTGCTTCCCTCTCTAGCCCCCACTTTCTTCCGCATAACTACAAACAGATCCTGATGTAAAATAGGTTCCATTATTCCCAAATCAGTGTTTCCAATTCTTAATACAGTTTCTTAGCTCCCTTTTTTCGCACCAGAGCAGGACTGGCAGGACTTTGGGAGGCCATGGACAATGTAAAGAAAGGCTTGGGACAGGGCTAGGAGATAGCATCCCACCAGATAGCCCTTGGTGCTTCCCAGACAATGCCACACAGCAGTTTAAAAGGCCTAGAGCCCTGTACCAATTTCAGTGGGCCCTGGGGCAACTGCCTGCTTCCCCCTCCCTTTGTTGGTGGATCGGGCCTTCCTTAGAGGTGTGCAACACCCAAGACATTAGAGCCACATTTAATCTGCTCAGGGCTGCTCCCTATCAGCCCCACACAGGCCACATCCCACTCTCCACCCCTTCCTTCATACCCTACTCCTGCCCTGCTTCTTGGTGCCTCCATCTCACCTCTTGCCCACCCAGTTGTTGCCCCTCCTCCAAGAACACTGTGCACTCACTCTCTCACCTGCCCTTCAGCGCCTCCTGATGACCATGAAACAGCTGATCTATGGCAGGCAGCAGACACTGGGAGGGATGGGAAAGTGCTGATCAGTGGGGCCTGCTGGGGGGATGGCAGGTGTTTGGGAGAGGGATAGGTTGTGGTAGGGAGAGGGGCTGCCAGTGGATGCTCCACCCCTAGCGTACAAGACTTAAGTATCATGAATGAGTCTCAATACTCCATATGCAATACAAATAGAAGAGGCTAAACTTTAAGAGTGGAGATACAGTAGATAAAGTACAGTAAGGTACAAAACCTATCAATATGTATTATGTGGTGACTAAGAATAATCATTGCATCAACAACATATGGCTTGATCTCTAACACTACACAGCTCTGAAATCCAAAACTGTTCCAAAATAACCTTAGAGGTTTAGATGCTTTAGTAGGCTAACTTACTGGTGCTTATTTTCTTTATCATATTTACTATTTGCTAGAATTAATGCAAAACATTACTCAGTTGCACAGTGGGGGCTGTTGGCCGATGAAGAAATTTGGAAAGTCTAGGGATTCCAATGTGGAATCAGGAATGCACAGAGAGAAAGAGAAAAATCACAGTTTATATACAAATAATAGCATCAGTCCAATGTAAACTTATCTGTTACTCATTTCAAATGACCCAGGTTAAAAATTTTACTTTTGCTATATTATCACAGAGTGTGAGAATGACAATGGTGACAGAATGCTTCCAACATATGCAGGGGGGCCAACAAATTTGCTAGGACCCTTGGCAAGTGGGTTTGGGGGGCTGGCTCTGTGCTCCCGGAAAGGGTGGCATCTTGTGCAAAAGGGCAGAGCTGGAGACTAGCCTCCCTTCCACCAGCCCTTTTGTTCTGCCCAGAGTGCATGTCCAGAAGTCCACAAGAAATCTGAAGAGCCTGGTGCTCCAACAACTGCTGCTGCCATTGGGTAGGAGCCCTGGGCTTTTTGAATCACTGGGCCCTGGGGCAGTTGCCCCCCCCATCGGTTGACTTGACTATATGAAAGATCCAGGTACAGCTGGCAGGGAGGAAATTCCCTCCACTGTCTTCCAGATGAGACACTTCCTTCACACACAGGTCTATTACTCCCCCAGATGCCCTACTGGCGGGTTCATCTTAAATTACATTTAGCTTAATAAAGGCCAACATGCCTCATATTCTTATATGCTTGAAGAATTGCTGCAGCGGTGCTTCATTTGGTACAAGTTACCTGATTTCAGCCCTGTGTTGGTTTTCTTATTAGCCATTCTCCATGTGACTTAACTGAATGAAGAACACAGGAGAAGGCAGGAAATAAAAGGGATGATGTAGAGGTGTGGGGTAGGGGAGCAGGTTGAAGTGTTAATAAACAAATACATCTTACATATACCTTATCCATTCCTGGGCTTGAGTGCTTACTCTCCTTACTCTCATGGGCTTACTCTCATTTGCTAGTTCCTTAGTATAGATGGTTCTTTCAGTTCTAAGAATGGGCTTCTGAAGAATTGGCATCCATAGCATAAATAAATCCAGAAAGTTAATCTCAGAGAAAACAACAGATGAGCTGTAGTTTGCTGAGTGATAACTAAAACTGGGAGAGTAAAAACCTTAAAGACAAGGCAGGATAATGCTATCAACTGCCACTCTAGGGCGGCTGCTGTAGTAGTCATGAGAGCCATGACAGTTAATATTCATATCAGATTTTGAAAGACAATTCCAATACTAATGGTTTGAAGATCAGCCTTACAAGGTAATGCATCAGCTATCAGTAATGTTTAAAGAAACTGGGTGTGGCTGGAGTTCAATGGAGCCTGCTACTACTAGGGCCTGCTACACCATTGCATACTACAGGACTGAATTTAAAGAAAGACAGAAACCAGAAGATTTGTGGGCTCTGAAGTGACATTCAAAAGGCTTTTTTTGAGGATCCAGATCAGTGAGCTGCAATCAACATCCAATGAGACTGATGGGGTACCCAGACAGCAGGTGAGGCAGGGTGAAGTCACACTACCTGGTTGCAGGTGTAGAGAATAAAGGCTTTGGCCTCTGAAGCCTTAAATGACCATTCCCTACATAGACTGTAGGTTAGATAGACAGGCATTTCTAGTTGCTAAGTTCTCTTTCTGTTTTGAAGTTGTGACCGGAATGCAGTTCAGTATTTTAGTCGTGTAAATTTTATGAAGAAACTGTTCTAGATAATAGGAGATTTTTGTGGTACCCGGTGGAGGAAAAATATCTATTTCTTCTGCCTATTGTACTGTAAATATGGCTCTCTATCAGGGCTTCTGAGCATTATGATACATCATCAGCATAAGGGGAGTGCAACAGAGAGGGTTTTTGCTGGCAGAGGCATGTCTACATGGCCTGTTTACTGCCGGCAGCACCTTCTGCTGGCAGCAAGCTATAGCGCTGCTATGTTAATGAGCTGTGGGAATATGCTAATGGGCAGCAATTTGCAATTGCAAGACTTCTCATTAGCATGAAGCTGACGGCAGGATGTCTCCGTGTAGACCCAGCCCTAATGGAAAACTGTTTGCCAAAGACCTTATGGTCTTAAAACACGGCCTGAGTATTAACTCTCCTTTAGTGCAACTGTTCCTCTTCACAAACAAACCTCAAAAAGGTTCTACAGCCCATCCGAAGAAAAGTGTTCTCACCTACAAAATGCCATGCACAACTGTGGAAGTGCAGTTACTACACAGGGTAGCTTTCTGTCCTCCTATAGAGCGGTTCATCCTGAATGTATGTATGTTACTGATTTGTAATATGCATGACATTAGCACTTAGTGCAATAGTAGTGAAAACCACAAATACATATAACAAACACAATGCCAAATTAAAGCATAATTAAAAAAATATTCATTTGAATATCCATGCTTGCCAGTCCTGAAATGGTGAGTCTGCCTTTGCAGAATCTATTTTTAATTTAATACTGCATAGTGAAGCAGATTTCTCTTTTACTTCAAATTGCATTTGATTCCAGAGTTTTAAAGCCATGTTTTTACCCAATGAACGCAAACACTGACTGCAGCATAGCAAGCAGTTGTTTTATGTAACAAAGTAAATAAGCTTTTCCTTGACCACAGAGAAGGATGGTGCATTGTCACTGGTAAAGTAAGCAAAGTACACTCAACAGTGTGTGAGTAACAGTTCAGCTGCGAAAGAGAGAAAGCAGCAATAGTGTTCAGAGATCAGGCTTTGGGGCAATTTGAAAAGGTGGGGGGGACTATTTCAGACACATTTTATTCTGTTGGAAGAGTCTGTGGTTTTGCACTGAACTGAAAGTATTTGAGAAATTAAAAACAGAAAAAGGGAAACATTAATTGGGCAGATCATCTAGTAGTGCAGGTCTATTTTTACAAAAATCCAAACACTTCTATACATAGATTTTCCTTTGGAACTTTTTGACCACCATTTCTTCCTCCTTATCTACATAATTGACATCTTCATTCAATTTCAACCAGCTGTTATGTGAATTTGTAATCATTTTATTTCTTTCTGGGTCAGGCTTAATCTTTTGAACTCAAGGAATAATTGTTATTACAAAGTAGTTTTCTGTTTTCAAAAAGAATGCTTAAGGGTTGCCACTGCTTCCAATTTCTCTGGGAAGGAGTACAATAAAGTATTTGTTGATGCTGAAATGTTGTCAGTTCCAAGGACATTGGCTCATGCTGTCTCTCTCACTCTCTGCACTATGTTCAGCATACTGAAGTGAGTTATACAAACCACATCAAAAAGCTTTAGATTTGTATTTTATTGCTACAAGTTAATTTTAGACCACTCTGAAGCTAGGAAACTTATCTATATCCTCCTGGGCAGCTTTCTAAAAAGCATAAGATGGCCTTCGAATCATTCTAGGGTTTATTCTTCTTCATTTTTCTTTTTAAATTAATCTTATTATATTTTAGAATATTCATCTCAGCACTGTAAACAGTATGGCTACGTCTATACTAGCACACTATGTTGAAGTAGCCTGTTTCGAAGTAAGAACATCAAAATGGGCTAGTTCGACGCATATCATCTACACGTCCTACAGGGCTGGTGCCGTCGATGTTCAATGTTGAATTAGCGACAGGGAATGTTGAAAGGAGCCTCCCCGGAAGGAAATGTGGAGCGTCCACACACACAAGTACTCTCCTTCAAAATAAGGGGCCAGCAAAGCCTGCGGACGGGGTCGCAGGCTGGACTAACCCTTCTGTGGCAAGAGCAAGCCGCCCCCTTAAAAGGCCCCTCCCAGACACACACAGCCTGCATAGCACCAGCTCCACAGAGCTGACAACTGGTTGCAGACCCCATGCACACAGCATGGACCCCCAGCAACAGCAGCAGCAGCAGCCAGACACCCTGGGCTAAGGGCTGCTGCACGCGGTGACCATAGAGCTCTCAGGGGCTGGACAGAGCATCTCTCAACCCCTCAGCTGATGGCCACCACAGAAGACCCCACTATTTCGATGTAGCGGGACGTGGATCGTCTACACTTGCCCTACTTCGACGTTGAATGTCAAAGTAGGGTGCTATTCCCATCTTCAATAGGAATAGCGATTTCAACGTCTCGCCGCCTAACATCGATTTCAATGTTGAAATAGTGCACGGCGCACGTAGACGCAATACGTGCTATTTCGACTTTGTGCCAGCTACTTCGAAGTAGCTGGCTAGTGTAGATGCACCCTATATATTACAAAAAGAATGGAAGCTGTGATTTCCTTACCCAGTTTCCAAGAAGAGATCAGATAAGTACCGACAATAGATTTTTAAAAATCACCCCTTCTGCTCTTGTTTATTGGTTCAAAAGGTGAATTATTCACAGTGGCACAGACTTTAAAGTTCAGAGTGGTAATTTCTCTTGAAATTACACTTTAAATATTAATGTTTACTAACTAGAATTAACTATGAGTTCTAAGAATCTCTTGCAACAATTTTTGAATCTTTAAATCTACCCTAACTTTAGAAATGAAGAGCAAACTAAAAAGAAATTGCAATCAGTCTGAATGACATAATGGATCATGAAAATATTATAAATAACAAAGCAGCGGAGGAATCTGTTCCTGCACCAGAACTAAATTTAGTCAGGTTTATATCACTCAGACATCTCCCTGATAGTTGGGGACTGCAGAGCCAATTTGGCCTTAAATCCAGGTTGGACTGGTTCTGAGATTTGCCCTAAATTGCACAAAACTCCTAATGGCCCTTGAAGGTGGTAGAGGCAAATGAGAATAGCCAAGACAGAAACACCAACTTTCAAAAATTGACCAAAATTTCCTGTTTTTTACTCAATATTCCAATTTACTCTATACTGTGGTCTTTTTTTCAAACCTGAAGAGCCCCTGCAAAAAATTTGTTGACAATCCGTGTTCAAAATGTAATCTGTGTTGTTTAGCTGTGACGGATGCCATGAATCCTGATGAATTTTCTATTTTGATGGGCAAAATCCTTGACATCAAGAAGACAGCTTGAAGGATACTCTGGAGTTCTGAAGCTCTCTGGGGGAAGTAGCAGCTAGATATAACTAGGACATTTTATTTTAATACTTTTCCTTTCTGAGCCAGAGACGCATCATTCCCAGGAGATTTTAGCTACAGTAAAATGTATTGTCTGGGTACAGAGGTTACATTTAATTTTCTTTTATCAGTATGCGTATTCATAGTCCTAATTGCAAAGGGTTTGGAGAGATCATAAGCTAGTTAGTGTAACTGTCTCCATGCTGGGCTCTAGTATAGACTTCAATGATCCCTGTCCCATCTTAACATGTTAAGCAATGTATCATCCTGTATAAAATACACTTAAGGCTCATCTACCCTAGCCCCCTCCTTTGAAGGGGGCATGGAATCGGTGAATCGTAATGAGGTACTACCCTGCATATGCAGCACCTCATTAGCATAATTCTTGCCACATCAACTTCAAAGTGGCTGCAAGCCATGTACCCACAGGCACTTCAAAGTATCCGCACAACTTTGAAGTTCTCTTTCCCCCAAAACTCGTTACTATTCACCGATCTGGCTCATTTACATGCCTCCTTTGAAGGAGCGGGGTGGTGGAGATGAGCCCAAAGTGCATTGCTTTTACTGTTGTGTAATCATTACAGTCACTGACTGCAAATAATGAAATGCCCAGCCCTTGGTGTGGAGCCTATGATCAAATCTGTATGTCGGTCATTTGGCCGCCCCTTTCATGAGGCTGTACTTTTACTCAAGTCACTTTTTGAGACTTTTCCCACCACTGTTGGGGAATCTGTACTTATGGATGCTTAGATAATACAGGAAAAAGTGTGCTAACTAAACAAAGAAATTAAAATGAAATTATTATGAGTGTTTCATAAAATACTTTTCAATGCTGATATTTCTGTGACACTCTCTGGTGTGACTCACAACTGTGAGTGCCTACCTCAGGGCAATCAGTCAGAAACAGAGCAGACACCCCATGCTGGTAGCTTGTTTTGTAATTAGATGTCACTAAACTGGTAACAAATATCAACTGTTGCATCGTTGTATCAGTCTTACCTTGGACTTAAAGACAGTCTTTTTAGACTCTCAAATTTATTTTTCCAAGCCAAGCAAAGTGGACTTTTTCCTTACAGATCAGGAATGCTATTTGAGTCTTTGACCTCTGATTGTCACACACAACGGTCATTTGTTTTGAAATCAGCACTTTTCTATGAAAAGCTCTTATTTCACATTTGACAGGTTATGTAGATATAAGGATATGTGCAATGTACATGCTTGTTACTACAGCACAGAAGGATACAGATAAGCAAACACAATGCCAGTAATATCTCACTTGTTATGACGTTTAAATATATGCTTTTACATGTTCAGTAATCACTTTGATCTGCATTAATATACCAGTAAATTTACCTGGAGTTTTGGCATGAACTAGTGCATGATCTGCTGACATCACAACTATAAATGCCCTTTTGAAGAAACTGTTTAATCTGAAATACCTTTGTATCTCCATCTGATATAGGCTGTAGTATGATCAGCTGATTGTAGTAGTCGTTACTACTCAGAAAGTTTTACTGTCCCCAGTGCAATCTTAAAACACGCATAACTCCTTCTGATTGTGAGTCTTGAATTTAGTTTTCATAGCTCTGTGTGAGCAAAACTCAATTGCATGAATACTTTTAAAAGGACTTGTGACCTACCTTACTCATCCATGCAGAAGAGTAAAAAAAAGTAGGATACTTCCTTACTGCTCTGCATCAGCTACCCATGTTGCCAGACTTGCCCTCCTGTGCAGATAGGTGGGGAGTGGAGTACTGGAAAAAGAAGGAACCAAAGAGTGACTCAGACTATCTGTGCTGCTCTAAGGCAGCACACTTGTGTACTGGACATCTAACGCTCCTTCTACACTCACCCCCTCCCTCAGAGGTGGCATGGTAATGAAGCAATTCGAAGCAGGCTCGTGAGGTGCTAATGTGCATATTCAGTGCCTCATTAGCATAATGGCAGCTGTGTGAATTTCAAAAGGCAGACTTCAAATTGCAGATTGACAATGTGGATAGGGGAAGCTTTGAAATAAGCATCCCACTTTAACATTCCCTTACTCCCACAGAACTAGATCATAGTAAGAGAATGTCAAAGTGGGGCACTTATTTCTAAGCTGCCCCCATTTATGCTGTCAATCTGCCATTCAAAGTCTGCACTTTAAAATTTGTATGGCTGCCATTTGCTAATGAGGCACTGAATATGCATGTTAGCACCTCAACAGCCTTTTTCAAATTGCCTCATTACCATGACACCTCCGACAGGAGGGGGCGAGTGTAAAAGCAGCCTCAGGATAAATCTAGCTCTCAGTGATCACGGGAGCAGTAAAAACATAACCAAAGCAAAACTACTTCTCAGTTCAAGCAAATTTATGTGAAAAATGCAGTATTTGCCAAAAATATTATAATTAATGTAATGTTAATTTTACCATACACCACACTAAATGGAACTTCCGGGTAATCTTTACTTAAGTTCTTTTCATCACACTTTATAATATGTCTCTAATATGTATGGTTGTAAGAGTTTTTCAATTTGTTGGATACCAGCATCCAGATCCACAGTTGCATTCAAAGGCCGTGTCTACACTAGCCCCAAACTTTGAAATTACCATGCAAATGGCCATTTCGAAGTTTACTAATGAAGTGCTGAAATACATATTCAGTGCTTCATTAGCATGCGTGCGGCCACGGCACTTTGAAATTGACGCGCCTCGCCGCCACGTGGCTCATCCCAACGGAGCTCCTTTTCGAAAGGACCCCGCCTACTTCAAAGTCCCCTTATTCCCATCTGCTGATGGGAATAAGGGGACTTCAAAGTAGGCGGGGTCCTTTCGAAAAGGAGCCCTGTTGGGATGAGCCACGCGGCAGCGAGGCACATCAATTTCGAAGTGCTGCGGCTGCCCGCATGCTAATGAAGTGCTGAATATGTATTTCAGCACTTCATTAGTAAACTTTGAAATGGCCATTTGCATCGCCACTTCGAAGTTTAGGGCTAGTGTAGACACAGCCAAAAAGTGCATAATGCAACTGAGAAGGAGGCATATAAAAATAGCTTTATGCCATCTTTAATATCTTCTAGTGCTAGGCTATCTCTGGGCCACTATGGCCCCTAGTATAAATTATAACCCTCTAAAGACTGCTCTAACTTGTGCCAATTGCTTGCGGCTCTGAGGATTAATATGTCAAACAGGGATGGCTGGGCTCAGCCTAAATTTTTTCCCACTGTCTTGGGGGATCTGCTCTGCATCGGCAGCTGGGCTGGAACTGATGAATTTGTCTTCCAGAACTGACTGTGCGAGCCAGACTTACCAATGCGTAGAACTCTTGAAAAGTCACTCTAATTCAGCAAACCCAAAGGACAGCTCTGCCTGGCCCTAGAGAAGTTTTAGCCAACACATTGGATACAGGTTTGCAGAGAGTTGCTCTCAGCTCTATATTGCCAGAGGCTCCCATATACAGCAGTGATCCTCCTATGGCTAGCTATGCTAGTTGTAGGACACGAAGGACAGAATCCCCATTTAAATGTAAACTTCATCTTTTAACAAATGTGCGCTAAACCTGGTAATGAGAGATGTTACAAAGCATTTTGAAAAAATCTTACTTACTCAGTAAGTATGATCAGAACAATAGTAGGTAGTGTTTGCATCTATGCATCCTTTAAGACATAAATCTCTCTCATGCATCTGACACCATTCTGCAGAAATGACTGCAAGGGACCACTGCAAAGAGTAATAAAATGTCAGAACAGCAAAAAAATCCATTATTGTCTGTGCTTCCACAGTCAGTACTAAATCAGCACAGGTTTTAAAAATTAACTTAAATTAAAAAGTTAATTTGGAGAGCTGTTATATCCATGGTTCAACTATTGCCTTTATTCATCAAAATATGACCCAGTCAAATACCTGAGTTCCAGGGGGTTTAGTCTCCTGGAATTCACTTTTATTTCTAGGCACAGAAGGTTCCATTCTTTTTCCAAAGACAATATACAATCACTTAGGGCCAATTCTGCAAACGTTTACATGAGGGACAGTCTTCACTTCTATCTTCAGTGACATTGCATTTCACTACAGAGGTGAAATCATGTTAGTGATATGCAATGTTCCCACTAATTTTTTCCATCCATGGGTGGAATAAATTTTGTTATGTGCACCAAGGCATGTGTTGATATGCACCACCAATAGAAACAAATCCTGTCCTCTGTGGGTGGCTCAGGGTGCTCTGGTAATCAATCAGTTGAGTGGCACGTCAACCTCTTGAGGGTGGCCACCCAAGTGCTCAACTTACAGGCAATGCTGGTGCCATGAATAAATGTTTGAAGAATTAGGTCATGGATTTTTGTTCATTCGTAAGATGATGAAAGTTGCTATTCTTGGGCTTCATCCTACTTCTGGTCTCTGTGAAGTCAAGGACAAACCACATGTGATTTAGATTGCAGCAACAGAAGCAATGGAATTTTATTATTATTATTATTATTATTACATATTTAGAAGTGGATAAAATCATCAGTAAGGTAAAATATGTATTACTCTCTGAAAATATAATTTATAAATACATATGGCATGTTTTAATGTATTAATATACCTTGTAAAGTAAAATTTCAATGGAAGGAAAGCTGTGTTATTATATGTTGGATTTCTGGGGGCGGGTGGTTTCGCTCTTTGTTACACTCCATCTGTAAATCAGTTTGTTTAACCTATTTGTTTGTAGGCATGTTTTGGTTTAATTTGTATATTTTCCTGAAAGTAAAAAAGCTTATTTTGTGGATTATATTTTTTTACTTTACAGAAGCTTAATTTTTTTCCTGAAAATTTGCCCAATCCAGAGATCTATACCCGCCAAATCTGTGAGGTCATTAGAGAACCCCGGCTTCATATTAAATGTGTCTTATTAAACAATATTGTCTGCTTTATAACTATATTTTGCCTTTCAATAGTGTAGGGAACAACTTATTGTTATTTCAAGGAGAGACGGCTACTGCAATTAGATTTCCAGTACACTGGCTATACAAAATATACCAAAGTTGTATAATTATAAATAGTATACGGGTATTGGAACTTTAAGTCTTATAGGTAAAATAAAAAGAATGAAAAAATATATTTGTTTTACTGACAAGACTATATGAATTTCTAAATTGCCTCAAATCTTGGGCTTCTTTGGGTCCAATTCTGAGAGATACTGAGGATTTCAGGACTGTGGCTTGTGGGCATTTAGCATGCTAAATTTTGGCCCCAACCATGCAAATTAAATGTTATTTTCATACTGTTTCCATTAAAGTCAGTGACAGAACTCCCATTGATTGTAGTGATGCAGGACTGAGCTGCAGTGGAGATGCATGTACCTTTTCAATTAATGGGTATTCTGAGTGGCCAAGTTCAAAGCTGGAGACATGGCTTCACTTTTCCAAATTCTGGGTCTGATTGGCAGCATTTAAATCTCAATCTGTATTTCATGTCTGACCATTTCTGTGCAATCACTAAAAGTTTTTAAAGATGTTTTGCATTCTTAGATTTGTATCTTTGTTTTGTTTATTTTATTTTAATACTTAGGACAGAAGAAAGTTATCCAATATGATTGGGATTCATTTCACAGAAGTTCCATTTTTTCCCCTCAAAACACAAATATCTGTTTTAAAAAGAAGTTCCTGTGAATGCATATCCATATGCAAGCATTACAGTGTAATGCAGCAGCATCCTTAAAGACCAGCATGGTCTGGTGGCTTGGATTCTAGAATGGGAGTTATGAAAACCTGTACTCCCATCTCTGTGCAGGGACAGCATTTGTAGGGGACTTGCAGGAGCTACAGCCAACCCAAATGTTGCCTTAGCTCCCCAGCCATCTCTCCCAGTATAAAGGTCAAAAATTCCACAGAAGGGCAGCATGTCATAGGATTGCCCCTCATACTTTGCTGCTGTTGGTGCTGCTTTCAGAGCCAGGCAGCTGGAGGGAGGTGGCTCCTGGCCAGGAACACAGCTCTAGTTTGAAGACAGTATCTTCACAAGCAGCAGTAGAGAAGCAAGACTGGCAATCCCATACTGCTCCACTCTTTCTTCTCAGTCTGCAGCTGCCAGCTGCATTGATTTCAGAGCTGGGCATCTGGCCAGCAGCCAGCACTGTCCTCTCTCGTCTTCATAGCTGGGCAGCTTGTGCCCCCTCCCACAGAGTACATTTCAGGACCTCCCACAGGGAAGTACCCCACATGTGAGATTTCATAGTGTCCCAGTTTTCTGTCTAGGCTATGTCAGCCCTCCCACTGCAGAGACGAAGGTGCCATCCCTGCTTCTGACCGGCTTTGTGAATTTTGAGACAGTCACTTCAACTCTCAGCACCTATATTTCTCTTCTCACCTGTTTTGTCTATTTAGACCAGCAGTTCTCCTGCATGCAGGTCAGCACACAGCTGGGGCATGCACAAAAAAACTCAAAATTTGCCACTCTGGTATAGCTGGGTGTCATGCTGGCTGAGGGGGAAACAGCATCTTGCAGCCTGCACCAGCATTCCTGCCAGTCAGTGGGGCTGTAGGTATAGTTTGTGAGGTGGAGGGCCCCCTCTGGGCAGTGAAGGGGCAGAGAGTGGTCACTGGGAAACTAGAGGTTTGCTGGGGTTGGGGGGCTGCAGCAGCCCCAGGTTTAGGTGGAGCTCCTCTCCTGGCCCATCTTCTCAGGACCCATCTGCCATCCTACTGTGGGAGATCCACTCCTGGTACAGTGACAGGAGTCCTGTCTGCACACTGTGGCACTTGGGTCTTGGCCCCACACAGTGGGACATGGGGCCCAACCTGCAGCTGCCCAGTCCCATAAAAGGGGTTGTGGGGTCCAGCAGGGTACAAGGCTCTGCTTCTGGCCCAGCCAGTGGGGCAGCAATGGGCCTAGGTGACAGAGTGTTCTGCGGGAAACACCATGGTTCCTAACCTGTGGTCCACACTGAGGTAACACATTGAAGGCCACCTATGTATCCAACAGAAAAGAGGTGGAAAACCACTGATTTCGACTGCCAATTCTTAAAGGCACAGATTGGCTCTCACAGAGTGTTTGCATAATGTCTAGCAAAACGAGACCCTAATCTGGCTTGGGGGTCACAAGGCATGAAAGTAACCCCCTGAAAATAAAATAAATTTAAAAAACTCTCAGACAGCCCTTCAATATAGAAATGGTATTTTAAAAGGAACAACTTCCGGCAAAACCTCCACATGTACTGAACTGACACACTCAACAGAGAGAGAAAGGACAGAATGCATGCAGAAATAGAAACGTCCTTTCACCTTAGAGCTGTTTCCTCCAACAAGGGTATAAGGTATGTTGGGCTACCACCATTGCCTGTTTTAAATCTCTTCTGTGAATAAGCAGGGAACATCAGATGTCCAGTGATATCAGTCCAGTAACTTCCTCAAGTCTCTTGTCATGGAGTGGAGGGGGAAGTGGGGGGAGAAGGAAAAAGAATAGCTGACTCCAATTACTAGCAATTCAATTGCAAGAGATTATTAAGGTAACTTGAGGCACCCTATCAGTAACTAGGATTGCCTGAGTTTCAGTCAACTGTCTGAATTTTATTATGGGTCCTGTATGAGTTTAGACAACACACAGCTGCCTATCTGTAAAGTGGAAATTATGCTACCAATTTATGAAGAGCTAGAAGATTTTATTTTTTTTCAATAATAAATACCTTCCAAAAATCTAGGACTATATTAATGCAGGGCTGATATGTACTACCAGTGGAAGAAAACACTAATAAAGAGCAAGCAAGAGTTACCCCTCAAGGCTCATTTTTGTAGATGTTATCCATGATTTCTATTCCAAACTAAAAGAACATTAATGGTCTGCTAGAGGCCTCATATTTAAGAGTAGAGATGTAATATGGGATTATTGGCAACAAGTTATTTTACAGGGCATCAGTACCCATGTGTAAGAAATTACCATAGAATTATAGTGTTATTACTTGGTAATTTGTGCTTTGCCAAAAAAAATGGTTACTTAATCATCTTTAGATTTATGAGGTGTTGATCAGAGTTGGCCATTTACTTTCAATTCTGATGCTAAATGCCACAAACTTGATGTTAGACTACCCAGAGTTCAGCTAACAATCAACATATTACATGCATTTCTTTCCTTTCATAAGAATAACTTGCTGTTGTGAGGCATGATGGGCAAAGTCTAATGAGACAAATCTTGAAGTTTTCTGGATCTTGGGATGTGGAGATTAGTTGAGAATTAGGCCTTTAAAGAATAGTATCAGTTATTTCAGTAGGATAACAGATTTATTTATTCCCCACTGTTGGTAGTAGGTTAGGGAAAAATATTTATTTCCAGGCTGTGGCAGGGTCAGTCTCATTCCTGGGCCTCAGGTCCTCCATTCGGTCCACTGGCCCCACCATATGAACCCCATTACCCTTGCTTGGGGCAGCCTGGGGGGGAACCCAGTCCCCACATACTCATTCTAGGTTCTGGCCCTAGGACCCTGGATGGCCACTACCAGCAAGGGCTGACTCCCTTCACCCTTGCAGCTCCTCTCCCTGGGTCACTTCCCCAGATGATTCCCCCAGTACTTGCTGCCACAGCTACTGCTAGTGGAAAGAAGTCCCCTCCTTTGTTTGGCTCCTCCCACTGACCAGATCCTCACAGTCTCTGGTTTAGCTTCAGGCCCCTGGGTTGCTGAGGTTTCACTCCTCTCCTCTCCTCTTTTGTAGTCTCTAGTGTTCCTCTAAGTCACCTTTCTTCTCTTCAGTTGCCTTCCAAACTCTCCTTAACCACCCTGTACTTACCCTCTGTGGAGAAGGGCTTATAAAGGTAGCCCTGAGTGGGATCAGCTGGCCCTAACTGATTTAGGGCAGCCTACTCCTCAGCTGCTCCCACTTTGATTGACAGCTCCTTCTTTGCTGTTTTTACTCCTTCCTCTCCTCTCCTGGTCCCATCCTGCCACAAGGCCTCAAAAATCTATTTTGCATTTTCCGTAGAGAAAATAATGCTTTTCCCCATCCCTCTTTGCATTTTAAATGGATGTGAATTATTTAGCCTAACATGATTTAACACCTAATGCTTTAAAGCTAACATGTATGACAAGCACAGTTCTAGTGTTTGTTATTTAATTGCCTGCATAGACAGAGCCAGCAGAGGAAGCTCAGAACAACTGTTTTGGGTGCCTATAAAAATAGTGACATTAAACGTTTTCTTATTGATGAAGTGAGAGATTTAAAAGTTCAGCTAGAAATGTAGAATGGAGTAGTGCCCCTATCCATTTGCAAGGTCAATTGCAGACCTAAAACCTTGGCAAAAGGGCAGGTTAAAGAATTTTTGGTCCCTATGCTGCCTCTACCCCACCCCCGCAACACACCTTCCCTATTTGCAGGAGGGGGGCCCTGATTTCTGATCCTGAAGCAGAGGAGGCCCAAGGGGTCCTCCTACAGAGTACATCAGTGCTGCCTGAACTCACTCTGTGGTGGTGTCTGTGCTGCATGGCCTGCCTGGCCCTTTGCAAGGCCCCTTGGTTTTCACCACAGCATGCGAGTGAATTCTCCCCCTACAATGCCCTGACCTCATCTTGCACCTGGGATGGACTGTGTATCTTCTCACGGAAGGTTCCCCCAGTGGTTGGAGGGACCCTTAAAATGGGGGCCCTGAACACATGCACATTGGTCATTCCAGACTGTTTGGCAGTGTACGATTTCTGGTGGCTACTGGTGTCCCCTGAAAGCAACAGGAATTCTTCAGCCTGTCATTCCCCACTCACAAGCTTCCCTGCCTGGTCCCAGGGTGCCAGCTTTGGCCTAGTGCTCCTCCTTTCACTCTGCACAGCCTCTACTGACACCGGATTTGACTTTGTCCTTCCTGTCCTCGTGGTTCATGGATCTCTCCACTAACTGGGTATGAACTTCATAATGGATAAGTAAGAACTACAGTCCCAAAGCATGCTACCCTTACTTCTGTGGAGTGTTTAACCTTTATACTAGGAAAGATGGCTATTAGGGACACTAAGGAAAAGTTTGGATTGGCTATAGCTCCTGAAAGTCGACTACAAGCACTGAACCTACACAGCAATAGAAGTTCATAACAACGCCCTGAAATGAGCCAGAAGGTTTCTTGGAATATGTAGAATTACATTTTCCTTCACTGAGAGCTGAAAGGAAACACAAGGATTTTAATATAGTCTAGGATTTGAATTACTATGTGCTTTGGCACTCAATTAGCGCACCTCACAGCAACAGTCAGAACAGAATATTTTTGAATTATTGCAATCACAAGAACCTAATTCTCTATTGCCCAGGACCTTACTCAATCATATGAGTAAATGCTATTCATTTGCCTGGATAATATTTTACACCCGTTGTGCATCCATTTTGCTCTGGCATCACTGACTGAAGAAGGTACAAGGCAGCAGATATTTGGGTTTTCAGCTGATGGCCAACCGGCACCATGACCATTCTATATCTTATGTGACCCCTTGACTACAACTTGACATGTACAAAAGCTCCTTCCTGTTCTTTAGTTAGAGGTGGGCTGAGAAAAAAATAGAAAAAGAACTTTTCCTTGTGGAAAAGCAACAAGAGCTTAGTGGTTTCAGCCCAGGACTCTTGAGTTCTGTTCCTTTTTGACAACTTGTTCCCCATGTGACCTTGAACAAACCACTTAACTCCTCAGTGCTATGCTCTCCTTCCATTTATAAAATGTGTATAAAAAACACACTTGCCTTCCTCTCTGAAGTGTTGTGGGAAATAGTTGCCTAATGTCTGTAGAAGATACCCTCTGAGCTGCTTGGCTGAAAAATGCTGTACACATGCGAGTGTTACATCTTTTACTTTGTACTGTCATAGATGAGAAGAGGTTGCTGTTCATCAAAGAAGATGGTCATATTCAAAACCTTTTTAGTGTGGGTGTTACTTGGATGTTCTAAATAAAAGATACAAAACTCTGACTGTTCCTGCTCTCCAACCCCCAAGTTGACCAGCTTCCACTACTGTTGTCCTTTCCCACAGAGTGCTGGCCACTGCTCACAATCCTTTTCTCCCTACATTCTGTCACAAGAGCAATCACGCAGAGCTAAAAGAGCATTTTTCAGATCCTTCCTCTTCCTGGTAGTTTGAAATCTGCTGCTGCCTCCCAAACTCAAAGCTTGAGGGTAAAATAGGGATGAGAGATGAAGAAAGCTTTGCAGGAGGGAGATCTGATGATACTGCCAGGGAACGCTTTCATCATCTTTAATTATCAGAATAGTTACACAATTCAGGGAGTGAAATGTCTCAATGGCTAGACTACTTGTAGTGCAGAATAATTCAACTATGCTTTAAGATTATTAGTATTAGCATTCAATACCTGAAATTAGTTTATTTTAATCAAATAATTTCTCTCTCAGTACCATCAAATTCTTCATCAGTGGAAATCACCAAAATGTACTAAGTATACCTGAGAACAATTTCATCTCCTGGCTGAATCAAAAATTGGGTTATACAAGTTAACAGCAACATTCCTATAATCACTTATAACCCATTGTTTGAAATTCTGAGTTATAATTACATTTACCCTTAAAAGAAACCCTGGGATGAAACCCTGTGAGTAAAAGTATGTTGTACTAACATAGGTGGTACAAGAACAATGATTTCAAGAGCAGTAAATTGAAATACCGCCAACATTTTCTTGAAATGTATAATCATTGAGAATACAAAGAAAAAGGACAACAAAAAGTGAAGTGTTGTGTTTAAAGGACTACTTTAATTTGTTCTCAGAAGAAGAAAAGTATTAAAGGACCAAAAAGATGTGAACCTCTAAAATGGACTATGAAAAATTGTGTTAAGGGGATGGATATCCCAATTTCCTGCAGAGGCCTGCCTTATTCTGGCCTCAATAATAGGACAGCTTCCTGCAACAAGGCACCGCTAAGGTGTCTGGAGTCAATCACCCACACAACAGTGCTACCTATGTTCCAGGGTCTGGCCCACACTCAAGGCAGCAGTCGCTCCCATTGTTGAATGGTGCTGTGGGGTTACTGATGTCATCCAAGGGAACCTGCAGCAGAGGAGAGGCAGAGAATGGGAACCCAGTGGCCCTCTCACCAGCAAGTGGTGTCTGCTCCTGAAACATACCTCCCCCATCTCCCACCTTCAGCAGGCACAGATAGGGTTCCTCCCTGTGGGGGATGCTGCAAATGCCAGACCCAGGGTGTGAGGGACTCAGATGGAAGGTGAGCAGCCCGGCCCCCACTCCTGCCTGCAGCCCATGCCTTGACAGGCACATTCCCATGCCTAATCATCCCTGGCCATGGGTGTTGCAATGCTCCCCTGGGATGTCTGTCCACCACTGAACAGTGCCCACTCTCTGGGCAACATGTGGCCATGCTTCAGTGTTGGCTTAAGATTGGGGCTGGGTGTCATACAATGAATCTCACATGAGAACGGCCCTCACTATGTCTCCTTGCAGCTGGGCCAGCTGCGAGTGTGACATCCCCCACTTCCCACACCATCCCATTGCCTTGATGGGATCTGCAGGAGGAAACTCTCCTGGGATGATCTGCTGTGGAGAGCCCGGAGGAGGAGCAGGCAGAGCGCCAAGCAGACTGGGACCACCTTATGCACAAGTAAGACACCATGGCTGCAGCAATGGAGCTCGTGGTGTCCTGTGTAGAGTGGGCCACCAGCCACATCCTCGCCCCCAGACATTCTTATCTTCCCAATCTCCACAGGGGCAACTGGGGCCCCAGAACATAGGATGGTGGGGTGTCCCTAGCACCCGGAGTCAGGCAGCACTTGCAGCCCTATCCCTGAGCCCCCTTCTTCCTCCCACATTCCAGATTTCTGTCTCCTTCCCTACACTAGTGTATGCCCCATCCCCAATAAACACTCCCTTTTGCTCCAGCATGTGTTCTTTATTATTCATCATTTATTCTGCAGAGAAGGGGAAGGCAGTGGGAGGACAAAGCAGGGGATGGAAAGGGTGGTAGATGAAAGGGAAAACGGAGACCCCTTGTGAAGAGGTACAGGGAAGAGTCTCAGAACTGGCCCTGCAGGAAACTGTGCTTCAAGGCTTCTCTGATGAGCACAGCCCCTTGATGAGCTCTGCATATGGCACTAGTGTCCAGCTGCTCATAGACCTTGGCCAGACATTTTGCCTCAGCCCTTGCTCATGAGCAGATGGGAATAAGGGGCTTCGAAGTAGGCGGGGTCCGTTCGAAAAGGAGCCCCATCAGGACGAGCCACGCGGTGGCGAGGCACGTCAATTTCGAAGTGCCATGGCCGCCCGCATGCTAATGAAGCGCTGACTATGTATTTCAGCGCTTCATTAGTAAACTTCAAATGGCCATTTGCATGTCCATTTCGAAGTTTGGGGCTAGTGTAGACACGGTCTTTGTGGCACACACAATAGGTCATCACCACAATGGGGATGTTGGCTTTGCTGAGGTCCAGGCACGTGAGGAGACACCAAAACCTCCCCTTGAGATGACTGAAAGTGCATTCCATCATCATGCAGCACCTACTCAGCCTGGCACTGAAGTCCCCGTGGCCAGGTTCCAGGCTGCACATATAGGACTTCATGAGCCAGATGAGCGAGGGATAAGCTGCATCACCCAGAAGGAAAATGTACATGTCCACCTCCCTGATTCTGATGGTATGTTTGGGGAAGAAGTTACCAGCATGCATCTTGCAGAAGAGGCAGGAGTTCCTAAAGAAGCATGCACCATGAGCCTTCCCTTGCGATCCCATGTTGATGTCCACATAGTCCACAAGGATTTGCAGCACCATGGAGAAGTAGCCCTTGCAGTTGCCATAATCCATGTCCTGGTGGGCAGGACCAGGATGGGGATACATGTGTGCCATCTGGATATCCCCCAAGTTGGGGAAGCCCACGTTGGCAAAGACGTCCACAATGGTGCCCATGTTTCCCAGAGTGACAATTGTGTGCAGCAGCATCTGCTGGACCACAGTCATGACAGTGGAGTTCTCCACATTGAACTGGTTTCTGATAGAGTGGTGGCATGGTGTGGTGAGCTTCCAGAGAGTGACGACGATGAGCTTCTGCATAGGATCTCTTGTGGGTGTCCTCTTTCTGGGTTTTCTATTCCAAAATAGGCTCTGTTCTGTGTGGACATGCTATTTCAGCATAAGTTTTAAGTGTCCACTTTCCTATAGTGTGGACACATTATTCTGGAATATTTTATTTTTCAATAATAACTTTAGAATAAACTATTCCAGATAACTCTGTAGTGTAGATATGCCCCATGACACCCCAGTGTACATAACAACAGAAATTCCTTATAACAAACAAGCTATAATAAATCTCCTTTTTTAAGAGAACAAATTGTTAGGGTCCAACTTAAACTTGATTATTCAAACATTTTTTTAAACAGGAGTTAAACAAAAAGCAGAAATAAGAGTTTGAACTCCTCGGACAAATTTAGATTGAGTCATAAGAAGCCGGTGATAATGACAAAGAATCGCTTAGGAAAAACAGGAGAGAAGCCATGCATGCAGAACAGGACACTTGCCAAAGTAAAAGACCCTTACCATTATTGTTCAGTTTCTAAGTTCTACTGATTTCATTCTGGAGGCTTTTTTTTTCTCAATCATTTTTTTACTGCTTAATTTCCAGCAATGACAATTCTTGTAAATCTGTGAGGCAAATCTTGACACTGCTCTTTAAAAAAAACAAACAAAAAAAAGCCACTTCATGAAATCACATAACTTAGACTTAAATTTTATATCAGTAAGAAAATCAAACTTCCTTTTTTACATTTTGAGTCACTAATGTTATCTCATGCCAGTGAGATTCTGATTCTCTTCTCATAAAAGTCTAACATTTGTCTAATTCCATTAACTTCAATGGACTTACTTTTCGTTTATGTGACAGCAAAAGAATAGAATCATAAGAACTGAGACGTGCATTAACCCCTAAACTAAAGGATAGATTCAGGCTTAAAGAGTCAAAGGTCAGCTATAATGTAGGCAATCATTTCTAAGGGGTAGCATATGGCAGACAAGCCTCATTTGTCAGGCTTTATTTGAGAAATAAGGATGGAGTGGTAAGAGAAATGTGTCTTTCAATGAGAAATGAGGTTGGATTTATGGTGACAGCTTTATTTAACAGGAAGAAATAATTCATAGCAATAGATGGGCATTATCCGTTTGAAAGAGAAAGAGATGAAGCAAATATGTTACTTTTTTTTTTCTGTAATACCTGGCCTGCCGCATGATTAGCTCAGGAACTCGCCTCCAATTTCTGCTTCAACAGGGAGTATTGACACGGCAGAGTGACCAACTGGAGGTGTGATATGCCGAAACTTTTTTCTCAGCTATTCATTCTTGTTGCATAGATAACTCAACCTGGGCATTCCCAGAAACCCAGGGGCCCATTCAAACACCTGGCTTACTAAGCCACTGGAGCTGCGCTTAGTCTGCCAAAATTTGGCACTTTTGCTTTTCCTCGATACACTGCCAATAAATTCTGCTCTGTTTTGTATGTATGACATTGCACACACTTCAGTGTCTTTTGTACCAATCCCTTACTGTATTATGAATTATTGGAAAGTTGATGCTGGTGTTTGTCAAAAATTTGCATCATCCTCGATGGGCTTTGGATTCAGCCTTAACAGAATACTCAAAGCCAGCAAAAATGAACACCAGAGCATGAAAAAACAGAGCCAAATTCTCTGCTGGTACAATCTGGTAGAGCTCTTTAAAGTAACTGAAGAGAGCTGAGCAAAAATAAGTATAAAGACAAAGACCAAGGAAAATAAGTTGACAGTCAGATTTGGAAGGTAGTCATTCATCAACTGGCTGATTTTAAAGCCAAAGGGAACCACTATGAACATCCAGTCTAATTTCTTACAGAATATTGGCCATAGATTTCATCAGGTTCTAGAATGGATTTTGAACAGAATTTTAATCTCAATCTCTATAGCACCTTCAGCTCATAAATTATAGCAAAGAAGGTAGAGAAAGTGAGGTATTACTGCGTTCAGTTCTAGTCTGTAAGAAGATCTGAACAACAGGACCTGTAGGCTATGTCTGCACTTTCCCCCTTCTTCAAAGGGGTATGGTAATCAGGCTGATGGGAGATTACTAATGAAGTGCTGTGATGAATATGCAGCACTTCATTAGGCTAATTCTGCCCTGTGGCAACTTCAAAAGTGTCCAACTTTGAAGTGCTGGCACGTCATGTAGCCGCAGGCACTCTGAAGTTTGACACTTTCGAAGCTGCCACAGGGGAGAATTAGTCTAATGAAGTGCTGCATATTCACCACTGCACTTCATTAGTAATCTCCCGTCAGCCTAATTACCATGCCACCTTCGAAGAAGGGACAAAATGCAGACATAGCCCTACTGTCTTGGTGCCTTTCTCCCTTTGTGAAGGTGGGGAGAAGAGGTGTGTTCCCTTTTCCCCCAGCTTGTATCTACATGGGGACAAGAGGTGAAGATTTCATCCTTCTCTTTCTTGGTCTCATTAGAGATCTGTATTGTAAATCCCTGACCCCACATAGGATGTTCTTGTACCTTTCACATTCCCCTCTCCCTTGACTTCCCTCTCTTAAATAGAGGTTTTTTAATTTAGGGGGGAATAGGTGTAGACTGGAGTGGTGCATTTATAACTTTTGTATATTTTCACTTCTAAGACTTCATTAAATTGTTCTCTGTCTCCACTTACAGTCATCCCCAACTTAATTCAAAAATCACTTCAATATCACTAAATCACAATCTTAATTCACTTGCTCTGTAGCATATTGAAACTCCCCAATATCCTCAGGAGAGTTGTGACATCTGTCGCACCTCCCTGAGTATTCATTGTCTGAACATTTTCCATCTGTCTCTCTAATGCCAATCTGGCAGGTGTAGTGCTAAAGCTGCACTGATAAAAATTTCATTTGGTCACTGCCATAACTAGCTGTAATAAATTGTAGGTTTATTTAGACATCATGGTTCTGTTTGACAATGTGGATCAAGGGATTCTGTGGGGATGGCTAATAGCTCTGTCATTGTTAGCATAAACAACGTGGAACAAATCCGGTGTTGCGTTGGAAGAACATAGTGGTCTTTGTCAATTTTTAACATGTTTTAGTATGTTATTCATTAGCAGTCTTGTAGAATGCCCCAAGAATCTATACATTTTTCAAGATTTTTGTAAGGGCCACTTCTCTATGAATCTCTTTTTCTCATAAATAAGCAGTCTGACTCCCTAACTCCACAAATATTTTTTCTCTTCATGAAGTAATGAAGAAGAGATTCTAGGCTGCATTAAACAACATGCTTTGTGGGGACAACCTGTGTTCATGAGTTTTCCCACATGATGATGCTTAACTAAATGTCTCTTTATAAAGTTTTCTATCCCAGAGATATTGTGTTTTACAGTTTACAAAGAAACCTTTCTTTGTATAAATAGCATATTCAAGAAATAAACGCAGGAAAAGACTGCAGAATTCCACTGTGTGACTTCTATTTGAGTTCTGAGAGACATTGAGCTTAAGTCTGATCTCAGTTCCATCATTATAAATAAGGAGTTACTCCATTCAGATCAAGGGAGTAACTCAGGTATAAGATTAGAATCAGGCCTCTGTACATAACAGTGTTGGTTCTTGAATTTCTTGGAAGGTATAAAATTTTGAAGAACTGAAGGATAAAGAAAATTTAATACCTTCCTGCTTTCCCCCCACCAGCAATTTTTCATAGTTACCCAGCTCAATTTTCAGTGAGAATAAATCAGGCTTTTGGGTGAAAAATATGACACAAAACAGAAAGAGGTTGTGCAGTTGACTCATGCTTTCCCAGGTACAAGAGGTGGAATGGCAAAGCAAACTGTTTGTGAAGAAAAACTTTACTAGTAAACTTAAAAAATGTTATAAAAGTTTATAAACTAATGTGTGAATTGTCCCAAAGATATGTAATGGGAATGGCTACCTAGTTGTGTCCATCATCATAAATTATGTGAGCCATTACAGTGGTTGGGTGCATTGGTCACATTACTATTTACACTTTTTCTTGTTTTATAAGGCATATGCAATCTTTGAAACATGCCATATTTTAGCTGCCTTACATGGTCAGAGATCTGATGTAACTCAAGCTTAAAATATATAGTTACTGGATAAAGAACCTTTAACAGAAAATGTATTCATTGTCTCCTTCCAGTTATTACTGCCAACTTGGTTATATTATCCATCAAAGATGTTTTCATTAAAACTGATTTGCTGCCTAAGAGAATAAAGTATAAGGGGACACCAAGGATTCTGAACCTATAAATAGCTTCTATTTCCCATACATTTGGATAATTTCATCCACAGCTATTTATTTCCATTTAAAGGACAGAACCTAATCTTTATACACAAGCCAAGAAAAGTGGAAATAAAGCGGAAAAATAACATTTTACACCTAATAATTTTATTATTTATAGAGCTTTGATTATAGATATATCCATTTATTTTTCAAATACATCTGCAGCAAATTTATGTCACTTCCAAATACCAACATTCACAATTGCAGCTAAGACTTTTCTTTCCACCCCCTGACGTATCACTTTGCATGAACAGACAGAATGGGAGCTTCTTTCGCTTCTTTACTTTTTTGCTTATGGAATTACTGCAAAGTATATTAATCAGACACCCAAAGGGTATGGTTTTCACATGCAAGGGTATCAGCAAGAAGCAGTCTCCAAAAATTGCAGGCTAATGTGACTTGTGTTAATATTGCTCAGGATTTCCAGTGTGCCAGAATTACTACCTATCTCCCACAGAGCACAAACTGCTTCCTGAAATACATTGTCCACACAAAAACTGCTGTATGAAGTGCTGTTGCTTTTGTAATGTTCAGCATTCTGGAAATTAGTACAGGTTGAACCTTTCTTGTTGAACACCCTCTTGTTCGGCAACATCCATGTCATGTTTTACTTATCTGGACAACCACTTATCATGGGTATGGCCAAGTTTCCTGGGGTCCCGTAAAGTTTGTTTACAGACACTAACCCTGGTTCTCAGCATTTTGTGCAGTTATTTACCTGTAATTTACCCCATATGCTTTCTAAGATCCCCAGTAAGCAGTGGAAGTGTTGGTGATACTGCTAGAAAATACTGACCTCCCTTATTCCAGCAAATTCTCTTGTTCAAACACTGGTCAGATCCCGAGGGTCCTGGACTAGAGAGGTTCAACCTGTAATAGACTAGCAGACAGCTCAGTCTCATGCTGAGAATTAAAAGAATCCCAGACAGTTGCAGTGGATGTGCCTGTAGTCTCCATGGGTGAACTGCTGTTGAGTATCAAAGCTTTTCTAGCCAAATCTAAGCTCTCCATTTGTGAAGGCACTTCATTTGCTGGTATTTCTTTTTAAAATATTTTAATATATTTCTATTGTATTAATAAAATATTGGAGCTAAATCCTCAGGTACAAATCAGCCTAGTTTCATTACATCAATTAAGGATTTGACACTTAACCTATGGAAGTAGATCCAACTGCAGCTTAATCAGCAAGGGATGTTCAAATCTTAAATACTAGAGACAATCAAACACTGGTATAGATAATAATTTTAGCAGGAGTTTCTTGGACAGATAATTTAGGTGTGATGTCCAAACTGAGCTTTGGATTCAGTTCATTAGGCAGACATTTTCTTAGCCCGTTTCACCACCCTGGTCTCCTCAAAGATCTTCTTGAGACTACACAATGTGTGAGCCTTGAAAATCATTTCAGAAGGCTGAGCTAAGCTTTGGTTTTGAAAATCCAAAATTGAAGTTTTTCCACCACTCCAATGCAATAGATTTTCTATTAAAAGACTTTTAAGAAAAATTGCTTAGGACATCAAGCATCATTTCCCAAAATAGCTGATTTTAGTAATATTATTATTATTATTATTATTATTATTTGTACTCTGACCTGGATCTGCAGTTACATGGCACTCCCCATTTATACTCAGCCCAAGCCGGGGAAGCTTACAATCCTGATCACATGTTATCTGAGGCATGCCTCACATAGGCTAAGAAGAAAAAACATAATGCCACAGGCAGGAGAAGATAGATAGAATGTTCTAGGTGCTATCTAAACACCCATGAATTCACAGTTCCTACACAGGGAGGTAAGATTGGGTCATTGACACTTAACAATATACTTTGACACTTCAACTTCCAACAGAGGGTGTACATATATAGATATGTATCAGTGAGAAAGAAAGGATAACAAGTGTGTGTACATGCTAGCTACATGTTTGTTCTATGTGGCAAAGCACAAGATCTGCCTGTCAGTATTTCATACAACATAACACCCTCTCCTGTTGTCCAGGACAGACCAATACCTGCGTACACTGTGTATGTTTCTTATCTGTCGACTTACAAGTCATGCAGCATGTTGAACTTTCATCCTTTACTTCTTCTTTGTATGTGGTGCTCCTCCCAACTCTGTCTCACTACCTTTTTCACTTGTTACCCTTTCTTGCTCACTGATACAGAAGATTTTTAAGTCTCTGAGCCAAATTCACTTCTCAGATATACTTGTTTTACCACCAGTTGCTCAATTTATTTCAAATAAATTGTTACTGATTTACATCAATGTATGTGAGAGGAGAATCAGATCCGATATCTCTCCTGTTCTCATTCATAAGGCCTAATCTCCTCTCTCCCCTTTCCCACTGCTTTTAACATTGCATTTCTTCCTGCCACTAACAATAATCTGAGGTACTTTTTTATGCAGACACCAACATGACCCATTTACCGTACATTTATTCCAGCCTTGCAAGTTATAATTTTCCACTTCTATTGATAATTTGATTGTTCATGGAACATCACATACTGACAAAGTCTGAGCTTTTTAGGATGCCAGTTCACTATAGCATGTTAGGATTGACAAAAGAAAAGGATGAGAAGACTGAACAGCTAACATTAGTTTGGTTTCTGATTTTTTAAGCACTGAGTTACTTAGAGTAGTCTTAATGCAATTGCCTCAGGTGTTCATCCTCAGGGAATTCTTTTATATTCCTCCTTTAATACAAAGGTGTGACCCAATTTCTGTGACCCTCCAGGCAAACATTTTCCATGAAAGGCTTCTATGTTACTTCAGATAGGTGGCAGAAAGTGCGGAGGAAGGCTAATCCTTGAGATTTCTTTTACAGTAATCCTCCAAATGCATAGTATTTTGTGAATAATACTTAATGTAGCATTTTGACTTTCCACGTAAATTCTGATATCCTCTCTCTGCTGTGTCATTTACTGCAACATGTATGCTGTGGAACATGGAATCAGCTTCTAATTATGAACAATGAATTCACTCTATTATGAAAATTAGAGGCTCAAAGATTGATGAGTTGATGGGAGAGTATTTTAGCAATGACATTGTGGCTACTTCTCCAAAAGCTCTGGGATTGTTTGCCTCACATGAAGTACTAGCTTTCTTTTCCTGCTAGACTAGCAGTAAATAACATGTTCCAGAAACGAGAAAGGGAAATTACAAATAACAGGACATACAAGAACTGCCAAAGGGGCCAACCAGCACTTCCTGGCATACAATGACAGGAAAGCAATGCTACAGTATCTGCACAAACTGGATTAGCCTGACATAAATGGCATTAGATACTTTTCATTAGCAAAAATTTTATCAAAATGACCTGTTTATTGGTCACAAGAAGTAATAAAATGTTCTTCCCCTTCAAACTTTTAAATAATTATCAGTTGCAAAATGGCTGTTCAACTGATATGTATTTAGGTTTTGCTTCCTGTCCTATCATTACTGATCATTAAACTCCTGTGATTCTAAATTAATGGTAAAACAGCATATTGTGGCCATGACAGCTCAATCCATTTCATGATGATTACATCCTCCAGTCTGGGACATTAGTGAAGAAGCAGATGGATTATAACAGAAAAGGCATGCTATGCCCTTGATACACTGTATAACATAGGGATACAAACATAAGTCATGAGAATGGAAATTGTGATATGCTAGGACCATAATTTTAAGATACAAATATTTTGTTGTTATAAATTGACAAAGCTCCATTGAAGTCAATTGAACTGGTTCAGTTTACAGCAGCAAGTTCATTTTCTCCATATGGCAGACCTTGTGGTCTAGATACTCAGTTGTGCCGAAGTTGGATGTATTCCGTTTCATACTCCTCCATGCCCCAGACTCATAGGGTATGTCCACACTACAGAGTAATTCCGGAATACCTTCTGGCATTATTATTCCAAAATAAACTATTCTGGAAAAGGCGTTTACACTGTGGGCTTGTCTACACTGGGGTTTTTCTTCAGTGAAAAGCCCTTTCTTCTGTAAAGAACACCTTGCATCCACACAGCTGAGCCTGTTATTCAGGAATAACAGGCATTTAATTTGGAATAGTAACTCCATGAAAATGAATGACTTTCACTGACTCCCCACTTTCAATTCCATAATAGAGTCAGTGTGTATAAAGCAAAGCTAATTACAACTTAATTGGTCTCCTGAGAGGAGTCCCATCAAGCTAAGGTGAGTAGCCACTCTAGACAGTGCTGCAAACTGTACTACTTTTTTCACAGGTGTCCTAATTGCTGGGCTACCTGCTGTTTCGAGACATGCTGCAGCAGAGGTGCCGTGGGGCTCTGGCTCTGGACTTCTGAGGAGCTCCAGCCCTGGCTGAGCAGAGCTCCAGCTCCAGTGGCTCTGGTCTGTCCCATGGAATTCAGCCCAGATCAGGGCACCAGAGGGCTGCAATGGGGCCCACTGCCAGCCTTGCACACTGAGCTCCAGCCCCAGTCTGGGGCTCTGTGGGACAACAGCGGGGCTCACCGCCGGCCCCAGGATGGGAGCTCCAGCCCTGGTCAGGGCTCTGCAGAGTAGCAGTGGTGCTCCCTCATGTTCCCACAAAGCATTTCTGTTTCACCAACAGAAAAAAAACAGTTCTGATGCAAAAATGTTCTTCTAAAAAAAATTCACCAGCTCCACTTGGACAATTGGTAGTGTAGGTAACTTGACTTAATGGGTTTTTTGTAACTCTCTGACTTTCATGTTAGCATGGTAGATAACTGTAAACTTGACCATTAGAGAGTTATCTTGCTAAACCACCAGAGCATCCAATCCCTCACTTTCAGCCCAGTTAATGATCAATAAGTCATTAGTTGACACCATTTTAACTTCAGAGTACTAAGTAATTTATAACCATTAAGGAACATGTTGGCTTAACAACAGCAGGACATCCAAGCAAGAAACATTCAGAAAGAAGAAAATGTGTATGTAATAAATTGTTTTATATCTGCTCCGCTAATACTATGCATGACCCATTCTTATCATATGAGAAAGAGCTAAGGACTAGGCCGTTGAGTGAATTGCAATGGTTGAACCAATTTTTTGCAACATTTGAAAGTTAGATCACTCTGAAACTAGTCACTGGTCATTATTATTGTGCAATAAAATTATTTTTTGTATCAGCTCAACACCAGCTATTTTTCCAGTTCTCCATTAATTTTATCACACATTTTGATCAGAACTCCTTAGCTTCTTCCTTGCATTTCTCAGCTGCAGTTGTGACCTTGAAGCATGTAAATATAAAGCAATGCTGCAGTTGCAGAAGTAAACTCCTTATCGAAGAAGTGTTGCTGTTATAATGACCAAATCTCTGTTTATATACAAACATATCTGAATTGCATCAAGAGGCAATTGCATCATGAGATTTCAAAATAGAGACATTTGCCAGCCTATATCAAGGGATTAATATGGCTAAGTGATGTAACACCTTCTTTTCCCTTTACATACCGAACATGAATGGTAAAAGTGCATGCAGTATTCTCAGGCCATACCTTCTCCTGCTTGTGACATCTTAGAGCAGAATTGTGGCCTTCATCAGTTCATCTTCAAAAACATTACAAAATTTGAGGAGTATCAACATTTAACAAATTGTGAAACTGAGGATCAGAGAGGTAAGTGAGTTCACTGATGCATCTCAACAAATGACAGAACTGAGAATACATCCAAAATGTATTGACTCCCAGTTGTTCTGCATTTCTGCTGAACCAAGCTTCAGTGTAATTTCAACAGATACTCACATTTGCTGTTTAGCTCTCCCTTGACTCCAAATAAATAAATAATTTAGCCACTGGAAGAATTTCATCATGGCTGAAAAAGAATGACACATAAGCAGGAGAAATAAACACATATTATGGACATCCTAAAATCAATATTAAAAACAAGGCTGAATGGATCAACAATAAAAGTAAAAAGAAAAATCAAACAAGCATCCCCTTTAAATTAATTACAATATTTATAGAAGACATTTAAACACAGACATAATATTTAGTTTTATTTAAATTTTGGCTCCCATGAGAATTAAAAAAACAGCTGGGATTGTTGATCTAATAGCGCCATGTTGGCTGGAGCAGACAGTATAAGAACTGTGAGAGGTTCAATGTCAACAAGCTATAGTTTTGGAAAAAGTGTGTTTACTATTTTATGTTTAAATGTTTTTTTTCCTGAGATAAGAGTGGAATTAGATGAAATTCTAAAGCAAATATACAGTTTGCTGTTTAAACCTCAATTTCTGTAAATGGTTTAGAAAAAATGAATATATATATTTCACTCCACTTGTTACCACCTGTTGAATTGTGTTCATTATAATTAACATGAAGGTTCATGTTTCTGAAGCTAATAAAATGAGTGTCCTGCTGTTTACTATGTCTTTGGAAGAGATCTTTAGCATTCAGGCCAAAAGAAGTCAATCACGATTCAATTCAAATTTAGTCAGGCATTCAGATGTCATGACTAACTACTGCCCTCCTTTAGTTGCAAAGTCACAGAAAAATGGGACACGTTTTTGATGCCCAAATATGGATTTAGGTGCCTAACTTTTCACACTTAGTACTTAAAGTCATTTCAGCTCTGCATGACTGTGAAGGTACCATGTCCCTTCTCAATACATTTCCTTCAACATTGCTTATGCCTGCTCCTCACAGCTGGCTTCATTTCCAAGGGCTACATGTAGGGCTCTAGCAAATTCATGATCCATTTTGGTTTATTTCATCCTTCATAGGATTTTAAAATTGTATATTTCATGAGTTCAGCTGTTTAAACCTGAAATTTCACAGTGTTGTAAGTATAGGGGTCCTAACTCAAAAAGGATATTGTTGGGGGGTTGTAGTACTACTACCCTTACTTCTACATAGCTACTCATGGGTGTGTCTACACTAGGAATTAACTTTGGAGATAACTTCGAAGTTAGGTGCTGCTTCAAAGTAGCCACCAGAGAATCTACATGTTTTCCCTTACTTCGAAGTTCACAAGGGAGGCCAGCTTCGAAGTTCTTACTCCATTCCTTTAAACCAGTGTGTGTGTGTGTAGATGCTCAACTTTGAAGTTAGTTTTGTAGTGTATACACAGGCACGGTGGCTCTGCCTTCACACCTGAAGGCAAAGCTACCCCCAGCAGCAGGGCTAAGGGTGGCATGGTGTGGTACAGCCAATCTTACTTATGCACTGCTACCTGCAAAGATGGGCCCTCAGACATCAGCCTTCTATGTCCAGCCTCTCAACTCTGAAGACAGTAACACAGTAGTAAGGTTAGCATGGTATGGCATTGCCCCTTTTACTTCTGTACTTCTAATGATGGTGCTATTTTCAGAGCTGGGTGCTCATTCAAAAAATGCCATTTTGTAGTCACCCACCTCTGAGGGCAGTGAATTTGGTAGTGTTTATGGTATGGTATATGAAATTCTTGAGCACCATTGTAATAATGCAAGCACTATGACTACTGTCATTGAGTATATTAATAGTAGAAAGATTCTCATTTCAGATACTTGGTGGCAGAACAGGAATCCTTGTACACAAACTTTCCTGCTCTGGAGACTTGATTTAATATGGTTAATCATAAAAAAAACCTAGTTTTGTCTTAATGAGGTCCCTAATAGTACCATCTTTGCTGCAAGTAAAGCATATTTTTACTACTACCTATCTCACACCTCTTCAGGTTGATTTATTTCCTATATCAGAAATGGGTCTAGTAAAATGCAATAAGAAAATCCAAATCCTTGCAGTATCAGAAAGATCAGAAATACCACAGCTCTCATGAGAAAGGTCAAACTCCTCATATTTTCAGCTTGATTTTCAGATCAAGGAAGTTTAGACAGAGAAAGGTGGAAAAATAGAAGCTGGTTTCCCTAAATCGTGACTGAAAAGATTAGATCAGTTTAGAGTTAGGGCCAGAGCTACATGCTGATTTTCAATAACCTTTTCCTCCACCTCTTCCACGCTTTCCATCATTTTCATACATCATAAAGAAAAGAGGTGAGTCCACCATTAACCTTCTAATATCATTAACATCTTAGAATGATGCATTCTGGGGTATCACTAGTGAAACCAGCAGAGCTAGAGGAATATCATGGTTGATAAGAAGAATATTAAACTATGTTTTAAATTGAGATATGTGCAACCACAGCTGTTCAGTTGGCAGATAAGTGAGAATAATATGTACCTACTGTTATTCAGAATTAATTGAAGCTTTGAAATTCACTTTTAAATAGACAACTTGCAGGCGGTGCTTTTTGACACACATGAATCTTTCAGCAAACAAACCAAACTCTGGCCTCTTGATGCCAAAATTGAGGCCAGATTTTCTTTATTAAGCATGCGAAGCTTCTGGTAATATAAAGACTAAACAAAGATTTTAGGTGGACAAAAGGCATGAAGGAATGTGAAGGAGTACAGAAAAAGGCAAAAGAGACAAAGTACTTTAAATGTTTATTTTCATTGATTAGTTCCTTGTTAATGTTACAAACCGTTTGCTCCCAAACAGGTCCATAAGGTGGTTGCACCACACTGAAGAGCGGAGGAAGTAAGGACACCTATATAAGAGTACAGTTTACCCCAGCCTAAATGGAATCATACTCTCAAACATCAGAGGGGTAGCCGCGTTAGTCTGTATCTTCAAAAACAACAAGGTGTCCTGGGGCACCTTATAGACTAACACATATTTTGGAGCATACACTTTCGTGGGCAAAGACCCGCTTCATCAGACACTCAAACATTTCCATCACAGCTCTGACTGAGGAAAGTGCAAAACACATGTTTAAGTACATCTAGATTCAGCAAAGCACCAAAATACATGCCTAAATTTAATGGAATTTAAGCACATACCTACATGTTTTGGTTAATAAGGCTGTTATCTTCAAGTATATTGATGATCTTCTACCACGTCAACTCATTTTCTAAGAAATAAAACGAAAGTGCTTCCAAAGCCCATTTTATAGTGAAACAGTTTTTCTATTGTTGCGTATCTTTGTCCTTTTGGGAACAATTTCCTAGTGATAAGCAACCCTGGATGCTCTTTATCATCAGTTTCTTGGCAATTTAATTTCTGAGGCATCTGGCTGGCCAATAAACTTTCTATAAAAATGTGAGCCCTGACATGCAGGAGTTGGACATAATATTTCTTTAATAGTCCTGAAGGCATTTTTTTATAGTAGGCACTCACTCCCCCCACAACTCACATCTCTTTCCATATCAGGTCAGCTGGTGTAGCAGAAACTTTAGGAAATCTCTAGGATAAATAACCATAATATTTTGGTACACTAAAAATAATTCCACTACACTCTGTCCTCTGATAACAGCTCCAGCCTCTAAAATAATCCAGAGTTTTGCATCCTTGGGTTTGGCCTGCTTATTCCTCAGCGTATTTTCAAGAACATGATCATTTTTCAGGAGTAGCTGTTGGGATAGATGACCAAATTCATATGAACTCAGCACTGTCCTGACCTGAACTATCAGAGAAAACATTTTGAGATTTGAAAAAGCATGGATGAGTTTATTTATTCAGCAAATATTTGCACATTTTGCTGTATTAAGAATTTATACCCTTAAAAATAAATGAATAGATGCAGAGCCAAACTAGCCAGAAAGTGGACCACATGCACCAGCTGAGGCTTATCCATGCACGTGATTCTCCCGGTTGTGTAAGACTGATGTAATCAGCGTGAAAGTACTTTCTTCTAGGCCTTTCTAGGCCTTGCTCACACTCCCACTGTAGAGGAGGAATTAATGGGGCTCCTTGCAGGCACAGTGGTCTGTACTAACGTTGCCTTCTAAAGGAATGGGACAACGTTAGATAGGATTTACCACTTTCAATTTATAGTGGGAGTTATTCCTGAGTAAGGATGGTAAGATGTTGCCTCAAGAGAACATTTACTCTCTGTCTGGAGTGAAGGCCACCAAACTACTTTTCTGCCTGGCTTTCCTTTAGTTTGCCACTTTGGGCCGAAGGAAACACTCTGGACAATATTTTCTATGCTATTTAGTACCTGGTGTGCCATATACACAATAACCTTCTTTATTTTAGACAATAGTTGTTGTGCCAACTTCTCTTCCATTTTGAACTGTGCAAAAGTCCATATTCCCTAGTTACATAAGCTTTGGACATTTTTTTAAAGATAAGTCACATGATGGCTATGCTCTGTAATTAAATCAATATTCCTTGTGGACTCTGCATTAACAAGCACAATAGGTACAGCCATAGCCTGAGGTATTCCTTCCTGCCTACATTTTTATTTTCTTTTTTGCACATCTGCTTCTAATCTTGTCTTTTAAATACCAACACACCAAATGTAAAATGATTCCCATGCAGGCTTTCTGGTTGGCCACCTTGCTTTTATATTTTTGCCTCACAAATTTATAAAACTCAGCAAGAGAAAAGCCCTCTTACTATAAATCAGTCAGCCCATCTCCTTGCCAGAAGGTGGGCTGACTGTCTTCCTGGCCATTCTATCTTACCCACTGTTACTAGATTCTAATGAAGGAAGTTCCATCATTCCCTTTGAGTGATTATCATAGCTCATAGTAGTCTTGAGCTTATCACTGGATTTTCCCCTTGTGGTATCAAGCTTAAGTTTCTTCTTGCACTTTACTATCCCAGGCTATGTCTACACTTTTGGAAGGGGCTTGGTAAGAAGCAAGATGTGAAGATGCTAATGAGGTGCTGCCATGAATATGCAGTTCCTCTTTAACATAACAGCAGTCGCACATGATTCAAAAGTGCCAATTTCAAATCACACACTGCCAACATAGATGAGAACTATTTGGTTTTAGGGACAAGGGGCTTCTGAAGTCTAGGGGTCCTTTCAAAAGGCCCCTGCCTACATGCGCGGCCACCGTTATGCTAATGAGGCACTGTATATTCATTAGAGGTAGCCAGTCTCCCCCAAATAGTAAAGCACCCATTAGGAACATGATTCCTTGGGGCGAAAATATCTAATAAGAAGAATTAAAGGAAAATGTGGCAAAGGGATGTGGGTTTTTTTCTGGAATTTTAATGAAAAAAGGCAGTCTCTCTTGTTCTACACATTCTAAAATAGATATTTACTGAGACAGATTTAGAGTGAACAATTCTGAATTTCTGCATCCACTGTACAGAAAGCCCGAATTAATTCAATTAATAGTCCTTTCAGTATTTATGAAGTGGTAATTTAAACAGAAATTCAATAACTATTACTAGAACTGACCTTTACTTTCCAATATTAACATAATACACTATGTATTTGCTAAAATTTGAAGCACGTGTTTGCATTCTTTGCTGAATAGGTGTGGATTTAGGAATGTTCTTAACCAAAATGCTTTGTTGAATTGGGGGTCTATACAAGGATTCCCAAAGGTTCAAGCACAGATACTTCAGCAAAAGCCTGTAATGGAGAAGCAAAAGCCCAGATAACAGGAAGCGGCTTTATTATCTCAGAGAAAGAAATGCCTTAAAAAGTTATTGCAAGAGGGAAAAAATTAATCTGAGAAATCAGAGTGGCAGGATAAGACAGAGTCATATAGATTATACTAATGTGACATTTTAGTTTACAGAAGACCAAGGATTTTGAGGATCTGCCTCCTGTGGTAAATTTCCGGGAGCCAAGTCCTATAGGAACAGCAAAATTAATGTGTCTGCTTGTTGTTTTAATGCCTGAGAAAATTTTGTATTAGCAACAGATACTCAAATCTGAAATTCCATTTTCTGGAATTTTCTTGCATTTCCTGTGTTAACTTACTCTCTTCTGTGAGACATGACAAAACTTTATGCTTCATATGGCAGCAGTGTTGCAATGAAAAGATAAAATAAAATCATCCAGAGCACATATTAATGAAGTCAACTTTATTGATGCTGCATTGGAATGTGAATGCTAAATCGGCATTATTTCTGGTGAATAGGTGTCAGATTTGCAATCGTTTCTAATGCAAATGAAACCTTCTTTTTGTATATGTGCTGCTGACAGAACAAAACGTACCATACTATAGCCTGGATTTAGTATGTTTAACTCTGAAATTCATCAGCCATACTTTCTTCATGGTAATTGTAGCATTTCATGGCTTTTGTGCTCTTTGTGACATTGTGATTGATTCAAAAGGAGACATTGTTCTTCAATGACCTAAGTAGGACTGGAAAACAAAATGGGAACACGATTCCAAATACATTGCACATTTCTGGGATGTTCTGTACATTGGAATCTTAAGCTGATACTGTGAGAAAAAGATAATCAAATGAAGGCAGAATGTTGAAAAACACATGCACAGATTATTTTGGTTCTAGTTGGATTCTATTTATAGCTTACAACCACCACTGGAAATGCTCCTATAAAGGACCAAAAGAGTAGTCAAAATAACTGAAAATTAGAGATTGGAGCTGAAAGCTGAGTTCTGAATGTTTTGTTGGCAGTGACCTTCAATTTCGCACTTTACTCCTTCAAGACTGCTTATTGTTTAACCCAGTCACAAGTCAGCTGCATGAACAAATCTGGCAAACAAAACCTAGTTCACAAATTTTTGAAAACTTGTCCTTCACTCACTTCTACCTACAGGCCAATTCTCAAGCATCTCTTAGGCTGTGGCCAAAATAGCCCCTCCTTTTAGAAAGGCTATGATAATGTTGTACTTCAGAATATGCTAATGATGCACTCCCAAGAATATGTAGTACCTCATTAGCATAATGATGGCCACATGGGTTTCAAAATGGCCGGTTTCAAAATGCACACCACCCACGTAGCTAGGAGCCTTTCCAAATGGCCCCTCATTTCAAGAGCCCCTTCTTCCCATCTTCTTTCCATCTGCATATTCATGGCAGCATCTCATTACTATATTCCAAAGTGCCACATCACAAGAGCCCTTCCAAAAGGCAAGGCTAGTGTGGCCATGGCCTTATTGTTCTGTACATCTTCCCCACACACAATTAATTTGAACATTTCTTCTATATGTTTAAGAAAGCATTTTGATCTGATATGCTCTTCATGTGCCTAATGATGTTTGTCTGAATCTCTCTGAGTAAGAAACCACATTAAAAGTGTGCTGACAGGCTGGCTTCTTTGAAAAAAAGTTTGGTAGTTTCTGATTTAATGGAAGAGGAAAATAGTATGAAAATGACTTTTGTTGTTACATCTGGAACTCCTGCCTCCAGACCTCGCTGAAAACTGAAGGGAAGAAATGCACAAATATTTTAAAATTTCTTCGAGATTCAATTCAGTTTTGGGTAAAAGTTTACCTTGTTTCATATTTTATCCAATCCCATTAACCCATTCCTTGTGATTGTAGTGTTAATCTGGTATCTGAGCTAAATGTTAAGGTCCTTAATTTGTCTGTAGACTCCTTTGTTATTTCAGTTGGATAGGTTACTGCTCAAATATTTGATATAAGACAGTTGGGAATGCCAGTACATGCCTACAGGCAATGATGTGCATTTTTTTACATGAGAGAGGCTCTTATGAATATTTGTAATCTTGCATTTACTGTATTGAAATGTGGAAAGAAAAATGTTTGTTCTAAGATTTTATAGCACTTTTATTCCTAACGTTTGCTGATTTTTTTGGCATTAATAAATCAGTATGACAACTCCAAAGACCTCAAGGTCTCTGAATGAGACATGTCAAAAGAAGTATAAAAACTGGGCTTAAGAAAATGTCTCATCCAATGTTTATTCACCTCAATATTTATTCTCCGATGCATTGTGACACACTTGGAAGAAGAGGGATAAAGGGTGAAAAAAATCATTTTTCCCCCCAATACACTCCTTCCTGATGACAATTTTGTGAGAAAAGCAATATGGTATTCAATAAATTGTCTGAAACAAAACAAAATCAGAAATGATAAATGTTTGAATGTATGTCTGCATCCAGCAAATCTATTTTATCCTTAAAGATTTAATTTTCTGGAAGCTTTCTGTTACATTTTGAGTTGTTTTTCTTAGTATATGTACAGTACAAATCAGGAACGATGTGCCACAAGGTTGATGCTCTGTAAAGTTCCTCCACAGTCAAAGAGAATATTGTGATACCATTTTTATTTGCTGATCTGTGATGTTAAACATGACATTATTTGGGATAATACTGCATTTGACTGAAGATAGCTACTTGAGTTAAAAGGAACTAATGTTACGGATGCAGCACAAAAATGCCCTGACAGACTCTGTGGTTTCAAATTTGCAATGTTTCATATAATAAATTGTTTAGTCAGCTGAATGAAAGCCATGAAAACTGCAAGTCTTCCATGTGAAACCAAGGCATGTGGAGGACACTCAGCATCTCTCAGGAATGGATCCTAAATTTAACACAACTTCAGAATCATAATAAAGAATTTTTAAGATTTATGAAAGCAAAACTCTGTTTCTCTACTTAAAAGGCCCTGTCAAATTTATACCAGTGTCCTCTGCTCTACAGTAGAGAAGGAAACAGGTTTCCCATGGTGGGGAAAACTGAGATTTCAAAAAAGATTTCTTGTTTTGCCTCAAGATAAAACACAGGTATTTTGACATTTTTAGGCTGGGAGGACTGAATCAGACCAGGGATTTGAACTTGATCTCCCTCACAATTATTTCACATACAAATTTACATTTTTAATATTAATAATCAGCCTCAAATATTCCCTGATGCTCAAAGGGAAAAAATAGTGGATGAAGAGAACCACTGGCACGAAGATGTCTCCCTTTCCCCCTCCCCACACAACTCTTGTGCACCAGTGTCCCAGGTTTACCAACTAAATTCTGGCCCTCCCCTCATTTCCAGAGCTCCATGAAGAACTGATTTGCAGCATTCAAGAAGGGCAGGGGCTTGGGAAGAAGGGGTGGAGAAGGGGGCAGAGCCTACAGCAGGAGTAGGGTTGAGCTCTCCGCCCCCCCCACCAGCAAAATAAGAAGTTTGCATCTATGGCTACAGCTGCTCTTGATTATGTATAAATGCACAGATTTTCAGGAAAAAGGTTAGACACATTTTGCTCCCCCCACCCCCGCTAAAGCATTCACATATCCTCAAGGGACTGTAGAACATATCTGTTATGATAGATGGCAATCACAGGGAAAACAGAGTTTTTCTTAGAATTTAATGACATCAGAATGATGACTCAGTTATGCACTGATTTTTATTTTCTTGTCTCAGAGCAACACAAGATTTAAATTTTCAATGGCCCTAATAGCATTCCAACTATTTCACTCTTCTGGGGTTGCTAATAACTTAAGCCCTTGTGTTTAAAAAATATTTTAAATTATTCCCCCGTGGAAAAAAATTAATACCATTAACTAAGCACAATGAAATTGTCTTTATTATAGTGCCCAGTTGTATGCTTTACCACTGCTGAACTCAGCTAATAGTCAATTCTAATCTCCTTCAGCAGATCTTTCTATGTTTTACTGTAATTGTCTTCCCAAACAAATGCTAGGTTGAAGTCTGGAAACTCACTTTATTGGGCATTTTAGCCTTGTTAAATTCTTTGAGCGATTTATTCTCTTATCCTGTAATCAAAAATTTGTTCTTTTCCACCCCAGGAGACAAGGCACTAAGCAGTCTTTGGCAAGAGTTGTACCATATGTACTGTGGTAGATTAAATATGGACATTTAACTGGTGTCTGCAGGTGAGAGGGCAGCTGGGAAACCTAGAAAGATCACTCTCTGACTTAATGTAAAGAACATGGCACAGGCCAAGGGTCTGCAACCTGTGGCTCCAGAGCCTCACGCAGTTCTTTAAGAACTTCTTTGTGGCTTCCAAAGCTATACCTGCAAAGTAAATATGCACCTCCTAACAATTTTTGATAAATGGTGAATGTCTAAAAGCCCAAAAAAGAACAACACATATCTAAATAGCAAACGATATGTGATCTTGAAATGTTGGATTGAAATGTGCAGTGTATTGTGGGATAGGATACTGTTCCTGTGTTTTGATGGTGTTGCTAATAAAGTCTTGATTTTGAAAAGGAAAAGGAAATTTGCAGCACTCCTGCTGTGAAGTCCAGCATGCATTTTAGGAAAGAAAACTGAAATTAACCCTGAAGTAAAATTGGCATAATTAAGGTAGGCCTGGAATGGCTTCAAAAGGGAGGAAAATTGAAGACAAAAACAGAGAATTTCAAACTGAATTGACCCAATCTTTCGCTTTTATATGGAGTTCACCTGGTATCCCTTTATGTCCCATTTGTAATGAGAAATTCACAGACAATAAAAAAATGCAGACTTGAGAGGCATTTTCTCAAAAAAATCCCACTATTTTTGCTGAATGGGATCCAGTCAGAGATGCCAGAAAAAAAAAGCTGTGGAGGAGCTGCTACGCAAAGCGGAGCAAAGTAAGAACATGTTCGCGAAATGTGTAAAATCAAAACTTTATCAAAGTATCAGAGCAGCTGTGCAGTGATTTCAAAAACAAAAACAAAATTGTTCAGAATCTAGCATGCTCCAAGGAATGAGAAGGTTCACAAGTGAAAGTCAGGAAGACAGTGGTACAAACTCACATGAAAAGAGTGAGGAAATAGAATATGTAATGAGTACGTGAATGTCCTGAAGTAAATGTGTTGTATTATGAATCATTGTGTGCATGCTGTTTTTATAGTAGGGTTAGAAAAAGTATGGTTTGACATTTATTAAGCACTGTCTCATGTTCACATGCATTGCAGCTCTTGAATTATTGATTTTTTTTACCAAATTCAAAAAAATAGAAGGTCTTCCTGCTATTTTGGTTGTGTATATGTGTTCATTGCTCTGCACAGCATGTTCACTGACTACCACACCAAGAATGCAGACTGAAGCTCTCTTTAGTCTTTCTCTCTCTGATCCAGCAGCATCTGTGGTCTGCCACGATTTTAGCTAGCTGGCTGTGCACTTATCATGGGTGTGGGCAAGTTTCCCACTGTTCCATAAAGTTTGTTTACAGCCACCATTCCTGGCTTTCAGTGTTCTGTGTTGTTGTTTCACTGTAATTTACCCCTAAATGTCTTCACAGAACCTGTAGAAGTGTTGGTAATGGTGCTAGACAGTATTGGCCTCTCGTGGTTTGGCAAATTCTCTGGTTCTGCATTGGTCAGGTACCAATTGGTCAGGTTGGGTCAGATGGTTAACCCTGTACAGAAGTCCTGTCCATACTGTGTTGGACAAGTAACTCAGGTGAAGAAGATAGAGTAACCACAATAAGTGCTACAGGAAAAGAATAAAAATTACACTCAGAAATCTGCAAAAAGATTGTACAATGGTATTACAGTTGTGGAGAGCAAGACCAGATTATTTATTATTCTATGGGTGACAAGCTTTTGAAGGTGATTCTGAGAAGGCCACATTTGGCCATCCTTACTCAGACTGAGGTCAGAGTGTTAGTAAAGATCTCAGAATGTAGCCCTTCATTTAACAGAGTTCTATGTTTTTGTCACCAATGGTTTTCTCACTTCCATGTAGCCCATGAGTCAAAAAAGAAGTGATCCTTCCAGACTCTGGTTCTGCTTGCTACCAAAGGATGGTTTCTAGTTTGGGTTTTGCACAGGATTCTATAATAATTTGCCATGCTCCAGTATGCACAAATTAGAATATAACCTATTGAGGACAGGGATCCTTGTTTTATTTAAGCATCTCTACAAGGCCTGATCTCAATACCCTTTCAATTTAACAATTGAATTTTGATATTGAGTTGGTTGATTTGATGGTAAAAAATTCAAACCGTGTCTGTGAGCTAGAAATTAATCCCTGGACTTTGTGGAAAGGCTTTTAGAGAACAGGTACTTTGCAACGGCAAAATTAATGAGACTACCACATTCTTAACTTCTTAATTGCCCCAGAGTCAAGAGACAATTTCTGTTACTGAGGTTTTAAAAAAATGGCGAGATGATTTGGATTGACAATTATCAGCTCACATATGACTGTTCTTCTATCAACTCGCCGTTATTCTGGCACAATCATCCTTCATAATATTTACGTTAAGTGGGAGAACCAAAAGTGTATTTGAGACACATATTTTACTCACACATCACTCTTTATGACTCTTCCCTTTTCTTTTCTCCCAACAATGAAGGTGTTCAGATAAAATGTTCAATCACAATCTTAATCACAGTATTTAGTTCACAATGCTGGTTTTAAACCCCACCACAGACAACTGTGCAGTTGGCAGAGTTTGCCATAATCACCTATGGCAAGAAAACTTGTCAAATGGTTTTCGAATTACAGAGGATATGCATAGCTTGTACTTAGGTATGAATTTGCAATTAATCAGAGGGCTCTTTGACCAAAAATATGACAGTGATCTAGCTTCAGTGTTATCATATAACAATTTAGAAAACCTTTGCTACTAGTGCAGGTGTGAATTGAAGTGACACCAAGATACAGAAGGTGAATGTAACTGTTCCTGTCCAAACTACCATTCAAGGAATGTATTCAATTAGTCACCTAAATTTTTGAATGAAAGATAAAGAATTAAAAAAAACAGAAAAACAGAAAAAAGACGTGCTGATTCATACAAACTATTGGAGGACATAAACAGTGACATGATAGTCCTGGCAGAGATCAGGTCAATGCAATAGGTCAGGGAGATAGAGGTAAAAAGAGAAGATTATCCCGTACAACTATTGTGCATAATGATTATTGATGCAATCACTGGTGGAAAAGATTCTTTTTGTCTGTTTCTAGAATCTCAGCTAATAAAAATGTCTTTTAAAGAGGGAAAATAATATATACAGCTGTACTGCAGGCCTGCTATCATCCTTGCCTTTAGAGATGTTATATATTACAGCAGTGGAGAAGCATAATGCTACCAATAACAGACAATTTGAATGCATAAGAATTAGACAATGGGTAAGGTAAAATGCAGGACAAGATCTTGTGTACTTTGCAAGCTATTTTGTGAGTCTGTGGAGTTCACATAAGTAGTTGGAGTTTGCAAGACCCAGTGCCCTGTTATTTAAACACATAGTTTTGCATGACAGTATGAATTTTTTAAAAGAAATTTCTAGTTAAATGATAGCTTGTACTTCACCACATATTATGAATTCAATAACCCTCAAAGCTATTTTGGCAAAAGAGATATCTTATAAGGCATACAGAATGAGTACACGATCATGTGGCATGGTATATAAGAGTTTTCTTGGCAGAAGTTTGAAATGACAACATTATTATCAAGAGCAAACTCATGCAGAAATAAGTTATACAGGTCATCCTAAACAAGTGCCAATAAAACTGGATACCAAACAGTGCCTTTGTACATTCTTCATACATTTCTTAACAGATCCAAGTTCTATTTCCAGGAAAGTTTAAAATAAGTGCTACAAGCTCCATTTTCCATATCCTTCTATACCATGAAATCAAATGTTCAGACCTTAAAAGGACAGCAACAGATGCTACAAATTTTAGAAAACCTCTAATATGACCTGACTTAGCTTCTCCCTACAAAATATGCAGGCTGTTATGAATGATATTTTAGGATCCATCAGGACAACTAACAAAACTGACATGAAGTTCAACGGAAAGATTAATATTGTATTTCAGATGAGCTGAAACATGTGCTAATGACATAAAACCCAACTTTGTAGCTTTTGTGATTAAGGGGCTATTAGACCTTAAAACTAACGTCAGTCTACGACTGACTACTGCCTCACGTTAAGTTTGGGCCACTGCGTTATTGTTAGTTTGAATCAGCAAGGCAAGAGTGAGGAGGGATGACAAATTTTTAGAGTAGACTTTTTTACTTTTAAAAGCAATTGTTTGACAGCTGTTCAGAGCTTTGGGTTTCCTAGCAGTAGCTCTGGGAGAGATAGATTGTGGACACAGTGTAGGTGAGGAGGTCAAACTGTGTCACTTAATAGCTCATGGATACTCAAAGTGAGGGTTCTGGACTTTGTCATCTAGATATCACTAGTGCAACATGTGTAGAATAAATCTGCTATGTACTTGAAAGAGTCCATCTGTCTGTCTGTTCAAGAATCCCTCCTAAACATGAAGAGCTAGGACTACCAGATTTGGTATGCAGCTGGCCTCTTATCATAACTTAAAGCATGGTGAGGGTCTGGTTGTGCTAGGGAAAAGGTTATGTACCTGGAATGGGATTGCTTCTCATCAACCCATATAAAAAAGAGACAGAATCACCAGGCAGGTGAAAGGGGCTGGCTGGGGGGTCTACTCCCACCCTTCCCAGACTGCTCCAGCCCCAAGCCTCCCAATCTCTCAGGCACCAGTTAGCAATGTCGGGGAGCTGGAGCCATCCCCTCCCCCAGATTTGTACAGGAACATTGCTGGCTGTTCCCTGTCGTCAAGCAGCATGTGAAAAGTGCACAGTTTGCTGCATTCCTCACTCTGGCTGGGGGCATGCCGGGGCAGATGAACCTGGGCCTGCCCCACCTGGGGAACATGTACCCACCTGGCTGTGCTCACTGGAGCTGCAGCAGCCATGAAGAGTCACTTCTGACCTGGCCCCAAGATATTAGTGCCACTATGGGCTAGTAACTGGAGTTTGAGCTTGTCAGGGTGGAAACTGAAGTAAACAGTCGGCAGAGCACTAAGTACACCATACATGCACATACACATACACCTTTCCCCCACCACCACCAGCACTACACTAACAAAAATATATGAAAAAAAAAAATTACAGGGTAGTACTGTGTGGATTATATGCAATGTAGCAGTACTGGAAGATTTACCCAGCATCGCTCAGGTTCTTAACTCAGTTTTGTTTTTCTTCTTTTAAATAATTGATCGTCGCTCTGGCATGGGATGAAGGATTCAGTATGTAGGCTGCCACAGGGAGAGACAAGTTCAAACGCCAGTTACTAGCCCATAGTGGCACTAATAGCTGGCGTTGTCTAAGTTTTTACATTAGGTAAACATAAAAGGATTGAGCATTGTGAATTAATTTCTGTGTTATGGCACGGGTTCAGGTAGCCTAAGCCACATGCATTCTTTGTGACTTTTCCTCTGATGTTTTGTGGCCATGAGCTCAACTAGAAACAGGGCTCTGCCTTTTGGTTCTGACATTTCAATGATGACCTTTAAAAGCTTTTCAAATCAAAACAATCACTTTCTTCAATTAGATACCTCACAAGCAGCTATAATGTAAACCTTATTCCCACTTTCCCATCAGTGAGGTAAAGGCTGACCGAGGAGAAGTACCCTCCAGGTCAGTTATGGGGCAATTTGGTCTGTTTGCAGAAGACATTCTGGTTCTCTTCTGCATTGAGCTTGGCAATGCTACTGAGCGGTATCTGATGCCAGTGATTACACAATCCCTTTGCTGATTGTGTAAGCTACGTTCCTCCAGAGAAACATTTGAGGCCATTATGCTCATTTTATTTGATTATAGGCTGAACATTAAATTTAACTGCATGTTCCAAGGGGAAAAAAAAAGGTTGCTACCCAGGCCATAGTAGCACACAGAGACATTTACATTTGTGAATTTAAAGCACACAATCCTGTTTTAGGGGACTGTTGCCCCTTTTATAAAATCAAATTTGTGTGGAGGTAAGTGGATACCCTGAGACCTATAACATGGTATCAGAAATCCATATGTTGAATTGCTTTTCTTTAAGAGTACAATTTGTCTGACATGAAAAAGATATACTCAGCACACTGATGATTATTCACAGGTAAAGGTGTTTTTTTACTGGCTTACATGAGGTCACTCAGCCACTGACTCCAAACATCAGTGTACACTAGAAGTACTTATTTTTGCATTTCATAGACAGATTTATTTACCTGCATAGCTGCAGTGTTCTCTGTACCTTTTCACAATTGCTCTGAGGTGGATTGGAGCCAGCAGCATGTAGTTGTGGTGTCTCAAGAATGCACAGATTAATTCCTCTACTTCATCCTTACTCTGTCCTTTTCCTGATGCAATTTACCTTCCTCTTCAAGTTGGGTTAACAGAGCTCACCCAGGACTGGGACCTTGGAACCAGGCTCCACTTATCTTTCATCCATGGCCACACACTCCCTGTGCATGCACATACATTTCCCTGTCTTCAGCCCTGCCCCCAGCAGTCTATAGTAAATACGTTTCTTATCCAGTCCCACGCTGGAGGTTTCTCTCTAGGAATTTTGCCGTTTACTTCAGTAGGAGTAGGATCTGAACCCTAGCTAACCAAAAGTTGTAAAAAGTCACTCAGAACACAATGGCTACGTCTACACGTGAAGCCAACATCGAAATAGGCTATTTCGATGAGTAACGTCTACACGTCCTCCAGGGCTGGCAACGTTGATGTTCAACTTCGACATTGCGCGGCACCACATCGAAATAGGCGCTGCGAGGGAACGTCTACACGCCAAAGTAGCACACATCGAAATAAGGGTGCCAGGCACAGCTGCAGACAGGGTCACAGGGCGGACTCAACAGCAAGCCGCTCCCTTAAGGGCCCCTCCCAGACACAGTTGCACTAAACAACACAAGATACACAGAGCCTACAACTGGTGCAGACCCTGTGCCTGCAGCATGGATCCCCAGCTGCCGCAGCAGCAGCCAGAAGCCCTGGGCTAAGGGCTGCTGCCCATGGTGACCATAGAGCCCCGCAGGGGCTGGAGAGAGAGCATCTCTCAACCCCTCAGCTGATGGCCGCCATGGCGGACCCCGCTATTTCGAAGTTGCGGGACGCGCAACGACTACACGGTCCCTACTTCGACGTTGAACGTTGAAGTAGGGCGCTATTCCTATCCCCTCATGGGGTTAGCGACTTCGACGTCTCGCCGCCTAACGTCGAAGTTAACTTCGAAATAGCGCCCGACGTGTGTAGCCGTGACGGGCGCTATTTCGAAGTTAGTGCCACTACTTCGAAGTAGCGTGCACGTGTAGACACGGCTAATGATAGCAAGGCAGTTACTATATAGCTTTGTTCAAGATTACCAGAGGGAATATTATGAGGACCTAATTATATACCTTATGGGCATCTAAGCGAGAACTGTAATATACCTTACAAAACAGATTATATTGCTCATTCTGGCAGTGGGCACTAATATATGTGTGTTCTTTATACCCTCCCTTTGCCTGTGTTTGTTTTTCCTGTTTCTTACTGCTAGATTTCCCAGTCAGCCCTGGTTTTGTAGCTAGCACCCTTTCAAGGGAGTAGGGAGGCCTTTTCTCACTTTGAAAATTGGCACATAGGAATGGGGAGGAGCTGTCTGTCTTGGTGCACAATGGTAAGGTAGTTAAGGGTGAGGTGGTGCTGAGGAGTATTGGGCATTGCTGCATGGCAGGCTAGCACAGTTTAATGGTTAGTATAGCTCATGAGGTTGCAGGGGTATTAGAATTGCTGCTGCAGTCTGATCATCAGCTGAACTCTTGCTGTGCATTGTCAAGCAATGGGAGAGCTTCACTGCAGTGTTGTCAACCCCAGGTGATCAAAAAGTATGCCTCAGCTTCCAGAAACCACAAGATGAGCTTTAAATAATGAGACTTTTCAGGTAATAAAAGTGTGGCGTTCTTTTTATTTGCCTTCTGGTTTTCAAGTCTTGAAGTTAGCCTGAAATGTGAACTGAGAGTTTCTCACTAACCATGAGGGCTGAAGTCTTTTTCTTTTCTTTCCTTTGGTAACAAAAGATGACTTGTCTTCAGGAGCTGGAACTTTAAGAAAACACCGAATATGACTGAATAGGTGATACTTGGCAACACTGGCAGAAGAATGCCATTGGAATCCTCATTCTACCCACAAGAGTTTTCTTGGGCTTGATCTTTGAGTGGACCTCACAGAAGAGGGCTGGACATTGCCTCCTCTTAAGGACTGTGCTTGTCTTTACAGCTTTTATTTTGGATACCATACTGGACCCACTTTTTCTGGGGAGGAATAACCTGACTCTTTCACCCTTAGCATTAAGAAAGTTGCAGCCTTCATTTGAAACAAATCTCTGTGTGTGGTATCTTATTCACTGATGCATCTGGGCCAAACTATAAGCTTCATAAAAAGTTGGACCTTGCCAAAAGACAGGTAAATCCCTTGGCAACCACAGGAATAATTGCTTGAATTTCGTTGTTTATACAGCAGTCCATACAACCCCTTGTAAGTACAACATTCTGGGTTCCCACTTTCTGTTTATAGTTAGACTCCTGGAAATTTGGGTCTGTTTCTTAATTGGCCTATTGTTTTATTGTCCTTGCAGCTTATCCTGTACCTGTGCTCATTAAGTTCCTACAAAGAAAGTGTTCTGCATTCTAAAGATAATATGATAGATGTTGTGTCAGCAGTTTCTAAAAAGGCCTCTGTTATCAAACCTGGCAGATACTGAACAGACAAAGTCTCAGAATAATTGATATGGATGACAGGGTAAGCGTTGGGTCTCCCAATAGGTTAGCCACCTGTGCAAACAGAACTTCCAACTTCAGTTTCAGTTGCTGGCTTCTGAACAGTCAATTATTTAGGGCTTTCCAGAGATTTCACTGATGGAAAAAATCATCCAGACTTGTTTTAAAAAGGTAGCTATATCAGTGTAGTTCAGTTTTGCATTTATAACCTTTGTCTTTTTTTTTTTCCGCTCTGAATGACATCAGATTTTCAATGAAACCACTCAGTTTTAACTTTGCAGGATCAGCACTGGTGTAATTCCAAATGATCCCATATTCCATGTGTGCTGTCACATTCCCCTTTATATCTTCAGACTGCAGAGTCTTTTTCAGTAATAAAATGGGCTCCGACTGTTATTATTCTGTGAGGCCATTCATCATGCTTTCAAGAGACCAAGGAATAATCTGGGTAAAAGGGAGGGGTAGCTCATATTCTGTATGTTTTCAGCAATTAACAAATACTCATGAAAATAGCAGTCAACTATGAAATTGCCCTTTTTCATAATTCAAGTCCTCCTATTTACCCTCTTATAATGCAAGAACAAGGAAATATTCAATGAAACTGTAGGATATCAAATTTAGAACTGATTAAAGGAAATATTCTTTTACACAACTCAGAATAAACTTGTTTTACTTACAATGGATTAAAAGATATGCATATGAATAATGAGGGCAACCACAGTAATTTTATAGGTGAATAATTTTATTTTTAAAAGGGCTATCAGCACCTAAAATATGCGGCTACTAAACATCTCACATGAGCCTAATAGACGATAAGGAGGGTGACCATCCATACCATTTTCACTGGTACAGTCCCATATTTTAGGCTGGTCTCCTATTTCATTTTTTTAACACAAATGGTAATTATCCTGTATATTCACTCCCTCTGCTGAGATGCCCTTTCCCCAAGTCAGTGCAGCTGCAGGTAAAAATCAATTAGGAGCTGGCCAGACACTATGTGCAGCAAGTACTGATTGGATAGGACAGGCAGCAGTAGGAAAGGAAGCCACGGGTCCTGCCACAGAGGTACAGCCGGCTATATTTGCGGGGTAGGGTAGTGTGTTTTGTCATAAGAACATAAGAATGGCCATACTGGGTCAGACCAAAGGTCCATCCAGCCCAGTATCCTTTCAGCCGACAGTGGCCACTAGCAGGTGCCCCAGAGAGAGTGAACCGATCAGGTACCGACCTTTCTCCTGCCATGCATAACCAGCCTCTGACAAACAGAGACTAGGGACACCATTCCTACCTAGCCTGGCTAATAGTCATTAATGAACCTAACCTCCATGAACCTCTAAGATTTTAAGGGGCACCTGCAGCCAGCGGGACCACTGCAGGGAGGTAGCCCAATCCCCGCCACAGGACAGGCTCCTGTGTAGCCACTCCCCACCCCTAGCCCCTTGGCAGGCAACCGCTTCCACACCTAGGGAGTCCCACAACTGGGGAGCTCTCCAATGGGGTGGCAGCCCCATTGTCAGTGCCCGGAGGCATGGGGCAGCCAGGAGCTGCAGCCATCCCCTTCAGCCAAGGAGCACTCCCACCTACCACCACAGGATGGCAGCCCCCACTGGTCAGCCAGCACTGGAGCCAGGGCGCATCCCTACATCACTCCTGGAGTCCAGTGGTGTGAGGTTGCCAGCAACATCCCCCCACCTTCTTCAGGGCAACTGCCCCTGCTTCTGGGGAGCTCCCCCCAGGATGGCAGCCCCATTCCAGTGCCCATGGCATGGGGCAGCCAGGGAACTGCACTTGCTTGGCAGTTGCAGCCAGAAATTGCACCCACCCCACATACCCCAGGATGCCCCATATTTGGGATAGGGAAATATGGTCACCTTAACTATAAGTGACCACTGTAGACTGATCTAAAATGCACCGTTTTCTGCCCTAGCAAAATATTAATTTGAATAATCATAAAAATGGACATCTATATTATTTCGTATCGTTATTTTTTATTAGGAGCAGGACAATAAGTAACAAAATTTGATTGCTATTGAAGTAGAGAGATGCACAAAAGTGTATGCTCTTTGGTCGTGGCTATGTTTCCTTCTACTGTAGCACCTGTTCAGGAACATCTCCCACACTCAACTGATAGTAAGGAAGTAAAGAATTGGATAAAGCACTTTCTTTTTGTAAAATATAGGAAAAATTGAAAGGTGGTGAACTTTGGAATTTGAAATTTTCTCACTTTGATCACTGATTGTTCATTTTCACTTTATTCTGCACACTTTCATAGACATTTTGTACCACATTACATTTTATGGTGCTTTATAAAATCCATACATAATTTTCTTCCTCAGCTCCACAGCCCCATTTTATAGGTGGGGGAAACAGAGCACATGGCAGTTGTAAAGTGTCCACGCCAAGTCAGACGTCAGAGGCTGGAACAGACCTCAGACTTCCTGGCCCCTGGTTCTTGTCATTACCTCAAGAGCATCCTTTCTCCCTTTAGCATTTAAATACCACTCATGTTTCCCTTTACCAGGATGTACAGGACCCCAATCACCTATGAGCACCCTGAGATTTAATACTTTAAAGCATGACTTAAAACAGCCTGCCCAGAATTATCACCCTTAGAAAGATAACCTCTGAGCCTGGTGTGTCATTTATATTGAATAGATTTTTGTGACCATTTCTCTCAAAGGCCTTGGTTCGAAAAATGTTATTACATAGTGGGAACGTCATCCTGACATTGGGGCTCACGTGGATAACAGATTCATTCTGAAAACTGGGCTAGGCATTATTCTGTTAAGTCCCAAGGGCTACGTCTACACGTGAAGCCAACATCGAAATAGGCTATTTCAATGAATAACGTCTACACGTCCTCCAGGGCTGGCAACGTCGATGTTCAACTTCGACGTTGCGCGGCACCACATCGAAATAGGCGGTGCGAGGGAACGTCTACACGCCAAAGTAGCACACATCAAAATAAGGGTGCCAGGCACAGCTGCAGACAGGGTCACAGGGTGGACTCAACAGCAAGTCACTCCCTTAAAGGGCCCCTCCCAGACACACTTTCGCTAAACAGCGCAAGATACACAGAGCCGACAACTAGTTGCAGACCCTGTGCCTGCAGCATGGATCCCCAGCTGCCGCAGCAGCAGCCAAAAGCCCTGGGCTAAGGGCTGCTGCCCATGGTGACCATAGAGCCCCGCAGGGGCTGGAGAGAGAGCATCTCTCAACCCCCCAGCTGATGGCCGCCATGGAGGACCTGGCAATTTCGACATTGCGGGACGCGGATCGTCTACACGCTCCCTACTTCAACGTTGAACGTCGAAGTAGGGCGCTATTCCGATCCCCTCATGAGGTTAGCGACTTTGACGTCTCGCCGCCTAACGTCGAAGTTAACTTCGAAATAGCGCCCGACGTGTGTAGCCGCGACAGGCGCTATTTCGAAGTTAGTGCCGCTACTTCGAAGCAGCGTGCACGTGTAGACACAGCTAAGGTGTTGCATATATGAGAAGCAAAACACAAATGTGGAGTGGTGATATTACAATGTGTTTTGTTTGGTTTTTTTTAATTAATTACTCCACAGTACTGTTACCCTTGCTCCTAGTTGTTACCTTTTGATAAGCTTCACTAGGCAGCAGACAGGAATGACCACCCAGAAGTACCCATGGCTGTGATCTCCTTACTTTAAGAGATTTGTCCCAAAGGAGCTCCCTTCTCTTCCAACTCTGCAATCACTTTCCCTCCCATGTAGATATTTTCCCCCTTGCTCTTAACCCTTTTGTCCCAGGGTCAAAAGATTTTGTCCTCAGCCTCTTTTACCACGTGTAGGCACAAGGTTAAGGAACAGCTGCATTAACAGAAGGGCAGAATCTCCAGGGTAGGCAAACGGAAAGAAAAAAAAAAGATTAGGATAAGGACAATGTGGGTGTCTTGTGACAATGGTAATAAATCACAGATACAGCCACTTTCTTTTAACACTTTACACAGATGTAAAAAATACCATCCCTAAGGCTGCCCTCCATTTTAGTTCTTTCTGCCAAATTGTAACTTTATCCTTCCTTACACCTCTTATTGTTCCATATTGCAACAGAATTCACACACACTGCGTCTCCTCTAAACAAAACTTTTTCAAGAAATACTGTCCCCCAACTTCCTCAGTGCATTTCCATGGCTCATCTCAATGGCTGTTGTTTGTTCTAGGACATTATTTCTGATGTCCCATTAGTCAAAAAGGCATTAGGCACAAATGCTTTATGTTTGTAGCTAGGATGGTCCTTAAACTGACCTGGAAAATGTATCTGTCTGCTTTACCTCTGAATGTTGCTCAAATTTAGGATTCGTGTCATTTGAACTTCATTTACAAAACAGAGTCACATTCCTGACAGTCTCCCCAAATCAATTTAAAGTTAAAAATGCTACATGTGTCTTCAGATTTACTGTTCAAGCTTGTTCATGAATGGTGTCTATGGACACATATCCCAGGAAACAGTTCTCACTTGAGTAAGCTGTCTTCCTGATTCCTTTGCTTCAATAGACGTATTTCCTTTCAATATTTTCTCAGATTTTAATCTCAAAATTGCCACAATCAGATGTTTTAGAGTCTAAGGGGATATATTTTCTGACCAGCCTGAATTGTTAGGTCACTCTTGTTATTTGGCTCTTTGTCATTGTCCAATTTCATAAATGGTTATTCAGGTCAACAGTAATGTAATCCAGGGACTGGAGTTATCAGCACAATTGACAGTAAAACTGTTATGTGAGACCAGCTGTTGACTTGTGGCTGTCACTGAGATGGCCAGAAATACTAATAGAAGCTCTCTCCCTTTCTTTCTTTCACCATCAAGATCTTATAGTAGTGTCCTTATTCCTCATCATGCAGAGAAAGAAGGAAATAACCTTTAAAATGTTTGCCTGCAATCATAAAGAGAACAATACAAAAATGCTGGCAATGGGCCAAATTGGCATAGGACCCTTTTTCGGAGCATGTGGAAGGAGAGTCTTTCTCACAGGGAAGTCTGTCCAAACCTCAGTCCTTGCATTCATCCATGTCGAGCCAAACAGCCCTGTGACTGCACCAGACCTGACATACTCCTTGAGGCACAATCTCTTGCTTTCCATGTAGTGATCCAATTCTGTCCGACTAGTTATTCCTAAACCAGTAGCCTATTTGACTAAATATAATCGTAACCAAAAACCAAGCACTATATCCAAAATTTTCAGCTCAGTCAATGTGGAGGAATATTTTAGATAGTTCTAGAAATAAAACTGGAAACTTAGCAGCAAGCCACCTTTACAGTCTTCTAACTATAGATGGCTGCTGTCCACATTGCATGTAAGTGTCTTGCTTAATACAAGTTTAAATGATGCAAGGGACTAAATTCATGCTTCCACTGTATCTCTTCAGAGACCAATCAACCATTCAACAGACCGTGATTTTTCCCTCACCTTCAGCCTAAATTTTGCTAAGTTTCATTCCACTATTTCTAATAATATGTCCTTTGAACCATAGCAAACAATCACTTCTTCCTCAGTGCGTAAAAATATTCTCTCTTAAAAATGCCCTGTAAATACTCACATATGGACGTCATATCATCTCTTTTCAGTTCTCATTTAGCTAAGCTTAAAACATCTTTTAGCTGTTGTAAAGTTTCTTGTAACCCTAAATGGCCTTTGTCAGATCTCTGAATTCTTTCAAATATAAATGACTCTTTGAGGTGGAGGTGCTATTATAAGTAATATTTTAGAAATATTCTCAGTTAGTACTACATGGACAGGTTCTATACCCTGTCTGACATAATGTCTTTCTAGATATATCCCAAAATTCATTTTATTCTTACAAACAGAATTCTTCCTTGCAAGCTTGTACCTCTGTATATTGTCTGTTCTAGCCCACACAAATTCTTCAGGCCTTTTGCTTTCCTAAGATTTCACTCATTCACTCATGTAGAACCTGTATTAGTGATATCCCACCTATTCCTCTAAGGACATGTCACTTAATATTTCCACAGAAACTACAATCCTATACGGGTTGATAAGCTTGTGTAGAATATTGCAAATCACGTCTATGAATCCTGCCCATGTGTATCTAACACCAGAAGGCAGTAACCCCAACTTTCCACTGACATGTATATGCATTTTTTTATAAGCAACAGCAGTGATAGTTCCACAAAAACATTTTCTGCTTCTAGAATAAACTCTGGTAAAACCTTTCTAGCAGAAAGTAAGTGTTTTCCATTTTTTCAAGGAGAGGCCAAAGTTTACCAATTTTGTTTTGCTTCACATGTCATTTTGTATGAGGTCCCATTAGCCAAACATAACACAGAAGTATTCATTGAGCATGATATTAACATTTGGCTTCTATCCCACATCATCTGAACTTGTAATCATTGAAGAGATTTACAATGTCCAATCTGCCTTATTTTGATTGGTCAAAATCAATCTTAATTCAAGATGTTGGTTGCTGCCAGATATCAGTCATCTTCCAAGAGCATATCATTCTAGAATAAGCATGGCATTAAGTAATTTGATCTAGTCAGACAAGAGCTCAGTTATATTAATGAGCTGGAGCATGCACATGCTAGCTCATAAAATGCCAACAAAGAGTACTTAGTTTCATTACAATCCCTTCCCTGAACTATTTATCGATACTGCCCTCATAAAATAGCAAATATTTGTATGACTTCATAGCTATCATTTCTACCATGTTGTTCTTTGAGAAAGTAAATAAGGACTCACCTCACCTTCCCCCACTCCTCTTAGTCCCATAGCAGTTTACTTAAATGCCTTTTTGTGTGTTGATATACTCTGTAAACCAAACACAGCATGGGCAATTTTAACTACGTTGTGAAAATTGTATATGTTTAGTTTTAGAGGTTTCATACGTCAAATGACATGAACGTCCTGTTGCAAACAGAGCTTCAGACCAGCTTTTATCTTGCACTCTCACTTTCTTTTCCATAGTGCATTTAGCCAGAAAAGTAGATGTCAGAAGGAATCCTGACTTCCTTCTTCCCTGATCCCAGTGCACCTAAGGTACATGCTCTCTTTTTTCAACTCCCACCCCTTACCGAAACACTGGAGAAAATGATAGCGTAAGACAGAATATTTGGTTTGGTCTGCCAGTGTGTTTTCTGCTGTCTGCCAAATACATTGTCAATAGGTCAACAACATTAGCATTATTATAATTTTTAGCATCCCTGTTTGGTTCCATGATGGATCGGTTTTTAATAACTGTCTTATGAATGGTGAAGCTACGAAATACACATTGGTTGTTTGTGTGTTTGTGTCTATTTGAAAATAAAAACTATAAAAATAGGAAATTTAACAAGTATTTTTTCCTAGATATTATGTACAACAGGTTCTACTCTAGCCTTAGATATGAGAACAATATGGCTGGAAAGTTTCATTTCATATTTGTAGATAGAAGAATGGATAGACCTCTTAAATTATACACCAAAATAAGCTCATTTCTCCTTCAAATAGAAACAGAAGAAAACTCCTCATTTGGATTGTAGACCATCTACCTAACCCTAAAAGAATACTATATTTTTAGTTTACATTTTTCCTCATTAATGTCCACTTGAAAATGCCCGATTCATTTATTTAGTTTTACAAATGCTCCCTCCAGGCTTTCCCCTCTAGAAAAGGACAGAGATAAAAAAAATACCCCTTCTCCTGTGGTTTTCAAATAGCAAATCCTGCTGTGGAAGACATTTAACTGGTGCCCATTGTCATAATATTTTCTGTATTTGGCCACGTCCTCAGTCTGAAATGGTGAGCTAAGCAATCGTCACAGTTAAGTACAGTTTAATAATGGATCTGTCACTGCACACCCTTTTTGCCTTCTCGCCTGCTGCCAGGGTCAGTAGTTCTCCACACAGAGAGCATCATGGAATTAGGGTTTCACAGCGATTATGCAGTATTTCCCCCAGAATCCAAGTTTAAAAAAAAAATGATGTGCCCACTCTTTCTTATCACAAGTATAAAATAGGTGAACTGTATCCTTTTGCCGGTGCAGTTCAAAAAAATATAGCTTGGAGACAATTAAAAGTGAACATCTCCCAATCAACTTAGTAGGGTATCTGGTAACTATGCAGGTGAATTGTCGGTGGGAGTAAAAAGCCACAGTGAAGGAGCAAAAGGCAAAATGTTGTTTGCTGAAGCTGAATTTGATGTTTACACCAACAGAGATATAGACTGTCCATGTAGTGCCTGCAGGAAAAAGATCTGTTTGAGAGCCCTGATTGGATACCTGACCCTGTGCTTTTGCCTTTCCAGAGCTACGTCTACACGGGTATGATACATCGAAATAGCTTATTTCCATGTAGCGAAATCAAAATAAGCTATTTCGATGAACAGCGTCTACACGTCCTCCAGGGCTGGTGCCGTCGACATTCAACATCGACATTGGGCAGCACTACATCAAAGTAGGCGCTGCAGGGGGGCGTCTACACACCAAAGCAGCCCACATTGAAATAAGGTGCCAGGAACAGCTGCAGACAGGGTCACAGGGCAGACTAGCACTTCCGGGGCAACAGCTAGCTGCTCCCTTAAAGGGCCCCTCCCAGACACACTCAGCCTGCACAGCATGCTATCTGCAGAGCCACAAGCACACACACCCCGTGGAAGCAGTATGGACCCCCAGCAGCAGCAGCAGCAGCAGCAGCAGCAGCAGCAGCTGGAGATCCACACACCCGCCCCTGCAGGAGCAGTGGTTGCCCTGCTCAGTGCCATGCAGGAGGCAGCTGATCATCTTTTCTTTGTGGAAAAGGAGCAGCCCCCAGGGGATGAGGAAGCAACCCCAGACCTTGCTGCCCTCCACCCCCCCCCGACCGCACACGCCGCTGGCTGGGGAGCTACCCCATGAGCATAGACTGGTGGGAGCGGCTGGTGCTCGGTGAGTGGGACGATGACCGCTGGCTCCAGAATTTCCGTATGAGCCAGCAGACATTCTTGGAGCTCTGCCAGTGGCTCACCCCTGCCTTACGGCACCAGGACACCTCCATGTGACATGCCCTCACGGTCGAGAAACAGGTCGGCATCACTATCTGGAAGCTGGCCACTCCAGACAGCTACCGATGCGTGGGGCAGCAGTTCGGTGTGGGCAAGGCCACCATTGGGGCTGTCCTCATGAAGATAAGAGGACCCGGGGTGGGGAAGCTCTGGGCGGGGGAGCCCTCGGGGGAGCCCAGGGGGTGGAGGGCCAGACACACCCTGCACCCTCACTGGTGCTCTCTCATGTCCTTCTCCTGCTGGTCGTCTGCACAATCAATGCCCTGCTCCTTCAGGCTCGTGCGGCTTGGGGACCCGGATGCTGCCATCGCGGGGTTTGCCACCCTGGGCTTCCCAAATTGCTTTGGGGCTCTGGATGGGACCCATATCCCCATCCGTGCCCCAGAGCACAGCAGAGGACACTTCCTCAATAGGAAGGGATACCACTCCGTGGTCCTCCAGGCCTTGGTGGACAGCCAGGGCCACTTCCTGGACATTTATGTTGGCTGGACTGGCAGCACCCACGATGCCCAGGTATTCAGAAATTTGGACCTGTGCCGCCGGCTGGAGGTGGGGACCTACATCCCTCAGCGGGAGATCCCTGTGGGGGACACCACCATGCCCCTCTCCGTCATCACAGACGCGGCGTACCCCCTCCGGCCCTGGCTCATGCACCCTTACACAGGCCATCTCACAGCCAGCCAGGAGCGGTTCAACACATGGTTGAGCGCACTTTCGGCCGCCTCAAAGGGCGCTGGAGGTGTCTTCTCACCCGCCTGGATGCAGGCCTCACCAACATCCCCCAGGTTGTGGGCGCGTGCAGCGCACTCCACAACCTGGTGGAGAGCAAGGGAGAGGCCTTCTTCCAGGGCTGGGCTGTGATGGCTGGCAGGGCCGACATCCAGCCACCTGCTGCCCCCAGTCGCCAGGTCAACCCTGGGGGGATCCGGGTCCAGGAGGCCCTGCGGGCCCATTTTGACCAGGCTGCGGGGTGAATGCTGGCAGGGCCAGCTGCAGGCGAGCCACCCACTCCACCCCCACATCCTCCACAATACTCCCTGCCCCCACACCCACACCACAGAGCACCCGAGAGCACACCCCCCCCCACTTTTCTTTGAAATAAATGGAAATGTTGTGTCAAACCAAGCAGTGCAACTTCTTATTAATAACTTAGAAAAGAGGGGGGAAATATTTACATAGGGGGCAGCTAACAAAACAGGGGTCCAACACAAACTATATACAAATGGGGGATATGTACAAAGGGGGGGGGGCACGTCCTCAGCCCTGCACCCTATTGTCCAGTGCCCAGTGTTGGAGGGCGCGACCCTCGCTTTGGCCGGAGCCCTAGGCGAGGCTGGGTGGGGGCCGGGAGAACCGGCAAATACGGCCAGGCGGCGGTGTCCCCAGGCCCATCGTCCCCCTCGGCAGCAGGCCGCAGGGTGGCTGACAGTGGAGGGATGGCAGGCGGAGCGGCGGGTGAAGCGGGGGGTGGCGCAGCAGGCGGAGCGGCAGGAGGCATGGCGGGGGGGGGGCCAGGTGTTGCGCTATGCGCTCAAAGGTGCGCATGAAGGCCCCCCAAGCCTCCTGGCACCAGGCCAGTGCTTGCTCTTGGAGCTCCAGCCGCCGCTCCTCCACCCGCAGGCACCGCTCCGACACCTCCAGCTGACGCCGGAGGGTTGCGAGCAGCTGGGGGTCCGTGGCTGTCCTCTGCTGGTGGCTCCGCCGTCGACCCCGTCCTGGGGTTGGTCGGTGCTCCGCTGAGGGGCTGGCCTGCTGGGATGGTCCCGGTGGGCTCTCCAGGATGACAGACACCTCGCGGGCACTCTCCGGGCCCTCTGATGGTGCAGCTGCAGAACACAGGGGGGAAGAAGAGTGGAGACAGCCCTTAGTGTGGGCCCTGACCCATGGCCCTTGTCCCCCTACCCCTCTGCTGCTGGTTCCCCATCCCCGTCCCCGGGAGATGCTGATGCTGATGCTGATGGGTGTCCCCACCCCACAGGGGACCCTAGGTTCCGCTCCCCCCATCCCCAGGGATGGGGCATGGCGCTGTCCTGCTGGGGGAGCAGGGGCTGATGCACTCTTCTGAGGGACATGCCACTGCTGTCCTTGGGGCCATGGTCATCTGGGCATGTGGAGGGCCCTGGTCATGTCTGTTGTCCCTGCCCCTTAACCCCGGGGGTGTGCACCGGGGGGGGTACATACCTGACGGTCCGCTCCCACGGTCAGGGGACACCCACTGGGTGGATGCCCTGCTGGAGCTCCAGGACGGGAGGGCAATGCGGAGCCCCCCGTCACTGGAAGATCCCCCCGCCTCCGGCATCCTAGGGGTGGGCTCCTGTGGGGGCCCCTGGGGTGCAGGGCTTGCCTCCGGGGCGGACTCCATCTCCGGGGCCTGCTGGGGCTCGTCAGCCAAGGTGTCAAGAGTGGCCAGGGTGGAAGAGGTGTACCACGGGCCCAGGATGGCCCTGAGCTCCCTGTAAAAGGGGTAAGTGGTTGGGGCGGCCCCAGATCGGCTGGCCGCATCCCAGGCCCGGGTGTAACCCTGCCGCAGGTCCTTAACCTTACTCCTGATGTGGTCAGGAGTGCGGGCAGGGCAACCCCGGGCAGCCAGGCCCTCGGCCAGCCGAGCAAATGCGTCCATGTTCCGCCCCTTGCTCCCCATTACCTGGAGCACCTCCTCCTCTCGCCAGAGCCCCAGCAGGTCCTGGATCTCAGCCTCCATCCAGGAGGGGCCCCGCTGCCTCTTCCCCGGCTGGCTGCCAGTCTGGGAGCCCTGGCTCCCCTTGTGGGGGGTGCCCTGGGGGCGCTTGGGGGGCTGGCTGGCTGCCATCGATGCGAGGGTGTTGGGCTGTGGCTGCTGCAGGCATGCAGGCTGACCGCGTGGCAGTGCTGCTGCCTGCACGTGCTCTCAGCTTCCTGCACAGGAACGCAGGTGGCGGGGAGCTTTAAGGGGCTGCTGCACGTGGCGACCATAGAGCTCGGGGCTGGAGAGAGCGTCTCTCAACCCCTCAGCTGATGGCCACCATGGCGGACCCTGCTATTTTGATGTTGTGGGACATGGATCGTCTACACGTGCCCTACTTCAACGTTCAACGTCGAAGTAGGGCGCTATTCCCATCTCCTGTTGGGGATAGCGACTTCGACGTCTCGCCGCCTTACGCCGATTTCAACTTTGAAATAGCACTCGCCACATGTAGACATGGCGGGCGCTATTTCGAAGTTGGCACGGCTACTTTGAAGTAGCCGGCTCGTGTAGACGCGGTTCAGAAGACCAACTGTTCTAATGAGACCGCTGATCCTCTGCTTTGCTGTCCTTGCAGTCCCCTATTGCCAGGACCATTACCTTATAATGGATATGAATTGCCCATGAAGAAATTCAGACTGTAAATCAGAAGATGGTTTCTAACCACCAGAGGGGAGAGGGTCTGGAAAACCTCTCCCCTCTGGGAGTTTTGGGGTGGTAAAGCAAACAAATTAATTAATTTTAAGAGACAACTGGACAAATTATGAGTTTTTTTATGAGGTTGCTTGTGAGGGTGAGAGGTGGGGCTCAGCAGCCTTGGAAGATACTTCTGCTTTATGTCTTGTGTTCCCAAAGCTCTCACTTCAGGACTTCAGCCAGCACTGGCAGGGGTCAGAAAGGGTCAGCCCAAGTCCCGCAGAATGTATTCTGTGAGTAGGCTTTTATCTCCTTCATCTGAAGCATCAAGGAATATGCCTGAAGGTGGGACATTGAGCCAGGTGGGACAGTGCCCTGAGGTCATGCTTAGCATTCTCTCTCAGTTAATTGGTTGACACACATGCTCATGATCTTAACAATGACTATATGGAAAAAAAATTTCCCACCAGATTAGCTTGGTGGTGACTGGGGATGTTTTGGGCGTTTTTTTTTTTTTTGTTTTCTTTTCTTCTCCCCCATATGGCATGTGGGTGTGGGTCATCTAATCATTTCTCTGTCATTTCAGCAGACCGGAAACCCTGGTGACTTCAGTTATCATTGTCTTTGTCTATGGCACAGAATCGTCTAGCCTTCTGTGAGCCTCAATGACTTTAGTTCTGTTTCCATTACTGGATTTAGTATACGAGTACTGGGGTGATTTTGATGGCCTGTGATGCACAGGATATTAGTCTAGATTGCCTTAAACTCAGGGGGTACATTTGTCCTGCCAAAAATATACTTCAAGGCCGCATCTACACTGGCCCCTCCCTTTAGAAAGGGGCATGTTAATGAGGGAGTTTGGAAGATGCTAATGAGGCAATGACATGAATATGTAGCACCTCATTAGCATAAGGGCAGCTGCTCATGATTCAACAGTGCCACTTTCAGAACGCACGCCTCCTGTGTACATGAGAGCCTTTCAGAAAGCTGCCCTGAGTTCCAAAGCCCCTTCTATTTGATTTTAGGAAGGAGCTTTCAAAGTCAGGGGATCTTTTGGAAAGGCCCCTATCTACAGGGGCAGCTTGAGGTCTGAAAGAGGCACTTTCGAATCACGTGGCCACCATTATGCTAATGAGGTGCTGCATGTTCATTTTAGCACTTCATTAACATGCCCCTTTCGAAAGGGAGGGGCCTGTGTAGGTGTGGCCCAAGTCTCAGAGCTTGGGTGGAAAGATTCAGGCTGATGCTATGGGGCTCAAAACAGCAGTGTGGGTGTTTCCATTCAGGTTGAAACTTGGACTCGGAGATCCTCACCTCACATTGGATTGCAAAGTCCGAACTTTTCCTAAGCAAGAATGTCTGCGCTGCAGCTTTTAGCCTTGAAGTGTTAGCCTAAGGCACTTGTCCCTTGCACTGAGACACAATGGTGCTGGAGTTTTATGGGAGGTTCTTCAGTGTATGACACTGTGACTCCACTAGTTTTCTCTCACATCCTGAAAAAATTCTATTTTAACCCTGAATGTTATAGTTACTATAAGCTGTTTTTTTTAGTGATTTAATTCTAATCCCAGTACTCAGAAGCCCTGCTTTGGCAGGGTGCTGAGGCAGCCTTCTGCTACATGGAGTATAATACAGCATTAATGAAGAAACCTAGGAAAACTCAGCAGTAAAGACTAAAATAATTTTTCCCTGGGCCACGGTGAAGAGTGGTCACAAATAATGGGGCATGGTCAGGGAAATGTGACCTTCTGGCAATCACATCTACTCTTAGCAATATTCAGATTTTTAAAATATGCATATTATCATCATGCTTTGGTTATAAATGCTAGAGTGAAAAGTTTACAGAGCAACCTCTATTTAACCTATGCCTGAAACTTTCTAAAATATTAACGTTTTGAGCTGAAATTTTGTTTGGCCTTTTCCTAAAGGTGGATAATTCTGAAAAGTTTGAATAAAATTATCTTTGATACTCTTGACATATGTAAGGGTTATTCTTTCAATTGTCAAAAAAATGCACTCTCTTGTTTTTTGAGAGGATACATAAGAAATAGGTGAGTTCTCAGACTTCAGACCTGGTATTTAGGACTTGATAAGCAGCATTTGCTCTGCCAGATATGAAAAAAAAAAGAAAAAAAGAAAGAAAAACTGCTTGGCTGAGCACACAAAGTGGAAAATTCTATTAAGTTGGGAGCACAGCAGCTGAGCTTGTAAGCTGGAAGGTTACAGTACAATTCTGTCTAAAAGAGAAGAAAACATTACTCTTTTTTCCACAAAACGAGATTTTTCTCATCTTTCTTGTAATTTTTAATTAGGGGCAGACAAAATGGCTTAGTCCAAATATGAGCAAGAGCTTTTCATTTTTTTCTGAAATAACCCATCTTTGTAAACTTTTTTCCACATTTTCCATTGATTTTAATAGAGGAGCCCATCTTCCATTCTAGTTCACTCCCTTCCTACTCTGTCTTTCAACATTTACCTATGTTTCAGTAAATGTTGCAGCCACTGTTCTGTCATCTGTCAACGGTCCTCTATACAGTTTGAACATCTCTTATCTGGCACTCTTTTGTCCGGCAACATTCATAGTCTGGCATGATTTTAGTTAGCCAGAAGTTGACTTAACATGGGTATGGCCAGTTTCCTGTGGTCCCGTAAAGGTTGTTCACAATCACCAGTCCTGGATGTGTTCTGTGCTGTTATTTAGCTTTAATTTACCCCAAATGACTTCTAAGAGCTCCATAAGCAATGGAAGCTTTGGTAATTCTGCTAGAAAATATTGACCTCCCATGGTTCTGTAAATTCTCTGCTTCAGCACTGGTCACGTCCCCAGGGTGCTAGATAAGAGAGGTTCAACCTTCACTTTAAAGCTTTCATTTTTCTCTCTGGATTATTCTTAACTAATCACATTCAAAGTATACCAGGCCTCTGCCATAAAAGCCTACACTAAGAAATCTATTGCACAGTAGAGAGTTTGGTCAGAGATGTATTCTCAGAGGTGCTGCTGTCTCAGAGACCCAGTGCCAAAAGAAAGTTTAAAAGCACAACGTTAATATATGCCCACTACCATTAAAATGAAGAAATCTATAAAAAAACAAAGTAAAACACTCTAAATGGTAGTGTAAAAGTGGGTTAAATTACAATGAGACAGACTGTCCCAGGTGGGGATGGCAGAACAATATTTTCTGAATAATGTCTTTGTTAATGCAAGTGTATTTGGGAAAAATATCATGAAAATTATTTGTACAGCACACAAAGCTCAGGGAACAATTCAGGAATAGAACCAAAATTTAAAACAAGTAATTCAAAGGCAATATTAAAAATAAATGTTCTGACTTTTCAGCTAGCTCTAGTCATAGAAAATGGGGAACCTCAGGGCTTGTCTACACTTACCTCTGGGTCAACATTCCAGAGATAGATATCCCAGGCCTTTATTTAAAAGATCTAGTATGGACCCACTCAATTGAATGTTGATGGTTGACCCTGGTACTCCTTTCAGTGAATCACTAAGAATAAGGGAATTTGACAACAGAGCTTCTCCTTTTGAGCTCCCACTAAAAGGCCAGCAGAGACAGTCAGACTAAGATACATCAACGCCAGTTATGCCATTCTCGTAGCTGGAGCTGTGGATCTTAGGTCAACTTTCTCCCTTAGTGTAGCTCTGGTCTCAGAAACACTGCAGTTTCAGTAAAGCTTTTTGATGACAGCCAATATAATTTTCTTTTGAGTTTCACCTTCCTCTTAGCTAAGAACAGACCTATCCAACCTCTGAGCCTTGAAGGAAGCAGATATGGAAAATAAAAAAAAAAATCATGTATTCAAGTTTACCAATTTTCCAGTAAGAATGTGACTCAAGTAATTGCTGTTCAATTTCCGAGATATGAGGCCCATAACCAGACAACAAAACAGGTAGTACTTTCTTACCACTAAGAATACAATGCATGTATTCTTTAGTTACCTGGTAATTACTGGCTATTTAATTACATGGGAAATGCCACATATTTACAGAGAAAACACATGGATATTTTTGTTCCCTAAATCACTGTGCTGATTAAATGGCACAGTAATTAACTTTTGGATTCATTAAGCACAATTACCAGGATTGGAGGAACAAATGTGCTGTAATGAACTGAGCCCTGCTGCAGTGGGAAAAAGGGGCTCAGTAACTAAATAAGTCTATGCCCTCACCAACATCTATTATTTTAATCTATGTGTGTTATGCGGTCTGTTCTTCCCACTGTGTATTTAATGGGAATTATACCCATGCTGCAAAGAGACAATATTCTACTATGAAACAAAAGAAACCCCTTGTAAGTATTTGTTCGGATTTAAATATTAATGTAGTATTTTTCCATGCTCATGTACCTTTTTTGTATGCTTTTGACAAGCATGCAAGTGCCAGAATTTCCCTACACTAGTACTAGGTACCGATTTTTGCACCACTTTCACTTTAGTAGTTTCACACACATAGTGCAACCCTCCAGTACAGAGTGTTGCACTGGTATAAAGTAGGGCTTACCTCATTTGTGATTTACCTTTTCTGTTTGCATATCTGGGTGCTCATATATAGCAAATTTTCATTTTCCCAAACAAGTATTTCCACTGCAAATGTTATGAGTTTTATAAATTAAGATTGCTTACATTATCCATCCCCTTAAAATAAGAGCACTACCCATCCAACAAACTAGACAGATCATACTCTTCATAACTAAACATGCATTCATGTGGCATTGTGTGACTACTGTGAGAGAAAATTATATTTACATTCTGCTCTGTTAGGATAATTGGACTGACAAATTTACCCTAATTGTGAGTTCAATTGTAAACAGTATGTAAAAGTTTATAAGATTAGACAATAACCTGTAGTAAGGAATGTTAATGGAAAATAGGTCAACTTGTTTTCAATAATGAATGCTATAAATAGATTAAAAAAAACCAAGCAGAGACTAAGTTAGTCTAAACAGGAAGGCCAAATTAATTTGATTCAAGGACTGTGATGAAAACATGCTCAGCAAAAACAGAAGACGCAGAACAAACGAATTAATGAAGCAAAATTGTTTGGTAGAATATTAGGCCTAATTGGTGGGTAAAATAAGTGACAGAATATTAAACCTATCACTCCCTTTTTGGGTCCTTAAATAAATGTACTGGAGGGGGTAATATTTGAAGAACAGACATGGGCTACTAGAATGAACTTCACCTTAATGGCTGCCACAGCTAACGTTTCATGGGAACCTGGGCCTTCATCATCCTGATCCTGAGAGATGCCTTGACCAGAGAAGACCAGAAAGAGGGGTCCAGATGATATCACCATCTCTGACAGCTTCAGCTGAACTCCAAACTTCAACTGAGATGAAATTGGTTTGGACAGCAGGACTGACAGACTCCCCAGGTCCCTTGACAAAGCCAGGGTGGGAGGCCTGTTGCATGCCCCGAGGGGGTCTGGTGTCTCAGGCAGAAAAGGGGCAAACTGTGGCACACCCCTCCCCCAGGCCTCAGTGTTGCCACCAGCAGTGATTTAAAGTGACTGGGGCTCCAGCTGCTACCACTTGAAGCAGTGGCAGTAGTCAGGTGCTCTGGGCTCTTTAGTATGGCTGAACCCAGGGCAACTTCCCCCTTTACTTCACCCCATCAGCATTCCTGAGATTGAGCTTCAGCAACAGCATCCCCCACCCATTTCTAGTACAATTTTTTTCCCAAAAGGATGATTATTATCATCTTTAATACTGTCTACAATATTGTCAAATAAATGTTTTTTTCTGCCCCTTTAAAGACTTTATCCAGTTAAAAATAATAAGGAATGTTGTTAATATTAAAGTCTTACTTTACATTCCAAAGGCTTTAACTGCTTCTCCTTCTTTTCTATATCTTTAATAAAAGGTTTAAAGATTTGTTAATAGTGTGCTGCCACGGGTGCTGGAACAACTTGTAGAAGGTGCTAAGACCAGTGATCCAAACTATAAACCCTCTGTGTAATGGAAACCTTCAAGCCAGAAGGTGAGGTAGCTAGTTCTAGCACCTATATGTGCTTGCCACGGTAGTAAGAACACTAAGGTGTGTGTTAACCAAACCCTGAACCTTGCCTTACACCATTTAATGTCGGGCAGTAATAAAGTTATTCTAATACAGGTTGAGCCTCTCTAATCCAGAACTCTTTCATCCAGCAAATGTGTAATCCAGCATCATTTAGTTAGCCAGATGTCCACTTATCATGGGTGTAGCCTAGTTTCCCATGGTTCCGTGAAGTTTTCTTACAGCCACCAGTCCTGGCTGTGAGTGTTCTGTGATGTTAGTTAACTGTAATTTACCCCAAAATGTCTTCTAAGAGCCACATAAGCAGTGAAACTGTTGGTAATGCTACTAGCTAATATTGACCTGCAGTTTGGCAAATTCTCTCTTTCAGCACCAGTCAGGTGCTGGACTAGAAAGGTTCAACCTGTACCTATTGTGGCTCCCCAAATACCATTTGTGTTTCCAAAAAATTGTGCAAGTGCAAAATTACAAGCCAAAATCTGAACTGAAATTTTGAGCCCATGCAAACAAAAGATACTTCAAAAAATATGGCTTTTATTTTTTTCAATTCTATTAAACCAAGAAAAGACAACAGGATAGAAGCATTTGGTTTTCAGTGAAATTCTCCTTCTAACTCCCTTTGATTAGCTGGTATGCCTCAGGCACAAGAAGCAAGGTCAAGTGAGTTGCCCCAAGTGACAGAATGAATGAGTGGCTTCCAGACCTTTGCTCTAAGCTTACTTAGACATCATGCTCGCCATATTCACTTTTCGAAGAAACACAATAGGCTCTGCCATTAGGAAATTTTTATTGCCGCAAGCCAACTTCAGCTGATATTGCATGTCAATGTTTGTGGGTGAGAGAGAAGTACCAAAAGGTGTGGAAAATCATGGCTTTTGCCCAGTTAATGGGCTTGCAAATGCATCTCTGTTTTTTTTTCCTTCCCCTTCCTTATGGTTCAGCAGCAATCTGTACATCTCTGGCTGTCAGCAATCTGACTCTGTGTCAGCACCTTCTCCAGCAGAGCAGATTGCAAAATGTAGTTCTGCTGTAGGGCTTATTTCTTTTCAGTGTAACCTCCCGACTCGTTTAATAGACTAAGTATCTGGGACGGAGACCAAAACTTTGTAGCTGGATTCTGTTTTCTGTCCCCTTGGGCAATTAAGTCCTTCCAGCAGTGTTAGTGTGAGCCTCCTCTGGTGTTGCCTGCTTGATCCAGGAGGGACCTTTTAAAGAAAAAAAAAAGTTGTGTTATGGTTGTTATATTCTTGGCAAAATAGTTTAACTTTGTTTTAAGAAATGATCTTAAATCTCCAGATATTGTATTTAATAGTTAGAGTTTTACTCCTAAATTTTAACTGGGCTGTGTTAAAAATTTAGCTACAGAAGTCCTGTCGGTTTTAATGAGGATTTGTGCTGCTAGACCTTTGTGCACATTTTGGGTTCACTCACATTTGAAGGGCTTTAAATAATAACAAATGAAACAATGGAAAATATTTTCAGAGGTTTCAAATTAACAACAGCTAAACTCTGAGAAGCTGTGGCAATGTAGTGGAGTCTTTTGAGTACAGATAGCCATCTTCCTTAGAAGGTGAGACAGTGATATTTTCATTATTTTCCCATCTGGTTCTTAACACTACAGAAGGTGTGCTAAAGAATGTGGAAAAATTATTTTTGTTAAAATAAATTAACATAACATTATTATTATTTGTTTTGTAGTTTTAGATGAAGGTGCAAGTATTTGGACCTGTTTGCCCATCTCTAAGTGCTTTGTGGAGAACTATTTTAACCCTTTTAAATACACCTGAGAATATTTTGTGTACTTCCACTAAAGGTGTTTTTCTGATGTTATGCCAAACAATTCAGAATTATGGGCCCTCCCCTGTGGCTTTTGAGTACACCCTAGAAGATGTTCTCAAAGGGGTTCATCAATTTAGTGAACCTATAAACAGTAATACAGTGACTCAAATAGAGTTTTCTGGACTTCTGTATAATATGGTGAAAGTTATGACTTGCTTCACCAAGTCTGTCAGAAAACAAATGCTGAACCCTTTTTTTTTTTGCTATGTTTGTCAGATCTGTGGTTTCAAGACCTTGATATATCAGACTTATGTGCATGAGAGGTACATTAGATTCCTGCCCCAAAGAGCTACAATCTAATTTTAGATATGACACCAGGGATAACAATATATAGAGAGAGTATTTGGAGCTCATTCAACTGCTCAGTAGGTATATGCATATTCTAGTGGTACAATTTCATTTTTCTTTTGCTATATAAATAATATGGATTATTTCCTCACTTCCTGCACACACCTTTGACCTAACCTTAGGGCTGACCTAAGAGAGGGGAGCTGGCTCCCTGACGAATACGTGAGAGGACGTTATTAGTACAGAGTATGACTAGAAAAAGCTGTAGAGATGTGTCTGGGACAAGAAGATAAAAGGAATATGGAGGATGATGACACAGAGGAACAACAGAGCCCAAGAGCAATTCAGTACATAAGTGGTGTGGTTATTGAGGCCAGCTCCTCTTTGTCTCCCCAGTGTGAGAAAAAGGCAGCAGAGGCCCAGCAATAGCCTGGGAACAGGCTGGGAAGGGAAGGCTTATAGCAGCCTACCCCAAAAGAGGAGAATGATTAAGTAAAGAAAGGCAACCTGGATTAGATAATTTATGGCTGGGCATTCCCAAATGAGTTAATAAATTAACCTAAGAAAACCACATCCTGTGGATCTTGTCTTTTTTCTTGCAGAGACAATCCACTTAACCCCTCAAAGCATGGCTCACATGAGACTTAAGAGGTGCATATACCTCACGCTCTTTGCACAGCAGTAAATTGAATCTTTTTTTAAACTCTGACACCTGCATGCACTCTTAACTGATTCTAATATTGCATGAATTAATGACGGCATTTTCACCTGCAAAATCCATTTGGAAATGATTTTTTCATGTGTGAACTCTACCACTCTGTAGTCTCTAACACCAGTGCAGAAGATGGGACTTCAAAAGTACATGAGCAAGTGGTCGTACACAGGCTTGCTATTTTTTGAAAAAAGTTGTCTCTTTACATGCATTTGGCAAATGGCTAAAAATGGGAGTCCATGTGACAGGGTTCAAGCTTTGCCTCTTCCTAGTTTGAGTAATGTGAAAATTAAAGAAATTTAAAGAATTGTTTTGAGAGGATAATTTCTTTGCCTCCTTTTCCTAAAGTCACTAGACACTTAAACCCCAAACAATGCTTTAGCAGAATCCAGCCCACACCCAATTTCTCTTCTTCTGTGCCTTTGTCTCTCTGGTCCCATTTTTACCTCTCATAAGGCCTTCCCCAGAGCCCTTCTCCAATCTCAGATAGACAGATAGACTGACGAACACCCTGGCACCTAATGATTATATCCACAATTTTCTACTTGAAATGCTCTCATGGTCTCCCTGTGGACTGAGCAGAGAGAAATTACAAGTGTTCTGATCCATGTCACCCTTCCTCTGAGCAAATCACTATATTTCACTCGCTCCCAGCCTCCAATCCCCTTTCCCCTCTTTCCCTCTCTCCCACCAAATCAAAGAGCAGAGGTGAAGCGCTTGGCACAGCTGTGGTCTGGAAACGTATCATCCTTAGCTGTAATGCTGGCAGAAATATGATAGACTACACACGGTCCCCCAAACATAAGACACGGTAATATATGAGCTGAACCGGTGTAACTGAGAATTATATAAACAAATACAGGACCAAGATATTTTGGTTTTAAAACCCTGGGCCACTCATCATACTAACAATGAAGTACTGTGAATGTTCTGACCTGTACTTCTCAAAGCCTTGAGAAAGGATAAGAACAAACGAGCAGAATATCCCTGTTCCTCTGGACCCATACTTTTCTGAACTCCAGGATGGGTTTGGATTTATATTTCCCCTGTCAACTCTAAGATTCCCCAGGTGCAGACAATGCCAGATGCCTTGAGGATTTGTGTTGAATTATTTTAATCAGGAAAACATTTTCCAAACAATGTACTGGCAGCTGTAACCAGAAATAGGCTGTACAGAATATCCAAATAACACTGAAAACACATTAGAAAGGGAGATCTATGTTTCTTTATTGTTATTACTACAATGAATAATAAATGTGGTTAGTAAATGCAGTATGAACATTGGGGCAATATGAGATGACGGACATCTTGAGTGTTCAGAGATTACATGAAAAGTGCCTTTGCAAGAGTACTTTGTAAATGTGATTGTACCATACAGGATCTCCACTCCACTCCACCTTCCAAGCTAGGAGATGCCAGGGTGCAGGCCTTGAGTTTGGAAGGGCCTATGGAATTTTACTTAAGCAAGAGAAAAGAAATAAAGGGCTCACCCTTTAGGTGTGAGGCTTGGCAGCTCAGCTGCATGGAAAATATAGAACAAGTGTGGGGGCGGGGCACTGAATGAAATTGGAATTACTCTGGTGTGCCAATCAATCAGTTAACACCTCTGTCAGTTCATGCTACCCATATAATATTAAGTGGCTATTCAAGTACATGTGCTAAATATAAGTCTATGGGAAAATATGATGCCACATAATGCCTTGCTTGAATCTCAGCTGTCCATTGGCTTCTAGCATCCACAAGCTAATCTGTGAACATTGGCAGAGGCAGGAGAATAAGAGAAATGAGGTAGCCACAGGACCAAAGGATGACACACACACTGCTCTTGTCCTTCCCATGGTTCTCGTGGCCAGTTTTAAATGGCAGCAGGAATTACAACAAAAGGTTTCCAAAGAAAGAGGTCTCATTATACATGAAAAAAAAAAAACGATACCAAGTGTTACCTGGTGCCTGGGAACTAAATAATAATCTCCAAAACGTCTTTATCCACCATTGATTTCAATATTGACGGTCCAAATTTTACAAGTGAAATGTTCTCTCTTGCCATACCTGAGAGCCAAGATGATTTTTCTTCCATCTGATGCATCAGTAATAAACACCAAATGTGGGACCCTGCTAGTGTGTTAGCTAAAGTGAAACTGATTGTAATTTATAAACAATTTTGTTGATATGAAAAACAAATAGAATCCAGCCCATAATCTCTTCATTATATTGGCTGAGCAGGGCTAACAGAAGTGAAAAACATATTTTATCACTAAAGTCAGTAGCTAAGACTTCCAATAAAGCCAGGCAGCAAATCAGTTCAATAAAAAGCTCAGTCAAGTTTATGTAAAGACGCTTTTGTGTAAAGACATTCTGCTCCTTCTCTCTTTAGCCAGAGAGGCACAGAGTGAGGACTTCCCCCTATGGTGAGCTGTAATTTTTTGGACTATTGGATTGTACTGTTTTGGAACGTGTTCTTTTGTTGCTGTTTGACTGCTTCATGCTTATGGAGCCACAGACATGAGAGGCTGTTATGTTTCTGCAAGTTTACCTATGAACTCATGGACACATGATTTTTTTTTCCTAGTTAATAATCTTATTCAAATGTGTGTGTTTGTCATCTGTGGATTTATTGCTTGGGTAATTTTCAAACTCTTAATCTGACTTTGAGACCTTAAAATGCTGGGGAGTATGGATTAATCTATTTGCTTTTTATGTTCCCATTTCGTTTGTAGATTAAAAATGGAATCAAAATAATTGCCCTCATTCCTATCTACTCTACTTAATGTTTTGATATATGAAATGTGAGCAAATGTGTGCTTTAAGATGATTAAATCACAGACTTGTTGTACGGAAGAGGCCACAGAGGAGGAAAAAAGTTAGATATAGTATTATACATGAAATAATGTGTGATTCCACCACCTTTCTCCCAATGACAATCACACAAAAAGAAGTTTTTTGTACAAACAAGACAAATTCAGCCTTGGGAACAGTAGTATAGTAACTGAAATAAGTCAGGTTTTCACAAGCCTATATTCTCTGTTTTAGTTTTTGTATGTCTTTGTTCTGAATTCTAAGAATTAGCATTTCACTACGACTTTGAGCAGTTATCTAGCTTCTCTATGTAAATGCCAGGACTATCACAAACACTACAACCAAATTAGAGCCCACCCTTAGCGGCTGCGTTATCTCAGATTCTAGGCAAGCCCCGCACCATATTAGATGTGAAAATATAACCTTACTAATTAAATGGAGTGAAGAAGCAGTGTTGACATAAGTAGCTCTTTCCCATTACATGCTGTTTTCTCATTACTAGCAGGTTAAGACAAAAAGCTTTGTAAGTGAACAGATTCTCATTCAAAAATGAGGTTATTCAAATGAACAGTCAGTATTCTGGTATCTTCCATAAAGCTTCTGACTGAGTTAGTCTTGTTTTTTGTGTTTTTTATTCATTTTATTTTATTTTAATCGTAAAATGTGTGTTTTATGCATTCATCACAGAACGAGGGTGAATGGAAGGTAGAGTCACAATGGCTAAGGCCAGAAGTGACCTCAAGATCATCTGCTCTGACATGTAACCAGGCCATAAAACAATAAAACATTACCCAGACACCACCACACGAAGCCAACAACCAGACTTAGCCCATAGTATACAGTTCTTAAGAGGGATCAAGTGCACCAATGCCAGAGCACCTGCAATGGGAAGAAATAGATTAAGTAAAGAAGATCCTAGAACAGGGGTCTGCAACCCCTGGCATACATGCCAAGAGTGGCACATGAACTGATTTTCATCAACACGCTAGGTGGGATACCCTCCTCACCCATGCAACCGGGAGCTTACTCAAAGCCATGCCACCTGTGGATTAACAAAAGACCAGCTAATGCTACCAACCCCCATGCAAACAGTAAAGCTCTGCATCTTTATTTATTCATAAATAAAGCTATTGTAAGTAGTGACTTTAAAAAGTATCATGAGCACTCAGACCCACATAGAACTCAGATGGTCAAATTTCAGCACTCCACTTCAGAAATTTGCTGACCCGTGTTCTGGAAAGTAACACTTACTGTATGCTGCAGAGCAAAAGTGAAAATCCCCAAAGTCGCTGTTAAAATGACCTATAGGAAATTTCTTCTTGGGACAGCGTATCAATGATTCATTAAACCCTGAGCATGTGAGTAAGGCTCACCAGCCAAACACTTAAGGAAGAGAATTTCCTGTGTCACCTCATCTCATTCTGTCCAGTGTCCCATATCTAGCTGGGGCATCTCTAATGCTTTAGGAAAAGGAAAAAAATAAAATTAACATGGCATGGGTGGGGCATTCCCTTTCTGATCCCTACAAGTGACCAGCTGAAGCCATGAAGCACGGCATTTTAAGAACTTAAAACCTGAACTAGAAGGAATCCACAGGACTGCTGAGTCTAGATTCCCATCCCTGCAGACAAAGCTTTCGTAGGATCTTGCTCATAAATTAATCAAGCTCTCTCTTAAAACTAATTATTTATTGGCCTCATAACACCTATTAACTTGTTCCAGCACTGCAGTCCTCTGATTATTATAACCCTTCTTCCAATTTCCAGCCTTCAGTTTTTCATGTCCAGTTTATACCCATTTGTTCTAGTGCTATCATGGTGCAAAAATTTGAAGAAGGCTTCATATGCCCTCTGGATCTATCCTCCCTACCCTCCCCCACATATATTTATAGGGATTATGTCCCTTTCCAGCCTTCATTTTGCTAGACCAAACTCATCAAGCTCTTTTCCCTCCTCTCACAAAAAAGTCTCTTCATTCCCTTGATCATTCCATTACCTTTTCTGTGCACATGTATAGTTGGAAACATCTTCTGTGAATAAGGGAGGCTTAAAAACGAGGCTGTGTGCAATGGTATCAATCTCTCTCTCTCTCTCTCTCTCTTGCAAAGTCATGCCTCACACATCATAGCATCACTTTGGTTTTTCAATCACTAATTTGGGCTGGTAACTCACGATTGTCTTGTGATCAACCAACATATCCAGGTCTGTGTTCTCCTCTGTTGCTTTCAGCTGATGAGACCTCTCCTTATAAAATAATTTGCACTTAGTTTGTAAGTGACCTTATACATTGTACTGTTAAATTTCATCTCATTTCTATTATTTCAGTCCTCAAAGACATCCAGTTCCTCTTGTATTCCATTTCTCCGATGTGTTGACAATGCCTCCCACCTTCCTATAACCAGAAAAAGAAGTTAGAGGTAACCATCACAGGATAACTATGCATCTTATTACCAATATTATGCTCAAGATATAGCCACTTGGTAAAAAGCAACTATATTTTTCTGCATATTTAGTCAGCATGTCTCAAAATTCCAGAAAATCAGAATATACCTAATTAAGCTGCTGGTTCTTTAAAGTCTTCAGGTCTTTTTTTTCAAAAGATGCTCCTTTGAAATTTTATTTGCTTATATGAAGATACAGCAACTGTATACTGAAATCTGATATTTAAAACAGTCGGTTCCATGCTTGCTTAGTCACATCTGTATGCAAATGCTTAACTTCCTCAGGCCAATGTTTCTCTACACAGCAAATGGGAGTGTTCTGCCCAGCCCTGAGGTACAGATGTTCACTACCTCTGCAAGAGTTAGTGGACTAAAGAAAGCTATGTGGACAGTGCAGCTTGAGCTAGTCACTTGAGTACAAGTCCTTCTGACCTCTGTGGTCAATAGTTGAATGACTAATCCAGACCAAAGCATAAACACTGCTATTTTTAGCACACTTGTTCCAGAAGAGCTAGTGTCTGTCTGCCTACAGAGTCTGGAGAGTACACACACAGCTACAGTGTAGAGTGACACACCCCGAATATCTAACCTACCATAACTTTTGGCCTTCAAGATCGCTTGTTTAGAAAATAACTCAGATGGTTAATCCTGATAAATCAAACTTGTTTAAGTATCCAGTCCGCACCACAATCTAAAATTATCAAGCAGAATTTGTTTCATTCAAGAACAGCTAATTTCTATCAGTATCTCTACAGAGCAATAAAGCCATATATGTATTAATACAATAGGGCTAATTCTGATCCCACGTAATTAAGAAAAAAGTTCACTGAAGTAAATGGGGTTATGTCATTACAAAATGAATATGCATAAAATCAGAATCAGGTTCTCTTAAACTACTTCCACAAGCTAGGGTACTTCCAGAAGGCAGCACAAATATTTGCAATTTACCTGCAGCATCTCTAATTATTTATATACTTTGCTCCAGATCTCTCCTGTGCAGTGCACAATCCCTCTGCCCCAGGAAACGTGTCTCAAAGGAAAGTTGAAAAAGCAACAGGCAAGCCTATTTATAATACTAACATTATATAGCAGTGTGTCTTCAAAGAACAGTGTTATCAAATGTTTCTCCAAGATTACCAGAATCAAGACCATAACATTAAAAGTGTTGTTATTATTGCTGAGATAATTAACTTACACAGACAGCTTTTGAAGTGTAAGTAACTTCCTTAGTTCTAAGCAGAAGTAACAATTTCCTCACACAAATTAATTTCATTTACTTTCTTTATGATTTGGCCAAAGTAAACCCTTAAGAAGTCTCAGGATCAAATCATCCTTTCCTAGGCAAAAAAAGGAAATCTAAAATTCCACAGAGTTTAAGCTTCTGCAATATGTCACATTTTCCCCGTGACAAAAAGAGTTCCTCACAATCGGAAGGGTCAGAAAGGGGGTGACTTCAACCTACAGAGACCAACTCAATGGTGTAGTCAAGTTTCACTCTACTGCCTAGGCAGCTTCCTTCCTATCCCAACAACATAACTCACTCAGAAACCAGGCAATTAGTGATGTCATCTGCTACATCTATCTCCTCTCCTAGGGATGCAGAAAATAGAGCAGACATTAATATCTCTATAAGGTTAAAAAAATTAGTTTAATCTCTAGGGATGCATTATATTTCATAATCCCCAGGCTTGAGCCCTACCTTCAGAATAGCTGATTTATTTCCCCCTATCTTGGTTGTGCAGTGGCTACCTATGTCTCTCTGGCAGCAGTCCTCAAACGAGTCCTTGTGTGGCAGTACTTGCCAATCACTGTGCTCTCTAAAACCCCCAAATCTACTGGCAGAAGGCTCCACAGTGCATGCGTGCACACACATATGCACTACACATTCACTTTGTCACTTCCAAATTGATTATATAGATAGTAATGTCCACAGCACAAACCTTTCAGTCCCTCAGCACAACCCAGAAAGAAGCCCATCATCTCTTCACAGAAGAAGCACAGGTGATAAAAGTACTGGATTCCCCATTTTAAGAATTTTGTACCTCTAAAATTTGCTTAGCATAGATCACTCAGGCTCAACAAACTTCAGCCCGGGCACCCCTCGACACTTCAAAATTTGAAATGACCTATGAGAACTTTGTCAACTAGTCACCACTCAGGAAATAATTATGATCTAGATCCAAAACAGAAGGGAGAAAAGAGAGGATATGTGAAGGGATCATCAAAGAGAGCTAACTAAATACTCTTTACCACGAGCTACTGAGATCTGCAGATCTCAACACTAGCTTCTCAGTTTTAACTCCACTGAGCTATGGTGGTATTTCACATTATTTAGTCCCATATATTGAAACCCAGTCTTACCACAGTGATTGCTTCGTCTCCTTCATAATCTTTTACATCTCTATGTAAAACATTTTCCTTTTTTGCTGGGGAAGGGAGAATGGTGTAGGCAGTCTCTCAAACATTAATCTGTCATCTTGTTTTTATTTCTGAGAGCAAATTCTTCTATGCAGTTAATTTTATTATTTTCATCTGAAAATTAAATCTCATTAAGATTTAACCTTATTTAGTAATAGAAATTCCCCAGCAGTGAAGCATTGGAAGGAAAACTGAAGCTTCCATCCTGAATCAAAAATTCTTTCCACTCTTTCCACTGTGTTTTCTATTTCTGATCAGAGCTTTTACAGCCATCATCATCTTTCAGATGATATAAATTAAATTACTGCTAAGAAAAAGAGCTGTGTGCCTGGAAATGAAGGAGAACATAATGAACAGCACTTAAAACTTCAGCTTCAACTGTCAACTACTAAATGATAAATTAATTTCTTTTAGCTTTCTGAAATCATGGACTACTTTCTGTGTATCTTCTTTGAAATGTCTTTCACTCCTCTAGCCGACTTGTAACTGATGAAGGTAAATGTACAAATGTCTGCTGCATACTTGTGGTATCAGTGATGCCAGAACAGTCTCTGTGTGATAACAAAGGAAAACTATAACACACTGTTAATATTATCTGTGCCCATTCTACTTCTATACAGGCTTAGATAATAAAAGTTACTTTAAATAAAATTTGACGTGGCTGCTTGCCAAAAGGCCATAATAAATATAAGCCCATATGAAATCTGTAGTTTCAGATCCAGGTTTTCAATAAAACTCAGCAAACAAAAGACAAAACCCGTAATACAACTTGATTGTAAGACGTATAGGGGACATTTTTTGGAGTATGATAAACACCCTCCAATTAAGAACTAAACTATTTCCTAAAAGTTGCATGGAATTCACTCTTAAATTAACTTTCTAGCTGTCTTGTTACATTGAAGAGTTTAGTACAACATGAATTATTTGGAAAAAAAAGGTCACAGGGTATTATGGGAAATACTGAAATCAGTTATGTATAATATAGGCAGTGCCCAAGATGATAAACGGCCTGATTAATGCCACACAGTAAGCACAGATTCATATCTTCTTCTGATTGGAAATGTTGTGTGATGCCATGTTAAAAAGTTCAGATTCCAGTGGAAATTGACTAGTATCATAAAAGAAGAGCAAGCTAAAAGTTCCAAGGCATTGGAAACACTGAAAATACATAGGCAATGAGCTTCTCTTGTGTGCCAAAGGAGAATCTGATGTGAACTGTCATACACAAGTTGTTTGAGCATCTGTATTCTGGGGGCGGAGGAAGCACTGCTGAATTCTGTTAGTAAAAGAGGACCTATTAACATTAATGCATCCCTCTAGAGAGGCAAAGAAATCAGTACTGGGTGGAATGTGGCTCTTGTTTTAGCACCTTTCTGACAGGTGGAGCTGTTGCATAGCATCCCCTATGAAGCCATGTATAATATTCCAGGCATCCCCTGCCTTAATTCACAAGTTTGGCTGCCTGCTTGGAGCATGGTAACCAGTACTGCAAGCTCACCATCAGTCTCTATACAGTTAAATCATAATAGAAGAAAAATTCTCCATATTTTTCTGCCTGGATCTTTAAATAAAGCCCCTAATAGGAGCACTTAGCTGTTATGCTTGAGAGCAAGGTGTTAACCTGATGCTGGGTGATGACCTAACCCTGAGGAGCACTTTTTGTATCCTATCTCTTAAACCTGAGAAGAAGCAGGCAAGCTTTATTTACGAATTTGCAAGCTTCCAACTGATCAGTGTCTCCTCCTGACTTTTCTAACCCTCTGGTGGAATTAGTGGATTTTCCTTGAGCAGGGCCTATCAGTGCACCAGTGCCTCCAGCATGACACAAAAAAGGCCTGATAGATCCCATCACAACTTCATATACATCTTAATACATGCTTAGGACTATTCCAGATTTGTGTTCATAGACGTAAAATGATAAGCATGTGCAAGTGTTCAAGAGACTTGTTTGAGGCATGTGCTTCATATCCTTATTTTTCACAGTTAGCTTTTATTTCCAGAGGACAAGTTTCCCCAGAAGTCATTTGTCAGCCGTTGTCTAAAGCCTCTGATCCCAACCACTGTAGGGTTGGATTTGAGTTTATTGGATGCCCCCCCCCCCACATGTGAACAAACATCATGTCCACTTATGGGAGTGGGGACACAAAAAGGGCAGTTGTCTCAGGGCCCAGAGATTCAAAGGGGCTCAGGTCTCTGGTCACCACTGCCACAATTATTACAGAAGAAGAGGTGGCCAGAGCCACGGGCCCTTTACATTGTCACCTCAGTACCACTACAGGGCACTGCAGACCCCAGGTGATGCACTCTAGACATTGCCAAGGGGGTGTCAGAGTGTGCAGAACACTGAGGTTGGTGACCCCAGTTCAGACCCTCCTGCCTGAGACTCCACCTCTTCTGGGGATGTGGAGCCTGCCCTTCCCCCAATTTTGTCCAAGGACCTGGTGAATCTCTTGGCTTGCCTCACAAACATAGGTACACAGTCCTCATTTAACGACCAGGAAACAAAAACAAACATTCGGATCCCTAATATATACCAAGAAAGATAATTAGGATAGCAGACACTGAGTGATCTGACCTTGTGCTTTCAAAAATACCCCCATATAGCAGTAGAACAGATCCAACCTTAAGGAGGTTATTAATGTATATGTGTTTTTAACATCCAGTGTTAAAACAGGTTGAAAAGGATAAAACTGCCAATGGGATAGTAAGTTCATTGGAACCAGGACAGTATTATAACATGTGTCTGTACAGTGACTAGCACCGTGGGGCCCAATTTTAATTGGAGGGATTCAGGTGCTGCTGCAATATAGATATAATTATTAGTAGTTTGTTTCTTCATATAACTATCTTATCAATCAGAGGAGATAAGGTAAAAAGCTATCCAGGTGGTCAACCCTAATCCTTCAGCACATAACCTGCATCTGTGTGTGCTTTGTAGACATCTCTTTCTATGCTGCAGTTTTGCACTTAAGGGGTTTCTGACACCTGCCAATGTTGGCCAGCCTCAGGATGGGACACTAAGCTAGATAACCTGTTTCATTGGCAGCTCATAGGTTAGCTGTATTTCAAGCAGAAAGTATATATCCCACCACAAAATACTTATGTAGGGAAGTAAAAGCTTTGTGAGAAAAGACCAAAAGGGTAGTCATAGTTGAGTACTGATTTTATTTTATTTAATAGAATATCTGCAATAAAACAATAAACAGTAGAGAAGAACTTGAGCCATAACGTTTGGATTCACATCTGACATGTCACAAAATTTGAGAGCCTTTGCCTTTGTATTTTGGTTTAGGACTATTCAAGCGTACAAAGTATTTCTGAATACTCAAGATCCTACACTAGAAGAGTACCAGGTCAAGCAAGCTAGGGAAACTTCATCTAAAAATGACCTACGAATAGGACTTCTCAGGAGTTACCTAACACAAGCTCAGATCTGACAAAGAAAAATTTAAAAACAAAAAAATGTTCACTTCAGAAGGAATTACCACAGTGACGCTTGGCTACATTTATTTTATACAGAGAAAGTGAGTCGACAAGCAGAGTTATGATGTTTAGTTTATTAATTACTCTGTTTGTTCAACCTCATGTGCCAGGAATTTCAGAGCATCGCCAGAGGTACACATGTCAGCAGTTGGCAGCCAATGATTTCTGGCTTCTTGGAGGTCATTTTTCTCTTAAGTTATTTTTTTCTGAATGATTTGAGATCCATAGTTGAACAATATCACCTTTCATGCTTGTTTGCTACTTCAGCTTCAATGACCAAATTTCTTCTGAATAGTGTGACAGTAATAGTAAGATAGCTTGTTTGCTTTTTGATGTTGGATAGTTATTACATATGACTTTGGTGCTATAAATTGTTTATACCTCTGATCACATCACACATCATTAAATAAGTAACACACAATTCTGCTTACAGATAGATTTAAAATAGTTTAGAGTTCAGTGTCTTCTCAAAGGAAAAGTCTAACATTTTTTAAAAAACTTGGTAAATTTTGGTTTTAAAATATGCTTTTGCAAGAATTTTATTTTACTACCTTGGACGCTGTATATACCCTCAACCATCATGGAATTATATATACGCACACACATTTTGATACAATCTATGCAGAATATTACATAGTAATGTTTACTGTTTTTGTTCTGCATTTGAAGTTTGCTATTGTTTACAAAATTTTTGTACTTAAAGGAAGTGAACTATCAGTGTACTGGTTCTACAGAGAAAAATCAGAAAAGAGAAGGTAGTAGAGAAAACTGTAAGGAGTAGACAGTTGGTCATGCAGACATAGAAATAGAAAAGAAATTGCTCTGAACTGAAAATCATGCCAGGGTATGTTGGTTAGTAGTCCCCTAATCAAGAGACAGGAAGAGCAATGCCTATATTTCACTTAAGTTGTATAAAAGGAAAAATCCTGATGTAATGTTTTCTGAAGTGGTAGTTAATGAATCTACTACAGTACATATGCACACAGAGCCAGATTCAGATCTAGCCTAAGTAGATGCAGCTTCTATTGATTTCAGTGGGAATCATAGCCATTTATTTCAAAACTGAATTTTATTATACAAATGATTGGCACTTGTCTGACACACCACACAGGGGAATAAGGAAGTGCGTAAGGACCTTTTAGCCCCTGGCACACTCCTAGCATCTTGACTTCTGGATCACAGCACAAAGAGACAGGTAGCCTTTACTCTCCCTCCTGCATAAGGGCATTCTTTGCAGTAGCCAACCCAACTGAGCTGGCAAGGGAAGCAGAGTAGGTTGTGTGTGATAAAGGTCTTGGTGCAGCTCTGGTACAAGGGATGAGCTGTGATTCTGAACTGTAAACTGAACTGTGACTCTGCATCACAATTTCTTATATTGTTCTTGAAGCCATATGTGGTGCCTCTCACTCAGGGCACACTGCCTTTACAATCTAGCCTATGAGACTTTATCGCTTTAAAATATATTTTCCTTTCAGCAGAAGCAGTATCTGTAGACTTCATGGGGGTTTAAAATGGTGGTTAAGCACTATTATCCCCATTTTACAGTTCGTATAAATGAGACAAAACGTTCTAAAGTGATTTGCCCTCAGATCACAGCAAGATTAGACAGCAAGTCAGATGGAGATCCAGAAATAGAAACAAAGGCTTCTGTTATGGAATTCTAGCTTCCAGTTAAGTCAGTGGGAAAACTCCCTGTGGCTTTCACTGATTCAGCCTTTCACCCCTCAGAACACCACACCACTGTGACATCATGATTATGACACTGGCTTTTTTGCATGGCTGAGGCAAAAATAACAGAGTTGCTTTTAGAGCAACATAACTGAAGAATGAGGTGTAGTAATTCACAGAAGCAGAGCCAGCACAGGCATAAGCAGACTAAGCAATTTCTTAGGGTCCCAAGCAGTTTATTTGACTTTTTATTATATGGTATGGAGGAAACAAATATTCCTGTTTAGGTTAGCTCTATCTCTGCACTGAAGTCCATTTTGCAATGTATAGATTGTCTGAGTGATCCCTCATGAATTTGCCCAACTACCAACAATAATGCATTAATTTCAGAGATAGTGTACAGTGCTGTTCACCTCTAATAAATCAAATTGTATCAAAATATGAACATGCTCAGAATATTCATATATGAAAATTGAGACAAGGTTTTGAGCACACTTCAGACCACCAGAGTTTTACTCTGAGGGTAGCATGATTCTTGATGTGTCTATACAGAGAGAGTTCCTGTCCTTAGACTGCTTAACCATTTCACATAGTCCATTGATCAATCAAAGTATCAATAATTTTCAGTTATTATTGACGTGGTTAGATTTCAATCAATGACATGCGACAGCCAGGTGAACAAATTCAGTTTGATTTATCAATCCCATGAGACTTCCAGTTCTCCTAGAAGCATGTGACTTAAAAGCAAGAAAAGTGGCTTGCTTGAACAGCTCTTCTTTTTAATGGACATAAATCCATGCAAGAAAAACATTAAAATCATTGTGGAAATCTTAGTCTTACCCCAGTAAATCAAAAGAACAGTTGGAGTCTTAAAATTTATGTTCTACCATAATTAAAGTTTCAAGGCCTGTATTTTAAAATAGATGTTATATCTACATTTTCCAACATATTAAGAATTCAGCTTTACATATGTACTTAAGAGGCTCAGTATGCTAGAAGATCAAATCATATTTAGTACGTCTGTGACATTATGAATGACAAGTACTTTTTTTGCAATAGATGGGATTTATTTATTGTAAGGAATACAGTGAATATATATATTTATTAACGTAACTTTTACCCTCATGTCAGCCCCTTCCTTTACTATTGATCAAGCCTTGTATCTTAGGATCATTTTAAAGTCTGTGGAAAAATTCCCACTGACTTCAGTAAGAGTTGGACTGAGATCTTAGATTACTTCCTTCCTCTTTAGTTCCTGCCTTGTTGATGATTTATGCTTTTGTGCAGATGCAAAAGTAAGTGTGTATGATCATAGAAGCACAGGGCTGGAAGGGACCTCAGGAGCAGGATCAACCCTCACTAAGTCATCCCAGCCAGGACCTTGTCAAGCCAGGACTTAAAAACCTCAAGGGATGGAGAATTTACCACCTCTCTAGGCAATGCATTCCAGTGCTTCATTACTCTCCCGGTGAAGTAGTTCTTCCTAATATCCAACCTACACCTCTCCCTCTTTAACTTCAGACTATTACTCCTTGTTCTGCTATCTGATACCACTGAGAACAGTTTCTCACCCTCCTCTTTAGCGCTTCCCTTCAGGAAGTTGAAGGCTGCTATTAAATCACCCCTAAGTCTTCTCTTCTGTAAACTAAACAAACCCAAATCTCTCAGCCTATCCTCGTAGGTCTTGTGCTCCAGCCCCTTAATCATTTTTGTTGCCCTCCGCTGAACCTGCTCCAGCAAATCCACATCCTTTTTATAATGGGGGGCCCAAAACTGGACACAAAATTCTAGATGCGGCCTCACCAGTGCCCAATAGAGGGGAACAACCACTTCCCTAGATCCGCTCAAAATGCTCCTCCTAATGCACCCTAATATACTGTTAGCCTTCTTGGCTACAAGGGCATACTGTTTACTCATATCCAGCCTTTCATCCACCATAACCCCTAGGTCCCTTTCCGCTGTACTGGTACTTAGCCCATCAGTCCCCAGCCTATAACAATGCTTGGGATTCTTCCCTCCCAGGTGCAGGACTCTACACTTCTCCTTGTTGAACCACATCAGATTTCTTTTGGCCCAATCCTCCAGTATATCCAGCTCACTCTGGATTCTATCTCTCCCCCTAGCTTTGTGTCATCCACAAACTTGCTGAGGGTGCAATGTAGTCCCTTCTCCAGGTCATTAATAAAGATGTTGAACAACACTGGCCCCAGAACTGAGCCTTGCAGCACTCTGCTTCAAGCTGACCGCCATCCAGATATTGACCCATTGATCACTATCCATTGGGCGTGACCATCAAGTCAGCTTTCTATCCATCCAAGGATCCAATCCATATTTCCTTAACTTATGAGCAAGAATGTTGTGGGGGACTGTATCAAAAGCTTTGAAGATGAACTTAGTCATGGAGGAGAGGTAACGTTATGAGAGTTATAAAACGAACTACTGTTAAATGTTTTCCTCATATAGCAGTGGTGTATTTCTCACATTTTGCTCCATACATTTTAGGAGAAATGTCATATTCCTTTGGACAGGATTTTTTGTTATGTAAATGAAACATAAAATCTAGCAACAGGAAAATAAAAAAGAAATCTTACCTTTACAATTATTCATAATTTCTTAAACACATAAACTAGAATGTTTCATTTAAAAAATTATTTATCTAATCTCAGGGTCACACACTACTCTTGCACTTGTGAGCCTAGAACTCTCCCTTCAATTTGGGGTGGGGGGATTCTAAACATTTGAAGAGCTACAAATGGATGTCCATTGGATTTTGGTTCAATGTCCTGTACCTGGTATAACAATGACCTTTTCCAGTGTATCTGGCTTGCTGTGGCATTAGTACTTTCTTGACACAGTCCTGGCATGCCAGGTACAACACAATTCAGACAGACACTGCAGGTGTTTCAGCCGCCAAAGTTCTATTGGCCGTAACACTGTGTTGGTCCTAATTCTATTCCCACCTGCCTTAAATTTTGTTTCAGTGACCCATTCCTCCTAACTGTCCTCTGAGGTACTACAGAATTTTCCCATGCTTGACCCATTACTTCAATGAGCAAGTGAAAAAGACATCAACAGATTTACCACCTTGCCATGGCTAAGCCCATTCCTCCTTAGACATTTCATGACAAAGTAAATCAAAGCCAAACACTTCAGAACTACCCAGGATCTGGTCCTGTCCTAAAATACTCTAAGCTTTGAAGCCTGGTCTATGGAACTAAGGCTGGTGAGTTATTTTTCCCTTTGCAATGCCCTACATAGCCATAAGCCACACATAGCCATAGATTTAATTCAGTCCCTAAAGCAGATTCCCAGCTGAATAGGATCAAGTGGGTCCAGATTTATTTCTAAATTAGAGTAGACTTTAGCATCAATTTCATTATGTTCAAGAGCTCTGTCATTGAGGAATGATAGAGCATCAGAGTGAGGACTATGAAATCACATGCAGGGGACAAACGTTGGACTACAGTTTGCACTGTGTTACCAAAGAAAATAAAACCTGACATATACTCCCCTGTTTTGTAAGGGCACATTCAATTCTACATATCTTAGCCAATTGCTTGAATGGTGGGTGCATTTTTTCCAGGTATTGCAGTAGGATTCAGGCATACAAAATTTTCTGAATAAGTTGAGTGAAAGTGGTCACTGAAGTCCATAGGATAACCATTAGGGTGGTCGTATTGAACACTGAGTAACATATTACCAGGTGGAGTCCAGAAATTAGTTCAAATCTCTGTTTTGTTTAAATGGTGTCCCACATGATCCATGCAATTCAACATATTTTTGTTTTGCGCTGAAAGTCAGTTCCATTGCTTGAATAGTGGGTGGGCCAGCTGAAAGGAATTGAAAGTGTTGGAAATATAAACTGCAGATATTCAAGAGAAAAGGAAACAATATGATCTTATTTGGAATGAATATGGAACCACCTGAAGATTGTTAATCAGGGGGATTGATTCTGAATCCTTTTGTATGAATCACTCTTCACTCTGCCAACAATGAAAAACTTTTCATGTCTCATTCAGGCACTTCTCCCACATCCATGCCTGCCTCTTTCCAAAGCCAGCAACACGCTCCCCCGCAATTCTATTTCTCAAAGCCACTACCTATTTCATTCAAATCCCTTCTTAAATGCCATATATTGTGTAATATGCACAAGAAGTGAGGCTATAACTACAATTATATATTAAACACACATTTTAACTGCCTTCACAAGATGTGTACACACTAAAACAGACTTACCATACAATATTAATCTTTTTACCCTACATAACATAACATCCATCCACTTTGTTATCAACACTTATCACATTAAAATTAGATTGTAAGCTTTCAGTGTAGGGAACATTTCTTTTTAAATGTGATGTAAAATCTAAAGATTTTAGCACACTTTTCAGTTCTTTACAAATTATTATTAGGAATGAGTGAATATTGGCCTAGGCCTAGTAGAATGCTTGGCTATCTGGATTTCAGGCCATAAGAAAATACTCAGGCCAAATAGGAAGAAGGGGCTTTTGAAGTCCAGGGGTTCTTTCGAAAGGCCCCTCTCTACACGAGTAGCGTGTGTTTTGAAAGCAGCACTTTTAAAATGTATGCAGCTGCCTTCATGCCAATGAGGCACTGCATATTCGCGGCAGCACCTCATTAGCATCTGCTGACGTGACTCATTAGCATACCCCTTTTGAAAGACTGGGGCTAGCGTAGCCATGGCCTCAGCAAAAGCTTCTTGTTGTGTAAGAATGTAGCTTATTACATGATTTTGTGTATTCTAAATAATATATTTGGTCAAAGGTTTCAAAACTAATTCTTTTGGGTGGCTCAAGTGGTGGGGATCCATCTTGAAAAATCCTAAGGAATTCTCATTTTAACAAAGTGTTGAGCAGAATACGCACTGTCTAAAAATTAGGCCTCTTTACTCTGTCTGTGTAAACTGAAAGAAGAATTTGAACAAATTAATGAAAGAACAAAGCAAGAAAAAAACCTTTGTTAAAATATAAAAGCTAAAAATCCTCAGAGGATCTCCATTTTGTGCACCCATATAAGCTATGCTTGGAAACTAGGAAGTGAAAACTGAGAACATCCAAGAGTTCATATCACATAGCCCTTTGCTGACAAGCACATTGTTTTTTTCTACTACATCAATAAACCTAACGGTGCATGATGGTGTTAACTCTGCTCCAGTGGTGATACCAACCTTTCAACTGTCCCTTTCTCAGTCCCCCAACTAACATTCCTTCTATTTTTACCTACTATGTGAAGAATACATTTTGTTATGGGCACCAAGATATGTGTAGGTGTGAACTACCAACAGAAACATATCGTGCTAGCTGTGGGAGTTCTGCTAGCTGGGTGGCACCTGAATCGCTCATAGGTGGCCACCCAAGCACTTAGCTTACAAGGTACACTGCTCCCCAAACTTTCTGCCCTACCATACCATCAGACCAGCCCTTCCTCACTACATTGTTCTTCTGCACAATTCTAGGAAATTGTCTTTCTAGTTTTGGGGGGGAGTGCTGCAAACAACAGTGATGGTAGAACATCGGATAAGGGTTGATATTAAGGTGTAGACTTGGCTTTTTATCATAACCATTTTGCTGATAACTAAAGGTAAATTAAAGTGTCTAATTTCTAACATACTTTCTTGTGTCAAACTTCTTTGCTGTAAGACTAATGGTTATCAGGGACAATTTTATGCATCAATATTGTTACTGATCCATGTACGTGTAGTATGCTTACTTTTTGTATGCTATATTATAAACCCAAAGGATGTGGAGAATTAAATGGTGCTTTCCTTTTGCATACCACCTTTTGGTTTAGCAAGTTACAACCATAAGGAAAAGACCTATGCTATAAACATAAAAAATGTATCTAAGGCAATGCACAGTTTATCTTCTAATTTTCAATGCTTACAAAATGAATTTGTGTTATTTACATTTCTATATTTTCACTGTTTGCAAATGTAACAATGACCTTCACATTTGGCATTTCCTGGCCATTAATGACGTGCTGGGCTAAGGACTGGTAGCGTTTGCCTCGGCTCTTCACCCCTGCTTGTCTTCAGCTCTCAGGAAATGACCTCTCCATTGGTTATTATGTTCATTGATTCCACCTGTGAAACCCACTCAAGGTACAATTTAAAACATTATAAGAGCGTGCCAATGAAAATGTTAGTGATGACCTGCTTTTTCTTTCCAATAGGTATTGCATGTTATTTGCCCTGCTAGAGTTAAAACTTCATCAACTTTTTTCCATTATATAATGTTTTCCCTCCCCCCACAATGGGTTATTATTGCAATAAAAATTCAATCAGTTTGAATCTTGGCAAACAAGGTTTTAAATTAGAAAAAAAAAACTCTAAAGCCAAGTTAAAGTTTTAAGAGTGCTAACAGTGGGGCAGAGTTGAACTTCTTCACTCTATTTTTGTGCTTGTGCACATTAAAAACTGCTTAATTCTATTTTTCATTTTTCATTACCCCATTTAAGTATGCATACATCTGAAAGATGGGGCTTTGATATAAACTACAGAGTCGATTACTCATTGTCAGAATATGGATTGGAAAAAGTCAGAGAGACCTGGATAAGAAAAAAATAATCATATGAATAATTAAGTGATCTTAAAATAAAAATAAAAATATTATTTTTCTCTTAATTTCATTGCACTTACAGTGAATGTCTTATCCTGTAATGTCAGTCGGTACTTGCTCCCTCTGTCCAAAACTTCATTTTCCCCTAGTCTGGAAGAGTATGCAGAAAGTAATGGCAACTCTATAATTGAAATTTGTGTCTTTACGTGAATTCTCCTGCCACTGGATGTATCTTCACTGATTCAGCTCCATAAAGGTAAAGATCCATCAAAGACAAGGCACTCCTGTGTGTATGCTGTTTGCCTCAAAACTACATCCAGGCTCAATCAGTTACTGCAAGAGACACCCTCTCAGCAGTTGCCTCTGGAAACTGAGTACTTCTAAAACTATCTCTGGAAAATTAGTGAACATCAGCTAGTATCACTGGATGTAGCTGTTTCCAAGATTCTGCGTGGTTGAAACTTAACCAGCTACTCAGCAGTGAAGAACAAAAAGCACCTTCAGCTGCAACCAAACTCAGTTGAAATGCTCTGTGATCCTAGTAGCAATTAAACTAACATTGCAGCTTCAGTGATTAAAGACTAATAAGACATTCTACATTTGATCAAACAATAGAATCAACTGGACAAACCTCTCTTTGAAGCCAAAAAGATGACCTGATGTACTATCCTTATACTACAAATATTTCTTCTCATTTGAGTTATATTACCAGTTCTACTGGTATTGTACATTTTGGAATGCCAAGCCATGGAATCCTTCAAAATGGAAGGAATATTTTTAAGTATACCAGTGAAGACGTGTGGTGAGGTCAGTGACTCATCTGACTCGGTAAGTTTGTTAAATTAGTTTGTTTATACAGAAAATACTGGAAGGAGGCGAGGAAGACGTAATAGTGTTGTGTTTTTACTAATATTAAGCAGGTAGTCAGAAAGTCAGAGGAAAGTCCCTGCTCTTCTTTGTAATATACTGTCTGATGGTTATCCTTTGGTCCTCGTTCTTGAGCAAAGTGCTACGTTTCCCAGTGATTTGTGCTCCATTGTTCCTAAAATTCAAGAACACCTGAAGATGGAGATGTTTATCTTTTAAGTTGCAAACATTACTATGTTTATTGGAGATTTTTGATCTGTGGATAGCATTAGACACATGTTACTTAATCTGTTACACTACTAGTAAAGACAAGGAATGCTTTTGGAAGCCAGAGTGGTTTTCTCTACCTAGCCACTCAGTGGATCTTGCCTGACATAATTACTACCCGCCCACAAAATATGTTATACAGGTTTAGTGCTGTGTTTTAGCTCAAGGATATAGACTTTAGTCTTGCATTGCTCTGTGAGTTCTTTTGTAATCATCATCACATTCCCATTATGCCTTGGTTCTTAGGACAGAGTAATGCCTCCTTATATGTCCCCTATCCACAATAACAAACCTTTAAAAATACAAAACGTACAACTGCAGCCCTAAAATTTGGGAGGAGTGTTGACTAACAGATAGACTAGAGGTCATGAGTCAGGGTGGGTTAAGATGTGTTCTGAGGTCTTTGAATGGGAGGCACTACCTAAGTACAAAGTAGCATTCAAAGAAAAACACCTTTACCAAACAGGACACCTAATGTAGTTTCAGCACTGTATTGCTGCATCTACACTAGCAAGTTTTTTTTAAAAGAAGCCAGGCCTTTTTTGAAAAAACTCACAATGCATCTACACACACAATGTGCTCTTTTGATCTGAAATTGAAAGAACATGGCCCTTTTTCTGGTAGGCCTCTTCCTCTCCCAGATGAGGAGGAGTGCCTTTTCCAAAATATTCTTTCAAAAAAAAAGTGTGTGCAGACACTCAGCAGGCCCTTCTGTTGAAAGAGCAATCCTCACAGTGCTGGATTTTTCAGTTCCTGGACCACTCTTTTGACAGAGCAGGGGCTGTGTGGATGCACTCTCTCAAAAGAACAGATCGATCTTTCAATCTACTTCTTTCTGTGTGGACGCAATCTTTCAAAAGAAGTGTTTTTGGAAGATCTCTCCCAGAAGAACTCCTTTTGAAGGATCACTGCAGTGTAGACACAGCCTATCTGATTTATTGCTGTATAGTATGCCACTACTATACCCTGATTTGCAGTATAATGAAGCAGATTCCATCAATGAGTCAAAATCACTCATAATGGTGTTTCAGACTGCACTGGGAGAACCTGGAAGTAATTTAGTCTACAGACTCTTTTCTATAAAAATAATGTCAAATCATGAGAAAGCAAGTATTATATCTATTTCATTTTCTCATTTTTCCCACAACAGATAGATACAAAAAAATACTAGAAACTTTTTGGCAAGCCACTAATAAAATTCATTGGTTCACAAAGTAGAAAAAAGTGTTCTCTTTTCTCCATAAATTTGATATGGCTGCCACAACTTATAGCAGAAAGACTTTTTCCAAAGACAGAGAAAATAAAAGATGCTGTATAATATGGTATAATTGGTTGAGTGCCACCATTATTCTGCTACACGTTATCTACAAGGTTCCAAAAATCTCATGCTCAAGATAAAATGAAGTGAAGTGAAGCCCCCTCAGACTTAGCCTTACTGGAAATCACAGGAGCAAATTAAATGGGATAAAATTACACAATAAAGGCAGTCCTATAGTTAGTGGAAAGATTTTCCCAGGTTAGCTGTGTGACTGAACTCAGAGGAGAACTTAAGGGAAAATTTATCATTAACATGTGGTTATTCAGCTGAACAATTTCAAGCACACTACATTTGGATATTTTTACTGGTATATTTTTAAAAGTAATAAAAGAAAGAGTTGTCGGCTAGATCAGTGATTTAGACTCCTCACCGTATAGCCAGAGGATGCTGTAGCTTTGAATAAATTTATCTGTGCACATCAATTTTTTCCTTCCATTGTTGATATATTTTTCTTGCCAGGAAATATTTGAAAACACACAGAAGCAGATTGCACAGCCCCCAAACATTTATAAATATGGCCGTTATCTTCTGAATAGAAGATTTTCATTCTCTCACTCACACTTTTGCTTTACAGAAAAGCAACTTCTGTTTGCTAGGTGGATTTGTTTCAGGTCTGTGACCAATTTTACTATGCTGTAGGTAACTCGCATAACTATACCTACAATGAAACCAAATTCCAAGAAAAAAATGCATTTGGCATGAGGGAGAAGGCTAAATGTTGAAATAAAAAGATATTATATCATAAACAGAAAGAATATAGACTTCAACCATGAGCCTTCCTGCCTACAAGTTCAGGGAGTAAGAGCACAAAGAGCTACCACAATCTCTTCCCAGGGGGTACCCCATCACTGAGCCCATGCTTGGGGGCAGCAGCCATCATGGGGCTACTTATTCCCTCTGGCAAAGATGGGTGGGCATTGTTGGAGAATGGATATAGCCTTGCATACTCCCAACCACTACAGTGCACCAATCAGCACACCACAACCAGTGCAGCAACAGAGCTGTAGTCCCTGAGGGGTAAGAGGAAAGCTTCAAATTGACATTGTCATGTTTCTGGGACAATGCAACTATGTGCTCTGCTATACATACCATGCCTAGGTTGGGAAGTGACATTTGATTGCCTAAAGAATAAAATGCCTAATTCCCTTCATCAAGATTGGACACAGATATAGCCAATGCCCCTTCTGATTATCTTTAATGAATCTGTAACGTAGCTCATGAAAGTTGTCTTAAAAATGGCTTGAGACTTTACTATATGTATTAAAATAACAATCATTTATGGTGCGTAGCATCCTTCATCACAGGATCTCAAAGTGCTTTCCAAAAGGCATCAACATACTTGTGACACTATTTTTCACAAAGGAAAAACATTCAAAAACTCGGTACCGATCTGTAGGCTTTATAAACTATAATGAATATAACTGCAGGGCTGCTTAGGAATAAGACTATTTTACATGCCGAAGCCAGAGGTAGGCTGGCCTGCTGACAGGTAGGAAAAAGAGAGCAGTTGCCCTGGGGCCTAGCATTTAAAAGACCCTGGAGCTCCAGCTTCTGCTGCTGCTACTTTGATAGTAGGGGGTACCCAGAGCTCTGGGCTTCTTTGAAATGCCATAGCTATGCTGATCCACCACTCCATGCAGCTGTCGGGGGGGGAGCCATTGCCATGTTCCAGGTAGCGATAAGGGCTGTTCCTTCTGGGTCATACAGCCAGGACCCCCTCCCATCTTGCCCGAGTCCATGGTGGTGGTTAGCCTTGCTGGGTGTAGGAGACCGAAATGTCAGCACACTCATTAGGGTTTCTCTTTCTTTTGGAGAATGTATGATTACTGATCTTATGTATGTATGTATTCTGATAGAGTCAGTCGACAGAAAATTGTATTAATAACTAGTGGAAACCACGTTTACATAAGCTGCATCTACACTATGCACTTATTTCAAAAAAGCAGGCCCTTTTGCAAAGGAGTGCGTGGTGGGTCCACACATGCTGCATGCTCTTTCGAAAATGAAATTGACAGCGATTAGCTGTTACGCAGAGACCTGCTGCCCAGCACCTGTGGGGCTCTATGGTGCATGCGTGCAACAGCTCTTGAAGCTGCACAGACCCAGAAACCCCGTTGCAGGAAGCTGAGACCGTGTAGGCAGCAGCCTCAACACATGTTGCTCCTGCACGCCTCAGCATGACCCCCAGCACAGCCGAGAGTGGCATGGTCAGCACTTGGGCAGGTCACAAGCCTCAGGGCCCCCCCTCTGAGCATGTCCAGGGCTCATAGGGGTCCAGCCAGTAGGGGAAAAGGGTGCCCCTTCTTGGACAGAGCACAAGTGCCAGGACCAGCTGGGGCTCTGGCAGGAGGAGGAGGTGCTCAGAGTGATGGGGATGAAGCGAGGTATGTGGCCACTTTCACCTAGCTGGCCCAGGGCCTGAGTGCTCAGGGTCACCCTGCCAGCACTACTGACCAAGTCAGGAGTAAGGCAAAGGAGCTGTGGCAGGGTTATGCCTGGGCTTGGGACTCAGCCAGCCAGTCAAGCTGCTGCTGCTCCATGGCTCTCCCTGGGGGCACTGCATCTCCGGGGCTTGGGGCAGCTCCACAGGCCTCAAGCTGTGCAGGCCGCGGGTGTTGGGGAGGGACACTTTAAAGGGGTGGCTTGCTGCGGCCCCAGAAGGGCTTCACCACCATGTGACCCTGTCAGCGGTGTTTCCTGGCCCTTTCTTTTGAAAGGGGCATGGGTGAGTGTAGACGCTCTTTTGATGGCCTGGACAAGTCCTTTCTAAAGGGCAGGTAGCCCTTTCAATGGCACTCATTGATGTCACCAGCCCCAGCCTGTGTGTAGATGCTCCCTTTTGAAAGGGCGTCTTTCAATTCCTCTCTTTTGAAAGGCACCCTTTTGAAAAAGCACTCTAGTTTAGACGTAGCTATATTGTCATTGATATAACTTTGGGAAAAATTTTTCCCTTAGTCTCTTCACCTTGTGCATGGGGTTTATTAAGTATGCAATTTTATCAGACCAAAATTCACTAACATAAACATACAATCATAAAATCCTAGGGCTAGAAAAGACCTCAAGAGGTCATTGAGTCCAGCCCTTTGACCAAAGCAGGATCAATCCTATCATGACTGTCCATAATGTAAAGGACAAAACTCATGGAATTACAACAAAGAATATAAATCAGATTAAATAATCAGCCCCAAAGACCCTGGTTCTGTGCTCATTCAAGTCAGTAACAAAACTGCAATGACTTAAATGGCTCAGAACACGAAGTAACCTTTAAGAAACTTATCCTTCAGTCTTCATGCTTATTCCTCGATATTCTGGAAACTACTTTATTGTACTTGTATGGTGACAAAGAATTTTCTACCGACATCATTTAAGAACGTTTCTCTTTGTGGCAAGTGCTAGTTCTCGCTAATAGTCACCTTCAGAATCCCAGGCATTAGATTTTTGTGGGGAGGGGAAAAATCAAGAATGTATTAGAGGAGAAAATGATAACATGGATGTACGATGCCCCACATCTATAACAGGGTGTTGGGCTTCCTTTCATACAATAGTAGATCACCTGCAAATTTCATGAAACATTTAAATGGTGGCAAATAAAGTGATGCACTAAAGAGTAGGTGGAATAAGTTCTTTGTTTGTCTTGCAGAACATTGACTCAGTAGTTAACACAGTGAGTCAGTGTAAATTAAGCCAGTGACTCAGGCCAAGACAATCTGAACACCTACTATGCTCTGATACTTCAGAGATCTATGAGCCAACTGAATTAAGTTAAACAAGTGGTATGAGAAGTCCAACTCGTCTGGCAATCTATGTTATAGTAATTTTGCATTCAGTGCAGCCTCTCTCAACTTGCCAGAATGGATGAATTAACATGGCAATGTGCACACCAATAGAAATAGAAACAGCCAGAAATATGGATAAATAACCATGAATGTCAGTGACAGAATTGCATGTGCTTATTTTGGTTTCTGACTTTAAATGTGACTGTTGAGTATCAATCTAATGTATTGTACTGAACAGTCTTAACAGTTAATTAGTAAATATCACTGTGGAATTGTTCAAAGACTCTTAATCCAAACAGAATGAGCTCCAGCTAAAGCAATAGAAATAATTGATGTTCCTAGTTGAGAGCTAGATATTCATGAAATTGTACATGAGGTCCCCATTGTAAGTGGTCTGGAATTTGAATGGGGGCAGGGGAATCATATTCATCTAAAGTTCTACTACAGGCCCTTTTATATAAAGTCTCTTGAAAATCCCATCTGCTTGTTATCACACTCAGTCTGACAGAATCACAACTGAACAAAACCACTGAAGTTCAATGGTACATGTGTTTTTTTTTTACAGTTTTAATGTCTCTCTCTACAGAGGTTAATTCACTAACCCACTGATTGGTTTCTGGAAAATCTTTTTAAGGAAACCAATCAATTGTGACCACAATTTCCCAAAGTCACCTGTCAAAAGCATGTTGGGACCATCATTCCAAACTTATGTTGGCTGTTTTTTCAAAAAATTGTGACCTGTAAAAACAATGAATGTCTGCAAGCAACACCTCATGTCTTAGGTAAGAATTGTCTTCCCTCTTTTTATGGACTGAACTGGCTTTTAATTACCAATTAAATTCATACACTGGAAAGGCTGCCCATCACCCCGTCTGTATATGCATGAGAGAATGCTTTAAGGTCTCTAAAAGTCTGTAGCACTTTGGCTGTTTCATGAAACGGAGCAGTTTAACCCAGTGGTTTTTTTTTGTGTGCTGGTATTTGCCAGTACGGAGTACTGGCACCTTAGCATCCCCAGTCACAACATCGCCAGCCAAGCGGCAGTGCGGAGTGCTGAGCTGGCACGAGCTCCTCTTTTTTTTTCTAACCAAAAAGAAAAGAAAAAGTACTGGTTTAAACTATTTTCATCCATCCATAATAGCACATTGGCAAGGTGAATGGTTCAGCAGAGAAAAGTCAGCTTCCAGTCAGCAAATTTCCCTGATCGGGATCTCATTTTGTCACTTTAAGGTGTATTGAATACAATAAGTGAATAGAAATATTCTTTCTGTAAACATAAATATTGCATGAACTACATCCTGGGTCCTAACAACTTCTTCTAACCATCAGCTGGATGATTTTAGAGAGCAGCCTGCATTTCCTGAAAACCTTTGGTGGAGCCTTCACCCCAGCCAGCCTATATTACTGTAACCTATACACTTTCTACAGTCTAAAAAAGGAAGTAATTCTCTGTTTGCTGACAAAAAGGAAGGCATCTGGACATGCTTACCAACATGCATGCACAGGTCATGTCTCATCACTCATCATATGCATCAGGACAGTTATCTTTCACAGTTACACACAGCATTCTCTGGGTGTTTCCAGAATGACCAAGAGAAAATTGAGGTTTGTTGGTTTATTTCAGTTAAAAAAACAATACAGTAAGTTCACGTGTCTCAGAGAGTCAGATAAAGAGATACCTTTCATCTTCTCATTAGTTCTGACTAGATACTTGAATCATCAAGAGGTTAGTGATGGAGAAGAGCTGTTACATTTTTTTTTCCATTTTAACCCCTTTGTTAGAATTACTCCCTCACTAACCTATGTACCCCTTCTGCCACAAGCAGCACAAAGGTCAGATCTCTAAAATCTCTTCACTATCACAGAAAACATTATCTATCCTATCATTTCAGATAGGTTCATGTTATGATCCCATTAATCTCCCATTGCAACGAAACACAGGAAGGACCAAATCTGAAAGTATGTACCCAGGATGCCAACTAAAAACAGACATAGATTATGACATAAACAGACTTGTAAGGATCCTTTGCCATCAGTTTCATTGCAATGGGTTTCTCTGTAAAGAAAGTTGGCATTCTGTTTGGCATTATGACAGGGTATTCTGCCACCTGGCTTGGCCCTTTAATGGTTTGAAGGAGCCCAATAGGTTATATATAGAGAGACCAAAGGGTCCTGAGAATGAAGGGTGATTGAGGAAAGAATCTGGAGACTGTACTTGTAAGGGCTTGTAACCTTGCAGAGCAGGCAAGGCAAGACTTCCCTCTCACCCAACCAATTGGGAAAGAGGTGGGAGAAACAGAAGAGTGTAAAGGTTACCTCCTCCCTTGCAGCAGACGGACGCTGACAGGAGAGGGCCAGATGGGAAAGAGAGTGCTACTCAAGTGAGCTGGCAAATGTCTTGGAAAACTGACTGAGATAAGGCAACATTCCTGAGATACAACCACAGTCTCAGAGAGAGAGGGAGCACTGAGGGGTGAGCCCCAAGTTAAAGAAGAGGGATAATGGAGCTTTTGAGGCAAGGGACTGAGAGTTGCTAGCAGTACAATCCAGCTGGCATGTTTTTTTAGGGAGCAGAAGCTAGCAGTACAATCCAGAGGCAGCAGTGTCAACAAATATTGTGGTGATGCTAATAAACCAAAAGGTAGGAACAGTCCCGGGAAAATGGTGGAAGGCTTTACAAACACAGGTGAACCATTTGCATGGGTAGTTAACTTTCACCTCCAAAGAAAAACCAGGTCTTGTCATAGGCATTTTCAACAGTCAAGCATTTGGCGATACCCTAGCAATGATCACAATGATATAAAAAAGTTGACAGCAACAGCTCAACCTTCCTCCAATACTACAAAGAACAATACCTTCCAATGTACATGATGGAACCCAGGGTACAATACCTGTCTAGTCTTTGTCATCTCTCATAACATAGATGACTTCAGAAGGAAAGTTATGACAATGATACATGGATTGCAGTACAGATCGTTGCAGGTAATTGCAGAGGCTAAAATACAGGTCAGGGAAAAATGAAGTGCCTGCTAAGTTTCAACCTCAAAAACGTTGGTTGGGAAGGTTTTATCTTTGAATTGGATAAATCAGTCTGTAGTATAAGTGATATACAAGCATTATGGAGAATTTGTCTGGTTAACGTAGAAGTTTGCCCAAAAACACGTTCCTGGAGGGTATTGCGTACTATGGATATGTTTACATTGCAATTAAATAACATGGTGGGCCCATGTCAGCTGATTTGGGCTCACAAGGCTGGGTCTGCAGATTGTAAAACTGTGATGTAGACATTTGAGCTGGATCCTGGACCCCATGGGGGAAGGATTTCAGGCTCTAGCCTGAGCCTGAACATCTACACCACAATTTAATATGCTCACATCCTAAGCCGTGCATGCCCAAGTCAACTAACGTGGGCCAGTGCAGGTGTTTAATCACAGCATAGGCATACCCTGTAGGCAGCCTAGGCTTTCAAAACAGACAAGTCAACAACAGAAAAGATAGTCAGAACAACAGGAGATATTCAGAAGCACCAGGCTTTGGGAAACATGTATGAAACAAATTCAAAAGGGTCAGAGTGACCACCAAAGGGAGCGGATGGAAAAAAACAATCTGCATCATACTAGCAAAAAGTCATTGATCCCCATTTGCAAGCCAAACCCTTATGGACAACAGAAAAAGTATACCACTGTGGTCTCTCCCAATCAAGTCATATACTTACTGATCTTAAATAGTAGATCAGCCCACAAAGAAAAGTGCTGAATTAAACAAGTCAAGCAAGAATGTCGCTCACTCCTCAGAGGCAGCAATATCCACAATGAGCTGCTCAGAACTGTCAATAGCCACAAAAACCCTGAAATGTAGAGATGCTGCTGGACTTGATTGTATATCTAATGAACTACTGCGGCACTTCAGTATGAGAGCTTCTTTAATTCTTACTTGGAGACAATGCAGCTACCAAGACTCTGGAGACAGGCAGAAGTGTTTGCACTACTCAGACCGAATAAGGTCCCTAACTCCACGAAGAATTATCAACTAATGTGCTTATTCTGCTTAAATGGCTTTAATCTTCCTAAGGTTCCTTTGTTTTATATATATTCATTTACACACATGCACACACAAAACTCCTACTATGTACAGGTGACTTTCCCATGGTAAATTGTACAAGCAGATGATAACATGTATGACATACTAGCACAGGATCACAGACCTATATGACAGATCATCAGCCTATGACTGTATAACCTGTCAGCTCATCCAGCTACTTTTTTTTCAAATCAAGCATATATATCGTAGAAGGGACATTCAAATACTCCAGAGAACCTATTTAAGAGCACAAGTAAAACCTCTCTGACCACACACTCCTTGTTCTCACATAAACCCATACACTGGACTATACAGCTTCAATCAATATTCAATGGGGACCCTGTCCTGAAACAAATCTTTCCTCAGAACCCTCTTCAGGCCTTTCAGTAACCTTCTCCCCATGTCTCCTAGCTCTTCATCAGGAGCAGGCTACCTTAGACCAGGACACGCCAACTCAAAAATATGGGACCAGATCCTGCCAGAACAACAGATGCAATACCTCACATAAACTGTCACTACTACAGTGGTCAACACCCCCTACAACACACCTTTCAACATCTGTGGTCCTATGTGTGCCTATCACAACATAAAATCATAGAGGATTAGGATTGAAAGAAAGTGCAGGAAGTCATCTAGTCCAGCCCTCTGCTCAAAGCAGGACCAACCCTAACTATCTTGTAAACTGTACCTCATCCAGTGCACTAAATATCCCAATAACAACTATGAGGGTGAGAAAAAGACAAATACTGTGCTCTGAAATGACACATGGAGGATAAATGATAAAAGGAAAAAATACCACATCACCTGTGGGTGAACACTTTTCACAACAGAATCATTTTATATGTGTTCTAACATTTGTCTTCCTCATTGGAAACGAGTACAATGCTTCCTAAAGATGAGCCTAAGAGCTTAAATTCATAACTTAACTAGTCACTTCAAATAATGGACAATAGAAATGCTGCATTTATGGATTTATTATAACAGTATATAACCCACATGACCCTCCATCCCACCTGTTCCCCACTTTCTTTCCTTCTTCTGACTGGAGAGGCTTTGATTGGTCCCTTGAAATATATGTTAAGTACTTATGTTGCAAAATTAGTTCCATACTGTATTTAGTATGACACTAAGTTACTTTCCCAGACCTGCAGAAAAGCTCTGTGTAGCTCAAAAACTTGTCTTCACCTACAGAAGTTGGTCCAATAAAATATCTTACCTCATCCACCTTGTATCTCTAACAAATGGCTACAACTATTATAGCATACCACTGTAGCACATATTCTTTATGCATGACAGACTATTACTTTATTAGCATGCATCTTGTAAGTCATTATCTCATCTTACTTGAGAAGAAAAAAGTGAGGCTACCAAAGAATATTTTTGGATAGTGAAATTCATATTGGGCATGTTGCAAAGCCCACTGGAGTCAATGGAAAGACACCTGTTGACTTCAACGGGCTTTGGATAAGGGCGATTGTGAGACAGATCTGATGAAGACACTGGGGACATGCTTATAGCTAGATCATCAGCACCACAACTTGTTACTCCAAAAATGTAGCCAAGATCTGGTATAATCACTTGTCTCAAACTAATTCCTTGGGAATGGAGGATATTGACAGGGGAGAACACCACTCTTTGCTACGCAGTTCTTCTTTGGTTTAAAGTACACTAGTGATTTCACCAGAGGTTGATGCATATGAGAGAGTTGTTCAGAAGGAACCATGAGTTCTCCAAAATCATGGGTAATTCCCACCATTCTGTTACTCTGTAGCCTTCTGTGGTGGCATTTTTGTAAAACTTTTTATTTTATTCCAAAATAAAACTTTGACATGAAATCCTAATATTTTTATATAGCTACTAAATCCTCAGTCTTTTTTGCTGCTTGTTACTCGCAAGTTTAAGTTTACTTTCTTACACAGATTTTTACGGATTTCTAAAAGAAATGTAAGACTGTGCAAATGTAAAACCAAAAAAGGCTTTCCCTCCTACATCATTTTATGTTGACACTGCAGTTTTGCCAGAAACAATTCTGCATGAAACATTCAGTGTGAGAGTCTGTTTTTAATATGGATGGAGGCTTTAGGGAAAGTACTCAGCACTTACACAAGCCTGGTTGTGCTGGCAGAAATACAGAGCAGCTGCAAAAGGACTAAACGAGGACCAGGCTTAGAAAAGTTTGAAATCAAATATCTGTTTGATTAATAGAATCAAGGAAAAGGATAATTAATGAGCTTCCTTTTAAAAAGCTGTGTTTTCTTCTGTTAAACTAACACAGTCCCTGCTTTAGGCTGACAAGGGAATAGAGTCAGTTTTGCACCTTCCAAGTTGACTGTGTGGCAGCGTTCTGTCATATCTCACCCAAGTCTGTTTCAGTGAGAGTCTGGCACAGACTGCACATAAATGCAATCCCATGATAGGCAATGCAAAAGCAAAGGCGGTGCTTTCTATATAGTGCCTCCAAATGAGTGCTGGGAATTGAATGGGTTTGTTATAGCCTCACTTCTCACCACTGCTAGTTAGAAATAAGGAGGAGTGAAAGGAGAGCTGTGAAAAATTAGAGAAACATAAATAAAAGCAGAGGGCAAAAGTGATCTTTTTTTTCATCTAATTTGAACATTGTTCTGGGATATTTGGTTCCTGGCCTAGAATGCCAAGGCATCACTGAGGACACACTCCAGCTAAAAAACACTGTATGATGGGAGCTATAAATCTATTTAGATTAGTTGAAATGTTCACCATTTGGATCTTAGTAGGAGAATTTAATATTTTCCACACAACTAATCTGTTTTGACTCTATGAAAAACATTTTCATTGCAGTAAAGCTATTAAAGTCTTAACACTTACTGTTTTGTAGTTAAAAGTGTTTTTCCCCCTTCCTGTCCAGCAGTTTCTTTGCAATAAATTTTTTCAGCACAGGTCAGCTCCTGATTCTATTTCTCTTATTACTTCATCTAGGAGAATTATTTTCTTTAAACCTGAAAACCAAACATAGTATTCAAGACTAAATGGTAAAAAAACCAAGCAGTTAAACAAACCTTCACTTTTCATTATGCCCATCTTATGTATCCACTTTATTACCTTTTTCTGATGTTTAAATCCTGTTTATTAAAAAACATGTATGATTACCTTTTGCTATTTTTAATAGACTTTAGTGAACAGGATTTAATTAACTCTCCTAAACAGATGATTAATTTGCTTTTTTAAATATGAGCAAAATGCTTCATGACATCCATATGTAAAATATAATTAATAACATTCACAATCTAGCAAATGTCAGATCAAGTTAATTTTACAAAAGAGACCCTTAAATGGGTTTATTATATTAAATACAATATGGCATGGCATATGAATGTATTCTGACTGGGTATCAGAAACCTTGAGCCAGATTCTAATTTACATTATTGTAATTTGCACCCACACTTAATAGCCTCTTTTACACCGCCAGACCAACATAAGGGGCCCTTATGATAAATGACCATCATCAAAAACTCAGCTATCACACCACCATTGCTTAAATGTGTCAATAAGAATTTTGCTGTTAACTTCAATAGGAAGGATCAGTGAAGTTGGAATCCCCATTTAGCACCAGTTACTGTATTAAGGCCTGATCTTACTACCCCTTTTCAAGCAAAACTCATTAATTTCAGTGGGAGCTTAATTAGTTAAGGGATATGTATTCTGACTGCAGTCATCATTAGGTCTGAATCAGTGTTATTTATTTATTCAACAGCCTTTGATAATGTGGAATGTGCTGTTCATCACACATCACTTGATATCATATTTCCTTCTTGTTTATATGATATAGTTTGTTCTGCTGTAATAAAAGAAGGAAGAGCTCTCCTACCCATCAGCTAAGGCCCTCTGTGGATTAGGGGAGGGTGGTTTTTGTTTGTTTGTTTGTTAGTTTGTTTTAAAATTTTCTGCATCTTCTACTTCCACTGTAATATTAAATCAATGTGTGATAATTTTATCTGGGATTTATTACTCACAACCAAGAAATGTTTCTTTAGATGAATACTTACTTTAAGAATTAGTGCCTTTAAGTCAAAGTGATTTTTTTTAAATGAATGTCTCTTGCATTGTACAAATTGAGATAAAAAATCTCTTTTACAATTACTGACTATGAAAATAATATAGTATGGATATAATTGTAATTACAATTTATTTTCCAGCTGACTTGATGGAATTATTTGTTAATGTTCTGTATTTCTAGACATATTGGCCAGCTTATGGAAGTCATCATAGGTCTATTGGCTTCTACGAAGCCATGCCAATTTCTACCAGCCACTTGTTTGTCGTTTCCTCTGGAATCAAGTATGTGTCTAGGGAGGGAACATAGAACAGGATCCAGAGGAGGATAACTTAACTGAGGTTGGCACTTTTTGAAATTAACATCAATTTATGCTTTGCCAGACAAACAAATATTAATTTCAATTCTTCACTTTTATGTATCACATTTCTGTCTCCCAGCTAATTATCAGACAGTTTAATATTGTGAGCTTTAATTTTGGTATAACTGAGTCTGTTTACACTTTCATTTCCAGTTTCTTCGAAATTTATCATAAACAATGTCATGCTTTGTTGGCACCTGCTTTGCAGAAGACCAGGTGTAGCTAATTGTAAAGACACCGGGGAGATATTTACAAACTGCATTCAGTTGTACAAAAAAGAATATTGACTGGACAAAAAAATCTCAGTGGTATGGATATTTCCAGAATAATGGGGAAAAAAGAAAGAGAAAATGCTGAATGCTTCCCTCTCTAGCCTTGGGTTCTAAGATTTGGACTGGAATCATCTCATTAAATTTGATTTGAAATGGAAGTCACTACAAGCATCAGCGATGTACCTCCGAATTTAAAAGAAATTACTTGAACATCATCACTATATAATATTCACCCTTTACCGAGTGCTAATATATTTTTTAATTAAGAAATATTGGCTAGGATCAGGAGTATCAGACTCCTGGCCCCTGGTCTGTTCTCATTCCCCAACCCCTACACCTTCCTCTCTCCCACATGACACCCCATTCCCCAAGGTGATTACTGAAAATGGGGGTCAGTGACTCGGGGATTACTGGGGTGGGGGTCTGGCATGGTGCAGTCAGCCTCCCTCCCTCCTTGCACTCCACTTCCCTGCATCTTCGGCCACTAAAGTGAGTGCAGGGGGCCCCAAACCATTACTACCACACCACATCAGACCCCCTCCCTCGGGGATCCCCAAAGCTGTGTTCCTGGGGGGATGGGATGAATTGGGGGAAGAGGGCAGGGCAAAGACAGGGAGGGGCAGAGCTTGGAGAATGGGAATGGACAGTGCATTCAGACCAAGAAAAGCAGCGGTTTGGGGTGAATTCAGACAACTGCATTCTGATTAGTCTTGGATGGTTCTTGCTATTGCTGTTTTCACTGATGGTTCACTTTCAGGTAGGTAACGCTGCTGACCTCGGTAGGAAGAATGCATACTCCAGGAGCCCAAAGCATGCATAACCCATTCCCCCAAACAGCAGCTCTTCCCCACACCCTGTATATAAACCTATAGTCTCACTTATTTCAGGCACTCCTGCCCTGCTAGAGGGTGGATGGCTCCTCCCCCTGCCAGCCCCTGCCATCCTGCTTTTTTTCCCTACATGTAGCAGGGGATTAATCCCTGCTAATCAGTGTCTCCTTTGTGATCCATAAACAGAGCAGGTGGGGGTGGGGCGAGGTTCATATCACCTTCCACCCATGCACAAGTATATGTCTGGGAAATGTAAATGGCAGCTGAGCTCTGCTAATGGTGAATGAAATGAGATAAAGTAAATTAACAAAGTGGTTTTTTTCCACCCAAGTGTTCAGGACATTGCAGTGAAAGTTTGTCCAGGGAATATGTGGTACATAGCTTATGGCAGTGGATGAAAGCAGACGGCCCATCAAAGATAAAAACCGACAAATTATACAGTAGGGAGGAGAAAAGAATAAAAAGAGAACTCCTAGACCTCACACAAGCTATTTCAACAATGGGAAAAGACTCCCAGGAATTCAGACCCAGAAGCAGTAGAAGGATTTTCTTAAAATTGTGCATATTGGCTAAAATTCTGTGGAGTGACCTTGTTTATGTGCAGAATAACCAGTCATTACATCAGCCACTGCAGTACAGAATAAACCATAAAAAACGATCAATTTCCTTAAATCAGATTCCATTGTTATATGCTTATTTTACTGGATGTTTTAGTAATAGTTGCCTCTCTGGCTGATGTTCTTATGCAAATTATAATGTCATTATGGTCTGATGCTAGCTTTCCTACCATGTGTTAGTTCATTTCTATCTTTATGGGAACTCACTGACTTCCAGTTGATACAAATAATGCATCTGTTCCATTTCCAGGGATCTTAGCCATGATACTATGCAGAAATATATTAAGTCCACAAAAATCTTTTTACAAACACTTGATTGACTGCAGCTGAGGATAAAGTAAGTACCCTAATTAATTTTTTGTTACTGCATCTGAACCTTGGCCAATGATGATTTTCTGTGCTCTGACAAATGACAAGAAAATGTGTAGACTCTTAGATGTTAAAGGACATAAGAAAGAACAGACCAGAACTGTCCGCAAGAGTCAGTTTGACTCCTGGTTTACTGGAAAATCTTTCCTTGCTTTGTCCCTCACTCCTTTAAAAAAAGAAATTCACCCTGGTATAAGCATAATAGGAGCAAACATTCAGGGGAGCTAGCATTCGAAGCATGAGCAATAGACATTCATAAATGAATGCCTGAGGTACATCCTTCACATCAAAAGGCAAGATTTTGTCACAAATGAAGAGGTCTGGAACAGAGCAAGACAAGAACCAATTGACATTCAAATCAAGCAAAGAAAATGGGGATGTCTGGGCCACACTCTAAGAAAATCATCATCCAGCATAGTCTGTCAAGCTCTGAAATGGAAGCCTCAAGGAAACCACAAAAGATGAAGGCCTTGGACAACCTGGAGACTTGAGACTGAAGGACAAGAACTGGGGTACTCCTGGAGTCAGCTAGAAGTTTTGTGCCAAGACAGAGTGAAGTGGAGGAGACTTGTAGATGACTTATGTTCGTCTCAGAGTACAAGGGTGTAAGTATTCAAGGGAGGACAAGCAGGAAAGGAGAAGCTCTCCGCCTCTGCCCACAATGATGAGTTCTTTCTCCTGCTTCCCTTTGCTTCTCTACATCTAACTTTGGGAAAATGATGCTGCAAACCCTGAGTACAGTATCCATGCTTCACAGAGATTAATTGATTTCAAAGTTTCTAGAATATTCCTTCAACATTTGCAGCTTATGTACCTTGGTTTTTATATGGTCCCCGAACACCATCATATCCTCAGTGTACTCTTCTACTTATGCAAATATGCTCACCACAGCCCCATGAAGCAGATAAGTAGTTTTAGTCTCATTTAATTGATGAGAAATCTGTGCACAGGGTGTTTGCTAAGTTCCGTGACAGACCTGAGAATTGTGTCAGGATCTCCTATGTTTCAGTCTGTTTGCCCAGTTAGACCATCATTTCCGCTTGAATCTTTATTTCTTGGTTCTCAAAATGACCCACCTTGTGGAGAGCTAGAAAGAGCCCCACTGAGCAGAACCTGAGACCTAATCATGTTCCAGAATTTACTCAAACATACTTCAGAAAGAGCAATGTCAACACTGGTGTGTTTGATTCTCTTTGCACAGAGAGCTCACATAGCTTCTGTACTGAATGTTATAATATCCTATTGCTGCATTAAATTTTCCCCACAATTTTATAAATTACTTTTTTCACTTTCCTTCAAAAACAGTCTGACAAGAACACAGAGTCTGCAAAATATTAAATTATTATCAGATGAGAGTGCCAATACCAAGGCATTCCCCATTGTTCCTCTTTCTTCAGAGTGTCCAAAATTCACTTCTCATAAGACACCCAGGTCCCGAGGGATGAGTTGGTGGTGGGAAGATTCAAAAGCAGACAGCCTCAGCATAATCTCACTTTTCACACAAATGCCACAGAAACCCTTTCATGATATTTGTTTAGTGAGGTTTGAGTTCTCACGTGTGTTCATTTGAGGAGGGGCACAAACCAGGGAGCAACCACTTTGGCACTGCCTCAGCAGAAGAGACAGCTTTCCAAATGAAGAGTTGTGAGTATGTTAAAGTTGCTAGAAGTAGCAACAATTTATAATCCAGCCTGCACCCCTCCCCTTCTGTGAAAGAAGATATAAATGGCCAATGGGACTAAAGTTTTGCAAGAACTTCCATGTGTGTTGCAGGCTTTGAGCCAATGCTAGAATGGGCTGGGGTGGGGGGAGGTATAAACGAAAAAATGCTCAGCTGCACGCTATTTTAACTTAATGCTGGGACAGTTGATGTCCTACTTTACAGGGGCCATACTCTATGGAGCAGCAGAAGCTAAAAGGAGGAAGAAAGGTAAGTGAACTATAACCACAATCAGATGCAAGCCCATGTATCATTCCTCATGGATGATAATAGTTGCCCAACTGATATTATCTTCTACACGCCACCTTCCAAAACATTACATCCAGAAGTCCAGAAATTGGTTGTGTGGAGTGTGCTGAATCCCAAGAGAGCACTTCCTAGATAGAGAAGAATTCACCCCTTTGCAAAGTTCCAAAGATCCTTCTGAGAATCAGCATTATCTTTTCATTTCTTCTGCTCAACTTTGTTCAAATTTAAGGCAAGCTGCTAAAAGTGTGTGGTTACCAGACCAAGAAATACTGCCAGGGATTGAAGCTATTAAATCTTGTCTTTCTTCTCTCTCTCATAAATATCACATGCTGTTCAAAATTGGGCTGGGCGGAACAGTTCTTAACTCAGCAAAAACAGAATTGTACAAAAATTGTTATGATATATACAGTTAGAGAGAGAGAGAGAGCATTAGTAGTACTTACTGATGCCAGCTTCTTTAACTATGTTATTAAGTTTGGCAAAGAAAATTCTTAGTTTGTATCCTCCCACTAAACCACGTAGTCCTAGTGATGCTGTGACATAACTGTCAAAGGTTTGCTTGGGTTCAAGTTGCCTATTCTGTGGCCCAAATGGTTGTATGGCATTTTCACAATATCTTTATAGAGTTCCCTGTGGAAATCAAACTATCAAACTATAACAAATACAGTACAACTGATTTAATGCTTCAGATTTCTTTAACACAATGTAACTCATCTATCAGTCTTAGGGTACCTTGGCTACCTATACTTCAGCTATCTATCTGGTCTGCCATATTGCAAATTTTCTTTTGAGAAGTCCTTGCCTGTAACAGTCTGTTCGGTCCCACCATGAATAACAGGGAGAATTGTACAAATGTTCTCACATCACTTGCCTCAGCCCTGGGACCCAGAGATTCAAAAGGATCCAGGGCTCCCAGATACCACTGTTGCTCTTGCAGAAACAGCAACAGCCAGAGCCTGGGCTCATTAAATAACCACTAGAATGGTGCACCATTCTGAGGGCTTCCTGGAATTGCAAATAATGTGTGTGATATCTTTCACTTCTTTGGTCTGCTGAAATCTCTGCACTACCGTGATGTGTTCCACACCCGTTCATATTTGTTTTACTAGCTCTATACATCGGTGCCCTGAGGACAACTTCTCCAGATCTCCTTTTTGGCTTGGTCATTCCCAGGTACCCTTCATCAGTTCATCCTTATGTTTTTCTTCCCATCGCTTCAGGAACCACAGGTTCTGTAGCAGCCACTGAAATGTTACCTCTCTCACCAGGTCTTCCAGATCCTGAGCCCCCACTGCTCGTACCGTGCAGAATCTTGCCGATGAGCAGATCAGTATCAAAACAACCCTTTTATGATCAGCAGAACAGTGCACAGAAGTTAACACATTCTTTTACTCTGTGTAGCTGTTGCCTTTTACCCCCTGTTCCAGATTGCCATGGTTTTGTTCCCAGAAGGCAATCGTCACAGGGAACTCAAAGTCTTTATGAAGCATGTGTAGGATGTATGTCATCTGAGTGTTTCCTGGAGGAGTTTCTATATAGCGCAGTAAGTAGGGTGGTGGGCTTTCCTCTCAGCTCTCTAGATACCCAAACTAGGGAGGGATGGGACTGGAAAGAAGAAAGGAGAGGGCAGCTCTTTTCCTAGCCCATCCCAACCCAAGCAGGGCTCCAGGGACAGAGCTGGCATTCATAGAATTGCATTGCTGCTGACTTGTTGAGTGGAGGACTCAAGTTAGAGCTTATTTGCTGTTTTAAAAGTTCTGCCATTCAATTGATGAGCAGAATGGTCTCATCAAGGTCTAGCAACTGATCTTGAATGTAGCAAATACTGAGGAACCATGAATATATGTGATGAAATCAAGATGGATTTATGGCTAATAAACAAAATAGCAAAAAAGAAGTCTGCATTGGTAACATAAATACAACTGTTCTGAGTGTAAGATATACCAGCACCTCAGACAACAGAATCAGAAAGCCTCCATTTGATGAGAACATAAATATTTAGAGTAACAGAGGGAGCTGTGCTAGTCTATATACTATCAAAACAAAAAAAGCAGTCAAGTAGCACTTTAAAGACTAACAAAATAAATTATTAGGTGAGCTTTCGTGGGACAGACTCACTTCGTCAGACCATAGCCAGACCAGAACAGACTCAATATTTAAGGCACAGAGAACCAAAAATAGTAATCAAGGAGGACAAATCAGAAAAAAATGGTCAAGGTGAGCAAATCAGAGAGTAGAGGGGTGGGGGCAAGGGTCAGGAATTAGGTTATGCCAAGCATGCACGAGCCCCTATAGTGACTCAGAAAATCCCCATCCTGGTTCAAACCACGTGTTAATTAATACTATATGGGTTAATGTGAGTTAGTCTGAGTCACTATAGGGGCTCGTTTGCATACTTGGCTTAATCTAATTCTTGACCTCCCCCCGCCCACAATTTTACCCCTCTACTCTGTGATTTGCTCACCTTGATCATTTTTTTTCTGATTTGTCCACCGTGATTACTGTTTTTGGTTCTCTGTGCCTTAAATATTGAGTCTGTTCTGGTCTGGCTATGGTCTGACGAAGTGGGTCTGTCCCACGAAAGCTCACCTAATAAATTATTTTGTTAGTCTTTAAAGTGCTACTTGACTGCTTTTTTGTTTTGATAAATATTGATGTATAACTGTAGCATGCACGGTGGGTGGGGGAAAACTATAGCCTATCACAACTGTGTACTTTTGTTGATGGAAAATATATACATCAGATCATCTTGCTAGAAAAATGCTCAGCTTCTGAGCCATCCAAGAAAAATATCCACTGTGTATTAGTCTTATGTCATAATTTGGAATGCATTAGCAGAGAGAAGTGATACACATGCATTTCTTAGTTCGTTATACTAACAGAGGAGACAGATCTGCTTAAGCAAATTAAGGGAGACATCAGAAGCAAAAGACATTATTCATTACAACTCATGTGAATAATGATAACTTCTGTTCAGTGACCTGGGCCTCGTTCTCCATTCGTGAACTGTCCAACAAATCAGCATTTCTTGAAATGTATAAATCACTGGAAGATTAACCCAGAGATGCTTTAACTCAATCAATGTTTGTGTTTCAGAAAATAAAATTAAAATATGTGTCCTTCATTTAAATAATTACTCTGGGGTGGGGCTGGAGATGAAGGGTTTGCTATGGAGGCTGCCCTGGGGAGAGAAAGCTAGCCCTGCCCTCTCTCGCTGCAGGAACTTGGGTCAAGTGTGTGATACCGCTCCACGGGAGCTGCAGCTCGAGGGGGAACAAGTGGAGGTGGGGTTCATGTCCTCTCAGCTTGATCAGGTCCAGATTCATCTGCCCCCTGTGCTCCCCAGCCAGAATGAAGAATGGGCAAACTGGACTTTCCTCTGAATCCTTAATGCCAGGAAACAGTCAGCTATGTTCCTGTACAAATCAAGAGAAGGGAGCTTCAGCCCCTCCCACCTTTCTTAAATAGCACCTGGGGGTGGGAGGCTCAAGGCTGGAGCAGTCCCAGATTTGGGGGCAGGGGAGAGTGCACCCCCTGCCAGGTCCTTGCTCCACATTAATGTGATTTTCAGGGCTTCCACCCTGCTCCCCTGCACACTGGTGCTAATGTTAGAATTACATGCAATTAAAGAACCATTGTGAAAGACATTTACACCTGCCACTTCTCTCCATCATGTCTCACTAGACAGTAAGTTCTACAGCTCAGCTCTGTCAGTTAGTTACAAGAGCTCCCATTTTCCTGAATACTTTACCCCTTCCATGCTAATTTGGTCTCAGAAACACTCTATTCTATACTTCCTAAGAACATTATTCATAGTACACTATATAAGCAACTGTATTTGTACTCCCTCTGTTCCTACCGCAGACAGCCTGAAAAATTAGTCTCCAAGGACGTGCACCTCTTGACTCAGACTGCTTGTGACTGAAGTTGACACAGTATACGGGCCAGTAGATTCCCACTTTCAAATTCATTATTCTTGGAACCATTCATGTAGCTGAACAAAGGGGCTGACTTTCTTAGACAGCTCAGCGTGTGTGCTTGTGTGGGATTTGTAAAATGTTACTACATAGATAGCTGAAAGAAAACAAGAGAAAAGAGGTATAATATTTGTATTTATCTCTGTTATTCATGTTTATTAGCATGAGTATGAGTGTCTCCATTTTAATTTATTGTGTCTCCATTTGAAATCAAAAACAGACAAAATCTTATGTAGGCTTAAAAGGAGAAGAAGCTTTACATTTCAAAAAACCTTATGCAGGGAGCTCAAATAGGAACAGTGACAGAGTGGTAACAATCACGTTGCAAAGTCAACCATTGCAAAGTCACATTGCAAAGTCACGTTGCAAAGTCAACCAAAGAACCACCATGGCTAAACAGCCATGTTAAAAAGGCAGTGAGAGAGAAAAGGGCAGCTTTTAAAAAGTGGAAGTCAAATCCTAGTGAGGAAAATAGAAAGGAACATAAACACTCCCAAATTAACTGTCATAATGTAGTAAGAAAAGCCAAAAAAGAGTTTGAGGAACAGCTAGCCAAAAATTCAAAAAACAATAGTAAAATGTTTTTTAAATACATTAGAAGCAGGAAGCCTGCTAAAAAAGCAGTGGGGCCCTTGGATGATAAAGATATAAAAGGAGCGATCAAGGAAGACAGTGCCATTGCGGAGCGATTAAATGATTTCTTTGCTTCAGTCTTCACGGCTGAAGATGTTACAGAGGTTCCTAAATCTGAGCCAGCCTTTTTAGGCGACAAATCTGAGGAACTCACTCAGATTGAAGTGACATTAGAGGAGGTTTTGGAATTAATTGATAAGCTGAATAGTAACAAGTCTCCAGGACCAGATGGCATTCACCCAAGGGTTCTGAAAGAACTCAAATGTGAAATTGCGGAGTTATTAACAGTGGTTTGTAACCTATCCTTTAAATCCACTTTGGTACCAAATGACTGGAAGACGGCCAATATAACACCAATATTTAAAAAAGGCTCTAGAGGAGATCCTGGCAATTATAGACCGATAAGTTTAACATCAGTACCAGGCAAATTAGTAGAAACACTAGTAAAGAGTAAAATTGCAAGGCACATAGAAGAGCACGAATTGTTGGGCAAAAGTCAGCATGGTTTCTGCAGAGGGAAGTCGTGTCTGTCTAATCTATTAGAATTCTTTGAAGGGGTTAATAAACATGCGGACAAGGGGCACCCAGTGGACATAATATACCTAGATTTCCAGAAAGCCTTTGACACGGTCCCACACCAAAGGCTTTTATGTAAATTAGGTGGTCATGGGATAGGAGGAAAGGTCCTTTCATGGATCGGGAATTGGTTAAAAGACAGAAAACAAAGGGTGGGAATAAATGGTAAATTTTCACAATGGAGGGGGGTAACTAGTGGTGTTCCCCAGGGCTCAGTCCTGGGACCGATCCTGTTCAACTTGTTCATCAATGATCTGGAAAATGAGGTAAGCAGTGAGGTGGCAAAGTTTGCAGATGACACCAAGTTGTTCAGGACAGTCAAAACCAAAAGGGATTGTGAAGAACTACAAAAAGATCTCAGCAAACTGAGTGATTGGGCAGCAAAATGGCAAATGAAATTTAATGTGGGTAAGTGTAAGGTAATGCATATTGGAAAAAATAACCCAAATTACACGTACTACATGATGGGGTCAAATTTAGCTACGACAGATCAGGAAAGGGATCTTGGAGTTATAGTGGATAGTTCTCTGAAGACATCCACGCAGTGTGCAGCGGCAGTTAGTAAGGCAAATAGGATGTTAGGAATTATTAAAAAAGGGATCGATAATAAGACAAAAGATATCATACTTCCCCTATATAAAACTATGGTACGCCCACATCTCGAGTACTGCGTGCAGATGTGGTCTCCTCACCTCAAAAAAGATATATTGGCATTAGAAAAGGTTCAGAAAAGGGCGACTAAGATGATTAGGGGCTTGGAAAGGGTCCCATATGGGGAGAGGCTAGAGAGACTGGGACTTTTCAGTTTGGAAAAGAGGCGATTGAGGGGCGATATGATAGAGGTATATAAAATCATGAATGGTGTGGAGAAAGTGAATATAGAAAAATTATTTACCTTTTCCCATAATACAAGAACTAGGGGACACCAAATGAAATTGATGGGTAGTGGGTTCAAAACTAATAAAAGGAAATTTTTCTTCACACAGCGCACAGTCAACCTGTGGAACTCCTTGCCCGAGGCGGCTGTGAAGGCCAGGACTCTATTAGGGTTTAAAAAAGAGCTTGATAAATTTTTGCAGGTCAGGTCCATAAATGGCTATTAGCCAGGGATAAAGTATGGTGCCCTAGCCTTCATAACAAGGGCAGGAGATGGATGGCAGGAGATAAATCACTTGTCTTCTGTTCTCCTTCTCTGGGGCGCCTGGCATTGGCCACCGTCGGCAGATGGGATGCTGGGCTTGATGGACCTTTGGTCTGACCCAGTATGGCCATTCTTATGTTCTTATGTTCTTATGTTCTTATTCTTGGATTGAAAAGGATCTTCATTTTCTGGGTGATAATCTAAAGCTTCAATACACAGACAAGCCACTGCCAAAATCTCCCTCTCAACTGAAATTGCTCAAGCAATTGAATTAAAGAAACTGATATATATCTGTCAGGTATTTCTTTTCTGTTTAGCACAGGCCCTTCATCTGTGAACGTCATATAAACATGATCATATTTGTGAGGCTTTCCTCTTAGGCTGGGTCTAAATGGTGCTCTGCCCAGCGCCGCTGCTGGCAGAGCTATGCAAAGTGAGTGTCCTGGGACTGCAAATAGCTTCTCATTTGCATACTCCCAAAGCTCATTACCATAGCCACATGAAATTTCGGCATAAGAGACTGATGACGGGGGGGTGGGGGTTAGCTGACAGAGGCACATCCACATGGCCTCCGCAGTGCTGTCATCCACATCTGCCAGCATCAAACTCTCGTGTGGCTATGGTAATGAGCTTCGGGAGTATGCAAATGGCAAGTCATTTACAATACCAAGAAGCTCACTTTGCATAGCTCTGCCAGCAGCGGCACGAGACAGAGCATCGTGTAGACCCAGACATAGACACATTGCAACAACAACAAGGTTTTTGTATACCTTTTCTTCCTCGATTGTAGGAATGCTAAGAACCACCAAATACTCAGCTTCACAAGATGTAGATAGAAAGAAAATTCCCTTGGTCACAATAAGGTTGGAAATGACTCCTCTTGAATACAAGATGTTGAGATGGCACTATATGGGAATCTAAGTCATGAATTTGCCATATTCCTGATACAAAAGTCTTGGGATTTTAACAAGGATGCTTGACTGTATTTATTACTGTTTTTATAGTCTTAACTATAGCAGGTCCTACTGCACTATCCATAAAAGTCAGCTTTTTCATAAATATTTCTCTCCAAACAATTAAGAAAATGTGTCTCAGAGAAAGTAAGATTGTTCAAGTTGAATTTTGCAGTGCTGTTCATTAATTACTCTCCCAGAGGATATAAACATGAATAGTACTGCACCCATCCTCCATAAAGATATAATGACTTGTGTGTGTCCCGAAAGTTACATTTTTTTAGAAGATGTAACTCAGTATATACCTTAGGACCTTCCACAGGGCTTCTCACTTGCTATTTAATTCATAATATATGTGGAGAATTTGTTGTCCAGAAACAAAACAAATACAATCTCAGTTTGAAATCAAAAACAGACAAACGTCAATCAAATGTCAAAGTCTTTACCATGAAGTGTTCAAGTGGTGTCTCTAGGGCTACGTCTACACGTGCAGCCAACATCGAAATAGCTTATTTCGATGAATAACGTCTACACGTCCTCCAGGGCCAGCAACGTCGATGTTCAACTTCGACGTTGCTCAGCCCAACATCGAAATAGGCGCAGCGAGGGAACATCTACACGTCAAAGTAGCACACATCGAAATAGGGATGCCAGGCACAGCTGCAGACAGGGTCACAGGGCGGACTCAACAGCCAGCCGCTCCCTTAAAGGGCCCCTCCCAGACACAGTTGCACTAAACAACACAAGATACACAGAGCTGACAACTGGTTGCAGACCCTGTGCCTGCAGCATAGATCCCCAGCTGCCGCAGAAGCAGCCAGAAGCCCTGGGCTAAGGGCTGCTGCCCACGGTGACCATAGAGCCCCGCAGGGGCTGGAGAGAGAGCATCTCTCAACCCCCCAGCTGATGGCCGCCATGGAGGACCCGTCAATTTCGACGTTGCGGGACGCGGATCGTCTACACGGTCCCTACTTCGACGTTGAACGTCGAAGTAGGGCGCTATTCCTATCTCCTCATGAGGTTAGCGACTTCGACGTCTCGCCGCCTAACGTCGAAGTTAACTTCGAAATAGCGCCCGACGCGTGTAGACGCGACGGGCGCTATTTCGAAGTTGGTGCCGCTACTTTGAAGTAGCGTGCACGTGTAGATGCAGCTTAGGAGGAGTTCCTACCAAGCCATCTTACAGCCTAAGATTATGCCTACATTGCTCCACAGTTTGGACTATGTAGGTAGGAACAACAGTGAGTATCACAATACTGTGCTGTAACTTCCCTGTGTGGATGTGAAGTTGAAGGCTCCTAGTTTATATGCGAATAGTTCTCTTTAGAAAGGGATACATTTATGCATTCCTTCATTGTACATTGTGATAGGATCATCTTATATATTGAGTGGGAACCTTTTAATTTGCATCCAGAGAGGGGAGTTACAGTGCAGAACAGTTATTCACTTTGGCTATGTCTACGCTACAAGATACATTCAAATTTATTAATATCTATTTTCTAATTCTGGAATTTATGAGTTCGAGTTTGACCATCCTCACTTCACACCATGCTCCTCACAAAGTCAAGTCATTATTGCCATGCTCAAATTGGCTAACATCGACTTTTGCAGTGGTGCATTGTGGGAAGCTATCCGAAAGTTCCTTCATCCCTATAGCATTCTGGATATGTTCACTGGTCATGACATCATCTTCCCACATTGCATTTTCCTTATTCCTCTCCTGATCCCTGAAAATATGCCAACACCTAGAAATAACACAGGGACCCTCAAAGTTAGAAGAAATAGGATAGAAAAGTCTAGGAAAAGAAGAATTTCCCCCACATTACATTGTCAACAGTGGTACAGAAACTGTATCCTCAACTGGCCATCCACCGAGTGTCCCACCTCCCATCATTACATGTGATCCCTGAATATCATATAGGGGCCTGGACTGTATTTTAAAGTGAAAAGAAGGAAGATAGAAAAAAATAGGAGAAAAGAATTTTTGGTTTCCCAGCCCATTACATTTCTGTTGGGGAGAGTCTTTGGCTTTCCAGTGCACTCTGAGGCTTCAGTGCAATGACTGTGTTCTCAAATGGGATCATGGCATGTGATTCCTGAAATTAATATAGGGGCCCGGATTGTATTTTAAAGTTAGAAGAAAGAGGATAAAAAAGTCTAGGAGAAAGCGATTATTGGTTCCCCCTCCCACTATATTACTGTGAAATTAGGCCCACTGGCAATGTGTTTACATAAGAGGGAAAATAATAGAGGAATGGAATGACTTAAATTATGTATGCTCTGTAAAAGACGTCCCCAGAAGAACCTTTGTGAAGGTAGTTTTAGAACAAAACAGAACAACACAGAAAGAGTGTCACTGTAGGTATAGCAAGGTGATGGTGGAAGCCCCAGATCTTATTGATGGGGGCGGAGGGGAGGTTCTCGTGTTTCTAGGGGTGGGGGCAAGCACTGAGGGCCCTGTTGGCATTGTCCCTCACGGGGAATCAGCCTTCCCAGCTCATGAGACTTCCCCTCCACGGCAAAACCCCCAGTATCTTAGCTGCTGGGGGAGACTCCCACCCAGTGGCAGCATGCCCCCATGTATCTTAACCACCATTCCCCCTGGAGGTAGTAAACCCCAGCATGGGCATGGGGAGTGGGGTGCTCAGTGGGGGTGGTCCTGCGTATATTAGCACACCCCCTCCCCCGGTATCTCAGCCACTGGAGGAGACTTCCCCCTATGGCAGCAAGCCCTATAGCCCTAAATCAAGCTAATGGTGTTTACAGTGAAGACAGTCACATGGTAATATTGAGCTAACTGCCTTAAATTCAAATTTATGTCATAATGTAGCTGCAGCCTCTCTCTTTTTCTGAACTAGGGGGCAGGATAGCTATGCCCTAAAACTAATCCCCAGCCTGGATTTAGAGGCAACTTGGAGTGAAACTACCAGATATGAACTAATTAAGTATATTTGAATCTATTTAGCCTTAACACTTAAAAAAGGCACTCATACCAGATTGCAGGGACAAAGTTGTTATGCTTGCACTGGGCCAAGGAGCTCTGGAGAAAGAGGGAGACCAGTCAGTGTGATTTATACTTCTGGGTTTCTGTTTACTGTATGTGAAATTTCATAGAAACAACTGGTCAAAGTAGTCTTAATTTGGATTAACCCTGTGTCCTTGAAATACATGCCTGTGCGTAAAGAGTGATTTACTGTTTAATGAGAAGTCGCCAGTGAATTATTTTGTTTCTCTCTATTCTACGCCGACCCTGTAATGATGCAAAACAAGCAAAAGCCCATACCGTATGGAGAAATAGCAACTTCTGTGGTAATTTATAGTCAAATGATCCCATTCCCTTGTAATGAAATGAAAGTGTTTATTACAAGATCGAATTTAAAACCCAAAGCTAAGGTAAAAAGCTTTCTGGACATAACCAAGAGCTCAAGCATTTTTCACATTAAATCAAGATGGCATGTCACAAAACAGTGGCCAAGAACTGGATTCATTTTGGAAGAAAAATGCTGTGAGGGATCACTAGACCATCAATTCTGTCATAATGTTACAAAAAATATATCTTAAAAGATCAGTTGGCCTTTCCTTCCTACGCATGCCTTTAGCAGGAGCCAAGACCCATCTGTAATCAGTATTCCAGTCACCCTGATGTGCACAGACCAAACTTTTCTCAACAACAAATAAATGTGTGTGTACAGAATAACAGATTAACCACATTTTAACAATACATTTGTAGTCTTCCTTGTCATGATGTAGATATGAAATGTATCAGTCATGCACTTGTAACTGACCACTCTATCTCTTAAATTAGTCTTATACTGCAACAGTTCCATTGATTTTAACTTATTTATTTTTTTATAATTGGGTATGTGATTCGAGGAAATAAAACATTCAAATGAAGTATTTAAAATGTGTGATCTAATCATAAGTATCACAAACAGAAAAAAGAAGCAACATTCATCAAAGTAATTATATATTGCAAATCATTAACAGAGCTCTAATACACATGTTAACTGCTGAACAGAACTGAAAAGGAAGGCATGTTCAATAACAGACATCTGATAAAAGAATCTAGTTGTAACCCAAGTGGCAACTACAATTCAGCTTTGGTATGCCTGTATCAAAGATGAGTGGTATTCGATGTCAGCTACAAAGTATTCAAAGAAATGTATTACCATGTATTCTATGGAATAGTAACTTATTAAACTGTGATTACTAGAATTGATCAGGCAATGCTTTTTGGTTAATAAAAAGCAGCCAAAATTTATTGGTTTTATTGCCAAAAATAATCAATTTCAAACATCAAAAACTGAAAAAGAAAATATTTACAGAAGTGTTGGGAATGCATATTTCCTGAAAAATAGCTGTTTGTATGTAAAAGCCATTTTATGTCAAAAAGATATTTTAAATGACATTTTTGATCAGTGTTAATGATTATCATCTTTAAATTATATCACCTGTCCCTTTGTAAGGAGAAAGCCAGATAAGGAAGTAGGTCACAACAAAACACAATTTTGTAAGCTTCTGCAAAGTCTTCTTTACTGTAGCTTTTTAGTTAAATGCAGATACAAAACTAATTTGGGCCCTTTCACACTTGTTTTTTTTTTCAATCTTTTTCCTGAACTTTTTTGTAAATACCATCAGAACCCACCCAAACAATGAATCCCTTTTTCATCTGAATGCTCATTAAACTCCATAAGAATTTGCCTATGAATAAAGGGACTAAGAACTTCAGAAATGGGCCAGTGAAGGCTTCTTTGTAATTAAGAAGGTTCTTTTACCAAATACAGCTAACTGTGGGGACCATCACCATAGTGGAGGAAACTTTATTTAACATACTCAATGAGCAGGGACCATAAAGGCCAGATTCATCGTTGGTGCAATGCTACTGACTTCAATAGATTTACCACCTCCGACTGAATTTGACTGGTTAATCACAGCACATTTAAAGAAGCAGGAGGATTCTAACACCCAATAACATTAATCAAGAGACATTTGTTTCTATCAAGAAAAAAATATAACTTGTAATCACTGCAGACTAATATAAAACTTTAACCTGGAAATATTGTTTTCCCCACTGGGATGACATGAGACAATTAGCATGATTCGCCCAGGGTAGTTGAAATTATATTCACTGTAGAATAAGCGATAGCTTATTAGGGTTTATTGGTCAGATTAAAGCAAAAGTTGATGTATTAGCAAGTAAATAAAGCTTGGTTTCCAAAATTCTGGGCTATAAAACAGGGTTTAAACTTGGAGACTTTACTTTGCTATATTAAATACACTGTAAAATGCTTTTAAATGAATTATTGTGCAAAACCCCAAACTGAAGTTTTTATGAAAATAACTTAAGCTTAATTTATAGCATTCTAGTTCATTGGCCTTTGTCCTATGAATATACAGCTTTGGGACTTGTACACTGTTTTCCCAATATAGTTTTAAGACAAACAGAAAAGAAAGGAAAAGAAAAAATCTTCATCTCAAAAGGTGTGCCTGGTAAAAAAAAATAGTTTAATGGAAAAGAGGAGGGACAGCATGTATTGTCCTGGGATCTGGCGCACTCAAGAGCATCAAACACAACCCCCTGCACCTGTGTAGAAGCCAACAAAAGCTGATGGGCTTCACATAAAGCATGAATTTTATTATTTATTCTTTAGATTCCCCAAAGTGCCTAGAGGATCTCAGGACTCAGTTGTTCTAGCTGTTGTACCCATATATATTAGGAGACAGCTCCTGCCCTGAAGAACTGACTCCTTGAGACACAAATGGTGGTAAGGGGAGCAGGGGCAGATAAAGTGGAAATGACATGCATGGTCACATGGCAAATCAGTGGAAGAGCTGAGGGGAGAACATAGGTCTCAAACCCAGGCCAGGGGCTATGTACTAGATGATGATGCTTCCCCTGGATGATGAGCCATCTGGATGCTTCCCATAATCACAAGACAGGAACCTAAAAAGTAATATCTTCTGGTTCAGTCAAAGAAAAAACATGCTTTGACTGGAAGCGCTGTGAACCAAAATGATGATGGATCCAACCCAGCTCCCACTGCAATCAATAGGGATTAGGGCTGGGGGAGAGCAATAAAAAAGCAGCAACCCACCCATTTGAGTCCCTGACAGGCCACCACCACTATATTTACCTGCACCTCTGCATGTACCAAGACATCCCAGCTCTCACTGGCCATGACTCACTCTGCACAGCCAAAGGAAATGGCAGAAACCAGCACAAACCAACCAGTCCCATTGTCTGTGAGTGACAATCACCTGATACCTGTGGGGGACAGGTAAATACAAAGGTGTGGGGCCACCAACTCTTGTGGACCAGATGTGGCCTGCATGCCAGTATTTGCCCACCACCAGATTATGATATTGTCTTGGGAAGGAATAAATTGAGCCTACAGCAGTATGTTTCCTTCAAAAATAGTCTGATTCTGATGTGATTTTATTGCACTTTTTTCCCCAACGCCTATGAAGTGCTTACGATATTATTTGTTTAAAAAGGAGGATGACACTGTGCTATAAAGTTTCCCAAAAGTGAGTTATAATTCAGAGGAAAACATTACTGTTTCCAAGTAGATTGCATGCTTTTTTATTATAAAGGAGTGATGAACATTATCAATTTTTAAATAAGAAAACTCCCTTAAAAAGCCATTACCATCATGTGATTCAGATGAAGTGGGTCAGTTCACACATCTCTCTCTCTCATTATACATATAAATAAATAAAACATAGAGGCAGATTGATAGTTCTGTTAAATTAGTGTGTATACACACATACACATAACTTAAATGAATCACACAATATTACAGCAGAACTTATCTTTGTGCTCCATGTGCATATGTTTCCCTCACTGGCTGTGTCACTTCTAAAATCATACCTTAATCTTTTAGTTTTCTGGTGTTTAGTACTGCCCTGGGTACTGTAGATGTAATAAATGATAAAAGAAAACCAGAGTACTAGTCTGATATTGCTCCTTTTCTCCTGCATCCCAAAAACATTTACAACACAAGACCCTTATGCCTGTGGCAGAACAGGAGAACAAGAGTGGTTCATGTAAAATGTTGCATGAAATTCATTTCACCTTGACACTGAAGAACCTGCCAGTGTGTGGGATTAGCCAAGGCTCTGATTCTTGAAATTCATGTTTTTAAACTTTTAACAAGTGTTCCATTGCCCCAGAAGCAGCAAAGTTCTTAGGAGTGTTCTGAACCTTAAAAAAATGTGTTTAAATATTTGCAGAATCAGTCTTCAGTTCCTTTTCAATTCTGTCTTTTCAAATAAGCTTGTGGTACGTCTTGTGAGGCAAGGTTAATCCTGCTCATAGGCCCCAAGCCTCTGTTTGGTCGGTCCAGAGTCCCACAGGTGATTTTGGTACTTTGGTATAGATTCTGCTTGCCCTGGCCAGTGTTTGGACTTCTGGCCCTCTGCTAGAAGGGCATTGATCAAGCACCCCCTGGTCTGCCTGGGCTGAGTAAACAGTCCTTTCCAGCCCTCTGCTGACCTCTGGGGTTACATGGAGGAGGGAGCCCAAACCCTCTGGCTATGTCTGACTATAGCAATTTGTTGAAAGAAGTTTTTGTTGGAAGATATTTTGTGATGAAACTTCTGTCGACAGATCATGTCCAGACTACCAAAGTGGATTGACAGAACCATCTGCTCTGTCAACAGAGCTGCCAGACTACCTGGCCACTTTGTAGGCAAAATGGCAAAAAGCACAACAAGCATGATTGTCTGGCGTCCCAGAAGCCCTTTGTGTAGGCAGAAAGCATCCCAGAACATTCAGACCAGCTTCTGGTTGACAGAGGCGTTCTTCCTCATGGCAAGCCGGGTGCAACTGTTGACAAAAGTGCTGCATTCTATCAACAGAACACCCTTAGGAATCAGGAGATTCTATGGGTTTTGTTGAAAAAATGGCTGTTTTGTCAACAAAACCCCATAGTCTAGACATAGCCTACTTGTGGGAGCTCTTCATCTCCCCTGCTGTCTCTGGTAACACTAGGGTTCTCCTTATCAACTCACTGCCTCTCTCCTTATATGTTATAATCTCCAACCTCCTCTTCAACTCTCCTCTCCTTTCCGTTCTCCCTGCAGACTTTTTAAAATGTCCAGTGGCAGCCTGAAGTGAGAACAGCTGGCATGAAGTGATTCATAGCAGTCCCTTCTCTGCTGCTTATACCAGTCAGCTGCTCCTAACTGTCCTGAAGTAGCTCTCTCCTAATTAGCCAGGCCATTTCTACTCTGTTTGGAGCTACTTTTCCCCCCACTTCTAATCTAGCCTTCTGGCCTGACACTGTCATACTTGTAATTCCCAGATACTAATATTTTAGCTCCTTGCATTCATCTACTAAGTTTTTATTCTCTTTCCATATTTAGAATCATAGGATTGGACAAGACCTCAGGAAGCCATTGAGTCCAACCCCCTGGCGCAAACAGGATCAATCCCAACAAAATCATCCCAGCCAAGGCTTTGCCAAAACTGCTAGGGCAGAAGAACCTACCACTTCCCTATACGCTTCACCACTCTCTTACTTCTATGTATCTGACAACAATTGATAAAGTTAAATTGCTAGGTGGCATGATACATGATACATGACCAGAATCTCCTAATCATGCAATGAAAACCCTTGTCCCGTTGGACAGGCAGTGGTTGGGTTGACATAGGACTCCAACACTGAAGTATCTCTTCTACACTCTTCAGATCTCAGTTTTAATACCACAATAACAGTTTTCAAACAATTTCCATTTTTTGTAATTTTAAGAAAACAGAAGACAAAACTAAAGAGATATATTCCCAATACACAAAGTGGAGTTTAAGAACATTTCCTTCCCCAACCCTAGTAGTGCTTAGAATATTTCCCTCCACTCTGACTACAGATGCAATGAAAACAGTACTATAACTCCACTGTTGTTTCAGATTAGCAAAATTAGCCTGATCAGGAGTATTTTTTTCCAAATAATCCAATCATTCATTGCAGTTTTATTCCTCTAAGGAATCTGCCTTTGCTTAGGGGCTTGTGAGTGTGCTGTATCTGAGCATCTTCCTGAGTTTCTCTCATGTTTTCTGTAGATGAAATAACCAAGGGATTTATGTTGATCAACTGCCTCGTGGGGTTTGATTTTTGTAACATTAGCTGTGTCTGAACAGGTAGATCTGCCCTGTTTCAATTTTCCAATCATCTCCATATATTAAATTGCTTCTAGAAAATTCTATTTTAAACTTTACCTTACTGCACTTTAAAAAACAAACAGCACTCCCAGAACTTCCACAGATTCTCATTCACCATCATCATATAACCTCTCATCTTTTAGCCTCTTTCTCAGGGGCACATTTGAAAAAAAAGCTTTGGTTTAATCTCCCCCAACCTACAGACACCCTTGATGCAATTCCCTTCTAGTGCTTTCTGAGTGAGGCTATGATGCTTTTTGTGAATAAGTTTGACTCCCTCTAGTCACAGTCAAAGAGCAAGTGATATTCTACTTCTCTCAGCCAATCTTTCCAAAAAGTGGCTAGTTCAAAGGTGCAAACCTAAATGTGTTGTCTTCTCTTAAGCCTACTTCATTTTTAAACACCAGTGTCTAGTCTTTTCTACAAATGGTTCTTATCACTGAGAATCTCCTTTTAACGTTCACTTATGTTCTTTCAAAATAATCATGCTATCCTGTCTTACAAAGACACACTTCTTCAGCTCTCTCCAACTAATCCTCATTGTTTCTGATCCCAGCATCATCTTCTGGATGGCTTTGTCATTGTATAAATCATGCACTGTGTTGAGGCCTCCAACCCCCAAGATTGACTGCGTAAATCATGAGGATTAGGTGTGCCTGCTCAACTCCGCTGTCAGATCCTGGGAAATAAAACTTATTCCTATGAAAAGGCCTGTTTTAATTCCCCTTCTTCCAAGAGCCTGACATACGATAAATAGGAGTGGATCAGGGAGAAATATTGTTACTATTAGTCATTGTGCAATGCTGGGTTGTGTTCTATTACTGTCTCCACTCAACAAGCGCACTAGGTATTTCTCCAAAGATTAGTGCTTAAAAATAAACTCTCAATCCCAAATAAGGTTTTGCACAGTTCCCAAAATCAGACCTTTCTTGATCAACATACTCCTTCCTTTTCTCATGTAGCTTTAAAGTTATGATGCATGGCTGTACTTAATGAAGGGAAAAAAGGATGCTTTTGTGCATTATTCTTTTAGAACTTAATGCAAGATGCTGAAATAGACACATCAGAGAAGACTTCCTTCTGACCAGAGCTCCAAATATCATCTATCCCTGACTATAAACAAATTTCTTCAGTTCCATAGGAAACTAAACAAACAGTCTCAGCAATCTTGGTTCTCTATCTTGAGCTGACTGAACTCTTCCATATATGGGATAAAAGATGCAGACAGATATGATTTTAAGTTGTTCTCCCTGCCCACTTAGCATTTAGCTATTTTAGACTCCAGTTAAGCTGAGAACGAACAATCCTAACATTTCTAGATGACAGAAAGGGAATGGATCCACAGACTGTGCAAACCCAGTACTTTAAAGCAGTTTGCTTACACCCTAAACCAGCACCCATTAACCTGTCCCCGTTGTGTGTTCCTTTGATAGTTCTTCCACATTAGTTCATCCCCTGGATTGAAGTAATTGTAAAACAAGCATGCTCTGGCACCAATTGGATCTATCTTATAGAAAAAGCAAAGCTGTAAGTAGTGTCTAGAACAATTTTTGGAGATGCAATGCCTTATCAGCTGTCTGGTTTTAACCTGAATGACAGTCTGCATAGACAAATGGCAACCAGACAAAGGAATCCAAACAGCTAAGGTAGAGTTCTATCACGACCAAAGTGCAGTTTGATTACAAATATTAGATTGAGCAAGTAAAGGTGTCCTCCCTTTCTAATGTTCCTTTGCCTAAACTACTAAAGGGGGCGGGGGGGGAAGCTTCTATTAGCCCAACAAAAGAGACACAAAAAAACTCAGCCTTCATTATTCCCAAATCCCTGCCATTTTACTTCTCAGCTATACACCTTCCCTTCATTGCTTTATAATCTCTGTTTGAGCAGCCTGCAAGGGGCTTCTTCACTTCCCCAAAGAGGATCCTGCTGATGAGCCATTAGCATTAATCAGTAGATTACACGCAGCTAGGTTGACAGGTGGCTCCACTCACCTACAATGCAGGCAGCTGCTGACAAGGCTCTCTTGCTGTCTGGGAGAGGATTTTTTAACTCTGTTCCAGCCAAATCCTTTCAGTGCTGCATTTACCCAACTCACAATCCAGAAACAGAAAGAACCCAGAAGCAAGCTACTTTTAAGTATTAATAATTGTTTAATAATTTTATTGTAGTTAGCTTACTTTAATGATTTTTAAAAAAATCACCCCCAAAATTTTCAAACCACATTGCAATGTTCTGTAACTGCAGACTTGTTTGATGTCTCTTTTAAAGTCATTTCAAGGCAAAGGGAACTAAGGCCAGATTCACAGAGGTATTTTGGTACTAAACTCCCATTGATTTTGAGGTATTCCATACAGGGCAACTTGCAAGATCAGGGTCTGGCAGCTTTACACATTCAGGCCCAATTCTGAAAACTGTTACTCACAGGATTGACTTTAAGCATGTGTACAGTCCCGTTGATTGTGCTTAGACTGTTTGTGTGTACAAGCTTTCAGAATTAGGTACCAGGTCTCTAGTTCTCTCTGCCAGAGGCTCAGATTCTGGCTTGTGCTGATTGAGACCTGTAATTTTCCAATGTGCAGCCCTAGGATCTTGAAATTCTCCATGTTAGAGTCTTATTATTTTACAAGAAGTAAAAGGAATTCACTAGTCCTGGGTATTTTAAGACACCAAGACACCCACTAGATAGTTGGATACTTCAAGGATAAATATCCAGACCCAACAGGAATATCTGGGCAATTTTCTGTGTGTTCTGTTTTCGTAAATGTGAACCACGGCCCCCCCCCCCCCACAGTGGGACCCATTCTTCTCCCTCCCCACCCTCCATTCCAGCAGGCCCACCCCACCCCACCCCTGCTCCCCCTCCAGCCAGCCTGGCCCTGCCCCTCTTCCCTAGCACTCCTGCTGCTGTTGACTACACCTGTGAGCACGGGGGCCCCCTGCTGCCCTACCCTCTTCCCCCTTCTACCTGCCTCCATGCTGGTGTCCTGACTGCCATGCAGCCGGGTCTCTCCTAGCTGCCTCTAGCCCTGTGCCAGCACTTGGGCTCTCTTCATGCCATGCAGGGCAGGGGAGCAGGGTTTCTTCTTAGATTTTCCATCCTTGGATGAGATGAATTTTCTTTTGGGTGGGTTAAAATGTCTTATGTGCAACACCATGTGTGGATGGACACCACCATATTAAGAAAAAATCTGGATGTAAATATATATGTGAACTGTCCATAGGGGTGGAAGAAAATATATCAAAATAAGAGATAATTAACAAGGAGTAATGCTTGTGATATTTATTTAACATGAAAGCCAATACAAGAAAATGAAAACTACACTGGGAATGCCCATATCATCATCCTTTCTAAAGAGTGTGGGAGGGTCAACCAGTGGGCTGGGGATGTGGGGGTGCAGAAGTCAGGGCTGGGATATATGAGATGCTCAGGGTATGGGATTGGTGTGTGCAGGGGACGCAGAAGTTAGGGCAGGGTGCTGGGAACGTGGCGGTGCGGGAATCGGAGGTCAGGGTAGAGGGTTTCAATGTGTGGCAGTGCTGAAGTAAGGACAGAGTGCTGGGGATGTCGGGGGTTCAGGAGTAAGGATTGGAGCATGTGAGAGGCCCAGAACAAGGTGTCAGGTTACATGATGGACTTCGAGTAGGGTGTTGGGGTAGGCAGAGGTTAAGGGGGCAGGGCAGTGGTCTGGAAGTGGGGGGTTAGGATACAGTGTGTGGAGGGTAGCAGGGACAACCCTGAGCCCAGGTTCTTACCTGGCTCCTGACTTTAGATCAGGGTAGTCTTTTTCAAGAATTTATTAAAAAAGAAAAAAAACTGTCTGAAGATCCAAGCATTTAAGGCTCAAGCTGAATATTCAGATTATGCTCCTAAAGATCTATGTATGAATTCTTTAGAGATGTGATTTTAGAAGCCTCAGCCAAACTAATTACATATTCATAGCAAATTTTAAATAAGGTCCTGTGGACATAATACACAACTGGGGTAACCATGTTAGTCTGTGGCTTCACAAAAAAAAAAGAATTCCTATAGCACCTTAAATACCAAATATTTTATGTATTGGGTGTAATGAGTTTTTGTGGGGAAGACCTACTTCATCAGATTTGGAGCAAAAATAAGACTCCAGTGTTTATAAAGTGGGGGAAAGGGAGAGAAGAGGAAGAAGAAGAAGAAACTTCTTTATGTCAAACTTGCAAATTAATTCCAATTCAGCTGTCTCCCTGAATGTGTGTAATATGAGATGATGGTTTTTTTTCCTGGTACCACCTTTTTCCCATTATTTTAGCACTGCAGGGAGCCTCAAGCTGCAGTTTGTGCACCCACAGGGCATCTCCAGCCATGGATTGTGCCTCCAGCCACAGGGCACCTCCAGCCATGGTTCGCACCCTGCAGGGCACCTCCAGCCACAGCTTGCACTTCTAGCTCATGGCTATTCACAGAGCACATGGCCCCTGCCATGGCCAGGCAGTGAGGGAGCCTGACAAGGAAACTTAAAGGACAGATGGCTGGGAGTTGCTCAGATAAGTCTCCTAGCCAGGGCCTGCGTCTGGTACCCCAGACCAGTCTTCCACGCAACCATCTGCCCCCTACTCCAGCCTCTCTATTCCAGCCAACCCAAATTCTCTGCCCTGCTCCTGTATCCATTCTCACTCTCAGACCCTGCATCCCACTCACCTGCTCCAGGTCACAACCTCCTCTTATCCTTTAGTCTAGGCAATAATACCAGGGTGCCACATGGTGGGCCATGGATTGAGACCAGTGTAGGTCCAGACAGGGAGAGGAATAGAAGTGACCGTAGTGTGACACTGCTAGTAGAGGGTGCCCTGAATCAGAGTGTTACTAGAGCTGACTCCCAGATAGCTCAGCAGGAGGTTCTGGGGCAGAGAGTCAACCCCCACATTGCCTTTGTCTCTCTTGAACTTAAAATAGTCATTAAATATTTTAGGTGGTTTTTATATGTCATTGTGGGATGTACGGTTCCACTGGATCACTTTCCACCAAAAGAAGAGTTTTAAGACCATTATTTTGAATTATTTTCATTAAAATTGAACACCCTAACCACTATAAGGAATCATCAGACTTGAGTTCCAGCACCTTTTTTTCTAGAAAAAAAGCACTGTATGTAATATACTCCATCATGTGCCAGCAATGCCCCTCTGCCATGTACATTGGACAAACTGGACAGTCTTTGCACCAAAGGATGAATGGATGTAACTCAGACATCAGGCACTGGAATACACATAAAACTGTAGGGGAACACTATAACCTCCCAGGACATTCAATAATGGCCCTTGAAATGGCCATCCTCTTACAAAAGGATTTTACCACAAGATTACAGAGGGAGACACATTAGTTGGAATTCATTTGCAAGTTTGACACATTTAATGTGGGGCATAGTCTTAGAGTCCAGATCGTCACAAAACAAAAAAGCAGTCCTGGAGCACCGTAAAGATTACCAATATTATTTATTAGGTGATGAACTTTTGTGGGACAGACCCACTTCTTCAGACCTGTAGAATCCTGGATTGTCCAGATCTGAAGAAGTGGGCCTGTCCCACATAAGCTCATCACTTAATAAATAATATTGTTAATCTTTAAGGTGCTACTAGACTGCTTTTTAGTTTTTAATCTGGGTATTAGCAGGGATCTCAATTATCTTATGCATTATGAAAACAATTTCCCTACCTTTGATATTCACTGGGACAATCCACATCCCACTTAATTTATTTCTTCCACATGTCCTGTTAATGCAGGCGACTCCCCTCTTTTTTCCCCCCCTTCTTCTTCTTCTCCTCCAACTTCCTTCCCTCCCACGCTATATAAAACCTGGATTCTTATTTTTGCTCCAAATCTGATGAAGTGGGTCTTAAATTAAATTAAATTCACCTTTGACACATGACTGCTGAATGTTTTTAATTACAACTTAATATCTCTTTCACAGGTTCTGAGTTATGCTAATGGATCTGACCTGACAAGCTGGAAGTGTTCACGTTTAACTTAACAGACCCAGTTTCAGAGGAAGAGTCATGCTTCTGCAGGCTGCTGTTGCGTTTGCCTTCAAGAATGGTCAGAATAACGATAAGAAGAGGAAAGCAGTTGAGTGCTAAGACACAAGGGAGACATGGCCTTCCATTGTCTCTTAAACCTACTGCCCATGCCTGGGGTGGAGGTGTGTTCTCACCCTCTGTGCGCGTGCGCACACACACACACACACACACACACATACACAGGGTACAGACCTGATGTTATACTATACACCTTACCACCCACAGGTCCTTCAAATGAGACTTCTGGAACTCTTCCAAGACTAGATTTAAAAGCCCTTAGTATTTCATAAGCAAAGGGGTTTTCCAGAGTGGAATTTGCCTATTGGGTGCCTCCCTCCACAACAGAGGTGGCTGTGTACATGTTCTGGAAAGCAGAAGGGTGCTGCATTCATGTAAAATATTACTGTGTTTGGAAATTTACTTAAGGCTGGTGTGCTCAGGGCAATATTCAGAGGTGTTAGAACTGAAGAGATATCCAAACTGTAAGTCACGGGTTTACACAGTCGCCTTACTTCATCCACACATTATGTTAATGTGTTATTTTAATTATGGAATGCAGACAGGCTATCTTGCTTCCGTCTGTGAGATACACAGTCTGAGGTTTTGTTTTTTTTCTTTTGTATAGAACAAAGTATAACAGTGCCTGCCTCATATCTCCTTCAAAAGGAAAACTAGAGCAATGTCTATGTTGAAGGCTTCTGTCAGGAGCCTGGAGGTTTCCTGACAGAAGTCTGCCATGCCGGGAGCCTTCTGCTGATATCCTGGTCATCCTTATTCCGCAAGGAAGAAGGGATGTCTCAGCAGAGGGCGTTTACCCTAAATTTGGCCCCATGGAGATGGGCCAAATGTCAGGAAAGTCTCTCCTGATAGAACTATTGGCAGGAGCTATGCCAATGTGTTGCACAATGTGCTGTCTTTTACCGACAGATCTCTTCAATCTAAGCATAGCCAAGCAATGCAAAAGGACTCAGAAAAGATTTCAAAGCAGGCCCTTTAGATATGAGAGAAGAAACCCTGCATTTCAAAACAGAGGAAAAAATGAACATATAACAATATTCATTATTATTTTCTTTGATATTGCCAGCTAGTTGCCTTTATAGGTTGTTCCAATACATAAATGTTAATGGTTTCACATTACAGTAACACTCTATTGTTAGGGTTTTTTGTTTTGTTTTGTTTAAAAAGAAAAAAAAGCCTTACAGACCAAACTCTAAAATGAGAAAAATACTTTTAAGTCTTTATCCATCCCAAGGATGTGGTGATCCAGTATATATTCTTTGCTAACTATTTATTATGTCCTTTTTATTAAATTAAACCAATGCTTCTCAAACTTCTATCAGTGCCTCCCATTATCTCTCACATATCGGCTAAGGCTCCACTCTTGCATATGGATTCACTATTGCAGTCAGGCTGTGTCAACATGACAAAATAACTTTGAAGTTGCTTACTTTGAAGTTATACTTTGAAGTAAGCAACTTTGAAGTAGAGCATCTACACACAAACTGCACCCTTCCTTACTTCGAAGTAGGCTTCCCCCTACGTTGAAGTTAAATGTCTACACACAGTTAGTTGCTACTTTGAAGTAAGGGGCCAGGAAATGATGCGGGCATGGGGTCACATGGCTGACAAGCCCTTCTGGGCTCGCAGCCAGTTGACCCTTTAAAGGGACCCTCCAAACACCCGCCACCCTGCATGTGCTCCAGGCTGCGGACAGCAACAGAGCCTGTGCTGGGGAGAACAGCTGAACAACATGCCCACTCCCACCCTTTCTGAGGTCCTCTCCACCCTGGACAGCCTGCTGGCCATGCGGGTCACCCTGCTCTTTCAGTAGTGTGGGCAGGTCACCCAAATGGGACCCAGCTTGCAGGCCCTGGCCACAGCACAGCTGCCCCTCCCCTGGGCCACCCCAATCCGGCACCGGTGGGCCTTCGCTATCACCAGCGAGTGGTAGGACTGGCTGGTGCTGGATGACAAGTGGTGGCTGAGGAACTTCAGAATGACCCACCAGATATTCGAATACCCCTGCCACTGGCTCACCCACTCCTCCAACAGCGGGACCCCTGGATGTAGCCAGTGCTCCTCGAGTGGAAGAGGGTGGCCGCCACCCTGTGGAGGCTGGCCACCCCTGACAGTCTCTGGTCTATCAGCCATCAATTTGGCATCAGCAAGGCCACCACCAGAGCGGTGATGATTGAGGTAAATCTGGCCCCCACCGTGGACACACACTGGGGAGAGGGCTACTGGGCAGAGGGCAGGGGGCCTCTGGTGGGGAGGGGGCAGGGATCGGGGGGCCTCCCAGTCAGGAGTTCATGGACTCATCTTCCTTCCCCCTCAACCCCACAGGTCTTCTGAGCTATCAACAGGGTGCTCCTGCCACAAGTTGTGACCCTGAGGGACCTGGATGCCTTCCTTACAGACCTGGGCTTCCCCAATTGTTTAATTGAATGTTCTTTTATTTTAAAGCAGGAGATATAGGAATTGTTGATTTATATTCTCTGTACTATTAATTATTAGAAACAGGATAGTAAAAACATTTTGAGGGGGCATCTATAAACACCTTGCAAAAAGTAAGGATTTATTATCTTATGCTGCAATTTAGACGCATGTAGACCATACATGTAATACTGCTGTCTCCTCTTATCACCAGCATTATTCATACTCCTTCTGACTGCACTTATCCTTTGTTGGAGGTTCTTTCATGTTTTCAGTCCTGTCTTTTCTTTCCAGTACTAGCTATTAGAAAGCGTCACAAGACACTGGAAACACAAGGCAATCCCATAGTAGTGTAATTTTGCCCATTTGCACCTTTCTAATCATTGCGTGTTAGTGCAGAATAAAGTTAGTATAGTGTATATGTCTTCATGTACAATAGTATACTGAACCAGATTCTCACATCTAGTTTTCAGAAACAATAAATCTGGTTTTATAAATTGCTCACTGCTTTTATTGAACAGTAGCAGAATCTTTTAGACACTTAAAAAATCACATATCATGTATTGGACATTTTGGAGTTTGTAACTGGAACTTCATTGCCAGTGTAAACATTTTAATTTGTTCTTGTGTGATGAGAAACTTAACTTCCTAATGTTTTATAGCTACAGTCATCCAACAAATGCACCCACAATAAGATTAGATGAAGAAAGACTCTTTAGAAGAAACATCACAGACATAGTTTTGGCTCTATCTTTCTCTTATATCATTCCAGCCATTATGCTGCTTTCCCGACTCAGATCAAAGCTAAAAACCAAAATATTTTGTTGTTGCATCTGAAGAAGTATTGTACAAAGCCAAACCCATACCAATGCAGAACTTAACAGGATAGCAACAGGGCTAGCAACATTAGATGGCCTCTGTGTTTTACTGAGATGTTAAATCCAGATGAAAACCTTTCTTTATCCAAAGTTTAGAGGTTTAGTTGCATATGTACTTCACATTACTTATTACATATGACACAAAATATTTGCCTGACTTTAATTGGAACAACTTTACTCAAACATAATTTGGTAACTAAGAATAGATTGATCGAATGTAAAAAAAGACCTATATATTTACGTAATGTTAAAATGTGGTACTCTACTAAAAAGTGAGTCTGTGAAAATGGTACTGTGGGATTCCATGTTTAATATCTCCAAGAAACTTCCAGATCAATTATTCTCAGTTTACAAGTAATACCTGTAGGACCACATCCCCTCTTGAGTGGAGTTACACCAGCTACAATTTTGGTTTAAAATTGGTGATTTTTCAGACTGACAGCCTGCAATATCATCCTGATTGTGCAGGTTGGATAATGCCTCTTCACGAGTAATAAAAGATACTGTCACCATAACTTAGTTAACTATTATACTAGTGATGTACTCATGAGGAAAATGTTCATATGCTGAAGTATTATGCTTTTGGGGGTTAGGACATCTTTACATCATATGTTCTTGTATAGCATCCAGCATAATCCCTGACTGAAGCCTCTGGGAGCTACTGTCATGAAACATAAGAACATAAGAACAGCCATACTGGCTCAGACCATGGGCCCATCAAGCCCAGTATCTGGTCTTCCAACAGTGGCCAATGCCAGGTGCCCCAGAGGGAATGAACAGAACAGGTAATCATTAAGTGATCTATGTTTTGAACTTTACTATAGTCTTGGCCCTCACAACATGTCTGGCAAGGAGTTCCACAGGTTAACTGTGCATCATGTAAAAAAAATATTTCCTATTGTTTGTTTTAAATCTGTTGCCTATTAATTTCATTTGGAGAACCGTAGTTCTTGTATTGTCAGAAGGAGTAAATATCAATTCATTATCTATTTTCTCTACACCAGTCATGATTTTATATACCTCTATCATATCCCCCCTAACAATACATATTAGGTAGGATAGTTATGTACTTAACAATCCCCCCTGCAATAACTAAGTAATAACAAATCACAGAAGAGAATGCTATTCAACTTCCTATTGCTCTGCACTTTTACAAAAGGCAATATTATGCAAGTCTTTAAGGTAAGCAAATACAATTATGTTACCACTGGAGGCAGATCTGTTCAGTAAGAAGTTGCAATTTTTTAAAATGTTACTACTAAGACCACAGTAACCATGTTTCCATGCCACCCTTCTTTGAACAAATGTGTACCCTCTTCGATCTAATAACACATTGTCCTGGAGCAAAGCCACTAGATACCATCACTTCCTCAGTCATTTCCATCCTGGAGACTCATTTCTTCTGTGATGCCTACAAGAAATCTGCCAATGATGGTTAGGGAGCATGACACTTAGGAGTAGCTGTAAGGGAAGGTCAGTGTTGCTGAGTAGATCAAATAGATCACTGTCTAGTACACAGAAGCTTTAAAGGAAGCTAAAGCAGCTAAGATTCTGAACAGCAGTGGCTGGGGCTGTGGACAGCCACTTCAACACCAGTTCCCTAATCTTGGAGCCATAATTAATCAACCAGCTCAATCAAAGGAAAAGCGATTGCACACCCACACTAGGAAAATGATCACAGACTGAGTTTAGATACTGCCCACCATATTAATCACAAACCATTTTGCTAGCATGGGCAAGCATATTGTTCAGTGCTGAGCCCTTATATTGCAAATTATTAAACTGGTTTATTTAATTGTTCCTAAAATGTATGCCCAAATCTGGTGTGCTGCCAGCTTGGAAACAGAAGTAGTTTTTAACATAGAGTTTTTAACATAGATATTACAATAGCTTCTGAAAGCAGGGAGGTTAGAACCAAAATGTTGACATGCCATTAACTGCTACGTAATGAAAGAATTATTTTTGATTAGGGTTGGACCTAATCAATGGTTGTACACGGACCTAGAGGATAATTAATAAAACAAAAAGTAAAGAAAATGATAATTCTGGTGGGAAAGAATCAAATTCAATTATCTTGTTATATATAGCATAATAATTAGGCCCATTGGAATTGCTGACAGTTCTTTTTCATTTTTTCTTCTGTCTGCCTTTGCTTGCTTTCTTTCTAGCTCCTTTTGAAAGACGATCAAAGCACGTCTAACTGAAAGGATACTAATGGTCCATGCACTCATTTGAAAAGCTGCAAGTCTCTGGGATCTGCACACAGGGTTTTTTTCTTCAGAAAAGTGTCGAGTTGAAAGTGTATTTGACACTATTAGCAGGAATTATGTTTGCTTTACTAACAAAGCAAGCCCATTTTAACATTTTCAAAGCAGCCACTAAACTGAGAGTTACATAACCTTTTTGATCCTTTTACAGAATAGGTACTTTGAAGTGGAGATTTGCCATGGAGTTAATGAATCTTTTCCTCATGCATATGCACTTTCTCTGGTATTGTACACAGTAATAAATATGTGCCCAACTTTGCAACATAAGCTTGGGAAAAATGACTAAACCCTCTCGTTTGGCAGGATGTAATCTTGGCAGGTGGGAGGTGTTGCAGTTTCAGTTTAGTTGTCATACATTTATTGGAGTTCTGCAGCCAGATAAATACATTGCCAAGTACTTTACCTTCTGAGCTGAAATAACTCTCCAAAGTGACCTACAAACTAGGTATAGCCATACATACGTACTGCTCTGATACGGTACTAAACTCTTAGGACCTAATCCTGTGAATCCATAGTTACACAGGCAGTCTTTACTAATGCAAATATTCTTGTTGAGATCTGTAAGAATATTTACATTTTTTAAATTTGTATTATAGCAAGTTCCCAGATGAGAGAGCAGATGTCCATTGTGGTGGGCACTGTACAAAGACATTTTAAGAGAATACAATTAGAACAGGGGGCTATGGAGCTGATCCAATGCCCAAGAACATGAGTGCAAAGATTGTCATTGACTTAAACAGGCATTGGATTAGATCCAGTTTGTACAACTAGAGGTTGGCAGGATTACTGTTTGTAAAAGTGTGTAAGTACAGCCTCTGAAACTCACTGCACCATACACAGAGTAGAAGTTTTGGTAAATTATAACCCTCCAACTTGCAGAGAGTAGCTAAATCTCAGAAGTTTATCTGAATTTGGATTGGGACACAAATAGGCAGCTGAAAGTTTGGACACTTTTTAATCTAATCAACATTAATATGAACACAAAAGATCTCTGGAACTTTCTAGTCTTTGTTTCGATTTGGTTAGAAATACTGCAAGAGCAGCTCTGACTAAGCAGACCCTCAAGTTACATGGGGGTTGTATTCCTCTCAACCCCTCAGTAACTCAAATTTCGCATGATCAGGGGAGATAGGAACCAAGTGGCTGCCTGGTTCCCAACTCCCCTGGGCTTGCAGGAGCTGGGAAACTGACTAGGCCACCAGGGCTGGTCAGTTTCCTAGCTACCAGAGTGGCAGGGAGTGGGAACCAGGCAGCAGCCTGGTGACTATATCCCTGCCACTAGCAGGACCTGGGAAACTGACCAGTCATGTGCTGGTCAGTTTCCCAGGTTCCCCCAGTGCAGGGCAGACAGAAATCAGGCTGCCACTTGGTTCCTGTCTCCCTGTCACTCATGGGACCCAGGAAACTCACCAGCCCTGTTTTGATCAGTTTCCTGGGTCCGCCCTGTTTTGATCAGTTTCCTGGGTCCTGCAAGTGGGGGAAGAACTGAGAACCAAGCAGCAGCCTGGTTTCCATCTCTCTGCTGCTGTCAAGAGCCAGGAAACTGACCATTCCTGGTGGTGTGGTCAGTTTCCTGGCTGTCAGAGTGATGGAGAGTGGGGAACCAGGCAGCAGTGATCCCCTGCTTCTCACCACTCTGGAAGCCAAGCGCCACTACTCCCTGGCTACCTCCAGTGCTGGCAGCTGTCACCTGCCTGACTTCCCCCAGCTGTGGGAGCCTGGTGGGCACACAGCCACAAAGCAGCTTTGAGTTGTGCTTAACTCCTGTTAATGTAAATTAAGCACAATGTGAACTCATGCATTTTGAGGGTTTACTGTACTATCCTGCTTGAAACTAGAATGCACAGAAATGTGCAAGAAGCATGAAATATTGTTATTTTAAATAAGCTCATTTTTTAGCTATAAATAAAATAAAGAGAGTATAGGGGGACATTCAAGATGGAACATGGAGAAGAGATTGTTGGCATGTGTTGTTTTCTCCAGTTTAATGAAAGCAATTATTTTACCATGTCCTACAGACACACATGCATGCAGTGGACCAAATTCTGCTGTCATGCTAACAACAACAAGCATTCCTATGGCACCCTTAGAGGCTTACAGATTTATTAGATCATGAGCTTTTTTGGGCAAAATCCATTTGGAATCCCCACATTTTGAGTATCAGGATTCTGCAGGAGTCACCTAATACGTTATAGTCACTCATGTTTGCTGGTTTACTTAGAGATGGTTAGCAATTAATGCTGCATCACACCATAAGGGTGCACATCTCTCCCTTGAAAACTAATTCCTTTGAAAGGTGCCCATTTGAAAGGCTGAGAGAGTAAAATGACACTTTGATTCATGTAACAGGTACATTACAGGCGATAGAGGTCTTAATTCCTACACATGGCCTCTCCCTTGGATCATTGGATCGTCTGTCACTGGGAGCAGTCTATAATCACTTATTGTCTCTCGACAGATGTCCAGCACAGATGAAAAATCGTACTAACTGAAAAACAACAAGATGCCCTGTGGCACCTTTCAGACTAAGAGATATTTTGGAGGATTTGCTTTCGTGGGCAAAGACCAAGACAAAAGATTTTGTGTTCTGTGTTATGGGAACTAAGGACATGGCTATACCTCAGGAAGACCCTTATCTGGCCCAGATAGGCTGGCCCAGGTTCATGGGCTCAGGTTGGGGGAGGGAGCTATAAAACTGCCATGTAGGCATTCAGGCTCCGGTTAGAACTGGGTTCTCAGATTCCACAAATTAATAGCATCCAATAAGCCATATTTTGGATTGGTTTATTACTATTTTCTAACAAACACCAGCATGTGGTAGTGACAGACCACCATCGGCTTTAGCTGAGAGGGGGCCATATCCAAGCATGTCATGGTTTTCAGACCAGATTTTAACACACACATGAAATTAAACAGTAATTATAATGCACGATAGATATTTTCCAGATCAGATTGTGTAAGGAATCATGCTCGTGAAACACAGATACTGTTGAAATAAACTGAAACCAGCAAGCTCATTTATTTATTCAGTTGTGTGTGGTTTGGGTGTGAAAGAATTTGATGAAATTTCTGTTTGCTTGTTTTTGTAGTGGACAACAAAGTTGCATGATCCCTTGAGCGGAAGAGGCTGTACAGATTCTGTTGTTCTGGGGCCAGATTCTGCTCTCCGTTTCGCTGGTGTATACTTCTACAGTAAACCCATTCTTCAAATCCATTACTGTTAAGTTACGTTGGCATGGAGGCGATCATAATTTGGTCCACTGGCTTGATGGAAATGATTGTGTTTTCCAGTCAGGTTGTACTGTATTTCCTACTGTTCTCATGTGAAAGAAACTTGGTTAATTTTGATGCCACCTATTTATTGATCTTTGTCAAAAGGAGACTCAACTGCAGTGCCCTTTGAACTCTAAATTGGGACATAACAGTATTCCAGCACAATGGAGCAAGAATATGGTGCTGCTGTGGACACCCCTGGGGCTGCGATAGTGGATGGTGTCTTTGTGCTATAGGTCTGGACCTATACCATAAAATTAAAGAGAGTTTTGTCATTTTGTTTATAACTAAGGGACTGGAGCTCTGAGCTCCAGTATACAAATATCCATTTTCTCTCTCCAGTCTGAAGACACTGTAGCTGTTCACATCAGATTGTTGTAGGAAAGGCTAGCACAGATTTTTTTCCTTCCTGAAAGACACATAGGCTGTGTCTACACTTAGGAAAAACTTTGAAATGGCCATGCTAATGGCCAAATCGAAGAATACTAATGAGGCACTGAAATGAATATTCCACGCCTCATTAGCATGCTGTTGGCTGGGACACTTCGAAAGTACCATGTTTCGCTCACATGCAGCTCTTCTACACGGGGGTTCTTTTTGAAAGGACCTGCAAACATCTAAATCCTCTTTTTCCAATAGCATGCTATTCATTTTAGTGCCTCATTAGTATACTTTGATTTGGCCATTAGCATGGCCATTTCAAAGCTTTTCCTAAGTGTAGACACAGCCATAGTGTTGTATAGGCACATCAGTGTGGCTGCTTCCTTGTGGCCTACTGAGCAACCAACTCACAGGATGTAAGAGGCACAGAGAACATCACATTGGCCTTCTTAGCCAGGGATAAATTTTTCAATCTGCCCATTTTTTTGTGTTTTCATCTTCTGTGCCACCACCATTGGACCATTGGGGTGTGCTAATGACAAAACAAAACTATTCTGGTCTCTGTCAAACACAATGAAGTGTGAGCAGGTGCTGAGGGAAGGCTCTGAGATAAATTATGTTGACTCTGAACCTGTGACATCCATATCAGGACAGAAAATATCAGTGGTCCCAATGGTGTGAAATTCTGAATACATGTCTTATCACAAGAAGACTATCTATCTGTCATGTGTGTGTGTGTGTACACATTTATACAAAGGAAGGACATCTACCCAAAGACCATGCTGTCCCTGACTCAAATTACAGGGGCAAAAGTAATATCTAGCAACCAAGGCCCAGATTCCCAAAAGTATTTAGATCATAGAATCATAGAATTCTAGGGCTGGAAGCAATCTCAGGAGGTAATCTAGTCCAGCCCCCTGCTTCAAAACAGGATCAACCCCATCTAAATCATCCCAGCCATGACTGTGTCAAGCCAGGACTTAAAAACCTCTAGGGATGAAGATTCCATCACCTCTCTTGGTAACACATTCCAGTCCTTCACCAAGCTCCTGGTGAAATAGTTTTTCCTAATAGCCAACCTACACCTCTCCCTCTGTAACTTCCTTGCTCCTGGTTCTGTCATCTGTCACCACTGAGAAAAGTCTCTCTCCATCCACTTTAGAGCCCTCTTTCAGGAAGTTGAAGACTGATACCAAATAGTCCCTCAATCTTCTTCTGCAAACAAAATAATCCCTCATCTCTCAGCCTCTCCTCATAGGATATGTGCTCCAGTCCCCTAATCATTTTCGTTGCCCTCCACTGAATCCTCTCCAGTGTGTCCACATCCTTTCTATACTGGGGGTTCCAGTACTGGATGCAATACTCCAGGTGAGGCCTCACCAGAGCCGGGTAGAGGGGAATAATAACTTCTCTAGATGTGGTGGAAATGCTTCTCCTAATGCACCCTAATATGCCATTAGCCTTCTTGGCTACACTGTTGACTCATATCCAGCCTCTCATCCACTGTAGTCCCCAGGTCCTTTTCTGTTGCACTGCTACTTAGCCAGTTGGTCCCCAGCTTAAAGAGTGCTTGGGATTCTTCCATCTCAAGTGCAGGACTCTGCACTTGTCCTTGTTGAACCTCATCAGATTTCCTTTGGCCCTATCCTCCAATTTGCCTAGGTCACTCTGGATGCTACCCTACCCTCCAATGTATCTACCTGACCCTGGCTACGTCTACATGTGCCCCAAACTTCGAAATGGCCATGCAAATGGCCATTTCGAAGTTTACTAATGAAGCGCTGAAATGCATATTCAGCGCTTCATTAGCATGCGGGCTGCCACGGCGCTTCAAAATTGACGCGCCTTGCCGCCGCGCGGCGCATCCAGATGGGGCTCCTTTTCGAAAGGATGCCACCTACTACGAAGTCCCCTTATTCCCATCAGCTCATGGGAATAAGGGGACTTTGAAGTTGGTGGCGCCCTTTCGAAAAGGAGCCCCATCTGGATGCGCCGCGCGGCGGCATGGCGCGTCAATTTTGAAGCGCCGCGGCAGCCCGCATGCTAATGAAGCGCTGAATATGCATTTCAGCGCTTCATTAGTAAACTTTGAAATGGCCATTTGCATGGCCATTTCGAAGTTTGGGGCACGTGTAGACACGGCCCCTCTAACTTAGTGTCATCGGCAAATCTGCTGAGGGTACAATCCATCCTCTCATCTGGGTCATTAATAAAAATGTTGAACAGTACTGGCCCTAGAACTGATCCGTGGGGCACTCCACTTGAAACTGACCACCAAACAGACACTGAGCCATTGACCGCTACCTGTTGGGCCCATTTGTCAAGCCAGTTTTCTATCCATCTTACAGTCCATGTATCCAATCCATACTTCCTTAATGTATGGGCAAGCATATTGTGGAAGACTGTATCAGAAGCTTTGCTAAAGTCAAAGTAGATCACAGCCATTGACCTCCTCATGTCCACAGAGCTAGTTACCTCATCATAGAAGCTAATCAGATTGGTCAGGAACGACTTGCCTTTGGTGAATACATGTTGTCAACTCTTGATCACTTTCCCCTCTTCCGAGTACTCTAAAATGGATTGCTTAAGGATTCCCTCCATGATTTTTCCAGGGACTGAGTTGTGGTTGACCAGTCTATAGTTCCCTGGATTGTCCTTCTTTCCTTTTTTAAAGATGGGCACTACATTTGCCTTTTTCCAATTATCTGGGACCTCTCCAGATTGCCACAAGTTTTCAAAGATAATAGCCAAAGACTCTGCAATGATATCTGCCAATTCCCTGAGTACCCTTGGATGCATTAAATCCGGACCCATGGATTTGCATGCATCTAGCTTTTCTAAATAGCTTTTAACCTGTTCTCTCCCCACCGTGGGCTGCCCACCTCCTTCCCATACTGCCTAACTCTTATTGAAATCAGTGGGAGCTAAGCCACAAATACATTTTAGAATCTGGGCATTATTGCTTAGCCATAATGAAAAGAAAATTCAGACCCATCCAGGAATCTCTCACAAATTTCCCTGTCCAACCCAACAATCATTACTTCAGTCTTTCCTACACCCCCTTTACATCAGTCCAAGCAAAGCAGTATGCTTTTAATCACAGTTCAGGAGTCTGGAGTTCCTAATGGAACGTACTCTTCTCGTAAGACAGTGACTTGTCCACATAGTTAAATCTACAGATCATTGAAGTGAGCTTTCATGGAAGAGAGAGTGATTCCAACAGCCTTCCATTCCTATTTGACTCTAATTCCACCTTTCCTATTTGCTAGGCTTTATTCACAATTTATCTACAACTATTCAGCTTATACATACATCACAGGGATATACGGATCACATTTACACTGCACCTGCTTGCTATGAGGCATGCAGTTCAAATGAGTAAAATATAGCCCAAAACACAGGAAGGATTGAACTAGGATATTACAGAGTTCTTTTGAAATAACAGCCATTATTTCAAAATAACTTTCCTAGAGTTTATACTATGCACTTACTATTTTGAAATAAATTCAAAATAGCAAGTGTGTTATTTTGAAATCTGTAAACCTGATTGCAGGAGAAATAATGCCTATTTTGAAAAAGGTGCTGTTAAGATACGAAATAGCATTATTTCAAAATAAGTCATAATGGCGTCCTATGGTACTATTTTGAAATATCTCTGTGTGTCCAGAAATGTTATTTTGAAATAGGTGGGTGCTATTCAAAATATATTTTAGCTATGTCTACATTACAGAAATCTTTTGAAAGAAGCTGTTCCGGAAGATATCCTCCAAAAGAACTTTTTTTGAAAGAGTGCGTCCACACGCAAAAAAGTGGATCAAAACAGCAATCTGCTCTTTTGAAAGAGAGCATCCACACAATGCCTGCTCTTGTGAAAGAAAGGGCCAGGGGTCAAAAATTTTCAGGAAGAAGGGGCCTCCGGAAGAAGGACTTCCTTCCGGAACCGCATCCCCCGCCGGCGGCCACGCTTCTACATGGCATTTTGGAGTCTGGAAGAACGGTCTTCCAGACTCCAAATCATGTGACGTTATGCTAATGAGGAATTTGCATCCACACCTCATTAGCATCTTTCCCTCCCTGTATTAGCATGCCACTTCCGATGGAAGTGGTCTGTTTAGAAACGGCCAGTGTGTGCAGCTGTGTTATTTTGAAATAAGGTATTTTGAAATCGCTGTATCAAAATTTCTTATTTAGAAATAACTCTGTAGTGTAGACATAGCCTTCGAGATCTGTTTATTATTCTATTTATTTGAAAGCTAGGAAACTAGTTGGGGGCAGGACTATGTTATATAGAGCAGGATTTGATTTAAACAATATCTTAGAACTGAACTTGGAAGAGAGTATTTAAAGGACCCATATTGTATCATATAAGAGATTTCATGCCAGCTTTTGCTCTCAATAACAACAGTGCACCCCACTGACTTGAAAATCACTGAACCAATCTTAACAGGAGGAGGAGTCGGACTTTTGTTTGAAACATGAGTTATTGTCCGTTTGATTTGGTTTAAAAAGGGGAATTTGAAATAAAAATGCTGAGTTCTTTTTATTCTCCCCACTTGTTTTTAAACCACCCCAAGTATTGTTAGGAAATAGAGCAGCGAGCTTGTATTGAGAAGAGCTTCAAAGCATACTTTTCGTGGTTTTGGATTGTCTGAGGTTGTTCGCTTTGTTATTTCAGCACTTGGAGTGGGTGACCCCAGCTTTGTGGTGTAAAACAAAGACTATATATATTTTCCCATTATTGTGCTAAAGCTAGAGACTTTTGACCCCAACCCCTACTGATCTAGATGAAACATGACTCCTTAGTCAACGCAATCAGGGCATATGAGTCCATACTTTGAAGAGAGACAGGAAGGTTACAGTTAATCAAGCTTTACTCCACTGCTTATTCCAGTGCGTTTCCTAGGTATATATGTCTGAGTATCTAGAAGACTTAGTTTGGGGAGGTTACCAGGGTTTCATGAAGAGTTAAACCAAGTTATATCATTGGCTATGATTTAAAAAAAAATAAAAGTCCTTCCTATCTGGTTTGCACACACAACTTGAACCCTTGTGCTGTGTCACATAGGTAAGTGCCCTGTGTATAACCCCGGTCAGAAAGAAATACAAGAGAGATGAAAAAGATTACACAAAGAAAAAGAAATTCTCCCACCAGTTCTGCATAATGACTGAGAAACAAGAAGAAACAGATACTCTTTGTGAATGGTGTATCTCCCAGCATAGAGTTGGGGGGGAAGCGTTACAACGGAACTCAAACACCCCAACCGCCTACGTGCTTGAAGCAAACAAAACACAAACATTATAAATAAAAGTGATTCAGTTACTTGAACTGATTCCTAATAGATGCAATTTTATGTGGTGCAGCCAGAGCCTCTGTGATGATGGATGCCTTGTAACTGTTTGCAAAATAAATAACAATAAATAATTCTGAAGTGCTCCAGTGGAGTTGCCGGATGTTATGATAAAAAGAAAACCCTATCCAAAATCGGGGTCACTCTGTGATCACCACTCCAAGAGCTCATAAGCTTTCTATCATTCACCTGGAGCAGCTTAGTCTCACTGTGAGACTATATGAGCCAATAAAACAATGTAGCAAAAGTGCTGCCAAAGCATAAGGCAACACACATACTGTAGCTCTTAGCCCAGGAGCCAAGAGATCAGCGGGAAACATTCCGAATAAAAATGTGGTATCAAGATCTTGTACTGAACAAGGCTTCTGAGGAGTTTGTTTTCATGCTTGTGTGGCTCTAAGTGTTTAAAAGTCAAGTGGCTGTATGATCTCACTCTGTGTAAACCTCCTTCCTCCTGCATCCATGCTGTTGTCTGCTGTTTTGTCTTGATCTGGCATTATCAACTTGGATTATAAGCAATAGTTGGGTTTAGGACTATGCTTTTACTTGTCTTTTAAATGTCCTGCACCTCTGTGGTATTGCATGTGTAATAAATAAAAATAAAAAGCAAGTGTGAGAGAGATGAGCTTCACACAGACATCTGTGTGCCAGAGAATAAAAATAGGACTCACATACATCCAGGCAGACTTCCAAGGACATGGATCCCTTCCTTCTGTCAGATCAGTTGCAAGCCACAGGTTTAAAGGGGGCAGCGTTCAACCACCAGGGAAGGCCTCCTTGGTAGAAGAATGCCCAGAATTCCATTTCCCTATGGAAATACCTGCAGAATGGGAATGGAGTCCTAATGATATATGGTATAAGGAATGTACTGTCCTTACCTAATGAACTACAAAGAGAAACAAACAACTGAGAGACAACATAGCAACTTCATTCTCATTTGCAGAGTTTCTGTTTCATGTAATGCCTCCAATCAACGCACTAGTTTTAAGTACCAGGGACTATTAACCTGGAACCATGGTTAATGTCCAAGATCACACCAGGTTCCACCTTGAGTAGTCCAACCCATGTAATACATGGGTTTTTGAGGAACTAAGGGCCTTCTCAAAATGAAAAGGGTATTGGAAAGCAATCCTAAATTAGGGTTTGCTGCTCAGTAAGCTTCCCCACAGAAGTCCCAGAGTGCAGGTGGCTCTGAGCATAAATTGAAGCACTGTCATCAAGCTGATGCGTGAGAAGGGTGATTACACTTAGGAGTAGTGTGAAAGTCCTTGTACAAAACAGAGATTTAAACAGACACAGATGTGGGGCCAGGAGGCTTTGTGGACATTCCATGCCAACACTAACTCCTCCTTTCCCTACCTTTTATACCTGTTTATTCTTTTTCTTTAGCTCTAATCCTCAGTGTTTTTGTTTGAGGATAAGTTTCCTCAAAAGACATTGAGAAGATAGGGGAGCACAGGGCACCAAAATCATTGAATGCAACACTTCAAGGGGTCTTCCCTTCCTGTGGTGTCAAACAGGCTGAGAAAGACAATGTCTTCCCATAATGCTTCCCAAGAAAATCTTTAGAGATGGTTGGGGGTGCGGTGGCTGAGTGAGTAAACAGTCATGAAACAAGCATCCAACCACAAATAGGTTAATGGTTTGATTTATTCATATGTCATAGTATAAAATGCTCATTTTCCCTGCTCCAATTGAGCTTGCCACGTTGGATTTGAAACCTGGCAAATGTAGGGAACTTTTTGCCCCCGCTAATAAAAGGGAATTTGCTCAGTGGGCATGCTTTGTGTGTTGCCCATGTCTAGTCACAAGACTGTTATGATCAAGAAAGAGGGAACCTGGAAATCTAGGTCACTTTGGGATTTTTCTTTTCTGCAGCTAAACTAAAAGAATGGCACAGCATCTTTTACTTCAGCCTGCAGCTGTGGAAACACAGAGCTGCCTGGTCTTTCACACCCTCAGAGCTCAGTGAAAACCCAGAAGCTGTTGCTTTTAATGATCCTGAGGTGGCAAAATTGGCTCTAATTAATTCACTGGCCATGGAATCTGCAAGGCCTTACTAAAATACTTATTTGTGTAATCTATGTCTTCTGAAAGAGGAATTGTACTGCCTCCATTGGTGGACATATAGTACGTCACATATCATAACAACACTATGCCTGAGATGAAGTAAAAAACAAAAACAGAGCAGTGCAGAGGTTGAATCTGGTATGCGCCAAATTGAGTCTTAAAGGAAAGGAAAGAAACTGCCAGTGCTCGATGCTGAACACTGGTGTCTTTTCAAAAACGGACAATCAAGCCTATCTTTCTGTGTGTTTTGTCTGGTGTTTGGGGTCATACTAAAGTTGTATGTGACCAATCAAATAACTTTTTAAACTTCAGTAAGCAGGAACAAACAAAACAAAGGGGAATTACACCATGACAATTAAGATGGCTAAAGGCTGTGATGGAGAAACTTTAAAAGATTTTTTCTTTTTTCCACAATGTAAAGGCATCCTTAAACATGTCAGGTCCTCTTTAGCTTTGTATCTAGGAATATCCAGGCAGCCACCACAGAAGATGCAGAACTATTTTGAGATTTCCATAACACTTCTCATGTTAGGTAATCTACATAACGGTATTTGAATTAATGTCTTCTCTGTTTAAAATCTTGTGCCTTAGCAGATGTCCTTCAGCTGTAGGTCCGCAGAATGTAAAGTAAGAATTGATTCTCCATCAGTGGAGTTATGCATGTATAAAAAGAAGGTAAATCAGAGAAGAATCAGATCCAAAGGCTTAAGATATTTTATTCCTAAACCATTGTGTGCCTCATCCCTTCATGAATCTTGCCCATTTTCAAATTTCATTTTTCGTGGGGGTTGTAAAAGGTAAAGAAATATTTCTAATTTGAAACAGGGTCCCTGGTCAGTTACACAGAGTGTAACAAAAAGTTCACTTATAAGCTCCCTCCTTTGGAAGCCTGCATCTAGCTTCAGTTCGACTTCTGTAAATAAGAACTAGAGTAATTCCATTCTAATCAGCATAAGAGATGTGAAATCAGAAGTCAGTCACTTTTTCACATGTAGCCCTGTGGGCAGTTAACAAATAATTATAAAACATATTTCCAAAGCATTAGTTGTGAATGCTTGGAACATGAGTGTAACTCACATAGACTTTCAATAGATTTAAGCATTTATTTCCATTTGTGTCTTTGAAAGTCTCTCTTGACTTGATTGCCCAGCCCTCACCCTTAGCCACTCACGACATTCTTAAGCAAGGGCCATATTCTTCATTGTGCATCCCTTGGCTGCAGCACACATAGGCCAGTTCAGGATCTAACCCCTGTTTTTTGGAACTATACAAGAAGTCCCCAAGTGACACACCCCAAATTTTATACAAGACCCTGTGCATGCATGAAGTCACAGCACTTTGGAAGCTTTAGCAAACCTATAAAGTTACTACTATTTTATTAAACTGATTCCGATCTTTATGGTCAAATTCTAACCTATCACCATGTAGGTTTTCTAAGACAGAGGAGAGAATTATAGAATCACAAGACTAGAAGGGACCTTCACAGGTCATCTATTCTTGTTCCCAGTGAGATACAAGAAGATACAAGGAGCCCTCTTGTGCTGATTGATTTAAGGGCCATGCAAGTGCCTACAGTAGTGTTAATTTCATCAGTTGGGACAGGGGAGTTAAATACATGGTCATAGTCATTAAATCTTATGCAAGGGTAATGCAATCTTTTACTGCCTTAAAGACACAATCAAACTTTCAGTGTTTCTCATTCAAGACTTTCTGAAATCTTCAGATCTGAAACACAACAGGGAACCATTGCAGACTTGGAGCAACTTCCTGGTGTATTTGTATTTACTCTCACTAACAACAGAAGTACAAATCACTACTGGCAGACAGTATGTCTAATAACTGAGGCCAAAGTTGCATATTGTACGCTCATAATGGAACTAGTTAATTTTCAGGGAAATGTCTGTTTTAAGTAAACTCTGGCTATGTCTTGCAGCTATTAATATGGAAGCAAGAATCAATTGCTTATCTAATTTTAAAGTTTATGTACTGTCAGTATTTTTCTGCAGTTCCCTGTCAGACCACTGATGGCAGTTGAACAGAAGGACTTCAAATGAGAACATCTGATTTTGGCCAATGCCATTTACAAATTGGCCAATCAGAACACTGTGGCTGCGTCTATGCTTGCAAGTTCTTTTGAAAGATTTTTTGAAAGAAGGGGCTCTTTCAAAAGATCCCACGAGCATCTACACACAGAAAGCACTCTTTGTAAAGTAAATCAAAAGAATGTGGTTCTCCTTTTGAAATTACTTTTCCTTTCCTGTTTCAGGAAGAGTGCCCCCTTTTGAAAAATCTCTGTAGTGTAGATGTAGCCTACATGTGCAGAGCTCGACATTTACTCACAGATGTTCTAGAAGCTTCTTTCCTGAGATTATGATTTTTCTTAATAGATAAACACTACGGCTAAGGGTCCACTTTGCTTTCTATTTCAGGATACAGGGTTCTTTTGAATAGTAACAGAGAGTAAGCCGTGCTAGTCTATACACTATCAAAACAAAAAGCAGTCAAGTAGCACTTTAAAGACTAGCAAAATAGTTTATTAGGTGAGCTTTCGTGGGACAGACCCACTTCTTCAGACCATAGCCAGACCAGAACAGACTCAATATTTAAGACACAGAGAACCAAAAACAGTAAGCAAGGAGGACAAATCAGAAAAAGATAATCAAGGTGAGCAAATCAGAGAGTGGAGGGGTGGGGGGGGAAGATCAAAAATTAGATTGAGCCAAGTATGCAGACAAGCCCCTATAGTGACTCAGAAAGTTCCCATCACGATTTAAACCATGTGTTAATGTGCCGAATTTGAATATAAAAGTCAGCTCGTCCACTTCTCTCTCTATGCCTCAAGGTATGTGTGTTACTGAAGAGACATTATCGCACCGTTTTAGAGAGAAGTGGACAAGCTGACTTTTATATTCAAATGCAGCACATTAACACATGGTTGAAATCGTGATGGGAACTTTCTGAGTCACTATAGGGGCTCGTCTGCATACTTGGCTCAGTCTAATTCTTGATCTTCCCCCCCACCCCTCTACTCTCTGATTTGCTCACCTTGATTATCTTTTTCTGATTTGTCCTCCTTGCTTACTGTTTTTGGTTCTCTGTGTCTTAAATATTGAGTCTGTTCTGGTCTGGCTATGGTCTGAAGAAGTGGGTCTGTCCCACGAAAGCTCACCTAATAAACTATTTTGCTAGTCGTTAAAGTGCTACTTGACTGCTTTTTGTTTTGATAGGGTTCTTTCGAGTGCGGTATTTTGTTCCTGGTAAGCCTTGTCATATGTGGATTAGTTGGAGCTTAGTAATAAGTGCTTATTTTGAACTCCAGTGCAGTGTAGTTGGCACCAGCTTCGAAATAAGATGATTCAAAATAACTTACACAATTTGTGCAACGTAAATTGAGTAATTTATGTCAAGCTACACCCTAGCCTTAAAGTCAGATCCTCAGCAGGTGTCAATCAGCAGAACTGCTTTATTTTCATTGGAGATATGCTGATTTACAGAGCATAAGAATCTAGTCCTAATAATGTAATAATAAAAATTAAGTGAAGCAAGCCTATCAGGCTGTGCAACTTGCATTTCTTAGAAACGCAGCACGTAAGGGCAGATTTAAATCTCATAACTTTTATATTTTATGTGAACATCAACCACAATTTTTCATACCCTCCGTTTTTCCCCATATTTATTAACTCCTCTGCTGCTAGATGATAGACAATCTGATGGTGCTTTCAGATCCAGGCCTGTGAATAATAGACAAGACAGAAAGGAAAAGCTTCTGCAACAAAGGCCTCAGCTATGTCTTTTCGGTAGGTATATGCAGTGCTTTACGTCAAAAGGCTATCCGTCTAGTGACCTTCCAAAACAATAACATTCATCTAGCAAAGTAAAAAAACAAAAATTAAAGAACTTTTACCAACCAATTGCAGGAAAATTCCACTGAAAAGGGACATACTTTACCTTCAGAACAATTAGATGACAAGTCTAACTATTTTGTGTTTCAAAAAGAAAAATCTCTTAAATTTGTGAGCTTCTTATATTCCATTTTTTCCTTCATACTATTGAATGCCATTTAAAACACAACAGCCAAGTTCGTATCCTGTGACAAACATCCTTAAGTTGAAACAGAAACAATCAAAAATCAGAAGGCAAAAGAAATGTTGACGAAGCTGCAGAAGAGTTGTCAGATGCAATTATTCAGTAACTGTACCCAAAGCAATTATTAAGAAGGGCCTTACTCATCATAATTTTTCTTAAAGAGTTCCACATACATTGCAATCTGCAGAGTAACAAAATACAAAACCTTCTGAGACAGAGACATAATCCTAAGAACAAGTTAACAAGAACCACACTATTCACAAACCAGTACAAGTCAGGTGACCAAAATCAGGCCCAGAAATAATTCCACCAACAACAGGAAAGGTAATCCAAATACATGGCTAGTCATAAATGACCCATAACAAATACATCCAGCAAATAGGAATCCTCCTGACCTGTCTTGGGTGGTTCAGATAACAAACTGCTCAGGGTTAATAAAGCTGTAAACAACAAGAAACACAGTAGAAACAACAAACATAGCTGGACACACAGATACCAGCCACAGTACTAGGAAGTGCCCACTCTTAACATAGAACTCACCTCAACATGTGATGCAATAGCCCAGACATAACTTATGCAAACTGGAAACAAGTACTCCAAAAGCATTAAACTGAACAATAATTCGAAAACATCACTTGGTCTGACTTAAGTTTTAAGAGGTGTAACAAAAACTCCCATCACCATGGATTCACCCCAGTTCACCCATAGCTGGCAATACTTGTCTCTTCTCCTTGGAAGGCTAGGCTTTGTGGGGCCTTGGGGAAAAGGGGGATACTCACAGCTCCTGAAAACCATATCAGGCGTATTATTAAAACCCCACCTCTCTTTCCTCCGTCCTTACCAGGCTCTTTGGTACCCATGTTGTGCCGTCATTCCCAGAAGCTGTGACAGATTAGCTGATGCTGAGTTAGAACTAAAATTAGAAGAAATCCAAATATTTGAAAATAAATTCACAATTCAGATATCCACATTGCCTTAATTCTGCCGTTTTAACAAGCCCACCCTCTCTCCCCATACTTCTGTCTCTTTGTAAGGTGAGTTATTTTCCCTCTGGAAGCTTGCAGGTTGGAGCTAGAGAATGAAAGAGGACATTCCAGGGCACTGGAGTCTGAATGGTTTCATGTCACATCTGAATGCATACTGTGTATATAAATGACACATGGATCACCGGCTGGCACAATGAAAGCTGGCCCTTTATTCTGGAAGCTGCTGAGAGTTTACCGTGACATTTTGAGCCCTTTTGGCACTTCACAGGTTCAAGTCCTAATGAGCAGCGGGGAATAATTATTGCCTTCAATGTTCTGTTCATCAAACCAGGAATCTGTTAAGTGTTTTTTCCCCTCCCATGTTCTGTGAACTAGGAGAGAGTTAATATGTCCATTACATGATTTTGAACAAAGCATTATTGAGTCTGTGGATCCCGACAAAGCTGTTATGGAGCGTGTAATGTGAGCTGCTGGGGTTTTTTCCATGATGAGCTCAGAAGGACTGTAGTGTGGATATCTCAACTGTGAATTTTCATATGCTCACATGTGTGGTTTGTTGTTCCTGTAAGTTTATCCTTCACTTTGATTGCCCTGCCTTTGTTCCTGTAAGGAATTTACTCAAAAATTATGGATAAATACTTTTAATCTCAGTTTATCCTAAATGTAGTTTTTTGTCTGGCAACATACATGTGTTTTAATTAGGGTGGGTGGCGACCAGATCAAAGTATAAGAACACAATTACCTGACCTGGATACATGTGCTTTTACAGGTTTATAACAACAGAAGTTGTCTACAAGCATATAGTTTTGTCTTGATAGTGCTTCTGTATTCTGGGTGAGGTACATGCATATCCCCCCTTAGTTCCTGAAATGAAGGACAGACATGTTCACAGACTGCTGCTATTTCTTCTGTTGTCATTGTTACAAAAGACCGTATTTTATTGCTCCCCTGTATTATTACTTCCAGGAATTTTCTTACATTTTGAAATCAGTACAGCAGCTATATAAAACCATTTACCACAAAGCAGAAATGAGTCACTCTTAAAACACTAAAAGCACAAAGGAACAGGTTTCCAGTCAGCCCAGGAGGAGGTCAGAGGGAACTGGAGTAGGTATCAGTCTGCACTACCTCTTATGCCCTTAGGTGGGAGTGTGAGGCAACACATTACACATACACACTGCTAAAAAACTCTTCTGGACTTGGGTGCGTGGTGTACATGTGCAACCATGTGTGGAATGTACCTAGGGATCACCACTTAAAGAAGAATCCATGTTTAATACTATACTTGCTAAAATTTGTTAGCCTAATGAAGGGGCAAGGAGGAAGGAGAAAAGGGACATGGTAAGAGGGCTGAGATCACCTTGCTTTTGTGTATGTGACTGTCCTTTTACTGACAAGTATCTGCATTACACAGAGACATGAGTCCAGTTTAAATGTGAAGTCTTCTGACACTGACAACACATTTTCCATCAAATATTCCATTTAGCATTAAGTCCCCAGTATGAAGTATGAATCCTGTTTGAACCAATACAGATGGCAACAACGGTGAGTCCTTTGTATAGAGTATATGATAGGATGTTCATATACTATATGAAGTAATATTAAACATCACAAAGTCATAAGAATATCAGCTTTTCCATACCAGCAGAGCTCATTGTTTATCAAATATGTTATCCTGTCTCTGGCCTTGATCACTTATATTTAATTGGATGGCAAATCATTTCTGATAATGTAATTTTGAAATGCTATACCTAAGGCAATGCTCTCTCTTGGACTCTGAGATTAGTTTAGATCTTGAAGAAAGAGATTTGATTGCTGTTATCTTGGCATGCCTAGCTACAAATGTTTTTCTTGGTCATAATACTTATCCAACACCATTTTGCAGCCATGCTGTCTTGAAGGTGACTTGTGGTAATGAATTCCACAGGCTGACTCAATAGCCCTTGTGAAAATATTTCCTCTTATTTGTTCTAGAGTTGCCAGCAATTATTTTAAATCAGCCATTCTTAGAGCACATCTGAACTTCTCTAATTCACACTGTTAATCTGCAAACCAAATAGTCTCAACCAGGGCATTATTTTAAAAACAATGGTCTCATCTCTTAGAATAAAGTTTTTACAGAGCATATTATAAAGACACATATTCATATGAGTTTTTTATTTTTAGAAAATTTACTGTATATCACCTTCAACAGTTTACTCAGAAGTATTCTAGGCCTTTAAAACTTAGCTACACTTTTCAAAATGACTAAACAAAATGCTTTTGGTAACACAGCAATTTTTTTATTTTCATATTATGGTGTATCTAAAGGGTCACTTGCAGCACCCAAATATTTAAGGAACATGCATAAGATTGCAAACTCCTTTATCATTTTTGTTTTGCAAACCTGTTTTCTACGGACAGCTTTCCATTCATGTAGCCTTACACATCAGGAAAGAATCTGTAAGACATTCTATGCCACTTTAACAGAGTGCATGTGTGTGATACAATAATAGCAATTATTTCATAGGAAATCTGCACTGAGCAAATATTAGTAAACTGGAAACTGTGATAGGTGGTGATAGCTTACCTCATTTACAGCAACAATTCCTGACATGGTTTACAATAATAGGAGATTACTATCCACACACCTTACGCTGGTCCTACAATGTACTGATTGTGAGACAACTGTGAAATTTAAGTAGACGTGCTTGTGTGAGTACATTGACCACATCCTCTCGTATCATCTCATCTCATTTCACTCTCCTCATCTGCCTCTTGGGATGTCTACTTCCTATCTGCTTCTTCAGTGTAGATCTGCCACTTCTCTTCACAGAACTATAGTTTCTGCTCCACAGATACTAGTGCTTTATGATTTGGGACCCTCTGTCCCCATTGTCTCTAGATACCTAACACTAAAGGTTGAAACAGAGTATGAGTTCTTTGCAATATCTTACATTGTGTTGTGCTAGGTGGCTCAGACAGAAGCCTTGAAATAACTGCAGTTGTTTTGTTTCAGCTTTTAATTGGCCCTGGGCCTTTCTCCTTGATTTTCTTTTTTCTGACACTTCTGATTTCTCCCTGGAAATTGAAAAGGACTGAAAATATACTAAAATAAAAACACTTGCTCCAGTAGTTGAACTTCTTCTTCCCCTCCGTTAGCCTTACAATGTCACATAAGCCTACACAACCTTGCCATGTGGCTGCTGTGTGAATGCTTAAACTGTTTTCTGAAATCAGTTTCTTTCCCCAGATGTTCTTGAGCTCAGTCTGTCAGAGCCACTGACTTGTGCAGGAGAGAAGGTGGCATGGTGTTTGCTGACGAGTCCAGCCATTTGAAAGTGTGTTGTCCTTTCCCCAGAAAACTGAAGCAAGAGCAGGGAGATCTCTTCGACCTATTACTGTCCAGAACTCTGTGTGTTCATTGGAAAGGCATGTGAAATTCCTCAACATACATGATGCCCATAAATGACAAACTGTAGTCCAGTCTACTGATATGTGAAAACCCAGAGATTCAGTTGGTTACCTAATGGCAGTGCAGAATGCCACACAAAAAACATTGCGTATATGTTGCAACACCGTGTGCCATTTGTGACACTAGCAGACCCTGCCTCACTCTCCACTGCTTTGGAACTTCAACCCTGAGCCTCTACTGCATGAGCTAAAAGCAAGCTGGCTACTAGGCTAGCAGTGTAATTATTCTCTCTGTAAGTGGTCTCAGTGCCACTAGATGGGTCAGTGAGTTACATCACAATGCTGCATCATCATAACGCAAATGAAACACAAAACAATGGCAGAACAAAGTGCTGCCTCATGCGTACAGGCAGCAGGCAGATAAATAGCGACCCATTCCCTTTGCCTGACTCCACACAATGCAGGAGGAGTTACAGTGCTACTAGTGAACTCAGAGAAAATTGTACATGGCCCAAGACCCAAATGTGCCCCAGGAGATAGCTTAATGCAGGCTTGCCAGAAATCCCAGGGGTCGCCTTCTCCTAGTGAAAAGCCTACAAAGTGAAAAGTAGCAAGTTTAGTTATAAGGGTTTCAGAGATGTCCCTGGGCTTTTTGTGTGGTTCCTTCTGAAACCTGTTTGTACTGTACTTGGTTGTCTGTTCTCAGTTTTTGACATTAGAGTGAAGGTTGAGGGGTCTCAGTCCCTCTCAGAGGTGAATCCAAATAGGGAACAGAGATTCAACAATCTGTCTAGAGAGTTCAACTCACTTTTCAGCTGGCATGGCTCTATAAAAGTCCCTGTTTGGTAGCTTTTATTTAAGTGAATTCAATGGCAGAAGATTTTCATCATTAGATGGTAATCTCCCTTTTCAATATTGTCCTTTCTGCATTGAATGCTATCGGTCACAGTGTGCTGTGGTTTTTTGTTTTCAGGATGCCCATCTCTTTCATGTTACATGTGTAAATGTTCCTGCCGCAGATTTATTTTATTTTTGTGCAGGATCCTAAATGAACACATATAATCCTAAAACCGGAGAGAAAAGTTTTAAGTGTTGTATTTGGTGCTGGATGCATGAATAACAGAAATTTAAAAAAAAATCTTATTATGTATGGCAGGGTCAAATGACAAGGAAGATAGGGCTCATATAAGATAAAATGTATTTTTTTTAAATACAAGTGTATGAGGTTTTTAAACTGCCAGGAGAACATTGTTTTGTTAAACGACACCTCAAGAAGCAGCCTAAGCAGTCAATCATTGGCCATAAGTACTGTTTACAAAAGGGCTAACTCAGAACAGGGGCTGATCTATTAGTTCTAGAGAACAGTAGTCATCCATCACTGAATGTATGTAAACATAGATGTGGAAAGGGTAGAGGGTGAAATGGGAAAAGGTATTACCATGAAAAAGAAGAGATATTTCTCTCCCTGTTCACTATCTACTGCCCTCTTTTCTTTTCCACTTCTCTATAGACAATTTTTTTTCTCTGTCCATTCTCCTACTGATCTGAAGCTGGCTATTTTTTAAGTTTCTTAGGTTCTCCAAAAGAATATGAGAAGGGTTTCCCTCAAATGTCTCACAAAGGAAATGACTCCTTCTATACTTCATGCTTCTTTTCTTTGTGTGTACAGCATGTACTCAAACATACTTGGGCATAGGTTGCAGGGTAGCCAGGGCTGCATGGTTTAGGTGAGTTGAGTACAGACATGTCTGAAAGGTCTGGGTATGTACTCATGTACCTATCCTACAAGACCTCTACTTGTCTGATCTATGCCTCTCCCCTTCTATATTGCTATTTTAATGATGTAGTGTCTGGCTGCCCCTCAACAGGAAGAGGCTCCAAAAGTGAGGAAAGTCTCTGTCAGTAGGGAAATGTCAGTACTACATCCCCCCTAATAGAGTCTTTCCCCTCCAGAGGGAAAGACTCTGGCACTCTCCCCCACCCAATTTTCCTCTTAGTTATGGGTATGCAATATCCATTGCCACCAATAAGGCAGAATCTGGCCCCAAATCCAGAAAGTATGTAAGCAAATGGTTTCATCCCATTAATTTCAACAAAATTGCTCCTGCATGTAAAGTTTTTGAAACATACATTCTGAAAATATTGTGGCCTTGGATTTTTGAGATGTGAGGGGAAATGGACAGTGATGGAGATTATTTTGTTTCCAATCACCTGTGACTTGCTTACAATATGTCACAGATTTGTAGGCAAAATTTTCCAGTAATATCAGTTCAATTCTTCTCATATAGCAATAGCACAGTATAGCCCAATATGGATTCTCCACATCAGTATTTCCCAAACTGCATTCCAGGGAACACTGGTGTTCTGTGTGATATGAATAGGTGCTTGGTGAAAAAATTTTGATGCTAGTGATGTTTCTGCTTCTAAATTATTAAATAAGAAATTACGTGTGTCAAAAATAGTAAGGTATTTGAATAGTATTTAGATTGTAGGTATATTAATGTTTATAATGCATTCATAATAATATAGTTATGATGTCACTTGTGCCAAAAAGGAGATGCAAAACCACTGTTCCCATTTAAAAAGATTGTCAAGTGTTGTTTTTACTCAAAACTACTGGAAAATAAAAAGTAACAAATTTATAAAATCACAAAATATAAAAAATATTTGTCCATACCTAATTTGTTTTCTGTTTCTTTTTTCATAAAAATATTTTTTAAGCTTTAAAGAAGGACAGTCCTTTTTTGAGCAATATTGTCCATTCTATTTTTGTACAAAAGAATGACACTAACCATCCTTCTTTCTGCTGTTACATTCATGTCTTGTTTTGGGTTTGTAGTTAATTTTTAGTTTTTATGGCCATGTCTACACTAGCCCAAATCTTCAAAATGGCCATGCAAATGGGCATTTGAAAGATTACTAATGAGGCACTGAAATGCTTATTCAGCGCCTCATTAGCATGCCACCGGCCACGGCTCTTTGAAATTGCTGCGTTTTGCTGCCGCATGGCTCATCCAGACAGGGCTCCTTTTCAAAAGGACACGACCAACTTTGAAATCCCCTTATTCCTATCAGCAGCTAGATTAGGGGATTTCAAAGTTGGTGGGGTCCTTTGGAAAAGGAGTCCCATCTGGATGAGCCACGCAGCAGTGAAATGCGGCAATTTCGAAGAGCCACAGAGGGCGACATGCTAATGAGGTGCTAATATGCATTTCAGCACCTCATTAGTAATCTTCGAAATGGCCATTTGCATGGCCATTTTGAAGATTTGGGCTAGTGTAGACATGGCCATAAAAACTAAAAATTATCTACAAACCCAAAACAAGACATGAATGTAACAGCAGAAAGAAGGATGGTTAGTGTCATTCTTTTGTACAAAAATAGAATGGACAATATTGCTCAAAAAAGGACTGTCCTTCCTTAAAGCTTAAAAAATATTTGAACGGCCATTTCGAAGATTTGGGCTAGTGTAGACATGGCCTATAATTAATTATAGGGTTGCTAACTGTCATCCTACTAGAAGGACATTAGTTGTTCATTCAGGTGATTTTCTCATTATTTTTTCCTCTGTAAAATAAAAGACATCTAAAAAGCTAACTCTTAAATCAACTTTTGAACATTATGTGAGGAATTTCTTCATTATTCAACTCCATCCCCCACCCTTCTGGACCAGCATGTATGTGTTCTGTCAATATATTCCAAGCCCCAAAGTGTTCTGTGGCCAAATTAGTTTGGGAAACACGGTTCTACATGTATAATAAAGAAAGCAAGTGTTCTCAAACCCCCTTGCATTGTAACCCACTTCAGACAACAAATTGCCACGTTCCTGGAAAGTGGGAGGAGCCTAATGAGAAGCAGAATCAGAACCTGAGCCACACAACAATGGGTATTGGTGGACATCAGACTTAAGCTTCAGCCCTGGGTCCCAGCAGGTCTAATGCTGGCCCTGGTGACCTCATGACAATGGGGTCGTGCCTAATGTTCCCAGTAAGCTGTGCGCTTGTGTGGCCACCCAGGAGAGACTCAAATGCCACCAAGCTGTTTAGCAGAGTGCCCACAGTGTGCAGCATGTGTTCTAGTGGTGGTGTACATCCACACATGCCTTGGTGCACATAACAAAAATTATTCTGCTGATGGATGGAAAAATGTAGAGGGAACATTGGTTGTGACCCACTTTCGTTTGAGAACTGCAGCAACAGTGTGATTGCCTCAGAGATAGGGATATTTGTGAATGGGTCTTGAAAAAGAAGTTTATCTTAATCCGTGTTTCTTTAAAAATCTTTAGCCCACCCAGCTGATGAGACTGGCTCATCATCATCATCAATAATTATGGTCTCAGCACCTATTGGTATTTGATGCCTCTCTCACTATTTCCTTCCATCTTTCCCTGTCCAGTGCAGAGTGGCTTAGTTTGGCTACAACATCTTAAATCTACAGAAGAAGTAGCACTTTATCAGTTCTTCCTGGTGGAAATGAGCATACAGACCAATATTTTCTGTATAATATATATGTATATGAGGTCCCAATCTCCTGAGTGAGAAGATCTGAGCATACTCTAGAACTGGATATCTGGCTATGTGGATGAAATTTGATTGAAGGACGAAACATCATAAGTATCTATTTGCTTTTATCTGGGGATCAGAAACTGGGACTCACAAAGAAATCAGTAAACAGACAATGTGAAAAGGGAGCTTAGATTAATGCACTACAAATGTGTAGACTGAAACCACATTAAAGGAATGCCATCAATGTAGAGTAAACCCACATTGTATATTATTTCCTTGTAACAAAATAAACTAACAATCTTAGAGTTTTTCACTGGTATAATGCAGGTCTCAATATGTTTAGTGTTAATTTCAAAAGATTTTGTTCACTGAAGTTTTCATGTGTTGTTAACATCATGGCTTGCATGTGGTATAGTCAGTTTTAGAGGATAACACTCTAACCGACATGCAGCTTTTTGACAGATGTTTAATTACAGAACGTTTTCAGACTGAGAAATCATTTGTGGATCTGCTGTTATTTCAGATGTAACTACTCACACACAAATGTGCACTGTTCTGGCCTGTTATCTTCTGCTGAGAGCTTTGACTGTTGGGTGACAACTTGAAAACAGCAACATATTTAGCCAAAAGAGTGCGTTAATTCCTCTTTGTCAGATCAGACACGAGATGGCCAATAAATCTAAACCAAATACAGTAATCCACATGAAAACTTTAGCTATTGTTCTTTATACATAACTATTTATCATTTGTTTCAGTTCTCCAAAGAAAAGAAGAGATAACTAGTCCACTCTGAAAAATCATGCGGTCCAATGTCATCCCTGAGATTAACTGTTTTAGGTTTTCCATGGCTTATAGTCTCCTTCACTAACTTAAATTTAAGTAGTTTTCAAAAGTTTGATTTGCTCTCCTATAAATATAAAAATGGTATAATTTGCTCAAATAACACTTTTCTGGTCTTTTCTCTGTTACACCCCTATTGCCTGCACTTCAGAAAGGTTGGGAATTGAATGAAGAAGGAAACAATGGACGAATGTATATAAAGATGTATAACTACTTATTACCTATATACCCTAGATAGGTCACCACCACATATCATGGACATTAAAGTTATTAGAAGTCTGTCTAAACGCATATTTGGTATAAATCATCTTTTTATTCAAGGAGAGGGGATTCTTTTGAACCTCTCTTTCAGCCCCAGAGATACTATCCTTATTACTTTCCATTTCCCTAGAAAAAATGAATGACTCTCTTTTCTGAAAACATTCATAGCACTATAGTAATGCCGGAAGGAAATGCCAGCATGCAAGGTAAACCACTGTCTCGCAAAGGTTGAAATGCACCTCATTGCTAAGGGCACAACACAAAACTTCAGTAGGTGGATAGGTCTTGTGCTGACTGATTGCATTATCATGAATTTCCTCTGCACAACAAACACAGGTGATACCTTTCACTGTGCTCCCCTGCAGCCCTACAGAAAGCCAGTTCAGGTTCTGTCCCTTGTTGACATTACACCAGAGATATGTAACCAGCAGAATAAAATGAACAGCTCAGTACTTCATGGAGATGAATTAACCTGGCATTTACCATGACAGAACTCTGTGCATATGTTCTATGCCAACAATACCACTCTTAAAGACCATGTACCACTGAAAAGGAAAAAATAAAAAAAGAACATCAAGGGATGAAAACCAAAAGAGAGACATAAGAAGTATTTCCAATTATATGCACTAAGCTTTTTAAATAAATATTTTAATTCTATTATTGGCATTTACAGGTAGAAAGCATACAGTATGTTACAAATTTATCAAAAGGTGAAAAATATGGATGTTACATAAGTAACAAATGTAAAAAAAGTATTTTTCTTACCTTCCCTGAAAGTAAGAAAACTATTCGGCATAGGAAAATATTGGTATCAAAAACACAGTTTAGGTTTAAAAAAAGGTTTTTACACAGTACAATAGAATTTTCAGAACTGCAGGAACACACAAAGGGTTTTGTGAATTTCTATTTAGCTCACAAATTTTAGGGGATTTGGAACATACATTAAGCCATTGTAAGTGAGTCTACTTGGAGTTATCCCTCATATAATCCCAAAATGCTAGAGTGCAGTCATTTTTATACAATAAATAATTCTCACAAGTTTCTGTCATAGAAAATTATGTCGTGGAAAAAACCACTCAAAGGTTATTTAGGCTAGGCAGTGCTTTAATAATAACACTTATTATAGTGCTTTATGAAATCTAAGCACTTTACAGATGTTAACTAATTAACCCTCACAACACCACCGTGAGGCAGGCAAGTAAGTAGTATTATCATCACACCTCCATTGTACAGATGGGGCAGCTGAAACTCTGAGAGACTGAATAATTTGACCGTTGGCTGAGCTGAGACTAAAACTCAGGAGCTTGAGCTCCTGGTATCTTACTCTGGTTCCAAGCCCTTAGACCATGGTGCCTCTGTAGACTGGGCTCTCTGTTTGATCTGACAACTTCCGATCATGCCATTCTGGGGGAAGCTATAGGAGGAGTACAGGTGTACGGGACACCCATCCAAAAATATTTCATAGTGATTCTGAAGCTCTCACACAACTTTGTCAATGAAAAAAGATCCTAAAGTGCTGGACAGGTTGAGCGGCTTCTAGCACATCTCGTATGGATAAAAGTGACAGCACTGTTGCCAGCAATTTCTGAAGCTTATTTCTTCCTTAAAGTTTACACACAGAGGAATTGCAGGATATGATAAGTACATTTTTGGAGGGACTAATAATGTAATCCCTTCTTTCACCCTCCTTCTTCCAGGTCTCTCTCAAGGGAAATGAAATCCTCAACATCCTTGCATTGCAAGACAAGTTATTAAGCTGGAGACATACACATACTCCCCACAATAAAATCAGCTGAGCTCGTTTTCAGATCAAAGCATTAATTTAAAATTAACAAACCAAACAGTAAATAGGAAACCCTTTTCAAATGCTGCATGCTGAACATGTTTTTCGAATACAATGCACGCAGGTGAAATAAATTCATCCAAGCATAATTAAATTAAAATACGTTTTAAGTCTGTTTCAGCAGCATATTGGTTATTATTTTTAAAAGTCTCCTTCAACCACACTGGCCTGGGCTTAAAATGCTGACTTTCGTTGGTCTACAACCACACAATGGTTTCGCTGTTCCACGATTTTGCATTTTGACAATGCCAGTACGTAATTTTTATACATATTGTTCTGCTTCCCCATCTTTGGAAACAGCCTTTGTTGTACCACCTTTGCTTTCTTCATTTGTATTTGTTGCTGCTGCTGCTTTTTCTGGGAGTGACGCCAAATCTTTAAAAACATCCACATAATGTCCAAAGCCTGGACCCCAGTTCAAAAGGTTGTCCCAGTTGAAATTTCCAGTTTGCTGTCCAAGCTTTATTGACATTGTGTTCTCAGCAACATTAGCTGCTGTTGCTTGTGCACCCACAGGCCCACCTTCAGCTCTCCGGCCAGGGTACCTCCGAGGCTTCAGCCTAGCACCATAATTGTCTTCATCATCTGCATCTGACTCATTGACTTGAGACAGTTTGGGCATTCTGGATGTGTACACCATGGGCTTATCTCTGTCATATTCCATTTCTGAGCAAGTGAAAGACTCATGGGAGTCACTATCAGATGATGATTCTGGAGCTGGAATACCATCAGCTGGATTCCGTGTTCTTGACAATGGCCTTCTGCAGTCCTCCTCTGAAGAAGACCTTCCATGATCAGCACTACAGATGCTTGGATTTCTAGGACGAGGAGTATTAAGTCTCTCCACTTCTTCAATAGAGAGTCCTACTGGGGGAGCAGTCTCCAAAGGAATCTGCCCTATTGGTTGCTTTAGGCGACTTCCTGGTCTGGAGCCATGAGTTGCCATGGTCTGGGGACTCTTACTTCTTCTACCTAGCCTAGTGGCATAATTAAAAATGCCAGGCTGGCAGACATCATTGTGCATCTCCAAAGGACTCCCTTCTCTTATTGACAGATGAAGTTCCCTTGCTGGACTGTTTCTGTAGAAAGCTGAGGACTTGGAGAATGGAGCGGGACTGTGACGAGATAAAGGGTTGGGAGCAGGGCATGCAGAGTGGCTTAAGGAAGTTGTCCTTAGTCCCTGACTGTAGGATGGCTGATAAGTCAAACTGCTTGCTCCCAGTGGCATTGGGGATTGCCTTGCAAAGCCAAGCGGGCTATGCCTCTGGATAGAGAATTTGGGTGTGTGACTTCGGAACTGCTTGTAGTGCTGAACGATGTCTGCATCTGAAGGGGCGATGCTGCTTGCATTTTCAATGTCATAGTGCTCTATCTCAGGTTCTGGGGAAGCCAGAGGGGCACTGGGCATAGTCTCTGTATTGTGGGGTATGTCTGTCTCATCATAGATAAGGTAAGGGTTTTCTCTTTCAATTATATCAGGCTTAGGGTTCCCTTCGGGCTGCTTCCTGACAGTCATGTCATCGCCATAAGGCGGAATGTTGTCAGGGTCATCAAATGCAACATTCTCGCTCCCTTTTTTCTTCTTTTCCTTTGTTTTCTTCTCTTCCTTTGGCACTTTTGCCTTCTTTCCCTTGCACTGATTACAGAGGATCAGACTGAGGACAAGCAGGGCAAGAAGTGTGGCACAACTGCCAACAATGGCAGGAACAGCCCAGAGTGGCAGAGAGAGCTCAGCAGGGTGAAGGTGAGGGACGCAGATGTGTCCTCCATTGATTCCACCTTTGCACACATGTCCCTGGGCACACAGGATACCAAGACAAGCCACTACCATCTCACATGTTCTTCCTGTGTATGATTCGGGACAGCTGCAGGTAAATCCAGAATGCACACCAGGTTCACAGCTACCACCATTCTGGCAAGGGTTGGAGGCACAGGCTCCTGGAGGGACACATTTATATGCATACCACTGGTTAATGCACATTAATTCACCCCAGCATGGATTGCTGGCACAAATGTTGGGACCTCGGCAGCCAATCTTCACAGAGGAGTCCGTTTTGGATATAGCAGCAATGCTGTGTTTTCCACTGAAAGGAAGGCTTTCTCCACAATACTTCACATAGGCAATACAGCCATCAAAACCTAGGGAGAAAGAACAAAAGTCACTCAGGAGAGCATGTCCACACAGTCTAAACAAAATACCAATATTCAGCGTCAAAGAGAAATCGTGAAGAATAGTTGTAGTAGGCCAGGCGATTTGTAGGAAAGTGCCAAGAAATCTACATTATTAATAAACACAGTCCATACTTACAGTGCAACTGTTTTTGTAGTTTTGTAAAGGGCCAACATTAAAAGCAGCATGTTGGATAATACAAGAACACAATATTCATTTTTGAAGTATCTTTAATCAGCATGTAGTATCTCCTACAAATGTAAATTAGTAGGTCAAAATGTTAGTATCACCAAAGCGTTACCAATTTCAGTGGCACCATGGGAGTGTAAATGAGGGCACATGTGTCCCACTGAGTTTAATTGAGATAATTTTCTCATTTACACTAACATGAAGCTGGAACAATTCGCTGCATTCATTGAGGTTACTGTAGTTTTGCTAATGTTGTAACTGAGATAAGAATTAGCCCCAGTGTCTTTTCATATTTGGCCTCAATTTTGAAGAGCTTTTTTTCTTTTGGTAGTTATTTCCTTGTATTTAATGAGTCATTTGGATATAAGTTTTGTGACAAAATCTTGCTATCACAGCAAATAAAACAAGCAAGGAAACCTGCTTTGAGAAAGTGTTAAGGAGCCACAACAAGGTAAAATAAAGAAAGATCATTCTCAAGAACGCCTAGCAAATAATTTACTAGACATTGTTACTGGTATTAAAAAAAACGAACAAAAGTCATATTTTGTACATGCAGTGTACAGAAAGGAATGAAACGTAATGACAAGCAAGCAGTTCAATAATTTATCTGAACACTACACTCTTTGAATAGGGACTTTATAAATTATTATTTCAAAACATCTTGCCAAAAGTGTTTTATAAAAAGACTTTTAACTAAGGAGTCTGAGAGAGTGTGAGGTTTTATTAATCAAGTTCAAAATCCAAAGGAAATTTAGGGATGCTCAAACCTGCATCCCCAAGTGTGGGCACAGGTAGGTGCTAAAATCAATGACCTTCTTCCTTAGAAGCACAGAAAAAGACTGATCATCCCACAGCTGTCGGTGCCTTCAGGATGCGTGAAAAATCAGGCTTATTTTAATTAGGTGCCTAATTATGGAGGGCTGGGCACCTGAGATTGAAAATCTGATCTCAGTTTTTAAGAGTTTTTAAATATAAAATAAACATACCACAAAGACCCATTTTTGGCTTGGGAATAATCTGCGGCAAGCTTTTTAGCATAAAGCTCAGACCAAGAGGGAAAAATAAAACGCTTCAGATTAAAAAAGGCATTTGCAAGCATACACATTAGCTGTGAGCTTTGAAATACAAATGAATATTTTTCTGACTGTAGCCTGAGTCTCTTAAGTGTGTTGTGACCCATCAAGATGCTGTTCAATGCTTTTTCTTTCAAATCTTTATTCCAATTTTGCTTTCCATAGAAACAAAATTACTATGCTAAAGCACTGAGTAATCAGTGGATGGATGAATTTTGGGGAAGCATATGTTATTTATACATATAACCTCTGTGTTCACCAAATTCAGTATCAAATTACAGATTCTTTCATTAAAGACATGGTTATGCAACTGGGGCTCCTACATCAAGTGACTCTATATGAAAACCAAATAATCTTGCCAGGAATACATATTGGCTAAAAAACTTGACTCAAATAAAATTCATAAATTCACTCCCTGGTTAAATAAAATATGCAAGATCATAGTTCAGACAATCAGTATTTAAAATCCCCCAAAGGAATTTCACCATATGTTTACACTACAGCCTTAATTTACAACACAGGTTGTTACTCCTAAGGCCACACATTTTGAAGTCATCCATGATCTCACCCCTTCTTTTTCCTCTGACTTTCCTTATCACTAAATCCTCCTATCACCCTTTCTTTGGCCCTGGCTTTGCTGAAGTCCTTATTCATGGCTTAACACATTCCTGGCTTGTAATGCACTTCATTTTTCATTTCAGTCTTCTTCATGTCCCACTATTTAGATGGCAAATGTTAGATGGCTACAGCCAGAGTCCCCACCTCAATTGTTTTAAGGAGAATGTTCATGGCTTCATGCCTCTGAATGGAACAATGATCCCAGCCCACCAAAAGCAGAGGGCAAAGAGGACAACTGCCCCAAGACCCAGCGATTCAAACGAGCCTGGCGTTCCTGGCTGCTGCTAATGTGGCAGCAACTGGTGTCCTGGGCCCTTTAAATTGTTGTGGGAGCCCTATGTGGTGAGCTACAGAGCCCTGGGCAGTGCACTCCTTAATGTGCTAAGGCAGGGGGTCAGCTACCCTGGCTATGCCCCTTCTGCCAGAGGACCTCCCAGACCCCCCTATTGCCCAGGCATCTGATAAGTCTGTCATTTCTCCTGCAATGACCTATTTCAAAACTTTCCATAGTTTGGATCCAACATGTTCACTTAACTGTGGCCCAGGATTTCAGAACTGTGAAAGCAGATAGGCCAAAGTGTCTTGAAGGGAGGAAATCCCCCCCAAAAGCAGAGTAGCAGGAAGCAAGCTGCACTCTTCCTCTGTACACACAGGACTTGAGGGAGGGATTATGCTTCCCTGAGATACATTCCTTTCCAGCAGATCCTGGGTAGTGAAGCTTTGCATTGTCTTTTACTACAGGCTCTGGCTACTTGAAACAAACTAATCCATAATTTACACTCCAAGTTACTGTGAATGCACACACAGTTGTAATACTCACTGTATTATTATGAATGCACAAGTTTGAAAATTTGGCTCTGAACACCCAGCTATATAATTATTCTACAGCTCCAATTTTGGCCTTATAGTGTCCTCCCTGAAGCTTTCAGTACTCAGGGGATGATGGGAGAAAAAATTTTCTGCTAACTATTGATTGAGAATTTGCTTCTCCACTCTAAGTCACTGAGCCACAGCAAAATTTTATACCTCACTATAAAACCTTCCTTCTCTCCTTAGGACTGAAAGTCCCTAGAACTCAGTGTGATGGCTTGTCTGCTGGAAGCCATTTAAAAACAAACTGCATATTATAGACTATAATAGCAATTCTTGAAAAAGAAGAAAAAATTATATGCCAAACAATGCAATATTGCAGTTTGAAATTAAAAATCATAAAAGGAGTAAACATTTCATTCATTACTGATGCCTGAGAAAATTTTTACAAGCGTAAATATTATGGTAGGAGGTAACAGATTACAAATATTTGTACTAACATTACTATAAATTGTGGAGGATTCTTTAAATATGTCGAGCATAGAGATAAATACTATGAATATTGACCTTGCTATGAAATAGTAGAGCTGGTCAAGGCATATTGGATTGCAGAGATGACAATAGACTTCAAAGGACACAACAGTCATCCCTCGAGGTACACGAGGGTTGTGTTCCGTGCAACCCTCGTGTACCTTGAATTTCACATAAGTCGGGGAGGGCTTGAGGGATGGGTTGAGGCCCTGAGAGGGGGTCAGGGGATGCCCAAGGCCACTGCTTCCCCAGGACTTCGGGCAGGGAGTGCCTAGCGCTGCTCTGGGAAGGGAGGGGGAAGGGTCTCTTAGCCTGCCTGGCTGCCTGCAGCTGTGGGAAACTAGGCAGGCTGACAGCCCAGCAGCTTCCCATTCTGCGAAACTCATGTTAATGAGAGTTTTGCACAAGTTGAAGCCACGTAAAATGAGGGTTTACTGTATTTTAAAGACCAACCACAATCTGATGTCAGAAATGAGAGAAGCTGTTTTCAATGTCAAATTTGCAATCAGAGATGCATGTCACTTTGTATGTACTACATGTATTGCCAAGTTTGGCATACATACTTTTCCTGTGCCATGACAGTGAAAGAGATGTGTTTTCTTTCATCATTGCTCTAATATTCATTTTCTCCTATTTTTACATTTCTGAATATGGGGGAAACTGAGGATTTAGATTCAGGATGGGAATCAAATAAATGAAGGATTTGGTTGCTTCATTCCTGGTAGTCTTTTTCTTCTAGACATGATCTGCAATAATTGTGATTTTGTCAGGTCTACTTGAGTTTGAGCACACTAAAGGATTTACAAGTTTTACATCTCTGCGACTGACCCCCATACATGTTTTTGTCTGCCTTTCCTGGTACTTCAGACATTTTCAAACTTATAAGTTCACACAGAGTTTTATATTTCCCCTTTGTAAGTCTTTGGTAAGTTATACACACTGTAATCCAATATTAAAATATAAAAAAGATTTTGGACTGCACATTCCTAATGCAAGCCAGACTCTCAAAATGTGTTTATTTCCCTATCAGTCAATGTGTTAGGAGCTATGGTCCTCATTTTTCTTTGTTCCAGCTTTGCTAAAAATGTCTGTATTTTTAATGCATAGACTGTGATTTGGTCATAAAATAAAAAGGTAAAAAGGATGAGGTCAGATAAGACATGCATGCAAATTCACATCCTATTTTGCATCAACTCACTGTTGATGGTGGAAACTATTGTTTACACTGGATGTTGTCAAGAATGCAAAGCGTTAAGTTTCAACAATTAAATTAATTTATCTGGTGATAATTCTTTGAGTTACTCAGGTTCAATATGAAGATTGATTTTAAAGGTACGTCTGCTCTGCCTTGCATACCTCACAATCTTCAGTTAAAAATCATGTCTTATATTTTCTTATCACAAGTGGAGTATTTAGCTGAAAAGCTGACTACTAATGTTGCCAGAGTTTTATATTGTCACAGTAACTCTCTAAGGGGACTGATCTATTCTGAAGAGTTTTATGTCGCTTGGTGAGTGTTCCTTATTGCACTTAGTTTCTGTTTCTCAGATGAGGAAAGAGAAATATTTAGAGTTAATCACATTTTAAGTTTCAAAAAAAGAGCACCTCCCTGACAGAGTGTATCTGTATCAGCATTTACCAACTCATTGCATTAATGTACCATATATACTATAATACTACATGTACTATAGTACATTAATACAGCATGGCTACGTCTACACTAGCCAAAAACTTCGAAATGGCCATGCAAATGGCCATTTTGAAGTTCATTAATGAAGCACTGAAATACATATACAGCACCTCATTAGCATGCGGGTGGCCACGGCGCTTCAAAATTGACGCGGCTCGCCGCCGCGTGGCTCGTCCAGATGGGGCTCCTTTTCGAAAGGACCCCGGCTACTTCGAAGTCCCCTTATTCCCATCTGCTCATAGGAATAAGGGGACTTCAAAGTAGGTGGGGTCCTTTTGAAAAGGAGCCCCGTCCGGACAAGCCATGCGGTGGTGAGCTGTGTCAATTTCGAAGCACCGCGGCCGCCCGCATGCTAAGGAGGCGCTGAATATATATTTCAGCGCTTCATTAGTAAACTTCGCAATGGCCATTTCGAAGTTTTTGGATAGTGTAGACACGGCCCATGAGTTGGCAGATACTGATACACTTCCTCTCAGGGGCATCCTCTTTTCTGAAAGTTCAAAGATGGTAAACCTCAGAGTATTTATTTCTGGCATTAGCAGCAGCTGAAAAAAAAAGAAAAAAATCACTGAAGTCACTTTAATGAAAGACCAAATACTGCAGTTCTTACCAAGCCCCTACTAAGGCAAATTTTTCATTTACCTGCATAAAATATTTTCCTGAATTTGCAAGATTTGTGCTAAACGACTAATAATTCAACGAATATTAGGAAAATAACACACACACACACACACGATTTATTGCCCACCTCAGATTTGAGAGAAAGAAAAAGAAATACAGCACTCTCTCTCTCTCTCTTTCTCTCTCCCTCTCTCTCTCTCTCTCTCACACACACACACACAGAGTAATTTCTGATCTCCATTGCCTCTCTCTCTCTCTCTCTCTCTCTCTCACACACACACACACAAAGTAATTTCTGATCTTCATTGAAAGTACGAAGTATGAAAGCATGATCTTCATTTCTGATTTTCATTGAAAGTGTGGTTCATAGATTGGTTGCTGCAGGGCTGGCATTCTCCCTACCAGCTCTGTTTGGCTCCCTGGAAGTAGTGGTATGTCCCTGCTGCTTGTAGGCAGAGAAATGGCCATGGAGACTCCATGCACTGCTACTGCCCATTGGCTGGGAACGGTACCTGTGACTTCACCTAGGAGCAGCAGAGACATGTCACTGCTTGTGAGGAGCCACCTGAGGTGAGTGCCACATGGATCTGGGACCCCAAAAGGCCTCACACACCCAACCTCCTGCTCCAAGCCCTCTCCCACACTGGAACTCCCTCCCAGAACCCATGCCCCACACCCCATACTGTGCTCCAGCCCCTAGTTCTAAGCCCCTTCCACACCCAAACTCCCTCCCCAAGCCTGAACCCTACACTCCAAAGCCCTCAGCCTTTGCCTGCAGCCTCCTCCTATACCTGAAAACCCTTATTTTCAGACCCACCCCACAGTCTGTACCCACAGCCCAGAGCCCTCCCACACTCAACTCCCTGCCCCAGCCCAGATCCCTCTCCCACACCTGAACTCCTCATTTCTGACTAGGGCCTTGGGGCTTGCACCCACTCCCACACTCTACCCTTGCCTGAGTCTGAAGCCCCCTCCCAGCCTCCAAACTCTTAGCTAATCAAAACATTTCCCTAACCAGCACCCCCATTTTCCCAACATGCTGAATAACAATGCTTGTACACAGTGTGTATGTGTGTATAGTGTCCTAGAGCAGTATGCATTTTTGATCCTTCAAAAACTGAAAACAAAAGCAAAATAGTCATTAATTTGAAATATAAGATATCTTGACTCAGGGCCTGTAGCATTTGGCCTAGTAACAATCCCTACAATATTTTATAAAAATAGTAAATGGAACCCCTACTTCAGGTCACAGGTGTAAATGTGACCAGTGTTTCATATCTACACAATTCACTCAGTGACAATGTTTTTAAAAGACATATAGCTCTGTGTATGTATATATGGATTGTCTTTTTTACCTGTCTCTGTGCTTCGAGGAGTGTGGCTTGGTGGGATTCCTCCCAGAGAAATAGTAAGAACGTCAAGTCCTCCGAAGTCTTGTGTGACATGGAGAATCTCTCTGCTGAAGGTCTTGTCAATGGACAAAACAGTGGCAGATCCATTCTTTTCAATAAGGAGGGAATGCCACTGACCATCTGCAGTGTAAACTTCAGGAATATTCCTCTCCACTTTCCCAGCAACTCCAGCATCTGATGTGTAATGCACTTTTCCACTCTTTATCTATAAAGCCATTGGAAAAGGCAAATGATATACTATTAAAATTATAACAATATTCCACATATAAAACACAATGGCTCTAGGTAAAATTTCACCATTATAATTTATGTGATTTAACTGTTATAAAGGAAGAAGGGAAAAGCACTGGTCATTTAAATTACACAAATTAAAATGAACGCCCAAGCATGTAATGCCACCTGAATTTGTCTTTAGAAAGATTCCATCTTTTTTTTCTTTGAAATCCAAATTACTGTAATTGGACCTATCCAAGTCAAAATGTTCATCAATTATCTGCAGAAAGGAGAAAATTTTGCAGCTCATATAAAATTGATCAAGACAGTTAAATCTAAAACAGACTGTGAAGAGCTTCAAAAGGATCTCAAAAAACTGGGTGAGTGGGCACCAAAATGGCAGATGAATTTTGATGTTGATAAATGCAAAGTAAAGCATATTGGAAAACATAGTCCTAAATTATATGTATAAAATGAGGAGACTAAATTAGCTGTTACCACTCAAGAGAAAGACCTTGGGAGTCATTATGGATAATTCTCTGAAAACATCCAGTCAATGTACAGCAGCAGCCAAAAAACAAATACAGGTTGGGACCTGAGCAGTGCTGGATGAGAGAATCTGCCACAGCATCGGAGGCCAATATTGTTTAGCATGTTACCAACACTTTCATGGCTTACTGGGCTTTTAGAAGACATTTTGGGGTAAATTACAGCAAAGTAACAGCACAGAACACTGAGAGCCAGGATTGGTGGTTGTAAAGAAACTTCATGGGACAAAAGGAAACTTGGCCACATCCATGATGAGTGGCCATCTGTCTAAATAAAATAATACCAGAGTAGGGATGTTGCTGAATGAGAGAGTTCCAGATTAGAGAGGTTCAACCTACAGAATGTTAGGAATCATTAAGAAAGGGGTAGAGAGTAAGACACATTATATTCTATTGCCTCTGTAAAAATCCATGTCTGCACCCTGTATACTGTGTGCTGATATCATTGCCTCATGTAAAAAAAACAAAATAATAATAATCTTGGCACTGGAAAAAGTTCAGAAAAGGGCAACAAAAATAATTAGGGGTCTGAAATGGCTGCAATGTGAAGAGAGATTAATAAGACTGACTTGTGCTCTTCACACAATGCAGTGTGAACTCAAAAGCTTCTCTCTCCACCACCAGCAGCTGGTCTAATAAAATATGTTGCCTCACCCACCTTAACTCTGTAATATTCTGGGACCAATAGAGGTTCAAGACTGCACAATTATTTCCATTAAGAATAAAGTTTATCCCATTGGAAGCATGGGGTGAGGCACTGGGTAAGAGGATGCTACTGCCCCAGTTTCTAGAAACTGTTAAATAATCTGAATATGCGACCTTCCTGAAAGAAACAATGTGTGATGCAAACTGAAGGGTTTGGCTCCTATAGATTAGCTTCGTCAAAGCTATCAGAACATGTGCGTTTCTTGGCAGCAGTTTGAAATGAATGACTGCCCAAAGGACTAGAATTTACCCAGTACATTTTGCGGCTTGCATCAAGATCACTTTCTAGCTACAGAATTGAAGTAGTTAATACATACTACTTTAGAAAGCTATGAAGCATATAAGAGTACCAGCAAATATTTAATAAAACTCTGCAAAAATATAAAGGGTGCTTTTGTCTGTGCAAAGCCAGCTGACATATGTCTCAACTGCTGCCAGTACACAAAACACACACACACACACACACAAATCCCACCTTTGCAATGCCAGTTACATGACTAATAACGAAGCCAACACCATTTGTTAAATTCAAAAGTATTTTTAAAACCTTGTTAGACCAAATACGTGATTTGACATGATGTGAAGTTTTGCACTATTTTAACTAGTTCTTGTAAAGTTTTCAACTGTTTTAATTGATTCTTCACTTTGTTATTGGGTGTTGTAAAGATGAAATGGAATGGAACCTGAAATTTTTGCCTTTTATTTGTCTTTTATGCAAAAAAAAAAATCATATGACCCAATGTATTCAATGCCCACTGAAATACAAAACCCAGAACTGTAATTTTTAACACCATGTTACATAATTCTTCTACCCGCCAACAACTAATACATTCCTTAGTGATTTAGTACCCTTAAGAACTATTTATTTTTCTTTAAAATTCCATGTGGCCAATGGTAACAGACACATAACTAACATAATACTGTCATATAGAAAATATAAAATTTCCAGTGACAAGACTGGATTATGACTTTTTTCAGTTAGGAAGGAAGAATGTGGCTCCTAGATGCCTGAACCACTCCATTTTTCTAAACTCAGAACAAATGATTTGTGTTGATAATACTCTGAAAGATCCCATTCCTTGGCTTTATTTAAATGGCAATGATACTGGCAAATGACCTACAATGAAAACCATGAACTGCTAAACAAACACAAACAGAATCGAAAATATGATGATCATCTAGCTGCACTGTTAATTTCCTAAGAGCTCCCTTTCTGGAACAAAACATTTTTTTTTCTATTTTTCCTATACTTTTAAGTTGCAGTCATGATTTGAGGGAAGGATTTGCGAACAAAAAACAGTGCAGTTCTGGTGCAACAATCAGGTGATGATGCCTGTCCTCCAATTCATTCAGGGTGACGTGATCAGTGAGGCATCCACAATGAAGTGTGTATCTTATATTTGTTTTGCTACAAATATATGCCAGGGAGTGATATTGACATAACTGACTTTATCTCAATTACAGACAAACAGAATTTGAGACTTAGCCAATGAGGAACCTGAAGAGAAGCATCTGAACCTTTGGGACCATGGTTCATGACTGCTCTTGGATGACCGCAGAAATCTGTACCACTTAAGACATATGCTGGGGTTTCAGGGGATTTACTCAATTTCAGGTGAGATCAGTTTGGCTTATGATGTTACCTATACTTGCATTGATAGCTGTCACCATCACCATTAATGGTCACTTATCAGGCACTATATTTTGCTGCAGAAGGAAAGGTTATCCAGATCCTGCAATGGGTTTTTGGTTAGGTTGTTGCTTGTGGGTGGGACTCAATCCAAGCGTGCTAGGGAGGTTTCCCAATGACCCACCAAAAAATACTGAGTTTATTTTTTTTTAATTATCTGATTTAAGTTCTTCATCAGATATGCCAATGCTGCCAGCTGGTGTCCTTGCTGAAGAGTGCATTGCTGGTGACATATTTTGAGCAGTTAGAGACAGTAAACAGGTGCCTAGGTCACTAAGGGATACTGTAGATAGGACTTTGAAGTTTATGGATGTAAAATGAAGGGAGCAATAGGTCATCTGGACTGTGAGGATGTCACAAACAGATCAGGGAGGGCACAGTGAGTCCAGAGTGTTGCAAGAGAATAGTGAGGCAGGGATTTTCCCAGTCATGGTATTAAGGGCTTACATAGCAGTGAAGCTGACAATAGATGGACTTCTCTTTCTTCAGTGTCACAAGACACAAAGACTTCAAGTTTGAAGAAGCCTTGGGAACAGTATCTACAATGACGGGATTCCTAATAGTGCATTTGGTTCCCACTCATTCCAGATTGGAGCAATGACCTCTGCCACCCTACAGGGAATAGGGGATAGGAGGATAGAGACAGTTGGGTGTCGTCATTCAAATACACACAAGATATACATGCAGCCTCCATTTGCAAATCAGAGATTAATGGTGTGAGTGGCTAGTTTTACTTCTTAGCCCATTTGCCAAAGCAAGGAATGGAGTCATGAGAGCTGGTGTTTGGATGCGTGGATACAGGATTGTGGATTGGGCCCTCAGGAAGATGGCTAGTTCATCTGGAGATGTGAAGTGATGTTGACATGGCAGGAGAGGCATGATCTGATACCAGTTGATGCCTCTTTTATAGGCTCTGTCTACACTTACCAAAAACTTCAAAATGGTTATACTAATGGCCAGATCGAAGAATACTAATGCAGGAGAGGCTGCTCCTGGTTGCCAAAGAGTGTGGCTGCCGCGTTTCACTCCTGCGCAGCTCGTCTACACAGGGGTTCTTTGCAAAAGGACCCCACCAACATCGAAATCCCCCTATTTCTATGAGCACATAGGAATAAGGGGATTTTGATGCTGGTGGAGTCCTTTCAGAAAGGATCCCCATATAGACGAGCCACGTGGGAGCAAAACATAGCAATTTCGAAGTGCCACTGCTGGTGGTATGCTAATGAGGCACCGAATATTCATTTCTGTGCCTCATTAGTATTCTTCAATCTGGCCATTAGCATGGCCCTTTCAAAATTTTTCGTAAGTGTAGACGTAGCCACACTCTTTGGCAACCAGGAGTAGCCACTAGACATGAATTCTGTGCAGATGGGGATTTATAGAAGGGCTGATTTGATCATGAATGTTAAGAAAGATTTAAGGCAGGTTCTAGACTCCTCCCAGGGTGGAGGAGGCAGTTACAAACTGGTCTGAAGTATTGCAGCAGAAGATATGAAGAGGGGGCCACAACAGTCAGAAAAGGGCTGAAGCTGTGTAAAGAAGGAAGTCAGGGAGCAAACATATTTTAACTAATGTCAGTGAAGAAATTATTAACCATCTGGGGACCGGGCTGCAGGGTGGAGGAGGGGCAGCCAATTGCTGGATTCTCATTTTGGCAGGTGTCCAGTTCAGGTACTCATTCCATAATTCTAGTTCCCAGGTGACTCGGAATTGGAAGAACTAAAGGAGGGAATGCCCTAAAGAAGCTGCAAGCAAGGACACAACGCTCTCTCCTCAGCTCATAACCTTCAGCCTGAGGAGCAACGCTGAGTCGTAGCAATGGGATAGGACCAAGTCTGGAGTGCTGATGGCAGCTTTCAAATGGGTGGAAATGATTAAAAAAGGAGTGATAACATTCATTGTGTGATTCATTGCAGGACACTTCCCACATGAGTTAAAGTCAATTAAACCACATCACTCGCATCTTGTCTTTTTTCCTGCACATCTGGGATAAAGGGCTATAAAGAGAGTTTTATCTTCTGTTTAATACAGAGCATACAATTCCACCTAGTTACTGTAGAATTTATCCCATCATTTCTGCCTGAGATGAAACAGATCTTGCAGAAAGACAACAAATCTTAATTTATGGATTTCACGTGATGGATAGTCTGCCGTAACCTTTTGTAAATTGTTCCAGTGATTACTTACCAAAACAGTTTCCCTCCCCATCCCTTTTTACTTATTTTCAGTCTGAATTTGTCTGGCTTCACTTTTGAGCAACTGGATCTTACAGTGTCTTTATCCCTCATACTAAAGAGTCCTCTGGATCATAAAAAGAAATCTAATTATGAAAGTTCACTTATTTCTCCAACATTTTTACAGATGAAAATACTTGACATCTAGATAGTTCTGATTTGCCACTGCATTATTCTGGTTTCACCCCACTGTAGTTCCATTTAAATCAGTGAGTTATTATGGATAAAATGGAGTGATGAAGATGTGACTTGGTTACTGTAGCTTATTTAAAACATGTTCTCGTATTGAAACTTAATTTGGATTTTTACCACTTTTTCCATATGCTTAGTCTCTTGCTGCTCAAATATGTTCACAAGTCACACAAATCAAGTAACCAGATAATTTTGAAGGTTGGCCAAAGTATTCAGACTAAAATTAAGCACATAAACAAGTGACATGTTTTTCAGAAGTGCTGAGAATTCACAATTCTCAGTGAAGTAAATGCACCTCTAAACTCAGGCCAACAAGACTGACATCAAACCTGAAATCCAGGTCTTTCTTCTGGTAGAATGATTCACTATGTACCATGGCCAAAATGATCAATCTTTGACTTTCCCACACTGAGAAAAGGAAGGCCTGACAATCCCACAGGCTGCATTTTCATGAAGTGGTTCTGAAAACCTCTCATTGCCACGGACATGCAGGAAGACAGACAAAACAAAAGGAATGTGGTTTAATGAGAATGCAACTTTATTAACTCATCTGGGAACTATCCAGCAATAAATCATACAAGGCAGGTCATCATTCCTTCCATAATCTGTTCCACTTGTTAGAGCCCACCACCGCCTACCTCTGCTAGTCCCCAGATGGCTGGGAACCTTCCCTTCATACGAGGGTTAAAAGGCTAGGAAAGGGGGTTTTCTTTCCCCATTGTACCAGAGATTAGGAGCCCAGCCTTGGTCCCCAGCTTCTTTAGAAAATACCATCCCCTAAATTCACTTCCAATTCAAGTTTATTGAGGAACTAAACCCTATACTAGAGACACCTTGAATCATACATATGGTCGTACCCTTCTGGTGTCCGGGCTGCTGTGAGAAGGTAAAAGTAAAATAAAATAGTGCCCACACTGCACTGGTCAAACTGTAAATGAGGGAAAAAATTCCTTCCCATTCTCCAAAAGGCAACTAGCACCAGGTATACTCCTGATGCCCCTCCCCCACCACCCCACAATACCAACCCGAATCCACCCCCTGTTCCACACAAACAAAGACAGCCCTACAATAATCCCAGAGGTGAAAGTGTAGATTTGCTTGTCAGGAGTGGAGCACAGGCTTACGTATCCTCCCCTCTGTTGCACAGGAGACTGTGAATTTCCACAGAGCTCCTGCCTTGCCCACTGTCAGCTATATCCCTCTCCCTCCCTCTACAGAGAGCCCAGATCTTGCAAAAGGAAGAAAGGCTGGTGTGTGGGTGCGGTCTAAACACCCTCTTTAAAAGGGAAACAGCTCTTTGTCTCATACAGATTCAGACAGTGTCCCCTACCACATCTGAAGCTACTCTGGGGTATAGTTGCTGCATCCATGCTGCAGTGATGCTCCAGCGTTTATAAAATTCATGGAATTCCAGTCTAAACAAGTTACCAGCGCTTTACCCACCAAAGTCTACTTTGTCTTTTTATCATGCTTATGGAGGTTGACAGTCAAATTTCCACTACAGGAAAAATGCAAGCATATTATTTATTCCCACCAAGTTAGTTTTCACTAGGCCAAGTTTTCAGAATTGAAAATAAATAGATTCCCTCAGATGTAATGAATCAAGTGGCATAACTTGCAGCTCAGGATGCATGAAATATGGCTCCTAACTACTGCCACTCTTTCTCTGAATGCGTGGTGAAGACAAAGTAGGCTCCTGAAGTTGTTTCTTGTTAGGGACCAAAGCTCTACCAATTTCTATTCATCTAGTGCAGAAAACACAAATAAAACTAAATATATATTTAATGCATTTATTTTTATACCATACTGCTGTAAAATTATATGCAAATGAATTACTGATTGTGGAAATTGATAACAGCCTTTTTTGTCAGAAAAGTTGTGCTCTCCTGGTAGGACTAGAAACCAGGCGAGCGGACAATATCTATCCTGGCTGAGGCACAGAACGTGTGGTATTATGTAGGAGTTTCTCTACATGTTGGGAAAAAATTGGAAAGAATTCCAGTAGTCAAGGAAACTTGGAGCTTGCATCTATCCAATAAAGAGGCTTGCCAGCATCACTGCTGTACTCATTTAGAATTACATCTAAGTGGACTGAGTCAGAGCCAGGGACTGAACTGATCAGTTTCTCTTGAGAAAGGTAACTTATTTAGGGCTAAAAAGTTGGAAATCACTGCATGAATATTAAAGCACTAATTTAGTTGCACATCTCAGATTCACGTAACATTTGCCTTTTTAACATGTCCATTCTGGTGAAGAAGATAAACTCGAGGAAAGATAATTTTATGTGTATGAAATAAGAATGTATGGTGTGCCCTGTGTTAGTATGAATTCATTGAACTTGTTGGCTTTTGTATAGTAGTCTGACAGCATGATGGGGGAGTGTTTGAAGAATCAGAACATAAAATGCCAATAGGAAAAAAGGTTTACACTCTGGAGAGAAACATAGTGGTGCTAACAAATATGGCAACAAATATTCCTGCTGGCTGTACGCAGACATTTCTTGGCGTCTAGACAAAACTGATTAGAAACACAACCACTAAGACCTTCTGCTATCTTGGAAAATAATGAAAGAATGGCTGAGAAGATGAAAGATACTGGAATAGCGCCCAGTATTAGTCAAAGCTGTAATATTTTACAAAGAAAAAGACAAGGGCAACAGAAGAGGTGATTAAGATCACTACACAGCAGGCAGTCCAATCAAATCAAGTAAGCATTAGTGTTAATCCTACCTTCACAGTAGTGTAATTGCTGCTTTCCTGGATATGAATTAAAATTCCATTCTCACTCCTTGTCCTGAATTTCACTTCCAAATGGTTCACACTCAGGGGCTCCAAAATGACACCTCTAGTGCCATATTTCATCATGTACTCTCGTTTCTTGTTCCGACTCATGTGGTAGTCAAGGCGTCCTTTGCCTTCAAATGATAAGGCAGTATCGGCAGTAATAGCTAGGAAAAATATAGGAGGAAGCATTGAGTATCTTTCATCTAATTATTCTGTGGTGTGAAGTTGGTCGGAAGAAATAGGACTATGTGAACTCTTGGCTGCACCTTTGTACTTTTTGGCCACTGCAGCTAAGCCAGCAATGGAGAGAGAGAGAGAGAGAGAGAGAGAGAGAGAGAGAGTTATCTTATGTCCAATACAGAGTAGGAGTCACTTAAAAACCCTGTGAGCAAGGGGAAAACAAAGAAGGAATTTTGTCTCTGTGAGGCTGTCTACATGGTGGGTGCTGTTTTGGGATACAAAGCTATTTTGGGCACTCTATTCCAGTTCTGATATCCCTCATCGTAGGATGAGCAATGGAACATTCACAACAGCCTCTTATTCCAAAATTTGATGCCATTTGGATACCACCAAGTTCAGAATAAAGTATTTCAAAATAATTTATGCAGTTTGCATAGCGCAAATTGTGTAAATTATTTTTAACAACTCTCATCGGGTAGACATAGCCTGAGTTACAATTCTTTTCCTGGTACTGTCCTGTTTCCTTTTACTTTGGACAATGTCCTTTGGATAAAACCAACCTGTATGCTCTTTGGGGTTCTTCTGTTTGTTTCTTAGTACACCTAGCCCACTTATATAAAATAATATATAATTTTAATTACACAGAATGGCCCTCAAAATCTTACCAGAAATGCAGCAAAGCTCTTTTGTAAGCTAGCACAACAGCAGCATATACTTAAACAATAAGCAATACAAGAATGGGATATGTTAAAAAAAAACAGAGCAGGTGACATGTAAATATTTAAATCGTTTTCATAGAGCAATCACAAAAATATATTAAATCTGAACACAAATTAATCTATATTATGCAATCCTATATGATTTTTGCAGAGCTATTTGTTTTCAAATTAATAATTGTAGACATAATTATGGTATTTTTTAAAAAAATAGATGAGTGCCTCTTGTTGTTTTTTTACATTTGTATATTTGTTTTCTTATTTGAATATTTCTTCCCCTACCATATTCAGAATGATTATAGGGCAACAAGCCAGTGTGTCACTTTTGTCCATAATTATTGTAACAGTGAATGCAAGCATGACATGTTTTCCTCATTTAACAATTCATTGCATCTAAACATAAAACCCCAATTGCACTCGATTAAAAGGTGTGATGAACTGTATATTAAACAGAAGGATAATTAAGCCTTCTACATACATTTTTCACAGTGTTTCCCAGTCAATCCATCTTTGCAATGACATTGCTGCCAAGACCAGTAATCAATACAGGTGCCACCGTGTTGGCAAGGGTTAATTGCACAAGCTCCTTCTAATCTAGGGCATCTAAAACAAATCAAAAGAGTAGTCACTGGTATATTCACTTTAAAGAAACAAAGTAAGCCTCTTGGATGGAGTCACGTGTTTAAGTGACACTGCCCTTTCTCCCCAGCCTACAAGGATGAATCGTTTCAAACCTCTTGTAAAGTAGTAAAAAGTAATAGTGGTAAGTTTTCAGCACCAAAGAAATCTTTTCTGTCTAAATAGTTCCCAGTTTTCAGTGCCAAGTTGACAGAAAGGCAGATGACTTCAGAAGAAATTAGGATGAAAAATGAAGACTCTCATTTTCTTCCACATTAAATATTAATTTATATAATTTGAAAAAATATTCATAGACATACACATCAGTGTTTACATATGTCTTAAAAAGCAAAAGACTTCTAAAACACTACTACATTCAAATATGTACAATATCTTTATGGCAGTCTTGTATTTGGGTCATGCAATAAAAACAAAGACAAAGACAAATGGCTTAAAGTTGTACTCCGGTCATTCACTTAACCTCTTTTCAGTCTCATTCTGTCTATACCTATTCTTGCTCCAACAGGGTCATGCAAGAAAGCACTGCAATAATCCTACTGTAAATAAAATCTGAAACAGGAATGGGGAAGGGACTACTGTGTAATAAGCTTGAACTGAAAGTCATGTTGTTCAATATAAATGAATAATATGGTCTGAATCTTTGACAGAGACCGTTAAAATTCATTGAAAAGTTTTTAGAACTGGAGCATAAGATTGAAGTTTATGCTTTGTGAAGTTTGTGGTTAGAATTTTAAGTGTATGCATACACTGTAGAAGTTTTATAATCATTTAAAGAGTTTGAAGATCCATCTGTATTTTCAAGGATAATAACCTTCTGCCAAGGAATTCTCCAAGAAAACCTGGAGCCATCTTTCACTTTTAAATTGCTGGATATTTCCTGAACTAAAGGAAAAGTCCTAATTGGCAGGCAGAAGTCTTGGATGTGGAAAAATACAAATTTCAAAGAGAATTTGAAAGTTATTTTTTTCCTTCATGGGTATATCTCAATATGTTATTTCTAGGAGAATGTTATTGAAGTTGACATCTTCAGCAACAGAACTTTAGGAAGTCTCATGCCATAAGAAATAAGGCAAAACTTGGAAGGGGAAAAAGGTAAAAGTTGAACTAGCAACCATGAGTTTGCCATATTGTTGCTATAATTATAATTTCAAAAAGTGAGATGGAAAAGAACAACTAATTCATCTAATCAATCATTTCTAAAACAGTGATCATACAAGGAGATAGTATGAGGGGAATTCAGTGATATTTGACAGAAAGTGAGAAAACAGACATTTTGGATGAAAAGAAAAAGGGAAGTTGAGTGAACCACACTAGTGAAGTCAAATCCATGTGGAATTCAGGTGGATTTTTTTAAAAGAGTTATTTTATTTGATATTGCTATGCAACAAAATAATAAATAGTAGAAGATATGTACTCGTGCTCTTTTGTAGAAAATTGGGCTTCTATAAACTTTGATTTCCAATTTCCAGATTAGAACATAAGGACAGGCATACTCGGACATACCAAAGGCCCATCAAGGCCATTATACTCCTGTCTTCTGACAGTGGCCAATGCCAGATGTGCCAGAGGAATGAAAAGAACAGATAATAATCAAGTGACCACTCCCCTGTCACTCATTCCCAGCTTCTGACAAAGAGAGGCTTGGAACAGTTCTGATTCTTCCTTGGTCCTTTACATTTGATAGTATCTTGCATATAAATATTAAGAATCATCTGAATTGCTTAACTTTTCACTTTCATGCTACCGTCCTTTATTATATGGATTATCTGATATTATGTATAGCTGACATACCTATCTAAAATTCCTTGAGCTGCCAAAGCCTGGCTAGGTTCCAGAGGACGTCCATTGACTGCAAATTCCATTATACAACCAACAAAATCATGACTTTCCACCTGTCCTCTCCTTTGAAGTATTGGCTCCAGAGATCTGATGCCACCAACAGTTACTCGATTTGGTTGTACATCAAGAGTCCTAGAAGAGAAGCAGAAGAATCTGTGCAGTAAATTCAGCTCATAAATTAGACATTATAGAATAACTCTCATATCTTCTAAGATTTTTCATTTCTACAGTTCAATTTCTACAAATGTCTATAGTTCATTTTTTACAATCACAGAATTATTGCATACAATGGCAAATCAGAACTAGTTCAAACCCCCTCTGAAACAATAATTATAAGGGGCCCAAACCTGAAGTTCTCCCTCAGTGTTCACTCAAGCAAATCTCCTTTACTTTTATGGAGAGTTTTGCTAGAGTCAGTATTGAATAAAAATTAAACCTAATGATATTTATGATTGAGGGTGATATCTAACTAAAAGTTGGAGCCACCATTTTACAAGGCACTCAACTGCTTTCTAAATGAAAAGTGTGCCAGATTAACGGTGAAAAAATAGTGATAATATTAATTTTATTTAGCATTAACACAGCACTTTTCATCTTCAAAATGCATTTAAAATATCAAGTATCAAGTGGGGGGGTAGCGATGTCAGTCTATGTCTGCAAAACCAACAAGGAGTCCTGTGGCACCATGAATATATGTGTTCCTCTTTAAGGTACCATAGGACTCCTCATTGTTTTATTAAAATATTAACTAATTAGTTCTCACAACCCTCCTATAAGGAGAGATATGTACAACTCATTTCTTCCCCACTCCAAACTAAAAATGAAAATGGTAAATAAAAACAAAGATATTTAGAAATTATTCCAAATATATGGAAAAACTGAGAATAGTTACTTAGGCTGAGCAGGCAGCAATCAGTGGGGAGATACTGAGATTGGTGCTATTTCTCATGTGTTCATAAGAAGTGAAAAGCAAAATTAAACAGCAGAAAAGTGAAATGTAGGAGATAATGAAACTACTGGATCATAAATGTGGATTTGTATTCCTATATTTATTCAGGTAAATGTGATCTTTTTTGGAAAAAAAGACAGACACAGGAGGATTTGCTATGGAAAATTTCCATCACTAGCTATTGTAGCATTTCAAATACTCTAAAAATAATCAGGTCAGAAACAGGTGAAGTGGGAAATTGCTGAGCTAAACTTAAAACATTTTTTTTAATTTTTGGAATGTATTCCTGATCCCACTGAAGTCCAGGGGAGTTTTTTCTCTGACTTCAGTGGTGCCAGGATTTCACCATTTAAGCCTGATTTTGTGACTACTCCATATGCACATCTTGGCTTGTCCACAACAGAAGTTCCGCACATAAAGTGACTACTAAATGTGATTAAAGCAAGGTCATTTTAATTATATAATGAGAGATATTTATCCTGAGACAAAACTCTATTCTAATCATCTTACTTATGAAATACTGTGAAACCCATGTATACTTATGGATACTGGCGCAGAATCAGAATTGCTGAGTTCTCAGTTTCTAAAAAATACATGGTAGTTTGCTTACATTATATCCATATTCTGTTCATTGACTACTCATAAAATATCTCAGCCATGTGTACAGTTTTTTAAGGCTTTAATGCCTTTATCACTCAGCAGATTGCGACTAGATAAAGTTTCTTTTAAAGCATCAGTGATTCTATCTGATATTCTGCTTTGATAATTAAGACTGTGAATTGTGACTATGGTGAATGAAGGGATGTAAGTACTATCATCACACCACTGTTTAGACTGCCCAAAGCTGTATGTTTGCTGTTTTTTCAGAGATGGGGATTGGGCAGTTGTGTTCCACCCCTTCCTTCTCACACAGCATCAGACAGTGCAACTGAGCTGGACCACAGTAGGATCAGGGGGCGCAGTGTTTTATTTAGCTGCTGATATAGGCCAGCTGAAAATTACTATATCCTGGAACAAGAAGGACACAGGGAAGGAATTCTGCTTCAGAAAGAATGACGCACACCACTTGTGTTGGAGTACAGCTTATGCAAACATTCCTTCTACTGGAATATACCTACAGGCACAAAATTCCTTCCTAGTAGCTGGTCTGACATAGCAGTTTTTCTAAATTTTATCTGTTCATACAAACATATTTTTTACTTCTTTTTACAGCAAAGAGCAAAAAAAGAAACATTCTTTACCAGTCAGCAGAAACAGCCATATTACTAACAGTGCAATAGCCTGGTTCCTGATCCTCAGAACACGAGTCCACTGTCAAGGATGCTGCCTGCAAAAGAACACATAAATGTATTTAATATTATGAGCACTGACTGTCCAGTCTCATTTTCACCATGAATATTTGGTTATTAAACATAAAAAAGACTTTACTTAGTCACATTCTTTTCTTTTAGTTAGCTCTCCTTCCCTTGCATCTTCACAAAATTGTATACACTTAGACCTACGTTTAATCTCAAAGGTGCTCATGAAGAATTCCACTACGATATGGCTCCAGCCCTTGCTGCTGCACATAAAAAACAAAGATATCACTTGTATCTGCATAGGAGTTAAAGTACTGAAGGGGTATGCAGAAGTATGAAAGCAGACAGGTGTTTGCACCTTCAGAATGCAGGCCCAGTTGTTTTACTTGCACCCATTGAACAGAAGGCTGTCTCAAAAGTAATCCTTCATTAATTTCAAAATCTTTTTGTTCAAACAGAAATTTTAGAATGCAATTTTCTCTTTTGAGGATTTTAACGGAATTGAACTGGTCTTCTATTTTTTTTTACTTTTACTCTAAATTTAGAAGCAATATAAAAATGTGCCACTTCCCCCTGTAATGCATTAATAACAGGTGGAAAGAACTGCACAACAGCACTAAAGTTTAATTACTCTGTAAATCACATGTTCAAAACATAAATGAGGGCCAAATGTGAAAAAAATGGCAGATGAAATTCAGTGTTGATAAATGCAAAGTAATGTACATTGGAAAACGCAATCCCAACCACACAGATAAAATGATAGCATCTAAGTTATCTGTTACCACCCAAGAGAGAGCTTGGAATTATTGTGGATAATTCTCTGAAAACATCAACTCAGTGTGCAGCACGAGTCAGAAAAGCAAACAGGCTGCTGGTATTAATTTAAAAAGGGATACATAATAAGAGAGAAAATATCTTATTGCCTCTTTATAAATCAATGATAAGCCAACATCTTAAATACTGTATGCAGATGTGGTCACCTCATCTCAAAAAAGATATACTGGAATTGAAAAAGGTTCAGAAAAGGGCAATAACGGTGATTAGGGACATGTAATGGCTGCCACTGAAGGAGAGATTGAAAAGAGTGGGACTTTTCAGTTTAGGAAAGAGAAGAATAAGGCCATGTCTACATACCTGGAAGATCAACCCACTCAAGGTCAATTTCTGTTGTTCAATTTTATGCACATGGTAGAGATATGCAGAATCAACCTTTCAGGGGTCGGCAGTCCACTCCTGTACTCTCGCTATTGCAAAGAGTTAGGGAGGTCAATGGGAGAAACTCTCCAGCCAACAAGTAACAGAGAGGTGGCCAAGTTAGTCTGTATCTTCAGAAAAACAACAAGAAGTCCTGTGGCACCTTATTGACTAGTCTTTGCCCATGAAAGCTTATGCTCCAAATTATCTGTTAGTCTATAAGGTGCCACAGGACTTCTTGTTGTTTCACCAGCCAACCTTCCTCAGTGAGGATGGCCAGGTAACTCAACTGAAGGTAAGTCAATTCTAACTACGTAACTGCTGTACCTAGAACTGCATATCTGCAATTGATTTACCTGCCTAGTGTAAACCAAACCTAAAAGGAAACATGATAGAGGTCTATAAAATCATGACTGGTGTGGAGAAAGTAAATAAGGAAAACTATTTACTGCTTCCCCTAACATAAGAATAAATTAAATTAATAGGCAGCAGGTTAAAAACAAACAAAAGGAAGTATTTTTTCACACAATGCAAAGTCAATCTGTAGACCTCCCTGCCAGAGGATGTTATGAAGATAGAGTTCAAAAAGAACTATATTAATTCATGGAGAATTGGTCCATCAATGGCTGTTCACCAGGATGGATGGGAATGGTGTCCCTGGCTTCTCTTTTTCAGAGCTGGAAAGGGGCGACAGGGGATGATCACTTGATGATTTCCTGTCCTGTTTATTTCCTCTGGGGCTTCTGGCCTTGGCCACTGTTGGAAGACCGGATACTGGGCTAGATGGACCTTTTAGACCCACTATGGCTGTTCTTATGGTCTTATTCTCTGAATGGACATACTGCTTTCATAGTACAGCAAAATGCAAGGAAGCAGTTTCTGGTAAATTTAAATAAAATGTTATTACTTGACAACAGTTTGGTGTAGGGATGCTAAAGTGTAACCAGTTAACCACTATGGGCTGAAGCAGCCCACCACCTGCCACGGGCAATGAGGAGCTGCAACTCCATAGGGCCACCATGGGCAGGGGTGATCTGGCTGGGCAGAACAGACCGATCTACGGCAACCTGGGGTGGGAGGGGCAGTGGGGATAGTGGACAAGTGACTAGGGAGCCCAGGTGGGCTGAAGGAGATCTGCCCTTCCCCCTTGCCATGGACCAGGACTGCTTCAGTTTGACTGCAGCATCCCCACCCCATGGCACTCCCAGGTCAGGCTGCTGAGGACAGGGACTGCTCTAGCCCTGCTGAAGTGCTCCCCATCTGTGGCAGTGCCATGGGCAATGATGCTCCAGCAGGTCTGGAGCAGCCTAAGTATGTTGTGAGTGGGGAAGGGGAGGAGAACAACCCTTATCTGAAGTGGGGGGAGGGGGGTACTCCAGCTGCCCTCCACATCTATTTAATTTGTTAACCAGTTAACCAATTAAACAGGAGTTAACATTCATAGTCTGGCCTGCATTTATGTTTACATAAAGCTACAGGAGCTGTACAAACAGTAAAAGCTATCAACATGCTATTCTTGTTTAATATGTTGGAAATTTTCCCTACGGTTAAGTTCACTCACCACTAACATTGATGTGTACCTGAAATTCTCAGTGAATCTCCACTCTTCACTTCCAAACATACACCACACATTAAAATATCATACTGACTTCATGATTTTCAAACTGAAATAATTTAGTATAGTATTCCAAATTATATGTTTCTTTCCTCTATTTTATTTTTAAATGAAAGCTTATCTTGCCTTTCTTTCCATACGTAATGAACAACCTACTCCTCTTGAGAAGCATAAGCCAGCATTGCCTTAAGTACCCAATATGTTAAGTATAGATGAAAAAGTTCATACAGCACATAAAAACAGTTGGCTAGTCTACATAGTATCACTTTTATACATATTTAAGAGTAGATTAAGAACAAAAGAGAAAGATCCTTTTTTTGTGCATTTACCAAGCTTAATAAATGTTATTCTCACCAATTTACAATAGTCTAAATTCTGAAAAAAAAAAAAAAAAAGGGAAAGGATGAGCTATAAATTCATCTGAAGGGCTGGATATTTAAGACCATATTTTGCTTGGACCAGAGTTCATACAATGTATTTTCTAACATTAGTCAAGTGCTCCTGCCTGTTCCTTTAATGTTGTTCTACAGTTACCTCTTCACATTATGAAAGTTTCTATCCTGTCACTCTGTAATCTCTCAAAACTGACAACTTAATGATTTTACCAGTTTCTGAAGAAATCCCACCACACTGTAGGAAGTGACAGATTTGAAATCCTGTAGGGAGGTAATTTTACACATTTTTGACATGTGGGAGATTTTTTCCTACAGCAGAAATACTTAAGACAAAAGTGATTCTTTTCACACCTTGTGTTTGTAAACAGCTGACATGATTAAGACAGATTTAAAATATGTATCAGAATCAGGCCTTTCTTGAGGATTGAATTTAATTTAAGCATTTACAAAGGTAATTCTTGAACAAATTTAGACTTTTCATATCTAGTACAGCTCATTCCATACATCTGACTACATTTTGGTTGTTCTTGCTTTGTCTTACACATTTTTAACTTGTATACCTATAATAGTTTAAGCATATATGGACTGAGTTAAACTGGTTAATAGAACCCATATCACACTTAAATATCTAAATCAACACCTAAGTTAAGAGTTCATATTTAAATATTGAGACCCTAATATGTTAAATATTTGAAATTAATATGTTTGAATGCAAAACAGTATCCACTTATGCAATTATCCTTCAGAAAGACACAGAAGATAACATCTCTGCTCACATTTATAAAAGCAAAATAAAACAAATTTAGTGGCAAACTATCCAGTTTTGCACAAAAATGGGTAAAGGTGAAAACACTGGGTCAGCAACTCTGAGGTGAAAATAAACAGAGTTGCAGGCTCAGATTTCTCTTAAAGGAGCTGACGGCAGAGCCTGTCTGTTGTGCAGAATCACAGATCCACAGGACACAGCTGCTTTTTAGATACCTGTGTTCTTCTTGGACACTTCTCCACTCTAATTTTGAGGCACATCATCCCTATAAAAGCAGCACTACTGGCTCAGTGGTTGAACCACCACCGGCCCCACACAGAGTCTAGCTCTGGCTTTTCCGTAAGGCTCCGAGAGCATGGTTATGTAATGATACAGTAGTGCTGTATGCAAGAAGCATTGACTTCTGTAGCATCTAACAGCAGGAAAACTGTAAGATTCAGAAGGGGCCATGCTCTTTTGAGCAGCTATTGCCTCATTGTCCCATTGGTTCTAGCCTGACATGCACAACAAAACTTGGAGCACCAAAAATCTATTGTCCTCATAGATGGATTCTAGTTTCAGGCCTGGAGGGAACATTGCTTAGGACAGGGGTCGGCAACCAAATTAGCACGAAGAGTCATTTTTCCCAATTTGTTAAAAAACTCAATAATTCAAGAGCTGCAGTGTATGTGAATATGAGACGGTCCTTAATAAATAACATAAAACCATATTTTTTCTAGCCACTATTTTAAGAACAGTGCACACACAATGATTTATAATGCAATAAATGTTTACTGCAGGGCTTTCACAAACATTTGACATATTCTATTTCCTCATAGTTTACATGTGTGTTTGTACCACTGTCTTCCTGACGTTCACTCCCAACACTTCTCTCTGAAGGGTGTGTATGGGAGTTCTCCAACATTTCCAGAACACATATTGCTTGCTATTTATTTATGAATTATTAATTTTTGGCCTTTTGATGTTCACCATTTATCAAAAATAATCAGGAGGGGTTTTTTTGTTTGTTTTTGTTTTTGTTCGTGAAAAGTGGATAGCACAAAGCACCATATATAAAAGAACCATTTGTGCCAGCCTAGATTTTGGGGCATTTCTTCTCTCCCTAATTCATTGCATAGGCTTTCTTTCAATTGAACATGTAGAAAAGACAGGAAACAAGACCAGTTTTGTAACATTTCTAAAAACTGAAGAAGCTCATGGAACACCAAGATCAGAGAAAATTTGCCCATCTCTACCACAGCTATATAACTACTTCTCTACTATAGCTTCTATGCTCACACTCTTAAGGTCCACTGTCATATCACTAGATAATTAGACTTCAGCATTAATCTTTTTATATCACTAGATAATTAGTCTTCACTAATAATCTTTCCCATTGTCTGCAGCAGTTAATTAATCTTCTGGATTAGCTCTTTAGCTCATTAAGTATTCTTGTGACCATTTTTCACAGTCAGATGGCTTTTCTTTTTTTATTATGAGCAAACCATTATAATTCTTCAAGCAATTTGGACAAGATACAAATGAGAGTGTTTTTTTTTCCCAAAGCTGGAGGTAAAGCTAGTGAATGCAACATTTATCAGGTTTTATGTTAATTAGAGTTTACAAGGAAGCCAAAGGGACTTGGAACTGAATAAACTTCTACTTAATTCTCAGTGCAGCATTTCTTACCATTCCAGCCCTCCGGGCAATAACAGTATGAAACTGGCCATCAGACACTTTCTTCGTTGTCGTAAGTTTATACGTGCCACTGCCTAGGTTGTAGGAGAATCTCAGCCTTTCTTCTGTTATTTCAAGGGCCAGGAATTCTGCCCGTTCTCCAGTCTGGTTGTCATAGTTATACAACAGTAAGGCATTACTTTTGATGGTTGCAAACTTTATATAAACATAATTATTGTTTGGATCCATACTAGGAAACTCCATATAGGACAACTCTTCAAATCCATAACTATTCAATTCACAATGATTCCCAAAGACACCTATAAACAGAAAAACATGTCTGTTATTGAACTGTTTTCCTGTCATTGAATGAAAGGCCAGGACACAAAGCAGATAGTTCAGAGCTTTTAGATGTGTTTATGACATGAAGTTTTGTAAAGAATACTTTAAAAGGCCATATATAAATAGTGCTATATGTTAAAGTACATACAGTCTAAAACTAAAAATTAAATTACAACTTTAAAAAGCAAATCATACTTTTGTTAACTTCTATGGGTGTTGAAAAGATGTTTGAGTTGAAATTATGGCAAATATAGTTGTCAATGTCATAATGTATTTTAATCCAGAAATAGGGATGGATTTGTTACAGAGTATAGAGATATTCCATTCTGTTTCCCATTCCTCTTGTATAACCTGAGACTGATTTACAGCTAACTAGTTGATGCAGCTTTGTTCTTCTCCTGTCTGCCTCCCTCCAACTCCGTGTTTGTATTTATTTGTGCTGGTTCTTTTTCCATTTTGCTTTTTAGATGAGGTTTATTGTTACTGCAATGCTGAGCCAAAGAATTTTCCCCACAAATATTTTTGGACTCATGTCAAATAACGTGAAAAGAAAGTCAAGCCAAAGTGGAATGCATCTTAATAAGCTGTGATTGTTCTAGTCCTTCTTGAACTTGGCTATACATTATCTATTAGTCCTTAGAGTTCAAGTCCACAATAAACTTAAAATATACTAAGCCTCGTCTAGGAAGGAGTGCATATTTTTTCTTTGCTATAATCTGGCTACAACCATCTAAGACTTGTACTTTCTCAGCATTTTATACAATCTGAATATGTATGTGCACTAATACCTTTCTTTCTAAATATCACTGAACTGTGTAATTGCTTTTTATTTCTATTTTAATACCTGAAAGTTAGATGAATTTATAATGAAATCATATAATAAATATAGAAATGAGTGACTTTGAGAAAAAAATTATATGAAATAGGATTACCAATTAATTACAATTGCAAAAACAAGGAAAGTTCACACATCAAAACAGTTAAAAAATGCATCCCGAGAAATATTTTTCTAACACTTTCTAGAGTTATTCTTTTGTATGCCTTTTAAGATTTTTTTCCAGCTTTCTCCCTTTTTCTGTTTAATTTGTTTTATTTATCATCATACTTTTCCACATGAACAAATACAATCCACAATGGATCTGAACTTAGACACCAGCTTTGTATGACTGTACCAAGATCCCTGAAGTTACCCTTTACCTTTTGTATCATTATCAGCTGCTCAGTTCCTGGTAGGATGGGGCAGCCACGACCCCAAGCAAAGACCCCCTAGAGGCTCTGTGGGCTGAGAGGCGGCAGCAAGCTGTGGGCTGCCCCCCAGAATGCTGCCATCCTCCGCAGGCTGCAGGCTGAGGTGGGCAGGAGGGTAAGCTAGAGGCCAGGACCAGCCTGCAGAACCCCAGCTGCCACCTCACAAGCACACTGCCCCAGATCCCACCTTGCCAGGAGGAACTGCTGGCTGGGAAGCACACCGCTCATCCCCTCAAGAGGAGCCACTGTGTGCTGGCCGCTAGGAGGACCTGCTGCTGTAGCAGTGTCACCCTCAGTTCCATGGATGGCTCTGGTAACCAGTAACCAGCCCACTGTCCTGAGACCCTTGCCCTCACTTCTGTACCTTGGCCCCCTGCCTTGGGCCTCCCACCTTGAGGCCCCACCAACCCTCTTCCCTAAGCCACCACTGGCTCTCCTCACCCTTGAAGCCTCACTCTATCCTTCATTTTTCTTCATTTTTGAAAAATATGATCAATGAAAAAAGCACGTACGTTCTTCATTTATTTAAAATAAAAATGACTTCAGTTAAAAAGCCGAGCAATGCCAGGAACATCTGCTAGTTAATATATAATGATATGTATGACTGTATGAAAAGACGGGCTATCTTTACCCATAACTGGTATTCAAGATTCATTGCTCATGTTTATTTCATGTTACACATTTGTGCTTGCCATGTGCAGTGGTGCCAGAAGGTTTTCCCTCAGTAATATCCATAGGGTACTGGCTCCGGTGCCCTCTGGAGCGGTGCCCACATGGTGCAGTAGAAGGGGCACTGCCAGATTCCCCCACCCTCGGATCCTTCTTGCTGAAACTCAAGACAGTGGGGAAGGAAGGTGGCTAGTGGAAGGGGCATGAGCAACACATTTTGAAGAATATCAGGTTCAGAAAAAAGAAACTGTCTTTTCTTCCCTGGGTGCTTACTCATGTCCTTTCCATATTAGGCAACTACCAAGCAGACTGATGGAGGTGGGTAGGAATTCGCAGACGTACATTGCAACACAGCTCTGCTGAACCCAGCATTGACTCTGGCTTACTGAGTGATGAACATGTGAACCAGAGACCAGGCTGGAGCTGTGCAAATGCCATGGATAGGAATGTGTAAAAGAAAGACAGCTGAGGATGCCTGACAACTGGTCACAGCAGTAAATCTGACTGGTTGAAGGCTTCCTACTTCCTAGGAAAACCTGTTGTACCTTCTCCAAGCCCGTCCTCTTCTCTGGGTTCATCCATGGAGCATCCATGCTGAAAACTGGAGATACCCGAGACTGGGGTGTAGCAGGGTATTGAGGTTCTGAGACAGATGTTTGGGAAGGCACCATGTATAGGCTGTTGTCAGGTTCACGAGCATGCCAAACCAGGGATGGTGAGGCCATGTCAGGAATATCAAGATAACCTGCATCTTGTCTCTGTTGATCTTTGCCAGGACACTCCTGACGAGAAGAATCAGAAGGGGTGCACTCCCCAAACATGACAGGAGGAAGGCAACCAAGAGGGCGTCTTTGCTCTGACCTTGTGGAGAAAAAAAAATGATGGCATTTTTTTGTTTTGCCTGGGGGTGACCAGAATCATTTAGGGAGTACCTTTGGAAGATCATACAGGCCATCTCTGGGTGGAGCAATCACTAACAGTGAAAGGAAAAACTCCTGCTGAGGTGATCAGCTGGTGTGTTCCTGATGCTAAGGAGGTAACAAATTCCCAGGTGGATTCTGTGACTGATGTAGAAGTCCCAGAGATGAAGTACCAGTTGGCAGAAAGCTAACAAGCATGTTCCTTCTTGCCTGTTGATGTAGAGCGGGATGCTAGGTGCAGAGTCAAATCTTTGCTTCAGTGCTGAAGTGAGTGCTGGACTTGAAAGACTTGCAGAGACCACACTTGTTGCTTATGTGCCCCTCACCCAAGCACCTAAAACACCTGTTATGTGCTTATGGCCATAAACCATTTGCCATGACCACAGGGCTTAAAGCATAGAGACCATGGCATGCCACATTCCCCGACTGAGTCCTCTTTAGAGTCCTGAGAAAACTCTAAACTCCAGCTAAGGGTAATTAACTAAACTGCTAACTATATACAACCAATTTACAAGATCACAAGAATAAAGAATAAACACCAGCTGAAGCAGTGGATGTTCCATGCACCATCACTTGTGGCAAGAAAGAACTGAGTGTAGGGGGAGCTGGCAGTGCCATTTTATTGTGTCATGTGGGTTCCACTCCAGAGGGCACCAGAGCCAGTTCCCTACAGATGCTGCTGACGGAAAACATTCTGGCATCATTACATGTGGTGCACGTACGCACCTAATATGGAATGTATATGAGCAAGGACTCAAATTCTTGGTTTGACTAAGAATGTTCCCAAAGTCTAGGAACACTGCAATGTTTTAACAGAATACAATAAACAGAATGGGTCAGGATTAGCATGGAATGATAATGTGTTTTGATCTTTCCATATTTTTCTAATGATTTTTAGGGAAAGTCAAATAATTCTAAAAACAAGTGACATTCTCAGTATCTAGGATTATGTTGCTCATGAACAGAAGAGTTAATTATGTGTACTGATTCTTTTCCTGCATGCTTTTGCGGACTTGTGAATGCAAATATGATTACTTTGTAAGAAGACTGAAATTCAGCAGAAACTCCTCTTTTGTAGCTAGAAAAGAGAATCTAAGACCTTTGCAAATTACTAGTGTGTGGACCAACAGAAACTTGCTGTGGAATTTATAACAGATGATTTGTGATCTTTATACCTACTAGAACTAAGGCCTTACCAAGCTGGTCTTTGCCCATGAAAGCTTATGCTCCAAAATATCTGTTACTAGGTGCCACAGAACTTCTTGCTGTTTTTGAAGATACAGAGTAACTTGGCTACCTCTCTGACACTGGTCACCAAATTCATGGTCCATTTTGGTCAAATGAAGTTTTCTAGGATTTTAAAACTTGTAAATGTAATGATTGCAGCTGCTTAAATCTGAGACGTTAGAGTGCTGCAATTGTAGGAGCCCTGACCCAAAAACGTGTTGTGGAGGGTCAAAAGAGTATTGTAGAGATGATTGCAGTACTGCCACTCGTTACTTTGGTGCTACTACTTACAGCAGCTCTGCTTTTAGAACTGGGCAGCTGGAGAGTGGCAGCTTCTGGCTGGGAGTCTAGCTTTGAAGGTACCAATTTTGAAGGTATGGTATGGTATTGCCAGCCTATTTCTGCTCTGGTGCAAATTTGGTAGATTCCTGCCTATAACTCAGTATAGTTATTCAGCACACAATGGTGTGACAAGCTCTCAGTGGGACTGTTGGTGTAAGCAAGAAACCACCCATACAAATAATGGCAGCACAACCTAACATTCAGAATATTTCTGGGCTTCTCATCAGAGAAATGACTGCCCCTCTATTCTGGAATACCAATAGAATACTCCAAAGGAAAATAAGGAAAATAGCTTTAAGGAATCCCAAAATGAGGGCAGCACAGAACCCAAATAATCCAAGCGAGTTCAGTGAGGGATTGTGGAGGAAGTGACACGTGCACGCGCACACACACACACACTCTCTCTCTCTCTCTCTCTCTCTCATTCCAGGGACAATAAAAATCTGGCTCTAAAGTGTACAACAAGGGAAAAAACCCTCCTCCCTTTCATTTTGTTCTCATGTAGACCAAACAGAAAGCAGTATTATAAATCACTAAGGAGTTCTTTAAATAGATGCTTTTTTCTTGATTGGACTGTATTTTAACTGTATGGGATAGGTACATGATTTATTTTGGTAAACTGAAATTAACATAAATATGAACAGGTTATATTTAAGTGAACCTGAAGAAGTCAATATATCTATGAAATGATAACAAAAATGCTCTCACCAAATGGACAGTGGCAGTAATATCCTTCCATTCCACTTTGACAGGATCCTCCATTGAAACAGGGGTTACATTCACAGTAATTGACAGCAGAGTCACATGTTTTCCCTGCAATCAGATAACCAAATGAACTTCCATGTTAGAGTTTTCATGTCAGTTTCAACACATCTTATATTAGAATAATGAGCTTATCAACCGTGAATACATTTTCTAACTGTGCCTTTAAAAGCAAGAATGATCCAGTGGATCAGTCACAGGACTGGAAGACAAAGAGTTTCAGAGTCTGTTCCTGTCTCTGTTATGGATTTACTGTGATATTAGGAAATATACTTAATTCTTCAGTGTCTCAGATTATTATCTCACAAAGCATGTTGTATAGATGAATGAATTAATGTTTATAAAATACATTCAAAGCAGCAACTATTGAGTTTGGAAGTACTGTTATCCCTATTTTTAAGGGCGATAAATACATCTGGGGGATAGGAATCAAGGATAAAAGAAGTCTAACTTGAATGAGTATGAATGTAGCAGGTTTACTATAGGCAATCACTATAAAAATTTCTATATATTTTCTCATCAATTATGATCTCCTTCCTGACTTGGAGGAACCATGGTCCTCTGGAGCTAAAGCATATTACTTTAGAGCCTGTTCTTTTCAAAAAAAGACACTGTCATATATGTTAAATGTTATTCACTAGAGAATAAACTGCCTCCTTATAATTAATTTCAACAAGCCCAAATTACAAGTGAGTATTTCTGAAGATTCTGAATGCTAGGAATGGGACACTATGCATAAAGGAAAAAGTAATAGCAAGAAAAGAAATTTTAAGAGCAATCACACATACATAGGAGTACCAAACTAAAATGCTGTTCACACGTAAACAATGTTCCTAACTGAAACAATAAAGTCGATTTTTCTTCTGCACAGATATTGTAGTGGTATGTGAATAAACCACATTCCCCATTTCATCACCTCCACCTCTGCTTTACTCTACTTTTTCACTTCCTTTTCCACTGCAAAGCAAAAAATAATTATCTACATTTTTAATTTCCTTCATAGTTCAGCCACACCCTATCATCTTCGCTGACATGGCTTACATATGTTGACACCTGCCTTTATTACTAGTTTGTCAAAATTTTAACAATCAATTTTATATTTTTCCTTGACACCTCTGACAAATCTGCACAGACAGTGAAGCTTTCTCAAATCTCTCCTTACAACCCACCTCTGTCATTATACAGGTTGAACCTCTCTAGTCTGGCACTCTCTCATCCAGCAACATTCGTAATCTGGCATGATTTTAGTTAGCCAGATATCCACTTATCACGGATGTGGCCAAGTTTCCCCTGATCCTATTAAGTTTGTTTACAAGCTCAGTCCTGGCTCTCAATGTTCTGTGCTCTTATTTAGCTCTAATTTTCCTCTAAATGTCTTCTAAAAACCAGTAAGCAGTGGAAGTGTTGATAATGCTGCTAGACAACATTGACCTCCCATGGTTCAGCAAATTCTCTCATTCAGTACCAGTCAGTTCCCAAGGGAGCTGGACTAAGAAAGGTCCAATTTATATCTACAAAACAGTTGGAAATGGCTTGGCAGCTGGCATGCTACCTATAAACAATATTTACTACATTACAGTAAATATTACAAATATTTGTCTCATATTTACCTCAATACAAATATTAAATATTGTTGGAAGATGACATAGAATGATAGAAATATGGGGTTGGGAGGGATGTCTAAAAATCAAGTCCACCCCCTATCCCCTATGCTGATGCATGATCAAGTAAACCTAAACCATTCCGGCCAGGTATTTGTCTAACCTAACCTCAGAACTTTCACTGAAGAGAATTCCACAACCTCGTGCGGAATCTCTTCCAGAACTGAACTATCAATAAAAACTTTCTCTTAATACCTAACTTACATCTCCCTTGCTGCAGATTAAGCCTGTTAATTGCTGTGCTACCTTCAGTGGAGATGGAGACCAACTGATTACCCTCCCCACACACACACACGAGGGTTGCCAGCTGTCTGGTTTTTGATTGGAACGACCAGTCAAAAAGGAACCCTGCCAGCTCCAGTTAGCACTGCCGACTTGGCTGTTAAAAGTCGGGTTGGTAGTGCTATGTGGCTAAGCCATGCTAATCCCCCTACCTGTCCTGATTCTGCACTGTGCCTAGAAGTGGTCAGCAGAAGGAGGTACTGCAGATAATGGGAGCTGTGGGGGCAATGCTTGCAGGCAAGTGCACTACACAGAGCCTCCTGCCCCCCACTCCCACCTAGGAGCTGGAACTGCTGGCTGCTTCTTGGGTGCAGTGCAAACTGACTGGGTACTGACGTAAGCCTGAAACCCAACCCCAAAACCCAAGCCTCAGTCTCACTCCAGCCTGGAGCCTCCTACTAAACTCCAACCCCCTCATCCTTGGACCCACTCTAGAGCCTACAGCCCAACTCCCCGTCTCACCTCCTACCCAGCTCCTGCACCCCAAATCCCTTGGCCCCACCCACCCATCTTGATTCATCCTCCTGCAGCTCATGCTCCTCATTTCTGTCCTCACCACAGAGCCCACACCCCCAACCAGAAACCTGACCCTCTCCCCTACTTCAACCCCCATGCCCCAACCCAGAGCTCCCTTCTGTACCCTGAACTCCTCATTTCTGGCCCTATCTTGAAGCCTGCACCCCCATTAAACTCCTCAATCCCTTTCATACCCTGACCACTTTCCCCAGCCCAGTGTATGATTGGATATAGGTACTGGATCTGCATCCAGCTCCTTTAATAAAGAATTTAATACTAACCAGAAACACTTTTTCTCAAAATTTTCTTCCCATACTACTGGCTCTGACTTATTCAGATGGTCTGCACAGGATGAGAGTTCCCAACACAAAAGGATAAGGAAACCAAACCCCACAGAAAACAAATGCCATGGGTCCACACCTCCCAGAGGCCATGCCATCCTCCATTTCTTGCCCAAGGCCACTTCACCACCCACTAAGTTCTCCATCCCTGGATGGCTTGCGCTTTCCCACCACACATACTTTCACTGGGCTGGAGTAGGGAGCTGGGGTACAAGAGGAGATGAGGGTTCTAACAGGGATGTGGGCTTCTGAAGTGGGGTCAGAAATAAAGGGGGTTATTTTTCTTTTTTTTTCTTTTTCTTCTGGTGCGCAAGAGAGACACTAATGTTTCTAAGCTTAGCTACAGAGGTTTTCTTTAAGCTTTTTTTTTTTTTTTAAAGGCCCCTAGAATTACTGATCTCTGATTCAGCTCCACTAGGAGATAACATGTAACATAGAAATAATAAACTTGACCCACTGACATTCCTCAGCAATTGTCAAAACCGAAACAAAGCTAGTAATGCTAGTCTTTATTTTCTTAATCTAACTAAAGCAAACTCAATGTTCATCTTTTTCTTCTTCTTTGTTAGTGTTGACACATTCACTGTCAGCTAATAAGTTTGGATATTTCATAATACATATTTTAAACAGTTTTTAACAATGTTTTCTTCACATTTAACAACTGTTTGAAAAATGGTTGATATCAGAATCAGTTAGTTTACATTTCTTCCAGTTGTACCGATAGAGGGAAAAGCCCTCTGATTACACCAGATTTGGGGGCAGGAGGGGTGTTAAACTAACATTAATTAAGAATAAAGAGTAAATGCAAGTCTATACCTGCTACTCACTAAAATCGTGAGAAGAATATGTTTCTTCATGTTTAAAGTAACTGTGCTGATTTAGCAGTTTTCTTCGAACCATTAGAGATTACTAAACATCTTCATATTAGTGTTATATACACTCCTCCAGAAGGCAAAAACCCTTTCAATCATAATCAGAGGAACAAAAGGTGGAATACAGGAAAGCTATTTCAATTTAACCTTATGGATACTCCCTATAAAGACTTTACAAAAAATCTTTTGAAAAGATGGCTTTTACTGGTAACCAGGTAGTGAGAAAACAATAAGAGCTATGAAATAAACAAACAGAAGTAGGTGACATGTGACTCTCACTACTTGGTTACCAGTAAAAGCCATCTTATCAAAAGATTTTTTGTAAAGTCTTTATAGGGAGTTATCCATAAGGTTACACTGAAATAGCCCTCCTCTATTCTACCTTTGTTCCTCTGATTATGATATAAAGGGTTCTTGCCTTCTAGAGGAGTGAATGTAACATATATATAAAATCACTGGGTTTTACTATTTTTTTCAACAGGATTGGAACCAAGTATTTTATTGGTACCAGGTTTGTAGCTCTCTGTCTGTAAGGACAAACAAGCATAGTCCTATGAATACAAATAGAGTCAGCAAGAGAGAAAAAAAAACACATTTTAGAAACTTCCAAAACAATCTACAATGTCTTTTCCATAAGCCAAGGTACAATGTCACAAAATTCACCACGCTAAGAATAAAATGGTCTTTTCTCAGCAGAAAGTTTAGATTCTCTGCTCCCTGGGAAGCTTCTATTTGTGACGGTCCCTGAGATACTGAACTTTAAACACATCCCTCCTCCAGAACTGAATATCCTTCCATCCTGACCATCAAACAATTCTGTACATCTAAGGAGAAAGAGAACATCTTTTTCTAGCACGTAGTTTTTATTAAAGATGGATATTGAAAGGTTTTTTCAGTTTACCTATATATGACACAAATCTTAGCAAACACATACACTAGCTCTCTGTATTTACTAACAAATCTTTTCCTAGAAAACACAGCATGTTTACATTTTCCATTTCCTTAGGAAGGCAGGTCAACTACTGTGATAGTGGGTTATACCTTTAAACATCTGATAGATGTAGATTATCCTAATTTGAGTTGCAACATCGTTTAACTGTATGTGAGTTTCATCTGCCGTAAGGTGTCCACTAAATGTAAATTCTCACATTAAATTAGTGTTAAATAGAAAAGTTCCCAAAGCTACTGTTGCTTTTCAGTTCTGGTTGGAAATAAAATGCATTTGTATTCAGAGATTCAATTGTTTTATCTGCAGAGACAAACATAAGACTGTTTTCCATTATTTGAAAACTAACACAGGCATCAGTAAGGGACAGACTGTTAACTTCTTCCTTGCACTGATGAACAGTTAATTACCTGAGTAAGCCTATTCACTCCAACGTGATTACACGGGTGAGACACTGCTCACCAATGAGAGTAACAGATTCTCAGTCTTCTTAAATGCTTAGTTCCATTGCCTTACTTAAAGATGTTTCCTAGGAATGTAATTAAACTCATAAGTTTGGGGTTTTCTAAAAACATTTCTCGGGCGTTTTTCACAAAATTTCATTGCTGTAAGATGCATAACGTATGTTTCAAACAGTAATGTTTTGATGAGTGAACATAGCTATTTGCATTATGAATCTGCATTGTGAATTATGGTCTGGAGTTAAACATCAGCAACTAAATATTGAACTTTTTAGTACTTCCCAAAATTCATTTCTTTAATTTTTTCCACAGGTTTGCATTCTTGTGAGTCTTCTAGCCCTTGACACACTTTTATTCTGTTGAGAAATAGAAAGTAACATTGTCTCTATGTGTTTGAGAGCTTGCGGGAAGGTAAGAATCAGTCAACAGATTTTTTAAACACGTTGGCACAGTTGTGCCAAATCTTATATTCCTGGGGCATATAGCCTCATGCAATGATGATTCTGTATGTCAGGCTAGTAGATATTCCCAAACAAACAAACAAACAAACAAAACCACATTGTTAGTTTTCAGTTACAATTATTGGAATTCACCTTCCTCCACAGGCACTAAAACTTTGTCTTTAAACATCCCATCCATGCTCCCTTTCTCGGCTGCAACTTCCTCCTTTCCGGAGTCCAGATTCCATGTCCTCCCAAGCAACAGCAGCAATCCACAACTTGTTTATATAAGAATTTCCAAATTATGTTAAATCATCATAAAAGATTTTTCAAAAGATCCCGCGGAGTGGCTATACACAAAAAACACTCTCTCGAAAGTAAACTGAAAGAATGCAGCATTCCCTTTGAAATTGCTCTTCCTTTCCTGTTTCAGGACGCACGCACCCTTTCGAAGCAAATGTGTGTAGACACTTCGCAGGCCCTTTTCTTTGAAAGAGCAGTCCTCATGGGGCCTGATTTTTCGATCTCTGGCCCATGCTTTGGAAAGACCGAGGGCTGTGTGAACGCTCTCTTTCAAAAGAGAAAGGCTTCTTTCGAAAGATCTCTGTAGTGTAGAGGTAGCCCATGAGTCACAGGAGGTTTGTCAGGGTAAGCACTGTGGCCTGTATCCACAAAGATACTTGGGCACCTATAACCTGCTCCACAAAGGACTCAGGTGTCTTAGAATGAGAGCCACAAACCACCCCAGCAGGCTAGGTGGGGTCCTGCCTAAGCCAGCCAACGTGAGAAGCTGATGTGTGCAGGGGTAGGGATGCTAGACCCCTCTCCTTCACCTACAGAGATCAGCATCTATGTCTAGGCTGCAAGGAGGCACCCAGAAGTGAAAGTAAGCCAGTGTGCAAGAAGCCAGTGGACCGGGGCAGCGGGCTGCAGGGAAAGGGGTAGGGCGCTCCTACAGGCAGTCAGGCAGGTTAGTTAAAGGGGCTGGCAGGGGACACACATATCAGTCCGCGTGTGTTGCTTTGCATCTGCTGTGACTAGGGAGTGAGGGGAAAGTGCAGAGCCTGTTGCATTCTTCTCCCTCCCAGATGCCCAGGGGAGGAGCAGAGGAGGAATGAAGGAGGGTCTGCACATTTCCCTCAGTCCCTAGTCACAGGAAACGTGAAGCAACACAGAGACTGGTATGTTTGATTGCAGCCCCCACCTCCTCAAAATGATGCCCTTGTCCCTCACACTCACGCAGCCCCCTGCCCTGAATCCTGCACCCCTCAACCTCTTCTCTGAGCCCCTCCTCACACCCTCTGCCCTTAGCTCCTTTTCCTATCCCCAAGCCCTTGGTCTGAGTCCTCCTCATTCCCCAGCTCCCTACCCAGAACCCCTCCTCATCCCTGCACCCTCAGCCCCTCATACACTTCAACCCTATGAGTCCTGGACACCCAGTCCCTGTCCTAACTCTGCACCCCCGACTCCAACACTCTGCTGTGAGCCCCCTGCACTCTACCCCACACTTACAGGTACTCTTGTATCAGAAAATCCCTGCCTTCCCCACTCCAAGTAGGTGGGTTGTGACAGGACAGTACCTGTAAAAGAATTAAGTTACTTTCACCCCTGCTTGCCATCAGTGAATGTGAATCTTCACAGGGAGATTCACACGAGCAGGTCTCAAGCTAGTGTACTGAGTAGAGAATGGACCATGCAGCTCAGGAGACAGCTCATTCTCCAACTTGTGCCCTCTGTATTGCCTCCATTCAGTGGATGATGGTGGATTCATACTTGATTTGGCCATGGGGCCAAAAAAAACCCCAAAAACAAACAAAAGCCAACAACTTTGTACCACAACAAAAATTCCCAGAGAGATTATTTAATTAGGGACACGATCAAGTCAAACCGTACTACAGTCAGGATGAAAGTTCACAGACAAATGAAACTACAGATCAGATTTTAATTCCCTGTGTACCAAGCCATTTTAAATAAAATCATGACAACTATCTGTACCAACTAAAAGCTGTTGGTTAAATTTTGGGATGTTTATATTGCATGCCTCAATATGTTCATCTTTCAAATGCATTCATGAGTTAATTTTGAATTAGAAACACGTTAACGAATCTACATTCCTTTATCATAAAAAGGCTGGAAAATAGGAAATGAAAAGTTTGTGGGCAGGGTAGGCAAACCACTGGAAGCTACAAAAGTATATTCCTTTTAGAAAGTGATTCTTTTCAAAACAAAATCTGATCATCATTAATAGACATAATTATAACAGACTGTTTAAACCTTAATGATGTTGCTCTGAGGTAATCTGTCTTTATAATGCTATTCCCTGGAATGAGCTAAATTGCCTCCACAGTGTGATGAAGTGAAATACAGCTGAGAAAACATAATCAATCAAATAAAAGTAAGTCTACCCTCTCAGTCTTGAAGTAAGCCATTACAAAGATCTACAACTCATGTATCCTAATTTACAGAGAACAGAAGGCCTGTGTTGGAAAGCAGTAATATCCGCACACAAGAAGTACAGTGCTGGTGTCTCTCGATGGTGCATGCAAATTCAATTATGAGGTACAGTACTTTTATTTTGAGAGCAGGCAAGAAAATCATGCACATGGTGCACCAGCTCTTGCAACCTTGCATTTGAAATGGAATTACTAATCTCTCTAAAGGTAGGGGGAAGGGACAAAGGTATTTTGCCTGGTTCCCTTTCACTTAGGCACACAGAGACTGTATTCATGAAGACAGAACTCTGTGATTTCCTTGTTAATGAAGTACAGGTGTCTTCAGTTAAATATTTTTTGTTTCTTTTTTTGGAAAAGAATGTTTAAAAGAAACAGGATTAATTCTACAACCTTCTCCCGCTCTGCTATATTCAGACGTTAGCAATACAATAATCACATACATGTATACTATACCATGTGACTTAGTTGCTCCATCTCACTACATATGTAATTAATAGTAAACAATCCATATGCTAAAACTTGTTCGCATAAAATATGCAGCATATTTGCATGAACAATTAATTTATTGAACTCAGGACTTGTTTGTGAACAGCTTCCAGGCAGAAAAAAGGGCTAAATATAGTGAAATATTAATTGAGAACAAATTATCCAACCACCTCTACTGATACCCAAGTTAAAGTTATTTTGCTTTGCTTATTAAAACTTCAGTATCTTTTCTCTGTTTCAGCTATTTTGTCTCCAGGGACTGAAGTAATATTTAGGTGTAACTGCTTATTTGCAGAAAGCAAGTATCAGTTGACATTTTTCTTCATATTGTATGTTTTCTGAAAAATCATCAGATCTATGACGTTTAGAATTCTGACATCAAATAACATCTAAGTCACCGATTTTCTGTTTTACAATTATTTATGCTGGCAGCTCGCTTTAACTCTAATGTACAAAAGCAGCATGTTGAGTATCTAATCTAGAAAACTCCTGAGGAAATTCTGAAGCAAAAAATTAAAAATTTTCTGCACCACAAATAATGATTCTGCACACAATATTTTAAAATTCTGAAAATTGCGCATGTCAGTAAATAAATATGAAGACTTCAGCATGACTGTGGGGAGTGCAGGTCACTGACTGCACAATGGAAGATCACCCTGCCACCTCCTTGGGATACGGACTCAGCCATAAGGCTGACACAGCAAAAAGATATGAGTCTGCCCCAGAAAAATCGATGGGGTCCTGCCCATCTATGCCAGGCACACCAGGTGTTTGCAAGCAAGCTCAGCCCTTCACAATCCAAGCATTGAGGGGCCTAGTGCAGGGGACAGCAAGTTGTGGAGTAAGATGGTTCTCAGTGAAGGATCATATGCAGTGGGGTGGAGCTTATAATCTGGATGCAGAAGATGAAGTTTGGCGGTTGGGTGGATAAGGAACAGCTCCCTGTACAGTGACCCCCCCACCCATGGCTGAGGAACAATGGGGGCAGAAAGCAGATGTGTACTACCTGCAGACTGGGAGAAGTTTCTGGAGGTGAGTCTGACTTAGTTCTGGCCAGTCCATGCAGAAGCATACAACTACATCATCTCCAACCCCGTCAGAACTAGCAGCTGAGCCTGATGCAGGGTACCTGCTACTGACCTGGGGCGGGGTGGGAGGGATAAGGGGACAGTGAGGGTATACAGGAAGCTTAGAAGGAGAGGAGCAGTGTGGGACTCTGAAGAAGGATTCTGGGTGAAGATGGGTGAGGCTTGGCAAGCAGGTCTGGGTATGGGAAAGGGTCCAGATGCCCAGCAACTGGGCAGATGAAGGTCAGGGAGGGGCACATGACCACTCTTCCAGCTTCCCTGTCAGAAAGCCCCCTTTTTTTTTTTGGCAGAGAAGCAAAGAAATCTGTGAGGGACATGAATTCTGTGCTCATACAGCGCTGCAGAACTCCTACAGGTGTACAAAACCCAGGTCAAATCATATAAAACCCATTAAATATAATTCATTAAAATGTTATGATTTGAAATATGTCTCACAGCCCAGAACAAATGTCACGGTTCACTTGTATTTGGTGTGGAGCAACGAAGGGTCCTGTGGCACCTTATAGACTAACAGAAAAGTTTAGAGCATGAGCTTTCGTGAGTTAACTCACTTCTTCAGATGCTGGAGCATCTGAAGAAGTGAGTTAACTCATGAAAGCTCATGCTCTAAACTTTTCTGTTAGTCTATAAGGTGCCACAGGACCCTTCGTTGCTCTACAGATCCAGACTAACACGGCTACCCCTCTGATACTTGTATTTGGTGTGTGTTGAACATTAAGATATGATATTAGTCCCACAAAAGTTACCTTCTTTTTTTATTAACATCAATTACACACTATAGGCAAATGTTACATTATCTTGTAAAGCCAACAATGTGTTCTAGTGAGGCCCATTTAACCTCTGCTATTAAAGAATTAGTGTTACTGAGGATGGGTGTCCAAGTATATTCTGCTGTGCTTCTGGCAAAAGAATCAGATATACTAATTCAATGTGAAATAAAATCCTGGATCATTAACTTAATTAGAACTGCTACTCAATTAACAATTGCTAGTGACCTGAGGCGCTGCAGTTTTCTGGTGGGAGGCAGGGGGGGAGTCACAAAAAGGATCACATCAATGTCTTCTGTATTAAGAAATTTCTTGTGCTGAACATATGTTAGCTGCCAGAGCTGTTCTTTAAATGAAATCGCTGAACCCCATTCTGGAATCTACCAATGTTTTCTTTTTCATGTGTATCAGACTTTTAAAAACAAACTAAGCTCACTTTATTATTTACAAACAAGTTACTTATTAGCCTGGTACAGCACACACTATCAAATTGTAATACCACACTGACCCTAACTTAACAAATGTCTCCCCACTCCCTTTTTAGCTACTTAGTGCAGGGTTTATCTTGGGTACTCCAAGTTTCCCCACTCTTAAAAACTACTTGATTACAAAATCAGACATAAAAATATAGAAGTGTCACAAAATACTATTACTGGAAAACGTACTTTCTCATTTCCCACCTATAATTGTAAAACAAATCAAGTGAATATTTTACTTACATTTCAGTGTTTAGGATACAGTGCAATATAAGAAAGTTATTGTGTGAGATTTTATTCTGAGCAGACTTGGCTAGAGCATTTTATGTGGCCTGTGGTAAAACTAAGCAAATATCTAGATGAGTTGATGTGCCTCCTGGAAGACCTCTGAATATGCCCCTGGGTATGCCTACGCCTACTTGAGAACTCCGACTAATAGCACGGAAACCCTATTATGATACTCCCATGTTATAGTAAACTCCTTTTTATCTGGTATTCATTATATTGGAACTCTCAATTAACTGGCACCAGCCCGTGCCAGCTCTGCCAGGGTTCTCCTAACTGAAACTGCCCTCAGCCTGGGGCTGGAGCTGCTAGCTCTCAGCCCCTGGGCTGCCTGAGCTCCTCTGGCCCCACCAGAGTTCCACTCCCCGGCCCAGCTGCCAGAAGAGCTCTGCTCCCTGGCAGGGTTCCTTGTGCCATGCGGCTGCCGGCAGAGCCCCATGCCCTAGCACAGCCCTGGTGCCAGAAGAGCCGGAGGTCACTGGCAGAGCTCCGTGACCCAGGCCGCCAGCACAGCCCTGGGTGCTGACAGGCCACAGCCACCGGCAGAGCTCAATGCACTGGTGTTGCCACGCACCACAGCAGAGCCCAAGGCTGCCAGCAGAGATCTGCAACCCCATGGAGTTCTCCCAGCCCTGGGACTTCCCCTTACCTGGTGCCCCAGCCAGCTCCTAGCTGCAGGGCTGGCAGGGTCCCCTACTTCCTGGCCAGGGATCCCCACCCACTTCTCTATTTAGCAGCATTTTTTAATATCCGGCAACCTCCCGGTTCTGGGGTTGCCGGATATATAAGAATTTATTGTACATCTGTCTAGTTCCCAACGAATGGTGAACTGGGCACAATAACTCCACCTATCATGACCATCAACAGACTCTGTCTTTCTTTGGTTTCAAAGATTGTCATTAGACAAAGAATTTATATTGGCTTAGTAAATGTAGTGCCAAGTATCATATGTTAATGAAAGCCACTAATGGGATGCCTAGCATGTCACGCTTGAACTTAAAGGATTAATTAACTCCATAATATGTATTTTACACGCAACTGCCCCCATTTGCACATCTAAGTATACATGAAATTTTTATTATATAAAACAATCATGGGATCTTCATGAGAGTGTCCAGTCTAGCTAATACAAATATATGTTTGTAAATGGTTTGTTTTCAATTTGTCAAATGTTTCAAAGTAGTAACAAATTTACATCCTTAAAGAAAAACCAAAGCTGGTTTTGAGTACACACCTCTCAGTACTCAAACACAAACAAAGCACTGATGCTCATGGTGTGCTTACACCTATATGATAAATCACATAGAAGAATCTTATTTTGGAAAGCCCACTGTGGCTCTGACTCAGGAAATTGCTTAAGCAATAATTTCAATGGGATATAAGCATGAAATTATAGTTAGGCATACACTTAAGTATGATCCTGAATTGGAACACTTCTCCTGTATTACACCATAAAAAGTTAAGTCACTGAAGACTGCCAGATAATCATGCCAAAATCATTTGAACTGGCATATTAAATAGTGCAAGGCAAGTGCTGATACTCAAGTGGGTCTCTATCCCTGAAAATTGTAAGGCTAAGCACATCTTCCTATTTTCACCTGAAGCCTGCGACTGTCTCTTCTCAGTGCTGAGGCTGTGGGATCTGTGCTCTGAACCTGTTGATGCTTCGCCTAAAATGACCAAAATGGCCTTTCTTCCCCCCGGGGAGGAGTGCGTTTAATCCTCCTCCAGCACTCTTCCTGTGCTGACTGGGCTAATGTACTGTATTTGTCCTACATACCATAGACACAGTAGACGCTGTAAATGAAGTCCTCAGTTGAAACTATTAAGGGCGCGATCCATAGTCTATGCAGACTGAAGGATGCCTACTACTACTACTACTACTACCAGTGCAGAGCAAAAATTCCTATTTACTGAAGTGAACTTCAGTGTGCTGCTTGAGAGAGATCTCAACTTTTTCTTTTTGGTGCTGCTGTGTTTGCACATTTTATAAATATTACAGGAAAATTCTCTGGTGTGATAAAAATATAACATACATATCATTGGCTAAAAAACAAAACACAGAGCAAACACACATACGCTTCTCTCCCTGATCACTTTGCTTTTATGTAGTTTTCTTCCTCCCCACTTCCAAGATCTGATCTCTTTTTGTTTTGTATGATTGTAAGAAATTTGGGGGCAGAGACTTTCTATCATGGATCTGCAGGGTGACATTTCCTTGAGAACAGAACAAAAAGACATTTTTATCCTCCCCCTCTTTCACTCTAATTCCAGAAGAAGAAGATGATCATACCTGTATATCCAGTTTTACAAACACAGTTGAAGCTTCCTGGGAAGTTCTGGCAGACAGCACCATTTTTACAGGGGCTGGACAGGCACTCATTGATGTCTCTCTCACAGGCCATTCCAGTAAAACCATCTGGACAACTGCACGAGAATCCTCCCACCAAGTTGTGGCAAGTCCCATCATTGTGGCAAGGGCATGGAAGACATTCATCAATGTCAGTTTCACACAAATTACCATCATACCCTGGCATGCACCGACACACGAAGGGCTGCAGAGGTTCATTCGCCATAATGATGACTGGAATACTCTCATGGCTCTTTAAAACAGGTTTCACAGCTAGCCTTCTCAAGCAGCTTCCTCCGTTTTGACATGGGCTTTGTACACAAGAATCATGATCCACAGACTCTATCCGTACTCCACTCTGACGGAAAAGGATTTCTTTGATGCTCTCAAAGAAGGTAGCCACACCACTGGGATTCACATATTGATTGTTGTTCCGTTTCACAGCTGCCATCAGGTAGGTTCTATTACTCTCTTCATAAACACCATAGAGCTGCACAGCAGTTCCTAATCCGGGTAACTGTGAACTGGCAATACGCAGGAAATGAAGGTAGTGATTGGTCAAAAAATCTCTCACCATTTGCACGTTTAGGCGAAGAAGAACACTGCTGTCAATTGTGGCATTACTGAATCCTGCAAAGAAAACCCGAACATTGCTAGTAACAGAATTGTGTAATCCATCATTGCTTAGGACTGTCAGATCAAATGTTCCATCTGTGGACCTTGCCTGAGAATTCAGATCACAAGTTCCCCCTGGAATATTAAAGAGGCTTGTAACACCTGAGGTGAGGGAACAATGGAAGCTGTCTAAAATATCGGGATCCTGGGGTTTCACACTGCCTAAAATTCCTCCTGGGAATAGGTTGCCATAATAGTGAACGAAGATCTCTACTGTTCTAGGCTGCGATGGATTATCATTTTGGTCTATCACCTTTATTTGTACAGTTCCTGTGGAAGACATCTGAGGAATGCCAGAGTCTCTGGTAATCACTGACAAGTAGAAGTCACCTATTTGCTCTCTGTCAATTTCCCTAGTTGTGGTCAAAATTCCTGCAGTGCTAAGACTAAAGTAACTGGTTGCAGGGCCAGTGCTAACCAAGTAGTAGGTAAACGGGCCTTGATTTGGAGGGAGATCGGGATCTGTTGACTGAAGTGTCATCACATGAGTTCCTGCGCGGTTATTTTCCATTACTTCTCCCTGACTAGTGGACAAGGTAGGCCCATTATCGTTGATGTCTTCCAAAGATACCAATAAAGAGGCACTTCCTGTTGCTGAAGGTGTTCCTGAATCAATTGCTAACACAGTCAGGTTGTAGACAGGTAAAGTTTCTCTGTCCAACTCTACAGTTACAGTAACCTGTCCTGTTTGTGGATTGATTGAAAAGGCACCATTGTCATTGCCAGAACCAATAAAATAGGAGAATCTGCTCCAGCTTGGGACAGAGTCTGAATCAAAGGCACTTACAAACGTGACATGGGTCCCTGAAGGAACACCTTCACTGATCTGTACATTATAAACTTCTAGGCTAAACACTGGAGGATCATTAGCATCTAAGATAGTTATATTTACTATTACTTCATCTATATCTGCACCGCGAATGCTCCCAAAATTTTTTGCAAGAACTTTCAAAGAGATGCGTTCTTCCTTTTCTCTGTCAAGAGGTCCTGAAACATAAATCTGTCCACTCTTCTCATTGATCTGGAAACCTTTCTTTCTGCTACTGCCAAAGATAAGATAGTGGACTTCTCCATCAGTTCCCATATCACGGTCACTTGCAAAGACTTCTCCAACAACCATGCCTTTAGATGCTGCTTCAGAGATCTCAAAGTAGTAAAGTTTGGATACAAAACGTGGCACATACTCATTTGTTCCTTGCAACTGGATGTTGACACTAGCAAAACTGCATCGCTCTTCATCTGGAACATTAAAAGCTTTCACGGTTAGATGATAGCTTTGTTTGGTTTCATAGTCTAAAAACCCTTGAGTGGTAATAATTCCTGTGTTGGGATCAATGATAAAAAGGTCACTGTCTGAGGACTGAACTGCATAAGCAATTATGGCATTAGATCCAGAATCAGCATCAGTTGCTTTGAGACGGATAACAGTTGTCCCACTTGGTGCATTTTCTAATACACTAGGGAAGTAGTCTTCTGGGCTGAACACTGGAGAATTATCATTCACATCAATAACATTTACCGTGACACTGCAGTAACCTGTTCTAGCTACCCATCCTCCATCTGTAGCACTAACAATCATCTCATGATTTTGGCATAACTCATAATCAAGTGGTTTGGCTAGTGTTAATACCCCTGTAGATGTATTAATAGCAAAGATACCAGCCTCATTTCCTGAAGAAATATTATATGTGATTAGTCCATTTGTGGCAGCATCTCTATCCCGTGCTGAAACAGTTCTGACAACTGCTCCAACCACATGACTCTCAGGGATAGTAACACTTATATGGCTTTGTGAAAATTCAGGTGTATGGTAATTTTCCTCTGTGACAACAATTTGGACAGTGACCTCGGATGAGAGAGGTGGATTACCTTTGTCTTTTGCTTTTACTGTAAGTAGAAAGTTTTGGTTCAAATCAGTCAGCAGTGAGGATGCAACAGAAATCCAACCTGTAGTACTCTCCAACTTAAATTTATCAGCATTGTTTTCATTAGAAATGAAGTATTCAACTTCAGAATTCAGTCCAAAGTCCTTATCATCAACTGCAGTAACTTTAATTAATTTAGTACCAACTCTTACATTTTTAGTCACTGGGGTAAAATATTTATTAGCAACAAACTGTGGTGCATTGTCATTGCTATCTACTATGTTGATTGTGACTGTTGTCTCACTCAGCAAAGATGGACTGCCTCGGTCTGAAGACGTAACTATGAAGCTGTGCCGATTGATATTGATATTGCTGGAACCACTGGAATTTTGATACCTTAAATACTGCTTATTGAAAATCTCCCCTGTGGTAGCATTAATTCGAAAGAACTCAGACTGGGATTTTATGAAGTAGAAAACTTGGCCATTAGATCCTTCATCCGGATCTGTCGCTGAAACCTGTGTTACTTTTAATCCAACCTCAGTAAGCTCAGGACAATCTACGTAATAGGATGTTTTTGTGAATCGTGGGGCATTATCATTGATGTCAGTCACAAATATAGTCACATCTGTGCTTACAGTCCACCCAGAATCACGTGCAGAAATTCTGATTCTATAGCGGTCCACATCTTCCCTGTTTAAGTGCCGACTGATTGTAATGTCTCCAGTATTGGGGTTTATGGTAAATGGAAGACTTGTATCCCTTATGGAGTACCTGCTGATAGCATTCACGCCAATATCTTCATCGGAAGTTGTGACTCGTGTAACTGTGTAACCCAGAGGTGCATTTTCAGGCACCAGAGCACTGAATATCTGAGAAAACCTGGGAGCATTATCATTTTCATCTAAAATATTAATGATAACTTTTACTGTGGTGCTCTGAAGAGGGGTACCTCTGTCTGAAGCTTTTATGGTTAATGTGTAGCGAGCCAATTTTTCTCTGTCCAACGGTCTGACACTTCTAATTTCACCTGTGGCTTGATTAATACTGAAACTATTTTCTTTATTGCCATCAACTATTTCATAGTTCAACTGTCCATTTGGGCCACTGTCCTTGTCCACAGCAGTGAGAGTCAGAATTTTACGTGGTGAAAGGTTCTCCATGATTTCAGCAATGAACGGATCTCGCTCAAACTCTGGTGCGTTATCATTAACATCTACCACTGTTACTTCTAATTTCTCATAAGAGGAGAAAGGAGGAAAGCCCATGTCTCTGGCCTCAATCCAAACCACATATTTTTGTATTTCTTCAAAATCCAAAGGTTGTCTGATGGAGAATTGTCCTGTTAGTTGGTCAATTTGGAAGGTATTGCCAACGTTACCACTAGCGATGTAGTATGACAAGGAACCCCCTCTGGATGAAGACCCAGAAACTGTGGTGACCAGGGTACCAATTGCTTGATTTTCAGGAAAGATGAAAGTCTGTTGCTCAGCTTGAACTTGAGGGAAATCTGCTTTTTTAGCAAATCGCACAGTTACAGTTGTAGAGTCCGTTTTTGGATGCCGGCCACCATCTTTTACATGAACAGAAAAAGTCAGTTCAGAAGCTGCGGTGAGTCGGTCAGCAGCCATAATTGCACCCCTCATTGGATCAATGTGGAATTTTTCAGAATTCTTTCCCACGAGGGAGTAATGAAGCTCAGCGTTGGGCCCAGAATCAGCATCTGTGACTGTCACAGCAAACACAAAGGAACCTGCCAAGAAGAACAAAGAGGATAATTAATTTTGTGTAACAAAACTAGGACATTGGAAAGTAATTTTTCAGTGTGGAGCACTGGGAATTATGTACACTAGTCCTGTTGTTTTTCAGGGTAACCTCATGCTGTTCTGACAATTAAACCATTTTTTTTCCATAAGTATAAAGGGGAATATGAGCTATTAAGCCAAATTTTCAACCACTGCAGGTCTACTTGCATGCTCATACACAGAGATACAAAATACATGCATACCCCTACATCCACATTTGTGCTTGAAAATCAGGTAAGTGCATTCATAAAAATAGGTAAATACAGTACATGAATGTGCCAATAGTAGTCGTAGTAGGCATCCTTCAGTCTGCATAGACTATGGATCGCGCCCTTTAAAGTTTCAATTGAGGACTTCATTTACAGCGTCTATTGTGACTATGAAGACCCACACGAGAGTGACAGTCCTTGCTGCATCTCTTGCAGATGTGGTGGGTGTCTGGCAAGTCCTTATTGTGCTTTCTGTGTGCTCGCTTCTCCTCTGCTAGCTGTCTGATCTTCATCTCGCCCTTCTGAAGGCCCTTGTGTAACCCCTGCCTCCATCTGCTGAGGTCATCTGCTAGTTCTTCCCAGTTGTCCAGCTTGATGTCTACCTCTCTGAGGTCTCTCTTGCAGACATCTTTGTAGCACAACTGGGGGCGTCCGGGAGGTCTTCTGCCAGAGACTAGTCACCATACAGGATGTCTTTTGGAATCCTTCCATCATTCATCCTGTGGACGTGGCCAAGCCAGCGGAGTCGACGCTGCCTGAGGAGGGTGTGCATGGTTGGGATTCCAGCTTGCTCGAGGATGGCGGTGTTGGTCACTCTGTCCTTCCATGATATTCCAAGGATGCGCCTGCGGCAGGGCAAGTCGAAGACGTTTAGCCTCTTTTCCTGGCGGGCATACAGGGTCCAAGTCTTGCTGCCATAAAGGAGGGCGCTGAGGATGCAGGCTCTGTAGACTTGCATTTTGGTGTGAGTGTACAGCTTGTTGTTATTCCACACTCTCTTGCTGAGTCTGGACAGAGTTGTGGCTGCTTTTCCAATCCTCCTATTCAGCTCAGTGTCCAACGACAGGGTGTCAGTGATGGTGGACCGGAGGTAAACGAACTCATGGACGACCTCTAGCACATAGTTGTCAATGCTGATTGATGGGGATTCAGCAACATCCTGACCGAGTACGTTTGTCTTCTTTAGGCTGATGGTAAGCCCAAAGTCCTTGCACGCTTTGGAGAACTGATCCAGTAGTTTTTGAAACTGGTCTTCTGTGTGAGACACTACAGCAGCATCGTCTGCGAACAGCATGTCTCTGATGAGGACTTCTCGCACCTTAGACTTAGCTTTCAGCCTTGCAAGGTTAAACAGTTTCCCATCAGATCTTGTGTGCAGCAAGATGCCCTCTGTTGAAGATCCAAAGGCATGCTTCAGGTGGAGTGCGAAGAAGATCCCGAACAACGTCGGAGCAAGCACGCATCCTTGTTTGACGCCGCTCCTGATTCTGAAAGCATCTGACAATGCGCCGTCATATTGGATGGTTCCTCTCATGTCTTCGTGGAACGACTGGATCATCTTGAGTAACCATGGAGGACAGCCTATCTTGTGGAGCAGTTTGAACAGACCATCCCTGCTGACCAAGTCAAAGGCCTTGGTCAGGTCGATGAAGGCTATGTAGAGTGGCTTTCTCTGTTCCCTGCACTTCTCCTGCAGCTGCCTTAGAGAGAAGACCATGTCAACGGTAGACCTCTCTGCACGGAATCCGCACTGCGATTCGGGGTACACCCTCTCAGCAATCTTCTGGAGTCTGCCAAGGATGACGCGAGCGAACAGTTTACCAGTGACGCTTAGGAGGGAGATTCCATGGATCAGAGCCTATAAGCAAAAGGCCACTGAATTTCTGAAAGTTTAACATCACATTTTGACTGCATTTTCCAAGTAAGACTATATGAAAACTCTAATGTGAATACTTTGCATAGTATTTAATAAGTTTAATAATATATACTTTTAACATTAATTTTAATGATTTAAGAAATTTAAATTATTCTGTTTTGCACGTATTACATAATAAACCTTCATAATGTGTACACCATAGTATTTAGGTGTGCCAATAATCTAGCACAGGGGTGTGCAAACTGAGGTGCAAAATTTCAAAAGGGGGTGAAACATAACTGGCTCCCCCCTACTCTGCAGGATCCCTTTGCTGTCACCCTGTAGCCTTGGTCAGCTCAGCTGCCCAATGCAGCGCTGCCTTGCCTCCCCGCCCCTGCACTGTCTGCCACCATCAGAGGGCCAACTTCATTTCTGGTCCCCTTTCCCCTCCCCTGGTGGGGGCCTCTGCAGCCTCCCTGCAGCTTCTCTGGGTGAGGCTGACTTGTGCTGCCAGCCCTCCTGTCTCCCAGCCTTCGCTAGCTGGGAGGCACATGTGGCAGAGGCAGCTGAGCGGCAATAACCTTCTACTAGGACAGTCCCTTTGTTTAGCTTCCTGAGACAGTGAGCTCAGGCCTTTTTTTTTTTTTTTGGTACAATTACTTTGATCTTTTGTTTTATTATTTTGTTTAGCTTTGCCCGGGAGGACCGGATTCGGGAAGTGGGCTCTTTAAACAGCAGGGAGCTGTTGGACTTTTGTTTTTTTCCTCCAAGCTGGAGAGTGAGTGGAATGGGCTCTTGAAAAAGCATGAGTTTATCTATCTATCTAAAGCACTCTTCATCTCGTTACAAATTCTGAAATAAGTTACTGTTTTACATATGTATATTTGCATTTATATGCTGATTAATAAAGTTTTTACATTCTACATAGTTATTTTCTTATATGTGCTGAAACATTTTTTTCATATAAACATAACTGAAACTTTCATTGGTTTGGATTTTATTAGACAGGTTGGGGGACCCTGGCTAACTGCAGAGACAGAAAGGCTGCCTGATGTAAAAATTTGCTCAAATCTGGTCTAGCGTATGTGGACCGTTTGGGTTTGCACTTGCATATATGTGTCTGCATATGCAAATCCAGGACATACACATCTATATGAGGATACTTGTGTGTCTATGTTGTGTACACATACTTTTGAAGACAATGTTGGACACTCTGCTGGACATTCACTGGTTTTTGCTACTGATGAAGCTTATCTCATACCATATACCTATACAAAACACACTCTTTTCAAACTCTGAAAGCAAAATCTGAGAGACAAGTGACTTTGACAGTGTCCCCTGAAGCCATGTCTTGTTGCTATTTTTTCTGAGAGCAACATTTTCTACCCAAAAGGGAAGAACTGCCACATGAAGAACACCAACATTCAGCATTATTGCAACATTTCAGCTTGACAAGACTGGGACAAAATTAAGAGTTCTGTTTCAGTTAGGCACATTAAGTTTATGTGGTTGAGATGACTTGTCATAACCTCATGTTCTACCCTGACACAAAAATTAAAGCAGCCAAGGTTTGATTCTCACCCCCAAGTATGCATTAAGACCACTGTGAGTATGTTATTGTCTTTGAGACTATCACATTACATGACATTCTACTACAATTAGTGCTGTGCCTGCCAAATCCATTATCATCAAGGGCTTTTTTTGAGTAGTTTGAGGGGATTCCAAAATATCCTTTTAATTGAAGTTTGGCAAACAGGTCCTTAAATTTTGGATTGTTTTAAACAACAAAATTGAAATGTATTTACTGTTTTTATTAACGAAATTACAACTTCAACTAAATGCTGCCATTTTATTCCTTTCTATTAAAAATTTCAGGACACAGCCTCATAATACTGTATAATTCATACATGCTTTCAGTGCATGAAAGGAAAACTTTATCAAGAAATCTTCCCATGTGTTACTGATCTCAGATCGGCTATGCTTTGCTCATAATGTATGAAGTTTCATCTTGAACAACAAAGGTCTTTGTTGATATTGTTGTTCTGAAAAGCGGAGGAAGTATAGGCAAAGCACATCATTCCTCAAAACAACACAGTTTGGAATCACTTAAAATTTATAAGATTGGACACAGCTCCTGGCAATAAGATATTTCATTTCTTAAAAAGGAAAAAAAACATTTTCTATATAGAGAACATGAGTGTTTGTCTATACAGAGTGTTCAGTTCTTGCAGTTGGAACAATTATGTGCAATTCTTTAAATCACACTATAAAACATTCTTCTGTGTTGAACGATTAGGGGTTCCAAAGCAGTTTCATTTCAACTCTGGTCGAATTTTTCAGTTTAAGACATTTTAAATTGTGATCACAGTATACATGAATGTTTGGGAAATACAGTGAGGCAAAAGCTTGCAATGAATAAATCTGACAATAAACTAGTATGCACTTTGGCCTGTGGAGTGTTATTTTAATCTGTTAAACAGTAAATTATACTGCAATCTCATTGCAAGGTACAGTCTCTTAATTACACAATTTATAAACCTCTCTAAGCAACCACATCCATCCTGATATGTCAGGTATTTTATGAAGCTAATAAATAAGCTCATTTAATAATTAGGCACTTATTATTTATGGAACTTTTTGGCTTTCTAGGATTAAAGAGTGCTATTAACATTCTATATTTGACGTAGTTCATAAGTGCTCTTTCTATGCATGAAAAAATGTACCACTTCAAGATTTTCCACTTCTGGTGGTTTTGTATTTTTAAACATAAATTATATAATCAAGTAGCTCAGTCCTACAGATGTGTAAAATATGGGTGTTCAAAGGTATGCAGGATCCATGAATTGTTTTACACAAAGTAGAAAGGATATTTGACTTCAAGAAGTCTCCAGAGAACCCATTTAGCCGTTTGGAAGGGAGATCCATCAACTTTATAATTAAAAATGTAATACAGACAAAAAACACTAAAAAAAAAAATTCTGAAATATTTTTGAGGCCTTTTCAGAAACATAAAAGGTCTTATTTACATATAAAAAGGAAATTTTCAAAGCAAGAAACAGCAGTCACCACCCCTTCTCTTAAATATAATTTTATCATTTCTTCTTTCAGATCTGAGAGCTTGTTTCTGTTTTACACTTCAGTCAGTCATAACTTACTGCCAGAATAAATGGATTTTAAAGTCAGTGTAAGTCATGCCCACTCTTAGGTTCCTTTGTATGATAAGAGTGTTGTAAATAGAATAAATGAGATTAAGACTGAGTGCAGACTGAACCACTCTTGTCTGGGACTCTTTGGTTCATTAACATCCATGGTCTGGCATGGTCGGGGACCCTGTGAGTGCTCCAGTGCAGAAGGAACACAGATGTTGCCAGATGAGAGAATCGGGCACAGCTGGAAGTAGTGCACAGAGCTGGGGACCAGTGGCTGGAAGCAGAGCTCAGCAGCCAGAGGCCAGAAGTCTGGCTAAGGCACAAAGACAGTGGTGGGAGCAGCATGTGGCCAGACGCAAGGGGCAGCACAGCCTGGATGGGGCTGGTTGTTAGCAGTCAGACACCAGAAGCGAAGGGGCGGGGGGAGGGAGGGGCAGCGGAGCGTGGCTGGAGCTGGACACTGGAGGCCCGGGCTGGGAGTCAGTGGCTGGACACTGGCAGCAGAGTCCAGCTGGGGCTGGGAGCATTGGGAACTGCTGGCTGGGAGGGCAACAGAGCCCATCCATGCTTGGAAGCTGGTGGCCAGACACTGCCAATGAAGTCCAGATGGGGCTGGAAGCTGGTGTCCGGGATGAGCGGAGCCTGGCTAGGAGCCAGCAGCCGGACATTGGGTGCAGGGTGCAACAGAGCCTTTCTGGGACTGGGAGCCAATGGCTGGGGCTGGGGGTCAGTGGCCTGACATGGGCAGTGAAATCTGGCCAAGGCTAAGAGCTGGCAGGGAGACAACAGCTGGAAGCCAGGTTTGGGGGCATGGGATGGAGCTCAGCCACAGGGTTGGCAGTTGGATCTCATAAGCCAAGTCTAGGAGCCAGTGGCTGACAGCTGCGAACAGAGGCCCACAGCAGAGGGGCTCGCCCTGATCTTCCCTAGCCTGGGAAACTCCTGGTTCACGACTGGTGAGGTCCAAAGAGTTCTGGACCAGGGAGGTTCAATCTGTATGTTTTGTTTTGCTGTCACAAATAACCTATAAAGGAAAACATGAATTAATCATTTAAAAGTGTATATATATGGTGGATGATATGCTACCATTTAAAAATGAAATAATATTAATCTCTGCACAGAACTAAAGGCATACTTTACATTTTGGAAAGATATAGGAAGGGAAATTCCCTACCCTAACAAAAGGACACCTAAACAGACAAGATTTGGGATTCAATATAACTTGAAAAAGGGACTTTTTCACCACAGAAGATTGCATGTTGAATTTATTTTTTGGTTCTCTGAGAGATGTCACATCATCTGCTTTATGTTTTTTCTCAATAATAAAAGGGATAGAACTTTTTGTCTTCAACACTCGTTACAGAGGTTATCTAATCTAGCCTTTCAAAATCATTGTTGTGAATTAATAAAAAGTCAAACAAATTGTAACTAGGGAGATTGATAGGGGGATAATTTTCATGTGGGTCTGAAGAGTAAAAAACACCAAAGAATAAATTACAATTACTAACCCAAATCACTCATTCATCTTTGTTATTCCACTATCACACAAACATGGTAGATAATGTATAATACTTACAGTGGAATATACTATACAGATTTGTTATGGAATGGATCAGAGTTTTACATTATTCCCTACACCCAAAATTATCAAATTACCTGAAGTTGTAGGTGATGGAATATGGGTGACATAAGGATGGTGTTGAAATTTGGGAGGATTGTCATTCACATCGGTAACAGTGACAAGTACATTGGTGGAACTGGAAAGAGCTTTGGGAAAGCCACCATCGCTGGCCACAACTACTAAGGTGTAGTTCTCCTTAGTCTCTCTGTCTAATAATGCACTGGTGATGATCTGTCCCGTTGATGGATTGATTGTGAATTGTGAATTACCACCGATAAGACTATAGCTGTTCAAGAGACAAAAACGAGACATTTTCCATTAGTATTCTCACACAAAACTCTGTTATATTATGATGATATTAAGTATTCAGGTTGCTGCCTATCTTGCTCACCAACATTGTCTCAGAATTTCCTTTTGCTTCCCACTCTATCTGCCTCTATCCATTTATTGTTTCTTGTCTTATACTTCTATTATAAATTCCTTGAGTCAGTCACTATCTCTTTGTTCTGTGTACAGAACCCAGAACCTTTAGGTCCTGCATGTAATACAGTAATAGCAATAAATACAGTAAATGTTTGAAATGCGCGGCTTTGAGTTGCACTTAACACACATTAACGCAAGTTAAGCATAACTCAAAGCCATTCCGCAGCTGTCTGCTCACCAGGCTCCCCCAGCTGGGGGAAGCCAGGCAGGCAGACAGCCGCCGCTGCTAGGGGAAGCCAGGGAGAAGCAGTGTCTGGTTCCCAGAGTAGTGGGGAGTGGGGAACCAGGATGTCACCCGGTTCGCTTCTCCCCACCACTCTGGGAGCCAGGAAACTGACCAGCCCATGAGAGCTGGTCAGTTTCCTGGCTCCCACCAGCTGTGGGGAGATGGGAACCAGGCTGCTGCTTGGTTCCCAGCTCTCCCCACTGGTGTGACCTGGGAAACTGACCACACATGGCTGGTCAGTTTCGTGGCTCCCATTAGTGGTGGAAGATGGGAATGAGGCTGCCACCTGATTCTTGTCTCCCCTGACTTCTATGAAATTTGAGTTACGTGGGGGTTGCAAGGAAAGCAACCCCTGCGTAACTTGGATGTCTAATGTAATTATAAAAAAGAAATGAAAAAACCCAGCATGTACTTAACTAAAACAAGAGAATCAGACATCTGCATGAGTGTGATAGTTTGACCTTTATTTCTATCAGTTTATAGTTGTCACTTTGAAAATCATCTTTTGGCCTCCAAACATAACTACAGGGGGTCAAGTCGCTTTGCTATAAGTTGTTTTGCATATGAATCGTTAAGTAATTTGGGAAAGCAGGTTCATTGTAAGTCACACTGATCTGCACTTACACCATTTAGGGGCTGAGGGACCAAAAGCTAGGAACATAGTGGAGCTTTGTGTTGGCTGGGAGGCAGGTGCTCTAGTGCAGGGGCCCTGGAAGTGAGCCCTGAAGTCACGGGGGACCTGTGGGGAGCTGGCAGGTAGCAGGGGGAGTGTCATTGAACTGCAGGGATAGGTGGGGAGCCACGGGAACAGGTGTAGAGCCGAGGGGAGCCTGCAGAGACTGGGGGAGAGCTGGCAGGGATCCAGCAGGGAGCCGGTGGGAACTGGAGGGGAACTGGCTTATCTTTTTCTATTTATTTATTTAACTTATTATGTATTATTATTTATCTATTTATTTATTCTATGTATTTCTATTCTATTTCTATGTATTGTTTTTTTTGTGGGTTATAAGTACATTATATGTACCGTGTGTGTGAACTGTATGTGTTGGGAACGTATCTTAAACGAATTACATTATTTCTTGTGGATATTCATTCTCCTTTGTAAGTTGGTTCACTATAAATTGCATTATTTAGGAATGTAACCAGGACTTATAACGAGGACCCCCTGTATCCCAAAATGTTATACAGTTGGACTGGGCAGCACTAGAGGCTATGTCTCTAGGAGATATGTAGGAAACTTTGCGGCTATCTACCATTTTTGGAGACATAGGTACTTAACAAAGCAGGAAATACTCATTAATATCCCTAAATCAGTAATTCTCCAATCTAAACTTTTACCCCTGCTTTATGTACCTTTAACATTCAGCATGCTGTGAAATCTTCACTGATTGATCATACTAGTGGTGCATTTAAGTTGCTTTGAAGTTAAAAACTATATTTACTGGGCAAGTGAGGTTTCCTGATATTTTGGGCTGTTTCTTCAGACAGGTTTCTCTGTATTCTTTTTAGGACTTTGCTCGAGTTTGGGAAAGTTCATTTGATACCTTTCATTAACATTATGGATGAAGACAGGAAATGATCTAAGTGGAATGGAGCCCGTTCTGCTCTCTTGGAATTAGAATAAGCTGCTGGAGTTTAAAACTTGTTTAAAGTGACTCTTCTAGGGACTGACAAAATTTGGTAACTTTATATAGATGAGGCTAGAGCAGAATTGACCCAAGTACATTTGGGGATACAATAAAACAGTCTTTTGAAACTGGGGCCAGAATGTTGAAGTGAGCTAAGTATAATCCTACAAAGCTGAGCCCTTCCAATCTGAATCTGTAAAATGTGATGAGGCATACGGATTGGTAAAAAGAAGTAAGGATTTATGAAATGGCAGAAAGCCCCAAACATGTACCACTCCTGCATCCTAATTCCCAGGTTTGAGCTCTTCACCAAACCAGGAGACTGCACTTGCATTTCAATGCCCTCATGACAGTGCCCCTAGCCCAGAACCTTCATACCCCCTGCACTTCAACTCACTGCCTCAGCTTAGAGCCCTTGAACCCCAACCCCCTGCCTCAATTTACAGCCCCGCCCTGCATTCCAAATTCCATACCCCAGTCTCACCCCAGAGCCCACACCTGGTGCCCTCTCACACCCCAGCCCCTGGCCACGCTCAGAGAAAGTGAGGTTAGGGGAAAACAAGCCACTGAGGGAGGGGGAATGTAGTGAGTGGGATGGAGACTCAAGGAAGGGGCAGGGCATCGAGGAAGGGCAGGGACTGGGTGTTTGGATTTCTCCCAATATAAAGTTTGAAATCCTTAGAAGAAGTATGGATTTTAATATCTTCTGGAATACTATTTTTTCCAGATGATAAGACATTATGAATTGTACTTTTTTCAAATAAAAATGGAAGTGCATAATTCCAGTGTATCGTATTATAACTCTGATAAAAATATGATACATGACTGTAGGCAAAATTGCTTCTTCAGAATGCATCAATCTTTATCAGCACTGTTCAATCTAAATGTTTCTCTGATGATCCAATCAAAATGTATTATGACATGAAGAATCACATAGACCAGGGCATTTCCTAAGGAATCAGTAACCATCTGCAAATTATAGCAATAAACTCTCCCAAGAAAATCACTAATCCCAAGAATCGGAGGGGTAGCCGTGTTAGTCTGGATCTGTAACAGCAACGAAGGGTCCTGTGGCACCTTATAGACTAACAGAAAAGTTTTGAGCATGAGCTCTCGTGAGTACAGACTCACTTCATCAGATACACAAGAAATCCCAAGAAAATGCTCCAGGCATACTCTCAATTGCTTAATACTGGGGGTGAAATTCATCTTTATGCAGAAAGCCTGCAAAAAGGCCTAATGATCTATTCAAGTCTCACTAAAGCCTCAAATTACACATTGCACATGAGCAAATTTCACCCCTCCTCTGAAGTCTTACTGTAGGCTGTTATGATAGTGTCATCACTGGCATCCTCTTACCTTTTTATTTTTTGCCAAATATACTTGTTATAGGACAACACAAGTGTTTACATTAAGAAGGACACCATAAACATTTTTTTTAAATAACAAGATATGCTTTAAAACAAATATCTAAAATGTCCTCCTCTCCCCCCAAGCTGAACCTGTACAATTCCACTACTCAGGAATTCTCTGGGACAGAATTTAGACATAATTACAAAAAATAAAAGCAATCAACTTTGCCACAAATCAAACCATTCTTACTCCACTCTCTCATTCCTTTCTGCCAGTAATTGCATATTTATCAATTGATTATAATTTTAATGAAAATTTACAAGATTTTATTTGTCAGTGTGACTGTATCTAAAATCCACGCTTAGGTTAGGCCCCATTGTGTCAGGAGCTGGACAAATATCAAACATCGTTATTACTACCCCAATGAGCTTACCATCTAAAAAGATGAGCCATTTCTCTAAATACAATGGAAAATAAAAAAAAACAAACATGTTGATATTACCAAATATTGCCACACTGTGAACTTACATGCTTGACCTTTACTGGTACAGATTTGTAATATCAAAAATGACATTTACAAACCATGGCTCCATTCCCACAACTGACTTCACACTTGTCTTCAGTGGTGTTCTATGCTGGCATAAGAGTTTGCTTCTAAAGAACCCCACTCAAATCAATGGGACTCAGTGCCAAGGAGTCAGTTGCAAGATCAGAGTCTATACTATTTATGAAAAGTGGCCTGAACTCTGGGTATAACTCTGGGATTATATACATAAACCACATACTGAACAGTGAAATGTTAAGGAGCAGCTGTGAGCTCAGCCGGTCTTGCAGTACCACGCATGCAAGAAGACGCAGGAGAAGGAGCTTAGAAGGGGAGCAGAACTGCTCACTAGGGGCTTGTTTACACTTAACTGGAGACCAATGCTCCTGAGATTAATCTCCTGGGGGAAGGAAGTGGGGTGATTCAACAGTTTAGTAGGGACATGCTAAATCGACTGCTCATCACTCTCCAATTGACCCAGGCACTCCATGGGGTCACCAGGGATAAAGGAAGTCAATTGGAGAGTTTTTCCCATCAACCTCCTGCTGTGGGGATGCTGCAGAAATTTGGCTTAGGGTATGCTGACTCCAGCTAGATAGGTCACATAGCTGAACTTGTGTATCTGAAGTCAACTTTTCCCTAAGTGTATACCTGCCCTAACTGGCAAACCAGGAAACAACAGAGCTCTCAGCTCCTGAGGAAAGGGCAGACTGAAGGCAGAAGCCTCCCAGACAACCACTGCCTGAAGGCACTGAAGGAAATGAGGGTCCAATGCAGATATAACACTCAGAGTCATTCCCCTTTATCTCTTACTAACTCCGTTTATTTGTGTTAATTCACTTGGCTTTTTGCTCATGGACTACCTGGAAGGGAAGAAAGTTTGAAGAGACCTGGCCAGTGGACCAAGTCACAGGAAGAGGTAGGCCATCATAGAAACGGAGAGGAAGGTGCCATACCATGCCCAGCCATGAGGACGCACCAGCAATGAACTGAATCCTTTACACTCCCCAAAACATTTCATACCTAAATAGATCTAACCCACTTCATATAAACTAGCACGTTCAAATATTCATGGGCTAGCTTCTTTGATCAGTTTCCAGTTCAGATGATTCCTACACCCCATTCCCCGAATAGAGACCCAAATAAAGCTTGTCCAAATAAAGTTCTGACTCCTTTATTTTGACTTTAGTCTATCTGAATATTCCTTAGACATAAATTACAAGGCACTAGGCTTCAAACTCCCATCTACTAGAAAGCTGGCCATAGAGCACTCATATGTAATGGCTTTCCCACTACAGAATGCACTTTAAGCAAGCAAGATACTAACCCCAAGGGCATGCAAAATTCAGTCCACGGGCCAGATCCGGCCTGCCACTGTCCTATGGACAAGCAGAATCCTCAGACAGCCTCCCTGGGGGCTGCTCAAAGGTTCTGGCTGTGGGGCCACATGATTCTCTGAGCACTGTGAGCCCCTGCATGGGTTTCACACGCTGCCTCCACCTCCAGCATAGAGGCATGTGTGTTGCAGAGAGTGCATGGCCCCTTAGCCAGTTGCTTTGAGCAATGTGCAGGGGCACAGAAGGTAAGAAGCCTACCTAAGGCTCCTGCTGGTCTGCTGGCTAGGAGCCACCTAGGTAAGTATCTGCCAGCTAGAGCCTGCACCTGGCACCCCAGACCCTGCCTCCCCCAAATCCATTGCTCCCGCTCCTGTACCGCCTCCCAGGTCACAGCCCAAACCCTTTGCACTCCACAACTGTACCTAGATCCCACCCAGACTCTGCATCCAAATCCACCACCCCAGATCACAACCCTTTCCCAGGCCTTGTACTGATTACTGCAGCCTTCCTTCAGTTAAAAATCCTCTCCTGTACCTATACCCCTTCTGGTCCCTGCATCCCAATCCCTTGCCACAGGTCACAACCCCTATCTGCTCTAGGTCACAACCAAGATCCTTGCACCTCTTCCTACATCCATGCCCCAGGTCACAACCCACTCCCAGACCGTGTAACCCCACTGTAGCTCAATCGCCTGCTCCAGGTCACAACCTCCTCCTTCACCAAACTCTCTCTCAGATCTCACAACTCCTCCTGCACCAAATCCACTACCTTGAACTCCCACACCCTGAACCTCCTAGTAGAGTGTGGCTCTTGAGCATTTACCAAATTCTTGACATGGCTCCTCATCAAAAATTACTGCCCACCCTGTACTAACCAGACTATAATTTAACAGAACTTCCAAGCATGAAAAATAAGATCAGGAATAAATAGTATTATTACTAAAAAATTCGCTGGATATTAACCAGCTGTTCATGAAAGGGCATTGCTGAGCTCTGTGAATTCCTGCATTTAGTCCTGGAATGACTTATGCAACTGATGTGCCAAAATTTGATATTTCCCTACATGTTTATATGTGACCTATAGGTGTAATACACCTGCATCAACCTTTTTTAATGATTGTATAGGTCGTATTTCACAGAACACAGGCACAAAGAAGCTATAGTTATGATTTGTGTATGTATTATCAGGTTACCTTTCTCAAATTTTTGCATAACTTAGTCTATTTTTTTGGCTTCACATGGCACCCCGATTCAGAATTTGCCAGCGTGGTAGTTGAAATTAAAGATCCTATTTCCAGAGGTGCTCAGGCCTTATAACTTTATCAGAATTTATTGGGGACTTTGTGTGTTTAGCATCTCTGAAAAGCAGACCTTTAATAATTAGTCCTATATATCTTCCGCCAAAGTTAAGTCTTACTGTAACTGTATACACTGCTAATTCATGTGTGATTTTTTATGATCAATCTGGATAAATAAAGCCCAAGGCAAGCAAAGTATGACCTAGGAATAAGAAAAGTTCAAGAAATAATTTTGTTTTTAATGGCTACACCTGAAAGAACAATTTCTCTTTACTGTTCTACTTCGAGATGACAGTAGATGAAATGATAAAGTCCCCCAAAACAATTCACCTTGCTCTAAAGACATTTGAAGGCACTTAGTTAATTTGTAATCAGAACATGTAAACACTGTAATCATCTGTGCTTTTCATACATCCTTTTTCTAGAAAATAATAAAGCTTCCCAAAATCAGTATCTTGAAAGAAGATAGCATGGAATCTTCCTTGTTGCAAATTTTACGAATACTCAATCTGGATCGCTTTCAATGATTTAAAAATGCCAAAAACTAAGCTCCTATTCTAAACATCAAGCAGGTTAGAAAGGAAATATTATTACATTTTGTACATATTTGCCATTTGACAATGTAGTCCTCTGCTTCTTTATATTAATGACCACAGTGATTTTATTCTCTTCTTTGAAGACAAAAAGTAGATATTAGTGCTTGCATTAACAAAAGTTCAAAGGCAAGGGATTACCTATTTGGCTTTTTGAATAGCAAAGAATGATTAATACCTAATACAAGACCGCCTTCCATTCCATTACACATCAGTCCTCAGTGGGTAATGTTTAGCCTGTCACTGCCACTTAACATCTTCATTATTCTTGTCTCTGAGAGTACTTATTGCCAGAGCTCAACACTAGGAATTTACCCAGTTAAGAAACATGATTGTGTCAGTAGAGCTGTGCAAAGCATTTTGCACATAAAAGAAAACTGTCAAACACATTTTCTTGTCATTGATTTTTCTGAATGGGATACAACAATTCACTTTTTGACTGGTGCACAGTATTTATTTTGCCTGTTTGTTTCCAAACTAAACACCGTAGCTGTGTGTTTGAAACCAGGAAACACTGGCAACAAATAAAAGATGTTCAACTTGTGAACATCTATACACATAGCTTCAAGGTGGAGAATGATATTTCTGCATCTATATATAAAGAGATGTTTATTATTTGAAAGGTAGAGGCTATTTTCATTGCTATTTTTTTTTCTTTTTTAAAACCCAATTTTCAAGTTCAAAGCTATAAAATTAGGTACCTAAATTCATATTTAGGCTTAGTGGGAGTTATATGCAAATGCCAGACTTTAAGCACCCAAGTATGACAATTTGACCCTAAAATAAGAAGTGGCTGAGAAATTGTCATTTAGATCTAGATCTAACTAGGTTTAAAGTGCAGTATTCAAACTGAAATAGGTGAAACATTCAGTTGTCCATTATAGAAACAAACTATTCTTCTCAGATTTTGGCTGCATCCAAACCAGAACTAAACAACAAGCCTATATGCAATTTTACAGTCAATCCCTGCATACGGTATTAAGTTGATCATAAACAGAGTTGTTATATGAGTTGAAATCCAAATTATTCCCCAGTTTCAAAGTTTTAAACTTCTAGATTTGCACAAAAATTCAAAAGATTCAAAAATAATAGTTTCTACATCTCTAGTGACTTTCAATGTATATAAAATAATTTCAAATGGATAATTAATTAAACCTTCTTAATTACAACCTTTATATCCAACTGTATACTATCAGAGAAAGAAATACTTGCACATTTGAGGGCTGAACTGTTTTTTTAAAGGCTATACGAAGACAAGAAGTGACAAGGTTACAAACCGTCTCTGCTACATTTCATTATGGATGGTCCCATTCATCTTTATTTTATCTTTCTTATTATTGATATGTATAGTAGTCCAACCTAAGCATTTGACCAATTTATAATCAGTTAGGCAGCCAGCTAAATATACCTGTTTTTATCCCTGTTTCTTTTTTATGTTTACAGGAAGCCAAAGTTTTGGAAATCAGTTATACTCAGATGAACCTAAATTCAATTTATTTTAACTTGGCAGATTTTAAAAAATAAATTGCAATACTGTATGTTTTGGTTACAACCCCTGAAGATTTCAACAGTCCCAGATTTGATGAAGCAATGTAGCCATGTGAAAAACACCATCCTTGTTTTGCTTTAGTACTTTGGTGGGGATGAGCAAGGAAAACTCTCCATCTTAAAGGTAGCTTTAAATCTATCCACGGTAAAGGCCATACCTGATAACTGCATTAATTGAAGCATCAGCGTCTGAAGAGTTAACTAGCAAAATATCCGTCCCTGTAGGTGCATCCTCTGGAATGGTGGTGGAATACATCTTAAAGGCAAATGTAGGAACATTGTCATTGACATCATCCACAGTGACAGCAATAGTTCCAGTGCCAGTAAGGGCAGGAGATCCTGGGGGGAAAATGGGATTTAAAATGCTAGAGGTTACAAATACAACAATACTAATACTGGATATGCCACTCTTCATTTAAAATCTAACACTTCAGCATGTCACTGCTCCCGGAGATCCAAAGCCAACTCAATGTAAAGAACAGGGCTAGCTTGTTTTTAATGTAGGCCATCTGATTACTAAGTACAAGTCACACACAAAATTCTTCCATCTCATCTTACTCAAGAAATAATTTAAAGTGTAAGTTCCGGGCATAAAGATAAACTGGAAACAACAGAGAAAGCCTTGTCTGTAACAACCAGACCCAATTTGAACATGTTGACTTTTCTTTTTGTCTAATGGAAGTCTGTCATGGATGGCACATTGACAGCCTTGGAGCTCAACCCCTCAATTTATTTATCCACAGAACAAATAAAGCAGAGGCAGTAGAATGTGGTTTTCCTTCCTTTCATTCCCTCAGTCTCTCACAATCCTGACCTGGAATGATCTTCTTTGAGGGCTGGAATGTAGTTCCATTTCCAGAATCGTTCCAACTTTATTTCTTTGATGCAATGACCAACAATGGTGCCACTTGGTGCCAAATCAGATAGTGTTTACTATGACATGTATACTGGTGTATAAGAAATCAGACTGAACTCATTTGACCTACTTTTTGTCTTGGTTTTAAGTACTAATCTGTGCTGGATTCAAACAAATGAGAAATAGCAAGTGGACAGTTCATGTTCAGTCTTCCAATATCTATTCTTTGAACCCCATCTCCTGTTAAATGCAAGCTAAGACACAGAAAATGTTAACAAGGGACCTAAATCATATTAGCTTCACCAGAATTATCATGCTCACTAGGAGGCAAGGAACAAATGCATTTAGTCTGGTTGTCAAAATAATCACTTTAGTAGCTTTCTGAGCCTGTCCTTCCCCTTCTTGACTATGAAACAATAATACTGTATTTCTCACTATTTTCACTTATATTACGGCTGGCACAGTAACCTCCTGCCTCTAAGGAAGAATCTGTGATGAAACCTCCAAGTGGACAGTTGCCAAAAAAAAACAAACCCAACAAAAAACCACCACCCCCAAAGTACAAAAAAGGAACTGTGCATAAAGCAGAAAGGAAGGGAATGAAAGAAGTTCAAAGTGAAATTTACCAAAGAATTACATACATTTCACTTTAAAATCTATTGCTCAGGCAGGCTGGATCATAGCACTCAGTGGCATGCTGCTGCCAGCTAAACAGGTGCATGTTTGATGCTGTGGATTTACCTTACCCAATTCTTTTTACGCTATGAATTTAGTAATTCGTTATGCCAGTAAAGTACTTCGGCCAGGAATTTTACATGAAGCCATCAGTCTGACTCATTCTGTACCCTGCTTGCAGTTATGTCATTTAATCAAACACTTACAAATAGGAAAGGCTACAAAAAGTGTACTTGACTGCTGAAGTATTGCTGGTGGAGTGTTTATTATTAGCATGTAAATGAAACAAAGTCCTCGGTTATTGCATGTGTCAGCTACAAGCATTCCAAATACATTTAATTGGCTCATTCACCTGATAGTTCATGAAATGCGAAGTTGAAAGCTGTTACATTTCACAGATGATTAGCTATTTTAGACATACTAGAAATACTAATCTAGGATAAGTCATATTCAAATAGCATTTATAGTGTAAGTCAACCAGGAAAAAGAAAGCTAGTTGACAGAAAAGACTTGAAGTCCATCTTTTTACAAGCAAATGCTACAGGTGATGGATAAAGAACACTGGAAACATAAGCCCTTGGCTTATTCACAGAATGAAGAAACACGGCACAACTAATGCCAACACAAGCTTCCCCACAATGCTCCTTCAGTTCATCTCAGGACTAACCTGATGGGACGAACAGAGAGAGAGAGAGAGAGAGAGAGAGATTCTCTTTCCTATACAGCTATTCATTCTTCTTCCTCTTAAGTGAAATGGTCAAAGGCTGAAAATGAGTGCCAAATTTAATAATGCTTTTGTAATGGTGATATCTGGCCATTAAAAATTGGCTTGTGACCAGCAATATATTGTCTAGCAAAGTAATGGACACTTTTGATCTGGGTAGAATTTGAATTGATAAACCACGGAAAGACAATTCTGTTGCTGAAATCCGGACCATAATGAAGTCACTGTGAGTTATCCCATTGCCTATATCCCAAAATAGCAATGTACTCACCTGTCTCCTAAGTCAAAAGAACACAGATACACTTATTATTGCGTAATTCTCCAGATCTGAAGAAGTGTGTCTTTCCCACTAGAACTCATCACCTAATAAATAATATTGTTATTCTTTAAGGTGCTACAGGACTGCTTTCTTTGTTTTGTTAAGATACAAAATAACACGGCTACCTCTCTGAGACTACGTAACGAGAAAAATCAAGCATTCTTTCCTACTTGTCTACTCGCTCGTATTTATAAGTGAAAAGTCATATTATTTCCATGTCATGTTGAATAGTAACAGAGAGAAAGCCGTGCTAGTCTATCAACCTTGATTACTATTTTTGGTTCTCTGTGCCTTAAACATTGAGTCTGTTCTGGTATAGCTATGATCTGAAGAAGTGGGTCTGTCTCACGAAAGCTCATTGCCTAATAAATTATTTGGGTAGTCTTTAAAGTGCTACTGGACTGCTTTTTTGTTTTTATTTCCATTTCAGTGCACGTCACAGCTCCAACTTCATATTGAGTCCTGACAATGTTCATTTCCCTGTAAGTGACGGGCCATCTCACATCTAGGCTGTGCCTACACTTGCATTCCCCTTTAGAAAAAGGCATGCAAATGAGGGAAATCAAAAAAGCAAATGAGGTGCAGATTTACACATCTAGCACCTCATTTGCATTTTCTTTGTTCAAAACAGCTTCTCTCAAAAGAAGAAAAGCAGTGGTGGTGTGGCTCTTTCGAAAGCAAACCCCATCTTCAAAAGAACCCTTTTTCCCTCCCCAGAAAATAGGAAGAAGGGTTCTTTTGAATATGGGTTTTCCTTTCAAAAGACCTGCTTCTACACTGCTTTTCTTCTCTCGAAAGAAGCTCTTTTGAAAGAATATGCAAATTAGGCACCAGATATGTAATTATGGATCTCATTTGCATTTTCACTTTCCTTCATTTGCATGCCTCTTTTGAAAGGGGAATGCAAGTCTAGACACAGCCTATTGACTCTTTGAGAAATAAAAGATGAGGACTTTTTTTGAAAAAAATAGTGACATAGGGCTAAATTCTGTAATCCTCCAGCAAGCAGAACTCACAGCACTTTCACTGGAAGTTCTGCTTGATTAAAGATCACAGATTTTTATCCTTTTTAATTTCATGATTATCTAGGTTGCATTAATAAAAGTGCTGTATTAATGGTGACAATTGTAATTTCTATGGCTGGGCCAGGTTCCCAGATTTGAATTCTGCTTTGATAGCAGTTCTTGCTGAAGACTTTTCTTCTTACACTTTGTACATTTTCCCACCAAGTTTCCCTGAATAAATTTCATAATTATCCTTAGTATATTTTCCATAAACTTTAGATAGGACAGTCCTCATAAGTGATGTACCGTTAGGGTCTCTGATGATGATAGAAAGTTAGTTGTTGAAAAGTGAAGTGGTCCTGTACCAAGTGTGGGAATTTGTATTGCATGCACCGGTAAGCATTTCTGGATGTAAACAGAGTCTGATTTTTTTTTCCAAATGAAAAAACCCCAAATCATACAAGACTCAGATTCCTGCAGTTAGTCCTGAATCCAGCTGATCTGAATCTAGCAGCACTAACCATAGCAGAAAATCTTGATGGTCTCTCTGCTTTGGAAATTGGGTTTTAGATTTTTTTACTGCACTCAATCATCACTATATCAATATTGTCACTACTACCATTATCATTGTCTCAGTGTTATTTCTTTGTACAGTATTGTGATTGTGCCTTGTGGCTGGGCACTACACACGAAGGAACAATGGTTCCTGGCCTAAAGAGGTCACAATATAAGTATATGAAAAGGGTCAAGTAGATACAGCAGATAGACTGGAGGGCAAGGGAGGAGCATAGCACAAGATGTCATACAATTAGAATTAACATAACAAGCTACCATCACAGAGCACCAATTGCCCAGTCTCTGTTTAATAATTTGTAGGCATCAGAGCAAAGATGAACTTAAGCACAAATTTGAAAGATGAGCTGAAATAACTCCTGTCTCTTCTTTCACTATAACTTACCCACTTCTCTGCATCTTCCCCACCCCCAGCAGCACCTATGTTCTGGTTCAAATTGCATCTCACCTCATCTGTATAAGTTTCCTCCTTTCTGGCCCCTCTGGTGTCTACACGCACTCTTTGAATCCTTCTAACATAGTCCAGGGAGGGAAAATCTCACAACACTAACTACAAGTATTTAACAGAAGATACTTGTTAAGTGTTGCTATTGTTACTATCATTGTGATCTGCTGTCGCTGGATTTCACCCTGCAAAGTGCTAAGCATCCTCAATTCCCTGTCAAATAAGGGAAGTTGAGGGCACCTAATCAGAGGTCCAGTAACTTACAGGATCAGGCCCTGAATCATGCAAGCCAACACATAAGTGCTTTTCTGAAGCAAGCCATTATTCCAGAGCTACTTATTCAGACAAAACTATCATTGACGAAGTTGGAGTTTTATCTGAATAGAGTCTTGAACAGGGTCTATAAAGAAGGGAAAATATTTGAACTGCTCACTCTCAGCTTAGAAAGTTATTTTTGTTCTACAAAATTTCTAAAAGGTGAAGCAATAATCCTCTCACTTCTGCCAATAGCTTAACCATGTCAAACATAAAAAAATAAATGCAATTGTTATTAAAGAGTGACCATTTTCAGGCCCTTGTCAAGCGAATCACTGTCTCAGTTTCCCCTTCTTTGTTACCCTTTGGGTACTCATGCACTGCACAAGTAGTGCTTCAAACTCATGACTTTTCTTTTGGAGGTCAGACTTATTTATATTGTATGACAAAAAGTATCTGTACTAAAGTATTCATTCTTTACCCTTGTTGTCTCAGTTCTTCATGTTTTTTCTGGCCTTTCTCCTTAGACTTCACAGTTGCTTGTATGAGGCCTCTTAGGTGACAGGCTCTAGTCCTAGGACTTCTGCCCTCCACTGATCAAGCAGGGGGTAGTTTCCTAGCAGTTTTCCTGACTTTGGGTTCTCTAACATTAAACTAAGAATTTTTCTTTTTGTTGTCCTAAAGGCAATCACACAATCCCAAGCCACATGACAGCTCTGTCACATACTCAAGTTGGCAACTAACATTTTCCAAATATCAGCATTCTGTAACAGTGCATGTGCGTGCCCAAAAGACTCATGGCCTCATAGTGCATAAATTATCCACAAAATGTAATAATAAAATGATGATAGTAGTATAGCTAGCTTGTCCCACTTCTTCTAAACACAATGTAGCATCATCCTTAATACAAAACAATACAAAGAATATTTCTTATTCATGGAAAGGTAGAAATGGTTCACTTTACAAACTGCATTATAACAGACTAAATCCCATGACAGTTTCTGGGGCAGGACAATATTAGCATGAATTAGCACGAACTAGTATGACTCACATATGTAATCTAGTGTTTTATGGTTTAGTCATTTGAAAGAATAACCTTTCAAAATCAGCAAACATCCCAAGGCATGGATGATATTGTGATATCAGATAGCTTTAATAAAATATATTTATCTGGCTTGAACCTACCTAATATATATTGTTTACTGACCTTTATTACTGGATTTTTTGTGAGCAGCAGAGCAGGAATGCTTTCTGAAATATAAATTTTCAATTCAATGTAATTTTCTATAATTGCCTATAATATGAATTAAGTGAGAAGATTGCTGTAAAACTTCAGCTGTCTTAAGACATATTAATTAGCGTATGCAAATTAATTATGAAATTTGAAAAACCAAGAGTTTTACAGTAAGCATGAATTTATAATAAACAGGACCAGGAATTATGATGTGGCTAGCTATACCATAACCATGAACTATTGACAAGTACGTTACATGTAAATCTACCATAAATCCAAAATTGCAAATGTATATCAAAGTTTAAATGATGTGCCATTGTAATGTAACATTAAGATCAACTCACTGGGAAATGCTACCCTCATTTCTAAAGGCAGTTTCAAATCCAATGTCTAATTTCAGGAATGGCTCCTATATTTTCAGGGTGGTGCAATACAACACATAAGATGCTGTTATGATTAATGAAAGCTAACTAAGTCCCCACATACCACCTCCCATAATTTTGTCAGTACTTTTAAGATACCTGAAAGATATACACTTGAAGATATGTATTTGTCTAGCAGACAGGAGACTGATTCAAATTCAAGTAGCTCAGGCTCGTTCACTTTGGAAGGCCAGCAGACTAATGTGGATGCAATGATACCTGTTCCCAGCAGACTAGCAGGCTATGACATGGCATAGGATGGATAAACAAATTACTGTACCTGAAATTTACTTGTTCTAGTACATCAAACCAGACTTACTTATATGGATTCTGACCCAGGCCTGTGAAACCCAGCAAATGCCATGCCTGTCACACATATTGTGAGCTGGAATTCTATAATTCTATCTGCTCCAGTCCAGACTGAGCTATTAGGAGAAGAGTAAAGGAAATCACAGGTTTCCTTTGTTTCCATATAGGAGAGAGATTGGCTAGGTACAGGAGAGTTCACAACTGGAAACAATACTTTCATTTACACCTGACAATCAGGTGGACAAATGAAACAATGGGATGGGATTGGTATAGTGCTGGTCAAGAGAACTGATGTTTGAGAAGATTGTAATAGGAATATTTTACTACTGCCTGCTAAAAATTACACACAACTCTGACCTGTTCTTCTGAAGCAACAAAAGCAAGAAAAGGGGAAGAGAGAGAAGTATTTTACCAACAGCTAGATGGCAATGTAGATGAGATTCCTGGTCATGATATAACTGTGATAAAGAGAGACATGAATACAAAGTTTGGCAAAAGATATGGTAAACAAATTAACAGTGTTGGACCACACAGAACTGGGACAGCAAATCATAATGGGGAAAGGTTAAAATATTGCTGTGAGATGAACAATCTGATTATTGGTGGTATGTGCTTTCCTCACAAAGACATACACAAGGCTAAATGAAACTCAACTGTCAGTTAAACTAAAACCTAGCCAGACCACATTATTTCAGTAAAAGGCACCGATCGCTGTTGGATGTTAAGAGCTATAGAAGTATCAAGTGTCTCAGTAATCATGTTTACTAATGGGAAAGATACAGATGAGGTTAAGGGCCAAAAATATATGGGTGGAGCAGAGGTTAAATTTGACCTTTAAAAATTAAAAGATAGTTCTGTGAGTATGAAGTTGACACTTTGAGAGCATCTAAGGCCACTGACTTGAGATGACGAAGAAATCTTGCCACAGACTGGATGGAAAATATTCAAGAAAGTGATACAAAATACATCTGAGGAAGTTATTGGAAGGCCTAAGCAAACAATGAGAACCTGGAAAAGCACCAAAACAAGAAAATTGCAGGAAAAAGGATAAGCAAGCCAAGACTGCTGGGAAAGCAGTAGTAAAATCATTACATAATGCGGTGAAAGAATCACAAGAATTGGCCAAGCCAAAATTCTGGAAAGAAGAGGCCCAACAAGTAGACAAAACATCAAGGCTGGGAGTACATGGAGATGTCCTGCCAGCAACTTCACGCTAATGAGCAGTCTCGCAATTGTAAATGGCTGCTTATTAGCATATTTCTGCAGCTCATTAGCATAGCTGCATGAGATCTCGCTGCCGGCAGAAGGTGCTGCCGCCAGCAAACAAGCCGTGTAGATCTGCCAGCAAAACCCCTCTCTGTCACCAGCCTCTTATGAATTCCAGCCTGTTTACTGCTAGCAGCACCCTCTGTGGGCGAGATCTGATGCAGCTATGCTAAAGAGCTGCATGTATATGCTAATGAGCAGCCACTTGCAATTGCGAGACTGCTCTTTAGTATGAAGCTGCCAGCAGGATGTCTCCATGTAGACCCAGATCAAGAAAACAAGATATGACGAGGGTAAATTATATAAAAACACAATCAGGCCACTGATGTAAGTGATAAGAATGGTCTGTGGTGAACTGACAACAAACACCAAAGAGGTGCTGAAAATATGGCAGGATCACTTTGACAAAGTGCAGAACCCTTCAGTTTATTCAGATGTAAGCATTCTAGACATGCTAGATTAAGGGTATATCAGCTCTGAAACACTGTCACAAAGAGAAGAGAAAAAAGTGGAATAGGCAGGATTGCAACTGAGCTGTTAAAAGCCAGCCGGACAAGTGCTATCAAAATATAAGGAAAAACGTATATCAGAAAGCATAGTTGCAAGACAGGGTAGCAGGTGGCTCGCTAAATGCAACAGTGCTGCCAGTCCTGAAGAAACAAGATCCTGCTGATTTGAATAATTAGAGAGTTGTAAGATCATTATCACTATTAAGAAAAATCATGAAAAAAACAGATGGCAACAAAAAATTACTACCAGTTTTAGAGGAAGTATTAGGGAAGGAACAGTGTGATTTAGATCAGGCAGAAATTCCACTGACCAGATATCCATACTCTGACAGCTGATGGGGAGGATGAAGTGAGAAGGGAGATTAAAAAGTGATTCCTGTTTTCATTCACTTCACTGAAGCATTTGATTCAATTAGAAGGGAAGCATTACAGAAAGTAGTAAAATCACACGATGTTCCAGATATGAAAACTGCAATTATAACAGTGATCAGCAAAGACTCCTGGACTGTGTCTGCTACACTAAATAAATAACTTCAAAGTTGCTTACTTCGAAGTACAACTTCAAAGTAAGCAACTTTGAAGTTTAGTGTCTACACACACCCTCCTTCAAAGCTAAACTTTGAAGCAGGGCACTACTCCATTCCCAGGAATGGAATAAGGACTTCAAAGTTGGGCTCCCTACTTAGAAGTTAACTTCAAAGTAAGGGAAAATGTGTGTAGACCTCTGCTGGCTACTTCGATGTAGTGCCTAATTTCAAAGTTAACTTTGAAGATAGGTCCTAGTGTAGACGCACCCCTGTAGTACTATCAAAACAAAAAGCAGTCAAGTAGCACTTTAAAGACTAGCAAAATAGTTTATTAGGTGAGCTTTCGTGGGACAGACCCACTTCTTCAGACCACAGCCAGACCAGAACAGACTCAATATTTAAGGCACAGAGAACCAACAACAGTAAGCAAGGAGGACAAATCAGAAAAAGATAATCAAGGTGAGCAAATCAGAGAGTGGGGGGGGGAGGTCAAGAATTTGAGAATGGGCAGATCATTATAAAGTCAGTTCAAGTCAAAGTTTGGTGTAAGACTAGGCAGCAGGGAATTATCATGTTCTTAAATTGCAAATGCTGGATAAAGAGTTAAACTCTAGCTTTAACAGATGACCTTGTACAGCCAACAGATATCTTCCAATTAGCCATATTTTTGTTATTCTTGGACAATTGGTGTAGTTGATTTGAATTTACAGTCACTTTGTGTTCTTGTCATTTATTGTAGTTGGAAAAGAGACAAAAGATAAAGCATTGAAATGCAGCAACAATGAAGTCACAGAAGAAGTAAAATGTCCCTGGAAACTTCATCAATGTAGAAGGTTCCATTACTGATGAGATTAAAACGAGATGTATGTAGCTACAAGTGATGCAAAATTATGGACTGATACTTTTTTGCCATACCCTTGCCTTAATACCAGGATCAAGCATCATCTACATTCTATCAAAACAAAAAAACAGTCATGTAGCTACATGACTGCATTCTGTGATAGAATACTGACTAACACGGAGATCTCTCTGTCATCTATACTGAATCTTTATCCAGCCCCTCTTCTTAAAGATCTCCAATAATGATGATTCTACAACCACCCTAGGTAATTTATTCCAGTACTTCCCCACCCTGACTCTTACGAAATTTTCCTAATGTCCAATCTAAACCTCTCTTGCTGCAATTTAAGCCCATTGTTTCTTGTTCTATTATGAAAGGCTAAGGACAATAATTATTCTCTCACCTCCTTGTAACACCCTTTTAGGTACTTGACAGCTGCTATCATATCCCTTTTGAACCTTCTCTTTCATAAATTGAACAAGCCCATTTTCTTTTACTCTTCCCTTATAGGTCATATTCTCTCACTCTTTAATCATTTCATTTGCTCTTCTCTGGACCCTCTCCAATTTCTTCACATCTTTCCTGAAATGTGTTGCCCAGAATTGAGGCCTAATCAGAGCAGAGTATAGGAGAAGAATTACTTCTCATGCCTTGCTCACAACATTCTTGTTAATGCATTACAGAATATTTTTTTGCAACAGTGTCAATTGTTCACTCACACTTAGCTTGTGGTCCACTATACTCACTAGCTCCCTTTTCTGCAGTACACCATCCTAGGAAGTCATCTCCCATTTTGTATGTGTGAAACTGATTGTTCTTCCCTAAATGGAGTACTTTGCATTTGTCCTGAGTAAACTCCATCCTATTTTTCCCTCAGACCATTTCTCCAATCTGCCCAGATCATTTTGAATTCTGACCCTTTCCTCTTGCAACCCCTCCTGGCTTGGTAGCATCTGCAAACTTGATCCATGTGCTCTCTATTCCATTACCTAAATCATTGATGAAGATATTGAATGGAACTGGCTCCAGAACTGATCCCTGTGGAACCCCAGTTGTTCTTCCCTTCCAGCATGACTGTGAACCATTAATAACTACTCTCTGTGAATGGTTATCCAACCAGTTACACACGTACCTGACAGTAGCCCCTTCTAGGTTGAATTTTCCTAGATTACTGATAAGAAGGTCACATGATACTGTATCAAATGCTTTACTAAAGTCTAGGTATGCCATGCTCACCACTTCCCCTTTACCCGCAAGACTTGTTACCTTACCAAAAAAAGCTACCAGGATGGTCTGACTTGCTTTGCTCCTCACAAACGCATGCTGACTGTGACCTATCAACTTATTATTTTCCACATGTGCAGATGGATTCCTTATATATTTGTTCCATTATCTTCCCTGGCACTGATGTTGACTGCCCTGCAATGTCCTGGGTTGTCTTTATATTCCTTTATATAGATGGTCACTGTATTTGCCCTTTTCTCATCTTCTGGAATCTCTCCTTACTTCGATGACTTTCCAAAGGCGATAGCTATTGCCTTGGATACCTCCTCTGTCAGCTTCTTCAGTATTTAGGAATTAATCAGTTGAAGAGTTGAGTTGAAGATGTCTAACTTTTCTAACTTATTTTTAAGTTGTGCCTCCCCTATCTTAACTTCTTGACATACACCATTTCCACTAGCATTCACTATGATAGGCATCCAATCTCCATCAGTCCTCTTGGCGAAAACTGAAACAAAGAAATTAAGCACTTCTGCCATTTCCATGTTTTTGGTTATTGTTTCTCCCTCTTCACTAAGCAATGGGCCTACCCTTCATCTTGCTACTAAATACACTTACAGAATGATTTCTTGATTCTCTTCATGTCTCGAGCTAGATTGAGGTCAGTTTGTACTTTTGCCTTTGTAATTTTGCCCCTACATTTCTGTATTATTTATTTATATTCCTCCTTTATACTTTGACCTTGTTTCCACGTTTGATATAATTCCTTTTTCATTTTTAGGTCATTCAAGACCTCCTGGTTAAGCCAGTAGGCATGCTTCATCTAAGGATAGTTTTGTTTCACAGAATATTCATTCTGCACAGACAGAACAACAAGCATAGAGAAAAAAATTGACTTTCTGTGTTTGACTTTCACAACCAATTTGTGCCTCTACTTTGTTCTAATACATGAGTAATAAAATAACACTAAACGTATGAAACTAAATATTTTCTCATTCTCACCATTACATATTCTTTCTTCACATATGTACACTTAAAACTATACAAAAGGAGCAATTATTGCAGGTACATCTTCTGCTAATTACTATATGGCTATTGTGAAATAACACCCGTTATCTTCAGATGGTTTAATTCTCAAATACATGGACAGAATAAGCTCTCTTGACCAACTGTAATCCTCAAGTACATGACAGCGTCTTCTCTAACATATATTCAGCTTTGAACAGCATAGTTGCAATTTGGAATGAAAGGAGAAATTATTACCAAAATATTGAGTGAACCTGGATTGTTAAAAGAAAATAGTCAGAGATCAACAAATACCAAGCAAGCCAATTCCTGAATACATTGAAAGAAAGTTTAGCAAAACAACTCAGTTATACAGTTTTGTGCCACACAGAGACAAACAGGAAAATGCAAAACCAGAAACATACAATTTTTTTGTGATCTACACATGGCTCGTTTCAAAATCTACACAGGCCTTTGGTCTTGTTGGGCGTGACATATTTTACAATTTTGGAAATAATGAAGCTATTATAAATTTCAAAACCCAGAAGGCTGATGTCTTCGTAAGTACTAAAATATCAAAATTAAGTGCTAGTAAATTGACAGAAGACATGTGGAAAAAAAAAAAAAGAAGTACAGGCACCTGCTTTACCAAAACAAAACAAAACAAAAAAATGAAATCAAATAAAATGAATGAGGCCAAGTGACACTGAAGTTCACACTGCAAGCAGATTATAATTTTTGTGGGCCCATTTAAATTAAACACATCATTACCCTGAAACACGGAAAGCAGTTCAACAAAACAGGAATTTTTGCACAACTGAAATCTGTTGCTTTGCAACGAAGCTGATTTCATTCCTGCAGTCAAACATTCGCTGAATAGGTCCTCAGACTGAAAGTCGTGTTCCTTATTAGAAAGCATTAACTTTTTCATGGCATAAACAAGATTTTTCTCACAGTGGAGCTGTCAATCTTACTAAATGAATTAAAAAGACAGAGTGAGGCCACTGCATGTTTTTAAATAATTATGGAGATGTAACCTCTTAACAGTTAACTCTGCAAACAGGATCCATTTTGAAGCCGTATTTTAGTATCTCAGCTTGGAATTTGCTTTTGGCTTAAAAACTCTCATTTTTACCCTAAACACAAAGGAGACTGTAGTCACAAAATCTGAAGGAAATTTTGGGTTACAGATCATTAAAAGTTATGTATCTCTGAAAAGCTGACTCATACTCCTTTAGGCAGAGAACAACTTTTTATTGTCTCTTCAAAACTCTGTATAGTTATGGTACATCCTAGTGGTTAGACCCTTGGGTCACAACTCTGCCATCTGCAGTATCCCCTGCTAATGGCTAATGTAGCATGGCAGTGGATAATAGATAGTTACTTGGACCTTCAAACAGGTTACCCTTGAAGTCTATCCCTTTCCTGGGTAATAAAGTCAAAAAAAAAAAAGGCCGGTGTCATCCAAAAAGGAGTTTCTGACTCAAATCTGTCTGGAAGCTACCAGGTACTGACCAGCAATGCTGTACTCCATGGCTGCGTCTACACGTGCACGCTACTTCGAAGTAGCGGCAGTAACTTCGAAATAGCGCCTGTCACGTCTACACGTGTTGGGCGCTATTTCGAAGTTGAAATCGACGTTAGGCGGCGAGACGTCGAAGTCGCTAACCCCATGAGCGGATGGGAATAGCGCCCTACTTCGACGTTCAACATCGAAGTAGGGACGTGTAGACGATCCGCGTCCCGCAACATCGAAATAGTGGGGTCCTCCATGGCGGCCATCAGCTGGGGGGTTGAGAGATACTCTCTCTCCAGGGGCTCTGTGGTCACCGTGGGCAGCAGCCCTTAGCCCAGGGCTTCTGGCTGCTGCTGCTGCAGCTGGGGGTCCGTGCTGCATATACAGGGTCTGCAACTAGTTGTTGGCTCTGTGTATCTTGCACTGTTTAATGAAAGTGTGTCTGGGAGGGGCCCTTTAAGGGAGCGGCTTGCTGTTGAGTCCGCCCCGTGACCCTGTCTGCAGCTGTGCCTGGCTCCCTTATTTCGATGTGTGCTACTTTGCCGTGTAGACGTTCCCTCGCTGTGCCTATTTCGATGTTGGGCTGAGCAACGTCGAAGTTGAACATCGACGTTGCCAGCCCTGGAGGACGTGTAGACGTTATTCATCGAAATAGCCTATTTCGATGTCGCAACATCGAAATAAGCTATTTCGAAGTTGGGTGCACGTGTAGACGTAGCCCATGACTGCTGGCTCCCTGGGTCACACCTTGTTCCTTAGTAACAGAGAGGCTCTCTCTCCCTGTTACTATTCAACATGCAAGCCACTATACTCAGCTGTTTGGAATGGAGATCCATCAATTACATGAAATCTTGTTACTTAGTTTCTCAGTCCAGGGTGCGGCCACAGCCTCACTGGAAAGGAAAAAAACAAAAAACAAAACAAAAACAAAAACAGACCACAGGATTCCTTAAACCTTAATGACAAAGTGGTCCCTCCTCTGGGGCCTGAGGTAGCTACAGCTCGAGTGCTTTTCTTCCCTCTAGGTGTGTCAAGATAAGTCCCTCCCCCGCATCTTACCTGTTTATCTGAGCTGTCTGGCAATCTTTTAAATTCCTCCTCCAATTGGATTAGGGTCTGCAAGTGCAATGGGCCTGGGTAACGTGGGCCCAGAGCTGCTTGTTAACTTCAACTATCCTCATGCAGAATAGTAACAGAGAGGTAGCTGTGTTAGTCTGTACTCGAGCAAAACAAAACAGCAGAAATGTACTACTTTAAAGACTAACAAAATGATTTATTAGGTGATGAGCTACATATTTTATATCCTCATAACAACGTGGTACCAATTTCAGAAGGAAAAAAAATGAGGTAATCAAGACTAGTTTTGGACGTCTAAAAATAAGAGAAGAATATATTGGAAACAAGCTGCTAAACTTAGAAGTACAGGGTAAGAGAAGGGTTGGAAGACCCAAACTAGATGGATGAATGTTATGAAAAAGGGCATGATTAGCTGGGGAGTTTCTGAGGAACTGCATCAAGACAGGCTAATGTGGAGAAGGTCTTAAAGAGCTCTAAGAGGTAAAGGCCTAGATTTCAATGGTTTATAACTAGATTTCTAGTCTCGGTTCTGAAGGTGGTGGTTTGTTATGAAGAGAAGGTACTTATTTTTAAGGATTCATATTATTAAGTATGATAAAAGTGAAGCATTTCCTGAGTTCAGTCAGACAAAATATGAAATTTTACTGAGAAGAAAAAAAAAAGTTGCCAGGAAAGCAAATCGCACTCACATAAAAAAGTTAAGGATTTGGGGGTGGGAAGTTGCCCCAAATTGGGATAAAAAGCCAAACCTTCTGTTGTGGGAGTGAAATTCTGCAATATTTCTTTTAGGAAACATTGGAACATTCCTGCAGTTGGATCAGGTTAATCTGCAGAAAGAAAATATGCTCTTGGGAGTTCTGATGCCTCTGCAGACAACCTGCCAACAACCCAGGGAAGCCCTGGCTGTCAGTGGAAATCATTTTCCCAGCCCCACAAAGATAGTGAACACAACACTCACAATAAAGTGGAAAACCTCAGTCCTACATTAACCCCAGGAAGGAGATGAATGATCTTTTCTTTTCAGGACAAAATGGTACCCCAGATGCCAGGGAATTGCTCATAAACTTTCCTGTTTGATGCTGGGAAGCTGTTTGAGTTCTGGTGTACCTTTGGGGTCAACCAATCAAAATCAGCCACAGAGAGGGGAGGGCAGGGTGTACACATCTTGAAGAGGCCAAGGGGATTCTTTCCTGGGTTGCTCCACTCAGGCTGTGCGGGGGCGGAGGGGCTCCCACCAGGGAATATTCAGCCCCTATTTTAGAACATGTGGCTTGAACCAAATGATCCGTTACTTTACAGAAGAACCTTTCTGGTTGAAGAACCCCAAGTGAAATGAATGGGTTCCTGGAAGTCACTGTGGTGGGCAAAATAGCAAAAATTACAATGTGTTCTTTACCATACTGAAAGAAGTCAATGAGCATGCTCTTTAAGTTATATTGTCTATGTGTATGACTCACTCCCTCCATTTCTCTACCCTTTCTCTTCCTCTGACCTTTATGCTGATTACACGTTGGGTGCATCTACACTAGGAACTAACTTTGAACTTAACATCAAAGTTAGGCACTACTTTGAAGCAACTAACAGAGTCTACACACATTTTCCCTTACTTCGAAGTTAACTTCAAAGTAGGGAGCCCAACTTTGAAGTCCTTGCTCCATTCCCGGGAATGGAGTAGTGCCCTGCTTCGAAGTTAAACTTCAAAATAGGTGTGTGTAGACGCTCAACTTCAAAGTTGCTCACTTCGAAGTACTTCAAGTAAGCAACTTCAAAGTTATTTTTGCAGCATAGACACAGCCACTGTATTTTACCAGGGAGGGGTTTTGTTAGATTTCAGTATTAGATGCATCAGAATTTATATATAGTCCGGAAATTCAATATGTAAAATACAGCTGAATACCCAGTATTGTAATTACTAAGACTCCTCCCAAAACTCCAAGTGTGCTCAAGAAACTGCTTTTTTTCCTTTTCTTTTTTTTTTTTTTTAAAACATGTAAAGTATTGCAGGCACATACTGTGCAAGTTCCCCATAACATATTCTGCAATGGGTTTATGACCTAAACAGATGCCAGTTAGTAATTTGCTGCAATCAAACTCAGATCTCCAACTGTGAAAGGCTTGGGCATTAATCTGTTATGTCATAGAGCTCTTAATACTTTCCTGCAATCTAACGGTGCCTAAAGTACAACTCATTACGCAAGGTTCTGAGAGAAGACTGATATGCAGAGTAAATGCAGAGTGTTTTGATCCCAAATTATGTTACACTTACCATCAAAATGATGCATTTTGGGAAAAAAAAACATGGAAAGACCCCTTAGGATGAACTTTTTACATAAACATATAAAACTTGCACAAAGTGGGCAACCGCACACATATGTGCACATCTGAACTTGTCTGTATCATGTGCAAGTCACTAAGGGTGAAAAGGGTGAAGAAGGTGCATGTCTGTGGGCAAAATGGGTATATGCTCTCAACGTCCTTGAGAAAAGAACATTTAAAAAAATAAAATTGAACTTAAAAAGATTAACTTAAATATATTTTCAAACCAACAATTACTTATTTTTAAGTCATTGTTGTACACAGAAAACCGCAGGGAGGCTGGTTCCCTTAGAAACTGCTGACCATGTAAATTTTGTCAGCTCATGATTCCTGTCTATCCCACAGTGAGCTCCCTTTAATCATGGCTGCATTTTATTGAATTGTACTTTCAAAACATAGCATACAACTGGTGAAGATTAACCTTTGGAATAAGGATTGATGCCATATGTTCATGTTTTACAGGTCTTATCCTAGCAATTAAGCTTCCTGAAATTGTAGTCCAGGAGGTGAAGAATTAGCTAACAGACTTTCAATTTATAAGGTGTAATTGTGCTGTTTAAGCAAGGGTTTAAGATCACCGTGACTGGAAAATTTTAATAATTCTCAAAGACCAGGACATTTTCCTTGCATAGTAATGTTACCACTCCAGCATTTATCTTCTTTTTTCTTTCAAGTGCATGAAGTGCTCACGCACACAACACTGCTTAATGCTAGCAGTTTCCAAACCCACTGGCTTATATGTTTTAGTTTCACATAAAAGTGACATGTCCACAAAGAAAGTATTCTTACAACATTTCTTACCTAATATTTACAAAGCAATCTATAAGGTATGGAGTAACATTTAGGCAAAAGATGAAACTAGAAGACCATGAAAATTTTTAATAATTTATATTTCAATGGCTTTATAATTCTTGCTTGAGTTAGATTTTCTGAGTATAAAGAGCTATGATTCTGGCCTGCTTCTGAAACCATAAGCAATAAGGTATTTGAGAATCAAGGGTGTATTTAGCTACATTTTCAAAAAAGCTATACATGATTTGCATGCCTAAAACTGGTAAGTCTTTATGAAACAAACAAGATGGAACTTGTGCCAGCTTATGGTTGGAAATCTTCACTTCTTGACTTTATTGCTTTCAGTCAGTATTGTAAAGTATTATGCTGAAACCTGAACTACCTTGACATGTGTTCCAGAGGCAATGCCAACGTCAGTTCTCACTTTGTCATCAATCTCACTCAGCACATTCTTAGTAAATTGGTGATGATGAGCCACCCTAAACATATCCCTGCCTAGCATACATACAGATGACGTGATCCCCTTGTTCCCAAGTTCCCCTTGTTTCATGGAATTCTACCTGTTTTGCTAAGAACCTTACAAACAGTTTTAAACCGTCATCTGATTCAATTTGTATTCTCTACAGGTGACTGTGCTTAACTTGATCAGGGAAAGGGACAGTCTATTGACAACAGAAGTGCTTGTCTGTTGGGGGCTATGCATGGTGAAAGGATAATAGTGAGTACTTGGAGAGCAAAAGGAAAGCAGGGGGAAAGGAAACAAAAGAAAGGAAAGCAACTGGCTAATGGTAGGGGTGCAACATGGGTAAAATGTTTCTATCTTTTTGTTTTGTTCTGCAGACACACATTGCTTATTGTTGTTTGCCATATGCTGTGGTAAACTTTGTGGTATTTTATGTGTTTATGTGTTGGCACTCAAGGGATTAGCCTACACAAATCTACAAGAAACTTGAAAATTCACCTTCAGCCAGCTGCAAAGCGAAACAACCCAGTGGAAGCTCTTGAAACTGCACATAGTTACAAATAACATAGACTGGAATAAATGAGTTGAAACAGCTAGACACTGTAGCTACTTCCTTTGGGGAATACATAGGAGCAATTCACTATCGCTGCATTTACATTAGCCCCCTCCTTTTGGTAGAGACATGGTAATGAGCGAGTTGGGAAGATGCTAATGAGGTGCTACCATGAATATGCAGTACCTGATTAGCATAATAGTGGCCGCACATGATTTAAAAGCGCTGCTGTCAAATCATGGGCCACCCATGTGGGGGGGGTGTTTCGAAAGAATCCCCAAGACTTCAAAAGCCACTTCTTCCTAAAACCAAATAGGAAGAGGAGGCTTTCAAAGTCCAGGGGGTCCATTTGAAAGGTCCCTGTCCACATGGGCAGCGCACGATTTGAAAGTGGTGCTTTCGAATCATGTGTGGCTGCCATTATGCTAACGAGGCAATGCATATACATGGCAGCACCTCATTAGCATATTCCCAACTCACTCATTACCATGTCCCTTCTGAAAGGAAGCGGCTCATGTAGATGTAGCCTGAGGCTGTGTCTACACGTGCCCCAAACTTCGAAATGGCCATGCAAATGGCCATTTCGAAGTTTACTAATGAAGCGCTGAAATGCATATTCAGCGCTTCATTAGCATGCGGGCGGCAGCGGCGCTTCGAAATTGACGAGCCTTGCCGCCGCGCGGCGCGGCCAGACGGGGCTCCTTTTCGAAAGGACGCCACCTTCTTCGAAGTCCCCTTATTCCCATGAGCTCACGGGAATAAGGGGACTTCGAAGTAGGTGGCGTGCTTTCGAAAAGGAGCCCCGTCTGGATGCGCCGCGCGGCGGCAAGGCTCGTCAATTTCGAAGCGCCGCTGCTGCCCGCATGCTAATGAAGCGCTGAATATGCATGTCAGCGCTTCATTAGTAAACTTCGAAATGGCCATTTGCATGGCCATTTCGAAGTTTGGGGCACGTGTAGACGTAGCCTATGTCTCTTAAATAATACTTAGTATTTCCTTTATTCTAGCTAAACATACTGCAGGTTGTCCTTTGTAAATATCCTGATCTGTTTTAATCAATCTATAAAGAAAATTACTAATGCTGGCTAGTAAACTAACCATAAAAGTGAAGTGCAGCACTATTCAGTGTTATTCTGAGATATATGCACAGTAGACTGCCTGCCAGGCAGTATCTTATACAGGAGTATCTGTGAGCTCTTTCTTTTTGCAGCTGTGTTCAGAGTTTTCCTTTGGAAATTTTACATAATGCTGACTGACACTCATTTACTGCCTGTTCTCACATTTTAGCTGGTAATGGAATAAAACGTATCAGATTGAACAAGATGATCATTGGCACTTAGGAGCCAAACCTTTTAGATTTTGGCAAACCAATCTCAAAGGGCAAAAAAACATGAAAAAAACGTGTTCTCAAACACTTTCAAGTGAAACTAGCAGAAATAATACACATTAAAAATGACAGATATTTCTGTTTGTAGCCTAGACAACTTTATGTATTCAGGCTATGTCTACACGTCCCTCCCTTTTGGAAGGGGCACGTAAACAAAGCGCGTCGAAAATGTTAATGTGGCACTGACAGGAATATTCAGTGCTTCATTTGCATAACAATGGCTACCCACCGCATCAAAAATGCTGCTTTCGAATTGCAGACTAGCCCTGTAGATGGAGTTCTTTTGAAAGGAAACCCTGATTTCAAAAACGCTTTTCTTCCCAATTTTGCTGGGGGGGAAGGCAGCACTTTTGATGCTCTAGGTGGATGCCATTATGCTAAATGAGGTGCTGAATATTCATATTAGTGCCTCATTAGATTTTTGGACCCACTTCATTTACCTGCCCCTTTCAAAAGAGAGTGGCATGTGTAGATGTAGCCTTTGGGAACAGTTAGGGAAAAAAGGCTTAGGCCCAGACCCTCCCATGGGAGTTAAGCACCCAAAACGTGGAGGGTCTGAGCTTTGTCTAATATGAAAAAGCATAGAGTATTTCTAATTATGATACTAAAATAGATACAGAGGAATTAAATTTCTGTCTGCATTATTCATTCTAGTCTCATGAGTCTCTCAGACCATAAAACAGGAAAGAAATATATGGAATGTTAAACTGGTAATGATTTAGTCTGTCTTATTTAAACCAATTATGGGAGATAGAGTCCATACCAAATATAAGACCTATTCTGCATCTTTTACACACCTTTTGGAACTCAATAACAATATTAATTTAAAAGATATCAGTGGATTTAAGTAACTATCCATCTTTTTTGATGTGGAAAACATCAGAACAGAGAGTAACTCACTAACAAGCCATCAGGCAGAAGCAGTTCATCCCATTTGAACGTCTTTTTTTTTCCAAATATCTTGTCCAATGCTGATATTATAGTCCATCATCTTCTCACAATCTCAGTAGAAAGCAGAAATGCTGGAAAAGTAGTTGGAACCTAAACATTCACATAGAGATGCTGGCCTGCCTACATGCTTAGATGTATCATTGATTTTAGTGGAAACAGAGTTAGGTCAACACCGAGTGTTCTGAAAAATCCCATTCTTACTATGAGTTGACAGGTGATTTGCATAACAATGATGGCCATGCTCCAAACTGATGACCTAGTCCATTAATCCTTATTCACATGAAGTTGGATTATGAGTCGTGCATATGGCTGCAGAAGGGGGGGATACAGATTTTGCCTTCCCTGACAGTCCAGGGTAGAGTTTGTGCCCCCTGAGACTCTCTCAAACATGAGGTGAATTTTGGTGCACAGAATTTGCTCCCCCCCACACCCCCAACAGAGCAGCAGTCCCACTTTGTCCACGGCTCAGTTTACTCTGCATCCTCTTTTGAGATATTTGATTGCTGGGCGAGAAAAAGGAAAAGATTCTCAGGACACAAGGACTGCTCTGGCATGTGGTCACTACATGGGCTGTGCAAGGAAGTAAACTCCTCACATATCCTCCTGCTGCACATATACAAAAGTCTATGTTAATAGGGCATAATTTCTACAGAGGTAACCTTTGCCATCCTGCATGCTTGAAAGGAAGAATGTAAATTTTCATCACATTTTTTTCCTAAAGCAAAACATATGAACCAAAGAGATATAAGAATAACTGTCAATTATGACAAGAAAACCACTCTGATTTGTTTTTCAAGTAGTAGTGTTAAAACTGCATGTAACCTGGGTTGCTAGTTTATTTTGAAATAGAAAAGAAACAAACAAAACTTTTAATTAGTAGTTGCATATCTGGTTCTAGCTGTTGTGTGTGGTAACACAGTATTCTGCAAATGCAAGATGACGTGGTTGTATTTCATTTCAGCAGTAGACTGGAGCAACTATCAGGTTTCCAGATGTACTACTCCATACCCACCATGCAACTAATAAATAAAATGATGATGATGTGTGGAATGCTAAAATTTTCTCCACAATAAAGTTCAAAAGGTTCGAGAACTTATGATAAAAGCTGCCGCTTCAATTTTTGTCATGCTGCCAGATTGTACTGTCTACCCATCTTTGAATCTCCACCAGATGGAGCAGAAATGAAACCCTCTCTTTACTCAACACCTTGATCAGAAAGAAAGGTTCACCTAAATCAAATAATGATTTATGAGTGAGAAACAGATTTAAAAAAAAGAACAGTTTTGAATGGTTCCATGCTGGTGTCTTGTTAAATCTGCAGGTAGTGGTTTTGGGGAAGTATCTGCAACTCCATCCCATTATTCTAAAGTTCATCACTTTGCCTGACACATCTACTTATAAATCACATCTGTACCTTTATATACTCTGTACAGGGGCATATGCCATAGGAGGGACTCTCTAATTCAGATCAAAAGGGACTCTGAGGTTGAATTTATATCTCATTTGTTGATTAAAGTCCTAGGGGCTATTTTGGGCAAGGCACTGAGTAGGCCTCCAAGTGTTGAACTTCAGGAACCTGCCACAGACTAAATAAGAGTTCACAATGCTAAGAACTTCTTAGACACTTGGCAGAACTGAGTAGGGGAAGTAGGGAAGGACCTGCTAGGGGAAGTAGGAGTAGGGGAAGTGAATAGAGGTGAAGTGACCTGCTATTGGCAAGGACTGGAGTAGCGGAGTAGGGGAAGTGACCTGCTATTGGCAAGGGCTGCTAGCAGATTATTATTCCTTGCAGAAGGAAGAGTAGTGCAAGGAAGGAACTTCGCTCTGAAGTACAATTCTTTTCTCGTGCTCTTGCGTGGCACAACTCTGTTGCACTCGTGACATAGGTTAGTGTCTAACATACAGTATGGATTTAAGTGTTAACTAAGGGCCTAATTTTAGCAGCCTTATTCTAAATGAGTAACACCTTACTCTAAAAACAAAAACAAAACAAACAAAACCCCACCACATTCTGCATGAATAAGAGCGTTATAATCTTGTCTTCAGCGCGAATGGGACACTTACAGCCAAATCTTAGCCTCTGAGCTCTGGGGACTGCTCTAAGAACATTGCTGAGTATTAGCAGTTAGACAGAGCTGTTCTAAGGCATTTTCCTTACGCAGGGTAGACAGAGGTAGAGTATCTTATGGAGCACCGCAGAAAGTGTCACGTACAACTTCCTTACATCTGTCGCAGACTGGAACCATTTATACTCTGCAGCACCTGCTCTGATGGATAACAGACATGCAGGCTGGGATCATGGCCAACGCCAAACTGGCTGGCTAGGCCTCCAGGAAACCATGGAGTGTGACTCCACTTATCAAATCAGCCCATTGCCTAGAGATTCAGGGGACGCTAGCAGAAGTGCAGCCACAAAACAACAACATAGGGAAAATCAACATGCAAGTGTATGATTCCTGCAGTTATGTTAAAGGGACATCCACAGGATAGCATGATGTGAGTCTTCTTACTCAATAGCTGCGTCTACACGTGCACGCTACTTCGAAGTAGCAGCACCAACTTCGACGTTAGGCGGCGAGACGTCGAAGTCGCTAACCTCATGAGGAGATAGGAATAGTGCCCTACTTCGACGTTCAACGTCGAAGTAGGGACCATGTAGACGATCCGCGTCCCGCAACGTCGAAATTGCTGGGTCCTCCATGGCGGCCATCAGCTGGGGGGTTGAGAGATGCTCTCTCTCCAGCCCCTGTGGGGCTCTATGGTCACCGTGGGCAGCAGCCCTTAGCCCAGGGCTTCTGGCTGCTTCTGCGGCAGCTGGGGATCTATGCTGCAGGCACAGGGTCTGCAACCAGTTGTCAGCTCTGTGTATCTTGTGTTGTTTAGTGCAACTGTGTCTGGGAGGGGCCCTTTAAGGGAGCGGCTGGCTGTTGAGTACGCCCTGTGACCCTGTCTGCAGCTGTGCCTGGCATCCCTATTTCGATGTGTGCTACTTTGACGTGTAGATGTTCCCTCGCTGCGCCTATTTCGATGTTGGGCTGAGCAACGTCGAAGTTGAACATCGACGTTGCCGGCCCTGGAGGACGTGTAGACGTTATTCATCGAAATAGACTATTTCGATGTCGCAACATCAAAATAAGCTATTTCGATGTTGGCTGCACGTGTAGACGTAGCCAATGAGTGCTAGATGTCTACTCTGCCCACCCTTACAGGGATGCACTGTGAGAGGGTAAAAAAGGGATTTTCACAGGAGGAATTTCATCTTTGATGTGGTACTCATAAATCTTCAGATTTAATTTCATCTGGATATTTAAAGAGATTCATTTCAGCAAAAATGAAAAAACAAAACAAAACAAAACAAAAATCTAAATAACATATACTCTGTTCGGTAAGATGGAGCTTGCCCTGGTAAAAGCAAATGAAAGGGAGTATTTTCCCAGTTAACCTGCAGTCCAAAGAATCACACTTTTCCCCTGATGTATTTTCAGAGATAACATGGATGATTTTCAGAAGATGACCTTTTTTCAAGGTTTCATCTTGCACTGATTTCCACGACAGGCTGACAGCTCACTATGCAACCTACTCCTGAAAATGAGCTGAAAACCAAAAGTGAATTTTAACAATAAAAAAACTTCAGAGAGCTACAATAAAAAGAGAAATGGGCACATCACTCCTGTTACCACTGAGGAAAATTATGTTTCTGCTTTTAAATCAACTGATCTGACAGGAATCTCTTAGAATTTCACTGCAGTTATCTAGGCAGTATTTGTAAAGTGATTTAAATACCTATTGTCATTATGGTTCCATTGAAGTCAACTGAAGCATTTGCACAACTTTCAGTATGATGCTCCTATCAATGTTTTAGCTAAATCATGGGTGAATGTAAAGAAACTGTACCTTCCATTATATTAGCTGTACAATTAAACTAAACTAGAGTCCAATTAAAAGATAACGAGAGGACTGGCTGCAACTCCACTTGCCAGCAGAAGTTGGGTTGGATGGAAGGTCTAGACAGAAACTTATAATACAAATCCAAAGTGTATGGGCAGGGCTCAGCGCAGGCTGGAGGAGGAGCTCTGCTGGGGGCTGGGCTAGGCCCCATGCTGGTCAGGGGCGGGTGGGGCTGACACGGTATGAGGGGTGGGTTCTGTTGGGGTGCTTGGACGAGCCCTGTGTTGGGTGAGAGTGGGGCTGACATAGTGTGTATGGGGGTCTCCAGCTGAAGGCTGGGCTGGGCCCTGTGCTGGCTAGGGGAAAGGCATGGGCTGGCACAGTTGGGGGGGGTCTGTTGGGGGTCTGCGTCAGGTCCCGCACTCGGTGGTGGAGGTCCTGGCATGGTGCAGAGGGAGGCTCGATTGTGGATCTGGGCTGGGCCCTGCGCTAGCCAGGGGAGGGCCTGGCACCAGGATGGAGCTCCGTCATGGGGCTGAGCCAGGCAACACACTGGCTGTGGGAAGGGCTGGGACAGGCCCATGGTACAAACTTGCCCTGACAGACAGACAGATGGACACAGCATAAATAATATATAAGATATCAAATTTTATGCACACCTCTGGTTAACATCTAAATCATGGATACCAACTCAATGTAGATTAAGTTGACTGTAAAATTAGGCATATTACAACAATTAAATAGTTGATTCAGATGAAGTTTAACACTTTCTTTTTTTCTGAATACTTTCTTTTTCTTTTACCATTGATAAATTGAATAATTAGATTTGGACTGGAGAGAACTTTGGGGCAGGCCAAAATCAAGACAGCAGCTTCAATTAGTAACAAATCAGCATAATAGTTACAAGTTTAACATGTGAAGTAATCAAGTGTGGGGCTAATCTTGCCAATTATTTAAGGTAAAGATCATATCCACTAGCTATGCATTAACAGAAGTCTCCTGTGGACCATAGACTAATTTTAATGATTTCCAGAGGGTTTTTCTCCTGAGTTAAGATGAGTAAACTTAACACAACTGTAAAACCTGCTACAATTATACTTCTCATGGCTTGGTAAATCCTTTTTGTCTCTTTTTATGTTAACAAGTGGTTGAAGGCATGACTATGCCTTTAGCCAGAGCACTGAGTACAGGGCAGCGTGTAATATACAGTAGCCCTGTGAACCACTGTGCCTTAGAGACTCCCCCCATGGAGCACAAGTCCCTTCCTGACTTCTCTGTGCTCTATGGAAGACAGTTATCCTTTGCTGCATGACACTTCCTTTATCAACTCAGACCAGAGGTGCTAGGGATGTGGAGCCCAAGATGCACTAAATCTTACCACTCCCTACATAACTGGGCTGGAAGATTAAGCATGCTTATTTCAGACATGCTGGCTATCTAGGCACATGCATACCTCACAGCTGGATAATTCTGAAATTAGCAAGAGGCGGGCAAGTGTGTGTTTAATTCCCTATGAGGATCACAGAATCACAGAATCATAGGGCTGGAAGGGACCTCAGGAGGTCATCTTGTCCAGCCCCCTGCTTCAAGCAGGATCAACCCCTACTAAGTCATCCCAGCCAGGACCTTGTCCAGCTGGGACTTAAAAATCTCGAGGAATGGAGAATCTACCACCTCTCCAGGCAACGCATTCCAATGCTTCACCACCCGCCTGGTGAAGTAGTTTTTCCTAATATCTAACCTACACCTCTCCCTCTTCAACTTCAGACTATTACTCCTTGTTCTGCCATCTGACACCACTGAGAACAGTTTTTCAACCTCCTCCTTAGAGCTCCCCTTCACGAAGTTGAAGGCTGCTATTAAATCACCCCTAAGTCTTCTCTTCTGTAAACTAAACAAACCCAAATCTCTCAGCCTATCCTCATAGGTCTTGTGCTCCAGCCCCTTAATCATTTTTGTTGCCCTCCGCTGAACCTGCTCCAGCAAATCCACATCCTTTTTATACTGGGGGGGCCCAAAACTGGACACAATATTCCAGATGTGGCCTCACCAGTCCCAAGTAGAGGGGAACAACTACTTCTCTAGATCTGCTCAAAATGCTCCTCCTAATGCACCCTAGTATATCGTTAGCCTTCTTGGCTACAAGGGCACACTGTCTACTCATATCCAGCCTTTCATCCACCATAACCCCTAGGTCCCTTTCCATCGTACTGCTGGTGAGCCAGTTGGTCCCCAGCCTGTAACAATGCTTGGGATTCTTCCGCCCCAGGTGCAGGACTCTACACTTCTCCTTGTTGAACCGTATCAGATTTCTTTTGGCCCAGTCCTCAAATTTATCCAGGTCCCTCCGGATTCTCTCTCTACCCTCCAACATATCTACCTCTCCCCTTGTTTTGTGGATGTGTAGTCCGAGTCACAATCCAACACTTAGGAACTATGAAGAGATGAAGAGCAAACGTACAGCACAGGCCACAGCAGAGTAAAGATAGCAGAACAGTGCTCATACCAAATGGCAATGCACTTTCTAAAATTATGTTCTAAAACAATAATCTTACTTGTATTATAACACATGTGGGCACCATGGCAATGCTAAGATAGAAAATGTCATTGATAGTAGTTGCAACTGGAAGAATTACAGATTGGCTGTGGCCCCTTTCAGTGGGGCTATTGTAATATGGCACTTCAGAATATGTTAATGAGGCACTGTCATGAATATGTAGCACCTCATTAGCGTAATGGCAGCCACGCACACTTCAAAACTGCCGATTTTAAAGTGCACTCCACCCATGTAGCCAAGAGCCTTCAAATGGCACCCTGATTTCGAAAGCCCCTTCTTTTCATCTGGTTTTGGGAAGAAGGGACTTTTGAAATTGGGGCGGGGGTTGTTTTGAAAGGCCCCCAGCTACATAGGTGGTGTGCATTTTGAAACCATCAGTTTTGAAGTGCACGTGGCTACCATTATGCTAATGAGGCACTGCATAGTCATGGCAGTGCCTCATTACCATATTCTGAACTGTCATATTACCATAGCCCCTCCAAAAGGAGGCCACAGCCATTATGTTCATAGGATAATCAACATGGCTGTGGCTACACTAGGGCCCCCCGCCGCCTTCAAAAGGGGGATGCTCATGAGCCACTTTGGCAGGTGCTAATGAGGCACTGCCATGCATAGTGGCAGCCATGTGCATTTTGAAAATACCGCTTTCCAAACACATGGCACCAGTGTAGACAGGGGCCTTTTGAAAGAACCCTCCCCCCACCCCCGACTTCAAAAGCCCCTTCTTCCCATTTGGAGATCTGGCTAAATGTAGGCATCTAAAAACCCAGGCAAAATCCTAGCCCCAGTAAAGTCAGTAACAAATCTTCTCTTGACTTCAGTGGAATCAGGATTTCATTCTAGGTGGGTTCATAAAACTTCAGATCCCTGACTTTACACATAACAACTACAAAACAGTACAAAGACTTCAAATAGGTCTCTACATATACCAATGTGAGGGTTTGCAAATAGCAAAAAAAAAAAATCAGCCTTGGTGGCTTTCATATTTGATTTACCTGAATCGACTGCAGTGATCAGCAAGTTGTATTGCTCCTTAGTCTCTCGATCCAGGCTTTGTACCAAGTGGAGCTCTCCACCCGTGGAGAGAGTAAAGGCACCATCTTCATTTCCACCAATGAGAAGGTATGTAAGTTTGCCATTTAGACCTTGATCATCATCCCTTGCTACAACCTACAAAAGGAACATAAGCACATTATAATAAATACTAATTACTGAATGGTACATACTTGTATGTGTCATTAACATTACCTTCTGTGGCAAAGTATTGACAGAAATACTCCATGTGCGACAGAGCATACTATAATGGTTAGCAGTTTATTATAAACAGTCTGTAGCATTAAACTGACTTAATTTAAAAGGAGTGGTGAGTGTCTTAAAAAGTGATGTTTAAAAAAAATAATAATTTACTCTTTTTCTCTAAATGCGAATATATTTTTAAGACCAGTCTCTAAGCCAACTTAAGCTCAGCAAAATACACTGATGATTTTGGAGGAACCTGCCAAACTGAAGAGAGTATTATATCTGCCTCTGTCTCAGCACATTTATTTGAATGCTTAACTGCAGCAGTGCCTCACCTTAAATAGAAAAGGAAGGAAGGGAACAGACTGAAGTGGTCTGTGAGAATGGAAGTGGAAAGTGAGGGAACATAATGGCCCACTAAAATCCCAATGTGTGTATAAGATGGGGGGAGCTGTTACATAATTATGTAAAGAAAAACACTGCATGCCATGTTATACTCAAAAAGGTAATTAATCAACTGTACAAATCTTAGAATGTATTTCATTTCTGCAAAAGTAAATAGTTTTATAACAAATACATTTTACATGTACTGACCTGAAGAATAACTTTTGGAAGTGTCCCTAAATTTTCAGGGATATTCACAGAATACGGAGATAGCTCAAATGTAGGAATAAAATCATTAGCATCCATCAGAACAATACTGACTGTGGTGGTATCTGTCCTGGGGCTACTTCCACGATCAGATGACTGAACAGTTAGTGAATAGGAGGGATTCTTCTCTCGGTCCAAAGGCTTGGCTACTGTTACCACCCCGGTAACAGAGTCAATCCGAAACTCATTATTGGTGTTCCCACCAATTATGGAATAGCGAACCTGCCCATTTGTACCTTCATCTCCATCTGTAGCAAACACCTGTGTCAGATCTGTTCCTGTCAGAGTATTTTCATCCACCTCTACTTTATATAGCTTTTGTGAGAAGAGGGGGTTGTTATCATTAATATCAAGGACTATTACAATTACATCTGTAGATGAAGAAAGAGATGGTTGACCTTTGTCTGTAGCTACCACGGTCAAGGTATAATTAGCAACTGCTTCTCTGTCAAGTTCCCCAGTGAGTCTTACTTCACCATCAATAGTACCAATACTGAATTTGTTTCCCAAAGGCCTCAGCAGAGTATATTCAATGTAGCTGTTAGGACCACTGTCCGGGTCCATTGCTTGAGCTTTAAACACAATGGTGTCTATGGGTGTGTTTTCTGGGATGTAGGTCAGCTTTGGAGAGAGAAACCTGGGAGGATTATCATTCACATCCAGTAGAATAATGGACACTTGAGTTGTGCTTGTATATCTGGCAGCTGGTAGAGTAGCCATGTCGTGAACTTGAACAACAAGGCTATAGAAGGACTGACTTTCCCGATCCAAAGGCTTCTTGATGGTCAGAACTCCATTTTTGCCAATATTAAAATGACCTAGGCTATCTCCTGATGTAATGCTGTACGACAATTGTGAATTGGAACCTGTAAAACAAAAATAAGGACAGTAACTTCAATCCCATTGTTCTTGTGCTACACATGAAGTATACAGAAATAGGTGGCTGAATGTCTAGTAAATTACATCATCTGCGGTCGATTAAAATGGCAAAATGTTTACACTTTGAAGCAATGCAATTATATGTGAGAAAGGGTAATCACTTTTTGTGTCTACAATTGGACAGAGATGTGTTAAGATTATATATTATATTTTAAATGTGAGAGGGAAGAACTGCATGCAAACATTACTGAAGATACATGGTTAGCTAACAGTAAAATATTTGTAAATGCTAAAAATTTATTAAAACACTTCTGTAAATCTGCATAAATATTTCCTCTGGATGACATGAAAAGCCATACGATCACAACACACTCTGATCAGGCAATATTTTTTTAAAATATTTTACTTCAAATGACGCAACAAGAAATGGGGATTACTCACACACATGCCAATCAAACATATGTTATGCAATTGATCACTAGGGATCCGTTCAGATTTATATATATTATACCATGCCTTGAACATGTTGGCTGCGTCTACACTTAGGAACAGCTTTGAAATGGCCATGCTAATGGCCAAATCAAAGAATACTAATGAGGCACTGACATGAATATTTAGTCCCTCATTAGCATGCTGCTGGCTGCAGCATTTTGAAAGTGCAGTGTTTTGCTCACACACGGCTCGTCTATACTGGGGTCCTTTTCGAAAGGACCCTGCAAACAACAAAATCAGCTGATAGGAATAAGGGGATTTTGATGTTTTCAGGGTCCTTTTGAAAAGGACCCTTGTGTAGAGAAGCCACGCACGAGCAAAACACGGCACTTTCGAAGTGCTGCAGCCAGTGGCATGCCACTGAGGCGCTGAATACTCATTTCAGCGCCTCATTAGTATTCTTCGATTTGGCCATTAGCATGTCCATTTTGAAGTTTTTCATAAATGTAGACACAGCTGTTATGTTATACAATAAGTACTCTTCTAGTCTCAAAATAATTTTGCTTTGAGACAATCTAGCAATTGCATCTGTAAAATATTCAGTATAAACAGACACATCCTACTAACACTGAAGTTAAGGACACTATTCCATTTGATTTCAGTAGAACCAGGATGCAGTCCTAACACTGTAGGCTGTGAGGGTAGGTAAAGGTGTATCCTTCAAAATGGAAATAAGGATGAAGGGACAAAACAAAAACTGTTCTTGAACATGGACAGTAGCAATGAGCATAACAGACTCTTACAGGGGGTAGGGGAGGGCAAGTAAATTAAAGGAATTAAGGCTAGCAGCATTTGCACATTTACATACACAATTGATATTTACATTGCAGGGTAGATGTGGTAAATCATTAGGAGAATATAAAATTTAGAATAGCTGGATAAGCAACATTGGCTACGTCTACACGTGAAGCCTACATCGAAGTAGCCTATTTTGATGCGGCGACATCAAAATAGGCTATTTCAATGAATAATGTCTACACGTCCTCCAGGGCTGGCAACGTTGATGTTCAACATCGATGTTGCACAGCACCACATCGAAATAGGTGCTGTGAGGGAACGTCTACACGCAAAGTAGCACACATCGAAATAAGGGTGCCAGGAACAGCTGCAGACAGGGTCACAGGGCAGACTCAACAGCAAGCCGCTCCCTTAAAGGGCCCCTCCCAGACACAGTTGCACTAAACAACACAAGATACACAGAGCCGACAACTGGTTGCAGACCCTGTGCATGCGGCATGGATCCCCAGCTGCAGCAGCAGCAGCCAGAAGCCCTGGGCTAAGGCCTGATGCACACGGTGACTATAGAGCCCCGCAGGGGCTGGAGAGAGAGCGTCTCTCATCCCCTCAACTGATGGCTGCCATGACGGACCCCGCTATTTCGAAGTTGCGGGACGCGCAACGACTACATGGTCCCTACTTCGACGTTGAATGTCGAAGTAGGGCGCTATTCCCATCCCCTCATGGGGTTAGCGGCTTCGATGTCTCACCGCCTAACGTCGATGTTAACATCGAAATAGCGCCCAACACGTGTAGCCGTGACAGGTGCTATTTCGAAGTTAGTGCCGCTACTTCGAAGTAGCGTGCACGTGTAGACACGGCTATTATCTTGTGACAAGATGAATGTGGAAACTTTAGAGGGATAAAGCTTTATTCACCACTGTGTCACTCCAGGTACAAAACAGTGTAACTCCATTGATCCAACTAGCAGACAATAATTTTGAGTAACACAGTAGTAAATAAGACACTTAAAAGTCCCTATTCTGAAAGTGGACCCTTTTTCCCATTCAGGGATCAACAAAGTCAAGGGGGCTCTACATGGGTGCAAGGTGAGTCCTTGAAGATGAAGAGTGAAATCCTGGCCCCATTTAAATCAAAGAAGCTTTTCCATTGAGTTCATGGGGGAAGTATCGGAGGGGTAGCCGTGTTAGTCAGGATCTGTAACAGCAACAAAGGGTCCTGCGGCACCTTATAGACTAACAGAAAAGTTTTGAGCATGAGCTTTCATGAGCACAGACTCACTTCATCAGATGCTGCATCTGATGAAGTGAGTCTGTGCTCACAAAACCTCATGCTCAAAACTTTTCTGTAAGTCTATAAGATGCCACAGGACCCTTCGTTGCTGTTCATGGGGGAAGAAATTCATACTATGTTTGATTTTTAATGCAAATAATGACACACATTCAAAAGAGAGAAGGCAGAGAGGTTTTACTACTATCTTCACAAAAGGCATTACAGAAAAAAAATATTCTGGATCTGTACCAATAAAAGGAAAACTAGACTAAGCAGAGCAACAGAGAATAATCTACAGAGATATGCTTTCCCATATATGAAAGAGCATTCAAAATATCAAATGAACCCTCATCTTATGACTGAAATATAATTGCTGCAATTATGGCCAAGGAAGACATCTACAAATTTTGCTAAAATAATAAACTTTGAATCTTGACAAAGTACTAAGTGACTTTTGGCACAAAATATTTTGGGAAAAAAATGTATTTTGAAAACTTAAAACCCAGAGTTCATGCAAGACATTTGTGTTGTTCTTCAATAACATGAGATGAGATCTATTTTTTTCTCTCTCTGGTCTCTGCATTAAATGCTGGAACAATAAATATATAATTTTGAAATTCTATACTTAGTCTCTTTGGTTATAAAGTCAATGTTTGAAACTTACTGTACCATCTCTAAACTTACTTTTCCACAATGTATCATCTGACACATGAGACATGGTCACCTACACATGGTAGGTGTCTCATTACTTTGTATTTCCTGTCAATTTTATTCAGTAGAACTTCATCAGATATAAATGATTCCTATATACAAATTATTAATCATTGCTATTTATTGGTCTCAAAATAATAAGACTCTAAATTATTCTCTTATTCATTTGTAGCACCAGACATGAAATATGATGCATTTAAATAACATTTTGGAAATACTAATGTATTTCTATGCCAGACCCAGATTAATTAATGTTTTGCATATCACTTTGAGCAAGCAAAGCACTAAGTGTTATAAATTTAATTATCTTGGTTTTAACTTTCTTAACTTTTCCCAGGAAAACGTTCTGAAAATGTCAAGGAACAACATGAAAATACTACCAAATTCATCAGCTGATTTCTATTTCTATTTCTAACCCTATTTCTATTTAAACCAATGGGAGCTTTGCCACTGGCTTTGATGGGGAAGAACTGAACCCTAAAGAAGATTGAATTAGGATCACTTATTAGATTTTGTTACTCTGTGTTTCCAATTCTTTCCATGTTATATGTTATCTCTTGTTCCAGAGACAGCTTGTTACTCATTCTTTTTATCTACATATCCATACATTCTTTTATTCCTCAGACAATATTTGCTCATAAAAGTACCAAACACCCAATAATTGCCATTCTTCCAGTCCACATCAGTTTATTATACTTACCAGTCCATTTCTATGTGGTGCAATACAGTTCATTCCTTTTATTGCATTTTAAAAGAAAATAAAAATCTCATTGTTCTTTTGGACCTGAATCCTGCAAACACCCCATGCTGCTCACATGCTCAGCTGAAATCCTGGCGTTTCTGAGGTCAATGAGAGCCTGACCACGGTCATCAGTGGAGCTAGAATTTTCCACAGAGTCTCACTGGAGACAGGAATTGTCCATTTGTAAAAAGACACAACATTATTCACTTAGAGGTGGGGGCCCCTTTCATCCATATCACTATTGGGAGCTGGACCTCCTTTATGCACAACAGGAAGACTCCTCCACATTGATTACTGTCAAGACTGAATAGCAGTTAGCTGCCTCATTGGATTTATCTTTTCTCCCTCTGACAAAGCCTGCCTTCAGAGCTCAGACAGGGAGATGTCAAGCACTGTAAAGTTTTAATGTGGTTAATTAGTTAATGGGACAAGAAAGAACTGATCCCTTCCCCTCATGTTGGCACATACGCCATCATCTTGCCTAGATTTTTTTCTGTCTTCTCTAGATCTCATAGAAGCTAAGTCAAAAGGCTGTTTTGGCTTATGAGGAAATTACTCATGTAACATCTTTGAATATTTCTGTAAATTCCATATAAACCAAAAAAAAATAAAAACCTAAAATAAAAATACAAGAACCAATGCAAGTCTTTTTTGCACAGATTTAAAAACTGTAGCAGACTCTCTTTTATATTACTATCCATTCTGTATATAAAAGCAACTCAAATTACTGCAAACAACTGTTATTTCCCAAGAGGTGGGTCAAACAGGAAAATAACAATGGAAGTATTTTCTTACTGCTGGCTTTTTCAGACTTTCCTAATGTTTATCTTGGACTGACAGAAAAAAAAAAAGGCTGGTTTAAAACAACATGCCTTTCACAGCCCCACAGGCTGTTCATATCATTTAGAATAAATGATCAGACAACTTCCACAAAACTACAGTTTATTAATATACATTCAAGATCATTATCTGTGATCTAGTTATAAAGATGTACAGTAGTAACTGCTACCCTGTTTCAGACCAGTGTGCAGGAAATCACATAGATAGAGATTTCAGGATTGAAACCACAATACAGCTTGTACATTTGCTGAAGTTACAGAGATTGTTTTATAAAGTATACTATAAGGTGTAATTACATGTAGTGTTCTTGTAACTGTGCTGGTCCCAGGATACTAGCAAAAAATATCGTTGATTGGAGTTCATATCGTTGATTGGACCAACTAAACAGCATGAGTTTGCAAGATATATGCGTGTAGGCTGTGTCTACACTACAGCCAACCTTTCAAAGAAGTTCTTCCAGAAGAGATCTTCTGAAAAATCTTCTTTTGAAACACCAGGTCCACACACACAAAAGGGACTGAAAGACTGATCCACTTTTTCAACAGAGAGCTTCCACACAGCCCCTGCTCTTTTGAAAGAATGGGCCAGGAGTCAAAACATCTGGTACCATAAGGACTGCTCTTTTGAAAGGAGGGCCCATGGAGCATCTACACATGGTGGGTTTTTTTTTTTTTTGAAAAAAATTTTCAGAAAAAGATGCTCTTCCTCAACTGGGAGAGGAAGAGGGTTGACGGAAAAAGGGTTGTGTTCTTTTGATTTCAGATCGAAGGAGTGCATTTTGTGTGTAGACACTCTGAAGGTTTTTTTTGTAAAAGGCCCGGCTTTGCAGCCATAGAGATTTAAAATATGATAATATGTGTAATTTGAAGCTTGTCTCTCTCACCAACAGAAGTTGTTCCAAGAACAATCTTGTTTTTCATTATTCTACACTGAACCCAGCATGCTCACATAATCCAGTTTCTGCTCTATTAATATTAAATCTAGCCTACTAAACATGTAAAACTTGGCATAAAATATAGACTGCAAGAAATTGGACATTATTCCTTACTGTCTCACACCTTATGTTTGCATTTATAACCGAGTCTAAAAAGCTACTCTTATAATCTGGAAGTATTTCATGTGCACTTTATACAGTGTAAGTGACTGAGTAAAGTGCAAGGTGATGGATATTAATAGCCACAATGTTTAAGTGACATTAACGTAGTCACCCAAATCAAGAGGAAATTGAAAGCCAAGCACTATATACCATTCCCAGTTGCTTTTTCATGCCTCCCCCCTTTTTTGGGGAGGTGGTGGGATTTCACTCTCTTGTATTACTTCATTTATGTTATTTGGACTAATTTGTACATAATGCGGATTATTCTTTACTTTTAATGTCTACTATGACATTTTACAGGTTATTTTTATAAAAGTCAACCTTATTAATGTTTGTTTGCATTTTACAAAATCAAATACTTTACACAGTAATATTTTATGTTTACATGCCATAATTATTTTCCAGTAGTTATTAACTATATGACAAACTATAGAACAACAGTCAGTCTGCTAAACAAATTATACATACCAGCACCTTTTAAATCCCTACATGCTGACACCTTGTAAACCATTATGGAAGATGTTGTGAATAATCCAAGGATTAAAATCTCTTAAGTGAGCCTTTCCCTGGCAGGTACTGACATCATCCCTTCATCTTCCCCGGCACAGAACACTTAACCATGAAAGTTATATATATTTCCTTGTAATGTTTTAGAATTGATTATATGTTTCGTTTTAAAATAATATTGAGAAAAAATCCCAAGGAAATGTTAAATTGCATTATAGATATGATTTAAGATCAATATATTAAGAAAAATATGTTTAACTATTGTGTACTCATTGTTTCTAAATACCTCAAGATGATCAATTTGTAAAAACATTTCAATAGCATATAACTGTCCAATCTAGATGTTCGGGAAGCCACTACCTAACTTCACTAAGTATAAGCATATGTTAAATGTCTGGGTTTTACTGATTTCAAATGGAAACATGGAAAAAAATGTACACTTTAAAACACAGTATGAAGCATCAAACCACTTACATATAGCTTTAACTAAAATATTTAGGTATTAAAAAAAAACCACCCTGTGCATTTCAGATACAACTGTTTGGTTATTGTGGCTACATAATGGCTGCGACTACACTGCATTCTGCTTTTGGAAGCGGAATGCAAACGAGCGAGATTGAAAATGGAAATGGAGCACCATTTTATATGTCTCATGCCTCATTTGCATATTGTCATGCAATAGTGCTTCTGGAAGGAAAAACAGACATTTAGATGGGGTTCCGTTTTTCAAAGAACACTTATTCCTATTTTGTTTCAGGAAGAAGGTTCTTTCAAAAACAGGGTTTGTTTTTCAAGGAAACCTGTCTACATGTTTGTTTTTGCTTCTTCTAGATGCATGATTATGCAGGAATATGCCAATGAGACACAAGATATGTAAATCCATGCTTCATTTTCATTTTGATCTTGCTTACTTGCTTTCTGCTTCTGAAAGTGGAAGGCAGTGTAGACGTAGCCAATGTCTTTATAAAGATGGCCGTTATTTGCCTGCTCATGGGCAAACACCTTCATAGCTTGCTAACATGCAACATGCATCTGCCATCTGTATTTTTAGAACAGAAAGGAACACATACCATCATCTGCATCAGTAACATTAAAGTTGAGGATAGTGGATCCAGGAGGCAGATTTTCCATCAAGGAAGTGCTATATGAGGACATGCTGAAAAGTGGTGGATTATCATTTATATCAAGTATGTTGAAGTAAACTCTGATGGTAGTGAACTGACCACCACCATCTTCTGCACGGACAGTAAGAATGTAATATTGCTGCATTTCATAGTCCAATATGCGAGTCAGGTTAAAGACTCCAGTGACTGGATTCAAAAAGAACATGCCATCTTCATCATCTTCACTCACAGTGTATGTGATTTCTCCATTCACCCCAGAGTCATCATCAGTAGCTAAAATGGCTGCTACCAAAGAACCTACACAAATCAATGAAAGAACTGAGTGAGAGAAAAAGAATGTGGAATTCACAAAAGACTAGAAACAGAACTGAATGCTCCTATAAAACTGCATGCTGACCTGTAAACTGGAGCAAAGGTAAGTGGAAAGTGGAATGGGACAAGCTGTGTCATCCTAACAGTCGCATCCCTGTGTGCACCTTTAATACAGTGGGATGATGCACAGTTCTGCACCAGACTCCACCTGGACCAGTATAGATCTAGCACATTTTGGCCTAAAGTAAATATATTGCCATCAAATCACTATAACTTTTCATTAACGTGTGACACTTGAATTCCGTAGGTCTGAAGATTGTTTCAGTGATTTAAGAGAATATTCTCATCTCAACCTGCAGGAATTGTATCTGCACATACTAACATAAAACAAACTGAACCTAAAACATCACATACATTACCCTAGGCAGCTTCAGCAACTATCTTTCTTCACTTAGAAGAATTCCCATAGTTCTGCAATCACTACTAGAGGCAATTTTGTTTTCAATTGATTGCATTGAGCATTGCAGAGGTCTCCAAACAGTGTGTGCTCCTACCCACCATATGTAGTGTATTAGCTACAGCATGCACAACAGCATGAGTGTAGGAAAAAAATTCCAATCGTAAGTCAGAATTTCCTCCTCAGTCAGAGCGAGTCTGACCCTTTAAAATTATACAGATTTTCTTTCCCTTTTATATTGACTGTCTTTTTTAATGGCAGTGTGAAAAAGAAAAGATTACAAACCCTCTCACTGGTAAAAACAAAAAGCAGTCAAGTAGCACTTCAAAGACGAGCAAAATAATTTATCAGGTGAGCTGTCGTGGGACAGACCCAAGTGGGTCTGTCCCATGACAGTTCACCTAATAAATTATTTTGCTCGTCTTTGAAGTGCTACTTGACTGCTTTTTGTTTTGATAGTATATAGACAAGCACGGCTCCTTCTGTTACCTCTCACTGATGATCTAGTAAAATTGCACAGATCCAGTGGGCAGGCTATATCTACTGTTAATCTATATAAGAGACTGAATCATGTTTCTGTGTGTATGTCTATGCCCTACGTAATATGGGTAAATGATGATGACATACATGAAATAAATTGAACGATAATCTGCTAGATATTACCAATGAAATTAATGTGTCAGTCGTGACAATATTAGTGATCACTACTATATAGGTCAGCTGAAAATAACGGGTACAGACTCTCAATTTTAGGAGATAACAAGATTTATTCCTTATTTACCTGGGGTAGTATCCTCTGGCACATCAAACGAATACACTGGTTTGGAGAATTTGGGTATGTGATCATTAACATCACTAATAGTAATATTTATTCTCATGTCTGAGGACTGCAGACCATCATCAGCACGAACCAGCAGGGAATACTTGGAGCGACGTTCCCTATCCAAACGTTTGGTGGCGATCAGATCTCCTGACTCTGGGTCAATGTGGAAGCTGTCATCAGCACCACTGATGATAGTGTAAGTGACAAGAGCATTAGCTCCCTACATAGAAACAAAAGTGGTAGACCCAGGTATTCGTAAGACAATCCTTTAAGACCAAGTCATTCTAACAACAGCTGTCTGTAAACAATTATTCAGAACAATTCTCTTTACACAACAGCAATCTCACACTCTTCTAATATTTATTTGGGCAGATACAGATACGATTATTGGATTTTTTTTCACTCCTGTTCAAAAAACAAAGAAGATAAAATCTAATCAGTAAAATGAAGTGCAGGAAAAGACTGGTCCTCTGAAAGCTTTGAATCTGATTTAACATCAAGCTCCTTTCACTGAGTAATCTACTTACTGTATTATTTTCTCCCTCAACAGTGATTAGTGTTTCTTTTTAATGTTTTCTATTTGTGAGGCTGAATTAAGTGATCATTCTAAAACAGGACTCAGTCCTGCCCTTTCTACTCCATGCCTTTGGTGGAGAAGAAGTAATGAAGAAGTAGCAGCCAAATGGCAGTCTATAAGGTGCCACAGGACTTCTTGTTGTTTTCGAAGCTACAGACTAACACGGCTACCTCTATGACACAAAGGAGCATGTCTGAGAGTAATGTTACTTAGCCTGAAGCTCAGCAAAACCAAGTGGAAAACATGCTCAGATGTGCTCTTACCATTGTCCCAAAACAGAACAAGGTGAGCTCATCGCCTCACATTCAAGGCAGTTAATGTACACAGGTAAGGAGGATTTGCCAGTCCCCAAAGTGGCACAGCATTCCTCACTGAGTTATAAGTACTATCAATAGCAACAATATTTGGTCCCCCCACACAACGCCTAACATATTACTACGTAGGAGTCTGTATATTGTTTACAATTGCAGGTCACTTAAGCAACATCTACTTTATGAACTAGGGCTCTCATGCCCCTGAACATACTTGTTTTAGAACTCACTGAGGCTGTGGGGCTCCCATCCCCTTCAGAAGAGGCATGTTAACGAGGGATTTTGGAAGATGCTAATGAGGTGCGTACATGAACATGCAGCACCTCATTAGCACAATGGTGGCTGAGCGCGATTTGAAAGTGCTACCTTCGAAACACACACCGCCCATGTAGCCGGGGGCCTTTCAAAAGGACCCCTTGATTTTGAAATCCCCTTTCTTCCCAAACCAAATAGGAATATTTTTGTATTGTAATAAAATTGCAATAAAAATATTACAAAGAGAGATGCCACTATTTTTGATGGCTCTTTCAATCCCATTTTATTTGCCAGCTACTATTTACACTGTGGATACCTGACTTTCAGATCTTCTCTATTAGATGCAGAGGGAAAAAAAAATTCTTCCCCTTTGCCCCTGCAAAAGAGATGCTACCTGGAAGTGAAATCAATCAACTGGAAGATGAGAGAAAGAACGGACATTCCTACATCCTGACTCATACCAGGAGGTATTCCAGTAGCTTTGTTAGAAAAGGACCTAAAAATAGCATTAAAACAGTCTTAGAAGTTAACACTAAGGCCATGTCCACACTAGCCCCAAACTTTGAAATGGCCATGTAAATGGTCATTTTGAAGTTTACTAATGAAGCGCTGAAATACATATTCAGCGCCTCATTAGTATACGGGCAGCTGTGGCACTTCGAAATTGATGCGGCTCACCGCTGCGCAGCTCATCTCAACGGGGCTCCTTTTTGAAAGGACCCCACCTACTTCGAAGTCCCCTTATTCCTGTGAGCAGATGGGAATAAGGGGACTTCGAAGTAGGCGGGGTCCTTTCGAAAAGGTGCCCCATCGGGACGAGCCGCGCGGCGGCGAGCCCTGTCAATTTCGAAGTGCCACGGTCACCCGCATGCTAATGAGGCATTGAATATGTATTTCAGTGCTTCATTAGTAAACTTCAAAATGGCCATTTACATGGCCATTTCGAAGTTTGGGGCTAGTGTAGACCTGGACTAAAAGAGTTATAGGTTTATCTATATTACTGTGGGTTAACCCATTGTGTATTTCAGAGAAAGTTGCTTGATTTTGAATTATTTTATTTTATCGTTTATTGTTTAACCAATTTGCTTGATGCACACCTATCGGCATTGCAACTTTTAGCACAATCACTAGAAAACCAATTGAAATGAATAAAACATTACAATTTATGTTTAAATGGCTTTCTGCCCCAAACAAATGAACAAATCGATGAAATTACACATACACAGCAACTTCCAACAATACTGAAATATCATTTATTAAGTTAGCTGTTCAGCAAGAATGCTTTCATTATATTCTTAATGGCTGATCAGGTGTAATGTCTTGATAACACTGAATCCATAAGGTTGAGAATGAAACAATATGCAAAGTACTTATGTTTAATAGGGTTTTTCAAAGTTTTTTCCTTACTCGTTTATTTTTGTAAAATTAAAGCTAATGGTAACAAGTAACAGTGACAGTAGCTACATCTAGTCATAGTGGCTACATCTACTCTAGCCCCTTCCTTTTGTAAGGGGCATGGTAAAGAGTGAGTTAGGAAGATGCTAATGAGGCGCTGCCACTTTCAAATAGCACGCTGCCCACGTAGATGGGGGACTTTTGAAAGGACCCACCCAACTTTGAAAGTTCCTTCTTCCTATTTGGTTTTAGGAAAAAAGGGCTTTCAAAAGGCCCGCATCTACAATGGAAGCACATGATTCGAAAGCAGTGCTTTCAAATTGTGTGCAGCTGCCATTATGCTAATGAGGCACTGCATATTCATGGCAGGGCCTCATTAGCATCTTCCCAACTTGCTCATTACCATGCCCCTTCCAAAAGGAGGGGGCTAGAGTAAGTGTAGCCCATTAAAGCTTCCTGAGTTTAAAAATACCGCCATCTCTGCCGGACATAGCAGTTAGTTTGTAAACTTTGGATCTGATTTTGAATCTTGGATGGCTTCAAAGTTTGAAGTTGTATGGATCAGAAATTGTAATTGAAAACATTTCCCCACCGAAGACCCTTGACTAGGGTCTAAAGTCTAAAGTGAGCACTTTTAGAACTGACATGATACCCAGGCTCATTGTCATGTCAGTGGATAACATCTTTGTTAAGGGTGACTAAAAGGACGCTAATGAGTACCAAACTAAGGTTGTGATTTTGTTACCTGTAGAACAGCACTTTAAAAGGTGGCTTCAGAACATTCACTCATTTCACACAGGCCTGTGATCTGTCCTCAAGTGATAGTGATTTTGACTAACTATATTTCCATGAATTTAACTATGACCCTTTCTGAATACACTGTTGGGTGTGGTTCATTAAAGTAGTTGAGGATCAGGTCAAAATACATTCACAAAATGGTGTTATTTAATATTCCTGTTCAAAGAAGAAGCAGTCTCTTACCTCATCAGCATCCATGGCTGTCAGCTGCATTATTTTAGATCCATCCCCTATGTTCTCTTCTACTGTTAGATCAAGCATGTCTGTCGGGAATACTGGTGGGTTGTCATTGATATCTTGTAGTGTTATTTCTACCTATGGTGCAAGACAAAGAGAAGAGTTTCAGGAGCACTATATCTGTCAGGCACTGATTACAGATGAGTAGGGCCCTACCGAATTCACAGTCATGAGGAAGTTAATACCAACCACAAAATCTGGTCTTTTTGTGCACTTTTACCTATACAATACATATTTCACAGGGAGACCAGTGTTTCTCAAACTGAGGCTCCTGACCCAAAAGGGAGTTGTGGTGTGGTCACAAGTTTATTTTAGGGGAAGTTGCAGTATTGCTACACTTACTTCTACACTGCTGCTGGTGGAGGGCTCTGTCTTCAGAGCTGGCCTTCCAGTTAGGAGTCACTGCCTTCCAGCTGTCAAGCTTTAAAGGCAGCACTGCTGCCAGCAGTACAAAAGAAAGAGTGGCACTACCCCAACTCCCCTACAAAAACCTTGTGACACTTTCCCCAAACACACACACTGACTACGTCTACACTAGCCAAGAACTTCGAAATGGCCATGCAAATGGCCATTTCGAAGTTTACTAATGAAGCACTGAAATACATATTCAGCTCCTCATTAGCATGCGGGTGGCCGCGGCACTTCGAAATTGACGCAGCTCGCCACCACGCGGCTCATGCAGACGGGGCTCCCTTTCAAAAGGACCCCAGTTACTTCGAAGTTCCCTTATTCCCATCTGCTCATAGGAATAAGGGGACTTTGAAGTAGGTGGGGTCCTTTCGAAAAGGAGCCCCATCTGGACGAGCCGCGCGGTGGTGAGTCGCGTCAATTTCGAAGTGCCATGGCCACCCGCATGCTAACGAGGCGCTGAATATGTATTTCAGCGCTTCATTAGTAAACTTCGAAATGGCCATTTGCATGGCCATTTCGAAGTTTTTGGTTAGTGTAGACACAGCCACTGTGTTTTCGGTCAGGAACTCTACAATTACAGCACAGTGAAATTTCAGATTTAAGTGGATGAAACAATGAAATGTATTATTTTTAAAAGTTTATGACTGTGAAATTGATCAAACTGGGCCATGCATTGCAAATCATCCGACTTTGAAAGAAATCAGGTAAACTCTGCCTAATCAAATGAATAAGAACATTCGTAAATAACAACTGCAGAAACAAAAGAAATGTCTTTTTCTGTTTTTGTTGTTTAGAAATGTTCTTATTCATTTGATTAGGCTATTAAAATTCCATGTTATTAAGAAATCCTCACAGAAAAGCATTTTACATAAATAAAATTTATTTGACTTGTTGATAGGAACAGATTTTAAATGGTCTTAGTCTAGTTTATATTGGATCAGGTCCACTGATTGTCTGTCATTGTAATCCTCAATGCTGGGCCCTGGAGGACAGCTGCCAAAACCTGGAGAAGGAGATCATTCAACCATTAAATGCTGCCCGACATAAAGACGAGATGGTGTAAAATTCCCCCTGAAATGTTTACATATTGGCAACTCTCGGTACTGTAGGAGGAAAAAGATCCCTAGCATTTTATATTTAAAAACATTCTGTTCTTCTCTCCCCTCCCCCCGCAATTCTCTTATAATTGCAAACACAAATTCCTCGCTGCCTGCCTATTCCCATTTTGATACACTGTGTTTAAATACTTCACAAATGTTAAGGGTAGAGTCTGAAAGATTGGCCAAGGTTATTTACGCATGGTTCTATGAAAGTAAGATTGTTTAATTCTCACAGGATTGTGAATGCTGAAATTCAAAGCTTTAGGGTTTGCTTTTTCACTGTTCACTGGGTACTGCATGCTAAAGGTCTGATAAAGAAAGAGAGGACAACAGCTGTTTTATATCTATAGTGAAAGTAAATGCTTCCCACAGGGCTCAAAACATTACGTGGTCACCAGAACTTGAAGACCACCAAGGAGAAAATCTGAGAAGCTAGTGTAGGTCTGTCTTTGTTGTCTTTTTAAAAAACAGGGAAAGGTAGATAGGTAAGTTTGACAAAGAGAAGCAAAGAAATGGATAACTTAAAAGAAAAAGCAGATATGCAGATTGACAGAACAAATAATTGTACTTCAGTACCTCCTTTTCCCATTGCCCACATGGGATTTCTCCACACTTGATTGAGAACATATGGCTTAACCTGGTCTGGGTATAATCAGTGCAGACATTTGAGATCCACTGCCTGTAGCTTCTACAAGCTCCACTCAACTACAGGTTGAACCTATTCCTTCAGGAACTCTCTCGTCCAGCAATATCCGTAATCTGGTGTGATTTTAGTTAGCTGGATATCCACGTACCAAGGATGTGACCAAGTTTCCCATGGTCCCATAAAGTTTATTAATAGCCACCAGTCCTGGCTCTCAGTGTTCTGTTCTATTATTTAGCTCTAATTTACCCCTAAATGTCTTCTAAGAGCCCAGCAAGCACAGGGAGTGTTGGTAATATTGATCTCCTATGGTCTGGCTAATTCTCTTGTTCAACAACAGTCAAGGCCAGAGGGTTCTGGATGACAGAGGTTCAACCTGTACTCAATTTTCTTATATTCTGCTGTCACCTAATACTAAGACTCTGAAACCAATGGCAGAATCAGTTTTATCTGATCAGGAGATGAGCATCTCAATGGTTGGAGCTTAGTCCTGAGAAGAACAGTTTGCACCAATATACCCAGGGACATTGGAATGGAGACTTAGGAGGCATGGCCCCAGCACTTTTTTACCAGCAAAAAGGGCAAATGACAGGGGAAGAGGCAGAAAGGAGAAGGGCTTCCAAAGAAAGGGAAGTGCAGGGGTGGGGACCTAGGACATGGGGCCTTAGGGGAAAGGGTGGGATGGGGCAGGGCCAAGGTTCACACACTGGTGGCCACCTCCACTTTTATGGAGCTTCCATCACTCCTTAGTCTACCGCAAGCTCTGTCTCTATTTAACTTTGAGGTCACTTACAACAGTCTTCTCAACTCAGTTCATCTGTATTTTCCTGACCTCATTTATTATTCTGTTGGTTCCTAACCTCACTTTTACATCAGTTCCATCTTCCTGCTTGTACCTTCCTTACATAAATACCTTTATGCTTTCATACACATCACTTACTATTTTCAGTGTTGACAACAGTAACCTCAGATTTTTTTAATCATGTTTGCAAGTTTGTATGCAATAATTCTCAGAAATTCTGAATTAAAAAAATCATCTTATTCACTGGTATTTGCTTGCTTTCACGTGTGTGCACACAGTAGTTTATTACAGCATGGTTGTACACAGGCTTTGGGCTGCTGGTATTTTTGTATGTAATTACAGAATCCAACTGAGTCATTTTCATTACAAATAATTAACATTGCATGCATGTTGGACCAGTCTGCTTTGGTTCTTTTTGTAGAAGGCCATAATTAATTAATTTAGATATTTAATTTCTTGGCATATTTATTACCAGTGATTCACAGATATTTCCCAGGTTAAGGCTTTATATGCCAAACTTCTACCAGGAAGCTTTTGTTGCCAAATTCAAATCACTGAAAATAAAGAGTCTGTAATAAATCTTTAATGTGCTAACCCAATATTAACTATAGAGTCATAAACAATGTCTCTAATTAAATAGCCAGCAATTTAAGTGGTCTGAGAGGTTCATTTCAGAGACTGAGGCAGAATGAGAAGAAAGTCAGTAAGAAATGGAAGATGAAGGATTGTTATATTTTATACCTGCTAGTCAAGTCTTGGCCCTTGAACTATCACAGGTGAAGCATGCTGTTGTTCTACTGAAACTATTAAATTTCTCCAGCTACAACTTGAAGGTACAGCAGCTGTGCAGGTTTGCAATTTATTTATGAATGCCATATACATCATGCCCAGCTAATGTTTCAGCTTCAGGTGACGTTTCACCACCAGAACACATTTTCACAGTGAGTGACTGTCCCTTGTAAAAGTTACATCAAAAATGCCCATCAGCATTTGGCTTTCTTCTGGCTAATGATTTTGCTTTGCAAAGGCCCCCGATCCCAGCATAGTTACAGTCTACACAACATACAATTGTCTGTGGAAGGGAACACAAATAGCTAAAATTGTGGGATACAAAATTAATTTATTTAAGGAGAGATCAGCTCCCTGGCATTCACAATGATTAAAAAGGGAAGTAAGATCAGCAAGTTATTCTGGATCTCACCCTGAAAATTCAGTGCATCAAATAAATACAGAAGACATATTTCATATTAAGAACACATTTAAAATGCAGAAACTGCTCATAGTGAAACAAAGGGGGTCAGGTTCCCCAGCTCCTGCATCCTCACCAATCTTCTATTTTTTATCCATGTGCAGAACAAATTTTATGGGCACCAAAGCATGCACCAATGCGCACCACCAGTAGAAGCACACATTGCTGGCTGTGGACACTGCCAATCAGCTGGGCAGCAGTTGAATCTTTCCTGCACAGCCGCACAAAGGCCCAGTTTACAAGGAACACTGTTCCCTACCCCTGTGGTAGCAGCCTCCTCATCACAAGCCAAGTGGCCTGCATTTCTTAGCAGTCTGTCAGACTCAGGACCCAGACTATTTGCTCCTCCATCCTGTTTGAGGGCTTGGTCTTAGCAATTTGTTACTTCCATGTCCTGAGTACAGGTCTGAGCTTCCTGACTTTGCTGTCCCACTCTGTGTGCAGATTGGCCTGATAGAGGTGTGATTGCAGTGGGATGGCTACAGGCCAGAGCCCCTGACACTGCTGCCCTAACCGGCTTGAGAGCCTGGCTGCTAAACTACTTATCAATTGGTCTCTCCTCACTCTGCTGCCTTCTCCAGTCTCAGCTAATAGACTCGTTATTGCTTTACCCTGAATACAGGCTTGAGCTACCTAACTGCCTGCTGCCTCGCGCTCCCTGGAATTATGAACACTGCCACTTTACCTGGATGACAGGCTAGCCAGGGCTGCCAGGCACCCAGTTTTTGACCAGAACAACCGGTCAAAAACAAAGCCTGACAGCTTTGGTCAGCACCGCTAACCAGGTCGGTAAGATTGCACTTGGCCTGGGGTTAAGGCCTGGGGCTAGAGCAAGCTTCTTCCTTGCCCTGAAAACCTTTGCCTTCCCCACCCCTGACCCCCCAAGTCCCTGTGGTTCATAGGTAGAGGGAAGCTGGGCAGGCTGCCCTCACCCCAGTGACATTTCTGTAGCTCCTATCAGCCGGGAACCATGATTAATGGAGATGCAGGGGTGGTCTTTGTGGGTGCAAGGATAGCATGTGGAGCCTCCTCCACTGTCCATGTGCTGAAGGGACCGGACAGCCACTTCCTGAGAGCTATGGTTAAGCACTGCCTAGACCCCGCTCTCCCTCCTGCACTCCTGCCCTTTGCCCTAGCCTGGACTCCTCCCCTGTGCCCAAACTCCCTACCCACTTCCCCACATACGCCCAGCCTCAAGCCCTGAGCCCTCCTGCATCCCAAACCCCTCATCCCTGGCACCACCCCCAGAGCCTTCAGCTGCATACCCCTCCAGCCACCTGCTTGAGCCTGGAGCCCCGTCCTGCATCCCAAAGCCCTCATCCTCAGCGCCACCCCAAGGCTCACGCCCTCAGCTGGAACTCCCATACCACTCACAGACCAAACTCCTCCTCCAGCCTGGTGAAAGTGAGTGAGGGTGGGAGAGTGTGCACAACAGAGGGAGGGGATACGGAACAAGCAGGGGCAGGACCACAGAGAAGGGTAGGGTACTGGAAGAGGAAGAGGTCTTGGGGAAGGGGAGGGCAGAGATGTTTGGTTTTGTGTGACTAGAAAGTTGACAAGGCTGAGGCTAGAGCCCCCGAATTGTTCAGTGCCCTGTCTCTTTGGAGCAGTGGGGCTCCTGGACTCAGCACTGGGTTACCCTGCTGAGTGGCAGAGACCCCAATCCATTGATATTCCCCTCTGAACTGTGCTCCTCTGGAAGACTTGTAGCGAGAGGGTATGGCCTCCCTCCCAGAGGGACAGCTGCAACTGCCTTATTAGGAATTAACATAGTTAGGAGACAGAAAATGAGTTTAATAGATGACATAGTTTTGCAAGTTAAGGTACGAGGGCAGAGGCTCATTGGGTAGCTGTGTCCACCAACTTTTTATAGTGTCTCCATTTAAAGAGATATGGCTAGTTCAGTGAAATACTTCAGTATCTATTATTTACACATTTATTGAGGAGATGGAGAGCAGGGATGAAATACCATTCCAGACCAGATAGCTAAGCCAACATAAATCCATCCTGAATAAACCACCTTTCCCTTCCCTAGATATTCCCCAACTTACATTTGGTGAAAATGATCTTTGAGGTTTCCCAATTTAGTTCACAGTTTTCCCAATCATTTGATTTCTATCAAGCCTACCTGTGTCACAAGCTTTCAACTGACAATGAAATAAAATCCTAATTTTGGAATCTTGAAGTGAAATCCTGGTTCCGATGAAGTTTACAGAAAAAAATTGCATTGGTTTCAGTGGGATCAAGAAGTCAGTTCTTGTGCACCTTAGCATCCCATTTATTTCAACAAGAGAGTTGGTGTACAAGGACTGAAACACTGAGTCCTAATACTAGAATCAAAACTTATTTTCAGTGAATTAACATCTCCAAATAGATATACTACAGGAAGAGAACAGGTGAGAAAAAGAATAGCCCAATCACACTATTTTTTGTAACATTTTCCTCCTCACAAATGCTTGGCCATCTCTTGTAAACACTGACGATTCAAGTATGCTCTTATAGAATGCTGGAGAATGAGCTTTGCTTTCTTATTATGCAACATATCTGTTCTTAAGACAATACTATAATATAATCATTAGGGCCTTGTGCAAATAACTTTCAAATCATTTAGTCCATTGAACTCAATAGTACTATTCATGTAAGGGCTGCATGAGTTATCAAAAAAATAAAAAAACTTTATTAGAAAAAAACACCAATCACAACAAAAAGTCCATTAGCAAAATGAGCTCAAGCAACATGATAAACTTCATCCTCTACACCTGTAAACAACAATTTCCTCAGACTATAGACTTGGTAACATTCTGACACTAATGCAAGAAACCTGCTCCTACAGCACAACTTTCCTCTATCCTCATTAAGTCTCTGTGCCAGTCTGATTGCTATAAAAGCCTATGGCCCCGCATACTTTCAAAGCAGGAGAAACATTAATTAACTTAAACTAGTTAGGATTATTATTTACTGTTCCAATTAATGTTTTTTTCTTTACACAACTTCATATTAAAATATGCTTGAGGGAAATGAGTCACGTTAAGTTTGTTAGCATGAGGTAAGAAAACATTTAGCTCAAATTTACTTTCCTTGTTTTTAACTTTGTTCGTTTGTTTTTCTTTTGTTTTTAAATACTAATATGAGAGTAAGAATTTTTTCCTCCTGCCAAACAACTTCAGCTCTTATTACACATAAATAATCATACTAAGAGTTTACTTCACAAAACAACCAATCATATACCATTAAGTAATCAGTGAATCTTCAGAGTCATTGAATAGCAACCCTCCACCCCCTCCAACAGCAGGGAAAAGAAATGGGATCCAGTGGACATTTTGGAACCATCTGGATGACCTGGACTTAACCAATAATCTGGCACTTCTGTCCCACAGCCATGGACAGATGCAAGAGAAGACATGAGACCTTGCTGACATCTCGCCTACAGTTGGCTTGAACATCCACAAAGGAAAAACTAAGGTCCTGAAAATAAACATCACTAGCACAGAGACAGTCATACTTGGCAGCAGTGCACTGGAAGAAGTTGAGGTCATCACATACTTGGGCAGCAGCATCGATAAAGAGAGTGGCACCGATGCTGATGTGAGAATGTGGACTGGGAAAACAAGAACAGCTTTTCTTCTCATGAAAAAACATCGGAATTCTAAGCAGATCAGAACTGAGACTAAGATCAGGTTATTCAACTGCAATGTCATATCAGCCCTACTGTATGCAGTGGAAACTTGCAGAACAACAAAGGGACTGTTAAAAAAAATCCAGGTGTTTATCAATAACTGCCTCCATAAAATACTCCAGATCCACTGGCCATACACCATGAACAACCAAGATCTGTGGCAACTGACACCAACTTCCTGCCAAAGAAAAAATCAGGAAGAGAAGATGGTGATGGATTGGACTTACCCTCTGTAAACCAGCCACCAACATCACAAGGCAAGCCTTAAGTTGAAACCACAAGGAAAAAGGAAAACAGGGTGCTCAAGAAACACCTGCCATAGTGACCTGAAGGCAGACACTAAAAAGACAGGATATACCTGGTCAGAACTGGAAAAGATTGCCCAGGACACGGAACTCTAGCCAATGGCTGTCAATGGCCTATGCTCCAAGATGTAGGAGTGGAAGAGGCTTACTACCCCCTCCAACTGAATTCAGTGGTTTGGAATCAGGCCTTTACTCAGAACAAAGCATGAAAGGCAGCCCTTCTGGGTAAGCCATATTCAGAGTGGTGTTGATCCCTTCCACCCCAAATTACTTCTCAGTGGAAAGCTTCTTAAGTTCCCAGTTGCAAGTGTAAAGGCTATTACAAGCTTTAATTTCCTTTGCAATGATGCTCCCGAAGTACCAATGGTGACTCATTTACTGTACAACTGTCATTCACTGGAATCTTGCACGTCTTCCCAGACTTCTGGCATACCATAATAGTTACTACTTTTGTGCACATTCAGCTGTGGACCATATTCTTTGTCATATTCCCCTGCAACCATCACAACTTTCCTATTTACCATGGGACAGTCACTTCCTATAATGATTATGGTTGCTACAGACAGGGACAGCCGTGTCTGTCTGCTGTCCAGAGGCCAAGTGCCACCTCCACAGCTCCCACTGGCCAGGGATCATGTCTCAACCTGGTAAAAATGAGTGAGTGAAGGTTGGGAAGAAATGGGGAGGGGAGAGAGTGGGTGTGACCTCAGGAAAGGGTTAGGAAAGGGGTGGAGCAGGGCAAAGGTTTCCAATTTTCTGCAAATAGAAAGCTGGCAACATAAGTGAGGGTGCAGAGAGAGAGAGAGAGAGAGAGAGAGAGCAGGTAGACTATGAACTAAGTTAGTTACCCTCTCATGCTCACATGGTTCTCAGTGTTGAATCAGTCTCAAACATTTAATTTTGTCCCTTTGGCACTGATCCTACCAACCTTTTCTAAGAGCAACCCCAACTTACTTCAAAGACACACACCCTCATAAAGAAGTCTTGGAGGATTAAGCCTTAAATAACTTTATTATTCATGCAATTTTTTAAAGTTATTTAAAAAGGGACAGGGAAAGTGTTAACTAAAGTGGCTTAATGGAAGACAGAAAACATTAACTGAAAAAGATTAATGTCCAAATTATATGTATTATGTACTCTCAATTAGCCTGTCCCCATATCTCTATAATATACTGAATTACTAACTGACTGCTGCAAAGTCAAGTTTTAAACTGTTAGTCCAAAAGAACCCCCATCTCAAATGCCACATTTAACATAAAATGACTCATTTCAGTGCTGGAATAAGAAATTATTTTAGGGACCTAACATACAGGGTTTATGAGTTACAAAGGTATGTAAAGTAAAGCAAAGATACTTTCATCCAATTGTATTTGGAGGAAATGTACCAAATCCTATCCTTACACAGACTGGATTTGGAGGTAATATGGTCCTGTGTGTTTAAATCTTCATAGGCCCATTATTCATTAAGCTTTATTTAAAGGTGAGGGGGGACTTTTAAAAGGTACAAAGTCAGAAACAATACATTTTTTTTTCTCGCCAAACTTTCCAAATGTGCAATGAAGAGTAGGAACCAAAAGGCCACAAAAATGCTGAGTTAGTTCATGTGGCAGCAGCTATAGTTTGCTCTGCAGAAAACCAATGCAATAATCCTTTCTACTAACCACCATTTCCATTTGTGTGCTTGATCAGAACCCTATGGAGTGAATATGATCTAAGAAGAAAAGAACCCCCAGATGTCTTGTTATGTGTACAATATTTCTTCTTTTATTAAAGATCAAAGAAAGTGGAAAGCTAATTTGTGGAAAGGCAAGTCATTTTTTTCCCTCTTTTAATTTCATCATGCTTTCTTTTCCCATTTGCTGTAGTTATATTCTCCGGAAGTCTCATGAAATATCATCTAATCTAAAGATAGTGTATCACAAACTGCTGTAACTGTTAGCAGAGGGCTCTTGCGTATGCCAAGATCTTTATAATGTATGAGAACAAATTCAAGAAGCTTTTTCTCCTCCCTCTATAGAAGACAGTTCTGGCCCATAATCTGAAAAGTATTCAGCATGACAGGAATTAAGGACACTTCCAGTCTTCAAATCTCCATCAAAATGCTAACTCAGAAAACAAAAGGCCAAATTTTATTCCATTGTACTGGTACGAGGGCAGAATTAGGAAGAAAATAAATATTTCTGGCCAATCTCCCTCTCTTTGGCATTTTTATACAAGCAGTTCTCAATCTTATGATGTTCAATTTACAACAAATGGCACTTACAACATTTCTGAAATGACACTGACTCAGTTTACGATGTTGGCTTCAACTTTGTGGTGCTTGGGCTTGCAATGGAGAGGTTGCTGTTCTGAGTTACAATGTTTTGACTTACAACATTTTTGTCGGGAGCCAACTGTGTCATAAATCCAAGGACTGCCTGTACTTACAACAAGCTATGGCTGCTGAATACTGCAAATACTTATGCACGTGTAGCTTCTTTCACAAGTAATCTGAGGAACTGCTCACATGAATGAAGTTACACACATGCTAAATGTCTGTAGAACCAGGTCTCATGTATATCCACTAAACTGATGTTCCAAATTGGACAATGTCATAGCAATGAGATGCAAAACAGGAGTAGCAAGTGCTTCTTGATACCTCCAACCAGATATTCAGAGGGGCTAGAACATGCCTCAAATGCAGAGGAAACTAGGATCTGTGACAGAGGACCAGCATGAAAAATCTTAGGAACAGTCAAGGATGGGAAACATAGCCTTATGCTTATTATTTTAATTATCAATGACACCAGAGCTGAGGAAGGAACTTGTGCTAGAGGGTATGCAGGTTTGCAATTTTCAGAACAGGGTGGGAAGTCAACATGCCTATTGTGGTACACATGGGAGCAAGGTAACAGTTTATATTTTAATAAATGTAAATATAAGTTGATTAACACATCTGAATATTCAGTTTTCTACACAACACAAAATCCAAGGCAGAGCAGCAAGAATCAAACCAGATTATGCTTCAGTGGTCAACAAGCTTTTTAGATATAAATCTGCTGTTGTTCAGCATCCCACTTGTAAGCAGTGGTGAAAGGTTAATACACAGGTTGCTATTATGCTGTTCAAGAAACCATACTACAGACCAGTAATTACTTGAATATGGATCAGCCACTTTTCAACTGAGTACCCTAATTACTAGCCTATTGTGTAGTCATTCTAACTCCTTTCTCACCCAAATAATATTTAGCCATTCAATTATTTAATTAAAGTTGAACAACTTCAATAGGAGAAATTGAACATGAGCCACATCCAACTATCCCATTGAGTGTGTTCTGGTCTTGCTGGATGTTAGTAGCTATAGCTCATTGACTTGCGAATAATCACAGAGAGTGAGAGAGGAACAACTAGACAAGTTTTTGGTTTAGGACACGTTTTACCTGCCCTTGAGAGGGCACACAGTACCTTTGATCCTCAGCCCTGAAGGCTTTAAAAATTATATGTTTCAATGTTCTGTAAACAGTTTGCACTTCCCTCCAGGAAATAATTGGCACAACATCACACTTCATGTGATTCATAAGTTAAAATAGCATCTTGTGTTGATTCTGTCCTTGGGCCCTAATTTTAGTGTTTTGGATGGGTTTTTCCCTTAACACCACAGACATGTTTTTTCACTTTTTGCTTTTATACAGTGAAATACTATTTTGGTAAGGCAATTTGATGTTCTACAGTTACTTCATTTGTAGGAAGAAGCAATATTTTCTAAAAACACCCTCAGATCTTTGCTTTCCAAACCCACAGGGTTAACTGACTGGTCACAAGAAGTCATAAAAAGTAGACTTAAATTCACCTTCATTGCAATTCAATAGTTAAAAGGAAAAGAAAAATCTTGTACTTTTAAATAATCTCCGTTTCTAACCAATAATCATCTTAATACTATGAAGAAAAGGTGCCATAATTTGCTTCTTTCCTTTTCTTTGTTTAAGGTAGCCACTGGGAATTACTCTGCCTGGAGTCTGGATTAAATGTTTCACTGCATCCAGAACACTTCATCATGTAGCGTAGCCAAAATCTATTATGGTTTGCAAGTGACTCATACTTCAGCTATGAGAAGGCTATAATAAAGAACATTTTACATAAAAATGCCAAAAAGGTTGGTAATTTAATCTTGATTCTAAGTAGGTATGCAAGGTCTCTGAATGCAGCATATGCATACTTATGCAGACAATAAGACATTATATGGAAATGTGTTACCTACTGTAGACTCCCCAAGCTTTTTGCAAAGTGAAGAAATTGTCCAGATGATACACATGTATAAAAAAATAAATGTTTGGATAACAGGTTTGCACGTTATTTTTAGTAAAATACTTGCAGTATGATTTAGCTTTTCACTTTATTAGTAATCCTTCAATTCTTGCACTAAGCATTTATTAAAATCAGTGACATCGGAAGGCAAGATATCAGTCACTGAACATGTGTCTGATAACTTTTATCTCTGTATTCACAGAAACAAATGAATAAACACCATAGTGTACACAGAAAACATTTAATTCTAGAATACAAACCATAAATATTCTGACATGCAGACAAAAATGTTTTCTGATACATTTGTTAATGAAATAAATGTAGATCCGGAGATTCATCCAAACTGTTCAGTTCCAGTGTATACTTCCTGTCTCAAATTCCAAACAAAGTGCACTCTGTACTGCTCAAACCTGCTCCCCTCATTTAACCAATGTCATTTATGTGTTTAGATACTCTGTCAATTCAGTTCACCCAAAGATTTATTGTGATGCTGTGAGAATTACTCTAAGGCATGGGGGGACTGGGTCAAACACATCCATTCCAGCTTTGTTTTGGAAAGGACAAGTAAAAGCAAACAATTAAGGCTATGTTTCAATTACAAATTATCTAATACTTATGTGTGTTACATGTATGCAGTCCTGGCTGACTTTACTTCTCCATCAACAGCAACTACTTGTACTAATCTTAAACCACAAAATGTCTCCTAGCATTCAGCAGCATGTGCCTGGGATTTCAGTATGCTCCTTACCAGCAAACAAATATGTAGGAAAAGCAGGCAAATCTGGAAACCAGCCAAGCTACGCATGAAAAGCCAGTGGTGAAGACAACATGAGGCTAGATGCATTCTTGATACTCAGAAGCTTTCAAAAGATCCTTATGTGTGTTGCGATATAATAAGAAGTTGGACTTTGTGAGAGGCAAAAAAAAAAATCTGGCTTCAGATTTTCCTGGTCTATACTCTTTGTGCAATTATTTAAGTGCTACATAATTACTGCTTTTTTTTAAGAAAGGCACAGTCTCAGATATGACTGAAGAATTAGAGACAGAGTTAAAAAATAGAATAGGCAAACAGAAATTTAAGAAAGCTCCTCTCTAGGGAGGTTGTGGAATCCCCATTACTAGAGAAATGTAAGAGCAGGTTTGATAAACATCTCGGGGCAGAGGACTGGACTTGATAACCTCTTGTGGTCCTTTCCAGTCCTATGATTCATGCCTTCAAAAATGTTCAAGGAAAACTATTATGAATAAAAAATAGCTCCTTAAGGAACCCCTCAGCCACCAGTAAACAGATGTAACCTGGATAGGAGAGAGGAACCCAGAACCTGCGAGGATCTCTTCTGTTGAGGAATGGAAATAAGATATACCTCCATCCAAGCAGATGTTTGGCCCACAGGACCTTGTATCTTGGAAAGTCCAGAGTCTGTTGTATGGCATGGCAGGCAGCACCTATGCACTTAAAACCCTTCAAGTAACCTTCCCTGTCTATTCCCTGTCTAAACAGCCCCTGTTTTGAAATGTCTACTTCAAAATAGGCACTATTCCTCATGGAATGAGATTTACCTATTTTGAAATAAGCCACTGCTATTGCAAAAAATATTTCAAAATTGCTGTTGCATTGAGTAGATGCTAGCAAAAGTTATTGCAAAATAAGGGCTGTTATTTTGAAATAACTTTGCTGTATAGATGTACCCATAGAAACTAACAAATGTATTTATTTATTAGGTAATCAGTCTTCATGGCTAAGACACAATTCTTCAGATTCAGGAAATGGGTCTTAACCATGAAAATTCATTACTTAATAAACCTGTTAGTCTTTATGGTGCTACAGGACTGTTAGTTATTTATAAATAGTTGCGTTTGTGTAACAGTGCCTGAACATGGAACCAGTTTGTCCTTCCAACAATATTTAAAGTGCACCAGGAGACGCCGTCCCCATACCTTACCTTTCCTTTTCTTTCCAACCCTGTACCTTCAGGCTGCCAGCACCTTTTATTCCCCCTTGCTTTATCACCCTACAGAAATAGAGCAATCCAACTGAGGAAGTGAATGCATTCAGGCTTTGACTCCTTTAAAGCCTTTAAATAACAGCTGAAGACTTTGAAACACTCACTTCGGTCAGTGAAGCCAAACTGATTGATTGACATGGCCATTACCACAGCATATAGTTATACAAACTTGTGGGAAGATTTTTAGTGGTGCTGAGAACCCACAAATCAATGGGGCTATGTCTACACGGGCAGCTTCTGTCAACAGAGGTCATCGTTGGCAGAAAACCTCCAGCAAAACTTCTGTTGACAGATAGCATCTACACACAGAAGCAGATTGACATGACAATCCGCTGTGTCGAAAGAGGGCAGCCAGATTGTCCTGCCCTTGGTTGACAGAACAGCTGATGGAAGCTTTGCGAACAGGGCTGCCTGGGGACAGAAGCCCTGCCTGTTGACAGAAGTGTGTACATGGGGACTCTGTCAACAAAACACTGTTCACAGAAGCCGTGTCTACACGTGCACGCTACTTTGAAGTAGTGGCACTAACTTTGAAATAGCTCCCGTCATGGCTACACGTGTTGGGCTCTATTTCGATACTAACATCGACGTTGGGCGGCGAGACGTCGAAGCCGCTAACCCCATGAGGGGATGGGAATAGCGCCCTACTTCGACGTTGAACGTCAAAGTAGGGACCGTGTAGTCGTTGCGCGTCCCGCAACTTCGAAATTGCGGGGTCCGCCATGGTGGCCATCAGCTGAGGGGTTGAGAGACACTCTCTCTCCAGCCCCTGCAGGGCTCTATGGTCACCGTGTGCATTAGCCCTTAGCCCAGGGCTTCTGGCTGCTGCTGCGGCAGCTGGGGATCCATGCTGCAGGCACAGGGTCTGCAACCAGTTGTTGGCTCTGTGGATCTTGTGTTGTTTAGTGCAACTGTGTCTGTGAGGGGCCCTTTAAGGGAGCGGCTTGCTGTTGAGTCCGCCCTGTGACGCTGTCTGCAGCTGTGCCTGGCACCCTTATTTCGATGTGTGCTACTTTGGCGTGTAGACGTTCCCTCGCGGTGCCTATTTCGATGTGGTGCAGCGCAACGTCGATGTTGAACATCGACGTTGCCAGCCCTGGAGGACGTGTAGACATTATTCATCGAAATAGCCTATTTTGATGTTGCCACATCGAAATAGGCTACTTCGATGTAGGCTTCACGTGTAGACGTAGCCAGAGGCACTATACCTGATCGGGAAAAGATATAATGTGGCCATCTGAACTGATGAGTTTTGTCAAAAAACTCTCGATGGAACACTTTAACCACGTAGACACTCAGCAAGGAACAAGGAACAAACAAGATAAAAAGAAAACCATACTGTTCCATGCATGGATGTATTAGATTCTTAAGAATCTTACTTTGTTTTGTGTTTTCATCCTGCATGAGTGAAACTGAAGTTCACATTCCGAACAGGATTGTGTGTTGTTTATGTTGTGGTAGAATATTAATCCCAAGAGATTCAAGTATGATTATTCTCATCTATTTTCACACATAAAATTACAAAGTGTCAGTCATGATTATTTTCAATTCACCCAAAAAGTTTTTCATATTGGGTCTGCTAGAGAGAGAGTCTACTGAGCAATTTAATACAGAACTAATTAGATGATAGTTCACTATGCCATACTTACATACAATATTAAGAACTGCAACTATATTAAATGGCACAGAGGTAAGGTTAGAGCATGGGTTGCAATCTATAAAGATACAGACTATCATGAAACTTGTCATGATAAAGAGATTACAATCAGCAACCTGGAAAATTCCCTATGTAAAAATATCATAGCAAACGTGAAACTTAATAGCCACCATTACCTTTTGCAAAAGACATCAGGCAACAGTAGTAAATCTCAAGTTAGTACCAGCTTTTGAAAGAAAACAAAAGAACTGTAACTGAAGAACTATTGTAAGAAAATAATTCTGAGAATATTTTAAGCATATACTTGTTCACGATGGTCATGCTGACAAGGGCAGGCCACTTGTGACTCTGACACATAGATACCAGTATATTTTAAATTACTTTCTTTCTTTAACTTTATACATCTTGAAGGGGAGGGGACATGGGCAGTATTTTGTTCTGTGATTAACAAGACAGAGTCAGACATCTATGGAAAATATAGAAACAATTTATAAAAATATAAAAAGATTATGTAATAATAAATATGCATTTCAATAGCATCCATCATAAATTGATCAGCATCAGATTTTTTGCATTTATGTCAGTCTTTCCACACAAAATTCTCAACGTACATTTCAAACATTGAGAAATTTAGCCACACAGTATGAAGGTTTTTATTAGGATCATTATTTAGATGACAAAATGAAGCCTGAGGGAATTAGGTGGCATGCCCACTGTCACAAAAAGTCTGCAGCACTTAGTGTAAGGAGGCAGCACAGTGTGCTATAGAAACCGTATTGCATGACTCCCTGAATGCTTCCAGCTCAATATCTTAATAGATAAAGCACAAGATGGGGTCAGAGTCGGTGTCTGTTATAGAAGACTACCTGGCAAATAATCAAGAAGACCAGTCAGGGATACAGAGTGATCTCCCTTTGTTTGGTAAATTCCCTCCTTGAGGACAGACCAAGAAGCTGGAGCACCCCTTTTGTAATTTCTGCCAACTCTAAACAGGTTAATTTTCTGCACTGATGGTCACTCTCAGTAGGAACTGCTGCATTTCACACTGTAGTGAAAGCTCCATGATGTGTTGCTGATTTATTGCCATTTGTTTGGGGAAATATGTTTGGAAGTACTGATTCCCATACCCTGATTTGTTTCATCTTAAAAGCAAAAGAAGGCCCTTCTTAAAATGGGAATCCTACCTTGTCAGTATGTTCCAAACTGAAAATTTACTATTATTTTTAGCTGTGTCGACACTATAAAGTTTTGTCTACAGACGAGATCTTCTATCGACAAAACTAGGGAGTGACCAAACTAGAAAGCTGTGTCTAGACTTGCATTCCTCTTTTGAAAGAGGCATGCAAATGAGGGAAATAGAAAATGCAAATAAGGTGTCGAATTACATATCTGGCACCTCATTTGCATATTATTATTTCAAAATAGCGTCTTTCAAAAGAAGAAGACCAGTGTAGGCACTGCTCTTTCAAAAGTAAACCCCCAACTTCAAAAGAATCCTTCTTCCCACAAAAAAAGGTGGGGTTTATTTTCGAAAGAGTGGTTTTCTTCTTTCGAAATAAGCTATTTCAAAATAAGAGCATGCAAATGAGGTGCCAGATATGTAAATCTGCACCTCATTTGCATTTTTCATTTTCCTTATTTGCATGCCTCTTTCGAAGAGGAATGCAAGTGTAAACACAGGCCAAATGTGTTCTATCTAGAATCTGTTGATAGAACACAGCCTTTTATCTGTCAGAGTTATGTCTTGAAATTTTGTGACATAGCGCCTCTATAGACAGATTCTGTTGACAGAAAAATAGTGTAGATGCTCTGGGGGGGCCCTTTCGACAGAGGCTGCATCTGCCTAGCCCAACTCTTCAAAATGGCCATGCAAATGCAAATGCAAATCAGGAGATAGGAATAAGGGGATTTCGAAGTTCCTGGGGTCCTTTTGAAAAGGACCCCTATGTGCATGAGCCACGCGGCAGTGAGACGCAGCAATTTCGAAGAGCCGCAGTCACTGGCATGCTAATGAGGCACTGAATATGTATTTCAGTGCCTCATTAGTAATCTTAGAAATGGCCATTTGCATGGCCATTTCGAAGATCTGGGCTAGTGTAGACATGGCCAGAGAGAGATTCCAGTGCACCTGGCAGCTCTGTTTGCAGAGCTTCCAGTTGGCTGTTCTGTCAACAGAAGGCTGGGCAGCCTGGTCGCTTTCTGTCGACAGAGGATGTTGATAGGGGGAGCCTCTATTAGATGTGGACGTGTTCCGTAAACAGAGGTGCTGTTGGCAAAGCTCTGTCGATAGTGATTTCTGTAGACAGAACTTTGTAGTGCAGACCCAGCTTTTGTGTTTTTGCTAAACCTGGATCACAAGCTGTTCTTCCTAACTCTTCTTTTGCAACAACTCAAACAATTAGGTGACTGTAGCTTTCTCTGCCATGAGACTGGGTTAAATGCCCCTGTATCTTAGCCCTTTGCATTACAGAGTATGAAGTCATATGTTGTGAGTATGGTAGTTACAGTATTCCTTCAGTTTAAAAAGAAATTAGAGACAAATAAGTAGACAATCACCTTCTGGTCTCGTTTACACCACTGTAAGTCTAGAGTACATCCAGTGAAGTCAATTCTGTTCTTTCCACATGTACAATAATGAGAGTACGGTACAGGAAAGGTCGAGCACGAGTGGTTAATGGGAACCTGTTCATGCAGAAATGCACCCCTTCGCTATCTATCAAAATTAACGAGGAAGGCAAGAAGTAACATTACAGTTCTCCTGTCTAGACTGCCAGAACCTGCATGGTCTGCCTCATGTTAACAAACACAATAAAAAAAAATCTATCGCTTTGCTCTGGTTGTAGTATTTATGTGTTTTATAGTCTGTGATTTTTGTGGTACAAGAGAGAGCACTTTATTAAACAATGGAATCTACAAATTTTTAATGATCTTTTCTAACTTGCATTTTTTGTTAACTTAGGCCAAAGTAAAATTCTAATCTTGCAAATCACCTTCCACAGAAATATTCACCAAAGGCCTGAAAGACCGAATCAGGAGCTCAATCTGCAAACACTTAAGCACTTAAGTATCTTTACTTTTGAGGCTCAGAGGAAGACCAAGACGGTAGAGAAAAGTTACAAAACTTTAGGATACCCACACAAACACAAATCCTAGTGGATTGTTCTTCATTATTCATACACTGATCACATTTCAAATCAATGACGTCATCGAGCAAAGCCTAATAGAAATGTGAAATGTAGGCAGAGAACCTGCTAACTTTTAAAACATGCTCCTCAATCATGTATGTCTAATTCCCACAAAATCTGTTTCTCAACATTTTTAAAACCTTGTTAGCTCCCCAAAGGGCTCAGCTGAATGGACATTGCTAAAGCAATAGAGTATCCCTCCTGAAGATCATTTTACTATGAACATGAAATTATTTTTTACATATATACCATTAGCCTACATCCACTAGAGAATTTTGCTGACAAAACCAAGGTTTTGTCAACAAAACTCGCAGAGTGTCCACACACAAAAAATGCATTTTGTCAACAAAACTCGGCACTTTAATCGACACTTTTGCCTTTCCCCCATGAGGCAGAGCATCTTTCTTGACAGAATCTGTCAACAAGAAAGCCATGTGTATGCTCCGGATGGTCCTGTGTAGACAGACTGGGCTTCTAAGGTCACCAGGCAGCCTTGTCTTCTGTGCTTCTGGTCGGCCATTCTATCAAGAGAGTGGCTGAGCATTCCAGCCACACTCTGTTGACAGAGCAGATCGCTTTTTTGATTGGCTTTTATGTTTGCCTGCGCTCTGTTGACAGAAGTTTTGTCAGAAGATCTCTTTCAACAGTGACGTCTGTCAACACATTGCTGTAGTGTAGACATAATCTTTGTGTATGCCATTTTTTATTGTCAGTTATGTGAGTGGATAGAGTCTGCTGAGTTTAAATGATTGATTTTTCTCTTACTGAAGGAAAATTGAAGGAAAAGAATAGCCAATGGGAAAACTGTGACAAGTGTTTTCTTATAGACTATGTTCACATTACATTCCCCTTTCAAAAGGGGAATGCAAATGAGACAGACCAGAAATGCAAATACGGCACATATTTACATATCTCACACCTCATTTGCATATTCTCATGTGATCTCACTTCCAGAAGAGCCTTTTCCTAAAGCAAAAAAACAGCCATGTAGATGGGGTTCTTTTGAAAATAAACCCGTTTTTTTCAAAACAACCCTTCTTCCTATTTTTTTCCAAGGAAGAAGGGTTTTTTTCAAAAGTGGGGTTTATTTTTAAAAGAACCTTTTAAAAGCAAACGTTTTTGCTTCCAGAAAACGCTCTTCTGGATGTAAGATCATTCAAGAATATGCAAATGCAGTGCAAGATATGTAAATTCATGCCTCATTTGCATTTCCAAATTCACCATTTGCATTCCCCTTTCGAAAGGGGAATGCAGTGTAGACTCAGGCTTAGAGGAAGAGCAAAGAGACAGCTGGTCTTTTTAACAATTAATTTATTCAGCATTCTGTTTGACATGATTCACAACACTAAATTCCAGCTCCTGGATTTACTACAGATTCTTCAATGAGCTCATTAAGCTAACTGCTTAAATAGTGAAACCAAATTTCCCTTTTAAATAAAGAAGCTCATTGTGCAGCCATAGGCATATGTCACAGTACTCTTGTCAAAAGCGATGAGTTAACTTGAGTCCTGTTTCACTCTGTTTCATCACTGACTTTTACTTATTGTCCACAATACATTTCAGAACCAGAAAAACAATACACATCAATATCACATTGGTAAACATTTGTTTAAATACAAGACTGACCAAAGTAAAGTTATATCGCATGTGATTCAACAGTGAGATTTCTCAGTGTCAAGAAAGGAGGTCAAGTGCAAACATTCCACTCTAAATAATTAGTTAAATAATGAATGTTAATACCTTTGGGGGCTCAAGGCTGCAGACATTGGTATCCCTGTATTTCAAGTTTTATTTTGGAAGCAGAAATAAATTCTCATTTAGGGATTTTTTTTTTTTTGGCCTTAGGTTGAAACAGAAACAGAGCCAAATCATATAGCAGTTTCTCAGATATAGGTCCTGTTGCTGAAGTTAAAAGGAGATTTTTCTGAGGCTATGTGTACACTAGAGTGATCTGTCGACAGAAGTTTCTGTCAGAAGATATCTTCTGACAAAACTTCTGTTGACAGACTGCAGCCAGACTGCCAAGTGATCTGCTCTGTTGATCTCAGTGAGACCACTCTGTCTCTCAGACTGCCCGGAGGCTCTCAACAAAATGGCCAATTGGAAGCATGGCAGACAGGGCTGGTTGGTGTTCCAGAAGCCCTGGTCTGTTAACCGAGGGCCCCCCCCAGAACCTCCAGACCAGCTTTGGTTGAAAAAGGCATTCTTCTTTGTGGGGGAGCATGATAAGGCTGTCAACAAAATGCTGCATTCTGTCAATTTACTGTCAACAGACCACCTGGGTAATCTGGACACTCCCCAGGTTTTCTCAACAAAACCGTCTAGTGTGGACGTAGCCTGAAAGAAGAGAACAGAATTTGTATATATTTTTCTTTACAAATAGCAATACAAAGTTGAGGCAAACGAGTGATATAAACATGGGATAATAGTGAATTATCTAACTTTGATGAAGTCATACAAATTTCCAAAATAAACTGTACATCTGCTTTTTTACCTGAGTAAAAGAAAAATAAGAACACCAAGAATTGTCTACAAAAGAGAGGAAATGTAAGAGTGAGAAAAATCTCTTTTATTAATTTTTTAGGACAGGATTAAATATCTCTGAAGACTGAATAATGCCCATCTTTAAATATGTTAAGAGTCTTACCTCCCAGAAGCAGACACTCTGGTTAATATATGCAGGACCTCCTTCACAGTCCAGTCCCGCACTTCCTAATCCTCTTTTGTGATGCCACATACTGGGCAGTCTCTTCTCTGATGCTCCCATCTCTGACCATCCAAAAACTCCATAATTAAAGATATTGCAACACCCCACCTCTGCCGGCTATCTTCTAACACATACCCAAACAGGATTTCTCTCTCTTATGCCCTTTAACAATACAATGAGAACACAATGAATCTTCTTTACTTGGCTGCTAATTCTAAGAAAGCCTTTCACAACATGCAGGGCAGGCTGCAAGGTGCATCTGTTTGTACAGGGTGACACAGGGTTTGGTGGGGTTGATCATAGGTTGAGAGTGTAATTTTGTGTTCTTCTGTGTCAAATTTTATTTCTGGTTTTGTAATGTTATACACTCATGTATGCATTCATATACATTTTCAGGCCAAAAGAATCCATAATGCTCATCCAATTATTTACTAGCTTCAAAAAATAAGCCCACTTTTTAACTTATGTATATAAAGGTAAACATAGCAGCAACTAGGGCACACACGTTACATGAAGGTGTATTATTTGTATATTATTTAATAGTATTTTGTATGATGGTGATGGGATTGATATGTTTATTTTTTTAAAAAAACGGAAAAACTCCATTTTCCTTTCAATGTTATTTGTCACTGCTGATTTTCATACAAAGCATATTCAGAAGCATAATAGTATTGTAAAATATTACATGGCTACCATACTCTAATTTGCACACATAGTGGAGTGAAATAATTAAATACAATCAATTTCCCACTGCTTCAATATATTAACTGGGGATGTCTTTAACTGGGAAAGACAATAAATGGCCATGTTTCAATTACTCAATACAAATTCAGGGATCTTTAAAAATCATGAACTTAAAAAAAAAACAGTTAGCACAATAGAAGAATGCAGAAAACCTTTGATTATTCAGCCACCTCGGTGGAAGTGTGAGGCTCAGACCACCATTAATCCAAATCGCCTTTGCATTCTTTATGTTTTAATTTGAGAGGTCAAGGCTTCTATGTGGAAGCAAATCCATTCCACTTGTTATTTTACTTATAATTCCGCACCACTGATGCCCATAGCTTCAAAGAAATGTTTAACCCATGAAGCAAAGTGAAGAATTGGTGAAGGGTCTTTTTTGGACCCTTTTTAAAGAAAAAACAACACCCCCAAGAAGTTCTCTATGGGATTTGCTTCTTGATCTGAAATCAATTTAGGTGAACACTTAATATTAGAGTTAGATCACAGCTTAACTGAAAATCACATTTGCATAATTTTTCATCCACTACTCATTGAATAACATGTTTTTCTGCTGTTTTATGGTTCTTGTAATTAATACAGTTCATTAGCATAATATTAAAATTCATTGCAACCAAACAAATGCTACCATTTTAAATATATGGTAAACTTGCAAATTCCACAGACCTTGAGAACTGAAAGCAAAGTGCAGCCATATTTCAAGATTTTATCCAAGAGACAAAGGAATGCAAACAGTAACTTTAGAATTATCAACTTCCTTCATTTTCTTTTGTTTCTGTTTTGCACAGCTCCTTTCAACCCTATTACACTGTGGTAAGTAATGGAGGTAATTATATGTTTATATTACATTTTTTTCTGGGTACTGAAAATACAATTCCAGAATACATTTATTATTTATTATAACCTATTACAAGGTGAAAACAGGTTTTTTTTCTGTATCAGTTTTGTCAATTGACCTTTAGCAAACAGTTTCCCCTATTTAGTAAATAACGCTGATGCTCATCTTGCTCATAATTACCTGGTCACGGCAACAGGGGGAGCAGACAACCTGGGTCAAATCCTGACTTGCCTGACTGCATGAAGGACAACGTAAGCATGAGTCTCCCCCTTATTTCCCTGTGCTGGCTGTTCATGTCACCCAGAGGAGTGGAATGGAGATAGCAGTTTTCGCAGAACCATTACTCTCCCTCCTGTGCATGTGGCTGGGCAGAGCAACCTTGGCTGTGCCTATGCCCAGTACCCCAGTCCAGCAAGCCACAGAAATAACATGATCAATTTCAGGGCTAAAGAGGGGAAGAAGGGCATGAACAAAAAGGGAACCTCTGAAGATAGTTACATGAAGCACCCCACCCCCACCAGTTTTTCCTCATTTCCTACTTGGCAGAGCATTTTCCAGGTGGTTAATAAATGACAGAAATGTACATGGAAATAAAAGAATACCATCCTCATTCTCAGTTACCCACAGTTACAAACACAATCTAATCTGCTACATTACATAAAAGCAGATGTCTCCCCTTAATCATGGACAGATTCTCTGCTGCACTTTTAGAAATCCCTGGCAGAATATATGAAGCCAAAAAAAAAAAGAAGTCCTTCTGAAAACTGGAAAACATATGCAGCATATTATCCATTGTGGTTAAACTGGTTTGACCTTTTCTACTTTGTTCCTGCAGCTCAGATCTACTGGTATCTTCCACAGCCAAGACAATCCCCAAAGGCACTCTTGGTCACACACCATCCAAGTTGTGCAGCCTTAGCAGGGAACCTTCTGTTCTCCACTAAATTACTTAATAGTGAGTTCCAAATAACTATATTACACTAGGAAGTATTGAGAAAATATTACTGCTTTGAAAGAGTACTTACTGTATGTATTTCAGCAGCTTGATCAAAAACATTCACAATCTTATTTCCTGTGCTTACCTTAAAGAAATACTGTGATTTCAATAACTGTGAAGCTTATATATTCAGAAAGTCTTCTTCAAACTGTGATTGCCATTACTTAACACTTCGTTAATTTAGAAAAATATGCAGCCAAAAACTTGCCAATTCATTGCCAAAAGAAGAAAACCAGTACGGAACACTGGTCACATTCAGTGCTATTGTATATAATATAATATTTTATATTATATAATATCTATCAGTGCTTATCTCACTGGACCTTTAGAGATTGTATGTTACTAGAGAATTAGGCCCTATGTACTGCAATTTTGTGTTGTATTCCAGCAACATGGCTTATGATATATCAACGAAGATGCATCATTTAGTCTTTTGGTACCTCTCCATATGATATAAATTATAAATGAGGTTACAATATAGATAATAAGTCATAACTTCTACAGAAAGTACCAGGAAACAAAACAAACCTTTTGAATAATCATTCCCCTCCCCTCAACCTTCATTTACTTCCTGGTACAGTAAACCTCTGACTTACACATTTCTTGTAATAATACAGGTCAAAATCATGCGCGGCAGGGAGCCAGGAAACTGACAAGCTCTGCTGCACTGGTCAGTTTCCTGGCTCTGGGGAGTGGCATGGAGCCTGAACCAAGCAGCCGCTTGGCTCCTGGCTCCCTACCATTGGAAACTGACCAGCCCAGCACAAACAGAGGGTTCCTGGCTCCCCGACTCTAATGGCACAGCCAGGACAAGGGGTGGAAGGCAGCAGGGCCCCTCCCCCATCTGGTCCCAACTTGGATGAAATTTGACTCGTGTGGTTGCCCAGGAATGCAACCTATGCTTAAGTCAGGGGCCTACTGTACTGAAATGTTAACTACACTGGGACAAATTTTATGCCAGTCTGCATCAATCCATTGACATCAATATAGTCATGCTCACAGAAAATTTGGCCCATTAATTTACTCATTGCGTTACAGTACACAAGACAGTAGTATAACAATAAAGTTCCATCATGAAAAATGTAGTTTACTTTTTTTGCATGATTTTCTGAACTGTTTAATTCTATCTAATGGCTATGATTTAAAACACAATCTTCTGTAATATATAACAACTACAAAAAATAGTCAGTAAATTTTAACTGTTGCATTTTCTCTGGGATGCATAGTCTTCTTTTATTTTGCTTAAACTCCATAACGATTTGAAGTATTGTGTAACAAATTGTGGAACTATGTTATGTATCCCCCATCTTTGCCTGATGCCCAAAAGAATAGCTGTATGTTACTCTAGCTAATGGACTCTTAGCAAGATGCAAAGAAGGTCTCTGCATTGGAATTGGAAGTTCTAGGTATAGTGCTACTAAAATCCCCTCTGGCCAGTAACTGCAGTTTAAAATCTTAGTAAGAAAATTAAAACTTGCTTGCTTGCTTGCCCACTACAAAATATGATCAGGTCCTGGATGTTCTGCACCTATATCATTCCTCCTTTATTACAGAATTCAGTTACCAAAGCTTTTATTATGTAGAAAGGTGTTTTTAATCCCTTACAGTTATAGAGATAACTTTAAAAATATTTACTGACAGATAATGATGCACAAAATTTACAAGTTTCCCCATCTCACAGGTTGTCTGAAGGCATACCTGACAACTGTATTAAAACTATTTGCCTAATGTGTGTGAGTACCTGATTTGGGTTGTTTACTAACTGAGCCTACTGAAAGTTAATATCTCCGTCCTTTATACAGATGGGTAACAGCTGAGCCCTGTTTTCAAGCATTTGTTTACAAAAGGAATGGCCTAGTAGATGATTACAAAATAAATACACAGTAGTGAAAGCTGCCATTTTAATCATGAAGAATTAAGTAAAATAACTTTAGTACGCTTTAGTAGAAAATAAGTGTATTTGTTCTTAGAAAATAATGTCCTAGATTTTTTCAGCAAAAGGGCTGACAGATTTAGAAAACAGTCTAGCTTTTTATGAAAGAAGTTTTAGATTAGCAAAAACGTCCTCCAGAAAGAACATTGACATGGCTGAAGCGAAGGTACTTTTTCTGGTTAAAAGGACTAGGATTGTGCCAAGACAGTTAACTATGGATCTAGGAAGCAGAGGCAGGAAAGAACTGACAGTAGTGTAATAGTATATTTGAAGTGTCTTAGCCCATTTCTGTACAGTGCTTTTATTGATAATAACGGAAGCAAGAGGTAAAGAAGCCTTTTTATGGACCTCCAATGTCATCCAACACCATCTATTCCAAACAACATCTGTCTACTGACAGAATACTCTACCTCAGGAGCAGGGCAGAAGATTAAGGAAACTGAGGAGAACCTGACAGAACCTCCCTCAAGCAAAAATTATTTGGCAAGGTTTGGAGAAAAAGAGAACCCTTTGAGTGTTACAGACCCCGGAAACCTGGGTAGGAGAAAATATTCTTATCCCTTTTAGTTGTATTACCCTGCCTTCACATAGAACTACACTTAGAAAATATTCTTATTCCTTTTTGTTATATTACCCTGCCTTCACTTAGAACTACAGCTCTCTTAGAAATTATTCTGCCAATGGCTCCTAAACCCTCAAGAAATTAAAAAAACTTCAAAGAGGTATTTCTGAAGGTAAGAAATGTTACATGTTTACAGCTATGTACACTACCAGGAAACACCCAGCTGAACACTTTAAGGTAACATGCTTTCTTTTTTTTCCAATTTTTTAAAATGATTCTTGACACTAATTTATTTTTTGTGGGAAAAATGGCTAATCTCAGTAGACTTTATGGTTAGACAACTATGGGGTTTCTTGAAGCACAGCACTTGTGAATTTGCTCTGTTGCCTTTATTTGGGCAATTTTCTTGGCACACTTGATAATGAGCAAGACATCTTCATGTCACCCTCCTACTTGTCAGCCCAATTCTGGAGCACAGATCTTATCACAGAAGAGGTAGGTGTTAGTAGCTGTTGGAGGGACGTGGGGCAGTTTTTGACATTCTTCTTCCCCACCTCTCCTCATCTGCACTGCAGTGGGACCTCTCAAATTGTACCACCCCTCACAGATTACCGTTCTCCCCTGGGGATGGTCTTGAGCAAGGCTCTCCCAAGTGTCAGCACCGATGCTGCACTTCTGCATGTGTGCCTTCAGCATGTCCTTATATCACTTCCACTGGCCCCCCCAATCTCTGTGATTACATCAATGATAGCCCTTATCAGTATCTCACTTACCAACAAAGGACACCCTGGCTACAGCTACACAGCAATGTTATTTTGAGATAACAACCGTTATTTCAAAATAACTTTGTGAGCATCTACACTATGAATATGCTATTTTGAAATAAATTTGAAATAGTGGATGTGTTATTTTTAATTTTATAAATCTCACTGCAGGAAGAGTAACGCCCATTTCAAAATAGGTGCTGTTAAGACAGGTTATGTGTACGCTAGCAAGATTTTCTTTCGAAAAATCCATGGCTCTTTCAAAAAATCCTGCCAAGCCTCTGCACACAAAATGTGCTCTTTCAATATTACAATCCTTTCAGGAAAAAAAAATATGTGTAGATGCCCTGAGGGCCCCTTTTTTTCAAAAGAGCAGTCCTCTTGGCACCAGATCTTTCAATCCCTGGCCCATTATTTCAAAACAGTGAGGGCTGTGTGGACTCTTTCTATCAAAGGAGAATATCAATTTCTTCAGTCTGGTTTTTTTTTTTGTTTGTTTGTGGGCATGCCCTTTTGAAACAAGTTTTTTTTGGAAGAGATCCTCAGAAGACCTTCTTTCAAAGGATCCCTGTAGTGTGGAGGTGGCCACACTAAATAGCACTCTTTCGAAATAAGCCCTTATGATGCCCAATGACACTATTTTGAAATAGGCACTATAGCTATGTCTACACTATAGTGATCTTTCAAAATAAGCTCTTCCAGAAGATCTCTTCCGAAAGAGCTTCTTTTGACAGAGTATGCCCACACACGAAAAAGTGAGAGGGTGGTGGTCTTTCGAAAGAAAGTGCCCATAGCCTCCACTCTTTCAAAAGAATAGGCCAGGGATCAAAAAATCAGGCACCTTGAGGAACACACACACACACACAGGGCCCACAGAGTGTCTACACACATTTTCTTTCAAAATAAGCTTATGAAAGAACATGCTCTTCCTGAAATGAGAGTGGAAGAGTGTTTTCCAAAGGAGCACCTCATTCTTTGGATTTAATTTCAAGAGAACACTTTTTCTGTGTAGACACTGCTGGATATTTTGAAAGAGCCCTTTCTTTCGAAAAATATTTCAAAAGAACTTGCTAGTGTAGATGCAGCCTACATACCCAAACGTTATTTCAAAATACCTGGGTGCTATTTCAAAATGCATTCTTGTGTGTAGCTGTGTTATTTTGAAATAAGCAATTTTGGAATAGCTATTCCAGACTGGGTTATTTCAAAACAATGCTGTTGTGTGGATGTATCCTCACATACCTTAAATATATACAGGGCTTTGCTCCACCCACAGTTTCTTGATGCTGTAGTGCTTGACAAACTCCATCTAGTCTGAAAACTGGTCACTTTCAGGGAAAGGGGATGGAGAACTATTTTGTTCGAAGTGTACTTGAATGCTACTGACCACCTGGCTAGATTCTAATTTGAACTGTTGAAATTAACTTTGTATAATTTGTGTAAGACCTGCTGTCATTCAGGAGCTTCAGCCAAATATTTTGGATATGCTGAACCTTTTAGCAGATTTTGTTCCAGTTGCCAGCAGATTGTTGTTCTGGTAACTAAAGAGACATTGGTTATGTCTTTGGAGCCATGCTTCAAGGACATCTATAAAACAGTCAATAAGTGAAAGGTAATAGAAATTTTCAGAGGGAGTTTTGAAATGTGATACCCTTCAAGGATAAATCCTACAGAATTCCACATGGTTAGTTATGTATGAATGACCTTAAAAGATCAATTTCCAAACAGAGGGTACAATATAATCAGTATTCTTTACAGACCCTGAACATTTGTTCTCTGAGAAAATAGGTGATTAAAACTGTTGCTAGCTGAATGCACAAATCAGGTTGTCCAAATAAATAAGAAGCCGTTCTGGTTACCGGGAAATGATCTATGCAGGCATAAACGTTCCTCTTCTGTGGTGCTAACACATGAAATTAAATATCCTGGAAACACTTTTGGCTATAATTTGCACATATGTACACATTTTTCAGTTGTGTAATCTGTGTATTTTAGGTCTTTATCCTGTGAAGACTTTGAAGCAGAAATATATACCCTTGTGACTACTAGTCTCATTTATTAATTTAATACATTTGTTGCCAAACTCCATTATTGCTGTTCCATCATTTGTATCATGTGAAACTGCATAATTATTCAATGGGGTGAGCTATCATAACCTTATTATAGATGTATGATATTCTTCATATTTGATTTGATAATATTTTTTTCTTTGACAGAGGCTGCACACAGCTGTGCTATTCTAGTGAGGGTCCTATCGTGTCATTAGAGAGAGGGAAATGTCACCCAAATCATCTACTCTCCTGATGTATCATTTGAATACTGTTGTCTGAGTTGCTCTGGAGAGTGAAGGCACACAAGGAGTTTCCTTTCTCTACACTGCTAGTTTTTCAACAATCTTTCATATTCTAACTCATAAAAAGATATAAATGGAGGTGTAGTGGGGTCAACTCATCACCACTGCACCTCCTGCTGGTCACATTGGGAATTAACTCTGTTTATGATTGTGCCACCTTCTGGATGTTACAGCAACAAAGGGTCCTGTGGCACCTTATAGACTAACAGAAAAGTTTTGAGCATGAGCTTTTGTGAGCACAGACTCACTTCGAAGTGAGTCTGTGCTCACAAAAGCTCATGCTCAAAACTTTTCTGTTAGTCTATAAGGTGCCACAGGACCCTTCGTTGCTGTTACAGATCCAAACTAACACAGCTACCCCTCCGATACTTGACACCATGCAAGGCTTCTGGATGTTGCATCACCCATTGTCTGTTCTGCTTTCCAGTATGTCTCCAACCTTTGATTCTGTACCTATGTCACTCCCTCACCTACAGTGTTCTATGCACTGTACACTAACTACTCCATTCTCAGCTCTTCTGGGGAGATCAGCAGTTTTCCATCAATACACCAGCTGCTGTGGCCAAGGGCAGTCCAAATTCTAGCCTCGTGCCTCAGGGACAAGCCACAGTTGGTATAGGTCATGCTCCTTGGACATAAACTGCAGTGCAAGGGTGAAAGGGATGGAGGGGATGACTAAGCCCATCCACTATTCTGAGATCCAACCCAGGGACCATATGGTATTAGCCTTTCCCGGCTCTCTCCTTTACTCCCCTTAACTGCCCTTAATGTTCCCTGGGCCATTACACCATGGCCCTTGAACATTTTCATCCATTTTGTCAAGGACACAATCTAGCAGGTATCAGGCTGGAATGCCCCCACCCCCCGTCCCCTGAACTTACCTGGCACTGCTCCACCCAAAGATTTCTTCTCCCTGAGAACCAGCCCTTCCCATACAACAGTCTCAGCAGCCAACTTCTTTCAGCTCTGCTGAGCAGTTTATATCAGGGCTGCCCCAGAAAGCTGCACTTTGATTAGTTCCCTCTGAGCCTCTCTCTGATTGGAAGGGGTGTGCAGTGTGCTTTTAATCCCTCCCTTGACAAAGCAGGGCAGCCACCCCATTAGAAGGTGCAAACCTCTTTGACAATCTACTATAGAGAGTTAGGCTGCGTCTACACGTGCACGCTACTTCGAAGTAACGGCAGTAACTTCGAAATAGCGCCCGTCACGTCTACACGTGTTGGGCGCTATTTCGAAGTTGAAATCGACGTTAGGCGGCGAGACGTCGAAGTCGCTAACCCCATGAGGGGATGGGAATAGCGCCCTACTTCGACGTTCAACATCGAAGTAGGGACGTGTAGACGATCCGCGTCCCGCAACATCGAAATAGCGGGGTCCTCCATGGCGGCCATCAGCTGGGGGGTTGAGAGATACTCTCTCTCCAGCCCTTGCGGGGCTCTGTGGTCACCGTGGGCAGCAGCCCTTAGCCCAGGGCTTCTGGCTGCTGCTGCTGCAGCTGGGGGTCCGTGCTGCATATACAGGGTCTGCAACTAGTTGTTGGCTCTGTGTATCTTGCACTGTTTAATGAAAGTGTGTCTGGGAGGGGCCCTTTAAGGGAGTGACTTGCTGTTGAGTCCGCCCCGTGACCCTGTCTGCAGCTGTGCCTGGCTCCCTTATTTCGATGTGTGCTACTTTGCCGTGTAGACGTTCCCTCGCTGTGCCTATTTCGATGTTGGGCTGAGCAACGTCGAAGTTGAACATCGACGTTGCCAGCCCTGGAGGACGTGTAGACGTTATTCATCGAAATAGCCTATTCGATGTCGCAACATCGAAATAAGCTATTTCGAAGTTGGGTGCACGTGTAGACGTAGCCTTAGTCTGTTTGACAAAGTATTCCTCCTAATCAATAAATGCAAGGGCCATCAATTTCAGTATGTAGCTTCCTCTTATCATAATTTAAAGCAACATAAGGCTTTGGTTGTGCCAGGAAAATGGGATGCTCCTGGAATAGGACAGCAGATTTTCTTCACCCCACTGGATACTGCACACCTTGAAGAATTAGTTATTTTACTAGCACACTTTTTACCTATTATTTATAGTCACTTAAATGGTATCTTTTAACATCAATGCATTTATTTTACTGTTTATCAGTGAATTTTCCAGAAGTGTCTAGAACTTTGGTCAGGTTTCCTAATGGCTGGTGTATGTCCACTTTCCCTTGATAAAGCAGTGAACTCGTTAATAAAGTTGTACTGCTCATCTTGAGCAGTGCAAGATGGTGTACCACGCCGGAAGGGGATTGCACTGGTGCCTTTCTTGAAGTGATTCGTGAGCGCCTCTAGCAGCATTCATGCAATCTAGCTGGATGCAGGGTTCCACATGCTGCTGTGCTGAGTGACCACAGCTCCAGAAAGGGTTTGCTGCTTTTCACTAGCAAAGCATGCTGACAGACAGCCCAGGCTGGTGAGTTAAAGCAGCACAGTGGTCCCACCATGCCAGGTTACACTGCAGGGATTCTATCAAAACTTCCACCAAGAATTTGTTACCGGCAGTAGAGAGCTAAGTAAGAGCACTGTCTTCAGTTTAGAGCAGTAGTTCCCAAACTTTTCGGCATCACGCTCCCTTGTGATTTTTGAGAAACAGTCACGCCCCACCACCTCTTTACCATCATCCAGCCCCCCACTTTAACAAAAAATTCAATTCGTAATTTAAAATAAATGCAAAACCTTAATATAAAAATGTTATTTGAAGTTAAAAATAAGCATAAATAGTTTTTCTTGACCCCTTGCAGGTGCCTGCTGCAGCCCCAGCTGGCCAGCTGTCTGAGCGCCGTGCAGCCACCAGAGCTGCCTGTGCCAGCTACCAGCGCCACCTGTCCAAGCTGACCGAGCCCCGTACTGCTGGGGCCAGCTGCCCACCTGCCAGCCCGAGCTGCCCAAGCCCCACAATGCTGGGGCCAGACACCCAAGCTCCATGAGGCATGCAAGCCGCCCACAAGCCCCTCTTCCCAAGCCCCTCCCCGCACCTCCTAAAACCAGGCACCCCCAGTCCCTAACACACTCCATCCCCCTGCCCCAAGCCAGGAACCCCGAGCCACCACCCAACCCCACCCTTCCCCTCTTTCTGCTCCCGTCCCCAACCCACACTCACTCCCTTTTGCAGGAGGCAGATAGCTCCATGTGGGCCTTTGCCAACTGCCTGCTTTTTACAGCAGCTGCGCCCTGTCGCCCATGTAAAATGGCAGGGGCTGAGAGACGGAAGCAAAGGCCAGCTCTTTCTTCAGGTGGCTGGGGGAAATGACAGAGGGGGACAGATCACCTTGTGCCTCCTCTGGAATTTCTTCACACCTCGCCCCCCCAGTTTGGGTAACCATGGTCTAGAGCTTAACAGCATTTGAATCAGATCTCAAGCCATTACAAACTCTTCTGCCACATGGCACTTTTCCGAAGATACCAATAATACCCATCTGCATTTCTTTTCAAATTTGTGTGACAGACCATGCTGACTGGGATACATTTTGCATGAACTAAGGCATCATTTGAATCTACTGAACATTACTGCCTTGGTAAAATGTGAATTACAAAGTTACATTTATAGGATTTTACTCTATGACATTGCTAAAATATGTCCCATGGTTAGAAAAACAGCCTAAAACAGTTCCTCAGAGACAAAAGGTGAGTCAGCACCTCAGCCTGGTGTCACCATAAACACATAGGCTCTTATCACACTAAATAGCCATTCTTTTGCAGGAAGAAGGATCTGAGCAACAAATCTGTATCTTGGTTGGCAGACTTGCCCTGGCCTGAACCCCATCTCAAGAGCAGAAAGTCTACATGTAGGAAGAACAGAGGACACAAATCATCTCTCTTCCCTCATCTCTACTCATGGCATCAACTACATTTGAAAGACAGAGACAGGGAGTAATACCTAATAAACTATTTTGCTACTTGACTGCTTTTTGTTTTGAAAGAGAGAGAGTGAACTGGTGAGTGGTGCTGATTGACGAAGACAGTCAGTAACTAAGCATGTGGAAAGAAAAACCTCTACTTTTAATTAATTTAGCTTGTTAAATTAAGTATTATTTTGTATTTATTTCTTTGTAACCAGTTTTGACGTTTATGCCTCATTAGTTGTAATCACTTAAAAACTGCCCACAGTTAATAAACATATTTTATTAGTTTATCTACACTACTGTGGTTGTTTATGGAAGTGTTTGGAAATCTCACTGGAGATAATAGGGCTTGTGCACATCTTTCTTTGAACAGAAAACAGGAAAAAAACAAACAAAAAAAACGGAACTGAGCAATACAAGATGCACATTTCTGGGGATATGCCTGGGACTGGGAATTGGCTAATATTATTCTGCTATGTAATTCAGGAGTGGCTGGTTAGAAGCCTCATTCAACTGGGAGTGATTTTGCTTGCTAGAGGCTTCGTGTGAACAGGCTCAGAATGACAAGAAGTATTGGGGCACCTTATAGACTAACAGATATTTTGGAGCATAAGCTTTCATGGGCAAAGATCTGCTTCATCAGATGCATGAGTGTGGGGGGGGTGGGCTTCAAAGGGGTATTTAAAGAGTGGGGTCCCAGAAAAAGGGAGGGCCAAAGCTGACAAGGTCTGTTCAGCACAGTGGAAATGGCCCATTATCAATCATTGGTATCAAAAGAGTAAATAAGAAGTCAGATCAGACAGGTGGATATGAGTCATTATCAGAGTCTAATGGTCCCCACAAAAGCTTATGTTCCAAAATATCTGTACGGTGCCACAAGACTGCTTGTTGTTCTTGAAGCTACAGACTAACACAACTACCTCTCTGATACTTGTCAGGCTCAGAATGGCTGCTGTCCCAGCAAAGCAGTGTAACAGATACCCCAGTCTGAAAACTGAGGGGACATGGCCTTTTTCAAAAGCCCATACTGACCCCAGAGCTATGCCACAATTTGTATACAAGCTTCTATGTATTGCTCCTTCACCATCAACATCACCTTGATCATCATATCACTAATAAAAGTCAAATCTTCATGAAAAAACACATGCATTTGATTTGTTCTTTCTGCTGCTGAGCACATCCCCACCACAATTACAAACAGAAGTATTTGGCTTTTATTACTTTGTTACGCTTCACAGCCAATCTTTATGGCAACAGAACTTGCAAAGCCATCGTCTTGTACAGAATCTTATAGTACTAAGCTCCTTACACTATTATTTTATTCCTGAGGTTTCCAGGTATTGTCTTCGTTTTCATTTCATTTCAGATTTACTCTAATAACCAGAAATATGAGTCAACAATATTTTAAAAAAATAAAATTTAGTACAGCAATTTCCTCTATTGTTCTCTCTAGAAGATTCTGCCTGGTACGGAGCTTTGTGTGTCTTTTTGTACTGTAAACTCTTCAAGGCAGAGCATGTAGGCATTTTGTTTTGCTGAAATTGCCGAGCTTAATAAAGAGGTATGTTGATTTTTTTTAAGCAAACAGAATTAGAAGAGAAGACTGTCAGACTATTAAAAGATCTTAAAATAGTGAAAATCTTAGATGGTGATTTTAGGCAATTCACACACCAACAGATTGATATTTGCATAGGCACTGACTTCCCCTCTAGCTGGGGGGGTTCTGCACCCCACTCCACTTCAAGGCCTGTCCACACTCCAACCCCTTCCTCCACATTCCCATTTGCACCCCACCCCTTCCTCCAGGTGGACCTCATTCCCTTTTCTCCCCCACCCTCCTAGAGCTTCCTGAATGCTGTTAGCAGTGCACAGGAAGTAATGGGAGGGTGGGAGAAAAGTTGGCCAGAGGGGGCCACCAAGTGCATTACAGGCAGTAGGGTGAAGTGTGTGTGCGGGGTCTAGAGTCAGAGCTGAGCTGCCAGTGGCTGCTCAGCACACACTACATTTTTCCCAGTGAGCGTTCCAGTTCTGGAGCACCATCAAGTCAGCACCTGGGGCTATTTGTCTTAAATGCTGAATTCAACTGGGCCTTTAATGCACAGCTTAGCAGAGGGGTAATCTGGAGATGCCCAGCCCTGCCAGTTTTCTGAGCCTATGAGATAAATTCAAATTTATTAAAATTGACTTTGTAATGCTATGGTTTATATATTCGAATTGGAGTACCCTCACCTCCCTACAGGCTACCCACAAAGTCAACTTATTGCTGCCACACAATCACCAAACATCGACTATTGCAGCAGTGCATTGTGGGAACCTACCCCACAGTTCCTTCAGCCCCATAGCCTTCTGGGTATTTCTGCTAGTGCAGCATGGGAAAAATGCTCTGTAAGGGGTTGTGGGTATGTAATGTCATCGTCTCACATTACATTGCCCTCATTCCCCTCCCATGGAAAGCAAACAGCCTTTTTTCCAGGAGGAAGGAAGGAAAAGTAGGGCATCAACAAAGATCACCAAATTAACTGAAATCTCTTGCTTCTACAACTGAATTGCTTTTTATAACTGTAGCTGTAACTGAATTATCAAAGATTTTTCAAAAAGCAGCAGGTGTCATTCTTCTCAACTGGCCCTCAAGCCACTGTCCCCCATCCCTTAATTATATATGATCCCTGAAAATAATACAGGAACAATGCAAAGCTTGAAGAAAGAGTAGGAGAGTAAAGGTTTTGAAAAAAAGATTTTTTGAAGCCTGGTTTTTGGCTTACCAGTCTATTACACAGCTTCTCAGCCCTGGGATCACTCAGCAGTCTGAGTCTTCTCAACTGGCCCTTTGCCCACTTTTCCCCGTATTAAGGGGGTTAGGAAAAAGATTTTGGGCTTCCAAAACAGACTGGGCTGAAACATCTATAATTCATAATTAAAATATTAAAGATGTTACAAAAAGCAGCAGGTATTTGCAATGGGTTAGGAAAAATGGTTTTTGGCTTCCCACTATACTTCACAGAGTTGTCCAGCACAGGGATGGGGCTCGCCAAATTTCAACAAGCAGTGATGCTCAGTTGTGGGGGGCAGACCTGACTGACTGTCAGGGTGTCAGACCCCCGCATCCCATGGGGTTGGGGGTGCTCGGTGGATCGGAGGATGATGGGACAGTTGAATTTTTTTCCCTGACAATCTTTTTGTGTGGAGGGTTGTAGAGCGCACGGCTGCAGAGCCAGCTGAACAGGTCTCCATGGTGGCTGCAAGACCCTGAAAATATGTTTGGTGGTGGTGAGGGGCCAGCTGACGCAGTCCCCCAGCGGCAGCAAGCCCCCAAAAGTCTTAGCCACCACGAAGACTTCCCCCACCCAGTGGCAGCAAACCACCAAAAATATTTTTGGTGGGGGTGTGTGGCCATTTGAAGCAGACCCCTGGTGGCAGCAAGCCCTTGAAAATCTTTCCCAACCTTTGAGCTCTGACCAAATGCAAGCCAGGACATGGTGTTGCTTAGCAGCATGGTCCACACTGAACGGCAGGCATGTCCTTTTACGGGGTCAGGGGCTAATGACATGATGTGGTTGGGTGTGGAAAAGACCCCGACTGCATGGCACCTGTGGGAGAGGTGGGAGGCCCCTACACAAATGTAAACCGCAGGTAAGTTTCTCGGCCTCTCCTCCAAACCATCTAGCTGCCACATAGTGCAGCGGGGAAAGGGCTAGCTCCAACAGTGAAAAAAGAAAAAAAAATCCAAGTGCTCAACTTGCAGAGGTAGAGACAGAACCATGAACTATGTGTTAGGGCTATCCTGAATGGGTAGATGTGCTCAGAGCACTGATAGCAAAGGAAGAAAGAAGTTTCTCAGCCTGTCATAAAAGCATGACCCCACAGCCACGGGCTTCCTGGTGCTGAATTCAAACTCACAGGCTTCCTGTTACCTAATTTCTGCGCACCAGGAGAGCAGCCAAGATGGAAGCAGCCAAAGCAGAGCACTGTGGGATACATACAGAACACCTCTGGAGGCTAATGAATTTGATGTAGAGCTTCCCCACTGGCCTTCATTCGGACTTTTAAATTTGAATTTGATGCTACACCCAGCGAGTTTTGACGATGCTATGATATTGATATTAGTGCTCACTAAACTGAGCTAATGGAATTTACAGCGAAGCCAGTGATGATGTAATATTGAACTTGCTGCCATAAATTTAAATTTACCTCGTAGTGTAGATGTAGCTTGAGACACTGCTATGGTTTGTTTTTTGCTTCCATGTGTACATACACTGGTCTTGTGGCTTTTGAGTTCTGAGTTGAAATGCTGAAAACATTTTTTTCCCAAAAAAACCCTCACTAGTTATATTCACTGCAGAATTATAATGAACAATGGGAACAAATTTTGATTACAATGTACCAATTTGACTTTTTTATTTAAAATAAGTTTGTTGAAAAGTGAAAAAAGTTTACTCTCTTTGGCATGATATGCAATTTTATAGCCATTCATTTACTTTATCACATACTGCTTATTTCTGCAAATAATTTAATTTTATTTGTCCAAAAGCCATATAATAAATACCTCCATTATAACATGACTGCATACTTTTCCCCCTGGGCTCTCCCCAATCTGTCAGCACTTAAAACTTCCAAAATGTTAAGCCATTTCACTTATAGAAAACCAGTACCTCTAAGAATTCTTGGAATGGCTTCATATTTATATTGTTCAATTTAAATTTATAAAGGCTCTGGGGAAATAATTTACTTAAAGCAACAAAACACAGCACTAAGAGAATAGTTAGGTGAGTCCCAACATAAATGAGTTGTAGTTTTCTATAAAAATCTGCAATAGAGATTGGAGTACACAACCACTCTAATCCTGTCTCTGGGGAGCGTCAATCAGCACTGTGAAAGATTTGAACTTAAGGTGCAATTGTTAAAAGGCAGGTTCTCAAGCAAAGCTGCTTATCAGAAGAAAGGAACACTCAGCACTGCCCTTTTTCAGCCGAAACAATTGAAACACTCAAAGGTGGTATAGCTTTTAAGCTTATTCAGTGGGGAAAAACATCCCACACACACACACACACAGAGGGTCTGATTACTGGCAATGTCAGCATGCCTTAAATGTAAGCCTAATCATCTTTACTTCCTATGTAAGGCCCACATCCTGCCAACCCGACTTACATGAGTAACCATGCTGACTTGAGCAGGTTTGGCCTAAATGAGTGTTTCTATACTGTAGCACTACACGTGAAATATAATTTTATTTCTCTACTGCAAATCATTCATACACACCTGAAGCCAGTTAATGAGACAGTACAATAGGTAAATGCTGCCACCTACATGTGACCAACCAAAGGCTGAAATACATTAAGTCTGTAACCAGAACAGTTAAAACATAGAAACATTGTTTATGCAGGGGAGAACAGCAATTAGGAGAATGTTTAAAACAGACTTTTCACAGGAAACTATGTATAATATCTAATGTGAAAATGTTTTATCATAGCCTCAAAATGATCTTGTCATTGAATTATCTCCTTCTCTTCTCGTCATGTTTTACAAACAAACATGCATATGGCACACATACATATGCACAAGTATAAATAAGAGACCCATATTGCATAGTATTTTAGCAAGGAATTAGGGATATTTATGTGATGTCTACAATACACTTTAATATTTTGAAAGGCAGCTGTGTTTACAAGAGGAAGTATTTTTATAGGACCCCTAAGTAACAAATGTCTCCCATTTCTATTGGTCTATCCTTCATCCCTGTTTCCCTCATCATTTTTATATGCAAACTGTCTCTCTCTCTTTCTCTCTGCTAGACAGATTATCAGCCATGGGGCTTACAGAATAGCATTTAGTATTCACCCATTTTTACGTAAACACCTGGAAAGGACATTAAAATTCTAAGCTTCCTGATCAATTATATCTGCAATAAACTTTTAAAAAAAAAACAGATCCATGCCTATTTATTATTACTTATAAACATAAGCATACAACATTTTAAATTATGGAATATTACAAGTATACAGAACAGAACAGAACTGCTTCCTTTACAAATAATCTGGGAAACAGGGTCCATAACATAAAAATATCTTGAAAATGAAACATTAAATGCCTCACTTTTCCAGTGCTAGCTCACCCTTTTTGGGGAGAAAATTATAAGAATTCAGAGAGAAGAGCTTTGGGATCCCTTTTAAATTAATTTCCCCATTGTAGCCTGAATGCTGACGATTTCTGAAAACATAATCAGAAATTATTTGTTTCTTCCCAGGAACACGTGGGATACCCTTACATTTAATTTTGAAGCTACTTTGTTCACAAGCAAATATTAACTTCAGGTTGGGATAGTATTAATTTGGTAATTTTACCATATAATACACCATTATGTAAAACATGTAATCTTACTACATTATGCAATGTGTATGATGCTCCCACTCTCGGACTTCAGTTTTTATATAAAGCCTAATTTTCAGTTGATAAGTATTGTAGGGTGGCTATTTAAACCTTCACTTATTACACATTCCAGAGCTGCCATTATTTATTTATCCTAACTTTGACCTCTTCAAATGATACGCCCTGTTTCCCTAGAGAGATCACTGTGTTACATCAATATTTTAGTGACCCTTCTACTTTAAAAATATGCCTTATGAAAGGCAAAGAGAAATACACATGAGCTGTGATCAGTTTTCAAACAAGCACTATGCTATTAAAGGGAGGGGGGAATCTTGTATACATACCATTATTCAATATTTTTAAATTATCTCTTTAATATTTGTGACATTGTTCTAATTAGTAACAAAATCATGAGACAAAATTATTCAGATATAAATGTGGTGGCCAACCATAATATTTTACTTTGCCCTTCTACAAGAATGAAATACTGAATAACCACAGAGCTGAATAAAGGATGCAGACCAATAAGGCACCAGATGATGAGACTCAGAAGTCTCAATGCTTGTTACAGTGTATTTTCAGCTGTTGGAGTTGTTAGAGAAAAATCTAAAGTGCTGTTTCCACAGCAAACCAAAATTCCAACAAATTATTATCACACACCTCAGGCAGATGTCTAAGGGAAGACAAAAAGTTGGGGGAAGGGGTTGGTCCAATCCAGCTAGCTGTGGGGGACAAGACTGTTATTATACTTCTGCATTTTGTTTCCTCTGAAATCTGCATCCACCCACCAATCTTGACTTTTTAAATTTTCATAAATAAATAGATTGTGAATAATGATTATTTGTAAATGGGGAGAATGGAGAAGCTAAAGCCTGAAACTTTGATACTTGTATAATCTTTCCGCTCTCCAGGGTTTTCAAAGGTAAATCTCAAGCAGCGGTATAAAGTTGAAGTCTTCATTCACTCATATCACTGCAAGTCCATTTTAGTCACAGGACACACACACAGACGTAAATGGAAAGAGAGTTTGTCATACAATCTTGAAAATCTCGTGTTCTGTCTGTTTAGTAATAGTCAACATCAGTAATAGCTATTATATAGGAAGGTATCTGATTTCATACTACTAAGATGTATGTTTTTCTTACTTTGAGGAAAAATATTGAAGGTGTAACTGGAGAGGGGGATAAAGGATTTATTGGCTAATTCTCAGATACTCTAACAACCAACCTGATTGCCTTGAATGCCACCTCTTTCACTCCCTCATGTTTTGCCTCGCAAAAATATGCAATCTGATTATTCCACGTTACTGTTTTTTCTTTAAATGTAGCGTGTTTCTGTTTTGTTTCTAGAGAGAAGTAAGGTTCTACACTCTATTTTCAGCTTTTCTGCATTTGCATGTCCTGGTCCAAAAGAACAAAAAGTGACATATATTCAATAGCCTGTTCAGAAACTCTAATAAACATTGAAACAGCAAAGAGGGGACTGGACAGACTTTGAGAGATCACAAAACACACCTAGGAAGACTGGGAAACACACTTATTGAACACGAAACTGCATTTATTTGTATCTCTATGGCTGTGTCTACACGTGCCCCAAACTTCGAAATGGCCATGCAAATGGCCATTTCGAAGTTTACTAATGAAGCGCTGAAATGCATATTCAGCGCTTCATTAGCATGCGGGCGGCAGCCGCGCTTCGAAATTGATGCTCCTTGCCGCCGCGCAGAGCGTCCAGACGGGGCTCCTTTTCGAAAGGGCCCCGCCTATTTCGAAGTCCCCTTATTCCAATGAGCTCATGGGAATAAGGGGACTTCGAAGTAGGCGGCATCCTTTCGAAAAGGAGCCCCGTCTGGACGCGCCGCGCGGCGGCAAGGAGCATCAATTTCGAAGCGCGGCTGCCGCCCGCGTGCTAATGAAGCGCTGAATATGCATTTCAGCGCTTCATTAGTAAACTTCGAAATGGCCATTTGCATGGCCATTTTGAAGTTTGGGGCACGTGTAGACATAGCCTATAATAGCCAAGTACTTTGCTATACACTTGGAATTTTGTAATCAGTACAAGACTAACCAAAAATGACAAAATAGGTAGGCTACACTAACATCTTCTTTTAAATGCCCCAAGGGCTTGTCTACTACCACCTTCCTTCAAAAAAATTTTGAGGAGTAAGGGGACTTGGAAGTTGCCCCTGCACTTCGAAGTACTGGCGGGTGCGCCGTGGCTAGATGCAAGCTGGTACTTCAAAGTTTAAAACTTCGAAGTTGCCGCGGGGGGGAATTTATTTAATGAAATCAGCACTTCATTATTAAACTCCCAGCACTCTAATTACCATTGAAGGAAGGTGGTAGTGTAAACAAGCCCCAAGCATTATAGATATATGCACAATTCTTGCCGCTACATCTGTTTTCCTCCCAGAAGTCATTACACACATGTAGGCCATGTCTACACTAGCCCCTTCCTTTCATAAGGGGCATGGTAATGAGGGATTTTGGCAGATGCTAATGAGCAGCTGCCATGAATATGCAGCACCTTTTTAGCATAACAGTGACCGTGTGTGATTTGGAAGTGCCACTTTCTAAATGCATACTGCCTTTTGGGCCTTTTGAAAGGCCACCCCCCGCCAAGTTTCGAAAGCACCCTTCTTTCCACTTGTTTTTGGGAAGAAGGGGCTTTTGAAGTCCAGGGGGTCCTTTTGGAAGGCCCCCATCTATATGGGTGTCATGTGTTCCGAAAGCAGCACTTCTGAATCGCGCATGGCTGCCATTACGATAATGAGGCACTGCATATTCATGACAGCACCTCATTGGCATCTGCCATAATCCCTCATTACCATGCCCCTTCTGAAAGGAGGGGGGTAGTGTAGACATGGCCATAATTACTGAAGTATGGGGAAAACCCTGATGGCACAAGTCAATGCTTAAGATGACTTGGTAGAGACAGGGTCTGGGGCCTTTCAATTTTGAGTTACAGGAGTGGTGAGCAACTCTGGCCCCAACCCTCAATACGTCTGTACAGCTGCATGGAGCAAGCGCCTGCCCTCCAGTGTTCTCTGTAAGCTGAGAGCTTGGGTGACCACCCAACAGAGATTCAGGTGCCAAACTGCTGATTAGCAGTGCACCCACAGTCACTCGCAGCTTGCAGCATGTGTTCTACTGGTGGTGCATAGCTGTACATGCCTTGGTACACAAAAGTTATTCCACACATGGATGGAAAAAAATTAGCAGGAACACTGATGCCCCACCATGGTTTTTCGTGCTCTTGCCCATGCTCAGAAGCCCAACTGATTTAGGATCCGTAGCCGCAAGGGTTTTTCATTGTGGGTACATTCTAAGTCCCCAAAAGCAGGTTTGGAAGCTACAGGAGACAATTTAACAATCAACTATCAGAATTCACTTCCATGGAAACCCCCAGATAAGTGTTCATTAGATAAAGTGGGTGAGGAAATATATTTTATTGGACCAACTTCACTTGGGAAAAGAGACAAGGTTTTGAGCTACAGAGAATTCTTCAGGTCAGGGAAAGCTGTGGACAATGTTACAGCTAAACACAAGCTTAAACAGGGAGTTTAGCATAAGTATTTAGCACAAATTTGAAGGGGCCATTCAAGATGACTGTGGCTCTTTAACATCGCTATAGTCATAGAACAAAGAGGTGGATTATTGGATTACAGAGTGTTATAAAAAGCCATATATCCACTCTACATATGTCCTCAGCCTCAAAGGAGACCTGCACAATGCTTTCAAAAGACAAGCCTGGGACTTTAAAGTCATACCTTTGCTAGATCAAAATAAAAGCTTTACACTGAATAAAGATATTAGCTTTATGGCACAAAGATGTAAGAATCTAATCCTGACAAAAGAGAAGTGATAATGGTATAAGAAGGAAACATGCCGTAGCATTATCCTACACTGTTCCATCACCCAAGATGGAAAGAGACTCATTGTCAGAGTGCAATGTTGCCTTGGGTGTCTCTTGTATAATGTCTATTCCTTGCAATACTGGACATTCACTCTGACATCTAAAACATTCTCTTTCTATTCACCATAATTTCATTATATGAGGAATCCCTATCCAGAATTTTAGCATATGATATTAAACCTTCCCCAGCTAAGATTAGCTCAGCAGTCTCCCAATTTCAAAAATACATATTTGTTAACATTAGAAAGCCAAAAGTTTCCCTGATTAAGGACATCTGTGATTTTAATGGTAAACCTTGACAAGTCAGCTTCCGCAAAACTTGCTACCATGCACCACTTTTATTGCAACACTTTCTTCAGTTGTTTGACTCCTGTTATGAAAATTGAAGTCCCCAAGAAGTGAGCATGGACGTCAGAATCCCAACAGGTTGAACCTTTCTAGTATGGCACTCTCTCATCCAGCAAGGTCTATCATCTGGCATGATTTTAGTTAGCTGTGTGACCGTTTATCATGGTTGTGGCCAAGGTTCCAGAGGTCCAATAAAGTTTGTTTACAGCCACCAGTCCTGGCTCTATAAGTTCTGTGCTGTTATTTAGCTGAAATTTACCCCTAAATGCGTTCTTAGAGCCCCAGTAAGCTGTGGAAATGTTGGTAATGCTGCTAGACTATATTGACCTCTCATAGTCTGGAAAACTCTCTTGTTCGGCACTAGTCAGGTCCCAAGGGTTCAGGACAAGAGAGGTTCAACCTGTAGCTGTGCAAGTAAGCTCTCATCAATCTCAGTAATGATTACCTAATTGGGAGCTACAGATAACTGCCATTTACATATTTCTGTAAACTTCTGTTCATTATAAGAGTCATCCAAAAACCAAAAGCCTATGTGTCATAACCAAGGTAAATTGACAAATTCCACACTTCAAGAAACAGCAATTCAAGACCGCACCCCCTCCTAGATTTTATAAGAGCCACAGAAAAATTTCCCAATGCTTTTCGAGAAAGACAAAATAAAAGTGTTTTGTAATTTTAAGACTTTGAGAAAAAGATTAAATTTTTGTGCATTTTGGCTGGCTTGTTTTCAGTTTTGGTCTACTTTCACACAAAAGCCCAAATCTGGGCCTTAAACACTTATATTGTGGCTTTCAGCAAAACATTGTAGAATTTTAAGAAGTGATACGGGAAAACAGTGAATTCATCGCCTGACCCACTCAGACCACCTCTCATTTCTTAGCAGCTCATACATTTCTGTATTCCACTCAGAGCTGGCCTTGAACATTTCAAGTAGGCAGCTATAAAGAGCAGCAAAGGTGAAAGGACACTTCTTTGCAAATATTCTGGAGGTTTATTGTTTCATACAAAAAAGTCTCTCTGTTTACTTTATTCCCTTACTGCTAAAACGGTTATTGACCAGTGGTGCTGCCCATGCATTTAAACTCAGAGAGACAAGAATTCTGGGCTGCTAGCTCCATATCTGTTCATGTTTCAATAACCTTTCATTCTGCGTAATAATTCAGCAAAGCAAAACTTGCTCTTGGCATCTCCTTTCTGAAGCAAAAATTTAAATCTTCCATTTTGTTTATGAAAACCCCTGCCGAGAAACTCCCCTCTGACCTAATTTGTTTTTTTGCCTTGGGGACCAAAAGCCATGAAGCTGTCCCTGTCCAAAGAACTTCTGCTTATATGAAAGACAAGCTGACAAAACAGCAGGCATGTGGATTAACCAACAAATAACCAGAATCACAATACTTCAGTGTCATTATTCACAGTATTTCTTACTGCCATTCCACATGCAGTCTCATTCTCACACACACAAAGAGGACTGAAGGTACATCTAGGGAAAAGAGCTAGTTCTGATCTTCGGTCAGAAAAGAATCAGAAGTAAATTCCAAGAGTAAGAAGTCAGAGCTCTTCTGTAGCTGGAGAACAGACTGACAGATTTAAGAACACTGTAGCCTCACAAGTGTAATCCTGTATTCGGTGAATTCAAAGGCAAAACTCCTATTGACCCAATGAGCCCAAAATACTTTTCCTCTACCACTTTCCCTTTCAGAATCTATATTGTTTATTTGCTCTACTGAACTACTTTATATCGAAACGGCAAATCAATACGAAGCGAGCTTATGAAAAAGACTCACAGTATTTAGAGTATATTATGAAGCAAGCCTACCATGTAGCTCTCAAACTAGAAGAGAATGAATTATTTTCTTGACATCATGACCATATAAAACATTATTATCACAATTTAAGTGAGATTTTGTATGCGCAATTGAGAATGAAATTTGGCCCAGCATCTGTGACATGTGTTTTAACTTAAGTATCGGAGGGGTAGCCGTGTTCGTCTGGATCTGTAACAGCAATGAAGAGTCCTGTGGCACCTTATAGACTAGAGCAACAGAAAAGTTTTGAGCATGAACTTTCGTGAGCACAGACTCACTTCATCAGACGAAAGCTCATGCTCAAAACTTTTCTGTTAGTCTACAAGGTGCCACAGGACCTTTCATTGCTGTGTTTTAACTTGTTATCCTGTTAGAAATACACTGATATTTAACATAGGCAAAATCCATTCATTTCTTATAAAAACAGGCCTCAACTTTGCCAGGTGAGTGGGGTTTTTTTGTTTTGTCTTTTTTATTAAAAAAAAAAATCGTAGAGAATGACATCTGTGATATCAGTACAGCTCCTCAAAGGAATTTGTGTTACCTTTTGCTCCCTCTGCTGCCTCTGCAGCAGTACAGCAAAATATAGGAGGGTCTCATATTAATATAATTACTTTTCCTTAAAAAAGCTATTTTGGTGTTTGTATTTATTAAATTCGCAATAATAAATTGTTAGACTTTTTAAAACAAAACATAAATGTATAATTTAAACAATGTATCAATATAATTCTGACATATGGTAGATCAAAGCCACGGTTCTAAACCAGTGTATTTTCAGTCTTTTTTTCCTTTGAGGACCCCTAAAAAAATTTGAATGGCAGTGCAGACCCCTCCAGAAATTTTAGATATGGTCTTCAGATTGCCAAGAGCTTGAGAACCACCTGGTAAAAACTATTTTAAACAATTTGAGAAAACACAATACAGTCAAACGTCCATTTACATGGGGGTTGCGTTCCTGCAACCCCCATGTAAATCAAATTTTTGTGCAAGTTGGCGGAGAGATGGGAACCAGGCTGCTGCTTGGTTCCCAGCTCCCCACCACTTGTGGGACCTGCCTGAACAGCCCACCAAGGCTGGTCGGTTTCCTGGCTGCTTCTCTCTGCCTTCCCCCAACCATGCGGCTGTCAACCTGACAACAGTGCTGCTGGGGGAAGGCAGGGAGAACGGCCTCTTAGCCTGGTTAGCTTCCCACAGCTTCGGGCAGCTAGGCAGACTAAAAACCTTCTCCCTGCCTTCCCCCCAGGGTGATGCTGTCAGGCTGACAGCCGCACAGCTGAAGGGGCCGTTAGCCTGCCTACCTGCCTGTAGCTGTGGGAAGCTAGGCAGGCTGACAGCCGAAGAGCAGCTTCAGGTTGTGCTTACCTTGCATTAAAGCAAGTTACGTGCAACTTGAAGTTGCATATTTCAAGGGTTTATGGTGTCTTGGAAAACACCAATACTTCACGAGGCATTGGTAACATCCTGTTTAATTGAAGCCATTTAATGATGAGCAGTAAAACTCACATGTTTAAATTCTAACTGCAACTGATATAAATTAATTTGAAATTGAATGTGTAATTGACATGATATTTTTGAGGAAATGATCCAAAGTCCAGTGATGCCCAATGAGAGTTTCTCTATTGATATCAGTGAGCTTTGGATTAGGTCATGACTTCAGAGATCAGTGGGGGTTGTTCACTACCTAATTTTGAAAAAAAGGTACAAGTGAGCTCAGACTGGAATAAAATGAATGGGAATGAAATCCTCCTCTACCATAGAATGTCACTTGATAGCGTGACAATATAAATTATGTCTATAATTATTTCAGTAGAGATCTATCCAAATTAGAGGAAAATATGTGCCTCTTTAGTCGTTTATGTTTGACACATTTGTACTCAGATGATCACAAAAGGACAGTATGCCAACAGCTAAATATTTGTCACACTGCCATATTAAAGGCTAATGTTTTCCAGAATACTTGCAACATGTATAATGCCCACATCTTGGATACAGAACACTGGAAATGTTCAAACACTGACCTTGCTGTGCTTTGATGAGGAAAAAAAAAATCTTTTTGAATTACAGGGATTGGTAAATTGTTTTTTTTTTTTTAAATCCAAGTATTCTTTGCTAACCACTAAATTATAGATTATTGTGACATGAAATAAAAGTTCACTTACACTGCACATTTTTCTTCTGAAATTGGCAAAAGAAGGAAATGCTGATATGGGTGTATGCATCGGAGGAAGACTTATCAAAGAAATATGCTTTCACACACCCACTTTTTCAAAAGTTATGGTCTCTAAATGATAGGCTTCCTTCCCTTGTTTGAATGTCAAGAGACTTCTCTAGAATGTATTTTTATATGTGCATATATACACAAGTCTGTATTAAAAACAAAAAGCAGCAGCAGGTCACAACAGGATCATAAAGGTCTGGCTGCAGTAGAAGATGAGAAAAAAAAATCAGATCCAGTTTAACCTTGCCCCTTCACTCTTTCCCTTCACTAGAGTTTATTTTTGCTATTAAGGAGGATGAGACTTTTAATGATAAGACTTTTAATACATATTTCATACATGCATTTTCGTCTGCACTTATGTAGCTGTCTCTTGCTGCTTTGTTTAACATGCACTGATTGTATTTAATACCGTTCAGAGTTGCCAACTTTAAATATTGCAACTTTTAGCTTCCACCAAGGTTATGATTTTCCATTGTTTCTCTGTCAGGTAAGATTTTATGTAAGCAAAAGAAATACATTTTTGCTTACACAAGTATGACAGGCTGAGATTGGTTTCTCTATACCTGAGTTCTAGAGTTAGAGAGCAGAAATACCACCCACTGAGGTGTGTGCTGAACAGCATATATTCCTGAGCAGATTGATGTTTTTTTTTTAATTCAGCATCTCATTACTGTCTTGGGGTAGTGTCTGACCTTGTCTTTCACAGCCAGGAAGGGAAAGTCATATATGCTGGTTAACTTTATTGTAAGCCTTCTTCATACTTATACCCGAGCTCTGAAATTTCACATTTGAGTTGGGTAATACATATTTAAACAATAGAAAATATTTCTATTTATCATTATGGCATCATGCAGAGGTCACAGTAAGGATCAGGTTTTACTTTATTGTAATAAGCAGGCCATACTTACTTATATACCACAAGACCATAACTACAAAACATAAAATAAAAAATTCCTTCTTGGGAGATCTGACAATTGAAAAAGAATGGCATAAAAGAGGAGAAAATGTAAACAAGTACAAGCAAACTGGCATCACTGCCTATTAAGCCCTTTTAAGGGTTAGAATACGAAGATGTGTCATTTGATTACAACAGCATACCAGGTTGGTTCGGGAGCGCTAACCCATTCCCCTCCCCCCATGTAACCAGTGAGTATCCTCTTTAACCCGGACTAGGCAGAGCAGGACCCAGCCTACCAGTCTATGGAGGAGATGAAATACCAGGGTTTGTCAGGATACACTGTGAATATTGTGTTTGTTGCACCTTTCTTAAAGGTCTATGAAGAAATATTTTCCTCAGTACCAGACTGGCCATGACAAGGTCTTTTTATGGTGGGTTTAGGTCAGATTAATTGAATGAATATGTAATGAAATTAGTGTATTACAACTCATTATGTAATGAAGTGTTCACCGGAGTCTAACTTGCTGCTTGCTTTGTATCTGAATTTAAATGGTGAGATCTCTCGCTCCCATTTTTACTTACCGTGAGTCAAATATGAGTTATTTACATATCAGACAGTTGAAGAATGAACTAACACTTCAGTAGTGTAGATTCATAATCAAAGTAAACACATAAACATACTTGCACTCGTAATCTTCATTACAAGAGATGTTTCACTCTAAGGCTGTTTCTACACATGCCACTTTCTCCAAAAGTGGTATGCTAATAAACGGCCCAAAATATGATAATAAGGTGTGTATGCAAATTCCCTGTGCCTCGTTAGCATAAGGTACATGATTTGGAGTCTGGAAGACGCTCTTCTGGACTCCAAAACAACATGTAGAAGCGCAGCCCCCAGGGGGTCTTCCGGAAAGAAGTCCTCCTTCCAGAGGCCCCTTCTTCCCAAAAATTTTCTCCAAAAGTGGCATGTGTAGAAATGGCCTAACAGTTTTGGTAAAGGCAATTCTATAATGGTTACACCCTTTAAGATCACCCACATTTTCTCAATAAATTTCTGGAGTAAAGAGACAGATTTTCTTAGTTTATATGCACAGAACTTTTGACAATAATTACGGCAATTGTGTGTGAGAGTAGCAGTTATGTTCTTTGAGTCAACAAAATCTAGCCCATAAATGTTTAATAATTGTTTGTTTGGGGTGTTTTAATCAGCTGTTTCCCTCAGAATATAGAAGCTATTCAAACAAATCAAAAGAGATTGACTGACAAACTTCATGTCTAAATCTATTTTGTTCAAATGAGATCTGCATATGCTTTTCACCTGTTCCTTCAGGTAAGCCAGTTACAGAAAGTAATCTATCTACAGCTGTCCCATGTGTTGGTTTAAAACTATTTAAATAGAAACTGTGAGCCTCTCTAAAGTCTTTGGTTATTTGTTCAAAGGGAAGCCGTGTATTTTTAAGTTCTGTAAATAAACAAAAAGGAAGGCAGAAAAGTCTGAAGTCACAAACACATAATTAGTGAGTAAAGCATTTTCCCAGGCTAACAAAAGCTCTTAGGTGTTTTATCACTAGACCATTAACTTAAATGTATTTTTAATAAAACCCCTCCCCAGTTCATGTGGCAGTGGGTAGGCAAATACTTTAATAGGGGTATATATAGGCAGATGGACATATTTGTCCATGTGTGACTGAGTACTTGCTATACTGTCTTAATTTTTGTTGAGACTCCTCCTGTTTCCTCTTTAGCATTCCTCCTTGCTAAAACTTGTCTCTAGCTTTACAGACAAGAAAGATTTCATCATGATTTAATAGTCTTTTGAGTATATAGGAACAATGATTTATTATTTTTGTGACAGTCTTGCTTGGGAATCTGAAAGATTGTGAATCATTAATTAGCATCCCTTCTTGCTTTACAAATTACAATTGTTTGTTTAACCTGTGGAAGGCCAATTTTGACCATAAACCATCAAAATAACATTTTAACATCTTTGTTTTTTTAATTCTACAAAATAAAATAACATTTTGGAGAAAACAGATTTCATGCTAACATTTGTTACCAATATAAATTTGATGGATTTATTTTATGGTCTGCATAGCTTCAAACACTGAACTGTGGCATCCAACCCAAGGACTGGGCTTTTCATTGAGAGAAGGTGACACAAGCCCTGAGGTAAGTGGGGAAGGAGGAGGAAATAATCAAGCAGGTTTCCTGGGTGAAGAGGATAAAGTGGGCCAATCAGCCACTTCTCTAAGATGCTTGTACATTAATGGCAGAAGCCTAGGGAACAAACAGGAAGCATTAGAGGCCCTGGCACAGTCAAAGTAGTATGAGGTGGTTGGAATAATGAAGACTTGGTGGGACAATTCACATAACTGGAGCACGGTCATAGGAAGTTGTAAACTGTTTAGGAAGGACAGACAGGGGAGAAAAGGAGGAGCAGTGGCGCTGAAGGAACCAACCAGGAGTCATGTGCAATTTGACCTGCTGCTCACCAATAGGGAAGAGCTGGTAGGGGAAATAGAAGTGGGTGGAAACCTGGGCTGCAGCAACCATGAGATCGTAGATTTCAGGATCTGGACAAAAGGAAGAAGGGTGAACAGTAACACAGAGACCCTTGATTTCAAAAGAGCAGACTTCAACTCTCTGAGAGAACTGATGAGCAGGATCTCTTGGGAAACGAAGATGAAGGGGAAAACAGTTCAAGAGAACTGGCAGTATTTTAAAGAAGTCTTACTGAAGGCACAGGAACAACCCATCCCACTACATAGTAAGAAATGCAAAGATGGTATGCAACCAGTTTGGCTTAACAGGGAAATCCTTAGCCAGCTTAAACTCAAAAAGGATGCATACAAGAAATGGAAACGTGGACAGTTGACCAAGGAGAAGTATAAACATACGACTGGAGAATGCTGGGAGTAATCAGGAAAGCGAAAGCACAATTGGAACTGCAGCTGGCAAGGGATGTGAAGAGTAACAAGAAGGGTTTCTACAGGTATGTTAACAATAAACCGGTTATCACAGAAGGTGTGGGGCCATTACTGGATGAGAGAAGTAACCTAGTGACAGATGATGTAGGAAAAGCTGCAGTACTCAATACTTTTTTTGTCTCGGTCTTCACGGACAAAGTCAACTGTGACACAACAGTCCTAGACAACGCAGTATGGGAAGGTGGAGGGCAGCCATCTGTGGGGAAGGAACAAGTTTTGAGCTATCTGGGAAAACTAGATGTACACAAATCCATGGGTCTGGATTTAAAGCACCCAAGGGTACTGAGGGAATTGGCAGATGTCTTTGTTGAACCTTTGGCCATTATCTTTGAAGACTCTTGGAGATTGGGGGGAGATACTGGATGACTGGAAAAAGGCAAACGTAGTGCCCATTTTTAAAAAATGAAAGGAGGACAATCCAGGAAACTATAGACTAGTCAGCCTTACCTCAATCCCTGGGAAAATAATGGAGATGATCCTCAAGAAATCCATTTTGGAGCACTTGGAAGAGGGGAAAGTGATCAAAAGTAGCCAACATGGAATAGCAGGGGCAAGTCCTGCCTGACCAATCTGATTAGCATCTATGGTGAGGTAACAAGCTCTGTGGACATGGGAAAGTCAGTGGATGTGATATACCTTGACTTCAGCAAAGCTTTTGATATGGTCTCCCACAACATTCTTGTCCATAAGTCAAAGAAATATGGAACGGATCCTTGGACTATAAGATGGATAAAAAGCTGACTTAATGGTTGGGCCCAACAGGTAGTGGTCAATGGCTCGATATCTGGATGGCAGTCAGTTTCAAGCGGAGTGCTGCAAGGCTTGGTTCTAGGGCCAGTGTTGTTCAACATCTTTATTAATGACCTGGATGAGGGACTGGATTGCACCCTCAGCAAGTTTGCTGTTGACACAAAACTACGGGGAGAGGTAGATATGTTGGAGGTAGAGCAAGAATCCAGAGTGACCTAGATAAACTGGAGGACTGGGCCAAAAGAAATCTGATGCGGTTCAGCAAGGAGAAGTGTAGAGTCCTGCACCTGGGGTGGAAGAATCCCAAGCATTGTTATAGGCTGGGGACCGATGGCTCAGCAGCAGTACAGCGGAAAGGGACGTAGGGGTTATGGTGGGTGAAAGGCTGGATATGAGTAAACAGTGTGACCTTGTAGCCAAGAAGGCTAACAGCATACTAGGGTGCATTAGGACGAGCATTTCAAGCAGATCTAGAGAAGTAGTTGTTCCCCTCTATTCGGCACTGGTGAGGCCACATCTGGAATACTGTATCCAGTTTGGGGCCCCCCAGTATAAAAAGGATGTGCATGTGCTGGAGCAAATTCAGTGGAGGGCAACTAAAATGATTAAGGGGCTGGAGCACGAGAACTATGAGGATAGACTGAGGGATTTGGGCTTGTTTAGTTTACAGAAGAGAAGACTTATGGGTGACTTAATAGCAGCCTTCAACTTCCTAAAGAGGAGCTCTAAAGAGGAGGGTGAGAAACTGTTCTCAGTCATGTCAGATGGCAGAACAAGGACTTATGGTCTGAAGTTGAAGAGGGAGAGATGTAGGTTAGATATTAAGAAAAACTACTTCACCAGGAGGTGGTGAAGTATTGCAATGCGTTGCCTAGAGAGGTGGTGAATTCTCCATCCCTCGAGGTTTTTAAGTCCTGGCTTCACAAGGTCCTGCCTGGGATGAATTAGTGGGGATTGATCCTGCTTGAAGCAGGGGGCTGGACTAGATGACCTCCTGAGGTCCCTTCCAGCCCTATGATTCTATGACTAGGGGTAGGTCTACACAGCAAAGTTATTTCAAAAATAACTATCCTAGCATGTACACAATGCAACCACTATTTGGGAATAATTTTGCAATAGCAGTTGACTTATTTCAAAACCTCATTCTGCAAGGAATAGTGCTTATTTTGAAATAGCTAGAAATAGGTTCTGGTATGACAAGGAATAGAGCTTATTTCAAAATAAGCCACAGTGTGTCCAATGGCTCTATTTTGAAATGCATTTCTGCATTCAGCAGCATTATTTCAAAAAACAGGTCTACTGAAATAGCTTATTTGGAAATAAGGCTGCTGTGTAAACATACCTCTAGGGGATCGCAATATGGGTAGGAGGGGAAGAGCTCCTTCCAAAAGGAGCCAAAGATTGTGAAAATGGGACTTCTTTGTGATGGTTACTGTAGATACAGCAGGTCTTCTCAATCTTTTGCCCTTACTCCATGAGGGAGATCAGGCCATGGATCTTTGTAGTTGCAGATTCACTGCTCACACCTTCTAAATTTTTCTGTGCACCTGGACCATTTGTATTGTATCTCCTAGGAGAAGCTGATGTCTTCAGGGACTTTGCAGATCCTGAGCCTCCACTATATTCATTTGCATAATGGAACAATTAATTTAAAGTAAAGGATCAGGACACAAACATGTGGAATGAGTGTAATCTGGTGTAATACGGACATTTTTCCCCCCAAGATATAGTAAACCCTCGAAATACGTGGCTTCAAGTTCTGCATAGCTCACTTTAACATGAGTTAAGCAAAATCTGATGCTGTTCTGTGGCTATCAGCCTGCCTGCCCATGGCTGCAGGCAGCCAGGCAGCCTACGAGCTCCTTCTCCTTGTTTCCCCAGCAGCACTGCTGTCAGGCTGACAGCTGCACAGCTAGGGGAAGGCAGGGAGAAGTAGCCAGGAAACTGACCAACCCGATGGGCTGTTCAGTTTCCCAGATCCTGCAAAGCAGGGGCGAACTGGGAGACAAGCAGCAGTCTGGTTCCTGGCTCCCCACCCCAACTCTGCACTTATGCACCAACTCTGGATGACAAAGATGATGTGAAGGAGAAGTTCTATACCCAACTGGACACAGCCCTGAAAGACCTACGCAAAGAAGACAAGATTATTCTATTAGGGTGTTTCAATGCCCGGGTCAGAAGAGACACATATCACTGGCAGACTACCACTGGGAAAGGAGTTGGCAACAGCAACTCCAGTGGAGTGCTCCTCCTTACAAAACATACAGAACATGAGCTAGTCATCACTAACGTGCTGTTCTGCCAGAAAAACAAATCTAAGACCTCATGGCAACATCCTTAATCGAAACACTGGCACCTCATAGATTATGTCCTCATCCGCGTTTGGGATCAGTGCGATGTCCTTCTCACAAATGCAATGACTAGTGCTGATGACTGCTGGACTGATCACTGCCTCATTCAATCCAAAATGGTGATTAGGGTTGTCACCAAATGGAGAAGTCAGAGGTAATAGATCTGATGTAAGATCAACATACAAGGCTTGAAGGACCCCCTCAGATGAAGTGACTTCCAGATAGTGCTCCAAAGGAAGCTGCTGACAGCAGAAGAACATTAGTGTCAGTTGAAAAATGTCATCATTGGAGCGTGTGGAGAAACCACTGGCTGCCAGACCAGGAAGCATGAGGACTGGTTTTATAAGAACTATGTGGAAACTGAGCACTTGATTGAAGCAAAAAGGAAGCCTTTAGGGCCTGGCAAAGTGACATCAATTGCACTATGAAAAGATAAATGTATGCAAAGGTCAAGGCAGAAGTACAACATAAAACAAGGACTCAAAAATAGTGGTGGACTGAGAAGGTGCAATAACTCCAACATCTCACAGGTATCAATGATACAAGAGGAGATACCACTGGAGTTGCTGTTGCCAACTCCTTTCCCAGTGGTAGTCTGCCAGTGATATGTGTCTCTTCAATGCTACCAAAGCAGTTTATGGACCAAGAAACCATGGAATTCAATCCCCTGATATCAAAGGATGGTACACAACTCTTGAAAGACAATGAAGCCATTCCTTCTCACTTGAGGGAGCACTATAATGAGCTCTTGAACCACCTTAGTCCTAGAATCCCTTGACCAAATCCCTCAGCAATCATCTAGAGATGATTTTGCAACACTTCCTACCTTGAGCAAGGTCCAAGCTGCCATCAAAGCGATGAAGTGCAACAAGGCAACCAGACTAAATGGAATACCCACCAAAGTCTTCAAAGAAGGTGGGCCAAAGCTCCACAAACAGCTCCACCTCCTGATTCTCAAGATCTGGGATAGGGAGTAAATGCCACAAGATTTCAAGACACACTGGTCATCAGTCTTTTCAATAAGAGAGACAAGTGGGACTGTGGAAACTATCATGGCATCTCCCTCCTGGCAACAGCAGGGAAAATCTAAGCTCAAATCCTTGCAAACAGAATCCTGCCACTCTCAGAAAAAATCTCAATGGGGCTTCCAAACATTCTGAGGAAGAGCGAACATGATCTTCACTGCTGAGCAACTGCAAGAAAAATGTTGTGAACACAACTAAGCCTTAGATATGAATTTCATTGACCTGTCCAAAGCATTCAGCTCAGTAAATCATAGTGCCCTGTGGACCTCAAAGATCATGCCAAAGAATGGGGCGAGTGCTAAAGGAGTAAAGATGGGATGATTATTTCAGGATAGGCACAGTCTGAAACTGATAAAAGTTAGAGATAGGCCAAATATGGAATAAATCCCCAGTTAAACCTAGCAAACAGTGTTCATGAAAAATTTGCCAAAATACCACCATGAAAAAATGCAAGAGCAAGTCACTCTCATCAGCATCACCCATGAACAAAAGAATTTATTTTGAAACAGCAAGTGTTACAGTTTATTACACATTCTCTAAAGCACAAATCTGCCTTGCACTATGCCTCCCCAGGGAGCTGCAGAATGTATTGAGCTACAAGCTGGCATAATACTTAAGAAACCCAAGGTACCGCCTTTTTACAGGGAGCAGCAGTTTCCCTCTGAAACCATGCAGAATAATGGAAGTCAAATCAATTGCATCTCTGAGTACTTCACAGTATCACTCATGGCTAGAAAAAATAGACTTGTGTGACAATTCTTAAATGGTTGGTATAAATATAACACAGCCCTAGAAGGGGACCAGAGTTCTCTCCTCAGAACATGCCCCTTTGTCCTTAGACCCTACACAGAGCTCCCTGTTTAGTCAGAGATCTGTTTAAAGTAATGGGGCAGCAGGGAACAAGGGAAAAGATCAGAGGCAGGTCCATTCCACAGAAACAAGAAGGTAATCAGTTTCAAGGGTAATATAGCTGTAGCACCTTTCCTGCACAGTCCCTCCCCAGCGTGGCAATCTCCTTTATTGAGTGGCTTCCAGACAAAGAAACATATACAAAGGAGAGGTTAGGGAGACCAAAAGAAGTTAGGAGGTACCATAAATGCACAAGGTGTCTATTCAGATGTCCCTGCCAGCTGGCACATCCCTGAGCTCTGTGGATTCTGAGGCATTCCCCACCCACCCACCTCAGTGGAACAACCTGCAGGAATCTCCATGAGAAAAATCTCATGCTGTTCTCCTCCTCCTAGCTGCTCTAGCGCAGATTTGCCACAGCAGGGAACAAAATAATCAGGCCTTTTTTTTACCAGCTATTTTACCCTTTACATAGCAAAGGATGAGCCACAAAGCTGAGGTATCAAAACACAAATGTGTTTAAAACAAGGATGTCCGACATCCCACTTGATTTTTCACCCTATTGCAAAGAAATTTCTTTGTGACATTTCTTGATACTTTAACTTCCATCTGCTTTTTCTAGATCTTGCTCTGCAGCTTTGTCACTTTGGATTGCACTAATTAGCAAGACTGCAATCCGAATGAAAGTTTGAGAAAACTAGAGGTTCAATGCTGCACAGGTTTATGTCATAACAAATAAACATGTATTTGACTGATACTATCAATCACTGTTGAATGTTTTTTTTGTGGGAAACAATAGAAGAGTAGTTCTCGGTAGTGGCAGATGGCAAAACAAGGAGTAATGGCCTCAAGTTACAGAACAGGAGGTCTAGGCTGGATATAGGAGGAACTCTTTCAACAGATGGGTGATGAAGCTCTGGAATACATTACCTAGAGTGCAGGTGATCTCCATCCCTAGAGGTTTTTAAGTCCCAGCTTGACAAAGTCATGGCTGGGATGATTTAGTTAGGATTGATCCTCCTGTAAGCAGGGGGCTGGACTTGATAACCTCCTGAGACCCCTTCCAGCCCTAGGATTCTATGAAATAGAAGTGCAAAGGGCACTTCTATTTTCATAAATAAGGACCTTGAAATTAAATCTGAGTAAAAAATACATAGGCAAATGAATTACATTTTTAAATGCCACTTTAAGTCCTACTCAAATAAGGTGGATCAAATTCCTCACTTTGGTAATCACTTACTTGTGACTATCCGTTGGCTTCACTGAGCAGTTGTGTAAGTACTTATCAATACCAGTTAATTGTTCACAATCAGTTCCAATATGATGTTAGTTCAATGTGCATCATTTAGGTACAGATTCTGTTGATCATCTTCATGCTACATCATGTAAATGGACTGCTCACATAATAAGGTACTATTCAAAAGGGGTAAGTTTATCAGCCTGGGACCTTTAGGCTGTGTCTACACTACAAAAATAACTTTGAAGTTGCTAACTTCGAAGTACAACTTTGAAGCAGAGCATCTACACACACCCTACTTCAAAGTTAAACTTCGAAGTAGGGCACTACTGTATTCCTGGAAATGGAGTAAGGACTTCGAAGTTGGGCTCCCTATTCCGAAGTAAGGGAAAATGTGTGTAGACTCTCCACTGGCTACTTCGATGTTGTGCCTAACGTCTACGTAAACTTCAAGGTAAGTTTCTAGTGTAGTGTACCCTTAGTAATTGTGATGGATCTAAGGATGTGGTCATATCTACAACAAGATGGAGAGTGGCACTTAAGACTAACAAATTTATGAGGATGTTAGGCCATAAGCTTTCACGACATACAACTCGGTTGTGCCACCGGACCCCTTGTTGTTTTTGCTGAAATAGACTAACATGATGTCCCCTCTGAAACTCTTCATATTTACAGCATTAATTCTGCATAAGCTTTCATTAGAGATATGGGGGTTTCAGGAATATGGGACTAAATGGTCCTAAAGCTGAACAGATTTTTTTCCCTTCAATCCTACTACCACTAATATCATTTTTCAGATTCTGTTAAATGTCATCAGTTCTCAGTTTTTACCCAAAACACCAACCTTGTAGAAGAACAGGACAATTCACAAGACTAGGAATCTGGATGTGACAGGGACTTTCACCTTTATATCATTATTTCACATCCAGTCCTGGTCTTTAGTTACAGAAGCCAGTGTACTTTTATGGCAGAGCACAGGTGGTCCACATCATATGAAAAATTAGAGCTGGCACCCATGCTGGTCGTGTCAGCACAGAGGCCAAAGACTGAGTGAGGAGAGAGAATGATTTGCCCTGTAATCTCTAGGAGGTGTTATATAATTTGGTAAAAAACTCTGCCACAATAAACATGGTGGTGCTTAGATGCCACAGTGACAGGCAGCTTATAAATAACTGAAACAGATAGAAATACCCTTTTTCATTCAATAAAGATGCTCTGACAAGATTTCAAGTCTACATGTTTGATATTCTGGGAATGAGAGGGGAAGGTTAGATAATATTTGTTTTCCTTGTAGAAAGTTTCTGTTTCTAAAAATGACTTTCTGTAATAACTTGGTGTTTACATTTACTTTTGGATTTAAACACTCCCCAGGATAAAGAGCCAAATGACAGTGTGCTGTTATCTATGGAATGTACCGTAAACCCATAATTTCAATAAAAATCTCCACTGACTATGCAGCTAGAGATTGACTGCTTGTACTGGGATAGTAGCATCTTAAGAAGAAGTTATAAGAAGTCATGGTCAACCCTCTGATTACACTACCCTATTGTAAACTCTTGAAATACGCAGATTCAAGTTGCGCGTAACTTGCTTTAAATACGAGTTAAGGACAATTTGAAGCTGCTCTACGGCTCTCAGCATGCCTAGCTGCCTGCAGACAAAGAGCCCCCACTCCCTACTTTCCCCAGCTGCTGGCTGTGATCTTGACAGTGGCAATGCTGAGGGAAGGCAGGGAGAAGCAGTCAGGAAACTGACTAGCATAAACATTTGAGGCCTAAGGGACTGGCGACAGAGGCGGGGGTTTAGCTGGCAGAGGCACAGCCACACGGCTTCTGCAGTGCTGGCACCCCCTTCTGCCAATGCTGAACTCTCACGGAGCTATGGTAATGAGCTTCGGGAATATGCAAATGGCCCGCCATTTGCATTCCCGAGAAGCTCATTTTGCATAGCTCTGCAGGCAGCTGCGCTGGGCAGAGCACCGTATAATCATAGTTGAAGAGAGGTTCCCCCCACTTCAAGAATTTATGCTTCCTGAAGTGTATTGTAATAAGAAAATAATTATCATCTTATTGTAATTCATTGCTGTTACAAGGGAGAATTGTTTTGCAGTTGCTATCCCTTTTTCATCATCCTAAATTGGTTTCTTTCATATCTAACAAAAAACTAGCAAATTCCAAAGAGCTATTTCCTGAAAAATTGTGCCAATATTTCCTACCTGAAGTCCCAAGATGACACAGTTATGCGCTTGCTAAACTATGGGTTCCTGTGCAAAAAACAGTAGAGTGAAAATCCCCAAAACGTGTACCAATCAGAAGAAAAAAATAAATATTGAATGAATCTTAAAACCGGTTTGTAACTACACACAAAAATGTGACCTGTAACTCTGAAATCTAGAAGAGATAGCATTGACACTCCAAAGCCAACTATAAAGAGGACAAAAATTTATGGTCTCTGAGATAATGCAGAGACAGACAAAGAATAATGGTTATAGGGCACTGACCTTTCATTCCAAATACATATCTTAATTTGGCAATACGCATTTGTTTTCTCCAACTGTTGTGCTGATAGCTATAAGCTCTCCACACTTTCTCACAATTAGTGAAGTGGTTGCACTGTAATTTTTTTTCTCATTTTAACTAAATTGGCTTGTAATAAGTAACAGAAAGGTAGCTGTGTTAGTCTGTATTATTACCAAACAAAACAGAAATGTAGCACTTTAAAGGATAACAATGATTTATTCGGAGATAAGCTCTGTGGGACAGACACACATCATCAGATCAATCGCATTTCTAATACAGACTGGCATCTATAGAGGGCCAAAAAATAAGAAAATTAAAAAAAAAATTGGACCTCTGTACTTATAGATGCCAATCGCATTTCCAATTCAGACTGATCTGATGAAGTGGGTCTGTCCCACGAAAGCTCATCACTCAATAAATCATTTTGTTAGTTTTTAAAGTGCTACATTTCTGCTGTTTTGTTTTGGCTTTTTATAAAAATGTCAATTGTTTTAGCAGTTTATACAGGTAAAAACATAATGAACTTGGTGAACTCAAAGAATTACTTGAATGGGAAGTAATTAAGTGCATGCTTAAATTTAAGCACCTGATGGAATACTTGCCAAGCTGAGATGGGTTTAAGTGTGTGCTTAAGGTCGAGTGTATACTTTGCCAAGCCGGGGGCTAGCAAACCACTGAAATATATCAAAACAAAAAAAGCAGTCCAGTAGCACTTTAAAGACTAACAAAATAATTGATCAGGTGATGAGCTTTCACGAATAAATTATGACCTAATAATAAATAAATGCAAAATAATGAATAAAGCTCATCACCTGATCAATTATTTTGTTAGTCTTTAAAGTGCTACTGGACTGCTTTTCTCTTTTGATAGTATATAGACTAGCACGGCTTTCTCTCTGTTACCACTAAAATATATGTTATTTCTAATTTTGCTATGATTTACTCCAAACATTATTTCTATTTGTTATATTTATAATCTAAATATTTATTTAAAAAACAGCAACATCCTTTCTGAGAGGAAGGGATCTCAATGTGTTTCCACTATGTTCCTCAATGTGTACCATTCTTCGTGATAGTAATTTAACCCAACGCTCAGAAACCTTTATCACCTCATGGTATGCTTCAGCACTCATTCTAATTTCATGGCACACCCAATATATATAACTCAGTTCCCTCCCCCTCCCCCACAGCCAGGCACCCCCAGCTCCCCACTCTAACCCAATCCCCCCACTCTTCTCCAGAACCAGCCAACTCCAGCTCCCCACTATAACCCAATCCCTGCCCCTCCCCCAGCTCGAGGCACCCCAGGGTCTCCCCACTCTCACTCAATGCCAGTGACTCGACTCACAAGAGCTGCCACCACCACCACCACCACTACTGCCCCAGGGCCCCTGCCCTTGCCAACATGAGCTTCTCCCATCAAACAGTGGAGCAGGTTCACAGAGAGTGATGGACATCGCTCCCAGCGCATATCTCTGAGGAACACTAAGGGCTTGTTTACACTAGCGCCCTCCTTCGAAGAGGGCATGTAAATGAGATGGAGCAGAGAATAGCAATGAGGTATTGCGCTGCGTATGCAGCACCTCACTAGCTTAATTCTGGCCTTGGGAACTTGTAAGTTGCAAACTTCGAAGCGCCAGCAAGCCATGTAGCCGCCGGCACTTTAAAGTACCCATGCAACTTTCAAGTTCCTATGGTGAGAATTAGCCCAATGAGGTGCTGAATATGCATAGCAGCACCTCATTGCTGTTCACTGAGCAGGCTCATTCACACGCCTCCTTCGAAGGAGGGCGCTAGTGTAGACGAGCCCTAAGCGCTGCTTTGCAGCACACCAGTGTACCATGGCACATGAGTGGCAGAGCACTGATTTAAACCACAGTTCTTTATTACAGCGGTACAGCCCGCAGCAAGCACCACATGGCAGAAGGAAATGGGTTTATTCCTGCTGTTACAACTTTAAAAAAATCATTCAATCATGATTTCCTTTTGCACACTAATCTGCTTAGAATAACTTTCCTTCAATTTTATATCAAGCAAAGTCTAAATGACTTAAGAAGAAACTAATACTAGAGGATGAAAGAAAATAACGTTATAGATATGTGAAGGAGCTAGCTGTTTCTTTATTACTATGGGGAAGGAGATCCCTGCTTCTGTTACTTTATTAATGTTCAATCCAATAATGTCTAAGGGCTTTCCAAGACAACACATACCAATCAGTTGTAAATGGCAACCCCCCAGGAGAAAGAACTGTGCCTTTCTAAGATTAAGTTGCAAACATATCCACAGGATACAAGCCCTTAGCATTCAACCGTTTATTTATCACACTTTAAACCTCAGCTGCAAAGCTGCAGAAAAATATTTAGTTTCTAATTAGCAAGAGCAATAAAACCTGTGAGAAGAAGTTGTAAAATAACATCTCATAGATCTTTGTGTGAAACCCCAAGGATATAACAGAGTAAAACTGATTGGTATTTCTCAATATTAAATGTGTTTCACCAGTTCCTTGCTCCATCTCTGTCTTGGATTTTGTTTGCCTATTATTTAATTCCTGACTTTAAATTATTTTCCCCCGAGTTAGATTCTAAACTTACTCCTGGAGTTTGCTTCACAGATCATTTGCAGTGTGGCAGTGAATTTGCAATAGTCACCATGTCAGCAATAAATTAGATGGTGAAACACTTTAAAATGTCATTTAGAGAAAGAAAAATTAAGGCTATCAAATTGTTCCAGTGCTACTCTTTGTTGCAAGCCTAACTTCTGTTTAAGAAAATATGTAAAAGGGATTTTGTTTAATCCGTTGGTTATTGTTGATATAACTATATGAATGACTGAATATAAACAAATACCATTTCATATTTGGTTAACAGTTATGCTGGTACTTTTGATCTGTGACATGAAAGATGGACACCTGGTTGGTAAGCAAGCCATCCTCCCCACATGAACTGTAATTCATTCGCATAGGAATCTCACAACCAGCTTCAAAACTGAAAAACAACAATTAATATACCGTAATATTGGCCTGCCGATACAGCCTAAGAATATCAATGTCTAAAGCTCTGTGAAACATTTTTCAGCCCAGCGTGTGTCCGTATACTGCATAATGGTGGGACCTTGCCTAGTATCTCTTTAGCTATAAGAGTGGAGGTTAACAGGATGGTCCCAAGGCTGATGTTCATGCTTCATTTGGAAACTTCTCATTCAACCTGAATTTATATTGTTATGATTTTATTGATATATTTACAAACCCAGGATATTTTTAGTAGCTTCCTGCTAATTATTCATTGCATAATAACAAGCTGTAATGTCACTGCAACTTTATGTAAGTGATATAATGTCACGTACTACCCTAGAAGGCTATGTCTACACTACAGAGATCCTTCAAAAGAAGTTCTTCTGGAAAATCTACTCCAAAAAACCTTTTGAAAGAGCATGTCCACACACACACAAATAAAAGGCTCAAAAACAAAGAGAAAAAAAATCGATCTGCTCTTTTGATGGAACCCAGCCCCTGCTCTTTCGAGAGAATGGGCAAGGAAACAGAAATATTCACAGCCATGCAGACTGCTCTTTTGAAGAAAAGGGCCCACAGGGTGTCTACGCACTTTTTTTTCTCTAAATAATCTTTCTGATTTAATATGACAAGACTGAATTTTGTGTGTAGATGCTCCATAGGATTCTTCCAAAGAGCCCCGGCCCCCTTCGACCGCACCTCGCCCGAGTTCCTGGAGGGACCTACAGATATGTACCGTGCACGCTGGTGGCCGCAGGGCAGGGCAGGGCGGGGGAGCGCATGCACGCCCACCCGGGGTGGACGCAGCCCACCTGCAGGGACATCAGCCCAAGAGCACGTGCAGGCCAGATGGCCCCACTGCCCCAACCTCACAGAGGTGACATGTGGCACCCAGCACCATGTGGGCCGGACAGTACCACAGGCTGCTGGGCTGCGGAGGGACTGAGGGAGCCAGAGAAGAGCCAGCGCTCCCACAACCCAGACTGAGAACCCTGGATGCGGTCCCTGAAGGACCTCCTGGATGGGGGGTGGGTTCAGGGGGTTCCTCACTGGGACCAATGGCCCGTTCCTCTCCCCTTTTGTCTCCACAGCTCCAGCAGCCGGACCAGCCCCACCACAGAGGACAAGGGGGAGTGGCCCAGGCCTCAGTCCGGGACAGTGCAGGGCTGATGCTGGTCCCTCCGCTGGCACCACCAGGCCGCAGAGAAGGAGGCAGTGGACACAGCCCACATGGCCTCCCTCAGGGAGCTGACGGGTGTCGTGCGAGAGTGGCTTGCCAGGGAGTGGCAGGCATGGGTCTGGGTGGGGTCCAACTTGGACGGCCTCATCCAGACCGTGGTCAGTCACCTGGCCCCTGCCGCCACCGCCACTCCATCATTAGGTCGCTCCCTCACCCACCCCCTCGTTGCCTCCCACCGTCTCCCCTTGCCCGTGCATCCCCCCCAGCAGTTTCCTCCCACCCCCACCCCACTCCCACATCCCCCTGCCCCCAAGGCCCCCCGCAAAGGAGGCCGACCTGCAGGCCGTGCTCCCTGCTCACCTCCCCCCTGGCCAGCCTCATCCACCTGGCCCACAGCCTGCTGGCCAAGACTGGCCACATGAAGGCCGAGCCCCTGCCCCACCCCACCCCGCCCCCTCTGTGCCAAGCCTGGCATAGGCACGGGGGCCAAGCCCGAGACGCACCCTTACTTCCCTGTGCCCCAGCCTCGGCCCCAGCCCTGGCCCCAGGAGGGGGAGGGGGCTCCTGGCCATAGAGCCCTCTGAAGGGGGGAGGCCCCCGCACCCTGACTCCCCATTCACCCTCCCCACACACATGTAAATAGTTCTCCCCATTCACCTTCCCCCCCTCCCCTGTAAATAGTTCCCCCCACACCTGTATATAGTTCTCCCCATTCATTATCCCCCCACACATGTATATAGTTCCCCCTGAATAATGAGGGGCACAGTTTTTCCTTATAAACAGTTTATTTGTATGGTTTATCTGTGTCCCCCCGTGCATGGGTGCGGGTGGGGGGAATGTGGGTGCAGGGTGCGGGTGACAGGGCAGTGTGCGGGGGGGTGTTACCGTGGCCCCCGCTCAAAGGCCCGGATGGAGTCATCCAGGTCCCTGACACACACCAGCTGCCTCAGGAGCACCTGGTTGATCACCCAGACAACCTGCAGGGCATAGGGGGGCACGCTCATAAGCGAGGGGTGCAGGGCGGCTTGCCCGCCTGTGCCCATTTGCATCCCCACCCCGGCCTCAGGGTGCCCACCCTTGCCCGTCCCCATCCCTGTCCTGGGATGCCCACCCTTCTCCCGATGGTGCCTTCTGCCAGGCTGCCCCTCACCCCCCACATATGCAGTGTAGGTTTGAGCTGGATATGGCTTACCTCAATTAGGACGGCGGCTTTGCCCACCCCAAACTGGTGGCCAACGGATCAGTAACTGTCCGGGGTGGTCAGCTTCCATAGGGGGATGGCCACCCTTTTGTGCAGAGGGAGTGCCATCCTCAGGTGTGTGTCCTGGTCCTGGAGGACTAGGGCAAGCCAGTGGCACAGCTCCAGGAATGTCCCCTTGGTCATGCTGAAGTTCTGTAACCACTGGTCATCGCCCCAGTCCTCCAGCACCAGCCGGTCCCACCAGTTGCTGCTTGTGGGGAAGCTTCACAGGTGGTGGATGACGTAGGGAACCAGCTAGGGACATTACGCCCTGAGGGTGGCATCCAGGAGGGTGGCTACTGTGGTTGCCACCCAGAGCTGCTGCAGCACAGTGGCCAGGACCGTGGCCAGCACTCTGGCCACGGCTGCAATGGAGGGGGGTGCTGGTCGGGGTCCATGGGGGACCGGGATGCCACCTCCAATGCCTCTTGCTCTCACTCTCTCTCGCGCTGCCTGGGGATGGGGTTGCTTGCCCTCTGCGTGTGCAGGCTGAGGTATGTGGGGGGCAGCCTTTCAGGGGATGGTGGGCAGCAGCCCCAGAAGGGCTCGTCCGCCATGTGACCCTGCCTGTGGCGGTTCCTGTCCCTGCTCTTTCGAAAGAGTGCTCTGGCATGTGTGAACGCTCTCTTTCAAAACTGTGCTGGGGGCCTGTTGAAAGAACGGACCAAACCTTTGGTCCTCACTGGTGTGTGTGTGGACACTCCATTTCAAAAGAGCATCTTTCGAAAGATGTTCTTTCAAAACAGAACTGTAGTGTAGATGCAGCCTTTAAGTTGGTTTGTGCCTTTCAATAGAGCACCTCATGCTGGGCAATGTGAACAGCTGCTCTACAAAGAAGAAGCTTCAGGAGGCACTGAAGAAGATTTTCAGGAGCATTGTCAGCATACAGCATTAGCCTTCATGGACTTCAACGGGAACTGAAACTGAGTTAGGGCAACATCAAATGCTTTTGTAAATCCTGCCCTCAAGTTACAATGCCACCTCAGTGGTGTTTCCCAAAGGATGAAACCCCCTCTGACTGGCTGATTCTGATGGTTGACATGAGGGTGAAATGATGACTTTATCCGACCTCTTTCCCTCTTTCTTTGAGTTGCTCATGCCACTAGCTTGGAACAAGCTTTGATCAGGGTATGTGGAGGATAGGTAACTGTGCTCAGTGTCTTCAGACTGCAACACAGGGAGTAAGAGGAAGCTGTTATGGTTGGACCGCCCTGGTCCAGCACCCTCAGGACCAGACCAGTTCCAAATAAGGGACTTTGCTGGACAAGCATGGTCCCCTGCTGCCAGACCCTCAGCACTTCTGGACAGTTGGCACCCTCCTGGGCTGCCCTAGCCCTGGCTCCCAGCCCTCCAAACAGCGGCCGTCATGGTCTCTGCTCCCAGATCCCAGCCCTGCCATGGTTGGGCGACAGATGTTGCTGACCAGAGACAGTACCAGATTTCAGAAATGCAACCTGTACTACTAAAATAATTAAAACAATAATTGAATTAGATCATTTATTTATGATTATTTCATTTTCACCAGTTATAATGTTTCTAAGCACAATGCTCAAATCTTAAAGAAGTGTTAATTTTTTCCCCCCAAGCAATGTGGTGCTATTAAAATAGCCAGCAATTCATATTTCCAGTCATTACTGGGGAAAGAGATGGAAGTTGAATAAATGACATACCAGTTTACACGAGTGTGCACGCACACACACAGAAAAATTATCAGGTTGCACTGAAATAAGACCACCATGACTGCTTGTGTGAAGGACATCACAGCTGCTACCTTCGCCTTTGAAATAATTCAAAGCAAGCCTCATTGACAAGGCAGCTTTTCTCAATTCCACACTTAGGGTCTGCTGAGCCCATTGAGGAAAACACTTGCAATCCATAGCTCACAGAAAACAAAACACGATCAAAACAGCAGGAACACTATTTTCAGGATATTACTATGTCAATCACAGGATGCAGCTGTGATACAGACAGCTCTTTTAAAAAAGCTTCCCAACTGCTACCCACACGTGCATGCCACTTTTAGACAGGTTTATCTTTACCGGAGAAGTAAGAATCAAGATACTGGGAAAGCAAAATCCAAAAGCCACTTTAATTCTGAAGAAAAGCTATTGTATGCTGTCACTTTGAAAGTAATAATCTTAGTCCAACAGTGCCAAGGAGCATGGCCCTCCTCCCCATTTATCACATCATGTAGTAATCCTCGTTAACTGTACTTAACTCTCGAACTATTGTACTGTATGCTTTGAGGTACACCTGTGGGTTGTAATCCCTTACAGTGTTTTATATAAAATAATGTCTTTATATGAAGAAAATCTCAGTAGCTCAATTTGTTTCCTCTTGGTTCATTTCAAAGAGTGCATATTTTCCATAATCAACTTAAAAATCTTGCCTGCTACATCAATACCAGAACAGATTAGTGTTGCTTGTTAATTTTGACAGTAAATGGTGGAAAAGCATCAGTGGGCTTCCATAAACCCAACATGTGATAGCTCAGATTGACAACACCGGGACGAAAAAAGAAAAAAAAATCCAATACACAAAACAAAACAACCTTACTGTTCCATGCAGTACCATGTCTCTATCAGACACCTGTCAATAAACAATAAAACGGGATACAGATAAAACATCCCAAAGATTTGAAGCAAGAATTAATGTTGCTATGAACAGCTTTAAATCCTGCTAGCATTTCTGTGAGATATTCAGGGACAAATCTACAAAGCACTCCATCTCTGCATGACTTGCCTTTTACATGTCCCTTTAAATCCACAGAATCACAATCGCGTGATTTGTCTTATGGTTACATTGCCACCATCGCTCAGCGCTCCTTTCCATTGTCATTTTTGCACCAGGATGAGGGCTGATGGGGTGAAAGATTTTTGAACAGTGCATGTTATGTCAGCCACAGTATAACGTTTGCTCTCAAGAGTCCTAAAGAGAGACTCAGTAGTATTTAAAACCAAGTTAAAAGAAAAAGAAAAACAAGAAATGAAATAAGTCTTGAATCAGATACCTTTCAGCAGAATCATTTTTTTGTAACTGCACTCAAAATTATTTTATTACTGTAAAGAAACTGAGCATGTATAACCACCACTGCAATTAATCTCAGTAAATAGTATGCTCCTTTTCTCTAATGCTTCTACAGCATCTGCATCACTTGTCCGTCAATTTTCTTAGCAAAGCATTTCCCTATATTTTGCTGTTGAGAAACACTGCATTTGTATTAGCATATGTTTAGTATAAATGTACTATATCCCCTACAAATGGTATAACCATAAGTGGATTGCAAGTGTGCTTTCAACAACATAGTTGTGTTACGTCTTTCTATTCAAAAGCATGCGCCCCTCAAACGAGATGTTCTCTTACAAATAAAGCTCAGATACCTTTTGAGCAAAGGGATTTTTGACCAATCTGATAAAACACCACAAACTAGTGTCTGTAGATTGTCACTACAGCATGCAGTAAATCTCCAGCTTTACATTATCTTGCCCTCTTCTACTACAGGCTTCCAAAAGTCATAACAAACATGCAGGCATGGATTTTCAGAAATGGATCCCTCAGATAAAGTTCACCCAATAGACACAACGAGGTCTCTAGGGTGCTTAGCACTTTTGAAAATAGAACTACTTATGCAAATGTCTAAATATGGTCCTAAGAGCCTACCTTTAGGCTTCCATTTAAAAAACCACTTAGTTGCAATTTTCATATGCTTATATTTATCCCCCCAAAAATCCTATAATGTGGTCATAAAAGTATTTCTCTACAGCATGCAACAAATAAACGTCAACCAAGGCCCAATTATTATTCACAATCAGTCTGCTTGGTGCTGTACAAAACATAAAGGAAGACATGGTGTTTCATCACTTAGAATTTGGATTAAACAAGACAAAGCACATCAGGCACTTAAATCCGTCAGACCACCAGAAGATAATCTCAATAATAAATTGTGCAAATTTGATTTCCCCCACTTTTGCCCCATTCTTCTTTAGTGGATTAACATTGGTAAGCATCATGGACAAAGTGGGTTTGAACGAAAAGAGAATGTGGTTATCCGGTATATAAGAGAAGGATGGAGAACCATGAATAAGGCAGGAGCACAAGAACTGGACCTTCTAAGGGATGTTAAACAGAGCAATCCCAGGAGGAGCAGACAAGGTACGAGGAGAGAAAAAAAAAAAAGGATGAGTCCTGACCATTCCTATTATTTCACACTGGAAACACAAGTTACACGCAAAAATAAACAGCAGACTTTGTCACACAATTGAGGATGCTGTTTCACATACTTATGTGTGACAGATACAGAAAGTAGTGTAGATGCGCCAGGGGGCCCTCTGTCAAGATAGAGGACTTCTAGTTCACCTGGCAGCCCTGTTTGCAGAGCTTCTGGTTGGCTGTTCTCACAACAGAAGGTTGGGCAGTTTAGCCATTCTCTGTTGGAGGGTGTCGACCGGGGAGCCCCTATTAGGTGCAGATGTGTTGGGTGGACAGAGATACTGTTGGCAAAACTCTGTCGACAGTGACTTCTGTAGACAGAACTTTGTAGTGTAAACCCAACTTAAGATTTGGATATTGTAGAGAAAGCAACTTCATTTTCAATTAGTGTTTGTCTTATTCTGCTGTTCTGCCTCTGTGGGCCTCAGTTCCTTTTTCTATCATTAATTCTTTGTGATTGTACTGAAATCTGTTTTCTGTTTCTCTCATAGTCTTAATATGAATATAACTTTTATATGTCCTGTTTGCTAAAAGCAGTCGGAGATCAGTAAAGTTTTACTGAACAAGAATGGTCTTACATATCCCAAAAGTTCTGTACTCTCATGTTTTACCCTACCCTTTTTTTGACTTTATTTTGGATTACAGGGAGCTTTTAATTATCTTATCCTGAAACATTACTGTCAAAAGAAAAGAAACAGAACTGGATAAAAAAAATGTAACCATAGAAGACTAAAATGAAGCATTCTGAGTCTGCTTGCTTTATTTGAATACCTGTATCATATTTCTGTGTTTGGATATGTGTTAGTGTGACTGCACATACAAGCTGTGTCTACACATGCATGCTACTACGAAGTAGCGGCACTAACTTCGAAATAGCGCCCGTCGCGGCTACACGCGTCGGGCGCTATTTCGAAGTTAACTTCGACGTTAGGCAGCGAGACGTCGAAGTCGCTAACCCCATGAGGAGATAGGAATAGCGCCCTACTTCGACGTTCAACGTCGAAGTAGGCACACTGTAGACGATCCGCGTCCCGCAACGTCGAAATTGCTGGGTACTCCATGGCGGCCATCAGCTGGGGGGTTGAGAGACGCTCTCTCCAGCCCCTCAGCTCACTGGTGGCCGCGTGGAGCGGCCCCTTAAAGGTCCCCTCCCCCTCCCTGCCTCTGCAGGAAGCTGAGGAAATGTGCAGGCTGCAGCCTGCACACGCGGCTAGCCTGCACAGCCCTCAGCCACCCAGCCAGAGGCGATGGTGAGCCAGCAGCCCCCCTCAGCGCCCCCAGGGGACCCCCCCCAAGGGGAGCCAGGGCAGCCAGCCCAGCCAGAGGGCCAGCCAGTCTGGAAAGCGGCAGCGGGGCCCCTCCTGGATGGAGGCCGAGCTGCGGGACCTGCTGGGGCTCTGGAGCGAGGAGGAGGTGCTCCAGGTAATGGGGAGCAAGAGGCGGAACGCGGATGCGTTCGCTCGGCTGGCCGATGGCCTGGCTGCCCGAGGTCACCCTGCCCGCACTCCTGATCATGTGAGGAGTAAGGTGAAGGAGCTGCGGCAGGGTTATGCCTGGGCCCGGGATGCGGCCAGCCGATCTGGGGCCGCCCCCGTTACTTGCCCCTTTTACAGGGAGCTCAGGGACATCCTGGGCTCCCGGCACACCTCCTCCCCTCCGGCCACCCTTGACACCTCGGCTGACGAGCCCCAGCAGGCCCTGCAGCCAGAGTCCACCCCGGAGGCAAGCCCCGCACCCTGGGGGCCCCCCCCGGAGGCCATCCCCGGGACATCGCGGCAGGAGGAGGAGGAGGAGGAGGAGGGGGGCTCCTCCTCCGCAGAATCCAGCCTGCAGATCCTCCTCCTGCCATCCCGGAGCAGCAGCATGGCCTCCGACCCCCGGGGATCTCCAGACCGTGGGAGCGGACCCACAGGTAGGTACCCCTCTCTGGTGGACACCCCTGGGCTTGAGTGGCAGGGGTAACAGAGATGTGTCCAGGGCCCCCCACACGCTCACATGGCCATGGCCCCAAGGACACCAGGGCCATGGCCCTCACAGCACTGCAGCCATCAGCCCCTGCCCCCCACCCCCCGCATGACAGTGCCATGCCCCATCCCCGGGCCAGGGGGGAGCGGAACCTCGAGGGGCCCCCGGGCGGAGTGGGTGGGACACCCAGCAGCAGCATGTGATGGAGTGGGGGGAGTGCCAAAGGGAGACTCAGGCTACATATGAGCCACAAGAGCCGAAGAGCTCCCAGGGCCAAAGGAGGATCCTGGCGCTACAGCTGGCAGGTGACACCTCTGCCCTGAACAAACAGCAGGGAGGAGCCGAGCTGGCTTGGAATTGGGGGGCGAGGGCGGGGGCCACAGGTAGAGCCGAGGGGAAGGGAGAGCTGGTAGGCAGCCAGCCAGAGGAGGGGGAAAGCTGCATCCCAGAGGGGCCCCCCTTGGGGTCTTCTCCCCACGACGGCTTGGAAGGACTGTCTCTTCCAACAGCTGGTGCTGTCACTCCTAGCAGAAACTGGCCATCTGTGGCCTAAGAAACCTCTCCTGCTGTCAGACCCTGCGGGGTGAAGTGAGAGTTGCTCCCACCAGGGGACGGGGTGCAGAGCAGGGGGACCCCTGAACCCCATCCATCACAGCAGCATCTCCCAGGGACGGGGATGGGGAACCTGCAGCACAGGGCGGGGGGGACAGAGGCCACGGCTCGGGGCCCACACTAACGCCTGTCTCCATTCTTCTTTCCCCCCTCCTCTCCTGTGTCCTGCACCTGCACCTGCACCTGCACCATCAGAAGGACCGGAAGAGAGCACCAGCGAGGCCTCAGTTGTCCCGGAGAGCCCTCCGGGACCATCGCTCCAGGGCAGCCCCTCGGCCGAGGAACGACCGGCCCCGCGGAGGGCTAGACGGCGGACCCCGCGCCTACTACCGCCGACAGCAACGGACCTCCAGCTGCTGGCCATCCTCCGCCGGCAGCTGGAGGTCTCGGAGCAGCACCTCCAGCTGCAGGAGCGGTCGCTGGCCTGGCGCCAGGAGGCATGCGGGGCCTATATGCAGACATTTAACCGGCTCGTGGACTACCTGGCCCCCCATGCCGCGCCGGCCGAGCCATCGCCCGCCCTGCCCGCTCCTGCAGCCCCACCACCAGCTGCTCCGGCCGTCGCTGGCCCGTCCGCCGTCGCCCCACCACCCACCCGCGAGGGCCAGAGCGCCGAGGGACCCCTGGAGCCACCTGAGACTCGCCGGCACCGATACCTTCCGGTCCAGCCCGCTCCCACCCAGCCGCGGACCAGACTGCAGGCGCAGCGGGGCTCCCGGCCGGGCACGCCCAGTGCCGGGCTATAGGGGCAAGGGGCCCGGGACGTGGCCCCCCCCCTTGTTGTATATAGTTGGACCCTGTTTTTTTGGTGCCCCCGTTTGCCCCGTCCCCCCCATGTAAATAGTTCTCCCCTTTCTCCTCCCTGGTTTTCTTTTTATTATGTATGCCACACAGTTGTTTCTTTGGTTTGTTTTATTTGTGTACATATTGCTTTGGTTGAACGTTTGTACTTAGTTTTCTGTTTGTGCTTCACATATTTATTTACACCCCAAAAAAAAGGTTCGGCCAGAAAAAAAAAATTTACGTTCACCCACAAGTTCGTGCTGTCATTTCTCCAGGACAAGTGGTGGCGGGGGCGGTGGGGTGCTCCATGGTGTGGGCGTTGGGGCAGGAGTGTGGGGGAGGAAGGGGCGTGCAGTAGGGGGGCCTGGGCAGAGTTCACCCCGCAGCCTGTTGGTCGAAGTAGGCCCGCAGGGCCTCCCGGAACCGGGTCCCCTCGGGGTCCACCTGCCGACTGGGGGCAGCAGGTGGCTGCACGTGTGCCCTGCCGGCCTCCGCGGCCCAGCCCTGCAGAAAGGTCTCCCCCTAGCTCTCCACGAGGTTGTGCAGGGCGCAGCAGGCACCCACAATCTGGGGGACGTTGTTGGGGCCCGCATGCAGGCGGGTCAGGAGACATCTCCAGCGTCCCTTGAGGCGGCCAAATGAGCACTCCACCACCTGGCGCGCACGGTTCAGGCGCTCGTTGAAGCTCTCCTGGCTAGCAGAGAGATGGCCCGTGTAGGGGTGCATGAGCCACGGCCGGAGGGGGTATGCCGCATCTGCGATGACGCAGAAGGGCATGATGGTGTCCCCCAGAGGGATCTCCCGCTGCAGGATGTAGGTCCCTGCCTCCAGCCGGCGGCACAGGCCCGAGTTCCGAAAAACCCGGGCGTCGTGGGTGCTGCCAGGCCAGCCCACGTAAATGTCCTGGAAACGTCCCCGGCTGTCCACCAAGGCCTGCAGGACGACAGAATGGTAGCCCTTCCGATTGAGGTATCGTCCTCCACTGTGATGCAGGGCGCGGATGGGGATGTGGGTCCCATCCAGAGCCCCGAAGCAGTTGGGGAAGCCCAGGGTGGCAAAGGCGGCGACAGTGGCATGTGGGTCCCCCAGCCTCACGAGCCTGTGCAGGAGCATGGCGTTGATGGCACGCACGACCTGCAGAGAAAGCACATGGGACAGCCCCAATGAGGGGTGAGCAGGGTGTGCGTGGCCCTGCCCTGCCCTGCCCTGCCCTGGCCCCCCTGGCTCTGCTCTGGCCTCCCTGCCCTGCTCTGGCGTCCCCCTGTGGGTTCTCTTACCTCCATGAAGACAGCCCCGATGGTGGCCTTTCCGACACCAAACTGCTGCCCCACGGATCGGTAGCTGTCCGGAGTGGCCAGCTTCCAGACAGCGATGCCGACCTGTTTCTCCACAGGGAGGGCACGCCGCATGGCAGTGTCCCGGTGCCTGAGTGCGGGGGTGAGCCACTGGCACAGCTCCAGGAATGTCTGCCGGCTCACCCTGAAGTTCCTGAGCCAGTGGTCGTCGTCCCACTCCCCAAGCACCAGCCGCTCCCACCAGTCAGTGCTGGTGGGGTAGCTCCACAGCCGCCGGCGTGTGAGGCGGGGGGTGGAGCGGGGTGCTGCAGGGGTAGGGGTTGAGCCCTGCTGCCCTGGGGGCATCTCCTCCCCTGGGGCAAGGAGGTACTCAGCTGCCTCCCACATGGCATGGGCCAGGGCAAGCCCTGCTCCTGCCAGGAGGGCTGGGTGGACCTCTAGCTGCTGCTGCTGCTGGGGGTCCATGACTGCGGCGCCCGGGGTCTGTGTGCCTATGGCTCCTCAGACCGCGTGCTGTGCAGGCTGAGTGTATGTGGGAGGGGCCCTTTAAGGGAGCAGCTAGCTGTTGCCCCGGAAGCGCTAGTCCGCCCGTTGACCCTGTCTGCAGCTGTGCCTGGCATCCCTATTTCGATGTGTGCTACTTTGACGTGTAGACGTTCCCTCGCTGCGCCTATTTCGATGTTGGGCTGAGCAACGTTGAAGTTGAACATCGACGTTGCCAGCCCTGGAGGATGTGTAGACGTTATTCATCGAAATAGGCTATTTCGATGTCGCAACATCGAAATAAGCTACTTCGATGTAGGCTTCACGTGTAGACGTAGCCACAGTTATGCATACATTCACACACTATGTACTGCAAAGCTAAATAAGGAGATATTTAATCTTACAAAAAGTTACGCTTTTCAGGAACCTATTCAACTCTCAATTACACTGAAGTCACTTAACAAAAGATAGCAGTTACACTGGTGTAAATTAGATTAGAATTGAATCAGGACTTTTGAATTGCAAATATCTCAGGAGGTTTCTGTTTAATTTAATTATGATGAAAGCAAACATATTCATGTCACTCCAGATAATCAAGTAATTTCAGTACTAAAACCACAGGCAACCTGTACGGTACATAGTGTACAGATAATCCTAACAAATTATTCCAATTTCAACATAATACAAAATAAAAGTTGGTGCTTTTAAGATGACTGTATATCAAGGCTTTATTTGACCAAACTAACTTGGCACAAGATTTTTTTTTTAAATGCTCACTGCACTGGCATTTTTGTTTAACAGCAAACAAAACAATACATAAAAATATTCAAGACACCAATTAATAGGCTGGAGAGATGATGAACAAATTCTTTTTTTTTATTTTTGAAAGAATGTTATCATAACTTCTCTCAATGATATTACTAAACTGTTGGCTAATTTTCCATTTTAAAATTGTTGTAGACTGGTGGAAAGAAGCAATCATTCTGATGGCCTCATAAGCCTTTCAACGGGTGTTAGGCTTTTTTAAAAAAAGGCTACCCGACTCAGCTAAAAACTGCTTCACTACAATCTAAAATAGCTATAATTATCTTCAGGATTAAAAAGTTGTTATTTTATTTTATTGGTAGGTAAACAGACTACAGTTGGTGAACTACTTGGAAAATCAGAGCCTGCTCATAAAGGGTCTGAGTGAAACCATGGCCCTGCAGACATCAATGGGAGTGTTGTCATTAGCAATCTTGGAGCCAGTATTTCACCCTATGGTTGTACAGAAAACACCCCACACACACACAGAAGTGGGTCTGTCCCACAAAAGCTCACCTAAAAATTATTTTGTTAGTCTTTAAAGTGCTACTTTACTGCTTTTTTGTTTTGACATTTCTCTATAGGTTCCTTTAAAATTCACCATGTGCCAAATTTTCTTTGGCAAGTGTGCTTTGTGCTGCCAGTGGGAGATCTAACCTGACCATTACTACAGAATTTAAAATTTCAATAAAAAGAAAAATAAATGAATTTCTGCATTCCAGAAGCCACAATGCAACTGACAAACAATGCCAATTTCCCATGTCCAACCTTAGGAAATCCATGAGTAACTGAAGCAGCTGCTCTGTTCCAGGATAAAAACTAATGCAATAGAGGATACAATAAAATACTGTAACAGCAACAAAGGGTCCTGTGGCACCTTATAGACTAACAGAAAAGTTCTGAGCATGAGATTTCGTGAGCACAAACTCACTTCATCAGATGCTGGTCTTGGAAATCTGCAGGGCCAGGTATAAATAAGCCAGAGCAAGGGTGGGGATAACAAGGTTAGCTCAGTCAGCAAGGGTGAGGCTTACTATCAGCAGCTGATCTGGAGGTGTGAACACCAAGGGAGGGGAAGCTGCTTTTGTATTTAGCCAGCCATTCACAGTCTTTGTTTAATCCTGAGCTGAGGGTGTTGAATTTGCAGATGAATTGTAGCTCAGAAATTTCTCTTTGGAGTCTGGTCCTGAAATTTCTTTGCTGTAGGATAGCTACTTTCAAGTCTGCTACTGTGTGGCCTGGGAGATTGAAGTGCTCTCGTACGGGTTTTTGTATATTGCCATTTCTGATATCCAATTTATGTGCATTTATTCTTTTACGTAGAGACTGTCCAGTTTGTCCGATGTATATAGCAGAGGGGCATTGCTGGCAACATGATGGCATAAATTATACTGGTAGATGTGCAGCTGAATGAACCCACGATGGTGTGGCTGATCTGGTTAGGTCCTGTAGTGGTGCTGCTGGTGTAGATATGTGGGCAGAGCTGGCAACAAGGTTTGTTGCATGGATGGGTCCCTGAGTTAGAGTGACTGTGGTGCAGTGTATAGTTGCTGGTTAGGATTTGCTTCAGGTTGGCAGGTCGTCTGTGGGCAAGGACTGGTCTGCCTCCCAAGGCCTGTGAAAGTGGTGGATCATTGTCCAGGATGGGTTGTAAATCCCTGATGATGCGCTGTAGAGGTTTTAGCTGAGGACTGTAGGTGATGGCTAGTGGTGTTCTGTTGGTTTCTCTCTTGGGCTTGTCCTGTAGTAAGAGGCTTCGTGGCACACGTCTGGCTCTGTTGATCTGTTTTTTCACTTCCTCAGGTGGGTACTGCAGTTTCAAGAATGCTTGGTAGAGATCCTGTAGGTGTTTGTCTCTGTCAGAGGGGTTGGAGCAAATGCGGTTATATCTTAGTGCTTGGCTGTAGACAATGGATCGTGTGGTGTGTCTGGGATGGAAGCTGGAGGCATGAAGGTAGGCATAGTGGTCAGTGGGTTTACGGTACAGGGTGGTATTGATGTGGCCATCGTGTATTAGCACCGTGGTGTCCAGGAAGTGGATCTCCTGTGTGGACTGTTCCAGGCTGAGGTTGATGTTGGGGTGAAAGTTGTTGAAGTCCTGGTGGAATTCCTCCAGAGTCTCCTTCCCATGGGTCCAGATGATGAAGATGTCATCAATGTAACATAAGTAGAGACGGGGTGTTAGTGGACGAGAGCTAAGGAAGCGCTGTTCAGGTCAGCCATGAAAATATTGGCATATTGAGGGGCCATGCGGGTACCCATAGCTGTGCCACTGATTTGAAGGTATATATTGTCACCAAATCTGAAATAGTTGTGCGTGAGGATAAGGTTACAGAGCTCAGCCATCAGATGTACTGTAGCATCATCAGGGATACTGCTCCGTACAGCATTTATTCCATCTTTGTGTGGGATGTTGGTATAGAGAGCCTCTACATCCATGGTGGCTGGGATAGTGTTTTCTGGTAGGTCATCAATGTATTGCAGTTTTCTCAGGAAGTCAGTGGTGTCTCGGAGATAGCTGGGAGTGCTGGTGGCATAGGGTCTGAGGAGAGAGTCCACATAACCAGACAGTCCTTCAGTGAGAGTGCCAATGCCCGAGATGATGGGGCATCCAGGATTTCCAGGTTTGTGGATCTTGGGTAGTAGGTAGAATAGCCCCGGACGGGGCTCTAGAGGTGTGTTGGTGTAAATCTGTTCTTGTGCTTGTGTAGGGAGTGTCCTGAGCAGATGGTGTAGTTTCTTAGTGTATTCCTCGGTGGGATCTGAGGAAAGTAGCCTGTAAAATTTGGTATTGGAGAGTTGTCTGGAAGCTTCCTTCTGGTAGTCAGACCTGTTCATGATGACAGTAGCTCCTCCTTTATCTGCCTCTTTGATTATAATGTCAGGGTTGTTTCTGAGGCTGTGGATGGCATTGCGTTCTGCACGACTGAGGTTGTGAGGCAAACGATGCTGTCTCTCCACAATTTCTGCCTGTGCGCGTCGGCGGAAGCATTCTATATATAGGTCCAGACTGTTATTTCTGCCTTCAGGAGGAGTCCACGTGGAGTTATTCTTCTTGTGCTGCTGGGAGGGTGTCTGTGTAACGGTGTGCTGGTCAGTGTTGTGTTGAAAGTATTCTTTGAGTCTGAGACGGCGAAAGTAGGCTTCTAGATCACCGCAGAACTGTATTATGTTTTTGTGGGTGGTGGGGCAAAAAGAGAGTCCCCGAGAAAGAGCAGACTCTTCTGCTGAGCTGTGTGTGTAGCTGGACAGATTGACGATATTGCTGGTTGAGTTAGTGGTACCACTGCTGTGGCTCTGTGCGGCAGGCAGGAGTTTAGACAGCTTGCAGTCCTTTTTCCTCTGTAGAGTAGTGAAGTGTCTAATGTAAATCTCCTGTCTTATTTTAGTAAAGTTCAGCGGTGTGGAAGTTTGTGTTGAAGGTTGGTTTTTTTATGAAAGACTCCAGATTTGAGAGCTCTTTTTTGATGTTCTCCTGTTTGTCGTACAGGATGCTGATAAGGTGGTTCCTTAGTTTCTCCAAGAGTGTATGGCATAATCTCTCACCGTAGTCTGTGCAGTATGTAGATTGCAAAGGATTTTTCACCTTTAGTCCATTTGGTATGATGGCCATTCGTTTGCATTTGGACAGAAAAATTATGTCTGTCTGAGTTTGTGCAAGCTTCCTTGTGAGGTCGATAGATTTCCACTCCATACGGCTAAATGCAGTGCCTTGCATGGTGTCAAGTATCGGAGGGGTAGCCGTGTTAGTCTGGATCTGTAACAATAAAAATATTGGAGACCGCATCTTCTCAGCAGTTACAAGGTTGGAGTGTGATATAGAAATAAGGACCTCTGCCTCCCCAACGTCCTGACGACCAAGATGATTTCAGCCGTGGTAGCCAAGAGAAAAATATACCCCTTCTCCTTTCATGTAGTCAGAAAGAGCAGGAGGGTTTCTGTGAAGCAACATACTTGAATGGTGGCTTTGCATTACAGGTGCTTTCTCACCCAGCTTCTGTGTCAGCCTCTGCCCGAAAGGCTTCACCCCCTCTATGTCAGGTGCCTGGTATTTTATTTCAGTCCCTGACAATTTAATCAGAACAAATGTCTAGGAGAGACTTTCTAACTTACGTTAATGTTTGATTTATCATACTAAAAATATACATAAGAAGTAGACTCAGACTTCTCACATTGCACTGAACTGGAAGGTCAAAAGGTAGCCTGTGGTATTAGCAAATGGTTATACAACTGTCAATATAATAATCTTCAGAATCATATTGAAATTTCTTTTGGCAACAGTCAAGAGCCACTGCACAGAGCAGTGTTCATTTAGATGTGTTAGTTGCAGGATATTAGACAGACAACGCAAGTGAGGGAATATCTTTGACTGGACCAGCTTCAATTGGTTAAAGAAACAACCTTTTGACTATGTCTGTGCTAGCTCCTCCCTTTTGAAAGAGGGATGCTAATGAGATACATTGGGATATGCTGTGGTGCAACAATGAATAGCTCAAAAGTGCCACTTTCCAATCACCCACAGCTCATCTACACAGGGTCCTTTTTGAAAGGACCCTGCATATGTTGAAATCCCCCTATTTCTACAACCAAATAGGAATAATTTTCGATGTCTGTGGGGTCCTTTCGAAAAGGCCCCCATGTAGACGAGCCGTGCAAAATCGAAAGCGGCATATACATTGCAGCGCTTTATTAGCATATCCCAATGCATCTCATTAGCATCCCCCTTTCAAAAGGAAGGTACTAGCATAGACACGGTCTTTGAGTGACACTATCTCTCTAATCATAGTAAATCTATTATATATTTTAGAATTTCTCTGTCAGTGCTACATTTGCTGAAGAACTACTCAAACTGTAAGAGCTGCAAACTCAAAACCTGGTATGCGGCTTCTGCTTCACTTTTAACTGGCAGCAGTAGAATAAATTGCTTTCTGTGCCAATCTGGCATCATCCTCTCTTTGCGACTATTTTTCTATTTGTTTGTTTGTTTGAATTTTCACTCTTTTTCATAATCTCAAACAGGTTCTGAAGACTGCCCTCTAAAGGCCAAGATGCTAGATGAAGGGCAAGAAAGTAAGTACTACTGATGGCACTTATGTACCAGGCTGTGCAGGTTACTGCCCTACAGGATAGATTGTCTCACTCAGCCTGGAGATTATTACAGTTTTAACCTATTCCATTTTGAAGTGCTTCATAATGACGTATTGATTATGCCTTTGAAATCAGAGATAAAGACATTAGCTGATCTCTGCAGGCACTATAGAATGATTTATGCACCTTCAATTTATCCAGTTAGCTACTGAGATTATTAACACTACACACCAAATGAAATACTGCAATGACTAAGGGGAGGGAGCAGGAACTTCCCAGAGAACCAGAGTGAGCTCTGTAGCGGGAAAAAAAAAATCCTGTACTTCCTTTCTGAAGGATGTCTCACCAATTCAAATCAAAGGGGTAGCTCTTTCCCTTATGCAGATTAGGCAAGGAAAGGGTACACACATTTTGGTGCTCTTCAGTCCATTAGTCATGAACATGTCTCTTTCTACACTTCCATGATTGCAGAGCAGAGGTAAACTCAATATCTGACACAGAAAAGTATCAGAGGGGTAGCCATGTTACTCTGCATCTGCAAAACCAAAAGCTCGGTGACAGTTTATAGACTAAGGCTACATCTGTGTTCTGAGCTTAGAAATTCCTCCTGTGTGTCTATGTAAAATATAACTTGTTTTTTAAACAAATATCAGTAAAATTACAGGAAATCTTGTTTATGTTTGGTTCAATTCCTTACCTTCCTAATGTTTTTCAGTAGAATATTTTGTATACAAATTATGTTACATTGTTCTTATATTTATGCAAAACAATTCACTATGTGGGGTTTGTTTTAAAGATAGTTATTTATAAGTAGTTTATTTCCACATAATCTCTTTCTCAAAACAGACAGGAGGAATAGTTTATAATCCATGCCTGCTTCCTGGGCATCTGGGAGATTAATGAGGGCTTTTAAAACACTACTGTAATCAACTTCCTTTGTTTTGGGGGAAGTGATATTCCCATACACCTCAAATGATATACTGCATTTCTTGTGCTCATTTGATTTCTGAAGCATGAGTAAAGCAGAGATGCGAATAAAAGGCATTAATGCAAAAACTCGCCTACTTAAGACAGGTATCTTAAATTTTATTTTGCTTTTAGCGAGTGGCTAACTCCAAAATTGGACAGTCCTTCCCTTTCAAAGAGTCCAAAAACAAGTAGCATTTACAGAACTGTTCAAATTGCTTTGGAATCAAAGTTGAGCATGTAATCACCTAACCTGATTAGAGCAGGAGAATTTCAGAGAAAGTTTAAAGATATATTGGCTCACTAAAAAGTGTTATTGTAAATGCTGTTGAGTGGCTGATACAAAGAAAACAAAAGAGGAATAACATGACAGTAAGTCTTGGGTGAAGGCGGGGGGAAGAGTATTTTAACAAGTAGTCCAGAAAAATTAATTTCAAAACATCAGGATTGTCAATAAAAAAAGCTCTCTTCATATATCAAAGAGTAAAAATAAAGTTGGATTAGAGGCTATTGTAGGATAGAACAAGTTGACTGAATTAGTGTGGAAGATAAAAAAAAAGGACAGGTCATGTGTTGGTGCCAATAAAAGTGAATTTAAGGAACACCCAAAGCATACCAGGAAAAGGAAATCCCTAGGAGATAATGGATATTTAACTACACATTCTATTCCAAATTCAGTGAACCATTAGTGTTATAATATGCCGAGAGTCACTTGTGTGAAGTGAGAACAGTGCATGTAACAAATGTTTTCATAATGCTATTTCAAATCCTGTAAAGATGCACAACAACGCAAAAAATCTGTAAACTGTTCTGTTATCTGACTGTCAGTCAAAACTTTGGTCTTCTGGCTGCACAGCAAATAGGATCAGCTACTACACACAGATCAATAGGGTTTGATACAGTCTGATTACTACAGTACCCTATGAAGAAATACTGAGTATGTTATAACAAATGAAATCAGTAACATAAGCTATGGTAATAACTGCAATAGACACAAAGGAAGTGTCTGAAAAATGACCAATCAAATAGTTATTGTGTGTAATATTATTAAGCCTTAAGAAATTGAGCCCTTAAGAACCCACAGTATGATGGAAATGTTGTTAATAACTTGTCTCACCACTGGATAACCTCCATCATCCTTGAGTCAAATGAAGGGAGAAAAATCAGACATCAAGTAGATCCATTATCCCCAGACTATGATAACATGAAGTTGTAGCCTGAGGTCTGAGAGGGCCAAGCTCAGAGGACAGCTCGGAACTGTCAGAGCAGGAGCAGGTGGTGAGAAAGAGTGACCTGGCAGATGGCTGTGAAGGGAAACCTGGGCATGGAGCTGTCTGGGAGTCAGACAGAAAAATACCTTTGTGCTGGAAAGGGGCCAGCAATTTGCAGCAGGGCACAACGGAGTGGCCTGCAGACAGCAGGAAAATGGAGTAGGGTTGCAACAAGACACTTACCTTTACACCCCATACAGAACTGATCCCAGAAACTAGTTTAGTAACTACTGGTTTGATTTTTTCTTACTGCTCTTCACTAGTAATTGTGTCTAAGGTGCAGCAGCATTTACTTTTGCCAGACGAAGGCTACGTCTACACGTGAAGCCTACATCGAAGTAGCCTATTTCGATGTGGCGACATCGAAATAGGCTATTTCGATGAATAACGTCTACACGTCCTCCAGGGCTGGCAACGTCGATGTTCAACATCGACGTTGCGCAGCACCACATCGAAATAGGCACAGCGAGGGAACGTCTACACGCCACAGTAGCACACATCAAAATACGGGTGCCAGGTACAGCTGCAGACAGGGTCACAGGGCGGACTCAACAGCCAGCCGCTCCCTTAAAGGGCCCCTCCCAGACACACTTGCACTAAACAGCACAAGATACACAGAGCCGACAACGAGTTGCAGACCCTGTGCATGCAGCATGAATCCCCCGCTGCAGCAGCAGCAGCCAGAAGCCCTGGGCTAAGGGCTGCTGCACACGGTGACCATAGAGCCCCGCACGGGCTGGAGAGACAGCGTCTCTCAACCCTCCAGCTGATGGCTGCCATGGAGGACCCCACAATTTCGACAGTGCGGGACGCGGATCGTCTACACGGTCCCTACTTCGACGTTGAACGTCGAAGTAGGGCGCTATTCCGATCCCCTCATGAGGTTAGCGACTTCGACGTCTCGCCGCCTAACGTCGAAGTTAACTTTGAAATAGCGCCTGACGCATGTACCGCGACAGGTGCTATTTCGAAGTTAGTGCCGCTACTTCGAAGTAGCGTGCACGTGTAGACACAGCTGAAGTAAAAAAAAAAATCTGTTGCATAACAGGTATCAACATTTCTTGAAATAAATATTTCCCATGGGCGTGTCACTTACGTATACTGTTGCAACAACTGCCGAGAGTTGCTGAGTGTCCCCTAATCTGCCTAATATATGACCATGGAGTCAAGTACTTCCGGTGCACCAAACACTATCTCTGTGTAAGCTTGGAAGTTTGTCTCTCTCACCAACAGAAGCCAGGCCAATGCATAAAGCCTTGAAAACCTGAAAGTATCCCTCTATATGGGCAGTTATCCACAACTGATAACTGAGGACACTGGAGCTGATGAGGATGCTAATGCTAGAAAGTTCGGGGCACTCCTGGCAAGGAGCTGTGGCTGGGGTGCCCTGCCAAGTGCTCCTACGACAGAGCTTGTCCCACTCTGCCCCCTCCCCACCATTTACTGGGCGTGCAGTTGGGACTCTCCGGCCGAGGAGCATGGCTGGGGCACATGTGCTTGTCCTGCTTCGCCCAGACAGGTGCTCCTAACAGGGACTGGGACAAGAACCCACACACGAGCCCTGCTCCTTGCCCAGGAGCTCACTGACATACCCCACGCCCCATTTCCTAGTAAGAGCACCTGGCGGGCAAAGCAAACACTCACCCCAACCACACTCCTTGGCATGAAAGCGTTGTTGTGTACATTCCTTCAAATCTGCACATGTCCACTTTATACCCACAGGTATCCACCTCTGTGGATATGGATGCAGATACATGCATTTCATTTTTGCAGATACAGATGTGACTGAGAATACAAATTTGTATCCATGCAGGGCTCTATCAATACGCAATACTACCTCTCCCACCTGGCTGCTCTGATATCCTGCAATCAAACACTTCCAGAGAATTATAACAGATGCTACTACTGATCTATATTAGAACATATGGTGCTACCAGACCTATTGCAGGAGCTCTGCTAATTCTGCCACTATACTAAGCTAGTCAAGGGACAGTTGCAGTGACCGATGCTGAATGTCTGGAGCTCCATCCTCTTCCATTTTCCCCTACCCTGATCTTACTGGAAGAGGCCATGAAGACCACTGATCACTGGCTCTTCGAAGTTCCCTCTTTCCTGGGCAATGCTTGATCCTTCCACAGACCTGCAAACTAAAGCCAGGTACAAACCACTCCCACTCTTCCACCCAGCAATTTTATTCCCTGCTGCCTCAATTTCTGTTTAAACATGCTACTCCAGTTCCTCCTTTCCAGGAGAATGAGCATAACTGAAAGTAACCATAACCTTGTTTATTCCCACAGCGCGGCCAAAGATCCCAGCAACTCAAGTGGTTTCCTCCCTAAACATGGAAGAATACACAGACTTTGGTCCTCCCAAGAGTCTGGGGATATGATTTTCTCAAGTGTAACAGCACTGAGGAGATGTGAATGTGACACTTGTGCCTTCAAGGTAAGAAGTGAGACCTGAGTGGCAAAGAAGCTTGAGGAAACCACTGCAGTTAGGATGGAGAGTGGTGGGGACTGGGGAGGTGCCCCACTTTTGTGAGGTAAGAATGTAGCAGATTAGATGGGGAGGGAGAAAAAAAAAAGAGTTTGGTGAGGGGAAGAACTGATGAGTTGGGATCTGTGAGGGTGAGTGAACAAAATGATGACAGTGCTGGAAATGAGCTACACTTGAGGGGGTTGGGCAAAGAATGAGGATGGTCTGGGATGCCTGGGATTCAGATGGTAGGATTGCATAATGAACGAACAAGGGAGTGGTGTGGTTGGCACTGTCTGGAAAAAAGTGTGAAAAGTGTGACTGGCATAGAGACAGTGTGTATTCCCAGAGAGGGGTCAGTGCCTGTCCAAACAGTCATGTGTGATGCTGAGACTGACCATGTGTATGTGTGTGTTTCCTTAATTGCATGTGGACAAGATACAAGGCATAATACATAATTTAAAATTTGATTTCGTGGCACGTACCTCAGCTTGGTTTTGGGGAAATACCTGGATGTCTAATTTTTTTCCATACGTAGTGCACCTACCTCACCTGTGTGGAAGGCAAAAGTAAATAGAGCCTCCTAGTTTGCATTTTTATAGCATTCATTGAAAGCTTTTTGTACTTTCCTGAGTTTAAGTGCAAACTGTTTCTCACCGAAAGGCAGTCACTTTAATTATAACAAATATTTCTCCTGTCACCGGCCTAGCTTGACTGATTCAGAGAAAGAGCAACGCTTATCAGCCACCAAGAAGAAACAGCCACTCAGCTCCAAGACACTGGGACTACTGTTCCCTTTCACAGCTTTATTTTAAATCTTCCCTTGTTTTTCCTCAACAAACCATGGCACAATGCTCTTGCATGCTCCCCTCCCCAAACTGCAGCTGTCAATACCAGGTTGTTCAGACTCTGAATATGCGAGCAGCCTAGAGTCAGTCTTCCCATGAAAATCAAGTCAATGATCTGCCTCCCCTGTTTCTTGTGAACCAAGGGACAGCCATAATTTTTCTTCCCCTCTGTTCTCACATGTTGTAAATGTTCACTCAAGTTGTTAGCCAATACAAAATGCATTAATTCCTCCAAAGTGAGTTCACCATGAATGATTTAATTGTAGCTGATTAGACATAGTTTTCCCTTTTTGCTTAAAAGAAATAAAAAAAAAAAGAATCAAGGAATGTTAAGGTATTTTTCACTCCAAGTCTATGTTAGCCTTATTATCTAATCAAGTGGAAAAAGCCTCTGTCTGCATTGGCCCATCCAAAATAAAAGAGTGCTACAATAAAAAGTTTAAAGATTTTCTTCATCTTTTGTTGTGCTAAAGGACTGCAGCTTAGTCAACTGTTGTCAAATCCAGGAGGGTAAAAAGAGGGGTGTGGGGGGGACAGAAAGGGAAAAAGATAAAGACACCGCTATGGTTTGGAGGGTTTTAGGCCACTTTTTTTGAGCCAATGAAGAAGACTGATGGACAAAATTACACAGTTCCTTTTCAAAGATTTGCATTTAAAAGATTGTATACAGGCTTGAATACAGATCTCTTCTCTGTGACCATAGAAACAGTAGAAAAGGTAGAAAATTCAGTCCACTGAACTTCAAATGACTTTATTAAAGTGTCACTAATCAGAACCCAAAGACACAAGGGTTTAGCATTTGGACTAACAAAGTGAATAACCCTCAAATGTCTAATGACCTCCTAAGAGCATTACTTTAAAAATGCCTTGTTGACAGCAAGTTAAAGAAGAAAACTTTCATTGCCCCCTAAGAAAGATTAATCCCATGCAGATCACAAGCATCCTACTGAACTATGACTCTGAATACAATAAGATGTGGGTACCAGAAGGAGAAAACCCTTTTAAACTTCTCAGTAACAAGGACAAGCAAGCCGCCCCTTTTTGTTAGCGATGATTCATAATGTGTAAAACATATATACAATTACTGTTAATTTAAATTAAATATCTCAGATATACATTTAATTTACTGAACTAAAACTTGCTGCTCCTTCTCATACAGCAGTGTCAAGATTTGGCCTTTTCTTTCCATCTACACTGCAGAATCTTTTATCCAGTTGCTTAGTATCTCACCCATTACAATGGGGTGGGCAACAAGCCGCCCATGAGCCAGATGTGGTTCACCAGGATTAGCCTCTCGTGGGCTGCCAGAGCTTTATTTACCTGTGGATCCACAGGTACAGCCACGTGTAGCTCCCGTTGTCTGCTGATCACTGTTCCCAGCCAATGGGAGCTGCAGGAGACAGTGTCCCACTTCCCGCGGCTGCCATTGGCTGGAAATGGCAACCTGACTAATGGGAGCTGCAAGCAGCTGTACCTACAGACCTGCACGTAAAGAAAGTGTCAGCTGCCCAACCTCTTCTGCAAAAATCATCTTCTTGGCTCACTACATCCCCACATGACCTCCTTCTTTGCATCCTTCCACTGGCTCCCCCCTTTTCACTGTATTAGGCACCAGCTACTTCTTTTCAACCTATGAGCTAGTCTATACTGAAGCATTGGTGAAAACATTCCATACCGGCAGCAGAGTTTTATTACACTGTCAGAAGAGCTACCTCCATGAGAAGATGTAGCCATGCCAGCAAGAGAAGCTCTGACCACTCTTAGGTCAGTGTAACCTACGTCACCCAGAGAAGGTGACTTATTCACAAATCTGAGTCATATAAACAGCAGTGTGTAAAAGCCCAAGGCTTTTCATATCCTATCCCCATCCAACTTCTTACAACCTTGAGTTGCAAATTCCAACATTTGCTCAGCTCACCTTGACTTCCTTGATTTCCTATTTGTGCAATTTTCTGACGAACACTATCATGCTTTCTCCCTCCCCACTCCTTACACAGAGAAGGAGTGACTTGTAAAAAATATGTAGAACAACTGCACTTTTTCTTGCTCCTTAAAACCAACCTACATCAAGAGGCCTACAAAAAACCTGACACTGTTTAGGTAGCTGGTGTTCTGGAACTCATGTTTATCTTGTAATCGTCATTACTTTGTCCTTATCTGATGTGTTTGCCATATCCACCTGTGCTCCACCAGATTCAACAGACTTTTGCAGGCAGGGACCATCTCTTAGTTTTATGTACAAATGCCTAGTGCAAACGAGCCCTCGACTCTAGACCCCACCAAGATAAAAAGTAAATAACAAAAAAACATGCATCATGTCTGGAAAACCCATTCTTATTTGTCAGGGCAGGTTAGGAAATCTTCCCTAGTGAGTAAAGAGCTCCAGTGCATTAGAATTTTAGCTTTTGTTTATTTAGTTCTCTCCATAACAACAGGTTCGGGCAGGTGAGGTTCGTTAGCCTTGGTCGGTCGCTCACCTAGGAGAAGGTAAACTCTGATTTCAAACCCCTACTGCCTTGCGGTCACACCCATTCTAGGGAAGGGCTTCAGGAGTTAACCCTAAGGAAAAATCCGGAGTTGGAGACCCGAAGGCAGCCTGATGTTACTTTTGACATCTTTCTGGCAACTTCCTGCAATGCTGCTGATGCCAAACTGTACCGGCTCACCATTCCTTTGGATTTATCAGCCACATGGAGCGGGGGGATCCGCTGCATGGGCAACAGCTCATCCTCCATTCAAAATTTGCCCAGGCATGCGCCCTGGAGAGGACACTCCAGCGTCACCTCATAGTGTCTGCATAACATGGGAAGCAACAGTATACCAATTATAAGTCATAGCTCATTGGCAAAGAGCTTGATGCCAGGGGTTGCTTCCGACGGTGGGAGGGGTCATCGTAGCCTCATTGGACAGCTACTTCCTGCCTCAAACTGGGCAGCCCCCAGCCAATAAAGGTGCTGTCTCGCCATAGTCCATTTGCTTCACTGGGTGCCTGGAGCTTAGGGATCATTCCCAACAGGTGGTCCGAAATCTGTGCACCAAACAAAAAGAAAAAATACAAAAGCGCCCGGTTCTTAGACTAGGCATCTGGAATGTTAGAACCATGATAAGTGGACTTTCAGACAACCTTGAAGATATAGATGATAGCCGCAAGACAGCAGTTATTAACAACAAACTGAGAAGGTTAAAAATGGACATTGTCGCTCTTCAGGAGACAAGACTTTCATCTTCTGGCAGTCTAAAGGAGAAATATTTCACTTTTTTCTGGATGAGAAAACCCCCTAGTGAAACCAAAGAGCATGGCATGGGTTTCGCAATCAAGAATAGTCTGATTGGCTGCATCACACCACCCACATGGCACTCGGAAAGGCTTATACAACTCCAGGTGCAAACATCTGCTGGCCTGACCAACATCATCAGTGCCTATGCTCCAACACTGACCTCTTCCCAAGAAGCTAAGGACAAGTTTTATGATGAGCTCAGCATCACAATCGAAGAAATTCCAGCTCACGAGCCACTGATCATTCTTGGGGATTTTAAACGCTAGAGTTGGTGCTGACCATTCCAGCTGGCCCACATGCTTAGGGCAATTCGGAGTTGGGAAGTTAAATGAGAATGGGCAGCGACTGCTGGAGCTTTGCTGCCAGCACAGTCTCTGTGTTACTAACACCTTCTTCAAGGCCAAGCTCCAGCACAGTGTGTCATGGCGTCATCCCAGGTGCAAACACTGGCACCAGCTGGACTTGATCCTTGTAAGGTGTGCCTGCATAGGCAACATCAAGCTGACTCGCAGCTATCATAGTGCGGACTGTGACTCCGACCATTTACGCGTTGCCAGCAAGATCAGGCTTCAACCTCGGAGGCTGTATCGAACAAAGAATGCAGGTAGGCCACGCATCAACATCTGTATGACCAAAGACCCCGAGAGGGTTGCACAGTTTACCTGTGCCCTCGATGTGGCCCTTCCTGGCCCAACCAGTGCAGATGCCAGTGGAAGGTAGGCATACCTTAGCAATACCATCTACAACACAGCGATGTCGACTTTTGGTAAAAAGCAGGTGAAGTCAGCTGACTGGTTTGAAGCACACTCAGAAGAGCTGCTGCCCATCGTTGAGGAGAAGCGGCTCGCAGCGACAACATACAAGACATCCCCTAGTGAGAGGAACTTGCAGATACTCAGGGCCGCTCATGCTAAAGTCCAAAGGACAGCCAGGCACTGTGCTAATGACTACTGGCTTCAGCTCTGCTCCAGAATCCACACCTGTGCAGACAATGGCAACATAAAAGGGCATGTGTGATGGAATTAGGGAAGCCATTGGACCAATTCAAAATAAGATTGCTCCCCTGAAGGCACTCAGTGGAGAGATCCTTTAGGACCGCTCCAAACAGATGGAAAGGTGGGTGAAGCATTACTCAGAGTTGTATACTTTGGAGAACACTGTCACAGAAGCATCACTGAATGCCATTAGATGCCTTCCAACTTTGTCAGAGCTCGACAATGTACCAACAGCACTGGAGGTCAGCTGGGCACTTGACACACTGGCAGCTGGGAAAGCCCCAGGTAAAGACGGCATTCCATCAGAAATTCTCAAGTGTGCTAAGAGCAGCCTGATTCCAGAACTGCATGGGCTGCTGTGTTAGTGTTGGAAGGAGCGGAAAGTACCATAAGACATGAGAGATGCCAAGATAGTCACTCTTTACAAGAACAAGGGTGACAGGAGCGACTGTAACAACTATCGTGGTATATCCCTCCTTAGTATCATTGGAAAGCTCTTTGCCTGGATAGTATTAAAGAGGCTCCAAGTCCTTGCAGAACGAGTCTATCCTGAGTCACGGTGCGGGTTTAGAGCTAAAAGATCTACCATCAATATAATATTTTCCCTTAGGCAGCTGCAGGAAAAGTACAGGGAACAGCAAAGGCCACTATGCATTGCATTCATCTATCTAACCAAGCTTTTTGACCTTTTCAGCAGAAATGGTCTTTTTCAAATTCTGGAAAAGATTGACTGTCCCCCCACCCTGCTCAATATCATCAAGTCTTTCCATGAGGACATGAAGGGACTCATTGTCTATGATGGATCCACCTCTGAACCTTTCAGTATCCACAGTGAAGTGAAGCAGGGTTGTGTTCTGGCCCCTACACTTTTTGGAATATTTTTTTCCGTCCTGCCCAAAGATGCCTTTGGTTCAGCCACAACAGGCATTTACCTTCACACGAGATCTGATGGCAAGCTCTTCCAGCTGTCTAGGCTAAAAGCAAGGACCAAAGTGCAAAAAAGGTGCTTGCGAGACTCTCTCTTTGCGGATGATGCAGCAGTTACAACTCATACACAGGAGGAACTGCAGCACCTCATGAATCGCTTTGCGGATGCCTGCAAAGAGTTTGGGCTTATCATCAATATCAACAAAACACAAGTGATGAGTCAGGACACTAACCATCCGCTTGCCATAAGCGTCAACGATCACCAGCTGGAAGTCGTCCACGAGTTTGTTTAACTGGGCTCCACAATATCCGACAACCTCTCCCTTGAAAGCAAGATTAACAAACGTATCGGAATGGCTGCCACCACACTATCCAGGCTAACAAAAATAGTATGGTCCAACAGGAAACTCACAGAGCACACCAAAGCACAAGTCTATAGAGTCTGCATAATGGAGTATCCTCCTGTACAGCTGCGAAACTTAGACGCTGAGCTCCAAGTATGAAAAGAGGCTCAACTCATTTCATATGCATGTCCTGAGATGCATCCTGGGAATCTCCTGGCAGGACAAGGTGACCAACAGCAAGGTGCTCGAACGAGCAGGGACTGCCACCACGCACACTTTGATCAAGCAGAGACACCTGCGATGGCTAGGTCACATCTCCCATATGCAGGACGGTCGCATACGTAAGGATTTGTTCTACGGTGAACTGGCGACAGGGACCAGGCTGGTTGGAAGACCTCATCTCCGCTACAAAGATGTGTGCAAGAGCAACTTGAAAGCTGCTAACATCAGCACTGCCACCTGGGAGACACTCGCCACCAATCGATGCCTGTGGAAGCAACGGGTGAAAAAAGGACTGTCCCAGTATGAGAACAACCTCAGGCAACAAGCAGAAGAGAAAAGAACCCTGAGGAAGTCCCGCCCCCAGTCCATCAACCAGGGCTCAGTGTTCTCCTGTACCCTGTGCGGAAAAGACTGTCACTCAAGAATCAGACTTTACAGCCTCACTAGACACTGCTGTCGATCCACCCCCAGGTGCAACAACACACCATAGTCCTTCAGGACTGACGGATGCCTACCATAACAACAGCTGAAGGCTCCAAGTTAAGGCAGAAAAAGAGAGAAAGCTTTCTCCATTCCATAAACTAAAAGGAGCAAAGGAGTTTCAAGCCAGTCAGTCACCCACCACCACTTGGCTTCTCACCAACTCTTTGGCCTTTGACCTCAATGTTAATGCAGCCTGCAGCAGGCCTTTAATACCAGAAGTTGGCTAGAAACGGTTGGTTTAGTCCTCTGCATAGTATCAATTTTTTCAAGTACCAGCATAGATTATGTGCTACAAAATGGTTTCAAAATGTGACTACTGCATGATGCCCAAACAAAGATGTTCACCCACTTCTACAGTACTATCCATCCAAATTTATCAAAGCCATTAAAGATATTCATGAATTTAGCTTCATCACACACCCGTGAAGAAGGAAAATATTGTCGTTTCCAAATTCAGAATGCAGAGACAGCAACACAAAAGATTAAATAAATAGTTTGCCTTGGGTGACAGATGATGATCGGAAGAGAGCTCAAACCTCCTGTACCTGAGTCATGTGCATTAACCAGAAGTTTCTTCTTTCCTTTGAGGACTTTTAAAAAAAAATCCATTTATATCAGTATTAGTTTTACTGAACTATGACAAAAGACTTTTGGGATAGCAGTGTGAAACCCATATGGTCTTAAGTAACACATCCTGGAAATCTTCCTACCACATATTACCAGCAGTAAAATACATTCCATTTGTAAGTGGATTTTGCTTGTCACATATGTCACAAGGAACACTCATAAGATCATGAGCACAGCAGTCTGATTTATACAGATGAACCTCCAGTAACAGTGGCATAAAAATCGCTTACACATCTACTGCTAGTGATTTTTCACCTACGCTCTATGGTCTCCCTAATTCATTCCAGATAACAATGTTATGCATATCAGTGAAAGTTCTCTAGTTTACTATACTTGCACTAAAATTGGAAAAATGTCGGAAGAAGTTTGCAGAAGGATAGAGACTCAGGTTCTTGAAAACCTTTTAAAGCCCAGGAAAGAAAGCAAAGTGTTCATTTAAAAAAAAACAAACAAAAACAAAAACAAAAAAAGCCACACACAAGCAAGGAAAAAAACCCCTCTTTACTCTTACACTTGCTCATAATTTGTTTTCACATACAAAAATTTTATTTCTATATCTGAGTGCTTTGTTCTGATCCAGGAAGAACTCATAGCAGCATACAAACAGATCCCCCTTCCCAACCATGCCTTCCTTCCACAATATACATACCCAAATGCATGCCCTAGCTGTAGTCCTCTCATAAGACTTTGCTCAAGATTTGACAGTCTGTATTTAAATGAAACTGACCCAAGACAAGTCAAAGTACCATAATTTAACATGGTGTCCTGACAGTGGCCCAGTTCCTGCAGAGAGACCCACAAAAATAGACCTTCCCCCTACCTCCTCAATGGCTGTGCAGAGTTCTAGAGGTTTCAACTGGTTCAAGACTAGGACATGGTCCAATATTATTCATCTGCTAATTGTTTATATGTCATACTATTTTATACACACACATGGTAATCATTTTACAATGGTAACTAAAGATCAGCTATTGTAAAACATAACGTTTTCTTTATACATAATCATGATTATAGCATTTTAATAATGAAGTAGTCTCTAAATAGCAATGAATAGCTAGTCTGCCACATGTAACTTCTGAGTACTTATTCATATGTTATCTATAAGCAACTGGTTATTAGAAACATATTTTAAACATAACTACTATATAATTAATGTTAATATGCTACTTAATTTCTTAAATTTCAGTAATTTTCACCCTTACTCATGCAAGTGGTCTCAGAGAAATCAATAACCCTGAATGATATTTCATTAGATTTTTCATTAAGTTAAATGCCCACTGAAGAACCTTAACACTTTACCTGATTACTCTGAATTTTTTGCATTTTTTGCAGAGTTTTGCATTCACCTACATCTGTTACAAGTTGCACCTCTGAAATCTGGTACTCTTGTCCAGCAACATCCTCAGTCCGGCAGGACCAAGAATGTTGTTGGCCTAAAGAGGCTGGTGGCCCCAGAGCAGGAACTATCTGGGAATGGCATCTGGGCCACAATCAGAGAGTTGTAACTGGGGAGTTACTACTGGGGCTGGGGAGGAGCAGCCCAGTAACAGCAGGAGAGCTGCCGATGGGACCAAGACGCGATGGGGGAGCCACTGGCGCCCTGGATTGGTAAGAAGCGGCCATGCATCTGCCAGCAAACTGCTGCTAGGGGAGCACAGTTTGGGTCCTCTAACTGGGTAGCAGAGGCCCAGCCCCGATCCCTGCAATAGCAGCTGTGGCAGGGCTGGGAGCCGCAGCTGTGGCATCCTGGGCCACAGCAGCCGCAGCAATGGCGGGAGGGCCAAGGCTGCATCAGCCACAACAGGATAGGGGCACCCCAGCTTGCTGGGGCCAGTGGCAAGGTGGGGGCCAGGTAGAATTGGAGCTAGGCAGTCCAGGCAGCTGGCTGCAGCAGACCACCCCGGTCCAGCAAATTCCCTCGTTTATGACCAGATTAGGAAGGTCCACCCTGTATGAGCTATTCAATAAGAGAAAATTTGATCTAAAAATACCTAAAAAGGCCTGCAGAAGAAAGAATGCAGGCAGCCTGCTTGTTAATGGTCTAAGGGAAATATTTCTAAGCCTAAACTTTTTTTTAATACTGGAACTCTGATAAATTTCACTGAAGTGAGTTGGTCAAGTATGAATTAATGTCAGATAACAAAATGAATCTAAAGTACAAAATACAAGCAGATTATTCCAAGAAGGGGACTTAAATGTTTTGGATGGTTTTTTCAACTTGATCATGTGTGTCTAAATCACAAAGAACACATGAATCTGATGAAGCGGGTCTTTGCCCACAAAAGCTTATGCTCCAAAATATCTGCTAGTCTATAAGGTGCCACAAGACTTCTTGTTGTTCTCAAAGCTACAGACTAACACGGCTACCTCTCTGATACTAGAGAACAGACACTTGATCCACTAAAGGATGTCCTTTGTTTATCTGGACACATTTTAAGAAATGTACTAGTCATAATGTAAGATTACAGCACTGAAGGGGGCCAGGTGGTCTTCTCTGAGCTCAGAGCATAGCGGATTTTTACAGCCCTCATTCTCATGGGCTACATCTACATGGAGACATGCTGCTGGCAGAATGATGCAAAGGAGGGCTCTCAAAAATGCAAATGGATGCTCATTTGTGTAGCCAGGAAGCAAATTACATACTCCCAGGGGATCACCCTCCCAGCAGAGGCTGCTGTAGTCAGAAAAATGAGCCATGTAGATGTTGTTCTGTCAGAGAAAACCCCCTTTGTTGGCAGCACCTCATCCCTGGGAAAAATCAGGGATAAGGGGCTGCAGATAATGGGGGTTTCGCCAACAGAACACATCTACATGGCGTATTTTCTGACTACTGCAGCCTCTGCTGGGAGGGTGATACTGCGGGAGTATGTAGTTAGCCTCCTGGCTACGCAAATGAGTATCCATTTGCATTTTTGAGAGCCCTCCTTTGCATCATGCTGCCGGCAGCATGGCTCCATGTAGACTTAGCCATAACGACATGTAATTTTTTGGAAAAAGGTTATTCGACTTGCAATAAAAATGTGGCAGGACCTTTTATAAAAATCATTTCTGAGTTCCTCATTTATTTACAGTTCAGATGTAAGATAGAAAATAACAGGGGAAAAACCATGACTAAAAAACCCCACTAAGTTGGATAAAACATGTCAAAAAACGTCTGATTCAACATAAATAGAAATCTTTGGTTAATTAATTGTCTTCAAAGTAGCCAAATACACCCTTTTTCCTTGTGTTTTTGTAAGCAAGGCTACATACAGCACCAAGCAGGTTACTTCAAAATATGAACAAAACAGTTATAAATGTGCAATATAATAGGATAACAGCTAATGTACATAATCCACAAGTAACAAAATAGGCAGAGTAAAGAAGATCACTGTTCGGTCTGTAAGAAACCCCAGGGATGCATCACACTGCTAGCTTATCAAGAGTGTGTCTATGGTTTCTAATAAAGAGATGCCAGTGAAATCTCTCTTAGAAAAGGCCTTTGGTACTTAAAAGATTGCACCACTTCAGCAGTAAGCTCAGAGTGAAAACACTAATTTGCATGAGCTTCAAATACCTTATGTCTCACAACTAAAAAGCTTTATGTCTGAAAGTGCTCCTTCTACTTAGCAATAATTGTAATGAAAATTCAAAGATCTAGCAAGATATTTGCTTCTCGATTACTTCTTTATTATCATGGAGGATTTGGAATATCCACCACTGAACTGAAACAAAAACAAAGATAAAGGAGATTCAGTGTTATTATTACTAAGATTTTTTTTGTTTGTTTTTTTAAGTCTTGATGAGATAGCACTAAACGGAAAACAAGTTAATCGCAGGAATAAGTCAAATACGCCTCACTCCAATAAAACAGCAAGAAAAGGTGATAAATGAAAAACAATACATGCAAATTGCTGCATACTTGAAAATACCACCACTACACTTAAGTTGAAAAAAAGTAGAAATGCAAAGTAGCCTACAAGTCCACACAATTATTAAAATGTCAGAAGTAGTGGGTTTTTTTTGTTCATTTGGAGTTCACACCACGAATTAACATAGAATTAGTTCTCTTGAGGCAAGTACTCTCTTTAGACTCCAATAGAAGAAGCTGATGGGAAAAGCGAAAATGAATGCTGTGGGTCAAGAAGAGGAGGCTTCATTACAGGATGTTGAATGGTTCCACTAAGTGGCCTGTATGGCTTTAAAATTCTGGGGAAGATCCACACAACAGCTCCTGACCCTACTCTCTTCTCTTCCTGTGCATCACTCCTGAGCTCTGAGTTATAGTGACTAGAGCTTACACAGAGCAAAGGCTCTGTGATCTGCAGATCTCACACACACACACTATATACTTGCACTGTCAAGGGGCTAATTCCCCAGCTTGCAGAGTGCCTTCGGCAAGGTCCCAAATAGCTTAAATGGCCACTGAAACCAATGGCTGTGGAAGGAGTCAGCCCTTCACAGGAAACACTCCACAGCTTGCAAGATCATCATCTTTTTTTTGGAAAAAATAAAAAACATTGCCTGCTCAGGCAGTCCTTAATATTAGTCTAGAATTGAAACGGGACTAAGTCTATTACAGGTTGAACCTCTCCAGTCCAGCACTCTCGGAACCTGACTGGTGATGGATGAGAGAATTTGATGGACCACAGGTGGTCGATATTTGCCAGCAGCATTGCTAACACTTTCACTGTTTATTGGGCTCTTAGAAGACATTTGTAGAGGTAAATTGCAGCTAAATAGCAGCACAAAACACAGCCTGGACTGGTAGCTGTAAAACAAACTTTATGGGACTGTGGGAAACTTGGCCAAACCCATGAGAAGTGGTCATGCAACTAACTAAAATCATGCCAGATTATGGATGTAGCTGAACGAAGCAGAGTGCCAGATCAGAGAGGTTCAACCTGTATCAAAGAATTCCTTAGATAATATTTGGTTATATTTTTGCAGAACTATGGCAAAGCACAAGCAAAGATGGCTTAGATAATATTTTCAGGTTCATTACAACAGAAACATAATACGCAATCAAATAAGTTAAGTTTCCTTGTTCTTCATTCAAAATTCTATTAAGAATAATTAATAAAGGTAAAAGTAACACTAGAAAAAGAAAACAGAGGCCGCGTCTACACGTGCACGCTACTTCGAAGTAGCGGCGCCAACTTCGAAATAGCACCCGTCACGGCTACACGTGTTGGGAGCTATTTCGAAGTTGAAATCGACATTAGGCAGCGAGACTTCGAAGTCGCTACCCCCATGAGGGGATGGGAATAGCACCCTACTTCGAAGTTGAACGTCGAAGTAGGGCACGTGTAGACGATCCGCATCCCGCAACATCGAAATAGCAGGGTCCGCCATGGCGGCCATCAGTTGAGGGGTTGAGAGACGCTCTCTCTCCAGCCCCTGCAGGGCTCTATGGTCACCGTGTGCAGCAGCCCTTAGCCCAGGGCTTCTGGCTGCTGCTGCAGCTGGGGATCCATGCCGCATGCACAGGGTCTGCAACCAGTTGTCGGCTCTGTGGATCTTGTGTTGTTTAGTGCAACTGTGTCTGGGAGGGGCCCTTTAAGGGAGCGGCTTGCTGTTGACTCCGCCCTGTGACCCTGTCTGCAGCTGTGCCTGGCACCCTTATTTCGATGTGTGCTACTTTGGCGTGTAGACGTTCACTCGCAGCGCCTATTTCGATATGGTGCTGCCCAACGTCGAAGTTGAACGTCGATGTTGCCAGCCCTGGAGGACGTGTAGATGTTGTTCATCGAAATAGACTATTTCGATGTCGCTACATCGAAATAAGCTATTTCGATATAGCGTGCACGTGTAGACGTAGCCAGAGCCTTATCAATTTCTGAAAACAAGAACAATATGGGACTTATGTGAAATATGAGTAAAAACAGATGAAAACATACCATCAGCCAGAGGGGCAAAAGTCCAGCAGAAAATACACACTGCCTTCTAAACTACGCAAACCTCAAATGGTTCAGGAATCATTTTCAGAATATTATGGCATGTCATAGTATAGCTCCGTTAGCAGTTGATTCCCCCCCGCCACACTCTACAGTCCCATGCCCTGACTTCCACACCTTCCAAACCCCTGCCTAGGTCACACCACTCCCTCTGCCCTGCATCCCCCATAACTGGCAGGGAATCAACTGCAGGGGCTCCTGTTCTTCACTACAGTGGAAGCCCCACAGCAGGGGCCCCAGCCCTGCACTCTAGAGGGGGCCACAGAGCAGGGGCCCCAGCCCCACAGCTGGGGCCCCAACCCTGTGCTCAGGCAGGCCCACTTTTAGGTCCCATCCCTGCATTCCAGCTAGGGCCCTATGGCAAGGGCCTGGTCTCGGACCCAGGCCCCACACTCTGACAGAGGCCCCTCAGCAGGGGCCGCGGCCCCATGCTTCAGTGGAGGCCCTGCGGCAGGGGCTTAGGCTCTGGCCCTGGACCCACATTCACAACTCAGTGTCCTATTCACCATACGTGGTGAATAGACTGCCATATGGGACACCACAGCCTCAATGCATTTAACCACACTTCAGCATTTGGCAACTTGTACATAAAAGCTAAATCTCCATCCTGTAATCATCACACCCAAAAAGAAAAAAAAAAACCCTAATGGAAAAACACAGATTTGAGTTCAGGATTACTTGAGAGGTTCACAAATATCCAGTTGTAAAGACTGTGGCCTGGTCTACACTAAGGATCAAAGTCGATCCCAGACATGCAATTCTAGCCATACTATTTGCGTAGCTAGAATCGATGAATCAGGATTGACTTTCTTCCCTGATGTAAATCAGGAATCTTAGGTCTTGCGCTAATGTCCTTTACACATCAACACGGAGTACTGGGGTCAACTGCCAAGCCCAGAGAGATCTATTTTGCCACGTCTTTACTCATGTGGTAAAACTGATCCGCAGAAGATCTACTATGGCATGCGGCTTTCCCTTGTAAGTTTAAACATACCCTCAGAATATAAGGGTATGTTTAAACTTACAGGGGAAGCCGCATGCCATGATAGATCTTCTGGGGATCAGTTTTGCTACATGAGTGAAGACGTGGCAAAATAGATCACTCTGGGCTTGGCAGTTGACCCCAGTACTCCGTGTTGATGTGTAAAAGGACATTAGCGCAAGACCTAAGATTCCTGATTTACATCAGGGAAGAAAGTCAATCCTGATTCATCGATTCTAGCTATGCAAATAGTATGGCTAGAATTGCATGTCTGGGATCGACTTTGATCCTTAGTGTAGACCAGGCCACAGTCTTTACAACTGGATATTTGTGAATCTCTCAAGTAATCCTGAACTCAAATCTGTGTTTTACATTGATTTTTTGGTGTGAAAATACAGGATGGAGATTTAGTTTTTATGTACAAGTTGCCAAAAGCTGCAGTGTGGTTAAATGCACTGAGACGGCAGTGTATCAACATATGTATCCCACTGTAATCCTACCCATTGCTCGGAAAGTTTACTGAAAATAACAAAAGAGGTCTAATCACTATCACTTATCTGTACAAAGGCAAATTTTCCAACAATTAAACCTAAATAGATAAAGTGTTCAATGTGGGGAACTGACAACGGGAACTGGACAGCATATCCAACCCAACAAGCTGTAGATAGCTGCAGAGACCTTCAGAGTGTTATTAGAGCCTAAAAGCTACATTGGTTTCCACATCACTTTTTCACTGGAGGGTGCAGATGATGATCCTTGTAGTAGAAGTTCCACCAACCTCAGATCACTCTTTCTACAGCTCACTTTCAATTCCCACTCTCTTCCACCACCACCCAGCACCATGAGCCAGTACACCCCCCAGGCTGTGTCTACACTTGCATTCCTCCTTTGAAAGAGGAATGCAAATGAGGGAAATCAAAAATGCAAATGAGGCACTGATTTACATATTACTTCATTTGCATAATCTCTTTTCAGAAGAGACTTTCTCAAGAAAAAAAGCAGTGTAGATCAGGCTCAAAGATTAACCCCCATCTTTGAAAGAACCCTTCTTCCTATTTTGTTTCAAGAAGGGTTCTTATGAAGATAGGGTTTATCTTTGAAAGAGCCCAATCTACACTGCCTTTTTCTTTAGAAAGTATCTTCTGAAAACAGATTATGCAAATGAAGCATAATATATGTAAATCAGTGGCTCATTTGATTTCCCTTATTTGCATTCCTCTTTCAAAAGGACAACCCCCTAGACATACCTCCTAAATTGCACAGATTTAGAGCTGCACCTGTTATGTTACTTCTGGGTAATACTACAGCCTTTGGGAGAAGAATTGTTCCATGAAAATTCAAGTACTTCCTCAGTCCACAACTGAAACTCCAATGATTGCTTGTGGAAAAAAGTATAATTCTCAGTTTACAATGACAAATAAGCAACATTTTGGCAAAGGCTTTAAGGATAAGTCTTGCAACAGAAGATGAAAAACTTGCTGTGGACTACTTTAGTCTTAACATTTTTAATTACAATCCATTGAGTTGAGTTTTGACACAAATTATTTTCTTAAAATTTTATTCCCCACTTTCACACACAACTATATATTCTATCATATATTCCAGCATTCAACAACAAGTCATAGTTACACCTTAAACCTACCTGTAAGTCATATGTTACTGTGTTTGGCAGATTCACTTAGGATTCCTGCATTAGTAGTACAAATTTTCTATATCCAACACTTTAACCTGGAGGCACGTACTTCCATGTTCACTTCTTGCATGCATTCAACCCCATTACTTTCCAATATTTAGAATAGTCAAGCAAGTGAAAAGGCATATTTGTACATAACTGATAACACTTTACTAGAATGCTGATCTTCAATTTTAATGTTTCCCACAAATGGAATATCAACTCTTTGTGAAATTGTTATACATAATGGTTACTTTATCTGCGCCCCAGGGAGACTGGAAGCTTTCCCTAACCCCATCTCTAATAAACCAAATGACTAGGTGAACTTACTCACATCCTAACATGTTTGATATGGAAATTAATTATTTCAGTTATATATAGTAAATGATGAAATATTCAGCTCCCTTTCCACTGTGCACAACTCCTCCTTCAAATGCCTCATTTCTACATTCTTTTATGATCATTTCATATTCTCAGTGGGAGAGACTGAAGAAAAAGAAAAAAAACCTTAATATAGAACTTTTCCTACTATAAGCCATGCTGACTATCTCAATTAATCAATGTCTTTGGGAGTCACAAAGAAAACAGACTACAGGTTTTTATTTCTGTTTTGTTTTAAACTTGGAATCCTTTATTCCAAATTTGAAATGATTAGCATTGTAAAAAGACATGCAAGTGTCTAGGTTTTTATTACAATGAGATTAAAATAGTATTTTAGGATTCCTAAAATACTATCAAACTTTTCAATTCATGGAAGCAACTAAACTGATAAAAAGCTGTTCAATAGAGAAGAGTTAATAATCAGAACTTGCTTTTAAAGAGAACATTGTTTTGTAAACTCTTAAAAGTTCTAACATCAAAGAATGAATTATGCAGCCTATTTCATGCATTCTTTGATTTTAAAATAAATACTGAATATGGATATCAAATAAATTAAGACAGACATTGAAGAACTTTTCTACTGTTAACATCTGGAATACCTAAGATGCAGTTTTCAAGACATTCAGCATTGCCTTAACACTATCAACTGTAATCAAAAAACTAGATCTACTAAACAACTGTAGAACACAGAAATTTACAAATTATGCTGCTATGATTCCTATGCTATGCAAATACTAAGAGCAATAATTGTGCATAGACACACCCCTTCAGTGCAGTGGAGCCTCTGCAAGAAAGCTAAACAGTCTGACAGCAATTTCTGGATTTTTTTTCCTATATGATTGGTACAGGGAGAGGAATTAATGCTACAACTAGCAAATTGTGCTGTCTAGGCAGATGAGATCAACTGGGACATGGAAATTAGCCTTGTCTAAATATAGATGTTAGGGGCATTGAGAAATATCTGAGAATATCCAAAGTCCCTCCACTTTGGAACTCTTTCACCCTTGGTCCAACAGACTGAGATTTTTGACTTCCCATGCGTAATGCAAAGAGACCTCCACAAGGACCTACTCATTGCACCTACTTATGCACCGTTTTGGAGTCGGGTTAGGTCCAAGTGGGTCATATGGAGTACTAAAGCTCAGTCCTCTACATGGCTGTGAATTCATCACCTTCTTCTGAGAGAAGGAGGTGTACAGAGGATGCTAGTGGTACAAAGAGACAGACAGACAATCTTTTATTCACCCCCAACCCCAAAACTGACCTATTTCATGCCCACTCATTGGCAACAGCCCTGTTACCCTAGCTTATGCTCCAACAGACAACCCTTTTTAAAGGGCAATTCTAGTAAGCAAAAGGTCATACCTTCTTGTGGGCAAGGGAAGACTTCTCTCAAGAGGCCACAGGCTCACTTGGGCTGTTTGTACACAGCAGTATAATTTCAAAATCATCTGTTCTGGAAGAGATTTTCCCGAATATCTTATTTTACAATAGCACTGCTACAAACAAAATGCATTTTGAAATAGTGCTCAGCTACTTCAACATAGAGTACCTACACGCCATAGAGCCTATTTTGAAATAAAGCCACTGGGTACGTTATGGCTTTATTTCAAAATAGACGCTACTCCTCGTGGAATGAGGCTTACCTATTCTAAAATAAGCCAACCACTATTTCAAAAGTATTTCGAAGTAGCAGTTGCATGTTTAGAAACTAGCAAAGTTATTTTGAAATAACAGCCGTTGTTTTGAAATAACTACCGATACCCTTTAGGCAACTGTTAGCACATCAAGAGAAGCAGTGGTGTCATGATGGGTTCCCCACCCAGCTCTCATCACTCTCCAGCCTGGATCTAGGTTCCATTGTCTCCCCCGCCCCAGGGCATCTATATATAAAAAAGGATCACCACCTTCAATAGGAATTAGGGCCAGGGACTGTTTCTAACAGAACACCTTCACTGATCTTCCTGTGAACCACTACCTGGGATATCAAGAGCACTCAGCTCATCTGCTGATGAAATCAAATGCCTGTTGGAAGGAAGTCTTATGAAGAGCTCTCAGGGATCAACCCTATAAGATGAAAAATACATGCTTCACTGCTATTCCAGATGAAAGCCAGAGAGCTCAGAACCCTGGAGATCTGAATAGTTAAATGGAATCTTGGGGCATTCTACCTGAATGCACATTGTGTGGATTAATTAGGAGTAAAATGTCACTCTGACAGAAGAGGAAAGTTTAGTCTTTTAATCTTACCAAATGAACAATGTAAAGTATACGGTGGTGTAAGTCAAAAGGAGGTGTGTAATGGTTTCAGAAAACAATGGTCAATCGTTAAAAATAGGTAACAAAGAAGATAACCAATGTTTTAAATAAAAAAAACAGAAAAGACAAGAGTTAAAGTAGAAAATAAAATAATTTGCTACACTGAAGGACAGTTTGGAGATAAAAATAAAGCAAGCTACACAAATGCTAACAAAGTGTGTTCTTATCACCCCCTCAAACATTGTGGACACAAGCATGCAAACACTATGTACAAATTACTCTTGTTCATGTATGTTTGCAGGTGTATTGATGCTAAGGTCTTCCTGATAGAGATAGAGGCCCCAACCCCGAAATGAGAACCAATTAGGTAGACCCTTCTCTGCTGTCAGTCAGTGGGGCTGTGCACAATCCATGCTGATTACATTGCAAGTATGCAGCCCATGACTGTATATTTGAACACAGCTTCTAATTTCAGCAAACTACCTCTGCAATAGTAAAATAATTAATACAAAGTTCAAAATAACAGTTACATTGCATGTACAAACTAGACCATGACAATAAAGGAAGTAAAGAAAGCCTTGGAGTCTATTTCTATTATTCAGTTTTAACGAGTTGGCTTTGGCAAAAACGCAAGTCAAAATCTATTTTCATGTTATATTCAGTGGATCATTTCTATCTTTCATAAGTGGTCTGCTTGTGAACTACTACTAGATGATGGAAAATTCTTTCTGGGAAAACCAAAAAGCAAAAGAACCATCTGTTGATCACACCTTGATGGTCTTTTCACATTAAATAAGTGTGACAAACCAAGAGATGAGAAAATTATTATGACTAATTTCTCTACAACACATACTTTAAAATTGATTTATGATGGTAATAACTCCTCCTGGGGGAAAAAAAAAAAAAAAAGACATAAGCAACTCTGGGTAGCCCATCTGGGACTAACTGTCCCTCAGCTGGAGCAGCCTCTTTTGGCTCTACCGAAAGACAGAGCATTACCTTTTCAGGGATTTATTGTTGAAGTATAACAGTCACTAAAACTTTTTCAAAAAGTAAACTTTGGTAAAAATTACTTGCTGGCTGCATTCTGACAACAGAATATAAATACATAGTATCTCTGCTGAGCACCAGGTTTTGTTGGTTTTTTTTTTAAATCCATAGATTTATACCAGTACATTTCATTATAGGTTGAAAAGAATTTAATCTTGACAAGTTTTATATTTACAGCAGATATATATTCCACGTCTGTTACCACAGACTTAATTTTGTACGTATACTATATTCCAATGGTTTAATTTAATATTTATTAAAAATGACAACATTCCAACATAAAGTTAAGAACTAAATCATATGTTCTCCATTCTCTTCTTCACATCTGTGTAGTTGGGCCAACTCACTCGTTGGACCACTAGGCAAGATGGCAGAGATGGCTCTATGCAACCAGAAGGGGCAGGTCCTCAGGTAGAAGGAGCAGAGGTGGAGCAGTCAGCCCTCTATGCCACACCCCATCCCATCCCCTCCCCAGGTAGTCCTCACAGCAACCCAGAGTGCACCACATGGCACTCTTAGAGTAATTTAAAGGGCACAGAGCTCTTGCCACTGCAGCTGTGACTGTAGTAGTGGCAGACACTGGGAACCCCCAGCCCTTCTGAATCACTAGGCCACAGGACAACTGCCCCCTTTGGCCTGCATCTATGTAAAGAATTTCCACTTATTTAACCAATGTAGTAAAAGCACAATACTGGATCCCCTCCCTTCAACTGACACTCTAAACCTATATTGTGCAGAGGAATTCTCACATGAAGACCCATGCAGGCACCATAGAAAAGACCCAAAGATCACCACATTTTACAATGTGATTACAGAATTCCAGGACTTTTTTCTGGTGGAACACACCAGAATGGAGTTCTGGCATCATTTTCCCACTAGCACACCAGAAAAAGAAGTTTTAAATCGCTGGTTCTGCAGCAGCACAAAGAGCAGGGCAGGAGCCCCCACCAGTCCCACAGCAGCTCAGGGAGCGGGGCATTAAAACTGAACACCCTACTCCCCGTGAGGAATCATCACTGCTTTCCAGCACACTTTTTTCTCCCCCAGGAAAAAAGAAAAAAAATTAGCACTGCAGAATCCCAACGTTAAAGTGGGTGGGAAATAAATGGGATAAGACATGTACATTTCACCAATCCTCTGAGAGAAAAAAAATCTGATAGGGAAGCAAGGAGAGCACTTGCATTGCTTCACCAAAGAGTATCACAGCCATTTCCCTAGGCATACCCAAATTTCATGGTGCCCTAGGCAGCGGCGTAAAGCTTCTGTGGTGGGCCAGCAGTCAGTCCCAAGGGATTGTACCCAGCCACCACTGACAAGCTGTTCCTCCTTCTGAGAGAAGGAGAAGCGATTCCTTGTCTCCAGACAATGCCACCCCTTCCAACCCACAGCTGGAGTTACCTGATCTCCATGGCTCCCACCTGCACCTCTGCCAGGCTCCCTACCCTACTCCTGCTCTCATGACCCTTGAGCACACCTCACACCCCCACACACATAGTGTGGGTGCCCTCCATGTGGGGGGGGAAGGGGTAAAGGAGCTCAGGCTGCCTACAAAATCACTATTTGTAAGGATGGCCTTTCCTAGTACACTCATCCCTCACTATGGCTACGTCTACACGTGAAGCCAACATCGAAATAGCAACATCGAAATAGGCTATTTCGATGAATAACGTCTACACGTCCTCCAGGGCTGGCAACGTCGATGTTCAACTTCGACATTGCGCGGCACCACATCGAAATAGACGCTGCGAGGGTACGTCTACACGCCAAAGTAGCACACATCGAAATAAGGGTGCCAGGCACAGCTGCAGACAGCATCACAGGGCGGACTCAACAGCAAGCCGCTCCCTTAAAGGGCCCCTCCCAGACACAGTTGCACTAAACAACACAAGATCCACAGAGCCGACAACTGGTTGCAGACCCTGTGCCTGCAGCATGGATCCCCAGCTGCCGCAGCAGCAGCCAGAAGCCCTGGGCTAAGGGCTGCTGCCCACGGTGACCACAGAGCCCTGCAGGGGCTGGAGAGAGAGCATCTCTCAACCCCCCAGCTGATGGCCGCCATGGAGGACCCGGCAATTTCGACGTTGCGGGATGCGGATCGTCTACACAGTCCCTACTTCGACGTTGAACGTCGAAGTAGGGCGCTATTCTGATCCCCTCATGAGGTTAGCGACTTCGACGTCTCGCCGCCTAACATCGAAGTTAACTTCGAAATAGCGCCCGACGCGTGTAGCCGCGACGGGCGCTATTTCGAAGTTAGTGCCACTACTTCGAAGTAGCGTGCACGTATAGACACAGCTTATATGAGCAAAATTGGTTCCTGACTTTCAGCTCATAGGTGAAAACTCATAAGAGGGACACTAAATCCCTATTAAAATGTGTGTAACAGTCCGATTGGTTCCAAGTGCTTTGAGTGGCAGCAGATGGCACTGCTTTTGAAAGGTAAGTGAACCGAGGGTTGCGGGGGTTTAAAAGATGGTGGCAAGTTGGGTGGGGTGGGGGGCAGGGTTCAGGATACTGCAGGTTGGGTCTGTGAGGCCAGTGGGGGTGGGGGTTTAAGTCTGCAATAGTTTTGGTCTGAGGGGCCAGCAGGGTTAGGCTGCAGTGATTTGTTTCCGTGGGGCAGCGGAGGGGGGGGGTGTTTAAAGTTGCTGTAGTTCAGGCATGTAGGGGCTGGTGGCGGGGGTGGGTGGGTTAGGTTTTGGCAGTACAGGTGTGTGGGGGGTCAATGGGGGGTTTAAACTGCTGCAGTTTGTGTGTGCAGAGGGCAGCGGGGGGGGTTTAAATTGCTTCAGTTTGCATCTGTGGGGCTGGCGATTGGGGGGGGGGGGTCAGGCTGCAGTGAGTTGGAGCCGCAGGGAGGGGGTAAGTCTCGTATTGGCAGGGGAAGCTCACTCGTCCAGTGAACAAAAGGTCCGTAAATGTGTCCCTCGTTTAAGCGAGTACTCATTAATAAAGTACTTGTTTAACAAGGGATGAATATTTTAGCAGCTATGAGGTGAGGATTCAGTTTTTTCCTTATGTAGCATAGTCATAAAAGCTGCACTTTGCTCCACAGCCTAGGATTTGGCCCTTTAGGACCCTTCTACGGATCACAGGCATACAAGGTAAGTAGATGCACACAATGACTATTCTCTTTATTATACAGTAATACTCCTAAACAGACATACACTCACTGTCTTTCTCCTACACAAACATGCACACACACACAGTGCTGAGTAGAAAAAGCAATAACAAGCACCTTTATCAGTAACAGCCATCTGTGTTCCTTTAGTTTCATCCAAGCACTTTTGGCAGGAATGTGTAGTTTTCTCCTACCCAATACGATCTTGCCCATCAAAGAAAATGTTCACTCCCACTTCCTGATTTCTCCCCCAGTACAAGGGTCAAGCAGTGTTCTAAATCTGTCTGTAGCTGGGACTTAAAAAAAATTAAGATACCACAGCCTATGTTTAATTAATTATGATCTCAACAAGATCATTTAACTTTTTTTTTGAATAATTACAATGTTTTGGCAATGTTGTGGAGGGAAATAAAAAGATGATAAAATGGCATTTACAGTTTAAGGCAAAGCTATTAGTATTTAAAACCTACTGAAAATTTACGTATCTGCATGTAAAACTCATGACTTTTTCTTCTTGTTTTGTAGTAAAAGCCACTCAGTGCCATTCAGCTACTAGACAGAAGAGGCTGAAGTGCAAACTAGTGTAATAAATTCTTTTACAGGTCATCACAGTAACAAATTAATCCCTGTTTAATGTAAACCTCTTTGACACTACCTTATAGGGTGAAAAATCTATGTGGTCTCAAATGCATGTATTGGACTCCAGAAGCTCCAGACAACTTCTCCCAGTTGAGGTCAGTGACGAACTCCCACCAATTTCACTAAGAGGAGTTGAGTCAGGCTCAAAAAAAAAAAAAAAATCTTAAAAGTAAATGAAGTCTATTTAAAAACAAAAGTACAGACATTTGCATTAAACCATAGTGTTTGCCTTTTACGTCTATACATACTTTTAATGGCAAATGTTTCCTTATGTTTCTGACAACATGAAGTTTTGAGGTAATAAAAGAGCTAAAGTATAGAAACTGAAATGGGGGGGAATGAGTGCACATGCGCACACACAGGATATATATTTTGGTAACAAAAGCCTATGGAAAATATCATGTGTTTAAGTAGACCCCACGCAGATGTATTGTCTACTTAAGTCATCTGTACTGTAGTTTCTAAGATATTCCAAGAGAATCCCATTCATTTATGAAAATTAGCTTCAAAGAAGCTGGCATTTAAAATCCTAATCCATATTATTTCTCTCTTTTTGCTTCTCCCAAATTAGTTTACTCTTTGGTCTTCTCCTGACACTGCCTCATATGTATGGCTTGTGGCAAAACCACGTTAGCTATACAACTTAATTAAAACTTCTCTCTGCTTTGGGATATGAATTCAGTATTTTTCATCCCAGGTATAAGATGTCATGCATCAGAGCCCCTTCCAAAAAAAAAAAACAAAAAAACAAAAAAACCACACCATTAGTATTGGTATTCGTGTTCTCCCTCTTCTGATCTGACCTTTTTAGGGCACTGTAACCTCTTGACTCTCCATGTATGCCACTGTAACCGAGAGGCAACCCAGGAGAAACAGGTCTGCAACTACTGCAGATTTGTTGCTGAACTTTAAATTAGTCTCAAAATATATGAAAAATATTTTAGATATACTTATTATAAAAAGTCAGCTAAAGAGTTTGAACATGCTCTTTAAATGATTTGTCAGTGCACAAGCAGGGTACAGATTCTGCACACTATTCAGGAAAAAGCAGCTAAACATTACAAAGAGATGAGATAGCATATTCAAGCCATGAGAACTGATATTTTGCTGCTGGAAGTAAGAATTCCCAATTTCTGATAATAGTGTGGTAAATAAAGGTGAAAATTAATAGGTTAGTGGTAACAAAACAAAAAGGAGAATAGATGTTAAAATACATATTTAGCTAAAACTTTTAAATTATTTTTCCCAGTTATAAATTAATATAAAATTAATATGAAAAGGTTTAAAAATTAAAATAATTATTTGAATATACTTCCAAATTACAAAATAAGGGATGTTATAAGTAAGAAAGCATGACATACAAGTACTTTCTTTGCATCACTCAGTTCTGCACACTAGGTATGTCTGAATGTCAAATTTTCTAAGTAATCTAGTACCAAAGTAAGCTTATGAGCCATTATAGGGCAGTAGTATCTATGTAATTTTCTACTAGAGGTCTCATGTGAAAATGGGAGCTTACTACTTCCAACCACTATACCTACCCTGTGGCATTTTCAAGAATGCCCAGCATGCCCTAAATCTCCTGCCACTGAAGTTGACGGCAGCAAAATTATTAGATATGATGAAAATCAGCAACATGCAAAGTGATTTAAGTGCCTACATCCACAATTTAGATTTTCAAACCCCTGTTCAGCTGGTCTAAATTTCCACTGATAAAGTCACTTAGATGTCTGCCAGTAGTCATGTACAATTCTCTAGTAACCAAGGAATTAGAAGAATTGAGAAGACTGAGGTTTAGATTTGCACTCTCCCTCATTTGGAGCAAGAACTTGAATCCAGGTGTCCTACCTCCTAAGCGAGTACCCTAAGGACTAAATCAGTGATGGGCACCCTGTGGGATAGTTGTGGCCCATTGGGGTTCTATATGAGGCCTGTGAAACATTTTGTTTACCATTGCCCATGAGCAGTGTTGCCAGATCCACTGGTTTCATGTTTTCCACTCCCATAACTGTATTACGGAAGTGCAACACATGTAAAGCAAGACCACACTGATCGTATACAGCATTGACGGAGATCCATATGCTCCCATATCTAATCAATACACTGCTATGGTTGAATTAGCATATCCTGGAAATTCTAGGTACACAAGCACAATTAGCGAAACCACCCTGTCCTAGGAGACCTTCTTACCTATGATGATCTTGTGGCCCACTGAGATGTTGCCCATCACTGTACTACATTCTCAGGTATTCTGGGATGGGTTGCTCCTATTGAGGCAGTTCCACCATTTATTAAATATTTAAATATGTATTCAGTCATAAAGAGCATGAGAATGATTATTAATCCTGCCCTCAACCTAGCCTGGCTCATAGTGCAGCCAGTCACCTAAAGTGGTGAGCTCCAGCTTAGCTGCCTCTGGGCTCCTCACTCCTGGCCAGGTTGCCACTTGAACTCTCTGCCCTGACCCGAGCTCCCAGCCAGGCTTACAGCTCTCCACTCCGAGCCAGTCTGCTGCCCAGGCTCCCAGTTCTCCCTCTGAGCATAGAGCTAGGTGTTGGGACTAGGGGACCAGAAGGCGCTGTGGCACACCCTGGCTTGAAGGGGTTTCTATTCCATAAATGGGTTACAGCAAGGGTGGGAACCCCCAGCCCACAGGCTGGCTTACCTGGATCTGGATCCCAAGGATTGGGGCTCCCCTCCCTTGTGGTGTGGCAGGGGGTGGGGAACCCCGACCCATGTGGGTGAGATCAGGCAAGCCAAGGTTGGATCCAGACCACAGGCTAAATGGGGCACATGGGGGAGAAGGAAGCTGCTCTGTTGCCGCCGCTCTTCCTTCCCTTTCCTTGGCTGGAGGAACAGCAGCATAGTGCTGCCTGTAGAGAGGTTTCCCCTAGTGCTCTTACTGGCCAGAATTCTTCCCCCATTTTTGATCACACCCTGGACTCCCACAAGAGGTAACCTGGCCTGGGAGAAGCCCTGAACTTCAGTCCCCATTTCTCCACCCTCCTGCATGTGGTGCTGGAGTGAGTGAGGTTTGTTTTCTTTTCTCCCCTTTTTGCATCGGACTTTCATGTGGTCCCTGACAGAATTGTCCTGTGGATAAGTGGTCCCTGAATCAAATAAGGATTCCGCCGCTGGTATATAGTGTGGGTCAATGCCTCTCAGCATCACTACTACAAAAATTTGTCCCAGCACGCCTGTAGTTAAAGAGCCCGAGTGATAGCCTAACTCCCAGAGAGAAAGTCTGGGCTGGGATCCCAGCAGGGAGCAGAGCTGAGAACCTGGGCACTCAGCCCTCCATAATGCCACTCTTAAATCAGTGGAAGTACTCCTGGGGAGGATGCTCACCACCAACAAAATGAGGGTAGTGTGGCATGAACCGCTACAGTAGTTACTGCGGTGGCAGTAAACTGACCTACATACATACATATCTGAGTTTATATACCTACTATATATATATATATATATATATATATATATATATATATCTTTGACTGTCTTCGTATGAACTTAGATATATATGCCCTTGGATATATAACTCTACCCTGGCATTTTACAGGGAGCCAAGTTACCTTTAGTGCAGGTGATAGCCTTGGGTGGCATGGCAACTCGAGTTAGGCAACATGAAACTGAGCCTAAGTAACCTGTGTGTGGATCTTGCCTCATTCCTAATTAAAACGAGTGAAAGATGGGGCTCAACACTGATTACTGAAATTGCTAATAAACTGTCCAAAAATAAACGTTGCAATGAAAAACCCTCAACATTTTTCAAGTCAAAAGAAACCTACAGAGTGACTGCAAGTGAAAAAATATTCACACATCACAACTCAGTTTAAAACGAATGAAAAGGAACATGTAAAACACCAAACAGAAGTTTCATGATGTGACATGTTAAGATTTAGCAACATTGTTTTTTTTTTTTTTAAACATATTAAACTGGATCTGCCATTTACATTAAGGTCAAGTACCAGCCATGCAATATCAGTAGCAAAAGGTAAAAATATAACTGAAGGGGTCAGCCTGGAACTCCAGCCTTAGAAGCGCTGCAAACACAAGTTCTAGCCTAGAAGAGAAGAAAGAGATCCAGCCTTAAACTACCATCCTTAGTAATGATGGAAGTTCAATAGGTACAGTGGAATCACATACTTTGATCCTGAAAACAGAAGTTGTATGGTTGTCTCACCCACGTATTATGACATATGATTAAGCTCAAGTTATTGGAGGCTTGTTATAATTTAACACAATATTTGCAGTATGTCCCATATTCAATATGGCTGACCTAGCCAATTAATTTACATTACATAAATTAAAGCTTTTATTGCTATTCACCATAACTGTAAAACCGATGTTCAACCTCTAAAATAACCTGACACAAATCAGTTTACTAAAAAAATCTAGATTAAGTTTTCTGCTCAAGTAAAATGGTGCAACTCCATTGACAACTGTGAGGAAATTCTCTTTCCCGCCCCCTCTTTTTTTTTTTTTTTTAAACCACACACCAGCTCTATTATGACAAACACAACAGACAGTCCACAGAAAGAAGAAAACCTTACTGGATTCATTCCCAGTTCCCATCAGGGTGCAAGATTTGAATCACATCCCCCACAATGAAGCTGATCAAAGGCCAGCAAGCAGAGCTCAGCAATAGCCCATGGAAGCGAAAGCTCTACGCTTGGAGACCTTGGTCATTAAGCAATCCTTGTATCTCTTTCTTCCTCCTGCACTATCCCCCCAGAACTGCAGTTTCTTTGAAGGCCTGTGGTCAGATGATCCCCAGCCAGAGAGTCTGCCCCAGGAAAGCCTGTTGTAAGTGGATTCCATCAGAGGGACAAGGGGGAAGCCAGTCAAAAGTTAATATAGTGAAAATGGATTTTCTTTTCAAAAAAGACGACTTCAAGTCTACTTCCAAAAGATTAAAACCTTTGATTTTGCTGAATGTTTTTACCAGATGTCATCAGAATGCTTTATGTCTACATATCTGGATAATGTCTGAATTACTGTATTAAATATATTCCAACCCACATATGAAGTAGTTGCATGATAATTCATGATTGCCATATGATATCCATAAACTGAGGTTTAACATATCAAAATTGCATTCATGTGTACAAATCTCCACAACAAGTTATACACACCTAGTAAACACTAAGATGATATGCTTGCTTTTTTCCCCTTGCAGTACAGAAGTGATTTTTTAAAAACGTTCCTTCAAAAAATTCTTTTGCCTTACTATCATTAATGTGTATATTTTTATAGTATGACTATAGCTTTTCAGTTTTTTCAATTGTGACCACTTCTCCTGGTATTTGCTAGAGGGAAATAAATAAAAATTGACCGATATAAAAACCAATAGGTAGGTGATGATCTCAGACTCAGAAGATTGTGAACTCAATCCCTGAGGGGACCTTTCAAGATTCTGGGGCAGGTTAGATTTAAAAATCAGTTAGTGATGGTGACAGCTCCTATAGCGACTCCAGTCCCCTGCGCTCAATGATCTCTCAAGGTCCCCTCCAGCTCTGTGAGATAGGTACTATCTCCATGTCTCACACCACCAAGGTCACATATTTTAAACCTAGGATTTTTAAAACTAATAATAATAATGCCAAATGACTATAACACTACAAGTTGCACAGCATACCTTACTTTGCACAAAACAGAACGATGTGAAATTGTACTAAGAGAAGGATGTAAGTAAAAGAATAGGAGTTTGAAAACAGTATATCTGAATTTGTTACTGACACAAATTGGTTGGGGAAAAATTATGAGCATATAGGGCATGTTCATCTCCCACTTTACATTAATAAAAGCACTTAAGTTAATTTCCAGATCAGTGCCAACTACAGTAACACATGAAACTAGCCCGTTAGAATCCAGAGCAATCTGCCTTTGGCTTTATGACCCTGACAAGGAGGTCACATTTACTCTCTTTGCTCAATGGCCGTGTCTACACGTGCACGCTGCTTCGAACTAGCGGCACCAACTTCGAAATAGTGCCCGTCACGGCTACACATGTTGGGCGCTATTTCGAAGTTAAAATCAACGTTAGGTGGCGAGACGTCGAAGTCGCTAACCCCATGAGGGGATGGGAATAGCGCCCTACTTCGAAGTTGAACGTCGAAGTAGGGCATGTGTAGACGATCTGCGTCCCGCACCATCGAAATAGCGGGGTCCGCCATTGCGGCCATCAGCTGAGGGGTTGAGAGATGCTCTCTCTCCAGCCCCCGCGGGGCTCTATTGTCATCGTGTGCAGCTACCCTTAGCCCAGGGCTTCTGGCTGCTGCTGCTGCAGCTGGGGATCCATGCTGCATGCACAGGGTCTGCAACCAGTTGTCAGCTCTGTGGATCTTGTGTTGTTTAGTGCAACTGTGTCTGGGAGGGGCCCTTTAAGGGAGTGGCTTGCTGTTGAGTCTGCCCTGTGACCCTGTCTGCAGCTGTTCCTGGCACCCTTATTTCGATGTGTGCTACTTTGGCGTGTAGACGTTCCCTCGCAGCGCCTATTTCGATGTGGTGCTGCCCAACGTCGAAGTTGAACGTCGACGTTGCCAGCCCTGGAGGACGTGTAGACGATGTCGCTACATCGAAATAAGCTATTTCGATGTAGCGTGCACGTGTAGACGTAGCCAATATGTGATTTCCTTTGTCAGGCTATAATTAGAAGCTATAGATCACTAATGAATAAAACAAACCATAAATAGTATGAACACAAGGAATACTCAGTTGTTCTTACACAAATAAACATGATTTATGCTAGATAAGTCACCTAAAATATTCCTGTTTCAATTTTCTAACTTAATGTAAACTCTCCAGTGCTGTATATTAACCTTTGGCTATGTCCAGATTGCCGAGGACTGTCCGCAAGACATCAAGACATCCATCCTTCTTCATGGTACAAGATGTACAGGGATTTCAACAGAACAGTCCTAACTGGCAAATCTTTTCCAACATATCTGCAGTCTGGGTGTACGCACTGTCAACAAAAATTCTGTCGACAGAAGTTTTGTCAACAGAAGCCTGCAGTCTAAACAGTCTTTTTTTGTGCAATAATAGCTTTTTAAATACATTACACCTGTACCAACCTACAACATCCCCCTTCTTAGGTATGAAGATATTAAGTGTGTAGGCAACAGCACTGAAGTCAAGAATTCAGTCTGAAATTAGAGCACGGCATTTATAATAAGCACTTACATGGTACTTTACATATTCAAACTACTGACACATTATAATAGTTAGGCAGTTATGGTTTTTATCAGCTCCCACTGAAGTCAGAGAGTTTTGTTACTGTCTTTTGTAAGAGCAGATTCCAAATTATAGTGCCCAGATTTTCACCCTCTTCAGATCTGCACTATTTCAACACCACCTCTAAACTTCACATAAGTTTTATCAATTATTATTCCAACTCTCTCCTCTTGATATTGTCTTCTTCACTATACCAATGCTACTCAGTTTAAAAATTGACACAAACACACTTTTTTCCCCTAGCACAGTATTAGTGATTCTTGTCATCTATTTTATTTAACACAAATAAGATTCCATTTACCACCTTCTAACTCAGCACCCACTCAACAGCATTTTCAGGGCAACAGGAAGGCCCTCTAAGCCATGACATTCCCCAGGACCAGATTAGTGCCAGAAGAGAAATCACTCAGTCTGACTGGCAATTCAGAGGCCGTTCCACCACAACTGGTGGAAGAACAGCTCGTCCCTGGAAGTTATGCATTTCTGAGCTACATTTCCAATCCCAGAGATCTTGCCCAGCTTGGGTTGATGTGTAGGAGTAATCCCCTCATTAGTGCAGGAAGATTGTCGTACTGCAGGAGATACTTCCCTAGACTCAAAAGGAACATCCCCAACTTCTTTATTACCAAGGCAAAAATATTCAACTGGGTTTTGCTCTTATATTTGTATTAACTCTTTCCTGGCTACCCAAAGACTAAGGTGACCAATGGTCCAAGGCATACTGCTACCTGAGTCACAACATAAATTTATAACTCATTCATTCAATGGGGAAGGGGGGGGATTTTTTTTTAAATTACATAATCTAGTATGTTTTTGGAGCTGTTTCACAGAAGTATGCATGGTATGCTTATTAAATGCAGTGATAGGATTAAAAAGTTCTAACACCTGTTCAGAGATTAATAGGAAATGTACAGAGGGAATTAAGGGCGAATGGGCTAAGAAATCTATTTCTGTAAAGTTTAAGATTAACAACATGAGATGTATACAAAACGGCAAAAGATACAAAAGCAAATTAAGGGGCTTGTTTTATGCTGTCTCAACACAAAAGCAACGGTCCTTAACTAAGCTATAAGAGGACAAATCTGAAACTGATAAAAAGGAAAGAGGTATTTTTAAAACAACTTGTATGTGGTATACGGGACTCATTGCCACCAAGTATTATTGAGTCAAAGATGTTAGCAGGATTTTAAAGAGGATCAGACATTGAACTAGATAAGAATATATAAGTTACACTGCGTTAAAAATTCACCACTAACTCTCAGGATTTGATCACAAACTTTATGATAATTATTGCTTACCATATAGCTTCCATTTCTAGAGTTTTGCAGTTACATGGAAATTGAATGTTTTAAGATAGTACATTTCTAACACTCATCATAGGGGAGGAAAGACAGCGTGAATCCTAAAGGCTCAAAAGCAGATAGTAAATAAAAGGATGCCCTCATTTCTTTAATTACATGATTTTAAACTAATCTCATTTTGGAACTTGAGTAATTATTTTGGATAACATGGGGTTAGCATTACTTAATGGGATTTATATTGCATATACACATTTCTTCAAAACATAAACTATCTGATGTTTAGAAGAAACTCTGCATAAACATGTTATTACATCATTGTAAACTATGCTGGTTTAACACACTCCTTAGAAATATCTGGTATGCACCCATTAACCAATATACAGTTTGTGGACCAAAGTATGTCAATTCCTAGAGCAATGAATGTAAAGAACGCACAACAATTTTCACTCCGATTCACCCAATCCAAATGTTGATAATTCAAAATGTATCAGACATATACAAAGTAGTAAATAGGGTCCAGGGACAGAATACTGGTAAGAATTCCAGCATCATGCCAGTTCCCAACAGATGGAGTGCACAGGATGAGCTTCCACGGAAGAAGCATCCCTGGGCTCTTCCCTACCACTCCATCTCAAACACTGGCTACTCATATCTACGCAACTTGCTGATAAAATATTTCATAGACATTTTCAAGCCGGAAAATATCCCGTGGCACAAACACCAGCCATTAAGCACATGCATCCATGCCTGTTTCAAACCTTAGTTGGAAAAGTATTAAATAACTCTTATTTTCTATTACTACCCTCTTAACCAGTCTCAGCTAACTATTGTAATCCTGAGTATTCTCCCAATTACTTATTTAGTATGCAGCATTTAAAATGTTTGGCCATAGTGCTGCTGTAAGTATGTCAGGCTTTACAGGAGAAAAACAAGCAGCTTAGAAGAACGTCTATGGTTAAACTGACCAGATCCACCAGCAGCAGTATACAAATGGGCGGTCTCAAAAATGCAAATGGATGCTCCTTTGCATATTCGCTCAGTAGCGGACACTGCTGCCAGCACAAAAAAAGGCTGTGTAAACGTGCTTCTCCGTGCACCCGCCCCCGCCTTTGTCAGTAGCCTCTTATACCTGGAAAAAAACAGGCATAAGAGGCTGCCGACTAAGGGTGTAGGTGGGGTTTTTGCTGGAAGAACCATGTTTACATAGCTTTTTTTGTGCCGCCCACCGTGTCTGTCAGTGACCAAATCTGCAAAGGACTATTTGCATTTTCAAGACTGCCTATTTGCATACTGCTGCCGGCAGTTTGGGTCAGTGTAACCATACTCCTAGTCTATTAACATCTTTTTCTTAAATGGTTCAGAAGCAAGATCTTCATATCCTTGTAACTCATCTTATAAACATAGCAAAATAATATTCTTCTGTCATTACTGAGGACAAAATTGAATTACCTTAAAAATCAGAGTACTTGATCCAACAGCTTCCAATTACAGTAATAACTTTATAGATGTCACCAGTCTTTTTTTGTGCCAATACTGAGTACTGGCTCCTCGGCAGCCCTAGCGATGGGATCCCTGGCCAGGTGCGGGGGAACCCCACCAGCCACAAAACTGGGAGCCAACTATGGTGCGGAGCCCCGCCATGAGCCCCCCGCCACAGCAGCACCAGTGGGGGAAATGTGAAGGGGTGGGGAGCTGGCTGAGTACTGACTTCATTTTTTTTACAAATAACCAAAAAAAACAGCACTGGACTTCTCTGGTTGAATACTAAGAAAACATAAAATTGTATTTAAAGCAATATCTACCAAAGATATTATTTAAATCCTCATTTTATCAAGCATATACCAATAAAATAAGCAGGTGAAAACATTACAAATAAGAATGTTTAAATATCACAAAAATGCATGTGGCAGAGTCATATGTAGACAACATAGTTCAATCAAGATAAGTGCAAACTACTATACCTAGAATGGAAAAAAAAATATGCAACTACAAAATGGGGACTAACTAACTAACTATCTAGATGGTAATGTTTAGGAAAAAGATTTAGCCATTATAGTGGATCACAAAACAGAATATGATTCAACTATGTGATTTAGTTTTCTAGAAGACTAATATCCTGAGTTCCATTAACAGAAGCATTGTATGTAAGACACAATAGGTAACTGTCCAGATCTGCTCAGCATTGGCGAAAGCTCAACTGAAGTACTGTGTTCATTGAAGATGCCACACTTCTGGAAAATGTGGACAAACTGAGCAGAGTCCAGAAAAGAGCAACAAAAATTATAAGATTTAGAATGCTGGACCTATGCAGAAATGTTAAAAACCTAAAATGGGCACATTCAGTCTTAAGTTGAGAAAAGACTGAGGGAAGTCCTGATAGTGGCTGGAGGTTTTAAAGAACAGAATGGGCAAGCACCTAACACAGATAAACTAGACTGATTTGGTTTGGTCTAAGTGCAGGAGGCTGAACCAGCTGATCTGTTGAGGTCCCTTCCAGTGCGACATTCTATGATTTTGCATTCCTATTCAAGTTCAAAAATTAGGAATTCAAAGCAAAAGTATACAGTTTGTGCAACTGCCGACAGGCAGACTCAGACCCGGGAGCTCGGGAGCTTAGTGCAGACACCTCTACAGCTTGAGCTAAAGGCCAAGCAGCTCTCAGTTTAGGCTGTAAAGGACACTTATTCTTTCTCTGAGAAGTGGTCTAGGTTCCACTGCACAGGGTAGTTAAGCAAACCTAGGTGTGTAGGTTACATATGCTCCCTAGCTGAGGAAGCACATCCTGAGTTTCAGAGACCCAGTTGAAAGACCAGACAAAACCCCCACTTGTAACTGCCCACAGGCAGACTCAAACTTGGGACCTTCTCGAGTTTAGTGCAGGCACCACTACAGCTCAAACTAAAGGCCAGCTCACACCCAGTTTAGAATGTGTCCTCTACAGCCTCTCTGAAGTGGTCTAAGTATCACTACATGGGACAGTGAGCCACAGCTAAGTGTCTGGGTTACACCTGTAAGCTGTAGACTTGATGCAAAAAGGCATATTTTAAAATGAACATTTTTCAGGCTGGAATTTTAAGGATTATCAGTATTGTCTACGCAGTTGAGCAGTAGCATTTTCTTGAAAAAGAAAGAGTGGACAGCAAATTATGAGATTTAAATCTGTACACTTAGGGGTCACTGATTCATGTGTGGTTCCTTGTTCAAGCAGAGTAAGCAAAATCTATAAAATAACCAAGGCAATGAGAAAGAGACTGCGACTGATTAACAATTTCTTAAAGTTGATAACTGATGATAATTTAGAAATGTATTTCTAAGGAGCCACAGTAAGCTAGTTATATTTGTTTGGGAGGGGGGGGACATTTTAGAAGTTATAAAGAAGCAACCAATAATATGAAATTCTAGCTCCCAGCCGCTGCTTTCAATATTCTTGCACAGAAACACATTTGCTTTTCATTTTAGAAGTGGCTTGTGTTCAACAATTTAAAGTTGGTTTAAGATTTCAGTGCTTGCTTTCTTCATGCTCACCATATGCTCTTATTAAGCACTTTTACAAAGTGTGAAGCTATTGCAACCACAGAGTCCTGCAAGCCCTTACTCACCCAAGCATTCCCTGCTTATGCAAGTAGCCTCAAGATTGCAAAAGTTTTATTTGAAATAAGTGTTTGCAGGAGTGGGCTCAAAATTCCCCACTGTTAACCCTTAATATAACAAATCACCATGGAAAATTTTACATACACACTCATTCTTCTTGTGGTTTTTTGCCTTCCTTATATTAATGTTCATAATTTACTTACATAGGCTGCAAAGAGCAATAATATGAATTGAGTAATATCAGTAACACACAAAATTTAACTCAGTAACTTCTAATTTCTAAAATAGCTATATAGTTAAAATTCATTGCTCCTCTCAATGTGCTATAAACTTTGTACGGTGTATGTAAAAAAAAAAAAAAACAAGATGCTTTATACACATGGACAAAATTTCTTTTAAGTTTAAAACTCTTAAGTTCTGTCCAAAGACAAAGCAAACAATTACCTATCTAGGAGTCTGCACTTTTAGTAGTATCATACCAAACATCAAAGTAAAACAAGAAATAAGTGAAACAAAAAAACTGCATGAGTCCAATAACAGACTACCAGACATTATATTCAGCATAGTGCTTGAAAAAAGCATCACCTTATTTGTGATTTAGAAACTGAAATGTACTGCCCTATAGGAAATATGGATTGGAGCAACTTCTGGGATGTGAAAGGCTCAGCAATACTGAGATAATGTGCTTAGTTTGTGAGGGAAGTGACTGAACCACCGTGCACTTCCGGCATCATCTGCTGGTCAACCTACAAAACAGTACTGGATCCAGACTTCCAACGAGTGAAAATTAAATGACTCATATCAAAAAACAAAGGGGGGAGTGCGGGGAGAGAAAGGGAGGAAGGCCTACAGCATAAGTAAAAACAAAAGCAAGCCTCCACCTAAGAGACAATACCCTGGTATATTCTTCCAGCTGTGTGACAGTCTACAGTCAAACATAGCCATTAGGAAAATGACAATTACAATATTCTTGCTTCATAATTAATGTTCTCTTGCCTATCTCCTCATGCTTTAATATTCAAGCTAATCATGGTAAGACCTTTCTAAAAACACTCTCTGGTAAATCATATAAAGCAGTATTACGATAAAAACATTGTAATTCCTACACTTCATAGCAATCTGGGTACATCAGCAAGGTTTCTCCCCATCCCCCTCCTCACTATCTTTATTACACACTACACTAGAAAAACAACTGTACCTTTGAGCAATAATCAGAGAGCCATTTAATAGAATGAACTGGGCATGAGGCAATGGAAGTAAATTTTGTTGTCTACACCAGGACTAAGTCTGACCTATTCAAACAGCACTCACCTACTCTCCAACTTCAGACTGATATTGACATGATGCTTTCATTGGAATCAACTCATCTAGCATTGCAGAGGCTTACAGGGGTGGGGGAGACTAGAGTGGCTGGAATGATGGTGTGTAAAACATCCAGAAAAACATTTTTCTCTTACAGTTAAAATATTCAGTGTCCAGAAGTCATTTGGCTAGTACCCATCACTAAGATGGCAAAAGTACAGCACTAGATCCAAAATTGCCCAGGAAAAAAAAAAAAGTATGACACAAAGAAATATTAATATGCTGTTCTATGCATGGACAGCCTCAGCTTTAAATAAAGTAGTATATTGCAGGCTTAAAGCTTATGTTTCTCTCACAAACCAACAGCTCTTGAAAGTGACATTGGAGTTTTCACTTACTTTGATCACCAACATCTATAAAATTAAAAAGGGTGAGGCAATATAAGGAAAAAAAAAGAGAGCAATTTATTTAGAATATGAGAAGTACAAATAAAACATTTTACCTCTGCTCGCTGTGTCCGAGGCAAAACAGTTGATTTTTCAATAGCATAAACATCCACCAGGTACAAACGTACTCCTTGTTCCCTGTCCAAAATGGCAGCAGTCTGGATTACACCAGTACGGCGCCCAATAGTAAAGAGACGTCCAAAACTTTTGTCTTCACAACGCACCGAAACTATATAATACTCCACCAAGGCTTCAGAACCCCTTGGACTAGCAGCTTCTATGGATATTACATTAGTCCCAATTGGCTCTCCTTCTTTTAAAATAGTTATATATTTTGGCTGAGTAAAAATGGGTCCATCCAGCCCTTGCAGAATGATAGTCATTTCAGTGGTTGATTTCCTCCTCTCAGGGCCAAGGTCTGTGGCTGAAACTATGAGGTTGTATATAAGCTGTGAAGGCACCAAAGCTGCCGCCACTCTTAGATCTCCACTGTATCGATCCACAATAAAGGTTTCAGTGTCCCCATTGATTATTTCATACTCAACTTCCCCATTTGCTCCTTCATCAGGATCAGCAGCAACAATCGTAGTTAGGATCGAACCAATCACAACTGATGGGTCTGCAGCAAGAGCATTTTGTGATATAAACGTAGGAACATTATCATTTTGATCTGTTACTAGAATGGTTACATTCTTCAGTGCAAATCGTCTGGATTCTACAGGGACAGCTTGATCAGTGGCTTTCACTGTTAATTCAAAGAGATTAGCAAATTCACGATCTATTTCCGCATTAGTGAATATTGTCCCTCTGACTTCATCTATGCTAAAATGGCTGCCTCTTGGCATCTGTTGAATGATTGCATATGTTAGCTGCCCATTAATATCTGCATCTGGATCATGAGCAGTCACAGAAATCACAGAACTACCAACAGGAATGTTCTCAACAATAGATTTAAAAACATCCCCAGGAGGAAAATTAGGAGGGTTGTCATTAAAATCCCTAACATGTATTACCACTGACATTGTAGATGACCGAGGCGGCCTTCCTTGGTCTTTTGCAGTTATATTTAGTTTATACAAAGATTGTGTTTCAAAGTCCAATTTTTTGGCAAGAAAAATACTGCCAGTGTTGGGACTGATGCTAAAGGTTCCATGGTTATTTGTCCCTGTAATACTGTAATGAAGATCAGCATTGTCCCCTGAATCAGAATCAGTGGCAGTGACCGAAGATACAAGTTCACCAATACGCATATTTTCTAGGACATCCACAAGTAAGGTAGATTTAGGGAAGGAAGGACTGTTGTCATTTTCATCCAGTACATCAATGCTTAATGTGCAAGTTGAACTTAGGGAAACTGTCCCAGAATCTACTGCTTGGATAATAAGTGAGTAAGACGCAGTAGCTTCATGGTCCAGTTTACCTACTAATGTTATTTGACCAGTGCCACTGTCAATGGTAAACTGGTTTTCTTCATTTCCTTCAATTACAGAATAGTGAATCAATCCATTACTACCTTCATCAACATCTGAGGCAGAAACCCTTAAAACTTGTGTAAGGTTTGCCGCTAATTCTGATATTGTAGCTTGATAGAGATCTTTTAAAAATTTGGGTGCATTGTCATTGATATCCTTCATGTAAATTTGTACAGTTGCCTGATCTTTTAAAGGCTTTGGCAACCCTTGATCTGTTGCTATTACTGTAAGACTAAATACAGCAGCTCCCCTTTGCCTCATAAGAGTTTCCCTGTCAAACTGATGAGTACTTGTTATTTCCCCACTTATTGTGTTCAGCTCAAAATCTGGTTGCATATTTTCAAATGAATACCTGACTTCACCATTTTGTCCAAAATCTTTATCCACAGCACTTATTTTACCTACAGATGATCCACCAAGTTGTTCCTCTTCAAAATAAAATACATAATTAGTACTGTTAAACAATGGCCTGTTATCATTTACATCCTCTAAAATTATTGTAACATTCACAGTAGCACTAAGTGGTTCTACCGCTCTATCAGAAGCAACAACCAGGAGAATATATCTTTCTTGAAGTTCACGGTCCAATTCACTTTTTATATAGAGCTGCCCATCTGGGAATATGCCAAAGGCTTCCCCAGTATTTCCTTCTATTATACTATAGGCTATTTCTCCATTTGCTCCTGAGTCCTTGTCAGAAGCTTGTACTTTAAAGAATCTGGAATTCACAGGCTCCGACTCTGAAATAGAGACTTCATAGGAAAGTTGATCAAATACTGGAGGGTTATCATTTACATCATGGACAGATACAGTTAGAATGAAACTTGAAGAATGCTGTGGAACTCCCATATCCGAGGCCAAAATTTCCACCTGGTAAGATCCAGCATTTATGTCAAGTAGCCCTGTTAAACTTATAGCACCATTTTGTTCATTGATAGTAAAGAGGCCCTTAGGGTTCTGCTTAAGGCTGTAACTTATCATGCCATTGACCCCTTCATCAGGGTCAACAGCTTTGGCTTGGTATATGGTGTGCCCAGCTTTCCAGTTCTCAACCACATTAACACTTTCCACTGCATGAAGAAAGTGAGGGGAATTGTCATTTAAATCTTTCACAGTTATATTGACTGTGGCGTCTCCAGTTATTGCCCCACCACTAGCCACCACTTTTAGCTGATAAAACGCTTGCTCTTCCCGATCAAGAATACTGGCTGTGGCGATCTGGCCTGTCACTTTATTGATGGTAAACACTCCCCTTTGGTCACCTGTTGTAATAAGGTAAGTGATGTTTGTGTTGAGGTCCATTGTAGAAGCAAAAACGGTGCCAACATGATAGCCCAGAGCAACATTTTCAAAGACAACAAAGCTGTATACACCTTGGTTGAAAATGGGGGGGTTGTCCTGAGTGTCCAAAACAGTGATAGTAACTATGGCCTGGTTTTGGGACTGGAGGTTGCCACCATCAGAAGCTACTATTTGCAGCTGGTAGGCAGTCTTTTCCTCCCTATCAAGGACTATTTTTGTGGTGATGACTCCAGTTTGAGCATTGATCTGAAACCTAGAGTTACCTCCAGCTGAGATACTGTACTTGATAGTCCCATTGAGCCCCAGATCTGGGTCACTGGCAGACACAGTAGTAACATAGCTGCCTGCAGGCTCATTCTCCTGGATGTGTGCAAAATACTGGACTGGGTAAAACACAGGACTATTATCATTTACATCCAGCAGGCTCACATTGACTCGGGCTACTGAGGAGAGAGGAGGAGAGCCCAGATCAGTAGCCAGAACCTGCAGAGAATAATGGTCCTGCTCTTCCCTGTCCAACTGTGAAATGGTACTGAGCCTGCCTGACACAGGATCCAAACGGAAGACCCGGCGAGGGGCTGCCAAAGGCCCAACTGCTGTTACTGATAGCTCAGCCTCCTGAAGGGAGAAGTGCACTGTTCCATTGTCCCCCAAATCCCCATCAGTGGCACTCAAAACCAGCAACTCAGTTCCTGAGGGTGAATTCTCAGCCAGGGACAGTTGGTAGCCATCGGGTTGGCTGAAGAGGGGTCTCTGGTCATTAACATCCAGGATGGTCACCACCAGTTGGGCATAGGAAAACTTGGGCTGCACCCCTTGGTCACGGGCACTGATGTTCAGCACCACCTGTGAGGCAGTCTCTCGGTCCAGGCCTCCAGGGGATGCCATGCCAATGCCCGGGACGCTCATTCCAAAGACACCATTCCCAGCGGTGGTGACCAGGCCGCTGTGCTCACTGATGCAGAACCAACCCATCTCATTGCCAGAGACAATGCTGTATTTGAGGTTGGCATTGAGACCAGAGTCACGGTCAGTGGCACTCAGTCCCTTCACGTAGCTGCCAGGTGGTACCTCCTCACTGATATTGACCCAATACACAGACTGTCCAAAGACAGGTGGGTGGTCATTGATGTCATTCACAAAAATCACCAGGCTGGCAACTGAGGAGCGGCTCACAGGGGCAGCCACTACCCCTTCTACATGTACAGAAGAAGTGGCAGAGCCAGCTGGCAGCAGGGGGGCCCCATAGTTGTCAGCAACAGCCACAGTCAGGTTGTACGTAGGGATGCGTTCTCGGTCCAGTGCTGCTGCCACCTTGATGAGACTGAGATTAGGCACCTTACTGCTCTGCACCTCAAAGTGACGCTGCTCATTTCCTCCAAGGATGGACACAGAGATGTTACCATTGGCAGCAGGCGAGTCAGCATCACTCACCGTTAACAGTGCCACGACAGTGCCAGGAGCTGCATTCTCATCCACTGATGCAAAGCGGGAGGTGGCTGGGAAGTAGCGGAATTTCACCCGTGGTTCATTGTCATTCACATCAAGGAGGTGGATCCGGGCCTCTGCTCGGCCACTCAGCACCGGCACTCCCCGATCTGTGGCCTGCACTGTCAGCGAGTATTGCCGCCTTGTCTCGTAGTCCAGAGATTCCCGGATACGGATCACCCCACTCTCTGGATCCACCTCAAATGGGATTCCTCCAGCCCCTTCCCCACCTCCACCATCCGACCCCTCCAATAGATAATAAATGTCAGCATTGGTACCTTCATCTGCATCAGTGGCTGCCACCTGTAGGACACTGGCTCCAACTGGTGCATCCTCAGGCACCCGGGCCTGGTAGACAGTTTGGCTGAAGATGGGTGGGTTGTCGTTGATGTCTTGCACGGTGACATTAACCTGTAGGTATCCATGCCGTCGTGGCTCTCCCTTGTCCTCCACTTGCACCAGCAGCTGGTAGGTGGGGGTGGCCTCTCGGTCCAGCCCACCCCGAGAGACCAGATGCAGGAAGGCACCTTCCCCACTGGGATTGAGGGTGATGTTGAGCTGGAAGCGCCCCTTCTCGTTGCCAGCCACAATGCGATAGGAGCTGTGGTCCACACCATTGGTGCCGCTGTCAGCATCGGTGGCTGTGTCCAGAATAAGCTGGCGGCCGCTGCCTGTGTCCTCCTTGAAAGTGACCACAATGGATGGGTCTGGGAAGACGGGCGCATTGTCATTCAAGTCCAGCACTAGCACACGCACCTCACTAGGATAGGTAGGCTGGCTGGAGAGCACCACCAGGTCCATCACATCACTGGCCAGACTCTCTCGGTCAATGGTGGCCCGGGTATGCAGAGCCCCGGTGGTGGCATTGATGGAGAAGAGGGCATGGTGCTCGCTCAGGCGGTAAGTGAAGCCGGGGCGGGTGAGGATGGTGCCCACCCAGGTACCCGGTGGCTGCTCCTCCAGTACCTGAAAGACCTGGCGGGGCTCAGCGGCGACGTGGAGAGGCAGCAGCAGGAGCAAGGTGACCCGGGCCAGCCAGGACGGAGGAGGCCTGCCTGCTGCCAGGAGGCCCATGGCGCTCAGGCGTGGGGGGGTGCAAACACCGCCGCCCCTCCGAAAAAGCACTCACCCGGTCAGGGCCGGTCCAGTCACGCAGCGGCGAGTCAAACAAATCTCCATCGGCAAAGGCAGCCGGGGGCGGGAGAAGGCGGTATCACAACCCCGGCGGCGCCCGCATCCCCCGGCGGCGGGCGGAGGGCGCTGAGTCGCCGCTGCTCCCCTCGGGCTGCGGTGGGAACTCGCAGGGGGACGCACAGGACACACGGCTCCGGGGATGGAGCCCCACCGAGAGAGGTGCCTCCCCGGCCAGGCTCGCTCAGCGGCTCGGCTCTGCCTCGCCTGCTCCTCCGGCCGCTGCCGGGGGGCGCGGGCAGCGAGCGGCGCCTCTCCGCATGGCCGGGCGGCTTGGCTCAGCTGGACATCCCCCGCCACCGCCGCCGCGCAGCCGCAGCCCCGCGCCCCTCACCATGCCCCGGGAGGGGACAGCGGCCGCCTCCTAGCGCAGCGCCTAGCTCCAGCCTCGCTCCCTTGCCCGGCCCCGCAGCTGCCGCGGCGGGCGCTCCTGGCTGCCAGCCCGACACAGGGCACGGCTCGAGCTGCCGCCTGCCCGCGCAGCAAACTTTGAGCTCCCAACTCATTGAGCTCTTTGCTCTTTACTTCCAGCCCCGACTCGCCCCCGGGCTCCCATTGGCCCGTCCGCGACATGCCCCGCCCCCCGCCCTGCCATTGAGTCTCGGCTACAGGAGGCCCCGCCTCCTTTCCCTACATGGAGCGCCCCGGCGCCGGGCCAGCCAATCCCTCCGCCGCGGCTGGAGGTGGGGGACCTCCCCGGGCAAGCGGCCGGCCGGCGGCGCAGAAACAAGGGGGCTGGCGGGGGGGCGCTGATTAGCTTGGTAGGGAGGAGCGTTAGGTTGCTGTAATAATAAATGAAAGCGGGATTAGGTAAAGCGCGTCTGGGAATGCGGCGGGCAGATTTGCGTTAACTCCTTCAGCCCCTGGGGCAGCGGGCACAGCTGGGAGGCTTCCCGGGGCTCCCAGTCGGGCAAACGCTGAGGCCGGCTTGCTGCCCGGCTCCCCACGCACCCCGGAAGAGTAAGCTGGGGGTTGCCTGTACTCCGCTACCCCCGCTGCGTGTGATCCAGAGCCCTACCTGCTCCCCGCCCCGCATCCTCTTGCAATCCCTTGAGTACGGATCCTGGACCAGTCAGCTACTATTTACTTCCCACCCTGCAGGGTTAGCCCGCTGCTGGAGCAGGGAAGAGGTTTAGATTTGGGTGATGGCAGGGGCATTGCAGCACATGCGCTAGGCAGCAGGTAGCAAGTGGTGGTACTTTTTTATGTGTGGAGGCAGAGGGGAATAGTTGCCTGTATAAGAAAAAGCCCATCCTAGGAAGCAGGAGCATTCAGTTTTTATTTTTCTCCCTCTTTAATCAGGTAATTGATGGAGTTGGGGGCCAAACACTGGCCTGATGCAAGCTCCAGATCCTAGGTCCAAGAACTGCAGTACTCCTGTGATAGGATGCAAAATGATTTGGGAGGTTGGGCCAAAATTTGCCCAGGATCCAGATGCCTGGGATGCATCATGTTCTGAATTTTAGTAATGCAGTGAGAATAGTGTGTTCTGTGTTGGGGGTAGGTGTCAAAAATTGGCTGAATTCAGTAGGATCCAAGTACCAGAGGTAAAGGTTTTTATACAGTAATCTGATGCTGCTGGATGTGTCCAGGCCAGGGTTGTTCTCTATTACACTATCAGGTTTAAGGTGGCAAGATCTACAGCAGGACCTGGCTTTTATCCATTTCCCTAATTATTTTGCCAGGTCCTTGGAGAGAGGGAAAATCCATAAGAAATATATTTAACAGGAAGCTTTCATTTCATGTAAGCAGTGCATTCTAATAGTCATATTAATAAAATTGTGGTCCCTGCTGAAAGAAATTCAGCTTTCATTTTTTAAAAAGCTTAGCCAGGCAAATGAAAATTATGTTGAATCACAGTGATTTATGAAGGTGTGCCTAATTTTAAGAACAAAAATAATACAGCCATAGATCTTCATTTCTTTGTTTAAATCAAGTGTTTAGAAAAGCAAGGTACAGCCTGTGATCACATTTTATCAAAAAAGTATTCAGCTGTGCAGCAACAAACTCCTAAATAATTCAAGTGGATGTCCAGGATATTGTGAATTACACCCTGTAATGCAGATTTAAGTGTTTGCATTTCCACCTTCTTGACCCTCAGTATGTTTGTACCTTCATTATGCAGATAAGTTATCAAGCAATGGCTGGAAACTCAACCACAGGTAAAGAGTGCCCTCTAGCGTTCTTTCATTAAAACAAATTTTAGTGCATTGTCTCTTAGCATCAAATTTTATTGGTAGAGTGGAAGGCTCCTATTACAATGCTATTTCCTCTTTTTTGCCTTGGGATAGCTGCAGGGGAGAAAAGCGGAGAAAGATTATTTGCAGGAACCTATGCATAGCATCTTTTTGGTTAAATTGTAATTTCTATCCAATGATATAAAGGCTGTTGGCTCAACAACCACTCTTTCCGAAAACACAGGTGCCAAAAGAAATTTCTTGGCTGCTTTAGTCTCTAAACTGTCTAATATTGGTATAAGTAATAGGGCATAACAGCATTGCAAGGAATTAATAGGGTAGCAAAAACATTTAAAATTTATTAAACACTTTAGTGTAATCTGTTGACCTATGAGCCAAGCAGCACTATCTGTCACTGCTATCATCTGCAAAGGTCAATTGATACAACTGTAGTACCATATAAACCTTTCTGTTATGAGCTGTCTCATTGATTATATGTCTAAATAAATAGCAGTCAAATACCATTACTTAAAGTACTTAAAGTTTCTTAATTAATAATTATGATCAAACTGAATGGTTGACAAATCCCACATGTTTTCAACCTTGTTGATAGCAACTACACCTGTAAAATGACAACTAAAACAGTAATAATAAACATACTGTTGAAATAAAAGAAAACAGACACACTGTTCATGTATCTTTCCCTATTAAGAAAAGCAGCAAATGTTGGGAGAGGTTTCTTCACACAAAGAAGTAAAAAAAAAAATAGGAATGAGGTAAAAAGAAATAGACTATGAAGTGGCATCCAAAGAATGCTGTTAGTCCCACTTGACAAACCACCTCTGGTTCTATATCATTGTGCTGTGTTGTTTTCCCATGGTGGTAGTGAAAGAGGAAGATCAAATATAAATGTTAGCAAGACTCTAGACCGACATTTATTACTGACAAAGAAATTGTTGCCCCTATTCCTGGATGGTATTGCTACCAAAAGTTTAAAAAAAAAAAACAAAAACAAACACAAAAAACCTGCCAGGCATTAATTCCAGTATATATATATATATATATATATATATATATATATATATATATATATAAAAAACAGCTGAGTTGGCATCTGTTAGAGCCTTGAAAAACAACACGTACTTTGTCATGGTCTTTATAGATTGGAACTCTTTTCAGTTAGAGACACAAGTTATGGGACTGTGGATAACTGGATTTGATTGTTGCATGTATTTGAAGCTCTCAGTTGGCGACTCTTTATTGCTTTTAGTCTTAGACTGTGGTTACACTGACCCAAACCGCTGGCAACAGTATGCAAATTGGTGGTCTAAAATGCAAATAGCCATTATTTGCATATTTACTCACTGGCAGATACTGCCACCGGCACAAAAAAAAGGTGTGTAAACACAGTTCTCCCAGCAAAATACCCCCTTTGTTGGCAGCCTCTTATGCCTGATTTTTTCCATGCAGAAAAGGCTGCCAACAAAGGGGCTGTTCTGCCAGTAGCACCACGTTTACCAGCTATTTTTGTGCCTGTGGCAGGATCTGCTGGTGAACAAATATGCAAATGAGCATGCATTTGCTTTTTTGAGATTGCCCATTTGCATGCTGCTGGTGGTGGTTCAGGTCAGCGTAACCATAGTCTTAGGCTATGTCTACACTAGAGGGCTTTTTCAACAAAACTAGCCTTTTGCTGACAAAACCTGGGGAGCATCCAGATTCCCAAGGCATTCTCTTGGCAGTAAATTGACAGAAGGCAGCACTTTTGTGGACAGTCTTATCATGCTTCTCATGAAGGATAATGCCTCTGTCAACAGAAAGTTGGTCTGGACATTCCAGGAGTCCCTCTGTTGACAGGCTAGTTTGTTGGGACACCAAGCAGCCCCGTCTGCTGTGCTCCCGGTTGGCCATTTCATCAAGGGAGTGGCCAGGGAGTCCGTCTGCTCTGTCAACAGAGCAAATCGCTCATGCAATCTGCTTTGCAGTTTGGCCGCAATCCATCAATAGAAGGTTTGTCGGAAGCTATCTTCTGACAAAAACTTCTGTTGACAAATCACGATAATCTAGACATAACCTTAATGTAGGCAGCTTGTACAAATCGTGGCACACTTCAGTGGAAGGGGGTAACTAGTGGTGTTCCCCAAGGATCAGTCCTGGGACCAACCTTGTTCAATTTATTCGTCAATGATCTAGAGAAAGGGGTAAGCAGTGAGATGGCAAAGTTTGCAGATGATACCAAACTGTTCAGGATAGTCAAAACCAAAGCAGACTGTGAAGAACTTCAAAAAGATCTCAGCAAACTGAGTGATTGGGCAGTAAAATGGCAAATGAAATTTAATGTGGGTAAGTGTAAGGTAATGCACATTGGAAAAAATAACCCCAGTTATACATACGATATGATGGGGGCAAATTTAGCTACAACAGATCAGGAAAGGGATCTTGGAATCATAGTGGATAGTTCTCTGAAAACATCCATGCAATGTGCAGTGTCAGTAGTAAAACAAATAGAATGTTAGGAATAATTAAAAAAGGGATAGAAAATAAGACAAAGAATATCTTACTTCCACTATATAAAACCATGGTACGCCCACATCTTGAGTACTGCGTGCAGATGTGGTCTTCTCACCTCAAAAAAGATATATTGGTGTTAGAAAAGGTTCAGAAAAGGGCAACTAAAATGATTAAGGGTTTGGAACAGGTCCCATATGAGGAGAGGCTAGAGAGACTGGGACTTTTCAGTCTAGAAAAGAGGAGACTGAGGGGCAATACGATAGAGGTATATAAAATCATGAGTGGCGTGGAGAATGTGAATACAGAAAAGTTATTTACTTGTTCCCATAATATAAGAACTAGAGGACACCAAATGAAATTAATGGGTAACAGGTTCAAAACTAATAAAAGGAAGTTTTTCTTCACATAGCACACAGTCAACCTGTGGAACTCCTTGCCAGAGGACTCTGTGAAGGCCAGGACTCTAACAGAGTTTAGAAAAGAGCTCAATAAATGTTTGGAGGTTAGGTCCATAGATGGCTATTGACAAGAGGTAAGGTATGGTGACTCGCCTTTTGTCGAAGGTGGGAGATGGATGGCAGGAGACAAATCGCTTGATCATTGTCTTCGGTTCACCTCCTCTGGGGCACCTGGGATTGGCTACTGTCAGCAGACAGGATACTGGCATAGATGGACCTTTGGTCTGACCCGTATGGCCGTTCTTATGTTCTTATATTATGTTATGTACAATCCAGCCAGGAGTACGATGTGCTAATTAAAAAGGGGAGTGGGACAAGTCATGATACATATAAGATAGGTACCAAGGCTATTAATATTGCTAAAAACTCTGCATTGGAGACCTTTGAAATGTAATTGTACTTATTCATCTCAGATGCCATTAGTAACCATTATGCCTAATAAAGAATTTACTAGATCTTTTAAAACTATAGCTTTGCAGACCTACATAACTTTTTTTGTTTGTATTGAAGAGTTCCCAAAGGGACGTGGCTTGTATAATCTATGTGGAATCAGCAACTTTACTATTGTACCACAAAGAAAAAAAATGATATAGGGAGAAAATGGATAACATAAATTAATATCAGCCAAAACTAAAATAGCTTGCATTCTTCAGCATCTACCACAGTTTAGTCACTTGAGAATTTTCTCACTATTTACAATATGGAATTTTATACATCTGTCAGTTACATTTGAATTCCATATACAAATTTAGCATTCAGAAACATTCTGTGGATTTCTGACTCCCCCTGGGAGACATTTGGTCCATAAAACTAATGAATGGATTACAGTGAGTAGTCAATATAATATTTTATGGTGTGACAGACACAGTCTTGTTCTAATATTGTTCATATGTGGTGTATGAATACATTTTTCACTACTTTCTGACTAGCACTCCGAAATGTTAAAGAATAAAAATGCTACTACTAGGCATGCACTGAATTAAATTTTTTAGCTATATCTAACAATTTGGCATCAACTTTTAAAATGTCATGGCTGTGAGATGAGTACAATGGATGCCACGTACTTTTAATTGCTTTTTACTGCCATGTCTGAGCGAAGTGGAATGGAAAGTGTTTATACGAAAGGTGAGTTAGTATTTCAGCAAAGTGCCACTTGTTACACCTAGGCTGTCATGCCATAAGTAAGCAATGTTGTAGCACAGTCTTTGATTAATTATCACATGTGAAAAATGCCTCTCATGTGACTGACATATATGCTGTGCTACTGAATCCTGCAGATCCTTTGCATGATGATACAGCAAATATGTATATTGCTTGACTGTGTAATTCAGTGTTTAGAAGTATGTTAATCACCCCATGTTAAGGGACAGAAAGAGCTATAAGTTGTATGGAGAAAGTTTGAATAACCTTTGCATATCTCTAGATATCATAGTAAGATTCAAATTAGATAACACTGATGATATATTTCAAAATTTCAAAGTTGTTTACTTCTCAGGACTCAGTAGACTTATTTTATTATTTTTAAGGTTTGTTATCAAAATATTTCTTGAAAATCTGAGTACTAAAAATGTAATTTATCAAAACATGTGTTTTCAATAAATAAAAATATTGACAACTATTTTGATAGCAGTTTACTAACATTCTTCTTGTAACTATTTCAGTTAAAAATGGTGGCCCAAAATGAATTAAAAATAAAATGCTTTGAAAAATTAAGCAATTTTACACAAAATAACGACCAGGAAAGCCAGATAGTTTCAGCTGAAAAGACAGCAGATAATCCTACAGTAACAAATGGTATTCTGATGGAGACATGAAAGCTATGCCTATACTAGAATGCTCTGTCAACAGACGTTACAGTCAAAAGATTATCTTCCAATAAAACTTCTGTTGACAGACAGTCACCAGACTCCCCAGCTGCTTTTTTAACATAACGGGCCCTAGAACCTCTTCAGACAGGGTTCCATGGCCAGTAAGCCCTTCTGGGAGCCCCCCCTCACCCACCCACTTTCCCTGCCCTTGCTGAGGCTTGCTTCCCTTGTTGAGGGACAACATAGCTGTTACAGGGCTCACATGTTTTCTGTAGGAGTTTGCACTTTCCAGATAGTCATGGTGCCAGAGCAGCTCCCAGGAGGCTTGCATGGCCCCCATATACAGGTGCTGCAGCTTCTGCTGCACTTCATCCCAGGTGCCCTCCTCTTCCTCTGCGGGGAGTGAGCCCAGCATCAGCTTCAAGGAGTGTGCCATGGTTGCCCCACGGGCCCAACTGTACTAGTCCCCTTCAGTGCTCATGTGGGTCTGGAGGTACACCACCAGTTCCAACTGATGGGATGGGCTCATGATGGGGCAGTGGGGTGACCAGCAGTGGCTGCAGAATTTCAGAATGAGAAAGGTCATCTTCCTGGAACTCTGCTTCTGGCCTGCTCATACCCTCTGGAGAGAAAACACCTGGATGTGGCCCACCACCCCCTGGAGAAGCAGGGTACCATCACCCTATGGAAGCTGGCCATCCCCTACAGCTACTCCTCCATCAGAAGCCAGTTTGGCATGGGGAAGTCCACCATCTGGGCTGTCCTCATACAGGTAAGACACTCTTGGGCTGCATGTCCTGCACAGGGTAGGGTGTCCCACCCAAGGAGAACACTCGGGGAAGGGTGGGGTGGGGCGGAGTGGAGAGGGGGAGCCCCATCCTTGGCAGACTATGCCATCGCACCCTTGCACAGCCCCAGTGCCAGGGTGGTGGCTTCAGAGGGGGACATCCCAGAGAACTCAGGGGGAAGGGGTAGGGGAGTACCCTGGGGCCCAGGGGCTCCCTCCCACAGTCCCTGACATGAGTGTTTGATCTCCTCCTCCTGCAAATCGTGATGGCCATCAGACCATCCACCTCACAGACCTGTATGCAATCCTTCCCAGCTTTACTACCCTGTGGTTCCCTAACTGCCTCAGGGTGATTGACGGGACCCATATCCCCATCCATGCCCCAGATCACAGTGCGGCCCTCTTCATCAATCACAATGGGTATCACTCCATTGTTCAGCAGGCCCTGGCCAACCACCATGGACAGTTCCTTGACACATACGTCAGGTGGTCGGACTGGGCACACGATGCATGGGTGTTCCACAACTTCAGCCTATCCCAGAGGATGGAGTGGGCACCTACATCCCCTGCCAGGAGCTGGCAGTTGGGGGCATGACTATGCCATTGTACACGGTGGGTGATGCAGCCTACACCTCATGCCCTGGGTTATGAAGCCATACACCAGCCATCTGGACCCAGGCCAGGAACTCTTTAATGTCTGACTCAACTGGGCATGGAGCCAGGTTGAGTGTGCCTTCGGCCACTTCTAAGGTACATTTTAGGTGCCTCCTCATCCAGCTGACATGGAGGATCATAGTGTCCCCCAAGTAGTGGCTGTCTTTTATGTCTGTCTTGGTAGGCATGGCAGTGAGAGCCTGGGGGTAGGGATGCGGGCATGGCCATCATCTAGTGCACTGGATCCACAACACCTTGAGGGATGGCTGGTGGGGGTAGGGCAGTTGGGGCAGGGACAGGGGAGTGGTGGCAGTGGAGGAAGCGGGGGGGCATCAGTCATGGGTGATTGGGCCAACTGGTCCTGGCAGACACCAGTGATGGCATCTAAGCTAGACATCAGTTGGTCCCAGGCCTGCATCCACCATTCCTGGTCTTCCTGCAGCCACCACGCCAGGAGGTTGGTGAGTCTCCAGAGGGCAGTAGTGTGGGCCCTCTGGAGTTTGTTGTTCCCTGTCAATAGGCCCTCCAGCCGTGGGCCTTCTCTTGCCATGGTTGGGTGCCAGCAGGCACCAGTGCCACTCCTGGGCTACTTGGCTGCAGTTCCAGGATGGGGCTGGCTGGCCCTGGTGCAGAGGTGTGGCTGGCTGCAGCTGTAAGGAAGACAAGGAGGAGAGACAGTGAGTCATTCCCTCCCCAGACCCACCCGCCCACACACACTTGCAGCTCACAGCATTGTCCATGGGAATGGGTGCTTACTGTCACCTGCAGGCATGCCCACATGTCAGAAACCACACTCCTCAGTATGTCTGGGGTCAGGGCAGCATCTGTATGGCTAGCCAGCTTCCAGCTGTGGCAGGAGCTGGTGGTCCCCATCTCAACAGCCTGGCATGTGTGATGAGAGGGGTACTTACCAGAGGGTACCTTAAAGAGGTCAGGGGATGCCCTGGACATGGCCTGGCTCAAGGGGTGTCCAGGGTGATCACAAGTGTCCCCTTGCTGGTCTTGGACCCCATGTCATCTTCTGGCTCAAGCTCCAGCTGGGTGCCAACCTGCTCCTCCTCCTCTTATGGCTCTGGTGGGGGTGTATAAGTGGTTTCCTCATCCATGGTGATGGTGGTTGTCAGGAGAGGAGTCCTCCCCCATCAGGAGACTGGGGAGTTCCTGATAGTAGGGGCAGGTTGTGGATCCTGCCTCTGACCTTCTGGCAGCATTGTGGGCCCAGATGTACCCCCAGCACAGCTTTTTAACCTTCACCCAGACCTGCTCCATCATCCAAGTGGGGTGGGCCTGCCACAAGGACAGTGGCCAGTCAGGTATATGCTGGTGTGTTCCTCCTCTTGGCTGAGGGGTCCAAGAGGATTGCCTTCTTAGCCCAGAGGCTGAGAGGTCCTGGAGCTTGGGCCAAGTCCAGGACAGAGCCTGGCATTTTGTGCCCGGGGGTGGCTCCTGGGACCTCTCCTATAGCTCCCTGGAGGTCCTAGGGATGGGGGTCATGGGGCTGCTGGCTTTTGGCCATCAGGTGGCAATAAGGGCTGGGTGATGCATCAGTAGAATCAGCATGCTGCTGTGCTGCTGCCATGCTCTTAGCTTCCTGCCACAGGTTTTCCGGGGCTTCCTTCAGCTTTAAGACTGTGTGGAGGCAGGGAGCATAAATCTGTGATTGCTTTTAATAGAGCGCCTCCTGGGGCAGCTGGCCAGTGCCATGGAGGACTTATCTACTGACAAAATCCTCCCTGTCCCACCCTCCCCATAGTGCCCACACTTGTTTTTGGTTGACAAAGGCACTCTGCCTCATGGGGGAATGGCAGAAATCTGTCAATGAAAGTACTGCATTCTGTCAATGTACTGTTGACAGAATGAATTTGTAGTGTGGACGCTCCATGAGTTTTATCAGCCAAACTCTTTTGTGTAGATGTAGCTGAAGATTTTTTCAGTCAAGAGGAACGAGGCAGTGCCTTTAACAGGACACAGTAGAGTACAGAAATGAAATACTAAAAGCCATAGATGACAGGGACTGCTAGAAATATGGAAGTCTGGATGTTTAAAATGAGATTGCCTACTTATGTTGGACAGGTTGGGTAAAGCGACAAAAGCTGTCTGTCAGTGTTTCTTAAACTTTTTGAGGCCACACGACACTGAGCATTATTATTATGTGGAACACCTATTTTTCCTCAAAAATACTGTCAGACCAAAAAAAAAAAACCCAACAAATCAGCAACATATATAGCAAAAACAATGTGAAGTAAATGTGAAGTAATTTAATCAGGTATCATAGCAATGAAGAACTAACATTGTATCTGGTTTTAATCACAGAAAATATATATCACCTGTATGATATCAAAAAAGTGTTAAGACGTTTCTGGCTTACCTGCAAGTTGTTCATGGAACAACAGTGTTCTGCAGAGCATAGTTTGAGAAACACTGGTCTAGGCCACCATGATGTTTGCCTGCCACTGAGGGAGTAGAATCTATCTGCCTGGGAAAGGTTGAGGGAGCGTCATGTAATACCTACTTGATTGTGGAGCAAAAATTTGTGTTACCTGAAAATCCACAGAAAGAAGCTTCCAAGAAAAATCACTTAAATTTACTCTCAAAGAATGAATGAAATGTAAACTGAGGAAACTGAAACCTCAATTTGATGCAGAATTTTCCTGAGCATGGGATTCTGAATAAGGGTCACTTTTGAGGACCCATTTTCTGATTAGGTATGGCATTAATCGTCATATGGGGGATGAAATATGCATGGTAATTGTAATATGCCACTGAATATAAGAACATAAGAATGGCCATACTGGGTCAGACCAAGGGTCCATCTAGCCCAGTATCCTGTCTGCTGACAGAAGCCAGTGCCACGTGCCGCAGAGGGAGTGAACTGAAAAGGTAATGATCTCTCTATTGCCATCTATCTCCAGCTTCTGACAGAGGCAAGGGACACCATTCTTTACCTATACTGGCTAATAGCCATTAATGGACCTAACCTCTATGAATTTATCTAGCTCTTTTCTAAACCTTGTTTTAGTCTTAGCCTTCACAGCATCCTCTGGCAAGTAAATCCACATTTTCACTGTGCACTGTGTTAAGAAGATTTTCCTTTATTTGTTTTAAATCTGCTGCCCATTAATTTCATTTGGTGTCCCCCTAGTTCTTATATTATGGGAACAATTCAATAAATTTTCCTTGTTCACTTTCTCCACACCACTCTAAATTGTATATGCCTCTATCATATCCCCCCTTAGTTTCCTCTTTTCTAAGATGCAAAGTCCTAGTCTCTTTAATTTCTCTTCGTATGGGACTCGTTCCAAACCACTAATCATTTTAGTTGTCCTTTTCCGAACCTTTTGTAATGCCAATATACTTTTTTTGAGATGAGATGACCACAACTGTATCCAGTAGTCAAGATGTGGGCATATCATTGTTTTACATGAGGGCGTAAAATATTCTCCACCTTATTCTCTATCCCTGTTTTAATGATTCCTAACATCCTGTTTGACTTTTTTAACTGCCACTGCACACTGCATGGATGTTTTCAGAGAACTATCCATGATAACTCCAAGATCTCTTTCTTGATTAGTTGTAGTTATATTGCCCCCCGTTATGTTGTATGTATAGTTGGGGTTATTTTTTCCAATGTGCTTTACTTTACACTTATCCACATTAAATTTAATTTTCCATTTTGTTACCCAATCACTTAGTTTTGTGAGGTCCTTTTTAAGTTCTTCACATTTTGCTTTGGTCTTAACTACCTTGAGCAGTTTAGTATCATCTGTAAACTTTGCCACCTCACAGTTTACCTCTTTCTCCACATCATTTCTGAATAAGTTGAATAGGACTGGTCCTAGGACTGATCATTGGGGAATGCCACTAGTTATCTCTCTCCATTTGGAAAATTTACCATTTATTCCTATTCTTTGTTTCCTGTCTTTTAACCAATTCTTAATCCATGAAAAGGATCTTTCCTCTTATCCCATAACAACTAAATTTACATAAGAGCCTGTGGTGAGGGACCTTATGAAAGGCTTTCTGGAAATCTCAGCACACTATATCTACTGGATCCCCCTTGTCCACATGTTTGTTGACCCCTTCAAAGAACTCTTATAGATTAGTAAAGTGGGATTTTCCTTTACAGAAACCATATTGACTTTTGCCCAACAAATTATGTTCTTCTATGTGCCTGACAATTTTATACTTTACTATGATTTCAACTAGTTTTCCAGGTACTGACATAGACTTACTGGTCTGTAATTGCCAGGATCGCCTCTAGAGCCCTTTCAAATATTGGCATTACTTTAGCTATCTTACAGTCATCGGGTAGAGAAGCTAATTTAAAGGATAGGTTACAAACCAGTTAATAGTTCCACAATTTCATATTTGAGTTCTTTCAGAACTCTTGGGTTGATACCATCTGGTCCTGGTGACTTATTGCTGTAAAATTTGTCAATTAGTTCCAAAACTTCATCTAATGACACATCAATCTTGGACAATTCCTCAAATCTATCACCTACACAGGACAGCTCAAGTTTGAGAATCTCCCCAACATCTTCAGTCATGAAAGCTGAAGCAAAGAATTCATATAATTTCTGTGTAATTACTTTATCTTCTTTGTGTGATCCTTTTTTATCTTGATCGTCTAGGGAGTCCACTAGTTGTTTAGCAGACTTCCTGCTTCTGATGTGTTTAAAAATATTTTGTTAGTGGTTTTTGAGTTTTTTGCTAGCTGCTCTTCAAACTCCTTTTTGGCTTTACTTATTACATTTTTGCACTTAATTTGGCAGTGTTTATGACCCTTCCTATTGTTTTCATTAGGATTTGACTTTCACTTTTTGAAAAATGCCTTTTTATCTCTCACTGCTTCTTTAACATAGTTGTTAAGCCACGGTAGCTCTTCTTTGGGTCTTTTTTTTTTTTTTTTTTTTTTTTATTTTGGGGTATACATTTAAGTTGTGCCTCTATTATGGTGTCTTTGAAAAGTTTCCATGCAGCTTGCAGGGATTTTATTTAGTCACTGTACATTTTAATTTCTGTTTAACTAACCTCCTCATTTTTGTATAGTTCCTCTTTTTAAAATAAAATGCCACAGTATTTGACTTCCAAGCTGTTCTTCCTACCACGAGCATGTTAAATGTTATTATATCATGGTCACTATTTCCAAGCGGTCCTGTTACAGTTACCTCTTGAGACGGATCCTGCACACCACTCAGAACTAAATCAAGAATTGCCTCTCTCCTTGTGGGTTCCTGCAGCAGCCACTCAAGAAGAAGTCATTTGAAGTATTAAGAAATTTTATCTCTGCATCTCATCCTAAGGTGACATGTACCCAGTCGATATGGGGATAATTAAAATTCCTTACTATTATTGTGTTTTTTATTTTGATTACCTCTCTAATCTCCCTTAGCATTTCATAGTTACTATCACTGTCCTGGGCTGTGTGTATACTAGCTCCCAACTTTGAAGGGAGCTTGGTAAGTAGGGTGTTGGGAGATTTTGAGGAGTAAAGGGACTTCAAAGTAGCCTGGGCACTTCAAAGTACCCCGGGTTAGCCGCAGCTACATGCAAGCTGGCACTTCGAAGTTTAACATTTCAAAGTTGCCGCGGGGGAGAATTAGCTTAATGAAGTGCTGCATATGCAGTGCATCACTTCATTAATAATCTCCTGACACCCTACTTACCATGCTCCCTTCTAAGTTGGGAGCTAGTGTAGACAAAGCCCTGGTCAGGTGGTCAATCATATATCCCTTCTGCTATATTCTTATTTAAGCATGGAATTTCTATCCATATAGATTCTATGGAATATTTTGATTAATTTGAGATTTTACTTCATCTGATTTAACATTTTCTTTCACATATCCTGCTAATAAGAATTATGGAGTATGTAAGATAGCTGTGGCAGAGACTGTAACAATCCGCTTGCTGGTGGAAGGGATAATTTGAGCCTAGGTAATAGATGCAGTAAATAATGACAGACTAGAGAATATTATAGTGCCATCAGGTAACACATTATAGTGCCATCTGGGCCGTGTCTACACGTGCCCCAAACTTCGAAATGGCCACTCAAATGGCCATTTTGAAGTTTACTAATGAAGCGCTGAAATGCATATTCAGCGCTTCATTAACATGCGGGCGGCTGTCGCACTTCGAAATTGATATGCCTCGCTGCCGCGTGGCTCATCCAGACGGGGCTCCTTTTCGAAAGGACCCCGCCTACTTCGAAGTCCCCTTATTCCCATCAGCTCATGGGAATAAGGGGACTTCGAAGTAGGTGGGGTCCTTTCGAAAAGGAGTCCCATCAGGACGAGACGCGCGGCGGCGAGGCGTGTCAATTTCAAAGTGCTGCGGCCACCCGCATGCTAATGAAGCGCTGAATATGCATTTCAGCGCTTTATTAGTAAACTTCGAAATGGCCATTTGCCATTTGCCATTGGGACTTGCTAGTGGTTTGCTGTCTGAAACTATAAAAGAAGACAGCTATACTTCTCCTGGTAGCTAATTTAGCAACAGACCCTCAGATTCTTAAGCAGTGCAGTAAATTAAGGAAAGAGCGAGATATCAAATTCTGACCTCTCTCTCAAAATGGGACCAAGACAAAAGCCTGCACATTCCCAATCTGGTTTTGTAAGTAGATTTACAGAAATGTAGGTGCCACATCTTGCATTCCAGATAGGGTCAAGGAGGGTGCATCAATAGAAGCCTTCTTCTTTGCATATGTCTTTTTTGAGAAGGATCTGGTGATGAAATTAGAGCAAGACAGAAATCCTGTCATACAGCAGATTATAGGGAGCTTTCTTAGTTATCTGAGCAAACAGCCTGGGTTCCAACAATAAGACCTGGGAAGCCCATCATTGCCTTTGAAATATTGCTCCAAATGTTCATTCTACTATATCTGACTGGATGAGGAATCATCTTAGGGCAGAGAAGCTCACAGCTACATATCATCCAGGCTGTACTGGCTAGAATGGATCTTCCAGATCTTTGATATTTAATACTATTGGTCCAAGAAAAGATTGTTCAGGGGACCTGCTATAGCACCAACAAAGGATTTTTTTTTTAATCTATCAGTTAACTGGTCCTTAATGCATGGGCCTTTCATGGAGCTATGCGAATATATACCAGCCAAGGATCAACCTTTGATGTACACTGTAAACATTTGTTTCATTGCAGTTCTTTCTTTTTATTAACACAAACAAATGTTTTCCTCATCAGTCCTCTAGCCCTGTTTCCAGGAATCCTTTCTACAGAAACTGGCCTTGCCATTGCCCTCAAAAACATTATTTGATAATTAGTTTTTGTTGAAGACTACCTTATGTGTTTCAATGCCAGTCCTAGTCACCTTGTATTATTGGCTAATAAAACCCAGATGAGGTGATATTTGTATGGTCAGGTATTTCATAGAAGGTGCTGAGACAGCTGAATTCCTTTAGAACTTTGGATGTCCTCAGTGGTCTCAGAGATCAGCTTTCAGGCAGTTTTTGTTACAAGCTCATCTTGGAATCTGTTTTCTGAAAATTGTTACCTCAGGCCCTAAACTAGCATGGTAATCAGAAACTCTGGGTCCATTAAAAAAATGTGAATTTCCCTGTATGGAAGTGGAAGGCAAGTCTGTGTTTTTATTAAAAATAGGGTTACAATGTATGAGAATTCCCCATCTTCTCTCACTACCCCAGAGCCAGTCCCTTAATTTCCTAAGTTGTTTTTTTACCTCTTACCTGGAAAAGAATAATGGGTCGGATTTATTTTGTTTGGGTGTGGGCTGGAGTTGAGCTTTTGTGTTCTGTTTATGTATTTATGTATTTATTTATTTATGCACTCTACCCTCATTTTAGGGAGTTCTTTTTCAAAGGGGCTGCAGCATCACCTGTTTTGATCAATGAGAAATTCTAATCAATCCTATTCTATTCTTATCTTCAGATACTTCTGGGAAGATTCATTTGTAGGTATGGCATTTTTAGTTTGACTCATCATTTTGAATTTCATTGGGGCAATTACTAGATTGATTACATTTTCCTGACTTCTGTTTTGATGTGGTAATAATGAAATATCAATAGAACATTCCTCTCAAAGCCTAATCCAAAAAAACATTGAAGTCAATGGAGCTCTGCCTCAAAATTGATTTCAGTGGACTTTAGGTCAGATTTTTCTAGTCTAAGATCTGGCACGTACCTTGTCTGATTTTAGGAAGTATTTTGTTTGCAGCTTAGCTCAGGACAATAAGCAAGGATTGTAACGCAGCGGTGAATTTTGGTTGCTCAGTGCTATATTCAGATTGGTGATTGGGGCTTTTTGCTTTTGTACTTCACGCTTACCAATCCCAAATAAGTATATGCTTAAAAATCATAACCACAGATATGTTGCTATGACTAAGCAACAATATGCAATCATAGGTATGCCATAGGGAAGGGATAGCTCAGTAGTTAGAGCATTGGCCTTGTGAGCCTAGAGTTGTGAATTTAGTTCTTGAGGGGGGCCTTTCAAGGGACTGGATCAGGTTAGCTTTTTTAAAAAAATCCATGAGGGACGATGATAGGTCCTGTTGTGAGTGCAGGGGACTGGACTTGATGACCTCTTCAGGTTCTTTTCAGTTCTATATAATAGATATTATATGGCTACATCTGCTGTTACTGTTTTTTCCTACAAAATACAGTTATGGTTAAGGTTGCCTTGATACTTCTAATATAGTGAACTAATCTCAAAAACTTTTGACAAATACTCTTGTGAGTGTGAAACTTTACAACAACCTTCATGACGGGAATCTCTGAGCAAGCTGACCTCTACTGGGCATAGAGCATAAGAACTGTAATTCTGCTGTAGCATCCATGCATGCACACACAGAGATAGAATTTTGGGTTATTGAGCTATATGATAATATGCAGGCTGGTTATGCCCTCTGTATCAATCAGACATCCTCCACCTCACTCAAGGGTTAAACTTTCCTATGCAGTTCCTCCCCTTAGCACACTACAACTATAACATGAGGCCTGTAGCAAAGGTCACAAAGTGCTTCACAGGTACTGTATAAGTTAGTGCTAAGCTTCTATCCCCTGTTTCCATGTAGGTTGCTCAGGTTCTGCACAATAATGATGATCTAATGTGCTACTGCATATGCTAATAACTGTACAAAGCATTTTGAAAAAGAAAAGTTCTGGTTCCTGTAACTGTTACATTACAGCTGGGTAAAAACAACAAAAAGTATATGTCTGCAAACACACATTCTAATTTCCAAATACATGTGCATTGCTTGTATTTGCTTTCCAAAAGTATTTTAGCAAAATTACTAACAAGAATAATTGCAAAAAAAAAATGTATGTAATGCTTGAATGATCCATTGTCTAAAAGCAAATTTTGAATGGCATAGGAAGCCACCAACAGGGTCAACTTCAAATGCTACAGCTGGCATGTAATTGGATATTTACACCATTGTGGAATTACATATGTCATTCAGCCATTGACCAGAAACACCAGTAGGCTGATGCCACTAGCCAGAGCAATACATATGGTGAATATTCATACTGACAGTAAATTATCCGTGGAATAAGAATTATTCACCTGAAGAAATTAAGGTATAACTATGCATGAGTAAATCTGAGGGCTTGTCTACACTACCACCTTCCTTCGAAGGAAGGATGGTAATTAGGGTGTTGGGAGTTTACTAATGAAGTGCTGCGGTGCATAGACAGCACTTCATTAAGCAAATTCCCCCCCACGGCAACTCCAAAGTTTTAAACTTCAAAGTACCAGGTTACGTCTAGCCACAGCTCACCCACTGGTACTTGCAAGTGCCAGGGCAACTTCGAAGTCCCTTTACTCCTTAAAATGTGCAAGTTGTTAGCAGAACATTATAAAGAGAGAAGTGAAACGTATTATCCAAAGCTGTATTTCGTACACAGTCGTCACAGTGAAATCAGAACACATGTTTGAATTACACAGGTCAAAAGGCATGCTGCCCAGTCTGGAGATGAGTCTTTGTATGAGGACCTTTTGCTGTGTGTTGCTCACTGAAGAGGTGGCAGTGGCCAGTCCTGCTCTTGCATGGTGCAGAGGACAATTTCAGCTTGTTGCCCAGGAATTCTCAGTGCATTACTGAGCGAGTGTTCACTGTAGCTGTTTGGATTAATGTATGCCATAACTCAACCTGTCGTATTCTGCATGTGTCACACTTGTCAGCAAAAGGAGTCACTCTGATACTAACTGACCACATTACAGACAATTGCATTAGCAATGTAAGATCTTGTGTAGTCAGGTAAACACACACTGGAGGACTGTCAGAAGACAGAGGGGATGCTGAGGATGAATCAGCATCCATGCTTTGCCAACATGAATAGTGAGCTTCATGGTGATTTTTGTGAAAGGTGAAGACTGCATGAGCAGGAAAAAGCCTATTTTTGAGGACTGGTCCAACACTGTAGAATGAATTCCTCAAGGAACAAAGGACCATCCCAAACCTTAGCAGCTTTGTTTCTAAGTGAAAGGAACATTTATTTGATCTTCCCTTCTCTAGTTTCAGTATACATAGCAATATGTATATACCAAAAAAAAAAAAAAAAAATCCACCCCAACTACAACAAACAAACCCCTACCAAAACATGACATTCCACTGCCCATACTTCTCCTGGGAAGAGAAAGAGAGAACAATATCTGGCAGATTTTAGTCATGTTGTTCAGTGCCCTAATGGAAGGTGTATTGTTTTTACACAACAATGATGGTATAAGAATAGAACTGTATTTTAATGCCAAACATTACTTCTACTTACAAAGCACACTTGTGGAATCTGATATCTACCATCCGTATCCCAGTTGTAAAGTTGAAGTATGTGTTTTAAGGGAGCTTCCTGGATAGAGACAGGAAATTCATCCTGTCTCCTTTCAATTTTTTTTTCCTTGAAAATCTGCCATTGTACAATGACAAAAACAAACAAACAAAAAAAAACCCCTATGAGTATAGGCAAGGTCCTGAAGGGAAGGAAACAGAATAGAGATGAATGGGTCCTGTCAGTTAATAGAGAAGTAAGTTGCTTCTGCATTCGACCCCTCCCATTGGAAGCGGAATGATAATGAGGCAAGTCGAAGCAGGCTAATAAGTTGCTAACGTGCATATTCAGCACCCCATTAGCATAATGGTGGCCACACAAATTTCAAAGTGCAGACTTCGAATTACAGATTGACAGTGAATATGGGGCAGCTTCGAAATAAGCACCTCACTTCGACATTCCCTTACTCCAATCTAGTTCTGTGGGAGTAAGGGAATGTCGAAGTGAGGCACTTATTTCAAAGCTTCCACCCATCTACACTGTCAATCTGTAATTGGAAATCTGCACTTTGAAATTCATGCAGCTGCCATTATGCTAATGAGGTGCTGAATATGCACATTAGTGCCTTATTAGCCTACTTATTAGCCTCATTTTGGAGGTGGGGTGTGTAGAAGCAGCTATAGAGATCTTCATATAATAGATCTACCAGTCAACTGCCTGCTTGTTAGAGAAGAGATCCTTTCCTGTCAGGTTAAAAGATAAGGCATGAAAAAGAGAGAAGAAAGGAACTGCTCAGGGCCATAGTTAATAAATATGGGCTTGTGCTGTCTACATTGGTAAGCATTTCATTATTGTAAACATGGTGGGGTAACATGGTAATTCTGTATTGTGAGCAATACTAGGTACACCAAAGCCAACAGTATTTAAGATTGTATAAATTCAGTTATGCTCATACAGCCAGTGTCTAAAGTAGCTGAACTCACACCATTTTCTGGAGATAATTATCAGCACCAACTGTCTCTTTTAATCACAAGCTCTCTAAAGCTGTGTAGTTTAGAGCACTTTAAAGAGACAGCCCTTTAACTTGGAACTTAAGTGATTCTATAGGTAAATGCAGTAAACCCACACTGTACAAAACTGAAGAAATTAAGTGTGATTGAATACGGTATTCATCTGATGCCAAACCCTAAACAAGGAAGTCCCAATGGTGGGACAGCTCTCCCCCACATACTAAGACATCACATTATCATGGACAAACGCTGCAATATCACAAGGAACTTCCTTCTGACTCCAAACTGATAAGAAAACTATGTCGCACACAGGAATAAATCAAGCTGTCTCACAGAAGCAAGCAGAAACTCAATTGTAGCCCCTTCACTTCAAAAGAATTTAAACAGAACAGGGATGTAAGTCGCAGACGTATGGAATTTAGTGTACCTAATAAATCAACAGAGGGCAAAATACTGGACCTAAATCTTGGCTCTGTTCCATGGATGAAGAATTGCTGGAAAGCTTGCTCCACCAGGCCTCTGAGTATTCTACTTGTAAGGACAATTCCAGGGGGATGTATTACTAACATAACTGCTCTATCCTGTTTTCTACTGGACTCCCATGGCAATGAGTTTTCCAAGGAAGAAAGAGGGCATGTCCAGAATGTCCCTGGCCTTTTTTGTTAGAAGAGTGTAAGGGTGGCTTAAAGCTCTGCCCCGCACACTTTTGGGTCCTGCTGCAAGTGCAGCTTGTCCAAATCAAAGAACTCAGCCCCATGTAAGGCCCCATGTACTTAAATAAACAGAACTCAAGAAGGAAAGACCTTAAATTTCACATGGAGTAACAATGTTAAAGCAGCAGGTTTGTGTGCAATGCTAAGAAAATAAATATAAAAGCAAATGTAGCTCTGCAAACAGAAGTTTATTCAGAGTAAAGAAGTTAACAGTTCCCCTGTAAGGCTGTGTTTAGAGTACAGTGATTTGTCAGCAGAAGTTTGTGATGGAAGATATCTTGTGACAAATCTTCTGTTGACAGATTATGGCCAGATCCACTCGGTTGCTAGAGAGGGGCCTCACTGCCTGGCCACTCCACTGGCAAAACTGCCAGCTGGAACCGCAGCAAAGAGGATTGCAGGTCACCAGTTCCTTGAAGGAGCCTTGGTGAGACTCGCCCTTAAAGGGATACCCCCATCCACACATTTCCTGCCTCTGATGCAGACATGTCTACCTCCTCGAGGGACAGCACAGCTAGAGCAGGGCTTCACATTTTTGTGGGCAACACAGCTGATTCCAAGGAGCCATGTTGCTGGAGATGCCCCCTGGCTTGTGTTGGCTCCACACAGAGATGCTGCAGCAGCTTCTGAACCTTCTGATGACCAACCTCCTCTTCCACAAAGAAGGCTAGTCCAAGGCCACCTGTGAGGACCTAGCCATGGCTGCAGGATTATCCAACCTGCACCTCCACCCCCCCGCCCCCCGTCCACAGGTGGCTCTGGAGACATTACACCAGTTCTGACTGGTGGGACCAGTTGGTCATGAGGCAGTATAACTCCCAGCAGTAGCTCCACAACTTCTGAATGTGGAAGGCCACCTTCCTGGAGCTCTGTGTTTGGCTCTCTTCAGCTTTCTGGAGACAGGACACCCGGCTGCAGCCTGCCATCCCCCTGGAGAAGTGGGTGGCAGTCATCCTCTGGAAGCTTGCCACCCCCAACAGTTACCTCTTAGTGAGCAACCAGTTTTGTGTAGTGAAGTCCACTGTCAGGGCCCTCCTCATGGAGGTAAGGCACTCTCAGGCTACTGTACCTGCATGAGAAGGGATGTCCTGCCCAAGAGGGACCCTTGGAAAGCAGGGCCAGGGGTGCAAGAGGTGACGGAGAAGCCACATCCCCAGGGGACCGTGCCATCCCACCGTCTCACAGCCCTGCTCCTGGGGGGTGGCCTCACAGGGGAGCCTCCCAGAGAACTTGGGCAGTTAGGAGGGAGCTGGGGAACGCACCAGGGCCTAGGGACCCCCTCACTCAATCCCTGTCATGGTGGTTGGTCACCTCCTTCTACAGGTCATGACAGCCATTAACATGATCCTGCTGTGGAGGGTCATCCATCTGGGAGACGTTGACAAAGTCATGGCTGGATTTGCTGTCCAGGGGTTCCACATCCAGATACATGCCACGGAGCATAGTGTGGCCAAGTACAAAACTGAAAGGGCTACTTCTTGGTGGTGCTGTAGGCTCTGATTGACCATGGTGGACCGTTCACAGACACTTATGTCAGATAGGCGGGCCGGGCACACTATGCCTGTGTGTTCTGCAACTCTGACCTGGGCTAGAGTCTGGAAGTGGGCATATTTGTCCCCTGCCATGAGCTTAGAGTAGAGATGTTCAGATGCCGCTCTTCATTATGGGGGATGTGGGCTACCCACTCATGACCTGGCTCATGAAACCTTACACTGGCCAGCTGGACCTTGGGTGGGAACTGTTCAGCACGCACCTCAACTGGCCCAGGATGCAGGCTGAGTGCACTTTCAGATACCTCAAGGCACATTTCAGGAGCCTGCTCACCCACCTGGATGTTGGGGAACACAACATCCACCAACTTGTGGCGGCGTGTTGTGCCCTGCACAACATATTGGAAGGGGAAAGGAGTAGCCTTCCTTCCAGGGTTGTGGGAAGGGGGCCAACACTGGTCAAGAGGGGCATGCTTATGAGCAGCTGGACACAGCTGCCATCTGCCAGTCCCATCAGGATGGAGTGCTGATCTGAGAGGTTTTCTCCCACAGCCCCCAGTATCCCTCCCCAAGGCACCTACATTGGGGGTCTTGGGCCCACAGCCCTACCCCGTTCCCACTACAATCCCTCCCTTTGCCCCCTCACCCTCCTTACCCCTGCTCAGTAAGGAGGGATGCAGGCATGGTGAACAAATAACTGTTTTACTGAAACAAGGAAAAACGTGTTGAAAAGAAATAGTGTGATGATAAATTATTTACAAACAGTTCAGTACAAGCAACTATTTACATTGGGAGGGATTTGAGACAGGGCTCGGGGGCTTCAGAACATCAAGGAGGTGGACGACACAAACCTGAGGTGGAGTGGGACTCTGAGTGGCATCATCATCAGGATCCCTTTCCACCATTGGTTTTGGGGCCACGGTTGAAGTTGGTATGGGGGCTGGGCTCTCAGTTCTGGTCCAGGAGGGGGCCTGACTCTTGCTGCCCCGAGGTCACTCCTGGGACCCCTCAGGCTGATTCTTTGGGGGCCCAGGGGGATTCTTGAGCTCCCTCCTTCTCTGATATGTCCACAGTTTTCAAGTGTGGTGCAGCTGTGAGGGCATGGAGGACTATAGCCTGTAGCTCTGCCGCTCCCACTCTGTCAGCTTCGTTCCTCGGGCTCCCTGTGGCTTTAAGAGTACCTGCAGACAGGACCCATGGAGTGCTGCTTGCTTTGGACAGGATATCTGCCAGGGTACTTGTATGATGTCCCAGAGGTCTTTTCTGTTTTCTGTCAACAGAAGACCCCTCAGTACCTCCAGACTAATGATTTGCCAACAGAGCTCTGTTGACAGCAGGGTTTTTCCTCAAGATGCCGGCAACAAAAGCACTCTCTTACTGTCAACAGAACACACTTGGCAATCTGGACGCTCTGCGGGTTTTGTGACAAAACCCTGTAGAATAGATATAGCCCAAGTGAAGTTCTCATGAAGTTCCTGGCCTTCTGTCTGGAGGGAATGAGTTGTACAGCTTAATAGGAATTCTATAAAATAGTATTCCTTGTACTAGATCTGAATTTTCAACCTTTTAATTTAATTGGACATCTTGTTCTTCTATTGTGAACAGAGAAAACAAAATCCCAATCTACCTTTACTATGACATTCATTAAACTTATATCAAATCCCCTCTTTTTGATCTCTTTTGTAAAGTAACATTCTCAATCTGTTTACTCTCTCCTCATATGAAAGTTTTCCCAGGCCTTTAATTATTCTTGTCGTACTTCTCTGAAACCCTTTTGTTCTGTAATAGCCTTTGACTTGTTAGGCACATATTCCATATGAGTCTCCATCACTGATTATAGGGAGGCATTATGATACTTTTGGTATTAATTCCTCCACTCCTTCCCTATGCATCCCACTATCATTAGTTTTTTGTTTGTTTGTTTGTTTTGAGTTTTTTTAACCTCAGCTGCTCACTGAGCTCCACAATTATTCACAAGCTTCATTCCTCAACTGCTATAATTAATTTAGAGCACTGTAAGGTGCAAGTAGTTTAAATTTTACACACATGCACATATGTATTATTTTGCATTCATGAACATTGAACTTCAATTGCCATTGTATTGCCCATTCACTTAGCTTGTTCGTGTCTCCTCACCATCCTCTCTGGACTAAATAACTTTGTCTCATGAAAATGTTGCTTCCTCACTATATATGCTCGACCTCTCCTCACAGAGAACCTTGAGGAACCTCACACTGAACCTTATGCCAGGATGAATACAGACCACTTAATCCTATTCTTTGCTTTCTGCCTCCTAATCTAAATCAATACTTTGTCTCTCATCATGCCTGCATAATTGCCTTGTGAGGGACCTTAATGAAAGCCTTTTAGAACCTGAAATATGTTTACTTGTTCTCTTTGATCCACTAATTTGCTGAGTTCAGAAAACCCTAAGAGTAGTGAGACATGAATTTCATATACTGAATCCTTGTTGGAGAAAGCGTAAGGGTTCCAGATTTTTTTTTGAATGTTCAGTTCAAGCAATTTGTCAAGTACAGGTGCAAGGCCCACTAGTCTGTAACAACTTGTTGGGAAACAGCTTAGGCAGCATGCCTGTATCAATGGATTCTGGGCAATGCTCAAAAAAGATACATACTTTCAGTAAAATAATTATTCTGTTTATTTAAAGAAAACTCTCAAAAGTAAGCATTTGAAAAAAGAAGAGTTGCTGTGTGGGGAAGGATAGCTTAGTGGTTTGAGCATTAGCCTGCTCAACCTAGGATTGTGAGCACCATCCTTGAGGAGACCACTTAGCGATCTGGGGTAAGTAGATTTAAAAAAAATCTGTTGGGGTGGTGCTTGGTCCCGTCAAGAGAGCAAGAGAGTGGACTCAATGAACTTCCAGGTCTATGAGATGTGTATCACCATTATTTAAAGATATGCAGCCCCTTCTTTCCTGAGATATCTTCTAACATACTGTTACCCCATGAAAGGTACTTCCGTCAGTTTAAACTCTGTATTAATGACTTAAAAAAGTACTATACTCTTTACGGACAGAATACAATCCAGCACATGGCCTGTGCACAGTTTAATTTTAACATTAAAGCCGTGTCTACACGTGCACGCTACTTCGAAGTAGTGGCACTAACTTCGAAATAGCGCCCATCACGGCTACACGTGTTGGGCGCTATTTCGATGTTAACATCGACGTTAGGTGGCGAGACGTCGAAGCCACTAATCCCATGAGGGGAAGGGAATAGCGCCGTACTTCGACGTTCAACGTCGAAGTAGGGAACGTGTAGTCGTTGCGCGTCCCGCAACTTCGAAATTGTAGGGTCCTCCATGGCAGCCATCTCTCCAGTCCCTCAGCTCAATGGTGGCTGCATGGAGCGGCCCCTTAAAGGTCCCCACCCCCTCCCTTTCTGTGCAGGAAGCTGAGAGAGCGTGCAGGCAGCAACAATAACACGCGGCTCGCCTGCATGCTCTTCTTCAGCCACCCACACCCCCAACCGACCTGATGGCCGCCCGGCAGCCCCCCCAGCGCCCTCAGGGAACCCCCCCGAAGGGGAGCCAGGGTTCCCAGGGCAGGAGCCAGGCTGGGAAGCAGCAGCGGGGCCCCTCCTGGATGGAGGCCGAGCTTCGGGACCTGCTGGGGCTCTGGAGTGAGGAGGAGGTGCTCCAGGTAATGGGGAGCAAGAGGCGGAACGCGGATGCATTTGCTCGGCTGGCCGAGGGCCTGGCCGCCCGGGGTCACCCTGCCCGCACTCCGGACCATGTCCGGAGTAAAGTGAAGGAGATGCAGCAGGGTTACGCCCGGGCCCGGGATGCGGCCAGCCGATCTGGGGCCGCCCCCGTCACTTGCCCCTTTTACAGGGAGCTCAGGGACATCCTGGGCCCCTGGCACACCTCCTCCCCTCCGGCCACGCTTGACACCTCGGCTGAGGAGCCCCAGCAGGCCCCGGAGGTGGAGTCCGCCCCGGAAGCAAGCCCCGCACCCCGGGCCCCCCCGCAGGAGCCCACACCCGGGGCACCGGAGCAGGAGGAGGAGGAGGAGGGGGATTCCTCCTCCACCGACACCGGCCTCCAGATCCTCCTCCTGCCATCCCGGAGCAGCAGCTGGGCGTCCACCCCCCGGGTGTCCCCCAACTGTGGGAGTGGACCATCAGGTATGTACCCCCCCGGTGCACACCCCCAGGGTTGAGGGGCGGGGGTAATAGATATGGCCAGGGCCCTCCACATGCCCAGATGACCATGGCCCCAAGGACAGCAGTGGCATATCCCTCACAGGAGTGCATCAGCCCCTGCCCCCCCCAGCACGACAGTGCCATGCCCCATCCCCGGGGCAGGGGGGAGCAGAACCTCTAGGGTCCCCCGGGGGGAGGGGGTGGGACACCCAGCAGCAGCAGCAGCAGCAGCAGCAACATGTGATGGAGTGGGGGGAGTGCAAATGCGAGACTCAGGCTAGATATGAGCAACAAGCTGAATAGCTCCCAGTGGCTAAGGATGATCCTGGGGCTACAAGTGGCAGGTTACACCTCTGCCCTGAACAAAGAGGAGGGAGGAGCCAACCTGGGTTTGAATCGGGGGCCGCAGGTAGAGGCTAGGGGAAGGGAGAGCTGGAAGGCATCCTGCCTGAGAAGGGGGAAAGCTACACCCCACAGGGGCACCCCTCGGGGTCTTCTTCCCAGGACGGCTTGGAAGGACTGTCTCTGACTGCTGTACCGTCACTTCTGGGAGAAACTGGGCATCTGTTGCCTAAGAAACCTCTCCTGTCACACCTGCTGAGTGAAGTGAGAGTCACTCCTGCCAGGGGACGGGGTGCAGTGCAGGGGGACCCTTGAACCCCATCACAGCAGCATCTCCTGGGGATGGGGATGGGGAACCTGCAGCACAGGGGTGGGGGGACAAGGGCCACGGCTCGGGGCCCGCACTAACGCCTATCTCCACTCTTCTTCCCCCCCTCCTGTGTTCTGCAGCTGCACCATCGGAAGGACCGGAGAGCGCCGGCAAGGCTTCAGTGGTCCCGGAATCCCCTCCGGGGCCATCGCTCCAGGCCAGCCCCTCGGAGGAGCAATGACCAGCCCCACGGCGGGCAAGATGGCAGACCCAGCAGCAGCAGCCTCCGGCGACGGACCCCCAGCTGCTGGCCATCCACCGCCGGCAGGTGGAGGTCGTGGAGCAGCAGCTGTGGGTGAAGCAATGCCGCCTCCACCTGCAGGAGTAGGCGCTGGCCTGGCGCCAAGAGGCATGGGGGGCCTACATGCAGACATTCAACTGCATAGCGGATTACCTGGCCCCCCCGCCGCGCCGGCCACCGCTGCGCCCGCCCTGCCTGCTCCACCCGCTGTGCCACCCGCTGCTCCAGTCGCCGTGCCGTCCGCTGTCACCCCGCCACCCGCCACCGAGGGCCATTCCGCCGAGGGGGACCTGGGGCCAGCTGACACTCGCCGGCCGTCTCTTCCAGTCCACCCGGCCCCCAGCCAGCCCCGGCCAGGGCTGCGGCCGAGGCGGGAATCCCGGCCGCCCACCCCCAGTGCTGGACTGTAGGGGTGTGGGGCCCAGGACGTGGCCCCCCCTTTGTATATATTCCCCCCACTTTTTTTGTTTTTTGCCCTGTACATAGTTTGTATTTATTTATTTGTGACCCCCGTTCTCACTGTCTGATCCTTCCCCTCCCCATGTAAATAGTTCTCCCCTTCCTTGTTATCCCTGTTTTTATATTGATATACATACATGTAATATATAAGTTAGAAGTTCTATAGTTATTATTAAGAAGAGTTCAAGTAAACATGTTTGATTTCACAAACAAGTGTCTGCTTTTATTTGTACAAGAAAAGTGGGTGGGGTGTGCTGTTGGGTGCTCCATGGTGTGGTCGTAGGGGCAGGGAGTGTTGTGGAGGATGGGGGGGCAGTGGGGGGCCTGCCAGCATTCACCCCACGGCCTCATCAAAGTGGGCCCGCAGGGCCTCCCGGACCTGGGTCCCTTCCGGGTCCACCTGGTGACTGGGGGCAGCGGGTGGCTGCACAGCGGCCCTGCCGGCCTCCACAGCCCAGCCCTGAAAGAAGGCCTCCCCCTTGCTGTCCACCAGATTGTGTAGGGTGCTGCACGCACCCACAATCTGGGGGATGTTGGTGGGGCCCGTATCCAGGCGGGTGAGGAGACACCTCCAGCACCCTTTGAGGCGGCCAAATGTGCACTCCACCACCTGGTGCACGTGGTTCAGGCGCTGGTTGAAGCGCTCCTGGCTGGCAGACAGATGGCCCGTGTACGGGTGCATGAGCCAGGGCCGGAGGGGGTATGCCGCATCTGCGATGACGCAGAGGGGCATGGTGGTGTCCCCCACAGGGATCTCCTGCTGGGGGATGTAGGTCCCCGCCTCCAGCCGGCGGCGCAGGCCCGAGTTCCGGAATACCTGGGTGTCGTGGGTGCTGCCAGGCCAGCCCACATAAATGTCCTGGAAACGGCCCCAGCTGTCCACCAAGGCCTGGAGGACCACTAAGTGGTAGCCCTTCTGGTTGATGTAATGTCCTCCACCGTGCTCCGGGGCGCGGATGGGGATGTGAGTCCCATCCAGAGACCCGAAGCAATTGGGGAAGCCCAGGGTGGCAAAGCCCGCGATGGTGGCATCTGGGTCCCCAAACCTCACGAGCCTGTGGAGGAGCATGGCGTTGATGGCGCGGACAACCTGCAGGGGAAGCACATGGGAGAGCACCAATGAGGGGTGAGCAGGGTGTGTGTTGCCCTCCCCTGCCAGGGCCCTCCTCCCCTCCCCTCCTCTGCCCTCCCCGGCCAGGGCTGCCTCCCCCCTCTCCCCCAGTGGGTCCTCTTACCTCCATGAGGACAGCCCCGACGGTGGCCTTGCCGACGCCAAACTGCTGGCCCACGGATCGGTAGCTGTCTGGAGTGGCCAGCTTCCAGACAGCGATGCCGACCCGTTTCTCCACAGGGAGGGCATGCCGCATGGCGGTATCCTGGTGCCTGAGTGCGGAGGTGAGCCATTGGCATAGCTCCAGAAATGTCTGCCGGCTCATGCGAAAGTTCCTGAGCCAGCGGTCGTTGTCCCACTCCCCAAGCACCAGCCACTCCCACCAGTCGGTGCTGGTGGGGTAGCTCCACAGCCGGTGGCGTATGAGGTGGTGGGGGGGGTCGGGGTGCTGCAGGGTTGCGGGTTGCGTCCTCCTACCCTGCGGGCAGCTCCTCCTCTGTGGCAAGGAGGTGCTCAGCTGCCTCCTGCATGGCATGGAGTAGGGCGAGCACTGCTCCTGCAGGGGCGGCTGGGTGGACCTCTGGCTGCTGCTGCTGCTGCTGCTGCTGCTGGGGGTCCATCATGACTGCGTCGCCCGAGGTGTGTGTGCCTATGGCTCTGCAGACCGTGTGCTGCGCAGGCTGAGTGTGTCTGGGAGGGGCCCTTTAAGGTAGCGGCTAGCTGTTGCCCCGGAAGCACTAGTCCGCCCTGTGACCCTGTCTGCAGCTGTGCCTGGCACCCTTATTTCGATGTGTGCTACTTTGGCGTGTAGACGTTCCCTCGCAGTGCCTATTTCGATGTGGTGCTGTGCAACGTCGATGCTGAACATCGACTTTGCCAGCCCTAGAGGACATTTAGACATTATTCATTGAAATAGCCTTCGATGTCGCTACATCGAAATAAGCTACTTTGATGTAGGCTTCACGTGTAGACGTAGCTTAAGTGATATATAGGTTGAATTTAGCCTTTTTGCAAGCAAAGGGCTATGTTTCACTGTGAATAAAAAAATAATGACCTCAAAATGCATGAATCTATATCAGAGCTACAGAACTTTATTTCTGGTGTGGTATGTTTTAACAGTTAGGCTGCGTCTACACGGGCGCATATCTTCGAAATAGCCATATTTCGAAGATTACTAGTGAGGCGCTGAATTGAATATTCAGCACTGCATTAGCATTAGGACACTTCTGGCCGCGGTGCTTTGAAAGCCCCGCTTTCAAAAGCATGCGGCTTGGCGTGGCTGCATGGGGCTCCTTTTCAAAAGGACTTGCACCTTTCGAAATCCCCTTATTCCGATCAGTGAGTGGGATAAGGAGATTTCAAAAGGTGCAGGGTCTTTTCGAAAAGGACCCCCGTATAGCTGCACGGAGCCGAGCACTTTCAAAAGTGGGGCTTGTGAAGCACCGTGGCCAGAAGCGTCCTAATGCTAATGAGGTGCTGAGTATTCAATTCAGCACCTCATTAGTAATCTTCGAAATGGCCATTAGGGTGCGTCTACACTTGCATTCCTCTTTCAAAAGAGGTATGCAAATGAGGTAAATTGAAAATGCAAATGAGGTATAAATTTGCATGTTTTGTACTTCATTTGCATATTCTAATTTCGAAAGAGCTTCTTTTGAAAGAAGAAAGCCAGTGTAGACGCTGCTCTTTCGAAAGTAAACCCATCTTCAAAAGAATCCTTCTTCCCTTAATGGGATTCTTTCGAAGATGGGATTTACTTTCGAAAGAGCAGAGTCTACACTGACTTTCTTCTTTCAAAATAAGCTCTTTTGAAATTAGAATATGCAAATGAGGCACAAAATGCAAATTTATACCTCATTTGCATTTTCAATTTACCTCATTTGCACGACTATTTCGAAAGAGGAGTGCAAGTGTAGACACACCCTAGGGCTGGGTCTACACGTGCTCCTTCCTTTCGAAAGGCGCATGTTAATGAGCAGGTTCAAAATATGCTAATGAGGCACTGCAATAAATATGCAGCAGCTCATTAGCATAATGGCAGCCACAGCGATTCAAAAGTGTGGCTTTTCGAATCACGCGCCACCCAGATAGGAAGAAGGGCTTTTGAAAACTGGGGGGGGTCCTTTTGGAAGGTCCCCTCTCCACAGGCGGCATGCGATTTGAAAAGCCACACTTTTGAATCGCCGCAGCTGCCATTATGCTAATGAGGTGCTGCATATTCATTGCAGCACCTCATTAGCATATTTCATACCTGCTCATTAACATGCCCCTTTCGAAAGGAAGGGGCACGTGTAGACCCAACCTAAGTAAAGAAAAGGTCTTCAGGTTTGTGGAAAGTACTAAATGTATTGTGGTTAACATTACATGTATTTATTAAGTAAATCTAATAGACTATTTTGAACCAAATCTATATATATTTAATATAATAATTATAGAACACAGATAGATTTCTTGGGAAGAAGTAAGGATTTCACAATGTCCTTTCTAGTTTTAGCTATATTTTTCTCGCTTAATGGCTACGTCTACACGTGCCCCAAACTTCGAAATGGCCACGCAAATGGCCATTTCGAAGTTTACTAATGAAGCGCTGAAATGCATATTCAGCGCTTCATTAGCATGCGGGCTGCTGTGGCGCTTCGAAATTGACGCGCCTTGCCGCCGCACGGTGCGTCCCGACACGGCTCCTTTTTGAAAGGACCCCACCTACTTTGAAGTCCCCTTATTCCCGTGAGCTCATGGGAATAAGGGGACTTCGAAGTAGGCGGCATCCTTTCGAAAAGGAGCCCCGTCTGGACGCGCCGCGCGGCGGCAAGGCGCATCAATTTCGAAGCGCCGCAGCAGCCCGCATGCTAATGAAGCGCTGAATATGCATTTCAGTGCTTCATTAGTAAACTTCGAAATGGCCATTTGCGTGGCCATTTCGAAGTTTGGGGCACGTGTAGACACGGCCAATATGGAGCAAAGCTAAGTTTGCTCGGGGAATCATGTAATCTTGCATGGGGGCAACCATGAGGAAGGATTATGTCACTTGGAAAATGGTTGTATCCCTTAACTTCCCCCTTGTGTGGGCTCATAGCTTCTCCTCCTTTTGGAAAGGAGGATAGTGTGAAATTGCAGTGTGGAAACTAGGGCAGTGTGACTCCTATAAAAGCTGAGCTGCTAGGGAGAGAGGACCAGGAAGCAAACGGTTGAACTCACCCTCTTTGCAGGGGTGTTGAGAATTGCCAGGATGGAACTGGATTTCCTGAACTTCAGTCATCTTACACAACTGCAAAACCCTCCTCTCAGGGGGAAAATCTGGAAGAATTTTCCCAGTGGAGGTGTTCAAGTGATCTTGTACTCTACCATAGAACAAATAAAAACCAGGGTTTTAAAACCTCCAGACTTCTTGGCATTAGCAGATTGACAGGGTGAAATATGGATCCAAAAACTGCTGTTCAGATCCATTTCTAACTGAAGATGTAATTTCTGTGAAATCATCCCATGTAACAAGGGACACAGCATCCCCCACTGAATCTCATTACCTCAGCTGGTTGGTATGGCAGGTTGTAGAAAGCTGGGCCTTACTGGTCTCCATAGCTTCTTTCCACAAAAGGAGTGAAAAGAGAGATTGCACTATGCAAAGTGCAGAGGCATAGCAGGCAAAAGGTTATAATGTTATACTATGTTTCCCTCAGTACAGCTATTTAGCAAGTAGGCTTGATCTAGTTCTTGCTTTGTAACAGCACTTCTCTTTATAATCAGCAGCAGATGCTAATAATACTACTACTTAAAGTACTTTGGCTCAAAAAGTTGATGAAAATAATGTGATATCTATTTGGGTGCAAGAAGGCAATCAGACAATTAACTTCACATCCAGTATATGCAGTGCTCACCGCCTGGATTTGTGGCTTATTTTCTTAACAGCTTGGCTTTAATCCATTGACTAACTTGTACATGCAATACATGTGTGTGCCAAGGTGTTTCAGTAGGGGCCTCTAAATTTGGTGACTCAGCATTTTATTTATCACTGATAAGGTTATATATACTCCATGACTGAGTTACCATCGTAATTTAATTTTTACTGTTTCACCTTGGGACTGAATTATTTCATTTTAGTATTTATCAGATGAACACATGGGGGCATTAATGCAAAACAACCTCCAAAGTTACACATTTTATAATCTTCTTATCATGGCATACTCTGTGTGAATTTTGACAAGAAACCATCAGTGTATATGATATAATTCTAGGTCCTTTATCTCTAGCGCACTTGCTAAATTGCACTATAAATTGTTTTTAAATGGGTAATGAAGCCCATATTTGTACTCTCAAGTAAATGGGCAGTTAAATGCTTCCTGCAGTTGAGAGTAAGGTATTTCATGAGCTTAACTACATATCAGACTGAATTAGATGCATAATTGGAGGTGAAATAGCACATATTACAGGAAATGTTAAGTTTTGTGCTTCCTTGTTCACAAGCATACAAATGTCCGCACCTATATTTTCTATGTGAGCTTTTAAAAGCATCTTTTTTTGCCCTTTGTTTAGACAATGAGTTTAGTAACTGACAAAATTAGAAGGTGAAAGCTTGTTTAAAACTTTAGGAAGACCAAAATATGAATTATCTTTAATTCTTTTTTTTTCCTTTGAATCTGCTCTACTCCTCTGGAGAGGCGGTAATGGTAAAAGCCTTGGAATGGTGTAGCTATACCATGCAAAAGGATTGGTCACTGAGAGGACTCAGAATACCTGTTTTAAGTGGTGGAGACTTCTCAGTTGGGTTACACCTGGCACTGTGCCACATCTACTGTATGAAACCACAGGTTTTGCACAAGCTATGGTAAGTGTAAAAGATTCTATTTGAAAACCTAGTCTGCTAGTACCATGATATTCAAGGTATGACTGATGAAGTCTGATATTTAATCTAGCTATGAGGACTTGGAAAAGTAAAAAAAAAATCTATACAAGGTGTGGGTTTTTTTGTTTTTGTTTTTGTTTTTTTTTTAATATTTTTTGCTTCTAGAGTTCTTGCTCTAGAATTGTTCCAAATGTTTATAATTTGCTTTGGTATTTACCAGAGGAACTCAGCTTGGACTTACTATCTGCCCTCATCATTCTTCTTCGGGAACCATATGGGAATGGTTTGGTTTGGTTTGGTTATATTGCTCTTACAGTGAATTGTTACATCTGTATTTCCAGTGTTAATTTTTTCTAAGCTTCATGAATGTTTCAGACACAGTTCCCAGAAGGATTTTGGTTTTGTTTGTGTTTCACACACTCATGTAAAACTCCATTTCTCCACTAATGCCTATGAATCTCCAGGTTCAGGACCAATGGATCTCATTTAGAACTCTCCTTTGTATTCTCTCCAAATCTTCATGATGCAGATATGTTTGTGGAAGGATCTGAAGTGTGTGTTGCCCTGTCCATAACCGGGTTCAATAAGAGCTAGATTAACGATAGAATATGCTTTCTGGTGTGTCTTAAGGACAAAGTTTTCCACTCTGGTTTACATTGGCCAGCCTTCTTTGTTGTCCCCATGTTACTCACACAAAAAAATGCTGTTTTGATGGGCCTCCCAAATGCTTATCTCTTTTCTTCCTGCCAATTCCAGCTATTGTAAAGATTTCTAAACACTTCATCCAAGCCTCCATTGTATACACATCAAAGCCTACATGAAACATAGGCGATTGCTGATGAGAAACCCAAAATTGAGGGAAAAGGTGTTTTGTGCCTAAGTGGTATCTCCTCGGAAAACAAATCACTTAGCTCCTTGTGTGCCCAAATGCTTTGTTAGGTACTATGTGAACTGAATTATTCATCTGTTTTCAAATATCCAAAATTATGATGGACATATAGAGAGAAAAACGCTCATGTAAAGTGAGATTGTGCCCTCATATGGGTGCACGTAGAAAATCTTTTGTTCTGACAACCATAATACGTACAACTTGTACAGAGACCTGACAGACTATAGCTGGCAAACAGAGGATACAGTTTTTAAATGACACTTCTCTTATAGTCACTTAGGTCCAATTGAAAGCTCTCTGGTTATCACAAATTTGAAATCTCATGTTGCAGAAAGAATCTGTTTGCATAATGGGGAAATGCCATTATATTTTACTTCCTGATGCATGGTGCCAAACAGCAAACTACTCCCAATTTAGACCTTCAAGGAAGGACGCATTTAAGAAATTATGCAAAATGGAGTTACATCTGTGTGTTGTCAGGGATTTTTCATCCCTCAGGCATAATCGTCCCCGTGGGCCAGGGGAAACAAGCCTTGGGCCTTTAATATCATTACAGGGGCAGGTAGACTCTAAAAGGTACATAGGCTGCCAGTTAGCAGCCCCCTGTAACGGTCACTCTGTGTCAGTTGGTTTTACCGGTAACCTGAACTCACAGACATTTCAAAATCATGGATTTAAAATCCAGGCTCCTCATTGGACAAAGGTGAGGCAGCTTCTAGAGAAGGACCTGTTTGAAAGCAGGACCTTCAGAACGTCCGTATGTAAATAGACTCATGAATAATGTATGAGATCAGGGAATATAAGGCAGCGCCCCACAGCGCTCGGGGGACTTGGTACCAGCTGCCTCTGAGGTGAAGACTTTTTGAAGAGCTCCTGCCTTTTTGAAGATTCCCTGAAGCAATTCCACCTCCGCCCAGCAGGGTCCGCCCTGCTGAGGTACTAGCTGAATCACACACACTAAAAGAGCTTAGGCAGCAGCTCTGAGGTAAATTGGGTGAGGGGCGAACTGGCCTCACCCTTAGGGTGGGGTACTGCGCTCTCACCCGTTAGCACCCAGAGCCTGTCAATCACTGCGGCACCCCCGACCTCGCCGCTGACAAGCAGCTCAAAGGTGAATTTGGTGTGTGTCGAACTGGCTTCACCCTTAGGGTGGAGTACTGCGCACACATCAATTGAAGCCTAGAGCCTGCCACCTTCGCAGCACCTACGCTCTCGCTGCTCATCGCTTTGATTCTTCTTCACCGGACGTGACCAACGCACTCAACTAGACTACCGGACTGGACCCTTACACATGATTGGACGCGTAAAACCCCCTCTACGCCCTGAGACACTAACTCTAAAACCTAATTCGGGGTGTGTAGGGGGATTTAACAGACTGTGGCTCGGGTTGCAGTTTTTACCGGATCAACTAAGAGCCATAACCCGGAGTTAAAATTATTTGCTCCAAGCCCATAATAAGCCCATAGTCGAGGCTTTGTTAGTTAACTGTTATTGCTAAGGTTTCTCTTTTTCCTCCTAACCTTCCCTCTTTCTCTCTCCAATCCCCACTGGGAAATTCGTAATATATTATCTCAGTTGGGAGGAAACCTTGATAGGCTGGACCTCAAGGTTTTCCAATAGGGTGGCTCATCTAGCCATCCAGAGCATATAAGGGTAAAAAACTAATTTATCTTCCCTAGCTCGGAGAAAAAACTTATTTCAAAACTCACTGAGTCTTTTTTACCCTTTTCTCTCATAAGAGAAGTCTCTCATAAGCTCCGTCCATGGAACTCTTGTTAATATTTAGCGTAAGTGTTTAGACTATATATTTTTATAATAATTAAATTTGGTTAAGTTAGTTGTTAATGAATAGTTATACAAGTTTAGTTCATGTGCAGTGTTTGTTCGTTTATATGTTGCTGTTTTTTGGTTAATAAACACAGACATTACTTAGTTTATTTTTCCTCTCCTTGTCTCACCCTTGCCTTTAAAGAGCGAGCCAGCTCCTGACCTACCGGGAATTAAATTCTCCTCAGCCTCTCCACTCTAGCACAACACTGGTCTCTAGGCCCCCTGCCGGAGGTGGGTGGGGTTAGCCTGTTGAGGAGCGGAGCGGCCTTTGCCTGTCGGCGGGCTTCTGCCGTCTCTTCTTTGCCCTCATCTGAGGCCCTGTGGGGATCCGGACGGAACGCTGGTGCGGGGTCAGCGGGGGGTTTGTTGCCCGCGATTCTGCCCGCACTGACATGTGTTTGAATGCCTTCTTCCTGCATGGCTAACCTTTTCTCTGAGCAGACAGTTGCTTTTCTTGTGTTTTTTTCCAAGACACTCTTGTACCTGTCACTAGCTGTCACTTCAAATTGTGATGAGACATTTTCTCCAAGGTGTGACCACTTTGTGTTCATGCCTGAAAATATTTGCTTTGTGGCCTTTCAATTAACAAATACCCACACGCATAACAGAGCTGACTGGAAAATAGTCATCAAAATATTTGCTGGTGGGGGGGAAAAAAGAGTGGGAGGGTAGATAGAAGGGGAATAATCTGACAAATGTTTGAATAACAGTTTCCTGTTTGCCATTTAGAGGTAATGGCAATATATATTCCTTTCTGGGCTTCAAATAGCTTCACCTTTGTACTCTTTTTTTTCATTGTACTCCAAAGTGGCACACTTGGGCTGTGTCTACACTACCACCTTCCTTTGAAGGAAGGGTGGTAATTAGGGTGTTGGGAGTTTGCTAATGAAGTGCTGCTGTGCATAGGCAGCACTTCATTAAGCAAATTCCCCCTGTGGCAACTTCAAAGTTTTAAACTTCAAAGTACTGGCACGTGTCTAGCTGTGGCACACCCGCCAGTACTTCAAAGTGCCAGGGCAACTTCAAATTCCCCTTAGTCCTCAAAATTTTGAGGACTGATTTTTATGTAGGTGAGTGACCCATGATCCAAAAAAAGGTACCTCACCCCTGAGATTAAAATGAATTTTGAGGAGTAAGGGGACTTCAAAGTTGCCCTGGCACTTTGAAGTACCGGCAGGTGCACCGCAGCTAGATGCAAGCTTAAATGCAAGCTACATGCAAGTTTAAAACTTCAAAGTTGCTGCAGGGGGGAATTTGTTCAATGATGTGCTGCTTATGCACGGCAGCACTTCATTAGTAAACTCCCAACACCCTAATTACCATCCTTCCTTCAAAGGAAGGTGGTAGTGTAGACACAGCCTAAGTGTGCCACTTTGGAGTACAAACAAAAAAGTGTGCAAAAAAAAAAAAGAGTACAAAGGTGAAGCTATTTGAAGCCCAGAAAAAAATATATGTTGCCACTACCTCTAAATGGCAAACAGGAAACTGTTGTTCAAACATTTTTCAGATTATTCCCCATCCCCTAATTACCATCCTTCCTTGGAAGGAAGGTGGTAGTGTAGACAAGCCCTTGGTGTTACACCTCCCTCCGTTGCAAATCTTAAATGAGTGTTTTTATTTAACTCCTCCTTTTTCAACATTGTCGATCTGACAAGGCCATAATACAAGGCCAGTGGGTGTGCCATTGTGTAAAATGGAAGCACCAGAAGGACAGTTTCCATTCAGAAACCTAGATAAAGTCACTATTTCCGCTTGCAGGAATCTACTTTTGTTTATGAAAACATGCACTGTGTTCTTCCTGATGAAGATTCTCAGAATAAAATGTGTTAACTCTTGTTTTCCCAGAAAGGCTGATGCACTATGAAATAGGTGTTATATTTAATATTGCAAATAGCTGATGTGGATAATCGTTTGGAGCTTGATCCTAACATCACTGAAGTCAATAAGAGATTTTTTTTTCCCATTGATTTCAACTGTAAGTGAGTCAGGCCCTTTGTCTAGCTTCTACCAGAATCTTTTTTTTTCCCCCAAAGAGAAAATTGTCTTGCTTTCTTTTCTTTCAACTAAGTTCTAAAACCTTATCTACAAGGTCCAGAAAGTTTGAACAACCGTTGTCGTGCACACAGCAGTGTTGGGCTTCTTGAAAAGGCTCTACACTGATTTGACCTAAGAACATTTTAGTTTGCGCTAGTCGGGTCTGCACAAGTTATTTTTTGCGCATCATTTTAATCTGAGGGGTGGGGTACTTTTTTTGGCTCACATGAAAATCAGTTGAAAGCCACATAAGTGAAAACAAAAACCAACAACAAAACCCCTCATTGATGTGATTCCCCGACTGAAAAGCAAAACAAAAACATCCTCCTTCATTCCTCTCTCACATCAGCCCCAGAGCCTAGGGGAGTCAGAACTGGTAGATTTTTGTGCCCAACCCCCCACTGAGGAAGGAACTGAAAATGAGGGGTTCAGTGTAGAACAGAGCTGTCAGGAAGCAGCCTTGAGGTGTGGGGTCTGGGTGGGAGGAAGATGCAGGAGTGGGGTGGAGGGCAGGGCACAAGGGGGTTCCGGAGCAGTCTGGGGATGCAGGCTTTGGGTCATGAGTGGGGTGCTTACCTGTCACAGCTCCCTGGCTGTTCCCAGTACTGACCCCCCATTGTTTTGATTGGCTGCAGTACTGGCCAGTTAGAGTGGCAATTGGAAAACCCTCCCCAGCCAGTGCTGTGCTGCCATACCCTGAGCCAGGAGAGTGGGAGCAGGAGCAGTGAGGGCGTACAAAGCCAGGAGCCGCTTCCTCACCGACAGGTAGACTCTGAGGGCTAGATCCAGTCCCAGCTTGCCTGACTCCTCCTGCGAAGGCTGGGGCTCCACACCCACTAACCTGCCCAGGGCCAGATGCAAGGGAGGGGGCGTGCCTCAGGGCCAGATCCAGGCAAGCCACAGGCTGGATCCGCACTGTGGGGTGGGGATTCCCTACCCATCCTTTAAAGTATGCTACGCTTCAAACCTTGTAGTCTACACAGCAAGACATAAACCAGCTTTACAGATTTCTCACCGTAGTGATAAGTGAGTAGATGTTTTCCTCTTTAGCTACTCTTCCCCTAATTTTTGAGAGCTAGAAAACCAGAGTTCTTTTCCCATCTATAGAATCTTTTATTTCTCTACATTTTCTCAGAGGATATAATAAAAAAGGGACCAGTTTGTCTAAGTTTCCCCAACTCAGCCTTTAACAAGGCTTAATTGTCCGCACAGATGTGTGCTTCAGGTGGATACAGTAGTTCTTGGTCTGTATATTTTTAGGGGGAGAATTCTTCATTGTTTTTAAAGGAATAGCATTAATTAAAATAAACTTTTTTGATTGTATATGTTAATTGGTCTTATCTGTGTTAAATTAGAACAAGATGAGAAATTTAAGGTGTATTTCCAAGTAGGGTTGAAAACAATACTTTATCTGAATATTTATTCAGAATAAAGCTGTCTTTAATTGCCATTTTCCCCAAACGTCTGTTTCACTGATTTCAGGAGGTTGTTGTGTCCATTAAAAACCACTGGAGGCCACTATTGCCATTTAGTTTTCTTCTGAAATTATAAAGGCACACTAAAAAGGTTCTATAATAACAGAGAGAAAGCCATGCTAGTCTATTTTCTATCAAAACAAAAAAGCAGTCAAGTAGCGCTTTTAAAAACTAACAAAATTTACTAGTTGAGCTTTCATGGGACAGACCCACTTCTTCAGACCATAGCCATACCAGAACAGACTCAATATTTAAAGCACAGAGAACCAAAAATAGTAATCAAGGTTGACAAATCATGTGGGGGGGAACAAACTATCAAGGTGAGCAAATCAGAGTAGAGCTCCCCACCCCCTTCTGCCCCTCTACTCTCTGATTTGCTCACCTTGATAGTTTTTTTTTTTTTCATGATTTGTCAACCTTATTTACTATCTTTGGTTCTCTGTGCTTTAAATATTGAGTCTGTTGTGGTCTGGCTATGGTCTGAAGAAGTTGGTCTCTCCCATGAAAGCTCACCTAATAAATTATTTTGTTAGTCTTTGAAGTGATATAGTCAATTTGGTTTCCAATAACATTTTCTTCTAATTTTCAGACCTTAAGCAGTGGTTTGGTTGTGCCCAGACAGAGCACTACTCCAAAGTTCTGTTTCATTTCTTTTCTGTACGGTGTATTGAGAAGCAATCCTATTCCAGGATCATCTTTTCTGTCTCCTCTTGATTGTCTCTTTTAACATTTGCTCTGTTGTCAGTTTTCAAGACAGTATTTGATTTGGTGATTCTGCCTCTACTTTGTTTCGTTTTATAAGAAGCAATCCCTTTACACGCACATCTCATTTTCCTGGAACAACCAAATCCTTACCTTTTTGTTTTATGTAATAAGAGGAAGCTGTATACCGAATTTGGTGGTCCTATTTCTTAATGTTTAGGAGGAGCTCTTGATTAAACAGACAAATTCCCTACAGGATATAGTAGAAGAGAAGATTTATCCAGTGTTGCTTGTGTCCTACAGGCCATGGTGTTAGTCATATGAGAGGTGAGATTCAGAGTAGGGGACTGTGGTGTAGGGTGTGCAAGAGGCAGGGCAGGGCTGTAGGAATGGGGATGTAGGGGGTTGCGAGTGTGCAATGCTCAAGGCAGTGGGATACGGTGGCCAGCAGCATTCCCCATCCTGCCAGAGCATGCCTGGGATCATGGCAGCCATGTTGCCTGGTTGGTGGCTGCTCTGCAGCTCTCCTGAACTGTTGGGGATACACTTGCTTGTCCCCCCTGTGGTCATTCTGAACTATAACTATCCCTGCTGCCAGATCCATCCCTTTCCACTGATGTGAAACAGGCACATTCCACACACCCCCCATTCTCCTGGCACAAACAGACTCAACTTGCTTTAAGCTCTGATAAGAGGAAGCTGCATACCAAACTTGGTGATCCTAGCTCTGCCTATTTAGGAGGAGTTCTTGAATGAATGGAATTACAGAGGGATATACAGATACATAGATGCAGAAACCCTCTCAAATATATTGTAGAGCAAGCCCTTTTGATATAAAAGAGGCACTGGTGTGTGTGTGTGTGTGTGTGTGTGTGTGTGTGTGTGTGTGTGTGTGTGTGTGTGTGTGTAGAGCAAGCCCTTTTGATATAAAAGAGGCACTGGTGTGTGTGTGTGTGTGTGTGTGTGTGTGTGTGTGTGTAATATTTTTAGAAGCATAAACTCTGGCTTGCTTATAACTGTTTACATTTAAATAATGATATTAAATAGTAGCGATCGTGCTTTGGTTACAAATGTAAGTAGGAATCTTTTTTTTATCAAAATCAACAGGACCTCTGCACAGTGAGCCACAACTGTGGAACAGCATTACGATAGAATCGGTAATACAATCAGCTCTATAAAATTGTAGTGTGTATATATGTGCTTTGAAGATTACAAGTTTTCTAATTGAATTTTGCTTTGGATTGTTTACTCAGCTTGATATATAGGGTGACTAGGAAATCTTTGCAATAGTTACCTGATGGACTGTGCAAATACCATCATATAAAATTAGGAACCATATTTAGAAAATGACACATAATCCCAGTTTTCTTCACTAACTGATGCAATACATATTTTGTGCTCACCAGATTTAGCACCATAACAGTTAATGGAATCTTAGTTATCACAAACTCTGGTTTCCAAAATAGTCATGTCCCCAGAAGCTTATTAATTATATTGAAATTACCTTTATTATCCAAAAGCTTAATTATGCAAATGTATTCCGTGTCCCCATTACATTTGTATAACCAATATTACAGTAATACTGGTGCACATGCATTAAAGCCCAATCACTGCTACTGGCAGTTGGTCCAGGTAAGTTGCCAGTTGCTGCACCCACACATTGGAAGTATCCTGACAAGAGGCTCAAATGAAGGGTCTCAGTTCCCTCACTTCATTCACAAAATGATATATGATCATGTCACTCAGCAGAGGGTGAGGCCTAGGGTGTCTGGTCTCTAGAAAACTTATCTAATAGAACTGTGGTAAGTGACAATGGCCCTTGCTTATTGCACTTTCTCTGAAACAACAATTTATAAATCAACTGTTAAGAAAACATAAATGGATCAGTGTGCAGTTGATCACTAGCAGAAGGGAATCCCAAAATTACACATTGGAGAAAGCAAAACCCTCTACAGCATTTTTCTCCCAATTATGATATTCTGGAGTACACCTTGTGGGAGGTAGTGGTTGGCCTAGGAATGTAGGAAAAACAATAGTCTATAGCTGATAACTTGATCAGCATTTTAAAGTGTTCATTGATAAAATCATGGAACTATGAGGAATCTTAAGAGGTCATCAAGTCCACTTTGCTGCACTCGTGGCAGGACCAAGTGTCATGTAGACAATCCCTGATAGATGTTTGTTTAACCCAGGGGTCAGCAACCAAAAGAGCAAGAAGTGCCATTGTTTTCCAATTCAGCAAAAAATTCAATAATTCAAGAGCTGCAGTGCTTTGAATACAAGATAGTCCTTAATAAATAAAGTCAAACCATATTGTTTTAACTCCTGTTTTAAGAGCTGTGCACACACACTAGGCTCATCTATGTTAGCCCCTTCCTTCAAATGTAAATGAGCCAGATTGGTGAATAGCAATGAGGTGCTCCACTGCATATGCTGCACCTCATTAGCATAATTCTCACCATGCGAACTTTGAAGTTGCTAACTTCGAAACGCTGGCAAGCCATGTAGCCGCGGGCACTTTCACGTACCCATGCAACTTCAAATTGCCCTTACTCCCAAAACCTCAGTGATTTGTAATGCAACATATGTTTACTGCAGGACATTGACAAACTTTTTATATATTCTATTTCTCACACTTTACATGTGTTTGTACCACAGTCTTCCTGACTTTCACTCCTGAAACTTCTCTCTCTCTGGAAGCTGTTAGGGGGAGTTAGGCAACATTTTCAGATCACATATTGTTTGCTATTTAACAAATTATTTGCTATTTAATGACATTCACCATTTAATTAAAATGAGTTTTCTTTTTTCTACTTTGCAGTTATCGGCTGTGGCCACACTTGGCCAAAACTTCGAAATGGCCATGCAAATTCCTCTCAGCAGAGGGGAATAAGGGGATTTCAAAAGATGCAGGGTCCTTTTGAAAAGGACCCCTATGTAGCCGCGCTGAGCTGTGAGTGTTCAAAAGCGGTGCTTTCGAAGCACCGCAGCCAGAAGTGTCCTAATGCTAATAAGGTGCTGAATATTCAATTCAGTGCCTCATTAGGAATCTTCGAAATGGCCATTTCGAAGTTTTGGCTAAGTGTGGCCACAGCCATAGTGTTGGGAGCCACAAAGAAGTCCTTAAGGAGACACATGGCTCTGGAGCTGTGGGTTAGACTCCTTGTCTAATCTGCTCTTAATATCTCCAATGATGGAGATTCCACAACCTCCCTAGGGAATTTATTCCAGTGCTTATCCACCCTGACAGTTAGGAAGATTTTCCTAATAGCCAACCTAACCCCACCCCCCTTCCCACTGCAATTTAAGCCCATTCTTTGTCCAATCATCAGAAGTTAAGTAGAATATTTTTCATTTAATTGTACACAACAATCTTTTAGATAATTGAAAGCTGTGATCACGTCCTCATCTCTTTTTCTAAACTAAACAAACCCAGTTCTTTTAATCAATCTTTCCTCATTGGTCATGTTTTCTAGACTTATAATAACTTTAATTGCTCTTCTCTGATCTCTTTCCAGTTTGTCCACATCTTTCCTTAAATGTGGCACCTAGAACTGGGTACACTACTCCAGCAGACGCCTAATCCATTTGGAGTAGAGCTGAATAACTATATCTCATGTCGTCTTTACAACGTGCCTGCCAGTGCATCCCAGAATGATGTTTACTTTATCAGAGACTTAGTAGCCACAACTGCCAGGATCTGCAGCCTTTACTAGTATTATCTAAACCTGTGCTATGTTTCACTAAAAAGCAAATGAATCAACATCTTATACACTAAAGATGAGCTCAGCAGAATGATTTTTATCAGTTCTCTCAACTTGCCATCTTTTTCACTTGCTGACATGCTGTGTCTATGCATCTGTTAGAATGAATCCTGTTTAAGGGCTTCCATCTTTTGTCCACTAGAGGTAACCCTAACATAGCAGCTGTCCTGAAAAGCAGACAGGAACCAATGAGCTCAGTTCCTTTGTTTCCAAAACAAAGAAGTGGTCAAGATAATATATAACACAGGTTCTTACTATGCCACCACTATCTACTTTGAGAAGCCATTATCCTTTTCAAAAGCTATTTGTGTAATTATGCAAACCTAGTCTCAATCAAACTTCCTCCTGCTTTATATCAAATGTGTCTGTCCTGTTAATATGCACACTATATTTTAGATAGACAACGTGCCACTTATCAAAACAATTTTCCTAACCCCATCTTATTTCCACACAGGCATAATACTACCATGTAATAAATGTTGTTCATATAAAAAAGTTTAGTAAAAATGACAATTTTTATCTTTCCAAACACCTTTGCCTTGATCTATATACATTAGTATATGTGTGGGAGTGTGCATAACTAAAGTCAGAGCTCAACAAGAAAAAAATATGCTTTTGAGGACTAAATCTCTGCTTCTTTGAAGTGAAGTTCAACGGGGTCAGGATTTCACCTCTGAAGTCAATGGAAGAATTCCCGTTGATTTTATTTCAGCTAGGATTTCACCCCAGGTGTGTATCCATTACAGTTTCGAGAGTTACAGAATGCACTCTTTAGTGGTAAGGTATGAAATCAGTATTATAGTTGTATCATTCTAGAAGAAAGGTATCCATTCATAAAAGAGACTAGGTTTGAAGCAAACACTGCAAAACAGGAAACACTTTAGGTTAGATATATTCATTATAGGGTTAAGGAGCTAAAGTATACAAAATATATAATTCCGACCAGGGGTTCTACGAACTAGAAAACTTAACAGGTATGTCTAGGTATGTTCGGCAGACTAATTAAAGTTGTTTTAATTCTGGAGCATCTTCTCTTTTCTTTGATCTTGAATTTTATTCCCTGTGGAGTATCCCCATTGTGCGGCCATTGGACTGACCAAGTTTTAAACAGCTGTAAACTTATGTACATTTCACCATTTGGGTAAAGAAAACCTAATTAGGATCTGTTTCCTTTTCAAATGGGCTTAGTTGTTCAAACACCTGATACATCATTTCCCTTTCTCTGAGATAAAAATAAAAAAATATATTAACAGAATGTTTGCCCTTCATTGAGAGAGTATCTATTTGGTTTTGGGTTTTTTAGGCTATAATGTTGCTATACTTTATTCTGTTTGAAGTTGCATTTAAGGATGCTGGCTGGCTTCCTCCTTTGAAAGACCCAATGCTAAATTATTGGTCTCCAAAAGATTGTTTTTGTATATCATTTTATTTTAAGTTTAGAGGGAGGGGAATTGAAGTGGAGAGGAAGACAGGATTTGTCAAACACCTATGTTTTTCTGTGTGTGTGCAGACAGTAATGTTGACACTCAGGCTGCATCTACACAATGAGATACATTTGAATTTATTAATATCAAATTTGTAATTCTGGAATTTATAAGTTCAAATTTGACCATCCTTACTTCCCATGTGCTCCTCACAAAGTCAACTCATTGCTACCACACTCAAATTGGCTAACATCAACTGTTGCAGTAGTGCATTGTGGGAACCTATCCCACAGTTCCTCGTCCCTGTAGCATTCTGGGTATGTTTGCTGGTCTTTGACATCTTCCCACATTGCATATTTTTCATTCCCTTCCTGACAATATGCTGATTACTGGAAATAATACAGGGACCTTCCAAGTTAGAAAAAAGAGGATAGAAAAGTGTAGGGGGAAAAAAATTGATTTCCCTGTTCATTATATTGCCCACACAGGTGCAACAACTGTGTTCTCAACTGGCCATCCCCTGAGTGTCCCACCTCCCATCGTTGCTTGTGGTCCCTGAAAATGATGCAGGGGCCTGGACTGTATTCTAACGTTAGAAGAAAGAGGACCAAGTGTAGGAAAAAGAAATTTTGACTTTCCCCTTCACTACAAAGATAATGCCAACACAGTTGATGTCAGTGAGATATCATACACTGAACTTCTAACACAAACAGGAATCTAAGCTAGACCCTCCACCTGTGTGTTTTGCATGGGGTCAAGGCATGAAAACAGATAGCAGTTAGCAAAAAGATTTTTATAACTGAAATATAAAACCAGCAGGTGTCTGCAATGGACAGCAAGCTCCCGATCAGTGCACCCTAAGTTGAGCTAATGGTATCTACAGTGAAAACAGTCATGTGGCAATATTGACCTAATTGCCTTAAATTTGAATTTATCTCATAGGCTGTGTCTAGACTAGCCCTGAACTTTGAAGGGGGCATGGTAATTAGGGTGTCGGGAGATTACTACACTAGCCTTTACCAATTGGGAGTGATGTGTGGGGCACCAGATTTTATAGATCCAGAGGGATTTTCTTCAGGGAGAATATTTTCACATTTCAGGTAACAAGAAAGAAAATACAGCAGCAAAGATACTTTATCTGCCCTGGTACCTAAATTGTAAAGCCTAATGCACAGTTTGGCTGTGTCCACACTACCACCCTCCTTCAAAGGAAGGATGGTAAGTAGGGTGTTGAGAGCTCACTAATGAAGTGCAGCACTTCATTCAGCCAATTTCCCCACCTCAGCAACTTCGAAGCTTTAAACTTCGAAGTGCTGGCTCACATCTGGCTGTGGCTCACCCGTCGGTATGTCGAAGTGCCGGGGCAATTTTGAAGGCCCTGTACTCCTCAAAATTTTGAGGAGTACAGGGCCTTCAAAATTGCCCCGGCATTTGCACATACTGGTGGGTGCACCGTGGCTAGACATGAGCCAGCACTTTGAAGTTTAAAACTTCGAAGCTGCTGAGGGGGGGAATTTGCTGAATGAACTGGTGCACTTCATTAGTGAACTCCCAACACCCTACTTACCATCTTTCCTTCGAAGGAGGGTGGTAGTGTAGATACAGCCTTTTTGTGCAAGCTTATATTCAGTAAAATTTCTGCAGTATATATATTGCAGTAGGATTAAGATACCACGACAATCATTTATCCACATGATACCAATATATATATATATATATATATATATATATATATATATATATATATATATTATGGAAGAGGTAAGATGGTAGAACAGGCATTTGTACCTGACTGGACTGCATTCAGAATATGTAAAGTATTCATTTATTATTCTGGACAATGCAGGTTAGCTTGCTAAATCTCAAAGTACATTAAGTAGTATTTTTTTCTTTTCCCCTCTCCTTGTGTGTCACGTAGGCATTTGACACGAGCACTTGTACATATGGTCTCCTTTGCTTCAGTAGAGCTATTAGTAATTTATTTCTGTGTGTCAGACACAAGTTATACTTGGGATAAATCCTCTTTCATTTGTTTATTCTGTTATTGAGTATTTAATTGTTGCATCTACTACAGCAATGCCAGGAAGGACAGAAGAGAGCTGTCTTAATACTATGATAGCATGTTTCACTTTTATTGCTCTGACACAGAAAGAATAATGTACACTGTGCATGTACTTTTCTGTTTATGAAGTTTATATTGGGCCTATAAATCATATGGGATCTCTTAGAATAAACCATTGATTACCATTTTTCTCTGTTTCACCACTTCTTGATGATGAAATGGTATGCACATTGAATAGTTTCTTTTATAAATATCCAAAAATAGCTTTGCTTTTGAATTGGAGATCTAACACTATTCTTCCTATTCTCATCAGTTTGATACATAGAAGAATGCTTGTGCAGATGTGCATGTAATAGGGCACATTCTCTTCCTGACAAAATAGAAATGCCTGCCAAATGCAGTTTCCTTCTTATTTAAAAAAAAATGCAGTCCAGGCAGGTACAAATGTCTGTTCTGCATGCTTAGCTATGCTTGCATTTACAAATATCATTTTACATTAATCATAGTCATCCAATCAGAATCTAGCTCCTCTGCGTACGTTAGGATCTTTGTTTTAGTTAGGACTGTTTCAGTACAGTAAATCAGGTATACAAATTGTAATGAACACACACATGCAGTCAGACTCAACCCCAGCATCTTGATGAATAAGAATATAGCGTTATTAGTACAACCATTTTTCTTTTTAATGAACGTGTGATTCTTAAAGGAGCTGGACTGACAGATCTGGAGACATAATTGTTCTCATTATTCATACCATTTGTGCAGTAAGAATAGTGGCACTGCAAATTTCTGTATAGCCTGGCTACAATCATGCTCTTACCTGGCATTGGACCAGTCACTCCTAGAGGGAAGAAGAGAGGCCAGCTTCCATATTCATCCTTTAATTACTCTCTTTAGGGACACAGGAAACAAAGGTGCTAATTAAGGTCACTATTGACCTGGAGTGAATTCTGTTCCATGACCTAAGGGCAAATACCATATCCTATCACAGATACCCTGATTCATGAAATCCATATTGATATGGGTTGTGCTACAAAAGATTAAATCAGTAGTCCATCATATATTCCTACTGATGAAGTTTCTTATAAAAATAAAAAACTACTATATTAAATTTTGTTTAAATATCTAACCCAGCAGGCTTAGGTAGTTGTTTTTTTAAATTGTGGGCTGTAATTACATGTAGTACATACAATTTTTCAGGATCTGGCCTGTGGACTGTTGTGAAGAATTCAGTTGTTTTGGAATTAATTATCTTATTAAATATAGACAATAAAAATATTTTTCTTGACTTGCAGTTGGAGTTTGACACTGGTTTCTGAATGTAGTGAGGAGATTGAGTAAACGATACAGATTTGTGTGTATGATGTATAAAATAATTAATTACAGTATTAAGAATTTGTGTAGATATAAATGTAAAAATATTCAGTTACCTGTTAGGTAGACTTTATAAAACAGTGCTTACATCTGAAATCGATACATGTAAACATAGCATGCAAGACATGAGTTAGACTGTTTCAAACAAATGTTTTCATTTACACATAAATATTAAAGTGAAAAGATACTATGCCATTTTGAATTATGCTTGTTTAAAGGATGTATAACGCCTTCAGTGCCATATTCCTACAGATACTGGCAAAGATTTTCTTCTCACCAAATCACCAAGGAAGAAGTTAAATGCCTTTTTGAGACAAAGACTGATTTTTTTTTTTTTTTTTTTTTAAATCTGTAGAAGTCGTTAGCCTTCAATGACTTTTTGTCTGTTTACTCTATTGCAGGGGAGGAATCTGTCTTTTTTTGAGTTTTATCTTGATGTTTGCGATCACTAGACTGTGGTCTGAGTCTATATCTGCTCCTTGGAAAGTTAGGCACTGCTGTACTGATGTTATCCATCTTCTTATCAAAATCATATCTATTATGTTCTTGGACTTCCCGTCATTCGATTGCCATGTCCACTTCTTACAGTCCTTTTGTTGGAATCTCATGTTGCAAATCACCATCTCATGCTCTGTAGCAAACTCTAACAGTTTCTCACCTCGTTCATTTTTTTTCCATATCCAAACCTTCCCATGACTCTCTCTCCCAACCTTCATTATCTGGTCCAACTTTCGCATTCCAATATCCTCCGATGATCAACACATCTTTCTTCGGTATCTCCTCCACCGTCTTTGTCAAGTCTTAATAAAATATCTCAATCTCTTCCTCTGTACTGTCCGACATGGGCGCATACACCTGAATGACTGACTGAGATGAACAGTTTTGCTTCAAATCGCGTGACCATCATTCTTGCACTCACTGGTTTGTATCCTAATAATGCTCTTCTAGCTGTTTTGCTAAGAAGAAATCCAGCTTCTGCTTCGTGCTTTGTTTGGTTTCCTGACCAAATGATTTTGCAACCGCATATCTCTCCTGATCCTGTCCAATGCATCTCTGCCAGTCCAAGTACATCACATCGATATCTCTCCATTTCCTTCCAAAGCAGCTCTAATTTTCCAGTTGCCCACTGTGTTCGAGCGTTCCATGTTCCAATGGATAGCATATGTGTTAGATGTAATTTTCTTTTGATAGCCAACTTATCAACTCAACCCTAATTGCTCGATTGGTATCACGGACCTGGTTTATCTGGGCGACAACTGAGCTGGCATCTTTTAACATTTGGTTGTACTGGCATCAGATTTCATTCATATTGTTGTTTGACGGTCAGTGCAGAGACACACATCTGATCAACCCTCCTCCTTCATCCAGGCTTGGGACTGGCATGGAGCTCTCAGTCTTGAAAATGTATTTATTCAGCAGCATGTTGTACGGATGTGAGACATGGATGATAACAAAAGATTCAAAAAGAAGAATATTGGCATTTGAAAGGAGTTGTTATAGAGAGATTCTGATAATACGATGGATGCAGAAGGTCACCAATGAGGAATTATTTAGGAAGATAGAGCTGAAAGAGAACGTGGTGCAGCAGGTTATGAAATGGAAGCTACAACTATCTGGACATATTTGCAGAATGAACGACGGACGAAAAATCGAGACCCTAGTATTCGGCATAATGGATGGTTCGAATAGGAGAGGCAGACCCCACAGAATGGATAGATAATGTAGCAGATTGGTGTGGAGCTAGTCTACAGAAACTAAGCCACTTTGCACTGGGTAGGGAAAGATAGAAGGAAATAGTGAGAGAGGCATCAGACGCCAATGGGCTCTGAGCCCACGGTTATTGATGATGATGAATCTGCGTCTTTACTACATTTCTCTTTTTTGAAAGAGGAATGCAAATGAGGGAAATCAAAAGTTCAAAAGAAGTTCTGATTTATAAATCTCACATTTTATTTGCATAATCTCTTCCAATAGCATTTTCGGAAGAGATTTTTTTTTTTTTTGGGGGGGAAGCAGTGTAGACAGGGCTTTTTCCTGGGGTGGGGAGGGGTAGAAAACCCCACCTATTTAGAAAGAGCCCTAGACCTCATTCTTTTCTTTTTAGGAACAAGAGTTCTTTCAAAAAAGGTGGAGTTTTTTTTCTTTGTTTTTGTTTTTTGAAAGAACCCCATCTATGCTGCTTTTTTTCCCCCCAAAATTCTCTTTTGAAAATGGTTGGAAGATTATGCAAATGGAGTCTGAGATTTGTAAATCAGTGCTTGATTTGCATTTTTGATTTCCCTTATTTGCATTCATCTTTCAAAAGAGGAATGTAGTGTGGACACAGCCCTTGGTGTTTCTCTTAAGCCATATAGATATATAAATCTGTTACTGCGGAAAACAGGGAAACAAAAACCTGTGTACCAAGAATAATGTCTAAGAAAAGATTAAGCAAATGGCTTCCAAACAACTGCACTGTTATATGCATGTGTGTCTCTACAGCTTTCAATCATCTTTCATGTTAGTGAGCAGTCTTTATTTCAGAGACGTTGTAATCTGGAGGTTAAGATAACAGTTGTATTGTTATGGGAGTGTAGCTTTGTATTGATGTCAAGCTTGCAGGATCTTTATCAGTTATCTGCTCCAGCATATTCAGCCTAGAACAAATATCTTTGAGGCTACTTCACTTACAAAATTCCCTGCAGAGCCTAGTGTTCCCGGATGCTATCAAGCAGTGTCAGTGGACAGGAGTATAGTATAACTCTCTGAAACTTAACGCCCCCCGCCCCCCGGCCGGCGGATCCTATGTGCTTTTGTAGCACTTACCCTTAAATTGTCTTCAGCATGGGGGAATGTACATCCAGGCCATAATAAGGGATTGCTCGCTTTTGTGTAATGTGCTGTAGCTGGCTTTGTAGAAGGACCACAGAGGGGCAGAAAAGGAATAAATCCACTCAAGACACAGGCTCTAATGCTGCAAATTAATCTACACAGATGGATCCTACTAAGTCTATGCAGGGCACACCGATGGTAATGGACGCCACTCAGATTTAAAGGTCTGTCTGCAGGAACTAGTTTGTAGGGTTTGGATAAGAAGGTGGACAATGGAACAATATATGAAAATAAAATGTAGAACAACTGGGAAATGGAGTAGTGGAGGAGAAAAATTCTAATGGCAAAATTGTGTGTGTGTGTGTGTACAGGAAATTAACCTAGCACTTAGGGGTGGTCACCTTTGCTAATATACAACACAAGCTTCTTTTTACAAAAATGTATGTTAACTAATGGAATCTCCTTTTTAGAAAAAAATAAAAGAGTTTAATTTAAAGGGAAAATATTTCTCAACCTCTAGAAGCATTTTGAGAGGGATTGCAAATCCTCAGACTCAGAGCTTCTCCCTTCCCAGGTACAACTATAGAGGGCAGGGAATTAAACAGGTTAGCACTAGATATGTTTTGCAACTGGGGCTTCATTCCCAGTAACTGTTGGAAATGGAAATATGGCCTAAAGCATTCAATATACACACACAGAAATTACCTGTGTACCTGCACGTACATGTTAGAGAGGGAGGGGGAATTTTCATCATTTCCCAAATCTCCATGGTGTATATAGTATTTATTTATTATGCTGGACAATGCAGGCCAGCTTGCTAAATCTCACTGTAAAGTACTAACAAGTATTTTGTTCTTTCCCCTCTTCCTGGGATGTCACTTAGACATTTGACATGAGCACTTGTGTGCGTGTGTTTGGGTGCATGTGCAATTTCCTAAGCTCTAATGCTGTGATATTCCTACTGTGCTCCAGTCCCAACTTTTCAGCTGCAAACAATAGTGCATTGTATGTTCAGGGCCCTGACATATGACACTCTGAGAATGAGCCAGCAGAGGAGAGCAGCTGCTGCTCAGGCCTTGCCTCGGAATTCTTCCCTCTCTTTACCTTAGTCCAGAGTCAAGTGATTCCCTTCAGAGAAAGCAAATTCATCCCATGCGTGCCCTGCAAATGTGGCTGGAGAGGAAAAAGACCACACAGTTACTCCAGCACCCTATGCCAGGACAAACAAAGCAACTTTTCAGCATCCAGAAAGCAACAGAGCTGCAGTGAGGCTGTGTGGGTTTTCCTTGTCCCCTTGATAAAATGTCAAGCGGTCAGAAAAAGTACTGTATATTCAATCCTAGTGTGACAAGGTAAGGCTGGGAGGGGGCAAGAACAAGAAGAAAAAGCAGGGCTGGCAAACAGGTGGAATGTGAGCACCTATTGGAGGCTGCCCTAAGTCAATTGGGGCCAGCTGGGTCCACTTAAGCCGCTTTTAAAAGAACCCTTGCCCAGTAGGTGCGGGGAGGAGAGGAGATTTCTAGAGGCACCAAGAGGAGGAGAGAAGTGCTCAGCCACAAGTGGCTAAAGCCCTGTCCAGGAGGCCCTGAGATTGGGTGTAAGGCTAAGTGGGCTGAACCCACAGGAGGAGCCAAGCCAGAAGGGGGAACAGGCGATGGCAGCGGCGGCTGCTGCTGCCACTGCCACTGCCACTGCCTGGAGGAGGTATGGAGGGGAGGAGTCATCTGGGGAAGTGACCCAGGGAAGAGCTGCAGTGTTCATAATGAGGGGACCCCTCTCCCAACCGCCAGCAGCCACACAGGGTCCCTGGGTCAGAACCTGGAATGAGTGGGGGGGGGGCAGGCTTCCCCCCCCAAACCACCATCTCCCCCTCCTTCCACCGTCTCAAGGGCAACAGTGACCTGGCTTTAGGAGAGTGGACTAAACAGGGGCCTGGAGCCTGGGGGACCAGGCCAGCCTTGCCATACTAGTCAATGTCATGGACTATCTTCCTGCAATTTACTCTTATTTACCTAGGGCTGGGGAAGAAAGGTGCTTTAAAACAGACAAAAAGACAAAGTTCCTGTGCAACTTTTTGGCACCATCCCATATTTTGTTTGCTTTTATAGGGATAACCTGTAATCAGCAGATGTACCTTAAGTAAAGAAATGAGAGAGACTTGTACAGAGTGGACTTTACTGATGACAGACACAATTTCTCCCATGCATTCTAGTGAAAAGAACCTGTGCTGGGGTGAGATCAGTGCCACTGCACTCTGACTCACTGCAATCTGACACTACAACCTGTCCTTAGAGAAGACAAATAAAGCTTAAATTCATGATTAACATAGCTGTATGTTAGATGACTATTTAGGAATACTGGTATTCACCTTTCATGTATATTATTCCATTATTAGCTTTTGTATGGATTTAATTGCTCTGGTGATTTCACAGTATAGGTAATATGATGTTGTCTGTCTGGCCCTGGAAAGAGCAATTTTCGGATCACTCAGTGGAGTTGCAAAGTCTTCCTGAAGTTTTTTAGCCTAAATACGCTCTTAATATCTGTAATTTTCCTGTGGTGGTGCCAGGTTGTTACTGACTTTAGCGATCTGTCACATGCACTCCTTTTTTCTCATGTTCCTGTTGTAATATGTGGTTTGTTGAAACAGTTGTTTTAGTGCTATTGTTCTTAACCTTCTCAGACAACTGTACTACTTCAGGAGTTGGATTTGTCTTGTGTAACCTAAGTTTTACCTCACTTAAACACTTACAAAATCAAACCTAAAGACACAAAAGTGTCACAATAAACTATTACTGAAAAATGGCCTACTTCCTCATTTTGTCAATATGACATTTTAGTTTTTACTGACTTTGTTAGCATTTTTTGTGAAGCCTGTTGTAAAACTAGGTGAATGCTCAGATCCATTGATACACTCCTGAAAGACCTCTGGGTACCCCCAGAGACACATGAATTATTGATTTAGTGCACCCATGCCAGGCCAATTCTAGCCTTGCTGTACATTAATTTTCCTAGTCCCATAATGTATTTTGACCTTTCCCACATAGTCATTATCCATTTATTTATGGCATCCATGACTGGAGTATCATTTTCTGGTCTCTGTTTGAACAAAAAATATTGTTTGGTGTAGGTGTAACACTGTTCTTTGAAGCCATGATGATGTTTCCACATGAGGGCATTTTTTCATGATTTCCTACAATGGCTGATGATCAGATTCCTCCTATAACTTTTTCCTCCCATATACATGTTCAGAAAAAGTTCAGAGGGCAACATGACTATATTATCTCTCTTTGGATTAGTGCATAGTTTTGTGTCTGTGGATATGAAATACTTTGAATTCATAAACTGTTAGCTTGCCCCTAACACAGATTCAGTTCTTTGCTTGGATCCGTTCATGCAAATGATTCCTTTATATTTACACTATATCATTTATGGCCCTGTGCCTACACAGGCAATTAGTGGCTTCACTTTAGTAAAGACCTGGAGGAAGTATCTGGGGATTTCTGCTTTGTGCCACTAGTCAATTTCAACAGTTTCTAATGTGCCCCTGGGCAACACAATCAATGCCCCGCCCCCCATTCTCCTCACACAGGGAAACCCTGAGCACCACCCCTCAATCAGAGGACCTTTGGCCATCACAACTCCATCCCCTACCCCCCATCAACACTGCATTGTTTTGCCCTCCAACAATCCTGTGCCCAGTTTGGCTTCTTCCACTCTCCTGTCCCCACAGCAACCTCCAGCCCAGCATTCCTGTGCCAAACTTAGACCCTTCCCCTCACTCCCCCCACCCCCCAGCTCACCTTTGCCCCTGAGCAGTCCTGTGCTGCTGCTTTCTTCCTGCCACCCCGCCTACCTCTGCCCACCTCTCTGCCCTTTCCCTTCCCAGCCTGGTTCCTCCACCCACTTGCTTCCTGTAGTCCCGTAATCTGCTCTGTCCCAGAGCTCCATCCCGCTTTCTCTTCTCAGCCTCCCCACCTTCCTTCCCAGCCTTGCTCTCCCCTCCCCACTCTCTCACACAATTACAGTCTCTGAGCCCCTCCACACCCTGCAGCTCCAGGGTCTCCTGCAGTCCTATCACACTGCCAGAACAGTGTTGTTTAAAAGGGGATGGGACCCAGGCAGTGCTACAGCAGTGGCCATGGCAGCCCTGGGCCCCCTTAAGTCCACCAGGCCCTGATGCAGCTGCTGTCCCCCACCCCATAGGTGGGCCTGATTCCTTCTATGTGACTTTCTTTGTAAGCAAAAACATACCAAAAAAAGGGGGGTGTAGTGAGGCAATCCCTTACCTATGGGCACTAAGCTGTGGAATTGGCGTAGCACTAACTTAGAACACAGGCAAGAACATAAAAAAGCAAGAGCAGAAGTAATTTTTTTGAGCGCCATAACACTCCACTCTTCACAGATGCATTCCACTGTTTACAGGAGAGCACTGCTCACATTACTGTTTGGAGCAGCAAAGTTTTTGTTGTTCGCGGGGCGGCAGGGCTAAACAGGCCCACAGTCAGCCATTCTGGGCCCCAAAGCAGAAATCACTGGGCCCCTAGCCACCTTCCTTGGTTGGGGCCACAAGCCCTCCCTCCTCCACCACACAGAGAAACTTCATTCACTACCCTGCCATAGGACTGCTGGATTGATCCAGCTGTGTTCTGGATGAGACCCAAAGCAGCCACACCCCACTTTCCTTCCCTATCCTGGACCCAACCTAACTGCTCTGGGAAAAGTTGCAGCAGCATTTCTTCATCCAAAGATGCTTTTGACATTCCCCATGCAGATTGTGGGGCTCAGTAATCCAGCCCTGGGACCTGCATCGGGCGTATAAAAATATCTTTGAATCAAGAGACACTTTCTCCAGAGCAGGCAGAGCTACCATGGCAGCAACCAGGGGCCCCAAGCCCCTTTCAATCATATTGTCCCTGGGCAACAGCCCCTTACCCACCCCCCCCCACCGGCAAGTTTGGGTTTAAGCACATGACTAAAGCTTTGTCAATTGCCAGTGCAGACTAAACCCTAGATGTAAGATTAAAATATCACTTTGTTACTGCTTATCAAAGCATGGACGAAAGAAGAACTATATGTCACAAACTTTACCAGGGCTTCTCAAGTGATCGCTCATTAGTATAAGGTTGACTCATGTAATCTTATTAGGTTTGATCCTGGACCGGCTTAAAATGCCGTAATGACACGGAAGTCAGTAGAGCTATGTCTGTTCACTGCAGGATTTGGCCTGTAATTATCCTGATGATGATCACCATTTTATTTCTGTTGCTTAAATCCATACTGCAAGCAATATAAATATTGGAGCTTCTGGTTGCATTTACATACGCTGTACATGCCAAAAGTCCTATAAGAACTATTCAAGCAATAATCCCAAAGAAGTTTGCGCAAGTATTAGAATTGCTTTCATTGTTAACAGCGTGGGGTAAATTCAATGTTCAGAATGATAAAGAATGGCTCAGAGGAAAGGATTAAATAAACCTCGACCCATAGATTAGAACAGCAAGATTGTCTCATGGCAAAAGAGAGCTTTACCTGCGTGCTAAAACTGTTCATTCTGTTTTGATTCTGGATTTTTTTTCAAGTTACAAAACAGGATGTTCTGGTTTTGGCTTCATAGAGTATTAAAACTGGAAGAGAAAACGAGAGGTCAAGTCTAGTCCCCTGCACTCACTGCAGAACCAAGCACCCTTTAGACTGCCCCAATGGGTGTTTGTGTAATCTGCTCTTAAATATCTCCAGTGATGGAGATTCCACAACCTCCCTGGGTGATTTATTCCAGTTTTTAAACACTCTGACAGTTAAGAAGGTTTTCCTAATAGCCAACTTATACCTGCCATGCTGTAATTTAAGTCCATTGTTTCTCCTTAACTTCTGATGACAGAAGAAAATTTTTCTTCCTACTCTGTATAATTTTACAGGGCATGGGCAGTTCAATGCCCACTCACATCAATGGAGAATCTTTCCATGGACTTCAGTAAACATTGGTTCAAGCCATATATTTGGAAACCCTGTATGACCTTCAGGTTATGGTTTCAAGGATTATTTTCTTTGCCATTTTTGGCTAATATTATTCCATTCTGGAGAAAGGTTTTCTTAGATCGGATATTCAGGGCTTCACTGTGAGCAATCCTTTTTACACTATCATCACTCTGCTGATTGAAGGAAACAGAGGCTGAGAGACATGAGGCCAATGAATTGACTCTTTACTGTCCTGCTGATGTGTATTAATTGTTTCTAACTGTATTTGCAACCACTGTACAGAATAGTTTGTTTTTGAGTTGAATAGCTTGTGGAATTGATTGTGTTTAGAACCTGACTATTTCCTCTCTGCAAGAATTTGGCTGAACTGTTTGCTCAGTACAGACACTACCAGGTATACATACATATCCAAACTGCAGTGGAGTCCGATCATGTGGAACTCGAATGGAAAGGCTTTGTCTCGGTGGCTACGTCTACACTAGCCCCAAACTTCGAAATGGCCACGCAAATGGCCATTTTGAAGTTTACTAATGAAGCGCTGAAATGCATATTCAGCGCTTCATTAGCATGCGGGCGGCCGCGGCGCTTCGTAATTGACGTGCCTCACCGCCGTGCAGCTTGTCCCGATGGGGCTCCTTTTTGAAAGGACCCCGGCTACTTCGAAGTCCCCTTACTCCAATGAGCTGATGGGAATAAGGGGACGTCAAAGTAGGCAGGGTCCTTTCAAAAAGGAGCTCCATTGGGACGAGCCATGTGGCGGCGAGGCGCGTCAATTTCGAAGCGCCACGGCCACACACATGCTAATGAAGTGCTGAATATGCATTTCTGTGCTTCATTAGTAAACTTCGAAATGGCCATTTGCATGGCCATTTCGAAGTTTGGGGCTAGTGTAGACACTGCCATAGGGATTAATAAGGGCATTGTGCAACTTGCAGGAAAGCTGGTGCTTTCATCAGCCAGCTGGTTCTACTGGGTTTAGCTTCCTTCACTCGGGGAAACAGGCGGAAGAAGTCTTGTTTGTAGGGCCCTAGACACTTGAGAGTTCTATAACAATGTGCTCAGACAAGATTAGATGAGTTTTGAAGAGCCTGTAATTTTTTTCTGTTACAATGAATATACATTGGTGGTGGTAGAAATTAATTTTATATCCAGTGGGCCACTATACAATGAGACATCATTTCCATTGTAGATGACATCTGGGGTTGTGGTAAAATGTATGAAATGTGCTGCATTATCTCGTGCTAATAGCATGATTTGTTTGCTTCCCCACTATAGACCTTACAAGGTCACTGCAGCTGTCTTTAAATGAGTATTTTGTTGGTTTAATCGTTGTGTAGTGTCACTTCTTTTAGAAAAGGAATGACTTCTTTGTTACTTTTTAATTACATGGAGAGAGATCACCCTTTTTAGCTACCACTGATCTTTGAAAAGAAAAATGCCATGTTTATACTGATAGTTGCATAAAATATGGAAATCAGTGGAAGGTTTTACATTTTCAGAATAAAGGTACTTATTGACAGGACCCAACCAAATTCATGAACATGAAAAGCATGTCCCAGACTATGAAATCTGGTTTTCACTTCTGAAGTCTAGTCTTCTGTGGCATTTTACCCTGTACCATTTAGATTAAATGGGGAAATCCAGTGTTTCTCAAACTGGGCATCCTGACCCAAAGGAGGGTGGTGATGTGGGCTGGGGGCTGCAAGGTTACTTTAAGAGGGCTGCAGTATTCCCAGCCCTACTTCTGTGCTGCTTTCAGAGGTAGGCTGTTGTGGCAGCTCTTGGCTGGGCACCAGCAGCAGTGCAAAAGTAACTGTAGTAGTACCACAGCCCTAGTATAAGAACCTTGGAATCCCCAGATAACTGGGGCGATTACAACCTGTGACACTTCTGATTTAAACATCTGATGTTGCAACATTTCTTATGCTAGAGAGGGGCAAACAATGTTCTGCAAGCCACAGCTGGCCTGTTGGATCCATCTGTCCAGAGATGTCCCATTCATACGATGAGACAGAGCTGCCACTGCAGGTCCCACATTTTTAGGAGCCCCATGGTGGCTGCCCCAGCTGTACTGTGGGTAGGACAGTGGAGGATTACCTGAGGCAGGGCGCAGTGGTGTGGGGCTGCAGCAGCAGTGGGTTGCTTCCCCCTACATCTTCCACTCTCATTGTGTGGGTGCACCAGTGGCAACCTGCTCCACTCTGTCATGAGGTGCCCTCCGTGCACACTAAGTCCCACTTCCCCATGGCAGCGGGAAGTTGCCTCTGCTCCCTACCACCCCTGCAGAATTGGGCTCAGTGGGCCATGAGGGTGCAGTGGAGTGGAGCAGAGGAGACTCCCGCTGGCACTGTGTGGTGAGCTCAGATGGCGGGGGGCAAGGGGAGGCAGCCCCCTGCTGATGTGTGCCACATAGCCCTGCCCCATGTAATGCCTAGCCCGGCTGGTTGGGGAAAGGGTAAGAAAGCAGGTGGGGTGCAGTGGGGGGGGGAAGGCTGGGGCCTGCAGTGCAGCATGTGTGGTTGCCTTGATACTTGGGGCACTGTGTGGAGGGGGGCGGGGGTGTCCTGGGCCCTGCTCCCCCTCAGGGTGGCAGCAAGAGTAGGGGATCACCTCCCCTTACCCCCCCTCCCGCCTGCTCCACCCCACTGCGTTCTCCCAGCTGACTGAACCCTGCTTCTTCATGAGCTCAGCAAGCGAGAAAGGCACAGCGCAGCAGAGCAGAGCAGGCTGCCACTGGTACTACCCACACAATGAGTGTGGAAGGAAACTCCCTACTGCTCCTGCCATCTGATGCTGAGTCCTGCCCCAGGTAACCCTCCTCATCCCATCCATAGGCTGTTTGGAGCAGCCACTGCTGGGCCCCAAAAGCACAGGGCTTGGGGTGGCTGCTCCACTTTGGCCTGTGGATGGGATGGTTCTGCTCCATAGAATCCCCCTCCCACCTCAGTGAAACCATTGTGGGTGGCCCTCCATATCATTTCCATACCCAGATGTAGCCCTCAACCCAAAAAGTTTTCCCACCCATGTCCTAGGACCATCAAATTGACCAAAATGGACAGAGAATTTGGTGGGGCTGTCTACTGTAGATGAGGCCTTCAAAAATAAAAGAAAGCTAAAGAAACACCCGACATCATCAACTTTTCCTTGAATTCTCGACATCTGAAATCTGTAGCAAAGAATATGCTTTTTTTCCTGATACAGTAATGTTTCTGCTTTTGAACCCAGTTATTAATTCTGGAATTCTGTCAGTTTAAGTACTCAACAATTACATCCTTAAGGAGAAGTAAGTAATTAACTGCAGAACCTGCAACCATGTGGGAGAGAGAATTTGTTGTATTTTGCTAGAATCGGGTCTAAAATCTCCCAGTGTGTACACAAAAATAATATCACAGTAGTTTAAGCAATAAATGGGCTATTTCATCCAACAAATACATGTTTCTAATTTTAAAAAGCATTTTTTGGAATGTGGGGCTAATAGAGAACCTTAAACTGATTTCTCTTGCTCATTATTCTCCGCACAATTTATATTATAAACTCCAGTAATTTTAAAGCTCACTGAAAAGTTTTCCATTGTTCTGTATGTTGTGCCAATTGTGCAGCATTCCTTCAAATAGGTAAATAGACTCTATAAGGCAATCCAATATATATGGGAAATCACCAATTTGTGAAATTTTTCTCTTTCTTGGAGGGGGGAGGGGGAAAGTGTTTGAAAGGAGTAAAGGAATAGAGTAAACATACAAATTACTGGCCACTTACATTGCTATATACAACCTAGAAAAGCTTGTTTTAAAGGAAGCGCCCTTCTGTTGCAGACAAAGGAGCTAGTTCTCCAAAGCTGTGGAAAAGAGCTCTCCTCCTCAAATAAAAGGTCTAATGACCCCTGTAAACAGAGCCATAATGTAATGCTTTAGGTTGATTTTCAGGAAAGAGTTGCTTTGTTTTTTCTGTCACTGCAGTAAGGGGAAAACAAGGTGTTCTGTGATAAACTGGGGAACCTTTTATAGAGGTTTACTGCCTTTCACACTGGTTCAGAAAATAATCCTGAGTTGCTCAGCTAACATGCAACAACTAGAACTGGGTGTGCTTTTGTTGGCTTGCTTGTTTTTAACTTCTCGTATTGACTGTAAGAACAGGGTTAGAGCCAAGACTGAGAACAAGTTGCTGTTTTCATGCTGACAAATGCAATATTATTTCTTAAACATTTTTGTCGTGTTTTGCAGGCCCCAGGAGGCATACCTCATGGTCAGATGTGGGGCTGAACTGTGAGTGACCTTTGCATGGGTACAGAGTGGAAAGTGCAGATGGGGCTCCCGCTTCCAAGTGGGGCAAGTTGCAGTTATAAAGTCCTTGTGCTGCAGTGCCCAGGCGGCGGGGTGGTAGTGGCGACATGAAACGATTGGGGTGGGTGAATTTATAGACGAGTTGTTTGTAAGACCATATAATACAGTTATAACAAGGAGTCCTGTGCCATCTTAAAAACTAACACATTTATTTGGGCATAAGCTTTCATGGGTTGGAACTCGCTTTTCAAGATGTGAAATTATACAGAGTAACGAATGGTATAGAGAACGTAAATCAGGAGCTTCTCTTCTTTCATTCTCATAACACAAAAGCAATATGATTGGGCATTCAGTTAAATTGGTTTTACAGTCACCATCTTTCAGTCAAAGGAAATACTTGGTCACACAACAGGATGTGGAATTCACATGCTATTACTGAGACAAGGATCTTAGCAGGATTCCAAAAGGATGGCTTTTTATATGGATGAGAAGAATAGTCATCAAACCCTTTAAAAAAAAAAAAACTTTAGAAAGGCGTCATCCTGCACAGTGGCTAACCTTTAACTACTGTGGAATGGGCAGAGCCGTCTTGTCCATAGGATGGAATGGCACTCAGGCCAACACAGCAGCTTTCATACTTTCATTTGTTATGGCAAAACTTTTTTTCATGTTTTCTTAATTACCCATGAATGATAAAAGTTTTGTTGATCAAGTGCTAGTGTAGACATACCCTTGGTTGATTTGGGCTTTTCTGTCTCCTATGAGATGGGTGTTAGATCTGTGGGAAAGACAAATTTTGTAAAGAATGCCTAAACTTATTCAAAGACAAACTTATTCAACGACAAAATTCCTTAAATTCTGTCCTTTCTGCTCACTATATGAGGAGAAAAAAATAGCTACTAAAATAAAAGAGCTAAACCAGAGAGAACGGTAGATTAAATAGCCTTACTACAGGCGTGCTAAGAAGGAAAGCACACAAGACATCTTTTTTTACATGGCCCACTCTGTGACCACTCACTACAGCAATCTCCAACTAGGGACTGTGTGTTTTGATGTACCTGTTCTTTTTACCCTTCCTGGACTGAGCAAGTCACTCAGTTGGGTGTGCAGGGGAAAAGCAGAACGCACATCTTTTTTCCTCTGTATTGCTGTGCACAATAAGGTCAATGTTTCATTGGTAACTATATACTCTGTCCTAACCGGGAACTTCCATCATATATACTAAGTTGTCCTGGGGGATGTTATGCCTGCTGTCATATAATATACTGATGCTGATCCTGGGACAGTGCTGTTCTAGATTGCCCTTATGCAGAACTGTGTGCAAAATGTACAAACTAGCGTGAAAGACTTTAACTACTGTAGTTGCTTAACAGTGTTAAGCGCTCCTCAGGGAGCGGGCAGGTGATGCACAGGCAATTCCTCAAGACAAGAGCCACACTGTGAAAAAGTATAAGAACATCTAGGTTTAAAATCGCTTAGGCATAGGTAGGCATCATTGATTGTCATTTGTTACCTGACTTAAATTTTTGCAGAATGTTTGTGCAGTTAGGCTTGAACTCAATGCAAATATTTTTTTCTTTTTCTTCATTAAAACTTTTTTTTCTAAGTTTACTGTTCTCCAAGGGCAAAGATCTTAAGATCTAACAAAAAGTCTGGCTCTCTTAGCTAGCCTGTGGATTCATTTCCATAAGTGATGGTGAATATCTATCTGTCTCCTGATGTCTCTAGAGCTGTACCTTTTTATATTGTATGGCTACGTCTACCCTACAGTGACCTGTCGATAGAAGTTACTGTTGGAGATCTTCTGACATAACTTCTGTCAGAGTGCAGCCACACGCACAAAAGTGGATCAAAAAAGCAATCCACTCTGTCAACAGAGTGGCCAGACTGCCTAGCCTTCTCGTGACAGAATGGCAGACCAGAAGCACAGCAGACAGGGCTGCTTGGTTACCTGGTGTCTGTTGATAGAGCGCCCCTGCCTCCCGGAGCATTTATATGGCTTTTTTTGTCGATAGATCCTGCAAGAAAGGCATTCTGCCTCGTGGGCTACATCTACACTTGAGGGTTTTGTTTTGACAAAACAGGTGTTTGGCCAACAAACTGCGGAGCATTTGTACATGTAGGTGTTTCTTTTGGTGGGAGATTGGAGTAGGGCTTGGGAATGCATGGAGTAGGAGATGGTTTTTACGGTCTTTTTTATTTTATGTGCATGTGGATGTGTTTATAATACCTACACTGGGCCTAATCACGCAGATTTGAGGTTTTTATTAATTGCAATGAAGAAATTTGCCCAACAGTTTTCTCCTATCACCGCTACTACCCAAAACACTTTTATTTTCCCCTCTCAATCAGGAGCAGTTTATGAGAAGATGCTCTTATAAAGTTTAATTGTGCTCTCACACAGGGTGATGACAAACTGGAAAACACCGTGTTTGCTCTTGTCCAAAAGCGTCTTACAAACTGAGCATTGCTTCCACCAGAAGTCAGACAAAAAGTGCTCTAGATGGAACCAGCATCATCATGGTTCACCTCTTGTCAGTGGTAATCTTTTCATGTTGTGTGAAATGGCATCAAGAATTGGAAAGCTTCTGAAATAGGTTACAGAGCTGAGGGATGTTCTTGTGATATAGGCACTAGACTCAGATTTGGCTTCAGTTCTCAGCACTGCAGCAGAACTTCTCTGTGAATCAGAGACGAATGAGTCTCATTCTCATTGCTAAAATGGGGATAATACTTGTATATTTAAATAAGTTCTTTGGGGACAAGGATCCTTCTCTCCCTCTGAGCTGCACCAAAACAGATGATTATTAACTTTGAAAGCTGGCAAATGGCAGTCTCTCCCAATCTCACAATTTATGAGCTGTTTCTGAGTGCTAGAATTAAAAGCCCATTTTAAAAAATAGTAGCAGAATGGAAATTACTTAACTCTATGCAAAGCCCCAAATAGCCCCTATATTTAGATTGTTTCATTTAATTTTCCCTTGTGACTAATTCTGTCCCACCCCCACGAGTGGTTCATTAATCAAATCTTTTACTTTTCTTTAAGTGAGACACAAAAGGCATGTAATGGGGGTAGGGGAGACAGAATAATAAGAATATGCACAGGATGGCTCTGTCCTTGGAATGAGCTCCTAGCAGGCAAGTCAGGAGATGTACAACCAAACAAAAGGGGTTGGAAATGAATGAACTTAACCCACCTCACATTAAAGTAACCTTATCTGGGGGAAGTTCTGTAATTCTCATTTTAACAAATAGTAACAAATGAGAAGTGATTGCAAATGTGTATACCATAGCCAGGAAGAGGGGTAATTACCTTCCCTAACTGTGTCAGCATGGGCCGTTAAGATAAATAAAGCTACAGTTCTTTTTTTTAAGCAAAGTGAAAAAGAAAAGCTGGCTTTTGTATTTGCTATTCAGACTAAAACCCAATTCTCAGCAGACAAAGAGGAAAGAGATGCATTGTCTCTGCTGCTGTATTGTTTTAGAATCATGTTCTTGACAATATAATGAAACTGATACATGAAACATGTCAGAGAATGAGTATTGCTGCCAGCACCTCAAGGGATTGTCTCCTTTTCTGTTTCTTAAACCTGCTAGACATGGATGACATATGCACCTTCTTGTGTTTATAGGCAAAAGTTAGGAGGAGAGGAATGAAATATTGATACAGACTTGTGAATGCCTTGTGCACAAAAGCCTCACTCATGGCTATAATTTTAATATTTTAAATGCATACTGTTAAATAGAATCAACCTGTTGCCAGTGCAGCAGTCACTTAATGCCACGGTAAGTTTGGAAATTTTCTGAAGCCAGTTGACGAGAAGCTGTACAATCTAAAATCTATTGCTGGGATTCCTAATCAAACATAGATTGGTGCATTCTGATTTGTTTAATAGTCTCGGAGGTGTAGGCATGTTACTCTGCAACTTCATAAAAAAACAAGCAGCTCTGTACCTAAGGTGCTACAAGACTGCCTGTGAGTTGTTTAAGACATCAAAAGCAGCAACTATCATATTGCTGAGAGAGAATAGGCATTTCTGCAGAACATCTAACACAGCAGTTGAGAATGCCTCATTACTTCTTGACAGGCTGGAAGCCAACAATGTTTTTCTATGCAGTTGTGGTATTCCCTGAATCTTGCATTGTTTTTACTACTCAGAAGATTTCTGCTGTGAGCAGTATCATCAAAAGCCTGGTTTTAGTGTGCTTTCAAAAGCTTAATTTGATTAATAGAGATGAAATTGTTTTTAAAAAATGACCTACAGCAATAATTTCAGGGTAACTAAATTGGCACTGCTAAGAAATGGAGAGCCAGGCAGATCAGGGCTAATGACTCCAAAGCATTACTGAGGTTTACTTTCCATAGAAACAGGAAGTTGATGATGTAAGTGGAATTTCCTAAAGTGCAAGACGTACAATACTGAAGGTCGACATCTGAATAGCTGAAATAACCCGAACCATGATCAAAGGTTTGATTTTTACCATGGATTTGTACTAGTGTGCTTTGCTCCTACTATAAATCCTTGTTTTATTTTGGAAATAATTAAATGGTTGTTCCCCTCAAAAATTAATTGAAAACGACTCATAGTTTTATTTGGTCTGAAAGCTTCTATGTGTAATATAGGTAGTCTTCTGTAGCCCCTTTCAGCTGATTGTCTCCCAAGTATAAGATATGAAATATCAAAGTATGAATATATATAATTCTATGTGGTGTGTGTGCGGGGGGCGTTATTGGAAGGAGTATGAGAGAAATGCCAAGACACCTGCAAACATAAGAATGATCACTATGTTTTATGATATAACTCCCATACATGCATGTATAACAATTGCGACTACTACTGCTGATTGGCAGCAGGACTGACAGTCACAGTATGTCCTGGGGTAAGGTGTAGGAGGGGGTGGTTCTGTGCCCCTGGAAGGGGCAGGGTCTTGGACATGATGAGATAGCCAGCCCTAAGTGCCACCCAGACTGTGGTTTGTCCCTTCCCTCCTCCCCACCCTCCTGTCAGAACAATGTGGAGCGGTGCAGAGCTGTACTCCAGTGGCAATTCAAAGTGACCTCTCGTTTTGGCCACCACCACTGCCCCCATTTACAGGCCTAATAATTAGCTAAGAATTACGCATAATAAAACATATGATTTTTTTCTTTTACTCTAGACCAGCTGCTTATTTGCATTTAAAGGCACATTTTGCAGATCATGCTATATCTGTGTGCATGCACATCCTCCTATGTGACTGTAATTTAGGAGATGAGTTTTGAAATTTTAGTCCCATAAATAGATATGAATGTGCAGAACTATGAAGATCATTGAACAGCTTCAAACCAACAGGAAATATCATCATCATCATTTCTATAACTTCATCAGACTCTGGGGCATTATTATTCACGAGAAGTTAACCAATTTGTTTCCACCCCTGATAATTGTGTGTCAATACTTGAGTCTCTGCAAAGGCCATTCCTGTCCACTCTGCTACGTTGCCAACACATTTCTTCTTTCTATCTCTTCTTCTTTTCCCCTGTACTGTCCTTTTGGAGGATGATCTCAGATAGGCCAGATGATTTTGTTCCATGCCTGTACCACTTCAGCTTTTGCTTTTCCAAAGGTGATCCAGCGCACTGGGTGATGATTTTGCAGACACCTTATGATGACATGGTCGAAGTAGGAGATGCCAGGATTTTACAGAAGTATCTCATTTCTACCACCTGTATTTTCTGTTCGGTTTCTGACATAAGGGTCCATGTTTCTCATGCATGCAGAAAAATGGAGATGACCAATGTATGCAGAAGTTTCAATCTGGATTCCAGGGAGATGTTCTTCCTTCTTCAAGTGAGCTCTAGTTTTGTCACTGCTGCTTTTGTTTGTGCAGTTCTTGCCAAAATATCTGCCTTTAATCCTTCATTAGTGATGACTGCCTCCAAATACTTGAAGTGTTTCACTGTCTCCAAATCTTGTTCACTGACCAGTGAAATGTGAGATTTTTGTCATCAGGCTGATTTTTCTCTGTATTGATTACCATGCCATATTTTGCAAAAGTTTCATCCAATCATTTCTCAAGTTGGCAAGTTCATCTTCATGACCTGCCAGTCTGATAATGTGATAAGTGAACTGAAGATTTGAAATTGTTCACACCTGACACCAGTCATGATTTTGTAGACCTCAATCATATTGCCCCTTAATCATCTCTTTTCCATGCTGAAAGGTCAGTCTTATTAATCTCTCCTCATATGGAAAATGTTCCATATATCTAATCATTTTGTTGCCCTTTCCTGAGTCTCTCAAGTCTAATAAATCATCTTCTGAGACAGGGTGACCATATCTGCATATCTTAGGAGGTGGGCATAACATGGATTTATATAGTGGCAGTATGATATTGTCTCTCTCTTTTTGAATGAATCCCAACATTCCGATCACTTTTTTTGACTGCTGGAAGACATCGTGGATTGTTCTTGGAAAACATCCACTCAGTGATTCCTAGGTTCCTTTCTTGAGGTAAAACAGCTACTTTATACTCCATTTTATATGTATTCTTGGGCTTGTTTTCCAATGTGAATTATTTTGCATTTATCAATATTAAATTCCATTTTTGTCTAGTCACTCCCATTTTGATACATTCTTTTGTAGCTCTTTGCAGTTTCTCTGGGTCTTAACTATCTTGAGTAGCTTTTGTGTCATCAGCAAATTTTGCCACCTCTCTGTTTACCCCTTTTTAGAGATCATTTATAAATGTTTAAAAGGACTGCTCCCAGAGCATGACTGCATGATTATTTGCCTCTCTCCATTCTGAAAACTGACCATTTTGTTTTCAGACTTTTAACCGGTTACCAGTCTATAGCTATGGCTACACTAGAGGGTTTTGTCGTCAAAACTGGCATTTTGTCCATAAACTCTGGGGAGCTCAGAGGTTACCAAGTGTGTTCTGTAGACAATAAGTCAACGGAATGCAGCACTTTTGCCGATAGCCATACCCTGCTCTCCACAAGGAAGAACGCCTTCCTTGACAGAGATCTGTCAACAAAAAGCAGGGCTGGATGTTCTGGTGGGCCTTCTGTGAACAGAAAAGGCCTCCAGGGCACCATGCTTGTGCCCTAGGGTACACCCTGTTTACAACAAGCAGTGCTTTATGGTTCCTGCCTCTGGCCTTCCTTAAAGCCACAGGGAGTCTGGGAAATTCAGTGGCAGGAAGCTGAGTGTGCAGCCCTGAGGGTTTAATCCCCACACCCTCAGAGCCACACCTCAGCTCAGATAGCCGAAGGACAGGCACCCCATGACTGCCCTGGGCCCTCGAGGGACCAGCCTGAGTGGTCCCAGGAGCCACCCTGGAGCTTGAAGAGGTGGGCCTCTTCTGGGCCTGGGGCCAAAGATACAGGCCTTCTTGGACCTGTGGGATAAGGAGGAAACACTGGAGGAGCCCAAGGTGAAGTGCCACAACACCCTGCCCATGCCCAGATGGTCACCGCCATGGTGGAATGGGGCCAGTCCCACCCCCATCTATAGACCAGGTCTTACCTAACGTGTAAAGGAGCTCAGGCAGGACTACATCTGGGTTCAGGATGCTACCTGACACTCTGGGGCAGGACCCACCATTTGCCTCTATTACAAGGAGCTTCATGACATCCTGGGCTTGGGGGACAAATCCACACCATGCCACAGTGTAGACTTGGCACTCAACGCCCCACCACCACAGCAGGAGCCACTGGAGGAGGAGGCCTCCAAGCCACAACCTTCTCTGGAGCTGAAAACTGTGTCAGAGGACAGGGGCAGCCTGTTCATTCCACTGGATCTGATCCTCACCAGCCAGGCCACCTCCTGGGCTTTGTTGATGCTTGGTGAGGATCCCTCCAGTAAGTACCCCATGCGTCACAACCCCCAGGGCATGGGAGATGGGTGCAGATGGGACATGCTGCGAGCATCACCTGGCTGGGGTGGGACCTCATGCTGCACTCCCGGCACTTGGAACCACATGCAAGGCAGTGTGTGCTGCCCAGACCCAGCAGACAGGCCATGGGCATGGGTGCTAGCCAGCTGTCACACTCACAGGAGGGGCTGGATGAGTCCTGGGGCTCACAACACGTGGACACAACTTGGGGGATGTTGTGCTCCCTCTACATCCAGGCACGTGAACAGGCACCTGAAGTGTGCCTTGAGGTGGCCTACGGCACACTTGACCTGCATTCTGGCCCAACTGAGCTGGCCATTGAAGAGCTTCCAGCTGGCCAGTATAGGACTTCATCAGCCACAGCATGAGGGGGTGGTGGGTTAAGATCTTCCAACAACACCTCCTGTGGACATATTGGTGTAATCTAGACATAGTCTATACGCGGACCATTAAGGCTTATGCCCTAATAAATGTAAGTCTTTAAGGTGCCAGAGGACTCCTTGTTGTTTTTGCTGAAACAGACTAACACAGTTACCTCCCTGAAACTTACTTGCTCTATTATCACTTGCAACCACTTAAATCCCAATTTTTACATTAAATAAAGTCATATTTTTATTAATAAGCCCAATGTAAATAATTGTTGTAGGGAATGGGAAATGAAAACCATGTATATCTCTTCTTCATTGATGAAGGGAGCAAAGAACATATGAACTTGCTCTGTATAAAACAGCTATGCAATGTAAAATGGATTTATCTGGGGTTATTATCCAATTGGGGCTGTGTACCTGGGTGCTGTGTGAAGTTGCTGTAACTGAGCTTTTCTAGAGCTGAGCTGCTCTCCACATCTGTGGTGGTCTGCAGTGGGCTGTGACCAGTGTTCCCTGTAAGCTTGATACTTATGCAGCCACTCAGGAGAATTTCAAATATCGCCCAGCTGATCAGCAGAGTGATCACAGCTAGTCCCCATTGGTGGTGCACGTTTGCACATGTGTCCATGCACATAAAAATGTATTCTGCCAATGGATGGAAAAAATCTGCATGTGGATGGAAAAGATTAGAAGGAAAGTTAGCTGTGAACCCAGGTCTGTGCCTTTGCTTGGAAGAGACCAGAGCTTCTGGCCGGCAGGACAGGGTGGTGGGGGTACAGATTCTGTGGCATATTCAGTCCATAAAGAGACAGTCTATGACCAAACCCATCACAGGTTTCTCATGAGTTTGTTATTTTTCTGATTAATATGAAAAAAGTGCTTGATTAGAAGGAGTTGTGGGGTAACATACTGGCCATCATATCATGATAGAGAAAACAAAGCTTGGGCATTGTTGCGTTGAAGCAATCCGGCTTGCTTGGAATATCACAGTGTAAGGCAGAAGATGGCACAGCCTTAAAATCCCGTCCGAGAGGAGTGAATGAGAATTGGCTGACTGCCCAAGAGAGGTGTTGGCTGGGAGCCAGAAGCCTACAGTGGGTCAGATGGGAAATTTAGTCAGCCTGAAACTGTGATGGCAAGGGGATAGGATTTGGATTTATATCTCAGTTAAAACATAACTTCTCTAGCAATATAGTTCCCCATAACATCATGTTGGGGCATACAGTTAATTTGGAGGGAAAAAAAGGGTGGGGGGAAATTCTACCTAGTAAATCACCAGCTTCACATCCTACAGCACTTGGGTTTTCCATACAGATCAATACCTTAAGGTATGCCAAGATCACAGCATTAGAAAGTTTGGCAGTAACATAAATTTGTAATCGTTACCAGATGTAACATTACACATCTAGTTTATTATCCAGGGAGAGACATATAAACGTAATAAACTTTCACGTAGTACTCTTCTGTTCACCTTCAATACAGTTCATAATAAGTTGATCTTTAATCTTTGACTTTAGATTCGACTCTATAGTGCTATCCAAATATTAGAATGCCTGATGCATAACTTGATTCCTGCAGTGGTTTGGAGGGGGGCAGGGCCGGGGATGTGGGAATGCATAGCAGGAAACACTGCATAAGCTAATCTCGCAGAGAAGCGGGGAAAGGAATGGAATGAACCTATACAGATGCTGGGATGCTTGAATCCTGACAATGTTGATGGAAAGGGGACAGACGCCTGATCAGCATAAAAGAAAGTTTGAATAAGAGGAAAAAAGACTCCAAAAGTTAGCATATGAGGCAATGGAAAAGTGGAAACTGAAATCATATTTCACTAGGTGAAAGGATTCTCAAGGCCAGTAACGTTATCTCCCTGTGAAAAGAGCCTCAGGAAGTTTTAGATTGAAACAAAATATATGAGCATAGCCTCTAATGCCTTATTGCATTGGAAGTATCAAGGGCCAGAATTTCAACTGGGGTAAACTGTCACACCGTTATTAACTTGACTTCAGCTGAGCAATGACAGTATACACAAAATAAGAAACTAGCTCCAGGTGCCCATAATGTTCACAGTGCAAGTCAGATGCATGGACATTAGACACTGCTGATAAATCAATTTTTACTACAAGAGGCTATGTAGTGGAAAGCAGCAAAGCCCATAAAGGGGGATGCCATATTTTTTTTTATCTCCCAGCTTTTGGCATTATTAAAGGCTTTCAAAGCACAGTTGCAGTATTTTGGGTTTGGCAGGAAAACTGCACTGGGAGGGTGCAAAGGAAGCTTGGAAAGGGTCAGGAGAAATATGGCCAGAAAAGGAAATGAATTCTGTCTGGAAGAGAGATCAGGCCAAGGACATCAGGAGCAGCGGACGTGACATGGGGCTGAAGCAGAAGACTACCTAAGTAGTGAGAAATCTGAAAAAAACGCAGACAAGAGATTATTGCGGGTAGAAGGAACAGGAGGGGGAAGCACATTCTCAAAAGGAACAACTAAAAAAATAGTAACTGAATGAACCTTTTGTAGAATCTCCACTGCAGGCATGAAGAAAACTGTGTGTTTCATTTGCTGCCCCTAGTCTAGGAGGGTTGATATGTAATAAAAGGGATGCTAGAATTAAATGGAATCTTCTTTAATTCTGGGCTGCTTATTACCCACTGTATGCAAGTACTATTTAAATATCAAGTAAATACTGTTCTTCCACCTGACAAACTATGCCATTTATTTTTGACATTTATCTTCAACGACTAAGAGGTTTCTTTTTAATTAGAAAAATAGTTTCCATTCCAATGCTGGAGAATATTTAGCTATTTCAAAATATATTGTCTGAACACAGAGATCCTATTTGGAAATAAAGCCACTGGATGCACTATGGCTTATTTCAAAATAGGCTCTACTCCCTGTCTACATAGCAACTATTTTGAAATAGGGGCTATTCCTCGTGAAATGAGGTTTGCCAATTTCAAAATAAGATGGCTGCTCTTTTGAATTTATTTTGAAATAGTGGTTGCATCGTGTAGATGCTAGGTGAGTTATTTTGGAAGCACAGCAATTATTTTGAAATAACTTTGCTGCGTAGACCTACCCTTAATTAACGACCAAATATTTTATCACTGGAGCCTAGTGTCAACTGGCACCACTCCCCTTCCCATTTCCATCACTGCTCCCTAATTCCAGTCCCAGTCTCCCACGTCTCCTCTTGCCAAGCTCCCAATCTCACTTGTGACAACCAGCCAGCCCCTCAGTCTCCTTGCATGACATGATCTAATCTCTCTCCTCTCATTGCCCGTCAGAGTTTTTCACTTCTCCCCTTCCTCCAGTTGCAGTCTCAATCTGCTCCTTTTCCTCTCCACTGGTCTGGCTTTTATTTCCTCTCTCTTTGTTCAGATCAGATGGCATCCTCCTGCAACTTGCCTGGGTGCTAGCAGGGAGCCATTGAGAAAGAGGCTTCCTGCTCTCAGTTCCACTCCCAGCCTTTTTTCCCAGGCTGGAACAGCCCAGGACTGCAATAGTTGGAAAAGTTCAGTTTAGATGCCACAGATCTGGGATGGTGCATGCTGTCATTCTTTCTGGTCAGCACTATGAGCTGTGAGAGTCTTGCCAGTGAATAGTGAGGACAGAATCTTTGCAGAGTTTCAGCCAAGTCTAGCAAGAATGTGTGAACTGCAATTTTTTTCAAACATGTAACTTGGCCAAATTTTGGTGGACTTTCACGGAGGTACGCAAAGGTCACCCCCCACCAGTTTCAAACCTCTGATTTACAGCATTAGATTATTAGAACTTTTCTTTGAAAAGGTCATCCTTTCTTACAAAAGTAGAACATTTTTCTTCTTGACCCTTGGAAAGGCTGAACCATTATGGCTAAACATCTTTGAAGAAGTTCAGCCTGAGGTAGACATCCTATCTGAGGAAAAGTCAGGCCATAAAGCTTGTAAATGTTATAAGCAACAGAAAATAGATCTTAAAATAAGAAGTGTTGTACAGCTTTAAGGATGACCAGTGCTACTAGTTCATCTGTTATACCATAAGTTACAATGATGCTTTGTCTATATTGTTTTCATTAAGACATCTTAAGGCAATTTTGCAAATTGTTTTATGACATGAAATCATATCCTCTACTGATGTAATGTGGCAAAACTACAGGGAAATCAATTGAATGATATATCAATATACAGCAACTGAGGGTCTGGCCCTAAATTTTTAGTTTGGGGTTTGGTATGAAAATATTTTGAAATCTGATTTAGTTCAAGTAGACATCTAATAAGACCTGCAGCTTGATCCTAATATACAGATTACTATAGCAGAATCCATTCCTGAAGGTTGCATACCTCATGAGGCTCTGTTGTGTCAGAGTGGTATGTTTTTCCAAAACAAGGCTACCGTTGTTCTTAAAGAGCACTCCTAGGAAGCAAGAAGATGACTATCATGTACACAAAGGTATTTTAACATTCTATCAGATACTTTTAAATTGCCATTTTGGGCTTAGTCATAAATATGGTAACATGAGTCAGTGGCCCATTTCAGCTTGGATGATCCCTGAGACTCAGCAGTATGTACTTGTGACTTGCATGCCTATAGGTATCTTTCAGTGCTGCTATGAGGAGCAGAATCTGAATAATTGCCCCTTTTGCCCCAGCTCTGTTTATCTGAGGCTGGAGCCCCTTTGTGTCTGTTGTGGTAGTAAGTATTCCTTATGTTTCATTTAAATGAAAACTGAAGTGGAGAGAGAAATCACATTTGGTGGTTTAGGGCCAGAACTTCAGGTGTACAAAACGGCACTAGCCGCACATAGTGATGGAGTGCAAAGTGGTTTTCCCACTCTTTTTTGCTATGTACCCCAGAATTGCTAGGGCTCTGTTTGACCCCATGTACAACTTCGAAGAGTTATGTGACTAATCGTAGTTGCACTATTTCTTACTAACCCCTGTGGAGCAGCAAAATTAGCAAGGAAAACTGAAGAAGAGATGGGGTTAGTCACAGCTTGGCCCCTTCCCTTTGGCAGAGCTTTGACATGAATTGTGTTCTGGAGTAATGGGCTGGCACCTCACCACAGCTATACTCTCCATGGTGGGGAAAAGCTTAAGCTGCCCACTTAGAGCAGTTTTAAGATCTTTGTGCAACCAGATGGGGTCCTGGTTCTGGCCTATCATGTTTTGATACTTGCCAATACTTTCACTTTTTCTGTGAACCAATAACTTAAAAAAAATCACTGCAACATCTGCTCAATAATTCTTAAAACAGAACACTATCTATTCCAGTCAATGTGTTAGAAATAATTTTACACTCCAGCATAGGTGTTAATAAATTTCTATTTGAGATATTCATCCTTCTATGCTACATATTTGCATTTTTGTTCTTTTTATTAACTTTCTTATTATTGTAAAATAAAGCTCTGTTCAGTGAATGGCAGAACTACATATTTAAAAAAAAAATCCCTCTAATGTATCAAATCATGATCTCCGAGGATTAGACCCATTACACAATGCCCAATGATCTTACATTTGTATCACAGTTTTCCTCCCAAAGAATCCCCAAGGGGTGGGAGGGTGGGGGTGGGGGGGGGGTGCGCACATGAGCGCATGTTAGGGTGACCAATGGTCCCGTATTTGAGATGCCAGAAAGGTGTCCCGACTTACTTTTTTTTTTTTTTTAAAGGGACAAATTGTCCTGTATTTAGGCCCTTGGAGGCTGGGGGGTGGCGGTGGGAGCACCTGTGGCCTCCACTCCTCCAGGCTGGGAGTGCCCATGGCTGCCACTTCCCTGGGTCATAGTGCAGCTGGGAGGCGCCACCCTCCCCCACATAGCTCCCTGTCCCGTTTTTGGGACAGGGAGATATGGTTGCCTGTGTGTGTGTGTGTGTGATGAATATGAATGTGTAATGAATAAAGTACATGGCTCCCACCCATGCTACTTTACTTAAGTTAGCTTTGATCTAGACAAACTTGGCTACTCCTGTGGCAATCACACCTCCTGACTGCAATGGCGATGTAACCCAGCTTATGCTGGTGTCCTTAGAGAAATGCAGGATCAGGAGAACACATCATATAACAGCTCTTAAAGCCACAGAATAGAACCACATCTCTAGTTCAGTGTGGTACTTTATTCAGATAGGAATACAGGAACTGGAGGCAGTGTTAAACATAAGAATGTATGGGTGTGGGTATGTGGTATGTTATCCTTTATTTTTTACATAGTTATATGTGATAGATACTTGTATAATCTGGTTATACACTGATAGTTGATGGGGAAACTGAATGATAGAGTAGATATTGTGGAGGTTTTATCCAGAGATATGCAGAGATATAGTGAAGGTATTTTGTTATATAGACATAGATCATGCTCAGATCAATACTGAATACAGAACACCTGGTTTCTTTCTGGTACTTGTGGAAATTGTTACTTCATCAATGTCAGTGGCATTAGGGTATAAAACCAATGTAAATGAGATCAGAATCAAGCCACTGTAGCACCTATGAAGACTATTGGTACTGTGGAAGCTCCACAGTTGCACAGGCTAAGGAAATTCCATTCTGTATTTTGCATAATGGAGAGGTCGGCTTGATGCCAGCACTTAACAGACTGGCATGGAGGAGAAATCTGGGGGAGAGTCCCTTTGTATCCGTGCTTATGCAAATCATTGAATTGTGAAAGCCTTCTGTAGTGTGGCAAAGGACAACAGCTGCTGTTCCAGCCTGAAGGCTGGGTCTCCACTGCCTCCCTAGGGCTTTCAGAAAGGATTTTGTGCCTTCCTTGCTACATGAAAGACACCCACATAAAACCAATTAGTTGTTTTTTGTCATATTCTTCTTGCATGCTATAAGTAGAAATTATCTGAATCTTAAACAAACATTCTTCCAGCTGAAGAGCCTTACAAGATTCCAAAAGAACTTTTCCCCCGCCCTTTGTTCCTCAAAATTGGCTTTTCTAATTAAAACAAACTATTGGATATCATTAGTTGAAACCTTAGTGGGAACAGCTATTTATTTTCATAATTTAGATAGATCCATCAGTAATGTTTAAAAACCCCTGCCTGGAGTAATTTTAAATGTAAGTTTACATGCATTATTGTCAGCCCCATTGCATTTACACAGTATAATAACGAGCAATGGTTCCAAAATTCACATGCCAAGTAATAATTACACATTAGGAGGGCTCATATTCTGTACTTCCATGGTGGGTGGGTGGGTGGGTGGGTGTGTTTAAATCTTGCTTCTGTTAAAAAGGAGGATCAAGTTTAACTGTGTTCACCTACCTGTATGGATTTTACTGATACTATTAATAAAAAAGATCCACTTAGACTTTCATCATGTGCAATATTTTATCTAAATCCATTATCAGTAATCACTGGAAACCTAGAACACTGGTAGATTTTGGTTTTGACTTAAGCCCCAGCTTTACAGATGCATGGGGAATCAAGCACTGTAACAATCAGTCACCACCAGCAGTGTTCTGGGAACACCCCTGTGTAGCAATTTGTACTGCAGACTTATAATGTATTGACTGTGTGAAAGGCCTGTGAATAGAACAGAAGCTGAAATATAAACAGGAAGCGTAGAACAGGTGGGATCGCTGAAAGAATCAGCTTTTTTTCTTTCGACTGCTCTTGAAAATTGATGCCCTGCCTATATGTACTAAGGTTCAAGATAGTCTTCATCACTTTCATATTACAGTGTGCTTTACTATCATATCTACTTAATCTTATGATGAATTTAATCAGATGATTGTCTGTATAGCATAGGCAGAAAGGCTTCAACATGTGAGCATTCCACAGCACATTGCTGTTGTCTGGGGTTAGTTCGGAAAAATTGTATAGAAGGGCAAACTCTACCTGCTTTTTTTTATTTCAAACTTTTAGGAATTTATCTAGATTTTACTTTAATGAAATTTTATATGAGAATAAATGGATTTAGCAAAAAATAAAAATGCTATATCACATTCTGCTAGTTGTGATTTTCATGGGATTTAAACTTAATCTTCAGTGTTTGACTCATTTGAGATATAATTTTTTTCTCTAGTTATCTGCTACAGAGACCAGGTCCCTTTTCAGCATCCAAGGATATTTTTATAAAGTGATAATAAATGTTTTGCGTTCATACATTAATCTAGTCCTCCCCAACATGAAACAAGACAATGGAATAAAAGACAAAAGTCACAGCATACTACTGTGAAATACAAAAGGTGTGGTAGAATGAAATCTTGTTGAAAAATACTGCTAAAAGTAGATCAATTAAGTAGCAGTGATTTGTTTTCAGTTTCATTACTATGCTTTAAAGCCTTTGCAGGGTGAGAAGAAAAAATAACTCTTTTTCGGTAACATAATCGCCTTTCACAGATAGAGTCCAGGGCTTTTGAAGTTTGGATAGTTTAGAGTTCCAGTTTTTTCACTGAAATAGATATATTTTTGAAATTTGTTTCTTGTTTTAGTGTTTACTTCATATAATTTATTTTTATTAAAAGTGTGTCAATGGTCTCTGGAAGCAGTTATTACAAACAGAATCAATCAGCTTTTAACATTGATAGGTAAACTCAGCTAGAAAAAAAGTCACTTTTATTTAGTGTGGCCATACAGGATTCTAGGAGGAAAGGAATACAACAAGACAGAACCCCTGAACTGGAAACATGATGGCTGGAGGTTGCTTGATTCTCAGTTAAATGTCATGTCCAACATATATTCAAGTTGCTTCCCTCAATGAAATAATATTAAAAATTATCTTCCCCCTTTTCTGGATAATGTTTCAACCCCTTGGCTATCATTGAGTCAAATACCAAGGAAGCTTATGTATCACATGGCTAGGGATGGACAAAGACCTAGAGCTGTGTCTGTGTTGTGGCACAGCAGACTAAATTATATTGCTGTCTCCCTACCACTAAGGGGAAGAGTGATTGATGGAATTGATCTCTAATAGGAGGCCATTTGGAGTGCATGAACAACTCTCTTCTGTCATAGGGGCAGCAGTGAGAGACATTCCTGGAATATTTCCTGGAGCTCCCTGTCACAAAAAGAAAATCTCTTCCTATAATCCATGACCAGGATCCTGCTCTACCTGGCTACTCATCCCAGCCTGCAAGCTCATGCAGGGACATAAGAAGGAGCAGAATCATAGTCCAACTGTGACCCGGTGTACCGAGGTAGCCCACACTGACCATCCAGGATCAGGGAAAGATGAGAAAGGAGAATAGATTCTCTCAATACTGGGAGGTTATCACCGAAGTTAGTCACCAGCAGTCACAAATTGTTTCTCTGATCTCCCACCCTGGTTACCAAGTATTTGAAAAAAGAAGTCCGCACTGTCTCCTTTATTGGATTCCAGTTCTGTCTCCCAATTGGTGCATAGGTCCAATAAGGTGAGAAGTTACTTACAAACTCTGCTCACTTACCCAAAATGTTCTTTTGATCCACTACCAGGTTAATATTACTTTGGGTCTTACCCAAAATATCATGCTGCCAGCCAATCCTTACGTATCTAAAACTAAAGCTTTATTACAAAGGAACAAGGAGAGCTGTTAAATGGTAAAAACACTCAGGGTGCATCTACACTAAAAGTTTTGTAGACAAAACTGGTAGAACATCTACACACAGAATTAATTTTGTCAACAGAAATTGCCATTTTAATGGCACCAACTGCATATCTTAATTTGAGTTAGGGGCACAGTGTAGACATAGCCTTAGAGATTAGAATCATGATCACTTAAGGGCCAGTTCTAGAAAAAAGAAGTCTTGAGTCTAGATCTTAATCTTGTGCACAGTTTCAAGCAAGGTACTTCGCTTCAGTGAGACTTCTTGGATGAGCTGGAATTTGTCGGATTGGGCTCTTAGTTTGTTTTCACTATAGTGTTTTAGCAAATTTAGTTCCATATTATGGAATTTACTCTGAATTAACAGGAGTTCAGGCATCAATAAGAGACCAAATATTTAATAATCAGCACAGCATGATCTATGATTTTTGAAAGTCGGTTTGTTCCACAGACATCTAGATATTATAATAAAATATTGTATATGCCAAATACTGAAGGGATAAGTATGAAGGAGAAAAGCAGTACTGTGCTGAAATTTTGTTTGGAAAGAATATAAATATAGCAGCATGAGAAACAGTTTTTCAGCTTAAATGTGAATTTACGACATTATGGTGTGGTGGCTACATCAAAGAAAGAGGCCATACCTGGCATGATTTACATGAATAAGCAAATCCCTAAATTTACTACTCTTTTCTCCCCCCCACCTTCATATATTGCCTTTGATGTCTCAATCTCTGACTGCAGGTGCAAGAACAGCAGTGGCCAAAACTGATATAAAATTACATTATAGGCTAATGCTCTGGAAGCAGAGTAGCTGCTGGAGACTAAATGCAGCTGGAGACTAAATGAATCTATGAACCTAAATGCTGCCCAGTCCCTCTGTACAAATGTTCTCAGATTTCCACAAGTGGTCACACTTCAACACCCATCCAGCCCCTTTGAGTTGCTCAGCTTGTATAAAATTCAGTTCTGTAGAACTAGGAACTGGGGAGGGAACTCCCAACATGAATATGACTCATATATTTGCTTCATATTCCCTCCCCTCTTCCCCTGCTGTATTAAGAATTGTCTCATTGTGTGATGTAATTTTATATTGAGAATTAAACCTCCGAGAAGCATTGAGTTAATTTTGCAAGATGATTTTCATCAGCAGTTGGAGTTGATCTGCTTTGTCTTTTTGGTTGGACAAATGTGGAAAATTTGAATCTGCAGATCTCTGTGCTTTGGGAATCCAAGTCTAGGGCACAGCTGTCCTGCGATATCCTTATTTGGAGCTCACCGTCAATTGTCTTAAAACAGATTTTTAAGGAAACCTGTTCTATTTCGTTCCACTCCCGTACTCCAGCAAAAAATACTAATGAGGTGCTGAAATTAATATTCAGTGCCTCATTTGCATGCTGCCAGCCAGAGCATTTTGAAATTGCTGCTTTTCACTCCAGTGTGGCTTGTCCAGATGGGGCTCCTTTTCGAAAGGAACCTGCCAACTTTGAAATCCCTTTATTCCTATCAGCAGACAGGAATAAGGGGATTTTGAAGTTGGTGGCTGTGAGCCGATGCCCAGGTGCCAGCTAAAGGTCTGGTGAGGCAAAAAGGGTGGGGGGGTGATGCTACACCAGCAGCTATGCTAAGCAGCCAGGGCAGGCTGGGTCTTTGGTTTGTGTTCAGTTCGGGTACAGCAGCAAGAGGAAAATTACACTTAGAGAGGCTTTAACAGTTACTTTTTATTTATAGAAAGATAGAAACAATTTAACTAAGGCAAATGATTAAAGTACAAGTTAGTACTCATGGTTCTTAAAGGGGAAACAACACAATTTAACTTAAGAAAAGTTTTAGACAAACTAGCTAGCTTAAATTAATACAATTAATGTGTACACAAGAAAGGCCTGTTGCAGGTGTGATTTTTACCCCTGCCTCTTAGACCTGGTGGAACCAGAGTCTTTCCCTCAATTCCTATAGGAAAGAAGTGCAATACAGGTGTAATTCTTACCCCTGCCTCCTAGATCCAGTGTGACCCAAATTCTCTCAATCCCTCGGGAAGAAGTAGATACGAACCAGGCATCCCCAGTCTCGGGAGTTAATTCCAGACCTGGCCAGCAGGTGTAGGTGATTGAAACTCAAAGGGGGGTGTGGTCTGCCAAGTGCCTTTTATACTGCTTTTGTCACTTACGCTTCTTCCTGGTCTTAAGTGGCCAATTGAGCGGAATGTTTTGAACCCCAGGTTTCCCAGGGAAGATGCAAGGCTCAATTTGCACCTGTGAATTGTGGACAATTGGGCACCTTTGGAGGTGATGGGCGGGGTTCCCCAATCTTCCTGGGGAAGTGATCAAGGCTGGGGAAGTGATCAAGGCGTGTCAATTACTGAGATCAGCCAGAAGGGCAGCCATTAGCTAGCCCATCCACTGTCTGGTTTTTGTGTATAGTAGAGAGGCTGGGCGAGACAGCACACCTGTGTTCCCAGGACATCAAAGGCCGCCTGTCTCCCCTGCTTATTTCTCTCTCTCTCTCCCAGTGGGGGGGAGAGTAAAAAAAAAAAAAAAAAAGGCCAAATGGGGGGTTCATGTCTGGCTACAGCGGGGTCCTTTCAAAAAGGACCGCTGTCTGGACGAGCTGCGCGGGAGTGAAAAGCAGCAATTTTGAAGTGCTGTGCCCAGTGGCATGCTCATGAGGTGCTGAATATGCATTTCAGTGCTTCATTAGTATTCTTTAAAATGGCCATTAGCATGGCTATTTTGAAGTTTTCTCTAAGTGTAGACATGGGCAAAGTGATAGTAATCTGTCACCTCTGAATGTCTTCTAGGTCTAACCCAGAGTGACCCTGGGGATCTCTTCTTCTGTCTTGTAGCTCCAGCTCCTTGAGAGTCCAAACAACAAAGAAAAAAAAAACTTGAGGGGTATTTTTATTTCCTCCCTTCAGAATTCAAGCTGATTGGATAAAACCTGTTGCATGTTGCCTCTACATGGGTTATGAAGGGGAAATTTATGGACCATTTTAGTTTTGATAGGCCTTGTTGACATTTAGAAGATGATCTCGTGTCTATGTTCTCAGTCTCAGAACATATATTTCTTAAGTTATAATGCAAACATTCAAATTTTACCCTATACATGAGAAAGTGAGATTAATGCACGCAACAATTTACAAGCATTTCACAAAATCTAAACATTAAACATATCATTAAATTAATTATCTATCTTAAAAATATGTGATGGACTTCACTACTTTATTTACATAATGCAAATTATTGTATAATCTTTATAATAATCATGCCCCAAGAGCTATTTAAAAACCATAACTTGATGTTCAGTAATGTCATGTTAAACCACACAAACTTTTCTGTGTCCAAAGTTATGAAATCATGACTAAAGTGTGTTTCCCAGATAAGAGTGTCGAGTGGCTAAGCCAGTTTCTCAAAGACCTACGGGAAGGAGGGATTATTCAGTGATTAGAGCATTGGCCCTGTATACTCATGGCTGTGAGCTCAATCCTTGAGGTGCCCTTCCAAGGGTTTGGTGCAGATTAGATTTTAAAAAAATTAGCAGAGATGGTGATAAGTCCTGCTGTGAGTGCATGGGACTGAATTTGATGACCTCTCAAGATACCTTCCAGTTCTACCAGATTTGTATAGCTCTATGTTTCAAAGGACAAGTTAAGTATCAGCAAAATATCAACTGAGTATTTGTGCCAAGAACAAGGACAAGTGACAGAGAGATCTGCATCTTAGTAAAGAAACAGCATGAGGTCTTCTTCCTTCACCATAACCCTGTCTTTTGGTTTTCAGCTGGAATTGCTATTCAAGGAGAGACTGAAACTGGAAAAAGAAGGGTCAAACACCTCAACACATCTCTTCTATCTCTCCCTGTCCAGCTCACTTTTTGCGGTACTTTGCACAAAAGAATCAGCCATTGGACTCTGGGGGAGGGGTCCTAACGTGAAGAGTTTGGTCAGTGATGCTATTGGAAGCATATGATGAGAAACTGTCTAAATTTAATATAGTGAGTTAAATTAGATACTAGCAAGCATTTTGTCATTATTTTCCTTGTAAACATTGCTGACTGTTTGGCCACATTGCTTGTACTTGCTTCAAATCTCTTTCTAGTTAATAAGTGTGTTTTAGTTTTTCATCTGATCTGGTGTGTTTAAGTTGAAATATCAAGCTAACTGCATTGGATGTGGCAAGGTATGTGTGTATAATATTCTCTTAAAGGAATAATGGAGTTAATATGTTTGGACTGTCCAGGAAAGGACAGGGCAGTACAAGAAATCCATTTCTGAAGGAAAATCTGGGAGTGTGTTGGAGTCAATTTGCAGTGTATTTAAGGCTGGTGACAACCAAGGTGTGACTGGCAGATTGTGGTTACACAGAGATTTAGGGTGTGGCTTGCCCACTGGAAGCCAATACAGCACACCACTCTAAAGCTCTCAACATGGCAGGGTAGGGGTGACACACATCCATACTGCTCTGAATTGTGCCCAGAATGTCACAGGGGCTCAGGGAATAATTTTTAATATATGGGTTGCAATTTCAAAGGAGCATTATACTTGAAACAGAGGTGTAGCCAATTTAAGTGAATCTCATGTATGGTGACTAGAAAAAGTCAGAGATATTACAGTTAGTTGCACCCCAGTATGCCATTCCTACTAACAAGCAAATAAAACTTACTGGTTTTCAGCAATGGCTTTGTCAGTGCTTGGCTGAAACCTAAAGTCTTTGCTAGAGCAAGTTCTTGGTCTGTCAGTGTCACAATATTATTCAGAAAAAAAATTTATGGAATCCCAGGTTTAGAGGTTCAGTAATAACAGAAACAGAACCAACGGGATCAGTTTTGCCCTCCTTATTCCTGATGAGTAATTACTCATTAAATAGGCTCATTTATGATAAAGGGACTAATGATTTAAGCAAGTACTTCTAAATGTGCATCGGGGTTGCAGAATCAAGCAACTTGGTACTAGTAACAATGTATTAGAAATATTACACTAAAATCAATAAATGCTAATGTTAGAAATCACAATCACAAGCATGGAACTCTTAACAGATTTTGCTGCTCAGGTTACATATGCATAAATATATAGTTGGAATTCCACAATCAGACATTATTTTTAACTTCCTTTTTCATATAAATGGATAATATATGGATCTGTTTTCCATTTGTCAGTCAGGAAACTCCTTTGTTTCAGAAATAGTACCAATATCTAGCCACTTAGGTCCTGATCCTCCAAATGCTATGTTTCATAATGCCTGTTGCCATAAATGATTCCATCAAAGTCAGTAAATACAGGAGTTCCCAATTACCAGTAATAAGTTGAAGAACTAGACTAGAAATGCATCACAATTAATTGATTTACTAGATCTTTAGTATTTCATGGCAGTTATTCTTGCTTCAGGAAAAGTCTGATCGTGACCAGTTATTGAATATACTCAAAACTCACATGTACAATAGTGTTCAGCTTATCATATTTCCCTTTCATAGACAGAGTTTGATACATGTCCAGCCCCTAGAACATTAGGAGTGTGTGGCTGATATTCTGGCTTGGATCAGATTTATAGTTTGTCTCCTGATCTGCATCCAGTTTTTTCCATTTAAACATGTCTGCTCTTCTCCAATATTTTAGTTTAGGTCCACCGTCTAAGTATGATGAATTTGTAAAATGCTCTTAAGTTTGAACAGTTTTACCTTGACTTAAACTATAAGTTCTGAGTTTCTTCTAACCCATTACAGAGAAGCTGAAATCCAAAATGACACCAGTGAGTTCTTCTGAGCATGTACTGCAAATTGTTTGCAAGGTTTCCCAAAATTCTGTAGGTTTTCTGGCTCTAGCAATGTGATCAAATGTCACAGGTTTCATTCCTAAATATATACTATTATAAAAGAAGAGCCGTCTGTCCAACCATCCATCCATCTGTCCGTCTGTCCCACTGTAGCCGTGAACATTCACAGGGGTTGTTGTTGTGGTGCACATGAGGCTGAGGAAGGATCAGTGTGGAGGAGCTCCACCTCTGTGCCTACCTGCAAGGTGCAGAGACAGGGCAGGGTTTGCATGGGGGCGGCTCCCCTGCCCACCTCTCTGCACCCCAAAAAGGAGGGAGATTACCAAGGAAAGAGAGAGAAACTGCAGGGCTGAGGTGGCAGCCCTTGGAACGGAACTGTCCCCCATCCCATGCCTTTCTCCCGCAGCCTCTGTTCTGCACCAACCCAAAATCACTGGGACCCCCTCTTGCAGACTCCTTGCCCCTCATCCCCTTTATAACCTCACACATCCCCCACTTCCTGTGCTCCGTAGACCCTCTTTCTTCTTTTCCCACTACACCTCTTTGTTCCCTCCCTCTGTCCCCAGACCCTCCCACTGTTCCCTTGGCTGAAGACAACCCCCGCCACACATGGCTTGTCACCAGCCCATCGCCTCATGCACTCACATGCTGGGAGCTGTGCTGTGCTTCCCACTGACAGGTGGGCACAGCCCTCCAGTGGCTCCCTTTACCAGCCCACAGCTGCAGTGCCTGAGGCTCTCTCCCTCTTCCTCACCTGGCCAGGAGCTGTCTGTCCAATCTGGCTTTGCCCCTGTGACTTCTTAGTGAGCTGGTGGCTGGGAATTCACTTTGGGCCCTGCTTTTGAGTGTCTCTCCCAAGCTTGCTGCAATGCAATGCAGCGAGGAGCACAGAGTGCCCCTGCACATGCTGTGCCTGCCACTCGTTGAAGGTGCTGGGGAAGCAGCTCATGGCAGAAAGGCCTCTCCCACTGGGGAAAGAGACATCAGTGCCCCCACCCCAACCTGCTGCGGTGGCCTGAAGATGCCCCCTGGAGTTGGAGTTGCACTGCTTTGCTGCTGGCTTCCCTCCTGCTTGCTATCTCTGGCTATCCAGTTGCAGGATGGGGATGCGATATTCTAGAATATTCCTATTTGTCATGCAGCACCAACAATTACCCATCAGGCCAGCATTCGCAGTGACTCTAAACAAAAGTCAGGGACAGAGTCTAGAGAAATACAGAATATGTTTGCCTGCACCAGTTTTTACTCATGGCCAATTATATGTGGCTATGAGTGAGGTAGGCAACCTTGGACACCTCAAGATATAAGAGGATCACCAACCTTGCCATAGGACACCAAGGCAGAATGTACAAGACAGGTCTAAGAATGTGCTTACTTGAAATGTTGTGTATACAGAAATGATGCAAGTGTAATAAGTGCTTGTAGGAAAGATTAATGTAGAGTTTGTATATGGGACACAATAAAATCTGATTGAAAAACCAACAGGATATATATCGGCTTACATATTAGAAGCAATGGATTCTACCTGTACAAATAAATACTTTGTCTGTAGCTGCCCCGATGGGGCTGGCCTTGCTAGTCAAAATAAAACTCTGTCCTGAGAAGTCTCTACAAGTTCAGAGATAGGAAAAATGTTGTAAACTGTGTTTACAGATAAGAAAAGTTGTGTTGCATCCATGTTCAGACATAAACTTAGTCAAGTTTCCTAGCATTTTCAGTACAGGTTGTACTTCCCTGCTCAGTCATTCTTGCAACCTGACTGGACTGGAACTAGGGAATTTGCTAGTCCATGGGAGGTCAGTGCTGGCTCCTTGGCTGCAGCAGGTTGTGGGGCTCCACTCTTGCAGCAGTAATGGAGCTGGATTGATTGAGAAGGGACTGGGGAAGAATTTGTGAGGGAAAGGCAGGATGGCTGTGGAGACCTATGGCTGGGACCCAAGAATGGAGCCCCGTGGGAATGCATTGAGCTCTATGGCTTCTTGGCTGTGTTCTTGGCCTCAGCTGTGCTCCGGGGCCCCCGGCTGTGGGGCTCCACAGCCTTCCTTCCTCTTCCCCAAGCATCCCCCCAGTCACCACTCTTCCTCCTCCCTCCCCGCACTTGAGTGCTGCAAATAGCTCATTTGCAGTGCTCTGGAAGCCTGGGATGGTGGGGGAGGAATTGCTGAGTGCAATTCTTTTCCCCATGAATGCTTCAAGCTGGGAGCACCCATGGGGATGCCGGACCATAAATGTTGCTGGATGAGGGTAGTCCAATTCCTAAAAGTCCTGTCCAACCTGTCATGTTTTACTGAAAAATGTTCCTAAAGCTTGCTGATTTATTATGCTGTTTTTCTGGGTATTTTTAAAGACTGCAGTCAGCTGCATAGATGCTGCCAATGTGTCTCTCCTTTTTTCAAGGATATCTTTGTACTTCACGTGCAGTAGTGTAGATCTCATTTTCCCACCTTTTTAATTCACCCTCCTATCTCATGCTTGTGAATCTCTGCTTAGGTGCGACAACCCCCGGGTTCCTGATGTGCATTCCTATGAATATGTGTGTGGTTGTTTTGTGACTTGCGCATATGGAAGTTCATATAGATCATTGGTGCATAATCATTTGTTAAGTATGTAATCCAGATGTACTGAAAAAGGCGAGAAGACTGCTCTACAACCTTAGCTAAGGGCCAGCTGGATTTTAGCTCATGTGGGAAAGACTCATGGCTTTAGCCCCTAAACTCCTAGGTTCAATCCTACCTGCTGATGACCAGGATCCATGGACTTTAAACATAGACCAAAAGGATATTAACCCAAAATCAGCCAGCATTTTGTCACTTAAGGTACCTGGCAGTTTTCCTGTTCCAAGGTTTTATTTGGTGAGAGGAGTTGTTCGTGTGTGTGTGTGTGTGTGTGTGCGCGCGCGCACGCGCACAGAAACTTTTCTTCAGTATTGAGAATCCCTACAGTTATTATATAAAGAGAAGTAGACATGAAAACAACGAACTGAATCCCACAACATATAAATTCATTCCATTCTTGTGATCTCTGCGTCAACATAAGATTTGGCACGTATTGCTCAATCAACTCAGTGATTTATTCCCCCTTCCCGCCTCCCCTATATTTTTAGAATATTTTGATGTGATGGACTCCTTCCTCTCTCTCTCTCCCCACTGCCATTCCTTAATGATTTCTTTCATAGATTTTGACTTCAATTTGTCTTCTGTCTCTCAGCCTCATGCTTTGATGGTCCTTCTGCCTCTCTTCCCACTACCCTAATAGAATTAATTTTAAATCACACAGCTCCAGTGATTTAAAGCTATCAGCTGTGCAAATTACAGTCTGATCAAGTGGTAGCTGTAACTACAGTGTAATGTTGCTTAGCAACATGGATACTGAACCCTCTTATGGGGGATCATAGTCTTTTATAAGACAACTGAGCAAAGATATGAATGGAACCATGTTATTTTCTTACAATGGGCTAAATAAAAGAAGATACCCCTCCACTGCTATTAATGGCCTGAAAGACTCAACAGGGAGGAGACGATGAGTGTCTGCAGATGCTGTCCCCATCTGAAAAGAAAAATATGTATTTTATTATTGGTGTTCTTCCGACAGAAGATGGGATGTGGGGACTGGCCAAACAGCTGCATCCTGTAGAGTCCAGAAAGGTCAATGAGGTCATCCACCTTTCCCTTGAAGGAAGCTGGAGGTGTATTTGTGGCAGGCCACTGGCCTTTCTCCTAAAGACAGACTCAGGGTCTCCAATTTCTCCTGTTTGTGAAAGGAGTTCTAAGTAAAGAGTTTGTCTGTGGGAAAGAAAAGAAGCATCTCTGGTTGATATCTTTTTAGACAAGTCAGATTTGAATACAGTGCAAATATGATTCAAGTATCCACTTATTTGCCCACCTCAGCTATCCGTCTTTTGGCCTTTAGAGATTCTATCTCCACAACATTTTATCTCTCATATCTGCATCCACCCACTTTAGAGTTCTTACCTTTACTGCCTTATAAACTGCCTTAAGCATCATGATGTAGTCATTCCACTAGCACATTGTGGCAAAATATAATTTCCAGCACAACATCACAGTAAGATATATCAGATGAGCCACAGAAGATATTTCATGACATTGGACTGCTGAAATCAGTTTGATCTTAGGGGATAAACAGACTATGTGTTGTATCGAGGATTGGTTTGTTCAGCCAGCAGGCCTAGTCCTCTGGGCTATGCAATCCAGCCTTTCTGTCAGTGCAAGGTGTCTCAGTCCATGGGAATGGCATCATTGGTAGCAACCCCTAGTTCTGTCCAATTTGGGGCCAAAAGTTCACGTGTCCTTGTTGTAGGCCCTCCTTCTCCACAAGGTGATGGCCCAGGGTCTAAAAGTGAAGTGGCATGTATAAGCCTAGGTTTGGCTAGCCCACTTTGTTACCTGTTCGCTATCTAAGTGCCATTAAAGCCACAAACAGTTCTGAAAATTGGCTCTCCCTGCTTTATTTTCTACCATTTTCATGTGAAAGAAATTTTGTGAAGGCTTCTTTATGCCATTAAATGATATAGCCATTAAAAGCCCAGACCTGACCACACTGACTTTAACAAGACTGACAAAGGAGTCATTAGTGTCTCTCTGGAAATCAAAACCCACATTTTCAACACATGAGATCAACTGTAGCTGTGGGGTTGGTCAGTTAGAGATCTTTTCACCTTAGAAATGTGCAAAATTTGTCATTTGCTAAATAGAAAAAAAAATCAGAATTCATCAGCAGAACAGGGCAGAAGAAACTATGCTTTTAGGAGCATTCCAGTTTAACTTTTTATATCTGTTTGATACAAACACTAAAGAAGAAGTAATCCAGCAGGAATAATTATTTTATTAATGGTACTCTCTAGGATGCTTTCTTATTATTTCTGAATTTGCATTTTTCACCTCCAGATCACATAGAGTTCTTTTGGGCTGTGTCTACGCTAGCCCCCATCTTTTGAAAGGGAGATGCTACTGAGACACTTTGGCAGATGCTGATGAGGTGCTGCTATGAATATGCAGTGCCTCATTAGCATAATGCTGGCTGCGGTGATTTAACAGTGCTGCTTTTGAATTGTGTGCTGCCTGTGTAGATGAGGGCCTTTTGAAAGAACCCCTCAGTCTTCGAAAGCCCCTTTATTCCTAAAACCAAACAGGAAGAAAGGGCTTTCGAAGTTGTGGGGGTCCTTTTGAAAGGCTGTCTACATGGGCAGCGCATGATTTGAAAGTGGCACTTTCGAATTGCTGTGGCCATCTTTATACTAATGAGGGCCACATTCATGGAAGCGCCTCATTAGCATCTGCTGAAGTGTCTCATTAGCATCCCCCTTTCAAAAGGTGGGGGCTAGCATAGACATGCCTTTGGTGTGTATAATATTACTTTTGTTTTGATTAGGGATTCCAGAAAACATGCATTTTGTGTTGTCTCTGTAGCAAGAGTTGAATTGCATAAGTGCAGTGCCCAAGAATAAGACAGACAAGGCCGGGGGAGTATTCTACTAACAGAATGCAATATAAAGGACTGGAAGAGTTGCAGCGTTTTAGGAATCTTTTGCCCTCGATATAAAACCCATCGTCAATATTCCTGTTGTAGCGCAGTCATTCATTACCGTATTGATTGTTTTCTTATTTAAAATTGTAATGTAATCACTTCATAGCTATGCTGTAGTTGCACTCCAGTGAATTCTTGGTATGTTTGTGATTATGCAAATATTTTGTTGGAGAAATGTGGCTTTAATACAATGACCCTCTCACAGTCTCATCATTTTGATTTTTTGTTGTTTTGTTTTGTTTTGTTTTATTCCATGTATGGTTTAGGTCAGAAGAGAAATTACCTTGTACGTGTGGCACATAAACCCAAGATATTTACATTTATAATAGGATGTTCTCTTAAGTTTCCAATTCCATACCTTGATTATTGACAGAAGCTCTTGTATTGCATAATATTCTAAAGTGACAAGGCAAACGGCAATCAACAAAAGGACATCACAGCAATTTCACAACCCTTCACTATATAAATGAGCCCTGCTTTTCACCTTCTTGTGTTTAGACTGAAATTCTGGAAAGCCTGGGGAAGTGTGGCTTATGCTAACCAAGGATCTACAGAATATAATCCTCAGGCATCACGTAGAACTTGAATTGCCGTATTTATACATTATGTCGTATCCCCTGAAGAGAGGAGGAGCCCACCTACTCCCTGCTGGTTTCACCCCCCCGCCCCAGGTCCACCGCTGGGGGCTGGGGCAAGGATCTCTACTGTCTCCTACTGGGACTTTCTTCTCATTGATTGACTTCCAGGCTTTTGAGCACAGTCCCAGACCTCAGCTCCCAGATCATCTTCCCAGAAGTATAGAAGAACCTGACTCTTACTCCTTATCCCTAGCATAATCTCTGAATTTGGGGTACCCTTTGTATCTCCACAGGCTGTGCTCTACATCACCACCTTCTGCCATGTGACTCCAGAACTTATTCCTTTCACCTGGAAAGGTAAGCAGAGACTGGGGCAGGGTGCAGCCGAGTTCCCACTGGAGTATCTATATTTAACAGTAAATAGCATATTGATTGTAAGCAGAGTCTGGTGTGTGTGTGTATATATAATATATATTCTCTTATCAATAGTGAAATTTCTTTCTAATAAAATGAAAACTGGTATTTAATCAAGGGCACTGTTTTTTTTTGAGGCAGGGACAGTTGAGCATACTGGGACGCTCCTTGCTCTTCTTCCCATTCTCCTGTCTATTAGGGAGTGAAAGCTGTGTACTTTCCCCTCATTCCCTTACAGTCAGGGGAATGGGAAAAAGAGCAAGCAGCATGCCAGTACGTTCAGCTGTTGTTCATCCCCCACTTCTTGGCCCTCACAAAATGTCTCCCTTGTTTTTAAGCTGGTGAAGTTCTGGGCAGTTTGCTATATATTGAACTGGAAATTATATATGAGAAGTGTGAAAAGCAACCTTCCATCTAGAACACCTGTAGCACAGTTCCTGATTCATCTTGTCATTGCTCTATCTTGATTTACCAGGTACAGCTGCTATCAAAAATCAACAGACTATCTGTTTTGAATTGCAACAGCATTATAGGGGACACATACTGAGTGAATCAAGGAGAATGTCCTTAATAATTAGACAAATCAGTAATGATGTCTGATCACCATTTAATAAACACAACTTATTTCAAGTTTAATGAAAGTCTTAAAGAGCACTATACTATTAAAATTGTGGACAAGTGCATTAGCTTTACCATTTAAAAAGAAGTCACAAATGAGAAGTGAAATTATTCTCAGCATTTAATTTTATTATAACAGTGCAAAGTGGAAAACATTTAAAAATTTCATACTTGTGTACCTTAACTTTCTCAACTGCAAAATTCGATGAAACAGCAATTTTCTCATTTAAAACATACAATTTTGCATTTTAAACACAATTTAAAATTAGCTTTTTTTTTAATTTTACCCTTTTTTGTGGGTTACAAAGGCTCCCCTGGAAGCAAAAAGTTCATAAACATAGCAAACTGGATAGTGAAAAAGACATTTGAGAATTTGACGTTTATTGTGACTCAAAATTCAGGTAGTTTCACAGCTCACCATGATTTTTTGAATGTGTTAATTGTTCATTTATCTACTGATTTGAATAATGTTATTTCTGTTGAATTCCCATGTGCTGCAAGGCTGCACCTCAGATTCTTGAAAAGGCATGGATCTCTCATCTGATGACATGCATGGTGTAGGTTTATAATGTATATTCAGGGTCTTGCTACAAATGCTTTGAATTTATAATGATATACCCACAAGCCTACTCCACTGAAGTCAATAGTAAAACTCTCTTTTAGACTTGGGTGGTGCATTCCTGGACCTAGGTCCAAGATCACTGAAGTCAATGGGATGTTTTTCATATCCTTCAGTGATCTTTGGATCAGAACCAGCATGAATACTCCATTGAACAGTGGGAGAAGGGAACTCTCATTAGGCTCTCATCAGTCAAGCTTCTGTCCTCCTGTCATTGGGATTCCGTAACCCAGCAAGGAAAAAAGTAATGGAGGAGTGAGGGATGCTCTGTCCCTGCTCCCTTGTAATATCAGCTAGATTCTGTTGAGCAGCTGCTCAGATCTCCTGATGCTCGCTTTGGAGCTGCCCCTGGAACTGCAGCAGAGAGCAGTGTGAGGCAGATGGAGAGATGTCACCGTTTGGCCATAGATTAGTTACTGGTGATTTGTAAGACACTCATCAACATGGTGTTTATCCAATACCAAGTCTAAAGCGTGGTTTATGAGCATGGTTGTGGCAACCTTCAACCCCTATTACCTATTACGATAAACCACATAATAGTGTTTGTTTGAAAACCGGTTCACATATGGTTATAAACCATAAGGTGGCCAGGGTTTCTAATACCTGTGATAGCAAGAGGTTACTTTTGGAGCCATAAAGCCGAAGATCTAGAGTGGAAATTTTCTGTTAAAATAACTGAACATGGATATGTTTATGAATTTCCAATACTGATTTTTATAGAAAATACAACTTCACAGCTTCTGCAGTTGCTAAGAAATGTAATACAAAAGCACAGCGGCTGGAGAGGTGGGAGACAGAGAGAGGTTGGATCAGCAACCCTGAAGGAGAAGAAAGAGGTGGATGAGTGGCAGAAAAGGAGATGGTTTGAGAAAGACAGAAATAGAGGGATAATAAATAGTAGCTAGGAATCAGTACTGACATAATGTCATAGATCAAAACCACATCCATTAGAATGCAGTGATCCATCTCTGGGTTCAGGTGACATTGACCAATCTTTCATGCTTTCCCTTGTGGTTTTGAGAAAGCACAGTATTGCCAGCCCAAGGCATTTAAAAATCTTGAGTCAGAACTCAGAAAATCCCGAGACTGTCTTAAAAATCCTGATGTAGAGGGATTGCCTTTGTCTTCTGGTTTCTGAGGCTGTAGCTTACACTCGGATCACATTTTCAAAGCTTTCTCTGCAACTCAGAAGTACTAGGAGTTTACTTTTAGAGGCTATGGTTATACTACAGCAATCTGCTGACAGAAGTCACTGTCTAGAGAGATTTCCCAACAAAACTGTCCAGAGTGTGGTCACACCCAAAAAGCCAACTGGAAGAGCGCTCTGCTTGTCAACAGACCAGCCAAACTGCCTGGACACTTTTTCAACAAAACAGGCACCCGGAAGCACAGCAGACAGGGCTGCCCATTGTCCTGGATGCCCTGTCTGTCGAGAGAAGAACACCACTTAGTGCATCCACACAGCTTTTTTGTCAGCAGAGCCTGTTGACAAAAGGTTCTGTTCCTCCTCTGGGAGAGGCAAAAGGTTGTCAGCAGAAGCGTCAACTTTTGTTGATGTACTGTTGACAAAATGTATTTTGTCTGTGGACATTCACCACTTTTGTTGACAATTCTGGGGTTTTGTCAGCAAAAATCTCTAGTGTAGCCATAACCAAAATGAAAGCTGACATTTTCACTTGACTTGAGGAGCTGGGTCTTTCAATATTTGGCAGTTAATTTTAAAGACTCCAGATAAAGCCATGAAAGATGGCAACACTGCACCTACCAAATCTCATCAGAACAGCAGTGTTGAGATACACCACTGTTGACAAGTTTATGGAATGCTATTCTATCCTGTAGTTAACCTGATGCAGCTTGAAATCTAGTATGAAACCAACATATTCTTAAGCAATGTGTGTAATGTTTTGTAATGGTCTGATACTGATAAGTGCATTCAATATGTTTTTCTTGTATATTGTGACTTCTGATGGAAGAGAACATCCATTGTTAGTAATCATATAGGGTTAGATAGTGCCCAGAACCTACTTAGGCAGAGAGGAGCAGTAAGAGGGAGGAAGCCTTTCGCCTCACCCCCATCTACTCCCCAGATCAGAGCTATCCACATGGAATCTGGGGGTACTTGGAGACTTACTATCTGAAGAAGCATCTTGTAAGTTCTTGTAGCAGGACAGGGAGTGAGTAGAAACTGGGCTCAGTGGGACTATTGATGTATGTAAGACCTTGACCCTGCAACTGTCTGTGGGCAGGCACAGGGGTACACAAGAGCGTTTCCAGTATTTTAAGAGGGAAAAAGTCAGACCAGCCTGTTTTGTGACATCAAATCATTATTCAAAGTAACTTTAAATTTAAATTGTTCTGAAAGAAAATCTTTTGGAGCTGTATAGGTGCTCTGATTAGAAAAGCAGCTTTTCAAATCAGCTTTGTTTTTTTATATATTATGGTGTTAAAATATGTTGAAAATATTAAATATTAGTTTTAATTGTGGGGTTGTTGCTTTGTTTTGATTCTTTTCCTTCCTCTTGCTCAAGCTATTGTTTCTTATGCCACTGCTGCCATAACCATATATATAGCCATGTGTTCTTCTATTCTGTTGTTATCATTTATTTCTTCATTAATATTTACTGTTCGCTTCCTGATTCCTATTAAAGTACTTCAGTTCCTAAGAATTCAAAAACCTGCAAATATAATTGTGTTTTATTTTAGCTACATACAACACAGGGTGCTTCTATTATGATGCAAATGTGACCGTAGAGTTGATGCATACATTCCTGCAACAGATATGCAGGAAATAGGAAACTGAGGATTAAAGGTCAATGAAGGCATAAAAAAGGAGCTGATTATTCTCATGAATGCAATCACTGTATGGAATTCTTGTGAAACTCTAAGTGAACCATTGTGTATCCCCACAGAGAAAGAGAAGCATTCTAATACTGTAAAGGCATTCATTTATAAATATATAAAAAGAAAAATAATTACTAGATAAGAGTACTAGTTAAAAGTACCAAACTTTTTAAATATACGTATTCTATATTTTTGTCCTTTATATAAATTACAACAAAAATACCATTGTGAAAATGGAATAATGAACAGTGTGTGCGGTACACAACCTGAATGCTAGAGTCTTTGGTCTTAGTTCTGTGTTTCACAGCTTCCCTGAGGCATAAATTATATATCTTTACAAATGCATGCTCTGTTTTATATTTCCTAATTTCTCACTCCCTCTGTTGTTTGTCTTCTGACTGAATGTTTTAATGTACTTACCATAAAATGTCTATACTGTTTTTCCTGCGATACTGCCATCCATCTGATTTTAGAGCCTGATCCCCAAAAAAGTCTGTGGAAAAGACTCATTGATTTTAATAGTCTCTGGATTCAGAGACCCTTAATTCCCTTGGAATTTTGGGACAATCAGTGACACACATTATGTAAAACATACTGGTTTTCCAGTAATTTATTCCTGTGAGTAGTCATTATTCAAGTGAGTAATCCATTAGACATTAGTAGCAGAAGAAAGGTCTTTAACTAAGTGGAAGCAGGATTTAGCCTTCTGAACTTGAGGTGTACCCAATACCCTCTCACTCCCACTTCCAAATGTCTGCATATGGCAAATAGCCAAAGAACCAAATTTTCTATTTTTTTCTGTATTCTCAGAGAACCAAGTGCCATAATTCTGCAGTCCCAAGTAAATGTCCTGTGCCCAAAAGACACCTCTGACTGATTCTGCTCTTCTCTGGTGCCCATATTATAGAATTCTAATAAAGCCCTACAGCTGGTGGATCCACCTATAAGCTTGAATCCCATGACCATACCTACAGTATTGTCTACTTAACTGTTTACGTATAACCATCAATGAAGCTTCTGTAAAGGTGAGCGCTAGTCTACAAAAGCCACCAAACTCCTCCACAGGAGCCATTCCCTGTTTTGTAGCAAAAGAAAACACACTGATTCTACTGTTTTTTTTTTGGTTCTGTGTTCTGACAGAGAAAAAATAGGATATGGGCCTGATAGCCAAATCCTAGTGCCATGAGGGTCAATGGGAAATTTTACCACTGGCTTTGATGGGACCAAGATATGGGCCTGAGTTCATGACAAATATGAAGTGTGTGTGTGTGTGTGTGTGTGTGTGTGTGTGTTTTTAAATTTTGTTTTCTTGGGTGTGAAGGGGAATTGGATTTGCCTAAAAGTCCTAATGTTTCTGTGAACTCACTGACAATGTTGGAGTTAGTGGTGTTTACAGTGCCTCATATGCTTCCGGTCCCTTATGCCAGCACCATCTGGATGTGTTTTAAAAATGATCCCATACAATATGCTCATGCAGCTCTTTAGCCAAAAAATCTCGGTCACTACCACCCATTTTTCAAGCATAACAAAGAAAATATTCTACAGTTACGACATTAATCATTTTCACTGCTTATCTTTCATTGCACAGTACTTATTTGTATTTTCCCAGCAGTGCTGCTTAAGTGTCTAATAAGGACTATCACCCCTAATTCATTTAGTGTAAAAACATCTATTGAAAAATAATGAGCCATCACTTGGCACTAGACCATGCAAGCAAACCAAAAATTCTTTCACAATGTAACATTGTGCAAATTTAAAATAGGGGAGGGCAAGGATTTCTGTGAATAATTTAGTCATAGATAAAGCTACATTTTAATTAAGAATAGGAGATAAGACAGCGCGTTAGTACACGGGCTACATAAATCTTCATCAGAAACTCAAATTGTTTAATCAAAAGGAATATTCTAAGCATAAGATACATAATAAGTTGATCTTTATTTTAATGAAAATATAATTGCACATTCAGCTGATGCCAAATTTGTGCATGATTGTATGTGGTAGAAAAGGCTCTTTTCATTGGGAAGACATGCCAAAACTAGCATGAAGTATCCTAAATCACTTCCAAACCCCCTTTGATTATGTTAAATCTCTGGGCAAGACTAGAAAGGTGAGAACTCAGAGGCTTCATACCTCAGCTCGTAATGGCAGGTTTTGCATCTTTTGGATCTGATCCTTTCTAAAACATATATTTGTGTTCAACAATGACAATTAGACTTGAAGAAAGAATTTAAGTAAAGACAATGGCCTACATTATGCAGGGTTCAGACTACATATTCATAGTGGCCCAGTCTTAAAATAAAAATTTTATAAAACAGCATTTTAATGTATCTTTTCTTCTTGCATTAAATAAAATTTTGTGTGTCTTGAAGTATCAAAAGAGTGGAATTTTTTTTTAAATCCTCTTTGTGTGTGAATGTGCTGTTTTGAAAGAAGTTTTTCAGAAGAGTTCTTCTGGAAGAACATATTTCAAAAAATCACTGTAGTCTAGACATAGCTTTAGTATGTCTATGTCGGTGCAGGCAAAGCCATGGGCCAAGGCCACACTTACCCCACACCAGTATGCCGCTCGGATCCTCAAGGGGCCTGGGACAAGGATAAGGAGGGGACGGCGGAGACCCGGCGACGAGTAGAGGCTGCCCCGCCCCTCTGCAGGCCACCCCGCCCACCTCCGGCAGCAGGCCCCGGGGCTTGTGCACTGGCCCTGTACCACTGTTAGAGAGGCTGGTAGGTTTTTCCCTGGCAGGCAGGAGGCTGGCTCTAAGGGAGAAGGGTGAGATGAGAAGAGGAAGGCTTGGGCAGGTGCAAACAGCTACAAAGTTTATTGATTAACAGAACAGGAAAAAAGGAAACAATAAATGTAACACAGTAGATAATTTCTTACAACGTAACTATATAAACTAGTGATTACTACTACTAATATACTAAGTTGCAACAATAATATTTTACTTAAACACTTACAATAGTAACACACAGGAAATCCATAGGGCAGACTTGTATGGCAGTTTTTATTGAGTTGGGAGGCAAAAGGGATGGTTAAAAGGAAAGCTTAAGAAAAGAGGCTTAGGAATTTTAAATGGTTTTGGCTCCGAGCAGGGGAAGGTTAATTTGCTTTTTCCCCTTTGTGCTCCGGGTGGTTTGCTAGGCCACCCTAGTGGAGGCCCTAGGGCTCTGCCTGCTAGGGCCTCCTCCCAGCTGAGTGAGGGGGAGTGTTACTTCCCCAGCTGGGGCTTGGAGAATAAAGACAGGTAAGGGGTTAAGGTAAAATGCAGGGATTTCAGGGTACTGGGAGGTCAAGCCTCTACCTAGATGTTCTGCCTATTTCTTGAGCCAATAATACACTTATCAAATATCATTACTAAATAAACACTATTAAGATTAATAGATTGACTATAATTGTACTAAGTAGACACTATTAACCAATTAACAGAAAAACTATTAATACAAGTGTGCAGTAATAATTTAAGCCTCGGCAGTAAGGCCCGGCCTTAGGGTTGAGCCCCTGGGTGTGGCCCTTCCCTGGCCCTGGAAGGGCACAGTCCAGGTTGCGACCCCGAACCCCCCGATGTGGGGACCCAACACCCACAGTGATGTGATAGTGTAACTTGTATGGCCCAGGCTGGGCCTCGGGCCTATGAAAAGTCTATATGGCCTGGGCTGAGCCTCAGGCCTATAAGAGTCGGTGTAGTCCAAGTTAGGCCTTAGGGCTGTGAAAATCAGTGCAGCCTGGGCTGGGCCTCAGGCCTGTGGTAAATTTACATGTCCGGACGACTGCAGTCCTGTCAGGCAGGTGGGTTGTGCCCGTTGCCGTCTCCGCAGAATGGTTGGCGGCGGGAGCGAGGGTGCTGCTTCGATGGCAGGCTCTGGGCTTCAACAGCTGGGCACGCAGTACCTCACCCTAATGGTGAGGCCAGTTCGCCACCCAGCTGATCCACCTCAGACCCTGCTTGTCGCTTTAGATGGCAGACCCTGGGTTTTAGCAGGCGAGTGTGCAGTACCTCATCCTAGAGATGAGGCCAGTTTGCCGCTCGCCTGATCTACCTCAGGGCTGCTGAGGTGAAAAACCAGCACACTGTCACCGCAGCAGGCGGACCCTGCTGGGCAGTGCTGGTAATGATTCAGAAGCTCTTCGAAAAGGCAGGAGCTCTTGTACCGCAGCCAGACCCCCCAAACTGACACTGGGTGCTGTGCCGCCTTCTATTTGGTGTCCTCATGCATGATTCATGATTCAGTTTTAATATTCATGATTCTGTCCATGGTTTTCAACCAGGTCCTCCAGCCTGTGGAAGTTTCCAGAACCTCTCCACAGCTGCCTAAACAGAGGCCTGGCTTTTGAACCTGGGCATGAAGTGTTTATGAGTTCAGGGTTACCAGGGAAACCAACTGACTCAGAGTGACCATTACAGGGGGCTGCTAAATGGCAGCCTATGTGATTTTAGATTCCACCTGTACCTGTAATGATGTTTAATGGCCAAAGGCTTGTTTCCCTTGACCCACGGGGGCGATAATGCCCGAGGGATGAAAAATCCCTGACAGTCTACACTGCAACATTATTTCAATGTAAACTATTTCAGAAGAGCTTACTTAGTAATAAAGCTTCTACGTACAAAATGCATTTCAAAATAGCACTTAGCTATTGTGAAATACAGCATCTACATACAGATCCTATTTTGAATAAGTATTATGGCTTATTTCAAAATAAGCTCCATTCCTTGTGGCTATGTCCACCCTACAGAGATTTTTCAAAAAAAGCCCTTCCAGAAGATCTCTTCTGAAAGACCCTCTTTCGAAAGGGTGTGTCTACACACAAAAGAGTGGATCAAAACAGTGATCTTCTCTTTCGAAAGAGATTGTCCACACATCTCTCCCCGCTTTCAAAAGAATGGGCCAGGGACTGAAAAATCCATGGGGACTGCCTTTCTGGGGGGAGGGGAGAGCCAGGGGAGTGTCTACACATGTTTTCTTTCAAAAGAAGCTTTCGAAAGAAGGTGCTCTTCCTGAAATGGGAGTGGAAGAGTGATTTTGAAAGGAGCACCGCATTCTTTTGATTTACTTTTGAAAGCATGTTTCTTGTGCATAGATGCTCCATGGGATCTTTTGAAAGAGCCCCTTCTTTTATTTAAAAAAAGAAAAAAAACTTTAGAAAGAACTTGCTAGTGTAGACGTGGCCTCTTTTAACAGCACCTATTTCAAAATAGGCACTATTCCTCATGCAATGTGGTTTACCAATTTCAAAATAAGTCAACCATTATTTCCAAATTACTCTCATAATTTCAGGCACAGAAACTGTAGCAACAGAGACTCAGGTTGAAAATCTTTTATTTAATCCATGAAAAATAATTAAAGTCCATGTTTTATTTTTGTATTACCCTCACAGATTAACATATGATAAACTCATGGTGATGCAAAACAAGCTTAAAGTCAAATGGCCTATCCTCAAATTGACAGACACCTCCGGAAATGAGTGGATTCAGTTGCTTGACATACATCACTTTCCAAATTATTCTTTTGTTGCTCTTCAGTGCTAAGAGTAATATTTTCTTATCAGGAATGAAGCTTTAAATATAAAACATTACCTGTTACAGAGACATTTTTATTTAATAGATACTAAGCGATTTAATCTGGAATGTCATGAAAAATATGTTGCCAAGGCTGTTCTCCATTCTGGCACTTTGGCTATGTCTAAGCTGCAGGCTTCTGTCAACAAAACTTCAGTCGACAGACGGTTTGTCAACAGAGCGCGCATCCAAACTACAGATCTATTGGCAGAGACCTGTCAGTCAGGAGCATTCTGCTGACATTGCTGTACACCTCATTCACTGAAGAAGAGAAGACTCATCAGAGGGTGTTTTTCTGTATTTTGTCCCCATGTGTATTGCACAATTTGTGTATCTTCTGCTGATAGTTGTTGGCAATCTAGGCAGTCTTTGAGTGCAGAAGGTAGGGGCCCATAACAGACTTTAAAAACACCTTGACCAGAAAAAGGTTATTACTGCCTCCCCCGCCTGCCTTCATTGCACATGTTGTTAGATTGAAAGAGGAGAATGGGCAGGAGATTCCATTCTCCTCAGTACAGCTGACATATATGCACCCTTTTCCTTTGTTTTTAAATCTTTCTGTCACCATTATTATTATTATTATTTATTATTTTATGCAATAACTTTGTCTGGATTAATGCTTGCAGATGGTATTGAAACACTAGATTAGCTCCTCACATCTTCCCTGGGCTGCTAGAGTGTTAATACAAAATAGTTTGTTGAGGCTTGAAGTTATTATTCCATACTGCCATTAGCTTTTGTTGTTTGACTGAGGGGCAAATGCTGACTTCTCCAAACCTACAGAAGTATCCGTTCCAGTGAAAGGGAAGCTTTAATGGGGAGCTTTTCTGGAACAGTGTGATGGAAGAAGAAATGGGCAAAGCATGCTCAGGTTCATGCTTGGATACAAAAAAAACTGATACATAGATCCCTATTTTCTGATTTTCCCTTCATAAGCTACTTCAGCCATTTTAATTCCTCCATCTTATCTCCTCTGTATTCCATCTTTCTCCACTTCTTTGTGTAGGTGAATGAGCTCAACAGTGAGAGCTAGATTTACCCTAAATTACGGCATTTTTTTCAAAGTTCCAAGTATATCAGTTTCAACATTATGTGCTGTAAGCTCTTAACAGCAGATAGAGATTGGAAATTGTTCTCGCAAACAGGAATGATCTGACAAAACAGAGCAGTTATATGTCCTATCTTGCATAGATTAAGAATTTTCAGGTTTTATATAACTGTTTTCTTGTACTGTTTTAATGTTGTATCATGTGATTGCTCTTCATATTGAAAGGCATCAATAGACTGCACTGTATAATAGTGAATTCTACATTTCTTCCAAAGAGAATTATTCTAGTATCTTATTCATATCCCTTTGCAATCATAGCTGCGTGCTATGAGGGAGAGAGGGATAATGAATTGTGCTCATGAATGGTTCACTTGATGTACACTTGAACATGTCTGCAAAACTCATGCATTGACATACCAACCTCCCCATACATTTTTTTTAATGTTGCCACAACTCACTGTTAATTATAGCCTTCAAAGATGTCAACATCACTGGGTTTTATCAGAGGCTGTTGAGCAGCTTTGAACAAGCAGACATGAGGCAATGAAGCTTAACTTACATTCAGAAGTCATTTAATGTGATGAAGAAAGGCCATGCCACCCTTGGGGCTTCACTGGGATACTTCTGCTTATACTGGGGAAGCACTTCACTATACACATAGTCTTACTGACCTCGGCCCTGATTTAGGAAGGGAAAGCAATATATGAGAATGAAATGTATGCACTCCTTTATCATGAAACACAAACTCATAATCCCACAAGATATTTTTGCTTTTATATTAGATTTTTTATGCCTTATAAATGTCTTGGATCAAAAATAACTTAATATGCCACTGAATCCACTCAGAGGTATGAGGATGGAGGCCTCCTAATCATACATAAGGCCATTTCTGTGTGCACAAGATGGTCAAGTTGCACTAGAAAATTTGGTCCTCTCTCTCTGTTTCAGAGCTCATGTATGTGGTTTCATAAACATTTTATATACACATATTTAGAGTATGAGTAATTCACACTGAAGCCTGTGTGAAATGGAGAACACTGTTCCCAACAATGTTAGGGTGGGACTTCTGTGCATTTATCTGAGGACAGCAATTAGCTCTACAATACTGAAACTACTTAGTTTTAATTGTGCCTCGTTTAACTGCACCATTTAAACACCTAGTAATTTTCTGACAATTATATTTTACTTTGTGTGTAATGGATAATATTCTTTTTTGTTGTTGCTTGAGAAAAGTATTAAGAATTAACTGATATACAGTATAATTGTGTTGATGGAAAAATGTTATTAGGCACGTTAATGAAAGGAGACCATTAACAGGATTTTAACTTTCGATCTTTGAAATAGGAAGCACATGCTATATCCATGAGTCACTATAAACTTGTATACAGGCTATGTGAATACATAAGTATTAATTAGCTGCAGAAGGACCCATCTCTTGTTGCTGAATGCAGTAGAAGCCCACTGAAAATTATAAGTGAAAACATGATACTGAAAGAGTAAGAATTGAAAAAAAAATCAACAGTTTGTTCCTAGTTAATATCAAGATCTACAAACAGGCCATATTTCATAGTCTTTCTTTCTAGTTCATTGCAAAAAGCAAGATGATGAACAAAGTTTTTTTTTTTCTTTCTGTAAATCACGCTATAAATAGAGATCACATGCATACTGGTGTCGGTGTCGACTTTAAATGGTTCAATTAGTGAAGCAAAAGGGAGTAGCGGACAGTCAGCAAAATCACAGCTATTGCTCCTCTTGGAGGAGGGCATATGTGGAAGAGTATGACTATGACTGGAGCGTGGCTAGCTGACTGGTGTATACTGGTTTGAAGACTGATAGCCCCACAGTTTCCATTTTATTTTAGTGCTTGGCTTATCCAGGACTGGGGAGATAGAAGATGGCGTTTGACTTCCACAGCTGTGTAAGAGCCAGAGGCTGTGAGAACTGGCTATTTCTGTCTGCATACGTTTTTGTATGGGAAAGGAGCAGATCACACACACACACACACACACATATATATATTCCAGTCTATGGTATCTTCATGACAAAGTCCCAGGTGCCCTATAAAGAGCTGACCTCTAAAGATAACAAAATTGATTCTTTGTACCAGTATAGACTGGAATCACTACTGTAGCTCCAGTATTCCTACATTTCTTTCTTCACTGTTAAATTATTTCTGGCTGTGCTAAGGAAATTTCATTCTTCATTTATGACTGAGTCTACAGAAATTTATCCCACAATCTCAGCTTTTTTTTTCTGAAGGAGCTAAAGCAACTTGTGGCATTTCTTTCAATTTTCTTTAGAATATATAGGACCCAGGGAATTATACCTCAGTCACTCTAATTTAGTTACCTGGAAAAATAATACACTGAACAATCACTTGTAAGCGAACTAGAGGGAAACTAACAAACTAGAAGAAAGTACAGCTATAAGGAATAACCATCTTGGATATTTCTGTATAACCCATCTAACACCCTTCCTTGACATGACTACTGGCCTAGCAGATTGCAAGGAAGCGGTAGGCATGATATATCTTGATTCTAGTAAGGCTTTTGATACAGCCCTACATGATATTCTCATGAGCAAATTGGGGAAATGCTGTCTAGTTGAAAGACTGTACTCAAAGAATAGTTGCAATGACTTGCTGTCAAACTGAGAGAGCATATTGGTGGAGTCTTTGGGGTCCCACATGGGTCCATCCTCATACTATGAAATATTTTCATTAATGAGTTGGATAAGACAGTAGAAAGCATGGTTATAAAATCTGTGGGTGATACTATGATGGGAGAAGTTGCAAGCACAGTGGAGAGCAAAATTAAAGCATTGGTCGGAAATTAATAAAATGAAATTTTTATAAGACAAGTTCAAAATACTGCACTAAGAAAGGAGAAATCAAATGCACAGCTACAAAATGGGAAATAGTTGGCTACCTGGTAGTACTACTGAAAAAGATCTGTGGGTTGTAGTGAATCACTAATTCAATGTGAGTCAATACTGTGATATGGTTATGAAAAGTTGAATATCATTCGGTAGGGTGTATTAACAAAAGTGTCATGTTAGACACAAAATGCAATCATAGCTACTGTTGGGGGTAGTAATTCTATAGGCACTGCTGAAGCCTGAGGTGGGGTACTGTATTCAGCTTTCAGTGTCACACTTCAGGAAAGATATGGATAAACTACAGGTCGTCCAGAGAAGAGCAACAAAAATGATAAAATGCTTAGGAAAAACTGATCTGTGACAAAAGGTTTAAAAAAATTGCGTATTTATTGTCATGAGAAAAGAAAACAGAGGCAACCTGACAACAGTCTTCAAATACGTTGAATGAGGTTATAGAGAGGTCTGTGATCAGTTGTTCTCCATGTGCACTGGAGGTGGAATAAGAAATAATGGACTAAACATGTTGCAAGGAAGATTTAGATTTCCTATTTAAAACAAAAAATATACCCAAAATAATACAAATAAAAAACTTGCTAACTATATGAAATGTTTAGCTCTGGAATTGAAGCAGGTCTTTGCCCATGAAAGCTTACGCTCCAAAATATCTGTTAGTCTGTAAGGTGCCACAGGACATCGTGGTATTTGAAGATACATTAACTCAGCTACTCCTCGGATACTTATCACCATTTAAATGTTTTTTAAGGATAGATTGGACAACACTTGTCAGGGATGGTCTAGGTTTACCTGGTACTGTCTCAGTGCAGGAGGCTGGACTTGATGATTTCTCAAAGCGCTTTCCATCTCTACATATCCAAAACAACTGATGTGCTTTATTTTGATTTGTTCAAATGGGAAGTTCCAAAGTTTTGCTGCTTGTTTTATTAAGTAAGAAGGCTGTGCTGGAAGGTGCAGAACATACTGATGTTGGAAGCATTACAGACTTTCAGTGCTGCTACCTCAGAAGTGTGAGTGTAGGGAAGTAAAATAATTTTGTCTTCCATTTTACAGGAATCCCAGCAGTTTTCTAGTGAACTCTATACTGCTGGAGGCAGCATCTCTGTAGACTGAATACTTGGAATAGTGTATATTGTGCATTTTTGGTCACGGCCAGTACAAGGTGATGGGTACAGGGGTTGGGGCAACTTTCCTCAGTGTCCCAAGTAGGGGGCACAGGGCAGTCCTTTATGCACCGCAGGCCTTCTCCCACCTCTGCTCCACCCCAATGTTCTCTCCCCACAAGCAATGAGAACTGGGGGATTACCTGGAGGCCTGGTGCCAAGTGGCAGCAGAGATCTCTCCTTCCACACTCACCACCGGGGTTGGGAGGAGCCAGATTGACACTACAGCCTGCTCTGCTCCAGCTCACTGCCTTGTGCTAGCTCACTGCACCCTGCTTCATCTTAGCATTGGGAAGTGCAACACCCAAGGGCCAGGGTACTCTGCTTCCTGCTGTCATGGAGAAGCTGAGCACAACTGCTGGGAGAGGGCAATGTGGCAGGGCGAAGCAGGCCACTAAGGGCTTGTGAAAGCAGAGGCTGGAGGCAACTTCTACTGCTGTCCCACACCAGGCTACCAGGTAATCCACTGGGTCCTGTCCATAGGATGTGTAAGGCGGCTGCTGCAGCCTGGGTTGGCTGTCCCAAACCATCCTATGGATGGGATGTCTCTGGTTTTGATGTTTTGCTTGTATGTTATACATAGTTTCCACACTCATTTCCAAAAATCAAACATATATTTTCATCAAAACCTTTTACATTTCACATATGCAGATCTCCATGAGCTGATGTGAGAGAAAAATCTATGTAAGTGCAATTTAAAAGGAGCATGCTAGTCAGATAGCAGCATCTTTGACTTTTACTAAGTTACCTATGAAAATATTTTATGGACAGCCATCTGCTAGAAGGATCCCAGTAGAGTCTGTTGGCCAGAGAGTTTGTTTATTGCCAGGTGGTTAGAATCACATGCAGCAAAATATGAAACTCATTTAAACATTTGAAAGTAAAGACCTGAAATACACTCCAGGTGCATGACGGCTTTCAGTGTTTTTCAACTTTAGTTTCAATTTTCTATGATGTCTAATATATGTGAATAGGAAATGTGATTATGCCCATACAATCTGATAATTCTTGCCTCTGTTCAGAGTAGCTACCACATATATTTGTGTGTGTGTGTGTGTGTGTGTGTGTGTGTCTGTGTGTCTGTGTACACCAAATACATATAATAGTCCAAATTCACATAACCTAAGCGAATTTACACCAGGAATGAATTTGGCCTAGTGACTTAAATACTTAGCTAATATAATCTGTCCTAGCTTCACTGATCTACACACTTAGAGGATATGGCTCGTAATGCACTGATAAAATTGGGTTCCTTTTCAAGGCCAGATCATTAGGTTTTGATGAAGGGGTCCTGATAACACCAGCCAAATTATTTCCTGATTCATATGAAGAAGCCTCTACAAATAGATTTAAGAACCTCCATATATTTTCTATGAAATGGAAGTTTGAGGCTGCTGGTTTATGAGCTCAGATAAATGTTTAAGTAGGGAAAGAATCTATTGACATCCGTTTTTGAGTACGTGCACTGCAACAGGCTAACAATGCGAATATATACCCAGAATTCGGGGAGGTGTGTTCAGCCTGTGCTAATGGTTGTGTCACCATATCTTCACTACTAATTTTAGCCGTGATAGAAAGATTAAGCTTACCCAGTCTTAGACAATGTAGTTCTAGATTTACACCAATGTAATCTAAGAGAAGATGATGTCCCTCAGTATGGCACTTTAAAAATAAATAAACCTAAACTGTTCATCTAAGTATTATGAACTCCTTATTCGTAATTACTCTGTTCTGCTGTTTCACTGTAGCCTTGTGGCTTTGATTTTTCTTGTATCACTTACCTTCCTGAGAACTAACACTAAATTAAATACTGTGTAGCCTTTAAATCCTTACTCACCTGAGTAGCATAACTCATGCAACTAGTCCCACTTTTTCAAAACTTTATAATCCTAGAAGGGACTGCTATGTATAACAAATGTGTAACCGGAGCCTTCTGGGTTTGCAAAATTTGGCTTAGATCTGGAAACTGTCTGATATTTAGTTTCCCAGACTTGAAGAAGAACTCTGTGTAAACTTGAAAGCTTGCCTCTCTCACAAACAGAAGTTGATCCAGTAAAAGATATGGCCTCTCCCATTTTGTTTCTTTGATGCTCTGTAACATCTGTATGGAACCTTGGCACAGATCTGGAATTTGAATTATTCCATAATACTTAGAATGATATATAAATCAAGAGCCAAACTAGAATTCATTTCTGCTTCAGAGTTTTTTTTTTTCGCCTGAATTCTGGCAACAAATCTGGAAAAAATACTAATTTGCCTGGATATAAAGTCTGGGGCCTAAAAATAATCATAGGCCTGCCATAAAGGACACAGATGCAATAATTGCTTATAATAGAGGTATTAATCTTGAATGTCTTGACATTGTTAACATAAATTGTACCCTCATCAAATGGCAGTAAAGCAGTTTCTTTCTGCCAGACTTCCTGAATGATGTTTCTTCTCTCTCTCTCTCTCTCTCTGTTGACTTTTCCTCCAAGATGATGAGACATCTACAGGAAGCAGTTACAATAGACCGTCTAAGGCTCCAGTTCTCAGATGATTTCACTGCTGTTTTGTGTAGCACATTGCTAACATGACACCCAGTGTGTGATAGCTTATGTGATGCACAATGCTCCTTTTTCCAGAGAAACTTTGATAGGAGTTTTATTGTGGGGGGTGGGGGGGGGAGTCTGATTCTGTAGCCTATAGGTCTCAGGTCAATGTTGCATCTCAATTTAGGGATGCAAGAGTCTTCTGGGGCCAACAGTAGAATTGCACCATTTACACCAGCTGAGGACCTGGCCTTGTAGTATGAGGCCAGGATAAAATTCCACTTGGTCTTGAAATGAGATGAAGTGGCTCTTGAAAGTAAAGCTCTAAGAGTAGTTGTCTTGTTGTCAATGGCAACATTTCCACTGACTCGAATGGGAGGATGATAAACCTCTAATTTCCTGGAGTGCTAGAGAGGTTTTTTACCAGGATATGTATGACTGTTCATAAGCATAAGGCTTCGGTCACAGTATTATTCAGTGTCACAATGAAGCTGACTGCTGATATTAATATTTCACTTATCTATAGATTAGATCCTTCATCTGCCTTGCAATGCGCAGCAAGTTCTAATGGCTTTTCATAGGTTACCCATTGGAAACAGTGAACAGAAGTTCTCTTCATACAGGGGAGGAGCTCACAGCCTCTACAGGCCCCTGGGCAAGGAGGGGAGGGTCCAGTTCTGCACTCCCAGAATGGGCAGTACCTCCAGCAGAGGGGGTAGGGCTGGGTTAACCAGTCCTGAACACCACCCACACTGCAATGCACACCTCACCCTCAGTGCCACACAGAGCCCACAACCCAGTGCAGTAGCTCGGCTGATGGCCAAGCCCTGAGCTCTTTTAAATTGCTGGACCCTCAGCAGTTGCCCCCTTTGACCATCCCCCTTGGCAAGCCTATATGACAACAGCATTGTATTATTGATATCCAATCATCTAACTACATCAGCTCCTGCAGTTATTTATTCAGCAGTTGACTTTAATTTGGAAGTTGAAGACTAGCTATAGAGTGCTGGTATTTTGTGCCAAATCATACCTAAATGAGTCATGTGAGTGATTTTATGCCACCTTGTGGTCTCTATCTGTATTAGGGGTAGCAAATGGGGGGTGGAGCAGGCTCTTCAGAGCTGCTATGCACCTTCCCTGCAAAGATAGGTGGGTGTGGACAGTAGGTATGCATAGCCTCAGCACAGTGTCCTAAACAACTAAGCAGTAAAACTACCCTGGCATGTGCTCAGGCCGACTGACAGGGGAAGCAAAGGGAACAAGTGCCCCAGGGCCCAGCCATTGCCATGGTAACTCTGCCGGCTCTGAGGAGAGCAGCTCTTGCTTGAAAGATGCTTCTGAGATGGAGATACACATACACATCTCATAGAACTGGAAGGGACCTTGGGAGGTCATCGGGTCCAGTCCCTGCCCTCTTGGCAGGACCAAGCACCATCCCTGACAGATTGTTTTGTTTTAAATCTATTTGCCCCAGACCCCTAAATGGCCTCCTCAAGGACTGAGTTCACAATTCTGGGTTTAGCAGGCTAATGCTCAAACCACTGAGCTATCCCTCCCACCACGTGGCAGACTGTAAGCATCTTTCAGTCAAGAGATGCGCTTCAGCTTTCCCCAGAGCAGGAGGTTGGGCTCAGGGAAGGGAGGAAAGACTCTGTGGCTTTCTTGGGGCTCCTCTGAGCAAGTAGGGGACAGAACTTGGCTAGCACAGGGCTTCTCTGGCAAAAAGGGTGCTTTTGGCTTCTCCAGGTGTGAGGAGCTCATTGCCCTGGCCAAGGGGGGGGAGCAGAGGGCCTATTAATTGTTCTGTCCTAGGCCCCAGAATTGCTGTTGGTGGGCCTGTGTTTGCTGAAAATAGCTCTAGATTTGGGTTTGGTTCCCCAAATTACCGCATCCTCCTTAGGCTTCTCCTGAGGTAGTATAAAGAGTCCCACTTAAGCTAAGATGATTGTGACAGAATATTCAGAACAAGATTGTTAAATCATGTTGAATTAGGATTACTAGTATTGGGGTGCATTCTATTAAAAATGCAGCTATGTGCTAGTAGGGAGCTAATGAACCTCCTGTATCACCAGCCTTTGAAGCCACCCCCTAAGGCAACATTCCTGAAAGTTTCTCATCTCACCACACACTTTAGATGCCAAACTTTTCACGGCACACCAACATTAAAAAAAGCAGAAAATATTGTAAGAAATAACTCTTATATAATACAATATTAATTAAAAGAATATTTGACTTCATATTTTGACTGGAATTTTAATATGAAGTATAAGCTTGTTTTAATGAACACAACTGTTTAATATTCAGTTTGATGCTGGAAAGAACTACACATTTTAGACATGATCTCTTCTAATTTTTATAAGCAATAATGAAGAGAAACAAAGTTCACAAAGATAGGTGGTCGAAATATCAGTAGAACAATTATTGCTTTATTTGACATCAATGGATATTTCCTTTTTCACTTGCAGCCAAAATTGATCCAGTGGAATTCCTCTAAGTTTGTGCTCAAGGGTGTGATCATTCCTGACATCCCAAAACACTTCCTTTTCCTTCAAAGATACACTCACTGTTTAATTTTTTTTTTCCTGAAGAGGATGTAAAAGGATTTGGAATCCAATCAAACTGCTCCATTCCAGATTACCTGAAATAATACCTAAGCTTGTCCTGAAGCAAATTCAATGATGCTCTGCAAATGGGAGTAGTCTTCCATCTTGGTCTGAGCTAGGAGCTCACCTGAGCAGTTAGAGTGAACTTACTTCGTCTCTCCAAAGTTTAAATTTTGACTGGAACCTATTTAAGTTGTCTGTACATGTCAGGACAGTATGTTCTCATCACATTATTACAGCTTCCCATTCAGTTCATTTAGGTGCTCAAAAACATCATCCAAGTAGGCCAGTTTTCCCAGACAGCATGTATTTTTGCAATTGATTTGCATGCTGGATCTCACTGTGCATCAATTACTTCAGTTCTTCCCTCCATTCATAAAATCTGAACAGAACTTGTCCTCTTGAAAGCCAGCAAACCTCAGTATAAAGGAGAAAGGATAGATGCTTAGCTCCTATTCTTCCCAGAAACTAGAAAAAAGGTGTGAGTGAAACACTCTGGGTTTGAGATTGACCATTTTTTCATAACTTCATTTATTGTGGCTCTGAGCTCCGCTGGCAAGCTCTTTGATATGAGAGCAGTGAGTTATTTGGGCCTCTATGTTTTCATGTTGTGCCTTGGACATGCAGCCTTTTACATTCCTCCCATACCATCTGTGCATACACTTATTCAATTGGCCCATGAAATTCCATTTATTTAGAAATATTCATCTGTCACTCTGAATATTTCCTCCCTCTTTGTTTTCTGTGGAAGTTACTTGTAGAATAAATAATGCTTTCTCAAGCTGTCCTTCTCAGCAAGCCAAACAACTGCAATTAGCAGTGCACAATGGTCTGTCTGTAGATTCATCAATTTGCAGGGAAAATGTTCCTGCCTCTTTGATTTTCTCAATCAGTGTTATTTCTACACCCTTTGACATATCTTTAATGCATCTGTTGATAGTATTATTGGAAAGGGGAACTCTCACTACCTCATTTGCCATTTCTGGACCTATCACAGTATGGATAATTTCCTGGCAGACTGGCAGAATAAGAGTTTCAGCAATAGTATGAGGCTTTTTGGTTTTAGCAACCAGTCTGGCAATGCTGAAATTGGCCTTATGTATGATCTAATACCTTCACTGATGATCTCATGAGACAACTTGGTTTTGCATTTTGTTCTTGCAACTATTTAATCAATTTCTTTTTGGAGATAAGTTGAGTGCATTGTGGAAAGATGTCCTTTCAGCTTGCTTGGAACCATGGCTTCCGAGCAAATAAGATGTGGAAGCAGAGGAGCAGCAAGATCACCAAAACAAATGAATCCAAATGCCAAGTAGTTAGTGTGATAATGTCTGTTTTGTATCTTGGTCTTCTTTTTGCAGATTTGTTATTTTGCAAATCCACTGGATTCTCTGATGGAATATCTTTCGGAAAAATTGTCCATTTTCGTGGGTGAATTTCTGCAAGCAAATGAGGTTCAAAAATTTAAAGAAATAACAGACAATGTAGACACATTGAATTTGTAGTGTTTAAATATATGAATTTTAAAAAAGGAACAAAACTGAACATAGTAAAAAATTCAAGTTGTCATGTACGCCAATTAAATACAATTAAAAAGGTCGTAGAGCAGTTTTTAAACTAAGAGGTGGGGGAAAGCCGATTGGTGCCGGGGAGCACCTGGATCGGATGGAGACTTCTCTTACACGAGGCTCCATAGATAGGGATTCCCTAGAAGTTAGTCAGATAGGGAACGTGGGAAATAATATATGGGCAAGATCAGATGTGAAACAATCGTGCATAAAAAAATCCAACGCGTCTGTGAAAGGCGGACATATAAATAGTGGTAGTTTTCTAACATGCTTTTACACTAATGCTAGGAGTCTGTCTAATAAGATGGGTGAACTGGAGTACCTCATATCAAAGGAGGAAGTTGACATAATAGGCATCTCAGAAACATGGTGGAATGAGGACAATCAGTGGGACACTATCATACCGGGATATAAATTATATCGGAAAGACAGAACAGGTCGTGCGGGTGGCGGAGTGGTACTATATGTGAAGGATAATATAGAATCAAATGAAGTAAAAATCCTAAAGGAATCAAAATGTTCCATAGAATCATTATGGATAACAATTCATTCCTCTAATATGAATATGGCATTAGGAATATATTACCGACCACCTAACCAGGACAGTGATAGTGATGCTGAAATGATAAGGGAGATTAGAGAGGCTATCAAAATAAAAAACACAGTAATAATAGGAGATTTCAATTATCCCCATATTGATTGGGTGCATGTCACCTCAGGACGGGATTCAGAGATTAAATTTCTTGATGCCTTAAATGACTGCTTCTTGGAGCAGCTAGTACAGGAACCCACAAGGGGAGAGTCGATTCTCGATCTAGTCTTGACTGGAACGCAGGATCTGGTCCAAGAGGTAACTGTTACTGGACCGCTTGGAAATAGTGACCACAATATAATAACTTTTAATATTCCTGTGTTGGGAAGAACACCGCAGCGGTCAAACACTCTGGCATTTAATTTCAAAAAGGGGAATTACACTAAAATGAGGAAGCTAGTTAAACAGAAACTAAAAGGTAGAGTAATTAAACTAAAATCCCTGGAAGCTGCATGGAAACTGTTTAAAGACACCATACTAGAGGCCCAACTTAAATGTATACCCCAAATAAAAAAACACAGTAAGAGACCTAACAAAGAACCACCATGGCTTAACAGCCATGTTAAAAAGGCAGTGAGAGAGAAAAGGGCAGCTTTTAAAAAGTGGAAGTCAAATCCTAGTGAGGAAAATAGGAAGGAACATAAACACTCCCAAATTAAGTGTCATAATGTAGTGAGAAAAGCCAAAAAAGAGTTTGAGGAACAGCTAGCCAAAAATTCAAAAAACGATAGTAAAACGTTTTTTAAATACATTAGAAGCAGGAAGCCTGCTAAAAAAGCAGTGGGGCCTTTGGATGATAAAGATATAAAAGGAGCGATCAGGGAAGACAGTGCCATTGCGGAGCAATTAAATGATTTCTTTGCTTCAGTCTTCACGGCTGAGGATGTTACAGAGGTTCCTAAATCTGAGCCAGCCTTTTTAGGTGACAAATCTGAGGAACTCACTCAGATTGAAGTGACATTAGAGGAGGTTTTGGAATTAATTGATAAGCTAAATAGTAACAAGTCTCCAGGACCGGACGGCATTCACCCAAGGGTTCTGAAAGAACTCAAACGTGAAATTGCGGAGTTATTAACAGTGGTTTGTAACCTATCCTTTAAATCCACTTTGGTACCAAATGACTGGAAGACGGCCAATATAACACCAATATTTAAAAAAGGCTCTAGAGGAGATCCTGGCAATTATAGACCAATAAGTTTAACATCAGTACCAGGCAAATTAGTAGAAACACTAGTAAAGAGTAAAATTGCAAGGCACATAGAAGAGCACGAATTGTTGGGCAAAAGTCAGCATGGTTTCTGCAGAGGGAAGTCGTGTCTAACTAATCTACTAGAATTCTTTGAAGGGGTTAATAAACATGCGGACAAGGGGCACCCAGTGGACATAATATACCTAGATTTCCAGAAGGCCTTTGACACGGTCCCACACCAAAGGCTTTTATGTAAATTAGGTGGTCATGGGATAGGAGGAAAGGTCCTTTCATGGATCGGGAATTGGTTAAAAGACAGAAAACAAAGGGTGGGAATAAATGGTAAATTTTCACAATGGAGGAGGGTAACTAGTGGTGTTCCCCAGGGGTCAGTCCTGGGACCGATCCTGTTCAACTTGTTCATCAATGATCTAGAAAATGGTGTAAGCAGTGAGGTGGCAAAGTTTGCAGATGACACCAAGTTGTTCAGGACAGTCAAAAGCAAAAGGGATTGTGAAGAACTACAAAAAGATCTCAGCAAACTGAGTGATTGGGCAGCAAAATGGCAAATGAAATTTAATGTGGGTAAGTGTAAGGTAATGCATGTTGGAAAAAATAACCCAAATTACACGTACTACATGATGGGGTCAAATTTAGCTACGACAGATCAGGAAAGGGATCTTGGAGTTATAGTGGATAGTTCTCTGAAGACATCCATGCAGTGTGCAGCGGCAGTTAGTAAGGCAAATAGGATGTTAGGAATTATTAAAAAAGGGATCGATAATAAGACAAAAGAGATCATACTTCCCCTATATAAAACTATGGTACGCCCACATCTCGAGTACTGCGTGCAGATGTGGTCTCCTCACCTCAAAAAAGATATATTGGCATTAGAAAAGGTTCAGAAAAGGGCGACTAAGATGATTAGGGGCTTGGAAAGGGTCCCATATGGGGAGAGGCTAGAGAGACTGGAACTTTTCAGTTTGGAAAAAAGGCGATTGAGGGGCGATATGATAGAGGTATATAAAATCATGAATGGTGTGGAGAAAGTGAATATAGAAAAATTATTTACCTTTTCCCATAATACAAGAACTAGGGGACACCAAATGAAATTGATGGGTAGTAGGTTCAAAACTAATAAAAGGAAATTTTTCTTCACACAGCGCACAGTCAACCTGTGGAACTCCTTGCCCGAGGAGGCTGTGAAGGCCAGGACTCTATTAGGGTTTAAAAAAGAGCTTGATAAATTTTTGCAGGTTAGGTCCATAAATGGCTATTAGCCAGGGATAAAGTATGGTGCCCCAGCCTTCATAACAAGGGCAGGAGATGGATGGCAGGAGATAAATCACTTGATCATTGTCTTCTGTTCTCCTTCTCTGGGGCACCTGGCATTGGCCACCGTCGGCAGATGGGATGCTGGGCTCGATGGACCTTTGGTCTGACCCAGTATGGCCATTCTTATGTTCTTATGTTCTTAATGTAGTAAAGTTGTTATAATTGTGAGAGCTTTGAAGTGCTGTTAAAGCTGGTATTTTCTCTGCACTTGCAGATAAACATGTGACATGCTTTGGAATACAAAAGCAACGAGGGGTCCTGTGGCATCTTACAGACTAACAGAAATGTATGAGCATAAGCTTTCAAGTGGGTCTTTCCCATGAAAGCTTATGCTCATACGTTTGTTAGTCTATAAAGTGCCACAGGACCCCTCGTTGCTTTTGCAGATCCAGACTAACATGGCTACCCCTCTGATGCTTTGGAATACACTGACTGCATCTGCAGCTCAGGAACCCATGGAGCCCCGCACACCCAGACAAACAGAACCCTATTTCTTGGGCAAGTTATGTATGCATGGCCAATAATATATAGATTGTAATGGTTGTTTCACATGTTATTATAATGCCTTTCTTTAAAGAGGAAAAGTAAGCCTCTGTTCCTGCTGTGAAATAAACTTCAAACCAAATGGTGTGAAATCAAGTCAGGCCATCATCAATTTCACATGAATATGCCATCAAAACTATTCTATGGTGCAAATTTTGACTGGTCAAAGGTGAGACTTAGTATCAGCTCACTGACTGAAAAAGGCAGACGTTACTAATCTATTGAGGAAAATATATATATAAAAATCTGAAGAATCTAATTAATGGACACAGATTTACTTTACTAAATAAAAATTCTCTTAATGATGGCAAAATTTCCATTGTACACTTAAAACCACTCTGTGGCACACCTGTGTGCCACTGCACAGCATTTGGGAAACATTGCCTAAGAGAGAGAGAGAGAGACCTGTTCAAAAAGATAGTGCTAGCTGTAGTAGCTAGATTCACATTCTGATTTCAATTACACTGACTGCGTAAAATTTCTTGTGGACACTTCCAAATCTGATGCTGAATGAGGATATTGGAAGATAAACCTCAATCATTCATTAAAAAGATACTTAGGAGGCTCTGAGTGTCTATCTGAATTTAGTTGGGACAGCCTAGCCTCCAAAAATCTAGGAGAGATGAATAATAAATTACAAACCTTCCATCTGAACTCAAATACATCCCGTACAGCAGGACAGCCCTGACAACTATGCACTTCTTTCATTTTTCGCTGCTGAAAAAGGCATATATTTTCTGCCTACTTTATTCTCCTTTCCCAGTGTTGCCTTAGACCATCAGCCTCAGTGTAGATATGGTGAAACATGAAATACATTAGAAGCAACGTGATAGCCTTGGCCTGGTGTACAATTTATATGTAGCCCCTCTTGTTCACTAGCCCAGTGTGAGGTTATTAAGCATAGGGGAAGCCTTGTGATTTCTTACACAAATGGGGGAGACTAGGCGTGAGGCTCCTTGGTGTGCTCTGGATTGGGTTATTACTGTGTGTGTACCTTAGATAAGACCCAGTCAGACAAACCACCAGGAACAGGTTTTATTCTATGTTTTAAAAACACCACCAACAAAAAACCACACACAAAGCAGGATCACAGATCAGCAGCCCCTCTTCTTTGCCTGCAGGCTGCTTCTGCTTAGTCTCTGCTGAGACCCTGCTGTGGGTCTCCTCCTTGAAGGAACTAGGAAGCTCTCACAGCATGCCACAGTTTTTAGTCCACAACTTATAGTTCCCAGGACTGCTAATACACTGGTCCTTGGGCCGCACGTGTGCACACACACAATATTCTGGAAAGATAAACTTTGAATTATTGTGGGCTTGTTCGATGTCTGGATTGGCTACCTTACCCAATGATACCGTAGTGAAATATAAGCACTCTTAAGGAGGGAATCTAGAGCACAACAAAAACGAAGCCATGTTAAGAAAAAAAAGTTTAAAGATATAGACTGATAAATTTATCAGAATCCCTCTGTATATTTATATGTTTTGAAGGCCATGTGTTTAAAAGATTTCCTACAATGGGATAATAAGAGTAGTCACCAATGTTCTCTCTAATCTTTTCAATCCTTGTGAGGAATAAGTTTGTGCACCAAAGCATATGCAAATATACAGCACAAGTAGAAACAAAACAAACTGTGGGCATTCTGGTCATCAGCTAGGCAGCTTTTGAATCTTCCCTGAGCAGCTGCACAAGTACACAGTTCACAGGGAACACTAGTAGCCACATTATTTCTCCCCAAAGATCCCAAGTGAGACCGTTGCTCCATTATGGTAAGTACTATGCCAACACATTAAAGAAGATTCCTGTCACAGACTGCGGATGAATTGGACAAAATGGCAGGTGGGAGAATCAAAAGGGAGCTAAAGGACAGACGGAGAAAGCAGTGTCATAGAAACATAGAATCTTAGGGCTGGAAGGGACCTCAGGAGGTCATCAAGTCCAGACCCTGCTTTCAGCAGGATCAATCCAACTGCGTCATCCCTGCCAGGACTTTGTCAGGCCAGGACTTAAAAACTTCTAGGAATGAAGATTCCACCACCTCTGTAGGCAACTCATTCCAGTGCTTCACCACCCTCCTGGTGAAGTAGTTTTTCCTAATATCCAACCTACTTCTCTCCTTCTGTAACTTCAGAGCATTGCTCCTTGTTCTTCCATCTGTCACCACTGAGAACAGTTTCTCTCCATCCTTTTTAGAGCTCCCCTTCAGAAAGTTGAATGCTGATATTAAACCACACCCCCCCACCAAGTCTTCTCTTCTGCAAACTAAACAATCCCAAATCCCTCAGCCTCTCCTCACAGATCAAGTACTCCAGCCATTTAATCATTTTAGTTGCCCTTTTAGATTGAACAGGTATTCTGTGGCAAAGACAGATAACAAATCCAGATCTCTGGAGTCCTGAACTGGTCCTTATCCACAAGATGATCCTTCCTTCTTATTTAATGGTAAAAACCTGCCCCCAATGAGGTCAAAGAAACTCCCATTGACTTCTATGCTATGAAGTTTCACCCAGAGGGTGTAAAGCATCTACATTTTCATCAAATCATACAAATATAGGGATAGATATGTCCTCAAGAACTCATTAAGCCTAGCCTTTTACCTGGAGGTAGGAACAACTATATCAGACCATCCTAATAGATGTTTGCTAGACCTGGTCTTAAAAACTTCCACAACCTCCATTAGAAGCCTATTCCAGAGCTTAATTATCCTATAGTTAGAAAGTTTAGATTAGGCTTTGTGTACTTCTTCCATTGGATATCAAGAACAATGACTTCAATATAATAATTCTGAATAGAGTCACTGTAAGAATTTTCTAGCTGTATACTGTATTAAAACTGATAGTGTTTCCTTGTGCCCCATTAACCAAGTGCTCAAGATCATTCTGAAACAGTGTAAATGTCGCCAGGTCAGGCATAAAAATAATTTATTTATTTACTTACTTATTTATTTCTGATTGGATAGCACTTACTCATAGTGGAGTTATAAGCACTAACTCCAGGAGTGCTAAGGGAGTGGAATACCCATGGAAAATTTAGTGAGTTCTTAACACCTACTGGCAGCCAGCTCTCCCACTCTGCCCCAGTGCCTCCTGCCTGTCATCAGCCCTGCCACTCAACTCCTCTTCCTCCTTTCCAGACCCTCTTGCATACTGCGATCAAGTGCTATATAGCAAGCAGGTAGGTCTGGCAGGAAGAGGGAGGAGAAGGGATGGGCACACTCACGAGGAGGAAGAGGAAGAGTGGTGGGGATGGGAAGAGGTGTGATGGGGTGGGATCTGCAGAGGAAAATGGGGGTTAGTACCACCCAACCCCAGAGGAAGCTGGCTCCCATGGCTGAAGTCAACAAAAACAATTTATACTAACTGAAGATCTTTCTCATTGTGCTAGGTACAAGTTATTGTGCACACATTTAGAAAAACAACAGCATACAACAGCTTGAATGTGCAAAATATATGCACAAAACTGTGCGCCCATCTGCACTGGTAACTGAATATGTCCTGCAGATCAGATAATGATCCTTCCAACTGGCCATTTGTACATGTAATAAGGTAATTGATTTGTATGTGTAGTCGCAGAAATCATGCATGCAAATTAGGTGCACAACTCTATACCTATATTTGTACAGGTACAGTGTCAAAAACGAAGTCTTAATTGACTTTCCCAAGGACATGGATTGAGTGAGGTGAAGAATCAAGATTAGAAACTCCTGTTTTATATCCTGATTCTCAAACTATAAAGCTTAATAAATATCAGACAGACTTGCTGACAGATAAACTGAAAAGAAGTTTGTCCTGTGTCCTGGGTATATTTATATCTGATGGTAAAATGTATGGGTTTTTAGTGATTGTCTTCACTCTAGATTTATAGCAGAAGCAGATTTGTAAGATAGTATTTTATAATTGGAAAATGCAGTATGCCACAGAAAATTTGTTCTGAGGTTCTGTGGTTATAAATCTGTTTGATTTATATGTACTTATAGTTGCACAAAAGAATCAGGCTATGACCCTCAGTGTTCTCCTAATTCCATTAGTTGTATCAAAGCTTTGTTATATGAACTGTAGTTTTACTACGGTACGTGCTGTGTACTTTAGTAACAATGCATCCCTAATAATTCTGCATTCAAAATGTCTTCAGAAGTGATTAAAATGTAAACAGCAAAAACTATATGCTATTAATGATCATTAGTGCTTATGCATTACCATGGCAATTTCCCCACCTTTGATATTCACAGGAAAGAACACATACTACTTGATTTGTTTCATCAACTGATCGTACTAGCAACAGGTGATATTTTTCCCCTTCCCTGCTATATAAACATTGGATTATATTTTCCGACTCCATTTTTCATCTGAAGAAGTGGGGCTTACCCAAAAGTTCACGATCTAATAAATTTGTGAGTCTTTAAAGTGCTTACGGGACTGCTTGTTGTTTGTGAAGCTACAGACTAACATGAGTACCCCTCTGAGATCATCAGAAATGTTAACATATGAGTAGAAACAAATATAAAATAAAAAAATAATTCAAGATAGCTGCATTTTGTAAATCTTCTGCAAGGCTAATGACACAATGAGGAGATACAGTTTACAACCTCTAAGGGACAGAGCCACCGGGTTAGAAAACAGATTTGTACTGTGTGCAGCTCCTGTACAAAAGATTCAAGCATGACAGCACCAGTTCTACTGACTGTGCCATTTATTTTTCCTTTGAAATAGCTTATTTCAGTTGTGAGAAGCAATATTCCTCTTATTAGTTTTTACCAACACAGTATACCTAAGGAAAACTGTTGAATAAGCATCCCCAGGTCCCTAAGGCATCTGTAAAATAGTGGTGATCTTGGGTCCTCATTTCACTGCAAAGCACACCTGTATGAGGACCATAACTTGTAACAAAGTACCAGTGCTCATCAGAACAACACAGGTTTCCTAAGGACACCAGCAGATGGTTGAGATATTAATGAGCCACTCCTTCATTTTGTCTTTTTGTCATATGCCTTATGGGTGGAGCATTTTGTATTATCAGAAAAATTACCCCCTACTATTTTTCACCCAAGGAAAGCCAGTCCTGATCTTTTTTTTTACAAAAGTGCTACAGTATCCTATGTAATTTTCAAAAATACAAATTTAAATTTCAATACTGCAGTATTCTATGTCATTTTGTAGAATACTGAAGTATTCTTTTAAATAATGTATAAGAACCTAGAGGAATCTTCTTCTTTTGGCCAAGAGACTTGGGTTAATCTTTGTCCTTCTCATTTTGTCTATGGCAAGTGTATTCTGGAAAGATGCCCAATGCAACATCACTCTAGCAAGGTTTGAGTTTGCTGTAGGAATCATTGGATAAAATTCTCTGTGTTGTGTAGGAGATCAGACTTCCTGATTAGTTATCCCTCTTGCCTTAAAATCTACTGTGGTGTATGTGATAGAATACACCCCTGTGTTCATACCCTACATGTCTCTATATGTGGCTGTAATTTTTATAAATGTTTTGTCATTTCAAAACTCATAATTGGCTGATTGATATTGTCCTGATAAAATAAGTGTGGCAACATTATATGTGAAATTATAAGGTTTTCCTGGATGATATCACATGTTCCAAACCTTACAAGCCTGTCCAAAAACAACAAGAAGTCCTGTGGCACCTTATAGACTAACAGATAATTTGGAGTATAAGCTTTCATAGGCAAAGATCCGCTTTGTCGTCTTGTGTTTTTTTTTTTTTGAAGATACAGCCTAACTCGGCTACCTCTCTGCAGCCTGTCCAAGCAGAAGTCATAAACAGGTCTGTCATAAATAAGGGAATGTTACCCTTAATTTGCATTAAGTAGGAAGTGAAAACAGAGTCCAAATTGCTGAAAAAAATACAGACGAGAACATCCTTCCACGTTGACCCTTTGGCTCTTGGTTCTCTTCTGGAACCATAAAATGGAGGGACAAACATTCCAAAGGACAGCGCGTGCGTGCGTGTGCTCGCTTTCTCTCTCTCTCTCTCCCTCTCAACCTGCTGGGCTGGGCAGCCAGGATATACATTTGTGGAGAAAGATGTAGGACTGGAGGGTGTTGGTGATACCCTGGAGTACAACCATGGCTGGCACAAACTCCATGTGTGACTTGCATGGTGGAAAGCTGTTTGTGAATGGCCCAGGGAAGAGCTTCTACAGGAAGGTATTGTAAAGCATCCATGTTTGGATTATGCCCCCCCGTATGCAACAATGTATAATGGCCATGGATTCTTCAGTGAGACTCCTGTTTCTCAGAGGCAACTTCTTCAAAGAGATTTTACCCTCCAGGGAAAATCTACAAAATTACTTAAAACATTATGTCCTTACGTTAAAATAAATTCCATTAGATTAAATATATGGGGGAATACAATTTTATATGAATGCCTGGAATCTCTGTCTCAGTATTATGCATCCATCCATACAACTGTCTGGGCGCAAGATGTACAATTTCTAGTATCTCAGAATTCACCAGAGAAGTTCTTTTTAAGGGTGATTCTGTGAGAGATTCTGCAAACACATGCGATATCTAGTCTGAGGACTATTTTATGTTTAGTTAATGTATCACTGTAGACCAGGAATTTTATGCAATTCCAGGCAGGAGGTAAACATAGCTCCTCTCGGAACCAAAAACAATAGAAGGTGATTAATGTGGATCACTTAGGCTGTAACACCTCCAGAGATGTACCATGTCCTGGAAGACTGGCATATGCTGTTTCAACATGGGTTTTCAAGATATTAAAAGACAAACAAAAGGGCTTTGATTAAATTAGTTTTCAGTCTTCTTTCTTCTCCAGCAAATGGAGCAGCTCTCCTGTCAAATGAGGGCCCTAGCCCTTGTGGAAGTATTGAAAAGATTTTGGCATGCTAGGGACACATAAGATTGATAAGTAGGTAAGCTTTCAGCCTGTGTGTGGAAACTTTTGCTATTTTTTATGTTTCTCTGACATGTTCTTGTTTAGAAAGAACGATGCGGTAAATTGTCACTGTTGTCTGTATATTGCTCATAAACCTTGGAAAGAAAACAATGCGCAGGCTCTGGTTGTTACACAGTCTGGCTATCTGGAGATACTGCAGTTTAAGGCAGGGAATTGTACAGTCTTAGAAACCATAATCAGAAGGGAACGGGAGGCAGGTCCTAACCAAGAGACAGGTGACAGCTGGACACCTGAAATTTGACTGGGTATTATTGACATGGATGGTGGTATGGGGAATATAAGAGCAGCTACCCTGAAACCATGGCAAATTCTTTTTGTGCTACAGCCTTTATGAAGTAATACACTTCTGAGTTTATCTTCAGGCATAATTTATAGAGGATTTTAATAAGTGAGTAAAGTCTTGGTGCAAAATAAAGTTGTCCGCCTCTATAGCTGAGAAAGAAATATTGAAATGAAGCCATTCTCTCAGTGCAAAAAAAACTTATTATAAAGAACTATTTGGTTTTTTTTATAAGGATTTATCTCTCAAGATAAATACACAGTCCAAATACAGTTTTTTTGGTCTACTGCCAAGTGTAATATCAGTGTTTTACAAACATTCACTTAATAAACTTGTCAATCAGCTCAATATCTGATATATGTAATTGTAATGATTCCCTTGCTCTAGCTGCGAGATGGATTTTATCAGGCCTTTTCTATCTCTTAACTACTTTTGGGCATGTCTACACTGTGACTGAGGATATATGTCTACCCATGCTACAATCACACCTTCAGGTGCAGTGTAGACATACCCTTTCATGGTTTGTTTAAGGCAAGATCCTTGAAATAACAGCAAATGTGTTTTGGGCTAGGTCCATACTTTGTTTTTCTATTCCAGCCTTGCACTTGTTTTCGCTGATCTAGCATGAGTGTAAATAGCAGTGTAGCTGTGTTTAGCATGAGTAATGATAAGAGGCATGGATGAACTGCCCACTGTGAGCCCAATGGTTTCAGGCAGATTAATTTTCAGCAAACTTCAGCCTCGCGCAAAATGAGTTCAATTTAGCTTGAGATATAAAGGGACAGGAGAAAACATCTACAAATATATGAGTAGAAAAGGAAGACCAAGCACAGGGTGAGCCCATTGCTCAAAGAAGAGGAAGACATAATAGAAAAAGTAGAAAAAGTCAGAGGTATTTAGTGATTTCTTTGTTTTAGTCATCACCAAGAAGGTTGGTGGAGACTGGGTGCCTAAAACAGTAAATGGAAATAGGGTAGGTCAAGAAATTAAAATAAGGAAAGAGAAAGTTATAAAATTACTTAGAAAAGTTAGTTGTGTAGATGGAGCCTTAGGGAGAAACAATCAAGTTTCCCACATACAAAATGGGAAGGGACTCCCTAGTATGGAGTACTGCAGAAGGGGATTTAGGGGTCATAGAGGACCACAAGCTGAGTCTGAGCCAACAGTGCGACACTGTTGCCAAAAACATAAACCTGATTCTGGGATGTATTAACAGAAGTGCTGTGAGCAAGACATGAGAAGTAATTCTTCTGCTCTACTCTGGGCTGATTAGGCCTCAGTTGGAATATTGTGTCCAGTTCTGGGCACCACATTTTAGGAAAGATGTGGAGAAATCGGAGAGGATCCACAGAAGAACAACTAAATGATTAAAGGTCTAAAAAAATATAATCTATGGGAGAAGATTAAAAGAAGTGCATTTGTTTATCTTGGAAAAAGGAAGATTCAGAGTGGACATGGTAGTATCTTTCAATACCTAATACGATGTTAGAAGGAGGAGGGAGAAAAAAATATTCTCCTTAGCCTCTGATTACAGGAAAAGAAGCAATGGGTTTATATTGTGTTAAGGGATGTTTAGGATGGACATAAGGAACAATTTCCTAACTGTTGGGGCATTAAGTATGGAGATAAATTGGTTTTAGAATCTCCATTGTTGGAGATATTTAAAATCAGTTTGGATGAAAAGATAAGTGATTACATAGATGGTGCTTGGTCCTGCTGTGTGGTCAGGGGACTGGAACTGATTACCTCTTGAGGTCCCTTGCAGGTCTAATATTCTATGATTTTCACCTCTGCTGTTGCAACTCATGCTACCGCCTCTACACTGCTATTTGTGTACATGCTAGCTTGATGAGAAATAGCCTATGCATACATGAGTAGGGAAATCACATCCTTAGCCAGTAGTATAGACATAGTCTTTGAAATCAAGGAAAGTAAATCTGGTTTCTTAGTTTAGAAAGTAGGCAGGCATATCAGAGAGGTTTTGGTCTTATTCATACTGATTGATATACCACTGTGTAGAGTTACTTCTGAATACTCAACAGTGCTGGAATACTCAGGCTGTATGTACCAAGCTGTATTTAAGATTTATACAGGCCATGTGACTTCCACATTTTAACAAAAATGAAGTTATAATGAAAACAAAATGCAGCAGGACACTTTCCCCATTCCAGTATCATTGGAAAGTGTTCTGTTATATGTTATTCTCCAGATCTGAAGCAGTGGGTCCGTCCTATGAAAGCTCATCGCCTAATAAATAATATTGTTAGTCTTTAGGTGCTACCGGACTCCATTTTTCTATTTGTGAAGATACAGACTAACACAGATACCTCTCTGAGAGCATTGAGGGAAAGCGGTGAATATTCAAGATACTGACTGAGAAGATTTTGTTCAAGAATGAAACAGGAAGCAAATGGATTCAAGGCTGATCGGTGAAAATATCTGAAGTCAAACAGATCCTTTAGATCCTAATTGCCTTTTAGAAGTAGTTTTGATAAAATGCCCATTAAAATGAGTGGAATGCAAGAGACAGAGTAGCTGGTATAATCAGTAACACAGAACTGAACCATTTCACGCATGAACCTCACACACCCTGCAGCATTAAATGGTTTAAGGGCAGCTGAGATAAAGTGTTGTACACTACTTATTCCTGGAACACATGCCTAGTTGTTAGAATCCAGTGATGCTTTTTAAAGATGCTGAGTTCAAGTTTTTAATGAAAGCCAAAAAACCCCAAGAGCAATGAAGTCAAGCAACATCAAATGAGCATTTTGAATCTTTTTCTTAAAGATCCTCTGAGACTCTCACCATCAGTGCTGCTGGAAATAAAAGCAGGAAAAAACATGGTTTCGAGCCCTGCAGTGACACATTAGCGTTCTCCACTAGCCCTCAGCTGCCCCTTTTATGTTTTACTAATAGGGACATTCAGATGCAAAGCATGTACAGAGCACAAAAAACCAACAACAAATGAGGATAATGGGCAATTTTTACAATTCCCTGAAAAGTTTTAGACATGCAGCTTTTAGTACACGATAGGTTTTGTGGAAAGCTGATGAAATAGAAACATAGTACATCACCCACCATGAAGCTAGATCAGTTCCAACTGAGCTGTCTCCATCACAGGCACTACCTATTAATCTTAGGGGTGGAAGGGTTGTTTTTATTTTTATTTATTTTAATTTTATTGAACTGTTGGAAAACCAACAACAATAATAATCAGACTGCTAATTGAATTCAATTTCAGACTCCAGAGGAAAAATATCAACTTTTTTTTTCGAAATCTTTGGTAGCAGGTTTGGACATTTGTAAATTTGCCATCACAGACTGAATCAACTGAACTCAAGTAAAGCATGTCAAAAAAGTAAAGTACTTTGGTATTTCTTAACAAGCTATATCCATAGCCAGTCTCTTAGGAGAACACGTTCTACTAATATTGTGTATGTTGATAAGGATCTTTTTAGCCTTAGTCTATATCTGAACTACTTTGTAAAATTATCATTCAAAATATTCACTATCATTCTAAAGTTCAAATGAATAGACATTTAAAATTCCAACTTCAGAGTCTCTCCAATTCTGTCCAGTTTGTTCACATTGTGTAGCAGCACATTACTGTGCAGGTAGACATGTGGAAGACAATAGAATTGTGTACAGAGTAAAATTACTATTCAATGTAAAGGGTGTGACAAACTGGCTCAAAGTAGATGTGATATTATGGCCTTAAATAGCAAAATTAGCCTCCATCCATCACTACCTTTTCAGAAGACTACTGAAAATTATTCAGTTTAAAAAAAATCCAGCCTTTTACAGATCAAATGCTTTTATATTTTAACCTTGTGGTGTTTATTCATGGTAGCTCAGATCTCTGGGGCAATTGATACAGAAACAAAACCAGAGATTTATGTAGCATTTAGCAATGGAACAGAACCAAAAATTTGCAGCTCCCATCAACGACTTTCATCATCTGCAACTCTTCAAGGAAATAGCTGACTTCAAAACAAATCAGCAGGGGTTCAGACGGCTGTATTTGAATTAATCTCAGGAGGAAATGGGGGAGGGGGTATTCTTTTAAAAATAACTTAAACCAGAAACAAGCATACCTAGTAAATGTCTGTTCTGAGGTTAACAGCAGCTTAAGAGAAAACTGAAGGCTGATCTTATAAAGATTTGAAAGGTTATCTTCTGTGAAGAACTCTTTACACAGGATTATGCTCTACGCAGCTGATGGCCAGGGAAGCAGCAAAGAGAACAGAATAGGCATCCCAGCAAAATAATTTATGAGCGAAAGGGACATGGTGTGTGCGTGACAAAGTAAAAATTATTTTGAAAGGAAATATTTAAGAAGGCATGAAAAGTAAGCCACTAGAGAATAATGACTGAAATTAAATCACAGACTTGAGATTTATGGGTGCAGACAAGTCACGCGCATCAGAAAATGCAAAAGGTTTTGCTTTAATTAGGCATCCAAAATTAGACACTGAAGAAACAAAAAAAAAACAAAACATTTCTTCCAGGTATTTTTAATGCAACTGATCACATGCTGGAAGTGTCATAGTTTTATTTCCAAAAAAGATTGGGAATCAGAATATAAAAAGAACAAAAGGCCAACCATATTATACATTACTTCAGCTGGAGATCTCACAGCTGTAGGAATAGCTTTTCATTGCTGTGTGAAACTGTTATTATCTGCTGAATTCAACACAGTGGGAAACCCTTTTAAGTACTCCTTTTTCCTTGTGTCTTAATTACAGGGTAGTGCATGAACTCTGCTATCCCATTAACTGAGCATCTGCCTTTTCCAGGAAAAGACAAGTGACAGTATTTTGATTGAGCCCTCTTAAGAGACTATTCACTTTAGCTTGAAACAGTATGGTTTGAGTATTAGCAAGACATAGTTCTGTTATAAATAATTCTCAAAGACCATACGGTTTCATCAATTTTTAAGCAGAATTCCCTACTGATGCACTGATCTCAATAAGGTATCCTACTTGAACACTGATGGCAAAATGTGCTCCATTTACTATAGGTACATTGAGGTCTCATTCTCCTATTAGCTATATTGGTAAAAATAAGTAGTATCTCCATTCAAATTAATGAACGTAGAATTAAGTAAAACCAATACTAGAGGGGGATGGAGCCCAAAACAGAAGTGTTAGAATAACAAATTAAAAGCAGAAAGGGCCTAAACTAAAACAGAGGGTCAAACAACCCAATATATAGGATAAGTTCAGTTCCAATCTGAAAATTATTTTTGACCTCTACTTTCATAAATGGACTTCACCCAAATATTCGAACTATGTCAGCTGGTTTAGGTGCATCACTAATGGAACACAACTTGATATATACTTTTAAAAGTAGTGCTTTCATCTCCAGAGGTGCCCCCTTCCTGCTGCAGTTAAGCCATACTGCTAAGTCAATATGAGAAATGGACCTAGCTGATGCTTGTGATGTATCTTTTCTGTGGATAGAGGACTTTGCTGTCCAGGATGATCATCTTTTCACAGCCACTATATTCAGTATGGCTATTGTTCCACTAGCAAGTTTTGGCAGCCAAACCCCCCACACAAAATGCATTTTGTCAACAATATCTGGACAAAAATACAGCACTTTTGCCAGCAGCGTTCTGCCTTAAAACTTTGAGACAGAACACTGCTGTCAACAAAACAGCTGTGTGACCACTCTGGGGGGAGTCTTCTCTCGAGACACGGCATCCACAACAAGGTGCAGCCCTGTCTGCTGTGCTTCTAAGCACCTGTTTCATCAAGAGAGTTGCTGTGCAGTGTGGTTGCTCTGTTGACAGAGCTGAATGCTCTCCTGATTGGCACTTGTTTGTGGCTGCACTCTGTCAACAGAAGTTTTGTTGGGACATCTCTTCTGACAGTGACTTCTGTTGACAGAGCTCTGCAGTGTAACTGCAGCCTTTAAGTTACAACTGGGAGACGAGGAAGGCTTTAAGACCACTGGGTCCTAATCTGTTTAGTTTAGGCCCTTTCTGCTCTTTTGTCATCTACTCATTAGCACCTGACAACATGCTTCCAGTTAAGGACAAGGGCCAGGCCAGGAGACATTTATTCTGGAGATAAATACATGATTGCACAGATAGTGTCAATGAGTGGGCTTTGGCCTCCTTGACCATGGGATATTGTTCCAGGAAGAAGGACTGCTGAGAAGAGCTGGAGTTCACCAGACCAGGAATAAGATGAATATCTTTGTGTGATGGGTTGCTGACTTGGTGAGGCAGGCTTTATACGAGGATCACAGGAGGGAGATGATAAAAGGCCATAGCAAATCATAAAAAAGCAACTTTAATAGGAAGCTATATGCTGGGTGACACTGAAAGTTACAATGGGGTCTTAGAAGAAACAAAAAAGAAATCAGGTGGAATCTGTGCAACATTTTAGATCTCTATATACAAATGCAAGGAATATGGGGAATGAATAGAAAGAAACAGCAGTATTACTATGTAAGCTTATTCTTACTTAATTAGGATCACTCAGACTTGGGCTACGTCTACACGTGCACCCAACTTCGAAATAGCTTATTTCGATATTGCGACATCGAAATAGGCTATTTCGATGAATAACGTCTACACGTCCTCCAGGGCTGGCAACGTCGATGTTCAACTTCGACGTTGCTCAGCCCAACATCGAAATAGGCACAGCGAGGGAACGTCTACACGGCAAAGTAGCACACATCGAAATAAGGGAGCCAGGCACAGCTGCAGACAGGGTCACGGGGCGGACTCAACAGCAAGCCGCTCCCTTAAACGGCCCCTCCCAGACACACTTTCATTAAACAGTGCAAGATACACAGAGCCAACAACTAGTTGCAGACCCTGTATATGCAGCACGGACCCCCAGCTGCAGCAGCAGCAGCAAGAAGCCCTGGGCTAAGGGCTGCTGCCCACGGTGACCACAGAGCCCCGCAAGGGCTGGAGAGAGAGTATCTCTCAACCCCCCAGCTGATGGCCGCCATGGAGGACCCCGCTATTTCGATGTTGCGGGACGCGGATCGTCTACACTGTCCCTACTTCGACGTTGAACGTCGAAGTAGGGCGCTATTCCCATCCGCTCATGGGGTTAGCGACTTCGACGTCTCGCCGCCTAACGTCGATTTCAACTTCGAAATAGCGCCCAACACGTGTAGACGTGACGGGCGCTATTTCGAAGTTACTGCCGCTACTTCGAAGTAGCGTGCACGTGTAGACGCAGCCTTGGTGGGGTAAATCTCATGATGGGAATATTGGTATAAATTGATATCTTGTTTAGGAAGGATATGTAGAGAGAAACAGAGGAGGTAATTCTACTTCAGTGACTATGAAATGAAAGATTTCATGATTTTAAGGAAGGAAAGGTATGTGAACAGCAGAATAAGGACAATCAACTTAAAAATCAGTCTAACAAGTTCAGAGGACTGTAGGTAAGCTTCTCTGGAAAGAAAATCCAAAGTATAAAGGATTTCAAGAGTGCTGGCTGATTTTCAATAAGGTAATACTAAAGGCACAAATAGAAACTCTACCAATGCAAAGGGAAGGTACAAAGCATGGTATGAGGCCTATATGACTGCATCAGAAGCTCTTTAATGACCTGAAAATCCAAAAGGAATACTGCATCAAGTGGAAACTGAAAGATGAGTACAAACATTTAAGACAAGCCTGTATAGACAAAATCAGAAAGGCTAAAGCAACAAATGAATCACCATAGCAAGGAACATAAAAGGCTATGAGAAAAAGTTATTAGGTGTAGAAGACAAAGAAAGTGTAGGTCCTCTACTTAGCATGGGAGGAGAACTAATTGATGACATCAGGAAGGCTAAGGTGTATCACAGAATCATAGAACTGGAAGGAATCTTGAGATGTCATCAGCCACATCTACACGAGCTGGCTACTTCGAAGTAGCTGTGCCAACTTCGAAATAGCGCCCGCCACGTCTACACGGGGCGAGCGCTATTTCGAAGTTGAAATCGACGTAAGGCGGCGAGACGTTGAAGTCGCTATCCCCAACAGGAGATGGGAATAGCACCCTACTTCAACGTTGAACGTCGAAGTAGGACACGTGTAGACAATCCGCGTCCCGCAACATCGAAATAGTGGGGTCTGCCATGGCGGCCATCAGCTGAGGGGTTGAGAGACTCTCTCTCCTGCCCCTGCGGGGCTCTATGGTCACTGTGTGCAGCAGCCCTTAGCCCAGGGCTTCTGGCTGCTGCTGCTGCAGCTGGGGATCCATGCTGCATGCAAAGGGTCTGCAACCAGTTGTCGGCTCTGTGGATCTTGTTCTGTTTAGTGCAAGTGTGTCTGAGAGGGGCCCTTTAAGGGAGCAGCTAGCTGTTGCCCTGGAAGTGCTAGTCCGCCCTGTGACCCTGTCTGCAGCTGTTCCTGGCACCCATATTTTGATGTGGGCTGCTGTGGTGTGTAGACGCTCCCCTGCAGCACCTACTTCGATGTAGTGCTGCCCAACGTCGACGTTGAACGTCAACAGCACCAGCCCTGGAGGACGTGTAGACGCTATTCATCGAAATAGCTTATTTCAATTTCGCTACATCGAAATAAGCTATTTCGATGTAGCATGCCCGTGTAGACGTAGCTATCCTGTCGTATCTCCTGCACTTATGGTGGGTCTAAGCACCATCTAGATCATCCCCAACAGGTGTTTGTGCAAACTGCTGTTAATAATCTCTGGTGGAGATTCTACAACCCCATGATGAAATTTATTATAGTTCTTAACCACCCTGACAGTTAGGAAAATTTTCCTAATGTTCAGCCTGAACCTTGGTACAATTTAAGCCCATTTCTCCTTATCCTATCATCTGGAGTTAAGGAGAATAATTTTTCTCCCTCCTCCCTGTAACAATCCTTTAAGTACTAGAACACTGTTGTCATGTCCCCTCTGTTTTCTTTTTCCAGAGGAAACAAACCCAATTATTTTAATATTCTCTCATAGGTATGTTTTCTAGACCTTTAATCATTTCTGTTGCTCTTTGATTTTTTTTTCCAGTAAGTCCACATCTTTTCTGAAATGTGGTGCTCAGAACTGACACAGTATTCCAGTTGAGGAGTAAATGAAAATAATTACTTCTGGGTCTTGGTTACAACACTCCTATTAATACAGCCCACTTATTGTGGGCCTTCACAGCCCTATCTTTCTATGATTCCTGTTATGTAAACCCACAAAAATCAGAGGAATATGAACAAACCCTTTCCTTTTGATAATAAAGGAAGGGAGCTTACCAAAAAAGAGGCAGCTACCAAATGACGCATTTGAGAAATGAACATATATCAAAACAAAAAGCAGTCAAGTAGCACTTTAAAGACTAGTAAAATAGTTTATTAGGTGAGCTTTCGTGGGACAGACCCACTTCTTCAGACTATAGCCAGACCAGAACAGACTCAATATTTAAGACACAGAGAACCAAAAACAGTAAGCAAGGAGGACAAATCAGAAAAAGATAATGAAGGTGAGCAAATCAGAGAGTGGAGGGGTGGGGGGGAAGGTCAAGAATTAGATTGAGCCAAGTATGCAGACGAGCCCCTATAGTGACTCAGAAAGTTCCCATCACGATTTCAACCATGTGTTAATGTGCCGAATTTGAATATAAAAGTCAGCTTGTCCACTTCTCTTTCCAAAACGGTGTGATTAATATCATCTTCAGTAACACACACACCTTGAGGTCATTGACAGAATGCCCCATTCCATTAAAATGTTGACTAACTGGTTTGTGGATCTGGAGTGTTTTGATGTCTGTTTTGTGCCCGTTGACCCTTTGTCTAAGGGAGTTAGAAGTCTGTCCAATATACAAAGCATCTGGGCATTGTTGGCACATGATGGCATATATGATGTTAGTAGAGGAGCATGAGAAAGTGCCCGTGATCCTGTGAGTAACCTGGTTAGGTCCAGTGATGGTATTTCCAGAGAAGATATGTGGACAAAGCTGGCAGCGGGCTTTGTTGCAGGGAAAGGTTCCAGGACTGGTGTTGCTGGGGTATAGGCTGTGGCTGTTAGTGAGGATCCTCATGAGGTTGGGAGGTTGTCTGTAGGAGAGAACAGGCATGTCACCCAGGGCCTTCTGGAGTGTAGCATCCTGATTAAGGATAGGTTGTAGGTCTTTAATAATTTGTTGCAGTGGTCTGAGTTGGGGGCTGTAGGTGATGACCAGTGGTGTTCTGTTCTTGGCTTTTTTGGGCCGATCTTGGAGTAGCTGGTCTCTGGGTATGCATCTGGCCCTGTTGATTTGTTTTTTTACTTCTCCTGGTGGGTAATTCAGGTTTATGAATATTTGGTAAAGTTCTTGTAGTTTTTGGTCTCTGTCAGTTGGATCAGAGCAAATGCGATTGTACCTAAGAGCTTGACTGTAAACAATGGATCTAGTCACGTGTGCAGGATGGAAACTAGAAGGGTGTAGATAAGTATAGCAATCTGTAGGTTTTCAGTACAGTGTGGTACTGATCAGGCCATCCTTGATTAGTACTGTAGTGTCCAGGAAATGTATCTCTTGCATGTTGTAATCGAGGCATAAGTCGATGGTGGGGTGTAGATTGTTAAAGTCTCTGTGGAATTCTTCTAGAGCCTCTGTACCATGGGTCCAAATCATAAAGATGTCATCAATGTATCTTAAGTAGAGGAGTGGTAATAGGGGACGAGAGCTGAGGAATCGTTGTTCCAGGTCGGCCATAAATATATTAGCATATTAGCCCGCTACCAGCTTTGTCCACATATCTTCTCTGGAAATACCATCACTGGACTTAACCAGGTTACGCACAGGATCACGGGCACTTTCTCATGCTCCTCTACTAACATCATATATGCCATCATGTTCCAATAATGCCCAGATGCTTTGTACATTGGACAGACTTCTAACTCCCTTAGACAAAGGGTCAACGGGCACAAAACAGACATCAAAACACTCCAGATCCACAAACCAGTTAGTCAACATTTTAATGGAATGGGGCATTCTGTCAATGACCTCAAGGTATGTGTGTTACTGAAGAGACATTATCGCACCGTTTTGGAAAGAGAAGTGGACGAGCTGACTTTTATATTCAAATTCGGCACATTAACACATGGTTGAAATCGTGATGGGAACTTTCTGAGTCACTATAGGGGCTCGTCTGCATACTTGGCTCAATCTAATTCTTGACCTTCCCCCCACCCCTCCACTCTCTGATTTGCTCACCTTCATTATCTTTTTCTGATTTGTCCTCCTTGCTTACTGTTTTTGGTTCTCTGTGTCTTAAATATTGAGTCTGTTCTGGTCTGGCTATGGTCTGAAGAAGTGGGTCTGTCCCACGAAAGCTCACCTAATAAACTATTTTGCTAGTCTTTAAAGTGCTACTTGACTGCTTTTTGTTTTGATAGTGTATAGACTAGCACGGCTTACTCTCTGTTACTAGAAATGAACATGTTTAAGTTTCCAAAATTTGTAAATAACACTTAATTTGCTAGTGCTCCCACATATTTTTAAATATTGCACAGGTCAGCTATGAAAGTAAACAGCAATGCTTTCGGTGTTCTTCCCAACATGACTTTCTATGCCTAGCAACTTTAACCTCATATAACTGGTCGTGATTTTTATTGGCTTTCTAATACACATTACTGCCAGGGGGTGTATATAACTCGAGAGAAGAATCATACTACCGTTAGCTTGCTCTCTATTGCTGCTGCAAAAGACACTGGGAAAATGTACAAACTACCCAGCAAGGATGCAGAAACAATTTGGATTTGTTTCAGAGAAACTGCCTGCCACTCCAGTGAGGGAAGCCTTACTTGTGTTCCAATACTGAGAATAGATGTACTGGCCCAGGCCCTCAACAGCAGCAGGTGTCTCACTGAAGTCTTGACTCTGTCTTGTGGGGTGGGGGGAAAGGGAGAGAGTGTATTGACATGTCTGCTTGGAGGATCATGGCTTTACTTAGAAGTGAATTTGGCAAACATCTTTGGCTTTCTCTGTGCCAAAAGCTTGGTGCTCAGGGGGTTGAAAAAATCCAGGCCTCTGAGCAGGGTAGCTATGCTGACCTAAAACCCAGTGTACACTCTGCTAAGCTGATGGAAGAATGCTTTCACAGTCCTTGAGCTAGGACAATGTGTGGTGTTTCCACAAACATGGAAAAATCCAATCTGTTGGGGTAAGCTGAATCTAAACTAGGGGTTATACTGGTGTTGGAACAGCTATGCCTCTATAGCCCTGTAGACAGGGCCATCGTGTAGCAGATGAAGCGTGGAATTTTGGTTCCACTGAGGTCAATTGAAGTTCGTCATTAACTGCATACGTTGAATTTCTAGTCCCTAAAACTGGATCTTTTTCATTCTTCTGTGTGTCTGTTGGTATGAATCTTGACATGTTGATCCAATTCTATTGCATCTGAACATAAATTAAATGTAAGTGAAGTGAGAGGACCTACTTGCAGAGACTGGTGTCTGATGAGCCAAGTCTGATTGCTCTTTGGTATGCACGTGCACTGTGAGAATAACAGTGAAAACAGCTGCTGCGTGTGACATTTCAAAGTGATAGCCAGCTAACAGGAAAAGCAATGAGAACAGATGTTGTGAGAGACTGAGAATGGGAAAGCAGGAGGGAGATAGAAGGAAATATTAAGACAAATAGAACAGAAATAAAACGCAGAGAAAAGAATCATAGAAGTAGTGAACACAAATTATATACAAAGATCATGAGAGTAAGAAGGAAATTAATGCAAACAGAATAAGAGTTGGGGGAATTGTTTTCCTGGCACAGTGCACCAGTAGTTTTGTATCCAGTGAGAAATTATTCAGGCCAAGGGCTTCTTCTCACATTTCATATGTTATTACATTGTACCAAAGAAATTGAAGGGATAAAAGGGAGTTCCAGTTATTCTAGGATTTAAGTACCCTATCAGGTTTGTTTGGAAAAGGGCACTTCAGTACAGAGAAACATCACTTAATCATCTCTTCACTCACAAAAATTCCTATCACTGATAGATCAGTAAGGTGCATTACCTACATATGGACTAAACCAGCTGTCCTCAGAGCTTTCCTTACAGCAGTTAGTGAGATTCTGCATACAAAACCTCCAATTTCTATATTCAGTCTTTCTTTTTCTACCTTTCATCACCTGCCATGATATTTATGAAAATATTGGCAGAGAGCTCATCTGAAAAAGAAGGTAATGCAGCTGTCTCCTCTAACTCTGGTTACAGAAATAAATTTCAGCATCTATCTGAATGTTACAATTCAGGTCCCTCTCTAATTGAGATGGGGTCATTTGGATGTGTGTCAGTAAAGCAGCCATAATAAACTACTCCAAGGTTCTTCTGTTCTGCCCAATGTCCACAGCAGACAGGGAAGCAGGGAATAAACTAGAGGAGCCTTGAAGTTGTTCCAACTTATAATGGGGGACAGGGGGCAGACACCTGCATAGTCTTAGAATATCAAGACATCAAGGTGCCTTCAATAGGTGTTGGAACAATGGGAGCTGGATATGATGCCACACAACCTAACTTGAAGTGGTTTCTGTTATATACAGGGTTAATAATTTAGTCCAATGTCTCTCAGCATCCTCACCATAAAAACTATTTCAGTACCCATGCATGGTGCCTTAAAGCTGGTTTTGCCCTCCCCATTCCCTATCCTTCTACCATGACCCACATGCAGACATGGAATAACTGAGAATCAGGCCTCAAGGGTCCAACACCACTAGTGCTTCTTCATTAAACTGTTGTTGAGATGAAGGGAAGGGATAAAAAGTGGGTCATTGGAAAAATATGGGCGATACATTTAAAAACACCTAACTCTTTAAAAAGATGCATAATTGGAAGATCTGGACAAAGCTTTCTGCCTGGATTCATTTTAGAAGACTAATTAGCCTCTCAGAATTTGGATACTCAACAAAGAGAGGTCACTGGTTATGTGTCCTCTGAAGGGTTTCATGGGGAAAAAGGCTGAAGCCTACTCTGTGAGCCATCCAGGCATTAGCCATTAAAGTTGACTTGTGTCTCATTTGGTTAAGCTCAAGGCAAATAATGAGCTACTTGTGGGGGACGGGGGTTGGATTTATGAAAAACTACATGCATAGATTGAAACTGAGGCAGCTTGCCTCTTTGTCATCTTGGGAAAGGTACAAGCCCACTAACACCCTCCCCTGAACAGGTGGAAGAGGAGAGGGTGAGATGTGGCATTGTTGGAAGCTTCTCATGACTACAGCCGTACAGCGGTATCCTGAGGCATTAAGGGCAATGATGACCTCCTGCTACCAAACTCCACCAGTTGGGTCTACTGGAGACAACTCTTGGTTGCATGTGTTCTTTGTTTGCTGGAGTTGGATATTGTTGAGATACTGACCTTCTGCCACATGCTCCGAATTCAGACCCGGTAATGGACACATCTCTTGGCAGTTGGAACCCTGCAGTCCAGACGCTTAGGTCCTAAACTAGTGCCAGATCTCTTAAGCCTCCACAGTAGCTGTTGCAAACTCCCTCAGTTCAGGTCTACACTATTAACTTACAATGGAATACCTACATTGCCCAGGGGTGTGCAAAATAAACATAGGCCATGTCTACACTAGCACCAAACTTCAAAATGACCATACAAATAGCCATTTTGAAGATTACTAATCAGGTGCTGAAATGCATAATCAGCACTTCATTAACATGCCACCAGTTGCGGCTCTTCGAAATTGCCACTTTTTGCTGCCGCATGGCTCATCCAGACAGGTCCTTTTTGAAAGGACCCCTCCAACTTCGAAATCCCCTATTTGTTGATAGGAATAAGGGGATTTTGAAGTTGAAGGGGTCCTTTCAAAAAGGACCCCCGTCTGGATGAGCCAAGCAGCCGTGAAAAGTGGCAATTTCGAAGAACCGCAACTGGTGGCATGCTAAGGAGGCACTGCATATGCATAGCTATTTGTATGGTCATTTCAATGTTTGGTGCTAGTGTAGACATTGCCACACTTGAGCAATGCAGTTATTCTGATTCAACCTCCCAGTGTAGACAATGCTCTGCTGACAGAGCTGCTGCTTCTCATGGAGGTGGATTTAACTGTGTTGATGGACTATGTTCTTCTGCTGGCCTAGTAGTGTCTTCATTGACATTGTACATTGGTAACTGCACCACTGCAGGATATTTTAAGGGTATATCTGCCCTGAGTTACACCAAAGTTGCAAACCTTCTTCCTCCCTCTTCAGGTATATAGGACAGTGTAAGCAAGTAACAGTGAGACACTGCAAAAGAATTTCTACCCCCACATAAACTTTACTCCTTCAGAAAACGCAACCTATATATGGATCCATAGAAAATCAATAACTACCTGCACACAGAATCCTCCCTCCAGTATCCTCACCACCCCAAGAACCCTTTGAGTTTTGTTCAGTCCGTTTAGAAGCCCCAGACCCTACCTGAAGTTTCTTGAGTCAGAAGCTCCCAAATCACTTAGAATCCCTGATCAAGTAATCTACTGCTTAGGTGCCAGCCATCACCTGAACAGGAGAGAAATAGCCAAGTTATTGTCCATGGACACTTGTATTTGAATAGGTTATGGCCATGAGTCACTGCCCAATAAAGGAAGGCTGTCCATTGACTTTAGTGGACATTGGAATAGACCCAGCAGCATATGCTGTAATAGTCTGAAGTATAAATCCTCTAGAAGAGTCATTATGGATCATTCTTAATAGTCACTTTGAAAATTGCAATATTGTGGCCAATGTAAAGGTCTCTTAATTTATTTTAAAAATCAGTCAAATTATGGACAAATGGAACACTGCTGCAAAGTGCTAGGCACCACCTTTAAGATTCTAAGCCTCCATCTTTTGCTAATCTTTCCTGCTTCCTTTTATCTTCATGTCTCTTCCTCCCATGCTTGAAATAGACACAAAGGATGAAAATCTGGGTTTGGTAAAGTCCATAGGAATCTTAACATTAACTTTTGGGGACATGATTTCACCAGAGGCTTCCAGAAATTTTAGGTACCCTAAGGACAGAGTGGCCCAACATCCATGCTGTTGTCAGGTGCAGTATTTGTTCCCCTTTTTAACAAGACAATGCCCAAACCTTTATCCCATCTGACTGCTATTCTGCTTAGTAGCTGTGCTGGGGCATCAGCATTCTCATTCTGTTCTCATCCCTATTTGTGCCCAAAACAAAATCTCATGTAGTCATAAACACAAATTATATTAAGGGTATATTTCTGTTCCCTTTGAAAATGGTGAGAAGTTTGCTATTGATTTCAGTGAGAGCAGGAAATGGCCTAGAGTGTATCTCCTAGATTTTCTAGTGGCATTTTAAATTATGCATATTTTACCTCTTTTCTCTCCTCTCCACACACATTCTGTATGGCTTTCCTAGTCTCTGCTTTGCAAAATGAATAGAGAAAATTGATTAATTTCTGACTCTTCTATGAGCTTGTCAGCATATCTCATTAAAGGGTCAGGTCAGACAGTGACATCCTACTAAAATGACCCTGATTTAAAAATATATCTGCAAATACATTTAGACCATTACTATGAGCATAGGCATCTACAGGGTGACCCAAACAGATTTTTCTCATTTTTGGCTAGAGGAAGTGGAGGGTTATCTACTGAACTGAGAGAGTGGTATTCACACAGCTGTTATGAATACGGTCATTGTACATAAATAAAATCATGATGTTGTATTTAAAGTGTCTTTAGTGAAATAAATGACTATCCTATGGGTGCTACTCTTAAAGATGAATATCAAAATATATGCTGTACAGAAAAAGGATCCTCAAAAACAAAGGAATAGTTTGTAGATCTGTTGTAGGGGAAAAGCCCAAAGCATATTTTAAATGAAAATGAAGGTTCATTGGAGACAGAAAATGAAAATTATTGAAATTCATAGCTTCTGATATCTAGGAGACAACTGATATATCACTTTTTGTCTATATAAAGAAATGGTATGCCCACATCTTGAATATTGCATGCAGCTCTGGCCACCCCATCTAAAAACCGATATATTGAATTTGGAATAAGTATGAAGGTCAACATAGTTGGTTAAGGGTAAGGAACAGCTTCCATATGAGGAGAGATTGAAAAGACTGCCATTTTTTATCTTGAAAAGGACTATAGGGATATCTGAGAAGTCTCCAAAATCCTGAATGGTGCGGTAAAATCGAATAAGGAAATGGTATTCAGTCCTTCATGAACAAAACACTAAAAGGTTTCCCAGTAAAATTTATAGGCAACAGATGCAAAAGATACCCAATTATTTCTTCACTGTCCAACCTGTGGAACTCTTTGCTGGGGGGAGTGGAAAGGTCCAAACTATAACAGGGTTCCAGTAAAATCAAAATAAGTTCAAAAAGGATATGCCCATCTATGGCTGCCAGCCAGAATGGGCATAGGTGATGTCCACATCCTCTGCTGGCCAGAACCTGAGAATGAGCAACAGGGGCTGGATCACATGAAATGTGTCTACACTACAGAGTTCTGTCAACAGAAGTCACTGTTGACAGATATTTCCCAACAGAACCTTTGTCTATGGAACACATCCACACCTAATCAGAGCTCCCCCATTGATGCCCTCTGTTGACAGAAAGCGGCCAGACTGTCCAGTCCTCTGTTGACAGAACAGCCAACTGGAAGCTCTGCAAACAGGGCTGCCTGGTGAATCGGAAGCCCTCTCTGTCAACAGAGAGCTCCTTAGAACATCCACACTATTTTTCTGTCAATAAAATCTGTCTTCAGAGGTGCTATGCCTCAAAATTTCAAGACATAACTCTGCCAGGAAAAAGGCTGTGTGCCAGGAAAAAGGCTTCAGACCAGAATGGCTATGGTCTGAAGAAGTGGGTCTGTCCCACAAAAGCTCACCTAATAAACCATTTTGCTAATCTTTAAGTGCTACTTGACTGCTTTTTGTTTTGATAGTATATAGACTAGCACAGCTCCTTCTTTGTTACTATTCCACATTTGTATTGTGGATGCTCCCTAGTTTTGTCAACAGAAGGCCTCTTCTGTCAACAAAACTATGCAGTGTAGATACAACTTTGATGATGATTATCTGTTCTGTTCAATCCTTCTGAAGTATGTTGCATTGGTCACTGTCGGGAGACAGCATATGGGGTTTGATGGACCATTGTTTTAACTAAGTATGGGTATTCTGATGTTCTTATGTAGCTCCCACATGTAAACCACTAGGCCTCACTCCCTTTCCAGAGCTGAGATAGTACCCATGAGTCCTGACTGTGTATCTCTCTCTGAACAGAGCTAGTAACAAAGTAAGAATATACATTAAAATTTAAAGTCTAACCAGTGTTCCTTATTGACTAAATTATGCCAGAATATTTTAGTAGTAGAGGTGAATGGCTCTAATATTTATTTATTTTTCTTTCTTTTATATAGGAATTAGATACAGTGCTCCTGTCAGCTAACTGCTAATTTATCTGCTAAAAGATTAGTGTAGCCCCTTAAAAACCTTAGTAGCCCATGGAATGAGGTGATGTGTGTGGGGAGGACAGACAGGATCAGTTCCCCTTCACCTTTAATTTGTTGCTTAGCTTATACTGAGCATGCTCAATAATACTGCTGAAGCCAGTGTCCTCCCTATGCCCCCACTCCCATTATTGCAACACACACAGGTTTGCCACCACCAAAATCTGAAATGGTATCACTGCCTGTGATAATCTTGACAAGGAACACACTGCTGAAAATCATGTGTGATAGACTGGATCGCTCAGGATATCCTTTCAGTCTGCATCTTAGTAAGTTTTCGTTCAATCCACAATATATTTTAAAGGAATTAAGTAGGTCTGAGCATAATTATGCTGTCATCATAGCCTCCAATCCAGGATGCCTCATTCAGTTTAGATGTCATGTCATTTTCGGTAAAAATTAATTTGCCTACAAAAATACAGCAGAGCATTTTCAAACTGGTACATTTTCCCCTCCCCCTATTGTTTTAAAGGAGGGGTGAGATCAGATATGAATCTTTATGGCTGCTTTTTCTGGACAGTTAATGAGCTGGGGTAGGACTAGATCAAAAAGCCCATAGAAGTGGGGTCATGGAGAGGTTAAGCCTCATGAATTTATTCATTGGGATTCAGCTCATGCCCTCTCAAAATGAAATCTCATCATTAAAATTGTGGCTAGCATAGTTACACAATGATGCTTCATGGAAAGCTGCTAGAAAGAAACTAAGGAACTGGTTTTCATTTAGATTTCCGTGCATCACTCTGAACAGAACACATACCCAGAGAGGAGAAATAATGATAGGGCAGTCCTGAAAACAGTCCATTTGTCTGTGATGTTCAAGAAGGAATGATTCTGTCTCTGCAAGGAAAAGTAACTAACCATTCACATATTTTCTTCTTTCCAGGGAATTAGGAAATACTTTATTTCTAAACAAGACCAGTCCTGAAAGAGAAAAAAATTTTGCTTTACATCTCAAATGCTGTCTGCCAGGTCCAGGAAGATAATTCAGTTATTTTACAGAAAAGAACATGAGTTTTCAAAAGGGGGAAAAATCCCTCTTAAATCAGCAAGAGTTTTGCATACAGGTTGAATTTCTCTAGTCTGGCACTCTCTCATCCAGCAATATCTGTAATCTGGCATTATTTTAGTTGGCTGAACAAGCACTTATTCTGGGTGTGGCCAAGTTTCCCATGATCTCATAAAGTTTGCTACAGCCACAAGTCCTGACTTGCAGTGTTCACTGCTGCTATTTAGCTGTAATTTACCACTAAATGTCTTTTAAGAGCCCAGTAAGCAGTGGAAGCATTGGTTATATCCTAGACAATATTGACCTCCTGTGGTTCAGCAAATTCTCTTGCCTGGCACTGGTCAGGCCCTGAAGGTGCTACACTAGAGAGGATCAAACTGTATATAATCTGAAAAGAAGAGATTAAATGAAGTAATGAAGCTGCCGTCTGAAATTGTACTGGTCTGTTTCTAGAGCATGTGTTACTTTAAGTGGATATTGGGGTTATCAATGGCACTTTCCCATTCATCCTTGAAAGCTGAAATATTTCAGGAATTTGTTCAGTTCTGGAGCTAATCATGTTGCCTACAGAAAGCTTGTTGGCTTATCAGTGATATTTACAATTTGCTAACTATTTTATGACAAGGCAAATGCAGAATCAACTCAGCCATGGGGCTCCTAGGGGTTCCATGCCAGTGCCAAAACTGGATAAAGGAGGAGGGCTGGTCAGATGAGTGACAATGCACTGACCATGAAACAACAGTACAAATGAAATCTGATGCCAGTACAACTAAATGATAAAAGATGCCAGCTTGGACCTTGCCCAGAGAAACAAGGTCCACAACACCAATCGAGCGATCAGAGTTGGATCGATAAGTAGGCTACCAAAAGAAAATTACAACTAACATACAGGCTATCAATTGGAACATAGAATGTCCAAACACTGTGGGTGACTGGAAAATTAGAGCTACTTCGGAAGGAGATGGAGAGATACCAATGCTGTATAATTGCACTGGCAGAGATGCGTTGGATGGCATTGGGAGAGATGTGTGGTTGCAAAGTCACTTGGTCAAGGAACAAAAGCATGGGCAAGGAGTCAGATTCCTTCTTAGCTAAGAAGCTGGAGGAGCTTTATTAGGATACAAACCAGTAAAAGTGCAAGAATGATGGTAGCGAGATTTGAAGCAAAACCGTTCAACATCTTGATCATTCAGGTGTATGCACCATGTTGGACAGCATGGAGGAAGAGATTGAGGTGTTTTATAAAGACTTGACAAAGATGTTGGAGGAGGTACTGAAGAGAGATGTGTTGATCATTGGAGGAGATTGGAACATGAAAGTCAGAACAGATAACAAAGGTTGGGGGAGAGTCCTGGGAAGTTTGGTTATGGAGAAAGAAACGAATGAGGTGAGAAACTGCTAGAGTTTGCTGTGGAGCATGAGATGGTGATCTGCAACACGAGATTCCAACAAAAGGACTGTAGAACTTGGACATGGCGATTGAATGATGGGAAGTCCAAGAACATGATGGATGTGATTTTGATAACAAGAAGATGGGTAACATCAGTACAGGAGTGCTGAACTTGCCAAGGAGCAGATATAGACTTGGACCACAGTCTAGTGATCACAAACATCAAGATCAAACCCAAAAGAAAGCGTAAGATGCAGTTTAAGAAGAGAAGAGACGTGGTGAGGTGAGGGTGAAGAAGAAGTAGGGAATGTGTACAGAGAAAGAAGATTAGGAATGCGGCCACAGAGAAAGACCTACAGAAGATATTCAAAGGGATAGTCACGGTGATAGAAGAGGCAATTGAGCAGACTGTTTTGGAAGAAGAGATGATCAATAAGAAGTGGATGACACAGGAGACACTGAAGTTGGTCCAAGAGAAGAGAGCATTGAAGATCAGAAGAGATGTTTCTGAGAGGGCAGAACTGCAAAATAGGGTGAAAAGCAATGAGTTAAGGAAAGCGGCCAAAAAGGATAAGGTGAAATGGTTTGAGGAGCAGTAGGAAGATATAGTGAGGTATTACAGCTAATGTAAGAATGGGGAGGTGTATAACATGCTTAGGAATATTAATAGGAAGTGGCAGCTGAAACAGATGGTGATAATATATGAGAACAAAGAGGTGTTCATGAACAAGGAGAAGATTGTGCAGCGATGGACGAGATATTGCACTGAATTATACAAAGCACAGTTGGACCCGAGTGTCTCAAAGAGACTGATCGAAGAACTGAAAGAGCAGTAAAATAAATAAAGAACATCAAGAACCATAGTAATGATAAGATCATGGGAGAGATGATCAAATGTGGTGGGGAAAGTATGATTCAGAAAATACACCGACTATGTAATACAACGTGGAAAGGAGGGAAGGCACCTAAGGCATGGACAAGATCCATGCTAGTGACAATATACAAGAAAGAAAGTACATTGAAGTGTAAGAACTACAGAACGATTGCCATCTAGGCAAGGTGCTCATGATGATACTGAGAGAGAGACTAAGATCGCAGATAGAACATCTAGAGTTGGTTTAGAATGAGTAGAGGTATGAGACAAGGAGATCTCATATGGTCAAGTACCTTCATCATGCATCTAGAAAGAGCAATTGACAAGATCAAGGAAGAGGTAAAAAGGATATCTATGCATGGGGAAAGAATTAACTTGAGGTTCGTGGATGATATAGTTATAACTGGGGAAGATGAGGAGAAACTAGCGAAAATGGTGCAGGTGCTAAATGAGGAACTGAAGCGGTATGGATGGATTATGAACATCGATAAAACAATAACAATGGTATTTGAAGATAAGGAAATAAGAAGGAAGATCAGTGTAGATGGGACTGAACTAGAGAATGTCGAGAAGTTCACATATCTGGGGAGCAACATAACATATGATCTAGTCTGTAAGAAAGAAATAGCAATTAGAATAGCGAAAGCAAGAGTGAGTTTGAAGGCAATGGATAAGATCTGGAAAAGCAAAGTGATTAGCTTATGAAAAAAGCTGAGCATCTTGAAAATGTGTATTCAGCGGCATATTGTACGCATGTGAGACATGGATGTTAATGAAAGATTCAAAGAGAAGAATATTGGCATTCGAGAGGAGTTGTTATAGAAAGATCCTGAGAATAGGAAGGATGCAGAAGGTCACCAATGCGGAATTATATAGGAAGATACAACCCAAAGAGAATGTACTGCAGGTTATACAATGGAATTTACAGCTATTCAGGCATATTTGCAGAATGAATGACTAACGAAAAATCAAGACCTTGATATTTGTCATAAAGGATTATTTGAATAGGAGAGGCAGACCTCACAAAGAATGGGTAGATGATATAGTAGATTGGTAAGGAGCTAGTCTACAGAAACTAAGCCACTCCACACTAGACAGGGAAAGATGGAAGGAAAGAGTGAGGCATCAGACACTGACAGGCACTGAGCCCATGGTTGTTGATGATGATGATGAAATGCAGAATCACTGAGTCATCAGGGATCCTGATGGCACACAAAAACCTGACAACATAATAAGGCAGTTTATCCTCCTTTGTCATTTTCACAAAAAAATTTACTCAGCTTTTGTATTAAGTACATTTACTGGGCCAAATTTATCCCTTTTATCTTGCAAACTAGAATGCAGTTACAAAAAAGATTAATTCAGATAGATATGATTATGATAGTTTCATTATTAATACAATCAGAAGTCCTGTGTCACCTTATAGAGTAACAGATTTATTGGTCCATAAGCTTTCGTGGACAAAGACCCACTTCGTCAGATGCCACGGAAGCTTATGTGCCAATAAATCTGTTACTCTGTAAGATGCCACAAGACTTCTTGTTGTTTTTGCACGTACAGACTAACACGGCTGCCCTCTGATGATTATTCATACACTGCATCTGATTTATTGTCATATGTGAACTCTTTTTGTTCTAGGGCAAAAGGGTGGGCACTTTTTTCTGTTACCTAGAACAGGAAGTAAATATGAAAGGAACATAAAGGAAATGAGCTGTTTATTGATGCTAGTGTAGTTATAGTATCGGAGGGGTAGCTGTGTTAGTCTGGATCTGTAACAGCAATGAAAGGTCCTGTGGCACCTTTCAGACTAACAGAAAAGTTTTGAGCATAAGCTTTCGTGAGCACAGACTCACTTCATCAGATGCAGCATACAACATCTGATGGAGTCTGTGCTCACGAAAGCTCATGCTCAAAACTTTTCTGTTAGTCTGTAAGGTGCCACAGGACCCTTCAGTGTGCTTATAGTGTATCATGGCATAAAAATCTGTTTACAGGAGATATATCCTGTTTACAGTGTGATTTTTGTGTGATGCACTCTAATTTGTGTGCTGATCACATGCAACATAAAGTAAATCCCTCTCAGACATGAATAAGTGAAAGGGATTACTAAAATATATCATCCAGCTTTTTGGTTTACAGTCCAAGAATTTACAAGGCAGAGGCAAGGGTCTACAAGATGAGAAAAATCAAGAATTCTAGAAATAACTCTTCAATTCACACATAGAGTTCATGTGCCAAACAAGATTATCTCTAACTTAGTTTTTGTTTCTTTCACTGTATGGTAACATAACCTGAACATAATCAGTGACCAAAAAATGACTGATCTAACAGAGAGAGAGAAAGAGAGAGAGAGTGTGTGTGTGTGTGTGTGTTTTCATCCTATTGTAACTGCTTCATCTGCTGTCTTCCTAAGGCAAGTTTTGTCACGCACCTAAGCATGGAGTTCAAGTCTCCAGCAGCCTAATGGAATCTGACTGAGAACAGGCCCTGGTAAAGATCTGCACTGACGCTGTAGCATGTCCTTAGGTTTTATAATAAGACTGCAAAAGAATCACAGACACATAAAACAGGGCATCTTACTTCAGGGTAAATCTCTAATTTGCAACACTGGGTCTTGTTATGAGCCAGTTTAGTAGCTCTAGGCTGTAATAAACCATATATCAGAACAGTGACCTTTGCTTTTTGTTTCTGTAAGTGAGATTCCCAGCAGATATTCATTGACCTACTGTTAATTCAGCTAGCATCTGGATCTGAGATATCATAGCTTCAGGTCTGGTTCCCTCTTTGCTAGGTGCAGGAGGTTTTATCTTTATTTGTGAATCATCATAGGAAAGGAATGCCAGGGTATTAATGAAATAAAAAATAATTTGAAAGGCAGTGATTCCGCTTCCTATGATCCTACAGCTGTTGCTGACACTAGGGTTTATCTAATATCTTTGATTCAGATTCTCTTACTCTAGTCTAGAAGCATCTTGTCCCATGAGTAGTGCCATTGACTTCAAGTGAAACTCTCATGGATTAAGGTACTATTCTGTTTGGCCACGTCTGCACTACAGTGATGCTTTGAAAGATGATCTTCCAGAAGATCTTCTTTCAAAAAGAGCGCATCCACACAAAAAAGCGGATAAAAAGATTAATCCGCTTTTTCAATAGACGGCATAGATAGACAGTAGCTACTGTTCTTTCAAAAGAACAGGCCAGGGATCGAAAAATCCATCGCCAAGAGGACTGCTCTTTCAAAAAAAGGAATGTCTACACATTTTTTTAAAGAAGCTTTTGAAAGGAGGTGAGCTTCCTGATCTGGGTGTGGAAGAGGGAGTCCAAAGAAGAGCCACATTCTTTTGATTTCAGACCGAAAGAGTGCATGTTGTATCTGGACACTCTGCATGGCCTTTCAAAAAAAGGCCTGATTTTCCGAAAGAATGTGATAGTGTAGATGTGGCCTTTGAATTAAGGTATAATAACCTGGACCCATGGAAGAAAAAATAACTTCTTGTTAGTGTTTGCTACAACATTACAATAAGATAGCTCTGTATTTGAAGTTAAATACTGTAACAGATGAAAGGAGTGATGGAAAGAAACATGTATAAATGAGATAATAAAAAGCAGTCAAACAGGAAAAACAGGGGGAAGAAAACTGTGGGCAATAAAGGTGGGAAAAGTGCAGAGAGGTATGCAGTATAGCTAATCAACCAATGGGGCTAACAGCCCTATATCTTTCTTGAAATCTTTAAAAACCCTTCCTAGGCCTGATAAATACTCACATGGCCCTGTTCAGTCTATAAATTGCTCTAAACATCAATGAGAGTCATGCATGTGATTTAGAAGCAGTATGTAACAACATGGATAGGAGAAGGGGCAACACAGCCTGACAACGTACACTATACACAAATCAAAACAAGGAAGTGCTACAGAATGCTGTAAACCCCTGTACCCTGTTGTGATGGGGTGCTTGCCCCACACAGGGCTTGCAGAGGGCAACACAGCTCTTGAGAGGCAGTGCAGGAGACAGCAAATCAGAGAAGGGCTGTGAGACGCAGCCATTCAGGACCAGGCTGTCCCATTTCAGAACAGCTGCAGAACAGAGCAACTTCAGACATTCCCTGGAGTCACAGGCAATGCTGGGGGGAGGAAGTCATAGGGGACCCCATGCACCCCCCAGTGTCAACCTTCCCACTTCTGATGAGTACGAGAGCAGCCCCCCTCTGCCAGAGTGGTGTAGCCAAAAAGTAGGTTGAACTAGCTCATGCTACACCAATGTTATGCTTCTCTAGAGGGAGGGGATTCCCCGGCTCCCACCAGAATTGGTGTGGCACTTCTGCAGAAGGAAGTGGGCGGGGGGAGCAGGAGCAGAGAGAGGGCAGAGCATGAGCAAAGCAGGGGTGGGAAGAGGAGGGGAGGGGCAGAGCAGAGATGCCCCCCTCCCTGCAGAATCCCTGCACTGGTCACCTCTGCCTGGGGCTTGAGAAGGGAGGAGTACTAGCTGCCTTGCAGGTAGAGGACAGCATGCGCCCTGGACAGAGCTGTGCTGTGGGCAGAGACCCAGGGAGCTAAAGGTACTTCCCAGCAGGGTGCAAGGATCTGCAGGCTGAAGCCTTAAGACAAGGGTAAATAAGGTGCTGTGGCTATGAGGAAGAGACTAAGGGAAATCTGCTGATAAGTCAGAGGTGCTGCCAGCAGCAGCAGTTTACACGGTCCGTGGACCAGGACCCATAGTAGGGTGGACATGGTCCACCTATGCCCCCACTCACCACTGGGGAAGTGGCTGGACTGAGGGATTGTGATTTTGTGTCATGATAAAGACATTGGCTGTTTCTACACATGCCACTTTCTCCAAAAATGGCATGCTAATAAATGGCCCAAAATATGCTAATGAGGGACAGATGTAAATTCCTGGAACCTCATTAGCATAAGGTCACATGATTTGGAGTCCGGAAGACACTCTTCCGGACTTCAAATCATGTGACCTTATGCTAATGAGGCACCGGGAATTTACATCCGTGCCTAATTAGCATATTTTGGGCCGTTTATTAGCATGCCACTTTCAGAGAATGTGGCATGTGTAGAAACTGCCATTGTGATCCTGGATGTGATGGAGGTCCCTGGACCAGAAGTGATGGTGGTGAGATGCCACCAGAAGAGGGCACCCTGGTAAGAAGGAGGCATTGCAGTGGTGAGTCATGTCCTGTCACATGTGTCCATGTTAAATTAACCTGCAGTAAACCTTGCAGTTGTTCTGTGCCTTCTAATCTTACACCCAGCCTCTGAACCTTGCCCTTATCAGAAAGGTAGATATTGGTGAGAAGTTTGAAACTGCCAAAATGGGTTCTGAATGTGACCTGTCAAAACAGATTAAAGTTAGTTGACATAAGATTGGATTGGATCTTTTTAAAAAAATAACCTCAAATAATAAAACTTTACCCTATCAAAATATACTTGTCAGTTTTCAGTGACATGAAAATTAAATTTCCTTCTGTAATCATCCATAAACCAATGTCAGCACACTGCTATCACATAGCTGAAGAAATATATTTAATCCAGCTATTTAAAAAAAAAAAAACCTTTTTATGTTCTTGTACCAAAGGAAAAGGTGATATCATTCAGGCACAAAAAAGCTTGACAGCTAATCTTCCAAATGTTTCACTGTGTGAACTGTACACTGATGTCAGGTGTAAGTATCTTTCTTTGACTGATATAATTGGCATACTACAAAAGGACAGATGCCCAGGGAAAGTGTCATATTCCAACTAAGCACAGCAACAGAATATTGATAGAAAAGGAGCATACTTCATGAGTGTACTTTTCAGAGCTTAGGTCAGTTCAACTTTTTAATGACTAGGTGCTGAGAAAGCAATAAATACAGGAGCAACAAGCAAGAAATCCTTGATCGGCCAAAACTCTGACCCAAATCAGTGTTTTAAGTGAGTATGGAATGAGCAAGAATTGAAGATTTCAATTCTTATATAGTAAAATGAATATTTTGTTAGTTTTTTTATTTAATTTTGAGGTTTGCCTACCAAAGATGTGGTGGTTTTAAATTTTTTTTCCAGAAAGTATTGTGTTTTTTTAAAGATACTATCACACAGGTAATGAAGTCTAATAGCAGTCAGGATCATGTCAAATTAAATTATTCTAGAGGCCTGGTATTTTTTTTGAATCATTGTTTCTTCAACAGTGTTAAAAATATTTCAGTTCAAGTCAATCCAAGGGAAAAATCAATCCCCAAGAAAAGTACTAAAAATAGAAATGATGACAGAGTACCCTAAGGGTATGTCAACACAGCAGCATGATTCTGAAATAATCTATTCTGGAAGAGTTATTCAGGAATAATTTATTTTGAAAGAACAGTGCTACACCCTGGCCGCGTCTACATTGGCCCCTCCCTTTCCAAAGGGGCATGTTAATCAGGAAGATCAGAAGATGATAAAGAGGCACTGACATGAATATGCAGTGCCTCATTGGCATAATGGCAGCCGCGTGTGATTCAAAAGTGCCGCTTTCAGAATGCACACCACCCGTGAAGATGGGGGCCTGACAGAGAGGTCCCCTGACACTGAAAGCCCCTTCTTCCTATTTGGTTTTAGGAAGAAGGGGCTTTCAAAGTCAGGGGGATCCTTTCGAAAGGCTCCCATCTATATGGGCAGAATGTGTTTCGAAAGCAGCACTTGCAAATCACACACAGCCACCATTATGCTAATGAGGCACTGCATATTCATATCAGCACCTCATTGTCATCTTCTGAACTCCCTCATTAACACGCCCCTTTGGAAAGGGAGGGGCCAGGGTAGATGCGGCCACAAGGGCTATGTCTACACTACAGAGGTCATTCGAACGAAGCCCTTATGAAAGATTTCTTCTGAAAGAACTTCTTTCGAAAGAGTGCATCCACACACAAAAAAGTGATCTGCTCTTTTGAAAGAGAGCATCCACACGGCCCCCACTCTTCTGAGAGAAATGGGCCAGGGATCGATAATGAAGATAGCTCTTTCGAAAGAAGGGCCCTGCAGAGTGCCTACACATGTGTTCTTTCAAAAGAAGCTTTCAAAAGGGGGCACTCTTACAGAAACAGGAGAGGTCAAGTGATTTCAAAAGGAGAGCCACATTCAATTTACTTTTTGTGTGTACACTCCATGGGCTGTTTCGAGAGAGCTCCCTTCTTTTGAAAAATCTTTTGAAAGAGCCTGCTAGTGTAGACACAGCTAGAAAGCATTCTGTAGACAGAGCCTCAACAGAACTCTGCATTTGTCTCGACAGTGTTATCCCTCAAAGATATGAGGAATAACTCTTCTGCCAACAGAGCTCTGTCGACAGAGAGGGCTTCTGGTTCACTGGGAAGCGCTGTTTGCAGAGCTCCCATTAGCTGTTCTGCTCTGTCAATCTGCTTTGGTGTGTAGATGCACTCTGTCGACAGGGTTTCTGTTGACGTATGCTTCTAGTGTAGATGTAGCCCTACTGTTCAGTACCAGCCTTGGCTGGCTGGGAGGAATTCCTATATATTGATCATGAGGGAGGTGGCAAAGGTGAATAAAATGTCAATTGAGTTTATTTTTAATAGCAATATGATTGTATCTTTTGATTTGATTTGTTTTGCATGTTCTCTTCATCCTTGTATTTTCATTGCCAAGAGATACATTTACATCTTCCACTGATATAAGTTGAAATTAGACCCAACTCAGCTTAGAATATACAGCAACTTTATCATACCATATGTTTTCAGATATTCCAGAGCTAATACCTGAAATAGTGCCTCAAAGCTACATCAGGTTGACTTGCATAATTAATAGCCTGGCCTGATTAGACAAGCCAATATTTATTTGAATTGGAGAGGTTATTCATTTATTTTTACCCAGAAAACGCTAACATTTTTGTTTGTCAGCAAAAACAGTGGGGAGTCCTGTAGCACCTTAAAGACTAACAAATGTATTTGAGCATGAGTTTTCATAGACTGGAGCCCACTTCATCAGATGCATGAACTGTATGTGCCCCTGACAAAGTGGGCTCTAGCCCAGAAAAGCTTATGCCCAAATACATTTGGTACTCTTTTTTTTTCCCTAGATTTTTGTTCTGTCTGATAAGGATTGAATGAGTGGATATAAAAATCTCAAATATGTCCCATATTAACATGCCAACCCAAAAGCAAATAATAAACATTTGAATTGAATTTTTCTAGCATTATGGGTCGGATTGTGACTCCTGCACACACTGAATCTTGCTTTACACTATGAAGATCCCCATGGAAGTCAATGGGACTACTTATAGAATGAGGTATTTTGTAGCTCATGTGTGATCTCATCCGGAATACAAGATTGGTTTCTTCACCTCTTACCAAAAAGTAACCATGGTCGTTCCATGGCAGTTTTCCCTGTAAGCTGAGTGCTGGGAAGGCCACTCAGGAGAGAGTCAAATTCCACCCAGCTCTTTTACAAAGCACTCACAGCTAGGATTTTTATTCTGCTGATGGTGCACATGCACATGCTCAGGTGAACATAAAAATTATTCTATGCATGGAAGGAAAAAAAGCTGCATGTTGATGGAAAAGATTAGAAGGAACATTGCTCCATGTTTGTGTCATTTCATTTTTACTTGGAAAATTAACATAAACATAAACATCAATCTGTAAAATTTGAAAACTCAAGAGCCCCAGTCTTATATTAACGTCACTAAAAAATCTTCACAACAAAATAGGCAGTGTAAATGCCATAGATAATCACCATTGCTTTCAGAATACATTTTTCTGTGAACATTTGTCAAGTATATCAATTGTCTTTCGTTCCAGTGATACATGTTGGACTGGCTCCTAAATAGTAAGAGATTTCTTTCCATTTCAGGAGATGCTTAGCACTCCCAAGACATAACACTAAAATGGCACAGTTGATGGTCTGTGAAAATTTTGGAGTTGGTACAACATATGTATTCTTATCTTATAGCCACACAAGGCTACCCTTGTTTAGTTACAATTTTTTAGCCATTTCTTTCTCTTCCAACTCAGCACATAGCTATCAACACTTCAATGCATTTTCTTTCTCTTTTCCTCAGTGCAGCTTTTGCTTTTATATTGATTTCCAGTTAAATCTTATATTGTTAGCAGCATTTACACTTTTTCCCGCCCTTACTGCATACCCTGTCCCTCTTCCTCCTCTGCATCCCTGGTCCCCAGAGTGTCTTGAATGACTCAAAACAGCTGTTGCCAAGCACAGGAGGCTATGGGAGGAAGGGGAAGGTGTTGATCAGTAGGTTACTGATAGGCAAGAGGTGCTGTGAGCTGTGGCAGGAAAAGGGTTTGGCTGCTGATGGGTGCTAAGCACCTGCTAATTTTTCTTTGCAGGTGCTCCAGTCCCAGAGCATTCATGGAGTTGGTGCCTATACTAACAACTATGTCTCCTCCAAGATTACACCTATTGCTTCTGTGGGGAAAGTCTGGAGGGCACAAATTGGGCTCCTCAGCCATGAGAACACCGTCGCATAGAGGGACAGACAAAGAAGATTTGCTAGGCTAGGAAATATTTTTTTCAAATCTCTCTTCAGTATGGCTTTTCAGTTCCCCTTGTGTTGTTTATTCCCATTCACGTCACCTCTAAATACCTTCCGGGCTGATGCATTATAACCTTGGCCCCATTAAAACCAGAAGTCATTATGCCAGTTCATGCAATTGGAGACAGAATTTCATTCATCGTTCCCAATAGGCAACACTGGTTGCTTGTAATCAATAAAATTATGCTGCCTAGTATCCATGAAAAATGCTGCAATAAAAATCTACCTTATGTGAAAAAGTATACAATGCTATGGCCCGAAATTTGTATTTCAGGACTATCACTTCTTTCATTAAACATTATTTTTGCCAGAGAATGAGCAAACATGCAAAGATTATTTCAGTATAAATAACATTCCAGTAGGAAAGGAGCATCAGTAAATAACTGACTTGAGACCTCACCTTTTATAAGTTATGGTCCACTTCCTCACCCATGCTAAGACAATATATTTTCATTATTTAGTGGGCCAGTGCTGTACTAGTGTTATGGCCATTCAGGACCTAACGCAGGCCTTTAGAGTGTTCTCCAAGACACTTGCCAGTGTCATGGGCTTATTGCTTTTGAGAATGAATACCTATTTATAGTGGTTTATTTCAAGGCCCTTTACTTTTGATTAAGAAACTCTATTTGACCTTTGCCTGCTTAGTGGCAGGGGTGTGAATCCAAGCTGAAGGCAGCAAATAAGTCCTTGGACATACTTTATAATAAGAAATGAAGCTTTAGACCAGACTCTGTCACAAATAGGTGCCTATACTTAAGTCTCTATGTCCCTATTTATGCACCTTTGTAAATCGCCTGATTTGAAGATGCTGAGCATGTTAACGTTTCTTTTGACTTCAGGTGAAGGAGGAAAAGGCCATAATCCCATCTTCTTCCTGCTTCTTATCTTTTTTGCAATGCTGCTCCTGCAGAAGGAGGACTAAAAGGGTGAAAAGCAGTAAAAAGGAGAGCACAGGGAGCTCAGGGATTATCATCCTGAGGGCATGCCTACACATTCCATTGGATCAATGGGCTGCACTTGATTCAGAAGGGGGTCAATGTATCACATCTAGTATAGACGTGAAAAATCAACTGCTGAACACTCTCTCATTTGTCTCTGGTTTGCCACTTAGATGAGAAGCACAGAGTCAGTGGGAGAGTATCTGCCACTCATTCACTGTAGTGAAAATACTGCAGTAAGTAGACCTAAGTATGTCGACTTCAGACACATTATTCACTTAGCTGAAGTTGCATAACTTAGATTGATGGTCTGCAGTAGTGTAGACCAGTCCCAAGTTATCCTGCAGGAGGAAATATCAGCCAGATTTTTAAAGGCATTTAGGCGCCTTAAGATTTATATAGGTACTTAATGGGATTTCTAGATGCCTAATTCTGCTTGACTTTAATTGAAGTTAGGTTCCTGGGTACTTCTGAATGTCTGATTAGATACTTAACTGCATCTTTAGGCTTCAAAAATATTTAAAAATCTGACCCCTAGGCACCAGTCCTGCGCACAAAAAAGCGATTAACTCCACAAAAATGTGGGATGTGTGAAAAATGACACATGAGCCCTTTTAATGCAAATTCTGCATTAAAAAATGGTGTGCTGATTAGCTTAATTTGTTTCATAAACTTACAAAGAAATAACTGAGAGATTTACAGCCAACTCCTCAGCTGTTGCAAACTGGCATTATTCAACAGGCTTGAGTGGAGCTATGCCAGTTTACACTCGATGAAAATCTGGACCTTAAAATGTGCATATCTTACATACTATACCGTATCTATCCAAGGAGGACTCAATGTTTCTAGAAGAGCAAATTTGTCTTTCATGAAACATAAGATTCTACTGCCAATTGGCCAGATCCTCAACTGATGTAATTTAACACAAATCTGTTGAGATCAGTGGAACTGTGGTGATTTAAATTAGCTGAATATCTGGCCTACCATGAACAGGAAAACTTGGTGTGTCTCAAAAATTGGATGACTGTATGGGTCTCTGGATTTGCCCCCCCCCCAAAGCTTTCACAGAAATTTAATTGTGCCTAATGGTTTGTGTAATATGACTTTTGTAGTGTGTCTGAAAAAGAGACTTAGATACAACTTCTGAAGACCACTCAGTCTTTCTCTTCATTAGTGTAATGCCACATTCAATAAACAATGGAAAACGAGGAATGGAAATATCAGTGCTCTTGGAAAGGGACTCATTCATCAATATATAATTGACATAAACCTTTCCAGTCTATAACTCAGCACCCTGAAAAGTATTAAGGTATTTGGAACAGGAACTGTACTAAATACAAATAAATAAATATTTCTATCCTGTGAAGGATAACTGCTTGCCTTGTCATTTCTCTGCCAAAGTATCCCAATGCCAAGCAAAATAAATTCCACAATATCAGCTCGTGACTGGGAAAAACACCAAACAAAATTTGAAATACAGTGCAGGATCCATATTTTTTATTAAACGGACAAATTACTTAATCCATTGTCAGAGGCAACATATAGACTGTCCTGTAGATTTTGTCCCAGTTGAGGAGTCTGACTATTTACAGAACAGGTGTGGTAAAGAGTCAGGTTTCCTACATCCATGTACTCAAAGCAGGTTCTGAATGGATCACTGAGAGACTAGGGAATAATTACGGTCCATACACATTCACTCCTTTGCTTCTTAGAGGCAGAGATTGTAGACCAGGATGCCAACTGTAGCTGCACTATTTAAGATGTAGACTGACACCACAAATTCTTTGACACAGGCTACTGTACAGCCACAAATAAAGACTAATGATCCCTGCCAATCTATGATGCACTTTTCTAATTATAGAAGAATATTTCAGTGCTGTTGATAAACTGGGATAGATAAGATGGTAGGATCTGATTATTGCCAACTGCTCATGAAAATGGTTTTGTTTTCAGTCAGTCCTTTTGAATGCTGAATCAACTGAGACCTGATTATAAAGGTCCTAATGTCTGCCTGTGTGAAACAGCTTGCAGGACTGGGGCCTTAATTTTCTTCCTCTGGTAGGACAGCAAATGTCCCACATTCAGCAGATTACTCCCACACAGGTGAGAAAGCTTGGCAGCGCTCATCATTCACAGTATTCAGGAGTTAAATGCTTATACCAAGGAGTGGTATACACATTATTCCTGCATGAAATGCAGGAAAGAATTGCGTAGTAGGTGCTGGTCCTTAACGAAAGCAGGCTGTTAAAACAGGCTATAGTAGTATTATTGTGGTTTCAGCAAGGCTATTTTTTTTCTGTTTCTCTTAAACTGGTGGGATTAGGGTCTGTTTAATAAGATTTGCAATGTGAACCTGGGGAGAAAATCTTCTTGTGGATAATATGAATCAGCTCCGACAGTTTGTGAGCCTGTTATCAACATCATGATTATCTTTCTACTATGGTCTTTCCACATTTTAGGGTGTTTAGTTTTCTACAGGCTTAGTTTAAAGACTAAATGTTCAGTGAATGTCCTTTACAAACTATTTAGGTGACAATGTGGTTTAATTACAACTTAATTTGAGGCAACAAACTCTAATGTATTGGAACCCTGAACAAGCACAGAAAGTCTCAATCCACCAGCTGGGCTACAGCCAGGCAGCACATAACAGGCAAAAAAATCCCAAAACAAAACAAAAACCCCAAGGCCCTTTCATTTAACACAAGCACCTGATAATCCTGACTCATGGTTTTTTTCCCTTTTTTGGTCCTTTCAGTCTCACTACCTGGAATCCTTAACCTCAGTATTTTTTCTATCAACATTATGAACTATATTTTGAGAGCAGTCTAAGTGAGTGGTTGAAAATTTCTCAATATATTTATCCACTTCATTTTCATTTCCAAAGTTTAATATACAAATATTCTAGTCAGCCTACATCCAGTTTTGAAAGGAACACTCTCCAAACACAGGTTAGCACTGCAGATGCACCTACAAATTTCCTCAGAAACCCCCTTTTTGGTTCATGAAGCAATTTAAAAGGAGACGTTTAGTGAAAGCACTGCCTTTTCTGTACCAGAACTTCGTTGGTTTGGGATCAGTTAGTGGTTTTAGATAGGTGAGATTTCTAAATTGAAACCTGTTACTGTTGATAAGTATGAGAGAGGTAGCCATGTTAGTCTGAGGAAAGCTTATGCTCCAAACGATCTGTTGGTCTGTAAGGTGCCACTGTTGAGAACCTTTTTATTTTAAACTGCCAGAATACAGTTTGGCAGTGTTGCTCTATTTATCATTTAAGGGGACTGACATTTAGCCAAGTGTCTCTCAACTTTTATTGCTATTGATAATTTTGCTTCAGGTTTTCCTAATAAAATTAAGAGACTAATCTATTTTAAAAGTTTACACATGCAATAAACTAAAATGCCCAGAGAGATATTCACTGTATTTTTTCTGTTTACACAGGAAGTAATTTGACCATTAATGCTAACATGTTTTTATTGTGTTTGGTAGACAATATTTCACAAGGAATTCTTAATGGCAAATGAATATCTTACTTCCATTAGTATAATGGGAAAATAACACAGTACAGAGTATAATAGAGAAAATGTATTGTATACAATAAAAGGGAAAATATATATAATGAATTAAGCAAATTGAAATACTTCAAATGTTTCCAGTTCATGAGTTTAAAAGAGTGTTACAAATGTGAGATTTTCAATACTGGCAATGAAATATGGATTAATCCATTTTGCAAGTTCCAGACCAGTAGCCCCAGTTTAGCAGACAACCTGCCATAGTAAGTGGTACCTGAATGTTTGTGCTGTTTCCAATGACATTTTTAGTTCAGCTGTGTCTGCACTGAGCCCTAGTGCTGGCAGATTGATGCAAATCAGCAGTCTCAAAAATGCAAAATGGTGGCTCATTTTCATACTCTCGTGGCTAATGTGCATATTCATCAGACCAATTTGCATATTTGTGGCAGAACTCAAGCAGTGTAGACATGGTTCTGTCCTCAAAAGCCACCTTTGCCAGCAGCCCCCTATGCCTGACTTTTTACCAGGCATAAGAAGCTGCCGACAAAGCAGGGGTTTCACTGGTAGAACCTTGTTTACACAGGTTTTTCTGTGTCAGCAGCAGTGACTGCTGGTCAGTGAATATGCAAATGAGCATTAATTGGCATTTTTGAGACTGTCCATTTGCATACTGTTGCCTGCAGTTCAGGTCAGTGTTACCATAGCCAGGGGATTTTGCTGGCAGAACCATGTTTACACTGCTTGATTTCTGCTGTGAATATGCACATTAGCAACATGAATATGCAAATGAGCTACAATTTTGCATTTTCGAGACTGCTTATTTCCATCAAACTAATGGCATTAGGGTTCAGTGTAGACACAGATGTCCTGCTTTATTGTGTTGGAGAAGAAAAAGTAAAGAAATTTGAAACAAAACAAACCTTTATCACATCTACAACTATTTTTTTTTCAATAAAAGAAAAAAATCAATGGAACTATTCATCTGTGATTTTAAAAAGGGAGTCCTGTATGACATAAAGACAGTGACAAGACTTATAACCGTATGAATTGGAAAAACGATGCATTGCATTTGATAGCGTATAATATATGGGAGCTAAGTGCAACAAGATGTTCAAAGATTTAAATGCAGTTAGGAAGCTATATATTAAATTGGCAAATAGGAATAATTAAATCTGAAAACAATTACTAATAGTCTTCCTTGTATATTGTATTACATTTTAGGTTCTTTGAAATATTATCATCTTTTGAGGTTCAGTATACAGTTGGTTAGTGTCATTGCTGATAGTCATGATATCCAATTTATTGTGGAAACAAAAAATATATAACTTTATCAATATAGAAGCTATCTGGTGAAGTTAGCATACAAATGCAATATAACAAAAATCATATACATTTGCCAGATAGATATATATTAAATATATTTCCATTATGAATGAGCATTCAATTGCTAATCCATCAGAAGTAATACTTTTTCCACTGAATATGATATGATTTTTTTTATTTAGCCCACATAAATGAAATAGTACTGATGTGATAATTAATTAGAATCACATGCTTTCCATTTCAAATTGAAACTGCCATCTCCAATTTTGTCACAGCAACAACACCTCTATTTATATTTATAAAAAAAGTAAGACAAGTTGGCTACTGATATGAATTAAATTATTGCTGAAAGCCAACGGCATTTCAGTATGTTTCTATAATCATAAAAGTATATCTAAGAAGTCTGGTCAGAATTCTACATTAACTTGCCTTAAAAAAAAAAAACCTCATGGTAATAAAATTATTTTTTACTTAAGGCTATTTGCAAGGGAAACCATTATTAGGCTACACCTGCACTAAATGGTTTGCTAAACAAAATTGCCATTTTTTTGACAAAAAAGGGGGAATGTCCAGATTTGCAAAGCGTTCTGTCAACAGTAAATTGACAGAAGACAGCACTTTTCTCAACAGTGTTCTGCCAGAGATCTGTTGACCAGAAAGCCAGTGTGGACATTCTAGGAGGCCCTCTGTCATTCAGAGCTTCTGGGATTCTGGGCAGCCCTGTCTACTGTGCTTCCGGTTGTCTGTTTTGTTGAGAGAGCATCGAAGCAGTCCAGCCACTCTCTGTTGACAGAGCAGATCACTTTTTCAATCCACTTTGCAGTCTGGCTGTGATCTTGACAGAAGTTTTATCTTCCGACAAAAATATCTGTTGACAAATTGCTGTAATCTAGACATAGCCTTAGTAAATATTTTTATGACTTACATATCATTGGGGAAAAAAGCCAAAAAGCAGTCATGTAGCACTTTAAAGACTAACAAAATAATTTATTAGATGATGAGCTTTAGTGGGACAGACCCACTTCTTCAGATCATAGCGTTATCTGAACAGACTCATATAAAGCACGGAGGTGCGAAAATTGTTATCAAGGTTGCCAAATTAGAAGACCAGAGGGATGGGGAGGGGGTATTGGGTGGAGAGGTTAAGAGTTAGATGAAACAACAAAGTATGTAAAAGGCTACGTCTACATGAGCCCCAAACTTCGAAATGGCCACGCAAATGGCCATTTCGAAGTTTACAAATGAAGCGCTGAAATGCATATTCAGCGCTTCATTAGCATGGGGACGGCCGCGGCACTTCGAAATTGATGCGCCTTGCCACCGTGCGGCTCGTCCCGACGGGGCTCCTTTTCAAAAGGACCCCGCCTACTTCGAAGTCCCCTTATTCCCATCAGCTCATGGGAATAAGGGGACTTCGAAGTAGGCGGGGTCCTTTCGAAAAGGAGCCCCGTCGGGACGAGCCACGCGGCAGTGAGGCACGTCAATTTTGAAGTGCCGCAGCTGCCTGCATGCTAATGAAGCGCTGAATATGCATTTCAGCGCTTCATTAGTAAACTTCGAAATGGCCATTTGCGTGGCCATTTCAAAGTTTGGGGCTAGTGTAGACACGGCCAAAGAGTCCTTATAATGGGCCAGGTAATTGCTGTCCCTGTTCAAACCATGTGTTAATGTGCCAAATTTGAATATGAATGGTGGTTCTGAGCATTCCCTCTGTAGAGGGCTGTTAAAGTCCCTTTTCAGTAGAACAGAAACTTTCAGGTCTTTAAAAGAATAGCCCACTCCATTAAAGTGCTGGCTGACAGGTTTGTGTATCTGGAGATTTTTCATGTCTCTTCTATGCCTATTCATTCTTTGTCTGCTATTCTGACTTCCCAACCTTGATAACAATTTTTCTGGTTTGTCAACCTTGATAACAATTTTTCAACCTCTGTGCTTTATATAATGAATCTGTTCTGGTAAGGCTATGATCTGAAGAAGTGGGCCTGTCCTATAAAAGCTCATCACGTAATAAATTATTTAATTAGTCTTTAAAGTGTTACAGGACTGCTTTTTTGTTTTGATAGAATACAAACTTCCACAGTTATCTCTCTGTCATCATTGGGGAAAAAGGTCATGACAAACAAATGTCAAGAACTGCAAGATATATTCTCTACTTTCCCTAAGAGGTTCTTTGATGATTTCTCAGAAGTGAAATATTTTGCTTTGTTATTATCTTTCATCATTTAAAGTATAGATTATAATAGAGGTGATATAAACAAGATCATGGGGCTGTTTTTGCAAACAATTCTTTGGACGTTGCATCTTGTGATGGTGAAAATCTATTCCTGCAACCATTATTTCTGACCTCTTTCCTTTTTTATGGTGTATTTGTCAAAACATAAAGTGTATGTACAAATAATGTGACTAAAAACTTTTTACCTATATATAGACCATGTTTTCTAAATCAACCAATTAGAGTAGAATGGATATTGTGAGAGCAGTAGTGTGGTATTTTATCTTGCAGTTACTGAAGAATAGTACATTTACTGGTAATATCTGTGGATAGCAAGTGATGAATATGAATATTTTGATGACCTCCAATATTTACAGGGCTCTCAGTATTTTGCAGAGAAAAGAAAAAGAGAAAATCACCATATCAGTGGCCATGAGAGGAAAAACAGTTCCATGTGCTGATTTTTCTAGGACTTTTACCTTATTTGCTGACAAACAAATGAACAAAAAAAAAAAAGTATTTGTTAGTGGACCAGCCTGGTAACCCCTGCCTGGCCACGCTCTCAACAAAACAGATAACAGTACGCGCAGCAGAAAGGCATGCCCAGAGTTCTGAAAGACTTATCTATTGACAGAGAGCCCCCCCAGAGTGTCCGCATAGGTCTTTTGGTGAGAGAAGCGGAGAGAGTGTCCGCATAGGTCTTTTGGTGAGAGAAGCCTCATCCGGAAGAGGCAGAATGTTGTTGGCAGAAGTGCTGAGTTTTGTCTACAAAATGTATTTTGTGTGGAAATGCCACATTTTTTGTCAGCAAAACTCCAGTTATGTTGGAAAAAACCTCAGTAGTGTAGCTGTAGCCTAAGAGTATGCCCACACAGCAAAGTTAATTCACAGTAGCACCTGCTATTTCAAAATAACTATGTGAGTGTTGACACAATGCAGCCCACTCATCATCATCATTATCATCAACAACCATGGGCTCAGTGCCCATGGGTATCTGATGCCACTCTCATGATTTCCTTCCACCTTTTTCTGTTCAGTGCAAAGTGGCTTAGTTTCTGTATACTAGTTCCACACCAATCTACCATATCATCTACCCATTCTCTGTTGTGTCTGCCTCTCCTATTCAAACTGTCCATTATGCTGAATACCAGGGTCTTGATTTTTTGTTTGTCTTTCATTCTGTAAATTTCATAGAATCATAGAACATAGAACACTAGGACTGGAAGGGACCTCGAGAGGCCATTGAGTCCAGCCCCCTGCCCCAATGGCAGGACCGAGTACTATCTAAACCATCCCTGATAGACAGTTATCTAACCTGTTCTTAAATATCTCCAGTGATGGAGATTCCACAACCTCCCTTGGCAATTTATTCCACTGTTTGACCGCCCTGACAGTTAGGAACTTTTTCCTAATGTCCAACCTAAACCTCCCTTGCTGCAGTTTAAGCCCATTGCCTCTTGTTCTATACTCAGAGGCCAAGAAGAACAAGTACTCTCCTTCCTCCTTATGACTTAAGATACCTGTGATGATGTGCCGACTTACTCCGGGTCCTGGGGTGCGCGTGGGGTTTGATACAGCGGGGGGAGTTGGGTGGCCCGGGACCGACCACCCCACCTTTATAGTAGCCTTATATAGTGTAGCAGCCATATGTGATTCAGTGTATCTACTTAAAACCTAGGTTTCCACAGTATTATGAGTACCAGGAACAATAACACTCCAATTGTAAACACCACAATGCCCTGTGGCTGTTCTAAGTCCCAATAATTCTTTATACAACCCCAGCTAGTGGTATTTACCGATAGTGATTGATTCATTTATTCATAACTACAATTACTTAACACTTGTCTTATATATATAGTTATTTATTTGGCATAGGCTAAACACTAGGTTACAGCTGTATATAATTACATGCGACTTACCAATAACATCCAATGCTCCCACATCTCGCCAACAACTACTTTACAGCAGCCCTTCAAGTCAGAGAAACAGCTTGGTTGGGACCTTTCGTGGTGGTGACATCCGGGTGATCAGGCCGGGGTCTGCTGTCTGGACTGGAAGTTGCTAGCCTCTGCCTCGTGTCCAGGAGCACACACCCTTATTCCTGCTAAATCACCTTTTATACTGTTTCTTACTTGGGGGTTCAATACCTGGCCAATTGAAGCGTTTGTTACCTAATTTGGGCTTTCTATCCTCCCGGCCTGTCAGAACATGTTACAAGATTTCCTCTGTCCTTGGTCTTTTTCTGAACCTCCCCTGGGACCCTCTGATGTTGTACAACCAAGATGTTTTCTTTGGGGGGCTTCCAGCTACTAGTCCCAGCTGTTCTCTTTGGGGGCTTACTATCTGCTTGCCAGGATGTTCTCTTTGGGGACTCTCCAACTACTTGTCAACTTTCTGATTTCTTTCTCCTGGCCTGACTTCAGACCTTCCCGCCGTTGTATGATAGTGTTCCAAGATGGAGTGTATGGTCATTCTGCCTTGCGAGTGAGGCCCGGCCACCAGGTGCTCATGCTCCCACAACCTGAAAACCGCTGTCATGTCTCCCCTCAATCTTCTCTTTTCCAAACTAAACAAGCCCAATTCTTTCAACCTTTTTTCATAGGTCACATTCTCTAGACCTTTAATCATTCTTGTCACTCTTTTCTGGACCCTCTGTAGTTTCTCCACATCTTTTTTGAACTGCGGTGCCCAGAACTGGATATGATACTCCAGCTGAGGCCTAACCAGCGCAGAGTAGAGAGGAAGAATGACTTCTCGTGTCTTGTTCACAACACACCCCAGAATCATGTTTGCTTTTTTTGCAACAGCATCACACTGTTGACTCATATTTAGCTTGTGGTCCACTATAATCCCTAGATCCCTTTCTGCTGTAGTCGTTCCTAGACAGTCTCTCCCCATTCTGTATGTATGAAACTGATTGTTCCTTCCCAAGTGGAGCACTTTGCATTTGTCCTTCTTAACCTTCATCCTGTTTACCTCAGACCATTTCTCCAATTTATCCAGATCATTTTGAATTATGACCCTATCCTCCAAAGCAGTTGCAACCCCTCCCAACTTGGTATCATCTGCAAACTTAATAAGCGTACTTTCTATGCCAATATCTAAATCGTTGATAAGACATTGAACAGAACTGGTCCTAACACAGACCCCTGCGGAACCCCACTTGTTATACTTTTCCAGCAGGATTGAGAACCATTAAGAACTACTGTATGGGTATGGTTATCCAGCCAGTTATGGACCCACCTTATAGTAGCCTCATCTAAATTGTATTTGCCTAGTTTTGTGATAAGAATATCATGAGAGACCGTATCAAATGCTTTACTAAAGTCTAGGTATACCACATCTACCACTTCTCCCCTATCCACAAGGCTCGTTATCCTATCAAAGAAAGCTATCAGATTAGTTTGACAAGATTTATTCTTTACAAACCCACGCTGGCTGTTTCCTATTACCTTACCTCCTTCCAAGTGCTTGCAGATGATTTCTTTAATTACCTGCTCCATTATCTTTCCAGGCACTGAAGTTAAGCTGACTGGCATGTAGTTTCCTGGGTTATTCTTATTTCCCTTTTTATAGATGGGCACTATATTTTCCCTTTTCCAGTCTTCTGGAATCTCTCCTGTCTCCCATGATTTTCCAAAGATGATAGATAAAGGCTCAGATACCTCCTTTATCAGCTCCTCGAGTATTCTAGGGTGCACTTCATCAGGCCCTGGGGACTTGCAGACATCTAATTTTCCTAAGTGATTTTTAACTTGTTCTGTTTTTATTTCACCTTCTAATCCGACCCCTTTCCCACTAATTTGCCTGAATAGCTATAAGTTAAATTGCATAACCTTCTGCAGTAGGTTCTCTTTGGCTGTATCTTCCTGTATAATTCCTCATTGGTGACCTTCTGTACTCATCCTATTCTTAGGACCTTCCTACAACAGCTCCTCTTGAATGCCAATATTCTTCTCTTTGAATCTTTTGTTGTCACCCATGTCTTACATCCATACAACACACTGCTGAATACACACGTTTTCAAGACAGTCACTTTCATTCCTAAGCTAATCGCTTTGCTTTTCCAGATCTTCTCCGTCGCCTTGACTCTCTCTTGCTTTTGTTATTCTAGTTGCTACTTCCTTCTTACTCTCCAGATTATACGTTATGTTGCTCCCCAGATACGTGACCTTCTCTGCATTCTGTAGTTAGTCCAATCTATAATGATCTTCCTTCCTACTCCCTTTTCTCCAAATGCCATTGTTTTTGTTTTATCAATGTTCATAATCAGTTTATACTGGTTCCCTTCCTCATTTAGCACCTGCACCATTTTCACTAGCTTCTCTTCAATGATAACTTCAGTCCTCTTCAATGATAACTATATCATCCATGAACCTCAAGTTGTTAATTCTTTTCCCATGCACAGATATCCCTTCTATCTCTTCCTTGATCTTGTCCATCAATCTCTCTAGATGAGTGATGAAGATACCCAGTGATATCGGCTCTCCGTGTCCCATACCTCTACTCGTTCTAAACCAACTTCCAAACTGTTTGCATGCTCTCACTGCTACCTCCACATTGCAATTGATATTCTTCAACAACCATATCTGTCTGCTATCCACTCTGTACGACTCCAAAACCGCCTAAGTCACTTTCTGATATATACTGTCAAATGCCTTCTGAAAATTGACAAAGCAAATGTAGATGTTCTTGTCCTTTTGTCAAGCTTTCTCTGCTATCTATCTTAGGGCCATTATCTGCTGTGTGGTACTTCTATCGTTCAAGAACCCTGCTTGCTCATTCAATAGATGTTCTTCTATCTGTGATCTTAGTCTATCTGTCAGAAAATGCAACCACTATTTCAAAATATTTCAAAATATTTTTGAAATAGTGCATGCCTTATTTCGAAATTGGTAAACCTCACAGATGTTTTGCTGTAATTTTAGAGAAAGGATGTATACTGTATGATGTACTTTTTTGACCTGAAGTTGCTTCACATTCTCTGCCTCATAAGCTCTCGCCAAAGCTGAGAGCAAATGCTGTTGTCTGAAAAGGTAGGAAAAAATTAATCAAAAAGATGTCAATATATGCAATTAACAAGACTTGAATTTTATTCCAAATTTGTTTAGTGTGAAGAGACTATGAAATTGTTGCAGTGTCATCCAAAATGGAAATTGTGACAGATGGCAATAAAAAAACGTAATGGGTCCTATTATGTTTTGTTTTAGTAGACTAAGGCTATTATTACCATTATGATCTTAAACTGGTTTATTTTTATAGCTATGATAGTGCTTAATGTTGATTTTGCATTGCCAGCTGCATTTACAAAATCCTACGTCCTTGACTGTTTAAAGCAGCTAAACAATAGAGCAAATAATGTGTGTGTGTGTGTGTGTGTTACACAGAATGGATCATTGAAAAATCAGAAAAGAAAATAAACTGAAGCTTCTATAATATCAGGGAAAAAAAAACTCCTACAGAAAAAGTAACAAAGGGAATATGGGAGAAGTTTGAAAGGCCTGTTGAAGCAATAGACTTCTTTAAGTTAGGGATCAGCTATTGTGGGGAGGGGAATTTCGGGAGCACCAAATAGGGGATTTGGTGTGTCTCTTTTCTACAGAAGCATGGCAACTATAATTTGGAGATAATTCAATTAAAATTGTGTTGCTTACTTGATACTGAATGTAAGCCAAAGTACACATGCTAATAATTGTGTTCAAGTCAAGCCAAGAGAGAAGGCAAACTATTAATTATTTCTCTTGTAGAGAAAAGATATTTATTACTGTTGTTAAAGTCTAAGAAGTATTCCTGGCCTTTTTCACAAAGTGCATAATTTATTCGTTCTATTAACATGGAAGCAAAGATTTTCTCTTAGGACTGACAACAGCATAGTTCCTCTACAGTTGTTACATTTTGGCTTTATCACTCTTTTTTAGAAAAGGCAGCAGAATATCCTTCTGGAAGAGCCTATGCAACAACAATATCACACCTGTCATCAGTATTGCACTGACTTCGGCTAACAGGGCTTAGGCAGTGAGGTTAAAAAGTAGTATGTTTAGGCTTGAGCTGGAGTTTGAGGTTTGGGACTCTGCAAGAGTTGGCTCCAGCCCAAGCATCTACAAAGAAATGTTTAGTCAACAGCACATCTGGGAAGCCTAAATGAGCTTATCTGGGACAACTGCAGCCACAATGAAGATCTTTTATTCTATTGTAGATGTACCCTAATAGTCCATTAAGCCTTTGGAATACATTCTTTTCAAGCATATCCTCAGATAAAGTTCTCTTACCCTGCTCTTTTGGTAGCAGTGAGCTGATGCCATGCTCTCTTTCTCAACCTTCTCTCAGATTGCTTTTCCTGTTTACTCGGATTCAAATGTAAATGCCTTTGTTTCTGGCAGACATGTATACATGAGTTCTGTGTAAGCTCAAAAGCTTCTCTCTTTCACCAGCAGAAGTTGGTCCAACGAAAGATGCTACTTCATCCAAATTTGGCTTGGAATATCAACATTCCTTTGTCTAGGACAAACTTATTTACTATGTCCTTTGCCAAAACATATTTTAGGTGCATATTCCCAGCACATCTTCTATCCATCCAACACACAATGATGTTGTTGATTGGTATGTCACCAGCTTTCATTTGATACTACACATGAAACTGTACAGACACGTATTATAAAAGTAAAGTAGGAATCAAGTCAGACCCCACAGGATTTGATAGAACAATGGGGCTACTGCCAGTTGGCACAGAGGTTTCCTAGGATCACATTTCTGAAATTTGGCCTTTACTCTCAACAAACAGGTCTTACAAAATGTTGATTTGTGGACTTGCTTTTCTTAGCCTCAACTGCAGTGAGCATCTCCACATAATTCAGAGATGATGTTTGAAGAGCTGTGCCTTCAGCACCAACATGACAGCTGTCAGCACTGATGATTTAAAAGAACCCCATTCCTCATCAGATGACAGTTGAAGTGAGGCTTCAGGCTGTAATGCTTCAGTTGCATGGAGTGGTTAAAAATAGAAAGACATCTGATATCTCACGTCTAAAGAGTTTGAGACTGAATTGGATTGTTTATGGCTAACTGGCCAATGCTGGAGATTTACTTTTGTCAGCAGAAGCCAATGGGCAGTGCCAAGCTCATCAAGTCTTGTGAACTTATATATCAATGACTATAGACTGCCAACAAATGTTAACAAGAACATAACTGGTACCACTCCTAGTTAAATTGTCAGGGCTGTACAAGGTACATCTGTGAATCTTTGGATGATGGATATCATTGGTAGCCATAAATTACAGAAGTCACTGCTTGTTCTTATTCTTGTGCCATGTACCAACCTGCCTGAGTGTACTTGCCCAAGTGTTATTACTCTTTCCTTCCTGCACATTAAAGTTGTCCAGGGGTCATGACAATATCACTTCTCAGGATTTCATTAAGGACAATCTGCAGTTACTGGTAAAAATACATCTCCAACTGCATCATGGACTGTGGTGTTGGTGGGCCCATATCACCATTCAGAAACCAAATGTCAGAAAATCTACAACCACACCAGAGATGCTCACTGAGCAACAGTGACCTGTGCTTCTAGCAAAGCCTGCATTGACACATCCCTCAGGTGCATCCTACAGCAGACTACCCTTGGGCACAGCCCAGGCAGATGCCATTAGACACAAGAATTTCACTCACACCACCAGAGCAGCAAGTTAGTCTATCCACAGAACTGCTTGACTAGAACCCTCCTTCTCCCTTGTGGTATTACAGACAGGAAAGGCCAAGGCACAAAATGAGGTCAAACTAGTTAGATACATTAGGGGTAATGAGAAAACATTCTACAAATATATTATAAGCAAGGTGAGTACAGAATACTCCCCTCCCCTTCCCCCATAGGTGGACCCCATCTCTGCTTAGCAGTCCTTCTTCTTGCAAGAGAATCCCAGGGTCTAGGATGCCAAAGCCCTCCTGGCAAAATCATCTTTACAGAAGAATATCGTTTTCTAGAATTGTTAGAAGTTTTACATTTTGAACCCATTACATTTATGGTGATAAAAAATAGGGGAATAATTCTTGTTCCATGAAGCACAGACATATTTATGCTTGACCGAAATCTCCATTTACAAATGTAATGAGGCTCATCTGGGTAGTAAAATTTTCATGTAGGTTATTACGGACACTTCACTCATATATTTCACAGAGTGCCAATTGCAATCCATATAAATAAATTAACAAATTACCTCGTAACTTCATGTTAATTCTACAACTGTGAAGAAATATAATATGAATAGTTACTTATTTCAAATAAAAGCTAAGCTATTTCCCCCCTATTGGCCAGAGAGAGTTGTAGCCAGTCTCTAAAAACTCCTGAATCCCAGTAGACTTCCATGTTCCTCCTTGCTGGTAAGCATACAAAGAATTACACTGACCCCTGTCAACCTGACCCAACAAACTCTAACCCCATATAAAAATAAAGAAGCCTATTTTATTCTAAAGAGACAGTGGCTCCCCCAAACTCCCATGCAAGCAATTTTTCTACTTCTGTGAATAAGCTTTAGTGTTAGCCTCTTGCCCAATATAATTAGTGGGGAACCACAGTCTATTAGTTAGCCTGTTAGTTAGTCTGTTAGCCTTTGTTCACTCCCAGTGTAGAATGAGTCCCTGTACCAGAACGGCTGCTGCAGAATAGTTTTTACTCAGTTATATCCAAGCTATGAAGCTTCAAAAATTTACGATCTAATGAATAATGAACTATGAAACTACTTAGCACCCTTCGTTCTTATCTCAACACACATTTCAAATATTAATTAAGCCTCACTATGGCCCTTTTTCTTCTTGAGAGACGTTGGTTAGCCACAGTAGTTAGGATCTATGGGCAGTATTTGGGTCTGCAGCTTCTCTCATGGCTTATCTGTCCAATACTGTATTTGCACAGTCCATTACAATAACCGCATGTCAGTCTATTTCTGAATTCTTGAGCCTTAGAGTTTTTCCTTCTAAGACAAAGTTCTTCCACATGGCTTGCACATATACTATTGAAGGATGATGTGCCCTGTCATAGCGATCATCGCCAGGTATTTTGATCTGATGATGCAGATTCCCAGGATTTTGGATCAATGTTGAATTTTTTCATGGTATTTTTTTCATGTATCCTTGAATCTTAGCTTTGGTCTTCCTCTTGTTCTCAGCCCACATGACAGTTTCACAACAGTAAGTAATTGGTAAATGAAGTGGCATTATTCCCATTTTACAGTTTGGGAATATGACAGCATGAATAGTGTGATACCCAATACATAAGAAGTTAACTGCAGTTCCAGTTCACCTTTGACTTTGAACAAGGATCAGAAGATAGGGCTGCCTGAAGTATTATATTACAGTAGGCAATGCACTAAATCAATCATCTAGATTTTTCTATCAAGTAACACTGTTTAGGCTATCACAAGTTAATTTGTGTTGAGCATCACATTGTGGTATCTCTTAAGTCAATTGGACATGGAATGGTTTATTTTAGATAAGACACAATTTAGGACAGAATCTGTCCTAAATTTGTCTTTAACAGAACCATGGCAGAACCACGTCTACACTGCTTATTTTCTGCTGCAAATAGGCAAAGAGCCATGTTAATATGCAAATGAGCGTCTGTTTACAATTTTGTGAACCCTCATTTGCATCATGCTGCTGGCAGCCAGACAGAGAGAGAGAGAGAGAGAGAGAGAGAAATTGTCCATTCATCTATTCTTCCATTGGCCCCTCATTAGATGAACATTTTAGAACCTACTCAAGAACTAAAACCACACATCTTTTTTGCCAACAAATGGAATATCACTGAATGTAGGGAAATTATTAATGTTTGGAGAAATGGAACTAAGAGCATGAGGGCTACATATTAAAAATATTTGTGAAATATTATAAATAAATGAAGGTTCAGAGGGACTGTTGGGCATTTTGGAAACTTGAGATGCATGGTTTGGACCTTTTAGGGCACAGATCCCTGATTTATACATGCAGTTGCTGAGCATAAAGATTTTTTCTGTCTGAGAGGATTAACTAAAAAGTCAGAAGAAAAACACATTTTTTTCAAATCAAAAACATTTTCCGTATATAGCAAAATTATTTTTGGCATCAAATGGGAAAACTCAAAACTATTTCATTTTTGATTGTCCAAAATATTTCAGTCAGCTGAATAAGAGCTTCCTTTTCAGTGTTTTGTTTCCATGTTGGCTCTTTTAGGTCTTATTTTTATGTGTTTGTTTTGCTTTAAAATATCTAGATTTAAAATGGAAACACTGTTTTCAATCAAAAAAATCATTGGATATGTCTACACTAGAAGTATGTGTCTACAGAAGTTACTGTCAGAAGAGATGTTCCGACAAACTTCTGTCAACAGATCACATCCACATATAAAAGCAGATCGATCTTTTGAAGTGATCTGTTGACAAAAGGGCCTTTTGGAGTGTCTTCACAGGTTTTTCAAAAGTCAACAGTTGCTGTTGACAAAAAGCATTTTGTGTGTAGATGCTCTGCAAGTTATGTTGACAAAACCCCAGTTTTATCTACAAGACTCTCTAGAGTAGATGCAGCTGTCATGAAGCATTTCAAACCAAAGCATTTGAAATAGTCAAATTGTAACATTTTGACAACTTTGAATTCTTTTTCCAGCCACAACTAGTCAGTACATTCAACTCAAATTCTTCAATAGTTTCAGACCCTAAAAATGCATTTTGGGGAATAAAAAGACTGAAGCAAAATGTCCTCAGTTCTAATTGCAATATTTGTATGCCTAGCCCATTGAAAATCATATCACTTACATTTATAATGTGATCTGAGTTTCTGACTCATTTGCTATATATGTACATATTTTTTTCAATTGTTCATTGTGGGAGAAAAGAATATATAGTTTAGACTTGCAAAGCATCATCAATTTGTAAATTTTTACTGGTCTGAGAATGGGGAGTACCATGGGAAAGAGTGATATATCTCAAACCCAGAAGAAACCTGGTAATTCAATCATTGTAACACACTTGCTTGAATGAAATAGGCTGTTTCTCTTTCTCCCTGGTGGGCATGCTATTTATTTCTCACCTATCCTTAATATGTCCTCAAATGTGTGGCTTTTGAAGATGATGGAATATCTTCCAAAATGAATGACTCAAAAAGCTCTTATAGACCAACCAATATTTTGGATATTATATTTAGTCTATAAGGTGCATCAGGATTTCTTGTTGTTTTTGAAGATACAGACTAACTTGGCTACCTCTCTGATACTTAATCAAAGACTGGCTGAAGGACACACTGGGGTACATTTGTCTTATAAAGTTGTCTTATTCACTCAGTTGATGAGATCAAGATTCTGTGAAACTTGTCAATATAAATTTATTAAAATACGAAGGACTACAATTAATGTTCTTGTTCAACAGTAGCCTGTGCTGTCTATTAACTGTTCATGATATTTTGGATTAGAGCTGGTTATGATATATCATCCACTAAATCAATTAGCATCTTTCCATTGCCTTCAGCTGAGAGGCTGAATTTGGGAAAGAATTTGTCAAAATATTAGAAATTTTGTTTTAAATCATATTGTCTATGTCTATATTTAGAGAAATCTTCAAAACAGCTATGCTAATGGCCATTTTGAAGATTACTAATGAGGCGCTGAAATGCACATTCAGTGCCTCATTAGCATGCTGATGGCCATGGCTCTTCGAAATTCCTATCAGCAGACAGAAATAAGGGGATTTTGAAGCTGGCAGGGTCCTTTTGAAAAGGACCCCCCTGTCTGGATGAGCCGCATGGGAGCAAAACACAGCAATTTCGAAGAGCTGTGGCCAGCGGCATGCTAGTGAGGTGCTGAATATGCATTTCAGCGCCTCATTAGTAATCTTTGAAATGGCCATTAGCATGGGTATTTTGAAGATTTGTGTCAGTGTAGACATGGGCATTACCAGGAAAATGGAGATTTCACTACATTTCCTTCACTGTCTTTTTAATTTCTGTTTTCTTTTTGTCTCTCTCATCTCTTCTCCGTGATTTTTCCTGGTCCCAGCTGTGTATTATTAGATCTTGGAATTCCACTCCTTTTCTCTACAAACTTCTCTTTACAGAGTCTTTCCATCATCTCCTCAGGCTTGTATCCTTTCTTGTTGCCCTTTTTCTTCCCTGCTTTCTTTACTGGTCATTTTTCTTCTGTTCTTATCACATGTCTAACCCATCTTGAATGTGTGCTCTTTTCCATATCGACCATTGAGAGTCAAGTTCACCTTCCTCCAATTACTTCCATGTTCATTTTGTCTACTATCTGCTTTCCTACCACCCTCGTTTGTGTTTTATTTCCACTACCTGTGTTGTCTTTTCTTCTATCTCTAGAGGATTCATTGTTTCCAAGCCAGAGAGCAGGCAGGGACAAACACATATTACATACTCTTCTCCTTTCATTACTTATGTAATTACCTAAACTGAGAAGCAGCTGGCTTTTAGCTCAAACTGTAGAGGTGCCTGGACTAAGCTCTAGAGGTGCCAGGTTTCAGTCTGCCTGTGGGCAGTTACAAGTCAGGGCTCATCTGGGACTGGGTCTCTGAAGCTGAAGCTTCAGGATGTGGTTCCTCAACTAGGGGAAGTACATAACCCACACACCTATGAAGTGGCTTAGGTGCCAATACCTGAGACAGTGAACCATGCATAGGTGTGTGGGTTACACACACACACACACACACACTGCATTAATAGCACTCCTTCACTTTTTAAGTAATGTTTCACCTCTCCTATAGTTTTTTAGCCTTATACCTTACTTCCAGAACTCCCTCAGGGACTTTGAGAAGCTGACTGAATAGGCTGGTGCTCCAACAGATATTTGTATCATTTGCCTCACTTTACCTTACCTTTAGATGTATAGTCAGTCCCATTCTTCAATCATGAGGTATCCTTGCTTGATCCATGCAAACGCTTAGGAAATTGTGAAGCCACTTCACTCTGGAAACTGCAACTGCCTTGATCATATCAACAGTTATCCCATCTTCACAAACAGCTTCAACATTATTCATCTTATTCAATGTTCCTTGTACCTCCTCATCAGAGGTTGATACCATCTGAAGCCTCCCAATCACTGAGTTTGCAGCCTAAACATTAGAACTATGTAAAGCATTCTGTGGTCTGATCCTGACTTCTTCTATATCGCTAGCATTTTATCTATCCTATTTTACAATAAACATCAGTATTCAGAGTAGTGTGTAAAATATAAATTGTATGTATTCTATTAACTGAATATATTTGTGGTATATAATAAAATAAATAATTTAAAATTCAGATATCTTAATAATTATAATATTCCCCCCAGAATTGCTGTACATACTTTAAAAAAGAGAGGCAAATATTCTTATGAATCCAAGGGCTTGTCTACCAGAGTCAGCAAATCTTTTTAGGGAGGTGTGATGTCTATAACCTTGCACTCTGTCTGCCCTCTGTAGAGCCCATTGGCACACTCTGAAAGATACACACGCCTGCTTTCATACAACCCGGGATATCTTTCATAGCGCACCAGCACTGTCCAGAAGGGGCAGTTGGAGAAAAACATGTTAGAATGCTGTACACAGCAGACCTCTCTAGAGTGCTTTGCTGTACCATGCAGACAAGCCCCTCTTGTAACTTAGAGAATTTGGGTGTGTGCATCATGACTAATTACATGTTGGAAGTACATAAGTACAAACTAGCCTGCGAATGTGTTTGAATAACATAATGTTTGCGTTTTAAGTCACCTTAGGTGATGACATTGGTGGGATTTTCCTTGAACAACCTTCAAACTAAGTTGCTGACTTTGTATGAGGGTGAGGATATACTTTAGTATCAATGGAAATACAGTTATAAGAGATTGTTAAAATACACTGAAATATGCTTTATCCTTTATACTGAAAGAGTTCACTTTACCTTGTGCGTGTGTCTCGATGTAGAATGCTACATGCACTATACAGACAAAAACTCTACATATAGAGTGACGTGCCCCAGAAAAGTCAGTGGGAGTTTTGCCATTGATTTAGATCCATAACTTAGATTTCATCCTTAGAGAGGAAATTGTACAGTTTGCATAGCAATGAGGCCTTCATTCTAAATGAATGAAACCAGACCTACGCATGAACACAAACATGTGGCCGGATACGATTTTTGAGTACTTAGTCTTTCAATTTCAGATTAATACATTTTATTCCAAAAGGACTACGTTTCACTCCAGGCCTTAACAGAAACATTCTGTTTTGAGTGGCTGTGTTGACAATGATAATACATGATTATGTTTGCTTGATATTTGCCACCTCAAGTAATGTTTTGGTGAAAAGTTATTAAATTGGCTCACTACTAAAAGAGGGATGTTGAGCCTGCAGAGGCATGAATTATTGATAACAGAAGAGCAAAGAGGGAGAGAGAAATGCTCCAACTTAGCTAATGGGCTGGCACATGACCTTCCCATAACTCACTTTGCTCTATCTGCTAACACTGATATCTGCAAGAGAAAGAAATGTATAAGACGTGGATCCATAAGAACCTATGGGTTTTGCTTAAGAGGGTTTGGTAACACATCTTTTCTAAATATGGCTCTTTACATTCTGTTCCAGTTTTAAACATGCAATTAGCATGATTGTTTACAATGTCACCTGCTGCACTACGGTTTATATTCTGTATCAATATCATAGATAAACAAAGCCAGCAATTCCTGCAGAATAATTTCCTTGAAAACTGTACAGAGATTATATATAAGGACTTACTTAATTCATGGTTGATTTTGGTCAATTTCATGTTCATAGAAATAGATAAATAAATAAATAAATTTCATGATTTTAGTTACTTTAAATCTGAGATTCTATGGTTTGTGATTATGGGGCCCTGATCCGAAAAGGATCTGTAGTGGCTTACAAAGTTAATTTATGAGGGCTGTGGTACTGCTACCCCTACCTCTGTCCTGCTGCTGGTGGCAATCTTCTTCAGAGCTGGGCAGCTGGACAATGATGGCTGCTAGCCAGGCAGGAGACCAGTTCTAAAGGCAGAGCAGCTACCAGCAGTAGCGTAGAATTGAGAAGGGCATGGTATAGTATTTTCACCCTTACTTCTGTGCTGCAGTCTGCCAAGCTGGGACCCACTTTGTCAGCAGCTTCCACCATCTGGTAGCTCAGCTGTGAAGTTAGCAGAGTAGAAATAAAGATGGCATGGCATGTGATTAGTACTGCTGCCAGGCCCTTGTTTGCTCTATTTTCCTCTCCCACAAAAAACCCCAGAAGAACAGGACTGTACAACATTTTAAAAATGCTCAGTGAAGGTGCTGCGGACTTTGTCTCCATAACATATCTCTCCCTCCCCCACCATCTCTTGCCTATATAAAGCAAGTGGTACTTGTACTCTGCAGTTGATTCACTGGGGCTGCGTCTATACTAGCAAGCCCTTTCTGAAAATAAAGCCCCTTTTCAAAGAACACAGAGCGTCTACACACAAAATGGGCTCCTTCAATCTGAATTTGAAAGAAGGTGGCTCTTCTCCTCGAAGCCCTCTTCTGCTCCCAGCTCAGGAAGAGCACCTTCTTTCAAAAGCTACTTTAAAAAAAAAAAAAAAAAAAAAAGCATGTGTAGCTGCTCCATGAGCCCTTTTTTCAATCCCTGGCCCATTCTTTCAAAAGAGCGGAGGTTGTGTGGATGCTCTCTCTCAAAAGAGTGGATTGATTTTTTTGATCCACTTTTTGGTATGTGGACATGCTCTTTTGAAAGAAGTTTTTTCAGAAGAGATCACCAAAAAAACTGTAGTGTAGATGTAGCCTCGTAGAACTGAATGCAGATGAAACAAACAGTTTGATCCTATACTTTCAAACATCAGCCAAAAAATAGAAAGAAGGAACCCCCTCTTCTGCCTCATTTTAAAGAAACAGAGTTATGCACCAGGGTAAATTCATCACCTCTCTCACTGATCTTTCTTTATCAGTCTTCTACTGCTCTGCCCAATATAGGATTCCTGAAATAAAAGCATATCAGTTTACTTTATTCACTCACTTTATTCCTTACAATACCATGAGCTTAAACTGTCATCTCAGTCACACCTCTGCAGCAAAGAGAATTTGGTTTATTCTCTTTCTTGATTTAATTAAACAGAATAATGGCAAAAGCAAAGACAAATCAACACGATATACTACTGCATGGTACACTGTGCTAGGAGATAATATTATTCATAAAAGTAAAAAGAAGAAAGATCACATTTGAGTTTTCCAAGAAAGTGATTCAAGAAAGTTAAGTGGTGAATTTTGCCTGGTCCTGACCTGCTAAGCCAGGAAGAAGAAGGTTGCAAGGAGCCTTTCCACTTTCTTCTATTCCCCTGCTCAGAGGTGTGGGACACAATTTCAATGTCCAATCACCTGAGCACAAGATTGGCTGCTAACTAATTTCAGTAGAGCTATTAGCTCCTTCAAGACTCTCAAATATTATAATGTTGAGCAACACAGACGATTCCTAGATAGAGGGAGAGAGGGTACAGAGGAGGTGGGTATTCACATTTAGGTTGGTGTTTCTGACATACAAACAGCATGTATAAAACTATTGTTAGGGAGCTACAGAAAGCAAAAATGAAGTCTCACAATTTAATTTCAGACTCCCTTCCCTGCCCTCCCCTGGTGCAGCATCCACAGACTCAGAAATAAAAGATGTAGGAAGGATCTCCTGTCTTTTCCAGAATTCTGATCTGAGAGTTGGTAGTTCCAGGGATGAGAAGAGAGGTGGAAATGAATTCATTGTATTGTCTAGGGCCTCTTGAAATTATGCTCTGTTATTCTTACAAATTTTAAAAGCCCGTAGTATTTCTCCCTGTTACTAACTAGCTCAGGAGAGAATTAATTTAATTTTCCCGTTGGATTTTGTTCTTTCAGATGCCGATGTTCATCTGATTAGACATCTCTGAATATGAAAGTATAAAAATAACTTTCCGAGACAAAAGGACAAATGCTTTGGGGGATGCATGTGTTATAGAGAAATATTAGTGATACACCTCATAACTATATTTCCCATTGTAGAGTATAGGTGTGGCTTGGAAATAAATGTGGTTGGCTGCAATATGTTTGCAGCCCTGGTCCAAAGGTAGCTTTGTTCTGTTCTGTCTCCCACTATTTTACTAGTGTATAAGAATAATATATCAGGGGCATTTTCACTTGCAGAGCAAATACATGCAGGAACTAAGAGATACAGGGAAGTGATTGCCCCTGTAACTGTTGCATATGTAGGGTTATAATTTATTTTTTTAGACACAGACACCAGTGAAACATACAGCAAATGTTTTGTGTCCACTTTATACCTATTTCAGGATCTCTGTCCTGCTTCTAGGCTTGTCACTGCTCATTAACTTACTTCAAATGCAGTAAATAGTCAGGTAGGTAAAATACCAGGATGGAAACATTCCTTATAATAACTGGAGCCTGATAAGCCATACTGAATTTTAGCAGTACATCTATGGTGGTTTTTTGTGATAAGGACAAGCAAAATGAGGCCAACACCTACATTTTCATGTACTGTATGATTTAAAGTTAGGATTTGAATATAAGTCCCCAATGTAAAAAAGCAGAATTTTCAATGTTATGTCATAGAATTTACTCTTTAAATTACTGTGTGTTAATAGATAGAATATTTTACAAAATTTCAAAGCATTTTACAAATTCAATAAAAAAGTTTCAGAAAAGGAGCTAAATTGAAAACATTAGATATACAATGGAAAATGCAAAGGCCTGGAAGAAATTAAATTAATTAAAAAGACTACAAAATCAAAAAGTGATGACAGGATTTTTTTTAAGTTTTGATCACCAACAGAAGACAAACAGCCACCAAAGTGAGTAGATCAAAAACAAAATACAAGACTATCAGTAAATTACCAGTGCTGAAATGTAATAATCTATGAAAACAGCAAAGTTTTATCAGCTCAGTGAAAAAAGAGGAAAAGTTAAATGCTTCAGAACATGCAGGCAAACTTGAAGAAGTACATTGAGATGAACTTCCTGAGGTTGGGATGTAGAGAGTCAGGAATTTATAAGGTGATTCTGTAGTTGTTTGCGTTAGTACTAGCAGTAAATGAGATCTCTGGACTTGTCAGGCTTTCAGTTCACTGATATTACTATGAGAAGCTAGGAGTAATCACTTTCTTCCTTAACACTGAAGTTCCAGGAGCACGGGCAGGAGATAAAAATATTTTGAACATGTTTCTTTCGTGCTGAATTTAAAGCTAATGCAAGTATACCTACACCCATGCATCCTGGGAGACAAATCTCTGAAAGCACTTTAGAGTTCTGAAATGTCTCAGTAACGTGTTGCATGACGCGTGCTTCCTAAGCACAGTCACAAAGCCAAACTCACGGCAGTAGGCTGCAACCACAAAGCATGAGCAGTGACTTTTTGCACTAACATTCTGCCCTTGCAGTCTCTTGAGGAGTTTTGCTTTTGGGAGGATGATGTCTGAAGAATCTTCAGTGTGAGGACTGAGGTATATCTGAATAGGACTCTGGCTCTTGCTAAACCCCAGTGAATTTTCTCTTCCAGCATTCATGGAGATTTACAAAACCCAAATTTATTTGGGTTGAAATTTTCTGTATCCCCTGTTGAAGTGCATTTTTGCAGAATAAATGATAAAATTTCATTCTTATGACATCGCCATAAATAGTCATAGGTTTGCACAAGTCCTCATTTGCAAAGTATTCCATTCATTTTCACCAAACCATCTGAGATGAATATGAAAAAAAGGTATTTTTAGAATTATGGAAAAATGCAATTTCATGATGTCCAGCTTGTGGTGCATGCTTTTTGATGTAATTCTTCCATTTGCTCTCACCCTATTTGGCTGAGGAAGTGAAGGTATGTTCCTCATCATGATGCTAATTCGGGGCTCCAGTTGCCTAGATTCTTTTCTGCTGCATATCACAGGAAATTACACTAAGCCAGGAAAAAGAGGGCAACTGCAAGTATTGATGAATTCCTTTCATGTAACCAGGGATTAGTGAGTGAATTACAACTAAGCCCAAACTGGATTTTTTCAAAAATTTAAATAATTTAATTAGCTTTCATTTTCACTTTTGCAACTATTTGCACTTCCAATTTCCTGTAATAGTGACAATGGAACTTAGAAATTTCTTTGAGAAAGGACGTTACAGCAGAAAATCTTGCCTGGTCAGAAGAGAGAAGTACTGGAAGAGATTTTTCTAATACGTATGCTAGACTAACTTTGTTGACTCCAGGGCTACGTCTACACTACAGTGTTCTGTTAGCAGAAGTTGCTGTTGCAAGAGATCCTCAGACAAAACTTCTGTCGACATCACAGCCACACAGGAATGAGGATCACTCTGTTGATCCACTCTGTTGACAGAGAACAGCCAGGCTGCCCAGCTGTTCTCTCAACAGAGCGGCCAAACAGGTAACGCGGAAGTCTTGTCTGTCAACAGAGGTCCCCCAGAGCATCCACACGGCATTTTTTGTCCACACTTTCTGTCAAGAAAGATGTTCTGCCTCATTGAGGAGAGGAACAAGGCTGTTGGCAAAAGTGCTGAGTTCTGTCGACAATATGTCAACAGAACACATTTTTAGTGTGCATGCTCCATGAATTTTGTGGACAAAACCCTACTTTTCAAACCTCCTGAGCTAACTGCCTTAGTGAGCTTTGAAGATTCAGGTCAGATGTTAAGGTTTTCTATTCAAAATGGTCTCATTGACATTCATGGTTCTCGCTACATTTTATATGTGAGAGTTCTTTAAGAGAAATAGCACAGGTGGGACTTTGGTAATAGAGGTCACAAAAGGGCATATATTCTACCTCTTCGGTTTTGTTTTTTTGGGTTTTTTTTCTCCCTCTTCCTTTTGGGATCTATACTGAACTATCCAATCCCAGATTTAGTAATACTTGCCTTATTAACATGCCATAGTCCAGCACATTAATGCTGTGCTACACTTCAGTAGCTCATTCTGTCAAATAATGGCTTACATGGGAAAGGAGAGGAATGAGTACACTCTGCTTTCACAGCCCAGTTTGTTTCCTTTACCCTATCTAACAGCAGCAAGTAGCACCATAAAATCTGCAAACCAGCAGAGAAAGTAGCAAGGAAAAGATCATTTGGGAATAGATTTTCAAATGTTGTCTGTGTGAAGTGCACAGAGTGTACACTGAATGTACACAAAAAGTGACAGGTGCATCCTTACCTTTAGGCAAATCCACCCACTGAAGGGGATAGACAAAAATGTAAATCTGTCCCTTAATTTTATACATTCATCCACTGAAAGGGAAGGGAAGCAAAATGAAAAATCTGAACTGTTCTCCACCTGTGAAGTCTGAGCCACACTGACACTCTGAGTGCAGAAGGTGGGGGCCTGCAAGAGATCTCAGAATACCTTGCCTTTATAGGCTTCTGCTTAAAAGCTTCCCAAAATCACAGATTCCCTGATCCTGGGAGGTGTCTGCCACACATGTGCACACACCCAAGTGAAACAAAAGAAACCTTTAAAACCTAGAAAGACACATTTGGGATGCCTCCCTGTGGGGTAACCCCAAGTTCTTAACCTTCCCTTAAGAGAGAGCTTGAAAACAAAGAGGAAAAAGTTAAGCTGCAATCTGATACCTGATCTTTCAGTCTTTGGCATACATATAAACAGACAAGCACAGCTCCCTCTCTGTTACTATATAAACAGACACTTCCCTAGGACACAGGACTCAAATCATTGCCTTAAAAATGATTTATTATCAAAACAAAGTATACAGATAAGGTAATAAAGCATACTTGGTCGGTAGGTGTTACAGAGCAACTTAAGAAAAAAATAATAGATAAAAGCACTGGGATTCAGTTTAGAAGTTACAGTATATGCGGGCAGAGGAGTGGGAACATCAGCCAGCCTGAGAAGTCCCACACCAAACCCAAAATAAAAAATAACCTGACTGTGTCTGACTACACATATATTTTCTACTTACATATTTGTATGCCCAGGTTGTGTTGTGTCCTGAATATTTACTGGATTCATTACTGGATTAAACATCTCCGTCTCTCTGTTCCAGCCAGACAATAAGAAAGACACCTCCCTGCCTCACCTGCTAATGGAGTCAATTCGAAGGATCACTCTCTCTTCCCATTGGCTCATCTAGCTGCTTGCCAACAGAGACCCCACTCTCTCTTGGTTTAATCTTCTACAGACATTCGTTCATGACATCATCTTTGATTCCCATGCCCCACTCTTGTACTGTAAGGCCTGCCCAATTAACACGAGATCACTCTCATTATACCCTAGCTTCAGCTCTTGAACTGTGAAGTGCCTTTGACTTGTATATAAATTACTTATTGTTACTCCTCTTCTCCAAATCTGTCTGTTATCTGTCTGTCCTTTGATTATGAGCTCCTAATAGTAGGGAGTGTCTGGAAAGCACCTAACTCAAAGTACGCCCTACTCTAAATAAATCATAATTGAATCATAAGTGAGCATTGCAAATAACTGTGGGTAATAGACAGCCATTTTTAACAAAGACTTTGGAAAAATATATTTCACAATTGTCAACATATTTTGATGACAAATCAATGTTACACTACTAAGCCCTTATGTGGATGGCCATCTTTACAAGTAGCAGGTTAGTTGTCTCTGCCTCCACTTAACTCTTAGCCTTTCTTATAAAATGGCCACCAAAACCTAGCTCCACAAAGATATTTAGGTGCCTAACTCCCAATGAAAACTCATTATTAATGATGTGAATGAACTGTAAAAAAACAAAACTGTACAGTAAAACCTCTACAAGATATCCTTATTAGGCAACCTCCTGGCTTGAAAGACTAACCCAAAGTCTCTTTTGTTGTTTAATGGCTACAAAATGGCTTTGTTACAGGAATAAACTACCTATAGTAAGGAACCAATTTTTGCTAGTTCCTTAAGACAAGCTTCATTGAATGTTCTCTTGTCACCCTTTTACTTTTAGACTCAAGTAAACAATTTTAGTCAATTTGAACAGCTGACCCAGGACATATAAAAACAATGTTGATTTAGTCAGCACACCTGGGCTACGTCTACACGTGCACCCAACTTCGAAATAGCTTATTTCGATGTTGCGACATCGAAATAGGCTATTTCGATGAATAACGTCTACACGTCCTCCAGGGCTGGCAACGTCGATGTTCAACTTCGACGTTGCTCAGCCCAACATCGAAATAGGCACAGCGAGGGAACGTCTACACGCCAAAGTAGCACACATCGAAATAAGGGAGCCAGGCACAGCTGCAGACAGGGTCACGGGGCGGACTCAACAGCAAGTCGCTCCCTTAAAGGGCCCCTCCCAGACACACTTTCATTAAACAGTGCAAGATACACAGAGCCAACAACTAGTTGCAGACCCTGTATATGCAGCACGGACCCCCAGCTGCAGCAGCAGCAGCCAGAAGCCCTGGGCTAAGGGCTGCTGCCCACGGTGACCACAGAGCCCCGCAAGGGCTGGAGAGAGAGTATCTCTCAACCCCCCAGCTGATGGCCGCCATGGAGGACCCCACTATTTCGATGTTGCGGGACGCGGATCGTCTACACGTCCCTACTTCGATGTTGAACGTCGAAGTAGGGCGCTATTCCCATCCCCTCATGGGGTTAGCGACTTCGACGTCTCGCCGCCTAACGTCGATTTCAACTTCGAAATAGCGCCCAACACGTGTAGACGTGACGGGCGCTATTTCGAAGTTACTGCCGCTACTTCGAAGTAGCGTGCACGTGTAGACGCAGCTCTGCTGATCTTCGTTCTGTCCTGCACATCAAAGAGCATGAGCAGACCACTGAATATGTGAGCTCAGCTAGGTGTAGTTGTTTTTTTCTTCCCTTAGTAAACTGAAATGCTCTAAACTTCAAAATTCATTGACCTGTACTCGCTTTCTGCTAAGCAGGGAAGGCTGGGAAGGGAGCAGCTGCCTACAGATGATAGCAGAGTTTGCTTCTAAAAATCAGTTGTGCTCCAGGGGGCTAGAAAAGGTAATTCACAGCACTACACAGGAGTCCAGAGGTAATTTCTAAAAGAGTTATCCCCATGGAAAATGTATTACCTGATTTATTTCCACACTATTCATCCCATTTCTGTTTTTACCCAGCATTCATCCCTGAAATGAAAGTAATTGTTTTGCTGTTTTCGCTGTACTACAAGATGATATTACAGCTCTTCAAAGTCCAAAAATCCAGTTCTTTCAAATCAGCAGGACTGAATAAGTAGTTATTGTTGAGGCAAATAAATCCCTTAATGCAAACCACTGCATGCCCATACTTTCCTTTCTGTCTTGTTTAACTGTGTACAGACTCATAAAGCATGTCTACGAATGTCACCACAGCCAAGAAGTGTTTCTTCTGGCTTTGTTCTTGTTCTTGCCGGGCTTTTTTTCTGGACAGGCTAAAGGTAGTTAGATTAAACAAAGCCCTACACCAAGGAAGTCTGTTCGACGCCTCCTGAACACAGATCCCAGGACCCAGTCAGTTCCCTGCTGCAAACCCAGGCAGGAGAGCTCCACCCCGGTTCACACTAGACCCCGCCCAAGCCTCCTAGCAGGAAGTGGCTGGCAAGGAAGAGCGAGACTGAGGACAAGTATTAAAATGGTAACAAAATAACGGTTTTTATTGGAACAGCACTAACAAAATAACAAACTACTTATACTACAACTTTAACGATACCTAGAGACTTACTATTAACATTGTGAAGAGTTGACGATTCCTGGATGTAGATGTAAATTTTATTAAGCCAGAAGGCAAAAATGAATTTATTAGTAGGAAGGGATAGGTAAAAGGGGAAGGGTTTAAATATCCCTGCTGCCAACTAATACAGGTAGGGCGAGGGGTGCTAGCCTCCGCCTCTAACTGGGGGAAGGGTGCTACTCCTGCCCCAAAGTATAGGCCTGGGGGTGGTCAAGGTTGACTCCTCTTATTTGTGGGAGGCCTTCCATTTCCCCTGAATAGACTCTATTTTAAGGGGGCTCCTGGGCAGCCTTAGCTCTGCCTCAGGTAGCTCTGAGGTTGGCAGCTGATGGGAGGTGAGGAGGTCAAGCCTTCACTCACAATAATATATATAAAGGAGGATTGAGGGTAAAACAGGGCAAGAAATAATACTTTCCCAATAAAATTATTACTAAATACCTTAATATATGCTATAATAATATTAATAAAAACTGTTAACAATTAATAATTAAATGTGCTGTACTTTGTATACCCTGGGCTCCAAGGCCCGGCCCTGAGGGTCAGGCCCTTGGGTTCTGCGCTGACCCTGTCGGGCCGGCACACTGTAGGGGCATGACCCCTACTCCCCCTTTGGGGGCCCCGGTGTCCCAGGTGTGAGTCTGTATATGTATTTGTAAGTATTGTTATGTGTCCTGAAGAAGAAGGTTGTAGTTGGTAGAAAGTCCAGTCTGGTGAGAGTGTCCTGTCAGGTAGGTAGTCACAGCTCATGGTGCCGCAGGTGGAGAGGTGACAAGACGGCGGCCTCCGGGTTAAGCAACCGAGCGCGCAGTACCTGCCAAAGGCAGGCCAGTTTGACACTCGGCTGCCGCTCCTCAGAGGCCGCTTGCCGCTCGTGCCACAGGTGGGAGGGGCTGCTTGCAAGCGGTGGGACCACACGAGTCCAGGCCAGGGCTGCAGCTGGAGAGCAGTGCTGAGGTGATTTCTATCAGCTCTCAGTGATTTTCACCTCAGCTCTCAGTGATTTTAGGTGCTTCACCCACTGAGGGCTGGCCTAAGGGACTCAGCGGACACTGCTCTCACAGCCACACTTCCCTATGTAGGAGTGCAGAGTCCTGTCTGTGCCTCCAGGGGCCACAGAGTGCTTCGCAGCACCTGCTTATATTCTGTGTCCTCATGTATTATTCATCATTCTATTTACATGTTCATGATCTGAAGGTGAGGTTTTCAACCAGGTCCTCCTGGGCATAGAAGGTTCTCGAAGGTCTTACCTTCGCCCAATAGGAGGCCTGGAATTCAAATACCTGATTATGAATTATTCATGAGTTCAGGTTACCGGGGAAACCAACTGTCAAAAAGTGATGGTTGGTAATGCTGCCAAATGGCAGCCTGTGAGACTTTGGATTTTTCATGTGCCTGCACTGATTTTTCATAGCCAAAGGCGTGTATTCCCTGGCCCACGGGGACAATAATGTCCTTAGATGTTATAAAATCATGACAGTTCTTTATGCTCTTGATCCTGCAAAGGGTTGAACCTGAGGGCACCATAAGTACTCAGCACCTGATAAGATGGAGCATCTTAAGAATGAATCATTTCAGGGAACTTAATGAGCTATTGATTTGTTCAGAAGCTTGGATTTAGATAAATCCTTCCTCCGGGTAGGAAGATGAGGTGAATCATTGCCAGATAGTTCTCAGAAAGGAGCTTTAATAGTACTCGTGCAGTGGACATCATTTACTTTGTTACATAACTTGCAGGGGCTATGTCAATCTTATTTAAAAAGGTGGGATCAAAATGAGGTTTTTCATTATTTTTTATCAACACAAAACACACTATTGTCTTATTTTTCTCCAAAAGTAAGTTTAGAGTGTTGGGAAAATGATAAGACATTACCCTCAACTTTCAGCCCAGAAGTGTTTGCCATTCCATTTTGGGACAGAATTGTTTCTTTCTCTCATGCTGGGCAAAGTGACTTTTTACATTTGGCCTTACACATATGTATCCTTTTTTTCCCTTAGATAAGCCTCCTAACTATGTGCATCTAACCAGGAAATCAAAGAGTGTCATGTGACCAACAATGACCCATTGATGCAAGTTAAATTCTGAGTAAAAAAAAACCAAAACCAAAAAACATCTCAGTGAAGTGTGCAGTGCATACTTAATGCAAAATTGGAACAGTGGATATAATCAAAAGACACAAGATCTTCTGACAGGCTTTCCATGAGCAGGAAAGGAAACAATTCATTGAACACGTTATTTGCTATGAATTATTTTCTCAGCTCTATTCCTGACAGGGAGATCAATTATTCTGTGAAACAGTCTTTCGAGGGACTTTCAGTGCTCCACACACTTAAAATTAGACTGGAAGAACAATACCAGTTTGCTAGTAGGGAACAATCTTGCATTAGCAGGGAGGTAAATTAGATGCTGCTTTCCATTTATATGATACTGCATGTGCTGTGCAATTCATACGTGTATTTGAAAGAAGAGGAGAGGGGGTTAGGAAGGCGACATCAGTCAGCAGGTGGAACAAACAGCAGGCTACTGACTCCACTTGCTGCACTAATTGGTATGAATTACATTAGCAGGAAATCTATATGCAATTATGTTAAATAATTTTTAGATTTAATTTTTAGTCCTCCCAAGGCACAAGAGAGCCATTGCACTTAGAAAAATAATGTACGTTTAAATGTATACATCAGGAAAAATAGAAATTAGGTTAAAACATACTATATTAGTACACCAAAGTTGCTGGGTATCCCCATGGGCTAAAGTAAACTTAACCCTCCTCCCATTCCTTTTCTGGATATTCAGGAAAAAAACATTTATAAAAGAAACTCTTCCTTCTACTTAGACTAGAGGACTCTCTTCCCCTGTCATTGAGGTCCAGACTGCAATAGCCTTATTAACTTTGTTACCACGAGTACAAACTGAACCTCTCTAATCTGGAATTCTCTCATCTGGTAACATCCGTAATCCAGCAGGATTTTAGTTAGCCAGATGACCACTTATCATGGGCGTGGCCAAGTTTTCTGTGTTCCCAAAAAGTTTGTTTACAGCCATCAGTCCTGGCTCTCAGACTATGGCTACACCATAGTTTTTATTTTGGGGTATGTTTGTATCCTGAAATAGAAACCCCATGGTTAAACACTATGCTCGAAATAGCCCTGCTAGCAGGGCTATTTCAAGAGTGGTATTTCATTCCTACTATTCCTTGTCATTAGAGGGAAGGTGGGAAGTTTGAAATAGGAGTTTATTTCAAACTTTGGTCCTATTTGGATGGCATAGAGTTTGAAATAAATTACCTCAAAATAACTTATGCAATTTGCTTTGCACAAATTGTGTATATTATTTTGAGTTACAGCTACAGTGTAGCCGTAGTCTCAAAGTTCTGGGATGCTATTTAGGTGTAATTTACCCATAAATGTCTTCTAAAACCCCAGTAAGCAGTGGAAGTGTTGGTAGAATACTAGACAATGTTGACCTCCTGTGGTCAGGCAAATTCTGTCATTTGACACCAGTCAGGTCCCAAGGGTGCTTGATGAGAGACGTTCAACCTGTAGTCATTATTCATGGAGTAAGGTACCACTCAGTATAAGTCAGTATCAGATCTTGGCCCTGACTGATTTAGCTTGACTCTCTTGGATAGCTCCTCAGAACTTTCATTCTGGACACTCTTTGTCACTGCACATAACTTACTGAAGTTCACATAATAGAGGTCAATAAGGTACATTTTTAATTTGGTAATATTTTTTCAATCACCAAAGACAATTAAGTTTGGGAATAGGAATATATATATTATCTCTATTATTCAGGTGATGTCCAAACACAGAATAAAAAGGTGGTTCCTTCCCCAAGGAAGGATGGCTGTTGTTTCACTCCAGCTCATTTGATGTTGATTTTTTGTGTGTGAAAATACTGCCCCTAGAGATCCAGTTATGAAGTTCACTGCCATCAGCAGATCTGCTGTACTACTTAAGGAAGTCAAAATTTGGGCAGCTCCATGTATACCACCAATGCTAATGTCATCCGTTTTCCAACAGAGCAGGGAAAGTTTGTTGGATTCATAGCTGCATAGTCACTGGTTCTTATCCTCTCCCCCTTACTCCCTGGACTTACTCCAGCACAACAATAGGGTTTACTGCAGCTTCTGGAGCCATGGATTCAAGTGAAGGGAAAGATTTCTCCTTTCACAGAGCTCACCTATGTTAAGCATGGCTTCCTGGATAGGTTCGCTGGCCCCATAGTACACAGTGATTACTCTTAATTGTGAGCATGTCTCTGAAATCAAAGGAAATTGAGCATGTCACTGTGCTCAGTAACATGGCACAGCATAGTATATCAAGGAGATTTCAGTGAGACAATGGAGACAGCAGAAGGGTTCAGACAATAAACATGGTTTACTTCCCTAAACAGGCACCTTATTTAGAGAGAGTAGTTGCTTAGATTTATATAGTAGCTTGAAGCTGATCTTAATTTCTTGCAGCTTTATCATATGGCTCAAAAATTTCAAACAGATGAGGTATTTGCATATATATTAGAGAAGATCCTGCGCTGGCTCTTTTATGATTACATTCTAGCATTTTATTGCACACTGCAGGTGATCATTTTGAGGGAAAAATGAGCCTGCTGACACATTTTTTTTACAATATCTCCCAGAATACATTATAAATCTAATTGAGATCATTATTCTCAAATGCCCACAGACTTGGTTTATTTTATAGACCCATAAAACCAATTTGTTATACAGCCAAGCAGAATCTCAGAGAAAAATTTTATTTGTGTCTGATATGCTGTGTTACTGATTGTGTCTGTTACATCTTGGAAGGGAGGGGGAAATAGAAGCATGGGAAAAAGAATACCTGACTGTGAGGATTCAGAGGAAATGAAAATCTATTAGAAGGTGAAGATGTGACTCAATCCCAGCCTACCAAGTGTGTTTCTTTACTCGTGTTTTGCAGTTGGGTAACATGAGGTTTTAAGCAAATGTGTGGTGAAAAGAAATAAAAATAACATAAAGATTTCTGTTCCATGTTAGTTGAAGCTCTTGGGCATTGAGAACACTGGCAGTTGGCTCCATTTATTATGTGAGATCTTCATCCCCATTCATTTAGCTAAGTTCAATGTGTACATACTTGGTTGAGAATAATAAATATTTTAGATATGAAATGTAATCTCTCTTTCAAATCTGCACTTGGTCACTTTTGATTCCAACTGTGCATAAAAGCCCCAGCATATACCTATTGAAGTATTAAATATTAAACTTAATATTTGTTTTTCGAAGTCTATTACATCTCCTGTAACTGATTGCCAGTTGTAACCATGTTTGTCTGTTAACTGAAAAGCACATGCCAAAAAATAGATTTTTGATATATAAATAAAGATTACAAGTAAGTCATTATGTGCCCCTCAAGGAGGTACCAAGCTCAGAGTAACTACCATTGTGTGAAAATGAAGTAAGTGGCTGTACTGGTAAATGAGGGGGCATGTGGCTATTCAAAGCACTATAAATATCCTTACTGCAGTGCACTACAACATATTGCTACCTAGATGTTCCTAAAGGAGGAACATATACTCAGAAGGACTTGACAGGTTTTATTCTTTGCTAAGGTAGAAATATTTAGCCACAGTGTACAACAGATCTGTGTACTTAAAAGTCATTTCCTATATTTGTGGTGTGGATGAAATATTCATCTCCAGCTGTTCTCCATCACTGCAGCTTCCCTCATCAACATTTACACTCCATATTCAGGGGAAAAAGAAAAAAAGCAAAGCGCCAACAATTGCATAATTACAGCTCCTGGCTCTTTATACCAAGGCCACATTTGATTTCATCAGTTTCATAATGATTGCTAATGTTAAGTACAGCCTGGATAAGACAGAACATTACAGTGTACAATAAGCTATCAGATTGTCTTGTGTCCTTAGAGTATAAACTTTGTGGGACAGGGACCATTTCTTAATATTTTCCCTACCATGCCTAGCTGAAAAGGGGGACCATGCTCATTTGGACTATCTAGGTGTTACTGTAATGTAATATCGATAAATGATCTTCTCTAGTATATAACAGTGCAACAGAGGAAATAGTGGCAAAAAATTTCAAAGAATAGTCATTTGATTTCAAAAATAAATTTCAAGTATCACGTATTTATGGCCCCTTTATTCTCAAGTTCCATAAACATTAAGTCCATGAGCATTACTGGAATCAGTATGGCTGTGGCTACACTAGCCCCCGCCTTTTGGAAGTGGCATGGTAATGAGCCACTTCGGCAGATGCTAATGAGCCACTTTCGTGAATATGCAGCGCATCATTAGCATAATGGTGTCTGCATGCGTTTTGAAAGTGCCGTTTTCTAAATGAACATCGCCCGTGTAGACAGGGGCCTTTCGAAAGGATCCCATGGACTTCAAAATCCCCTTCTTCCCATTTGGTTTTAGTGTGTCCAATGGCTCTGTTTCGAAATAGGCTCCATGTGTGTAAATGCTCTATTTTGAAATAGCTAATGCAGATAGGAATAAGGGGATTTCAAAATTGCCGGGGTCCTTTCGAAAAGGAGCCCCGTCTGGACAAGCCGCGCGGTGGCGAGCTGCCTCAATTTCAAAGTACCACGGCTCCCGGAATTCTAATGAGTCGCTGAACATGTATTTCAGCGCTTCATTACTAAACTTCAAAATGGCCATTTGCATGGCCATTTCGAAGTTTTGGGCTAGTGTAGATACAGCCAGTAGTAGCAATATGATGTCGCATGTATTTACAGACTACATCTTTGTATTTATACATTCACAAACTGAGGTTAAATATGCAAGTACAATCTCCAGCTGTGATAAGTTTAACACAACCTTTGTCTGTTCCAGACAGGAAGACTTTATAGTTGACCTGGAGATGAGCTGCTGTCTAGGGACCCTGAGTGTCCTTGTTTGAATCTTGGCTGCTGTAGAATACAGGATGCAGAGAAAAGGCACTGGTAGCTGACCTTTTCTGCCTGCTGTAAATGTATTGGATTTGTTTATAATGCAAATCAGGAAGGGTGTACAGTACTTCCTGCAAATCACAGACTCAGACAACAGAGTCTACATAAGAATTAGTATGCCTTCTGGGTCCCTCCTTAAATTTGAAGTAACTTCATAAAAGGTAGAATTCACTCAAGCACAGAAAAAGATGCTGTCGTTCTGTTTTCAGTTTAAGCATTGCCTGCTGCATGGCATCTGAGAGGCAGCTGCCATTGTGCAATTCAGTTCAGATGTAGAAATTCATAGACCCTCGCAGAGTTACATGGAATCTTAATATATTACATGTTATAGGAAAAGATATATCCACATGCCTCAGTGTGTGGGAACTTTCTGCTTTGCATTTTGACATGTAGGTGATGGAATGGAGCACAAAAATCTCTACTGCCAAGACTAGTGAAGAGTCACATTTTTATAGTTTTCACAACATCAAAATACTTTGCACTTTTGCCTCATATTGCTGCTGTCTGAAAAAGAGAAAAAATGGCATTTTTCCAGACTAAATTGTTTGAGAGATTTATTCATTTTATTAGCACTAGCAACAAATGTTTGTCCACATCGAATATAGGGGCAACTGTATTTTTCTCCAAATTGGAATGTCACCTGAATGAATAGGTGTTGTCCTAGATTTATGGATCTGCACTGCATTCCAGTTTTTAAACATTCTTGGAGAAACTGTTGCACTGTGCAGGCCTCCAGGGAATTCCACTGTTCTTTCAGGGTTGGCCACATAGACTTACCAACTCCTAGACAGAGCCTCTGTGCTCCAGCACGCCTGTTTCACACTGTAAGCTCTGTGCAGTAAGTCCAACTGAGAGAGACTCTTGGTTAGAGATTTGTACTTTCTTCAGGGACTATTAAAACAAAACAGCAGTCATGTAGCACTTTAAAGACTAACAAAATAATGTATTAGGTGATGAGCTTTCTTGGGACAGACCCACTTCTTCAGCTGTATAGCCTTACCAGAACAGACTAATGCACCACAGCAAGTAGTTGCAATGACTCTCAAGCATCATTTTCAAAACAAAGTAGAATTTCTAGACCAACTGCATTAAAAACCCTTATATTAGCATAGAGAAATGAAGGACACAGCATAGTCCATTCTGGTCAAGCCACAGCAGTTAATCAGTCAAGCTGCAGTGAACACTACTTCTTTCTTTCTCTCTCTCCTTTGTCAGTCTCAGGAGACAGCAATCAGCCTCCTCCAGAAACCCACCCCTAATACTCTGCTGGTTATGTCTCTCTCGTTTGTTCTTGACTTGGAGTTTCTGCTAAGCTTCCCTGCTGAGAGATGGGAGGAAATGTCCTTCCTTTTTTGTCATGGGTTCCTAAGTGTCAATGTCTTGATCACTAGGGGCTTTCTTCTTCTCCCTTTGCGATTCTGCACTGGTATAGTGGCAGTTTTAGTAGGGTCTAGCCGGTTCCTTAATGATTCTGTTCACTGCACAACAAAAACCAAGGGGACACCCACCCCGATGTCGTACATTCCCCACTCCCCCATGGGATTTTCTCTCCCGTTGCAACTAAGGACGTAGAACAAAGGGAAACTGGAGTGTAGATAGATGTCACAAAAACATTGCAGAAAATTCCTGCTTTGTCACAGGTGGGAAAAGTAAAAATTACCACTCATTAAAGAGTTGAAACCTTGACAAACCTCTCAGAAATTTCTATTGCAAGAAATAATTACCAAAGCAAAAATTTCTGATTTGGAATAGATCTAACTAGAGTTTAGTTTTGGTCTGTAGATGCATTTGCAACAAGATGATAATACCCATCACATACAACACCAGTAACAAGGATTGTTAAACTGCCATGCAAAATCTGGGTTTCTTGTAAAATATTACCCAAATCATCTCTATCTATCTTCTGGAATATTTGACATACTTTTTCTAGTGCCTATTTTACCTGTCAATTTTATTTATTTCAAAGCTATTCCATTCTTCTATTCTTATACAGCCATCATTACTGAGACATTTGAGCACCTTTTAGTGGCACATTAAGCAATGTGATTAATATGTGTCATGTATTGTTCATTCTCTCATTGTTTTCCCAGGGGGACAATTACATGTAATGTTTTGTTTTGGTGGAATTTTGTTTTGAAATGTGTATGTGTGATGGGGTTCGGGGTGCCCCAGGCTCTGCACCCCATCCGCAGGCAGGCGTGACTTTCATTCAGCAGGAGAACAGAGAGTTCATTAGTCGACAGGGCACAGCATCTTACAGAAGAGAATCAGTACAGCAGGCAGAGACAGCCAGCCCAACTCATGTTGGGGAGAGGAGGCCCCCAGGAGCCCCCAGAGCCAGGGCCTAGCTCCCTCCTTTGTCTTTCTCTCTCCCAGCCCGGACTAACTGCTTTCCAACTCTCAGTTGCAATTCAAACCCCTCAGGCTCCACCTCCTCCTTTGTCTGCAGTCCAGAGGGGTCACCTGGTCACCTCCATTACCCTCAGCAGAAGCCCCATACTCTCTGCGAGACACATACGTACACACATGTATCCCCCACTCCATCACAATATGCTACATCTTTAAGTTAGACAAAGCACTTGCAGTGGAAGAAGATGTGGTTTGTAATAGTTATTAATTATTGTAGGAGGTTCTTTCAAGGCTTGCTGAGTAAGCTTTGTCTCCCACACAGATAAACTTTAACCTTCTGGCAAACTGTTCCATTGTACCTGAAAAGCAGAATTGTCAACTACAGGCTTCAACCTGGAGCTTTAGCACAGAGCAATTGACTGAAATAACAGCATCTTGCAAACATGGTTACCTTTTCTAACTCTGATGTTCCAATGTGTTGGTGATTTTAAAGCATGGCCTTAGTTTTATTGCCCACTCCCCAGAAAGGAAAAGAAACTTCATGAGAAAAAGAAAATGCATAAGTAAATAGGATTTGAATTTTGGACACCGCTTAATAAAAACGAAGATCACACTGTAAGTGTTTTTCACTCTTCCTTTACACATATAAATGGCACAAAGCTTAGAAATTCTGAGGCCCAAATCAGACTGCAGCTACAAACCCTTCAAACTTCAGAACAGTTTGAAATTGGGATCTGAGTTTCACAAAATATCTCTCATCTTCATAATTAGCAGAACCAAAATCTCCACATGAAAAATTTCCAAATTTAGTATTTTTCAAAATCTACATTCATCCATTTATACTTTGATTAATTGCTAATAAATAATCAAAACCTGGAAATTTGTCACTCATTAGCAATAGATTGAAAATCAAGAACATTGTGCTTAAGGCTAGTTCTGAACATGTAATTCACTTTATATAGTTTATCAGATAAATTTCGTTGCTTTTTTCTGATTATGCATTTGTCCCTGGGCAGAATGCAAAATTCTCATATATATTATTATAGAAAATTATTATAGGAAATAGTAATACTACAAACTGTGAAGTGGTCTGTCCCACGAAAGCTCACCTAATAAGCTATTTTGCTAGTCTTTAAAGTGCTACTTGACTGCTGTTTGTTTTTACAAACTGTGAGTATAGGTTGAACCTCTCTAATCCTGCAACATCAAGACCTGTTGGATGATGGGAGGTTAGCATTGTCTAGCAGCATTACCAACATTTCCACAGTTTACTGGGCTCTTAGAAGTCATTTAAGAGTAAATTACAGCTAAATAGCAGCACAGTACATCAAGAGCCAGGATTGGTGGCTGTAAACAAACTTTATGAGACCACAGGAAACTTGGGCACACCCATGATAAGTGGTGATCTGGCTACCTATAATCATGCCAGATTACAGATGTTGCTGGATGAGAGTGTGCTGGACTACAGAGGTTCAACCTGTATTTGTACTTTGCAAGTTGCAATCAACTTGTTTACTATGTATGGTTACAGCTATAATCGTGTAGCACTTTTTCTGTTCCCCATTGGGCGGATTGTGTAAGTAACTAACTGAGGACCCGATCCACCTCTGACTAAAATCAATGTAGTCTTTCCCTTGGAGTGGTTGTTGCATTGGATTCTGAGACTGCAAATTGAATTTACATATTTAAGAACCAAATTCAGTCTTCACCATTTTCACAGCTGCTGTTTAGTTATACAATTGGACATTCCATTTCAGGAAATATTCAAACTTTCAAGCCAAGAGCTCTTTTGTAAGCATCTCTTTCAGTAAAGCTTGAAAAGTTGAATACAGTATTTTAGGAGAGTGAACATGAAAAGGTTGCATGTATGGTCAAATCAAAATGTTCTTTCAAATCTGAATGCCCTTAAGCGAGTATTGTTTTGCATTGTTTACCCACCTCTACTGAATTACTCTCATAACTGACACCAATTTTAATGGGTTATTTTGACGTAATTTTATCCAGTGTTATGCATTCAGGTGCTATTTCAGCCAAAAGTTTTTTAAAGACATGCCAGCTAGCTAGATCTATAATTAAAGATATAAATGTCTCCTGTTCTTTTTCTCTTCTTTTAAATTGTATTTATTCATTCAGTGCCAGATGTGAATTTGCAAGATGGAAAACACTAGGCAATCAACACCTTAATACTTATGCACAGGGTAGCTTAAAAAGCTCTTTTGGCTATTGTTTTCCCTTTTACAAAGGTAAACTTTTATTTTTCCCTGCATTGCATTTTTATCAACTGCAATATATGCAAAAATATTTCGTAAATTGCTGGAATTATAGAGCCATGCAACTCTCATGTATTTTCTTTTAATACTTTGGAATTAAGCTTTATCCATTCAGGCTACGAAGTGTAAAAAAGATGAATAACATGCACAATAAAAATAAGATTGTAGAATGTAATTCAATGGTTAGGCTTTATTCATGCTGTGAGTTGCAGGAGTGGAGAGTATTTTTATTTACAGTCTCAAGATGATACATATCTTTTAATCTTAGTTTCTATTTGTAGTCTGCATTTTTATGGCTTTCCCCTGTTTTCATTCCTTCCGCTGTCTGCTCACAAGGATATTTTGAGACAGGATAGGCATGAGTTGAATTATGGTCCTTGGGAGAAGAATAAATTCCTCAAGTCAGTTGACAAGCTATTCAATCTCTGAGCACTCTAAAGGCGATACACCTGCTCATCTGATATGGTCCATACACGGTGACTGTCTTGGCTATGATTAATACCAAAAGGTATGAGCTGTTTGGGGCTTGAACACAAGAAACAGTAAAAATAATGTTGGGTGGAGGAGGGACAGGTAAATGTGCTGTCCAAACCTTCAAATTCTACTTTGAAAGATTTTAGGAAAAACAATTTATAAAGCACTGATTACAGTGTGTGATCTCCTGCAGGTGGAGGAAGCCAGCTTTTAGCATGACCCTCTTCATTTTGAAATTCCCTGTTTCAAATCTGGGCATTCAAATTGGCTTTTACTGTAGGCGCATACCTCAAAAAGGTATTTTCACTTCTAAATCTGGACTTAAATGCCCAGATAAAGAACTGTGAAGACTAATTTAGTGCCTGAGTTAGAAAGCTGAACTCACTGTGGGCCCAATACTGAAACTCTTTCTGACATGACCAATCCTATTGTCTTCTGTGGAACAAATCACATAATTAAGGATTGTAGAGCTGTGCCCCATATGAACAATAGAGCCAGCTTGATTCTGCATAGCCAACAGCAGTGGGTTGCAAAGTGATGGTGTGTCAAGCATAGATATGGCATGACACGGTCTTCATTTGTACTGAGCTACCCATTTGTCCAAGGGAGGATATAAACTGCTCTAAGATGTGTAGCAGTGTGCAGATAGCTTTGGGTGCCATTCTGCCTTGCTCATGTAGTACCCAGAGGCACTGACAGCTCATCTAGGGTGAGTGAAGTCTCTGCTCTACAGCCGAGGCTGTAGAGCAGAGACTTCATTCACCCCAGATGAGGTCTCAGTGCCTCTGGGTACTACACTCAGACAGAATTTCTCTAATGCTAATGTAACCCACACACCTAATGGGTGTGGTTCACTGTCCCATGTAGTGGCATTTAGTCCACTTCCAGAGAGAAAGCATGAGTATGCCCTACAGCCTTAGCTGAGAGACTGCAGGCTTTTAGCTCCAACTGTAGAGGCTCATACACTAAGCTGGAGAAGCCCCAGGTTCAGTTCCACCCATCACTTTTACACTGACCTTGGGACAGTATGGTTGTTCACTGCTCCCAATGAAAAGTGGTGCCTGAACGTTGCAGAATAGTCTATATAGCCCAGGCTGACTAATCTATAGCACTGGCTGGTTAATCTGTTCTGTATTTTACTGTGCTGCATGCCACTTGTTCTCCAACCCTTCTGTCACTGCCCAACACCTTACTAGCTAGAATAGAACCAGCATGAGTAGGGCATTGCTCAGGCTCAGTAAGGGTGACATAATCAGTCCCTGCGATGGTCTGCACTAGTAATTTTTGTTGTATGAGATTCCTGTCACATTTCTGTTTGCATTAGTGGCACAGAGTTATCACGTCTGCACAGTTATCAAGAGATACACATCAGAAAGCTTGGGTTTCCAAGAAAGAGTTTCTTTCTTAAAATGAGAGCGGGAATCTAGGTAAATCATCTGGCCATTTGCCACCTTCAATTTCCTTCTGTCTTGTTATGGTTGAAAAACTAGCTCCTATCAGGGCAGTTCATCTATTTGTGCTGGAATTATTTACGTGGAAACAAATTTTAAAACAAGTACAAGCTTAGGCTGCCATGTCTTCTTCCTTTGTTTCCTTTTGGTAAAAAGGGGGTAATCCATGATTTTGCTCATTAGTAAAGTTCTCTCATCTGACACTGAATTGCAATACCGGCCAAGTCATGCAAGCCCTCCATTGATGGAAGTGTTCTTGAAGAGCTGACAGGACCTGCTCACAAAAATATGGTTTCTAGTAGAGAATACCAAATCAATTTGCAAAATGTATAAACATTGCTTGAATGTGATTTTTGAAGACTAAACTGGAATGTGTACTGCCATCGTTGTTCTTAAGAGGATAACGGTATTGGAATAGAACCCAAAAAGTGGTAGGAGTGGTACAGATAGTCAGAGTGCCTGTCCAGAAGAGACTGAAATCCAAAAGGAGAAACAAACAAAGACAGAGAAAAAGGGACACAACACATATGAGGACTTATTATCCTGAGCTCATTGCTTGTATATTCATTATTATGTTGTAATATATACTTACACTCACACTCATTATCGTCAGGACCCTGTCTTAACTACCTATTATTAATTCCTTTTTTTCAAGATTTCTCCTTTCTCAGGTGGAGGATGGAAGGTTACTTTCACTCTACCTTGTACATTCTGTATTACTCTCTGTTTCTGATCCAACAAATCTCCTTTCCCTCCTTCCTCCTCTATACATCACAAACCGGGGCTATATTCTGCATTGATTTACGCATCACTCCACCCACTAAAGGCATTGGGATTTGATTGCTTAAGGTCATTTGCTTTAATATAGCACTTCATATGTTTTGGTTAACTCCTGCGGGCAAACCTCACTGCAACCAGATTATTTTCTTTGTGTCTGCTTTAAAAGATTCATTAGTTTCTCCACGAGGTCACACCAGTTAATCAATTTATCACCTTAATGTGATCTGATATCACTTGGTGCACCATGTCAATATCGCTGCTTATTGTAGATGCAGAAGCTTGATTTTTCTTTTTCTTTTTCTTTTAAATTCTGAGATTTTCCATCATTTCTCTTCATTTGGCTCAGTATTTTAAAATGGTTTTCCTTTTGCATGCTAATAAGCATTGTGACTAGAACCATACAAAGGGAATCAGTTTTTCTCCCAGTGAATGTACAGTACATATGTTTGATATGTTCTTCAGGATGAATTATGTTATTGTGCTCTATGCTGGCTGTGCTCTGCTGCCAGAGAAAGTCACAGTGTATTTCAGTAATTTGAATGTAGGGTCTCAACAAGCGCCTTTAACAGCAATTACTTCACACAGTTCAGACACTGTTATTAAAATGTGGTGTACCTTGGAGACAGTTCATCTTGCATGAAAAGAATACAGTGGAAACACATTGCAGGTATAACTTTTTGTTTAAAATAAGCTTCAAGATCTATGCAGCTTTTTAAGTAATGAATTTCCATAGAAAGGATCCTGGCTGACTGTTTTGAGAGCTTAAGTCTTCTATTCCCTGAACACAAGTTTCCCCATTGGTTCTTTTCACACCAGAAGGTGTTGCAGCATTTCAATTCCAGTGGTGTAGGTACCAACAAGGACAGGGAAAGGCCTGTCTACAGGTTGTATGTGAAGAGTGTGAACGGACCCCCACCCTGCATGTTTGGTTTACTGCATATATTCCGTATGTTAAAACAATATCATTTTGCCAACCAATGTTTCCACTCAATTTTTTCATTAACTTCTCATATGCACACTCTTTGCATGATTATATTTAAAAAAATACAGTCCACATTTGCAAAAAAGCACCCCACCAACACACACACCACAGAAATTCCTGTGTATGGGCCTGAAGGCTTAGGAATTTCTGCCAGCTACTTTCATGCTGCAGTGGAAAAAAATGCCATTGCCTTGTCTATATTAGTATCTACATCAAGCACCTACATCACTGCTAGAACCTGAGCAGCTGCATCTGTGCTTTTAAATTGGGACACTGTTGGAAGCACACTCTGAGTTCAATTTAACACGTCCCTACCAGAGATGCTAAATCAATTTCCGGAAGACCAACTGCAGCAGCATCAATCTTCCCTCTCATGAAGATGTACCCTCAGTCCTGATCCTGCAAAAGCAGACTTCTTCAACTTGTCAGACCCCTGCTGGAGTCTCTGAAAAACCATGCAGAGGCACAATAGTTTGGCCACTCGCTTGAAATAAGCTGGAGGATCAGGGCTACAGGCAGGCCTTGTGTTCCTTTAATGGGCATTTATTCTTTTAAAAAATCATTGTAGATTGGTACTGCAGATATGTGACTTTTAAAGAACATTATCAGGGCAGTGTCTATGTCCACATACACTGAAGCTGGGCACAATGATATGCTTTGCTTTGTGAACCTCATACAAGAATATTTCTCAAAAGAAGCAACAGCTGGAAATATTACCCTAGAAACCAAGACCCAGTGAATGTTTTAGGTAGGGCTTGTCTTCTCTGTGTTGAGCAGCGCATGCCTTATGAAATCTTAGCAACCCTGCTAGGATACTGTCCTCCCTTTTATGGACCTGATCCTCTCCCCTTTTTGTCAACAAAGGCAATTTTCCTTGATATCAGTGGAACAAACTTATATCCTTGGTGACTTGTAGCTCCTTGCTGATAGAGCTGACATAGTAACACATCTTGTTACTGCTGTAGCAGAACACTGATTGATACTGATGAGACTACATACCCATTCTTCAGCACAGCTTTTCCTGAAGTTAATTCTCTGAGGGAGTGCAACATTATTTGCCATTAAAAGTATAATAGAAAACAATACTGTGTGTATCAGTTGTAATTGCGATTTCTAGTTTTCTGACTGGAAAGGTTGTTTTTTTTGGTTTTTTTTCAGCCAAGTTGAAAACTCACAGAAGATCGAAGACTCAATATGGGACCGACTTTACTCTTGCCGGAGGAGCAATTTATATTTGTTTTTGTTTTTTTAGTATTTAAACAATCTCTCAGATTTCACTCCTCCTTGGAACACAATTCCTTTCTGCTCACTTCGCTTTGTTTTCACATGCTGAAGAAGACCTCCAAAGTCACAAAGTCATTTTTTCACTGCACATCTTCTCTGCTCTTCACTTGTGTCTGGATAAATACACAAACTTGTTCTAAATCTTCTTGCACATTCTACATGTGGGTGTATGATCAGTGGACAACTCTTCCACTCACTTCCTTTTAAATCACTTTCCTCTGTCAATCCCTGCCTAGATTCTAGGACACTGTGTTATGAGAGGCTCCCATAGCTCAGTGTGGCAACGAAGCCTGAGGCTGTGTCTACACCTGAAAGTTCTTTTTGAAAAATGGGCCTCTGCAATAGAACCCATGGTGTGTCTATGCACAAAATGCGCTCTTTCAATCTGAAATTTTTCCAGTGGCCCTTTTCCTCACCCAGATGAGGAAGAGCACCTTTTTCAGAAGGGCTGTGTCTACACATGCCACTTCTTCCGGAAGTGACATGTTAATGAGCCATGCGGAAGATGTAAAATTTTGGGAAAGAAGGAGCTTCTGGAAGGAGGGTTTCCTTCTGGAAGATCCCCGCAGGCCACACGTCTGTACATGTATTTGGAGTCTGGAAGAGCTTCTTCTGAACGTCTGAACCATGTGCCCATATGCTAATGAGGTGCAGGAAATTTACATCCGCACCTCATTAGCATCTTCCACACAGCTCATTACCATGCCACTTCCGGAAGAAGTGGCACATGTAGACACAGCCAAAGAGTGTAGATGCTCCACAGGCCCTTTTTTTTTTCTTTTTAAAGAGCAATCCTCATGGTGCCAGATTTTTCGATCCCTGGACTGTTCTTTCAAAAAAGCAGGGGCTCTGCGAGCACTCTCTATCAAAAAAGCAGATTGATTTTTTGATCCACTTTTCCATGTGTGGATGTACTCTTTCAAAAGAAGATATTTTGGGAAGAGATCTTCCTGAAGAACTTCTTTCAAAAGATTGCTCTAGTGTAGATATAGCCGGAATGTCTACATCACAATTAAAAATCCCCTTAGCTCAATCCTGGCAAGCCTGAATCAGCTAGAACTGGCCAGCCCCCAGCATCTAACTGCAGTATAGAAACACTCATGTGGTACGGAACTGTGGTATCTACCGCAGAACAGAGACTGCACAGTACTGGTGGGAAGTTTCTAGTGTCTCTGCAACTCTGACATGTCCTCTTGGCTGCAGGATTAATATTTGGGCCCAAATAATTGAAATGAAAACCTTGCCCTTGAGATGGACTATTGTTCAGGAGTGAGAATTGCTAAGCTCTTTTTCAAGGACTCATGAAAATCTGGAGTGACATTGATTATAGCTGAGACTGTCATGGTAAAACTGAGTTAGGACATGAACAATTTCAATTGTCACTAAGACTAAAATGTGCCTCACACATGTCTGAGACCATTTAATACATATGTCCTGTGTAACTGGGGACACCCTTCTTAGAGTCTTTTTTTTCTCTTATCAGGAACCTAGCAATGCCCTTGATTATTTTCATTTAAAAAATGTCTGTTCACTTTAACACTATTTAGGGGACTTTTAAAATAGAATTATTAATCATATTAAAAGCTGTTCAGAGATCTATCATTGTATAGGATGTTGTTAAAATCAATGCAATGGATATTTGTGAGGTTAGTATATAATAATAGTAGTCTAGACTACAAACGTTGTAGCAGCAGCAATCAAATGCCCTTATACATTATTACTTACAAGAAGTCTGTGGGTATGAAACAGCAAATACTAGGTGGATTTTGGCAGTTCTTTAATTAAAGATGCACAATTTTGGGCTAGTCAGGGGTATGGGAATCCTTCAGTCTTGCATTCACCGTCAAAGCAGAGAGTAGGTCAGGCAGAGGTCCTGTTTAATTCTGGCAATTTAGAATAACTTCATTGTACTAGGGTAGAAAACATATTCCAGACCTGTTCACTCTAGCTATGTCCTACACTAGAGTGATCTTTCGAAAAAAGTTCTTCCAGACGATCTCTTCCAAAAAACCTTCTTTCAAAAGAGAGAATCCACACACAAAAAAGCAGATCAAAAATCAATCTTCTCTTTCGATAGAGAGCATCCAAATAGCCTCCGCTCTTTTGAAAGAATGGGCTGGGGATTGAAAAATCCAGCACTATGAGGACTGCTCTTCCAAAAAAAGGGCCTCAGGGCATTTACAGAATCTTTCAGAAAAGGACGCTTTTCCTCAGCTCGGAGACTTTAAATTCCAGAGACTTTAACAGCAGATTACTTTGACTCTTGACATTAATAGAGATAGCAACTACTTCATGCATTAGAGTCTCCCCACCTTTGATACTAGTAATGGTCTCGGGCAGGACACTTAGTATTTTGCACCCTTCACTCTTTCTATGGCTGTGGCCACACTATCCCCTCCTTTCAGAGGGCTATGGGGCTCTTTGGAATATACTAATTAGGTGCTGACATGAATATGCAGTGCCTCATTAACGTAACGGCGGCCGCATGCCCTTCGAAACTGCCAGTTTCAAAACGCATGCCACTTGTGTAGCCAGGGGGGGCCTTTGAAAATGGCTTCCTGGTTTCAAAATTCCCTTCCTCCCATTTGGTTTTGGGAAGAAGGGGCTTTCAAAATCAGTGGGGTCATTTTGAAAGGCCACCAGCTACACAGGCAGCATGCATTTTGAAAGTGTCACTTTCAAAGCTCATGCAGCTTTCATTATACTAATGAGGCACTGGATATTTATGGAATCACCTCATTAGCATATTCCGAAGTGCCACATTACCATAGCCACTCCAAAAGGAAGGTTTATTGTGGCCACAACCTTTCAGTTCTATGTACCTGATTTGTAGGTTTTTATTTTCAATTTTTTTTTGACCTTTGTATTATAAAACTGTCAGTTCTGCACTGGAAAGCTGTGTCTACACGTGCATGCTACTTCGAAGTAGCGGCACTAACTTCGAAATAGCGCCCGTCGTGGCTACACGCGTCGGGCGCTATTTCGAAGTTAACTTTGACGTTAGGCGGCGAGACGTCGAAGTCACTAACCTCATGAGGGGATCGGAATAGCGCCCTACTTCGACGTTCAACGTCGAAGTAGGGACCGTGTAGACGATCCGCGTCCCGCAACGTCGAAATTGCCGGGTCCTCCATGGTGGCCATCAGCTGGGGGGTTGAGAGACGCTCTCTCCAGCCCCTCAGCTCACTGGTGGCTGCGTGGAGCGGCCCCTTAAAGGTTCCCTCCCCCTCCCTGCCTCTGCAGGAAGCTGAGGGAACGTGCAGGCTGCAGCCTGCACACGCGGCCAACCTGCACCTCCCTCAGCGACCCAGCCAGCTGCGATGGCTGCCCGGCAGCGCCCCCAGGGGACACCCCCCCCCAAGGGGAGCCAGGGCTCACAGCCCAGCCAGAGGGGCAGCCAGTCTGGGAAGCGGCAGCGGGGCCCCTCCTGGACGGAGGCCGAGCTGCGGGACCTGCTGGGGCTCTGGAGCGAGGAGGAGGTGCTCCAGGTAATGGGGAGCAAGAGGCGGAACGCGGATGCGTTCGCTCGGCTGGCCAAGGGCCTGGCTGCCCGGGGTCACCCTGCCCGCACTCCTGACCACGTCAGGAGTAAGGTCAAGGAGCTGCGGCAGGGTTACTCCCGGGCCCGGGATGCGGCCAGCCGATCTGGGGCCGCCCCCGTCACTTGCCCCTTTTACAGGGAGCTCAGGGACATCCTGGGCTCCCGGCACACCTCCTCCCCTCCGGCCACCCTTGACACCTCGGATGCCGAGCCCCAGCAGGCCCTGCAGATGGAGTCCGCCCCGGAGGCAAGCCCCGCACCCCGGGGGCCCCCCCCGGAGGCCACCCCCGGGACATCGCGGCAGGAGGAGGAGGAGGGGGGGCGCTCCTCCTCCGCAGAATCCAGCCTGCAGATCCTCCTCCTGCCATCCCAGAGCAGCAGCAGGGCCTCCGCCCCCCGGGGATCTCCGGACTGTGGGAGTGGACCGACAGGTAGGTACTCCCCTCTGGTGGACACCCCTGGGCTTGAGGGGCGGGGGTAAGAGATATGTGTCCAGGGCCCCCCACATGCTCACATGGCCATGGCCCCAAGGACACCAGGGCCATGGCCCTCACAGCACTGCAGCCATCAGCCCCTGCCCCCCCACCCCGCATGACAGTGCCATGCCCCATCCCCGGGCCAGGGGGGAGCAGAACCTCGGGGGGCCCCCGGGAGGAGGGGGTGGGACACCCCGCAGCAGCAGCATGTGATGGAGTGGGGGGAGTGCCAAAGGGAGACTCAGGCTACATATGAGCAACAAGAGCCGAATAGCTCCCAGGGCCAAAGGAGGATCCTGGGGCTACAGCTGGCAGGTGACACCTCTGCCCTGAACAAACAGGAGGGAGGAGCCGAGCTGGCTTGGAATTGGGGGGCATGGGCGGGGGCCACAGGTAGAGGCTAGGGGAAGGGAGAGCTGGTAGGCAGCCAGCCTGAGGAGAGGGAAAGCTGCATCCCCGAAGGGCACCCCTTGGGGTCTTCTCCCCACGACGGGTTGGAAGGACTGTCTCTTCCGACAGCTGGTGCTGTCACTCCTGGGAGAAACTGGGCATCTGTGGCCTAAGAAACCTCTCCTGCTCTCAGACCCTGCGGGGTGAAGTGAGAGTCGCTCCCACCAGGGGACGGGGTGCAGGGCAGGGGGACCCCTGAACCCCATCCATCACAGCAGCATCTCCCGGGGATGGGGATGGGGAACCTGCAGCACAGGGCTGGGGGGACAAAGGCCACGGCTTGGGGCCCACACTAACGCCTGTCTCCATTCTTCTTCCCCCCCTCCTCTCCTGTGTCCTGCACCTGCACCATCAGAAGGACCGAAAGAGAGCGCCGGCGAGGCGTCAGTCGTCCCGGAGAGCCCTCCGGGACCATCGCTCCAGGGCAGCCCCTCGGCCGAGGACCGACCGGCCCCATGGTGGGCTAGACGGCGGACCCCGCGCTTCCAACCGCCGACGGCGACGGACCCCCAGCTGCTGGCCATCCACCATCGGCAGCTGGAGGTCACGGAGCAGCACCTCCAGCTGCAGGAGCGGGCGCTGGCCTGGCGCCAGGAGGCATGGGGGGCCTACATGGACACATTTAACCGCCTGGTGGACTACCTGGCCCCCCATGCCACGCCGGCCGAAACATCGCACGCCCTGCCTGCTCCTGCAGCCCCACCACCAGCTGCTCCGCCCGTCGCCGGCCCGTCCGCCGTCGCCCCGCCACCCACCGGCGAGGGCCAGAGCGCCGAGGGACCCCTGGAGCCACCTGACACTCGCCGGCCACCATACCTTCCGGTCCAGCCCGTTCCCACCCAGCCACGGACCAGGCTGCAAGCGCGGTGGGGCTCCCAGCCGGCCACGCCCAGTGCCGGGCTATAGGGGCGAGGGGCCCGGGACGTGGCCCCCACCCCTTGTATATAGTTGGACCCTGTTTTTTTTGGCCCCCCGTTTGCCCTGTCCCCCCCATGTACATAGTTCTCCCCTATATCCTCCCTGGTTTTCTTTTTATTATGTCAGACAGTTGTTTCTTTGTATTGTTTTATTTTTGTACATATTGCTTTTGTTGAATGTTTGTACATAGTTGTCTGTTTGTGGTTCACATATTTATTTACATCCAAAAAAGAAAAGTTTCGGAAAGAAAAAAAAAAAATTACGTTCAGCCATAAGTGCATGCTGTCATTTGTCCAGGACAAGTGTGGGGGGGGCGGTGGGGTGCTGCATGGTGTGGGGGAGGAAGGGGCGGGCAGTAGGGGGCCTGGGCAGAGTTCACCCCGCGGCCTGTTCATCGAAGTGGGCCCGCAAGGCCTCCCGGACCCGGGTCCCCTCGGGGTCCACCTGCCGACTGGGGGCAGCAGGTGGCTGGACGTGTGCCCTGCCGGCCTCCGCAGCCCAGCCCTGGAAAAAGGTCTCCCCCTTGCTCTCGACCAAATTGTGCAGGGCACAGCAGGCACCCACAATCTGGGGGATGTTGTTGGGGCCCGCATCCAGGCGGGTCAGGAGACATCTCCAGCGTCCCTTCAGGTGGCCAAATGAGCGCTCCACCACCTGGCGCGCGTGGTTCAGGCGCTTGTTGAAGCGCTCCTGGCTAGCGGAGAGATGGCCCATGTAGGGGTGCATGAGCCACAGCCGGAGGGGGTAGGCCGCATCTGCGATGACACAGAAGGGCATGGTGGTGTCCCCCAGAGGGATCTCCTGCTGGGGGATGTAGGTCCCTGCCTCCAGCCGGCGGCACAGGCCCGAGTTCCGGAAAACCTGGGCGTCGTGGGTGCTGCCAGGCCAGCCCACGTAAATGTCCTGGAAACGTCCCCGGCTGTCCACCAAGGCCTGCAGGACGACAGAATGGTAGCCCTTTCGATTGAGGTATCGTCCTCCACTGTGATGCGGGGCGCAGATGGGGATGTGAGTCCCATCCAGAGCCCCGAAGCAGTTGGGGAAGCCCAGGGTGGCAAAGGCGGCGATGGTGGCATCTGGGTCCCCCAGCCTCACGAGCCTGTGCAGGAGCATGGCGTTGATGGCACGCACAACCTGCAGAGAAAGCACATGGGACAGCACCAATGAGGGGTGAGCAGGGTGTGTGTGGCCCTGCCCTGTCCTGCCCTGCCCTGCTCTGGCCCCCCTGCCCTGCCCTGGCCCCCCTGCCCTGGCCTCCCCTCCCCTGCCTTGCCCTCCCGCCGTGGGTTTGCTTACCTCCATGAAGACAGCCCCGACGGTGGCCTTGCCAACACCAAACTGCTGGCCCACGGATCGGTAGCTGTCCGGAGTGTCCAGCTTCCAGACAGCGATGCCGACCCGTTTCTGCACTGTGAGGGCACGCCGCATGGCAGTGGCCTGGTGCCTGAGTGCAGGGGTGAGCCACTGGCACAGCTCCAGGAATGTCTGGTGGGTCATCCTGAAGTTCCTGAGCCAGTGGTCGTCGTTCCACTCCCCAAGCACCAGCCGCTCCCACCAGTCGGTGCTGGTGGGGTAGCTCCACAGCCGCCGGCGTGTGAGGCGGGGGGTGGAGCGGGGTGCTGCAGGGGTAGGGGTTGAGCCCTGCTGCCCTGGGGGCATCTCCTCCCCTGGGGCAAGGAGGTGCTCAGCTGCCTCCCACATGGCATGGGTCAGGGCAAGCCCTGCTCCTGCCGGGAGGGCTGGGTGGACCTCTAGCTGCTGCTGCTGCTGCTGCTGCTGCTGCTGCTGCTGCTGCTGGGGGTCCATGACTGCGGCGCCCGGGGTCTGTGTGCCTATATGGCTCCTCAGACCGCATGCTGTGCAGGCTGAGTGTGTCTGGGAGGGGCCCTTTAAGGGAGCGGCTAGCTGTTGCCCCCGAAGCGCTAGTCCGCCCTGTGACCCTGTGTGCAGCTGTGCCTGGCATCCCTATTTTGATGTGTGCTACTTGGGCGTGTAGACGTTCCCTCGCTGCGCCTATTTCGATGTTGGGCTGTGCAACGTCGAAGTTGAACATCGACGTTGCCGGCCCTGGAGGACGTGTAGACGCTATTCATCGAAATAGCCTATTTCGATGTAGGCTTCACGTGTAGACGTAGCCGAAATGTTATACTTCTGGATCTGAGGAAGTGGATCTGCCCCACAAAAGCTCATCACCTAATAAATTGTTTTGTTAGTCTTTAAAGTGCACTCCAGAAAAAGTGCTGTATTCTTCCAGTTTCAGATTGAAAGAAGCACGTTTTGTGTGTAGATGCTCCATGGATTTTTTTCAGAAAAGTCTGTTTATTTCAAAAGAACTTGCTAGTGTAGATGCAGCCTCTGTCTTTTAAAAGGAGTCCTCTTCATGCTACCAGAATGGCTTCAATCTGCATCAATGCTTCTGTTAGTAATTTCTTTACCTGAAGCTTTGAAATGTGGCATATGATTCACTCTGGGCTGAAATTTGCCACGAATGTGATCTCCAAATCAGATAACTTCTATTCTTACAAAGAGACAGCCACACGCACAAAGGTCTGAGAACCCCCTTCCTCTTGGGTCACATCTATACTGAAGAATGAAGAGCAACTATTCACAAATCAACAAAAATGGAGGCGGGTTTGTAGAAAAAATACAGTGTCTCCATACAAGAACTGATGAAAATCTTGCAATATATTTCACGGATCCAAACAACCCATAAACTTTTTCACAATAAGTGAAGCTTCAGAAAAATTACTTTAAAACACAAATGTTGTTGTTCTTTATAAATCAGGAAAACATGTTTTCTTCTCAGGCCCTCCAGTATTTAGAGTTGCCTCTAGCTCTGAGAATCACCAAGATCTAAGGTGAAATTGAGGGCTCATATAGCTTTTCTTTCTGTAATCTGTTATCCTTTATATTAGGGTCAAACAGGGTTAGACTGTAACATGAACTATGCACTAATGTGAAGGAATAAGAGTAAGAACCCACCTCAAGTTCCTGTGTGGGCTACCCAAGTCTAGGTATATAGAGGTAAGCAAAGCTAGTACTCATCAACTCCCTCGCTGGGGTGAGCAATTCAAAACCTATGGTGTTGACAGAATAGGTGTGGCCTTGGCTCCAGTTTCTTCCCCACCAACATCAGGACAGAGCATCTGAACCAGCACAGCGGGGAAAGATCATCACTAAATTTCTTTTCCTAGGGAGTAAAAAGGAAATCAGTGAAGAACTGGAAGTCAGAGGAATCCCCTTTTGTCACCATCCTTCTAGGAAAAGGAAGCTTATGTGTCACCCCTTATTCAAGGCGCTGTCTACAGTTACAAACCACCCCTAGACTATGGGATACTTATTAGTATGAATTACCCAATCTAACGTGAGGTAAAAATGCTCATCATTTATATTCCCTGGTTTCATTTTTTCTTCCACAGTAAGATATTTTAAATGAAATTATTCACAAATTATACTGATAGCTGTTATAGCTATCCCCCCGTTCTTACATTTCGCAGATAATGACAGATATATTATCCACAATTGCCAACTGCCTTTCAGACATTGTTTTTTCTTGACAACAGCTTGTGGTTTGGTTGATATAAATGATGGCTGATGGTTTGATTGGATTATAGTAGTGTCTAATATCCCTGTATCACAGAATATATTCCATAATGTTGTAGATGTTTCAGAGTACTGCAAAAGGGAAATGCAAATGATCATAATCACTTTCTGCCTTCCTGCTACAGCAGAATCATAAGCTTTCATTGCACCGTAGGCTATCCTATCACTTTCACTTTTACATGCCACACACATTTAAATTAAAAGACTTCCTTTGGTAGAGGTCAGCAGTAACCATTAATTTAATTAACGTTAAAATTAGCTCCCAATTATACACTTAATATTCAAAACCACCCCCTAACTGTTCCATGCCATCCAAAGTATTCCCTCTGAAATTTCACATCACATCTCTTCCCAGTATTGAATTATTCTGGAAATTTTGGGGAGAAATCTAAAAAGGAGTTTAAAACATAAGCTAAAATCCTTGTTATTAATAAAATCAGTAGAAAAACTCCCACTGACTAGAATGCAGACAGGATTTCCCCACTAGGGCTGTGTCTACACTAGAGAGTTTTGTCGCCAGAAGGGGCCTTCTGTTGACATAACTCAGGGAGTGTCTATGCACATAAAGCATTCTGTTGACAGAGTCTCGACAGAACTCTACATTTGTCTCAACAGCATTATCCCTTGAAAATTTGATGAATAAGGCCTCTGCCGACAGAGTTCTGTCGGTAGAAGTTCAGTGTAGATACTTTTGTCAGTAGACAGGACTTCGGGTTCACTGGACAGGCCTCTTTGCAGAGTTTCTGGTCAGCCGTTCTATTGATGGAGGGCAGGGCAGTCTGGTTGCTTTCTGTCGACAGAGTGGATTGCTCTGTCAATCTGCTTTTGCATGTAGATGCACTCTGTCAACAGACATTACTGTGAACAGATGCTTCTAGTGTAGACATAGCCTAGTACTTTTAAAATGACACAGATATTGACTTTCTGAAAAAAAAATCCAATATTTTTGGCTCATATTTCCTCAGTGACTTGGGCTACAAATTCTGATTTTCCTTTCTCCTGTCCTTGCTAAGGTGACCGTAGAGCTCTGCTTGCTGTGAACAGGGTGTCCCCCAGGGCACCTGGCTGGTGCCATGAAGGACTTCTCTGTCAAAAGAACACCACCCCTCCCACTACCCTCCCTCCCCCTCATAACATCCACACTGACTTTCTGTCTACAGAGATCTGTCAAGAGAAGCAATGTGCCTCATGGGGGAGCAGCGGAATGCTGTCAACAGAAGTGCCGTGTTCGGTCGATTTTCTGTTGACAGAGCAGGTTTGTGATGTGGACACTCCATGGCTACAGCTGCATTAGCCCATTCCTTTCAGAAGGGGCATGGTAATGAGTGAGTTGGAAAGATGCTAATGAGGCACTGACATGAATATGCAGTGCCTCATTTGCATAATGCTGGCCATGCACCATTCAAAAGTGACACTTTCGAATCGTGCACCACCCATGTAGATGGGGGCCTTTGGAAACGGCCTCCCCAGACTTCGAAAGCCCCTTCTTCCCAAAACCAAATAGGACAGTATATAGAGCAGAAAGATATAAATCTGCTAACACATCTCACATGGACTTACCTCCCTTAGGCTGTGGCCACACTTGGCCAAAACTTTGAAATGGCCATGCTAATGGCCAAATTGAAGAATACGAATATTCAATTCAGTGCCTCATTAGCATTTGCATGCTTCCAGATGTGGTGCTTCAAACACACCACTTTCGAAAGCGCATGGCTTGGTGTGGCCACACAGGGGTCCTTTTCGAACGGACCCCACACATTTCAAAATCCCCTTATTCCCCTCAACTGAGAGGAATAAGGGGATTTTGAAATGTGCATGGTCCTTTTGAAAAGGACCCCCGTGTAGCCGTACCAAGCCACGTGCATTTGAAAGTGGTGCTTTTGAAGCGCCGTGGCTGGAAGTATGTGAATGTTAATGAGGCGCTGAATTGAATATTCAGCACCTCATTAGTATTCTTCGATTTGGCCATTAGCATGGCCATTTTGAAGTTTTGGCCAAGTGTGGCCACAGCCTTAGAGTACGTGAAGAACTGCGCAACATAGACAGCAAACACATCTCTCTTTTCATTTCCATCACTTGAAACCATGACAGCTATTCAGTTCAAAAAGCCTTTGGTTTGGAATTGTCATTCACTCCTCTAGACATTTAAAACTGCTCCCAACACACTAGGATAGAGATACCTATGACAATATTCCTTCCTCTTGCTTATTTGCAGATATCAGCAGTTTGGCCTTGGACAGGTAGAGCCAACTGTGCTTAAAAAATTTCAGTCCTGCTATCTGATAGCGGAAGACTAAATCCATAAAATCTTGTAATTTCCATGAGCATTGATGCCAATTCAGAGAGAATAAAAGAAACAAACCCTCTCAAAAGTATTCATAGCTGGTGAAGCTCCATTGATGAACGAACAGAAAGAAAGTTAGTTTGTTCGTTTGTGGATGAATGTAATGATCATTAAACTGAGCAAATAATAGCAGTTATTAGAAACTGCCCCGCAGAACTAGGCCAATGTTGCTCAGCCCAGGTTTGCAACACACATGCTTCTCCAGCGTTGGGCTTCTCATCAGGAAGGTCTGCCAAAGTACATATCAAACTGAAAACACCCATCAGTCAATCAAACAAAGTCACACGTTATGGATTTTGAAGATGGATCAGCAATGGCACATGCTGCAGGTTCTTGATCTGTTATCACAGCTCCAAAGAGCTTACAGTTTAGATACAAGAGGTAAAACTGTCCAAAGGGACACAGAGAAGCAGTAAACGCACATGAATGACTTATGAAATCCTGCAAGTACTTGCCTGGCTAAGAGCACTAGCTTTGTGAGGTTTCCAGGTAAAGATTTTCAGGCAGACACTTAACAGTTCTGTGAGGGGAAACTAGTAGTGGGGGTGGTTAGGCCTTTAGATAGAAATATATTTTATGGAGGCACTGCAGACTGAGTCAGGAAAAGGGATTGAGGTATGGGAGGAAGTCTGATACTGAAAGGACATGGAACCATCAGTCAAGCACAGTATTTCCAATACCAAGTAGTGAGAAATCACAAGAATGCTTTAAAAGTTATGAGATTAAAAACACACAGTATAGTTCTTTTATTTGCCTCCTGGTTTTGTGTTTTTGTCTTTAGGGGTTTTCTTTGCAAGTAGGAGGGTGTGGAATATTATTTGTAAAAGGCAAAAGCTAGTATTATCATGTCATAATGTGAGGCCAGTCATTTGGTATTTAGGAAAAGTGTGAAATATCATGAGACATGATACAATCATGGCAACATGACTGGTTGCCACACTGGGTAAGCAATACTGCATCTCACAGTTTGGACATAATGGGTTGCAAGGAGACCAGCGAGATATGAGAGCAAATAGACAAGAAGGAATCAGAATCTATGAGTTACATTGTTCTCCTGAGTGTTGGGTGGCCTTCCTACCTTAAGCATAGGTCACAGATGGCATTTTGGCTGCAATGACCAGTGGTGAAACAGAGGAAGCCACTGTTTGGAACTGACATACACAGATGCAAAATCTGTATCTGCATCCGATCTGCAATCTGCAAAAATGGTCTGTGCACATCCACAAATTTGCAGGACTCTAGACGAAAATTTGTATCTACATCCATTCCCTGATATGTAAAAATCATCTGTAGGTATCTGCATCCTACACACAGACATAAAGTGGATGTGCATGGATTTGAAGGGCTCTATGATATACTTTACTCTTTTATTGTTTGTATTGACTAAGAAGTGACAATAAGAACATAAGAACATAAGAATGGCCATACTGGGTCAGACCAAAGGTCCATCAAGCCCAGCATCCCATCTGCCGACGGTGGCCAATGCCAGGTGCCCCAGAGAAGGAGAACAGAAGACAATGATCAAGTGATTTATCTCCTGCCATCCATCTCCTGCCCTTGTTATGAAGGCTAGGGCACCATACTTTATCCCTGGCTAATAGCCATTTATGGACCTAACCTGCAAAAATTTATCAAGCTCTTTTTTAAACCCTAATAGAGTCCTGGCCTTCACAGCCTCCTCGGGCAAGGAGTTCCACAGGTTGACTGTGCGCTGTGTGAAGAAAAATTTCCTTTTATTAGTTTTGAACCTACTACCCATCAATTTCATTTGGTGTCCCCTAGTTCTTGTATTATGGGAAAAGGTAAATAATTTTTCTATATTCACTTTCTCCACACCATTTATGATTTTATATACCTCTATCATATCGCCCCTCAATCGCCTTTTTTCCAAACTGAAAAGTCCCAGTCTCTCTAGCCTCTCCCCATATGGGACCCTTTCCAAGCCCCTAATCATCTTAGTCGCCCTTTTCTGAACCTTTTCTAATGCCAATATATCTTTTTTGAGGTGAGGAGACCACATCTGCACGCAGTACTCGAGATGTGGGCGTACCATAGTTTTATATAGGGGAAGTATGATATCTTTTGTCTTATTATCGATCCCTTTTTTAATAATTCCTAACATCCTATTTACCTTACTAACTGCCGCTGCACACTGCGTGGATGTCTTCAGAGAACTATCCACTATAACTCCAAGATCCCTTTCCTGATCTGTCGTAGCTAAATTTGACCCCATCATGTAGTACGTGTAATTTGGGTTATTTTTTCCAACATGCATTACCTTACACTTACCCACATTAAATTTCATTTGCCATTTTGCTGCCCAATCACTCAGTTTGCTGAGATCTTTTTGTAGTTCTTCACAATCCCTTTTGCTTTTGACTGTCCTGAACAACTTGGTGTCATCTGCAAACTTTGCCACCTCACTGCTTACCTCATTTTCTAGATCGTTGATGAACAAGTTGAACAGGATCGGTCCCAGGACTGACCCCTGGGGAACACCACTAGTTACCCCCCTCCATTGTGAAAATTTACCATTTATTCCAACCCTTTGTTTTCTGTCTTTTAACCAATTCCCGATCCATGAAAGGACCTTTCCTCCTATCCCATGACCACCTAATTTACATAAAAGCCTTTGGTGTGGGACCGTGTCAAAGGCTTTCTGGAAATCTAGGTATATTATGTCCACTGGGTGCCCCTTGTCCGCATGTTTATTAACCCCTTCAAAGAATTCTAATAGATTAGACAGACACGACTTCCCTCTGCAGAAACCATGCTGACTTGTGCCCAACAATTCGTGCTCTTCTATGTGCCTTGCAATTTTACTCTTTACTAGTGTTTCTACTAATTTGCCTGGTACTGATGTTAAACTTATCGGTCTATAATTGCCAGGATCTCCTCTAGAGCCTTTTTTAAATATTGGTGTTATATTGGCCGTCTTCCAGTCGTTTGGTACCAAAGTGGATTTAAAGGATAGGTTACAAACCACTGTTAATAACTCCGCAATTTCACATTTGAGTTCTTTCAGAACCCTTGGGTGAATACCGTCTGGTCCTGGAGACTTGTTACTATTCAGCTTATCAATTAATTCGAAAACCTCCTCTAATGTCACTTCAATCTGAGTGAGTTCCTCAGATTTGTTGCCTAAAAAGGCTGGCTCAGATTTAGGAACCTCTGTAACATCTTCAGCCGTGAAGACTGAAGCAAAGAAATCATTTAATCGCTCCGCAATGGCACTGTCTTCCTTGATTGCTCCTTTTATATCTTTATATATGGGGCTGGTTTTTTTCCCCTATAATGAGTCCTCTAATGTCTGGTGACATAGTCTTTTCTAGCTGCTGGGTTCAGTCTTATGGTTTGGCAGTGAAATAAAATCCCTGCTGAGATCACTCGCTGTGACTAGTCTTGATTATTTAATTTGACTGATCAGCAAGTACAAAATCAGAATTGTAGCTAAGGCATTTATCTAGAATAATTTGTAACTATTTCTTTTGCTCTTTAAAATGAAGAAACCAAACAAAATAAAATAATCAAAGCTCTCCGATGGCCATGCAATTGCTGTAATTATATTCCTCGACCATAAGCATCACACATGGTACTGAATGCAGCTTACATGCAAAAATAAATGCAATAGTAGTGCAGCTGTCAGGATGATACATAGCAGATGTGTGCTAAGGAATACAGGGGACTCTGGTGCAATGGCATTAACAACACAATGATGTGCCTGCCGCAGTTCTGAAGAACAGAACAAGCAATGTCTACTCTGATGTTTCAAATGTCATGTGGCATATAACAGAAATTAAAACAAGCAGAAAATTATTTTTATTTTTGGTCTACTTTAATTTAGAGCAGAGAGAGTCTTTCAGTAGGCACCTACACTTCCTTAAAGTTTAAATGGAATTTTCCATAAAAGCCCCACTCAGTAATCAGTGACCATTATTTATCATAAATAGTTGGTGACAATAGTAACAAGATGTTTAGCCTCTTGCTTTGGAATGTCAGGGCCTGTGTGAACATCTTGTTTTCATAATAATTTTGTATTTAATTGGAAATTAGATTTTTAATGGCAAGAATTTTCCATTGTTGTGGAAGAAAATGTAATGATTTGAGCACTGATTCAGGCTTCAACTCAAAGAAGCCTCCCTATTAAGGAATGCACTTAAACATATGCTTAAAATTAAGCATATACTTAAGTTTTTTCCTGTATTGAGACCATACAACTTTTCAGTTCCTGGCCTGTAATTCTTTACTGGGAGCTTGATGATTTATATGGTTAGTGCAGCTAAATACACAGTAACGTTTAAGATGTTTCTATGAAGCAGGGAAGTGTGCAACTCAGTTCTACTGAATAGACATACCCTAAGGGGTCACATCTACTCTTAGCTAAACCTACACTACATCCATTTCCTTTGCTGGCCTGGTGGAGGACGATTTCAGGGAAAGCCACTGAGGTGTCAATAGAATTTAGATTTTTATTGCTGATTGTTTGGAAAGAGCTGAAGTGGCTTTGGTTAAGAACGTGAAACAGACAATGGTAAGCACTGTGATTTTAGTAGGAGACCAAGACATATTTGACTGATTTATTTATTCTCCTTCATATACTTAATTTCTTATAGGTGTTTCCTTTCTATGTAATGGAAATTGCAATTTCTTGCAGCATATTTTTATTTTGATACCCTCGATGGAGAAGAATAGGCCTTAAATATTTGGACCCATAATGGAGAAATAAACACAAACAAGCATAAAAATCCACTTCTAAGGTACCTAAAAAACAATCCCAAAGCCATTCAGATAGGAGAACAATGGGAATAACCCTTTTTTTTTAATGTGTACTTTATAAGTGAGCATCTGCTAAGAAGTTATTAGGAAAGCTTTCTTTTTATTGATATTCACATTGTTCCCCTTGGGAAAAGACTAGCTACAGTAAGTCAATTCTCACACAGTCCTTTCTTTTTCCTAGTCATCCATCTTTTGTTCCTTGCAGCAGCATTGAACATATGCTGCAGTTGTTTATTAAAGCTGTACAGAAGTAAATACAATAAAGACAAAAATAAGTTTTCCTAGGAAATCTCTTTCCAGTGAAATTTAGATTAGTTTAACAGCTTTATTCTATTTCGGTTTTAATGTGGCAGTGGTGATATCTGTCTCTGCTTCTGAATTTACTGATTTATTGAAATTGATTTCCAAGTCAGAAGAAGATGCCTTGAGGTGTGCACTATGGTGATGAGTGCTGATTGCCATGTTCTGAGAAAAAGAAATATTAAATTAATATAAACTGTTTAGTCGTGATTGTGCATTGTGTTCAATTTAACCTATTCAACTGAAATGAAGCGTTAAAAAATTGATAGATTGGCAAAATACAGTAAAAGAGCCATTGTTATAATAAACAGTATACAATAAACAAAATAAGTGATCAGTTAAACTCATATATGCCGCTTTTTAAAGTTATTTTAATTGAGCATAACCTCTTAAGATTGTGAAATTTGCTCTGCTTGGATGCAGTCTACTAAATGTCATTCAGCAAGAGTGAAAAAAAATCCCTAAAATGTTTGCCCTGCCACACAATTCATGTGTTTAGTATGATGCACTCTGTGCCTCTGCTTGTTTTTTTATGTTCACAGCCATCTGGATAGCAGCTAAGCTTGACTGGAGCTATATTGGTCCTCTATTATTTTTATCCTGTGTGTTTTAAATCAATATCTCTTTATTTTTTCCAAACAGAAGAGATGAGATAAAAGCAATGTAAGTACCCTTTAAGTCCATTTGTATGCATAGAATGAAATAATCTCCAACAGCTAACAATATCTGGGAAAAAAAAAACAGCATACCCCCAGCCCCAAAGAAAATGACAATGTTTCCAAAATTGTTGCCTTTTATGGTGGAAATAATACATGGCTTTGTTGTTCATCCATAAGATTTTGAAAAATTCAGGAAGAAACTGTAGAGGAAATTTGTGCAACGTTATCTACATTTTATTGACTGTTCAGTGGGAAGAATATCAACATTTCATATTTCAAATGACTTGATCATCTCTATTTATATTGTCTAAGAGGAACTGAATGCCCTCAGCTCCCATTTAAATCAATGGGATTTCAGGGCACGCATCAACTCCCCAGAGTGCATAATGCCTTGTAGGACTGAGTCTGTTATTCATGGGACCTTTTTAAAAATGAATTCACCCTCTTCTAGTACAATTACATCCATGCAGAGTGCAGCAGCAGTCAACAAAGCAAACAGGGTGTTAGGCATCATTAAAAAAGGGATAGAGAATAGGATGGAGAATATCTTATTGCCTTTATATAAAACCATAGTACACCCACATCTTGAATACTACATACAGATGTGGTCTTCTCATCTCAAAAAAGATATATTGGCTCTAGAAAAGGTTCAAAAAAGGACAAGTAAAATGATTAGGGGTTTGGAATGGGTCCCATATGAAAAGAGACTAAGGAGACTAGGACTTTTCAGCTTAGAAAACAGGAGACTAAGGCAAGATAGAAGTATATAAAATTCTGAGTGGTGTGGAGAAAGTGAACAAGGAAAAATTATTTACTTATTCCCATAATATAAGAACTAGGGGACACCAAATGAAATTAATGGGCATCAGGTTTAAAACAAATAAAAGGAAATTTTTCACACAGTGCATAGTTAACCTGTGGAACTTCTTGCTGGCGGAGGCTATGAAGGCTAGGACTACAGCAGGGTTTAAAAAGAGCTAGATAAATTTGAGGAGGTTAGGTCCATTAATGTCTATTAGCCAGGATGGATAAGGAATGGTGTCCCTAGCCTCTGTCAGAGGCTGGAGATGGATGGCAGGAGCGAGAGATCATTATCTGTTCAGTTCACGCCCTCTGGGGCATGTGCTGTTGGCTGCTTTGGCAGGCAGGATACTGGGCTGTCTGGACCTTTAGTCTGACCCAGTATGGCTGTTCTTATGTTCTTAAAAGATTGATGTTCTTATGTTCTTAGAAGATTGCCTAATTAGCTTACAGAGTCATACTCCCTCGTATGGACAAAGTTCAAACACAAGAATACACAGACACTTAGAAATCCAGGGATTCTTAATTTAGATAGCTAGAAATTTGCACACCAACACTGCAACATGTAACATGCATGCTTTAGATTAGGCATTGTGGGTGGCTCCATTAATATTAATGGCCAACAGCCTCACAAGTGCCATGGGCAAGGTGGGAGGGGAGGCCTGTTCTGCACACAAAGGGCAGGGATAGGGCACTCAGCCCTCAATGCCACCAGGACCACAGCATTCTCTCCCCACTCCAGCCCTCCGTGTTGCCTGGAGTGTACCATGTGGTGCTCTGACAGAAATGTAAAGGCCCTAGGGCCCCACCTACTTCTGCTGCCACAGTCGCAGATGCAGCAGCCGGGAGCTCTGAGCCATTTTGTATGGGCAGGACCCAGGGCAACTTCCTCCTTTCCCTTCTCTTCCCTATGCCCATCAGCAGGCCTGGGCTGGTCCTGGGAGAAATCCTGGCTTTAATGAAGTCTGTGGCAAAACTTCCATGCACTTCAGTAGGGTTTGGACTCCGCCCATTCACCTGCATAAAGTTTTAGACTGATTTATTTATTTATCACTCTCACACCCAAAAATCTTATCAGCAGGGCAAGATTTATTTTGAAACCAGAGTCTTTGTTTGCAACACACTCATTTCTATTCAGACAGGTGCAGGGATTCTATGGGGTGCACCAGCCAACTGCCTCTTCCCCCTGCCTCCTCTGCCCATGTCCCGCCCTCCCCCTGGCCTTGCTTTGCCACTGCCATCTCTTCCCATGGAAGTGCCACACTGCTTCCAGCGAGTGGGGGGGATCTGTCCCCCTCCACTCCCTCCCCAGAGTAGGATGGCCTAGGAGGGCTAGGACTGCCTTCATTCTCATTGTAAGTGGTGCAATACTCACAAGGAGTGTGGTGGAGTGATGACATGGGGAGTGGATGTCCTCCTGCCACTGCTGGGCACCCTCATGCATTGCCTCTGTTTCTATTTCATTAGGGAAAAATTCTTGCAAAGTTCTTTGCTCTTGAGAAATGGTGATCAAAGGAAAGCACAGTTCTAAAGCTGACAAATTGCGAGAACATCAAAACATATAAAAATGTGCTAGGAGTTATATGAGCCCTGGAGCAGCATTGGATTCTCAATCACATAAACTAAACTTTAAAGAAATTGCTTGAGTGCTATGAGGTCCTCCAGTGAGCACAGATACATGGTAGACTTTCGTACTGAAATAGTCTAGAAGTCTTCGTGTAAAAATTCCTGCCATGAAAGGAAATAGGATCTTGCAGTTCCAGAATGAAATAAATAGCTTATTGTAATATGTGTAGCAAATAGTGGGGATGAGGTGCGTAAAGAATTCTGACTTTTATACTGGGCTATACAACATTCTACAAAAGATGCTTTGTCCTTTTGAATCACTATGACCTGGGAGAGTTGTCCCTCTTGTGTTCCTTTCCCCTGTTTCCCCTGACAACAAGCCTTTTGGGTTTACAATGATGCCAGGATCACATCTGAGGCCCTGCCCGCTACTTGTTCCTCTCCACCCCTTCTGCCTCAGGTAAGTGGTGGGCAGGGACTTGGAGAAAGAGGTCAAGCAGAGGCAGAAGCCGAGGCCATAGTTTGGATACTGGGGTCCACAAAGATTGAACCTGCCATGCCCCTAGGTCCAAACACAGACGTAGCTATAGATTTCTAACAGCCTGAATCACTTTTGAACATGGTACTTAGCCATGTAAGTCACACAGGCCTGAGGCAGAGGTGAGTAGAGCAAAGACTAAATACCTTTTAAAATCAGGGCCAGAGAGACTTGGAGTCTCATCTTCAGTTTGGTTTCAGTGGGGCTACAGCTATTTATAGCAGTTGTCCTGATTAAAAGTCATTATTTTGCTTTAATAGTCATGCATTGGTATCTGGTTTTGTAAGTACTGTGGAAATAATTGCAGAATCCTAGACGCCAATATGTTCTAAATGTTGATAAATTATTATTCCAGATAATAATGGTGACTACCGTGCTACGTACACATTATGGTAATCCAAGATATCTTCATTAAGATTTCAAGAACCTATCATGTTTTAAACTAGTAAGAAATTTAGCAAACCTTAGTAGTTTTAGAATCCGTTTAATCTTCATCACTTGTGACAGCTTCATCAGTTCCAATGGCTTCCCTCAGACCCTCAGAATTATATTTAACTGGCTCCTGGGCAGAAAAATATCAAATAAGCCAACGATGGTGGGATAAGACAGTAAAATAATACCCTTGCATGGGGAGAGTGCACAAATAACATCTGGTTTCCTTTTCACCCTTCCTCCTAATCAATGATTTGGGAAGGAAAATAATTTAAACTTAGTGACTAACCTACACTTATTTTTCAAACATAATATCTTCAAAAATATGTACTGTTTTCACATATCTGTAAAAAGTAGAGAGAATGAGTGATAAGGTGGTAATAGGATAGGACAGTGCTATGCCAAACATGAAGTTAGAGATCAGCATGAGTGCAGCTGGTATGGCAGTATGGCATGGCGGTTCAAATGTCAATCCCTGTTCTTCAGCTTTCAGGATTTAACCACCTTCTCCTGTTTCATTTTCCAGTGTCATGATATGGAAGAGCAGTGAAATGTTTATGTGAAATTTCTTGTGGCAGTTACAGGAGAGTAATACTGTCAAAGGACCATCACAGGGCATAGACTGGGAGAGCTGAGATGTGGTGGGGGGGCAGGCAGGGTGATCACCTCCTTTTTCAGAATATTAATCATGACTTATTGTAAACCTGGCATTGAAGAGACACAATTGTTACACTTTTTGACCTGGGTGCTTCTACAAACTGGTGCGTTTTGTTGAATTTTCTGCAAGAAACCAATGAACAAGGCTTATAAAAACCATCCGCTGTGGTGTTTTTCAAGACTCCAACCTCTGCTCTGACCACTACCATGCTCATCCCATTTGGATCTTCCTGAACTTTCAGCAGAGTTCTTAATCTTAAGAAAACAGAGTGCTGGAAAATGTAGCCCTTACATTCCCTCCAGTTTTATGCAACTCAGACATTTTCTATAAAAAAATGGTTGCACTTCCACTTCCACTAGCATACACAGCATAACTTTGAATAGTAACAGAGAGTAAGCCATGCTAGTCTATACACTATCAAAACAAAAAGCAGTCAAGTAGCACTTTAAAGATTAGCAAAATAGTTTATTAGGAGAGCTTTCATGGGACAGACCCACTTCTTCAGACCATATCCAGACCAGACCATATCCAGACCAGACTGTTCTGGTCTGGATATGGTCTGAAGAAGTGGGTCTGTCCCACGAAAGCTCACCTAATAAACTATTTTGCTAGTCTTTAAAGTGCTACTTGACTGTTTTTTGTTTTGATCATAACTTTGAGTGCTTCACAAGGAAAACAATGAAGTTGTCAGGCTCATGCTCTAAGAAGATGAGTGATGAGCTAATGCATGTTACTAGGCAAGAACCTACAGGATGGTGATGCTGAAAAGATTCAGATCTCCAGGTCAAAAGTTTCTCAGTAACATCGTCAGAATGTCCAGGCTTCTTGGTTCTTCAAAAGTAGATGGAAAATCTGAACAGTCTAGTCAGTTATATTTCTCATCCCTTCTGTTTCTTGTGGAAGCAGTAATAACTGGAGGAACAATCTATCTCATTATGTTACTTAAACATGTTTAGCTTTCACGTCATAGAAGTGCATACAAATGAAAAATCATGACAAAAACATAGCTATAATTTTTCAAAGCTAAAAGAAGATTCAGCTCAGTTTGAGTTGTAAGCAAAATTCTAGGGAATTCTGAAGCAGTGTCACTCTCTGTAAGAGAACCTCATTGAAAATCAAGTTGTGCACATTTGTTCCATCTACAGCTGAATCTTCAATACCTCTCACATTGTTCTGGGCTCTTTGCCCTCACCAGATTGCTAGCAATATCTGGAGGACAGAAAGGATTACCCTTAGAAATTTATTTTTGAAAAGTAGAGTCCTGTCAGTGAAAAAGTAATTTCTGTGTATGTGTGTATAAGAAACTGTTTTCAATGAAATATGAAACCCATTCCATGGAAATCCACAGAAATAAAAATAAGTTAGCTCAGGTGCTCTGGGAGTTAATACAACACCGGGAAATAAAAGGAAAATGTTCTATTTAGCAGAAGACAAAAAGGAGCCAGAAATCTTATCCTGTTTGGTATAGAGTTTGGTAGCTCAGGGGCAGACCTGAGTGATTATTATAAATAGTAAATCCATTAAGATTCCATTGAAATGTATAACTGATTTCAGGGGACTCAATAGCCCACTGGGCCCCGGGCATGGCTTATGGGTGCATGGGGTGTGGGGGGGGCAGCTCAGTGCTCTGGAAGAGATCGGGCCTAGGTCAGCCAGCCCTCAGTGCCATCCAGATCACAGCATCCTCTCCAGCCCCCAGCCCTCAATGCTGTCTGGCATGTGCCCTGTGGCACTGCAGCAAAAATTTAAAGGGCCCCTGGCTCTAGGAACTGCTGCTGCAGCCATGGCAACAGCGGTAGTGGCCTGGAGCCACAGGCCCTTTTGACTCACTGGGACCTGGGCAGTTGCTCCCCACCCCTTGGAGGGCTTCTGCCTGATTTGATTTGACTTCATTTGTATAATTTTTAACATGTTTACCTAAACACTCATATGAATAAGGTTTTGAATGAATAAATTTATTTTTGCACTGCACCCATGTATATTTTTTCCTGGAATAATGAAGTATTGCCACCCTTCACCAACAGGGCTACTCACTGGCATGCAAATGTAATTCTTTGTGGGAATGTGACCTGAGACAATTGAATGTAAAATCTTCTGTAAACAAACAACAAATCTCGCTTGCTAGCCATTAAGTTATTCACTGTCTCCCTAGTCAGGGATGAATCCTGTTATTTTTAAATCAAATCCACATACATGGCTAAGATTCATTGTTATTCTTGAAAACAATTCCCTAGGTCTCCTTATTTTCTGCTTCCTCACTCGGAAGAAGAGTTCCCATCCTGTTCCTGACAGAATCACAGCCTCAGTAACAAGACAAAATTGTCTAACGCTGCCTCAGATTTTTTTTGGGTGCTCAACTTGACAAACTATGGGCTTGATTTTCAAAGGTTTTGAGGTCAACACCCACAGCTCCCACTGACTTTGGGTGGTGGTGTGGCTACTACACATTTCTGAAAAATCAGGCACATGGCCATTGGGCACCCAGTGGTTAAAGCATTCAGATCAAAGAAGAGATTTGAAAATTGAAGCCATTTTCTTTTTCTCATTTTAAAAATTACAAACATTCACTAAGAGAACAGGTGTGCTAATGATTGACCTAGGCAGCCTAACACATCAGTCAAACACAGGCCTGCCAACAGGTAGTGGGCGAGCGTCCGTTTCCCCAGGGCCCAGAGTTTTAAGGGGCCCCTCTGAAGTGCTGCAGCAGAGCTGCTCCACCACTCTGTGTAGCTGAGAGGGGGCCAGCACCGCAATCCTGGCGATGCTAAGGGCTGACTGCCCTAGGCCACACCCTTCATGCCTTTGATCCCATCCCTTCTAGGGGCACAGAGCCAGACCCCTCCCACCTAGCCCCCAGGGTCTGTTGTGGCTGTCAGCCCCACTGGTCAAATATCAAATTGTGAACACTGAACACTTTCAGCAATGTGTGTAGTGAACCATTCATACACTAGACGTGGATGGAATTGTTTGCACAGCAGGTTTGCCAAATAAATATGAACAGCAAAGAAGCCCTTGGATATTGTGATCTCTTTATGGACAGCTAGTGAACAGAAAAAAGGGCTAAATTTGACTAAAATGAGAATCTCAGACTGTCATTTCAGCACCTTTCACTAACAACAAATTGACTTAAAAACAAAAATATTAACATTGGAATAGAGAGGGACCTACACTTTGTAGCCTTCAGTAAATGGCTAGGGAACAGTGTTTCATTTCATGCCACTGCTGCTTCCTAAAATAGTATTGGTCATTTTTATCTAGCTGTGGAAGATATATTAAAAATCAAACCAGAGGTTTGAATAGCAGATTCCTGTTTAAATTCATATGGTTGCACAAAAAAACATGGTTTGGTCAATGAATATTTGACTTGGCAATTCTTTGTCAGATAATAAATGTCTTTTTTCTAAATTTAAATAAGTTTAATATGTGATAATCATAGCAAAATTGATGTGGACTACAATTGTATTGTCTTTTGATATAATGGATGTAAAACAAACAGAGGACAGAGAAGCACGCGCTGATCACAAATACTTGCCGCCACCCTACTCCTGAAATAGTTGCTAGCTACAAAATCTTTTTAGAGTCTATCATTATGATAAGAAGAAGACTCTGATGTGGGCATAATAGCCTGTCACCCTCTGGAGACCTGCGTTCAAATCTTAGTCTCAGTTTATTTTCACCACAGAACAACCCTATAATCTGGCACCCTAGCCTGCTTGAGATGCCCTCAAGATTGGAATAGCAAGGGTGCGACAGGTCAGGGCTAAGGTGCAGTGTTACAGTCACGTGCCTGATTCTTACCACTGCTATTAATTTCTCTTTCAGAAGCATTCATTTTCCTGCAATTTTTAGATGGCTAAAATCTTTCTGCATGTACATTTCTTTTGTGTTTGGCTCAGTCCTACACTGAAGCTTTTTAAACGGTATCCCTTAGTTCCACCCCAAGCAAGGATTGCTTTGTGAAATTCTATGATCCGTGTGATGCCGGAAGTCAGGCTATACTAGGGAATCATAAGGATCACTTATTCCCTTAAAAATCTACTAGCCTATCACAGTTCATGATGATTCATAACAGAATACAAGTTACAAAGGTCAAACTGTCACGTTAAAATATTTTTTTTCAATATATGTCACAGGGCTGCTTTAGCACCTTTCTAATCTAGTTTTCCAGGGAATATAACACAGTTTTGTGTATTTTTGCATTGAAGGGTTTGCCATGCACGTAGACAAGGGCCCAAATATACTAAGGACCTGACTCACGATGCCTCGCCTATTAGGGAGTATGTGGGTATGGTAAATGTGATTACCACTGGTGTTTAGCTTTCTGTTTTAAGGGCATGGGTGGACATATGGATTTGTGCTATAGTAAATAAATAAATCCCATATTTCCGCTACCTACTACAGCATGATTTTGATCCTGTGTCAGATATCTTGACCTGTCTTTAAATGAATCCATCTTTGTAGCCGAAGGGAATATGCAAGTGATTAGAGAACTTGGCTTAAAAGAAGAATGAAGAGGGAAGATTATTGCCAAATCACCCAGTTTCAGAAGGGGCCCACTTTCATAATGAGCCTGACAGCATGCAGTGCCACCTCTCTCTTCATATGCAAAACTAAGCCTCTGGTCCTCTCTGACAGCAGGCATTTGATTCATTTGCAAATGTAATCCACCCCACTACCTCTGTGCTAAGGCAGTGTGGGAGGGGTGGCGGGGGATATGGTCTTCAATGATTAGCTGAAGATCCAGCAGGCATCGTCTCCTAGACTAACTGCACACTTCAACAAGGGTAGCATATGTCTCAGATGTCAAGGTGTCAATCATCCTCCATTAGAGGTGGAGTAATAAATGCCTAACTGAAAGGAATATAAATGGACCCTTTATCTGAACAGGGTTGTTCAAATGCATTTCCTAATACACAGACACATACGGATGCACAAACACATTATGATTTACATTCTTTGAACATACCAAACTCCCACTGCAGTCAACTTAGGTTTTAGTTGCAAATGGAATATGGAAGTGGCCCCATAGTCCAGTAATTGTACAACACTTAGGCGAGATTGTTCCCAACTCTGTGCAAAGGGGAGAAAAAGTCACCCTTGAATCATTGCAAAGGGGCTGAACATAATCCCATATATAGTGAGGAAACCTTGCCTGCTCCCAGTAACTGTTGGCACCAGCATCACAAAGACCGTGCAGATAATGAGGGCACAGAACAAGGCATGGTCCTCCTCTTTCCTCCCTGACTTTTGCTTTTACCAGCAGAATTACTTTGGTCTGGATGGGAGAAAAGAGTTCACCATTCCAAGGAACATCTCTAGACTCTTAAGAAGTTTGGATGAATTAGCTAGTTGTCTTTTTGGTTTCCTGCTGTTCATCCTTGTCATCTCCTGAAGCAAGTGCATCCAGTGCTTTAGCAGCCACCATCTCAGAGACTTTTGCACTGAGCTCACACACTGTGGGATCTGCAATCCACCTCCTGAATTTAATGAGGACTGGTGTTAATAGTGAAGATGATGATGATGATAATAATGATCACTCTTAGCAACTGCACAGCGCTTTATTCAAGGTGCTTTACAAATAGTACCAAATTAATCCCGGTGAGGCACTGAATGTTATTATCAGCTGTCAAAGAGTTTAAGTGACCTGATCAAGGCTACATACATAGCCACTGTCAAGGCCCAGTGTCCAACCTCTCAAACTTGTGTATTAGCTGCTGGTGTACGCTTCTAATGGAACCTCGCCAGCCTCATCAGGTGATTGAATCTTTATGGCACTGATAGCACGGGATAAAAAGACTTCAAGATAATTTCTGCCTTAATAACCATAGTCCCTTATGTGACTGATTCACCAGACACGATCCTGCAAATTTCCCCCCTCCCAAGAAAGAAAACACAAGACAACATTTTCCTTCCAGCAAATCATCACCTAATAAATGCTAAATGTGCAGTAGCATAGCACAAGAACTCAAGCAGTGTATTCCATTTAGTTTAATAAATATTACTAATAGTGATAAATAATAACAATGAAGGGAAAATAGGGACTGCATCAGAATACAGCAGGCAGCATCCAACATTCATCTCCCAAATAGTGTATCCCAAATAAGGGCTTGTCCTGTTGCAATGCCATTCATTAGTAGAGCAAAGGTCATCCTGTGAACAGAATATAAATAAGAGATTATTTCTCAGTGCGGCTGTGGGGTTTGGATTCTAGCAAATGTTTGTTTTCATTTCAGTCACTAGGCAGCAGGGAATTCATCCCCTTTGTTCTTTAGGTCATACTGCTAGTGGCTGCACATATTTATACACACGGATGTAGTCTGCACTGTCATGTGTTTCTTGTTACCAGTTACAGCTCTACAATTTTGTTTTCAGTTCTCTTCTTTTCCTAGGATATTTCCCTACTTTGATCATAGTATCTGCTGATGGCTGTAAATAATCAACAGAGGGTGGTCTGATGATTGGTACGGTGACAGTGGTGGCCTGAATGAAAGGAGCTGGAGGTGTTGTCTCAGTCCTGCAGATTAGAGACAAGTATCCACATCACAGTGTATAATAAGATCCACAATGACAATCAAACAAATAAGGATAGTGTATGTGTAGAAAATGAGCTTTCCATTTGCACTAATATTGGTCACTTTAGTTTGGTGCGGAGGTGGGAGCGGGGGCCTGCTGTGCGTTGAAGCTTATGTCACTGCTGCTTATACTGCACTTGTTTTGTGGTCAAGAAGACCTTCATTTTCCAGGACTAGGAAGGAAGGAAGGAAGGAAGGAAGACAACAAGACCAGAATGCAAGCTTTCCATATTTAATATTTTCCTACCTAGACTTACCTTTTAATGCACCTCAATGCATCTTTTCTTTTTCCTTGATGCATGAGTTTTCTTTTAAGGCAGTCTCTATGTGAAGTTAAATATTTCCCACTGCCAGAACTATGGAAAGCTGCATGTCCATTGTTCCAATGATCACAAATCCAAAGGTAGTGCTGTACAATCCCACTTCCCACTAACAAAGCAATATTTATGTATTGTAAACCATTTGGTCTATTAAGTATCAGAGAGGTAGCTGTGTTAGTCTGTATCTTTGAGAACAAGAAGTCTTGTGGCAACTTATAGACTAACAGATATTTTGGAGCATAAGCTTTCATGGGTAAAGACCCGCTTCATCAGATGCATGAGTTGGGGGGTGGTTTCAGAAGGGTATTTAGAGAGTGAGGTCCCAGAGAAAGGGAGGGCAGAGCTGACAAGGTCTATTCAGCAATGTGGAAATGGCCCATTATCAATAGTAGGTATCAAAAGAGGAAAAAACAAGTCAGATCAGACAGGGGGATATGAGCCATTGTCAGAGTCTAATGGGGAGATCTTAACACCCAGAGCAGAGAAGCTGCCTTCGTAAACTGAGAGCCAGTCCCAGTCTCTGTTTAATCCTTGGTTAATAGAGTCAAATTTGCAAATAAATTGCAGCTCAGAGATTTCTTTCTCTATTTGCTCTCTGAAATTTCTTTTGTTTCAGGACTGCTGTCCTTAAATCTGCTACTGAGTGTCCAGGGAGATTGAAGTGTTCCCCCAAGGGCTTCTGTACATTGCCGTTCCTGATGTCTGATTTATGTCCATTTATTCTTTTACATAGAGACTCTCCAGTTTGGCCAATGAAAATTGCAGTGGGGCATTGCTAGCACATGATGGCATATATTATATTTGTAGATGTGCAGGTAAAGGAGCCCCTGATTGTATGGTTGATGTTAGGTCCTGTGATGATGTTACTGGTGTAGATATGTGAGCAGCGTTGGCAGTGAGAACCATTACAGGGGCTGGTTTCAGGCCTAGAGTCACTGGTTTGTGATTTGTAGCGGCTGGTGAGGATTTGTTTAAGGTTGGCAGGCTGCCTATAGGCGAGGACAGGTCTGCCTCCCAAGGTCTGTGAGAGTGAAAGATCATTGTTCAGGATGGGTTGCAGATCACTGATGATGGGTTGGAGAGGCCTTACGTGGGGGCTGTATGTGATGGCCAGTGGTGTTCTCTTGTTTTCCTTCTGAGGCCTGTCTTGTAGTAGGTGGCTTCTGGGTACCCATCTGTCTCTGTCAGTCTGTTTCCCCATTTCCTTAGGTGGGTATTATAGTTTGAGGAAAGCTTGGTAAAGGTCTTGTAGATGTTTGTCTCTATCTGATGGATCAGAGCAAATACCGTTATACCTTAGTGCCTGGCTGTAAACAATGGATTGTGTAGTATGCCCTGGATGGAAGCTGGAGGTGTGTAGATTAGCATAGCGGTCTGTGGATTTTCAGTATAGGGTGGTATTTATGTGACTGTCTCTTATCTGCACAGTAGTGTCCAGGAAGTGAATCTCTTGTGTGGACTGGTCCAGGCTAAGGTTGATGGTGGGATGGAAACTGTTGAAATCACAGTGGAACTCTTCAAGAGCCTCCTTCCCATGGGTCCAGATGATGAAGATGTCATCAATGTAGCCCAGGTAGAGGAGGGGTGCTAGGAGACGAGAACTGAGAAGGCGTTGTTCCAGATCAGCCATAAAAATGTTGGCATACTGTGGGGCCATGTGAGTGCCCATAGCAGTGCCACTGATTTGAAGGTATAATTTGTCCTCAAATCTGAAATAGTTGTGGGTGAGGACAATGTCACAAAGCTCCGCCACCATTTGTACCTTGGTCTCATCAGGGATAATGTTCCTAACAGCTTAGAGTCCATCTTCATGTGGGATATTGGTGCAAAGGACCTCTGCATCCATGGTGGCCAGGATGGTGTTTTCAGGAAGATCACCAATGGATTGTAGTTTCCTGAAGAAGTTGGTGGTGTCTCGAAGAAAGCTGGGGGTGCTAGTAGCATAGGGTCTAAGTAGACAGTATCCAGACAATCCTGTGGTGAGGGTGCCAATGCCAGAGATAATGGGGCGTTCGGGATTCCCAGGTTTATGGATCTTGGGTAGCAGGTAGAATAAACCTGGTTTGGGTTCAAGGAGTGTGTCTGTGTAAATCTGTTCCTGTGTTTTTATAGGGAGGGTCTTGAGCAGATGCTATAGTTTCTTTGTGTATTCCTCAGTGAGATCCTGGGACAGAGGCTTGGAGAATGTTGTATTGGAGAGTTGCCTGGAAGCCTTCTTTTGGTAGTCTGTCCTATTCATGATGACAACAGCGCCTCCCTTGTCGGCCTCTTGGATGACAATGTCAGAGTTGTTTCTGAGGCTGTTGATGGCGTTGCATTCTGCACGACTGAGGTTATGGGGTAAGTGATGCCGCTTTTCCACAATTTCTGCCTGTGCACACCGGCAGAAGCATTCTATGTATAGGTCCAGTTTGTCATTTCGACCATCGGGGGAGTCCATGAGGAATTCTTTTTCTTGTACCATAGGTGTGGGGGGTACCTGTGGGTCAGTGCACTGTTTGCAAATTTATTTATTTATTTATTTGAACATTTGACTCCATTAACCAAGGATTAAACAGAGACTGGGAGTGGCTCGCAGCTTACAAAGGCAGCTTCTCTGCTCTGGGTGTTAAGATCTCCCCATTAGACTCTGACAATGGCTCATATCCCCCTGTCTGATCTGACTTGTTTTTTCCTCTTTTGATACCTACTATTGATAATGGGCCATTTCCACCTTGCTGACTAGACCTTCTCAGCTCTGGCCCTCTTTCTTTCTGGGACCCCATTCTTTAAATACCCCTCTGAAACCACCAGCCCCTGACTCATGCATCCGATGAAGTGGGTCTTTGCCCACGAAAGCTTATGCTCCAAAATATCTGTTAGTCTGTAAGGTGCCACTTTGTCTATTAAGACATTTTGCATAGGGCTTGGGGGTAAGATAAAAATGAATCAGAAACTATCAAAATAGGCAATAAAAACAGTTTTATTAAGCTCTCCAAAACTCATAAAAGCCTATTGTATTTTCAATTTCCTCTAACTGAACTAGACGAAATGATGTTATTAATAACCCTGTAACTACCGGCAGTACCAATACATGCAAGACATGAAGGAGGCTGATGTGACAATTGCCATCTTTTAAAAAAAAACAGCTGATTTTCATTTAAAATACATTGCAATAGCTAACCACTCAGTATATCAAGCAGCAATACATTCAACTGAAACAACTAACAGCAGATAAAGTGCTCATATATCATGGTATTGATTATGTAGGTTAGCAAGATTCAAAGAAGAGCAAGATGAATTCATGGAGGATGGGTCCATCAATGACTATTGGCCGGGATGGCAAAGGATGGTATTCCCAGCCTCTGTTTGCCAGAAGCTGGGAATGGGTGTCAGGGAGTGGACCATTTGATGATTATCTGTTCTGTTCATTCCCTTGGGCCCCCGGTAACTGCCACTGTTGGAAGACAGGGTACTAAACTAGATAGACCTTTAGTCTGACCCAGTATGGCTATTCTTACATGAATAATAAGTCTTGTATCTAAACTATTGTACAAAAGTAAAACTTGTATAACTTATCTACAATTTAGAGAGAATTTAATGTTCATAAGAGCAATAGTTTAATAGCACTGACCAGAGCCACTATGCCAACATGTTTTACCTCTGAGTGAAGTGTGACTTTTCCAAATAAAACTCAAAGCTGAACAAACCTTGACTGGTCTGGAGTCTGAATGTGAAATTAAGATAGCCATGTGTTTTGTAAAACTTTAATTCAAATACAGAATAAAAAATTTCTTTTTCCCTGGTCTCATCTGCACTAGGTTTTTCTTCCTAAATTTTCCCTCCATGGGGCCTGTAATGTAGATAGGGCATGGGTGTGCATAATGTTTTAAAATATAAGGTTACCAATTTTGCGTGGACATGTTCTTGAGGGTTAATAACATGGCATAATCTGTGATTAAAGATTAATGTTTAATTCCTAGAGACTTCAGGACTATCTTGGAGCACTGGCAATCCTATCATCTAGACCTAGTCTGAGCAGAGTAGATGATGTGAGTTGGAAAACTGGCTCTCTGAAACTCCCATTAACATCAACAGAGCCAGAATGTCACACATTATGCATAAAATACCAGCAGCCCTCTGGAGTCCTGTCAACATTAGCACTCCTTGTTTCTACCACCTGTGCCACTGGCATGCTGGGGGCACTGGTGGGAAAAATCTTTGGTGTAGATTCAGACTATTTAGATTCTTTAATGTTCCCTAAGCCTTCAGAGACACTAGAACAATGTATTCACATTTTTGTGGTTTCCTAATTAGTAAGTGGAAGGCCATTAAAAATGTCCCTTGAAACTTGTGTCATAGCAACTGCCATCCTAAGTCTGTTGTGTGGAAAACAGGAAGTGAACAATACATAAAGACTCTGTCTGAGGTTTACCTATAACTATATTTTATTTTGTTTATTTGTCTGGTTAGGTCTACGTCTACACTACTAAATAAAGTCAGATATATTAAAGTCAACTTTGTAGCACTGGGTTTTATACAGTCGAAGTTGAGTATCCACACCTCCAGACAAAGTCAACTTAGCATGTTCTCACTAAATCACCAAAGTTCAACTGTTGCAGCAGTGTACTGTGGGAACATATCCCACAGTTTCTTCAGCCCTGTTCCTTTCTGGGTTTTTTTTGCTGGTGCTCCATGGGAAAGAATTCCCTGAGAGTGGTTAGGGGTGTGTGATGTCATCTTCCCGTACTGCATTGCCCTGATTCAACTCCCTTTTAAAAACAAATGGCCATTCTTCAGAAGTCTCTTTCCCTAATGAGAGAAATTGTTTGAGTCATCTGCATCACAGACCTTTTAATCAAATATGTCTTGAGAGCACCCACTGTCATCTTCCCAAACTACGTTACCTTCATACCCCTCCTGTTAAAAGCAAACAGACATTTTTCAGAAGGAAAAGTAGTGAATCCAAGGCTGAAGAAAACCATGACTGACCCATGTCAGCAGGTTGCTTAGCTAGTTTTCCCCCTAGTGAAAGAATCTAAATCCATGTGAATAGGAAAAGACTAACTATTATTCACAGAGAAGGAAAGTAGGGAATCCCAAGGGAAATAAAGCCAAATAGGTGGTGGGCTTCAAAAATGTGCTCTGGGAACACACACCTGACTGTACCATGTCAACAGGTACCTCAGTTTTCCTCCAGTGAAAGAACACCTTTCACAAGGCAGGGAGCCTTCATTCTCACTTTTGTTTTTTCATCAACAGTAGATTAAACCCAGACCAAATGCAGAAAGGTAGGGAGTGAATCATGTCAATAGGTACTGCAGTGTTCCACTGGTAAAAATACAGCAAGCAGGCCACTGCTGAGACTGTGGCTCTCCTGAGCCACACGCTTTGGGAAGCGAGAGTACTAGAGCAGTGTGCCTAGGTGGGGGGACCTTCCCAGAAAATATATGCTCCCCTCTGTGAGGCCAGACCCCACCCCATATTGTGTGCCCAGGCTGGGGAGTCAGCCCTGAAAATAGGAGCAGCCAAAAGCCAGCCCCCCAACATAATCAGCTAGTTGAGGCTCCTGTTGACATGGTCCAGTCACCTGGTTTCTTATTAGCCATCACCCTGATGCATATTGCCTTACAGGGGCCTGCCAGCCCCCAAAAATCTTTGCTGTGAGGGGAACCAGCCCCCCGGTACTCAGCAAGCCCTGGAAAATGTGAAGTGCAGAAGCCTTCACCCTGAGCAGGCCAGGACATGCTGCTGTCTGGAAGCATGGTCTGCACTGCACAGCTGGCACATGATGTGGTGGGCTGGGGATTAACCATGTTGTGTGGTGAGGCAGGGGCTAGCCCACCAGCCACATGGTGCCTGTGGGGGGAGGGAGAGCTACCCTGTACAAATGTGCAGTGCAGAAAAGAAGTTTGTCAGCCTCTCCTTTCAGAATGATCCCCACAGCCCAGCCGCCATGTGGTGCTGTGGAGTGGGGGCTAGCCAAACTGAGACCATCGGTCTCCTGATGGCTCCGAGCTGGGGATCTCTAAAGTGGCTAGATGTGATTTCTTCTCTGATCATAAAGAAATGGATTCAAAATGCTGGGCTTCCTCTTTCCTACTTCCTGCATGCCTGGAGAGCAGGGGAGATGAAAGCAGACACAACATATATTCATGGGGCATTGTGGGATACCTGTGCATCATCTCTGGAGGCCAATAAAATTAAAATAGCGCTGTTTCCTCACCAGCATTAAATTCAAACTTGGCATTACACAGACTCACATGGTTGATGTAAGAATGTCAACCTTAGTGCTCCCTAAAATTGACCTAAAAGTATTTGCAGTGAAGACAGTGACATTGTAACATCAAGATAGCTGCCTTAAAATCCACTTTATGCTCTGGTGCGGACATATCCAGAGATCCGAATTTAACATTTGAGAAATGTTAGGAACATATGCATAAACCCCAATCCCTATGTGCTGTATGCCTGGTCACCTACGACATATAGTATTGTTTCTGTTTCCTGTTTTGGGTGAATGAAACATTTCAAGCAAGAGAGCAATGAACCATAAATAACTAATGTAACATTTTGAACAAATAATCATTCCAGGATTTGCAACCAGTAGCTATTGGAATGCTCACAAATGCAAATAAATGATCCTATGAATAACTGCAAGTGGTTTTTATTTGTGGAAGAATTCATAAATCAAGATTTGTTTAATTGATTGGTTTGTTTGGGGGGCAACTTTAATCAATAAAGGGGTGTTTAGCTGGTTGTGTAACTAAACCTCACATTCTTTGCACTTACAGGGAAAGGAATGTTGTTCCTAACAGATTTGATTTGAACTTACTCATTGAAAGGTCAATATCCTCCATCTGCAAACAGTACCCAGGGGCTGCTTCCTAATGTCAAAACAGATCTGGTTCAGCAGCATGTATTTCCTCTAATTCTGCCAGTTCACATGCCTGACAAAACGCTGCCTCAACATTTCTAGCAGCTGCTGCCACTGTGCATTCACTCTCTGTAACACAAGAGGTGCATTTTGTCTCTTTGCATGCCAAGAGACAGAAGTTAGGTTTCATATGGGCTTAAAATGTTCCCCCGTTGCTGTGCTGGATGGAGAGTCTTGGTAAGATAACCAAGAGGTTCCTTTCAGCATCGAAATTGTCAATTTTTATTGTACACTTCCACTGTTATCAGTGAAGAAGTTTCTGGAAACCAACTGCTGTTGAAAATAAAACATTGTATTGCAAAGTGTAGTTAATACACTATTTAGAGCCCTTACTGTAGGGTTCTGTGGTACCTTTAATGTCTGTAATGAGCAGATATTCCCCCTTCCCCCGTCCCTGGGAGAACTCCAGCTGTACAGTTGGCAGGTTAAAGTTTGTCCTGAAGGTTGCTCTGCTTGATACTATGCTCCTAGCTATGCACAGGCTCACACAGAGGAGAATGCAGCACAAATGAGAACCACTGCTTCTGGAGAGCAGCAGCAAATTTGGCTTCCACGCAGCTGGGGAACACCCAACAACATGAGATCCCTATTGCTGCCAGTTAGCTGGGGGTAGGGGAAAACATTTTGAAACACTCCCAGGCTGTCTGTCTCATTCTCCCCTCTCAGGTAATGTATCTAATTTCCTTTGTTGTCAGCACTTGTTGCTCTCTTTTGCTACATCTGCAGAGTGAAAGTGGGTTAAGATCATTCTGATCTCTGCAGAGATGCTAAAGGAAGTTGATATTTTCATAGTGACATTCACTTGGCTATTAACAGTAGCTGCAGAAGCACTTGAAAGATGAACAAAATAATATAATAGGTGATGAGCTTTGGTGGGACAGACCCACTTCTTCAGATCTGGAAATTCCATAAAAGTAAACCGGCATGACAATAAAACAAAAACAGAAGAAATGTAGCACTTTGAAGACAAACAAAAGGATTTATTAGGTGAGGAGCTTTCATGGGACAGACCCACTTCATCAGATCAATCTCATTTCCAATACAGACTGACATTTATAAGTACAGAGGATCAAAAAAAAAATTGCAATAAAACCCTGACATGGAGATGAGGGGTGGGAGGATGTTAATTGTCCTGCATGAGATAATTATGAGCATCAAAGGAAAGGAAGCAGTCCTTGTTATGCATGAGGTAATTGATGTCTCTGTACATACCATGTGTTAATGTGTTGAATTTGAATATGAATTCCAACTCACAAATTTATTGCTCTAATCTGTTTTTAAATTCTTTTTGATTTAGGACACAAATTCTCAGGTCTTTAACAGAATGGCCCACTCCATTGAAGTGTTCACTGGCCAGCTTATATGTATTGAGTTTCTTGATGCCTGCTTTATGTCCATGTATTCTTTGGCAAAGGTTTTGCCCAGTCTGTCCAATGTACATAATGGCAGGGCATTGTTGGGACATAATGCCCGTGTCTACACGTGCCCCAAACTTCGAAATGGCCATGCAAATGGCCATTTCGAAGTTTACTAATGAAGCGCTGAAATGCATATTCAGTGCTTCATTAGCACGCGGGCGGCCTCGGCACTTCGAAAATGACGCAGCTTGCTGCCATGCGTCTCGTCCAGACGGGGCTCCTTTTCGAAAGGACCCCACCTACTTTGAAGTCCCCTTATTCCCATGAGCTCATTTCAGCGCTTCATTAGTAAACTTCAAAATGGCCATTTGCGTGGCCATTTCGAGGTTTGGGGCACGTGTAGACGTAGCCAATGGCATATATAATGTTGCTGGCAGTGCACGAGAATGTGCCTTTGATCTTGTAACTAACCTGGTTAGGTCCAGTGCTGGTATCCCCAGAATGAATATGTGGACAAAGTTGGCAGTGGGGTTTGTTGCAAGGAAAAGTTCCAGGATTAGTATTACTGTGGTGTAACCTGTGATGCCAGTGAGAAACTTTCTTAGGTTGGGAGGTTGTCTATAGAAAAGGACAGGCCTGTCACCTAGGGCCTTCTGAAGTGTAGCATCATGATCCAGAATAAATTGTAGGTTTTTTATGATGAAATGATTGTCCAGTTCTCCCAATGTACATGTCAGAGTGGCATTGCTGGCACATGATGGCATATAAAACATTGGTGGAGGTACAGTAATATGAGCCCCGATTGTGTAACTGATGTGTCCAGTGATGGTGTCTCCAGAGTAAATATGTGGACATTGTTCTAAGTCCACCATACAACATGTTAGCGTTCTGTGGCTATTCACGGTGCAGTACCGGCGAGTTTAGCATGGTATGAGTGAGGATGTGTGTGTGAAATGAAAGAGGTAGAACAAGGAAGGAAACTCATGGGCCAACCCTGTCTGGGGCACTGTCTTCAGACAAGCCATGTTGTGAGAGGCACATCTGCCTCAGTTTCCCTCCTGGCATTCACAATGGCTCAGTTTCCTTCTTTGAGTCCACAATGGCTTCTGTAACAAAAATTCCCAAATATAAGCCATTTTCCATGCACAGTGAATAAAGTCCTTAAATCCCCTCTCTTCCCAAAGGGTGCCCTCATTGGTGTCTCTGTTGAGAGTTCTTCAATACTACACTCCAAAGTCTTCTGCCAGATCTAAGATTCTTGTTGGTTCTCTTTTGTCTCTTTGCCAGAAAATTTGCCCCAGCCCTTCCCGCTGGAATGCACTCGTGCCCTTTAGAGCAGTAACCCTCCCACAGTCTCTGTTCTGGGAGATCTCTCTCACCAGGGGAGCATCCCTCACTGCCCTAGCCCTCTCATTATTCCTCTGGGTAAGTGCCACTGTTACTTACTGTGAATTTAGCTCTCTTCAGCCCTCAGTGTTCCAGCATTCAGTTCCAGCACACCTTCATCTGTTGCTGCTTTCTTTCTTCAGCCTTCTTCAGCTCTGGCTGTCAGTCAGCAACACCTCTTGCTACTTTTCTGCCTCCAGCCTTCTCCCAGATTTCCAACATACAACTGTGTCCGTAAGCCAATTTCTCCCTATGGAGGGGTGAGGGCCCACAGAGTAACCAATAATGGGAATCCATTAGCACAGTAGTGGGCTTATCTCACATGTTAGAAGTAGTTCTGCCAAGGATAGATGAGTAGGCAAGTCTTAAAAGCAGGAAAAGAGAGAGGAAAAAGCAGAGGTGCTCATGGTAGCGCCATAGGTGAACATGCACTGGGTGCACCTCAACGAGTCGTGAACATTGGATTTGATACTGACATGCGGCAATTTATTTCAGCTCTTGTCTTTTGTCCCCTAGTCTTTTGTCCCCTGTCCCCATCAGTTGCATGTATCTAAATGACCAAGGATTTCATTAGGGTCTAGATAAGCCATGTTTGATCAGGCTGGTCCATATTCCAAGCTGCCATTAGAATAATTTAGTTTTCTATTGGGTATTTTCTACTATTAAAACCATGCACATTTTATTTAACAAGTGTCCTCATAAACTCATGGAAATCTAGCCCCTTCCCCTTGGGAAATGAATGGCCATTCATTATTTTGAGAGATTATAGTGGGGAAGTACTGATAGAAGTGTTATTACCTTGGTCCCATTTGATCCTAATCAGTTTTGAGGTTTTGAGGACTATAATCTATAAAATTTATTTTGATAAATTCCTATGCACCAGGCCAGAAGGATGAATACATGATTGTTGTGGGGCCGTTTACATTACACAGAAGGATTAAAAAAGCAAAGGATGCCTGCAAGCTTGCTTCAAATAGCTAGAAAAAAAAATAGGCAGTAGTCAAGGACTAAAAAACCCTGACATCAAGAAACAAAAGATGGAACACATGAAAGTAATATAAAAAGCAGAGTTAGCTCCATATAGTTTAGCACCTTTTTTGCCTACAAATTTTCCATCTGTGTATGTATGTTTAATGGGGAAATTACCTTCAGTTTATATGGGCTTATAGAAAAGCGCATGGGGGGAGAGGAAAGAGACCTGCCCTCAGTTTCCAAAACTAATTTAGAATAAATACAATAGAGTTCCGTGGCACCTTAAAGACTAACAAATTCATTAGGGCCTAAGCTTTCCTGGGCTGCAGCTTATTTCATCAGATGCATGAAGTGAAAGAATCTGGTAGCAGGGATATATGCATACCTACAGATATGGGAGTGTTACATCAGTGCTAATGGGGTTAATTCAATCAGCATGGATATGCCCCACTTCCAACAGTGATAAGAACATGAGAATACCTAAAGGTAAAAATTACTTACTGTAATGAGATAGTCAGTCACAGTTCCTGTTCATGTGCCAGCAATGCTCCTCTGCCATGTACATGGGACAAACAGTGCTGTCTCTACACAAAAGAATAAAAGGACACAAATCAGACATCAAGAATAGTAATATACAAAAACCAATAGGAGAGCATTTTAACCTCCCTGGACAGATGGTTAGACTTGAAAGTTGCCATACATGAGCAAAACAGCCTCAAAAACCAAACTGCAATGTGAAACTGCTGAGCTGGAATTCTTAAGCAAATTTGACACATCAGAATCAGTCTGAACAGGGACTAGGAATGGTTTATGCCCTAGCAAATGTGTTAGTCTTTAAGGTGCCACAGGACTCATTATTTTTGCTGAAACTGACTAACACAACTACCTTTCTGAAACTTATCAGAATTTAAAGCAGAAGCTCTCCTCTGCCTCTTTAAATGTATCCTAATTTCTAGGGGTAAAATCCTGCTCCAGCCTGATTGTGCAGAGGCTTGATCCAAAGTTCATTGATTCCCTTGTGACAGGGTTAGGCCAGAAAGCTAGCTCAGTGAGAGAGAGGCAACACCTAGCAAAGGAACAGAGGGACTCCATGGAGCAGCAAGGAACAGCTGAGCTAGGAAAGCAGCCAAGGAGGGGCGTCTACAAACTAATTACAGCCCGCTGAGCTCTCTTGAAGCTACCTTAGGACTGGTTAAAAGGCCTCCCCTGCTAGATGCCCAGGAAAAGAATGGATGAAGAGGTTTGAGTGACAAGAACAGTGGTGGTGAGACAGTAAGAGCTTCAGAAGTGTCAGAAACAGCAAGCAGGAGATGAAGAGTCCTTACAGGGTAAGTTTGGGGTGCCCCTCTCCCAGGCAACTGGGGAGAAGGGGCTTTCCCCTCAGGGACTTTGGGGTGGACTGCAGCTTGAGCCTGTAAGAATTGAGCTGCCTGAGGGATGCTGAGCAAGGTGAGGAGCCTGGAGCCCTGGAGCAAGGCTTGACTCTGCTACATCCTGTACGCAAGGCCTCCAGCAAGAGTCTCCCCACAGAAAGACTGCAAAGATGATCCCATGCATACAATAGAGTAGTGTCCTGAGGTGGGCCTGTTGAAGAGGAAGAAGGACAGGTCAAAAGAGTATAAGGTGTTAGTCTACACTACATGGTCCCACTGGAAAACATAGGACAACAGCTCCTGGAACAAGCCACAAAGAGGCTATCCTCTCTCCAGCTGTCTCAAAGATCCTCTGAACAAAGTCCTCTTGCCTGCTGCGTTGGGGTGTACAAGCCCTGTACTGGCCAAAGGCTTCAAAGGCAATACCGGGCCCAGTAGCCCAGCCTATCACGGACGGATGTGCCTGCATTGCCTGGAGAAGTGGGTTAAAAGGTGCTCAGAACCCCTGGAGAGGGTGATGAACAGGTTCCAGGAGACAGGAGTTATTCCCTGGGAAGCCATACAAAAGTTTGGGGTTGAGAGAACACCATAGAATGAGTAGGCCACAGGCAGAACTTTTCCAATCACCTGTTCCCGGCCACTTGGAGAACCTGCAATTCCAGCCCCTTGGGACTATGAGGGTCATGCCCTAAGCTTAAGGGGCATATAGCTACAGAGTAGCCCAGCAGAGAAGACTTAAGCTTGCTTGCTGCCCACAAGGCCCTGCACTGCGACTTGGTGCAATGGGAGGGACCAGATACTCCTTGTATACTTCCGTAAGAGCTCATGCCCTAGAAGAGCATGGAGAGCTGACTAGCCTCTTCTTAGGATCAGAAACAGGCACCTCCACTGCCTTGACAGAGGCCAGGGACTGGAGTGGGGTGTGTAATAGGCTACTTAGTCCTCCAAGACCTCCCCCTCATGCCTGGATTAGACTAGGCAATGCGTCCTCCTTAATGAATGTTTATTGCACAGGGACATGCTGCACACCTTTTAACTAGTCTATTAGTAAAATAAGCTTATTTTGCTTCTATTGTGGATGTAATATGAGCATGGCAGAGAAGCACATATTTAGACACCTAAACAAATAGGCAGATTGTCAAAGGTGCTCAGCACCCACAGTTCTAGTCATTAAAGCCAAATGCTGACTTTCTTAAAGCAGCCTAGGAGATCTAGACACTTGCTAGGCATTTCAATGGAAAATGTGTGTCTGGATCCCCAAGCTCTTAGAAAACCTTAGCCCAAGGTCTGCAACCTGCAGCTCTGGAGCCATATATGGCTCTAAGGACATTTTTGTGGCTTCTGATGCTATAATTTGAAAAGGTGTGGGGGTTTTTTTTCAATCTCCTGATTATTTTCAATTAATGGTGAATGCCTGAAAGCCCAACAACTCCTATCTAAATAGTGAATGGGATGTGATCTTGAAATGTTGAATAACACTCGTTAGCCCTGTCTACACTAGCTGACTACTTTGAAATAGCTGGTCCAACTTGGAAGTAGCATACATCGCGGATACACACACCATGCGCTACTTTGAAGATAAAAGTCGACATTAGGTGGCAAGATGTTGAAATCGCTATCCCTGTCAGAAGATGGGAATACAGCCCCATTTTGATGTTGAACATCCAAGTAGGGTGTGTGTAGACAATCTGCATCCCACTACTTTAAAATAGTGGGGTCCTCCATGGTGGCAATCAGCTGTGGGGTTGAGATGTGCTGTCCAGCCCCTGGCGGGGGGGCTCTATGATCACGGTGTGCAGCAGCCCTTAAAGTACCATGGACCCAGACCTCCTGTGTCAGGAAGCTGACAGCGTGCAGGCAGAAGAAGCCACATGTGCTGGACCTGCACAGCCTCCATGAGACCCCAAGCCGCCCACCCACCACCCTTGGCAGCCAGCCCCCAGAGTGCCCCCAGGGCTCCCACCCTGAGGGGCCCAGGGCTCCCAGGCAGGGCCCCTCCTGGATGAAGGCCAAGCTCCAAGACTTGCTGGGGCTCTGGGGTGAGGAGGAGGTACTCCATCTAAGGGGGAGCAAGCGGTGGAACGCAGAAGTGTTTGCTTGGCGGCCCGGGATCACTCCTGATCATGTCCAATGCAAAGTGAGGGGGTTAGAGCAGGATTATGCTCGGGCCCAGGACTCAGCCCCCCAGTCTGGGGCCACCACTGCCGCTTGCCCCTATTACAGGGAGCTTAGGGGTATCCTGGGCCCCCAGTACACCTCCTTCCCCCTCCTCCCAGTGATCCTTGACACAGTGGCTGAAGAGCCCTAGCAGATCATGGAGAAAGAGTCCAGCCTGGAGGCCAGCCCCGCACCTCAGGGGTCACTGGAGGAGCCAGCCCCTGGGACTGCTGAGCAGGGGCCCAGTGACAGGGGGGCTCCACATAGACCTCCCTCCCGGAGCTCCAGCCAGGCATCTGCCCAATGGATGTCCCCTGACCACAGGAGTGGACCATCAGGTATGTACCTCACAGGGTGCACACCCCTGGGTAACAAGGCGGGGGCACCAGACACATCTGGGGGCCCCCACACTCCCAGTAGACCCCAGCCTGCCACGGTGCAGCCAGACCACAGCCACCAAGGCCCATAAGCACCCGTTCCCGTGGACAGGGCAGCTGCCTACAGGGACACCACTCCTGTGGCCTGGGGACAGGGACCTGGTGCCCACTGGGGGGGGTGGTGTGTACCATGGGCAAGGGCCCAGTACTAATGGCTGTCCTCTCTCGTCTCCCCCACCTCCATCCACAGCCTCACCATCTGCTTAAGTGAGTAGGGATTTTGCGAATGTCTTCACTAGGCCAAGAATCGGGCCTTTGGTAGCTCAATCCTCGGTGCAGTGTTCTAGTATCAAAACTGATCATTTGTAAACCTGCAGCATGATTATCATAACCCAGCTTTCATGTCCAGCCAGAGAAAACGGTCTTGGAATCCATTACGGGAATGAAATGATTCTCTGGTTCTGAATATTGGTGTATTGTGTATGTTATTCCTGGCAGCTCCCAAATTGAAATGGAAATCACCAAAGTGATTGCGTTCATGTAAGGCTTGCTCTTTCAGCTATTTTGCTAAAAAGAAAATACTGCAGTTTAACATCAAGTTGTTACAAGAGCATCTGTAATCTGCTCTGTGCACAAACAGTTGTCAAAATGGCTTAACTGTGGCTGGAATGGCAGCATACTTTCCTACACAAGAATTCTGCCCCAGCAGCAAGCCATAAGATTCCTCTCTGGGTTCAAAGAACAGCCCAACCTAGCCACTACCCTGCAGATAGGCCCACAGCCCGCCCCTGCACCCCACCCATAGTAAATGCATGGGTAGCCCTTTTTAGAGCTTCAGCAAATGTTGCTGACCAAAGCACTTCCCCGAGTATCAAAGGGTCATTGTGCCAATGCAGTCATAGCTCTTTCTATCTTCCAGTCCTCTCAACTGCCTGGTTCCCAAAAGCCATAATTTAGGTCACATAATTGTCTAACTCTAACCACAGTGAATAGGCTAACGCAGATTTCTTTTTTATCACTGACTCTTGCTTTGTGTGTGCTTCATTGGTTTTGCATGAATTGACAAATCTGCTGTAAATATTTCAGAGACCCAACATGATCCATATCCTTGGGAAAAATTTAATCTGAGAATCAAAAAGGTATATTGACAATCAGTTTGCCCTGTAGGATAGTGGTTTCTAAACCTTTAATGTGCCAGGTTTCTCCCAATTATACACCAGCGCAGTCTGTCAGCTGCCCTAGAATGTCTACATCGTCTCCTATGTTAATTGGCACATATATTATCATTAATTGTTTTGTCTCCCTATAATTAATCTAAATGTATAATGTAATCTGGAAACAACTTTCAATTTAAAATTGCAAATCACTGAACTGGTTACCCTATTAACCGCTAGTTTTAAATGGTCATGAGATGGTTCTGAAATTTTGGCTCATGGTAAATTTCCTATAACGTGGATGAGTGGGTGGTTAAAAATTGAAATCACTCCCAAGCATCCTCTAATGCCTACATTTTGTCTTCAGTATACCGTTTGGTTAATGTTTAATATGGATATTATCTCTTTCCTTATCATTCCAATCTAAAACAAGCAACACATAAATGTTCATGTAGGATATTTGGCTTTTCAGTATTTGGGATTTACTGAATCTCAAGTCCCAGGATAAATGGACTTTTGTAGTACTTGAAAGAGCCATTTTCTGTGGCTCTTTTTGGGTAGTACTGAACTAAAATGGCTCTTCCGGGTGCTTAGAGGTGTGCATGAGTGAGCTCAGTGCTGTTGTGCATGTCTCTGATTTCTGATTGACATATGTCTGTCCTATTTGATTGGGTCACAAAAACAACACATAGGGAAACTTGCTATCCCAAACTCTTCTTCTTCCCCACCCAACTTTCCTCAACCAGAAAAAAAAAAGTGAAGACTTAAATAAAATTACTTGAATTTAGTCAACTTCCATAAAATGTGACTTGACAACATCCTTTGGATTATTGGGCAGTGATTACTCATCTCAAAGTATGTGTGAGGTTGAAGTAATATAAATAGCATTCCAGGCATGCACCTCCCCAGTCCCTCACATTCCTCATCTGCAGCTATCTCATTGGTTGTTTTTTTTTGTTCCCCACACACACCTGTCCTCACTAGGAGAAGAGGTACTTTTAGTACAAGATTTAGCACTGTTTATTGGCTTCTTGCAACAAGAAGGATGGCTGAAACATCACAATTTTTGAGGCACATTGAACAACACTATGCAGGAAATAACATTTCACTGCTAACTTGCACAGACTAGCGTGTCCTCATGAAGAGAATCCGCTATCAATGTATTTGTGTGATAAGACCTTAGCAAATCTGAAGACAGGCACAGTAGCTTGCTAAACATTCTGCAAAGCATCTGGAACATCAAGCTGGAGATGAACACATCCCAGTCACAAGGACTTTCCATCCTGTTTGAAAGTGGATTTTCAGTGCTAACAGGTATGCAGGCCTTGTCTCTACTACCAAGTTTTGTTGTCCAAAACTGCCTTTTGGTGACAAAGCAGTGAAAACTGTGGGCAGTAGATGCAAGGGTTGGGCAGAAAGAAGGGGCAGGGTTGGGGGCCTGCCCCACCCCCGCACCCCAACCCTAGGTTAACCCACTTCTTATGGTGACAGCATATACACCAAGATGTGAATTTTGTCAAAAACCCCAACTCTATTTGGGGGAAGATGGGGGGGGGGACCTACCAGTGTAGATATCACACCTGGTTTAATCACTTTTTATTGGCCTCCAACAAGTGTCACAAAATGCCTAGGCTGAACACTCTGGTCAGCAGGTTGAACTCCAGCGCCCTGCAGCAGCCAGGTAAACAAAAATCAGCCCCTCAAACTTGCAAGCCCTGGGATTTTTTTTTTTAACCTCTCGCTAGTTCACCATGGAGAGGTCTCCTCTCCCAGGTGATGATGGCTGATTATTGCACCAAATGTTCTCTTGTTTGGACCACTGTGGAGCTTCTGGATCTAGTCAGTATATGGGGAAAAGAGTCTGTGCAGGCCCAGCTGTGCTTGGCCCATAAGAATTGGGATACCTATTGGCACAGTTGCTGACTCCTGCTTTAGCTGGGGGTCCTTGACCACCTGTCCTGCCCCATGTCTCCCCCACAACACCCTCAACCTGCCTTTTCCAGTGCCTGCCCTGCACACACCCCATCCCCACCTGACCTCTTTATGACCCCTCCAACAACACACCTCATCCTCACTCCTCCCTATTTCTTCCAGAGCTTTCATAGCAGTGGGAGGCACTGGAACAGAGGGGAGGAGTAGATCAACAGGGTCACTGATGGGTAATAGGCCCATTTGGAAATTAAAAAGCAGAGGTGGAAGTTTGACTGCTGGTGACTGCTAAGCACCCGCTAATTTTTCCTTGTTGGTGCTCCAATCCTGGAGGCCCGTGGAGTTAGCACCCTTGCATACAGATATGTTTCTAAAGGCTTGTGGAAAAAGAGCTGCGATTAGAACACTTTTCAATGCAGCACAAAGCTAAACGAGCTGAGGCAGGCATAGCATATTGTGACAAAGGCAAACAGTCAATCCAGTGCTGCAAGCAAGACTTGCCATTTCTGTAAGAGGGACATGATCCTTGATGGTGACCAGAGATACTATGAGGGCCACAGACACAGCAGAGAGAGGACCTAACCCAGAAGATGAAATTATTGATGAAGAGAGAGAGCTAGATGAAAATGTGATGTTCCTTGTAGGGTCGCCCAGTGGGACTGGCAGACAGGATCTGTTTTCCAGTCCTGAATAAACCATCTCAGCAGTTGCCCTCCAGGGAGCAGGAGATAAGGTGCAGTGCAGGGTAAGTGGCTGTAGCCTGTGGAATGCAGAGGTGGGTGTAGGGTATTTTTAAAAAAAAAAAGTGTGGCTGGAGGGAAACTGGCTGTGCATTGCTCTGTTCACGTAATTGGTATGGCCAAACCAGGTGCTAATGGACACAGATCTCAAGGGAATCCTTCAGATAGATCTCCAGGAATGTTTCCTGAAGTACTTCCTGAGGTTCTTAGAAACGTTAGGGATTGTAGAGGATGCATACTAAGCAAACTCCCTCTTTGCTGTAAACAGCCCCTGAGAGATTTCAGCCTAGTCCTAAAGCTAAGACATTAAAAGCTTTCTTAACATAAAATTTTTTCAAGTGGGTAGTTTGAAAGCTTGGGAAGTAAAAGTCAGAAGAGACTGTCTCTTATTAGACTTGAGCAAACTTACTTACCATTGCATATTATAAAACACTTCTAAATGTCCATGAGGTAGCACCAATAAAGATTATATTTAAACTCTGGAGAGTCATTGGAAAAAGGCTATTGTTAAATTTAGGTGAGAGAACAAATGGAGCACTCTGAACTGCTAGGATTCAGTCCATAAACAATGTCTTGTATTTTAAAAGCTCTGGGGAATTGTGGCCAACAGGGAGGATGCTTTGCTTTTTCCACCAAAAAACTGTCATATAGTCAGTAAAAATGACCTTGCACATCCCTGGAGACAAAAGAAAAAATACTAGAGATGTGTCATAGAAAAAAGACCATGTCATGGTTATCTAGACAACCCTATGAAGTCCTCATGCGTGGTTTTCAGAAATGGTCCAGAAATGCTAACTTCCCAAAATCTGTGGCTGGTCAGATGTAGTGTCTTTATTGCCAGCTTTTTAATGGCATTATAGGGGAAGTACATGCTTCTCACATTTGTTAGAGCAGCTCTCAACAAGTTTGAATGGAGAAGCTGACTTTTTCACTAGAAAATGTAATGAAAAGCAAAGCTACCATTACTGCTTCAACAAAAATCCTTTTCTCCTCCACTTTCCTACACAGGTTGCACCTCCCTTCTCCAGCACGCTCAGGACCTGAGTAGTCCTAGGCCAGGGATTTTGCTGGGCTAGGGGGTGGCAATGAGCTCCCAGCACCCCTCTCAGCTGCCAGCCCTGGCCACTTCCCTGACCCTGCCTGCAGCTCCCCAGCCCTAGATGCTTTCCAGTTCCTGGGACTGCAGGCTTCCTGCCTGTGCTTCCTGGCCATGGGACCATTAGACGGCCAAAGGCAGCCAGCTTCCTGTTCCCAGCCCTTGCTCCCCAACCCTGGCTGCTGGCCCTGGCTGCCATGGCCTTGCTGTTCCATGGCCACTACAGCCTCCCACTCCCCATCCCCGCTGGCTCCCCAACTGGCTTCTTGACATTTGAAACCTGCCTGACCCCCATGATCTGACCACCTAGCCAGCCAGCCAGCCACCCTGGCTGTGCCACTCCTTGGCTCTCTAGCCGGCTTCCCAGCCCCTGCTGTGGCTCCCCAGCTTCTGTGCCTGGCTTCCCACCTGTGGGCTCCCTAGCCACCGCTGATACCCTGTTGATGGCTTTGTTCTGACCCAGGCAAAGACTTCCAGCCATCAGACTCTGAGCTGGCCCCGACTCCCTATAGAATGTTGGAATCACTGCTAGTATTTGGAAGTGTCCCTACATGCAGCCCCCCAGACATCTCATGAACATATGCTGATAGACAATCTGACAGCGGTAACTTACCTGAAGGTGAAAACTCCTACCAGTCCATTCAGGGTAACCATCCTGATAGTTGAGTTTTAAGTACAATACATAATGAATCGCATGTGCCAACAAATCACAAAAATGACTGTGCCCTTCAGAGAACTTGGAAGAGGTATAAGAGGAAGGTAAATAATGTCAAAAGAGTGGACGTCTGAACTTTCTTTACTAGGTCTGTTGAAAGAAAAGGCTGTAATACCTTTTTCAAGTAAGAAATCTCAATAATATATACATTATGGGACAGAATCTGCCCCATTCTGTGGCCCCTTTACACCAGTGGAGCAGGGCAAAAAGGTCCCAAAGCTGCTTTAAATAAGCAACAGAAGAGTCTCCAACTTGTGGGGACTTGCAGGCTATACACTGCCATCTTCTGGCCTTCCTAGCATGGGTGCATGTTAGGAGAGGAAGGGGTCATGACCAGAACACACTGGCTACGTCTACACGTGCACCCAACTTCGAAATAGCTTATTTCGATGTTGCGACATCGAAATAGGCTATTTCGATGAATAACGTCTACACGTCCTCCAGGGCTGGCAACGTCGATGTTCAACATCGACGTTGCTCAGCCCAACATCGAAATAGGCACAACGAGGGAACGTCTACACGGCAAAGTAGCACACATCGAAATAAGGGAGCCAGGCACAGCTGCAGACAGGGTCACGGGGCGGACTCAACAGCAAGCCGCTCCCTTAAAGGGCCCCTCCCAGACACACTTTCATTAAACAGTGCAAGATACACAGAGCCAACAACTAGTTGCAGACCCTGTATATGCAGCACAGACCCCCAGCTGCAGCAGCAGCAGCCAGAAGCCCTGGGCTAAGGGCTGCTGCCCACGGTGACCACAGAGCCCCGCAAGGGCTGGAGAGAGAGTATCTCTCAACCCCCCAGCTGATGGCCGCCATGGAGGACCCCGCTATTTCGATGTTGCGGGACGCGGATCGTCTACACGTCCCTACTTCGATGTTGAACGTCGAAGTAGGGCGCTATTCCCATCCGCTCATGGGGTTAGCGACTTCGACGTCTCGCCGCCTAACGTCGATTTCAACTTCGAAATAGCGCCCAACACGTGTAGACGTGACGGGCGCTATTTCGAAGTTACTGCCGCTACTTCGAAGTAGCGTGCACGTGTAGACGCAGCCACTGTGTGCTAGTGATCTGCAGACAGCAAAGCAAGTCATAGCTATGAGGCCATTACATGCGTGCATAAATTAGGCTCTATGCTTAGAGGCAGGGAGTATAATTCCCCAGCTTGTGTAGACTGACTAAGGCTATTGCTAATTAAACTAACGTTCTTAAGGTAGTAGTGTAGCTGCAGTACCTTGGGAAATGGCCAACAGTGGCATAGGCTACCCATCCTTCATACAGGCCTCAGTGGGTACATATATGGAGTTGGCTGGGAATCACACCCAAGCTCCATGTGTCAGTGTAGCTTCATAGTAGCGCAGTGTTCTCTAACTTAAGCTTGGTTGATAAACCAGATTCTAGGTGCCCTGAAGACTGGAAGAATTTAAAGGTGATATACCACCTCTTTTCTCATTGCTCTTCATCACATCATGGAGCTGCTGCTTTTTACCCTTATATGCCAATATGTTCAATGCATGCTGGGACTCTTGCGCAAGATGGGGCCTTGTATCTGGGAGAGAGCACTCAGGAGTTACTTGAGATGTCAAAATGTCATTAATTACTTCATTTTACTCTCTGCCAAGTCACTGGCTGATGGCTCTGGTTGGTCATTGGCTAGTTATTTCTTACAAACAGATTATAAAAAAAATATTTTTTGGTTAACATAGTAATTTTGGTTTACATGCAATGGCACCACTGTCTTTGTTTATATGATGTAGCTAATAAGAAACATAATAAAAAAAGCTTCAGACATTAATTGTACCCTCACAAAACCTGTGTGAGATGGCAGAGTGAATATTATTGCTTCCATGGAGACACTGATGCAAAATGACATTGAAAGTCGCACAGGGGCCAGAATGTGAGCCCCTGTCTGTCCAGGCAGTAGAACATCAGTGATGCATAGCAGACATCAAATGAAATCAGTGAATGTGAGCAAAGAAGACATAAGCAGTTTATCTATCTTCCTAGCCATCTCCTTCTACCTCAAGTGTTTCCAAATTAAACTTTCATTAGTCAGAGGGACTGTGAGAGAAATGAGCTCAGCTGTCAGCAGTTCTTTTGAACAAATGTGTTAGGCGCATTAATCAGTATGTCCTCCAGAATTCAGCATATCTTTGGTATTTCTCAGGAAAGACAAAAGTAGGATATCTCCAACTGTCTTTATTTTATGTAGGCCTGTCACCCAGGAGGAAGTGGGGGTGTGTCAAAGGGTGCAGATGCTCCAAGACCTACCCTTTCAAAGGGGGCCAGAGCTCCAGCCACTGACACTGCAATTTTGGCAGCAATAGAAGATGGAGCTCTGGGTTCCTTTGAAATGCTGTGGCTGCACCACTGTGTGTGTCTGTGGGAAAGCCCAGTGTCCTGGCAGTGCTATGCACTGACTGCCCTAGGCCCTGCCCCTTCTTCCCTTGGCCCGGCCCCTTCGGGGGCACAGGAATGGTCCCCCCACACACATATACTCACACTTTGTACCAGGGCTGTGGTGGCTGTCGGCCCTGATGATTTGATTTCTTTATATTTTCATTGTCTTTACCATAATAGTGCACTGTACTTCAAAACCAAATGAGGCAACTTTTACTATGTTTTTGTTTAAATGATAATGAGCTGCACATCCTTTTTTAAAAGAAAATGCTGCAACAATATTGATGGGTGGGCCTTATGCAAGAGTTACTGAGTTTGTGTGTGTGTGTGTGTGATCTGTTCCTTTTCCAAACATTTTGTTCTGAACATACAGGCTTAATTTAGCCTTTTCCTCAGAAACACGAATGAAAAAATTGAAAAAGAAATATTTTCATTTTCTTTGTTTTTCTTTATGGATTTTATCCCTGCCTCCACTGACATGTGACTATTCATGTCATTTCCTGCTACATGCTATATGATCCCTCAATCCCCACTAAATACATTGTTTTTGCAATTTTCGGTGAAAAAATTTTAATATGTAAGGGGAAGGAGAGAGAGTTTTATCTGGAATACCTCAGTTGAGCTGCAGTGAAATCAGTGAAGGTGCTTCAGTGTGTACCAGATGAAGAACTGAACCATTAAGACTTTCATTGTTCTGCAGTCATTTGTGGCTAATGGAAACGACAAAACCAAAAATGCTGTTCTCTTTGTGGTAAAAACGTCCCTCTAATAGGGAAGATACTGAAGTGCTATGTGACTGTTTTTTTTTCTTTTGACAGAATACAGATTGACTATCTCTCTGTTACTAAAGATGCTGAAGGAGAGAGTGAAAATACTGACTGCTTCAAAGCAAATTTCTCCACAATTAACACCATTAATTAGCTGGTCTTTGGCATTAGTTGTAGTTCTGATGACAATACAATCTTATTCCTTCTTTCATTAATCCAGTCAGTGAGAATTATGGCTGCTTCAGAATTTCTATATTGTCTCATTCATTATGCCGCATGCCAGATTTTCCCTTTGGAACACTAAAGCAGGGGTAAGCACCTTGCAGCCTGCACACCCCGTTCTGTCCCTCCACCATGTCTCTCTCACACACTGAGGCACTGCAGCCCTGCACTACCTACCCCTTCCCCTCCCTCCCAGTTGTTTGCAGCCGTTCGAAGTCTGGGAAGGTGGGGGAGGAGTGGAGACAGAGCGTGAATCAGCGGATTCATGGTCCTGTGAAGTGCTGAGGTGGAGGGGGAGGAGTCAGAAACAAGGAGCGCCAGTTCCCCAGAGTGTGAGACGCATGGGGAAAGGGGCAGAGAAGGTGTGCACAGGCTGTAGGTGGAATCCCAGTGGATGTGGGCTGCAGTTTGCCCACCACTGGATTTCAATCTTACGGCCCACTGAGACGAAAGAGGGCCACTCATGCAGCCCACTCATTAGTCTTGGTTGCTGGTCACTGCTCTAGACCAGGGGTGGCCAACCTTTTTCTTCAGGGGCCACATAGCAATTTTTCACGTGATTTTTTTTTACATGATTTTTTACATGATTCTGGGGGCCGAACACAAAATAGCCTGAAACTGCCAGTTAGAAGTCCTATATGAGTATATAGTAAATTGTTCAGGAAGAAAGTTATGTCCCACTTTCCAACCGGTGACGGAGATTTTCAAAAGAGCTAAATATTAGCTTAGTTCACTCTGATGTGAAGGAGAAATTTGGTGACCACATTAGACCATCCCTATGTGAGTTTGAATTTTTTTTTCTTTTTTTTTTGGGGGGGTGCGGGGGCAGAGGGAAACGGGGAGGGGGTTTCAAAAACCTGTTCCCACTTCACTGGATGAGAAATTAACAAATAGAGATTCAGGGTCTCCTTTCCTAGTCTGACATTTGTTTTACACCGTACATGTAACTCGTATTATTCTGATCCTGGATTTATTAAAATAATAACACAATAAAAATGTGAAGCAGAAGTAAAATTTGGACAGATGCAATAATACATCAGAACTCCAGCAAGACAGCTCCAAGTTCCACTGTTCTAATTCCTATCCCAATGAATTCTTTTCTGTGTCTGATGTGATAGACCACAGCCTGCAGCAGACTACAACCTCATGGAGGGTAAATATGTGGGCAGTTGTGTCTGTGCATTTATATTTCCTAGGCAGTGTCTGCACTAGCCCCCTTCTTTGAAGGGGACATGGTAATCCACCTGAACAGGGAATAATAAGTGCTGTGATGAATATACGTCATAGCACTTTATTATTATTTCCTGATCTGGCTGATTACCATGTGCCCTTCAAAGATGGTAGCTAGTGTAGACATAGCCTTAGAGATTGAGGCTTATCCAGGATCAACCAGCAGCAGCAGGCTAAAGCAGCACCTGCTGCTAATTCAACACCTGTGGCCAATTAAGGGCTGCGGAACCCTTTAAAAGGCTTTCCCTGCAGATGAGCTGAGGGGACAGACAAGAAAGAAGTGGGAAAGGAGAACTTCCAGAAAGAGACGGCTGCTGCAACCACCCGAGGAAGGTAAATGGGAGAGGGTCTGATGGAAGTGGCCCAGGGAGGCAGTTGCTGTATAAGGAGGGACCAGGGAGGGAAACTCCTCTAGCTGCAGCTGCATAGGGTCCCTGGGACAAAACCCAGTACCTGTGGGAAGGGTCTGGGTTCCCCCCAGACCACCCCAGGGCAACCCGAGAGGGTAGGAGGTGGCTGGGCACACCTAAGGGGTCTCTTTCACTAATGAGGGTGACATGGACTGTCCCAATGATGAGACTGCCTCAGTGGTGCTATAAGCCAGGGCTCTGTGGGAACAGGAGCCAGAACAGGGACATGGTGAGCCTCTGAGGCTGCACCTTAACTGCCATGAAACACAGGAACCAAGGAGGACAAACCTGGGACACTGTCACCCTAAGAACTACTCTACAAATACATTAATGTAACATCATGGCTATGATTACACTAGCAAGTTTTTTTGACAAAACTTGAAGAGCATCTACACAAAAAATGCAATTTGTTGACAGAAACTGTTTACAAAAAGCTGCATAGATGCTGTGGAGGCCCTTTTGTTAATAAAAGCAGATCCATCTTTTGATGTGATCTTGCAACAGAAGTGTTGCTGGAACATCTATTTCAACAGTAACTTCTATAGACCTATTGCTGTAGCGTAACTGTATCCCATGTGTTTTCATTATTAGTCATAGTCTTCGTTGGTGTAACCAGGCTGGACTTTGCTGGAATGAGTGGAGTTGGTCCTATCTCAGGAGCTCATTCAAATATGTTTCTTGATGTTGGGAACTGAGTTCCCTCCTGTGTCTCATTGCCCCACAGTGGCTGGGGGGTGGGGTGGGGAGGGGGAACTATTAGAATTCATCCATGCTCCCTCTTAAAAGCAAGGGCTCAAGTACAGTGCTTACTTGTCACCAGCAATTGTCTTGTATTCACAGAGATGTAGAGTGAGCAAAGTCAGTTATCAGAGGAAAGTATGTGTAGACTGTTAATCCTTTATTCAGGATCCCATATTAGATTATGATTTCTGTGATACTGAATTTATCCCTTTAGGTTACAGGTTTTACAGTGAATGTAAAAATGAATTATTTACTGAGGCAAATATGGGGGTCATGTAGACTTCAGTGTGAGTTCTGCCTGAATAAGGACTTTCCCATTTACTTTTATTTGTTATTTGAACAAATGTTTTATTCCCTTTTCCACTGGCTATAATTCATGTTCATGTGGTTGCCTAGTACCCATTCAAAGTCTAAAGATTAGTTGGTGAGTGGTTCACATTTGTCCTTCCCAGAGTTTACACATGCAGAGTAGACATCATGAGAATAATATTTTATAGTAACAAAAAGTTTGTTTCTTTTGCTAGTAGACTATTTATGAGTATTTTACAGCACATTGGTATTCCTATTTCACTGATGCTAAGCAACAAGCAGTCAGGTGGTTGTTGTCCATTCACTACTGAAAGACCAACTGCCACTCTTTCTGCTTTATCTCTTCTTGGTTTAAGGTTTGCTAGCTGCATAATATGGTTCTTTTTTCTTTGTTTCACTTTAGCTTATTTATATGAGCGAATTAGTAACAGCCAGTAGCTCAGTGTTAGCTCCTTGAATGCTCATCAGCCAAACATTCTGTACTATGGTGTTAGAAAATAAGTTTATTTGTAGAGAGGCTAGGGATAGCAGGAGATAGCTGTTAGGGGAAAATAAATAAGCACCTTCTCTTGAGCTTTCTCTCATTTCTAGATTAAAAATCAACCAAACTTCTCTGAAATGCTCAAATAAATGTTTTATGCTGGCTGCTTGTTTCCAGTCACAACTAGAGGGGATGATTAAATACACAAAAATATTGTTTGTTTTTATACTTCTGCCTAGATCAAAAGACAAAGGGCTTGAGTTCATATTAAGTGCTATAACATTGTAGCTACACCTTTACTGAAGATGCTACCAAGACAATGGGAGAGTTCCTTTCCTGGGCCTAGTCAATCAACCTCTGCAAATAGTAATAGCTATGTCAACAGGAGCTCTAATCCACTGTGTTGACAGTGCTGTGTCAATGGGAGATCAGTAAAACTACATCTCTCTGTGTGTAGATTTTTCACAATCTTTATGATAGCTGTGCGGATATAATGACTATAAAGTAGACTTGGCCTCAGTGCTAGAAAACTTGGAAGAAATTTGGTTATCTCAATTTTGTAGGATCAATATTTTGATAAATCAGATACATCTCTATATGGAGGTGTAACAATTTACAGTAGCTGATGATCATCCCTTAAGCTTTTATTTGTCACAGCTCTAACAGTGTCAATTACTGTACTGAAAGAATAGTTTTGATTCTAACTAGATAGCTGTCTGGCCTTCAGTAGACCTGGCCTCCAGTGTCCAGGCCTGAGATGAGTTCATTTGCCTTCGGCAAGCTTAAGGTTTTTAATGTTACAGAAGCCTTTGGCTTTGACGCTTTAATTGAAGAGAGAGGGCTGTGATTGGGGAGTGTTGGGGGTGGAGGTGGGGAGAGACTCTTGTCTTGAGGGATCCTGTACTGGTAAATATTTAGATTTTTCTGTCTCCTGGTAATACAGGTTGAACCTCACTCATCTGGCACTCTTATCTGGCAGCTTTGGTAATACAGCATGACTTTAGTTAGCTGGATGACCACTTATCATGGGTGTGGACAAGTTTCCCATGGTTCCACAAAGTTTGTTCACAGCTACCAGTTCTGGCTTCAGTGTTCTGTGCTGTTGTTTAGCTCTAGTTTATCCCTAAGAGCCCAGTAAGCAGTACACAATGTTGACTTACTGTAGGCCAGTAAATTCTCTCACCAGTCAGACCTAGAGGGTTCCAGTCTAGAGAAGTTCAAACTATACTGCTTAAGATTTTGATATCTGCCCAAAATAACAAAATAATGTCACTGGGTCATAAATCACTTCAAAACTTGGATATAGATAATATTACTATCACAAGGGCGTGTTGTTTCTACATTGACAGTGTGTAGGATGAGGTCATTTTCCTAAGATTGTTGTGTGCCACTAATTCTACTGCATCAGTCTGTGAATGAATGTGCAGCATGCCATTCCCATGAGCCTAACTCATCATGTTATAGGTGGCAGCACATGTAATTGAAATGGATGTAAGTCTCATAACCACCTACTCATAGTATGTATGTAGAAATTTATGGGACTAAAAATCTATTAAATGAACTGATGACCTCAAATAAATCTCATAGGGTAGGGTCACATTTCTGATTAGGTGTGACATTACCAGGAAAAATAATTATAATTTGAGAAAAAGCACCTGAACAGCGGAAGTTTAGTGCAAATAACTAATGATCTTTTGATAACCTGTGATGAAGAGATTAAACTTGGGATATTGCTGTATTTACAGGCCAATATTTCAAGAATGTATTTTGACAGGACCATGGGAACTGACTGTATATGAGTGACTGGGCATGTGACTGAACATCTGCATTAGATGCAACACACGCATGGTAAAAATCTTAAGTGAGCATGTAGAAGAAATGTAGTTTTTTTGCAATTGTATCTAAATTATGTTTTGGGTTGCTTGGCAATTCAGCTAGGAAACAAAGGGATGTCATGAGATGAAAGACAAAAACGAGATGTTGCTCACAGCCACAGCAGGGGCATGACTATTGTGTTGGAAGTTGCCAGATGACACCTAAGTGCTGTATGGCTCTGTATTCACCCCAAGCCCTTTTGATATGAGCAAATAACCTTTGATCTCACAGGGAAGGACCTACCTTCAATTTGAGTGTCGGATCATTATTTTAAAAGATGTGAGCCATCTAAGTGAATAAGGCTATTGGCTTAGCAGGCTGACATTGTTTCTAAGTGTTAATGAGGAGGCTTGATACCTGAACTTCAAAGACTATGCAAAACATAAACAAGAGGACTCAAGCCAAGGGGTGAAAAAGTGATGAGGGGCTACGGAAGCTTGTCAACTAGCTGCTGGGGGTGGGGTGGGGGAAGCTACTGTATGTGGACCTAACAGAGATGTGAGATTACTTTTAAGGGCAGATTCTGGTCTACACTTTGGCTTTTATATGGTAACATAAAGGTACTTTAGTGCTCCTTGGGACAAATTCTCCCCATATAGGAGCAGCATAGGATGGGAAAATGCTTCTGTCCCCCACCAGCAGCATCAAACTTAAGGACATAGAAAGGGCGGGTCTGGAGGCAAGAGAGAACATGCCAGGTGTACAAGGGACTGTGGCCCCATACAGGTATGGAAAAGACCATAGAACATAGAGAATATAGGCATTTTAAAGTCACTTTTGCTAGCTTCTGGAAGGAATTAACATGGAACATAGGTCTGTAACTATAAGATTTATTCTACCTAGTGAGACTTTGCTGAGACTTGGAGTAAGTATATTATATTGTACTTAACATTTCTGTTCTTTAACTCTGTAGGGAAGAAGTGCTGCATGCCATTCCAAACAGAAATAAACAAAAGCTACTTTGCCCCACATAGGTTGGCTCACTTTGTCATATCCAGAGTGTGCTAGTTTCGCAGGATCAATCTTTTGATAATTCAAATACATCTCTAGATGCAGCTCCTCATTGGTATAGATGGAGCTGTGACAATTTACAGTAGCTGTTGATCTGCCCTTAACACAGCCACATGCATTTATCTTTGGAAATGTGGCTTTGCTTTAGTCATTTCAGTACTAGGTTTCTATGGCTCTCCTCACCACAGTCTCAGCAGCCCTGTGGAGTAAAGCACTGCTGTTATCTCTGCTTTCCAGCTGTGGAGCTGAGACAGAGGCTAAAGGACCTGTTCAATATCACACAAAAAATCCATAGCCATGCCAAGAACAGAACTGTTTACCTAGCTTCCACAAGCACCAAAACCTTTTTTTCCCCTGTATATTCAGCTTTTTTCCAGTTACTCATTAATTTGGGAGTTGAACCAAACATGTTTCCTTTAACATGTTGAAATTCCCAGCTCACTCCAGCAGCTCCACATGTCCTGACTACAAATTGTTCCATACCTGTGCTATGTAAGCCTGACTGCCATCAGGATTGGACAATCTCCTGCAGAATCCTTCTGTGTATGAGTAGGAGGCCAATCAGAATATACAAAATTAAATAGCAGTGTAATATGACACATGTAGCATTGCTGTGTAACTAACATAGATGGATTTGTCATATTTCAGCTGTGGACCTGATTCCATAAAGCCAATGTTGTATGAGAATTGATGCCTTAATATTTGCATTCAAATCTGATAAATGAAGGGGCAGAAAGCATTTCTGAAGCTCTGGCATTTTGCATATGGTATAGCGTTGGAGTAAGATACATAAATGTAGGATTTCTCTCTTATCCAAATCAATGTGAGAAAGGGACCCCCACATCACTTTAAACTGTAGAGATAAGCACAACTACCCCAAACGTGACAATTTACAGGAAAATAAATATCTTGTTACCTTAAGAATATCCCAGTGGCCAAGGGCTTGTTGTTGTTTAACAGCAAAAATCCAGTTGGCCTGGCCAGCTCACTACATATCACACATTGTTAGGATATTTATTCTATAGGGGTCTTGTAATATATGAATTGCAAACAGTCAACCTGTGGAGCTCTTTGTGAGTGGATGTTGTGAAGGTGAAGACTATTACAGGATTCAAAAGGTGCATAGGTCCATCAATGGCTGCTAGCTGGGATGGACATGGCTGGTGTCCTTAGTCTCTGTGAATGAATTCTAAAGAATGGATCACTTAATCAATGATTACCTGTTCTGTTCATTTCCTCTGGGCTTCCTGGCATCAACCACTGTTGAAACACAGAATACTGGGGTAGATGGACCTTTGGTTTGAGCCAGTGTGGCCATTCTTAAGTTTTTATGAAGTAACACACTGGTCATTAAATGTATTGTAAATTGCATACATTGTACTCTGTTAACTTGGGCATAAGTCTATAACTAAAGAAAAGAAAAAAGGGTTCAACATTTTGCCTCAGAATTGGCAGGAGAAACATCTTCATTAGCAATTACAGGGGGGGAGTGGGAGGGGGGGATAAGGATTAGCATAGTGTCAGGTCACTGGAGGACATTGGGACTGAAGCCCAGGAAATCTTCCTTGCTCTGACTGTCCTAGGGGCCACCTTTTGTGGGAATATAAGGAACTGCAAAAAATGAACACGTTTACCCTGCACCCAAAAAACCCTGAAGTTATCCATTTCTACAAAGAAACCAGCACTCTGTTCCAACTAGGATCCCAGAATCAGTCAGTTATCCTGTGAAAATTTTTCTTGGTTTTACTATTAGTCTTCTCTGTGTATTGAAGTGCATAACTTCAGCTGAACTGATAGGCTTTTGTGCATACCAGGTCTTTGGAGGCAAAAAACAAGGTGTTGTCCCTGTGAGTGTCAATGAGAGTGACTGAATACTGAAGGGGAGGTGATTCTCGACCTTCCCCCCCCCACCCCCCCCACCCCTCCACTCTCTGATTTGCTCACCTTGATTATCTTTTTCTGATTTGTCCTCCTTGCTTACTGTTCTTGGTTCTCTGTGCCTTAAATATTGAGTCTGTTCTGGTCTGGCTATGGTCTGAAAAAGTGGGTCTGTCCCACAAAAGCTCACCTAATAAACTATTTTGCTAGTCTTTAAAGTGCTACTTGAGTGCTTTTTTGTTTTTGTAGTTGACAGAGTATTGCAAAACAGCAAGGGCATTTGTTCAAATAAAGCCCAAAAAATTTCTTTAGAAATATTCACAGCCTCCTCTGTGGGTGGGTGGTGGGGTGTGCCCTTGAGGGGCTGTGTGGTGGGAAGGACTCGCTGTGTTCCTCTTTCTTCCTACAGCTACATCAGAGGCCCAAGCCAGCCCATTTCACAGCCCACCGGGCTCAGCCAGCCCGGTGCCTAGACCAGCAGCTGCCAGCCCCAGAGTCATTAACCCTTGGAGTGGGTAGGGGGCCAGAACCTATGGGATCCTCCTGGGGTTTGGGGACCATGTTCGGGCTGGGAAGGTGGGGAGACAAGAGGGCATGGGGGCATTCAGTGGGCTTTGCATTGGCAGGAGATGCAATGAAGCTTGGACAGCAGGAGGGGCCTCGTGGGATGGCAGGGTTGGCATGGTGGGTGCTGATGGCAGACATTATCCAGCCTGCCAGGACAAGGACCACCTGCGGGAGGAATGGTGGGGTGGTGGGGAGCAGAGGGAATCAAAGGAGGGAGAAGGGGACTGGCGGGGGGGGGGGGTCTGGGTGGGCAGGAGCAGCAGAGACATTGGGGGTGGAGGGGCTGGCCACAAGTGCCTGGGTTACCCAGGCCTGTCAGCCACCTGTCAATGCAGCCAGGTGGCCCCTGAGCTTGGCCCAGCAGTGTTCCCACCATTTTCACTGCCCCCCCGCCCACATTCCTCTCACACCCATAGGCCTGCCAAGCCTCCTCACCCTGCACCCACTGCTTGAGTGCATTCAGTTTTATTTTTCTGTCCTATTTTTTTTTCCTGTTGAGATGCTGATAGCATTTACATAGATGGCAAGTGCTGGAGAAACTTATGTTCAATCCCTTGAGTAAAAATACCTTGCAATTAATAGGCTTTTCTTCCCTTCAAGCATAAATCTAGCCTTCCCTTTGTATTTCCAAAACCAGGTTTTCCTGCCTTCTATATCTGAGTTCATATCATGTGACCCAAAGTGAAAACAATAAACTTGTGAAAATGGCCTTTTCATTTCTTAGTTTAGAAGAGGAAAATGCTCATAACAGAACTCAGGCTAAGAATCCCCCCAGGATTATCTTTCTGCAGGTAGTTATGAGAAATGGAATAAAAAGTGAACTAACCAGACTGTGAATCAATGATACAGCACTTTCTATGTTCATGTTCCACTGCATCTCCAGTAGGGAGATTATATCGCTGATGAAGATTCATGGACTGATACTGGAGATAACATTCACAAAAAATCTGAGATGTTGCATACCACCTTAGTTTCTTAAAACTTAGAAATTCAGAAGCATCTTCTGGGATTTGAGTGGGAATTGAGGATGCACAGTATCCCACAGGATTGAGCATGTAATCATCATTGCCCCTGAAATCAATATACCGGTAACTGCAGCAAAATAGTATAGCATTATTAAGACTGGTTTGTTTTGCCCACAGAATTAAGGGGAAGGGTTTTAGAATTTTGTTTCTTGTGATCCCATCCCACTGTGGTGCATGAAATATAGGAAATGAAATATGATGCAAAGGCAATGTATTATACTGAACATGTGAATTTTCATTTTTTTTTTTTTTTTGTGTGACAACCATCCCCAAAACAGGTTCATTTTTCAGGCCTATTAAACAGGACAAGAGCATGATTCTGACACACTTTAGTATTTTTTTTTAAAGTGACTTTAAATTCATAATGGAAAAAATCAAGCAATAATTTTTACTTCTTGAAGTGCATTTTACTGTACTTTATATGCATTGATATTGTGCATGCATCTGTTAATAATTTACACAGTCAGGTATGAAACAGTCCATAGTTTGCAGAATGATTGAACTACAAGGGACAAATTCCTCTTTCACTAATAAACATCAGAATTGGATGTGTCACTTTCTTCTCAGGAACATGTGTCGTGAATACTGTCTGATATTGTTTTTTATACCACGTTGGTTTGGCAGATAGGATCCAATGATATGCATTAACATGTTAATACTCTAAGGGTAAATTGTAGATATGGGTTTGGGAAAAAGTCCATTAGCCATCCAGATGTTCAGCAACAGTCTGTTTTTCTTTCCTTTTTCCAAATACATTAATATTTTGAATTCCTAAATCAGTACAAAATAACCCCTGGAGAAAAGCAGACAGTAAAGGCATGAAAAATGAAGAAAAACGTGCATACAAACCAGTTCAAGTACCAGTCACACGTAAGAGCTGCCTTAGCATTCCTCTCAGATGTCTGAACAAGCCAAGGTGTTGTTCCTCTTCTAAAGTTTTTTGTTTTGTTTGTTTGTTTTTTAAAATTAAAGTTCATCTTCTTAGCCCTCTTTTTAGGGTACTAAATGTTAAGGCTCTAATTGGGGGCATGGTGTTTGCTCATTGGCACTTCAGTGCCGAAGAGATGTTGAAGTTTCTCCCCTGAACTTCAAAACCTGAAAATTAAATATAAACCTTCTAATATCAAATACCAATATGTGCGAAAGTTGAGCTTGGCAAAACAAGGTAAGTTAGTTCTCACTTTTTTTATTCCATTCAGGCCTTTTGGGCGCTTCTGTGTGAAGCAAAGTGCTAACAGCTGTCAGGAACTAAAACCTTTGCTGACAAAATTCTACTGAAATCAGATGAGTTAGAACAGCAGAAAATTTGAGCCCTGATATTTAGTTCTTGCCCTGTGGACACAACCAGGGGTGAGTAGAAATTTATTTTCCTAATTACATTTGTAGCATCATTGAGAAAGCGAAAGATTGATCATCAGAATCTCTGCCTTTTGAGCCTGGTTCTCACACTAGTAGGGTATATAAATTCCAAAGTAGAGCATCCAGGAAAGAGTTAATACATGGACCAATTACTCTTCCAGCTGCCAATAAGGGGACCAATTAGCTACAGCTGGTGTAGAAGACTGCAGCTGACAATGGCTGCTTTTAGAGAGGCTGAGACTAAGGTAGAAAGAAGCTACTTTGGGAGACAGACCTCCAGGGTAGGAATAGTGCAGTCTGTTGCCCTGTTAGAGGTGTGGCCACAAAGGGGAAAGGCAGGATAGCAGAAGCAGTGAAGGATTGCATCAAATTGTCCTTAGCTGACCAATTTAGGCTGCTTGGATTGGAACCCAAAGGAGAGAGTAGGCCAGGATTCTTCTCCCTAAACATAAAGGGAGCTCAGACTAGAAGAGAACAAATAGAGGCACAGAGTGGTGAGTCCCAGATGGGAATTGAGGGCATGACATAAAGACCATCCAGGTTTTGTGTCTGGAGTTTTCTGTTACCCAGGAAGAAGACAGCCTTAGATAGTACAAGCCCAGAGGGCCAGGCTACAGAGCACCACTGTAACGGAGGCCAAAGAACAGAACCTTTGCGATTCCATTCATGAAGGGATGACTCTGGCAGTGGCTTTGTCCTGTGACCTGCATCTTTTGGGTATGAGCTGCAAGGTACTCTAAACTTCAGTGAGGATCATTGTCTCTCTATGAGCAGTGGTTCATAGTTATTTCTAGTCATAGATATGCCAAGGTAGGGACTGTCTCTTAATATCTGCTTACACATCATTGATAACAATGAGGCTCCTGGGCACAATTGTTCTCTAAATGTTAAGACTCAGAAGAGTAGTCATGTTAGTCTGTATCTGCCAAAACAGCAAGGAATCCCGTGGCATCTTAAAAACCAACACATTTATTTGGGCATTGACTTTCATGGGTAAAGCCTGCTTTGTCAGATGCATGGGACTGGAAATTCAGAAGCAGGAATACATACAAATAGTAGAAGCCTTATTATCTGGCGTCCCTGGGGAGCAGGGGTTGCTGGATAATCAAATTTTCCACTTAAGCGAGTGGGGACAGCAGCCCCACTTGGCTGACCCCAGCAGAGCAGCCAGCCTTGCTCCACCAGCCCCATCTGGGCAACTGGCCTTGGCAGCCAGTCCCAGCTGGAAAGCTGACCCCTCATCAGATGGCCCCTCATGCCAGTTAATGAATTGTGCTGCTTATTCCAGTGCTGGATAACATGGCTTTTGCTTTTACTGTACTAGTATATCAAAAGAAGGGAGTTACTTATCAAGTGTAGAACTAGTGTTAACTAGGCCAATTCACAGAAACCTAACCCTACAACAAACCCCATTGCCAACTCTTCATATATTTATACAATTGACACCATCACAGGATGTAACCACATAAGCCACACCATCGTGGCTCATACACCTGCACATCTACTAATGTAATACATACTGTCATATACAAGCAATGCCTCTCTGCCACATATTTTGGAAAAACTGGACTGTCTCTGCAACAAAGGATAAACGGACACAAACCAGATATTAAGAAAGGTGACATACATAAATCAGTAAGAGAGCACTTTAACCTTTTAAGACACTCAGTAAAGGATTTAAAATTAGCCATCCTTCTACCCCACCCCAAAAAAACCAGCAGAACTGCAATTCACTTGCAAATTTAACACTATGAGGTTAGAACTGAAGAAGGATTTAGAAAGGTTATGTCACTACAAAGGCAATTTCACTTCTCTTGGTTTTTACATCTCCCCAGTCAGCTGCTGGGAGTGAGACACATCCACCTTTAGTGAATTGGTCTCCTTAACACTGGTTCTACACTTGATAGGTATACACAAATCTGGGGTAAGATGAAACCACCAGAGACATTTTCACTCTGACCTAAGGAAGCTAAGATTTGAGCCCAAGTCTCCAGGGCTAAAAGGCTACTGAACTAATCTGCCATGTCACTCATTCATGCTTCTTACAAGGTTTTGGTTTTGTAATGCTATTTTATTGCCCACTTTTAAAAACAGAAATATAAGTACAGTTATACAGCTTGAAACGAAACACCTCATACATAATTCTCCACAGAGAGAACCAAATTAGAATAACTATATCCATTTTAGCACAGTCAAAACATTTCCTTGAACAGTTTTTTTTCCCTTGTCTCCTGCTGTCAGCAGTCATGTTTGAATGTGATAAGACTAAAACAGAAGGCAAAAAAGGAAGAGAAGGTGAGGGGGGGGGAAATAAAAACACTTCTGAAAATAGAATCTAAGTCCTTTTCACAAGACTTCCATGAGTTCCATCACGTCAACTTGTCTTTCAAAAGTCCACTACTTGCAGTTTCTGCTTAGTAGGAAGGGTAAACATTGTCAACAACCTTTGCCATAAATGGTGTCTGGTCAGTCTGATCAGGAGAGCTGAAACCTAATTATTGCCTCATTTTATCTGAATGTGACAAGAAGCCTCTGCCATAACCTCCTCAACTTCTCCAGTTGTGGGAACTCTTAGAGCTGGGAAATCCACGGATAGCTGATTTTTATATCCAAGGATATCTGCATTCATATCTGGAGATACAAATATATGTGGCTCATTTTTGTGGCTATGCATGTGGTTACGCATGCCGCACTCTAGGAATTATATCACACTGTGCACATTAGGGTGGTTGTAATCTATTCTTGATTCACTATGTGACATTTTTCCTTTTCCTCTGACTAAACACATTGGCCCATTCTCTGGTATTCTGAAACCCAGAGGGAAAGACAATTAATGATGGTCAAGACTCAAAATTGTTGTGTTTTGACTCAGTCCCAAAATGTGCAAGATCTGATGTGCAAGATCAGCTGATGTCATTTGGACATGTATTTTCTGTGCCTAATTAGGGCTTTAAGTGTCTGAATTTGCACTTCCAAGTCTGAAACTTTGGGTTGTTTTCTTTTGTGTAATATCACCTAAGATGGGCTGAGTATAAATGAGTGGATTAAAACTTTGTGAATGGTGCTTGAGTCTACTTTGAGTGGAGAACACAGAGGTATTCAGGGTGCCAAACTGTGATAGCCTTACTCAGGCTGACTTGCTGAGTAGTACCTTTCCCTTTATAAAGTTCAAAGGCCTGGGAGCCCGCTCATAGGATGAGGTGCTGGAAATCTAGTCCAGGAAAACATCTGGCTAACAGTCCAAGAAATTTTTAAGGAACTTACAATAAATGAGACTATCATTGTAAAATAATGAGATTGCAGCAACCTTTGTACTATTCAATTAGGCAGAATGCAATATGGGATGTGGCAACCCATTTGATGACCTTTCATTTTAAATGGCCAATTGTTAATCTCAGCTTTAGTCAGCAGCACCATATAAGTTTTACATGAAAATCAAATTCATTATTGATCCATGTTAGACTTGATTGTTGATTAAATAACTACTTCATCTGGAACGAAGGGTCCTGTGGCACCTTATAGACTAGGTGCCACAGGACCCTTCCTTGCTGTTACAGATCCAGACTAACACGGCTACCCCTCCGATACTTCATCTGAATGGTTTCCAGGCTATCCTAATGATGTGCTTGTGAATAAATTAAGATTTGTTTAGTGTTACAATTTACTTAGTTTTTTCTGTCTGATCATTTACGTTAACCCATTTTACATAGCCTGGATCTGATTTCTGAAAAGTTCAGATTCCCTTATGGAAGACTAGAGACAATGATTTGATACTGTGGGGCCTAATCCAAAGTCCATTGAAATAATTGGAAAGACTCCTATTGACTTCACTGGTCTTTAGATCACCATCAGAGGGATCAAGGTTAAATATCTTAGAACACAGAGACAGATAAAGTATTGGCATGAGACTGATCCTCTTAGGTGTGAACAAGAGAGGAGATCATGTTCTCCTATTGTTTTGAGCTGCACAAGCATCAGTCACAATTATATCCCTTGTGCTTTGAGGAATGAAGGGACTACTCCCCTGAGTGCCCTATGAAGGGCACACAACCTTCACCAGAGTGCCCTCCTGCACTACCTCATGGAGTACAGTGAGCAAAACACGTTAACCAACCACCACCCATAACAAAAGTGCACTGGAAAGATCTGGCAGGACTGCGATGCCTTGAGACAATCCTTCACAAGTCCAGCTGAGATGTTGTTGTCATACACCCCACACATAGGATCCAGCTTCCATTAAAATCAGTGGAAAGATGTCCTTTGACTTCAAGGGCTTTATGGAATACATTTATTGTTTAGCAGTGGTTAATTGTATCACCATAGTCAAAATGTAGTCCATGATGAACCCACAAAAGTAAGTCTGCACATTTTGATACTCAGACTGGTGTATATTGATGACGATGATGATAGCTGTAGCTTGAATGTCAATTAGCATTACCAAGTAAAACCCCTATTTTACTGCCAAAAATGTTCACAATAAAATTGAAAGTTATATTGGTAGTGAGTGTGATCAATTTATTCTGTAGGTTTAAATTTTACTCAGAATCCCTGAATTTTCCAAAATCACCAGTAGTTTCTTATCCCTGTTTGTCTTTTTAATCTCCTTCTCACTAGGGAGAAAACCAAAGATCACAAAATACTGGTGACTTCATATAATTTAGAGATTTTGAGTAAACTTTAATCCTACAGAACAGATACCAAAATGTGCATTTCTAAAGCTTTTTTCTTTTTTGAGGAAAAAAAGCTAAAGATCATGCCTTCCACTTCACACACAAATCCTTAACACTTTTGTGTTAGTAGAAGGTATAAGGTGTTTTTGTAAAAGTCTGAGCACATTTCAGCTGCAGGCTGAACCTTTGTAATCAAGAAGTGTCTCATCCGGCAACATCCGTAGTCCATTTTGATTTTAGTTAGCTGGATGCCTACTTATAATGGGTGTGGCAAAGTTTTTTGTAGTCCCATCAAGTTTGTTTACAGCCACTTGTCCTGGTTCTGTGTTCTGTGCTCTTTAGCTCTAATTTACTCCTAAATATCTTCTAAGAGCCCAGTAAGCAGTGGAAGTGTTTGGTAATGCTGCTAAACAGCATTGACCTCTCGTGGTCAGGCAAATTCTCTCATTCAGCGTCAGTCAGGTGCTGGACTAGAGGGTTTCAAACTGTACTATGATGGATATGATTCACAAAACAGTGACTAGTTTTTCTGGAAATACTGGATAAAATAGGTTTTATATTGTGGTATGAATTTGGTATGATAACTTTACATGGATCTGAAAGTGGCACATCCTGATCTGTGTTTGTCAATGAAAGAAATGACATGAATCATTAGTGAGAATTAATATACTAGTGCTGAAACCAGGGAGTTGGTGAGAAGCAGAACACTGAATTCTGAATCTCTGTGGGCTGTAATATTTGCAAGTGGGTGCTCTAAGAAGGGTAATGTGAAATGAGGTGAATGAAATGGGCCTATTGTTTTTGTGGAGGATGTATTTCTTTAGTAAACCTGCTATCTTCTGTTCACTGTGAACAAAGTCAAACAATAAAGGGGAAGCAAGAAACAGAAGATGAGTGACATTAGTAGCATCTGTAGAGGGAGATAGAAGAGAAAGTTTGAGACTAAATGAAATCATACATATTTCAGTAATCTCTCTCTCTCTCTTTCTCTCCCTCCCCACTCCTTCTCTCTTGGAAGTTTGGAGTTGGAGTGCAAAGCGGTCAGTGAAGCTATCAAGCCCATTTCTGTTCTTGCAAATCAGTCTAGCCAGGAGCCACGCAGATCAAATAAGGATGCTTGATTCATTCATTCATTTGTGCCATGCTGATTAGCGTAGGTGATCATGGCCCTCCACCCCTGTCTATTAAGAGTATTCTGGAGCATCTCCACAATACTGTGGTGATGCAACCATGAAGTGATACTATCCAATATTTTCTCACATTGTCTATCTCGTCCTCACTTTCCATTATACTTTGCTGTTGTCACTACATTTTCAAGGGCAGACTTTCTAATTATATGGCCCATAAATTTTGCCTGCGTTGTTCTTATCCTGTTTAACAGTGTTCTTTTGCTGTATTCATTTGACAGACAGACTCATTCATGTTTTTGGTAGTCCATGAGATGCACAACGTCCTTCTTAAACACCACATTTCTGTGGCTTCGACATACTTCTCAACTTGTTTACTGATAGTCCATGATTCGCATCCATACACGAGGACTGGTTCTACATAACATCACAGCACTCTTTTCCTAATCTCCAATGATAAAGATCTGTTTGTGAGAATGCTTCTCATTTTCTGAAATGCTGCTTCCATTTGAGTAATTCTGCATTTCACTTCAGTGAAACACCTACTATCGGATGTGATATAGGATCCTAAGTCCTTGAATTTAGTCACTTGATGGAGAACTGTTCCATTTGCTAGTACCTCACATGTTGGCAGTACCTTAGTCTTCGTAATAACCATTACTTCCGTCTTCAAGATGTTCAGCTTGAGTTCCTTCAGCTCGCTCTCTTTGAAAATGCTAACCAGTTCCTGAAGATCTTTTGCACTTTCTGCTATTAAAACAGTATATCTGCATACCTCAGGATGTTGATGTTTAATCCTGGCAGACCTTCTATTTTGTGCATTATTCTTTCACTGTACAAGTTAGAGATCAGGTGAAAGAGCACAATCTAGTCTCACTCCTTGTTTTATCTTCACATATCTACAAAAGTTTTTTTCAGACCCTGATAGCTGCTATCTTTCCCCAGTAGATGTTTTTTAATTATTCTCAAATTCTTCCCATCTATATCCAGTTCTTCCAACAGTTTGATCATTTCTTCATGTATTACTCTGTCGAACACTTTCTCACAGTCGAAGCACAAATATATGTCCTTTTGAACTTTTGAAGGATGTTGACTAGCTGCTTAAGAACTAAGGGGAGGATTTCTGTTGAATTAAAAACAATAAAATAAAAAACAACCTCATCCTCTTACCGCATGTAATGTTTCCTTAGCCCTGTACGCTCACCCTGGGATCTCAAAGTTAAATCACATTCTTTTTTGCATCATATCAGTTAAAGAACTGGATTTACCAGGTCGAGCTGAAAATAATCAGCTGAAATGGTTTTAATGGAAAATGGGATACTTGACAAGATTTATTTTTAGTCAGAAATACCTGTTTTTCCTCCTAAAAATCAACTTTTTTGGACAAAATGAAATATTTCAATTCAGAGGCGCTACCATAGATCCTTAAGATTGGTGTAATTTAGGTATTTCATTCTTGTCTATGGATTGGTGTCTCTGGCTAAACTATTTTTTATGATGCATGACAACCAAAGATTCCCAAAGTCATTGTTGTGACTCATTGCAAGATCAGACAGGATACATCAAGGAAGATGTATTCTGTCTAGGAAGTCCAGTTCATCGAGCAACTTCCAAAAGGTGCTGCAGCATTTCTGAATCTAATACATTTGGTCTTTAACTTTTTTCCACAAAAATATTACATCTGGCTCACTTTATCAAAAAAAATCCATTTTTACAAACAGCTCTAATCAATGTTAAATATACATGAAACATATTAGAGAGCAACTCCCTCAACAGCCATTGCAGTAAAAAACAGTGCCAAATTCTGTGATATTTGATTGCCATTAAAAAAAAAAAAACCTATTGAGCATGCAAGAAACCAGGATTTGTATTTGAACACGTGTTTAGAAACTTTTTTTTTTTTTTAAATACTGATACCAGAATCCAAACAGGCCTCACCCCTGTTTTCAGACTTATTTTCTGAATTGATGTCTGAAACACACTGTGCTAAGGTGGGAATGTCCCTATAGTTTGATTTAAGGATATAGTATGCGTAACCACCAAGGCTGCACCCAGAAGGTGAGTGCTATATTTGGTTTATTGAAAGCACGTGACACCCGCAACAGGAGCTCCAGAGACGCCGCAGTCACCAGTGGGGGGAAAACCCGACAAGTCAGAGCTTCGCTCGGGGAGAGGCTCTGTAACAGGCCTCCTAACACTAGCTGATAAAGCTCAACTCATTAACATAAGATTCCCTAAAATTGCTTATGCATTCCTTATCATTATCTCTTGTGGCCTGCTGCCAGCGTAGCACTGAAGTCTTTGCAGAACAAGACGTGCTTACCCGTAGTTCCCATGGCAGTTATTTTGCAGCTTTTCACCTTGCACAGACTGGTCTGTTTAGATTCTCCTGAGGATTCACAGAGGGTCGGACTGAACTCTCGACCATTACAATGTCTTCTCGCACCCTACAGTATGTCTTTCCAGCTCTAACTTCTATGACCCTACGTTGAGAGAGGTTTTATTTAATACCAGGTCTATTAAAATGAATACAGTATCTGGGATCTCAGTGAACTTGTACTGACCTCAATTAATAAGTCTTTAGACACTTCAGTGAAAGGGTTGAAATGTAATAGAACTATGACTATATTAATGTAGCCCTTTGAAAGCATTCTGCAAATACCAGCTGAGAAAGCCATTGAAGACTTTAAGTTAAATGGGAGCTCAGAAGAAGATAAAATCTAAAGATGGTTTGATTCCCATTGTCTTAATCAGGAGCAGGATCAAATCATATTTAAGGAGAATTTATGAACTTTGACATAATCTTCAGTTGTGTTGCCAGGGTGACAATGAGATTGGCTTAGTGCTAAAATAGATTCAGATGTGGTTGTGAAATAATGAAGTGTCCCAGGGAAATGAGTAGGGAACCGCAGGGGACAATCCATGGCCTAACAATTCTTCCTTAAAATAATGCCGTTTATTTTTTGAAATGTTTAACTGGATTGCATGGGGAACTGAATGCCGTGGGATATGACAACACAATTTTCTCTTGAAACGCATGAAAATCCTGGGGTGGGGTGTCCGCCTTGCACTGGGCCTGAGAGGGTAAAAACCAACTTAGAGGCTGGCAGGCAGATAACCAAAGGAATGGCAGCAGGGGAAATGGCGAAGTAGAGTGGCAGCTGCAGACAATTAGGTGGCCGAATGAGCCAATCAGGGCCCTGCTGTCCCACATAAAAAGGAACTGCAGAACAGCTGTTCGGAAGGGTGGATGTTAGCAGGGACTAGGAACGCTCCTGACAGGCTGCCAGTACTTACTGGCTTGAGGCCCTGGGGAGAGAACAAAGGAGCTAAAGCTGGGGTGGAAGCAGAGGGAAATGAGGCTGTGCGGAATTGGCCCAGGGAATAGAAACAGTGAACTGGAAAGAGACAGCAGGCAGCTGTTGCAGGGTCCCTGGAGTGGAGCTCAGAGTAATGGTGAGCCTGCCCCCTACTTCCCAGCAGATAAACAAGCCTGGCTGTGAACTCGTTCTATTGTGCGTAATTAAATATGCCTTGGGTCAGAGAGAGTGGAAGACGGACACTAGAGTCCAGTGGTCAGGGCACTTATCTGAGTTATCTGTGTTCAAATCCCTTCTCCATATCATGCAAAGAGGGAAACAGTGTTGCATTCCAGATGAATCCCCTAAACTAAAGTGTTCATGATAAGATAGGCTGTCATCTCCTTCCCTCTTTCCTGTGCAGTTAGGCCTGCTCTGAGATCTCCTCCTGATTGGGCCCTTCAGACAGGACAGGTAGGGAAAGTCTCACCTAGTGCCAGGAGGAACCTTCAGAGGCTAAGGTATGAGAGACTACCAGATAATTAGTCTAATGCAGCAGACCACAAGACCAAAAGCAGAAAATTAGGGGCTCTAGGATTTCTACAAGTGGAAATGTAGATTCTTGTTGAGTTGTGTCAATGAAGGAGCATTTTTGAGGCTCCTGGGCCACCTAGAACATAAGAATGGCCATACTGGGTCAGACCAAAGGTCCATCCAGCCCAGTATCCTGTCTGCTGACAGTGACCAGTGCCAGGTGCCCCAGAGGAGGTTAATCGAAGACAATGATCAAGCGATTTGTCTCCGGCCATCTGTCTCCAGCCTTTGACTAAAGGCTAGGGGCACCATACTTTACCTTTGGCTAATAGCCATTTATGGACCTGACCTCCAAAAATTTATTGAGCTCTTTTAAACTCTGTTAGAGTGCTGGCCTTCACAGCCTCCTCTAGCAAGGAGTTCCACAGGTTGACTGTGCGCTGTGTGAAGAAAAATTTTCTTTTTATTAGTTTTGAACCTGCTACCCGTTAATTTCATTTGGTGTTCTCTAGTTCTTATATTATGGGAACAAGTAAATAACTTTTCAATATTCACTTTCTCCACACCATTCATGATTTTATATACCTCTATCATATCGTCCCTCAATCTCCTCTTTTCTCGACTGAAAAGTCCCAGTCTCTCTAGCCTCTCCTCATATGGGACCTTTCCAAACCCTTAATCATTTTAGTTGCCCTTTACTGAACTTTTTCTAATGCCAGTATATCTTTTTTGAGGTGAGGAGACCACATCTGCACACAGTACTCAAGATGTAGGCGTACCATAGTTTTATATAGGGGAAGTATGATATTCTTCTTCTTATTTTCTATCCCTTTTTTAATAATTCTTAACATCCTATTTGCTTAACTGACTGCCACTGCACACTGCGTGGATGTTTTCAGAGAACTATCCACTATAATTCCAAGATCCCTTTCCTGATCTGTTGTAGCTAAATTTGCCCCCATCACATTGTATGTATAATTGGGGTTGTTTTTCCCAATGTGCATTACACTTTAAATTTCATTTGCCATTTTGCTGCCCAGTCACTCAGTTTGCTGAGATCTTTTTGAAGTTCTTCACAATCTACTTTAGTTTTGACTATCCTGAAAGGCTTAGTATCATCTGCAAACTTTACCACCTCACTGCTTACCCCTTTCTCTAGATCATTGATGAAGAAGTTGAACAGGATTGGTCCCAGGACTGACCCTTGGGGAACACCACTAGTTACCCACCTCCATTGTGAAAATTTACCATTTATTCCAACCCTTTGTTTCCTGTCTTTTAACCAGTTTCCAATCCCTGAAAGGATCTCTCCTCCTATCCCATGACCACATAATTTACATAAGAGCCTTTGGTGAGGGACCGTGTCAAAGGCTTTCTGGAACTCTAAGTACATGATGTCCACTGGATCCCCCCGTCTGCATGTTTGTTAACCCCTTCAAAGAACTCTAACAGATTAGTAAGGCACGACTTCCCTCTCCAGAAACCATGCTGACTTTTGCCCAACAAATCATGTTCTTCTGCATGTCTGACCTAAGTCCTTTTGTGGTTCTGGGCCTTCCTGATGTTGGATTAGTGCTTTACTAATGCACAATCAAATACCAAAAGTCTATGGCCAATGAGGGAGAAGAAGAAAATTAAGGTCTAAACTTTCAGATACGGATTTTGGGTACATTAATGCTGAACTCTGATCCTCTGAAAATGATGTGCCTTTAAGCACTCAGAAAAAATCACTTATTTCTGAAAATTAGGGGGCTGAGAGACTCACTGGGCCCTACTTCCAGAAAAGATACGACCTTGGGCAGATGGGGTGGGAGTGGGGGCAGCCAGACATCTGCACTGGCCTCCAGCCCTCCAAGACACCGAAAGCAAACTCTGCAGCACTCGTGTCAATGTAAGGGGCCTGGCGCTATGGCCACCAACACTCCTTCAGCTGCCACCACTGCTACTGATCACCTTGGGCTCTTTTCAATCACCAGGACTGGGGCAGCTGTCCCCTTTGCCCTGTCCCCATTGGTAGGCCTCCAGAAAATGTAAATCTACACTAGTTTTTGAAATACAAAATAAGAAACTGGAATGGCACCTCCTCACAAAACCTAGTATGTAATCTAAACAGGATGAGTGAGAGACCCTGTTGAACACATGCAGAATTTATCTTCAGTTCCTCTAAAAGCTCTATTCCTTTCCCCACAAAAAAAATGACTTCAATATCTCTAAATAATGGGGATACCTGCATTTAAGTCTGTTCTTCCATTATCCGTTTGCCAGACTTTCTGGAAAAGACGTAGGTGGCCCTTTTCAATGCTTGAATGTTTTTATCATTTAATTTAGAGTAATTAGCAAATGTAATTTTCATACTTGGATTCCAGTCATATCTTCCATGCATAATAAAAACTGAACATTCATTTCACAAAATATATCAAACTCTAGTTGGAGGCATGTTTTTATACATAACTGAATTCTCAGCCTTTCCACACCTTTTCATTTTTTTTTAAAACAGACTTTAGCTTTGGGAGTTTGTTCATACTTACAACAGCTTCTGTGAAAGAGGAGTTGCATGTTCCTTTAAATACAGCATTAGTTGATCGCCATGTGTAACACACAGTGAAGTGTGAAACAAATGAGCCATTGTATGCAAACCAAGAAGTAATGTATCTGTACCATATAATGTGCATTGTTAACATTCTTGCCAGCAATATCAAACAGCTACTTTAAAAAAAAATCCATTGATTAATTTTACTTAAGCCCACCAAACAAAGCCAGCTTTTGAATTTAGTCAAACAGCAACAAAGGAGCACAAGCATGGAATCATGAATTTCTAGTTATAGGACTTTGTGCACAGCAGCTGGGCTGACAAGGCACTCTGGAACAATGCCTCCATTACAGGAGGATCAGTTTTGTTCCATGAACCTTGAAGTTGGAACCCTCTAGTTCCAGGCAACAGAGACTGGCTCAGTAAATAGGACATGTCAGAGTTTGTGTCAAAAAAGGAACTACTACAAAGTGCTCAAATGGTCTTGATTGACAGCATTGACCATCACATGAAAGTTGACTTTCCTGGATTTGTTTGATATATCATTAATTATTTATTGTTTGACTGTTTCACCATAGCAGTGTGTGCTTTGCCCTAGCCAAGATACAAAAGTCATCCCAGGTCCTGCCCCAATTCACTTAGAATGGGTGTGATGCTACTGAGTGGTAAGCACTACAAATAAAATAGAGGCCAGAGAGAACTGTGCCACTGGGCGAAGGTAGAAACACAAGAGTTAGTTAATCATCCAACCACAGAAGATGGTAACAATTCCCATCGTAGTAGCTCACCATGGTGTTTGGAAATGGTAACACAACACATGTTGCCTAGAAGAATGCCTGGTGGTTTGCTGGGCTAAGCTTGATTTCATGTACTGGTATAAAGATTGCTTTCAAACCCAAGATTTTCATTTATTAAAAACCAAAATAGGACACACACCCTACATGACTCATCTGCACTTTGTGGGACAGAGAGGGGAAATGGAGGCAATGAGGCCAGAGCATGTTTACAGATTTGTAGATGTCCAGGCATCAGACGTGGACCTGCTGTCCAAAGTGCTAGTCCATGGGTTCTGCACTTCAGCAGGGCTGACCTGCACCAGTAAAGGGGGTGAGTGCATTGGGTGCCCGTGCGAGTCTGAAACACTGGATGATGAAGGGGCGGGTGTGGGATGTAGCAGGTGCTGATTAGCAACAGGATGGTAGTCAAAATGGTGGCAGTGAGAGGGGGCACATGGAAAGCAGTTCTGGGACACTGGGCAAGGGGGTGGGAGGCAGAGTGGTCATGGAGCTGCTCCATCTGAACTGCTAGCAAGCACCTGGAGGGTACCCACTTGGTACTTCATACTGTTTATGAGCTACTCCGTGGCTTCATTTCAGTGTCCAGCATTCTCCTTCTATTCCCTCCTCTTATTGTTCTTCCACTCCTTCAATTCCCTGTTTGCAGTGGCAGCTTGCAGCATAACTTCATGCAACAGGTCCTTTTCACTTTTCCAAGGCCAGTTCCTTGTCCTGTGCAGCCATACAGCTGGGGATAACAAGGAAGTCTGGGACTCCAAGCTTAAATATGTGAAGCCAAAATGCAACATTTTTCAGCACCATCCTTGTTAACCCTAGGCGGAGCACTGACCTGACCTATTTGAAACAAAAGCACTGTTCACATTTCTATCACTAACTGGATGCGCCAGGGTGGCAGTCTGCAACCTCTGACTCCAAAGCCTCCTGTGGCTCTTTAAGGACGTCTTTGTGGTTCCTGACACTATAATTGCAAAGTTTAAAAAACACACCTCCTGATTCTTCTTGATAAATAGTGAATGTCTAAAAGCCCAACAATGAACAACTCGAATCTAAATAGCAAGCAATATGTGATCGCAAAACGTTGGATAACACCCCCTTTAATGCATTGAGGGGAATATGATACTGTGCTTTGATTGTGCTGCTAATAAAGTCTTGAGCAAAAAAGGAAGCTTGCAGCATTCCTGCTGTGAAGGGCAACACACATTTTAAGAAAGAAAACTGAAACTAAACATGAAGTAAAAGTGGAGTAATTAAAGTGGGGTTGGAATGCTATCAAAAGAGGAAAATAGAAGAAGAAAACAGAGGCCAACACACTAATTCTACATGTAATTCCTCTCAGACCAAAAGACCACTACTGCCTCACTTCTGAGAAGTCCAACAGGTATACCTACAACTCTGAGTTACCAGTTTCCTGGAAGATAATCTTAAAATAGTAACAATGTAACTTCCATGAGCTCTGTTAAGAATGAGGAGGAGCATGCTGTGGGATGTGCTACACAAATGTTGAAGAAGAAGAAAATGCACTCTGCCAATTGGGGGAAAAAAATCCAGAAATGATGCAGTTTTCTATGCTTATCTTTTGTTAAAAACCTTGATTAATTATCTCAAACCCACTCTGTTTTGACCTCTTGCAAAATCTTTCACTTAACATCCTTCCCTGAAACTCTTATGGCAGTAATACCTACATTACGGGACAAGGGTTGCAGAAGGAGCAAAAAAATAGGCCGCCATGGAGATGTCACAAGAGTGAGAAAAGTGTGCGGTTCTACACGGATTTTCTAATCTAATCTTCATTTTCATTTGATTCAGATGAGTGCTTCCTTGTGAACCAGTGGATGGCTTTATGATGTTTTAGACACTGGGCCAATTTAGATCACACCAGTGTAAAAACCAAAGTAACTCGACTGAAATAAAATGATTTACATTGGTGCCTAAACTGTATAAGTGGGATGAGAATCATGCCCACTGCACTTTCTTGTGTGTAACTCAAGATATGAGAGTTTTCTTTAGCTTAAATTTAGCAGAACTAAAGAGGGGGCAGAGAAAACGCAAAATTAATATATCCAGATTTATGGTCCAGAGTAGTTAATATCATACTACAGCAGAAGGAATTAGAATGTGTCTGGCAAATGTTGACAATCACAGAATTACAAATTACCATTGATATCTCCTATTTCCAAGTATGGGGGAAACAGAAGAACTCTGATACCATTGGACTGAACAGCTGGGAAATGCTGACTCTTAATGGGAACCCACAGATGGAACTTGAGAAAGAGAGTCTGGTTTTGTTAAAATATCTTTCCACAGTGACCTTTCTCCCTTCTACAGAAAGTGAGGCAAATGTAATTTCAACTTTGTCATTTCATTGTAAGGTGGAATTTTCTGCATGAATCCAACTCTTTTTTTAAGCTGGAATAGTTTTATGAGAGGATCAAGAACTATTCCAACAAACTAATGTAAGAATTCTGCAGGGTAGAGGGCACCATTTCTGGCTCCCTTTCACATCTAAAGTGCCACAAAGGGTAAAGAGGGAGATAAAGAATTTATCCATGGTCTTTGCTGTATTTGTTTATATTAGGTATTTGGGATGGATAAGTGATCCCTCCCTTCACTCTCTCCTTCCCCCTCCACCATAATTTTAGATCCACATTACATCTTTCAATCTAAATTACTATAGTCCCCACTCCCCTGAAACTGGTTTTTCCTATGTTACAGTATAAATTCCTGCAGTAGATTCAATGGACTCAGATATGGGGAGAAAGTGATTTAATTACTTGGTACCTAACCCAGAGAAGTTTGGATAAATGCAAGACAAGGGAAACTGATAGTTACAGGCTAGAAGGATGACCCTTTCCTGAACTTATGTGCAGCTGTTTCAGAGCACTGGCCTCTCCTTGTTCTTAATGAGTTAAAACAGGCTCTTTGCTTCTCTTTCAGCAGCACATGACATGGTTCATATTGCTCCATACCAATGTCATACAGCTAGATACAATGCAATTTTCACCCTCTGCCGGTAGTAACAAGTCATCCATCAATGCATTCCTGATCTCACTGAAGTCAATAGGAGTTTTTCCATTTACTTCAATGGAGGCAGAACTGAACCAGCCTGTCAGAGCTTTATTTTATAGCTATTACATGGATCTCCATTCAATTTACCTAGTCTTGTTTACTGGTTATGAAATGCATATTTAACTACAGTCCTCTACCTCCTTCCCTACCCCTCATTCAAATTTACCTAAATCCTGTGGTTTAAGCTACTTTATTTGCACACTTAAAGTGGGTCTAAACTTGTCCCCAGCTTCAAAGGGGGCATGTTAATCGGGCAATGGGAGATTACCATGAAGTGCTGCGGGGAATGTGCAGTACTTCATTAGGCTAATTCTCCTTGGTGGCAACTTTTGAAGTGCTGACATGCCTTTACTCACGCAGGTTCCAGAGCAAGGCAGCACCCAAGTGTTCAGACAACTTCTTGTGCCTGCTGCTGACCAACTAATCAACCAGTTGTTCTTGCCCTCTGCCAGTTGGACCTCAGAGGCTGGAGTCTCATGTTGGGGTTGGACTTCACTGGCCCTAGCTAAGTGTCTACCAGCAGGTTCCAAGGGTGATGGTTGGAGCATGGCTACTCCTGTGGGCCAGGCTTTGAGACCCCATAGCTCATTACAGTGACTGAGCATTAACTTCTTTCGCAGAGGCTATAGTAGGGGTGGAGGGGGAGCTGTCCACCCTTACCCTCTGAAAGTGGGCAATGGTATAGTGGCCCCATGGTTGCATCACTTAAGTCACTCCTTACAGCCCAATAACCTGGCCTAACAGCCAGAGTCAAAATCAATACACATTGGTCCCTAGTCTCTGGGAAGAGTGGTCTGAGAACCCAAGTAAATATATACCAGCCCCTAGGCTCTGGGCAGTGCAGTCTACTGCTTGGAATCCATATATATCCATCCCAGTCACAGGGCAGTGCAGCCTAATGGCCTGAATCAATATATTAGCTCCTAATCTCAAGCATGTGAAGCATACGAGGGGCTCAGTGGGGAATCCCATTGAAACATGCTGACTGCAAAAGGGAGGTACCTCTCATACACCTCCAGCATCAGCTTTCCTCTCCTCAGGGGGTCGGGTACCTGTCTGGGAGTCAGGGTCTCCAGCTTCCTCAGTCCAGGTTCCAGGCTGATCCACAGCACAGGCTGGCCCAGAACATACATCCCACAGTCATCCCAGACTGACATGGACTACTTCATTTTATGCTGAGGTTGTTGGAGCATGCCTAGAAATACTGGGTCACAGAGCTCCCACCACTAAGCATTGGCTTAACCCTTTTTGTCCCAGTACAGGGGAATATTCATTTCATCACAGGGACTCACATACCACATGTAAAGGCAGTATGCTCCCTATAGCACTGGGCATGTTCTCTTATCCATCAGAGAGCTCTGAAAAGACAGGTACCATCACAAGGTTGTGCATTAATGGACCTCTGGTATTTCGTTACAGAAATCAAAAGACTATCTAATGTGAGTATGTGCATGTATATACATAGATAGCTGCCTCGACAATAAAACAATGTAATAATATTATACTTTAAAAAAAACATTGAGAGTTGAAATTCCTACAGCAGTAACATTAAGCCCTCATGCTTACATGTGTGCATTACTGCAAGGTCAAGATCACCCACTGTGTGTGTGCAGCAATAAAGAAATATTTCATACATGCATTTTTCTTTACAATAAAATGTACCTTTTATATGTAAACCAAAACACAATATCTGTTATGCATTAATAGTCATCTTCAGCCCATAAGCAGCAAATATAACATGATGAGGCAAACATACACCTGCAGCTCCTACTGAAGCCAATGGAAACCCTAGAGATTTATATAAGTGGCAAATTTGGCCCAGTAGGCATATGTAGCTATAACTGTATAAATACTGTGTACACGACTTCATATTTTGTTTGATCACTCCATCTGTAGGAAGGCAAGCAAGGAAGATGAGTTGTGTAGCATTTTTTCCATTCTAGTTCCTCCACCAACATCAACATTTCCCCCTAATTCAAATATCTCAGGGTTGCATCCATTTCCAGGGCCTTGATTGCTTAGATCAGGCATTGCTCCAGATATTTTTATCTTTGAATTGAGCTTGCCTTTACCCATATTCAACAGGACTCTGATATATGGATAATTAAGCCTGCCCTGAGTGACAGATGAGTAGCTTACACAACCGAATCCAAGCATGTAATTAAAGTTCCCCTTTTAAACACAGCATTTCAATTGATTTATACCATGGAGAGTCTTGTTTCCTTGTCTCCAACACCACTTGGTAATAGGCCATACTACTGAAACTCTGTGGCATTACCTCTTTCCACTTGCATTAGCTAAATGTACAACTTTCCTGATTTTAAAAGAAAAACATGACTGAAAGCCTATTGCAAAATAGGAGTGTGTTTGTGTTTGTCAGGCTATGCCAAAGTGTGGAGCACCTGACCTGTCATTAGTCAGAGTGCATCGGCCACACAGGGACCTACAGAGGGGAGTGCATGTGCTGTGCGTGAGGAATGTTATTTGCTGTTAAAAGCCTAGTGTGTTTCTCCAGTTGAAATGAAATAGTCTTTGTGGCAGGTTCTCTTTCACACTCTGGGGGCTAGTGAAAGCAAAATGTGTTGTGCAGAAACCTGTCAGCACAAATCACAGTTGGAATATGCAGTACAACTTGGGCCAAGCCTTGGACAGTCTGATTACTAGAAGCTTCAAGTAGCTTGGACTTCAGGCAGTGAGACAGAAGGTTTCAAAGAAGGCCAAGGTGTTTCTGTGCACATCATACAAGAGAAAACTCTTCTCTGATTCACCAGGGAAAGAACCCCATTTTATGGTGGTGGTTTGGGGATTTAATAGTTTATGTTTTCTTAGGGCCATTCTAATGTCTTTTCCAGGAAGAACAAATTCTTGGAAATAATAAGGGATGTTGGCAGCAACATCATAGTTGTGTTTAAGATAACATTAGAGTCCCATTATAAACCAAATTTTCAAACACCTGGGGGAGGGTTTACACAGCCAATACTATGTTGGTGAATACCATGTAAATACATATTTACAAGAGTATTCAAATGTGTTCTAATAGCTATCTTGAAAAGCTAATTATGGTGGGAGTCAACAGTTAAGAGTGTATCAGCAATACCTTGTGGCTTAATGTGAAATTAGTATAACAGATTGTGATAGCTTAAAAGAGTGATTGATTGCAGCTCATAGGCTGAAATAGATTCTGATAAAATATTCATCAAATTTTGACTAGGGAACAAATTAGTTAAAAATCTTACTCACTTCACAGACAAACCACAAATGAAGAAGGGACTAAATTCATTAAATACATTGTGTTGTGAATAGCTCAGCTGGATGGGTGATGGCCCTGTTACTGCGTTGCTGGTGAACTCATGCATCCTTTTCTCAGATGAGTAACTATTGCAGGAGGAATGCTGTGAACTTTAAGTTATTAATACTTGTAGAGATTATGGAGACCTTGGAATGAAAGATGGTATAGACACATGAAGCATTATTATTTATTTCTATACTCTTGTTGAGCCATGTCTACACAAGCAGCTTTTCCTGGCAAAACCGGGGCTTTTGCTGGAAAAAAATGCAGAGCATCTACATGGCAAATGTGCTTTGTTGACAGAACCCAGCACATCCACCAGCAGTGTTATACCTCCCCCAGTTCCAGTATAACACCACTCTTGACAGTGTTGTGTTGACAAAACAGAGGTGTAGACACTCCAGGGCTCTTCTGTCAACAGACAGAGCTCCCAATTCACTGGGCAGCCCTGTTTGCAGAGGTTTCAGTCAGCCCTTCTGTTGAGAGAAGGCTGAGCAGTCTGTCTGTTCTCTGTTGACAGAGCAGATTGCTCTTTTGATGTGTTTTTATGTGTAGATGCAACCTGTTGACAGAAGTTTTGCAGGGAGATCCCTTCCGACAGTTTCTTCTGTCGACAGGATCTGGTCCAAGGATCTGGTCCAAGAGGTAACTGTTACTGGACCGCTTGGAAATAGTGACCACAATATAATAACTTTTAATATTCCTGTGTTGGGAAGAACACCGCAGCGGTCAAACACTCTGGCATTTAATTTCAAAAAAGGGAATTACACTAAAATGAGGAAGCTAGTTAAACAGAAACTAAAAGGTAGAGTAACTAAACTAAAATCCCTGGAAGCTGCATGGAAACTGTTTAAAGACACGATACTAGAGGCCCAACTTAAATGTATACCCCAAATAAAAAAACACAGTAAGAGACCTAACAAAGAACCACCATGGCTTAACAGCCATGTTAAAAAGACAGTGAGAGAGAAAAGGGCAACTTTTAAAAAATGAAAGTCAAATCCTAATGAGGAAAATAGAAAGGAACATAAACACTCCCAAATTAAGTGTCATAATGTAATAAGAAAAGCCAAAAAAGATTTTGAGGAACAGCTAGCCAAAAATTCAAAAAACGATAGTAAAATGTTTTTTAAATACATTAGAAGCAGGAAGCCCGCTAAAAAAGCAGTGGGGCCCTTGGACGATAAAGATATAAAAGGAGCGATCAAGGAAGATAGTGCCATTGCGGAGCAATTAAATGATTTCTTTGCTTCAGTCTTCACGGCTGAGGATGTTACAGAGGTTCCTAAATCAGAGCCAGCCTTTTTAGGTGACAAATCTGAGGAACTCTCTCAGATTGAAGTGACATTAGAGGAGGTTTTGGAATTAATTGATAAGCTGAATAGTAACAAGTCTCCAGGACCAGATGGTATTCACCCAAGGGCTCTGAAAGAACTCAAATGTGAAATTGCAGAGTTATTAACAGTGGTTTGTAACCTATCCTTTAAATCCACTTTGGTACCAAATGACTGGAAGACGGCCAATATAACGCCAATATTTAAAAAAGGCTCTAGAGGAGACCCTGGCAATTATAGACCGATAAGTTTAACATCAGTACCAGGCAAATTAGTAGAAACACTAGTAAAGAATAAAATTGCAAGGCACGTAGAAGAGCACGAATTGTTGGGCAAAAGTCAGCATGGTTTCTGCAGAGGGAAGTCGTGTCTAACTAATCTATTAGAATTCTTTGAAGGGGTTAATAAACATGCGGACAAGGGGCACCCAGTGGACATAATATACCTAGATTTCCAGAAAGCCTTTGACACGGTCCCACACCGAAGGCTTTTATGTAAATTAGGCGGTCATGGGATAGGAGGAAAAATCCTTTCATGGATCGGGAATTGGTTAAAAGACAGAAAACAAAGGGTGGGAATAAATGGTAAATTTTCATAATGGAGGAGGGTAACTAGTGGTGTTCCCCAGGGGTCAGTCCTGGGACCGATCCTGTTCAACTTGTTCATCAATGATCTAGAAAATGAGGTAAGCAGTGAGGTGGCAAAGTTTGCAGATGACACCAAGTTGTTCAGGACAGTCAAAACCAAAACAGATTGTGAAGAACTACAAAAAGATCTCAGCAAACTGAGTGATTGGGCAGCAAAATGGCAAATGAAATTTAATGTGGGTAAGTGTAAGGTAATGCATGTTGGAAAAAATAACCCAAATTACACGTACTACATGATGGGGTCAAATTTAGCTACGACAGATCAGGAAAGGGATCTTGGAGTTATAGTGGATAGTTCTCTGAAGACATCCACGCAGTGTGCAGCGGCAGTTAGTAAGGCAAATAGGATGTTAGGAATTATTAAAAAAGGGATCGATAATAAGACAAAAGATATCATACTTCCCCTATATAAAACTATGGTACGCCCACATCTTGAGTACTGCGTGCAGATGTGGTCTCCTCACCTCAAAAAAGATATATTGGCATTAGAAAAGGTTCAGAAAAGGGCGACTAGGATGATTAGGGGCTTGGAACGGGTCCCATATGGGGAGAGGCTAGAGAGACTGGGACTTTTCAGTTTGGAAAAGAGGCAATTGAGGGGCGATATGATAGAGGTATATAAAATCATGAATGGTGTGGAGAAAGTGAATATAGAAAAATTATTTACCTTTTCCCATAATACAAGAACTAGGGGACACCAAATGAAATTGATGGGTAGTAGGTTCAAAACTAATAAAAGGAAATTTTTCTTCACACAGCGCACAGTCAACCTGTGGAACTCCTTGCCCGAGGAGGCTGTGAAGGCCAGGACTCTATTAGGGTTTAAAAAAGAGCTTGATAAATTTTTGCAGGTTAGGTCCATAAATGGCTATTAGCCAGGGATAAAGTATGGTGCCCTAGCCCTCAGAACAAGGGCAGGAGATGGATGGCAGGAGATAAATCACTTGATCATTGTCTTCTGTTCTCCTTCTCTGGGGCACCTGGCATTGGCCACCGTTGGCAGATGGGATGCTGGGCTGGATGGACCTTTGGTCTGACCCAGTATGGCCGTTCTTATGTTCTTATGACAGAGGCTTCTCATGTAGATGTGTCCTTGCAGAATTCAATGGTTCTCCATATTTAGCAAGAGTCTTCCTGATGGAACTCAAGACCATGCTAACTGCATAGCATGCTCCAAAGGAGCTCAAATTCATGCTCCTCTGTTTCCATGGTGATGGCCTCTGGAACCACCTCCTAAAAGAGTATGATGTAATTCAAAACCAGAACTAGAGGAAGTCAAACTCCCACTGCTCTTCACTTGCACTCTGCATTCAAGCTTGTCCCTCACTGTTTACATCAGACTTTTCATGCAGGTATCCTTAAAAAACAAGCAAACAAAAAAGTGTGAGGGGAAAAAAGCTTCCCATGGTGAGAAACAAAATGGGCTACTAAATATATACTTGCCTTACCTGCAAGCAGATGGATGATGCTGGAAGGTCGCCCCATTACCATGGTTAGTTCAATAACATCCTCATTTAAAAACATGTCATCCACATTCAATTAGTGTGCTTCACACTCTGGTGCTTTCACCGTGGCAGTGCCCTGAAGGTGTTCTCTCTGTGTGTCACTGCTTTGTAGAAAAGCACCTGATTCAAAAGAGGGAGAAAGAAGAGGAGGAGTCAGCAAGGTCAGGGAGGAATGGAAAATTAGAACAATGGTTGAGTAATCAGTTTCACAATTCAGGGCATGAACTAGAGCAAAAAGAACCTAATAATGAAACCTTGAGGATAAACCTCTGTATTCACATCAGTGCCCTGACAGCTGGCTATTTATTACCTTCTAGAGTAGTGTAATTAGGATGTTATGTTAGATAGTGTTGATGTGCCAAATATAAGGCCCCTTTTAAAACAGCCTCTAGCTCCTTTTGGCAAAGGGACAATTACATAGCGATCATGTACTGAATGTCCCTGAAAGGCTATGGGTTGTGAAAATGTAACGTCTCCCCTCCTTGCACTTTGTATAATAGTTTTACTGTTGTGTGAAGTGGGGATCTGCTACCTGATCAAAATTGGAGTTCTTTAAACACACTTTGCCGAGCTGCAAGGCAATTGAGAATCAAGTCCCTTATCATTTATTCTGTATTGCTACCACATAAAATATTATTTTAATCTTGTGCAACTAAGATTAATAGCAAAGAAAGCTCGACAAAAGAACAAGAACATCTACACTTGCCTTGTCAATTTTCAGAAGGCATTTGACAGTATAGATCAGAAAATGATTTGGGCAGTGTTGGAGTCATACAGAGTGGATAGCAGACTGATAAAGTTGTTGAAGAATATTGATGACAATGTGGAAGCAGCAGTGAGAATATGTAGGAAGTAGGGAAGTTGGTTCAGAATGAGTAGACGTATGAGACAAGGAGACCCGATATTGCCAAGTATCTTCATCATGCATCTAGAAAAAGCGATGAAGAAGATCAAGAAAGAGGTAGAAGGGGTATCTGTGCACAGGATAAGAATTAACAACTTGAGGTTCACGGACGATATAGTTATCACCAAGGAAGGTGAGGAGAAGTTAGCGATAACTGTGCAGGTGCAAAACGAGGAAGGTAAGCGGTACGGACTGATTACGAACATAGATAAAAACGATGGTATTTGGAGATAAGGATTTGGAAGGAAGAGCAGTGTAGATGGGATTGAACTAGAAAATGTAGAGAAGTTCATGTATCTGGGGAGCAACATCACGCATGATCTAGACTGTAAGCAGGAAATATCAACTAGTATAGCAAAAGCAAGAGCAAGTTTGAACACAGATAAGATCTGGAAAAGCAAAGTGGTTAGCTTAGGAATGAAGCTGAGCATCTTGAAAACGTGTGTATTCAGCAGCATGTTTTACAGATGTGAGACATGGGTGATAATGAAAGATTCAAAGAGAAAAATATTAGCATGTGAGAGGAGTTGTTATAGAAAGATTGTGAGAATAAGATGGATGCAGAAGGTCACCAACGAGGAATTATATAGGAAGATACAGCCAAAAGAAACCTACTGCCGAAGGTTATACAATGGAAGTTACAGCTATTTGGGTGTATTTGCAGAATGAATGATGAATGAAAAATCAAGACTCTGGTATTTGGCATTATGGATGGTTCAGCTAGGAGAGGCAGACCCCAGAGAGAACAGGTAGATGATACACTAGATTAGTGCGGAGCTAGTCAACAGAAACTAAGTCACTCTGAACTGGACAGGGAAAGATGGAAGGAAATAGTGAGAGAGGCATCAGACACCAAGGGGCACTGAGCCCATGGTTGATGATGAATCTTGTGCAAAGTGGTATTAGTGTAAATACATATAATTTACATGTGAAATGTCATGCCCACAGAGCTGTGTAATAAATACATAAACTTTATAACAGAAGTAGAGACAGTGAACCCTTAAAATAATACCTACTATGATCAACATTTGTTCAACACTGATTCTTCCCAAATTATGCTTCACGTTTTATAACAATGCTTGCAAATGAGGTGCCACAGCTACTGAACTGCCAATGACATCAATGCTAAATAGCGGGGTAATTAACGTTGTTATTACGATAAAGAATGTGTGGTAAAACAAAAAAGAGTTGTGCCTGACTCAGAGATGCCCTCATAAAAAATGTCTGCTTCATCAGAAGGCTTGTTTTTTTGTGCTTAAATGGGAGCATGAGAACAAAGCTGGGTCTATAAATGATGATGATGAACCAAGCTGTTTGAGTGCACATTTACCTCATAATACATATCAGTTTAGGCTTGCACTTATGCAACCCTAGTTCATCTCCTGAAAGTCATCTTCAAGAAACATGTTTCCTGGGACTTTGTAAAGGAAAAAGAAAATGAACAAAAAGGAGAGAGAATAATTAACGTATTTTTGACACTAGCATTGTAAATGCTTTAACCTTCCATTTTTCTGTCATATTTTAATAAATATGTCACAGTCATTTAGTTTCTACTTTTCAAGCATTCTCATGTTTTTTACGCAAGGCTTTTAAAAAAAACTTTTTTATGTAAAACAGGTTCAGGAACATAATCTGGGCAAGAAAAATGTTACTTTTTAGTTATTAATTGAAGAGCCTATAGCATTCATAAAAGTCTAAGTAATTTTAAATCAAACCTAGCGGTACCTTCTAAGAATGATGTGTCCTTTTATGTTGTATATTTTTGATTGGCCAATTGAAAAATAAAATAACACCCATCTCTGAGATCAATCAAAAAAGGACAGAAGAATAGCAAGAGTTAGAATGGGCAAAACAAGAGCGAGCATCTGCCAGATGAGTCATCTGATAAATTACAGTTTAAAGATATGGTGAAATATAGTTAGGAAATTCTGTGATTGAAAGAATTTTTGCTACAACAAATTAAAATGGAAAAAATTTCATAATTTAAGTAGTTGCTATTTTATGTTATCTTTCAACCAAGAAAGGTTGAGCTTTCTTTCACTAGAGTCTCAGTAGGACAGAAAGAGAGCTAGGGGTATATAAAGGTCTTGCTTCTGGAGTTAGGAGGTGGGTTATTGCAGGGCTCTATAACCAAGCTTTCTCCAACCTTAGTCAACCTATATATATCAATAACCTGTCAACAATGGAGTCACGTAAGTTCATTTATGCAGACAACATCTATTGTGGTACTCAGACCCAGACATTTCATGAGCTTGATGCCACCTTAAATCAGGACATGGTAAAGTTAGCTAACTATTGTGGGACTTGGTGCCTCCAGCCAAGTGTCATAAGAACAGCTTCCAGTTTTTCCCATCTTTATTATACCAGAGCAACTCGAGAACTGAATGTTTATCTGAATGGTCAGAAGGTAAAACATGAAATAGAACTGGACAATCTAGGAGTGACCTTAGATCACACACTGAGGTAACTCCATCTGAAGAAGATACCAGCTAAAGTTAAGATATGCAACAATCTTAGCAAATTGACAGGTTCATCTTGGCATATTCATGTCCCAACCCTGTGGATGTCAGCTCATATTTGGTGGTGCAGTATTGTGCACCAGTATGGACTTGATCATCACACACCAAACTGCTGGATATGGAGCTACATGCCACCATGTGCATCATCTCTGGCACTCTGCATCTGACTCCACTCCCAGGGTTCCCAGTTGTGAACAATATTGCTCCTCCTCACATCAGACAAGCAACTGCCACTGGCAAGTTATTGGAGAAATTATGCACCAACCTAAGCCTGCAATCTTTTAAAATCACCAGACGCCTATTTGCTGTCACATCACCAATTATGGGCTCATCTGCCACACCAGGATGTTAGAACGGAAACACACTGGCAAGAGAAATAGATATCTGTTCTAATTCCGAACCAGTCCCTTATCGCCCACCCCACAAGCTGTCTGCCTGATTTTAACCTGTCCTGTTGTCAGTGGTCCCTGGTGAACAGGTTTTGGAATGTGCAAGATCTCTGTGCTACCAACTTCATGATAGCTCTTTGTGCAGTTGCTGATGACTGTCAGCTAACTGGGTTCAGCAGGGACTAGAAGAACTTCATCACGCCACTGAAGATGCCATTGCTTGGCTAGACAACTATGTACATGTTAAATAAATACGTGGTAGATTTTATCCCACTGCAAAATACATTTTGTAATTTACCCAGCAAGTTTATTTAGTCCATTCTCATGATTGCTCCACGTCTGTGTCCTATCTATGTCATGTTTTCATTAGTTATGGAGGGGCTTGAATGGGAAAAAAAATAGATACACCTATAGATGGAGACAGAAGAAACAAAAACAGTCATAGCTCTGAAAAATGTTTCCCCCCTGCACTTCCCTCAGTCTCTACAGACACTCATTTATATAAAACTTCCCACCACCAACTGCAGTGCTGCTGTGTGGAAAGGAACTATGAAGAGGTTGCCTTTTGGGAGCTGGTTTTGTCTTTCCCATTCAACAGGAGTGTGACTGCAGCAGAAGGCAGCATATGTGTTTAATTCAATAGAAACTTGGCAGGGGCTCCGGTTCCCGCTGGCAAATGCTTAATATGTTCCCCATTACCCTTCTGGATCTTCTGCACCATTTGAGCTAATAATGCTTGTGGTCACTCCCAAGAAATACTTGGCAGCCGCATGGCCCAGATGCCAAGCTGTGATATGTGCATGTGTCCAACAACAGCTGTATGCAGTGTTGTTGTGGCCATCTTGGTCACAGACATGTAGGGCAGGGTTGGGGAAGCTTTCTTGGATATGTGGTCACTGACCCACAGAAAAAATCAGCTGGGGATAACACACACACACACACACACACACACACACAAAACCCAAAGTGAGAATCACACACACACACTATTCCCCCCACAAAATGCCTTTTTGGTGTGGTGCTTTTTTTTATTTAGTGTGATGACTACAGTTGCTATTTCTTGAGTGCCTCATTATGTTTGCTGGAACTGACAATGTTGCTACTCACAACTGGCTTGCCAGATTTGTGTCTGTTAATGTGGAATGCAGGCTGTTATTTGCAAGAGAAAGCTTTGAAAATAACTGCTCACAGCAGTATGTGCTGCCATAGAGTGATGCGGGTTTCAGCCTCTCTCTCCTCAAGTTTGGACATTTATCAGCACCTAAAAAAGAGTCTCTAGAATTCCAGTATAGGCAAATTGTTGTATTTAGTTATAAGTTCACTGGTACTTTGCATTTCGATAAGTTCATGTTGAAAAGCTTCAGGTGACTTGAGTACTTCTACATTGAACAGTGTGGACAAAATGTTAAATACCAGTTCCTTTGATCTCAGGTCTTGAAACTGGTCACAAAATTTCTGATGTAAATTTGTGCACTCCCTGGCCTGCTCTATTGTTGATGCAGGTTTTCGTCCCCAAAGGGATCAAAAATGCACCATGTTTTCCTTCTCCATTTGCATTTGCCACAACTTGAATTTAGCTTCAAATGAGCTAATAATTGAAAAGAGAGGGGAAAAAAAGGAAGGAAGAAGCTGGTTAGGCCCTTGCAATCTGCACAATTTGACAACACACTGACGTGCTGAGTAATGTCAACCTTGAATGTAAGGTCACACAGCAACTTGGGGTTCCTCAGCTCAACCACAGGTTTTCCATCTCTAAAAAAAGTTTTACTTCATTCCTCAGTTCATAAAACCACATCAGCGTACTTCCATGGCGCAGCCCTCACACTTAGCAATAATTAACTAATAATTAAGCCAGTCTCTGCTTCAAGGTCTTTCAACCAGCTCTTTAAACCGATGGCTGTTTAATCCTTTACTTTTGATAAAGTTAATGCTTGATACTGCTTTCAACATTACATTGTTCAGTTGCCTGGACTGTTCATACAGAATCTCATGATGAATGATGCAATGACACACAATCAATTTACTAGGATCAAGACCAACGTGCTCCTCTCTTGTTCTCGACTAAGGCAAATAATCCCTTCTGAGATACAACCATACCTGCAGCACCATCAGGAGAAAGATTGCTCAGTTTTTCAAATAATAACTGAAGCTCATGCACTGCTGCCATAACCTTCTCAAAACTATCTTCACCTCTGGCAGTGTCATGCATTGACACTGAAAAAAGCAAGTCCTCTCGAATCTCAGGACTTGGTGTGATTCCACACAGGAACATAGCCAGGTGGGCTGTACTTATCATGTCTGTTTGTCTCATCAACAGCCAGAGAGTAGAATTCTAAATCAGCTTTCAGAGGCATTTCAACATTTAGCCATATCCTTAAATCGATCTGACACTGTCCTGTAAGATAAGCTCACACTCTCAAACAATCTTTGGTTTCTCTGGTGCCAGTAAAGCTGTGGTTGCAGCGATGCACTCCTTTACCAGCCCTCTTGAGCATGAAGCTGAATTCTTTTTGTAATAAGCTTACTCACCACATAACTTGCTTGACTAATACTGTCCATCTCTTTGTGTTTTTATGAAAATTGTTTGCTGGGTATTCAAACTCTTTACTTTGTTAAATTTTGTCCACGCACAGCTGTCCTTGATATTCTTCATATTTGATATGCCTTGTGTTGTAGTGCCTTCCAAGCTTTGATTTTTTTTCAAGGCGGAAATCAATTCTCCACAAACCAGGCAAATAGACTTGCATTTTGCTGCCACAAAAAAGTAGTCATTTGTCCATTTTTTTCCATTAAAAACAAGACACTGTGTCTACTTTACTACTTTTGCTTGCAGCAGCCATTTTTAATTTGAAAAATGTGTATCTTCAGGCACCCCATCTGCCCTGAGGACAGCCAGCAGCTACTAAAAATGCTTTTACAACAAGTTCAATAAAACTGTTACAACTGTCCCAGCCAGACAAGAAACTTCAGGACTTGCCAGAAGAGAGGCTTGAGGGTTGGCTCGGCTGTGTCAGCCCCATCCAGAGCAGATACTTTGAGTGCCTTCTCCATTCCTCTATGCTTCAGCCACTGTACTCACACCATAAGCCTTCTTTCCTGCACTCAGCAGTAGTGGATGGCAGTCGTGCCTGGCTAGGGCACTGCAGGAAGCAGCTGTGGGGCATTTCTTATGGCCATCTGGCATGGCTCCATTGCTGCTGACTCAGCAGTGAAGGGGCATGGGAGCTTGCCTTCCAGCTGCCCAATGCAGCTCCCCACTCTGGGCATCTGACCCCTGCTGCATCTTTTTGCCAGCCCCTTTGGTATTCCTCTGTCTTGTGTCTCGCAGAGGAGGGGGTTTGTGCATGAGATGCAATAGGGGCTGGACAAAGTGGGGCAGGAGGGGCTGGAAGTAGTGTCTGGGTGGGTGCTGCAGCAAGTGGGGCTAACCAGTTGCTGGACCCCTTGCAGGCTGGATTAAACTGTGCCACAGGCCAGATCCATCCTGTGGGCCATATGTTCCCCAACTCTAATGTGAGGAGACAAGGTGGGTGAGAGAATATTAACTCCATAACTTTGCTGGACACAAAAAAATCATGCTCTGGAATAAAGACATTGGATTTATGGTTTACAACAAGACTGCAACACACTAATTTCCTCCATGCCGCCACCCCCACATTTTTAACCTCTAACAGCAGGGGTGTTAATGGGCTACATCACCTTGATTGGTCCCTTGTGTGCTAACTATCTATGTTAATGTATCCGTTTAACCTCCTATTTAGCTGCGACAGTCTGAGCACTTTTTCAAAAACTGAGGGGGAGCTCAATGTAGCTCCAAAGCTTGTATTTCTCATCCACAGAAGCTGGTCCGATTAAAGAACTACCTCACTCGCAGCAACTGTGTATATGTGGCATCTTTGTCAAGGCTTTGATTTGTATTGCAGCGGTTACCCAGAGATGTTCAATCCAAAGAATGGTTTGGGGTGGCTGCCCCATGCCACATGTTTTGTAGGGCCCTGTGGTGGCTGCCCCAACTATCCTATGGATGGGATCATCTTCCTTACTGAAGTTAGTCTGGAAGGACTGGAGTAGCTCCAGGGGTTATACCACTTGCCCAAAGCCCCTGCCCCAAGCGCCATGAGCCTGAGCTTATCAGCAACCTGGCATGGGGCAGCAGATGGGGTTGCCCCCACCCCTGCACACACACACACACACGCTCACTGTGGTGGTGGAAGCTACAGGAAGCAGAGCAACCAAGCAGCCTGCTCTGCTCTCCTGCCAGTCTCCTAGCTGGGTCACTCCACTTCACTGAAGCAGTGGGAAGCAGAGTGCCCCAGCCCTGGCGCCAGCCGGCTGTGCTCTGTGGGCTCAGGGCAACAGAGCAAAGTGGGCTGGGACCAGGGCTGGGCCACTCCGATTCCCACTGCTGTGGTGAAACAATGTGATCTGGCTGGGAGATGGTGGCAAAGCAGAGCAGGCTGCTGGGTCACTCTGCTTCCCATGACTCCTGCCACGCTGGTAAGTGCATGGGGCCAGGACCTCTGATGAGGGAGACAAGAGGGGCAGTTGCCCTTGGGCCTGGCATTTCAAAGGGGTTTGGAGATCTTGCTGCCAAAGTAGCAGCGGCAGTGGCTGGAGTTCTGGGCCCCTTTGAAATGTCAGGGAGTGCTGTGCTGCTGCTCCACATGTGCCTCTGAGGTAGCATAGGGCTGACTGCCCTAAGCCCCACCCCTTCTGCCCCTGGTCCAATCCCATTCCTGGAGTGTGGAGCCAGGCCACACTCCCACCTTGACCCTGGGTCTATTGCAGATGTCAGCACTGCTAAAGGGGGGCTGATGCCTGCTGCATCTTCTTGCCAGCCCCTGGGTAATCCCCTGTCTTGTGTCTCTTGGAGGAGGGGACTTTGGGTAAAGATGCAATGGGGGCTGGAGGAATTGGGGAGCAGGGCCTGGGGAGAAGAGGGTTGTACTGGGCCCTATGCTTGAGGCAGGGGATGGGCGTTGGCCTAGGTCCTGCTATTACACTGTGTGTGTGTGTGTGAGAGAGAGAGACAGAGAGAGGGAGAGAAGAGAGAGAGAGACTGCAAAAGAACTAGTGTTCCCAGACTGTGTCCGGTCACCTTTTGCCAAATATGGTTTGCAACATGATTAAAAGTAGATAGGTTAGTTGGAAGTGTCTGACACTTACCCATTTGCTGCAGCTTCTTTGTGGAGTGTGTGTTATTGATCCCAACGAACAATTCAACTTCATCTGTGGGAATTTGGGATGATAGACAACACACAGAGGAATGTAATCATAAAACGTCCTTCCTATGTCTTTTTTTTAGCAGTTTCTCTCTTTTCTGTTCATGATTTTCTTCTTTGATGCAGCTTTGTATTCCAGCCTCCTCTAAAGCCTCCGTGCATGTTGTCTGTTCTTTCCATTTTATTTATCTGGAATCAGTCTGTTGTCCCCTGAGGAATGAATTCTATTAACTGCAATTTTTTTGTGGTCAGCGGCCATTATATACAGCTTTGGAAAATTCATAAGAGTATCTTCAACTTGTCAGGTAATAAAAAGAAGAAAAAATGGAGATAGAAAATAAAAGGTCAAACCCACTGTAACAAGGCCAAATCAACAGTATGCTATTCTTGGAATGTGGCAGGGTGTTCCTGCCAACCAGCACTTCCAAATTCGCCACATTGTGAATAAACACAGAGATACTCATCAAATGCAGTAAGATGTACTCTGGTGCAGAGCTAAACTACCTACCGTGGTATCATTTGGGTTCTAAATAACATGCCACCATGTTTAGTCACTCAGCACCTTACGCGTTGTGGGCTATACTTTTAGATTTTGCAAGCTTGGTGTCACAGTGTCCTTAAAATAAAAAACAGACTAAAACATTGAGTGTGAGCAATTAGTCATTAGGCATAAAAGAGTCATTGCCCAACTCATACCAATTTAAAAGTAGAAAACATAAGGCTTTTTACACTGAATAGGCACTTCTGATTTTCTTCTCTTACTGTCCATTTTCATCAGTGCCTTTATGTGTATTTGAAAGACTTATTGACAGACTTCTGAAACATGGGATATCAAGCATTCCCAGTTTGCTCCCACTGGAGTGATTTCTGTATTACAAAATTAGACTGGGAGATCAAGGAATGATTGAGGCAGTAGCATGATGCTGATTACACAACAGCATTTTTTCTTCTAGTATCAATAAAGGAAAGTAAAAACAACAGTTCCAGGTTCTATTTTTCATTTTACAGTTTATTGGTGGTTTATGAGTGGTTCATACTCTGACCTGGTCCAAAAAAGGAAAACAATTTTAGGAATACAATTTAATTTTTACTCAAAATTATCCCATTACCTTTTAAAATCAATATATTCTAATCAAAAACTGTATTAGAATCACCTTCAAAATTGTTATTGAAATGTACTGAGAACTAGACTTTGTTACTGAAAATGGGTCTTTTCTGTAAACAAAAAAATCCAATAGATGATTTTGATAAATTATTGGAAAAATAACTATAATGTGAAAAAAAAGTGTCATGTTCAAAAATGTCAATAAACTTCTATTCAAAAGTTAATTTTGGGGAGAAAATTTTTCAGATAAAATGCTTTTCACGTGAAAATTTTCAACTAGTTCCAGGCCTTGAGATTCTTTCTGGTGATTTCTCTGGGGCCATGCCTGGAGAAGGGGCAGAAGTACAAATTGGAAGCAAGGTGGCGTACACCTTATCCATTGAAGAGCTGGTATTGTCCTATAAACTCACAGATTGACTTGACCCATGGTACTGGTTCTTGGCCCCTGCATGATAGTATTTCCTTCAAAGAGAGTATTTCAACTTCCTCCCTGCAGCCTAGCCCCAAAGTTCTCAGATAAGGGAGGGGGTGTTCCATTCATGATGCAGAAAGCCAATGCAAGTTAAGGTTGTTGGGGTCAACATTAATTTATTGGCTGAGAGATGGAGGAAGGGATGATATAACATAGGCTCATGCTCCAGTTTCATTCTCTCTGACTAGACATAGTAGTTTTCTCTCCATCCCCTCACCTTGAATACTAATGATGGCTTAGCGCTTAAAATATTACCACCTTTAAAGCTTCTCTGATTGTGACTTTGCAAGACCAAAATCTCAGAGTACTTGTCAGATCCTAAAAGACAGTGTTCCTGATGTTTTGGCACCTTTACAAAACAGGAGTTTTTGGTTTTGCTTTTGGTCTTTTGGTTTTTTTTGTCCAGAGAAGGTATCATAGCCACTTCTAAACTATTAAAAAGTGCTGCAGGGATATAATGATCTTTCTTAGTAAAATCCATCACATTAATTAGAAAGAAAAAGCATTTTGAAATGATTGACTGTGCCAAGCAACAACCTTTGGCTATTATAAAATTATTCTAGTGGAAATTTTACCTTGTGATGGGTCGAAATGGCCACATGTTGCTACTAGAATGATGAAAAGCCCCAGCTATTCATCTCATGCAGTCGACCTAAGGCAGTTTGTGTAAGAACTGACAACAGAAGAACAGGCATAATAAAAAGGGGTATCCTCTATCCAGGACAGAACTGGTGTGCAGGCTGCATTGGATAGACTATGTGTGTGACAGGGTTGCTACTCAATTGGAAGGATATTAATACTGTGCTTCAGTTTCGTATTTGTTACTACTTTCATCAAAGCAACAGCACCATGGCCAAGTTTAGCTCCTATAGCATGTGTTTTAAAGCAGCCAGAAGAATATAGGAAACAGCAACTGCCATGTGTAAGACTACCATACCAGTTTATTTTTACAGAACAATGAATCAGTGTGTACTTGGAAAGAAATCAAAAGAAATAGCACCTCTGCGAAATTTAAAAGATTCCTTGGAGTTAAGTAGCGCAGTGAGTCAATATTGTTGACCTGTGTTTTGGACACACCAACTACCTCATTTTAGTCCCTTGTGGAGATTTGTCGATATCAGAAATCCAACTTGGGACAGACAGCCCAGGCCTGGCCCTGATCCTGCAAGGAGCTGGAGTTGAAAGTTCACCACAATGTAGTAATAGATCTTCTTGGCTGTTGAGATTCAGCCCTGGAGTGGTAGTACTCAGGCAGTTTAGGAGTGAGCCCTGAGTTTGTATAGATTGGAGGAGGCACTTCTATGGCACCTGCTGCACTGGGCTTAAATTTAGCTTTTTCTCTTATTTTCATGAGAAAAGCTCTTTCTTCAAGAAATAAAGTAGAAGTAAACAACCCCGTCTTGATTTGCAATGTGGTTTTGACCTGCTTCTGTATTCACACCTCTTCTTTTGTGGAGAGTTAATAAATATTGGCAGTACAGGTTAAAACTCCCAAATCCAGCATTCTCTCGTCTGACAACATTCATCATCTGGGAGGACTGTGGGTCTTGCAGGACCAGAAAGTCCCAGGACTGGGAGGAGGAGGAGACAACCAGATGAGCAGCAGGAGCCCAGGATAGGGCACCCACAGCTGGTCTGGCAGCAAGGGATGGGGTAGCAGCAGCCAGGGAGCTCAGGGTTGGGAGCAGCAGCAGTGATCAGTGGCCCAAGCTGGTAAGCTGGTGGCCCAGGTGTGGAAGCATTGGCTCACAGTGTCTCATCTCAGGGTCTGGACAGAAAGCTGTGGCCCCAGGATGTTGTGGCTGGGGCTGTGTGGAAAGCCGCAGCCCTGGGAAGCTGCACCCCAAGAAAGCTGCAACTGGGGGTGGGAGCTGACAGCTGGAGAGCTTGTGGATGAAGGCAAGGGGGTCAGAAAACCACAGGCGACAGCAGGGAGGGGACCCCAGTAGCAGCAGCAGCTGAGGCCAGCAGCAGGGCAGAACTGACTCCCATGCCCTACCCCTGGTCTGGCAAAATCCCTGGTCTGGGACTGTCAGGTCCTGAGGATGCCAGGCCATGGAGGTTGAACCTGTACCTCCTTCATTATTTAGACATCTAAGTACTTGAGTTGCTAACCTCATCAGGTTCTTTGACATTTAAATGACGTCAATTACATCCACAAACTAACCAGCACACCCATAAAGTTGCAGGCAGAAAAAAAAAAGAAGATTAATTTTAAAAATCTGTGCCTAAGAATTCTGTATATTATTAAAGCAGTGTTTTGTTTTGTTTTGTCCTAAAAAACTGACATTTGTGAGAGAGAGTAAAACTCAGAAAAAAACATTCAGTGCAGTGATATAATTCCTGCTGTCAAAAGTACCTCTCATGCTACTTCCCTCCTCACCTGGAATTATGGCCATATCTTTGGACCACCTTATTACTTGTTTGATAAATGTTTTCTATTCACTGTTGTCTGACCAACTGACATTTCTTTAGAATGATTTTGCACAATGCTGTCATTCTGCTAACATGCATATTTATTAGAGGCTGATGGAATTAAAAAACTAAAACCCTAAATTGCTTTTTCCTTTCCCACTTGCCACAATCTGGAAAGGTCCCCATAAATATGAATGCTTCTTAATTCCTCTGTTACCAACATATAATGCATGAAATGCTGCTCAAAAATATTACTTCAAAAATCACTAAAAGGGAGATAGTTTGGGAATCTCATGGTTGCAAATAACTTTGCTGGAAAAAGGTGAGTCCTTTATGGAAAAGCTTTAGACTCATCATTTAACAAAGGAAGTGGCATGAAATGAAAGAGTCCTATGCAGCCAACTCAAACTTCATTGGACCACTGATATTTCAGAGCTCTATTTGGCATAGCTCTAGCAGCTACTACCTTAAAAAAAAAACAAACAAGGGCCCCCATTAACTTAAATCAAATTTTGCCTAGGTAAGGTTTCAATACTGCTAAGTTTCTAAGAGTACAATTGCAATTAAAAAATAAAATACAACTCATTTTCCTTAATATCTAGCCATTGTTATCAGGAGACTCCTCATATTGCTCATACTTTGCTGTGTTTAGTCTGTTGGCCAAAAAGATGACTCTAGAATATATTTTACTCTACCTTGAATAAGGGAGAAAGTTGTTGCAAAAAATCTGCCAAACTATATTCTGTGTTAGACGCAGTTTTGAGCAAATTTTGCACACCTGTCTGCAGAGCAGATGAGGGAACCAAAGCAACTGTTAACATAGAGCACACAGCCTAAAATCTGTCCACTATTAAATGCTAGGGGTACACTCCTCCTGACTTACTTGATCCCCATCCAGCTTGGCATGGCTTTTTTGCCAGTCCCTGTAAGGAAGGGCAGGATAGAGCAATTTATGTCTGTCCGACATTGCTCCTTTCCTAGGCGGAATTTTCTACGGCCCAGAGCAACATGTAAGTACTGGGGAGGATACAAGCATTTGTCCTTTTAATATTTGGAAAGAAAAAGTTACAGAGAAACAGTGACTTGAAAAAAATACCTTGTTTTACATAAAATTAACTATGCTACACTTGCTCTAGTGCAATATTTGTATGTATTGAACAGAGGGCAGCCAACTCATGCACTTCCCTGACCTTGACCTTATTGGCTGCCATCTGTGTTACAAAATTGAGATAATTTCTTTCACACTCCAGTATTAATTTAACAATGTGCCTGCATGCCACATGGCAAACTCCTCACTAACTTTTTTCTTCTAAACAAGACACCACCCTGTCTTGTTTTTATGCACTTGAAAAAGGTTTATAACTTCACACACACTGTGTGCAGGTTACAACGCAATGATCCAGGACTGATCAGGAGTGCAGACGTTTAGTAATGGGTAAGCATTATTCTAGCATAGTATTATTAATCACAAAATGTGTCTCTGTCAGCAGTACAGTTTCAGCTGAAACCCAGTTTATCAGCATTAATGTAGCTGAGAGCTAGACAGAATAGATTAGACAGCAATTCCACGTAGCACAGCAGTCTCAGTGCTAGTCTGACATAAATAGATTGTATTCAGAGGAGATTGTGTTTGGGAATGAACAGCCTTCTATAGTGTTTATTTTCAATTGTATATGAATAATAAAAAGGATGATCTGATTTAAGAAAATAGTATATCCTCTGACCCTTCTGCCACGTCCTCCTAAGCAGGTATTTCCTATTGTAGAACATCTAGGTAATAAACAAGATAAAGCATGTATGGAATATCTTAGGGATGCAAATAATGCAATTAGCATATTGCAAACCAAGCATACTCAACATATCTGCCTATCATCATTAGCCAAGGCTGCACTGATGCAGAACAAATACCAGCCTCCCAAACTGTCATGCATCTCTCTGCTCATATGGAACGTTTTTGAATGTTCAGTGGTATTTGTGTAAGGAACTGCAATAAACCTGTCCCTTTGAGCATTTCTCCCAACCATTGGAGCCCCTGAACTTGCCCAGTTATTGGCTTCACATTGACTCCACTCTCCTTGTCTTAGTCCTTGCAATGGTGTCTGCTCTTCCCGGTCTTATTTTTTTGTACCAGTAGGGACCAAAAGAGAAACAAGTGTTCTGATGGAATAAACTCTTCTTGGAACTAACCCAAAGGAAAACAGGCCAGCAGTTGCCAATTAGTTCAGGGATGCTTCCATACCAGTTTTACAGAAGTGCTTTTGACTGGATAGCCTAAACAGCCTCTCCTTGCTTCAAGAGCCATTTCCAGCTGCTAGTATCCTTCCTACTCCCTCCCTTGACTACAAATTCCTCTGTTTTTTAAGGCCTCCTCTCTACTTTGGCAGAGGTGGAGAGACAGGGCTGCTTCCTCATGCAGAGAATCTCTAGCCCATTCCCCATCCATGCAGGGTTTATACACCTTCTTGCACCTGAAACACAGAAGCAAAATCCTTTGTTTCTTGTACAGTGTTCCAGAATTCCTTCTCCCCCTAACTTCTTAAATGGAATACCAACTCCCTCTCAAAACATTCTGGATTATAATGATAAGAGTATCAAAAGTGAAGTTCAAAAATACTTGAAAATAGTTCTCCCTTTCTTCCTCTTTCATCTAAGAAGGTACAAGAAGCAGCCATTTAATTTTGGGAAGGACCCTGACCTGACATTTGGCCAGCCATATTGCTGCGAGCAAGTGGTAAAGATTTTATCTTGAATCAAGTCTACTTGTTAAGTTTTACCATTAGAAAGTGTTTTATCTTCATTTCTCTTGTAACCATTTCTCACATTAATGCCTTGTACTTAAAATCTCTCTGTTTGTAGTTATATAAGCTTGTTTAATTCTTTTGATCAAAACTGTACTGCATTGTTTGCATAACTCCATTTAAAGCAGAAAATTGTTGGATACTGTTGTCTTATTGGGCAAAAGGCCTACAGCATCTGAACTGGCTAGGAAAAGTCTGGAAGTACAGAACACATGTTTTGGGAGGTAATCAAAGATGAGGTGTGCATTGGGATTATCCTGCAAGTAGTAACCCAGGCTAGTGGATGCCAGAGTGTTAATCAAGTGTGCTGGAGAGCTGTTCCTATACAAATCCTCCAGGTATTACCTGCATGTTGTCAAGTGGGAACTAGAGTAGCAAAGTATTACAAGGCACCCAAGTTTTCAAAGCAGGTAGAGGTCATCAGCTTTATTGTACCCTTGACTGACACAACCACACATGTACTGACTGAAATCAAAGGTATTAGCACTCACACAATTAATCCTGCCACTGAACTGAAGCCAGCGTTAATTGGTGGAGCTCTGGTTAGCATCTGCCTCTGAGTTGGCAGATTATTTGTTCTATTACTAAAGGGCCACAAGAAAAAATTGGTTTCTCATGAAAATTTTCCAAGCAATTTACAATTTACATTTGTTGTCACCTTCCCTGTGAAGTACCCCAGAACACTTTGTAAACTATTCACTGTGTAAAGAACATGCATTATTGATGCTGCCATTAATAAATTAGTTACACTGCTAGAACAGCTTCATCAGTTTCAGCAAAATGTAGCCACACACATTTGATACCTTGTACGGCATTTGCCTGAAAGTAGCATGGATGTCTTACATATAATTTCATAAAAGGCACGCCCAAGAAAGAAAGAAATCCTGCTCATAAATGCATATAAACAGTAACCTTGTTCCCAAGGTAGTATGCGTGCAGTAGCACGGGTTCTACATTTATTTGAGAACAGGCACAGAGGTTCACCTCTATTCTATTAGTACAGTATTACAAAACAATTCAACCCAGCCTCTTGAAATGATGGCATGTTTTGTTTCCATCTAATATTTAAGGGCCTGTCCTAAAGTCCAGTAACACCAATGGGAGTCTTTCCATTAACTTCATTGGGCTTTGGATGAGATCCTCAAAGGTGATATAGTCCCTCTTTCCCTCTCCACATATAGGAATTGCCATAGCTGATCAGTCCAGAATTCTGTCTCTGCCGCAGTTAGATTCTTCATGGGAAAGCGCAGATAATCCTGTAATGGACAACTATGGAAAAGGGTACTCCATGCAGGAATTGTATTTCCATCTTCCTATGGCTCATGCTCTGGAGCACTAAGAGAAGGCAGTGTCTTGGCTGAAGAAATCAGAGGCAGAGCTTCCAGAAGCCTGTTAAATATTGAAGAGCGAGTATTCACCAGGCAGAAGAAAAGCAACATATTGATTGACTCACTTTTTTGCTCCAAGCAGAAAGATTCTGTGAAATGGCTTGCAAGAGCAACGTGCTCTTCCTTATTTTTATCTTTTGGAAAACCCATTCAAGGAAGAGGCCTTTTATGTTTGCACACAGTAATAAGAGCCATTACATTGGTATTGATCCTTGTGCTAGAAATGGGGTTGCTGGTATTTATTGTCTGTGATGTGCCAAGCTTCTTGCAGATTGCTTTTGGCAGCTGCTCTGACATCAAGTGTTCAGTGCATGCAAACAAAAGCTTTGACATTCACTTGGGGGTTGTAAATGGCCTGTAGTTAATACCATAACATCTGCATGGTAAACACAAGCAGTTCATATATTTTGCCTTAAGATGCTGCAGAGGACAAGAGGCTGTACCTAGGCAAAGACTGGATTCACTGACTGTTATTCTAGAAGGAGCCTAAGCAACGGTGTGACTGGGTATGGTCACGGAAGAGCCCTGGAGGTTGTCCCCCACTGCGCTGATCATACCACTGACACCACCTTCTTGCTCTCTTGGGCTCTCCGCTACCCTGTCCAGCTGGGCCAAATCCTCTGGTCTCCTCTAGACAAGACATGGAGTTGGTGTTACCCACCCCCCACCCACTTCAGAGCAACGCAGGCACTAACCCACTTCATCTCTGGGAGATTGCAGTTCTAGGGCACAGCACCCAGAAAACCAACCCCCAAAAGGAATCAAACCCCCAAATAAATCAGTCTCTGTGCAAAAGTGTTGTACAGAGAGTAGGCCACCTTTATCAATAAAAGAGAGGTATGCACAGTGGTGCCCCACTCCCAGTAACAATTATTACTGGGCTTGATCAAAACAAAAGGGTTTTTATTTAAACATAAAGGCTGTGTCTACACTACCACCCTCCTTCAAAGGAAGGATGGTAATTAGGGTGTTGGGAGTTTACTAATGAAGTGCTGAGCTACATACACTGCACTTCATAAAGCAAATTCCCCCTGTGGCAACTTCAAAGTTTTAAACTTCGAAGTGCCGGCTCACTTCTAACCACGGCTCACCCGCTGGTATTTCGAATTGCCGGGGCAAAATTTTGAGGAGTAAAGGGACTTCAAAGTTGCCCCAGCACTTAAAAGTACCGACAGGTGAGCCATGGCTAGACACAAGCCGGTGCTTGGATATTTAAAACTTTGAAGTTGCCAAGGGGGGTGGGAATTTGCTTACTGAAGTGCTGCATATGCAGCTCAGCACTTCATTAGTAAATTCCCAACACCCTAATTACTATCCTTCCTTCAAAGGAGAGTGGTAGTGAAGACAAGCCCAGAAAGTAGGATTTAAGTAGTTATAAGTGAAAGCAGACAGATTAAAGTAAATTGTTGGATTGCAATGAAAAGAAAATGCATGGCTACTTCCAACTTCCCTAAGAAACTTATCACATGTAGGTTCTTATCCTAAATAGCTGTTCATAGCTCAGGTAAACACTTCAAACCAGAGCTGTTCTTTTGCTCTGATTTGAGCCATCAGCCTTTAATAATCCTCTGTTTCCTCCAGCATGAGTCAGGTAGATTCCAAGGCAGACTGAAAACAAAAACTAACAGCTTCCCATTGCTTGAATAGACTTTTCCATAGGGCAATAAACCTTTGTTCTATATGCCCCTGTCTCACGGAAAAACACTGGATCAAATTACTTTCAATAACAGGTGGTATGGTCACATGTCTTTCACCTGTCATGGGTGGAACACATACTCTGAAACCTTCTATTTAATCAGATAAAGTTAAATAATTTATCACCATGAGGTCAGTAAACGAATTAACACAAAAAATAATGCTATGGCAGTAATATTGGTGATGCTGCAAGCATACTGCAGCACATGACTTAACAGCACTAATTTATCAGGGTGCAAAAATAATGAGTGCTATTATACTAGTCTATTTTTAACACCGTTGGAACAATTTTAATTTATTTATTTATTTACTTATTAGATACAAAGCTTAATTAAAATCACACTACAAACTATACTCATCACACTGGATAATCTGTTTTGCTTTCATCAAAAATATGCTAAAATATCAACATTCTCTTATTTGGTTGTTCTTTAAAAGTTGGCTGATAATTTGACAGCTATTTAAAAGCAACTTGAGTTTGTTCTTCCCAATCTTTTAACTTCTGCAAACTCAGTTTAAAATTTTAAGTTTGCACATTTTGTAACTCTTCTCCTAAAATTCAGATAGAAAATAAATCTTGTTATATGAGTCAAAAGGTCTAATAAAAACAGTAAAATTGGCCCTTAACTTTTACAGCCTCATAATCCTGCAGGCTTTTTCAATGGCTCCTGTAGAAGATGAGAATATAAAACTTTTTATGTGTAGAAATAGGCAATTTAGCCAATATTTTGCCCTTTTCTTGGTTTATTTAATCTTGCCCTCCTTCCTTCTCACCTTATCCCCTCATTCTAGTCTTTAAATATAAGTACCATACCTATTTTTCATTGGCAGTTTCTCTGCATGAACTCTTTTATGTTAGCATCAAGAATATTTCTCTCAATTATTACACAGCTAAATGTATACTAGTACAGAAAGTTTAGGGGATTAAATCAAAAGGGGGTAATCAAAACTGGCAGTATTGCTTAGGGTAGGTTTGCTCATTCACACTAGCTGAGGATAAGCCCCTAAATGTCTCAAGACCATTTTTTTTAAATTAATGGATTGATCTTTAAATGATCACTATCAATCATTCTGACATGTCAATAGAGTCATGCTTTTTATTGATTCCAGAACAGTTGATTATGACTTTATTTTTAAGGATCATTTACCAAGCAGTTATTGGTGTATGGTCAGTGTGCTTTTGCTTGAATTAGATACTTGTATTCAAGAGCCAAGTGTTCAAATCATGCCCATGTATGTGCAAGGGACTTACTTGCATTTGAGGTTGTTGGTTGCTGTTACTTTTACACAAAAATGAAACATTTACACACAACGTGTTCTACTCTGTATTCACTTGTTCAAATTAAGTGAAAATGCATTCTGCAAAAGAGAGTTCTATCGTTGTTTGTGTCCTCAGGTGACAGCAAACTACAGTTACCAACATACCTCTGGATGCCTAACTAGAACCATTCTGAAAATTTGGTTCAAAAGCCCCCTGTTTAACTTGAGAAGGCGTCTCTCCCTTCTGAATTGCACCTGCAGTTTTTCATGCATTTTTAAAAAGTTATTTTCCTGAAAGCAAAAGACTGAAATCCCCTCTGTCTGTCCACATCACTTTTGTGCAAACTTGCTCACATGCCCTGCCAAGAATGCCTCTACTGGCCTGAGTAATGTGCCTCTGTTCAATTGGTTTTATTTTTATTATATTTGTTTAATTTATAATATAATATAATATAATAATAATATTAAATTTGTTTAATTTATAATATATTTCTACTTTAAAACCTGGATTTTAGTTTATTAAAATAAACCATAACTTCATTTTTAAAACATAAGCCTATTTAGAACTAAATATTAAATTGACCACCTCAGTTGAGCCCCAAATTTATTTTAAAAATATTAAGCAGAATAGCTCCAATCCACAAATAGGTTTACAAACCTAAAAACCCATACGTTGGCATCTAAACCCCACGTTTAGGCTCCACTGCAACCCAAAAACCTCAATTCACGTGATACTCAACTTTTCTCACTGTGGCAGCCTCTGGACATGTACCCGGTAGTGCCACTGTAAACATCCAGATACCTCTCTCCCAGCTCAGCTCCTCTGTGATTCACAGACCAAGAGAGTGGGTAGCCACTTATCTCATGTGAGGCCTAGTCCAGTAAGCATGTTCAGAGACCACCTACTGGATCAGGTTCTATTCAATGTCCATCTGGAAGAGGAGATCAGTAGTGTCCAATTTATACCTTGCAGCCCAGTTCTTAGAGTGTTCACCTGGGATGTGGGAGACCAAGGTGCTATTTCACCCTTTCATACCTTTAAAAGTGTGCCCTAACCATTAAGCTATGGGATAGTCTGATGTGTAGCAGATTGTGAGCCACCACCATGGTACATCCTGCTGGCCACTCTGGGAATTAGCTCTTCTTCAGCCTTCGAGCACCCTCTACTTGCTGGTGTCTCACATTCTGTTACCTGCCTCCTGTTATTGTCTCCATCACTCATCAGGCCCTGTGTCCCTCCCAGACCATGGTGCCCTTTTTCTCATGGGTCCTTCTCTCCAGGAAGCCCCCACCCCTTATACCCACCTTGCCTCAGTGACCCACTGCAAGTTGTCATCAAGCCCCTGCCACAGGGGGTAACTACAGTCTGAAATGGTTATTTATCACTGGCAAGGAAGTAGGGACCTGCTGCCTTCTCCTGCCCTGGCTGCCTCCCTGCAGCCCTAATATTCCTCAGACCTTGAAGAGCGGCCTCAGCCTGGGGGGTTGCCTGGCCAGAGCTCCCCACCTCTGCCTGCTCTTCCACAACACTGTTCCATCTCAGGTACCATCTCTAGCTTCCAAGGCAGTCAAGTCCTTTATGCTTCACAACTGGACCAAGAAAGTGTGAGCTCTTCATCTCCAGAAGCCCTTTTTACAGGGCCTAGCCAGGCCCTGATTAGTTGTCTCTAGCCCTCTTTTGATTGGGTCCCAGCCCCAGCCTTCACCCAGGGCTCTTTTAACCCCTTGTGAACCAGTAAGGGGCAAAAGCCTCATCACAGAACACTTCAAAACTTCCATTTGAAGCTATTCCACTGTGGGTAAAGAACGAGTAAGTGGGTGAATGGAGCTGGTGGTCTAGATCTTCTACATCCCAGATGGGTGCCTGACAAATGGACTTGTCCAGTGATTGTTCCACTCTGGATAAAGCCATAGTTACTGAGCCAATGAGATACAGGGTGCACTATTCTAGATGCAGCTAGAAGGCTGCCTCCCATTACTGGACCTGTGTGGTGGAGAGCCTGGATGTTACAGACTAGCAGCTGGGTCAGTACGCTCCAGGCTGGCATTACAGGGTGCCCTGAGAGAGAAGCAGTGACAAGGTGTTATTTTGGGAACTAATTTTGCTTAAAGCAGTATTAACTGGTTCAGAGCTACCTATTAAGAGATCCTTGGCAAATGGAGAGGAACAATCAGAGCTGTTCCTGAACTCCTGCTGCTGATAGAGCCTACTACAGTGAATGGGTGAACTTCTATTAGTGGGTGGCTAAAAGAAGCTGACGTTGGCCTTGGGGTTTGGACTAGGCAATTACAATGGCCTAGGTAGAAGGTTCAACAAAGATGCAATGCCATGGTTTCCTGACTATTTTACCTCTCTTGAGTATCAGCCCTAAAAAGACGAGCAAACTGGGCTAAAGTCCAACACCAATAATATAAAACCATCAAATTTTTAGGGCAGGGGAAATTATAACTGGGCTCTAAGAAGGGTAGAAGAAAGTGTGTATCAGTGACTATTTCCTCCTGTACTCTTTTCCTTGTGCATATGGTCTCCCCAGTGGGAGCTGAAGCCACTCATATTTTACAGAATCACCCATTGAATCTCTAAGGAAAATAATGAACTTGTCACTCTTTACCTGCTCATAACTGTTCTGTTTCCCTACCAGCTCTTTTCAGACTGAACATTGTGCACATTGCTTAATGAAGACCATGTCTGGTATATTGCACGCCATCTCTAAAATTGTAAATCCGAACAACTTTTTGGGCTATCCAAGTCCAAAAAAGCACCAGATTAATTTTCTTGGGATATAATCCAGGTCATTGGGAGTTTTTTCTTGGTTTTACAAGAGTTAGATTGGACTCTTTTTTAAGTGTAAATATTATATTTTTCATGCTCACGTAACTCAAAAATAGCAGATTTTGCACACATCAGTCCTTAGAAAAAAGGCATTCATGGAATTGTGGGGATAGCAATGGTATCAAGCACCAAAGTTATGGGGTTTTAGTCAGAGACTTTTTCAAGTGTATATACATATCGTGGTAAGAAGGAAATATTAAAGATACCACTGGTACGTTTTTTTGTGGGGGATGATTTTTGCTTTGCTTTGCTAATTAAATGTGCATGCTACTACAAATAAAAAAAATCAGTATAATAATATTGGGCTAGATTGTGCGTGGCACACCCCATGTAAGGCTTGTTTATAACTGTGATGGCTTCTAAGGGATCCCAAGAGTTACCACTCAGAGAATCATAATCTTTCCCCTCCATCACTTTCACTGTATTGAGGCTGTAACTTGCTACTAGCTGTAAAATATTATCCTGTCTTTTGGTCAGTAGTGCATATGATTTGGGTATCACTTGTCTGGTAGAGAGAGGGAGTTAGAGGTGAGATAGAGCCTTCTCTCTGCCCCCGCCACACCTGCATCAAACGTTCAGGAGGCATGCCGGGGAGAGGAGCCTAAACAGGGTCTGACATTTACATGTAAGCCTCACATAGCCATGTTAGGATACTTTGTGCCAGAAGTGTTACTGTGAACTTTGTACTGGTGCAGGATATAAGAAAACACCATCTTTTAGAAGAATCAACATAAAATAGTATCTTTCCTATTTCGTCTCTGTTCTCCTGTATGTAAACCATGAAAATTTTCCTCTTTGCTCCTTCTGATACTCACAGATATGTAAGTACCTTGAAAAAAAATCTTAGCCCAATCCTGAGTTTATATGGCTTTCTTCGTTTCTCTTCCGAGATGTGGTGCACACCAGCACAGTGATAAAATAGCTGTGAGCTAGAAAAAGGATCCTGGGAGTGGTGTGCAAAGGAACACATCTAAAATCCCACTTCAGAACTGCTTAGAATTTTTTAACAAAAGAAAAAAAATTCTTAATCATTCTTCAACGATAAGAGGCTTACTCCTCACTCCCTTGAGCAGTGACCTTCCCTAATTAGCATGCTGCTGGTATTTCAGGTATGAAATATGAATATTATTCATTATCACTGGAGCTATTATTTTTCTCTTTAAAAATTGCTTCTTTTCAAGTGGCTTCCTCAGCAATTGACCAACGTACTAACTGTTTTCATTGCACAGTTCTTCAGTGGAACCTTCACAAAATAATAGGTACCCACAGAAGCTAGTGTACTCTGTGGTAATATTTCTGCAGTAAAGTATTATTATTATTATTTCTGTAGCACTTAGAGGTTCCAGACAAAACTGTCATCTTATTGTGATATGTACTGGAAAAATACAGGAGCTTGCAATCTCAATAAACAGGAGAAAAACAGTATTATAACCCTTTCTTTAAAGGGGAGAAATTCAGACACAGAGATCACAAGTCTTTTCCAAAGTAACATAGGAAATCTGTAGCAGATCTAAGAATCCAGACCAGATATCCAGAGTCCCAGTTTATCCTGAATAACAAGATCATAAGGATGGCCCAGTGGTCAAAACATTAACTTGGAATTTGAGCGATGTGTTTAGTTTCCTACTTACCCATCAATTTCCTGTGCTTTGGGCAAATCACTGAGAATGTGGGGAATTTAGATATGCAGTCTACACTGTAGGTACCACTGCATTCATAAAGCCTAGATTTCCAAGGCACCTAACTCTGTGGATGAAGTCCCTTCAGAACCTATATTTCTGCTGGTAACATACACACAGCTAAGTCCTTCTACTGCTGAATTGGTTGGTGATCTAACTCACACCTAAGCCCTGGTGGTATTCTGAAATTAAACATTGCCCTGCCTATGTCATCTGTGAGGCCTTCTATGCTGGGTGTGTTCTGAGCATGCCTAATCTGCACAAATGACCCTTGGAGGTGAGCAGGTTGGGATTTTGGAGGTGGGGGGCAGTAGTGACGTGGTGAGGGCTCTCCCCAGAGATGTAGGTGTGAGATGCCTCTCTCCAACTCAGACTAAGGCACTGTGAGGGGGTGCACCTCCAGCTCAGTCAAGAAAAGACTAAAGATCTTCAGCAGGTACTAAAGACACCTACCTACTATGTCTGTAGCAAGCAAGCTTACTATGGAAGAACTTGTCACCAAAGAGATAGAAATACAATAGCTTTCCGAGTTAATGGAATATTTCAACAGAGCTGCAGAGACTCAGAAGAAAGCTTGTGAACTGCTGGAGCTCACAAGGATGTGTCAGGTACAAGTTGATTGCTTCAAGGAGAGATTGGGAATACATTCTGACATGGGGCTAAGATGTACCAAACCACTATAAACCTGTCAGATCTCTACGGACACAAGCTGCACCATGAATATTCTGCGCTGGGGCTAGGTTCTAGAAATGTTGGGAGACCCGGGTATCTTTGTTGCCTTTTTCCCCAGCAGTTTGAAAGCTGCTTCCTGCAGGGATGCATAAGAGACAGCAGTCTGACAGTGGATTATGAGCAGGGAGAAGGAAGGTGCGACATAGCTGGCAGCCTCCCTTGCATGGGCCTGCTCCCCTCCCCAGGGCCAACCATAAGGGGGCGTCCTGTGGCACAAAGGAGAGGAGGGATTTTCTAAGTGACCAGCTGCTGTCTGAGGTGAGTGAGTGTCTTTCTTGGGTGAGTGTCTTGCAGAGCCCCCCATCCACTTCCCCAAGCCACCCCCCCGCCCCATGCAGCCCCAATCTCTGTGACCCAAGCGTGTGGCTATGGTTAGAGGCAGCTTGGCTGTCAGGGGCAGGCCCTGTGGGCGGGTCTGGGGTATGACCCAGGCAGCCAGATCAGCTGGTGTAGCAGGGAGGGGGAGATGGGTATAGGACCTGGGGGGCGGGGGCTGGGGTAAGGCACAGAAACAGCATGTGCCACAGAGCCCCCATCCTCCACCTCCACCAGCCTCAGGGATAAACTTGCTGCTAACTGAGGTGAGCAAGTGGCTAGAAGATGCTCCAATGCAGTGGTGGCTAATAGGAATTCAAATATCACCACGTTTGTGGTTGTTGTCTTTCCATATTCACCGCATTATATTATACAAAACTTTACAAAGCCAGGCACTCCCAGCCCCCCTCCCCACTCTACAAAAAATGCTCTCCACTTCCCCCAGCACCAGCCAGCCACCCACAGCCCTCCTCCTCCTGCCGGGCCACCTCTGGGGCCACCACAAGGGCTGCCACTTGCTTCTCCCACTAGGTAGTGGGTGCATGTGCAGAGCAGGTGGATGGCACTCCCCAGGTGTGGCTTTCAGGGGGATGCTCATTTAAAGGCTCCAAGAACCACATGCGGCTCAAGAGCCATGGGTTGGCCACACTTGTATTCACCACAATGCAGTGTCCTGTTCCTCATGTATGGCGAACATATGTGACGCTCCTGCTCTAACCCCACTGTGCTGCCAGTGTGATCCCTCCCCCTCAGGGCATTTTAAATCATCCCAAGGTGGCAGGTGGGGTGAATGATGCGCAAGGAGAGGATGGGGGAGGAAGGGAGCCAAGGAAGCATGAAGGGTCAGCAGCATGTGGAGACCCGCACCTCCCATGGAGCCATTGCCAGAAGGGGGTGCCCACAAGTAAACATGGCACCCCCCCATCCACTACCTTCACAGCCCCAAATGCACTCCACTTCCTACAGAGCCTGCAGCCTCTCCACCTCCAGCTCTAAAATCCCTTCCAGAGCTTGCATCCAGGACCCACAACTGCTACTCTAAGCCAGAGTCTGCACCCATATTCCCTCCCAGAGCCTGCACCCCAGACCAATGTTCCCTCTAATCTTTTCCATCCAGGTGCAGAATAAATATGTGCACCAAAGCATGTGTGAAAGTGCACCACCAGTAGAAACAAAAACCTGGCTGTGGTGCTGTGCTAATCGCCTCTTGGTTCTTACATCTCTCCTGAGTGACTGCACAAGTGCACATCTTAGAGGGAATGCTGCCTCAGACCTCCACATGCACTCAAACTTCCTCCTAGAACCTGCAGCTCTCCTGCATCCCAATCCTCAAACTCCATTCACAGCCTGCACCCCAGACCTGCACCTAAGCTCTCCAGAGCTTGACATCTCACCCCTCATGCACCTGCAGTCATAGCCCCTCCCAGAGCCTGCCTCCTTCCTGTCCCCCAATCTCTAGAGCCTTGGGGAGCGGGAGAAATTTTGAGCAGGGAAGGGCTATGGGCGATGGGTGTTTGGGCACCACCAACATTTTTACAAACCTGCTGCCATGACTATAGCGAGTCAGTTAAAGGAAAACTCAGAGGCTGGATAACCTTTAATTTGCAAGACTCTGGTAAGAGAGGAGTTAAGTTCCCAATGAGGGATGGAACTTTGGATTGGAAAAAGAACCTGCTAAATGTTTTGCTTTTCAAAGGTACCGAGCTGCTGTTGGAGCAGTCAGGAGCGTCTCCTGAGCATTGCCTTCTGTCTGGGTTAGGTGATTACTCAGCCAGCTTGCTGGCTTCTGTGAATCCCTTTCTGAAGTAATTCTCTCAGCCTGGATGTCTAAATCGTAACTCTGAATTCCATTGGGCAATGACGCGTTTGGAAGTTAGGTCTCGCAATGCCTAAGTCCACACTACAACTCTTGTCCTTAGTCTCTTTGTTAGTTCCCTATCTGTAACAAAATGAGGATAAATAAGGCTATCCTGTTTAATAATGGTGTTGTGGATAAACACTTCATTAAGGCAGGGGAAAAGTTCAGATGCTATACAGTAACAGGGAGCCTTATAAATACCTTACATAGTTCATCCTTCCTCTCTGAGCATCAGCAAGGCTCTTTAGTTACCAGCACCTGCCTTTTTGTAAAAGCAACAAGAAGCCCTGTGGCACGTTATAGACTAACAGATTTTTTGGAGCATAAGCCTTCATGGGCAAAGACCTGCTTCGTCAGACAAAGTGGGTCTTTGCCCACAAAATCTTATGCTCCAAAATATCTGTTAGTCTATAAGGTGCCACAGGTTTTCTTGTTGCTTTTGAAGATACAGACTAACTCGGCTACCCCGCCGATACTTGCCTATTTGTATTAACACATCTCCACATACCCTGAAGTTACGGGATTTTTGTCAACCAGACTGAGTAAGAGCAACACCATTTGACTTCATGGTGTTCTTAAGCTTTTTCCTACTTCTTAAATGAATTTTTAAATGCACTTCTGACACTTAAATTGTGAAACATGCAAGTGGAACAATTATAAAATATCCTCCTTTCTTTGTGAGGCTTTGTGCCTCCAGGGGCTGTTCTAGATGATAATATTTCCATCAAATAGTTTATCTTCATGTTGGTGTACGTACTAGCTACATTACTGTATGCAAATACATTCCCTTCAACAATCATTAGTTCTCCCCCTGCCACCTCATTGAAACAAATATCTGCAAAAACTTGCATAATTTTATTTGCTTACAGTGGCAAAACAACACACGGCAAAGACCCATTTTGCACAAAATGCAACTTACTGGCCTTCCAGAAAAGAAGGTAATTCTACAGGCATTTTGTATGCAGGTCATATGCCAGTTTTCTGTTTGATAGACATGAAGCCAAAACGTAAACAGAGATTTGTGCACTTTAGCAAAACTATTAAAATAAAAGGAGCCTTGAAAACTAACAATTTTGTTACAAAGGCCAAGTCAGAAGCCTATAGTACATAATTTTTTCAGAGTGCCTGAAAAAATGTGCTCTCCTCAACCAAAAGTTATGGGATTTGTGAAGGAATAACTTGGTGAAATTATGTGCCCTCTTATTCAGAAGGTCAGGCTAGATAACATAGAAATACCAATTGTGGGAGAGAGTGGACTTTATAAATAAAGAGCAAGCTATTCTATTTTGACAAGTCAGTAAATTGTGATCACAGAAATTCCAAAAGTTGTTTCCAATTCCATTTTTGTTCAAGCCTGCCAGAAGACAGTATTTTTGTCTGTCCCAAACCAGTCGCCATACATGTACCACAGTAATGAGCATGATATCTGAGTACCCTTTGATATACAGGGCTCACACAGGACTCTGAATGCATAATAAATATAGTAGCTATAAAAATGTAGTCATCCTCACATCAATTCTGAGCAACTGTGTCCCATTGATGTGTCAACTAAAGAGACACTGGACTAAACTCCACTCTGTTATTTCCATGAAATTCCAATTGTCTGGCTTTCAGAGCAGAATTTGGCCCGATCAATTAGCATCACCCCACCCCGTTCCCATTTCCTGCATTCAAATCACAGGTGCAATTGGCTTAAACAGAGGAACAGGAGTATATGTTTGTGAGAACTGGCCCCATCAATCATCCAGTTAGCTGATAACCAATGTGATTTCCCCCTGCGCTGCCCCATGGCAGCCATATGCCCACTAAAGTGTTCATCTTCTGTTATTTTTCCTAAAGATACTAGAGTCAAGAAATCCGTAATGCTCTTAAGATGACACACAGTGCTCAAGGTTCTTTAACTTAAGTATGCAATTTGTTTTTATTTGGAGTCACTTGAAGAACAATAAAATTATTTTTTTTGTTCACCTTCTTGCTCTCTGCTGCTTTCCTAATACTGCTCTCAGCACTTGCTGTGACCTCGACCATTTTGATGGTCTTCAAGATTCATTAGCATAAAATCACAATGTATTACAAATTCAGGTCCTCAAGGGCAGGTCTGAACCAGATGACTCATATCTAATTGGCATGAAGTATGCTGGTACTCTCTCTATCCCCCCAACATCTAACATCACCAGATTTGGTGTGTTCTGAGCATTTCAGAAATGCTTTGGCTCTGTTGTTGTCCCTTGGGGGCCAATGGGTTTAAGGTCAGCAGAAGGTAAAGTCCTAGAAGTTTGCAAGGTTGTAATGTCTTTATAAGAATTTGTTTAAATTATCTTTGACATTCCTTTGTTATCTCAAGCATTGTCCTGTGGCATACTCCTGATTATACAGTGCAACCATAAAACCATTAGGAGTTGTTTCCCTGACAGTACATAAATGGTGAACTGTAGTAGTCACTGTCTATGTAAATAATAATAAATCAACGTGCACCTAGACTGTTTCAGGCCAGTCTCATTAACTGTGCATCTAATGAACATAAGCTTGCACATTGGTGTGTTAAATATTTTAACAATAGAGAAAACTCTGCTGCAAGGCCGTAGAACTGGCTTTATCTACAAATTGCAGGGCAGGATTTATTCACTTCAGATGACTTCTAAATTGATCAGTAAACTGCTCTAGTATTTTTGAAAGCAGTCAAGTAAACTAGGATTATCAATGGCCAAATACAGTGAGAAGAAATACAGATGGAGGGAAGGAGGGACCTTATGGCTCCAAAGCAGGTTTCTAGAACATGTTTAACCATAGCCTAGAAATAAGTACCATTTTTACAATGGAGTGATTGGATTCTGGGAAGCTCTGAATAGCTGCATTTCCTGCAACATCAGTTGTCTTTTGAGCCTCACTTTGAAAGTCAGGCAGTTCGATGCATCCAAGTTTGCAATGTGAACCTTTGAAGAATATTTCAAATATAAAATCATTCTTTTGTATGCATACTGACCTGTTCGGAGTAGAAATAGGGCATAGATGACAAAGGCACTATCCCTTCCCTGATTTGTTTAGTAATTAACCATTAAGAGTTATAAAAACAGTACCTATCCTGGGACTCTGATGCAGGACTCACTTGTAAGCTAAGTGCGTCAGTTTACAATAATTGCCATAAATCAGCACATCCACTTCCTACTTCCCAACAATAATCCTCTTTTTTTTTAATAAAAGGCAGTCCAGTAGCACTTTAAAGACTGACAAAATTATTATTAGGTGGTGAGCTTTCATGGGACAGACCCACTTCTTCAGATCACTTCCTATAGTTACAGATCCCTCTTCCAGCCACCACTTCCGTGTTAACAGATCAGAAAGATTGCCCATTCATCTATACCGTTGTCAACAGAAATAGGCCCAGGCTGCAAAAGAAGGAGGATTATATACAGACTATGTGCTTTTCAGTTTCTTGTTGCCATTTATCACTCTGAAATCTGCACATCTCAAAAACTGCTAGTTGTAATTAGTCATTGTTGAGGCTATTTAAATTAAAATAGAGAGCAAAAACTTGAATGAGCTGAAGCAAGTCAACACCTTGCTAAAAAGTCATCTTAAGTGGGAAACCCCCATTCACTTAGCCCTATTTATGTTGCTCTTGAGTGGTTCTCGAAACAACAGAAAGCCTTGCATGACTACACAGGAACTAAAACACAAATAGGGCAGCAGATGTTGTTTTGACCTCCATGCTTTGCCCCTATTGCCAGCTTTATTGCTCTTCTTCATTCATGTGAAACATTGATTTTTACAAACTGAGGCATAAAGTTTGCTCAAACCTCTGGGGATCCATTACTCTCTACTAGGTGAAATGCTGATTATATGTTATCTACTATTATTTAGTGGTCTCCCTGGAACACTGCCACTTAAAGTAGCTCCTAATCTGAAACCAAAAACAGACAAGTATGTCATTACATAATTGGCCTACATTAATTTTTCCCTAAAAGGATCCCAAGAGTGTCCTTGGTAAAATCACCCAAACACGCATGCCACCACCTCACTCCCATTAAGGCCAAAGAGAGAAATTGAAATGTCTGGTACAGATGTGTACTGCAAGAAGCAACGCCACCTCCATTATAAGCTCTGTAAGTTGCTTTTGGTAAACCTTTTTAGTAAACCCTGATGTAGACCAAGTTTCACTGGAGAAATTAGCATATCTAGTTGTTTGCTAAAGATACTGGACAAATATATTGAAATCATTTACCAAGCAGCTTTAAAATTCAGCTTAGTAAAAGCAGCAGCAAAAATTTAACATGCTGTAATATGACTCAAATGTGGAAACCAATATCTAACAGCATGGAAATATTCAATACAGTGTAGGTTAGTATGGGTGAAATCCTGGACCTACTGAAATCAGTGGAATCTTGCTACTGACTCAGTGGAGTCAGGATTTCACTTTCCCAATATTGCATTGTTGGCCTTTTGCCGTATGTCTCCCTTCTTAGCTCTGTCATGTAAAGTGCTTTTAGTCTATTACTATAATTGCTTGGACATACATTCTGGCTTGTTCTTTTGCAGCCAGACCATGGAGGACGGGCTGAATTAATGCACAGTAATTCTGCTTTCATGCTTAGGGCCACGTTTCATGGAGCAGTGGTTTACATCAGAACACTAGCTTTTGTTTTTGTTTTTGTTTTTGTTTTTGTTTTAAAAGCGTGTTTTCCTCATGGACCTAAAGATCAGCTCTGAGCTGTTGCAACCCCACAAGAGCCAAAGGCTATATGTAAGGCATGAGAAGAATGTAGTGGGCCTGCAAACGTCTTCTACCCCGTCCTGAGTAGTGTGGGAGCAAACCTCCCTTAACTCCCAAGCATACTTTCCATAAATGCTATTCAGAACTCAGCCCCTGCCCACAGGCAGGGAATTCCAAAATGCTGCCCACTGGGGCAGTGAGTGAGCCAAGCCGTGGGCTGTACCTGTCACAGCTACAATATATTAGAGCTGGTTAGTCACATGGAGGGAAGAGGCTGTCTCTCTGAAAGGGCTTAGGGAGCATGCAGCAGTTTACACCCACAAGAAATAGTCATTCAGCTAACCTGAGAAGGTGGAGTTCCAGATCTTACCTAGTATAGCACTGTATTCTGCCAGGACAGCATAGTCTTTAGTATATTTTTGCCACGGGGCTTTATTTTATAATGATTCTGAAATAAAATATTAATGTAATCAATTCTACAGTGCCATATACACAAGTTGGGTTTTTTGGTTTTTGGGGTTTTTTGTTGTTGTTGTTAAGAAAAACATAAACAGTTGTTGCTCTGACATTACTGAGAGTAATTCCTATTGATATATTATGGATTTTAATGGACTTAACTTAGATTCATATGAGCGTAACTGAGAGCAGAACTCGGCCAGAGTCCCTGCTCTGAAGGGTTTGATTTCCAGTCCATATACTCAGTATATAAATACCTTAGGCCCTAAAAGTAGATGAGGTGTCAGACACCCAATGGAACTGACAGCCACCAAAGGGGGTGCGTCTCCATGCCCAAGAAGGGATAGGGCCTCAGAGGAAGGTTGGGGACTGGGGAAGACAGCCATTAATGCCACCTGACTGTAGCCTGCCCCGAGCCCTCATAGCTGTGAAGAGCACCCAGCATTGCACTCCAGCAGCAAATCAAAGGGGCCTGGGGTTGCAGCCTCTGCTGCAACAGAAGGTACAGTTGCTCCCTTTACACCCTACCCATCAGCAAACCTGCAGATACCTCAGTATAAAGGTATTGTGGAGGGTCCCATTTTTCACTGGCTACTGTAGAATTAATGATCTCAAGGAAGTTAACGCTAAAAATCTTGGTGGAATCAAATTCACAGCACCAGTCTTAACTGTGTTGGTTTGGGGTGTGATTCTCTGTATTTTTAAAAGAGAATTTCAGTGGAGTTCTGAATCAGATGTGCTTTACACCAGCTCTGCTCCAAATTGTTATTTCCTTTCTCCAGTAACTGCTTTTCCCCATCATCTTTTCTGTGGAGTCTTGGTGTGGGGAAATCATGACAAACAAAAGGAATATGACACTCAACAAAACAGAAATTTTCCAGGAAGAAAAAGTTTTTTGTGGCACACATGTACCATAATATACAATTACATGCACGCAGTTAGACTCCCAAAAGAACAACTTTCCTCTAAATTGGCCTCCAAAAGAAGAATTTGATGATGATGACTCAGAAGCTGTTTGAGAAGGTTATCTCATATAAAATCCATTTATGGGTGAAACTGAAGATCGCGGTCTGGTCTATGATTATGTCAATGATATGATGTTTACTATTTTGTTATGGTTTCTCCTTCATGAACAATTGAGGAGTCTTTTTTTTTTTTGTTTTTGTTTCTGGTTGCTGCAGGAAAAATATGAAAGCATTCAATTGTCATAACTTTCATAGTTCTGTGTTTAAAGATGTCATTAATCCAGCTTTGAAAATGTTGCAGAGCACTCTTCTGCCTTGACACCATAGGTTTTTATTGTTACAGTTGCTGTTTTGCTAGACGTATGATTTCTTATAGAATAACGGGCGTGTAGGATATATTACATCAGTTTGACCACCTCGGAGCCCAAAAATGTAGACTCCCTTTCCTAAACTCCATGTACAGCTTCTATTTTTAAAAAAACATAGTTTCCTGTATTATAGGAACACCATGTATCCACTCTAACTAGTACACTATAGCTGTTCACAGTATGTATGAGGAAATGCTTTCATTTGTTTCTCTTTTTGATCATTTTATTGTGTGTTCATTCTACTTTCTGTTGTTTGTAGAACATTGAAAAGTGTGTAGAAATTAAAGGTAACAGAGATTTATGCTAGTGCAAAAATACCTACCATTCCAGCTGGCTTAGATTTCTTACAGGGTACACTGCAAATAAAGTGAAACACTTAGGCTGCTCCTACACTCACCCCCTCCTGTTAGAGGTGCCATGGTAATGAGGCAATTTGAAGCAGGCTAATGAGGTGCAAACATGCGTATTCAGGCTCCATTAGCATAATGGCAGCCACACAAATTTCGAAGTGAAGACTTCAAATTGCAGATTGTCAGCGTAGATGCGGGCAGCTTTGAAATAAGTGCCCCTCTTCGACACTCCCTTACTCCCACAAAACTAGATCAGAGGTCACTTAAACAGATGAACCAAGGATTCTGGAGTTGTTCTGAACTTAAAAGTCAAGTCAAGGACTTACTCTAGATTTTAATGAGCCTTTGTAATCAAAAGAAGTATTTGGGTTTATTTGTGAGCCTCTTGTTGATTTTTATAGTGTTATTGAAAGACATCACACTAAATCCCTCCTTGGCAATCATGATGCTATCTTTCTAGAGACAACTAAGGAATGCCTTTATAGCTTATTCTGAGGGAATACTTTCCAGAGATGTAGATTCCAGTTCCCAGAGGATAACTGACCCAGTCCAGAAGAGGTAAATCTTTGATGGTCCTCAAAGGAATACACCAGCTGAGCATATTGAAGACTTATAGTCCTCTTTCTGCTCCTCTTTCCTGTCTCAGCTAGGATTTTTAGAGAGGATATGGGAGGTGCTAAAATGCCTCCTTGTCCGGCAAATAACTAGTCAGGAAAACAAAGTCAATCTCCATTGGCTTGGCACCTCCTGCATCCTCAAGGATGAAGAATGAGACTTCATTTGCTCCTCTAAACCTACTTCATCTCTCTTAATAGCATGACCTGATTAAGACTTCTCTGGTTTACATTCTTTTTCTTTGGAAGATGCTGATGTAGGAATTATTCTGCTTAGACAACTTCAAACTCATTTTTAAATACAGGTTTGACATGTTTTGGGGTCAAAATTACTTCACTTTTACTATAATACCATTTAAATTTTGGGCAAAAAAGTTGACAATCTGAAACTACTTTAATTTGGGAGGGAGGGGAATTGAGAATTATTTTGACTTTGTCTTGATTTGTCATGGGACTTTTTTTTTTTAATTTTTCAAAATCTCAACTTCTTACGTGATGGGAAGGCCATTTCCTACCTGGGTCTAGCTATCTTCTTGGTGTCTATCAGTTCAGACACTGGGCTGACAGAGCTGAGATATCAGTTTTCATTTCACAAAAATTTCAAATATAAATTTTTGACGAGCATAGAACTTTGCATTATTTTCCGATGTAGCTGAGAAATCGATAAGAATTTAATGAACAGAACTAAATTCTGCTTTTAGTTACATGGTTATAAATCATCACTCTGTTGAACTCTGCAGTTTTGCTCCAGATTTATACTGATCTAGCCAAGAATAAGATTTGTTCCTTAGGCTGTAATTTAGGCCAGATGGCACACATTTGATATTCCTGACGTTACTCAGTATTCTGGTACTGCATTTAAAGTACAAATAAAAAAATAAATTAAAAAGAAAAAAAATATTTGGCTGCTTCTCTTTAGAAGTCGCTTAGGTTAAGAAAGTTCTGAAACAACAAGTGCATACTTTGAGCTGTATATGTATGACCATCTCTGCTCTCCATAGTTGAGGGGGCTCATTTCTCACCTCACGCCAACCCCGCTATCAGCATATCCATCTTGTCATTGCTCTGGAGAACCCACTTTAGTCTTTGCAGGTTATAAAAGATTTCAGTGGAGTCCTGCTCCTACTATAGGGAAGAAGAATCATTTTCAGGGGCACTAGTGAATTTTACATAAAAGTAACAGAATAATGATGGTACCTGGGATGTTCTGAATCTACTCTCCCTACTTACTTATCTGTCTGTCACCATATGATGCATGGAGTAGTCTAGTAAATTGCTAGTTGCTGACTGTTTTAATATGAAGGAATTTTTGCACATTCCTGGGAACCTGACAACATCAACAATACAGCCTTTGGGATAGCACATGAACACATAATGAGAGCACAGAATACTCCATGATGCCAGACTCTCGCTTCATTCTGTAGTGATGCACTAATCACCACGTGGACCCAATCTATAGCTTCCGGCTACTGCTGTAAAACTATGAGTGTCACCTGTTATTTGATACTGAAACTCTGGAGGAAAACTAAGTAGTTTTCTGTATTTGTTTGTTCCTTGGATTTGATTTATGAAACAGAACTACATTGTTTATTTAATACATAAGCATCAGCATCCCTCATTGTGGTCTGAAATGTCCATTAGGAAAGCAACATGTAGTATTTTAAGTAGGGCCCTACCAAATTCATGGCCATGAAAAATGCACCACAAGGGCCGTGTCTACACTTAGGAAAATCTTTCAAATGGCCATGCTAATGGCCAAATCGAAGAATACTAATACAGTGCTGAAATGAATATTCAGCTCCTCATTAGCATGCTGCCAGCCACGGCGCTTCAAAACTGCTGTGTTTTGCTCCCGTATGGCTCATCCATGTGGGGGTCCTTTTCGAAAGGACCCTGCAAACATCGAAATCCCCTTATTCCTATCAGCTGAATGTTTGCAGAACATCCTTTCAAAAAGGACCCCTATGTAGATAAATGACGTGTGAGTAAAACGTGACTTTTGAAGTGCTGTGGCTGGCAGCTTGCTAATGAGGAGTTGAATAGTCATTTCAGCACCTCATTAGTATTCTTCAATTTGGCCATTAGCATGGCCATTTCGAAGTTTTTACTAGGTGTAGACATAGTCAAAGTGTGAAATCTAGTGTTTTGTGTGCTTTTACCCTATATTACATAGATTTCATTGGAAGACCAACATTTTTTAAACTGGGGCTCCTGACCCAAAAGGAAGCCAGAGTTGGGTCACCAGCATTATTTTAGAAGTTTCACAGTATTGTCACCCTTAGTTTTTCAATGCTTTCAGATCTAGGCAGCTGGAGAGGGGTGGCTATTGAATGACAAGCCAGATCTGCAGGCACGAGCACAGCAGTAAAGATGGCAATACCATATATGCCATCCTTCCTTCTGCACTGCTGCCAGCAGCAACTGCCCTCATAGCTGGTGTCCTGGCCAGCTGGTGCCACTCTCCAGCTGCCCACTTCTGAAAGCTGTGACACCACCAGCAGTAGTGAAGAAATAAGAATAGCAGTACCATAACCCACACCCCAAAACTAACCTTGCAACCCACACTCAACTCCTTTTTAGATCTGGATTTCTACAGTTACAACATGATGACATTTCAGATTTAAATACCTGAAATCATGAAACTTGCCAAAATGGACTGTGAAATATGATAGGACCCTATTGATAAGGAACTCTTTGTAAAGACCCATGTTGTTTCACCTGTTTCTTTTTCCAGTGGTAACTATACTTCATGCAGCTAGCCCTAGACTCTGCCAGCCCAACAACTACTTTCTCCATCCAAACAGAAGATTTTTTTATTTATTTTTGGATAACAAAGTGCACAAATCCCAAAAATGAAATTCTGGTCCAACTGTCAAAATGCCTATTGAGTTTAGTGGAGCCAGGATTTCATCTCCATCACTCCTAGATTTCTGTAAATGAAGGGGCTCACCAGTAAGAACTCCTTCAAAATATCGTGAATATATTTCTGCAAAATCTGGAAGTGACCATCCTTTTACATAGCAGGACTTGGAATGCCCCAATGTTCTTAAATCCTTTTGGTTTTTCACATCTCTCTTAGGAAATTCATGTTGGGGTTATGTCCGGGGGAGGGGCACAGTGACATTGCTGACAGTTGGAAGGGCCACTGCATCTTCTTGCAACTGGAGGGAGCCCTGAAGATGGTGCTCTACGTTACACCAGGGCAAAACCCATCTCCAGCATTCCTGGGGAATGAAGACAGTTCAAAAGTGACTTAAAACCATGTGTTTTCCTTGTATTTTTTTCCTCCCCAGCTGCCAAACAGATCTCAGCGCAACTGAAAATCTGGCCCAATGTGAGGAAAAATCTGATGTATTTTTAACTCAAAACAAAGTCTATTAGCACTCAGGAAAAATACCATGACTGAGAGAAGTACCAACTCTCTTGTTGATGAAGAACTGAAGAGTCCTGACAAAGCCAGTGTTATGAAGAGGTAACTTAATCTCTCAATGACCTGCTTTTGTTTGATACTGGACATAAACAAATACAGGAAAGGAAATTCAGTGTTAAAACAGGTATTTGTTTTTTTAGCTCAGCAGTAGGGAATTGAGCCATATATAATGCCTTAGTTTCATATTTACAATCAGTGGGGTTCCACAGAAGACTGTTTAGAGATCACATGCCACAGGCTTGCCACTGTCTTGGGTAAGGGGCTGATGGTGGTGCATCGGCCAAGTGAGTACTCCTGGAAGTACTGTGTGTGAGTCAGGCAGAATACTTTTGGGGGTACTGGGGAAGAGGAAACAGAAGTGGCTCCTACAAAGCATTTTATATCAAATTGCCTTTGGCATCATGCTACTGCATAAAATACAGACAGCATATAGCCATGCACCCTGTCACGTGTCCCTTCCCCACCCCTTATCCCTCGAATGGCTAGTGCTACTGTCCACACACAGCAAGGGCAACAATCTTCTTACTTCAAGCTCAAGGACGGAGCTGGTGACTAGCCTAAGCGTAAGAGAATAAGAGTTCTTCAGCCTTTTCCATCCACTCTCATTGTGCCACTCTGCAGTAGTTGCAACAGGCTAGAACTAAATGTTATTCAAATATAGCAGATGAGAGCCACTTCCACTGAAACAACTGGGAGTTTTGCTATTGTCTTCAGTGGGAGTAGGAGTGGGAGTGTTTGGAACTTTTGAACCAAGCTGGGTTTGATTTAAACAATAATTTAAAACTTCCAAAAGTAGAAATGTAATTTTCCTAAACTAAACTAACAATAGAAAAACAACTATAGAAACCTTCAAATTATAAAAATCTATCGTGCTCCGCTAATGTAAATTCCTCTATGCCTCATCAAGTAGAGTAATTTCCTGTAACATGTACAGGACATCTGCTCATTACCCATTCCCAGGGTCCCAAGATCAAAGATCCAAGTAGCACAAAGGAGTGCCCAACCATTTTGACAGGCATGATTGTTCTGAACTAATAGCTGTTCTGAATGTACAACCACTGAAAAAAAACTTTTCATTCAGTTTAAAGGACTGATCACCTGACAGAGCTCTTGCTGGAAATGAGATAACCTCAGGTGATGATGGAGATCATTTGTTGCCAAGTGTTATCATCTTTCATGGGAGTTGTGGGTCCTCATGAGGTTGATAAAGCCTATCCATGAACTTCAAGTTTTATTACAGTGAGGACAGATGTTTTCAGGTAAGGCAGGAGGTTGTTGACCATGATTAGATACCAGTCTCTCCTTCCTCCTGTGCCACTTCAGCTTGTCAGCAGGCAAGTTCAAAATTCAGGGGACTTGTGTATTACTTCTCTCCATTTTGAGCTATCCTAAGCAAGTGTCTCCCAAGCATCAATGTCAATATTGCACTTACGTTGTCCTTCTGCAAGTCCTTATAACACTTCTATTGGCCTACACTTCAGTACCCTTCTTTCAACTGAGAGAACAGGATCTGTTTTCAGAGATGATGGTCTAGCATCTGGACAACATAACCAGCCAAGCGCATTTACTGATGGATTATCGTTGTCTCAATACTGGTGGTCTTAGCCTCTGCCAGAACACTAATACAGATCTTGTGGCAGAAGTGAAGAACGATGGCTCTACACACTTGGCTGAAAATGGGCAATGCGAATAAACAGAAGCTTAATCATGTGCAATCAAGATACTGCACATGGTTTCTCCTTCCCTTTTTATTTTGATTTACTGGAAAAAATGAAGAATATGCAATGGCACAATTCTCATTTTTTCATCCAAATCCAGTCTGCTCTCTCCCCAAAGCCTATCAAAGTGGAAGTGGTGTTCACATAGGAAGTTCATGATACTCTAAGGTTTTTCATTCCACCTGAACTGCAAATGCCAATATCTACATTTTTGGTAATTCCAGTTCTGCTATATCTATGTTAAGCACAAATCTGGGAGAGGAGTTCATTCATGCATTTAATTGAATGCATTTGCCCTAAAGGTTCCCAAGTGTTTTGTGGCAAGAGAAATTTGTATAATTCAGAATGGCTATGAGGTAGATTTGCCCAATGCATTTAGAGTTTTATTGTTCTACTATTGCACTAGTTCTTCACAAGTGCTAAAGTGCACAGAGAATTTGGTGATGCTAGTGTGAGGAGTCAGAGTTCAGATATATCACTTCTCATTTGCAAAAGACTATGGCTCTTTTCTAAATTGCAGTCATATAATATACATATATCTTGGAGCTGGCAAAGAGTGAAAATGATGAGGTCCTATGTCACCTAAAACTTGTAGTCTGCAAATTCACAAATGCACACAAAGGTGAGGTCATGTCAGGTTGAAGTTTGAAATGAACTAGAGTCAATGTGTGGCTTTCTATGGAAGCTACATGCAACTCCATGTTTAGAGCTAGCTTTTAGGTTTCTTTAAAGCAAAATGTTGAATAACCAGCAGAAACTTCAGTGAGATCAGTAGTTTCACCTGGACACAAAATGGTGACCTGTGGAGATCAGAATCAGGACTAAGGATATAAATATATTCATACCAAAAGGAAGGAAAAACAGAAACTCATAACTCTATCCCTCTTGCAGAAGCCCACTGCACCACAGTTTCCACAGCTATAGTTTTTACACTGTTACCTGTGGAAATGCCCCATACTTATTCTTCGTTGTTGTTCATTCCCATGCACTCTACATAATTTCTGGAACCGCTTTAGCAAAATTTGGATAAATTTGTCTTCTGAGAAGAATTGTGATGTTGCTTCCAACTTACCTCACAGATTTTTTTATTAGGAAAAAAAAGTGTCCTCTTAAACATGGATATCTCTCCAGTAGCCCTCCAAATACATCTAAGGTAATGGAAGTAAGAGATATTTGCCTCTAAGTAACTGATTCAAATCTAGCCCAAGTCAGTAGCAACCAAACATTACAATGTCACAGCCATTTAGGAATGTGTGTCAAATTAGTTAGTAGTGTCAGTCCAGTTTCTTGTGGACCAAATCTTCACTTCAGAAATAAACCAACACTGCAACTGGCACCTGATAGTTTTTTGTGGCAAAAAGTAAAGGTATACTGTAATTAAGTGTATAACATAAGAAATAGATTCAGAAATACAACTTTTATTAAGTAGGGTTCGCACACAGTTACATCCTGAACACAGCAACATAATATAATAAAGCTGATAGGACAGCTTTCTAACTCTGAAATGTACAGCCAGTTCTGTCAGACCTTAACAAAACACAAAGAATATTTGTTAGAAGACATGCTACATGACAACCAAGCTGAGTACATAATTACATAATAAAGATACCACAAAAATAGAAACATCTCATTGTTTCTCAGAGAAACTGACTTAGATTTATTTGAAAAATTTATGAACTGCTAAAATGACACTACTCTTCAGAAGCGGGTCTGAGTATACACAGAAAAAAAATCCAATATATCTGTGAATGGTGACATTTAGAAAACATTGGACAAAACAAATTAGTCCATGGTTCTTTTTAAAGGTATTCAAGACAACTAATGGGATTTCAAAAAGCATTGAGGTGCCTTGTTGCAATGGAAATTAGGCCTCTGGGCCAGATCCGCAAAAGTTGTTTTTAGCACCTAACTTCCACTGAAATCTATGGGATTTAGAATCCTAAATACCATTTTAGAGATCTGAACCTAAGCACTTCCGAAAATCCCACAAGATGCCTCGGCATCTACAGTCAAATTTTAAAGGCATAATATTGCCAGCAGTGTAACATAAGAACAGTCATTCTGGGTCAGACTAAGGCTGGGTCTACACTTGCCGCAGAAGATCAAACTCCTAGGTTCGATCTTCCGGAGTGCTGTTTTGCACATGCATGAAATGGCGTGTTCCAGGGACAAAGATGACCCCCAGAACTCCCTGAAAACTGAAAGGATTAAGGAATGTTGGCGGGAGGAGTGATCCCATCAGCATTCTGCAGCGATGACAGGGATGAATATCGACAGCTAAAAATCAATTTTAAGCATGCAATTTGCATACCTAAAATTGTCTAGCAGCCGTTGATATTCAAGATAAATGTAGATCCAGCCTAAAAATCCATCTAGCCAAGCAGCATGTCTTCTTCCAGAGAGGATGAACGTAACAGTGAATCATCTAGAGATCTATTTCTGCCACCTCTTCCTAGCCTCTTACAAATAGAGGCGAGAGACACCATTTTTATCTGTTCTGGCTAATAGACATTGCTGGACCTATCCTTAGCATAAGTGGGCAATGATAAAATATTTTACAAGCTATGTAACATATTTATCGAATGCTGGAGAAAAAAATTGTCATAAGAAGGGCCCTCTCCTTTCAGATTTGTCACAGACTTCATCACTTTAGCCAGTTATGCTGTAAGGTTTAATTTAAAGAAAAAAAATATGGCCCCAATCCACCAAAGTATTTATGTGTGTGCTTAAGTTTAAGCCCTTGATTATACTTCAGCTGGGCCACTCACATGCGTACTATTGTAAGAATCAAGGACTAGATTTGGACTTAAAGTCCCAGTTTTAGGTTCCTCTGTGATTCAAGAAATTGCTGAAACCTGTAGGAGCCTAAACTCACTCAGTGCCTAAATTTTCAGGATCAGAGTCCCCTAGGTGCTTAGTTTCGGCCTCTGGGCAAGTGCACTGCTGCCTCTCTTTTAGCTTCCGGTCACACCTCTTTTGCATAGGCCTGGAGTTACTGTCACCTGGGAAGATAGTTGTGTGCTTGCTTGCCCGGAGGCCACCTGCTGGAGTACATCCCGTTCAGGTGTATGTGTGTGTTGGGGGGGAGGGATGCAAGGACTACATTACCTCCTAGCTCACTAGATAGAGCATCCACTTGGGATGTAGTAGGTCAGTTGCCCACTTCCGCTTCTGCCCCTCTGAATGGGGGTCTCCTACCTTTCAGGTAAGTGATCTAACACCTGAGCAAAGAGTTATATTGATGCAGGACACTGTCCTGGTGAAGCTGTTCTACTGTGCATAACCGTGCAGTTGGGTGGAGGGGAGTAAGGGATACTCTGGAGCCTGGTGTTTGAGGCCTCTGCCTGGGAGACTGGAGATTCAGCCTACAATCACTCACTAATTAGCTATAATGGCAAAGCTCCCCAAGAGGAGAGCTTAAGGGAATCCCACATCAGAATATCTGATAGTTGAGGGGTACCTAGGCTGCTTGACTCCAGAGGGTGAGTTCTCAGGGATGGATGGCTAGTGGAGATAGGCATTTAACTCCAGACTGTAGGAGACACCTATCTCTAGGAGGAGCAGGCCTTAGAACCCATCCTTCATACAGGTATCTGCCACTGGCTAGCTCAGCTGTGTCCCCGCCTAGCTTTTGTCATTGGCTTTTATCCATCACATCCTAAGGTGGATGTATCACAGTGCTTTAGTCTCTTTGTGAATCAGGCCCTTAGAAGTGTGCTGGTTTACTGTTTATGGTTGTGGAGAGCCATTTTAGAAATGTGGACCAAATATAACCTGGTGTTGAGGTTTTTCTCTGGAGAGAGCTGCAAACAATAGCTCTTTAGGACAAAAATGTGATTGTACCATTTTAAAGAATGTCATAAAAAGAGTAACTAAACCATAAAAAGTGGGGAAATGACGGCTCATTAATCTGGAAATAATGACAGGACTATGTTTATATCCTCTGTTTTCTTAGTGGTTTCATGTTGTTTAAAGCTACATCTTTTCCCACAGGTCAAAACAATCTAGTCTTGGAAATCTATACTTTTTTATTAGGTGTCATGTGAATGAATGACTATGAGAGAGAGACATTTGAAAGAAATGATTATTTTTAGAGCTCTGTGAACAATGTTTTTTTAAAAGTATTAAGTAAATGTATTAGTTGTGAATGGCTCTGGACTGGTGATAGTACACAGTAAATCCTTCACGGTATCTCCAGAGCTGTATAGCATGGGCAATGTCAGTGTAATCTTCTCTAGACTGCTGCAACCCTAACCTAGTATAATTTCCTTTCATGAGAGAGAAAGAGGGGTGAGAGGAAAAACTACGTCACTTTCTCTTTCTGTGTCGTCTATCTAGGCTGGCTACTGAATAGTAACTTGTTAGCTTCTGGTTATCTTCTGGTCTCAGTGTGAACAGGGAAGAGCTAGGAGGCTTATTAGCAGCTTAGGAAATGCTGAGCTAATAGGTAACTCCTCCTGCTGCTCCTTCATAGATTGTAGCAAATTCACTTTCTGCAGGTCCAACACCCCCTTTTGGAACTCTGTTTTCACTCTGATACATACATTCCACTTTTAGCGCCATTTAAACATAAAAGAAGTTCCAAATCCTCTCTGAATAGCATTTGCACAATGTAGGTCAGATTCTAATTCCATTCTGGTTCCTAATATGCTTATCAGGCAGTGAAAAGGAATTAGTGCCATGTGCACCCTGAAGCATCACCTATGTCTGTTACATCAGGTCTGAATTTGGGCTTATAAGAAAATGACCCTAGGTCCTTTCGGGGCAAAAGGCCAGTGTATCTGTGACATTTTCATTAACCCCTAACTGGGCTACAGAAAGGGGAGCAGGTGAATCAGATGCAGGTGTGTGTGCACCATTGCCAACCATCAGTAAGTTCACACAGTCCATTTAAAGAGCTAAAATTGGACCTGTCCATAAAACCCATACAAAACATTTAGTTATTGGTAAAACAACATGAGCAGCTCCAGCAGAACTCCAGGGTGTTTACAATTCCCAGGGCAGGGGCAGAGAAGAGAATTTTCCTGCTGGGGTCTCCCTCCAGTCTGCTGATGGCAGGCAGGGGCTGCTCTTTTCCACACCCACCTGTGATCTCCTCTTCAGCGCAGCAGCAACTTTTGGTGGGCATGTGTGTAGCACACACACCAACTGGGCTCCCTGGGGCAGCAGGCAGTGAGGGCAGGGTATGGGGTACAGCAGGCTGGGTGTAGCATCTACCCATAGGCTCCCCACACAGTGTGTCACAGCTGGTTGATCACTTAAATATAAAAAATAAACTGTCCACTTCTATGCTGGAAGGATTATTGACTGTCAGAAATGTACCTATATCAGAGAGGTAGCCATGCTAGGCTGTATCTGCAAACACAATGAGCAGACCTGTGGCTCCTTATAGACTAACCGGTTTTTTGGAGCATAAGCTTTTGTGGGCAAAGACCCACTTGGCATCTGATATGGGCATCTGATGAAGTTGGCCTTTTGCCCACAAAAGCATATGCTCCAAAAAACCTGTTAGACTATAAGGTGCCACAGGAATTCTCATTGTGTTTGAGAAATACACCTGGAAAAATTACTAAAGCAAGGGTTGGCAGCATGCCTGCTGCAATGTAGACTCACACTGGAGATCTCGGAGGGTGCTGCTGTGTTTAGTCAGGAGGTTGAAATATCGTATCAGCATTACTGTTTTGATATCTGAATAAAAACACTGTTCAAGTTTGTCTTTTTGAGCCATCTGTGTATTACATAAGAATGTGTCCGTTAAAAAAAAGTTTGGTTGTCCATAATTTTTTCTATACTGTCCCTAAAAATCATTTTAAGCATTTGGCATCCCTGTCTGAGTAAATGTCAGCAGTAGGAAGCAGTAAGGAAGAACTGCCAGGAGTTGCCTGGGAGAGAGCTACAGGAGAGCCCATAGAGAAAGTAGAGTTTGGAAGGAAAATAAGAATTTTTATCAATGTGTGTGGCTCTAAGGTCCTGTGAGTAAGCAATGTGCCTGACCTCAAGAAAATGAAGAGACCTGTGTCCAAGGAACCCATGTAAATGGCAAATTTGTAAACCCATTACCTGACTCTCACATGTGGAATTAACCATGTGCAGCTCCATTTTCTAAATCCGTATGTCACCGTATGTCAATGCCCCACTTTAGTCATAAAAACCCAACAACAAAACAGAATTGTATTCAGTAGGACTGCTGGTTTGAAAGGATTTCCTGTTCAATGCACCTCTAGCTGTGTCAAAAACAGTGTTGACAAGTTCTAGTGGAGGACCAATAACCAGAGAAATATATAGGTTGCAAAATAACTAAGCAAAGGGGAGCACAAGACCCTAGAGTGGAGGGGGAAATCTCCTTTAGAAAAAGGTATGATTAAGTTTGGGGTTCTTTTTGTATTTTTGTTAGAGTAAATGGAATTCAAAAGGGATTGCTCAGCCTTTTTAGGACTAAAATCTTCTCTGTATTCTTAAACAAGAAGGGCAACAGCCAAAAAGCCAAAGCTATTCTATACTGGAATGTCTGGTTTCCCAAGGATTCTGTGTTCACCCATTCTAAAGAATCTGATTTAAATACAATCTGATTTTTTTCAGGGTGTTTTTTTCTTATGAGAAAAAATAAAGCCAGTATGCAATCACTTTAGACGATTTCCATTGTCCCGTATGCCATGGTGGGAATATTATCCTGTCTGATAAAATATTGCAGATTAAAAACCAATCCTGTTTAACAATTTGAGACTTAGCCTACTTTTCCTAACCATGTAAACTAATCTGTGTAAATCACTTCCTTGTCATGTACAGTACATGTACTCCAAAAGGCTAATATAATAGTGTCCTGCCAAGAGCTACAGAATTGTTATAATTTAATGTTATATTTGAATAAGGTTGATGAGCTACGCATAACAGTATTAATCCAAAATGTTGCACTGTCTGATCACCTGCTTGAAGCAGACTAAGGCTTATTTTTCTTCTCACGCAGGAGCCTTGCTGAGTTTAATGTATTAAACACAAAATTGAATAAATATGTAAATGTAGGCCCACAACTTCAAAGCAAATCTCAGTGTGCTTTTAAAGGGGCAAAGAGAGTCAGTGCAGAGTCGGCTGTCCAGTGATTGTTTTTGGTTCCCAGTCTATACTGAGTGAAATGGATCAGACACAATGTCACATTTAGTGGCAGCGCTAAAAATCTTATTTTGAACTCTGTTCTTTTTTCCATTTTTAGTACAAGTGCCGAATGTTGTTATGCTGGTTTGAATCCTTTAAATGACATTGAGACATTAATGTGGTGATGACAGCCACTTGCTAGTTTGAATTTAAATTTACCTTGTCCTGCACCATTTAAGCTACAACACATACTGACAGCCAGCGGTCACACGAAGAAAATGTGGTTGGTGAAGAATTGCTTTTCCCAGCAAACAGATAATATGATTTAAATGAAATCTGCTGCAGAAACAGAGACAAAATATTGCATTTATAGAAATGTAAATGAGATACAGTGTGGAGATGCTGGTTGCTACCACTAAACACAACCTGCACTTGTGTCAATCCTTATTGTTTCTGAAATTTAACAGAAAGATGGTTATAAATTGCCCCTATGATAGCAGCTAGAAATATGTTGCCCTCTGAGACACAAAAGCACTTTCTGCTCCACTGTCTGATGGACAAGGAGGTGCAGCAAAGTTATTTCCTCAAATTATCGTGTCTTCTTATTGAAAGTGATAAGAAAAACTGAGCCTAACCCTAGGAGAAAGAAACAACAGATGTAGCATCATGCTATGCATGAACCTACCACCTGATCAGGAATGCATAGTAAAAGTAAGTGGGCACATGGGATGAAACCCAAACATAGTATATATAGATCTATCCTGGATGGGTCACAGCCAGCTCTGACAGAGATCTGAGGAGGACTGGTGTTTGGGAACACTTGTCATGCCAATCATTGGATTGAATTGAAATTGCATTACTAGTCTGCTCATGAATGTAATCAAAAGACGCATGCGCTCCTCTCCAGAACTTAGAAGTCAGTGTAAGGAAGAAAGCTTCATCCAAAGGAAGCTGAGTCTTAAATACTCCTTGACAAGATGTAGAAATGTTATTTTGATATATGCAAATGAGTAAACCTAAGCAGTCAAAGATCACCTGTGTTTGAAAAGAGGGGCCCCTTGTGAACTCTCAATTCAGATACAGCAACGAACACCCTGAACTCCATAGAAGTGATCTCTTCATAAGAGATTTTTCAAATAACTCCTGCTCTTTGCCGCTGCTAGGAGATTGTGCCCTAACTGCATTTTATTTCTTAGAAACATTAAGAGGTCACTATCACCTGGGTATCTGCACTACCAGAGCTGGCCCAAGGAGCACTCTCAGGACTTCCTTAAACTATGACCACTGCACTAGTCTCAGCCCCCCAGGAGTTAAAGTTACAGCAACCATAGTCCACTGGGCTATGGGGCATTCTGCTCATGTTCCCTGCTCTTTATGTATCCTACTGAGTAGTAGATAAGCTTAATAAAGAGGGTGGCACCCAGTTGATGCCATGCCACTAGAAGATTGTTTTACATGAAGAGAATTCTCAGCAGGCCGTTTAAAAAAGCCTCTAAATCTGCTCTGCATGTCAGGGGTGCAGCAAAGTGGACTAAATGGAATTTAGATGAGGCCCAGTATCTGCCCAGTATATCTCAGAGGCAATCTTTGCTGTGAATGTAAAACCAACATGGTGGGGATAAGGCGGCTGCCAGCTTGATATTACAGGTTTTTTAGTTAATGATAATGACCATATCATCATCGCTTCCTTTGCTCCAGGAACACTTCAGAAACTGGAATTAGTAATGTGATGCACTTTAATTCATTTTAAAAGCCTGAGTAAAATGAATTAAAATAGAGGAATTAAAGCACTGCCATAGCAATAGAAGTTTTCAATAGAGCCATTTCTACATGTGCCACTTTCTTCGAAAGTGGCATGCTAATAAACGGCCCAAAATATGCTAATGAGGTATGGATGCAAATTCTCCACACCTCATTAGCATAAGATCACATGATTTGGAGTCCTCAAGAGGTTCTTCCAGACTCCAAAACACCTCTTCAAAGCATGGCCCCCGGGGGGGCGGTCTTCTGGAAGGAAGTCCTTCTTCCGGAGGCCCCTTATTCCTGAAATTTTTTGGGAAGAAGAGGCCTCCAGAAGAAGGACTTCCTTCTGGAAGACCCCCCTGGGGGCCACACTTCTAAACAGTGTTTTGGAGTCCAGAAGAACATCTTCTGAACTCCAAATCATGTGGCCTTATGCTAATGAGGCACAGGGAATTTGCATTTGTGAGTCATTAGCATATTTGGGGCCATTTATTAGCATGCCACTTTCGAAGAACATGGCATGTGTAGAAACGGCCTAGGTAAGTAACACTACCAGCAAGGTAACTGCCTGCCCCTCTTCCCTATGAAAGGTATAGTAGAGGTAGGCGTAGTCCTGTTTGTCTTGCTGCATAAACCACATTGTTGAGATGTTCCTCAGACAAATCCTGCCAGCATTCCTGGTTAAAGCATTGTTGTGACATCGTCCTTCCCATCAGAATTATCAAGTAGGCCTCTCCTCCCTCTCTGTTAGTTTGTGAAGACAAGGACAGTTGGCAGGATCAGTTTAAGGAAGGAAGGAAAGGGAAATAGAATATTTGCTGCAATACTGACTGTTAGGCTTTATTCCTGGAGGCAATGTGGCTTTGCAGTGTATATTTATAGATAATGTTCAAAAGAGGCTTGTGAAAGAGAATTTGGATGTCTGAGAACTATATTTAGAACTGCTATAGCAAAAAGTTCTTAAATTGCAGTTTCTGTCTCCCACAAACATTGAATTTGTCATCTTTAAAATCACCAGCATAAATTTAGGTTTCCTCATTGCTCCGGTTTTTTTTCTGGCATTACGTACTGTTATTGTTGTCACTGCAATAGGTGAATACAATCTGCATCATTCATTCTAGCAACCACCCAGCCTGGGTGGCAAAGAGGTTTCTCTCCATCCCTAAGTGGAATTGCATCATCTGTAAAGGTTTACTTTAAATGAAAACTATCCTCAGATATGGGAAAACAATCACATCCATACAAGGAAGGAATGCATATTTGCTATCTTTCCCATGTGCAAATGCACTGTCTCCTATGTCAAAAAATAATATGCTCCTCACAGTGAGGCCACAATGCTAACACATCACCAGCTTTCCCTTTAATCTTTTCCATCCTTTGGTGGAATAAAGTTTGTTATGTGCACCAAGGCATGTGTGGATGTGCACCACCAATAAAAACAAACTCTGCCAGCTGTGGGTGGCTGTGGGCACTCTGATAATCAGCTAGGTGGCACCTGAATCTCTCATAGGCACCTGCCCAAGCACTCAGTTTACAGGAAACACCTCACATGACTATTCATATTTGAATTTGTGTACTGTTGCTTGTATCACTGATTTTATCCTGCCCCTTCTCCTCCCTCCATTTTACTCAACCAGGAAGCCGACTATTTTGCATGTGACAGGAGGAAGCTATGTGCACCATGATAGCAGAGAGAATTAAAGGATTTAATAAATTACATATGCCACTGAGGGATTCCTTCACTATGACAAAAAGCAAAGACTGCAGCAGGCAACTCATTTTTGATTTGTCACTCTTGCAAACTTGGATATTTAAACTACAAGTGTTGCACTAGGTGAAACAGTCAAGGCATTCTACACACTTTTGAGACTGTACGTACCAGTTGTCATTGAAGAAAAAGTTGTGTATTGCCAGCATCCTTCTGACAAGCAGAGCTGGGCTAATAAAGGAGGATAAAGTCAATAAATGCTCTCCAGAATTCATTACTTTTTTATCCCCAGTACATAAAACAGTTCTATGACATGCTGGATAGAATATAAAGGATGTATCTACACTACAAAAATAACTTCAAAGTTGCTTACTTTGAAGTACAACTTCGAAGTAGAGCATCTACACACACCCTACTTCAAAGTTAAACTTTGAAGTAGGGCACTACTCCATTCCCAGGAATGGAGTAAAGGACTTCAGATCTGGGCTCCCTACTTTGAAGTTAACTTCTAAGTAAGGGAAAAATTTGTGTAGACTGTCTGCTGGCTACTTCGATGTAGTGCCTAACTTTGAAGTTAACTTCAAAGTTAGTTCCTAGTGTAAAGGCACCCAAAAATTGTGAGTATTATTGTGTAATTCAGACAATGCTTTATATGTGGAGGATAATTTGACCTGCTCTGTCAAATCAGCCCTAACGTGGAAGCTTCTTCAGATAAAGGTTCAGCTAGGCTGATCTTCTGTGTCGGGCTTTGGTCATTATGCCTATCCATCTTTACTCCATGTATGCCCTCCCCTGAAATGACTACAGAGTGTCATCATTACAGCCAAGCTAAAATTTAGCCTCTCTTCTGCTTGTAGACTGTCTCAGAGGATAGTGACTTCTTTCAAATTATACAGGCTATATTATTCACATTGTAAAAAAAAGTTACATTCTATCATACGTTCTTTGTGGTGGAGACTGTCTCCTATTATACATCTAGTCTACCCAGTGTGTGGTAAAATAGGGCCCTGATAATGACTGGGATTTCTGCCTGCTATTGTTATACAAATAAGAGTAATAACATGTGGATTGCAAAAGCTCTCTGAGGATATCTTGTTTAGCAAGCAACTTGGATATTTCCAATGCTTTGGTATAAGTAAAACTCAGTTGGGAAAATGTTTTAAGAAAGTAAAGCCATGGGAATTGTACCTGTCTGCACCAGATTTGAACTTGGCCCATTGTATTTTAGCACTTTAAATACAGTAAGAATATTTTACTAGGGCAAAGAAATGGAAAATATACATAAGAATGGCCATAGTGGATCAGACCAAAGGTCTGTCTAGCCCAGTATCCTGTCTTCCAACTGTGACGAATGACAGGTGCCACAGATAGAAAAAACAGAACAGAGAATCACCAAGTGATCCTTCCCCTATTGCCCATTCCCAGCTTCCAACAAATGGAGGATACAGGCACCATTCCTATTCATCCCGGCTAACAGTCATTGACAGACTTGTCCTCCAGGTATTTACCTATTTCTTTATTAAACCCTGTTAAAGTCCTAGTCTTCATAATGTCCTCTGGCAAGGAGTTTCACAAGCTGAATGTGCATCATGTGAATAAATCTTTCTCTTTTGGTTTTAAATCTGCTTCCTATTAATCTCATTTGGTGGCCCCTAGTTCTTGTGTTATGGGAACAAGTAAATAACTTTTCCATAGTTACTTTCTCAACACCAGTCATGATTTTATAGATCTTTATCATATCTTCACTTAAACATACCAGTCTTTTTATCTCTCTTCATATGACAAGCATTCCAAAACCCTTATGATTTTTGTTGTCCTTTATTGCATGTAATGAATGTAAAGTGTTTCATGCAACACAGCTATAACAATTGAATTTATTTTATTTCAAACAACAGAACATTGATTTTAATTCAAAACTACAGAAAAGCCATGTAAAATTCTGCACCCTGCAAAAAACTAAGTCCCAAAAATAGTTATGGAAAGGAAACAGATAAAGCAAGTTTTATTTAAGTCTTTGATATTTAATAGCATGTGATAGTGAAAAGAATTGTTTGAAAATTCTGTATACTATCTTTATTGACTCTAGCAATTCATTATCTAAATAGATACATTATATCAAGACAAGTATAGAAAGAAGGCAAGAACAAACCTCTTGAAACAATCAGAGCACTAATTAACCAAAAGATCATTGTGAGATTAGATGATTATATGTTGCCTTAGTAAAAGCAGAGGCTGTTCTAATTCCATTTTAAAACGTTCTATTCTTAAAAAAAACTTTAACTCCTCTAAATCACCAAAAATATAATCCTTATCATGGTATAACTGATGTTCTTGAATGAACGCAGTACACATAAATGAGCACAATCTTCAGAACTGGGATCACCCAAACACTCTCAAATCTTAATGATGAAAGCACTAAAAATAATCAATAGATGAAATATGGGATAAGCCAGTGCTTAAAATAGTAAGAGGACCAGAATCCCTGTAATCCCTTGCCAGAGATCTGGGAAAAAATAATTTAACACAGACAATTTTAATGATATCTCTAACATAAGTACAGACTTTTTATGAATGGGGAGAGAAAAATTAAACTGAAATGCTGTGATTATGCAATACACTTCCTGTGTTTCTAAGGATGATCCCTCCAGCCACAGCAACTCACCCAGCTGGGGAATGTTTATCTGGTTTAGTATGTTAAACAATTTAATGCTTGTTGGCTTTGGCATAATCTATGCACAGTAACTGGGAAATGAATTATAGTCAGACATCCTGCAATAAGCTATACAGTACTGTTGATATGAGTGTTTTCTAAAAAGTATTTCACCTCAGCTAACAAATGCATGCTTCTCCAAGATCTGAGGCTGAGGGTCCACCAAAAGATGAAGCGTTCTGTAAAAACTCACAGGAACAACACTGTTCGCTATAAAGCCTGAAAGCATGGAAATTCTTCATAAATTCTAAATCATAAATATCTTTCTAAAAAACACTGAGGCTCTTATCTGGCAATTTTGGGAATACTTAAAAGCCTTAAAATTGTTTAAAGAATATGCAAAACTATCCATTTTTCTTCTTGACTCAACATTGTCCTCCAAGACAAATTCAAGCAGCTAGCTGTTGTCGTTCCAGTTTATTCCTGCAACTAGCTGCTGCTTGTTTTTCAAGCCCCTCAACAGATTTCACATGGCTCAAGCATCATTTCATTTTGTTAAATTAATGGAGAGAATCAAATTTACTAAGCACCTCTTCAATCTTTAATTTTTAGTCAGATGTCTCTATCGGTGGTGTGTTTTTGCTTTCCTTTCCACTACCGACTTAAGCTGGAGACAATGACGGATAGCAAGAATTGCCAAAAATGCCATGTGTTCCTACCCGCAGAACACTGGGAGCGTCCTGGGAAACAGACCAAACAGCTGTGAGGTAATGATCCATAGGGCCTTCTTATGGTGGAACCTGTTTTAATCTCCTTCCTTCTTATTTCCCAAAATCCCTTTTGCCCTCCTGTTTAATGGTTAGGTTTGCCAAGCTCAAATAGCATAATGTGACTTCATGAGCTGGTGTTCTGCAGCAATAACCTAATGTGTTATAGGGTCCAAAAGTCTCAACAGACGAAAGGTAGGAACTTAAGAGAGAAGTTTTTAAACCAGCTACAAAACTGGTCAGTACAATGCAGTGATAAGCAACAAATCAAATGTCTGACACCATCTAGTAATATGATTCTGTATTCCTGGTACACCTAAACATTTCTGAAACTTAACTGATGCAAAGATTTGGATGCACAAAAGATATAGTAAGAAATTCCTTAGATGCATCCCAACTGCGATTGAAAAACAAAACAAACCTGGCATTGAGTCCAAGCCTGGGTAAATTGATTGGGCTGTGGGACTGTAGAACTGCAGTGCAGATATTCAGTATTAGGTGGAGCCATGGCTTTGAGACCCTGGCCCTTCACAACCTGGCATTTAACTTGAGCCTGAATGTCTACACTGCATTGTAGACATTAACTAACAGTAACTAATTACACTGTTATAGACCCAACAACTTCAGCCAGATGACCTAGGCCAGCCATGGCCATGTCATATGCCTCTTACTGCAGCGTAGTTGTACCCCTAGAGAAAAGGACAATCACATATAATTAGTCTAGGAAGAATTAGATTTTTATGAGTAAACATTGACCCCACTTAAGCTGATGACAAATATTTCTACCGATAAGCAAATGGCACAAATAGGAAAAATAGGAAAAATGAAATTATTAGTTTGACAGTGTATATTTTGATATGTGATTTTGCCAATTTATGCTCAACAGTTTGAAGCCTTTCTATCATGAATCTCAATGTTTGCTGTTGATAACTGTCATCTGACACCTCTATTTTATTGCACAACTCTACAAATGGTCATAATTATAAAAAAAATCAAATTCTGCCAAGCCTATCTATTTCGAATTTTTTTTTTGATGGAAGGGATGTGCAGCATTCACATATGTGCTGAATATGGTAACGGAACATAGTCGAATTTTCAATGAACCATTTGATATAATATACCCCCCATGTTATATAGGACTGGAAAAAATGTCCTGGGTTGCAGTGACCAGTTCTCTATCACAGGCAACATGCTCATGTAATCCCATTCATAAATATATCAAATTCCATCTTAAAATCTATTTGTCTGCCCCCATTGCTCTGTTGGAAGGCTGTGGCAGAACCTCACTTCTCTGGAAATTAGAAATCTTCTGATTTCCAGCATATGTTTATATATTATCAGTTTATATACCAATTTGTTCTTCTGCAAACATTGGCTTTTAGCTTTAATTGCTTTTCTCACACATAGATGTTTTACTCCTCACTTTCCTCACTCCCCTCAAATTATTTTATAAGAACCAATCTTTCTGTCTTTGTGAAATAACGCAAACCAGAGGTCTTTGTTGGGAAGGAGAATGTATGCAGCATGAAAGCATAATATGCAAGGAAGTCTTGTAACTGGTTAGTGAATAGTAAATTTGGCATGGGGTCACAGTGTTGCAAGGCAGCAGAAAAGAGCAATGCAATTGTAGTCCCTATAGTCTAGAGCTTGAAGGAAACAAAATCCCTCTCTAGACAGTTTTGTTGCATTCTCACCAGTGACATCTTGTTCAAAATTGATAATTTGGAGGGAGTTCAAAGGTGAGCAGCAAATGATCACTGAGCTGAATTGACTTATAAAGGAAAAATAAAAGAGCTAATGTCTAAATTTTCAATGGTGGCTTTCAAAGTGGGTGCCACCACTGATCAGCTGTACTGGAGTTTTTCAGAAGTTGTCCTCATCTTTCCATTCCCCATTTAGAACTTAACTTTTAGTAAAGAAACTCTAAACAATCTTGGGGGGTGGGGAGCAGCGGGGGTGTCCCTGCTGAACAAAAGTAGCTGACAACTGATGAAAGCCAAAAATTGAAAATGTCAGTTTGTACGATTTTGATTTTTTTCTCTTGATAAGTAAGCATTTCACTTTCTTCTTCTTTTTTAAAGTCATTTGGGTGACAGTCACATAGTGATGGATTGAATGATTTAATAGGTCTCTTCGCCAGTTATCTTCATCATCATCATCATCAACAACAACCATGAGATCAGCAACATTTGGTGTCTGATACCTCCCTCACTATTTCCTTCCATCTTTTCCTGTCCAGTGCAGAGCGGCTTAGTTTCTGTAGACTAGCTCCGCACCATTCTACTATATCACCTACCCATTCTCTGTGGGGTCGTCTTCTCCTACTTGAAACATCCAATATGCTGAATACTAGGGTCTTGACTTTTTGTTCACCCTTCATTCTTCAGATATTCCTGAATAGCTGTAACTTCCATTGTATAACCTTCTGCAGTAGGTTCTGGTTTTTTGCATCCATCCTATTCTCAGGATCTTTCTATAACAACCCTTCTCAAATGCCAATATCCTTATATTTGAATCTTTCATTATCACCCATGCCAGTTATCTTCTAAACCTGCAACACATCACAATTTACTATCATTTTATCAAAACAAGCTAACTAGTTGTTACACCATTGTTATAGTACCATTCTAACATCCTGAAGTCTACGTATGCACTAAGCTGGCACCCATTATTTCAAAAGAATTTTGAAATAACGTGTCCACAGTGTAGAAAATGTGTTATTTCAAGATAACTGTGTAGTGCTGACATAGCCTCAGTGACTAGGAAAATCGATCCAGAATATTTTAAGATGTAGAACATGACATCATATGTGGGAAAAAATCTCCTCGAATAGCTTCAGTTACAGTTGGCAACCTGTTCAGTTAGGGTTGATGTGGACAAGTTAATAACTAGTTTCCTGTGTGTCTCTCATTGAAGTTTTAAAAATACAACAAGACTATGATATTGACCTTGTTTAAAGGGCAACACATGCTCATCCAGATGTGGATATTTTGAGTGGTTACTATGGTTTACTACATTCCTCTGCACTGGTCTGGTGGTATAAAAGGATTATAAAACTATGTTGACCAGGATTTTGTTTGAGTGGGCGGGTCTCACCATAGGTTATAATTAGCTGTACCACCTTTGAATCCCTCTGTCACTCATATTACAGTACCCAGAAGTATAGTACAGGTTGAACATCATAATCCAGAATTCCCCAGTCCGGCAACAACCCTGGTCTGGCATGGTTGGTGACCCCATGGGAGCACTAACAGGGACAAACTGGCAGGCTGAGGCCAGGAGCTTTGCTCAGTTAGGGGGCCAGGAATGCAGACTCCCTGGTTGCTGGAGACAACAGAGCTCCAGATGGCAGGTGAAGACCCCAGCAGCCAGCAGAAAGCAGAGCCTCTGGCTTTCGAAGGAATGCAGGGCAGTGGGACAGCTGAGAGAAAGAACTTCCCCATGTCTGGCAAATTCCCTTGTTTGGAACCAGTCAGATCTCTGGGGTGCTGGGCCAGGAAAGTTCAACCTGTACAGGGAGACATAATGGGGTATAGTCAGAGTAACACCACAACCGAGCAACTCCTTGTTGTCAGTACAGCCCATTGACGTATGAACAGGCAGACATAACTGAAAGCAGATGTGAGGCAGCTCTTACTTACTGCAGGGACAAAGACAGTCCCAGGGCAGCTGGAGTACAGCCACTTTTTCACTGCAGGTCCTATACTGAGTGAATCTGAACAAGATCTGACTAGTGGGCTCCCAGAGCTGCCTTTCCCATGCAATTATGCTGTGTATTGATTAAGTGATTATGTAGACGGGAAAGATTAATGAAAAACTGAAAATAGAACATAATATATTTAAATTATAAGGTGCTTCCTGGCAAGGACATAAATTAACATCATATAAATCAATAAATATAGTACATGGAGGCCATTTGTTACTTAGCTTCTCTAGCCTTCTTATTTCTGTTTCTTTAGAGCAAGAGATCCAGAGATGGCTTAATCTTTATGGCTTTGTCAAAGCCTGGTTTATAAAATTTAATTCTGAATACAAATAGTAACAAGGTCACAAGTGACATTGAAATGAACAAGAGGTTGAAGAAAGGTACAGAGAAGAAGAGTCATCAGTCTGAGAAGGAAGTCAATAATTTTGAGATGACAACGATGAAGTAGACACTAATAAGCTTTTTTTAAAACAAAGGCTACCCGCACAAAATCAGGTCATAAATAGTATGTGGCTAGCAATTTCTGCTCAATAAAATATCTGCTGAAAAATAAAGTTAAGTACTATCTTTGCCAGATCAAAATCATGCCAGAGACTGAACTCATTTTTCTCTACTCATTTATACACATTTACGGTGGCAGGGTCAGGCCAGAGGACTCCTTCAGAGTGGGAGAAAGGCAGCAAAGGCCCCCCCCCGAAAGGGGAAAAGACCTGCTAAATAGAAGCAGAGGGCAGCAGGGCAGTTAGAAGCAGCTGGGAGGGAGCTGGCTCAGGCAAACTGGGGCCAGCTGACTCCACTGCTGACATGCTGAAGGCCGTTAAAAACCTCAACTGTTGGAAGCTGGAGGACAGAGAGGAAGGACAGGAAGGGGTGTCAGAGAATAAGAAAGTAAAAGTCTGAGAGTGAGCCATACCAGCTTTGGTGCAATAACAGCAGGGGAGAGAGTGTCCCCGGGGGAGTGGCTGGACTCCCTACCACAGAGACCCATTGCAAGCCCCAGTCCTGGGGGGGAAGGGGTGAGAGACTGACTCAAGTGGCCTGGGAAAGAGGGGCCCTTGACATGCTGCACATTTATACAAATTCCTGAATGCAAAGATTCGTCCTCTGTTTTTGCGGTGAAAGCATGCCCTTAGCATTCAAACAACAATTAGCCTATTTTATATATTTGTAATTCTTCTAAAATGAATGACTCCTCTGTGTACATTCAGAACTTCCAGGTCTGCAGACATCCATAGCTATAAATCCTACAACAGAGACCATTGGCTTCAGGAAGTGGAAGAGGTCTAAGGAGCCTGTAAGACCTAGAGTACCCTGAGTCTAACTAGTAGTGAGCAAAAAGACGTATGTATCTGGATTCACTGATGTTAATGCAAATTTCACCGTTGACCTAGTGAACAGGTGTGCATGCAGACTAAAACAACAGTTTATCTAGTTTCAATACACTATGGAGGCATATGGCACGCCAAGATCCATGAAGTGCAATCTTTCCAGTTGCGTATGAGGAGGGGGTCCTTTGATTTCAGCTGGAAATTCATTTATGTGCTTAAATATAGCAATTGGATGCTTCGCTACCATTACTTTTCCTAGCTAATGTGAATACAAAAACTATTCTTAATCTCATTAATGGTAATGCTAACTTGTTTAACTCTGCTAAGGTCTCTGCCTGAGCTTGGCACAAGAGAGTGATGCATTGTGTAAAGCCATGTTTCTCAACATGCTTGGTACGTGTACACTTAGGGGTACATGCGCTGGAGACGTATGCAGCTGTTTGAGCAATAAAATGCTTAGAGCCACAAGAGTGTGGTGTGCCACTCTGGGCATGAGTCCCTCCATTTTGCATGGAGAGAGAAGCACATGGCAGAGGCAATGGTGGCGGTGGTGGCGCCAGTCAGTTGCCGGCATTGGATTACAGCTGGGGGTGGGGGGTGCTTGTGCAATTTTAGTTGAGCATTTATAATTACAACTGAAAGGGTTTAAAATAGACTGATTCCTTGTGAAAATAAAGAATGAAACTGCAGATCTGGAAGAAGGTAGTACACAGAAAACCATATCAGAAACTGTGATTTAACTGTGGCCCTCAACACTTTGAAACCGAGGTTTCAACATTTGATTTCATCCAAACAAGCTCAGATTTTGCATTAAATTAAATATAATTTAATTTGTAATTTCATTAATCACAGCTTATTGATGTTTGCATAATAATAGATACATATGTGTGTATAAAAATTGGGCTTACTTTGTGTTCATCTAATATTTTTTTATTTACCTTCTTTGCACAATCATAAGTACGATGGGAAGTTTATTGCCAATAGGCAACTTCTTCCAACCAACCAGTTACAATTAAGTAGTATAAACAAATGTGTTGCAATGCTAGAAAAATAAAATGTGTGTCTGAAAATTGTGGGTACTGTGGGTACAGAACTTTTGTATATTTTTTTAAATGGGGTATTTGATAAAAAGAGGTTGTGTAAAGAAACATCTCCTTGTATTTTTTTCTATGTTAATTGTTTTAATTGGTCTTTTCTCACTGTTATATTGGCATTGGTGGAAGACATGAACATATGACTGACCTTCTCCCTGATTCTGCTTTATTTTACATATGTCTGTTTGTTATTTCCTGCCTCCCTCGTCATCGTTCCAAACTCAATTAATATTAATGTTTTAAATTGCTTCTCTTAAAAGACCCATGCCTTTAATCATATTCATTGCACATTTCTAGATCTATTTAAGATTCTGCTCTTCCTTTTTTTGACAGAATGTGAGTGAAATTTTAATGCAGTATTCAAAATGGAAATGTACCATCTTATGTATTGACATTCCATTTTCCACTTTTTAAATGCAGTTTATTTGCCTGTTTAACTATTGTTGCATACAGAATTGATGTATTTGTCCTTGTCCACAGTGACTTAATCAAAAACACCATGGAAACTGGAACTGAAATTGAGGCACTGGGCTTCTTTAGCAGAGAGAAACAGGCACAAACCTGTTCTCTTGCCCTGGGATGTGATGGCTCAGTTCTGAGAGGAGACACATTGGTGATGCAACTGGACAGACTCTGTGTGTGTGTGTGTGTGTGTGTGTGTGTGTGTGTGTGTGTGTGTGTGTGTGTGTTATAAAGAAGGAGTTTAGACTCTAGGGCTATCAATCTTGCATCTTGCATAAAAATTTTCACTCAAGAATTTTAAAAATGTTATTCCAATACCTCTGGGGCCCGGCGGGTGGGGGGCAGGGGAAGCTTTTGTGCACAGTGGACTCCTTTCCCCCTCCCCCAAGATCTGTGCCATTGTCTGCAGTTGAAATGAATTGATGATCTATGTATTGTCATAAGAGAGTTTTAGGCCACAAAAGAAAATTGTTGCTGTAATGGATCACTGTGAAAGGAGGATATCAGTGCATTGAAAGATATGGGTAAGAGCTCATTTTGTGACTGTAGTATTCAGAGCATACAAAAGTGATTTTAGAATTTCCTTCACTGCACTGGGTAAAGAATACATCTTGGACTTCTAAGATACCTAACTTAAAAAAAAATAAGCCCAGACAAATTTGACAAAGCTCCTACCTGATTATCCAGAGGGAGTATACCTTTATTAAGTAAGCAGAGAAGGAATGAATCTCATCAACAAATGTAGGACTTCCCTAATTGAAGGCAGCTCTTCAGTTTAGCCACCATAGAAGAGAAGTCAACCCACATCTGCCCATACTCTATGAAGACATCAATGCAGTTATAAAGCAAAACATGAAAGACTGATTTTTTTTTGTTGTCCTCTAAGGCTCTTTTCCTACTATTTCTGATGCACCATTTAAAATTTAATTTAGATGGGATTTAATTTTATTTACTGTGGCTACAGATTATTTCAGCCTAGGAAATCAAATGTTCTATTTTTACATTGCATATTGTGTTTCTTTGTCTGTTTGCATGTCTTGACGTTCTTATTTGATTCCTGGATTGTAAATTTGTTAAGTTAGGGAAAGCAATGTCTTCTACGTGCAGAAAGCTCTAGCACATTGTAGAAATTGTGGAAATTACATACTTCGTGCATCTTTACCTATTTCTGGTATACATCTTCTACCAGTAGTTGAACATCATTAGGACTTGGAAGGAAACACACTGCAGAATTAAATCCTTAGAAAGTGATTAGTAACAAAATTCCTTTCTAATCAGTCTTCTAAAAAATGGAAATCAGCCCAGAGATCACATTTGGAAATCACTACTGGCATGTAGATTCCTGCAAACATTTGGAAATCTGACAAAAAATCTGTCTTTTAAGCATTATTTAATTGCATATTTTTAGCCAGTTAGTTCCACTTCATGGAGGCATTATGACCTAATTTTGCTAACATGTTAACCCATCACAATAATTTACACATTTGTAAAAGCTCTGCCAATAGTGATCTCATATTTCTGAGACCATAGCACTCAGGTTCACTTAACTGCTATGTGACTTCATGGTAAGAATTCCTGTTGTATAATAAATCACCCAGAGGCCTCAACATGAAGATTTTATATTGAATATCACATGTTCCAAAGTCCATGATTGTACAAAAATGTCCAGGTGAAAGAAAATAGTTGTTTCACTATGTGCACTCTTTTTCTTCAGAGGAAAATTGAGGAACATTTCTTAAGAGGCCAGATTGCCTTACTGTAACCTCCAAATGTTCATCTACTTAGGAAGATGAACATTATTATTTATATTACATATAGATTGACCCAGTTGAAAATATCCCCATTGTGCTATCCAGTATAAAAATAAACATCAAGAAACAACCATTGCCCTAAGGAATTTACAATCTTAAGCAATGTTTACACTGGGGAGCTATTCCGAAACAGTAACTCTGCATCTAGGAAATGTGCCCAGCATTTTGAAATATTTTTCCAAATACCAGGTGCACTATTTTGGTATCCCTCTTCCCCTTGTTGTGAGAGGGGAAAGGAATGCCTCAAAATAGTGTTGTATTTCAAATTTGGCGCTGCGTTGACAGCACCAAATGCCAAAATAGCCTATTTAAAACTACGCTCAAAATAAGTGTAAATTGTGCATCTTATTTTGCATTAGGGGCACAAACATAGCCCAAATAAATAAGACAGAGAAAGGCAGGTGGGGAAACACGGCCACAGAGTGGTGAAGTGACTTGACAGAGGTTACACAGCATCTCAATGGAATAAAACCCAGGTCTCTTAATTCCCAGACTAGTGTTCTAGCAATTGGATCTGTGGGCTGTGTCTCAAGAATAACTGATCAACTGAGGTGTGAGAGGAACCCTTACCTTTTTCCTAGTTAAATGGTCATGGAAAGTATAAATTCATATCTGAAAGAAAAAAACACCTGTACATTGAGTCTTAAACAAGCATGATGCTATCGCTACCAGATGAAATGTACTGCCCAATGTTTTTAGTGGTGCCTTGTGTTGTATAACACCTCTGCTTAGTCTAGTACAATGCAGATGTAAGCTCTGTAACTTTTCCGTCATTGCTGGTTTTAAGTCCCGTAACTTTCTGTAAGCTTTGTGACGGTAGCTTTGTTCTGTACATATAGCTTTGTTCTATACAGTTATATATTTTCATGAGCTCTGTATAGTAGCAGCTGCTAGGTCTATATTAAGTATAATAAGTTAGTAAGAAATGGTTCATAGATACCATAATTCTTGTAAGAAATCCTGGCTGTTCCTTTGTAAAAAAAATAATAGAATAATAGGAGCTGAGCCCTGTGACAGAAAGTGGCCCCATCAAGAGATGATCAAAGTCCCATCTGCTGTTAGCTGATGCTGATGACTCATGAACATACAGAGTCCTGGGATAGGACAATGGCTACTGGGCTGAAACATAAAAGATGGGGTGAAAAGTTATAGGAGCTCTCTTTTTCCTCTCTCTCCCTGCCACCACCACTCTGCAGGAGTTGGTCTCATCTGGGGGTGGGGGAGCAGGAGGAGGTCCTGGGCCCCTTCGCCTCTCCCCAGGATGGAAGGTACTGATTGCTCCCGAGTACTACACAGACAAGAGAGCAAGCTGACAAGGGGGTTATACAATCAGCTCGCCACCCTGAATTCGTGACAGCAGCCAGACACACCAGATCCACTATGCTTTGGCTTCCTCCACTGTCCCTGTGTAACTCTTCACCCACGTGAGTTCGCCTGTGTAAGTGTATGAGTGCAGGAGGGTACGAGTGTGGGGGAGTGTGCTTGAAAGCTAGTTCTCTTTTCATCCTTTTAACCAACAGTGGCATTTAATACAATACATATAAATGTAACCCCTGGGTTGTCTCTACTGTAAAAATAATGTAACACCTTGCTTCTACAAAACTGTGCATATTACTGATAATAAAAGCGGATACCAGTGGACTGAGGTGTGGATAGTGAAGTGTAAGGGAGCATATTTCATTGTTGCAAGAAAAAGACCAGAGGAGAAACTGAGAAACTGTGGATCCAGCAAAAACTATGCAGGGACAAGAAGGTTTATTTGATAGGTGTTTGCATGACACTCCTCTAAACACTTCACTAGTATCATACAATTAGACATCCCAGTGACAGAGAAGGCTAAGTGACTTACCCGAGGTTGTGCAGGCTCCCTGAGAAAGAGCACCTTATTCAGAATATTCTTACCACTACATGGACGTTGCAACTGCAACAGTGATTCTATCAAGAGAGCTTATTATGGTGGCTGGAGGTTGCGGAATGTGGGGAGGATCTTGCCTTGAAAATGTAGCAGAGACTTTTGGCACTCTCACTGGATATAACTGTTGTTGTATAAGACTTATTTGAGGAATGATTTATTGCTGGAGACTTGTCATAATTATGAGAAGAGGAACATTTTCTGAGCCTCTCACAAATAATAACATGCAAGCAAGTTTGTGTTACAGAAATAGAGAAAAAACAAACCCTGCAATATATGGTCTAAAATCAAAATCTAATACACAGTCTAACAGATTATCTCATAATCCTAGGCGAGGGGGTAAAAATGCATACAGGAGATGTCAGAAATTGATATCCAACTCTCAGATTCTGACTGGAATCATCAGAAATAGTGTGATCAACTCACTTAAACTTTTGTGACTCCAGTCTTTGCTTCTAGGGTTGTGTAGACAGGAAACCCATTCCATTCTATACAAATTGGGTGCACCTACACTTGCACTCCTCTTTCGAAAGAGGCATGCAAATGACGTAAAACAAAAATGCAAATGAGGTACATATCTGCATATTCAATACCTCATTTGCATAGTCTAATTTCAAAAGTGCTTCTTTCAAAAGAAGAAAGCCAGTGTAGACGCTGATCTTTCGAAAGTAAACCCCTAAATTCGAAAGAATCCTTCTTCCCATTAAATAAAGGGAAGAAGGGTTCTTTTGAAGATGGGTTTACTTTTGAAAAAGCAGAGTCTACACTGGCTTTCTTCTTTTGAAAGAAGCTGTTTCAAAATTAGAATATGCAAATGAGGTGTTAAATATGCAAAATTATACTTAATTTGCATTTTCAATTTACCTCATTTGCATGCCTCTTTCGAAAGAGGAATGCAAGTGTAGACACACCCATTATCTTTAGTCACCAATTGGCAGATAAGTATAGAAGATCCAAAAGACATGGACTTCCTTACATGAATAAAAACTTCCCCTATCATATTTTTGATGGGAATTGGAACATGCTCATAATTATTTACTTTTGCCTGTTTCATTATATCTATATGCATATATATGCAGGCTTCACACCTGACTAAATCCCCCAATATATTAAAAAAAAAACCTGTTGCTTCTGAATTTAAATTTTGAGTCTTTGTAGGTGTTCTTCAAGAGAAACTACTATTGAGTTTGAATAAAGGAAAAAATGCTTATTTACCTTTTAAATAATACTTCAGTTAATGAGGGAACATCATTGAATCAGTGATGAAAGTTACAGTCTTCACATGGGCTTGAATAATTGAGCCAAACCACCTGATAACTTTACAATTTATGTTGATTCAGAAGCATCTTTACTAATAACATGTCTCACTCTACTGGGAGTAACAAATTTACTACTTTAGCTGTTCCCACCTTAATCCTCTTCCATTCAGTAAACATTGCTGTACAAAAAAACCCCACAAACTGTAAAAAATGAAACCCAGTAGCTGTGTCTACACGTAAGTGCCCTTTCAAAAGGGCGAAAATCAAAGTTTGGCTTTTGAAAAGGCGGATGTCGAAAGAGAGCACCCGCTGCCATTTTTCAGATTGGCGTTCCGATCTGCTCTTTCGAAGCGCTGTCGCGGTCTTTTGAAAGAGAGCGTCCACATGGCTCCAAGGCCTCTTGCGAAAGGAGGGAGGCAGGAAACACCATGGACGGGGTCCCATGGCCGACAAGCCCTTCCAGGGCTGCAGCCAGCCACCTCCTTTAAAGGGCCCCTCCCTCCGCCCTCCCCTCCGCATGAGCCGAGTGCTGCCCAGCCTGTCCCAGCCCGGCAGAGCCCACTTGTGCCCACCATGGAGGCCTAGCAACAGCTCCTGCAGGAGGACGCCCTCATCATGGATGCCTTGCAGGGAGTGCTGAGCACCCTCGCCGCAGCTGCACCCGAGCTCATCGAGTGGCTGTGCAGTCCCTCTGGGGCCACAGGGCTCCCTCCACCAGGGCACTACCAGACGCCACCCCCCCGGGTGCCCTGATGCCTCTGGACCCACCCCAGCAGCACTGACTGTGGGAGCACATGGTGCTAGGGGAGTGGGGCGAGGAAAGGTGGGTTTGTTTTACCAACTGAGGGGAGGCAAGGGGGACACTCCCCTGCAAGGGGCCGGATGGCGCAGGGGCTGTGCAGCTTATGGCACTGTCCACTGGGGGCAGGTGCTGGGCGTTGCTGGTGTGGCACCGCGGCGTGCTACATCCCATGTGGGGGCTGTCCTGTGGTGGGCTGCGAACCCCGTCGGGGGGGGAAGGGTGCCGGTAGTACCAGCAAATATTGCCGGCAGGTGGGCCTGGTGGGGGCCGAGGGGGGTAGGGCCAAGCAGGGGTGACACCAAGGGGGCCAGGAGGCAGGCCACAGTGGCTGTGTGCTCCCTCACAATGTGGCCAATGTCCTCAAAGGTGTCCAGCAGTCTATCCCAGGCCGCCGTCTGCCACTCCATGTCAGCCCGGGTGAGCTGCAGGTGGTCCTCAGCCACCGCAGCCTGGCACTGGGTGGCTGGGTCTTCCTCGGCCCTCCAGAGGGCCCTCCGGCCACAGCCCCGACAGTGCCCTGCCTGGGGTGGAGTCTGGTCACTTCCAACAGCTGCGGGCAGGCTCTCCGGGACTAGGGATGGTGCGGGGCTCTCCTGGCCTACAGATAGTGGAGCTGTGTGGAGAGGAAGAGAGCACGTCAAAGGAATTGTATAAAAAATGGAAACAAGGAAAAATTACAAAGGATGAATATAGGAAAACAACACAAGAATGCAGGAGAAAGATTAGAAAGGCTAAGGCACAAAATGAGTTCAAACTAGCCACAGGCATAAAGGGAAACACGAAGGCTTTTTATAAATATATTAGAAACAAGAGGAAGACCAGGGACAGGGTAGGGCCATTGCTCAGTGAGGAGGGAGAAACAGTAACAGGGAACTTGAAAATGGCAGAGATGCTCAATGACTTTTTGTTTCGGTCTTCACTGAGAAGTCTGATGAAAGAATGCCCAACCTAGTGAATGCTAGTGGGAAAGGGGTAGGGTTAGAAGTTGAAATAAAAAAAAGAACAAGTTTAAAATCACTTAGGAAAATTAGATGTCTGCAAGTCACCAGGGCCTGATGAAATGCACCCTAGAATACTCAAGGAGCTGATAGAGGAGGTATCTGAGCCTTTAGCTATCATCTTTGGAAAATCATGGGAGACAGGAGAGATTCCAGAAGACTGAAGAAGGGAAAATATAGTGCCCATCTATAAAAAGGGAAATAAGAATAACCCAGGAAACTACAGGCCAATCAGCTTAACTTCAGTGCCAGGAAAGATAATGGAGCAGGTAATTAAAGAAATCATCTGCAAGCACTTGGAAGGTGGTAAGGTAATAGGAAACAGCCAGCATGGATTTGTGAAGAATAAATCTTGTCAAACTAATTGGATAGCTTTCTTTGATAGGATAACAAGCCTTGTGGATAGGGGAGAAGCGATAGATGTGGTCTACCTTGACTTTAGTAAAGCATTTGATACAGTATCTCATGATATTCTTATCAAAAAACTAGGCAAATACAATTTAGATGAGGCTACTATAAAGTGAGTGCATAACTGGCTGGATAACCATAATCAGAGAGTAGTTCTTAATGGTTGTCAATCCTGGTGGAAAGTATAACAAGTGGGATTCCGCAGGGGTTTGTGTTAGGACCGGTTCTGTTCAATGTCTTCATCAATGATTTAGATATTGGCATAGAAAGTACGCTTATTAAGTTTGCAGATGATACCAAGTTGGGAGGGGTTGCGACTACTTTGGAGGATAGGGTCATAATTCAAAATGATCTGGATAAATTGGAGAAATGGTGTGAGGTAAACAGGATGAAATTTAAGAAGGACAAATGCAAAGTTCTCCACTTAGGAAGGAGCAATCAGTGTCACACGTACAGAATGGGGAGAGACTGTCTAGGAATGACTATAGCAGAAAGGGATCTAGGGATTATAGTCGACCACAAGCTAAATATGAGTCAACAGTGTGATGCTGTTGCAAAAAAAGCAAACATGATTCTGGGATGCATTAACAGGTGTGTTGTGAACAAGACACAAGAAGTCATTCTTCCACTCTACTCTGCACTGCTTAGGCCTCAGCTGGAGTATTGTGTCCAGTTCTGGGCACCGCATTTCAAGGAAGATGTGGAGAAATTGGAAAGGGTCCAGAAAAGAGTGGCAAGAATGATCAAAGGTCTAGAGAACATGACCTATGAAGAAAGGCTAAAAGAATTGGGCTTGTTTAGTTTGGAAAAGAGAAGACTGAGGGGAGACATGATAGCGGTCATCAGGTATCTAAAAGGGAGTCATAAGGAGGAAGGAGAGAACTTGTTTTTCTTGGCCTCTGAGGACAGAACAAGAGGCAACAGGCTTAACTGTAGCAAGGGAAATTTAGGTTGGACATTAGGAAAAAGTTCCCAACTGTCAGGGTGGTCAAACAGTGGAATAAATTGCCAAGGGAGGTTGTGGAATGTCCATCGCTGGAGATATTTAAGAACAGGTTAGATAGATGTCTATCAGGGATGGTTTAGATAGTATTTGGTCCTGCCATTGGGGCAGGGGGCTGGCCTTGATGGCCTCTCGAGGTCCCTTCCAGTCCTAGTGTTCTATGATTCTATGATTCTATGTCAGTAGTGTGCCCCAGATGGAGGGGACCCAGCTGTGGCCTACCCACCCGACCCCACCCCATGGCGCCCCCGCCCCCCCCAAGGGACACTGACCCCTCCAGGGAGCACCAACCGCCCCTCCCGGGACCGGGCCTCCCAGCCTGGGTCTGATTCCAGGGGTCTCTCCTGCAGGTGCCCCTTCCTGGCCTGCAGTGCACGGGCCCTGCGCACTGTCCGGCACCAACCGGCTGCCACCCCTGTGCGGCTTACGGTGCTGTCCACTGGGCGCAGGTGCTGGGCCTCGCTGGTGTGGCACCGTGGGTTGCCGCATCCCATGTGGGGACTGGCCTGTGTGCGGCCCGGGACCACCGGTTCTGTGTGCGGGTGCCTAGCCATTGTGTTGCCCCCACCCTGTGGAGTAGGTGTGCACCCCTCCCTGGACATACCTGAGGTCCCTCGGTGACGTCCGGAGATGTCCGGCCCTCGGTCACCTGGCTGGAGGAGCAGTAGGGGATCACTATGGTCAGCTCCCCCTCCTCACTTGACCAGTCCATGGTCCCCTCACCCTCCTGTCCCCGCTCCGGGCTGCTCCTCTTCCTCTGGCTGCAGCTCCTCCCCGAAGGTGTCCCGGAAAGCCACGGAAGTGAACTCTCCTGGGGCCCCAAGATGCTCTGTAGCTCTCTGTAGAAGGAGCACATCACTAGTCCTGCCCCAGAGTGTCCGGCCTGGTCCCTGGCCCGGGCATATCCCTGGTGCAGCTCTTTTACTTTGGATCATACCTGCTCCATGGTATGCTCCAGGTGGCCCCTGGTGTGGAGGCCCATTGCCAGGCAGCCGAAGGTTGTGGCATTGCGCCGCTTCACGCCCATGTGGCACAGCACCTCCTCATCCTGCCAGAGGCCGAGGAGGTCCCACAGCTCCCACTCCATCCAGGAGGGGGCCCTTTTTCTTCCTCCCCCTGGGAGCCCTGGGAGCCTTGCAGGGGCTCAGAGCGGGAGCCGTGGGGCTCGCGGGGGGGCTGGCTGCTTGCCATACGGCCACTGCAGCATCAGGCTGGAGTGCGTGTGCAGGCTGCTCCTAGCACACTCTCAGCTTCCTGTCACGCGTTTCCTGCGTGCATACAGCTTTAAGGCAGCCAAACGCAGGGACCATAGAGCCCTGCTGCTGCTGGCTGGACCGGCCCCATGCTCCAGCTGGTCAGCATGCTGGCAGACCTGTATTTCGAAAGAGCGGACTGTGGAGCATCTACACATGTACTCTTTTGATTTATTGTTTCTAAAGGGAGCGATCTTCCTGATACGGGATCGGGGTTTGGATTTCAAAGTCTGACCCTGTTCTTTCAATTTTCTTTCAAAAGACGGGTTTACACATGTGGACGCTCCCCCCACTCTTTCGAAAAAGGGCCATTTATTTCGAAGTTTTTTGCACGTGTAGCCATAGCTAGTAACAGCTATTATTGTTTGGGAAAATGACTTGATGAATTCCTTAATTCTGAGCATTAGAAAAGTGCAATTGTCTGAAACTGCTGCTGGATAGTAACTTTACACTGCTCTGAGAAATTATCCTATGAGCAGATGGGAATAAGGGGACTTCAAAGTAGGCAGGGTCCTTTCAAAAAGGAGCCCCTTCGGGACGAGACGCACGGTGGCGAGCCGCGTCAATTTCGAAGTGCCGTGGCCGCCTGCATGCTAATGAGGCACTGAATATGCATTTCAACGCTTCATTAGTAAACTTCGAAATGGCCATTTGCGTGGCCATTTCAAAGTTTGGGGCTAGTGTAGACACGGCCCAAGCGTCTCACATAAAATTTTCTTCTTTTGTGGTTCAGAGATAGAGCCTTACCTTGGCTGTTCTGCTGAATATATTTTCAAAGCACCAACCAAAAGTGTAAGTTAAGATATTGCGTTGATGTGGGATTCAGTCATGTTGTGATATTCTAGAACGAAGTTAAGTTAAACATATCTCTAGCTCTCTTTTGTGGTTTGCCTTTGTGAATTGTTTTTTTAAAATCTGCTTTAAACCTTCTAAAATGCATAGGCAAGAGAAATGAACCACATTCCAACTCCCAGCATCATTCAGAAGAGCCACATATATTGGTGTTCTGCTTAATATCTATAAAGGCATTATCACTGCAACAGCCCATCCAGTAATACAGTAAGCAGTGACAAATGTGAGACAGTGAACAGTGAAAATGAGAGAAACAAACACATATCTAGAATGCCAAACGCTATAATCTCTCATTCCAGCTGATTATTGGGACATAGTTTGCAGCACAAATAACACTAATTTAATCACTATACTTACTCCCACACGATGTTTTCAGGGAAGGTGTAGTTTTAGGACATGCTTTATTATCTCTTACACACTGTTGTTGTGCATAAGCATATGTTATGCTGAATACATTGCCAGTTGATCCTTATTATAAAAAAATTAGTAGCTTCAGTCCAGAAAATTTTGTACGGTTGCACTAACTATCTTGTTGTTTAGAACTAGGGATAGAAAGGACACTTCTAAACAAAAAAAGGAGGTGCAACCCTAAATTTGTCCATCCTCCCTTCCCACTGAATTTAGCAAAACATGTAAGCACTTCCCATCTCCCATCAATTTCAGTATGAATACTGCCATAGCATGTTATAAAGGTTTTACATCAAGAATGCGTTTTTCTTCTACCATAGTATATGTTTAGGATCTCACAATATACTTTTACGTATTTATCAGTGAGACTTTAAGGGCTAAATTCACAAAAATACAAAGATGCCTAACCCCAGATTTAGGCTCCTAAAAATCCCAGTTTTAGGCTCAACTGTGATTCAAAAAGCACCTGCTGAACCCATTGGTACCTAAATTCACTCAACATACATGTTTTGCTCTAAATAGAATTTTGGTAAATAAAAGCCTTTGGGCATGTATACTGCAGCCCTGCCCTGGGGGACCACAAGCATATCTTCTGCCTCAGTGTCAGAACAATTTGCAAACCAGGGAAAGATAGGCATTTGATTGCCTAAATTATATACAGGGCCAAACCAGTGGAATAGCTTAAACAGTCATATGAGAGAGAGAGAGCGTATCTATGGTATGAAAATGACTTTCTAGCTTGGTGACTACAGCACTCACTGACATTGGCACCAATTCTGTGGGAAAAATCAGCAGGCGCTGAGCACCCCTGGTAGCCAAGACCCTTCTCTTCCCAGGGGCTGTCACCCACGGGTGATCCCACTGACCAACTTCTCTCCCTGTCTTCTGGGACCTTCTGCCCACCGTTCAACTGCTATTTTGTGGCAAGCAGGAAGCCCTGGGGAGGGGGCGGGGCAGGGATAGGGCTTGGGGGAACAGATGGAATGTGGGAGGGCAAGGGTGGAAAGAGGGTTCAAGCATCCCTAGCCAGAGGACAAGTTGGCACCTATGCTCCCTGAGGATGTGGGAGAACCAGGATTCAGTCTTGCTCTAATATCTTGCTAATTATCTATACAAACAGCTTTAACAGGAGAGGATAAAGGAGTGCCTCATTCGACTATCTGATGGCCTGGTGGTAAGAGCAATGATATGAAATGTTGCAGCTCTTTGTTCAAATCCCTTTTCATCCTGAGGCAAAGGAGGGACTTGAACTGGGGTCTCCCACATCCCGTGGGAGTACTTCAGCCACTGGACTAAAAGTTCATTATAATGGAATGGAGAAAGGCCTTCTCCCATTTTCCCTCACCCCCTTTGCCTAATGCCAGGCAGATTTTGTGGAAGTGAGTCACTAGCTGAGAAAGGTAGGGATTAGAATATGCACTATTCTAGCTCATGGGTCCTATTGGCTAGTTTGGTGACTCTCTGCCTAACCTGCTGGCTTTTGTCTATCCCAGCAGCACCTCTCTCCTCTTTCATTGTACAGGGAAGCTAGGCACCTAACTCAGACTTTATGAATTGCAGTGTGTTCCTCTGATATTTTTCTAGGCACCCACATGTTGGTCACAATGTCTAACTCCTTTTGTGCATTCAGGCCTCCATGCTTTGCTGAACCAGGACCCTGTCAAATCTGTACTGAATGTATTCTGATTTATCAACCGGAAAGGCAATATTAGTGTGGTGCTGTCTCTGTCCTACTCAATCAAAAGCAGACAGAGCCAAATTTAGCACTCAGTTTCATGGGTGAAACTCCTGCGACCAAGAGCAGAATTTGGCAGACATGTTACAGTTTTGCTCTTACCAAACAAGGACATGGATTGCGCATCTAATTCCAAATTTGATTCTCAATGTCGACAGTTCAGTAATAAACTCCAAGCCACATCTCTGGTCCAGATGAATGTTGCATTGTCTCTCTTGGTTCTGTAGTTATGCCAAGACAACAGATGGTTTCCATTTGTTCAGCTGGCAATTTTAAACGAATGTAAAGGCAATACTTCATTGCACCCCATTTATTACTTGTCTACAGCAGAATTAAACCATAGTCACAAGGCGCTGGCGATCATTGCTGAGTTTAACCAGCTGAAGACCTGCCAATAGGAGCCACTGAATTGGTTTTATAGTACAGAAATGAAGATCTATGTGTGTAGGTATTAGTTGGCATAGTTAAATATAAACAGTACTCCTTTTTTCCCTCTTTAAGAGAATGTGTCTTTTATATTCATTTTAGCACAATGTTCTTCCTAAATATAGCAAAGTGTGAAACACTGTTGACAGGAAAAAAATAAGTTAATGTACAAGCTCATGCAACATATGCAAAATCAGGTAATGTGAGAAATTCTAAATGAGAAACTCACTAGTGTATGGCATTTATAATTCACAAGGGACACTATATACAAATGTGAAAATATTTGCACTTTTTATTATAAGTATGTAGAGGTTTAACTTGCTTTTGGCTAGTGCTGTAGTAGCAAAGTAGCTCCAATAAGCTGATGAAGAGAAAATCTAAAGCGTGAGTAACCTAGTAGAAATGCTCCCTGATTCCACCTCCAAATTCACATCTAATAGATTCAATAACTTCTGAAAGTTGGCACCTTACACTGTACAAATGCAAAAAAAATGGAAGTGTCGCCCATTACACACAGCTGCAGCTCAGCTATGATCAAAGAAGATGATAGAAAAGGGGCAATTACAAAACCTACACTTACTGTCATTTTCTTTCAATAATTCCACTGCTGTAAACCTACTGTCAAAACCTTCTTTTATTATTCATTTGGCCTTGAACTGTAGTGGCACAGTAATTTTAAATAGCTCAAATATGTGAAATGTAAGCGCACAAGGACTTTATGCCATGCAAGACATACTGTTTTGGTTTTGTGTATTTTCACAATTTAGTGAAACTGCCTCATTATACAGACCATAAATATATCTCTTAACTGCTTTTAACGGTACTCTACAGGCTTTTAGATGCTAGGGAACCATATTAAGAGCTTTCTAAAGAAAAAGGTTAAAAGGTCTGAACCAATCTTTTATGATGCTAGCCATTTTATATTGAAAACTAGTCTCCTCGTCACTTAACTACTGTAAGCGCCATCAACCTCAACTTTGTATCTAAATTCTGAGCATCACAGAATGGACAGAATTTACTGGCAACTGTGTTGCTGAAGAGTTAGATTAGTCACTTGCCAGAACAGAGGTGATAGGACACTCCTAAGAATGCACAGAAATAGTATTGAAAAGTAGTGTATGCACTCAGATTTCCTTGGTCTTTATTGCCTATTGGTTTAAATTAGGCTCCCCACAGAATGAATTATTACTACTTGCGAATTAGTGAGGCAGAATCTTGCTCAGGGGTCAGCCACCTCCCCCTATAAACCCCCTCCGCGCCCCCCCCCCCAGCAAAGGTACCAAGAGTGGCAAATGAGCTGATTTTCATGAGCATGTGAAGCAGGAGTTCACCCCTGGCTCTCCTCCCCCATGCAGCTGGGAGCTTGCTCAAACCCATACTGCCTGTGGATTAACAAAAGACCAGCTAATGCTACCAACCAGGACCTAGATGGTAAAGCTCTGCATCTTAATTATTTATTAATGAAGCTGCTGCAAGTAGGACTATTAGTGACTTTAAAAAGTATCACTAGCACTGGGACCATACATAGAAGTCAAAAGGTCAAATTTCTGCACTCTGCCTCGGAAAGGCTGTTGACCCCCTGATTTAGCTCATACTTAAAATAGGGTACAGGAATGGTAATCTTTAATGCTGGCCATAGACAGCACAGTCTGAATTAGAATAGACATCTAAAAATTGTGAGATTTATTCCATATAAGTAAGAAGAATAGAATGAGGGATATTCAGATAATACATTTGTCTTGGCCAGAATAATTTACAAGCCAATCTTTTCTCTTCTGTAACAATCTATTCCATTGTAAACATGCTTTCCACACTAGTTCGAAACAGATGGACACCATAAGAAGCACCTGAAATTGCACTGACCTGCTTTAACACGCTTCTTTAAAATTAAAATCCAATAAGATGAAATATACTAAAACACAGAAGGACTTGAGGAAAGTGAATCATTACCCTAATTTGCTTTTTTACAGCTTGTGCTTTGCAAAAGCAAAGCAACACAACAGGGAATTAGGACTGTCCTTTTTGAAACACTGTGCTATGGTTGTTCAACTTCTTCTGCACAGGCAGTAAATGCTTTGGATAATAAGCCAGATGTTGACCAGTACATTTTCAATTTACTGTGAGATACACTATTCTAGACTAACCTAATCTCTTTGAAGTTTGTTTTATCTCTAACAGGGCAGTGTTTCAATCAGACTCTCTCAAGGCTATAGTGTGATCTCATTGACACAGGTGTGAATGTAGAAAAAAAAAAGCCTTGAGGTCACCAGCATTGCTCTGGATTTTCACCAGTACCAACTCTGTATAGTCTCTGTTAGTCACCAGACAGTATGTGTCAAGCATCAAGGAGAAATGCTTTACTCCTAGCCATACAGGTAGTAAGGGGCTGGGGTTTATGATAAAAACTTCTTCTACCTAAGCTTTGCCCTACAAACAGATGGCTATAACAATTAGTATTTCTCTGACGATCTCTTACATCTCCATCACAGGCCCATAGCCAGTTCAAAATTGCTCACACAGGAAGTTTGCCCTGTGACCATCCTTTCCAGTTACGAAGTCATAAACAAGCTTATTTTCATCAGGGAAAGTGGGATTTTTGCTTTTTTGTTTTGGTTGTTTTTTTCTTATGCCTGAAAACAGCTTTTCACATTCATCAAAACCTATTTAAACCTAGACTGAAAACATCACTTTTCTTTTTTGCCAGTTCTTATTGTGCGCATTATGTAAGTTCACCATGATGGCACGCCAAAGGCCTGATTCTGCTCTCACATAAACTTATTTAAAACTAGTGAAACTACACAGATGGCACTGGAGTTACTTCTGCTCCAGCATATACCTTTTTAAATCAGAATAGTTCCTATGTATTATTCACATTAACACTATTCTCCCGTAGCCTCATATGGAATAGTTCTGCACAACTTTATCAATGGAACTCTATGCACAGGTCAAATTTCTAATGTTCTTATCTACTGAACTTCTTGCTTTCTGCTCTGATAGAAACTATAACAAACTCATTTAAGTCACTTGAGTTTAGAAAGGGCTTTAATTTCAGCACTGAGCTGACCTTATTGTACAAAATTCAAGGGTTTTTCTTGAACCTAACCCACAGGACCAGTCCATTGCTAATTTACGTTGTATTATTATTCATTGAAATTCATCCACTGCATGCATTTTATGTATTTTCAGTAGGATATTTCATTGTAATAGGCTGACTGCCACCTGAGAACATCCTTGTGGCCAGTGCCTTGCCTGTAGTGACCTTTTCCTGTGTCTCTTAAAATTTCCATGCATCTTTCTCTCTGTTCCGTATCCACCTTCCTTGGGGTCTTGTTCTACTGACACGGTTAAAAAATAACACACAAAAGCTTTCTTCTCAGCTTTAAGCTGGGCACTGTGCCTCCTCCTTGAGTTACTGTCACAACACTCCCCTCGTATCCCAGGGTCTTCCGTGCTTCAGCAGGCCACACTCAGTCTTTCCTTGCCAGAGCAGATGTCCAGGTCTCTGCTGCAGTAGTCATCCTACCTACAGCTTCCCTTGGCTCTTGCACAGCTCCTCCTTTATAAGGCCCAGCTGGTTTTCCTTATGCTCAACTGAACAGCAGGTGATAAGTCAGAGGATGCGTACTTTCTCACAAAGGGGCTAGTCAGACTGTGAAAAGTGGTTTAAATAAAAATTAAAAAGAATTAAAAAAATTACCTGGAAGATGATGAGATAATGAGATACTGGAGTCTATACAACTTGGTCTGTGCCAAAGAAAGTCATGTCTGTTAGAGGTTTTTGAATGTAGCAGTAAAGTTGTGGATGAAGAACCACCAGCTGATATGAGCAGCTGTGGTCAAAAAAGCAAAGAAAGTCCAGGAAAGCTTTTCTATATCTCTTGCTGCATTTTATTGTATAAATCAGCAGTATAGGAATCCTCTAGAATGCTGCGTGTAGTGCTGGTCATCCCTTCTCAGTCTGCATGTTACAGAAATAAAGGGGGTTGTGGGGAAAAATATTCAGTTTGAGGAGAGATTGGAAACACTGGGTTTTTACCTTGGTAAAGTGATAAATAAGGAACACTATAAAAGTATATAAAATCATGAATAATGTAGAGCAAATTGAACAGGAATTTTGGTTGGTTACCCCAGACTTATAACATAGGAGCAAAGAGACATTCAATGCAAATAAACAGTGGTAACTTCAAAATTATTAAAAAGAAAATACTTCCTATGAAGTTATTAGCGTAGATCACCACAGGATGTAGCTGAGGCCCTTGATGAGATTCAGAGAAAGAATGATGTTGATATAAAAAACAAAAGCATCCAGTTATAATAGCTAATATAAAAATGATTTTGGAGGATTATAAAATCATGTTTCAGGGCTCAAGATCATTTATGAACAAGAGGGTGATATAGGATGAGACCTTCATTGGGACAGAGCCACGATAACAGGTATCTGTTAGTTTTAGTGCACCTTCTTTTGAAGCACTAAGTGCTAGTTACTGTCAGAGACAGGATGATACTGGACTAGATGGACCTTGCTTCTGATCCAATACAGTATTATTGTGATAGACGGTGTTTAAAATGAAAACAAAAACTGTTCTATTCCCCCATGTTATACACCAGCTTTGGCCCTGGTATAGTGTGTTGCCTGCTTAGCCCAGGACTATGGCCACTTGTCTACAAATATAGATCTCAAACTCACACTTTCATTCCTTATCACATATAATACAGTGTTTTTGTCACATACATTTATTTATTTAGCTTTTAGCATTTATTTTTACCCTAAGAGGGAAGAAGACTAGTTCTCAATTCAGGCCTGGCAGAGAAAGTAGCAATATGAGGAATGTGTGGGCAGCACACAATAATCCAATAGATCGCTCATAGGGAGACTGGAAAGCAAAGTTGGTTTTATTAAGGTCAATATCCCCTTTCTAGAATGGAATGGAAGATTTTATCATGCCATAGAATAGGCAATTATTTTTGCATCACCAGCCTAAAGGATCCATATATAGAAAGAGATGGCCATACACATGAATGGTTCATGAATCATGTTCTAATGGCTAGGGATTGGGGAAAATGGAGGTCCTGTAGGTCTTGGGTGAGAAAAGGAATAATATGTTGAAAACAAAGTCCACAATTAGCAATGATTTTAAAAACTTGTTTTGCCTCTTGTTTAGCTAAGACATTTACCAAGGTGAGATCTTACATATGCAATGAACTGAGGCATAGACTATTTTAATAATATTATGCATTCTCATAGAACCTGGAAGCACACATGTGCTCACAAACACAGATTCAAAGGAAAAGAAAAAAATATAAGCATAGAAAAAAGAAATTTTCATATTTCATCACAAAATCTGCTTATAGAATGGTAAGTGTAAATGTAGTGTGAATATGCAAATTTATTTTAAATTAACTAACTTAATTTAGTTTGGGACATAAGTACTAACCAGCACTTGCTGTGGGAATAACAAGAGCATTTGACCTGAAAATATGTCAAGGAGAGCTAATACATAGGTATTGATTAGGAAGCACTTAGAGACATCTTCAGTTGCTGGGAATTGTCAAGCTCCATTGACTTCATCAGAGATATGACAATATACATCATCCAATGATTTGGCCCTGTGTGTCTGAAACAGCTCAGGTGTACATATAAAAATTCCAAGTGAAGAAAAGGAAGTTCTGCCTTTAAACATGTAAGAAAGTGGATGAGACCTTATCATTTTTTCAGTGGCCTTTAATGAAAGAGACAAGCTTTCAAGCTTCAAAATTAAAAGAAAGGAGCAAAAAAAAAAACCCTAGAAATAGACCCTCTCCTATCCAAAAGTAAAGTTACTTATCTCTTGATCCAACATCACACAATGTTTATTAGAATTTTGAAATGAATAGAGTGATATGTTGGGCAAAAATGGAAACTTCAGCAAAAGAGTGGTAGAAGTATTGTGATTAGCCTATAAAAGCATGCATGGGCTTTGCACTCATTGCATAGCTATATGCTTTTGCTTTATGAAAACATGAACTCTGATGTTGAGTTTCTTGGGTATAAAGGAGATCTATAGCGACAGGTTCAAACTATGCATTCTCATTGTGTTATTTTTTGCTCTTTTCTCCTCTACCTGAGGATCGGAGGTATTTTTTCAATCAGGGAATGGCAAAGGGGGCAGTTGCCCTCCAACCCAGAATTTCAAAGGGGCTCTTGGCCCCTTTGAAACTCTGCAGAGCACCGTGCTGCCAATCTGCATGTGATGGGGGGCACAGGACTGATGGCCATAAGCTCTGCCTCTTCTGCCCTTGGACCTGCCCCTTCCCAAAGCAGGGAGCTGGGCCCTCCTTCTACCTTACCCTGGGCCCAAGGCAGCTATTGGCACTGATGGTTGAACAATTTCCATTGACTTGTTGCATTCCAGTGGCTTGTATTATACATTTAAATAAAGAAGATGAACAGGGCTTGATTTTTTTTGTTTTTGTTTCTTACCTGTTTCATTTATTTTTGTCTTATATTTGATAAGCTCTGTACTCGAAAGAAATCACCAATATGTCCTTCAAGGATTTTTCATACCATCTCAAGAACTTACTATTTCAGTTTAAGATTACACCTATACACTCAGAATATCTGCTCTACCAAATCTGTGTTGCATTATTCTGGGAGTCCAAATATGCCTTGACCTTGGGTTAATTTTCTTGTGTTGAGAAATCACAGAGTAGTGCAAGGCGTCAGTACAGGGCATTTGAACTGTATATTTCATCAAACAAAAAATGCTCTACCATGAGTTCAAAAGAAGTTGTGCTCTGGCTTACTGAGGAGTTGAAGAAGAATAAGAAAAAGGATTAGAAATACTGGAAAGGCCACATAACAGTTGGGATTCTAGGTACACAGGAATTGTCATAATGGATCAAACCCATGGTCCATTTATTCTGATACCTCAGTCTTCAACAGTGACTGGAGCAAGATGTTTCCAAAGAAAGTGCAAGAATCCCTAAAGTGGGTTAGTGTGGAGTAATTGGCCTCCTATGAATACTTCCATCAAAATGTTGATAGTTTGGCTCCTTGACTAAGGTACACTAACGAGTTTGTCTGATTTTGAGCTCACTTGAATATTGTGAAAATCAGAGAGAGGCTGAATTATCAACAGTTAATCATTTCCCACAATAACTAGGTCATCCATCTGGCGCACAAGATGTTTTGAAGCATAGCAGATTCACGGCCTCATTTTTTAACACTCATTCCAAACAAATTCTTCTAGAGACTCTGGGTTAAAACACACAAAAAATGAAATGATCTGAAATGAACCCTACTAGATGGAAAAAAGCTTGGTTCATATCAGATTATATGGTAATTTCCCATCAAATAATTCACTTTAATATCCTTGTGAGAAACTTTGCTTATAGTAGCTGGTCTGTTTTTGGTAACTTTTTTATTTATGTCACAGGAAACAAGAAACAAAGGAAATATCTGTGTGACTTACGTACATTTGTTTACTCTATGTACAATACTGGTTTGTCACATAAGCCGTGTCTACACTTACAAAAAACTTTGAAATGGCCATACTAATGGCCAAATACAAGAATATACTAATGAGGCACTGAAATGAATATGCAGTGCCTCATTAGCATGCCACCGGCCACAGCACTTTGAAAGTGCCACGGTTCGCTGTCCTGCGGCTTGTCTACACGGGGGTCCTTTTCGAAAGGACCTTGCCAACATCGAAATCCCTTTATTCCTAACATCCTTTCAAAGTGCCGTGGCCAGCAGCATACTAATGAGGCACTGAATATTCATTTCAGCACCTCATTAGTATTCTTCAATTTGGCCATTAACATGGTCATTTTGAAGTATTTTTTATAAGTGTAGATGTAGCCATATATTTTGGACATACTGTATAACATTTCCCTGTAAGACATAATCATGCAGAATTTTTTCCTTAAATTCTTTGGCTTCTAAGTGACTATAGGGATTTAGCCATTTGTCTTCCACAGAATATTTTCTTACAATACATTATGACACTACTAAAACATGTTAATGCTGTCATTTCTATGTACACATCCATTCTCAAACGTATTACTACAAACTGGTATCCAGACATCCTCTTTTCTTGCACATTTCAACAGATCTAGGAATAGATTCTCAATTTTTATAAACTGGAATAACTCCATTGACCTGCTGACTTCAAAGTAGATACACTGATTTTCCTTATCTGATAATCTGGTTAAAAATTCTTTCCCCCTGGGTTTACTATTCTGTGACAATGTAGCTCTTTATCCACACCCTACACACAACTGGCAGGTTAGGTGATTGGAGCTCAGTTAGAGTGGTCTGCTGGGCCCTTCTTTATACCCCTTGAGTTACACACATTCTTCCTTATCTAAAGGTACCAATTGTGCTGGTTCATCTTTGTGATGCCAGTTCTTACAAGGCAGTTGCAATTTAATTTACACTTGTAAGATAGAGGTAACTAAATCATTAAAACAGGACATTCTTTTTGTATGGGCAGGAGGTTCCTCTTCTGGGATGAAATGTGGGCATATCAATTATCAATACCAGCCAAGGGCAGTTTGAGGCCCCGGGGTCAACAGCTAGCCTGTTAGCCCCCTTATCTGTATTCTTCAGTCCACGGTCATGCTGAAACAGCACATCTGTGTTTTGAAGCATCAAAAGATTGGACTTGAGATAAGCACATCTGTGCTTTCAAACATTCTAAGACTGTGCTCTTGCTTTGTGCTTTGTGCTCAGAGGCACCTAAAAGGGGCAAGATGGAGTAGAGCAGGGGGATTCTGTCTGGCTACACATAGCTGGTTAAGGGAAGAACCAGTTGCATTTTATTTTCTATTTGTAACCATTTCTGACTTTCATGCTTCTCTACTTATACTCACGCCAAATATCCCTTGTTTTGTCTAATCCAATGTATTTGAGTTGAAATATTTGAGGAAATTCTACTTAGAATGGCAAGCTATGTGCGTTATTTTTATTCAAGCAATACTGGCCTTCACATAATTTCTATTGTCCAGGAGAGGGCTGTGCAGAGCAGGATATACAATTCCGGGGGTGAGGAGAATTTAGGACTGAGGCACTGTTTGGGTCACCCTGCAATGTGCCCAGGGCGGGTAACATACACAGACATAGCTGGAAGGATTTGCATGCTGGAGGCTGTTTGTGAGCAGTCCTGACTGGAGATACAGCAACAAAACATTGTAAAGCATTTTAAGTCAGCATGGAGAGCAGGGATGACACAGCTACTTATTAGTCTGACCGATCCCCTGGGTATGTCAATCACCCTCTCTAACTTTAGCCGGTCATTTGTTTTTCTTTACCTTTTGTTTTGTTGGACACTCCCAAGATAATAAACAACAAAAATGAACTCAAAATTTATGAAGGCAGATACTAACTATCTGCATGTTTCAACAACATCCACCTTCCCACCCACCCATCACCCGCCCCCTGACTGAAGGAGCAAAACGAGTAGGAACCACAAAGGTAGAATTAGCAGTGCTCTACTTGTTAGTCCACAAAAGTGCAGCTCATTCTGAGGAAACAGGATAGGTCATGATGACACTGCTAGTACTGAACAGGGACCAAAACTTCAGCTGTGTTTCAACCACTAAATCAGCCATGACACAGCTCTGATGACAAAGCTTCGTGTTGATGCTAAAAACCAGTCAAAGCAGTGGCTATACAGGTATGCTTGTGTGCAGTTTTATACCTCAGATTGGCTGCATATAGAGTCCACCTGCCATCAGTGCTGAGGGGTCACTCCAAAGAACAAATAAATATGCACTGAGAAGGATTTCCTTTTCGGTAGCATTTATATGGGTTAAGGTGTTTACGAGGCTTTTTTTCATTTATCACATTTTTACACTACTTGCCTAGCAAAGCTCTGAGATGCTGCTTCAGTCATATTTCTCTTCAAGTCAAGATATGCAGTAATCCCTAGCTAGTGACATTTTCTTGCTGCTACAGCTAAAATTGCCCTTCTAAAGTGATATTTTAAGGATGTGGAGATTGAAAACAATTTTCCATAGCCAGTTGGATAATCCCTAATGCAGGGCTTTAGAAATCAATCACACAGCATGCTGTTGGATAGTATCTTGAAACTAATTATTTTCTGGTTTAGAAGGTGAGGAATAAGGGAAACATGCACTTACTTTTTTAATTATATCTTCAGTTTGCTATCTGGAATGTAATTAGGCCAGGAGCCATTAGGTCATGGAGCTCAGTTAGTAATTGCTGGTTGGTTGGCTGACCTCCTCAAATTAACAATGGGGCTGATATGCTAAAATTGTAGTTATTACTGGGAAATATATGGAAATGATTGATGTTTGCTATTTCAGAAAATAGTCCAAACTCTTTGCTCATTATGTTTAAAATAAGACAGCTGTATTCTTCAAAAGGAGCCATAGGTTGGCAACAGTGAAGACAATTAAACAACTGCTTATGGTAATAATTACTTCTGCTGTGGCCTTTGTAGTTTATTAATTTGTTTTTAAAAAACTTTGCTTTTTAATAAGTAGGGAAGTTTATCATGATTTAGATTAACTGGTTGGCTTATTGGTCTCTTCAAACAATTCCAGGAGTACAATGACTGGATGAAATTTTAGCCACAGATTAATTAGTTTTAGTCCATTCATCATATGTACATGTTTGGGTGGCCTTTATTTAATTTTGGCTAGTATAGTGTCAAACAAGAAAAGACTAAACAAACAAAATTCAGAGGGTCTGAGTCTATAACTTTTACCTACCGAGTTGTGCTTACACAAACAATCACACAATTCATGGGATTATGTGCAGCAGTCAGTTCCTTAGACCCAGGTACACACTCTCTCTCTTTCTTTCTCTCTCTAAAACATGCATATATAAATCCCTAGACTCAAGATAAAAATATGAGAAATCACTTGTCCCTTACTTGCTTTTTTTAATTTGTACCTAAGTCAAAAGTTCATGCAACCACATACATTTTGGCTGATGCTATTCTTTCCAGATGGAGACAAATATTTCATGAGTACAATTCAACATATCAGGTACCCTGGATCAGTTTGTTATACTATGTAGAACAGCGACTGTTGAACTCAAGTTAATTTAAGATAATTTTAATCAAGTGAATTTTACACTTTCCTTTTTAATACCCTATGTTACTTACCTACCATTGGACTATCAGAGCAGCTCAGATTGATTTTGCTTCCTGGCAATTCAACAAACTAGTCATAATTTTTTAGGCATAAATGGTATATGCACACCCTAGATCTACGTGGAATTTGGATTCAGATCTGGATCCAGATTTCATGTCTAACCATATTCTCTATTACTAGCAAAACTCGAACCCCAGATCTGAACACTAGCAATATTTTTGCAAGCCAACAAATGGTATTATTTCAGAGACTATTGCTACTTCTGTTTAACCAATTGTATAGTTGCTAAGCCATGGAGAAGTGCCTATTATCAGCTGTGATGCATTTTTTTCTAGGAGTCAAACATATTGTCAGCAAATGGTTTCCTAATCCATTTCTTCACTGGCTAATTCATTTTCCTAAATATAGCTGCTCTCTACAAAATTGTAACCACACAAGCAAATAAAAAATATTACATGGTACCCAACCCATTACAATCCGTCACATTTGATTATGGATCTGTCTTTTGTCATTGGGGCCTATTTTCAATTTTAACACATCAAGCAGTAGATTCAGGTTTGGTTTAATATTTCTTTGGTAAGTCTTAGTAAACAGCTTGTTTAGATTCTTATGAAACAATAGGAAATTTTGGCTTTAATGTAATCTGCCCAAAAGTACACATTGAACCTCTCTAGCCTGGCACCCTCAAGATCTGACCTGTGCCAAATGATAGAATTTGCCAGAGCATGGGAGGTCGATGTTGTCCAGGAGGATCTCCAACACTTCTGCTGCTTACTGGGCTCTTAGAAGACATTTAAGGGTAAATTACAGCTAAATAACAGCACAGAACACTGAGAGCTAGGATTGGTGGCTGGAAACAAACTTGGCCACACCTATGATAAGTGGTTGACCAGCTAACTAAAATCATGATGGATTACAGATGTTGCCAGATGACAGTGCCAAAATGGAGAGGTTCAACCTGTATATCTATATGTTACAATCCTGCACTAGTCTTAATGTAGCATCTTTGACCAGAAACTGGGTTTGGCCTTTTAAAGAGTCAAGCAAATTATCCATAATAAATAATAATCTGACAAATTTAACCCTTTTTTCATATATGAATTCTCCATACACAAGTATATGAATGCAATTAATGTTTGTTATTCACAAATATTCAATTTGAACAAATTTTAGCTTGCTATAAGCGCTCAATCGTTATTTGCCTTGTATAAATAGCTATCACTAGAAAAGTGGATAATTACCAATATATATGATGTGGGGCATTTCCCTAAGTAATTATAGTGATGCAGTGATGGCCTAATTTTCAAAAGTATTTCACTCCTGAAGTTGCTGTGCAGTCAATGAGATCTGCTAGTGTTCAACAATTACCTGGGCACCTTCACAATACAACTATAAGAGAAGTGCCAAGATGCCTGCAAAGTACATACTTTAGTGCTCCTTCAAGTGGCACTTTCAAGTGGTTTGCCTTTTCAGTCTGATTAAAGAGACAACCAGCATATTAAATGCACCAAACTGAAGTGGGAGCTGCTGTAGCATTCTTAGTTCAGTGTATTAAATAAAATAACACCCAAAAGGCCTGGTAAAAATCTTGGGGGGGGTCATGGGAAGGAAAACAGAGTGGGATGAAAAGCAGTGCTGGAATTAGGAGTAAGCAGGGACTTCCGAGATGTAAGAATTACAATTTTTTTTTAACAAAGTCTGATTGAGTTAAACAAAACATAATGCTATTGTTCCAATCTACTGATTGGTAGTTGATGAAATTCCAGGACTCATTTAATATAATTATTTTGTAAGGACATTTGCAAATGGTTTTGTTTTACTATAATTGCATGTTTTCATTAAATTAAATACCAGATACCAATACATTTGAATGGATCATAATAATAAGTATAACAAAATGTGAATTTGTGAGCTAAAAGGAATAAAGCTTGTTTCCTCAATAAGTCAGTTTATAACTGTTAAAAGAACATATGATTTGATCCTTACATACTCTTTAAAATGTGTGAAGGGGACAATCAGCCAGTAGAATAGAAAAATCTGATCGGGATCTAGCTATCTTAGTTAGAGGGCTGATGGTAACTCATGCTTCACAAGTCTCTTGGTAATTAATGTAATAATAACTTCAGTGCAATTAATAATTAACTTATTAAATTATGTGAGAGTTTAACTGGCAATTAGTTCTACTGCCTGTAAGTCAATGCTGCAATATTCATCCTAGAACACCCTGTAGGCAGCATTAATTTGATGCAGGGCTGAGGCCAGCAAATACCGATCTAAAGAACAAGAGAGCCATAACCCGCATAATCAGAGAATTTACACAACTATTCTGCATTGAGTTTATGTCAGAGAAGGAGAAAACCTGGAGGAGAAAACATGCATCCTAGAATACCCAAGGAGCTGATGAAGGAGGTATCTGAGCTATTAGCAATCATCTTTGGAACATCATGGGAGACAGGAGAGATTCCAGAAGACTGGAGAAAGGCAAATATAGTACCCATTTATAAAAAGGGAAATAAGAACATTGCAGGAAACTACAGACCGGTCCGTTTAACTTCTGTGCCAGGAAAGATAATGGAACAAGTAATTAAGGAAATCATCTGCAAACACCTGGAAGGTGGTAAGCTGATAGGGAACAGCCAGCATAGATTTGCAAAGAACAAATCATGTCAAACCAATCTGATAGCTTTCTTTGGTAGGATAATGAGCCTTGTGGATAAAGGAGAAGCAGTAGATGTGGTATACCTAGACTTTAGTAAGGATTTGATATGGTCTCGCATGATATCCTTATAAATAAACTGGGCAAATATAACTTTGATGGGGCTACTATAAGGTGGGTGCAAAACTGGCTAGATAACCATACTCAGAAAGTAGTTATTAATGGTTCTCAATCCTGCTGGAAAGGTATAACAAGTGGGGTTCTGCAGGGGTCTGTTCTGAGACCAGTTCTGTTCAATATCTTCATCAATGATTTAGATATTGGCATAGAAAGTGCACTTATTAAGTTTGCAGATGATACTAAGGTAGGAGGGGTTGCAACTGCTTTGGAGGATAGGGTCAAAATTCAAAATGATCTGGACAAATTGGAGAAATGGTCTGGATGAAGTTTAATAAAGACAAATGTAAAGTGCTCCACTTAGGAAGGAACAATCACTTACACACGTACAGAATGGGAAGTGCCTGTCTAGGAAGCAGTATGGCAGAAAAGGATCTAGGGGTTATAGTGGACCACATGTTACATATGAGTCAACAGTGTGATGCTGTTGCAAAAAAAGCAAACTTCATTCTGGGATGCGTTAACAGACATCAGACTTACCTCAATCCCTGGGGAAAATAAGGGAGGGAATCGTCAAGGAATCCATTTTGGAGCACTTGGAAGAGGGAAAAGTGATCAAAAGTAACCAACATTGATTGACCAGGGGCAAGTCCTGGCTGACCAATCTGATTAGCTTCTATGATGAGGTAACAAGCTCTGTGGACATGGAGAAGTCAGTGGATGTAATATACCTTGACTACAGCAAAGCTTTTGATGGGGTCTCCCACAACATTCTTGTCCATAAGTTAAGGAAATATGGATTGGATCCTTGGACTATAAGATGGATAGAAAGCTGGCTTGATGGTTGAGCCCAACGGATAGTGGTCAATGGCTCAATATCTGGATGGCAGTCAGTTTCAAGCAGAGTGCTGCAAAGCTCGGTTCTGGGGATGGTGTTATTCAACATCTGTATTAATGACCTGGATGAGGGACTGGATTGTACCCTCAGCAAGTTTGCGGATGACACAAAACTACGGGGAGAGGTAGATACATTGGAGGGTAGAGAGAGAATCCAGAGTGACCTGGATAAATTGAAGGACTGGGCCAAAAGAAATCTGATGTGGTTCAACAAGGAGAAGTGTAGAGTCCTGCACCTGGGGCAGAAAAATCCCAAGCATTGTTATAGGCTGAGGACCAACCGGCTCAGCAGCAGTACAATGTAAAGGGACCTAGGGGTTATGGTGGATGAAAGGCTGGATATGAGTAAACAGTGTGCCCTTGTAGCCAAGAAGGCTAATGACATTCTAGGGTGCATTAGGAGGAGCATTTCGAGCATATCTAGAGAAGTAGTTATTCCCCTCTATTCGGCACTGGTAAGGCCACATCTTGAATATTGTGTACAGTATTGGACTCCCCAGTATAAAAAGGATGTGGATTTGCTGGAGCAGGTTCAGCGGAGGGCAACAAAAATAATTAAGGGGCTGGAGCACAAGACCTATGAGGATAGGCTGAGGGATTTGGGCTTGTTTGGTTTACAGAAGAGAAGACTTAGCGGTGACTTAATAGCAGCCTTCAAATTACTGAAGGGGAGGTCTAAAGAGGAGGGTGAGAAACTGTTTTCGGTAGTGTCAGATGGCAGAACAAGGAGTAATGGGGTTGAAGAGGGAGAGGTGTAGGTTAGATATTAGAAAAAACTACTTCACCAGGAGGGTGGTGAAACATTGGAATGCGTTGCCTAGCGAGGTGGTGGATTCTCCATCCCTCAAGGTTTTTAAGTCCCGGCTTGTCAAGGTCCTGGCTGGGATGACTTAGTTGGGGTTGATCCTGCTTGAAGCAGGGGGCTGGACTAGATGACCTCCTGAGGTCCCTTCCAGCTCTATGATTTCGTGCTTCTGTGATTCTATGTGTTATGAACAAGACACGAGAACTCATTCTTCCACTCTATTCGGCACTGGTTAGGCCTCAGTGGAGTATTGTGTCCAGTTCTGGGCACTGCATTTCAAGGAAGATGTGGAGAAATTGGAAAGGGTCCAGAAAAGAGCGACAAGAATGATCAAAAGTCTAGAGAACATGACCTATGAAGAAAGGCTGAAAGCACTGGGCTTGTTTAGTTTTGGAAAAAAGAAGATTAAGTGGGGACATGATAGAGTTTTCAGGTATCTAAAAGGGTGTCAGGAGGAGGAGGGAGAAAACTTGTTCTTCTTGGCCTCTGAGAATAGAACAGCTCTGGAGATATTTAAGAACAGGTTAGATAAATGTCTATCAGGGATGATCTAGACAGTACTTGGTCCTGCCATGAGGGCAGGGGGCTAGACTCGATGACCTCTCGAAGTCCCTTCCAGTCCTAGCATTCTATGATTCTACGATTCAGTTCTAAGAAAGTTTTGTAAGAATGAGCATTTTCCTCAATGTGAGTCACTTCTCACAGCTATGCAATATACTATGTGCTGTTTGTCTGCTTAGCTGCCAAGTGCCTCTGGTAGCCACATTTCAACTTTGTGGGATATAGTTCATTTGTAAAAAAGTTTTGGGACCCTTTGGTACAGCATAACATACAATGACATTGCATGCCCATTAAGCACATGTAAAATCACCTGCCAAAATCATGTGGTGTTAGACAATTATTTACCAGTAAATAAGGGTATGTCTACATGGCAGCCTTATTTGAAATAAGAGCGATTCTGAAATAGCTTATTTCAAAATAACACAACTACACACAAAAGCCATTTCTACACATGCCACTTTCTTCAAAAGTGGCATTCTAATAAATGGCCTGAAATATATTAATGAGGCACAGATGCAAATTCCCCATGCCTCATTAGCATCAGGTCACGTGATTTGGAGTCCAGAAGATGTTCTTCCAGACTCCAAAATGCCATTTAGAAGCGCGGCCCCTGGAGAGGGGGTCTTCTGGAAGGAAGTCCTTCTTCCGGAGGCCCCTTCTTCCAGAACTTTTCAGGAAGAAGGGTTCTTTTGAAAACAGGGTTTGTTTTCAAAGGAACCCTATCTATACTGCTTATTCGTATCCAAAAATAGCACTTCCAGAACAGCAAGTGGCCTCCTTTATGCAAAGGAGATGTCCAATATGTAAATCAGTGCCTAATTTGCATTTCAGATCATCTGCATTTGTATTCCTCTTCCGAACGGGAATGTAGTGTAGCCGCAGTCTTAGAATGAGGATATTATTTCAAAATAGCATTTCCAATAGCTGCTAAGATAGTTATTTTGAAACTGTTAACAGCTGTTATTTCCCAATTACTTTGTTATGTGTCCTTCCTTAAGGCCTTGGCTACCCTACCCCTCCCTTTCAGAAGAGGCATGTAAATTACGGTTGTTCAAAAATGTAAATGAGGTGCTGATATGAATATTCAGCACCTCATTTGCATAACAGCAGCCATCCAGCCCATCGAAAGTGCTGATTTTTGAAATAAAAATACTTCTGTAGGTGAGGTTCCTTTGAAAGGGTGCCCTGATTTCGAAAGCAGCCTTCTCAAAAAACTTTGGGAAGAAGGCTGCTTTCGAAATCAGGGCACCCTTTCAAAGGAACCCCAGCTACACATCTATTTTTATTTTGAAATCAACACTTTCAGTGGGCCAGGGGGCTGCCATTATGTAAATAAGGCACTGAATATTCATAGCAGCACCCCATTTGCATCTTTGAATGGCCATAATTTACATGCCCCTTCCAAAAGGAAAAGGTACTGTAACCACGGCCTTAGAGGAACAAGAGAAAGAAATACACAAAATAAAAAACTATAGAGACAATATCAGTTATTTTTTCTTTAATTTTAACAAATGTTTTTATGGAACAAGTTACACTAATTTTACAGTAAAGACCACCACAGGGATACATTTATATGTATTTTATTAACGGCCACTGCTGGATTGAAGGAAAAGAGGAACTAGCTTTCCAGTACACACACACACACACTCCTACCTGCACTCGTACACTTACACCAATGAGTTCATGCAGGTGAAGTGTTGCACAAGGACAGCAGAGGAAGCCAAGGCATAGTGGGTCCAGTGTGTCTGGCTGCAGTCATAAATCCAGGGTAGCAAGCTGATTGTATGACCTCCCCCTTGTGAACTTGCTCTCTTTGTCAGCTTGAGTACTTAGGAGCAGTCAGTGCCATCCATCCTGGAGAGACAGGGAGGGGCTAAAGGTCAGAGCCCTGGGCTACCTTCTGCCTCCCCAGCCAGCCAAGAATGACTCCTGCAGAGAGGTGATGGCAAGAAGAAAAACCCTTCCTATAGCTTTGCACCCAACTTTTATGTTTTAGTCCTATAACAATTGTCCTGTCCCACTGTCCCAGGATGCTGTATGACCACAAGTCATCACCACTGTCCCAAGACTCTGTATGACCATAAGTCATCAGCTAACAGCAGATGGGATTTTGATCATCTGTTGATGGGGCCTCTTTCTCAGGTGGATTCCTTTGCAGGGTTCAGTTCTTATTATTCTCTGGCCATCAAGGTGCTGCTGACGTCTGGTTGTCCAGGCAGGTTGGCTTCAGAGATGGAAAAAGTGCCCAAAGAGTTACTTCGGTAAAAGTACAGCTGCTCTGTGAGGGAATGAATTTACGTAAAGGTCACCAGTGTCCCTCTGGAAAACTACTTGTGTAAAAGTACACACACATGTCACATCTTTATTGTACTCAAGTATCCAGAAGTGAAAGCATCTGTACTGTTACTCAACTAACTTTTTGGGTACTTTTTCCACCACTGGCTGGCTCCAGGGACTGATTCCATTACACACACACCCATATTCACATTTTCCTCACTCACACAAAGGAAAGCTTGTTTCAGAAAGAAAGAAATTTCTTTTACAAAAGGAACAGCCAGAATTTATTTCAAGAATTATGATACCTATAAATAATTTCTTACTAACTTTTAATACTTCATATACATCTAGCAGCTGCTACAAAAGAAAGCTTATGAAACAAAATATAACTACATAGAACAAAGAGACATCTACAAATCTAAGCTCCTGTTAACAAAGTTTACAGAAAGTTACAGGACTTAAAACCAGCCATGACTGAAAATTATGGAACTTACATCTGCATTGTCCTGGCTCATTGGAGGCTTCATACAACATTTCATCGTGCAGTCATTTCAGCTGAGAGAAAGAGAGAGAAATTAGGAAAACTTTAAACTTTCTAATGATTTCAAGCAGGGGTTATTGGACTGTGTCCAGAGCAGTTAAAGCACTGTTGTGCCACGTTATGAAGCCCAGAAAGTGAAACTAGCAGGAGAGGAGGAATAAATTTTAGGCTTAGGAATAGAAGACATAGATTGCTGAGCCCCCCACCAACACAAGCAACCCACTCCTACAATCCTGCTCAGCAATGTGTCCAGCACTGTCTCAAAGCTAATTAATGTGTTTGGCTCCACTGCTCCTAATGAGAGGTTGTTCCAGAACCTGGCTCCTCTACTATTTAGAAGCAACTTTCCCATTTCCAGCCTGAATATGCTTGTGGCTGGTTTTTACTGATTTGTTCTCATGCCAGCACTTTTCTTTAATTACATAGCTCTTCACCTTCCCCAGCAGAGGCAAAGTGGGGGGGGGAGGGTCACGTACTCTTCCCTGGCATCACTCCTCCCCCTGCACTCACTGTCAGTGCCACACTGCAGGAAGAGGCAGGGAGGAGTTGAGCTGGAAAGGGGATAAAACCGGGCAGGATATGGAGAGGCATGGTAGGAGTAGCGGCAGGGGGACTGAGGTATGGGAGGATGGAGTGGAGAAGGGGCACGTGGCCAGTGCTCGCCCTGGAATTTCTGCACTAGTCCCCTCTGCTCCCTTGTGTTTACTATCCCCAGCCCCCATTCCAGAATGTATTTATAATCATATCCATTCAGCCTTTTTTTTGCTGGATTAACCCCAGCCCAGCTCTTTGAATCTCTTCCCTTGAGATAGGCCCTCCCTTCCCCAATAATCCAAGTAACTCTTTTCTGCACCTGTTCCCGTATGAATTCATATTTCATGAGTGACCAGAATTGTACATGGTATTCCAAATGAGATCGTAACAGGGTCTTATACAATTGCATTAATACTTTTGTGTTTGTTTTAGAAATACCTCACCTACATCTCTTTTTCACAGCAGCATTTCAATGAAGGTTTTATAGCCATCATGGGAAAGGCCAATACACTCAGGTCTCACTCTTTCTCTGTCACTGCTAACTGAAGAGCCACCTCCCACACTCCACTTACAGAAGAAAGTAATAAGATTTGTTCCAAAGGGTAAGACTCTACATTTGTATTATTAAACTATACCCCCTCTGTGTTACTTCAGTCTTCAAGGCCTTCCAGATCACTCTTTATAACAATCCAATCCTCCCCTGCTTTGAAAATTCTGCCAAACTTTGTACTGTCATCAGATGTCATGAACACATTTCTACTTTTTGTGCCAAGGTCATTATAAAAATATTGACTAAAACCAGTCCTTGAGGCACTCCACTAGTAACCTCCCTCCAGATCAATACTTCAACTTTCAGCACAAACCCATTGTTTTCTCCTCTTAAGTCACCTTACAGTGCTAACAAGTATCAGAGGGGTAGCTGTGATAGTGTGTACCTGCAAAAAAAAAAAAAAGTGAGAAGTCCTGTGGCACCTTATAGATTAATAGATATATTGGAGCATAAGCTTTCGTGGGAAAAGACCCATTTCTTCAGATGTCTGACGAAGTAGGTCTTTGCCCATAAAAGCTTATGCTCTGATATATCTGTTGGTCTATAAAGCACCACAGGACTTCTCGTTCTGACAATCCTTGTAAATCCCCATCATTTCTAATGTACATAATAATTTCCCATGTTGTACTGTATTAAAGGCATTACTAAAGTTCAAGTATGTTAGATTTAGTACATTTCCCTTATCTATGAAATCTGTTACTTTCTCAAAGAGGGAAATTATGTTTGTTAGGCACCATCCACCTTTGGTGAACCTCTGTTGCATTACCAGGCCCACGTGGGGAACAGAGGGAACAGTTGTCCCAGGGCCCAGCACTTCCAAGTGTCAAGGCCTCCAGCAGCCCCTTTTGCCACAGTAGCAGTAGTGGCGGCAGAGCCCCGGGCTCTTTACATGGCTATCAGAGCACCACATTGTGAGCGCCAGGCAGCACAAAGGGCTGGGAGGCAGGTCATGGAGTGCTCCAACCTCATTCTTTCTTATTCATATTTGTTTTTCATAAATAAATAACATTATCATTTATTTTAATTTTGTTGGCATAAGCTAATTCAGATAGACTATTAATAATCCTCATTTTGCACCTATATTTTCTAAATTTCATGAGATAGCTTTGTGGGTTTTTTCAGTAATAACCCCTTTTTTTTTCAATTTCCAGTGGCTCTTTGCAAACTCATATCCATTTCAACATGATCATTTATCTAGCTGGGGCTGAAGCCCTTCCCTGAAAGATTATTTCCCTTTCTTGGGAAGCACAATAGCTTTTGTGTGGTGGATTTAGAGAAACTCCAAACCATTTCCACATTGAAGTCCTTGAGCTCATCAGTCCAGTGGACTTCTTTAAATAATTCCCTTAATTTCTCAGTTTTCTTTTTGAAATCAACCTTGTTTTGATTGTTTCTGTTTAATTTAAACTACATCAACTTATGATCACTCAGTAAAATATTATTTCCAATGACCAGCTCTTGTATAACATCCTTACTAGTTACCAAAACCATGTCTAAAATTGCATCTTGTCATTTCAGTGACGATTTCATGAAAAAATTATAGCCTGTTACAATCAGGAACAAGAAGATCCTGTTAGTAACACTTATTCACCACTGTGTATATGAAAGTTGAACTTGCTCCTTATGTCTCAATTCCACTAGTATTTCCCTCTCTAATAATGTAAGAGAGATGTCTGTCCATAACAGAGACTAGAGGTCTATGGCAGCTAACCCCTAACACTGTCCTGACAGAACCATTTTTACAATCCTTCCCCCCATGATTTTATCCCAGCTTAACTAGATTGTTTTGTCTATGTACTACTTATTATTTCATTACAATTTACAACTTCCTTAACATATAATGCTACCCTCACCATTTTTACCTTTATTTCTCTCTTCTAAACAGTACATACCCTTTAAAATCTGTATTCTAGTCACAAGTGCTATTCCACTATCCCTAAGAAGCATGTACAGTAAAACTGTCTTACAATGGTAACTTGGAATTCAAAACAAAACTAGTTAAAATCTGAGGAATGATCAAATCAGATAAAAGAAAAGTTTTAAAAGCTTTAATATTTCTCAACACACCCAACAACCAAAACAAAGAAACCAGCCAAACAAGCAAAATGTAAGAACAATAAGTGACTGGTATAAAGAAGGCTGGAAGTTCACCTTAATGCTGAAACATTGTCCCACTCCATTGTGTTTAGATCAGGGTGTCCCAACCTGTGGGTGGTGACCCAAACATGGCTCATTATTACATTTGAAAAGAGTCGCCAGCTGGGCTGGGTGGCTCCCCCAGTGGCTCTTAAGAAGCCATTCACATTGAAATGGTACTCAACTTCTTAACTGGCTTAACAGCCAATTAAATTAAGTACCATTTCAGCACTTCAGGGCAGGGAACTGCCCACATGCATGTGAAAAAGGTATATGGCGGAAAACTAGGGAGCCAAAGGAGCAACGCCCAGCTCAGGTGAGGTAGGTGGAGGTGGGGAAGTTGGGGGTTGGCAGGCTTAAGCCTGGGACTCGGGGCTGAGAGCCAGTCAGCGATATGCTCCAGCTGGCTTCCAGCTGGGGATCCCCTGCACACAGCTGGGGTTCTCTGGCTGGCACTGTTGGCCCAGGGCTCCCGAGGTTGGGGGTCTCACCAGCACCCTACGGGGGTTCCTGCAGCTGGTGCTGCAGGATGGGACTCTGTGCCCCAGCCAGCTTCCAGCTGTGAGGGTTGGGGTTCCCCCCCAACACACCCAGCCATGATACCCATAGCTGGTACTGCCAGCCCAGGGCTCTACTCCCCAGCCAGCTTCCAGCTGCACAGGGTCCCTGTGTCTCCCCTAGCTCCCACCAGCCCCTAAGTGAGACTCTCTTAGCCCCTGACTGTGACTCCCCTAACCCCTGCAGCCTTTGAGTGACTCCTAGCTCCTGAGTGTGACCCTAGCCCCTAACTGTGGGGTTTAAGTCAGGGGGAGCAGTTTGAGGTTGAGTGTCTTTCCACCACCACAACTCTGATTAACTATAGTAAATGTAGAGTTATTATTCTATTATTATATTTCCCCTTTTCTATGAAATAATTACTATGAATATATACACGACGGGGCGCAATTTCATATTCTCGCCTCAGATACAAAATTAGCTAGTTATGGCAGTCAGGCCCCTCCCTCTGCCCCCCAGCCCACCTGCCCCGCCCTGTTTTTGAATTGCCTTGGGTCACCAAGTCTTTCTGAATTGTCAAAATGGGTCCCTGTCTGAAAAAAGGTTGGGAACTCCTGGTTTAGATTGTGGAAATTTCATTGTTTTGGTCATACCCAATAGTAGCTGCAATACAGTAACTGAAAGGCAGAATGAGGCTATGTCTACACTACAGAGATCTTTCGAAAGAAGTTTTTCCAGAAGATCTCTTCCAAAAGAACTTCTTTCAAAAGAGTGCGTCCACACACAAAAAAGTGGATCAAAAGAGTGATTGGCTCTCTGAAACGAAAGCGTCCACACAGCCCCCAATCTTTCGAAAGAACAGGCCAGGGACTGAAAAATCAGTCCCCAAGAGGACTGTTCTTTTGAAAAAAAGGGCCTGCAGAGAATCTACATGTTTTCTTTCTAAAGAAGCCTTCAAAAGGGGGCACTCCTCCTGAAACAGGAAAGGAAGAGCAATTTCGAAAGGAGCACAACATTCTTTCGATTTACTTTCAAAAGAAAACTTTTTTTATGGAGACACTCTGTGAGATTTTTCAAAAGACCCCCATTTCGTTCAAAAAGAATCTTTTGAAAGAACTTGCTAGGGTAGCAAAACTTAAGAGTACTTCTATTGTTCAAACAATTTAAGGTCGATTCTTTAAAAACGTGAAAGATGTTTTGATATGAATTTTCTTCTTTTTCTTTTTGAATTTGTAGTCCATAGCTAACAACCATCCTAGGAAGTAGCTGGGGGTGTGCGGAGAGCATATCCAATAAAATATCTTGTATTTTGAAATGCCATTTACCTGAAAAGACTTCAAAGTGCTTCAGTACTAAAGGCCAGATGCCCTACTCTTGTCTATACAGGAGATCAAAGGAGCATGGAAATGGACAGAAAGGTCAGGATCATTTCAGAAAGGGTAAAGGTAACTTGTGCACTGGTTTGTTTCTCCTTTCAGTTTATAGAGCACTCTCCGGCCTTCAAGGACAGCTGTTTTGATGAAGAAGCATTTTTTATGTCGAGCCCCACTTTTCTTCCTGGGGCTGAGATGGAAAGAAGCAATTGTGGCACCATTCTGTATCATGATCCCCTCGAAGAGACTTCTCAGCTGAAGTTCACCTCCAAGGTAATTCCCCTCATGGTTTCTCCCCAGCTTGTAAATAGCAAAGTACTGTACATGAGGGCAGTAAATGGAAGTGCAGCTTTTACGTGAGCGTGATTCCACAGGGCAAATGGAAGGGGCAGACAATGCAAGAAGAATACTTCTTTGTGTGGCTGCTCCAGGAGTTGTACAGATGGAACTAAATTTCTTGGCTGAGCTCAGACCATTTGTATGATTAGAAAACCACACATGCTTGTCCCATGGAGCTTTTGTCTGAGGGGAGAACTTGCTGGGATCTTTGCATGCGTAACTGAGGACTTTTTCTTTGCCAAGATTCTTCTCTCTGGAAGGGAAATATAGATCTATATACAGGGTTCTTCCATAAATGAAGTGCAACTACCTCTAGAATGGAACGTACTTGGGCCGGGGTGAGCGCACTCTTTATGTCGGGCCCCACTTTTCATTCCTGCAATTAGCAGTCCTCCCTTCCCACTCAGACCTGTCTAGTGTAATCCAAACTGAGGCAAATTTTGGTTATGGTCATATGAAAAGAAAAACCTTGTGGTGTGTGTCAGAATCGGTATATAAACATGAATACACACACATAAAAACATGAACACATTTCAATGTTTTTAGTGAGATGGAAGATCCTGAGGACCCAGAAGCTAATTGGACTTGCCCCCACTTTGCTCAGCCCTGTAGTAGGGCACAGGAACTGTATTTAATGGTTTGGGGAGGGAAATGAAGAAAAATATCACGAATAGTTGATATTGCAGTAAGAATTTTAAAAATGTATAGTACTTACTCTTGGAAAAATACAATATTTAGTGACAAGGCCAATTATGCCACCTAGATCTGTAAACAGAGGGCTGTGCTGGTATGTGAATATCAGTGGCTACCTGGAGGTGGTGGGTGTTTCATCTATGGGAACTTTGTGAGTTTAGTGGTTGGTGGCAGGTAAATATACACCATTTTGCTTCCATTCCCCAATCCCATCAGGGAGTCCTTTGGATGCATTTATTTTTCTGTGGAACTTCTTTCATTGTGGTGTTTTTGTGAATAAGTTCCAGTGGCAGATATTAACACAGGAAGTCTTTGGCAGTTTAGCTGGGAGACGCGGGGATTCCTAATAGATGTTCAGAACTACTACAGGCTAAGACCCAAGATTTGCAATGACTCTGAAAGCTGTCATACAATACTATCTAATACCATGAGCTAGGTCTACCTTACAGGAATTGGTTGACAGAAGTTTTTGTCAGAAGAGAGCTTATGTTGACAGATCACAGCCAAACTGCCAAGTGGATCATCCTGTCGACAGAGACTGTCCAGACTGCTCGGCCACTCTCCCAACAAAATGGCCACTCAGAACACCATCAGACAGGAACACATGACTGGCAATCGCTTCCAGGAGTCCCAGTGAGACATGCCCTTGAAGGTCTCACCCCACCCCACCCGTTCTCTGCCCATGCAGAGGCATTCCTACCTCCACAAGGGACGGCATAGCTGCTAGAGCAGGACTTTGGTGCTTTCTGGGAGACACAGCTCTTTCCAGTTAGCCATGGTGCCAGAGCAGCCCTCAAGCTTGTGCTGGCCCCACACAGAGGTGCTTCTGCACCTGCTGCACCTCTTGATAGCCTTCCTCCTCTTCCTCAGGGAGGGTAAGCCTAACACCACTTTCAAGGAACTTTCTGTGGCTGCAGGAGAGTCACACCTGTGCCTGCCCCGCTGGGTGTACAGGTGGTTCTGGAGGCACCACACCATCTTTGAAATGCTTGCAAAAAGGTAGTTTGACCTGATAAATTGTAATGGCTCCTTGAGAGACTTTGTATCCACTGCCACTGCTTCCAACTGAAAAGTCCATGTTCTGTTTCCACTGACTGTCCTGACCACTCACTTCCTGCTTCCCTAGCATTCTTGGGGACACTCTAGGATCCACTGTCTATGGTTTTAACCCATTTAGGCAAGAGAGTTAGGGTTAGGGCTCAAGAGTTAACTACTGAGAATGGGTGGAATGTCTAGAAAAGGGTATTAATTCCTTCCATTCTTCGCATATGTTCACTAGCATGAAGAAGTGCTTTCTGGAATTCAGTAATTGTTAATATTCCACAGTTCATAAATGAACAGCTATCTGAGACTCATCTGAAAGTTGGTTCTGAGGACATTATCAGACATATACAGAAAAGTACTGTAAATGCTATATAAATTATTGATATCACTTTTCATACTCATAAGTTTCAAAAGAAAAGATATAGTTTTATTATATGATTTTTAAACACCGGAGTGACTAATGTGAAATATAATCCCAGAAAGAAGTGGGTGATATATCTTTTATTAGACCAACTTCTGCGGGTGAGAGAAACAAGATTTCAAGCTTACACAGAGCTGTTCATGGGGTTTGGGAAATATGCCACAAATGTCACAGCTAACTACAAGGTGGTACAGCTCATTTAGCACACGTAGTTAACACATCATATTTCAGACACCATGAACTATGGAAAGGAGAATGTCTATGATATACAGCTTAACACACCTAAATCTGCCTTCTCCAAACAAGAACACTTCACCAGAGAAGTAGAGCTCATCATGAAATGGGCCACCCAAATATTGAGAGAATTGACTTCAATACAGAAATAAAATCCCCTCTGACCATATACCCACTTGCTGTCACTTACCGCCCCACACTGGAACCCATATGGGGTAACATCAAGTAGCAACAACCCATACAACCCATCCTTAAAGTAATCTGCAAGACCCCCTCTTTTGGTCTTCAAACAATCGCCTTCCCACCACTCTCTCCAAGCTCATCATCAGAAGCAAGCTCCCCTCACAGCAGAATACACTATCTCAAAGCTGCACCAGAGCTGCCCATCAGATCAACAGATGGAAAACTTGTAGACATATCTCCCTTGCTAAGATGATCAACACTTGCCACCACACTGCTTTCAAGATTCCCTGGGTCCTACACAGGCCTATCACAACATGAGGTATACTTCGTCAGTGCTCTAAATGTAGTAACAACTATGTGGATGTGATGAGACAGACATTATGCTTTTGAATGAATTCACACAGAAAAATAGAAGATAAAAACAGCGCATTACTTATGGGTGAACAATTTTACAAAGTGATCACTCCATTCTGACCTCTCAGTCCTCATCCACTAAAGAACCTCGCTCAACAATTCCATAAATTTGCTACATATTAAAAATCATGAACTAAATAGAGATATTGGATTTATGGCTTATGACAATAATCTATAACCCACATAACCCATCCCCCCATCTTTTGCCCTTCTTTCCTCTCAATTACTGGAGAGAGATTAATTGACAACTTCACCTTGAATCTTCCCTTGAAATATGTTAATCACACTACCAAACAATCTGACAATATGAAGACATTTCCCAGACCTGAAGAAAAGCTCTCTGTAAGACTGAAACAAAAGTTGGTCCACTGTACAATATTACCTCACCCACATAGTCTCTCTAACAGCTGGGGACCAATGTGGCTGCAACAACACTGACTATAAAATTAATCAAACTGTTAAAAAATCATCATTTAGCTTTTGAAATGAAAGGAAAGAAAGTATCTTCAGAACTCTTTTGAAGGTCAGACTGAATGCTTCATTTTAAAAAATACTGACCCAATTTGTGCAGGCTTGAGCACTTTGAATTAAATCAAGAGTCCACTGGATATCTTCCAATTTTCTCTTGGAAAAATATGTAGGAAATAAAAGTTTTGAGATTTTTCTTATTATGTATTTTGGCTATGCTTACTTTCTGTTCTCTAAACTGGAACAATATTACTGCAATGCCATAAATCCTCTCAGAAAAGACTGATGTCATGAGCAGAATTGGAAAACGATTAAATATAGTGCAAAATTCTGCTTAAGTTGGCCTGTGCACTAAATAACGTAGAAGAGAACTAAGGCTGATAGCGGACAAACATTATCAGCTTTGCCTAGTGAAAGCTATGCAGATCATATTACTTTAATTTTGGGAACAATGACAGGGTTCTGAGACATGCTAAAAGAATTGGAGACCCTAAACATTTAGGTTGTAAGCACAGATAGTTTATTAGTGCAGCAAAGACATGACCAGATGCACAAACAACACTTCAGGTATAGTTCCCAGACAAAGAAACTTGTGACGTTATTAACATCAGGCAGTAATAACAATTTCTGAAAGAGCAGTGCAGATTTTCAAATTAAGCAAAATACTTTGATGGATTTATAAGTGGGAGAATTAAAACTGTAATTTGGGTTGAGCCTCTCTAGTCTGGCATCATTGGGAACTGACCAGTGCAGAATGAAAGAATTTGCTGGACCACTGGAGTTCAACATTGTCTAGTAGCATTACCAACACTTCCACTGTTTATTGGGTTCTTACAAGATGTTTATGGGTAAATTACAGCTAAATAATAGCCCAGAACACTGAAAGCCAGGACTGGTGGCTATAAACAAACTTTCTGGAACCACAGGAAACTTGGCCACACTCATGATAAGTGGTCATATGGCTAACTAAAATCATACCAGATTATGGATGTTGCAGGATGAGAGAATGCTGAATTAGAGAGGTTTAACCTATAGTAAAAAATTATAATCTCTGTTTTTAAATGATTCCTGAATTAATTCATTCAAAACTACTGACATCTATGGGGTTTGTCCAACTTTATACACAATAAGAAGAATTTGTAACAAAAATCCTAGGTCCTTTGAGAGGTACAGTATATGTGGCACATTTTTCATTTTATAAGTGTTATACTCCCACCATTTCAGCTGGAACACTAACCAACCAATCTTAAATTTGAAGAGTAATGTGAACATAGTCAGAAATTTTTGCAATCATCTTAATAGCAACATTTTAAGTAAAACTTTAATGAATTTTTATTAATAATAATAAAATGTCTCACATTTTAAATTATCGTGTATTCTTGAAAAAAGGCAAAATATGACTCATAATAAACTTTGTTATCTATACTTCACTCAGCACTCCTCTGAACATAATGGGCAAAAAACATTCAAGTGAGTTATGCATCTAGATGGTTTAAGATCTTACATAAATCTCTCTAGGTGCTTATTTGCATACCTAGTTGCCAGTGTATATCTGACACAATACTTTTTAGCATTGAAGCCTGGTATTTGAGAAAACAACATAAGAAATCACTTTATTTTATTTGTGAGCTAGGTCAGTATCAAGGCTTCATCATATTTACATCAATATGCTATACAACGAGATAATGTAGTCAAATGCTTTAGCCCTCAAGAGATAATTTGAAGGCAGGAGCTTGAAAAGGGTTTGAGAAAGCAATTTTTCATGCGATTTCCCAGTAGGATGATTGAATTCAGAGATGTTTTATTTCATCAACAAATATTCAAGTACTAGAAATTTCTATTACAAATAGATACTAAAAATCATCGCCTGAATAGACTGAATATATTTTAAAAATCTGTCCTGCTTTTATTATTTACATTGTCACCCATTAGGATTACCATACTTGAACTTTCAAAAAACAAAGATACCTAAGAAGGAGCATATCTTTATCTACCAGCTCACATTGTATTGATGTGTTACAGTATATATAATACATTAATATGAGAGTTGGTAAATACTGATAAAGTCTCTCTCAGGGGTGTCCTTATTTTCGAAAGTTGAGAAATGGCAACCCTGGACAAATTCTATTAAAATCATGAAAGCATGAGTATAAATTGTAAGATTGAGGAATCAGTTACAAAAAACAAACTATCAACATTCAACTTAAATTTTCTAGCGGGCAGAAGTTCCTATCACAAGAGCATTGAGATTACTGACATTCCTTTTTGGTGGTCTTCACGGAAGACATCAGGACCAGTCCTGCAGATAAAGCTCTATGGATGAAAACCACAGCCTGTATGGAGTGAAGTGAATGGAGCATTTAGAAATGGAGCTCTGCCCAGGTATTTCTCCTTGTATGATCAGATCCTAAAGTTACAATAAAACTTTTATGTGTCTAAAAATGAAACATCATCCCATGTCCAGATACCTTGCCCTTAGTAAGAATTGAGGAAGATTAGTAGGGTGTGGTGTCTGGGAAATGTGTTGCATCAGATGTGTTATACTTTTATTCTGAGTTTAATATTGCATATATGTAAGTGTGTGTATGTGTGTATGTGTGCAGTATTAAACTCTGAATCCAAGTGTAACATATATTTGAATAACAAAAATATAAGTAGCAGCAACGAAGGGTCCTGTGGCACCTTACAGACTAACAGAAACGTTTAGAGCATGAGCTTTCGTGAGTTAACTCACTTCTTCACTCATGCTCTAAACTTTTCTGTTAGTCTATAAGGTGCCACAGGACCCTTCGTTGCTGCTACAGATCCAGACTAACACGGCTACCCCTCTGATACTTAAAAATATAAGTAGTATTTTTTTCTATGTATACATTAGTGCCCAACATATGGTTATACAAAAATTGCAAGGATCAAGCCTCTAACTTGTAGTTTGATTTGTGTGTCCAGAAGATGATATACATCTTCCATTTCTTTTTCCTCCCTTTGTTTCTCTGTTTCACAAGCCTGAAGGCCTTGTTTTTGGTTCATTTGCCCTGAGAATACATTACTTTTTATGAACAAAAAGAGATTAAGTACGTTTAATGTATTATAGTTCCACTTTTCAAGGCAAGGAAAAAGAGGAATATAATATACGTAGCAGCCCACATATACACCAATGGAAATAAAATACCTATACCTCTGATTTCAAAAATACATAGTCATATAATTTCAAGAAGTCAGTCTATCAAAGGTCACTAGCATACAGCTATCATCAGAGTTTTATAAGATTGCAGAAACATTCAAAAGATCACACTATTTCAAAGTATTGAAATATCTGTTTTTTCCATTTCAATAAAATTAAGATGTATATATTTTCTTAAAAGTTGGGTTTTAATGTGATTCATTAGCATGATAAGACTTTTTAAAATAAATATTTGTGGATCTTTAGAGTTGCTAGATTTGAAGATCAAATTTAATTTTAATTATATTTTCCCTGAAGCATTAAGTCCATTTGCAATTACACAGCATGTGAATTGTCTGTTATAATTACGACAATTCTAAACACTTAGCATCATTAGACATGCCAGCTCTTTTTAATGTACTGTCCAAAATGTAATTCTAAATACTACACATCACGCATAGTGAGACTGCTCTGCAGTCGCTTTCTTCTCTTCTCTTTTTTCTCCCCTTGTTAATTTTCTGCTCCTTTCTTTTTTATTTTAACTTTTATTTTCTTTTTGCCTAGTGGTGGCCATCTTTGATTATGTCATCCCTGGTTACTTCAGAAACAGCATTTTAAACCTGTTTGCTGCCTTTTGCTTTGGCTTTCTTGTCCCTTTTTCTTCTTCCCTTTTCTTTTGGAGTTGATTGTGAACATTTTTGCTTTCACTCCTTTTTTCTGTTTCTTTTTCAGAAGCTGTGGACCTGAACTAACCTAAGATGAGCACCTGCCTTGCTGCACAGACCTATGGAAAGCCCAAGAAGCCAAAGATGACAAGGATGACAAAGACCACCGCCAAGATGACCAGAGCCAGCAGCCAGGACAAGAAGATCAGTGCCTGGCTGAAGTCTGCTGCCGCCAGAAAACCCAGAGCCTCGAGGAGGACTCTTTACCTGGACTTTCCGATCCCTGTTGGGACCCTCCTCTGCCCATAGTGCTCCCCCATCTGGGGAGTCCAGGCCCTGGCTGCTCTAAGCAAGCACATCTGGTTGTTCCATGGCAAGCACATTCCCTTCTGCGGTGAGCTCTGCTACAGGACATTTGAGATGCAGAAGAGATGCAGGGTTCACTAGACGACCTACTGCAGGGGCTCCGGGGCACGAGCTGCCCCAACTACCATGATCTAGCTCATCTCCACCCTACCCTAAAATCTGATGGGCTGTGATGGCAGTGGGGGGGGACTCCTCCTCCGACTTCCAATTATCCTGTCAGCCCACAGATACCCTGTTCTGAGCTCCAGCCCACTGGTGCAGACCAACACCTCGATGCAGAATAGTCCACCGACACTGACAGACTCTGCTTTTCTGAAGAGTCACTTGGACTCTGATCAAAGGGTGTCACGACCTGGAACTCCCCCACCCCACCCCTGGAGGTCTTGCTTCCTTCTCAGGTAACAGAGACCATCACCAGGACGACAACTGACTGCAACCATAGCAAAGACAGATGAATGACGAGGGACACATTCAGGGATCGCTCCCATTGCTTTCCCTGACAGACAATTAGACTCTGTTTTTATGAAACTGTTACTTAGTCTCCCACCGAGGAGGAACACAGACAGGGCTTCAATCACTTTCCCCCTAGGGCCTTGCTTCCCTCTCAGGTGACAGAGGAGACCATTGCCAGGACTTCAACAGACTACAGCCAGACAGAAAGATGTGAGATTACTGAAGAGAGACATGACTGAGGACAATGAGGGACTGTATTGGGGACTGATTAGAACCAGACAGAGGGACAAGAGGCACCCACCGAGGACATGACTTGAAACGATGAGGGACTGTGTCAGGGGAAGCATTGGATTCCATGCCTGATTGACTGAGTTAAACTGGACTGAGCTATTTTTTTTTCTTTTTGGACATTTTAGGACTCATATCCAATGGGGCAAATTCATCCATTATTGTATTTACTATGGTGATAGGCTAAGACTATGCTACATGTTATGGAGGTTTGTCCTGGGGTTGCTTACTTATTGGCTTAAGTATAGTTCACAAAACATATGTATCCAGGGCAAGGCAGGCTACAATATTTGCTAGTTAACCATACTGAGTGCTTGTTATTCCTGTAACCCACCTCTGTGCCATGGATGACTTACATGGACTTTCTTTCTTATCCTGTGCAATTTGGCTGTGTTTGGTTGTAAACATTTGCTCAATATAACTATTACTTTCATATACAGTAGTCACTTGAGTTATGCAAGGGTTGCATTCCCACTCACCCTTGCACAACTCGAATTTGGTGTAAGTCAGGGGGCAGCTTTTTTCCCCAGGGGAATGCATGTTCTACAGTTGGGATAGCAGCAAGAGCACCTGTAAGTCCTTTTCAAAGGTAAGTCCTGGCGTTGCGGCGGGGGGAGGGCAGTTGGGGAAGGTTAAGCCTGGTGGTGGGTTGGGGCCTTGGGAGGTGGGAAGGTGGTTAAGCCTGGGGTGGGTTAGGGCTGCAGGAGGAGCGGGGGAGCGGAGTTGAGCCGGAGCTGTGCAGCCCTGCATGGGGTTGAGCTGGAGCCACGCATTGGGGGTTGAGCTGGAGCTGCATGCAGGGGGGTGATGAGCCAGAGCCACGTGCGGGGGTCAGTGAGCTGGGGGCGGGGGTGAACCGGGGCCATGCAGGGGAGAGGGGTAGAATGGGGGCCAGAGGGATTGAGCCATGTCCAGGGGGAGTGGGATTTTGAATTGCGCTTAACACATGTTAATACAAGATAAACGCAACTTGAAATTATGCATTTTGAGGGATTACTGTATTAGAAGAATTTAGACAAAAGAAGGTAGATTTAAATAAAGTGTTTTACAATAGGAGTCTCACTTTAAATGAATCAGTTTTCTCTAGGTATTTCTCCATTTTACAAAACTTGTCCAAGCTCAAAAATACTTCATATCTCTGCACAAAAGTTCTTGTGAATCTTAAATGTATTTACAGTATCAACAACAATGTTGCTAACTCTGAATATATCTTTATATCTCATTCGCACTGAACTATTGCACTGTCAATCATTTCAAAGCTAGGTTAGAAACACAAGAAAGTGCAGGTGGATGTGCCGACTCAGTGGTTTTACTTCTCCACTAAGTTTAAGTCCACAATATATAGGAATGTACTCTGTGTTTAGTTTCATAACAAGAATTGCTGTAAACTTTTCTTTCTATTCAATGTTAAATTACCCCTTTTTATTATGTGTAGTATCTCCTATGCTACTTATTCCTTTCTCATTTTAAGCTACTACAGCCCTATCTTTTTACTAGTGTGTATGTAATGTTTTAAAATCTTCTTCTTTACCTTCACTTCATCTTATTAGTCAGGGCAGGCAGCTCTTCTTCTTCAAGTGTTCCTGTGGAGTGAATCTTCACACTTCTTCACCATCTTAAGCCACATTTTTCTGGGGCTTCCTCATAGTCTTTGACCTGTGTCTACTAGATCTCCTGTTCGCTGAATAACATATCCTATGTTTCATTGTTTCATGTGGTCCCACCATTTCAGGGGACACAGCTTCCATTTTTCCATACCTACATATAGCTTGTACCATTTCACAGTTTAGCCTGTCAGATATCATCTTACCCAATGTCCACTTGACCAATCTCATTTCAGCAAAGTGAAATAGTTGTTTCTCTCTCTTCATCATTGGTCAGCATTCTGAAGTGTACGTCATGGCTGGCTTAATCATGGTGTTACACAATTACAACTTTTTTTTAGTAAGGTTATAGTCATTGGAACATGAAAGAGGCCAAATCTGGCCAAACGTCTGAAAGCTGCGGACCATAAATTATATTGTCCTGCACTGAAGAATTGATGGACAATACAACAGCCATATTGTACCTCAGCAGGTATAAGGGTACTCGCTTGCAGTCACTTTGTTTGGAAGTAATAGCCTTCAGAGCCTGGTGCTTAGTTCATGAGATATTCATTTGGTTCATCAGGTTGCTGGCAAGGAAAATGTATTGTCAGACAAGTTTAAGCTGCAGACCACAATAATTAGCCTGAATAGTCTCTGATGCAGCAAGTGGTAGACCTGTTTTTCACAAGTGATGCTGTCATTTCAGAAGTATCTTTGCAACAGCTAGCAATGCAAAGTGTTGCTCCATTTCTTTTCCAGAGCAGTGCCAGAGTGAAACACAATAACAGCTGTGCTTTTGCTGAATTGGAGAAAAGATCTTCTATATATTCTTCCATCAGTGTTACTTCCTTTGTTGCTCTGAGCAGATAATGCAATGGTTCTTTGTTCCTCCAGCATAAGACACACAACTTCAGTATATACATATCCTGAATAAATCACAAAAGCCCTTCATCTCTTCTACCACTGGCACCAAAACTCCTAATACAGAAAAATGATCTCACTCTGCATCCTAATTCAGAATCATTTCACCTCATTATTTGGACCACAGGACATGGACTGCTTATGCTCTATCACATTTTTAAAGGGCAAGTGCATCTTGCCACAAGCCATTAAACCTTTTGCACTAAATCATGATGATGATGATGATGATGATGATGATTGCTGTTATTAATTGCTACCACCCCTGAAGTTTCTTTGCCTCTTCTTGGCTACGTCTACATGTGAAGCCAACATCAAAATAGCTTATTTCGATGTAGCAATAGGCTATTTCGATGAGTAACGTCTACACGTCCTCCAGGGCTGGCAACGTCGATGTTCAACTTCGACGTTGCGCAGCACCACATCGAAATAGGCGCTGCGAGGGAACGTCTACACGCCAAAGTAGCACACATCAAAATAAGGGTGCCAGGCACAGCTGCAGACAGGGTCACAGGGAGGACTCAACAGCCAGCCGCTCCCTTAAAGGGCCCCTCCCAGACACAGTTGCACTAAACAACACAAGATCCACAGAGCCGACAACTGGTTGCAGACCCTGTGCCTGCAGCATGGATCCCCAGCTGCCGCAGCAGCAGCCAGAAGCCCTGGGCTAAGGGATGCTGCCCACGGTGACCATAGAGCCCCGCAGGGGCTGGAGAGAGAGCATCTCTCAACCCCTCAGCTGATGGCCGCCATGGCGGACCCCGCTATTTCGAAGTTGCAGGACGCGCAACGACTACACGGTCCCTACTTCGACGTTGAACGTCGAAGTAGGGCGCTATTCCTATCACCTCATGGGGTTAGCGACTTCGACGTCTCGCCGCCTAACGTCGAAGTTAACTTTGAAATAGCACACGGCGCGTGTAGCCGTGACGGGAGCTATTTCAAAGTTAGTGCCGCTACTTCGAAGTAGCGTGCACGTGTAGATACGGCTCTTGTCATCAAAGAACACCTCTTTGATTCTTCGCCTTGGTCTACACTAGACCTTGCAGACGACTGCAGATATGCAATTCTGTAAAGTCTATCCTCACTGAAGGAGACTAAGGGGAGGGTTTCTCCCATCGACTTCCCTTACCCCTTGTGATAGGAGGAGTACAGGGGGCTGACTGCCAACCCCAGAGCAATCGATTTTGCATGTCTTTACCAGATGTGCAAAATTGAACTCCAGAAGATTGACCCTGCACTGATCAATCTCCTGGTAAGTATAGACAAGCCCTTGGTCACACCACTCTTTTCCATCATGTGCTCCATTTGGAGACTATACTGCCAAATTTAGGCCAGAGAAGATTATGTACCTGGGGTTATGTCTACAATTATAGGAACAATGCCCTGTTACGACATCAAAAAGGGGTCCTAACACATCCCGGTGAGCATTGATTTCACACTGTCAGCAGCTTGCTGCAAAGTATAATAATGTGGAAGTGATTAGAAACTAATAATAAAAAGACTTGAAACTGAGTTTAGTTTCAATTGTCCAATTTGTATAAAACCTTACAAGTACCTAATACATTTGATTTTAAAAGTCTTTCAACTTCACTACTCTAAAATGTTGTTAGTAATACAATATTAACTTTTTAAACGATAGTATTGTATCTTTACAGTCAAATCAATGGGATTATGCCCATCAATACAACAATGATGATTTGGTGTGTTGGTAAACTGTTATCCTACTTATATAAAGAGATAAGGTAAGTGAGTTATTTCTTTTATCCAACGAACTTCTGTTGGAGAAAGAGACTAGCTTTGGAGCTCTGTGTGGCTCTTCTTCACATCAGGGAAAATAATCAGTGTCACAGCTAAATACAAGCTAAATAATATGTCCATTTTGTATTTAGTTGTGACACTCAGATTACTTTTACCAGACCCAAAGAAGAGCTCTGTGGACTTTAGAAGCTTGTCTCTTCACTTGGTAGAATTTGGTCCAAAAAGGATACTACCTTACCTATTTTGTCTCTTTCATAACCTGGGATTAAGACATTGGGCCGCAATACTGCAAACATACATTTTTATATGTACAGAAAGTTGATAAATTGAATTGCGACATTACAGACCAATGTTTAAAGAGCAACGTTGTTTATCCTGTTTTCACTTTATATGTCTGCTGTAAAGGAAAAAATGGATCATTATTGGCTACATGTCAGAACGTCTTTTATTTATGATGATTATTTCTCAAAGATAAAGACTAATATGATATTCTCTGCACAGATTAATTTGAGGGTGCCTGGCAACTGTGAAGAATGTGATGGTCAGAGATTCCAGCTTCTCGGTGATTTTGCTTCTGGATCTACTGTAATTAATAATTATGTACTCATTAGTATGAAATGAAAATGTCATGTTGGTGCTCTTTTTAATGAGGTAGATTTTCATAAAGGTGACTATGTGCCCTGCTTGCTGACTAGTATAATGACAGCCATTATGTACTGTGAAATGGTGTCTTGTATAGTCAATTTTTTCTTATGTTCTTAGGAGCAGCAGCATGTGTTCAATGCATTTTAATGTGTGATTACAATAGATCGTATACAAACGTGTGTAACAGTAGATAATATACTAAAGGTTCCAAACATTCCATGATTTTGTAGTCCTGGAATCTGCTTCAGGATTCATCTTCTCTCACAGAAATGTTCAAGACAATCAATGTTTTCACCTTTTAAAACAACAGGGCTTCTAACCTTTGACAGTTACAGGGGAAAAAAAACTTTCAAAATTATTAATTGAATATAAACAGGTGGTCTGTTCCGTTCGATGGAAAGGATGGGCTTGTGGTTGTGATACTGGACTGAATTCCAGGATCTAGGAAGTGAATTCCTGAGTCTACCAGATGAATCTTGTGTGACCTTGGACAAGCCACTTACTTGCTATGTACCTCTCTTGCAATCTCTGAAACGGGTGTGCTTTCACTTTGTGTGTTTTAGCTACTTATATCGTAATCTCTTTGAGGCAGGACTGCATCATTAGTTTGGGAGAGTACAAACATAATGAGGACCTAATCTCAACTAGTGCCTTCCAACATTATCGTTGTCAGCCAGGGGCTCAGCGCCCGTTGAGTATTGATGCCGCTCTCAACTATTTCCTTCCAATTTTCCCTGTCCAGTGAGGAGTGGCTTAGTTTTGTAGACTAGCTCCGCACCAATCTCCTATATCTTCCACAACGACTGACTTTCAGAGCTATTATAATATAAATAATCAGCAGTCTGAAAATAAGCCTTCTGGGAACAATAGCACTGAGCAGTGTAAACTATCCTTTTCATCTAATAGTTAGAGCCTGAACAGATACAAAATTTGTTCTGCATCCCCATCTGTATACACAAAGGCTATGTCTACATTAGAGAGTTTTGTAGACAAAACTGAAGTTTTGTCAACAAAACCCACAGAGCATCTACACACACAGTGTGTTTTGTTAACAGAAACTGTTGACAAAAAAGCTGTGTAGACCCTCCTGGGGCCCTTTTGTTGACAGAACTGATCAAAAGATTCATCTGTGTTTATGTGCAGACTCAGTCTGTTGACAAAAGTTCTGCTGGAACATCTCTTCTGACAGTAACTTACTCAGATGGATGTTTCTAGTGTAGACATAGCCAAAAAGGAGCTGCAGATATCTGGATTTCCATCCACAGATGTGCATACCCCCAGATATAAAGCTGATATCCACAAATTTGCAGGGTTCTAGATACAAAATTTGTATCCACATTTGTATCCATGAAAATGAACCTCGGATATCTGCACTGACATCCATGGACGCAGCTACCCACCATATTAAGTGGATATCTGCAGATTTGCAGGGCTTTACTCATAGGCTGTGCCTACGCTATAGAGTTCCATCAACAGAAGTTACTGTCGGCACATATTTCCCAACAGAACTTCTGTTGACAGAATGCGTGCACACCAAACAGAGGCTTGTTCTGTCGACAGACAGCGTCCACACACCTCGACTCCTCTGGCAACGGAGTGGGCCACAGTGACCCAGAAGCCAGATTCACATGGACACCAAGCCCTTTCTGGAGCAACAGCCCTGCTCTCCCTTAAACAGCACACCCCATGCCACGTTTCCTGCCCATGTCGAGGCTTGCATACCTCTTGGAGGGACAGCAAAGCTAGTGCAGGACTCCCGGCCTTCCTGTGGGAGAGTTTAACTTTTCCAGTGAGCCGTGTCACCAGAGCAGCCACCGGGCTTGTGCTGGCCACCTGCATTGCTGCTGCAGCTTTTGATGCATGTCATCCCAGCCATCCTTCCCCTCTTCCTATGGAGGGATGAGCTTAAGAGTTCCCATGAGGGGGACGCCCTCTTCGCTGCTGCATTGAGTTACTGGCACCCGTGCCCATGAGTCATCAAGCATGTCTGGTGATACACCACCAGCTCAGACTGGTGGGACTGTCTGGTAATGGGTGAGTGGGATGACCGGCTCTGGCTTCTGAATTTCCACATGTGGAAGGACACCTTTCTGGATCTATGCACCTGGCTCACCCCTGCCCTCCAAAGGGAGGACACCCACCTGCGGCTCTCCATCCCCCTGGAGAAGAGGGTTGCCATCACCCTCTGGAAGCTGGCTACCCCGAGAGCTACTGATCAGTTGGGAACCAGTTTGGCATGGGAAAGTCAACCATCTGTGCCATCCTCATGCTAGTAAGGTGCTACCATCTGCAGGCCCTGCCCGTGGGAGGGAGGGGTCCTGGTCATGGGGGACCATCAGGAAGCACAGGTGGAAGTATGGGGGGGAGATGGGAAATGGGTGAAACCCCATCCCTGGGGGATCATGCAACCCCAGCTGAATACAGCTCTTCTGCATGGGGGATGGCCTCCTGAGAAGAAGCCTGAGGGGCTCAGGAGGGAACTGGGAGGATGGAGAACACCCCCGGGCCAGGGGTCCAACTTCCCAGCCCCTTACCTGTGTGACCCACCTTCTCCCCCCTCCAGTAGTGAAGGTCATCAACTCCCTTCTGCTGCAGAGGCTTGTCTGCCTGGATGATGCTGATGGTGCTGTGGCTGGATACAATGCCATGGGGGTCCCCAACAGTTTCAGGGCCATCAGCAGGACCCACATCCCCATCTGTGCTCTGAACCACAGTACAGCACAGTTTGTCAACAGAAAGGGTTACCATTCCATTGTGATGAAGGACCTGGTTGACCACAGACACTTTGTTGACATTTACATTGGATGGGCTGGCCAGGCACATGATGCCAGTGTGTTCCATCACTCCAACCTCTTCCAGAGAAGTCAAGTAGCACTTTAAAGACTAGCAAAATAGTTTATTAGGTGAGTTTTCGTGGGACAGACCCACTTCTTCAGACCATATCCAGACCAGAATAGACTCAATATTTAAGACACAGAGAACCAAAAACAGTAAGCAAGGAGGACAAATCAGAAAAAGATAATCAAGGTGAGCAAATCAGAGAGTGGAGGGGTGGGGGGCAAGATCAAGAATTAGATTGAGTTAAGTATGCAGACGAGCCCCTATAGTGACTCAGAAAGTGAACTCTCAGTGAACTTTCTGAGTCACTATAGGGGCTCGTCTGCATACTTAACTCAATCTAATTCTTGATCTTCCCCCCCACCCCTCCACTCTCTGATTTGCTCACCTTGATTATCTTTTTCTGATTTGTCCTCCTTGCTAACTGTTTTTGGTTCTCTGTGTCTTAAATATTGAGTCTGTTCTGGTCTGGCTATGGTCTGAAGAAGTGGGTCTGTCCCACGAAAGCTCACCTAATAAACTATTTTGCTAGTCTTTAAAGTGCTACTTGACTGCTTTTTGTTTTGATAGTGTATAGACTACCACGGCTTACTCTCTGTTACTCTTCCAGAGAGTGTGCCTCATGGGGTACTCACAGACAGGTACCTCAAAAAGGTCTGGCAAGGCCCTGGAGGTGGCCTGGCTGAAGGAGTGGCCCGACTCCAGACTGATGACGAGGGTTCCCTTGCTGGCCAGGGACATGGTGTCACCTTCATCATCGGGCTGCTGCTCCCCTGGGTGGGACTCTGTAACTGGGTGGGGGCTTCCCCGGATTTGTCCGGAGGGCTCATGTGGGGGAGGTGTCCTCCACCCAGAGGAACTCATGTAGCTCCCAGTAATAGGGGAAGCTTGGCTGTCTTGCCCCTGACGGGCAGCCTTCATCCCGGGCCTGTCGCAGCTCGTTTATTTTCACCCAGACCTGTTTGATGGTCCAGATGGAGTGTTCTCGGGCTGCCAGGGCTGTTGTGACGTGGCTGTAGCCCAGGGTATTCCTCCTTTTAGCAGCCAGCTCAAGCAACACAGTTTCTTCTGCCCAGAGGATAAGCATGTCCTAGACTTTGGGGTCTATCCAGGACGGGGCATGCCTCATCCTAGCAGGCGGAGTGTCCTGGGGCTCCTTTCCCCGCTCTGTGGAGAGATGGGGGATGACCCTGGTGGAGTAGGAGGCCGCCATTTGCCTTTCCTAGCCGCAGGAGGGTGGTTGTCAGCAGGCTGCAGGCACATGTGGTGGCTGGGCTGCTTGCACGCTTCCCACTTCCTGTTACAGGGTTTCCAGGGCTCCTGTACCTCTAAGGATGGATGGAGAGGCAGGGCATAGAGCTTTGCTTGTGGTGGACAGAGCATCTCCTGGCTCCAGATGGCAAGCACCATGGAGGACTCCTCTGTCGAAGAAGGTGCCCTCCACCCATCTACACTATTTTTTTTTTGTTGACAGAATCTGTCAATAGAAGCATTATGCTTAGAACGGGAGTGACAGAACTCTGCTGAGGAACCTGCTGTGTTCTCGACAGCACACATTTGTAGTGTGGATGATCCCTGAGTTTTGTCAACAGAAGGCCACTTTTGTTGACAAAACTCTCTAGGGTAGACCTGGCCATGGTGGTTGTAAACTGCCCCTAAATATTTAAAATATTTTCACCATCTTTACTTGTCATACCAACTGCTGCACATAAAAGCAGGCATTAACTTAACTGTTCTTAGGAATCTGATTTTCTGCATTAATTCCCCCATTGAGCTCCATTTTCCAATTTAAATTAATAAAAGTAATTTAATAAATTTCATTGAAATGGGATTGTATATCAGTCAGTGCACAGAAATGATGTATTTTTTATCCCAAAAGTATGCACTTACTTTTTTATATGTTCTTCCCAGTACATTGGTTTACTTAAATTTTATTTTATTTGCTTACTGTTAAAAGTCTATTTCTCATCAAATGTAAGTATCTAAATCCCTTTGGTTTGATTTGGGAAATGTGTTCAGAATCCACCATATAAATGCCACCATCAAACTTGGCTCCCTCAGCTTCAGGACATCTAACTCCTAACAGCCCAATTAACTTGTTCTAATCTATGGTCTTCATAAAGTGTCTATCACTATGATACAATTAAATATAATTTAATTTAAAATGAATTACCTCCAGCACTGAAAAATAGAAAATGAGGTTTAAGATGGGGAGGCAGAGAGAAATTTAGGTAATCCTCTCTATTGTGGAAATATGTCTGAAGCATTAACTAATAAGTACAGATGAATTATAGCAGTTACAATGGAGGGTTTAAAGCTTGGACCAAATAAAATAAAATAAAATAAAATAAAAGAATAGCAAGATTTGACCCACATTGCTTGGCCATGTAGTAAAGAATTTATTTTGCTCAGAATAGTTATTAATTTGTAAATTCCCAAATACCCTTATGTTATTATTTAATTAAATCTCTAATGATGGAACTTCATTTTCACCTTTCCTTCAGTTTTATTTCTAGAGTCTGAGGCACTAGTTCAACTGTTAGAAGATAAATTCCTACTTTAAATATAGCGTTGCAACAATAGCTTTAAGGTATAGACATAATTCATTTAAAATCAGAAAGACTTGAATCCCCTTTGTTTATCCTTTTTCTGACAACATTTCCCATAAACATGCCTTTAAGCAGCTAAATGTTCATATGCAGCTCAAGGGTGACAGTTCCTCGACTGGTAGGTCAACTGGAAAGAAAAGTAATGCTTTCTAAAACCTTTAGCATAAAACTAGAGTGTGTCCTAATGGAGTTACAATCAACAAATAATTTCATAGGGCAGAAAATATTTTAAAGATATATTGCAAAGCCATTTTAAAAGCAGATTTATGGTAACTGATACATTTAAGTGTGAACTTCCCTAGTCCAGCACCCTTGGGATGTGACTGGTGCCAAAAGAGAGAATTTGCCGAACCATGGGAGATCAATATTTTCTGGTAGCATTTCTAACACTTCTACTGGTTACTGGGCTCTTAGAAGATATTCAGGAGGAAATTACAGCTAAATAACAGCACAGAACACTGAGAATCAGAGTTGGTGGCTGTAAACCAATTTTATGGAACCACAGGAAATGTGGACATACCACAAACGAAAATTATGTTGGACCACGCAAGTTGCCAGATGAGAAAGTGCCAGACTATAGAGGTGCCACCTGTATTAAGATTCAGTTTATGCAGGGCTGAGTGGGGCAGCCACCCAAAGCATAAATCACCTAGGCAGGAAGAATGAGGTGACAGGAGAAAGGCAATACGTGTGCGAGGGAGAAGCATATGTGGAGGTCACATACCCTGCTAATTTGAAAATACCTGTGCTTAGTGGAAGACAGAAATCGAGGGTGGGAGCACAAATATGCCTGCTCATCCAGACACTAAAATGCCCAGTTACAAAACTGTTTTTTATGTAGGCAGCCTCTTCAACCCCCTCCAGTCTACTTTCTATTGGGTCTGTTGGAATTAAATTTCTGTCACCAAAGCCACGAATGACTACCTGCTAGCAAAGTCAAAGGAGCAGTCAACCTTTCTGTTGCTCTTCCCTCACTTCTCTGGCTTAACTTTTACTGCCTCTTTCTAGATGCCACATCTTTTTCTTCTCACTATCCGAGTTCTTAGAATCCTTGTAGAGCCCTTCACTTCCTCTTGCCTCATTGGTTGCAACCACATTCTCTTTTCTATTCTAGTTTAACCAAACCACCATCCATAGCTAAAAGTTATGTTTGTCCCCTACCACGTGGGCCTGGTTCAACATCCTCTGTCATGGTTCAGCACCTTCCCATCATTCCTCCCTGCTCAGCCCTGGTTCAAACACCCCCCAGCTCCGGTTCACCACCCACCCCCCGCACAGCTCTGGCTCACCTTCCCACGCACCCGGCTCGGGCTCACCCGCCCTCCAAATGGCTTCCGCTCAACCCCCGTCCCCCAGAGCTGCGCAGCCCGGGCTCAACTCCACCCCCAACTCCCCCTGCAGCCCTAACCCACCCCAGGCTTAACCCTCTTGCCCCCCTCCCATGGTCCCAACCCACCGTCAGGCTTAACCTTCCACAGCTGTCCTCCACTCAACCCCAGGACTTATCTTTCAAAAGGAGCACCAGGTGCTCCTGCTGCTTCCCCAGCTGCAGAATGTGCATTCCGCCAGGGAAAAAAAGCCATGCCCACTCCCCCCGTGACTTATGTGGAATTCCAGTTACACAAGGGTTCATGGGAACACAACTCTCACATACCTTGAGGGACTACTGTATTATTTGACAGGTATATTGTCACACATGACACCCTCTAAAGCTCCTTCAAAACCAGAACATTATTCTCAGATTCCATACTTTGCACTGATCAAAACTGGGGTCATAAATGGCTGGATCTTCTTGAACGAGTCTGTCCCTCTCTACAGGATAACAGCTTCCTAGCTGTCTGTAGTTAGAAGGAGGCATCTGTGGAAGCTGTTGTTTCATAAGTATTTATTATGGGAAGATGGCTATATTATACTTACAAAATTCAAAACCCGTTTATGTTAATCTTCTAACAGAGATCTTAACAACAGCCAGTTATGGTACTAGTTAAACTAAATCATTTTAAAATCACCTTTTCTGTTAAACCATTGAATTTTTCATGGTTAAATAAACACAGAAAGACTCTGGTACTATTATTAGAGGTGGAATTCATTTTTAGTTTTTGAAATTGGCTGTCAGTTGAAAGGAGCTCTTGATAATGTTTGTTGCTCAGTACAAATTCCATCCTCAGGTTGGAGAACGGTGATCTCATTGATTCCCCTGAGTGCTGCAAGCATATACTGCTGAAGGACAGAATCTTCACCTTTTATTTTAAACCATTTTAAAAGTATATTTCTCCAATAAGTTAAAATGAAATATGCTCCAAGATGGGGAACCTGAGAGACAGAAAATGAAGAAAGATGGCTGTTGTTGTTGTTTGTTCTTTAACATCAGTTACTTACTTAAGGTTTATGGAATTCTGCTATGCAGAGGAAGATATGTAAAACAAATCCCTAAATAAGAATAAGTCTATGTTTACACTAGGCAAAATAAGTTGACTGCAGATACACAATTCTAGCTACTGCAATGGTGTCGCTAGAATCAATGTATCTGTGCTTGGCTCATTTGGGCACCTTTACTGAAGAAGGCCAATGGGAGAGTTTCTCCCCTTGTCCTCCCATACGCCTAATGTCTTGTGAGGAATACAGTGTTGACAGCGAACCCCGAGAGACCAGTTTCTTGCATCCCTACCAGAAGTGTGAAATTGAACCCCAGAAGATTGACCCTGAGCAGGTCAGTCTCCGAGCTAGTGTAGACATTGCCTTCAGAATTGAGTCTAAGGCTTTCATGTACATAACTTAATCATGTGAGTAGTCTCACTGATTTGTACAGGTCTACCAGCATACTTAACATTAGGCATAAGTTTGTGTACCTTTTTCAGTTGGGGCCTAAATCCATTTGCTATATGAGAATTAAACTAGAATTCCAAATATGGAGAGAGAGAAAACTTTTAGTTATGTTAAATATGTCAGTGTGTAAATTAGGATGGGATTTTACCTCTGGTATGAGAAGGTAACCAGATTTTTTTGTAGACCATGTATTTTAAAATACATACACTTTTTCTTCAGTGCATGGTTAATCTGTCTTTATTAATTGACTTCTACTGGCCAGTAGAATACTTCTAAGTGGATCATTGACTCTATGAATCTGTTGCCTCTGTCCATTATAGATCCAGAAAATTAAAAGTTAATTTTAAAGCACATTAATTAACCGATGTCCAGATATCTCATACTCTTCACATATATTATCTCTGTGTATGTAGATATGTATTAAGAGTGAAGGATGTGATGAATTTTTATTATGTTTCATTTTTCATAATTAAATTCATCAAAGTCTTGTACACCAAAATTCGATCAGGCTTGGTGAACTGTTAATTATCAATATTTTTATAATAGTAATTATTTTTTAATAGTAGGTATTACATATTCAGTCTGGATTATAAGAAATAACTGGATAATATTGTAAATTCTCAGAATTTCTCAATTGTGTTAGTGGGGTGGGAGCTGTTTTGGTTCGTTTTTTGACTCTTAATATAAATATAACTATACCAGCAATTGGGTTTATTCTCAGCTGCAGTTCAGTATACATGGGGCCAAAGTAACCTTGTAATGGTTCTTTAAGGGATGTTATACCAGCAAGAATCACAGGAGCATATAGAGTATTCTGTCTATACCCTCTTCTGCCTCTAACATGGCCCATTTAGAGGTTTGGGCTCAGGAATGGTTCACAAAGAGCTGTTGTGTAAAGGTGATTAAGAGTAGTACAGGATCTCACATAATATTATTCATGACCTTGGAAGATTAGATTAAAGGTAAATTAATTTTTCATTGTATAGATTTAATAGCTGACACCCAGTAAAAAGAATTGTAAATGTCTTGTTAACTTCAAAAGGAGAACATTGAGCCCCATGTTTAGTAAATTCTGCATTAAAGTACAGTTTAAACTGAATATCAAATATTTCAGTAATTTTCTAGTTGTAGTGAGGACATCTAGAATACCCACAGTTCTCAAGAACTTCAGTGCACAGTGGTGATCAGTATCGCTCAGGATCTGATAGATCTGCATGAGTAAGGATCGCAGGATTTGGATTTGGAATATATGAAATAAAAAAACCCACATAGTATACAGACTGAATGAATTACAATGATTCAGTATCATTATCGTATGTCCATAGGACTTCTGACATGAATGTACAAGAGTAGCTATAGAATTAGATCAAATACTGTGTCTGGAGACTCATATATATTTGGCACAGCAGAATAAATTAAAAACTGAACACCAGACTTACTGGCATGCTCTGTCTCCTGCTTTGCACTTTCTTCTTCCCTGCAGTGAGACACAGCTGCCAAAAACTCTCCTTAGTTAGGTAGTTAGACTAAATTTATGGCTTTTTTGTGTTATTGGAGTAGCACAAAGCAGTGAGAATATATTGGTAAATTTCTTTTTAATTTGTACTGTAACGAAGCATGGCAAACAGAAGGTGGGGAAAAGAAAGAGAAAGAATTGTCCCCATTCTACAGATGGATATACTGAGGCATACAATGGTTACATGGCATGCACAAGTTCAAACCATGAGTGGTAGAACTAGGAATAGCACACAGGTCTTTTGGGCTATGTCTACACAGTAGCACCATTCTGAAATAAGATGTCTCAATAGAAAGTATCCACACATAAAATGCATTTTGAAATAGCATTTCCAGGTCCATAGTGTTATTTCGAAATAGTGCCATTGGAGTCCATTATGACTTATTTCAAAATCGTGCTATTCCATGTCTTTTTAGCACCTATTTCGAAATGGTGATTTTGAAATAGGTGTTATACCTCGTGGAATGAGGTTTACCAGAATTGGAATAATGAACCCGCTATTTTAATTTTATTTTGAAATAGCGTGTGTGTCATTTGGATGCTGGCAAAGTTATTTCAGAATAACAGTTGTTGTTTCAAGATAACTTTGCTGTGTACATATAACCTCGGTATTGCTCTCTAAACCCTAGTATGCACAAATTACAGTAAAACAAATGAGATTCTGTCATCTGTTTATAGTATACATTGGTCAATTTAGGCACCAAAAATATCCAGATACACACAGTTTACTTTACTCATTGACTTTAGGGCAAAATAAACAATATTTTTTGTTAGATTCCCCTAGACATATATAAAATTTTATTTAAATATACTTTTCCCCTAGTCATTTTCATGATTCACGAAAGTATTATTCTTTATGCTTAAGCATCTGATTATCTTTGAAATGTGTAGTCTGTGGATCACATTGAATACTTTTCTGAACCAACTCACACTGACAGGTAACATTCTTGATTTAGTTTTTTCTTACTGCTTACTACTGACTGATTTGATTTTCCATGTGTATTTTCATACCATCATTTAATGGCATTTAAATTCTTTGCAGTTCCTCATACACTTTTATTTAACAAAACTAGTTATCAACAGCAACATCTGTTTTCCAGAATATTGCACTTTATTGTTAAGTTAGACTTGCCTTGTATATTGCCAACTGTTATTAAATGAAATAGTAATTTATACCACATATTTATTAGATATTTCACTCTGGGGCAGGAAGCGAAGATGAAATACACAAGCTTCTGGGTATGCATCAATGTTTAAGGACATAGGCTGGACGGGCTAATAAATAGATATCATGGAAGTTCTGTATTCACATGCATTTCTTAAATTTCCATAGCTATGCTCTTCTGCTTTTTATTACACTTCCATTATATGTGATTATTTTTGGCACAGGTTGTGCCTCCAGAAACCAGTTCTCTCTCATCTGGCAAAATTCCTCATTATGCCCAGGGATGTCACTGAACCAGAGAGCAGGGCAGGAGCGCAAGCTGCAGCCCATGTCCTCAGGCAGCCCTGGGGGACTGGAGCCAGTTGAGCACGGGTAGGAGCCTGAATCCCCCAGCAAGTCTGTGGGTTGGACAGCCATGCAGGGCCTGAGTCGGCATCCCTGGCCATCCTGCATGCCTCTGGCAGCCCTGTGGGGCACTGGAGCTGGACCAGCTTCTTCTGGGAACCACACAGGGCCAGAGCTGGGGCTGGGACTGGAAGCAGCAATGTGAGGTTGGAGCCGGAGTTCCCCAGCAGCCCTAGTTGCATGCGTGGGAGCCCCAGCTGTAGCCTATGCCAAGATGCCCACACAACATTGGATGGGTGAGCAGCCCAGTGGGGCAGGGAGGAGGGGTTGGTGGCTTGGGGGCTGGTGGCAGGAAACCCACCACGCTGGACCAGGGAGGTGCAATCTGTAGTGACAAATTACAAAATGATCACAGTTTAAGATAACAATTTGTGCAAAAATCAAATTTCAGGCACACAGCTAAACCCTCATAAAGAAAAAAGTACCAGCTAGTCATATATTATAAATAAAACTATATTGCTTCCTAAAGACATACAACATGTATACACCTTTTGATCTTCACAAAATCAGAACGAGGAGATGGATTTTGCAGCAAACTCTTAAGGTCAATGGATTTCTTGGTTTTCTATGCTATAGAACAAGGGCAGAGATGCTGTGACTGCATGTGGGGTGCAGAAAGCCACTCAACCAAACTCTATATCTGGCACATGATGGAAACCAGGTCGAGCCAGGGAGTGTGTCACCATAAATTCCAGCATCATCAATGTATAATGGGAATATTGTCAAAAATGACACTTGAGTCAACACCTTGGCTCAGTAAGGAATCGTGTCTACACGTGCCCCAAACTTCGAAATGGCCATGCAAATGGCCATTTCAAAGTTTACTAATGAAGCGCTGAAATGCATATTCAGCGCTTTATTAGCATGCGGGCGGCAGCGGCGCTTCGAAATTGATGCCGCTTCCCGCCGCACATCTCATCCAGATGGGCTCCTTTTCGAAAGGACCCCGCCTACTTCGAAGTCCCCTTATTCCCACAGGGGACTTCGAAGTAGGCGGGGTCCTTTCGAAAAGGAGCCCTGTCTGGACTAGACGCATGGCAGCAAGCGGTGGAAATTTCGAAGCACCGCTGCCGCCCGCATGCTAATAAAGCGCTGAATATGCATTTCAGCGCTTCATTAGTAAACTTTGATATGGCCATTTGCGTGGCCATTTCGAAGTTTGGGGCTTGTGTAGACGTAGACAGAATATCATAATCTGACACATCTAGAATAATTGTCAATGCAGATGTGTGTTTGAACAAGCAAATCAGATTGCACACCCCTACTTCCACCAGTAAGCCAGATAAACCCTAGGTTATTTTTTTTCTTCTTTTTTCAATTTCATTGGGCAAGAAAGCAGTTATTCACCTGACCATGTTTTTCTTTGTTACATAAATACTCAGGAGAGGGTGGAGAAAACAGTGGAAAAGAAAAAGCATTATGAATTTTTGAAAAAGAAAAGCATTCTAAAGAGGGTTTTTCTTTAGGGGCATGACTAGGCTAAGGCTGCTTCTACGCTTTCCCTCTCCTGTCAGAGGTGGCATGGTTAAAGGGGCAATTCGAAGCAGGCTAATAAGGCACTAATGTGCATATTCAGTGCATATTCATTATTTAGCATAATGGCAACCACATGAATTTCAAAGTGCAGACTTTGAATTGCAGATTGACACTGTAGATGGGGGGCAGCTTCAAAATAAGTGCCCCACGTTGACATTCCCTTAGTCCAATCTAGTTCTGTTGGAGTAAGTGAATGTCGAAGTGGGTTTTTTATTTCAAAGCTGCCCCCTTCTTCACTGTCAATCTGTAATTCGAAGTCTGCACTTTGAAATTTGCATGGCCATCATTATGCTAATGAGGCACTGAATATGCATGTTAGCTCCTTATTACCATGCCACCTCTGACAGGAGAGTGACAGTGTAGAAGCAGCCTAAGTTACTCTTTGGAAGCATGAGCTGTGAAAAATGGAGAAAGCTTCCTCTTGTGTTTCGCCCTTAAAGAGACAGCACTTTGCCAACCTGTATATATTCTGACTACCTGGCAATGAAACTACCACTCTAAAATACTTAACTTGTCTGGTGATTGTTATTTTCCCCTCTCCATGAACACCTTTACCTCATCAGTTGGTGAAATTTAGCTCAAAGTGTTACAAAATAATTCTGAAAAAATTCATATGTATGTGCTTAAAATATTGTATGAAAAGATTTTTTTTTCTTCCATGGCTACCTGCCAAATGAAGATGCATTTGAAAGGAGAGCCTTTAAAGTCCTTTCAGTTGTAAGTACAAAATAATCTTTGACCTGTAAGAAATAATTCAGGCAATGCTTAATTTGCAATGAAAAAAGTGCTGGGACTCCAGCCCTTTCTTTTTTTAAACTTCCATTACTGACATGGCAAGCTCAGAGGTGCTGAGGCTATGAACTGCCAACTGGGGCTCAGCCTTGGCACAATTAAGCACAGAGTTCAAGCAACTGCTTCCCTTTTGTTCACTTCTGTCCCTTGTTCAGTAAGATATTTAAACACATGCTTAAAATTAAGAACGTGAATAGTCCCATTGCACTTAGGGGAACTGTTTAGCCATGCTGGACTAGGGCCTAGCATAAAGGAATCATAGAAAATTGAAACTGAAAAGCACTACAAAATCCATTCCTATGCTGGAACACCTTTCACCATATTTCACATTACACAGTTTTTATCGCTTACATTCAGGAACATATCACATAGTTTAAAAGATGTTTTTGAAATAGTCTCCTGATACTCAGATTACATTTGCTCTTCCCTGATTTCATTCTAAAATCCCTAGTTATACATACCCTTGTTTTTGCATCAAACCATTCCTCTTCCTCAAAAATTTGATCTAAGAAGCAAAACATTTTAAAACAATAATTCCCATACAAATTAATCAATTACACTTGGAAGAGTAATTAAAATGGCCAAACTGAATATGTAACCGTATGCTTAAATAGATGACCCTGCCCCAGGGCCTACCCTACTACTATATTGCTCATTAAAAGTGATATTTTGTATATTAATCACCACATACTGAAACTTTTACTGTACATACCAGGAAAATAGTGAGGCTGTTCATAAGGCTCAAATCTTTGGCCTTAATATATAAAACCTGCACTGAATTAAATGGAATTTGCACGCATAAAAGTTGGAGTTCTCAATGCTGTGCAAACTAGACCAACCCTGCCCCACAGTGCCTGCCAGCCTTCAGGGCTGTCCAGAGCACACGGCAGGGGGCTTTGGTAGCAATTTAAATGGTGTGGGGCATCAGCTACTGCCACTGTCTCAGTATTGGTGGCCGGGAACCTCTGGGCCCTCTTGAATCACAGGGCAGCTACTCTCTTTGCTGCCATTGGCTGGCCTGTGTATGAAGGAAATAAAAAAGAGAAACTACTGTCATTTATCAGGTTTCGGCAGTAGCTGTGTTAGTCTGTTTCAGAAACAACAAAAAAGCATCCATTAGCATCTTAAAGACTAAACATTTTATTATGGAATAAGCTTTATACAGCTGATCAAGTGAGTTGCAACGCATAAATGCCATAATAAAAAGGTTAGTCTTTAAGGTGCCACTTAACACACCATTTTTACTGTCGTTTACCCCAGCCACTACAGAAAGAAAAACATGACCAGGAGAGTGAGGCAATGTCTTTCATTGAACCAGCTTCTGTGGGTGAGAAAAAAGAGTTTTTGAGCTACACAGAGCTCTTCTTCAGGTCTGGGAAAGGAAATCAGAGATTCAGTTAAATACAAGCTCATACATATTTCTTATGTGGGTGAAACCAGACAATCACTACATTGTCTTGAATGAACTAACACAGGAAAATGATAAAAGGTGAAACCACATCACCTGTGGGTGAAAACTGTTGCTAAAGCAATCAATCTATATGTGACATATCAGTCCTTACCCTGAAAAGGAAACATGTGCAACACTTTCAAAAGACCAATCTGGATAAATTAATTACCTTTCTAGACACTTACAAAAATCATGATTTTAATAAAGATACAGTAAACTCCTGAAATGCATGACTTCAAGTTGCACTTAAATTTCCTTAACGTGAGTTAAGCGCAGCTTGAAGCTGCTCTGTGGCTGTCCGCCCAGCACAGCTTCTCCCATCTGGGGGAAGCCAGAGATTAAACCAGCCATGCTGCTGCTGTGGCTTCTCCCTGGCTTCCCGATGTGCTGGTCAGTTTCCTGGCTTCCCTCAATGGAGAGAAGCCTGGAGGTAGCCTTCCGCCTGGTTCCTGCCTCCTGCCCAAACTGTGGGAGCCAGGAAACTGACCAGCACTGACCACTGCTTTGCATGGGAAATTTGACTTATGCGGGGTTGCGAGAACACAATCCCTGCATAAACTGGGAGTCTACTGTACTGGATGTATGGCTCATTACAACAATCTGTAATTCATGAATCTCACCTTTTCTATCCTAAGACTATGAAGATGGGAACACTTTGAATGATTGCCTAGAATACACTATCAAAACAAAAAACCAGTCCAGTAGCCTAGAATAAGTAGTCTTGCCTAGACTTTGTGTTAATTACTTACCTAAATTGCCTGTTCCATCTTGTGTTTAGCAGTGCCAGTAGCTTTCCCAGGCCTGAAAAAGAGTTTTGTTTAGCTCAAAAACTTGCCTTTCTCACCAAAAGAAGTTAAAAACAAAACAAAACAAAACCCTCAGTGACTTTGTCACTTACATATCCTGGGACCAACATGGCTAAAACAACAGTGCATAGACTAGATTTCATGGCATCTTTGGTGACATGTTTCATTCATGGGGAGCTCGTGAGTGCCTTTGTCTGGGAGGCTAGTTCCCTGGCCCCACCCCTTCTGGCCAAGGCTCTGATCCTACTCTGCCCCTTTGATGCTTCCCCCCTTATCTGCCAAAGCCCTTCTCTCCTACCTCTACAAGAGGTCTGAAAATCATGATGGTGTGAACACAAGTGTGTCTATGTTTTAGCTTGTTGGTGATATGCAGACCCCATTCTCTATCCAAAGAGTGTGTGCATGTTGAAAATTCAGTCAAAAATCATGCACAAAAATGGAGAGTCTTGGTTCCATGCTCCCTTCCTTTCTGCTGCCATGAAAGTCACTTCCTTCATTCCTGCACCTCTGTCCACAGTGGAGAGGAGCGAGCTTTTTCTCCTTCTGGTCACTCTACTGCCTTCTTCTGTAGTTCCTCTGTCCCCTGTAATCACTATCTCTTCTCTCCATGACTGATTTATTTTTGTCACCTCTTCCCTCATTATTCATCTTTTTTTGCCACTGTCCTGTTTTGTGGAAGCAGTAAAGCAGCATCCCTGCAAATGTGTGGCATTGCTTTATCCTCGCTCCCCAGTCAGTCTAGAAGGGCAGGGTGGCCGAGAGACTTGCTGTGTCCCTGGGAAAGGACAGGTGGCTTTGTGCTCCAGAAGGGGTATGACTAGGGCAGCCAGCCCTTAGAGCCACCTGGAGCACACTATGTGGCCCACCAGCAGTGATTTAAAAGGCCTGGGGTTCCAACCTCCACCACTCCCGAAATAGCTGTGGTGGCAGCCGGGAGTCCCAGGCACTTCTGAATCTCTGAGCTCTATGCAACTGCCCTCTTTCCCTGCCCCACCTCAGTGGGCCTGCAGATGGCAAAATTGTCTTCTGATCATATACAGGAAGCTGGCAGCAGTGCTTTTCCCTGGCTCTCTGTCTCTGGCTGTGGCCACACTTGGCCAAAATTTCGAAAGGGCCATACTAATGGCCAAATCAGAGAATACTAATGAGGTGCTGAAATGAATGTTCAGTGCCACATTAGCATGCTGCTGGTCACGGCATGGCACTTTGAAAGTGCCGCATTTCAATTGTGTGCGGCTCATCTACATGGGGGTCCTTTTCAAAAGGACCGCGCACACTTCAAAATCCCTCATTCCTATCAACTGGTAGGAATAAGGGGATTTCGACATCATTTACAGGGTTCTTTCAAAAAGGATTCGCGTGTAGACGAGCCACATGCAAGTGAAACACGGCACTTTCGAAGTGTCATGGCTGGCAACTTGCTAATCAGGCACTAAATAGTCATTTCTGTGCCTCATTAGTATTCTCCGATTTGGCCATTAGTATGGCCCTTTTGAAATTTTGGCCAAGTGTGGCCACAGCCCCTCTGTACCCTGTTAATAGAATAGAAACTATCCAGAGCAGGTGGGAACCTCCCACTCCCATGAAGTGAGAGCTCTTTATTTCTGGTGAAGAACAGCAGATCAGACCTCCTAGCAGCAGCACACTTGGCAAAGCTATGATTTTGGCTTAAATGATTCACAAGCAGCAAGGGAAAACTGTCCAAAATCACATTACTGCAAGTAATTTGTGAGATTTGGCTTGGCAAGGCTACACATTCTGTCAGCAAAATGAAATTTGGTGTTTGAAATGAGACAACTCAGTGTAAAATGAGAAAAGACAATGGAGCCGCAGAAAAGAGTGAGCTTATCAGTTGTGGGTAGGTTTAGTTAAAACAAAAAAGAATTCAAGGGAGACAGCAAATCTCAATGCATTTTTTCTGCATGTGTACTGTTAGAACTGCTGTTTAATCTTAATATTTTGTACTTTGCTGGGAACTGTAAGTTTTAGGCAGCTAGCAATTTTGGGCGGTGGAGACCCATGTAAAAAGACTGAGAACAAGCATGTAGAACAGACCCTACAGCCCAAGGCTGCTGCCACCTGCAGGGCTTCGCCAGATGGAAAACAGAAGCTGCTCTAGGCAAAACTGGCTCTGGCAGGCTTTCCACCTAACCACACCTCTCCTGTAGGTCGGGGTGCTGGAACAATCTTTATAGCGAGCTGTTGAGAGTCATTGAGCCAAACTGTATACCCTGCATGTAATGGAAAGCACTTCGAGCCGGGGGGTGCACAGGCACCCACAGCTCCAACAGGCATGGCCGGGGCAGGCAGTGCAGGGGAGGAGGTGAGCAGGGTGCCACTACTTGTAATTGTGGTGGTGAGGCTGGCAGGCCCAAATGCTGGGTGCGCGTTATGCCCGGAAAACGGAGGCCCACTGAAGGCTGCAGGGCCCCCCCCCCGCACTGCCAGCTCAGGGGCACGGCGATTCCTCGTGTACTTTTCCAGCGGCGGCCATGCAGGGAACCGCACATTTAGCGCTTCCCAAGTAATGGGCAGGGGGAGGGGGCTCCTGTGCCGCCCCTGCCCCCCAGCTATTGCAGCAGCCCCCGGCGGTAGGTGCCGGCCATGCCCTAGATGGGGGGGGTGCTACCGGCGGGGGGGGGTGGTTGTCCGGCCGGTGCCAACAGCCCGGGAGCAGGGGGCGCACGCTGCAGGACAAAGCCCCGGTCACAGGGCGAAGGAGGCGGAGGCGATGAGGTTGTGAAAGGATTCGCAACACGCAGCTCATCTTCTCCCTCCGCCCCGAACTATTTCCTTCCCCCGCCGTCACGCCCCATCCCCAACCGCCGCCGGGGCGCTCCAGACAGGGGCAGGAGGCGTGGCCTGCGCGGAGAGGAGGGGCGGGGCCTCGAGCGCAGGGCGGGGCCGGCGCGGGAGGAGCAGAGCGGAGCAGACAGGCTGAGACAGTCACGGAGCTCCGGGCTCGGTTCGGCGGCGACAACCGGGCGGGGGACGGGGCGGAGACGCGGGGAGCGGCGCTGGCTGGAGACGGTAACCGCGCGGCTGAGGACGGCCGGGCTGCGGGGCCGGGCTGTGGCGGAGGAGGAGGCAGTTGCAGTGGTTACGGCGGCCGCCGCTTCCGTCCGAGCCCGCACGGGAGCGAGCGGGGGCTGAGTCTGCGTCGGCAGCTGGGGCTGCAGCTCCCCCGGCTGCACCTGGCGGCGGGCGATTACCCCGGCCTGGGCACCGCGGCTGCGGCTGGGAAAGCCGAACGCTCCCGGGAAGGAGGAGGGGCGCGGGGCCGCCGGCTGGCAGCTTTGTGCCGGGTGGTGTGTGCTCGCAGGCAGGCTCCGCTGCGTGCGGGCTGGTGGGGGAGGGACAGGGCGCGTGTCTCCAGTGGGGTGTGTATGAGAAGCAGATGGGGGCGCGCTCCCAGCTGCTCCCTTCAGCAGTCCTGGAAAAATGTAGCTCGACTAGCAGGACCTGGTGAAGTGACTTTTTAGCCCTGCCTCTGTATCAGCTGAACGGTAAAGCCTCGTACTAGGGACTTACAGCAAAGAATCCCATCCAGCCCCAGGGGGAAAAAAAAGGAGGTGGGTGGGGTGGGCTGAATCCAGGCAAGGGGAAAAGTATAGATAACAGAAATGTGCAACACAAAAAGAAACTATAGGGGGTGGATGTGTTCAAGTGTGATTCTGAGAGGCGGCTGTGTGTGCTAATGCATACAAATTGTGAACAAAGAAGTGTGTAAAGGGAGCCGTGGACAGTGCTGATGTGCAAAACATGCAGCTGGCAGTGAAAAAAGCAAATAAAAGGATAATTAGATGGACAAATGTTGGCAACCAAGAACGCTCAGGATAACCGGATATATGTCTCCTCCTTAAGATCAATGGGAGGCTCACCACCCTCCTCAGGTTTTTGAGGTTACTGTGAAACCCGTGAAAGGAGGCAGCTGTGACTAATTTTAGCTCATACCCATAGTGGAAGTAGGAAAAGCTTGACTAAAATTATTTTCCCTGAGTAAGTTTGAGATTAACTTTAAGACTTTTGAAATTGGTACAAATGAGGAATGTGAATTCTTGGTTTTAGCAAATGTATAGTAAAATTTGTGAGGAGTGATTTTGAACCTGGAGTTAAAAGTCACCGTTGTGTTCCTTATTTCACAGGTCCAGAGAAGAAACTTCTTGACATTTTGCAGTCTCTGAGAATGAGTTGAAGAAAATTTAAGGATTTTGAAGAAAGCACTTATCCTATATATTCCCATCGTCTCTGCAGACTTCATACATCTCAGCAGGAAAACACTCTGTTATGGTCTTCAGCAGCAAAGTATATTTATACTGACCACTCCTCAACAAGCAGTACAGATCTACATATTTGCAGTATAACTTTGATTTCTAAAGGACAAAAAAATCTTCCGAATAGAATTCTCAGAAGCTACATTTTATTGTGGACAGGTTTTTTTTTTTTTAAATGTAAATTCATGAGGGTTAATGTTTGGAATTGAGGCATCTAGTACGTACTCAAAGAAAACTTTGTTTCTTCATATGCATTGTCTTCTCTACTCTGGGAACATACATATCTACAGATGAAGTCATGGAGTTGTTATCTTTTGAACAATATGAGAAGCATTGTTGAGCCTTGGTACTAGGTATCACTTCGTTGCATGAGCAGTTGAACACGCTACATGCTAATTGTGATAAAGTGTCTGAGTGGAGTGACTGTCTTATAAAGAGGGTGTTCACTTATACAAGAAGTGGTAACTCATAGTGTCTTCCCATGGCTGGTTCCACGTACGTGTATTTGCATGTAAGATGGATCCTTCTATCCAGACTTTAAGATGTTGAAGCTGTTTTATTGCTTATGACCAATCCCAGGGACGAAGGTCTACAAAATGGCTCAAACCAGTTTGCTACAAGGGAAGCAGTTTTACTGTAGGGAGTGGGTATTCCACAAGCTTCAGCACTGTCTTCAGGAGAAAGCTAACTGCAGCAACATTGCCGCCAACAAATCAGCTCTTGTAGCAAATCCTGGGAATAACGCTGGTTTTGTCTCTGGGAAAGGAACTGCTTGGGGTCTGTTGTTGGTAGGGGGGCCTGGTAGTGGGAAGACAGCCCTGTGCACTGAATTATTGTGGCCAAGCTCACCTGCAAGCCTGCAAAGAGGTTTACATTGCCAAGCTCTAGCTTTCCATTTCTGCAGGGCCCAAGACTCTGATACGCTATGTGTTGGAGGGTTTATTAGAGGTTTGGTAACCCAGATCTGCCGCAGTGGATTGATCCAGGGATATGAAGACAAACTAAGAGATCCTGCAGTTCAAAGTCTCTTGCAACCTGGGGAATGTGAGAGGAATTCTGCTGAAGCATTTAAAAGGTAAAAATAAAACCATTTTATATTTGTATACTGCCATTCATCCAAAGACCTTAAAACTTAGACAGGAAAAAATGTGCTTTCTTGGAGCTTCATAGATTGTTCCTATGGCTTCCAAAATGTCATGAAAAAGAATCTAACTTCCTGTTACCATAAATCACATAATTGTTTCAAAACATAGTGATGGATATAAACAAATATCCAGAGGTGAACACACATTTTTGAAGATTTAGGACCTCAGAGAATAACAGAGCTCATGAGGATGTAGCTTAGCCCACCTCTCCATACTGCAGGTTTTTTGCACTTTCTCTGAAGTATCGAGTGCTGTCAGACAGGGTATTGGACTAGACAGGTATTAGAAATTGTCATCATGGGTCAGACTCCTATTTGTATCCTGCAAGATCAGGTAGGAGAATGTGAAGTTAAAATAAAACTATTCCCCTTAACTATGCGTGGATTGCAATAAGTTCAAATAACTGTTTATGAAGTCAATTCTCTTCCACAGTATAAAGTAGTACAGAATCAAAACAATTTCTATAAATATTATTTAAAGCCCCACATCTCAACAGTTTCTTTTAAGCAGTATGGATTTCCTAGTTTGTTTTTTTAACTTTTATTCTAGCAAAATCAAAGAAACTGAATAACTGTGAGGGAAATCACAAATTCAGACATCCTGTATTCATTTCTTCCATCAGTGCCCCTTGCTATACAAAAATGTGTTCATCACCAGGAACATAGATGATGATAGTGTTTTCACAAAGATTTTTAGGAGTGTGTATTCCTGATTACATTAGATGCTCCTTTTCTGGTATTGCTGCATGAGGTTAATTTATTCTGACCAATTCAAAAGGAAGCCAATAAGAGTAAAGATGACGACTCAACACAGTGTTGGAATATTGGCCTTTTTACCAGTAGGACTTCATTGGTATGAAATTTTCCTGAGTCAGTAGTAGCTAAGTCATGGCTCTGAAGTGGCCTGTGTAAAGTTTGTAATGGTGTCTGAAGTCTTTCTGGACTAATTTGCATTTTACAAGAATCATCAAAAGAAATTTTCCTTCTCTTCTGATCAGAAGGGTTAGCTGAATAGATATCCGGGCTGCCAATATGATCAGATACCGTTTTACAAAGTGGAATATGGGTGGCTTGCATTATAAGATCTGTTCTGTTATTGTCCTGCTGCTAAATAGGATTTAAGTCTCCAAAGCTTTCAAACCAATGTTTTTCACAAGAGTTAGGTTGATCACAGTTTCCCTCTTCTCCACACGAAAGCTAAAAATCTCCACATGAAGATAAAATGAGTTTTACACCGTGAACAAAGTTATAAAATTTTCAGTGTCCAGTCTGGTTTAAGTAATTGTAAAAGCTGTAGGCACCTGCAGCTCCTACTCTTTTTTGTCTTTTTAATGTTTTTCAGTGTGATTTACAATCTAAAATTCTCTCATCCATCCGTCAGCTTAGTACTCCTGATGCTGGTAATATACTGTCACTTCTGGCAGTTGCAAACATATACGTCAAAGTGACTAATACCTATCTTTAAATCAGGCACTAGCCCTAGCCCTTCATGGACAGAGTCAGAGGGCTCGTGCAGGAACATGGCTCTGCCATGTCTATCTCATCACAAGTTCATGCATATCTCAAAGAGCTGGGAGAGACCTCGAGAGGTCATTGAGTCCAGTCTCCTGCCCTCCTGGCGGGACTTACCATCCCTGACCAATTTTTAAATCTATTTGCTGCAGACCCCTAAATAGCCTCCTCAAGGACTGAACTAATAACTGTGGGTTTCCAAGGCCAATAGCCAAGAATGGGGGAAAAAAGTTCATAAATCTAAAGAAGCTTGTGGCCTGGAAAAATCTACTTCACACCAGTATTTTAGGCTCTTATGAAGATTAAATTAGAAACAATTTACTGTTTGACAAAACTGTAAAAATGAAACTTCACAGTGAATAATGTTTAGATACTTCACATTGTCATCTGTTATGTGCTAAACATGGCTTTTAGCAATCTTGAGATGTTTTAAATTTTGCATAGTGAACAGTATAATTGCAACCCAGACAACTGAAGCTTTTTCAAAAATGTTTTAAAACGTCTTTTATTCGGAAGAGGTAAAATCCAAATAAACTAATTCAGTTTAATATATCCACCTTCTTTCTCCACCATTGATAATCTTTGAAACTGTTCCTACAACAGTGTGTACAGTTCAAAAAGAAATGTAAGATCAATAGTGTGGAAGACTTCAGCAGGCCTCCTGATAAATGCCAGTCATTGGATGTAAGACTGAAATGAGGAATCGCTCTTGGTAGCGGTGCTTTGGGGCACTCATCTTGATAAGCACAGTTTTAGTCACAAAGTTGGTAAATGAACAAATTTTGCAGCTGAAGCTTTTGCTCTAGACAGGTAAGTATCTTGCCTTGAGCTTGTTGCTGTTTGCCTTAGATGCTCTAGATTCAAAAGACACTGCAGTGATCAAAGCTTTAGGTTTAATTTCATTGCAGAAAATGTTGGAACTGATTTTATGTTTCAACAAAACTGTTACTATTTGTACTTGTTGTAAGTTTAAAGTTAATATAAGGGAATGGCCAAGAGTTTCTTGAAATGAGTACCTGAAATTAGGTTCCTGTGTGGTCAGTCCATTATATCTAACTTGTGACAGCTTTCTGTAACTTAGTCCATGTTTACACATGGAGCAGTCTGCTGATTTAGAATGTTGTACTCTTAGGCTAGGTCTATAGTAGAAATTTGTAGACAAAACTCCGCGTCTACACACAAAATGCGTTTTGTTGACAGCATTCTGGCGCCCTTTTGTTGACAGAGCAGATGGAAAGATTGACCTGCTTTCATGTTTAGATGTGATCTGTCAACAGCAGTTTTGTAGGAGCATCTCTGCCAACAGTAACTTCTGTAGACAGATGCTTCTAGTGTAGATGTACTCTGTGTTTCTGCTGTTGATACAACTATACTTGTACCCTGTGATTTGTATTGGTTTAGTAAAATTACACCCAGGAGAGAGAGCTGTTCCAGCGCAGCTGTATCACACAGCTCTTCACTTCCCTGACTGACAGGTATTTCAGCAGAAGCTTACAGTGTAAAATGGCCTCAGAGTGGATTTGATCCTAACTTTAAGCATCCAGTATTGAAAAACAAGAGTGATATTAAACTAACCTTGTGCTTCAGACACTTAATTACTGGTACAATATCTATGTCTCAAAATATATATTGATCATTTAAATGATTCTGTACATTTTTTCCTATTATATTGATCCTGCTTTTTGAACTTTTTAAACTTTCCAAACAATTAGTCTTTTTGTCTTTAAAGTTTAAATAAGAATTGATTGGAAATAGTCGCTGCTGGCCAAGGGAATGAAGAGTAAATGTGGTTGTATATCAGTATTCCCTGCTCTTTGACCGTCAGTCTGTTTTACGTGAATTGGATTCTCCTAGTCCTCTCCTTTTTACTGTCTTACTCCCAGATGGCGCTTCTCCCCGCACCATCCTCTCAGATCACAAATCTATACATGATGCTTCACTAGGCAGCTGTCTGCAATACTAACACTAAAACAAATGCAGAAAGGGCCAACTGCTGATGAGGGCTCAGATATATGTTGTTACTCCTCATTTGCTGCTGAGGATATAGACCCAGTGATGGAAGTAGGAAGGAAGAAGCAGGAGTCTACGTCTCCTTCTTACCCTATTTCATTATCCCTCCAGGACATCTCCAGTCTCAGCAGAGTAACATGCCAATGTTCTTTCTGCACACACATCCTCTCCACTGGTGCCAGCAGAAGCATTATGACAGTAACCATATTCTGCTGTGCTGATATCAGTAAGGCAATGTCTGCACTTGACCTCTTCCAGAAGGGGCATGATAATGAGCAGAGTGGAAGATGCGAATGAGATGTGGATTAAAATAGCCACAAGATCTCAGTTCTGGAAGACTCCCCTCCGGAAGCGAAAGCTGCCATGCAGATTGGGCTCCTCTGGAAGGAAACACGTCTTCCAAAGGGGGATTTCCTTCTGAAGGAGCCCTGTCTATGTGGCAGCTTTCCCTTCCAGAAGGGGGATCTTGTGGGAATATGCTAATGAGGCATGAGATATTTTAATCCCCTGTGTCATTTGCATCTTCTGCTCTGCTCATTACCATGCCCCTTCCAGAAGGGGGATGGTTGAGTGTAGATGCCACCTAAGTGTTTTATACAAAGGAGCAACTCAAGTACAGATGTAGTCTTCTGTGAGAATCACTTGCTCCTGAAACAAGGTAAAAGCCATATTATTGGTGGATTAACCTGTGTTTTGCACCTTCTAAAGCAATAAGAAAATGGGATAAAGGTTGAAGTAAAAAGGATCAGATAGAGTAAACTCTTTCATATCCCTTAGCCCCAGGATCAGGAGGTTGACAGATATTCAAATATTCTGGGTAATAGAGAGATGTACCTTGTAATGCAGAACACTAAAGAAAGACAAGATTAGATATTAAGAAGTAAACAAATGTATACAGAGTACTTTATTTACCAATAGTATCACTGTGCATTGTAAACTTATAGGCTACGTCTACACTAGCCAAAAACTTTGAAATTGCCATTTCGAAGTTTACCAATTAAGCGCTGAAATACATATTCAGCACCTCATTAGCATGTGGGCGGCCGCGGCACTTCGAAATTGACGGGGCTCCTATCTGCTCATAGGAATAAGGGGACTGCGAAGTAGCCGGGGTCCTTTTGAAAAGGAGCCACGTCAATTTCGAAGTGCCGTGGCTGCTTGCATGCTAATGAGGCGCTGAATATTTCAGCGCTTCATTGGTAAACTTTGAAATGGCAATTTCAAAGTTTTTGGCTAGCGTAGATACGGCCATACGGTTTGCTGTATTATTTTTATTTGCTTTCACTATACTGTACTTATGGAAAACATAACTAAAATTTACATCTGGTTAAAATGCCAGTTATTTGAGAATGCTGGGTATAAAAGCTTCTACTGTACTAATAAAAGGAAAGGGGGGTGGGATGGAGGATGCTAAAAATAAGAGCGCATAATATTATAGAGAATACTAAAAGGCTGAGGGCAAAAATTTAAATCTATAAGGAACCAGAAGATTCAAGTTTCCCCTCTACGTCATGTTAAAATTCAAATACATTTTGGAAGACTTAATATACAGTTGCTGTTTGGATGGCCAGTGGCTTTTAGGGGGAAAGACTCAGTGGATTCAATGCTCACCTTAATGGGCGTAAATGAGCTTGTTTACGTGATCATCACAGTCAATGTTGGCGGGGTAGTTCAGTTTCCTTACCAATTCAATATGGTCATTCTAGGTCAGGCAGTGAGTTTTGTAGGTATGTTGGGATTGAGGGGCAAACTTGTACTTCTGGTGACTGCTGTACCTGTAATACAAGTATAGGATTAGAGTCCACTGCTGTCAGTATGGTACTTCTCCCAAGCCCTAATGTACAGGTGTTTAAAATACACCTATTGCTGCGCTGTGCTATGTGTATAGTAATTAATACTTCTAATTTATCCCTAAAGTGAGTAGTTATTTATTGAAGATTCTAATACAGTTGTTAACTGCAGTGGAAGTTAAAGTTGTGTTCAATGAGAATTTATCTTGTTTTGTTTAAAAACGTTGAAAGACAAAAATCAGAATATAAAATATAAACTTAGTGATATTCAAATTGTACATGGTTTGAAACTAAGTGGTACCCAAAGTTAATACATCATATTATTAGGCAGTTCTCCTGGTCCTTTACTTTCCTTTGTATCCCCTTCAAAGAAACTTCAAATATACTGGGCATTGTCTTTTGGTCATGTTGTTTCTCATCATATACCAACTTCTTCAATATCAATTATACAGAAATAGTGTATGCCCTTAGTATATTCTGTAACACTTTTGCCATAAAGAAAAATGGTTGCATGAAAGCAAACCTGCTAAATCTTCATTTTTAGGGTAGAATTGAAGGTTGGAATGATGGGGGTGAGAGAAACGAGTTGAAGAGGACAACAAGAATTCAGATCTTCTCATTTTTTAAATTTATATACTGTTAACAACCCTTGTTCATGGCCTTAGTTAAGAACTGCAAAATATGAGGTGGTGGTAGAATTGCTGTCAGACTGAGTCTGTGATGAATGGCATTCTTCCAGGAAGCATCTATAGCTAACAGGTTGTCATCTCTACTAAACATAGAGGGTTGGTTTTGGGTACACTGGCTTTTAAATAGGGATTAAATTTTATGGAAACATGACCTAGTATGGTATGTTTCTGCTCTTAGTCTTCAAGAGAGTTGTCATAGGAGCTGTGTCAGCAGCAGATGATCTTCCTCTTCCCCGTAGAGGTGTAACTCTTCTCCTTGGCTACATCTACACTAAAGAGTTTTGTAGACAAAGCCTAGGTTTTTGTCAACAAAACTTCCGGAGTTTTATACGCAATGTGTTTTGTCGACAGAAACTGCCAACAAAAAAGCTGTTAGATGCTCCGGGGGCACTGTTGACGGAGCGGAACTAAAAGTCAGTCTACTTTTATGTGTAGACGAGATCTGTCAATAGAAGTTTTGTCGGACCATCTCTTCCAACAGATGCTTCTGTTGACAAATGCTTGTAGGGTAGACGTAGCTCTTAATTCCAGAGAATTATCGATTGAGGTAATGCAAAGCTATAATTTTTAAAGGTAAAATAAGGAACTTAACTCACTGAAAATATAACTTATTAAGTTTGCGGTAGGATATAGTCATCCTCCAAAAAACTTTATGGTCATGAAAAGAAAGGGAAAGGCATCTGCTTTCCTCATTGTCTTCCCATAATTATGTTAGTAGGACTGTTGTCAGCAGGACAAAAGGAGTAATTCTGTTCTATGCTGTTCTGATTTTGGTGATTTGGTCTCAGATGGAGAATTGTATCAATTTCTCCAGTTTGTTTCAGTCTGAGAAGGTGGACACAGAAGGCATAACAGCTTTCAAGTACGTAAAAGGTGGTTGATTAGAAGGAGAAAAAGATCTTCTCCTTAACTCTGATGATAGGACAAGAAGCAGTAGGCTTAAATTGTAGCAGGGGAGGTTTAGATTGGACATTAGGGAAAACTTGGTAACTGTCAGGGTGGTTAAGCACTGCAATGAATTACTTGGGTGATCATGGAATCTCCATCTTTAGAGAATTTTAAAAGCAGGTTAAACAAACCCCTGTTAGGAATGGTTGAGATGGTGCTTGGTCCAGCCATGAGGATATAGGGCATATACTCTGTGTGTGTCTGGAGTTAGAGATTAAAGCTTTTATATTACTGGAGCACATTACTTTGGGCAGCAGTAAATCATATATTTAGAAGTTGCCGTATTAAACACTTATACTCATCCAGAAAACTTGGGTACACACATACAGTTTCACCTACAATTAGTACCTTAGTTCTCTGGAGTGACTTGCATATTCGAAAAAGATGTGGAAAGGACTGGGCTTCTGTATTTTATAGTCAGAGATAAATGGAAAAAAAAATTAAATCTGTGTATTCAGTTGGGTTTTTTCGTTTTTGCTGACAAAAATTACTATGCATTTTTTTTTCGTACTCTTAGCTATATTGACTCTGCTGTGCCATCATGGAGTGAGCTGGATATGTGTTTTCTGGCTGCTGTATTGTCAGCAAAGTTCCAATTTCAGGGTGGCTCTTACCTCCTTTTGAGTGGTGAGAACACTCTTTGCTTTCTGATCCCAGGTTGACTTTTTCAGGTCTTGCAGTAAGAAAAGAGATCTACTTATTTACTGACATAAGTGGTGTGGAAGCCCACTGAGAGGCTGTATAAGTCTACACCAACATTATAATCCCATTTTTATGGGGTTGCTTGTCTGAGTGAAGCCACATTCAAAAATTATTAAGGAAACCCCCTTTTCTTTCCTGCTTGTTTTTTGCTTAAATGTGGTATGACTAGTCACATAAAAACAGCTTCTTCATAATTATTCTAATAGCAATTTGAACATTCAGAAATTAGACTTAATCAAGTAGTATGTGTTTTATTGTTTGGACTGGAGTGTCTTAAATTTATTTGAAGCGTCTTGCTCTAGTATGGTGGAAATTACATAAACTAGACTGATGGTGCTTGTGTGTTCCATTTTTAAAATACTGATAGTGGTAGATGTTTGCCATTGTGGTGTCAGTGACTACTTTTGAATGACTGCTTGAACTCTCATGTTGGTCTCTTACCAGTGGGTATCTGAAATTGTGAAGATCCATATCACTAGCTGCTGAGGCAACAGTTTTCTTTGTCTCCAGATGAGCCTGACTGCTTTGCAGGAGAGTGGGAAGTCTCTTTGCTCTTTTACCCCTCCCCCCACATTTTGGGTCCACTGTTCTAATGTTTAACTAGTGCTGTCACTTTCATGCTGTTTGCCTGCTCTGTTGTTCAGAGCTGGCAGCATTTTAAAGTGGACACTCTTTGAGTTTCACTGATGGAGCAGATATTCACTGCCAGGCTATTGATGTTGCTGGACCAGAGTGTCCCAGATTTCCGTGGTTTAACTGGTATTTAAAACCGATATTCTGTTCTCTATAACTACAGTATCAAAGAGTCAACCCCCAAAAAAGCAAGGTTTTGCTTTTAATACTTGATTCCTTGCTATGAAATTCTGTGCCACCTACCTTCTGTATCCAGCTGATATGATAAACTTCAATTTTTAAACTTCATCTACATTTTCAAAATAAGGGATATTGATATTGCTTCCCTCTCTCATTTGCTTTAGCTTCCTTGCAAATTTTTTGACTGAAGACGCTTAAATGTAGCAAATATTATTTCATCTCCTCCTCCGTTAAGCAGTTTTGAAGGTTGTCTTTTACAACATAGAACCTTCTTAGTTTACAGTAAACAGTTATTACCTATGAGATCAAAAGATCTTTTGAGATCCAACCAGAAGCTCCAAACTGACCAAGACCGGCTTGGTGAGAGAAATAGGAACAAAGGAAAACAAAATAAGCCCATAAAGCGAAGTTCTAATTATATCCTCTCTGGGTTATTGTACTTTAAAGGCTACAGTATATAAAAGCTAAACATTGTTATAAATCACTATCTGTCTCAAATTTGTTAACTTACTGCTATCTGCAGTAGTTCAAGTCAATTGTCATGAATACTGTTCTTCTCTGTGCTTAACCAACTGGACTAAATTAGAAATTCATATGTAGTTACATGATCTAGTAACTCACTTCCTGGGTTTCTCATTAAAGAACATAGCATTTGATCCCTACTTTTAATTATGCAGTAACATTACTCTGAAGTAGGTATTATTGAAAGCCCAAAATAATGCAAGGGTCAGGACGCAGACTGAACATAATTCCAACACAGAGTTGAAAAAAACATTCTTTTACTGCTAGGAGCCAGCATGTGAGATTAAAGGGAAATTAACCACTTAAATGGAAGTTCTGACTGAACTTTTAATTGTAAAATTGCATGATTCATAAGGAAGTTAAGTGTGCACCACTGCCTCACTTAACTAACAAAACCTCTGGCCTACCTTGTGATAGGTATCAATCTGTTTTGCAAGGGTACAAACTACAACGTGATTGTTCTGGGTTGCCTTTTAAGTTTTTAGTGATCACAGATAATCAATGTTTTGTGTAAAGAATACTGTACTTTCATGCTTTCTGTCTCCAACTTGATGTTCTGGAACACTAAAGTATTAAGTACTTGTTGATATTTCTCTAGAAGGTTTTTTTGTTATAAAATCTCTTTAATATGTGGGTCATATAAGAGTGTTTTGTAAGCGTAAGCTGGATTCTTCCTTTTTTAAGGTGTGGAATCATTATATACACATTGAACATAATACATACTATTTTAGGTTTTAACCTGTTCAGTTTGAATTGCCACAAGATAGCTTGCCTTAGGGAATTTTCATTAAACAAGTTATAGACCTTTCTCATCCTGTACTTTAATGAACACTGTTTTGTCTTTCATCTTTCCAGTGCAACCTTAAACCTTTCAGCATTTTCTGTGAAGTATTTCACAGGTTTAACAGCCCCTATCGCCTAAACTAGAACAGACTAGTATATATTTTAGGGGTTGAAACCTCTTTCATGTAATTGGATTTTTCACACTATCTGTAAACAAAGATAGTGAACAGCAATTATAAGAATACTATGAGATTGCCCTACTTACTGGTTGTCCTGGTTATGACTCTTTTTTCTCCACAGCCATAACTTGTGCCCAAGTTTGAGCTACAGGTTAAACCTTTAAAAAACCGGAACTCCCTGGTCTGGCTGGCAGCACAGCTGTCTGGCCAGGGTCCTGGGTGGGGTCTGCGGCAGCAGGCCAGGAGCTTAAGTGGAGCTGGTGACTTGGAATCCAACCAAGGCATACAGCCAGGTGGGGTGGGGCAAGTGGGAGCAATGCCAGCAGCCTGGCTGGGTTGGGCAGCCTGAATGGGGCTGAAAGTGAAGCTGGCTTGGAGGGGTGGGGCAGGAGCTGGTTATGAGCTGGCTGCTGGGGTCAGGAGCAGAGCCAGGCAGAGGGACTGGCAGTCGGGCTGAAGGGAAGGAGCAACAGTGGGGGCCAGGAGTGCACTTGAGAGCCAAGATGGCCAGGTTGCCAGAACTGACCTTCCCTGATCCAGTAAACTTCCTCAGTTGGGACCAGTGAGGTCCAAAGGGTGCTGGCCTAGGAAAGACCAACCTGTAATTACTTTTTTAAAATTAGTTGACAGGTGACTGTACTCAGATTCAGTTGTGGAAAAGATTTGGAACAGGATTCTGTGAGGTAGCAAAAATTCTTTGTCAACACAAATTCATAGAGCTCTGAAACTGGCAAATAGAATATTGCTCAGAGGAGAAGCAGAGCAGTAATCTGATGGGCACCTTGCTCTTGTCCTGAAGTAGATATTATTTCGTGGAGTTGCTGTACATCAAGAAGACTGAGAAATTTGCCACATTCTATTGGGTACACTGAAACCTCCTTAATCCAGATGTCTGATTGGGGAATAACTCAGGTTTGGTGTATCCCTGCCCCGGCTCACATGGCTGGAGCTCCAGTACAGGTTGTGTGAGGGTTGGGGAGCCTCGTGGGCAGGATCCAGGAAAGCCGCACGGGCTGGATCCGCCCCTACTGGCTGTGCCTGGCAGGGGGAGGTAGAAGCAGCTCTCTTCACTACTGTTCCCCTCCCTCTCAGATGGGGAATGGCAGTGCAGCAAAGCACCTGTCTGGAGGTTTTTCTTGATGCAGTGCCTGGGATGGTAGGGTGCACAGAGCTACGTGTGCCCCTAGGAACAGGACACCAGGTAAGCTCCCTATCTTCCTCTCACCCAGGCCCTATGCACCCTCCGTCCCAGACACTAACCCTCCCACCTCCAATAACAGTCGAAATAGAGTTCATTATGGATTTATCCTGAGACTTGCTATACACATACAATGCTCTATAATGGTAAGTACATACAGAAGCTTTAGTAATAGGCTGTTTATGCTTCGTTATGTCCAACACTCATGGTTTGGAAAACTCCATGATCTGGCATAGCCTGTTTCCCGGGGTGCTGGATTTAAGAAGTTTAAGTATAGTGATAGCTATTAATTCATTTTAAATTAATCATGATATGTAACATCCACAGAGAGAGATTTTCTGGTCGAAGAATGTATTTTCCATGCATCTTTCAGGTTAGGAGATCCAGAGACTGGAGAACTTGCATTTCCTTTTTTTAAAAAAAAAAAAAAAAAAAAAAGTAGTGATTTTGATGTTTGGGAGTGGCCTTTGAAGATGGTTTAAAGGAGGTGGCTTTTTCGAATGGTTGGGGTCCTGTTACATTATCTGGATGCATTGTATCATGGTGAGGGTTGTGTGAATAAAGCATGGACGTGCATCTCATGAAGCGGGTCTTTGCCTATAAAAGCATATGCTCCAATAAATCTATTAGTCTGTAAGGTGCCACCGGACTTCTCGTAGTTTTCGCAAGCAAGATTGGAATCTAAAGATTATTCAGTTAGTTATTTATACACCCTTTCTCATTGTTGCTTTAGGTTTTTGATATTGATGAGGAGTATGGTTTAAATACCTAGATAATTCATTCTTCTATATAATTTCACAGTGTCCTAGGAGACAGCTGAACTGACCCTTTTCTGTTGTTGACAGTTGGCATTCTCACCAAACTCAAGAAGGAACTAGCTATTTCTTTCAAATCCACTGCTATGTAACTATTAATCACAAGAAACTTCATATGATTGACATTTTAAATCCTGGTGAAACTAGGAATGTTAATGTTTAACTGGTAACCATGGGCAGGAATGCTTCAGGGTAACCTTGGGGGGGCGGGTAGTTGGGGAAACGCTCCTGGAGAGGCCCCTCTGCCATGGGGTGGGGCTGCTTAGGCCAAGCTGGAGCAACCCTACTTGAGGCATGTCAGGGACCAGGGCTGCTCTGCCCATCTGGAGTCTCCCAGTCTGCAGCATGCCCAGGGCCTCCGCCAGTGGTGGTTGCTCCATATGGGTTGGAGCATTTTCCCCGCTGCCCACAGTCAGGGGGGCACTTCAGCCCTCCCCAGACATTCTACCTCAGTCAGGTAACCAGTTAAACCCACCATTTAATATGTTAGCCAATTGAATGGGATTTTACATCCCTAGGTGAAACAGACTTTACATGTGAGTTGCCTTAAAATTGCAGTGGATGATATTTTAGGCATTAGATGTGGCTGTGATGGTACAGATGTATTTCATATTAGCTTCGTCTTTGGGCCAGTCAGTATCAGGTGAACTGTCTAGGCCATTTCACTAACCTATTGCATGCCTAGCAGTATGCAGAAATTTGACTTCAACTCTTTTAGTAACTGTATGCTACAATGCTGCTCATTCCTACTTGAGCCTTCTCACTCAGCTGCATCCCACAAAAATGTAACTGATTTATTTTCTAGAAAACACAAACTGGGAAAAAAATTCCAAACACCTGTATTAATTTGATTTGTTAATCCCAAATGCATTTTGCATGTTTGTTTTTGAGAAAAGTACAACACCCCCATCTTTTGTTCCTCTGCATGGTGCCAGAAATATAGTAGTTGTACATTATAACAGCTGTCAATTATACCAGTCTGTTATAGCTGATGCTAAAAATGGATCTTACTAAATAAGCTATAGAATGAATACCAGAGCGAGGTGTGAAGAGTGTGTGTCAGACATGCATGGTGATCATCTTACAAAATAGTCTTTAAAACAAATGAGTGAATGGTAGAGATTCTATAAAAGAAATTTGCAGAAGATGTAAAATGGCTCAAGATGGGGAAGTTCAAAGCTGACTGGGAAGAGTTATAGGGATCTCTCAAAATGAGGTGAGCTGGGGACAAAAATGGCAGACAAAATTCAGCGTTGGTAAATGCAAACTAATGCACGTTGTAAAACTTGCCAACTAGACAGACAAAATCATTCTGTGTTTTAGCTGTTACCTCTTGATCTCATCATCCTGAATAGTTCTTTGAAACTATCTGCTCAATATGCAGTCTGTCCAAAAAAAAAAAAAAAAAGCTGATAATATTATGAACCATCAAGAAAGTGATCGAGTAGGTCAGTCAGCTAAACTATGTGCCAAGGACGATAATGGAACAAATAATTAAGCAGTTGGTAAATATCTAGAAGACAAGGTGATAAATACTAGTCAGTATGGATTTGCCAAGAACAAATCTTGTCAAACCAACGTGATAGCTCTCTTTGACAAGCCTTGGGGGTGGAGGTGACCAGTAGATGAGGCATATCTTGACTGTACTGAATGACCTATCGTAAAGTGAGTGCATGATTGGTTGGATGACCATTCCCAGAGGGTAGTTAGCAAGGGTTTGCAATCATACTGGAAGGGAATAATGCTTGAGGTCCTGCAGGTTCAGTTTTGGTGCTGGTTTTATTCAATATCTTTATCAGTGATTTAGATAATGACAAAATAAATAGAATCAAATTCAGTAAGGACAAATGTAGCATACACCACTTAAGAAGGAGTGATCAGTTGCGCGCACACAAAATAGGAAATGACTGCCTAGGAAGGATATTGCAGGAAGGAATTCAGGGTGATAGCGGATAACCAGCTTAAATGTGAGTCAGCAGTGTGACACTCGCAAAAAAAAGCAAGCATCATTCTGGGACGTATTAGCAGGAATGTGGAAAGCAAGACATGGGAAGTTGTTACTGTGATCTGCATCATGGTGATTAGGCCTCACTGGAGTAATGTTCTCAGTTCAGGGTGCCACACATCAGGAAAGATGTGTCCACATTGGAAAAAATCCAGAGAAAAGCAATAAAAAGTTTAAATTCTAGAAAACATGACTTAGAGTAGAAAAAATAAGCTTATTTAGTCTGGAAAGAAGACAGAGGACACTAACCCTTGTCAGGTACATAAAAGATTGTTAAAAGGCAAAATTATTAAAAGAGCAAAATTGTTGTCTCTAACTTTTGAGGATAGAACAGGCAGCAATGTACTTAATTGTAGAAATGGAAGTTGAGGTTGGACATGATGGAAAATTCCTAACTCAGGGTGTTTTATTGAAATTGCCAAAGAGGGTGGCAGAATCCCCATCACTGGAGTCATGTGGGTTTTTTTTGGTAATTATTTTCTTTTTTTAAAAAAAAAGAGCAGGATAGATGAATGTCCGTTAGAGATGGTGTAGACAAGGGATTCTCAGACTTCGCTGCACTGTGATCCACCTCCTGACAAGAGAAATTATTACATGATCACAGAAGACGGGACTAAAGCTTGAGACTCATGAGCTGGGCAGGGGGTAGGCAGGCAGGCAGGTAGGTGACGTCCAAGCTCCAGAGCCCCATGTGTGGGGTAGGGGGGCAGGCAGAGCAGGGGCAAAAAAGACAGAGGGCCTGTAACCTGAGCCCTGACACCCAGGGCTTCAGCTTTGGCCCCCATAAACATAAGCCAACCCTGGCAACAACATTAAAACTGGGTCTTGACTCACCTTTGGGGTTCTGACCTGTAGTTTGAGAGCTGCTAGTCTAGATAATACTTAGTCCTGCCATACGTTCTGGAGACTGTACTAGATGTCTCCTTGAGGTCCCATCCAGTCCTTTGATTCTGTAATAACGCCAAAATATTATAATGCTGCTATATGTATCTATAGTATGCCTAAACCTTGAATACAGTGTGCAGTGCTGATTGCTCCTGTATTGGAAAGTGTATGGAAAAGGATAACAAAATTGATTAGTGGTAGCATACAGCATCCCTGTAAAGAGAAATGAAAATGACTGGGACTGTTTATTCACCTCCTTTTCTAAGTTAAAGTGGTAGTTAAAAATAGGTCTGTTAGTTCATGAAGGGTAGGGGGAAAGTGAAATAGCAAGTATGGATTACCCCATAACATAACAGAAGAACAAGAGGTCACACAATGAAATTAGTAGGCAGCAGGTTTAAAGTAAGCTTAAATAATAACTACTTCAAACAACATCCAGTGAAACTGTGGACCTCGTTGCCAGGGAATGTTGTGAAGGCCAGAGGTATAACTGGGCTCAAAAAAGAGTTAGATAGGTTAATGGAAAACAGGCCTATCAGTAGCAAGTAGCGAACTTGGTCAGGGATGCAGCCTCATGCGCTGGGTGTCCCTAAGCCTCTCACTTCCAGAATCTGTGATTGAGTGATGGGGGGTGGATCACTTAATATTTGCCCTCTTCTGTTCATTCCTTCTGAAGCATCTTTCACTGACTGCTTTGGGAAGACAGGATACTGGGGTAGGTGGCTCACTGATATTTGACCCCTTAAGGTGGTTCATTTAGGTTGTGTTTTCCTTTAGGCATATCTCTAAGTTAAATGACAGTATTTAACTTTGGCTGCATCTACATGATGAGCTAAAATCAGTTTTATTAAAAATGATTTATCAATGCTAGGTGTTATCAATCCAGTTTTGAGTATCCTCCCTTTACACATGCTCCCCACAGAATCAACTTACTACTGCCACACACAAGTTGCCAAAATTAACTGTTGCAACTGTGTAATGTGAGAACCTGTCCCATAATTCCCCAAGCCCCACAGCATTCTGGCTATTTTCACTGGTGCAGCATGGGGAGAAAAAATGCCCCACAAGTGGCTGTGGGTATCTTGACATCTTTCCGCAATTCATTGCCTACAGTTCATTTCCCTCGTTCCCCTGCTGTATTAATCAAATGTCCCTTTTTCCAAGTGGGATCTGCTTTGCCTGTATAAGAGATGTGCTTTCTATAATGGAGGGGAGGAGTAGTAAAGCGCTTAAGAAAGGTTAGAAAAAAAAGATTTTGGGTTTCCCAACTGACAGGTTTTTGAAAATGGGCTGCAAAAGCACTGGTTCTTTGGAGCGTTGGATCTGTATTTAGACCTCCTGGCAAAGAAGATCCTCAGATCAAAAATTTTGTCTCAAAGGCCCCAAGAGCTGGCCCTGGGACACAAACAGACAGATCCCTCCTGGACTGGACAGAAGGTACAGACCCTTCTGGACCTGTGGGGCAAGGAGGATCTCCTCAAGACCCCAAGGTGAAGCCCTGTAATGCTCAAGCCTATGCCGGATGGCCACCTCCACGGTGGAACGAGGCCTCCCCCCTGCTGCAGCATGGCAGAACTCTGGTGCAGGAGCTCCAGCAGGGCTACATCCAGGCCCAGCATCCTGGCCAACACTCCAGGGCAGGACCCACTACCAGCCCCTATTATCAGTGGGTCCAGGCTTGGATCTTGGTTTAGACCTTCAGGCACAAAAGACCCTCAGAACAAGAATTTACAACTGAAATGTATGTTTAAGTAGACATAGGCACTACACTGAAAATGCGGTGGATCATCAAATCAGTTACAGTTGCTTGCTGACACTGCAGGGCAGGATTCACCACTTGCCCCTATTACCAAGGAGCCCAGGCTTGAATCTAGGTTTAGATCTTTTGGCAAAGGAGACCCTCTGAACAAGAATTCTTGTCCTTGCAGCCACTGCAAGACCTAGAAATGCTTGTGTACGTAGCAGACACAAGCACAGCACTGAAAATGCAGTGTATCATAAAATCAGTTATGGCTTAGTTCGTCACTGCAAGCCTTACCTGGAGAACTGTAGTAATTGTAGAGCTACTATGTTGCCTTCAATGGCCTTTGGAGAAAGCCCATACAAAAATTTGCTCTGAATGGACAGACATTCTTGTGACAGTTTTTTTTTTCTTCTGTTGACCAAAAATTATGTCCTCCTGAGGAGACATCCCCTGGGTGACTAAAAGACCCCTGCCTGTAGCCAGCCCCTGAAAATTATCTGTTTTGGGAGACATCCCTCAGACTGCTCAAGATCCCCGACTATGTCAGCTGCCAGCCTTGAAAATCCTGGCCACTGAGGGTGACTTCTCCTGGGCAACTGCAAGGCCCCTGAATAGCTGCCAGTCCCCCAGTAGTCTACCCGCTGAGGGAGACTTCCCACGTTCACCTCCAGTACCCTCACCATGTGCAAGCTGCCTGGTACCTTGTCCAGTATGTCCTTTTATTGGTTTGGGATCAAGCCACCTGATGCTGTTGCACTCGGAAAAGTTCCAGACTGTGTAGCATCTCTCAGGGAGGTCTTGAAGGGGGTGTGAGAAATGTAAACAGCTTAAAAGAAGCTTCTCATCCTATCATACAAACACAACTCCCGCCTAGCTGCCTCATGATGCGGGAGGGCAATGGCTGGCACCAGACAGCACAGGAAAAAGACACCTAGCAGAGGTAGACACAGAACCACAGGCCCTACAGCCACACTAATAGCAAAGAGAGATTTTTCAGCCTCATACAAGCATGACCCAGCAGCTATGGGCTTTCAGGTGCCAAATTCAAATGGTATTCCTGTTGCCTAATTTCTCTGAACCTGAGCAGTGGAGATGGAAGCAGGCAGAGCAGAGAACTGTGGGCCACATACGGGACATCCCTGGAGGCTAATGAATTCAATTTAAAGATATTGCACTTCTCACTATCCTTCATTTGGAATTTTAAATTAGAACTGGATGCTACAATCATTAGGTCACATGCTGATTTTAGTGCACCATAAATTGAGCTAATGGAATCTACCGTGAAGACAGGCACTCGGTAAAATTAGGCTAAATGCCTTAACATCCATATTATCTCATAGTGTAAATATAACCTTAGTTGAAGTTTTCTGACTGTAATAGATGTAGCAGTGGACTTTTACCAGTGCGAAAAACAAAGTAATGGTTGAGTGAAATCTTGCATATTTAAACCACAATTTCAACCTTAGCCTAAACACACACACAGTTTGACGGATTTGCCCCCCACCATACTCCTCACTGGCGTACAGTTCACCAAGTAAATTACAAACCTTACATTGTTTTAGAACAATACTACATGTATGTTGAGAGAGTTGAATTGCATTGACAACAGAAAAGGGTTTACCTGTAACTTTAGCTGCTGTGTGCTTAGTTGTTTTGGGGAAAGTTTAGGAAAGGTGACTATTAATAGAGCTTCTTCTTCGAGTGTCCCCGTGGGTGCTCCACCATAGGTGACGGCTTGGCCGGCGCCGCAGATCGGATCTTCCAAGCAGTTTCTGCCGGACCGCGCATGCGCCGGCACGCGCCGCTCCCTGGCGCGCTCCTGGCCATGTGCGCGATCCGGTCCCCGCCAGTTCCTCTCAACCGCCGTCGGCTGTAGACGGAATCCGACTAGGCTAAAGCCACATAGCGTATTCAACGACTTTATTTGTTTTCTCTTTAAAGTTTTTCAGTTCTTAGGATACCATAAGTAACCGGTTGTTATTTTGTAAAAAAAAAAAAAAAACAAAAAAAAAAACCAAACAACAAACAAGCTACGGAGGGACAGCTCAAGCCAGTCCCAGTAACCAGCGCCGGAGGCCGGGAGCTAGGGCCATCAGCCCTCCTGCGGAGGCAGGCCATCGGCCGGGGAAACAGCACAAAGAAGTGCTAAGTACCCACAAACAAACTCAAAGACTCACCAACAATGTCCTCCTCAGGCTTTAAAAAATGTGAGTCCTGCCGAGAGGCGATGCCAGTGTCCGATGGGCACAGTCTATGCATAAGGTGCCTGGGGGAGTCCCATGTGGCACAAAAATGCGCCTTCTGTGCAAAGTTAACGACCAGAGCACGGAGAGACAGGGAGATGAGAATTAAACTGCTGCTTCTTGACAAGGCCCTCCAGCCAGACGTGCCGGAGTGGCCGCAGCAGGAGGGACCCTCCGGGACCCTTAGAAGGAAAGCTGCCTCCCTCACTCCATCAGCGCAAAAACGGAGGAAAGTTTCTCCAACCCGATCCCTGCCGGCAGCAACAGTGAGCGGGACGGGAGGAGCGAGCAGCCCCCAGCCGCAGCAACAGCTGATCGGCGGCGGCACGGAGAGCCACGTGGAAGCGGCTCAGCCTCCGATGATCAGCCAGCCGCCCTGCACCGCAGGCAGGGCGGCGGCTAAGCAAGCGCCGGTACCAGCGGCACCGCAGGCAGCGGCACCGATCCCCGGGGAACCGGCGGTGCAGAGCGCGCAGGCACGTAGCCTGCAGGCGCAGAAGGACTCCGCACGTGTGGCACCGCCCTCGAGCGTGCCTAGCACGGTGCCGACGGGGCCGGGATCCCCCGCCCATCAGGGGGCGGAGTTACCTCCTCAAGGGAGGGGGAAGGCTGCACACAAGAGGAGGCATTGCAGCCCCTCTCCAGATAGGGCTGTGGAGCTCTTCTCTCACAGCCCTCCGCTCATGTTGCAGACTCCAACCAGAAGGCAGGGGCCCCCCCTAGCCTACCCGGAGCCCCCTTTTCCTTTCCTGCAATCAGCCTCCCCATGGCTGGCACCACCCTCGCCCTTCCTGGGATTTGAATCGCTGGACTATTATGCAAAATCGCTCTCTCCAGTGTCTCGACGATCCCCCTCTCCCAGACACACAGGGTACGTGCAAAGGGAATGGTCAAGGTCACGGTCACCTTCCCAGGAACAGTGCCTATACTGCCATGGTCGTCCCTACCACGCGGGGCATGGACACCATCGGCAATCTACCAGGGAGAGATCCCCACATATTACCTCGTACCCCCGAGGGCAATCGCGATCGGGGACGGAGACTCAAGCATCCCAGGGGGGACTGGCCGTGGACCCACGAGATTTTCCCTCGCAAACCTCCAGCGAGAGGGCGCACCATCACCATCAAGAACCGGAAGGGTCCAAAGAAATGTACCCCAGCGGTTCCTCGTTTTCCTCCCCGGATGAGGCCACGGCCTTAGGGGACGTCCATCCCAAGGACGATCTCAAACAGTTTCAGGAGCTGTTTAAGAGGGTAGCTTTCACGCAAGGCATCCAGACAGCACAAGTGCAAGAGAAACATCATAAGCTCCTTAAAAATTTGAGCTCCCCGGCCTCCTCCAGAGTAGCAATCCCGCTTGATGAAGCGATCTTGGAGTCCGCCACTACCATATGGCAGACCCCGGCAACTATTCCGCCTGTCCAAAAGAGAGCGGATAAGAAATACTTCGTGCCGGCGAAGGGCATGGAGTTCTTGTTTAGCCACCCCCAGCCAAACTCCTTGGTGGTGGAGTCCTCACAGCAAAGATTAAAAACATCTCAATTTAAAACAGGGGGAATGGACAAAGATGCCAAGAAGCTAGAGCTGTTCGGCAGAAAGGTCTACTCCTCCTCCACTTTAACCTTGCGAATGGCAAATTATGCAGCGCACTTGGCGAACCATAATTTCGACAACTATGCCAGATTAACTTCCCTCATGGACTCGCTTCCAGAGGACAAAAAGCCGGTCCTCAAGGCCATAGTGCAAGAGGGCTACGCGGCTGCGAGGATGGAAGTTCAGATTGCTTTGGACGTTGCGGACACGGCAGCACGTTCCACAGCAACTGCAGTGGTGATGCGACGGGAGTCCTGGCTCCAGACCTCGGGCATACCGAGAGATCTGCAGGCGAAGATAATCGACCTTCCCTTCGACTTGCAGAAGCTGTTTGCTGAATCAACTGACTCGGTCCTTCATTCCAGTAAAGACTCAAGAGCCACACTCAGGACCCTGGGGATTTACACCCCTCCATACTCAAAGAAAAGGTACTACCCACAGCAAAGGCGGTACCAATACCAGCAACAGCGCCCCCAGTATCACAGGGGTTACGAGCAAGGGCGGCATCAGCAGCACCAGCAGTACAGAACCCCCAGGCGACGCTCACAACAGGGCCGTCCGTCCTCGGGGCGGGGCCAAAGGCCACAAGTTTGACATACAAATCCAGGGCTGCGCCATCACCACCATTGCACAACATCATCCGAAACGACTTTTTCACCATCGCCTCCGACCATTCTACGACCAGTGGCAAAGGATCACCACAGACAAATGGGTGCTGGAGATCATAGCCACGGGGTACGCCATCCCCTTCCAGTCGCTCCCGCCGCCGCGACCCCCGCCCAAGCCCCACCCCCAGGAGGCCTCCCATGTAGCCAGGCTCAGGCAGGAGGTGGCCCACCTAGAGTTCATAGGGGCGGTGGAAAAGGTGCCGGAGCAACTGCAAGGGAAAGGGTTCTACTCTCGGTATTTCCTGACGGAGAAAAAGACAGGAGGCTGGAGGCCCATCTTAGACCTTCGTGGCCTCAACAGGTATCTGCGCAAGCAACGTTTTCGGATGATCACTATTGCCTCCATCCTTACAGCACTGGACGATGGAGACTGGTTCGCAGCCCTCGATCTACAAGACGCGTACTTCCACATAACCATTCATCCGGCTCACCGACGTTTTCTCCGGTTCATGGTGGGCAACGAACACTTCCAATACAAGGTCCTACCGTTTGGCCTTTCCTCGGCCCCCAGAGTCTTCACCAAGACCTTGGCAGTGGTGTCAGCCTACCTGCACAGACAGGGGGTGTTTATTTTCCCGTATCTGGACGACTGCCTGCTCAAAGGGACCTCGAAAAGGGAGGTTCTCCGCATGATACGCGTCACAGCAAACACGTTCTCCGCACTTGGCCTGGTTATCAATATGGCAAAATCAAAGATAGACCCCTCACAGGACATAGAGTTCATAGGGGCTCGCATAAACTCAGTCTCGGCGAGAGTATACCTTCCAGAGGCTCGCTTTCGAGCCATCGGTTCCCTCGTGCAGGTCATCACCTTCAGCCCTACGGTGCCGGTCTTGACGTGCTTGCAGCTGCTGGGCCACATGGCAGCGGCTACGTTTGTGGTACAGAACGCCAGGTTGCACATGCGCGGCATGCAACATTGGCTGGCAAGTATATACAAGCCGGCAGTACACACCGTTCACAGGGTGGTGTCGCCCCCACCAGGGGTGCGCGAATCCCTGCAATGGTGGGTAAACCCCGGGAACTTGCTAACAGGGGTACCCTTCCATCAGCCGCAAATATCGGTTTTCCTCACTACGGATGCCTCCCTCATAGGGTGGGGAGCGCACATGGGCGAAGAGGTGGCTCAAGGACTGTGGTCACCCACGGAACAGTCTCTGCATATCAATGTTTTAGAGCTCAGAGCAGCGTTCAACGCCTGCAAACACTTTCGAGACCGTATACAAGGCAAAGTCGTCGGGATCAGTACAGACAATACCTCCACCATGTTTTACATAAACAGGCAAGGAGGAGCTCGATCCCGTACCTTATGCGCGGAAGCAATCCGCCTATGGAACTGGTGCATCGCCCACGATATAATCCTGAGAGCCTCCTACTTGCCGGGCACGCACAACGTGAAGGCAGACCAGTTGAGCAGACGTTTTGCGCTCACCCACGAGTGGCAGATCCGTCCCGATCTACTACGGCCCATTTTCCACGCATGGGGGTTTCCCCAAATAGATCTGTTTGCCACTCAGCACAACAAACAGTGCCCACGATTCTCCTCCAGAGCAGGGCTGGGCCGGGGGTCCCTGGGGGACGCGTTCGCGATCCCGTGGGGAGGCCCCCTGCTTTACGCGTTTCCCCCCGCAGTGCTGATCCACAAGGTTCTGCAAAAAGCCAGGAGAGACAAGGCTCGGATGATCCTGATAGTCCCAACATGGGATCGCCAACCATGGTTCCCCCTACTCCTGTGCCTGTCGGACCGCCCACCGATGCCTCTTCCGGTGGCGCCGGACCTGCTCACGCAAGCCCAGGGGTCCATAGTGCATCCGCACCCCCAAAGCCTGCGACTGCAAGCGTGGCTAATCCATGGCTCAGCTCCCTAGAGAGCACATGCACAGTGGAAGTACAGCAAGTCCTAGAAAGTAGCAGGAGGACTTCCACTAGGAAAACCTACAAACAAAAATGGACTTGCTTCATGGCTTGGTGTTCTACCAAGCAGCTGGCCCCCCTTTCGGTGCCTATACCTACAATTCTAGAGTATTTACTGGACCTCAAGAGAGCAGGACTCTCGCTATCCTCGTTAAAGGTCCACCTGGCCGCCATCTCGGCGTTCAGACATGAGGAGGGAGGGCACACGGTGTTCGCCCACCCTATGGTTACCAGGTTCCTCAAAGGGTTGGTAAACCTCTACCCCCCTCGGAAACCGATTCCACCTTCGTGGAGCTTGGACCTGGTGCTTACCACACTCATGGGACCACCGTTCGAGCCCTTGGCCACGGTTCCCCTTCGCCTCCTTACAGTAAAGACGACCTTTCTTCTTGCAATTACGTCAGCCCGTCGGGTGAGCGAGCTTGCGGCAGTCATGGCAACGCCACCCTGTACTGTCTTTTCCAAGGAGGCGGTAACCATACGGCTGCATCCAGCCTTTGTTCCCAAAGTTTCTTCCGAGGTTCACATCAATGAACCTATTGTTCTACCCTATTGTTCTACCCTCGTTCTAGCCTCATAACTCCAGCGAAGAGGCGCGCCTACACCTCCTGGATGTGAGGAGGGCGCTAGCCTTCTACGTAGACAGGACCAAGTCCTTCCGAAAAACGGATAGACTCCTGGTCTCCCTCGCTCCCAAATCTAAAGGAGAAGGTCTCTCATCACAGAGAATCTCAAAGCACATTGTATCCTGCATAAAAATGTGCTACGAGCTCAGAAAGACTCCTTTGTCGGCCACTCCCAGGGCTCATTCCACCAGGGCGGTGGCAGCATCAACAGCCTTTTTCAAGGGCGTTGCATTGAAAGACATTTGCAGAGCGGCGACCTGGTCATCCTACGACACGTTCGCCAAACATTACGCCCTTCACAGGGTATTCCAAGAGGATACCCGTCTCTCTGCAGCGGTCCTCTTGGGGACCAGCTGCACATAATCCGATTACCCACCACCTATCTGGGTTACTGCTGGGTAGTCACCTATGGTGGAGCACCCACGGGGACACTCGAAGAAGAAAGAGAAGTTACTCACCGTAGTAACGGTGGTTCTTCGAGATGTGTCCCCGTGGGTGCTCCACTTCCCGCCCATCCTCCCCGCTTCGGATCTCTGTTAGTGTTTTGCAGGGGCAACCGAGGCGGTTGGTCGAGGAACTGGCGGGGACCGGATCGCGCACATGGCCAGGAGCGCGCCAGGGAGCGGCGCGTGCCGGCGCATGCGCGGTCCGGCAGAAACTGCTTGGAAGATCCGATCTGCGGCGCCGGCCAAGCCGTCACCTATGGTGGAGCACCCACGGGGACACATCTCGAAGAACCACCGTTACTACGGTGAGTAACTTCTCTTTCGGGTTCCTGAGAAGTAAAATCTGTGCTCCATGACATCGTAGGGATCTTTTCAATTGAGGCACCTCTTAAAATGAACACCTCTATCACAGGTCTTTTGAAGACCTCAGTATTGGTATTCTAAGTGCCTTAAGAAGTACTTAGTATTGGAGATACTGTCCTACACATAATATGTAGAAAACTATTTTTTACATTATTTTAGGCAACTGGGCAGCAGCCTTGAAGGATCAATGGTCCAATCAAGGGTTTGGTTTTCTTGGAGGTCCTCATTGATGAGAGTGGCTATACAGCTGGAGGTTTACAGAATTGTGATTCTGTTGCTGTAATGAGGGTAATTTAATTCTTTTGTGATTAGATTTTTATAAGATCTTCGTTTTGATGTATTTTTTTAACTGAGCAACTTAATACAATTGTATTTTTTCAATCAAGATTTCTATGCAGAAAATTTACTCTTTATTATAAGGAAAAATAGTTAAGCATTACTGTTGATGTTCTTTGTAGGTATTTTGAATGGAAAAGTTCCAAGAATATATTACTGTGACTTTATCTTGCTGCAATAAGGAATTACTACAGAAAATTAACATGTGATCTCACAGCTGACACACAGTAAACAAACTGACCTATATGGCTTCAATAGCGTGTACATAAAATACTGTTTTGGAGTCCTCTCTTTATGTATGAATAATTGTTTGCATTTGCACCCTAGCTTTTGAGAAGCTGTGTTTTAGTTCTGCATTAAATTAATGAATTTTCCAGCACACAAATTATATAGAATTAAAATGAATAGTTCCTAAATTCAGAGTGTTGCATGTTCTGAAAATTCAACCACCATTTTACTGGTCCTCTGTTTTGAAAGTCTACATATATATGTATATAAGAACATAAGAATGGCCATACTGGGTCAGACCAAAAGGGCCATCCAGCCCAGCATCCCATCTGCCAACGGTGGCCAATGCCAGGTGCCCCAGAGAAGGAGAACAGAAGACAATGATCAAGTGATTTATCTCCTGCCATCCATCTCCTGCCCGTGTTCTGAAGGCTAGGGCACCATACTTTATCCCTGGCTAATAGCCATTTATGGACCTAACCTGCAAACATTTATCAAGCTCTTTTTTTAAACCCTAATAGAGTCCTGGCCTTCACAGCCTCCTCGGGCAAGGAGTTCCACAGGTTGACTGTGCGCTGTGTGAAGAAAAATTTCCTTTTATTAGTTTTGAACCTACTACCCATCAATTTCATTTGGTGTCCCCTAGTTCTTGTATTATGGGAAAAGGTAAATAATTTTTCTATATTCACTTTCTCCACACCATTCATGATTTTATATACCTCTATCGTATCACCCCTAAATCGCCTCTTTTCCAAACTGAAAAGTCCCAGTCTCTCTAGCCTCTCCCCATATGGGACCCGTTCCAAGCCCCTAATCATCTTAGTCGCCCTTTTCTGAACCTTTTCTAATGCCAATATATCTTTTTTGAGGTGAGGAGACCACATCTGCACGCAGTACTCAAGATGTGGGCGTACCATAGTTTTATATAGGGGAAGTATGATATCTTTTGTCTTATTATCGATCCCTTTTTTTAATAATTCCTAACATCCTATTTGCCTTACTAACTGCCGCTGCACACTGCGTGGATGTCTTCAGAGAACTATCCACTATAACTCCAAGATCCCTTTCCTGATCTGTCGTAGCTAAATTTGACCCCATCATGTAGTACGTGTAATTTGGGTTATTTTTTCCAACATGCATTACCTTACACTTACCCACATTAAATTTCATTTGCCATTTTGCTGCCCAATCACTCAGTTTGCTGAGATCTTTTTGTAGTTCTTCACAATCTGTTTTGGTTTTGACTGTCTTGAACAACTTGGTGTCATCTGCAAACTTTGCCACCTCACTGCTTACCTCATTTTCTAGATCATTGATGAACAAGTTGAACAGGATCGGTCCCAGGACTGACCCCTGGGGAACACCACTAGTTACCCACCTCCATTGTGAAAATTTACCATTTATTCCCACCCTTTTTCTGTCTTTTAACCAATTCCCGATCCATGAAAGGATCTTTCCTCCTATCCCATGACCACCTAATTTACATAAAAGCCTTTGGTGTGGGACCGTGTCAAAGGCTTTCTGGAAATCTAGGTATATTATGTCCACTGGGTGCCCCTTGTCCGCATGTTTATTAACCCCTTCAAAGAATTCTAATAGATTAGTTAGACATGACTTCCCTCTGCAGAAACCATGCTGACTTTTGCCCAACAATTCGTGCTCTTCTACGTGCCTTGCAATTTTATTCTTTACTAGTGTTTCTACTAATTTGCCTGGTACTGATGTTAAACTTATCGGTCTATAATTGCCAGGGTCTCCTCTAGAGCCTTTTTTAAATATTGGCGTTATATTGTATAATGTCTAAGGATCATGTTTTTCCACGGCCAAAGCTCTTCTTAGGTCATCTTTATACAGTTAGACATTCTTTCTTCCAGACATATTCCTACTGTCTACATTTGTCTAAAGCAGGAAGGGATGAAGAATAAAAACTGATTGCTTTTGAAAACCAGAATAAATTGTTTAAAAAGCATATTTTCTCAGGCATTATTTCATTCCATGGAAAGCTGTCTGATTGAAGAATCTGTTGCATGGGCCTGAGGTCATCATACTGATAGAACAGGAGGTTAACAATTGGTTGGTAGACTCACTTGAAAAGAGTAATAAATGGCTCCTTTACTACTTTATTTTTCTCCTGCTGTGATCCTTTAACGTTGGAGGCCTAGGTGCAACTCATAATGTAATTATTCACTTTTTTGTGGATGGAATTTAAATTAGGTTAAAATTCCAAAATACTGCTTATCAACCAAAATAAGTGATGACCTGTCCCTTCCCCTCCCCCCCACCCCAGGAAACTTGATCATTCTGTTTAGCTGTGTTCACAGTAAGTGAATATTAAAATGGAAACCACCAGAAACCCAGATATACTTCATACTGTTTCTGCTTTTCTGTATTGCTAGGAATTAGAGTGAGGGTTTAATCACTTAAAAACTGGAGCCGTCATTATCAGTTAATTTCAAATACGGCACAAGTTCTTGAGATGTAAAAGTAACTTCACACCAAGAACCACATGAAAATAAAGCTTAGTTTTGATGGAAAAAGACACAGACAAAGGAAAAAAAAGCATTCTGAGACAGAAGCATAAGAATAGAGTAAATGATTTCTTCTCTGTGGGCTTAGCATCTCCAAAAGCAGTAATTTTGATCTTCTATTTCACTTCCTTTTCTGTGAATTGTAGAGGTTTAATGCTTCCAGTATATTCAAAGTTACTTCCATTAAAATTGTGAAATGCGTCTGAAAGGGCATCTAAGTTTTAGGAGAATAGAAGGGATTAGAGTTGTTCCTTAGGAACCTAAGAAAGGGAGGAGAGAAACCACACTATTACTGCCAGGGGAGAACCTTCACATCTGAGAAGAGAGCAGTATTTCCCCATTACTTAAATTCACTTAATAAAATAAATTAATCTTCTAAACATATTAACTAAAATTTAATGATTCATTGCCATGTGGTCAAATTAAATGTTTTACCTTTTTAAAACTGGACTTACAATAGTCATATTATTTACTTACCATGGGGATGTGCCAAAAGAGCAAACCTCTGTAAGCATTTTAACATGTATACAACCTCAGTACATACACAGTCCTTTCCCATCACTGTGATATCTGAGCATCATATTTAGAATTTTTTCACTTTAAACCGAATTGTCCAAAGGCCTGTGAGTAAAATTTTCAAAAGCAAGTTAGGCACTTAAGTGTATATGATCCATTGATAATCAGTTAATCTTAAGGCCCTATGTCATTCAGATACTGTGGAAATTTTTATCCTGTGTCTTTGTGATGTAGAATGGAAGTGCTGAATAAATACTTAAATTCTGGAAATTATGACGTATAGGTTGCATACATTTGATTGCAGACAAACATAGTAAAACCTCAGTTATCTGACATAAACAGGACCAACTGGTCATTGGATAAATCAAAATGTTGTCTAATTGGGGAGTGGAGGGGGACTGCCTGGCTTCCTGGGGCTGGCTGCTGTGGAAAGGCTGCCGAGCCTGGCTAGTGTTGGATAAAACAGAATGTTGGGTTCAGAGAATCAGGGTTGTATTTTACACTTAAATGCCAGCTTAGGCTATGTTTTAAAGTGGAGTATTCATTTTTTTAAATGATGCTGCTCAATATTAGATTAGTGCTAGATACATTAAATCTGGCTGCCTTAGATATATTTAGAGTATTTAATGTTTACAATATATTTAAGCCTGAATGCTAAATTGGATCCTCTAGTTTGGACCCTTGCACACTCAAGAATGATTGTTGAAAATTCAGTTGCTCAACCTTGATCTCTGTTACTTGACTAGGGATGAAAAATACAAGGAAAATGTACCACTGAATTTACTATAGCCCAGCTGGGTTAAATTATTTTCAGGCTCAGCAGCATGAAATACAAATATAGAACCATCATTCTTTTTATAAAACTAAACTGCTTAAGTATATAACACTGACAACTTTGAAGACTAAGGGATGCTATTTTTCTTATTTGGAACTCTTCATCAGTCGCTAATAGTCTGTGATAACTAGTATTAGTTGACACGAAGTATTGGTGAGCTTTTAAAACTTTGAATTGAGAAACCTTTTAGTTTAGAAAAAAATAGCTTACAAAGCAGGTATGTTTTTTTTGTAAAATTGTAGTAGACTTATGCCAGGAAAAATAACACTGTTTAGTCAAAATGAACATCACTAATTTACCAGCTTGCCCTTTTCAGAATACCATTATTTAATACAATCCTTAATCTATCTCAGTATATTCTCCACTAAAAATAACTGAAGAAAATCCTTTCTTCAGATGCTTTTTAAAATGATACTGTACTATAAAAGGTTCGTCAGGGTTGACATGAATGACTGACTACCACAGTAACTTGTGAGTTGTCCAATATTTCTAGAATATTAATTTTTTTAATAATTCTTACAGGTGCATTCTGCTTCCACTTTTGGGAATGAAGCCCCCACAGCAGAGCCTCTTTCTTCTTGTCGATTCAATTGATGAAGGTTGTAATGTTGCAGAAGGTGAACAGACTTCATCAAGTATATCTGGAACTATTGCAGAGCTTGTAGCCGATCACTATGAGTTCTTCCCTCCGTGGTTGCTCCTCCTCTGCTCTGCTCGCAAGCAGAGTAAAACTGTAACCAAAATGTTTACAGGTGAGTACAAGCATGTGAATTATTGGCTACCAATGCACTGTAACAAACTTGCATGATTTTACGGGAAACTTACTGGTGGTTGAAAGTGCTAGGTATAAATTTTGATTGCTCTAAATTTATTGCCAAAGGATTAAAAACCTTGGAAATCATTTTCCTGCTTTTGGGTTTTCAGTAGTGCTGATCAGCAGATTATATATAGTATTTTATTTGCAAACTAATTTGATTGCAAACAAATATAGTAAAACCCCAATTGTCTGACATAAACAGAACTGACAGTTGGATAACACTAGTAGGGGAATAAGGGGAACTGCCTGGTTGCCCATTTCCCAGGGCCAGCTGCTGCAGAACGGGCTGCTCTGTGCTTCCTTGGTAAACTGGATTTGCAAGATAAAGTTGTTATGGCTTGGAACTTTCACTCATCTTTTTCAGGTCTTAAAAAGCTGTTGTGATTTTGAAAGTGTGTGTGTCACATCTAATGTATTCCTCTCTTCCCCCTCCACCACCTTCCTTCCCCTACACATACACTGCAGGAGTCTTAAAAGATTTTTTTTAAATTGTTCTTTGTGATGCCATTTTGTTTGAAAAAGCAGGACTTAAAGTTTGCAAGCCAAGTACATGGGTGTAACTGACTGCCGAAGTAAGTCTTGGGAGTATACTTTTTGGCAAAAGTTATGCCATAAAGAATCTCCTACAACTTGTTTATCCAGTCCTTGCTGTATCGTGAGATTGTTTCATCAGTCTGATGGTAATGTTCCTGGGATTTTCTTGGAGTTTAATAAAGGGAAGCACCAAAAGTGGATTCCAGGCCTGCATAAAACTTCTGTGTGTTTTAAGGCAACAACTGGAATAAAAATGTTGATTATGGACTATATTCCCAGATCTCTGATAGACTTACTAGTTTTCATAGTGCCTGAAAGGCAGTGTGATGATTCCATTTTGAAATCAAGTAATGCATTTATCAGATGGGGGACATGAAAGATTTAGAGGAGCTTTGGGGTGTTTCTTTAAAGATTCTTTGGGTGTACTCACGGAAATAGTTTTTCGAACCTTGGCTGCTTAGATATTTAGCCATTGTCAAAAAATAAGAAGAAAAAATACCTTACAAGATATTTGTATTTCCATTTTGTTGAATCACCACATATTGAACATTAGCCTGAAAAATTGCTGTTCTGTTATCTTCAAAGCATATTTCCAGATGGAGTTCCTGACAAGAAAAATAAGTAGAACTAACGTTATAAGCTTTTCATATAAATTTCATCTGAATGAATTAGCTTCTCATTTCCTCAGAGAGTGGTTTTATGAATAACATAATAAGGGAGTTGGCTTGAAATGTTGCAACTCTGTATGAACCATTAAAATCTTCCCTTCTCTGGCATCTCTGGTTATAATATAAAGCCAGAGAGAATGAAGCCTAACATAATTGGACAAAACTTAAAATGAATTTGAGAATATTTAGAGAAGATTGTTTCTCCACCAGAGAAGGCAGTAAGTCTTGATAAATAGTTTGTCACTATTTAGAGGATTATTGTACATGTTGCAACACTCAGTGTTAATGTAGTGTCTGACATGGGCAGAAGAATGAGTGAAGCTCTCTGAAGTGGCATATATCTGTCATTTAGAAAACTAAGATGAAACACATGCGGTTTCAGTATGGATAACCTACAAAGAGAAAAGACAGTTTAACTTACAGCTCTCCTTAGGCAACAACCCCCTCCACACACAACCACCTTCTCTTCTCCTCTCTCTCCCCCCCCCCCCACCCCCCCCCGCAACCGGTTTGTGATGTATGAAAGCTTGCTTGGAGTTAAATGTTGAGCTGCATAGGAAGGTGGGCAGGATGTGGGAAACGTGTATAAAGTACACATGGTACAGTGTAGGTCATGGATGTGGTTTTTAGGTCCTGCTGCACAGAGTAGGTTTTCCCCATGGGAAAGGGTAACTGTCCCTAAGCGGTCTAGTGGACATGCTATTCATATTTTGAAAGTGAAAATAGTGTGGATGCTGGTCCAGACAATGGGTATTAAACAGCCCATAGACTCTAAGTCTTGCTATCTCCAGGGATAGAGCGTGGTGCATTTATTCCATGTATGGGTTATTTGACTTAAGTGTTTACTTCTGTCTATATGAACTGTACAGCTGGGCTGTGAGCAAGCAGCAGGTATGTGTCTGGTTACTGGTGCCTCACATACTGGGAGGCTTTGTCACTTTGAGCTTTTCTGAGAGTCTTGGTGGGGGCCAGGAGGCTGTGACCTTTGAAAGCCCAGTCTTGCTGATTGGGATTAATTAATTAACCTCCTTTAATTCTCTATTAATTGAGTTCCATATGAGCCATTCCATTATCCCACCCTGGATCAATATCAGACTAACAGGTTCTTCTTCGAGTGGTCCCCGTGGGTGCTCCACAATGGGTTTCGGGCTCGCCCGGCACCGCGGATCAGAATTCTTCTAGCAGTTTCTATTGGATCGTGCATGCGCCAATGCGCGCCGCTCCCTTGCGCGCCCTCGGTCATGCGCACCATCCTGTCCCCGCCAGTTCCTTCTCAACCGCCATCGGCTGCAGATGGAATCCGCTCCGGCTAAAGCCTGAGACAGATAAGATAGTTGTTTTTATGTGTTAGTTCGTTGTTTGTCACTATTATACGAAAAAAAAAAAAAAAAAAAAAAGAGGAGCATATTAAATAGCAGGGAGAAGAGGACCAAAGGAGAGAGGGGCAGACAATAGGCTGTTAAGCTGTCTGCTGCCCTGAAGGCCGTGAATGTTATTTTGGGTTAGAAAGCACTGATTAGTGGCTAAGTACCCTATTAACAGTAAAGACTCACGGTGATGGCTTCCTTGGAGTTTAAGAAGTGTGAGTCATGCTGCGAGGCTATGCCAGCCTCTGATGGGCATAGTGAATGCATTCGTTGCCTGGGGGAGTCTCATGTTACCCAGAAGTGTTCCCACTGCACTAAGCTTACAGCCAGGGCCAGGAAGGACAGAGAAATGAGGCTCAAAATGATCTTGTTAAGGCCCTTCAGCCTTAGCCGCCGGAGAAGCCTCACACAGAAGGGCCCTCTGGGTCACATAAAAGGAAGGCAGCCTCTTTGACCCCCTCTGTGCAGAAGAGGAGGAAACTCTCCCCAGCTCGATCCTTGCCGGCGGCCTCAGCAAGCAGGATGGGCAGAACGCAGAGCCCCCAGCCGTGAGCTGATGAAAGCGGCAGCGCAGCAGCGCGTGTGGCCGAGGCTGGGCCTCCAACTATACAGCAGGCGGCATGGAAGGTGCTGCGAGCACCAGCACGGCAAGTGCTGGAATCAGTGGCGCTGCCGCAAGTGGCACCGGATCCCACGGCGCAGGGGCACCCAGCACAGGGACTACTGTCGCCAGAGGAAGCTACCCCCGCGGCACCGACAACGGGGCCGAGATCCCCGGCACGGGAGGGGGCAGCGCCCACCCTGCAGGGGAGGGGTAAGGCTAGAGCTAAAACCCGGCACCTCAGTCCATCTCCAGGAGGGGCTGCGATGCCCTTATCACCCAGCCCCCCTCCCGAGATACACACGCCACACCGCCGGGCGGCAAATCCACCAGCTTATTTCGGGCCTCCCTCTCCGTTCCTCCAACCAATTTCGCCGTGGCTCAGGCCACCTTCACCATTTTTGGGCATGGATCCCCTTGAGTACTATCACAAACCAGCTTCACCACTATCAATGTCGTCACGGAGATCCTGCTCTCCCAGACATCATGGGTACACTTCCCGATCGTGGTCCAGGTCTCCGTCACCGGGCCCTTGCGCATGTTGCTATGGTCGTCCTCATCATGCTGAATACAGACACCGCAGATCTAGATCCAGGGGCAGGTCCTCTCCTACTACTCGTCAATACTCCCGTGTACACTCTCGCTCTGGGACGGGAACGCAGTTGTCCCAGGGAGAATTAAGTCCAGAGTCCTGAGACTTCCCTTCACAGCCCACCAGGGAGCAAGTATACCACCGAACTCGGGAGCCAGAGGATTTGGGGGAGGCTTACCCCAGCGGTTCCTCCTCATCCTCCCCAGATGAGGCCATTGCCACCGGGGATGTCTCCCCTCCGGATGACCTTAAACAATTCCAGGAGCTGTTCAAAAGAGTAGCATTCACACAGGACATTCAAATAGCAGAGGTGCAGGAGAAGCACCATAAACTCCTGAAAAATTTGAGACCCCCGGCTTCATCTAAAATCGCTATCCCGCTGGACAAAGCCATTATGGAGTCAGCCACTAACATATGGCAGACTCCGGCCTCTATTCTGCCTACGAACAAGAGAGCGGATAAGAAGTACTTCGTCCCAGCCAAGGGCATGGAGTTCCTGTTTAGCCACCCACAACCCAATTCTTTGGTGGTCGAATCGTCCCAGCAGAGGTCGAAGACGTCTCAGTACAAATCAGGGGGGTCGGGTAAAGATGCTAAGAAATTAGAGCTGTTAGGCAGGAAGGTCTACTTCTCCTGTACCCTATTATTGAGAGTGGCAAATTACGCGGCACATCTATCAAACCATAACTTTGACAATTACTCTAGACTCGCTCCTCTCATGGATTCACTTCCAGAGGACAAGAAGCCAGTGTTAAAGGCGATTGTCCAAGAGGGCTACGCGGCATCGCAGACGGGAGTCCAGATTGCCCTGGACGTGGCGGACACAGCGGCACGTTCAACAGCCGCAGCAGTGGTAATGCGTAGGGAATCCTGGCTCCAGACGTCCGGTATCCCCAGAGACCTACAGGCGAAGATCGTGGATCTTCCTTTTGACAAGCAAAAGCTGTTTGCGGACTCAACCAACTCGGTCCTCCACTCCAGCAAAGACTTGAGGGACACACTTAAGACCTTGGGTATTTTATTTATACTCCCCCATACAAGAAAAAGAAATTCTATCATCGGCAAAGACGCTACGCTTACCAACCACAGCACGCACAATATCAGCGAGGCTATGACCAAGGGCGTCGTCATCAGCAGCAGCAGTACAGGGCTCCCCAGGCGACGTTCTCAACAAAGCCGTACACCCTCGGGGCAAGCCCAGAAACAGCAAGTTTGACGGGTATGTCGAGGACTGCACTATCAACACCATCGCTCAATGCCATTCTCATCTCATGTTCCATCATCGCCTCAAACCGTTCCTCTCCCAATGGCAAAAGATCACAACAGACAAATGGGTGCTAGAAATTATAGCCACGGGTTACACGATCCCCTTCCAGTGACTTCCACCGATGAAACCTCCCACCCAGCCTCATCTCAGGGATGTTGCCCACGAGGCGAGGCTGAAGCAGGAGGTAGATCACCTCATGTTCATAGGGGCGGTGGAAAGAGTGCCGGAACAATTCCAAGGGAAAGGTTTTTACTCACGCTACTTCCTAACAGAGAAGAAAACAGGAGGCTGGAGGCTGATTTTGGATCTACGGGGCCTCAACCATTATTTGCGCAAGCAGCGCTTTCGGATGATTACAGTTGCCTCCATACTTACGGCACTGGATGATGGAGACTGTTTTGCAGCCCTCGAGTTACAAGACGCTTACTTTCATATAACAATCCACCCGGCACACAGGCACTTCCTCTGCTTCATGGTCGGCGGGGAACATTTCCAGTACAGGGTTCTTCCATTCGGCCTATCCTCGGCACCCAGAGTCTTTACCAAAACCCTAGCAGTAGTATCAGCCTACATGCACAGACGGGGTATTTATTTTTCCATATCTGGATGACTGCCTACTGAAAGGGGCCTCAAAGGCGGAGGTCCTACGCATGATACGTGTCACCGCGAACACATTTACTTCGCTGGGCCTAGTTATCAACCTCGCAAAGTCAAAGACCGAACCCACGCAAGATATAGAGTTCATAGGGGCACGCATAAATTCTATCGCATCAAGAGTATACCTGCCCGACGCCCGCTTCCGTGCCATCAACTCCCTGGTGCAAGTCATGACATACAGCCCCGCGGTGCTGGTCCTAACGTGCCTGCAACTGTTGGGGCACATGGCGGCAGCGACGTTTGTGGTACAGAATGCCAGCTTATGCATGCGAAGCCTGCAGCATTGGCTGGCGAGTGTTTACAAACCGGCATCCCACACTGTCCACAGGGTAGTGTCGCCCACGACGGAGGTGCGCAGATCGCTAGCGTGGTGGGAAAATCCCAAGAACCTGCTAGTGGGAGTGCCCTTCCACCATCCACAAATTTTTTCTTACAACCTATGCCTCCCACATAGGATGGGGAGCGCATGTTGGCAGCAAGGTAACACAAGGGCTATGGTCCCTTGTGGAACAGACACTGCACATAAACATACTGGAGCTCAGAGCAGTGTTCAATGCGTGCAGACATTTTCGGGAATACCTGTACGGCAAAGTAGTCGGGATCAGTACCGACAATACCTCCACTATGTTCTATGTCAATCGACAAGGAGGGGCACGATCCCGTGCGTTATACGTGGAAGCAGTCTGATTGTGGAACTGGTGCATCGCCAACAACATAACGTTGAAAGCCTCGTACTTGCTGGGTGCCCACAATGTGAAGGCAGATCAGCTGAGCAGGTGCTTCGCACTCACGCACGAATGGCAGATCTGCTCCGACCTGCTGTGGCGCATATTTCGTACATGGGGTTTTTCCCCAAGTCGATTTGTTTGCCACCCAGTACAACAAGAAGTGTCCCCAGTACTGCTCCAGAGCAGGAATAGGGCAGGGGGTCCCTGGGGGACGCATTCATGATTTCATGGAAGGGCCCTCTACTCTACGCGTTTCCCCCCACAATGCTTATCCACAAGGTTCTGCAGAGAGCCAGAAGGGAGAGAGCTCGCATGATACTCATAGTTCAAACTTGGGACCAGCAACAATGGTTTCTCTTGCTTCTGCGCATGTCGGATCGTCCACCACTCCCCCTACCGGTGGCGCCGGACTTACTCACGCAGGCTCAGGGGTCCATAGTGCACCTGCACCCTCAGGGACTACGCCTACAAGCAAGGTTAATCCATGGCTCAGCACCTTAGAGAGCACGTGTACGGAGGGAGTACGACAAGTCTTGGAGTGTAGCCTAAGGACCTCCACCAGGAGGACTTACGAACAGAAATGGACACGCTTTACAGCCTGGTGTTCTGCCAAACAGTTAGCTCCCATTGACGTTCCTGTAACTGTAATACTAGAATACCTGTTGGACCTGAAACAAGACAGGCTTTCTCTATCCTCGCTAAAGGTCCACCTCACTGCTATATCAGCTTTTTGGCATAAAGAGGAAGGGCCCACCATATTCACCCACCCTATCGTCACAAGGTTCTTGAAGGGGCTGGTAAACCTGTACCTGCCTCGAAAACTGCTACCGCCGTCGTGGAGTTTGGACTGGTGCTCAGCGCGCTATCAGGACCACCCTTCGAACCATTAGCCACGGTACCCCTCCGACTTCTTACTATGAAAACAACCTTCCTTCTTGCGATTACGTCAGCCCGCAGGGTGAGCGAGCTCGCAGCAGTGATGGCAACACCGTCCTGCACAGTATTCTCAAAGGAGGCGGTAATCTTATGGTTACACCCAGCCTTCGTTCCAAAAGTTTCCTCGGAGTTCCATCTTAACGAACCAATAGTTTTACCCTCGTTTTACCCGAAGCCTCACAGCTCCAGCAAGGAGGCGCGCCCACATCTCCTAGATGTGAGAAGGGCGTTGGCCTTTTACATAGACAGAACTAAGTCCTTCCGGAAAACGGACAGGCTTCTGGTGTCTCTCGCTCCCAGGTCAAAAGGGGAAGGCCTCTCTTCCCAGAGAATTTCAAAGCACATTGTGTCCTGTATAAAAATGTGCTACGAGCTTCGAAAGACCCCTTTGCTGGCCCCACCTAGGGCTCACTCCACCAGGGCGGTGGCGGCATCAACAGCCTTCTTCAAGGGAATCGCGTTGAAAGACATCTGTAGAGCGGCGACCTGGTCATCCTACGACACCTTTGCCAAACATTACGCCCTGCATCGGGTGTTCGATGAAGATACCTGTCTGTCGACAGCAGTCCTCTCGGGGGCAAGCTGCACATGAATCGATTACCCACCTCCTTACTTGGGTTACTGCTGGGTAGTCACCTATTGTGGAGCACCCACGGGGACCACTCGAAGAAGAAAGAGAAGTTACTCACCTGTAGTAACGATGGTTCTTCGAGGTGTGTCCCCATGGGTGCGCCACCACCCGTCCATCCTCCCCACTTCGGATCTCTGTCTGGTGTGTTTCAGGAGCATCCGAGGCGGTTGGTCAGGGAACTGGCGGGGACAGGATCGCGCACGTGACCGAGGGCGCGCAAGGGAGCGGTGCGCATCGGCGCATGCGCGATCCAATAGAAACTGCTAGAAGAATTCCGATCTGCGGCGCCAGGCGAGCCCGACACCTATTGTGGAGCACCCACGGGGACACACCTCGAAGAACCATCGTTACTATAGGTGAGTAACTTCTCTTTATAAACTGGGTGGGTCATCCCATTTACCCTTGTAAAATATTGCCACAGTAGGGAAGGCACATAAGAAAGCTAATGTACCAAGGTTTACTGAATATCATTAATGACACAGAGAGCAGCCGTGCAAGCTCTTTTAAAACTCTTAATTGAAAATTATCCAGACTTGCTGATTTAAAAATATCCAAGTTTAATAGCTGCTGTTTAATGTCTTCCTGATTACACTCAGCATAACAAGGATATAATCGTCATGTGATAAGATTTCCTCTTTTATACAAAATACAGCATAGAAATATTTATTGAATACTTCAGCATTTATTGTTGACAGTTCTGTTTCCATCTAGTGATTGGCAAGTACCATCAGGATTCTTGTTCGCAACATATTTAAGAAAATTCTTATACCTGCAACTGTCTGCCACAGATTTCTCCTTGCATTGTTTCTCCCTTTCAGTTTTCTGTAGTTCTAAGCTTCTAATTTTTGTTTATTTTTTCTCAACATCTCCTTTCTTTTGTGTTGTTTTGATAATGGCCTTCACTTCCCCTCTAAAAAATAATTTTTAACCAGTGAAGCCTTCTTCCTAAATATGTTTAAACCAATAGTTACAAAAACTAATTATATGAAGCATCCCACCAGGTTTCAGTAATGCTAACAGATTTAATTTATGTTCATAATATGATAATCCAGTTCCTCTTATTTGTTATCCTAGTGTTGTTTTATAGGCAGTTAAAGAATTTCTTTCTTTTGCATCCTTTGGTTCCTTGATGAATTTTAATTTCAGCATCTTGATTTAGTGCTAAATGAGGGCTTATATATTGCCTCTTTTTACCCTGCTCTTTTGTTATTTAATGCCTGTCTGACTTCTCTATCCAGTCTGGCCCCAAAGAAAGTGTTTCCCCTACTACTGAAGTGGAGGCCATTTAATTATACAGAGGTTCCCTATGCCCAAGTAGGTGGACCAATGTGTCACGAAACCAGAACTCTGCACTGCTTACCAAGCCAGCAGTTCACTTGTGTTTTTTTCCTTTTATTGTCTTTTCACTTGTGGGGTAGGAAGTTTCTCAGAAAAGATCATGTAGGCATTATTCTACAATGTGCTTCCAATTACCTGAGAATATCCTGCAACAGGCCTGAAACATGGATAATAGATCCACTGCCAGTCTTTAGAATGACATCTTGTGTCTTGGTTCCATGAAGGCAGCAAACCTTCCTGGCCCTTTCAGAATGGCCTTTTGATTCTTCTGAATATTGAATCCCTAACAAGTGTAGTCTGTTTTGAATGGTTGGAGAGCTCTCTCAGTAAGCTTGATTTTTTTTTTTTTTTTTTTCATAAAGGTTTAGCTGAGCTGCCATCCACAGTTGTGTCCTGTACATCTCTCCATTCCTTTGGACAAACTGACTCTTGAGGGAGATCTTCCACAGTTGTCATGTTGAGGACATGCAGTTGACTGGAAACTTATACCTGTGTAACATTATTCCTGGTCCTCCTTTCTCTCATCTCTTCCTGCCCATTTTAGTCCATCTGCAGTCATGCAGAATGCTGTTTTTTAGCGGGGTACAAACTGCCAAGACATCCCCCACTCTCCCTCCCTGGTCCCTTTTTCCCTTGAATCTGGTATACTGATATTTTCCAAAGCTGTCTGTTTAGAAAGTCCCCAACTTCTCTGATTCTCAGTGGTATCTTTACTTGCTTCTCCAGTCCAGAAAACTTTTTCTCAAGCATAACCACCAAATTAATACTTAATGCACAGGAAGTCCAAGAACCCTCAGGATGAGTCTCTCTAATCTGGAATTTTGTCATCTGACAAAATCCATAATCTAGCATGATATTACTTACCTGAATGACCGCGTAGCATGGGCGTGGCCCAGTTTCCCATGGTCCCATCAAATCTGTTTACAACCATCAGTTCTGGATGTCAGGGTGCTTTTACTTAGCTGTAATTTACCCCTGAACGTCTAAGAGCTCAGTAAGCAGTGAAAGTGTTGTTAATACTGCTAGACAATATTGATCTCCTGTGGTCTGGCAAATTCTCTTGTCCAGCACCAGTCAGGTCCTGAGAGTGCTGGAGTACAGAGGTTCAGCCTGCACACAGGGAACAAGTATTTTAAAAGTGGTTCTTTTTCAGGTACTGGGAAGATACGCTGAATATCACAGCAAAATGTCAGATGGAACAGATTTTTTTGATTTGAGAGTATATTGTTCCCAGATCTGAAGAATAGCTCTAAGACTCAAAAGCTAGTTTCTCTCACAGAAAGTTGGTCCAATAGAATATATTACCAAACTCAACATGTGTCTTTAGCTTCTTAGGTTATTTAACTCTCTTCTCTTTATGTCTCTTTGGAATTGTATTGAATTGTTGCAACTTTGTGTAATTTTTAACTGAATAAGAAACTAAAACATCACATGATGTTTTTTTACTTTTCTACAGGCTTTCTGTCTTGGAAAACATTTTCTGAGCTGTTTTTTTCTAAATGTTGCAGCACAGAATGAACCCTCTTCCCATCTCTACAGCCTTAATTTGCTTGTTTCTAAAAGAAATAACTGACCAAAGTTGCCACACCTTCTTCTGTATTTTGTCTATTAAATTTGCTGGCTTATTTGTTGAAAGGTCAGTTTGTTAGAAATAAACGATTATCTAATGCTATTTCTTCGCAAGTGATGTGTTGTATTATACTGTTTTACAGATTTGCAGAAGGTACTTTTTTTTTCTTAGCTTTAATTAATATGTGTTAGCCTCCTGCAGCCTTCTGAATATTTAAGAGAAATTTAGGTCATTCAGATAAATCATTTTTGAAGTTGAATATTCTCTTGGATGTTCTTTTTCCACCTGATCTGCTTATGTGGTGTATGTGTGTGTGAATTTAGGGTTAGACAAAGGTGAAACAACAAAACGTGGAACTAACCTAAGTTCTCTGCAAGGTGCATGGCTGTGCAGCCATCTATTTAGTCCTGCAAAGGTGCTCCAGGCTGCTCAGGGTCTGAAGCTGCAGCAGCTGGGGAGGGCTGACCCTTCCCCACCCACCTCCTAGCCTGCTCTCCAACATGCCACAGTTGGCTGCCTGGCTGCAGCCTCTGTCTAGACTATGCCCAGCTCCAGTGCTGCTGTGACTCATTCCCAGCCCTGGCATTCCTGCAGCCCTGGAGCTAACATGGTGGAGAGGCATGCTCTTCCCCCCCACACCCCCAGGCCAGGTTCTGCTGTACCTCCAGCCAGAACCTTTACACCCTTTCATCCCAACTGTCTGTCTCAACCTTAAGCCACCAATCTCGGGGCCCACCCAGAACCCTCACAGCCTTGCACCCAAACTTCTGCCCCATGCCTCAGCCCCTTCCTAGGCTACAAACTTCTCCCTGCACCTGCCACATGAATTTTGTTGCATATCACCTCCATATTGGTGCATATAACATTAATTCTGCTCCATGAGAGGAAAAATTACAGGGGACACTGGCCTTATGGCATTTTATGTATCTTTGGGTCTACCAAACTAGAGTGGAGGGGTTCAGTTTCCTCTTGGGTAGTAAGGAACAGCACCAGTGAGAACTGCCAGAACTCAGAATTTTGGAAAAAGTTACCTACAACCTTGCAGTAGTGAGAGCGAGGTTAAGTGATATTGGCACTGGACAGGGGAGGATGTGACTGGGGCCATGAGCAGTAAGTGGACATGTGAATTCATGGTGTTTGGAGGCACCAAAGGTTGGTGAGTAAAGAGGAGGCAGTAGATTGGTGTATGGGAATGCTGGTGACAAAGTTTCATGAGAAGGAGTTTGAATGGGGACACAGACAGTGATCTTGTTCATGGGGAAGTGAGGGGTGAGTAGCTATCTAGGCAGGAATGCAGTAAAAGCTTTCATATTCGGCAGTCTAATATCTGGACTCTAAAATATCTGGCATTTTAACCGTGAGCAAATTGTTTAGTTATATTTTCCAGAAGTATAGTATTGTGAAAGTAAATACAAATACAGCAAATACAGTATAAGTTTACAGTGTGCAATACTACTGTTGGTAAATAAAGTACTCTGCATATATTTTTTTTTGGTTTCTTAATATCTAATCTTGATTTTCTTTTGTCTTATGCATTGCTAAATATTGCTCTCTATTATCCAGAATATTTGAATATCTGGCAACCTCCCTGATCTCAGGGCTGCTGGATATGACAGAGTTTACTGTGTAAGATGGGAGGAATTTTGAGGGGCTTACAGGTGGGACAGTAGCCTCCACCGCAGCACAGGGTTAGTGGCCAGTGGTCCCGCCTCAGCACCCCTGCCGGAGTGCAGTGCTGGAGCATGGGGTTGGGGCAGCAGTGGGAGCTGGCACACCCCATGCGGAGCCTGCAGGCATAAGAGCCCAAGGGTGCCTTGGCCAACCCCTTCTTCCCACCGCACTAAACATTAAAGCTCTTGCATCTTTTTTTTTTAATTTATTAAAGAAGTTTTTGGAGGTAAGACTATTACAAAGTATCACCGACACTTGGACCGTACATGGAGGTCAAATTTTAGCATTCCACCTTGGAAAGGTTGCTTACCACTGGCCTATCTTATGTTTTTAGGTATTTCTAATGTGTGCTTTGCTGCAATTTGCATAGACCATGAAAGACAAACTATTTTAACTTTTTTTTTCTAAAGCAAAACGGGCACTTCATCTGATACATGATAGAGCACTCTTTTCCTTTTAAATTAACTGGTAAAAATGTGACAGACCTTCTAAAAATAAACTTCTTCGTTAAATGTGGAATTTGGCAAGTAATTAATCCAAGATATTTATATGATTTCAAGACGCACACTCTGTGTCACTCTGAAGTTTAAAATGTCTGTGTGTGAAACAATGGAAAGAAGTAGCACGGTTCCCTCTAAAATGCACAGCCACATAGCTAATAAGCCCAGTGCAAGGGCTGAGCATGGCCTTCTCCCCTGGCCTTATCAGCTCTCTGCTGGGGCTGGAAGAGTGCATTTTTCCCCCAGTCACAGCAGCTCCCTGAGCCTTTAATATTAAGAAATAGCTATTTACCCATATTTAAAAATTACTTTCTAAACTTCGTACTTTGCTAATTAACTTTTTTATTATTTCTGCTCACAAATGAGTTGCGAACTTGTTTCAGACATCCACATTTTTAGATATGTATTTACTTTTTTTACGTTTTTAGACTAGAGGTAAAAAACCAACCATCCCATCTATATTTAGATCACAGTTGTGACAAAGTAACAGTAGCAAGATAACTATAGTTTATTCAACAAGTTTTACTAACATGACTTTTTCCAGTATTTAGCTCAACATTTCTAAAACACAAATTGGCTTTTTAAAGGTAATGTTAACATTATTTGTTATGTAACAAACACTTACAGTATTCAGAACAATACAGTGGTTTTCTGAGCTTTCCAAGTGAGCAGCCAAAGAGTAGCTTATTGTCACGGAGAGCAATTATAGGATTTCCAAGAAGTTTTGACCCTGTTCCTAGATGTATTTGAATAAAGAAATGTTGAAATGGCTCAAATAATGACAGTCTTCCATTCCTCCCATCCCCATTCTTATAAATTACAATACATAAAATCGTTTGGAAATTAAAGGAAATCTTGGAATTCAGAAAACTGATACAAGAAGGAAGCTGTGGCTAGTGGAGTTAAGAACAGTAAGAGAAGTATTTTAAGTACATTCAGAACAAAAAGAGCCCTAACAATGGTATTGACCCATAACAGTATGTAAAAGGTAGCATTATTAACAAATAAGAGGCAGGAGTTTTCAGTAAGTATATCCGTTTTGTACTTGAAGGGCAAGGAACAGAGGCTGTACTCATATGATCTGATGGTTATGAAACTCTCTCCATCCCAGGATGTTAAACAGTAGCTACCAAAGTTACACATTTTAAAATTAGCTAATATAAATAACTTGCATCCAAAAGTATTGAGAGTTAGCCAAAATGCTGTCTGGACCATTGATATGTATTTTCAGTAACTTATGCAGCACTAGGGAGGTTCCACAAGACTGGAAGAAAGCTAGTAATGTGCTAGTACAGATTGAATCTCTCTAGTCAGTCACCCCATGGCCCAGCAGTATCTGTGGTCTGGCATGATTTTAGTTAGCCTGCTGTCCACGTATGATGCATGTGGCCAAGTTTCACATAGTCCCACAAAGTTAGTTAGAGCTATCAGTTCAGGCTCTGTGTTCTGCAGTGTTGTTTAGCCCTGTTTACCCCTAAATGTCTTCTAAGAGGCCAATGACAAGTGGAAATGTTGTTGGTAATGCTGCTATACAATATTGACTTTCTGTGGTCAGCACCAAGAAGTTTAATGTGTATAGAAGGGTAAATGGTATGTCCAGTTAGCGATAGGCCTGTTAACCTATCCAAGATAAGGTAATGGAATAGTTGAATTGAAGGTGTGTCATATACTTAATGCCTATCAACACGAATTTATGGAAAATAGGTTGTGTTGAATTTAGTATTTGATGAGATTATAAGTTGGCTTCATAATGGTGTTGATGTAGTAGACTTCTGTCATGCATTTGACTTGGTACCACTTAATAGTTCGTTTAAGGAATGAAAATAATACAAAATATTGGCTGGTAGTTCTCCATATAATTGTAAATGGTGAATCATAACCGAGCAGGAGTGTTTCTAGTTGGGTCCTTCGTGGATTGGTTCTTGGCCCTTTACTGTTTAATATTCTTATCAATGGCCCCGCAAGAGAACATAATACAGTAAACTCCCTCTTATGCAGTATTCAGTCATCCGGAACGCTCAAATAACTGGCACCTTCCTCTGCTGGCTCCACCCCCAGGTTCTCCCACCTGGGGCTCCCCCACCCTGGGGCTGGAGCTGCTGGCTCTCAGCCCCCTGGCTGCTGGGGTTGCCTGGCCCAGCCGGGACTCCAGGGCTAGAGCTGTTGGTGCTCCAGCCCCAGCACTGCTGGGGTTAACCCATCTGGGTCCCCAAGGGTGGAGCTGCCACAAGTCACCTGGCCCTGGGGCTGCCAGCAGAACTCCACACCCCAGAGCCACTGCCAGAGCCCCATACCCCAGGGCCGCCAGAGTTCACCAGCACCCTTGATGGCTCCCAGTCCTGGGGCTGCTGGCATTTCCCCCAAACCTGCCACCCCAGCCAGTTCCCAGCCACAGGGCTGATGGTGTCCCCTGCCCCACTGCCAGGTGTTCCACAGTGGGCTCTCTAAGTGGCAAATTTCAATATCCAGCTACCTCCTGGCCCTGGAGTTGCCAGATAGGAAAGCGTTTACTATACCATCACTGATAGTTTGCAAATGAGATGAAAATTGGAAGGATTGGTATATAATACAGAAAACTCTTCTATATTCAACAGCCTCAGGTCCAGGAGGCTGCCAGATATTCACATATTACAGATAACTGACAGGGTCTGTTGCCATTACCAGCCAGCGCTCTGAGGCCAAGCCCATGTAGCATGAGGCTACCAGAGGCTTGCACAATTTTTCTCCCTTTCCCAGTCCACAGGGGCCACTCCTGGGTACAGGCGGGGCTGCAACAAACCTACCTGCTGCTGGCTGTGGGCGCAGAGTGGTCCAGGCTGGTACCCCACTGCATTCCTTCTGTTCACATGCCATCGCCACGCAACCGTGGAAACTTCTGGAATGCAGTGGCATCTGTCAGCCAGAGCCGGAAGCTTCACCTTTGACCCCACTTGGTCTAGTGCAAGGAGGAGTCAGGGGCCTTTGTGCCCCCCACTCCAGCCTAGCACAGCTCAGCCCTCCAGGACCCTGCCCTAGAGTCCTCATGCCTTGGACTGGGGTCTGCACTACATCAGCAGTCTGCTCCCTGAAGACCTTGGCAGCCCTGCCTCCAGAGCACTGCCTACACCAGCGCAGCCCACCCTGTGCTCCAAGAAGCCTGTCCTGTGCTGCTGCATGGGGGTGGGCTCCCTGTGCTCCAGCCACCTATCTTGCCGCCCTCTTTCAGGGGGTTCAGCAGCCCCCAGCAGCTCAGGCCCCAGGCTGTGCTGCCACCCACATCCCAGGGACTGTCCCTGTTTAAGAAGGGAAAGTGGCATTTTTCTCTCCGTTTTATTTTTGAATTTTTTTGTTGTAGGACTGCTACTTTGCTGTTGTTTTGAAAAAAATTTCAAAAATAAAATGGAGAGCGAAATCTCTGAGCTGCAATTCACTTGCAAATTTGACTCCATCAACGAAGGATTAAACATACTGGGAGTGGCTGGCACCTTATTAAAAGTTTCCCTGTGCTGGAAGTTCACACCTCCACATTAGAATCTGACAATGGGCCACATCCCCCCGACTGATCTCACTTTGTTTTTTCTCCTCTTTTGGTGTATACTACTGATAATGGGCCATTTCCACCACAACTGAATAGACCTTGTTAGTTCTGGCCCTCCCTTTTACTGGGACACCACTCTTTAAATACTCCTCTGAACCTGCATCCACACTCGTGCACCCGATGAAGCGGGTCTTTGCCCATGAAAGCTTATGCTCCAAAATATCTGTTAGTCTGTAAGGTGCCACAGGACTTCTTGTTCTTGAGAAGCAGTGATTCTGAAAAAGATTTGGGGATTATGGTGGTTAATCTGCTGAACATGGGCTCTTAGTGAAACGTTATGGCCAAAAAGGCCAGTGAAATCCTTGGATGCATAAATGTGAATCTCAAGTAAGAGGAGAGAGAGTTTGTTACATCTGTATGTGGTGCTGATGTAACTGTTTCTGGAATACTGTGTCCGGTGTTGACGTCCACAATTCAACAAGGTTGGTGATAAATTGGAGAGCTTTCAGAGAAGAGATGCAGGAAAGAGTAAAAATTGGAAAACATGCTTTTTAGCTGGGGCTTTTCAGGAATCATGAGTTTTATTTCTGTTTTTTAGAAAATTCACAACAGTGTACATGGCAAAATATTAAATTTCATGGAGTTTGTAAGGAATTAATTTTACAACCAGAGTTACTAACATGAAAGATCTATGCAACAGAAGCTTCCCTAGATGACTCCTCTGGAAGAAAAAAGACCCTAAAAACATGATTCGTTTGGCAGAAAGATTTATTCCTCAGCTGGTCTCCAGATGTGTATTTACAATTACTGGGCAATATTCTTAAAATACAGATATATAAACTTGGACAGTGTGTTGCCATGCTTACACAAAATCGGGGGGGGTAGGGGTGTAAGATCCTTAGCATTTTAAGGGTGGTTAGTGGCCCAAACATTTTCGCAGGTGTCTTTCTAAAATGTGTGAATTCACCTCTTTCTCTCCACTGCTCTGTGTCATGCAAAATTTCTGCTTCCTTTGAAGTACTGCAACATTATTCTCTCTTGAATTTATGCAGCATTTTGGTTCAAACATTTTGGTCACCATTAAAAGTTCTGAAGTTTATCAAAATATCTAGGCTAGAAATTTAGGGAGCACACACATTCTCATACGTTTTTCTGCTAGTTCTTGCTCCTGGTAGGAAGTTGAAAATAGCCTGTCTTGCCATATATTAGTCCTTCCATTTGTGAGCCTGTCTAAAATAAAGAATGGAAGAGTTACAGTGGAGTTATAATCCTGTTTTACTGATGCTGAAAAGTTAAACTTGTTTGTCTCACTCTATTTACACCTAAATTCCACTAATCAAACTGATTGTACCTTGTGGAGCTGAGGTTTCCTTTTTTTCCAATCATCCCTATCAAAAAGCAAATTGATAATAGCAGCTGAAAGTCCATTCTGTTGCATAGTTTTAAATGTCTAAAATGTATGCTTTTTTAAAAAAAAAAAAAAAAAAAAAAAAAGTCTAAATTAAAAGAGGGCTCTCAGCCATGGTTGTAGCTGATTTCATTGTTTCATACTGATTAAACAGACGTTCTGGGCTTCTGAGTGATGTTTGGGGTTATTATGGGCTTGTTTGCACTATGGGGTGGATCGACAGTAGCATTTAGTAAAGACCATCCAAGTCAACAGCTGATCATCTCTGGTACTTCAGAAGAATGAGATAAGTAAGGGGAGTCAACGAGATTTTTCTTTTGACTCCCCATAGTTAGCGAGTGGATCCCAACCTTTTCAGCAACACCTCACACTTCAATGAGACAAGCAGTTCTGTGGTGTGCATGCTGTTTTGAGCTGAATAGATTGCTCATAAATGTCACACTTGCTTACATTTACTGTGGTTTCAATCTTAATAGACAGGCTTGCGTCATAGTAGTGCATACAACAAGTTAATCAAGGATCAAATGTGTTGTTTCAAATCCACCACAGAATATACCATTTTAGACAACAAGCACAGCTGCATTTTCAAAGTCTGCTCAATGCCATGCTAAGGATGTTGAGTAAACAAGTAACCACTGAAAGCTGGCTCCTAGCCCTCTCAGCTCATTGGAGCTAGGACACACCATTTAAAATGCATCCCAGCGCTAACAGGCTAGCTCCCTCCCGCTTACTGCAGTAGGGTGTAGCGGATGAGCTCCCTGCCAGTTTGTTCAGGCTGGGACACAGCATTTCAGGTCTGCAAAGAGCCACTGGAGGTGCAAGGGAGGGGAGGAGAGGAATTGGCAAACCCTGTGCCAGCTGGGACTCAGGCAGTCTTGCTGCTTGAGCCTCAGAATGCGCAGGGTCGTCAGTATGACCCCTCCCCTGTAATGGCTCTGCGAAGAGCCACAGCAAGGGAAAATTGACAAAATTTCTCTGTACATTGTACGATCTCACTGATCTGAGCTGCCGATTTGAGTTACGCTGCTAACATAACTCAAACTGCTTAGCTTGGATCAACCAGTCTTTGTTGTGTACACCTGCCTTCTGTGTGCTGGTTTGTTTGTAGTGTGGGTGGTTGTGTTGTGGTGGAAGAGTTTTATGTGGATTTATACATATGAGCAAAGGATGGTGTGGTACTTTATGTATTTGAGTTACTGTGTGCTGGTTTTGTGTGTATTTGATTTTAGGAATTGTGGCAGCTGAGCCACGTAGTTCATCCTGTAGGCAGTCATCCTCATACAACCAATAAAACTATTGCATGCAAAATTAGCTATAGAATAAGTTTTTAATATTTGGTTATCTCTGATATAGTAATAGTCAAGGACTCAGGAGCGTAGATGCTTGCTGTCTCTTTACTGGTGTAATTCATAAAGTCAAAATGAGTGAGAACTTAAAATGGGATGCCACTAATAATTGAACATTGTGATATTCTGAAGAACAAGAGCCCTATGTGTGCTTCCATCTGAGCTTGATGCTGACTTAGCAAACAATATAGGCTTTAAATTGAAACTTAGAATTACCATAATGGGATCTTACTATGTATATTTCAAGAGAGATTCCCTCATGAGAAGAAAATCTTTATCATCCTCAATTAGTGTTAGGGTTAAAGAAGAAATTTCTATATAAATTTCCATGTATTGCATAGGCTTCTCAACTAGTGTGAAATTGTTACCATGTGATCATAAGACAGCACTAGTAAAGAGCCTGTGTTCTCTTTTGGAAGTTTTAAAGAGCAAATAAACATTCATGCAGTGGCACATGGTAAGAAAAGCAATGAAATTCAAACATGAGGTTGTTCTCACTGATTCTGTCCTATTTTAATGTTTTAGATATCTCTTAGTGTGATGAAATATGGACTGTATTGTTTTCTGCACGTTTATGTAAAAAGGTAAATGTGGTGTTTGTTTCGGTGGATGATAGTCTGTGACTCATAGCTCCTGAAGAGCTGGTTATGCATAAAAGTTCATATTATAATTACCTAATTGAAATGCTTCCTAGATCCACAAACTAAATTATTCATAGCTAAAACATTGTATTTTCCTTTCATCTTAAATATTTAAGATGCTATCAGTTAATTAAAGGAATTATAGATGTAAAGATTTAAAGTTACATTTAAAGCTTGGTTTCAGTTTGTTTTCAGTAAAATGACTGATATAAATGAGAAGGGAAAAAGGTGATTTAACACAATGGGTTTAAGAACATATATTTGTTGTGTTAAACATTGAAAGAGGTGTTTTTACTCTGGATAGCAAAGATGCTCCTTTTGTTTTTGCTTTGAATGACCCAAGACCTTAGTGGGATGCCAGGAACAGCATTTGGAACTGAAATGTTTACAGAGCTGCCAGGCAACTTAATAAATCAGCAAAATCCATTTTGTACAAAAATTGTGTTAGAAGGAAAAATCTGAACAATGCAAAATCAGGGTCGTGGGACTGTAAGCTGTCTGCTGCTTTCCTGATTTGCTGAGCTCAAGAAGGTAATGGGAATGAATCTGAAACAAATGTGCTTTTTCATAATGTTTTCATGCGTGTTATCCGTGAAACCTAATAAAAGTGCCATATCATGTCTGATGTGGTTGGAAAATACATCTGCAGGATTTTTGTTTAGACACGTAAAATGCCTTCCTTTTAGATAGATGTTTAGAAAATATCACAGCTTTGTTTCATTTCGTCTTTCAGTCTTAGCTAGTGACGGAAGCTTTGGAATTTTAGAACCTCAGTTCTTTTAATTCTAACTTCATATACAAAGCTTCTTACACTGGGAAATGGAGAATATGTACAGATTGAACCTCTCTAATCCAGAACTTCTTCTATGAGCGTCCCCATGGGTGCTCCACAATAGGTGTCGGGCTCGCCCGGCGCCGCAGATTGGAATTCTTCCAGCAGTTTCTCCTGGATCGCGCATGCGCCGGTGCACGCTGCTCCCTTGCGCGTCCCCGGCCACGTGCGCGATCCGGTCCCCACCAGTTCCTTCTCAACCGCTATCAGCTGCAGACGGAATCTGCTCAGGCTAGTCAGATTAGCTAGAGTTTTACGTGTAAATTGTTGTTTTTTTCTTTCTTAAAAAAAAAAAGAGTAAAAAAAAAATAAAAATATCTAATAAAAAGAGAGAGAGGAGCGGAGAAGACGCATGGACGTGAAGGCCAGTAGGCCTCCTGCCGCTGCAGACCGGTGTCCGCGACGGGTAAACAGGCACGAATTAAGTGCTAAGTGCCCTATTAACAACAAAAAGACTCACCGCGATGTCCTCTTCAGGCTTTAAAAAGTGAGAGTCCTGCCGCGAAGCTATGCCGGCCTCTGATGGGCATAGCGAATGCATTCAGTGCCTGGGGGAATCACGCGTTACCCAGAAGTGTTCCCATTGTGCTAAGCTCACAGCCAGGGCCAGGAAAGACAGAGAAATGCGGCTGAAAATGCTCCTGTTCGATAAGGCTCTCCAGCCCGACTTGCCGGAGAGGCCTCGACCAGAAGGGCCCTCTGGGCTCCACAAAAGGAAGGCGGCTTCCCTCAGCCCCTCGGTGCAGAAACGGAGGAAGCTCTCCCCAGCCCGATCCCTGCCGGCGGTCTCAGCGAGCGGGACGGGCGGAGCACACAGCCCCCAGCCGCATACTCAAACAAGTGGCAGCGCAACAGCGCACGTGGCAGAGGCTGAGCCTCCGATTACTGAACAGCCGGCACGCGCGGCACCTAGAGCGGCGGCCAGGCAAGCGCCAGAACCGGCGGCACCGACCCCTGCGGCGCCAGCGGTGCAGGGCCAACAGGCACGGAGCCCGCAGGCACCGGAGGACATTATCCGCGCGGCACCTCAGCTGAGTGGGCCGAGCGCGGCGCCGACAGTGGGGCCGAGATCTCCGGCACAGGAGGGGGCGGTGCCAGCCCCACAGGGGAGGGGAAAGGCAAGAGCAGAAACCCAGCGCCGCAGCCCTTCTCTGGACAGGGCTGCAATGCTGCTATCAACAAGCCCTCCCCTTATGATGCACACGCCACCCAGAAGATCTGGGTCTCCACCGGCCTATCCAGAGTCTCCTTGTCCATTCCTCCAACCTACGTCACCATGGGTTGGGCCACCTTCGCCCTTTCTGGGATTGGATCCCTTGGAGTACTATCACAAACCAGCTTCACCGTTATCTGTATCGTCGCGGAGATCTCGCTGTCCCAGACATCGGGCGTACGCACCCCGAGAGTGGTCCAGGTCTCCATCCCCAAACCCGTGCCCGTACTGCCATGGTCGTTCTTATCATGCTGGACACAGACACTCCAGGCCTACAGCTAGGGGCAGGTCCCCCTCGGCCATCCAATACCCCTGTGGACACTCCCGGCCAGGGACGGAAACACAGCTATCTCAAGGAGAGTTAATTTTAGAACCCCGAGATTTTCCTTCGCAATCCTCCAGCGAGCGGGTGTACCATCGGCCACAGGAACCTGAGAGTTCGAGGGAGGTTTAACCTAGTGGTTCCTCCTTGTCCTCCCCTGACGAGGCCACGGCCCCCGGGGACGTTGCTCCCCCGGACGACCTCAGACAGTTTCAGGAGCTGTTTAAAAGAGTGGTTTTCACGCAAGGCATCCAAACGGCAGAAGTGCAGGAGAAACATCACAAACTCCTGAAAAATTTGAGACCCCCGGCTTCATCCAAAATTGTTATCCCGCTCGACGAAGCCATTATGGAGTCAGCCACTACCATATGGCAGACCCCGGCCTCCGCTCCGCCTATGAACAAAAGAGCAGATAAGAAGTACTTCGTCCCAGCGAAGGGCATGGAGTTCCTTTTTAGTCACCCACAACCAAACTCATTGGTGGTGGAATTGTCTCCGCAGAGATCAAAGACTTCTCAGTACAAATCGGGGGGTTCAGCCAGAGATGCCAAGAAGCTAGAGTTGTTTGGCAGGAAGGTATATTCCTCCTCCACCCTGCTATTGAGAATAGCAAACTATGCAGCACATCTAGCGAACCATAATTTTGATAATTACTCCAGGCTTACTTCTCTCATGGATTCACTTCCGGAAGATAAGAAGCCGGTGCTAAAAGCAATTGTGCAAGAGGGCTACGCAGCTTCGAGGACGGGAGTCCAGATTGCCCTGGATGTGGCGGACACGGCGGCATGCTCAACGGCTACAGCAGTGGTCATGCGTAGAGAATCCTGGCTCCAGACATCGGGTATCCCAAGGGATCTGCAGGCGAAGATTGCAGATCATCCCTTTGACACGCAGAAGTTGTTTACAGACTCAACCAACTCGGTCCTCCACTCCAGAGCTACACTTAGAACTCTGGGTATTTATACCCCTCCATATAGGAAGAAAAAGTATTGCGTTCAGCAAAGATGATACCCGTACCAACCACAGCGTGCTCAGTACCAACAGGGCTACGACCAAGGGTGACATCAACAGCAGCAACAGTACCGAACTCCCAGGCGACATTCTCAACAAAGCCGTGCATCCTCGGGGCAGGCCCAAAGGCAACAAGTTTGATGGGCATGTCGAGGGCTGCACTATCACTACCATCGTGCAATGCCATTCCCAGCTCATGTTCCATCATGGCCTCCGACCGTTTCACTCCCGATGGCAAAAGATCACCGCAGACAAATGGGTACTGGAGATCATAGCCACGGGTTACGCGATCCCCTTCCAGTTGCTCCCACCGCCGAAACCTCCTCCCAGGCCCCACCACAGGGATGCTTCCCACGAGGCGAGACTCAAACAGGAGGTGGACCATCTTATGTTCATAGGGGCGGTGGAACGAGTGCCGGAGCAATTCCAGGGGAAAGGCTTTTATTCACGCTACTTCCTCACAGAGAAGAAAACAGGAGGCTGGAGGCCCATCTTAGATCTTCGGGGCCTCAACCGGTATTTGCGCAAACCAACGTTTTCGGATGATCACAGTCGCCTCCATACTCACGGCACTGGACGATGGAGATTGGTTTGCAGCCCTCAACTTACAAGATGCTTACTTTCATATAACGATCCACCTGGCACACAGGCGCTTCCTCCGTTTTATGGTCGGCAAGGAGCATTTCCAGTACAAGGTTCTCCCGTTGGGCCTCTCCTCGGCCCCCAGAGTCTTTACCAAAACCCTGGCAGTGGTGTCAGCCTACCTGCACAGACAGGGGGTATTTATATTCCCATACCTGGACGACTGCCTATTGAAAGGGGCCTCGAAGGCAGAGGTCCTACGCATGATACGCGTAACAGCAGACACGTTTTCTTCGCTGGGCCTAGTCATCAACCTCGTGAAGTCAAAGACCGACCCCACACAAGACATAGAGTTTATAGGGGCACGTATAAACTCTATTACAGCAAGGGTGTATCTACCCGACGCCCGCTTTCGCGCCATCAGTTCACTGGTGCAAGTCATTACATACAGCCACACGGTGCCAGTCTTAATGTGCTTGCAGCTGCTGGGCCACATGGCGGTGGCAACGTTTGTGGTGCAAAATGCCAGATTGCACATGCGCAGCCTACAACATTGGCTGGCGAGCGTCTACAAACCGGCATCCCACACTGTCCGCAGGGTGGTATCGCCCACGACAGAGGTGCGCAGATCCCTGCAGTGATGGGTAAACCCCAAGAACCTGCTCACAGGGGTACCCTTTCACCAGCCACAAATCTCTATTTTTCTTACTACCGACGCTTCCCACATAGGATGGGGAGCATGCATCGGTGACAAGGTGACGCAAGGACTATGGTCCCCTGCAGAACAGTCAATGCACATGAATATACTGGAGCTCAGAGCAGTGTTCAACGCCTGCAAACATTTTCGAGACCACATACAGGGCAAAGTAGTTGGGATCAATACAGACAATACCTCCACTATGTTTTATGTAAATCGACAAGGGGGAGCCCGATCCCATGCCCTATGTGCGGAAGCAGTCCGGCTGTGGAACTGGTGCATCGCCAACAATATAACGTTGAAAGCTTCCTATTTTCCAGGTGCTCACAACATGAAAGCAGACCAGCTGAGCAGGCGCTTCGCACTCACGCACGAATGGCAGATCCGCTCCGATCTGCTACGACTGATCTTTCACACATGGGGGTTTCCCCAGATTGACCTGTTTGCCACTCAGCACAACAAGAAGTGCCCCCAGTACTGCTCCAGCGCAGGATTGGGGCGGGGGTCCCTGGGGGACGCATTCGCGATTTCATGGAAGGGCCCTCTACTTTACGCGTTTCCCCCCACAGTGCTCATCCACAAGGTCTTGCAGAAAGCCAGAAGGGAGAGAGCCCGCATGATTCTAGTAGTCCCAACGTGGGATCAACAGCAATGGTTCCCCTTGCTTCTGTGCATGTCGGACTGCCCACCGCTCCCCCTTCCGGTGGCGCCAGACCTACTCACGCAGGCCCAGGGGTCCATAGTGCACCCACACCCTCAAGGTCTGTGCCTACAAGCATGGCTAATCCATGGCTCAGCTCCCTAGAAAGCACATGTACGGAGGGAGTACAACAAGTCCTGGAAAGTAGCCGAAGGACCTCCACCAGGAAGACCTACAAGCAGAAATGGACTCAATTCGCTGCCTGGTGTTCCACCAAGCAGTTAGCTCCCCTTGACGTTCCTATACCTGTAATACTAGAATATTTATTGGAACTCGAGGGGTGGGCTTTCCCTATCCTCGCTAAAAGTCCACCTCGCCGCTATATCTGCTTTTCAGCATGCAGAGGAGGGGCCCACGGTATTTGTCCATCCTGTTGTTACCAGGTTCCTGAGGGGGCTGGTAAACCTGTACCCGCCTCAGAAACCACTTCCACCATCGTGGAACTTGGATCTGGTGCTCAGCACGCTAACGGACCCACCGTTTGAACCCTTAGCCACAGTTCCCCTACGTCTCCTTATGATAAAAACAACCTTCCTCCTTGCAATTACGTCAGCTCGCAGGGTGAGTGAGCTCGCAGCAGTTATGGCAATGCCGCTCTGCACAGTATTCTCAAAGGAGGCAGTAACTTTACGGCTGCACCCAGCCTTTGTTCCGAAAGTTTCTTCAGAGTTCCACCTTAACGAACCAATAGTTCTACCCTTGTTTTACCCAAAGCCTCACAGCTCCAGCAAGGAGGCACGCCTACATCTCCTGGACGTGAGGAGGGCGTTGGCCTTCTACATAAACAGAACTAAGTCCTTCCGGAAAATGGACAGACTTCTAGTCTCTCTCGCTCCCAGGTCAAAAGGAGAGGGTCTCTCTTCACAGAGAATCTCAAAGCACATTGTGTCCTGTATAAAAATGTGCTATGAACTTCGAAAGACTCCTTTGCTGGCCGCGCCTAGGGCTCACTCTACCAGCCCGGTGGCGGTGTCAACAGCCTTTTTCAAGGGCATCGCGTTAAAGGACATCTGTAGAGCGGCGACCTGGTCATCCTATGACACCTTCGCCAAACATTATGCACTACATCGGGTATACCAAGAGGACACCTGTCTGTCCACAGCAGTCCTTTCGGGGGCAAGCTGCACATAAACCGATTACCCACCTCCTTACTTGGGTTACTGCTGGGTAGTCACCTATTGTGGAGCACCCACGGGGGGACGCGTAGAAGAAAGGGAAGTTACTCACCGTAGTAACGGTGGTTCTTCGAGATGTGTCCCCATGGGTACTCCACCACCCGCCCATCCTCCCCGCTTTGGATCTCTGTTTAGTGTTTTTCTGGCGCATCTGAGGCGGTTGGTCAAGGAACTGGCGGGGACCGGATCGCGCACGTGGCCGGAGACGCGCAAGGGAGCGGCGTGCGCCGGCCCATGCGCGATCCAGGAGAAACTGCTGGAAGAATTCCGATCTGCGGCGCCGGGCGAGCCTGACACCTATTGTGGAGCACCCACGGGGACACACCTCGAAGAACCACTGTTACTACGGTGAGTAACTTCCCTTTTCTTGTCCCACAACATCTGTAATCAATCATGATTTTAGTTAGCCAGGCCACTTAATATGGGTGTTGCCAAATTTCCCACAGTCTCATAAAGTTTGTTTATAGCCTCCGGTTCTGGCTCTCAGTGTTCTGTGCTGTTATATAGCTGTAATTTATCTTAAACATCTTCTAAGAGTCCAGCGTGCAGCAGAAGTGTTGGTAGTGGTGCTAGCCAATATTGATCTTCCATGGTCCCACAAATTCTCTTGTTTGGCACCGGTCAGGTCCTGAGGGTGCTGGATTAGAAAGGTTCAGCCTGTAGTTGGAGACAACTAGAAGAGCTTAGTAAAAAGAAGGCTAAGAGTGAATGATTGTGCTTTATAAATACATCAGGGGAGAGGGTGTTTAAACACCAGGGAGCATGAAGATCCCTTTTAATATAAATTGTGTTTGTACAAGAACTAATGGATATAAATTGCCTGTGAGCAAATGCATGTTGGAGACTGCAAGAAATGGTTTAACCATCAGAGGAGTCAGATTCTGAAACAACTTCCCAATAGAATTTCTGGGGTAAGCATTATAATCAGTTTTGAGAGAGAGGGACAATTTGGTGAGTGGGATTGTACAACAGGATGGTTCGTGGTGATGTCGGCTGTTCTCGGCGTCACTGGAGTGCCCTTCTGCTTTGTCTTAGGTTCTAAAAAGCTTATGCTTCAGTTAGTCACCTGTAGCGATCCACAGTAGATTCCCCCACCTCAGTGTATTCTGGTTGGGGGAGAGGTCTTTTTTTCCTTTCTCTGAAGCACGGCAGGTGGCCATCATTAGAAATAGGACACTGAACAAGGTGGACCAGTGCTCTGAAGTGTGTCTAAGCGTTCAGTCTCAGCTGGATGGTTCTGACAGGCAGGTCAGTCCATCATTCTTCCAAGACTATTAATTTAAGTATTCGTCAGTCAGATTTCATATGGTGCTTTAAAAAATTAGTGATGGGATGGAAGTTGATGGGATGGAGTTGACAGATACTGTGGCTCCATGAGGGTAAGGATTTCCATCTGATTTTGCTACGAGTATCCCTCTCACTATAGCATTGTGATGATGCATACTCTGTGCTGATTTGCTGCTGCCCTCCACGCCAGAAATAGCTGCATTTCATGTTGGTGTGTGTATTTTGGTCCAGTCCTGAACTCCAAAAGGAGAGAAGTGGCATTCCTAAGCTGGAGTACATTCTGTCAACCAAACTGTTCACTGGATTCCCATCAGTAATATTTATGCAACCCCAATGAATGAAGGCCGTTGGAGTTGCTCATCTACCACAGAGGCCTAATAATATGGGATTTGTAACTTCTAATGAGAGTACTTCAGTCTTAAGTCTCAGATTCCAGGTTTGAATTTGCAGATCAGATAAAACTTGAAGATTTAGTATTTAGCTCTGGATGTCATGTTAAAACCAATAAACAGAAATCCAAACAACACAGTTTTTCATAGTATCCCTTCCGGCTATTAGCTCTGTGGAATAATGGCCAAAACTGGATCAAACTGGTTACCATATAATTGCTTTCCCCCAAGATAATTAGCAATTTGTTCATTTTGGGTTTTAAAAGTAAAGATTGTGAGGCAGCTGACTCTGAGAAAATGCGTACAAGTTGCTATAATGGACAGATGAGCTTGTTGTCTGTCACTGGAGTGGTGAGAAACAGTTACATAAGATGGCCATGCTGGGTCAGACCAAAAGTCCACCTAGCCCCGTATTCTGTGTTTCAACAGAGGCTGGTGCCAGATGCCCCAGCGGAAGTGATTGAACAGAACCAGTAATCATCAAATTGATCCCTCTCCTGTCATCCTTTTTGTGCCTCTGACAAACAGAAGCTGGGAACACTATTCATACCCATGTTGGCTAATAACCTTGAATGGACCTAACCTCCATGAATTTATCTATTTTTTTTGAAGACTGTTAAAGTCCTGGTCTTTGCAACATGGTTCCATGGGCCTACTACATGCTGCTTGAAGAAAAACTTCCTTTTGTTAGTTTTAAACCTGCTGCCCATTAATTTCATTTGGTGACTCCCAATTCTTATGCTGTGGGAAAAAATAAATACCGGTTGAAGCTCTGTCGTCTGGCACTCCAGGGATCTGAATGATGCCAGGTGAGAGGATTTGCCGGACCATGGGAGGTCATTATTGTCTGGCACATTACCAATACTTCTATTGCTTACTGGACTCTTAGAAGACCTTTAGGGATAAATTATAGCCCAATAAAAGCACAGAACATGTCCAGCCAGGACTGGTGGCTTTAAACAAACTTTATGGGACCATGAGAAACTTGGTCACACCCATGGTAAGTAGGCATCTGAATAACTACATTCATACTAGATTACGGATGTTGCAGGAAGAAAGAGTTCAGGGTTAGAGAGGTTCAACATTAACTTGTCCTTGTTAACTTCTTCCACACCGTTTGTGATTTTATATACCTCTACCATATCCCTCCTTACTCTCCTCTTTTCTAAGCTGAAAAGTCCTAGTTGTGGCCTAGAATTTTTATTTTATTTTATTGGTTCAACAACTTACATTTCTGTTTCTGTGACTTCTGGAGTTTCTTAGTTTAGTAGTTTCCATAAAAGTGGTAAGCAAGCATTCTTGTGTTGTGTTGTATTGTTTAGGCAATAAGAAAAAACTCGACTAATGTTTCAGATGACTGAGGCTAACTGAATGTTACATGTAACTGATACATACTACATTCTACCCATCTGTTACATTCTGGAAATAGGCAGGCTGCTGAAACTTGCAAGAGTCCAGTTTTGATGTATTTCCAAGTATAATCTTATATATGTAATTTCCCTTCTTATTCTTAAAACAAAGGGACCACATGAGGAAATTTGTTTACTACTGGAGAAGTTGGATATTCATCTTCATTTGCAGAATCTTATTATGCAATTTACATGATTAAAAGGATAGTTAAATCTACCTTCAACATACTGAAAGCAGACATTGTGAAAGGCTGTTGAGATTAAGACGATCAGGCTGTCTGTCAGCAGCAAATTGTATTTATTTTAACTTGGAAATTGTCCATATCATTATGCATTTGTTATTAAGCATAACTTCTAATGTAAGTGAGTTATCTTTTTTTCCACAATATAGGAATATATTACAAATCTTAATATCTGCATTAATTTCAGACTAGTATTAAGTAAAATATTAAAATGGTATGCACAGTTCTTTCTGAAATGTCGAGTGTATTCAATGCTGAGCATTATTGTAAAAAAAAAAAATTTTAATTTTCAGAGAGTGGTAGTAGTAAATATGATTGATTGTTCTCCCCAGCTTGGATCATTTTTTATATCCCTTTTTAGAGTGGATTTTAGTGCTTGTGGTATAAATTTATATTTTACTAGGTACAGGAATCAGGTCTTGGAAGAGCCTTTAGGTAATAAAGCATAGTGGAGGAGTACTGAAACCCCAGCTTTAGTAATGTTTAAAAAGGCAAGCATCTTATTATACTTTAGTGAGGAAGATAAATATGTAGTAATGCTTTTATTTTATTAGGTACTACTTAAGTGGTTCTTGTACTTTTACACACAGATCATCGTGTCAGATTCCTTGGCCTTTCAAAGACTTAAGCCCAAGATTAGTCACAGAAACATCAAAATTGTAAGGCCTTATCTAGTCTGACCAGTTGTATATCATGGACTGGGATGGGGAACCTTCTTTGGACATTTTTTTGGGTCAGGGCCACTGACCCACGGAAGGATCAGTTGGGTGTTACCCAAAAGTGAGATTTAAAAAAAAAAAAAAAAAAAAAAAAAAGACACACCCCTCTCATGCAGCTTGGGGCACCTGTTTCCTTTGTGTTCCAGTCCCACAAGGGGGTCAAGAAGAGAGGGGGCAGAAATTCAGGGCTTCCCTCCAAGGCTGGATTAACTCTTCTGAGGGCTCAGGGCCAGGAGATTTTGTGGGGTCTCCCCAAGTTCTGGTGTGAGTACAAAAATGAAGGGTTCAGTATCTGGGAGGGAGGGCACTTCTGGGGAGCAGGGTGGGGTTGTGGGTACAGGGTCTTGGTGAGAGATATGGTGTGGGAGCAGGCTGAATGTAAAGCATATAGGGCCTGGCTGTGAGGTGGGGTGTAGGGAGTGGGCTGGGTGTGGGCAGGAGCAAGGAGGGGATTGGGCACTTACCTGGTGCAGTTCATGGGGAGGACAGAGAGGCCACAGGTGGCTCTGCACCATTCTGTGCTTGTAGGCACCACCTCTTGCTGCTCCTGGCCAATGGAAGTGACAAGGCTGAAGCCTGGGCGTTTTTATCATCTGCAAATTTTGTCAGTAGTGATTTTATATTTACATTGAGTTCATTGATGAAAATGTTGATTAGGATTGAGCCTAATACTGATTTTTATAGAACCGCATTAGGAACACTTCCAGCCTCCCTGCAGTTAGCCTGACTGGGCTGCCAACTACTGCTCCAGCCATGCAGACACCTGCTCTGGCCCCAGCCCCATTTCAGGTCCCACGGATGCCAATCTGGAACATCTGTCGTCTGGCAGGACCGCAGATGTTGTCAGATGAGAGAGCCCCAGATTTGGGAGATGCAACCTGTGTCATAATCTGAAAATTAGGAAGCGTTAAGTAAAAAGAAAATTTGGACAGAACTCTTTCACCTAAAGGAGGAGAATATAGTTATTGTTCGGATGATTGTGAAGCCAAGATTAAAGTTCAACTTTCAAATGAATTAGAGGATTATTCTTAAAAAGTGGGAAGGGGAATTAAGATGAAGCAAAATAAAAAGGCTGAGAGATTGGGCTAGTGCATCAAAGAAATAAAAACAAATGGGTTCCTAAATTTCTTATATTCTCAATATAGAATGTGTTAAGTGTATAGGCCAGTTTTTTATTATTTCTGATCATGTGCTGTCTGTGTGCCTTGCATTGTTTGCGACAGTCCCAGTGTCTGTCCCATGGTCCAGTTTGGTTTTGTTTACTAATGTACATTTCTCCTTTTGGTGGAATATGAAATAATATACTACTATATATGATAGCATAATACTCAGCTACTACATAAGTTTAGATATTTGTTACTGAATTTCAGATGCACTGTTTATCAATACTTCATTTCTCCTGTTTCTCAAACTCCTGTGTAAAAGCCTTCTTTTCTTTTGTAACATTGATCAGCCAAAACCAATATGAAACTAAACCTTAGAATTGTTCGTTGACCTTTATTTTTCTTACCTCTTTTTAATAGGCTTTCGAAAAATAAGTCTGGATGATCTCCGAAAAGCCTATATTGTGAAAGATGTGCAGCAGTATATACTCCATCGTCTAGATCAAGAAGAAGCACTGAGACAACATCTCACAAAAGAAACTGCAGAAATGCTGAACCAGCTTCACATCAAAAGCAGTGGTTGTTTTCTGTATCTAGAACGTGTACTAGATGGAGTTGTGGAAAATTTTATCATGCTAAGAGAGATCCGTGACATTCCTGGAACGCTAAATGGCCTATATCTCTGGCTCTGTCAGAGGCTTTTTGTAAGAAAACAGTTTGCAAAGGTCCAGCCCATTCTGAATGTAATTCTTGCAGCTTGTAGGCCCTTGACTACAACAGAATTGTATCATGCAGTATGGACCAAAAACATGACATTGACTGTGGAAGACTTTCAACGCAAACTAGATGTTCTGTCAAAAGTTCTTGTTAATGGGCTGGGAAATACTAAAATTTTGTTTCATTACAGTTTTGCAGAATGGCTGCTGGATGTAAAGCACTGTACACAGAAATATTTATGTAACGCAGCAGAGGGACACAGAATGTTAGCAATGAGTTACACCTGTCGAGCAAAGGATTTGACACCATTAGAGGCCCAAGAATTTGCATTGCATCTAATTAATTCAAATTTGCAGTTAGAGACTTCTGAACTGGCTTTGTGGATGATCTGGAATGGCACACCAGTCAAAGATTCTTTGTCCACTTTAATCCCAAAAGAGCAGGAAGTACTACAGCTGCTAGTAAAAGCTGGTGCTCATGTCAGCAGTGAAGACGACCGTACATCTTGTATTGTTCGACAAGCCCTGGAAAGAGAAGATTCTATTCGCACCCTGTTAGATAATGGAGCGTCAGTAAATCAGAGTGATTCAAATGGGAGAACATTGTTAGCTAATGCTGCATATAGCGGCAATCTTGATGTTGTTAACTTACTTGTTTCTAGAGGAGCAGATTTAGAAATAGAAGATACTCATGGGCAGACGGCACTTACTTTAGCTGCTCGACAAGGACATACCAAGGTTGTCAATTGTTTGATTGGATGTGGGGCTAATGTAAATCACACTGATCATGATGGCTGGACAGCACTAAGATCTGCAGCTTGGGGTGGGCACACTGAGGTGGTTTCCGCCCTTCTTTATGCAGGAGTCAAAGTGGATTGTGCAGATGCTGACAGTCGAACAGCCTTGAGAGCAGCAGCATGGGGAGGACATGAAGATATAGTGCTGAACCTGCTACAGCATGGAGCTGAAGTCAACAAAGCTGATAATGAAGGTAGAACGGCTTTGATTGCAGCAGCATACATGGGACATAAAGAGATTGTGGAGCACCTTCTGGACCATGGTGCAGCAGTAAATCATGAGGATGTAGATGGAAGGACTGCTCTGTCTGTTGCTGCACTTTGTGTACCTGCCAGTAAAGGGCATGCTTCAGTAGTTAGCCTTTTAATTGACCGTGGTGCAGAAGTAGATCATTGTGACAAAGATGGTATGACTCCGCTTCTGGTAGCTGCCTATGAAGGACATGTGGATGTTGTTGACTTACTTCTAGAAGGAGGCGCTGATGTGGATCACACTGATAATAATGGTCGTACACCCCTTTTGGCAGCAGCCTCTATGGGCCATGCTTCGGTTGTAAATACTCTTTTATTTTGGGGTGCAGCTGTGGATAGCATTGATAGTGAAGGACGAACAGTTCTTAGTATAGCCTCTGCCCAAGGTAATGTTGAAGTGGTACGGACTCTGCTGGACAGAGGTCTAGATGAAAATCATAGAGATGATGCAGGATGGACACCTTTGCACATGGCAGCTTTTGAAGGTCACAGATTGATATGTGAAGCACTTATAGAACAAGGTGCTAGAACAAATGAAATCGATAATGATGGACGTATACCTTTCATACTGGCTGCACAAGAAGGTCACTATGATTGTGTACAAGTATTACTGGAAAATAAATCTAACATTGATCAGAGAGGCTACGATGGAAGAAATGCTCTCCGAGTTGCTGCTTTAGAAGGTCATAGAGATATAGTTGAACTACTTTTCGGCCATGGAGCAGATGTAAACTACAAAGATGCTGATGGCCGGCCAACGCTTTACATCTTGGCATTAGAAAACCAGCTTACAATGGCTGAATACTTTTTGGAAAATGGTGCAAATGTAGAAGCAAGTGATGCGGAAGGCAGGACAGCACTCCACGTTTCGTGCTGGCAGGGCCATTTGGAGATGGTGCAGATACTGTTAACATACCATGCTGACGTGAATGCTGCAGACAATGAAAAGCGGTCTGCTTTGCAATCTGCTGCTTGGCAAGGCCATGTGAAAGTAGTTCGGCTTTTGATTGAGCGTGGAGCCTTAGTTGACCACACCTGTAATCAAGGTGCTACTGCACTCTGCATTGCAGCACAAGAAGGACACATCGATGTTGTACAGATATTATTGGAGCATGGTGCTGATCCAAATCATGCAGATCAATTTGGACGCACCGCTATGCGTGTTGCAGCAAAAAATGGACATTCTCAGATTATTAAATTACTGGAAAAATATGGTGCATCTAGTCTAAATGGCTGCACTCCATCACCAGTCCACACAATGGAGCAAAAACCCCTGCAATCAGTCTCTTCAAAAATGCAGTCATTAACTATAAAATCAAATAGTTCAGGTAGCACAGGTGGAGGTGATATGCAGCCTGCTATGCGAGGTTTGTCTAATGGGCCTGCTCATGCTTTCAGTTCTCCCTCAGAATCTCCAGATTCTACAGTGGACCGTCAGAAATCGTCTTTATCAAATAATTCTCTCAAAAGTTCGAAAAACTCTTCTCTACGTACTACGTCATCTACAGCAACTGCTCAAACGGTGCCTATTGACAGCTTCCATAGTATGTCATTTACAGAACAAATACAGCAGCATTCCCTGCCTCGTAGCAGAAGCAGGCAATCAATTGTGTCTCCTTCTTCCACAACTCATTCGTTAACACAGAATCATAATTCGCCAAGTAGTGAATTTGAATGGAGCCAAGTAAAGCCCAGTTTGAAATCAACTAAAGCAAACAAAGCGGGGAAGACTGAAAACTCCAGCAAATCTGGCTCTGCTGGGAAAAAAATCAAGCAGAGCAGCTCCTCCCAACCAAAAGTTTTGGAATATGAAATGACTCAGTTTGATAAACGAGTACCTGTTGCCAAATCTGGGACCAGCGTGGCACTCAAGTCAACGCAGTCAGAACCACAGTGCAAAATTTTGGTTCCTCCTCCTCAGCAAGAAGTTTGTCGACCTCAGCAACAGTTCCTAATTCACCAACAGAGTGGGGAACAGAAGAAGCGAAATGGAATAATGACAAACCCAAATTATCACCTTCAAAGCAATCAGGTTTTTCTTGGTAGGGTTTCTGTTCCACTTACAGGACAGGAGAGAGGACTTCAGGAAGTTTTGGAAGGCTATCCTCCTGCAGAAACTGAATTAAGCCTTAAGCAAGCCTTAAAACTTCAGCTAGAGGGAACTGATCCCAGCTTCAATTACAAGAAGGAAACACCACTGTAATAGGTAAACCACTTAATCATATAGGGCTTGTCTGCATGGTACATGAGTGTATACCAGCTATGGTTGTAAGTTCTAGTGGACACCGTTGTATTGCAAGCTAACTGGTCACACAGACCCAGCTGGCATATTTTAAACATTGCTTAACTCATGCTGGCATAGTCCCAAATAATAGTATATAATGTCACCACACACTAGGAAGCTTTTAATGCACACCACCAGGGTCCAGATGGATAGTTAACATGTGACACACTGGTATTCATTAAAAGTTGCACCTTCACTCATACACAGTAATGTACCATATAGACAAGCCATAGACAAAATATGTGCATTTGAAATATAACTTCTGTACATTTTTAAAGAATTATAAAATCTTAATCAAAATTATGAACTGTCAGTTTTTTCAAATGAGCTTATTGGATTTCTGTATTATTAAATGTTTCTCAAAACATTAACAAAAACTAGTTGGATGATCAGTACGCTTTCTTGCAAACAGATATAAAGCTAAAGGCATGGTGTTGCTCCATTACATTTGATAAGTAGCTGAGTAAGTAGCATGTGTCATACAGACTTGATTCATTTGCATTATTTTCAACTGAAATGTTAACATATCTTGCTCTATTTTCAGTGCTGTGCTGAAATGCATTTGTTTACACCTACCCTCTTAAAAAATGTTAGTCTTGCAAGTTACAATTAAAAATAAAATTTCTTTCAGTTAAATAGAATAAAACTAGAGTAAGTTCTGTATAACTTAAAGTAACTTATGTGGCCATCATCGTGCCTTGAGAGAAGTATCAAAAATTTCCTTCAAAGAAGATGGGATCTGAGATGGCCTTCGTGCATCCTGTTTTTTAAGATGGGATTATAGGACCAGTTACATTGTGTGTTGATACAGACGTTCTTAAGTATAATCTGAGAATTCAAATGAAATTAATATTGGTTTCTCGTTGACCGTGTAATACATTTTCAGCTATAAATTCTGCAGGTTTGAATTCCTTTTCTCCTTACAGAAATTGTCCAGGAGTTAAATAGATAATTGCTCTCTTCCAGCCCCTATTCCTGCAACGTCCTTATGAAGTTTTATGGTCTTTTAAGGTATTGTGGCATTATTGATAATGATCCCATTAAACATTTGCGTTTCAGAGGAGCAGCGTCTTTCTGAAATGCAAAAGCTACTTCATACACGTTGCTTATTTCCCACAATATCTTTTTTATTTGTTTACATTAATATTACAGTGCAGGCAGATCAGAGTTATTCCTTCTTAGAACAAAAATGTTGTTGCTGCTAGCTATCTTAGTTTTGCAGTTAGTCAACAACGGTATTGTGTATGTGTGTGTACTGTTGCTTATTAGTCTTGTCAGTCATCTGATGGTGAAACATTCATAAATCTTTCTCTATCAAAAGAGGGTTTTTATCCCAGACTGCCTTGGAATGTAGAAAAAATTTTTCACTGACCTGTATGTCCCTTCTTACTATTCCTATGCTACAAGTTTAATTCCTAAGGTTTATTTTGAAAGGGAAGAAAGCATTATACAAGATTCTGAGATGCTTCCCCAAATACGTGAGGCAGCTCTAATGCCAACCAGTTAAACTAGCTTGATGCTTCAGACAAAGAACATTCCAATCTTGCTCATACGTAAAACTTTAATATTTGCACAGTGTAAATAGTCTGCATTTTCACAGCACCTATAGCTACCACCTTGTTTCTAGTAATGTCTTGGGGAAAAACTTCAAAAGTACCTGTATGACTTGGAGTCGTAATTCTCATTAGAATTCAACAGAGCTTTAGAACTCAAAGAACTCAAAGTGTGCTAGTAATTCTTGAAAATGGGGCTTAGGTTCCTTCGACACTTTTGTGTTTTTCAGAGTTTTACCATACTTCATATAATATTTGATAGGGTTAACAGGCTGCATAATCAGTCCCTTTATTTCATAACCATGCTATCATGTGAGCACTCTAGGTACTGTCTCTGAACAGTAATTAAGAGAAATGAAATTTAAAATAACATGATGGAAATGTGGAAGCTGTGTCAAAGAGTCTACCCATCAAGTCCACCAGGACAGAACTACTGTGCAGGAGTGTAGATACCGTCATTCATGTTGCTAACTCTTTTCAATTGCCTGATTTTAGAATTAATAAATTTAAAATATAAGAAAAGTTTGTGGCAATAACCTTATGTATAGTTTTATAACTGTATGTTGACTCAATTAATTTAATGTTCTTTCCATTTAACACTCACATACATACATACATACATACATATTGGGTAAAATGAAATATGACTAAAGATCAACATTTTCATTCTTTTAAATCTTTTTACAATAACATGTAAAAGTAAACTTGCATATCTGTTGTGGTGACAGCTTTATGGTGCAACTTGAAAACTATTTATTTTGACGTCTTCTATATTTCTTTGCCACATCCCAATTTCAGAAAATCCACTAATCAATAAAACAGGTGGACTTTTTCTTGAAGTTCATCTTAGTACTTCCCCTAAAAATATTTCACAGATTATTTTTGATTATTTTGAATGAATAACCTATGTAACATCATGTTAGAAAATATTTCACTACAGAGAATCTCATTGCCAGTCTCCAAGGTCTTCCAGAACTGGAGCTCCAACCCACCATTCATTGCCTTTCTCAGCAGTGTTTTCCAAAGTTTCCATTGGTATCGGGGCCAGATAAGTGCCAGGATGGATAGTGAATGTAATAATGTGTTTTTGTTTTCAAAGAAAATCTTAATTTCAGTACTATTATTTCTAAATATCTTTAGCTGGAAACTGTGTGTAGTTGTCTATCTGTAAATATATATATATATATATATAGAGAGAGAGAGAGAGAGAGAGAGAGAGAGAGAGAGAGAGAGAGAATAGTTCCAAATTCAATATTTTAATTTTGCACTTTTAGGCCAGTTCCATGATACAGAAGAACAGAAGAATGTCTGCCTGGAATGGTTTAATCAGCTGGCTGGGATGAAAGCGTATAATGCTTTGGTAGTCCACCTAGAAAACCATGAATGCGATTACTGCAGTACAATTACCTTAATTACTGTAATGTGCCTGAATTTTAAGGCTGCCTTCTCACTGTAACCCTCTGTGCTTCAGAAGTTTATTTTGTGTACGTTGTACATAATACACAGAATAAGCTCTTTTTTTCTTAATTGCAGAATAATATATGCTGTGTTTCCCTGACAACAGCTGAAAAACTGTAAAAGCAAAGATTTTTGATTTCCAATTCCAGAAGGCTTGATAAATGTGCATGTGCCACAAAGAGCTACTTATAGGAGGGCAGTGCTTTCTGTATTTATTTTGTTTTCCTGTGGTAAAGGAAACTAAACAGACATTTTACACCATATTTGCATTGCTGTAATGTATGGCCATTTTCCTGTATATTTCAAAAGTTCTCTAAAGAAAAACAAGTCTGGTAACAGTATTTGAACTTACAGTACTTGTATGTTCTGTCTGTAAAACTACTCTGTTCAATGGTAGAGATGTGAGTTTATAATCGTATACATTGGTGTAATAAAATGCTATTTCTACAATTGCAACATGAAATCTGAATGCGCAGACTTGCTACAACTAAAAATTATAGGAACTATGCATGTGTATCCAAGGGCAAAATTTAGCCCATACTTAATAGTCTAGTATGATAGATAAAGAAAGCTGGATTAATTTCAATATGAGGTGCTTAAGTATAATGTGCTAAAATTTAAGGCCTGATTCTGCTTGCACATACATCTTCATGAGAACTCAGGAATAACTCCATTAAAGTAAGTGAATTCATACCTTGTAATATTTGTGCAAGAAAGCAAAAAACAGGTCCATTGTATGTAACAGCGTACAGTAGAAAATTTTCTCTATTCATGAGGGATGAACATGCACAAATCTTAACGCTATCACTCATGAATCATTAAGCTGATTAACACCTGAAAATACAAAGTATATTGCACCATTCACTATGATAGTCTGATTCTAGATAATAAAACTTAATATTTTCTATGTAAGTATTTTCTCTAAAGACTTGAATTCAACTTTTTGCATACTGTGATTCTGTGCATTTCCTGAATAGTGTGATGTAAAGGTATGATGGTGAGCTAATCATAAGTTTAGACAAATGGCCCTTGGATGCATATACATGGTCTATTCCAGGAAACGTAAAATCTTGACAGCTTAATACTAAGGTGAACAGCCATCACAGCATAATTTTTTTTAAATTAGAACGCCTCCTTATTCACTCGTATTATCAATGTAAAAAAATGTTTTTCATAGGCATATGATGTATAGTAAAATGTAATGTTAGAAGTTGACACCATAGCAATATTGATAATTCTGAAGTGAATGTTTTGAGTATTTAATTTCTTGTCCCTGTGGGATACTTATAAAAATAAAAAAATGAACTCTTGCAGAATAGCCTTAAGAATGTTAATGGTTCACTAAAGAGAGAGTATCAGAAAGCTACAGCAAACTTGTTATGAACCTCAACTATAGTGTATTTGCAATACTGTGCAAGAACACGACGTTCTCCTTTTTTTAATTAGGTGTATGTTTTGTTCTGTAGAAAGAAATCCCTGAAGACTTGCATTTTCTAATACCTTGATTGTTGTTGGGATTGTATTTATTTAATTTTATTGTTTTTGTTACAAAATGCACATTGGATCGGGGGCAATGATATGGCCAATTTCATAATGGGCTACAATTTCCAGACAGCTTCAAGTTATTCTGTGAGTAATATTTACGTTTGAAACATTTGGTGGATAAACCCTACATATAAATCAACTGAAAGAACACCTGTTGAAAAATACTTTCAGAACCAAAATAGTGGTTCCTGCAGCTTTTCAGTATTGCTTTGGAATAGAACATGAATTATTCTATTAAAATATCCACTTAGATAAAGGTGTTTTATGTGTGATTTTAATATCACAATTTATGTGCGCTGTACTGTGCTAAGACAGAAAAACTAATATCCCGCCAAATGTTACCAGTTCAGCTCGGAATTTTAAGAGGTTGAGTGATGTCCTGCTGTCTGTAGAATCGTACAGAAGTTAGTGAGGTTACACATGTGTAACTCAGACTAGAATTTAGGCTGTCAAATCTTTCTCTGTTCCATATTTTGTTGTTCATAACCCACTAGGTGACTAGTCCTTTCTCCTAATCACATTTCATGCAATCGCTCCTACGATCATCTTTCCAAAAGTGATCAAAAATTCATGATGGGCAAGCTAGATGAAGGACTGTCTTGTGAGCATTAATATCAATTCCGTGTACTTGTGGAGAAGAGCTTCAAAAGAGAAAAGTGTTGAAATTTGTTAGACCTGAAAAGGTATTGAGGTACCGTGTTGCCCTTTTGTCCTCCTTGTGACCAGTATTGAAAGTATTACCAATGATTTAAAATAAAAGGTGGTTTCCCTTAATCACTCTGCTATGCAAATGTGTTATGCTTAATATCCTCCATCTGATCTTTTCCGTTAATGTGGTTTGCAGATAGACTTTTTTGTTTTTGTTTTTCCCCTGAATGCGGTTGTATATAGCCTATAATGTACATTGAATGAATTTCACATTGTAAAATTTTTATTTTATTCCTTGTATTATATTAAACAAAAGGTCCTATGTATATGAAAGTGCATAATAAATATATTTGCTTTTCAGCAGCTATCTGTTTTATTTTACAACCATCTTTCTTGGGACGTACCAGGAAAAGGTTCTTAAAATTAGGAAAACTTGACTAGCATTTGTTAAGCATCTTATAAATCCTTATGAAGATTAGAATAGGATTTAGAAATATCATAAGCATTTTTTAGGCTACCATTTTTAAAGTTAAATGCTGAAGGTAGCTCCTAAATTTATTTTTTGACAACTGTTTGTGGCCTGATAGTTCAAAAATTCTGACTTCTCAACAGCTTCTAATGACTTCAGATTTAGCAGATTTAGCTGAATCCTGGAAATCATCAGGAATAAAAAGCACAGTTATTAACCTGTTTTGTAACTTGTCCTTTGAGACGTGTTGCGTGTCAATTTTTGTTTGGGTGTCTGTGTAATGCCTGTTCGAGGAAACGTACATCTTCGGCAGTCGTGTGCACCTACATGATACTATAAAAGGAGGCAACAACTTAGATCAGTAATGGAATGGATATATATAATACATCTCAAATAACAGTTAAAGAACGCATCTGTTTCACTTCAGGTGACTCACAAGTAGTTAGGTCTGGAGATGTGTTTGGAATCTACCTGAATAATTACCATGATGGATGTTGTTCCCTGCAACCTGTGTGCTTGTACTGCCACTCACAGAGAGATTTAGCTGCTTCCCAGCTGATTAGCAGAGTGCCCACAGCTAGGTTTTTTTGTTTCTACTGGTGGTGCACATGCCTCGGGGCACATGCAAAAATCTGTTCTGCACATGGATGGAAAAGATTAGAATTATAGATCTAAACTTGGCAAAGTACTTTGAAAGCCAAGCCAAGGAGTTTTTTCTTCAACCTTAGGAGAGCAGTGACCGGAAGAATGTTCGTAAGTATGTAGCTTGATTGAGTTGGAATTGGAAAATTTATCAGGAATTTCATATGCCTTGTTTTTTAAAACGTTTGAGGAAAGTTATCTACCAACACTCTTAATTACATTAACCTTCTTGTAGATACAGTGGCTACCAAAAATGTTACTGTAACAGAGAGCAAGTGGCTCAAAGTAGGGTCAAAGGTTGAACTTGTTAACCCTGCCCGTTTTCAAGGAGGAATGGGATCCCTGATCAAATAAATTGGGTAGCAGCCAGGACTAGTGAAATACCTTTCTGTTTTCACCTTATGGAGAATCGTTTCCACTTCATCAGGTATGAAGCTTAGCAGATTTTCTTCCTGCTATTCAGAAATATTTTAAACATTTGGAGAACACTATTCCATCTCATGCCCTCAATGTTCCTGATTAATTCCTCAAAAGATAGACATATCTGGGTGTAACATCTGTGTTCCTGTGAGATCTTGTGATTTTAAGGTAGTGTCACTGGAGCCTTGACAGTTAGCAGACTTGGAGGTCCAATGATAGCAAAGCCAAACTGAAGCTTGAGTTTGGATAACATCTTGGGAAGGATTAAGAACAGGAGGTTAGGCATACAACAGCTTGACTTTCCAGGATACAAGGAAAGCATCCATAAGGGAGCCTGGAACAAGAATTGGTACTCTTTGTTGGGTAGAAAACAAGCATCCCTTCCATACACCTTGTATCTGAAAAATTAGTCTTGTATCATCTATGAAAGGCTGCTCATGATTGCTGAATGATCTCTATAGGCAATTTTTCCAAGCAGTTCTGAACATCAAGGAGGTGTGAGGATTTGAGATGTATTGCATTGCTCCTATAAGCTCTCAAATATATGTTGTCTCTTGACACAGAGGATATGCTGTGGCTTCTCGCTGCCTGTTCAGCATCATATTGTCTGTGAGGGCTTGTAATATTTCTTTCCTAATGCAAGGGAGAAAAGCTAAGCAGGCCAGGTGAATAGCCCACAACTCCCACAAATGTATATAGACCTAAGCTTTTATGTAATCAAAGTTTTTTGAAATCATATGATCCATAGATGAGCTTCCCAACCGTAACCAGAATTACCACAGTCAAAGCAGAGGTAAAGGGAGCTCCCAAGCGCACACTGTGCGTCCGTCCATCCTGCTGAGGATAACCTAGGCAACCAGGTGACACTTCTGGACTGCAGACGAGGGAGGAGGAGCCTGAGGGTTTTGAATTGGAACTGGGAGTTGGAAAGCAGTTAGTCTGGGAGACAGAGAGACAAAGGAGGGTGCAAGGCCCCAACTCTGGGGGCACCCGTGGGGCCTCCTCTCCCCAAAATGGATAGGAATGACTCTCTTTGCCTGCTGTACTGATTTCTCTGTACGATGCTGTGTCCCTGTTGGCAAATAAACCCACTGCTCTTCTGCTGAGAGAGTCGTTCCTGTCTGCAAATGGGATGCAGTGCTTGGGGATCCCTGAACTTCATTATGCTGGTGGCAGAGGTGGGATGTACCGCACCCTGTGGATGGTGCATCTGGCAATAAGTGACTGAAGCACAGGAGGAAGAAGGGGGGCCAGCGAGACCCAATTGTGATGAAGGGCAGCAAGGTGCAGCTCCCTGAGGTGGAGGGGCCTGTGGCTGAACCCAAGAGAGTGTGGTCAAGTTCCCCGAGAGGGGGTGTCACACCCGAGGAGGGGTTATTTCTGGGATTCTATTGGAATTGGTCCAAGAAGGTGGAGGGGCCTATGGCCTAACCCCGGAAATGTGTGACCCACAAGGAATCTTAACACACTGACAAGCTGTGTTAGTCTGTATCTTCGAGAACAAGAAGTCCTGTGGCACCTTATAGACTAACAGATATTTTGGAGCATAAGCTTTCGTGGACAAAGACCCGCTTCATCTGATGGCATTCCCCCGGGAATCATGGGGTGCAGCAGGCATCGGCCTGTGAATGTGCAAGCCTGTTCAGCAATTCTTCTTTGAGTGTCCCCGTGGGTGCTCCACAATAGGTGACGGCTTGGCCGGCGCCGCAGATCGGATCTTCCAAGCAGTTTCTGCCGGACCGCGCATGCGCCGGCGCGCGCCGCTCCCTGGCGCGCTCCTGGCCATGTGCGCGATCCGGTCCCCGCCAGTTCCTCTCAACCGCCGTCGGCTGCAGACGGAATCCGACTAGGCTAAAGCCACATAGCGTATTCAACGACTTTAATTGTTTTCTCTTTAAAGTTTTCAGTTATTTAGGCTACCATAAGTAGCCGGTTGTTATTTTGTGAAAGAAAGAAAAAAAAAAAAAAAAAACAACAAACAAGCTACGGAGGGACAGCTCAAGCCAGTCCCAGTAACAAGCGCCGGAGGCCGGGAGCTAGGGCCATCAGCCCTCCTGCTGAGGCAGGCCATCGGACGGGGAAACAGCACAAAGAGGGTGCTAAGTACCCATAAACAAACTCAAAGACTCACCAACAATGTCCTCCTCAGGCTTTAAAAAATGTGAGTCCTGCCGAGAGGCGATGCCAGTGTCCGATGGGCACAGTCTCTGCATAAGGTGCCTGGGGGAGTCCCAAGTGGCACAAAAATGCGCCTTCTGTGCAAAATTAACAACAAGAGCACGGAGAGACAGGGAGATGAGGATTAAACTGCTGCTTCTTGACAAGGCCCTCCAGCCAGACGTGCCGGAGCGGCCGCAGCAGGAGGGACCCTCCGGGGCCCTTAGAAGAAAAGCTGCCTCCCTCACTCCATCAGCGCAAAAACGGAGGAGAGTTTCTCCAACCCGATCCCTGCCGGCAGCAACGGTGAGCGGGACAGGAGGAGCAAGCAGCCCCCAGCTGCAGCAACAGCTGATCGGCGGCGGCACGGAGAGCCACGTGGAAGCAGCTCAGCCTCCGATGATCAGCCAGCCGCCCCGCACTGCAGGCAGGGCGGCGGCTAAGCAAGCGCCGGTACCGGCGGCAACGCAGGCAGCGGCACCAACCCCCGGGGAACCGGCGGTGCAGAGCGTGCAGGCACGTAGCCTGCAGGCACAGAAGCACTCCGCACGTGCGGCACCGCCTTCGAGCGTGCCTAGCACGGTGCCGACGGGGCCGGGATCCCCCGCCCATCAGGGGGCGGAGTTACCTCCCTTAGGGAGGGGAAAGGCTGCACACAAGAGGAGGCACTGCAGCCCCTCTCCAGACAGGGCTGTGGAGCTCTTTTCTCACAGCCCTCCGCTCATGTTGCAGACTCCAACCAGAAGGCAGGGGTCCCCCCTAGCCTACCCGGAGCCCCCTTCTCCTTTTCCTGCAATCAGCCTCCCCATGGCTGGCACCACCCTCACCCTTCCTGGGATTTGAAACGCTGGACTATTATGCAAAATCGCTCTCTCCAGTGTCTCGACGATCCCCCTCTCCCAGACACAGAGGGTACGTGCAAAGGGAATGGTCAAGGTCACCTTCCCAGGAACAGTGCCTATACTGCCATGGTCGTCCCTACCACGCGGGGCATGGACACCATCGGCAATCTACCAGGGAAAGATCCCCACTTACTACCTCGTACCCCCGAGGGCAATCGCGATCGGGGACAGAGACTCAAACGTCCCAGGGGGGACTGGCCGTAGACCCACGAGATTTTCCCTCGCATACCTCCAGCGAGAGGGCACACCATCACCATCAAGAACCGGAAGGGTCCAAAGAAATGTACCCCAGCGGTTCCTCGTTTTCCTCCCCGGATGAGGCCACGGCCTTAGGGGACGTCCATCCTAAGGACGATCTCAAACAGTTTCAGGAGCTGTTTAAGAGGGTAGCTTTCACGCAAGGCATCCAGACAGCACAAGTGCAAGAGAAACATCATAAGCTCCTTAAAAATTTGAGCTCCCCGGCCTCCTCCAGAGTAGCAATCCCGCTTGATGAAGCGATCTTGGAGTCCGCCACTACCATATGGCAGACCCCTGCAACTATTCCGCCTGTTCAAAAGAGCGGATAAGAAATACTTCGTGCCGGCGAAGGGCATGGAGTTCTTGTTTAGCCACCCCCAAGGAGTTTGGCAACAAAGACTAAAAACATCTCAATTTAAAACAGGGGGAACGGACAGAGATGCCAAGAAGCTAGAGCTGTTCGGCAGAAAGGTCTACTCCTCCTCCACCTTAACGTTGCGCATGGCAAATTACGCAGCGCACTTGGCGAACCATAATTTCGACAACTATGCCAGATTAACTTCCCTCATGGACTCGCTTCCAGAGGACAAAAAGCCGGTCCTCAAGGCCATAGTGCAAGAGGGCTACGCGGCTGCGAGGATGGAAGTTCAGATTGCTTTGGACGTTGCGGACACGGCAGCACGTTCCACAGCAACTGCAGTGGTGATGCGACGGGAGTCCTGGCTCCAGACCTCGGGTATACCGAGAGATCTGCAAGCGAAGATAGTCGACCTTCCCTTCGACTTGCAGAAGCTGTTTGCTGAATCAACTGACTCGGTCCTTCATTCCAGTAAAGATTCAAGAGCCACACTCAGGACCCTGGGGATTTACACCCCTCCATACTCAAAGAAAAGGTACTACCCACAGCAAAGGCGGTACCAGTACCAGCAACAGCGCCCCCAGTATCACAGGGGTTACGAGCAAGGGCGGCATCAGCAGCACCAGCAGTACAGAACCCCCAGGCGACGCTCACAACAGGGCCGTCCGTCCTCGGGGCGGGGCCAAAGGCCACAAGTTTGACATACAGATCCAGGGCTGCGCCATCACCACCATTGCACAAGATCATGCGAAACGGCTTTTTCACCATCGCCTCCGACCATTCTACGACCAGTGGCAAAGGATCACCACAGACAAATGGGTGCTGGAGATCATAGCCAAGGGGTACGCCATCCCCTTCCAGTCGCTCCCGCCGCCACGACCCCCGCCCAAGCCCCACCCTCAGGAGGCCTCCCATGTAGCCAGGCTCAGGCAGGAGGTGGCCCACCTCGAGTTCTTAGGGGCGGTGGAGAAGGTGCCGGAGCAACTGCAAGGGAAAGGGTTCTACTCTCGGTATTTCCTGACGGAGAAAAAGACAGGAGGCTGGAGGCCCATCTTAGACCTTCGTGGCCTCAACAGGTATCTACGCAAGCAACGTTTTCGGATGATCACGATTGCCTCCATCCTTACAGCACTGGACGATGGAGACTGGTTCGCAGCCCTCGATCTACAAGATGCGTACTTCCACATAACCATCTATCCAGCTCACCGGCATTTTCTCCGGTTCATGGTGGGCAACGAACACTTCCAATACAAGGTCCTACCGTTTGGCCTTTCCTCGGCCCCCGGAGTCTTCACCAAGACCTTGGCAGTGGTGTCAGCCTACCTGCACAGACAGGGGGTGTTTATCTTCCCGTATCTGGACGACTGCCTGCTCAAAGGGACCTCGAAAAGGGAGGTCCTCCGCATGATACGCGTCACAGCAAACACGTTCTCCTCACTTGGCCTGGTTATCAATCTGGCAAAATCAAAGATAGACCCCTCACAGGACATAGAGTTCATAGGGGCTCGCATAAACTCGGTCTCGGCGAGAGTATACCTACCAGAGGCTCGCTTTCGAGCCATCGGTTCCCTCGTGCAGGTCATCACCTTCAGCCCTACAGTGCCGGTCTTGACGTGCTTGCAGCTGCTGGGCCACATGGCAGCGGCGACGTTTGTGGTACAGAACGCCAGGTTGCACATGCGCAGCATGCAACACTGGCTGGCAAGTGTATACAAGCCGGCAGTACACACCGTTCACAGGGTGGTGTCGCCCTCACCTGGGGTGCGCGAATCCCTGCAATGGTGGGTAAACCCTGGGAACTTGCTAACGGGTACCCTTCCATCAGCCGCAAATATCGGTTTTCCTCACTACGGATGCCTCCCTCATAGGGTGGGGAGCGCACATGGGCGAAGAGGTGGCTCAAGGACTGTGGTCACCCACGGAACAGTCTCTACATATCAATGTTCTAGAGCTCAGAGCAGTGTTCAACGCCTGCAAACACTTTCGAGACCGTATACGAGGCAAAGTCGTCGGGATCAGTACGGACAATACCTCCACCATGTTTTATATAAACAGGCAAGGAGGAGCTCGATCCCGTACCTTATGCGCGGAAGCAGTCCGCCTATGGAACTGGTGCATCGCCCACGATATAATCCTGAGAGCCTCATACTTGCCGGGCGCGCACAACGTGAAGGCAGACCAGTTGAGCAGGCGTTTTGCGCTCACCCACGAGTGGCAGATCCGTCCCGATCTACTACGGCCGATTTTCCACGCATGGGGGTTTCCCCAAATAGATCTGTTTGCCACTCAGCACAACAAACAGTGCCCATGATTCTCCTCCAGAGCAGGGCTGGGCCGGGGGTCCCTGGGGGACGCGTTTGCGATCCCGTGGGGGGGGCCCCCTGCTTTACGCGTTTCCCCCCGCAGTGCTGATCCACAAGGTTCTGCAAAAAGCCAGGAGAGAAAAGGCTCGGATGATCCTGATAGTCCCAACGTGGGATCGCCAACAATGGTTCCCCCTACTCCTGCGCATGTCGGACCGCCCACCGATGCCTCTTCCGGTGGCGCCGGATCTGCTCACGCAAGCCCAGGGGTCCATAGTGCATCCGCACCCCCAAAGCCTGCGACTGCAAGCGTGGCTAATCCATGGCTCAGCTCCCTAGAGAGCACATGCACAGTGGAAGTACAGCAAGTCCTAGAAAGTAGCAGGAGGACTTCCACTAGGAAAACCTACAAACAAAAATGGACTCGCTTCATGGCTTGGTGTTCTACCAAGCAGCTGGCCCCCCTTTCGGTGCCTATACCTACAATTCTAGAGTATTTACTGGACCTCAAGAAAGCAGGACTCTCGCTATCCTCGTTAAAGGTCCACCTTGCCGCCATCTCGGCGTTCAGACATGAGGATGGGGGGCACACGGTGTTCGCCCACCCTATGGTTACCAGGTTCCTCAAAGGGTTGGTAAACCTCTACCCCCCTCGGAAACCGATTCCACCCTCGTGGAGCTTGGACCTGGTGCTTACCACACTCATGGGACCACCGTTCGAGCCCTTGGCCACGGTTCCCCTTCGCCTCCTTACAATAAAGACGACCTTTCTTCTTGCAATTACGTCGGCTCGTCGGGTGAGCGAGCTTGCGGCAGTCATGGCAACGCCACCCTGCACTGTCTTTTCCAAGGAGGCGGTAACCATACGGCTGCATCCAGCCTTTGTTCCCAAAGTTTCTTCCGAGTTTCACATCAATGAACCTATTGTTCTACCCTCGTTTTATCCAAAGCCTCATACCTCCAGCGAAGAGGCGCGCCTACACCTCCTGGACGTGAGGAGGGCGCTAGCCTTCTACGTAGACAGGACCAAGTCCTTCCGGAAAACGGATAGACTCCTAGTCTCCCTCGCTCCCAAATCAAAAGGAGAAGGTCTCTCATCGCAGAGAATCTCAAAGCACATTGTATCCTGCATAAAAATGTGCTACGAGCTCAAAAAGACTCCTTTGTCGGCCACTCCCAGGGCTCATTCCACCAGGGCGGTGGCAGCATCAACAGCCTTTTTCAAGGGCGTTGCATTGAAAGACATTTGCAGAGCGGCGACCTGGTCATCCTACGACACCTTCGCCAAACATTACGCCCTTCACAGGTTATTCCAAGAGGATACCCGTCTCTCCGCAGCGGTCCTCTCGGGGACCAGCTGCACTTAATCCGATTACCCACCACCTATCTTGGGTTACTGCTGGGTAGTCACCTATTGTGGAGCACCCACGGGGACACTCGAAGAAGAAAGAGAAGTTACTCACCGTAGTAACGGTGGTTCTTCGAGATGTGTCCCCGTGGGTGCTCTACTTCCCGCCCATTCTCCCCGCTTCGGATCTCTGTTAGTGTTTTGCAGGGGCACCCGAGGCGGTTGGTCGAGGAACTGGCGGGGACCGGATCGCGCACATGGCCAGGAGCGCGCCAGGGAGCAGCGCGCGCCGGCGCATGCGCGGTCCGGCAGAAACTGCTTGGAAGATCCGATCTGCGGCGCCGGCCAAGCCGTCACCTATTGTGGAGCACCCATGGGGACACATCTCGAAGAACCACCGTTACTACGGTGAGTAACTTCTCTTTCCTCTGTGAAACAGCAGCACCTGCAAACTGCATTGAGATTAAAGGATGGAACGAGAGAGAGAGAAAGAGAGAGAGGTATCATGAATGTGCAATTATGGAGCTGAGGGTTAAGGAAACTCCTGCAGGGGTGAGCCAAGATGGGGACAGGGAGCCCTGGACTGCATGGAGCTCTGAACCAAATGGCCTGCCACAGTTCAAGGAGGGAAGGAGTGATTCCAACCCATTGTCTACTAGTGGCCAGGACAGGCCTGTGAAGAGTTTTCCAGGCCTGGGCCCAGGAAGGGTGCCTGTGTGTCTGTGCAGGAAAGCAGCTTGGCCACTGGGAATGGCAAGTTGTCTGTGAGAGAAGCTGACTCATCATCTGGGTGTATGTGTGAGACCAGCCAGTGGGGCTGGGACAGAGGAGACCGTCTGTGATTTTCTCTCTGTGTTGAACAGTAGCAGCATGCCTGCAGAGAGAGCAGAGCCTGCATTTGAAGAAGGTGCCAGCGAGGAAACTAGTCCATTGCCTGAGGAAGACTCCCTGCAGCCTGTGGTGGCTGGAGAGAGAACCACAAAAGAGCATTCCAGGTGTGATTCTGAACCCAGACTGGGGGGCTGGAACAGAGCGAATGTCTCAGGGATGGGCAGTGGCATCCCTGATAAGGATGCTGTTCCTTGGTGCAAGGAAGGTGCTTCTACTTCTGGGGAAGCTAATTCTTTGCCTGAGCTTAGGTTGGCTCAAAATGGTGGTAAGATGCCAGAGTTGGATCTGAGTGTAGCTGAAGCCCAGAAGGAACTGGTTGTAGCTCAAGGGAGGAGGGCTCCTGTAAAGGCAGATGGAGGTCAGTTGTTGTTTGAGGGAACTCGTGAGGAAGGGGCTTCTCCTGGAAGTTTCTCTGAGCAGTCTGTGGTAACTGCAGGGAATGGGAGCAAGGTAAATGAGTGTGATCAGGAAAATTGCTTCTGTAGAAGGCAGGAGTTTGTTTGAGGGAGAAGTTTGTCTCAGCTCCTGATGGCCAGGACCTGCCTGAGTGTGAGACCATTGGCTTTTCTTTGGAAGGGTCCTGAGCAAACAATGTAAAGGTTTCTCATGAATTGGAAGTTGGTTCAGGTAAAGTGAAAGCTGTAAGGGAATGAGAGTAGCCCTGTGATAACCAAGTCACTGGGTGTGACCATCTTACTGGGAGTGTAGCCCTGATCCCAGTTGCTTGCAGAAGAGGGCCAGCAATTCCCCATCACCAGATACTGGAAACACTTGTATTCTTGTAATGAATGCCACTTCTGATTCCATGGGGAGGCAGAAGTTGGCAGTAGAAGGACAAAGGAGTTGTGGGCCTGGTGGGCCAGTAAGGAGTAAGCAGGGATTCTTTCATGTGGATTTTGTCTGGGACTCGCAAAGCAACTTTCAAAAAGCAGCAGGAGGAGGAGGAGGTCTCCCTGAGGATCAGCAATGGCCTAGCTTTTGGTAGAAGGAAGGGCACACCCAGAGAGATCAAATGCACACCCCACAGGGCAAGGGGGAAGATTAGAACTTGATGATGCAAAAAGCCTCAGCCATTTAGCCCCAAAATGCCAGGTTCTCAAGAGTGTTACACAAAGGTTGTGGTATACCAAAGAGCAATGTAAAGGTACAATTGCAATGGGTTTTTTCTTGCAACTTATGTTAACTGTTGTAACCAATGGGTGCTGTTACCAAAAGCTGTAGAATTGTGCCATGTACTGAATGTTTGGAAAGAACCATGTAACATATTGATATTGATGTATATGCGTGAATTGTATGTTTGTAATTCTAAAATGTCACAGTTGTCCCCTGTAACTAATCTTGCAACCTCTCACGTGAGAAGGAATATTCCAAACCTATTGTGGGATGTGGAAAGGGAAACTGAGGTACACAACCATTTTGATTGCATGGCTAAATTCCAAGGGTAGAAAGCATTTGTACCTTCATTTACTGAAAGTGACTGAATTCCAAACATTTGCTGGAGCAGCTGTGTGGGCTGGTGGGCAGATGGGGCAGGGGCCCATACCAGAGAGGGACTGTTTGGCCTGCTGGTGCTGGAGCAGCTGTATGGGCTCTGCCTGCCTGACATAAGATGGTGGCTGATGGACCAGAGGCCGAAGAAGAGAGACCAACCAACCCGAGGGAACCAATGGGAGTTGCCTGGCCGCATCACATGAAAGGGGCCAATGCCAAGCTCCAAAGATGGACTTGAGATCTATGAAAACGTTACAATGACTGGAACCTGACGTGCTGTAGCAGTATTGTCACCATTGTCAAATCCAGGATCATGCCTACAAATTCACTTTTCTGAACTGGGGAGAAGAATGACTTAGTTCTCATTGATCAGTAATTACAGAACTTTGAAGAAAGATCAGATCTTGGATAGATTACTTCCACTTGGAGCTTGGATCAACTTTGTATCAGGTAAGAAAATAATTGCACATCTTCTTTCTTTGGGAATGTAACCATCACCACCAAACATAATCTAAATACAGAGCTGCGGGCAGGCCAAAGGGTGGGACCATAAATCTGTTGGAGGAGTTGACCATAAATCTTCCAAACTTCTCTGCCTTTGGTGGACAGTCTCATAGAAATATGAGTTCATCAGGTCAAAGGCAGCAAACCAGTTGCCCCGGCATTCAGGGAAGGGAAGTTGAAGACCCAGCGTGACCATTCATAATTGTATTTTCCTCACATATATTTCAAAGTCTTTAAGTTAAGAATTAATTGCCTTGTGCTCAGGAAGTGAGAAGAATAGAAATCTCTTCCTTAATAGAGAGATGGAACTTCTATAGTTTCCAGACAGAGGAGAGAGTGCACACCTTGAAGGAAAATATTCTGATAAGAGTGATTGTAGAAGAGGGTTGGGGAGGGAAGGGAGTAATTAAACTGTAGGTGCATTGATGAGTTTCTTAGGCTGTGTCTGCACTGCATGATACAGTTGAATTTAAGATTCTTAGCTTGATTTTACAATGTCACTATACCATTAGGTCAATTTTAGGTAGCACTAAGGTCAGTATTATAACACTGTGGGAAGCAACTCAATGTAGTGACAAGTTCGAATTAAGGCTAGTGTGGAAATGCCATGTCTTTTGATAGACTTTATTAACTTCCGGAGATGTCCACAATTGTCCTCTCTGGCCACTTCCATCTCCACTGGCTCTCCAGGTGTCCAGGAATTAGGTGATAGGAAGCCTACAAATTTGAATTCAGCACCAGGAACCCAGTGGCTCTGGGGTCATGCTTGTACAAGAGGCTGAGAAACATCTTTCTTTCTTATCAGCGTGGTGAGCACATCTACCTAATAAAAGTATCCCCCAACACGGAGTTCATCATTCTGTCTCTACCTCTTCAAACTGAACACTTGGATTTTTTTTTTTTCCAAATGCTGGCATCAGCCCCTGCACCACGTAACAGCTATGCTGTGTGAGGTGTGCTCGCACGAGAGGGCGAAAATCTTCTATGGTTTACATTTGTGCAGGAGTCCCCCCTCCCTCTCCCATAGTCGCCATTCAGTTGGGGTCTTTCCCACACCCAACCACATTGCATGGCTTGCTCCTGACCCAATAGAAGGACATGCATACTGTTTACTGCAGACCATGCTGCCAGGCAGCACTGTGTCCTGGCTTGCGCATGATGAGGGCTCCAAAGGCATGAAAGATTTTGGGGGGCTCGCTGTTGCTGGGGAGAAGTCTCCCCCTACAGCTCAGATTTTTTGGGAGGTTTGTCCCTGACACTGCCTGAGCAACACTGAAGGAGCCATCTCAACTGGCCCTTCAACCACCGATCCCCCAAAACTCCAAAGGGGATGAAGGGGGCTGGCCCCTTAACAATCAATGGGGCTGCCCGCTGCTCCTCCTCACGCTTCCTGAGCAATGCTGCTTGTTGAAATTTGGTGAGCTCCATCCGCCAGGTTGGACAACTCCGTGCAGTGTAGTGGGCAGCCAAAAATGTTGTTCCTAACCTTTCCTAGCCGCCTCCTCCTTCAAGCTTTGGCAAATTTATCATATGGCCCCATTAAGACAAGGAAAAGTGGAGGCAGGGCCAGTTGAGAAGACGCAGACATCTGCCACTTTTTAAAGAAATCTTTAAATGAGTTATACAAGCAAGAGATTTCAGTTAATTTGGTGATCCTCATTGATGCCCTATTTTGACTTTTCTCCTTCTGGAAAAAGTGACCGTTTGCTTTCCATGGCACAAGAATGAGGGCAATGCAATGTGGGAAGATGACATCACATACCCACAACCTTTTGTGGGGCACTTTTCTTTCCCCATCCTGCACCAGCAAAAATACTTAGAATGCTACAGGGCTGAGGGAACTGTGGGATAGGTTCCCACGATGCACTGTTGCAACAGTCGATGTTTGGCAATTGAGTGTGGCAGCAACAAATCAACTTTGTGGGGAGATGAGGGTACTCAAATTTGTATTTATAAAACCCAGCATTAGAAAATCTATCTTAATAAATTCAAATTTATCCCACAGTGTAGGTGTAGTCCTAGAATCTATACAGCTGTTTTACTATGGGTCCAAGCACATAAGAAATAGAATTACCTTTGGGATGAAAATAGGGGAGGGCAAAATGGTGATGCAACAATCTGGTATTCTGTCCTTGACAAGGCAGCCTGGGATTTCTAGGCAGTCTTGAAGAATCCTCTGTAAAAGAAGAATAGAGGAGTTGGATGTCTCCTCCTTTGGGTCTCCCTTCCCTCTCCACGCCTCCCATTTTCTGGCATAGTTAGGCTGCCCATGTGAGAAAAGTGAGCATCTTTGCAAGACTGTTTATGAAGTTGTTTCCTTGTAGGGAAAGGAGTGTAAATTCAGTATGGTCCTTGATTGCTTGAGACTAGAGCATTTCATCTGTATTCTGTTAAGGAACAGGAGAACCTTTTATGGGGAGGCTCTGGATTTTTTGCTGGGACTCCTGCAGAACGCTGACTATAGGAAGTCATGAGCTTTGCATAGCTATTACAGATGCTGTGCTTCTGGCTAATCTGTCCCATCTAATGCTGCTTGCAGGGTGTCCTAGTCACTACCTTCTAATGTGGCTTGGAATTTCTGCCTGGCATCCTCTGAGTGCTAGTCTGAGAACTTAAGTACATTTTCCCAGAAGTAGAAGTTTTATCCAACCAATAAATTTGCTAGAGATACAAAATTTTAGTGCAGTAGTGAAAGAAATCTATAGTCTCTTTGCATATATCTCCTTTAGGATAGGCGCTTACCCCTGATGTGCTTTATCTCACCAGTGAATGAAAAAGGAACCTGGCACAGAAAGTATGTTAAAATGTTTCTTCCCAAGGTTATGGACATGGCAGCTTCTCTTAGCCGTTGGGCAATGGAAGGATAACGTTTGCCACACAAATTTTGTACCTTTCTCCCCAAGAGCATTCTAGTTATTTCATACTTCTGTTCCAATGAACAGGCTGCTTGGACATGATTTTACCCAAATCAGAATTTACGGGAACAAAATCTGAGTTTGTTGAGAATAAAAAGGGCTTTTTTATTGGAAAAAGTGTGCTAAAACCTTTTGAAGGACAGTGTCTGATATTTTTAAGTTATTTTTAAAGGTCAAGCAACAGGAGCAAAACTTCAGACTGTTTATCGATGAAGTTGTGAAAATTTTTTGTTTGCTTTAAGTAAGAGTACATTTTCTCTATAGGCCAAATCTTGCTACATGGTCATACCTTTGCATCCCACATGAAAACAGATTTTCTTCCTCTAGTGAGGTCACCAAAAGAAGACTTCTTCAGGCAGTTGTTTAATGTAAGCCTGCCTTATCATAGTCCTTGCTACCTCAACCCTTTGTACTTCTACAACGGGAGAGGACAACACACAAAACCAAAACCAGATGGGGAAAAAAGGGCTTTTGAAATTGGGGTCATTTAGAAAGGCCCCCAGTTACATGGGCGGCTGCATTTCGAAACCAGCAGTTTCAAAGCATGCACGGCTGCCCTTATGCTAATGAGGTGCTGCAAATTCATGGAATCACTTCATTAGCATATACCGAAGTGCCACATTACCATAGGCCCTCCGAAAGGAGGGGCTAATGTGGCCACAGCCTTTGAATGCTTGTTTCTGAAGGACCAACGTTTATATTTTAAGTCGTTCAGGTACATTTAGCTACAATTACACCTATAGATGGTAAATTGGTATTCTCTCCTCAGATTAAGAGATTTATGAAAGGTTTACTAAACCTGTATCCTCCAATAACAAAACCTGTTCCAACCTGGAAATTTAAATTTAGCACTTTCACAATTCTATTGTCTCCATTCGACTCATTATCCAATTATTCTTTTTGACTTTTCAGTGAATACTGCTTTTACCATAGCAATAGCAAAAGTGAAGAAGACTAATGAACTTCATGTCTGAATATTTAATTTCTCCCCTCCCCAGGTTTCAGTTCTTCATAATGACAAAGCAGTTCTCTCCCCTCACCCAAATATGATTTTTTTTTTTTTTTTTGTTAACCAATCCATTACTATACCAGTGTTCTTTCCCAAATCTCATTCAAATAAAAAAGAAGGTAAAGTACATTGTTTAGATTGGGAAAATGTTATTCAGTTTAGTTAAGTATAAGCATTTTAGATTACATGAGACTTTAGATTGTCTCGTGTGAATGACTGTAAAGGAAATCCTGCATCAATGCAAATTTTACTTAAGTGGGGTCAAACTATATATATTAGAAAACTATGAAAATAACTCACAATCACTCCCTGCTATGTTGGCAGCATACTCCACCAGAATATGTCTAAAGCAGGTTCCAGTAAGTAGTATTTGTAAAGTGGCTGCACCCTCAACAGAACAGCCAACCAGATGCTCAGCCAACAGGGCTGCACAGGGAACCAGAGGCCCTGTCTGTCAAGAAAAAGGGCCCTGGGGAGCCTATGTGGCTTTTTATGTTCACAGGATGCTGTCGACAAAGGCATTATTCCTTGAATTGGAGAGGCAGAACACTGCCAGCGGATGTGCCAGTTTGTCGACAGCCTGACGACAAAATCCGGGTTTTGTAGAAAAAACCTTCTCATGTAGATATAGCCTATGCATTAAATGCTAAGTCCAAAGCTACATTTTTAAAATCTCTGTTCCGTCTTTGTTCAGTTATGGCTCCTTGCCCTCCACACAGTTTATTACACAAGTACATTCTCTGGGAATTTGCTGAGGACATGCAAACAAAAAAGTCTATCAGAGGATTTTTGGATGGACTTGGAATATTCATATTTCCTGCCCCTCTTCAACACAGTTCAATCTATTCCTGGTGCTGCATCAGTGATGGAAGCAATATATGCAGTAACTGCTGATGCACCTCAGAACATGCTTGGAGATTGAGGGCAAGGATAGAGAGGGATGTTTGAGTGACTTACTGAACACAGCTAGTAGAAGGCTACACTGGTCCATGGCACCTGTTGGAACATAGCTTAAGTGGGGGAATATGCAGAGTCCAACTGGAAGCACTTGTTTGCCAATAAGTAACCTTCATTTATACGTAACGGGGCCTGATTCTCACTTACATGAAGACCACTTTACATTCATTTTAATGCAACCAATTATATAAAGTAACTGAGAATTGGTCCCCCCAGCGTTTGCGATACTCAAACCCATATGGCAAATGACAGCATCTAAGTGTTTTCTTCCTTCATTTGTATGGCACTTTTTATACTCTGTTATGAATGTAATAGAAATCAAAATTGTATGTGGAGTTTGTTGTCCTGATCATTTTTAATGATTCCCTCCTCTTAAGTGTCTAACTTGGTGTAGCCTTCATGATCTGCATTTAATGTTTGCTATCCTCAATTAACAGGGGTTCAAGGTCTGAAGAACAAGATTTTATACAAGGTATTGAATCTTGAGACTTGAAGTTTTTCAGACTTAAGATGGATCAAGAGTATTTGCAGGGAGGTTCATATGTCCTTACACTTATTCTTATTTGTAAACTGTAGAGCAGAAGAGTGTGATGAACCTTTTAAAAAATACGCATGATCAAAGGGAAGAAGTTATTTGTTTATATTTTATTCAAGTCACTATCTGCCCGTTCCAGAAGTCATTCTCATAAAAATGAATGTTAGTGCCTGGGATAGAGACATAATTGATAGCAAAGGTAAATCAGTCCTCATTTTGTCCATAGAATATGTTCAGTGTAGATAAGCCAGAGTGGGGAAGCTTGCACTCTCTTGTTACTCTTGTCTGGAGTGCAAGATGAAGTTCAGTCTCCCTGGCCTCTGGAGACTGAGACCTGTCTAAAATAATTTTAAAAAGAATGCATCTCATTTAATTTAATTTCACACATCATGACTATTCTTATTTATATTGAGAAGTATCTTGCTCTTCAAGTAGTCATATGGATTTCTGAAGGGCTACAGACTAAGATTCTGTTTTCAGTAAGAGTGACAGAATACGACCCTCAATGAATATTGTTCAGCTAGGTCTCATGATAATTACGGTGGTGATTGTTATTACATCCATTCTCTAGGAATTAGCATGAAACTGCCAGCTCGTTATATAGAAGACAGCAAAGCAACAGTCAGATGATGATGACAGTGACTACTACTTTTGATTAAAACTGACCTGCATCATATCAGGCAAGTGACTTAGCCATAAAAAGTTTTTCATTATTGTTAACTGGTGTTTTGATATGAGGATCCCATTACAATTAAGTCCCAACTGCATGTGTTTAAGCAATCATGTTTACAATGACGTGATTAGAACAATTGCTATTAATGTTATACAATATAGAAAGGGGAGAAAATGTTCCTTGAAACAAAAAAATGTCCAGACGTGTCTGGTGAAAACTTGTTTCACAGCAAGCAAGAAAAAACATAGTACTACTAGAGAGTCTTATTGTATCCAGAAAGTTAGGAACAGTGAGTCTTTTAGCAAAGAGACAAAAGACACTCCCAAGAGAGAGAGATGCATAATTAATGTATCCTTGCTTGCCAGACATCGGGGACAATGACTTCATATTAGAGCCAGACAAATCAGCAAACAAAACCAGTAGAGGGCAAATTATACATCAAAACCTAATTTGTATATGAGCCACTAAATTTTCAAATGCTGATCACCACAAACACAAGAAAGAGGTAGTAGTACACAAGTACCTTCTCTGGCAAAGCTACATGTCCAAAGAGAAAACTGTGAGTGTAAATATTACAAAATAAAAAGGTTAAGAAACTAAATATTTATTTGAAATTGTGTGGTAAAAAAACTGCAGATGACTTTATCCACTCTAATCAGTCCCAAAACACTGATGTTAGAAAATTGTCTGCAATTCAGTATTCAGATATGCGTTTTCAATTCTGCCATTTACAAACTTCAGCTCAGTCAGAGTGAAGAATGTTTCTGATCTCAAGCAATGATTACGAAAAGCTAAAGGTGTCCCCCTAGTATTTCTGAGAGATGTTTTCATGCTGTATTGAAATAATCTACTGTATGGTTCCAAGGTTTATGTGAAATACTCTCATTTTGTATATGTAGTCATCTTATATCCCATATAACAGTTTTCTCTAAATTTTTAGAACAGCTCTGTTCAGCTACTGAGTTTTATTGGTTCCTTGGGCAATCTCTTAAAACAAGATTTTTGAGCAGTATGGTCCAATTTAAAGCCTAGCCACAACCCAGTCTCTGGGGGAGATATCAAATATGCTTCAAAAGCACAGATCATGAGATCACTTTGAGCCTGTGGGGGGAGGGGGCCCTGCTCTTGCCCAGAATAGGGAGTTTGTGCATAGGGGCTAAGTATTTACACGAAATGAAACTTGGTAATAATATGAAGGAGCAGAGACAGTTGCCAGCTTTGCTCAATTCACTTTTTATTCACCATTAAACAAAGCAAGGAAGAATGTGAAATGTCAGGCCTCATACAGCATACAGAAACTGCTATGCAGTAACAATCCTAAATGGAAAGTGGTTCACAGATGCAAACAGAGGAGGTCCACATCACTCAAAAATGTACAAATACATTAGCAGCTGGATTAAGAGGAAAATGAGTCTGACAGATTCATGCTGTTCTTCATTTCCTGTGCCTTCCATTTGCCAAGACACGTTTTTGAAAGCAGATATCTAGTCTCTGTAAACACTGTCCATTGGTGTTTTTCAATATGTTTCCATTTTAATCTAAGATGCTTGTATTTTAAATTACTTAAATGATGATTGACAGTTGCCAGCTAGTGTCAAAATTTTGTAAGCTTGATGTTCTGAGCAGTCCCTTCACTCCTTTAAAAATAAGAATTTATTCCTAGATCTGAAATATTGCCAAATTCAAACCATTCTTCACTTTTGCAGCCTCCCAACTCTAGTATTTTATCAGGTAACTAGCTATCACATGGCCAACTTCTGCTCTCATTTATTCCAATTCTGCCCATGGACTTTAAGGGAGGAATTGCTGTAACTGGGAACAAGATTTACCCAGAATTTTTTTTCGTGTCAAAGTTGCAGTTATGCCCAATGTTTTTGGCTTTCATTCAATAATTGATTACTAGGTACCTGACCCAAAACAGAAAGGGGAACCACACAGAAGTGAGGTTAAACAGAAATTTAAAGGTACAGTGCCAAAAGTGAAATACCTGCAAGCTGCATGGAAACTTTTCAAAGACACTATATTAGAATCTCAGCTGAAATATATAGCCCAAATTTAATAATAATAATAATAATAATAATAATAATAATAAATGTGCCACCAGGTAAAAGACGCCACAAAAGATAAAATCGCAGCTTTTAAAATGTGGAAGTTAAATCCCAGCGAGTAAAATAGAAAGAAGCATAAACTGTGACAAATGAAGTGTAAAAATATAATTAGAAAGGCCAAAAAGGAATCTGAAGAACAGCTAGCCAAAAATTTAAAAAGTAATAGTGATTTTTTTTAAGTGCATCAGAAGCAGGAAGACTTCTGATCAGCCAGTGGAGGCACTGGATGATAAAGATTCTAAAGGAGTGCACAAGAATGATGAGGTCATTGCAGAGAAACAAAATAATTCTTTGCATTTGATCTTCATGCTGAGGACCTGAGGGAGATTCCCATATCTGAGCCTTAGTTTTGTCATGAAAAAAGAAAGGAACTGTCTGAGACTGAGGTGTCATTAGAGAAGATTTGGGAATAAATTAATGAATTTAAACAGTAATAAGTCACTAGGACCAGATGGCATTCACCCAAAATTCTGAAAGAACTAAAATGTGGAACAGCAGAACTAAAAAGTGTGGTTTGTAGCCTGTCCTTTAGATCATCTTCTGTACCAAAAGACTTGAGGATAGCTAATGTGACACCAATGTTTAATAGGACCTAGGGGTGATCCTGGCAGTTACCATTTGATAAGTCTAACTTCAGCTCCAGGCATATTGGTTGAAACTATATTAAAAAAACAGAATTGTCAGACACATAGATGAACCTAATTTGTTGGGGAGGAATCAACATTTTTAAGAGGTAAATTATGCCTCACCAATCTACTAGCATTCTTTAGGCAATCATGAAACTTGTGGACAAAGGGGAGCCAGTGAATATAGTGTACATAGATTTCTGGAAAGCCTTTGACAAGGTCCTTCACCAAACACTCTAAAGCAAAGTAAGTTGTTATGGGATAGTAGGGAAGGCCCTCTCAAACAAAGGGTAGAAATAAATTGCCTCTCTCTATTCTGAGAATTGACAATGCGATGAAGAAGCATACTCTTAGGGTTGTCCAATCCTATTCAATATACTCATAAATTATCTGGAGAAAGGTGTAAACAATGAGATGGCAAAATTTGCAGGTATATAACTGCTCAAGATAATCCAAAGCAGACTATGAAGATCTTCAAAAGCATCTCAAAAAACTAGGTGACCATGCAACAAAATGGCAGATGAAATTCAATGTTGATAAGTGCAAAATAATGTACATAGTAAAGTATAATCCCAACCATACATATAAAATGATGGGGGCTAAATTAGGTATTACATTCAAGAGACAGCTTGAAGTCATTATGGATAATTCTCTGAAAATATCCACTCGACATGCAGCAGCAGTCAAAAAAATAAACTATGCTGGGAATCGTTAAGAAAGGATAGAGAATAAGACATGATATTTTATTGCCTCTTTGTATATATCTGTGGTATGCCCACATCTTGAATATTGCATGGAGGTGCACGCAGTCACCTCATTTAAAAAAAGATACCTTGTTATTGGAAAGGGTTCAGAGAAAGGCATCAAAATTACTAGGGGTATGGAACAGCTGCCATATGAGGAAAAGGCATCACCAAGTGCAATTAATTGGTAGCAGGTTTAAAACAAATAAAATGAAGTACTTCTTCACATAACGCCCAGTCAACTTGTGCAACTTTTTGCCAGAGCATATTGTGAAGGCCGGGAGTATAACAGGGTTCAAAAAATTCATGATAAATTCATGTATGCCAGGTCCGTCAATGGCTGTTAATCAGGATGGGCAGGGATGGTGTCAGAACCAGGGAATGGTTGACAGAGGATGTATCATTTGATGGTTACCTTTTCTGTTCCTCTCTGTGGTGCACCTGGCATCGGCTGCTATCAGAAGATACAATAGTGAGCTAGATGGACCTTTGGTCTAACCCAGTATGGCCATTCTCATGCTTTTAACAGAAGATACTTAAGGTACGTATAAGTTATTAATCCAGTTTTGAAAGTCTGTGATTTCACACACAAAACTCCTCTCGTTACTTGTAATTAAAGTCAGGTAACTAAAGTTCTGCACATCTAATTGACTTGGTAAATGATTAGCATGGAGCTTTGATCTCCAGCTATTCCCAAAAGACCAGCTAGCAGCGATGGCGAGACAGCTGCAATTTTTCCCACGGAATGCAGATTTTCATCCATCTTCTTGCGTATTTAAGATTATACATTGTGCTCCCTTGGGTTGGCTGGTTAGATCCTCAGTTCAGTTTAGCGCTCTAACAACATTAAAGTGACAATACAATTAAAAATAGCTGCTGTGTGGTAGCACTCCAGCAACCACCCAACTCTGTCCTCATTTTGCTCCCAGTATACCACCTGTATTCCCTATGCAGAATAAATTTTGTTATGCACCCTGAGGTATGTGCAGATGTGCACCTCCAGTAGAAGCTACAAGCTACTGGCTGTGTGGGACTGTGGATATTCTGCTAATTACATTTAATTTTTTTTCTGGCTGGCCACCCAAGCACACAGCTTATAGGAAAAACTGTCCAGCTTCCTAAGAAGGTCCCAAAATTGGAGGCATTCCTATGGTCTGAGATGCATGCAACCTTTTTTCAACTCTGGAATGCTATCAGAGGCGTAAAGGGCCTGGGTCTGGGCCATGAATCAGGACTTATGTTATGCTATGTTTTGTGTCATTATTACAGTTGATGTGCAAAACAGCAGCCTAAAATTACTTACAAAGAAATATGCATATTTTATGTAGACATTGAGATAATCTTTTCGTTTCTCTAGCTCTGATCTCTGTACCTGTGGCTCACAAGAAAGGTTAGTTTCCAGCAAGAGGTGAGTACTGTGATTATCATGGTGCCTGTCTCTGCATTCTTTTTGAGGTACCCAGTCATCATCTTTTTGGCAGAATTTTTCCTCCGAGATTATGTTGTTTAAGAGAACACCAACAATAGATCTACTCATTTTCTATGTCATTTGATCCTGAAATATCTGTTCAAAGTCATGTTTACTGTGAAGTCAAAGATTAGGTTTACTTTAAAAAATCCAAATGTAGAATAACTGAATACTGCTTTGCTAACTGTTGCTAAATAATCCCATCAGTAACTGGCAAAGGATGAAAAAACTTGAAAATGTAAAATAGGATGATGACTCCACAGAGCAAACTTACCCATATTAATGCAAACTGGTCATGTTAAGCATCCAAGTTCAATGCTTGGCTATTTAGCTGAATTCATATTTTAATAACAATACTGTTCTGCCAAGTATTTGTCCAAAAAAGGACACAATAAACAATGCAAATCACTTAACTACCTCTGTTACATATTCCATTTTCTGTTTACTGTTCTGAAATGGTGCATCCATTATTCATTGACTGTGTGTATCGATAAGGGACAGGAAATCATTCATTTTCAGTTTGTTTTATTAATGGTGGTGGTTCATGGTGCAGTTGTACAACTTACAAAACTATAACTCCACTATAACTGCAACCCTTACTACTTTTGCGTTCCAGTTCAGAAACAATTACAATAACTCTCAAAAAATCTGTGACCTATGTGCCAGATAATGTTGAAATGCTTTCTGCATTTGGGTAATCATTCTGCTTGACACTACAAACTACTTTAGCATTCATGCTTCTCTGTCGTACAAGTAAATGATTTCTATTCAGTGAGGGACAAGAAGATGACTTCTATCTCCTTATGTTTTATCCCTGCATTTCACACTGACCAATATATACTCTAACCAGGCTTAAAGAGAACAAAAAAGATTACTGTTGTTCATGAAAGAAGAAATATGTTCAAGCTGTAATCATTAGTTAGTCCCTGCTGGGGCATTGCACTAAATCTGTGGTGTATTTCAACCCTACAATATAATTATAGGGTAAAACCCTGTAGCTCTTGCTCAGTCAATAATCCATAGGGTTATTACCCACTTGTTCCACCGTCCTTGTAACCTTTCTGAACCACTTGGAAATAAGAGTCTGCTCTGGCAAATTGATACAACTTTGACCTAGATTGCAGGTCACAGCTAAATAAGTTCTGTTTTCATTTGGCTACTCAGCCCTGTTGGGCTTGGTCTATACTACAGTGGTTTGCCATAGCTGAATTTAACTAACACAATATTGAATGTGGCTTGGCAGCTGATGAAACCAGAGTATAAGAGTGGCCATAGTGGTACAGACCAATGACCCATCTACTTCAGTATCCTGTCTTCCAACAGCAGCAGGTGTCAAGTACGTCAGAGGGAATGAAGAGAAAAGGACAGCTATTAAGTGATCCTTCCCTTGTCATCCAGTTCCAGACAGTGTGCTGGAACAATTTGTATGTTGTGGGATCCTGAAAGCCATTGAACCAAACTGTGAATCTTGCATATAAAGGAAACTACTTCAAGCCAGAGGGTGCCGCTTAAGATATCCAGAACATTTGAATTTTGTGCCTGACTATCTTAGTGAACAGTCATGGATGGACCTATCCTTCATGAATTTATCTAATTCTTTGTTTAACTCAAGTACACTTTTTGTTCTCACAACATCCCTTGAAAATGATTTCCACAAGTCATTAATTCTACAATTTCATATACAGGTTCCTTTAGAGTTCTTGGGTGAATACTGTCTCATCCTAGTGACTTACTTACTTATTAATTTATCAGTTCTAAAACCTCCTCCACCCCAGACTGGAAAGTTGCTAGTCGCTCTTCAAATTCTTTTTTGGCCGGCCTAATTATACTTTTTCTTGGCCTACCAGAGTATGTGCACCTTTCGATATTCCTTGTTAACGGTTTCACTCCAGTTATTAAAGAACATCTTTTTTGCTTGTAAGCGCCTCTTTTATTCTGCTGTTAAATGCTACTGTGGTACAAAACAAAAAAGGCACTATAATTTAACTTCAAAAAGGGAAACTACAAAAATGAGAAAGTTATTTAAACTAAAATTAAAAGGAACAGTTACAAGAATGAAATGCCTACAAGCTGCATGGAAGCAATTTAAAAACCTCACAGTAGAGGCTCAAATTCAGCATGTCATTTTTTTTTTAAATGGTAAGAGAGCATCAGTGGATGTGAAAGGAGTACAGACCTTCATAGGAATGATGCATTTTACAAGTTCTGGCCACATCTGGTTGCATTTTATGGCTGGACCTGGCTGTTGGCACCTCAGTACGTTGCCTGTCAGTCATTGGTCACTTGTTGATCTGTCAGTAGGTCACTCTTCACTTGTCAGTTTTCAGCTGGAACACGTACATCAGTTCTCAAGGCAGAATGCTCAGTGGGACTCAGCAGGTTCCTAATAGCAAGTGTCTGACCAGTTGAAACAAATGATAGTAGAGGCTTCTGTCCTGAAGCATGACCAACCAGGAATGTCCCTGACTGGTCAGAGTGATAAATCAGAGAAAGAACTGGGTGTAGCTCTTTTGCAAAAGCAAACTGTTGCTTATGCCAGCTGAGCCCTGTCAGACTGTGAAAACTTTAGGCTGTGGTATTTAGAATGTAGCAATTCCACCAATACATTGATGGCCTCCCAGTAATAGTGTAATCAGATCCCTAAAGTCTGTTATGGCAACATCCCTTACAGGGAGGCATGCCCCAGCCAGCCCCTTTCATCTGCCTGCTGCTTAGCAGAGAGGCCTGGAAGTGCTCTGCCCTTCCTCCTGCAGCCAGCCACCCCAGCCCATGAGCTCCTTCTTACCAGAGAGGCGCACTGGCTTATTTTCACCTCTGATTTAAGGTTTTCTTCACAACCCTGAGGGCTAGAAGTGTGTGTCTACATGAGCCCCCTCCTTTCAGAAGGGGCATGTTAATGAGGGAGTTTGAAAGATGCTAATGAGGCACTGCCATGAATATGCAGCACCTCATGAGCATAATGATGGCTACGGCCATTCGAAAGTGCCCCTTTCGAATAGTGCACTGCCCATGTAGCTGTGGGCCTTTTGAAAGGACCCGTCGATCTTCAAAAGCCCCTTCTTTCCAAAACAAATGGGAAGAAGGGGCTTTTGAAGTCCTGGGGGTCATTTTGAAAGGCCGCCAGCTACACAGGTGGCATACGATTCGAAAGCAGCACTTTTGAACTGCTGCTGCCGCCATTATGCTAATGAGTCACTGCATATTCATGACAGTGCCGCATTAGCATCTTTCAAACTCCCTTATTAACCTGCTTCTTCCGAAAGGCAGGGGCTCATGTAGACACACCCAAAAATGTTTTTAATAAGTAAAAGGTGAGTCTCATTTATTCACCATGTCTCCAGGAGCGGAAGCTTTATAAAAACACCCAATATTCTGAGATTTGTAATATAAGGAGGTTGATAAATTGCTCTATGTATCCCTTGAAGATTGGACAAGAAGCAATGGGTTTAAATTGCAGCAAGGGACATTTAGGTTAGATATTAGACAAAGCTTCTTAACTGTAAGGATGGTGAAGCTTTGCAACAAATTACCCATGGAGATTGTGGAATCTGCATTACTGGAGTCTTTGAAGGACAGATCTGGCCAGCACCTGTTAGGAATGGTCTAGATTTTACTTATTCCTGCTCTAGTGCAGGAGATTGGACTAGACATCCTATGGAGGTCCCTTCCAGTCCTATATTTCAAAAATGGGTTTCTACAAAAATTGCCAGTCTTGGCTAGGGTGACCTGTTGCTCCATGTTTGAAGGAATAGCTCCATATGTAAGCCCTCATCCAGGTACTCTGGCAGTATTTTTTAAAAATGGGTCAATTGTCCCCTATTTTATGTCTCTCCTCTCCCATCAGTTCTTGTGGGTCCCACTGTCGGACAGATCCTTACTCCCCACCTGTCCATCCGCTAGCGGTAGTGGGGGTGGGGATCCAGGGGCTGATGGTGAGGGTGAGTATGCAAGGCCGGAAATTGGGTAAAGCTGCAGCATGTGGGGCTAACTGCTCTCTCTGCTGGCCCATCAGTGCAGTCCCTGCTGCACACCAGCTCTTGGCCAGCAGGCTCTCCCACAGGAGGACCCCATTTTCAGCCAGCACTGGCTACTTGCTGCAGTGTGTCTTGAGCATAAGCAGGCAATGGCCTCTCACGTGTCACCACTGCTGCCCACCTTTTGACCCTTTACATGCTCCCTGCTCACTGTCCTCACTCTTCTGGGCCAATTCACACCACCCCCAGCCCTGCTTCTCCTCCATATGACCCTGGTGCTGTGTGGAGAACCAGCCCTGGTCACATCCTTCAGCTCACCAATACCTTGGCTGTCAGGCTCCTTCCTTCCCCTACTGCCTCTGGCTGGACTTCGCTCAAGACCCACTGGGCAAGAGCACTGGACAGGAGGAGCCACGTGTCCTGCATGTGCCAAAGCTTCACACAGTACTGGCATGGGGAAGCTTTTCTGCCCCTCAGCTAAGCGCTGCGGTGGCAGAGAGGAAGCTGTTTCCAACCAGTTTGTGCCCCAGCCCTACAGATCCCCAGGCAGGGGCACTTAGCACACTCTCCATATGCTGCCTCTGCCCTAGGTTCTGCTCCTGGGGAGTCCTGAGTTGTTCTGTCCCCTAGGAACTCTCCCTTGCTCAGCACCCCTCTCTGGTGCTCGGTTGTCGGAAGACTCTTCAGTCAGGTTTCCTGGGCCCATGTGCTGAATGCATCCCTTAGCGCTTAACCTCTTCCTGCCTGTGCTGTAGTTCTGTCAGTGACCAGCAGCAGCTTTGAGGTGTTACCTGCATTTATATACTGTGAAGGCAGGAAGGGACAAGCCACTTCTAGCCATGGGGGCAGGAGGGAAGAGATGAGCTCTGAAAACATACAGGCCAGATCATCCCTATCTCCACCACCTCCTTTGGCTGGGAAGCAGCTCCCATCCCTCCTCTCCTGCACAATGCCGAAAGGCTGCTGCTTGCCACTCTCTGGTGTGAACCCCAACAGAAATCTGGGGAGGGAAGCCACTGACCCTAAGTGCTCCCCATTTGAGAAGAGAGAGTGCCATAGTCCAGCCAGACATAGAGGGCAGAGAGCACTAGCTAGTGAGCGTTGGGGATAGGGCTGACTGCCCAACCTCACCCCTGTGAGAGAGCAGTATGGGAAAGTGTGTGTGTCACCACTTCCTGTGCAAACCTCAAGGTGAAGAAGGCACATAAAAAGCCTCCATCTACTCAGTGTTCCTTTTTAACAGGGGCTCAGTCAACTTGATGAACATTTGTACTGCGTAGTTTTGATTGATTGCTATTCAACTCACTGGAATATGAGTAATTTTACCATATTCAGCATATGGAAATACGGTCACACTGGTCTTGACATAACTGCCATTGTGTCTTGTGGTTACTCTGGCCTTCATTCCTGCCCTTCTCATTTGCTTTTGTTTGAGGGAATGGATTCTCTAAAGGATACTGGAGACTGAGGCTGCTGCCACACTACCATTCTCCTTTCGGAGGTGCTGTGGTCATGAGGCAATTAGAAGCAGACTAGTGAGGTGCTAACATGCATGTTCAGTGCCTCATTAGCATAAAGGTAGCTGCATGAACAGACTTCGAATTGCAGATTGACAGTGAAGATGGGGGCAGCTTGAAAATAAGTGTCCCACTTCGACATTCCCTTACTCACACAGATCTAGATTGGAGTAGAGGAATGTCAAAGTGGGGCACGTATTTCAAAGCTGCCCCCATCTTCACTGTCAATCTGCAATTCGAAGGCTTTTTGTGAGGCTGCTATTATGCTAATGAGGTACTGAATATGCATATTGGAGCCTCATTAGCCTGCTTCAAATTGTTTCATTGCAATGGCACCTCCAACAGGAGAATGGTCGTGTAGCAGCAGCCTAATTCATTGACAATTTTATATTCGCTCATTGGCAATCTTTTATATTATACTGGAAGAAAATTTCTGAGTTCAAATCCGTGAAAAGTGTGAGATGTTAGTATAGAAGCAGGTGGCCGGTTATTGCTTTCAGAATAGCTAATCTGTAGTTTTGGACATCCTTAAACTTCTTTCACTTGCTATTCTGAAGACAATTTTTCCAGAAGGAAAGAGAGTTTATACTGCTAACTTTCTTCAGAACACATGGATCCTTATTTTTGGGACTTTTATTTATTAATTTAGATGGTTTTAAAAAGTGTCATCTATGTCTGTGTATTTATATAAAAATGAATGAATAGAACATCATTCTGCTGATTTACAGCTTCTGGCCTGTAGATATCTACAGAATCATTACAGCAATGAAAACTGCAAATCTCTGAAGAGCTCCCTGAATGCCCACCCATCTCTACAACCTGCTATGTTAATTAATAAGAATACTCAAATGTACTGCCTGGCTTCCTGTGTTAAATTGCTTGTGACATACTTGGAGAAAGAGTTCTGAGTAGTTTGGTCCACTTAACCCTACTGCCTTTAATTAAGTCTTTACTCTAGGACACATAAGCCATCTTACAGTTCTTTAAAGAAAAGAAAAGCTGATATGATAGGTCAAGGAAAATGCAGAAAAATATGAACAGTTTTAATTCTTTTGTTTTCTCAAGTGACATGTGTTTAAAATATTGTTGTAGCCATGTTGGTCCCAGGGTGCTCGACTTGGTCCTGTTTGTGAGAAAGAAAAAGCTTTTGAGTTTACACAGAGCTCTTCTTCAGGTCTCTGAGTGGTACCTCTGTTAGTCTGTAGCTTCACAAAAATCAAGCAGTCCTGTAGCACCTTAAAGACAAATGTATTTCTTAGGTAGTGAGCTTTCTTCTTCAGGTGTGGGAAAGGTACTCACAGAGTCACAACTACATACCAGATGGACCAGATTGTTTAGTCTAAGTAGTTACACTATTTCAAAGGACCATTCCAGGAGATATGCCCTGTAAACACCTCTCCAGTCTTAGGGGTGGTGGGGAAGATGGGGATGGGACTTAAGTGGCTTTCAAATTTGATATTTCTTGATGAATGGCAGTAGCTAGCTTTTAAGATGATTCAGAATTAGCATTACAAGTCTAAGAACTTACATCTTAATTGAGTAAAAATAGGTTACTAAAGCTAGCTAGCTAGAGGATTTCATTTAGTAGACTGGTGATTAGTACATTGTGCAACTGATTTCAAATTGTGGTCTGTCCTGTCCTGATCTTTTAGTGATAACAGCAGTTCAAATACACACAGCTTCCTATTCTCCTTTGTTTAGATACATACTCTATGTAATATACTTGTTGTAATAACTCAGAAACTGCAATAATGAGCATAGTATAAGAACTTACATGAACTAGAATAATTAACGTAGAAATCACAAAGTGCTCTTTCATATACTACATTGAACAAAATATTTTTGACAGAAAAATTAGAAAAATGTAATCCTGTATAACCTTGCATCTAATAGGGCATGGTGTATAATTGCATTGTTGACCATTAATAGTGTTCCTTCCACCTGTCAAATATTTACTGTTCAAGAGTTCTTTTGTATTTTATTACAGCCATTTAAAGTTTGTGGTTCTTTCCTAGCTTCATTCTGGGTATTATAACATACCAACATTACCTATGATGTAATTAAGTTTAAGAAAATAAGTAGCACGAGAAAAGTAAAATTCTTCTCATTCTTTTCAGTTAATGCCTTTACTGTTAAGCCACAACCTATCGCTGGTTTGCAAACTTAGTGGTCAAAAGCAACAGCCGTGTTCAAAGTCTGGCAGCTGAATGAAATGAAATTTGAATCAATCTATTAATACCTTTAGGATCTACTTAATTACTTCTCTAAATACAACTGTAACATCTGACTAAACTGTCACTTACCAATTCCATTACTATCATTAGTTTAATGTGCGGAATGCAAAGGCATATGAGCAAGATGGTAATGTTTTCCTTGTACCCTCCAAGTTATTTGTTTCTGTTGTTGTAGCTGAAGACATAATGCACACTGTAACAAAGCAAGAAGATACATTCTTGACTGCTCTACGTGGCAGTGATGCCATTGTTCTTTGTAGGAGTGCAGAAGTCTACACTCAGCTTTTGGCAGGAATTGAGAGATATTAGATATATAATTAGAATGAAACTTCATAGACTTTGCCTACACTTGGCTTTGGGTGGGAGAGTGACTCCCAGCTTGGGCAGACATACTAACACTACCTTTCACTGAGTTAGCACACTCAAATGAGTAGTCTACCTACAGTAGCATGGGAGTGCTGAAAGGCAGCATGGTCTATCTGCTCCAAATAGAACATGCCCATACCCCATAGGTAGATGCTCAGGCAGCCACTCGCTGCTGTCCAGGTTACCATGGCTACATGGCTAATCTTAGTACACTAGTTTGATGATATCTGTTCAGAGAATGTCTAGTAGAGCTTGGAATCACAGCCACAGCTGCACACAGAGAAGGAGCCATAGCCTATATTTTCCAAAAAAAAAAAAAAAAAACGCACGTACAATAGCATGCCTAACGTGCATATTTACAATGGTTATATATGCAAATCAGATATCTGCTCAGGCAAACGTCTTCAGAGATCCATAACTGGTCGTTTGTGTACGTGCACAGTCATCGTAACCGCATGAGCATATCAAGTGCTTGTCATAAGACCTGAAAATGAGGCTCACTGTGTACCTCTGCTAGCTCAAAGTAAACATTTGGGCCTAGAGAGTCCCTGCTCAGCTGAGTTTTCTCTTGGCGTAGCAAAAGGGAGAGGGGTTTTTCAGTGAACTGGCTATGGCTCCCTGATTCTGTCAAGAGAACTGTGCTGGCCCTTGACCCTTTTTCCTGGCACTCTTTCAGCTGGCTCAAAGACTCATCCTCAGCTGAGAGGGGCCAGAGTACAACATGCTCTTGCCACAGCAGACAGAATATGTTCTCTAGATCTTACTAGGCCCAGGTGGGGATGATGGCACAGGGGTTGGGTAGTTGCTCATAGTAACAGCGTTCTTATTTGGCCAAGTCCATTTCCTGTGAGCTACCAGACTGCTGCAAAAGGTCCAGAATATAATACAGAGTGTGACATATATTCTGAAAGCAGCAACTGGGAGCAGATGCTGGGAGTGGATTTGGGTCCAGTGTCCCCTCTATCTTTTTCTATCTCTGGGCAGAAACAATGGTAGGATGCACATCAAAGCATGAGCAGATACGCAGCACCAGTAGAAACACAGGCTGCTGACTGTGGGCAGCTGTAGGCCCTGTGCTAATCAGCTGGGCTGTAAGTGAATGTCTCCTGGCTGGCCATCAAAGCGATCCTCTTACAGGGAACACTGTCTGGGTCTCAATGATCTGTGATTTTATTTTTTTCAAGTTTCTGAGTTGGCTTTTGAGACTATTCCTGTCTGCCATTGGGTGGCTCTTTATACAAGAGAGATGAGTCACATTGATTTTATTTCACACAGAAGCTTCGCAAGTGCTGTAAGAGCATTTTAAACCATAACGTCTTGGCTGCTTTCTGGTATTTCATATAAATTAATAGAAAAAATCATGGAGTAAATATGCTTTTGCTTTTTCTTTCGTTGGGATCAGCTATTTTGATTGATCAGTGTATTTTTTACACTTGGCAATCTGTAGTTTATACTCAGACTTGAGCTCCATTTTCCACAGGGAACATTCTGCATTTAAGGGTGTGCCTACACAGCAGCCTTATTTTGAGATAAGATACTTCAGAAGAGAAATTCAAGAATAGCTTATTTTGAAATAATACTGATACACACCAATTGCATTTCAAAATAACACTTAGGCTCTGTGGCTCTGGCCACACGAGCTCCTCCTTTCGGAGCCCCCCCCCTTTCGGAGGGGCTATGGTAATATAGCATTTTGGAATATGCTACTGAGGTGCCTCCATGAAAATGCAGCACCTCATTAGCATAAAGGCTGCTGTGCGCACTTCGAAATGCATGCCACCTGTGTAGCTGGGGGCCTTTTGAAATGGCCCCCTGACTTCAAAAGCCCCTTCTTCCCATTTGGTTTGGGGAATAAGGGGCTTTTGAAACCATAGGGCTCATTTCGAAAGGCCCCAGGCTGCACGAGCAGCATGCGTTTCAAAACTGGCAGTTTCAAAGCACACACGGCCACCATTATGATAATGAGGTGCTGGATATTCATGGCAGTGCCTCATTAGCATATTCTGAAGTGCCAAATTACCATAGCCCCTCCTTCAGAAGTGGCATGCTAATACACGGAGCGAAAGATGCTAATGAGGCATGGATGCAAATTCCCTGTGCCTCATGAGCATAAAATCACATGATGTGGAGTCCGGAAGACCGTTCTTCCAGACTCCAAAATGCTGTGTAGAAGCGCGGCCCTGGGGGTGCTTCGGGAAGGAAGTCTTCCTTCCAGAGGCCCCTTCTTCCCAAAAATTTTTGGGAAGAAGGGGCCTCTGGAAGAAGGACTTCCTTCCAGAAGCCCCCCTGGGACTGCACTTCTACACAGCGTTTTGCAGTCTGGAAGAGCGGTCTTCCAGACTCCAAATCAAGTGACATTATCCGAACGAGGCACAGGGAATTTGCATCCGCACCTCATTAGCATCTTTCACTCTGTGTATTAGCATGCCACTTCCAAAGGAAGTGGCCTGTGTAGAAACGGCCCCTGTGTGTGTAGATGCTTTAGTCTGAAAAAGCTATTTCAAAATAGAGCAATTGGATGCACTAAGTTTTATTTTGAAATAAGCTCTATTCCATGTCTTAGCCCCTATTTCAAAATAGCTATTTCAAGTAGGCTCTATTCCTCATGCAATGGTGTTTACCTATTTTGAAATAAGCTAATGGCTATTCAGAAATTATTTTGAAATAGTGGTTGTATTGAGTAGATGCTAGGATAGTTATTTCAGTACAACAGCTGTTATTTTGAAATAAATTTGCTGTGGAGACATACTCCAAGAATGGGAACTCAGAGTACATTGATCAAATGCATTAGTTGTGCACATCAGTTGTTCGTTGCAGATGTTCAAAAAAACATCAGCAAGTGATGACATGATGTCAGATCCTTACATTGCAGCTGCTGGCAAATACCAACATAAACAACAGTGAAGAAAAACCTCCATTTATTGTCTAAAGTAAGTTTGAATATATAAGGTCTGTGCAGTTAATGCTGCCTCCAGGTTGAGAGAGAAAATCATTCCAATGCAGTTAGTATAAATTTTTTCTGTAGTTGACTCCATTTTTCTTTTGGGAAGCAGCTGTTCCACAGGGCAAAGTACTTTATGGGGAACCTCTAAAGAGAACATTTTCTCTTGTGGAGCCAATAGCCCCTTCCTGTTTTCTTGAAAAGTGGCTGTCTTTTTCCTCCCCTCTCTGTTAGTACCTTCCCCCATTTTCTTTGCACCTTTCTTTGTTTCTTTATTTGAATAGTTGATTATAAGTTAGTGGAACTCACATGTTGTCACTGTTTTATAAATCTTGAGGAAACATTTTGGCTGGATTCAAGGAGTGAATATTTTAGGAGAAAGATTTTAAAATAGGGCTGTGTGGTTTCTGAAATACAAACCATAGCAATCTGTAGAGGCTTGCTGTTATCCAATCTACTAATTACATGATCAAAAATAGAATTAAGTGAATATATGCTACCCAACTATGTTTGCCATGTACCAAACCATAGTTTCAGATTTTCTTGCAGAGATTTCTAGCATAATAATATGGGGGAAAATGAAACAAGTCATGACTGATACCTAGGCAGTTTGGTAGTTTTGATACTAATAGCTAACATAGTGGTGGAGGTTAGTTTTTAGATAGTTTTCCTTGTAATGTAGAGTATAATCGAGGACCTCAGTGATAGGGTGTCATCCTCCATCCAAAGCCTGAGCAGGATAAAAAGAGTCAGTCTGATAGGCTACATGTGCAAGAGCCAGAGACTGATAAAGCTTCACATCTGATGCTGAAGAAGCAGACAGAAGAGTGCAGATAGGATCATACAGAGAGAAAAGTTGGTAGCAAAACAAGGCTGTGGTGAAGAATGTTGACTAAAAATGTGGAGGAGGTTTAGGTTAGGGAGTAAGCCATGGGATCATGCTGTAGACGAAAAATAAATGCTGGTAAGTACAGAAAGTTTCAGAAGCTAAAATAGAACAAGTCAAAAATTACCTAGAGAAGTTAGATGTCTTTTAGTCACCAGGGCCTGATGAACTACATCCTAGAATACTCAAGGAGCTGATTAAGGAATAATCTGATCCATTAGATATTAACTTTGAAAAGTCCTGGAAGATGGGAGAAATTTCAGAAGACTGGAAAGAGGCATATAGTACCCATCTATAAAAAGAGAAATAAGGACAATACAGAAAAATACAAACCATTCAGCTTAACTTCTGTGACAAGAAAAATAATGAATCAAATAATAAACCAATCCAGCTGTGAACATCTAGAAAATAATAAAGTGACAAATAACAGAGTGGATTTGTACAGGACAAATTATGTCAAACCAAGTGTTAGATGTAGTGTAACTAGACTTTTGTAAGGCATTTGATATTGTCTCCCATGACCTTCTCATTAACGAACTAGGGAAATACAACCTAGTAGGAACTGCTATAAGGTGGGTGCATAGCTGGTTGGCTAACCTTTTCTAGAGCGTAGTTATCAGTGTTTAACAGATACACTGGAAATGCATAACAAATAGGGTATTCCACAGAGATCAGTTTGGGACCTGTTCTGTTCAGTATCTTCATCAGTGATTTAAATAATGACATAGAGCATACACTTAGGCTGTGTCTACACTTGCATTCTTCTTTCAACGGAGGCATGTAAATGAGGGAAATCCAATGAGGCAGATTTACATACCTGGCACCTCATTTGCATATTCTTCTTTTGAAAGAAGAAGAGTGGTGTAGACACTGCTCTTTTGAAAGCAAACCCCATCTTCGAAAAAGCCCTTCTTCCCTTTTTTTATGGGAAGAAGGATTCTTTCGAAGATGGTGCGTACTTTTGAAAAAGCAGTGTCTACACTGCTTCTCTTCTTTCCAAAGAAGCTCTTTCGAAAGAAGAATATGCAAAATTAGGTGCCCGATATGTAAATCTGGACCTCATTTGCATTTTCGATTTGTAAGTGTAGATGCAGCCTTATAGTTTCGCGCATGATACCGAGATGTAAGGAACTGCCAGTGCTTAGGAGGATAGGATGATTCAAAATTATTTAGAAAAAACTGGAGAAATTGTCTGAGGTAAATAAGATGCAATTCAGTAAGGACAAACACAAGATACTCTACTTAGGAAGGAACAATCAGTTACATGCTAAGTTCTAGCCATGAACTTTCCAAATTCTCTGCTGAAAACTGCTACCCCAAAAACACCTTATGGAAAGCTCTTAGAACAACCTATCTATTGCCCCCCTAATGTGTCCTTCCAAAGGTATGGGCAGCTAAGGAAACACTTGGAAGACACTGTTACCTTCTGACAAGTGACTGACACAGGCTCTATTTTTGCAAAACAAGGTATCTGTTATTAATATAACTAATAATCCATGGTATGGTAATCTAAAAATAAAAATCAAACACAAATCCATCATTGCAAGTTAAAGGTATTTCAACTGCAGTAGCACGTACTTTAAATGATCTTAAGTGGTTACATGCTGTTTCAGATGGCCAGTCTGCAACGGATCACTGACAGCAGTTCTTAAAATGTATTTTAAGTTTTACATATGTAAGTTACAGTTCACGTACATATACACACATCTCAGGCATGGACATATTAACACACACAGTACACTTACTATCCTAAACTGTAATTACAACTCGCAGGTTTATGCTGTTCTGTTGTCTGCTATTTGTGGCTAGTCCTACCATCATCTCTGGTCAGTCAGTTTCTCTTGTGTTCTAGGAGCTCCTTAGATCTCCTGAGTTCTGTCCTCCACCAGCATCTTATTTGCTCTTCTCCTAACTCTTCTAAATAACTCCTGGCTAGTACACTCCTGTTATATTGTCCCATTGATATCAGACCTGTAATGCACATGCCTGCTGTTATATCAAATCTTTTCTGTATATGTTCACTACTAAATATTCTCATCAGCTTGGATGCATACTGACATTCTTTTTCTCAGATGTTTGCCAATATTCCAAACACTCAGCACATGTTCACTGCCATTGTTTACCTTGTCCTTTGAATGACCTCAGCCTACACTCAGTGGTGAAGAACCATGTGACCCAGCATTCAGTGGTATGTGGCCTATGGTTTCCAATGGTGGAGTAGCTGCTATGTATTTAAATGAGAGCTAAGGGTACACAATGGAGTTTGAAGAATTTCTCTATTGAAAAAAACACTTCATAACTATCACTATAGTTTTGCATGGCATAGCATCAGTACACGTATTAGATATGTACTTTGCAATATTTTTCAATCACAAAAATCAGGCAATAATTTGGGGATCACCTTTGCATGGTTTGGGATAATACAATTTCAAATGCAAATGAAATTCCAAGATTGAGTGTTGCTATAAAAATTAAGATATAGTTTTGAAGAATTCACTCAACTGCCATCTTAAATAAAGTATTTCCATATAAAAAAATTAGACTAGGGTTAAGATTGAATACTCATCAGTTATTTAAAAATGAAACCATTACAGGGATGTTGTAATTATCCATATAACAACCATTAGAAACCCAGGAGACTCAAAGTTAATCTCAAACTTAAATTCAAACATGTTAAGGGATAGAAATGCACAATTAGGGCACACAGACAACCTTTACTGTCAGGTATAGTGAAACATAAGACAAAAAATCTAATGTGCCTTTTGAAAGCTGATTAGTTTGCAAACACTGTGGCTGCATCTACATTAGCAAGTTATTTTGAAAGATTTTTTGAAAGAAGAGGGCTCTTTCAAAAGATCCCACAGAGCATCTCCACACAAAGTTTTCTTTCGAAAGTAAATCAAAAGAATGTGGTACTCCTTTTATAATTGCTCTTCCTTTCCCATTTCGGAAGAACACTCCCTTTCAAAGGCTTCTTTCAAAACAAAATGCATGTAGATGCTCTGCAGGCCCTTTTTTTCAAAAGAGCAATCCTCATGTGGCCTGCTTTTTCATTCCCTGGCCTGTTCTTTCAAAAGATCATGTAAGAAATGTGCAGGAATGTTTGTCAACTTTCTCAGATTTATCTGTATGGAAAGATACTATATAAGTTGTTGGAAAAGTTTGAGAGAAACTAACTATCTTATATTTTTTGTGTAGTAATAGGTAGAACTCAAAAAACAGATGGTTAGTAATAGCCTGGCAAAATAACATGCTGCTTTAAAAAGTGAACTATAGCTGGATCTTACAGGTCTGCAAAATTAATCATGCTCCTGAAACTGATTATGCTATAATAGACCATGTTGCTCTTGCACTGTGTCATTCGCAGGCGTCCATGCTTGCTGATTGGATTGTAGTATTGAGGACTTGTTGGAAACTGTTAGAAGGACAAACTCCTTTTGGTGAGGTTTATGGTATTCTGATCAAGCTGAAAATAACACAAGAAGAACTGTTTTCACAATTTCTTGAAGTTTCATTTCTGATCCTCGATAAAATTTGGAAGGACTGAGCAGTAGCATGAAATTGAAAAGTAGTGTAAAAAATGTTAACTGAACTGTTTAAAAAATTAATGTTTAGCCTGAGTTTGGGAAAGCTCTTAGGGAAAGGTGGTGGCTTTGTTAGCTCACCAGATCTGCAGCTGTGTTTCGCAGGAGTTCTCTTCAACTTAGTTTTTTTTTTTTTTTTTTCCAACACAAACAAAACGGAAACTTTTAATTCCCCATCAGGATCCAGCCCTTGGTAATTGAACTTTAGGAAATGAAGCGCTCACTACAAGAACAGAGTGAATGAGCTGGAATTAATCATTTTTAATTACATGTGAGAATTTATTGACTAGTTCAGTGTTCAAAATAAGATCGCTAATTATGTTGAAAATGCAATTGCACAATAGTCAGCCTTGCTTGATTGTTTTGTGCTCCTATTAAGTGTTCAATATGGTTTATTAGGCACTACTGGTTAAGAATATCAAACAAAACAAGTGCAGTACATCTATTGTATGAAAAACATCACAGGAGTCTATCACAAAATTGCTAACCTTTGTTATCACAAGAATGTAGGTTCTGTCAGTGACTACTTATATTTACTTTTATTTTAAAAACTTTAATTTACATTCCATTTTAAGCTTGGAAGGAGAACATTTTGTCATTTGGTAACTGTTGAAAACTCAATGGAAAAGCAAATTTTATGTTGTGTCCCTATCTCCCAGGGGCGATTTATATCAAAATACCGAGATGAAGAAACTTTCTTGTTCACACGTACCCACACATCGTTGATACAAGTCCTGTATTTCAAGGTAAAATCTAAAGGTTAACTACAAAAGGCCCTTTATATATTAGGAACCTGGCAAGGACATCCTTGGGAAAATACAATTTTTTTATGAGTAAGAGAAATGTGTCCCTTAATTTTTAATTTCCAGCTATTGTATACTCTTTCTAGCTATTCTGAAAAACCATTTACTTGAAAAGACATTCTTGGAATCATTATTCATATACTGTATATCTATTGAAACAACTTAACCCTAAACTTTGTAATCTTGCATGCCATGTGGCTCTCCTATAGTTTACAGTGTCAGCAGAACTCCCTGTCCCTCATCATTGTTCATTAATAGCCAGAAGCAAAACATATTTCTCTATTGCATCCCATACACAAATGCACAAAAGAAGAAGATTGCCAAAGCAATGCTGATTTTCAAAAGAGCGGACCTGTAATTTACTGATCTTGTCAGTTTAGTCTTATTTATTAAATACACCATTACATCAGGCTATGGTTTAAACATTGATTTCTTCATGGTTCAAAAAGCACACTCAGCTCTCCTGTGACATTTGGACAAGGTCAGTGCAGCTAAAACACATATAGAGTCAGACTGCAAAACTGTAATTGGTCAAACATTCTTGAGTACAATGGGATATAGGTAATGCATATCTATATCAAAGTATACTGGGACTCCCTTAAATATGAAACTGCAAAAGCAACCATAATTGTTTTTATGATATAAATGTCATACAAGTTAAGGAAATGTTACAGCTCTTGGTGCCAAAATATTTCAAAACAATGTATCTATGGATTTACTCAACCATAAATAGGTCAATAACCTTTAACAGGGAAGAAAAATATATCAGAACTATAAAGTATCCTAGTACCAATTTCAGTCCCTTCTGAATAACCAGTGTGACCTATAGATCTAGCCATTAAAAATAAATTGGAGTGTAAGTCACAGAGACTGTTAAGGATAGATAAAAATGACATATTGTTAACACCTGCCTCCAACCTTTTTAAAACATTGTGAAACTTATGTGTTCTCCTCAGAGTAATTCAGTTGACTGCCACCTAACAAACACCTGCAATTTTCAGATCAAACCACAATAGCCAACTGTGTTAGGATTTGTTGCCTCCATGGATATTTCATTACATTTCATTAAAAAAAACAACAACCCTGCAGTGGAATTGGAAGGCACTGATAACATTTATCCTCTCACTGTGTAGCTGGCCCCAGATAAAGCTCTATGTCAGTAATAGTTCATAGGTGATTTAGCCCTCTTTCCCACATCATCTAACAACAGTAGAAGAAAGGCTTTGGAATGAGCAAGGAATAGTAACAAGTGCATAATCAATCATTCTGTCTGAGCACTTGAAATTTTTCCTGGCTAAAGTTCGAAAAGTGCTGTTCTTTTCTCAGAGTGACAGACCTCATCTTGTTTCAGGCAGGCAGGGTTTGACTTTGTAATAACAGAAAAAAAGCAGTGTTTTGTTTTGCTAGTATGTTTGTGGATATTTTGTTTGGTTGTAAGCCAATACACCCTCTCATCCTGTAAAACTGTATGTATTCCAATGACAAGGCAGGAGGGAAAGCCTTCTAACTATTTTTAAACAAACCTATTCTAATAGAGCTGTTTTCTCTCAAATGTTAGTGTCAATGAACAGTAACTCTATCAACCAAACCACTAAAATTAGTGTTTCTCTGCTTCTTGAGCTGCAAAAACACTTCTGTTTATGAAAGGATAGAAAGTTCACATTAATTTTGACATCCTAATCATTAAATTTATAAGTTTGAAAACCCACCACAATTTTGTATTAAAAATGTGCATTGAAAAATCCAAGCAGACTACTGAATGTGTGCACAAAGTGAAAAGTGCTTACTTTGAATTTATAAGAATTTATGAGTATAGGGGTAGTACCAATACAGTACCTGGCTAGACAAAATACTAAACTGGTTAGGTCTGTAATTAAATTTATAAATAGAACGTCACATAAAAAACTAGGCACAGATTAAAACCACATTTAAAGTGTAAAAATTGACAGTTTTACTTTAGCACTAAGTCTTAGTTGTATCACTGAATTTAATAAACTCCGCTCTACGTAAAGCAAACAATCTAACAAGCTTAGTTTTCTGTTCAGTGGTTCTGAAAGTTGTTCAAGGATTTTTTTTAACTCTGTTTGAACATTCAGAATATATCACATTGCAGTTACCCTCCACAAAGTGCTGCAGAAAGTAAATACTGTACAATGAACTGGAATAGATAGGAGGAGTTAATCTAGCTGCAGGCCCACAGATGGGAGTGGGGTTTGAAGGGCGTAGTTGCCCCTTGAAGTGCTGTGGCTGTGCTACTGCGTACAGCTATGAAGGAGTGGAGGGGAGAGAAGCTCAGCAGTCCAGGCACCATTGAGAGCTGAATGACCTAGGCTCCGCCCCTCTGCCCTTGTCCCTGCCCCAAGGGTGGGGAGCCGGGCCCCCCTCCCACCTTGCAGTGTGGCTTTTGGCCCCACTGTCTAGCTGTATGCTGGTAGATTCTATCACAGAGCATGTCAGAAATGTAACTGGAAGTATTCTAAGGAATAGAAGGTTGTATTTCAATACATACTTGGACAGAGTGAAAATATGTAGAAAACTGATCAACACAATACCTTAGTCTGCTCTAGATGGGTGTGGTTTCTAGTGAGTGTTTGTGTTGCACACAAACAGCTTGGGGTAAACCCTGCTGGTGAACACTAAGTTCTCTACTACTCATAAATATAGCATTATTTGAAACTGCTAACATGGTCTTGGCAACTTATAGTGCGCACAAACAGAATCCACGTGCGCCAGTTAGTTCTCACAAAAATTTACACCCTAGTAGTTTGGATTAGTAGCACTGTATAGACCAGTGTTTCTTAAACTATGTTGCGCAGAACACTGATGTTCTGTGAACAACTCACAGGAGTGCCGTGAGCATCTGACACTTTATTGATATCATACGCTCATGATATATTTTCTGTTATTAAAACCAGCCTTCATTGCTATCATACCTGATTAAATTATGTTATTTTGTACTTGCTATATATGTTGGATTTTTTTGTTTTGTTTTCTTTTTGGTCTGACTTTTTTGAATTTTTTGAAGAAAATTTTCATAGGTGATCTACATAAAAATACTATTGTTTGGTATTCCGTAGTCTAAAAATTTTGAGAAGCACTGGTATGGACAGTAGTATTATGAACATATGTCTAATTGAGTCAGTGTACCAAATATTGCCCTGAATAGGTGAAAATAATACCTAGATTTCATTTACCCTTTTTCATTAGGTCTCAAAATGCTCTACAAAGGAGGTCAGTAACATTTCCAGATGGAAAACTGAGGCAGAGATTAGCAAAGTGATTTGCCTAAGGTCATCCAACAGGCTGTTACACCCATTCAACCTCCGATGGGCAGCCTATGGGCCATTAGACCCATGAAGAGAATTGCTCTTTCTCATTTTGGGGGCAGCATATTAAAACACAAGTTTATGATCATGACTCACTCCAGTAGTATAGAGATCACTTCTCTAAGACATCCCAAAGTTAAAGGGAAAGTCAAGGAGTGGCTTTTGAATTTTCTACTAACAAGCTATTTTGACAGAGTTTAGTAATGTGTTGTAACTACTTCCAAATCCCATCATCGTGTAAAGTGACTAAAAGTACAAAGGCTTTCTGTGCCCCTTTAGACCTGTCTTTGATACACTCTTAAAGTTAACAAGCAGCAATATGCAAACCTCCAGACTCTTCACTGTAAATCACAACAGCTGACTCCAAGACATATCCATTCTCAAGAAATGTATGTCAGCACAAACATGTGGTTGTTGCAATAATTGCCACATTTTCAGTGCCATCAAGAATGCTCCCTGCTTCAGAGCAGTAACAAAGAGGAAGCTGTGCTAGTCTATACACTATCAAAACAAAAAGCAGTCAAGTAGCACTTTAAAGACTAGCAAAATGGTTTATTAGGTGAGCTTTTGTGGGACAGACCCACTTCTTCAGACCATAGCCTATTCTGGTCTGGCTATGGTCTGAAGAAGTGGGTCTGTCCCACGAAAGCTCACCTAATAAACCATTTTGCTAGTCTTTAAAGTGCTACTTGACTGCTTTTTGTTTTGCTTCAGAGCAGTGTGCAATACTCAGTGCAATGGTTGCCTTTATCAGATCTTGCTATTATGCTATCATTCTAACAGAAAATTGTTAACACATGACACATTCAACCCTGGCAAAAATTGGTACAGCTCCCATTGATTCCTCCTTTGTATGTTGCTGTTTCCTCTAGGAAGGATTTGGAGGCTCATCTAATCTGACTTTATGTAGACACTCTGTTTAATTTTGGTGTTTACATGAGAAACAGTGTTTCTCAGACTAATAGGCTGATGTACTTTTTGGAGGGTAGGGACAGGAAGCGTTTGTTCTTTACTTTTTATTAAGAATATGCTTGGTAAAACCAGGTCTCTCACATCACAAAAATGTTTTGTGATTAGTGGGCTTCAGTAGTTTTTGTTGTTTTGTGTTTGGAAAGAAACCAGTGGTCATAAAATATTCAGATGAAAGAAGAGCTCATGGCATATTTGGAGATGGGTGAGATGGTAGACATTACTACCAGTTTTAAATTTAGTGGCCAAAAGTCTGCCGTGTTTCATTGGGAGCTGTATAATCCAGTTCTGAATCTGCTCCTTCTCCCGCCCTCAAAAAAGACTGTAGACTTCTCTGAGGTTTTTATATAGCAACAGCTTTGTTTTCATACATAAAATACAAAAGCCATTTGTAAACTAACGAGTAATCTTGTGCTATGGTGAGGGAAGAAATATAATGACACAGATGTGGATTTAATGCAGAAGGAATAGAACTCTGCTTCTAGCTGTCAAACTCATTTTGCTGAACTTTCTCAAAAGAAGTGGTTTCATTTTGTGAGCTTGGAAACAAAGAAAAATCTCTCAAAGGCACCAGCTTAGAGATTCTCTGTTTTCTTTCGGCTGAAATGGCAGAGAAGAGGGTCATATGTCACCAACTTCAGTGTCCTCTGGTCAGACAAGGACAATACTGCCACGCAACTGTCCTCTGCTTTAAAGAAAATAGGAACTTGTACAAGTTGAACCTCTCCAGACTGGCACCCTCAGGACCTGACTGGTGTTGAATGACAGAATTTGCCAGATCATGGGAGGTCAATATTATCTAGCAGTATTACCACCACTTTTGCTACTCTCTGGGTTCTTAGAAGACTTTCAAGGTTACATTACTGCTAGATAACAGCACAGAACATGGAGAGCCAGGACTGGTGGCTGTAAACAACTTTATGGGACCACGGAAAACTTGACCACACACGAGTTGTTGTCTGGCTAACTGTCAGCTTATGGATGTTGTTGGACGAGAGAGTCCCAGACTAGAGAGGTTCAACCTATACTAGAAAGAGCTGAGTCAAAATCAGTCCAGGATAAAGTGGTGCTGGTAAGCAAGTGAAAGTAGCCTGAAGAGCTAGCAGAACTCAGTCTCATCATTCGTGAAGTGTATCTGGTTTCAAATTTTCAGCACAGTTAATTTTCAGCTTACAGTTGGCCAGCTTCCGCAAAAAGAGGGTTTTCGACCATTCATTTAAGCCTGAATGGCTTTTCAGTCCTATTATGTGCAAAAATATAGTGGGTTTGAATATTTACATAAACAGGTTTTTAACACCATAAATATTTATCTACTAATAATTTTTGAATCTTTACATAATTGTGTGCAAATATTTGTATTCACATGCAAGCGAGAGTAGCCGCTATTCGTTATGTGCAGAAAAGGATAGCCCAGTGGTTTGAGCATTAGCCTTTTAAACAGAGGGTTGTTACTTCAGTCCTTGGGTTCGGGGGGGCTTTAGGTATCTGCAGCAAATAGATTAAAAAATGTTAGGGATGGTGATAGGTCCAGCTGTGAGGGCAGGGGACAGGACTCAATGACCTCTGAAAGTCCCTTCCAGTTCTGTGAGATAGGTATATCTCCATTTACTGTTTGATGCAAATAGCTATTCGTGATCCATATTATACTATTTCACATTTATTGAAACTGGGCCAATTTGAAGTTGCTTTGTGAAGGGGAAACGGAGTAAGGCTATGTCTACACTACGTGATAAAGTCGATTGTAAGGCAGTTAGCTTGATTTTATAATGTCACTGTCCTCACTGTAAGCACCATTAGGTTGATTTTAGGGAGCGCTGAGGTTGGTATTATTACACTGACCATGCAAGTTGGTGCAGTGCCAAGTTCAAATTTAAAAGGTCAGATAAATGCTAATGTGGAAACAGCATTTATTTAAATAAATTTTATTGGCCTCCAGAGGAGTCTTGTATGTATTCTACAGTGCCCCATGGTCATCTGTTCTGGCCACTTCCATCTATGCCGCTTTCCAGGTGTTTGGAAAAGAGGTCACAGGAAGCCTGCAAATTTGAACTCAGCATCAGGAAGCCTGGGAAATTGAATTGGGCGCCTGGGCCTGTTATGAATTCATTTCTTTATGATCAACATGGTGATTGCATCTATCTATGAAAAAATAGTCCCAGCTTGGGGTGATGGCTTCTTCCCTGCACAATATAGCAGGAGAGGCTGAGGGTTTTTTTCTTTTCGGTGCTGGTGCCAGCCTCCACCTCACCACACCATGTGGCGGCTAGGCTGTGGGGTCATGCTTGTTTGAGAAGCTGAGAGACTTCTTTTCTGCAGTTCACTTTTCTACGGGAGCAGACCCCTCCTCCCCCACAGGCACCATGCAGTCAGGGGTCTATCCCCTGCCCAAACACATCACATGGCCCGCCCCTAACCCAATAAAAACACGTGCCTCTGATGCAGTGCAGACCACACTTCCAGGCAGTACCATGTCCTGGCTTGTGCTGGGTGAAGGCTCTAATGGTGGAAAAGATTTTTGGGGGCTGGTTGTTGCCAGGGGGAAGTATGCCCCTGTGGGAAAGATTTTGGGGAGCTAGTGGTCACAGGGGAAGTCTGGTTCCTGCCCCATGCTAACAGGAGCTCTCCGGGGCTAGATGTCCCCTCAGAGGCAACATGAGCAAGGGAGCTGGGTCTTTGCTATGTTTTCAGTAGAGCAGCACATGTTGGGGAGCTGGCACAAAGCCCCTGAAGGGATCATGTCAACTAGTCCCTCAGCTGCAACCCTCAACTGTCAATAGGGTGACCATCTATCCCATTTTGGGTGGGACAGCTCCATATTTGTGACACCTTCCTGGCATCCCATTTTATTTTAACAAAGGGGCTAATTGCCCCGTACTGTCTTGGCTACTGGGAGCCAAGAGCACAAGGGCCCAGCTGCCTCCTTGTTCCCAGGTCAGTTTCCTGGCTCCCACAAGTGGTGGCAAGCTGGGAACCAGGCAGCAGCTGGGTCTTTGCACTCCCTGCTGCCAGCAGCTACACCTGGCTCCCAACTCCCCTCTGCTTGTGGAAGCCAGGAAACTGACCAGTGCTGCTGCACCTGACTTGGGGGTCCCAGCTGTTCATGGGGGCCAGAAATCACACCAGTGCAGCTGCCCCTTTCCCAGCTCCCAGCTGTTCCAGGAGGAGGTCATGAGCAGGGCTGCAGCCAGTTCCCAGCCCCGCAAGGCGTAGGATAACTGGGAGTCACAGCTGCCCCCTGAAGCCAGGGAGCACTCCATCCTAGCAGGATATCAACCCCCGCAGGGCAGCAGCCACTCCCTGACTCAGGGTGACCATCTGTCCTGTTTTGGCTGGGGACACCCACTACCCCCGGGTGTCTCATATTTAGCCTACAGGAATATGGTCACCCTACCCGTCAATGTATGTTGGCGGGGGGCATAGTCAATGATGTTCAGGGCTGCCCCTCCCTCCCCCCAGGCAGGAAAAAGCCCCTGAAGGGACCATATCAACTGGTCCCTCAGCTTCCACCCCCTCCCTATAGAGTGAATCATCATACCAAAGCGAGCTTCAGAAAGTTGGCTCCCCTTCAAGAAAGCACTTTTTGTTTTCATTGAACTGCACTGTTTCCATCATTATTTGCAGTTGAACCAGTGAATCTACAGCATGTGATTTTAATTTGGATTAACAGTTAGTCCATAGCTTGCTTTCAACCAGTAACTCTCAGGAAAACCAAGATGTGTTTAAATAAGCACCTTTGCTTTTCCTCAGAAGCTTTAGTAAATGATTGAAGAAGGATATCACAAGTCTTTTCCCATAATATTTTCAGAGATGTTATTTCATCTGCTTTTTGTAAAATCTTTGATAATTCACTTATAAAAGCTGGAGATTTGAGTTAATCTGGCAATCTTTTTTGGTTCTTTCCTTCCAATCTTCATTTCTTTTGGCAAATTACTTATCAAATGGCTTCCTTAAGGCTGGTCATACCATACTGTGTTTTCAAGGTGGGAAAAGTAGCTGAGGGACTAGTTGACATGGCATAGTCACCTGAGTGATCTCAGAGCACATACACATTGGGTGCATCTACACTTGCATTCCTCTTTTGAAAGAGGTATGCAGATTGAAAATGCAAATGATGTATGAATTTGCATGTTGGCACCTCATTTGCATATTCTGATTTTGAAAGAGTTTCTTTTGAAAGAAGAAAGCCAGTGTAGATGCTGCTCTTTCAAAAGTAAGCCCCATCTTCGAAAGAATGCTTCTTCCCATTGAATAAAGGGAAGAAGGATTCTTTTGAAGATGGGTTTACTTTTGAAAGAACAGTGTCTACACTGGCTTTCTTCTTTCACAAGAAACTCTTTTCTAAATTGGAATATGCAAATGAGGTGGCAGATATGCAAATTTATACCCCATTTTCATTTTTGATTTTCCTCATTTGCATGCCTCTTTCAAAAAAGGCATGCAAGTGTAGATGCACCTATTGTGATTCTCTACTTTTCTTCTGGAAAAATGGCCATTTGCTTTCCACAGGAGGGGAATGAGGGGAATGTAATGTGGGAAGATGACATCAGATGTGCACAACCACTTGTGCGGCATTTTTTCCCATGCTGAACCAGAGAAAAAACCCAGAGTGCTTTGGGGCTGAGGGAACTGTGGGATAGATTCTTACAATGCACTGCTGCAACAGTTCATCTTTGGCAATTTAGTGTGGCAGCACTAACTCAACTTTGTGGGGAGTTTGTGGGGAGGTAAGGGTACTGAAATTCGAATTTATAAAACCCAGTATTACAAAATAAAATTTAATGATGAATTCATCTCGTAGTGTAGGTGTTGCCTAAATGTGTTGTAATTTATACTTCACATTATTTGCATAAAAGATTTTGAGTCTACCCTCCCCCAAACTCTGGAGGGATTAAGGTGGCCACCTGGGGCCAATTAACTATTCAGGTTGCATGGGGAAAAGACACCAGGGAGTGTGGATTTACTAGATAATGTTCAGCTGAACACGAAAAGGAGCAGCCTGTATAAAGGTCAGGAGCTGAGCGTGTCTGCAGGGAAATAGTCTGACCGTGAGAGAGAGAAGGTCAGTGTGTTTAGGATTACAAAGAGTATGTGCTACTAAATGCAGGGGAGAGGGAACTGGGGAGGAGTCAGATTCAGGGGGAAAGCAGCAAGAGGGAGACATGGGCTCTCACGAGGGTCTGTGAGTTGGCAACCAGAATAGAGGGTGAGCCTGGGTTCCCCTACCAGCTACCGGGGAAGTGTCTCAGACCAGGTGGTAGAGAGCAGACTGCCTGGTACAGTTTTACAGTTTTCCTTGAAAGATTTTGATACAACAGAAGGGGGCTACATGTATCGTGACCTTGCCAGATGGCCAAGTCACAAAGAAGGAGTGCTTGGAGTTGCATAGCTGGATGGAGAGACTGCCAGAGGAGGGCACAGCATCTAGCATGAGCTAATCCCCAGAATGGACAAGAGGAGGTGCTCTAGTGGTGAGTGGACCCATGATGGACTCCTTGCAATTCTACTTATTTTCCCTTGGGCAGATACAGAACTTTATCAGTTTATTAGTGTGGCCTTAATTTTTTTTCCCAACAGCTACAATATTAAACTCTGTGTAAATCTGTCGGAATGACAGACTGACTGACTAATGTGGTGGGGTTTCTGGGCACAGCTAAACATACCAATACAGGGTATCTTTGCTTAAATCTGGGCCACTTACAGCCCCAGGCCAGTAGTTACTTCTCATGAAGGCAAATCCAATCAGCCACAAAAGTACCTCTGCCAGCCCCACTGGCCAACTAGGAGCAATACAAGCAAACCCACAGACTTCCCAGCTGCTATACAAACCCAAATCAACAATCCTCAATTCAGACGAGACGTTATTAAAACCTATTTCACCAAACACCACACAGATTTTCTCATGTCCCAAAGGGTCCAGCCACAGGCCCTAGTCAATATATACTTGGATCTTACCCAAATCACTACACTTGCCAAACCCTTCAGATCTAAACATCTAAAGGTTTCTTAACAAAGAAAGAGAGAAAGGTGTTAGAGAGAAAAAATGTTAAAGCAACACTTCACATACCTCAATTACAGCTATTAATGCAGGCCAGCGATGTTATGTGCTGATTCTTGACTGTCTCTGAAAGTACATCCCATAAGGGGTGTGATTCCGGGTTACACAATCTTACTTACTGGAGAATTGGAGATCTAGCACCAGCATGCTGGAACATGGATCCTTGGAACGGGAACAGGAACAAAGACTTCCAAAATGGACACTGCTAGGCCCCTTTCATAGTTTTTCCTGTGAAGGGAAAAAGCCCTTTCTTTTTCCCATCAGGCCTTGGAGAGTCCAAATCACCTGACTCAGGTACACTGTTGTGGCAAGCTGCTATTGGATGAATACCAGGAGACAGTCCCAAATTCCTGATACGTGTATTAGACATCTTGGCCTTTGCTTCAGTCAAATACCTTGGCTGGAGAGTCCACCAACCAAACCTCTCATTGTGTATCTTAGAATTAAAATATTGCTAATACAATTACAGAGCTAAAACCTATACTCCACCTACAAACATGATACAGAGATATAAGTGGCGTACACAGATTCATGCATCTTCTGCTTTCATTAGACACCTCACATGGGGCCCCTGGCACAATATTTGGTGCCAATCATGTGACACTGACCTGGATTTTTTTTCCTAGTCTTTCACTTGTCAGCAGCTCTTAAATACAGCCAGAGCCAAGCAGTAGAGAGGTCTGGGAAATGCTTTTAAACATGTGGGCCACATGGCCCAGTAGTCTGGGGTTCCAAAATACACTCAGAGAGACCTTGAGTCCTGCTTGTCTATGTTGTTTACTTTAGTCATGAGGTAAGATCTTGGCTGAATGAAATCAGTTGGAGTTTTACCCCTGACTTCACCTATGTTTTGCAGCGGTCGTGATGTTTGTCAACATGTCAAGGAGGTTGTTCAGTTAGTACTGGGTTAGATCCAATCCACAATATCTTCAGGGCAAAAACTTCCACTGACTTCAGTAGGCTTTGTATATGGTTCATGTGGCCAGTTTCTGAACACAAAAGGTATTTTTGACATGTACTCTGCTGAAGGCATTAATGTGATGTAAATTCCCACTGACTTATTTGAAACTAGGTTTAAGGTGGTTTAAAAAAAAATCTTTCAGTGGCTCAGTTCCAGACTTGACTGCCTTAAATGTCATCACATGTAAATGTGAAGACTGCACAATGAATCACTCTGCTATTGAAAATTTAACCCAGCTGTAGAACTGCATGAAGGCTGCTCTTTATTTATTATTGTTCAATAGTGTATTTTTTTATGTAACTTAAAAGTATTGGCATTGTTAGGACTGCATTCATTTCTATGATGTGGTACAATCATTAACATTAATGGGTCTTACTGTTCAGGAGGAAGAAATGTAGAATAAAGACATTATGGTGCCAGTGTTAATTTTAATATATGCTTATTAATCTCTCACAGTAATACAGTACTTCAATGTTAAGCTTGCTTTTCCACAACTCTATTGCATTACTCACCAAATTGCTGTAACAAGCTGGGGTGAACTTAGTCCAGTCTGTGCTGAGATTTTGATATTTTTTGCCAGCAGTTCATCAGTAGCCTACTGAATGAGCTGGAAACTAAATTATTCTTACTGTTACCAAAGCAATAGTAAGAATTATACAAGCTGTGTTGTGAGTATGCAAAACAAATATCTCAGCCGTATAAAGATTTTATTCCTCCCCCACTTGAAAACTAGCTGTGGAAATAGCTTGACTGTTTTTTAAATGGTCAGCCTTCATCACGTTGTAAGGCCTTATCACCTTGATAATGGCATTAGACATACATTTGACATGGTTTTCCTAAGGAAGTATAACATTTTCCAGACTTCACTGAATAGTATATGTCTTTTGTTAACTTTTTTTTTTGGACGTGCAACTATATTTATCTTTCATATGATGTGGCAGAAGATAAAGAAAAAAATCTTCTGGGTGGGCAAACTGGCTTGACAAATCCAAATCTCTGATGCTCTAAAGTTTTATCAATTAGTGAGAGAAATTTGAGTGGGAGAGTGCTGGAGGGAAGGGGGATGAGGGTGTTTCTTTCCTTTATTAGACAAAGGTGGAGAAAAATTTTGTGACTTTGTTCTCACTTTCCAGAAACTTGAACTATACAGCTTTGATGCTTGGCTTAAAACATAATATATCATCTGTCTAAGGTAAATATTGTCTTAACTGCTCCTAATCCTTTCCTGTGATATTTTTTGTAATATTTAATGACTGTTGTAGAAATTAGCAAATATCTTATTCATGCCTATCCTCTTATATGAAGTGATGTAATATCGTTTCGGGGGCTAGTATTGCTGTTCCAAGGAATTTTCAGCTAATGCCATTTTATTCCTACAGGCCTATATTCCGATAGGAATGCATTCAGATAAATTGGGGACCAATAGTTTCAAAAGTGAGAACTCAGAGTTAGGCTCCTGAGATGGGACTTATAAAAGTGACGATCAGCAAGTCTACCCAGAAAGTTAGTATGGAATAGCTATTGTGCTTGCGTATTCAACACTAATGTCTCACGTAGGCAAGCCCCTAAAATACGTACACAAGTCCCATAGACTTTCCCCTGAGATGCATCAAGAATTCAGCTGTGTGAGAAATTGAGCTTCCCACATTTTTCATTTGAATGTGGAACAAAAACAACATCTTCATAAATTTTGCACAAAAAAAGCAATGAAAAAAGAAGAGAAATACTCCAAAATAGCCAATGGCCCAGTGGGTAGGGCTTTCGTCTGAGGTGTGGGAGACCAAGAATTAGGCCTCTGCCCTGCTTGATGCAGGACAGGAACCTGATTCTGGATCTCCTAACCTTTGGGTAGTCTCTCTTTTCCACTTTATATACAAATGTATTGGATCAGGTAATGATTAGTGGTTAGCAAAGCAGGGACTTGACCCTGCATCTCTCACACTACAGGTAAGAGAATGCCCTATCTACCAGGTTCTCTTGTTTTCACCAGAAATTCCATCCTTAGCCTGAAACTGTTCTTGATAAATTATTCTTTGATTAAAGTTCCTAAACAGTTCTTCCACCAGTTCCTGTTTGACCTTACACCCCACCTCTTTTTTTAAAAATCTTGGCCAAGTTCCCTATCTCTATAATTTTAGCCCTTTCTTTAGTGAACATCACAGTATTATCTAAGCCTTGTGATGTTAGATTTGTCAATAAAACCCAGATATATTTTATCATGAGAGATCCCAGTTCTGCGAGTATGATCTGTTAATATTAGAACTGTTGTGTTTCAGAAACATGCTGGTGGCAAATCTTCTGATTCATAGGAATGCATACTGAAAATAGCTGCCTACTTTGTGAAGTGAGCAGTTCTCCTAAGACCTCAACAATAATTATACTTCATTATGACTGATGCAAAATGATTCAGATGTAAAGTCACCCAACCTGTCCAATAGCTGAGTTTTGTCTTGGCACTGGAGATCAGCACTAGAGTAATTATGAAATACTTACTCCTATAGTTATAGTGCTTCCCATTTTCATTTATCATTTTCCTTCCTGTTCAATCTATAATTAATCCTAGATGTTGTTTTATGCAAAATAAATTAGGTCGGAACATAAACTGGTGAGCATGTGAAAATAATCTGTGATAATTATGAGTGGAAAGTGAAAAGCTTTTCCATACTATAACATATTCTTTTCTCACAAAACCAGGCGCATTACCTTATCTTCATTATAAAATTATATTACTGCTTATTTGCACTAAAGATAGCAGCAGCAGAACAGATGATCACAGGCGGCATACAAGCCACTGAACCAACAGAATTCTACATCATGCTGAAACTGAGGGGAAGTGGGGAGAGAATAGATGGGTGTAAACAAAAGCATAGCATGGAGTTTCATAAAAAGGAAAAAGCCTAACAAACTAAGCTATAAGGAATTCTCAATACAGGTTGGACCTCCCTTGTCTGGCACCCATGGGACCTCACTGGTCCTGAATAAGGGAATTTGCCAGACAAACAGAGGTCCTCCGCCACTGGCCACCCAGTCCATTCACCACTCCCTGCCACCAGCTCTTTTTCTGGCCCCGCTGATTGTGCCGCCTGGGCAGCTAGCCCTGCTGCTGCATGCCAGCCCCAGGCTAGCCCTATGGTTGACAGCTGACAGCCCTACTGGCACTGGGCTTTCTGGTCCAGGATCATTCATGATCCTGCCAGACCCTGGATGTTGCTGGATCAGAGACTCCTGGTCAAGGGAGGTTCCACCTGTATAAATGTAACAGAGAAGGAGCCATGCTAGTCTATACACTATCAAAACAAAAAGCAGTCAAGTAACACTTCAAAGACTAGCAAAATAATTATTAGGTGAGCTTTCGTGGGACAGACCCACTTCTTCAGACCATAGCCAGACCAGAACAGACTCAGTATTTGAGGCACAGAGAACCAAAAACAGTAAGCAAGGAGGACAAATCAGAAAAAAATGATCAAGGTGAGCAAATCAGAGAGTGGAGGGGTGCGGGGGGGGGAAGGTCAAGAGTTAGATTAAGCCAAGTATGCAGACAAGCCCCTATAGTGACTCAGAAAGTTCCCATCCCAGTTCAAACCACGTGTTAATGTGCCGAATTTGAATATAAAAGCCAGCTCGGCTGTTTCTCTTTGAACAGTGGTGCGAAAATTTTTCTTCAGTAATTTTTGTCGCACCACTGTTCAAAGAGAAACAGCCGGGCTGGCTTTTATATTCAAATTCGACACATTAACACGTGGTTTGAACTGGGATGGGAACTTCGAGTCACTATAGTGGCTCGTCTGCATACTTGGCTTAATCTAATTCTTGACCCCCAACCACTCCACTCTCTGATTTGCTCACCTTGATCATTTTTTTCTGATTTGTCCTCCTTGCTTACTGTTTTTGGTTCTCTGTGCCTTAAATATTGAGTCTGTTCTGGTCTGGCTATGGTCTGAAGAAGTGGGTCTGTCCCACAAAAGCTCACCTAATAAATTATTTTGCTAGTCTTTAAAGTGCTACTTGACTGCTTTTTGTTTTGACTGTATAAGTGTGAGCGATTGGGGGAAGATGGCACAACTGTAGAAATACTGAATCAGTAAAAATTCCTCTCCAGTATCCTCAATCTTCTTGCTATATTTTCTTTACCAGCCAATAGACTAACTTGAGCTAGGAATTCTGTTAGTTTCTCCTTCTCTTGCGAATGCCTGCTTTTCAGCTTCTCATAGTTACAGTTGAACAGTTAGGCAACAGAATGAAGTCTGTGAAATCACAGAGTGAAGAATAAACATTTAAGTTGGGAGTACAAAGTCCTGTTGTCTGCAGTGGGCTTTTTTAGACATATACAAGAAAAGCTAGTATGATGCTGTCCAAAGTATTCTTTCTGGATCTCTCATATTCTTCCTGCACTAATGCTTCATTGCTTCTTTCAAGGGTCAGCTGAGATGTTTGGATGTCCAATTCATCCCTTCCTCTGTGAAGGTCATATCCTGATCCTCTGGCTTCATTGATCTCTAGGAATATCTGGGGTTATTCCTGTTCTCCCACTTTATACGAGTAAATCTAGGACTGCTGCTCTTCCGATGTGTTCCAGCCTTAATGGCTGCTGCATTGCTTTCATCTGGGGAATAAAGTCTAAAACTTGATCCCTGCTCTGGGTCCATTACTTTCTCTCTTCCTTTTAATCTACAATTAAACATAGAAACACCCTTAGAAACCAGTTGGCTGTAGGGTTGGGCAGAACACCACACCCAGCTTTGTGGTTGGTAACTGTCTCAGCCCAAATCCAGTAAAACACAGGAAGGCAAACTCTTTAGTTGGCAGAGATGTGTCAAATGACAGAGCAATCAGGACATGGGAAGCCAGATAGGAGAGATTCATGCCAGAGAGCAATCTATTTTCTGAGCATGTATAGCCAATTACATTAGGACGTTAGGAGAAGGGAAAGTCCCACTGTCACAATCGCTTGGTCACACTTGCAAATCATGCACTTAAAAGCAACAACATGTTCTGCATGGAGCTTGAAAAGCTTAAAGTTACTGGCTGGTCTGCTGCAGCCAGGATGAACAATAAACAAAGTAACATTTGCCGTTAATATAAGAGAAAAACTTGCGGTGTGCTTGCCAGTGTTGTGTAAGAGATGCCTATAACTGAAGGGAAAAAAACTTAAACATAAGTTTATTTGGAAAGTGAAGAGGGGAATTAGAGGGAAAACACACAGATGGGAGCAAACCATAATATATTTTTAATGTTTCAAAAATGAGACCTCGTCTGTCTAAGTCAGGAACCAGACTTGGACACAGATCAGCACTTGGCCTTGCTGTTCATCTTTAATTAGCTTCTGGAAGAAAATGTTACCCTTGGGTTTTGTGTGTGTTGCATATAGATAAGTATGTTATATAAAGAACTTTATTAAAGGGTAGGCTCACATTCTACAGTAACGATCCAAACCATTACAGTTCACAGTAGTGACACTGCAAGAATGGAGAATGTTGACCTTTTTGGCAAAGGTACTAACATCTGGGATTTATTTAAAAGAAAAATTCCATTGGTTAACTTTTGATCACATGATCTTAAAGAAATGCCAGTATGTGTTAGGAAAGAGTCTGTGCCAGAACGATGAGATTTTGAGTATCATTACTGATGGTATTCTGTGTGTTGTGGGAGAAGAGTACAACAGGTTTATCCCTTGCTTCCCAAGGCACCTTGTTTAAAATGTGGGAAACTTTAGCTTCCTGTTTCCCAAAAGAACATCATACAAATTGGGGGAGGGAGAGGGAGAGGGAGACACTGGAGCAATGAACGTGTGGAGAAGGTCCTGGGATAGCAGGAGTGTTATGGGATGCTCTTTGCTGTATTACTGCCTCTGAAAATTAGCCTTGACATGAAGTCCTCGAGCGGTGCTGTAGCTGTGTGGTGAGAGAAAATACAGGTGCTGTAATGAAGAAAATACTTCCTTCAGTTGTGGACACTCCCCCAGGATTCATGCTATAGGGCAATATTTTTGTTACACGCTGAGCCAGACAATATTTTCTTAAGAGATAAGGAGAATGCACTCTTACTGCATTATTGTAAAGTAGCATAGCTGCATGTACCTGTTTTAATATCTGTTATGACCTTTCTAGCCAAAGAAGTCCTTTAATTACCTTTAGACTGTGGCATAAACTTCTTGAAACATAACGCCTTTATTGAGTCATACCAGTAGTCCATCTAGCCCAATTTCCTGTATTGTGACAGTGTCTGCTGCCATATGTTTCAGAGGGAATGAACAGAACTGGGTTACTCTCAAATGATCCATTGCCTGTCATCTGGTCCCAGCTTCTGGAAGTCAGAGGTTGAGTAACACCTGGGCCATGAAGTGGCATCCCTGACCATCTTGGCTAATAACCATCGACTGACCTGATCTCCCTGAATGTATCCAGTTTTTTGAGTCCAGATCTACTCTTGGCCTTCATGAGTTTCTCAGTTTCACTGTGTTATATGATTGATTATTTCCTTATGTCATTTAAAAAAAAAACTGTTAATTACTAAAAATATAAGACAGTTGCTGTTTAATATGTTTATCATGTGGGAAACAGGTCATGTTTTTTATTCGTCAGAGGGCGGGAATGGATTGCAAAGGCAAGGCTATTTTTTAAACATCCTGGCAGTGCTTTTAAACATGAAATGGTCCGATTAATGTTATGTGATGAGGCATATTTTTTTCACAACTTCAAAGTTTTTCCTGCTGACTCTACTGACCACATAAAAATCTGTATACCATCAACAGTAATCTATTTCAGAATCCTTGATATGGAAATACTTAAGCAGTAGTGAGAAGGTGAGCTTGCTTAAAATACTTGCTGTTCTCTTTGATAAAAGTCTTGCGGCAAGAAAATACGTTTAAAAGTTATTAGGTTGGAAAAATTAGAGTTGCAATATTTCTGTGAAGAGTTAAGTCCATCTGTATTGCATAAGATGCTACAGTTTCATTTTGATCTAAATTTTCAGTTATCAACTGTTCAATTATGTTTGAGGGGAGGGTGTCATTTGTCCCATTATCATGCTAATGGCCTGCCAAAAATCTGATTGCAAATGTGGATTCAGATTTCCACTTCCCCAAAGCCCATCTGTGGTTTTGGTTTGCAACCATCTCTAGTATATACACCTATTCTATTGTTTGAATTAAAGTGATCAAGTGATTTAAATACTTTACATTCTGCTTTTGGTGATTAAATGTTGCAAACATCAATCACTTTATCATGATTTTTAAAGTGACTCTTAGGCAAGGTAGTAAAACTCTATCACCATGGAGTGAGATCTCCAACAGGGAAAGACAGAACAAGGGATAGCCACCTCAGGGACATCTGATCCAAAAAAATTTGTTTGCACCTACAGCTTCACATAACTTTTCTGTGTTTGGGGGGCAGGGAAGGGAAAAAGGAGAGAAGTGAGTGGGAGAGCATCAGACAACAAGGCTTAGTCCTGGGGCCTGGGGCTGTTCTCAGGCCTGGTAGCAAACAACGCTTAGTCCTGGGGCTTGGGACTGTGCTTGGGCCCTACTAGACCTAGACCCTGATTCAGGGTAAGGGAACAAACAAACCGCAGATCACAAAGGTCAGACCTCCTGATGAGGTGGAGGGCTGACAAACCCAGGTGTGTGCCTAGAACAACGAGAGGGGGAGACCACCATCCTAAGGTTGGGGGGCGTGCAAGCCCACCCACTCCACTGTGTCCTGGCCCAGGGCCCTATCAGTAGCAGAGCAGTCTGTCACTGGTTCAGCGAGGATCCAGACCACAACACGCTGACCCACCTATCTCTGGGCTGCTTCCAGACTCTCCCATGCCCCCCTCTAGCTCATATGTCATGGAGCCACCATTTAGGTTCCTCTGTGCCTGGGCAGAGTGGGGCTTCCATACTGGCTTGTAGCTCCCCTTTGGTGAGACTCAGTGGTCTGGGCCAGTCCTTGTCCTCCTGCAAGACTGTTTTAGTCTTCCAACCTGGGAGCTGAGGACTAGCATCTTCCTTCTCCAGTGGCTTGGCCACGACTGGGTTCTGGCCAGGGCTTTTATACAGCTAATCCTGCCCCCTGACTTCCAGTCAGGTAAGGGGGGTGGGGCTAGGTTCTGTCAAGGGTTCTTCCCACTCTTGGTCAGTGAGTGGGTATATACTTCCTGTCAATGTATTTTATAGCTTTCTGTTTATATCGTCCCCCATCCCTTTACTCTAGTATCTATATGTATCCCAACTGTTTCTTCTGTTTTTAAAAAAATCTCTCACATGAAAACTATTAATTTAGTTCATATGTTTTTTTTAGCATGAGAGACAGAGAAGGAACTACCCTGGGAAAACTATGTAAATAAAATCCATGTTGTGTTCCATAACTTAGCTACAGCTCATGTGAAAGTTCTGTGTTGTGGATGTATATACAAACAAAATTTTTCTGCAAAATTTATATTATGAACAACCACAGCAGGCATGAGTCGTAGACAGAAAATTCTTTCTATGAAGTAGTTCCTCACCTAGTATTTTGCAATAGCTCACTTCTGATAGAACAAGTATTCTTATTGGCCGTGTCTACACTATCCAAAAACTTCAAAATTGCCATGCAAATGTCCATTTTGAAGTTTACTAATGAAGCGCTGAAAGACATATTCAGCGCCTCATTAGCATGCGGGCGGCCGCGACACTTCAAAATTGACACGGTTCGTCCAGATGGGGCTCCTTTTTGAAAGGACCCCGGCTACTTCGAAGTCCCCTTATTCCTATGAGCAGATAGGAATAAGGGGATTTTGAAGTTGCTGGGATCCTTTAGAAAAGGAGCCCCATCTGGACGAGCAGCGTGGCGGCGAGCTGCGTCAATTTCTAAGTGCCGCGGCCGCCCACATGCTAATGAGGCACTGAATATGTATTTCAGCACTTCATTAGTAGACTTCGAAATGGCCATTTGCACGGCCATTTCAAAGTTTTTGGCTAGTGTAGACATAGCCATTCTGTCAACTGAAAATTATAAAGGCTGTTGGAAATAAATTGTCCTGTCACCTAAGGTTGTAGAAGTGCTCTCGCTAGCAAAGGGAGCGCATAATTACTTAAGTCTCTTGGTACTAGAACAATGTATTCCAAAAAATTAATATTTGCTGAATTCACTGATGGTTTGGATTCACACGGCAAATTCTTGGGTATGTGCACTTTTCTTTTTGTTTTAATTTGCTCTCTGGGGATTGATCAATTTGATGATGGTATTCAATGCATGCTGTATGAACTGTATTGTTTACTTGGGATTGGTCACACAAGTCATACGGTGGGTTTTATTTCCTTTTAGGATGAGCATAACTCTTAAAATCAGGAAATGGGACTGAAGAAGCTACTTTGTCTTTGATTCATGAAAGCAGCGGTAACAGGTAAGCAGAACTAGGGAACTTGAGAAAATTCTAAACCTTTTTTTCCTTTGTAAATAATACAGGCTTTCTCTAGTGAGTCATTCCATTCAAGGGAAAAAAAAACATACTAAATCTTACAGCTTTTCAGTGGAGAGATTTAAAGTTAAATAGCAATGGCTGACCTATAACTGGAACCTCTTTAACAGTAGGACTTTGTAGGGAAAATTTATAATTCCATTTTGGGAGAATGGGAGGTAGGGTGGCTCAGCTCAGTTCAATTTGGAACTATAGTTTGAGCCTCTCTAGTCCAGCACCCTCTGGACCTGACCAGTGCTGAACCAGAGAATTTTCTGGACTACGGGAGGTCAACATTGTCAAGCAGCATTACCAACACTTCCACTACTTACTGGGCTTTTAGAAAACATTTAGGGGTAAATTACAGTATCAAGACACTATAACTCTGTGTCCAGACTGTGAGGAACTGTTGGCAAAAGATACACAAATTGCACACTGCAATTTGCATATCTTTTGCCACCTGTTCCATTGGGAGAGGCTTTTCTGACGTTTGGCCCATCCACATGGGGCCAAATGTCAGAAAAACGCCCCCTCTGTTGAGGCTTCCCTTCTTGCTCATGGAACAAGGTGTACAGGACTGTCGACAGAATGCTCCCAACCAACACATCTCTTCAGACAGATCTGCAATCTGAACACACGTTCTGTTGACAAAACTTCTGTCAACAGAAGCCTGCAGTCTAGGTTATAGCCCAAGTGACAGCTGCATTGTGGCCTGTCTGAAAAACAAGAACCAGTCTCTTTTTTTTTTTCCGTCAGTGTGCCACTTTCCTGAGGCAATCGTTTTTCAATTCTGACAAAAATTTGCTGAGTTATGCAGTAACATTCTGTAACAAGCAGTAAGGTGGTGTAGGCTGAGTAAGTAGTAAAGAGGTTTAATAGAGCAAAAAACGGTTCCTTTTTATGTACGTGCCACAGGGTTAACAGCAAAGACTCATTTATACACTTATCTGCATAGATCAGCAGTATGCACTACAGTGGGTGTGATTTTTTTTTTTTTAAAGCACAAAGCCAGGTCCATGTACGTGATGAGGCCTGCTGACAGGAGTAGCAGAGAGGCATAGGTGGCTAGGTAATTTGAAAGCCAGCTGCTGCCACAGTACCTCTGCCTGCTCTGTGAAAAACATCTCTTGATTCAAAGGTACTTTTAATATGCCTCCTGCTGGTTCTGGTGCTCAGTAAACCCATCCTGGAACCTACATAGAGCATAGCAAAAGCACCTTGGAATCAAAAGATGCTGCTGCAGCTTCCCCAGAACAAGTAGATTAGGTCCAGGGAAGGGCATGGGGTGGGGGGGTGCTGTACAGCTGTTGTGGGGCTCATCCAGACAGATGGGGAACAAAGCTTGACCAGCCCCAAGGCTCCTCTGGCAGGGTGGTGTGGTGTCTTGTGGCCCTGGCCAAGTGAGCGAGGTTAGGGTGCCATTGATTTCTGCCCCGTGGCCCAGAATTGCTGATGGTGGGTCTTGGTACACATTTAAATTTCTAGAGCATTTTAATTTTCCAATATTTCAAACTGGGAAACCTTTAAAGCACAGCAGCAAGGTCTCAACAGACTAATACGCAGTGCGTTAGAAATGACACACCCTGTAGTATGTATTGTTGTGCTGCCTAAAGACATTCCCAGGGCTGCCAACTCGGGGGGAGCAGCAAATGGGGCATTTTCCCTGGGGCTCCAGCCCGCTGCTCCCACTACCGCAGCAGCAACAGCTGGAGGCACAACTTCTTTAAGTTTGCTGCCCGCTGTGTGGCACGGTCCAGGCTGTGCTGTGGGATGGGTGAGGGAAGTGGGGTGCAGTCTGGGTGCCCCTTCTGCCCAAGACCTTGCCTCTTCTGGGGAACCTGAGCTGAGCCACCCTACATCCCATTCCCTAAGGCCTGGTGAAGTCTGTTGTCAGCCCTGGACTGTCCCTAAGAGAAGGGAAAGGAAACTGGAATATGGATAAGGAAGATACCTCATGAATCCCAAGCATTTCTAGAGCCTCCTGTTCTCCATATTTTTTTACCCTCAAAACTTCAGAACTCCTTCATTTTGCATCTTGTAATATGAGGTCTGTTCAGATGGGTGGCTCACTGATCCCCTTTTCTGGTGCCTTTAAAATTTCAGCTTCGTATAACTAAATTCCAAGATTTAGCCCAGTTGCCCAGGAGACTCAGAACTCAGTGTGTCTTCAATCACTTCCTGTTCTTTTGATACGTATGATCTGATAGGCACATGTTTTACCCAGTAAGCTGAGAATTTTTAAAACCTTGCTCTTTCCCTCTAACGCGAGGGTTGTATTGAAGAAACACCTCTGTCACGTTCATGTTTCACCACAAACCTATCTTATTGCTAGCTGCTTTCTGATGGCTTGAAGGGCTCTGTTACCTCCTTTCCTTTTGTCAGGGTCTTTATCTTCTCTCCCAGTGTTACCAGTGCACGCCACCTGTATAGTTACTTACCATTTTAGAAATCATCTCACTGAAAAATCTCCCAAGTTTAATTTAGTTAAGAATATTTAAACTTTTCCGTAGACATGAAGTCACCAACTGGTATTACTCTGTGGAAATAAAACCTACAGCTTTAACTAGTATTTAATTGCTCTTCTGCTGTATAAGGCTTGAGATTACTTTAAGTCAAAGTTGCAGGAGTTATCTGAGATCTGCATCCCAAACAAGGTTAAAAATCATAGGGAAGGATTGCAGACTAAGCTGGATGAGCAGGTATCTCTTAACAGCTGATTAAGAGAACCCAGAAAGTCTAGAAGGAATGGAAGATGTGGGATCAGCAAGGAAGCTCAGAAAATATAGGGCTAAAGTGAGAACTCCAAAAGCCAGCCAGAGCTGGACCTTTGTAAAGGGAAGTAAAACCAATAGTAAAAGATTCTTTGGCAATATACGTTAGAAGAAAAGATAAACTGGGGTGGAGAATACAGACGATCCAGGCATGGCCCAACATCTAAACAAATACTTTGCTCTGTTTTTTAATGAGCCTCACTAAGAGCTTGGGGCGGCGGGTTAATGGTAGGATGTCTGAGAGTGAGTTACTGAGTTACAGTAACTAATAAAGTAATGAACATTAAAAGAAAGCATCTGTCTAATTGGAAGAGCTAGAATTTCATGCTTTAGTACTCGACAATCTGGAAAAAAGAAACTCTAGATGAATAAATTATTTGCTGAAACTATATAGTGGATAATTGCAAAATAATAAACATTCAAGAAAATCAGCATCTTTTGTGGGTAATTCAGATCCAAATAAAGCGAATCGTTGACTAAATTATTCACTTTGTATTTCTCACCCACTTCTGATGGCTTTATAGATCCTTATGACAGTAATATGATATGATATGTTAGTAGTAAAGAGAGAACAATTACAACATGCTGAAAATTTAATAATTCAGTGCAATCTGCTTTTGAGATTATGATCATGAAAACTAAGAGAAGAACATAATAAAGGCAAAAAAGCTCACTTGAGTGATTATTTTAAATTGCATTTTGTCTCTGAGATTATGTGGGTAATAGAAACTGCCTTTCAAAAAAACATAAAAATCAGCTTGTACTTTTAACCCATCTCTGAGGTAGAATGAAAGAGCTCTTATTAATGTTTATGCTGTTAATGCCTCTAGCCACTAAACAGTAGTTTGTAATGTTTATATTCATTTGAGATCTAAAGTAGCTCTTGAAGTTGTTTTTTCTGGTGTTAAAATGCACATAAAGACATCAGGTTACTCACTACTGTAATCTGGTCAAAGAGGAAAATGCAATGTTATTGTAACAGACAGCTATAAAGCTAAATGTACCCTCTACTAATATTGATAACATCATGACAACCACGGGACTAAAGTTTGTGTTTCTTACATCATCAGGTCTTTATTTTTCTGTTTGTAAATTAATTATACTAGCATATATAGGAAAACACCAATGACTGGATATAGGACTTGACCCAAAGATCGCTGGAATCAGTGAAAACATATCGCTTTGCTTGTGCTTATTCACAGGTTTCTCAGAGTTTAAATTTCTTTGTTACAAATTTGCCCTTCCATTAAAACACATCTTGGGGTGTTCTTCTCTTTAAAACCTAAGTCCCTCAGGAGAAGTCAGCAGAACTTCTTTCTCCATTCAGATTTCAAATTACTAACAATGTTTAATTTCAAGGCATTGTGACATCAGCTATTAGAGGGGTAGCCGTGTTAGTCTGGATCGGCAAAAGTAACGAGGGGTCCTGCGGCACCTTATAGACTAACAGAAATGTATGAGCATAAGCGTTGGTGTGCAAAGACCCACTTCTTCAGATGGTCTTTGCTCACGAATGCTTATGCTCATACATTTCTATTAGTCTATAAGGTGCCACAGGGCCCCTCATTGCTTTTGAAATCAGAGTTGACTAAGTCAATTGCCATATAGTTGACTTTATTTTATTTATATACAGAAATTGTACTGGGTAAAAGTCATGCTCGTTGTTAGGGGGACAAGTGCCTTCCCCTACCACCTTCAAAACAAGAGCTAACATTAATACTAGATCATGTCTGTCAATGGCCCTTTGCCCTGTGGCTCAGCATTTTACAAGAGCCTCAGGCTCCCAGCTGCTGCTATTGCAGGAGTGTCAGCAGCCGGAGATCTGGGACCTTTAAATTACCAGCAGACTGCCCAGCAGTATGCTCCAGGTGGCTCTCAGGACTGACTGGTGGGAGTTAGTGCGGCACACTCTGGGCAGCCCTAAGGGCTGGTTGCCTCAGCCCCATCCCTTCTGCCTGAGACACACGCACCTCTTCCAGGAGCCTGGAGCCAGCTCCCACCATCACCACTTTGCCAGGAGCCCAGCAAGTCTTCAGGCACCCTTTTGTCAGATTCTAATTTTCAAGGAGAGCTCAATTTGTAGCTTTCATTTACTTTACTTTTAATTTTATTGTAATGTCTGATTGTTACATGTTTTCAAGGTTAAGCAAATTTTCTTCCCCCATAAACGCATGGCTTTTTTGGTTTTTGTGTTTTGTTTGAGTGGGGGATGTTTGGGACGTTTTTTGGTTTGGGTTGTGTTGTCCTGGGAACCTTGAAAGTTAACACATAAAATACTGTACACGTTTTAGTGGCTGAGTATTAACAAATTTCAAGTGGGCCCCATCCAGTTGCAATTGTTGTAAACTAACAGTGCTGCCTATCCCAAAGACACGATGACCAGAGTTACAACTTTATTTTTATCATTTTACTGAAGCTTCCACCTAACGCTCTGCTACTAATCCTTGTTCTGTTTAACTTTAATTCTGGTAGGCTCAACTGGCCTAGGCTGCTACAGAAAGTAAAAACTGCAGTGACATTTACTCATTTTAATTCTGATCCTGCAACTCAGTCACCCAAGTGCTTGCAGATGGCCTCTGGTTGCATTCCCAAATGAATTGCAGAGTCTGGGTCTCATTCATTTCTTCAGTTGATTTACCCATATAAAGCAATGACTGTCATAGGCCCCCTGTGTTAAAATTCCCAGCAGTGTTGTCCCGACTGAATAAAACTATAATAGATTTGTTTTCTATCATCAGAAAAACAATGAGATCATGTTTTTATATGACTCACCAAAGTTAGAGCATGTGGTCTGTGCCCAAATTCGGTTGTGTGCTTGCTGCACTATGTCTGATTTACAGGACATTAAACTGTCATGATTTTTATGGGTTTTGGTTTGGACTCTGTTAACATTAATGCAACTTGTGTGCTTTAGAAGCAGGTCTGATACTGATCTTAAAACTCCCACGGACTCCTATGGAAGCTGACAGGGTTTGGTATCTCAGGCCCGATCCTGAATTAATTTTAATGCAGTAAATGGAGCCCAAAGGTGTCACTGTGACTCTGAAACATCCAACATTAAATACTTTTAAACAAGCTTCAGGATTTGTTACACAGAGACTTCAGCCTGGTTAGTACTAGAACCAGTGTCTTTTTTTTAAACAAAAAAAGAGGTACCAGTACTTAGCTGCCGAGGAGCCAGTACTCAGTACCTGCAAGTACCAGCCCAAAAAATCACTAGGACAAGCATACTATTAAGAACTCATCTAAACTTATATATAGTAGATATAGTAAAGATATAACTTATATATAGAAGATGCAGTAAAGAAAAATAATTAAAACTAGAGTAGCCTCTGGGCAAGGTAGGCCCCTGAACCAGATGGGGGAGGGGCAGCTCTGTGCCCTCCGAAGGGGTGGGGCATTGGGCAGAAAAGGCAGACTGACCAGCCAGTCTGTCAGTGCCACTGGGAATGCAACTCCCAGGGCTCCAGCAGCCATTTAAAGGGCCTGGAACTCTGGCCACCACTGCTGCTGCTGTAATAGCAATTAGAAGACCCAAGCCCTTTTAAATCACTGGGTTCTGGGGCAGCTGTGCTCTTCCCCCTCCCTCCCATCAGCAGGCTTGGTAAAAACATTTGAAATGAAATGTAACGATCTAATTTTAACATGCCTCATTCCCTGTAGCTGGAGTGAGTATTTGGAAGACAGAGATTTGGATGCCTAAATGTTTTGGATGGCATTGAAGAGGGTAATTACTGTCTTCTGCACAAACGAGGGAACAGTAAGTTAAGAGTGGCTGTCATTACTTTTGTTAAACTCCAATCCTACTCCCTAGAAAAGCTAAAATGAGCCAGACATGCAGAGGTAGAGAAGAAATGCTGCCATAGTCTCTGGTGTTAGCTCTCAGCTGTAAACTCATTGCTAGAGGAACATGGATATGACACATGATCTTAGTCAGTCCAAGATCTGGCAAACTTGTGTCCGCGTCACGTAGTTCAGAGCATTGCTTTCCATTGTTTAGCTCATCACAGACTGACAGCAACATAGTCTGAGATGTTTTTAAACAGAAGGCAAAAGGAGAGAGGGAGAGGAAAGAAGACTACCTCAGGCGGGGGTCAGAATTCAGCCAGTTCATGGAAGTGGTGGCATCATCTGTCCCCTTTTCTCTGGTGAGGACTTCAGGATCAGAACAACAAAGGTCCAAGAATGAGTACAGCAGATGAGTGGAAAACTATGGCGGGGATTTTAGATAGAACCTAAAAGAGAGAGAGGCACTGAAACTTGACTTCCATCAGGAATTGGTTTCCTAATTCCATTAAATACCAGTCTAGTTCTGAGTGAACTGGCAGTGGACAGGTCTTAGGAAAGCTGGGCTGTTCAGTTCCCAGATTTTATGCCTTCTGTGCAGCAGTTGGCACCTGTAAAAGAGGAATGCTCATACAAATTGCATCTCTCTAATCTGGCAATCCCTCATCCAACAACATCCTTGATCCAACACGAATTTAGTTAACCGGACAACTATTTACAATGAGTGTGGCTAAGTTTCCTCTGGGCCCATAACGTTTGTTTACGAGCACCAGTCCTGGCTCTGTGTTCTGTGCTTCTTATTTAGCTGTAATGTACCCCTGAATATTTAATAAGAGGCCAGTAAGCAGTGGAAGTGTTGGTAATGTCCTAGAAATATTGACCTCCCATCATCTGGCAAATTCTCTCATTTAGCACAGGTCAGATCCTGAGGATGTCAAACTAGAGAGGTTCAACCTGCATTTTTTTTTGTCTCACTCTTTTCTTTGTCTAGTTTAACTGGAAATGTTTCATAGCACAATCCAGACTATTTGCTATGTGTCTGTACTGAGCATAGTGCACTGGAGTGCATTAGACCCTTTCGGCGTCACTGGGAGAGAGAGAGTATCTGCTTTAAAAAAGGAGAAATATTTTGAACAAGCATGATTTCTTCTCTGCAAATGCCCTTTTTATTGATTGTAGGTTTGCTGTGCAATATTCTTCATGAGAACAGCAACACTAATCATTCGGGCTTGTATTTAATTACCTCATTAAATCATAATCAAACAAAAAGGAATATAAATTATACTGAGGTGGAATTGCCAGCCAGTCAGTGCAGAATTCCCGTACTCTGGCATGACATCGATTCACAGCTTTTTTCTCCTTGTTCCCTTATGTAAATCCCTTGAATTTAGGATGATCATTCATCCTGATTTAAGGGGACAGCCCCATATTTAAGTCCTTTCTCATGTGTCCCCTCTTTTTTAAAAAAATAGGAAAATTATCCAGTAATTTTCACAGTAATTTCTGGTCAATCAATTCTGCTCTTTTTCAGTGGGGGTAAGAGTATATCTAAAATAAAATACCAGGAAAAATTTACATTGGAACTATGCACTGCATCCATTTATTGTGCTTGCTTTTGTTTGTTTACTCACCATTATTTGTTTTTCAGAGGAGTAGCTATAGGAAAGTGTGTAAATAAGTTAGCAATGATTACACAACATTGTGGAGACAGGCAGTGTAAACAGATTTCCATGACCAGCATCTGATGAAGTGAGTCTGTGCTCACGAAAGCTCATGCTCAAAACTTTTCTGTTAGTCTATAAGGTGCCACAGGACCCTTCGTTGCTATAGCAGTAGTAAGAGGCACTGGAAATTGGGAATCCCAACATGTGGTGCATTAAATCTATTGGCAAACTAATTATTCCTGAGAGGCAATCTATGTACATATCTTTCTTATCATTAGGTATGATAGGACGCTTAGGACTTCAAGGGTTAAATCAGGGTCCTAAGCAAGTTGATGGCAGCATTGTGATTTACTTCATTGTGGTCAGAATTCAAACGTTGTTGTTGGGAATTTATAATACAGAGTTCTCTACTGATTTGATCTTAACAAGAGAATGATTTGTCTAAAATTCATTATGGCCCAGTATAATTAACTCTATGCAATAAGATATTGGCATCACTTTTATTCTGCACTCTAAATTTTTTCTGAAGTCATATTACAGGTATAAAAGGAGCTGTTAAACATTCAACAAATAATAATCTTTCCTTGTACTTAGCTCCTCTATAGGAGTACCAGCATTTCAGAAAAGAATTCCACAAATAGATTGATATCAATTACATTGGTGTGATTGGACTGTAATTACCTTGACATCTATTGATACAATTTTGAGAACACCTCTAAGTGTCCACAGCAGTGATTACAAACTGATGTACCAGGAAAAGAATAGTTTAAAACCTTCTACTCTATTACATTTATGACCAAATTCCATATATATGGAAACATCTTTGATTTAAAATTTGAAAATCCATTTCAGTTTTAAAGGCCACATTCAATGGCACAGCAGATGTTCCTTTTAAGGCAGAGCATGGCTCAGTGTTTGCTGCTATGAGCTGCAAAGCTAAATCAGACAAAAATGTGTTTTAAGTTTTGTTGTTTCAACCTTTAGGTACATACACACACAAAGTTGGAAAGTATAATGACTTAAAAACTCCAATATATAAACATCCCATCTGTTTTTGTAAAAATATTTCTATAATTAGCCATTATACCCAAATGTTACTCTAATGAATATCCATATGGACCAGCTACGTACCCCTGCTTTCAGGGGTAATAGAATTAACCAGAGTTGATAGCAGAGTGTAGTGCTATACTGCTGTACTGTGACATGACATGACTATTTTATAATCTATAATTTATATAGCCATATCTTATCAGAATCTATTTCAATGACCCAATCTGGTTTAGATCATCCTATTTTCTCATTTTTCTGTGGTATTTCCTGGTCTTTAAATCTTCATACCACCTGGGGCTGTTTAACCCACTTTATTAAATAAGTCCACTCCATCTCCCTGGTGTTCAAAAATGTCACAGCTGCTTTCAATATGTTATGCAGGAATCATAAAAAGCAGTACAATATAAAACATTATTATGGCCCTGCTTCCAATTGTCCTGACTGTTCATTTCATGATATTTGCCATTCTGCGAATTCTCTTCTGTTTATGCCTTCTAACCTGTCTGCTCAGGCAGATACCACTGCAGATCTTAACCCATGTGCTTTTATAGGAGTGTGTAAGAGCCAGACTGAAAGGCAATGCTTTGAAAGCTTAACTCAATATTTTAAAAATGTAATTCAGCATCTGTTTCTTTTCTCTTATTTTGTTTGTTAGTGTCCTAGAATTCAGTGGCCAAAACACATTTTTTTTATTGTTTACATGCTATTTGCAGATCATGAAAAGCTTCTCTACACGTGGTAGCTATACCTCGGCTCTTGCAGAGAGAGTCTCTTCTGCCCAATAGTCTCATGATCTAGTGGGTCTTAGGGGGCCAAGTCTACATTAGGCATTAAAGTTAATTGTAGATATGCTCCAGTAATTGTGTAGCTAGAATCAACTTATCTGTAATCGACTTATCTAGCTGTCCTCACAGAGGGAGGTCAACAGGAGAAACTCTCCTGTCAACCTTCCTTACTCCTCATGATACTGAAGAGCACTGGGGTTGACCCCAGACAGTTTGCTTCTGCACATCCCTACTAGGTGTTTGAAATCAAACCCTGGAAGATTGGCCCTGACTGAGTTGATCTTCCACATAGTGAAGACATATGGTTAGAGATGGATTTGGGTTATTTAATAAATATCACTCTGAAACTTGGACAGAGTGATTTGGTGACCAGGTCTGCTAGGATACCTGTGTTGTGAACTACACTAACAAAATAGCTGTTGAAAGAGCCGTGGTCCTGTCTAGATCTTTTATCAATAATTAATATATGCTTTTCACACCAAAACTGTGATTCACAAAGCAGATGTGTGTTATACCCAGGGCCATACTCTTTGACCAACCATAACGAAAATCAACTACAATAGATAAAATTCAAATCTCACAAAACTCCCCTTGACCTCAGTTCGGCTGAGATTTCCTGCAGTGTACTTGCATATTACAGTATTTACAAACAGTTAAGGAAGTAGTAAATCAAATCATGAGTCTATAACACCTCCATCCCACAAAATGTAAGTTCATATTTTATCACCAAACAGCAACCTTATCTTTGGCTCATAGATATATTGGGTTATTTTTATGGTTTGCATATTTAGGAAAAAGTTCTTATTGTTGTTTCTGAGATGAAGGTTGCATGCGGAATTTAGTAGAAAAGAGTGTGATATTGACAGTGTATATTATGGATATATGAGGACTTACCCTTGAAACCGAATTCGCTTTATCCTTAACAGAAGTAGAGAAATTATTTCAGAAGCTTTTCAGTGGAAAAATGCAGTTTCTTATTGACTGAAACATTCTGTGAATGTGTCGTATTTGCTAAATTGTTTCAGGAGAGGAAAAAAATTCCATAAATACCAATATCTTTCACTTTAGCATTTTCAAAACAAAATTGTTTCACTTTTTCCCTGTGAAACAACTTTTATTTTTAAAAATGTCTTTCAATTTTTTAACACTTAAATATGTATGTGAAGTATGTATTGTGTCATTTGACCTGACACAATTTTTTTAGACCTGCCAGTGAACCAAAAATCAATGGTTTGCACAGCTCTCGTCATTAATATGCCTCAGCTGGCCCTCCTCAAAGAGTGAGAAAATGATTCAAAGCATATCAGTCAATGCTCTTGGTTTAGACAGCAGACTTTTAAACAAAATCTGTCAGTGTACTCCACAATACTAGTACCCTCCAGGAGATTTGGATCACTTGGCTTATACCCCTCCCTAGAGTCTTCTTTGAGCAGGCACCATCCTTCATGAGCTTTTAGAGAGGTGGCAGCTACCATAAATAAAGGAGCAAACTTCAGCCCTCTGTGATGGAAGCACATTGACCACTTGACAAAATTCTTTTTTCTCTTTCTTACCAATCAGCTCTCCAATTTAGGAAGCCTGATTTTGAAATTAAGCAGTTCCACAAGAGTTCCTGTTTTGATATGCCTATAGAGTCCTGAATATTTCAGACACTGACACTTTTAGAGGCATCAATCATTCTTCATATGCTTCCAAGAAATAATTTTCTTCCTCCTTTTATTTTTTTCCTATGAAATGACAAGAACAAAGGGCAAAAAACTGCATTAAACTTGAAGTATAGAGGTACATTGCTATTGAGGCAAACTTGAAGAATAATTCTACTTTCCTTTCACATGCTAGTCCGAATTATTCCTGATGCTTGCTAATTTTGGTGATTTCCTATCTAGATAAGGGGTTTCACCTCCACAGCTCTTTTCTTCCTTTATAATGATTCCCATAGTGAAATGGGACTATTTTGTGAATTCATATATATTTCCATAATAACAGATTGTGAAATCATAAATAAAGGACTAAGACTTAGCAGGATCAAGCAGAAGGAGGAGAAAAAGTCTTATATCTGCCTGAATATATTTAATAATAGTAAAGGGGGAGACAAGCTACGGGCAAAGCTTCTCTCATAAATGATGTAACAGTGTTTTGACTGTCTCTCCAAGATTTTTATATACACTGACAAAAGACGAAATCTGCAAATTTAGCCACATCATAAATGAACCACCATTCACAAGCATCTGTGATGCTCTACCAAGACCAGTGGTTCTCAACCTTTCCAGACTACTGTGCCCCTTTCTGGAGCCTGATTTGTCTTGCATACCCCACTTTTCAGCTACACTTAAACTGCTTACTTAACAAAATCGGACATAAAAACACTAGTGTGTCACAGCGCACTATACTGAAAAATTACTTTCTCCTTTTAAATATATATGAAATTTTAGTTTGTATTGATTTTGCTAATGCTTTTTAGGTAACCGGTTGTAAAACAAGGCAAGTATTCCCCATAGGTATGTTTGAGAACCACTGACCTAGCCAATGGCAAGGGTTTAGTATACACTGATCATGTTGAAGCTAGAAATAATGTTACATCTCACATTTTTATTTCCACTTTTGTATTGCCAGACACTGCGTAGGGGAGACTGTGCTCATGGAATGGCCTGACAGTGCATGTGATCCTTCTGGCTGAAGCCAAGATACTCATATTTTGATTTCTCAGAAGCGGATGGTTTTAATCCACTAATACAGCAGAATAGCAAAGGTAAATGCAACAGTCATGGGACCATAGGGGAGTTGATAGAGTTACCCTGGAAATATACAGGACTACCCAAGACTGCAATTTACTCAAGGTATATGATTTGCAGTGGGTTTTTTTGGGTTTTTTTTTCCCCTAAATAAATCTGTTCCATGCTTTGTCTGTAGTTTTTCAGGGGGCTCTGAGAGTTTATTCTGTGATATGAGGTCATCTCCCATTCTTTGATTAAAAACAGTTCCCCTATGGGTAGCCAGTGTCTTTCACAGTTCCTAAGACCATCCACTATACTTAACTTATCGTGTACTAATGAATTAATATCAATTTACTTAGAACTCTTTGGGGCCTGGATTTCTGTTTCCCATGGTGATGGGAATAACCAATTTGGGTGACCATTTGAAAAGTATGTTATTCCGCCAGTGCCCTGTGTGTATCATGCAAATAACTCACTTTTTGAAAACCCAAAATAAGGTGTTCTGTTGCTGTTGGATTTGCAGTACTAGTTCCCCAACTACTCTTCACCAGCACACAGTCCTAGAAGTCCACAAAGCAAGAGATGTGTGGCCATTCTCTTGACAATGTTAAAGTTTCTTTTATGCTCTTCAGGATATGGGGTACAAATCATGAATTAATCACAATAAACAATTCAGTGTATTTGATTAATTTTGATGTTCATGTATTATCCACAAGCAGACCTGGAGCCCTGTAAATTTGTAGGAAAGTAACAGCCTCTGCCCTCTTTTTTTTTTTTTAACAACAAATTCCTTTGCACAAAGTTTTTCACCTCTGTGTTGTCCTTGTACTTTCCTTCCCCAGCATGAGCAATCATCACATACCTACAGTCATTTTTTTGTTGTGCTGCCTTCCCAATCAGTGGTCTAATTGTGATGAGCAAACAGTTGCAGTTTTCAATACCAAGAAATAGTAAAACATCTTAGCTGTGAAATCTGTGTGTGTGTGTGTGTGTGTGTGTGTGTGTGTGTGTTTTAGTCTAGGCAGCTTATGTGATCTAGAGTTTTATCTTGTTCTATGGAAAACATAAAATTCTTTCTTCCAAAAATGGTATTGAAACTGAAAGAGGAATGGCTTGTTCTGATAGGGTGATAAGTGTGCAAACATATTGAAGTGCTCATTGTGCTCGTATTCATGGCATGAATGTCCTCGCAAACAGAGATTGGGAAAATAAACAGGATTTGAATATCTCCTTCAAGTTTATAAACAGCTCTGAAACTCAAAATCTAGTTTGCATTTGACTGCTGTAGTTACAAATTGAAATCGATTTTCTGTTCTCTTAGGAAAAATGATCTCAAGGTTCAGAATAAATGTTGGTTGCTTGCATGTAAATATCCTTCAAGAACTTTGTGGTCAGAACAATCTTTAAAAATTCAGAGTTATACAGGAATCCCATGACTTAATGGACTAATAGTGGGGAAGGGGTGTCCGTTACTCCCGAAAGTCCATTAAATCCAAGGGTTTTCTGCCCACCCACCCTCACTAGGTTCCCTCAGCCCCAGTCCCTGCTTCCAGAAAAAAAGCCAGGAACTCACCAGACTGCAGCCATGGGAGCTGCAACTGTTGGAGCCTGCCACATGGCTGGAGCTACCAGACCGCATCTGGGACCCAGCTGCATGCAGCTGGAGTGTCCTCATTGCACAGCTGGAGGCACACCGCCACTCATGGCTGGAGGAGCTACCACTGCCACTGGAGCGGCCATGCACTCATCCTGCCATGCATGGGGTGAGTATGGGAGTGCTGTCTGCCCACGTATGCACCCCACGCCTGGTGAGAGGAGCACATGACGGTGGTGGTGACTCCTTCAGGTGGCAGCACTAAATCCCTTATGTTTTTTTTTTTGGAGGGAGGGGTGTTTGGATTTTATGGACCCCAGCAGACTTTGGAAACAACGGGGTTGCCCATTCTTCCCAAGGTCCGCTAAATCAGGATCCATAAAATCGAGGGTTTACTGTAGTTAATCTAAAAAAACCCCAAAAGATTGAAAGTACAGGTTGAACCTCTCTGGTCTGGCAGCATGCATTGGCAGGCAGGACCACGGATATTGCAGGACCAGAGAGCCCCAGTCACAGAGGTTGCCAACTGCTGGGAGCTCAGCCAGGCTGACAGCAGGCAGCGTGGCATATGCTGGGAGTGCAGCCTGGTGGCCAGGGGCTCAGAACCACTGCCAGGCTGTGGCGGGGAGCCCCAGAGGCTAGGAGCAAGCTCTGCCAGCTGGGGAAAGGGAACCCTGTGGTGGGGCACAGAGCCATTGGTGGCTGGGGAAAAGGAACCATGATGGGTAGGGATTCAAAGTGGCTGCAGGGAGCCCTCCTGGCTGTGGGGGGAGGGAGCCACTGCCGATCAGGGATGTGGAGCCCCAGCAGCCAGGAGCAGAGCTGTGCAAGTCCAGTGCCAGGAACCCTAGCAGCCTGGGGTGCAAACTGCTGGTGGCAGGGAGCCCTGCTGGCTAGAGAGGGGCCTCCTGGTGTGGCTTGGTCTTCTCTGGTTGGGCAAACTCCCTCCTTTAGGATGTTTCAGGTCCAAAGGGTGCTGGATCAGGGAGTTCCAACCTGTACCTTAACTTTTGTTCTCACCTTCCCTCCTCTTTTCTTTTTTATGACAGCTTTGTATGTGGCAATGGTTTAAGACCAAGGATATTAAGGAAGTTGCAATTTGCGGCTTAAATTTTAAACATCTGTTCTTGTGGAACTTGCAGATAGAGTAACAAGATGCCCATCACAGAGCACTGGTTGCAAATGGTATTCATGTCTGCAATATAGATATGACACCTACCTCTGTGCCTAATAACCTTGTGATTGTTGGCTGACACACAATCACTGGGTAATTCCTAAGATGTTGGGCATTGCTTGGAATGTTTGGGGAGACCCAGGAACACTTGTCTTCAGTATTTGTCAGATCAGGAATTTGAAAGGTCTTTTGTGTGTGTGTGCGTATGTCTGGACTATCTAGAAGAGTAAAACAATCTGTAGTTTCCACACCACTCTTCTAATAGGAATAAGGCTTTTTCGTTGTCCTGGTCCATTATAAGATGTTCGTTTTCACTGGCTGGGTAAGATAGTATAGATGTAACATTACTTGGTTACTTTAAGGCAAGGTGGCAATACTGTTCAATGAAACCATTTCAACTGAAAAATGTTGTAACCCGCCCCCACCCCACACACATACACACCTCTCCCCCACTCCCTGCTTAAATATATGGATTAGCTTGTGAAGAGTTAATTCAAATGATGATAAAATATCTATGCTTTGGCAAATGTGTCCCTCTAAGAAATATGATAATGAGGTTCTAAACAAAAGCAAGGCAACTGACAGTGCACAGAATAGCTCAGTAGTAGCCCTGTGCTCAGAACAATAATGTGGCAAAAGAGCAGAATTCCTGAAACACTGAAAGAAATTGTAAATACCGGAAGTGCAATATTTCCTTTGTTCTTTATGTTCTCTATAAATATTCCTTGTGTTTGTGTTAGCCCTGGAAGGCTGCCTGCTCTCTTGTTTAATTTTTTCCCTGATCCTTCAGGGCTATAGATAGCTTGAAATATACAAAGATTTAACATTCCGTATTTATGCTCCATTAATAGGCACCATATGAAGATTAGGAATGTAAACTAGTTATGGGGAACAGAGAAATTTTCAGTATGCCTGTCTAAAAAAGACCAAAAGGAGAAATTCAGCAGGAAAAGCCCGCATCTATTGAATTTCTGTGAAATAGAAACAGAGAGGTAGATTTAGGTGAAAGAGAGACTTGCTGCCCACACATACGTTCTTTCTGCCGAGAGAAGTGTATATATTCAGGTCCACAAAAATATCTTAAACATGGTCAGATGTTGGCACTGAGCCACAGAATTGGCCTGTTGGCCATTTTGATAAGTTACTATTGATAAAAAAAAAATCCTGTACTTTTTCCATGTCCTATATCTTCATGCCCAGAAACTCCAGCTCAGTTACCAATGTGGCTATTGGCTACCAACCATTTCTCTCAATCATTGCCAATACCTGCACTGTTCCTTTCACTTACAACAAGCACCAGGACTCCATGGAACTTAATGCCCCATTGACAGTGGTTCCAAAATGCCTGTCATTTCTGAAAAATGAGACTTAAGCTTTTCTAAGTCATTTGGGTTCTCGTGAAAAATTTACCCATAACACTGTTTTTCCATCCCTATCCATTTTATTTTTTGTCTGTACTGAAGAATTTAGAAATTCTGTAATATGAGACAATGGAATAATTTCCAATAATAACACACACTCAATAGAAATTTAATTATGGATTCCTGAAGTCTTTCATCCTTTAAAAAGAATGAAGTTATTACAATCTCCCACTGTTGAACAACTTCCAGCTCTTTAGTACTCCCCACAAAATATAAGTACTGCTTTCATACTGCTGTGTCTGAACTCAGTAATCCACATCCTTGCCTGGAAGACCTATGGAGGCCGTGCACTAAACAGCTAGCTCCCAGTGGGAGTCACCAGAAAGCACAGAAAATCTGGGAATGTATAGCTTTTTTCCATGTTATTTGAAAGGAATAATTTCACCTCATGCCAAGTAAAGGAGCAAGACACATTTAATTGTATTCTAAAATCTCAGAGCACTGTACAGTTCCCTAAACATCTACCTTCACTATCAGCTTTCACTACGTCCATGATGTTCAATATGTTCGCTACTCACCTCATATGGTGAATAGGACGCTGCATTGTGGCGAATTCATGCATACCTAACTCATAAGATGGGGGTTGCCAACCCATGGCTCTCGAGCCATACGCTGCTTTTGGACCATTTACATATGGCTCCTGCTGAGAGCCGCATGTGGGGAGTGCCTTTTTTCCACTCCATGCACGCACTCCACCACTTGGTGGGAGAAGTGTGTGGCAGCGACACTGGCAGCCCCAGTGAGTTGTCAGCATTGAATTAGAATGGGAGGGCTGGTGGTGCCTGGCTTTGTGGGAAGGGGAGGGCATTTATCTAGCTAACGATATTCTTATATTATTTAATAAAGTTTTGTATAATATAATGTGGCGAATATGGAAAGACGGCAACCACAAGTGTTATGAGCTTTGAATTCCTATTGGACTTCTCTATACTAGGAGGAACTATTTAGTGGATGGATCTGGCAATATATTATTTACACATATGGCCTTACAAATGTTGAGAAATACAATGTTGAGGAATCTCTTTAAAACCAAGTGAGATTCCTCCCAGAGTAAGGAGTAGTTCTTCTCTGACCTGGACTCCCTCCTCAGATCAGCATCTGCATACGACATACCCGTTCTGCTGGGAAGCATCAACACTAGACACATCAGTGACTGGGGATACATGGTTAGATAATATGAAAACTGAGAGAGAAACAACAATGGACTTTCTTCTTAGGTACATGTGCAGAACATAGTCTGCTCATCACAAATGCCATATTTAGGCAAAATGGTCTGTGTGTGCATCCATGTCATAGAATATATTATGACCCACCAACAGGACATCTGTGATTTCAGACTTACCAAAGCCGCATAGGAGCAGCACTCAACCTGCATATGGTCCTCACAGCACAAGCAGTCCAAGATCACCATAATAGTCTTCAATATAATAAAGCTCAAGAACATTGACTATCAAGTGCAATTCTAGCAGTTGATTCCAGTGAATGGTGGGCATGAAAAAAAGCTTGTCTATCCAACAGAGAAATGGAACCAACATGTCTGAACAGAATCTGAGAAGCACAGTGTGCTTTCAGACCAGGTCATAGTACTACAGATACGATTGTTGTAAGGCAAGTCTAAGAAAAATAGTTAATAAAACATGAATCTGTATGCAGCCTTCATAGACTTGACAAAAGCCTTTAATACCATTAACAGACAGAATTCATGGTCTAGTCTCCATAAATTAGGATGCTCAAGAAGGTTCATACAAATCTTTTGTCTGTTCCACGACCACATGACACTGTGTAAGTGCTTTCCAATGGTGACTTTATCCATGCCTCTGAAATCTCAAATGCAGGAAGCAAGGTTTTGTACTTGCTCCACTACCATTCAGCTTGTTCATTGTTTGTGTTTTCAGTCATGCCACAAGCACCTGAGGAGCAGTAAGCCGGCATCAATCTCAAAATACTTGAGCAAATACCTCAGAGCAGGACTCTGACAAAAGTTTGAGTGGGATTGATGAAATAATCTGCATGGGAAAAGGTGCTAAAGACCTATAATGTCAAACATCATAGATGTGGACATTCCATGTTCTCAATGTGACCAACACTGTGCTTCAGAATTTGAACTTCAGAGTCATATGCATAGCCATAGATGAGAATTGCAAGAAGATAATTGTTGTTTTTAATCAGTGGTGGACTACCAAAAGATTCCTCACTGAGTAAACCACTAGGCAGTACAGGTAAAGAGAACAGCATCTGGGCCTCCTAGTTTGGGAGCCCATATGAGTGGTGGTTTGTATTTATCCTAGTAGTTAGTTGAACGTCACTACCCAAAATAAATAAAAGGAAGGTGTTTGGGAATGGGGCAAAATGAGTACGAGGAAGGCAAAAGGGATTGCAGCAAAGCTCATGGCAACTTTTCTAAAGGAAAAAATAGAATCCTACACATGGACAAGAGAAAAATCCAAATTAGAGACTAAAACAGTTGGTTTCTGTAAGAATTTCTTCAAATTACTTCAAGTGCAACCCAAAAGCAAAACAGCAGCAGCTTCTCAAATCACACCCAGAGCTTAAAAGGGGTTTATACCACAAGCTAAATCTGCAGCTCAGGATTATAAGTCATGGCAAATGTTCAGTTATTTTTATTAGAATTTTAAAATTTAGAATGTTTTGTTTCCCATTTGAAAAATAACCCCACCCCCAGGCATCCTGTATTCTATTTGCATTCTTCCACTGGTGGCTCCAGTGGTGTGGGGGGGAGGGGTCCCACATCCCAGCATGGAAACCATAAATAGAAGTACTGAAGTATTAATAGGAAGATTCTTTTTCAAATGCTCACTGCTCTTCTAGACAGCATTTTAAGAAGCTCTTCTACAGTGAATAATATTTTTCTTTACTTCTTGAGATGTCCACGCCCAAAGGCCAATAAACATCTTCAACAGAGAATAATTAGAAGCCTCTTTTCTGGGAACGTGGCAGCAAGAAGCAGAGGAAGGAGTAACAACTTCCCAATCAGCCAACCTCTTGGCTTCACTAAACTTCTCTACTTCTCCACCTAGAGCAGAGCTAGGCAAGTTTTTTGATCTGCAGGCAATATTGCAGTATGGAAATTGTATGGCGGGCCATGAATGCTCACCAAATTGTGGGTTGGGGTAGTGAGTGGGCTTGGATGCAGGCTCTGGGTGGTGCTTATCTCTAGCAGGTCCTGGAAGGAGCAATGTTCCCCACCCCCCGTTCCAGCTCCTACACTGAGGCATGCAGCCAGATGGCTCTTTACTCTGTCATGTCCCCGGGCACCGCCCCCCCAGCTCACGTTGTCTGTGATTCCCAACCATCTGGGGCCGAGTCAGTGTGTGGAGCCCCCTGGCTTTCCTTCAGGTTACGTATGAAATGAAGTGGAGAAATCCTGCTGTTCCTAGAAGCTGCATGGAGTGGGGCAAGCCCCTGATCCTACTCCCTGGCAGGAGCATCAGAGGGAGACAAGCTCCCAACCCCATTTCCAAGTGGGAATGCGAGGACTGGGTTAAAAGTTCTGATGGACTGGATGTGGCCTGTGGGCTGTAGTTTTCACACCCTGGATTTAGAGACTCCTTTTGCTACCACTGACATCAATGAAAGTTTTGGCATTGATATAAATGGGAGGAGGACCAAGACCTAATAAAATAATTTAAAGCCCAGGCCTGAAGGATGCCATGGAACTTTCCAGAGTCACAGGCCATGCCAAACATCCCTTCAAGGTCAAACTGCTTGTCAGTGAACCTAGTATTACGAATCCTGCCATAGCCTATGCTGGCTTTGTGACAGCCTGTTAATACATCATTCCACAACACCACAATGATCTGAGCTGTATCTCGTGCCTTACTATCCTATAGGCACTTCTTCCTCTTTTCCAGTGGCAGGTGCATCTTCCAGGTGTCCCTCTCCTTCCATCTCCATAAATGCTTAAATGAGTTCAAATATCTTGGCCTTTTTTGCTGACATTTTCAGGGAGATTCGTTATGGGGAGCAGGCTTTCAGCTTGTTAAAGCTGCTTTTTGTTTTTGTGGTACCTTAACTCTTCTCTCTTTTATTGTGCATTTATTTATTGATAGATTTTTAAGAGACCTGATCCTAACCCCAGTGAGGGAAATGCAAAAGAGTCGTATTTACTTTTGTGAGCTTTCTGTAATATTCAGAATTGTGCTGATCAATATTTGTGGTGCACAAATAGTTAAAAACTGATTAAATGCAAATATTTTAATAACTCATCCTAAAGGCCTGAAAGAGTGAGTCTATTGTCATTTCAACACCTGCACATACTTTTTAATTTCACGTAGACTTTCAACACTCTTCAGAAAACAATTTTTTTTCCTCCTGTAAAACTTATGCTGTTTACTATCACATTAATATATGGTGTTTTCTCTAGGAGCCCTTACTTTAGCATTTCTGGCAGATTTGTCCTGAGCCGTGTCTCTAATCCCTTATAGGATGTATTTTATAGAGTGAGAGAACGGGATTTTTCAACAGGCAAGATAAAAAAGGGCTTTAACCAAAAATTTTTCCTCAACCCAGTCCTCTTTAAAACATGAAACCCCACACTAGATAGACACTAATTCCAATTTGTAACAAAACCAGGAAAAAGGGGAGCTCTAGTGGTTATGCATAAGCCTCTGTATGAGCCAGACAGCTTAATAACACCACTTATTAGAACAGTCTTAAAGGTAATCCCATTAAAGCTATCCAGCAGAACACTGATACTTTTCTGCAATCTTCCTTGGAAGTAGACAGGATTACTAAAATGAAATGTGAGTGGCTTTATAATAAACCTCATCCCCTTCCCTTACTCCTGAATTCCTATGCTGTGATACTTTGCTATACTCCCAGGTGATGGATGAGGCAGAATTACCTCTTAAGGATATAATGGGGTATAAAGGTGACAGTATAATCATTTTCATTTCTTATAAACTAAAGCACAGCAAAGGAGCCCTGGATCACATTGTTAGTCTTGGCATAGTTCCTATAAAATGATAATTCAGGTAAACTGACTGCCCTGCTATCTCCAAACTAGTCTCAACATATGGTAGAAAATGTTGCCTCTACTTAAATATTTGGGGTCAGGTCAGTAATTTAAGATATGGGAAACTACTGGTTGCTACCTAGATTTCTGTATGACAATTTACAGTTGCTTCTCTTCTCTCCCTTTATTTCAGATATCCCAGTCCTCCTGTTTTAAGACTCACTATATACTGCATAGGCATGAGAGAGTATATTTATACTGTGATCTCGATTACAGCGATTTATTGACAGACGTTTTTGTCGGAAGATACCACAATCCACTCTGTCCACAGAGAGTGGCCAGACTGCCCAGCTGCTCTCTTAACTAAACAGCCAACTCAAAGCACAGCAGACAGGCTTGCCTGGTGTCCCAGAAGCCCTGTCTGTCGATAAAGGGCCCCCTGGAACGTCCACACTGCCTTTCTGTCGACAGCTCTCTGGGGTGTTATGCCTCTTGGGGAGAGGGATAAGATTGTTGACAAAAGTACTGCATTCTGGTAATTTATTGGCCACAGAAGGCCTTTGGAATCTGGATGCTCCCTGGATTTAGTTAACAGAACCCTCTAGCATAGACACAGCCTGAGGCAACTAAACCATTGTTGTTTCCATTTGGCTTTGCTGGCATAGGGAAGCAGACAGGTAAAAAGTGTGAGGCCCCTGTGTCTATACTTTCTCTGTCAGTAGTTCCTTCTGGTTAGGCAAGAGGGGAGGTAATGGTGGTAGGTAGAGAAGTAGTAATCAAGCTGAGAGAAAGCTGTGCTCTTCTTTAGACCAAAAGAGAAGCATTTAAATTTTTAAATGTGGCTTGGGAGAGGGAAAGACATTTTGTTGTACTAACTGTTATACCCCACACAGAGTTAAGACTTGGGCTGTATTTCTTTGTTCCTTGGTTTCTTCTGGTTTTTTTGGATGTGGAAAACATATATCCCCCATGGAGTAGGAAGGCAGAAGCCATCTTGTGAATGAATGTTTCACTTAAGGGTGGCTTTTGCAAATACATTCCTGTATGTCATGCCACAGATAATTTATTAGCCTTCACCATATGACTGTGTGAAAAAATGCATGGTTAAAAATGCAGCTGTGCTAATTTACATCAGTTCATATGGCCTCAAGTGTAAATTAACTGAATTGCAATAAATAAACTGAGCATTACAGTAGTATTACAAACCAAATATTAAAGCTGTCTGAACTGGACTTGACAAAACAGGAGTCCGGAGTGCAGCCAGAACAACTTCAATAATTTTCAGTTTTTGCTCAGACCAAATCATTTTAACACATACAAAGGCTATTTAAATAGATACTGTAAATTCTTATAGATAAAATGTATAAATTTCTTCATCCCACTTTTATTTTCCTTGAAGGAATAAAACAATCGGTCTTGCATGTCCCTGAGTTGGACAAAATGGATAGACTTCCTTTGCACTCCATCTAATTCTTCCTTTGTAGTTCTTTCTATTTATTCTTGGGAACAACAGTAGAGCCCCAGGAAGCTAATTTAGTGCAGGAGTTTTCTTTTGTGCACCATTTATTGATTTACATTTAGAAAGGCACTAATACCAGAGCTCTGGGCACAATGGAAGTAAATGGACTCAAATCTACCCAGCAGTTCAATTCATTATAGCAGCAAACACAGCCGCTGGGAACACAGACACCCATGCTTGGGCTGTGCTGCATGTGCCACACCTCCTGCAAGGGCAGAGCCCGGAAGCTAGGACTCTGCAGACCCAAGTTCATTTTCTTATTTTGCCATTGACTTCCTCTGTAGCTTTGGGGAAATCATATATTCTCTCTCTGCCTGTATTCCCTGTTTTGTAAGGATGGTATAAGCTGGATCTTCTGGCTACGTGGGAAGGAGGTGACTTTAGCTACATCTACACTTACCGGGAATGTCGACGGCCGCTACGCAGTTTTAGGTTTGCCATTTGCAAACCTAAAATTCATTTTGCAGCCATCGACATTGGTCCCCATCCTCACTGCACAATGGACATGGGAGTGATCATCCCATCCACATTCCTTAATTCTTGCGGCTTGCGAAGAGTTAAGGGGTCGAAACAGTGCCCTGGAACCTAAGCATTCAGTCTTCCCTGGTAAATGTAGATGTGGCCTTTGGGTGTGTTTGCGTAAATACAGTTTGCTCCTGATCAGTTTATATATTCACCAGATAGAGTGGTGTCAAATTGATTAGCTTTGGCTGGTGTTTGGTTACAAATCACCTTCCTGCTGAAGGCAAGGATAATGAAATATGGTAACCAAAGCTGTAATTATTGTGGGAATACAGAGAAACAGGACTGCGTTTCACCTGTCCCAGATGAGGTGTGTCACCTTCAATTGAGGGAATCTCATTAAGCCCTGGGGTTCAAATGCGAGGGCCTTGTGAGAGTAAGAGAGGTAGGGTCCAGTGTCCCAGCCAGGAGCTGTAAACCCTTCCCAAGGGTACTCCCTAGACTGGTTTAACATGGCCCCATCCCCACCTTCTGTCCAAAGAAAGAGCTAAATAGGCTTCATAAGGAGCTTCTTTGTTATGTTAAATGCACCCTGGGAGCTGACATCAGTTGTAGTAGGACTGCGTTTCTGTCATGCTTTCTAAGAGCTAAAATCACTGAGAACTGAAAACTGGAGATGGGGCAGTGTTTCTGCACAGCCTGCAAAGAGCTGACAATTACTAACAGGCTAATTAATGTGCAGAAATCACAGCAGAGTGGCAAATGACAGCAGAAGGCAACTGACAGTGGGGGAGGAGTGGCCAGCAGGGTGGTGGAGCAGTGCCATGAGCTCCTGCCAGAGTGAGTGCTTCTTCTCCCCCAGCTGCCAGGGTGGGAGGTAAATGCTGCAGCTGCACCTCTGACCTTGAGGCCTGTGCTGATCAAGGACAGCTGTGGGAGCTGTCTGTGGGAGAGGGGTCAGGCACATGAAACAGACTTTTGGATTGCTGGACTTAGGAAACTGAGGGGAAAAGCACACTGTTTAACATACATGGGAGTGGGTATTTTACAGCTCTGAACCCTGGTTTTGGTGTTTTTCCAAATCAATACTGAGTTATTTTTATGCCTTTTATTAAAAGCTTCTTTTCTCCACTCAGGCTGCTTCTACACTATCACCCTCAGGTCAGAGGTGCCATGGTAATGAGGCAGTTTGAAGCAGGCTAATGAGGTGCTAATATGCATATTCAGCATCTCATTAGCATAATGGCAGCTGCACGAATTTCAAAGTGCAGACCTTTGAATTGCAGATTGACAGTGAAGATGGGGCCAGCTTCGAAATAAGTGCCCCGCTTCGACATTCCCTTACTCTGATCTGGTTTTGTGGGAGTATGCACATTGTCGCCTCATCAGCCTGCTTCAACTTGCCTCATTACCATGGCAACTCCAAAGGGAGGGTGAGAGTGTAGAAGCAGTCCCTGACTCTGTGCTTGTGAGGGGGGAATTATTGCCTCTCAGAGACACCCAAGTGTGGTGTTTAAATTTCCCAGATTACGAGGTGGGGGTTCAAAGCAGTTCTGTATAACTCTCTGGTTTGAGCTCTGGCCTTGTAAGCCCAGGCTTGTGAGCTCAGTCTTGAGTAGGACATTTAGGGGCCTGCAGCAAATAGTTTAAAAAAAAAATCTGTCAGGGAACGTGCTTGGTCCTGCTGAGAGAGCAGGGGACTGGACTCTCACGGTCCCTTCCAGTTCTATGAGATATGCATGTGTCGTATTAACGGAATGGAGCCCCTACATAGAGAACCCAGCTGCAGTTGCAGATGGCTCCACCAGGCAGAAGGATTACCTTAGTAACAGCACTTCTGTACTCCATAAGTCTGTTGTAAGTATAAATACTTTAATGACTGAGGCACTCTGATATTACATTTAAGGATGGCATATAAGCACTTTTCATGGATAAGTTAACATGAATACTAAGTAGTTACTGAGTGGCTTTCTAGGTGAAGTGCCTTCTCTTTGCTTTAAAGATCATGTTTTGTTCTGGAAATTTTCTTGGTAACCTGCATGTTAGCATTTTTCATGAGGAAGTATGTACTTTAATTTCCAGATAAATGAGAGAGAGACAGAACTCCATATTTGATGGAAGCAATTGAGTTAGATGTTACTGTTGATATGAAAAGAGATCATATCACCAGATAACCTGTGTATCCATTTCTCCAGACCAACATTTCTACTTGAAAAGAAGTACTCCATGTTGAGGCACACTTGCTCTTGTGGGAGGCAACTCACACGTTTCCCTACACCTTTGTAAATGTGACTGAATATCTCATATGCCTCCTCAGCATAAACTCAAGTCATATAAAAATTACATGTGTGGCACGACACCCCATATTTTGTGTGGAAATATGCCTATGTATATGATGTAACTCAAATATGCTTCATGTGAAATACATCTGATAACATATCATTAGGAAAATTATAATCTGCTGAATGTGTAAATTCTATTTGTGGGCATGTCTCATTCCTGTATTTGAAGTTAGAAATATAAAGTATAAACCTCTTTTACTAATCTACAAGCTAAGTGAGAGCCATTAGTGGTACACAAGGAGCTTCAATGGTCTGGTACTCAGGACAAAGATCTCTGAATAGTCTTGTTTTTCCTGTAAGTCTGGACTAGGGTTGGTCCTGCCAAAAGATCAGCTGATGCTAGAACTCATTTTTGATGCTGGACTTTTCCACTGGAAGTGGAAACTGCACACAAAGGATTCCCACCTTTGGCAAAAGAGAGGTACTGGTGGGAAACCAAACAAAAGGCACAGCTGCTGCCAGATGCCAGGAAACCCTTGTTTACCATCTACGACAGGGATCAGCAATCCCTAGCCCATGTGACAAGAGTGGCATGCGAGCTGATTTTCATTGGCACGTGAGGTGGGAGCTCAGCCCTGTCCTTCCTCCTCTCATGCAGTAGGGGTGCAGAGATCTGCAGGCATTGCTCTGTTCTCTTAACAGAACATCCATGGGAAGGTGGGGATGTGCAAGCCCCACCCACGAGCTGGCTGGTGCGTGGGCAGGGCAGGAAGGCCAGGCTCCAGGTGCTGGGCAGTGCTGCCAGGAGCGCAAAGCTGGGCCCTTTAGGCCAAAGGTGGGGAGGGTGCAGAGATGCTCCCCCTGCTGCAAGGGTCACCCTTTCCCCCACCATCTGCCCTCCTGTCCTCTGGGGAAGGAGACTGACCCCTGTGCCCTCCTAACTCTGCCATCTGCCCCCCTGGGACAGGGACTGAGGCCTTCTGCTACACCTTGCCATCTGCCCTGGGGCAGGGATTTTTTAGTCCATCTGCCCCTGCCTCTGCCCACTGTCAGGGATGGGGCTGAGCCTTCTTGCTTTCCATTGCTGCGCTATCTTGCTACCTCGCCAATCATTTCCGACCATCCTTTGGGCAGACAGTTAATTCCAGTGAGGTGTTTGGAAGTCCTGCTTCTCCAGAACTTCCTAGTCCTTCCCCCTCAATTCACCTGCCCCCAGCACATGCCAGCCACACTTCTGCGCACCAAGGCTCTCCTTACCACCAGCTACAGCTAAACAGTAAAGCTCTGCATCTTAATTTATTTATTAATGAAGCTGTTGTAAGTAGGACAATTAGTCACTTTAAAAAGTATCACCGGCACTCGGACTGTACATAGAGGTCAAAAGATCAAATTTCTGCACTCCACCTCAGCAGGCTGCTGACCCCAGTCTAAGATGTCTGCTGCAAACACCTGGAACTGAACATTAAGAAGATTGGGCCCAGACTGAGAAGGTTAACCAGTCTGTGAAAAAGGCCAATTAAACGGTCTTTAAGGCAAGATTTTATATGTGACAAATTTCTTAATGCATTCAGCTTAGGTATTTTGTTTTATTTTGTTTAGTAATTTACTTCGATCTGCCCGTTCTCGATTGCAACCACTCATATCCTACTTTTTGTACTTAATAAAATAACTTCTTCTTATTAATAAACCCAGAGTAAATAAGGATTACCAGGTATGAGAGAAGACGGCTGTGCATATCTCTCTTTCTTTTATTGATGCGGGGGGCAAATATTTCTATGAGCTTGCTCAGTATAAAACCTTATACAGAGTAACCCAGCATTCGGTGGGGGCTGTGCACCTGTTTGCTCTGTCAATTCTCTATGACCAAGCCTTCCCAGAACTGTGCTGATTTCTGTGTCTGTATTACTCTGCTGTGGGCTGTGACCCCATCTCTGTGCCATTGCAGAAGAGACCAGAGGATATGGTTCAGCAGGATATGGTAAGTGGGTTCCCCAAAGGGCGGGCGGAGAGGCGGGCAGGCAGGCAGGCAGGCTGAGTGATATGTCAGTACATCAAGTGACAGTCTGAAGGGTATGTGTGTGGCCAAACCCCTCACAATATATATTGGCAGCAACTTACAAACCACCAAAAACATCAGTACGTCATATCATTGAACAATGTGAATAAATCACTCATATTAGAGATTGTCTGGGCTCAGAGAGCATTGAGGTTTCACTCTGTATTAAGTTTAAGATGGGATGGTGATGAGCACAGGTTCTTTAGGATCACAGCTGCTTTGGTTCTCAGGTAGTATATTAAGATGGCGCTTTGGTGCAGTTAATTCACCAAAGTCAAGCCACTGACACACTGAAGTTTATTTCTGCCTTTAGGAATTTAAAAGGCTCTGCAGGATGTAGTGAAATGTGGAAGCGATATCTGGATGAGTCGTGATACTTGTTTTCCTGGCCTGTTGTTTTTGGAGTAGCTAAATTATTGCTGGCAGTGGAAGTTTCCTCCCAGTTACTGGTCAAAATAGCTACAGGGTATTGAACGGTGTTTCCTGAGGTAACTCTTACCAAGATGTCTTTTGGATGATGAGCTCCTTCTACAAATATGTAGAAGAAACTTTCTGCTTTAACGTGATGTTGGATGACTTCTCTCGCTTTAGGGCTGTACTGAATGTAGAAACGGGCAAGGAATTACAATCTTTGGAACGTCTGGTTTTTAAGGCACAGGTGTGCAATACATAAAAACAGTAATCTTCATTCTATAGTAAAAATTGCTGAATGGTTACCCACACCACAGTATCTGAAATGCTCCATCTATTTTCTAGGCTGTGATCTCTGTCTTGAATGGGTTCTTAACAACTGCCGCAATTCATTCATGCGTACGGAGTGAGGCATGGCATGAAGGCACTGAGGGACTGTGGGCGTAACTCTCCAAATTCCCCTTTACAGGAGGCCTCTTTTGGGCTGTATTTCTGCAGCCCTTAACAAATCTTATTGCTGTTGCACTAGTACAACTGTCCTGATGCTGTGTGGCATTTCACAGGGGGCTTTTTCCAGTTTTTCCATGTAAATGCTGCCTTTCCACTTCCTTCATGGTTACGCATTGTAATGGTTCTTACTTATCTGTTTTCACATGGGATTCCAGGCAGCACGTGTCGGAATATGCCATTCTTCGATTTTGCTTGCAGATTGTTCTGTGGTCCAGCTGTTGCTGCAGCATACCTTTTTATGTCTGACAGTATTCAATTTAATGGACTAATGGGGAGTGGGATGTCCACAATTCCTGAAAGTCCGTTAAATCTGAAGGTTTACTGCCCACCGCCCCCAAAACAAAAAACCTGCCACTCACCAGAGCTGCCACCACTGGAAGAGCCACTGGACTCCACTGCATGGCTGAGACCCGACTGGTACAGCTGGAGCCGCCTCGTTGCATGTGGCTGGAGGAACTCTGCTGCACAGCTGGCGCCACCTCTCCGTGACTGTCTGAAGGAGCCCTGTCACCCGACTGGAGGTGCCTCACCATGCACAGCTCAAGTCATCCTGCCACGTGACTGGAGCCACCTAACCACACATGGCTGGCGGGACTGCCACCAGAGATGCTGGAGTTGCCATGCCATGTGCAGCTGGAGGTGCCTCACTGCAAGCACTACCATGAACTCCTCCCATCGGGGATGGGGTACATATGCGAGTGCTGATCTGCCCACATGCATGTCCCACCCCTGGTGGGAGGATCATGTGGCAGCTCCAGCAGAGAAGACAGCGGCTCATCCTAGCTGCAGCCGCATAAGTCTCTTCACTTTGAGGGGGTGGAGGGAAGTGATTTTATGGACCCTAGTGGACTTTGGGAACAATAGCGGGGATTTCTGTTGTTTCTGAAGTCTGCTAAATGGGCGTCTGTAAAATCAAATGCAGTGTATGGGGGAAGGTCATTAGTTTGTTTGTTTGTTTGTTTTTTAAACATGTGAACTACGCTATCACATGTCTCTCCATATTCTACCCAGACAATCCAGTATTAATTTTGTTGAGGCTTCTCTTGTCCCATAATCCTTGCTGTTCCCTTCTCCTGCCATTCGCTTTAAAAGAAAAAAAGTCCCCTTTTACTGTTTTTATGCCCCTGCCATATTTTAGTACACTTCATATCATAATTTTTCTCCTTTGAGCATGAGAATTTGATTTAATTTACCAAGGCATTTGTGACAGTGACTCCCATTTACCAAGACTTTTCTTTTTAAAGTCAAGATTTCAGTTCACCTCCAGAGGTGAAGAGTTTCTAAATGCTGCCTTTAAAATAGCTGACTAATCCAAATTTTAGGAAGTGCACATTGTTCTCTATTTCAACTTATGTTTGATTCCAGATACTTCAGATCATCTTTAGAGTCTGATTATTAGGACTCTGACTCACTGGTCTTTTTCTACAGATGAAATTAAGCACATCCTTGAATATTTTGCTGAATTGGGGCCAACCTGACTGCTTTGTGAAAATAAAACAAGGAAGTCTCCTGGGTTTTCCAGCAGGTCACACTATTGTTAAAAAACCAAAACAAATGTTTTGAATTACTAGTAAAACCTGATGATGTCATAATTCCTTCCCAGGAGAATTGAAAGGCAATTCAGAGAAGTGGGCAGTTACTTCCTTTCCTTCCTTTGCAAGACATGCTAGATGAAAAGGAAAGCTTTCAGAACTGTGAAGTAGTTATTCCTAGATAACTTCTTGTTAACCTCATGATTCTCAACTGTAACATTGCACAAACTGGATGAACTTAAATTAAGAACTCTCAGTGAAATCAAGAGCTAACATTCCTGTCATTCTTTTGAGGACAAATGTGTTCAAGGATTTCCAGAAAAGTTTTTTTTGGCATACTTGTCACACATGGCTTCTTTGATTAATGTAACTATAATAATTACTGCTTTGATATGGGGTTTTTGCTCTCTTTTTCAGGCTATGCACTTTTGATTAGAGATGAATGAATAATTTATGCCAAATCATTTATTTTGAAAGATTTATTTTTTCTGTTTACCATTTTCTTATTCAAAATTATTCATTGAATAATTCTTAGTCAATAGCTGGTTTGGAAGCAGAGATTTGATACAAAAGAGAGAGTTTTAATATTAATAAGGTGTTAGATGACCATAGGTCACATGATGGTATTCTGTTCTCATGATGATATTCTGTTCCTTGACTGGATCAACTGACTTTCCAATACATAGTACAAATGTGACTTTTGAATTCAAAAATGCATTCAGCTAATATTCTGTAATAGTCATACAATTTACTGTTTCTGAAAACCTTCCTGATGTTCACTGGAAATAATAATGTAAAGTGAATACAAATGGCACAAACACCACTGAAGCAAACATACTCGAAAATATTGTGTCCATGTATGTACTGAAGTTTTGATACAACTACAAATCAATAAATAAAATCCCTATGTAATTGAACTTAGTGGGTTCCAAGCATTCTAAAAACAGTAGTTAACACTTGCAGGACACCTATCAGGTGTGCATTAATATCTCCATCTTACAATTGTGGACTCTAAGATGTACAGAATTCAAAGAATATGCTGATAATGTGACTTTGGACTCAAAATATAGCTGTCTTTGATACAGAAGCTGCCTGACAAGGGAAATACAACATAGTGTTTGGGCATATGTGCCTCACATAGTAATAAAAAGCATGGGAACAGTCTACATTTGATTTAACCAAGTACTGTAACTACATTCTTTCTCTCTTAGATGATGGTAAGACAAGAGAGAGCAGAAATTCATGGCCTTTTGAAATGCAAGTGTTGTTTTCTGCAAATTACCTGGTTGTGCAGTGAAAATCAAGCCAACTTGGTCAAGAACAAGCTCTCTGGAATTATATTCATCAAGAGAAGCATTCCAGGTGAAAAACTAAAAAACAAACAATAGAAGTAAATTGAACACTACTTTGATTATATATTGCAATTAAACCAATACATTTGAAAACGTAGAAAACATCCAAAATATTTAAATAAATAGGATTCTATTATTTAACAGTGTGATTAAAAGTGTGATTAATCACAATTAGTTTTTTAAATTGTTGGAAAGCCCTCATTCAGACTATCATGATCCCAGACTAATGCTTTATAACAGGTTATATAATGGCTGATTGTTGATAGATCAGTTCTCCTATGACTGGTATGTTTAGAATCTACACAAGGCATAGCCCAAGGAAACCATACTACACTGAGCACTACTGCCAAGTAAACAACAGTCTTAAGTGTAGCCTTCCTCAAATTCATCACATGCCAACTATGAAATACACCATGGTGTGCATCCAAGTCTAACTTTATTACTTAATAATGATCTTCACTCCATTTAAATCATGAGTTTTGCCTATGATTTTAGTTTGAGCAGATCAAGCTTGATGTTACACGCAGTGAAACCAACATATTTTGGGCTTTTTTCCCCATGGTTTTTGAAATAAGGACCATTCCTCACCCACTCTGCAAAAGATGGGTGGGGACTCTGTTTTAATGGTTACTATTAAGATAATTTTGCTGCAAGACAGTTTTGCTACAGTTGCTTTGTTTTTTTCAGACTTGTAACTTCAAACCCTTTGGCAAAATGGACAGTCGCATAAATAGAAATGTCAGATTCTTGACACTTGAAGAAATGTGGAAACATTTCTCTCGGCAAATCCTTTGCAAAATGTTCCAGGCAGAATTGCACAAAATTGAAGAACAGACTCTTTTTACTTCTCTCTGCCCAGGATGGAATTATTTACTAGCATCTATGCTCTGGTGAGACATTTGAAAGTGCCTAAGACCTTAATTGTCAATTTCCCTTTGAAAAACCTGCTTTTGAGGCATATCTTTTAAAATCCAATCATTGTTTTTCTTAGTGTCAAAGGGAAAGGAGGAGAACAGAAGAAAGAAACCAAATTTGTAAGGATAAGAAAATTCAAAGAAATAAAATAATTTTGCAGAAATAATGTAAAAATAAACCATATTGCAATCTACTTAGAAAAAAAATTGTCTACACTAGAGTGATCTGTCGACAGAAGTTTCTGTCAGAAGATCTCTTCCATCGAAACTTCTGTTGACAGATCATGGCCGTACACAAAAGTGGATGGAAAGAGAAATCTGCTGTGTTGACAGAGTGGCTAGGCTGCTCAGCCGCCCTCTCGACAAAACAGCCAATTGAAAGTACAGAAAACCCCCCACGCCCCGGAATGTCCAGACTGGCTTTCTATCAAGAGATGTCTGTCAATAGAAGTGTTCTGCCTCATGTGGGGAGCAGCAGAATGCTGCCGACAAAAGTGCTGCGTTCTGTCAATTTACTGGCGACAGGACAGCTTGGAAATGTGAGTGCTCCGTGGGTTTTGTTGACAAAACTCTCTAGTGTAGACATAGACTAACATATCAGTTAAAGAAAAAATGAAAATTGATGAGCTCACACTGAGAAAGTGTATGTGCAAGTACAGTATGTTTCTAATTTTAACTTCTATGACTTCACTCCTCTTTCCCAAGCCTAAAATTGAATGTGAAGCAAAACTAAGATTTCCTTCTGCTCACATTTGCTTTGCTTCTGTTTGGTTTCTGTAAGGTATCTCTTCACTAACCTTTCTCTTCTGGATGGCTGATGGTGACATCACTAAACCTGGTACCTAATTTCCTAACTTAGCAACCATCAACCAGCCTTTCCTTCCCACCTTTCACCAGTCTGGCTCAGTTGCCACCTTCCACTCACACTTTACCAGTCTTCATCTCCCCCCATTTCCTACATCGTTCAAAAGTTTTCCCCTCTGCTCACCTCAAAAGCCCACTGCCTGTCCTCCTCTTGCCCCTCCCCTGCCTCTAACTCTTTACCTTGCACAAACCTTATATCAAAAATATGCAATTTCAGATTATTGTTTTGGGCTGCAAGAGGACTAAAGGAATCGACCCTTTACCTTTCTGGGGCCAAATTGTACTCATGCTTTATACCACTCCTTGCTAAACAGCTATATGATATATGCAATTTACAAATGTGCTATCTGTTAACATTGCAGTCATGCTCAATGTATGTATGTTAAAGAACTTTTCCTAGGCACATCATTTTGAAAAGGCTGTGTGGGTATTATATCAGCAGAGGAACTAAAACTGAACGAACACTCTACCCAACCCAGGTTTCAAACTTAGTTAATTTTTTTGGTGTTGCTTTGTCTAAAAAGAATGTAAGTATTTTAATAGGAAATGTGCCTTTTTTAAATTTGACAAACTTAAATAGCTGAAATGATTTTGCTTTAACATTCTACAAAATTAACCTCGAAGCATAGATCAACCATGCACATCTGCAGTTCAAAAGGTGCGAAGGTTTCAGAAAATTATGACAATATTTTTATGAAAAAGGATCATAACTGAAACAGTTTAGCAACCTTAATTCTTAAAAGCGCCATGCTCTAACGCCTCCAAATTTGCTTTTACATGAGTAATAAGTTGTTCTTAGCACTTCATGAGCTAGAAGCATTCCAGAAATTTCTGCAGGGCTCTTATCTTTCCAACAGTGTAGAATTTTAGGAATTTTGAATGGCTGGATGAGACTAGTTTTTCTTTTAGTGATGTTCATCCAAACTTTCCAAGTTTCAGTATCTGTCTTAATTTAGGTACCTGAATTAAGATGATTTGAGGGGAGATGCTGGAGAGCAGGGTATGCACACAAACTCCCCCAGCCTGGGCAGACTCCAGGGAGAAACCAGAGGGCAGGCTGTGTGGACCTGGGCAATGCTAGGTAGGTTTACTAATAAAATATAAAACAAAAAATAAAGTTTCCGGGCAAGAATGTGGTGTTCTCTAAAAAGGGGGTTGCCTAGTGATACTGCTCAGCCTTCAAGCAATGTATACCTCATAAAAAGGCAATCTGTTCTCACCCTATTGTGGCCTTCTCTCTAAAGGGTGAAAAGTTGTATGCATTGAAGATTATAGCAACTCTAGCTTCAGTTTATTACCATTCCTTGGTTTTTTGGCACTGCTGAGGTGGAACTGGCAATGGACCCCAAATGCAGACTTCATTTCTGTCAGACTGAAAGTCATTAAATGTTTATTTTGCACAGGGAGTGGTGAAGAACATGGTGACATTTTTGCACTTATCTGCAATTCGCCAGCTGGGATTTTCTCTTTGTCCTAATTCTTGTCCAGCTAGTCTTTTGGATGCTAGCTTCTCTGATGTCTCTTGCATTTCTGACATACAGTAAGAATCTCCATCCCTAGAGGTTTTTACGTCCCGGTTTGACAAAATCCTGGCTGGGATGGTTTAGTTAGGGTTGATCCTGCTTTAGGCAGGGGGCTGGACCCAATTACTTCCTAAGGTCCCTTCCAACCCTAGGAGTCTCTGATTCCAAACCTAATGGAAACAAGGAATCTCTGTGCTGTGATTTGCTTAATTAGAGATCAGCTACACATCAGGATCCTTGGTAATATTTACAATGCATCCTGATGGGTTCAATTTTAAGTCCTAATTTTTTAAAGGAAAATATTAAATATTATCCCAACATGTGTTTGGTCATGAAATGTTATGCCCAAAAATATGCATTGCCAAAAATCAACTTTTGAAACTTAATGGAATTTAGACACATTATTCCATTGAACGTCCCAACCTCTTTGGTTGCACGTACACTAGCCTTTTTTTTAAACAAAAGCTGGCCTTTTTCAAAAAAAAAAAAAAGGTGGACCGTCTACACACACAAATTTGGTGTGCTCTTTTGATCTGAAATTGAAACCATGTGGACCTTTTCCCAGCAGCCCTCTTCCTCTCCCAGATGAGGAAGAGCACTTTTTCTGAAAGATTCCTTTGGGAAAAGCATGTATAGATGCTCCATGGGCTCTTCTTTTGAAAGAGCAGTCCCCAAAGCACTGTATTTTTGATCCCTGGCCCTTCTTTCAAAAGAGCAGGGGCTGTGTGGACACTTTTGAATGAAAGAGTGGATTGATCTTTCGATCCACTTTTTTTTTTTTTTTTTTTTTTTTTTGTGTGGATGAGATCTTTCAAAAGAAGGGTTTTTTTTAAGTGGTGTAGATGCAGTCTGTGATTAAAGATACCTAATTTGGGCTGGCAGTTAGGTAGCTGGATATGCTCTAATTTGCACCTGAAATGTTCACCCACAGTTGATTTTTGTAGAGGCATATGGCGGGGGGGGCAATTTCTTTAATAGGTAGGGAATCTGCATGTTATGATGATGTCCTGCTTGTAGTGTCTTACTGGTGTGGTCTTCTTTGCACCTCCAGTTCATGCTTGCAGATGAAAAAATACTGTTGTAAATTCTGCCCATAGATGGAGAGAGAGATTTTGTCCTTTGAAAATGAAGCCATTCAGTGACATTCTGTATTTCACACAAGCTGTTCCTGGAATGAAGGCAGCACGTGTCGAATTCAGCTTTTGAAATATCTGATTGTGAATACAACTGTAACTGATTTGCTTGCATACATTAACTATTTGCATGTAAATTTACTTTGAAAATCTTACCCAAGATCTCCTGACTCTTGACTTATGCTTATTTTAACCACAAGATTTTCTCTTCTGCCTTTGTATAATGCCATTCTGTACAAAATGGTCTTAAGTCTTCTATCCATCTGTGTGTACTTAAACACAACAATGCCTGATTAATTATTTTATGGGAATGATTATGCACCTGTTTGTGAGGAGGGGCCTAAAATTCCCCTTTCTCTATTATTTATTTTTATTCTCTCAAACCCCCAAGAATGCACAACCCAGCTGTCACAGCTCAATAATTTATTTAATCACTACTGATAAGAGTGAGACCTATGGTCTATGAATGACAGCATAACAAGCATTCTGTGAAACGCTTTAGGCATTTTATCCGAGGAAGTTATTAGCCTGCAGCTTTGTTTGGTTTTGATACCTGGAGCGATTTTTCAACAGTGAGGGTAACATGCAAATTCCCATTGCTTATTTCAGGATGTGTTTTGGATTTTCAAGTGGAGATGCTGGGCACATGGAAAACATGTACATGATGAAGGATGGACACTCAAATTGGGTAGGGTACATACACAGGTATAGTATACACATCCTCAGTGTATTTTGAGAATTACGTAGGCCTGCTAAGCATGTACAAACTATTCATGAGTCAAGTCAGGTTAAGCCAGGAAGTATAAGTAGAACTGGCTTCATGTCAGTTCTCTGGGACCAAATATATCCACTATCACTAAAAGATGCAGTAGATTGCACAGGGAAGCCCCCCCCCCCACGCACACACACAGAGAACTAAGGAAGAGACAAAGATGAACTGTGCAGATGTAGGATTTTTTCGAGTGCAGGACATGGTAAAACATACAAGATTTGGGAGGAGAAGAAAGGATGAAGTAGGGTTTGGGGAGCTGTGTTTCAGGAAAGGTGGGGCAGCAAGATGTTAAAGAAAAACTTAGAGGGGAGGTGATAGCAAAAAGATGGAAGAGAGGGAACCAAGAAAACAAACCTTAAAGCTGATCATATCATTCAAAAGGCCTAACGAGAGAGGGGATAAGAAATGAAGGGCAACTTGTTAACTGAACTCTTCAGAGTGCCTGCACAACAGCTGCAGAAATGCCAGAGTACTGCAAAGATACAGCGTGACTACGGAAAGCAATCCAGCACATCTGGAAAAAGATGAAAGAGGACTTGATCAAGGTGACCCTGGCAGTGCCTGGGATAGTCAATGTGACTTCTGGCTTATGCTGTGCATGAAGTCATTCCAGAGCTCCACTGGCGATGCTACAGTCATCAGCCAGCCATCTGCAGGGCCTTCTGGTACAACTAAGCAAGACATGCACCGATATTAGTTTCCACATGAACAGAGAGGCACTGCAGCAAACTTTGCAGGAGTCCTATATAATGACAGAGTTACCATATGTTCTAGCATTGAGGGGACATAAGAAACATATTTACATAAACATAAACTTTACCAGTGAACATGCAGCCTGTCCACTATTTCACAAAAATCTCCCCTGCTGCAGTTGGCCAGTATGCATGAATCAGCTGTGACTCCTACATCCGAAGGCACTGAGGAGTATTCAGAGCTAAATGCAGGCTGACAGCCAGCTGAGTACTGCTGCTAAAAGTACTTTATTAAAAAAACAAAAACAAAACATACATTTAGTTCTATAATGATCAAATGGCTTTCTGGACTATTTCACTAGCTGCTTCCTCCTACGGGCCTAGCTTTATCCACAGATCAAAGCTACAAATGGGCCTTCCTCATCATCATGTTCCAATTATGCCTCTGGTACTTAGGACAGTAACAAGCCTCCTCCACTCCTGGGCCTAATTTCTTGTGTAGACTATGCTTTTAAAATCTATTGAAGAATGCCAACACAGGCATTTGATTTTTAATTGCCTATTTTGATACAGAATGGGTTAAACCTTTATTTTTGACTTACTCCTACTAAGTCATAGGAAAAAAAAAAAACCAATTGATCTATTTGTAAATTTAACACTCTCCCACACTGATAAACATTCTGCACTAGAGCATGATTCTTAAATGTGGTCACTATTTGAAACTGTCAAATTATATTTACTACAAACACATATCTGCCTATGGACTGATGCCAAACAAGTTGAGCGTATTTTACTCGGTATTCACCATTAACAGCTCAATATTTGGAGTGCTTGCCATAGTGAGTCAGTTTGGCCTTGCTCTGACTCAGAAGGGGAAGAACTCCCCAAGAGGTCTAGTGAGCAAAGCCAGATTTTTCCTGCCTCACCCCCAGGAAGCATTTGGTCTTGGCTGGATGTACAAAGTTTAGAGCTAAGAATGCAGTTGAGCCCCAGCCATGCAGGAGCCAGACACCTTCCCAGCTCCCAAGATGGGAGGCAGGCCCACACCACCAGAAAGAGGAAGACTGGCTAGGACTGCCAGGACTGCTGCCAATCCCAGAACCAGAGTCTCTGGAAACCCTGCCAGATGCTCCAATCCCTGAAGACCCAGAGGAGCTGGTCCCACAGGGTGAATTGAGAAGTAGCCTAGGGATAGCTGACCTGATCTGTCTGAGGAGATAGAAGTGAATTGAGTCAGAATGTTGCAGTCAGGATCTCCACTGACCCAGTGGCAGCTAGGCTGCTATTGTTAGGGTCCTGGGCTGGGATGTAGTGGAGAAGATAGGCCTGTGTCCCCCACTGCCACCTCAATCCCTGGGTGAGTCTCCTCTTGTTTTTGGACAAAGCTCCTGTGCTTGTTGGCTTTGTACCCAAGATAGGAAACCCACTGATTCCTTGAACTGTTTGTTGCCCTGCCCTCACCTAGAGTCTGGGTATAGAGACCGTTGATTAGCTTGAGCAGAGGTCCAAGCACCTGAATTGTTCTCTGCCCCACCCTAAAACAGGGTCAGGTCATATTGCTGCTTGCTCAGCCTGAGTACGGGCCTGGGACCCAGAGCTATTTGTTGTCCTTCAGAGAAGCAGGCTCTGAGCTAGTTTGTTTACCTGCTCTGCTGTTGGTAGGGAGCCAGTTTGGCCCCTCTCTGATCCTATCTGAGCCCTGGGCTCTGACACAATCCAGTAAATTCATTTTCTTTTGACGCTGGTGTATTTTTCTCTTCCATGGTGGACATTTCAAGATGGCCATGCAACACTTCTTGCATAAATCTTTACTCAATTCAAAATCTTCTTAAGTATTACATTTTTGTTTTCATAAATAGTCTTGCAAGTAAACATTCACTCACAGTAGTAAATAAGTCAGAGTCAAACCTACCAATAAAACAAATTCAGATAGCTTTCACCAAAAGTGAGACACTTTTGTTGTATTTGTCCTTCTCAGTTCAATGTCCTTACTTCAGCTACGGAACTTCTGATCCTGTGCTAACTGCACTTTTTTAAAAAAGAAAGGTTGATGAACAACTGTCGGATTTAAATTTATGACTTGCAGAAGATTAATGATAACTGGTCACCATCTCATTTGTTTGCAACTGCAACTTAAAAGAAGAACTGGTTTCATCAGATGTATTGGCACCAGTTTATATACTATAGATAATCTTCACCAGCTGCAAATGTGGTTATCTGATATCTTGCATGTCACTTAAACAATTGTACTATTTGTCTTCTCACTTGAGTGGTTTTCTTAGATAATAATGCGTCTAGGCAATTTTCTCTAAAAGCCATTTCCCCCCCCACTGTATACCAGAAGTTGCTTATTTCTCTCTTTTAGCTGCTACACTCTGGTTTCTTTGTATAATCTTTCCACTCAGCCAGTGCTGCAATTTGATAACAGAGTAATTTTCAGAGTGCAGCTTCCCACATGCTATATTTTTGTTGTTGGAAAATAATTTTGTTTTGCTGTTTAGCCCCTGAAGTGTGAAATATACCATCAGCCTTCTTGGCTTGTCAGTGGTGTCACTTCTGGAGTTCATCAGCATTTTAAATGGAGTGCTAGAATCTCAGTGTTTTGTACTGGTCTGGACCAATTTATCTCCTTTGCTGAATTATGAATTTAGTGGCTGCAAGGGTCAAGTGGGTTTCCTGCCAAAACATTCTACTGGCAGGCCCAACCTTAAGAGAGAGTGGGAACTGACAAGGTGAAGAATTCCATGTCCACTTCATTCCTTTTGTGCTACAATTAGGGTACATCCAATGAGTAGCAAATAGGAAGCAGCTGCCTAGAGTTGTGGTGGCTGTCTGTCTAGGTGAGTACTTCAGCCATAAAACAAAGTGACTAGATTCAGCATTTTGGTTCTACCCAAACATGGTGTTAGAAAAAGGAAATGATGACTGATAACATTTAAATCTTGTTTGTAACTTTTTGTCTTTCAAATGATCTAGTTAGATATTGTTTGAGTTTTCTTTTCCTCACAACATGGTGGTAGCTTTAGTTCCAACAGTGATGCATGAGACTTTGTTTATGAAAACCTACGTGGCTAGGGATTTATACCAAAGATAAGATTTTATTTTAGAAAGTGTATTGGAAAGCTATGATTAGGAAAGCTGGTTTAGAGCCTAATGTGTGGCTGTACTTAAAAAAATACACAGAAATGTACTTCACTAAGTTTATTTTTAAGCTAAAATAAGGTAAGTGAAAGCATAACAGAGACTGATGCCCACAGCTCATCCCAGGAAATGAGACTATTCACTTGTTCCATGTATCCAAGCAAGCTGAGGAGTTTATCTTCCCATATCACACAGTCTGGGTTTGCTTTGCAAGCTTGACAAAGCTTCAAGCAGATTCTCATTTTAGTCCATCGATTTCAGCCATCATCTCAAGAGCTCAAGGAGATTTAAAATCCTTTTCTGAAACATCCATTATTGTCCACTTTGGAAACAGGCAACTAGGCCAAGATGACTCAGAGATTTGTTCTGGCACTGAATTCTTTCATCTACATTTGTTACAATATTTTCACCAAGTATTGCTCTCTAGCTCCCTAACTGGATTGCGAGCAACACAGTAATTTTCAAAATGCCTAACCACTGCCATCATATCATCCCCAGATCATAATTGTTTTTTGTAATTTTACACAAGAGTATTTTGTGTCCTCTTGATTCTCCTAGCCACAGCTATGCAGTACCAGGCTCTGAACTCTGGAGTGAAGACATCCACTTGACTAATGCAGCTCTGTATGGCTGTGTCCACACTACAAAATAACTTTGAAGTAGAGCATCTACACACAAAATACACCCTCCCTTACTTCAAAGTAGGCTTTCCCCTACTTCAAAGTTAAAGGTCTACACACAGTTAGCCCCTACTTGGACGTAAGGGCCCAGGAAATAACGCAGGCATGGGGTCGCGTGGCCAACAGCTCCTCTGGGCTCGCAGCTAGCCAAGCCTGTAATGGGACCCCCCTCCAACACCCAAACCCTGCGTGTACTCAGGACTGCCAGGCTGCAGACAGCAGCAGAGCACATGCTGGGGAGAACAGCTGAGCAAAATGACAGCTCCCACTCTCCCCAAGGGAGGAGGTCCTCTCCACCCTGGCCAGCCTGCTGGCCATGCTGGTCACCCTGATCTTCCAGTGGCTTGGCCAGGTCACCCACCTGGGACCCAGCCTGCAGGCCCTGGCCACGGCTGTGGAGGCCAGCCACGGCAGCCTCCAGTCTGTCGGCCACCAATTTGACATCAGCAAGGCCACCGTAGGAGTGGTGATGATTGAGGTAAGTCTGGCCCCCGCCACGGGCACACCCTGGGGAGAGGTCTATTGGGCAGGGGGATGGGGGGCCCTGTTCGGCAGGTGGCAGGAGAGCCTCCTAGTCTGGTGTTCATGGATGTGCCTTCCTTTCCCCCACCCCCCCACAAGTCACCTGAGTCATCAACAGTGTGCTGTTGCCACGAGTAATGACCCTGGAGGACCTGGACACTGGCCTCGCTGGGTTCATGGACCTGGGCTTCCTCAATTGTTTTGGAGCTCTGGACAGGATGCCTGCAGTGATTTGGGCTCCAGACCACAGTAGAGGCACCTACATTAACAGGAAGTGGTACCACTCGGCAGTACTCTAGGCCATGGTGGATGCAAGGGGCCATTGCCTGGATGTGTGTGTGGGGTGGTCGGGCACAGCCCATGATGCCTGGGTGTTCCAGAATTTGTGGCTGGGATGCCAGAGGCAGGAGGGCACATATGTGCCCCCACAGGAGCTCCCACTCGGGGACATCATGATGCCCCCCTGCATTGTGGCTGACGCTGTGTACCCACTGCACCTGTGGCTTTTGCAGCCCTATACTGAACACACCACACTGGCCCAGGATGCCTTTGATGGTCACCTCAACCATGCCAGAGGCACAATAGAGTGGTCATTTGGGAGGCTGAAGGGGAGGTTTTGCAGTCTGCTCACCAGGCTGGATGTCAGCCTCCCAAAAGTCTCCTCAGTCATCGCTGCCTGCTGTGCCCTCCACAACCCTGTGGAGGGCTGGTGGGAGCTTGTCATCCAGGTCCGGGCCATGGATCTTGGGGCCAGGAGCTACGTCAGCTAGGGCTGCCCCTCCCTTCCTGGGTCCGGGACCCCCCGTGGGGATGTGATGGGGCTGCGGCCACAGGGAGGTAGGGCTAGGGTGGGGGTGCTGCAGGCTCAGCCTCTGCAGGGTGTGTTGGGTGGGCCACTGGGGCTGGGCCAGGTGCACTTTCCTTGGCCAGCAGCCACCAAGCTAGCTCCAGGAGGGTGGATGGTGACAGGTCTGCCACACACTTTGTGGCTGCAGGGGGGGCAGCTGCAGGCCAGGCTGGTGAGGGAGTGGGCGTTGGGCGAGGCACACAGCCAAAGCCTGGGCCATGGTGCCCAGACTGCCGGCCAGCCACCCCCACATGTCCTAATCCATTGCCAGCCAGCCCTGGAGCACCCCAGTCATCTCCCGCACAACCACCCAGTTGGCAGCCTCCTCCTTGTCCCTCCAGCACCATCTGCAGGCAGCCCTGCAGTGGCCATGTAGGGATGAAGGCTGGGGATACGGGGCAGCCGCCTGCCCCCTTTGGCTGTGTCCCACTCCAGTGGGCTGCGGCACCTTCCCCACAACGGACCTGTGGAGACAGAAGCGGGTAGGGGGATGGCCCATTAATGCTGGGTCCCAACCCCAAGGGTGCTGGGGCCCCCACTTTGCTGGCCCCAACCCCACTCCCCTGCTGCCAGATGGCCCATGAGCCCCGTGTGATGCTAGGTACCCACCTGACAAGGGTCAGCCTGTGTTCCCTCCCACTCCTTCATCCCCAGGTGTGTGGGCTGCAGGGCTGTTCTGGGTGGGCAACATCCCACTCATTCCGTATGTACTGGCAGCAACATTCTGTGGCTCGGGCGAGGCGTGGCTGGAGGAGACTCTGCTGGGTGTCTCAGAGGGGAGGTCAATGATGAGGGTCCTGTTCATGGAGCCCTCATCATCGGTCTTGGTCAGCCGCTCCCCGCGTGGGGGGCTCATGGTGCTGGAGGGGCCTACCTCGTCCCTGCTGTCCACAGTGGAGGAGCACCAGTGTCTACCATGTGCTCTGGGGTGGCCGCCTCCAGTGGCCCCAGAAGCCTGTGCAGCTCCTGGTAGTGAGGGCAGTGGACAGGCCGTGCCTGTAACCAGCTGGCAGCATCATGGGCCTTGGTGTAGGTCTGCCTCAGTTCTTTTACTTGAATGTGGATGCTGCTGCCAGTGTGCTTGGGGTGGCCTCAAATGGTGAGCCTGCTGACCAGCTGGTCAAAGGCCTCTGTGTTCCTCTGCTGGCTGCCGGTTTGGTGAAGGACCTCCTCCTCCCTGCACAGACCGAGGATGACCCACAGTCCATCCACAGCTCATCCACAGTCAAGGGGGGTCACCTCCTGGCACAGCCCTTGCCCGAGTGCTGTGAGCCCTCAGACTCCTCATCCAGGGCTCCAGGGAGGGTAAGGGCATCCTGGCTTTCTGCCAAGATGCCCAGGAGGTGCAAAGGTGGGCTGGTGCTTTGAGCAGGGGCAGTCCAAATGGTAGCTTATGCTAGCCCTGCTTGTGGCACAGTCTCGGCTTCCTGCCTGGTGTTGCTGGGCAGCTGTTTCCTTTAAGGTGTCTGAAATGGACCATAGATCCCTGGCTGGGCTGGCCAGAGTGTTTCTGTCCTCCAGGGGCCGGGGGGGCTGCCTCCTTGGTGACTCCTTACTTTGAAGTAAGGAGTGCAGGGCATCTGCACACACTTAACTTTGAAGTTAAACTTTGGAGTAAGCCGCTACTCCATTCCCAGGAAGGGAGTAGTGACTTGAAAGTTAGCCTCCCTTACTTTGAAGTAAGGGAAAGTGTGTGTAGATGCTCTGCATGCTACTTCAAAGTAAGTGTGTAGCGTAGAAGCAGCCTAAGAGTCTGGACAATTTCAACTTGAAGTAGAAACACATTTTCAGCTTTGTAACAGATAGGGAACATATATCCAGACGCTCCAGATTATCAGTACAGAATAAGAGCAAATAGCACCTCAGTGTCGGAATGGCCTTGTTGCATTAGGGCAAAAAACACATGAATGGGCCTCCATAATAAATACTAAACCACTGGTTTTAAACCAGAACTAGGTGAATACTTAACAATAGTCTATTTTTTTATTTGTAGCTTCCATTTCCCCTTGCAGAATACACTCATCCCTCGTTATACGAGCACAATTGGTTCCCACCTTTCTGCTCATAGGTGAAAACTCATAAGAGGGATGCTAAATTCTCATTAGAGTACAGGTAAAAGTCTCTGGCGAAGGAGTGGCGGCGTGTGGCACTGCTTTTGAAAGGTAAGAGAACCTTGGGTTGAAGTTTAAAAGCTGGGGACAGTTTGGGGCCATGAGTGGGAGGGAGGGTTAAAAGCTGGTGGAAGGCAGGGTCTGTGGGGTGGGTGGGGAGGTTAAGGCTGCTGCAGGTTGGGTGTGCAGTTGGTGGGAGCCGGGGTGGGGGGGAGGCTGTGGTGGGTTAGGGCTGCGGGACCAACGGGGGAGGGGCATCAAGCAGCCATGGGCTGGAGAGGGGGGTGGGGAGGTCAGGCTGCCGTGGGGCCGGTCTGCAGGACCAACGGAGGGGGTTAAGGTTGCTGCGGCCTGGGGCCACAGGGCCGGCAGTGGTTGGGCTGCCAGGACCGGTCTGTAGGGCCAGTGAGGGGGGCTAAGACTGCTGTGGGCTGGGGCACTGAGGCTGAGTGGTGAGCAGGTCAGGCTGCTGGAGCCAGTCTGCCGAGCCAGTGGGGGATGGAAGGTTGGGATGGTTTGTAGGGCTGGAGGGATGTAAAGGCTGCCATGGGTTGGGTCAGGCTGCTGCGGGCTGGTCTGTGGGGCCAGTGGGGGGTTAAGGCTGCCGAGGCCAGCTGGGCTCAGACTGCCATGGGTTGGGGCCACAGGGTGGGGGTTGCGGGGTGGCATCAGAGTACGGCAGGTTGCAGCTGCGGGGAGTAGGGTAAAGCTCATTATAGCAGGGGGAGTTCACTCGTCGAGTGAACTAAGGTAGGTATGTGTCCCTCGTTAAGCTAGTACTTGTAAGTAAAGTACTCGTTTAACGAAGGATGAGCGTACTGCAGTCAGAAAACAATTTTCTTGAGTTTATTCATAAAGGATGAAGTTCTGTCCTGTGAAGAAAGCTAACACAAAACCTATTATCACTTATGATTTTTTAAGTTTTATTTATTGTTTTAAATATGGGTATCATGGAACTTGGGCAATCATTAACAGCCAGCATGGATTAACCTAGGACAAATCATGCCAAACCACCTTGATTTCCTTCTTTGAAAGGGTAACTGATTTGCCTCATCGGAGAATCGGGTAGACATAATATACCTAAATTTCAGCAAGGCTTTTGACTTAGTCCTAGGAGACATTGCAATAAGTAAGCTGGAGAAATGCAGCCTTGACAGAACTACCATTAAGCAGACAAATGATTGGTTAAACAATTGCAAATAAAGAGTAAATATTCAAAGAATGGTGTCAGATTGGGAGGTGATCTCACACGGAATTCCATGGGGATTTCTTCTGGGTCTGGTATTGTTTAACATCTTTGTTAATGACTGGAGGTGCATGTAGAGACCAGATTGATCCGGTTTTCAGAGAGCACAGAGCTAGAGAGGATTACCAGCACTTTGAATGACAAAGCTAAAATTCAGAAGGATCTAGATAAATTGGAGAAATGTGCTGTAGACAACCAAATAAAATTCAGCCAAGACAAACGTAAGGTGCTACACTTTGGGGAAAAAAAAGCGAATGCACAAACACCCAATGGGGCAAAACTAACGAGACTGTACGAGTGCTGAGGAGAATCTGAGACTGAGTCAACAAATTCAATGTTAGTCAGCAATCATAACTGGAGGTCATCAAGTCCAATCCCCTGCACTCCTGGCAGAACCAAGCACCATCTAGACCACTCTTGCTTATCTGGCCTGCTCTTAAAAATCTCCAGTGATGGAGATTCCACAACCTCCCTAGGCAATTTATTAGTGTTCAACCAACCTAACAGTTAGGAAGTTTTTCATAATGTGTGACCTAAACTTGCCTTGCAGCAATTTAAGTCCATTGCTTCATGCCCTGTCCTCAGAAGTTAGAGAGAATAAGTTTTCTCCTTCCTTGTAACAACCTTTCAGGCACTTGAAAGCTATAACCATGTCCCTCTGGCTCCTCTTTTTCAGGCTAAACAACCTCAATTCTTCCACCATTCCTTCACAGGTCACAGACCCTTTAATAATTTTGGTTGCTTTTCACTGGACTTTTTCCAATTTGTCCACTTCTTTCCAGCACAGAGTAAAATGGAAGAATTGCTACGTTTTGTATTTATAACACTCCTGTTAATACATTCCAGAATGATGTAGGTCTTTTTTCCCTATTGTGTTATACTATTGCCTCATATTTAGCTTATGATCGACTATGACAGCTGGATTCCTTTCCAGAGTAGTCCTTCCTGTGTAGTCATTTCCTATTTTGTATGCGTGCAACTAATTGTTCTTTCCTAAGTGAAGTATTTTGCATTTGCCCTTGTGGAATTTCATCCTATTTACTTAGACCATTTCTCCAGTTTTTCCAAATAATTTTGAATTGCCATCCTATCCTCCTAAACACTTACAACCCCTCTCATCTTAGTATCATCCACAAATTTTATATGCATACTCACTGTGCCAGTATCTAAATTGTTGAACAGAAATGGATGCAGAATCTGGGGAATCCCGCTTGTTATGCCCTTCCAGCATGACTGTGAACCATTGCTAAGTACTCACTGGGAATGGGCATCCAACCGGTTATGCATCCACCTTATAGTAACTGCTTCTAGGTTGTGTGAGAGACTGGATCAAATGCTTTACTAAAATCTAGATATACCACATCTACTGCTTTTCTTCTATCCACAAGGCTTGTCACCCTGTCAAAAAAGCTATCAGTTTGGTTTGACATGATTTGTTCCTGACAAATCCATGCTATTACTTATCACCTTATTATTTGCTAGATGTTTGCAAACTGATTTCTTAGTAATTTGTCCCATTATCTTTCCTGGTACAGAAGTGTGATGTATGTCATAGGAGGTGATACTACTCAATTCAGCTCTGGTTAGTCCTCGGTTTGAGTATAGTGTTCAATTACACTCATGAATGTACAGACAGGATGTAGAGAAACGGGAAAGAATCCAAAGGCAAGCAAAGAATATCAAAGGGATGGAATGCAAGCAGATGAGCAAAGGATGAAGAAATGCAGTATGTTTAATTCGGAAAACAGGAGATTAAAGGTGGATATGATTAGTGGTATTCAGACACTTGAAGGGTTGCCATAAGAAGATTAAGAAAAGTTGTCCTCTTCTGACACAGAGGGCAGGACCAGAGGCGGTGAGTTCAAACCACAGAATAGCAGATTTATAGTAAATCACCTAACTGTAAAAGCAATAGGATAATGGAACAGACTGTCTTGGGAGATTGTAGAATCTTCTGCACTGGAGGTTTTCAAAGGAAGGTGGATAACCATCTATCTGTCTTTGCTGGATGAGCTACAACAAAACCTGCATTTTGGCAAGGGGTTAGAGTGACCTGTACAGAGTTATTGCCACCTTCCCCCACCCTGGAAGCAAAAGAGGACTTCCTGAAGCCTGGATGGGTGCAGCCAGAGCGCCTTTGCCATGCCTCCCAAAGACTAATGTGCAGGACAGGAAGTATAAGAGGTAGAGCTCTGAGCTCATTGGGAGAAGAGCCTTTGGCAGGGTCAGGTGCCTCTTGCCTTGCTTCCAAGAAGGGGAGCCCAGCTGACCAAGTTGGATGTGAAGACTGGCAGGATCTGTTAGTGAGCTGTCCCAACCAGACACTGGAGAAGCCTCCTGATTTTCTGAATACCTGCTACCCTGAGGACACCGAAGTGCCTGAGCCCCCTGATGACCCAGTGTGGATGTAAGTACCTATGGAGGGGGAGATAGGAAGTAGCCAGGCGTACTGACCCTAGTAGGTCAGTAGCACTGCCCAAGTTCATGTTAGTGTGTTGCAGTCAGGATCCCCACTGACCAGCAGCTATCAATGGCAGCTGTTAGGGCCCTCCGCTCTGGTGCAGTGGAGTGGGTGGGCCTGTTCCCCTCCCACAACCCCTCATGGTGTGGCCTCCCAAGCCTACACCTGCACTGTTAGTTTGCTCCCAGTATATTACTACTAAAACTTTTCAACTATTAAAAGAAGTCCAACTCTGAGGAGACAACTTATCTGTTCAGCGTGGAAGCATTTTTGTGGAAAGTAGTGTACATATTGGCACATCTGCAATTTTCCCCTTGACTTTTTCCCCCCAAAAAAACATCGCTAATCCAATTTAAATTACAGCTACAAATCTAAATATTTGACAAAACAACTTTTTGTTTTCATTTTCAGACCATTTCAAAGAAACACAGAAGCCAAGTACAAAGAACATAATAAGCAACTAAACCAATGCTTCTTAACCTGGGGTGCACACACACCCCTGGGGGTGCATGATGCCCTTTCTGGGGGTGCGAGACATGCCAGATTTTTTTAGAAGGTAAATAATCAGGAACACAAGTTAAGCACGGGAACGTAAGTACAACTACTTTGTTTCATCAAACCTATGTATTTATTAACATTACACACTTTTAACAATTACTGTAATATACAAAGAAAACATTATTTTCAACTTTGTAAGCTAATTGTAGTGAAATTATCTCACTACAAAATACAGTATGCCATCACATTGCAAAGTATTTCTTGGTGCATGCACAGACAGTGATGAGGCAGAGCAGCAGCTTTGTTTGAATTCAGTTAGCCGCTAACTGTTGGTGCCTCAGTTACAGTTTACTTCCACGGCAAAACTCCGCAACATCTCTGGGTAATACCTGCTTAATTTTGTATGCCTACTGTACTATTATTTGCGGTGAGTAATAACATAAAAGTTTTTTACATATATTTAATATGCATTTAAAAGTGTAGAGACCCCCCCATCTCCTTTTTTGATTGGGGAGCGATAACATATTTTGAGAACCAAAGGGGTGCAGGCTGCAGTAAAGGTTAAGAACCAGTGAACTAAACAATGATATGATATAGGAAAAAGTGAAAGTGATCTGTATTTTAGTCACATTTAAGTGATCCCTTGAGAATCTGTTGTGAGTCTGTGTATATATATAGCACATTTTAAGCAATTTACCATATCTCCTATGTGACTATTTACTTAGTATGTCCTGACAGTAGGATTTTCTCCCATGATATATTTTTCAGTTACTGTGTGAGTGTTATGTCTGGTTCTAATTATTTGCTCTCCAAGTTACATTAGGGAATGTGAATGTTTTCTTTCTCTTTGCCTAATGCTGATGTGCAAATTATGAATGTTGATGCTTCTTATTGAGATCATAAATCTCTGTAGACTTTCAAAGGAAGCCTTGGGCCCTGTACTCAGAAATCGGAGGATGTGGGAGTCACAGACTAAGCATAGAATGAAACTATTCACAATTGTTAAAGTTACGAGAGCAATAGGTTTTCTCTTATCACCAAAAAGCAAAGTTCTTTTTAGTTATTGCTTTTCAGAAATAAGAGACCTTGATGTTAGGAAGGAAGAGACAAAACATTACAGTTTAAGGGCTTGTTTTCACAGAAATTAAAGTCACAGAATCCTGGGTGTGAATCTATGGCACATAGGCCTGCCACACAGTAACTAGGCAGGTAAACCCAGCTACCACACAGAGGTACGTCAAAGCACACTACAGAACTTTAGTGAGTGATAGCAGGGCCCACACAGCCACTTAGTGTACAACAGGCTAGTGGGATGTAAATTCACCTCCTGGCTTGCCTCATGCTTCACTGCCATGTAGCCAAGTCCTGAGATGGTGACATGGCACAAAATTTTAGGTAAGTAACTCAAATGAAAGTTGAGCAGCAAGTGGGCCATCTATTATGCCATAGAACACATTAGAATTTGGTAAAAGAAAAAAAGAAAGAAAAGTATGCGTGTGGGTGGGGCGGTTTTTTTTTTAAAAAGTGAAATTTTTTCACTCCAGTTTCTTATGTTTCTCCTCCTCACCCTTTTTTTGTCTGATATAAAGAGGAGAGGAAATTGGGAAGGAAGTGGGAAGTACCAAAAAAGAACTGAAACAACATTTTCATTTTTGAACCAATATCTTGAAGAAAAATGACATTTTTAATATTCTGTTGGCTTAAAATGTTGGTTCATTTTGACTTGTTTTACACTAAAAGAGACAAAGGCTACTATCATTCATCAAAAGTATTGTCTGCAATTTCATGGACTCCGTGTGTGGCATATACACTAAAGAATACTAAGAGTACTATGTGATATTATTTACAATGTCTGATAAAGGTGGTCAACATTTGATTATAAAATGTTATTTAATGTAAATAGCGATTTTCCATGGGAGAGTGTCAGTTTCAATTATATTTGTAGATCTTGCCTGTCAGAAAATGTACTATTTAATACAGAATCATAGAGAGCTAGAATAGAATCATAGAAGGCTAGGCATAGAATCTCTGGAAGGGACCTTGAGAGGTCATCTAGTCAAGTCCCCTGCCCTCACAGCAGGACCAAGCACCATCTACATCATCCCTGTTAAATATTTATCCAACCTGTTCTTCAATATCCCTGGAGCAAGCATCCTAGGCCCAGACATGGCCCTTGCAAAGCACTTTCACCTTGCCTGCACCTGCTCCATGCTGTGGAGGGTGACAGTGGCACTGTTCAGCCAGGGCAGTGACCCTTCGGGTGTAGATGAGGGCACTGTGGTGCTTCACCTTGGAGTCTTGGAGAGTCTCCTCCTCCTACTGGTCCAACCAGCCTGGACCTCAGCCTCGGTCCAGGAGGGGACCACCTTTTGCTTCCCCAGTGTGGCTCCTGGAACTCCTCAGGCTGGTCTCTTGAGGACCCAGGTGTTTTGCAGTCTGCCTGCTCCTCAACTGTAGGGAATGCCGGCTGCTCAAGAGTGGCTGTGAGTGTGTGATAGAGTTATGTGTCTCTATGCTGTTTGAATGCTCTTAGCTTCCTGCCACAGGCTTTTCTGGGCTTCCTGCATCTCTAAGAAGGACTGGCGGCAGGGACCATAGAGTGCTGCTTGCTGTAGACAGGGTGTACCCCCTGGCACCTGCATGGTGACGTGGAGGCCTTTTCTATTGACAGAGGACCACTCTGGAACATCCAGACCAATGTTTTCTTGACCGATCTCTGTCAACAGAGGCATTTCCCTCATGGGAAGTGGGGTACAGCTTTTGACAAAAGAGCTGCATTCTGTCAACTTACTGTCGACAGAACACACTTGGTAATCTGGATGCTCCCAAGGTTTTGTCAACAAAATGGCCATTTTGTGGCCAAAACCCTCTAGGCTAGACATAGCTTAAGGCTGGGTCTAAACTACAGTTGTGTCGACAGAATGGGCCTTCTGTCGACATAACTCAGGGACCATCCACATGCTTAAATCATTCTCTCAACAGAACTCTGCACTTTCCTCAACAGTATTATCCCTCAAAAATTTGAGGCATAATAATCTCTGGACAGAATACTGTTGACAAAAGTGCAGTATAGACACTTCTGTCGACAGCAAAGGACTCCTGGTTACTGGGCAGCCCTCTTGGCAGAGCTGCCATTCTGTTTTCTGGCACCAGAGGGCAGTGCAGCCTGGTAGCTCTCTGTCGACAGAGCAAGCTGCATGTAGATGCAATCCATCAACAGAATACTGTTGAGATTTCCCTGTCAACAGGTGCTTCTAGTGTAGACATTGCCTAAATATTTAATAATACTTCACTCTGCAAATTGTCTTGCCAGTATAGTAGCAAAATAAGGTACTGCTCAACATAACAAACAACAAGCTGTCCTGTAGTACCTTAGAGACTAACAAATGTATCAGGTCATGAGCTTTCATGTGTAAAACCCACTTCAGTGAAGGTGACAGAATCAGGCTGTAAATGACTGGCCTATGATCCCATAAGGAATCTCAAGCAGGACCAGAAACTGAAGGCTTACAAGTCCCATTGTCATAATTATCCTCTTGAACATACACCTTCCATCCACTCACAATCTGCTCTTTAGAAATGTTAATGCTACATCTAACTGTCATTTTCCTTGTTCCCTTTCCTGGGGATTACACCTTCACATGGTGGGAAAACTTGCATGTTCCAAAGACCCTGAGAACTAAACAGTGTTGACATTATATTTCAGCCATCTCCCATAATCTTGTCAGATTTCCTGTGGTATATTTTTTCCAGAATAAGATACCAAAGGAACCTCCATGTGTTTGTGTGTTTTCATTCTATGGTGTGTTATGCTGTTATGTGCACTTCTGAAGTAGCAAAAGCTGCAACTTTCAAACTGACGGGGAAACCGTCCTTTATAGTAAATTCACTGTGAGCACTACCAAATTATCACAATCCAAACAGCTAGAGACTTTCTAACGCAAATGAAAGCTATGAGCTGATGATATTTATGTTGTGTCCTCAGCCATTTCACAGCACCAATTTAAGTTATATTTTGTCATACCAAAGAGAGCACGAGCAGATGAAAGCAATTTACATGATGAACAATGACACCACATGACAGGAAAAATAAACAAAGATTTTGTTGGCCTCATCAAGATTTAGCTGTCTCGCTGGTACGGGTAGCTGTCTGAACTGACAATTATACTTCCAATAAATAGTAGTAGCTTATTTTCTAGTAATCCAAGTTAAACAGAGACATCCCTGAGGCTGCAAGGCATTCTAATAGAATTAAGAGAGGAGCAGTTGTCTGAAAAATGGATTATTTTAGTAGTTTTTTTATCTAGACTGGGCCTGATCCAGAGCCCCCTGAAGTAAATAGAAAGATTCTCATTGACTTCAGTTAATTGTGGAGCAAAGCCTTGTCCTACTTTTGGTCAGGTTTACCTCAGAGGCAGCCTGTCTTCCAGAAAGATAGTTATCTTTGGAGGGAAACAAGAAAGGACATTTGAGAATTTCTTCCAGGTCCCATTCCCTGTTGATGTCTCAAACACAAAGTACAGAAAGACACCAGGGAATGTTCAGGTATACTAGTCAGACTCCATTTTTATTTAACCACTGCATTCTTCTTTACTTCTCCAACCTCACCCCCATAACCCCCAAATTCTTTCATGAACTGTTTGATCATATTCAAGTTCAATCTCTTCAGTATCAACTGGATTTAAACTAAAACCAGATTTTTCATTTACAGAAGTTTACTGCGCTGTGTTCACTGAGTAGATTGAAACTTCAGTAGGTCTTATAAATAAGCTCTTCTATTTTTAGTCACGTAGTACCCTGTAAACAAAATTTTAGTACAAACTATACAGCCCTTATATATTGTCCTACCAACTTCATAAAGAGAAAAAACCTTCACAAATAAAAGTACTGTAAATATAAAATCATATACACAGTGACAACCTCTCTATTGAGTTGAGCTCCTAGGAGGCATTATTTATATTAATAAAATACTTGACTAACTGGATCTTGTTACACAGAATGTTTTTCTTCTCTTTCAGATCTGAACAATGGCCAGTTCAGAAGGGAAGTTATTTCAATATACTTTATCAGCAAAAATCAAACTGCACCAAATGCAACTACAAAATACAATAGAAAAGAAAAGAAAAAAAAACAAATTTCTGTGACTTAGAGGTTTTCGTTGCTACTTACACAGCCACCAACCTTTTGTCTGAGTTTACAGTACCATGAACTAGGAAAAGATAGGCATGTATGGTGTTAATACAAGGGCTACCAGTTAAAGACAATTAGGAGAGCAACTGACATGGAAAAAAGGAATTCAAATACTGTAAATTACTTCAGGCAGGGTTGTTTTGCAGCTTGGGAGTTTATGTAATTGTTTCTTCTTGCAATTTAGTGATTTGACTAACTCTCCATGCCATTTCAAATGACTCAGTCTGACAAATGTTAGTAACCCTATTCACTAATGCAGAGTTTAATGCATGTGGATGATAAATGCAGCTCCAGATAATACAGAGAAGCTGAATCTATAGACAATTAAACATGTTGGCACTCAAAAGTACTGAGACTGTATTTAAGATTTTATGAATAATCTAGCCTCTTGAAAATTAGTGTTTATAGAGTTTCAGGGTATGTGAATTGTCCATCAAATCCAAAAGTAGAAATTGTAGGAACAATGAGGCAAAGTAAGAATTCTCTGTAAAAAGATTAGTCACTGACAGTAATAACCACACCTGCCCTTTTTGTCCATTATATTACTGATCTTTTGGGAGGTGAAACTATGGAAACGTTACCTTCTAAAGCCATGAAATTATGCACTTGCTTAACTTTATGAACTGAGTTAATGGAACTGTTTGAAGAGCCCACAATAAAGTATGTGTAACTCTTTGGGCCAGGGCTTAAAGTTGTTGATAACTTCTTCCAAATGTTCAATAATTTCCCAGCTGCTGACTGTATGTCTCCTGCCTTTGCGCTATATATTTTTCCATGCTGTTTACATTATCATTTGCTAAAGCTCTTATAATATATTGTGTCAAACTAGTTTCCCAGCTTCAAGAATTTTGAGGGCTTTTTCTATCTTGAAACTTCACCAGTACTGTACTGAAGCCTCACGTCAATTGTATTTTCAAACAGAACCTAGTATGTGTACCTGCAGTTTGTCACAACATATAAGACAAGACAGGTTATTCTTTTTTTTAAAGAAAGCGTGTTTTCTCAGGAGTTGAATGAAAGGTTTCATCTCAAGATCCATACAGTCGAGAAACCGAAAGTAAGGAGTGTTTGACAAAGAAAGAGCACATTTGGGAATGACTGATATCCTCAGAGGCTGCCAGGATCTTTGAAAAAATAGATAAAAACGTGACATCCAAATGAAGCAGACACATCCCTTTTTTTAAGCTCTTGCATCAGAATGAATAGTTTTGAAAACCCAGAATAAACCGCTAGGGAAGTCATTCATGTACACACAAATCAGTTTAAATAACATTTTGAGTAACGTATGGCAATATTTGACTTTATCTTCATGGGGCAAATTCAAAAGCTCCTCAAAAGGTAAAATCCATTTGGTATAGACTTAAACAACAAGATGGAAAATTTGGATATGTAATTTGATCTCACTTGAACCCCATCCCATCTACCATGTTTCAGTTTTCAGTTTGGTCCACTAAAATAATTAAGTTCAATTTGTATATTTGGCTGCACATTTGGGATCTGATTCAAGCATTCTCCACCATTCAAGGGTGCAGATGTTCAGACGAGGTAAATTGTGACAGTTACATAAACTATAACTGAGCTATGGCAATTTACACCAACTGTGGACCTGCCCTGAGATGTGTGTTCTGGGTATTTATCTAATAACTGGAATGCACTGGGTATGAAATTTCACCAGAAATTAGTGATGCATGCAGCTATTGATTAAAAAAGACCATCCTTTGTAAATGCACCAAGAAGTATTTGTATTAGCAATGTGATGAGACATGGTCTATGTGACACTGAGTCTCTATAATAAGGTTTCTTTTAAAGGGGGCATTCTGAAAAGGAAGAAATTACTTCAAGTGCACTGAGCTTGTATCCAGCGCAACAAACATGACTTCCTCAAGCGAAGCTCTGTATGAGATTAGAGGGTTTGATGCAATATTGGGATACCACTGCTGAGACACAGCTCTTTGTAGTTTACAAATGCATTAATTTAATCTGAAAGATGGAGGTCAGTGAATAATGTTCGTCTTCACACTCAGTATTGAGGTGATTAAAAGAAGAAAACTTAGGGACCACATTTGTTTCTCAGACCAGACATTTAAGGTACTCTTTGTCAGCTGTTAGTTTTCTCTTTCCCCATAAGGAAGAAGCCTCTGTTCACAGTGTTACTCTCTTGGCTAATGATGGAAAGTAATTTTTTGAGTGTGTGGTTTAATACAAGGATGCTTCGTGTACTTGTCATGGAAATGGTAGCAGAGAGGATGGGTAATGAAACCATTTTCAGTATGGTGAGGATGTTATTGAGGCACCATTTTAGAGCAATGGATAACTTCAGATAGGAGATCTCACATTGTCCGGGAAGGATTTCATATTCAAGGCAACTATATCTATGAAAATGGCTACTGTTTCCTACAAGGAGGTTTCAAATATAATCAATGTCATATCATTAGTTTTCAAAACAAATAGTATTTTGGGAATCACATGTTTGAGAGGAATGATGTTTTATTTTAGTAGTCCTGGATTACATATCCTGTAGACTTCATCTAAGAGTCAACACTAGTCTAGGGTACACACTGCATTCCTTTCATTTACAAGAAAAGCCTTGTTTGTGTGAAAAAGAATGAGAGGCTGAGGAATGTATATTTGGATCTAAATTTAGACCATCATAAAAAAAAACCCACTGTTGTAGGACATGTCTGATAAACAGAATGTGCCTGAGAGCACCCAGACATTTATATCCCAGCTAGCAAATTGACGCAGCATTGCTCAGATGAAATAAGTGAAATAAGCCTCTTTTCCCTGTTTCCTGAAAATAAAAGAAAAAAGGGTATGTTTTTTGCAAATTATTGGAGGACTAAACTAATTGTATGGACGGGTTGCAGGGAGGCAGCAGGGCTCTCCCTGTCTGGCACAATGGTCGGTGTAGTGAGCCAGTATGGCCTCCTGCTGACTCAGAGGCAGAAGAGGCTGCGCAGAGGCCCTGGTGGGTGGGCCCGGAGCCAGAACACCAGTGGCCCACCCCTCAGAGGGCGGGGCCTAGAGCCAGAAGGGCCAAGGGTGGGGCTTGGGACCCATTAAAGCCTGGGCCTCCGGGCAGGGAGGCAGTGCCTCTGCGAGCTCCCCGGCGCCAGGGGCGGAGAGCCCGCTACCGGCCAGCTGGTCTGGAGAAGCAAGCCCCCAGCCGCCTAGATCCACCATGGATCCAGATGCCAGCCGCAGATCCAGATGCCCCAAGGGACCCACCTGGACTTCCCAGACCTGCCAGGACCCTCACGCCGGTGGAGACCCCCCACCTTGGAGGAAACCCCGGATGCTGCCAGACCAGCGAGGGTGAGTGACCACGAGGCCCCAGGAGCAGCCTGCCCCAGATCACCAGCGGACCCCTGCAGCCCCCAGGCCCAGGATCGCCTCGAGCCTACCGTGCTACTGCTGCTAGACTACCCCAGTGACGTGGACATGACCGACTGGCTGGAGTCCCCAAAGGTGGACGATCTGGAGGAGGCCAACCCCGCGGGACCCCCTGACCAGATGGACTGGGACCTTCCCCCGGTGGAGGTAGAGGTAGGAAGTGGCCCGGGGAACGATGCTCCCGAACCCATGGTGGTGTGTTGTGGCCTGGATCCCCACAGCCGTGGTCGTCTGTGAGCGACCCACAGGGCCCTGGGCCAAGTCGCAGTGGAGTTGGAGGGCCTGCGACCCCCTACCCCCTCCTTGATGAGGCAGGCCCTCGCTGGGCTTTTGCTCCCAAACCCTTGTGCTGCTGCCTCATCCCAAACTGAGGGCTGGGCCTGTGCTCTCAGACCCTTGTGCTACTGCCCCGCCCCAAACTGAAGGCTGGGCTTGTATAAACTGTGAACTGCTGCCCCTCCCTGGACTGAGGGCTGGGCCAGGCTTGTATAAACTGTGAACTGCTACCCTGCCCTGGACTGAGGGCTGGACTGGGCCTGTGGTGTAACCCTTTTTGTTGTTGTGCCACCCTGAGTCAAGGACTGGGCTTTCCAGGACTGCTGGTGTGGCTGCGGTCCCCTCCGGAGCTACAGGCACCGCCCTAGCTCCGGACTCCTACAGTCAGGCGGTGGTTGAGGGGCACTTTCCTTTCCTGGCAGGGTGGAGAGCCCTGTCTCCACATGTCCACTGATTACCTGCTATGGCTGCCCCCAGTGGTCATTCTGCCGTATCACTGTTCTCTGCACTTGTTGCCCACAGTGGAGAGCGTGAAGTATGTTGTCCCTCCCATTGGTGCCCCTCCCTTTTCATGTTCTGGGAAATCCTGGTATTTCAGGCATGTTCCATTTTTCATGCACAACCAGCCATGACCTTGGTTTAAACTAGGGCAAGAGGAAGCTGCATACCAAATTTTGTGGTCATAGCTCTTACGGTTTAAGAGGAGCTCCTGAACAACAGTAGCACTGACAGACAGATGCACTCTAAAATATATAGTAGATTACACTAGCTGCAAAGTAACCCCGGAATCTTATCTTTTCTTTTAAATAATTTGAATACAGTGCACTGTTCATGGAAATACAGGATTAACAGTAAATGTTTTAGAATAACCTATTTTGTGTCATATACACACTTTGTGTTCAGAGTGGGCATTAGAAAACAAATGTTACCATGAGTTCTGATGCCATACTGATGGAGTAAAGGCACTTTGAAGTACATTTTGAGGAGTAAAGGGACTTTGAAGTCGCACAGGTACTTTGACGTGCCTGCAGCTACATGCATGCTCCACTTCGAAGTTGGAAGCTTCAAAGTTGCTGCGGGGGAGATTAGCCTAATGAAGTGATGCATATTCACCACAGCACTTCATTAGTGATCTCCCATCACCCTGATTCACATGCCCCCCTCAAAGTTGTGGGCAAGTGTAGACCCAGCCCGGGGGTGCCCCTCCTGCCATTCCATGTGCACGTCCCACCACTTTGTGGGACAAGCGCGTGGCAGCAGCAGAGGAGGTGAGTACCAGCCGTGGACTCCTGTGGTGCTGCGTGGCTCAGGCCGCAGTGACTCCAGCCACAGGGTGGCGTGCATGGCAGCAGTTCCAGGCATGGGGCGCTCATGTGGTGGTGACTCCAGAGGGGGGGCAGCAGTGCCTGTCTCAGGGAGTGGTGGTGGTGGATATGTGGACACCATTGATCTAGTATTTGTGTCTCCTTCAAAAAGTCTGTAGGTAGGTTGACAGTTGACAGCACAGATGACCAGATCATCACATGAAACTGGCAAGTCAGTGCAGCTGTCACGTAAATGCTTATTCTGGTTTCCATGATTTCATGATCAAATAAATCTGTAATCTTTGCCCCACACTATGCCTTTCTTGCATTAATAGCTGACCCCATTATCTTGCTCAAGGTAATACTTTTGATTACTCTTCCTGTGAGGCTCTCAAAGCAGTTTGAAAAAAAGTGTATTAACCTGTTTTGTGCATCTGTTTGTGGGTGTCTGTGATTCTCAGGGAATTATTTTGCTACAAATCTGGCCTATAGCTACTGTAATTGCACGTGTGTGTGTGTGTGTGTGTGTGTGTGTGTATTGCATATAGCCTGCATGTCTTTATCTCTTTGCACATGTCTCCTGATATTCTAAAACCGTCAACTCACTGGAGTCATTTAACTATGTTAGAATCTCAGTTTTCATTTTAAAAAGCAAATATGTGTGTAGTGCTTTGAATTGTGGAGCTAAACTTGGAAGGGGGACCTGAATGTTTACTAAAGTTTCAAAATATAGGATGCACTCATTGAGTACTCTACAATATCTTTTCTTTTTGTTCTAAAAGTCATGAGATTAATGTCATTATTTTGGGGGTGGCCTGAATTGTGATTTTTGAACACTTTAGCTACGTCTACACTGGAATGCTCTTTAGAAAGGGCGTGAATCAAAAGATGCCCTTTTGAAGGGGAGCATCTACACATGGGCCGGGGCTGGCACCATCAATGAGCACCATTGAAAGGGCCACCTGCCCCATTGAAATGGGCCATCTAGGCCATCAAAAGAGAGTGTCCACACTCCCCAATGCCCTCTTTGGAAAGAAAGGGCCAGGAATACGGTGGACAAGGCTGCATGGCAGCCAAGCCCTTCCAGGACTGCAGCAAGCTGCTTCTTTAACGGTCCCCTTCCCAAAACCCTCAGGCTGAACAGCATGAGGCCTGTGGAGCTGCCATAAGCCCCACAGATGCAGTGGCCACAGGGAGAGCCAGGGAGCAGCTGCAGCAACTCAACACCCTGCTGGCTGCCACCAGCAGAGTGGTCACCCAGGTGCCCACAGCAGTGGTGGCCACCCTGCAGCTCCCGGGGCAGACAGGGACACTCCAGACAATCAGGTCCTCCAGCACCCCCCTCCGGGCACACTGCCAGCTCTGGAGCTACCCTGTCAGTTCAGAATTATCGGACCAACTGGTCATGGGGGAGTGGCAAGATGACCGGTGGCTCCAGAACTTCCGGCTGCAGTGGTAGACATTCCTGGAGCTCTGCCAGTGGCTGTACCCTGCTCTGAGACACCAGACAGCTTCTGCTCCATCGGACACCAATTCAGTGTGGGCAAGGCCACAGTTGGAGCTGTTGTGATGGAGGTAAGGAGGCCCGAGCATGCACCCACTGTGGTGGGAGGACCCTGGGGCATGGTGGACCTAGGGTGGGTCTGGGGTGGGGCCTGGCACACCCTGCACACCCCTGGATGTGTATGTCCCCCCTCACAGGTGGTGCGCACCTTCAATGCCATGCTCCTCCAGAGGGTCATCTGCATCAGTGACCTGGATGTGACCGTTGCTGGCTTCACTGCATTCGGGTTCCCAAATTGCTTTAGGGCCTTCAACGGGACCCATATATCTATCTGTACCCCGGAGCAGTGGAGGACAATATATAAACTGAAAGGGGCACCATTCCATCATCTTGTAGGCCATGGTGGACAGCCGGGGCCAGTTCCAGGACACACACGTGGGCTGGTCCAGCTGCACCCATGACATGTGGGTGTTCTGGAACTTGGGCCTGTGTCACTGGCTGGAGGCATGGGGAACACCACCATGCCCCTCTGCCTGGTGGCTAATGCCACATATCAACTTGAGCACTGGCTCATGCAGCCCTATAAGGGCCACTCCGCCCCCACCCTGGAGCAGTTTAACACCCAGCTCAACCACGCCTGCAACAAGGTTGAGCAAACCTTCGGCAGCTTGAAGGGGTGGTGGCACTGCCTCCTGACCTGCCTGGAGGTGGGCATCCTCAATGTCCCCCAGGTGGTAGGCGCCTGCTGCACTCTGCATAATATTGTAGAGAGCAAGCGGGAGGTCTTCATGCAGGGGTCCACAATAGCCTTCCTTACTTCCATCACTACAGCCCCAACTGTGGCCTTGCCCACACTGAATTGGTGTCCCATGGAGCAGTAGCTGTCTGGAGAGACCAGCTTCCAGACTGCTATTATGACACCTGCATAGAGGTCTTCATGCAGCCAAGTCGGACATGGGCTACTCCCAGCTGGCCACCACCCCTAGCTGCCAGGCCCACCATGAGGGGGTCTGTGTCCAGGAGGCCCTGTGTGCGTACTTTGTCCTGGGGCCCCAGTGAGCACTGCCATGACAGACTCGCCACCACCCTGTGCACCCTGTCCCCCACCGAGCTGTTGGAAAAATAAACAGTTATATTCCACACTACAAAAATATATGCTTAATTCCTGCTATGAATATCATAGTAACAAACTATTTACAGGGTGACTAACTATTTTCAGGCGGAGGGGATCCTGGGTGGCCAGCCTGGTGGGCCATCACTCCAGGGCAGTGATTTCAATTCCTGCAGCACCTACAGCCGATTTTGTTTTCAAAACAGCACACGGTGTGTGTAAACATGCCAGGTGCTTCGAAAAGGGTCTGCTTTTTTGAAGGAATTGCCTAGTATAGACGCAGCTATAGAGTTGGCAGTACTGATACATATATACATACACACATTTAAAGATCTATTACAGGTATACAAGACATATCTTCAACAACATGTTTAAGTGGGTCTGCTTCAGTGATGTGCCGAGTATTTATTATGTGGTACAGAAGGAACTTGGAAACACCCAGCCTACAACAGAAGTGCTCAATATCTTACAAGGTGAGAGCCCCTATACAAGGGTATGCTCTTACAGAGAATCTATAATATTGCAAGAGTTGTGGCAGGATGCATTAAAAGATAAATTGAAACAACACAGGAAGGAGGTGGAGTTTCCTTTTGTAATTAAAGAGAGTTGGAAGTGGAAAGAAATCAAATTTCTGTCTGAGTGCTTTTGGTTTGCTGATGTTGCACATGGTATTAAGGGTTAAGTCAAGCTTCAAATGAAACTGGCAGTTGGAGACAAGAGATGCTGGCTTCTCAAAGTCTCACTACTTAAATATTTATATTGGATTAGTTAAAAGCAAAGGTGTGCATAAAGAGAGAGGTGGAAAATCTATTCTTGGCTCTTGGCATGTGGTCTCAGGGGATCTTTGTGTCATGGAAATCAATGTAGAGGTTTAAAATAGCACTTGGTAGTGTGTGGAATAGTTTTAATATGATGCACTACTCTTAAAGCTTTGAAAAGGTGTAGTATTTGTCTGAGAGAAATAACAGTTAAATGTACTTAAAGTGCTTAAAGTTATTCTTTCTGCTAAATAGAGCTAGAGTCCTGTGGGTAATTGTTTTGTCTATATGCTACTTTACAGTTGCTTTATTGGCACTGAGCCTGTTTCCTTGCATCATCTGTGTGATACTCTGTATACAGTCAATATCCTCTTGCAGGTTTGGTTATTGAGCAGTCCCTGGGACGAGTAAATTTTAATAAAAGCATGAAAGTCAAGAAAAACGATGAATTCATTAATAGTCAACCTATTGCTGCCTTTATTCAACCCTGAGCCAGATTTTCTTGAAATATCAGCACTAGAAGTATGCTGGTCTTTTCCATAAAATGTAATTTTTTTGATAATTTCATATAAGAATGGTGGTACTGGGCTAGACTAATGGCCCATCAAGCCTATCAGCTTTCTGCAGGGTGCAGCACTCTCCCATTAACAGCCATCCTTCTCCACTAACCTGGGGCCATTGGCGTCTCCTCTTTTTGAATATCTTATGACACATCCAGACGGCAAAGTTTTTGTGGCTCAAGGAATACAGATGGGCCTGGCTTTTTTCTTCTTCTTCTTCTTCTTTCATAATTTCAGAAACTATGTCTTTTTACTGTTTTTTTCTCAGACTACAAGGACATTGATAGATATCCTCCTGAAGGCAACATGCCAACCAAAGGCCAGGCAAACCCTTCCACGCCATCATGATCTGCTACTCCTGAGACACCTGTAGGTGAAACAAGGGCAGGAGGATGTAATTGATGCTCAATCCAGTACAATGTAGATGTCAGTTCTGTAAATTTCAGTCATCACTGGTTTTAAGTCCTGTAACTTTCTGTAAACTTTGTTTTGTAGCAGCTGCTCGGTGTATATTAAGTATCATAAATTAGTGAGGAAATTGTTTATAAATACATAAGTCTGTTAGAAATCCTGGCTGTTCCTTTGTTAAAAAAATTGCCTTCTCTAAAGTGAGCCTTCCATTGTGTGTGGAAAGTGTGAATGTGTAGGTGCAATGGAATCAGTCTCTGAAGCCAGTCTGTCTGGATGACCCGCTGCCAGCAGCACCTTGATGGCCAGAGAATAATAGGAGCTGAGCCCTGAAAAAGAATCCACCCAAGAAAGAGAAAGAGGCCCCATCAAGAGAAGATCACAATCATATCTGCTTTTAGCTTATGACTTTTAGCCATACAGAGTCCTGGAGCAGTGGGACAGGATAAGAGCTATGGACTGAAACATTTAAAAGATGGATGCAAAGCTATAGGAGTTCTTGCCATCACCACTCTGCCGGAGTTAGTCTGTGCTGGCTGGGGAGGCAGGAGGAGGCCCAGGGCCTTGGGCACCTCACACTCTCCCCAGGATGGATGGTACCGTCTGCTCCTGAATACTACACAGACAAGAGAGCAAGCCTACAAAGGGGTCATAGAATCAGGTCGCTGCCCCAGATTTGTGACAGCAACCCGACATCCTGGACCCACTATGCCTTGGCTTCCTCTGCTGTCCCTATGCAACTCTTCACCTGCGTGAGATCACCTGTGTAAGTGTATGAGTGCAGGAGTGTATGAGTGTGTGGGGGTGTGCACTGGAAAGCTAGTCCCCCTTTTTTCCTTTAATCCAACGGTGGCATTTAATAAAATACATATGAGTGTAACCCTGGGGTGGTCTCTAGTGTTATATAAGGTAACAGGCTTTTAGCATCTGGCCCTTCCTTGAAGACACCTAATAGGATCCCCTTTCCTTGCAGGGGCCAAATTTGTGTGTCACAAAGCAGGACAAATGCTAATCTGTTCTAGTGGATAAGAATATTTTGTCGTCTTTAAAAATAAATCCATTCTCGAGAGAAGAACTGGCTGGAAATGTGCTTGTGTGTGATAAAAACCAAAGGGGAAAATAAAATAAAGGTAACTTGGCTCTTTTGAAGATGAAATGAACTTTTTATCCATTAACATGATATATTACAAGTGACATCCTTTTCTTATATTAGTTTTTTTAGACTATAATTATCTGTCTAATCTAGCTGCCGGGGGAGTGTTTTTGTGATACTTTTGGCTGAAAGGAAACTGAACAGTGCCTTCTAATAATAGAAACTCAAAAGAAGTTACACAGGTTTCATAGTTCAAAAAAAAAAACTGAAAAAAAATTCCTGTTTTCCATTTCCACATGAACGGAAGGATGGTCATGAGAAGCCATTGTCTAGCTATCAGTGACTCATGTTATCCTCAAGTCTTTGCACAGTTAGAGCGCATATATCTTTCAGTCTCACAATTAATCAATTTACCCGCTGTAGTCTCTCTCTTCTTGGTGAGCCCTTTTTTTCTTCCTGTTGCGAGGGCACCTAACTTAGGCCCACTGCAATTTCTGATCTTTGCCCTGTGATAATAATGGGAGGTGTGAAAGGCTTTGGGAAAAGAAGTCAGGCTGCAACCTGTAGTAGTATAAGAATACATTTCTTTTCCCACTTCAAGGAGAGGGGCTCCTAACAAAGAGAAGGAGTATTTGTCAGCCCCCGCCTGAGATCCCTAGGGTCCAAATGGTTCCCAGATTTAGTTTATTTTACTCATTAATTGCCAATGGTAACTTGTACATAATGGCGGAGACAAAAGAGAAGGTCTGAGGTCCACAGGCTTATTATCCTACCCTAAATCTTCTTCCCGTGTCACATATTTACAAACACTCCACATTGCCATTGAGACTAGAGTTACACTGAATTCAAGGCTCTGTTCTTGTGCATGAAATGCTAAAAAGGGGAGAAATTACCATTTAAAAGCCCCGGCTGTCACAGTGGGGACGATGCAGGAAGCAAGGGGGTTTGTTACTGAGCAGCTAGCTATTCAGCACCTTTGCATACAGAAGTCTTAACCCTCTGAACGTTTTTTTTGTTTAGCAAAGCTAGAGGCACAACTTGTCAGTGTTTTCTCTATATGGTTTATTGGAGCATGTGAGGTATAATGAATATCCATTGATTAAATGATCGATTGGAGGGGATTTAGGGAAATTTATGAAAGGCAGTGAGGGGCTGAGATTTAAAAAATAAGGATTTTTAGTGGATTCTGTGACAGAAATATTTAACATGAATTGGAGACCAGGGTGCTCACTGTATTCGCTCTGTGCTCACTGACACAATACGAACAAGAAGTCCTTTGGCACATTATAGACTAACACATATTTTGGAGCATAAGCTTTTGTGGGTGAAGTGGGTCTTTGCCCACAAAAGCTTATGCTCCAAAATATCCATTAGTCTATAAGATGCCACAGGACTTCTTGTTGTTTTTGAAGATACAGACCAGCTCCACTACCTTTCTGATAGTTCACGCAATACTGTTTCTTTGCAGTTTAGATCTAACTAATTTCTAGCCCCACAGGGCTGCCTTTCCAGCAACCTGATCGAGACTATCACGTCAGAACTTGTAGAAAGATAGTCTTACTAGTAGAAAAATATTTGCACAGGATGGGAAGTAGAGCTAGTGATGATGATAGGGTCTTTTGTAACACTTCTAAGCTATATATTGCCAATGGATGTAAACAATGGGGAAATAGAAGTGCAGAGAGTTGAAGTGTCTTTCCCAAGGTCATGAAGCTGCTGAGTGTGTCAGTCAGGGCTAGAGCCTTGATCCCCCAGTCCTGTACCCTGGCCACCGCTTCTGAAATGTCACAGTCTCTTGCCCTTTCATTGCACTGTTTTAGTACTAAGGGCCAAATTATGTTCTATGGCAGTGCTTCCCAAAGTGTGGTATGCGTACCACTGGTGGTACGTGAAAGGATTTCGGGGAGGTGGTATAGGCAGCAGAAAGTAAATGACTAAAAATCAGGAGATAAGCACTGGGACAGCGCTGAAGGAGGTGGTATGCCAATAAGGCTGAAGTCCCAAAAGGGGTATGCGACTGTTTTAAGTTTGGGAAACATTGTTCTGTGCTTTTCTCTCTGCAAGGGATTAGTCCTTATTTCAGCTATCAGTGGCTATTAAACAGGAGAGTTGTGCTGAGGGTTGAGGAAGGTTCAGGACCTCTGCCTTGCAGCAGAGTGGTGAGCTAAGGACTTCTGCTTAGTAGGGAAGGAGGTGTCAGGGCTTCAAATCCATGGGAAGCTCCTGCCAAGGTTCTGGGTTTTTATAAGGGGTGGGGATGGGGTGCAAAACCCTGAGCCCTGGCTAGGGCATCCTAGCTTTTAAACTACTGAAGATTGTTGCATGTGATTTGGAGGGTCAGGAGGTTTGGCTGCCTGCAATATATACACTTTGTCTGCTAGGAGAAGAGTCCTTCTGCTTCAGAGGGGTAGCAGAGTTAGTCTGTATCCTGAAAAACAAGAAGTCCAGTGGCACCTTGTCAACTAACAGATATTTCGAAAGCATAAGCTTTCATGGGCAAAGGCTTGCTTCGTCAGAGGCACTTCAGGAGGAATAGAAGGCACAAGATTTAGATTGAATAATTTAGATCAACACCATCTCTGAAAACACACGTAGCAACACAGAGTTGTTTGTTACAGAATCATATAGATATTCGGTGATGGAGCCAAGAAAAGATCCTAATTATCTTGACACCCAGGGTCTTGATTGTACTTCTGAATGACACTGCTTTACTAGAGTGTAACAGTAAACACAAAAGATTCAGGGGTGGGGGCAGGAGGAGAGCAACATGAAACCCTGGGAAACAATGTGCAGTTTCTGTAACTGCAGAATTTTTCTCTCCCAGGATTACAAACTATGACCTTAAAGAAAGACGTGAGGGTTAAAACAGAACTAAATGCAGAAGTAAATTAACTTCTCCCCTCAGCCCCTACACAGGCCAAGATCTAAGACCTTTTACCAAGAAAACATGAACCAGAGCAGATTAACATTTTCCAGCTAGAATTTTAATGTGGACTAAAGAAACCCAATGAAATCTATAGGGAAAGTTAAGAGGAAAGGAAAACTGGCCGTACTTTCCCACTTGCAGAATAACTCTGTTAACAGAATGATTCCTGCAAGGAAATGAAACATCTGCACAGAGCTTTTCATATCACAGAAGGCTGTCATATGTTTGCCTATAGACTGAGAAAAAAAAGAGACTAGAGAGTGGCTTTTGGTAAAATATATATTTCAAAATATGCAAAGTAGGAAGGATTTGGAAAAATATGACAATGGGCTGAAGACCTACGGAACTAGAATAATGCACATGAATAAATACACAAGTGAGATTTACAATAATCTAGTAAATAAAATCATGTTATTTTGTCACTACTACACAATTTTCCTTTGTATATTGTTTCTTAGTTTGAGGATAGTCGGTCCTTCAAAAATCTCCAGTGCACATAACACCTGAGGCTGCTCATGGGATTGAAATCATCTCAAAACACCAACTCAAGGAGTTTTCCCAAAGTGAGTATAACCTCATATTTCAGAACGATCTAAACCAGCAAACTGTAGGGAAATGATAGGCTTGACTATTTTAGCTTTCCTGATGGAAAACTCTATCTAGCTCAATCAAGTTTTCATTGTGTTTCACTAATATGCATCTGACATTTAATTAATTGGAAGGTTATTACCATAGGATAAAGGTGAATTAAAATTGAAATCAAAGCTCATTCCATTAATTAGTGCACACAGATGAAATGATGAAAGGCTCCCTGCTGTACTAGATCTGAGCATTTCACACTTGGAATAAAAATTGGAGTGATTACCCGTGCAGTCTTACTTTCACATTTCTGAAAAAAGTGAAAGTACTGGGAAGCAATAAGACATTAACTTCCATATTTTGGCATCTGACAAACTCCTGAGAAGGGGAGAAAAATCCTTTGTATGTAATTCCTATTTTCATATTTTGATCATTTTGCTGTAGTAACTCTTGTGGGCCTAATGAGGAAAACAAGGATGTTTGCAGACACCCACAATTTGCACATGTATATTAAGAAATTGCATGAGCAAACAGGTTGTAAAGACATAACTAAGTGAGGTTGGGGCAAAACTCCTACACTCAATTTGTGAAGTTATGCCTTGTATGGAACCAAAGATTGTCTTTTATTAAATTTCAAAGTGTCACAATATTGTCAGGAATAGCTGCTTTTTTTCTAGAACTGGTTGAAAATGGAAAATGAGTTATGAAAAACATCCCTCTTTCCATCAAAATCTAAAAAACAATAGGGGCTGATAAAGCCATTTTGAATTTTGAGAAGTCAGAGAGTGTCTCAGAACACAGAGGCTCGTTACTAAACAGGAACACCCTTTCTTAATATCCAGTCCATAGCACACTTCAAACCACTGTTGAATTAGGTTCATAGACACATTTTAATCAAATTCAGAGGAAAGCTTGAAGAAGAATTGAACATTATATCCTCACCCAGAAGTTATACCAAAATGAAAAGACTGTACTGTAACTTTTAAGCATCTTGCCTGTCAGAGTCGATATTATTTGTAGCGCGAGTTTTCGTGGGCAAAAACCTGATTCATCATGCATCTGACAAAGCAGGTCTTTGCCCACAAAAGCTTATGCTCCAAAATATCTGTTAGTCTATAAGGTGCCGCAGGACTTCTTGTTGTTTTTGAAGATACAGACTAACACAGTTTTTTCTCTAATATTATTTGTGATATTCATGGTGTAAAACTGCAGATTTTATATGTCATTGAACATAAATAAGAAACCACTGGTCTACTGGACAGCTGCATATTTTACTGAGGGCTGGTGTTTGGAATTTCATCAGTTTGCAGTAATACCAACAGTTTTTAAGGTGGATCACACAAGTCTCATGGTTAAATGATGAGAATTGGCATTACTAGTCTCATTTAGCACGTTTAGCCCCTAATGCGATAAGTGTGGGTCACTGACCTGGATAAAAGGACACATCGGCCATCTGGAACTAGGCTAAACTTTTGTGCATTTATCCACTGAAGTTGAAATAATCTTTGAATGACCAACCTTAGCAAGCAAACAAACAAACAAAAAACTTGACAAGGAAGTCTCTTCACTCGTGGTTCTAAGACACTGGTTAAAATAGTGGAAAATCAAATCACTGAATAGAAGAAACAAGTAACAAGCAGTCCTGTAACACATTAGAGACTAACAAATTTATGAGGTCATGAGCTTTTGTGGGTAAGAAGAGGCATCTTGCTTTTGAAAATGCACTCTGGCTTCCTGGGTTCCCCTCTTCTCCAAATAGTTGATTGCTATGTTCAACTGGAGAGCACCAGTGTGGACTGGACCGATTACCCAAAGAAAAGCAATGCAGAAAGGAGTGTTCTGGCTAGAAGAAGCCTATGAGGCATATTTGAAAACACTTGAAGGAAAGAAGAATGGATGAAAGTTGATCAGTCAGAAGGAGAAAAAAAATCAGATAGTTTTATCAGTCTTAACTACCTGTATAATGGAAACACGTATTTAATTTAGCCATGAAAGTTCAATTCAGATGCAGCATCTTCTTTTGGCAAGAACCAACCCAAATTTTCCCACCCACCCTAAAGTTTTAAATGAGCCATAACTGTGACATGTCCCCTGAAGTTCAAATGCATTCAGATCATGTTTCTAAAACCTGGTTTTCATTTTCAGATTCCCACACTTCTTGGTTCCAGACCGAAGAGGAAGGACTGAAATAGCGTAAAATTCAGTTAGGAATGGATGCAGGAAATCGCTTGAAAGAAATGATTCCTCACCCAGTTTGCAACTCAGCCTCCAGGCAGCCAAGCTTTTGAATGTTTGTCCAAACAGCAACTCTGAGTTACTTGTCCTTAACCACAATTTGGTAGAGGATTGTTGTAATTACACTTGAATGAGTCCCCCTGTATACATTTGCTGCAATGAAGGAAAGCAGTGTGGGCTTCCAGAGCATCTTACTATGGACATATCAATAAGGTTATATCAGTGAATATTTCTTTAATGTAGATGTTCCCTTTGCAAGGCTTAGACCTTGGAAATGCCCATGCTGTACCAGGCTCAAAGTACAGCAACCTCAATACTGCCCTGTCCTGTATCCAGCTGCGTATTGTACAAGAATTATCTATGTCTGAATATATGCACAACAATATTAAGGTGCCAGTCAATGGCACTCAAGAGTATGGGGCATCATTCCTTGGACTTTGTAGGACCAACAGGACTTACTTTGTTTTGAAATTAGGGTTTCATTCTGATTTTCAATGAAAACAAAGATATTTCAACATATTTTCCATGAAGTGGAACTCACCTCCATTGGGAAATTGGCTCTTGGGCTGTCTGCATGGTGGGCTGCCCTGCAGCTGGGACTCTGGCAGCCCTGGGAGCAATGAGCTTGGAAGCTTGATAAGCCAGAACTCCAGTTTCACAGGCTCTGGGTTGCTTGTCAGCCTGCTGGGTGGGCCTCCAAGGAGATGGGATCCTGGAAGCTCTGAAACCTGGATTGTTGACAGGCAGGGCCAAGGACAGAATTGGAAGCAATGAGGGCAATTGCCTTGGGGCCTGGTGATTTGAAAGGGTCAGGGGCTGCAGGCCAACACTGCCACTACTGTGGCAGCAGCAGGATCTGAAGCCCCATGCAGCACAGTCTGGATGACACTGAGGGCTGGGTGAAGGAGGATTGGTATGGTCTAGGTGGTACTGAGGGCTGGTTGCCCCTAGCCCCACCCTTTCCACCCAAGGCCTCACACCTTTGAACCAAGCCCCTGCCCCTTCTGAGGGCTTTGGAGCTGACACACCACACTGCAGGGCCAGGCAAGGTTTGTTGCCAACCCTGCTGAGAGCAGGAGTTTCCAGGCTCCCAGCTTCCTGTTAGACTCTCAGGTGTTCTGGGAGTAAGGCACAGGGGTAGGATGATAGGGAGCAAACCAGGGCTCCAGTTATATTTAATCAAAATTGAACCATCTTCTCAAAGTGAATAGGTGATTTTTTTTTTTTTTTTTTTTACAAACAGATGTTTAACCCATTTTTTTTGCACAGCTCTACCTATAAGAGAAAATAATGGGGAAGGTAAGTCTTGTATAAAACTGAACAAATCAGAAGTAATCAATGCTTAACCATGATTTCTGATTTATTCATTTTGTGCGGATGAGTGAAGTAAACCAAAATGCTTTTTCATCAAATGTCCTGTTTGGGCAACTGCTGCTGGACTAACAGGAAGGAGAAATGTGAAACAGAGAACTAAAAATACTCTTTAGTGGTACTTAGCTAATTCTGAAAACAGTCAGAATTGTATATATAATAGTGGCAGTACAAAACTAGCAATCATACTAGATTAAAATCATTACTAGATTTAAAAAAAAACAGAAAAAATGACAGATTATCAATTACACTTTACATTCTCATATTGTGATAATTTAATCATATTCTTACTCATCACATTGTAATAAATTCTATAGCTTTTCAGAACTTCCTTTGTCCTTTCTCTAAATCACACATCATATTCACATGGATTCAGAATGTCCTAAGCAAAGAAACACAGATCTTTGATCTCTCAAACTTAAAAATTCCCTTTAGCAGTGGCTGTTGCTGCACTGATACACATTACTTAGCCGTTACATTGCAAGACTCTGATTCTGCTAGGTACTTAAACATTTGCCTAACTTTTAACAGGTGAGTTGTCTTGTTCATGTCAATGGACAAAATCACACGGTTAAAGTTAAGTATGTCCTCAAGTACCTTGTTGAATTTGGACCTGGTAACATCAACTGTTTCTTTCATGCCTTTCACGCCCTTGCTGCTAAACCAATAATAATATTGCATCTTTCACCTTCAGAGCACATTATATCTTCTTGGCTCAGCTGCTAAAGAGAAACTTGATCACATATATTTAGGTCACTTATGAGACCGCATCCACTGATATCCATGGGCTATCATTCAACATGTTCTGCCCAGGACTAACCTTGTCCTTGAGATTCAGTCATTCACAGGAAGTAAGAAACAACACGTAGGCCATCTCTACACTTACAAAAAACTTTGAAATGGCCGTGCTAATGGCCAAATCGAAGAATTCTAATGAAGCGCTGAAATGAATATTCAGTTCCTCATTAGCATGCCACCAACCATGGCACTTCGAAAGTGCCATGGTTCGCTCACCCGCAGCTTGTCTATACGGGGGTCCTTTTTGACAGGACCCTGCCAACATCGAAAGCCCCTTATTCCTAGGGGATGTTGGCAGGATCCTGTAAAAAGGACTCCTGTGTAGACAAGCCACAGGCGAGCAAACCACGGCAGTTTCAAAGTGCTGCGGCCGGCGGCATGTTAATGAGGCACTGAATATTCACTTCAGCACCTCATTAGTATTCTTCTATTTGGCCAATGGCATAGCCATTTCGAAGTTTTTTTTGTACATGTAGACATAGCTGTAGTCACTAATTATAATGAATTGATAACTACGTAACACTTGACACATCTCTTCTCAGTTATTCCATGCCCTGGCTGCTCAGCACTTGACATGAAAACTGGATGGGAGCTCAATATCTTCAAAAAACCAGAGGCTCCAGGTTAAAAGACAATCTTCTGCTAAAAGAAAATCTTCAACTCATTGGAAATAATATTAGAGGACTTATATCTTGTATAGGCCAGCTGCTGGAGGACAATGCGCTCACATGTGCTTTTTTAGTGATGACATTCCATTGAACAGAGGGTCACTTTACACATAGATCCAAACCAGTATCACTGCATTCTTATTGCATAATATTAGCATGGGACAGGTGATTGTATTTAATTGATTAACCTAAATTTTTATTACATATAGCGTGTGAAAATGGCTAGTGGATTATAAACATTGCCAAAACTATATGAAATCAAAAGATAACCAAAGCGACATAAAAACAAAAAACAGCCATACTGGGTTATATCAATGGTTCAACTAGCTCAGTAACCTGTGTCCAACAGTGCCCATCACCAGAGATTCAAAGGGATTTGACAGAAAAGGTCAGTTGGAGTGATCTACTCGTGTCACTCCCTCCCATCTGCAGGTCATCAGAGGTTTAGGGTTACCCTGATCATAAGCCATCCCTGACAATCTTGGCTAATAGCCATTCACGGAACTATCTCTATCATGAACTTATTTAGCTCTTTTGCATGAACCGAGTTATGCTTTTGGCCTTCACAGGGTAACTGCGTTGTCTAAAATTTTCCTCTACTTTGTATTAAATCTGCTGCCTCTACATTTTGTCGGGTGCCTCTCGTTTGTATATTGTGGGAAAGAATAAAGAACACTTCTGTATACACAGTTTCCACATCATTCATTGTTTTATAGGCTTCTTTTATATATGTCTCCTTAGTCATCTTTTTTCTAAGCTGATTTCTAAGCTGTTTTTAGTCTCGCCTAACTTGGCAACCATTTCATATCCTTCATCATCTTTGTTACTCTTTTCTGATGCTTTTCCAGCTCAGTTCTGTTTTACATACTTTTTGAGATGGGATAATTAGAACTGAACACAATGTTCAATGTGTGGGCACCCCATGGTTTATTCAGTGGCTTTATGAGATTTCTCCATCATATTGTCTTACCCTTTCCTAATAGTTCCTAACGTTTTTAGCCTTTTTTGATTACTGTCGAATGTATTAAGCTGAAACTTTCAGACAACTATACAAGGTGGATCCAAGATTTCTTTCTTGAGCAGTAACAGCTAATTTAAAACCCATCATTATACACGTAGTTGGGTTTGTTTTTTTCCACCATGAATTACTTTGCTCTTGTCACCATTGAATTTTGTCTGTCATTTTGTTGTCCAGTCACAAAATGTTGTGAGAGCCTCCTGTCTCTCTTTGCAGTCAGCTTTGGATTTAACTATCTTGAGTAATGTTGTATCACCTGCAATCTTTATCATTTCAGTGTTGGTTCTCTTTTCCATTTTATTAATGAATATATCAAACAGCACCAGTTGTGATACAGATCCTTAGGGCACCTTGCTGTTCATCTCTTTTCAGGCAATCCTTTAAAGGAACGTCTCTGTGATCCCATGTCTGCTTATTTTCCTTGAGAAACTTTGAAGTGGGACCTTTTTCAAATACTTCTAGAAAATCCAAGAGCAACGAAATAACCTTCACCCTTACAAAAATCACGTCAATGCCCTGCCAACACATTAGCTACATCTGCACTTGAGCGCTCTTCTGAAAGAGTGCCTTTCCGAAAGAGAGTGCTCACTAGACTCCCTTTCAAAGGGGAACATGTACATGTGGGCCAGGGCTGGCAATGTGAATGAGCACCATCGAAAAGGCCATGTGCCACATTGAAAGGGGATGCCCAGGATGCGGAAAGAGAGCATTTACACTTACCAAAGCCCTCTTTAGAAAGAAAGGTCCAGGAAACACTGTGGATGGGATCGCAGGGCGGCCAAGCACTTTGGGGGCCGTAGCAAGCCAATCCTTTAACAGGCCTCTCCCCAACACACTTGGCCTGCACAGCATGAGGTCTGCGAAGCTGCCACAAGCCCCACAGACACAATGCCTGCAGGAATGGACATGGACCAGCTGCAGCTGGAAACTCTTCTGGCTGCCACCAGCAGAGCAGGCACCTTGCTAGCCGCAGCATCAGTGGCCGCTGAGCAGCTCCTGGCAGTTCCCTTCCTAAGGGGCAGAAGGGGATGCCCCAGACCGTGGGGTCTTCAGGCCCCAATCCATGTGCTCTGGAGTCACCCTACCAGCTCTGAGTGGTGGGAGCTACTGGTCATGGGGGAATGGGATGACGGCCAGTGGCTTCAGAATTCCAAATGCAGCAGCAGACCTTCCTGGAGCTCTGCCAGTGTCTGTCCCCAGCCCTGAGACACGAGGACACCTGGATGTGGCTCAGCCTCCCCATGGAGAAGAGCATCATGAGAGCTGTCTGGAAGCTGGCCACTCCAGACAGCTACCACTCCGTGGGACACCAGTTCAGTATGGGCAAGGACACAGTTGGGGTTGTCATGGTGGAGGTAAGGAGGCCTGGGCACATACCCGATGGGGGGATGGGGTAGGTCCAGGGTGGGGCCAGTGGAGCTGGATGCACCCCACACACCCTCATGGGTGCCTATGACCTCCAACCCGCAGCTGGTCCATGCTTTAAACACCATGATCCTCCAGAGGGTTGTCCACATCGGGGACCTGGACATGGCCATCATGGGCTTTGCCACACTGGGGCTCCCAAATTGCCTTGGGACCCACATACCCATCTGCACCTTGGGGCACAGCAAAGGACAATACATAACCAGGAAGGGCTACCAGTCAGTGGCCCTGCAGGCCATGGTGGACAGCCAGGGCCAGTTCCAGGACATGTACATGGACTGGCCCAGCTGCACCCACAATGCACGGGTCTTCTGGAACTCGGGCCTGTGCCCCAGCTGGAGGCAGGGACCGACATCCCCCCGCAGGATTTCCCACTGGGGGACACGATGGTGCCCCTCTGTCTTGTAGCCAATGTGTCATACCCACTCAAGCCCTGGCTCATGCAGCCCTATACAGGCCACCCCACCCCCAGCCAGGAGCACTTCAACAGCCACCTCTACCACACCCACAAGGTGGATGAGCGTGCCTTCGGCCACTTGAAGGGATGGTGGTGCTGCTTCCTCGCCTGCCTGGACATTGGCATCCTCAATGCCTCCCAGGTTGTGAGTGCCTGCTACATGCTCTATAATACCATGGATAATAAGGGGGAGGCCTTTGTGCAGGGGTGGGTGGTTGAGGCTGGCATGGGCTACCCCCAGCCAGCTGCTGCCCCTAGCTGCAAAGCCCACTGTGACAGGATCCACATCCAGGAGGCCCTGCGCTGGTACTTTGATGAGAGGCCCCAGTGAGTGCCACCCCAGTCGCCCCTAGTGGGCATCCCACACACCCCCATCTCCTGCACACCACTCCCCCCCCACCACACACCTCCTGCACACAGCACACAGGGGTTTTGGAAAAATAAAACAGTGTAATGTCAACTGCTAACACTGTGTGGGTAACTACCTATTGCAAAACTTAACAGAATGACTGACTACGTACAGTGGGGGCGGCAAACTATTTACAGTGGAGGGGATGTAGGTGGCCTGCCCGGCGGGCCATCGCTTCAGGGCAGGGGTGGAGGGGCACGACCTGCACTGGCCCCTGATCCTATGCCCCCCTTTGTCCAAGCTCCGTGGAGGGGCTGGGTAGGGGCAGGGAGTATGAGGAGGTAGGCCCAAGGATCGGCCTCAGGCTGGCAGTCCAGGCCAGCAGGGTCCTCTCCTTGGGGGCTGGCAGGTGGGGCCATGGCAGGAGGGGCACCTGGTGTGGCAGCTGGCAGAGCAGCCGGAGAGGTAGCAGGCACGCAGCTGGGGGGGCAGCAGCTGGGGCAGTGGGAGGGGGCAGCCAGGCCAGGAGCTTCCATTAGGAGGCCGCAATGTCCTGGAGGGTGCCCATAACCCCCCCACCCCCCCAGGTAGCCTCTCCTTCCTCAAACTGAAGCTGGTGCTCAGCCAGCTCCACTTGGCGCTGGATGGAGGCGGTGAGATGGGGGGCCTCTGCTGGCCACTTCTGGCTCTGCTGTGATCAGTCTCATCCTGGCATTGGGAGTGACTCTGGCTGGTCGCTGTCCCTTGCCTCTGAGTAGCAGTTCAGGATCACCAACAAGGTGAGGCTCTACTGGCACTCGGATGGTGCAGCTGTGGACATGAGGGGGAGGAGAGGAACAGGCTGTGAGTACTGACCCCTGCCCCATGGCCCAGGCCCCCCACTATCCCATGGGTGCCAGGTCCCTGTCCCCCATCCATGGGCAGGGATCTGCTGGTGGTGTGAGGGAAGGTCCCAGTCATGTATGGAGCCCCTGTTCTGGGGTGCATGCCCTGCTGGGTATGTACCTAAGGGTCCACTGCCAAGGTTCGGAGATGGCTATCTGGCCGATGCCCAGCTGGTGGTGCAGGAGGGGAGGTCAATGACCAGCTCTCCCTCCTTGCTGGACCAGTCCCTGGATGAAGCTAGCCCTGTCTCTGGCCCTTTTGACATGGGGCTGGCTGACAGTCCCAACTCTGGATCTTCGCCCAGCTGAGGCTCCTAGGCCATGGTGTCAAGGACGGCTGATGGGAAGGAGGTGTCCTGGGGGCCCAGGATGTCCCTGCACTCTCTGTAATAGGGGTTGGTGGTGGAGGTGGCCCCCCATCCGGCTGGCTGTGTCCCAAGCCCGGGCGTAACCCTGCCACAACTCCTCAACTTTACTCCTGACTTGGTCAGGAGTTCAGGCAGGGTGACCCTGGATGGTCAGGCCTTTGGCCAGCTGGGAGAAGGTGGCCATATTCTGCCGCTTGTTCCCTATCACTCAGAGCAACTCCTCCTCCTATCAGATCCACAGTAGGTCTTGGAGCTTGGCCTCACTCCAGGAGAGGGCGTGCTTTTTTCCCCCCGGCTGGATCCTTGGGAGCCCTGGGTGCACTCAGAGTGGAGGGAGGGCCTGCAGCTCCTGACCTGCCTGGGTGCTGTCCATTGCAAGCAGGGGGCTGCTTGGGATCTCACTGAGGCATGCAGGGGCAGCACGTATGGCAGCTGCTGTCTGCATGCTTTTAGCTTCCTGCAACAGGGTTTCCTGGTCCCTTCAGCTTTAAGAGCTGCTGCACTCATGGACTATAGAGCCTCACAGGGGCTAGGCAGCACATCTCCACCTGACTGATTATTGCCATCATGGTGGATCTCACTCTTCTGAAAGAGCGGGATGTGCAGCATCTACACACATCCTTTCTCAAAGTAAGACATTAAAGGAGTGGTCTCTTCCTATTTTCAGTTTGGAAGAGCGGTTTCGATTCCTTCGGTGCCAAACGTTGATTTTATCTTTGAAAGACATGGGGCCTGCCCTTTCAAAAGGCCAGGCTAGTATAGATATGGCTATTGTGTTTATCTATATATCATGCTGCTCTCTACTACAGTTTCTATCAATTTGCTGATACTTCAGTTAGTCTTGTCAGACTATAATTGTCATATAGTCTCAAACGGGTAGTCATGGTAGTCTGCAGCATCACAAAAACCAAGCAGTAGAATGTTAAAGATTAACAAATGTATTTATTAGGTAGTAGGCTATCATAGGTAATACCTTTACTTTAGATTTGGAGCAGATAATAAGAAATCAGGGTTTATATAGCAGGGAAGGGAAGGAAGGAGGAGAAGGAGGAGAAGAAAAAATGGGAAGAGGGGAGTCATCTGTCATTAATACGACCTGTGGAAGAATTGGGATGGATGTCATTCCTGTGAATATCAAAGGTGGGGAAATTGCCCTTGTAAAGTGTAAGAGGATTGAGATCTCTGTTAAGCCCAAGGTTAAATGTGTCAAATTTGCAAATGAATTCTGAATGTCTCCCTCTGTAATCTTGTGGTAAAATCCTTTTGTAGACGAATGTCTGCTCTCAAATCCTTTACTGAATGTCCAGGGAGGTTAAAGTGTTCCCCTACAGGTTCATTCATATTCTAATTCCTGATGTCAGATTTGTGTCCATTTATCCTTTGGCACAGGAATTATCCACTATGTCCAATGTACATGGCAGAGGAGCATTGCTGGCACATGATGGCATATATCACTTGTTGGCCTTTAGGGTGCTAAGGACTAATTGTTTCTTGCAATTGCCATGATCACCTCAGCAGCCTCCGTTTAAGCATCAACATATCATAGAATCATAGAATACTAGGACTGGAAGGGACCTCAAGAGGCCATCAAGTCTAGCTCCCTGTCCTCATGGCAGGACCAAGTACTGTCTAAACCATCCCTGATAGACATCTATCTAACCTGTTCTTAAATATCTCCAGCGATGGAAATTCCACAACCTCCCTTGGCAATTTATTTCACTGTGTGACCATCCTGACAGTTAGGAACTTTTTCCTAATGTCCAACCTAAACCTCCCTTGCTGCAGTTTAAGTCCATTGCCTCTTGTTCTATCCTCAGAGGCCAAAAAGAACAAGTTTTCTCCCTCTTCCTTATGACACCCTTTTCGATACCTGAAAACCGCTATCATGTTGCCCCTCAATCTTGTCTTTTCCAAACTAAACAAGCCCAATTCTTTCAGCCTTTCTTCATAGGTCACATTCTCTAGACCTTGAATCATTCTTGTTTCTCTTTTCTGGACCCTCTCTAATTTCTCCACATCTTTCTTGAACTGTGGTGCCCAGAACTGGACAAAATGCTCCAGCTGAGGCCTAACCAGCACAGAGTAGAGTGGAAGAATGACTTCTTGTGTCTTGTTCACAACACACCTGTTAATGCATCATGTTTGCTTTTTTGGCAACAGCATCGCACTGTTGACTCATATTTAGCTTGTGGTCCACCATAACCCCTAGATTCCTTTCTGTTGTAGTCATTCCTAGACAGTGTCTCCCCATTCTGTATGTGTGAAACTGATTGTTCCTTCCCAAGTGAAGCAGTTTGCATTTGTCCTTATTAAACTTCATCCTGTTTACCTCAGACCATTTCTCCAATTTATCCAGATCATTTTCAGTTATGACCCTATCCTCCAAAGCAGTTGCAAACCCTCCCAGCTTGGTATCGTCTGCAAACATAAGTGTACTTTCTATGCCAATATCTAAATCATTGATGAAAATATTGAACAGAACCGGTCCTAAAACAGACCCCTGCAGAACCCCACTTGATATACTTTTCCAGCAGGATTGAGAACCATTAAGAACTACTCTCTGAGTATGGTTAACCAGCCAGTTATGCACCCGCCTTATAGTAGCCTCATATGTTAGCAACCTTCCAGTCATCTGGTACAGAAGCTGTTTTCAGTGATAGTTACATACCACAATTAACAGTCTTGCAATTTTATATCTGAATTCCTTTCAAACTTTTGCGTGAACACCCTGTGGTCTTGGTGACTAATGACTGTTTAAGTTATCATTTCCACCCTAAAACAACTTCTTTTGACACATGAGCCGGGGGGGGGGAGCAGAGGGTGTAGGGCAACCACCTCAAACCATCCTATGGATAAGACAGCTCTGCTCAGCATGTCTTGTTTTCGTAACCTTTCAAGAGCAAGTCTTAACTGACTAACATGCTTTTAGATGTAATCCCTTTAACATAACTATGGTACTTTTTAAACAATTTTGAACTGTTTAATTACAAATAATAACCCCTCTGCTTGACTCAGTTCCTAATGTTTTATCTCCTTATTAAGATTTTACAGGAGAATGATGGGTTCTTATGTGTGCTCCTGCTATACTGGCTGTTTTAAAACACTTCCTCTGAATATGAAATGGGGCATAAAAACGCTTTCTGTTCTTCAATACAAAGGAGTGACAGTAATGCACACATTACACAGAGGTCGCCTATGTCATTTCTAAAAAAGAAAGCCAAAGATTCATCGCCTCTGGAATAAAACTTACATGAGGTCAAATCTCCTGCAGTGTTTAAATGAGGAATTCAAGCTTTAAACAAATGTTTGCTAGTTCACTCACCCTTAATTAGTTTTTATCCACTAAAGCCATAAAACACCGTAACTCATTGACAGAGTGCAAAAGACAACAAATTAGTTAATTGAGGAGGGAAATGCGCTGCATACATCTTCTGCAATAGCCACAACCACTGCTTTCTAGACAAAAGCACAGCCCGTTGTGAATTGCGGGCGGAAGAGTTGATGAGTAATCAGCAGGTAAATTTTGTGTATTTCTCTAGCAAGGGTTACAGCAAACAGCCTGTTGTGCAGGGGAGGCTTCCACTATTTGCCCTCCTTCATGTACATCCTCCCCACTGCATACACACACCAATTTCCACAGTCTATGTACTTGAAAGGCTCTGGATTTAGGTGACAGATGTTCTGGTTCCCTGGATAATATCCCTTCCTCAGAGTTCGTTTTAGCCCCTAATTCTTCATTTCTCTCTGTCATTTCCCAGATTTTAGAAATGAAAAATAGGGCTAGCTGAAGGAATTCACAAATTCCACTGGGTTGCAACAGCTGTCTTTTATCCCTTACTAGGCGGATTCATCCAGCTACCCTGTTTCCAGCTGCTTAGTTGTCACTTTGTTCTGCTAAATTCCCACTGTCTTTTGAGTTTCCATGGGATTAGCAGTTCACTACAAATGTGCTCTTCTCAATAGTAGAGTGAAATTCAGAAAGCACTCCTTGGCATTTCTCTTTCCTCTTGTTTATGGACCCGGTTAGACAAGAGAGATGTAACCTTGCTGTATGGAAACTGAGCTTTTTCCTGTAACGTTAATGTTGATGTGGGTGAAAAGTCTGATAGTTCAAACCGCAAGGCAAAGTTCTTAAAAGGACAACCATTTCTAATTATCATTATATAGTAATGTCTCCTATAATGTAGGAAACTATATTATTTTGTTTGATTAATATCAACTACCACTCTTTGAGAACTGTTGACAAAAGTTAATTATGTAATGATGATTACTAGAGCAGCTCAAAAATTTTCTACAGTAGCATTTTTGATGGAAAACATGTTGTCATTTTTCAGGTACATCGGGGGAAAAAAAACAGGCTTGTTTGTATCTGAGCTTTTTGCCAGTCATGATGCATGTTGTCATGGTATCTACTATCATTGTTTATTATTAATGTCATAACTATTTACAGCAATTTGTATCTTCAGAGCTCTTCACAGTTAGGGTTGAATGAATGGGGCAGTTAAGTATGTTATTGTCCTCCCATCTATCAGGGTTTTCACACAGACTAATGCATCCATGTATAAATTTAGAGGCTTCCTGGAAAACTTATCTCTAACTGCCATAATTCTTCCTCCAGGTATATAAAATACATCATATTAGCCTCAGAGTTAGTTATCCACATATGTTCCACAGCTGGACTGGAAAGATTCAAAAGTTCAAGTTGCACAGTAAAGTCAGGAGGGACTTGCTGCTGAAGGTTACCTTTAAAAACAAAAAACAACATGAATAAAATAAAAATACATGTAGAATCTGCATTCATACAAATGTGCGACCCTATCTCCCCATGCCACAAAACCCTTATCAGCCTTTAAGTGTTGTTTGGGTATCTCTACTGTGCTGTGCTCTTAAGCTCCTGCTTGGGCTTATGTGGGATAGCTGGAGTTGCATCATGACAGACTTCAGTTGTCTGGTGGTGTATTCCTCTGTGCTCTGAAGGGAGAGAAAACAAAATTGCTTTAAAAATGTTCTGTCCAGATGTGCAAAAGATTTTTTTCCCTCTGAATTGAAACTGCCAAAGTTCGAGCATGGGAAAGTATATCCGTCTCACAGATGGGCCTCATTGCTCTTTTTTTACCTTCTGGAATGCATGAGCAAACTTCCTAACTGACACAAAAATACAGAATAATTCCATCAAAAAGGCACACATGAGCAGAGTTAGAGAAAGTATAGGATTAAAGTAACTTTAAAAAAAGCAGCTAAGCTGAAAAGTGACTTTCAGAATTTTCTTTTTCATCAAATTTTCCCCTTCTATGTATTCAAAGCCATGTCGGCTCACTTTTGTAATTAAAACAAGTCTATGTTATGTTTTAGTCCTATTAAAATGGCAGACCTAACTTAGGAAAGAAATAATTAAATCCATTTCAATTTATATCGACACTGAAATTGTTCATTAAGACTGTATACTCTGTGGGGAAGGAACTGTCACTTTATTACAGGTGTGTACAACACCTAGCCCAGGGGTCAGCAACACCTGGCATGGTGCCAAGTGTAACACGTGAGCTGATTTTCATCAGTATGCAAGTCAAGAGTTCAGCCCCACCTCTCCACCCCCATAGAGCTGGTAGCTTGCGTAGGGTTAACAAAAGACCAGCTAATGTTTCCAACCACCACCTAAATGGTAAAACTCTGCATCTTAATTTATGTATTAATGAAGCTGTTGTAAGTAGGACTTGTAGTGAATTTAAAAAGTATCACCAGCACTCTGGCAAATAGAGGTCAAAAGGTCAAATTTCAACACTCCACCTCAGAAAGGTTGCTGATCCCTGACCGAGCAATATGGGGATCTGATCCTTTATTTGGACAACTCCTCGAGTCACCAGGAGTGAAGTCTTCGGGAATGGGAGTGCAGACTACTGAAAACCTCCAGCAGCTTACTGGAGTGAATCCCAAACACAGAGACACCTGCACAGCCTCTTTGAAGTTCCTGTGATTGCACAAGTGTCCCTGAAGGAAAATTTTGGCCTGCAAAGTCTTGCATGCTGGCGATGATGCATGAGAAGGAAAGAACCCTTTGCAACCGTCATATGGGAGGTGGAGTCTGTTGATGGAGGAAAAAAAGGCCTGCTTTACCTTTTGACTGAGTGCATATTTTCAGGAAGATGGTGAGTTACAATAATCAAGGCACTCCCCCATCACAGTCTTTTAAAAGATTCACTGTTGAAGAGTACTTTAAATTTAGCAAGAGCACTGGAATAAGCCACAAGACCTAAGTAAACCAGGATTAATAAACAAAAGATTCTTCATGGTTTTTTTTATAAATGGATGAAATATAAGATTAATGTAAATATGATCTCTTAAAAAACATGAAAAAGAACAGTTAATCTAGGGGGTGGCCAAACCTGTTCTACAGGGTTCATTCCAGCTCCATGGGCTTTGTCTATTCAGTTCAGATTTGCATTGCTCTACTACCATAATTCCCTCACTTTGGAATGTTCAGTAATTGGTTTATTGCCTTAATGTTTCTTATTATGGAATTTCAGTTCCTCACCAGGATCAAAATCAGCTGAAGAATTTAAAGAAGCTCTTAGATGGTCATTAAAATGCCCATGTTTCGGTAGTTTAAACTTTGTCTTTATAAAACCTTTGCTGAATAAAAAAGTTGTATCCGGTCACTTTTCAGACTAGACCCATATTTTAAAGTTATTTCATTCTCATACTCTCTCTAATTTTTCCTAAGTGTACATTTTTACTGGAATTATTCTGCATTTCTGTGTTCCATATAAAATGTTTTTAACAGCCTAACATTTTAGAGAAGTATAACATTAAAATATGCACACAATTATATATACAGTTAAAAAAAATGACTCACACCGGATATGAAGGATTCACTATGCAGATCTTCCATAGTTAAGGTTGTAGCTGTCTGTTTCCACCCTGATTTTGACTTCTTGTAATAACCACACACAAAAAAATTAGAGCAGCCTCATCACTGTTAGCTCTAGGATAGCATGAGGCTGGGGAATTTGAAGTCAGTTGGACAAGTGTCTCCTGATTTACAGACACAAGCATGAATCTGACTGGTAAAACCAGTGACCATAGTATGTGATACTAACATCCCAAAGAAAAGGTTTTTCTAATGGAAGAGCTGAGAAATCCATAACTTTATTGTGGCTGCTGGGTGCCCCCTATGAAAATGTGTAGAAGCACAGAGGGCCAGATCAATTTATTTTTGAATACGTTTAACTTCCAGATGAAAGCTTGAGCAAGTTTTTCTGACATCTTCTGTTTTCCCCACTCATCTTTGCAACCCAAACAGTGGCATGTAGTGTGTCTCCCCTGTTCAAATACATTGGGCTTGCTAACAAGGGTATAAATCCGAAATCAGTGGAGCTATACCAGTGAGAGCAAAATCAGACCAGTCTCTAACCATACAGATTTTTCAGTACCTCTTGTGGTGTGGGGGGCGGGGCAGAATGACTCAAAATTCTGCCCATGGGGAAATCCCTGGCTAATTGGTGCGTCCTCAGTATTATCCTGATTCTTGGTAATGGCAGCCAGTTGCAGTCCTGTCTCTTTAATTATTATTTTTATATGCAGTGCTAGGGTGAGGTCTATGAGGGCAGGGTCTGGGTGTCAGTGACTGGGCTCCTTGATCCCTATGTGCATGTTAGTACAAACCAAAGGCTAGGCATTGTCTAAGAGTACAACCTATAATGTGAGTATAACTGATTATACCCAATGGCTGATAGTGACCCTGACCTCAAACTGTTCCTAGAGAATATTGGATAGGCCTAATTAGAAAAGTCCGAAGAAATAAACATAGAATTACCAAAAGTCTATGATTCCTTTATAGTATTATCCCAACTGAAATATGTGAAAAGGGCCAGCTAGCCACATGGATTGCACCATTAATAGCTTCTATAGACTGTTAGTTAACGTACCAGTAGACACCTCAGGGAAGAGAAGTAGACTCAATGCAGGAGCACCAGGAGTAGCAGCAGTGGAGACAGGCTTTTGCTGGAATCTCTTTCTTGGATCACTGTAGTGTATCTAATTATATACTTCCTTTGGGACTTGGACGGGGGGTGTATTTTTACAATTTTAATAGAGAAGCTGCATGAGATGTCATTGTACTGTACACATTTGAAAACTTGTAAGTATAAACTGAGTGAGCTTGTTCATAGTTGGTGGATGTGGTCTTATGCACGTAATAGTTTGCAAATTTGCATTGAAAGTATTCTTCTCTCTTTTCATCTGCTGATATTTTATTCATGAAAGTAGTTCAAGTCATTCTTCTTCATGGGTCAGTGTTTAATTAATCCTGTTAAATACATTCAAAATGAAGGATTTGTGTATACATATATTAAATATAAATTGTCCCATCCTTAAATAAAAGGATGAACACCTGCTTAGGTTTCATGTGTATCTCTCCAGTGCAAGACACTGCTAAATATGAGATTCCAAGAAATGCAGGCTACTGGGAGACTGAATACCTTAGACTGAATATGAGGCACAGGAGGCACAGGGCCATTCAGATACAGCCATTAACTTCATTCCTACCCTATGTATGCTTGGTGACCTATATGAAATAACTTAATGCTCATAGTCCATTTTCTACTAAATGTATAGGCCCATCATGAAAAGGAGATGATGGTTCATACCTTGAGTGCTGTTAGAGTGAGTCTAGGCCTAGAAACTAAACTGTCTTCTCCTCCCAAGACAGGGTCCATCCATATCAGAAGTCTGAGAAAATTTGAACTGAGGTATGTTCGGTGGAGGCAGACTTCAGTGTCTGGGGCTGTGAGAACTTTTCACAGGTACTGTTTTACATTCACCCGTAACACGGTAAAAGAAAAAGTTGCATAATTTTGCAATAATATCCTTCATGACTGGCATTGGCAAAAGTACAGCAGAGACTCAAAAGACACAGAACTGTTATGCGAATACAAACAGGCATGGCAGAGAGAAGGAATTGGCAATGTTAACTGCGGTGAAAAAGAATGCTAATATCAAAATAGTCATAACTGACAACTGAAACACATACATTCAAAATGAATTTATTTTAAGAAGTGTATGGTCAGCTTGTGGAATCAAACGCCACAGGAGATCACTGAGGTAAATAATTGGGAAAGCCATCAAAAGAATACAAACACCTTTTGCAGAACCACAGCCTGAAAACGCAGAAAGAAAAACACATTGTAAATTTCATGCTTCAGATGATTGCCTGCAAGAGTCAAGAAAAAATCTAAATCCCACATATTAATAAAATTTTGCATAATTTCCCTCTCTTTATATCGATACAGAGAGGGAGAGCTCAGGCTGACCATCTTGTAAGTTCATAGCTTAGGCTGGATAGTGGGACTGCTCTGAGGTATGTCAAATCAGTTTTTAATGTGGATGAGACTACTGATTGGATTTGTGGTAACTGCATTTTTTGTATTTTAATATGTCTACGTAAAGGATTTTACAGTCTGAAATAAGTGTTAACAACCAAATACATTTTTAAACATTTGTTAAAGCAGTTGTTGGAATCCCGGCCTCTTTGAAGAAATAAAGAACAAAAAGTACAAGTATTACACAATAATTTATTATCTTCCTTTCTTTGTAGTGATGTCTTAATGTTGCTTGCTCTCTCTCTCTTTTTTGAGTGGAATAATGATACGTGTGCTACTTTCTGTGTTTGAATGGAAGAATGCCAAACTGGAATTTGTTTTGCATTCAGTTGTAAGAGTAGATAAAGTCCAGGAGACAAAAGGATCAAATAACAAACAATGGAATAGTAGCAGGGGATAAGGAGAGCGGAGCTGGGGGAGGAGGCCTTGAAGGACAGTGAGGATTTTGATAAGTCTGCTTAACGAGTTTTGTCTTTTACATTATTGAACAATTGAGATGGCGTTCTGAGGGCATCAAGCCATTCCAGACCATTTAGATGGTTCTAATGTACTCTCGCTTAGCAGGAGGTGAACACACAACTTTTCGTAGCAGGAGGTGAACACACAGCTTTTCACATCCACACAGCCTTGCTACAGGCATCCTTTATCCACTGAGTGCACTGTCTCTGACTGCTGGCTTTCTGAAAGGTAAGAGGCGTATAAAGTCTCATGTATTAACTCACTTGAGAAAATAGAGCTGAATGGATGTTCTTTTCCTCATTAATAAAACCATTTAGGGACTATTTCTACAATTCACTTCTGTACTTTGGATGAATAGAAGACATCATTATGAATAGGCAGCCTGACCTATTTTGCAATGTCCAGAAAACTCACAGACTTTCGTAGTTCTGACCTTGGGGCAAAAAGCACCACATATTTGTCGAGTGGGTGCAAAATTTTAAAAATGCTGTGTCACTGTAGTGGCAAAGAGAGCCTGATGTCTGTTTTTAAGTTGCTATAGTATCTGAAAACAGCAGACCATTAGTCAGGTGACAGTTTGATTCCAGTATGATAGATCCACTTTAAATATCTGAGAGAGAGAGAGAGAATGGATTGATGGAAATATCCTGATCCCAAGAGACACTGAACATCTATTATGCCCATTAAAATCAAGAAGAGTAAATATTAAAGCACTTTCTATACAGCTGAGTAATCAATACGACAAAAGAAAAAATCAAATAATGTATATGCTGCTTATTTGTTTCATTTTAATTTTCAATTTATGTCAGAATACATCAGGCAGCTGATGACATCCAGCATAGTAGAGGCCCAGATTCATTGTCCTAAAGTGTATTGTAGTACCAAGAGGAAGGATGCTCCAGTGCCCAGGGTGCTAGTCTAGGTCTGGCACTAGTTCGAGTTTTCATGAATGACTTTGATAATGGGATGGAGAGGATGCATAGAAAATTATAAATGACACTAAGCTAGGAAGTATTGCAGGAGTTTTGGAAGCCAGGATTAGAATTCAAAATGACCTTGCCAAACTGGAGAAATGCTCTGAACTCTACAAGATGAAATTCAGTAAAGTGCAAAATACTTCACTTAGGAAGGAAAAATCAAATTCATAAGAGCAAGATGGAAATAACTGGTTAAGTGGTGATAATACTTGTTACCTTTTCCACTAGAGACCACCACAGGGTTACACTCATATGTATTTTAGTAAATGCCACTGTTGGATTAAAGGAAAAGGGGAACTAGCTTTCAAGCACACACCCACACACACTCATATCCTCCTGCACTCATACAGGTATACAGGGGAACTCATGAAGATGAAGAATTGCATAAAGACAGTACAGAAAGCCAAGGCATAGTGGGTCCGATGTGTCTTCCTGCCATCATGAATCCAGCACAGTGAGCTGATGGTAAGACCCCCTTGTCAGCTTGCTCTCTTGTCAGTGTAGTACTCAAGACCAGTCATTACCATCCGTCTTGGAGAGAGAAAGAGATGCCCAGGGCCCTGGGCCTCCTCCTGCCTCCCCAAGCAGCCCAGACAAACTCCTGCAGAATGGTGATGTCAAGAAGAACCCCCACCCTGCAGCTCTGCACACATCTTTTTAATTGTTCAATCTTTTGTCCCGTCCCACTGCCCCAGGACTCAGTTGATGACTCATAGTCATACAAACAGCAGGTGGGACTTTGATCTACTCTTGATGGGGCCTCTTTCTCATGTGGGTTCTTTAGAAGTGCTCAGCTCCTATTATTCTCTGGCTATCAAGGCAGCTGGTCATCCAGACAGGCTGACTTCAGGGACTGATTCTATTGCATGCACACATCCATAGTCACACTTCTAAATGAAATGGCAGACCCTGCTAAATATTTAAATGGTATATCAGTTTCAATAACAAATTCTTTCAAGGTAATTCTTCAGAAACTACTAACAAATTATCACATTATAGCCGCGTCTACACTAGCCACCTATTTCGAAGTAGCAGTGCAAACTTCGAAATAGCGCCCACCACGTCTACACGTGCCGAGCGCTATTTTGAAGTTGAAATTGACATAAGGCGGCGAGACGTCAAAGTCACTATCCTCATCAGGAGATGGGAATAGCGCCCTACTTCGACGTTGAACGTCGAAGTAGGGCACGTGTAGCCGATCCGCGTCCCGCAGCATCAAAATAGCAGGGTCCTCCATGGCGGCCATCAGCTGAGGGGTTGAGAGACACTCTCTCCAGCCCCTGAGCTCTATGGTCGCCGCGCGCAGCAGCTCCTTAAAGCTCCCCACCCCCTTATTTCCTGTGCAGGAAGCTGAGAGCTCGTGCAGGCAGCAGCACAGCCGCATGCACAGCCTGCACGTCCTCAGCAGCCCCAACCCACCACCCTGCACCCCATGGCATCCAGCCAGCCCCCCAAGTGCCCACAGGGCACCCCCCCAAGGGGACCCGAGGCTCCCAGCCTGCCAGCCAGCAGGGGAAGAGGCAGCGGGGCCCCTCCTGGACGGAGGCCAAGATCTGGGACCTGCTGGGGCTCTGAGGCAAGGAAGAGGTGCTCCAGGTAATGGGGAGCAAGAGGCGGAACATGGATGCGTTCGCTCGGCTGGCCAAGGGCCTGGCTGCCGAGGGTCACCCTGCCCGCACTCCTGACCACGTCAGGAGTAAGGTGAAGGAGCTGCGGCAGGTTTACGCCCGGGCCCAGGACGTGGCCAGCCGATCTGGGGCCACCCCTGCCGCTTGCCCCTTTTACAGGGAGCTCAGGGCCATCCTGGGCCCCCAGTACACCTGCTCCCCCCCCGGCCGCCCTTGACACATTGGCCAATGAGCCCCAGCAGGCCCCGGAGACGGAGTCTGCCCCGGAGGCCAGCCCTGCACCCCAGCACCGCCCCCAGGAGCCCACCCCTGGGACACCGGAGGAGGAGGGGGAGGCCTCCAGCAAAGGGGGGCTGCTGATAGACCTCCCCTCCTGCAGCTCCAGCAGGGCATCCACCCAATGGGTGTCCCCCAACCGTGGGAGTGGACTGTCAGGTATGTACCCCCCGGTGCACGACCCCAGGGTTAAGGGGCGGGGACAAGAGACATGACCAGGGCCCTCCACACACCCAGATAACCATGCCCCGAGGACAGCAGTGGCATATCCCTGAGAAGAGTCCATCAGCCCCTGCCCCCCAGCAGGACAGCACCATGCCCCATCCCTGGGGATGGGGGGAGTGGAACCTAGGGTTCCCCGGGGGGGTGTTGGACACCCATCAGCAGCAGCAGCAGCATCTCCGGGGGATGGGGATGGGGAACGAGCAGCAGAGGGGTGGGGGGACAAGGGCCACGGGTCAGGGCCCAGACTAACAGCTGTCTCCACTCTTCTTCCCCCCTCTGTTCTGCAGCTGCACCATTGGAGGGCCCGCAAAGCACCGGTGCAGCATCAGTGGTCCCGGACAACCCACCGGGGCCATCCCACCAGGCCAGCCCCTCAGCGGAGCATGGACCACGCCCAGGACGAGCCCAACAGTGGCAGAGCCATCTGCGGGCGTCCACGGACCCCCCAGCTGCTCGCCACCCTCCGGCGTCAGCTGGAGGTGTCCAAGCAGCACCTGCAGGTGGAGGAGCTGCGGCTCCATCTCCAGAAGCGAGCACTGGCCTGGCGCCAGGAGGCTTGAGGGGCCTTCGTGTGCACCTTCCAGGACATCATGAGGCACTTGCCCGCCCCCCCCCCCCCGCTGCTCTGCCCGCCGCTCCGCCTACCGTTCCTCCACCATCAGCGTCCTGGGGCCTGCCACCAAGGGGGACCATGGGCCTCCGGACTCCGCCCAGCCCTATCTGCCAGTTCTCCTGGCCCCCATACAGCTTCGACCGGGCCTCTGGCCGAGACGTGGGTCGCGCCGCCCAACACCAGGTGCAGGACAACAGGGGGTGTGTGGCCGAGGACGTTGCCCCACAAGGCCCCTTCTGGCCCCCTCCTTTGGACATATTCCCCCCATCTTTGTAAATAGTTTTTGTTCTACCCCTGTTTTGTACCTGCCCCCCCATGTACATAGTTCCCCCCTTCTTCTGTTAATAATTAATACAGGTTGCACAGTTTTGTTTAAAAAAATTCCATTTATTGCACAGAAGTGTGGGGGGGGTGCTCTTGGGTTCTCTGTGGTGTGGGGGCAGGGAATGTTGTGGAGGATGGGGGGTGCAGTGGGTGGCTCGCCCGCAGCTGGCCTTGCCAGCGTTCACCCCGCAGCCTGGTCAAAATGGGCCCGCAGGGCCTCCCAGTCCCGGATCCCCTCAGGGTGGACTTGGCGACTGGGGGCAGCGGGTGGCTGGATGTCGGCCCTGCCAGCCTCCACAGCCCAGCCCTGGAAGAAGTCCTCTCCCTTGCTCTCCACCAGGTTGTGGAGTGCGCTGCGTGCGCCCACAACCTGGGGGATGTTGGTGAGGCCTGCATCCAGGCGGGTGAGGAGACACCTCCAGCGCCCTTTGAGGCGGCCAAAAGTGCACTTGACCACCTGGCGCGCATGGTTCAAGCGCGTGTTGAACCGCTCCTGGCTGGCTGTGACATGGCCCGTGTAAGGGTGCATGAGCCAGGGCCGGAGGGGGTACACCGCATCTGCAACGAGGCAGAGGGGCATGGTGGTGTCCCCCACAGGGATCTCCCACTGGGGGATGTAGGTCCCTGCCTCCAGCCAGCGGCACAGGCCCAAATTTCTGAACACCCAGGCGTCGTGGGTGCTGCCAGGCCAGCCAACATAAATGTCCAAGAGGCAGCCCCGGCTATCCGCCAAGGCCTGGAGGACCGCGGAATGGTATCCCTTCCTATTGAGGAAGCGTCCTCCGCTGTGCTCCGGGGCATGGATGGGGATATGGGTCCCATCCAGAGCCCCAAAGCAATTTGGAAAGCCCAGGCTGGCAAACCCTGCGATGGCAGCATCCAGGTCCTCAAGCCGCACGAACCTGTGGAGGAGCAGGGCATTGATTGCGCGGACAACCTGCAGGGGAAGGACGTGAGAGAGCACCGGTGAGGGGTGTGCAGGGTATGTCTGGCCCTCCACCCCCAGGCTCTCCCACCCCAGGCTCCCCCCAGGGCTCCCCCCACCCCGGGTCTTCTTACCTCCATGAGGACAGCCCCGACGGTGGCCTTGCCCACGCCAAACTGCTGCCCTATGGATCGGTAGCTGTCTGGAGTGGCCAGCTTCCAGACAGCGATGCCGACCCATTTCTCTACAGTGAGGGCATGTCACATGGGGGGTGTCCTGGTGCCGTAAGGCAGGGGTGAGCCACTGGCAGAGCTCCAGGAATGTCTGCCTGCTCTTTCGGAAGTTTCGGAGCCAGCAGTCATTGTCCCACTCGCCAAGCACCAGCTGCTCCCACCAGTCCGTGCTCGTGGGGTATCTCCACAGCTGGCAGCATGTGCGGTGGGCGGGGGGTGGCTGGGAGGGCAGCAAGGTCTGGGGCTGCTTCTTCATCCCCTGGGGGCAGCTCATCTTCCTCAAATAAAAGATGGTCAGCTACCTCCTGCATGGCACTGAGCAGGGCAGCCACTGGTCCTCCAGGGCCGGGTGTGTGGCTCTCTGGCGGCTGCTGCTGCTGCTGCTGCTGGGGGTCCATACTCCTTCGACGGGTGTGTGTGCCTGTGGCTCTGCAGACCGCATGCTGTGCAGGCTGAGTGTGTCTGGGAGGGGCCCTTTAAGGGAGTGGCTTGCTGTTGCCCCGGAAGTGCTAGTCCGCCCTGTGACCCTGTCTGCAGCTGTTCCTGGCACCCTTATTTCAACTTGGGCCGCTTTGGAGTGTAGACGCTCCCCTTCAGCACCTATTTCGATGTAGTTCTGTCCAACGTTGACATTGAACGTCGACGGCACCAGCCCTGGAGGATATATGGATGCTAATTGTCGAAATAGCTTATTTCGATTTCGCTACATCGAAATAAGCTATGTCAATGTAGCATCCCAGTGTAGACGTAGCTTATAAGACTAAGACAAAGTTTCTATAGGACATTATCAGAACAATACAAAAGTTTCTATATGTTGGAATGTTAACATAGCTCAAAAGTTACACAGGCAATGACTGTTACACAGCTTAGAGAAAGTTACAGGACTTACATCTGCATTGTACTGGGCTAAGTGGAAACTTTATACCACATTACTGAATCTAAGGGTTATGATCATGAATAGAATATGAGTCAACAATGAGGTGCATCTATGCAAAAGACTAATATAATTCAGGGTGTATTAACAGGTGTGTCATACATAAGACACAAGAGGCAATTGTCACACTCTGCTCAGCGCCTGGAAGGCAACAGTTGGCATATGGTGTCCAGTTGTAGGCACCACAATTTAAGATCTAGAATTTTCATTATTAAAGAAAAAAAACCCTAAATCTTTTAAGATTCCCAGAAAACCAGATATATCAATAATGTCAACAAATGAGAAAAGTAATGCCTATATCATTCATAAAAATATAAATGTCATAATATCTTTTTTTTTAAAACGTGCCACATCCATGAAGAAAAAAAGGCTCATTTCCAAAAACTGAGACTTATATTTGCTAGGTATGAAGTATTAATTTACTATTGTACCCTTGCTTATATGCAACAAAGGGAACGTGGAGCCCATATATCACCAGAAATGGGTTCTTTACTCTGGAGCCATTACCAATCCTAAAAGACACAGTTTTACTGACAATGGTCTTGCGGTTGTCATTTTGAATGTATTAATTGACTAGCCAGCTGAAAGAACTGTTAAGCTAAATTATTTGACTTCTACGACAAAGGGCAAAAATGTGCTGTGGACTTAGTTGCATTGATCAGTGCAATTATTTTGTATTTATAATGGGGAATAAGCCTGATCTTTTTTCACGTATGACAGGAAGTTAATAGCATGACATAATTCTGTGTTTATGGAGCTAAAGTGGCTGTTTATGAAGAGGACTAGTTGCACACCTGCAACTGCAACTAGTATTCCGCCCATGTGTGTGCAAAAGGACTTCCTGATGCTGCTTTCAAACTCTTCCTTCCCGTACACTTTGCACCTTCCTTCAAGTTCCACCTGCATTGCTATATATTTTCTTTTAACAATTTTTGTCATCTTTTCTGCAAGCATTTGCTGGGTGGCTAAGGCCAGATGATGTCTTGTACACTCAACCCATTGCAGCTTCGTAATAGTTCATGTTTTGTAATAATCTCTCACTTCTTGTTAATGCTGTTGGTGAGGGAATTGCTTCCATCCTCTTGCTGCCTTCATTCTGTTGGGAGTTTTCTGTTAGTTACCTATAGGTCTTGATACTTCTGGCACTCCTGTGTCAGTCCAGCTAAAGTTTGGTGTGTTTTCTCCATCTTCCAGGCCCTGGCCTTGCTTTAGACATTTGTTTTGGATGTTCTGGTTGTCTGCCACTATTCTGCGGTTGTCTTTGATTTCATCTGTGCTGTTGTCCTAGTCAGTAGCTAACCGAAGTAGCCTGTGTCCCACTGCAGCTTGGTCTCTTTCCTTTTGCCATTGCTTTGTGCGGCTGTGTAATGGCTAGAACCAGGTCTACCACCTGTGTATAATGGTCTCAGGAGCTTGGCTCCTTTGTTGTATTGGACTGATTCCTTGCAAAGGTACTCTGTCAGGCCTTGTCTACACAAACATTTAGTTCACACCATGCTTGTGTGTGACTCTATAGTGCACTAGTACAGGCTAAATCTCTGAAATTCATGATTCTCTCATCTGGCAATATCTTTAGTCCATAAGGACCATGGATGTTGCTGGACCAGAGAGGTGCGGTGCATGGAGGGTGCAGGGAGATGCAGCTAGATCAGTACTCAGAGTCCCAGGCATGGCAGCCACAGCTGGGCTGGTGGCAAGGGGAGCCAACAGAAGCCAGGGAGCAGCAGCTGGGGAGCCTTGTCCTGGGAGCTGTGGAAGGGGCTGGAAAGCCATGGCCCGGGAAAGCCAAAGCTGGGGCCAGAGGGTGCGCAGCCAGGACTGGGGAGCTTTGGCTGAGAGAAGATGGGGCTGGTGACTGGCCAGCCAGGCTAGCTGTGGCCTGGGAAAGCCGTGGTTAGGGCTGGGGAGCTGTGATCCAGGAAAGCCACAGCCGGGGCTAGGGGAAGTCGTGGCTTGGGCCAGCGAGTGTGTGGCCAGGACTGGAAAGCCTCAGCTGGGGCCAGGAGTTTGCAGATAGGGAGCCAAAGCTGGGGAGCTGTTAGGGGCTGGGAAGCCATGAACAACAGCCAGGAGAAGAGCCCAGGAGCAGGGGCTGGAGGTCAGCAGGGGTGCTTTGACTTTCTGTGGTCTGACAAAATCCCCGGTCCAGGACAGCTCATGTCCCAAGGGTGCCGGACCAGGGAAGTTCAATCTGCATAGTGCTTCAAGTAAGCCATACCCCACAAAATGTGCCTTCAGTTTACACAGCTCCTGCCTGGGTGTCATCTGGATTGTCTATCTGCAAGTATCTGGACTAGGAATCTACTGTGATCATGTGTTTCCTGTCATTAAAAATCAACAGCTCGTTATGACTTTTTTTCCCAGGGTCTGCTGAGATTTCACAAGAGTATAACATCTCCTTCTGTTGGCAAACACAATACTCTTTACATACCTCACACTGTTCCGTATTCTCAGTGGGGAATTCTCGCCTAGCTGGTGGACACACTCCTGTCTTTTCTCAGACATGTTCCTGTCTCTATGTGTGATGTATGTGTCTGACACACAATGGCAGCTTTTCAGTCTGCTGGGATCACTACTCAGTCCTTGAAATAAACAAACAGCCAAAAAATCCCTCTGTCTTGAGCATGCACACACACTGATTGTCCTTTTCCTGATAGAAAGCTGTGACCTCCTTTCACTCTACATACCTTTGTACCTTTCAATCTGGCCTGCCCTGGAGTGAGAATCACTTTATTGTTTGTAGTATCCCACTCCATTCTGTTTTGTTATCTGAATCGTTCCATCAACGTTGCAAAGGTTTTGGAGATTATTCACTTTATCTCCTGTTCTACCGGGCCGTTTGGGCTGTATTCCCCTGCTTAGTGTATCTGCCACCAGTAATGATTGTCCTGAGGAGTACTTTGTGTTCCCCTCACAGCACTGGAGTCTTCACAAAATGTACTATAATAACCTGGATGCACTCAGCCATGGCTTTGTCATAATATTTTCTTATGGTTCATGATAAGACAGTATGTCTACCTTGTGCCAAAAGGTGACCTGATGAATAATTTATTTCCAAACTGTTTAGCTCCTTTACTATCTGACCATACCACTTTCTGGATCTGTTATGCCTCTGTTAGCAAATGCTATAGGCTGCTGGCTTTACTTTAGGGTTGATCCTAGGCCTTCTTTGAAGGCATCACACATAAGTGAGTAATGCTTCAGAAATGGTGTCTTGCTTACAACTTTCTTTACTCATCTCAAATGCTTATTTTTGAGTCTCGACTACTACCATGCTGCATTGTTGTGTATTAACTGTCTCAAGAGCTCCCAGCCTACGGACAAGTGAGTGGAGAATCTTGAAAGATAGGTAGCCACCCCTCTTAATTGTTAGACTCCCTTCACACTGTTGGGTCTTAGTTTCACAGAATACAGTTGGAGTCCCCCAGAAGTCAAGAGATGTAGGAGAGTTTCATTCTCTATAGCTCTAGCTTGTCTGCATTTGGTCCAACATTCCCCTCCTGCACCTACTGGGGAGTTACCACACTTTGTCTCACACTCCAGGATTGTACCTTTGTTGACATCTTCTTGTTCTTCAATAACAATCTAATTAACCTGCTATCTTGATGCCTGGTTGTCCCTCTAGTGCCTGGTTCAATTTACAGTAGAAATCCTCTGGGTCCAGGCTCATGCCCAGAGACAATCATACCCATCAATACCTGCCAACAGGTGTTGCAAAGGTAGGCAGGTTCCTCTAGCTCCATATACTCAAACCTTTTCTTGGCACTGTATTTAACAGTTTATTTATTAATTACACTAACCACTCATAGATGGGGCAGCAGAGAAAGAGCCTACATGACCTGAGAAGCAGAAATGCACATTCACTAACATTACTATCAGAATACAATTACCTGAAAGCAATTCAGAGGTCTAGTTGACCTTTTACATTACAACTATCCAGATTTATCTTTCTCAGACTCTGAGAACATTTATAAACCAACAAAAGATTTATTTATGATATATAAGTAATTAAGTATGGATAATATTGAACTCAATACTCCCTCACCCAAGCTGTCTTTATTGACAGTTAAATCTGCCTTTTAATGCCACTTCAGTTCCTACTCATGACAGAGAATGTTGGAAATGAAATGCAGAGGGAGAGTCAGTCGTGTTTCCTCTTATTTTGCTACTTTTTAATATACAGAAGATTAATAGACAAAAATAAAATAAACAAAAACAAATGAACCACAGCAAATTTGTCTGAACAATGTCCATGCTCTATAAAGATATAGAAGAGTGTTTTACACTGTAAAAAGCTACAACATAAAGTAGCTGAAACCTCAACACTATTGTATTAAGGCAAGAACAGCATAAATGCCGATGGAACTATATAAGGTGCAATTTATTTCTAAATTTAACTTAAATTGAATACTGTCTTGGTTCCTCACGGAATAGTTGGAAAGTTCACAGGCTTATTTTCTGTTTATCTCAAAAGCAGCAGCCACAACCTAGGCCTGCCTCCATTCTCATACAAAGAAAAATGCTATCGATCAAAGGGAGGATTTGAATGTCATTATTTTCTCCTGCACATCATTTAGGCTGCAGTTAAGGCCAATCCAGCAAGCAAAGTGCAACTGAAGTCATTTCCAGTTCTTTAAGCAATGGCTTTAATTTGCTTTAAATGATATTACCACATGTGCCTCATTTAGCCTCCTTAAAGGTGAAACATCACCGGATAATAGTACAGTGCAAGATTAGGTATTGGCTTTATAAATGTGCAGTGAGAGGAACAGTTATGGAGGCATGAGAAATAACCATATTTCATGGTGAATTCAGAAGATGCCTCATTTTTTTGAACAAATGTCTATTATTAACTAAAAAAGCTTTTTTGCTGTGAAGACTTGAATTTTTTTTCAGTATTTCAGGGCTTAGGCAAGCTAATATTTTCACATTTAAAGGGGGAATTTTAGAGTTCTAAACCTATGGGATCAAAATTTCTCAAAGATTGTTCTGCAATTTACAGAGAACACAGCTATTGATGCAACGTGTTGTATCAAGTCACACTGCTCTCTATAGCTTAAGCAATTCAGTATGTCACAAACACAGATTACATGTATGTCTGCTGATCCCACAGATCTCTGAAAGAAACTTCTCAAAGACTACCTATCTCAATTTCATAACTGGGAAGTCTGAACTCACCATGGAAATATATCTACGACCATAATATTGCAAAGTATCTAATACACTTCTACGGTGTTTAATACACTTCTGTCTGTGTTGTATTGGGGGGAAAGTCCAATGACCTTTTAGTTCTAGAATTAAGTGCATTTTTCAGATGTGAATGCAGAGTGTTCAGTTTGGCACTGCCAATAGGTTCTGAAGCCACTAGCCTGGAGTAGGTAATGATGAGGTTCATAAGCAATATTGTGGTTCCATAAAAGGTTTTGTGCTTGTCAGATTTTCCTCGTGGAAATTGAATTAGCCCATATATCTCTTCAGGACATAAGGATATCACTGTTTGGGTTTTTTTTTTTTCCTGTTCTCTGTGTCTATTGCTGTTTTACAACTCAGAAAAGGTAACTTTATTATGAGACTGCATGACCATGGTATTTCACAGCCTCATGGTGTTTTATCAACTTGCAGAAAAGATCTGTAAACCCGCCAGGATCACACATCACATAAAAACATTAGCTTCCACAAATTGGAAAAATATTTCTTAAAAAGAAACACACACAATTCCCTCCCCCCAGCTTTTTAGTAGATCTCTTAGGCTATGTTTAAATGACAGCCTAACTTCGAAATAAGCTATGCAATTTGCGCTATGTAAATTGTTTAGCTTATTTTAATGTAATAGCGAAATAGGCTATTTCGGCATGTGGTGCTGTCTAAGCAGCGCCACGTGTCAAAATAAAGCACTATATCAAGGCATCCATTAGTCCTCTTGCAATGAGGTGTACAGGGATGTTGAAAAATATTTCAAAATGACAGGTGTGTTGCATAGAGGGGGGGCAGCTATTTCAGGATATCGCAGAATCCCGAAATAGCTCCTGCCATACAGAGAGAGCCTAAGTCGTGTAACAATGAAATTTGCTGCCTGATGTAACCTGACCAATTTTTATTTGTTGCAACAGTAAGGGCAGTAGAAGCCTGAGTAATGAGAATTTCAAATATTCTGCTCCCCCTACTCCCCGCCCCACCATCCCCCCCCCAACACACACACTGCTTATCACCCATTGGGTTTAATATTGTAATGTGTGTATCAGTGGCATGTATGGAGAAGGGACACATTACCCAGAAGTCGTAAATATGGCTGAGAGTCAGACTATGCCATTCAACTTGTGAAATAACGGATGCTGCCACCCTTCCCCACAATCAGTAATTATTCCATCAGGAATGCTATTTAAGTCAGCGAGGCTGTTCACAAAGTGAGATATTAGACCACATAAGTAAGGGTGACAAAATATGGTCCCAAATGAAATCACATTCATGGCCATTTTTTTGCCCTTGCTAGATAGTACCATTCTCCACTAATACAGTACTATGCAGCATGGATAAGGGTGTAGAATGTAGTCTTTTTCTTGTACATAATATTACTTAAAACTTTTCAGCCTGAATCCATAATCTGGATCCATATAAACTTTGTTCATTCCTGTAAAATAGTAATTCTGAAATACCAACATTGGTCCTGGTCATAGTTTTGGGCTACTTAATATGGGCACAATAGCGACAAACCAACTGCAATATATAACCAAATGTGTGACAGACCTGAAACTATAAATATTTAAATCTTTGTACAAGGTCAGCTTTGTGGAATAGTATCCCAGTGACACCGAAAATACCTAGTTAACTTCTTAATAGAGTAGTTGTGTGATTTCCAATTTTTTAAGTGGTACAATATTTGTTTCTGTATAATAACATTTTCATACACAGCAAAATAGCAAAAAATTCTGTTCTGGTGGTTTAACAATCATTAAACATGTTTCAGGCTTTGCTAAAGTTTTGTATGGAAATAATAGCCAGGTCTACATTACCTAGAAGATCGACGCCGCTAGGGGTTTGTGACCGCATGAGGGGTCAGCAGTCAACCCCTATACTCCTTGCTTTCATGAGGACTAAGAGAGGGCAAAGAGAGAAACTCTCTCTTTGACCTTTCTCAGTGAGGACAGCCAGGTAAGTCAATTGCAACAATGACATTGCCATAGCTAGATATCAACTTCACTACCTTGTGTAGAACAAACCAATGTGTTACAAAAAAACCCTTCCTGTTGGATCAAGTGAAGAGGTACCCTTGCTTTGGTCCTACTTAGTCATATTGAACTAACATTCAAGAAAAAAGGGGCAAATCAAACTCTACTGGGGGCCTTGCACCCCATTCCACCATCTCTTCCACTCTGAGGCCTACTTTTATCTTTTAGGGGCCCTTATTGGCTAGTTGTAAGTCTGGGAATTATCTGAACAATGTCCTTAGTAGTAATCACAGGATTACTTTAAATAAAGTTTAGATTGACGTTTTCTAGATTTTCAGATCACGAACCATATTGTCTAATGTATTTATATGGAACCTATTGCAATGGAATTCCAGGCCTTATTTTTGGGACATTGTGCTCCCACTGCAGTACCACTAATTATTTATTAAGTGGCTTCCAGAAACTTTATTATGATGTATTGAAAACTGTATTATAAGGAGAAGTTATCATTTTAATCTGTGAAGGGTTTCCAGGTTCTACTTATAGCCTGTGCAGCTCTGTAGTAAGTAAGAGTGAGTTATACCTCTCTATTTTAGCTAACACCTATTTTGACTCTCTGTGTTTTGGGGTTCTTGGATGTTTTTGTTCTGAATTCTAAGAAAACAGGAATGATATAATTTAATCTTTCAACAGAATACTCAGTTTTTATCTCTCTTCTCTGTACATATGCTGTGAACATAGCGTTACAGTAGAATTAATTTCTAGGTATGTCACTTGCCAAAATATTGCCCTTGGGCAGTGGATCCCTTAGTGATGTTTAGTTTCTTGGGCTAAGTCTACACTAGACTAAGAAAGTTGACCACGGATATCCAGTTAGCTACGCCAATTCCGTAGCTAAAGTCAACGTATCCATGCTCTGCTAACTTGCCTGTCTTTATGGGGTAAAGTCAATGAGAGTGTTGCTCCTGTCAACCTCCCTTACTCTTTGCATCTCGCGAGGAGTACAGAGGTTGACTGCAACTCCATGAGGTTGATTTCACACACAAATTCTAGACGCATGAAATCAAACCCTGGAAGATCAACCCTGAACAGGTCAATCTTCCAGGGTCATGTAGAAGCAGCTTTAGAGAATAAGATAGGGCTGAGGAAGGTAGCAAAAGATAATGGCATGGTCTCTTTTTTCCCCTCCATTTTCAGGGGTGGCTTGGATGTGACACAACTTCTTGAGTTGGCATTGTTGATCAGAGTTTCTTTGCCGAATTGCACCACAGCTATTGCAAAGCCACTAAAGCTTTCCTTTGTGATCCATGGAACAAATGTTTTCCAATGAGCCAATGAACAAAACTCTTCTGTGCAAGCCAGGTAGGCAATATCAGTTGTGAAAGTTTCACTTGTATTGACCAGTTCCCAGGTAATGTTGCTAGTATGCTGACTGCCATGTCAGAATATGTCCATGTGCACCATTCCATATACCCTCTTACTTGCTTGGACTTTGTTTTCCAACAGATTTTTTGAAATTCTAGTGCTTCCACACCACCCCTTAAATAATCCTCATCCTTTCAAAGGCTCTCTTGACTCTCCTGGAACCTCAAACCTTTCTATGCTAGTATAGGCATGTTCTTTTACACAATAGAATAATGCCATTTGTTTCCTTTGCCCTCTGGCTAATTAGTTGTTCTCTGGCATTGGGATGAGTGGATGATGAGTGTTACAGCCCCAATGATTATTACCAACAACTATTTTTCAATAAGGACATGAGCTATGAGTATAACCATAACCCAGGTTCTCTTCCAATTTCTGCTGCAGCAGTTTTGTGAAAAGAGTGATCACTTTATTTCAAGATAAACATTTTTAAAGAAATAAAAACAAAGGTCAGCTGGGCAATTTTGAGTAAACATTAAGCCTCCACTTCAGGGAATTAAGAGGAAAAAACCTGCTTTACTGCAGAGACTATGCTGAAGTCTTGCCAAGCCTCAAAACATTCAGATTGGTTAACTGCCAAAATTTTGTTATGCATCAAATGCCTAGTTTATACAAGCTTGCAGACCTACTAAAGCTCTTAATGAACTATTTTAAAGGCCTTTCCACTGTGGAAGGCAGAGGAAGAGGTTTGCCTCCACCATATCCTTTTGTTTTAGCTGAATTGGACAAGAGAATCAAGTGACTTCTTTTGGATGGAGTGACTGACTAGCACAGATCCTTCTAAATGTGTTGGTTAGGCAGGCAGGATATTTATTACATTACACTTGAGTGTGTTGTCACTGTGGATTACGCTATAGAGGTTTGGAACTGGAACTTAATGGAAGCTCAAAAAGTGTTTGTCCAATGACAACACACTCAGTCATTGAAAATCTAAGCATTACATCAGCAAGAAAAATGCTTATTGGCTAACACATTCTGAGGGCAGGTTCTAAAAGTGGCAGCTTTCAATTAACCCTTTTGTGGGTTCCACTTACTGGATAATCCCCAGTTTAATAAAATCAGCAATGTTGTGCTAAATTCTGATCAGAATTCTACAGGTGTAAATCCTCTTAAATCAGGTCAATTACTATGGCTTGTCACCAAGGTAAGAGGAAATCAGAATATGGAGTACAATGAATGTTTGCTGAACTAGTACACCATTAGCATTTGCTGGGTGGTTGGGCAACATCTTAATATCAATAAGGTCAATGGCAAAGTGATAATTAACTTCAGTGAGGCCCTGATTCCAGGAAAGTATATAACAGTGCATTATGTGCAGTGAGTTTCACTCTATCTGTGAAGCTGTTGCCTTTTTGGGGTTGCCCTTCAGCCGGGATTTAATCTGCAGTTAGTATTTGTACAGTAAATTCAGTACAGAGATTCCCCTGCAATACAGGAGGGAATATTTTGTAGCCCATATATATTATTGCTTTTGTCTGATATTTTTCAGTACTTTGCCTCTGAAAAGTGGTGACCCTGAACTGGATAATATTTTGAGACATATGTTCAACTTCCTCTCCTATTTTTAAGTTTATAGTAGATTAGCGTGGGAGGTGAAGAAGTCCAATGCAAATACTAAGATAAGCATGTGATTTAGCAGACTCAGACTGACACCTAGTGATTGTTGTGAATATGATACATTTGTCCATTTTTTTATTATTATCTAGCAATTTTAGTTTGTTGTCAGATAGCCCAATAAACCAACAAGGGAGTTTTGTAACACGTCTCATTAATATGCCTAGCTTATGTGGTTAGGCTAACAAGTAAATTGTTACAAGAAAGAAAATTACATTAATAGTGCATTCCTTTGTAGACTGTAGCCACGTGTTTGGAGCTGCTGGGCTCCTCTCTGCCTCTTTCTTACAAGCCAACCACCAGCAAAATTTAAAAAGCTTATATTTTGTCCTACATCTGAAATAGAGGACAGAGAGAGAGAGAGAGAACAGGCGTTTTAAAAGATGAACTTCTTTTGTAAAGTACAAGAATCTTGAGGAAATCTTTCTTCTAGTGAGGAATTGCTCACCAAATTATAGTGCAAGAGTCAGTTAAGGAAATGGTTCTAATCAAGGTCAGTTAATGTTGTTGTTCAACCTTTTCAAGTAAGAAATCTACCCCTTTCTTACCTGGCAGAAGGGCCGCTGAAGCTTTAATAGAAACAAAATATGATATAAGAGGTGTTCAGGGTCTAGGAAGAGAGTATGAGAAAATGATATTAAAAATAATTCTGTTTTTTTCTGACAAGTGTAATTCACTAAATACCCTACAGCAAACATTTTTGAAATGCAACATTATCTGCAATGGGAATTAGTCTTTGTGCCAAAATTATCTGCTACTGAGAAAATAGCTATTAATAACTATGCTCAGATGAAGGGAAAATAACTTAGTTACAATCCTGTCAATACAATTGTAATTAATAGGTGTCTGTGAAATGTATACAGCCATACAGTGAACAGTACAAAATATCTGAGGGCTCTGTGTACAATGTGAATATTTGTCCTAGTATTGTCCTGGGACCAGTATAGGCGGGTCACAAAATCAAATTTCAGATCCAAATAAAGCTGAAAATTTAGAACCTCTGGCAGCTGGAACATATTATGAAGTCAGTTGAATTTAATTGCAAACAAGTTATCTGCTGCCATGACAACTATCCACAAAAAACAGTAAATGGTTCCATTTAGGATTATGAGCCAACAAAGCCTTAAGATTGAAGGAAAAAGTACTGTAAGTACTTCAATGGAGAAACATTGCAGATGCCAAAAGCTGTACAGAAAGCTGCCACCTTCTGTCAGCTGGGGAGAAATATTCAGATTTCTCATGGGGAGGAGGGGATTAAAGTCCATGTACAGTCTAGTTCTGCCACACACACAATGCCCTAGTGAAGTCCTACACGTTTACCTACACATGCAGAAGTATGAGTACACAGTGGGAGGATTCAAACATTTAAATCTCATTAACATAATCTGTTAATTTTTATGGATTTAAAGAATTTTCAGTCCATTCATACCATCCAATGTGCTATCTGGTGGGTATAAAAGGAATTATCTTATATATGCACATGTCAGTAGGCCATTAGAAAACTGAGCAATCATGGTAAGAATTCAGTGCAGATGGCTTTGTTTATTAGCCCTCCTTCATAAAACTGGGTGCTAATCATCAGACAGGAATTAGGAGAATACCGGCAATAGGGTCACCAATTTTATTGACGGTACTGATGCCTGTAAGTTAAGTAAACTACAGGATGATTGATGGGTGAGGGATATGGCTGCTGGTGGGCCAGCAGTGTGCCCTATAAGCCAGGAGCAATCTTCCATAGCAAAGAACCAATTTAAAGGAGGGTGAAATGCAACCAGTTGCATTAATTTTACCTTTACATTTGACATTCACTTCTTTGTGTTAGTCATTTTAATATTACAGATACTGAGTATCTGACTGTTTTCTCTCTCACAGCCTGTTGGTACTCTAAAACATGTTGATTACAATCAAAGCAGTAAATTGCTCAAAAAGTGTGACCATCTCCACAATACTTGAGCCAGTTTCCTTCTCTTATCATCCAGATTTCTATTAATTCATATTTTCCTATTCAGTCCTTTAATTTAATCATTATCTGCTTTAATTATACCATTCATGATTTGGGCCCTGACTTTCAGGTTCAGCTGAGCTGCACCTGCACCAGTGAGGAAAACTGACAGTCACCACACACTGCAGATAAAGGTGAAAAAACTCAGGGTCACTGCCAATCTGACCAGAAGGGTAATTCCATTCTGACCCCACATATGGTGATCAGTTAGACTCTGAGTTTAGGATCAAGAACCAGACAACTGAGTACCTGAGGGGGAGAATGCTCAGTGGTACCTCAAGGCACCTCACCCCATCTTGTGTCCCATCTCCAGCTGGGGGAGTCCTCCATGTTTCAGAAGAAGATCAAAACAAAACAAAACAAAACAAAACAAAACAAAAAACCCTCCAAGAACACATGAGTGTGAGGGAGAATCCTTGACTCTTGCCAGTGACCAGCTGATACCCTGAAGCATGAGCTTTAGCATTATGAGACTTAAACTGGAAATGAGCCCCAGGGCTGCTGAGCCCCACCATGAGGTACCCCGTCATATGACATCACTCACAAATTTGCCCAGCCTTCCATTAGAACTGATGAAATTGTTTGCCCTTACTCCCCTCCACAACTCTTAATGTGAGGCTAATCCAGGGCCTCACCTCTCTGGTGGGTAGAAGCCGTCTTCTAACTTTCAAGCAAAATTTATCCATGGCTAGTACATATCCATTTACGCCACTAATATGCTGTAGCTTAACTAGCTCTTTCACCTGGCGTTTGCCACCCTCCCTTATCCATGTGTTTATAGAGCACGATCAATGTTCTCCCTAATCTTTTCTATCCATGTGTGGATTTGTTTCATTCACATGAAGAGTAAATTTTATGTGCACTGACACGTGTGTGAATATGCAGTACCAGTAGAAACAAAACAAAACAACAACCAAAAAAACCCTAGCTGTGAGTGCTCCACTAATCAGCTGGGCAGCATTTGAATCTCTCCTGAGCGGCTACACAAGCACACAGGGAACACTGAGAACAATTGTATTCCCTCTCAGACTTCCTTTTCCAAAATTAAGCAAGTCCAGCTCTTCCTGTCTCCTCTCATAAAATAACAGCTCTGATTATTCCACTAGCTCCTCTCTGTGTCTGTTCCAGTTTAAATACCTCTTTCTTGCACATGGGCGATTGATATTGTACACAGTATGAGGCTTTACCACTGCCTTGTACAATGAAGTTAACACTTCTGTGTTTTTACTGGAAAAGATAGTGAATACATCCTCGCACTGCATTTGCCTTTTTTTTCATGCCCATGTCCCACTGGTGGCCCATAGTTATCCTGTGATAGACCCATTGTCACCCAGGTCTCTCTTCTCTGCCTCCTTGCCTATTCATATTGGCTACATTTACAACAGAGTGACCTGGTGACAGATGTTACTGTTGGAAGAGATCTTCTGACATAACGTCTGTCAACAGAGCATGTCCATACAACAAAGTGGATTGCTCTGTCAAGCCACTCTGTCAACGGAAAGCGGCCAGACTGCTCGGACGCTTTCTCAACACAATTGGCCCTGAAACCCCGGCACACAGGGTCACATGGCCTGCAAGCCCTTCTGGGAGCACCAACCAGGTGCGCCCTAAAGGGCCTCCCCATCCATGTTCCCTGCCCATGCTGAGGCTCACCTACCTTGTTGAGGGACAGCATAGCTACTGAAGGGCTCACACGCTTTCTGTGACAGACTTGTACTTTCCAGATAGCCATGGTGCTAGAGCAAGCCCTGGGCTTGCACTGGACCCACTCACAGCTTCTTGAGCTGTTGCTTACCCAGATCACAGTTGTCCTCCACCTCCTCTGTGGTGGGGACGTGCCTTACACCAGTATCGAGGAGCCCGCCCTCGATGTCCCAGGATTCCATCTGTACTCACCCCCTCGGGTGATCAGACGGGTCTGGAGGTACACCTCTAGTTCCAGCTGGTGGGACTGGCTGGTCATGGGGCAGTGGAATGACCAATAGCGGCTCCAGAACTTCTGAATGCAGAAGGACACCTTCTTAGAGCTCTGCACCTGGCTAGCCCCCACCTTCCAGAGACAGGACAAATGGATGTGGCCTGTCATTCCCACAGAGAAGCAGGTTGCCTTCACCCTATGAAAGCTCACCACTCCAGACAGCTACTGCTCCACTGGAAACAAGTTTGGTACTGGGAAGACCACCGTCGGAGCTGTCCTCATGCAGGTAAGGTACTGTTGGGCTCTAGGCCTGGGGTGTGGGGATGGAACCAGGTGGAGGGCACATTTTAAGCATGTTTTAGGTGCCTCCTGACCCAACTAGACATGAAGAAGCAAAATCTACCCCAAGTATCGGCTGCCTGTTGTACCCTCCACAACACAGTGGAGCAGAAGAGGGAGGCCTTCCTCCTGGGGTGGGGTATGGACACCAGCTATGGCTATGAACAGTCAGGCACTGCTCCACAGTCCACCAGGCCCATCAGGACAGACTGCAGATCCAGGAGACACTGAGGGAGAGCTTCTCCTATGGCCCCCAATGACCCTCCCCAAGACACCCCCCAGTAGGGCCTTGGGCTCACAGCCCTACTCTATCCCCACCATGACCCCCTCCCTTTGCCCAGTCACCCATCCTGGACTCTCCTGAATAAAGAGGGACACAGTGGTGGTGAACAAATAACTTATTTAATATTGATAAATGTGTGCACAATAAACATGGTAAAAAATGATGTTCAGTGTGCAAGTAGGTAACCACATAGGTTGGGAGGCTTGGAACAGGGAGTGGAGGTCTTCATTCTAAGATGGGGGTAGAGGGCTACAACCCAGTGGGGGGAACAGGACCCTGAGGAGCGTTGGCCTTAGGATCCCCTCCCATTGTGGGTTTGGGGCCAGGAGTGCAGGGAGGTATATAGGTTGGTGGGCTGTGGTGGGGTCAGGCTCACCAGGTGGAGTGTGGAGGTGTTGGCAGCAGGGAGAGCAGGCATGGTGAGGGGCAGGTGGGCCTGGGAGCAGGGGCCCCACCATGTCCATTGCCCACTGCAGCATGCCCGGTAGCAGGGCTCTGGAGGTTTGGGGGAGGACATGGAGAGGGCAGTGGGTGGGTAGTGGGGGCAAATGGAGGCAGTGGTCATTGGTGCCTGGGCCAATAAGGCATGCCAAATGGTGGTGGCTGCATCAGCTTGGGCCATGAGTTGATCCCATGCCTGTGTCCACCATGCCCATTCCTATGCCCTCCACTCCAGGTCGGCCCACAGCTGCAGCTCCTGGAAGTCAGCCTGCCTCCTGAGGGTGGATGTGTAGACCAGCAGGGCAGCCTCATCAGGCTGGTGATGACCCCTCCAACTGTGGGCCCACTCCCACAGTCGTGGGGTGCCAACTCTCTCAGGTGCCAGTCCTAGGCTGCCTGCCTCCAGTCCCTGGATGGAGCTGTTGGCCCTGGCGGAGTAGTGGGGCTGTTCTGGCTCTCAGATGGTCCTGCTGTCAGGAAGAGAAGAAGAAGAGATAGTGATTCATTCCCACAACACAGCCCCTAAGGCCTTGCCCCCTTCCACTCTGAGCAGCAGCCACCACCCCTGGGCCAAGGGGTGAGAGCAAAGGCATGTGCGCCCTGCCCGCCAGGCCCTGCTGCACAGGTACATTGTGGTGCCTCAGGGACCAGGCTGACTGCTGCACCCCTCCCCCACTTGAAATGCTAGCAGCCATGGGAGTTGTGAGGTCCAGTCACAGAGGAGTCCCCACAAGGTCCTTGAGATCAGGTGGCCTCCAATGAGGCTGGCAGAGGGCTGGTGCCTATGCCTGGGGCTGCCTGCTGGGTCCTGGTGGGACACGCTGCCTTGCACATGGGTGCATGTACTAGCCCGCCAGCATGGGGTCCTGCCCAAGCTGGCATGGCAAGCCTTGCCACGTGCCCTGTCTGCTCCTGCTCCCCATGCTCTCGTGCGTGTGATGTGTGGGGTACTTACTGGTGGCTGCCTTGAAGACGTCTGAAGATTCCCTGGTGGAGGCCTGGGTGGAGGGACCTGAGTCCAGGACAATCACCAATGTGCCCTCTCTTGTGTTGGGTTCCAAGATCAAGTCCAGCCCCAGCTCAGGCTCTGGTTCCAGCAGCAGTGGGGGACAGGCCTCTCAAGCCAGGTCCACAGCTGTGGTGGTGAGGGATCCATCCTTGCTCCCCAAGAGCTGGTAGAGCTCATCAAAGTAGAGGCAGGTGGTAGGTCCTGCCTCTGACCACCGGTGACTATCCCAGGCCCAAGAGAACCCCTGCCTCAACTCCTTCACCTTCAGCCAGTCTTACTCCATTTTCTGGGTGGGGTGGGCCTAGTATGCGAGGGTGATGGCCAGCCAAGCATGTGCTGGGGTGTTCTCTTCTTGGCAGAGAGGTCTAGGAAAATGTCCTTCTTGGCCCAGAGGTAGAGTAGGTCCTGGAGTTTGGACCCCAGGCCTGTCATTTTGTGCCCCAGAAGGGTTCCTAGAATCCCTCCTGAGACTCTCTGCAGGGTCCTGGGGGGTTGCAAGGCTGCTGTCTTGTGACCATCAGGTCAGATTCCACCATTGGGAGTGGCTGTGGAGCAAGGTGAAGAGCAGCTTGCTACCGGGCTGCTTCCATGATCTCAGCTTCCTGCTACAGGCTTTCTAGGGATCCCTGTGGCTTTAAGACTGACTGGAGGCCGGGAGCATAGAGCTATGATTGTGGTGGGCAGGATGTCTCCCTGGACAGCTGGTCAGCAACATGGAGGTGCCCTCTGTTGACAAAAGTCCCCCTAGAAAGTCCATACAGCTTTTTTGTTGTCAGATTCTGCTGAGGAAGGCATTCTGCCTCATGCAGGAGAGGCAGAAGTCTGTTGATAAATGTGCTGCTTTCTGTCAATTTACTGTTGACAGAACGCATTTTTAGTGTAGATGCTCTGCGAATTTTGTTGACAAAACTCTTTAGTGTAGACCTAGCCAATACTGAGTGAAACTCCCTCCAGTATAGAAGGGCAGCACACATGTATATTATACTTAAGTCCTGCTTTGAGCATTTATTTGGGATTTAAGTGGTGCCTACGCCTAGGGCTAATGCCCAACGTGCAGGTGAATTTCGCCCATTAACAAGTCTTTTTTTTTCTTTTTTGCTGCATAATCCTATATTCATGATTATTTCCTTGGCAAGGGAGATAGGCCACACTGCATCAGAATCAGACACAATGCATAGGGCTCCGTTATGTAAAAGGAGGATCCTATAGTGGTGAAGAGTGTGACAAGTGATATGACACCAAGCATAAGTAAAATATTTTTGTTGGTTTGTTTTTGCTGGCTAGTACTCCTCAAGCTGTTTAGGACAGAAACAACTACTGTGCTGTTTGCCACTCTCATAGCAGCTTGCAAATATTCCCCATTGCCAAAGGGATTCTGAATGACTATTCCTCCAGGAAAACTAATTATATTTCTGAGGTAACAGCTACAGTTAAGTTTAAAGGATTTTAGATTTTTTCTTTATCTGACATGCAATTAAAATGGATACATGAAGGCTCTTCTATATCATTTGACAGGAAGTTATTAGCAAAACCTCCAGCTTCAGGGAAGACAAATAAACAGCTGGAACTAAAATGTGCTGATGGTCAGCCCTTAAAAGTCAATGTAGGACTAATGATAATCATTCAAAATTTTGGGTGTGTACCCAAATTCTTTGAGACTTCCCTTTCTAGGAACCTTCCAGTATTCTCCTGCCTCACAAAATGCTACCAACACAGCCTGATCCAGGTTTCTCATCTATTGCTCTGATGCAGATCAATTCTCTCTCTCATTCTCTCTCTCTCTGAGTGTAGGGGTCCACTCTTTGATGGAAGAAGTTGGGCACAAGAACCCAGTAACTTCTGCACTAGCCCATAAAGTTGGTGGTCTCATCCAGCTTCAGGACACTTTGCTTGGCCACACTACCCCACCCTTTTGGAAGGGGCATGTAAATTACAGCCATTTGAAAATGCAAATAAGGTGCTTCCATGCATATGCAGCACCTCATTAGCATAATGGTGGCCATGCAAATTGCAAAGCTGCTAACTTAGAAGTGCTGGCCGGCAGTCAAGCTGCAGGCACTTCAAAACATGTGCACAACTTCGAAATTCCCTTGCTCACAATTCATTTTGGGAGAAAGGGAATTTCGAAGCTGGGAACCTATTTGACTGTTGGTCAGCACTTTGAAGTCAGCAGCTTCGAGATTCGTGCGGCCACCATTATGTTAATGAGGCACTGCATACGCATGGCAGCACCTCATTTGCATTTTTGAATGGCAGTGATTTACATGCCCCTTCCAAAAGGGAGGGGTAGTGTGGCCACCACCTTTGTGTTTGCTAGCTATTTGTGCCCCAGGGTACACCAAAGTATTTTTTGAAAACCCAAATAACAAATGGTATGGGGACTTGCTAACACAGTACAGCAAAGACAAGAGCCCCAGGAGGTTGTGATTTGTAAAGTGTGCTAAAGTGCTGTGGTTAACTGCTTTCTGGAGACACTGCTGGCCCACTCCAAAAGGTATATAGTTCATGTTAATGTAGTTCCTTTTCAAACTAGCTCACCAGTGCTTTTCTGACCTAGGTATTAGCCTATACCAGTGATCCCTGTAAGCTGAGTGCTTGGGCTGCCATCCAGGAGAGTTTCAGGTGCCACCCAGCTGATTAGCAGAGCTCCCACAGCCACCAACTGTCAGCAGCATGTGTTTCTATTGTTGGTGCACAGCTACACATACCTTCATGCACATAACAAAATTTATTCTTCCCCTGAATAGAAAAAAAAAAGAGGCAATAGTGGTCTACTGTCATCTAATATGCTTTGCTGATGCTGTGTAGACATATCCCTAGTTCCAGAACTGTGGAGAACCCTGTGGATCAGAAAATAGGGGTCAAAGAACTGAAGACGTTCTAAAGAGCAATTACATTTGAACATCCTCAGCAATCTGGACTACTAGAGAAACTGCTGGGATTTCCACTTAGCTGCTAGCAATAGAGGATGAGTAGGTGAGAAGCGGGGCTTCTCATCCGGAGGGCCTACCACCAGAGTGGAGGCAAACTACTGGACTGCTTGTTTTGAAAAGACCTGCTTCCAGGGCTCAGAGAGTCTACTAAGTTTCCTCTAAAGAGGACCTGCACCAAATAGATTGAGTTGATAATGGAGGGCTTCCTATATCATAGACAATTTAAACAAATGGTTTAAAATATACATAGTTTGTTTATTTACAAATGCAATCTGATTTGGAAAAGCAAAGTTGATCTGAAGATCATTTGGTTTTAAGGCTGGTCTGTATTTCAAAAAATTTACCAGCAGTAAGAGATATGATTATTTTTTTCCAAGCATAGTTATGCTGATACAAGTAGGTGCTTCTATACTACGAGAGAAAATCAAATTTATTAATACTGATTTTGTAACTCTGGAATTTATAAATTTGATTTTGACTGTCCTTACCTCCTCACATGCTCCTCAAAAAGTTGACATTGCTGCCACAATCAGATGGCAAACATTGACCTTTGCAGTGGTGCATTGTGGGAACCTATCCCACAGTTCCCTTATCCCAGTAGCATTCTGGGTATGCTTGCTGGCCTTTAACATCATCTTCCCACATTGCGCTTTCTTTATTCCCCTCCTGTGTTAAGCAAATGTCCATTTTTCCTGTCGGAAGGAAGGAAAAGTAGGGCATCCACAGAAATGGCAAAGTTAACAGAAATCTCTTTCTTCTGTAACTGAATTCTCAACCGCCCATCCACTGACTGTCCCCTCTCCCGTGATTCCATCCAATCCCTGAAAATAACACAGGTACCCTGCAAAACACGAAGAAAGAGATGATAGTAAAGTTTTTGATAAAAGCAAGTTGCTGAGGAGAAAGTATTTGGCTTTCCAATGTACTGTAAGGCTTCTATGCACAGGCTGTATTCTCAACTGGCCATCCACTAGGTGTCCCCCCTCTGTGATTGCATCCGAGCCCTGAAAGTAGCATGGGGACAGACTGTAGTCTCACTTGGCCCTCCACCGACTCTTCCCTGCATGAAGGGATATGCAAAGTTGGAAGAAAGAGGATAGAAAAGTCTAGGAAAAAGGGTTTTTGTCTTCCTTCTTCAGTACACAGACTTTGCCAACCAGGGGATGGCAGTTAAATCTCATACCCTGAACTTATACGGCAAGCAGGAATCTCAACGGGCCTTCCACCTTCTGTTTTTTGGGTGGTCAAAGCTTGAAGAAATATAGGAAATGTTAGGAAAAGGATTCTATAACAGAAATATCAAAGCAGCGTTTGTCTGCAATGGGCAGCAAGCCCCCGAAAATATTTTTGGCAGGATGGTGGGGGCTGTGTTCTGCAGTTGCAGAGCTGGTTGAAATGTTGAAGTAGTTGATGTAGTCCCCCTGAATATCTTAGCTGTCAGGGGATACTTCTCCCCAGCGTCAGCAAACCCACAGGTTTGTTGCTAGGTGCTTTGCGGGGTTTTAGTGGGCGGCCAGTTGAAGTAGTCCCACTGAATATCTTAGCCACTGTGGGGAGACGTCCCCCCCCCTCCCACGGTGGCAGCAAGCCCCAGAATGTTTTAGGAGTAATAGAGCTTAGAAGTTCGGCAAGTACTTCAAAGTGCCCACAGCTACACTGCCTATCAGATCTTCAAAGTTAGCAACTTCAAAGTTCCCACAGCGGGTATTATGCTAATGAGGTGATGCATATGCATTGCAGAACCTCATTATCCTCCTCTGATCAGGTCAATTACCATGCCTACATAGAAGGAGGGAGCTAGTGTAGATGCAGCCATTTTGTGTGTAGATGTATTATTTTGAAATTAGCTATTCCAGAAAATCTCTTCCAGAAGAGCTTATTTTGAAATAATGCTTCTGTGTAGACATAGCCTGGGGTTGTGGCTACACTGCCCCTCTCTTTTGGAAAGGGTATGCCAATGCAGCCAATCAGAAATGCAAATGATACACGGATTTAAATATAGTATGCCTTATTTGCATACTCATGTGGGATCTCTAATCTGGAACAGCTGATTTTGAATGCCAAAACAGCCATGTAGATGGGGTTCATTCAAAAGGAAACCCCATTTTTGAAAGCACCCCTTCTCCAAATTTTTTTCAGGGTGCAGAGATGGAAGAACCAACGAGGATATCATGGCTAGAATAGGGAAAGCAGCAGCTGCTTTCAAGACTCTCCATCTGATATGGCATTCACAAATAATATCTGAAAACCTGAAACGGCGGATCTTGAACACAAATGTGCTCTTGTATGGATGCAAGACCTGGTGTACTAAAAAGTGGCCAGATCACAATCTACAGATGTTCATAAACAGATGTCTGAGGTACATCATTCTCATCAAATGGCAAGACTTTGTCACAAATGAGGCGCTTTGGAACAGAGCAGGACAAGAACCACTTGACATTCAAATCAAGCAAAGAAAGCGGGGATGGCTAGGCCACAATCTCAGAAAACCATCATCCAGCCCAGTCCATCAAGTTCTCAGATGGAACGTGTAAGGAAGGTGCAAAAGAGGAAGACCTTGGACAACATGGAGAAGATCTACTCAGATTGAAGGACAACACTGGGGTACTCCTGGGGTCAGCTATAACTTTTGTCCCTATACAGAGTGAAGTGGAGGAGACTTGTAAATGACCTATGCTCCACTCAGAGTACCAGGGTTTAAGTCAAGTAAGTCTTCATGATTTGCAAAGAGAAGCTTGGAAACAGAACCTACATGAATCCAGGTCTCAAAACCCAAAAACAAATAAAAAGAACACATGTTATTTAAAAAGCTCCCTCACGTTTTTAAGCCAATTTAATAATTTTTGGTTGACAGGGAGTGCACACATTGTTTTTGAAAGCCTTGGGCTGGCAATATAGGATTTTGGTTTTATCCTCCCTAGCTACAATGGTGTCTGATCCTGCCAGTGTATCATGATAAAGATCAACAGCAGAATTCCATCACTTGAAAAGCATAACTAATTTCTGCATACATATCCAGAAAGATAGAAATACAAGCAAATGTTCGGGTTTGATGTGTTGTTTCCAATGCATGTGGATTTACCTATGTATGCAAAATAGATCATGTGTCTCAAACCCTCAGCAATTTGCTACTACAACAAGATTTGGGTTTCTCTGTCTACCTGTAGAAGCTGTAGGAAGAAAATAAAAATTTGAATTTTTTAGGCAAAAAGATATTTTTATAGAAACTATTTTGCAAAAAGTCTTCTAATTTTTCCTACCTAGCTGGTTTAATTTGGAACTTCTGCTCAAAAGTGTTCAATTCAAACCAAATTGAATGACAGTCCTGCAAACACTTATCATTAATAGCAATACCTATATCAGTAGGCACAGCATCCAGGAAGTTAGCATTTGCACAGTAAGACTATACTTTTTATTGCCATTTTATTGAGGTTTTTTTTGGCTTTATTGATTTATCCCTAGGCCTCATCATGATTTTTATCACCCTGTTTTGCAACAGAAAGCTAGAATTCCTGCTTTGTCTCAGTTTTCTTCTCTTTCCAGGCAAGTTGTACATACATTTAATGAAAGGTTTATGACGCTCAGCAGCTTTGCTTCAGGCTGTCAAGTAAACACAAATGTAATGTGATATGACTTTCTCTAATGGGAAGTGGCACAAATAGGCACAGTAAAAATAACAAAGTCACAGGAGCTGGGCATTTTTTTCTGTTTTTAATTTTATTTTGCTTTTGAAGTTCCTTTAACCATAGTTTTTTAAAGAACTTTTATTTAAAAGAAGATTCTGCCATCTCCAGAAGTTTGTAGAACCTGAAATATATATATATATATATCAAGCATCTTAAAATTAAATGGCAGTTCTCCGAGTTGAGTAGAATATCCTACAGCTGTTTGCAGTGTTGTAGCTGAGTTAGTCCCAGAATTTGAGAGAGAGAAGCTGTGTAAAGTAATTTTTATTGGACCAACTGTGTCCAAATTTGGTCACCAACATATAGAAAGGATGTAGAGAAACTGGAAAGGATCCAAAGGAAGTGACATGGGTGATCAAATGGCTGGCATGCCAGCCATGTAAGCAAAACCCAAAGGAACTGGGTATGTTTAGTGCAGAAAAGAGGAAATTAAGAGAGGACATGCCAGCAGTCTTCAAACACTTGAAAGGTTGCCACAAAAAGGATGGAGAAATGGTTATTTCTTCCCATACAGGACAAGAGAAAAGACAATGGGTTGAAATTATAGCATATCAGATTTAATCTAAATCTCAGGAAAAATGTCTTAATTGTTAGAATAGTAAGAAAATGGAACACACTCAGTGAGGGAGGTCTTGGAAGGAGGTTTTCAAAAGAAAGCTGGACAGTTTTCTGTCTTGGATGGCTGAGATACATAAATCCTGCATATTGGCAGGTAAGTAGACTAGAAGACCTTTGTGGTTCCTTTTAACCCTACAGTTCCATGGTTCTAACTTCTCTTGGAAGATGGTACAATCTGTCAAGCTAAGAGTTCTTTGTAATCTTGAAAGTTTGTACCAACCACCAATAGAAGTTGATCCAACAAAAGGTACTACCTCGCCCAACTTGTCTTTAGAATATTTTAGTGAGTTAAATACATTTATGTGTTTATTAATTGTGAAAGCAGGTGTTCTTAAACCACCAGCAGAGATCCAGTAATAACTGTGATTTAGAAGTGGTATTTTAGATTCATATAGTCTCAGAGCAATTAATTTTTTTCTTACTCGGATTCAAGAGTGTCTCTAACACGCTATTATACATACCACAAGTTTAAGTAGAAAATAGTCTTCCTGGTAGCTCACAATACCATGGAACATATGAATACTAAAAGTCTTTAGCTTTCTAGTGAATATTGTCTCTACTTGGAATTCAGCAATTGCCATTTAAATCCATGAAAGCTGTTAAGTGTTCACTGCTTTTGAAAATAAAGCCTTTTATTTACGACTCTAGGCCTAGGTAAATACTTTGGAAAATCATGGCCTTTCAGGCTCAAAAATTGTTCTGCAGATCTCCCAAGTACAACTTCTTGCGGTGTGTGCAGTGAAGATACGTCCTTTAAGAGCCGTACTCTGCTTTGCTAAATAGATAAATTAGGGGGAGTTGCAAGCAGTTGAGATACAGCCACATGAGCAATACACCAGACTTTGAATTGCTGAGCTGAATCTACGATAAAAGATGTTTTCTGATATTCCTAGAGTCCTGATTCACTCTCCTTATGCAACGGGGCCAGAATTTTACACAAGATGAGATATGCAGAATAATTTTTGAGACTGAAGAAAGAAGAAAACACAAGCAAACTTCTGGACTTCAGAAAGTTTTGGCTCAGGTTTTACCTCATGTAATAATAGGAGAAAGGCTGAGAGGCATAATTTTTCCCCTAAGTTTTTTTTTCCCCCTATGATGGTCATGTTATTTAAAAGGTCATGACTGACCATTTTTTCACCTTCTTATTTGAAGATTTAATTACACTAAATAACAAAATTAAGCAACAAATGTATAAGCTTCAATTCTGTCATTTGTACCTGGAGAACCACTGCAAAGCATTAAATATAATGATACAGTTATAAAGCATTTAAAAGATCTCTTTATTTGGTGTTGAATCAATACAGACAATGGTGTTTTATCTTTCCTATTCATTCTCTTTTTAGTAGATTTTACCTCTGACCATAAAAAGCTTAAATGACGTAAAATACCTTCATTCTCCTTCAATGCACAACATAGCAGACAGTGTAAAATTTAATAAGCATAATTTTATGAAGGCTGTTCTTTATCAAATGCTAGGAAATGAGTCAATATGATTAATGAGGTTGAAATTGGAGCTGAGTGTGTACATGTACATGTACCTGTAGCCAGGTCTTAATCAATCCAGAATTCATACTGCTCAAGTATAAATTCTGAGAACTGTGAACGCTTGATAATATCGTGCAATTGATATTGATAATATTGTGCAATTCAGCCACCAACTTATTATTCTCTTCCAGGTCTTACTGAATCACAAGAAGAAGCATGTATCATAAAGTAGAATACTACACATGCTTGTCTGTTTATTGCCTTTTCGCTTAAACCACACCATTAAGACATTCTGTAACAGATCAGAGGAGGCACACAAAGGAAAGATGCACTCTCTACTTTTGGCTATTAGGTACACTGGGGTGATATATCTCTCTCCATCGGTCAAGGCCTAAATAAGGGAGTCAAAGTGAGGCAAACCCAAAATGAGGGACCTGAAAGTAATGTATGTAGGAAATTTAAAATGATAGGTGATTAATTCATTCAGTGTAAACCAATTTCTCCATAACCTCAGCTTCTCTATTTGAGTCAAAAACAAGAGGACAACAAATGTAGTTGGCATATTGGTAACTCTGGGACAAAAATGAGTGGTAACCTTTGGAACAAGAGATATTATAAGCAGTATGGGGTAAGGTGACAAAGTGTCTTAATTGTTGGAAAATAAAGAAAAAGTAGCATATAAAATGAAAAGAAAAAATCATGCAAATATATGTCAATCTTTGCAGGTGTGATTTGCACAGGATGATAGTTTCATCTTGGAATGTTGTGGTGGTGGGAGAGGTGCTCAGGAAAAGAAGCAAAGAATTCGTGTATATATGAATGAGATTGCCTATTGGAGAAAACAAATGAAATTGTTAGCTGGAATCTGGAGGTTGCTTTTGTGTGTGTTTGCTTTGTGCCAGGGATCTGCCGGTGCTAGTCACTGTCTCCCAAAGTATGCAAGGAGGGTGATAAGTGTGAAAACATATAAAGTGCTCAAATGAATGCTGCAAAAGATCCACTGAAAAAGTCCATACAAATAGGAGAACGGGGTTTTGCATGTGTATCATTTTTGCAAGGAGATAAGTCTTGGAAAGTAAGTGTATGGGTGCTGCTCTGTGAACACGTTCAATTTATCTGTACCCTTTTCCCACTTACAAATAACATTATTTCACTGGGAGGTGTGATAAGGTGTATGCAGCTCCACACTGGGCAGGAAGGATTAAGGGACTGCTATGGATTTGGGTAACGCTATGCTGCCACATCTCCAGGCTATGTCAAGTATGGATAAGGGCTGTAAAAGAGAGCAATACAGCAGTATTAGCTGGTAGCCCTGAGAGGGGAACTTGCCTTTAAGTCTGGGCTCCATGAGCTGCCCATGTGACATACATTCCTTTCAAGAGGCATTGATAGGTGTGCAAGACCCAATGTGGTCATTTCAGTCTCTTAAAATAACCTGTTGGAGGGTGTGGTGTTAAGCTGTGGGATGTCAGTGTTGAAGGAAACTAATGGGTTCCTTTTTTTAAATTTTTCCTATTTCCTTATGGGGACTCTTAGGGTATTGTCTACACTCAGGGATTTTGTTGCTCAAACAGCTGTGGTGTCAGCAAAACCTGGGAAGTGTCCAGATTCCCAAGCACATTTTGTTGAAAGTAAGTCAACAGAACACAGCACTTTTGTAGACAGCTGTACCCTGCTCCCCACAAGGAAGAATGACTCTGTCACCAGAGCTCCGTCGACAAAAAATAAGTCTGGACATTCCAGGGGACCTTCTGTTGACAGAAAAGGTCTCCAGGGAGCCACACATGTTCTGCCAGGGGACACGCTGTCCACAGCAAGCCACACTCTGTGATCCCTGTGGCAGGAAGCTGAGAACATAGAAGCAGCAGGGCTGCAGTCCCTGATGCCCTCATGGCCACACGGTAGCTGAGAGCTCTGCAGACGGCTGAGCAGAAGGCACCCCACAACCCTCCTGGCCTTCAAGAGAACAGCTGGAGGCATTGCAGGAGCCACACAAGGGCTCAAAGTAGTGGGACCCTTCCTGGACTAGGGTTGAGATTCAGCCCTGTTGGATCTGTGAGGGGATGAGGAGACCCTGCAAGACCTCCAAGTGAATCAATGCAATGCCCCTATCTATGCCTGGATGGCCACCACCTGCCTTGAACCACAGATCAGGTCCAGACGAAGGTAAAGGAGCTTCACCAGCACTACTTCACGGTCTGCGATACCACCCCATGATCTATAGCAGGACCCGCCATCTGCCCCTATTACTGGGAGCTGCCTGACATCATAGAATCATAGAACTCTCGGACTGGAAGGGACCTTGAGAGGTCATCGTGTCCAGCCCCCTGCCCTCATGGCAGGACCAAGTACTGTCTAGACCATCCCTGATAGACACTTATCTAACCTGTTCTTAAATATCTCCGGAAATAGAGATTCCACAACCTCCCTAGGCAATTTATTCCAGTGTTTGACCACCTTGACAGTTAGGAACTTTTTCCTAATGTCCAACCTAAACTTCCCTTGCTGCAGTTTAAGCCCATTGCTTCTTATTTTATCCTCAGAGGCCAAGAAGAACAAGTTTTCTCCCTCTTACTTATGACACACTTTTAGATACCTGAAAACCACTATCATGTCCCCACTTAATCTTCTTTTCTCCAAACTAAACAAGCCCAATTCTTTCAGCCTTTCTTCGTAAGTCATGTTCTCTAGACCTTTGATTATTCTTGTTGCTCTTTTCTGGACCCTTTCCAATTTCTCCACATCTTTCTTGAAATGCGGTGCCCAGAACTGGAAACAATACTCCAACTGGGGCCTAACCAGTGCAGAGTACAGAGGAAGAATGACTTCTCGTGTCTTGCTCACAACACACCTGTTAATGCCTCCCTGAATCATGTTTGTTTTTTTTGCAACAGCATCACACTGTTGACTCTCATATTTAACTTGTGGTCCACTATAACCCCTAGATCCCTTTCTGCCATACTCTTTCCTAGACAGTTGCTTTCCATTCTGTATGTGTGAAATTGATTGTTCCTTCCTAAGTGGAGCACTTTGCATTAGTTTTCACAAAACTTCATCCTGTTTACTTCAGACCATTTCTCCAATTTGTCCAGATCATTTTGAATTTTGACCCTATCCTCCAAAGCAGTTGCAACCCCTCCTAGCTTGGTATCATCTGCAGACTTAATAAGCATATTGTCTATGCCAGTATCTAAATCATTGATGAAGATATTGAACAGAACCGGTCCCAATACAGACCGCTGTGGAACCCCACTTGCTATACCTTTCCAGCAGGATTGAGAATCATTAATAACTACTCTGAGTATGCTTATCCACCTAAGTTGTATTTGCCTAGTTTATTGATAAGAATATCATGTGAGACCATATCAAATGCCTTGCTAAAATCTAGGTATACCACATCCACTGCTTCTCCCTTATCCACAAGGCTTGTTATCCTATCAAAGAAAGCTATCAGATTGGTTTGACATGATTTGTTCTTTGCAAATCCATGCTGGCTGTTCCCTGTCAGCTTACCACCTACCAAAAGTGTGCAGATGGTTTCCTTAATTACTTGTTCCATTATCTTTCCTAGCACAGAAGTTAAACTGACCAGTCTGTAGTTTCCTGCAATGTTCTTATTTCCCTTTTTATAGATGGGCACTATATTTGCCTTTTTCCAGTCTTCTGGAATTTCTCCTGTCTCCCATGATTTTCCAAAGATGATAGCTAATGGCTCAGATACCTCTTCCATTTGCTCCTTAAGTATTCTAGGATGCATTTCTTCAGGCCCTGGTGACTTGCAGACATCTAACTTTCCTAAGTGATTTTTAACTTGTTCTTTTTTTATTTTATCTTCTAAACCTACCCCTTTCCCACTAGCATTCACTATGTTGGGCATTCCTTCCTCAGACTTCTCGGTGAAAACTGAAACAAAGAAGTCATTAAGCATCTCTGCCATTTCCAAGCTTCCCGTTATTGTTTCTCCCTCCTCACTGAGCAATGGGCCTACCCTATCCTTGGTCTTCCTCTTGCTTTTAATGCATTTATAAAAAGCTTTCTTGTTTCCCTTTATGCCTGTAGCTAATTTGAGCTCATATTATGCCTTTGCCTTTCTAATCTTGCCCCTGCATTCCTGTGTTGTTTGCCTATATTCATCCTTTGTAATTTGTCCTAGTTTCCATTTTTTATATGGTTCCTTTTTTATTTTGAGATCACACATAATCTCCTGATTAAGCCAAGGTGGTCTTTTGCCATATTTTCTATCTTTCATACACAGATGAATAGCTTTTGGACCCTTAATAATGTCCCTCTGAAAAACTGCCAACTCTCCACCGTTGTTTTTCTCCTTAGTCTTACTTCCCATGGGACCCTACCTACCAGCTCCTTGAGTTTACCAAAATCTACCTTCCTGAAATTCGTTGTCTCTATTTTGCTGTTCTCACTTCTACCGTTCCTTAAGATTGTGAACTCTGTGATTTCATCATCACTTTCACCCAAGCTGCTTTCCACTTTCAGATTCTACATCAGTTCCTCCCTATTTGTTAAAATCAAATCTAGGACAGCATCCCCCCGGTAGGTTTTTCAACCTTCTGAAATAAGGTTGAAATTATTGTCTCCGATCAGTCCAAGAACTTATTGGATAGTCTGTGTGTTGCTGTGTTAGTTTCCTAACATATATCTGGATAGTTGAAGTCCCCCATCACCACCAAATCCTGGACCCTGGATGATTTTGTTAGTTGTTTAAAAAAAGCCTCATCCACCTCTTCCATCTGGGTAGGCGGCCTGTAGTAAACTCCTAGCAGGACATCACCCTTGTTTTTTACCCCTTTTAGCTTAATTCAGAGGCTCTCAACACATCTGTTTCCTATGTCCAGCTCCACCTGAGTCCAAGTGTGTACAAGGCAACACCTCCTCCCTTTTCCCCCGTCTACCCCTCTTGAGCAAGCTGTACCCTTCCATACCAACATTCCAATCGTGTATTATCCCATCAAGTTTCCATGATGCCAACGATGTCATAGTTGTATTTATTTATTAGCACTTCCAGTTCCTCCTGCTTATTACCCATTCTTCTTGCATTTCTATATAGGCATCATGGGGGTGGAGGAATGCATTCCCGCCACACTGAAACATGGACATGGTGTCCAAGGCCCTGTCACCACAGTGGGAGTACCATCAGCAGCAGGATGAAGACTCCAAACCCCACCAGAGAAAAATGGGGTCAGAGGACAGCAGCAGCCTCTTCGTTCTACTGGAGGTGGTCCCCATCAGCCAGGCCACCTCCCAGGCTTTGTCATTGCTGGGTGAGGGTGCCTTCAATAAGTACCTGGCGTGTCACACACCGCAGGGTGTTGGCACAGATGGGGCGTGTTGTGGATGTCACCCAGCCAGCTTAGGAAGGACCTCATGATGCGAATGACCACCCGGACCCAGCAGACAGCCCCCAAGCACAGGCATCAGCCTTCTGTCAGCCTCACAGGAGGCCAGACCAGCCCCAGGCCCTGGAGACAGGCTGGAAGAGGGGTGGCCACAAGGGCCCTGGCCTGATTCCCAACACACTGAAGAGTATGGCACCTGGCATGTTGGCCTGCCTGCAGGCAAGAGACAGCACCTGTTCCTGCAGACCGTGCTGTGAGCTACAGGTGAAGGGGTGGACACTGAGAAGGGTCAGGCTGCTCCCAGGTCACCCACCACCCGTGAGGGGACCCTCTGTGACTGGACACCACCCTTAGCCTCTAGCCCATCAAGCAGGGGTGGGGGGTGCAGCAGTCAGCCTGGTCCCTGAGACTGCAGAGTCACTGTGCAGCAGGACCAGTCATGCAAGGCACATACTGTGCTCCTGGGACATCCCCATCCCTTGGCCCTGTGGAGAGTAGCTGCTGCTCACGGTGGGGCAGGGCCCTCAGGGCTACATGCATGAACAACTCACTATCTCTCCTCCTTGTATTCCTTACAGCTGGACCTGCACCATGAGAGGGGCTGGACCACGCCCACATCACCACCAGAGCAAGCCAGACCCACACAGCACCAGGACGAGATGGCAGCTGGAGGGGCCATCAGCACATCCAGGAAAACTTCTACTGGGATCACAATGCTGCCCCTTGGACGATGACCAAGATCATGGAACAGTGGCTGAGGGATACATGGAGTGGTGGTCATGGGCCTGGGACCAACTCATGTCTTATTTTGATGCCGCCACCAACAATTGGTTGGGCGTGACGGCCCAACTGCCAGCAACTGCTGCCCCTACCCCTACTGTCACCATCCTGCCCCTACCAGCCATCCTGCAGGGCATCCTGGATCTGCTGCAGTGTCTGATAACCACACCACCCCTCCCTCTGCTCCCTAGACTCCCATTCCCTCTGTCCATCCAGACCCTATCACAGTACCACCACCTTTGTTCCTCCCCCTGCTCCCAGCCCCAACCCAACCCAAATCCATGATGGGAGGGGATCCTGAGGCTGACACCACTCAGGGTCCTGCTCCCCCTTGAGCTTTTGCCCCTCCATCCCCTCCATGTTTTGAGACCCCCCCCAGCTCCTGTCCCAAGACTCCCCATCCAAGTTCTGATGCTCCACAACCCCTGTCCCAAGCCCCCTCCCACTGTACATAGTTAAACGATTTCTGCACTTTGCTTTACTGTAAATAGTTTGCAGTTACACTGGGTTCTTTTTCAATGTGTTTTTCTTTGGTTAAGTAAAATACTCCGTTGTTCATCACACCAATGCCTCTCTGTACTGGGCAGAGGTCGGAGGGCTAGGGGTAAAGGGAGGGGTAGCGGAGGGGATGGGGTAGGGCTGTGGGCCTGAGGACCCACTGGGGGGGCCTGGGAAGTGTTATTGGGGGCTGTGAGAAAAGCTCTCCCTCAGGACCTAGCAGATTCGCAGCCCATGCCAATGGGCCTGGTGGATCAGAGCTGTCCCCAGTTGCTCATACTTGCAGCCAGCATCCACCCCACATCCCAGGAGGGAGGTCTCCCTCTTTCCTTCCACTATGTTGTGCAGGGCACAACACACCACCACAGCTTGGGGATGTTTTCTCCCCCACATCCAGTTGGGTGAGCAGGCACCAAATTGGTGCCAGGAAGTGGCCAAAGATGCACTCGACCTGCATCCAGTCCCAGTTGAGGTGGGCATTAAAGAGTTCTTGGCTTGGGTCCAGCTGGCCAGTGTAAGTCTTCATGAGCCACAGCATGAGTGGCTAGGCCATATCCCCCCATGACGCACAGTGAAGCGTAGCTCATGGTGGGGGATGAATGTGCCTGCCTCCATCCTCTGGTACAGGCCAGAGTTGCGGAACACATGGGCATCGTGTGTCTGGCCTGACCACCTGATGTAAATGTCTGTGAACTATCCACGGTGGTAGACCAGGGCCTGCAGCACCATGGAGAAGTATCCCTTTTGGTTTACATGCTTGGCCACGCTATGGTCTGGGGCATAGATTGGGATGTGGGTCCTGCTGATAGCCCTGATGCAGTTTGGGAACCCCAGGGCAGCAAATCTGACCACGACTGTGTCCACATCTCCCATACAAAAACAACAAGAAGTCCTGTGGCACCTTATAGACTAACAGATATTTTGGAGCATAAGCTTTCGTGGGCAAAGACCTGCTTCATCAGATGCATGAATGGTGGGGGGAGGGGTGGGATTCAGAAGAGGATTTAAAGAGGCTGTCTCAGTAAAGGGAGGGCCAGAGCTGACAATTCAGTCAGGGTGGAAATGGCCTATTATCGGCAGTTAATGTGGAGTTGTGCACATCAAGAGAGGAGAAAACAAGTCAGTTCATTGGAGGGATGTGGCCCATTGTCAGATGCTAAAGTGGAGGTGTGAACATCAAGAGAAACTGCTTTTGTAATGAGACAACCACACCCAGTTTCTTTCAGTCATTGATTGATGGAGTCAAATTTGGAAAAGAATTGCAGCTCAGAAATTTCTCTTACCATTTTATTTTTGAAAATTTTTTGTTATAGGACTGCTACTTTTAAATCTGTTACTGAGTGTCCCAGGAGATTGAAGTGTTCTCCTGCAGGTTTTTGTATGTTACCATTCCTGATGTCTGATTTATGTCCATTTATTCTTTTACGTAGGCACTGTCCAGTTTGGCCAATGTAAACTACAGTGGAGCATTGCTGGCACCGAGTACTAGCTGTTGGGAGTGGAAAGCTTCCAGAGGGCAACTGCAACCCGCTCCTCAAGGGGGATGGTGTGCCACAGCTGGGTGTCCTGTCTCCAGAGTGTGGAGGTGAGGCAAGAACAGAGCTCCAGGAAGGTGTCCTTCCACATGCAGAAGTTCTGGAGCCACTGCTGATCATCTCATTGCCCCATGAGCATCTGGTTCCACCAGTCAGAACTGGTGTGGTGCCTCCAGATCCACCTCTGCACCCAGGGGTGAGGGCGCAGGTGTGACCATCTGGCAGCCACGGTGTGTTCCTTGAAAGTGGTGTCAGTCTTTCCCTCCCTGAGGAAGAGCAGGATGGCCATCAGGAGGTGCAGCAGGTGTTGAAGTCCACATATACGCACCCTCTGCCTGCCCCTGTCTACCCACTGTGATGTACTTTAATACACGAACAAGTTTCCAGCCTTCAGTATAGCCAGTAGAAAATTTGTTTATGTTGCACTAAGCTGATTTTGTTGCACCTAAGCTCTTGAAAAACAAACCCCCCTAGGATGAGAAGGGATATTAAGGACTGGGGACTAATAAGCTATGTCTACTCTAGATGGTTTTGTCAACAAAACCTGGGGAGCATCCAGATTCCAAATGTGTTCTATTGACGATAAATCAATGGAATGCAGCACTTTTGTCGACAGCCATAGCCTACTCGCCATGCGGCATAATGTCGCTGTTGACAGCTGGCCTGGATGTTCATGGGGGCCCATCTATTGACAGACAGGGCTTCCAGGACACCAGACAGCTCTGTCTTCAGTGCTTCTGGCTGGCTGTTTTGCCAACAGAGCGGTCACTCTCTGTTGACAGAAAGGATCACTCTTGCAATCTGTTCGGCAGTTTGGCCACCATCTGTCAACAGAAGTTTTGCCAGAAGATATCTTCTGCCAAAAACTTATGTTGACAAATCCCTGTAATCTAGACATAGATATAAATTAAAGGGAAAAGAGAAGAACGGATGGGCTGGGCCTGCAGGAGGACTTGATTCGGTGAAGGGAAGCGATGGATGGTATGGTAGCATATTGGGGTGTGTTTGTTGCTGATTTTAATTGGGAATTTGTGCAGTGTCTACTTTGGCACTTTCAAATTTTATGCAACTTTTAATGCTCAGTGATATGTTTCTTTCATTTATCTTGCTTCTTCTCCCTCTTTTTGTGCCACCTGCAGGTTTGTTGTTGACTCGTAAGCAGCTATAATGATGGCATTTGTATTGGTGGCACAGTAATATATTAGCCAAAACGTACAAGTCAGGCATGGCATACATCATGCTGTTAGTATTATGTGCATGGTGTTGAAAAGATACTAACTTAATATATGATGCTCTTCCCATAATTCAGTTCACCCATGTAAAGTATCCCACAATATTCTGCAAAGCTGAAGTCATCCTTGGCATTAGACAATAGCTTGTAAAAAAAACAAGAAACATGACCGGTGTGCATTAGTAGAATGAGATTTGTTTCTATGGCCCAATGGTTTGAAATGTAGTATCCAACAATAAAGACACCATGGTACCAGACACAATAAGGTAGAAAGCTGATTGGTAAATTTTAATGTTGACCAATGTACAGAGTGCTTGTAAGTGTGATATAAATGTAGGTAGTTTAGAGGGAATATCTCTGAAACTTACCTACTACATATGAATATACTGAAGACAAAAACCACTTCTCAAAAGAGAGGGATACGTATGTCGTCTTCTCCAGTTTTTAGTTGATAAATTGGTTGTTTAAAGGTATTTTAATATTGACCCAACTAGACATATTAATCAATGTCAGCTTGTAATATAATTGTGATATGGTCCATTAATAGAAAAAGTTACACAGGAATTATCTTAAATTAACGTGTAGTTATCCTTATTTGGCATTGGCTTTGACCCATGTATAAAATACTTAACAGTCAAGTGCAGCCTGCAAAAATCTTTTTTATTCAACTACAAACTGAGTAGTAGGGTCAAATCTGGCCCTAAGTGTCACAGTGACAGCTGCTAGGAGGTGAGCAATCTAAAAGATCTGACTCTGAGCGCTTTCAGAAATCTGGCCCTACTTACGTATTAGATATTTAACAAAGTTACATTGCAAAATGAGGTACAAAACAATGTGAAGATAGTATTAGTATTAAATCAGGCACAGAAAGTAAAAAGCCCTAAAATCTGTTGGGCTGTTTCACTTCTAAAACAGCTAGTGGATATGTGAACTGGATAAAACACCTCTACATACTGCCTAAGCTGAAATGACTTTTAGGACGTATTCAGGCAGACATACCCCACCTAGTGGTGTGCTGTCCCTACTGATTTGAGAATTCAAAAGCAGAAAGCAATATATAGTTTTAACTGTAATAATACTAAATGCTCTAGCTCTTCACATGTTCAATGCACTTTTCAAACCCAAATTAGCAGATTTATAGGTCAATGATACAAAACCAACTACATTCTTGCTTACTTGTATTAAAACACCCGCATTGTTCTACAGTAATGATCCAAAATGCTACAGTTTCATTGTTGTATGATACTGTCTTAGACCGTCATTGGAGAATACCACCACATTTATTTGATAAGGGCAATCCTAAAGCCACTAAGAAGTCCTTTATATGGATAAATCTCTCACTGCAAGCAAAAGGGAAAAGAAAGAAAGAGAGATCCCCAACAGTAGGGGAGCCAGGGCTGTGGGGTCTGGGTGACAGAGGGGGTGCAAGAGTGAGCTGGGGATGGATGTTCTGGGCAGGAGTGGGCTGTGGGTGGGGGTTCTAGGTGAGAGGGGGTGTAGGAGGGGGCGTGGGGTCTGCTTGGGAGGGGGGTTCAGGAGGGTTTTAGGTGCAGGGTCTGGAAAAGAGGGAATTGTTTGGTTTTGGCTTATTGTTCAGGCCACCTTAAGTGCCAACTTCCCCGTGCTGTGACTAGAATGATGTTACTCGTGCAGTAGAGAGCTGAGAGCAGAATGCTGTTGTGACACTTGGGGAATCCAAGTACAGCTCATGATTTCTGCTTGGAAATTGGCCTTTCTGAATATCTCTCTATATAAAAAATGTTTTCCTCCCGGGCGACAGAATGACATCATCATACAAATGACATCTGTCTTCCACCTGGGGGGCGGGGAGATAGGAAGAGGGCTAGGTGAGGGGGTTGAAGGCAGAGAAAGGAATAGGGGTGTGGCAGGAGGCTCCAGAAAGGCCAGAGCTGGCTGCACATCTTCCCCGCACCCCAGGAAGGCCAGAGCTAGCCTCACAGCTTCCGGACCCTTGGGATGGCCTTATGGGTAAGGCAGGGCTGGCCTCAACCAGGCCAGAGGTGACTGTGCAGCTCCTGACCCCCCTATATGGTGTCAGGGGCCTCCACTCCTTTCCCCCAGTCCTTTTTCCCCTCTTCCTGCCTCCACACCCTCTCCACTGACCCTTCTTCTCATCTCTCCTGGCACCAGTCCTGGGACTCACTTGGGCTACCTCTGGCCATGGGTACGGGGAGGAGTTGAGAGCAATCATGGCACAGAGTGAAGGTGCCTCTCAGAACAGAGCTCCAGCTCTCATGACAGACTCCCACACCCCCAGGCCAGCAGCAGGATGAAACTCCCATGAGTAGCAGCAGCTGGAGCTCAGTTCTGAGCAGGCCTCCCCATCTCCTCTGCTGGGGAGGGAAGGAGCCACTCAGAGCCAAGCTCCAGCTACGGCTGCTGACAGGGGAGCTACTTCCCACTGCCCAACCCAGAGACAGAGGAATCCAAAGCAGCAGCTGGAGCTTGTCTCTGAGTGGCATCTCCTTTTTGTGCATGCCCTGGTGGTGGTTGCTCCCATCTCCGCCCGTTGCCCATGGCCAGAAGCAGCCCGACACTGCCCCCATCTCACTTACCTGCAGCCAGAGACATCCACAACAACCTCCCCCCAACCTTTCCAACTGGCAGACAGACAAAGAGGAGGTGGAGAGAGGGGCCAGGAAGGCTGCAGCTGGCTGCATGGCTCCCCGACTTCCTGGGAAGGCCAAGGCTGGCTATGCAGTTCCCTGCCCCCTTAGAAACAGAGGGGGATTGGCACACGTAGCAAGCAGGGGCTCAGTCACTTGTGCCTTTACAAAACTCCAAAATTCCATTTTGATTGCGAAGCTAATTATTTCTTTTTCTGTTTTTTACTTGTGTTTTCAGATAAAATTCCAAGAGGTGGTGGTAAGACAGGGATGACAATGAAGGCTCACTAAACTTGAGTAGGTGTTGATTCAAATGAAAGTCCCATTACATTTGACCTGACCAAGAAATAAATTTACTGGGCAGGGTGATAACTAATCAAAACAAAAACAACAAGAAGTCCTGTGGCACCTTATAGACTAACAGATATTTTGGAGAATAAGCTTTCGTGGGCAAAGACCCGCTTCGTCAGATGCATACACGAAATCTTATGCTCAAAAATATGTTAGTCTATAAGGTGTCACAGGACTTTTTGTTGTTTTTGAAGATACAGACTAACTCAGCTACCCCTCCGAAACTAATCAACAGATCGCTTTGTTAGGCCAATCACAGATTATCTGCAAAATCCTCCTTCTAAGAAGTTGCAGCCACCTGGAAAGAACAGAAGCAGAAGAAAAAGCTGTGCATGAGAAGGGGGCAGATCCAATACACTCTAAGGACTCTGACTTAAAACCCTGAGAAGCCCCAAAGGGGTGGGAAAATGAAGCAAGGAAGGGATGTGTCAGTGCTGTTGGGATCTGTAGAGCTAAGGTGCTGTTGAGAATCTGCAAAGTCTGTGATATGCGCTTCCACTGCCATGCATCCTGGGACAGATAAACCAGAGTGCCCACAAGGGTGATGGTTTTGGAGGTCTTGTACTTAAACAACTGGCATGTCTTGGAAAGTGAGTGGGGGTGGGGTTAGGGCAGCTGAACTGCCAGGTCTGACTTCCAGAAAGGGGTAGCAGGCAGGCCCCAGGAAGGGACAGTTCTGCAATATGCTTAAACCAAGGGACACTTCAGAGCACTCTAGTCAGCATGGTGGGATCCAAACAAGCAGCTTGGTGAGGGAGCTTTACCAAGACTGTTGCTGTAACTGTTCTTTTAGGAAGCCTATTGAGAAGAGAAGGTTCCTGATCATACAGTGCAATGGGTACTGTGAGCGCCAGATAACATAAGGGGACCCAGCAGAAGAATTACTGGGTTCATCTGCAGCACGGAAAGGCAGATTGGCCAGTTGCCATCAGAAGACTGCCTAAGGGGTTTAAAGGGTACATGAGGATGAAGGGAGGGAGCACAAGGAGTTCCTCTCTAATCTGGGATAGCCCAGGTTGGGGTCAGTCTGTCATATACCATAATGGAACCTCATTGAACTGTCTCCATTGCCATACACACACACACTCCGCACCCCCATTGGTACTGCTGACTAGTTAGGGCCATTGATGCACAATGTATAATGTTTGGCTGACTGAGGGCAGCATCAAAGCCCCAGCTCAGTCAGCTACAACAGAGAGAACATTGCCAGAACCACAGCAGTTGAAGTTGTAGCTACTGTCCCCCAAGTCCCTTCTCTGAAGGAGCCTCGCAAAGAGGAGTCAAATACTCGGGGTCACCAAATGAAATTAATGGTGAGCAGGTTTAAAACTAACAAAAGGAGGTTTTGCTTCACACAGCACACGATAGGCCTGTGTTACTCTTTGTCAGAGGAGGTTGTGAAGACCAGGACTTTAACAAGGTTAAAAAAAAAAAAACTAGATAAAATTATGGAGGTTAGGTCCATCAATAGCTATTAGACAGGATGGGTTGGAACAGTGTCTCTAGCCTCCATTTGTCAGAGGCTGGAAATGGGCAACAGGGGAGGATAACTTGATGATTGCCTGTTCTGTGTGGTTTTTGCCCAGACCGCAGCACCATTGCAGTGATCTTTGTTGTTCGTCAGGTCCAGGAAACGTGCACAGAGCAGAACTTGGATCTGTACACTCTCTTTATAGACCTGACCAAGGCATTTGACACCATCAACAGAGAAGCCCTGTGGATTATCCTATCAAAACTTGGGCTGAGAAGATTCGTTAACCTCATACACCTGTCCCATCATGACATGACTGGCTTTGTTCTTTCAAATGGTGAGTCCTGAGATCCATTTGAGATATCTAATGGTGTGAAGCAAAGGCGCTTGCTGGCCCCAGTGTTATTCAACCTCTTTTTCACATGCATCCTCAGCCACGCAGTTAAGGACCTGGACCATGGAGTGTACATAAAATACAGACTTGATGGGTCACTTTTCGACCTTTGTCGTCTGAATGCTAAAACCGAGATGCTTGAGAGGCTCATCCTTGAAGCCCTTTTTACTGACAACTGTGCACTTATGGCACACAAGGAATCTGATCTCCAGCTCATCATCAACAAGTTTGCGCCACTCACCTTTTTGGTTTGACCATCAGCCGAGGAACGACCGAGGTACTGTTTCAACCTGCTCCAGGAGCTGCTGTTATCCTCACTTCAATCTTTATTGAAGGAACAGAGTTAAAAACAGTAGAGGAGTTCAAGTACATTGGCAGTGTGATAGCCAATGGTGGCTCGCTTGACAGAGAAATCAATGCCAGAATTTGCCAGGCCAGCTGGGCACTAGGGTGTCTCAGAGCATGAGTGTTGAATCAGCACTTTATCTGACAGTCCACTAAACTGAAAGTGTACAAGGCTGTAGTCCTGACCAGTCTTATGGATGGCTGTGAACCCTGGACCTTGTGCAGAAAACATATAAAACTGCTGGAGTGCTTCCACTCATGCAGCCTGAGGTCAATACTGCACATTCGATGACAAGACAGAGTTGTGAACCTGAAAGTCCTGGACAGAGCAGGAACCACGAGCATTGAAGCCATGATTCTGAAAGCCCAGCTTTGCTGGACAGGGCATGCCATACAAATGGAGGAGTCAAGAATCCCTAAGCAATTCCTCTGGGGTGAACTCTCCCGGGGCAAAAGGAATAAAGGTAGGCCTCGCAAGAGATATAATGACTGCATGAAGGCCAACATTGCTCCTGCTGGTTTAAAACCAAATCAGCTAGAGCAGCATGCAAAAGACCAGACAGGCTGGCGTGCTCTCATACGACACACATATGACAACTTCGAAGAGCAGCGATGTGTCCACCTCATTGATGCTTGTGAGAGGAAGAAAGCAACAGCAGCAGCCACACCAACACAGCCAGGACAATTCCCTTGCCCCCACTGTGAATGCCTATGCTGTTCAAAGCTTGGACTACTCAGCCACATGCGAGTCCACAACCGATGAGCCTGTGCAAGCTCAAGACGTCATTGTTGGACACAATGGACTATCTGCTACTCACTTCCTCCAGAGCATCTGGTATTGGCCTCTGTTGGAAGACAGGATACTGAGCTAGATGGATCTTTGGTCTGACCCAGTACAGCCATTCTTACGTTCTTATGCTGAACACATTGGAGTAGCTATTGCTATGGGTGGTGAAGCAGTGGCAGTGGAATGTGTACTGTCCCTCTGCTTCAGCTCTAGAGCACCAAGCTGCCCTCTTTAAAGCAACCAGAGTAGCAGTGGCTCAGAAGGAGGAAAGACCAAGCTAGCAAGGGAGACACACATGGAGCCTTTGCAGCCTAATGGGTTAGACAGGAGCTCAAGCTCTTGTGCACACTAATGAGGAGCTCCAGGGGTTTTTCATTCCTATGTGACCTACGTAGAGAAGCAGACAACTGCTAGATTTTTGAGTCCGAATATACTAAATAGTAATTTAACATGGCTCCTCCACCCACCAACCATTGTTTGTGGCACTTGACTGGAAATTGAACTTTATGACTCAACTCTGAATCACCTGGCCACATCCATCCCTAAGGTGTAGGGATGTCTGGATTTTAATCCCCTTCTAGATGCAATGTCTGCCACTCAGGCTCAGCTCTAAACAATACCAGCATTTCCAAGGTTATGTCCTTTTGATTATGATATGCCAAGGCAAATATGCTAAATACACATTGGCAAAAAAAACAACTTCCTGACATACCAAGCTGCAGCTCATTTCAGCTTTGTTTACAGTAATAAAGCAACTTATATTCGTCTTTGTCTCTAAATTAACTCCACTAGATGGCATAGAAGTACTCCTACTTAGATATTTCTGATACTCACCCTGTAACTAAAATCAAAAACATGGTCCTCATGCAAGCACTACCTGATTTTTACTTTTTGACTGCATGCATTGTTACAAAATGCAAATAAAGCACTTATATAGGATATAAACAGAGCTGTGTGAAAATATCGTCTTGCTCCAGACAAACATTTAAATCTGATAAATACTTCCAGAACTAACCTTTTCAAAGAATGAGGCTAAAGTTCAGGCAATGTACCAAATAAAGTATTTAAGAAAACAAATGGGTGAAAGCACAAACAATGAGGAAAGGATATAGAATATAGGAAAGTCATCAAAGATTCATCACGGATATGCACTTAAGAGAAATAGTCACAATGAAAATTAGAGAAAAGAATAACATTTAGCAAAGTATAATTCTGTTATCTGTAGAACACTATCCATCGACAAAGTGCTATACACCAAGGAGGGAATAGGGATTAATCGAAGTCTTTGAGCATTGCCAGCCTGAAACACAATGGGCTCATCTACACCAGCAGCCTCTTTCAAAGGGGCCACATGAACGAGCCAAATCGGGGAATAGCAATGAGGTGCTGCGCTGCATATACAGCACCTCATTGGCCTAATTCCTGCTGCGTGAACTTAGAATTTAACAACTTTGAAGCGCTGGCAAGCTGTGTAGCCATAGTCACTTTGAAGTACCCACACAACTTTGAAGTGCCCTTATGCCCATGCTTGGAAAGTCAAGGCTATTTTGCCTAGGTCTTTAATCAAATCCACTGATTTGGGGCTGTTGAGGATGTCCGTCATTCCATTTTACTACTAAACAGAATAAGAATTTGCCAGTTACCTACATTGTCTCCTGTTGCAGATCTGAATGAGAAAGTTCTTAGGTAAGAAATAAGGAGGATTAGAAGTTACTATAAAATCAGTCACTTTACTCTACTGTTATTTATTTTTAATATGCAACGAGGTAAATGACCAAATATGTGTAAAGGCTATAAATTGGGTGTTAGATCCAGAACTTGTCAACACATGGACTTCCAGATAGTTCAGTCTATTATAGTGTTTCATTGAGGACTCCAAGTGGGTAAAATAATATACTGATTTATTTTGGCTAGTATCTTACGTACAAACCAAATTACCAAATGCTTCACAAAGTTGAACAATAGAAGGAAGTAGACCTTTTAATGGCACATGGTACAAGTTACAGAAAATCATGTTTGAAAGAAATTGAGCTGTATGCTTTAGTGATTTGCATATAAGGAAGCAATGTAGGGCTAGACGGGACCAGAAGAGGTCATCACGTCCAGGACCCTTTACTGATGCAGTTTAGACTATCTCTGACAGGTGTTTATCTAACCTGTTCTTAAAACCTCCAGTGATGAGCATTCCACACACTCCAGCGATAACCTGTTTCAGGGTTTATCTATTCTTAGGTTTTTCCTAATAGCCAGCCTGAGTCCCCCTTCCTGCAAACTAAGCTGATTATTTTTTCTCCTACTCTAGTCAATTTGGGGAATTATTGATCAGCAGTCTCTTTATGACAGTGTAGTGATGTATTACAAATCATGCTTGAAAACCCTAAATGCAAAGCAGTACCTATTGTATAGTATTTCATTTGGTTCTGGAAGGTTCACAAAGTCCAAAAGAAAGAGGTGCGGGGGGAGGCAGGGAGAAGTAACAACAATGCCTACCACTTTTTGACTCATCCCTGCTGATGCTGTGAAATCCAGGGGGAAAATATAACTAAAGTAAAATTTTTAATATCTTCACCCCAATTGTGTGGTGACCATTTTCTATCTTTTAGCTGAAGGTGTTCTTCCCATACTTCAAAGTGTAATGCACACTACAGGAGGAAGCTTCTGAGTAGCAGCAATGGGCCACCTTCATGTTGTTATAGACCCACCAGTGGTGGCACTGCATCAAGGAGTGTGCTCAGAAGGGATCTTTAGTTAAGAAAGTCCAAGAAGCTAAGGGAATTTTAGTCCTCTTTACATTAGCTTTAGAGGTGCCTCTAGTGCTGTCCCATTTTTTCACTAGACCAGATAGTCATGACCAAATTGTGCATTCTCTTCATATCATAGATATCTACAGTGCTTATCTCATCTTGCATATTGTACCACAGAAATAAGCATCTGACCCTAAGTATAATAACTGCATTAAAGCAAGCCCAAATAAATAAATGTTCAAATAGTTTCAGAATTTTAATTATGCAGCTCCTTTTGAAGCTGTAGAGGACTCACATGGCTTGTGCAATTTTTGAATGCACATTTATCAATACAGCACATTTGCATGATATGCACTACTTTTATTTAGCTATATAACAAACAATAGGAAAATAATAATTGTTTATAAATATGGAACACCTTTATATGATATAATCTTTATTTAGTAAGAACTCCTTCCCCCCAAAAATAGCTCTCCTGGCAGATATTTCTGGTGAGTATATTCTGGTTCTTTTCATGTTATATTTCCAACTATTTCAGTTTCTGCAATAAATTTGCTTTATTCATTGCAATTGAAATGTGCAAAAAATGTGTGACGGCACATTCAAACAAATGAACATATGGGTGCTGCTATGTTAATTCCTTCATTCTAATTATTATACTTTGCAGAGCAGTTGAAAAAAACCTGTTATCTAAACCTGCATATTTGCAAACAAGAGGAATGATCTTGCTCCCACTTCAATCAATGGCAAGTTTGCCAGGGCCTTGAATTAAATTAAAGTATTTTTTCCAACCCCAAGACCATGTGAACATTTTAGAAGGATGTGTATTGGCCTGAGGCCTATTCCTTCGCCTGGGATTTCAGAGGAAGTGTTTTTCTATTTTGTTTTGTTTTGTTTTTAATTGAGCTAGTAGTATGAGTTAATATGAATCCCATAAATGACAGGTTACTTGTTTGTAGAGGCATGGGCTTTCCCTGGGGGAATTGCTTGATTAATTGTGATGGCAGATTTAAGGCAGACTGGTTGCCAGTGGGAGGCAACTGATTGCACTGTGTCTGATTACGGACTTTCCATTTTACAGGGTAACGCAGTGTTACACATAAATCTATCAAAATTCCTCCAAGCTATGATTGAAAATCAGACAGACCAGCACAAGTGTAAGGCACTTTAATTGCTTAGGAAGATCCATGGAAATTCTGTGGCTCATAAGGCAGAACATTAATTTTTCCTATACTTATTTTGCTCTGTCCATTTCTCAATTAATATTTTACAAGAAAAAAACAAAGAAAACACAACCAGCCAAACACATGATGCCACATATTACAACAAAGGAAAAGTATTTCATATTTTATGGCTGATCCTAATAGCTCACTACCCAGAGCAAGAGTAGGAGATAGGTTTATTTTAACTTTGAACGACTGTTAGAGCTAGGCTTTTTGAAGTCAGACTTCAGGAGGCTAATGAAATCTCCGGTAATTAAGCAGGTGTGAAGAGTTTAGGCCTTTGGCTCCCTAGCTCTGTAGATACAGCTACTCAGAACAAAGCCCAGGGGCCTTTCTTCAGCAAGAAGAACAAAAGGCAGATAGAGCACAGAGGAATTTGCAGTGAGTGGAAGTAGGTTTTTAATTTAATAGCTATATTCTGGTAGATTGACTAGCCTCAGAAATAATTAAAACCTTTCTCTGTAAATAATTAACAGCTCACAAAAAAGTCATTTTTATTCTCTACTCATAGTTGCAAAACAGCTAATCTAACGAGGGAGGCAGACAACCAACAGCAGAGCAGCCAGGATGAATGAACACAACTTATTTCACCAAGTGAAGAATGGATGACAATTTGCCTTGCATCCAAGTGGCATATGTATGTACATTCCTGGCCCTCAGAGCCCAGGTGCAGCGCACTGAGGATGAAGTCACTGAATTACAGGAACAGAGACAATATTGTTTATAGAGACCATAGGTAATGGGTTTGCCTTGCAACTCACTGCCCTGATGCTTCAGTTGAGGAGCCAGTCTCAGAATGGCGTAGCATCTAGGTCCATTTCCTCCGTCCTGAAATGGGACTCTCCTTTTGACTGAGGTAGTGGGGACTGGCAAGGAAAGAAGGTTGCTCTGGTGAATGGAAACACGATGAGAAAAAGACAGGCTCTGGTGAGTGAGGATTTGGTGAGCAGGAATGTAGACAGTTGAGCTACATCTATACTAGCTCCCCTCCTTTCAGAAGGGGCATGGTAATGAGGGAGTTTGGAAGATGCTAATGAGGTGCTTCCATGAATATGCAGCACCTTGTTAGCTTAATAGGGGCAGCATGTGATTCGAAAGTGCTGCTTTCGGAATTCAGGCTGCCTGTGTAGATGGGGCCTTTCAAAAGCACTACCTTGGACTTTGAAAGCCCCTTCTTCCTCATTAGCATCTTCCAAACTCTCTCATTACCATGCCCCTTCTGAATGGAGCAGGTACGGTAGACGTAGCTTTGGTGCATGGTGGCTTACCTGCTGAGTAGAAGGGTGGTGGATGTCACAAGACAGGCTAATTTCTGGTATGTGCTCAGGGTAGCATGCTGGTACCAGTGATGTAGGGACATGTATGAGACAGGTTCTGGAAGGTAAATTCGGCTGGTAGGTAGAAGGCTTCAATCCAGGGCCTCAGTTGTAGCTTTTCTCTGAAATTCTTCTACTCTTATATGAAGGTCTAGCTATGAAAAGTATCAGAGAGGTAGCCGTGTTAGTCTGTATCTTCAAGAACAGCAAGAAGTTGTGTGGTACCTTATAGACTAACAGATATTATGGAGCATAAACTTTCATGGGCAAAGACCCACTTTGTCAAATACATCTGACAAAGCGGGTCTTTGCCCATGAAAGCTTATGCTCCAAAATATCTGTTAGTCTATAAGGTACCACAAGACTTCTAGCTATGCAAAAGGGAATTTTGGGGTCATAACACATGATTAAGAAGATAAAACAAAGGAACATGTTTTAAAGTAAATACTTGCAGAAGCACTTCTTGGAAAAGAGGGCGGGGGAAACTCTCCCCAACTAAAAATTTAACCATTTTTGTTAACTGATAACAAAAGATTCAAAGAGAAGAATATTGGCAATCGAGAGGAGTTTTTATAGGAAGATCCTGAGAATAGGATGGATGCAGCAGGTCACTAATGAGGAATTATATAGGAAGATACAGCTGAAACAGAACCTACTGCAGAAGGTTATACAGCAGAATTTACAGCATTCAGGCATATTTGCAGAATGAACAATGAATGTAAAATCAAGACCCTGGTATTTGGCATAATGGACTGTTCAAACAGAAGAGGCAGACTCCACAGACGATATAGTAGATTGGTGTGGAGCTAGTCTACAGAAACCAAGCCACTCTGCACTGGACACGGAAAGATGGAAGGAAACAGTGGGGGAGGCATCGGACGCCAGCGGAAGCTGAGCCCATGGCTGCTGCTGATGATGATTTTGTTAATACATTAAAGTTTTGAAGTGTTTAAACTAAGAGCTGGATAAAGCTCATAGGAGCTGAGCAGTATTTAAAGCAGGCAGATAATGTGATGGGAGTTTGTAAACCTGCTCTAGAAATGAGAGGTTAAAAAGCAACGCTGGACCCAGGGAACCTTGCTCTGCCACACCCACAGAGCATGCAGCAGATGGAGGTGGAGCATAACAGGAAAGACAGACAGCCCAGATGTGGGTGCAGGTTAATAAAGCAGGGGAGCAGCTGAGAAGAGATCCTGCAGAAGTCTCTCTTAGTGAAGCAGCACCTACCTGCTGGGCCCAGACAGACTGAAGGTGCAAGTATGACCTTCCTCTATTACCTTTTTGCTACAGAATGCAAAACTTGGGCAATAGCATAGGTGGTAGGAAGTAGCCCAGTGGACAGCATCAAGGTGCTGCCGAGTACCAACATGTGGGTAACCCTTGTAAGGCTCTGGTCTGTAGCCTAGTGGAGTGGGAGGAACCAGGCTCCCCTACCAATCCCCTTTGCACTAAGAAGGGACAGACACCCCAAACCCTTCCCAACCACTATGTGATGATTCAAACAGGTATTGATCATTATAAACATCTCTAATTTACAGGTATCAATGCATCCACCAAGGGGTGGGATTCAACTTACAACTAACTGGGACAGGATAAAAACACAGAGGTGATAGCAGCAGCATGTCATACTGAGTCAAATAGAAACATGCACACAGTGAGGAATAAGAGTGATTCCCCATTTATGGGCAGATACAGCCAGCCACTCCTGTGCCATAATTATGTGATGCTTTCCAGCTGAAAGAGGTAGGGCTAAGAGGATCAGGTGATAGCTTAATGGTAACCTGAGCCTCACAAAAGGGCTGAGCAGGCTCAGTTATGCTGTTACAGAAAATGGATAGGATCTTGTGCAGGATCTTGACTAGTGTCTTCAGAAGGCTGAATATGTCAGGGAATCTAGTGCTTCACAGGAAAATCAAAATGTCCCACAGGTCCTCTTGGGAAAATGGAGTGTGTAAGTATTTGGCGCCTCTGAGAATCAGGCTAAGCTTTTACTCAGGAGCCTGAAATACACATTTAAGAATTCAACTTTAGGTATCAACTTTAAAAATTTAGGCATAATCCCAATAAAAGATATTTTATAACATCCAGGGATGAATTCAAACCAGTTACAAGCAGATGCACTTGATTAGTTTCAGTGGAGTTACATCTATTTATGTCAGGTCTGAATTTGGTGATCAAATGCTATACAGAACAGGTGTTTCGAGTTTCTCTTTTATGTGTCTTGAATACACTACTATGCAGGGTCTCAAGGTGTGCATGAGATATCTGCATTCAAAGGGGGGATAGTAACAGAGAGGTAGCTGTGTTAGTCTGTATTCTAACAAAACAAAACAGCAGAAATGTAACACTTTAAAGTGCTACAAAGGAGGAGTGTAGGCTTATTAGGAACTGGGGTTTATACAGGAAGGATGGGCTCTACCTAAGCCACAAGGGGACCCCAGGTAGCTGGTGTATAAAATCTAAAAGGTAACAGAGGAATTCTTAAACCAAGGAATCAGAACAAGTGGACAGTTGCAGAGCACACAGTTCAGCTAGAGCTATCCATTTGAGCACAATGTACTAAAGGAATACTTCTAATATCTAGCAAAGAGGATAAAAGTTGATTAAGTACTTGTATACAAATGCAAAAAATGTAAAAATTAAAAAAAAGGTAAACTTAAGTTCCTGGAACAAAATAAAGATATTGATAGGCACCACAGTAATTTGATGGAATGGTTACAAGCAATGGGACTTGGTAATACCAGACCCTAAAACCTGTAGGAATGGTGGAAAAAGGGAGTGGCACTGTGTGTGAAAAGCAGCATAATCTAATAGAAAAAATGAAACAAATTGCACCAGAAAATCTATTAAGAGAAATTTAATTCTTGAATAACAAGGGTATATGCTTTACTCCTGAGCAGTGCACTGATGACCCTGTGTCTGCCCTAGAGCGGCCATTCTTACATTACCACTTTTAGTAACTTTCTAAATTGGTAGCAAAAGACAATACGGTATAGATGATTCTTTGTTTTCACAGAAACCATAATCTTCCTACAAATCCCTAGCCATAAACTCAAGTAGTTGTAGCATATGTGAAAAAATGTTTTATTTGCAAGCAACTCTTCTGTGACCTTGAGTTATCACACCTACTGTGCACCCCTGCATTATCTGCAGCAGTATATAACCTGCTAGCTGGTGATTTATGTGGCCTGATTTGCTGCTGTCATCTGCCTCTGATTTGTGAGGAAGTTGGAATGAGCCTAAGGGAAGGGGTGGAATGGTGAGAGAAGGATGCTTGAAAAAAGGTTGTGTGTGTCTCTACTCAGAAAAGCAAAACATAATTTTTCAAAACAGCTCTGTAATTTTTACCTGGCCTGATCATCTGGTGGGAGGAAAAACTGCTAGCTGATGACAGCCCTGGAACAGAAACAATTGAGAGGGCTTCTTTATCTTCAGGTAAAATAATGGGAATACTGGGGAATAAGCAACAGGCTTGCTTGCGGCTGACATGTGGAATAGCATTGTAGGCATAGCATTGTATGAAATAGCGGGGAAGAGGCTTGCTGACGAGAAAAACAAAATACAACAAGCTCAGAAGCAAACTGGCAACTTATTTTTATTTTGTTTGGTGACAGCAGCAATGGTGGATTGGATCCCCTTGAGAAGGGCGCTGACTGAAAACAATCTCCCTTCCAAAGACTTGTACTGTGTAGTAAAAAGGCTGATTCCAAGAGATCAGTGGCAAACTGAAAGACAGTGAGCCAGAAATTATACTGATTGTGGGGGACTAGGAGAGGTAGCCGTGTTAGTCTGCAGCATCACGAATAACAAGCAATCCTGTAGCACCTTAAAGACTAACAAATGTATTTGTTAAGTAATGTGCTATCCACAAAAAACTCTCACTTCCTCAGATGGGGGGGAAGCAGCTATGGAAAACCTTGATATTTTTCTTAAAATATCTGCCAACTATTGCAGATGATACCAAGCTGGCAGGGGTTGCAACTGCTTTGGAAGACGGGGTCATAATTCAAAATGATCTGGATATATTGGAGAAATGGACTGAGGTAAACAGGATGAAGTTTAATAAGGACAAATGCAAAGTGCTCCACTTGGGAAGGAACAGTCAGTGTCACACATACAGAATGGGAAAAGACTGTCTAGGAATGACTACAGCAGAAAGGAATATAGGGGTTATAGTGGACCACAAGCTAAATCTGCGTCAACAGTGTGATGTTGTTGCAAAAAAAGTAAACATGATTCTGGGATGCATTAACAGGTGTGTTGTGAGCAAGACACGAGAAGTCATTCCTTTGCTCTACTCTGCACTGTTAGGCCTCAGCTGGAGTATTGCGTCCAGTTCTGGGTACCACAGTTTGAGAAATGTGTGCAGAAATTACAGAGGGTCCAGAAAAGAGCGACAAGAATGATTAAAGGTCTAGAGAATGTGACCTATGAAGAAAGGCTGAAAGAATTGGGCTTGTTTAGTTTGGAAAAGAGAAGATTGAGGGGGGGACATGATAGCAGTTTCAGGTATCTAAAAGGGTGTCATAAGGAAGAGGGAGAAAACTTGCTCTTCTTGGCCTCTGAGGATAGAACAAGAGGCAATGGACTGAAACTGCAGCAAGGGAGGTTTAGGTTGTACATTAGGAAAAAGTTCCTAACTGTCAGGGTGGTCAAACAGTGGAATAAATTGCCAAGGGAGGTTGTGGAATCTCCATCGCTGGAGATATTTAAGAACAGGTTAGATAGATGTCCATCAGGGATGGTTTAGACAGTACTTGGTCCTGCCATGAGGCAGGGGGCTGGACTCGATGGCCTCTCGAGATCCTTTCCAGTCCTAGTATTCTATGATTCTATTTTCCCATCGCATTCTGAATCCCTCAGTTTCCCCAAACGCCAACCCATACCTAATTCCCCTGCAAGTCTGTCCACTCTCTTCCTGATATTTCTGTCCAACATTTGTCTCTCTCACACACACCCTGTATGCATTGTTAATTGTTTAGGAAGCAAACAGAGTAATCCAGGTCAGGGTTCAGATGATATGTCTGTGAATTTGGTCCTGGGTAGAGGCAGGGAGTTCCTTCAGAAGATGGTATAGTTTCTGTTTGAATTTTAAAGTGGTATCAGAGGAAAGAGGTTTGTAAAATATGGTATTGGAGAGTTGTCTAGCTGCCTCCTGTTCATAGTCTGATTTACTCATGATGACATCAGCACGCCCTTTGTCAACCGGCTTGATTATAATGTCTGAGTTATATATGAGATTCTGGACAGCGTAGTGTTCAGCATGGTTGAGACTGTTTGTTACCTGAGTCTCTCTTATCCCAGGGACTTTCTTGCTGCTCCACCTCCTCCACGAACTTAATACAATTTTGTGATGACCTCAAAGTCGTCTTTTGCTTTCTCTGTCTAAGGGAATACTTTCAACCCACCAATGAACATCAGTCTGACTTGCTTGATCCCCCCTTACTAACAACAAAAGAAAAGGAACTCTATGTGGACTCCCCCCGTCGGTCAAAGTGACCATCTAGATTTCTATATGCAATGCTTTCACAACCAAACACAGACTGACATATAGTCTGAGGGGTAGCCGTGTTAGTCTGTATGTTTTTCAAAACAAATAAAGCAGTAACACCTTAAACGCTACAATTTTATTTAATAGATAATGAGCTTTCCCTAAAAAGTTGGTACTCTGACTGTTCACTTTAAAAGTGGTAATACCAAGCTACTACATTTTGGACCTAAGCATTCAATCCACACTCTTACAGCAAGTACCAGGTGTTATTTTGTCACTTGAAGGTACTTTCATGGTTTCCAGCATTTTTTCTTGCACTTGTGATGTGACATATGATTAATATGTATGTCATCTGTAGGCATGTTTAATCAGGGTTAGGTTCTGACATTAACAATGTACTGTACCAACTAAAATGAATACGTAGCTATCTCCATTATCTGAGAAACAGAAAAATGTGCTGAGTGATAGGCTAATCTTTTAAATCACATTAGTCCACCTGAGAGTTGGAAAGAGCTGTTTATTATCCATCTTGATTTTATGGTTTTGGTTTTCAGCTTCAGTGGAGAGGCAGATAATACCAAGTTTTTACTCTGGCTTGAAGCAGCTGTTAACAACGCTTCAAAAATGAATTATTGGTCTTCAAAAGTTTTACACTCCAGTGACAGACCCTGTAAATTGGTCCAAGTGGTTAGTCTTCAACGGCATCAATACTCAGGGGTTTGAAGCATGTCAGAACATCATTCTGCAAAAATCTGCTTTCCATACCAAACTGGCTGTTGACATGCATTCTGAATGAAAGTGTTGAGTAATGGAAGCACATCAGCAGTGGACTGGACAAACTTAAAGATAAAGTTTTGAAGCAATAACATCTCTTGCACCATGGATCAACCACCTTATCCCCTCTACCCTTAGGGACAGAGCCAGACTTCAGGTTGGTTTTACACTGGGCTCCAGTGTAGCTTGGAGCTCTGAAATACACAAGCCATCTACAGCACGCAAGAGCTAGAATTCCAGGCAAAATTTGGCTTTGTTTTAATTTGGAAGGAAAATATGGAAAGTAGAAGCATTACCTGGCTTTGCTCAGGTCCTTCAGGGCATGGGGCTGGCAGTGTGGGGGAGTGCTGTGGTCAGGGCAGGTGTAGTGAGGACTCAGGGAAGATAGCAGGGGGTACAGGAATTAGAGCAGGGGACTGGGAGGTGGGAGTGAGACTCAGTCCAGGGTCTAGGAGGTATGGGGAGCTCAGCATGGCTGTCTGTGGCAGTGAGGTCAATGCTGCAGCAGCCACCCCCAACCCCAGCTACTCCTGTGGCTCCCAGGAGGGCATGGCCAGGGGTCCAGGAGGCTCCTTCCAAGGGGCAGGCGGGCAAGCGTTGCTGCTGAGGGCCACTGGGGAGGAGTGATTTGGGACAGAAGGACCAGTTAGGTCCCAGAACTTCTAACCTAGGGCCAGTGGAGAAGGAGGGCCTGGAACCCCTTTTCAGGTATATGTGGCCTCCCCTTTCTCTAACTGGGAAGCCAAACTGCCCTGGGACTGGGGGCAAACTTACTGACTCTGGCCATTGGGCAACACTGCTCAACAGCTTGGGGAGAGATTATGGAATATGGCTATTGGGCTACACTGCCCTATGGATTGGGGAGAGTTTACTGATTTTGGACAGTAAGCCATGGAGCCTCGTGCCTATGGGCGACCTATAGACACGGGTTGGTAAGAATAGATCTGGAAATCACCCACATGCTCCTCGAGGGGGTGGGTGCACTCATCCTGCATGGAGCGTGACTTCTCCCAACTGCTTCACACAAGCCAAGAAAGACTGAACACTATTGGTTCAGCTGCTGTCAAGTAATTCTCACTGAAAATAGTTGTTGGAATATGTGCTTTTTATTTTTCAAAAGACAGTACCGAAAAAAAGCTATTGAATTTCTGGAACTAACACACAAATTTACCTCTGGGCTGAGATCAAGCATGGAAAATGTCAGCTGTGAAGGAATACGCTTACTGAAGTTATGAGCAATTTCAAAGAAGTTAACGATGACAGACACATTTCAATCTTAACTAAACTGGTCAATACTTTTATATGTAAATGTGTGTGCATGCACACTCTTTATGTATACAAATATATATACATATATATCTATAAATAGATATAGATATATGTAGGTAATATACAAAGTACATGCATCAGTGCTTATCAAAACAAATTATTACACCCTGATAAGTTATGTGGGTAAGGTTAGAATAGAAATATTGACACACCCCTAAACAATATCCTACTGTGCTCATGTCACATGATGGTGTGTGTAGTTGTTTATGTTTGATAACACGTAAACAAAGAAGTCAGACTAAAGGGTAAGAAATCCTGGCTTTCTTCTATTTCAAATGAATTCTAGATGAAAAAGTTGAAATGATCCCTGTAGCTTAGTTAAGAAATACCATCGTGTTAAACTTACACCCTTAATTCAGGTGTTGCCTTCTGGCAATTTGTGTGTGTTCTTAAATATTATTCTTTGCAATTGAATAGGTATAAATAGGAAAGAAATGCTTTTTATGTTTAGTCTCCAGCACATTTTTCACTCTTCCTTTGGACTGTAAATCACACGAACAAAACAGTAACCGCAGTCAGAAACGCAATGCTTCTTCCTTTTATGCTATGCAGCACTGTTTTACCATTCAGGGTAAGGATCATAGCTAGAAGAATCAGTACAACATTCCAAGCCTAGCTTCCAATTTCTTTTAATGATGTCTTTTGTTGAAGCTACCTGGAAAGCTTTAATTGAGAGAGGCCCCAATTCATAAGGTAACTGTCAGGCCCAGTGCCCTGGGGAGGGGGGCAGGGTGCATATGTAGCATTTGCACCAGGATATGGTGATTCAAAGGGGCCCAGAGCTCTTGGTAGCCATTGCTGCTGCAGCAGCGGCCAGAGCTCTTGAACCCCTTTGAACTGCTGCCAGAGCACCACTCCACACAGCTCTCAGCTCCAGCCTGAGTCAAGTAGTTCTTCCCCACCCCCACCTTCAATTAAAGGTTTTGTTTTCAAGTACAGTAGACCCTCAAAGCACGATTTTTGAGTTGTGTTTCATATGCATTAATGAGAGTTAAGCACAACTCAGAATCTGGATCTCCCAGCCCTGGCTCAGCCCCTGCCGCCAACCCATGCAGCACCAGTTCAACCCCCCCACCCCACCCCATGCAGCCCTGGTTCAACCCCGCCTCCTCCAGCTCTGGTTCAAACTCCCTTCATTCAGCTCCGGTTCACCCCCACCAGGCCCTGGTTCAAACCACCCTCATGCACGACTCTGGCTCACCCGCCCCCCCGTGCCACAGCCGTGACTCTGATTCACCCCCCACATGCCCAGCTCTGGCTCTGGCTCAATCCCCCCAAAGGGCTGCATGGTCCTGGCTCACCACCCCCACCCCCTTGCAGCCCTAACCCACCCCAGGCTTAACCCCCCTGCTCCCCTCCCACTACCCCAACCCATCACCAGACTTCACCTTCCCCCAACTGCCCTCCCCACCCCAGGATTTACCTTTCAAAAGGAGCTCCAGATGCTTGTGCTTCTTCCTTGGCTGCAGAATGTGCATTCCACCAGGGAAAAACCTGCCCCCTCCAACTTATGCGAAAGTCGAGTTATATGAAAGTGTGTGGGAATGCAGCCCTCACGTAACTCAAGGGACTGCTGTAACGCTTTGTGGTGGGAAGTCCAATGTAAGGCAAGCTGGAGACAATTATTGTTTTCCTCCGCCTCCTTATATGGAATTTCCAAAGGACATTGCGTGATTTTGAGTTGCGTTTAATTAGCTAATGAGAGTTAAGCACAACTCAAAATCCAGCTCCCTCGGCCCTGGCTCAACCCCCACACCACCACCTTATGCAGCCCGGGTCCAAAAGAAACCTTTGTTTGATTGTTTTTTTTTTTTTCTCTTCCCCTACCGTCACGCTGCAGAACAGTTCACCAGAGCAAGGAGTTGGTTCCTATCAGGTGACCAGACACCTGACCAGATCTGTTGCCTCGGTAAGACATATTGGGTGGCCACCTCAGGCCCCATGCTTTTGAGGGTGCTGCAGCGGATGGGAGAGACCCAGGGGATTAAGGAGCCCTGAGGCATTTGCAGCAGGGGTAACTCCCACCCCACTCTAACACTCAGCATGCACACAGTGGGAGCCAAAGTAGCCTGGCAGTCTGCTCCACTCCTCACTACCCTCTCCTGGCCCTGCTGCACATGGCTTTTGAGTGCAGTTGGGACGTAGCATGCCCCACCTTAGAAATGAGGTGCCTCATGGTGGGGCTGAGCAGCTCCTGCAACCCCCATGGTAAGTGGGGGGGCGTGAACCACCATTCCAGGCCCCTGTAATCTCCTGGGCTGTGTTGCTTGAAGGATGAGGTGTGGTGGTGGGTCTGGAGGAAGAGGAGGAGTGGGAGCTGGGGAGTGTAAGGGAGAACTGTGGTTTGCAGCGGCAGGCTCCATGCAAGGGGCACTGGGGACAGGTTGCCCTGGGCCCACAACCCACCCTAGGAACAGCCCTGCATCTGACTCTGTTGTTTATGACTCAGTAGCATTGTGGAGAGTTTGCAGGAATGCCAAGTCTTCTCCCAGTCCATTGTACTAGCTGTCTGCCTTTTCCATTGTAATCTCTGAAGTTTCAGCAGTGGGAGGCACCCAGAGTAGCCTATGGATGCATACGTCAATTTTCCTAACTTCGTCAATAAAAACGGTACAGGCATATGAACGGAATACTCGTATTCAAAAAAATCATATCCACGCCAATGATTTCTTACATGAGCCATATTGCTTAAAGCAAATCTGTTATGTCGTATTCATATCTGACTAGTGTTGGCAGGTCTTGGAGAGAAATCCCCATGCCCTACCAGCCCCATGCCCTATCAGCCCCTCTTTAACAATGGGGTTTCTGTGTCAGAGGCTGGCCAAGAGTTGTGCTCTTCTGCCCTCTTTCCCCAAACTCTGGTTTATGCTGGTAGTGTCTAAGGGCACGGAACAGGCCCACTTTCTTTTCAAAAATCAACATGACCCAGTAAATGATGGTGATGTTAATGTTTTGCATTTTGTTGCACTGTCGCCTCTAAATGTAAACTGTATTGTAACATTTATACCTCAAAGTGCAAAACATAACTGGGGAAACTCCCACCTATACAACAGTCCTGTTTATATTGCACGTGAAGAGAAGGTCTTTTGATTAACTGTAATGATGGCCTTCTCTGGGTCACCTTCAGGACTCATTCTGGAGCCTCTAGATCTAAATGCACGAACCCCTTCTGATTCTGACCTAAGGGCTGGGTCCCTTAGCTTAGAGATAACAGACTCATAGAGCAAAAACATGCACATTTTAATGGTCCACAGTAGATTTTGGTCTACAATAGTCTGGATCTGTCAGTTTTGGACATAATGCCTTTTACTGGAGGGATTTGGGCCAATAGCCGTGTCTACATGTGCACACTACTTTGAAGTAGCAGCACTAACTTCGAAATAGTGCCCGTCATGGCTACACGTGTTGGGTGCTATTTCGATGTTAACATCGACGTTAGGTGGTGAGACGTCGAAGCTGCTAACCCCATGAGGGGATGGGAATAGCGCCCTACTTCGAAGTTGAACATCGAAGTAGGGCACGTGTAGCTGATCCGCGTCCTGCAACATCGAAATAGCGGGGTCCGCCATGGCAGCCATCAGCTGAGGGGTTGAGAGACGCTCTCTCTCCAGCCCCTGCGGGGCTCTATGGTCACCGTGTTCAGCAGCCCTTAGCCCAGGGCTTCCGGCTGCTGCTGCAGCTGGGGATCCATGCTGCATGCACAGGGTCTGCAACCAGTTGTCAGCTTTGTGGATCTTGTGTTGTTTAGTGCAAGTGTGTCTGGGAGGGGCCCTTTAAGGGAGCGGCTTGCTGTTGAGTCTGCCCTGTGACCCTGTCTGCAGCTGTGCCTGGCACCCTTATTTCGATGTGTGCTACTTTGGCGTGTTGACGCTCCCTCGCAGCACCTATTTTGATGTGGTGCTGCGCAACGTCGATGTTGAACGTCGAGGTTGCCAGCCCTGGAGGATGTGTAGACGTTATTCATCGAAATAGCCTATTTCGATGTCGCTACATCGAAATAAGCTACTTCAATGTAGGCTTCACGTGTAGACATAGCCAATAAGACTAGGGAAGGACTGTGAATTTTATATGGTTTGTTTACTGGTGAGCACCTAATTTTTAAGATGAATGGGCTGCTTACCATTCAAATTACATTGTCAAAATACAAACCAATTAATAAATGTTCAGAGCCAAGTTTATGGTTATAAAGTAACATAAACAATAATTAAAAATGGGTTTCAAATCCCAGCCAAGTCAATTAAAACTGCAGCTGTCTGAAATCATCACAATTCAACATAAACAAAGTTGCATGATTTGTAGGGTGGAGTTGGCATGGCAGCAAGTCATTCAGGTACATACCTGTCTTCACATGTAAGCCCAAAAGCCTATAGTGTGCTCTTTTTGGAATTAGACAACAGAAGGCAGAGCATCAGGGCTTCAATGTGGGAGTAAAGAATGTACATACAGTAAGCACCTGTTGAAACAATCCCATACTGCTTAAACATCTATTGGTCTATAAGATTTCAGATCTGGTGCTTCACTGAGCAGCTATCATGCTGCTTGACACTCATCATAATCCACCCACTCCTCTGAACCTGGAAACAACACTCCTGGGAATAAAAGGTTACTCCCTGACCTCAGTTCCTACTAGCAATTCCTGGAAGTTCTATGGAACAATACCACACTAGATTAAGCCAGGAGGCATCTATTTTGAATGGAGAAATTCTGTCTTTCTAACCAGGCACAATAACTGATTTTATACATTTTAAGATGTTTTTAAATATTACCAATATTGTCTAGCAGATTAGCTTTCACTTTTTGACGTCAGCTCTTGGAATTTCTTTGTCTCCAACAGCTTTTTTAATGAAGTAAGTAAGCAATATTTTATGTATTAAACTTCAGATCTGCTCCTGCATTTTTCATACCTGGGATCCAGTTCAGCAAAACATTTACATACATCCTTTACTCAAGCATAAGCTTAAGTCCCATTAAAGCCAATGGAACTAAACATGGACTGATATACTTTGCTAAATTGGGGCATAAATCTGGATCCTTCAATCTTATTTTGGGATCGGGAGCAATTCAGGAAGCAATTTAAGTCATTTATAAACTCTAAAGAATGTTGTTTTAGGAGCTCGGCGGTAACTGGTGATTTAGTGTCAGGTCATTGTCATTGTTTTTTTCTGAAATATGCTTTAAAAGAAAATTAGCTAAAGGAGAGGCTATAATGTGCTCAGATTCATACCAATATGGGCAAGGAGTTATCCCTTTCAAAATGTTTCACAAACTATGACTATCACTCAGGTTTGATCAGGCTGCCTGCCCATGAGCAGGACTATAAACTGTACTGAAACCATGGGCTACTGGAGCAACCACAACTGATTTAGGGGGCTAGAGAATGTTGTGTATTTCTGTGTCTTCATTTTAAATAAATGAAAGAGCTCAACAGGTTGAACCCTTCTAGTCCAGCACTTTCAGGACTTTATGAGTGCCAAATGAGAGAATTTATGGCGCCACAGGAAGCCAATATTGTCTAGCGGATTACCAATGCTTCTATTGCTTACTGGGCTCTTAGAAGACATTTTGGGGGTAAATTCAAGCATAGAACACTGACAGCCAGGATTGGTGGCTGCAAACAAACCTTATGGGACCATGGGGAACTTAATAAGTAGTCATCCAGCTAATTAAAATAATGCTGGATTATAGATGTTGCCAGATGAGAGAGTTCCAGATTAGAGAGGTTCAGCCTGTACTATGATTTTGTAATAGAGAGTAACCAAGCTGTAAGTTACCTTTTCAGTTACTGAAAGGCTTCAGCTGATCAGAAATGTGCCTTCAATCTTCCCAAACCAATTGTAATCATAAAATACCATTGCCCTGCATTTCAAAAGTGGCTAAAGATGGGGAGTTTCTCAGGTTTGGGAAACTAGCTTATGGTCTTACTTTTAAAAAGACCTTAATTGAGTCTCCCTAAATCACCTCTCACTTTTGAAAGTTCATGTTCATAGGGCATTCTGGATCTGAATGTGAACTGATATATCTTCATATTCCTCTATCATATATATTCCCCCGATCACCTGTTCTTCCTTCTTAAAAATTGCCTTTGTCAGTTCTTAAATATTTTTCTCTGAAAATGAGACTGCACATTTAACAAAATCTTCCTCTAAATTGGATTTGCCATAAGAGCAACTCAGTCAACAAACAAATAAATGCACTTAGGAGAAAAAAGTTAATTGGGTTTGGATGACAGCAAATACTTTTGTCTTTTGCCCAGCAATCCGCCAAAGAGTATTCCATTATTAGCTTTGGAGGCAGCAGTTTTTCCACACACAGCTGAGTTGACAGGTTTCCTCCTGGGATAATCACAAACCTAATTCTTCTAGGACAAAATTGCTTCTGACAGTATAAAACCCAGGGCATCTTTGATGTAAAAACTGCCTATACACATGAATAGTAAGGCTGCCTAGTCATCCCATTCAACAGAAAGTGTTTGTAGTTAAAAACTGTGATTAGGTATGCCAGCTCAGTGGAACAAGCTGGTAAAATGTGATGAGTTACCAATCTGTAGAACAGCCTCACAAATCTGAATATATTCTACATATAGCCATGTCTTTGGATTCTTGAATAGGGGATAATTTAAGTCTCACATTAATGGATACACTACATATGCAATATAATATGCTTGCATGTATAGTGTGCACTGTATTAAACTTGAAATATACATAGCTGGGTTTTTTCTATGATTTCAATCTATCCCTCTTTGTTTCCATTTCATAGTTGTGATGAGGAAGCACAACAAGGCAGGGCCTTGACTCTCAAGGGCTAGACAGTAACCCTACAGTCTTCACTGAGTAAGAGCTCTTAGCTGCACCTACTCAGGAGCAGGCCAAGGAATGAGGCACAGGTAGATTGGTGGCTAGCTGTCGACTGCCGCAAACGGGGCAAATTGCCAGTGCGCACACAGCTTTAGAGACAAAGATAAGCCAAATCTCATTTTAGAAGCACTTACAGCTTTCTCCTTGAACGAGCTGGAGCATCAAGAATAGGGTAACAAAGATTACAAAATATAGTTTCATTAAAATCTTGATAGACTACCATGAAGCAAAAATAATTTATAAATTCATGTACATTTTAATCCATAGAATCACTGTATTGTGCTTCCATATGTGGATACAAATGTATGTTTTATGTCCATACTGTCACCATCATTCATTCACTCACTAGTCTGTTCACTCAATAAAATGATTATGTCCCTTGTATTGCAGGCTGTTTTGAGAACAGATGTGTGTTTGGGGAAGCACAATTCCCTTTGAAAATGTCCGTGAGGTGAGCATCTCTGAACTACCTTCTGCTCAGGCCAGTAGATAAATGCCACCTGTTGGCCTAAGGCATCACAAATATAATCATGAGCCAGATTCTGAGCTGATTCAATTAGTGTAGCTTCACTGAACTCCCTGAACCCATGCGGACTACTTACACCTACTCCTTTTGAGTATCTGTCCAACGGAATCAGCCTGAACATAAAGCACAGGTCAAAGCTCAGTCTATAAATCCTAGAGGCATCCAACATTATTGTGATCGTTTCATACAACTTCCTTCTTATGTGAAGGCCCATGTGATGTACATGGGAACTTTAACCTGAAAAAAAAGAGATGCCAAATTCTCTTCTGAATTCAACCATGGCAACCACATTGAAATCACTCATGTGATTCAGGAGAGAATTTAGCCACATCTATTCCTTTCATGGGATTTTAAAAATATATTCAAAGAAGATGATGTGATTTACATGGTAAATTTTGTCACTTCCATATTGCTGTTGAGAATGATGTATATGTTCACTTTCTATCTCCCAGAATTCTGGGAATTTAGTAAAACAAAATGCTGCAAAGCTTAGTACTTTATGTGGTCAAAGGAGACAGAGTGACAGCAAGCAAGTTGTGACGTACAGCAGGATGATCAAGGATAAGCAAATAGACTCTGCATTTGATTTACATGAGCTGGCGAAAGATTAAATAGTTCCAAATTAGGAACTTAAAAGGAAAAAGGGAGAACATTATCGTCTCTCCCAAATATTTTAGCACAAAAGATAATCCTTTAGCAAGCATAGAAGTCAACATACATTTTGCTTAGACAAGGACTGCAAAATTAGGTCACCAGTAGCTGTCAGAGTGGTTAATATTATATTTATGAGGACCCTTGAAGTTTGTTTCCTGTCACCTTACTTTGCAACAGAGATAACTTGATATGTCAGTAGAGGGCACTAGTACTCTAATAATAAAGTGTCTTGAAATGGGCTCACAGTGTATGGGTGTCCACACAGCTGTAAATCTTAGAAATCTCTTAAAACACAGTTCTCTCATTTTTTGTGCTTGCATAGTACGAATTACTAAGGATAGCCATAAACCTGCCAATTATAATATGCTCTTTCTTTCAATAGCAACAACATACCAAAGTCTAATAAACTGATTTAGGACCATAGTGCTGGAGATCATGGTCAAACATTATGAAATTAATGAAAATTGGGTCCCTTCCCTTTCTTCCAAGTTGCATTAGGAAATAAATGTTCTTTGCCTGACACAAATAACACCCCCTGTCAGAACATATGTGCATAGTCTCTTCTTCTTTTGAGACCTAGGTTTTATTTAAAGACTTTTCATGGTTGGTTCTGAATAATTAAAAAATAATTGGCAACACCACGGGAGAAAAACTTGATACTTATGATCTTTGGATTTGGGAGAGGGAAGGAAGGAGGTGTTGTAGCAACACCGTCTGAGCCCTTGGAATGACAGTGATGATAGCCTGGAATGAAACCTTGCCAGTGTTGTCCTTTGTGGAGAAGAGAAGATTTCATGAGATTAGCATGGGGCAAGGCCACAAGAGAATAAAACCGTGCTGGGCATACTATACCTGAATATTGTGTGCACCACCCTTCCTGAAAAATGCACAGGCCAACTATCCCAGAAGGGGTTAGTTTTGAATGTACTGCTGCTTGTGTGATGTACCAGTCTGGTATGTACAGCACTTGCTACTGGAATCTGCTAGAGCTGACTTACTGCAAAGAAGGTGACTTTTGTGTCACAGGTCTAGAGGAGTCCAGAGCTGAGTACATAATGTGAGTCTGTTGCAGTGTTCCCCCAACATAAACATAGCTTTTGAAAAGCTTTTAGATTTATTTTCTTTTGAAGAAGAGCTTTTATCCATATTTCCATGCCTTAAATTATGATATACTCATTCATTTTGAAAACCCCAGTTTATTTCTTTGGATTTATGCTTCAGTTGGAAGCATCTGATATAAATACTGAAGACATCTCTATACTCACTAAGGAGAGCTCAGTGAAAAATTCAGAAGTTACTTTTTTTGAACAAATTTTGATTATATTGCAAAACTGTGATATTTATTCTTGATTCAGAATTTGTTACTCGTTTTCTTGGTCTGCAGTCTGCTGCTGCAAATATACACAATTCACAGTGTGTTGGTTAGCTCCAGAAGCCAAAGGTATGCAGGAGAGTTCCTGTTTCCTGATTAGATTATGTGTGTAACTGAATGACACAACATGAATTACAAATGTTACAATCAAATATGCAGTTTGAATAGAGCAATGAGCTTGGTTCCAAATTTTCAGGAGTGGAGGAGGCAAGCTGCTGGCATCATAAACTGAACTGATCTCATCTCTTGCCACGAGGTTCCCCAGCAACATCATGCCCCCTGTTTACCTTCCAGAATTCAAGTGGTGTATGCAGGTTCTATTAAAACAGACACACACCAGACACACAACGTTACAGCTTCCTTTTTAATAGGAGTGATAAATACTTCAATCAGATTTGATATGTACATTCACTTTGCATTTCTACAAGGGTTAGGCTATTCTGTGTCCTTTACTGTGGAAGCTCTCCGGGGTTGGCACCCTGCCTCTGCAAGGTTTAGGGGAGCAGCCACTGCAACACCCTTTTAAAAGGTGCAAAGTACACTCCTGCTTGCCCAGGGCAACTCAGGTAGCTGGGGCAAAAGCCAGCATGAGGACCTGTCCCTTCCCCATCTGGCCCACTTTGGGCAGGACAGAACCGCTTGTCCTGGGTTGTGGGAGGCCTGTGCTTGCATTTGCTCCTATCCCTCTAGCTGACCTGCTTCTCCATCTTCTGCCTTCTGCTGCAGCCTGTATCTTGTCACATTCCCCAACCAGTTCTATCCCTCTCCAGCTAGTCTCCTCCCACTTCACCCAGTTTGACCCCGGATGCTGGGTCTTTATGTTTTTTACACCTAATACTGTTTCTGGTTCCTTATGAATTTCCTCCAAGTGGGTGAACTACCCTAACGTTTCAGATTTTTTACATATTCAGTTTGCTTTTTCCTTCAGACCAATTTTTTAATGTATCACTCTACACAACACATTTTTCTTTCCCCACTCTGCCTCTCTGTACAGTGTTTTCCCTTTAGTACTTTCTCCAGCCTGGCCTTTCCTTTCCCCTCTTCCTTCCACTCACATCTCTCACAACAATCTGTATAATTTACCCAGTCATATTTCTGATCTTAGCATTCCTTCTTCCTCTTTGAGCAGCACTGCCATGCCTCAATCTGGGACATTTCCAGTTTCTCTCTCTCTATCCAGTGTTTGTGTTGGAAACATAAGGAGAGAATCTGAATACCACCCCACCCCCACATGGGTGCTGGTATCTAAGACCAGTGAGGTCACCTCCCTTGCTTTTGTCCTAGACTCGATCCAACAAGAAGGAAGCAGCAACTTCTTTGCAACAGAACTTCATCTTTCCCTTTGCTGCTGAAGAGATGTGCCCTGACTTCAGCTCAGTAACAGAGTGTCACCTCAATAAGGAGTTGCAGAGCGAGGCTGCTTACATCTAAAATTCAGCCCTGGTCCTTCTCTGTCCTTTGTTGGCCTGTCTCTTCTTCATGCTGTGCAAGCAAGCAGTTTTGGGGGAGAAGTCCTGTATCATTCAATCAGCCTAAAAGTCATTCATCTCCAATGATCCCTCTGTATACCAAAAAAAATGGTGTTGGCAAATATATGATCTTTTGAACTTGGAATTCTTTCTCTTTTAGCACCTAGGCTAACAAAGTTTGAGTCTTCAAATACTTGCACAGAGCACCCAGAGTACATACACCTGACCTGAAATTTGTTTTCAAATGTGAACGAATGGTGTTTGAAAAATTTCTTACATTGGTATCTCATCTCTGTTATCAAGTATAGTCCTACATCACTGACACTTAAGCACAATATGCAATGCAGCTGGCTCTGCACATTGTAAAGTATTAGCCATAGGCCTGGGCCGGAAACCAAAATCCAAACAACACTCAGCTTTCAAAAAGTTCAATACCGGGCCTGGATCCAAACTTCATGGGTTAGGCGCATCTCTATAAAGAATGAAAGACAGAAACTAAACAGTGTGTTCTCTAAACTGTCAAAGCTATTATGATATTTTGTAACCAGGATGAAGTGAGTGTAATGACTAAAATGGTGCCTGTCTCTACTTTATCCCAGTAAAAACACAGGAAAGTACAATATAGTTAGCAGAGTTCTGAGTGTGCAACAGGTGCAGTCCTTCCCTACATGTGTGGTCCCTCAAATTTTAACCCCACATGCTACATTTACCAAAACATTGTGCTAGAACTGCCTCATGGAGGTGGAAGTCCTATGCTGAGTTCCTTCCTGTACAACCAAGGGAATGGTGTGAGCGGAAAACCTTTGAGGCGCCTAACTGGACATACACAAGGACATTCTGTACTGCCTTTATTCTGAACTCTTCTAATAATCAAGCCCTTAGCCAAATATGTACTGTTATACAAAGATTTAACTACAGGGGGGCTAGAACAATATTTCTCTAAAGGAAGTTGATATTCTTTTAGATTTCTATAACTCCAGACACATGCATGTCAGGAGCATTTAACTGAGTATAAAAATTCAACTTAATTTGTGTTTATAAGCAAATCCAAAATCAAGATTATGATAAAATGACATCCACCATCCAAAGAATTCATGATCCTGCCTCTTATAAAACATGCATAATCGTCTTCTCATACCTTGAGGCAATAAAACACTAAGGCAAAATATCATATCTAATCACAGTATATGACAACAGTGGAAGTGACAAAATTATCTCAGATTTTAGCTGTTTGAGCTGACATCATACAAATAAACATCCTCCAGCCATTCCTGCTTCTGTTCCAATATGTACTCTAACCGTCTCGGTAAGATTTCTTTGATTCCTGAACATGCTTCTTCACAGATTTATTGGGGGAGGGAAAGAAGTGAATTAAGTACAACTGGTCCACTGCACATTATCAGGCAGCCCACTTAAAAAATGTCATTGAATGGATTTCTGTCTGCCTGAAGTGTGGTTGTAACATAGAGACATTTTCTCCTACTGTTTCACCAAGAGCAACCTTGTCAAATGTTGTAAGCTTATGAAGGACAAGTCATGCACCCAAAGTAGTGCATAATAATATTTTTCACTGAGACCTTGACTCAGCAAATGACTTAAAAGGTGCCTAACTTTTAAACTTCTGAGCAGTGCCACTGGCTTCAGGGATGCTATTAAAGTGCTTAAAGATAGAAATGTGCTTAAATACCTTGCTGAATTGGGGCCTTAGTTTTGAATTAGAAGAAGCACATCTTCAAACATGCTTCAACCTGATTTCCAAATATACGCTTGCAATTCTGAGAGTACATTGAGATATTTAACTGCCTGATTGGTGGAACTTTGGAGCATACAAAACTGTATTTCTACGGCTACATCTACACTAGCAAGTTCTTTTGGAAAATCCAGCCCTTTTTCAAAAGAACATGCATTCTTTCTATCCGAAATTGAAAGAATGCAGTGCTTCTTCCAAAAGCCCTCTTGCACTTCCAGATCAGGAAGAGTGCCTTCTTTCGAAAGCTTCTTTTATAAAAAGCATGTGCAGATGCTCCATGGGCCCTTTTTTGAAAATAGCAGTCCTCATGGTGCTGATCCCTGGCCCATGCTTTTGAAGGAGTAGGGGCTGGAGATGTGTGGACATTCTCTATTGAAAGAGCAGATCGATTTTTTTTATTTGCTTTTTTGTGTGTGGATATGATCTTCTGAAAGATGTCTTTTTGGGAGAGACTTTCCTGAAGAACTTCTTTTGAACAACCATTGTAGTGTAGATGTACCCTAGAAGCTAGTTCTGAAAAACGATGGCCCTTACTATTCATAGTGAGACAGCAGGTCACGAAAGAAATTATGTTGAATTATAGATACTTCAACATCCTGTTTTTTGTCTTCGGCCATGCAGTACTTTCCGTCTTGTGTCACTATAACTTTCTAGAAGTTTTAAAGTAAATGTTTTCATTCTTGTGTTTTTCTCATCTGCAGTTAAAAGTTAACATGACCCATTTCATGGACATATTGTGTACTAGGGCACGAAGCTAAATACCAGCCTTTGCTTAGTACATAGAAAGGCAAAATTCTTCTACTAAAATTCTGCTTAGCAAATAACAGTCCACTTTGTATAGCATTCTGTTAAAACAATGAGAACAATTCTCAATGGGGTAAATGAGAGTTACAATCAGAAATGAAACCCCAAATATCTGGGCCTGAGACAACCCAAGTCCCACTAAAGGGCTGTATTCAATATGTTGGTTGCATGGTGTAGGGAGAGAGCCTCTGTCCAGAGTCTTTGGGTCTGTGGCTGCTGTCACTGTCCAGTTTTTGTGCATATTCCTTGCCCTTGAGCTGGCTTTGCCAATGCTGCTGTTTTAGCTCTGTTCTTGTACTTTCCTCCTCCTCCTCCTCCTCCTCCTCCTCCTCCCTTACAGACTTTTCACTTCAGCTCCTGTTTACAGCAGGGGGTTCTGCTTCTTGTTCTTTTGCAATACTAGTAGCACTTGGTTTAAATTTAATTTTCTTCTCTCCATCATGTATTTTTGGCAGCTCCTCCTTTGCCCTTCAGCTATTTTAAATGGTTGTTTCTCATTTTCCACGTGTTTGACAAAAACACTACTTACACAATTCCTCACTGAATAATTCCCCTTCTCCTATTGCCAATAACAGGATTAGAAAATGAGACACTGTACCTTTGTGTTCTACGTCTAGGTTGCCCATGCTGTTTTCTCTTTTAGGAAGCAGTGCTCTCGCACTGTAAGCTGTGACTGCATATAGTAAAATGGTAAATATTACACCTCACTCTCTAGAGGGAGCTCTTTTATGAGTTCTTGATCTGCTCCCTCCACCATGGTCTTAGAATCTCTTGACTGAGTCCCTCAACCACTGCCTAAGGACAATCTTGCAACACATCTGACCCTGAATGAGATTCAAGCTGCCATCAAAGCGATGAAGAGCAAAAAGGCACCTGGACTGGAATTCCCACCAAAGTCTTCAAAGAAGGTGGACCAGAGCTCCCCAGACAACGCCGCCTCCTGATTCTCTAGATTTGGGATAGCGAGCAGATGCCACAGGAGTTCAGAGAGATACTGATCCTTAGTCTTTTCAAGAAGGGTGACAGTTTGGACTGTGAAATTATCGCAGCATCTCCGTCCTGTCAACAGCAGGGAAAACCTTAGCTCAAAATCCTTGCAAACTGAGTCATCTTAAGTGCTTCTGCCAAAGGGTATAAGAATGTCAGTCTCACACTGAACATCAAAAAGACTAAGATGCTCCACCAACCCTTATCAATAAGACAACCTCATGTACCATCCACTGAAGTCAATGGAGAACTTCTGGAAAATGTGAGCCATTTACTGTACCTTGGAAGTCATCTTTCCATTAAAGTCAACACTGATGTGGAAATCCAGCATCATCTGAGTTGTGCAATCTCTGCTTTTGCCCACCTGATACGAAGGGTTTTCAAGAACTGGGACATCTGTACCAAGAAATAGCTCCTTGAATACCATGCAGTGGTTGTTCCAACACTACTGTATGCATGTGAAATCTGGACAACAGACAAGTGTCATCTGAAGGCACTAGAACAGTATAATCAATGCTGCCTCAGGAGAATCCTAAATATCTCTTGGGAGGATAGGCACATACACACTAGAATTCTGGAAGAGTCGTACACGACCAACATTGAAGCCATTATCATTCACCAACAAATTCATTGCACTGGTCACATGGTCTGGACATCTGACCAGTGCCTTCCAAAACAGATTTTGTTTTCCAAGTTAGAGAAGAGATGGAGGAGCACTGGGGCCAGCAGAAGCAATTTAAGGACATGCTGAAAGGCACACATGAAAAAGTTTGACATCGATGTTGACACTTGGGAGAACTTTGCCCAGAACCATTCTGACTGGAGAGAGGTAAACCAAGAGGGATGGCGCCATTTGAGAGGTCCCACTGCAGCACAAATGATGAGAGTTGGAGAACAGGAAAAGAGTGGCAAAAACTGCCCTGTGCCCCTCAGACAGGGGCCAGTACCTGCCCCTTCTACAACAAGACCTGCAGCTCCAGAATCAGACTGGTCTGCCATCCATGGAATCACAAAGTAGAGGTTGAGAGGAAGATGCCATACTTGGTATTGAGTGACTGCCAAGAAGAAGAGCCATCATATAGTTGTGTGTAACCATACACAGAGATGATATGACAACAAGTCCTTCTCAAATATTACTTTTTGCATATTCTCATTCTTTTCATCACACCAGGACAAACTTTAGGGCACAAGTACTAAAACTTTTGCAGCTGCATTTTGAAATATTCCTATCTGAGGCCTCAGTTTACCTTTTTTTTTTCTTTTGTCCTATTTTTTCCCCCATGGAAACCACAATCAGGAAGAGCATCAAGCCCAGCAAGTAACAATGTTTCTATATGACATACTCTGCTACAGTAGACAATAAATAATAATAGTAAGTGGAAACAGCTGATGACAGTGCCTTTGAGAACTGTTGATAGAAGACATGAGCAGCCACATCAGTTTCCTGAAGAACAGGGAGCTGCAGCATGATGACATGGGTTACCATAAGGCGAGAAAAGAGCAATACAGAGGGATCTGGGCATTATAATGTTTTAGCCAGGCCAGGGAGGATTCCTCAGGGCTGAATATCCTCCCAAGAGACAACAAACCCCTAGAAAAGAATAGCTTCTCATCACACAAGGGAGAAGGATGGGACTTCATCAGTTAGCTGGTAAAAGAGATTAAAGAAAGGGTTTCCCAACCCCAGACGTAAGAAGTGGGGCTCGAAATCATGAGCATCAAGGCTTAGAGTTGAAGATTTTGTTATTGTCTGAAAGGAATACTTGATCTAAGGAACAACGGGCAAGATTACACTTGTACCTATTACAGGAGATTAGTGGAGTTCAATTTTTGCTATTTTTCGCTATTACAAAGATCTTATGTTTAAGATATTTGCACCCTTTCTTTTTTTTGCCACCATGCTTAATACCACTTTGCCATTAGATGCATGTCTGGCAGCTTACTGGGTACTTCCTAGGTATTAGATTCCATAGTATCTAGATCTTAAAGCAATTACTGTTTTTGTCCCAATCTTATAGCACAATACCCATTATCCTGATATGGCATAACTATTTTGACAAATCTGCAGAGCACATCAGTTATTAGACTAAAGATAGACTGTAAATTTTTGACTGGTCTTATTTGGGTATATCTCCATTTATTTCATGATACACAAACAAATTGCTGATTGGTAGCTGTGGCTGTAGAAATAGTCACATCCCTTAGTTTCCTAGAGGACATTGATTTTGCTGATGATGTTGCCCTCCTTTCACACCAACATGAAAACATGAAAGGAAAGGTCACAACATTGAACAAAGCTGCCTCAGTGACCGGACTGAGCATTAACAAGGGAAAGACCAAGAAAATGAGGATCAACCAATGCAACAACACCACCATCACAGTGTGAGAAGATGACCTGGAAGATGTGGAGCAGTTTGTCTATTTGGGGAGGGCATAGATGGAGGAACAGATAAGAATATTAATGCCAGGATAGGAAAAACAACAGCTGCATTCAAGACTCTCTGTCCCACATGGAGTTCACACATGATCTGTTAAGATGAGACTGCAGATCTTCAACACAAATGTGAAGAGTGTGCTTTTGTATGGATGCAAGACCTGGCATGCTAAAAAGTCTTCAATTCACAAACTACATACATATATAAATAGGTGCCTGAGGTACAGCCTTCACATCAAATGGCAAGACTCCATCACAAATGAGGAGCTTTGGAACAGAGCAGAACAAGAACCAACTGACATTGAAATCAAGAGGAGAAGGTAGGAACAGCTGGGCCATGCTCTCAGGAAACCATCATCTAGCATAGTCCGTCAAGCTTTGACATAGAACCTGCAAGGAAAACACAAAAGAGGAAAACCTTGGACAATGTGGAGAAGGTCTACTGAGATTGAAGGACAACAACTGGGGTATTCCTGGAGCCAGCTAGAAGTTTTATCCCAAGACAGAGTGAAGCGGAGGAGACTTGTATATGACCTATCCTCCACATGCAGTACAAGGGTTAAGAAGTAGTAGTTTCCTATACCTATGCAATGTTTTACATCAGAGGACATGAAAGATTTGCCCATGTATTAAGTCCCACATGTGAGGTGGGTTAGTTTTAGTAATCCTAATTTTATGGATGGGGAAGAGCAAGGCACACACCAGTTTAGTAACTGCCATGAGGCCACAGAAAGAATCTAGAACAACTAGAAACTTTTCCAAGTTTTAGCTATAATTCTGTGGTTTCTCCATTTGTTCCATAGTATTTAGTAACCAGTTAAAGAGTAGAGCTTTGGAAGCAGGGTTTGAGATAGTACAACCTATTCAGTAATAATCAAGTATATCCATTGTTGTCTCTAGAAAGGTTGAAAAGCATCAGAATGAACTGGGCACCCCTAAAAGGCAAGGTGAATTTGGGAACTTATAGAACATGTAGTAAGCGCTTGATGAGGAACACAACCTCTGCACTGGTTGTCCCCTCAGAAATCACAAAGAAAATGACTAGGTGGAGCTAAATAATTTGCTGCAGAAACTAAGGACCTGGTGAACCAGCAAGGGCTGTCAGGTATGGGTGTACTGTGTACAGTTCAGTGTATCATAAATGCTTTAGCTCTTTGGTTTAGTAAATGTACTAAAAGATTGCATCATTAAAGTGGAAACTTGTGCTGGAGCTGCAGTTTGACTTTGGAGAAGTCCTACTACTTTACTTTCCATATTAAATAATTCATTAAGGTCTCAGTGTACTTAAACCTAAAAGAAAAGTAGAACAGCAAGGGAAAAAGTGTAAAATGAATCTCAGTATAGCAAAGGACCAGGTTCATCTTTGCTAGATTTATAGCTGATTACATCATTCAAATTTATAACCTATCCAGATTAAATGAGGTATACAAGGGCCTTTATATGTTATATACTATATATTATGTGGGAAAATAAGTGGCTATGTTTGCCCCAGGGTTGGCTTTTGTGAAAGGCATGGAGGCTGAGCTACATGAGGCTATAGACATCTTGCCAATATTGGAGTAGGCCACATCTGTTCTATGTAACATAAAATAGACTTGCAAAACAGCAGGAGTAACTCAGCCAATGGGGTAGATTCTTGGCCACAACTTCCACTCCCTTGTGCTGTGTTAGCAACACATAGTAGGTGGGAAAATGCCCTAAAGGGCAGCTGGGGATTAGCCTAGTGGAAAGAAATTATTAGGTAGCACAGAGTTGGCATAGCTGATTCTGTACCACCTGATTTCCTTTCAGTACGTACAGGTGTGTCCAGGTTGTGGAACACCAGGAGGGCATGTCCCTGGGACAGAATGCAGTGTGGGGGCAGGGGAGGAGATCACCCAGTGCTGATTGCTGTCCAGTGCAGCTGTTCTGGTGAAACTGCAGTCGCTGACACAAGCTGGTTTAAATTAAGCCAGTCCAGGATGAAGGGAATGGAAACGAAGAAATTAGAGGTGGTCTCATGTGCTGAGTAGGGTTGCTAGACACACAAAATTGAAGACTCCTGTCCTGCCTTGCTCTGAGGCCTCTCTCCTGCCCCACCCCTTCTCTGGCCCCACCCCACCCTAGCTCCATCCCTCCTTCCTCAAGTGCTCACTCTTCCCCACCCTCACTCACTTTCATTGGGCTGTGGCAGTGCGGGGGCGGGGGGGGGGTTTGAGAGGGTGGTAAGGGTTCCAGATGGGCTTGTAAGTTCTCATGTGGGGCTAGGGGTGGGGGATCTGCGGTGCAGGATCAGTCTCTGGGGTGGGGCACATTTTGGTGTGGAAGGGAGGGGAGAGCTGGATGTGGGCTTGGGCAGAACCAGAAATGTGGGCTTGGACAGAACCAGAAATGAGGCTCAGGGTGAGGGAAAAGGCTCTGGGCTGGGATGGGGGTTTAGGCTGTGAGTGCTCCAGATGGGGGTTGGGACACTGAGGGGACAGAAATGAAGGACTGGGGAACAAAAAAGGGCTCCAGGTTGGTTCAGGAGATTGGGGTGTGTGCGTGTTTGTGATGTGCAAGCTCTGTTGGGGTGGGAGGTTGGGTATGGAACAGATTAAGATGGAACAGTAGGTTGGGGTATGGGATTCCAGCAGTCCCTAGGTGCAAGGAGGTTCCAGATGCTACCCTCATGCCTGCAGGTGCTGCCCCCAGAGCTCCCATTGGCTGTAGTTCCTGGCTAGTGGGAGTTGAGGAGCTGGCACTTGGAATGGGGGCAGCAGGTGTCTAGGGCCCACAAGGAATTGATGGCAGCTTCTGGGAGCCACACAGAGCCAGTCAGGTAGGGAGCGTGCCTTAATCCCCATTAAAACACTCTGACATCTCAGCTTCCTCTGGTCTGCAGGAGAGAAGGGTCTGGCTGCCCTTACTGCTCATAAAGTGTTCTTCTAGTTATGACCCTGGACAGAGATTCAAAGGGGTCTGGATTTATTTCTTAGTTCTCCCACATGTTTCCTCTGTGACTTTGGGCTTTGATCCTGTGATAAACTCCACATGGATGGGTCCAAATAGCTTTGTGGAGTTCCACTGACTTCACTGAAGCTCTTTGTAGGTTCAGAGAATTTAAGGATTCATGTAGTTCATGCAGAGTGCTTGAACGACTGGGACCTTAATACCTATGGGGCCTGCATGCCCAAATGTTTTTCTACCAGTTTCTACCAATGTGCACTGCTGTGAGAGGCTATAAAGCAGAAACACACCAAGGCCTACATACACCATGATTCAAAGATGGCTTTCTCCAACATGTATGGCTGGCTTCTTCTGGGTTCCTAGAAGCAGAGCAAATAAAGTGTTCTGAGCAACTATTCCTCTAAGATAAGTGTGTCTGGGTCTTTTCTATAAATAAAGTCTGGAGGGTGAAGAAAACCACTTTCCCTCCCTGCGTCTCACTTGGGGCTTCATATTAGGCTTCAGGGGGTGGTGGGGCAGGCGAACTTATATCTGGGTATCTTAGTCTTGGCCTTGGTATCTCTGTTTCTTCCATGCTGACATTTTGATCTATTACAGATATACAAACTAGTGGCACTGAAGGAGATACAAAAAGAATTTTCCTAGATCTATAATGTAAGCAAGGAAACTATCCTCTGAGTTAAGCTTCCCTGACAACCTCACTTTACACCAAATCTTCTCAGCATGGTCACAGGTATTTTTTTCCTTAAGGATTTAATATCCATAAATAATATGAGATGGATTTAACAAAGTAAAATGTAGGACTCTCAAGAACAACTTCCCGAGACTGAAATCTGTTTGTCAATGGAATAGCCCGGCAAAGGAAGTGATTTGTAAGCACTGTCACATGAGAGGTTTAAAAAGTTGACTAAATAAAGTATTGGTAGGGAACAGGCCTGCTCTGTTAGATGTGGAAGGTGTAAAAACTTCTTCTCTACAGCAAACTATTCTACACTGAGCAATATTTGCATTTAGTCATAGCCAAGGTTGGTGCTCTCACCACAAATGAATATGGATACCAACTTCCATGTTATCTTAATTAAATAACTGTATTTATAGAAGACTTAATTTTATCCCCTTAAAAACCTGACACATCATAAATATCTGCTACATGTACTTGTGTAGAAATATTTAAATAGATTTGTGGAGCATTAAGTAGCATATGTTCTTGTTAAAAATGCAGGGATTTCTCCTTAGTAAATAGACTATTTGAAGATCAAATTCACCACTTCTGGTTAAGAGTCTCCAATGAGGGTTTATGTTTTTTGTTTTCATTTGTTGTTTTTGTTCCACTGTAGTGGTTGTGGAAAGGAAGGTTTTGTGAAATGTTCCCATGAAACTAAAACCAACTTGTATGCAGAATGGGCTCAAGGTTACATGATAGTTGGGGAGTTTAAATCTGCAAAAATTCTGTTGATGTAGGCTAATAAAATCTGGGAAGGCTACTTCCAGACCCCTAAAATTCTGTGAAATCATGTCCTTACTGAAATCAATAGAAAAACTCTAATTGACATCAGTGGATCCAGGTTTTGACTCTAGATTTAAGGAATTTGTAAGGGATTGATTCACTGCTAGTTTTGCATTTTGTTTAATTGCTTGGTTTATTTTTGTACTCCCATTTAGGGCTATCTTTACTGTTAGCAGCAGTAATTTGGACCAATGACAACAATTTTCAGATAAAATACCATGAGGCATATTGACTTTTAAAGATGATATATTCTATATGTGTGTGTGTGTGTGTGTGTATGCATATTACACATAGGGAACATGGGGCACAAACAAATATGCTTCTTGTTGCAAAATTGTGCTGTGTTGTGCAACTTGCAATATTAAACAGATTACTAAGGAGATATGATTTATCGAAGCTGGCAAGCGACCTGGTTGTTCAAGTGATGAAATAGTATCCATTTTGTAATCTTACATTAGGTCAGATTTTTTTAATCTCCCAGATTTATTTCTTCAGCTGGCAAGTAAACTTCTGTTTGTGAAGCTAATATGCATAGCTATTCTAAAAAGAGGAAATGTCCTTAATCTTAAAAAGACTTATTTGTAAAGGAAATTTGTTGTGCCTGCATCTTACCATGCATATATAAAAGATATCCAACGCATTTTGTATCCTAAATGCCTAATGGCCCAATGAAACCAATTAAAGGCTACCATTGTCACCACTGAGTTTTGGATGTGACACACAATGCTCTTGGCAGCCACGGGTGTGCAGGGGACTGTTAAACATTAGTGAAAGCCAGAAGGGAAGATTCATTATGGCCTTTATGTAGTTCCCCAACAGGAACAGCAAAAATGGTGAATACTCCTATTCCACTTGACTCCTACCAGCAACCAGGATGCTCCTGGTTTGTGTTCACACTTGGTAGAAATGGTCTGCATAGTGGACTCATAATCCTCTTCTCTCTAGGCAAATTACTCCCCACCAGGGTTCCTTCTTGCATTTTCCATCCATGGGTGGAATGAATTTTGTTTTGTGCACCAAGGCATGTGATGTGAGCCACCAAAAGGAACGCATGCTGTCCATTGTGGGCTGCTCTAGGCACCCAGTTAATAAGATGGGCAGCAACTGAATCTCCCATGGTGAGCACACAAGCACTAAGGGAACACACCTTCCCACTCTTGAATCTCCTTCCCATTCCTCTGCAGAACCTGATCATCCTGGTCCCTAAGTGTAAATTCTACCAGGCAGCTGCTCATCAGACTTCCAGTGTTTTTAGTTTCCTATGGATTTCAGGAAATGGACATGCTCTCGGGGCAGCAACTGGACAGGATTGTCCTTAGAACGGAGCTTTGCAAAAGACAGCTCAAGTGGAGTCACAGGTTCAGTTAGAGTAGAAGTGCTGCTGCTGCTGGATGAGAAAGCAAACAGGTGGCTTGCTTGCTTAGGCATCTTACCCTGATGATTGGACAAGACGAGGGAATACTTTCCTGGTTCCTGCATGGGTGGAATGGGGAAGATCTGGCATCAGACTACTTTAAAAGCATGTGGTAGGAGAGGGGGAGAACAGGTCTACTGGCCTTCCTTTGAAGATGTCGGGAAGAACCAAGAAGTAAAAGGGCACCTTCCCCTCCCATGCACAGCAATATTTTTCTGAGTAATTGATGATAGAGGGGTAGGGTATTGGTGTCCACATCCCCCAGGACTGGGGAGATGAGATCTGATGAAGGGTGACAGATGAAAAACATTGGCGGTCCCTACTGTGATTGTGGAAGGAGTTTGGGACAGAGAAGGTTGCTTTACCCTATGTGGCACAGACATGGCTTTGTGACACAAAGTGTCAGAAATGGGGAAAACACCTGTTGAGCCCAAGTTACATCTGCAGTGAAGGCAAGGCCTGAAAGTGTCACTAAAAAGCACTGCTCTGAGTGAGTACTGTATCTCACTTTGTGCCTATCAGGCAATGTAAGCGTAGCATGCAGGAGCCAGAGAATGTATTTGGGAGATGAAGCTTTTTTTGATTAATAATTACTACTTTATTAAAATTCAGCATCCTCTGTCTTGCTAGGGTCAGAAAAATCTAATGGCTTTGAAATTGCTAGTTTAATCTGGATATTGGTCAGAGGTTATACTGTGATGACACCTTAAGGTAAACCAGGAGGATGTTGTTTATGCCAGCTGTACAGTTTTTCCAAAAAGTTGGATATGGTTCCCACATCTTTACATTAAAATACCAAAAACTTGGCTAGGTTCCGCATATTGGCATACCCTCTACATACCTTCAAAAGACTTCTAACATGGGATTATCATTTTTACATGCCAACAAGCCTCTCTGCCCTCATAAAACAAGCTTTTTGACAATGAGGTTTTGCAAAATCTGTTCCTCCTCTCCCCTGCCTTTCTCTGATACCTGTTGCTGCCACTCTCAACCAGGTATGATCTTAAGAGGCTAAAAAATGGTTGTTACATGGAAACAATGCCTTTTTTTTCAATTTTCTATTTCTCCATTGGTTTCTTTCCAGCATTCTACAGTGTTCTTGGATTTGTACTGGTAGCAGTTGCTTTTAGCTCCTCTGCACATAGCTCTCAAAACTGCTAACCCCTGTGCCGGTTTATGTGGCTTTTCTTGTTGGAACAGCTCTGTGGCATTTATTCAAGGGAAAAGGAATTGCTGTTGCAATCATGGCTTGGCAAAGAGAGCTCCAGGAAAGGATGCCCAGCCGAGAATGAATCTGTCAGGGTCATTTTCTTCTTGGTTTCAGTGCTAAATTTATTTTGTCAGCTTCTTAAGGAAGTGGAGCATGCAGACGTTTGATACTTAGCTGGAAACTGAAATTCATTTACATTCCTGAGGTAAAAAGCAAATCAAGCAGAATCCCGTTGTTTTACTCTTTGTCAGTGTCCTTCATTTTCTACTTTAAGTAGGTGACCAAATTGTGAGTCCAGACAATGTGATAGTTCTGAGAGTTCTCTCTAAACTTTGCTTCAGCAGGAAGGGAAAATAGTCTGTTGAGTTGAAATCAAAAACTCTAGTTCTGTGACAAACAAGTGTTTATGATATAGGAGAGTAAATGATTCCAGAATGGAAAAAGTATACCTCTCCCTGTGTGTGTGTTTGGTATAAGTTGCCACAATGCTCCTTATCAGTACTTGAAAGAACTGTTCATCTCTAGTGGGGCCCACACTGAAACTTTACTCATGTGAAGTGAACTTCTCCCAGTGCGTAGCGGTGGCACTAGACCTACGGTACCACATACATCTGTCTCAAGCTCTCATAATACAGCTTGTGCTGGCCTTCCACACAGAGGTGAATTTCATCCTTGGTTAATTGATGCTAAAAATATACAGGAGATCCATGCAATTTGCAAAATCACTATTTGTGATTTCACATATTCATGGATTTGTCCTGTCCCCAAGCCCTGCCCCTTCCTGCCACCTCTCTGTCCTCCCCCCATCACGCCCCAGGTCCCAGTCTTGAGGGGTGGGAGGCAAAAATGCTCCAGGGGCCTGTTGCAGGGCAGCAACAGCTGTCTGGTTCTTCCCTCCCCACAGCTCCACACTCAGTGTGGCAGCTGAGAGCCACAGGGAACTCACCCTGGCAGCAGGCAGCTGCAGGGAAATGGAGCACTCAGTCTGCTTCCCCCCACCTCCAGTATTTGCGGATTTTGCCATTCATGGTGATGTCAGGAACATGCCCACAGCAAATGGTGAGGGTTTCCTGTACAGATTTCTTCTCTTACCCCAAACAGACAAGTTTAGTTCCATTAACCTAATACAGTACATGCAACTTTATTTCTAAATCTTCCTCTCCCTCACTCTCATTTTATCTTCTTTCATCTTGTCTTGTTGTGTTTCTTCATAGATTGCAAGCTCTTTACGGACAAAATGCCATAATGCCCTATTGTTGACTAGGATACTTTAGGGATCTTATGGAGCAAAAAGTAACAATAATAAATATCTTTAGGCTCCAGGCTTTTTGCCTTAGAGGCAGGATAGAGTGGATTAGGAAGGTGGGGAAATTCCTTAATGTGTCCATGTCCATTAATCATCAGCTGTGATTTTTGTCATTTTAGATTGATTTGTGTACATTTGACTTGAACGTTAAATCAAATCTAAAGTTTTATATTGAGTACTTTAGTTAAAATACAGCAAAACCAGGTCTGCATCAAGACTGGTTAATGGAACTCCAAGAGATTATAGGGACTGGAACAAGCAGATTCTGAAGCAGAATTGAATCCTGCATTTGACCACAGCAAGAAAGTGAGAGAAGAGAGAATTCCTGAAAGCAGGAAGAATGTTACTACCCAAGGTCCTGATCCTGCCAGCAAGTATGCAAATACTTAGCCCTGTGAATTCAATCAGACTATCCATATGCTTCAATGTAAGCGTTTGCCAAAGAGTTTGCAGAGCTGGGGATGAATCTGTTAATTGAAAACTTACAGTATAAAGCAGTTATGTAGAACAACTGTAATATTCTGTTCATATGTCTCCTTAAATCATGCCAGATATTATTAGGATACCAGAGATAAAAATAAAAATACTTATATCCAAACCTTATCTGAAAAGGTCTACACTGAGCTACAATGACTTACATTTCCATATGGACTCCAGGTGCTGAGTGCATAACTGGAATGGAGATATAGGACATAAATAACCAGTGAGATCGCTTTCCAAAATGCAAATAATTAACATCCTAAAATGGTCATGGAATAAAACCTGTAAAAAGAAAGTAACACAGGAAGTTGAAAAAAAAAACAGATTTAAGAAACAGATTCTCCAAATACTTCTCTGATTCTTTCTCTGTTAGTGATTTTCCAGATATGCAATTTAGGGGGTTCTGGTTTGAAGCAGCCTCAGGCAGGCCTTGGGACAAGTGTTTCTTGAGTGGAAGCACATTATGACCACTAACTTCCAAATTGGGAAACAGAGCATGTGCCATTATTTTTGGAAGTAGCTTTCAGAAATCTCACCAGGATACAGTATGCAGCTGAAAAATAAAAGCATAGAGGAGTACAAACCACATTTTAGAGCTGGTTTCCTCCCCCTGCCTTTTTTTTTTTCTGATAGTGCTGGGGAGAAGTAGAGCGGTCAGGCCAAAATGTTTCCAGTTCAAAATAATAGGACCTAAAACTTTCACACTCAGAATAGAACACCTCATTAAATTCTGGTATCTTTAAAATATACCTGTCCTTGGTTTTAGACATGCATGAGACTCTGGGGTAAGTTAGTGGAAGGTGTGCAGATAAAAATTTTCAATATGCTTTTGTAAAATAATCATGTCTTCTAACTCAACTGATGAATTAAAAAAACTGAACATCCAAGCTGCTTTTTAAATGTAAAATTTTGAATGAAAAAATTATCTTAAAGGTGGATATGGTATAATCTCTTGAATTCTCACTGATTATTTTTGTATCATTCATTTAGATTTTTGACTTTTAAGTTCTCTTGGGCAGAGATTTCATTCTTCATTAGCATACTAATTATGCCATAATTTATTCACTTACACTACACAGATGTTATATTGTTTCTAACTTATTAAAAGGAAGATTTTTTGCATTTTCTAATTTTTTCCTTTTAATTAAATACATTAATTCTGGTTCTTTCCAGCGTCTATAAGAGCATTCTACAATGGTAGATATTTTAACTACATTTACCAATAGACACTAATAGTTCCCCATTTTAAATATATGACATTGCTAATTTCTGTATCTGTGCAGTAACTGATGTTTTCAGTGGTGACCACTATACAGGGCGACTATACTTCCCTATCCCAAATAGGAGACAGGGAGATATGGTGCTCCCAGCTCCACCAAGCCCCGGGGAGCCAGGAAGGAGGTGGCAGCCCCTGACCCTCCCCGGAAGCCCCAGGGAAGCGACAGGGACACAGCAGCAGCCCATGCTCTCCCTGCTTCCCCCAGAGCTCAAGAAAGTGACCTGCTTGCTCACCAGCCACAGCTGCTGGTGGAAAATGTCAGCATGGAGAGAGCCCAAATACAGGACAGTTAGTCCCTTTTAAAAAATAAGTAGGGATGTCTTTTGGGTGCCCCAAATACGGGACCATCCCGCCTAATACAGGACGTATGATCATCCTACCACTACACAAAGTGCTTAGGATCATCAAAGAGCAAATACGTTTGTTTTGAAATCAATTGGAAATGTAGTATTTTTCAGTGTGTTGCTAGCTGGTATCCAAACAACAAATGACTTCAGACAATGAGTGGATTTAGTAAAGTCTACACTGGGATTAAAAAATTACTTGCATTTTTAATGTCAATGTTTTTCCCTTAGATTCTGTACTGCACTCTGCAATCTCTTGTGCACACCTAGTAATTTAAAAATTGAATCAAATATTAACAGAAAGAAATGTGCTTCTGATGCACGTCAGTTTTACATTTCAATAATCTCTTTTAGGTGCAGTACAAACTGTTATCTTAAGCTGCAGGTTCATTTGAGTCACGGCAATTCTCAGTTAAAGAAATCTTTACTGTCTTGGATATTTTTTTTAAATTCTCCTAATATTACGCTAAAAGAAAATTGGAGAACATGCTGAAGCAGATGATTAGCAAAATTGTGACAAACTGTAAAATACTCACTAACCTGAGGACACACGATCTTTTTCTTTCATGGAAGCCTTTATACCTTTGAGGACATGCTAGCCTGGCAATCTTCTGACCCAGAAATAGGAGATGGTGCCGTCTCATAATTAATAAGTTAATGTAGGAACAATTCTCAGGAAATTACCTCTTTAGCAATAAGTCTCTGATTGATTGGTTGAACTTGGCTGGTGGTAAGTGAGACAATTTGATGACATTCTTCAAAATCTTCACAAGTGCAGCCATGGCCAGGGCCATCCATAGGATTTATTGGGCCCAATACAGGATTATAAAATGTCATCTTGCTGACCTCAGGGTGTTGAGGGGGCACAGCCCTTGGACAATTCCTGCTCGTGGTAGGGGGTGGGGGCAGGTTGCTTTGTGCCAGCCTGCCCATTCACCTGCCCCACAGTTAGAGCTCCTTGGCTGCTAGTCCCTCGCAACCTATGTGGAGAAAGAGTGAGGCCGGATGAGCAACATGAACCCCAAATGATTCTCAGCCACATTTCCCCCACCCCTCCTGGCCCAGCATAATTCTCCACTCACTGCCACCTACCTACTGCCAGCTGATGTTTGCTGGGTCAGCACTGCTGACACCCAGCTTGGGCCAGTGGGCAGCAGGGAAGGGGTGGGTGGCTGGCAGCACTTACATACACAGACTCCCTGCCCGCTCACATCTTCAAGTGGTATGAGCCTCTCTGTGGGCAGGAGGAGTTGGTGGGGCTGGAGCAGAGCCCCAGAGGCTAAGCAGGGATCCTCTTCACCACTGATGCCTAACAGAGATGCATGAGGAGGGACGAAAGGGCGCAAGGAGAAAGCATCCCAGCCTCAAGCCAAGACCAGCTCCAGGCATATGCAGCTGTATAGACACCTAAAATTTTGGTATGCTAAATTTCTTGTCAACTTAGAGACAGTCCTGGCTATGACCCAACTTTGCATCGTCCTAAAAATAGTGAATTAGTCCTATTGTTACAGGATGAGGTGATGGGACAGTTACAAATGGAGCGCCAGAGTCCGATACCTTCCTTCTTAAGTGTACTCTTAAGGATGTATACTCTTAAGTGTACTCTTAAGGATGTATACTCTTAAGTGTACTCATTAAGAATTGAAATACTTCTGAGTGTGATGAAAGGTACCAGAATCAGCCACAAAAGTGAGTAGGCTATGTTAATTTGTTTCAGTGGTAGAATCTTAACGCATAAGCACATGCATATGTTCATTCCCCTTTGTGGTAGGGGGGTAAAAGTAATTAGCAACTGTTTATAAAGCTCCAGGGGAGGACAAGGGGAAGAGCTGCCATACAGGATGCTTTCCAGGTATATCTTTCTTTATATTTTATAGTTCAAGGATTTTGTTCATCCTGTTTCACAGAAAAGATCATATTAATCAGTAATAGCACCAGAACAATGGAAATGAGACCTGATTATAATGGATAAGGTCCACATGACCTAGCAGAGTTTTGAGTTGATCTCAGAGCTGGTGGGTGTGAATGCATTGTGGAAAATCTGACCAACCACATGTGAATTGACCTTGCCCTTTCTGTCTGGAGAAAATCAGTGGAAATAATTGAGTCACTGATGCTGACAGAGATTTTTAATGCCTTTGAAGAAGAAGGCAAGCTGTCAAATCCATTTAAATATGGAGTGGCCTGCTTCTTGATCAAGAAACCATCTATAGATGTCAATAATCTCATCTACTGTCATATTCTGTACTGCTGATACATCATCTCTGATGTGATCTCTCCCATAATCCTAGATCCCTTCTGGTCAAGCTTTGCACTTGGAAAAGGCATGGAGATAGTACTTCTTGCAAGGGATACTGGTGCCTGAGGGGGTGTGCAGGAAGGGCCACCGACAAGGGTGGGGAGGAGGCAAGTGGGGGCACCCCATTTTACCAATTAAAATTTTGGCAAATGCACACAGGGTGTTGCAACTCCCAAATGCTACCATGAATTACCTCTTGACTATGGAGAAAAGTAGCATGTCCACCCTCTTATTGGCAGATCCTTCAGCAGCTTTAACCATCCCATCCCTATGTAGGTCATGATGCCCTACTGACTTACCTCTGAATGGGCTGGGTGTGGATGAAACATCCATAGAGCCATAGCCTGTTTGTGGTTTCTCTCTAATCAAATGATTTCTGTGAAGTGCCCACAGACAATGCAGCTGAATTTAGCTCAGCTGAGAAAATTGTTCCATCCTGTCCCCCATGCCCACCAGGCCCATTCTGTGCTCTCTCACATTGCAGTGTTCCTACTGATTTCAGCTGCTGTTCTGGCAGTCCGGACGGAGATGGTCTCGGAGAAAACTTTAAACCAACCCATTCAGGGCATCATAGGTAGGGACCAGGATCTTTCACTAGATATGTAATCAATGAAGTTGTATAAGAAATATTTTCTTGGATGGCCAAAGCAAAACATTTTACCAAAAAAAAAGCTGTTTCAGGCTGAATGAAAACATTTTGTTTTCAAGTGACTTTTTTCTTTTTTAAACATAAGATTAAAATGACATTCTAAAGAAAAAATTGTTTTAAATAAAAAAATCAAAAGATTTATTTGTTTTTCTCATAATTTCTCATGAATTCATGAAATGTTTAGGTGAAGCTGAATCTACACTTTTAGTTCAAAACTGTATTCTGAAAACCTTTGCCCTGTATAAGTAACCATGTCTCATGTACATTATGTTAAATAGTTTTATGATTGTTTACCAAAAGACACTGCATCAAAGTCATCCCTGGTGTGTGCCCACTGACTTTGGTGAAGTTACATTGGAAATAAGTGGGGACAGTTCATCTTTATCTATCCTCAATCTCTTTCTAGCTGGGGAGCAGCAAAACTTCCTAAACTGATGAACATTTCCACTGAAAATTGTGTGAAAGTCTGTCTGTTTCTCATTTGCTCCAGATTTGTTCTCCCATTCCTAGCTGTTAAGTATATTAGTTACAGGAGTTTGCTTTGGATGATAAACATAAAGAAAACATGAAGAAAAGAGTTACACTAGTGGAAACCACAGTTATGTCTAAATATGTCTGTGGATTCCCATAAATATCAGTATTTTCATAAGATTTCTGGCATTCATACTGTATTGGCAGCACTGTCCCAGTAATCACTGTTTTCCCTCTGTTTCTCTCTCACACATCAAGTATCACTTGCAATTTGCACATCCAGTGAAACACTGCCCATTGGTCTTACCACTGGAGATACTTTTTCCTTTAGCTTGGTAAACAACGCAAATTAACAAAGTTCCTTTATTTACAAGACACTGTGCTGAAAACAGATTTACAAAAGAGCTTGCTTGTACCACCTGGAAAGAAACATTTTTCACTTGCTTTGATTGATTGTGACCACTTTAATCCAGCAAGGTCCCTCCCATCACATTCTGTGTGTAGCAGAGCTGCCTGTTTTTTATATACCTGAACTTCAGCTAGACTGGATTTATATGTCTGCATACATAATAGGAAACTGCTTGGACATAGAGCAAGATGTTCTGTGAAAGGCAGATTCTAGAGCCTTTCATTCAGTCACACTGGTTTGCATTCCTTTGGAAAAGGTATATTTTCAGGGGTTGTGGCTCCCTGAAAATACAAACCTTGGCTTGCTAAATGAATCCCTGTTGTGAAGTAGCACTGGAGAATTCCGCAAGCACAGATTCAATTGTTCGCTATACACAATAGGTGGCGTTAAGAAACTGGTTCAACTTTGTCCATGGCTATCTCCTGAAACAAAATAGGAAGAAGGGTTCTTTCAAAAATGGGGTTTGTTTTCAAAAGAACCCCATTCACACAACAATTTGTGCATCTGGAAAAGCCTCTTCCAGAAATGTGATTGCACGAGAATATGCAAATGAGGTGTGGGATGTGTAAATCCACACTTCATTTACATTTTCAATCATGCTCATTTGCATTCCACTTCCAAAAGCAGAATGCAGTGTGAACGTAGTCTTCAAGTCAGGAGAGCACTGAAACATGCTTAATGGAATTGGTGGGAAGAACCCACTTAAAAGAAAAACACAAATCTTTTTCCTCCTCCACACAAAACGGCAGGTTTTTTTTTCCCCACAAAGTTTATAGCACACATATTTTGGCAATTTTGGGGGGGATTTTTGATGTTTTAATAAATAAATTGAAATTTCAATGAAAATCTTCCCTGACACATCTAAATTCAGAATATCTTTAACTATTTCCAATGCTTTATTTCTAGCAGGTGCTTCAGTCTCAATGGACTCAATAGAGCTTATGCAATACAGGTGAAAGGTAAGGGGCTTTTTTCTGCAGTAGTTTCCTGAAACAGTAAATGACAGCAGAAAATTAAACAAAAAAGACAAATACAAACTGACAATCAAATTTAGAAAAATCCATCCTTTTGGAGTTCTTTGGGTTTGTTTATCTTTTCTATCACTTGTGATGCTATGTCTGCCTACTATCTTTTTACCCCAAACCCTGAAAAGCATCGAAGTTCTAACTATTAAAAGCATTGTGTTTTTTATCGTTCTGATGCACTTTACATTTAAAGAGTCTGTGGACCTTTGAGAATTTCCTGTTATCAAAACATATATATTACAATGTACTGACAATATATTGTAACAAAGGAATATCTATACCTGCCAGATCACTCATTTATTTAGCCCAGTGTGTGGCTAATAACCTATATTTCAGAGTATAGTACACCTAAGTAACATGTAATGCTATATCATGATGACTGCTAGAATACATTCATTTTTGACCACTCCACCAAATGATGAATTGATGGCTATGAGATATGAAATTCAATTTCCTATGTTTGTTGTTGGTTTGGTAAGTCTAGTAAATAATAACTCTTCTAAAGCTATGGAATCCTTCTTAGAATTCTGCTGAAAATATTTGTTCCATGTTTGTTTAGGGCAAGGAATTATGCCACAAAAATACATGTCTGTGTGCATTATTTTCCTGTTAATTTTGTTTTTTCTTTCTGATTCATCAAATGCTTTTGTTCATATAAAAAAGACATTAATAAGAACCTCTGAGTTTTCACCATAACACTCCTTATTTTATATATATTTGTATCAATCAGCTGTAGCTCAACTCTTCTATGAAATAAATTGCTTTTGTAAGATGACATCATATATTAGATACCCCAGAAGTTTTGAACGATTACCCTTTTCTAGACATTTATATTTGCAGTTTTATTAGACAACCAAAACTGACACAGTATTAAAAGTGTGCATTTATATTCAGCTAATTATGTAGTTTAATGAATTTCATAAATTCTATTCTGTTGTAAAAACAATATAAAAATCAGTAACAGAGAGAGAGAGAGAGACATGTGTTAGTCCATATTCTATCAAAACAAAAAGGCAGTCCAGTAGCACTTAAAAGACTAACAAAATAATTTATTAGGTGGTGAGCTTTCGTGAGACAGACGCACTTCTTTAGACCATAGCCATGCCTGAACAACCAGATTGTTCTGGTATGGCTATGGTCTGAGGAAGTGGGTCTGTCCCACAAAAGCTCACCACCTAATAAATTATTTTGTTAGTCTTTAAAGTGCTACTGGACTGCCTTTTTCTTTTAATATAAAAATTAGTTATCCTGTTTACTTTCAGTGCTACAGCACTTTCTGCCATTGGTTTAATGCAGCAGTCTATCCGCAATAGGCTAGACTTTGTGACTCAGGAGCAAATCTTTGGCCATATTGGTGCCCAGCTTTGAACCGACAATGCCGGTGCCAACTTTCCAATGATATGTTGTTTCTAGAAGTTTGGCATGGGGGAAAATGTCATCAGCATTTCTTTAACTGATAAGGAATACCTGATTGCCCCAATGCTGGTGTTAGAAAAAATTAAGAAAAGAGAGATAGTGAGATGCAGAAAATGCATTTATAAGTGTATTCCCCTTAACAAGGCTGATCTGCAGCACATTTCAGAAGGTCACTATCTACCTGCTTCTGCAGACTATTTAGACACAGACTCTGCTATAAAAGATTTTTGGTGAAACAGCAAAGAAACTTTGCTCGAAAAGTTGACTCAATGGTGCTGTTTATGCTGTTGTGGTTGCTGAGGAAACATAATAGGTGTAATTACTTTAGCAAATTCTCTGATAGTTTTCAATGCCTAAGATGTCTACCATTGCATAGCCTGCAGCAAAGACACCTTTCTTTTCCGGAAATGTAATATTTACATTTTTCAGGATGAGAAAAATATATTTACTCTTTTCTTTCTCTGATCAGGGCATATTACTTTTTGGCTTTTTAAAAAATCATTATTTCCCTTGAGTGCCCTCTGAGACTCATTGCAGATATAACAACCATAGATCTAGTTCTTTCCTTACATTTAAATAAACAATCCTGTCATGACTGGCTAAAACTCTATCTCTGTTTTTGTCAGAACTTGCATATGCAAGAGCAGGGTCATTGTACTCACATTCTGCTGCTGTCAGGCAAGCATACTCTGAGATACAGAAATAATAGTAATAATAAGAAAAAAACTAGTTAAGAATAAACTTCAATCTTGACAGTTAGCTTCTGCCCAAGAGAAAATGTTCCAGTTAACAGCTCTTAACACAAATTGATTCAATAAAAAGTTGGGTGTCTCACCTTAGTTGTTTCACACCAAACACATGGTTCCATATGAGTTGCGTGAGGTTTAGTCTTCATGAAAAGGAATAACTAGTACCATAAACTGTACTGTGGACAAGCTTCCTTACATTGTAGCAGAACTATTTCCCTCTTTCTGATCTACAACTGGCAAACTTGCTCTCTATTCTGAAAAGGCTGTGTTCATATGAGCCGCATCTACACGTGCCGGCTACTTTGAAGTAGCTGCGCCAACTTCGAAATAGCACCCGTCACGGCTACACTTGGCGGGCGCTATTTCGAAGTTGACATCGACGCAAGGTGGCGAGACGTCGAAGTTGCTATCCCCATCAGGAGATGGGAATAGTGCCCTACTTCGAAGTTCAACGTCGAAGTAGGGAACGTGTAGCCATTGCGCGTCCTGCAACATCGAAATAGCGGGGTCCACCATGGCAGCCATCAGCTGAGGAGTTGAGAGACGCTCTCTCTAGCCCCTGAGCTCGATGGTCACCACGTGCAGCGGCCCCTTAAAGGTCCCCGCCCCCTGCCTTCCTGTGCAGGAAGCTGAGAGAGCGTGCAGGTGGCAGCCCAGCCACATGGCCAGCCTGAACACTCCTCTGCAGCCACAACAACCCCCCATCACTGCGATGGCCACCCCCCAGCCCCGTAAGCACCCCCAGGGCACCCCCCAAGGGGAGCCAGGGCTCCCAGACCGGCACCCAGGCTGGGAAGCGGCAGCGGGGCCCCTCCTGGATGGAGGCCGAGCTTCGGGACCTGCTGGGGCTCTGGAGTGAGGAGGAGGTGCTCCAGGTAATGGGGAGCAAGAGGCAGAACGCGGATGTGTTCACTTGGCTGGCCGAGGGCCTGGCCGCCCGGGGTCACCCTGCTCGCATTCCTGACCACGTCAGGAGTAAGGTGAAGGAGCTGCGGCAGGGTTACACCCGGGCCCGGGATGCGGCCGGCCGATCTGGGGCCACCCCCGTCACTTGCCCCTTTTACAGGGAGCTCAGGGCCATCCTGGGCCCCCGGCACACTTCCTCCTCTCCGGCCACTCTTGATACCTCAGCCGGTGAGCCCCAGCAGGCCCCGGAGGCGGAGTCTGCCCCAGAGGTAAGCCCCACAACCCAGGGGCCCCCCCAGGAGCCCACCCCTGGGGCACCGGAGGAGGAGGAGGGGGAGTCCTCCTCCAGCAACGCAGGGCTCCAGATCCACATCCCGTCCCGGAGCTCCAGCAGGGCGTCCGCCCACCGGGTGTCCCCCGACCGTGGGAGTGGACCATCAGGTATGTACCCCCCCGGCGCACACCCCCGGGGTTGAGGGGCGGGGGTAACAGACATGACCAGGGCCCTCCACATGCCCAGATGACCACGGCCCCAAGGACAGCAGTGGCATGTCCCTCAGAAGAGTGCATCAGCCCCTGCCTCCCCAGCACGACAGTGCCATGCCCCATCCCTGGAGATGGGGGGAGCGGAACCTAGGGTCCCCTGGGGGGAGGGGGTGGGACACCCATCAGCAGCAGCAGCAGCATCTCCTGGGGATGGGGATGGGGAACCAGCAGCAGAGGGGTGGGGGGACAAGGGCCATGGCTCGGGGCCCACACTAAGGGCTGTCTCCACTCTTCTTCCCCCCCTGTGTTCCGCAGCTGCACCATTGGAAGGACCGGAGAGCGCCGGCGAGGTGTCAGTGGTCCCGGAAAGCCCACCGGGGCCATCACTCCAGGCCAGCCCCTCGGTGGAGCAACAACCGGCCCCAGGGCGGGGACGACAGCGGAGCCAGCACTATCCGAGGATGGCGACGGACCCCCAGCTGCTGGCCATCCTTCGTTGGCAGCTGGAGGTCTCCGAGCAGCGCCTGTGGGTGGAGGAGAGGCACCTCCAACTCCAAGAGCAGGCGCTGGCCTGGCACCAGGAGGCATGGGGGGCCTTTATGCGCACTTTTGAGCGCATAGCAGACTACCTGGCCCCCCATGCCACGCCGGCCGCCACTCTGCCTGCCCTGCCTGCTCCACCCGCCGCTCCACCCGCTGCTCTACCTGCCGTCTCACCGCCGTCCACCACCGAGGGCCCTTCCGCCAAGGGGGACCTGGGGCCAGCTGACACCCGCCGGCCTTATCTCCCAGTCTGCCCAGCCCCCAGCCAGCCCCGGCGCGGGCTGCAGCCGAGGCGCGGCTCGCGGCTGCCCACCCCCAGCGCTGGACATTAGGTGGTGTGGGGCCCAGGACGTGCCCCCCCCCCTTTGTATATATCCCCTTCACCTATCTTTTGTAAATAGTTTGTATTAGACCCCTGTTCTGTTATGTTATGATGATACCTGCCCCCCCATGTAAATAGTTCTCCCCTTCCTTGTCTTCCCCTTCTTTTTCCTTTCATTTTATAATACATATATATATAATATTTATTTTGGCTGTACATAGTTATGATATAATAATATAATAAGAGTTCAACATATATATTCTGGTTTCACGAACAACATGTCTGTTTTTATTTACAAGAAAAGTGGGGGGTGTGCTCTTGGGTGCTCTGTGGTATGGGCGTAGAGGCAGGGAGTGTTGTGGAGGATGGGGGGGTGCAGTGGGGGGCCTGCCAGCATTCACCCCGCGGCCTCATCGAAGTGGGCCCGCAGGGCCGCCCGGACCCGGGTCCCTTCAGGTTCCAGCTGGCGACTGGGGGCAGCGGGTGGCTGCACATCGGCCCTGCCAGCCTCCACAGCCCAGCCCTGAAACAAGGCCTCCCCCTTGCTCTCTACAAGGTTGTGGAGGGCGCTGCACGTGCCCACAATCTGGGGGATGTTGGTGGGGCCCACATCAAGGCGGGTGATAGAAAGATAGATAGATAGATAGATATATAAAGTACGTGGCTTTTTGCACTCTTTGCCCTTTGTCTCTGGCACTTCATTCCTAACTGATTGACCACCTCTGCTTTAAAGCATTAATAATCATAGCCTCAGAATAACTTCTGTAGGAGAGGATATTTTCCTGTCAGCAGGTCTGCACTGTCAACTTCTGTTTAATATTTATGGAAAGAATCCATCTAACTTCTTCACACTGAGGCTACTTCTAAACTACAGAGATCTTTTGAAAGAAGCTCTTCCAGAAGATCTCTTCCAAAAGAACCTCTTTTGAAAGAGTGCATCCACACACAACAAAGCAGATCAAAAAGTGATCTGCTCTTTTAAAAGGGAGCATCCACACCCACACACACACCCCTTTCAAAAAAATGGGGCAGGGATCAAAAATGAAGACTGTTCTTTTGAAAGAAGGGCCCTGTGGTGCATCTACATGTTTTCATTCAAAAGAAGCTTTAGAAAGGGGGCACTCTTCCTGAAAAGGGAAAGGGTGATTTTGAAAAGAGCACCACATTCTTTCAATTTACTTTTGAAAGAACACTTTTTGTATGTGGACGCTTCATGGGCTCTTTCGAAAGAACTCCCTTCTTTCGAAAAATCTGTTGAAAGAACTTGTGAGAGTAAACACAGCCTAAATGAAATAATATCAGTGTATCTCGAGATAGGATAGTCCATACTGTAGCCAGCGTATAATATCTTCAGGATTCTGTGAACTATAAGAAACTCACATGTAACTTCTGTGTAAAGACATATACATATGCACTTGTTGGTGTAATAGTATAAGCTAAATAAAATTGTTGCATCAATGAATCCTCCCAAGGAGCTTGAAGGAGCAGGTTATATCACTCTTGGGCTACGTCTACACATGAAGCCAACATCGAAATAGGCTATTTCGATGAATAACGTCTTCACATCCTCCAGGGCTGGCAACGTCGATGTTCAACTTCGACGTTGCGCGGCACCACATCGAAATAGGCGCTGAGAGGGTACGTCTGCACGCCAAAGTAGCACACATCGAAATAAGGGTGCCAGGCACAGCTGCAGACAGGGTCACAGGGCGGACTCAACAGCAAGCCACTCCCTTAAAGGGCCCCTCCCAGACACAGTTGCACTAAACAACACAAGATCCACAGAGCCGACAACTGGTTGCAGACCCTGTGCATGCAGCATGGATCCCCAGCTGCAGCAGCAGCAGCCAGAAGCCCTGGGCTAAGGGCTGCTGCCCACGGTGACCATAGAGCCCCGCAGGGGCTGGAGAGAGAGCATCTCTCAACCCCCCAGCTGATGGCCGCCATGGAGGACCCGGCAATTTCGACGTTGCGGGATACGGATCGTCTACACGGTCCCTACTTTGACGTTGAACGTCGAAGTAGGCGCTATTCCGATCCCCTCATGAGCTTAGTGACTTCGACGTCTCGCCGCCTAACGTCGAAGTTAATTTTGAAATAGCGCCCGACGCGTGTAGCCGCGACGGGCGCTGTTTCGAAGTTAGTGCCGCTACTTCGAAGTAGCATGCACGTGTAGACACAGCTTTGGCAAGACATCATTGAGCCAATCTTGATCATTTTAGTGACACCCCTGGAAAAGGCAGATAAGCTACTTAATCATTGTATGTTACATACACACATGAAAATGTCAACCTGAGCTATCACCTACATACTGCTACCATTTCCAATGGAAACAGATTTGTACATATCAGTTTCCTTAACAAATGTTGCTAGTGTTACATACATGGATAGTTGAGACACTAAGTAAAATTCTAATAAACTCAATTTTGATAATGGCAGCATAATTAAAAGTATAATTTCAGCAGATGTGTTTTTTATTTGTGTGTTTAATTCTCCTCTCTTAAAGGCCATTATCATGGCATGCTCTAGTACCCAGCTAAGAAATAGAATCTAGTTTAGAAACATTTTTCTCACTATCTCCAACAGCTCATTTCAAAAGACAAAGCAGCCAATACTATGATGTCTATATTAGGTCATATACTTGGATTCGTATGATTAAATTGATTTTAGATTAGAAATATACTATATTAATCCAAATACACCAAACTGTGGAATTCATTTTCAAGCCAAACATGGGTATTTTACTTTATAAAATGTCAAGTAGTGAGAATAACCATAGAATTCGGGAGCTTCATAGTTACAGAATACTAGAACAGGAAGGAAGCTTGGGAGGTCATCAAGAGCAGTCCCCTACATTCATGGCAGGACCCGGCACCATGTGGACCATTCCTGACAGATGTTTGTCTAATCTCCTCTTAAAAATCTCCAGTGGTAGAGATTTGACATGTCAAGAATGAATGCTTGTACAGGGTTAAATCCCGAGAGTAGGTTCTCTGTTGGCAAGCTGCCAGGTGAGCCCATGGGACAAGAGAGTGATCTTTTGAATGGAAGCACTTGCTTGCCGAGGCTTTTTTCTTTTGTGTGATCAGAGAAGACAGAGAGAGAGAGACAGAGGTTCTTAAGCCTAAGCAGACTTAATGAATCCAGTACATATCCAAGCCACTAGGAGATCTGGGCATACGGATATGTAAGTAGAAAGGAAATATTTAGTCAGACACGATCAGGTTATTTTTCATTTTGAGTTTGGTGCGGGACAACTCAGGCTTGCTGATGGACCCACCCCCTGTACACTGAAATTTCTAAATTGCATCACAGAGAAATAAATCTCTGTGCTTTTACCTACCCATATTTTAGGTGCTCTGTAACACCTAGTGACCAAGTATGCTTTATCATGTAAACCTTTGGTTTGGTTAATAAATCACCTTTTTTAAGGCAATGATTTGATTCCTGTGTCATTGAGAAGTGTCTATGTACAAGCATGTCAAAGACTGCAATGTCAGCCATCAGATTGCAACTTAATTTCTTCCTCTTTGTTTTCAAGCTTTCTCCAAAGGGAGGGTTAAGAGTTTGGGGTTATCCCACAGTTAGACATCCCAGTTGTGTCTTTCTAGGCTTTAAAGGTGCAGGGTCTCACTTGGGTGTTGGCAGCTAGCTCCCATTCGCAGGGAATCTGTGACTTTGGGAAGATCCTAAGCAGAAGCCTATAAAGGCAAAGTATTTTTAATGTCTCTTACAGGGCCCTCACCTTCTGCATTCAGAGTGTCAGAGCAGGGATCAGGCTTAACATTGCTAGGCAATTTGCTCCAGTGTTTAATCACCCTGACAGGAAGAGTTTTCCTAATGAACAACATAAACCTCTCATGCTGCGATTTAAGCCCATTGCTTCTTGTCCTAGCATCAGAAGTTAAGGAGAACATTTTTTCTCCCTCCTCCCTTTAACAACCTTTTAGGTACTTGAAGGCTTGGAGGCTGTTATCATGTGCCCCCCACCACCCATCTTTTCTTTTCCAGACCAAACAAACCCAGCTCTTTCAATCTTCTCTCACAGGTCAAGTTTTCTAGACCTCTAATTATTTCTGTTGCTTCTCTCTAGACCTCATTCACTAGTACCCCAGATCCTTTTCTGTGCTAATCCTTCTTGGATAGTCATTTCCCATTTTGCACGTGTGAAACTGACTGTTCCCTCCTAAGCAGAGTACTTTGCATTTCACCTTATTGAATTTCATCCCATTTACCTCATCCCATTTCTTCAATTTAGCCAGATCGTTTTGAAATATAATCCTATTTTTCAAAGAACTGGGAGCCCATCTGCAGACTTTATAAACGTGAAGTCCATGCCATTATCCAAATTGTTGATGAAGATAGTGAAATGAACTGGTTTCAGGACTGATTCCTGGGGAACCCCACTCATTATGCTCTTCCAGCATTACTGCAAACCCTGGGCAACTACTCTCTGGCAATGATTATAAACCTCATAGTAGCCCCATCTAGTCTGCATTTCCTTAGTTTATTAATAAGAAGGTCATGTGAGAATATATCAAATGCTTTACTAACACTTCCACCTTATCCACAAGGCTTGTTATCTTGTCAAGGAAAGCTATCAAAAAGTTTTGACATCATTTATTCTTTATAAATCCACGCTGTCTGTTACTTATCACTTTATTATCTTCCAGATGTTTGCAGGTGGATTCCTTAGTTATTTGCTCCATTATCTTTCCTGGCACAATGGTTAAGCTGACCGGTCTGTAGTTTCCTGAGATGTCCTTATTTTGCTTTTCTCAGATGGGCATGATATTTGCCCTTTTCCAGCCTTCTGGACTCTCTCCCATCTTCTATTTCTATCTCAGTCCAAGTGTATACATTTTAATATATTAAGGCAATACCTTCTTCTCTTTGTTAATTGCTTTTCCTTCCTGTGCTAACCATATTCATCTATGTACGAATATTCCAGTAATGCATATTATCCTAGTGAGTCTCCATGACACCAGCTATGTCATAGTTCTGTTTATTTTCTTGTATTTCAGGTTCTTCCTGTTTATTCCCCATACTTCTTACAACTAAGATACTGATTTGATTTTGATGAATATACTGTTTTGTACTGTGGTATTATGAGTTTTTCTGTAGCTCTAAAATTGAGAAGTGAAATCTGGTTTGGAAACTGAATTATGAATGTGATCTGCTGTATCGTGTTAACCTACAAGTGATTAAGAGGGACATACCACTTTTTATGATCGGTCTGTGAAACTACAGGCAATTCATTCTTGCTATTTAGTTGGAAAGCCAGTTGAGTGTGTACTTACCATTTGTACATGCTATTACTAAAAGTTCCCTATTAACACACACAGCACACTCTGCCTGGATAATTCCAGCTATCCCATCCTGAATGAGGTTTTGAACACTGCCTAACTTTAGACACTCAAGTTAGGTGACGAATCTACACTTTTCCCACATGTCAGAATATTAGCTGCTTACAATGGCATTTTAAGCCTTGATTTATTGAAGTAATTAGGCATGTGCCTAACAGCAAGCATAGAAAAGTCCTGTTCAAATCAGAGGATTTCTGCTGTGCTAAAATTTGAAGGCTAATGTTGAAGGATCTTGTAGAACTGATTCAATACCATGCTGATGCACTTATAGACCAACCTGAGGAAGACAGAGTGAGCTCAATAGGCCCATTATATAATATCTCTGTAAACTCCAAGCAGTGGAGTCTAATAGATTTGTCACTAGATTTTCTTTCTGATAGGGTCCTGTATTGCAAATTTCAAAGAGGTGGGATTTGTGTCCCACACTGTGAAAGTCCTCCTTCACCCTACTTTATTGAGTTGTGGCCCTTGATAGTATTATAAAATTATAATTTGGCTTTTGAGATGTTGGTAAGCCCTGAAATAAATGTAGCAGAATTCTAGCTCTGATTAGTGATCGCTTTCCTATAAGAATAAAGCCCTAATATCGTTTAACAAATTATGTTGTCCAGTCAATGTCAGAGACTTCAAAGGAAAATGGAAATGTAAACTCTCATGACTGACCTCATTTTAGTATTGAGCTAGGGGAGAATTGCTTCCTAACCCCAAACTAAAGATTAAGGGCCCTGGAGCTTTTGCACAGCTAGCACAACCTTCAGTAATATTAGCTAATCATTTTGACATGCCTTTTACTTCTTTAATCTTACAAAAATATTTTCCTTAACTGCAGTAACATGCAAGCTAACTGTGCTTTGCATAGTCTTTTCTCTTGTTCTAAATTTGTTACTTCCTTCTTGCATGGCAGAAATAAGTAAATGCACCTGATTTATCTTCTCAGTACTTATCATCTGTACCATAAAGAATGCCTGCCTTATTCAGTTAGCTCTAAACACCTGAGTAGTCTCATTGAAATGAATGAGACTACTCATGTTCTTAAAACTAGGTTATAGGCTTAAGCGTTCTGAAAAACCAGGGCCTATATCTCTCCCATGGCTCCTCTTATTCTCCTTTCCAAATGAAATAGTCCTGTTTTTCATTTTTAATTTTTTTCAATAACATATTGAACTGACATACACAGTGTATGAATTTTGAAATATTCAGTGTGAAGAGGAAGCACTTAAAACTGATATATTTTAACTTTCTTAATGCTAAAACAAACATGTAAACCCCCGATATCCAATAATGTAAAATTGTTGCCTGACCTATTGGTCAGGGATAAGAGGTCCCAATTCAACAGTGCTTGGTTTGGCAGCATTCATTTTTCTCTAAGTTGGCCACAGTAATAGAGTTAGTTTGACAGCGAGGCCTCTGGTGTACACGGAAGGAAACTCATGCTGAGGAAAGACCTTCTGAGTTTGTAATAGCTTTGTTAACAGAATCAGCAATATTACAAAAACAACAATATAGCAAAGTAGATATTGAAATACAAGCGGCGTAACTTGCATGTTGCACCATCCTTTTCCAGGGAGCCTTATGTTAGCCTAGAGCTGTGTCTACACGTGCAAGCTACTTCGAAGTAGCAGCACTAACTTTGAAATAGCGCCCGTCGTGGCTACACGTGTCGGGCGCTATTTCAAAGTTAACTTCGACGTTAGGCGGCGAGATGTCGAAGTCGCTAACCCCATGAGGAGATAGGAATAGCGCCCTACTTCGACGTTCAACGTCGAAGTAGGGACAGTGTAGACAATCCGCGTCCCGCAACGTCGAAATTGCCGGGTCCTCCATAGCGGCCATCAGCTGAGGGGTTGAGAGACGCTCTCTCCAGCCCCTCAGCTCACTGGTGGCCGCGTGGAGCGGCCCCTTAAAGGTCCCCTCCCACGCCCTGACTCTGCAGGAAGCTGAGGCAACGTGCAGGCTGCAGCCTGCACAACCCTCAGGCACCCACCCAGCGGCGATGGCGAGCCAGCAGCCCCCCCAGCGCCCCCAGGGGACCCCCCCCAAGGGGAGCCAGGGCAGCCAGCCCAGCCAGAGGGCCAGCCAGTCTGGAAAGCGGCAGCGGGGCCCCTCCTGGACAGAGGCCGAGCTGCGGGACCTGCTGGGGCTCTGGAGCGAGGAGGAGGTGCTCCAGGTAATGGGGAGCAAGAGGCGGAACACGGATGCATTCGGTCGGCTGGCCGATGGCCTGGCTGCCCGGGGTCACCCTGCCCGCACTCCTGATCATGTGAGGAGTAAGGTGAAGGAGCTGCGGCAGGGTTAGGCCCGGGCCCGGGATGCGGCCAGCCAATCTGGGGCCGCCCCCGTCACTTGCCCCTTTTACAGGGAGCTCAGGGACATCCTGTGCTCCCGGCACACCTCCTCCCCTCCGGCCACCCTTGACACCTCGGCTGACGAGCCCCAGCAGGCCCTGCAGCCGGAGTCCGCCCCGGAGGCAAGCCCTGCACCCCAGGGGCCCCCCCCGGAGGCCATCCCCGGGACATCGCGGCAGGAGGAGGAGGAGGAGGAGGAGGGGGGCTCCTCCTCCGCAGAATCCAGCCTGCAGATCCTCCTCCTGCCATCCCGGAGCAGCAGCAGGGCCTCCGACCCCCGGGGATCTCCGGACCGTGGGAGCGGACCCACAGGTAGGTACCCCTCTCTGGTGGACACCCCTGGGCTTGAGGGGCGGGGGTAACAGAGATGTGTCCAGGGCCCCCCACACGCTCACATGGCCATGGCCCCAAGGACACCAGGGCCATGGCCCTCACAGCACTGCAGCCATCAGCCCCTGCCCCCCCCACCCTGCATGACAGTGCCATGCCCCATCCCCAGGCCAGGGGGGAGCGGAACCTCGAGGGGCCCCCGGCCGGAGGGGGTGGGACACCCCGCAGCAGCAGCATGTGATGGAGTGGGGGGAGTGCCAAAGGGAGACTCAGTCTACATATGAGCCACAAGAGCCAAATTGCTCCCAGGGCCAAAGGAGGATCCTGGCGCTACAGCTGGCAGGTGACACCTCTGCCCTGAACAAACAGGAGGGAGGAGCCGAGCTGGCTTGGAATTGGGGGGCGAGGGCGGGGGCCACAGGTAGAGGCTAGGGGAAGGGAGAGCTGGTAGGCAGCCAGCCAGAGGAGGGGGAAAGCTGCATCCCAGAGGGGCCCCCCTTGGGGTCTTCTCCCCACGACGGGTTGGAAGGACTGTCTCTTCCGACAGCTGGTGCTGTCACTCCTGCCAGAAACTGGCCATCTGTGGGCTAAGAAAGCTCTCCTGCTCTCAGACCCTGCGGGGTGAAGTGAGAGTCGCTCCCACCAGGGGACGGGGTGCAGGGCAGGGGGACCCCTGAACCCCATCCATCACAGCAGCATCTCCCGGGGACGGGGATGAGGAACCTGCAGCACAGGGCGGGGGGGACAGAGGCCACGGCTCGGGGCCCACTCTAACGCCTGTCTCCATTCTTCTTTCCCCCGTCCTCTCCTGTGTCCTGCACCTGCACCTGCTCTATCAGAAGGACCGGAAGAGAGCACCGGCAAGGCCTCAGTTGTCCCGGAGAGCCCTCCGGGACCATCGCTCCAGGGCAGCCCCTCGGCCGAGGAACGACCGGCCCCGCGGAGGGCTAGACGGCGGACCCCGCGCCTACTACCGCCGACGGCGACGGACCCCCAGCTGCTGGCCATCCTCCGCTGGCAGCTGGAAGTCTTGGAGCAGCACCTCCAGCTGCAGGAGCGGTCGCTGGCCTGGCGCCAGGAGGCATGGGGGGCCTATATGCAGACATTTAACCGGCTCGTGGACGACCTGGCCCCCCATGCCACGCCGGCCGAGCCATCGCCCGCCCTGCCTGCTCCTGCAGCCCCACCACCAGCTGCTCCAGCCGTCACTGGCCCGTCCGCCATTGCCCCACCACCCACCCGCGAGGGCCAGAGGGCCGAGGGACCCCTGGAGCCACCTGAGACTCGCTGGCACCGATACCTTCCGGTCCAGCCCGCTCCCACCCAGCCGCGGACCAGACTGCAGGCGCGGCGGGGCTCCCAGCCGGGCACGCCCAGTGCCGGGCTATAGGGGCGAGGGGCCCGGGACGTGGCCCCCCCTTGTATATAGTTGGACCCTGTTTTTTTGGTGCCCCCGTTTGCCCCGTCCCCCCCATGTAAATAGTTCTCCCCTTTCTCCTCCCTGGTTTTCTTTTTATTATGTATGCCACACAGTTGTTTCTTTGGTTTGTTTTATTTGTGTACATATTGCTTTGGTTGAACGTTTGTACTTAGTTTTCTGTTTGTGCTTCACATATTTATTTACACCCCAAAAAAAAGGTTCGGCCAGAAAAAAAAAAATTTACGTTCAGCCACAAGTTCGTGCTGTCATTTGTCCAGGACAAGTGGGGGGGGGGCGGTGGGGTGCTCCATGGTGTGGGTGTTGGGGCAGGAGTGTGGGGGAGGAAGGGGTGGGCAGTAGGGGGCCTGGGCAGAGTTCACCCCGCGGCCTGTTGGTCTAAGTGGGCCCGCAGGGCCTCCCGGACCCGGGTCCCTTCGGGGTCCACCTGCCGACTGGGGGCAGCAGGTGGCTGCACGTGTGCCCTGCCGGCCTCCGCGGCCCAGCCCTGCAGAAAGGTCTCCCCCTTGCTCTCCACAAGGTTGTGCAGGGCGCAGCAGGCACCCACAATCTGGGGGATGTTGTTGGGGCCCGCATCCAGGCGGGTCAGGAGACATCTCCAGTGTCCCTTGAGGCAGCCAAATGAGCGCTCCACCACCTGGCACGCACGGTTCAGGCACTCGTTGAAGCGCTCCTGGCTAGCGGAGAGATGGCCCGTGTAGGGGTGCATGAGCCACGGCCGGAGGGGGTATGCCGCATCTGCGATGACGCAGAAGGGCATGGTGGTGTCCCCCAGAGGGATCTCCCGCTGGGGGATGTAGGTCCCCGCCTCCAGCCGGCGGCACAGGCCCGAGTTCCGAAAAACCCGGGCGTCGTGGGTGCTGCCAGGCCAGCCCACATAAATGTCCTGGAAATGTCCCCGGATGTCCACCAAGGCCTGCAGGACGACAGAATGGTAGCCCTTCCGATTGAGGTATCGTCCTCCACTGTGATGCGGGGCGCGGATGGGGATGTGAGTCCCATCCAGAGCCCCGAAGCAGTTGGGGAAGCCCAGGGTGGCACAGGCAGCGACAGTGGCATGTGGGTCCCCCAGCCTCACGAGCCTGTGCAGGAGCATGGCGTTGATGGCACGCATGACCTGCAGAGAAAGCACATGGGACAGCCCCAATGAGGGGTGAGCAGGGTGTGCGTGGCCCTGCCCTGCCCTGCCCTGCCCTGCCCTGCCCTGCCCTGCCCTGGCCCCCCTGCCCTGCTCTGGCCCCCCTGCCCTGCCCTGCCCTGGCCTCCCCCTGTGGGTTCTCTTACCTCCATGAAGACAGCCCTGACGGTGGCCTTTCCGACACCAAACTGCTGCCCCACGGATCGGTAGCTGTCCAGAGTGGCCAGCTTCCAGACAGCGATGCCGACCCGTTTCTCCACAGGGAGGGCACGCCGCATGGCAGTGTCCCGGTGCCTGAGTGCGGGGGTGAGCCACTGGCACAGCTCCAGGAATGTCTGCCGGGTCATCCTGAAGTTCCTGAGCCAGTGGTCGTCGTCCCACTCCCCAAGCACCAGCCGCTCCCACCAGTCGGTGCTGGTGGGGTAGCTCCACAGCCGCCGGCGTGTGAGGCGGGGGGTGGAGCGGGGTGCTGCAGGGGTAGGGGTTGAGCCCTGCTGCCCTGGGGGCATCTCCTCCCCTGGGGCAAGGAGGTACTCAGCTGCCTCCCACATGGCATGGGCCAGGGCAAACCCTGCTCCTGCCGGGAGGGCTGGGTGGACCTCTAGCTGCTGCTGCTGCTGCTGCTGCTGCTGCTGCTGCTGGGGGTCCATGACTGCGGCGCCCGGGGTCTGTGTGCCTATGGCTCCTCAGACCGCGTGCTGTGCAGGCTGAGTGTATGTGGGAGGGGCCCTTTAAGGGAGCGGCTAGCTGTTGCCCCGGAAGCGCTAGTCCGCCCGTTGACCCTGTCTGCAGCTGTGCCTGGCATCCCTATTTCAATGTGTGCTACTTTGACGTGTAGACGTTCCCTCGCTGCGCCTATTTCGATGTTGGGCTGAGCAACGTCAAAGTTGAACATCGACGTTGCCGGCCCTGGAGGACGTGTAGACGCTATTCATCGAAATAGGCTATTTCGATGTCGCAACATCGAAATAAGCTACTTCGATGTAGGCTTCACGTGTAGACGTAGCCTAGATGACCCATCAGTGGTCTTTGATAGGGAAGATTCCAGAAACTCTCCCACTGTATATAGGTTGAGAGCCATCCTTTATTATAGTTTACATCAGTGATTCCCAAACCACAGTTTGGGACCCCAGAGTGGATCATGACCGCATATTAGTGGGACTGCCAGAGCTAGTGTTAGACTTGCATAGGCCAGGGGCCAAACCCCAAACCTAAGCCCTACTGCCCAGGGCCAAAGCATAAGTATTGCCTTCTCTGGAGCTGCTGCAAACCTGCTGCCAAACAAATGGGTTGTGGTATTCCCCTAACATGACACCTCCTACACTCCATTCCCCACCCCCGAAAGTCATCGCTGCTCACTGTCTCTCTCTTCCTGGGGACAGGAAAGTCAGGAGTGATGCAGAAGGAGAGAGAGAGCAAGCAGACTAAGGAGGCTCTGCCAGGCATTGCTGGGGTCAGCAGCTCAGCTGGAGGTGGGGAGATCGGGGCCTTCAGGGGTGGTGCACAGAGAGGCTGCCAACTGGGGCTGGTCTGACTCTGGCAGGGCTGGGGCTAACCTGTCATTCCGGGGGCCATGTGGCTTGGCCCAGTGCTGGGATTAGCCCAACTCTGGTGGCACTGGGATTGACACAACACTCAGGGAGGCTGCAAGCTCAGCCAGGCTCTGGGGGTGGCTCAAGACGTAGAAGAGCAGAAGTTTGTTCTGGTGCTGGTGGGGTCTTCAGGTCAGAGTGGGCCGGCAGCAGCAGTTCAGCCTGTTGGGGCTGGGGTGGGAAGGTTGGGGTGTCTCTGGTCTGGGAAGCCCTTGGGCTTTTCCTTTTATAGGGTGGGCGTAGCTTGGGGCTCCAACATGTAGGAGTGTGGCTTTGGGTGGAAGTGAAGGAGCCAACCATCTTGTTCCCCTGAAGTGGGGGCTCACTCACCACCCATAGGCTCCAGCACTGGATGTCAGGGATCAAATTACAGGCTGCCTGTCCAGTGATGAAGACTTTGGGCTTTAACTTTGCCTCCCATCCCCAGCTTGGGGCAATGGAGCTCAGGCTTCATAACCCCCTCATGTAGCATTTTTTTGTTGTCAGAAGGGGCTTGTGGTACAATGAAGTGTGAGAACGTTTGATTTACACAATGTCTAATGTGTTGTCCTCAGGGGTTTCAGCCCTTCTTCCTTATGAGTATTTCCCCACCACTCCAAGGCTATGTCTACACTAGAAGCATCTGTCAACAGAAGTTACTGTCAACAGGGAACTCTTGACAGAACTTCTGTCAACAGATTGCATCTACGCACAACTTGCTCTGTCGACAGAGAACTGCCAGACTGCACTGCCTACTGGTACCAGAAAGCAGTATGGCAGCTCTGCAAACAGGGCTGCCTGGCAACCAGAAGTCCTCTCTGTTGACAGAAGTGTCTACACTGCATTTCAGTTGACAGACCTTCTGAAGGCCCCTTCTGTCAACAAAACTCTGTAGTGTAGACACAGCCCAAATGTTGTGGTGCCTTTCTACCATAGCTTATTAGGCCTTTTACACCAAGTTTTTTTATCGCATGCTTTGGTTAGTTACCAGGCCATTCTTGTGATTGGACATTTACTAACGTTCTTAGTTTAAAATATCACAAACTGGTATGAACTGGCATATTGTGGTTACTTGTCAGCAGTTTAATACCATATTTGTGTAACATCACTCTATTGTGTGACATAGATTAGTTGCTTACTGATTATATTTGCTTATGGCAAGCCTTTTAGTCTTAGGACTCAGCTTAGCTAAGCTTTGATCTCATAGATCTGAGGGCAGTAAGCTGTGTGTTACAACATTAATTAATACTCTTACATTTTTAATCTCATATCCTAATATATCTGATATCTTTTATCCTTGGCTAAAAGTACAAGACTTTCTTCACAGGTTTTAAAAACAGGCCTTTTGGATATGTGGTTTTAAGATAAATAAATCTTTGTTATCTAGCTGAATGTAATTTTTGTATTACGTAAATGTTTATATAAACTAATCCTTGCCAAAGCTAGAGGTAAAGGGTGTTTCCACGGTACAATGCTTCGTATTCCTTGATATTTATACCAGAGCTGTCAAGCAATTAATATTTTAATCATAATTACATAGTAATTACATTTAAAATAGTAGATTACTATTTATTTAAATATTTTGGATGTTGTCTTCATTTTTAAAAATATTGATTTAAATTACAACACATAATACAAAATATAAAGTACTCATATTTATTTTTGATTACTTTAGGGAGGGCAGTTGGCGCCGCTCGGACCCAGAAGGGGAGGGCTGCCCCAAGATCCTCTAGTTGGCTAGGCCAGATCAATTCTGCCCTACCCCCAGGAAATAGAGGGATGGGGCCAGAAGTATTAAGGCTGGAACTGAGAGCCTCACGTGACTGAAAGTCACGTGGGCCCCAGCCATTGAAGTAGCCAGGTGCCTTCCCCAAGCTCCAGAGGTGGGAGGTTGGCCTGCACTTCCAGAGAGTGGGCCTGCGTTCCCCCACTGCCACCACAATCCATGAGTGGCAATCTCCCCATTTCTGGACAAAATGCCTGTGATTGTCAGCTCTCCACCAAAGCTACGAGACCCAAAAATTCCTTGAACCCTACTCTGTACTACGGCCTGGGCATACAGACTGTTGCTCTGCCTGCACACAGGCATAAGCCCCTGAACTTGTTGTTGTCCTTCCCTGAAGCAGGGCCCAGGCCCAACTATTGACCTGTTTGCTTGCTAGTGGCAAGGCGGGTAGTCTCCCTCTGACCCAGGATGGGATTGGGACTCCCACCCGATCGACTACATACACCATAAAAAACAAGAGAAATAGTATTTTTCAATTCACCTAATTCTCTTAAGTACTAATGCGCCTAAGTACTCTTGTGTAATTGCCTTATCATGAGAGTCGAACTTACGAATGTAGAATTATATAAAAAAAACCCTGCCTTCAAAACTGCAAGTATGACTGACACGTAAAGAGGTATATGAGTATTTAGCATATCTGACATATAAATGCCTTGCAATCTGGACTACAAAAGATTCATGAGAATGCCATTCTCACTTTCAGCTGATATTGTGAATGAGAAGCAGGCAGTATTATCTTTATGAATGTAAGCAAACTTGTTTCTCTTAGCGTTTGGCTGAACAAGTAGGACTGAATGGACTTATAGGCTGTTTTATGTTGTTTTCTTTCTGAGAGCAGTTATGTAACAAAAATTTCTACATTTGTAAGTTGCACTTTCACAATTAAGAGCTTGAACTACAGTACATGTATGAAGTGACCTGAAAAATACTATTTCTTTTGTCACTTTAGGGTGTAAAAGTTTGTAGTCAAAAATATGAAGTGAATAATGTGTACACCTTGTATTTCATGTTGTAATTGAAGTCAATATATTTGAAGTCAATATATTTGAAAATGTAGGTAACATCTAATAATTTTATGTAGTATGCTATTGTTTAACGGTGGGATTAATCACAATTAATCACAATTAAAGTTTTAATAGCAATTTTAATTAATAATATGAGTTAACTGCAATTAATCAACAGCCCTAATTTATATTATGTTGACGCAATGGCCAAAATTTCAAACAGGTGCATAAAAAATACAAGTTCATATGCTTCATGCCTAACTTAATAGAGGAATACCTGTGACGCCTGTGAGAAAGTTGAGGAAATGTGAGCAAACCAAACTTCCAAATATACACTGTGGGATTTATGAATCTAAATGGTTGTGCACAAAAGCACCTAATCCACACCCAGTGAAGTCTCTGGAAGTAATTCCATTGATTTCTGATTTCTGTAGGTTTTGTATAGCCATATAGACATTGGGGCTGTGGGTACTTTAGGGAGTTCTGCCAACAAAACTCGGCATTTTCACTGACAACCTCTGCCTCTCCAAGATGAGGAAGAACACCTTTGTAGACAGACTCGGTCAACAAAAATGCTGTGCAAACGTTTAGGGCTGGGAGGGTGGAAGAGGACCTTCTGTCAACAGAGGGACACTAGTCAGCCCTGTTAAATGAGCTCCCAGTCCGTGATTCTAGCAAGAGAGGCCCAGGCAGTCCGGCTGCTGCGTCAACAGAGTGAATCACTCTTTTGAATTACTTTAGGTTATGGTCACACTCCAACAGACATTTTGTCAGAAAATCTCTTCCAACAGAAACATCTGTTGACAGATGCTTCTAGTGTAACCATAGCCATAAGGTTTTTATGTTGGTTTTATTGTTGGTGCAATGGTGATAACTGAGTCTTTTCAGTGTTTTTTGGTAAGAATTATATACCCTGAATTTTGGTTTTGCTAATTGCTCACAGTAGTGCTCAGAGAAATAATATCACACACTTTTCTGGTATACAAATATTTATATTTAAAATACCAAATAAAGCATTTTAAATGGTATTTAAAATACTTTAAAAAACAAATTATTTTTAAGCAAGGCTATTGAGTATTAAATCTATTAGCATAAGCCTTCTTGTACCAACTTTCCCATTGCTCCTGCTAATACAATGTATGGTAGTGGAACATAAATCTGATTGTAGAGTTGAGCTTGATAGCCACTCTTTGTAGTCTTAACAGGCATATGAACACATACACTCTTTTGTCTGATCCTCTATAGTGTGGCCTACCTGAAGCAATGACTTTTAGGAAGCCATAGATGAATCTAAAGTAATTTTTTAATTCATTTTCATTCTGAATAAGTCCCAACAATCTGGATGTTTCCTCAGCTTTAAAAGCCCAACTTCTTTCACCTAAAAAGGTGATGCATCTTTAAATCTCACAAGAACAGAATTTTCTTAGGAGATTAGAGATAACTGTGGGGAATCCAGAACGTTTCTTCATGGTATTTTGTTTCTGTCCCAGCAAGAATCAGGACATACCAGAAGTTTGTAAAAGTGAAAAATCAGTTAAAATCTAGTATCAATTTTTAAACCCCAATAAAGGCTTAATTATGACTTCATGCAAACTGCTTCCTCCAAATATTTCTACCAAGTTTTACTGCTTTGGACGATCTTTCCACAACAAACATCCACTTTCTTGCTGACTGATTGGGCTATGAACTCTCATGTGTTTTTATATATATATAGTGCTAAATAAAAATTATATAATGGTTCTTTAAAAGTTGCCAGTTGCCTGAAAGCTAAATAACGTTACCTCAGTAGTTGCAGTATTTCTTAAAGTAAGTACAGGGAAGTGTAGGTAAGACAAACGTAGCTATATCTGTTTATCTAAAATAAAATTGACAGGTTTTTAAGATTGACTCATGCTCCTCATGGCAAATAATACTTCATGGCTCACACATAAATTGGGCCAGATATGACAAGCTGTGAAGGAAAGTAAAAGGCATATCATAGATAATTTCCTCCTCTTATATTGTCATTCTACCCCGTTGTGGAATGTGATATATGTCATATGTAATCATTTTTGTTCCATACACCATCTCTCTTTTTAATCTTAATTCAGTGGTTAGATGAGCCAGCCAAATTCCACTTAGTTGTGACTTTTGGTGGAGAAACAGATGATCCATGCAGGGAATTGATTTCATTTTAATATTCTGGGAAATGTAAGAAAGAATGTTACAAAGAACCTATTTCAGTATTCGCCTTCACCCTAATGCAGCTTGAACTGACTAACTTCACTAATTTGTAGTAAAGTTCAGCTTTGTTTTGTGATAGTCACATAGTTCAAATAACTCAACCCTCAGTTTATTCTGCTCTCCTAATTTTGGAGTCAAAGTGCATGGGCTTTTCTGCCTTGGCATCTCTGCTCCTGGAGTCTCTGGGGCAATGTTCCCACTCAGAGGTGGAAATAAACTCACAGTAAGGATTGTACAACCCAGCCTTCATCCCAAATCTGTCCTAGTCACAGCAGTTAACAAAAGCTCTTCTAGATTAATATCCCAGGAAAAGCAATTATTATGGTACCCCAGAAGTAAAGTTTACATTTACAGAAATAATTCATTTCTTAATTAATCCATTACTAATTTCTTTGCTTGGTGTACCACAACTAACCTGAAAAGTTACCTCTATCGAAATCAGAAATAGATCAAGAGGCTTAAAACAGATACACAGGTAATTAATTTGTTTTTCATATAGTAGCTAACATTTGGATGATCTTACTATTTAAAAGAACCCACCTTTTTCTTATTTCGGTTAGGTCTCATTCCCAGAAAAAGAGCCCAAGACATGATAATGCATAATAAATTCATTATAAATTATTCTTATATTCTGATGGCTCATTAATATTTGTATGTGTAATATTACTAAGGCAGACTTCTTTAAAAGTTCTATGAATAACTATTGCACAGGTTTTTGATGGGCTCCCCAGTCCATGCTCTGAGATTCTCACAAACTGAGTGCTTTCCCTCATAGGCAATTCTGGCAGTAATATAATCAGCAACACTTCTTACATTAATTTACATCTAAACAGTGACCCTATTTATACTTCCAGCAATCTTTCCTGTTAGCAGCAAAATTACGAATTGCCAGTTTACAACTTCTTCCTCTCTAAAGCAGTAAGACCGGTGGAATCTGGCCTTTCTCCAGATTTTGTCTTGGAGGAGACAGACATGGCAGTTCTGTGCAGAGAATCCATTGCAAGGTCTGCTCCACCCTTGTTGAAGAAAGGCCGATAGAAAACAGGTATCGGCAGCTTGATTGTTGACAGCCTACTCTGGCAGGAACGAAAGTTTGCAAGGTGACCTACCCTTTGTAATCAAGATTTTTGATAATTTAAAAGCGGGATAGCTTCATGGTAACTTGGAAAAAAGTGCAGTTTCCACATGAAGCAGACCTGAATTTGTCACAATGCAAATTTCATTTTGATGAGGATTTACAATAATAGTGTACATTACATCATAGACTCTTGCATTTTAAGACACTAGTATCTATGACTAACTAAGAAAAGTAGACAAGTGAAGAAGTTCTGCATGACTGTTTGACCCTCAGTTTACCATGAGCTTGGTGTAAATTTTTAAGGTATTTCTTTACAGTAATTCAAAAAGTCTACTACCCCTGGTTTTCAGTAATACATTCTTAATCCTAATGATTAGTTGTCCCCATTAGTTACTATAGACACAAAGATTCATCATTCTGGCTTTTAAGGCATATAATTCCTTAAAAGGGACTTATATTCTCTGTTACATCCCCTGCAAGTCTTTTTTTCCCCCCTTTCCCCCATGGTTTTTCCGTGGCTGGAACATATACATACCTTAACCACATTTGCGAAATAGTAAGTATTTTCCTCATGGATAATTATTTTAAAAAATCACATTTGACCACAAACTTCCTGGCTACAGAGGATGGTGTATATAGACTGATGAATGTTTTAATTATTTTCATAATACAAAGATGTTGATTATTAGGACCTCAACAAATATACAGTTATCAGGCTTTTCTTAAAGATTTAAAGACAGATGCTCAGCTGCTGCAGATTTCAATGTGATATCAACATCAATGGCACTACAACAATTTTCATTGGCTGAGAATCTTCTTCTTGTTTTCATAACCCACTACATCTGATAGTCTATGACCCACAGTTTGAATGGTGATGAATCCTCAACATGATGCAATATGACAAAAGCAAAAGAGCAACAATTCCCAACATCAGTGTAATACATATACATCCACCAAGGAGCTAGGAAATGCTATTTAGATGCAGTCTTACAGTGGGGATGGTGTAGAGGCCTCAGCCAGGAAGAATGTCTTCTGTAACTATTAGCCCTACAAATTCATTTTGTCTGCTATTTATGCCCTTTAAAGGGTAAACTTCCTGTCCCTGCTCTGTGAGACTAGCCATGAGATATGACTTGGGAAAGGGGGAAGCCATAACACCCTTTTCTCTCCTGTGTGGTATTGTGCAAGCTCAATGGCTTCTGTTGGCATAAAAAATATTTCAGGTTTAAAAATATGTCAATGCCTTGTTCTAAAAATGTCAAGAGGTGAGCCTGAATTGATCTGGTTTGTCTCTTTAAAGAAACCATTCTGTTTCCAGAAGAAAACTCAGGTCAGTGAACTCTTTCCAATGCAAGACAACAATGTACTGTTCCAGGACTGTGTTGCACAAATGAATTCAAAACGTAATCACAGAGAAATCAGGTTGCTTAAAGCTTATATAAGGAATCACAAACCTGTTTGTTTTAATCTCCTGAAGTGTTTCTAGGAGTACTTCCCTTCCTCCCAGCAATTTGGACAAGAATAACAGCAGCAATCATTGGAGGATGAGTCACTGGATATATTGTAGGTGAGACATCACCAATGATAGTTGGCCAAGAAAGAGCTTTTACAAAAATTGGCTAGATTTTGTTACCTGTAGCCATGTATTATCTGTAGTGGTGCCATACATGCCACCATAGCAAAGGGTCTCAGCCTTTCCATTAGGAATCCCATATTTTTTCCAGAGTTTGCAATTTGGCTTCAGAAATTCACTATGAGCTGAAACTTGGCAAATAAGTTCCTAGTTACAGAACTGTATTTTTACATAACCATAAGGCATGTGCTTTTTTTTGCATTTCTCGGGTAAGTATTTCCTTTAAAATCTGTGCAAGATGTTAAATTGAGTTTAATTGAAACAAGGCTTTTCTGAAGTTAAGGAATTTAACAAATTCAATAGTAACTCATTGCAGGTTGAACTTCCCTAGTCTGGCACATTCTTATTTGGCAACATCCATAATCCAGCATGATTGTATTTAGCTGGATGACCACTTACCATGGATGTGGCCAAGTTTCCTGTGGTCCCATAAAGTTTATTTACAACCACCAGTCCTGTGCTGTTGTTTAACTGTAATTTGTCCCTAAATGTCTTATAAGAGCCCCGTAAGCAGAGATTTTGGTAATGCTGCTAGACAATATTGACCTACTGTGGTCCTGCAAATTCTCTCATCCGGCATATGTCAAGTCCCCTGGGTACTGGACTAGAGAAGTTCAATCTGTAGTCATGTTTTTGACTTGGTAATTTTCTTCACACAGAAATACTTGACTATGCATATCCCTAGTAACAACAAAACAGCTATGGCAGAACCAGAAAGGTATTACTGGAAGAGACTTCAAGTCCACCTCTGTGCTGTGGCAGGACCAAATAAACTTAGACCGTTCCTAACAGGCAGCTTGCCCATCCTATATTCTCAAAAATCTTCCACAGCCTAGCTTCAGGGCCTATTCCAGAACTTAACTGCCCGTACAATCTGAAGTTTTTCCTAATATCTAACCTAAATCTTCCTCACTGAAGATCAAGCCCATTAGTTGTTGTTTGTTGTCAGTGAACATGGAGAACAATTGATCATTGTTCACTTTTTAATATTCCGTAATATATTTGAAGGCCATTATCACCTCAAGACTAAAAATGCCCAGTTTCTTTAACCTTTCCACAGAGGTTAGGTCTTCTAAAACTCTATTGTTTTTCTTGCTCTACTGTCAACTGGAGATTCAGCCACTGGTAAAATGTTAGTGCATATCACTACTTTAAAGTCTAATTAGTTTATACTTGTATCCTATTAAGTATTGTGCTGATGATGCCATTAAGGCAAAAAGCACATTTTTCCTTTCCCTAGTTTCTCCTTGCAGTTATCACAAGAAGGTAACATAACTGGTACATTGAATTTGAACATTTTCAGAGACAAACTTCTGCTGTGGAAGCCAAGGGAATGATCCTGCAAGTTGACGAGCATGTTTCAAAGAGCTGTGGGTGCTACATTTTTGAGACTAAACATAGCATTTTTAGGACCAGAGCCCAAGAAAATCACCTAATGAAAGGTAAGATGATATTTCTTTTTATCAAATCAGCAGGTTTGGAATTGTCCAGATAAATGTGAGTAAGAAGGAAAGGCAGGGACAGAAACACATTCACTGACTGGCACCAAAGGATAGAAAACCAGCTCTTGGAAGCACTTCCGTAACTTTTCTTTTTCCTTAAAGCATCAGTGAGAGAGAGGAGGATAGGAGAGCAGTGGAAGTGTGAACTGAGCAGTAAAGGTGGTTAATAGAATCTTCCAGAAGATCCAAATAACTGAATATTTAATGTTTTGATCTATCCATATTTTGCGACTCCTGGAGAATATCACTTTTAAGAGCTGGGGTTTTTTTCTATCTTTGTTGGCTTACGCTGAACTTGCCCTTGGCTCTGTCTTGAACTTTGGAGAGCTCTGTCTTTAATAAATGAACTAGAGGGTTAGTTCTGTTGCAAGCACACTGAGGCCACGTAGTGTCACACTGCAGTCACACCCCAGACTTGGTGCAGAGGAGGAAGGAATGAAGCCATTGGCCAGGCCTCCTTTCAGACTGCTAACATCTACAGGAAGAAATACCCTAGTCTTGCTCCTCGTGCTCCTTCATAGTGTGGTTGGCCACTGCATGGGATATAAGAAGGGTTGCTTCTGTCTCTCCATACCAGCTCAGTGCAAAGTGGCCAGCCATAATCCTGAGCTAACTGAAGCTCTACTCTTTTTAAAAAAAAAAAAAAAGGCAAGCATGATATTTATGTGGAGAAGCAGAAGCAAGTGCAATTAGATGCACAAAGGAAGGTAAGCCTTTTAATAAGCATACTAGTTAGTGTTGTTTTACTTTTTGTCTTACTATGTTGAAATGTTGGGGTGATACCAAGTACCACAGACCAGAAACAACTGATTCTTTATGTCACCTTAATATTAAGAGAAGTTTTAATGTTGTATAAACATAAGCAGGCAATGTAAATACTCTAACCCACCAGTGGATTATCTACTTATTTTTCTAGATTAAGCAACAATTGCAAGAGGCTCCCTCTCATCCAGTAATTACAATGATCAATCCACTAAATGTTTCTTTATATGTAACTGCAAAGCAAATTATAGTAGTTATTACTGAGCATCTTTCAGCCAAGGGTTTCAAATCATTTCACAAAGGTAGGTCACTCTTATTATCTAGTCTCACACAAGAATACAACAAGGCAAGATAATGTTAAGGGTCATACCACAAACCTGATTGAAAGCCCTTGTAACGCAATGGAAATACTCCCATTGCCTTCATTTGTGCTTTGGATCGGCTCCTCACTCAGCAAGAGAATGGGGAATCAAAACCATATATTTTGACTCCCACTTCCATTGTCCAAACACTTGTCCCCTAGATAAAATCTTCTCTGGGAAGCAGAGAAAAGCATGCTTGCCCAATTCAGGGAAACGATTGGCTAAATGCTATAAACGCATCAGTTGCTTTATAATAACTCTAAGAGGAGCTCTGTGAAAAATATTTTGCATCTAATAAATGTATGACTAAGAACACAATATTCGTATTGCCATAACTACTTCCAACAAAGACTGCAAACTCAAAACAGATCAGAAGGCATAAAGACAGAGGAAAGCAATTGGTTGTTATGATACCGCCATGGTAACCTTTCAGCACTCTCTACTATAATCCCAGATGGGAACTGAGAGGATCAGCATATGGAGTTATTCATATTACAGCAAAGACTTCAGTGCTTATAATAGATGGAGGCACTTATTGTAAGACCACTGTGATTTCTTGGTTCGCATTAGTGTTTCATTGCTGAAGAGACAGTGTTAAGTTTGCTGGAGACAAGTAATAAGCATCACATAAACTGACTTTCAACACCGCACCAGTTTCATGGTGTTTAAATGCGGCAGCATTTTGGGATATTGCAAGGATTTTGCTTAATTACGAGGAATTAACTCACGTGTGTTTTACAGTCCTCTGAAGAAATCTATTCTGTCTTCAGCTGAGCCAGGGTGTTCTGTCCTTCTGGCTGTACTAAATATACCTGGGAAATCAATAAAATCATGATGATGGAGTGGGAGGCACCCAATTCCCATTGACAGAAAAATGGAGTAAGGCATTTTATATTAAACCAAATATATGAGCTCAAGGAGTCAAAAGTGTTAACAGAACCCAGTCAATGTTCAGTATAAAACAGCACTAACCAAGCTTCAGGGTCTGGTTTGCAGAGTCCTCAGCCTGCTTAGTGTCTTGGCAAACACACCACTAAAAATCCTTTTAATCTTTTATTGTGAAGATACATAGGAGAAACAGGTGTGAAATATTAATTAAACCTTCCATGTTAGCAATATCCCTTTTTGTCTTTCCCTTTAGCAGGGTGGCAGTCTTTTCGGAGACACCAAAATGGTGGTAACTGTCCTTTTTAGGGAAAAGAGAATAAATTAGTTGCAATGTACTAGAGTTGTTGCTGCTGCCAAAATCTAATCCCGTTTCCTAGAAAAGGCAGAGGTGTCCAATAAATAATTTTCTCTTTATATGGAGAAAAATGATTGTTGTCATATTGTATGAAAACTGTCAGGACTGAGCACTTTCAGTTAGCCAGCCCAGCCTCTAGGCAGATTAATGAGTTCAGCTGAGTTGCAGCAGGACTACATTATTGGCCACCACCTGATTGCATGAAGGGAAACAGCAGACCTATTTCAAGTGGTTCATTGGTTGCTCAGTAATTCTACACACAGCTCTGATCACTCTGGTTCCTGTCCTGCTCCAGCCCTGCTCCTGACCTCTTCCAGTCTTGCTCCCCTCCTGATTCTTTGTTCCCCTCTCTAGCACTGATCCTCAGTACTGGTTCCTGACTCTGGCCCCATCAGTCCAGTTGTAACTACTAAAATGTCAATGCCCAGGCTCTTCATAATAAAACTCCTTCTGTTCCACCAATGCTCAGGAGGATGTTAAAAAACACCACTGAAGTTAGACATTTTTAAACAATGGGTTCCAATAATTTGCAACCAAGAGGTTAAAAGGGCTGCCATGGGTGATCACCAAACTGTTAATGTTAATTTTCAGTATCCTGGCACATGGGGGAAGTTCCAGTAGACTAGAAGAAAGCTAATGTTAAGCCAATATTTTGAAAGGACTAACATGATGATCTGTGTTATTATAGTCCTAACCGTCCAACACCAATCCCAAGCAAGATAACAGAGTGGGAAATATGGGACTTGATTAATAACTAATTAAATTAATGTAATGAATACAAATCAACATTGGTTTGTGGAAAATAGATCCTGCCCAACTAACCTGATTTTGTTTTAAAGATTACAAGTTAATCAATGAAGGTAACAGTGTTATAATATACTTGAACTTCTATAACGCATTTCACTTTGGTACCACATAGCATTTTGATTAAAAAACTAGAAAGATAAAAAAAATGGCATACATTAAGTAGATTAAAAACTGGCTAACTGGTCTAAAATTCAATTTTAAACAAGGAATTATATTCAAATGGTTATATTACTAACATTATCCAGTTTTTGGCCCTATATTTAACATTTTTATTTATGATCTAGAAGAAAACAAAATCATCATGGTAAAATTTGCAGATGATTAAGCAGTTGGGGGACTGGTAAATAGTGAAATGGACAGGTCACTAACTCAGAGTGTCCTGGATCTCTTGGGAAGCTGGGCTCAACCATACAAATGTTTTAATATAGCTATCTTTAAATGTTAGCTTTTAGGAACAAAGAATGTAGGCCATATTTATAGAAAGAGTGCTTCTGTCTTGGGAAGCAGTGATATAAGAAAGATTTGGGATCATATTTGATAACCTACTGAACCTGAGCTTACAGTGTGATGCTGGGCTTAAAAGGGCTAATGTTATATATGAACAGTGGAATGCCAAGTAGGAACAGAGGATATTTTACCTCTGTATTTGGCACTAGGGCAACCACTGCTGGCAGGAAGTATCCAGTTCTCTGTCGTCAAGTCAGGACCTTGATACATGGAAGAGAGTTTACAGAAAAGCATCAATACTGATTAATGAGAAAAATGTCTTATAATGATAAACTCAAGAAGTTCAATCCATTTAGTTCAATAAAGAGAAGGTTAAGGGGAGATTTGATCACACTCTGTAAGCACCCTCCTGGGAAACAAATATTTAATAGTGGGCTTTTCAGTCTACCAGAAAAAAGGTGTCACATCACCCATGGAAGCTAGGCAAATACAGGCCAGAAACATCCACATTTTGAGTTCTGCAGACTCATACCAACATTGAGCTGTTTAGGACAGTGCTTTTGACTGCTTCTTTCAGGCAAAATATGCAGTCTTTGTCAGCTAAGCCAGGCTTTTATTAAACAGAAGGAAAAAGGAGAGGGTTAGGGAAGAGAAGGAATAACTGGGGGAAAGAAAGAGGACACAGAAATATGGTGGGTAGACAGTTTCACATCCCAAATGATATTCAACATTTAGCTGTGAGAGATGGCAATGTCATCTGGCTCTCTCTTTGAACAGATCTGGTCAGGACATCTCTTGATATGAGAAGAAAGAAGATCTGTGGTTCTGGGATATGATGAGGCCATGATGAGGAAGTATGGTCTGTCCTCTTCTTTTAGTCTGTCAGAGTAGTGGGAGCCACCACCGTTTGTCCATATTTTCCCTCAGACACTTTTTTTTAAAAAAAGTCCCTTCCTTTCAGAGCATGTGGGCAAAACAGTTCACCTTCTCTGGCTATTCTTACACAGAGCTGTGCTTCTGGCAGCATGATGCAAAGGAGGGCTCTTGAAAATGCAAATAGCGGTATATTTGCATAATCACACAGCTAATTTGCATACTCCCGCAGGATCTCCCTTTCGGCAGAGGTTTCTGTTGTCAGAAAACTTGTCATGTAGACTTGGTTTTGTCGGTGAAAACCCCTTTGTCGGCAGCCCCTTATCCCTGATTTTTTCCGGGGATAAGGGGCTGATGACAAAGGGGGTTTTCACCAACAGAACCACATCTACACCATGCTTTTTCTGATGACAGCAGCCTCTGCAGGCAAGGCAACCCCCACAGGAGTAAGCAAATTAGCTGCACAACTATACAAATGAGTGGCCATTTGCATTTTCTAGAGCTGTCCTTTGCATCGTGCTGCCGGTAGCACAGCTCTATGTAGATATAGCCTCCTTGTTTGGTCCACCAATAAGTAGTTTTCAACAGACCGTTTTGATTACTTTATCTTTGGTCTTACAGTGTCCTTGTTTACCAAGCATCTAATTTTAAAACAGTCCTTATGTTGGACTAAGTCAGCCTCTCTCCCTCTTTTGCAATGACTCCCATCAACATTTATTATTATTATCGCTCTTGCGAAGCACTAAGAAATTTTGTAACTTTTTACTGCTGAGCTCATGGTAAGAATAAATTTGTTGATTCACTTGTCACAGCACGGGTCTCTCAACCTTCAACTTTTCATTACTGCATAGGGTCTGATTAAAATCTTAAACTGTAGGGACAACTGAATTTACCTGAATCTCACTAAATGAGTGATCTGGATACCTCAGACAACGAAAGATGGCCTCTTCACTGATTACACAGAACTTGTTTTAACATTGAATCAAAGATGAAAGTAAACCAGTGCACCCCTGTGCCATGCTCCAGCATGAAGAAGCCGTCTGGCTGGGGCACTTGGCCTCAGCTACCCCCAGCCAGGCTCCTGGGGCTCTCCTGCAGGCTGCTTTTAGTACTAAGTAGCAGGCAGCAAACCAGGTGAAAGGAGCTGTCTGGTGGCATGCATGTTCCACAACCTGGTCTGGGGATGCCATAGTCCCTAGCACCACCCCTCTTGGCCACACATTAGGGTAGGGGCTGCATCTGAGTGTAACTAGGACTCTGCTGCTCTTCCTCTTCCCCTGAGGAGTAGGAAGTGAGTGTGCCTTCCTCTTGCTAGCTGCTGAGGGAAAGGGAAGAGAAATGCTTCATGACAGTTGTGCACTGTCCCCTCGCTCCCTGATCATCAGAGGAAGGGGAAGAACAGTAGTAGCACCCTGGTAAGTGTGGCTGCAGTCCCCCACCCTGGTGAAATTGCACCCTTGCTCCCCCCCAACACTCACCCCTACATACATCCTAGCCCTTGCCCTTAACCCCACACACCCTCAGCCCCCTGCACTCTTCAGATCCTTCTCCCCTAAGCCCCTCCTCACCCACAAACTCCTGTTGTGACTCCTGCAGTCCCCATATTCCCACCACCCGGCTCTGAGCCCTCCACACAGTTTACACTTATGCCCTAAACTCCCAGCTTTCACGCCTTCCCTCAACAGAGAAGATATTGATACGTATCACACTGCTTGTTTTCTTCCCTTCAGGTTTAAGCCATAATGTCAACAGAATAACACACTCTGACAATAATAATGGAAACAGAAAATATTTTAAAATGGGAAAATGTGTTGTGTTCAGTGCTGAAAGCAAAGTGTTTAAACTCCAAGATTCTTTTTTATATTTTTTATTTCTGAGATAATTCAGTCTTTCTATCAAGGTAACCTCTCTGATATATGACGTGCTGATAGATAAATTCAGCCAGCTTAAGCAGGTGCCATTTATGAAATTGAGCAGGATTAAGTTTTACTTTTATTTTAACAAGCATCCAACCATAGCTGAATCATCTCAATGCCAACCTGTTTAAGATGTATTTAGATTAAACAAACCATAGGCTGTTGCTAAGGGAGATTTTTATAACATTGTAATAATTATAACAATGAAGTATTGTAACCTTTCTGGTGAAGGCATTGTTGACATTTCAGATTTCTCTCATGCTCAGAGCTTGTCTGGTATATATGGATGGCTTTTAATGCACTTTCCTTTCATATATGTTACAGTAATACTCATCCTTTATTTTCAAAGAAAGAAGTAAAGAAACCAGTCACATGCCGTAAGATACTCTGGAAGCAAGAGATAAACGCAGTGTTTGTGCAAAGTCAGAGCTATAGAGACTGTTTTTGGCTGTGTCTGCCTTCAACCTTTTCCTGTAAAAGAGTGATTAAAATGGAAGATGTTTGATGATAACTTTGGAACAGGAGATTGTTTTTAATCATTTTTGTGTTGAAAGTCATTTATATTAGGCAACTGATAGTGGTATAAATCATGGACAGCCTCATCTGTGCCAGTTAAAAGTTAGGATCAGTGTACTTCAGCACTCCTGTATTTTAACAAACCCAGTGGTCATACTTCTAAAAGGAAGTATGTATGGATTCTACAGCTTCATATGAATACCATTAAAGAACATTTAAAATGCGTGTATTAATAATGCAAGGCACTTCCTGGAGTACCCAGCCAAACCAGGCTTTCTCACTGCACAATAGTGTCATATTTATTGCATACTCTCAAGGGTAGGGATTTAACATTTGGATAGCTAACAAGAACAGAATGTTTCCTTCTATGACTAATATACAATAATGACTAAGTGCTGGGTTCCAAATGGAACCCAGACCTACTGGGACAGTACAGAGCAGTATATGTGGGAAATAATATATGAAATCTTTCTTATCCCAAGCAAAAGCAAACACAACTGTTTTCACAGACTCGCGAAAACGGGCAGGGTCCTCAGATAGCAAGCAGGAAAAAAGCATTAAAAGATTCTTCTGTTGCATCAATTTTGAATAATTCTAATAACTAGTGGTAATTTATCATATTTTAAATCAATTTCCTACTTATACTCTGGTTAAGTTTGGTTCTGCTTTAAAAAGCCCAAAAAGTGACACCTGTAAGAGGCGAAACCAAGTAGCCATTCATGTATCCCTTTTCTCAGTAGAGTTAAAAAGAGAACAATGACTAAAATCCCACCAACTTGCACAATACAGGCCACCCAGCAGTCATCAGAAAAACAGTAACTTTGAGTTACATCTCTTTTTGAGCATATTAGCATGAAAAGCCCTAAAAGTAAAAGGCTCCATAGCCTCTTCTTAACGGTATCTGTCACGATCTAGCACCCGCTCACCTCCCAAAATTCCCTCTAACATCATTCTGGGAATACCTGTCTTTCTATTTATAGACCTATATGCTTCTATGGTTCCCATCACCGTGTAACCTGATCAAAAGCCTCCAGAGAGTACCTGTTAACTCTCTGCTTTGTGATTTATAAGCTGCTCAAAATCTTTTTTTTTCCACTACCACACCACATTGCACAGGGCTGTAGAATGTTACTGTCCATTATCCTTAATATTCTTTCAGCATTACTTTTACAGCTTCCTCCCTCTCCATTGACGAGTGGGATTCTAAAAGTGCTCCTCATTGGTCTAAATGCTACTCCCGAAGTCAGTTGTAAAACTCCCTCTCACTTTCCTATTAGGTCAATGCTGAAAGCCCTTGAAAATCTCACCCTAAGGCCACAATTTTGAAGTCTGAAAATGCTACCTGTCTTACAGTAAAGGAATTTATTATTTTATAGGAATTCAATAGTCTTCATTGGCTTTCACCCTAGGATGGTCAACCGCCTGCAGAACAGAGGGAGTTTTGGTTCCAAGATTGGATTTCAATATTAAGTTCCTACACACGCTTATGTGTAAAATGTTTAGTATTTTTCCCTGATAAATAGAGGCCCACAAAAATATAGGCCTTATGCTTTCACCAATTAGAAAAAGATTTTGCTATTTTGCTAAAGTGAATAGCTATTTTAATATGAATTTTGCTTTTGAAAATCTGACATGAGCATTCTCATAGTTGTTATAGATACTGCCAGTTCCTCCCATACAATGTGAGATACAACACCTATTCCATCACTGTCTTGTGATTTTGCAATGCTTAGAAACAACAGAAAAAGTGCAATGGGATTTTCTTTATATTGGTTTTATTAAATACTGTATATTTGTTCCAAAGGAGCAAAACCACGCAGACTGCAGTTGAAGAGAATATTTAAGTGAAATAAGTCATTCAGGCACACTACATTTGCAGAACAGCAAAAGTCAGTGAGACTCTGAATGATACTATCAACAACAAACTGTAAAAGCTCCTGGTGACAGCATTATTTTGACATTAGACCTTGTCAGGAGTGATCTAAGGATTCAATTAATGGATCTGTATGTACCATTCACGCAAGATAGCTCCTGCCCTTATTTTGGACTCATACACCCTTTAGTCAGCACTAAAAGAGTTTGCCTTTTATGTGACAAATGCTCAAGCCCCTGTTGATAACTGTAAGGCAGAATGCTATTGCATCTGTGTTTCTGTATGTTGCTTGGGAGACTGATCCCACAAACTTATATTCAAATCAAATGTTGTTCATGCTCCACTAATGATTCAGCTAAGCTCTCCTACTGGAAAGCAAACATCATGCCAGCATACTGTAACTGCCCACAGGCAGACTCAAGCCTGGGAGCTCTGGCAGGTGCCTGTACAACTCGAGCTAAAGGCCAGCTGTATCTCAGCTTATGCTGTAGAGCACACTTATTCTTTCTCTGTGAAGTAGTCTAGGTACCACTACATGGGACAGTTAACCACACGTGTGGGTTACAATAGCATGTACCAAAACGTGCTACAGGTTGAACCTTTCTAGTCCAGCACCCTTTGAACCTGACAAGTGCTGAACAAGATAATTTTCTGAACCATAGGAGGGCAATATTGTCTAGCACAGGGCTGGCAACCAAAATAGCAAGATGAGCCATTTTTTCCAATTTGATGAAAAACTCAATAGTTTAGGAGCCACAATGCTTGGGAATATGAGACGGTGATTATCAATAACATTGAATGATACATTCTGTAACCCCTATTTTATGAACAGCGTGCACACAATGTTTTGTAATGTGATACATGTTTACTGCATTCACAAACTTTTTACATATTCTGTTTCCTGGCACTTTATATATGTGTGCTTATACCACTATCCAGAAGATGTTGGGGGGAATTGTCGAGATCACATATAGTTTGCTATTTAGATATAATTTGTTCATTTTGGGGCTTTTAGACATTCATTGTTTATCAAAAATAACCAGGAAGAGGTGTTTTGTATTGTTTTGTTTTTTCATTTATAGCATTGGGAGCCACAAAGAAGTCTTTAGAGAGCTGCATGTGGCTTCAGAGCTGCAGGTTGCAGGTTGCAGACCCCTGCAGTATTACCAGCACTTCCACTGGTTACTGGACAATTAGAAGACATTGAGGGGTAAATTACAGCTAAATAATAGCACACAACATTGAGAGCCAGGTCTGGTGGCTGTAAACAAATTTTATGGGACCACAGAAAACTTGGCCACATCCAAGTGGTCATCCAGCTAACTAAAATCATGCCAGATTACAGCTATTGCCAGGAGAGTGCCAGACGAGAGAGATTCAACCTGTAGCCCCCTACTGTAAGTGGAAGGTATAACTAATGTTGCTATAATGGCAATTGAAAATAACTTCTATGCTATTGCAAATTATCTCCCTAGAAAGATGTTGCCATTCTAATTGGGAACTGACCATTGTTTCCCTACTGAAACTACTTTGAAATCCCTTTGTTGTTGTTTATCACTTTGGAGATTATGCTGCTATGTTGCAAGATCCATTTTGCCAGAAACTAAATAGCATACACAGATCCATGTATAAATGCCTTGTAGCATATAATATTAGGTTAAAAAAATCATAGCCTATGGCGCGATGAGGAGCTGATGGACCACTCTCTAGAGCAGTGGTTCCCAGACTTTTCAGCATCATGCCCCTTTTGATTTTTGAGAAACCCGCAGGCCCCCCCCCGCCTCTTCTTTACCATCATCCAACCCTCTTATAACAAAAACACCAATTCATAATTTAAAATAAACACAAAAACTTGATATAAAAGTGTTATTTGAAATTAAAAGTTAGCACAAATAGTTTTTCTTGGATGCTTGCTGGTACGTGGTGCAGCACCAGCTGGCCAGCTGCCTGAGCTCCATGCCAGCTGCTAGAGATGCCCATGCCAGCTGCCCGCCTGCCTGAGCTCTATGCTGCCAGAGCCTCCCATCCAAGCTGATCAAGACCTGCACTCCTAGGGCCAGCCACCCACCAGCCAGCCTGAGCTTCCCAAGCCCTGCAATGCCAGGGCCAGCTGCCTGAGCCCCGCAAGCCAGCCACCTGAGCCCTGCGAGCCCACTTGCCCAAGTCCCTTCCCCCTCCTTCTAAAGCCAGGCAGCCCCAGTCCCCCACTCACTCCATCCCCCTCCCACAAGCCAGACACGCCTAGCCCCCATCCATCCCATCCTTCTCTTCCTCCCTTTCCCCTCCCCAACCCACACTCATTCTATTTTACAGGAGGCAGCTAGCTCCATGTGAGTCTTTGCCGGCTGCCTGCTTTTTATAACAGCTGCGCTGGGTTGCCCACAGAAGATGGCAGGGGCTGAGAGCCAGAAGCAAAGGCCAGCTTTTTCTTTGGGTGGGAAGAATGATGCCCCACCCCTGGAATTTCTTCATACCCCCTCCACTTTGGGAAACTATGCTCTAGATGCTATCTATACTGTATATTAGAGAGTATGAAAAGGACTTGCTATAAAATAGAGTGATCAGATACTCTAAGATATAATTCAGATTGTTGTTAGGGGGGAGGAAAGCAGATTGCTCTGGGAATCCTTTTAAGCCCTGATGGAATTCATCCCCATTCTTCTCCCCTAAGAATATCACTGAGTTCCTCACAGAATACCGAAAAGTGTCCTTTGTCAGGAAAATGCAAGATAACACAATGAAAAGCACAATGGCAACTTTTTCTTCACAACCTTGACTTTTATATTCATTTAGGACTGAGGTGGTTATCTCTACGATAGAAATTGCCCCCGATACTCCAGCATGTCCAGTCCTTTGATTCAAGCTAAATTTGATGAATTGCTTGGTTTTTGTTATATGTCTCAGACTCTTCTCTCTATTTTAATAGTTAATTTTGAAATATTGCTTGAATTAAGGATTCCTAAATTAAATCACCTTGTTTGAAAACCTTAGCCAACCCTCATCCAGAGCTTGAACTAAATATGAAGCAAACAATTTGTCATATTCAAAATACTTCATAATTTAAAAATAAAAAATATGAAGCCCTTCCTGCTTTGGTTTGGAAGAAACAGTGCTTTCCACCAAGTAAAATACCAAAAGAAATGCAGTGTTCTCGTTATATTTCCAAACCACACAACATCAAAGAACATGAAATACCATGCAGAAGCGTATTCTCATGAATTTTTAAACCTCATCTTTGGGTTTGTATTTTTTTTAGAGCTGAGTAAATTTTGAAAACTCATCTTGAACTGATTTACAGTTTTCTGTCAAGCTTTGGGTCAGCTGACCTGGTTTACAGTACTGACAAATCATTACACTTGTTACATCCCTTACACACCATTATCTTGCTGCTTTTTGCCTCCCAAAGTTTTTCAAAGGAAATCCTGAAATGGCTAATGGTCAGTCTCTTTTCTGAATATGGCTGAACTTCTGCTCTTCTATTTTGGCATGCATCTGACAACATGGCTCCTCTCAGTTGATATGAAACTGCTATGCAAGCTGCACAATGCAGTTTAGATATTGTAACAGGGTCAGACAGGAAGATCCCAGGTGGATGGGTGAAAGGCAGCCAAGGCTCAGCTTGGGCTAGGGGAAAAAAACAGTTAATTAAGCTTCCAGGTGGAGGCAATAGGGTGTGGTACAGGCAATCAATTAACAAGGACCAGCTGAGCTGACTGCCAAGAAGCATAAAAGCTGCCAAAGCAAACAGAGCTGGGAGGAGAATGAGAGAGGTGGTGAATGAGTATGAGTGACATGACGGAGATAAGAAGTAGCCAGAAAACAGATCAGGAGGAAGAGTGCCTACAACAGAGGTAGGGAGGGAGGAGTGGTGGGGTCCTCTCCCCCAGCCAGGCCAATATTTCCGGTAGTGAGAGAGGAGGGAAGGAGACTGGCCTATGACCAGACTCAAAGGGCCAGCTGCAACCCAGCCCCTCCAGCTCAAGGGGCAGAGGCAAGGGGCCTAAAGCAAGACAAAAGTGGAACCTTGCCACAGTATCTTTTACAAGACTATCCAAGGATAAATGTATAGACAGAATGAACATCAGTCTTTTCCAACTCAGAACTTCAGAAATCCTAAACCAGTCTGAAGAAAGCCAAATTTAGAGATACAGCTAATAGAAGCTTCCATTGGGCACTCTTTACCTGGACTTTACTGATTAACAGAAATTAGCAGACAAACTGTAGGCCTTTGTGTAGGTAACAAAAGAGTTCAAGTTCCCAGTGTTGGCACCACTAACTTTTCTTCTAAGAAAAATAAAATGTGTGTCCATGCCTGTGTATGTTTCTGAATCAATCTTGTCATACATCTTGATTGTCTGATTTTTCCCTATGTGTAAGGCACATGGAGTTCATAGCATTCCAGCCAATTTGCCATTTCATGGTAACAGCCAGGGGACTAGATGAAAAACTATATACACTTTTACAAAATGAATATACCCCTCAGTTGCGGGGCACATTGAGAAAAAGTAAATTAGGAGAGGCCGTACCATAATCCAGGCCCACTATGTCTGGGGGGACCAGTTATGTGGCAAATCTTTACTAAAGCTATTTGTGATTTTTTTAAATTTTTTTTAGCATTTATTACTTTGATATCTATAAATCACAAAATAATAGGAGACGAGCCCCATAAACCACAATGTTTCCACAGAGCTTATGTTCCCAATAAACTATTTTGTATTTTTACTTTGCTTCTCTTTTTATCATATAAGCATCAACTCAGAAGGACAAAACCTCACTCCATTTCTAGAATTTGGCTATACTCATTATATTGTTCCAAATGTATATATAACTAAAAATATACCAACTTCAATTGTGGGTTAAGGTAGATTACATAGAGTTCAGTGATGCACTAGAACATAGTGTGTTTACCATTCTGTCACATCATATCACATTGTTGAAGAGTCCTATTGTCAATTCCAGGAAGCCATTTATAAAGCCACAGGCTCAGCTATACCATGGAGCTATTGATCAATTTACACTCCCAGCCTGAATGCCACACACCAACCCTTGCTCAGGAAATTTGAATTATCTGATAACTCATACATTGCTGAGCAACCAATTGCATATCTGGATGCTAGCCAAGATCTGTGTGAATGTGAGAATAGCAAGCTACTGAGATCTGTGACAACAGCAATCTGTCTTTGGATGTAGACCTTTTCAAGCATCTTCCAAGTTGTCTGTCTTCTAGATGACCTTTACTGTAACTTGTGTCACCATAGGAATTGCCAGTGGAATCTGCTTGGCAAAATACATGGTCAGCAATCACAGTTACTAATCACTTTCCCATTAGTGACTCGACCATCTGTCCACCAGATTTAGACCTGCCAAGATATCTGTGATCATTTTTCCATTAGTTTCAACGAAGGCAGGGTGACTGTGTGGCTAGTCTTGTTAAGTGGGGTTTTTTTTAATGACCCACAATACTGATGGGGTCAACTTGAGGGTAGGTTGCATACCATTGTCGAAGACCCACTGACTTATTTTGACAGTGGGCTACCAGCTGTCCACCTGGCTGATAGTTATACCATCAAATCTCTGGGCAGACTGCACATATGGTGCGAACAGTACCACACACGAACGGTGAAGTGAAACTTTTCTTCATTGATCATAGAAATGTCTTCCTCCTGAGAATTCAGTATTATTCCTCTTTCTAGAAAACATATAATCTTCTGTGATTAATATCCATCTGATTAATATTTATAACTGCTTATAATAAATTATATAGTCTATATGGAGCATATAGTATCCAGGATTATTAATGCCTTTTTATACTATGGATTGTGAACATGTGGCTTGGTATTTCAATCCAACATAGTTGTGGTTTGAACACAAAAGCAGTGGTATCAGATTCAAGTCACCCTCAAGTTCTGAGCACAGCTGGCTACTCTAGTGAAGGGATCCACACAATAGTTGCATAAAGATGACTTCCTGCTTAACACAGGCCATAAATTTAAAATTAAATGACAATTGTGGGAATTTCTCAGGGTATGTCTACACAGCAACCCCATTTCAAAATAAGGCAATAATAAATACCTCGCACCTCATTGGCATATTCTCATGGGATCTCGCTTTCAAAAGAAGCTGCTTTTGAAATGCAAACAGCCGTGTAGTCAGGGTTCCCTCAAAAGGAAACCCCAATTTTGAAAGCATCCTTCTTCCCCTCCAAAAATTCCCCTTTTGAAAGCGAGATCCCATAGGAGTGTGCAAATGGGGTGTGAGATATTTCAAATCTATGCATCATTAGCATTTTCAAACAGCTGCATTTACATGAAGGGAGGGGCGGTGTAGCCACAGCCCCTCAGAGAATTAAAACTTGACCACTTCTTCCAAAGTTTCCCTAGCAATCCAAAAAGATCTTTTGAAATCTTCCATATGATACTTCTCCTGTGTAGTGAATGGTGACATAAATAACCAGAAGCCAACGAAACTTCTGTTGCATAAATAGCATAGATATGAACATGGAACAAAACTCCGTCCAGTTTATCCTGTTCCCTGAGGACACCCTGCACCAATGGTACTAGTCAGTGCAATCCCAACTGATCGGCTATTTATTGTTCTGTTTGAGAGAGAGAGAGAGAGAGTGGGAAATTTTTATAGAAATACAGCCTGCCAAACAGATGTTGATGAACATCCTTTTCCTGGTTCATACACATAAGGCTATAAGCTAATTTTTATACCAAACCCTTGTATAGAGACAAGGTATGGTTAGGGGAATAAAAGGTAAAAAAACAAATTGGTTTCCAAAGAAGTTGAACACTATTTTATTTGGCTTTCAGACATGGCAGTTTAGCAACAGGAAATGTCAGCTCATTAAAGCCATCACATGTCATTGTATAATGATAGTAGACATTCCCCTTGGCAAGGCTCCACTGATCACACTGAGTGGGGAAATGGTATGATTTGATATGAATGTCTCGATTTCATTTCTAAGACAGGACAGTTTAGCAGGCTAGTTGACTTGGCAGGCTGTTAACAGAATTAATTTGATTGCCTTGGCAGTGGTGACAAGATGAATGAAGGAAACCTCCTGACTATGCCAGTATTTTATACCAAATAATTATCATATACTGTTTAACTGGTGCTGGATGAAGCATGTGTGGGGACTTGCTGCAAGCTTACAAAATCTAATAAGTGCCAATTGGCAAACATATAATTCACAAGAAAAGAACTTAGCTTTCCAATTAAAGGCACTCACAGCTTCACTCACGGACCTGTTACTTTTCGTATTTACTAGCTACCTTATTAGTTCAATCTTGTTTTTGATTTTGCTTTTTGCCCATCCTACACTAGTGAACATCCCACTCTGTATTATCTACTCCTGATGCTCTGATTTCTCAGCTGCTGATGGAAATTATTTTCACTATGGATAGATATCTGTCTTACTGACAGCTGTATTGTTAGTGAAGACCTTGGCACTCAGTGGCTACGTCTACACATGAAGCCTACTTCAAAGTAGCTTATTTCGACGTAGCGACATCGGAATAGTCTATTTCGATGAATAACGTCTACACATCCTCCAGGGCTAGCAACGTCGATGTTCAACTTTGACGTTGCACAGCACCACATCGAAATAGGCACAGCGAGGGAACATCTACACGCCAAAGTAGCACACATCGAAATACGGATGCCAGGCACAGCTGCAGACAGGGTCACAGGGCGAACTTGGGCTTACGGGGCAACAGCTAGCCGCTCCCTGAAAGGGCCCCTCCCAGACACACTCAGCCTGCACAGCACGCGGTCTGAAGAGCCATAGGCACACAGACCTCAGGCGACGCAGGCATGGACCCCCAGCAGCAGCAGCAGCAGCAGCAGCAGCAGCAGCAGCAGCAGCAGCAGCCAGAGGTCCACCCAGCCCTCCTGGCAGGAGCAGGGCTCACCCTGATCCACGCCACGCAGGAGGCAGCTGAGCACCTCCTTGCCACACTGGAGGAGGAGCGGCCCCCAGGGGAGCAGGGCTCAACCCCCAACCCTGCAGCACCCCCGACCCCCCCCCACCTCACACACCAACGCCTGTGGAGCTACCCCACCAGCACCGACTGGTGGGAGCAGCTGGTGCTTGAGGAGTGGGACGACGACTGCTGGCTCAGGAACTTCAGGATGAGCCGGCAGACATTTATGGAGCTGTGCCAGTGGCTCACCCCCGCACTCAGGCACCAGGACACTGCCATGCGGCGTGCCCTCCCAGTGGAGAAACAGGTCGACATCGCTGTCTGGAAGCTGGCCACTCCAGACAGCTACTGATCCGTGGGACAGCAGTTTGGTGTCGGCAAGGCCACCGTCGGGGCTGTCCTTATGGAGGTAAGAGGACCCACGGGGGGGGGAGGGCAGGGGGGCCCTGGCAGGGCAGGGCAGGGCAGGGCAGGGCAGGGCTGGGCAGGGCTGGGCCACGCACACCCTGCTCACCCCTCATTGGTGCTCTCCCATGTGCTTTCCCTGCAGGTCGTGTGTGCCATCAATGCCCTGCTCCTCCACAGGCTCGTGAGGCTGGGGGACCCAGATGCCACCATCGCGGGCTTTGCCACGCTGGGCTTCCCCAGTTGCTTCAGGGCTCTGGATGGGACTCACATTTCCATCCACGCACCACAACACAGTGGAGGACGGTACATCAACTGCAAGGGCTACCACTCAGTGGTCCTCCAGGCCTTGGTGGACAGCCGGGGCTGTTTCCAGGATGTTTATGTGGGCTGGCCTGGCAGCACCCACGACACCCGGGTTTTCCGGAACTCGGGCCTGTGCCGCCGGCTGGAGGCGGGGACCTACATCCCCCAGCGGGAGATCACTTTGGGGGACACCACCATGCCCCTCTGCATCATCGAAGATGCGGCCTACCCCCTCCGGCCCTGGCTCATGCACCTGTACACGGGCCATCTCTCTGCTAGCCAGGAGCGCTTCAACCAGCTCCTGAACCACACGTGCCAGGTGGTGGAGCGCTCATTTGGCCACCTCAAAGGGCGCTGGAGATGTCTCCTGACCCACCTGGATGCGGGCCCCAACAACATCCCCCAGATTGTGGGTGCCTGCTGCGCCCTGCACAATTTGGTGGAGAGCAAGGGGGAGGCCTTTTTTCAGGGCTGGGCTGTGGAAGCCGGCAGGGGCGACGTGCAGCCACCCGCTGCCCCCAGTCTCCAGGTGGACCCCGAAGGCACACGGGTCTGGGAGGCCCTGCAGGTCCACTTCGAGGAGGCCGCGGGGTGAACTCTGCCAGGCCCCCCACTGCGCCTCCCCCTTCCTCCACAACACTCCCTGCCCCTACGCCCACACCATGGAGCTCCCAACAGCACACACACACCCCACTTCTCCTGTACAAATGACAGCACGCACTTGTGGCTAAAATTAAACTGGTTTTTCTTTTAGAACTGTTTTTTTGTAACTATAATTAAAACAAGAACAAACTATATACAAGACGTCTTTAACAAAAGTAATCTGTACAGATAAAACAATAATAAAAAGTTTGCATATAATAATGTGGATCTGTTGTTCAATAAAAAGAAAACCAGGGATGATAAGGAAGGAGAGAACTATTTACATGGGGGGGACGGGGCAAAGGGGGGCACAAATATGAATGAAACTGTCCATCATAGTCCTTTAGTGGAAATTAACTATATACAAGGGGGGTGGGACCATGCCCCTAAAGTCCAGCACTGGGGGTGGGCGGCCGGGAGCCCCGCCTCGGCCGCAGCCCTGTCCGGGGCTGGCTGGGGGCCGGGCAGACCGGAAGATACGTCCAGCAAGTCTCAGCTGGCCCCAGGTGTCCCTCGGCGGTCCGGCCCCCGGTGGCGGATGGCAGGGCAACGGCAGACGGTGCGGCGACGAGCGGAACAGCGGGTGGCACGGCGGGTGGAGCGGGCAAGGCGGGCACTGCGGCGGCCAGCGCAGCATGGGGGGGCCAGGTAGTCCACAAGACGGTTGAATGTCTCCATGTAGGCCCCCCATGCCTCTTGGCGCCAGGCCAGCGCCCGCTCCTGCAGGTGGAGGCAGCGTTGCTCCACCCGCAGATGCTGCTCCGCGACCTCCAGCTGCCGACGATGGATGGCCAGCAGCTGGGGGGTCCATAGCCGTCGGGCGCTGTTGCGGGGTCCACCGTCTAGCCCGCCGTGGGGCCGGTCGGTCCTCCGCTGAGGGGCTTGCCTGGAGCGATGGCCCCGGAGGGGATTCCGGGACCACTGATGCCTCGCCGGCGCTCTCTTCCGGTCCTTCCGATGGTGCAGCTGCAGAACACGGGGGTGGGGGGAAGAAGAATGGAGACAGGCGTTAGTGTGGGCCCCGAGCCGTGACCCTTGGCCCCCCACCCCTGTGCTGCAGGTTCCCCATCCCCATCCCTGGGAGATGCTACTGGGATGGATGGGGTTCCGGGGTCCCCCTGCACTGCACCCCGTCCCCTGGCGGGAATGACTCTCACTTCACTCAGCAGGGTCTGACAGGAGAGGTTTCTTAGGCCACAGATGCCCAGTTTCTCCCAGGAGTGACAGTACAGCAGTCAGAGACAGTCCTTCCAACCCGTCCTGGGGAGAAGACCCCCAAGGGGTGCCCCTCTGGGGTGTAGCTTTCCCCCTTCTCAGGCTGGCTGCCTTCCAGCTCTCCCTTCCCCTAGCCTCTACCTGCGCCCCCACCCCCGATTCAAAGCCAGCTCGGCTCCTCCCCCTCTTTGTTCAGGGCAGGGGTGTCACCTGCCAGTTGTAGCCCCAGGATCATCCTTTGCCCCTGGAAAATATTCAGTTTGCTGCTTATATCTAGCCTGAGTCTCACATTTGCACTCCCCTCCCGCACTCCATCACATGCTGCTGCGGCTGCTGCTGCTGCGGGGTGTCCCACCTCCTCCTCCCAGGGGACCCTAGAGGTTCCGCTCCCTCCTGCCCCGGGGATGGGGCATGGCACTGTCGTGCTGGGGGGTGGGGAAGGGGCTGATGCCCTCCTGTGAGGGACATTGCACTGCTGTCCTTGGGGCCATGGCCATCTGGGCATGTGGAGGGCCCTGGCCACATATCTATTACCCCCACCCCTCAACCCCGGGGGTGTACACCGGGGGGGGGTACATACCTGTAGGTCCACTCCCACGGTCCGGGGACACCCGGGGGGCGGACGCCCGGCTGCTGCTCCGGGAGGGGAGGACGATGTGCAGCCCCGGCTCAGCGGAGGAGGAGTCCCCCTCCTCCTCCTCCTCCTGCTGCTGCGATGCCCTGGGGGTGGGCTCCAGGGGGTGGCCCCCGGGGTGCAGGACTTACCTCCGGGGCGGACTCCGGCTCCGGGGCCTGCTGGGGCTCCTCAGCCGAGGTGTCAAGAGTGGCCGGAGGGGAGGAGGTGTGCCGGGGGCCCAGGATGTCCCTGAGCTCCCTGTAAAAGGGGCAAGTGACGGGGGCGGCCCCAGATCGGCCAGCCGCATCCTGGGCCCGGGCGTAACCCTGCCGCAGCTCTTTCACTTTACTCCGGACATGGTCCAGAGTGGGGGCAGGGTGACTCCGGGTGGCCAGGCCCTCAGCCAGCCGAGTGAACGCATCCGCGTTCCTCCTCTTGCTCCCCATTACCTGGAGCACCTCCTCCTCACTCCAGAGCCCCAGCAGGTCCCAAAGCTCGGCCTCCGTCCAGGAGGGGCCCCGCTGCCACTTGCTGCCCTGGCTCCCCTGCGGGGGGGGGGCCCTGGGGGCGCTGCCATATGGCCATGAGGTTGGTTGGGGGTTGTTGGGGGCTGCTCAAGAGCGTGCAGGCTGGCCGCATGTCTGGGCTGCCGCCTGCACGCTCTCTCAGCTTCCTGCACAGAAAGGTAGGGGGAGGGGACCTTTAAGGGGGCCACTCCACGCGGCCACCATTGAGTTGAGGGGCTGGAGAGAGCGTCTCTCAACCCCCCAGCTGATGGCCACCATGGAGGACCCCGCAATTTCGATGTTGCGGGACGCGCAACGACTACACGGTCCCTACTTCGACGTTGGACGTCAAAGTAGGGCACTATTCCCATCCCCTCATGGGGTTAGCGGCTTCGATGTCTCGCCGCCTAACGTCGATGTTAACATCGAAATAGCGCATGACACGTGTAGCCGTGACGGGCACTATTTCGAAGTTAGTGCTGCTACTTCGAAGTAGCGTGCACGTGTAGACATGGCTAAAGGCTACATCTACACTATGAGATAAAATTGAATTTAAGGCAGTTAGCTCAATATTGCCACATGACTGTCTTCACTGGAAATACCAGTAGCTTGATTTAGGAAGCACTATTATTGATATCATAATATTATCAGTACGTGCTGGGTGTAGCATCAAAAGTTTGATTAGAGGCCAGTGTGGAAATGCTATATCTTAAAATCAAATTTATTAGCCTCCAGAAGTGTCCCATATGTAACCAACAATTCCCTTCAGTGCTGCACTCAGGCCACTGCTCTCCATTTGCATAGGTGCAGATAATAGGAAGATTGTGAATTTCAAAGTGGGTGCAGCAAGCCTGTGGCTGTGGGCTCATGTTTGTATGAGAGGCTGAGAAACGTCTTTCTTTCTTTGTTATTAGCACTATGAGAGCATCTACCCATTACAAATAGCCCCAGCATGGAGTTTGTGGTTTTCTCTCTACACTTCGTATTTTTTTCTGTGCTGCCTGGTGCCAGCTGCTGCCCCACCGCACCACTTTGCAACAAGGCTGTTGTGGGGGTTGTGCTTGCATAAGAAGCTGAGAAACTTCTTCTCAGTTGTTTTCATTTGTGTGTGCCCCCTCCTGTCCCACAGGTGCCACGCAGTCAAGGTCTTTCCCATGCTCAGCCACATCACGTGGGTAGCCCTAGACCCAATACAGGGATATGCCTGCCGTTCAGTGCTGACCATGCTGGTAGGCATGTCCTAGCTTGAGCGTGGTTAGGGCTCCAAGGGCAGGAAAGAATTTCGGGGGCTTGCAGCCACCGAGGGGAAGTCTCCCCCAACAGCTCACGTTTTTGGGGGCTTGCAGCCACACAGGGGGACTACTTCAACTGGCTCCCCACCAAAAATATTTTGGGGGCCTTTCTGTGATGATTGGATAACAGAGTAACAGAAGAAATAGAAGCTAACTGAAGTGCTGTAAATGCAAAAAGTAAATGAAATGGAAAATTAGAGATGCTCATCTGTGATCGCCTTGAGTTGTAATAATCACAGGAACTACTTACAACAGTATTATATAAAAATCAAGCAAAACTGATCTACTATAGTGAAAGGAATGAAATTGAAATCAAAGCCTGAAATGAATTTCTGAGCTCATTAGTTCTATTACACTTCAGTTGTATTCATTTCTATTTCTTTGATTTCTTTCAAATTTTAGCAATGAGTTCATGGATTATTGGGTTGATGCTGTGCCTCTGTTACACACTGTAACTCAGAGTCTCTAATGTTAATAATTTCTAATGCAAAATGCTTTGTAGATGTCAGCTCACTTGATAATGATGGTCTCCAACAGGATAGATTTAAAAATACTATTTTGGATTGTTGTCTCAGTTTTTTGACATAATTTTTGGTGGTATGGCCTTCCTCTTCAGTATAATTCCTCTACATTGGCTATGTGAGAAGGAATAATGGGAATAAATGGCAGCATATTTCTGGTATGTGGTCTGCTATGTTTGTCGCTATCTCTTAAACTTTTTGAGGCAATAGAATACCAAACAATAATGTTTTTATGAGAAACACCTATGAAAATTTTCTTCACAAAAATTGTTGTCAGACAAAAAAACGAACAGCAACATATTCAGCAAAAGCAAAATGAAGTAATTTAATCAGGTATCATAGCAATGAAGGAGGAACATTGTAGCGGGTTTTAATAACAGAAAATATATATCAGTATATGATATCAAAAAGTGTCAGATGCTCATAGCACACCTGCGAGTTGTTCACAGAACACCAATGTTCCGCAGAACAGAGTTTAAGAAACACTGTCTTAAGAGTGTGATCTTCCCATGACTTTCTTTTTTCCATCCCAACTTCTCTCTTTGTGTATGTCTATATGGCAGAGCTATTCTGGGATATCTCACTATCCCAAAACAGCTACTCTGTATCTGTGAAACGTACCTGTTATTTCAACATATTTTTTGAAATAATAGTCATGCTATTTTGGCATCCCTATAGTCCTCATTGCAGGAGGAGTAAGGGATGCTTCAAAATAGTACATTATTTCAACATTTGGTGCTGCTTAGACAATGCCAAATGCCAAAATAGGCAATTTTGAAATACACTCAAAATAAGATATGCAATTTGTGTAGTGCAAATTGCATATCTTATTCCAAGTTTAGGGTGCCATGTAGATGTAGCCTTATGGAACTCTTGACTACTGCTATATCAATCAGATTTTAGGTTAGTTGGAATCAAGGTACACTGAAATCATACTGTAATTAAGATGTTTGTATGTTAGAAACAAGGAATATATTTGACAGACCAAAGTAAGATAACAAGTTGGAATAATATATGCAGTGCAAATTTTTTCAGGGCTGGAAAGACATCAAATATTATGAGTCTGACTTTGATAGAGAGAAAGAGCAACAGTCCAGATATTCCCTCTGTACAATATTTTGCCAACAAAAAGACAATTAATGCTTCATACCGCAAGATTATTCACCATTTGGCTGAGCGGAAATCGAGATAGTTAGAACAAATAGAGACACAAGACAAAGCAGCTGCAACTTACTAACAACCACCTCTTTCCATTTCATATAGTGTTTTACATTCTCAGATGTAGTTTCTCTGCTTGTAACTGCAATGCACCATAACTTTAAATTAGGTGTTTTAAATAAACATTTGATTTAATAAGACAGCTATTGTACATTAGCTCTCACTGGTTATTAAAGCTTGTCCTCTAATTCAAAATGACATAAGCCATAAATATATAATTGTTTCCTTATGAACACATTAACTTTGACAGGAACTGCCAGGCTTAATGTTTAACAAGATAGCCTATAGCAAGTTAATTTGACATAGCTGAATTGATACCTTTTCCAACATGATTTCTAATTAAACAATATAAAATGTCAGAAATGGTTTGCATTTGACTTCTTTTATTTCAAGTAGCCTGAAACCTCTTTGTTTCTTGGAAACAAACAACAAGTAACAAAAGTGGAAATGTTCTCATGCCCCTCATATTAACCACTGAGATAAGATCCATTCATTCTCCTTTTTAGTTGGTAGCTTAGTTTTAGTTTGTTTTAAGAGTTTCCTCTCCTTTAACAAAAAGGTCCCTAAAAATGTTTTCCGCTTAGCCCCTAATAAGTATTTTATAGCAATATGTGCTTGGAATGGGTTAATTTGAACATTTCATTCAGGTTTCAGTGAGACATGTTCCAGCCACATTCCCTTGTCATATGGCCAGCCACGTAATTCCAGTTTAGAAACATTAATGTTGAAGTATGTCCAACTATTGAGGGGATGGAGACTGGTGAAATCCCTTAATATGCTTTCCCATTTTAACCAACCTTTTTTTGCTTCATTGGTATTTGTGACAAATATGTGAATTATAGTCTTCCCCAACTTCCACTGAAATTGTTAGGACCTTTTCAGTTGACCGATGTGAATGTGCTGGCTGAGATCTTGATCAACTTTTGTCATTTGAAATGGGGAAAAAGATTTTTTTTCAGAGTAGTCTGAGAACATTCACTTCCCTTTGTTGCCTCCATTTCCCTCTCCCATCCACATCTTACACATAGGGCAATTTGGCCCATTCCCAGGTCAAATGTATGTAGACACCTGCATGGATACAAAATTTATATCCACAGATGTCAGCAGAGCTATTGAGCTCTACTGTAACCCTGAAAGCAACAGCCTGGCATGCTGCCACTCCCAGAAGCCAACATCCTGCATCAGTAGCTCCTCCAGCATGGCTGGGCCCCCTACATCAGGGCTCCAGCCCTGCCCATTGCACTAGTACAACCAGGGATACCTGCAGATGAGCCTGTGTTTTTGGGTGGGCTTGGGAGGCAGTACTGCCAGTAAGTGAATGTTGGGGTGTGGGAGGGCTGAGGGCAAGGTGTCAGTGGAGGAGGAATGAGATCAGGGGGCTGGAAAGGATGAAAGGGCTCATGGCATGGGGTGGAGGGTGCTTAAGTGAGGGAAGTGGGTGAGGGTATCAGAAATCAGGGCAGGAGGTTTGGAGTGGGGAGCTTAGGGCAGGGGGTAGGGATGCTGGAGGGAGGGCAAAGGGTGGGATCAGCACAGAGGTTTTGGTGTGTGGAGGGGATCAGAGCAGAATCTGGGGGGTGCAGACATTGCAGTGGGGAGACCTCAGAGCAGAGTTTGGGGGATGCTGGAGTCAGGGTAAGGGATGTGGGTCAGGGCAGAGGTTTTGGTGAGGGGGTCAGGGGGCAAAGTCTGGGGATACAGAAATCATAGCAGGGATTTTGGTGTGTGGGAGGTCTCAGGGAAGAAGTTGGGGATGCTGGAGTGAGGACAGGAGGTTGGGGTCACTTTCCGCAGCCCTGAGTCATATTTCTTGGCCATGACCTGAGCTCCATGGCCAATGGGGACCAGAACTTGGGCCAGACTGCTTCCTCCACCCCAGCCTGAGTTCTGCAGGACTAGGGCAGAGAGGTCCAGCGGAAAATTTCTCCAGACCCAGCCTGAGCTCAGAAGGGACATGGGGGAACTACTGGAGAGCCGGGCTGGCCTGTGGCACTATGCCCAGCTCTAGCATGAGCTGGGGGACCAGGGCTGGGGTAGGCCGATATGTCCTGCTGCAGTTTGAAGTTAGCAGTGGGGTGGGGTTCCTGGTCCAGCACAGAGAAGGAGAGTAGTCCCAAGGGTCAGTGTGGGGGAGGCAGACCAACGTTCCTGGCCCTGGTGTCTGGAGGTGGGGATAGTCCCAAGGAATGGGTTGGTGCAGCAGTGGGGTGGGGTAGGGAGGTTAAGCACTGAGACCAAGGGCTGGGAGGGGACACTTACCTATCCAGTGGCCAGCAGGATGGAGAGTCCCTTCTCCACCTGGCCACTGTTTTCCTATTGCAGATGTCCCTAGTGGTCACTCTGCCATATTGCTGTCCCCTCCCATCATTGTTCCCAGTGGCGAATCTGATGATCTGAATCTGTCCTTCCATTTCCATGTTCTGGGATTTCATTCAGTTCCCACTTTCCAGGCACTGTCAAACCCAGACTTCGGTTTACGTGAGGGTAAGAGGAAGCTGCATACCAAATTTTGTGGTGGTAGCTTTTACGGTTTAAGAGGAGTTCTTGTACAAATGTAGTAGAAGGACACAGACATACAGATACACTCTAATAGACAAATAGACTTCAGATCATTAGTTGGTAATTTATTATCATAATTCAGCCAATTAGCTTCAAGAAAGCATGTGTTAGTTGCTAATGCAGAGCTTCTCCTGTCCCGCAAACTTACATGGGCTTGAGATGAATCGTAGCTACTTCCTATCTGGCCCCGATACTATCACCATTCACTTCACATTCAACTAAACAGTTACACATTTTTTGAAATTTTAAACCCCAGCTCAAGTTCTTTTTCCTGTAGATTTTCAATGTAAGGCATCATGGGCAATTGAGGCAAAATGTCTGGTCATAAAGGGCTGTGTTATCTCTGATAGGAACTGTAACAGTCTGAAAATTGCCTGAAATATCCTGACCGAAGTTGATGGCACTAAACTTTATTGACTTAAATTTGATTTAACAACTTTGGAGTTTGGTGTATTAAAGGCACAAATTCTGTGATATTGTTTGATTGTATAGAATTTTTTTTGGCAGGAAGACAAGATTAATGAAATCTCTAAAATGTATTAGGATCTTCAAAGGTCTCTTTGAAACAAGATGCGTTAAGTGGATTTCCTACATATTACCTCAGGGTGAAGGGAATGCAAATACTCCCTTCTGAAGAAACACCCTGGAGAGAAAGAGAAAGTTTTAGTGTACTTATTACCTACTTCATGGAATTCCAGATGAAAGACCTCAGAGCTTACAAAGGGCAAAATGAACATTTTATGAGTGTCTTGTTCTGAGCTCAGGATTAGGTGACATGGTAAACACAAGGATTCCTCATGAGTGGAGACTGAAGAACTGTTCCTGCTAGAGCCCATGTTAGGGCTAACTTTGGAAAACTTATTAGATTGGATGTAGATTATTTTACTCTTGTTAATAAGTTTTGGTTTTTGCCTTAAAATTAGGTTTGTGGGTGGGACTTGATGACCTCCTGAGGTCCCTTCCAACCCTATGATTCTATGATTCTATGATTAAGAATAAAGCAGGCCTTGCCTTGGAAGTGTTGTGTGGTTCCTTACAGTAATTACACCTGTTATCCATTTCTAAGGAGACAATATCCTAGGACAACTTGTGCATTCTGGGAAATGAACAGTGAAGGCAGGGAACTGTGAAGTCTGGACATAGTCCAGTCAGGACCATCCTCCGGGGGGGAGAGGGGTATGAGGCCTGGAACATCCCTTTCTCCACTCGAGGCCCTGCAATTTCCTGTACCTGCTAGACCCCTGTCCTGCCCCCTACTGCATCTCTTCCCCCCAGTCTCTTTCCCCAGCTCCCTTACCCTGAGTGATGCTGGCTGTTGGCAGAGTTGAGCAGGCTGGGGCCAAATCACTCCACTTCTTGTCACCACCAGTAAGTGCATGTGTGGTCTGGACCTCTGCCGTTAGTGCCGGGCTCTCAAATGTTCTCCCTTGTCCCCACACTTCTGCATCCACCTGCAACATGGAGCCCACACAGTTGCCCTGATCTTTCTATGTACGGGACAGTCATGAGGGAGAGAGACAAGGGTCTCTGCCCAGAAAAGCAATGGCTGGGGAGCAAGAAACAGAGCGAGTGCTGAACCACTGAAGGGAAAAACAGGTGCAATTTTCCTCAACTGTAACAGGGATGAATGGGCTTCTATTTAGACTCTGCTGCTCTTATTGAGGTCAGAAACCATCTTAATGCTCCAGTCAGCTTGAAGGGGGAATTTTAGCAAAAGGTACTGGCATCCCTACTTGTACACTTCTCCATCTTTTCAGTCAATAGCTGAACTTACGATAAGTGATAGTGGTGCTTTAGTTGAGCAACAAGACAACTGGTTACCTGCACACAAATCACAATTCCAGTTCTTTTATCGTGAAGTACAGTGATTTAAGAAAGAAAAGGAGTAGGAGAAAAAACACCATTCTGAAGAAGACCTCACCAGAAATAATACAAAAGTTCCTCCACTGAGGATTACTCCTTTTCTCCTTGTCTACACAGAAATGATACCTTTTTATTGCTTTGGAATTTTACATGCCCTTCATGTGCTTGAAATCTGAGCCTTGATAATTGTCCATACAAGAAGCAAAGAGGAACACTCTGTTCCACTGCATATTTTTCAAATGTATGGAAAAGGCAAGTAGTACTGCAGAACACATACTCACCAGTTAAACACAGCCTTGCAATGTAATGTGAGTATTCAGATTCACCATAGCTGGAATTATACTTTGGAAACTGAACATATAAAAATGACAGGCAGGTTCCATGTTTAGTTTTTGTGGCATATTTACCAAATCCTGTAACTGTACAAGAAAAGAGATTTTATTACTAGAGACATTCCTGCAAACACATCATCCTGGGAATGGAGAAATCTTGAGATATTCTTTCTGCCTCATGTCAGTAATGACTTTGCATTCAAAACATGAAATGAAAAAGCAGTACAGTAGCGCTTTAAAGACTAACAAAATAATTTATTAGGCGATGAGCTTTAATGGGACAGAAAGCTCCCATGAAAGCTCATCGCCTAATAAATTGTTTATTAGTCTTTACAGTGCTACTTGACTGCTCTTTTTTTTTATGGATAGAGTACAGACTAACAAGGCTATCTCTCTGTCACTATGAAACATGAAATGGTTATTTTGTGTAATATACCCTAAGAACAGACTCCAGGTTACAAAGTCAATACAGCTTTAGAAAGGTGAGGAGAACTGGAGTAAAAAGTCTTTCAGGCTTTTTTCGTCATAAAGAAATAGATATGACTCTAAATACACATGGGAAGATGATTCATAGATTTAAAAGTACCATTTTTAATGGCTGTTTTTCTGACCAATATTGCACCTTAAGAGGTCAAGTTTACACCACTAACCATGGAGATATAGTGTTGCTTGCCTACGAAATTACAATATACTAAAATACAGAAATATGAGTTAGATACACTAGTCAAAAATTAAGCATCCCTTTCTTGCTTCTATTTTGATATTTATGACATATGTGTCTTACTGCTTTATGGATTCCAAGATAGAAGTTGCTGTCCTTATGTGGTTTTGTTTGTTTGTTTGTTTGTTGTTGGAGGTTTTTTTGTTTGTTTTTGTTTTTTGAGGTGGGAAGCACTTATCAGAACTTAACTTTGGGAACTAATTTATCAGAGCAAAGGACTTTATTTTGCATCACAGTCTTTGTGGAACTAAATATCTATTCAGCCTAATCTGAGACACTACAAATTGGTCCCCTAACATGTATGGACCCATTTGTTCATGCGGTTGTAGCATCACATATAGATTTTGTGAGAATATAAAGTTCTGGATGTTTGAAAATACAGTACAATACAATAATCACACAAATCAATAACGACCCCTTATTAATGTTTTAGCAAGATGATTAAAATGAGTCATTTGCCACCACATGCCATGCATAAATCTACAAGTGTCATTGAAACAGTTACTTCAGATCTTTGCAACATAAAATGGGAGTCATTAACAATTTGAACTCAATTATAATACCATGGAGTTGTAGTAATAATTTTGAAGCTAATCTTTATTTATGTTTCTTTTTAAATAAATAAAGAGAGCAGCTGGGAGGTTGGGTGTGACAGCTGGGTCTTTCCGGAATGTACCATTATTTCCAGATCAGTAGTTTTCTTTTGACCTAAACTAAACTCTGGGCTATTCAGCGGAAAAAATGCCTGCAGGGTCAATACCTCCTGTACAGCTTTTAGTCCCTTTGTGGTGTTTCTCCTACATCCCTTTTTATTTTTTTAACAAAAACTTTAGTATAGAAATGAGGCCAAGAGATGTGTGTGACAGGGCTGATTAAGTCCCAGCTGCACCATAGAATTCTGGAACCTAAAAAGTCAGCACAGTTGCAGGAGGTAGGTAGCATTCAGGCTAACTGTATTTTTGTAACTCATATAAAATACCTCAGCTTTAAAGAGAGGTGTAACAAGGAGGCACACGAAAACCATTTAAAAATTCTGCTGACGTATGAACCCAGCAGGAGGCATGCTTACCTGCAGTGCATAACAAATCCTTAATTGAAATTATACAGCGCTTGGAATGACATCTTTTTTTTTTCCTACATAAAAGCCTTGAAAGCTCATTGCAACAATAGTTTCATGCTACCTCCATTAATTCAATAGACATCTGGATCTTATAAAAAGTTGGGAATACAGACTTAGTATTAAATTACTGAACAAGGCAATTGTGTTTTGCTTTTGTGCAACTTACTGAAACCTTTTTTAATTTGACGTAAAAACAGATTTAATCAGGAATTGGGAATATTAATGCACTCATTCAATTATTTCCTATTTTTGACAAACTGCTTGTAATCCCTTCTTATGGTGTTTTCACAAATGGGGTTTAACAGGATGCATGCCAGATCATTTTATGCTGTGTTTCACCCAAAATACAAACAGAACTAAAAATACCAAACCAAAAAAAAAAAAAAGGACTACTTTAAGGACCCCAATGAGTTTCTGGAGATGACTCCATGAAGAAAGTGTCTTGTTACAAGACTTACTGCTCCATATAGGTCAAGGCTAGTAGGAACCACTGTGATCATCTAGTATGACCTTCTATACAACACAAGCTACAGAACTTCCCAAAAATAACTCGTAGAGCATGTCTACAAGAAAAACACCCAATCTCAATTTAAAAACCACCATGGCTTTTAATAAATTGTTCCAGTGTTTCATGGCCCTTCTAGTTAAAAATGACGCCTTGTTTCCAGTTTCAACTTATCTAGTTTCAGCTTCCAGCCATTGGATCAACTTATACCTTTCTCTTCTAGACTGAAGATATTTGTCCTTCATGTAAATACTTATAGGCTACGTCTACACTAGCCCCAAACTTCGAAATGGCCACGCAAATGGCCATTTCAAAGTTTACTAATGAAGCGCTGAAATGCATATTCAGCGCTTCATTAGCATGCGGGCGGCCGCGGCACTTCGAAATTGACGCGCCTCACCGCCGCGCAGCTCGTCCCGACGGGGCTCCTTTTCGAAAGGACCCCACCTACTTCGAAGTCCCCTTATTCCCATCAGCTCATGGAAATAAGGGGACTTCGAAGTAGGTGGGGTCCTTTCGATAAGGAGCCCCATCGGGACGAACTGCGCGGCGGCGAGGCACGTCAATTTCGAAGTGCCGCGGCCGCCCGCATGCTAATGAAGCACTGAATATGCATTTCAGCGCTTCATTAGTAAACTTCAAAATGGCCATTTGCATGGCCATTTCGAAGTTTGGGGCGAGTGTAGACACGGCCATAGACTGTAATCAGCTCACCTGTTTACCTCATCTTTGTTAAAGTAGATAAAGTTCCTGAGTTTATTCATCACTGTAATTCTTTAATCTTTTCTAGTGGCTCTTCTCTTGAACCCTTTCCACTTTAGTAACATTCTTGACTTGTGGAATCCACAACTAGACACAGTATTACAGCAATGGTCAGCCCAATGTAGAAGTAAAGTAACTTAATCTTCGCAAGGTTCTTGTGTTTATGCATCCCAGGATCACATTATCCCTGTTAGCCATGGCATCAGACTGCAAGTGGGAGATGGGAGTTGCTCACTTGAGGGGTCACAGATAGACATCAGGAGCACATAGAGAAGAAATAATTGTGATTTTTTTCATGTTGTAAGCCAGAGTATCTGAGGGGTTGTAGTTTTGTTTGTTTGTTTTTATGTTACACACCCATACGTGAGTCCTTCTGAATATATGCTAGGTTGTAGGTTCGGAAGAAATAAATCAGATAAATATAATCACTGACCAACCAGATGATAACAATTGGGTCTGACTGAAAGTTATTCCATCCAAACTATTTTTGACAGAAAATCAAGCTTTTGGCAAAACAAAAGTTTTCACAAAGACTGCTGGTTTTCAGTGGAAAATGTTGACTTTCAATGAAAATCCCCAAACCTGAAAAGTTTTCAGTTGAAAGCCAAAAGAAATAAAAAAGATTTGAAGTACTATCACGTGCCCTTTGCGGTACTTCATCCCCATGTTTTCCTCAATGGACCAGGCGCCTTAGCCAGACTACATTTCCTGGCATGCCCCACAGTAGTTCAGCAAGAGAAGAAACACTGATGCCCTCATAGGACATGCAGTCTAACCATGCAATCTGGCCTATGGAGAATGGCAACATGAGTCGTCATGGCATTTTCAAATTTAAAAAAAAATATTTTTGGCTGAAACTTTTCAGTTTTAATATTTTCAGTGCTGAATTTTGCTGCAAACAATTACTTTTTCCTTTTCATCAATATTTTCTAACAAAAAGAATGCATTTTCAGACCAGTTCTACTAATAATGTCACCTACAAAAATAAAAGTTAATGATTACTGAATGCGACCTGTGTACTATTAAGCCAAACTCAATTCTGTCTGCAGGGTGCAAGTTGCAAAGCAGTCCACTGAAGAATCTATTCCTGCGTAAGTTATTTCTGCTATGATCATTTCCATTAATACTGCCATTTAATAACTGTAGCTAACGAATGATATGAAGTGCCTTCCCATAATTTTCTTTTGTGCGTCTGTTGCACAACTTTAAAATGGTGAATAAGCATGAGACATTGTCATGCATGAGTTTCAAAATGCAGGGCAGCATTGCAATTAGCTCTGCAAAAGTTGCATGTTCAGGTATTTTGACAGTAACAATGCACAGAACAGTTTTTAGGAACGATTTTTGTCCACCACAAACAAAATACTCATTTACAGAAAAATATAAAGTGGTGAATCTAATGCCTTGATAAACATTATAATATTAGCAATTAACTGGATTGCCTGAGAGATTAGGATGATATGGGAGTCTAGTAAAATAGATTCTATGGGTGACTCTGCTGTTCATTTTTTAAAAAGGGCAAATAGTGAACCGTATCTTTGCTTCCATTTCTGGCATTGCCAAATATAAATATGCCTTTTTTATAGAGTGCTTTGAAGTGCTCAGTTGAAAGGCATTGTGCAAATGAAAAGTACTAAGCAGTGAAAAGTATTTGTTCTGTTGTTAGTTTGCACCAAGTAACTAATGGAAAGCAACAATCTGATGCCAGCTTCTTCAAGTGGGGGAAAGACACTTTGTCTCTTGAAATAAAATGGGATTTGTTTTATTTTGCTGAACTGCAGTTTTTATGGGAAAACAAGATCGAGCCTGCCCGTAAAATGCTAGTTAATGTTCGGATGTGAGGTCACTGTATAATAAAGACTGCTGTCGAGAAATGTGAATGAAAAGGAGATGATTTCTGAGATGTTGTAAGATAAACATGTAGGTCTCAATAATCTTGATACTAAATTTTCATAGGCTTTTGCCTTGCTTTTTATCTCCCATATTTTATATTTTTCACTGACAAGTTTCTACAAAGAAAATATTTCTCTTGACTTACTAACCGCTGACCCTGAGCCACACCTTTCCTTTTAGGCTAAGTCTACACTACAGCGATTTGTCGACTGAAATTTCTACCAGAAGAGATCTTCTGGCAAAACTTCTGTCGACAGATCATGTCCACACACAAAAGTGGACGGAAAAAGCAATCAGCTCTGTCAACAGAGAGTAGCCAGACTGCCCAGCTGCTCTCTTGACAGAAGAGCCAACCGGGAGCTCATCGAATAGAGCTGCCCAGTGAACTGGAAGCCCTATCTATTGAGAGAGATCCCAATGGAACCTGTACACACCTCTTTTGTCAACAGAAACTGTCGACAAAGGCACTATTCCTCATTGCAGAGAGGCAGAACGCTGTTGGAGGAAGCACCAAGTTTTGTCGACAGACCGTAGACAAAACGCATTTTGTGTGTGGATGCTCCATGAGTTTTGTCAACAAAACTCTCTGGTGTAGATGTAGCCTTACAGACTGAGGGAACTACTACACAGCAAAGCTATTTAAAAATAAGCTATTCCAGAAGAGAGATTCTGAAACAGGTTATTTCAAAATAACACAGCTACATAAAAAATGCATTTTGAATTACCCCTCAACTATTTTGAAATACCGTGTCTACACACAATACAGCCTATTTTGAAACACCGCCATTGGAAGCACTATGGCTTATTTTGAAATAGGTTCTATTCCCTATCTTTACAGACCCTATTTCAAAATAGCTATTTTGAAATAGGCACTATTGCTCATGGAACGATGTTTACCTATTTCGAAATTAGGTGACTGCTATTTTGAAATTATTTTGAAATAGTGGTTGGCCATGTCTACACGTGCTCCTCCCTTTCAGAAGGGGAATGTAAAGACACAGACTGGAACTGTTTAATGAGGTGCTGGTATGAATATTCAGCACCTCAATGGCAGCCGGTCATGCTTTAAAAGTGCTGCTTTTGAAATGCAAAGTGGTCATGTAGATGTGGGTGCTTCAAAATAAGCCCCAGATGTTGAAATTCCCTTACTCCAATTGGTTTTTGGGAATGAGGGAATTTCAAAATCTGGGGCTTATTTCAAAGCACTTGGGTCTACATGGCCAGCTTGCATTTCAAAAGCAGCATTTCCATAGCTCGACAGGCCACCATTATGCTAATGAAGCACTGAATATTCATATCAGTGCCTCATTAAACAGTTCCGATCTATGTCATTTACATGCCCCTTCTGAAAGGGAGGGGTATGTGTAGACATGGCCATTGTGTTGTGCAGACACTAGTAAAGTTATTTTGAAATAAGGGCTGTTATTTTGAATTAACTTTGCTGTGTAGACCTACCCTGAGAATGAAGCAACACTTTCCAGAGGTAGGGGGATGAAGTACTATTAAAAAGGTGTTTCATAATGAACTACCATCACCTGGTTACCCTAATTATAGCCCTGCTGCTTATAATACAAATTTGTTTGGCACAGATTACCTATTGTGCATAACTATACATACTTTCAGTTCTATTAATAAAAATCTTGCAGTTTAGCTACGTACCCTTCAGCATTGCCGTTCTAAACCATTGTTTTCTTCAATTTTGCCATAATGTTTTTCTCCAGGCAGAAACTTGGCATACACTACCTCAGCTAGGAAACCATTTTTGATCCTGTCATCCTTTTCCCTCTCTCTTCAAGTATTTAGAATATGACAGCAGTTAGGGTTATTTGTTCAGGGACTTAGAAGGTCTGGCTTTGCTTTAACCTTCTTTCCTTTTGACACATGAGGGAGCACTTTTCTACTGCATATTAATAATGGAGTGTGGGACACTCCTTTACCACAACAGAACTCCTCTTTGGACATTTCTTTTGCACCACATTCTTGTGAGTTCCCAAGAAATGGCAGTGGCAAGTCTGGAAAAGGGGAAACAACAGCAAACATAAAATGGCTGAGCTCTTCCCTTTCTTTCTTTCTTTTTTTTTCCTTGCCCATCTCCTTCTATTCGTTGTTTAATCAGTTCTGGGTGTTGGGAGGTGGGGGTGGGGAATTGCCAGCTGTGGATTGTACTGACTGCATGTAACATTTATAAAGTCTTCCACAATGCCCTTTACTTTCCCTTCTTTTTGTTACCATTCCTCCACCTCAGCAACTTCTAAAATCTTAAGTCACCCTTTAGATCCTGCCAGCATTGCTTCCGAGCACTGGAACAGGTTCTTCTAGGTAACAGGCATGGTAGCAGTCTCACAGACCCTGCTGGCTTGAATAGGCTAGGATGCAACCATATGCTCCCAAAATGCCTCTTAACCGCTTGTTGTTGCATATGTGAAACTGTAAGGGATCTAAACTGAGTTCTGCTAGACCTCATTAAAAAGTACTTTAGCGTGGCCTTATCTGATACACCTAAACAGCCAGACCAGTTCTGACATATCTAATCTAATCCACAGCACACCCATATGTATTAAAAAAAATCAAGGTAGAAAAATGAGGTCATGGTATAAAAATGTGTCAAATTTAACGAGACCAGGTAAGCAGTTTCACAAAGTCTAATCATCCATCTGAATCAGAAGTACAATGAAGAAAGTGGAAGATAAAAAGTAGTTTCTACAAACGTTGGTTAAGTTTCTCTGCAATTAAATTGTAATATTTTTAGCAACAACACCAGAAAAAAATGTGGGGAGGGTGATCTTGTGACTCATTTGAATGGTTTTGAACTTTATGCAAAAGTAAAAATTTACAAAACAGCAATTAAAATGCAATGAGTTCCCACGTTATCAATACACCAACATTAACTTTGTTCAGACAGTCTAAGGAAGTGAAAAGTTGACTGGCATGTACTTGTTGACACTTTGCTTCAAAGGTAGCTGCATTTATGCAGAAATATTATTTTCTGTGGGAAAATTAGGAAAGCCTATGCTTATGGCCTGGAATACCTAAAGTGGTAACTAAAAGTGAGGGAAAGAGCTATGATACACCATGAGCACGGAATCTAGAGTGGGATTGCATTTAGAAATAATTGCCAATAATTGCCAATGTTGAGTATCACTGTGCCATCAGTAACTTTAGCTGATACCATCATGAGCTTTCTAAGACTGGTGCAGGTGGGGCCCTGGGGCACTGAAAATGTGCACCTTGATGCTAGTGTTAGGCACATTCCCCCAGAAGAGGTAGAGGACAGCCATGATCAGGATGATCAGCAGCTTGAGCAACTAGGAGAGGACCCAGTGCAAACTCAGGGGCTGCTCTGGCACTATGGCTAACCGGAAAGCACAAACTCTCAAAGAAAGTGTGTCTGAGCCCTGTAGTAGCTATGCTGTCCCTCAACAAGGTAGGCAAGCCTCAACATCAGCAGAGAATGTGGCGGGGGGAGTCCCTTTAAGGGTGCACCTGGGGGGGTGCTCTTGGAAGGGCCTGCCAGTGATGTGACCCCATATGACAGGGTTCCAGGGTCCGTTCTATCGAGAGTGGACAGGCAGTCTGGCTGCTCTCTATAGACAGAGCAGATCACTTTTTGATCTTCTTTCGTGTGTGGACACACTCTGTCAACAGAAGTTTTGTCTCAAGATCTCATCTGACAGTAACTTCTGTAGACTGATCATTCTAGTGTAGACAGAGCCCTTGTGACTGTCTATGAGCAAGTAACCTTCCATCTTTTTGTGGCATGGGTGCTAGAGAGAGGCAAGGACTGTGTTGTAGTTATTTATGCTGAAGCATCACTTTGTTCCAGATTGCTGAAGAGCTACACCTGGCCTTTATAGATATTTGGAGCTACACGCTCATAGGGCTGAAAGGGACCTTGAGAGGTCAAGTCCAGTCCCCTGCATTCACAGCAGGACCTATCACCAACCCAGATAGGTTTCATTTTAATGTACTTGCCCCAGCTCCCTAAATAGCTCCCACAACAATTGAGCTCTCAACCCCATGTTTGGCAGACCAATGCTCAAACCACTTAGCTCTCCCTCCTAATCTTGCCACAGACCTAGTCTTCCAATGGATAAGGGAACATGAGCAACCATTTCCTTGACAGAAGGCTTACTTATTCTCCCATTTTAGTATTTCCTTGTTTCAGGCACCTCCATTGTGCAGGGCTCTGCCAGTTGTACTTGCACATCATTGCAACAGTTAAATTCAAATTGTACTTTCTGCTAATTGTCCACTGACTTTGGCTAAATGCAACTACTGTGTTGCTGATTATGAATCCTTAACAATCACTTTGATAACGAATGTCTTGGATTATCTGCACCACTATTTACTGTCTTGGTTATAGATGATACTTAAGGCTTAAGTGATAATTAACTGCAAGTTGTCAGAATTTTTCCAAAGCTAGCACACTGTGGAAGAATGAACTTCCACCTAACCCATGTGAAGATCAACATTTGCCCTGATGCATGATTATCATTAGAGTCAGAGGAAACTTTTCACATGAAAAAAATCCCCATGGGAAGAGATGTTTTTGCAAAATGGAAGTTTTCTATGTGAAAATGTCCATTTTGATTAAATCATTTCATAACATAAACCAAAACAAAAAAAGTCACCATTTTGACACATCAAATTTGTTTTGTTTTCAGAGAAAATGCCAAAAGAATAAGTTTTGACATTTCTGATACGAAATATTCTTGGAAATTTTGTACTATGAAATGTTTTGACACTTCAATTTTTGTTTTTGATTCAAAATGGAAATGAAATTTAAAATGTCAAATATTCATTCATGATGAAAATTCTATTTGCTAATCAGTTCTAATTACTGTGTGGCCTGATCAGAGTAAGTTATTTTGCATTATGCCTTACCACTTTACAACTGTAAATTATGCAGATTAATTGTATGTTTGGCCAGAAATATTTCCTTTTTAACAAATCGCTTATCAGCTTAACTGAATGCCACATTTTTTTTTGGATTTTTGGAAAAAATCATTAGAACTGTGAACCTGCCTGATTTGCTTCCTCTAGACTGAGTGAGGACCTCAAGCTTTGGACTCATCTGTGCATCTAATTCAAGTTAATTTAGTGAAAAACACATTGTTACATTCTTATAGAAACATGGAGAGATGCCCCCAAAAGTACTTAAAACCTGTTCTTAAGACTATCAAAGTGAGTCCCCATTAAGAATGGAAGAAGAATATTTGCAACTATCCTGATTATTTTTTGTGGCAATGCCTTTCTTGTGGTTTTAATCATTCAAGCTACATCTAGACTAAGACAATCTGTCAACAGATCACAGCCAGACCAACAGGGCCAGGCACATGACATGTGGGTGTTCAGCAATGCTGGCCTATGCTGGAGGATGGAAACGGGCACCTTCATCCACTGCCAGGAGCTGGTGGTCGGAGATGTGCATATGCCACTATGCATTGTGGGGGACCTAGCCTAACCCCTCATGCCCTGGCTTATGAAGCCCTACACCAAGCAGCTGGACAAAAGTCAGAAACGCTTTAATGCTTGATTCAGCTGGGTACGGATGCAGGCCAAGTGCATCTTTGGCTTCCTGAAGGCACACTTTCCTAGAGCTGTTCAGGAAGGTGCCAGCTGACCTGCCTGGACATGGGGGAGCATAATGTTCCCCAACTTGTGGCAGCATGGTGTGCGCTGCACAACATTTTGGAGGGGAATGGTAAGCCTTCCTTCCAGGGTGAGGGGCATATGCTAGCCACAGCGACGAGCAGCTAGACACTGCTCCAATCCACCAAGCCCATAGGGACGGGGTGCTGATCTATGAGGTCCTAAGGAAGAGCTTCTCCCATGGCCCCCAGTGGCCCATCCCAGGGCATCCCCACCAGGGACCTCGGGCACACAGCACTACACCATCCCGACCATGATCCTTCCCTTCACACACTCACCCCTCCTTGAACCCTCCCCAGTAAAGAGGGATGCAGGGGTGGTGATCAAATAACCTCTTTACTTAAACAAAGCTAAATGTGTGGGAAATAGGCCTTGTAATAAAAAACTATTTACAAATTGTTAACCCAGCAAACTATGTTAAATGGGAGGGAGCTTGTGATGGGAAGGCATCAGAACTTGGATGGAGGGACTTGAGACAGGGCACGGGAGCATCAATCCATTGAGGGGATGGGGGACTGAGACCTGGCACAGGAGCATGATCCCATTTGGCACTGGCCTCGCAATCCTCTCCTGCCCTGGGTCTGGGGACTCCATTGGGGCTGGGAGCAGGAAGAGGTGAGGCAAGTTCTGGGTTGGCAGGAAAGTAGGGGGGGGTCTGGGGAGCAGGGAGAGTGGGCATGGTGGTGGGGGCAGGTATGGTCTTCAGCCATTGCCAAAAATCAAGGAGCCTTGGGGGATGTCTGGCAGAGGCAGAGCAGTAGGGGCAGGAGCAGGGGGTCAGGGGCAGGGAGATTGGGGGTGGCAGCCAAGGCTTTGACATTGCCGGTGGCAATGTCAAAGCAGGACATCAGTTGGTCCCAGGCACACGACCACCACTCCTGCTCCCAGTCCCCCAACCACCGCTCCCAGTCCCGTAACCACCACTCCTGGTCATCCCACAGCTGCCACTCAAGGCAATCGGTCAGCCTCAGCAGGTCATCATTGGGTTGGCAACAGACTCTCTGCCTGCTGGCCTGTCCTTTTGGGGACTGTGACTGGCTGTCTCTGGTGCGAAGGAGGGGCTGGTTTGGCCCTAACTCAGTGCAGGTCCAGCTGTGAGGAAGACAAGGAGGGAAGACAGTGAGTTGTTCATGCAATGCAGCCCCTAGGGCCCTGTCCACCACCATGAGCATGGACCACCACAACCCTGCTACAGGACAGGGATGTCCTGGGAGCAAAGGCATGTGTGGCCTGTACAGCAAAATCTGCCAGATGGGGACTCCACGGTGCCTCAGGGACTGGGCAGACCACTCAGGCCCCCCACACTCCACTCATTGGGCTAGTGGCCCAGGGGGTTGTCCAGCCACAAGGGGTCCCTGCACAGGTGGCAGGTGAGCTGTGTGAAGCCTGGCCCTCCTCTGGACAGCCCCCCGCCTACACACACACACATGCAGTTTGCTGCACTGTCTGCAGGAGTGGGTGCTAACTCCCTCCTGCAGGCATGCCCTCATGCTGGGAGCCGCACTCCTGGGTGTGTCTGGGGCCAGGCCAGCGTCCATGTGGCTAGCCCACTTCCAGCCAAAGCATGGGCTAGCAGGCTCCCCCTACCCCCAGGTCCTGGGGCTTATCTGGCCTCCTGTAAGGCTGGCAGCCTGCTTGGTCCAAGTGGGACACTGTACCGTGTACATGATGTCACATGCTGGGACTGCAAGGCAAGGGTCCATGCAAGCTGGCCAGGCAACACTCGCAGCACATTCCATCTGTGTCCACCTCCCATGCCATGGGGTGTGTGAAGCATGGGGCACTTACAGAAGAGACCCTCAAACACCTCTGGGAATGCCCTGGAGATACCACTGGCTTCAGACCCCACGTCCACCTCTGGCTCCAGCAGGGGGTTAGGTCCCAGGGTGATGTTCTTTCTCTTCCTCCTCGGGCTCCAGCTTCAGAAGGGGGCCTCCTCCACTGTATCAATGGGGGGGCAGATAGAGAGGTGGTGTCATCTGCCCCAGGAGTTGGTGCAGCTCCCTGTAGTAGGGGAAGGTCACAGGTCCCTGGGAGAGTTCTTTAACTTTCACCAGCACCTGCTCCATGGTGCAGGCAGGCTGGCTCCATGCCGCCAGGACAGTGGTCATCCAGGCACATGCAGGGATATTCCTCCACTTTGCCAAGGGGTTGAGGAGGCTCTCATCCTCGGCCCACGTGCCCAGCAAGTCCTGGACCTCAGGCCTGGTCCAGGAGGCGGTCCACCTTTTGGTGCGCCAGGGTAGCTCCTGGGACCCCTCTAACTGTTCCCCTGAGGGCCAAGGGAGCAGATCTCATGCTGCTTGTGGCTCTGCCATCAACTCTGTTAGTTGATGTGGCTGTGAGTACATTGGAGGGAAACGCACAGCACACTGCTGCTCCAAAGCTCAGCTTCCAGCCACAGGTTTCTGGGGCTCCCTGAAGCTTTAAGAATGGCCAGAGGCAGGGACCAAGCTCTGGTTGCTGTGGACAGTGCATCCCCTGGGGCAACTGCATTGTGCCCTGGAGGCTGTGTCCATTAACCAACCCCCCATCCCATGAAACATCCAGACTGGCTTTCTGTTGACAAAGGTCTATCAACAAAGGCATTCTGCCTCATGGGGGAATGGCAGAACGTTGTCAACAAATATGTCGCATTCAGTCGATTCCTGTTGACAGAATACCTTGGTAATGTGGACACTCTGTGGGTTTTGTGAACTAAATATCAGTTCTGTTGACAAAACTCTCTAGTGTAAACATAGCCTCGGTGTCCTTCAGGAAACCTCAGCTGCAGAGTCTGTTCTGTCAGCAGCACATTATACTACGAGCATCAGTGCAGAGTGTGAGTTTTAACAGCTATAGAGTTGGAGAGGCCCTGTGCAGACTAGAGATTATTAGGTAGTTTAGAAAACGCAGATATCTGCACAAAACAATTTTTTTTTCAAACAAACCCTGGTAAGAGCTCCCTTTGTTCCCAGTATCTCTTTCCCATGCACATTCACATCATTTCAGTGTATTTATTTGACCAGGAGAGAGTCTTGAGACGTAACTTATTTTTAAAATGGAATTAGCAAGAGTCGATGTTTTATGCATATGATTACAAAATTGTATACAGTAAACTCTTTCATGCCCTGCATTGTATCATCCGGAACTCTTGAATAACTGGCATTTTAACCATAAATAAATTTGGTTACATTTTCCATAAATACAATAAATACAACATAATGAAAGTCAATACAAATAAAAAGAGCAAATACAATATAAGTTTCCAGTGTACAATACTACTGTTGTTGGTAAATAAAGTATTCTGCATACATTTTTGTTTCCTACTATCTAATCTTGTTTTTCTTTTGTGTTATGCATACCTCTCTAATATCAAGAATATTTGTATATCCGGCAACCTCCCAGTCCCAGGGCTGTCAGATATGAAAGAGTTTACTGTATGTTAATATATAATCTATAAAAGCTTCCAGTGTAGTAATAAAATGAACTGAAAAGACACTTATAAAACAAACAATTTTACATTTCAGTAATACAAATAACCTTACCTCTATACAATCCCTTTCATCTTGAAGTCGCCAATGCACTCCCTATATATTTATACACACACGCCATCCCACCTACAAATCCACTGAAAGGTACTTGATTCTAGGACAGAAGACAGCAGCCAGTCATTATGCCACATATAGCAGTATAATGAAGAACTGAAATAATTAATCAAGCATAGCTGTTTAAATTTTTACTCTTCCTAAAAGAGCCACGTTATCTTTAATGTCCTGTAGATCCAGACAGGACTGCAGTTTGCAACAACTCACCAGAAATGCCCCCATTTATCAAATAGAGCAACTTAGTTAACCTATCTACAGTTTACATCTGTGTACAAGACTCAGGAAAAAGAAAGAGGATCCTTGGTTTTGGGATAAAACTGCTCAAAAGCAATGTCCCCCAGGAAAACTGTATTCTTTATTTTTGAACCCATTACAGATGTTTTCATTCTTAAAATAAGTTAACTAGAGCTCTGGCAACTAACTTTAAAATTAATGAATCTGTCCCTCAAAGGAAAATACACATCAATAAAAAGTTCCCTTTAGTCATGAGTTTGAACTCTTTATCCTTCTTGAATACATATATGAGTGATAATTGTACACATGTGCTATGTGCTCACTGTGTTAAAATGGAAGGACCTAACCCATAAGACCTTTGTTTCCAGAGTTTAGGGAACTTGGTGGTAGCTAGGTGAGAGCAAGTTGTGAACAGACTGCTACTGAGGAAGCTTCTGCCTGCATCATATCGCTAGGAAAACAAGTAGCCTCCCATTGAAAAGCCCCATGTGTGTCAGAGCTTACACAGAGAATAGCCTGTTTCCAAGAAGGAGCAGTGGCCTAGACGAAGAAGCGGTCAGGCTGTGAACAGACAGCAGAAATAATATCAGAGAGTTGAGCTCTGATCCTGAAGATTCTGTTCATTAAGCAGGGATGTCAAATAGTTTGTGATGCGCCACTAGAGGTACTAAAGCACCTGGAATATGTATGACATAAGAGGAATGGACCCAGTCATAGCTATGTGGCCTTATACTTCTTCAGATTGATACGAAACGTTGGTGTTACCAGAGCTTATGACGGTCCATGAGGGCCAGGGCAAAAATAAATTAAAGGAAGTAATGGAAATAACTCTGGGTGTTAGTTGACCTAAGTTATGCAACTCCAGCTACATGAATAACCTAGCTGGAGCTGATGTAGATCAGGTTAACTACTTGCAGTGTCTACACCACACTTGGTCAATGGGAGAATCTCTCCCATTGACTTACCTTATGCGTCTCATTCCAGTGGAGTACCAGAATTGATGGTAGCATGCTGGCTTAGAGATGGTTGAAAAATATTAAGTATTTTCCATTACTTTATGAAAGGAATACAAATTTTCTCTTGTGAATTTTCCATGCAAATTTTTTTTGTTCTTTAGCTTGGAAAAAAAGCCTGGAAAAAAATCCATTTTTGAAACCAGCAGACTGGCAGTTTCATTTTTCATTCACAAAAAGAAAAATAATGAAACAAAAAAAACTCCCCCAAAAAGTTTTCATTTTAGAAAAACGGCAATTTAAAAATCACTGTTCATAGTTTTGATCATCTCTAATTTGGGTGGTTTGAAAACTAATTTCAGAGTGTGACTTTGTTCATCAGGATATTGTAATTATTGGTCACTGAGGCTAGGAACTGCTGCACATGACAAACTCAGACAAAGAATGAAGTAAACAGCCTTTCAGCAACAGATACAAAGTATGGTGATGGCTGTTTATATTCTCCCCCATAATTACAGTTTGGCTTCAACATCAAGCAAAGGACTACCATGTCTTGCAGAAAGAGGGTCCGGGTTTATAGAAAATTCGAAAGAGAACAGCTGTAGACACTGAAACGGAATTAAAACTGTAAAATGAAAATGAACAAAAGAGCAGATGGAATACTCTTCTTCTTATGGAAGAAAAAGATGGTGCAAGAGGTCACCATTTCATCTGTCAGATCCCAGCTCACAAACAAGGGGACTTCTAATAAGCCCTCGGCAGGCACAGAAGGGATTGAATACTTAAATATGTGGCTAATATAGGTCATGTATTGGCAGAGGACAAATTTAGACCTGTAGCCATACAGATATGTCTTGTCCTACCAAAAGCCTATTTCAGCAGAATGGAAGGAGGTCATGTGCTTCAGGACCAATAAATTAATATTGTTTGAATGGGCAGGTTTGAGTTAGGATGTTTTTGTCTAGTGACTTGCCCAGAAGCATCCTACTGCCTGTTAAAAAGGGCACAGGGGTAAGATTAATTTGTGAACTGCTTTCTTCTGAACATCCTTCTGTCTTCATGAGTATCAGGTTGTGAGAAGTATCTACCCCACCATACCTCTAGCTGTAGAAGGATCCAGATCATAATGAGCAAACTCACCCTGAATGTCCCACTGTTCTCAGTGTGGTAAAAGACAGGAGAGAGAGCAGGTGATAAGCAACTTTTGTGGAGAGTCTGCAGCCTGTGAGACAAGGGGGTCATGGAATCTGTCCAAACACTGGGATTTTTGGCATGGTCTCTGAGTGGCCTCCACTAAGAATTCAGCTATGTTGTGGTATATAGACTCCATGTTAACTTGTTGATAGAGGGAGACACATGGACCAAGTTTTGAAAAAAAAAGAATATTGGTAAAAAAGATATTTCAGCTCTATGGTCAGGCTGCTAGTTTATAACAGCGTGCATCAATCATTCATTTAAAAATCCTTGAAGAGTATTTGAAAATCAGCCTCCCACACACTCACCTGCCGTTGCTCCAGTCAAACTTCAGTCTTTCTGACAGATTGTTTTACCAGCTTTCCGGACAGGAAATACATGATTCTTTATCAGAACCACTTAGAAACAATTTGCTGCAACTGTAACATTAATCAGTTATATACATCATCAATGTAAAAATGAGTATATGAAAGGACACATTTTCTCTTTATGCTAGTTCATCACTATTTACACTTTTCCCCTTTGATTACATTGATAGTTTAATTGCCCAGATTCAAATACCATGTCACACCTATAATTAAAAATCCTGGGAGTGAAAAAAGCCACAGAATGAGCTAAAAGATACTTTCTTAAAATTAGAAATAGATGGTCATCTTAAACTGGCATTGCCTCCCAAACCATTGTGCTCTCTTGACAGAAAAATTTACTGGTCCTGCATCACTATTTTTACTCCTCCTCAACTCTTTCTTGTATGGAAATATCATCACCCCATTTTTTTTTTTGTTTTTGCTTGAGGCGCCTGGAGGAGAGGGCCAAATTCAATTCTGTTATGCCAGGGTCAATCTAGGGTTTCTCCACTGGAATCCTAATATACTGTAAGCCTAATTCTGCTCTGGTTTGCACTGATGATGAATGTTCTGGATTTACACTTTGAGCCAAAAGCTACTCTGGGTTACAGCCAATGTTTAAAGGGATATCATCAATTTAATCACACTTGGAACTAAAATGTTTAATTTATATTGTTTCAACTAACACTTTACAATTATAGTGAAAAAATAAACACTGTTTTTTCCATAATCCCTTTTGTTTACTTTGGAAATTTGATGGCACCTTTCATCTCGGAATATTTATTTCCCCTTGATGCTCACTTTTTTCGGTTTTTTCACAGAACAACAGAGGAGCAATGTTAAAAAAAAAACAATAAAAGGAAAATGGAACTGTAGACCACAAAGTATGAACACCCATATGTTATAAATGGAGACTTAGGGATTTTGCAATCATTCCTAAAATCGAATGTCCAGTTGATGGTAAAAATGTATATGTAATTTAGTCTTACATTTGTGTTTCTGAAATGTCCAGCACCACAGAAATTGGGTACAAGTTCCTATACAATTGCCATCTCTTAACATTAATGCCTTTTCCTGGTCTCACTATCCAAAGCCAACTCAAAGTTACATTTTTCAAAGACATGAGTAATATTATGTATCTCATACAGCTGTAAGGAACCTCAAGAGGGCTTGAGTCCAGTCCCCTCAGCAGGAACAAGCACTATCCCTGACAGATTTTTGTTGTTCTTGTTGTTGTTCTATTTGCCTCAGACCCCTAAACAGCTTTCTCAAGGATTGCGCTTGTGACTGTGGGTTTACAAGCCCAATGTTCAAACCACCAAGACATCTGTCCCCCCACCACCCTTTTTAAAGTTCATTCTTGTGGTGCACAAATCATTTCAGCCTGCTATAGCCACGTACTGAGGAGAAGGAGGCGGACGATCACAAAAACACAACTGAGAGTCTATTTATTGTTCTGCTGTAACTCTATCTCAGAAGTAGACGATTGCCCAAGGCTTAGAATTTCTAAAAATTTATGTGCATCAAACACGATCTTGTAGAGGCAAAGAGCAGCAAGTTGATTTCTCCCAAGAGCAGCTTGCCATTTTATTCAGTTGTTGGCTTAATAAGTGAAATAACTCTAGGCTATGTGCATGCCACAATGATTGCATTTTGTAAGAAAAAGTCCTGTGCCTATGGGTTTCAAAGCTTCAGTGCCAAGACTAGTTTTATTGTGGTCTTTACATTGCAACCCCAAGCTATCCTTACCGCCAGAGATAAGGGGTAGCAGATCACAGAATAATGCTGGTTTTAAAATAAGTAAACAAACAAAATGAAAATGACCTAGTCAAGCAATACAAACATCACTAGATTGACACGGCTGATTGACTCCTTAAAATATACTGCCAGCGATAAATAGCATCTTATGCCCATGAGCTGTTTTCTCTATTTAAGGAAGCCAAGAATAATGATCTGGCATCTGTTCTTGGTGAATTGAGCCCTCACTTCTGAAAAATGCTGCAAATCCCTCCCTATTGCCTCTGGAAATCATAGCAATGGTATTCTGATGGATTGAAGTTATATCACTGGGTTTACCTCGGCCCCACCCCAAAATGAAACAACTTCTTTCTGGTATAGAAAACTACAAAAGCTTAAAGCTTGACGTGGAAAGCTTTTGCTTTCTGACTTTTGTGTGATGTTTGTGTCAAATTGATCTTTATCTGCATTCTCTTGAGAAGGGCAGAAGGAGGTTTAAATGCAAATTCTACATTATCTTCATCATAATATGAGAAAGAGTATATATCTGGCTCACTCAGGCAAAATCAAGATACACCCACCTAAAGCTCCAAGGTGTCGTACAGCTCCCAAATTTTTCTGAATAAGTTGGCATCCAAGTAAAATTATTTGTATGTCTTTTGGACGCTTGGATTGTACGAATGCAAAATATATCTTCTATGTTGTGTTATATGGTGCAATCTGCTGTGAGGGATTGAACAGAGTCAATATTTTGCATTCAGTCATGGACCTTCTTTCAGATTGTTTCTTTATTTTCATACATGTTCTATAACTGCCAATTAAAACCCTAAAGGAAAGAAGAAATGGCTTCAGAAAATGTAAACTGGCAGTTATTCTTCTTAACTTGTATCACAGTTGCACTTGGAGGCCCTGGCTGTGATCAGCACTGCATTGAGCTAGGTTCAGCACATATTAAAAAAGTCTAGTGTCTCTCCCTACAAAAAGTCCATGAGCTGAACAGACATGGGGAAACTGAGGCACAGTGAAATAGCTAATTTGCTCAGAGTCACTCAGTAAGTCTCTGGAAGAACCGAGAACTAAATGTAGTCCTTTGGAGACCTACCCAGCCCTGTAATCACAAGACCGTTCTTGCTCATAAAGATACTTGACAGCTATTTAAGAAACAAGAATCAAGGAAACTACGAGGTCTTTATCTTATTCTTTCTTGAGTGTGTATAAACAATTAATGGAAAACTCCTTGCACAAGTCAGATGAATTGATAGAGGTGGAAATACTCTATTTTGGGTGACTGGTATGTGTCAGGTTTTTTTTCTTTCTGAAATAAAAAGAGTGTTGTTAACTTCCGTTACGCCAGTATAGTAGTATGATACCTTAATGCCTGTAGATACTGCATGTTGCTGTCATGAGTACACTTTGACATCTCTGACACTTCCAACACTCCCAGGATCTGAATGAAACCTTTTCTATTAATTTGGCAGGAGCAGTAAACCATCATAAAACATGCCAGCTGTCAAGGATGTAAAGGGTGATTTTGTTTCACTCTTTTAAAGAATTAAAGCAGGATTGAAACTAATCCAAAGACAGCATGTTTGGCCTTGCGAGGGAAGAAAAATGAAAGAGGCTTTTTTTTTTTCTGTCTTTTGGCATTTGTGGTCTATAAGACGTTTACTGGTGGTAGCATTGGCTAGACCAGAAGTATACTAGTGAAAGAACCACTGCCTGGGATTCCAGAAATGACACACCTTATAGGAGTCTGATTTTCAGAGGGTGAAAACCAGAGCCCTTAAAAGCGTCACAATGTAAGCTCTCTGAAATGGAGATGTAACCCACATACCCCCATGATACGGTGGGGTTTCTTCCCCCTTAAGTGACCCTGAGGCCTGCTAGGGAAAAATTAATGAGTCTGCTCTATAGCATTAGCTAAGAGCAGTATTGCTTTATGTTCATGAGGTAAAGGCTCATGCACTAAGCTCCAGCGGTTGCAAGTCTCATGCCCTCTGCCAACAAACAGGGTCTGTCAGTATTACAGAGACACCCAAAATCATTAATCACTTTTGAAAATAATAGCTTTGGATGGTTATCAGAATCAATGAGCAAAACAATCTACTTTGCATCTTAAGTCTTTCAACAGACTCTCTTGTGGTTTTACTGCTATTGAAAATCCAAAGGATCTTAAAATGTTTGTTTAGATTGTGCATTTCTTCAGCTTCTTTCATTTGTATGCTCAGCAGCTGAATTCTTCTGTACTTTTGAAGGAGCATTGTCATGGTCTACAGTTTACCACTTTCAGAAACCAACAATGAAATGCACTGTAGAGCTATTGGCAAATATTTTGTGGTTGTCACAATTATTATACATATGGAGTGCATCTACAATAGGAACTAACTTCAAAGTTAGGCACTACATCGAAGTAGCCAGCAGATATTCTACACATATTTTCCCGTACTTCGAAGTTAGGAAGCCCAACTTCAAAGTCCTTACTCCATTCCTGGGAATGCAGTAGTGCCCTACTTCAAAATTTAACTTCGAAGTAAGATGTGTGTAGGTGTTCAACTTTGAAGTTGCTTACTTTGAAGTAGTACAGAAAATCATGCAGGAAAGCCTGCTCTTATCAGCTTTACAGCCTGACTCAGCGAACAATAAGAATCAGATCTATTCAGATATTTTGTATATCTTTTGAGGTCTTCTACCTCCACCTTCAGTAATCCATGAGACTACAGATAGTCCCTGACTTACAAACAGGATATGTTCTGAATACCTGGTCATAACTTTATTTGGTTGTAAGCCAGAAATGCCCTTATACAGGTAGCTATCAACTGCCCGCTACCAGTAATGTATATAATATTAATTCACTAGCACTCCAGACATAACAAAGCACTTACAAAACAACAATCAACAACAAAAGAAAGAAGCACTAAGGGCAGAAACACACAAAAAAACCAACACAACTACAGTGACAGCACACTAAAATTGACAAACATGGACATGAAACCAAAAAAACACAATGCAATTCAGTAATGTGAAGAATGTGATGTAAATATTGTAAATAGAATAATGTAAATAATATTAATACTGTACATGAACTTTACCTTTATTCCTGGTATTGTCATGCACACTTGGATTGATAATATAAACATGAGTGAATTGAATTAATTGGATGAGGAATTGGAAGAGGTAGGTGACAATACTACAGGAACATCATCAACAGCAGATTCATCTTCTACTTCAGAAGTGCCTTTGCTTGTAGAAGGCATTGGTTCATTGGAGGGAGGCAGCAGTGCTGGGGACTTTCTTAAAAAAATCCATTTTGGACTGGAAAGTTTGTTTTTTCTTCTCATAAATTTATTTATAGCAAGTCAGGGTGTCCTGAATTAAATGATCCATTTTTGAGAATCTTGCAATATGAGGGTCCATTTTTTCAAACATGTGCATTTCTTCATTTATATTGCTGAAGGCTGCAGCCATTTCTTTCATCACAAATTTTGGGGGCTTCTTCTTCTTCTTCTTCTTGGGCTTCTAGTCTCTCTTCCTCTGCTACCCTCTCCACCTCCAGCTCCATTAAATCTTCATTGCTCAGCTCCTCCCCAACAGCCTCCACCAGTTGGTGTATGTCTTCATTATCCACTTCCAGATCCACTTCTTTCTCCAGCACTACAATTTTATTGGAAATTTCTTCTAGTGCTTTTTCTCTTTCAAAGCCTTTGAAACTGTTGATATATCTTTTTAGGATTTTCTTCCAATTGCCATTAATACATTCTTGAGTGACTTCCGCCCACCCAGCAACAATGTTCCTTATGCCATGCAGAACATTGAAGTCCCTCCAAAATTCATGTAATGTTTTGGCATGTTCACATTCTGTGGCAGCTATTGCCTTTGCAAATGTGTTGCAAAGATAATAAGCTTTGAAAGCTTCTATGGTCCCCTGTCCATGGGTTAGAGAATAAATGTGGTGTTGTGAGGCGGAAACACCATTTTAATGTTGGGATGTAAGTCATTTAGGTGTTGAGGGTAGCCTGGAGCATTATCCAAAATAAGCAAAATTTTGAAAGGAATTCCTTTCTCCAGAAAATATGCCCTGACTTCAGGGATGAAACAGTTCATGAAGCAACCTTCAAAAAGTGCAAGCGTCATCCCTGCTTTCTTATTAACATAATAATGGACTGGTAAAGTAGCCTTGCTGATATTCTTGAAGGCTCTAGGGTCTTCATAGTGCTAAATCAAAAAGGGTTTCAATTTATACCCAAAAACATTCCCTCCTAACAAGACTGTTAGACAGTCTTTGAAAGCCTTAAAACCAGGCATAGTTTTTGCCTCCTTATATATGTAGGTACAATCGGGCATTTTCTTCCAAAAGAGAGCTGCCTCATTGACATTAGAGATCTGTTCTGGAAAATAATTTTCCTCTTTTATCAGCTTATCCAATTCGTCTAGGAAAGCTTCTGCTGCTTTTGAATCAGCACTAGTTGCCTCCCCACTTATTTTCAAATTGTGAACGTTTGCACAATTCTTGCAACAGTTGAGCCAACTGTAACTGGCACTGAAAGTTTGGTCATAGTCAGTCTTCAAAAAGACTACAAGCCTTAGCCCATATCGTCTTGAGATTTAATAGCATGCATTTCTGAATTTTGTCTTCCATCCAAAGCACTAAGAGTTTTTCCATGTCATGGATGGGACCTGTTCTTTTCTTTGTTATAATGGTTGATTTCATAGGTGCAGACCCTTTCACTGCTTCACAAATACAACCACTATCCTTTATAATGATGCTTATGGTGGATTTCAATAGGCCTAAATTACGCACCATGAACAACGCTGTTTGACCCCTTCATATTGCCTCACTATAGCTATTTTCTGTTCTAAATCAACAGTTTTCTCTTCCTTTTCTCAACACCAGCACTTCTCCTGTTACTTGCCATGATGGCCACAAGCAAACACAGAAAATACTGTAAGGGCAAAATATACAGTATGAGGGAATGAAACGTAAACACACTGCCCAGCCACAGACACGCAAACACAACATATTGCAGAGAACCAAAACAAACAAAGTGGCGGGGGGACACAACATGTCAGTTGCTGCCGTGACTGAGCTGTAGTTCTCATACCGAGCTGCCCGCACTGTTTGAAAAACTAAACTTACATGGTTCTCAGCTCAAAAATATTACACAGTACAGTACAGTAATATGGGGTTAACAGGTTGTAAGTACAAATGGTTGTAAGTCGATGTGTTTGTAAGTCGGGGACCACCTGTATATACAACTTCACAGTGAAAGAGCACTAACCCAAAGAATCATTTAAGTGGACTTGTACAAATGTCAGCAAACAGCAACATTGTGGAAGTTGGCACACTCCTCTGCTTGAAGGGAAATCTCTGTTTATTGCAGCATTCAACTCAATTGCAACGTGAATATAAAACAAGCAACGACTGAGAGTGGCAACTGTACAAGAAACATGAGTAATTTAATAGTTTGATAAAAGAAGCAACATTTTGCTGTCAACTCTCCACTTCACCGAAACACAACATCTAACAGAAAACTAAGCTTTGAAGGGCCTGGTCCGAAGTTCACCAACATTACTGGGCTCAGTTTCAGGACTTTTTTATGGAAGAGGTTAAGTCAACAACAACAAGATCAGTCCTCTCTCAAATGGGAAGAATCTGCTCTTAGTCTTGGGCCTGAATTCGCTTCAGCCTAAGGAAATGAGCTAAAGAGAAAGAAATCTCTGTCAGAATTTTTCTGCAACTTTTTCTTCCCACTCATTCTGCTGTGGGGTAGATGTGTTAGTCTGCAGCTTCACAAAAACTGAGCAGCCCTCTAGACCTTAAAGACTAAAAAAATTATCTATTAGATAACGAGCTTTTGTGGGTAAATCCAAGTTCTTCAGATTTTCAGAAAATTACTTACTACAAATCTGAAAATCCAAAGAAGTGGGTCTTATCCATGAAAGCTCATTTCCTAATAAACAAATTTGTTAGTCTTTAAGGTGCTACAGGACTGCTTATTGTTTGTTGTGGGAAGTGATTTTTTTGTGAAAAAAAAAAGAGCTGGTACTTCCTTTTTTATGGGAAGAAGATTCTTTCGAAGATGGGGTTTACTTTTGAAAAAGCCATGTTTACACTGTTGTTCTTCTTTCAAAAAAAGGTCTTTGGAAAGAAGAATACGCAAAAGAGGCACCAGATTTGTAAGTCTGCATCTCATTTGCATTTTCAGTTTCCCTCATTTGCATGCGTCTTTCAAAAGAGGAATGCAAGTGTAGACACAGCCTAAGTTAAAAAAAATGTATCAGATGATAGTGGCTTAATATGGAACGTTATTCATATCAAAGTATTTGAAAGGACTATAGCTGCCAATCCACACTGATAGTGATCCTTACTTCAATTTCCAAACGGAAAAACCCCATTCCGTAGCTTAGAAAAGAAGGCAAACAAGCTAAATTCCTTCTTTTTTATGTATGTAATCAATAAAATAGATAATGAAGAGGACAGGCAATCCAGGTAGTTCTGCAATCAGTCTGCAAGCAAATGACATGCATTGATGCATTTTAGCATGGCTAAATGTAAACATCTAGGAACAAAGACTGTAGAAGTGGGAACCACTGGTCCAAAATAAAGATTTGGGGATGAGGGTGGATAATTAAGTGAACCTCCCTTCCCAATGCAATTCCCTGGCCAAATAGGCCATTGCGTTCCTGGGATGCATAAGTAGAGGAGTCTCCAGTGGAGGTAGAGAGGTTATTTAGCACCTGTGCAATCATTTAGGAATGCTGTATTGTAGTGCCCATAATTCAGGAAGGAAATTGATAAGTGAGCAGGTTCAGAGAAGAGCCACAAGAATAATTAAGGGTTTAGAAAACATGACATAATGGTAGGCTCAAGGAGCTCAGTCTATTGTACTTAATGAAAAGGTTAAGGGCTCTAATAAGTCTATAAGTCTTTTGCTACATCTACACTAGAAGCATTTGTCTACATAAGTTACTGTCAGAAGAGATGTTCCGACAAAACTTCTGTCAACAGATTACATCTACACATAAAAGCGGATCAATCTTTTGACACACTGTTGACAAAACAGCTCCTCAGCACATCTACATAGCCTTTTTTGTCGACAGTTTCTGTTGGTTAAATGCATTTTGTGTGTAGATGTTCTGTGAGTTTTGTCAACAAAAGTCCAATTTTGTCTACTAAACTCTCTAGTGTAGATGCAGCCTTTAAGTTGGTAAATACATACATGGGAAACAAATATTTAATAATGGTCTTTTCAATTTAGCAGAGAAAGTCATAATACTACCTAATTGCTTGAAGCTGATGCTAAATAAATTCAGACTAGAAATAAGTCTTAGACTTTTAACAATGAAGGTAAATAACCACTGGAATAGATTGAACTTTTGGTAAGTTCTCCATCCCTGGCAATTCTGAAATCAAGATTGGAAGTTCTTCTTAAAGACATCCTCCAGCAATTATTTTGGGGTATTCTATAGCCAGCGTAAAGTAGTAGGTCAGATTAGATGGTCATAATGATCCCTCCAGGAGTTAGAATCTATGAATCTGTGATGAGAGAAGAAAGACATTTCTTATGAACATATAGCAGATGTCCTATCAATGGGAATATGGTGTATGGGTGTTAGGGTGTGGTTAAAAGTTGTCCTGTAACTTGGCATTTCCTTGCTTTTAAGGAATTGTCACATTTACACAACCTTAATTCTTTTTATAGGAAGTGTATGTTGGTGTAGTAGATACTCTAGAGCTTGCTCTCAGAAGTACAATATTCAAAATCCAAACACTGTTGCATAGTTGTGATTATGTATTATAAATAGAGGCAGGTCAGAATATTTCAGATAAAAAGCTTTTTAGTCAAAAATGAAAAATTTTGTAACAAAAGTTATTTCTGACACATATCCCCTTATTCTCACCCCTAACCCCTAAAAAGAGAGAGAACAGAATTTTTTTGGAAAAAAACAATTTACAGAGTATTTTTGAAATTTTTTATTTTGTAATTTGGGAAAATGCGCACTTACTCTGTTTTTCATCTTGATCTATGCAGAAAAGAGAGTCTTTAAAATGGCTAAAAAGATAGACAGTAGCACTTTGATTTTGTTTTGCGGTTGGTCAGTTGGTTGGTTGGTTTGGGTTTCTAACAGTTCTCTCTCTCTCGCTCACTCTCTCTCTTTAATCAATCTTTAAGCGAAAGAAAGTAACACTGACTTCTTTCTAGTTGGAAAATAAAATGTGAGAAAGTGCCTGGGGGTGGATGGTATGCACTGTCTTCCACCTTTTTACTGCTTTCTAGAGAGAAAATACCAGAAAACAAGAAGTGAGGAGAAATAGGTTTTTCCACATTCCCTTGATTTTTTTTTAAATTTGCCATGAGAAAATAATTATTTCTGTATAAGAAAACTTTAAATGGGGACTTTTTTCCCAATCAAAATCCTCATTTTGGCAATCTCTCAGCATAAACTACATGATTTTTATTGATTGTCTTCATTGTTTCCAGATTTGAGCAGGATAGCATGTATGTGACCCAATATTTCATGGCATATTGAACAGATAAATATTTACACTTATATGGATATCCCCCTGAAATCAAAGTTTCCCTATCTAAACCATTTTGCGTTATTGTAGCCTTAATCAGACCTCTGGTGAAGTGATCACAAAAAATAAATTTTAAATTTTGTAGAGGTGTTTGAGCATAAGATGTGAAAACTAGCTTTATACAATCACTTACGTTAATAATATTATATGGTGTTTCAGGGAATTATAAAAAAGGAAACTTGTTAATTGAACAATCATACACTGAAAGCCTTTTGCACAATTTGACACCTCTGTAATTTCTCTTGTTTGTATCTTCTTGTCTAATTAAGCCACCTGAACATATTCACAGGAGTATTTAAAACAGTGTTTTTTCCACGAAAGATAAAACTTTCTTACCTGATGAGGTCTCCAAAGATCATCTCCTTCTAATCAGTCATTTCTACTAATTCTTTCACTGGCAATTAACCTATTCAAATAATTTTGGGGACAATCTGGAAGGTTCCAATAGTCAAATGCAGTTAGCAAACCTGTTTCCAAAGCCACTATTGGCAAATTATTGCACAAGGTGCCATGATTTCCCTTGACTCTACCAGATACTATTGCTTAAAGATCCAGTTTCTGTAAAAACACACATAGGTCAAAAACTGAGGGAGGGATGGAAAGAGTCATTTTAGTCATGTGTTTTTTGGCATAGAACTGTTCAGTGTATAATCTGTATAAATGTTAGCTTTCTAAATAAACATAACCTCTGGTTTCATGAAAGCAGGGACTAAAGTTGAAACTTGTTCCATTCATTAAACAACTTTTCAAAACTAGCAGTTGTTTTGTCCTAAACAGGCATAAATCTGACAAATTAAAAAATGATGCTGAGGATAAGGTTGCCAGAGCAATTTTATGCCTTTATTTTTCACAAATCAGTAGATGGATGTAGGCCAGCTATGTCTCCTAGGCTACCGATTTAGCTCTTTAAGCAGCAATGAGGGGGTGATAAAAAATTTGGCCATATGCATGTGTGGAGGTGGAAGTCAGGGTTAATAATGTAATTATCAGGGCTGTTAGTGCTGCAGCACATTGAATCTCTAAGATGGCAGCTGTCTGCCAGTTGCAGGGCTCCCCTTGGGCAGATACAGCACATGCAACTGTGTAGGGAAGCCGAGAAACGGGGCCCTACCGGAACAGCAGGTAAGAGCATGTTGGCTCCCACGCCCTCAGTGTGCTTTCCAGTCTCCTTAAGCAGGGCCTGTATTTACAGAGTCAGCTATGCTGTTGCAGCACATTCTGTATGAGGGTGAGCATGCAAGAGTCTCTGTGAGGAACTGGGACTCTCCTCTGCTGTGAGGTGGGCCAGGTGGCTTGATATACTTTACTGCCTCTCTCTACTCCTCCCAGGCTGCTGCAGTGTCTGCTCACATGGAGCTCGGTGTATGTCCGCAATGGGGGAGGGGATTCTTCTGGGAGCACAAGTTTAATAATAATACATAGGGCCCCATAAATCCTAAGGACAGCCATGGCCAGGTGCACCATGACTTGTAAGCAGCTTCAGCAGCTAGGCTTTCAGGCATTTGTCCTAGGGGTCCCTCCCACTAACCAGTCAGACACATGGCTAAGTGAAAAGGCTGGTGGAAAGGGAAAGGTGGCAGATATGTTTAAACAATGACAATTAGCAGTGCAAAAGTGGTTCAGGCTTGGGTCCCTAACTCAGTCCAGCTGAGAATTAAGGCACGTGAAGGATTGTGCCTGAGGTGCTGTTGACAGGTTGGTCCTAGTTAAGCAAATAGGAGCTTGCAGATTTACTTAATATCTTTCAGTGGGGCTGCTACTTCCCAACTAGGCCTGGGCATCACCAGCTTCAGGATGTTCCCCTTTGCCTGGGCAGAGAACGGGGGAAAGTGCAATGGGAAGGAAGTGAACAGGAGTTGCAGCTCTGCTTAGCATATCTATCACGATACACTAAACTGCGTGCCAACAGCATGCGGATGTTTTGGGCAGATCTTCAGTTTCATCAGTTATTACTTTGGGGATTTTCTTCTGATGGCATAAACATCACACTATGGGAGCCATGTAATGTCCTTTTGGCATAAGGGACACACAGGAAGCAGCCACGGTCAAACTGCGTGTTAGCCAACTTTGAACTTCCACAAAACTGTTCTAGCCTAAGAGGCAATTTGCTCCAAATTCTCAATATGTCATTGCTATTAAAATTCACCCCTCACTTCTGAGACTTAAAAGAAGCAACAGTCTCTGTTTACTTGATCCTGCAGCATTAAAGTGTGTGCACAAACATGTACATGCCTGAGACAGGAGTGTTCTTTCCATATCTTTCAGGGAAATTTCAAATACAATGGAAAGTGAAGATTAAAAACAAACATCCATCTAAAAACATTTTTAGAGTAATAGTCAACATATCCTGCATGTTCTGAAATGCCTTAAAAGGGAACAATCTTATTAATAGGGATGAAAATACTCCATTTCATACTGTACGACTTATTTCACTTTCTATATTAACAGTCGTAAGTAGGAGAAGAGAAAATATGGGATTGCAATCAACTCTTCCCCTGAGTGCTGGTTATTCATGAATTGTATATCTGTCACCATTTCCTGATTATTTTATTTTATTTTATTTTTGGCAGCACCATCTGAATTTAGGGCACAACGCTTTTTATAATGTACTTACAAAACTGACTGTGCTACCCATTCCAGCTCCTACATCCTATATTTATTATCTTAAATTACTGACATGTTCTTAATGTGTGGCTAATAAGAGACCCTTGTTGTTTTAAATATGAATCTAACAAAGAAAATATATGTTTTAGTGAAATTAGTGTCTTCCGCTCTTAGATGTTCAAGTTCAGCAAATCCCACAAGAATAAAGCTGCCTGTAAATGAAGGTTTACAAAGTAATAGATCTTGTATAAATAGCTATACAGTGTTAAGCAGAAGAAGGGTGTGGAGATATCTGTTATAATGTGGTATCCTACCCATATGGAGTCAATATTTCAAGGTGTTACACATTTTTTTTTTCAGTCATTATTCAGTCATCTAATTTTTACTCAGTTAAAAACTAAGGACTTCCACTTTGATTTATGCTTTGGGCTGTTTGGCAGTGTGCAACTAGGTAGCATAGAACAGCATACATTAGGGGTAATTTAAAGATACCACCTATGTAAGTGTGTGCATTCTTATCACACAGCTCACCATGTACCCAATTTTTGCCTTGCTTATACCCTTTTAGATCTTGAATGTGCCCTGGGAGCCTTTCCACTGTCTGTGTCAGTATTTCAGGAGGAATAAGAAAAGAGTCCAGGGTATATTTCAACTGTGATAGGTGAAATATAAACCATACTCACATGGATGAGCTGCAAACACAAAGAAAAACTCTTGTAAGTAGGTGGGACAGACAGGCAATAAGTGAAAGTCAAGAAAAGATAGACTTTGAGTGTGAGACGTGAAGGGTAGAAGTCAAAATACAGAATGCTGCTCTGAGGAAATTGGCACTTGTGCTGAGCTGGAATTTTTGCAGTCACCTCCACAGAAACTCTTATCACTTCCCAGAGTGTCACCATAAGCCTGTGACATGATTCTGAAGCTACCAAGTAAGAAATTCTTTTGTCCCTTTCTCCAGTCCAAAGGACAAGGACATGGTATAAGGTTCCACAGCTCCTCCAATTTAAACTTAAGAAAATTGATAATATGCCAACCTCAGTATCACTTTTGGGTAGATTGACATTTTTTTCCCGAGTCTTACAAGAGCTGGCAAATCAAATAAAAGAAAAAAATATATCAACACAGCTTATTGAAACTAGTTTTATGAGACTTTGAAGGATGAATGTGTATAGGAAAATAGGCATATAACTCCCTTGAAAAACTCAGAACTAGCAACTAAATTTGGATCCAAATCCCTGACACCTAACTCAAATGTCTTGATATTCTGAACAATTTCTAAAGTTAAACAAAACAGGGTGAACACTTTGCATAGCTCTCTTTAAGCTAACTGGGTCCTTTGAAACTGAAACCTGGTTTACATTTGAACAAAACTGTGTCAGTAAGGAGTGTTATGTTTTTTAAGCTGACATAGTTGTGCTAATGGAGATGCAGATACACTGGTATAAAACACTTTCTTCCAGTATAGCTTGTTTTGATTCGCCAAACCAGAATGAGTTACACAGGTATAAACCCTTTCACTCTGGTATCACTGTTCGTACACTGAGGAGGTTTGCCACTTTGATTAGGTTGGCATAGCTGAAGCAACAAAACTTTTAAATGTAGGCAAGGCCTTAGATATGTGTCTGCTCACTTTCTTAACAAAACAGTTTTCAGTGCCATTTGTACTGCAGCACCAAAGTATTTGTCTCCTCTAGCATTTACATATGTTCTGATTATAGAATACCTATTGCCAATGAGCATCTAGGGGACAAGCTTGAAATTCTGAGATGTCAAGTCAAGTTTCCAGTGACGGCAGTTGCAAAATTTATAAACTCAGGGAAGTTAATTCTGGAAATCACTGGGAGACAATGAGTATGGGCCTCATTACTTTATTTTTCTAGCTATATAAAACTGCACTTTAAATTGTGCTCATTTACTGGACTTCAGCAGCTAATCTAGGTATTTAAACCATTACCAAAAAGGTTCATAACTTACAGTATTTAATTTTAAATATCGCTGGATGTCTGTAATATTATCCTTCATACTGTTATTTTTCAGTGTCAGGTAAAAGGGAGGTTTTGACACTGCTAATATAATGTGGGGGTGTTAATCTTATAATTGCCCTGTCAGCACTTTGTGTCAGGGTGTTAATGACCAGCTTTCAGCCACTCAGAATTGCTTTCCAATAAAAATAATGCCAGCATCTAGCCAACCAGCCACTATTCTGCTACTTAACTTTCTTTTCATACCATAAATAACAAAATTCTGTAGTCATGTGGCTATAAAGAACTTTCTCTCTACTTTTCATTGCCTTTTCTTTTTCCACACTCTCTTGAACTAAAAAGATTTTTCTATGTGTTTTGGTTATTACATTTCAAAATGTCCATAATATATCTTGAATAAGCACAACCCCTGGGACAGGATAAAAACACAGCTTTCAGCAGCGAGCAAAGCAATCACTCATATAAATTGTTATTAAATAACTATAACCCAAACACTAATGCTGCATTTCTGTAACTAGTCAATGGTTGTGCTAGGTCTTTATTTTGCTCTTTGTGCAGGAGAGGAGTTTTCCCACCATCCCGGCAGAAGGAATTGTATGACTCCAGATGAGTTATTTTACATATCTAGAGGCATATTGCACAAATAGCAGGGGCAGGAAAAGAGCAAGAAAAAAAGGGTGATCACTCAGAATAACAAACACAGAGTAATAAGCAGTTTTACAGCCATCCATAAGGCTTCCAGACATCATTTCATTCCTCTGTCAGGCCTGAATGCAATTCACTTCAAGATGGCACTGCTTTGGCTGGTAGAGTCAAGACACACCTGAGCTTTATAGGGCTACATCTATACTAGAGAGTTTTGTCAAAAAAATTGGGGTTTTGTTGGGAAAACTTGCAGTGCGTCTATAAGCAAAATGTGTTTTGTCCACAGTCTGTAGACAAAACTTGGCACTTCCAATGGCAGCGTTCTGGCAGACAGGGCTCTGGTTCACCGGGCAGCCCTGTTTGCTGAGCTTCTGGTTTGCTGTTCTGTTTAGAGAGCAGCTGGGCAGTCTGGCAACTCTCTGTCGACAGAGTGGCTTGCGCTTTCCGTCTGCGTTTGTGTGTGGATGTGATATGTCAACAAACGTTTTGCCAGAAGATCTCAAAGCCCAGGAAATTTTTGAACTTGCTTTTCGCATTTGCTTGCCTGGAGAGCTAACATAGCAACTGTCCATCTGACCATACTGGCGCCACCCAGCGAATGCCCTCCAGCTCGCGCTCCTATACCTGCATAACACTGTGACTCCACAGTGTTCTTGTTCTTGAGAACAGAACTGATGGTCCACCCTTTGCAGCTGCCCCATGAAGGCCAAGAGCAAACTTGAATGGTTGGTTTCCATCGCCTACAATAAGGCAAACATCAAGGCATTGTTATCAGACCCACAGCTCAGGAAGTGCAGCAGGATCAGGTGTGGTTGTTCTCAGCATTCTATGGCACAGCAGTCCAGATTCCATGCTTTGCGACAGAAATGGCTGGCACACAGGTTGCTGAGGTAGTTGAAAAGCCACATGACACATACACATGGAGAGTGGGATTGAGAAAACTGCATCATAGGACACTGAAACTACCCCTGTGGGGGCCAGCAAACCCTTCCCAAAACACTCTGCGGTAGAAAGCAACCAGTTGCCAAGTGGGATAGCTACCCACAGTGCACTGCAAAGTGCAAGAGCTGTGACTGTGGACATCCTTTGCCAACACAAGCAGTACAGTGTGGCCATGCAACAATGGCGATAGGGAGAGGTACACATATCTCATAAGAGCTGGAAGGGACCTCAATGAGTCCAGTCCCCTGCCCTCTTGGTAGGATCAAGCATCATCCCTGACAGATTTTTTTTAAGTCCCAGACTCCTAAATGGCCTCCTCAAGGATTTAACTCACAACCGTGGGTTTAGCTGTCCAATGCTCAAACCACTGAGCTCAATTACAGCAGTGTCTGTACACTGGCATAACATACGCCTACCTTACAGTGCAGAGAAGTCCTTCATACTTAACTTTAAGTATTTGAATAGTTCCACTGAAGTCAGTGAGGCTGCTCACATGCTTGAAATTAAGCATGTGTGTGTGTTTCCAGAAGCATGGGTCTAGGTATTAAACTAGAAATATCCTTCTCAGTATTTCTTTTCAGCAACTCTCTTGGCTCTAGCACTTAGAAAAACTTACATTTCCCATTGGCTCTTTGAAAAGGTTTCTTATCCTGCTTTAGTTTGGCTCTTTATTTTGCGTGCAATGGATGCATTCAGGCTCAAAAAATAAACAGATCTATGTGTGGAGCTGTGCAAAATTTCCTTTCCACCAGCAAATCGTCACACTTTAACAGATTTGCAAAAAACCAAAAAACACTTTTGGCTCTCACTTTAGGAAACATAGCGGTCTGCTATGATATATAGTCCCATGCTCATTTCTCGCCCTAGTAATCCTCAGCCAAGATTGGGCATACTTGATTGACAATTATGTGCACAATTCCTATACAGAAGCCATGAGGCAGGCTGAGACCTACTACTTCTAATAGGAAAGAGCAGTTAGCAGTGCACTATTTTTCACTCTGAAGTCCTAGTCACTTTTGCAATTGTCCATAAGAAGGAAGTTAAATACCTTCAGTGTGAGGACCTGTGTCAGTCACCAGTAGTAGCAAGTAGTGAATCAAACTTGCATATATACAAGGAAATATCTTTTCCTCTGCAAATCCCAGGGAATTGTGAATTGGTTACTTTTTCCAGCTCTGTTTTCCAAGCAAATGTCAGATTCGACTCATGAACTATGAGGGTCTGTTAAGACTTAGTTCACTATAGCTCAGATGAAGTGATCCAGAACTCCTATCCAAACAGCTGTGGGTCCTATTTTAATTTCAGCCTACAGGCTGTAAAACTTCAGACCTCAAGTTCCCTAAGGAAGTCTTGCATAAGCATTGTTCTCAATTAGTAGGGCTGAGAGCACAGAGAATGCAAGACATCCAGCATTTAGTTGACCTTGGAACAGTCCAGATAAATGGTCAGGTCTCCCTGGCTGCGTCTACACGTGCACGCTACTTCGAAGTAGCGGCAGTAACTTCGAAATAGCGCCCGTCACGTCTACACGTGTTGGGCGCTATTTCGAAGTTGAAATCGACGTTAGGCGGCGAGACGTCGAAGTCGCTAACCCCATGAGCGGATGGGAATAGCGCCCTACTTCGACGTTCAACATCGAAGTAGGGACGTGTAGACGATCCGCGTCCCGCAACATCGAAATAGCGGGGTCCTCCATGGCGGCCATCAGCTGGGGGGTTGAGAGATACTCTCTCTCCAGCCCTTGCGGGGCTCTGTGGTCACCGTGGGCAGCAGCCCTTAGCCCAGGGCTTCTGGCTGCTGCTGCTGCAGCTGGGGGTCCGTGCTGCATATACAGGGTCTGCAACTAGTTGTTGGCTCTGTGTATCTTTCACTGTTTAATGAAAGTGTGTCTGGGAGGGGCCCTTTAAGGGAGCGGCTTGCTGTTGAGTCCGCCCCGTGACCCTGTCTGCAGCTGTGCCTGGCTCCCTTATTTCGATGTGTGCTACTTTGCCGTGTAGACGTTCCCTCGTTGTGCCTATTTCGATGTTGGGCTGAGCAACGTCGAAGTTGAACATCGACGTTGCCAGCCCTGGAGGACGTGTAGACGTTATTCATCGAAATAGCCTATTTCGATGTCGCAACATCGAAATAAGCTATTTCGAAGTTGGGTGCACGTGTAGACGTAGCCCCTGAGATGTATGTGTATATATAAGCCCTATTAATGGGAATGGGAATTACATGTGCACACTGAGAGTAGAATATATCCTTAAGTAAGCAAATTAGGATGAGCCAAGAACAATCAAACTTTGTTACATTTTAGAATTTGGCCAAAACAATAGCTATTCAAAACTAATTTTATAGGTTAACCAAATCTGTCCATCTGTGATGGGACTTTGGACTCCAGTAGAAATTGTTTTATTTTCTAAGGTTTTAACAGTTTCATTTTGATATGTGGTCCAAAACCTCTTGTGCAAAGCGGAAGCAGCTGTTTGCACAGAGGAGACATGGAATCCCACAGGAGAACTGCGGCAAGCACAGTGCCTGTGAACTCTGGAGATGCAGCCAGAAGGAGGGAATGGTATTTTGCTTTTGTTCTGTCTTCTGCCTGCAGAGAGAGTGAGGAGATAGAAAAGTGAAAACTCCATGTACATTGGATTTGACAGCCCTGAAGACAGAAGCCTGGGCAGTAGAAATGTAAACTTCCCTTCTCCCCCATGCTGCCTCAATCCTGAGATGATATCATAGTTTGTCCTCCTTGCCTGTTCAACACCTGGCCTACAATGCTGAAACTTCCAACAAGGTTATCAATTATCACCAATTTGGACAGAATTTTGTGTGATGCAGACATCTCATCAATGCAAATTTTAACTCAAGACTTTTACCACAACCTGACCAATAGCCATCAATTGGTAACAACTTTCAAACTCCGTTGACCTGCATTTGATCAGCGCTGGTTAAAATGCCCATTAAAATTACCTATGGCTGTATGGCTAAGCCTCAAGGCTGCTTGGAGAATGTTTCAGGGTGTTTGAAATGTGCATACCTGTCTGCAGTGATTTTTTTGTGTTGGCAAGTGAATTTTGGCAGCATCAGTTTCTCTGAGTTTGTCAAGTTATCTGCTTTTAAACGTGAAGCAGAAACTTTGATTGGAGCCAGCATTTTTAATAGCCAATCAGTTTTCAGAAGGAAATCAGCAAGACCTGCCAGTACAAAGTGTACCATGAATACTGAGGCAGGAGCAATGCCTGTGACATTCTTTCACTCTGGCTCTTCCTTTCAATAGCAAACCAGAAATGCTTTCCACATATGGTTTAAAAAAAATAGGAATTTTAATGCGAATCCCTGGGTTACATGAGTTTAAATAAAGCAGAACTATGGATCCATAAACTGGGTTGCAACACTTAAAGTAAACATGATTTGGTTTCTTTTCTTTTTCATCCAGAAATATGACTGACTTATATGTAGCTTCCCCTCCCAGACCTTTTCACAACTTTATTACCCCTTCTTGGATAACTATACACGTCAGTACTTCTGACAAGTATTTATTAAAGACCACCAATTTTTGGATGCCTCCAGCTTACATAGTGAAGTTGAGTCAATTTGTGCAAATATGTTTAGACATCCCAGATGAGACATATAAGCTATGTCTACACTAGAGATTTTTGTAGACAAAACTGGGGTTTTGTGAACAAAACTCGCGGAGCGTTGACACACAAAATGTTTTGTCTACAGATACTGTTGACAAAAAAGCTGTGTAGACACTCCAGGGTGCCCTTTTGTGGACAAAGCAGATTGAAAGATACATCCACTTTTATCTGTAGATGTCATTTGTCTGCAGAAGTTTTGTCAGAACATCTCTTTCGACAGTAACTTCGGTAGACAAATGCATCTAGTGAGACGTAGCCATAGTGCTGGTTGGTATAAGGGTAGCACCAAATGAGATACAGGCTTAAATGTACAATGACTGATAAGAAAAGAGTAAAACACAGGTACTGCCTTAATGAGTTTAAAGTCGGACCATGCCTTTCATTTATGAACTCACGTTTCAGGGCTAACTGCAGTTTGCTAATTGGTGAACATGAAACACAAGAATAAGTGATACAACTTCTTGTGTACAGATTTTTTATAATGATCTGTATTTCAATGGTTCCTTTAATCTAAACCTCTCTGTGCAGCACCCCGCAGTACTAAGCTGTGTCAATTATATGAGAGTCTACCAACATGGGTAATTTTTCTATTTTGCATGTCACTGGACTTGCACACTGGGTTAATTAATACTTGTTTCCAAGAGCTCTTCTGAGACCAAAGACAAATTCATCTGCCAGTTAAATGTTGTGCAATGATAAAAGTCGATCATTTTAACAACCTTGGATCCAAACCATGAGTCCCTGGAGTTTTTTTCTTAAATAAAGCAACATATCCGACACTTGTCTGGAAAGTACCGGTCAGAAAGCAAACTAAGTTCTGGACGCACTACATACAGTTAGAGCTGTTCAAACTATTCACAGTGAACAAATTGAGTCCTTTTTTTTCCCCTTCCAAGCCGGGATTTTTTTCACATGTAACTCTTCTGAACCCAGCAGCAGATAGGGCCAGGTTCAATATCTTTCCATCAATCCAACACATAAATGGTTTGAGCTCCCAACCAATAGCCTGGGAAATTCACACACCAGTCCTGGGCATCTCTGAGAGGCAATACTTCCCCACCACAAGCACAGCATCTGTGTGGAAAGGAAACTTTTAATAAAAAGAGGGAAGTCAATTAGCATTAACTTGGGGAAACACCACAAAAAGCATCCATAAACATACATCACAAGTAAAAGTCCCAGCCCAAGCAGGTTGGGCAGTGGCGTTTTCCCCCTCGGGTTCTTTGAATCCAACAATCTAAAAGTCTTCTTCATACGACCACACCTTCTCTGCATCCCATTCACAGTTGCTACTCTTGGCTAGTGCAGACACAGAGGTGCATCCGCAGACATCACCTCCAAACCAGGGTGAGGTGGGGATGCAAAGGGGCATCTTCCTCACTCCAGTTGCAGCTCGCTGCTCTCCACCACTGCCTTCCTGGCTGCTCATCATGCCTTTTGCTGCCACTCTGCTGGCCACACATTGTGCTTCTCTGCTGCTACCCTGCTGGTTGTTCATCGCACTTCTTCACCGGCTCACCATCCACCTCTCAGATGCAACCGCTTCACATCAGTTTTTTCATAATTTTTTAAGCTTAACAGAAACACTGTTGCACATCAAGTGATGTCAGCTCTAACAGAGCAATTTTAAAACAAAAAAGAGGCTCCTACTGAAGCCTGTTTAGCTCTATTCTTGGAACAGAGGGAAGAAGCAGGCTGAACCAGTCTTAGTGTCAGACACCTGAGGATGTGCAGCCTGCTAATCAAGAGCCCTGCTTTTCCACTCACAACACTGACATTTGAGCTCTTGACCAGCCAAGGTTCTTTAAACTGACAGTGTCTCACTTCTTTGGGAAAAGTTAAGCAGAGCCTGTCTTTGCTGTATTCCCACAATAATTTCAAACACACCCAGAGTCTCTTCTTCACTTTTCTAGCTAGCCGTCAGTGAAGCATTAATTCAGATCCTGCGTACGTACAAATATGTTTCCTATAGGGCACAGAATGGTGTAGTAGGAAGGGCACGGCATTCTATCATGAATCTGTGTTTCTAAACCAGAACGTATGTACTCACAAATGAACAAATTAATTGCACAAGATGAGGTTTCATTGAATATTGGCCTGAACAATGCCTAATTTATCCAAATGTTTTGAAATTGTAAGTCCCCTCCACGTGAATCCATTCACTTTGTTTGCAGGATCAAAAACACTTTTACAAATATTTGCCCTGGTGAAAATTGCATTTTGTCCCTTTTTCCATGAACAGTTAGTAGCCATGTTAACTTCCTCACCATTACGCCATTGCAGTGTTGGTCATTTACTTTTGAGTAAGCACTATGGTGTTTTATTGTTTATTATTATTTACAGCAGCATAGATTTATATGGCAATTCCCAAACATATAGTTCTCTTATTATAATTAAATATTTCAGGTAATTTGATATATTTTTAAAAAAAGGTTTCAGATAAATTGGGTAATTCAGCTGTTAAATTATAGGTTGTGGTAAGAAGAACTATATAGTCTGATTATTTAGATTGTAAGATCTTTGGGACACAGAGTACCTGTTCTGTGTTTATTTAGCACCTAACAAAAATGGATTGGTCCTCCACGCTTGGGACATTTTGGTGCCATCATAATACAAATAATAAACATTATAGAATATTGTACAGCTACAATAATCGAATAGTCTCTTAGTCTCTAAGTTTAATTACAGGTAGTTTTTCTGAATTTGCTAGTGAATATTTAATTTTTTTTTTTTTTGTTTCTACATCGCAAGGTGGTATTAGGAAGCATGGAGCCGTTCAGAGAATCAGGATAGTGTGTAGGAAATAATGACCTTGAAAAAACTAGCCATGTTTCTAAGGACAAAACTGGTGATTATTTCCCTGGCTGGTTTCCTTTTATCACCTACAGGCAAGAGTGATTTCCACGTGCAGTTGGACAAAGATCACAAATCTAGTTTCCTCTTTGTTAGTAACATAAATTAAAAGTATTCCTTACCATGATTTGAAAAACACTGGGAAAACAACAACAGCCCTATTATTCTGTGAAAATGGGCAGGGTAATTTAAGGATCGCCATTATGGTGCATGTTGTTATTTTTCTCTTCTATTTAGCCTTTTTCTATAATATTCACTGCATGTTTATATTTAGAGCCTAATTTTGCGTTTCTTGCACACCCTAAAGTTCCATCCACTTCGGTAGGAGTTTGGCAAAAACAAGGAATGCCTGCTGAAGCCCAGATTCCTGATTTATGCATTATATGTTTCTTTGTATCTGAATGAAAGACTGTGACTGTATTTCATGATCCCATCATTAGGCTGCTGGTTAATATTTATATTGGAAGCCAAAATCTTTAATCAAAATATAGTTTAGAAAAAAAAGGTTACTTTGGAAATTCTGGTCTTAGTTATATAACTATTCCTCAATTCCATGCTGTTCTGAAGATCATATAACAAATCCGAGGTTTGAAACTGTGCCGAGCACTATCCCTTTTGTGCATATAAGCAAGAAGCTCAAAATTAGCCATGGTGTTTTCCTTCCTATAAATTTTGCCAATCTCAGCAAGGCATGTTTATTACAACTTTTACAAATTATATACTAACATAAACCCAGGCTGAATTCTTGTCTGAGATGAATTCCTATGCTACTCACGTTAAGCTTTCTAAAAATATATCTAATAAAAATGTACATGATTTTAAATAGACTCAATTCAAGGGTAATTTAGGTTGGTACGCCTTCCAGAGATGGCCTATAAGAACGTGATCACTACATAGGTTCAGGGTCTGGCTAGCCTTTAGTTTGCTTACAACAGCTGAAGCAGCCTTTGGAAATATTGTTACAGTCAGATGGGAATCAAGGCTATTAGATTGTTTATTGCTGCTTCCACCAGCCTTGACCATGAGAGTAAGATACTTAAAACCATTTCCAGTCCTTGATCCCACCCATTTCAATGGAGTTATACCTAGGGTGAACCTGGACAACTATCTCTATGGTGCTCCATTTTGCCACATGCAAAATGGATATATTACTATTTATTTGCCTACTAGAGAGGTAGATGTGAAGATCAGTCAAGTAATATTTTCCTGATGTTATCAAAAACAAGTTGCCTGAAAGATGGAAATCCAGACTGAAAATAACCATGTGATTTAAAAAAAAAAAAAACCCTCTTGGTAATCGTTTGTTTTGTGTTGTTTCTTTAATGGCTAGATACAGCTTTGGAGTCCAAGCTGGCTTCCGTTACAATCACTAGATCACTAGGGCTGAGTGGAGAATACTAATGAAGTGCTGTGATGACTATGCAGCACTTCATTAGGCTAATTCTCCCCGTGGCAACTTTGAAGTGTCAAACTTCCAAGTGCCGGCATGCCGTGTAGCCAAGGCACTTTGAAGTGCCTGCGCTATTTCGAAGTGCCCTTACTCCTCAAAATTTTGGGAAGTAAGAGCACTTTGAAGTTGCATGGATACTTCAAAGTATCCATAGCATGGGAAGATTTACTCTAATTTGCCATTTTACATCAATAGGGGGCAAAATGAAATGCATGTTCCCTGAAATGTAGTCTGATCTGAAACACACTGAATCAGTGGAAATACCTCCATTGGTTTCAGTGAGATTTCAATGAGGTCCATAATGCCTTGATTATATTTCTTTTCTCCAGGCTATGATTATTAAAAGTGTCACACAAACACTTTTTCAATTTCCCAAATGTGTTACATATTTCTAATACAGCCACAAACCTCCCATTTGTGGGACTTTATAAATGTCACAGACATTAATAATATATTGTTGGTCAATAATATTAATATTTAGTACTTCAAAGTGATCATTTATGTAAGTTAGACTGAATAAACTGCTAATGTAGAGTCTTCATTATACAGTAACATTTTAAAATGGCTTGGCCAAGGGATGGGAATAAATTAACCCTGTGGGAAGAGGTTCCCAGCCTAAGTATAGTTTTATTATTGAATAAACTATATCAAGTTTTCAACAAAACCCAAAGGAATAACATAGAAAAGCATCATCATGTTAACAACCTTTTCTTCACACCTCTGAACCCAGTGGTTGTAAATTAGAGGCATGGCAAAAATTATGGGATTACAAGTAGACGCCATTAAAAAAAGGGGAATTACTTTAATTACCTCTGTCTTACATGACCCATGTATTTGGCCTTTTATAAATTCAAAATCCCAAGGCCCAATCGTCACCTAGAAATTTTTCTTCAATAACACATTATTTTAAAAATGTACACAGATGTGTGAACAGTATTAATTTGGATACTTCAGTTTATTCTGGTCGAAAATACAGAAGCAAAGGGACACGCTGTTAATAAAAGGCATCAATTTACTAAAATACACCTGCCATTCATCATTCAGAAAATTGTGAGGGCATTGTTCACAACTTCCTTTGCTGTTCAGACCAACTTCCAACAAAGTCTTTCCATGTCTTTCCATTAATCTCCATTAAGGGGTTGGATAGCAACGGTCAAGGCTGTTCCCCACTCTGTCGATTCTAATGCAGAAGAGGGGGCCTGCAAGAACTTTTAAGTACCCTGCCACTAAGTCTGTGTCTAGATTCAGTCAGGCTGCTGGCAGCGTGATGCAAATGAGGGTTCACAAAATTGGAAATGGCTGCTTATTTGCATATTTACACAGCTCAGGGGCTGGCGACAGTGCAGGTGTTTTCCTGCAGAACCACATCTACACTGCTTGGTTTCTTCCATGAATATATAAATGAGATGTGTGAATATGCAAATGAGCTGTCATTTGCAATTTTGTGAACCCTGATTTGCATCATGCTGCCGGCAGCTCAACTGAATCTGGATGCATTCTAAAAGTTTCTGCTTAAAAAAACTCCCCACATTTACATATTTGCTGACCCTGGAGAAGATGGTGCTACCACCCAAGTTTAAACCCCCCTTTCAAGAACCCAGGAAGACATTCTTGTGATGTCTTCCCATGGGGTAACCCCAAGCTCTTAATCTTCCTCAGAAGAGATCTTAATAGCTGACCTTTCAGTCACAGGAACATGCAAATAGAAACTCCGATCTTCAAGGACACAGGAAACAGATCATGGTCTTAGCACAAAACAAAACAAAGATGACATACTTTATAAGTATACTGAGTTGCTGGGTGCCACAGAGCAACTGAAAAAAAGGTGGATTAAAACACAAAGAATTGCTTCCATGTGATTCAGTTTAAAAGTCACATGTATGGGGAGGGGGGTGGAAATGGCACAATATTTTACATCTGTCTTAGAAGCCCCACAAACCGAACCCAACATTAGAAGGAAAAAAAACTGTCTGCATCTGATTAAAGATGCCCTTTCTACTTACATATCTGATGTTCCAAGATTCCTCTCTCAGTATGGATATTACTGAAAAATTCCATACCTGGGTTCATGGCTTAATCTGTCTCTCCCAGCCCACCTTTGCTCAAACAAATGACTGTTGCAGGCAAAACCTGCTTCAATTAAAAAAAAAAAAAAAACTTTCTCTTCCTATTGGCTTACCTGTCTCCTTGCCAACACTTCCTGGGGCTTTTCAGGGACCCACTATCTTTGTATTTAACCATTTACAGGCAATGTAGTAAACAACATTGGGATGTCTAAAAAAGGGTAGTAGCCCAACCATCCATTGCAGAGTCCTTAAAGTAACAGGAACTTCATGTTTTCCCCTGTCTGTTGATACCCCTAGCTCCAGCAAACTTTGGCTGGTGGATTGAACCTTGGATATCATTACTAGCCAGTAGCTTTAAAGTAGATGGTGAGGGGCATGCAACTGGCCCCAGAACTGGGGAGATTCTTTGAAGTTTTCAGCTTTGTCCAGAGAATTTGGCATCTTTTTTTATTTTTAAATCTAAGTGGTGAGTAAATGTTCCCATTCCATTACCATTTTTCACAGAAAACACTTTATAAATAAAGCAGTTATTATAGAAATGTCATTCTTATTCCCCCATAGACCTGATCATGGCCTGGCCATTGTTTATGCATTTCCTTTTTAAAAAAAATAACTTTTCCATGTTTGTCACTATCACTAGCCAAATTTCCACCATCTTTCTAGAATTTCTTTTCCACACTTTCAATCTCTCTAACCACTGTAAGCACCAGACGTAAAAAGTGACATATCCTAACAATTCCTTTTCATTCACCTCTGTTTTCATAGCTAGGGTATTTGAGAAATTCAAATGAAAAAAACAAATAGCTGACATTTATTGAAGGAGGGTGGTTATGCAACCACATCATCACCAAGGCAGTTAATTTTTTTATAAAGTTTTATTACTGGTTTTAATTCTTAATATCTTTAGTTAGAAGACCAGTTGTCTATCCTTAAAAAAAGTTCATCATCTTGGTCTGAACGTCTTTGATTTTTCTTAAAGATTGATGCTTCTTTCAGTCATCCATCTAACAGATTTTAAAATGAGGTGTCAGATTGCATAAGTCAGGTAGGTTTATCCTATTCATGCCCTCTTGAGATATAAGCATAAAATTCAATGAGTTTTATCTTGAAATATTGTAAGTAGAAAGTCCATGTCACAAACAGTTGTTTACATCTTCTCTTTGTAAGGATGTGATGTGTTCTCAATAATCTTATTTCAAAAGTGAACTATGAAATGATGTACTAGAGCACTTTATAGGCCTGAGTCGGCTGAAACTGAAGCCAGCCTCAGTGTTGGTTGAAAATATGGGCGAAAAGATCACCATATAACATACTGATATTTAATAAATTGCATATTTATATAGCCCTTTTCTATATCCATCCTATATGCAAAGCAAAATGTTTACATGGGATTCTATCATTCTCTCTGTCTATATGAGTACAGTAAACCCTCGAAATGCGTGATTTCAAGTTGCACTTAACTTGTATTAATACAAGTTAAGCGCAACTCAAAATCTCGCTCCCCCAGCAGGCCCCGGTTCAACCCCCCTTAACCCCTCTCACCACCCACACACAGCTCCAGCTCACCGCTCCCCACACACAGCTCCTGCTCAACAAACCCCCCCGCCCCAGTTCAACCCACATGTGCATGACTCTGGTTCCAGCCTTCCTCCCCGGACCAACCCCCTTGCCCCATTTCAAATCCTGCCCCCGCCCACGCAACTCCAGCTTACCTCCACCCCCCACCTCCCCTGCAGCCCTAACCCACCCCAGGCTTAACCACCCCAGCCCTCTCCCATGGCTATGGCACCCATATCTTCCTGCCCCAAATATGGGAGCTATAAGGGAGGAGGGGCAGCTCCTCCTGACTGCACCAAACTCTGGGGAGTTAGCACACCCCCCAAGCCCCAGGGTAGCGGTAGCCATGGGCACTCCCTGTCCTCAGCCCTGGGGAAGTGGTTGTTGTTGGCACTCCCCACCCAGAGTCCTGGGAAAATGGTGGCAGTGGGCATTCCCCACCCGGAGCACAGGGAAAGCGGCAGCCGTGGGTGCTCCTGCCCCCAACCCCAGCCTCCCAGGGCCTTAATATGGGACAATTCATCCCTTTTACAAAATAAGTAGGAACACCTTTTTTTGTCATCTCAAATACGGGACTGTTCTGCCCAGTACAGGATGGTTGGTCACAGACCCAACACACTGACAGACTTAACCCTCACCCGACCCCCGCCCTCCCCCACCAGCCCAACCCAGGACTTACATTTCAAAAGGAGCTCCAGTTCGCCTGCTGCTTCCCCAGCTGCAGAACATGCGTTCTGCTGGGGAAAAAGCCACCCCTGATTTACCCAAAACTGGGGGAATGTGAGGCTGCGTGGAAACACAACCCTCATGTAAACTGAGGGTCTACTGTATAGACAAGGTGAGTGAGATAGTAGCTTTTGCTGGACCATCTCCTGTCAGAAAAAGAGAGAAGTTTTCAAGACGCGTAGAGCATTTCTTGAGGTGTGGGAACAGTACTTCTATCCCTCTTCTTACAAAAGTAATTCGTTCCATGAAAATTGTTTGTAAGGTGAAAGTTCATAAATTGAAAATGAAATTCCCATTAGTTTCAATGTAAAAAATGCTGACTGGTTCCTGACTCCCCCCCCAAAAAAAACACCTAATTTTTTCCCACATACGTTGCACTACTATACACTCAAAAAAATAAGAACAGTGCTACTTTATTGCTTTTTTATAACGTACGACCACTAGTCAGCTGCAAGCTTTCCTGAACAAGTATGACTTGGCCACAGTGATCCATGCTCTTGTCAAATCTCAACTGGATTATTGTAATGCACTGTATATGGGACTGCCTTTAAAGAATCTTCAGAAACTTCAGCTGGTCCAGAATGCAGTGCCAGAGTTTTAACTGTTATGCAAAGCACATTATGCCAGTGCTCTGGGAGCTGCACAGGTTCTGGTATTATTTCTGAGCATGATATAAGATATTGGTTATGACTTATAAAGCCCTAAATGGGCTGGGTCCATGGTATTTATAGGACTATCTTTTCCCATATGAACCTGCCCAGCGATTGAGGTGAGATGGGGGGGCTCTGCTCACTGTTCCCCCACTTAAGGAGATAAGATTAACATCAACACAGAACAAGGTATTCTCGGCCTTTGCTCCCAGCCTGTGGAATACTCTTCCATGGGATATTCGCATGGTGCCAACATTAATATTGTTTTGGCGCCAAGTTAAAGCCACCGTTTTTACTAGGGCTTTTATTCATGTTTGAGTGTGTGTGCGATACCTCTTTTGAGGTGTGTTACTATGTTTTATGTCTTTTTGGAGTTTTGTGCTTTTAAATCTTTCAATATGTTTATATTTTTTTAAAAAATTGTAAGCTGCCTCAAATATTTGAAATAGAGAGGTGGGATAAAAAATACTTCATAAAAATAATAAATAGTCAGTTCTTAGATAGTGATAAAGGTGGTGTTGATGCAAGTTCTGATGTGTAATCATCTGAAACAGTTCTGTAGTGACTTCAACCTCCTTAATTGGGGTTTTATCTTCAGCTTTTGAGATTGAGGATTCAGAATCAGCTGAAGGTGATGGGAGTTTATATGGAGGTGATGAGGATGAGGGCTGAAAAAAATGATAGAACTGAAGTTTGTAATGCAGCCCTCTTTTTCCTGTCCTACAACTCCTGATCACATAGAATGGCTTCATGTATTTGTCACTTGTATGCTGAACTCTTCTACGCTTGGGTTCTTGTCATTGAGAATTTGTGTAGTTGCCTCCAATGTACTGAAGAATTTTGAGGATGTTTTAGCATCCAGTATTTTTTGAGGTTCATCCAATTCTTCCTCCTCCTTTTCTGATAACCTTTCTGCATTCAGCTGAATTAATTCTTCATTAGTCAATTCTTCACAATGTGACAATTATAGGTCTTGAACATCATCCATGTCTACCTCATTGATTCCTGCTTGAGCTGCCAGTTTCACAATAGAATTTGAATCCCTTTTACTTCACCCTCAAAACCACAGAAATCATGAACATATTTCAGCAATAGCTTTTTCCTAACACCATTCAGGATACGTTGAGTAATTTTATTCCATGCAGTTGTGATATGCTCTGTAGCCATCTTTAAGTTGTAGTTCTTCCACAACTGCATAATTGTTGGTTTGTCTTTTCTGTCTGATGCAGATATGAGATGTCTCATCCCCAGTTGCGGATAGTAAATTTTAAACGTAGGAATGACATCTTTATCCATTGGCTGAAGTATGGGAGTGGAATTTGGAAGTGAAGAAAACTACTCGAATGTTATTGCCATAGTCTTTGATATTAATAGGATGACCAGGAGTATTATCGACAAGCAACAGACATTTATTATCCAGACTATTTTCAGCACAATATTTAGAGATGAATGATGAAAGTTAGCTTGTTATATAATCCGTGAAAACCTGCTTTGTCACCCATGCCTTTCAATTAGAACGTCAAACCACAGATAATGACGTCGTGTTTAAGCCTTTAAGTGCCCTTAGATTTTCCAAATGATAAACAAGAAGAGGCTTCAATTTCCCATCTGCTTCCAAATTTCCACCAAGAAGTAATGTCAGTCAATCCTTCAAGGCCTTGAAACATGTTGCTTTTGTTTTATCTCTTGAAATAAGGGTTTGAGAAGGCATTCTTTTCCAGAAAAGCCCTATTCCATCAACATTAAAGGTTTGTTTTGGAGACTATCCACCTTCATCAATTATTCATTGCAATGAAGCTGGAAAAATGTCAGCTGCCCAAATATCAGTAGATACTGCTTCATCTGTGAAATATAATATTACTATAATATGTAATTATTACTATATAGACTAATAACATAAACACACTTTAAAACACTCAAACCAACCGTGATTTGCTTTGAACATTACTTTGGCAGCCCCAGCTTGCCTCTCTTTCTTGGCGTTCTTCTTCAGGTCCTCAAAGAAAGACAGGGATTTCTCCGTTATGATGAGGAAGCTCAAAGACATTTTGCATTCATTATGGATGTCAATCCAATGTATAAAAGTCTTTCAAGTTTACCCATTATTGCATCCCTGGCCTTTATTATTCAATGCAACTTTTATCTCCACCAACATACGCTTTCTGCCATTTCTTCTATTTTTCTTTCTGCACGAAGATCGTATGCACTGTCAGTGCTGCCAAGTTCATTGCTAAATGTACGTCTTTTGATTGATGAAGTTCTTTTAATAACTTCAAGTTTGGTAGCCATGGATGTTCATTTCCTTGGTTTCTTGGCCTTAGTGACAGCTTCTGAAGAAACTTTTTCACATCTAGGACAGAGGATGACCACAAATAACAAAGATATTTGAAGATTAATGTCACTCATACTGAAGATGACATGAACACAATGAAGTGCACAAACCAACTGGGAAAAGCTGGGTGGCTGAGGGAAATAAGTCAGCCTCGTGCTGCATTCTCCTGTATTCCTCCGTGTTCATTACTTATGAAGCAGACTCTCAGCCAAAGGTTGGTTCTTCTTTGTAATGAAAATATGTTCGTAAAATGAAAAATAGGTATAAATTTACATCATTTGTTGTATAGAAAATTCATAAATTGAAAGTTTGTAAATCAAGGGATAGGTGTAATCAGAGTGGCACAAACTAATTCAAGGTAGAATAGATTGTTAAGCATATGGAGCACATTGCAAGAAGTCGTTCAAAGTAATTGCCCAAATCACACCTCAAAAGAAACAACTTCAAACCTAGAAGCTTACATTTAGTTACACTGCTAGATCCCAAAAAATATGGATTCAATAGTTTTGATTACACAGTCTGCAACAGCTCATTTGACCAGTGGATGTAGATGTGTGAATTGGCCACTTCATTTTAATTGTTTCTTCTAATATTTGTTTATCCACAGGAGAGGAGCCTTGCAGTCTTTTTCATTCTCTGTTTATCCCAGAAGCACTCTCTCTCCCTGTCACTGTTTACAGGGACAAAGTAGTGATCTGGAACAGTAACAGAGTGACAGCTTGTCTATATGCTATCAAAACAAAAAGCAGTCAAGTTGCTCTTTAAAAAATAACAAAATAATAATAATAATAATTAATAATAAATTTTGTTAGTCTTTAAAGTGCTGCTTGACTGGTTTTCTGTTTTGATCTGGAACAGTGTTCTTAAAGATTCTCAGACCAGGAATGTAACGTAATTTAACGCAAATAAATACAAAATCAGTGCTGGAATGATATAATTGAGTGAAGTCAATGAGTAGTCCGTGTGCCCTATGAGTGTTTGGGTATAAATTACCTTCCAACTGATCTCCAAAGTAAGCACCCTTGGTAGGGCTGAGTATTATGGTTTTGCTATAGTTAGTCTAAAAGTATTGAACTCCAAGAAACAGATTGTCTGCCAATGCAAACTTAAAACTGAACCTCCCAATGGCTTAGGGCTGGAAGAAAACATCTGCTGAACGTGACCTTTTTTCTGGAATTCTCATTGAGAATTATTCTGCCACAGTGTTACAAGAACATTCTTTCTTTGCTGACACTTTATCTTACACCAGTTGTAAACAAAGTATAGCTCCCCCAGCCCTGACACATGTACACAATGATTAGATTCTACCTTTCTTGAAGAAAATTACAAAATTCTAAAGCTCTATTTTTTTAAGGAATGAGTATGGCTACATCTACACGTGAAGCCAACATCGAAATAGCTTATTTCGATGTTGCAACATCGAAATAGCCTATTTCGATGAATAACGTCTACACATCCTCCAGGGCCGGCAACGTCGATGTTCAACTTCGACGTTGCTCAGCCCAACATCGAAATAGGCACAGCGAGGGAACGTCTACACGTCAAAGTAGCACACATCGAAATAGGGATGCCAGGCACAGCTGCAGACAGGGTCAACGGGCGGACTAGCGCTTCCGGGGCAACAGCTAGCCGCTCCCTTAAAGGGCCCCTCCCACATACACTCAGCCTGCACAGCACGCGGTCTGAGGAGCCATAGGCACACAGACCCCGGGCGCCGCAGTCATGGACCCCCAGCAGCAGCAGCAGCAGCTAGAGGTCCACCCAGCCCTCCCGGCAGGAGCAGGGCTTGCCCTGGCCCATGCCATGTGGGAGGCAGCTGAGTACCTCCTTGCCCCAGGGGAGAAGATGCCCCCAGGGCAGCAGGGCTCAACCCCTACCCCTGCAGCACCCCGCTCCACCCCCCGCCTCACACGCCGGCGGCTGTGGAGCTACCCCACCAGCACCGACTGGTGGGAGCGGCTGGTGCTTGGGGAGTGGGACGACGACCAGTGGCTCAGGAACTTCAGGATGACCCGCCAGACATTCCTGGAGCTGTGCCAGTGGCTCACCCCCGCACTCAGGCACCGGGACACTGCCATGCGGCGTGCCCTCCCTGTGGAGAAACGGGTCGGCATCACTGTCTGGAAGCTGGCCACTCCGGACAGCTACCGATCCGTGGGCCAGCAGTTTGGTGTCGGAAAGGCCACCGTCGGGGCTGTCTTCATGGAGGTAAGAGAACCCACAGGGGGAGGCCAGGGCAGGGCAGGGGGGCCAGGCCAGGGCAGGAGGGCCAGGGCAGGGCAGGGCAGGCCAGGGCAGGGGGGCCAGGGCAGGGCAGGGCCACGCACACCCTGTTGACCCCTCATTGGGGCTGTCCCATGTGCTTTCTCTGCAGGTCGTGCGTGCCATCAACGCCATGCTCCTGCACAGGCTCGTGAGGCTGGGGGACCCACATGCCACTGTCGCCGCCTTTGCCACCCTGGGCTTCCCCAACTGCTTCGGGGCTTTGGATGGGACTCACATCCCCATCCGCGCCCCACACCACAGTGGAGGACAATACCTCAATCGGAAGGGCTACCATTCTGTCGTCCTGCAGGCCTTGGTGGACAGCCGGGGACGTTTCCAGGACATTTACGTGGGCTGGCCTGGCAGCACCCACGACGCCCGGGTTTTTCAGAACTCGGGCCTGTGCCGCCGGCTGGAGGCGGGGACCTACATCCCCCAGCGGGAGATCCCTCTGGGGGACACCACCATGCCCTTCTGCGTCATCGCAGATGCGGCCTACCCCCTCCGGCCATGGCTCATGCACCCCTACACGGGCCATCTCTCCGCTAGCCAGGAGCGCTTCAACGAGCGCCTCAACCGTGCGCGCCAGGTGGTGGAGCGCTCATTTGGCCGCCTCAAGGGACGCTGGCGATGTCTCCTGACCCGCCTGGATGCGGGCCTCAACAATATCCCCCAGATTGTGGGTGCCTGCTGCGCCCTGCACAACCTCGTGGACAGCAAGGGGGAGACCTTTCTGCAGGGCTGGGCCGCGGAGGCCGGCAGGGCACACGTGCAGCCACCTGCTGCCCCCAGTCGGCAGGTGGACCCCGAGGGGACCTGGGTCCGGGAGGCCCTGCGGGCCCACTTCGACCAACAGGCTGCAGGGTGAACTCTGCCCAGGCCCCCTACTGCCCGCCCCTTCCTCCCCCACACTCCTGCCCCAACGCCCACACCATGGAGCACCCCACCGCCCCCCCCCAACTTGTCCTGGACAAATGACAGCACGAACTTGTGGCTGAATGTAAACTTTTTTTTTGTCGTTCAGAAACTTTTTTTTTTTTTCAATAAATATGTCAAACACAAACCAAAAAGTCGGGACAAACGTTCAACAAAAGCAAGATGTGCACAAATAAAACAATACAACAACAAAGCAAACAAGTGTGCGCCATCAACCAAAAAGAAAACCAGGGAGAAGAATGGGGAGAACTATTTACATGGGGGGGACGGGGCAAACGGGGGCACCAAAAAAAAACAGTCCAACTATATACACAACAACAAGGGGGGGGGCCACGTCCCGGGCCCCTCGCCCCTAGAGCCCAGCACTGGGCATGCCTGGCCGGGAGCCCCACCGTGCCTGCAGTCTGGTCCGCGGCTGGGTGGGAGCGGGCTGGACCGGAAGGTATCGGTGCCGGCGAGTCTCAGGTGGCTCCAGGGGTCCCTCGGCGCTGTGGCCCTCGCGGGTGGGTGGTGGGGCGAAGGCGGACGGCCCGACGACGGCCGGAGCAGCTGGTGGTGGGGCTGCAGGAGCGGGCGGGGCGGGCGATGGCTGGGCCGGCGCGGCATGGGGGGCCAGGTATTCAACCAGGCGGTTAAATGTCTGGATATAGGCCCCCCATGCCTCCTGGCGCCAGGCCAGGGCCCGCTCCTGCAGCTGGAGGTGCTGCTCCGACACCTCCAGCTGCCGGCGGAGGATGGCCAGCAGCTGGGGGTCCGTGGCCGTCGCTGGTAGTAGGCGCGGGGTCCGCCGTCTTGCCCTCCGCGGGGCCGGTGGTTCCTTGGCCGAGGGGCTGCCCTGGAGCGATGGTCCCGGAGGGCTCTCCGGGACAACTGAGGCCTCGCCGGCGCTCTCTTCCGGTCCTTCGGATGGTGCAGGTGCAGGTGCAGGACACAGGAGAGGAGGGGGGAAAGAAGAATGGAGACAGGCGTTAGTGTGGGCCCCAAGCCGTGGCCTCTGTCCCCCCCGCCCTGTGCTGCAGGTTCCCCATCCCCATCCCCGGGAGATGCTGCTGTGATGGACGGGGTTCAGGGGTCCCCCTGCCCTGCACCCCGTCCCCTGGTGGGAGCGACTCTCACTTCACCCCGCAGGGTCTGAGAGCAGGAGAGCTTTCTTAGGCCGAAGATGGCCAGTTTCTGGCAGGAGTGACAGCACCAGCTGTCGGGAGAGACAGTCCTTCCAACCCGTCGTGGGGAGAAGACCCCAAGGGGGGCCCCTCTGGGATGCAGCTTTCCCCCTCCTCTGGCTGGCTGCCTACCAGCTCTCCCTTCCCCTAGCCTCTACCTGTGGCCCCCGCCCTCGCCCCCCAATTCCAAGCCAGCTCGGCTCCTCCCTCCTGTTTGTTCAGGGCAGAGGTATCATCTGCCAGCTGTAGCGCCAGGATCCTCCTTTGGCCCTGGGAGCTCTTCGGCTCTTGTGGCTCATATGTAGCCTGAGTCTCCCTTTGGCACTCCCCCCACTCCATCACATGCTGCTGCTGCGGGGTGTCTCACCCCCTCTGGCCGGGGGCCCCTCGAGGTTCCGCTCCCCCCTGGCCCGGGGATGGGGCATGGCACTGTCATGCAGGGTGAGAGTGGGGCAGGGGCTGATGGCTGCAGTGCTGTGAGGGCCATGGCCCTGGTGTCCTTGGGGCCATGGCCATGTGAGCGTGTGGGGGGCCCTGGACACATCTCTGTTACCCCCGCCCCTCAAGCCCAGGGGTGTCCACCAGAGAGGGGTACCTACCTGTGGGTCTGCTCCACCGGTCCGGAGATCCCTGGGGTCGGAGGCCCTGCTGCTGCTCCGGGATGGCAGGAGGAGGATCTGCAGGCTGGATTCTGTGGAGGAGGAGCCCCCCTCCTCCTCCTCCTCCTCCTCCTGCCGCGATGTCCCGGGGATGGCCTCCGGGGGGGGCCCCCGGGGTGCAGGGCTTGCCTCCGGGGCGGACTCCGTCTGCAGGGCCTGCTGGGCCTCGTCAGCTGAGGTGTCAAGGGTGGCCGGAGGGGAGGAGGTGTGCCGGGAGCCCAGGATGTCCCTGAGCTCCCTGTAAAAGGGGCAAGTGACGGGGGCGGCCCCAGATCGGCTGGCCGCATCCCGGGCCCGGGTGTAACCCTGCCGCAGCTCCTTGACTTTACTCCGGACATGGTCCGGAGTGCGGGCAGGGTGACCCCGGGCAGCCAGGCCCTCAGCCAGCCGAGCGAACGCATCCGCGTTCCGCCTCTTGCTCCCCATTACCTGGAGCACCTCCTCCTCGCTCCAGAGCCCCAGCAGGTCCCGCAGCTCGGCCTCCGTCCAGGAGGGGCCCCGCTGCCGCTTCCCAGACTGCCTGGCCTTCTGGCTGGGCTGGCTGCCCTGGCTCCCCTTGTGGGGGGGTCCCCTGGGGGGGCTGCTGGGCAGCCGTCGCCGCTGTGTGGGGGGCTGAGGGCTGTGCAGGCTGCCCGCCTGTGCAGGCTGCAGCCTGCACGTTGCCTCAGCTTCCTGCAGAGTCAGGGCTGGGGAGGGGGCCTTTAAGGGGCCGCTCCACACGGCCACCAGTGAGCTGAGGGGCTGGAGAGAGCGTCTCTCAACCCCCCAGCTGATGGCCACCATGGAGGACCCAGCAATTTCGACGTTGCGGGACGCGGATCGTCTACACTGTCCCTACTTCGACGTTGAACGTCGAAGTAGGGCGCTATTCCTATCCCCTCATGGGGTTAGCGACTTCGACGTAACGCCGCCTAACGTCGAAGTTAACTTCGAAATAGCACCCGACGCGTGTAGCCGCGACGGGCGCTATTTCAAAGTTAGTGCCGCTACTTCGAAGTAGCGTGCACGTGTAGACACAGCTTATGTGTGTCATTTTATATATATATATATATCGTTTAGCAGGTTTGTTTTTTCAGTTCTGCCCAGATGTGACAACCCTACATCCTATCACACAGGTACATGTCCTTGGTCACAAGCACTATCCTCTGAGAATTTTCATATATGGCCAATTATACAGAGTATAGAAGTATAGCTTAAACAGGTATTTTTACATTATGCTTTTCCAGTAACATGTTGCCATTAGATTAATGGGGTCTTTATTTGATTTTCCACCTTTGATTGCTACATCAAATTTTGCAACAGCATACATGATATTGTTGGCAATTAGTCTTTCATCGTGTTGTAGTTGTTCTACTCTAAATGTTCTGCAGATCCAGAATGTTGCATTTAAATTGAACAGCTTAGCTAATATGTGCAAATATAAAACTTTGGAACTGTTATACTAGTGATAGTCTCTCATTTTTTGTTTGCTGTAGAGAGAAATAGAGGAAAATATATACTGTCTGTATCTACAGAAAGAGAGAGAATATAGTCTCTCTCTCTCTCTCAAAATACGTAATAAGGTATATTTTACATTTATTAGGACCAAAGAAAGGCTGGTAGTCTTTACACCAGTGGACAGGATTGAATGCCTCATGATGTACCCTCGTCTCCCTTCTTGTGGAATAGCTGAAATATACTATGGGAGTCTCATGACTGTGATGCCTGATGTGGGATATAGTTCAGCCCATAGAGGAGAATGCAGTCATGAGGCAACAGAACTACAACTCCTATGAAGCATAAGGCTAAACCAAGAAGGCACAGTGACCCAAGCCAAAAAGGAAGTGTTTCGTATGCAAAACTCTACGGTTTCAATTATATATATATATCAACTCAGACAAAAGAAATTAAAAAATAATCCTGCAAGATGGAAATTCTGATTTTTGACCCACTTTAATTTTAATCACTGTGTCTTCAGGAGCTATTGGATCAACAGATATTCTGCAATACAAGCCCATTTTCTAATCAAAGCCATATTTAAATTCACAAAGGATGCAGTGAAAAGACAGTGTGTCGGTGACTATTAGTCTGTGTGGCACAATAGAGATCCAATCTTGGCTTTTAAGCACTACTGTAGTAAGTATAATAATAATATGAGTGATGGGGATGTTGAGGGAGGAGGGTCAGTGGCAACAGCAATAAAATATTCTAATGATCAAAGACAAAAAGATATGTACATAGCTAACATATATAGAGAGACATCATAGAAATAGGTGTGATGAGGGACTTGAATACAGGACAAAAGTATCTTGATGTACCAGATGGGTAGGGACATTCCAAGCAATCAGAATACCTACTATTCACATCTACAGTAACAGAGCTACCCACACTGAGTGAAATCCTGGCACCATCTAAGACAGTGGAAGATTCTTCAGTGACTGAAACAGGGCCTGGTCAAGGCACTCTTTTTGTATCAGGGTAACTATGCCAGTTGGTGGTGATGTTTCACTTTTGCCTACCTATATGATTATATAGGTGCATCCTCCTATACGGCTGCAGTTATACCTGTATAGATTGCTCCCCTTCTCACATGGGAATAAATTATGCCAGGATGAAAACATTTATGTCAGCATAATTGTATTAACATTAGGAAGGTTGTACCACTTTAAATCAATAGAGTTAAAATGAGACAACTTCTGCATTGAGGCAAACCCTGAATAAAAGAAATGCTGTTTTCATACAAAATTCCTTAAGCAAACTGTAATATGTATAGATACACAGATGCCAATGTATGAATAACATGTTATGAATAAAGTACATCTGTCTCCATTTAAATTGTTATCAAAACGACAGTTGACAATAACTGAAAGTGTAGCTCTTTTTTGCTTCACTATAAGAAAAAACAGATACTAAAACATGATAGGTGATGGGAAAACTTCATTTTTGCAATAGCTATTATTCTGGCATAGTTTTCTTTGTGTGCCATGTCAGGATTTTTTAATACCTTGGACATCATCGTCCCCGTGGGCCAGGGAATACATGCCTTTGGCTGTGTAAAATCAGTGCAGGCACATGAAAAATCTAAAGTGTCACAGGCTGCCATTTAGCAGCATTACCAACGGTCACTTTTTGTCAGTTGGCTCCCCTGGTAACCTGAACTCATGAATTATTCATGATCAAGTGTTTGAATTCTAGGCCTCTGACTGGGCAGAGGTGAGAACTTCTAGCACTTTCCAAGCCCCAGAGGACCTAATTGAAAACTGCAGGTAAAATCATGAATATTCATTTGGAATCATGCATAATACATAGACTCCCTGCATATAAGCAGGTGCTGCGGGGCATTCTGTGGCCCTGGAGGATACAGACTCGCTTCTGCTACTCCACATAGGGAGGCGTGGTTGCATCCGCGGCGTCCACCAAGCCCTCAGGCCAGCCCAGAGTGGCGAAGATTAGCTGAAATCACTATCCTTGAGCTAAATCACTTCAGCGCCGCCACTACACCTGCGGCGCTGACTGGGCTCGAGCGGCGCCTACGCTCTCAAGCAGCAGCTCCTCTCCCAAGCGGCGCCAGCAGCAAGCAGTCTCCGTGGGGTGGTGGCCGAGTGTCAAGCTGGCCAGCCTTTGGCAGGTACTGCGCGCTCGGCTGCCAGTCCCGGAGGCCGCCATCTTATCATCACCTCTATCTGCGCACCGCCATTCTAACCATTGGCTTCCTCATTTACCTGACGTGACACTTCTACCAGATTGGACCACAAACGTCGAGACACGTAAACTTACCTGGACTGACACTCCACATATACACCTGGGACATCGGGGCCCCCAAAGGGGGAGTAGGGGTCGCCCCCCTACGGTGTGCTGGCCCGACAGGGTCAGCGCAGAACCCAAGGGCCTGACCCTCAGGGCCGGGCCTGAGAGCCCAGGGTATTCAAATATAGCACATTTAATTATTAATTGTTAATTATTTATATTATTAGTGTTGTCATTATAGTACATATTGGAGTATTTATTAATATTTTTATTAGGAAGGTATTAGTCCTCACCCTATTTTACCTATATATTCCTCCATTTATATATAATTGTGAGTGAAGCCTCAGCCTCCTCACCTCCCACAGGCTGCCAACACAGTGCTTCCTGAAGGAGAGCTAAGGCCTCCCAGGAGCAACTTATAAATAAAGCCCACAGAGGGAAACGGAAGGCCTCCCACAAATAGAGGAGACAACCTTGACCGCCCCCGGGGTTTATATTTCGGGGCACGTGTAGCACCCTGTCCCTGGTCAGGAGCGGGTGTTAGCACCCCTCACTCTGCCTGTATAAGTTGGCAGCAGGGATCTTAAACTCCTAACCCTTTATACCTTTCCCTCCTTAATAACGAATTAATTTTTGCCTTCCAGATCAATAAAAATCTTATAACGGCATTCAGGAATCATCACTTCAACAATGTATCTAGTAAGTTTATAGTTAATATTAAGGGTTTTAAGTAAGGTTAGCTTTAATAAAATAATTACTTTGTTTCACTCACTTGTACCTTGTCTTTGGTCTCGCCCTTCCTTGCCAGCCACTCCCCGCTAGGAGGCTTGGGCAGGGTCTAGTGTACACTGGGGTGGAGCTCTCCTGCCTGGGTTTGCAGCAGGGAACTGACTGGGTCCTGGGATCTGTGCTCAGGAGGTGTCAAACAGACCTCCTTGGTGTAGGGCTTTGTTCAATCTAACACCCTTTAGCCTGTCCAGAAAAAAGCCCGGCATGCCATAATGTTGTATACTTTGATTCATGTTTAATCCACCAGGCCACTGAGAAAAAGAGCAAACTATTTCTTTAATTTAGGTAGCATAAATAATTTGTTTGAAATTGAAAATAAAAATGTAATTAAAATGTTAAGTTAAAAAATTCTTCATTAAAATTATAGGCTACATATTAGACAGGTAAATGTTTTTAATGGGATGCCATGAATGGCTTCCCTGTGTAAGAAGCATTCCTATCTCATTTAGACCAGAGGCAGAAACGAATTTTCTTAAAAGAATGTACTACAGATTCCATTCAACCAAGTGGTAGGGTGGGGAGTAACAGAGAGGTAGCCTGTTGCTCTGTATTCTAAAATACTCTGTATTCTAACAAAATTCTGCAAAATGTCAGTCTGTATTCTAACAAAACAAAACAGCAGTCATGTAGCACTTTAAAGACTAAATGATTTATTAGGTGATGTGCTTTTGTGAGAGAGACCCACTTCTTCAGATCTATTGAATTTACAGTCCAGACGCAGATCAGACCCAGATATAGAGCACAGAGGTCCAAAAAATTGCAAAAAAGCTGACAAATCAAATACATGAACTGAAGGAGGGGGGTGAGGGGTGGAGGATGTTAAGTGTCTTGCCTGAGATCATTACAAACATCAAAGGAAGTGAAGCAGTCCTTATAATGCGTGAAATAGTTACTGTCTTTGTTCATACCAAGTGTTAATTTGTCATATTTGAATATGAAGCCCAGTTCACAAATCTCCCTATGTAATCTGTTTTTAAAGTCTCTTTGTTGTAGGACATATACTCTCAAGTCTTTAACAGAATGGCCCACTCCACTGAAATGCTCACTGACCAACACTTATCTAACATGTTTATAGTCAAGCCCTTAGATACAATCGCATCTGCTCTGATCCTACTCATAGCAACAGAAAACTTCAAGATCTCTACCAAGCATTAATAAAACTTAGTTAAACTTAAAACTTAAGTTTAGTTAAATAAAATTAAATAAAACGTAATTAAAATTAAAATGGGAGAATTAAAAAAACAGATTGACAGGGCCAGACAAATCCCCAGAAACCAGCTAGTTTAAGATAGGCTCAAGAAGGCCAATAACAGAACACCACTTGACGTTACCTATAGCTTCCAGCTCAAACCCTGCAATGCATCATTAAAAAACTGCAACCTATTCTAAATCATGATGCTACACTCCGGAAGGCCCTAGGTGACAGGCCTGCCCTTTCCTATAGACAACCTCCTAACCTAAGAAGGGTTCTCACTTGCAATCACAGGCTATACCACAGTAATACTAATCCTGGAATTTTTCCTTGCAACAAACCCCGTTGCCAACTTTGTCCACATATTTACTCTGGGGATACCATCACTGGACCTAATCACATTAATTACAAGATCAAGGGAGCATTCGCATGTACCTCAACCAATATTATATAGGCCATTATATGACATCAATGCCTGTCTACAATGTACGTCGGACAAACGGGGCAAACACTTCGCCAAGAACGAATGGACACAGCAGATATCAGGAATATCAATATAAATACACATCCTCTATATTTATGAGATGCACATTTTAAAAATTAACTAACTTATTTGAGTCCTCAGTTATTGGAGTTTATCTTGAAATCTCTAAGCTCATACACATATACACTAGATTTACGTATAGCTATAGTTATATATTATACTTTGCCCTTGTATGTAAAGCAAACAATATCCTGTGCTGATGCAGCATGGAATTTATTTTCTTTAACAAAGGAAAGTTTTCAGATATAAGGGACTGCCAATGTTCCTTTTAAATTTGAAGTCGTAGTCTAGTATTCTCTAATTTCATCCTGCTTTCTTTGGGACAATATTTTTTTCTTCTATATTAACATAGCCAGAATATCGTGTAGTGTACATGTCTCAGGAATACACTGTATAGCAGCATTAGTTTAGGATACTTAACAAAATGTTCATCTGATAAATGAATACATGAGGGGGGAGAATTTGATAGCAGCCTTTAATTACTGAAAAAGAGGGAGGGAGCTCCAAAGAAAATGGAGCTATGCTGTTCTCAGTGATGTCAGATGACAGGACAAGGAGCAACGGTCTCAAAATACAGTGGTGGAGATCTAGATAACATATTAAGAGAAATTATTTCACTAGGGGCTTGTCTACATTACCACCCTCCTTCGAAGGAAGGATGGTAATTAGGGTGTTGGGAGTTTACTAATGAAGTGCTGCGCTGCATATGCAGCACTTCATTAAGCAAATTCCCCTCCATGGCAACTTCCACCCCCGTGGCAACCCCCGCCACCCTGTAACAAAATTTTGAGGAGTTAAGAGACTTGAAAGTTGCCCCAGCACTTCAAAGTATCGACGGATGAGCCGCAGCTAGATGCAAGCCAGTACTTCCAAGTTTTAAACTTTGAAGTTGCCGCAGGGGGGAATTTGCTCAATGAAGTGCTACGTATGCAGCACAGCATTTCATTAGTAAACTCCCAACACCCTAATTACCATCTTTCCTTCGAAGGAGGGTGGTAGTGTAGACAAGCCCTAGGAGACTGAAGCTCTGGAATGGGTTACCTAGGGAGCTGGTGGAATCTCCAGCCTTAGAGGTTTTTAAAGCCTGACTTGACAAAGCCCAGGCTGAGACGATTTAGGTGGGTCTGGTCCTGCTTTAAGCAGGAGACTGAACTAAATGACCTCCTGAGGTCTCTTCCAACTCTGCTTTTCTTTCATTCTATAATTTCATGTTTGTAATTCCTTCCACAGGAGGAAATCTTTTGCTCAGACATCAAGATAAGTTCTCAAAGCACATTATTTTTCAGTATAAGACTTCAGACCTTCCTTACAATATTTAACTTTTATGACGGTATGATCAAAGTTTCTGGCAGTAAATTGAAATTACATATGTCTACTAATTTGATTTGACTGTGTGAGGCAATGTGCAGTATTAGCCCTTAGAAAAGTACTGCAATAAAATAATCAGAGCTTTTCATGCTTGTAATTTCTACTACCCGAGGAAATGTTTTACTCAGATGTCAAGATTTAAACAACCAGTAAAACACAGAAAGAGGGTGATGAGAGGAAGAAAAATATAGGACAAGACTACGATGTGAGGAAGAAAAATATAGGACTAGTTTATTTGGATTTACATGTAGTGAATGTTTTTCGGACTTCTCAGACCTATTATCTGAAAGAAGACTTGAGAATGAAGGCTCTTCTATAATTGAGAGGAAGGAATTGTATTTCTGTCATGATATTTCACAGTTTGAGAGAACATGAAGAACAGAAGCTATGTAAATAAATACTCAGCCTATGGCACAAATGCAGCTTGAACCACAAACTACAGAAAAGAGGCTCTGTGCTGCCCAAGGGGCACATACAGTTCCTTCTTCCCACAATGTCTCCACATACTGAACTCTGATGGATAAGGCACAATTGAGACTACATAGAACATTTGTGGCCCTGACTTAAGTGAAAAGAACCCCCCCACCACCACCACACTCACACACAGCTTCAGGTTTGCAGCCTGACCACTGGGCAGTTATTCAGGGACAGAGGATTTGAGTATCTGAATGTAGACATGATCAGCTAGTTATGTAAGTAACCACTTTCTCACACATATTAGCCGTGTCTACACATGCACGCTACTTCAAAGTAGCGGCACTAACTTCAAAATAGCGCCCGTCACGGCTACACGTGTTGGGCGCTATTTCGATGTTAACATCGCCGTTAGGCAGCAAGACATCGAAGCCGCTAACCCCATGAGGGGATGGGAATAGCGCCCTACTTCGAAGTTGAACGTCGAAGTAGGGCACATGTAGACGATCCGCGTCCTGCAACATCGAAATAGCGGGGTCCGCCATGGTGGCCATCAGCTGAGGGGTTGAGAGACGCTCTCTCCAGCCCCTGTGGGGCTCTATGGTCACTGTGTGCAGCAGCCCTTAGCCCAGGACTTCTGGCTGCTGCTGCTGCAGCTGGGGATCCATGCTGCATGCACAGGGTCTGCAACCAGTTGTCGGCTCTGTGGATATTGTGTTGTTTAGTGCAACTGTGTCTGGAAGGGGCCCTTTAAGGGAGCGGCTTGCTGTTGAGTCCGCCCTGTGACCCTGTCTGCAACTGTGCCTGGCACCCTTATTTCGATGTGTGCTACTTTGGCGTGTAGACGTTCCCTCACTGCGCCTACTTCAATGTGGTGCTGCGCAACATCGAAGTTGAACGTCGACGTTGCCAGCCCTGGAGGACGTGTAGACGTTTTTCATCGAAATAGACTATTTTGATGTTGCTACATCGAAATAAGCTATTTTGATGTAGCATGCACGTGTAGACGTAGCCATTGTGTATTTGCACACATTACATGCACAGTTGTGCATGTCTAGGTCTGACAACCTAGCCCTATTAGATTTATGTTTGTTTTTGTTTTTGTTGTTCATCCCCTTTGTGTCTAAGTACTTCAGGTAAGAGAGGACAAAATTTGGACTTGTACTAGTTAAGAAGAAACAAAAAAGCTGTCATGTAGCACTTTAAAGACTAAAAGTAATGTATTAGGTGTTGAGTTTCATGGGGCAGACCCACTTCTTCAGATCTGGAGATAGTGCTGTACTGGAAATAGCCAGTTAAGAGGAGTGTGTTTTGTTAGATGTAAGCATATGTATAAACATGGTATTGCCTTACTACAGACAACAATTTACCATATACTAAGGAATAGTTTAGTCTACTTTAGCTTCTATTCAAATACCAAAATGGCCTCTCTTTAGTATACAGGCACTGTGTGGTGCTGTTATGGTCTCATCACATAATGCAGAACATCTGGGAGAACTGCCACTTGTCAAGCCAATCAGGACCCTGCTGATAGACAGCGAGTGTGCTTTATAATGAAATGCCATTCCACAGCTGTTCACAGAATTAATTTCCCTGCAGAATTTTCTAATTAGTTGGCTCTTTCCAGGCCATTCCCCACAGAGGAAACAGAAAGGAAGCAAAAGGCTAACACCTGCTTCTAAAGCTGTGGCTAGGGGGAAAAAACATTTGAAGGGTGACATATACACCAAGTACTTAGGCACTAGAAAGCCTCCCATCTACCCAGCTGCAGGGATGAAGTAACTCTCTTTGGAAGCTTAATGGAGATTCTTTTGGGGGAAGAATTTCCAGTGGTTGAAATTCCAGACAGTGAACCACATTACTGAAAGGAAAATAAAGGATTTGTTCAAGAGGTTTTAAAACAGTGTCCTAACAAAAAAAGCATGACCTGCACGGAAAGGAAGAAAGATGGATGAAGCAAGACCATTAGGATGATTTTATATGCAGCTTGAGCAATTACCAGCAGATCACTTCTGATATTTTTACTTTATTTGATGATTTAAAATGAAATATCCCAAAGCCACAGTTTTGTTGTAATGCAGTATGGGATACTTCTGTAACAGTAACAAATAGAACTGCATAATGCCTTCCTCGGTAAAGTGAATACTAGCAGCAAAAGAAATAACAGCTATTTCTTATTCACAAGTATACATCTGTGGACTGTGCAAGAATAATTAATACTGACTATTTTAGAAATGTAATAGTGAAAACAAAAACTCTGGCATAATTCAGCGTGTTGCCTTGAAAAATATCCACTGACTACACCTTGCAATTCAACGTCTGTATAAGGCAAATCATTAATACTGAGTTTGCAGAGATAAATTGTTGTTTCAGGGTAGAATGTAAAACTTTAGCTTTCACTTTGGTACTTGGGCTTAGAGATTAATACATGATCAATTTCAACACATTTCCATATTATTTTCCTATATAAAATATATATAGAAATGTTTATTTTAAATCCTTAAAAAGGAACTTCCAATAAGAGCTTATTCTTACTAGTTTTTATTTAACTATATTTGTTTTCTTTTCTTTTGATCCAGTGCTATTTGGAGTTAGACACATATCCTGGAAAGACCTGTGCATTAGTTTCAACCTAAAGACTTCCTATTTTAAAGACTACAAAATTGCCTAAGCTTTTACACAGATAAAAGTTTATACAGCTTTGTGCAAAATGGTTCCCCAATGTTGCTTTAAGGTTACTGAGTTCAAAAAGCTAACATTACCCATAACAAAAGGTAACTAAGATTCCAGTCCATGAAGGGTTAATTTTATCGATCAATAGCTACGTCTACACGGGTATGCTACATCGAAATAGCTTATTTTGATGTAGCGAAATCAAAATAAGCTATTTCGATGAATAGCGTCTACACGTCCTCCAGGGCTGGTGCCGTCGATGTTCAATGTCGACGTTGGGCAGCACTACATCGAAGTAGGCACTGCAGGGGAGCGTCTACACACCACAGCAGCCCACATTGAAATATGGGTGCCAGGAACAGCTGCAGACAGGGTCACAGGGCGGACTAGCACTTCCGGGGCAACAGCAAGCCACTCCCTTAAAGGGCCCCTCCTAGACACACTCAGCCTGCACAGCACGCGGTCTGCAGAGCCACAGGCACGCACACCCCGTGGAAGCAGTATGGATCCCCAGCAGCAGCAGCAGAAGCAGCAGCATCAGCAGCAGCCAGAGGTCCACACACCTGCCCCTGCAGGAGCAGTGCTTGCCCTGCTTAGTGCCATGCAGGAGGCAGCTGATCATCTTTTATTTGTGGAAGAGGAGCTGCCCCCAGAGGATGAGGAAGCAGCCCCAGACCTTGCTGCCCTCCACCCCCCGACCCCCCCGCTGCACACACCACCGGCTGTGGAGCTACCCCACAATCATGGACTGGTGGGAGTGGCTGGTGCTCGGCAAGTGGGACAATGACCGCTGGCTCAAGAATTTCCGGATGAGCCGGCAGACATTCCTGGAGCTCTGCCAGTGGCTCACCCCTGCCTTACGGCACCAGGTCACCTCCATGCGACATGCCCTCACCTTCAAGAAACGGGTCGGCATCGCTGTCTGGAAGCTGGCCGCTCCAGACAGCTACTGAGCCATAGGGCAGCAGTTCGGCATGGGCAAGGCCACCGTCGGAGCTGTCCTCATGGAGGTAAGAGGACCCGGGGGGGGAGCCCTGCGGGGGAGCCTGGGGGGGGGCCCGGGGGGGACCCCAGTGGAGGGGGAGCCCGGGGGGGAGGGCCAGACACACCCTGCACACCCCCCACTGGTGCTCTCTCATGTCCTTCCCCTGCAGGTCATCCACGCAATCAATGCCCTGCTCCTCCACAGGCTCATGCAGCTTAGGGACCCGGATGCTGCCTTCGCGAGGTTTGCCAGCCTGGGCTTCCCAAATTGCTTTGGGGCTCTGGAAGGGACCCATATCCCCATCCGTGCCCCGGAGCACAGCAGAGGACGCTTCCTCAATAGGAAGGGATACCATTCTGTGGTCCTGCAGGCCTTGGTGGGCAGCCGGGGCCGCTTCCTGGGCATTTATGTTGGCTGGCCTGTCAGTACCCATGATGCCCGGGTGTTCAGAAATTCGGGCCTGTGCCGCCAGCTGGAGGCGGGGACCTACATCCCCCAGCGGGAGATCCCTGTGGGGGACACCACCATGCCCCTCTGCATCGTCGCAGACGCAACGTACCCCCTCCGGCCGTGGCTCATGCACCCTTACACAGGCCATGTCACAGCCAGCCAGAAGTGGTTCAACACATGCTTGAACCATGCGCGCCAGGTGGTCGAGTGCACTTTCGGCCGCCTCAAAGGGCGCTGGAGGTGTCTCCTCACCTGCCTGGATGCAGGCCTCACCAACATCCCCCAGGTTGTGGGCACGTGAAGCACACTCCACAACCTGGTGGAGAGCAAGGGAGAGGCCTTCTTCCAGGACTGGGCTATGGAGGCTGGCAGGGCCAACATCCAGCCACTCACTGCCCCCAGTCACCAGGTCAACCCTGAGGGGGTCCGGGTCCGGAAAGCCCTGCGGGCCCACTTTGACCAGGCTGCGGGGTGAACGCTGGCAGGGCCAGCTGCAGGCGAGCCACCCACTGCACCCCCCCATCCTCCACAACACTCCCTGCCCCCACGCCCACACCACAGAGCACCCGAGAGCACCCCCCCACACTTTTCTTTGAAATAAATGGAAATGTTGTTTCAAACCAAACAGTGCAACCTCTTATTAATAACATAGAAAAAAAGGGGGGAACTATTTACATGGGGAGGCAGCTAGCAAAACAGGGGTCCAACAAAAACTATATACAAATGGGGGATATGTACAAAGGGGGGGGGCATGTCCTCAGCCCCACATCCTAATATCCAGAGCCCGGTGTGGAAGGGCGCAACCCTCACCTCAGCCGGAGCCCTGGACGAGGCTGGGTGGGGGCTGGGGGAACCGGCAAATATGGCCGGGCGGTGTCCCCAGGCCCATGGTCCCTCTTGGCGGCAGGCCCCAGGGTGGCTGATGGTGAAGGGATGGCAGGCGGAGCGGCGGGTGGCGCGGCGGGCAGCGCGGCGGGGGGGGGCAGGTGTTGCGCTATGCGCTCAAAGGTGCGCATGAAGGCCCCCCAAGCCTCCTGGTGCCAGGCCAGCGCTCACTCTTGGAGCTCCAGCCTCCGCTCCTCCACCCACAGGTGGAGCTATCCAGTTTACAGCATATTTTCTAAACTCAGAAAACTGAATCTAGTACGTGAAATAACCCACCCACAGCTGACGCTGGAGGGTCGCGAGCAGCTGGGGGTCCATGGCCATCCTCGGGTGGCTCCGCCATCGGCCTCATCCTGGGGCTGGTCGGTGCTCCGCTGAGGGGCTGGCCTGCTGCGATGGCCCCGGTGGGCTCTCCGGGACCACGGACACCTCGCCGGTGCTCTCCGGGCCCTCCGATGGTGCAGCTGTGGAACACAGGGGGAAGAAGAGTGGAGACAGATGTTAGTGTGGGCCCTGATCCATGGCCCTTGTCCCCCCACCCCTCTGCTGCTGGTTCCCCATCCCCGTCCCCGGGAGATGCTGCTGCAGATGATGGGTGCCCCCCCCATGGGGGACCCTAGGTTCCGCTCCCCCCATCCCCAGGGATGGGGCATGGTGCTGTCCTGCTGGGGGGCAGGGGCTGATGCACTCTTCTGAGGGACATGCCACTGCTGTCCTTGGGGCCATGGTCATCTGGGCATGTGGAGGGCCCTGGTCATGTCTCTTGTCCCCGCCCCTTAACCCTGGTGGTGTGCACCGGGGAGGTGTCTGCTTCTACGGTCAGGGGACACCCACTGGGCAGACACCCTGCTGGAGCTCCGGGACGGGAGGGCAATGCGGAGCCCCCCATCGCTGGAGAAGTCCCCATCTTCCTCCTCCGGCATCCCAGGGGTGGGCTCCTGGGGGGGCCCCTGGGGTGCAGGGCTTGCCTCCGGGGCGGACTCCGTCTCCAGGGCCTGCTGGGGCTTGTCGGCCGATGTGTCAAGAGTGGCCGGGAGGGAGGAGGTGTACCGGGGGCCTAGGATGGCCCTGAGCTCCCTGTAAAAGGGGCAAGTGGCGGGGGCGGCCCCAGATCGTCTGGCCGCATCCTGGGCCTGGGTGTAACCCTGCTGCAGCTCCTTAACCTTACTCCTGACATGGTCAGGAGTGCGGGCAGGGTGACCCCGGGCAGCCAGGCCCTTGGACAGCCGAGCGAACGCATCCGCGTTCCTTCTCTTGCTCCCCATTATCTGGATCACCTCCTCACCCCAGAGCCCCAGCAGGTCCCAGATCTCGGCCTCCGTCCAGGAGGGGCCCCGCTGCCTCTTCCCCGGCTGGCTGCCAGCCTGGGAGCCCTGGCTCCCCTTGGGGGGGGTGCCCTGGGGGCACTTGGGGGGCTGGCTGGCTGCCATCACTGCGGGGTGTTGGGCTGCGGCTGCTGTGGGCGTGCAGGCTGAGTGCGTGGCAGTGCTGCTGCCTGCACGTGCTCTCAGCTTCCTGCACAGGAAGGCAGGGGGTGGGGAGCTTTAAGGGGCTGCTGCACGCAGCCACCATAGAGCTCGGGGCTGGAGAAAGCGTCTCTCAACCCCTCAGCTGATGGCCGCCATGGCGGACCCTGCTATTTCGATGTTGCAGGACACGGATCGTCTACACGTGCCCTACTTCGCCGTTCAAAGTCAAACTAGGGCCCTATTCCCATCTCCTGTTGGGGATAGCGACTTCAACGTCTAGCCGCCTTACGTCGATTTCAACTTTGAAATAGTGCTCGCCATGTGTAGATGTGGCGGGCGCTATTTCGAAGTTGGCACGGCTACTTCAAAGTAGCCGGCTCGTGTAGACGTGGCTAATATGTTTCATTTCAATTATTTTTCAAATTTTAGTTTATTTTTATTTTCCTTTTTTTGGAAGGGGTTGGAGGCAGGGTATTTGAATCAATGGATTTTTTTTTCTTGGTGGGAATTTGTTTTGCAGTAGTTATTTCACGTACTAGATTCAGTTTTCTGAGTTTAGAAAATATGCTGTAAACTGGATAGCTCAGTTTTGGATAAGAACACACGGAAAGGGGCAAAACTAAAGGTTCTGATGCAAAATTAGAAAAAAAAAAATTGGCAACATAAGGAAAGTCCACTAGTGGTCCTGAAAGAGAAGACACAGAAATATTCCCTGGTATTCCAAATAGCTGTTTGTGGGAATCTGGGGGATAAGTGAATGGCAGAGGCTAACATACAATCATATTTAGCTTACCATCCCCACCTATGTTGTGGTAATGAGCTGGCTTTTACAGTGTGTCCCTAGTTATCTGAATTGTGTGTAACTGTTTGAATTTCAGAAGAGTTTCAGAGGCCTCCATCAAAAAAGTAGGATCCTAACTGCGACTGAAATCCAGTTGGAGCTGCATTCCTAACTCCACTTGTGTCTTCAAAAGTCTCCACATATTTCTGGTCTCCGCTGCACCCATCTGTTTTTCTACCACTGTTCCCTTTTAGCAGCAAGACATAAGGTGGGAGGGGCTAAATTTATTTTCTCTGAATATGAGGCTGAAGAAATTCCTCTATGCCAGAGCTGAGGATATTTTATGATTGTTTTATTTCTGTAATAATATGCTGTAATATAGAAGCATTTCTCATTTGAGTTAGAGTTGATCCTCCAACCCATTTTCTATGCCTTATTAGAAAGAATATCTTAAACCTTCCTAAATGGTCTCTATATAGGCGTCATGTCACTCCAGAACAACCTTTCCCTAAGTTTTGAAGTAGTACATATTACTTAAAATGACTTTATCATGAAAATATCTATTATTATTCTATCTCATAGACGGAGCTGGAGCACTGGCCTATTATTAAGATTGCCCAACACTTCCAACTATAATATTTGTTTTCAGTTGCTTATGGCTTTGTCATAATTTAACTGTTTGGGTTGAAATTTTCTATGCCAGCTGCTTGCCCCAAGCTGTGTCAAGGTGAGCGTTCTGTAAAAGTGCACCCATATTTCATCAAGCGATAAACCTCTGAAAAATTGTAGTTTAAACATGCTCAGAAGAATCTTCTTCAATTTTAGCAGCAAAATTACATGAAGATTCAGGCCTCACTGAACATTACAGGATGGCACCTGCCTATAAGGTAGCTAAGGGTCAGGTTTTCAACTGAACTAGTGGCTGAAAAGGGACCCTTTCCCACCCTCCCCAGCCTGATGGAAATGAACAAGTGAATAAGGATACGGCAAGAGCAAGTGACAGAGGGATGGGGATGGAGTGAACTGAGTGGTGCCTTGGAGAAGGACTAGGACAGGGTGTTCAGTTTTGTTTGGTCAGAAAGTTGGCAACCCTACATGACTTGCACCAGCCAGACATGATGACTGATCATGCTGCTTGCAGCCAAGGGCTAAAGGATTGACATCAGACTTACTCTGTAATGGCTGCTCTAGGCCAAAATAGGACTTGGCATTTAAACTGAGGGCAGGGAGTCCGTGTTTTCCATGCAGTCAGTGAATCCCTTGCTGACGCCCTGGCAGTGTGAAAAGGGAAGCCATTTGATGTGAAAGCAAAAGTGATGAAAGAGACCAGAGTGGAGAGTGAGACCCAGACTGCAGAAGGGAGCGAAACTAGGACTAACACTAGGTGGGCATTTAGACTTGGAGTCTTAGCTTGGGTTGGGAGAGGAGGCTGGAACTGAACACCAGGACGGAAGGAGGAGAAAATGGGATTAGTTGGGCAGAAAGTCTGAGATTAGATGCTGTGGGCAGACCACTGATATTGGATGAGGAGCTCAGAGACACAGTAGAAGACTGGGACTAGCTAGACAAGGAGACTGGAGCACAAAGACAGAAGGAGATGCCACATTAGGAGCTGTGGAAGGATGCTGAGATTTGAGAAGGAGCCAAATGAGGGAAATCAGGACTTTAGTCCTTGGGGAAGAGGAGGGGTGAGACTATGTGCACCAGGATCTGGAAGAGAGGAACTGGGAAAGAAAATGGACTGGGAGATTGGGGGGTTAGACATTAAAGTCTAAAGGAGGATACAGGGGCTAATTGAATAAAGAGACGAATTGGGAAGAGGAAGTGACAGAACTGGGACAGGGACAGAATTTTTTGTGTGTAATACTTCTGTAGTTTAGTTACTTAAGGGCTTTGTCTTTGAAATCATAATCAAGACACTCACTGACTTCAATGGCACATCTTCTACAGTTTAAGCACTATTACATGCAAGGATTATTTACTGTATCTAAGTCAATGGAAGTCTGTTATTCGCAGATCCCATTAAATCAGTGGGTTTGGGGATATAACCATGCCCAGAATAACTAGGATACATAAACTCCTCAGCCCTCAACCACAAACTGAATTCATACGCGTTACATTTAAATTACCTATTGCTCATTCAGACATAAGTGCTTGCCCGACAGGATGAGAAAACAAGGAGTAGACAGTGAAGGAGACATGTAGCTCCCTAATGATATGGGAGGTAGTTTCCATATCATGTACATTACTGCATTTTATCATACTTTTGTGTAATATTTATTCAGCCAAAATGAATAACAAGAGAATCTGGATTATCTGCAGAATTATTTCCATAAACTTGCTCATTTTATGACTGAATTGACTTGATGTAATCATAAAAATATCATTTACATTTTATCATGGGCTAGAAATGATATAAAGTGTTGTATTGTTTTACATTAATTTATAATAGGGATTTTTGGTGTCTTCCACATGGGTATGGAATACCTTAAAGGGAAAAAATAAGTGAACTGTTCTTTTATCAGGTATGTAATTGTTGTAGACAATGATTATACACTGCAGAATAAATTACTTGGTATGTGTTTTCCAGCTCTATTTTTTATGTCATCAGTCATCTCTCAGCAAACTCGAAAGACAAGCTGCCACCTTGCAAAACAAACTGGTATCAAATTGGATAGGTCAGCAGTGGTATAACAATGACTTACACATTAGGAATACTGATAATGGACTCAGTTTTACTACGATCTCACATATTGCCCAAGTGATTTACCATCAGTGGCTATAATTTATCATATGTAAGAGTTGCAGAATCTTTTCCTTAATCGTGAAGGAATAAACTTAACACAATCTTGGTTATGGTTTTAACAAATATTAGCCAGAGATGGAGTTTGGGTTGACAATTTTCTAACTGCAGAATATGAATCACTCTCCCTGTGCCCTGCCTTTCCCAAGCCTGCACACCCTGCTCACTCCAATCCCTCTCACTCTTTTGCTTGCTTTTCCCCTCCCTCACTAGCTGATTTTTACTGCAAGGCCCTAGCAAGTCCAAGGACAAAGCCAGGAGTCACAACAGTTTGAATGTGGGAGATGGGATGTGTGATTCAACTAGTCTTCACATCACCAGGGAGAGATTTTAAACACTACTGAAAAATTGCCCTCAACAGATTCTCTCTTACTCCCTTACTCAGCATGAGTGAGATTAAAGAGACTATTTCAGGTGCTTGTTTTTTTCTTGCATGCACCACACTGTCCTGTTAGGAGACCCAGTAGTGCTGGGTCTTTCCATACCTGACAATGAACTGTACAGTGGGACAGGTACGCTGTTCCATGTTGTTGTTAAAATGTATGCTTTAACAGACAATATATGCAATGTGCAGAAAATAAAAATTATGGGAGCTTTCATGTTAACATTTCCTGACACTTATGTTTACGTATATAGCCTTAATAGAGCATTGAGGCTATTTCATTAATTCACAAGCTGTTGTACCTGGAATTGCTCGGGTCCTTAACTGACGTACATTTTTTTAATGTTCCTGGCCACCGGCCCCTTCCCACCACCCAGAGGGAGGAAAGGGGAGCCAGCCACAGATGCTGGCACCACATGCCTATCCTTGCAGGGTGAGGGGGCCAGTTTCAGACATGGCTCTCAACCCCCTTGCACCTCCTGGGGAGGGGATTTGTGCCATGGGTCCTGGCCCCACTATCTGTCCACAGAGGGCAGGGCCGGTTTTGCAGCCACAGCACCCGACTCCCACTCCCCCATCTGTCCTCAGAAAGGGGGTTAGTTTGTGACACAGCTCCCAGCTCCCCCCACCTGTCCCCCTGTGCTCAGCTTGGAGGGCCAGGTCATCTTATGGCTCCTGGTCCCTCCCTGCCTATCTTGCAGATGGGGGTGATCAGTTTGGGCTGCAGCTCCCAGTCCCTCTCAAGGGGCTGGGTCAGGCCCTGGCTCCTGGACCCCAGCTCCCGGCTGCCCAGTCCCTGGGGGAATGGGGATAGGTCAGGCCTCAGCTCCCAGATTGAGATCCAAGTGGGCAGGGGGCCTGGGCTAGGCTGCTTTTCCCAGGCCCCCAGAAGAACCCAGGGCAGGGGGGCGAGGGGCCTGTCTGGGCTGGGGATGGGCTGCTGCACTGGGCCCAGCCCCAGGGTAAGCTATGGGCATTGGGGGACCAGTGGGTGCCCGCCCCAGCCTGACCTCTGGTGAGGTCTGGGCCATGGCTCTTTCCCCCAGCCCTTGCCCTGGCTCTGGCCCTGGCCAGAGTGGCAGGGGAGCTGGGCCTGGGCCCTTGTTCCCTAGGCCCAGCAAGAGCAGTAGGGGTGGAGCCGGGTTGAGCCAGCGGGACAGGGGACAAGACCAGCTTTCCTGGTCTCAGCATGTTGAAGGGGTGGCTGTTTGGGGGGGTGAAGGGGAGCAGCAGGGTTCTCCTTGTGAGGTGCAGGCGGGGCCACTTACCATCATGCATCACCATTTGGCCACTGTGTTCCTGCTGCAGCTGGCCCAGTGGTCACTCTGCAGAATGTCTGTTCCCCATGGTCGCTAACCCCAAGGGTGAGTCTAATGTATATTGCCTGTCCAGTCGGTGCCCCTCTCTTTCCATGTTCTGGGAAATCCTGGGAATTCACACACTTCCACCTGTCCAAGCACATCTTAACTTTGACCTCTGTTTAAGTTGGGGTAAGAAGAAGCTGCATACCAAATTTTGTGGTCGTAGCTCTTATGGTTTAAGAGGTGGTTTTGAACAAATGTAGCGCTGACAGACAGACAGATGTACTCTAAAATATGTAGTAGATTATAGCTCTTCAACATTAAGAAGGTGAAGTTTCAAAAAATGTAATCCATGCTGCAGAATGTGACTCCTCCTATTCTACCACCCTGGTAACCGATAGATTTTCTAGTGTCCTTAATTTCAAGCCTTTTCACCTGTACTGTGTACCGGATTTGGCTCAAAGCAGTCAGAGAGGAAATATGTTACAATGTCACACGCAGCATGACCACCTGTCCTTGTTTGATGCTCACCGTTCCACATTACACATCCAGTCAATATTGTCTTGTATGCAAAGAATTTTACACTGCAATACAACATGAGTGTGTAAAACAAATAAAACATTAGGGAGATGCCCTTAAAAATAAACTTTCTCCTCAGCCTTCCAAGTTGTCCTTTATTGGAAACACATGGACATGAGCGATTACTATAGGAAGGGTCTAGCTCCTCTATTTTGTAGCCACTGGGAGCAGCAGAGCCAAAGCTTTGGGCAATACCTGCAGGCCAGGGCATCGTGCAGAGCATTGTATAGGAAGTCTGTGGATTTAAGCAAGGGCTGTAGATTCTAGTAAACAGCAGGACACCTAAAAGCTAGTCATTGAAGTCTTAAATCTAAGCTCCCTTTCTCGATCCAGCTGTTTATCATTTTTAGCAGTGTGATGGTATTACATTAGGCCAGCCCCTAACTGCTTTCCAGAAGGAAATGAAGGAGAGAAAAGCAAACTTCACTAATGTCTAACATCACTGGTGGCCCATTTTTTCTTCCGTGGGAGGAACATGGCAGTGGTTCTTAACGTGCTACTGTATTTAAGCTAGAATTTCCATGGCAAAAGCAATCTGCTTCCCTCATCCAGGTATTTAACACATGTAATCAGTGTCTACTCCCAACTTTCACATCAGTAATTTCTGTTGATACTCCTAGTGTTTGAGAGGAGTTCTGCTCTCCCTCACTTCTGGCCTCAGCCCTATGCTGCTGGGTCCCACTATCTTTGATGAGACCATTTATGATAGGGTAGCGTTAGGCAGACCACAAGACAAATCTAGACTCCCAGACACTTTTGAATGGAGCCTGCATTTTTTCTTAATTTACTTATTATCCCTACTGCTATTTTTAAAAAATATTTTCTGTAGACTCTGGACCTATACCAAGAAATTTGGACTTTGACAAAAAATAATTGACTACCCTTGCTTGTGATATGTCTTCATTTTCTGTCCTCTTGCCTGTCACAACAGACCTCTGATGTGACCCTCTCAAGGGGATAGATTAATTACCAGTATCATAAACAGCTCCCTCACTATAGCTCTAGTCCTATGCATAAGTGACCCCTGCATGACAGTTTTTCTCCTAGAAAAAAATAAGTGACTATTACCTGCATATAGTAGCTGTGTTTATAGATTTCTGCTACACTTTTATTTGTATTTAGATTTTTTTCATCCCTTGCGCTCAAACCTCATATTTCACACACATACACATGCACAGAAGACTGAGTTTGGTTTCCATGAATGGGCCACAGTATGTTTTTGTATGTTATTCAATCTCATTCAGGCGCCTTTCCAAACCAAGCACTAAAATAAAATATGGCTTCTTTCCCTGGGAAGGTTTTCACAGCCCTACTATCCAACTTTCTCCCCTACCACAAACACACAACACAACTGTGCAATCGCCTAGGAAGGAAGGGTGAGCTCAGAGCTGTGACTGTGGACATCCTGACACAGGGATCTGGCAGCTATTCAAAACAAACACAATTAGAGGACTTACCCTTGCATGAAGTATTTGCTTTCTTTATAGTCACCAGCCTTAACCTCTAGGAATTTTTACTATTCAGATACAGTGTTCCTTCCTTCTCAAGCTTCTGCTGAAAAAAAAAAAATTGAGGCCGAAAAATATCCCACATGATGTACCCCTTAACAGAAAGTGAGATAGTTTCAACAGAGAGAAATGCTCATTTTTACAAAGAATTTTCTCAGTATTTTGGGCTCAAAAGTCACTTCCAGGTGTCAAAAACAGCAAATACCTCTTTGTAATTTATTTGAAAGTGGTTATGATGATGATCTCAATCTCTCCCTCTCTTCCTCCCTCTTCAAACTGTCCTCAGCAGCAACACAATGCAACATAAAACATCAAAATTCACAATACATGGGAAAATAAAGGCCACACGAGTTCCAGGCCTCACACTCTATAGCTCTCTTTTCTGACAGCTGTAATGTCATAAATCAATGAGGGGGCTTTGTGAGACCTAAAAGAGAATTTTAGGCTAGGCCCGCATATTTTATGAGAGTAGACTAAAATAACTTGGCTTGTTTAGCTTAGTGAAACAGAGACTTTCCATAAATGTAAAAAGGGGTAGATACCAAAGGGAGGGAAGAGCTATTTTAACTAAATGAAAATGTTGGCACAAGAACAATGGCTATAAACTAGCCATGAAGAAATTTAGGATGAGAATTAGAAAGCAGTTTCTAACAAAGTTCCCTCTAAGCTTTTCCATCCGTGTGGATTTATTTTCCATTCATGCGTAGAATAAATTTTATGCATACTAACGCATGTGTGAATGTGCACCAGCAGCACACACACACACACACACACACACACACACACACACACACACACACACACACAAAATAGCCATGGGTGCTCTGGTAATCAGTTGGCCACCATTTGACTCTCTCCTGAGCAGCCACACAAGTGCACAGCTTACAGAGAATGCATGTTTCTAACCTTCAGAAGATTGAAGTTCTGGAACAGCCTCTCAGTGGGAATGGGGAGCGGGGGACAAACGAACTGGTATTAAAATGGCGTTAGATAAGTATCTGTCGAGGACTGTATCTGTGGGTCTAGGGTACAAAACTGAATGACCCATGCTGTCCCTTCCAGTCCCTATATTCCTATGTTAGGCAAATACATGCAATTTTTGAAAATCTGGCCTTTTGATCAAATGGGCTTGCAATTAAATAGAATATGAATCCTAAATAACTAAGGTGACCATCTATCCCCATGCCAAATATGGGCCACCAGGGGGCATCAGAGCAGGGCTACTGCCACATGGGGGAGCTTCCCAGTTGCAGGGGGCAGTTGCTCTGCAGAAGGGCGGCATTCGCTGGCTGCCCCACACCACCGGGGTCCAGGAATGCTGCATGGATGCTCCCTGGATCCAGCTGTGGTTGTCTTGTGGGGGCTGCTGCCCTGCAGGGAAGGGGGTATGCTCCCTGGCTGTGGGGGGTGGCTGTGGCTCCTGGCTGCCACACACCTCCAGTCTCTGGGAATGGAGCTGCCACCTGCAGGGGAGCTTCCCAGATACCCCACACCTCCAGGCACCAGGAATGGGTTTGTTGCCTCGTGGGGAACCTCCCTGCCTGCCCCACACCTCAGGGCACTGGGAAGAGGGCTGCTGCCCCATGAGGGACCTCAGCAGCTGCCCCATGCCTTGGGTGACACCAATGGGGCGCCTGCCCTTCCAGCTGCAGAGGATGGCTGTCCCATTCCTTGGGGCAGTGACAATGGGGATGCCGCTCTGCAGTCGAGCTCCAGGGGCGGCTTTATGGTTTTGGGTACCGGCAATGGTGCTGCTTCCCCCTGGGCAAACTCCCTGGCTTCAGAAGTTCCCTAGCTGCAGAGGCAGCTGCCCACAGGAGATGCGGGGGCAGCTACACAAGTGGTGGTGCTGCAGGAGGCATTGTACTACCTCCCTGCAGTGGTCTCCCCACCTGCAGGGGCAGCTGCCCCACACAGGGCTGCCCAGAACTGTTGGGTCACCAGGTCCCTTTTAAAATCTTAAAAACAGGGGACAAAACACACTACCCTACTCCCAACAGTCCCTGCCTTACCTCTGTAGCAGGGCCCCTGGCTCCGTCTCCTGCGGCTGCCTGTACTGGCTGGTCACTATGTGCTGCACCAATGTCCAGCCAGATCCTGACTGATTTTACCTGCAGCTGCAACTGTGCTGACTTGGGGAAAGCGCAGCTCAGCAGCAAGGTGTAAATATACAGGACAATTAGCTTTTTTGAAAAATAGGCAGGATGCCTGCCTAAAATGTGGGACTGTCCTGGTGAAAACAGGATTCTATTGTCAGCTTCCTGGTCAATAAAAATGTATCAAGCATGCAAAGGGCGCTGAGAACTAGCTTCAAAAAGAAGCCTAGGCATGATGAAATGGTGTCACCATGCCTAACTTTTAGGTACTTAGAAAATCACTGGCACACTCAAAGTCTGCATTTGTACACTGACTTGGAAGAGATAGGCCCATCTAAGTGGTAGTCACAAAAAACAGCCACCCAGGCCAGCTAATAGGAGATGCCAAGATGCAGGGTGTTTCTTAGCTCTGTCCCTCTCACGGAGAGAGCGACACCAAAATCCTAGCTGGAAAGAGTTGACGCCGTTGGCTGAGGATTCTCAGGTGCAAAGCTTCTCTTGTAGTTAGCCACCTATACTATTTTGTTTTGGGTTTTTTGTGGGGGGCCAAAGGAAGAGTTCCTGCATAATTTTAGCCCAGTGGTTAATGTATTTATCTGTAGACCCCTGTGAGGATACAAAATTTGTGTCTACAGCCACATTTGCATCTGAAAATATGTTCTGCGGATATCCACATCCTTGGATACAAATCCCCATGGCTAGGGAGCATATATCTGCAAATGTGCAGGGTTTTAGATACAAAATTTGTATTCGCATCCATAGCTGCAAAATTTAGCTGCATGTATCCATATCCACATACACAGATGCAGATACCTACAAATATAAAGCGGAAATCCACAGATTTGCAGGGCTCTATTCATCTGGGAGACACTCTGCCTAAGCACGAGAAGAATTTGAAGAGTCACCTCTCAGGTGAGTGTCCTAGTCACAAGGCTATGGGATATTTTGATGCTGTAGCTCCTGTTGAACAATTTGCACTGTGAATCAATAAAAAGACATTGAACCAGAGAGAGAATGATGTGATAGGGTAGTGGTAAAGGCAGTCACCCAGGATGAGGAAAGCCAGGATCCCATCCCCTTGACTCATTGACTTTTAAAAAATATTTAATCACTGCTGAGGTTTTCCAGGGGGCAACTATTAGAACACATCAGAATGTCCCATAGCTCAGTGACTAACGTACTATACCAGACAGCATAGGTGACTCGTGCCTGAAGTGGGTGCGGCTATCCAGAAGAACATGAGGGGGACATGAGGGGCACCCTCTTTAGCAGTTAAAATTTTGGCAGGGGCACAGAGAGGCAGTGCACCTCCTGAGTGCTATCGTAAGTCTCCTATGCCAGAGACACAGTAGATCCTTGCTGAAATCCTTCTTCCATTTTAGGTAGTGGGACAACTTTAACTAGGGATCTCCTTCATCCAACATGAGTACCTTAACCACTGAATGAAAAATTATGAATGAGTTCCTCCTGCTGCCATTTTGGGAAAGCTCATCTATAGGGGCTTGATCCAGTAGGCAAGCTCTGACCAAACTTACTGGATAGAGCCTCACGTGCAAGTTAGAGGAATGTCTACCTTCCCCTGCTTTGTACATCGTTCTGTGGTTTACAATGTCAGATGCCTGGGCACATGCACGCACACAGAAAGACAGGTGCCTGCTGAACTTTTACTACATATATGTAGGTGTTGAGCCAGTTTGAGACTACTGGGCATCGACAGTATTCAGTGGCAGCAGTCAAGGCCCCAGTAGGTCCTGAGTGTGGGATTTAGGCACCTAACTGCCACTTTAGGTGCCTAAATCCTTTTGGAAACCACAGCTTTACAGTTGTTGGAAAAAAAACATGCCATTTGTATAGTTTTAGCATGCTTCACAACGATCATATCCAGTTTTCCTTGGTTAGCCTGTTAAGTCTGCGCAGTACTTTACAATGGACAGTGGTTTGAGGGCAGGCAGAAGGAGGCATAGGAACTGCAAGAAGTTTGAACGTGGTCAGAATAAAGTGCTTCTGCAAATACTCACAATGCTTGTATAATCCTACAAAGAAAAACTGTTCAGATTAGCAACATGTGGGTTGCCAAAATGAGTATTACACTCCTCTAATCTCTAATGGTTGAAGGTCATTCATCATTAGCCTGAAGTATAGGAAGCTATTGCTGTGGAAATATTTTATTAAAAAGGCAGAGTCTCATTTTCACTGTGGTTCAGGTGATGTAAACAGGCAGTCTTAAATTACATGTTCTCCTATCTTAAGGTGGTACAATGACAATATATATGAATAATGCCCAATGTGTTTCCTTTAAATGTCAATGATAACATATCTAAGCAAAGATATTTGTGCATATTATTCAGATACATGAGTTAATCTTGAGTTAGTTTTGCTGTATGAATTAATTTTAATGAATTAATTTTGCTGTAGGTATGCTTAAATGACAGACTCCCCCAGTGTCTGCAATATAGTAAGATGGATATTAAAACACTGATAAAATTAAGCAATATATGGTGGGTCAAATTTACCCCCAAAGTAGCTCTGTCGTTTTCAACAGACCTACACTAATCAAGCATCTGTCCCAGTGTCAAAAATCAGCAACAAATTATAAATGGTTCCTGGTCCTGGCTTATTGTATCTTCATTTTTAAAAAACACAACATAAATCTATAGCCCTGTATCCGGCAATAAAAGAAATACTCACATAAATGCTCTTTAATGCATTCCAAATGAATAAAGAGAGGTTTTTAAATCTATCAATGCTTATAAAAGAGAATGTTACTTTCCCCTTCTTATCCAGACCCTCACTTAATTGAAAGGATTAGTTTCTAAATCAACTGGTGCTGCTCTGTACGTGCATCCCCTTTGCACCTCTTCCTTCTTATGTCTTCACTGCTTTTATTAACATCAGTGACTTATCTGAATATTAGAATGTTTGACTGCCAGGAAGCTTATCAACTGCAGTTTTTATGGGCTGTTTAATGATGGAAACAGGAGGAGCTGGAGTTGCCTCCCCATCTCCCTTGATATGGAAGTCCTCAAGAAGCTGTGGAATGTGCTCTCTGGTATTTTGGTATCTTTAAAGTGTCAAGAGAGAGCAGAATTTCTCTTGTCAGTTGTCACAGTGTGACTCACAATTAAAGCCATCTGCTCTGCATTCACCTCCCTAAGGGCATCACTCATTTTTCACCAACTTCCTGTTGTTGACAGCACAGTTCCTCCCTGTATCACTCTACACCAACACCCATGCTCCTCCGAGACATTGCAACAGGCTTGAACAGATTTTCCCTGTGAAATACTTTTGCTTGTTTTGCTAATGATTCTTTTAAATACAGAAACCTTTTAAACCCCAGAGACTAAGCTATTCTAGTGCACCGGACAGAATTAAGTGCCCAAGCCCTCCTGATTTTTAGTGGAACTTGTTTATCTATATCCATTCACCTCTTTTGAAAATCCCATCCTTGATCTGTGTTCCACGAGTAAATATGAATAATACTTTTAAAAATTGAAAAAACAACTGAATAAACTATTTTTCTAAATATTCTTCAGTCATGGGCAGTTTGTCAAATAATGACAAATGCATTTGCCAATATTTTATGAAGTGGGAGAAGAAGAAACCCACAAGATGTGTCCCATACATTGTCATATATAATGTCACCAGATCTGTTCTACTATGACTGTTCATGAGAATGTAACATTATTGATTATAACAGAAAATGCCTTAAAGATGCAAGCAGGTGACCATCTGAAATCATGCAATCAGCAGCAGCCCATGGAAGTTGCATCTGGAAAAAATTATGTTAGAAGTGCAAGGGTCATTTGCTTGGAGATATGCAAATTCTCTTGCTCAGGCCATTTTATAAACAAATCCTCTCCTTTATGAGTCTTAAAATACTCACTTGCTAATAGAACTATCATTCTCCACAATTAAGAGGAACAGCCATAAAACAAGAAGGTTTTCACCACCTTTGCAGATATTTTTGCCGGTATCTTCTTATTTCAAGTAGGCTAAGGTTACTGAGTTTAGGTTAACCCAACTCCATGGGGCCTCTATGGTCCATGATTCTGATCCCATCATGATACTGTACTGCTTGCATTGCTGATGTAGCTGTACTGGTCACAGGAAAGAAGAGAGACAGGGTAGGTGAGGTAATATCTTTATTAGACACCCTTCAGCTACACAGAGCTCTACACCAGCTCTCAGGGAAGGAAACAAAGAGTCTGAGCTAAATACAAGGTGAGACAAGTTGTTAAGTGGAAGGGATTCCACATTTTGAAGGTGGTCAGTGGAAGTGAGCAATCTGAGGTTAACTTATGATGCATAAATGGTTTGAAGGGGGCTATTAAGGGGAACAGGGCATGATGAGTCTTATAAACTGTTGTAATGGACACTTGTACGAAGTCTCCTGCTAAGGCTATGGTTCTTGCTGTCTAGCAGAGATATGAATTTACGTTCACAGACTCAGGGGCAGGTTTCCTTTGAGGATGAGCCATGAAATATCATATACAGCATGATCACTTAGTGAAAAGTATTCACTGAGGGGTGAAATGGTGTCTTTTATTTGGTATCATTTTTCTGAGACCTCAAAAATGTAGTGATTTTCTGGTTTCAACTACTTCATTTTATCAGTGTATTTGATACACTGAATGAGTTATACCACATGTTGTGGTGGGCGTGCGTCACCCCCAAGAATCTTGAAGATAGTGTTTTGGAGGGCTATTGATTTATCATATTACTGGAGATGCTTACAATTTTTTCATCTGTTCAATTCAAAGTGGCACCAGATTTGCCCAAAAAACAGATAAAAAAACCTGCAGACACATCGCCACTATTAGAATGATCAATATCCCCACAATACACCATTCAAGATTCAGGAGCTCTATGCATGGGCCATCACATGTGCTATATCTGCAAGAGAGCTCTGTGTAGCTTAAAACTGAAGTTGTTTCAATAACAGATACTATCTCTCCTATCTTGTGTCTTATATTATACTGTGATGGCCATTCTGTCATGCTGTGGAATCATGAAACACCATGCTTCTGATCACATGGTGTTTTCACACTGCAAGACATCACAACCTGGCATAATATCATAACCCAACGGCATTTCGTCTTTAAACATCTATGGCTTGAGAGTCTGTACTTCATTTTTTCAGCCTTTGAAAGGTAGGAGCTCCAACACACATGGACAACTGTGCAGATAACTACGAGAAAGTATACTCATATTTTTTCCTCTGCTAAGTTTCCTAAACTTAACGACTGCCTCTATCATTTACCCTTTATGGCAACTCTGGCTAGCATTTGCTTCAGAACTGAGTTGCCGGGGGGGGCATCAGGAACAGAGTTAGGGAAAGCACCATTGACAGACAATGTAGGCTCAGCGTTCAACAAAATGGTTGGCAGCACTAGAACCATTTCTAGGCCTGAATTCTCAAGAAGCAGTGTTGCCTTACATCTAATATCCCTCAGATGTGACCAGGATGTTGTAAATATTCTTGTCTAGACTTCACAGTGATCGTAGACACCTGGGTCACGTCACAGTGAAAACTTGGGGCCATAAAATCGAATCGTGATCACATGCACAAGACTTTGTGGCGTTTTTCTGTTTCTTTCTGGGTGGATTTCAAGAAGTTAATAAAAACCTCTCATTGATCCCTCATCATGGCAGTGAACATTAGTTGTGAAACTCTTTCAGTGATTTGTTGGAATCTTTCCTGAGCTGGGTGGCTGGGGTTTCTTGCAGCATGAACCACACATACAAAATCACTACCCTTTCCAACTGACCATAGTCTAACAGGTTTCATGTCACAATACATCTGCATTAATAAAGTCATACTACATCAATATGACACAGAAGTCTTCAAAGCTGTATACTAAATCTTTCTAGCAGCGCACCTAAATTTTTCTCATTGACCCTAATCTACCATATGAACTGTGCTTTCCTGTGTCAATAGTGTTTCTAGAAGGATGTTATATAATGCCATTGTGATTTGGGACCTAGATTCACACTGATTAACTTATCGCTAAAGAATGGATCCTTGCTAGTCTCAGCAAGAACATACATGCCAAAGAAAGATAAAACACATCCTCTATTAAAAAAAAATCTTTCCATAAAGCAATTCCAAACTTGTAGTTACATAAAACTGTTATGAAATCACTAGGGATTACAAATGTGGGGGAGAGAACTCTCTGTAGGATAAAACAGTCATTCATTTTTGTTGGATAGGCTAATAATCTCAGCTGGAGAAAGATGGGAAGGAACCAGAAATGGACACATGGGAAAAAGTGTGGGTTTCTATTAGTGTTGCCTCAGACTGTTGAAAAAATGATAATAAGTACTTTATTTGCCAAGTTATACATCTAGGCAAATTTCAGTGAGCTCACACTAGATCATCCAGTCAGAAATACATTTTATTTATTTCAGCTTTCTTCCAATATCTCTTTCTGAAGTGGAACTGGAAACAACATCTATGGTGATTTGCCAAGATGGTGGCTTACCTAATGACAACTGCACTTTCCTACTGGATGGAACTGCTTGAGCAATTTTGTGCTTTTAATTCAAAGTGGTAAACCTCAGATCTGATATTCTGTTCTCCATGGAAGTACAGATCTCCTGTGATGTCACTGTGGTATCTGCACATGTATGAAAACCAAACTATTAGACTTAAGATCCACTCTATGGATCAAAGAGACAATTATATCCTTTTCCCACTTCAAAATGATACAAATACTTTTCTTGGAGGCAGGAAAATATGGATTATAATAGAAATCTGGATACCATCTTACTACTAAAGCTATCGCTACAATGCTCCAGAATCAGCAAAAATTTTCATAACCAGTAAGAATTTGATCCACTTTTATACAGATTGAAGTCAATTCTGCAATAAATCCATTAATTTAGTCATTATACATACTCACAGAGTTAAAACTAAAACCCTGGTCCTAATGCTCACTATGTCCATGTCTCTGCATCTTAGACTAAAAGATGCTTTCTGATATGTTAACTTTAGATTTTGTGTATCCTGAAACATGCACACCGTGACAGAGTGACTAACACTTAAGGGGAGATCAATAGAGTCCTACCTGTGACACACTTAACTCGTCTCCCCAGGTGAGCACAGTCACCTGACAAGCAGGTCCTATGACTAAGCTCGGCCTTGTGGGGTACAGATAAAACACAAACAAACGAGAAACGAATGAGAGAGCGAGAAGGAAGGCTCCAAGTAGGAAGATGTGGTAGACCCCAGACAGGAGAGAGAAATTACCTCAATGAGTTCAGGAGGGCATGAGCAGAGCCTGGGAAGAGCTGGAATCTGAACCCAAAGTATAGTTCATGGAATCTGGAGAAAGGCAGAGCCTTATACAGCTTGAGACTCAGGCAGGCTCCTCATTTATTTTAAACTTGGATACCCTGAAAGGAAGGGATGTTTTTTCTTTGATTACTTATCTGGGGACCTCTTATACTGTAGCAATCAAACTAGCAGGCAAGGTCAGGGGGAGCCAAAATGAATGAGGGAAAACTTAGGCAATGACCTCGCAGAAGACAACGCAAATAGGTGGAACTGTGGCAATTGGCACAGTCTACAGGATTTGTATGGACAAGCCCTTCAGTGAGAGAGGACAGTCTGTGTTTGCTGGGACAATGTCAGAAGCAGCAGCAGGCCTGCCAGCAGGAAATACAGCAAAAGCCTCAGTGCAGGTTTGAGAGCCCAAAGTAGCAGTGGGAACACTGGGATCAAGGAAAAGATACACAAGGAGGTGTAGGATGCAGAGATACTGTAAGGCAAGAATCTGAAGGGGTGAAGGTCTGCCCAAATGTTTCTCTTTCATATGTGTCTTTCCCTTGAAGAACTGTGAATTTGGCAAGATGAAAGAAAATGAGTCCCCTGAGGAAGGAGTGGACTGTAACATAAAAATCTATGAAATATTATCAAAGCTTCCTCAGGCTTCTTTATTTCCAGAGTTTCTCCCTGAAAGACTTCCTGTCCTCCTCCTATCTCCTATTGCAGGGAGCCTTTCAACATTTTTCCTTCCAGACTTGCTTTTTTTTTAAAAAAAAAAAAAAAAAAAAAAAGAGTCAAGAGAATTATTCTGAAGCTCCTCAGAATTTAGCAAAGCTTAACTTTCTGCCACCCAGACAGGCAAGTGCACAAATGGTAGCTGTTACAATTAGAGACAATGGTCATTAATAACAATTTTGCTGAATCAAATATACTCTGCTCATAAAACTTCAAGGAAAATTAATCTCTGTAATAAATGGCGCCTTTTAGGGTGGCCAGTTTTGGTGGAATGTATTCTTGGCAGTTTCATCACACAACATAATCTTTAATTAAAGCTTAATCTTTAATTTGTGGAGATTCCAGGACACTCCTGGAGGGTTGTCACACCTGGTACTTTTGGACAGCCAGAGGGCTTACAGAAACACACTGACCAAAATTACAAAATGAAGTGTCTTGGAACAACCTCCAATTCAGAAATAGTTCCACTGATTTTCTTCATGATTCTGTTTTACTCAGTTTACGTTCTTATACTCTGCCCATGATATGATCACACTCTGTCTCTTACTCTACATATTCAGCACATGCATGATGGTTTTTGAGCATCTTAAGTATTGTGCTAGTATGTAGAAATAAAGGCATGTTTCCTACCAAAGTCATTTTTGCTATCATGTGACTATTTTAAAAAGGAATACAAACACACTCTTTAAGCTTAATGAAAATAAAAGAGGTTTAGTAGAGCTTTTCAGAGGGTTAAGAGGAGATATGGTAAGTAGTATTTTTAAAAGCCATTGCTTATACATAGAAGCAGTTTAAAATATAAATGTTACAGTGAATGAGAGAATACTTCATGGTATTTCCTAACTTAGTGACAGCATCACAGCTAAACTAACTGAACCTTGAATCTTCTGAAAAGCATTATATCAGATGTAATGCTGAAACCTTGCATTTTACTAACTAATTTGATAAAAGATCCCAAGAGTACTAGGAAGGTCACAAGAACTTTTGCAGCCCATGGATAGTTAAGTAGGAGAATGTTTCAGTGCCCTTTTAGCCTTTGGGTGTGCAGCAAGGCAAGAGAGTTTGGTGCTAAATGACAAATTGGGTTAGAACTATTTGAGCCATAAACCATGGTAAATCTTTTAGCACTCGAAACACCATGTTACATTCTGAACTGAGAGTAAATGAAGTGTTAGCCTAAGCAGGTTTAAAACCCATGTAGGATGCATTTACCAGATTATCCATTTCTTATATACATCTGCTTTATTGGCCTTGCATGGAGTCTTCATAAGTTGATGTCCAATGTCCCATTTTTTAAAAAGGAAATAATGTTGCTCTTACATTACAAAACAGAAATTAGATAAAGTGAGATGCTAATGCATGGGTGTTAAAATTATTTATGTTGCACAGTCAAGCATGGCTAAATTAGGAATGGTTAAGTTTATGTTTGACTGTATGACTTGAATTGAACCTCTCTATGGCTGTGTCGGCACTAGAATTGCACTTTCGAAAGAGACATGCAAATGAGGAAATTGAAAATGCAAATGATGTGCAGGTTTACATATCTAGCACCTCATTTGTACATTCACCTTTCAAAACAGCTTCTTTTGAAAGTAAAAAACAGTGTAGACGTAGCTCTTTCGAAAGTAAACCCCATCTTCAAAAGAACCGTTGCTGACACAAAATAGGAAGAAGGGTTCTTTCAAAGGGGAGGTTTACTTCTGAAAGATCACGTCTCCACTGCTTTTTTTCTTCTCTTCTGTCAACAAAACTCTCTCGTGTAGGCCCAGCCTCTCAGTTTAGCTGCAGCAATAAATACATTCTCTATCAGCAAGGAAAGGTTGCTGTCTTAGAGTGAGAAGGGCTGCTGTAGCATACAATAAATCCAGAAGGTGGTCAGGTGAACTTGGCCTGGCTGGGTTGCGTGCCCCTGGCAGCTGAGACTGAGTTTCTGCCCACTTGGATGTGACAATGTTGAAATGAAGAACATTTGCTTTGCTGAGGTAAGTCTCAGATTGCTGTGCATGTGCTTACTCAAATAAGTGAACTCCTTGCACCACATTCTGCCAGACTGGTACATAAAGATGTAAATTATGCCCCCTCACCAGTTCCAGGCAGGAAAGCTGTTTGTCTGGTTCAAAGCCAGATAGCCCCCTCTTTCCAAGGTTTGTCCACTGTAAAGTATGGATGATTTTGACTGGTGGCACATGGGCCATCTCACAGAGTGTGCTACCCTCTCCTTGTGTACGTTGTCTGTGCAATATCATGCTGGCAAGGGTGGGAAGTGGGACCTGTCTCTCAACATGGCATCTTCTATGCAGCATGTCCTTACATACGTCTTTCATCTGAGGTCATGCTTGTAAGGGCAGGGTCACCCTGGCAGGGGTGGAACTATGCAGCTCCTCTGAATAGTACAGTATCTTCCAGGGAAGATTCACTCTGAAGGAAAGCCTATAGTACTGTTAGGCCATGTACTGCCACTGAGGAATCTACTATACGCTTAGAAGCAGCTACTGAGGAGAAGCATTGATTCCTCACATTCTCTTGCCATGCTGGCTTTCCCATCCATAGCAGGGACTCTTCAGCCTTCACTGCTCTGCTCTGGCTTTCACACAACAGGGGATTATTTAAATCACTGTGTTCTTTGTTCTATGAAATCACTTTAGGAAATGAAACAGTTAGAAGGATGTTAATGCAAAGCCAGCTGACACTGTGAAAGTGCCTAAATCAGTAAATTCAAAGTAACTTGGCTACATTGTTCATGTGTATTAAGGGATAAAAGTCATCCCCACATACAACCTAGAATAAACAACATAAATTGAGTTGGCCAAGTTAGGGCTGCTGTGAGGGACACAACTTTTGATTTCCAAACTTTCATGCATTTTAGAATGATAACTATGTCTTTGAGTTAACATATTTAAACATGAAGCACATGTACTTTAAAGCTAGGATGAGCAATAAAATTAAAAATATTTTTTGTTTAGCCTTTTAAATTTCAAGGACTTTCTGACTAGGAATAAGTATTTACAAACAAGTTCTAAACACTTGAAAATAGGGTTTGCAGTGGACATGTTTATAGACCACTGCAACCCTGTACTCCTCCATAATAAAATACTGTTGCCAGTATACAGTTAGGACATTCTTGTCTTTGTTATATAGTGTTGAGAATTAATGAAATAGTTTTGATTCATAAGATTAAAATAATACCTAGAGTTTGTATTCATCTAGCACACACTGTTCCAGGGTCCCAAATTCTTTGCCAAGGTTATTAAATGAAATAGCTCAAATCCCAGTGAGACATTTTATGAATTATTTCCTCTTTTATAAAGCACAATAGTACTATACAGTAGTGGGCCAAACCACTGTTTCTCTCAGAAATGATGCCATAACATGAGACTACTTTTGAACATTCCTATGCTAGTCTTAAAAAGGTATTTTTAAGATGAAACAAATGGACCACAGGGAAAGTTTATGGCCCATTTCTGATCCCTTACACTGCTTCACAATGTGGCTAGGTTGACGTCCGTTAGCCCTAGGTTGTGCTTCACCTCAGATGTCAGGACAGGGGAGCTAATCTTCAAGACCAAAATAGGGGCCTCCCAAAATTCCAGCTCCTGCATTCAGTAATGCACAGGGGCTCCTGATAATTTATTTCCCCTGCCTTCAGAGAGATCTTGCGAAAAAGGCTCATGTAGAGTAGGTGGAGAAATTGCAAGTGGAAGTAGGTGAGCCTGTGGTGGCCTGTCACAAATTTCTCACCCTGCACAGTGCCACTGAGAAACTCTAGGCGGCATAACCGGGCAGCTCCTCTGTACATTGATGCTCACAAAGGGCCTGTGACTTTAGCCTTTAGAAACTTGCTTATGTCCACAAGGCATATGAAAGGTAGAGCCATGTATTCAGGCATCTTGTTTCCCTTTCTCTCTTTTCACTCTGCCACACACTCTCCAGGAGGAAAATAAATTGCGAAAGTGTAACTCAGAGAACTTTCAGCCTGTAAAGGTAGGGCCTGAGTCTACCATCTTTGCTTGTGTAGAGTAGTAACTTACTCGAGGCCAGACTGTAATACCCCTACAATGAGCACATTTTTCATTCCACAAGTGGGCTCATTGCCTAGTCAGTGGTCTGCTTGCAGCTTGTGAGAGGGTCTTGCAGTTTGTCGCCCTGATGTCAAGGAACCTACATACAAGGTAAATCTACTTATTGTGAGGCTGGCAGAATTATGCTCAGAAGGGATCAGCATGCTAGTTTTTGCCCTCTGACGATCTGTGTTGGAATGTGAGTTTCAGCCACAAGGAGAATTATGTGTGACAGAATTCCTGCTGAGTCCCATTGTACATATCATCCAAACCTTTCTTTGTAAACATAGCACTTGGAGAAAAGGCGAGGAAGGATACATTGTGAGGGTGTACAGCTTCAGTATCCTTAAGAGTTGTCTCTGAAGATGGGTGGTATCATCAACTCTGGTGTGTGCGTGTCATGCCCAGCAGGTGATTTGACACAGGCCTCATAGATGTCTGTAGGCTTTTCACTTCAAAAGACAGCAGGCCTCACTTGAATGCAAAGATACATGCTGACAGGAGCAAGTCCCTTTGGGGCGTCATTTCCCCTCATAGCTGTATTTACCTAAGAAATTTCATGCATAGAAAAGAATGAGTGAAAAGGAATATGCATATACACGACAGGAATGGGATGTTTTATTGTTTCCTTTTTTGGCAAATGTTTTGTTCCCTTTTAAGTAACACAGACCATTGCCAAAAGGGAGAGGATTATGTGACCGGTGGAATGTTGATCAAAATCTGCAGTCAGCATTAGATTAGCATAAAGAGCTATTGTAGATGTAGCCACTAAGAAAGAAGCAGTCTCAATGCAATGCAGCATGCCAGGCTCATTATAGTCAACATGTGACTTGGAAATAGTGTGAGTACCTAGGATACTGTTAATTGTCTCTGCCAGCTATGATTTCATTTTAGTGGCACCTTTAAAGATTTAAATTTCTGGGGCCAATCGAGTCACACCAAGGTGAAGCAAATTTGATATGGGGCCTCTGGAACCTGTAGCTATTCTGGGTTTGCAGCAGCATAAGTGATATCAGCATATGTCTGCTAGGGGTTTTTTTTCTTTTTTTTTTTTTTTGGAGGCGGGGGTTGGGGCTGGGAACTATATTAAGGAGCCACTATACAAAAAGATTTATATCAGCAATGCTCCTAATATAGTCTCTGTTTGCCAATCATTTCCCCTCCTGGGGTAACGTCAAAAGTGGCTGTTCATTTTTGCACCTGAGAGGAAGAGTATCTGGCATGGAATTAGACAGGGACTGGTATGGGACCACCTCTGAAAATGATTTAGTGTTTGGTGACTTTAAAATGCTCCCTGAGTGGTCTTTTTCTCAATTCACTCACTCTGGGCTGTACTTGATGCCCTGAGAGGACCCCAGAGGAGGCAATGTGACTGTCATTCCTTCTGTGGTCTTGGGGGGGGAGGGTAATTTGCTACATCCCTTTACCAGTGCAGCATACTCCTCATCTTACACAGCCTCAGCTTAGCTGGATGGCAGGTGGGCATATCACTCCACAGCTGCATCCCCTCATTTCCTTCCAGTTTAAGGTATCTGAGTACCCTGCTCTCCCCCAACACTCAGCCCCAAATTTTGAGGGGCAACTATGCATGGGAAAAGCAAGGAGAGTCTCACTTTCCTGCACGGCCACATTAGGGTCAGGCGCAAACTGGCCATGAATTCATACCTGGCCCTAGCAGTAGTTCAACTGTATCATTGCACAATTCAGACTAGAGCCCAGTAGTACAGTACCAAGAATACACCACAACTGGATGTGTCTTCCCTGTGGACATGCTGAGATGGACTGCAGGATTCCCACAGCTCACTGCTGCATTACACGGTTACTAGCCAATAGCAAGAAAAGAAAGGAAACCCCAATTTGGAGTGGCAGGGGGAGGGGATTGGTATCGTTTTAGCAGAGCCGGTTTTCATTTACAAAAATAATTTTTTAAAAGCAAGTGCTGGCTCCAATGGGGTTACCATGTGCTATGGGCATCATGTGTCTTGTATGGGGAAGTTTCACTCACAGGCTCTTGTCCAGGGCCAGACAAGATGCAGTCCGACAAGCCTTTTAATCCACAAGTAGCACTACTGAAAGTAGCCAGCTCCTCTCTCTCTCTCTCTCTCTCTCTCTCTCTCTCTGCACTGCCGAAGAGTTGGGGGACGTGCTGCCCCCAGCCCAAGGTAAAATCTCTCAGCTCCCATTGGGCAGGTTCAAGCCAACAAGAGATGAGAGATTTTTCTGGGGCAGGGAAATTGCAGCTCAGTTTCTCAGCTCTCAATGGCCAGTTTCTGGACAAAAGGAGCTGAGCGACCCTGCTGCAGGCCAGGGCAGCACACAAAGGTTCCCCTTCAGCACAGGGAACCACATGGAGTGGTCTAGGCCTGGAAGATTTCCTGAGAATGCTGCTAGCTGGGAATGCTTTCTGAGAATGCAAGCACCTCCCAGCCAACTCTGCCTCTGGCACACACCCCCTCCCACTCCTGCACCTCATCCCACTCCTGCACCTCATCCTATGTCCCTCTCCCAGGCCAAAATCCTCACTTGTACTCATAACCCCTGCCCGCCCCCCCCCCCCCCCCAGCCTGGGCCCTTCATCCCAGTTCCCTGCTCCATGTCACAACCGCCTCCTTCACCTAAAGTCCCTCTGAGACCCCCACTCTCCCCCATAGCCCTACCCCAAGCTTCCTTCTGCACCCAACCTCAATCCCAGACCCCACATCCCCACCATAGTAAAATGCAGCCCTTGATCGCTTACCAAAAGCTTGACGTGCCTCCCCTTCAAAAATTATTCCCCACCCCTGCACTCGTTTAATCCCATCTATGCTAACAAAATAGGAAAAAATTCATTTGCATGCTGTACCAAATACAGCTGATACCAAATTAAGACTAAGATGTATACAGATGGAGCCCACATTAAAGGAAACCATGTGGTTTGAGCCAGGCACAATAGACTGAAAACAAATGGGTAAAAAACAACAGATGGAGCACAGATGCTACTAGTCACAGTAAGGGCAAAGAAGTAGTGTCTGAGCTTGCTTTAAATTTATCTGTATATTGAGTGCAGAACCACTCAGTATTTTACCCAATTAAAACATTTGTATTAGGTTTTTAGGGTATCTTAGGGAATACTATGAATAATGGTCTTACAATATATTGTGTTATAAATATGGTCTGTTGTGTGCAGTGGTACTGCTAAGTACACTAATATTATTTTACTGCCCAAGATGAAAAGCAAACACAAACAAAGTAAGAGGCTGAGATGTAGCATATATTAAGGAGTCCACACTTCTGAAGGCATGTCTAGTACCCCCCAGTATAAAATACCCTTTCAGGTGCATTTGTCAGAAAAAACTCAGCAGATGCAGGTTGCCCATAAAAAGTAATGGCTTTGGAGTCCACAGTACTATTCCCAATAGTGCTGCTGACTCACTGGTGACCTTGAGCAAATCACTTAACTGGTGAGTGCCTCAGTTTCCCCATCTGTAATATAAATACATCGGGATAATGATAATTCCCTGCCTTTGTGAAAAAAATGCTAATTCATGGATGAAAAGGACAAAGAATTGTAGTTATTTGTATTAATAAGCAATTAGTCCTTAATTTGTGTTACTGATGCCAGCGCTTTTGTCCCAAGCGCTGAAGCACAGCTGCATAATTTTGCATCTAAAATCTGCCAGCTGAGTTCTATATAATTTTTTAACTTAGCCAGGTTCCAATTTTTCAAAGATGAGAGCAAATTGGATTTCATGAGCTGACCCACAATAATGTAATCTGAAATACTTAAAAATCTTAAAGTATGGCAGTGATGTGATGCCTGTACCTGTGGTCATCTAAGAAATGTGTGCAGGATTTTATTAAAAATACTGTGCATGTTATTTTACTCAAAAGTGTAGTACCTATATGAGCAATCAGGAATGCATACAGTTTGCAGATAGATTGAAACTATTATTCTTTTTTTGACATAGTCTGTCATAATCTAGTAGCCCATCATTTTAAAATTAATCTTTATACATTACATTTTGCAAGGCAGTTTGCTCTTCTTTGGCACCTTACAATCAAACACTCCTCCAGGTCAATCCAGTTGATTTACAATGCAGTGGAAGTATAACCTATGCAAACTTTACAAACAGACTAAACAGTATATTAACTATTTGATGATTTCATCTGTTGTTCTTCCATACCTTTCATTATGTCAGGTTTTTTTTTCTTTCTTTCTGTTTCTTCCAAGGGGGAACAGGCACATGCAGATTTTTTTTCCACACTAAAAGGCTGTTGAAGCTCCTCTGTGCTTTTTTTTTTTTTTTTTTTTTTGCTCGACTTGTTTTTCAGCGTGTTTCCACAGGCCTGTAATCAGCAAGCATTTGTGTTGTGACATTTGCATTCTTGACATTGCTTTGTTCTGGAACTTCCTGTTGCCTGAGCCTTTTAGGAAGCTGTCTTACAATTTGCATGGAGTTATTGAGTCAATGCTGTTGCAGACCCAGCATGGTCTACATTTCTAAGCAGAAAGCACATCAGAGCCAGTGGAAACAAAGCAAACTTAATGGTTATAACTAGCTGAACTTCATAGGAGTCTGACTGTAATTCACAACAAGGAGAATTATTGTAGTGACTTTAACCAGTGCAAAAAAGAATGTTAATGTTACACTCAGTACAGGGCTTAAAGGAAAATCTCCGATATTGTGCTAACAGCACTAAGTGCTGATACTTCATTATTTCGTGGTTTTTGTTCAGACCTAATCTTTCTGTCATCATATAACAAAAATAATAAGTATTACTTATGGAGAAGTTTATAGCTAAATTATAGGGCATTTTTCAACTTCACATTTTAATGTAATTTAAGCTTGGTCTGTAAGGAAGTTATTGTGGTTTGGTATGAACCAGAGAACAGGTTTTGTTTGCTCTCTGTAGCTAATACAGTCTGTTATTCTGTACCCCTAATTATTTTGTATCTTTGGACTAGGCTCCTTGGAGCAAAGATTAGAGGCAGGATCCTTGGGTTTTAACTTTGTGTGCCAGCACTGCTCAAAGGGGATGAACAGAGCAAAGGTGGCGTTCGTCCACCTTGGAACTCTTTCCTACCCTCCCTTTCCTGTGGGAGGATGGTAGGGTGGGTAAGTGTCTGGTTTTCAACTAGAAAGATGAAAAGGGACCCTGGTGGCTCTGGGCCACATCACTGACTGACTGACTAAAGGTGTGGTAGGGGGGTGTAGTGGGGGCCCAAGAGCTAAAGCTTGTTCCCTGCCTGCCCTGGCTCCATACTGCTCCCTGAAGCAGCCACCAGGTCCTGTGGCCCCAGGAACCATGAGCCTGTGGGCATGAAGGCAGCATATAGAGCCTCCCTGGCCTCTCTGCCCAAGGGCTGCAGGGGCACGATGGCATCTTCCAGGGAAATGCAATAAGCTCTGCTAGGACCCCCACATTGCCTCCCACTCTCCAACCCCTTGTGCCAGCCCAGCGTCCCTTGCCCCACCATAAGCTCCTCATTGCCATTCTAACCCCAGAGCCTGAACTCCAAGCCAGAACCATTCCCCTCTCCCCACCATCACCCCACACCCCAAACATCTCATTCCTGTCCTCACCTGCCTTCTGAACCCCTCAATCAGAAACCCCTCATCCCCACCCTGACCCCAGAGCCCATATCCTACCTATATTCTGAACCTCTCAATCTCAGCCCAGAGCCCCTCCTACTCCTCAAACCCCTCATTTCTACACCCACCCCAGAGCCCTTGGCACCACAAAATCCTATCGCAGACTGGAGCCCTCTTCTGCACACTGAACCCCACACTTCTGGCTCTACCCAGAGCCTGTACCACCCCAGTGCAGAACCCGTACCTTCTCCCACACCCCTGCCCCCTGCCCCAGTCCAGTGAAAGTAATTGGAGGCTTGGGGGTGGGGAGAGAGAAGGGGCAGAGGCCTCAAAGAAGCGATGGGGTATGGGTGGGCCTTGAGGAAAGCCCCTTTCACAGCTTAAGGCCTGCACTATGTTTCACCAACTGACCGCAGTCCTATGGTTCCATTCCAAAAGCAAAGTTTGACACAGAGGCCCATTGGCTATTCACTGTGTAGCAGTAACTCATCAGATCTGGCCTATGCCCAACACCAAAAACAACTCCTTGATCATTTATATTCTTGTGTGATGTATGGTAAAACCATAAATGACTTGATAGATATGGTGCTGCAAGAGGGTTTTTTTTGTTTTGTTTTTTCTTAATGTTTTGGAAAGGAATGAGTGAGCCTACCTGTTGTAGTCAAAGGAACATATTTCCACATACTTGTACATCTGATATAAATTAGGCAAGGTGTGCCAAAAGACAAGTTCATTTACATGCAAAGTAAACACAGCCATAAAGAAAGCAAGAGGGTGAAAGGTGCAGCAGGGGGTGTCTTCCAATGTTAATATCTAGAGCCATTTTTTTCTTAAGATGTCACATAGTGCACATTAAATTAGGTGGAAGAAAATGTTTCTTTTTATTCTGGGCCTTGCCCTGCTCCTTCAAAGTCAGGGGAATTGCACGTTGACTTCAGTGAGAACAGGCTCAGAATCCAGTCCAGCCCACATGAATACGCCTGATGAAATAATAAGTTTTGCAATGGAATATTCCAAGAGAAAGAAACATCCAAATGAAGTCATATGGCTCTTTCTATTGGCTTCAGTGGGCATTCAAACTCCAGGCCTCTTCATCAAGCTCTAAACATCAAGGTTGTGTGTAAACTAACAAGTTCCTTTTCCGAAAGAACCCGCAGAGCATCTACACACACAATGTGCTCTTTCTATCTGAAATCGAAAGAATTCTGCACTTTTTCCAGCAGCCCTCTTCCTCTCCCAGCTGAGGAAGAATGCCTTTTTCTGAAAGATTCTTTCAAAAAAATATATGTGTAGATGCCCCACCCACCCTTTTTTCAAAAGAGCAGTTCTCATGGCACCAGCTTTTTCAGTCCCTGGCCCACACTTTCGAAAGATTGGGAGCTGTGTGGATGCTCTCTATCAAATGAACAGATCGATCTTTCGATCTGCTTTTTTTGTGTGTCGACATGATCTTTTGAAAGACGATTTTTTGGAAGATCTCTTCCAGAAGAACTTCTTTTGAAAGATCGCTGTAGTGTGTTCCAGCCCAAATTTCTAATTCTCCTTGGGTGAGCCATTACCAAGTCAACACTCTTAGCAAACCAAGAAGAATGCTTCCAAGTGTTAGAAATCTGAGAATAGCACTCAGTGAAGAGAGCATTATCTAGGCCTCAAACCAGTAAAGACTTTCATGGGTGCTTAACTCAGTGCACTCTAAGTGGTCCCACTAAAAATAATATTTTAGTTTATGTCCATGAAGTTCAGCACATATGCAAATCTTGGAAGGATTAGGGCCTTACCTTGGACCAGGGAATAAAATATAAAAGCATATTGGCTAAAAATACCATAATACTACTTACGGATTAATAAAAGAGAAGGAAAAGTCATTGTGCTATGAATCATAATGCAAGAAGCTCAACAATAACAACATGGTTTATCTTTGGGGAAAACAGGCATTTTAAGGTATGGGTATTTAATTAGAAAAAAATGCATTTTACAAAGCCCAAAAGCTAAGAGACTAAAATCCTCCCATATTTGGAGCAAATGTGAGTCATCTTGTCCAGGTAAAAGTTATACTGGAGTCATTCCAGAAATCTCTTTTTCACTGATACTTTCCTACTTCCGGGAAGGCAATAACTAAATTGCTGTGATCCCTTTGACAGCTGCACAAACTAGAGTTTTATATATTGCCCTTGTTTGTGGTCACTACAGAATCTGTGTTCTGCATGCAACACATGCTACGTGCATGCCCACCAAAATGTGCGTTAGTGTATGATTGTACCTCCTCAACTAGATTCATGATTTTTTTTTAAAAAAAATCCTTCGTTAAAACACAAAATAAATCAGGCTAATTTATCAATTTTCAGCAGCCGTGCAGTTTATTAGTGTTATCTAAGTTGTACTACTTTTCCTTGTCACATCATACTTTAACCTTTCCTAATTGCAATCCTGCACATTTATCCAGCATTCCCTGGGGACCTGTTCAACTAAAGCCAAAATCTGCCTGTTACTGCATCCTCTAGCGGTTTCAAAAGCTTATATTGCTTCTAGTCAGAGATCATAAATCTGTGCAAGTTTGATGCTAGGAAACCTACTGCACTAGATAAAGATATAGCTGGGTAAAATACACTTCATAATTTGTAGGTGGTGACTAAGGCAGGCACAGCTCTTTAAGGATGTTTAGAAATTTCTGCAGTCAATGTTGTGTGACCTAAATGACTTGGAAAGCAAAGTGACAACGTCTGATGACTTATCATGAACATCACTGAAAGTAAATACTAAAACCTAGTCAGAAGTCACATATTTATAGTGACTAATTCAAAATAAAAGCCACAGAGGCCTAGATCCACAAAAGTACTAACATACCTACATCTGGGGACCCAAGGCCTAGTTTTGGCACCACTGTGACCCACAAACATCCTGTTCAGCTTCTCCCTGGAAGATGGTACCAAGTCCCTGCAAGCCCTTAGGCACAGGGCCAGGGAGGCTCTGCATGCTACCCTCATGCCCACAAGTACTGACCCTACAGCACCTGTTGGCTATGGCCTCTCCCTGTTAGATGCCTAAATTCAGTCAACACCAAAGTAGGTTGTTGCTGTAAAATTTCCATAGATGTCTGTATTTCTGACTCTGGGTATATGAACTGCTTCCTCACTCTGTCCAGACACCTTTCATCATGTTACAGTGAAATCCACAAAGCAGGGGCAGACAAGTACATCTCTGCCTCTTATACCTGTGAAGTCTAAACCATCAGGCATGCTTGGAGACCACTGAATAGATTTGGTTCTGTTTAAAACTTAGCAAGACAAGGTGGTGCTCAATTTATAGCTCAGTGGTGAGATCATTCATCTGGCTCGTGGGTGCACCAGATTCAACACCCCCAACCTCTGCAGGATGGGAAGAAATTATTTGAATGTAAGTCTCCCCCTTCTCTCAAGAGCATTCTCCAATCACTGAGCAAGGGCCTGTTCTGATATGCACATCTTCTCCTGTTGAAGTTGTTCCACTTTGCATAATTACTTAAGCTGCATCTACATTACAAATTTCTGTCGACAGAAGTCACTGTCTGCAGAGTTTTGCCAACAGAACCTCTGTCTGCAGAACACATCCACACCTAACAGGGGCTCCCCTGTCGACACCCTCCATCAACAGAGAGCAGCCAGACTGCCCAGCCTTCTATCGAAAGAACAGTCAACCTGAACTCTGCAAACCCAGGGAAATAAGAACAGTCATTGGGTCACGTCAGTGATTCATCTAGCTATTGCCAGATGCTTCAGAGAAAAGCTTCTCAGACATCCACTTGTGCTGAATTAAAGATCATTAATTTTGAGTCTGATTTGTTTATCTATACTTCCTCCCTGCCCCCACCTTATATCTACACTGTTTCTATTTGTTGACCTTTAAATTCTGCAGGAGAATGTGAAGTCTTATGCTTGTAGACTCTGATCCCAAACATCATGTATACTTTGGTCAGGTGGAAGAGGCCATTCCATGTAGAATAACAGGAAGAAGGGAGGAAGGAGCACATTCTGTGCCTTGACATTCAATGATACGTGTTTCTCGTTGGTATCTGGCATGCTCTCAACCAGGGAGAGAGAAAGCATTTATGTATCGTCACTAGAGCCAGTGCATCTCAAAATACATTGCAAGAGAAGGCACGTAAAGATTTAAACAATGGTTTTCTTCACTAACAAATGTGTGCCCATCCCACACAAGTTCTGAAGAGACTGAAGTGGGTAGGAAGACCCATTAACTGCCAAGGTTGCATCTGAAGAAGGAGATAGGGAGCAGACCACTGACTGGAAATGGTTTCAGCTAATAGGAATAAAAGGAGCCTGTATAAATTTCAGGAGCTGTGAGTAGTAATGGGGTTTGCAATGAAGTAACCTATGGTCACCCTGTGGGAGGAGAGAGCTTGGGCTGGTAAGACCAGACAGAGGGGGAGCAGGGAAGCAAGATGGTTAGGAAGAAGCCTAGGAAAACAGCAGCAAGGCGGAAGACTGTACAGATGTTGGCTTCTTGGTAAAGGCTTCCTGGATTCCCCACCAGCCAGTGGGAAGTGCCTCAGACACTGGAAGCACAAGCCAGACAGCTGGCAAGGAAGGACTTTGTTTTCCCTAGAAAGGGGAGACCTAAGTGATCTGGTTCAAAGGTCAAGTCACAAAGTTGCAGCATGGTGAAAGAGATGGTAAGTAGAGATACCACCTGGGGAGGGCAGCACTTGGCAAGAGCCAATGCCAAAGCCACCAGGAAGCAGTGCCATGTAGGTTGAGTGGACCTTATTGCAAAGAAGAAGAATGTTAATCTTTCACTTACCAGAATTTTTCAAATTTGAGAGCTCATTCTGCAAACACCTGTACATATGCTTAACTATATGGGACTACTCAAGTGTTAAGGTTAAGCATTCACACAAAGTGTTTGAAGGATCCAGATCCACGCATAAAAGTGTAAGAAAGCAGATCAAGAAAGAAGCTGAGAGTCACTAGTTAAGGACTCCCCAAGTAAAAAAAAAGTGAGTGCATCAGATGAAAGAAGCCTGGGCCACTGGATGATCAATATGTAAAGGAGCATTCAAGGAAGACAAGGCCATCACCATGACGTTAACTGCATCAGTCTTCACTGTAGATGTGCAGGAAGAAGAGTTCACCATAAGCTGCGTGCTTAGATGGCCACCCAGGAGAGAGTCTGGTGCCTCCCAGATGATTAACAGCTGGTGGCATGTGTTTCCAGAGGTGGTATACACCTGCACATACCTCAGTGCACATAACAAAATCTCCATCACCCATGACGGAAAAAACTAGAGGGCACACTGAGGGGAGGTCCCTACAGCCAAGCCATCCTTGTTAGGAATGGGCCAGCCCACAGAGCTGTTTTCCTGTTCTCCTTTTGCCTATGCTAGATCTGCTCCACTACATCAGTGTCACTGGAGAGGAGACTCAACAGCTTTCTTTTTCACTCAGTTTAACTATGGATATTGTATCAAGTCATGTAATTTCCTAGGGAAAATTAACAATCTGCCATCCTTCCAGGGTAGATTATTTTAGTTATGTGACTCGAATCACTTTACCATAACCACTACATGCAACAGGAGAAAACCTCCAGCAGCAGCAAAGTGACAGCCTTTCTCCATTCTCCTACTGCTTGGAGCCTTTCACTAAGATGGGGAAAGTCTCCACACTTTGGAGCTGCCCAAATATTTCCCTGGCTGTGCTGCCTCCTGTCTGCCAGACAAGTCTTTTCATGTGGAAGAGGAAGGCTTGGGCAGCAGGACTCCACACTGCTAAAAGCAGGCAGGGAGGTCATTTGGGTGATAGAGCGAATGTTGGGTATGGACTGTGCACTTCAGGTGTGTCTTTACCTTACTAAGCTGTGCCTCACTGTCCACACACCTATTTATACCAACACTAGAGGGATTATATAGGTATATACTCCATATGCTGTGAAATGTAGATGTAGCTATAAAGTAGCAGCCATCTCGCCTTTGGGCAAAACTTCAATCTCATTGCGTAGCTACATGCTATATGCAGATAAATGCTATGGAAACATTGGTCATCTTGCTGGCTTCAACTCCACTGACAGTAATGGAAGAAGTCTGGCCATTTTGAATAAAGGAAATATTATGAGTTGGTAGCACTTCATGTTTTCATTTTAAAAAAAAAAACAACTCAAAATTGGCAGAGTCATGGTAAAATCCTAGGAGATGGCAAGGCTGTGTTCCCAGGTCTGGAATCTTCCTCTGGTCTTGGCTGACTCTTGGAAGTGGTGCCAGGTTGGGTCTCTCTCCACTGAATGCTGGTCATCACAGTGACTTGGGGCCACCTAGTACAGAGGTCAGCAACCACAGTAGCAAGAAGAGCCCTTTTTTTAAATTTGGTAAAAAACGCCATAATTCAAGAGCTGCAATGCATGTGAATACGTGACAGTCCTTAATAAATAACGTCCAATCATACTGTTTGTAACCCATATTGTAAGACCAGTGCACACAATGATTTGCAATGCAATATATGTTTACTGCAGGACGTTAGCAAACTTTTTACATAGTCTCTCTCACTTTAATGGTGTCAATTTTATTTCATCTTTAATTTCAGTTTTCTTTCTTAAAATGAGCATTACCCTTCCCAGCAGGAGTGCCGCAAGTTTCCTTTTCCTTTTCAAAAGCAAGAATTTATTAGCAACATGAGCAAAACACAGATATAGTATCATATCCCACATTGCACTGCGCATATTAAAGTGAGAGTTATCCAGCGTTTTGAGATCACATATCATTTGCTATTTAGATGTGAGTTGTTCATTGTTGGGCTTTTAGACATTCACCATTTACCAAAAATAAGTTTGGTTTTGTTTTTTTTAACTTTGAAATTATAGCACTGGGAGCCACAAAGAAGTCCTTAAGGAGCCACATGTGACTCCAGAGCCAGAGGTTGCAGACCCCTGTCCTAGTACATATAGTCAGGGTGACCAACAGACTTCACTGGATCTTGGGCAAAGAATGGTGGGGGTGACTACTTCCCCCGATATGCTGACCAGTGTGCACTGCCCAGGGCTACAGTAGCAATTTAAAGGGCTCAGGGCTCCAGCCATCTCTGCAACAGTGGTGGTTGCCAGGAGCCCTGGGACAGCTGCTCCCTTTGCCCTCCACCTCCCCGTCAGCAGTCCTGCACACTCACAGCAACGTAAAGGCTCAGTTTTGGGGTGGAGTAGATGTTTATAAGGCAGTTCTTGAGCTGAGCTTCCCTCACCCAGCTTCCAAACTAAAAACAGAAAACAAAATGCTCTTCAGTTGCTAAAGTTCAGCTCTCCCCTCACTGCTTTTTCACTGGTTCAATGGACTTTTTGTTCATATGACCCCACATAGAAGCCTTGGCAGCAATTTCTAGTTCCTTCATTTTCCTCCCTAAACACACACACCAATGGTAAGCATGCTGGTAAATTAGGTCAGAGAACTCTGGTAGCCATTTTAATTGTAGTTCGGTAAGATCCCCTGAAGGCTCAGTTTAGGTTTCCAGGAGAAAGTACACTCCAGGTAGGGAGTCACATGTCCAGGGTAATACATCAAGCTAAGGGAGTTAAATGCATTTTTACTTAAGTATAAGGCTAAACAACAGTAAAAAAAAGCCCAAAGAAACTGGGTCTGCTGCAAAATATGTGTCAGCTAGCAGCTCTGCTTCATGAGTCTCATATTCCTGGACAGACTGGGGAGTGGTTGATGCTGAGTGTTGTTCTGATGGGATTAATAATATATTTGCTGACAGTTGTTGTAAATAATGTGTCTACAGATGATTCCCAGAAATACAGAAGAAGTGTACCCAGAATAATTGTTAACTGATAGATTACCACACATTACAAATTAGCAGCATATGAGAAACTGACTCCATCAGGTTTCCTATTTGGAAAGCTCCAGAGGACTTTGTAATAGATATTCTGCATATGCCATTGATTTAAATGTCTTTATATTTCTCCAGAAAAAACTGCTGCTATAGCTATAACAGGCAAAAGAAAAGCTTTTTTCTTGAAATTTCATTATAGATGAAATAGGGCTCACATGTTAATTGAATGGAGCCTAATGTCTTCCTGGGTTTGACTTTCTAAAACTTCTAGATAGATGGAAACGTGTAGCTATTGGTCCATCATGTAGAACTGGAGAGTCAAGTAACTTCTATATAGAAATATTGGATATTAGTGCAGCTCAAACCCCAGCTATGAACACCCTCAAATTTTGTAAGTGTTGAGACTCTGAAATTCAAACCACATTTAAATGTTGTCATCTAGCCCTATTACTATTAACATCTGAATCTGGCATCTTTCCTAATCAGTATTAATTACCAGTATTTTCCAAAACAGGTATCTAATGCTAGACTCCCACATCTATACTTAAACCCTGAAATAAGTAGGGGCTGAACAGCCAAACAGCCCTCACTGAACTTATCTGCACGCAGCAGAGGCAACAATTTGAATAGTAAATGCTCAGGTTAGAAGTGAAGCCCATCAAAATCACTGACTTTCATTCTCTAAGATTAGGTACTGGGAGGGAGCTCCAGAAGAACTTACTTGCTGTTCTCTGATTCAGAACCACCCAGATGCAGTGCCAGTTATTGCTGCCCCTGTGCAGGCCTGACTTATGTCACTGGAAGATCAGGAGGAGGAGCAGAGCTCTGTTCTGTTCTGGATCTCCCCATGCAGTTGATGCTCACTCCTAACACCCTAGTCCTTCCTACAGACCCACCTCCTGCATGAGCTGCTTCTCATCAGAGGGTTCCCTTTCTCAAAGGCACCTACCAGTGGGCCTCTCTGGCTGCTAACAGACTACCTTCTGCTTCCACAGTGAAGAGTACTTTAGTACAGATTAGCAAATCTGCCCCAGTGGGGATCATTCAGGCCCCTCTGTCCCCTACTAAAGTCCTGTGTTCACTCCAGCCAAAAGTTGCAAGTCAGGGCCGTCTTGAAGCTGCAGGGTGTGATTCTTCTCTCAGTTACAATGATCTAACTCAGAAACCATCTGTCTGTCAGCACTGAAATTGCACCTGTGTAAAAATGATGCAAGAGAGGAATCAGGCCCAATATTTTTAACTTGAGAAAAACACAGGGTTTCCAGAATTGAGCCAGCCAGCAAATCCTATACCTTTTACAAATTAATCCCTCCGAAATTCAGAGCAGGTAACCCTTGCCAACCTGCTGTGCTGTCATTTCCCAGACTATTACCTCCAAAAGACAGGCAACACATCTGAACATAGCACAAAGCTGACTAAATCTAGTTGATTTTCACAAAGTCAGGCTTGGTGGAGCTATAACAGTGTAAAGCTAGCAGCTGGGCAGCCTTAAAATCCCCAGTCAGGAGGGAGTGAGTCCCAAGTGTCTGCCTCACAGTGGTGATGTCTGGGACTCAGATGCCTAAAGTGGGGGTTCTTGGTAGACCCTTGAGTCAACCAGTCACAGTTAATACCTCTGATTAACTGGAAACAAAATTAACATGTTAGTTTGTAACATGTTAATCAACATAGCTCTGGATGAGGAAGGAGGCATCAGCTGCGAAGGGATCTTGTGTGATCTGATGCAGTAAACCAAGCTACCACTGGTGGGTAGGAAGAGAAGAGGAGAAGAAAGGAAAGGAGAAATGGTTTCTATTTTGGCTTCAGCAGAGAGAGAGGGATCATGACCCTGCCATGCCCCATTTCCCCAAACCAGCCTCTCGGTCCTGACCGCTTCTCCCATCCTTCCATGCACTGTGTCGCAATGCCCCGGTGTGGACCATCAGTCCAGGGAGTCCATATGGAGTACAGAGGCCCAGGGAGTTCAACCCCCCTGCACTAAACTCTCCTCCCCTGCCACATGTGAAGTCCCTCAGTAAACTGTACCTTCTCCCTCAAAAACAAGGGCTCACTCAGATGAAGGAGCCCACCTAGCACAGGGAAAGGACTCAAACAGGTGTTTACTTGTCCTGTTTAACAGCATGATTACAACTGAGATTAATTGCAATTAAGTTTTTAATCTCACAATTTACTTATTTATTCTACTGACAGCCCTATCTGACACTATGACAGATATCTCAAGTATAGCCAGTCAGAGGCTAAAAAAAGTAGAGAACCACAGGAATTATGGGAAGAAAGGGGATGGTATAGATCTGCTTTGCATACTGACTCTAGCCATTGTTTAAAATGAAAGAAAGGTATTTTTATACAAATCTCCCTGGCTATGTCTACATGGCCTGCAGCTGCTAGCACGGTCGTGTAAACGAGGGCACTCAAGAAAGCAAAAGAGGCGCTCATTTACAAATCGCACGCCTCATTTGCATCCTCTTGCATGATTCCTGTCCCAGCAGAGGCTTATGTCACCACAAAACCAGCCATGTAGATGGGGTTTTGTCAACCAAAACCCAGCTTGTGTACAGTGCCTTATCCCCCATTTTTGTCATTTTGTTGATTGACAGAACCCCATCTACACGGCTTGTTTTGTGGCAACAGAAGCTTCTGCCAGGACAGCGATTATGCAACAGCATGCAAATGAGGTGAGTGATTTGTAAATTAGTGCCTCATTTGCATTATTGAGTGTCCTTATTTGCATGACCCTGCCAGCAGCAGCATGCCATGCAGATGTAGACCCTGTGTGCAGTCCATCTTCTTCCCAAAGCAACGAAGAAATAATTCAAATGGATACATGATGTCACCCAGGCTGTTTGAAAGGAAGGTAGAGTACAAATTTGCAGATCTATCAAGACACACAGTTTTGGAAGTACCTAAACTTTTCCATAGGTAGTTTAAATTATTTCTACTCTACTCATACCCACATAACAGGTGCTTTAATATACACTGAAGTCATTTAAAATTCAGAGCAAAGTGCTTTTCACAGAGTGGAAATATGAGCACACCTCTTCAACTCAGCTGAAAAACAGAGTGCCCCTGCAACCTATTCACACTTTTGTAACATGCATATTCTGCTTTGTGGACCTTTGCTGGCTTTTTTTCTGCTGCCCTGTCCTATTTTGACTGTCTTAATCTAGTTCTCTAAAATGGCTTATATACTGCTTAGCTTGTTTCAGAAAACATGTCAGTGAATGTTACTAATTTACCAGAAGTAGCCAAATTGATAAAGTCAGTATTAGAAATTATTCTGTAGAGCTGTAGAAAATATTATTTAAAAAAAATCTCTCAGTTGTAGGATGACCAATATAGTAACTTTCCTTATTGAAAGAGGTCCAACTTCCCCTGTATGTATCATTACTTCTGCATTCATTATTAGATATATGCGATTCTGTATGGTAATGTCTTAATTGTAGTAGTATGGCGTACTGTATTTCCTGTTTCCTACTAGAGAAAGGGGTTTTTTATCTGTATTCTAACAACCTCTCATTTCCTTATGCGTGTATTAGACCTGCGGTGTCCAATATGCTTCCCACTCGCCACATGTGAAGAACTGGACACCAGGGTGTGGCAAAATGCAGCTCCTCAGATCCATGCATGTACTTGGTGCACACACACCTCTGCTTGTGGAGACAAGCACATGGCGCCAGCAGGGGTGGTGACTTCTCCTGTGTCTCTTGTCCCGGCACAGCTCCTGCAGCCCCAGCATGGCCCCGGCATCTGCAGCCTGGCACCGCTCCAGCAGCGGTGGCAGCTCTGGTGAGTCACCAGCAGTTTATGTGGGGCGTGCTTGGCTCTGGGGCAGTGGGAGAGCATTGAGTTAGAGTGGGGAGAGCTGGGGGTACCTGTCTCTGGGGCAGGGGGAGGGCGAGGGTGTTCAGTTAGAGCAAAGGGGGCTGGAGGTGCCAGGGAGGGAGAGGGCATTTATTTTGAGTGGGAAAGGGTGCGGCAACTATGGAAGGACAAAAACCACAAGTCTAGAGATCCTTGAATTTCTACTGGACACCACTGCATTAGACATTGGTATTGTAAATGATTTACAGCTTTTCAAACAGAACTACACTTAATTTACCTCTAGTAATGGTAAACTTATGACAAGCCTACAAGGAAACCCAGCCTTTCCTTTATGATGATGTTATACTGTTTCTGTTAATTCTCTAGGGCTTCCACTGCACTGCAGAGGTATTTGAAAATAAGGTGTTTGGAAACATCTATTTCAAAATATCGCATTTCAGAATAACACAGCTACACACAAAGGCCACATCTACACTACCTCTCCCTTTCAGAACAGGTATGTAAATGCCACAGATCAGAAATGTTAAAGATGCATTGATATGAATAGTCAGTGCCTCATTTGCATAATGACAGCCACCTGGAGCATCGAAAGTGCTGCTTTCAAATTGAAAACTAGCCATGTAGATGGGGTTCCTTCTAAAAGAAACCCCGATTTCAAAAGCACCCTTCTTCCCAAAGTAACTCTGTCGTGTAGACATGCCCTAGACCAGGCGTATCCAACCTGCAGCCCGCAGGCCGCATGCGGCCCTGGACATCTAGTAAAGCGGACCCACAAGATCATAAACTTTTAATATTATTAAGTGATTTATATACATTAACTATATTATATATTTTGTACGCGGCCCAAGACTATCTTCACTCAATGCGGCCCAGGCAAGCCAAAAGGTTGGACACCTATGCCCTAGCCGTTTTAATTTCTGAACCTGAACTTACCTACTGTCCCCTAACTACAGATCCAGCTGCATCCTAATTTACCCCTGTAATTATCTCTCAATATTATTAATCTTAGAGTAGTTATTTAAAGTTTCCACATTTTTAATACAAACAGAATCTCCATAACATATTAATCTCCACTTGGGGGGGGGGGTTTGGTCTGTTCTCATTTATGTATTTTTAAAAATATATTTAGACCTAACACAAAGTGCCTGTGGGAAAATGCTGGACACATCTGGCAATATTTAAAAGTACAGCAATTCAAAACAGAAATGGTAACTACATAAAATACAATTAAATTACCAAGCACTACGAAATAAAATAAAATTCCTTATTTTGCCTGTATATCTCATCCAATGATAATTGTTTCTTCAGCAGCGGTATTAAGAAGATGTGTGCTCAGAATACTGACAGAACTGGCACTTGAAATTTTTAGTCTGATAGCAATGATTTTTAACAAATCTGTGTAGTTGGTGATAGTACTCTATGACTATAGCAAAGCAAACTTCATAACTGTATTTAAGCAAGGGAAAAGAAGTTATGAGGGCAATTACAAACCTGTTAGTAGCATGCAAAGTTAACAAGTTGTGAAGGAAATAATTTAATTAAACTCATGGAACTAAATGGAAAAAGTGATGGGATGCAACACAGGTTTACCAAAGGTAGATCAGACCCGACTAACCTAATTTTCTTCTCTGGAAAAAAAAAATTTCTAGATAGGGGAAGTACAGTAGATGTAATATGCTTGGACTTCAGTAGAGCATTTGACATCATCCCACATGGGAAATTATTAGTTAAATAAGTATAAACACTGTAAGGTAGATAAGAAACTGACTAAAATAAAGCAAAGCTGGCGATGGGCTGCTTTGAAAAGTGAACTTTTGGACAGGAGAATGATTTCAAGAACAATCTTTGAGGAACTCCACTAACAGCCAATCTTGTCCACTCCAAAAAGTACGAGTGTTCTGAAGAAATGTGTAGGTGACATTGCAATGAAGAGGAGAACCGGATTGTTCTACAGTACAGCAGAATGTAGATGACTGCACAAAAGAGTTACAAAAATAGGTGAAATCCAATCATACAACACACAGTCATGTGCTGAACACAGCTCAGTTAATTCAATTATAAGTTACTTCAGGTCTAGGCTCTTTGGGGCATGGACCATCTTTTTGTTCTTACCTTGCATGATGGAGTTCTGATCTATGGTAATGCAAATAATCATTACCCCATCATTTCACCTTGTGTTAAATTAGACCATATTCTGTGCTAACACTAGGAACAATTTTCCTATAGTGGAGTCTTATGAGTAAAGATATATAATACCATATATATAAAAGAATTAACATTACTGATTGTGATTATGAATAAACCTTTACTTACACCAGCTAAATAAACTATTTATATTAATCCAATTTTACAAACTTGACTGCATTTGTAATACTTAGCCTTCTAGCAATTATTGGATTAAAATCTCTCTTTTTCTTGCCATAGCATATTTGAAATTACCTTTCATACTCTACATAACAAATTATTAGATTAAAGCCTTTTTCCTCTGCATTTTGGTCCACCCATCCTATGGGCAGAGATACCTTTTTTTATATTGGAAAACTAGACTTAAAAATTATAAAGACTACACAGTAACAGTTTTTGAATATTGCTTCAGGGAATAGTTTTGTACCATAACTATATTTGTCCCTTGTTTTAAGAAAGTGAGACAAATGAGCTTCTGTTCCAGACCATTTCCTGTATTTAGCAACAGAATTCCTAAATTTTAGGATTGAAAGGGAGGGTTAAGACATTCCCCAGAGCCTCAGTTGTCTAGGCCCAGGCATCTCTTCTCATGTTCCCGCTGAACCAGCACAGGACTAGCATAAAGCTACATTCTATACCAGCAACACAGAATTTTTGTTTTCCAGTACAGCAACCCACCGATGATTTCTTAACTGAAATTTTTATTCCCACTGGAACATTGCCAACCTAGATGATTCCACTTGTTTCCTTAATTTTCTAAAGAGCTTGGCCACTGTGGGTTGTCATGCTTCTTCTCAGAGATGAGCAAATAAAATGGGTTAAATTAAGAGCCAAGGCAAACCTTAGGTGAGGTTTAAAATTTTATTTTTACTCTTTTTCAGGCCACGTTTTAGCAAGATACTTAAGCACATTCCATTGATACAGTGGGGGACTAGGCCAATGCTAAAGTTATGCTTAGGTATAAGCAGATTTCCTCTGATTTTTTCCGTTCATGGGCAGAATATATGTTATGTACACCAAGGTATTTGGGGATGTGCAAATGGGGATATGCAGGAGAAACACATGCTGCCAGTCATGGGCTCTCAGTTGAACAGCTGAACGGGACCTGTGTGGCCGCCCATGTGCTCAGCTTACAGGGAACACTGGGTATATTTCTGAATCGAGTCTTAAAACTTGCAGTGGACATCTGCACTTCTTGTTTTCAGCTTAAACAGGAACTGGAAAAACGAGAAATCCTGCTCTAACAAAAACAGCCACTCACTTGGACGAGGAAGGAACTGCAGCGGTTGTCAGAGAGCCTGGTCTGGTTCCTAACCAAAGAGCACTGAATAAGCAGCCAAACTGTAACAGCCCTCTGGATTTCTTAATTGCTTATCCATCAATATTTATCATACTTCTACTGAAATAAGTTAATCTAACAAGAGGGGTAGAAGGTAGTTGCTTTAGCATTTCTTCAAATGTTAAAAGGAGCTGGAATGTTTAGACGTTACCTGTCAATCTTTATAATTATTTCCCTGTGCAGCCATTTAGTACAAAGAAAGCCTAATCCTTTGTGGCGGTTAAAAGAGATTCAGATGATTGCCTGTCAAAAACAGTAACTAGTGCCGAAAAAGAACAACTGTCCTCTCTTGGTCAGAGAAGAACTTCACTGCAAGGGAAAGAGACTATAACAGTTTAATAATTTTATTGCCATAATAAAATAAGGTTCTATTGCAGTGGTGTCTCTGACATCTAGTAAAAACAAGCACCCCACCTACCATGGTAGACCCCTGTCTCCATATAAATGCTTAGTAAAAAGACAATTCTCCTTAAAGGAAGGATTTTACTGTCCTCCTGCTTTGAAAAAATGCTTTATGAGCCATTTGCTTGGCTCAGCCCTGTGTCTTACCAGGAATATTTTGAGTTTACTATTCTTGTCAGCATTTGTTCTCACCTTTCATGCAGCTGTACGTTTTTATACATTGGCAGATTCCATCATCCAATGTAATGACCTCTTTTAGACAAGATATAATTGACTAATGAGGTTGGCTTTTATTTGCAGTAACCCTAAGAGGCCAATTTCTCTGCAAGACCCCCTGACCATTCAAAACCATGGCCTCTAAAATTCATGTGACACAGACATCAGTAAAATGGCAACAAAGCAAAGGTACAAAGACAAGAGACAAGCTCAGTTTCTTTAGTTTCATTCTATGTAAATATATTTAAAGTTGTTTGCTGAAAACATTTTAAAGTGGACATAAACCTAATGCATACACTAAGAATATCATAATTATGAAAAAATATACAAATTGTATACATTCATATACGCCTGTGATATTTACATACAATTCTAAAACAAAAGAGTGTGGGAACTTTACACTGTCTTAAAACCAACTCTTAAAACAGCATTTTACATTTGAGATCTAATTCTCTAGATCAATGTTTCTTAAACTTTTTAATACCAAGGAACACCAGGCAATAATATTTTTTTATGTGGAGCAGGCAAGAAAATTTTCTTAAAAAGGAAAATTGTCATCAGACCGAAAAAGACTAAACAGTAACATATACAACAAAAACAAAATGAAGTAATTTAATCAGGTATCATAGCAATAAAGAAGTAACGTATCTGGTTTTAATAACAGAAAATATATACTACTATATACAGCCTTCTGTCAACAGAACAGCCAACCAGAAACTCAGCAAACAGGGCAGCCCAGTGAACTGGAAGCCCTCTCTGTCAACAGAGACTCCCCCCACCCCCACTGACCCAATCATCTACACTATTTTTTCTGTCAACAGAATCTGTCTACAGAGGCGCTATTCCTCAAACTTTCAAGACATAACTTTGCCAGGAAAAAGGTTGCGTTCCATTGACAGATTCCAGAGACAGCACATTTGTAGTGTGGATGTTCCCTAGTTTTGTTGACAGAAGGCGTCTTCTGTTGACAAAACTTTGTAGTGTAGACACAACTTATGGGATATGGCTGTAGGGTCAGGCAGGCCCCGCCCCCTCATATTGTGGCCCTTCCAGTTAGTTTCTGCTGATCCCCAGCTCTATGGAGAAGCTTCTTTGGGAAGAGGCAGCTGAATATCCCCTTCCAGAAGGGTCCCCACCATTCGTGATTCCAAGGTCACAGTCTGGGCCTTGGTGGTTTACAATGCGACAACAAAATCATCTTCTCTCAGACATTTTGTGACAAGAAAGAGATAAATTCACTAAGTAAATGAGTTGCTCAGCTCTAATGTTTCTGCTATTTGTGGCTGAACAAAAAGCAGCCAATCAAAGCGAAGCACACACTTGTTTTGTGATGTAAGTGGCAGATCAAGACTATAGGGCCACAGCAGAGTGAGACTGCTTGGTTAACTTTCTTGAAACGTTTATTCTATTTCCATTTCACAAAAGCAATGAGAAGGAATGATTCCCGTCTCTGCCATAATGTATTAGCATATATTTCCTCAATGAACATTGTGTAAGACTATGCAAAACCTGGGAACAACCTTGCATTCACAAAGTCAGCCTTGGACGCAGTCATACTGCAAGAGTCAGTGATGTCATTCAAATACTCAGCTTCTGTACTATCTACTGAAGCCTGTAATAAAAGTAAAGAGTATAGATTACAGCTATTATGATGGCATGTTATGAGGAGAAAGGTGTAATTTCCATCACCATCAGGGAATCCAGTACCAGAGGAAATGGAGACTCCTTCAGCTCACAGACATTTGAAAGAAATGTATTTCACACAGCTGCCTCATACCTGGAGCCATTAAAACCGATTTCTGTAGTAGCACAACTGACTTGTACCACCAGTAATAACTGAAGGTATCTGAGCATTCTATCCACTTTGCTCTTTCTTCAGGCTAGTTTTCCCTATCACACAGGATATAATATAATACTTGGATTTATAATCTTACCTTTGGATGCCACTGAGATATGATCACACAAGAGAAATGCCCTGACTATATTTGTTTTTCAAGAAGCATTTCTTCTTTAAAGAAATGAGGAAAAGAACTGCTTGCAAGGATAGCTGTCATGAAGGCCATTTCTGCTACCTCTGACCAGCGCTCACAGGGTGCAAAACTTACCTTGGAGCAAGATTTTACTGGACAACAAGTGGGCATAGCAAGGTTTGTAGCAAAATGCATTCCAGAAACAAGGAATTTCCTGTGACTCACAGAGCTACAGGGGGAAAAGTGGTTGGTGATGCAGCATCTTCTTACAAGCTGGATTACTTTTTAAAAATGTGATGCTGCTGATGGGTGATGTAGGTAGACAGAAACCTTGGCACATCAGGTGACACCATTAAGCCAGGCAACAATTTGATTTTTGCACAGTGTCTCACTGGTGGCAAGTTACAACCACTGTCAAAGCCATTAGTAATGAATTGGGCTGAAATTCCCAAACTATAGGTGCCCAAACAGCAAAAACAAGAAACCCTTTTTTGCCCTGTGTGGGCTCTTGGTTTGGGTGCACATGAGTAGGATGGAGCGGGGACAAAAGGCTGGAGAGAGACAGGGAATGGTTTGAGCCTTGCTTCAGCATCCCCCGCAAGCCCCAGTGCTCTAATCAGCACACGTTGACTGGCAAAACACAGTGTTATAATTTGTTGCTGAAAGAGGCAAGCAGCAATGCTTACCCTAGGAGCAAGTGGCCAGCAGGGAGGTCATGGTAGCACCTTCACCCAAACATTTTTAACTTGGATAGTCTTGTAGCGTACAGCAATGTTCTGCCCTTACTACAAACTGTGTCTTTGTGGTACTTTTGAGCGCCTGATCTGAGAAATCAAGTGCAGAGTACTGCATACATTTCAGTTTTGTAGTCTATCACAGTAAAATGAAGCATAACTTGCTGGTTGCTGTGTTACATCACTCTCACTCCAAGTCTTGTGAACTATGCAACTGTATGCACTGCTCACACAGTTACACTAACACAGGTTCTCTAACCTGTTCATTGGCAAGTCAACTTACGTATTTACAGTGCAACCACAAGTCACTAAGAGATATGTAACCGGCACAAAGGTTACAGTAAACAAAAGCAACCAATTCCAATTTGGGGCTTCATATTTTGGTGAGTAATTTAATTGTGTGCTGAAAACACAATAGAAAACAGGTCATTGATGGATAGCAAATACAGCAACTGGCAGGAAAATATGGCTCTAAAATGAAGAGTATGCTATAAATTAAATCTTTCTTCAGGAAAAAAAATCTAAATCCAGCCACTTGCCAGCTATATGATAACTAATTCCTATCACAATAGCAAATACCAATTACCTGTTGGAGTCCTTGCACAGGAAAATGAATAGCATATGCAAGAGTGTGATAGGTTAGCAAGAAGGAAGGAAGGATTTTTGCTGCTGGCAAACTAAGCCTGAAGAATATTTGCTGCCCTATACTAAAAGTATTATTTCCGAAAAGAGTTAACACAAGTTTCAAAACAATAAAATAGAAACTAGTACATGTTAAAATACCTGACACCTAAATTCAGCCAAAATTTTTCCAAAGTACTTATGAAGCCTCAAGCTTGGGCTGGGTACATGGTGATCTTCTTGTGCTTCCAAATACTTGTCATTAACAAGCATGGGATGTAAAAGTAATCCTGTTTTTTCCTCCTCTGTCTGTTTTTATGACTCCTTTATAATTTCCATTTGATACTCTGCAGATTTGAAAATTGAAAAGCTTTCTGGCCACATAATGGTTTTCTCAGTGACCTTGAAATTTTCCTAGAATCTAATCAGGACCATGCACTTAGCCTTTCTGTGCCTCTTTTCAGTCATTCAAAATGTAACTCTTTTGTATTTTGCAAGCGTCACACATGCTTAGCCAGTGCATTACATAAGCTCTTCAAGACTCCAGTTACAATAATTTTCTTCATCTAAATAAGGACCGAATTTTGTTTTCCTCACTCATGCTCAAGAGGACTTTTAAATGGATCTACTTTCATAGCACAGTAATGCTCCATTTGTGTAAGGGATGCAGAACGCAACTCTGAGGCTACGCCTACACAGCTGCTGGAAACGTGCTTCTTAGCATGAATCAGCAAATGCACTAGCCCTGACTGAGCTAATACACTAAAAGATAGTGTGGCCATAGCATCATGGGATCAGCTTGGGCTAGCTACCTGAGTATATACACAGGACGAACGGCAGGCTTATACTTGCGGGGACAAGAAATAGCCCAAGCTGCCGCTGGGACAACACATTTTTAACATGTTTGCTAACACGTGTGTGTGTGTATGATTTGCCTGCTCACCTCAGGAATCATGCTCCAAGTTGCTCTATGGATATACCCTTAGTATCTCAACCATCTATGCCATTGTAACCGGCTACATCTAGCTTTACCTGGAACTACCTCAGCAAGCCATCTCTGCTCTGTTCTCCACACTCGCTACACATTGTTCACCAGGTGAAATTCAGAATATTGTTATGTCATACACAGAGCCCTAAATGGACTAGGCCCAAATTACCTTAAGGGATAGCAAGATGGTTTGTACTCTTCCCCAGTGCTGTCACTTGTCACAGGCTAGCTAGTGGAGTTACAGTCTGGAATTTGCTCCCTAGGGAAATACACATAGGCACAGATCATATCACTTTTCAGGAGGCTGAGCAAACTTCATTTCTTGCCCTGGCCTTCCCACCAGGCCAAGCTCCTAGCTGGCTGGTCAAATTAATCATTGTGTCCAAGCAAGTAGCATGATATTTGGTGTCTTAGAAAAGTCAGTACAGTTTCATTTTAAACTATGCAAAACCATCCCAGTATCCTGGTATAGGGTACCATATAAGCTTATCTAATAAAAGAAAACCATTAATCATAGCAACGCCAACACTAAATGAAATTCTCCTCTGTTTCATGTTTAACGGCATTGGATGGTAAAGAGAAAGGCACTATATCATGCTGAAAGTCACTTTCAGGAGTACTCCACTCAGATGTGCTGAACAATAGATGCCTCGTCACACAGCTGCAGTGTTAATTGCACCCTCTCTAGTATCAATCAGCACATAACATACAGCCTGCAAAATTCAGGGTTTTTTCCCATTCCCTTCTTAATCCTGATGCTTTTGCCCTGAACCATTATAAGCTTAACTTAGGTATGGGGAGATATAGCAGCGAATAGGTTGATATGTAAAGACCATATAGGACCTAGGCAACGTATAAATAAATGAACTTTAATATTATAACCAAAGTTGAGCAATAGTCTCAATAATTCACTAGATAGAAAGAGTTATTTCATCATAAGCTCTACTCCACTGTCATCATCAGCCCACTAGATGCTTTATTTCAAAGGTAGCCATTCAGAAGTTGTGTGGAGAACTTGCGGATTTCATTGCGGTGTAAGTAGCACAAATCATGGGTGAAATACTGATACTATTGAAGTCAATGAGAGTTTTGCCATTGACATTAATAGAGAGAGATTTTACTCCTCATTTTATTGTTATTTGGACAATTTATCTGGTTTTGTTTTGAAAGATTTTTCATAGAATTACATTTGTGCTTGGTGTTCAGTCAGAAGTGTACCTTAGTCCAGTTTCACTCAAGGTTTCGTCTCAGTTTCGTGCAATTTGACCCCAGATTTCAGTTTCTATAAAATCAGTCAAGTTTCTCTTTGTTGGGGTTTCAATGTGAAAGTTGCACTCAGCTTTGGTATGTAGCTGTTTACTTAAAGAACATTCTTTTGGAATTCCAAAACATTTTATACTGAAGAGTTTTAGGTCATTCTTGCTGGAGACAAGTGGGTTTCATCAAGCTATAGAAATACTTTGATGGTTTGGAGTGTATTTTACTGGGTCACAGATTTGCTACCTCCAACATTTGCTTAAGGAACATGTCATCACTTTCCCAACAATAACAATCCTGCCATTTGAGTTCTTTTATCAAGCTCTGCTGTCCTGGTATGCACTGAACCACAAAACTTGTTGTGTAAACTGTTGTTATTACTTTGCTGATGGGATTGGTTGGAGTTAAATTTGCCAAATTTCTGAAGGAATTTATAGCTGTTTTATATATATCTACACACACTTTACTCCAATTATCTTTCAAATAGCAAAGTATAAATAGTTACAATAGGCTTTATTTTCTACACAAATTAACCATCTATACACAGTACACTATTATATATAAATATTTATAGTGCAGTATAGCTTTTGATAGACATGAAGTTGTTTAAAATGTATAAACATCCAACCAACTTAATTATCTATGCTAGATTGCTCCCCCTGCAACCGTCTGACTGAAAATCCCAGGACTGCTAATCAAAACTGCATATATATTGTACATGAGCCTTTTTTATATCTTGCAACTTCATGGCTGCTGCTGTGAACTGTCTACCCCTACCTCTTAGAACCCTCCTTAACCAGAATAGTCAATTGGATTGTCTCTTGCAACCAGACACAAAAGTAACTTAAATTTATTTCAGACGAATTGCAGCCCTCCCGGGGATGGGACCCCAGAGCAGGGAACTGAAGTGGGAGGGTTGAGATACAACAGTACCTATAAGAAATTTAAGTGTGGGATGGAGTGCAGGGGACTTAGGACAATGGGGGAAATGTAGCGGGTGCAGGAGTCAGGGCAGGAGCTTATGGGTGTGGGGGCTCAGGGCAGGGGACTGGCTGTGTGTGTGTGGAGGGTGCAGGAGTCAGGGTTAGGATGTGTGGGGCTCAGGCAGGGTCTGGGGCATGGGGAGTGCAGGTGACAGGGTTTGGTGGGTGTGACGAAGAGCCCAGGGCAGGGGACAAAGGTATTTGTGTATTGTGTGGGCAAGCAGAGTATAAGGGGACTATTTAGGAAAGTCAGGGGGCTGGATGGGGATAACTACTAACATTTGTACCAGGATGCCACTTGCTGTTCCTGTTTGTCACTGTCAGTGAGCAAGCTGGAAGCACACAACATGGGTCACTCACTTCCCTGCCGCCTCCTCCTTTCCCCTGCCATGAAGGAGAGGAATGTGTGCCTGCTGCCCTCCCTCCTTGTCAGGATGTCAGCATGTGTGCATTCCTCTCCCTCCCGCCTGGGGAGCGGAGAGGGCTGGGAAGCAAGTGACCCACACCATGTGCTCCCTGACAGTGACAAAGGGGAACAGCGAGCAATGTCCCAGTATGACTCTCGGGTGGAGGGACAGTTCAACCTCTCACCTTCCCTAAATAGCACCTAGCAGGGGAGGCCTGGTGTTAGGGCATTCCTGGACTGGTGGGGGAGCACAGCCCCATCCAGCCCCTTTAATCTGCCTGGCTACCTGCTGCTTTGCACCACAGCCAGCAGGAGAGCCCCTGGGAATGCAGCTGGAAGCATGCCACACTTCCTGCTGAAACAGAGCACCCCTGCCTGGCAGCTTCTTCCTACTGGAGCAACGCACCAGGGTGTACTGGCTTACTTTCACCTCTGTTGAGGACTTGAAGGTTGGAGGGATAGCTCGATGATTAGAGCATTGGCCTCACAAACCAGGGATTGTGAGCTCAATCCTGGAGGGAGCCTTTCAAGGTTCTGTGGTAGGATAGATTTGTGGGAGAGAACTGTCTGGGATGATGATAGGTCCCGTAGTGAGTGCAAGGGGACTGGATTTGATGACCTCTAGAGGTTCCTTCCAGCTCTCTGATATATATATATATATATAAAACTTAGGTGAGGGAAAATCTCTGAAGGTGCAAAATCCTGCTTCTAGTCTGAGGGGAGTAGACAGGATTTCAGGATCCATATACCAACTGAAATGGTTTCCTTCCAGCATGCTAAAAAATTGATGTTGCTGATCACTCATAGAGGTAGAAATTTAATAAGTAAGTTTATTATTATGAGGAATTTATAATTTTGTATGGTACTAACTTGCCTTTTGGGGGACTTTTTTTTTTGGCCAAAGATGAAAAATCATTGGAAAGTATGAAATCCCCTGCTTTTCCAGTAACAACCAAATTATACAGAAATCCCTTTACATTGCTTCTTATCACCAAATCTGAGTTTTAGTGGGCTCAATGGAACAGCGAATTACAGAGAGAGCATCTACACAGGTATCTTGCTGCCTTTGGCCAAAGCTCTTCTTTGGGGTGGCTGATTAATATGGAATTAAATCTCCACAGGCTGCGTCTACACTACAAAAATAACTTTGAAGTTGCTTACTTTGAAGTAAGCAACTTCAAAGCTGAGCATCTACACACACCCAAATTCAAAGTTAAATTTCAAAGCAGGGCACTATTCCATTCCCAGGAATGGAGTAAGGACTTCAAAATTGGGCTTCCTACTTCATAGTTAACTTCGAAGTAAGGGAAAATGTGTGTAGACTCTCTGCTGGCTCCTTCGAAGTTGTGCCTAACTTCAAACTTAGTTCCTAGTGTAGACACACCCACAGTGTTTTTAAGTGTTTTGTGCAATCTGAGGTGTATCTGGCCCCTGTCTCACCACTAGCTTCTAAACACATATTTTGGACCTTTCCCACAACCCTGAAGACAGGAAACTAATTAGCAGTTCATACTGAAGCCAAGATGGTAGACGAGATTGACAGATGGATCATTTTAATTTAGATGAACATAATCAGGCCCTCCATGCTCCTAAAATATGTAAATTACAAAACAAACTCTGAATTAATCTGTTAATACAGAAATTTCCACACTTTTCCGATAACTTTTTTTCAAAGAATGGCCAAATTCCTCATATTTTGTGCCTGAAATCTGATTTTGGGCACCAGCTTCCGTCCTAGTCTTCAGGTGTAGCTCATTTATTATAGTAGTATAAAAATCCACTGGCATGAAAGGTTGACCACAGCTGTCATGTTTCATAGTTTTGCTGGAATTTGCTTGACTTATTTAATGACAATTAGATGATTTTTGTGGCCATGGCAGTTTTACAGAACTGCAGCAGTTTGTGTTGGGCATGGGAAATGCTCCAACAACAACCATTTTATGATACAAGTATGGCTGGAGTTGGTGGAAAAACTTCCCTAGATGTGGTCTGACTGGGACCTGCTCCTGGATGACAGCATGTACCATAAGCTTGGCCAGACAAACCGTGGAGTAAAATAATATTCTTATATTATAGCTCACACAATAATTACTTTGTATTAACCTCACCGCAGTTCTACATTTGAGGACCAGGTTGTGGTATAAACTGTATGCTAAGGCCAATTAATCCATAGGCTGGGTTTTTACTTTTTTTTATAGTGACTGGATTTAATTTTGCTTCTGTGGGTCAAATTCTGCTGTCAGTGACATTGGTGTAAATCTGAAGTAACTCAACTAAAGTCAAAGGGAAGAGTGATTTGGCACAATGCGCCCTAAGGCAGGTTCAAAGTGACATGCACATTTTAAAGCGTAGCATGACAAGTCATGTATACAAGTGAGTCATCTTTTTTATCATGAGGGTACCAATTAGGAAGTTCCAGTATATTGGTTTTTAAAAAAGTATTAGTCAGAGTTAAAGTCCCATTCCAAACCAACAAAATTCACGCCAGTATCTCACTGAGGAGAAGCAAATCTGCTAGGGTGAAAAGGCACGTTATAAAACCATTTATTACCTTTTAAAATCCATGCTTGAAGTGTCAAATATTAGGGCAGAAAAATGAAGCCAGCCTGCAATAATCTATTAGCTCCTTCAGTGTAAGTGGGAGTAGTTTTACAGTGCACGTTTGTCAGTCTGTGATTTGTATTACTGTTCTGGTACAGGCAAAGGGTTGGTGCCCTTGAAGCAATTTTCCTTAATAAAACCCAGAGAGCAGAGCAGTGCATCTTTTGAAGTTGCTCCTGAACATGTAATATTTAGCTTGTGAAGCAAGAGTGAGGAAATGAGCATGATAAGGGCTCATTTAGTAACAGCCCTAAATTGATTATTTCCTTCCTTACGTAAACTTACCAGTCAGCCCTTTGGGCTCACTTCCGAAGACCAGCTCAGCATAAGACCTTATCACAAGGAAGCGGAATGCAAAAGCCAGACAGCTTTTGATAAGACACGTATTATCGCTAAGGTCCATTTTGTTTTCTGTCTTTAAATAATGCAGTTCCACCAAAAAAGGAAATACTAGAATTCCTTTCTCCTCTACTTCCATATGTTTCTTGATTGCTGCAGTTACATCCATCACAAACCTTGTGTGTTTGGTCTGTGTTTCTCAGAATATTTTCAACTAAAAGAGACATCCAAGAACATGAACAACTTATGCACCCATTTTTCCAGTGCGGGTTCATAAGGTTAGGTCCCAAGTATATATTTATGCACCTATATACATCTTTTCAAGGGCTAAATATGTGAACAGGTGCCTAACTCCAGCATACAATTTTGAGAGCATAGTTCAATAATAATGTTGCACATTTTGCTTGTGGTATATAATGTTCCATCCAGGGATCTCAAAGCATTTTAAAAACAGTATGTCAATTAACAACAAGCAGTCCTGTAGCACCTTAAAGACGAACAATTTTATTAGGTAATGAGCTCTTGTGGTGTACCACAAAAGCTCGTGCCCTAATAGATTTGTTAGTAGGTAAAGGAGCCCCCGATGGTATAGTTGGTGTTAGGTCTACACCAGTGACATCATCACAGGACCTAACACCAACAATACCATCGGGGCTCCTTCACCTGCACATCTACTAATATAATATATGCCGTCATGTGCCAGCAATGCCCTACTGCAATTTACATTGGCCAAACTGGACAGTCTCTCTGTAAAAGAATAAATGGACATAAATCAGACATCAAGAACAGTAATGTACAGAAGCCTGTGGGGGAACACATTAATCTCCCTGGATACTCAGTGGCAGATTTAAGGGTGACAGTTCTGAAACAAAAAAATTTTAAAAATCAAATGGAGAGTGAAATCTCTGAGCTGCAATTTATTTGCAAATTTGACTCCATTAACCGTGGATTAAACAGAGACTGGGAGTGACTCACAGCTTACAAAGGCAGTTTCTCTGTTCTGGGTGCTAATAGCTCCCCATTAGACTCTGACAAAGGCTCATGTCCCCCTGTCTGATCTGACTTGTTTTTTCCTCTTTTGATAGGTACTGTTGATACTGGGCCATTTCCACCTTGCTGAATAGACCTTGTCAGCTCTGGCCCTCCCTCTTACTGGAACCCCACTCTTTAAATACCCTTCTGAAGCTACCCCCGCCCACTCATGCATCTGATGAAGCGGGTCTTTGCCCATGAAAGCTTATGCTCCAAAATATCTAAACAAAAAAGCAGTCAAGTAGCTCTTTAAAGACTAATGAAAAATGTATTAGGTGAGTTTTTGTGGGACGGACCCAATTCTTCAGACCATAGCCATACCAGAACAGACTCAATATTTAAGGCACAGAGAACCAAAAACAGTAATCAAGGAGGACAAATCAGAAAAAAATTATCAAGGTGAGCAAATCAGAGAGTAGAGGGGTAGAAGAAGGGGGAAGGTCAAGAATTAGATTAAGCCAAGTATGCAAACGAGCCCCTATAGTGACTCAGAAAATTCCCATCCCGGTTCAAACCACGTGTTAATGTGCCAAATTTGAATATAAAAGACAGCTCAGCTGTCTCCCTTTGAATAGTGGTGCGAAAATTTTTCTTCAGTAACATGCAAACTCTTAAGTCATTAACAGAATGGCCAATTCCATTAAAATGTTGACTAACCGGTTTGTGGATCTGGAGTGTTTTTATGTCTGTTTTGTGCCTATTAACTCTTTGTCTGAGGGAGTTAGAAGTCTGTCCAATGTACAAAGCATCTGGGCATTGTTGGCACAGGATGGCAGATATGATGTTAGTTGAGGAACATGAGAATGTGCCCGTGATTCTGTGAATAACCTGGTTAGGTCCAGTGACTGTATTTCCAGAGAAGAAATGTGGATAAAGCTGGCAGTGGGGTTTGTTGCAAGGAAAGGTTCCAGGACTGGTATTCCTGGGATATAGACCATGGCTGTTGGTGAGGATCCTCATAAGGTTGGGAGGTTGTCACCCAGGGCCTTCTGGAGTGTTGCATCCTGATTAAGGATAGGCTGTACGTCTTTAATAATTGGTTGCAGTGGTTTGAGTTGGGAGCTGTAGGTGATGACTAGTGGTGTTCTGTTCTTGGCGTTTTTGGGCCGATCTTGGAGTAGCTGGTCTCTGGGTATTCGTCTGGCCCTGTCAATTTGTTCTTTTATTTCTCCTGGTGGGTAATTCAGGTTTATGAATATTTGGTAAAGATCTTGTAGTTTTTGGTCTCTGTCAGTTGGATCACAGCAAATGCGATTGTACCTAAGGGCTTGACTGTAAACAATGGATCTAGTTATGTGTGTAGGATGGAAGCTAGAAGGGTGTAGCTAAGTATAGAGATAAATGGGTTTCCAGTACAGTGTGGTACTGATCAGGCCATCCTTGATTTGTACTGTAGTGTCCAGGAAATGTATCTCTTGCGTGGAGTAATTGAGGCATAAGTTGATGGTGGGGTGCAGATTGTTAAAGTCTCTTTGGAATTCTTCTAGAGTCTCTATACCATGGGTCCAAATCATAAAGATGTCATCAATGTATCTTAAGTAGAGGAGGGGTAATAGGGGACGAGAGCTGAGGAATCGTTGTTCCAGGTCAGCCATAAATATATTAGCATATTGTGGGGCCATGTGGGTGCCCATAGCAGTTCCACTAATCTGAAGGTATAAATTGTCCCCGAATCAGAAATAAATGTGGGTGAGAACAAAGTTACAGAAGTCAGACACCAGATTGGCTGTGGTGACATCAGAGATGGTATTCCTGATTGCTTGTAATCAGTCTTTATGTGGAATATTAGTGTAGAGAGACTCTACATCCATTGTGGCAAGGATGGCATTATCAGGAACTTTTCCAATGTTTTGTAATTTCCTCAGGAAGTCGGTGGTATCTCAGAGATACCTGGGAGTGTGGGTGGCATAGGGTTTGAGGAGGGAGTCCACATAACTGGATCGTCTGGTGGTAAGGGCGCCAATACCCAAAATGATAGGGCATCCAGGGTTTTCAGGTTTGTGGATTTTGGGAAGTAAATGGAATAATCCAGGCTGGGGCTCAGATGGTGTGTCTGAGTGAAGAAGGTCCTGAGTAGCAGCAGGGAGTTCTTTAAGTAGTTGTTGTAATTTCCTTTGGAATTCCAAAGTGGGATCAGTGGAGAGAGGTCTGTAAAACTATCCAAAATATCTGTTAGTCTATAAGGTGCCACAAGACTTCTTGTTTTCCTCCAGTAAGTTATGGCTGGGTGGATCCTCAGCATTTGCCACCCAGTCTCCTGTACCATGAGGAGACTCACTCTCAGGAAAGAGAAATTACAACCGTCTTCTGATTTGGCAGACAGCCTGATAAAAGTACCTCAGTTTTATAAGAACCATATGTCTCCTGCCAGCAGCTGTCCCTTAATAAAAAAAAAGCAATGGAAAGATGCAGCAACTTGGATAATAAAGGAAACAGCACAAGTTAAAAAGGCAGAATCCCATGTGTAAGGAGAAAATAAAGCCTATGCAGAAAATGTCATCAGGCAGGTGTTTTACAACACAAATCCTCTTTATCAGAGGCAGACAGTCATTTTGCTGGCCAGGGCAGAAAACATTGCAACCTCACCCCCAATGGCTGAGGATGACTGTGGAGCGAGAGCGGTAAGGAGGAGGAACTACAGTCAGCCAATCGGCAAATCAACCATCACACTGGCATTTTTATATGCCAGCCCAGTCAGACTACCACAGGCACATCTACCTGAGTTAGAAATCAACCACACAGCTTCTGTGCAGATCTATCCACAGATAAATCACACAGGGTTGATAAGGGAGAGGGTATGATATAACAACGTGAATACAGAAGTGCGAGCTGTGCTCACCAGCTTACACCAGAAAAGTTATTTTAACCTCTATGACTCTACAAAAGAGAGTTATTAATACTTCCTTACCTTTGTCAAAGGAGTTCTATCAGAATTACATAGTTGACATCTCTGATTGAAGATGGAAAGGATTTACTTTTTAGTTATTAATACAAACATAGCTTATTAGGAACACTTAATGTAAGGTATTTTCAGGCTAAAAAAACCTGGCCATCTGCCAAAAATTTCCATCATCAATTTAGAGGGCCACAGACAGAGAAGAGTAAAGGAGGCAGTTGCACTGAGGGATGGCTGGAGAGGCTAGCCCCTAGCTCCCACCCCTTCTGCCTAGGGACTTGCCCCTTCCAGGAAGACCCAGAGTCAAGCCCTCCTGCACACACACACAAAGATTGCCCATGGCCTGGTGATGTCTGTCTCCAGCCCTAGGAATTCAGAGATAATAATGAGGTAGGTTGTTTGACTTCTCTGAGATTTTATTATTACAATTATATTTGTATTAAAGTTGTTTTTAACTCAGGTAATGTGGATTTTCCTACTTACTGTGAAAATACTTTAAGTGCAATGTACCCTTGGCTCATGAAATGGAACACTATGGTTGTTTGTAGCCCTTTGGGAATACAAAATTCAGTCGTATTAAATGGAATACTTTGGATCGTGCTAATATAAATTATGTTACAATGTAGCCCTAAATCTCTGTAAATTTTCAATTTACAGTCCTAGGCTATGTCTACACTTGCATTCCTCTTTCAAAAGAGGTATGCAAATGAGGGGAATCGAAATGCAAATAAGGTGTCAGCTTTGCATATCTGACACCTCATTTGCATATTCTTATTTCAAAATAGCTTCTTTCGAAAGAACAAAACCAGTGTAGACACTGCTCTTTCAGTAAACCCCATCTTCGAAAGAATTCTTCTTCCCTTTTTTAATGAGCATAACCTTCAAAGACAATGAGGTGGAACCTGCAGTATCAAGAGAAGGATGTTCCAGTAAGAGCCAAGGGGTGAAGGGAAGAGTTTGATTCCAGTGCCTTCCTTAGCTTCTTTTTTTGAGAGATATTGTTCCTGAAATTTGGTATTGTGTAATACCAAAATCTGCCTAAAATGTTGATAAAGAAATATGACTAACCACGTATAGTAAGGCACTACATAAAATTATACAATATTATTATTTACTTGTATTCGTGCATGGTAGAAATAAAGTACTTCATTCTCATTAGCTATTAAACTGACACCTTCCACCATCATTAAAAAAAAGAAAAGAAAAGAGACTGCAAAAATGTATGGAAAGTTTACAGCTGCATCGCAACACAGGTATTCAAGGAAGATATAACTGTTTGTATTTGGGCTAAATGTCAAACAGCACCTCCAAAGCCATTTTACTGAGATTTTATTTTTAACAATTTTACTCAGACATCTGTGCAGTCTACGTACTAAATAAAACATCTGACTTTTCTGGATGAACGCTGCTCTTCAGAAGGTCACCACAGCTAAGCTCATAAAGTCTGCATTCAAACTTTTTTCTATCGAAGTACATAATTAGAGCTGCAAGGGGTTATTTGGTTAAATCACTCATGGAGTGGCAGGAAATTGTTCACAGCATGATCCACATTTCTCCTTATTATCACTATTTTCATTAATAGCAACGCTGTAATAATCAACAAAGGAAGAATCTACCACAAACACTGGACTATTTTGTCTAGTATCCTGGCTCCAAACCTTGATTTTCTGTCACTTACTGATATGGTAACATTAACAAAAGTAATAATGAGAACAATAAGTCCATAAACAATACCCAGCAGGAGGGAGAAAACATCTCTGCTGTAATCGTTGCTTGCCTCTTCTTCCTGTGCATTCTCCTCTGTTACATTACTGCTTATCTGCTTTCATCACTGTCACATATTAAATTATGTTTATCCCTTAATAATCTTTTCAGAGGTTTCTGTTGATACAAATAAGCTACAGAGAACAAATTTCTGTATATTAGGAAACTAAACAGAAGTGTCCAATCATACAATTGTCTTCTACATATATGTTTGTTGGAGTTGAATAGCAAAAAACAACTGTTTGGTTTCTTGATGCCATATTGCTTCTACCTACTTCTCCCATTTACACCTCCACACTTGATGCTGTCTCTCATCCCTGCCTTCTTTCTTAAAGTGACCAGGTGGATGAGATGATACTTTTATTGGACTAACCTCTGGTGGAGGAGAGAGCTCTGTGCAAGGTCAAAAGCTTATCTCTATCCCCAGCAAAAGTTAGTTGAATATATGTATTACTTATTAGCATCAACCTGGTCTTTCTATTATCCTGGGATTGACACAACTATAACACTCCTTTCTTTTTGCCGTTCTTGCCTGATTGTTCCCATTCAGCCTCCAGCTGCTTTTCCTCCCTTGCAGCTACTCTCTCGCTAATTAGTACCCTTGACTTTTTTCCAGGACCAGGACTAAAAACATTTCCCCTTAACCCAGAAAAGATGATGGTATCCCTTTAGACTGTGTGAAAGGCTTATCAGAATTTGCCAAACAGGCATATTAAGTATATTCAAGAATGCCTTGGATTTGGTTGTCCAAGTCAGCAGGAGGCCAACCAGTCAGCCCTATATAACACACTCCAACCAAGTCAAAGGAAACTACCGTGGAAGAATATAGTGAAATATCACCTATCACCTGAACTGCTATATATTGTTCTGCATTTACTGCACACTCATCCTGAAAACCTATTTTTAATACAACACAGCCCCCAGCTGAATCTTTGAAATAGCCATGTATTTCTCCATTGCACTTATTTCATGAATATAAATATAAAACTTGTTTTAAAAAATAATTTAAGTGTTAAACAATTTTCATTGTTAAAATACAAAACCTGAAAGTTTAAAGCAGTTGGCTTCATGGGGAAATAGAGCCCACAAGGAATTAACAATTTATTTAAGGTACAATCTTTTCTTTAAACAATCAAGGAGTAATTCATGAAAAAGCTCCTTGCCTGCGTAAGCTTTTCCTTTTGCAAACCCAGCAAAGTGCATCTGTGTACAACAAAATGAAAGATTCACTTTTCAGAATTCTTGTTCTCCAAGTACTATTAAGTGAACATTTTTTAGGATTCACCAGGAGCTTATGTTGGCTATCCAAAAGGAAACATTTTCAGGCTTGAATTAGCCACCAAGTAGTATCAGTGATTATGCAATTTTGTCATGACTGCAGAATAAAAAAGATGGATATTGGGAGACACCATCAATTTCATCGGGAGCGTGCATGACCATTCTTTTCTGACCCACTTTGGCTATTCACTATAGCTACGTCTACACTAGAGAGTTTTATCAACAAAACACCAGCTTTAGCAACAAAACATGGAGCGTCCACACTAAACATGTATTCTGTCAACATACTATCTACAGAACTCGTTACTTTTGTCCACAGCCTTCTGCCTCTCCCCAGTGAGGCAGAAAACCTTTCTCTACATAATCTTTTGACAAAAGCGTGTGGATGCTCTGGGGGGCCCTCTGTTGACAGACAGGGCTTCTGGGTCACCGGGCAGCCCTGTCTGCTGTGCTTCCAGTTGGTCATTCTGTGGAGAGAGAGCTTTCCACTTTTGTGTGTGGGCCGTGATCTGTCAACAGAAGTTTTATTGGAAGATCTCCTCTGACAGTAATTTCTGTTGACAGATCACTGCAATATAGATGTAGCCTGTATGCCATATACATATCACTTTAACACCTATAAAATAGATGGATAATATCGTATTTAGTTGTGCATAGGATTTTTGTTGCTGCACACTCACCCCTATTTTTGATTCAAAAAAAATACTTCCTATGCAGCTTGGGAAAGCTGGGAGTGGGACGGGAAGGAAGCAATCATGTGACAAAGCAAAGTTCAAAATAATTTACAGGGATTGCTGTAAAAAGTCAACATCTCCTGAATTACCATACAGTTGTATCTGAGATTGTTGTGGCGGTACAATAGTACAGACCAGGAAAAAAAATCTGTAGCCTGGCAACTGCTATGTGCTTTTATTGGGCAACATCAGAAAAAAATACGTAATCACAGAATAAAAGAAACTGAAGATTTATTTATGCCTGATAACCAAACGGAAGCCCCTTCATTCAAAATGAACTATTCCATAGCCAAATTAGGCAGAAATTGTATAATTTATTCTTGCACACAGAGCAGACTTGTCAGATTCAAAATGATACACCAGTTTGACAATCTGCTCAACTTCGTATCCAGAAATTCTGCATAATAAAATAAATATGACCAAATCTACTAGATTATTTGGCCCTGCCATCAGCTCAGGAAACTAGACTTAGTGACTTCTCCAAGTCGCTTCCAACCTTACATCTTGCTGATTCTCCTTAAGAATGAATATAACAGCGCAAAGCCTACATATCACCCAAGTCACTGAAAAGGGACTTACGTGATCAATAAGCCTGCTGCTCCTCTGCACAGGAATAATCTTATCCCTTGATGCAGAGGGCCAATGGAAGGCTCTCCATACCACTTCAGTGACCCTCTGAAATGTCATTAGACTAAGACCATAGTTAGATACACCACTATCTCCACTACATCCCTGTTCAGTCCCTCAGCATTGGAATAAATTTGCTTTACAGGTGCAACAATAAAGGGGCTGATTGTTAGAGCTCCACATACAATTAACCTGTACTTGGAATTTCTACTGCTACCCATACTCTTTTTTTAACATTATTGGCCCATGTGCATCTCACTGGCTATTGCATTGGGAAACAACCACTTGTCACAGTTTTCTGTACTTGCACATACATAACTTTTTGAAAAAATCAAGATTACAAATCTTATTCCATAATAAATGTCCAAGATGGCAGAAGTCTTTTCTCTGGTTGTGAAATGAATTTCTAAATCTGGGACATTTTATAATTTGTTGAATGTAACAGTAAACAACACAATAAACCATTTTGCTTTACAGGATTCTACTATGATTATCTGTCATCAAAGACACAGAGTTATTCGCATTTAAAATATGGAGTCAGACTTAAATTGTTCTTATGCTAAGGTTCTCCACTGAAATCCAGTTCAGACTCTAATGCTCATTAAAAAAAATTAAGTATTTTCCCACTGCTCCCAATGACAAAAGAGAAGACTACATAAAAACAGCGGTACATTCTTCTCAATGCTCTATATTTAGTGCAAGTTATGGCATGACCTTGTACTTTCACTGTTCTCTTTTTATTCAGTAAATAATAGGTAATTATACATTGTATAGAGCTATAATCATTGTTAATTTAGCATTTTCAAAGAGTATTTGGAAGGTTGAGCTATGTGCAAAATTTATTTAGCATTACACAATTTTATTTAATTACAGGTCTCTAGAATCACCAATGCAGGGGGGGGGAAACTTCATTTCCTTAGGAAAATAAAATATGCAAAAGCACCGTCTTTCTCTTTCCAAGGTCTGGTAGAAGACAGATTCCTTTTCCAGCTGTGTTTCACCAATGCATGCTGAAAATGCTTGTCTTTTCTTTCTGTGGTTGACTCTGATCTCCAATGCAGTGAATCTTGACATTTTTGTCTAGAGCTCACAAAGTGGCCAAAAATGCCGTTACACCCAATGCCCACAATCCTTTGTGACCAGATGAATCTTGGTCTCTTCAGACATTTGGAGGAGGGTCTTACGAGATGCAGGGCGTGTCCGTGCTGCTGTGAAGGTGCCTCTCTTTGTCCTCATGGAGCTTATCTGTGGGACTAGGTCTGCAGGAAGCTGAGAAGCAGAATCCTGCCCTGGGGCTGAACCTTTTGTGTGTGTAGGGACAGGGCTCAGACTTGAGGAGAAGTGCTAATATTGTGGTGAAAATGGGAAGAAGCAGAGCAGGGTAGAAGAAGCAACCATATCAGCTGGGAGGGGATGAGGAGCAAGCTGCTGATTCCCTCTGTATATTTTCATTCGCTGGAATAGTATTTGTATCCATTCTCTGTCTTGCTTTAGACAATGCTGGGAACAGTGCTGTTATAATCCCTCTAATTAGCTACATTTAAATAAGTTAGGTCAACTTATGTCAAGAGGATTTAGTTGACTTGGAAGCATTCACATTCACTTATGATTAGCTCCAGCCCTCAAACTGCAGTTCCAGACAACCAAACCCACACCAGCTGTTTTCAGAAACCAACATTTCATATCAGTCAGTATCATTCATTAGAATACATTAGGACATGGAAAGAATGCCGCAAGCCAACCAGATTTCTGAGTTCCCAGGAGGTTGCAATTTTTTTTGTTTCCCAGTTCCTAATCAAATGAGTTCTGAGTCTTAATTCAAGCAGACTTGTCCCTCGACACTGTCAGGAAATGGCTGCTCACCCCACCCCAGAGCAATTACTGTAAATATAACTGGCTAAAAACTCAGTGTATTAGCAGCTCTAAATCCTTTTCTTCTGTGCTTGATCATAAGCATGGAAGCTCTTCAAGATGACATGAATGCCCTCTCCTGGTTTTACCACATATGAAATATTAAGACCATCTGCGCCAACATACCTGCCCTTTTACATTCATAGAGGTCATGACAACCCCTTCTAGAGCGTAAGTAAGTCTAGATGACTTCATGTCTTTTAAAATTATTCATGGGACTTCTGAGAGCTTACCTTCTGCCCTAGGTCATTTAATGGTACCTTGCATATAGCAGTGAAGGAATGAGTTGATGTTCTCCTGTTATTACTCATGTTTATTTCCATGCCACATGAAAGAAAATTACCCAGTACGGATTGTGATGACTTGCTGTATTACCATCAAGAGAGAAACCAACTGTATAAGTAATAGTGACTTTGACTGTAGAAAACGTTCTACTGCTTTAAATGTTAAACATGTGATGACAGGGCATGCTCAAGTGATGAAAAAACAGTTTTGTCAAGATCATGTAAAATGACATAGTGCAAAAAGTAACTATTTTCAGATTCAAAAATCACCAGTTTATATAATTGTGTTCCTACATGAAACAGTGCAGGTAATCGGAATTGTATAAATATATACACATACGAAAACAACTGGCTTTCAAGGGCCAGATTCTCCAGGAAGAAAGTTTGGCATATGTTCCTTGAGAGAATCAAAAGAGGGAATTTTCATTAACTATTAGATTTCTGCTGCTGGCAAACCCATAGCAACAGGCTGGCACAAAAAGGGGCTTTTCACCTAATCATGCTTTGTCATGTCCAATGTGACGGGGTGGGGCAGGAGGAAAGGATGGAAATTGTTCCTCAATTTGGCTGAACTGCTCAGCCACCACCTGTGTGCGAAGCTGAACTTGCAAAACTGTGTGAAGGATTAATAATTTACCTTCAAAAGATTATTCTTTCAGAAACCAATTTTCTCCATGGCTATGTCTAGATGGCAATTGCTATTTTGGGATACGAACGTATCCCAAAATAGCAATGCTGCGGCTTTTTCCCATGCTCAGAATAGTACTGCTGTTTCAAGCACAGTATTCTGGTTGTAGTATTCCTGGTACAACAAGGGGTAACGAAACTTTTGGAACAGCTGCTTATTTCAAATTTTGGTGCCATTTGATATAAATTATTTAAAAAACAACTCGCTATGTAGACACGGCCCATGACTCCTGAGATGCAATCATTCACTGAAGGATCTGAGCGTTATTTCCTTACAGACTGGTATTCAAGCCATTCAGTTCTCCAGATATGTCTGTGACCTGACAAATTTTCCTTTGATAGCATAGAAAAATTAAAACTGTTTTTTGCAGTCTGCTCCATAGACACAGAGCTCATGTCTCAGTTTGAAAAATCATCCCATTACTTCTTCTCTCAAGGGGCAGTGAACTTCAATATAGAACACCATCTCACGACTGGGCCCCAAGTCTTCACACAGTTTTGCAAACAAAAAGTCCTGAAGAGGATTTGTCTTTATGTAGTTCCCAGTAGCAAAGATCTGCTTCACCTAGCTCTGGACTCAGAGTTTAAATGCTAGCTGTTCTGTGTGAATCATGCCGTGAGTTCACACAGCAATTGAAGTAACTTTCTTTACTGAGGCCTGCTTTGTGGCTTGCCAGACAGAGCTTCATCAATGCTGAAGTGCACCATGTGATTATCTGCATATTTTTGTCCTCTATGTAGCCATGTGGGACACTGAACTTGCCTTGCGTTATCTTATATTTGGGAAGAGAGAAACAGAGTATAATATGCTGGAATATTGCACCCTCACCCGTATTTCACAAAAGCCAAGGAATGTGCACCATGACCCTCATTGTTCACATCAGCCGTTTCTACATAGGCCACTTTCTTCAAAAGTGGCATGGTAATACATGGCCAGAAATATGCTAATAAGGTGCAGATGCAAATTATCTGTGCCTCATTAGCATACAGTCACGTGATTTGGAGTCCGGAAGACCATTCTTCTGGACTCCAAAACACCGTTTGGAAGCGTGGCCCCCGGTGGGTCTTCCAGAAGGAAGTCCTTCTTCCGGAGGTCCCTTCTTCCCAAAAATTTTCAGAGGCCTTTTGAACGTGGTCAGAGACAGAGATGGTTCTTTCGAATTACTCTTATTGGAGTGAAAGCTCTTTCTGGAGCTCAAAAAATGACTTTCTTTTTCCTATTTCTTCTTTGTCAAAGGTTTCTAAGGCTGCGTCTACACGTGCACGCTACTTCGAAGTAGCGGCAGTAACTTCGAAATAGCGCCCGTCACGTCTACACGTGTTGGGCGCTATTTCGAAGTTGAAATCGACGTTAGGCGGCGAGACGTCGAAGTCGCTAACCCCATGAGCGGATGGGAATAGCGCCCTACTTCGACGTTCAACATCGAAGTAGGGACGTGTAGACGATCCGCGTCCCGCAACATCGAAATAGCGGGGTCCTCCATGGCGGCCATCAGCTGGGGGGTTGAGAGATACTCTCTCTCCAGCCCTTGCGGGGCTCTGTGGTCACCGTGGGCAGCAGCCCTTAGCCCAGGGCTTCTGGCTGCTGCTGCTGCAGCTGGGGGTCCGTGCTGCATATACAGGGTCTGCAACTAGTTGTTGGCTCTGTGTATCTTGCACTGTTTAATGAAAGTGTGTCTGGGAGGGGCCCTTTAAGGGAGCGACTTGCTGTTGAGTCCGCCCCGTGACCCTGTCTGCAGCTGTGCCTGGCTCCCTTATTTCGATGTGTGCTACTTTGGCGTGTAGACGTTCCCTCGCTGTGCCTATTTCGATGTTGGGCTGAGCAACGTCGAAGTTGAACATCGACGTTGCCAGCCCTGGAGGACGTGTAGACGTTATTCGTCGAAATAGCCTATTTCGATGTCTCAACATCGAAATAAGCTATTTCGAAGTTGGGTGCACGTGTAGACGTAGCCTTTGTGTCATGTAATTTTATTAGGCTTCATGCATTCTGTAGTTAACACTATGTGACATATCAGGTGTTTTGGCTTTTCTTTGTTCTTGACAAAACCACTTGTGAAGCCATACTCAAAGAAAGCCTCCTCTGATTTTCAAGCATGGTTCTTGCACTCTTCCGCTTCTAACTGCATCACTAGACTCTCTGTGCTAGGTTGAAGGAGATGCTCTTCATAAAAAGTGAGTCCACTGTGCCTCATAGCAAATCAGAAAAGAATTCAGTGGAGGGTCTTGTATAGTGATAATACAATAGCAGAGAGCTAGTGACTTAGAAGGATACAAGTTCCGAAAGAACATTCAGAGTTGCATAAAAGGAGTTATGGGCCCTTCTTAAAAAGTTTATCCACTGCATTTTCCTGTCTCAGAAAAGGCTTGCAAGGCTCCTGCCAGCTGAACAAGAGAGGATGCTCTGTTTATAAGAACTTCCAGATTCAAGTATATCTGCTGAACATGTGCACAGCCAGATGGTGAAAATGGCAAAATGGTGCCTGCAACTCTCATCCTGGGAAGGAGCATTACAGCTTTCAACTCATAAGAACCAAAAGCCATTTATCTTGAGATTGTTAAGTTCCTAAGGATGGCGTCTGTCTTTACATTATTTGTTTGCATAGAGCCTAACACAACATGGCTGTGTTTCAAAGGGCTTCCTCCACAATTAAGAAGTAAATTTCTGACGCAAAGTTTCAAACAAGTAATATCTGATGACAGAATGTAGGGAGCAATAAGGAACAGCACTATCTAAAGATGCAATCTCTTCTTTCTACCCAGCAAAGGGTCATAATTAAAGCAGCAGTAAAACAGGCCTTAACGTTCAGAGGAAGCAAGAATAAAAGTAATCACAGAAGACTTGGCTCCTTTTTTGGATTCCAGAAATGTCTCCTTTTTCACATTAATACAAGCAGTATAATGCTGCAGAGAAAAAATTTCTCAACTCTCTTTCTCCTTTGATCATTTTCCTCTTTTCTATATAAATACAATTTCAAAGTAGGATCACCAAAACAGGGCATAGTATTGGAGGTACCACCACAATATGAAGTGGTACAACAGCTTCTCTCATCTCGCAAGCAGTCCTGCTAATTATTCTGGTTTAACTAGGTTTAAAACAGGCATTCTTGCAACATAAACCACATTTAAAGAATAACCATGTGGTAAAATAAACCCTATAAAAGCAAGGACACCTCTATATCAGGATTTCATAGGAACAGCTTGTTCTTTGATACCCTACCTATTCATTTGTACTAGATGAGAGTTAATCCTTAAGCATAAATTTCCTCTTCTGTGGGTTTATGTCACAACCTTAGCATCTGTCAGTGTACTCTTAGTTGGATGAAGAGTGTCATTAGTTTCAGAAAAGTGGATAAAATAGCCAATGCAAATATTGAATATAAACGTGTGAGCCAGATTCTGAAAAAAGAAAACCAAATCTTTTGCTGGCAAGAAAAAGGCATAAATAAAAGTTCAACAGGGATCAAATCACAGTATAAATATTTATAAAAAGATTATTTTTACTCATGAAATTGCATGATCTCTTGTAATTACCAATTTCTAGATAACGATTTTTTTTTCTGGTTTGCTCACTCATTAACACATATCAATGTTTTTTTCTTTCACTCCGTGGGGAAAAGGATGAGATCCTTACACAGATTTCATTCAGTAAAATTGCTCCTGAATTAAGTCTCATAAACATGAAGTTCAGTTGTAGTTACCTAATTCTCTAATCCTGACTGAGAAGAGATCTCAAATATTACTGCCATTGCTGACAAATGTATTTCTGAAATAATTCTTTAGCTCAGTGTTGATGACCATAGAATTTGACTCAGACTGTCTTCCTATTTTACCAGCATCAAATCAACTTTTTACAATTTAGACAGAACATTTGGTTGTGTTTTAATGTCATTAAGGCCAGCCAATTAGTAAGCACCGATTACAATGGAAGACAGCAATAGCATGCTCTCTTACAATTTCTGAATGGTTCCTTTGCATTGTGTTTCAGGCATGCTGTGGTATGCATAAGAAGTGACATCACTCATCTGCATTATTGTGTTGTCCATTCATGAATGGACTGATTAGAATCCAGAAGTGCTCAAATAGCAGAAAGGTATAGTGATTTGTAATCAAATACATGAGCATGAACAAAAGACAGTATCAATGCTTTCAAGGGAAGTTTTCACCTTCCCGTGAAAGTTCTTCAACAACTTTCTCTGTAGAATTTAAAGTGCACCTAAATGTCAGTATTAACAAAGTAGCTATGCATTACAAATGAGGGAAAGATTTCTCAGGTTTGCACACTGTAATTAATTTCAGTATTCTTCAGTAAATTTAGGTATCACAACACATGGGAGTAAGGAGGCATACCAGGTATATGACAGGCTAAAATTGTAAATTTTTAAATAATTGTAGGTAATATGTCCAGTAATGACTTTCTAGGTTTTTTGTGCATTCGTCATTGGGAATCCTCTTAACTTCTTACTGGACTGTGGTATGAAGCTGTATTGCTGTGTTTTTGACAAATTTTCTGCAACTTCATACTTGAGAGATTCTAGATTGTGGGTAAGGTAATTAACTGGCTAGGAAGTGAGAATTATGAGTACTTGGTAAATTTATTCTCATGTACAGTATTTGAAAGTTTCTCTCCAAAGACACATGGACAGTTGCAAAATATATAGCAACAAGAAATAATCCAAGCTGTTCATTTTACTTCCATCAGAAAAAGAAATCTATTTATATGGGATGTTTTTCTCCTTGTAGCTTGTCTGACGCATCTATCTTCACCAAATGCCAATAATCATAGTCATACTTGATTATCTAAGTGCTAGGCATATCTCCAAAAAAGTTTATACCTTCAAGTCAAGAGATTTTTGTCAGAAAGATCCAGGTGGAACATGCCACCCAAGTTCCATTCTCACTTTAATTCTGTCAAGCTATACTTCTTATTTTTATTTCTATTTTTATGTTATTTATTTCTATTTCTTAATTTTAATTTTATTTCTTATTTTAATTTAATTTTTATTTTTAGCACTTCACTAAGTTTTTATTTCTCCATTCACAAAATGAATATTTGTTTTACTGGTAAAGCAAGGGTATTTACTTTCCAGATCATTTAGCAAGATATTGTGATTTATTTTTTATTTTATCAAAAAAAATCAGGACTCAATATTCATATTTGACTATGCTGCTCTTGGCAAAGGAATCCAGTGGTTTACAAAGATAGCACTACGCTACTTTTCACTGAGGCCATCTGGAAACCAGTTTAGCCCACAGCAACACAAAACATCCTCACAACATTTTGAAGTCACAGTTCTTTCAGAAACTGGGAATTGTCAGAGTGCAATACTGTAACTATCTGCCTATACCCTCTTCCCAACAGCATGGACTGAAGTCCCTTAAGTTGGACACCATAACAGAGGTTGATATATTCTTGATTATCTTGGTTCTACATTGCTGAGGCATTCCTATATAAAGGAGTTTTTACAAATATTATAGTACTGAACCATGGATACAGACTTCAGACTGTTTCTTTGAAGACAAACCACCATGTGGTTTGTAATGTTAAAACATCAGCTACCTGTGACAATGAATCTTGGGAAATACTCCCTTAAATGGCCTGGGATGCAGACAGTTTTCTGAGCTTTCAGCACTCTGGGTCCAAACATGTTTGAATACATAAACTACAAGCATGCAGGCACAATTTGTATATAATGGGCAGTTGGCATTCAAAGTACATGAAAATCTCCATTTATACAGAAGTCCATCAGGTATCGTATATCCAATTACACCTGTATCATTCATATTTTATATATACAGTGGTCATCCCATTGCTTACATATGTCTTGGTCTCATGCTCAACATCAAGAAAACCAAAGTGCTCCGTCAGCCCTCACCAGATGAGATACCACATGGTCCAGCTATTAAAAATCAATGGAGAAGCACTAGGGAATGTTGATCATTTCCTCCATTTTGAAAGTGATCTATGATCCAAAGGCAGATATTTGATGCAGAAATCCAACACTGTCTGACCTGTGCCAGTGCAGCCTTTGCTGATTTATGGCACAGGGTTTTTGAAGATTATTACTTTCAAACAGCTAGCAAGCTTCTTGTTTATCAAGCCGATATTCTCCCAGCATTGTTGTATGGATCTGAAACCTGGACAACCTACAGATATCACTTGAAAGTCTTTGACAAGCATCACCAATGCTGCCTCCGCAAGATCACGAAGATCAAATGGAAAGACAGAAATACTTGCCTGGGATCACTCAAAATGGAGAAAAAAGCACTTAAAGTGCAACTGGACTGCTTTTTTGTTTTGATAGTATGTAGGCTAGCATGGCTATCTCTCTGTTACTATTCAAAATGGAGAGAAGTTCAACGCAATGGTCCTCTGCATTTTGAACATGCCTGCCAGCAAGCAGGACAAGAGGCACAGGAGGAAAGAAAGACTGACTTCTAGTCATGACCAATAGCCTCCTGTCATACCTGGAAACATCTATCTTCACTGTAATAGAACTTGTGGGTCAGGAATAGGCTTTATCAGCCACCAGAGGATCCACAACTCCCATGAAAGATGATCACACTCAGCAACAAGTGATCTCCATCACAATCATCCCTGGACTGTATTTGTTCCTTTAGCAAGGTGACTAAATATTAATTTAGGAGCTTAACTTTAGGCATTACCATTTGAAAAAAAATGAAGGACCTGGGTTTTGTGTCAAAAATATCTTGTAACCTTGCTAAACAATATATTTTTGAAAATAAAAAATAGTGGATAACTAATGCTAGCAAAGAAAGGAAGGTCTAATCATGACTGTGTTATTGATAACCCGTATTTTATGCTAGAAACCACAATATATTTGGGCTATTTTAAGCAAAAAATCATCTTCACTTCACTTTACTTACAAAAGATCATCCAAAATGTAGTTTAAATTCTATACAGTATATGTCATTGGAAAAGCTTATAAGAACAATATCTTAAGCCTACATAAAGCCACTGAATCAAAGAACCAAAGTATATTATTAGCATCAGTGACCAGAACATTTTCAGGTACAGAAAGTGACAAACAGAGTGGTTAAGTGACTTGCAGGTCACTTCCATAAAATCATCAGCAAAACTACAAATAAGGAGACCTTTTTTCTCCATTGGCATTCCTAAACAATTAGACCACATTTCTTTCAAATTAAGCCTAGATTAACATAGTCTGTGCTCAACAGATGCAATATTATTTAGGAATATGACACATGAAAAGTAAAAATATTACTTTGTTCTTCTGTAGCACTGAGTTAGTAGCAGAGGTAAGACTATATCCTAAACATTCCAAAGTCCTCCAATTCAATTAAAACACTGTTTTCCCTAATTCTAAGTACAAAGAATAATTTTTCTTATAGCTCTGGTTGTCAGCCCTCTCCTGAGTAACTCATAGTGCAACAGCTAAAAAAGAGTGCTATAAATTTGTGAAATAAATTGTCAGTGTGGGAAAAAGTCCTTTGGAGGGAAATCATAAAAATGAGTCAATGTTTACTGCATACACACACAGACTCTCTAGAGCATAAAGAGATGTCTGCTATACTGGAATTGTGATGATTCTGTACTCATATATAACCTAAGAATAAAGATTTATCATAACTCACAAAAGAACCAAAGTCCAATAAACACTTATCAGAAGTCAATGTGGGTTTTTTTCCCCAACATTTACTCAGTGGGTTTTTTTTTGGGGGGCTGATTCAGGAGAACACACTCATTAAGTCATTACAAGCTTAATGCCAATGAAAGGTCTTCTGCTATTCCTGGCACCAATTGGCACTGCATGTACACTAGGAAATCGTGGCCCTTAAACCAATAACCTCTCTTTCCTTTTTCAACTTGTACCCCCAAACGAGTAAGGGCACACCATAGTATTACAGTTTGATGTACAAATACTGAATCCTAGCTCATCAATGAAATATATTAGTAATCCCATTCCTACACAGAATCATTGCAAGGTTTGCTATGGAAATAAGAGGTTTTTGTTCTCACTCAGTGCTTCACTCCATTATTCTAATAACAGGAGATTAATTGTTGATGTAAGTAAAATGATAAAGCACTATAGGAGGAGTCTAATCGGTTGTAACTCAATAATTAATTCAAGCTAGAAATTGCTTATCTACTAGCACCTCAAGGTTGTTCCATGTTACCCAATGGGATCAGACTAGCGTCTAGAGATGTCTGCCCTATGCTTGGGAGACAGCAAATGTGGTTTAAAGCATTTGTTTAATCCTTCAGCCCAAACTCCACTGGTTGCACAAGATCTGGCCTAAATATCAAGACAAGTTTCAAAACTTGCTCCAAGTCTTTCCTGCTTCATATCCTCCTGCCCACTCTCGCTGGGATCCAGGAGCAGTGTTCACTCTAAGCTGAGGCATTGAGCAGCCACCCAGGAAAGATTCATGTGTCATTAGTAGAGCATCCATAGCCACCCACATCTTGCAGCATGTGTTTCTGTTGGTGATGCTCATCTTGTACATGCCTTGGTGCACATGATAAAACTTATTCTGCCCATGAATGGAATAAAATAGAGGATGCTGTGCAGGAGCCCACATTCTGCCAAGCAGGACCAATGAAACACCTCAACTGTCACAATACAACACCTAGGGAAAGCTGTAAACTCTAGCTCCAATGCAAGCACTCACTTACCTTCCAAATTTACCCTAAAGACTCCTCACAACAAAAAAATACAGAACAAAGGATATCTTAGACCTCAACTCCACTCAGCCTCAAGGATCTCCCACTCTCAAGGTATTCAGTCTTCCCCTAGGCAACCTTCCCAAAAAAAGGCATTTCTCACTCCCTCTCCTTCATTTTCCTATATTAAAGGGGCCACCATCTCAGCTCAGTCCAACTCCACATTCCCTGAATAATGGGCCAAACTAATCCCTGGATTATTCAGTGGCACTACATCAGGAATTAATTCAACCCAATATAATTCACAGTATGAATGCCAAGAGCCGGAGCACTGACTGACCACCTTTTTCCACATGAGACCTAAAAATTAACTGTATTTACTTGTCATCATACAATATCCCACAGTCCTTGGTGGCCAGTTAAGATCCTGGGAGAGTGCACTTACTTTTGAGTGGTGAGTGACATTAACTGAAGGAGTGTGGGGAGTTGGTGAGGATGTGCTTTGCTTTTCCCTCCTCTGTTCCCATCACTCAACTTGCTGCATGCTCAGCTATAGTAAATTATGCTTCAAAATGTGTGGCTCTGTTTTGCAGAAAGGTGAGGGTAGAGACCTCACAGCCCCCTGCCTCTCTCTTAAGCATTCAAAGGACAAGCACATAATGACTTTATTATAAAATTTACATCAAAGATGTCATTAGGTTTGTTTTCTGTGACTAATATTCAATAAACTATGAATTCAGCAGCTCTGTTTCTTTTCCAAAGCATGAGGATGCTTCTTCACATCAGATTAGACCCTGGCATGGAAGAGCTAGTATGCAATTTTCCCTGAGGGATACAATGAAAAAGCCACAGCTCGGTGACTGGTGACTACCTCTGGCAAAAAGAGTGAAGAAAGAAAGCAGTTAAATATATTTTTAAAAAACCCACATCTAAGAAAAACATATGTATAAAACTAAAATGCCAGAGTTTGTTACCTTGTATTCAACATAATGGACTTAATTGTGTCTTTTAGGCACAGCCTGTGGTGCAGAGACATAACATCCCAACGGGAGCTTTGGAAAGCCCAGTTCCTCACAGAGTTCCCCAAGTGCAAAAGAAGTGCAACACTGAACCATTCATCGTGCTTCCCCTACTCTCTGCACATCCCTACCCTCTTCAAAGTGGTAGCACCTGAAGCAATAGCAGGCTGAAACCATCATGAGAATGCAGAGAGTGCAATTGTTCCTGATCCCCTGCCTAAGGGCACAAGAGAGTGGCAGGTTTGTTGCACCTCCAGGGCACCCCAACACGGTCCAAGCATAATCTACCCATAATAATGTTCAGTTATTAAAACCAATTATAACCAACTTAGCTTTGCAGATGACATTGTTGGACTGGCAGGGAGTGAAAAAGAACTAGATAACCTTGACTAGATAAAACTTCAACAAAATATGGCATGGAAATAAATGCAGAAAAGACAAAACTCATGACCAACAATCCTAGGGGTATATCCACACAAATATCCATAAAACAACGGAAATTGGAAGATGTAAAACAATTTAAATACCTAGGGTCGATCATCTCTGATGCAGATACAAAACCAGAACTACTTGCCAGAACAGCAATTACAACTGCAGCAACGGCAAATTAAAACCAATCTGGAAAGACAAAAACATATCCCTAAAGTCAAAAGTAAGGCTCATGCAGGCTCTTGTACACTCCATCTTTTTATATGTTTGTGAGACCTGGACTCTGACAGCAGAACTAGAGCTCAAGATCGAGGCCCTTGAAATGAGGTTATACCGCAAGCTTCTTAACATCCCCTACACAGCACATATTAGTAATGAAGAGCTCAGAAACATCATCAACTCTGCGATAGGACCTCATCATGACCTACTATCCAGAGTGAAAAAGAGCAAACTAAGATGGTATGGACACTCAACGAGATCATCAGGCCTGTCCAAGACGATCCTGCAAGGCACAGTCAATGGCAAAAGGAGACATGGCAGACAAAAAAAGCAATGGATAGACAACATTAAAGAATGGACAGAGATGAGCTTTGCCGCAACTCAAGAATTAGCACACGACCACCAAAGATGGAGAGACACTAAAAAGAACGTTGTCATGAAGGCGCCCCAACGACCTCAGTCAAGGGACTGATGATGATGATGATAAACAAGGGCTGCTGGTTACGCCTGCATACCACAGCACTGCCCAATGGCCCTCTGCAGTTTGCTCAGTCCAAAAGAAAAAAAATCACCATTTACTAAATTACGTAGTATGCCAACTACAGTTTTAATTATTGGAATTTTTGTAAGTACCATCTTCTTCATGTACTATAAATAAAGTGAAAAAGCCCACAATAACCCAATTTTATAGGGAATTGTGATGTATAGACCAGCAGTCTCTTTCTCTCTCTCCCTCCCTCTCTTTTGCACACACACACGCACACACACACACTTTGGCTAGAGTGTGTCAAAAGTATCTCTATAGCTACATCTACACTACAGAGATCTTTCGAAAGAAGCCCTTCCAGAAGATCTCTTCCAAAAGAGCTTCTTTTGACAAAGTGCATCAACACATTAAAAAACAGATCAAAAGAGTGATCTGCTGTTTCAAAAGAAAGCTTCCACACAGTCCCTGGTCTTCCAAAAGAATGTGCAAGAGATCAAAAACTCAGGCCCCATGAGGATTGCTCTTTTGAAAAAAGGGCCTGTGGAGTGTCTACACGTTCGCTTTTGGAAGGGGGTGCTCTTCCAGAAATGGGAAAGGAAGAGTGATTTCTAAAGGAGTGCCACATTCTTTCGGTTTACTTTTGAAAAAACGCTTTTTGTATGTAGACACGCCCTGGGATCTTTCGAAAGAGCTCCCTTCTTTTGAAAAATCTTTTGAAAGAACTTGCTCATGTAGACACAGCCTATATGTGTCTTGTGAATTTCATAGTGGTTTTGCATGTCTATTGTTCTTTCTCAGTCATTAGCAAGGAGGCTATTTCCAATGGAATTCTTAAATCAAATGCCTGAAAAACATAGCATTAATGATTAAGATATTTCCATTATTTATCAAAGGAAATGAAAACCCCTAGCTCTAAAGATAGTCTCTCATTCTGGAAAATATAACAGTTGCATGTCAGGGGCATTTTCTGTCAGACAGGTGAACTTTGAAAAATGAAAACCAAAGGTTGTCAATAGAATGACATCATCTTGGCACGTCTGTGAAAAAATGTTCAATACAGAAATCAATTAGAGGATTAAGAGGACATCTCTAGAATATAAATACCCAATGCAGCTGCAAAATGAGCATCACATCTTTACATTTTGCCTTCACACTGCATGTTAAACATACTATGACTTCTGCATACTATACTAGACAGTGTTGATTCTTTATTAGCTTACCCTCCCAACCCCCATTCCTCATTCATCTGTGTCCACTTTTTTCTGTCATCCCAGACTAAAACTGTAAAGTGTGTGGGCCAAGGCCTTTCTTTTTATTATGTGTGTTTATATGGCCTTATACACTGGAGCCTTGATCTCTGAGTGACGTCTCTAGGAGCTACTGCAGTACGCACAAATGAAAACTAACCACAACAATAATTTCATGTCTGCCAGCAAAACTCACATTGCAAACTATTTATTCACTGGTTCTGGCCCTTTTTTTCTGTTTTCAGACTATGAAACTGTCAAATAGCTTTAATTATTTACCACTTTTTATAATATATATTTTATAAATATTTGGATGGGTGGACAATTCACAAACTATTTAGAGTCAATGATTTTACAAGTATTTGCTAGTCAAAGTTCAAAACACCTGATTAATCACTTAAGTCATGTATTGTAGTTTCTTTGCTCAGACTGTGTGACTTCAGATGAGCAATGACTCTGCGAATACAGTATTTTGTGCCTGAATTTATCACACTGCAAAATAAGATTCAAAGGATGGTCAAGGAAAAGCAAAAAAAAAAGGGACACAATCATGGATGATTCAATTTATGATCTATTGCGATACAAGTATTTTTCCCCACAATTGATCCAGTATCTAATGTCTTCTCCCTATTCAAAGTCACATTAACTCTGGAGAAGAGTATATGTTGTACATATTATACATATTTTCTAGCCTCCTATACTGAAAGATGTCAGAGCATAAACCAATACTACCATTTCGCTAAGCCAATGAGAGTGATGTTTTAATTTACAGGATTATAGGAATTATCATAGTGGATTATTCCTAGTGACCCATCCTGTCCAGCACCATAGTTCAGACTGTGGTCAGGCCATTATCTGAAACATCAGGGGTGCATCTACACCAGCTGGCTACTTCGAAGTAGCCAGCCCAATGTCAAAATAGCACCCGTCGCATCTACGTGCGCTGGGTGCTATTTCGACATTGAAATCGACATTCGGCAGCGAGACATCAAAGTCGCTATTCTAATAGCACCCTACTTCGACGCTGAAAGTCGAAGTAGGGTGTGTGTAGACAATCCGCATCCTGCTACTTTGATATTGCGGGGTCCTCCATGGTGGCCATCAGCTGAGGGGTTGAGAGACACTCTCTCCAGCCCCTGCGGGGGTCTATGGTCGCCGCGCGCAGCAGCCTTAAAGGCACCACCAACCCAGATTTCCTGTGGCAGAAAGCTGAGAGCGTGCAGGCAGCAGCACAGGCACGTGCTAGCCCTGCATGCTTCTCACAGGCCTTGATCCCTGCTGCCTTTATCCATGGCCTCCAGCCAGCCCCCCGAGCGCCCCCAGGGCTCCCCTCCTGAGGGGAACCAAGCACCCCCAGCAGCCAGGTGGGGGCCAAAAGGACACAGGGCCCCTCCTAGTCAGAGGCCAAGCTCCGAGACCTGCTGGGGCTCTGGGGCGAGGAGGAGGTGCTACACATGATGGGGAGCAAGCGGCGGAATGCAGAAGCATTCGCCCGACTGGCCGAGGGCCTGGCTGCCCAAGGTCACCCTGCCCGCACTCCGGATCATATCCGGAGTAAAGTGAAGGAGCTGTGGCAGGGGTGCACCCGGGCCCGGGACTCAGCCAGCCAGTCTGGGGCTGCCCCCGCCACTTGCCCCTGTTACAGGGAGCTCAGGGCCATCCTGGGCCCCTGGGACACCTCTTCCCCCCCGGCCACCCTCGACACCACGGCTGATGAGCCCCAGCAAGCCTCAGAGCCAGAGTCCAGCCCGGAGGCCAGCCTCGCACCCCAGGGCCCACCCGAGGAGCCCCCCCTTGGGACAGCGGAGGAAGGGTCCAGCAGCGAGGGGGGGGGCTCCTCATTGACCTCCCTTCCCGGAGCACCAGCCGGGCATCCGCCCACCAGGCTTCCCCCAACCGTGGCAATGGATGGTCAGGTACGTACCCCACAGACCACACACCCATGGGCCACAGGGTGGGGGCACCAGCCACGACCAGGAGCCTCACACACCCCCAGCAGACCCCAACCCGTGAATGGCCAGCCACAGTACAGTCCCAGGACAGCAGCACAACCATCAGCGCCCGTCAGCACCTGTACCCATGGACAGAACTCAGTCTTGACCCTGGGGGTGGGGGGACAACGCCATGGCGACAGCCAACAGGGACATCAAACCCACCGACGGGGACGGAGACCCAGCAACCAAGAGGGGCGGGGAGAATGGGCCATGGGCCAGGGCACTGAACTAACAGCCTTCCCCTGCCTCTCTCCAGCTGCAGCATCGGACGCCCCAGCCAGCCAGGCACCATCCGTTGTCCCCGACAGCCCGCCGGAGGCCAGCCACCACCAGCGGCCGGAGACAACCCCAAGGCCAGCAGGACGATCCCACCACCGCCGGACTCTTGTGATGGCCCCCCAGCTGCTGGCAGCTCTCCGGTGGCAGACAGAGGTGGCGGAGGAAAGACTCCGCTTCGAGCGGGAGGAGTCCACCCGGCGGTGGGCGGGGTGGGAGGACTTTATGGGGATTTTCAGGGACATAGCCGGGTCAATCCGGGAGGCCATTGCCCGGCTCCCGCCCCCAGCTGCCTCCGGTCTGCCCTCCCCACCGCTCCACCCGCCTCGCCGCCTGCTGCCCTGCCTGCCGCCCCACCCGCCTCACCACCAGCAAGCTCCACAAAGCCCACTGGGGCTGAAGACCGGCCAGTGGAGGCATCCCAGCCATACCTGCCAGTCCTCCCAGCCCCCAGCCAGCCACGCTGGGGACCGTGGACACGGGGAGGCAGGGTTGCGAGCCGTACCCACTGGAGCTCGCACCTCTCTACCCCTACCCCCGACTGATGGGGGCTCAGCGGACGGCTCGGCTGTTGGCCCGTGTATATAGTTGTCCCCCTTTTTGTAGATTAGTTGCAGTTTCTTTGTTGAATCAAACAAGTTATCCAGTTTAAAAAAAAGTTTTATTTTCCAAAAAGCTGGAGTCGTATGCTTGTGGTGGGGGTGGCGTGCAGGTGTTGGGGGCAGGGTGCGGGCACTGTGGGCTGTGTGTGGGGGGGGGTCTTCTGGGGAAGGCCAGGGAGGTGCTCAGGGGTCTCCCTGATTGAAGTGGGCCTGCAGGGCCTCGCAGACCCGTATCCCCTCATGGTGGGCTTGGCAGCTGGGTGCGGCGGCTGGCTGGGGGAAGTCCGTGCCGGCGTCGACCGCCCACCCTGGACGAAAGCCTACCCCTTGCTCTCAACAATGTTGTGGAGCGTGCAGCACGAGCCCACAACCTGGGGGATGTTTTGGAAGCTGACGTCCACTCGGGCAAGGAGGCACCTCTAATGGCCTTTCAGATGGCCAAATGTTCTCTCCACCACGTCGTGGGCATGGTTCAGGCGGGCATTGAACCGCTCCTGACTGGCGTTGAGGTGGCCGGTGTACGAGCACATGAGCCAGGGCTGGAGGGGGGTAGGCCACGTCCACCACAAGGCAGAGGGGCATGGTGGTGTGCCCCAGAGGGATCTCCCTCTGGGGGATGTAGGTCCCTGCCTCCAGCCGGCGGCACAGGCCCGAGTTCCTAAAAACAAAGGCATCGTGTGTGCAGCCAGGCCAGCCCACGTACATGTCCTGGAAGCAGCCCCGACTGTCCACCAATGCCTGCAGGACCACGGAGTGGTAGCCCCTGTGGCTGATGTATCTTCCTTCGCTGTGGTCCAGGGCGCGGATGGGGATGTGGGTCCCATCCAGGTCCCCGAAGTGGTTGGGGAACCCCATGGAGGCGAATCCAGTGACAGCTGCGTCCAGGTCCCCGAATCAGACGACTCTCTGGAGCAACATGGCGTTAAGTGCACGGACCACCTGTGGGGAGGGAACACAGGGCCCATGAGGCTGTGCAGGGTGCCCCAGGGCCCTTCCCCTAGGCCCCCCTCCCAGGCACCTCCCCGGGTACCCCACTTGCCCATCCCATCCCTCCCAGTACCCCTCCCTTTCCAGCCCCACACCCAGCCCCTCCCTCCCCCCCTCTGTCCCTGCCTCCCCAAGCCACACCCGGCCGCCCTGCCCCCCCAGTGGGTGTGTGCCCAGGCCTCCTTACCTCCATGACGACGACCCCAACCGTGGCCTTTCCCACTCCAAACTGGTGTCCCACAGAGCAATAGCTGTCTGGAGTGGCCAGCTTCCAGATGGCTATTGCGACCCTCCTCTCAACGGGGAGGGCACATCACATCCAGGTGTCGTGGTGCCTCAGTGCTGGGGTGAGCCACTGGCAGCGCTCGAGAAAGGTCTGTCAGCGCATGCAGAAGTTCCGGAGCCACATATCGTTGTCCCACTCCCACATGACTGTCAGGGATTTTCCATCCCTCGGGCATTATCGCCCCCATGGGTCACTTGCCCCCTGGATGACTACCTGGAGGGCCTCCGCTTCCTGCTGCTGCTGCTGCAGCTGCTGCTGGGTGTTCATATGTGCTGTGACTTGGTCTGCGAGAGAGTGGCTACTGCTCTGCAGACCTTGTGCTGTGTAGGCCGGGTGTGTCTGGGAGGGGCCCGTTAAAGGAGCAGCTTGCAGCTGCCCCGGAAGGGCTAGTGTGCTCTGTGACCCGGTTCGCGGTCTTTCCTGGCCCCTTATTTCGAAAGAGGGTGCTTGTGTGTGTAGACGCTCTGCATTTCCTTCCAGGCCGGCTCTTTTTGACGTTCCCCGTCGCTACTTCAATGTTGAACATCAACGTTGCCAGCCCTGGAGGAAGTGTAGACGATATTTGTTAAAGTAGCCTATTTTGATGTTCTTACTTCGAAATAGGCTACTTCAACATAATGTGCTAGTGTAGACGTAGCCCAGATGATGAGGCAACAAATCCAATAATGCCTAGTTGTGGACTTGCCTGCCCATTTCCTTCAACTGCCTACACTCATCATTTAAAAGGGCATGGAAAGTGCTGAAGCATGAGAGTTTACATTATTACTAAAAATGTTGTACCCTGTATCTTGGTACTGTTAGATATCCTTCTGAATACTTTTTTACGAGTCTTCAGCATTTGGCTTCAATGATGTCCTGTAACAATGAGTTCCACAGGTTTACTATGTGTTACGTGTAAATTAATTCCTTTTGTTGTGTCTCAGTTTCACAAATGTCCCTTTGGCCTGGGCATAAATAAAAGTATGATTTAAAGGAAAAACAAAGCTGTTCTCTGCTTGAAAGAATACTATTCCACTTCAAGAATAATCCCAAAATGTAATTTTTTTGGAGTATGAATTGTATGCATTAATGCATTCCCCATTGGTACCCAAATGACTTTTGCTATGAATGAAGAGCAATGTGCTAGTTTAACTGTGATGTTTAATTAATATAGAAACATGCCTCAAAAACCAAGTGCTTAGACACACCCCTCATCTTGAACCTGCATGACTGTGACACTGCGTAGCTAACTGCACAACTGAAGAAGAGAGTCTCAGTCACATTTTGGCAATTCCTCATTTGGTCAGAAGCAGAGGTGGCACTGCAGAAGCAAGCAAGAAATAATCAAAACAATATTATTTTCCATCATTAGGGTTTGATTCTGGATCAAATCTGTGTTGTTCCCTAAATGCTTTGGCTTCAAACATGAGGAGTCCTTCATTGCTTGCAGGAGCACACAAGAGGCTGAGCCATATTGTATGACTATGCAAGAGCTGCTCTAAAGAGCAGCTGGGGGTTGGGGAGTAGATGTCACTGTGTAAGGACGGGAGGTGAAGCTGCAGAGAGTACAAGCTGCTGTACGTTTTTGGAAAGAGGAATTCTGAAAGGCAGGCATGGAACAAACTGTGGCAGGGTGAGGCTCACTGTAGATTGTCATTCCTGTGTGATGCACTGTGTAAATAAAAGCGATTTAGTTGGTAAACACAATTTCTTCATGCCTTCCTAAAAAGAGCAACACAGCAGTCCCCACATTCTGTGGACTCTGGGAGTACGAGGACTGCTCACCTCTGCCTTCCTGCCCCCAGGCCAAAGAACAGAAGTCTGAAAGCTGTGGGAGAGGAGTATGTATGGATAGAGGAATTGTTGGTGCACAGGTGCCAGAATACTCTCAGGTTTTGTGCCCAGTGTTTCAGCCACCAGGCCCACTGCTGCCCAAGAGCTTCATTAAGGGCCCCAGGGTCCTGACCATCAGGGGTGTCATTTAGGTGAGGTGGGATGGCTCTAACTTCTCCTACTCAATCTAAGACTGAACATCCTGAATGTCACACTGAAGGTCTGCTTAGAGCATATGTTCTAGCCCCAGAGCTTGTGCTGCTCCCTTTGGGTTAGGGAATTTGTTTATAAAGACACCGAGGCCAGGTGATTAAGATAAAAGATAAGATAAAAAGCTTCTAATTGAATTAACTGAAGGATCATTAGATGATCATGAAAACGTTGCCCTGTTTTGCACTTCTTAAAAGATAGGAAATAAAGAGTAGAGATAAATGGTGAGAACGGAGAAAGTTAAATCGAGGTGTTCCCCAGAAGTCTGTACAATTTATTGATAAATGATCTGGAAAAAGAGGTAAACAGTGAGGGCACAACATTTGCAGATGATACAAAACTACTCAAAACAATGAAGTCTAAGCTGACTGCACAGAGTTATGAAGGGATCTCACAAAACTGATGGATTGGGCAACACAAGGCAGATATAATTCTGTGTTGATAAAAGCAAAGCAATCCTATGGCAAAATATAAACCCAATTATACATATAAAATTGTGGAGTCTAAATTAGCTATTACCACTCAAGAAAGAGATCTTTGAATCATTGGCCACATCAACACAGGCAGCTTCTGTTGACAGAACAGCCCTTTTGTTGTCAAAAACTCGTTGAATATCTACATGGCTAAAGCACTCTGTCAAAAGTTTGTCTGCAGAACTCAGCTGTTCAATCAGCAGCATTATCCCTCTTCCTGATCAGGAATAGTGCCTCCGTCATCAGTGTTTTGTTGACAGAGTGCCTGGATAGACAGTTCTGTCAACAAAGAGGGCTTCCAGTTCCCAGGGCAGCTCCGTTTGCAGAGCTTCCAGTCAGCAGTTCTGTCAAGAGAGGGCAGGGCAGTCTAGTTGCATTCTGTCGACAATGCAGATCGCTCTTTCAATCTGCTTTTAGGTGTAGATGCTATCTGTCAACAGAGGTACTGCTGAGGTTTCTCTTTAGACAGTGACTTCTGTCGACAGAGGCTGTTTGTGTAGATGTAACCATTATTAATATTTCCCTGAAAAAATCTATTCAGTGTACTGTGACAATAAAAGCTAACAGACCATTGGGAATTGTTAGGAATGGAACAGATAATAAGAACATATCCTATTGCCTCTATATAAATTCATGGTATGCCCACATCTTTATATTGTATGCAGATCTGGTTGCTCTAACTTAAAAATAAATAAATATAAAAATAAAAAAGATGGATATGGAAAAGATGCAGAGAAAGGCAACAGAAATGATTATGGGTAAGGAACCACTCCAGTATGAGGAGAGATTTAAAGGACTGGGACTTTTCATGTTGGAAAAGAGATGACTAAACGGTGTGCGGGGGTGGGGGTGCGGGGTGAGCGATGAGAATATATGTCAGAGGTGTTTAAAATTATGAAGGATTTGGAAAAATGATTTACTCTTTCACATAACACAAAGTCACTCACTGAAATTTATAGACAGTGGATTTAAAAATACCAAATAAATTATGTCTTCAAAATCCATCTGTGGAACTCTTTGCCAGGGATGAAGTGAAGGCACAAACTATAACAGATTCCAGTAAGAATTAAATAACTTCAAGGGGGTGGGTACATCAGTTGCTATTAACCAGTGTGGGCAGGGATACTGTTCCTAGTCTCTGTTTGCCAGAAGCTGGAAACAAACACCACGGCATGGATCACTTGTTGTTTGCCTGCTTATTCCTATTGAAACATGGGCCACTGTTGGGAAACAGGATATTGAGCTAGACAGATCATTGATCTGACCCAGCAAGGTCATTCTGATATTCTTATATAGAACCCAGATGCATTTTCCCCCTGCTGTACCCACTAGATCCCACTCCATTCCCAGAACTAAAATTGAAAACAAAAGTCCTGACAGGGTCTCTCCCTCTCTCTCCCTCTCTCTTTCACTCTTTCTTCACGGAATTAGCACCAAAGTAAGAGTAGATATTAGAATTTGAAGCCTATTCAGTGTCTCTTAAGTGACTTAAGCCACAAGATGTAAGAACGTATTACTGTTAGAGCTGAGTGGATCTAATTTTAATTAGATACAGTGCTCCTGTCAGCTAATTGCTAAGAGTTTTCAAGTCCATTAGTAGCCCCTGGAAAGAGATGATGGGGTGGCAGGCAGGGTCGGTGCCCCACCACCACCTCTGAGATTTGCTGCTTGGCTTGTACTGAGTGTTCCCTCATTCTACCACCCCATGACTTCACTCTGCCCCCTCTACGATCGTGGCACTCCTACCAAAATCTGAAATGGCGCCCTCTGGCAGTCAGCTGTCTCATATGCAGCACTCCACTTGGTTGTGAGCCCTGCACCCAGGGAACCCACTGCTGGGCAAGGGTCTTGCTCAGCGGCCAGCCCCAGGGGCTCTGCCAGCCCAACATGTAGGATCCCAACTTGCCAGAGCCAGCTCAGAGGAGCAGTGAGGGGTATACACAGGGCTGGACAGTGCAGCTCACCACCCCGGGAATGTGGGGAAGAGAGGGGAGGCATTCTACGGGAAGCAATCAGCTCCATTCCAGTTAAGACTCTATCTTTCTGGTGCTCTTTTCTAACATGTGCAGGTCAGTTCTTTTCCTCATTCAGAACTGGACTTTTTAACCACAAACTAGCCCTTGAATAATAAAAGGCCCCAGTAACAGAGACACACACAGAATTTGCTCTTTGGAAAGTGCCACTTAAGTTACACAATTGTGGTATTTGAAACAAGCAGACACACTCCAGTGAATAACAGCATAGCATTTACTCCCTATATCTTATATTTCAATATTTACATTTTACATAGAATGCACTTGAAATTCAGTCTGGACTGGGATCTGGGGGAGGGGTGAAGTAGTGATAGCTGGGAATTTATGAGGCAGTGTTTGGTTAACATGAAGAGCTCTTTAAATACCACCACAATATCAGCTATGAAAGAAAACAGTTGCATTGCAGTGACTGGTACAGCCCTGAATACCTATGTTTAAGAGGAAAATGAGATGATAGTACTTTTATGCTTATTCTTAAATGGATTTATAGCCAAGTACTGTCGGGAAAAACACAAGAAGTCAACTCAGCATCTACAATATTAACATAATTCCTGAAGGCGAACCAAGTTTTCTGTCACTCTTAACCCCACCCCCAACTACCACACAAGGGACTGTTTCAGGAAGCAGTAAATCGCACAGTTTGTAGATTCTGTTTAGCCACATCAAGAAATCATCGTAACTCCAGTGACTCATTTTAAGCTACAGCAAGCCAGCAGAGACTCTTTCATGCTTTAAATGTGGCTAAAAATATATATACTCAAATCAATGATGGTCCAATTTCCTAAAACAGAGTAACTTGAAACACAAGTTCTCTTGACCTTTTACGTCATATAGGATCCACTGAGAGTTCTCACTATTTTGTGAGTTCAAGAATATTATTGCATTGATTCTCCTGAATTTCCTTTTCACGTGATCAATATATTACTGATATCTTACTAATTCCAGAGGTAAATTCAAATCAAAGCATGACTTTTTTTTCTTTATTTTAATGAAAAGGTAAATTCACTGTTTGTTCAAAACATTGTGGAAGATTAAGATTATATCTACATATCTCTCAATTTAAAACGACATTATCAGAATGCCATAGATAAAACCAAAAAAATAATATTTTGATTTCAAGAAAGCTAAAAGTTTTTAAAATAAATAAATATTTCAAAGCCAGGAAATTAAAAGGCTGTCATTAAAGAAAAGTCAACGCAAAAGTCTTGAAGACTTTACTTAAAACTCTACTTCCCTTATGCCTACCTTCTCATTCCTGTTTTTGTTATTGTTTGGTTGGTTGTTTTTGGTTTCTTTTTTTTTTGGAGGGGGGTTGTTTTTCCTGGAAGAAACTTGAAAGAAGTTTGGATGTCCATGTTGCATATGACTTATAATTAGCACACTGTAGTTCTCAGAATGTAAAATTTAAACTCATCGTAATCCATTAGATGCTACTTTTGTGACCAGCAAGACAGGCTAAAATAATCAGAGATGATGACAAGAAGTATGATCCTTAGATGATCACATTATTCACAAGTGGAGAATAATCTGAGTGCAGCAATCTATGCCTTTGAGGAAAAATGTCGATAGCAGTTGTCTGAAACATCTAGCAATTACTTAACTTGATATATTTTCTCCACATAAAGTTATGATTTTAATATCTGGCTGAGAGCCTCATAGGGCTAGAAGAATTCTTGCAAATATGGAGATTCCCTTTTGCCATAGCCTTAATTCCCCAGTTGTAACCATACCACACTGATGGCCCATTATGTAATCATGTCATGGACCTCGGGATGAATCTGGACACCATTTAGGGAAAAATTCACTTTGGGGAGAAAGCAGCAAATGTTGTTACAGTGTTTTGAGGGTGTTATTTCATTATTCCTCCCTTCAAATTAATTGGCAGATATTTCCAACCAGAAAGACATAGGTCCAAATCCTGCCAAGTGCTGACAGTCTTTTAGTCTTTTAGACTGTCAGTTCCGTGGAGCAGGGTGTGAAATTTACTACGTAAGTATAATGTCTAGCAGAGTGGGGCCATAACAACAACAATCTCTTTTTAAAAGGGAGAATGAATGGATTACAGTATCAACAATGTTTTTTTATCTTAACACAATTATACTTTTTACAGCAGAGGGACAATTGAAATCAACCTGTTAGTTGGGATGGCTCCTGGGTTAAAAAGATGTAATAGACTGGATATCGCTGCCTGCGTGACTAGCAGACCTTTTAAACCTCCTGTTAAAAAACTCGCTGAGGAAATAAAGCAGTATGCTTATTGAACAGATCTGCTTGATTTGGAAGGATGCAGGATGACAAGAACTGTTTTTTTGTAAATCTGGCAAATACGTATCATAACATCAGTTCTGTGTCACGCAAGCCAGATGGATCATATCAGGCAAATTTGAAGCACAAGTGATCACTGTGAACAAGTACTACACACACAGATGACAAACAAGCCACACTACCATTAGAGGGGTGGAGAGCCAAACACTTGCACTACATGGAATCTGCTTGTTTGTATTAATCTGTAGTGCCTAATACACAACTGACTCAAATGGTGCCTCATTCTTCCTGCCTGCCCTTCCTCAATTACACTACACTTGTGTACTTGAAACGTTCAGCCCAGAGATCTGACAGTTGGTCTTATCTAAGAATATCACTAAGTGCATGGTTGGCATTATCTGAACAGACATCCTGTCTAATTACGGCATTTAGCTGGATTTGCTGAATAGGATCTGAAATCAATCAGTTTCTGGTTAATATGTCTTGAGTAGCCACAGCTGGCTGGCCGGAAGACAATGGTTTTGAAATGAAGTTGCAGTGTCTTATAATAAAGATTGCTGTTATCCGTGCAGGCACATTCCAGTGCTCGACCCACTTTCTGAAAGATTTTCGGGAATGTGAGGGAGGAGGAGCAACATTACAGCTTTCAAGAGTCTCAGTTAAATATCTTTTAGCATTTTTCATATTTTGTTTACTCTTCCTGTCCTTTCCCCCCCGGCACACTCTCTCTTTCCATAGCCACACTGAAACTGCGGTGAAACTTACTTAGCTATTGGATATTTTCTTCACAAATGTGCTTAGTGACTAAACAGTTGTCTTTGAAGACTTTCCCTGTGAAAAGTAAAAGACATGAATCTGCTTTGTTTTATTGTATACCTCACCACTTGATGAACAGGCGTTTTATTTCTCAAGACAAAAATACAGGGGAATGTGAATACACACACACACACACACACACACAGAGAGAGAGTATGATATACAGTATTAACTCACCAAAAGAAGTCAGCAAGATTGGTGGCATGCATAAGGCAAGCAGGGTTTGGCCTATAATAGAAATTCTGTGGCTTTTTTGTCAGTCTAAAACTTCTTCGTATTGTTAAGTAAGTTCATAGCCCACTCCTTTTTGAAGTTAACTTTGTGATTGGAACTGTGTGGAGAGAGGTAATTTCACAGAACATGCCAATATTTTGAAATTTGGTTTTGTCCTGGAACAAAATTACTAACATTTGAAAATAATTGCAAAGCTGGATCTGGGGCAGTCCTCAGCCCCTGAAAGATTTTGGGTCCCCATCCCAGGACATTCCAATGGCAGGTTTCCTTGGGATCCATGGATTTTGGAAGCCATGGAGCCTTACTTCCCAAAAGCCTGCCTGGAGGGCTATCCCAGAGCTCCTCCTCAAACGATCAGGCAGGCTGGCAAAGAGCTAGGGAACTGAGTGAGCAGGAAACCACTCAAGTTTGCATCAGAAACCGACTGGCAAGCAAAGCTCCACAGAGTTCCATCAAAGCTTCTTCATAGAATCATGGGGTAAGAACAGACCTCAAGAGCATCATAGAGTCCAACTCCTTGATAAAAGCAGAGCCAACCCTAACTATATCATCCCAGATGGGGCTTTGTCAAACTAAGACTTAAAAACATCTAGGGAAGAACATTCCAACACATCCCTAGGTAACCCACTCCAGTGCTTCACTACTGTCCTAATTAAATAGGTTTTACTAATATCCATCCTAGACCTCCTGCACTGTCCCTTGAGACCATTGCTCCTCATTCTGCCATCCATCACTACTGAGAACAGCCTCTCTCCACTTCTTTGGAACTCCTGTTCAGATAGTGGAAGGCTGCTATCAAATCTCCCCTCAGTCTTTTCTTCTGTACATGTAATAAGCCAAATCCCTCAGCCACTCCTCAGAAGTCATATGCTCCAGCCACCTAATCATTTTTGTTGCCCTCTGCTGGACTCTCCAATGCAAACACATTGTTTCTGTAATGGGGGGCGGGGGTCAGAACGAGACATGATACTCCAGATGTGGACTCACCAGTGCTGTATAAAGGAGAATAATCACTTCCCTAGACCTGCTGGCAATGCTCCTACTAACACACCCAAATATGCCTTTAACTTTCTTGGCTACAAGGGCACACTGTTGACTCATATTCATCTTCCATCCCCTCATCCAGGTCATTAACAAAGATAGTGAACAACACTGGACCCAGAAACAATCCCTGGGGTACTCCATTTGATCCCAACCACCAACCAGACATCAAACCATCGATCAATACCCACTGAGCCCAATGAACTAGCCAGCTTTCTATCCAATCCATACTACTTTAACTTGATGGCAAATACTGTAGAAGACCCTATCAAAAGCTTTGCTAAAGTCAAGGTATTACCAATTCACCACATGCCCCATATCCACAGAGCCAGTCACCTCATCATAAAAGGCAATCAGGTTGGTCAGGCCTGATTTGCCCTTTGGGAATCTATGCTGATTATTTCTAATTTGATTTTTTTCTAGTGGAAAAATACTAAAAACCGTGACAGGTTGGGTATTCCCTCTATTGTACCTAGTAATTACTCCATTTCTCCCCAATGGGAAAAGGTGTAAGGTGAAGGAAGGCTACTGAAAAAGTAGATTGCCCCTCAACAAAATAATATAATCTTTTGGAATGCACTGCTACAGTCAGCATCTGTAAATTTGAACTTAGAGGGACTGAATAACTTTGTGACCGAAAAAAACATTAGTAACTATACATGTAAGATAGGAATAATCAGATCTCAGACTTCATGCTATAAACAAATCATCACAAGCTTCACTTAGGAATTCTCCCCAACCCATTCAAATCAAACACAGAAAAAAATACTTAAAATCAACTCTATGCAACATGAGGTACTCCATTGAAGGAAACAAGATACTCACATTATAGACCATTCTTCTAACTACACAGAGCACTTTCGTCTATAGGATGAGATAAGGTGGCCACCCCAGGCCCTGCACTTTTGGAGGCCCTGTAGCACCTGCCCCATCAGTCCTATGGATGGCAGGAGAAGAATTACCTGGTGCAGGGCATGGATGGTGGTGGCAGCAGCAACTTCAGGTAATCCCACTCACTCACAGAGGAGCAGGGCTCAGTGGGCTGGGAGGCCATAGCACAGCACTGCATATTGAGTGCTGGGAAGCGAGGGAGGATGAGGGGAGGCAATCCCCTCTGCTAGGTAATACCCAGCCAGGCTGGTCAAGGAGGGAACCAGGGATCACAGTGGGGGCAGACCAGGGGAAGGGGCGGGGCCTGTGGCATGTGGGGAGGTTGTTGTCCAGGGCCCTCATACCTGCAGTAATGTGGGGGAAAGTGCCATGGGCCCCACCTCCCTCTCAGGATGACCCTGGATCCAGATGGTCAGAGCCTGGTGTGACTATACCAGAGCAAGCTGTTCTGAGTGTCTGGAGTCTCTTTCATGCCCCATCAAGCTTTTTGATTCATTGATCCAAAATAAGGTGCAGACAGGTCTCATTAACTGACCGCACTAAAGATTCTCTCGAGACAGTTAACCTATAGGTAATAATCCTGCCCTTCTTTTTACATTGGTGGAAGGACGAAACACATGAGCAGGTTCTGCTCAGACTGCTCCACTCGTCATGCATTGAAACTGAACCAGCTCTTTCTGATCTAACAGTCTCAGAAGTAGTAGTTAGGCCTAAAAGTGGAAGAAATAAATAATTTTTGAATAGATTAAATTCGGTGACCATTTTCCATCAGTAAGTGAATTTATTTAATGTCCTTTCAGAAGTTCAATTTTCATAGCCTCTCCTTTTACTCAGGATAGTCACCTAATTAGTTGTAACTCTATAACACCTCCCCCCTGCCATTAAGAGGAATTTAATGAACAAGTAGAAAGTATTCTGATCTGAAAAAGTGATATCTTTAGTAGACAAAAGTGTTCCTAAAAACACTCAGGCTACAGTTACACTACAGAGATCTGTCGACAGAAGTCACTGCTGGAAGAGATTTCCCAACAAAACTTCTTTCGACAGACCACGGTCACATACAAAAGCCAATCAAAAGAGCGCTCCCCTCTGTAGACAGAGGCCGGACTGCCTGGCTGCTCTCTCAACAAAACAGACACCCAGAAGCCTAGCAGACAGGGCTGCCAATTGTTCTGGAAGCCCTGTCTGTGAAGAGAAGTCTCCCGCCCGCAAGCACCCACACGGCTTCTGTTGACAGCAATGATACGCCTTGTGGCTGAGAGGCAAAACACTGTCAGCAAATGATCAACAAAATGCATTTTGTGCGTGGACATTCCAGAAGTTTAGTAGACAAAAACCAGGGTTTTGTCGGCAAAACTCGCTATTGTAACCAAAGCTTAACAGTTCTGTGAATACCAGAAACATACAGTATTATGGGACTCAGAAATGCTCTGTGTGCCAGCTGGTCGAGGGCTTAGAAGACATAGAGGTTTGTAAATATCTCATGCAGCAAGTATATATACAAAAATGTATTAAAGGGAAAGTTCTCTACCAAGAGCCAATAACCCACTAGTCATCACAATCATTGTGAAATTATGGATTCAATATAAGAAGTTATGTATCTATACTGAAAATTGCATGCTTAAGACTTGAATTTTAAAGGCAGCTCATCAGAGGGTGTCCTGCCTCAGACAGTTCAGTTCTGGCAGAGGGCAGTAGACACTTCTCTCGCTGTCTAGTCATTGTGTATCCCACAATGAAAGTCTGTTTGCATGTTGTGCCACCAGCTAATCAAGATTGCAAAACTGACAGATCATAAAATCTACATGAAGGAAAATACAGCAGGCTGGTGTGCAGTTTGTGAATGTTGATCAAAGGACTGTTTTGATCTGAGACAGACACAATATCCTTTACCTAAGGACAAGCTGGCATTGTGTTTTGTCCATTGGAAAAAAATAACCACCGCCAGTCCTGTCTGCAAAACACGGAGGGACGCTGGGGTGAGCTTTGCTCTGGTTGACATGAAACTAGCCAGTTAAGTTCTAGAATGCTTTGTGATTTTGCTTTCCCTGTATCTATTTGTTTCCAGTACTTCGACTTGCTATTACTTGAGTCTCTTCATTATTAAATGGAATTTTGCTTGTTTTCATTATAAACATATCTAAATGCTTTGTGTTAAGCAGAGCAATGATGTGAAGCAATGGTAGTAAGTGTCTCTAAAAGCAGTGAACCAGGGAATTCTGTGTCCAGTGGAAGGGGGGCTGCACACTCTAGGGAGAGAGTTGGCAGGAAGAGTGGTTAGGGTGTACCTATCACTGGTCTGCAGAGGGACAGCAGCGTTTGAATAGGCTGAGAGGGGAGTACTTGTGTTGCCTGTGGCTAGTGGATTCAGGGAACTCACCTCTGGCAGGCAAAGACTAGGTTTCCCTACATTAATAGCAAGAGTAGGGATGTGCCTCACAACACAGGGACCCCACCCCCCCGACACCATCATATAGGGTCTATATTTTTTAAAAAAATATAACAGTGCTTGAAGTTAGGATTTCCTCTAGGCACATAAATAAATGTCTTAAATGGCAAAAGTGCTGAGCAGTCAGCAGCTTTTATTAGCATATACAGGTGCTCAGAAGTTTTGCCCATCAGGCCATTAACTTAGGTACCTAAATAAGAAGCTTAACTTCAGGCACCCATTTTTTGCTTGGCCTATGGCCTCAAAGAGCTCCCAAGGAGGTGCATGGGGAGGGGAGAGCTAATATTTTAAACTCCGGCAACCATACTATGGTTGTTATCTCTAGTGATTGAGATAAACTGAGCCTATTACTAAATTACAGCATAACCACACAGAGTTAAGATGACACTGTACAGTATGGTACACAATAACTCATAAGCCCCTCACACACACACTTTTTTCTTTAATTGTGTATAGTGCTGGTTGTGTTCCTGAAGTGTACTCCCTACCATCTGTTTTCCATTTCTCTTTAATTTCCACGCATGACCTTTTCCATTTCCCGGTGTTAGAAGAAACCAGTAAATAAAACTGACATTATCTCTGTCTTTTCCAGGCTAACTAAAGCGAGGTTTTAGCATGCCCATGTACTCTGGCTCATAGCTTTTACCACAGGATCAGTTCTATTGTTTTTCCACAATTACCTCAAAGCAAGCTACAACTAAAGACATTGCGTGCACCCAACTACTTTTTGGTGATACTGGAACACCTGAAGACAGGGATTCTCATCATTGTTCTAAGGCCAATACAGGTACTTAATGAATAGTAGAGACTTATGCTAGATTTTAGAAATGTGTGTTAGACATATTGGATGGTTCCTCTCATGTTTTCGTGGAATGACCGGATCATCTTCAGTAACCGTGGAGGACAGCCTATCTTGTGGAGAAGTTTGAACAGACCATCCCTGCTGACCAAGTCAAAAGCCTTGGTCAAGTCAATGAAGGCTATGTAGAGTGGCTTTCTCTGCTCCCTGCACTTCTCCTGCAGCTGCCTTAGAAAGAAGACCATGTCAACGGTAGACCTCTCTGTGTGGAATCCGCACTGTGATTTGGGGTACACCCTCTCAGCAATCTTCTGGAGTCTGCCAAGGATGACACGAGCGAACAGTTTACCAGTGACACTTAGGAGGGAGATTCCACGGTAGTTGTTGCAGTCGCTTCTGTCTCCTTTGTTCTTATACAACGTTACAATGTTAGCGTCACGCATATCCTGTGGAACCTCACCCTCTTTCCAGCACAGGCACAGTAGCTCATGCAGGGGTTCCAGGAATGTGTCCGCGGCACATTTGATTACCTCTGGTGGTACACCATCCTTACCAGGGGCCTTTCCAGCTGCAATGCTGTCGATGGCTGTCTTCAGTTCATCCACAGTCGGCTCTTGGTCCAGTTCGTCCATTACTGGTAGGAGCTCGACGGCATCGAGGGCTGCGTCAACCACAACATTCTCGCGTGAGTACAACTCGGAGTAGTGCTCAACCCAGCGCTCCATCTGTTTGGCTTTGTCAGCAATGACTTCACCAGATTTGGATTTCAGAGGTGCCATCTTGTTCTGGGTGGGTCCTAATACCTTCTTCATACCCTCGTACATTCCTCTGAGATTACCAAAGTCGGCACAGGTCTGAATGCTGCTGCATAGCTGGAGCCAGTGGTTGTTGGCACAGCGCCTGGCTGTCTGCTGTACTGTTCTTCTGGCCTCTCTAAGTGCTTGCTGGGTACTCTGGCTCGGTGAGCGTTTGTACTCCAGGAGTGCAGCGCGCTTCTTTTCAATGACTGGAATCATCTCATCAGAGTTAGCTTCGAACCAGTCGTTCGTGTTTCTAGCTCTTCTTCCAAACACTGACAAGGTTGTGTTGTAAACTGTATCCCTCGGATGTTGCCATTTGGATGTCGCATCGACGCCCCCAAGGCCGCTGCGCAGATTTTCCTGGAGGGTCTCTCTGAACTTTTCAGCTTTCTCCGAGTTTGCAGTCTTTCTGGTGTCAATGCGGGGCCTTCCAGCAGGTTTAGAGTGGTACAGCTTCTTGGGTCTCAGCTTGAGCTTGGAGCAAACTAGCGAGTGATCTGTATCACAGTCAGCACTATGATAGCTGTGTGTCAGAAGGACACATGCTTGCTCCGACATTGTTTGGGATCTTCTTCGCACTCCTCCTGAAGCATGCCTTTGGATCTTCAGCAGAGGGCATCTTGCTGCACACAAGATCTGATGGGAAACTGTTTAACCTTGCAAGGCTGAAAGCTAAGTCTAAGGTGCGAGGAGTCCTCATCAGAGACATGCTGTTCACAGACGATGCTGCTGTAGTGTCCCACAGAGAAGACCAGCTTCAAAAACTGCTGGATCAGTTCTCCAAAGCGTGCAAGGACTTTGGGCTTACCATCAGCCTCAAGAAGACGAACGTACTCGGTCAGGATGTTGCTGAATCCCCATCAATCAGCATTGACAACTATACGTTAGAGGTTGTCCACGAGTTCGTTTACCTCGGGTCCACCATCACTGACACCCTGTCGTTGGACACTGAGCTAAATAGGAGGATCGTAAAAGCGGCCACAACTCTGTCCAGACTCAGCAAGAGAGTGTGGAATAACAACAAGCTGTACACTCACACCCAAATGCAAGTCTACAGAGCCTGCATCCTCAGCACCCTCCTTTATGGCAGCGAGACTTGGACCCTGTATGCCCACCAGGAAAAGAGGCTGAACATCTTCCACTTGCGCTGCCTCAAGCACATCCTTGGAATATCATGGAAGGGCAGAGTGATCAACACTGCCGTCCTCGAGCAAGCTGGAATCCCAACCATGCACACCCTCCTCAGGCAGCGTCGACTCCGCTGGCTTGGCCACGTCCACAGGATGAACAATGGAAGGATTCCAAAAGATATCCTGTATGGTGAGCTAGCCTCTGGCAAAAGACCTCCCGGATGCCCCCAGTTGCGTTACAAAGATGTCTGCAAGAGAGACCTCAGAGAGGTAGACATCGAGCTGGACAACTGGGAAGAACTAGTAGACGACCGCAGCAGATGGAGGCAGGGGTTACACAAGGGCCTTCAGAAGGGCGAGTTGAAGATCAGACAGCTAGCAGAGGAGAAGCGAGCGCACAGAAAGCACAATAAGGACTTGCCAGACACCCACTACATCTGCAAAAGATGCAGCAAGGACTGTCACTCTCGTGTGGGTCTTTATAGTCACAATAGACGCTGTAAATGAAGTCCTCAATTGAAACTTTAAAGGGAGCGATCCATAGTCTATGCAGACTGAAGGATGCCTACGTGTTAGACAATATTTCAGTGTGAGGTTTACATTATAGTTTGTTATGTTAAGTTTCTCACACAGAGTAAAGCAATCTGACGTGATTAGGTATAGCTCAACACATATAATCATAGTGCTTCATAAGTTGAGAGCAGCACCTTTAGTCTGAGTAGCTACTGACAGAGTAACCTTGCCACTGTTTATAGCAGTGGCTCTCAAAGTGACGTCCATGGACCACTAGTGGCCCATGATGATCTTACAGGTGTGTGTTGAGCAGAGCAGTCTTTGGGTCAAAAAGTTTGAGAAACACTGATTTATGGGTATAACTAAAGTGCCTGCTACTACATAAGACCTCCAAAACACTGAACTAAACAGTGCAATTATTGTTACTAAGCATTATGGGTCTGAACCTGCACCCATTCGAATTAATGTCCATTTTAGTTTATAATATCCAAGTTTAGAAGAGGACTCTTTTGTCCATGAGCTTGTATATACTGATCCAGGGATATATATACTCCATCATTCGCAGACTACCATGGCCATAAGAAGACAGTGTTGGGCTAAATCATGATTTAATGCCAGAATTCACAGTGCAGAGATGTGCTGCCTTTTCAAGAGCTCCCATGAGTAGTATAAGTGGGACAGGTGCACCACAAGCACAAGAAGCACATAGACACTACATGGTGCATAGACTGCCCTCCCCAGTCTAGCACCACGCGTGGAGCCATGTGAAGTGGTTCACTCACTGCAGAGTGTCTCCTAGTAATCAAGTGTGGCTTAGTGGCTCTCTGCCCCCATGACTGGCTCTCAGCTGGAAGTGCTGTTGCTGTGGAGATCTCCCTCCCCATAATTTGTCTCTCCAGCAAGGTTACAATTCAATCCACACCTTTCAGAGTTCTCACTCCCCAGGCAGTCCAAACCTTCCTCTTTGTTCACAGCACACCACCAAAGCTTGCTCTACCTCAGGGGCTGATTTTTGCATCCCCAGCCTACTCTAGTTGTTCTACCTTCTGGGCATCTGCCCCACAATCTCTCTCCTCCCTGAGCAATGCCCTTTTATTGTCAGCTTCCTGACTTTAAAATCACCATCTTCTTTATCTATTAAGCCTGGCTTTCTTGCATTTACAGGAGCTGCCAGGTACTTTAATTGCCCTTTCAAACCCACATTATATTCATTTAGGACATGTGTGGGATACATGCCCCATGGAGGCCTGGTTTGTGGCCTATCCCATACACAATACCCACATCCATCCCTCTCCAACGAGACAGAAGCATGCCAGTTCTGCTGTCTAGTGCACCATCCATGCCTGCTTCATCCACTCCAATTCATGATTCACTTCCATGGACATCAAAAGGAGTCACTCATACTCTGTGAGTAATGGGTGAGGCCTAGAGAATGTACAACACAGCAGAGTTAACCCAAGCATGTGAAGATCTAAATTACCTTGATATTTTTAATTTTCCTTCAGCAACTTTCAGATTGTATTAACACAGCTTTCGACTTTACTATATACTTTACTGTTGGAGTCCATTCCTCTTACAAACACCCCAAGAGTTTATTCTTGGTTGGACGTTGATTACTTAAAGTTATATTTCATGGCTGTGGTGTCAAATTAATAAAATACAGTCTTTGCTTGATTCTGGAGTTGTGAAAGATGAGATTGTTCTCAATTAATCTGGCTGATATTTTTAGTCTTATCTTTTCAAATGTGGTTAAGTTAATTTACTTATTATTTTGAGAACTACCCTTTCTCCATAGGTTTCTAGTCTCCTTCAGTAAATAGTCTCTTCCCCCACATTCACCTCCAAACCCACCCCATTATTTATAGTTTTACTGTTCAAATTCTTCAAAACAAAGCTACAGTGCAGAAGAAACATATTTATAGTGTATGGAAAATGTCTGTTGTGGATACACAGAGTAGGCATTGTTAAACTATTATAGTTCTCTGAAAGTCTTTGGGAGAATTATATCATGTGGACCTTAATAAAAATGTAAAAAATCTAAATGCCCCTTTCTTCTTTCTCCAATAATTACTCTTCAAAAGCCCTCTGCCTTCTCAGTCAAAGGTTACAGTTTTACCCAAGAAGTCTTAGGAAACATGTCAAGCCACAAACAACCACCTGAAAATTGCATTCAAGTAGTATTCAGCCCCACTGTCATAGGAAAAGAGAATTAAATCTAGCATTAAATCAAGAGGAAAAGAAGTAGTTAGGAAAGCAGTAAGAAAGAAAAAAACACTGCAGAAGTCACCCCCAGTGTAACTCTGCTGACTTTAAATGAGCTGATAGAGTAACAGCAAGTATGTTTCCTTATATTTTCTGTACAGTGTGGCCACCCCACCGTGATACTTACCTGGTAAATGTGAAGTTTCTTATCTTCTATTAGTAAGCAAAAACTTAATTAGAATGTAGTTAAGACTGAAAGTGTGTATCTGTGGATCCTCTCACTGTCAACTGCCCATGAGTACCCATGCCATAACTCTTATCAGACCTGATATACTCATAGCCCCAACTTACTGTTGTGATAATCTGTCCAAATGTTATTGGGTAAGGTGTCATGTGCAAATGGGCAACACACTGGTCATCAATATTATTGCATATTGTACAGGCAGTGCATGAGGAATTATAGACGTGTGCTGGAAATGTTTCTCAGATGTGTTTGGCAGACATTGCCTAAGCCCAGCCTGCCCTCAGAAAGGACTAGTGCTCTGCAATCATGACTGTATCTCCAGTGAGGATTAAACAAAATGTGACCAAAGATATGAAAAGTACATTCACATCCAAGTTAAACAATGCCATCAGCTGAGCAAGCAAGAGAATGACCGTTTAATAATCTCCATGAGTGGGGACAGAGACTGCATCTTTGGTAAGTCTTCCTGCCAACAGGATCAATAGAAAAGAAGAGGCAAAAAGCTGTGTTGTATTCTATCACTGATACATCACCTTTCAAGCTGTGAAAGTTGGGTCCCCTGCTCTGGGACTAGAGAAGCAGCTACCTTGATATAAGGAACACCGCTGCTTAGGCAATGATAGTATCTTGCTACCCAGTTTCGCTGGATTGGTCACATTATGAGGATGAATGACACACGGCTAACAAAGATGGTCTTCTATGGCCAGCTTGCTCATTGAAAGAGCCCTTTTGGTGGTCAGTATAAGCACTATAAAGACATCTTAAAGGCCAACATGAAGTCATGTGGCATCTCCCCCAATTATCTGGAAACTCTAGTTCAGGACAGATCATCCTGGCAGCAGACCACTGTACAGGCTCTTAATTGCTTTGAGAGTCAGCATCCAGGCACTACAGGAAAAGTGTAGGGTCCAAAAAGAACACACAATGCTTGCTGTTGGCAGCTTTTTATGTGACATCTGCAATCATCTGTCACTCACCAATGGTGTCACAGAAGATGAGATCCGTCGATCGACAGCTCAGTCCAAGAGAAGAGATGATCTTGCTAGAATCATGATTTTGCCACTAGAAGGTGTGTTTTGTTTTATTTGTAACCTTTCCTACCTCTTTCCCTCTTACTTTTAATCATTAAATCTACTATCTACGTTATTTATTAATAGAATGGGGAGTTTTCTGTTTAAGTGCAAACTCACCTCAAGTGCTGGGTCTTAAATGGTGTTGGGGTCATCAGTCTAGTGTGTATTCTGTCTTTTTGGAAGCAGTGAGCCTGACAATTCCTGTGAGGGTCCAGTGAGAGGTACTGGACAATACAAGCAAGATGGCTTGGGAGCGACACAGACTGAAACAGCTGTTGGTCTCACCCTGCAAGATGTAACCAGTATGACAGAAGCCTGTTTGAGGCAGTTGCTGTGAGTATACTGCTGCTGTCAGGGCTCTGAGCCACAGCTGCACAGCAGAGAAGCATCCAAGGTTATAGGACAGGCAGAGATAGACCCCTTAGTGGTCTTGGTGAAACTCCAAAGCAGCACAGTATCAAGGGAGTCCAACTAGTAACCAGAAAACGTATTATAATTTCCACTGAATCAGTCTTCTTCCAAAAAAAACCCAACCCCTCAGACATGTGAAGGGCTGGAAACAGTTAGGGATATAGCCAGTTAATTGATGCCATATGCTCCTTCTTCACTTATTGTTATCACACCAGGCAAGCTTAGCCTTCTCTGAGTGTGCCACAAACACAGATGGTGTTGCTCAGGGAGAACTTTTTTGTGTCACCAACCAGTGCTTCTAGAACTTTGCCCACAGTCGGTCAGTTTAGAAAAATAAAAAAAGAATGAACTCACTGTAGCCACAGCAGGCACCATAGTGTAGTGAAAGTCAATATGTATATGGAGTATGCACTATCTAGTACAACAAACCCTTTCGCATTTCACGTGCCAACTGCTCCTGCAACGCATATGGAGGAAGAGAAGAGGAAGCAGAGCCACACTGCTCTTGTTGTCAATGGAGATTCATGCTATAACCGTGGGCAAGATGCAGTGTAGGCCAGATCTGGATCAGCCACTGGATCCAGCCTATGGACTTCCTGAAGCACAGAGCACTCAGTCACCTCTTTAAGTGGCATCCTGCTCCATGTTGCTGTCTGCTCCAGTTTCTAGTTTCCAGCCAATAGGAGCTGAGAGATTGTGCTGGGGGCAGGGGCAGTGCTCAAAGCCTCCCTGTCCCCTTGGCGTCTGAACCCAGAGCCACACCGAGCAGGCAGCAGTTTGCAACTATCTGGGGCTGCAGCTGGCAGATACCCTTCCTCGGGCTGCTGGCTGTGAGACACCCAGGTAAATTTTCCAGACAGAGCCTGCCTCTGGCACCCCAAACCCTCCCTCCCTGCAATCTTCTACCCCTAATGATTTCAAACAGGACTATTTATGTGATTAAAATTAAGCACATGTATAAACATTTTTAGGTTCAATCACTGTTACTAGAGAGAATTCAAGCTGACTTTCTCAGATAAAAATGAATATGCGCATGATGTTTATAAAAATCTGCCTTGATCAGTTTTCCAGTTTGAAGAAAACACCACCATTGCATCACAGACACTTATTTTGCATTTGTTAATCTAATTTGATTTTGACCAGTCTCATATCATTGGCTACTTACTATGTTTGGAGCTTTATTATGAAAACCCCAAAACTGAAATCTTGCTTAACTTTCCCAAAAGGTTCATAATGTGTTGTTTTGGAAGCTCAGTCTGGCTTATGGCTCACTGCCCTTTGTACCTTTGAAAAAAACCTCCAGGGAACTTTCGGAAAGTTTTGTACTCACCACAAAGGTTCTGTATGGGTTGTGTTTGTTCCTATTTATTCCAAACGACTTGAACATTTTTTATAGTACGGTATAAAGTGAAAGATTTAATTTTAAGAAACTATTTGTATTTCTATTTTCACCGCACTTCCTAATATCACATCCTCTGCATAAATCATCTTTCCTCCCACTTGTTTAGGAATGTGGTAAACGCTGTAGATATCTCTGCTTTGATTAAAGTAGATTGTGGATTCCTTTTAAGCATAAATTAATGCTACACTGACTAAGGGTGTATTTAACCTCTTAGAAATACACCTGTTTCTGCTATATTTGTTGTGCTCAAATCAATAAATCATTTAAATCCCCATGAGAACTGAAACTTCCCGAGGTGCAGAGGTCAAGCTAGAGTGGAACTAGTCAATATCAGTTTCTCACAGACTTGCAATTAGAACATCTGTTTGTGTCCTCTATGCCTATTAAGATATTTATTCTGGTAATTGTAGGAATAACATGGCTACCCTTTGGTGTTTTTGTTTTTGTTCCTGCATCAGGAACCTAACTTCTTATATTCAACTTGAGCAAGCTGTCAGTACAGCAATTAGTCAGTGTCATATTTTAACAGTAGTATCAGCTATGGTAATTGGCAAAAGTAAGGATGAGCTGGAGCTAGCTGATATGTGAAAATGCTTTGTTATCTGTGCTTCTCTGTGATGGAACTTGCCTGTACTATGTACCAGCACCTCAGCAGCCCCAGCCATGGGATTGGCTAAGTACTGGCAATGGGTTTTTGTTTCTTTTTTTTTACAAAAAAGGCACTGCTTGCTACTGTCTTAGTGCTGGACTAAGACATGAGTGTGCAGATTTGCCCTAGTTAATGTTTTAGTTCAACAGACTCCCTTCTTTTTTACTAGATCGTGATCATGTCCTATGATTTTCTCTGCTCTGTAGAGATAAAGGGCACTGCTGGGATTTTTTTTTTGTATAGTTGAGTGAAACGAATGGGTCTCCTTCTGGTCTCACTTAGACTTCATCCTGCAAACTCTTATGCATGTGCATACCTTGTTCAGCCAATGCATAGTCCCACTGAAGTCAATAGGCATGATTCTTCTCTATCTTGCACTTTTTTAGGATTCCTTTTAGACTTTTCAAGTCACTCACTGAAGAGCTACTGATGGATCCATATTGACCTCTTACCAGGCCTGCTAATGCGGGGGGAGACAAAGAGGCTTCTTCGAAGTGCCGCAGCAGCACTGCTGCGCTGCTCTGCACAGCTTGGGGGGGGGCGGGGGGAGGAGGTGCTGTGTGCATAGTAGCACTAAGGGTTGATGCCTTAGGGCCTTCCCCTTTCAGCCTTGGTCCCATCCCTTCCAGGGCATGGATCCAGGATCTCCTCCCACCTTGCCGTGGGGCTTATGGTGATGGTCAGCTCCACTGCCTCTTATGATACTTCCTATATATCCTTTGCATTGGGATAGTTTGCTGTTTTGCCTTTAATATTATCCCCCAAGAAACTGCCAGTGCTCCTAAACTCTTTTTCCAGTAGACTTTTCCCCCCCCGAATGGGACCTTCTCTACCTGTTCTCCAAGTCTGTGAAAGTCTATTACCTTATGCTGCTGTTCTCACTCCTTCCTTCCCTTTGAATCACAAAATTTATCATATCCTGATCACTTTCACCCAAATGACCTTCAGAGCTGCAACCAATTGCTCACTATTACTGAACATCAAGCATAAAAAACCAGGACCCCAGTTCTCATTTATTATAGTTAACCTATTGTAAATGTCTTACAATTCTACCTACATTACCTAGAACTCATTATATCAGTAAATGCACAAATAAAACCATAATAGTTTAAAAGCAAACTGCTAGTTTAACTGGGATTTAATTCAAAACTAAAACTTGGCATCCATATTCCTGTAGGCATGGAATCAATTTCCTGTCCTAAACTACCAAAGGGCAAGTAATGATGACAGAGGCACTACTCTGTAAGTCTCAAGTTTCACTGGTGTCCCAGAAGACATCACCTATGCAGGTATGATCACAACAAACCTGGTTTCCTTGTATTTCTGCCTCTCTAGCTCCACATTTAGACAAAATAAAAAATCAGGTTTTCACCCAATTATTTATCAAATATGTAATCATTAAAAATGTCAGTAAAATAATAACTGATGCGAGTTTCCTGGTAAATTTGTTATTACAACATCCTCAGCTAATAAACACATAGGTCTTCGGCCTCAAGTTTATTTAGTCCAGGTTATGGGTTTTACCTCATTAAGAAGAAACAACTTCAAGTTATTATTTAAGCATCTCCAGAAAGAAAAATAGCTCAACTGAGGAGATGCATTGCTCAGTTTTACAAAATCCCACTTCAAAGGATTTTTGCAGCAGTGCAAGAAAGTCCTGTACAGACAAATCATCAAGAATTAGATGAACTTTATTATTTACAGCCACAATAATAATAATAATATCTTATACAAGTATAGTGATTTTTATCCTACAAGATCTAATGCACTAGAGACACATTACTTCTGCCACCAAAGTGCAGTCACCTGTCTTGTCTCAGGGCCTGGTCTAAAGCCCATAGAAGCAAATGGAAAGGTTTCCATTAATCTCCACAGGGTATGGTTCAAGCTTTAAGAGCACTCTACAATGCTATTAACAATGGTAGCCCCGTTTGCTTCTTATCCTTTGCTATTGTGTTGGAAATAGTTAGAGGGCTACAGCTGTTATACTTTACCACCAAAGGAGGTGGTTTTTAGTGACAGGCAAAGTGTCCAAGGGCTCAGAGTCTAACGGTCTAATCCAGCAAACATTTATGTCTGTGCTTAACTTTATGAATGTGACTAGTTTCAGAGCTTGTCTACAGAGACTTAGTGTGCAGTAAGCTGAGATGTAAATATACGGTGTACCAACCTGCCAATCACTAACAGGCCACATTGACCCTGCTACTGTAATGCTGGCAGGCAGAACAGAGCCTGGGACCTCTGGAGTAAACTGCATGAGCCTCTACCACTTGAGCTAAAACCCAGCTGGCTCTGAGCTAAGCCTGCAGAGAAGACTCATTTTTTCTCTCTCTAAGTGATCTAAGTGCTGCCACATAGGACAGTGACCCACGCCCAGCAAATGTGTGGGTTACATACTTCCCCTAGCTGAGGAAGCAAGACCTGAGCTTCAGAGACCCAGCTGAAATCCAGACAAGTGCCCACTTGTAAACCCAACAGGTAGACCCAAACTTGGGACATCTGGAGCTTTGTGTATGAACTCCTACTGCAATAGCTAAAAGCCAGAGGGCTATTAGCTAAGGCTGTAGGGGAGACTTATTCTTTCTCTCTGTAAGTGGCCTAAGTGCCACTACATGGAGCAGCGAACTTTACCCAGTAGGTGCATGGGTTACACTAACTCACACTAAAATTCACCTAATGTGACATCACTATGTCAAAACGTACTCTGGACCTTTCAGCGCATGATAATTAACCAGTGAGTGCATAGCAAGCTAATAAGCCATTGAGTCACATCTTGGCTTGCCATACACTAAGCCTCAAAGGAAAGAAGTCCACAGTGAACTTAAATGTTATGCTTCAAGTTCTGCATGTGAGTCAGTGTTTACAAACATAGATCTCAATCCTGCAAAGTAGATTGGTATCCTTTAAATGAAAGACACCATATAACTGTGAGCTATCCTTTGGCATCTCAGGAATATTTGCCTTCTTCTTTGAGTAGCATGGCTAATCATCCAGACATGCATATCATTTTTTAAAAGCTATTTTTGTTTACAATTTTTTCTCAATCTTTCCCCCTCTTCCCACACCTAATGGTGAAAAAGTTGTGGTTAGTAGGCAAACCATTAATATAATATAGTCAATTCAAATTCAAGGCACAAATCACTCATTATTTCACACCTACTCTCTCCTAGCCTGCATCCTACACAGCAATACACATGATATTCCCAATTTGATTGCAGTCACCAATAAAGCTGAAAACAAATACCTGCTTATTTTTTTAAAATAAGAACTTGAACATTAATGCTGGATGCAGGGGAAAACTGAGATTACCCGGAATACTTCAATCTAACTATATTACATGAAGCTTGTATGTGTGTGCAAGAGAGAGAAATAAGATTGCAGGAAAGAGCGCACTTGTGAATAATAAATTTGCTGAAAATACAGTTTCTGGGGCACCAAAACTGTGTATTGAGGTCAAAATCAAATAATAGTTTCAAATGAAAAAAAGAGTCCAAAGAAGTTGAAACAGTTCATTGGTTGCATTTCAAAATGTTTTCTTTTAAAAACATGTTTGTTACAAAATTTAGCTTTAACCAAACCATTAGATGAACCTTTTTTTTTTTTTTTGGGTGGTGGGGGAAGAGAGAAAAAAGGAAAAACTGGAATTTGATTGAGGGAGGAACCAAATTTAGCCCCCCAAACTGAAAAAAATAATTTGTTCAACTCAATAAATAATCTATTTAAATTCACAAACCAGTGGATAAAAAACTATGTGTGCAACATAACTGAATACAAGGTCATTGCTTTATTAGAAACAGTTACACTTCACACAACTATTTTCAAAACACAGTAACAATCGCCACCATTAAATGAATTATTGGAATGGGGCCCAATTCTCAGCTGTTTTACATCATATCTGATTTTGATTTGTGAAATTTCATTCAGGTCAAAGGTGTAAAACTAGTTTAACAAATTGGAAAATAGAGCCACATGTTTTGAATGCTAGGAGAATTTACTCGTTAGAATGCTTTTATTCTTTTTATGAGCAGTACAAAAGGAACTGGCAGTAATGTTTTGCAGCAAGGAATAAGATACAATAGCAATACAAGGCACAGTGGTTTCAGCCTTCTCCATATGTTGAGCTTGAAGTATCACATCCTATAGAGAATCCTGCACCACATGAAGGATTCTCCTTAGACACCGGTGCCACTAAAGCACTGTGGTCTCTTTGAACTGAAATTTGAGTATTACTGTTATTATGTCTGAAGGCAAACCCTGTTTCTAAAGGAGTTCCACAATCATTGGCAATGGAAGCACAAGAAGAGGCAGATTTGGGGCATTCAGATTAGGCTGAACAATGATCAAATACATGAGCCTTGGAAATTCCTAGTGCCTGAATTCTCCTTTAAGGCATTACCTTCTTTTCTTCTTCACCTTGGCTACGTCTACACGTGAAGCCAACATCGAAATAGCTTATTTCGATGTAGCAACATCGAAATAACGTCTACACGTCCTCCAGGGCTGGCAACGTCGATGTTCAACTTCGACGTTGCGCGGCACCACATCGAAATAGGCGCTGCGAGGGTACGTCTACATGCCAAAGTAGCACACATCGAAATAAGGGTGCCAGGCACAGCTGCAGACAGGATCACAGGGCGGACTCAACAGCAAGCCGCTCCCTTAAAGGGCCCCTCCCAGACACACTTGCACTAAACAACACAAGATACACAGAGCCGACAACTGGTTGCAGACCCTGTGCCTGCAGCATGCATCCCCAGCTGCCGCAGCAGCAGCCAGAAGCCCTTGGCTAAGGGCTGCTGCCCACGGTGATCATAGAGCCCCGCAGGGGCTGGAGAGAGAGCAACTCTCAACCCCCCAGCTGATGGCCGCCATGGAGGACCCAACAATTTCGACGTTGCGGGATGCGGATCGTCTACACGGTCCCTACTTCAACATTGAATGTCGAAGTAGGGCGCTATTCCGATCCCCTCATGAGGTTAGCGACTTCGACGTCTCGCCGCCTAAAGTCGAAGTTAACTTCGAAATAGCACCCGACATGTGTAGCCGCGACGGGCGCTATTTCGAAGTTAGTGCCGCTACTTCGAAGTAGCGTGCACGTGTAGACACAGCTCTTGTAAGGAAAAGGGACTGGTTTGTTCCTTTGGTACAAACGTGATACTGAATCCTTGCATCTGCTTTTCTAGAGTGCTCACAGGTGTCTGTTTTACAGGGTCACATTGCACATAAATACAGGCAGATTTAAAAAAAGGCACCATTCCCTTTGTGCAATACCTGGTTTAACTGATGTCATTAGACATGTACAAGCTGAATTTCTGGTAGCAGTTATTTAAATGTACAAATTACATCAATTATGCCTGTATTCAGTTGCACTCATAAAATTATAGGTAGAATAGAAGGGGCAGAGTTGAAGCCTGACTAAACCTGAGACTCAGAATATATTACCTTAGTCATGTAAAATCAAAATTTCAAAGCAGCTTTAATCAGCCATCCAAATTTATAGTAGTATTTGCACACAGTTTTTTTGCAGAGGAGAATGGTGAATGGGAAAACTTAGGAACAAATTTAGTTGCAAATTTCAGAAATGTGACCCTTAATTCTGCCCATTTGTGCCACTGGCTTTTCTATACATTTAGATGTAGATGTACACCTAAAATAACTTTTTGAAAAAAGCGAACTGTCTGCCATGCTGAAAATGCCCTGTAATGTATGAAGCTGTGTAACATTTTATATGAAATCATTTCACTACACCAGTAATGACTGAAAGTTCTGCATTATAAACAGTGGAAAAACCTACAAGACAGATGATTGCTTGTACAGTGTACAAGGGCACACTTTCAGTTTTTCTGGGATAATGAAGAGGTCCAAAAACCTGTTAAGGTTTGAGAGATTTCTTGTTTAACATGTTTTAATTCCTCAGTGATTCCAGGGACCTGAGCGGGGAAACAAAATCTTATAGAAATAATCAGTGGCCAAGCTTTCTGTGATACAGAATTGATATGGACTGTAGTATGGTCCTCTTATTTGGAGACCCCCACAAGAACAGGTCCAAAACTGACCTTACAGAATTTGGAAATGAGTTTCCCATTAGATGAGAAAGGATGTTGGGGACACTGAGTGCTGAGACTGTCTGCAAGCCCTGGAGAGTATGGGAATCTTAAGGAAAGCACCTATGCTATGAAGACAGGAAATGTCTGTAAGGATCTCTGAAGCTGTATAGGCCATAGCTACTCTATTGATTATATTATTTGATTATCTATTTTAAATCACTACAAAATTCTGTTATCTACAATTTCCTTAAGACACTGCAGGATTTCCAGTCAGTTGCTCCACTACATTACAGCAGAATTGGGATGTGCCCACCAAAGTGTCCATGGGACCTTGAGCACACAGCTTCAGGACAGCAGTCTGAATTTTGCAGATGTATGTACTTTTTGATTCAATTTTCTGTCTCTAAAGCTACGTCTACACATGAATGCTACATTGAAAGAGCTTATTTCGATGTAGCGACATCGAAATAAGCTATTTCGATGAATAACGTCTACACGTCCTCCAGGGCTGGTGCCGTCGACGTTGGGCCACACCACATCAAAGTAGGAGCTGTAGGGGAGCGTCTACACAGCAAAGCGGCCCACATCGAAATAAGGGTGCCAGGAACAGCTGCAGACAGGGTCACAGGGCGGACTCAACAGCAAGCCGCTCCCTTAAAGGGCCCCTCCCAGACACACTTGCACTGAACAGCACAAGATCCACAGAGCCGACAACTGGTTGCAGACCCTGTGCATGCAGCATGGATCCCCAGCTGCAGCAGCAGCAGCCAGAAGCCCTGGGCTAAGGGCTGCTGCACACGGTGACCATAGAGCCCCTCAGGGGCTGGAGAGAGCGTCTCTCAACCCCTCAGCTGATGGCCGCCATGGCGGACCGCACTATTTCGATGTTGCGGGACATGGATCTTCTACACGTGCCCTACTTCGACGTTCAATTTCAAAGTAGGGCGCTATTCCCATCTCCTCATGAGGATAGCAACTTCGACGTCTCGCCGCCTTATGTCGATTTCAACTTCGAAATAGTGTTCGCCACGTGTAGAAGTGGCGGGCACTATTTCGAAGTTGGCGCGGCTACTTCGAAGTAGCCGGCACATGTAGACGCGGCTTAAGCATGTTATGATTTGATAGCAATGAAGTTACGCAACACAAGAAGCAGCCAAAACAAACCCCATTATGAACTGGGAATCGTACCCCAGAGGCTGTTGTTACCATTGCTATGTAACTTTGATGCGACTAGTCCATAGAATTATGCTACATTCTACACATACGCCAGGCAAAGAAAAATATGATTGATAAGTTTAGACTCTTCTTGAAGCCATATGGTTTTACAGAAAGCACAATCTGAGTCCAGACCAGCAACAACAGACTCCGAAACTAGAATCCGCTTACAACAGCTGCAACTGGTGCTGAAAGTGTGATGGGGAAAGGGGATGAAATTCTCAGGACACTCCATAGCTCAACTCTGAACTTGAGAATGAAGCACACGGGGTATGAGTGGCCCCTGTAGTTCACATCTAATTAATTATCAGACCGCTCAAATGAGCTGTTGTTTTTCTGTTCCCTTTGTCTCTTCCATGTTACCCTTAAAAAAAAGAAAAACATTTACTTTAAATTGGGGCTTTGTAGCTTTTTGTATTCAAGTGAAATAAGAAGCAATTTTTTTTCCGTTCCCATACAAAATAAGTGCACAGACTCAGACTCTCCTTTGGCCAGATTCTTACACTGAATATCACCTTATGCTGCATGCACAGGAGTTTTATGTTATTCTGTGTGAAAAGGGTACTAGAATCTAACCCTTCAAGTATAGGTTTCTTGATACTGGACTGGTGTTTGACTCACATCATAGAAACTGATGAAGTATGTTTGATATTTCTAGTCTACTGCAATTTTGTAAGTTAGCGCAATATTTAAAAATGCATTAGTTCAGGTTCTCTGACATCCTAGATGTATCTTAGAATATCAAGCAGAGAGGATGCATTTAAAGCATGTTTGCAGATCAGCCCAACCCCACGATTTGCTACCTGGATTCATTTTTGCTTGAGTGGCACACATCTGTGGCAGACTTTCAGTCGGCATTCCAGAGTCATGAAGGAATGTCATGTTTGTAAACCAAACAGGAAGAGGAATAAGCCAGACACTTACATCACCTGACAAATGTGTTTCTCAAACATGCACGTTTATTTAAGGTTTTTATGTGGAATGTGTTGACAAAAGAGAGAGAGAAAGAGAGGGAGAGAGAGAAAGAATGAGAATTGGTGCTATGCTCAAAATAGTCTGCACCCTGTAAAAAAGAATGAAATGACCTAACCTTCCCACCCACCCCCTTTATGTCTGCAAGTAAACATTTCTGAAATACTATAGCTACTGGCAGAACAGCAACACATAATAACATGGTAGTGACACATAAAACTGTCAGTCTTCAAGCGAAATAGATGGTTAGGCTGAGGGCGTAAACAGGCTAAATCAATTTGAACATGCATGTTAAGGACTGTGAAAGGGCAGAGTTTAGTGCTGCTAGGCTGGAAAACATTTGTCTCTGTCTTGTTGTATTTCCCTCCCATTCGGCGGAATCCACCCACAGACCTCTCACTTGGCTCCAGCCAGACTCCATGGCTGATTAATGGCAGCTGGATGTGTCCACTAATTTCCTCACCTAATAATAAACTTCATCCCAAAGCAGTGGGCTCCCCTCAGGCCCACGTTTAACATAACTACACCCAGTACCAGAAAAAAAAAACAACAACAACAACAACAACGACCATGTCTCTGCTCATGTCTTGGAGATAATGCATGTTTAAGTGGGTTATTTAGGTGACTTTGAGCACACTATCTCTGACTATCTTAGGACAAACGTCACTCAAATAATGTCTGGGTCGCTTCTACAAAGGCCTAATTTTCCAAAAAGTACTTCCAACATCTCTGTAGCACTCAGCGTAAATTGGTGAATCCTCTTTCCTTGAAGAGATCAAAGATGATTGGCACAATAACATTACTTAAAAACCAGAACAGCACTCTCCCTCTCTTTTTCTAATCACAGGCTCACCCACACAATTATGATTTCAGAGGCTGAGGTTTAAGCAATCCGTATGGCTCAGCACTTCCTATCCAAGGGTGCCCAATAAAACCTTTTATATGAAGCCATATCCTCAACAAGAACTTTTGCAGGTTTTGTTTGCAATTAAAGGAAACTCTTGTTACTGGAGAAGTTGTGTACATTTTTATATGCAACATTGAGATCATAAAGGCTGTATTGTTTGCATGGGATATCATGTTAACCACTCTATATTATTTACTACATTCTTAAGCACACACATTTAATCTTTAATAATTCACTATCTAAGGCCTAGGCAAGACAAGCAGACTTAACTCGAAACAACGGATGGAGGCATTTTCTACCATGAAGTAAGCAAATCACTGATCCTAAAAATTCATCTTCTAGACCAATAAAGAAAATTTGTTACAAAAATATGAGGCCAGCCCTGCATTCTTTGTACACCTACAAAATCCAGAGTTTTCAAAGCAGGATCAGGCACTACACTAACAAAAACAGCAAAGGACAAATCATTTGTGCACCCTAGGGAGGTGTTGTGTGTGTGTGTGTGTGTGTGTGTGTGTGTGAGAGAGAGAGAGAAACAAACATAAATGCATCTGATATACAATTTGTATCTTCATTGTCCAGCATGGCCAGGTCCTGACAAGTCTCAAACAAGTGAATTTCCTGGACATGGGGCAGTCCAGGGCTTCTGCCCCCAGAAAGCCCTGCACTCCTGGGGCTGCTGTGGCCCCAGCCGCCAGCCTCCCTCCCCCAGAACTCCAGCCCCAGCCTGGGCTCCCCGGGACTGCAACAAGTCTCCAGCCTCTGCCCTCCCACCCACCCAGCTGCTGCAGGGCTACCATGGGGCTCTGGCTCCTGGCCCCATGCTACAGTGGGGCAGGCAGGGGTTTCTGCTCTTCCCGGGCTGCTTGGGAGTTGGCGGGGCTCCTGGTACTCTCTAGTCCCGGAACATCCATGGTCAGCCAAACGATCGCATGCCAAGTGTGAAAGGTGCAACCTGTATTTGGTATATTGCACAAACAAAATATTAAGGTTGCAAAATCAAGAATGCAAGAATTAGGAAAAGCCAGAATTAATGGAATTCTACAATCAGAATTCACCCCTCATGTGTGAATGCACTGTGAGACAATCTTTAATTACATGATCACAGACTATATTTTTATAGGACCCTGACTCATTCAGTGCAAATGTTGTCCCATCATGTGGTATCCTATTGACATCATTCATCAACAGAGATCACTGCCGCTAATGGATTCAGCCATGATAGCATTATGTTGTGTAAAATCACTGCATGCCCAACTAGCGCGGAAACAAAAAAGCAGTCCAGTAGCACTTTAAACACTAACAAAATAATTTTGTTATTTTAATTTTGTTAAAAATTATGTTTTTGTTATAGAAAATTATAATTTTGTTAAAAATTATTTTGTTAGTGTTTAAAGTGCTACTGGACTGCTTTTTTGTTTTCATAGTATATAGACTAGCACAGCTACATCTCTCTGTTACTATTCAAGTAGCATGGGTGTACATAGCAGTATAGACATCAAGGAACTGCATAATCAAGCAGCGTACAAACATACCAGAAACTTACATGTGTAATGTCTCATTGCCTCTCCACTACTAGAGACTTTCCATGTGACAAAGAAAGGCCCCTGCTCTCATTTCAGGTGCATGGGCCTACACACCATACAGCCCACCACAACTCACTGATGCATTGGCAAGGAAAGTCCAGCTCAGTCGGTACTAAACTTCAAGAAGTCTCCACTAAGCCAGTACAAACTGGTTTTTTTTGTTTTTTTTTTCTGTTTTGTTTTGTTTCACATATTTAGGTCTTGGGCAAATTTGCATGTATTTTCATGGAGATGACAAATGATACATATGACACAAAGTCCAATTTCTAGTGAATGCTCCCAAACAGGCATGCTAGACATTTGCGAAGAAAAAGTTTTCCTATTTTTATTCTTGGAAATCGCTTAGCTATTTCTCTGAAAATTTCTAAAATTATTCAACCCAAAACAACAAGCTGGCATGAAAGCCAGGACTGGTGGCTGTAAACAAACTTTATGGGACCATGGGAAACTTGGCCACACCCATGATAAGTGGTTATCTAGCTAACTAAATTTTGCTGGATTACGGAATTTGCTGGACAAGAGAGTTTCAGATTAGAGAGGTTCAACCTTTAGTAAGCAATGCTGAAATCTTCACATACCCACATGGTGCGTTTTCTTTTATATATTTAAAACACATGTTAAATAACAAGCATTAAAAGTGCTCAGTCACATTTATTATATTAAAAAGATACGTCAAATGTCAGATCTTATGACAATGTCAAATTCCAGATAATACAGTACAGCATCAAGCTTTTCATCCATATCTTTTATTATAACAAACTGCTTTCCAGAGTAATGGGGACAGGAATTCTGATATCATATTCTGAATATCCATTTATGTTCACACCACATGCACAGACCTGCACATCCTCAGGTTTAATTACAAAATTCTTCCAATATACTTGTCAGTTTAGTAAGCAAAAGAAGAATGTTTTCTTTCTTTCATGTCATGGGTTCGTTCTCAACAAATATAGGTTCATTCAAGTTTTACCAATGTGAATGTTTGCAGAAAGCAAATGTCAAAGTTGAATGGTATTTGCAAAAGCCAAATTTCAGACATACACACAGGAATCTGCATCCAATGTGCTTTCATATCCCTCAAGGTTCAAATCCAGCAAATGTCATTTAGACATTTATTTAACCATGAGCACAGATGAATGATACCATTTGCTTTCAGCAAACAAACAGTCCTATGTGGCTTACCTGACCAATCAAAACTAAATACAATTGATATTTCTAATATTTGAAAAAATTTTGGCCATCTGTTTGTCATTAACCCACAATTAAAAATCTACAAAATATTCAATATTATTTCCCTCAAATCTATTGATCATGCAAGTCAACAGGAAATGCACATTACCAAAACATTTAACAACAAATAAAAAGATAAAAATGGGAAGATAAAATAAAGTGTTGTTAGCTATATTTTTAAGCTTTAAAAAAAAAGTGTGTAATTGAAATAATCCCAATTAAAGGAAGGGAAATTCCACATGATTTTTTTCTATGTAATAGGTTTCCAAGATGCTTTTAAAAAAAAACGCACTTTGATACTGTTAGAGATTTACTACGCTGGAAGGCTATCTGATTTACATTTCCCCTGACAAGGAAAGAAAGGAAGACTAAGTATCCCATTTTCTCAGTCTCTGGCTGTTAGACACAGATGCCCTCCTGCCACCCAGTAATGCTTCCTTACTGTAGAAACAGGCTATATTTTATGCCAAAAGTGAAGTAAATCATGTTTTATATTATTTGGCAGCTTTCGTTAATACTTGTATTTCTTAATCCCTGTTAAAATTTGGCAAGACCAAAATTCTTGTATATATTCATCTGTGGGTTTAGTCACGAAAATGGATCTAAGAAACACCTGGACACCAAGACACAAACCCCGTGGCTGGCGACATATGGTTGCATCAGCAACTAGTGGGAATACAGAACTAAAAAGTAATATGATGATTTCTTCAGAAATCTTATTGTAACTTGCAAGGGAACTGAATTTCCAGACATCTGGGCAAATGGATAGTCCATTCTCATCAGAGATTTTCCCATCAGTTCCTGTATCTTCCTTTCTTGGGGAGAAATCAGCAGAAAATTGAGACCAGTTTTGATGTGTCTTTATTTTTTCCAGTATACTGAAAGGGATAATGGCTGTTCTTCTATGGAAGCCACGAGATATAGCTTTGCATACGGAGGAGATTAAGATGAAAATTTAAGGAAGCAATCACAGGAAAATATTTTATTTTTTAAAAAACACACAAAACTCCAATTAGAAGTAGGAGAAAGGTTTACTATAAAGGAGAAGGCTTCTGTCTTCCTAGGAGTATCTGTGTAATTTCTGTGTGCTAAGAATGCAGATATGAGAAACCATTTAATCTCCTAGTCAGTTATTCATATGCTACTCCAATTTAAATAGCTGCTTTAAACTTACTATAGAGAAGATTTATTTTGTAAAAATTAATGATCCATTGTCTGCCCTGTTTTCAAAGGTGAACTGAAAGGCTTGATAACTTGCCAGCAGCTTGAATTCAGAGTTCTGGGTCTCATCTGAAATGGTAGATAATGAAATCTTAAAATAACACTATTCCACCGGCTCAGATCTGCAGGAAAGCATGTCCTCAACCACAAAACATGCTTTGAAGTTAAGCAAATGCATAAATGTTTGCAGGATGGGGCTTTCAGATGGCAATGATGTCCTCAGATGATGCAGACCTCTAGCCAGATTTAATCATTTTCTTTCTTCAAGGCCAGAGTTCAGATTGTGACTTCCCAAAACCTAACACAATCCTTCACCTTTTTTAATTTGAAATTAGATGATTCTTCTTCTTTATTGAAAGGGATTTTACACGAAGTAGTTGTTCCAGTGTGTTGTCCGTGCTTTGTTGGGACATGGATGTATGTTAGGTATTCCAAAACTTTGTCTCAGGAGCAGTCCGGATCATTGTAAATGTTGTTTTAATGTCAAGCGGTTACCATGCTTCCTCAGACATAATTTAATAGCACAGAAACTGACAGTTACAGAAGTGACTCAAGCCTAATTAGAAAATGAACAATATAATTGTTCTTAACCATATAAGGACTGAATTTGATGAGCAGTCTGACATCACATACAATACAGGTTTATGAGACGTAGGATGTACTGTATTATGCCTTTTATTACACTGTAATAAATCTTATTCTCCATTATTCTCTACATTATAGTAATTTGGTTACATATGTATGGCATAAATTATTTTTTTTTCTACATGCAATATATCTGAAGAAACATAATTATACCATGGGCCTTTTTAATTAACTGAAATAAGGAATTTACTTTTTGAGTAACTACACATATTATGGTTAGACTCTGATATTGGAAGGTGATGGGTAAGAGTTAAGAGTGTTCCATCAACACTTAGCACTGGAGTGAATAAACTTTGGCTTGCGGTCTGTCAGTGCAATCCACTGGTGGGTCATGAGACAGTCTGTTTACATTGAGCATCCTCAGACACAGCTCCCCACAGCTCCCCGTGGCCACATTTTGCCATTCCCAGATGTTGGAAGCTGCGGGAAACGACACAGACTGCAGGGATGTGCTGGCAGCTGCTTACCACAGCTCCATTACCTGGGATTGGTTAACTGTGACCATGGGAGCTGCTGGGGGGCTGTGCCTATGGATGCTCGATGTAAACAAAATGTCTCATAGCCTACCAGTGGTTATCCTGATGGGCCGCAAGCCAAACATTGCCAAACCCTGACTTAGCAGAGCTGAACTAATATTAAATTGTATTTCTGATCCATATTTATTTTGCTACTTTTAAACTCCGACCCCAGCATTGTTGGTAGTCAACTCGAGTCCCAGAGTTAGACTGCTCTAATTTAAACCAGCTACTTACTAGCCCTTTGTGGCCTATCCAGCAGCCAAGGAATCCCAGAGTCCATTCGCATTCTAGCCATTCCTTGTTCCCCAGGCATGACTTCGATGAACCCCTCAATCCTGGCTGGCATTGAGCTGTCCGTGCATCAGCTGAGGAAATTCAGTCTCCCTCTTAAGATGGGTTTATGCCCCATTTTATGTCTCAGGTGTACTGCAAAGAGGTCACAGCATAGATAAGGACTCAAACTTGTTTTTCGAATGGACATATTTTAACTGAATGCATTCACTAAGTTGAATGAACTCAGTTATCCCCTTTTTCTGAAATTTCTTATTTCTGTGCCCATTTACATGGGGTTCATTCCAAACACCAGCATTTCTGACACCAAAAATGAATGAATGAAAGAGAGAGGGAGAGGGAGAGAGAGAGGAAGAGTGCAGTTCATTATTTTACACCTCTTTACCTTTGCTATGGCATGTTCTGGGTTTGATTTGAAGGAATCTTCCCCAACTTTCATTATTGTCTCACTTGCATAAGTTGGTCCATACGCATGTAAGTCTAGGTAGATTTTACACTGTTCTTTTCACGAGTCCTAGAGCTGAGGGAAATTTTTCAGCTGAAGTTCTTTTTTTCCCCCCAAACAAAAAAGGCAGATTTAGAAACACAAAAGTATCATGAATTCATGGTATTTATGCTTAATTATTTCAGTCCAAGAAGCCTGAAATATTGAGAAAAATCAAAACATTTTATTTCAATATTTTCAAAATGAAATGTTTTGGTTTCCTGGCTTGAAGTGACTATTTATTTTAGTATTTGCTATAACTGTGTTAAAAACTATATACAGTTGGTCAAAATATATGTAATAGTCCAGAATTCAGTTGCATTCGGAGCTCTACAGCACAATATAATTCCATGATGACAAAACAGCTGCAGGTAAGAATGCAGCACTGTTTTGTATTGATTTAATTTACAAAAAGGTGAAACCACAACCTCTTTGTGTTTGTGTCCAGTACAAAAACAAGACACAAATTTAGAAATTCCTTTTTTGGAGGATGGCTGCATATTAGTGAATCCTTAATCAGGTAAATACGATACCTACTGCCAGGTATGCAAGTGCCTAAATAAAGCCAAATGTAATCATCTGCCATCTGAATCTTAAAGTATCGTGCATCCTTGCCTATGTTACTGTATCATATTCTTGTTGTATATTTATATATTCGTAAAAGGGATGCAAGTCTTAGAGTAGATAGCTGCTGTCAGGCCTGTTGAAGCAGGGAACAAAAGGGGGCAGTTGCCCTGAAGGCCAGCATTTCAAAGGGGACCAGAGCTCCAGCTTCACTGCTGCTGAAGTAGTGGCTTTGAAATGTGTAGTTCTGAGGGAGCATGGTGGGGACCCTGGACTGACTGCCCTAAGCCCTGTCCCCTCTGCCCTTGGCTCCACCCATTCTGGGGGCAGGGAACTGGGACTCCTCCCACCTTGCCCCCAGGTCCACAGGGGCTGTCAGCCCCACTGTTTGCAGTTCTTCTTTAAAATAACATTTTACAGTACATACGGTAGAAATATGCCGGAGAATTTTGGATATTTTGTACACAGTTTCAAATAAATTTCTGCATTATTTATACCATATTTTGACTATCCTCAGCTTGCACGTACCTCTCCATGTCAAGCTACTATTGTAAGTTGAAAACTTACATTGTGCAGCCTCTCAAGGGAAAAGTACATGAACAAATAGGAAAGAACAATAATAAAAAGAGGTTAATGTTCTTTGTCTTTCAAGACATTCACATCCCTCGCTTGTTTTACATGATTGTGATGGCTGTACACTGTTGACTCCCTTCCAGACTACTTAAATAAATTTGCCCATGCAGCATTCTCTCCAACAACATTTGTGTGTTGTTTGAAGATTCACTTTCCTCTGAACACAGCAGCTGACTTAGGGCCTGATCCTATGCCTGCTGAAGTAAATACGACTCCTTCAACTGAATTCAGTAAACAGTTGTTTTGGGTCCTTAGTTTTACTGGAGTTATTAAAGAATTGTTAGAAAAAATAATGATGTTTCATATAATAGCAGGGGATAATGAAACTGAAAAGTAACTATACTCTGTATGAGGACAGAGGGAAGTTATGGACTTGTTAATTCTGTTTGCAAGGTTCTGGTCTGGGCGTCTCCTTTTTGAACTTCAAGTTCTTGGAAAGGGCAAAACTTTCAGGAAGCTGGAGTCTTTTAATGACCTTCCCATTCCTTAACACACCTCCCATCCCTCAACACTGCTCCTTCTGTGCTGAGATTACATGTTCCCATGCTAGAAAAAAAGGTCATAAAGAAAAGGGAAGTCTGTTCTACTGTCAGAACCCCAGCTTATCTCAGCAGCCCCCTATTTTTAACTCGATTGCCAACGATATCTGTGATCAAAGAGCCAGAACCTCTGGAGGAGCTTAGGCAAACAGCATGGTGGCCGGAATTCTTCCTGATGATTTGTAAGCAGGAAAAGACTTTTGACATGAAAGACAGCTTAAACAGCACAATAACAGCAATAAACCAGCTGTAAAATGCTTAACATTGCCCTTGAACTAATGCAAATTGTTCCAAACAATTTTTCCTTCTTTTTTCTTCTTTCTTTTTCTTTTTTTTTTTTCCCCTCTAGTCTTTGGCTACCCTGCTGGGGCATTTAAACAGTCTCATGGTCACCATACAAAAGCCTATATAAGTGAGAAAATACAGTGTACTAATGTGTATAGAATAAGGGAACCAAGCGACTTCCACAATTCAGATTTGCTGCCTTCCTTTCTTTTGTTTGAGAAAGTGTGCATTAATGACAGGCTTGTTTTGGATACTCACTATGCTTTCAGACAGCAGTGTTGTAGAATAATTTATTGGCGGAAAAATACTCAATTAAGCATTGAAGATGTAGTTAAGAAAATGAGTAGACCAAATAAATATTCTGAACATGGATTAGCTGGTTCACTTTGAATATTTTATCCGTTTAAAGACTGTCAGAGTTTATTCTTTTACTTCTCCTGTGTTTAAGAAAATACAGCAATAAAATGTGTTTACTCAAATGATATTTAAAGAAAATTCTAAATACAATTTCTACCCATAGAAATTATAGTACTAGAGCATTTAAGAATTCCTTAATGTCTCCTTTAAAAGCCTTCTGGTTATAGAATACGTTTTTCATTTCAAACATAGATACATTCTCTTATCAGGTGGTGTTAGTTATAATCTTTCAAAATGTTCCAACAGGGAAAAAGAAAAAAATATAAATTCATAGTCGTTACAGACTGTAAAGTATCATTTTAACATCCCTGAAAATGAAGATTCTACCACTCAAAAGAGAGAGTACCAGATATAAAGGGGACACCAGTAGTTAGACTGGGTGATTGGGTTTTTTTTAATTAACTAAAATACTTTCATATACATCTTGACCTAAGTTTCCTTGCTAGCAGCTGTGGTTTTACAAATACATTTTAAAATGTTTTGCTCTCCACACATTGTCTTCCTGTTGCTGTGTGAAAACTCACTGGAGCTGCGTCTACACGTGCACGCTACTTCGAAGTAGCGGCACCAACTTCGACGTTAGGCGGCGAGACGTCGAAGTCGCTAACCTCATGAGGAGATAGGAATAGCGCCCTACTTCAACGTTCAACGTCGAAGTAGGGACCGTGTAGACGATCCGCGTCCCGCAACGTCGAAATTGCTGGGTCCTCCATGGCGGCCATCAGCTGGGGGGTTGAGAGATGCTCTCTCTCCAGCCCCTGCGGGGCTCTATGGTCACCGTGGGCAGCAGCCCTTAGCCCAGGGCTTCTGGCTGCTTCTGCGGCAGCTGGGGATCTATGCTGCAGGCACAGGGTCTGCAACCAGTTGTCAGCTCTGTGGATCTTGTGTTGTTTAGTGCAACTGTGTCTGGGAGGGGCCCTTTAAGGGAGCGGCTGGCTGTTGAGTCCGCCCTGTGACCCTGTCTGCAGCTGTGCCTGGCATCCCTATTTCGATGTGTGCTACTTTGACGTGTAGACGTTCCCTCACTGCGCCTATTTCGATGTTGGGCTGAGCAACGTCGAAGTTGAACATCGACGTTGCCGGGCCTGGAGGACGTGTAGACGTTAGTCATCGAAATAGACTATTTCGATGTTGGCTGCACGTGTAGACGTAGCCTGGCTGTGTTTACACATGTCCCTCCATTTCAGAAGGGGTATGTTAATGAGGAACTTTAGAACAGGTTAATGAGGCACTGATATGCATATTCAGCACCTCATTAGCATAATGGCAGCCAGTCATGCATCTTAAGTTCTGCTTTTCGAAATGCAGACTGGCTGTATGGATGAGGGTGCTTCAAAATAAACCCCAGACTTCAAAATTCCCTTATTCCCAATTAGTTTTGGGAAAAAGGGAATTTCAAAGCACCCACGTCTATACAGCCAGTCTGTGTTTTGAAAGCAGCACTTTCGAAGCGCGACTGACTGCCATTATGCTGATGAGGTGCTGCATATGCATGTTAGCGCCTCATTAACCTATTCTGAAGTGCCTCATTAACTTGCCTCTGCCAAAAAGGAGGGCCATGTGTATACGCAGCCACTGAGAAAAGGAAAAACTCCAGGAGGCGCCCAGTTCAGGAAAGCAACATTTCTGAAGATAACACTAAAACAAACACTGAATGCTTAAAATTAAGCAGGTGCTTATGTGCTTTCCTGGATGGGGTCCTCACTTTATAAGGAAAACAGTGAATCTGAGTGCTGTCAAACATACAAAGTAAACAGCTAAAAAATAAAATACTTTTCATTGTTCAGTTACTACAATCTTGATTGTAACTGGGTATAAAACAGCTTAAAAGCAGATACAAATTTTGGACCAGAGTATTTCTACATTTCCACAGATTCATAGATTCTGCAGCTGAATGGGATCATCATAGGCCATAGCACGTCCCGAAAAAAAAACCCTAGAGCAGTATATCGTTCAGATAATCTTGATTTGAAAATGGATGTGACGGAAAATCCACTAAAATCCTTGGTACAGTAAAAGCCAGTCGGATAACTGGCACATTCCGTTACAGCACTTGGGGCAGCTGCCATGGGACCAGCTTCTCAGAGAGGGCCAGCTGCCATGTGGCTCGCCCCACTAGCCTTCAGGAGAGGGGCCAGCTCCCCTGCCAGGGTCAGTCAAGTGGAGCCAGCAGCCCCACTTATCTAACTGGAAAAGTTGATCATTTGGCAGCCCCTGTTCCCAAAGGATGCCAGATAATCAAACTTCTACTGTAAATTGTTCCTATGATTGATTACCCTCAGCATTAAAATCTACATATTCCTTCTAATTTGAATTGGTTTAGCTTCAACTTCCAGCCTTTGGATTGTCTTATACTTTTCCCTTGTAGATTGAAAAGCCTGTTATTAAACCTATTATTAAGCCTGTTATTTGTTCCCTATATAAGTACTTACAGACTGTAATCAAGTCACACCTCAATCTTCTTTTTGTTAAGTTAAATAGAAGTCTTGAAGTCTACCACTATCAGGAAATTTGCTAATTCCTTAATCATTCTTGTGGCTCTTCTTTAAGCCATCTCCATTTTGACATTTTGTCCAGACTCGGATTTTAGGTTTGGCCAGGCCCAAATTACTACATGAGCAGCTTCTTGAACTGTTTCAGCACATTTTACTTTAGGTCCTATATGCAACCAGGAAGTGAAAAGCTGTGCAGAAGTACAAAAATTCAACCAAGGATAACCTAACTTTTTTTACAAAGGAATAGCTTTGTTAGCTTGTTTCAGATATCCATACAAGAGATCCACTTCCTGGACACTACACTGCAAATTAGTCGATGGTCACATAAACACCACCTTATATCAGAAACCTATTGATTCCGATAATTACCTATACACCTCCAGCTTTCATCCAGAACAGCTCACTTGATCCATTGTCTATGGCCAAGCCCTAAGATACACTCACATTTGCCCCAACCCCTCAGACAAACACCTTCAGGAATGCTAACAAGTGTTCTTAAAACTAAAATATCCACCTGAGTAATTGAAGAAGAAGATTGACAAAGGAGCACTTATAAAGCAACTACTTCAGGACAGGCCCAACAAGGACAGTAACACAACACCTACAGCCTACAGTTAAAGCCTCTCCAGCACATCACTGGGGATCTACAACCTATCCTATATGATGATCCCTCACTCGCACAGACCCTGGGAGGCAGGCCAGTCATCGCTTACAGACAGCCCTGCAACTTGATGCAGATACTCACCAGCAGCAATGCACTACACAACAGAAGCATTAACCCAGCAACCAATCCCTGCAAACAAACCATGCTGCCAACTCTGTCCATGTACCTACCCAGGTGACACCATCACAAGACCTAACCACATCAGCCACAAAAACAAGAGCTCATTCACCTCCATATCTACTAATGTGATAAATGCCATTATGTGTCAGCAATGCCCCTCTGCCACGCATCTTGGCCAAATCGGATTGTCACTATGCAAAAGGATAAATGAACACAAATCAGACATCAAAAATAGTAACATTCAAAAACTAGTAGGAGAGCACTGCAATCTCTCTGGACACTCAGTAACAGACCTGAAAGTTGCTATAATTTAACAAACAGCTTCAAAAACAGATTTCAGCATGAAACGGCAAAGCTGGAGTTCACATGCAAATGTGATGGTATCACGCTGAGTCTAAACAGAGACTGGGAGTGTCTAACTAACTAAAATAAAATAATTTTTCCTCTTTTGGTATTCTCACCTTCTCATCAACTGTTGGGAGTGGGCCACATCCTCCCTGATTGAATTGACCTTGTTCGCACTGGTATTCCACATAGCAGCATAACACACCAATCTTTGCATGTGTATATATCCCTGTCAAACTGAATTTTCGATTTCACGCGTCTGACGAAGTGGGCTCAAGTCCACAAAAGTTTGTGCCCAAATAAATTTGTTAGTCTATAAGATGCCATAGGACTCCTGAATCTTCAGACCCCAAAAATTGTTAAGTTAAATTTGGTTGAAGTTTTAGATGAAGGGTCAAGTCAATGTTATTTTAGTCAAATTATTTGACACATTTTCAGTGAAAATATAAGGTCTCTTGGGCTACATCTACACTAGAAGCATCTGTCTACAGAAGTTGCTGTCAGAAGAGATGTTCTGACAAAACTTCTGTCGACAGATCGTGTCTACACATAAAAGCAGATCAATCTTTTGATCCTCTCTGTCAACAAAGGGCCCCCACCCAAGTATCTATATGGTTTTTTTATGGCAATTTATGGCAACAAAATGCATTTTGTGTGTAGAGGTTCTGTGAGATGTTCCATTGGGGTAGGGGACTGGACTCGATGGTCTCTCAAGATCCCTTCCAGTCCTAGTGTTCTATGATTTTATAAGTTTTGTCAACAAAACTCCAACTTTGTTGACAAAACTCTCTAGAGTAGACCTAGCCTTGTATTTACTCTAACTAAACCTCTGGAGACGTTTTGCTTGTGTAAAATAATTCAATATTGGACTTAAGAATCTTGTTCCAGTTTTATATTAATCAATATGAGTAAAGTGACTATTAAATTTACAAAGTCCTGCGACACTTCATATAGCTTGAAGAAAAACAACTGTCCTACTCTGTACCTATGTTTTCCTTAAGCCTAATTTTTCAGCAGTGTTAGAGGTTAATAACACTGTTATTTCAGCCATTGCTTGGAACTAATAAAAGCAGTGGGGCATAACATTCTGTAAAACCAGGCAATAGAGGAAATAACAGTAACGTTAACCTCTAACATAAATGTAATGGTAATTACCCTCGTCTACTTTTAAAATTAATGTCTTTTGTAGTCTCCCAAGTGGCACAGAAAAAAAAATTCCTCTCAATGTTCTAGGCAACTATCAGTTTCCAAGATCAAGAGCAGATTACACCATGCAATCCTAGGTTTAGCACGCATGTTTGTGTCATATTGCACTAGGATATATGAAAGTGTCACATTAGAAAAAAAGCCACCATGCAGACATAAGAAAAAAACCACTTATAAATGACTGGATTCAATGTATTTGTTTAAAGTATAGCTAATATTTACTGCCATTGGAGAACATTTTGTCTATGCCTGTAGGCTTGAGGGAGCAGGGAGTGAGTAAAATAAACTGAAGCCAAAATTATTCTAAATTTATACTAGTGTAACTGATCTTAACACTCTCATCGTGATATTAGATTATTTTTAAATAAAAGGTAGTGATGGTAGTCTTCATGCTCCTTCTGCATGCACACAAGCAACTTAAGTCAATGGAATTATTCGAGAGACTAAAATGGAACTAGAAACTGAGACAGAGAGAAAGAACCTGACTCCAGGAACTGCTGGATATACGCATTTCATAACGCTACACGCACACTTTGGGAACAAATTTTGAAGACTTTGACATGGAGACAGTTCTGGCCACCAAAGCCTGTACCAGCAACAGTAGCCTGGAATTAGATGTGTCAGTGTTGCCAATATTGGTGGGGCTTGGGCTGATAACACTGAGGCAGTTTTGCTGGATGTCTCGTGGTTAGATCTGGGTACATAACTATTCTTTTGGTTCACTGTTTCATAAATAGAGGTTTAAAATTTGGTTCAACCTGAACTGAGTCAGGGAACTGAGAAAAAAAATCAGCAAACTGAAAAAAAATATGTTTTGGGATGAATGAATTGACCTGAAATAGCTTTTCCACACCAGCACCGGAACAGTCCCAGCAGGGGGTGGGAGGGAAATTTCCTTTATCACTTTCAGCCCAATACTTACTTCCCTGGGACGAGGCACACTCAGATGCAATTCTTCTTTCTGCCTTAATGTGGAGAAGGTAAAATGTCCTAGCCCAGGGGTCAGCAATCTGGAGCTCCAAAGCCACACGCAACTCTTTAAGGAGTCATTTACGGCTCCGGATGCTGCCGCCACTGACTGCTCTTGTGACTCCCTGCTCTGCCACTGCTTAAACGGTAGACTTAAATTTATTTGTTTAACAGTTGGCAGGGTGGCGGGAGGGATCTGGCCATTAAACCAATTACATTTAGTTCCATTAGTTCAGCGACAGGGCAGGGAGCTGCAGAGAACCCCCTACTCACCCCACTGCCCGAGCAGCCACTCTCCTCTGATGGCCCTGACTTGGCTTACCCCTGCCAGTGGAACACTTCCTCCAGCCTTCCTTCCACTGGGCATTCATGGCTGCCTAGCACAGGCTCCTCACCATCCGAGCACTCCCACTCTCCTTGCCTGTGCTGGGAGGGATGGAGCCTGTTGCATTGTGCCCCTTCCCAGCTGTAACTCAGGCAAGGGGCTGTTTTCAAGCTGGCTGGATGGGTTCCTTCTGCCCTGTGCTCTCAGCACAGCACCGGGGAGCCATCTCCACCCCCCGTGCACTGGGGCCCTTTCCCACCTGGAAGGGGGCCCTCCGACCCTGCTGACTGCAGCAGGACCTGGGGTTAGAGGCCCTCATTCCCTGGGGGTCTCTGCTGTCCTGCCTGCTGTCCCACCGCCCCACTGTATCCAACTTGCTGACAAAAAATAAAGCCAGCACCATGGATGGGTTAGTCCCAGGGGCTGGTTTGAGTCTGAAAGGGGTTAAGCCTGGGGATGGGGGCACGGTTTGGGGGCTTAAGGGCTGAGGTGGGTAAAGCCTGGCGATGGAGGGTGGGTTTGAGAGCTAAGGGGGTGTAGAACTTGGAAGGGCATGGATGGTTGATGCAAACCACTGCTCCTTCCTGCTTAAGACCCTATACCCAGGCACAGCATTTTCCTTGCCCTCATTTGCTCTTCAATCCAGGAGTGAAAGTAACTTAAACTTTCTAACTGGTACAAATCATTGTGGGTGCACTGTTCTTAAAATAAGGGTGCTAAAAAGTACGGTGTAATGTTATTTATTAAGGACTGTCTCATATTCACAGGCACTGCAGCTCTAGCAGTATTGATTTCATAAATGAATTTGTAAAAAGAGCTCTTCTCACAAGTTTGGTTGCAGAGCCCTGGCCTAAGCTTATATTCCAAAAATAAGTTGTGGCACTTATCACTGAGACGAATATGCTTCAGACACGAATCAATTCAGGGTTGTTTTCCTGGGCCTGTAGGCAGATATACGGAGACAACAGAGCAACAGGGAGAACCATGTCTCTCAGTAGTCTCATGGTAAACATTCCACCAATCTAAGCCTCCTCACATGTCAAGACTGTGAGCTACTGAGCAGAAAAATCCAGCTAACTTGCTTATATACTGTCAATGGATGTAACCGATTTACTGACAGATGTTAAACACCTATTAGTGCCTCCTCTGCTCCATCTTCTTTAGCTTTCTGAAGGAGAAGCATACTGACAAAAAAGGAAGGGACTGAGTTCACAGAGTCAGCTGTGACAGCTAATGGGAGAGTTACTCTTCAGCTAATGCAGCAAACCTCATCACTTTCTGCAGCACACCACTCAGTACATCTGAAGATACTGGTTGAATTTCATCAGGGAAAAAATAAATTGTTAGGTATATAAACGTATAAAGCTGCAAAACAGTGGAAGGGCTTTTGAAGCTGAGGGGCACAGACACCTTTGTTTGCAGCTGCTGGTTGGGAAAACCTGCCCAGAGGAGACAGTGAAGGGAAGACGCTTGCTTGCAGCTGGAAATACTTTCATGGAAAGTGTCAGTGGTGATCTTTCCCACATTCACACTTGCCAACAAATACTCAAGGAATGAGTGTGACAGTCTTCCCTGTGCCGACTAGACTGAGATGATTCAAGATTTGTTCAACCAATGTTTCAGAGACTTTCAAATGGATAAAAAAAAAAAGTCCAGCTGTCTGCAGCCTATTTTCAGCTGAAGATCCCATGAAGAAAAACACTAAATACTAGATAATGCCTATTGAGTGACAGATAACCAGGGTTACAAAAGACACCAGCTATTTGTATGGCTTCTTTGGAAGCATTTATATTTGTGACCAGACATTTTCTATTATAAGCCTGAGAAAATCATACCATGCTCACAGAAGATTTAATCTGCATTCCACATAGTGTGTGACCATCTAAAAAATAAAGCCAGAGAGAAAGAAGTTGGTTTTGGAGAAGCAACACCAGCCTACCATTCAGCCCTTTTTCCTCAAAGCATATTTCACCTGATTTTAAAGTAATTTTAAAACACACACTGCTCCATAAAGAAAAAATAATAAATAAGCCTATTTATCATAAATTAAAATTCTATGTAAATACTTAGGCAGATTAAGTGCAGCCCCAGGCTTTAGAGAGCTTTCCTATACAGCCCTTACTGAGTCCATATACTTCTTTGTTTCTTTACCCCTCTCACTACAGTAGTTTCGCTAAACAGTAGTGAGACACAATTAGATACAACTACATTGTAGTCACCTCCTCAGAATTTAGATGTGGGGACTTTTGAGGGGGAGACTGGAGAAGACATCTGATGAAGTAGCCTCATCTCTGTTTCAAATCTTAACAAAATTAATTGTTATTCCTATCGCTATGTAACAGTGAAACCAAGGCTACCTCTACATGAACTAAAAACTTCTAGATGGCCATGCTAATGGCCAAATTGAATACTAATGAGGCTCTGAAATGAATATTCAGCACCTCATTAGCATGCCATTGGCTGCAGGACTTTGAAAGCACCGTGGTTCGCTTGCCCACAGCTTGTCTGCACAGGGGTCCTTTTTGAAGGACCCTGCAAACATTGAAATCCCCTTATTCCTAGAAGCTGATAGGAATAAAGGGATTTTGATGTTTGCAGGATCCTTTCGAAACAGACCCCCATGTAGACAAGCCACAGGCGAGTGAACCGTGGCACTTTTGTAGCGCAGTGGCTGGCAGCATGCTAATGAGGCACTGAATATTCATTTCAGTGCCTCATTAGTATTCTTCTATTTGGCCGTTAGCATGGCCATTTTGAAGTTTTCTGTAAGTGTAGACACGGCCCAACTCTCTAACTTTGATTAAGCCAGTGGTGGGCATATACTAGCCTGTGAGCCAGATCCATTTCACCAAAATTAGTTCCTAGTGGGCCACTGCTGCTGTATTTACCTGTCCCTTAGCAGCTACAGCCACTCACAGCTCCCATTGGCTGCAGACCTCTGTTCCCTACCAATGGGAGCTCTGGGAAGAGGTGTCCTGGACCATGCTACTTCATGCAGCTCCCATTGGCTTGGAATGGCAATCCACAGCCAATTGGAGTTGTAAGTTCCTCTACCTGCAGAGGTGCAGATAAAGATAGCTGCAGCAGCCCACCAGTGTTAACACTGGTGAACCATCACTGTCTTATTACCCATCCCAGATTAAGCCAAGGAAACAGTTGTATGCCAAAACAATGAGTCCTCATTATTTTTGCTGAAACAAACTAACATGGCAACCCCCTCTAACAGTTGGATGCCAGTAGCCCAAAGTAAAATTAGTTTTTCAGGAACATTGTTATATCACCACTCTAACTTTGCTTTCCTCTTGATCTCTTCCGCTACATACACGAGATACACCTACAAATTAAAAGCATTTGATGGCCAAGAGCTCACAGATTACAGCATTTGTCCTGTGGATAAACTCCAACAATATGCTAATTATTAGACATGATCTAGAATGTTGCAGGATATTCTTAATTGGGAACATGTATTGTGTTTCAATAACATATATGGGCTTTCAATCAGCTATTAATTGAAACATATATGGGCTTTCAATCAGCTATTAATAAGGAAAGAACAAGTTGTTATGCACAGTGACAATGATCATATTAATATTAGTATTGTTTGATGAAGTTGAGGATCAGGGTGACTAATTCTGATTGGTTAATGAAACTGTATAGACTGATGGGGGAAAAAAAGCAATATTTATTTCCTGGCAGTCTCTGCGAACAAGTGAAGTATTTGAAAGGGTACTGAGAAAAAGCACCACCTTCTCAACCCAGCAAATGGCCTGTCTAGGTCAGAGGGATACCAGGTTTCAGTACAGCATGGGAAAACTGTATAGCTTCTACCCATTAGGTACCTGGTTTGTCAGCAGATTGAAGCCTTCTGTTTCCAGTGCTTTCAAGGCAATATCTTTCAGAGTCATTAAATTCACTATTTGTTGTTCCTAATAAAGAAAGACAGCAGAATGCTTTTCTCCTGACGTTTATGTTGCTTGCAAAGTGGAAACAATCAGTACTTTGTCAACACCTGACATTCAACCTGACCTTCTATTCATAATGATATTAGAGGGCTAGACTACAACACACAGAACATTTGGAAACCAGCAGGATTTATAAATTATTGTGTATACTTAATCCATGAGCTTTAGAGTTCTCTGTTCTAGCTAGAATCAGTATAAAATCTTTTTGCCCCAAGCCCCTGTTCACCAAAGCTCTGGCATATAAAAATATCAGCATTACAGAATATTTTTTAAAGAAATAAACCCATGATTTGCACAAAAAATGCATGCCCAAGTGGGGTCCCATCTACTACGATTTTGCTGAAGCAGATGGAATCTTTTCTAAAAGTCACTTCCCACCTCCACCTTCACCCTCCTGCCCCCCCCCCCCCCCCGCAACAAAAAATCCTGAAAATGCAATTTCATGAAAAGGAAAAAAAGAAACTCACACCATTTTCTCTCTGAAGCTAGAAACTAAAGGACCAGTTGACACATTAGGTTTGATGTCTTCTATATACTGGACTTGATTAAATTTCACTGTCAAGGAACAGCACTTACATCTTTATTTTTCACTTTACAGAAAAGTTTGGAATTACCCCTCAACACTTTGGACCCTTTGTGAATTTCACTGTCTTCCAAATCTGTAACTAATCCATGTAATACTTTACATTTTGATCACTTACTTACTTATTTGGTATGTCTTTGGAACTGAGATTATCTTTCCTTTTACTTTTCATCAATTTATTATGACTCCTCCTACTCAAAGGCTGCATCTACACTACAGTGATCCTTCAAAAGAATTTCTTCTAGAAGAGAGCTTCTGAAAAAACTTCTTTCGAAAGAGTGCATCCACACACAAAAAAAGCAGATCAAAAGATCAATCCACTTTCTCGATAAAGAGTGTCCACCTAGACCTTACTGTTTCAAAAGAGAAGGCCAAGGATCGAAAAATCTGGTGCCATGGGGACTGCTCTTTCAAAAGAAGGGCCCACGGAGTGTCTACACATTTTTTTTTTCAAAATAATCTTTCAGAAAAAGGAGTTCTTCCTCAGCAGGGAGTGGAAGAGGGCTCCCGGAAAAAGGGCTGCATTCTTTCAATTTCAGATAGAAAAAGCACATTTTGTGTGTAGATATTCAGATGGGTTTTCAAAAAAAGGTCCAACTTTTCTGAAAAAATGTAGACAGAGCCGAAGAGCATAGTCTTGGATTAAGGTCATCCCAGATATTGGAAGCCTGCATTTCATTACAGTCTAGAAAGAGTCAAGTCCAAACAAGTTTCTTTTTTTTAATTGAAAATCTTGCTGACAATATTATATCATCTACATCATTGTAGTTTGGCAGCTACAAGAGAAAGTCCCAATGTTCCCACAGTGAATACACCCCATGCTGGAATTTCTTATGCCTGCAGCTCTGTGGTAAATATTCAGTCAGCCAAAGAAAAAAAGAAACAGGTTTTTTTTTCATATTACTTTTGCTTCTTGTTGCTCTGAGTTTTTGACTTTAAATATTGTTCCTCATGCTTATACCCCTGCTCAGCCTGGATTGTGTGACAGCAGTTAAATCTGGCAATGTGCAGTGCTTTTCTCAAAAACTATCCATAGTATCCAGAGCCTAATCGCACCCTCACTTTCCTTCAAATTGGGAAATGTTGTTACCTGTTTCCTGGTAGCTGTTAAAAGCTTGTGTGTGTTCATCACATGCTCCACAGTACGAATCTCAGAGGGGTAGCCATGGTAGTCTGTAGCTTCCCAACAAAAACAACACAAAAACAAAAAACAAGCAGCCCTGTAGCACCTTAAAGACAAACAAATTTATATATTAGGTAATGAGCTTTTGTTGGTAAGACCCATTTCACCAGATTCCAGAGTAGAAAAATACACAGCAGGGAATGGGAGAGTTGGGGGGGGCGGGGAGAAAGAAAAGAAAAAAAGAAAGGGAAAAGAAAAAAGGGCAGTGGAGGGGGAAGTCACCTGTCATTAAGAGGATGTCTGAGAAGAGTAAATTAAGTGGGATGTGAGCCATTCCAGCAAATATCAAAGGTGGGGAAATTGTCCTTGTAATGCATAACATAGTTGAGATCCCTGACAAGCCCTAGGTTAAAAGTGTCAAACTTGCACATGAATTCCAATTCAGATGTCTCCCTTTGTAATCTGGTGTTAAAAATCCCTTTGTAATAATACTGTTACTTTAAGGTCCATTATAGTATCTCCTGAGAGATTGAAGTGTTCTCCTACGGGTATGTGTATTCTGATTCCTGAAGTCTGATTTGTGTCTATTCATCCTTCAACATAGGAACTGTCCCCTTTGATCAACGTATATGACGGGGGCATTGCTAGTCCATGATGGCATATATTACACTAGTGGATGTGCAGGTGTATGAGCCCTTGATGGTGTGGATGACATGATTAGGTCTAGTGATGGTGTCTCTAGTATAGATATGTGGACAGAGCTGGCAATGGGTTTTTTTGCAAAGATAGGTTCCTGGATTAATTTTTCTGTGGTATGGTGTGTGGCTGCTAGTGAGTATTTCCTTGAGGTTGGGTGGCTGTAGTAAAGAACAGGCCTGTCACCCAGTGCCTGTGAGAGTGAGGGTTCATGTTCCAGTATTGGTTATAGATTGTCAAAAGTGCACTGGAAGGGTTTAAGACAAGGATATAGGAGATGACAAGCAGGTGTTCTGTTGTTTACCTTCTTGGGCCTATCATGAAGTATCTGGCTTCTAGATATTTGTCTGGCCCTGTCAATCTGTTTCATTACTTCTCCTGGTTTTACCAATGCCCAGTACAGATCTTTTCATATTTTGTTTCTGTCACTGGGATTGGAGCAGCTACAGTTGTATCTCACGGTTTGACTGTACACAGTGGATTGTGTGATGTGTTCTAGGTGGAAGTTGGAGGCATGTAGGTAAAAGTAGCGGTTGATGGGTTTCCGGTATAGAATGGTATTAATTTGACCATTGTTGATTTGTACTGTAGCATCCAGGAAATTGATCTCTGGTGCAGAATTGTCAAGGCTGAGATTGGCACAGTATGAGGAGATCTGACTACAAGCATCTTTGAATACTACCACATCTACAAGAACAGTACCACAGATCTTGGGAAAGCAATCTACAAATTTTATTCAGAGGTGAAACTTTCCTGTACAATCACAATTGGAGGAAGTATCAGAGAGGTAGCTGAGTAAAGTCTGTATCTTCAGAAACAACAAAAAGTCCTGTGGCACCTTATAGACTAACATATTTTGGAGCATAAGCTTTCATGGGCAAAGACATGCATCTGACAAAGCAGGTCTTTGTCGACAATTGGAGAGAGTCTTCACTGAATTGTATGTTTGTATGGAGTTTACCTTGGAGTTAACCATGAGATATCCATTTCAGGAATCCTCCAGTCAAAAGCAAATATATGACTAATTCTTTGAGGTAGTGAAGAAATCCTGTACTGACAGACAAGTATCTTATGCAGGATTTCAGGAAGCGGGACAGAGAGCAGAACAGAGTGAGGTAATATAGAACACGTTACTCAGACTAATTTTACTGAAAAATTTTGATCCTAAATGTCAGCTGGATAAGGAAAACAATAGATCTATCCAGCATATTGAACTGCTGCTGTGCTGTTCAAACTCATTTAAGCTGCTCTAACTAAAACTGCAATCAAATGCTCTGGAAAATAGGGAAGCTTTAGCTAAAATTGGAAGATACTGGCAGAAACCAAATGTCAGCCCTTAAATGGCAGTGAAGAAAAAAAAATAAGAATTACTGTATTTGGTTTAGCTTTCATTCATTGGTGGAAGACTGTGTCCATAACCAAATCACAACTTATTTGCTAGTGTTTCCATCAGCATGCCGAGTGCGTACCAGCCATGCTTGCTGTGCTCCCTCACACCTAAGAACATAACTCCCGGGACTTCAACATCTGCTTGAACATTAATGATAAACATTGATCCACCATGAGTTTTATGCTCTTTGTGGCCCACCCAACAGCTGTCTCCACACAGTCTCATGACAAGCACCTCCAAAGCACCCTCCCACCTGGCTCATTCACTTTCAAATATGCTATACAGTTCCAGGAATGCACACCACCAGATTTAAGTGCTGGAGTTACAAGCATCTTTGCAAAAACCTAACAGGGTTAAACTAAAGCAGTGACTCTAACACAATTGATGGTGATGGATTTTTATGCAATTATGCTTAACTTTATAGATAAGAACGTAGTTGCTAGCCTGATGAACACTCCACAAATAAAGTAAGTTAGTATATTAGGTTATGCATCAATATACTGAAAAAGCAAGTGTCCAGTAAAAAGAACCCAGACATTATCTTTCAAACTGATGAACCAGAGATATAATAACTGACATTAAAATATAACGTATCAGTTTCTCAGTCAATAGATCAAGAGTTAGAATGCTTAAAATTTTCTGAAGATCAAAGACAGACATTTACACACAATTCAGTACCGTATTAGAGACATCATTAGCAAACAGTATACAACAGAAGAAATTGAAGTGAAAGGTAATTTTGTTCTATATATAGTCTAAAAAAATTGTTGCACAGTGGAGGGGGACACAAGGCACACTGGGTATCAGAGGGCCAGACCTGAGTCCAAGCACCACAAGAACCTTCAAAATAACGGTTAAGTGTGGAGTTTAAGTGGATCAGAGGACTCGTGTTTGATGTCAATCCATTACAAGAAGCTAGAAAGACCTCAACATTTTCCTTGATTAAACTGAAAAGAGAAGGCAGGATGAATTCTGCTGGATAGATCCTTACAGATTAATGTCAATGTACTAAGTACTTGCTGCAAATTGCATGGTCCAAAGTAGGCCAACCTCTTTTCAATGGACGGACCAAGGAGGGCCCAATGCCCTACATAATATATTTGATACCTGTCAGTAAGGGGATCACCTTGTGCCAGATTTAGCAACTTTGCCCTTGAGTCTTTAAATAGCCATAGCCTATTATATGCCAAAATGGAGGAACATCATCTCAATCTTAAACAGTTAAAATTATGGCGAAATAATTCAACCATGTCTTGGTCTTCTCCAACCATGAAAAGTTATTCATCTGCCACTCAAACCTGAAGGCAGTACAGTTCTGTTCCCTGACATCTTCTTGTAGGAACACTGCATATTGTTCAGCTTCTAAGCTGCTGTAGATAGTACTATTGTGTATTCTATGGGCAGATGTTCCATAAGAATTACTGTATGTATTTAAATAATGTGTAATAAACCCTTGTTAAGGCAAGCCTCAATAGTGAAAAGCCACACATTTTTCCACATCTGTTTTTATCACACGTGGTAACTAGGGAGACCAAAATAGCTTCTGCTACTCATAACAAAGTGTTTCTGCTTTATACACTGAATGCCTTCGTATGATTATTTTTAAGAGATGGAAAATAAACAAAACCTCAATGCATAGCTTCCTCTGTTTTCAGGAACTATGACCTTTGACTATTGTAAATCTTTTCAAAGCTAATGTCTAAAGTGTTGTTCCAAGGATGTACAAAATACACCTAAGATTTATGGAGCAATAAATCTTTTCTTTCCTTTGTCAACTTTGTTTCATTAACCAAACTAGTAAACAAAAGAGCTCTACATCTTCTGGAAGCTATTAGGTAATTCAGGTTTATTATAAAATAATACCTTAATGATACAGGGTAGAAGAAGACTGTTGGGATTTCCTATTGACATACAGTAAGATGCTTCAAAGTAGCACTACAAGGGTGCGGCTACATTAGCAAGTACATTCGAAATCCAGATCGAAAGAGCGAGTTCTTTCGAAAGAACCCACGGAGCATCTACACACACAGCGCTCTTTTGAAATTAACTTTGAAAGAACCCCACCCCCCGGTTCTTTCGAAGTCGGTCCTCCCATGCCGAGATGGGGAGAGCACCCTCCTTCAAAAGATTATTTCAAAAGAGAGCATGTGTAGACACTCCGTGGCCCACTCTTTCGAAAGAGCGGGTCCTCCATGGCTGCAATCAGCTGGCAGGTGGCAGTGCCGCTCCCAGCACAAGCGGCGCTCTATAGCTCCAGTGTCCGGCCACGTTTCAGGGCGCAGGCTCCCAGAAGCCCTTAGACAGGAAGCTGAGAGCATGCAGGCAGCAGGGAGCACATCCTGCTGCACAGCCACTCCATGTCACGATGCTCCAGCCAGCCCTGAGCCCTTCTCAGCACCATAGACAGTGCCCCCGACCCCTGCCCACCCCAGAGACCCCCCAAAGAAACTGGGGAGCCCTCCCAGGAAGGGAGCCAGCCCCCCAAGCACCAGGCCCCCTCCTGGATCGACGCCGAGGTGCGGGACCTCCTTGCCTTCTGGGCAGACAAAGACATCCTGCGCCAGACGGGGGTCCAGCGCAGGAACACAGTGGCATTCCAGTGCCTCACCACAGGCCTCACCAGCCAGGGTCACCCCACCCGGAGCCCGGACCAGGTGAGGTCTAAGGTGAAGGAGCTGCGCCAGGGATACTATAGGGCCCAGGACACGGCTGGGCGGTCAGGGCACCTCCAACCAGCTGCACCTCCTATGAAGAGCTGGACCGCTTCCTTGGGCCCAAGAAGGTGGGACCCCCAGCCATGCTGCTGGACACAATGGTCCTGGCATCAGAGAAGGAGATGGGGACAGAGGAGGACCGTCCTGGACCCACGCCCAGCACCAGGCACCCACAGAGCCTGGACATCAAAACACAGAAAACAGTTTAAGACTATTTTTTTCTTAAAGTCACTCCTACATTGGGTCTTATAACAGCAAGATTTATTCCAGTTCAGATGAGTCTGGATAAGTCAAGAATTCTTTGAAAGGCTCTTTAATGAAAACAGGAAGATGGATAATAGGCCCTCTGCTTTAGCACCATTAATGAGTGCTGGATTATGCATTGATAAAAATCTGTCTTTTCAAAATCCCACCACCAACAGCAGCAGCAGCAGCAGCAGCAGCAGCAGCAGCAAAACAAATAACTTGCAGAGAGGAACAGTGGATCAAAACCAGCCAACTTGGGACACTTTCTAAAAAGTACCTCTTCATTCATAGTACCTGAAAGTTATCAGTTACTCCAGAATTTTTATATGCTGAGCTGACCCAAGACAGAAGTTAGCCCTCCTAGGTAAAGTATTTGGAATAGCATGTGACAGTTAAATACTTGGTGCTACCAATGGGCTAATATCTCATGACCAAGAAAAATGATAAGTGAAATGGAATGGATGGAAAAATGTAGATAAAAAATGTGAATGAAAATTGGCAATTTTCTAAGAATTTGTCAGGTGGCCAAAACACCACAATCACAGGAAAAAAACATGTTTAACTTTGGTTAAAAGCCCATCCCCATGTAGTGATCAAGTGAAGGCAACTATTAAGAATAAAAAAATCAATACAACAATTAAAGGAGAGGGAATATCTGTTAATCAGTACAACTTAGGAGTTATGAAGTATAAAAGACAACATGGAAAATCTGTGGTTGTTAAGGCAAACATAATAAAAAAGAGTCTGTTGTGGTATGGCTATGATCCGAAGAAGTGGGTCTGTCCCACGAAAGCTCATCACTTAATAAATTATTTTGTTAGCCTTTGAAGTGCTAGTGGACTGCTTTTTTTGTTTTGATAATAAAAAGTATATTAAAAATAAAACGAATCCCAGCAATGGTATAGGCCTGTAACTAGACAGAGAGGATAAAACTGTTAATAGTGATGCAGAACAGACTATATATTCAATACATAATTTTTTTCTCAGTTTGGAAAGAATTAGTAAATACCTCAAATTAAACACTTACCTCTACATTAAAAATGAAGGAATGTGTTAAACATCTCTGAGGAATAAATGTTTTAAAATCCGCAGATCCAGATAACTTGTACCAGAGAGTCCAATAAGAGTTGTCTGAGGAAGAGGCTCTCTGGATTATTAACCACTGATATTAAATTTTAATAAAGCTTAGAATATCTAGGAGTTTCCAAAATATAGAGAAAGTGCTAACAGTTGATACTCAGAAATGGCAAGCCGAACAACTCAGGTAATAGCAGTCTAGTTAAACTGACATTGATCTCAGACAAAATAATGGAAAAGCTTATATGAGATTAAGTGATAAAGAATTAAAGGATACAAATATAAGTAATGCATTATTTTATGGAAAACAAGTAGTGTCAGGTAAACCTGATTTCATTCTTTCAAATTATTTAATAAAGATGGTAGATATAAAATGCTTAGATTTTTATAAAGCATTTGTCTTAGTATAGTTAGCATTATACAATAAAGAACACATTGAGTAAGTATTAGATGATTGGCAGCTCTCAAAAATAAGTCATCCATAAGGAGCCATCAATGGAGCTGTTTCTATTGGGATTCCATAGGAATCAGTAAACTCTATTCAAAAATTTTATAAACAACCTCACAATAAATATAAAATTACTTCTGAAAAATTGTGAAGAGAACACAAAGATTGGCGGAATGGTAAATGATGAAACAAACAGGGTGAACGATACTGCTATGTACATTTTTAAATGGATGTTGGAAAAATTGGAAGGAGAGCCTTACACTGAGAGAAACAAAAAGCTCAATTTAATTTAACAAAAAAAAGATTCAGAAGTGACTTTATCACATTGTATAAGTAACTTCATGCAAACTAAATACTCAGTTCTTTAATGTGGAGAATGAAAGCATTGGGACCACTCGAAGCTGAAGTCAGACAATTGGAAATGAGGCATAATGTTTCAGCAGTGAATGTGGTTAACCACTAGAGCAAAACTACAAAAGGAAGTGATGAAATTTCCATCTCTTGATGTCTTCATATCACACTCGATGCTCCGTTCTGGAAGATATATTTTAAGCAAATGCTAGTTATTTGACTTAGTACAGGTCTAGCTAGATGAAATGAAAAGGTCGATGTCAACAAGAGGTTAGATTAGATAATCTAATAGTCTCTTCTGGCCTTAAACTATACGAATTAGGCATTAAAGAAAATGTTAACAAGTTAACTACAGCCAGAGGAAAGAATTACATGGCTTCAGCATCAGGTTTGAACTACCTAGATGACCTGGAAGCATAGATCTGAATCCCAGCAGGACTTACTCTGCTGCACATCATTACAGTGTAAGACAATACCATGCCTTGTACGGTGCACATATTCAAATAGATGTTCTGCAGACTCTTCATAAGCAGTAAAGCACCCATAACTGGGTTACCCCAGCTTCCCCTTCTCCTGAGAATCCTTGATGCTCTCCATCCAGAGATGGGTGTGATTCATTTCTGCTGTTTGTACATAAAACTACATTATGCCAGGACTTATATTTTGTGCAACATGAAAGGTTGAATTTCCTCCTCACTGGAATTGGCAATGTTTCTTCCAGGATAAGATGAGGATATGAGCAAGAAATCTAAGCACACATCACTCAAAGATCCTATCCTGCCCCTCCAGCTCCAATCTCCCTACCCTTTCCCAGATCCTGGGGCACTGAATCACTCTGGACAGCAGTAATCTGGAATCTCCCTATTCAGGGGAATTCCCTGGCATGCAAGGAGAATTTCCAAGCAGCAGTGCAGTCTCTGATGCACTTACATTTTTTAGGTTTGGTTTTTTTTTTCTGTATCACTACAACTTCCATCACACATATTCTAGTCTCACAGATGTCTTTTCATGAAGTAAAAGCAAACAATGATACTGCAGAGATGCGTAACGGAACGGCTACACTGCAGTAAACACACCCGTGACTTGCCCATGCCAGCTGACTCAGGTTTGCAGGGACTTGGGGCCATAAAATTGCAGTATAGATGGGCTGGAGCCCAATCGAAAGAGATACCCTGTAATTTTACAGCTCCATAAAACCCAAGCCCTTGCTGGGTTGCCTGACACTAAGCAACCCAGCATGTTTTATTGCCATAGAGGCATAACCACAAGCAACCCCTTCCCTTTGTGTTTGAAGGGAGAGATCTGCATGGTCCTCTGTCTAGGCTATAGATATGGGGGGAACATTTGGGTTTTTTAAATGATAAAATTCACAAGAAAATTACCTTTAGCCAAACATCTGAGAAAGAAATTTATAGGGATTCCAAGTCTTTTCCTTCCACCAATATTAATTGATAACAAATCATGATAAATGATAAATAATGAGATGAACAGGGTGAACAGTACTGCCATGTAAATTTTTAGATGAGCCTCGCGTGAGTGAAATGCTACACTTTCGAAGTGCTGTGGCTGGCAGCATGCTAATGAGGCACTGAATATTTAAACAGCAATGAAGGGTCCTGTGGCACCTTATAGACTAACAGAAAAGTCTGAGCTTTCGTGAGCACAGACTCACTTCATCAGATGCTGGTTTCATGAGCACAGACTCACTTCATCAGATGCTGGTCTTATTGCCAAGACCAGCATCTGATGAAGTGAGTCTGTGCTCACGAAAGCTCAAACTTTTCTGTTAGTCTATAAGGTGCCACAGGACCCTTCGTTGCTATTACAGATCCAGACTAACACGGCTACCCCTCCGATACTTGAATATTTAAAGTTTTTCATAAGCATAGACATAGCCTGAAAGTTTAGAGAAACAAGGACCAAGTTTCTTCCAATTTGTATAATTGTTCTTCATAGTGATAAACCATTCTTTCATTGCCTGTTTATGAAAATCAATACAACTTAATAAAAAACTAGCATGTTTTGTATGTTTACAGCCACAAAGGGTTATTTCTTTACACTGGCAAACTTATGTGCTGGTCACGGTCAACCGGTATTTTCTCTCTTGCACAGTCCTGTTACTGCCTCTGATTACCAAGTTGAAGCCCATGGAAATGATTTGAAATATCAGATATTTATTGACTTTATGTTATCCTGGATATTTGATTCAAAATTTTATTTCTAAACTGACAAGGAATGCACTAGTCAAATGATGACTGATATGAGTCTCATTCAAGTTCAAAATATGAAATAAAGTAGAAGAGTAACAATAGAGCTTAAAAGCAAGAAAAAATTGGCATTCCTCAAAATAGCCAAAATGTGCAGTTATGATAGGGAAACGGTGGGAAAGAGGCGGATTTTCAAAAGTACTCAAACAGAAATTTTGCAGTGTTTTTTTTCTAACATTCCTTCTATTCATATGGCTTGTTAACTACTTAATTAAAAAAGTACAGAAGACACGTCTTCTCCCATATGGCCTCTTATAGATAATACAACTTCCTGAGCCCATCTACAAGGCACCTAACCTGTCTATGTTTATAATACTTTTAAAAGACCTTTTTCTATCATGCTGTCTATAATGAATCTATTTTGTGTATCAACTGCCTATTGTTGTTCTTTTCCTAACGTATGTCTGTCTGTTTGCCCTTACATAGTAAACTTCTGTATAGTTTGTATGTGCTACCTAATATTTCACATGGAATAATGTCAGAAAATATCATCAGAGATATTCTAGGAAAATGAAGTGTTTGATCTACGGTACATGTTGAACCTCTCTGGTCCGGCACCCTCACACTCTGCCCAGTGCCAAATGAGAGAATTTGCCAGCTCACAGGAGGTAAGTATTGTCTAGCAGCATTACTAACACTTCTAGTGCTTACTGGGCTCTGAGAACGCATTTAGGCATAAATTGCAGTTAACTAACAGCACAGAACACTGAGATCCAGGACTGGTGGCTGTAAACAAACTTTATAGGACCACAAGAAACTTGGTCAGACCCATGGTAAGTGGTCATCCAGCCAACTGACATCATGCTGGGTTGCAGATGTTGCCGGATGAGAGAGTGCTGGACTCAAGAGGTTCAACCTGTCATAGGACAATAAAAATGTTAAATACATTATTTTTATTAATAATAATACCAATTGTATCACATCTGTTCAAGGTTGTGATTAAGAACAGCTCTTCCTCGTCATTTGAACAATTCCTTACCTCAATACATGCACTTTCCTTCTTTCTCTGCACATTTTAACATAATTCTTTGATGTATTACAGTTTCTACATATTTGCCTGAATATTGGCCATTGCCTGTACTCATGCTGATTGACATGTCATTGGCATTGTTTCTTGCTTTCCATTTTTCTCTTCTAGGATGATTTAGTGACTGTAAACTTTGTCCTTGATAATTTAGCTATAGTACCTCAGACATAAGCCGTGTCTACACGTGCACACTACTTCGAAGTAGCGGCACTAACTTCGAAATAGCGCCCATCACAGCTACACGTGTTGGGCGCTATTTCGATGTTAACATCAACGTTAGGCGGCGAGACGTCGAAGTCGCTAACCCCATGAGGGGATGGGAATAGCGCCCTACTTCGATGTTCAACATCCAAGTAGGGAACGTGTAGTCGTTGCACATCCCACAACATCAAAATTGCGGGGTCCTCCATGGCGGCCATCAGCTGAGGGGTTGAGAGACGCTCTCTCTCTCCAGCCCCTGCGGGGATCTATGGTCACTGTGTGCAGCAGCCCTTAGCCCACGGCTTCTGGCTGCTGCTGCTGCAGCTGGGGGTCCACGCTGCATGCACAGGGTCTGCAACCAGGTGTCGGCTCTGTGGATCTTGTGTTGTTTAGTGCAACTGTGTCTGGGAGGGGCCCTTTAAGGGAGCAGCTTGCTGTTGAGTCCGCCCTGTGACCCTGTCTGCAGCTGTGCCTGGCACCCCTATTTCGATGTGTGCTACTTTGGTGTGTAGACGTTCCCTCGCTGCGCCTATTTCGATGTGGTGCTGTGCAACGTCGATGTTGAACATCGACGTTGCCAGCCCTGGAGGACGTGTAGACGTTATTCATCGAAATAGGCTACTTCAATGTAGGGTTCACGTATAGACGTAGCTATATACTGTGCCTTTGTTATTTGTGTTTGCTCTGCTGATTGGCATTTCAATTCAATCTCCCATGGTAATCATTCAGATATTTTTGTTGTTACCCCCCACCTCAGGACAATCTTGTTTTAATTAGAGAGTCATTGAATATTTATAGAACTGACTTTACAGTTTAAAGTCAGTGACAAACACAACCATTCTTTTCCCTTCATTTTGGATTCTCATCTTGAATATCACTCTTGCTCTCTCTCAGACACACAAGCAACATTTCTCTGAGATACAATGATCTGCAAATATCTTCATTACTTTTGCAAAGCTTTCCTCTGTTTTACTCCACCATCATTCGTACTGAGTGCATTTTATGTATCCCAAGTTTCTGTGCCTGCTACCGCTACAAGCAATCTTTTGCTCTTTCTCCAATTTGTTGGCACTAGTGGCCTTCATATGCTGCTCTGAGAGATGTTTGAACCATTTCCAGTCATACTCAGCATTTTCTCCAACTCTCAGAGCTGGAGATGGCATTTCTTGCAGGTGTAGAAGCATGTGGCAGTCGTTGCAATTTTGCTGCTCTTACTAGATCAGCCACGTGTTGTGCCATTCTCTCCTGGAACCAAGTAATATGTTACTGATGATCAAACCAGTGTCAAGGTAAACCCTTTATTTATTATGAACAGAACTATGTACAGAAATGAAGTAAAAAATTTCCCACCACCAATGTAGCTGCGGCCAGTGACTGTCCTGTCCTAGGTTGTTATGTATTTGGCACCAGGGGGAACCAAGTATCAGGCTACATCTAGTGTACAGGGAAAGTAGCATCTTTGCACTTGCTGGAGGACTCACTCTTCAGCACACTCTCTTCCATCCCAGCAGGGTTGGTCTCTGGTCTGTTCTGTGTCATTTTACCACTCATCTCCACAGCCTATTGGCCAATAAGTGCCTGTTGTCTTGCTGTAGCACGTCACTCCTGAATAGTCGTCTCATATGACCTGGAAGCTACTGCAATACTCTTGGCTCCTTTAGTGAACACTTGCATATGTCTTTCCAATGGCAGGGTCCAGGTCTTGTGTTTTCTTCCAAAGCTGTCAGAGCTTGTGTGTAGTATTTGTAACAACTTACTTGCTTCTTCATATCTTCTACCATTTACATTTTGCATTTCTCCACTACTTCTTTGAAGGTCACCAATGAGGAATTATATGGGAAGATACAGCCAAAAGAGAAGCTACTGCAGAAGGTTATACAATGCAAGTTACAGCTATTTGGCCATATTTGCAGAATGAACAATGAATGAAAAATCAAGACCCTGGTATTTGGCATAATGGATGGTTCGAACAGTAGAGGCAGACCCCACAGAGAATGGGTAGATGATATAGTAGATTGGTGCAGAACTACTTTACAGAAACTAAGCCACTCCACACTGGACAGGGAAAGGTGGAAGGAAATAGTGAGGGAAGCATCCAACTCCAATGGGCCCTGAGCCCATGGTTGATGATGATGATGATGACAACTACTTCTTTTGTCATTGGTCACAGGTCCTTCTTCACTGGCATACCTATGATGAACTATGCCTACGCATCAAAAATACTAGACAGAGATCTGGATCCTGAAGATCCTGAAGTGGGTTTTTTCCCTCTTTGTCTCTAGCATCTTTGCTCTTTTCACCAGTAACTCCACTTTTCCATTGTTCTACAAGTGTGCTGGAATGGGGAGCACAATGGTCATGTTCCCTAGGCTGAATCCCCCGAATTCAATGGGGACCATTTTCAATTAATACAATGTTAAGACTACCTTGCCTTGCAAAATGCACCTATGTTTCATGAATCACTTCCCTGGCTTCCATGGGCCGCGTCTACATGTGCACACTACTTCGAAGTAGCAGCGCCAACTTTGAAATAGCGCCCGTCACGGCTACACATGTTGGGCACTATTTCGACATTGAAATCGACGTTAGGCGGCGAGACATCGAAGTCGCTAACCCCATGAGGGGATGGGAATAGCGCCCTACTTCGAAGTTGAACGTCAAAGTAGGGCACGTGTAGACGATCCGCATCCCGCAACATCGAAATAGCAGGGTCTGCCATGGCGGCCATCAGCTAAGGGGTTGAGAGACGCTCTCTCTCCAGCCCCTGCGGGGATCTATGGTCACCGTGGCCAGCAGCCCTTAGCCCATGGCTTCTGGCTGCTGCTGCGGCAGCTGGGGATCCATGCTGCATGCACAGGGTCTGCAACCAGTTATCGGCTCTGTGGATCTTGTGTTGTTTAGTGCAACTGTGTCTGGGAGGGGCCCTTTAAGGGAGCGGCTTGCTGTTGAGTCCGCCCTGTGACCCTGTCTGCAGCTGTTCCTGGCACCCTTATTTCGATGTGTGCTACTTTGGTGTGTAGACGTTCCCTCGCAGCGCCTATTTCGATGTGGTGCTGCCCAACGTCGAAGTTGAACGACGACGTTGCCAGCCCTGGAGGATGTGTAGACGTTATTCATCGAAATAGCTTATTTTGATGTTGCTACATCGAAATAAGCTATTTCGATGTAGTGTGCACATGTAGACGTAGCCATGGTGTAGGATATCCAAGTCTCCAAAGGTGCAACAGATTCTGTCATGAGACTCTGTCTTTCCTTGAGAGTAGGCACATCATCTCCAGTCTTTTCTCACAGGCAGGTAGACTGCTCGTTTGGCTTATTTGAAACATTTTCCCACTGCTGATTATCACAAGACCAGCCAGTGTCACGATTCCCACTAAGAACCGCATTTGCTCATCTGTACTTGGATCTTGTCACGAACGATGGTCAATACCCAGGTGTGATGCATGTACTTATTTATATGAGTCATCACACATCTTCTGACAGGACCCTCAAATAACTAGGATCCCGATGCAGTAACAGGTTAGATTATTTCTTTCCCATAGAGACAACTTGGCATCATTTTTGAGGCCTATTACTAATGTCTGACTTTTATTATAATTTATTTGATCAAGTTTTGGTTTACCTAAGTCAGGCTATGTCTTCATTGCCTCAAAGGTGTTTTCGCAGTGAGGTGGTTAATACATTCTCCTACTATACAATCAGAGTGAAGACAAGTCACCAAGTTTTTTCTGTGCTGTAGTTAAGTTAGCTCAACTACATGTGGCATCATAGTGTTGACCTCATCTACCTATGGCACAGTAGAAGCTTTCTTTGTCCTATCTTAACTGAGACAATACAACAAGAGAAGTAACAGATTTTTTTTGCTGCAAAAACACACCACTTTAGCAATAAGACATCACTTTGCCTGTTATTGTCATTGTTCCGCTGTTACTGTCCTGATTTGAAATTGAAGCCAAAATGGCATTTCTAAATATAGTTATTTTCTTCAACCATCAAGTATAATTACATAAGTTTATGATATTTTTATTGGCTTATATCATGTGTGTGCATTATATATCCATAACACGTAGCTTGGGGCTTTTTTACATAAAGCTATATAAATTGTTACATCAAAATAGAAACAAATAAGGAACTCCTCAAATATTCAGTTAAAATAATCCTATATATGTACTCTGACTTTTTTTCATCTTTTGTTATAATAATCTCTCTGATTACATGAACACTCTCTCCAGTCTGTGCTTGGCTGGCTCTAAGGCACTTCTCAGCAAGTAAACGAATAGCTCTACAGTACAGCTCATTTCCACATTATACCAGATTTCATCCTACCATATCAACAGTCATGCAGCCAAGAAACTGAGCTTTCTTACACATTGTTTCCATGGTGTTTATGTGTTTCTCCCCAAAACAGACAGATGCAGATTAAGCAATGCATGTCAATCTCATTATGGGACTGTGAAATGTGCAGAAAGTTTGCTGCACACTCATGCAATCATACACATTGTGAACATCCTGTTTATTTGCCCTGTTCTCTGATGATTGGCTGTGGTGTATCAGCACATTACTGACAGCTGGGAATTGCTCCAGTGGAACATGCCTTTCCTATGACAAAGATCCAGAGAGCAACACTAACATGTGTCTGGCCATTATTTTATCCATACAATACTGCACAGTTTCTCCAAATGAATAGCACATTGGTTGCTTGAGTTTTGCTGGAACACTGCTTGACGGGCCCTCAGTGACCTTTGGAGGCCATCTAAGATAATAAATCCTTGGACCCCCAGTTCCGGAATGCTTTGGGCAAGGTCAGGATGGCAAATTTCCCACTTCCACAATATCAGATGTTACGGTAATTCCTTTTAGCTAATGTGTAAGAGCAAAGGAATTTCTTCAAACCTCATCTAGGCCCTGTGGAATCTGTTGAAAATGCATGACAGCTGTAGGCTTTGGCTGGGTTCTGCTTGTGAATGTATGAGATTTGGAAGCTATTCAGATTGGGAAAGGAGGGAATGACTGTACGTTCAGCATGTACCATTGGTCTCTTCCCCAAATCCCATTTCACACAGTGAAGCTGTATCACAGTTCTATTGTTATGGCTGTCATGCATTCTTCATGACTGAGTGTTGTGGATAATATCCAGCACAGAAAAACACAGATGTGCGCAAAAAGAAAAGGGATTTCAATAAGCCATGAGAAAAGGAAATTGAGTAATTCAGCCATTTTTATAGGAAGTAGTGAGGCGCTAAGAAGAAAACAGCTAAGAGCTAGCTTGCTTCGAGCTCTGTGTAGACACACAAAAAGTGAAAAAGTCAAAAGGTCTCCCTGGCCTTGCAGAGGCCAGTACAATCTCAGACCAAGTTCTCCTAAACCCAAACAATTCTGACAAAATAAGCCAAATCTAGACAGGGCAGGGACACAGCCCCACTTGCTCTCTGTATCTCCCGCTCAAAGAATAAAGTAGCACCAGATACTTTATACTGCAGTACATTTCCTCTGTACTCCTATGACTCCCTCAGGCAGAGTGGACTTAATTCTCTACTGCCTCTTCTCTTACTTCAGCTGAGGTAAGCTGGCATAGTTCCAAAATGAGTGTGAAGCCCTTTCTCCTCAGTTTTCCCATGTTTAATTAACCAGCCAAGATGAAGGCAGTGGAGATTCAGGCCCAACGCCTTTGATAGCTGCCTCCACACTCCCCTATTACACTCTGTAGCTGGCAGCCTTTATCCAAATCTAAATTTGTACAGCAGCTCAAGTTAAAGGTGAAACACTAGGAAAAAGTTTGCAAAGGAATCATATTTCTAGAACAAGAAACTTCTCCACACATTTGAATACTAAAACTTCACATTGTGTCTCTTACAAGCTTCACTGTATTGGTATTTGCCCTGAAGCATTATTTACACTAAAAATCTCTCTGGTCTGAATCCAGCCTGGGCAACAGCCTCCTACTGTTAAACTAGAAAATTATTATAGTCATAAAAGTCAAGTAAAATTGCAGATTCTATAATGCCTGAGAATCCCCAAGAACCAATCTAGGAGGGTAAAGAACAGTTTCTGAAAACACCGTTTCTAGATTCCAAAGGTACAGAGAAAGCAAATAGGAAATATATGAAGGTCCCCTTGATATGTTCAGGGCTTACATTTTTGAGACATGACATCCAAAAGGTATTATTTCACAAATTAGAAGCTTAAAAACTGCAAACACCAAAATGTGTTGCCATCCCATGGTCCCTCACACTGAACACTACCTAGTCAATGCAACAATCAGAATTAGAACAAAGAATAAGAGCCTTCAGGAGACTAAATTCTTTTAGGGCTCGTGCAGTAAACACAAGTTACTGAGGTGCAAAAGTGTCCAGGAACCCTGTAATGGAAAGGAATTGATACAGTGAGACACACTCAGATGCTCCTAGCAAGTGTCTCATGTCCCATTCTACAAAGGAAGGTGAAACCCCCCAAGGTCACTAACAGTGGAGAATTTTGTTTCCAACAAATAGAAGAATTTTTCCCAGCAAGCACCCCACAGAGGCTATAATGCCATGTTTTCTTTTACATCTGCACATTATAAATCGCGTGCATGCTAACGTGCAGCTGTAAGTTTGTTCAATAAATCAGCAAGACCCAGTTCAACAGGGTTTTAAAATTACTAATTTAATTTGAGTATTTTTTAACGGAGAAGCAAGCAAGTAACAAGGAGTGGGGTCTTGACCACAGGACACAGTGATAAGCCACATTAAGTAGCTCATTTGGGAAAGGGGGTGGCAAAAGAGACAGGTCGCTCTGGCTGAGTGAAGCACAGAATCTTTGCCTATACTAGAGCAATCTGTCTACAGAAGTTTCTGTCAGAAGATATCTTCCAACAAAATTTCTGTTGACAGATCGCAGCCAGACTGCAAAGCGGATGAAAAGAGCGATCCGCTCTGTCAACAGAGAGCGGCCGGACTGCCCAGCCACTCTCTTAACAAAACGGCCAACTGAAGGCACAGCAGACAGGGCTGCCCAGTGTCCAGACTGGCTTTCTGTTGACAGAATCTGTCAACAGAAGCATTCGTCCTCATGGGCAAGCGGGATAAGGCTGTGGACAAAAGTGCTGTATTCTGTCAATTTACTGTCAACTTAATGCCCTTGGGACTCTGGACACTCCCCAGGTTTTGTCGACAAAACCCTCTAGTGTAGACATAGCCACAGAGTGGAAACGGAGGCTCCTGCAAGGGAAGCCCTGAGTTAGCACGTACAACCAAAGGACAACAAGACTGGAGGTGCTGGGGCCAACGACAGCTACAACATCCTGTACCAACACAAGGGGGATGCTCTGAGGGTGAGTGATGCATTTTGGCATCTTCAGCTTGCCTCCTTCTATACCCACCTTCCCCGGACACAGTCTGTAGGCAGAATGTAAATCAAAATCACTGGACTGTGTATTGCCAACCATAGAATCATAGAGCTGGAAGGGACCTCAGGAGGTCATCAAGTCCAGCCCCCTGCTTCCAGCAGGATCAACCCCAACTAAGTCATCCTAGCCAGGACTTTGTCAAGCCGGGACTTTAAAAACTCTATGGATGGAGATTCCACCACCTCTCTAGGCAACGCATTCCAGTGCTTCACCACCTTTTTGGTGAAATAGTTTTTCCTAATAAAGCTAAGCCAAGCTAAGACACATTTTCTCTTTCTTAAGATGAGCACAGTAAAGCAACATGACTTTGCAATTGCACATATTTTAAATGTCTTAAGTTTCTTTAGCAAACACTTAGTGAACTGCAAATGTACAACACCACTGAACTGATTCCCAGATTTCCTTTGTTTGGCTTTACACAAAGAACCACTAGATCATGAACCTGGGAACCTTTATAACAATGGAGGACAGAAGCCTTCTCAAGAGGAATGAGGGAATGACCGCCGTCTCATTTAAAAATCTAAGTCTTTCTTAAATGATGCAATGTATGCTCCTGTGATGCATCTGCCAAAAGAACACCAAGAACAAGCTGAATTCTGCAATCATTGTGATCGACATGGAGAAACCGTTTGGTTTGCACAGGTAGTAATGGTTCAGTGCAAAATTAAGAACAATTGCCAACTTAAACACCAGTATGTATCAAAAGCCTCATTGTTACAGGAGACAGACAACAAAGAAATGAATGAGGAAAAAGTACAGAACCTGTCATCTGAAGTTCCATTGATTTTTTTCCCCTCACTTTCCAGGGAATTAATATAAACAGGCTATTTCATCTCAACAGAAAGATGCTATTTATATACAACACTTGCAAAAATTAACCTGCAGAAATAGTACAAAGCATTACAGTAAAATTACTGAGAGCTGTAAATGCTTAGATTATTCATGTATACTATTGTCCCAGAATATTTTAAAACAAGGGAAGTGGCTGAACACAAAAGGTGGTATCCTTGCTTTTCAGCGTGATAAAACCAACCACAACCTGCTAGCAAACATATTAGTCCCTACAGTATAAGAAAGCACCATTGAAATCGATAGAAGTCTTGTCATTGATTTTGACTAGGCCAAGATTTCACCCACTGTCTGATTTATGCAAACTCTCTAATCACTGTTCTCTCAAGTGCATGCAGATCTTAAATTGAAGGAGTTGCATTCTGAACATACTGTCAGTCTTAAAACTAGTTTATTTCTAAAATTATAGGTGTTGAAGATCTTATTAGAACTCTGAAGATATGCTAAATTTTATTTATTAAATCAACCAACCCTTCTGCGGTCATTGTAGATTTGTTTCTACAAATAAAATTTCAACACAGTAAAGACAAGTTATGCTAAACATGCACAGAATTCATGAGTATTAGGTTTCTTTATAGAACCTTAACAAGCAACAGGGAACTTCTGGTCTGTCACTAGCCCTTTTCTAGGATATTCGTGATCCAGATTCAGTGCTTAGTGTAAATCCAGAACAACTCTATTGCTCCACTTTTGCTTCACTGAAGTAAATGGAGTAATCACTGATATTGGAATCTGGATTACAGGTCATCAATCATATGTATGTAACATAAGAAAAGAGAAGAACCTGTTGGCATTAAGTCCCAAGGACACATAAATGAACTAGGACCCTACTGGTTTAACACAACTAGCACAGAAGTCAGTGTGTGAAATGATCAACAAAAAGACACAATCCAAAGAAGAAAAATGGACACAAAATCAATAGATTTCAACTTCGTTCAAAAAGACTTGGAGGAAGACCATAATGGAAAGTTAACTTCAGACTCACTTCAGGAGCAGTTACTATGCTTTATGTACAAGCTAGACATTTTTTGTGAATTAATTAACCTTTAACACCTTCTGTTGCTTGAAATACAAGATGTAACAGCAAAGGAAGATAAGGATAACTCAAAATTAATATGATGCAAATATTCAACATATTAATTCAGCCATGATGATTCCGAAGCTCTCTCAATAATCATCTCCTCATCCATATTCAAGTTTTGCTTTTAAATTTGTTTCTAAAGGACCAGTAGAAAAATATTATACACATCAGATCCTTGGAAATATTTACATAAATTCTGTTTGTCCAAACTGCATGTAATAATTAGAGCAGTGTGTTCCACTTCAAGGAAATACACTTTTGTTCATGTTGGATCTGATATTAGGCTACTGAAAAACCTCTGTTTCATTATCCTTACTCTGTCCATTATTTCTATATCTCATACCCATGTTTGATCAGAGAATAACCCAAGTTTCTGCTTCTTCACACTTTCTTATTATCATGGGCCCTGGAGGAAGGGAAGCAGAATGGGAAGGCATGCAACCTTAGCACAGATAGGCTATGTCTACACTAGAGGGTTTGGCTACATGAAAGGGAAGAGCATTTCAGTGCTCTGCTACATGTTTTTCATATGGTGTCTAAAAATGACAGAGTTCACATGCAATGCAAGCAAAGCAGCAAGTGGGTGGAAAAAGTACTTGAAATTCTAATATCTGAATCCTAAAGGTCTGTTTATAGCACAACACATAAAACTTTCAGTCAGCCTGTCCTAACATCTACATGGAATGATTATCTTACTCCATCAAGTTCTGTGACTTGTTTATATAACTAAAGGCTATATTTGCCTGTTCAGGTGACTGTATTTGCTGCTATTGGCTTCCTCCAAGTTAAGAAGAAATAGCTCTCCACCTTGGTTTTGCTACATGAGCACAGAATTTAATGCACAAAAGAATCTCTTGAAAATGATTCAAAAAGCAGACTCAAAGTTAATTCTCTAATATTACCAAACTTAACTCGGAAAAATATTTCAGTATATGTTCTGTCTTTACACCTATCAGCCTTACTGATATATATAGTATTTTGCCACCCAAAAACCCCCATTGATTTGAAAGGGATAATTCATAAGTAGCTCTCAGTGAGCCTAATCGAAATGCCATTGAAGCCAATGGGTGTATTTCCATAAACTTCAGCATGCTTCAATCAAACCAAACATTAGTAACACTAAACGAAGCAGGCCCCGACATTACAAAGCCCTATGGATTATACCATGATTTTAAAATGTGTCTCTTAATTTTATTGTTGCTGCTTTTAGGCTACAATCGCATTTTAACTTGTTACAAAAGTAATATACCACTAGTACACCATGAATCTACTTTAAGCGTTCTAAGAGCTTGATTGTCCCTCAGTTGACTCACCCATGCTCGGGCCTAAGCAGAATAAGACTGAAGGATGGCACACAGCTAGCGCATTCCTTCCGCAAGCCCTACAATTCTGGGAGGGACTCCTAAGAAGCATTCCCTCTTGGATCTTCTACAGTGTCCTGGCTCCTCATTGCATCTAATGCAACTTTGTTTCAACCTGTGTTAAAACAAACCTCTCATAGGGCCAAATTCTCAGATCCTTATTCCTTGACCCAGAAATTTTTGTTTAATTTATAGGCTTCATGGTTAAACTCACTTAGTTTACTGTTCCTAGAAGCCAGCCAAGATCAGCAATAGAATTTTTTCACAATGTTCTGTCTACACACAGTGCACTCCAGAGATCTGTTTATGTGATCTATTATTTATTGGGTAAAAAGAGATAAAGTGGGTGTAATTTGTCCAATATAGTTTTGGATGCAATACACATCAACTCATATCATCAGGGGCTCATAAGGGAATATTGAAAAAGATGGGTCTTGGGGAAAGGGCAAAAACTGCACAATAGCACAAACAGAACATCCAGTGCAATCCCAGAATAATACAGAAGAAAAGTTTGCAAGCCCTGGGCAATTTGCACACAGCAGACTTCCCTAGGTAAAAAAATACTTATTATTCACTGTGGTTTAGGTTTCCAAGAAGTCACTTTCTAAGCTCTGGTTTTATAATCATTCCTGTCTCAGAAAGAAACATATTTCCAGCAAATCTGTATCAGCAAAATCATGTCATATACAAAGACTGACTGGCTGGCCGGCTGTAATCTGCATGTGCACTGTTTTCAGTCTGATTGTGTCTTTTGGGCCGCTTCCATTCACGGGGACACTAATGGAAAAGTTTTGATGTATGCTAATTGATGTTTGTCCAAGCATTATGAAGCAATAATCCACAGGAGCCACAGAAGCTTTTAGGAGGCAAAGTCGAGTGAACAATCAACGTTTTGAGTGGATTACCGCAAGTCCACACCCAGCTGAAGCTGATTTACAGCTTTTCATCCTGCCACAATGATTCTATAAATAAAGCAAAGAATGTTTTTGTTCTCTCTTAATCCTTTCTATTATGTGATCTTGTACGCTGTCTCACGCAATTGGTGCAGTGAGCCAAAACTGCAAACTCGAGGAATCTTTGCTGCAAGAGTGGGGCATGTTTTACGGCTATCGTGTTGGCTAGCACATGCTAGGCACACATCAAATTATCAACAGGAGCTGACAAATCGCCTGCGGGTCAGTCCCTTAAGAACAAAAAATGAAATGATTGGTAAACCTAAAAAAATGTGGCCTAGATCAGGCTGCGATAAGCATATTATATACCCTGATTATATAACAAAAAGCCAATAGTGGTGATCTGAGAGGTTTTGGGTTTTTAGTTTGTTTATTTGGGGGGGGATTGTTTTTTGCACAGGATAGTGTAACGTTAGCTATGGCTGAGCTGAAATATGGGAAATAATTGTCTTCCACCTTCACCCTACACTGTGGCCATGTCTACACTAGCCCAAGGCCATGCAAATGGCCATTTCAAAGACGACCAATGAAGCACTGAAATACACATTCAGCACCTCACTAGCATGCGGGTGGCCGTGGCACTTAGTAATTGCCACGGCTCGCTGCTGTGCAGCTCATCCAAATGTGGGTCCTTTTTGAAAGGACCCCAGGAACTTCGAAATCCCCTTATTCCGATCAGCAGATTTTGAAGTTGATGGGGTCCTTTCGAAAAGGACCCCCATCTGGACAAGCCGCATGGCAGAAAACCGCAGCAATTTCGAAGTGCCATGGCTGCCCACATGCCAATGAGGTGCTGAATATGTATTTCAGCACTTCATTAGTAATCTTTGGAATGGCTATTTGCATGGCCATTTTGAAGTTTTGGGCTAGTGTAGATGGTACCATTGGAAGCTGGTTCAGAATTACTGAGGGCGTCCGTCAGGGTTGTCTGCTCTCCCCCACGCTTTTCAACATTTTTCTGGAGCGCATCATGATTGATGCCTTGGAAGACCATGAAGGAACTGTCAGTATAGGGGGCAGAATAATCACCAACCTTCGCTTTGCTGACGATATAGACGGATTAGCTGGAGGAGAAGAGGAACTTGCCAGCTTGGTAGAATGGCTGGATACCACCTTGAAAGCCTATGGAATGGAGATAAATGCAGAAAAGACAAAACTGATGACCAATAACACCAATGGCATCAGTAGGGATATAATGGTGAATGGACAAGCTCTTTAATGTGTGTCCAACTTCAAGTACTTGGGTGCAATCGTGTCAGATGAGGGTCCAGACCAGAAGTCCTCTCCAGAATAGCGCAAACAAAAGCAGTGCTTACAAAACTTAGACCCATCTGGAGGGACAAGAACATCAGTCTGAGATGGAAAGTAACATAGATGCACTCACTGGTTATCTCAGTGTTCTTGTACGCTTGCGAAACGTGGACCCTTACAGCAGAATTGCAGAAAAAGATCCAAAGCATGGAGATGAGATGCTATAGGAGGCTTTTGGGCATCTCTTATATTAAGCAGGTCACGAACGAAGAAGTACGACATAGGATCAAGCATGTCATAGGCCCACATGACGACCTGCTCACTGTGGTGCAGAAGCGCAAGCTCAGATGGTATGGCCACGTCTTCAGATCATCAGGCCTTTCAAAGACCATCTTGCAAGGCACAGTACGTGGTGGTAGAAGGAAAGGCAGGCAAAAGAATAGATGGGAAGATAACATCAAAGAGTGGACAAACCTGAATGTGAGCAAGTTACAGAGAGCTGCACAGGACAGGATGAGGTGGAGTGAGTTGATCAGTAAGTCATCTGCGGTACCCCAACGACCCTCAAAAGGGGTTATGGGATAGAGATGAGATGATGAGACGTAGCCTGTAGGTTGAGTCTGAATGCCATTTTGAGATCACAGGCTATGTTCCATGGCGTTCCCAGATGGTAACATCTGCTTCTGCTTCTTTCTCATCCACTTACATTCTAACATTTTGTCTCTTTTCTGCCATATTGCCACTGATTTTGAAACCGTAATTATAACATGGTTTCAATTTTAAAAGATGGCAAATAATTATTCATTTGTACCTAGTCCTTCCCCATTAGAACCAACGGCCAAACTCCCAATAACTTCAGAGAAAACAGGATGAGACCCCGCACACTAATTTTTAATTTGGTTTGACATCAGCTGACCATTCAACAAATTAGCATTATGACATTTCAGTGTGAGACCTTCCACTGAGCTTTCTGGGACCTGTGAAAAATAACTGGAGATAAAGCTAGAGATGGCTGTTCTGAAAAAAAAAAATGGGATGCCTTTCAGATATACAGGACGTGAGTATTTTGATTACCCGAGTTACTTTGTGGCTTACTGGTAAGATCCTGGCCCACATCCTTTACAACTGATTTCTGGTAAGATCATAGCTTGCATCCTTTACAACCAGGTTTTGCTATATGTGTTCAAAAATGGCATCAATCCTGAAACCCAGTGTGGATTTTGTGCTGGTTCAGGCACTGTTGATACGATATCTGCAGCCAGACAGATACAAGAGAAATGAAGAGTGCAACATCAGGACCTCTATATGATCTTCACCGACTTGACCAAGGCGTTCAACAAGGTCAATAGAAATGAGCACTGGAAAATACTTGGGCAAATTGGCTGTCCTGGAAAATGTATCAATATTGTTTGGTCTTTTCATGATGGCGTGCTTATTGTGTCCTAAACAATGGAGAGACAGCAGCACCTTTTGAAATATCAAATGATGCAAAGCAAGGATGTGTCCTTGCCCCTCTCCTGTTCAACAGCTACTTTTCAATGATGCTGTTAGTTGCTTTTAAGGACTGCCCGTTGGATACACCTATTAAGTTCCAAACAGATGGTACTGTTTTCGATCTCCAGAGACTTCATGTTCACACTAAAGTTTTTACTACAACTATCCATGACCTTCTGTTTGCTGATGACTGTGTATTGTTGGGTCATTCAGTGAAGAATGCACAGGAGCTTTTTGATCACTTTGTTACTTCTGCTCACGCTTTGGACTCACAGCGAGTCTCAGAAAGACAGAAGTTATGTCTCAGCCTGTTTGGAAACAGCCCAGCACTCCAGTGATCACTGCTGTTGGTACAGTCCTTAAGGGTGTTGACAAGTTCTGCTACCTTGGAAGTGTACTGTCCTCTAGTACAAACATGAGTCATGATGTATCCTCTTGACTAGCCAAAGCCAGTGCTGCCTTTGAAAAATTGACCAAATGCCTATGGAATGATCATGTTGTTAAAGGTAACAGTTTATAAGGCAGTTGTCCTGAATATCCTGCTGTATGGCTCAGAGCCATGGGCAATATATCACCACCATATTTTGAAACTTGATCAGTTCCATATGTGCTGCTGAGGAATACTGCCCATGTGAATTGGTGGGATAAAACTCCTAACGTAGTTTCTTCAGCTCTGTAGTGTCGTGGGTATGGAAGCAATGTTTATGAGCAGAGAGTTTCACTGGATTGGTCACCTTATGATGATGGATGATACATGGCTACCAAAGATGTTCTTCTATAGCCAGCTTGCTCATGGAAAGCGCCCTCTCGGTGGTCAGTATCAGCACTATAAAAGACACCTTAAAGGCCAATGTGTATCTCCCAGTGACCTGGAAACTCTAATTTAGAACAGTTTGTTCCAGTGGCAAACCACTGTACAGACTCTAAATTGCTTTTAGAGTCAGCATATGCAGGCATTACAGGAAAAGTGTAGGATCCAAAAAGAACATACAACACTTGTAGTTGGCAGCTTTTTACGTGACATATGTAATCAGATCTGCCAATCAACAGTTGGTTTAGTTGCTCATCAATGGCATCATAGAAGATGAGATCTGTCGATTGACAGCTCAGTCCAAGAAGACGACTTAAATATTCTGATTACCTAAATTACCTCAGAGTCTCTTTGGAATGGTGTTAAAAATCCACAGGTAGCTTTTGTCAGCTGACTCAGGGAAAGAAGTTCAAACTAAGGGGTTCTTGAATTGTCATGTGGACTTTGGGGCTTCACTGAACCCCCAAGCTCTGGGAGCCTGAATGTCTGCATCCCGAACTAACAGCCCCACAGCCCAAGTTATCTGGCACAGGCCAGCCATAGCTGTCTGAATGCAGTGCAGGCCTACTCTTTGCTGCCAACATCATTAGAAATTAAAAAATTTCTGAAGTATTACCCACATAAATCAGTATTGCCAAAGTGATAACACAGCACTAATTTCTAGTGGCCTAAAATAGTAATGTCATAACCCTACACATGCATTTATTCTATGAAGAATTTAAAATATATTGGCAGTTAAGGATTCATTATTATTTGTAGGAGGAGGAGGAGGAGGAGGCATCCTTCAGTCTATGTAGACTATGGATCACGCCCTTCATGCCATTTGGAATCACTTTGCAGTAGTATATAGCTGCTCCATTCATGGACCTGTATCCCATTTGGTTAGAAGCTGAACAAATGCAGAACAAAGACAGACCCTGCCTCAAGGGGCTTTCAATCTCAGTTTGAGACAAGACCACAGATGAGTAAGAATGAGCTTTTCCTTCTCTAGCCAAATTTTAGAAAGTTTGAAGGTTGAAGTACACAAAGGTTTGTATACTTAGATAGAATCTGGAAAACTGAGTGGAATTCGCTTGAGCAGGCTCTCACTAGATTTTGGGTGATTCTTGCTTCCATTCATGCTGAAATAGTATTAAAACTATATTTCTCATGGCACTTCCTCTTCCAACCCTGGGCAGAAGCCTGAAGTTTGATGGTAATGAAAGATTAAAAGTATTGTCCAAATGAAAAAAATATTACTTGTTGTGTCAGACCTTGAGCTGGTGCAAATGGGTGACAATGCACCTCACTGGAAACACTCCAATTTATCTTGGTTCATTGTTTTGAAACAAAACGAAAAAGAAAGCTTTGCCCTAAGTTGTGTTGTTTTGTTTCGTTTTGTTTTTGGCGGGGTGGTGTTCAAGGAATCCTAGAAGTTGTAAAGACCCAGTTAATTCAGTCCCTTCCAATATTAAATTAAAATGGGCATGATAGGCTGTTATGTTTTTTTGTTTTGTTTTGTTTTCTTCAGTGCTTTGCTAAATGTCACAAATAGATAGCAGGCTTCCATCATTTACCTCGGAAAATGGTTCCCTAATCAAATACAGTTATGGAACAGCCCTACAGAATTTAATGTGGATGAAAAATATAGTCTTTATAGATGTTAATTAAAAGCCTATTTAATGTAATGAAATGAGTGATATTCTTTTTAAAGGGATTTTTTATTTGAATCCTAGAACAGAAATATAAAATTTCTATTATATTCTTGGAAGGTTCAAAGAGCCTACACAAATGTTACAGTCTATTAAATGACGTGATGTTTTTTTTTACATGTGCTGGTAACAATACAGCAGCTCTTCCAGATCTTATTAGCTGAGTAATTGCCTAAATTCCTGTTATTAGAGACAGAGGGAATGGCTGGCCTGGCACAGAGTGATGCAGGATATGAACTTCAATCTAAAGGATAGGCAAATAATCAGAGCCATGGATTTCACACATGCTTTCTCGCTCTCTCGCTCGCTCTCTTGCGCTCACTCACACACAGAGTGGGAGAGACAGAGCGCTCTGTGCAGCTAGTTCCTGCTGCCTCAAAGCAGTGGCACCAGTCCCACCCATGACATTTTGCACTTACTCAGGTTTGCACAGAGCAGGGAGCCAGAGCGCTACAGCCCAACTAAGTGGTCCTGAACTAAGTCAGAATGGCTAATGCAGGAGCACTCTGGATTGGTATGACAACTGTGTAGTCACAATACCAATGAAAGATTTAGCCATGTCTCATACAGGCAGAGGAGCAGCTGGGACAAGTTTCAGTGAGTTTAATTTGGACTAAAGTAAGGTAAATGGTTAAGTGACCCCTGGTTTGGATTGAGGGATGTGAGGAATGTGAGGGAGAGCTAACACCCTTTTCTGGACACTCCAAACATTCAGTTAACTACAGTCTTTTCCAAATAGTTTACTCTTGAGACCGAAGATGGACTGTCTTGTCTGCAAGGATTAAGACCATAGACAGTGAGTCCTAAAGAGTCGTTAGGAATGCTATGGAAACAGGAAGCCAGTTGGCAGGAGTCCAGGAGAGCCAAGGGAAACAGAGTGTTGGCTTTTTAATTTGAACCAGTGATCTTCCTGTTCCTGTTGTTGTGTGACCAGAGGAAAGCCTTGGAGGACACAAAATAAGACCGAGAACCAGGCATGAAGACTCCAGGGACATCCATGCCTAGGGAAGGACTAAATCTTGAAACAATAGATATGTGAGTAGAAAAGGGAACGTTTGCTGAGTGGTGATCAGGTTATTTTCTTTTATTTTGGGGTTTATTGGACCTCTCTGTGCTAAGCACATATAACCCCCTCACTCACACTGGACCCTCTCCTTTTTGAAGGAGCATGTAACGAGTCACTTTGGCAGATGTTAATGAGACACTGCCACAAATATGCAACACCTCATTAGCATAACTGTGGCCACGCGTATTTCGAAAGTGCCACTATCAAAATGTGCAGCGCCCATGTAGACAGGGCCCTTTCAAAAGGACTGCCCCAGACTTCAAAAGCCCCTTCTTCCCAAAACCAAATGGGAAGGGGGTTTCGTAGTCCAGGGAGTCCTTTCAAAAAGCCCCTGTGTACCTGGGCAGCATTCATTTCTAAAGCAGCACTTTTGAAATGTGTGTGGCCACCATTATGTTAATGAGGTGCTGCCTACTCATGGAAGTCCCTCATTAGCATCTGCCAAAGTAGCTCATTACCATGCCCCCTCCAAAAGGAGGGGTCTAGTGTAGCCACAGACTTCCAGGATAGCTCTTCTGGAATAGTTTATTTCAAAATAAGGCTGCAGGGTAGACACACCATGGGTCTTTTGTTCTGGTGAAAGAACCAGATTCTAGGCTGCTTTACACTTGCATCCACCTCAGGTGCTATTAAGAGCTTGCCAGCCAAGTATCTATCAGAAGATCTTCTCGTGCCTTCCATGGCTTCAGTAAATTTACATAATAGTCTCCATCGTCTTGACAGGTAGCTTGATCTGATACTCAACTGCACCCATTTGTCTCAGCACCTCAAAAAGGCCTTGCCAGCAGTACATTAGTTTTGACTCAAAGAAGAGTAACAACAACAACAACAACAACAGCCCATTTCCAAGGTAGGTTAGTAAGCATGCCTCTGCCGAGCCCAGATAAGGTTCTCCTTTGTGAACATGTTCAACTTCCTAGAGTGGCAAGGTGAGTGAGGTATCTTTTATCAGACCATCTTCTTTTGGGCTGTGGCTACACTGAGCCCTAGCACCAACAGTTTGATGCAAATAAGCAGTCTCAAAAATGCAAAATTGTGGCTCATTTGCATATTTGTGCAACTAACGTTCATGAGGCTAATTTACATTTTTGCAGCAGAAATCCAGCAGTGTAGACGTAATTCTGAAGGCAAAAACCCCCTTTGTCAGCAGCACTTTATGCCTGATTTTATTCCTTCTTGACATTGTGATCTGCTACCTATTGACACTGAATTGAAAGAGCAATACTTCCTTATCTCATGATGCACCTCCAGCCAGAAAAAGTGAGACAGTACCAGCTCCAGGCCTTCTTATACCCTAGATGCCCTGCACAGGGAATATTGTGTGCCAGTTAAATTAAGGTCCTTCAGTACTTACAGGATATTGGTAGAGGAGCTCTTATTACCCTTACTGCAGCTCTCATTCCACACAATACAGCTGCTTTTTCTCCAGCACAAGGTGATGTTATGCCCCAGGTGCTGTGGGATCTGTTGCCTCCCCATTCATGGATACCACCTGTTCATTAGTATGGCTCAGCATTGCCTTGCTGCTCTTGGACAAAGGTTCACCCTTACAGAAAGATCTTGAGGTCTATAGCTGCTGTAGGCCATCCCTCTAGCTGGTCTTTGTCTCTGGGATGTCCTTTCCTGGGGGGATTTCAGTATTCCCAGGACAGATAATCTCTGTAATCTCCAGGATGGAGCCTACCATGAGTCTCTGCTGTTGCATAGATTATATCCTTAAAGATTTGCTAAAAGGCAGGCTAGTTTCAGCCTATAATCACTGGATATACTAATTTTTCCACTAGTGCTACTGTAATTGTGCCAGTGTGGGCCACCATGTCACTTGCAGTGGTTTATTGCGCAGGGGTTTACTTCTGCATGTATGCACTATGGGCAGATCTTCCCCTCCATGACAATCATCTCAGCCACTACGGCTGTTTGTATCATTGTTTAGCATCACCTCAAGTCCACAAGTCTCAGTACACCTCCCTTTTGATCCAGATCAGGATTGTCGACTTGTAGGGAACCCACTTGCAGGTTTTCTCTTCTGCCTTCCAGCTCTTTGTGTAGTGCCTGTCCACTAATGGGCACTTTTTCATCATATGTCTCTATTGTCCACAAGAGTAGCAGATTACCACTCTTATCCCTTGGTCTCCTTCCTGGCAAGAGGACGCTTTAGACTATGAGGAAGATCTGTCTCTGAGTACAAAAGCTCCACATCAGTTGTGTGTATCCCCTTGTGGTTATCCTGTTGATACTTCACCTGAGCTTGCAGTGTGTCTTGCCACAATCTTCTTTTCTCTGTTTGGGTACCTGAGATCACTGGGATAGGTTTTTGCACACATTTTCTATTGTACTTAGTGTCTGTTGGTGGGACATGGCACATTTGGTGGCCCTAGAATAGCACAGTCTGCACACATTTAATCTCCAGCAACCCAAGACAATTTTCCACCAGCTGCATCATGTCCAACCATGACTCAGAGAGATAATTTAGAACGCTTGGTCCCTCGCCAGAAGCATGGACATGAATGTCCTGTGAGACCCATATCAGCAGCTTGAGTCCCAGAGTGCTCCTCGGGGGAAGCCACCACCAGCAACACTCTTTTAAACATTGTATCACCAGCTTTGGATAGGCTTGTGTTAGTGTCTGTCATCCCATGTTTCTCCTTCCCCTTTACTGGAGCACTGAGCCTTTCCCTTTCCCCAGGGGCACAGGGAAAGAAATGGAGGTGGGAGGGCAAGTATGGCAGTGCAGTTGTGCTGTCAGAACTTTTTGTCTCTTGCAGTCATGGCGTGCTTCTACTCCCCACTCTGCTGGGACAGTAAAAATTACTCTTCCCCTAGCAGCCTAGGCCAGGGAAGTGGTGGTCAAGGCATGGCAGAGCAGCTTGTGCTATCATATAGTAGCTTAATGCTCCTTTCCCTCCTTCTTCTAGGTTGCAGAAAGAGGCATTGGTCTGCTTAAGATAAGAAAAATTGATAAGGAACAAATGTTAACTCAATGTGGGCACAGGGTGGGTGGTTATGCAAAACTGCTCTGTGGAGCCGTCACTCCAGGTTACTTACTGGTGGTTTGGCGTGGAAAAGTGTCCTATCAAGGTCAGAATAAGGAAGGTCTCCCCAAAAACTTTGTGAGAAAAATTAAGAATGCCTGTCTGAGAGCTTTATGGAGATGTGCAAGGAGGATAGGTTCTCCATCCCCAGACACATTAGCAAGCTTTTCCAGGGGCCCTGGGCTGTGTAAGTACAGCAGCCGCAACAGATCACACCCAATTACCTTAACCGACTTGTAGCATTATTCACCAGAAGTGCCCTCCCTGCCATCAGGGTCCATCTGCAAAATGTCCTGGGAGGATGGGAATGAAATCCAATGTTACAAACATCTGGCTTGTGGTGAGAGCAGCTGCTCAATTTGCCTGCTGACCGTTGTCCTCCTCCTCCTCTTCTTCATCCATCATGTCTTCTTGCTGTTGTCAGAGGCTTCCTGAGGAATCTCCTCAGATGTATCCTCCACACATCGTTTGGGTACAGTGGTTGGGTCACACCTTAGAACCCCAGGCAGCTGCTCATAGAAGCGACATGTTTGCAGTGATGACCTAGAATATCCATTTGCTTCCTTTGTTTTACGGTACACCAGCCTCAACTCCTTTATTTTCATGTGGCACTGCTGGGCATTCCTGATTTCTTTTGTTGCTTTGTAGTTTTCCCAGCACAGACTCATCTTCACCATACAGCAATGAGGTCCTGGATCTCCTGCATGCTCCATGCTGGAGATCATCTGTGACCCTGAGAATTCAAGGCCAGATGTGCTGCTGAGGTGTGCTTCTGAGGTGTGCTGCCTGCTCTACTCACTATGCTGGTCAAACAAGAAGTGACATTCAAATTTTCCCAGGCTGCTTCCTGCACACTTGGGCTACGTCTACACGTGAAGCCAACATCGAAATAGCTTATTTCGATGTAGCAACATCGAAATAGGCTATTTCGATGAATAACGTCTACACGTCCTCCAGGGCTGGCAACGTCGATGTTCAACGTCGACGTTGCGCGGCACCACATCGAAATAGGCGCTGCGAGGGAACGTCTACACGCCAAAGTAGCACACATCGAAATAAGGGTGCCAGGAACAGCTGCAGACAGAGTCACAGGGCGGACTCAACAGCAGGCCGCTCCCTTAAAGGGCCCCTCCCAGACACACTTGCACTAAACAACACAAGATACACAGAGCTGACAACTGGTTGCAGACCCTGTGCCTGCAGCATGGATCCCCAGCTGCCGCAGCAGCAGCCGCCAGAAGCCCTGGGCTAAGGGCTGCTGCCCACAGTGACCATAGAGCCCCGCAGGGGCTGGAGAGAGAGCATCTCTCAACCCCCCAGCTGATGGCCGCCATGGAGGACCCGGCAATTTCGATGTTGTGGGACGCGGATCGTCTACACAGTCCCTACTTCGACGTTGAACGTCGAAGTAGGGCGCTATTCCGATCCCCTCATGAGGTTAGTGACTTCGACGTCTCACCGCCTAACGTCGAAGTTAACTTCGAAATAGCGCCCGACGCATGTAGCCGCGATGGGCGCTATTTCGAAGTTAGTGCCGCTACTTCGAAGTAGCGTGCACTTGTAGACACAGCTTTGGAGAGCAGCAAAGCTGAAGGCGATGGCCAGAATGATCATACTGGGGGACTGTGGGCCACATTCAGGAGTCCAAGAATGTCAAATGTGCAGAGCTCTGTCTGTGCTACCCTAAGGTCAACTGTGCAAGGTTGAATTTGGCATTTCTCCTCATGAAAAGTCAGAGTACAAACGTTGACCTTAGTGGCCTTAAAGTCAATGGAATGGCCTTGGTAGTGGATTGGTTCCTTATAAAGCTGACCTAAGTTACCCAAATTTGAACTTATCTCTTAGTGTAAATCAAGCCTCAGTGAGGCTAATCAAAAGATGCAATGCTTTGGAAAAATAGATGAAATGTTTGCCTCCATCTTCTGTTGAAGGCTCAGAGCCCACATTGGTCAAAGTTGTTTGAATCTTTAGAATCCTGTCTGACTACTCATTAAACTTGAAGGATAAGGTAGGATCAACACCTAAAGAGGCCTTCTTCCTCTCAGATGAAGACCTGGCGACAATGAATGTATTGAATTACCATAATTCATTGTCTTTGAAACCCATCAGAAGACAATGCACAGATATCAGGTGGTATGCAGAATATGGCTGCTCTTTTCTACATGACATAGGCCATTAGAAGGCCATCAGACTCATGCTCAAGACCCTGTACAGTCTTCCAAAGAGCTTTTGATGCCAATTTAAGACTTTAGTCCCAAATTTCAAATCAGCTAATGGCTTAAGCCCCAGCTACAGGACAGAATTCTCACCTAGACACCACTACAACAATAGAATTCCTCTGAGCAATGTGGAGCTCAAAGACTCAGACAAAACATGTGAGAACTAGGTACAAAGTGTTCTTGGTTGAGAAGATCTGGCTGGGGAAGAACTTTCCTCTAAAGAGCAGTTGTCTTTAGGAAATTCTTCAAAAATGTTTTCCTCAAAAAAACTTTTCCATCACGACACTTGCAGCACTGCCACCCCCTTCTACCAACTGAAAGTGTGAGAAAATTAATAACATCTAAAATACGATTCCCATACAACCTACAAAATACCCCCATAGACCTACAAAAAAGCAGACGTCAGAGAGTCCAAGCAACCTACTAGGGACTTCACTGTTGCTGATTTTACATTGAATGCATTTTAATATTTGAGAGATACCTGATAATGTGCAACCCTCAGAAAGATGGAACATAACAATACACTGTCAAAGTTTTCAGCTGTCCTGCCTAGGCACTACAGTACCATTCCAAAATTCTATTTTTTGTCTTAAGCCTTTACTCATTGAGGCATCTTCTTTTACCCTTCACAGGTTACATCTTTCTGACTGCTTTACGTGTAGACTATGAGCTTTACTTACAGACTATTTTCCTTCTAGTTCAAGCAGAAGAGCAGAGATGTACAATATTAAAAGTATTTTCATGGTCAATGAAATTAAACAAGTATTTTATTAACTTCAGGAAAGATCAAAGCTCTATTCTGGGGGGAGTAGGGGGTGGGCAAAGCCCTTATTTTATACAAACCAGAGTGGGTGGGATGAAAGGAGTCTAAAATAGAGGTGACAGAAATGAATAGTCCTACTTCTAAGCTAGCTAACTGATTGACAGCCAGTCAATATACACCCTTCCTTATGTGGGGTTTACAATGAAAAAAAATAAGATTTCATTGAACGTATCCTGCAATGCTAATGATAAATATGCTGTCACTGATAAGACATCTTACTCCAGAATAGTTTGTGGTGACAAGTGTATGAAAGAAGGAAATGAAAAGGGTATGGCCTTTCATTACACTACTTGAATCTATTTGACCACCAAGAGGTTGGGTCTCTGCAGCTGAAGTTACAAGCTAAACAGACCATCAACTTCATTCAAGCACAACTTTTCAATTTACAGAATATTTTAACTACACCCAGTGATCATTATAATTCCTGTACTATGTTAACCCTCTGCTGTTAGCTGAGTTTGGCGTGGAGCCCAAAAACTGCCCCATTCTTGAATATATTTTAAACCACCTTTGCGTGAACTGGCAGTTCTCAGGGTCCAGGAGGACAGCTGCAGCCAGTTGAAGTCAAGGGAAACGCAGCCTACAGTCAGACTATGCATCACATCCTAGATCGGGGTGGGCAATGATTTTAGTTAGGGGGCCACTCCAAGAATTTGGAAAGTGGCTCAGGGTCTCACTCTTCCATGATATGAGGAGGAAGTGCGGGGTCCGGGATGGAAGTAGGGTGCAGAAGGTATCTTGGGATAAGGGACTGGCATGCAGGAGAGGGCATGCAGTTTGGAAAGGAGTTTGGGTGAAGGAGGCAGTTGGGGACTGGGGTGTATGACGGAGAGTTGGGGCTTGGGCTAAGACCTAGGACAGGAGGGGCTTGTGACCTGGGGCAGGGGATTGGAGTGCAAGCAGTGGTACAGGGGGTTGGGTTGTGACCTAGGATTGGGGTGCAGGGTCTGGGAAGGGGTATGAGTGCAAGAGGAGGGCTTGGGCTATGTAGGGTAGGAGGACTAGGGACACAGAGAATTAGGGAGATGGAGGATCTGGGCTGCAGAGGCAGGCTCTGTCCAGGAGACTTACCCGGGTGACTTCTGACCAACAGCCCCATCAGTTTCACAGGCAAACTCCCTGCCTGCCCAGCCATGGCAGGCCATGTGTGTTGGTAAGGGAAGGAAGCAAGATGCTTTGCACACAGCCTGTGCATCACACAAGCAACCCCCATTGGCCAGAAACCAGACAATGGGATTGTGCTGGGGGTGGGGGTAATGTGTGAAGCCTCTCCCCTTTCCCCTGGGATTCCAGCTGTTGAAAGACAAACGGGGACCCAAAGCCTCTTTTCTAAATGATGGGGGGAGGCATGGCTGGAGCTGTCATGGAGCCTACCTGAAGTTCCCCGCTATATCCGCAGACTAGATCGAGTGGCTTAGTGGGCCACATCTGGCCCACAAACTGTTTTTTGCCCATCCCTTTCCTAGGTGATTCTCTTCTTTCAAAAATGATGAAAACAACTATTGTCATGTTGTCCTGATGAGAATTTTTTTCCACCAAGACAGGCAAACTGTGAACCTAAGCTATGTGATGAATAAAGTTGTTACCTACAGGCTTTCAACAAACCAGGAAGCACATGTAGAATATAGGCAAATTCGTTCTTGGCTTCAGTCTCAAAAAATCTCACACACTGCTTGACAGTAAATCTTTCCTCTCTGACAAGGCATACTGTTTTTGAATTCTTGGCTTTAATTTTGTCACGGAGTTTCAATCTGGAAGAAGATATTAGAGCAATGCAAAAGTTCTACAATGAAACCTGAAACCAGGTGAAACTTCCCCATTTCCCCCAACCCTTACAAGTCCCAAATTAGAGCCAGGTTTCCTGAAGTTTTTGCCAAGTTTTCTGAACATTTCAGCACACCTGGGTAGAGCCTCAGGAACTGAGAAAAGATCTATGATTTAGGATGAAAATCGCATACACACAAAATCAGACTTCTTACATTATGTGTGCCGTATGCCTAGTGCTCTCAGCCACAATCCATTGTCTTCTCTTCCCTGACTGGTTGAGTAGTACTTTTCAAGGCTAATGAAACTTCCAACATTTTCACAAGCTCATAGTTTGTAAGGCCAGAAGGGATCAGAATAATTTAGGCTGCTCTCCTGCATAGGACAGGCCACAAGCATGTCAGCCAGCAATGCTTGAATGAAGCCTATAGGTTCTGGATGAACAAAATCACCTTCCACAGGCAAAAGAACGTGATTCTTCATTTAAAACTTTGAGTGATAAAGACTTCACTACATCCTGAGGCACAAGGAGAGACACCCGAATATGTGCAAATAGCATAATAACCATGCCAAACATAATGGGCTTGTTTCTCTTCTCATTTATGTTGGTGTAATTTGATAGCAACTCCACTGAGGTCAACAGGGGAGTTAGATGTCAGTGAACACACTATAGCCATTTTATTTACAATGTAATTAATTAATAGAAAAATGACTATAGATCCCTTTTGATCAAATTTTGAACATAGCCACTGTAGTTTTTTCTCTCATATCTTTTTTTTGGTTTGTTTTGTAGATGAAAGCTTTTTTAAAAAAAGAACTCTTGGTCTATTTGTAAGCATCCTCCCATGCCCCAAGATCCAGAAAGCCCATCTGCTCTTTCCATAGCAGTTTGTGGCTCTGAAGCATTCCCTACATATCTTTTGCAAAGTGATTTATTATGAAACTGAGGTTATGTCTACACTGCAGTTAAAGACTCAGAGCTGGTCTGGACCGGTTTGGGCTGCAGGGTTGTTTCACTGCAGTGTAGACTCTCAGACTCAGGCCAGACTCTGGTCTCTGGGACCCTGAGGGGTAGAGGGTACAGTGTAAACACACTCTGAGAAGCTGCAGCTGACGTTGGGCACTACAGCAAAAGATCCATTAAAACTTAATTTTCATTGGCCTGTACACTAAGTGCTTGTCTTCACACACAGCATTACAGCACAGACAACAAGCAGCCCTGGGGCACCTTACAGACTAGCACATTTATTAGGTCATGAGTTTTCAAGGTTAAAACCTACTGCCTCAGACGAATGGAGTGGAGCTACAAAACAACCCAATTGTACCAATAGGAGATCTTCTCCCTCTGATAGTTACTCCACGTTCCCAATGGGGTAGCTATGTCAATGGGAGATGTTTTGCTGACATCGTAGCACTGTCTACACAGGGGGATGGGTGGTAGATTGGTACAACTACTTCACTCAGGGTGTGAGTTTTTCTCATCCCTGAGTGATGCAGTTACACCAATACAGATCCGTAGTGTAAATCTGGTCCCCATGACATATGCATGCTCCCAATGGCCTCTTTTCAATCCTCCTCCTGGCAGGTTGTATTAACATCTTTATCCTTTCCTCATCTATATCCCAGACTAGACCCCCCTTTACCAGACTAGACCTGGAGCGGTTTCCATGCTTTCATTATGCTATCCAAGCTGTGCGGCTGTGATCTGTCCAGAAAGGCTTAAGAAGCAAAATATGGAATCAGTTGAGCAGTGTTCACAGACAGACTCTAATGCAAGATAGAGAAGCATTTGGGCCAGGTTATGAATACAAGACTGGGTTAAATTGTATCCTTCAGTGGTGGTACCTGTTGTGACGCCAGAGAATCGTTTGTTCTATGTCTTAGCATACTTCACCAAAAGGCAGAGTGCCACCATTTGTCATTTTTCTTTTTCAGGGTCAACCAGTGTGTTTTCAGCTGTTCTCTTGCACTCTCATACACATTCAGCTTCGTTTTCTTCTGACACCTCACGCCCACATGGCAATATACAGCAGAAGCTCCAGGCCAGGTTTACACACACATCTGTCTCAGACAGAGCTTATGCTTAGAGCTTTGTTAATTGAAGGGTAACTCCACACTTATCAACCTTAATCCCACAAAAAGGTTTCACCCAGCAACATGAACAACATTAGACTATAAAACTGGTACAGGTCTCTCTCAGCTGGCAGTCTTTCCTTATGGAACTATCTCCAGGAGAAGGCGTAGCAGGAAACTCTTCTTTTAAAACAGGGATGGGGAACCTACAGCCCACAGGCCATATCCAGCCTCAACTTACCTTGCTCTGGCACCCAGCAAGTCTCCAAGCCTCAGTGCCCCCTCATCCATGGGGCTGGAGAGCAAATGCTGGCTCACTGGAGGAAGCCCCAAGCCTCAGTGCTCCCCCACCACCTATGGAGCTCGAGTGTGAGCATTGGCTCACCAGGGGACACGCCAGCCTTCAGCCACCACCACCCCCAACTCGATAGGACAATAACACTGGCTTGCTGGGGGAGGCTCCAAGCCTCTGCACCCCTCCCACCACTTGTTGGGAGCAGTTCAATGAGGTTTTTGTTTTTGCTTCTCACTCATGGTGTGGCCCCAACCAATTTGTCTGTGGGTCAGTGGCCCTCAACCACAAAGAGGTTCCCCAGCTCTCTTCTAAAGGCACATTTGGCCACTATTTAGCTGCTCCCTCCCCTTATTTTAGCATCTTCTACACCTGGTGCTGTTCCCTTTCTTCTAACTAACAGGACCAGGCTTTGTGGTGGAGTGGAGGATGCATTTGTAGTGTTCTCTCGCAGGGTGATATACTTCGCTGGCTGTTTTCTTTTCCTATATTTAACATTTTGCATTTGTATTTCTGTAGTCTGGTGCTCAAATGCCCTTCAGTTGGCATCCTATAAACTGAATGTTTATATGGTAATAGTGAGAGGAGGAAGAAACAAGGAAAACTCTGGGGGCATATTAGTCTAGAGGCTTTTATTATAAGCAGGTAATAAATAAAATCTGACTTGAAACAAAAAGTCAAATCTTTTCCTTTCAACATGAGGCTGAGTGAAACAAAACGTCTTGATTGGCTCAGGTGGGGAGAAAGAGATGTGTGTGGTAGTGTATGTCAATTATCTTTATTTGTGGAGAAAAGCTGATTGTGCATAGTATGCTTAGTTTGGATTATCAGAGACTGACACAGAATGACTGTCTACAGTTTGATCTTGACTTGAGTAACTAACCTTCAGTAGGGGAGGAGGGCATTGACATATTTTCTGAGGTAAGAATCAGCCACACCACCTACTGCTCCAGAAATTGCTCTTGGCAATGGACAGATGCTGAAAAAATAGTGCCTGGAAGTGGCTACAGGGAGAAGGAAAAAAATAGAAATGGTGGTTGGAAAAATGTGTAGAGCTGGAAGGTGAAGGCTAGACACAGCAACCTTCTGTGAATATAATTTGGTTTGGAATGTCAGTGTTTATACTGAACTAAACTTAAGGACAGGAAAAGCCAGACAATGGTACAAAGTTTTTGCATTGTTAGTCTAATGTGCTTTATTTTTCTCCCCTTGGCTTGCTTACTCATCTGATTATATAACTGGTCAACTGGGTTAATTTTCAAGCTGTCCGCAATGTTATCAATCATGTGTTCTTTTACAGAATGTCAAATTTATTCTTTAAAAGCTCATAATATTTCCTATTATTAGTAATGTCTGGATATGTTGTTGTCTTGCACAATATACATTTGGTTAACACATCTTAATCATGATTTAAAATGCAGTTCAGTGACAGCAGGGTTTCAATTTATGAACCTCTACAAAGGAATTATATATTCTCTGGCATATTCATCCAGCTCCTTATACATCTTCATCAGAAAATACAATTATGGCAGATGCAGTAGAGTATCAAGGACATATTGTTTTCTGGGCTGAGGTCTGCTTAAAAACTGAGCAGATTTCAAAATGACAAAACAATTTTTCCTGGCAAGTTTGGTATCAGTCTTTGTTTTGCTAAACCTGATTATGTACTTTGGCTGCATAGAGCTAGCATATGTTTCAAACCAATTTAGTCCCTGTTCAAAACAATTCTCATTTGCCCAACTGCTTCGGAAATCATTTCTTCATGCTTGCTTTAAGTGACTGTTTAGTACATACGTTCTCAAGGGAAAATAGAGCTCAGCAGTGACTTAAAGCTCATGACATTTAGCTGCAGCATGAACTGAAAGTTTTTAATCATGCTTTTTTGTTCTGTTTTTAAATCTGCTAACAGAAATATGGCCTTTCCTACCAAAGAAATATCAGCCAGGGCCAGAGCACCCCAGCAATACAGGGCCAGTGCTCAGTGATAGCCCTGCAGCAGCCTGGGCTGAGAAAGCAGGGAGCCCCCTCAGCAGGCCTTGGCCACCCAAGGTAGTGAGTGGGCAAGGAGGTAGGGGTATGTGGGTGATGATTTAGCTTAATGTCATAGAAATACGGAATAAACACAGATCCTACCAACTGGCGCCATTAAAAAAAATCATGGAGGGAATGACTATGGTCAGCATTTCAAATGTCAACATAGCCTTAACTTCAATGAGTCAGTGGGACATGAAAATCTCTTAGTGTGTGACACGCAGATTAAAGCTGGAAGAGCCCTTTGGGATTATGTCATCGCACCTATCCTCCTGTTAGAGCTAGACTGTTCCATACAGTTCCTAATGTTCTGCCCAATTCAGTGTTTAAACCTTTACATGAGCCTCCCACGGGAATGGTAGCCCTCGATCTAGTCGATCTCATACACGGTGTCCAGACTTTGTTCCAACACAGATAAAAGCTTTTATCCCATCACTTTATACACCATATGAACCAAGTTTCTCATAAGTGGTGCCCAAGTCAAGGTGCCCTTAGAGGCCTCATTTGTAGAATTCATTGAGTACCCAAACTCTGACAATCAGGCCCTGTAGAACATTTTCTCTTAATAAAACATACAGATGCACCAAAAGTCATGAGTCACTTTAGCAAGAAATTGCTGCACAATAGTCAAAATTAATATTCTCCCTCACTGGTGTTTACATTTTCTCCATAACCATAATGGTTAACATGCTCATTCATTGAATGTTCTTGACTAGGACATGTACATACGGATATTGCAATTTGCACAACTGAAAACAGGCATTCTCTGGGCCAGCAATATCCATGGATCAGCAGGACCACAGATGGTCTTAGACCAGAGAACCCAGGAGCAGAAGAGCAGGAAGCATTCACAGTAGCAAAAGGCCAGGGTCAGAAACCTAGTGGCAGCAGCACAGGGCAGGGGCTGGAGCTCCATGGGGGCTGGGATGGAAGCTGGAGCCCAGAGAAGGCTGAAGTTGAGGGGCTGGAGGCTGGAGTCCCAGCAGCGAGAGTCAGAGCCCTGTTGAAGCCTGTGGAAGTCTAGACTGGGGCTAGAATATAGCTGGGGCCATATGTCTATGGAATTGCTTTTGAAACCTACCCATATTCTACTAGACCTACTGCTCTGAGCGTTTTCACCATGAGGAAACCTTTTGTACTAGTGGAAGCATTTTCACATAGAAACGGCCAAGACTTGACTGAAAATAGTAGATAGGTGATATATGGCCAACAACTGTGTGGTGATGTTGAACTTTTTCAGATATATTGTCCATATATCTGGGGCTATATGTCCTAAGCAGGACAGATCAGAGCCCCAAGAGCACAGAGCTAGGGCCGGACACATACCCCTGCAGCTCCAGGGAGCTCTGGATCCCAGAACTATGGCTGGAGGCTCATGCTGAGGGCAGACCAGAGCCCCGCTATGCCCCAAGGAGCATGAGAATGGTGCCCGGCATGTGAGGCAGACTGGAACCCTGCAGCAGCAGCACAAAGGCTGAGGCCGGAGCTCTCCAGGACCAGGGCCAGGGCCAGAGCACCCAGCAACACAGGGCCAGTGCTCAGTGATAGCCCTGCAGCAGCATGGCCTGAGACAGCAGGAAGCCCCCCCAGCAGGCCTTGACCACCCAGGATAGTGAGTGGGCAAGGAGGGGGGAGGAGTGTAAGCAGGCACTTGGGGACCTTTGGCAGGGGAATCTACTTTGGTCCAGCAAATGCTCTTGTTTGGGACCAGTCAGGCCCTGATCACATCAGACCAGGGTGGTGCAACATGTACATACCAGAGCTTTTAGATTAGCATGTTGACTGCATGCACATCAGTTCTACTAACCTAACCTCATAGAGATTGAACCCATTGATCACACCTGATTGGCCTCCCTGTGTTTCACTTACCCCATCCGCAAACTGAGCATAGAACAGTTACTTACCTAGCTAATCCTCACAACTCTGCTCTAGGGTAACGTCTCTATAGTGCTTAAAAATATGACGCATCACTGGCTTCTTCCTTCCCTACATGGGAATAATGGTGCAAACTTTTCTATTCTGTGAGTATCCTGAGGTCTAGTTCTATCTTTACTATCTGTTGCTGGAGGAAGATACCTGCTCCTTGATCCAGCTTTATCAACTCCTACTGGCCCCTGTGGAACACGGCTGCTAAGAAAGTCGTATTTCCAATATCTCCCATGACTGTAACATCACCTTGCTCCCATTTGTGGAAAGGGAGTTCTGCAGAATGAGAAGCAATACATGTTAGGCTAGCCCCCACATTCTACTGAGTACCACATGCTTGCCCTTTGGGTATGGGAAGCAGGAAATACACTTCCCAGAGGTTAGGTGAATGGGAGAACATGCCACTTACATGGGACTTATGTAACTACTATGAATTCATCTTCTGATACTCACATGAAAGCTATTTAATGATCGCCACATTTACACTGCTCTGTGAGGGACAGAAATGTGAAATCTAGAGTCATGTGATCAAAATAAGGGGTTGGAAGCAATGGCTGTGTGTGTCTTTGCAGGAAATTACAGCTTTGATTAGTATTAATATTTCAATCTCTCTTACAATTCCTCCCCTCCCTGCCCCGCCCCCAAAAGAACCTTTTTGTACATCCAGCTTATAGTTGGAGGGGAACAAACTTGTTGCACTGACAACCTGCTTTTAACATGACAGGTTTCTGCCACTCTTGTATGAACTCCTTCCAGGATCTTCTCGTAATGTAATTATGCTGAAATAAACTTCCTTTCAAAATTAAGTAATGGATTGTGTTTCTGAAGGCTTAGAAAGGAGCAGCCTAAAACAGGGATTTCTTTTGTTGCCAAAGAAGCAAGCGCCATGCAACCTGAGTTTTGTGTTGATAATGCCAAAGCTCTGTGTCTTACTCCTCTTGGAGCTGCACTATGAAATCCTGTCTCTGATACAGACTACCCCCGCCTCCCACGACATGCCAAGAAAATTGTCAGGATATTGCATTACCTGCTTAAAGCTGTAGGCTATGGAAGGAAGCTGGCATTGCATCAATGTGGAGGGCTGAGGGAACATTGCAGACATATTAGCGTCCCAGGTTAAGCAAACATCGCAGTTTAACTGAAGTTTAAAACAGTAATACAAGAAGAAGGAAAAAGCGCTCATTAAACAGGCTGAGTGATATAGTTCGTGCATTTTACAAAATGCAACTAACAAGTCACTCCTGCTGAGTGATTTAATCTTTTATTTCAGTGCAGATTAAAGTTGGCTTTTATTCACACATAACTGTGAAGAAACCTATTGTGCAGCTTCCACAAACACAGAAGTCAGACAGGCAAGTCAGATAGATCAGCTAAACTAATCAAATTCATAAACAACTTCAGTATATCATAGGAAAGTGAACTGTTCACACCTTTATCTAATCCTTTGACTGGGTTCCTGTGTTTCTTTACATGGATTTAAAGCCTCTTACCCTCATCTTCAGAATCTTTCACAGCTTTTGCCCATCTCTAACTGACTGTTCTGGTCTGTTACAGTATATTTTGTATCCCCTCTTCTTTGTAGATTACTCAGTAGTGAACACTTAGTTCTAAAACCAAGTTTCCACACTTACTTTCATTCCAATCCTAAGAGAGGGCCAGCCACACTCCCTCCAAACTGACAGTATGACCACCAGCCCTTCAGAACCTTCCTCACAACTCATCCTTCCACATTTATTCTTACATATTTTTATGGCCCTTATTATTACAGTAACTGAATACCTCACCATCTCTAATACATTTATCTTCACAACACCTCTATGAGATAGTACTTCACTATTATCCCCATTTTACAAAGGGGACCTAAGACACAGAGACTACGTGACTTGCCACGGACACAGGAAATTTGTGCTGAAGAAAGGAACTGAACCCAGGTTCTCACCCTAATGACTGAATCTGTTGAGGCCTCCAAAAATTGGTCAACTAACAGTGAGTGTAATGGAGGTAGAACCTCTCTAGTCCAGTAACATCTGTAGTCCAGCATGATTTTAGTTAGCCAGATGATCCCTTATCATGGGTGAGACCAAGTTTCCTGTGGGCCCATAAAGTTTGTTTACAGCCAGCAATCCTGGGTCTGTGTTCTATGCTGTTATTTAACTGTAATTTACCCACTATATGTCTTCTAAGAGCCCAGTGAGCAGTATAAGTGTTGGTAATGCTGCTAGACAATACTCTGCTCCCATTGTTCAGCAAATTCTTTCATTCGGCCCCAGTCAGGTCCTGAGGGTGCCAGACTAGAGCAGTTCAACCTGCAGTAAGTACTTTATTTAAATACCCATCAAATATATAGCCAACATGAAATTATGCATATTTTGATTATGCTCTTCCCATCAACCTTTCATACACTGCTTCCTTTAGGAGAGACAGGAACAGAACATGAGAATGGCCATACTGGGTTATACCAAAGGTCCATCTATCTCAGTATCTTCCACCAGTGGCCAATGCTACATGCCCCAAAGCAAATGAACAGAACAGGTAATCATCAAGAGATCCATATGCTGTCATCCATTCCCAGCTTCTCACAAACAGAGGTTAGGGATACCATTCCTGGCCAAACAGAAGGTAGGGACACCTACCCTTCAGCCTCTTTTATGAACCCTGTTATAGCCTTGGACTTCACAAAATCCTCTGGCCAGGAGTTCCACAAGTTGACAGTGCATTGTGTGAAGAAGTGCTTCTTTTTGTTTATTTTAAGCCTACTACTTATTAATTTTATTATGGTGCTACCGCAACATAAATAATCAATTTTTATTTTGGTCTGTGATTGTTTCTATTCCTCCCAAAGGACACTACAAAGCAAGATGAAGTGATCTGTCTATTCTATGATGTCCATGTTTGAGTGAGGGAGCCACAGAGCAGAAACAAATGATGTCAATTAAGCCAGAAACAATGGAGCTTTTGTGGAAATATAACTTTGAAGACCAGGCATTACAGGGGGGCTTCAATAATTTAATTAATAAATCAGATTTCATAGCATAGAAGAGATGTAGTAATAATTTAACTATGTTTTCAGTTATATAAGTCCTATCCACAATTCCTGTTCCCTCTCATGCACATGCACACACACAGAACAAATGCTGCACAATTTAGTAAGGGCACGCACAGTGTTTTTATGTAGACAAAATTTCAGTGGATATCTGCAAAATTGCAGCATAAAACTCCTTGCTTAAAAAGCTCAAAACAAGATTTCTTGGTACAAAAGAGCTGCAATGTAGTATAAAAATGCAGTGCAATCCCTGTCTAATTAGTAAGACAAGTAAAAATCACTAAAAACTGCTGGTGAACAATGTTCAATATAATGGTAACAAGTACAAGCAAACAAAGTTACCTTCATGACCATCTGGTAATGAAGGGTGAAATACTCAGAGGTGCTCAAGTCACATAGAAGTGTAAATACTACTGGGAGACAGTGGGATTTGGGTTGCTACGTTACTTCAGGTCTTTCAAAAATTTCACCCAGAGATTGAATACTGTGCTTTCCATCACCAAATTGATAAGTGCATTCTAGGGGAAACTGTCCTCTCAACCACACCAAAACAATCTAACCCATACTGCGCTCTACCATCCCCTGAAAAAACACAACACAAGGGGGGAAAAAATCACACAATGAATCAATGTCAGAGGCAGGAACAGAATTTAGAAGTTCTGGCTTTCCATCCACTACTCTAACCACAACTCTCCTTCACATACTGTGCTAATAAAGGTCTTTTCAGCAGAATCAATATTACTGACAAACACACACAAACAGCATGAGGCAACAGCCTAATATCCATAACCAAGATAAACAGGATGAATAGCCTATTTTTTCATCAACCAACTGTCCTGATATTATCTTGAAATTACATAGTACATAAGGTGCCCCAAAGCACAAATTATTTCTCAAGGGCTATTACTATGCTGAAAGGAACCACATTCGCAAGGAACATAATAACCATCAGTTGGGTCAAGAATAATAGGAACATACGTTGCTGGGAATAAGAAACTCATTTGAGGGTTTAGAATTACAGCTAACCCAGGATCTCAAGCCTGCTCCTGCTTCAGTTAAAACTAATGGGTATTTTACCTACCCTATAGCACTGGAAGAGAAGTCCTCAGTCCAGTCCCCTGCTTTCTCAGCAGGACCCAAGCAACATCCCTGACAATTTTTTTTTTTAAATCTATTTGTCCAAGACTCTTAAGTGCCCTCCTCAAGGACTGAGCTCACAGTTGCAGGTTTAGCAGGCTAATGCTCAAACCACTGAGCTATACTTCCCTCCTCTGCCATTTACTTCAATGGGAGAAGGAACAGGCTTTTGGTATATTTCTTACATATGATACCTTCGAGGTTCGGAGAAAGGCTGAGTTGCAAAGATACAAAATTAATTATAATACAAGGTGGCAGCAATGCACATGGTACAAAATCATCTGCTCTCTGCAGTCTGTAGCATACCAGCTCCTACTGCCAGCTTTGAGGAGTATGTTTCTTTCTTAACGTGTTTTAACTAATACCTCTACTTGGCACTTGCAGGCAAAATACTTGGTTGCAAAATTCATATCTGCTCTTAACCTGTATAAAAGAAAAACTCAGCTTTCATAGCTGTCATCATTAGTTGATTCATTTCTTGTGATTAGCTGCCACATTTCACACATTTGATTATATAAGGTACATATACTCGATGCTAATTCACAATTTCGCAGCCCATCCTTAGATGCTAACAATCTGCTGAGCTATTTCCATGCCAGCAGTGTTAATATTACTGGCAGAAACCGGCAGTTTTGTAGAACAGAAATATATTTCACATGATCTGATGATTAACAAAAATATCACCATGAGCAAGACTGCACATTGCACATGGCCCATAGCAGGGAGCTGGGCAGAGCTGCACTGTCCCAGAGAAATGTTATCTACCAGCAGCTTTGAACACCCATTTTTCCAGTTCCTCTCCAGGTGTTTCCATGCTTTAGAGCTCTATGTGATACTATATTTTAAAATCCCACTCCCATGTGCTTTCACTATTATGGCCGCAGGTCCTACGGGATCCATAGGGTCCCAGTCCTCCTTCAGGTCTCTATGCTAGTCCCATGCAGGCCTCTACCATGTGTTTCTTACCCCTTGAGCATGAAATGCTTTCCTTGAACACATCCATAAGGCCAAAAATCCTTCACCAACTTATTTCTGCTGTAACACCTACAAGAAAACAATATTCATGATGACCAAGAGGAGTGGCCAGTGCAGACAGCTAAAATTTATCTAGCTTCAAAAGGAAAAAAAACAAAAACACTTTGCAATAAATCAGAGATGTCAGGTGGTATAACTAACCTGTGTGACCAAATCCTCTTCTCCATCTTTCTACTACAGTTAGTTGAACTAACTTCTCTCAATTTAGTTTGTAAGCTGCTGGGAGCAGGAACACTGTCCTTCATGTGACATCACAGCTCATATTAAAGCAAAGCCCCAGTTCTGATTAGGTTGTTTTTGCAGTAATAAAATAAGGACCAAAAGTTGAAATTTTATGAGAATATTTACTTCCCCACCCACTCTGATTTGTTTGTGGCTGCTCACAGAAGTCACTTGGTACTCATTCCCTCATGGGCAGTCTATTTGATGGGGTCAGGAAGGTTAGCTGAAGCCATTTTATCTTTTTCTCTTAGACAGATCCTGAGGGACCTGACCCATTTGGGACACTGCCTGGTGAACCCCAAAGATTCTGAGAGAGTGATCGGTCAACAAAAACCACCATGGCAGAGGAATAGCAGGGCATTGGTCCATCACCGCAAGAACACTAGGTGAAGGCAGGGAGCATTTTTTACACCAACCGTTAAGTGGAGGGGGACTGTGTGGAGACAAAGGTTTGCAAGACAGCAGTGTCTAAACTAACAGCCTTTGTAGAGGGAAAGTATCTAAACTTTCAGGGGCAGATCCTTAGCTGATATTAATTTTCTTTGTTCCACTGACTTTAATGGACTGTCACAGGATTTGTAAACCATTTAGCTGTGATGAAACTAACTGACAGCAAGCTTTTACACTTTTGCCATAGTGAAGTTAGTCTGTGGCGTGCTCTTTGTTTACAATCTGCTATGTTAAGATGGGGCTTACTTTGTTTTTTAACAGTATTTCTCTTCCAGAATCACAGCAGAGATAATAAGGACTGGTAAATGTTTGGGACTGTGACAGGTCTGCACTCACTCTGTTTGTGCCTCCTGTTGGCTGCCTTTGAGAAATAGCTCTGCAGGTAGATACACCCTTTCCTTGTGGTGCATCACCTGCTGTCACTTCAAGGATCACAGCACCCTCTTCATGTCACAGCCCTCCAACATGACACAATCTGACCTCCTTCTGGGGTCAAGTGCTGCAGCCCAGCTGTCCCACGTCTTTACCAGTGGTGAATTGTCCAGCCACTTCCCCATGGGCTCAGCACTTTCTTTGTCCTTGCCCTGGGGCCTCAGCTTGCAAGCCTAGCAGCCAACCAGGAGTTCTCTCTAGCTCCTGAGTACCTGTTAGCAGCACTGCTCTGTCCAAGTGCTAGCTTCTTTCTGCATGTCAGTACCCAGTCATCCCTCCTTGAGCTCCAGGGAGTAACTAATCCTTCTCTGCCCTGCAGTTCCTTTTATTTAGGCCTGCCAGGCCCCTATAGGCTGCTCCTTTCAACACCTTTCTAACTGGCTGATTCATGTACAACTTCCCTAGTGCTCTATTAACCCCTAAGAGGTCGGTTTCGGTGCATCTACACTTGCATTCCTCTTTTGAAAGAGGTATGCAAATGAGGCAAATTGAAAATGCAAATGAAGTATGAATTTGCATATTTGGCACCACATTTGCACATTTTAATTTCGAAAGAGCTTCTTTCGAAAGAAGAAAGCCAGTGTAGACGCTGCTCTTTTGAAGATGGGGTTTACTTTTGAAAGAGCAGCATCTACACTGGCTTTCTTCTTTCGAAAGAAACTCTTTCCAAATTAGAATATGCAAATGAGGTGCCAAACATGCAAATTTATAACTAATTTGCATTTTCAATTTGCCTCATTTGCATACCTCTTTCAAAAGAGGAATGCAAGTATAGACGCACCCTTTGAGACCCCAGGTGCTCTTGGGGATCCTGATGTTGAGCATACTGCAAATTAGATGTCACTCCATAACAACCGGCAAAGGTGATGTGATATATTTTCATCTTTTCCAGTGCAAAGCTGTTCTTAAGAGCTATCTAGGGATGTAGGGGAATACACCTTAGAGCCAGTGTCCAAGAACAACATAATAACTTAAATAAAATAAAACTTAGTTTTACCAAAAAAATAAAAAATTAAAAAACCTTACAACTGAATATAGCAAAATAAAATAATCTATACTGTCAGGGATGGGAGGATGGAAAAGATCACTGGTGAGCATATTAAAGGGGTACATACAAAATACAGAAGGGTATTTGGGAAAGTGAAGCAAATGTGGAGAAAAAGGGACTTTGGGAAACTATTTTAAGGATACGTAGCAGCATGAAGGGTTATGTGAAGTCAAGAGTGTGAAAAAGAATCAAAAGTAATGGTAGGGAGAGAGCTTCTTACCAGAAGTAATATATTGGGCAGAGGGTGAGGTGAGGGGAATGAGGAAATGAAAGAAGTGAAAGTGGGATATGACATTACCAGATAACCTAGGAGCTAAGGTGATGGAAGCCTAAATTTATAATAGTCAAGACAAATGATGATGACTTATGTGGGTACAGGTTTTATCAATAGGTTAATGGGAAAAGCAGCATTTAGTTATACTTTAAAATGGGGTGGGAGGAATAATATGGTTTGTTCAGATTCTGCATATTGAAAGGGAAAAGAGAAAGGATATGTTGAAGGTAATAACAAGATGATAAGCCTAAGAGATGGCAAGATAATGGAGTTGTCTGTGCTGCTGCTGACGGAAGGAACTAGTGAGAGAGTAAGATAAAAGGATAAATTAAATTTAGGGCAGATTGAGTTTGAGATGTAAGACAGCAAGATGTCCAAGTAGAAATAACTGAGAACCAGCTGGAGGTGTCAGACTGTACAAAAAGTTGGAGATGGGAGGTAGAAAAGTTGTGAATAAGCACTTATCTTCCTGAAGAGGTTAGATCAGGGAGTAAGCAACCCCCATCACGGGTGCCAAAAGTGGCGATTTTCACTGGTATACGATGCAGGAGCTAAGCCCCACCTCTCCTCCTCCATGCTTTGGAGCTTGCTCAAAGCCATTCCACAAAAGACCAGCTAATGCAACCAACCACCACCTAAATGGTAAAGCTCTGCATCTCAATTTATTTATTAATGAAGTTGTTGGAAGTAGGACTATTAGTGACTTTAAAAAGCATCACCGGCACTTGGACCATACATAGACTTTAAAAAGTCAAATTTCAGCACTCTGCTTCGGAAAGGTTGCTGACCCCTGGGTTAGATAAATATCTAACAGGGATGATATAGATGGTGCTTGGTCCTGCCCTGAGTGTAAACATATGGCTGGAGAATGCCGGGCAGTAATCAGGAAAGCGAAAGCACAATTGGAACTGCAGCTGGCAAGGGATATGAAGAGTAACAAGAAGGGTTTCTACAGGCATGTGAACAATAAACAGGTTATCAGAGAAGGTGTGGGGCCATTACTGGATGAGGGAGGTAACCTAGTGACAGATGATGCAGGAAAAGCTGAAGTACTCAATGCTTTTTTTGCCTCAGTCTTCACGGACAAAGTCAACTTCCTCATGACGGTCCTGGACGATGCAGTATGGGAAGGTGGAGGGCAGCCATCTGTGGGGAAGGAACAAGTTCTGAGCTATCTAGAAAAACTAGATGTGCACAAGTCCATGGGTCTGGATTTAATGCACCCCAGGGTACTGAGGGAATTGGCAGAGGTCATTGCTGAACCTTTGGCCATTATCCTTGAAGACTCTTGGAGAGCGGGGGAGATACCGGATGACTGGAAGAAGGCAAATGTAGTGCCCATCTTTAAAAAAGGAAAGAAGGACAATCTAGGGAACTATAGACCTCAATCCCTGGGAAAATAATGGAGGCAATCCTCAAGAAATCCATTTTGGAGCACTTGGAAGAGGGGAAAGTGATCAAAAGTAGCCAACATGGATTCACCGGGGCAAGTCCTGCCTGACCAATCTTATTAGCTCCTATGACGAGGTAACAAGCTCTGTGGACATGGGGAAGTTGGTGGATGTGATATACCTTGACTTCAGCAAGGCTTTTGATATGGTCTCCCACAACATTCTTGTCCATAAGTTAAGGAAATATGAATTGGATCCTTGGACTATAAGATGGATAGAAAGCTGGCTTGATGGTCGGGCCCAACGGGTAGTGGTCAATGGCTCAATATCTGGATGGCGGTCTGTTTCAAGCAGAGTGCCGCAAGGCTCGGTTCCGGGGCTGGTGTTATTCAACATCTTTATTAATTACCTGGATGAGGGACTGGATTGCACCCTCAGCAAGTTTGCGGATGACACAAAACTAGGGGGAGAGGTAGATATGTTGGAGGGTAGAGAGAGAATCCAGAGGGACCTGGATAAATTGGAGGAGTGGGCCATAAGAAATCTGATGCAGTTCAATAAGAAGAAGTGTAGAGTCCCGCACCTGGGGCGGAAGAATACCAAACATTGTTACAGGCTGGGGACCGACTGGTTCAGCAGCAGTACAATGGAAAGGGACCTAGGGGTTATGATGGATGAAAGGCTGGATATGAGTAAACAGTGTGCCTTTGTAGCCAAGAAGGCTAACGGCATACTAGGGTGCATTAGGAGGAGTATTTCGAGCAGATCTAGAGAAGTAGTTATTCCTCTTTATTCGGCACTGGTGAGGCCACATCTGGAATATTGTGTCCAGTTTTGTGCCCCCCAGTATAAAAAGGATGTGGATTTGCTGGAGCAGGTTCAGCGAAGGGCAACAAAAATGATTACGAGTCTGGAGCACAAGACCTATGAAGATAGGCTGAGGGATTTGGGCTTGTTTAGTTTACAGAAGAGAAGACTTAGAGGTGATTTGATAGCAGCCTTCAACTTCCTGAAGGGGAGCTCTAAAAAGGAGGGTGAGAAACTGTTCTCAGTGGTGTCAGATGGCAGAACAAGGAGTAATGGTCAGAAGTTGAAGAGGGAAAGGTGCAAGTTAGATATTAGGAAAAACTATTCACCAGGCGGGTGGTGAAGCATTGGAAAGCGTTGCCGGGAGAGGTGATGGATTCTTCACCCCTTGAGATTTTTAAGTCTCATCTGGACAAGGTCCTGGCTGGGATGACGTAGTGGGGGTTGATCCTGCTTGAAGCAGGGGGCTGAACTAGATGACCTCCTGAGGTCCCTTCCAGCCCTGTGATTCTGTGAGAGTGGAGGACTGGATCTGATGACATCTCAAGGTCCTTTCCAGTTCTAATATTCTTTGGTTGTATAAAACTCTTTGCACAATCTGGCACGTAAAACCTTTACATTTTTTACTGCTATAGGCAGCATGATGTGTCACTGCAAAAGTCCATTCCACTCTTTACCATGAACAAACTTTCTAACAACAGGCAGTCCTGTGACATCTTAACAACTAATGAATTCATTAGGTCATGAGCTTTGAATTTGTTGGTCTCTAAGGTGCTACAGGATGGCCAATTGATTTGAAATGAAAGGTTAACATGACAACCCCTCTGAAACTTTCTAATTGTGAGGACTCTTACCCATTTCACTTCCCTCCATGAACCCTTTAATTCTGAATCTCCACATATCTCTGGGCTAATCTGTGTACAACCATCTACAACTGCTCTGCTTGAGGCCCTTTTATTGTTTTCCTAGGTAGGATGTTTAGCTCCTGATCAGCGCAGCCTGAATTCCTTTCTTACCACACCCAAGGTCATTTTAATGAAAATTCCAAAGCCCATGTCAAGAGGATAGAATTGCTCTTAATCCTTCAGCAGCTAGTCATTTGATCCCCAGGCCAACTGGGGTTATTAGTGCATGTCTACAGAGCACAGCAAAGCATACAGAACTAGAGAAATGGCAACCACTGGAGGAAACCAGTTTCCTTTCCCTAAGCTTTATTTCAGGATACGGGGGGGTGGGGTGGGGACAGGAGAATTCCTACATCTGATCAGTACATTCACCTCCTGCCAATGTCTGGTGCTAATACAACGTTTTAAGCTTTCCTTCTCTTCTCACAGAGCTTGTGCAAGCTGTTTTTAACAAAAAGAAATAAGGAAGCTTATTTTCAAAAATTGTTTCCTCTGCCGTGCATTTTGAAAGGGAACTGCATATCTGTGTGGTCCATACCTCAGCATTTTGTACTGATGTCTTACATGTGTGCTTTAGCAATGCCTTAAAATAATGAAAACCAATGGATACAAATAAAATTAAAGACAAAATAGCACTTTTGGCAGGATGGAGGGGGAAGAACCCGTTGTGTGTAGTACAGCACTCCATTTCTCCCTGGAATCTTTCACGCATGATCCAGGGGTATGTGTTTAATATAGCACAACCTCAATGGACAAGGTAAGGCTTAATTGTCTCTCCATACAATTGTTTCATTCTGTGTCTGATATAAGCAGTGACTTCCATGTCCTATCAGGCTGAAATCAGTAAATCCACTGAATGCTTTACTTAGAACACCAACCATAGCCCTCAAGTAACTCCACCATCCTTGACTCATTATTAGGGCTTGCTTCTATAGCACGTGGATTCCTATGCATAGACTTTCAACACCTTCCAAGATGAGAAAGATACATCCCATATAACCCCTCCCGCTACCCAAGATATACATTTAGGGAACAAGCTTGCAAGTACCTAAGCACAACTAACCTTTTCACATGCATAAAGATGCTCACATGCTGATGTGCTTGCAGGATTAGGCTTTTAAGTAATGTGTTCTCCCCAGCCCTTTGAAGTTGAAAGTTTCCAGTGTGTTTTCTACCATTGTATTGATCATAATGAATTTCCTTCTACAGAAAGTTTATAGCTACTGCAGCTCTGCACAGTCCTGGACTGTAGTAAAAGCTAGAAGTATCACTACTGGCAGAAAAGCCCCTCTCAGCTTTCACTGCACTAGATATACAAAAGGGAAGAAGGAGCTTTCGAAGTCCTGGGGGTTGTTTCGAAAGGCCCCCGGCTACGCAGCTGGTGCACGATTCGAAAGCAGGGCTTTCAAATCGCCGTGGCTTCCATTATGCTAATGAGGCACTGCATATTCATGACAGCACCTCATTAGCATCTTTCAAACTCCCTTATTAACATGCCCCTTCTGAAAGGAGGGGGCTCATGTAGACACACCCAAAGAGACTCCAAAAGGAAAAAAAACCATTCCAGTAATATAAATGATAGCTAGAAATACAGAAAGACTGAGACAGAGATTTTTGCTTCTGACATTTTGGTAGAAATTAGCAGATCTAACAATGCTCAAATATTAACATGCCCTCCATCCATCAACGGTGCATGCCACACACTCTGTACTGTCTCAATCACCTTTTCAGTTTGGTTTCAGCTTTTGTCTCTGTGCATTTTTATGCAGTATGCCATTCTGACTGCATATAAAATACTTTAGCAGTAGGGAAAGTAAGTGCCATAAGGGAACAGTAAACAAGGCCAAATCTATTCATGAATCTAACTAGAGCCAGGTGCGATGTAAACATATTTGCTCTGCCAAGCCATTTTACTCCATCCTGCCCGATAGTAATTTTGTTACTCTAGAGCTGGGCCTGATAACAGACAGCTATTTATGCCAAATTGTTAGGTAATCACACACAAAACACACAGTGATTAAAAACATTCATCGGTTTTCCCTTAAAAAAAGAAATAGAGCCAGTTAATTGAGAGAAAAAAAGGCAGAGTGGCAGTTTTGAGCAATTGGTAAATAACGCTGATTGCAAGGTGATTTTTTTCAGAACAGGGGGAGGAGTTCTGGTCTGTGTTATTTTACAGCAGTTGTGCAGCACGATAGGACTGATTGACTGATCACAATTCAGCTTGTCACTGCCATTAGAAAGGCTGCTATACCCCCTATAGAGGGGCTCTGCAGACAGACTTGACTGATTGATTGAGTATAGCAGAGTCCCACACAAGTCTGAATTGTAAAGGTTAATGCCATACCATGCAGGGGTCCTGCTGATTAATAGAACGTCTGACTGATTGTAGCCAAATCCCACAAGGATCAGAATTCTGAAGGTATATGCCACACTGAATTCCACAGCCTGACACCAAGCTAGTCTGCAGTTCACACGGTGTTTTACATTCTAATCAGGAAGGTTAATTCATGACAGGTGAGGGCTGCTTGGCTTTTTAAAGTACAAAGAAGAAAGTGATTTAGCTGAAAGGCTTAGCATGCTAATCAAATGTCCAGTTTTTCTACACAGCAGAATGCTGTGCTTTTTATTCAGAGCAATGTCTCTCTTCAACATGGCTGCACTAGTTTGACAGAACATACCCAACGTGCATCTGGATTGTCATTGCTCTGCTCAGTGATGTACATAATAAAATTGGCAGTCATCCCAGTCCACTCCTGAGTTTTCATCCACATCCCTAAAAGACAACCACCAGATTTTTGTAATTGGCCCCTTCTGCTCAACAAAGCCCAAGGACTGAAAGATCCTTGGACGCCACAGGTGAAGAATAAGGGACATAGGCATAGTGCTCTGCTTTCACCATCATAACTGAGGGACAAATGCATCTCTATGGCCGTGTCTACACATGCCCCAAACTTTGAAATGGCCACGCACATGGCCATTTTGAAGTTTACTAATGAAGCGCTGAAATGCATATTCAGCGCTTCATTAGCATGCGGGCGGCAGCGGCACTTCGAAATTGACGCGGATTGCCGCCGCGCGGCACGTCCAGACGGGGCTCCTTTTCGAAAGGACCCCGCCTACTTCGAAGTCCCCTTATTCCCATCAGCTCATGGGAATAAGAGGACTTCGAAGTAGGTGGGGTCCTTTCGAAAAGGAGCCCCGTCTGGACGAGACGCGCAGCGGCAATCCGCGGCAATTTCGAAGTGCCGCTGCCGCCCCCATGCTGATGAAGTGCTGAATATGCATTTCAAAGCTTCATCAGTAAACTTCGAAATGGCCATTTGTGTGGCCATTTCAAAGTTTGGGGCTAGTGTAGACGTAGCCTATAGGTAGGTCTACACTGCAAAGTTATTTCAGAATATTGGATGCTACTGCTGAATGCATCTGCAGAATGCAACTGCTACATTGAAATAATTTCAAAATAGCAGATGGTTTATTTCAAATTCTGTACACCTCATTCCACAAGTACTAGCACCTATTCTGAAATAGATATTTCAAACTAGGGGCTGTTTAGCCAGGAAATTGGGGCTATTTTGAAATAAGCTACAGTGTGTCCAAGGACTCTGCTTCAAAATAGGCTCTATTGGGTCTGGAAGCCCTATTTTGAAATAGATGAGTGCTATTTCAAAACTCATTTTGTGTGTGACTGCAGTATTTTGAAATATGCTATTCTGGAAAATCTTTTCGGCCGTGGCTACACTAGTCCCCTCCTTTCGAAAGATGCTTCAAAAGATGCTAATGAGGCACTGAAACGAATATACAGTGCCTCATTAGCATAATGACAGCCACACACATTTCGAAAGTGCTGCTTTCTAAATGCATGCCACTCGTGTAGAGGGGAGCCTTTCGAAAGGATGTCCCGAATTTCAAAAGCCCCTTCTTCCCAAAACCAAATAGGAAGAATGGGCTTTCAAAGTCCAGGGGTCCTTTCAAAAGACCCCCGTCTAAACTAGTGGCCTGCATTTAGAAAGCAGTGCTTTTGAAACACATGTGGCCGCCATTATGCTAATGGAGTGCTGCAAATTCATGGAAGCACCTCATTAGCATCTGCCAAAGTGGCTCATTAGCATCCCCCTTTTGAAAGGTGGGGACTAGGGTAGCCACAGCCTTCCAAAATAGCTTATTTCAAAATAACACTGCTGTGTAGACATAGCCTAGCTGAGCAAAACCAGATGGGGAGGTAATGGCCTTTCAGGTAAAGGGGCAGGCAATCAAGTAGAGTTGGCAATGGTAACCAACTTACGAAGCCCACTCAGGTGTTCAGAGTTAAATCATAAGAACATAAGAATGGCCATACTGGGTCAGACCAAAGGTCCATCCAGACCAGTGTCCTGTCTGCCGACAGTGGCCAATGCCAGGTGCCCCAGAGAAGGAGAACAGAAGACAATGACCAAGTGATTTATCTCCTGCCATCCATCTCCTGCCCTTGTACTGAAGGCTAGGGCACCATACTTTACCTCTGGCTAATAGCCATTTATGGACCTAACCTGCAAAAATTTATCGAGCTCTTTTTTAAACCCTAATAGAGTCCTGGCCTTCACAGCCTCCTCCGGCAAGGAGTTCCACAGGTTGACTGTGCGCTGTGTGAAGAAAAATTTCCTTTTATTAGTTTTGAACCTACTACCCATCAATTTCATTTGGTGCCCCCTAGTTCTTGTATTATGGGAAAAGGTAAATAATTTTTCTATATTCACTTTCTCCACACCATTCATGATTTTATATACCTCTATCATATCGCCCCTCAATCGCCTCTTTTCCAGACTGAAAAGTCCCAGTCTCTCTAGCCTCTCCCCATATGGGACCCGTTCCAAACCCCTAATCATCTTAGTCGCCCTTTTCTGAAACTTTTGTAATGCCAATATATCTTTTTTGAGGTGAGGAGACCACATCTGCATGCAGTACTCAATATGTGGGCGTACCATAGTTTTATATAGGGGAAGTATGATATCTTTTGTCTTATTATCTATCCCTTTTTAAATAATTCCTAACATCCTATTTGCTTTACTAACTGCCGCTGCACACTGCGTGGATGTCTTCAGAGAACTATCCACTATAACTCCAAGATCCCTTTCCTGATCTGTCGTAACTAAATTTGACCCCATCATGTTGTACGTGTAATTTGGGTTATTTTTTCCAATGTGCATTACCTTACACTTACCCACATTAAATTTCATCTGCCATCAGGATGCACCATCAGACCAAATAGGATGGGTTGTATTTCCAGTCACTCTACTTTGAGCTGAGTATTTTTATTTGGTTTGTGCTAGAGCCCTCTGTTGCTCATTTTTTGTTTTTGTTAAAAATCTGTGATATTCCAAAACAGACTTGAAACAAAATTCTCCATTGTAAAGGTATGTTGTTGCTGCTAGATTAAGTTGACCCACTGTATCAGCTTACTGTCCTTTACACAACATTCACATGAAACTAAAATAGACATCTAGTATTCAGCCATGCCTCTGCTGAACAAAAATTCTTCTTGGGAGCTGAAGAAATTTCAACTCTGTGTATCACTAAAATACAAAAATTTTGAAAAATAACTGTGGAACAGATTTTCAAAAGCTGCTAAGAAATCTTCCAACATAATTCTGATGGAAAAATAATGCTTCCTCTGTTTCGTCAGGACTTTTTCAGCATCTATTTTATTTTTTAAACATCTGTTTAATTTTTAGTATGTATTCAAGGCCAGACTAGATCCTTGATCTCTCTCAGAAAATTCCATTTCCTTAGTGTGATATTAATAAATGATGTGAAAAACATTCATTCGGCACAGATATGGATGAACTGGTTTATATATTATATATATTTTATTTATATGCCCTGACCGGGCACATCCAGCCCTTTCTTCATCTAGTATAGGAGTTTTCCTGAACTGGAAGAATTCTTCAAGCAGATAAGAAGGAGCCTGCAGCTCCTCCGCTATGTCCAGCTGTTTTAAAGGGGTAGAGTGTAATGTAATGTAGTATATGAAAATTTACCATCACTGTAAATACAGTCTTAGAGGGGAAGCTGTGTTAGTCTGTATGTGCAAAAACAGTGGAGTCCTGTGTCGCCTTTAAGAATAACAGATTTATTTGGGCATCCAGTAAACACCCAATAAGTACGATTTCAATTTGTGCTGTTAAGTCAATGCAAAGACAAGTGCAAATCAAAAGGATCACAGCTCCCAGCTGCAGGACCCAGATCCTGGCTCCAAACCCCGGCTCCGCTAGCTGGGGGAAGCCAGGGAGAAGTCACTCTCTAGTGTAGATCTAGCCTTAATCTTTTAGCTGCCACAGGACTCCTTGTTGCTACTGTAAATATAATTAAGTCACCTCAATCCTCTCCCTAAACCCTAACACCTTTCAGGTCTTATGGAGATACAGAGCCCTCCTCTGTCTTCCAGAGCTTCCTTGGGACTAGGACCAAAGCATTCTCAACAAGCCACAGAATAGAAGTTTGAGCACGCAGTTGTCTACAGCTCAGCACAAAATGTGCCAAGTCTGATGGTCCTTCACTTTTTCCTTATTTATCATGTGATATCACTGAGGTTAGGTGGAAAAGGTATGAAGAGTCAGTGGGGAAAGGTATTTGCGTGGGACCTAGGGGAGAGGCTACAAACCTGAGTGAGGACAGAAACAAGAGTAGTTGGATGAAGTGAGGCCTGAGAGATTGTATGATCCCTGGCATAGGCTTAGACAGCCCTGGAACCTACTCTTAACTTTTTCTGTGGCTTCCAGGGAGCTTTGCAAGGATTATCAGGACAAAGGTGTGTGTCTATCAAGGTCATTCTCTCTTCTGGCCCAGGTACAGCCTCTCAGCTTTTCCATACCCACAGCTCTCACAAAGATAGCCCTGACATGGCACTTCCAGCCCTTTCTTCATCTAGCATGGGAGTTTTCTAGCACTGCAAGAATTCCTCAAGTAGATAAGAAGGAGCCTGTAGCTCCTTCACTACATCCAGCTCTTTTAAAGGGGCAGAGTGTAATAATAAAATGTGCACAAGGACCTAAGGATCAATCACAGTCCAAGGTAGTTCTACATCAGGAACTTGAAGCATTTATTACTTTATTGGTCAAAACATGAATATAGAAAATGAAATTATTAGCAAATATAGCTTTGAGATGTATGAGGATTAACAGCTCTAGAACTGGCTGTCAATTCATTCTGAAAGAGAGATGTTTATTGTGCTATCAGAGTCTACATCACAGGCCCCAATTATACAATGTGCATATATGTAAACATTTGGTATCTGAGGAGAGCAGATGCATACCTTGGGTGATTCAAAGGGAAAACTGAACAGCCAGGAACTGCCAAGCCCAAGGGAGCATGGAGCAGTGTAGCATGGATTTATCTGTGATGACTGTGGAGAAAAACAGATTTGCCCAACAGAGAGCAGAGTCTGAACATCTGGAAGTTAAATGTTTCCTTAATCAATTAAATTCTAAAAGTCATTGTTTAGTTACATTCCCCCTCAGCAGCACAGTGCAGTAGAATGCCACATCACGTACTTCCAGCTGCTGCCTGAACCCGCAATTCCCTCTCCTCTCATCACCCTACCAAACAAGTAACATTTCTTTTGTTCTGTAACAGCATTTTAATATTGATTTAATAAGAAAAAAATTGGGAAAGAAAGACCAAATAATCTCCTAATCCTGCAGCCCTAGTTGACGTCAATGGCCCAACTCTCTAGAGCAATGCCTGTGGTCTAGGGTTGGTACTGGATCACATGAAAATTAAGAGGAAATACACATTTACAGTGATGCAAGTAGCTGGCCCCAATCACCATAGTTACTTTTACAGTTGGTGCATAAGGAACATGGAGAATAACAATAAGTTTTGGATTTTGCCATTGAGTAACAGGTATCAAGCATCATGACTATTTCTACCACTACCTAAAAATTTGCTTAACATCTACCAAAACAGATCATCCTATTGCCGGGTCTTTTCAAAGCAAGGTCTCAGTTCTGTAAAGCTTAACTTGCAGCACAAGATTAGCCCCAAGGTGTTTTAGGTGTTAGGTCTCTATCCTGGTTGCCTGTATCCCTCCAAGCAGAGACATGAGCCTGAATGGAGTCCCACTGTTCACAGATCAGAGTACCATGTGGCTGTGGTGTACAGGAATTGGATGGTATACCTTTAAATAAGTTATGACTCTTTAGTGGCCCTCCCTGTCTACAAAGTTTCAGAAGACACTATTACACTGCCAAAGCAACAATGTGCATATGCTGCTAGGATTTGCACATAACATTTCGTAAATATGGCTATTCTTACCCCACCATGTCCACATATTTCCTGTGCATTACACCTACTAAGCAAAGAGCAAAAGACAAAATAATGTTATGGCAAATGGAGATAAAAAGAGACCAGGGATGGAGCACAGGGTGACTTTTTAATTAATATGATTTTAAGTGGATAGTGTCCTTTTAAGGTTGAACTTTGGGTTCATTCCTCTGAAAACTGCACAGGAAAATTATTTTGTGACTAGTTAAGAGTATATTAAAATTATTTAGGAAAGAATTGAAGCACTTTAAGTTCTAGAGACTTAAAAAGACATCTAGTAAAATTTAAGACGACAGTTCCACTACAGCAATCTGTCAACAGAATTCAGTCGGAAGAGATTTCCCGACAAAACTTCTGTCAACAGAGTGAGGCCACAAACAAAAGCAAGTCAGAAGAGTGGTCTGCTCTGTCAACAGAGTGGCCAGACTGCCCAGATGCTCTCTCAACAAAACAAGCACCCAGGAGCACAGCAGACAGGGTTGCCCATTGTTATGGATTTCCTGTCTGTCTAGAGAAGGCCCCTCAGAGCATCCACACAGCTTTTTTGTCGATGGAATCTGTCGACAGCAGTGTCATGCCTCATGGCTGAGAGGCAGAATGCTACTGGCAAAAATGCTGAGTTTTGTCAACAAACTGTTGACAAAACGCATTTTGTGTGTGGACTTTCCACCAATTTTGTCAACAAAACTGGGGTTTTAATCAACAAAAGTCACTAGTGTAACTGTAGCCAAAGTGTCTAATTTCTGGATATATAGACAAAATATAACTTTATTGGAAAATTTAAAACTTTACAACTTGTTCAAGCAGAACTGCAAAGGTTTCAAATAAAACATATTTTTAAATTCTTATTGGCCGTGTCTACACTATCCCAAAACTTCGAAATGGCCATTTGAAGTTTACTAATGAAGTGCTGACATACATATTCAGCGCCTCATTAGAATGCCAGCGGCCATGGCCCTTCAAAATTGCTGTGGTTCACCGCCATGCGGCTCATCCAGACGGGGGTCCTTTTCGACAGGACCCCACCAACTTCGAAATCCTCTTATTCCTATCAATAGCTTTCGAAGTTACTGGGGTGCTTTCAAGAAGGACCCCTGTCTGGACAAGCCACGTGGCAATGAGCTGCAGCAATTTCGAAGTGCCATGGCCACCGGCATTCTGACGAGGCATTCAATATGAATTTCAGCTCTTCATGAGTAAACTTCAAATGGCCATTTGCATGGCCATTTTGAAGTTTTGGGATAGTGTAGATGTAGCCATTGTCTTTTTAAAAATAGACTTTTTTTTTTTTAAACAGAGGAGTGGACAGATTAAAGGGACAAGGTGAAGTAACCATAGAAAGGGATAACTAAACAAGATGAATAGCAATATTTTAATACAGATTAAGAAATGCAACATGTATTTTATTAGAAATTCTCTGCCACAGCGAAAACCCAAGCACAATACTGTTGTTCTGTTAATGCCATCAGAACCAGAAAGAAAAACTGACCAGTCTATTTTCACTTTCTCAGCCAAGTAAAAAGTAGAACAAACAGCTTGTGTTGAGAAAAGGAAATTAGATTTACAATTCTTTCTATGTAGTATTCAAATATAAAGTCGTTCAAGCCAGTATGTTTGGTATTAAAATAGTTTTTAGCTTAGCAGTGTTCCAATATAGTAATAGGTATCATTGTAAATCATTCATCTACATGGACTATATAGCAACAACAGAAAATGGGTTTTTATTCCACAGAAGAAGTTAGTTATTTTTAAAATTTGTTTTTAACTACAACAGTTAAGGGGAACATCACCAGCAACAGTCACATACCACTTTTTGTACTGTTCCGGTGTCTCATTCAAAGTCATCTGTAGACATGAGAAAACACTGTGGAAAATTCATATACCATGGAATTAATTTGTGCTGAATCCACTGTGTACTGAGTAAATATCTTAGAATCTATGGAAGTGGTGGTGCATGACTTGTTCGCGCTGAGTCAGACCCCTCTTGCCATCTTGCTTGTATTCATTCCTCCCACTTCAAAAATAAAATTAGATGTCTTGCTTTGTGCAAAGCAATATATAAATCATTCCACTGTTGACTCATATTCACTTTCCTGGCCTTTTCCAGCTAAACATTCCAAGGGTGGGCTCAGAGTGAATACAACAGTTAATTGAAGTAGGCAAAAGGACTTGGTTCTCACACACACTCAAGCCCACTATGCTTACACAAATTTCCTTTTTAGGCCTCATTCTCCTTCTTCCATTATGACACACCTCCTAACAAGCATTGTCCTGTAGCCATGCTAACTTCCTTAATAGATGATCTAGCAGCCTGTAAAATTGGTCTCTTATTCTCACACACAACCAGCAACTTTAGGTGGAGGACTAAATGCGTCACTCACCCTGCCAAAAACCCCAGAAGAAATAAGAGTTGCAGGGCCAAGCACATTCAACACTATCTCTCATTATCGTAGATCCTGCATAAGCTTGATTTCAAAGTAATGAATTCCTGAAATATATATCAAAACAAAAAACAGTCAAGTAGCACTTTAAAGACTAGCAAAATAGTTTATTAGGTGAGCTTTCGTGGGACAGACCCACTTCTTCAGACCATAGCCAGACCAGTGGTCTGAAGAAGTGGGTCTGTCCCATGAAAGCTCACCTAATAAACTATTTTGCTAGTCTTTAAAGTGCTACTTGACTGTTTTTTGTTTTGATAGTGTATAGACTAGCACAGCTTACTCTCTGTTACTATGAAATATATATGTTTCAAAGTGCATTGCATACCCAGCCAACTCTACCATCTTTATTAATCTTTAATCAGATTGCCAAAGTGAGAGTTCCTGATGTTCTGGGCCCATCAAGGAGATTTCCAACTAGTATAAGGAGAACGCAATCAAGGTGGAAAGACCCCAAGAATTAAAGGGCTTGTGAGATCTTGGCAGGGCCTGAATGAGGTGTGGTAAGGGTTGCTTAATGTCTTGGCTGCTATCTTGCTATCAGCGGGCCAGACTCCTGAGCTTCTACAGAGTGAGCTCAGCAGGCTCTCCATTTTTCTCCTACACAATGCTTTGATGAGATTAGGTGATCCTCCGAAGCTCAAAACCCAACACGCTAGGTGGCTAAAAACAAAGGCAGAGACTGTTGAATCCCTATTCAACAGCCTATACAGTCCTACCACACCATCACTTTGTTGTAGGTGACTGGGGAGGTGATGATCAAAGACACACCGCTGTTCTACAGACTCTACTGGCTGTGCTGGAGTGGGACTGAACTTTTTGTCAGCTCTTTACTCTCTCCTTTGAGTGCTGGGGAAATACAAGTTAATGGACTCCATCCTCAAACCTTCAGGGGCTACATCATAGTACAACCTAGGGAAAGTGCGTAGTAAGGAGAAAAGATGTGTGTAAAAGGAAGGAGGCAAAAGATGAGAGAAGGCAAGAGAGAAAATTGTGGGGGACTGAGGAAGGTAGATGAGCAGCAACTTCAGATTCATACTGGAAGTCTTAGACTTCTCAAAACAGGCACAGCATGGGCAGCAGCAGACAGACTGACTCTATAAGATAAAGTTGCTCCATTTAGTGCTTGGCCTCTCTAGTGAGACTGCTGACTAGGGTTCTACCGCAGTTCATATAGGGTGGTTTCTGTCACAGACACCTGTCCAGTGGGACCTGAAGTGAAACCATCAAATTCATTTCGACAAACCACTGACAATCAGCCTCTGGACACAACTTTTGATCACTATCAGTCTGGCTTCCATTTAAACATGTGAAGCTAAGGTGAAAGGTTCCTATCCTCAGATAACAGTTTCTCTCTTTGTTTAGCTCTGTGGATATATCATTTTCTTTTCACTGTTCATTTGGGGGCTCTGTACAAAATTCTCTCTAATCTCCTCTTGTAAAAAGTATTTTCTTTGCATAAATCTTTATGAATTTTTCCCATGGCAACAAGTTGCTCTAGCCAAAAGTCAAACTTTGCCAGTTTCTTTTAAGTGCACTAATTCTTTTTTCCTTGATCACACCTGAAGTAAACATGGAGAGGGAAAAAACCCTAACCTGACTGGAGGAATCTTTTAAAAGGGTCAAGCTGGTGACACATCAAAGTGAAGTGAGAGTGAAGTCTGTTCTTAGTTTAATTATTAATCTGCAGAAAACAAGGTAACACAGTAGCAAGATGACTAAAGAAGGAATATCTTTAAGGAGGACCACCCACCTGCGGGTAGCACATTTCTTAGTTAAATTCCCTCCAACAGCCATTAAGAACTCACTCTCTCTTTCACACACACACACACACACACACACACACACACACGTACATACCTGCCTGCCTTTAATAACGTTAGAGGCTATAGCAAGGTACTGAGTAACTGTATTTCTATTTTCTTTCAGACAAAGATCATAGATGTGCATGGTACTCATGAAAAGAAATTTTGTATTTATTACAGGTACTTTTCAAACACCCTTCTGAAGATCAACAGACCTGCTCATTTATATAGTGACCTATATTTGAGGATCCCAGCTTTACTGTGAAGGAGCTTGATATTATCATCCTCATTTTACAGAAGAGGAAACTGAGGCACAAAGAGGTTAGTGACTTGCCCAACCTCACATGATGACTCATTAGAAAAACTGGGAAATGACTCTAGAAGTCCTTTAATAATCATTCCCAGTCCTGACACATTTTACTGCTCCCCTTGCCCAAAATGAGTAATTTATTTTGAAAGCCCAGTAAGGTATCTTTATTGTGTTTTTACAATCATGAGTAAACTAAAAAGCAAGTTAGTAGGTTGTGCGTCCAAGCTGGTAAATTTAAGGGCTGATCTAACCACTAACTGACATTCCTCCCTTCAATACACATCATTAATAGAATGTACCACATACATGATTATCATTTACATTTGAGTTTTTAAGTTGTTTGATGTCATGTCTGGGATATTAGTTTTTACATTTAAAGGTGATACTTATCAGTGTTCCCACTTATCTTTTCCATGTGATGATTATTTTCCATCCATGTGCAGAATCAATTTTTGTATGCATCAAGGCACATGCATGCGCATCACCAGTAATTAAAAGAAGCCTGGCTGTGGATGCTCCACTAATCAACTGGGTGGCATATGAATCTCTCCTGAGCAACTGCAAAAGTGCCCAGCTTACAGAGGAAACTATTACCCATTCATGCATACACCAGGGATCCTAGGATATACTAGGCGTGTGCATATCCTAGAAAACATACTTCACACATCAATTTTAAATATTCTTTGCCACTCACCTGCCAGAATTTCTAATAGTGGGTTTTGTTTTCCTCTGTTACAGCTGAGGTAATACCTAAGGAATTGACAGAATGTGGCTTCATATGCTTGCATTAGATGTTTGTGTGAGCATGCCCTGTTTCAGAAGAAATGTGGAATGGAAGAAATATGGAATTATGCATCATTTTAAAATTGCTTTAAATACCTTACTTACAGCTTGATGTAATTAAACAGAGTCATGATTTCCCTATATGACACCTTATAATTGTTATTATATTGCTATGGGCCAGTTTCTTAATGGTACGTTAACTTAGAACTTATACCGATCTCAGTACTGCAGTCTTAACTCTCATTTGAAGTCGACGATGCTCAGCACCTCACAGGAGTTCTCACAGCACCCTGTGGGATCAAGTCAATAGTGCTTTATGTAATTTTCAAAACTTCACTGTAAGAAAGGGAGTAAAAGTATGATTCTTCAGATGGTAAAATAAAGGGTTTACACAACATGCATAAGGTCTCTTGGCAATCCAGTAACAAAACCAGGAATGGAACTAAAGAACCCTAGTCCACTAAGCTACTCTCTATGAGGGCTTGTCTACACTCAGTAGATTAACATTGCTGCCATCGATCTTCCAGAGTTTGATTTAGTGCAGCTGGTGTCATCATCATCACCAACAACAACCATGCACCTCTTGGGGTCTGATGCCTCTCTCACTATTTCCTTCCACCTTTTCCTGAAATTAATGTATATCAACTCCAGCTAAATAATTAATACAGCTCGAGCTGCATATCCTAATTTGATATCTCCCCTTAGTGTAGGCCTGGCCTCATTGTCAGTGACTGAGTAACCATTGCATTTGAGAGAAAAACAAGAAGTCTTGTGGCACCTTATAGACTAACAAATATTTTGGAGCAAAAGCTTTAGTGGGCAGAGACTTGCTTCATCAGATGCATGAGTGAGGGGGTGGTTTTAGAGGGGTATTTAAAGAGTGGGGAAATACTCCTCTGAAACCACCCCCCACTCATGCACCTGATCAAGCGGATCTTTGCCCACAAAAGCTTATGCTCCAAAATATCTGTTAGTCTAATAAGGTGCCACAGGACATCTTGTTGTTGTCGAAGCTACAGACTAACACAGCTACCTCTCTGATGCATTGCATTTTAGGTATTCATGCTGCCTCTTGAACCTTTTACTGTAGTGGTTGACATTCAACCATTTAGTCTTACTCAGACTGAGTAAATTCATCCCATTCCATGGCACTTTACCCCTACTAACTCTTACCCACGACAATAAAATGTTGTCTCTGAAAAAAATATAGGAGGCAGGGGGACTGTGTGAAGAACAAGTCCAACTTGTATTTTCTTTTGCGTGCTACTATCCACATATCCTTGGCTTCTTTGCTGTTTTTAGAAGGAAGGAAACCTACTGCAATATCCCAAGCTGTATACAAAGTAGTTCAAAATACTGAAGCTATTTTGTAAATTTATATTCACTAATTTGCCTACCTGGGGCCACGCATAATGTAGTTACTGCAAATACGTCAGGCAGGAGGTCTCTAGGAGGCACATTTTACTATGTAATCCTAACATCTTAAAAATACAAATTTATTTGAATGTGATATGTGGAATTACCACACTGATGTTTAGTTTTAGGGTATAGTTTTTCATATCCACAGTTGGAAACAGTGAGCTAACTTTGCCACTGGCATACACAGATGTCACATCTCTAAGGAATTTGCCTTGAATTGGTGATGATAAATTTTACCTCAAACAGGTCTCTGGCTCCTTCTAACAAAAGACATTATCTTCTTCTCACCAGGAACTAGGAAAGTCAAGAAAAAAATAATATCAACAAGGAAGTCAGACAACATAGCTGGTGATTATGAATCCTTTTGCTACCCATTAGGCAGTGCACCTAACTGCTAGATATAAACTATTGTTCTGAAAAGCAGGCTACACAGCTGGGTTGAGGATAGAAATTTCATTTTATGGAGACTGAGATTTTGAAAAATGATTTTATTCCAGTTAAGTACAAAACCCCAAAATTTCAAAATTCTACAAATAAATTTCAAAAAATTGTATTGAATCAATCTAAAATCAAACCAGTTTTTTTCATATTGTATACAAAATAAATAATTTCAAAACAAACTATTTAGCAACATAAAACTGAAGGATTTGTTCTGAAAATGTCAAAATAGGACTTTTCAACATTGTGAGAAATTTTTCACAAAACTGGCAATCTCACAGAGCATTTTTATTTCAATGGAACTTCATTTTCCAATACAAAGCTGTTCCATCAAAGAATTTTTGTCCAGCTCTAGCGTATTGATTTATTTAGAATTGTTTTTCGGTGAATGTGTGGGCACTCACTTTCTCTGAATGGACTCCAAATTCAAAACTGTTACTAAATTATTAGGCTTAACCATTCAACAAAATTAAAATAGAGATTGGTCTGCTTTCATCATCGTGATGTCTGTGGTTTAGCAGGAGACAAAGCCACCTATCATTTGTTTTACCCACACATCTGTGTGTAACTCATTTCTGTATCTGCAGTTCTGTCTTAAGTATTTCATTTTCTTCATCCTTTTTCATAGACTCCATAACCCTGAGATGGAATTCTAGCCCCATGAAAATTAATGGCAAAACTCTCATTGACTTCAGTGGAGTCAGGCTTTCATGAACACTTTACATGTGCACACAACTCCAGTTAGAAGACTGAAGCCCAACGCGGGGATTTTTGGTTGTAGGGGCGAGGCCATTACAGAAGGTGCCACAGTGACTGGGGTAAGGGATGTTAATAAGAAAATTAACAGATTCTCAAGAGCCTACAGACACGGTATTAGATTTTTAAAACTGCTCCTGCTAACACATTGTCCAGGGATATGATCCCTGCCCCTATTACAATGAAGTTGTACGGAGTTATTTAGTTTTTGGTTGGGGGAAGGGAGAAGCTAAGGGAATATTTGTTTCTTTGGATCTTAGCTAAGAGTGATGAGGTGAGGAAGGAAGAAGAGATCACTTGGAATAAAAATTCTCTTAATTTGTGGTTATGCTCCAGACCTGCAGTATCACTTTTCTTGCAAACAAGTTATTGACAAGGCAAAAGGTTGGAAACACCAAAAACCGTAAGAAAATATTTGAGTATATTAACCAAAAGTTAATTCTGAACTCAGACATTCCCATTAGTACCCCGATACTGATTCTTACACTCAGCTAATCACAAAACAAACAATGCCATATGAAGCAGAGCCCATATTTTCAGAATGCCTAAGGTTTGGCACTCACATATGAATATTTTGACCTTTTTGTTTTATCAAAGTCATCTGAAATATCATCTTATGAACACAACTACTCAGCTCTTGAGCAACTTACATACCACAAATTATTTGTCAAGGTTGACTTACTTGACTTAAACTCTAGTACTCCAAGTAGAGCACAGGTCATTTAGAAGTCTCCTTCACTTCGCTCTTTACTGAGACAAAACTTTTATCTGACTCTGGGAGCATCCCAGCTGTTGTCCTTCAGTCTCTGTAGACCTCCACATTGTCTGAAGTCTTCCTCTTTTACGTTTTTCTTGCGGGTTCCATGTGAGATCTTGACAGACTATGCTGCATGATGGTTTTCTGAGAGTGTGACCTAGACATCCCCACTTTCTTCTCTTGAGTTGAACGTCAAGTGGTTCTTGACCTGTTCTGTTCCAAAGTTCCTCATTTGTGATGAAGTCTTGCCATTTAATGCAAGGATATGCCTCAGGCATCTCTTTATGAATGTCTGTAGCCTGTGATTTGAAGACTTTTTAGTACGCCAAGTCTCACATCCATACAAGAGCACACTCTTCATATTTGTGTTGAAGGTCTGCAGTTTTGTCTTCACAGATATTATTTGTGAACTCCATATGGGGCAAAGAGTCTTGAATGCAGCTGTTGCTTTCCCTGTCATGGCACCGATATCCTTGTCTGTTCTTGTCTCTGCCCATAATACTCCCCAAGTAGATGGACTGCTCCACATCTTCAAGGTTATCCCCTTTCTTTGTTAATGCTCAGTCCAGTAATTGAGGCAGCTTTGTCTAGCATTGCAACATTTTCCTCCATGCTTTCATGTTGGTGTGAAAGGATGGCAACATCATCAGCAAAATCAATGCCCTCTAGCTGTTTGAAAAGTGTCCACTGAATGCCACATTCACACTCATCTCCTCATAGTCTAGTCCATTATGATCAAGAACAGGAAAGGTGACAATAGGTGACTTTTGTCATGCTCCTGACAGTATGCTGAAGAATTCTGTCGTGACACCATTCTGAACAACTTGGCATGTCGAGGGTTCGTATGTTGAACAGATCAGGTTAATTGTCAAGGTTATCTGCTAAATAATGTTGAACTACAACATTCTGAACTATTACTTTTGTGGAAGCTGTAAATTGGTTGACAAGTCCCAACTAGGAAAAACTCTGGTGCCCTAAATAAGTTATACATCATTCCCTCAGCTATTCTATTAAATCAATATAGAGGAAAGGAAGAGGTTTTTGTAAGCGCAAAAGCTTGACTCTTGCACCAAGCAGAAATTGCCTCTCTGTGGAAAAATGAGCAGTAGTAGACACAGTAGAATTAAGCAGGGAGAGGAAGATTACAAAAATGTGCTGCAATACAGAAGTCTGCTCCCTCACTTTCCCCACGGTGATTGTGGGACAAAATTACTGCTGCGAGTAAGTCCGCCCACTAACTTCCTACATCAGTTTGTGTGGGTAGCAAGTGTTTTTATATGTACAGGAGAAAAAATTTAAAAAAAAAAGAATTGTGGGAGTTTGTAATGCAGGTTGTTGGATTTCTTTAATTTGTTTTCTGAGTAACCACTTGATTGTTAGTTTCCAAAATCGAAATCATTATCCTTCCCAGGCATGAAATTTATCAGTGAACACATTGAAAAATATATGGGTTTGTGTGGAAAGAATAATTTATTAATATGACAATAAAAAATAGAACCCTTCAACATAACACGTGGTTATGGCTTGTTTGATGTTCTACTCACTCCAGTCTCCCCACACGCAAATACATAGTTGCTTGTGTCCCAAATATGCCTATTGTTTCTCTCAGAAATGCTTTCACATTTTATTACTTCAGTATTAAGATGCCGGCAACTCTCAGTTAGTAGGCTGAAACTTAGAAGACTCAAGACGGAAGTCCTGGGGCTTCCAGGCACACTGCTACAGAGTAAGGAGCCTGAACACCTTAATTCCCAAGCCCAGAGACTCCGGCCTGAGTAATGGCTCCCAAGTGCGACTCCCAGTTCCACCATCAGTCTGCCAGGATGGAGAGGGAGCTGTGACCTACAAGCCTTGGAAGCCATGGCTGCTTTGAAAACAGAACTTGGGCTTCTAGGCTCAACTTTGTTTCAAAAATTTGAAAACAAAACATTTCTATTACTTTTAAACCCTTTTTTTTAAAGTTTCCCACTGAACAGTCATATCTACCAGCTCTAATCACAGCACTTCAGAAGGGGATGTTCACGTAATTCAAGGGAAACACTTTCATGCTAATAACTGGATTTATTTTGCTGACAAAAATTAACTTTAAACTCTTGACCTTTAATTAAACACCAAGCTTTAAAATTTCTTCCTTTTTGTTACCTCAGAACAGAACCCATTAGAAAGCTTCAGATGCATTTCTATTCATACCCATGCAGACATATGCTCTATATGCACTGTCTCTAGCAGTCCTCACTTCTATGACCGAGGTCTTTAAATAACCAAGGGGTGGGAGGAGTGAAAGTTAAAGGCGGGGAAGTAGTAGCCAAAAGGGGAAGAGAGAACAAAACCATGCTGGATTATTCAGGCTAGCCATCTGCAAAGCTGAAGGTTTCATGAAGAAAAAAAAGTCTCTACTGTTCCTGAATCAATTACTTCCCATTCACAGTTTGGCTGTATAGAGAGAAATTCAAAATGGCTCTCAGGGAATTAATGCCAATCGTGTGGTCTGTTTTCTTGGCTGTATTCCCTTTCCCCACCCCCAACTTATCCTCCTCACACACCCCACCCCACCCCCCATCTTTTTCAGTCATAAGGATGTAAGTATTTATCAGTCCTGTACCTCTGCCAGCATGCACTGGAATGAGTCAAAGGACCTGGCATTGAATCACAGGGATTTGTGTTGCTAATAAATACAGCAGGCCCCATCCATTGTTGATTAATTTTGACTGAAATCTAAACACCAAACAACAAACACTCTTCTGAACTACTTTACTCCCCATTAGTTTGATGTGTTTATTAGACAGGGCTGTTTTCTTTCAAGTTTATTAACAACATATTAGAAAAACTGCGAACAAATCTAGGAGTTTTTTCATACTTATTAAAAAGTTTGGGCACCATTCACTAATATTTTAGGGGCTAACATTAAGTCACAACAAAGTTAAAATAACATCAAGTTAAATTACAAACACAATAGAAAGGTAAACAGTTAATGTCCAATGGCATCCCTCCATTTGAGAGTCCTATTTAACTTTCTGCTAATGCATTTTTCAGATGTCTGTTTCTGAAGAAAAATGTTAAAAGTTAAAATCTGAATCCCCACCACATTCTTGAGAGTGGTGAAGATTTCAATAATAATGTATTAAAATAGATAGTTACAGGAGACCCAGGATATATGTTACATTACAAAGAACACCTTCATTATGAGGACATTAATAAATTGGCCTTTAAAACATTGCATTGTGTTAATTGGCTGCACATGCTGTGTCATTTAATGATGCCATGCAAAAGTGACTGCTCCAGTAAGGTCGAGCAATGTTATCAAGCCTGGATATTTTTAAGTGTTCACATTTGTTCAGCACTCAGGCATCTTTTGCAATTGGCAGTACTGGTGCCAACACTGGTGTCACGGGACAGTACTTAGTGAACTGCAGAACTGCTTTAATTATTATTAGCCAATAAATTACTTTATTTATTTAACCTATAAATTTATCAAAGGCGTTTTATGTTTCTTACTCTTCCTACGTTTCTACTCTCATTTATTCTGAGGGCTCCATTTGTTCATCCATAATTCTCCCTAAAGTTCAACACAGCACAGAGAACTTGGTATTACATAACTGGGCTAGCTGTTAACTTTACAGCTATGAGGAAACAATAGCTGCTTCACTGAAACTGGACTAGTTCACAGTTTATGAACATTTCAAAGTGCTTCAGTACAATCCTCGGTTGTACATTCCCCTATTGTAAAGAAACTCAGGAAGTGAAGATAACAAATTCACCCATCATTTGCTGCAGTTTTGTAAACTCCTCTCAGTTTTAACATGGAAACTGTATCCATGCATTCCCTTATGGAAGAACTACATTGGCTTCAGCCTTGGAGTAGATTATCTGCATGCATCCTACATCAGAAGAAACACCGAAGAAAAACAAGGGGCTGATCTTCAGCTGATTCAAATTGTCGAAGCTCCACTGAAATGAGAGAGCCAAGCACTTGGACTATAAATGGCTTAGTCACACCAAAAGAAAACTGAATCAACACTCAATGAGATAACACTTAACAATGCCATCCATTCAAGAATCTAAGCCAAAGAAGAGAAATACACCAAAAACATAGTTTGGTGTTTCATCTATTCCATATTTTTTTAGTTCACAGGCTCCTAGGGTATTTTAATATATCTTTTGTTTTAGTTTTATGATTTTAGTGATTTTTCAAAATATTCATAGACATGTATGTGCTAATAAATTAAAGTTCATTATTATTAGTTATATGTATGATAACACATAAATGTTATCTCATCTGGGCAGATGAGATCAACAGCAAGGTCCAACGACCAGGAAGGCAGTTCTGCACCGCTCTGTGAAGGGCATGATAAGGCACCAAAGATGGCATGGGTACCCACTGAAGCCTAGGAAGTCCCAGCTGTGACGACTTTTTGTACCACTGGAACCAGGCTTCTGAGGTCGAGAGAGTGGAACTGCCCCTGTGCAATGGCTTTTCCACTTTAAACATTCTCCCACACAGGTTCTTTGCACATTCTGATCACTTCTGTCTACCTCAAAGTCCTATAGTGATGGCGGAGGGGTGAAGCGACAGGTGGAGGTGATCACTAGGAGTCGTAGCTCCAAACCTGCATGTAGGCGGCATGTGGACTTTGGTCGCTCGACTCTGACCCGAGGACAACAGAGGAGTTCGGCAGCATCCCAGGTGACTGAGCAGGCCTTTTTAGGAACAACACTGCTCACCCTCAAAATGAGGGAGGGGACTAGAAAAGGTGTCCCAAAAATTGCTTGTTCCAACCAAAATGGCCAGCATGCTGCAGCTGGAAGTTTTACACTCACAGCGGTCAAAAAACAGTGAGAAGAAAGATTATATTTGCAGCATGGAACGTTTGCACCCTCTTGGACAGGGTGAATGCTATGAGGCCTGAGAGAAGAATAGCCCTCATAGCAAGAGAACTGACATGTTATAACAATGACGTAGCTGCCCTGAGCAAGACCAGACTGGCAGAGGAATGATCCATCCGCAAATCAAAAGGAAGTTACACCTTCTCCTGGATAGGCAGGCTAGAAAATGAAGACAGAATCCACAGAGTGGGACTTGCCATCAAGATATCACTTCTGCACCAGTTTCCTGACCTACCAACTTGCATCAGTGAGCATCTGATCAAGCTCCACTTCCCTCATAACACCTCTCGCCATGTTGCAGTCATCAGCACTTACACCCCCACACTGACTAGCAGCGATGAAGCAAAAGAAAGTTTCTATGAGGACCTTGACCATCTCGTGAAAGAAACTCCTCCTAGTGACAAGCTTCTGTTGGGTGACTACAATGCCAGGGTTGGCAAGGACTGTAGGACCTGGAAAGGGGTGCTGGGGCATCATGGTGTTGGTAACATGAATGCCAATGGCCGCCTTCTGCTGAGCTTGTGTGCAGAAAACAACCTGACAATTACCAACACTCTCTTCAGGCAAGCCGATAAATACAGGACCACATGGATGCACCCAAGATCAAAACAGTGGCACCTGATTGACTATGTCATCGGTCACAGGCGGGACATTCGAGATGTTAAAATTACCAGGGCCATGCAGGGAGCTGAGTGCTGGACTGATCATAGACTCCTCAGATCAGTCCTTATGCTGCACATCACACCACTGCACCACAAGAAGCTCAAGGTTGTCAGACCCTCTTTCAACATCGGTAAGCTGCAACATACTGGTCATCGTGAGAAATTTGCAGCCTGCCTTGACGAAGTGCTGATGTCCCATGGACCTCTGACCAGAGACCCAACACAAAAGTGAGACCAGTTTAAAACCCTGGTGATTGAGTCATCCAAGTCAACACTAGGACTGAAAAAGAAAGTTGACCAAGACTGGTTTGATGAAAATGATGAAGCCATTATGAAGATCTTAGAGGAAAAACAGAACGCATTTCTGCTATGGCAAAACGATCAGTCCTCAATCTCCAAATGTGATCATTTCAAACACCTTCAGAGCCAGGCACAAACAGCACTTTGCAAAATGCAAGATGAGTGGTCGGAGAGTAAAGCTGATGAAGTCCAATACTACGCTGACACCAAGAACTCCAAGATGTTCTTCAGTGCTATCAAAGCTATATATGGACGTTCAAAGCCAAGTACTACACCTCTCCTGTCTGCAGATGGCATGACCCTTCTGAGGGAGAAGAACAGCGTCAACAATAGATGGAGAGAGCACTTCAGCAACCTTCTCAACAGACCTTCCATTGTCAACCCTGTGGCCCTAGACCAGATCCCTCAGAAACCCACAATAGAGAGTCTTGACTTGCCCCCTACAATGGATGAGGTCAAAAAGGCAATCAGCCAGACCAGCTCTGGCAAAGCCCCTGGGATAGATGGCATCCCTGCTGAAATTTTCAAAGCAGCAGGACCAGTGTCACTTGAAGCCTTTCACAACATCTTGATCAGCATCTGGGAAGAAGAAGACATGCCCAAAGACTTTAAGGATGCCACAAACATCTGAGTCTTCAAGAACAAGGGCAAAAATGCTTACTGTAGAAATTACCAGGGCATCTCCCTTCTCTGTACTGCTGGGAAGATCTTGGCTCGAGTCATCCTCAACCGTCTGATCACCAGCATCTCAGAGGAGAACCTACCAGAGGCACAGTGTGGTTTTTGCCCAGGCCACAGCACCATTGACATGATCTTTGCTGTTCATCAGGTCCAGGAAAAGTGCACAGAACAGAACTTGCATCTGTACTCTGTATTTATAGACCTGACCAAGGTGTTTGACACTGTCAACAGAGAAGCCCTGTGGATTATCCTGTCAAAAGTTGGCTGCCCGAGAAGATTCGTTAACCCCATACGCCTGTTCCATGATGACATAACTGGCTTTGTTCTTTCAAATGGGGAGTCCTCGGATCCATTTGAGATATCCAATGGTGTGAAGCAAGGGTGTGTGCTGGCCCCAGTGTTATTCAACCTCTTTTTCACATGGGTCCTCAGCCACGCAGTTAAGGACCTGGACCATGGAGTGTACATAAAATACAGATTTGATGGGTCACTTTTTGACCTTTGTCATCTGAATGCTAAATCCAAGACTCTTGAGAGGCTCATCCTTGAAGCCCTTTTTGCTGATGACTGGGCACTTATGGCACACAAGGAATTTGATATCCAGCTCATCATCAACAAGTTTGTGATGACACTCGCCTCTTTGGTTTGACCATCAGCCTAGGAAAAGCCGAGGTACTGTTTCGATCTGCTCCAGGATCTGCTGCTCTCACCGCTTCAATCTTTATTGAAGGAACAGAGTTAAAAACAGTAGTTCAAGTACCTCAGCAGTGCGATGGCTCCCTTGACAAAGAAATCAATGCCAGAATCTGCCAGGCCAGCTGGGCACTAGGACATCTGAAAGCACGAGTGTTGACTCAGCACAATATCCGACAGTCCACTAAACTGAAAGTGTACAAGGCTGTAGTCCTGACCCATCTCCTGTACGGCTGTGAAACCTGGACCTTGTACAGAAAACATATAAAACTGCTGGAGCGCTTCCACTCATGCAGCCTGAGGTCAATACTGCACATACGATGGCAGGACAGAGTTACGAACCTGGAAGTCCTGAACAGAGCAGGAACCACAAGCATCGAAGCCATGATTCTGAAAGCCCAGCTTCACTGGACAGGGCATGTCATACAAATGGATGAGTCAAGAATCCCTAAGCAACTCCTCTATGGTGAACTCTCCCAGGGCAAAAGGAATCAAGGTAGGCCTCACAAGAGGTATAAAGACTGCATCAAGGCCAACACTGCTCATGCTGGTTTAACACCAGATCAGCTAGAGCAGTGTGCAAAAGACCAAACAGGTTGGTGTGCTCTCATACAGCAAGCGTATGACAACTTTGAAGAGCAGAGACACACATGCCTCATTTATGCTCACGAGTGGAAGAAAGCAACAGCAGCAGCCACACCAACAGAGACAGGACACTTCCCTTGCCCCCACTGTGAACGCCCATGCCATTCAAAGCTTGGACTCCTCAGCCACATGCGAGTCCACAACCAATGAGCCTGTGCAAGCTCAAGACATCATCGTTGAACACGACGTATTACCTTCAAAAACACATAAATGGCATGTTAAGGCTGTCAAGGATCAAACCAAAGCCAGCTGAAAATGGTCAAACACAAATTTCAGTGCATAATGTGATTTCTTTCTCAAGGAAAATATAATATAGAATCAGTGTCTGGCAATATTTGAAGACATGTACTATTACAGTTAGAATCTCAGTGTCAGAAAAACCAGGACAACTCCATCATTATCCTTTAGCTTCTGCACACCCTCCCTGAGGACATGCTCTTGCTTACCTCCCCTTCTGGAGAAGTGTTTTCCCAATTCCAAGTAGTTAGTGGTCGATTTCCATCCTGAAATATGAGGATTGGTATTCCTTTCACATTTTTACCTTAGTGGTTTGATGAAGAACATTTACCCAAAAAATTGTAATCCTTTTCTGAATCCTGCAAAACTCTTCAAAGGTCCAAACTCTGTATTGGTGTACATTGGCAGAACTCCACTAAAAATCAACATAGCTGCATCCATTTTCATCCACAGTGAATTTGGTCCTCTATCGCAACATCTTGTGGCACTGACACAAATTATTCATAGTAGGGAGGAAAAATTATCCTTCCATTTGTTTTAAGGTGTTTTCACTTCATCAAGTGTCCTCTTATTTCTCTGTCATGGAGGGATGCATAAATAGAAACCTTTGACTGATCTCAGTGTTCTTCATTATCAGCAAGCAGGATCAAATCCGGCAAATGTCAAGCTTAGTGTATGAGCCACTACTTCAAAAGTTAAAAAACATGTGTCTTGTAACTAAGACTGCAGAAGCTCCTAAGTGGTCCAGGTACCATTAGAGGGAGATAAAGACACTTCATCTTGCAGACCTTACATTTGGTCCTAGTAAAGTAAAAGGTCAATGCTTTTCTGACATCCAGGGTAAATAAATAGGATTTCTGCACTGACTGACACCATGGCCGTGTCTACACGTGCCCCAAACTTTGAAATGGCCATGCAAATGGCCATTTCGAAGTTTACTAATGAAGCGCTGAAATGCATATTCAGCGCTTCATTAGCATGCGGGCTGCCGCGGCGCTTCAAAATTGACGTGCCTTGCCGCCACGCGGCGCATCCAGACGGGGCTCCTTTTTGAAAGGACCCCGCCTACTTCGAAGTCCCCTTATTCTCATCAGCTCATGGGAATAAGGGGACTTTGAAGAAGGCGGGGTCCTTTCAAAAAGGAGCCCCGTCTGGACGCGCCACGCAGCGGCAAGGCGCGTCAATTTCGAAGCGCCGTGGCAGCCCACATGCTAATGAAACGCTGAATATGTGTTTCAGCGCTTCATTAGTAAACTTCGAAATGGCCATTTGCATGGCCATGTTGAAGTTTGGGGAACGTGTAGACGTAGCCCATGTCAGGGATTTAAAAAAAAGCATGACTACATGAATGTATTGGTTAGGGTAGGATGCCAATAGAACCTTTGGTGAGGATTTAGACGTGGATATGAAGACATCTTGCCCTGAAAAAAACACCATAACAGAATTGGATCTACCATCAAGTCTCTAATCCTTCTGACCCTCGAGGATGATGTGATGGCCATGCAAAAGGCCAGCTTCGTCTATAAATGCAACAGAGAATAAGTTTCTATGTATTTGAACAGAGGTCTCATAAGGTAACTGAATAGCAGGCTGAGGTCCAAGGTCAGGGCAGGGTTTTTAATCTGTGGAAGGAGATTCCCTAAACCCATAATAGCACCAGAAGAGAAAATATGGCGAATCCTTCTACAAAGAATAAAAGGCTGATACTGGGCCCAGATGGACCTTAAATTGAACTAACTGATTACACACACACACACATATACACACATATACCGTTTTTCCCCTTTTTTTTTTTTTTTTTAAAGATCCAACAGATAATCCAGGATGACTGAAAGTGGCACAGAATCAGACCAGAGGCAGCCACACTCCCACCAGTGGAAGAATTTCTTTTGTTCCACTTGTGCAGGTTATATAGGTTAATCTCTTCCTGCTCTTCAGTAACACCTGTTGCACTGTCATACTGTAGGAGATTCTAACTCTGTGAACCATTGAGGACCCGCAACCCGAAGTAGAGAACTGTTAGGTTAGCATATAACATACGACTCGTATCCTGTGACAAGGGGTGAGCCATGGTTGGGACAGAAAGCTAGCTGAAATCCTTCATGCTTGATTTTCTAGAGGCAGAACATTTTCCCACACTGAAAATTCTAATTTTATTTTTTTTTCCTTTTTCCAAAGTAAGACAATGCAGGTGGAAACACCATTTCCATGCTTCATCTTGTGAGGAGGAGGTAACATGGCTGGATGTTTAAAAAAAATCTGGATGCTTTTGTGCTTTACAAAGTTGTTAATTACTGTATTATATGTTATATGCCCATTCTTTACAAGAAAAATTTTTACAGAAAAATCAGGCTGTCATGGTTACAGAGCTAATTGCAATTCTGTTCCCTTTCTTGTCTGAGTGCACCCCCTCAGTTGTCAGGCCTTATGCCTCAGCCTCTTCTTGGATGGAATTCCTCAATGCTCCAATTTTTGGACCAGATTTTGGGCTATCATATCCTGTGCATCAATGGTCCCGACTGACTTTCAGGACCTGCAGTTCTTCCTTTTAGGAGCCTGGAAATAGTGTAATATAGTCACCAGATGACCTTCTTAAACCAAAGTGGTGTTTGTTTCTTCTTCTTTCATTTGGTTTAAAAACAGCAATCCTAAATGTCCGAACCTGGGCTGGGAATCTAATAGATTTCTTCAGGTGATCAGGAGTGGATGGCAGAGAAACTACCTGATAGAATCATTTGGGTTACTGGTGGATAAGGTGTCCCACAGTTTGAAGGCCTTTTCCACTGTCACAAATAGAATGGTGTTTCAGTGCCCATTTCTGAAGAAGGTAGCTGCAGCTGTGTGCTGAGCAGATGTCATTCAAATTGATCCACATTTCCACATTTTCTGTCTTTGATGTGTTTGAGACAGTGGCATCTTTCTACTTTGCTGCTCATTGATCTTTGGGGGAAATTGTTTATTTAAACAACAGGAATAAAATATTTAAAGAAGAAGGGGGTGTACAACCACAAAGCACTCTACATGAATGCCTGTCTTCCCTAAACACTCATCATCCTGTTGATGACAATTTAGGCAGAGCTAATTTCAGATTCTCTAGCTCTTTTTTTCAATCTAATTCTAACAGCCAGACAGGTCCAGACTAACTATCAGGCTGCTAGCTTTTTCTTACTGAAAGCTTAAAATAAATGCAAGCCATGGGGGCTGGTGCACACACAGAACTCATGCTTTGAAAAACCTAAGTCAGACCTGCTCATCACTCATTCTAGAACAGAATATTTAGTCCTGCAAGCTTCCATGAGTGCAGGCAACCAGAGTAGGATCCCTGGTAAGGTCCCTTCCAGTGCTAAGATTCTATTCGAGGATTCTAATTGTTGAAGGCCTTAGTGACAGAATGGCCTGATGTGGTGGAACACTGGAAATTGGAAACTGGAACACTACACAAACTTGGCATCAGCCTATAAGTAAAATATTTGAGTTCAAAGTGAAAACAGTAACTCATCATCCTCAGTCTGTGCAACATAATGCTATGCAATGTAACTTTCCCATTACTACTTCTACTTCAGTGGATTTTACATGAGTGGTCTTCTCTTACGTAATAAAAGCTGGCTGCCTCCCTGACTGCAATCAGTGAGATGGGGTGTGACATGTAGAGTCCACAGCATGAGGAGAAACATCTGTGGGGCTTGATTTTTCACTGTGTCATGTGGAGAGCGAAGGGTAGGAAGAGTTGAAAGATGTATACGAGATGGGGAACGTTGCGATGTTCATGTAGATGAGCTTAGCTAGGAGGAAGAGGACCCTAGAGAAGGACAGCATAGCATCCCTCACGCTACTTCATACTAGGGAGTAGCAATTTGAAGAATTGAGTAGAGTGAGAGTAGAATATATTAGTTAATTTTACATAAATACGTATATAGATCAATGTTTGGCTTAATTTTTCTTTTGTAATGTGTAATTCATACTTAAACCCTTCCCTCCCATTAGCCTTCAGCCCCTCAGAACCTTAATCCAGCCCTCTAGCCAAGTACCTGCTTTTTTGATAGAGTGTTCCTTGTCAAATCTGCCTGGAATCTTTTGACTTCCTGTGTTTACAGGCATTTGTCTCTCCTGGTTCAAAACAGTTTTGTAGGTTGGCTGGAAAGGAAGCCAAATCTTCAAAGCTAGTAGTCTTAGCAATGTCCCTTCGCAATTCAAGAGGATGCAGACAGATGGCCATTCTTTCCCTTCCTGCCTGTTGCATCAGACAGACAGTCACCCTTTAATTTAAACCAATGTAGTTATAGAGAAAACATCTTAATAACTAGCTCAACATACATATACTAGTCTTAAGTTATTACAGAGCAGCTCAAGTCAATCATACAGAACTTGGGATAACTGGAGACAAATAAATGGCATGTTTTCACTGCTGTGAGAGCGCATGAATGACCATTTATTAACCAGAGGTTCATTAAATCTCATTTTACTTTAGTTAGTTCTATACTGGTTATACTTACATAAAAGTAAAATCATGCAATGATTAATCAGACCAAGTCTCTGGGACTCTAGAACCAATTAAGCCATAAGACTTTTCCTACTGGTTCCAGTTCCCAGATGTCGAGGTGAAATGGTTTGATTTGTTCCTACTTTCTGAACTTTGCTTCCAATTTCAGGATCAAGAGAACTTCAAATCTCAATACATATAAACTGAAACCACTACAATTTGATGGTTCAGGACTAACAGTATGAAAACACAGTTTTGCACAGGTCCCACCCAAAACTGTATGTTGGCCCTTGACAGCTTGAAATACGGCTTGAGTGTTCCTTTTGAGACAGCTAGCCAAGATTCTAGCCTAACCTACAAACTCTGGAGTTTTAGTAGGCAAGTCGTCCACAAATCTCTCATATCTGACTCAGAGCATGCTGTGAATTACCCACAGTGTTCTTGGGGAGTCCATCAGGGCCTTTAAGACCTCTGTGAATAGAAGAGCTTTTTCACTCTCTTCTAGCTTTAGGCAACAGGGAGATTTGTTTTTATATTTTTCCTATAGTGGTTAATTTTATACTAACTGGACTCATTTTGAAGGTGGCTAGCTCTATGGCTTAGAATTCATGCTAACAGGCCAACTGTCATGCCCAAAGGCTTTTCCAAATGATGCAGTGAAAGAGTTGAATTCTGTTAGGGACCGTAGGCCTAATGCCTTATCAAATACGCAAAAAGGGGGAGGAGAACTAAAAAAAGAGCATCTGTGATTCCCCATGTTGGAAGGAACATTTACATAACATGTTTCAGAGCTTATATAGGACAGAGGGAAATGCTGTTTTTAAAAGCTGTAGGTTTCCTCAGCAGTACACTCCTAAAGGAGAGATCCCTTTGTCATGCTTAACGAGGGGCAGGGTTACACAACAGGCTCCTCTCCTTGGTTATGAATTGGGAGGGGGCACAAAAGTCTCAAGAGGCTGCTTAGATAGTCACATGTCCATTACAGGCCCAACGAGGAAGATGTTGAGCATTTTCCAATCACATATCAGCAACATGCAAACAGAAAGTTGATATTCCTCAACAAAGATATAATTGTGCTCAGTGTATATTATGCTGTTGATGCAACAGCAAAACAAATACTAAAAAAGCCAAAGGAAGTGAGCTGTGGAAAAGGCACTCTGTTAACATGTTCCTGCATTACACATACTGTCTCTAAAGAACTATTCATGCCTCATGAAAAACATCTTCACATGAAGCTATAATTCACTCCGACAACATAATAATCTCCACGGCAACTAATTGCAAAGGCACAAAGAAAGCATTGTGAGCAATTTTAGAAGAAGAGCAAATAGCAAACAGAAAGATTTTGGGCCCTACAGCTGCAGGTCCCCCAATTTCTGGAATACCAAGTGTCAAAACTAGTGCAAAGCTAGATATTTTTAAGTACAAGGCTCAAGCCCCCCTTGTTGAAGAGCTAGCCTTAAAAAGATAAACTAGGGTTAATCTCAAATTATTATTAAATATTGCCACAACCTATCTGCAACCTAAACAGCCAGTCAGATTTTGGGTATATTCCAGCTGAAAGTAGAAATTGATAGAGCACACCTCCAATACCCAGGAATATGGTGATTTGGTCGTTGCCACTAGGCCTGCTACAAAGTTATTCATGAACTGCAGGACCTCATGTCTTCCCATGTAGACATAAGCCTTAGAGGTTGTGCCTCCAGTTGTGTATTGTGGCATACTGATGGTGAACTTGAACTGCCATTATTTATTTATCTTGTACTAGTTCTTGACAGAAATGGCAGATTCTGGAACACGGGTATGTGAGTTATAGGAATGAAGGTAAGTTCACTTTAATAAAAGAAAAAGCTTTATTAAATACTATTTCCTGATTCTTCTGTGTATGAACAAATTATTTATGATTGTGGTGCAATGCCTAATACAGTTCAACACTGAAACAGGAAAAAAAGATAATGTTGAGCAGGCCTATAATCTGCACTGTCTCTCTTTGGGACTTTTATTGTGTATGCAACTATACTCAGGCAATAAAACTACAGATAAAAATGAAAAATGAAAGTTCAGACTGGAAAACATTAAGAAATAGCTCAGAGACTCTACAATTTCACATTTCTGTATTTCCGTTACTTGGGTATAATCCAACACATTTCTTTTAAAAAGATATTTGAGACTCATATCACACATGATAGAATTAATTTAAAGTATTACATGAATAAAAAGGAAATTATGGTAATTAAAACCCCATTGAGGAAAGTGGTTTGTGCTTTTGTTTTGTTTTCACAGTCATTTTCCAGTAACTTTCCTGTTTCATCCTATTCCGTCTCACCCTTACAGGTTACAGACTGTGCTTTAAAAACGTCCTGATACCCTGGCAGTCATAAAACAAATATTCTATTAATTCCAAGATCTAACACAGTTTACCAGAATCCAAAATAGAGTTTTGGGCAAACACCACTTGCGAAGTATTGAATGCATGATTCTGGACCTGAGTAGCATGAGATATATCATGAAACATGCAAATTCTACTGAAGATCATCTTTCAGAAGGTTACTTAGGCCTTTCCTGCATCTAGTAAAATATCTATTTTGATCTGCCTTTCTAACATAATTAACTGACAATACATAACTTACCAGGTGGGGCACCACTTTTTGTGCTCCTAAAGTCATGGGACAAATGCTCTCACTTATTCCAATTTTACACTGATGTAAACTAGACCAGAGAAAATTCAGACCTGGTGGAACTGGATTCATATCTGCTGAAGACAATGTAATATATTCAATGTCATTCAGTGGCTATATCTGGATTAGAGGGACTTGTCGGCAGGAGTTTCTGTTGGAAGGTATCTTCCAACAAAACTTCTGTCAACAGATCACAGCCAGGCCACAGGGCAGAGCAAAAGAGCGATCCACCCCTTTGACAGAGAGTGACCAGACTTCCAGGCTGCTCAATCAGCAAAACAGCCAACCGGAAGCAAAGCAGACTGGGTTGCCTAGTGTCACAGAATCCCTTTCTGTTGACAGAAGGCCCCCTGGAAGGTCCAGGCTGGCTGGCTGTCGACAGAGATGTTCTGTGAGGTGAGCAGGGTACAGCTGTCAACAAAAGTGCTGTGTTCTCTTGACTTACTGTCAACAGAATGGCTTTGGGAATCTGGAAACTCTGCAGGTTTTGTTGACATAGGCTTAGAGTAGGCATGTCTTCTGCCAGTTCAAGTTGAACAAGATGTAATGGGAGATTAGGGAATGAAGATACCTACACTAAGCAAAAATTAAAAATGAAGATTCCTTTTGTAAAAAGCAAAATGCATGGGGAATTTTGGCATCTGAATCCTGTGAGAAACGGGAGAGCAAAAATTTCCCCTTGTGTCCTTCTGTTTAGGAAAAAGAAACTACATATTTAAAGATAAAGAATTAGTTGTATATTAATTTAGATTTTTCTGAAATAAATATTTTTACAGTTTGTAAATCAGGACAGCTAGCTGGGTACAGAGGGAAAACAGTGCCCCTAAGCTATTTTTCTGCCTTGCCCAAAGCCCCTGATCTACAATGAAGCAGCCTCAGGGCTGCTTCCTGCACTGGCAGGGTACCAGGCAGAGCACTACATATTCCACCCTCCATCTTCCTCCTTCCCAATCTAATGTGTCCCCCATATGCTTTATGCTGTGCAGTGCAAAGCAGATTTTCTAAGCAAACATCTGTCTTGTATAAAACTTACATTGGAGTGACACTGGAGGCAGCCCAAGTGTTTTCTGGATGTGAGCACAGCGCTATCCTTCTAAATGGGAGGTCAGATATCCCACTAACACTAACTGCTCTGAAAAACACTGTCATATTGGGCATCCAAATTTAACAGAGATTTGCCAGCTTAATCTCTCCTTGACTCTTTTCCCCCAGCAGTAAACTGGGGATGTTAATGCCACTCCACCTGACGAGATGCTGTGGATGTAAAATCATTGCTGTTTGTGGAGCATTCAGATGCTACAGTACAGTGAGGAGCAGAACTACAGTAAATCCTTGACTTTATGTACCCTGATTTTGTGGACTCAGGAAACAATGGATGTCCACCATCCTCTCTTTGTTCGTCCTAAGGTCCCCTTAATCTGTGCATGTAAAATCCTAAATCCCACACCCCACCCTCAAAAAAGCAAGGCAACTTACCAGAGCTGCTGAAGCTTCCGCTGCTGCGGCTGGAGGGGCCATCGCTTCCAGCCACCGTGGTGTGCCGCGGCTGAAGCCTCCACCGCAGTTTGGACTGCCACTGCTGGAGCCACCACATGGTCCTCCCACCAGAAGCAGGACATACACGGGCAGACGGCACTCACATACGCGCTTCACCCCTGGTGGGAGGAACATGCAGCAGCTCCTCCAGGCCATGGTGGTGTATCCTCCAGCCACGCAGCACAGTCCCTCCCTCCACGTGGTGGGGTGGCTCTGGCCACGTGGTGGGGTCCCTCCAGCCACATGGTGGGGGCCCCAGTTGTGGGTCTGACAGTTCCAGCAGCAGCAGTTCCAGCTCCAGCGGCAGCAGCTCTGGTGAGTCGCGGGCATTTCTAGGGTGGGAGCTGGGGATGGGAGAGCCTCGTGCAGTGGGTGGGCAATAATCTCTTACATTTAATGCACTTTCAGGTTTAACGGACAACCCTCCTCCCCATTAGCCTATTAAATCGTGCATTTGCTGTAGCTGAAACATTTCCGATGGAACAGTTTTCAGTCTGAAAATGCTGATTTGACAGAATAAAGCCATTCATGGGAATAACAAGCAGTCCTGTAACCCCTTAAAGAATAATGCATTTATTAGGTTCTGACCCATGGGTAAGAACCACTTCCTCAGATTGCAGTAGTAGTACTCCAACAATCTCAGGAAGTGGTTCTTACCCACGAAAGGTCATTATCTAATCAATGTATTCGTCTTTAAGGTGATACCAGACTGCTTGTTATTTATGAAGACCATCATGGCTACCTCTCTGAGACTATACTCAAAAATATGTCAGTTCCCTAAAAAGTTTACAAGAAACCAGGCAGGCTGGCTACCTCTATTCATTTCTGCCAGTCAGCCCAGCTCTTACTATCACCAAGCTCCTCACACCCTGGGCTGGATGACTATATGTTATTATATATCATTTTTTTTTATATTTTGAGTATGATAACAGTTACAATAGAAAATTGCTAATTATCAAATCCAGAACCAATATAGAAAAGTCAAAACTGTTCAATATAACATGTCATATTATGGAAAACTTGAAATATTTTCTGCTGATATTATTGAAACACTGAATTTGACTTTATCAAAATTATATTTTGCATTAGTCATGACATGACATAAATTGAAATATTCACTTTAATTTGTCATATAATCTAACATTATATGTTGATAAAGTCAAATGAAGTGTTTCAATAAAATCAGAAGAAAAGTATTTCAATTTATCCAAAATGCAATTTATGATATTTTCCCATAGGAAATGATGTGTAATGCTAGTTTAGAACAAAGGGTTTTCTTAAATTGGGAACTCGTCCACACAATGATAAGCCTGAGCTTTGACCAGCTTTTTTGATAAATACCATGAAAAAAATGAGACAATAAATAATTTTGTATTGATGGCAGTGTTTCAAAACTGTGTTGTAAATAAGGGATGTGGCCACGTACTAAACAAGAAAAAAGCAAAATAATGAACAGCTGTTCCTTCAATGAGCACTATTCAGTGAATGAGGCACTGATGCTATGGGAAAAAATGGAGTGGACTATCTTAATGCTGGCATTTTCCTAATTTTGGAGTGCCTGACTTTGCAGTCTTAAGGTTCTTTAGATATATTTGTGCATATACAGTTTAAATTTAGACCTGAAAGAGCAAACTATGACAATGTTCCATGGGCAGAGCAAGGAGACAGTGAACATTACAGTATAACTGGATATCACTTGATGAAGATCAGGACTAGCATATATTTTCTGGCTCCAATAATTTCTTTAACAGAAAACATTTGACCACAACCCTCCAGACCTAAATTTTTTCAGTTCCCACTTACCTGAGCAGCTGGGGGATATTTTGCTGAGAAGGAAAGCAATTCGGTAGCCCAGAAAATTTTGTCCTCTCTGATCTCTAGTTTTCAGTGCGTCAGAAATTACAAGATTAAAATTCAGATAGGTAGAATTTTCATCCTGTAAGTGTGATTAGAGAGGTTAATCAAATAGAAATATTGATGTTTTGCATGTATATGACCCCATCCATCTCATATATCAAAGCACTTTTACAAATACTGATTAGTTACACCTCACAAGGTGCATGTTATGATCCCCACTCTACAGATAAGGAAATTTAGACAGAGACAGTGACTTGCCTGAGGTCACAGAAAAATCGTCAGAGAGTCAAAGACAGAACGCAGGCCTTCTGATTCAAGTCTGATTCTCTGCAATCCTGCACTTTATATAACCATTTACACTTGTATCATGAGGGTGTAGAATCATAGAATAATAGGACTGGAAGGGACCTCGAGAGGCCATCAAGTCCAGCCCCCTGCCCTCATGGCAGGGCCAGGTACTGTCTAAACCATCCCTGATACACATCTATCTAATTTGTTCTTAAATATCTCCATCGATGGAGATTCCACATCCTCCCTTGGCAATTTATTCCACTGTTTTACCACCCTGACAGTTAGGAACTTTTCCCTAATGTCCAACCTAAACCTCCCTTGCTGCAGTTTAAGTCCATTGCCTCTTGTTTTATCCTCAGAGGCCAAAAAGAACAAGTTTTCTCCCTCCCTTTTAGATACCTGAAAACCGCTATCATGTCCCCCCTTAATCTTCTCTTTTCCAAACTAAACAAGCCCAATTCTTTCAGCCTTTCTTCATAGGTCACATTCTCTAGACCTTTAATCATTCTTGTCACTCTTTTCTGGACCCTCTCTAATTTCTCCACATCTTTCTTGAACTGCAGTGCCCAAAACTGGACACAATACTCCACCTGAGGCCTAACCAACGCAGAGTAGAGCAGAAGAATGACTTCTCATGTCTTGTTCACAACACACCTGTTAATGCATCTCAGAATCACGTTTGCTTTTTTTGCAACAGCATCACACTGTTGACTCATATTTAGCTTGTGGGCCACTATAACCCCTAGATCCCTTTCTGCTATAGTCATTCCTAGACAGTCTCTCCCCATTCTGTATGTGTGAAACTGATTGTTCCTTCCCAAGTGGAGCATTTTTCATTTGTCCTTATTAAGCTTCATCCTGTTTACCTCAGACCATTTCTCCAATTTATCCAGATCATTTTGAATTATGACCCTATCCTCCAAAACATATACAAAACATTGCTTTCAAAATTTTTCATGTCTAAATTTTCTGATTACTCAGCCACCCAAAATTTACAGTTTTTCTCCTGGAAAAATAAGGGAAATTAATTAATTTTTAGAACACATTTATAATGTATTTCATATCCCTAACAGAAAATACATTTTAACTAGTTCAATGTATAGCCAATAGTATTAATAAATTACTTTGTCTTCAGGACCCCCTGTTAACATTCAAGTTGTGACAGCTTATTCAAAATGCCAAAAAAAAACAAGCAGTCCTGTAACACCTTAAAAGGCTAACATTTTATTTATTAGAATCATAGACTCCTAGGGCTGAAAGAGACCTCAGGAGATCATTGTGTCCAGCCCTCTGCCCAAAACAGGACCAACCCCAACTAAATCAACCCAGCCTTGACTTTTTCAAGCCAGGACTTTAAAACATCTAGGGATGGAGATTTCACCACCTCTCTGGGTAACCCATTCCAGTGCTTCCCCACCTCCCTAGTGAAACTGTTTTTCCAAAGTGCTATCCTACAGTTCGCCCACTATAAATTGAGACCATTGCTCCTTGTTCTGCCATTCATCTCTACTGAGAACAGCCTCGCTCCATCCTCTTTAAAACCCCCTTCAAGAAGCTGAAGCCTGCTATCAAATCACCCCTCAATGGACCAGTCCTCCAGATTTGATGAAGCGGGTCTTAAGCACATGAGCTCATTACCTTACAAATAAAATTGTTAGCCTTTAAGGTGCTACGGGACTGCTTGTCTTTGTGAAGCAACAGAGTAGCACGGCTGCCCCTCTGAGAGTCAATATTCCAACGCTCACATGATTACAGTTCTTTAGCTGTCTCAGTGTATTATTCCTCCTAAAAATCTTCATATTGGTTATTAAATCATGTAATTATTGTCAGAGAGGCCAACAGACTTGCTGGGCAAGGTGGAGGGTGCCCAGCTCCATGCTCGATGAAGGGCCAGAGTCTCAGACAGAAGGGGCAGGATGGAGGCAACCAGTCCTCAGAGACACCCAGAGACCTCCATACCATGATCCAGCAGTGATTTAAAGGCCCTGGGCTCAGCCACAACTACTCTTGTGGTACTGGCAGCCAGGAACCCTGGGCCCTTTTGAATCTCCAGGGCCCAGAGCTATTGCCTCCATTAACCACTCTCTTTATCTGCAGTCCTGAGTATTGGCCTGTCTGATCCTTTTATTCACATTCAGCATTCTAAACGGCTGCATCCTACCCAGTATAGCTAATTACCCCTCTGTTTCTCTCTTTTTATATTCCCAGGCAATACAATGGTCAGAATAATCGGGTTATTTAGTTTGTCTCAGCCAGAAACTCTAATCAATGGAAACCACAGCATTTATCGTTATATACCCCAACTATAGAAAGTGCTGCTTCTTGAAATTACAGATGTTAAAAAGGACAGACTAAAGAAACCTTTACTAAAGCTTTTCTCAGTTTTACAAGTTGCCAAGTTTATCGGCTTTAACTGTATTGCATCGTAAGATGTTGTTGCAAACGGTTCTGTATGAATATGGCTGCAGAAACATTGCAATATCATTAGCAGCAGCACCATATCACTTACAGTCGTACTGGAATCCCATAAGAACAGCCATATGGGCTAGACCAATGATCCATCTAGCCCAGTATCCTGTCTTCTGACAGTGGCCAATGCCAGCTGCCTCAGAGGGAATGGATAGAACAGGTAATCATCAAGTGATCCATCCTCTGTCGTATATTCCCAGCTTCTGACAAACAAAGGCTAGGGATATCGTTCTTGCCCATACTGGCTCATAGCCATTGATGGATCTATTCTTCATGAAATTATCTCTCTTTTTTTAAACCTGCTAAAATCCTGGTCTTCACAACATCATTCTGGCAAATAGTTCCACAGACTGACTGTGTGTTATGTGAAGAAATGTTTCCTTTTGTTTTAAACCTGCTGCCTATTCATTTCATTTGGTGGCTCCTAGTTCTTGTGTTATGGCTAGGGATGTAAAATCCTGTTTAATTAGTCCAGCGTGGATGAGGACTGCTCTGGCTGAGTTGGAGATAACCCCAAGCATGGGGGTGGGGGGTCAGGGTACTCCAGCCCTATCAATTAACCATAATCAGTAAGCCTCATCCATTTAGGGTGAGGCTTACTGGGTAATTGGTTAACATCCTTAGTTATGGGAACAAATAAATTACTTTTCCTTATTTACTTTCTCTGCATCAGTCAAGATTTTATAGATCTCTATCATATCCCCATTAGTCTTCTCTTTTCTTAGCTGAAAAGTCACAACTTTATTACTCTCTCCTCATATGGCAGCTGTTCCATTCCTCTAATCATTAATTCCAGATGTTGGCAGTGCCCATTGCTTTGTAGGTAGGTCAGATATGCAAATGTACTAAAGGTATAGACTGTGCAGTGCATCTGGTATGGGGGGGTTAACCCATCTTGCTCTGTATGGCCATAAATTGCCAGGGGCATGCAGCAGCAATCAGGCAACAATTTTGTTAATTGGATGGGGGTCGGGAGGAAGAGTTGCTGATAAGCTTAGCAGAGAGAAAGCATATGGTTCCTGGTATGAGGAAGAATATAAACAAAAGAAGTGGAGCAGGCAGAAGAGCTTCAGGCTTAGGGAAACAGACTTGCATGATGTTCCCTAGACGCCCAGAAGCTGATAGGCAAGTAGGTGGTGTAACTCCACGCCCAGGCATAGTTCCAGTCCATCCCTTGCTCCACCTCCAGACTGACTCTCCCAGCTCTCTTGAATCCTTTTGTCTAGTAGCATATGTTCTTCCCCTAGCTCTGCTTTCAGCCCAAGTTCTTCTACTGGGCCAACTACGCAGTAATGCAATGGGGAGGGCTCAATAGGAAGAGTTTGGGGACAACTCCTGCAGAGCTTGGTTTTTAATCTTTTAGTCACTCTCCTGGCTCATCACGGAACCTTTGCCAATTTATCAACACTCTTCTTGAATTCTGAGCACCAAAACTGGACAAGGTAGTGCCGCATCAGTGTCAACAGAAAGGTAAAAATAATCTCTCTTATCTTCCTCAAGGTTCTTCTGTTTATGCATCAGCTATTTGGGCCATGCTGTCATACTTGGAGCTCATGTTCAGCTGATTGTCCCTCCTCACCTCTTATCTTTTCAAGAGTCACAGCTTTCCAGGATACAGTCCTCCATTCTGTGAGTAGGCTTTAAGCAGGCTTTCTATATATTTTGTTTTGCTTTGTTTTTAGACTGTACATTTACATTTCATCACCATCATCAACAGCCATAGGCTCAGCGCCCATTGGTGTCCGATGCCTCTCTCACTGTTTCTTTCCATCTTTCTCTGTCCAGTGCAGAGTGGCTTAGTTTCTGTAGACTAGCTCTGCACCAGTCTATTATATCAACTACCCATTCTCTAAGGGGTCTGCCTCTCCTGTTTGAACCGTCCATTTGACAAATACCAGGGTCTTGATTTTTCGTTCATCATTCATCCTGCAAATATGCCCGAATAGCTGTACCTTCTGTTGTATAACCTTCTGCAGCATCTTCCTATATAATTCCTTGTTGGTGACCTTCTGCATCCATCTTATTCTCAGAATCTGTCTATAACAACTCCTCTCGAATGCCCATAGCCTTCTCCTTGAATCTTTCATTATCACCCATGTATCACATCCTCACAACATGCTGTTGAATACACGTTTTCAAGATGCTCATCTTCATTCCTAAGGTAATCACTTTGCTTTCCCATATCTTACCTATCGCCTTCAAACTCGCTTTTGCTTTTGTTATTCTAGTTGCTATTTCCTTCTTACACGCGAGCTCATGTTATGTTGCTCCTTAGATATGTGACTTCTCTGCTTTCTCTAGTTCAATCCCATCTACACTGATCTTCCTTCCTATTTCCTTATCTCTAGATATCATTGGGTTTTAATCAATGTTTATAATCAGCCTGCATGGCTTCCCTTCCTCATTTAGCACCTGCACCGTTTTTGCTAGCTTCTCCTCATCTTCCTCAATCATATCTATATCATCCACAAACCTCAAGTTGTTAATTCTTTTCTGGTGCACAGGTATCCCTTTTACCTCTTCATTGATCTTGTGTTGCAAATCACCATCTTGTGATCCGTAGCAAACTCTAGTAGTTTCTCACCTCATTCATTTCTTTCTCCATATCCAAACCTTCCCATGACTACTCTCGCCCAACCTTTGCTATCTGTTCAGACGTTCACATCCAATCTCCTCCAATGATCGACACATCTCTCTCTTCAGTATATCCTCCAGCATCTTTGTCAAATCTTTATAGAATAACTCAGTCTCTTCCTCCATACTGTACAACATGGGTTCATACACCTGAATGACTGAGACGTTGAATGGTTTTGCTTTGAATCTGGCTGCCATCATTCTTGCACTTGTTTGTATCCTAATAATGGTCCTCGAGCTCTTTTGCTAAGAAGGAATCTGATTCCTGCCTCATGCTTCCTTTCATTACGTGACCAAATGACTTCACAACTGCACATCTCTCCCGATGCCATCCAATACATCTCCGTCTGTCCAAGTATGTCGCATCTGTATCTCTCCATCTCCTTCTGAAGCAGCTCTAATTTTCCAGTCACCCCTAGTGTTCAGATGTTCTATGTTTCAATCAATAGCATATATATTAGTTGTAATTTTCTTTCAGTAGCCAATTTATCAACCCAATCCCAATTGCTCGATTGGTATCGTGGACCTTGTTTATCTGGGTGATGTCCAAGCTGGTAACTTTTGCCATTTAGTTGTATTGGCATCAGATTTCATTCTTATTGTTGTTTCATGGCCAGAGCATGGTCACTCATCTAACCAACCCTCCTCCTTCATCCAGGCTTGAGACTGGCATGGAACCCCTAGAGGCTTCACTGCAGAGTTACATTTAGCGGAGTTAAATTGCATACTGTTTCCTTGCCCCCAGTTTACCAAGTAATCCAGATCACTCTGAATTAACAACCTACTCTCTTCATTATTTACCATTCTCCCCAGCCCACCCCTATTTTGGGGATTATCTGCAAACCTTTTCAGTTATGATTTTGTGTCACTTTTCAAGTCATTGATAAAAATTTCTACTACTATAGGACCAGGAATCAGTCTCTGTGGAATCCCACTGGAAATAATATCACTCAATACAGATTCACCATTTACAATGAGATCCATCAGATAGCCAATTTATATGGATTTAATGTGAGCCATGTTGTTTACACAACACTAGGTTTTTAATCAAAATGCCATAAATACTAATCAAACACATTCCAGATTCTATGTTTATTATGTCAATACTATTCTTTTTATCAGCCAAATTGGCAATTTCTTCCAAACTAAAGATATCAAGTTAGTTAATTTTCCATAAACCCATGTTGATTGTCCTTAATTATGTTACCATCCTTTAATTCTTTATTAATAGAGCTCCATATCAGCCACTTCATTATCCTACCCAGGACCAATTTCAGGCTGAGAGCCCTATAATTACCCAGGTCCTCCCTTGTACATGGTTTGTTTGTTTTTTTAATTACCACACTGGTAGCTTTCTTCCAGTCATCTACAACTGCCCCAATGCTCATGGCTTATTGAAAATAAACATTAACCTCCCAAAGAGTTTCTCTTAATCTCTTTTAAAAACTCTTAGATGCAAGCCGCCTTTAAAATATTTAACTTTAAAATCTTCCCTTTAACATCCTCCGGCAATATCAATGCAATGGAAAGAGGCTTATCGCCATATGAGACTCTATCATCCATTTTTCCCCAGATATGGAACAAATATTGAAGACTTTTGACTTTTCTGCATTATTGTTAATAATGTCACAGTTGTCATGAAGTAATGGACAAATTCCGTTGCCAGGATTCTTTTTGTTCCCAATATATTTTTGAAAACTCCTAATTCTCCCTAACTCCACAGGCCAGACATTTCTCCTTACATCTTTTTTTGCTTTCCTTATTTGTTTTCTAATGTTCCCAACTTCTTATTTATATTCATTACTATCAGGTTTTATTTTTCAGTTTTATGTTTTATAGCTGCTTTCACTTCCCCTCTGAGCTAGCATATTTTTTACACAACTGTAGCGTTCTTCCTCAGAGGTGGGATTGTGACTTTTAGCACATTTAGTAATTTGTTCATGAAATGATTCCCAGTCATCATTCACATTTTTTCTGACTACATTCTTCCTCCCAGCTGATTTGGCTCATAATTGTTTTCAGCTTTGTGGACCAATTAAAGCATCACATATCCATATTACTCATCTGAAGCTTCGTTTGCTTGCACATTATACATGATTAAGTCATGATCTCTTGTATATGAACTACAGGTTGAACCTCTCTAATCTGGAAGTCTCTTGCCCAGCAATACAGTAATCTGGCATGATTTTGGTTAGCTATATGACCACTTATCATGGGTGGGGCCAAGTTTCCTGTGGTCCTATAAACTTTGTTTACAGCCACCAATCCTGGCTCTCAGTGTTCTGTGCTGGTGACAAGTACCAGAGAGGTAGCCATTTTAGTCTGTAGCTTCGAGAACGACAAGAAGTCTTGTGGCACCTTATAGACTAACAGATACTTAGTTATTCAGATATTTAGCATATGCTCCAAAGTATCTGTTAGTCTATAAGGTGCCACAAGACTTCTTTTTGTTCTCAAAGTGTTCTGTGCTGTTATTTACTGTACTTTACCTCTAAATGTCTCCTAAGAGTCTAGTAAGCAATGGAAGTGTTGGTAATGCTGCTAGACAATTTGACCTCCCGTGGTCTGGCAAATTCTTTTGTTCAGTACCTGTCAGGTCTCAAGGGTTCTGGATGAGAGAGACTCAACCTGTGCCAATAATTTACAGTCATGTGATCAGTTCCTTTTTATCTTTGAAAATAAGGTCTAACAAAAATTTCCCATATTGGTTGAAACTCTTTTTGAGTTAGGAAATTGTTATTTATGATGTTTAGAACTTCCAGGAATGCTTTAATACTGGCAGTATGAGACTACTTCTCAGTATCAGAGATACAGAAATAACTTTTCTTATGTGCGTTGGGTTACAGCTACAGATAGAAAGCATTTTCCTTTATCATATATACCAATCTGGGCCAAGAATTCTTGAAAGGGGACTTCTAAAAAGCCTCCAAACATTCATGTGCATAGAGCAGCTTGCTCTTGATTTGTTCCATTTCTTATTTTACTTATCACAAGAGAGAGAAACATCAGAATCCTAACCTTATTTTGCAGCTCAGGAAAATGAATCATACTAGTCTTTTCTTCAGAAGTCGCATTTTCCTACAGTTTTGCCATGCCGAGAAGCTGCTGAGGCTATGAAGAGGCAACTAGCGTTCAAACGAAATAATATTGAAAAGGCCAGAGTTCTACAGCACAATGCTACCATTCACAGAACATATTAGGCTACTGAAATTCCATTGCCTCATTCTTATGACAAAGGCTGCAGAGCACAACAGGAAGCAAACCGACATAATTGCATGCTTTCAAGAGCTGAGAGACTGTGATTTGCATTATAAATCACAAGGCAAAAAGTGCTGCTCAGTAGTCAAATGCTTTCTTATACATCTTGTTCAGCTACAAAGCACTCTGCTCCTAGCTCAGATCTCATCAGGCCATTTTGCCCTGCTGTATTCTGTGAGCCAGGTGTGTTCTCACTGTCTCCATTGCTGAATGATCTGCTTCTCTCTCCTCCCTCTATAGAAAGGGTGAAGTGCCTCGTCACACTGATCAACATAGACCACATGTCAGCATTTAATGTTAACCAGTCAAGTAGCCTTTGATTAGAAATTTGTGCTTTGCATTCAGAAAATTAATCTTCATATGTACATTTAAAGCTTTCATAACAGGAAATGCTACCAGTTTTTTCCTCTTTTCTGTACTGACTTAAGACTGTAAATCTAAGTGTCATCAAGAGCTCTCATCCTCAGGGCACAAATAAAATTTGAATCATTGTTGCTATTCAACTACTGCTCAGTTTCCCAGCATCTCAACCCTAATAATTCACAGTGAGAGCTAAAAGTCATTAACTGTTCTCTTATAGATTGTCCATTCCACTCTACACCTGCCTTTTCCACCTTTCTTCCCTCCAGCTCTAGTTAAGACCACAATAGAGTGATGAAGTCCCCTTTTCTCCAGTAAGGACAACAGTTAAGCAAAGAAGCTCCTTCTTCCTAGTTAGGCTTGTGAGCCAAGACCAAGCAGATTCCTCTCCCAAGGGAGAACTGAGGTTGGTGTAAGAAGTCCTTCCCCACCACTCCATGCCACATCTGCATGGTGGTTCAAAAAGCTCCACCCCTGCTACCATATTTCTGAATTGGAGCCACATGCTTAATGCTTCTCTGCCGGGTTTTCCAAACCAAAACAGATGTCATATGAATTCCAGGCTGAAAAAAATCTGATAAGTAAGATTGTGGTGTAACGCCTTACTTATCCACCCACCTATAACTCTACAGCTGCCCATGTTCATGTGTTCAAAGTAGAAGGAAGAAACATGGAGACATACATATCTCATAGAGCTGGAAGAGACCTCTAGAGGTCTTTGAGTCCTCTGCAGTCACAGCAGGATTTATCACCATCCCTAACAGTTTTGCTTTTGTTGTTGTTGCTGTTTTTATCTAGCCTGCCCCAGAACCTTGAAAGGCCCCCTCAAGGATTAAGCTGACTGCCCTGGGTTTACAAAGCCAGTGCTCTAACCAGTGAGCCATCCCTCGCCCCACCCCAAGTCCCTGGTGTCATCCAGGAAGTTTTGGGATTTGTATAAATCCCTACAAATTATTCATTACACCTGGTTTAATGGAAAGTTAATTGAAGCTCCTAAACTAAATGATCATGGTTTGATTATAAGGTATTTTATTATAGTGTTCTGCAAATCCTGACTGACTACAACAATCCTCAGCACTAACGAGACTCCAAAAGCCAAATTCTCTGGTGGGTGTAAATTGATGCATCTCCATTCATTTTGTATCAGCAGACAATTTAACCTCTAAATTCCTATTCCCACTTTCACTTGCTTCAGAGTAAAATCTTGAAGGATTGTGTGAGGGAGGTGTTTCAATTCTTCAGTTGTTCCAATTCTAGTCAGGCACCTGGAACAGATTTCTCTTATCATTACCTCGCCCACCAACCTCATTACACTTCCTCCTCCTAAAAATAAAATCAGGGACAATTTATAGCTACGGATAAAATAGTATTATGGTATTAAATGATAGCTGTTATATTGGGTCCTGGAAGTCTATTACTTGGCTTCAATGTTAACATAGCTTCTCACACTGTAAACTCCTAACTTGGCAACCTGCTATCCATGAAGTCCCATAAATATGTCTATTTCATTAGAGATAGTGAATTGAATGCTCACCTGTCTACTCAGAACAGCACTCACAGAATCCAACCAAACCATGTGTTGCCAGACTCAAGGATTCAAGTATCTAAAAGTATTTTTTCCTCCCCTTTTTTGAACTTACAAGAGAATGGAAATGAAGCAAGGTTACAAGTCTTTGCTGACTGCAGGAGAATTGCATTATTCTTATACTGTCTGATGGATTCACGTACTTAGTGTACATCTAAAGGAGAACAAGACAAAATCCTCTCACCTTCCAAGGGCAAGGCTGTGATCCATTTTCAGTTGTATGAAACAATGAATGTATCATGTTGCAAGATACAAATTTACGACTACCCTATTTCCAGGGAGGCTGTGCTGTCCCGGGAACTAAAGATGGGGTGAAATCCATCATCCATTACTCTGATGTCATGAAAACAAGCTATAATCTAGCATTTTCAACAAAAATGTTGTTTTTAATGGTTTCAGGAGTGCTTGCAATGATCTTTCATGTACATAGTACCTTCCACACTAAATGGTTACAAAGTCATTCTCACAGAAGGCCCTAAACCTACAATTGAATCCCCATATGTGGCATTCACTTAAGACAACAGGACTCTCAGCTTCTGACTACCCACACTGAATCCATTGTAGGTTCAAAACTATATCGCGAGAGAATATATACACAGTGATCATTTCATCTGCATCAGATGCTACCATCTATAGGGTCAAACATAGCACGTTTAACAGTGCAACACTACACCAGATTTTTTACTAGCACATAAAGAACACTCTTTTCCTAACAACTTAAGGAGACATTCAGGAAAGCAGAATCTAACCATACAAGTGGAATTTTGCTAGGATACAGGAATTAAACCTGTCTCCCCTTCTGCTTGAAGTTTATACAAGGCCATAACCAGGATGGGTTCAGCAGGACTGCTGTCCTGGACTGAAAGCTGCTGCCGAGGTAAAATGCCTTTTTGAGACATTCTTCTGGTATGTATGCACATATGTGCGGCTCATTCTGTCATCATCTCTCCCTTGCTATCTGCACTTGCTACTGCCTTGATTTCACCTGTGCTAATATATTCATCCATGCCTTCAGTTCCTATTCTAATTCCCTCCTACACAGCATTTCAAATCCCAGCTCTCTATACTGTCACACGTGTAAATGACTGGACACAAAACCATAACCATACACCCATCTCATCATTCAGCAAGCCCCCTGGCTCATTTATTCACTTCATGTTTCAGGTCAAAATTGCCTTCTTTGTTTCAAAAAAAGAACTGCATGTATTTGCATCAAATTTATTTCATGGACTTGTTCTTTTTCTCAGTGCCTCTACTCTTGGCATCAGGCTCTTGTCTGCCTAATTGACACAGCCTCTCAACTGTTGTTACAAAAGTTGTCTTCTGTACAATTCCTACCATCTGTGTTATCCTTACTTGCTTTTCAGTGATTCTGCACTTATTGTCTACTCTCCTCCCAAAGCATTTTTTTCTTCCTGGCTTTCACTTAAGAGACATACAATGTCTTATTTTTACACTCCTGTTTTCTGGCATTCATGCCATATAAAGTTTTAAGATTGTATACCAAGCATTTGCAAGAAGAAAGACACTACACAAAATCAAGTTGGTTTGTCTGAGTATTTGTTAGTCGGTGGATATGCTTAATATTAATTTGCAGCTGTTCTATCCTTAAGCTGTGGTGGGAGAGGCTAGAGATACTGCTGCTTCCTTCAAAAGCCAGAATTCATTTGAAAGCTGAAGTGGGACCCCTGAAGAACATGAGGCCATTGTATTTCATTTATACTGCACCTCTTCACCCTATTAATTGATCAAAACCAATTAGATGCCTCTTATCAAAGCTACTATGCGCTCACGCTGGAGTGGGTTTGAGGATAAAATTGGCCTTTAAAAAAAAATCTTTTCTGTTTTGCCTGACCAAAAATATAAAAAGTAGATTCAGGCTGACAAACAATTTGTGAATTCATGTTGATGTCTCTGAATTGCTGTAGGCAAAAAAACTCATTTCTACATTTTTCTAAATAACTACTTTGATTTTTAAGCTCAACACAATATTTCATGTTGAAATGTACTTCAGATATACAAAAAATAAATGTCTTAACATAAAAAGTGTTTCACTTGATTCGAAGCTTTTATTTACACTTTTTTGATTACAAAAAATAAACAAACAAACAAACCTCTCTGGAATAACCTGAAACTTCATTTTATTTTAAAGGTTACTTTGTGGTTATAAAAGAAAACAGAAAAAATAGTTATATGTACAGTTTTAGAAGAAATGAAGTCTACTGGAATTGCTCATCCTGTTCCTATCCATGTGTAAACAAACATATAAAATATGGGACCAACTTGTGATTTCATTTTCACCCTCTTTTCACTGGTATAATTCCACTAGTTTTAAGAGTTGTTCCTGATTTATGCACCAGTGTAACTGAAAGCAGAAACAAACTCATGAGTCTTTCAAATCAGTGGGGAGTTATTTTGAAAATATATACACATACATATTTTAAACTATTTTTCAAACTGTAGGTTACCATGTGCCTCACAATACAGATATAGATTCTGAATGATTTGTTAAATTTACAACCTTGTACTAGTAATCTTCTGTTCTGGCCTGTTCAGTTTGTAATTATAAAAGAGCTTAATTTTCAAATATCCATTTATGTGTTTCACACTTTTTAGTTAATTTAAGAAAAAGAGAAATAGGATGATAAGAGACTGTGGAGCATACAGAATAAGAGAATATAGCACAGCAAAGGTAGTCTTGGGGAGTGATTACATATAAGCACCTCTTAAAGCTGAAGGTAAATGTTTATTCTCTGACTCCTTGAGCAAGCATGCTACAATAATCGACATGCCATCAATATTACATAACATGCATTTATTTTGCCAGAGTGAATATACCACTAGAATACTGCAATTGCTTTAGTGTGCATATTCAGTGGCACAGGCCCAAGGCCAAGGTGAGAGGGGGATCCAGCTTCTCCCCCAGGAATGGGCAGGACCAGGGCAAAAGGGGTAGGGTTTAGGGCAGTCAGCCCCTTCCCCCTTGCTCCCTCTGAGCCACTTCAGCAGTGACAGTGGCCAGAACTCTGGGCTCCTCTGAAATGCTGGGCCGGCTGGCAACTGCCCAACTTTGCACCCCCCACCTCCTTCAGCGAGTCTGTACATATTGCATACATAGCTGCTCTGGAAAGGGAATGTGGCAAGCCTCCTTGAGGTGAGGGTGGGAGTCACAGTGAGGATCTCTGGGTTATGCTTACAAACAGTGGCTACCAAAGCCATCTCTGCCTTCTTCCTACATCAACAGTCAGCAATAATTTTTAGTGGGGAGGGGGCCACTCCAAGATTTTGGTGAGTGGTCAAGAGCTGCACTTCTTTGTGGAGGGGGCGCAGGGTCTGGGATAGAGGTTGAGTGCAGAAGGGAGCTTGAGCTAGGAGACTGGGGTGCAGGAGAGAGTGGGGGTCTGAGAGGGAGTTTGGGTGAAGGAGGGAGTTGTGATATGGGTCAGGGGATTGGGGTCAGGGTTGGGGAGGGAGATGGGTGGAGGTGAGGATTCTGACCTCAGGTAGGGGCATAGGAAGGAATGCAGGGTCTGTGAAGGAGTTTTCACCTGTGGGACAAGGGATGCAGAGGGCTTGGGTGGTGACTTGAGACAGGAGAAGGTGGTGACCTAAGGTAGCGAGTTGGGAGGTAAGAAGGGGTGAGGTGCCAGAGACAGGCTCTGACCAGGAGGCACTTACCTAGGTAGCTCCCGGCTAGGAACTCTGCAAAACCTTGAGGCAGGCTCAGTGCCTGTTGCAGCCCTGGGCCATTCAAAGCCACTAGAGGTTCCCTCCATGTGCCTTTCTGCACTGTGTGCCTGTTGCTGTGGGGCAGGGACTTCAGGCATTGCCCCCACTCTCAGCCAAATTATCAGAGCTCCAATTCTCTGGAAACTTAGAAGGAGCTGCCAGCCGGTTTGAGCAAGCTGGGACTGCAACAGACAGGAAGCCTGCCTGGGATCGCAGTGGGGCAGGCCCTAGGCCAAATCAAAAGACCTAGTGGGCCAGATCGTGCCCACCCCTGTCCCAGATGAGGAAGTCGTTCCCTTAGTAATGACACTCTTTCCTCCTCGAGATGCTAAATTCCTCTTGCAATTTTTTTCTAAGACGTCGATCTAATCACATCACACATCAGTGCAGTATCCAAGCGAGTTACAGTAACGAAGTCAACAACAAAAGCCGTTTAATGCACTTTTGCATTGCATGAGGATTTTGGATTGCTCTGGGCTGTCTCTGGCACACGCACTTTCTTCAGTCATCATCTGTTTGCACATTCCTTGAAGCAGACTGAATTTTTGTTTTGTTTTTTAAAAATGCCTGCCCCATTTGGTGCACCACCATAATCTAGCCAACAAAACTCCCACTCCAACTCCTCCTAACACTCATGCATCAACTTTCCTCCACAAGCTTTTAGTGCCTATGGCCCCACACATCTTTACCCAGGACCCTTTAAAGCCTATCGCTGGTGCTATTTCTAGAAGCAAAGGTGACTAGAGCAGGGATTTGGGGGCGGGGGCAGCAACCATGTGCCCCTAACCTGCCCAGCCCCCCGCTCTCCTGCCCCATTCCACCCATTTCCAGCCCTCCCTTGGCACCACCCCTCTTTTCCTGCACAAGTGCTGCATCCGAGAGTGTGGGGATTGCCCCCCCCGCCACAGAGTGGGTTGGCCCAAGAGCACCACAAGCTAGGAAGCTTGCACTGCTCTGGGTGCACCACTCTGGGGGAGAGGTGGGACCACCCCCCGGAAGTAGCTCAGCATGAACAATGAGTGCAGGGAGGGCCAACACTGAAGGGGATGCATGTGGGCCCCCTATGCACCCACCATGCATTGCCTATGGCTAGAAATTCATCTTTTCCTGTTTCTTAATCCTCATCCAAAATCATAATCCTTGGTTTACAACATCACTATTGATTGCTGAGGAAATGACTAACAGAAGATTATGACTTCAGGTGAGGAAGCAGAAGCAGATTAGCAAGTAAAGACCCTTTATTCAGCCAGAAGTCCTTTATTAAATCATGATCATGAAGAGAAATCCAACTAATAAACATTTAATTATCTCCCCCAAACATGATTTTTTCCAGTGTTTTCCAAGATACCAGTTTCATCAGATTTTGTGCAAACATTAAGCCTGTACTTGTAATACTGACAGAACTCCCACTGGGATCACTGTGACTTTCTGTGAGCAAGGACAACATGGTATGGCTCATAGTTTTGAGCCAGGAATGGCTGACTGCGTTGTTAGGATCATACAAACAAAACATTTGGTGCCCTTGGAAACAAAAAGTACACGAGTTTACCTTTAATCTTTGCAGTACAACCACAAATAAGCTGCATTGTGATGGAGAACCAAAACCAATCACATTAATGAATATTTCAATATCAGGCTCATACAGACAGAGGATGTGGGTTTGACTTGCAGTGTGAAAGTGTCTGCATATATATTTTTAAACATCATTTAAGAATTCTTCAGGATGTATCACACTCAAAATTGACTGAGACAGATGATCAAGAGATACCATTTTGAATCAAATTATTAAAACCAACATTTTCAAACTTGGGCATTTAAAATGAAGCTCTTAAATCCATATTTAAAGTATCAAACTAAAAGTGGTCTGATTTTTTTTTCAGCGATGCTGAGTACTGACAGCTCTCAAAAGCTAAGAGTTGCATATATTTGGCAGTTCTGAAACTCAGAGCTAATAATTTAAGAACCAGCTTCAAGTACTCAAGTTTGAAAATTTTAGTTTAGGTATTCAGCTGTGCTCGCAGTGTAGGTTTCACAAATGTACAAAATTAGATGCCTTTGGAAATGTAGATTCTATGTCTAATAGGCATGAAATTTAATTCATGTAAAGATCTTTTAAGCCATATATTTTATTTCATAATACATTTGAATGGGGGAGATATAAAATTTAAGGATGCTGATATTTTGCTACTAGTATGTAATTGTTCAGTAGCCATAAAAAAATTTGGTTCCCAAAAACAGACTGTCTGGTTTATATAGCAGTCAATGGCTACGTCTACACGTGCACACTACATCGAAATAGCTTATTTCGATGTAGCGACATTGAAATAGTCTATTTCGATGAATAACATCTACACGTCCTCCAGGGTTGGCAACGTCGACGTTCAACTTCGACGTTGGGCAGCACCACATCGAAATAGGCGCTGCGAGGGAACGTCTACACACCAAAGTAGCACACATCGAAATAAGGGTACCAGGAACAGCTGCAGACAGGGTCACAGGGCGGACTCAACAGCAAGCCGCTCCCTTAAAGGACCCCTCCCAGACACAGGTGCACTAAACAACACAAGATCCACAGAGCCGACAACTGGTTGCAGACCCTGTGCATGCAGCATGGATCCCCAGCTGCCACAACAGCAGCCAGAAGCCCTGGGCTAAGGGCTGCTGCACACGGTGACCATAGAGCCCCACAGGGGCTGGAGAGAGAGCATCTCTCAACCCCCCAGCTGATGGCCGCCATGGCGGACCCCACTATTTCGATGTTGCGGGACACGGATCGTCTACACGTGCCCTACTTCGACGTTCAATTTCAAAATAGGGCGCTATTCCCATCTCCTCATGAGGATAGCGACTTCGACGTCTCGCCGCCTTATGTCGATTTCAACTTCGAAATAGTGTTCGCCACATGTAGACGTGGCGGGCACTATTTCGAAGTTGGCGCCGCTACTTTGAAGTAGCGTGCACGTGTAGATGCGGCCAATGTGATGTTTATTCTTTTCTCATTTCATACTTCAGTTGTAGACAGGTTCAGAGTTTTCTCTTCACCCTAAACATGTTTCTAATTTCAAACCTTGTGAACAGGACTACAGCTAATCATTCATGGGAGTTTGTTTGTTTGTTTTTCCTGGAATTAAGATGCTTATCATATCCCCTAGCTTATGTAAAAAATGAAATGAGAAAACAGAACAGAATGGATAACTGCACTATGGTAAAAGAGAATCCTGCAGTATAACTATGGTCTAAAAAGGGTGAGTACCAGCGCAGACAGAAATCCTGTTAGCATTCAACAATCATGTTCACATTTATAACTTCTCTGACATAGTTTGGAGCCATTTAGAAAGACTCCCATTCCCCAAGGCCTCAGCTATATTTATATACAGTATCCCATAATATTTTCATGCTGTTATGGCAACAAGGACGACAATGTTTAGAGAGCTATCGTGTTCTGACACGCTAGACTGTAGATTTTACATCACTGCATCTCATAAAACAGAACACAGGGCTTGTGGCATTGCATGAGCACACATATGGGTGCTAGCCTGTGGTGTCTACACAACCAGTATTTTAAAAGTGTGGGGGGTGGGAGGGGAAAGGATTCTAAAAGAATTTTACTCTGTTTTTTTTTTTAAAAGTCAGTTCTCTGGTTTAAAGGCACAATCATAAGGCATTTAACACTTAAATGGCTAATTTCCTCCTTCCTCCCATGCCCCAAGCTCTGGAACTTTAGTTTGTGGGTGGAGGGGATATTTTTTAAATGAACAAAATGCGGCTCACTTAAAGTTCCTCAATGGTGACAGAAGACGCCTTTTTAAAAAAGGTAATGGAGAGCATCATGCGCATTTTTACAGCTAATTTAACCATTATCCACAGTTCAATAGACACAATAATCTCAGTACTGGTTCACTGTGTGGGATGTCATTATATTACCTGTGTCTGGCTTAGAATCTTACCTATGTTAGCTTCTGGAAAGGACTGCTAATGGGTGAAACCCAAAAAGATTCAGACATTCCATTTAGTCCAGATGCTTATTTTATATTTATCTGAATACGCCCATTTCTTGGATGCAGAAATTGGATCGGCAACACTGCACAACTAGGCTTTCTTGCAAGATTTCCAACATCACCAAGTCAGCAATATCATTTAATGAAATCCATAGGATTATTTTCCTTCCTCTTCAAGAACTCACCAACAGCTGAGGGAAAGGTTTGTGCTGACTTTTGTTTTTGAAGTTGCTTTACCCATATTTAGAAACAAGTCATTGGGCGTCAGAGCAGGTGGAGATGGACATTTATTTGGACCATTCAAAGCCTCACACTTCAGCTACGTCTACACTACAGTGATCTGTCGTCAGAAGTTGCTGTCAGAAGAGATATTCCAGTAAAACTTCTGTCAACAGATCATGTGCATACACAAAAGCAGATCGAAAGAGCAATCCATTCTGTTGAGAGTGGCCAGACTGTCCAGCCAATTTCTCAACAGAACAGCCAACTGGAAACTCAGCAAAAAGTTATGCCCAGTGAACTGGAAGCCCTGTCTATTGAAAGAGGGCCCTCTCCCCTAGCATCTACACAGCTTTTTTGTCAACACAAACTGTCAAAGGCATTCTTCCTTATCCCAGAAAGGCAGAATGCTGTTGACGGAAGTGCCACGTTTTGTCGGCAAACTGCTGACAAAATGCATTTTGTGTGTAGACACTCCATGGGTTTTGTCAACGAAACCCTCTTGTGTAAGCAAAGCCTTAGAGAAAAATAATTTATTTAAAGTGGAGCTCACTTTGTTTGGGTTAGGCAGAAGCAGATGCAAAGGTCCAGGCAGGCAGAGTGGGCAGAACTGAGTATATGATGACTACATATATATTGTTTTTAGTGTCTATTTGCTAATTATACATTGGGGAGGAACAAGATCTTGAGAAAACTGAGAATTTTCAAACTATTTAAAAACCAAAAAAAATCCCCATAATACATAATTTTCAAATGTGATTTGAAGATTAAAGAAAAAAAAACATTTTTGTTCAACCAGAAAAATGTCATTTGGCAAAAACCCCATTTTTGTAAAAAAAATATACCTTTTGCTAAAAGAATGGACTAATACTATTTTATTATATTTGAAATTCAATGCTGTGGGTAGATGAATGCATATGAAATGGACAGTGCCATTTGCATTTGCACAAATAGTCAAGTAGGTGATAATGGCAGTAACAAATATCCAATCAGGCAAGGAATCTAAGTGATGCCAAGCAGAAACAAGTAAGATGTTCACACACTAATGTGAGGAGCCTCAGTAACAAAATGGAGGAATTAGAACAACTAAAGCAGGAAGTGAAACCAGTTATTATAGGGTTAACTGAAACATGGTAGACTAATCATCATGACAGAAGTGGAGCTGTTCAAGAGTATATGCTGTTCAGAAAAAACATATATAAAAGTGGTGAAGGAGCACTGTATATTAATATTGAAGGAAACTGTAAAGAAATTGGAAGTGATTGAATTGATAAGACAAAGCTGTTTGAGCCAAAATCACTTTGGCGAAGAAAAGCTCAAGTATCTGAATGTGAAGGATGCTTAGAATTACTCTGAGTCAAAGCTGCATAAGCTCTCTGAAGTCTGCATCCCAGATGGAGGTGCTGGGGAGGGGGAATTGTAAGGAAGATTTGCAAACCAACCTGGATGAGCAAGCATCTTAAACAGTTTATTAAGAGAAAGCAGAAGGAATGGAAGATGAAATGGATCAGCAAAAAAAGCTCCCTCTTGGAGGTCAGAAAATGTAGGGATCAGGTGAGAACTTCCAAAAGCCAAGCAGAGTTGGAGCCTGGAAAGGAAATTAAAATCTCTAGTAAATGGTTCTATAACCATATAAATAAAAAGAAACAAGGAAAGAAGAAGTGAGACTGCTAAATAGTGAGTATAGATCATAGATCAATAATAAAGATAATCTAGGCATGGACCTGCATCTAAACAAATTGTCTCAGTTTTTAATAAGGTTAATGAAAGGCTTGGGGATATTGACAGAGCGGCCAATGGCAACGAGGATAGGGAAGCAAAGCTTTCCACACTTGAGGCGGAGGTGAAACTCAAATAGTTTCATGGGACCAAATCAGGAAGCCCAAATAAATTTCATCCAAGATATTGAAGGAATTGATACATGAATTTGCAAACTCAATAGAAAAGCTTTTTAGTGAATCTGTAAACTCAGGTTTATACCCTAAGACTGGAGAATTGCTAATAGGATTCCTATTTTTTACGAAAGCGGGGGCGGAGGGTGTGATTTAGGAAGCTACAGATTTCTTAGATTGCCCTAACTTGTGTGTAAGGTCTTGGAACAAAAAATTGAAAGTGAAAGTAGTTAAGGACATAAAGGTAAGTGGATTTTTAAGATGAAGGAAATTAATTTGATTTAGTCTACCTGAATTTCAGTAACACATCTGATGAAGTTTCACAGAGGAAATTATTAGTTAAATTGAAGAAGATGGGCATTAGTATGAGACTGAAAGGTGGACAAGAAATTGGTTAAAGGGGAGAGTACAGCAGGCCATACTGAAAGGTGAACTTCAGGCTAGTTCTAGAGGCAGTTACTAGTGGAGTTCTTCAGGGACTGGTCTTGGGAACACATATTTAGCACTTCTATTACATGTCCTTGGCATAAAACAATGGGAATGGAGGACACAAAGTTGATAGATATTGCCAATATGGAGGACTGACATAACATACATGAAGATCTGGATGACCTTAAAAACTGGAATAGCAGCAATGGGATGAAATGTAATAGTGCTGAGTGCAAGGTCACGCACTAAGGGGAAAACAACTAGCAGTTTTGTTAAAAACTGGGGATTTATCAGTTGGAAGTGATAGAGGAGGACAAAGATCTGGGTGTATTAATTAATCACAAGAAGACTAGGAGCCACCAATACAATGCAGCCATGAAGGAAAGGCTAATGCAGTCCTAGGGTGGATCAGGTGTGGTATTTCTGGCAGAGATAGGGAAGTATTATTGTTATACATGGCACAGATGAGACCTCGCCTGGAATATTGTGTGCAAGTCTAGTCTCCCTGGTTTAAAAAAAAGATTAATTCAAATTGGAACAGGTGGAAAGATAGGCTACCAGGATAAGAATGGGGAAATCTACCTTATGAAAGGAGACTCAAAGAGCTTGGCTTTTTTAGCCTAACCAAGAGAAGGCTGAGGGGATACATGCCTGTACTCTGTAAATGCATCAAAGGGATAATACCAGGGAAGGAGGATTTAAAGTTAAGCGCCAACGTGAACACAAGAAGAAATTACTATAAACTGGCCATCAACAAGTTTAAGATTGAAATTAGACAAAGGTTTCTAACCATTAGAAGAGTAAAATCCTGAAACAGCCTTCCAAGAGGAGCAGTGGAGCAAAACCAAATAAAACTAACTAGCTTCAAGCCTGTGCTTGATATGTTTATGGCATGTAGCTGTTTTGCAAGAGATAGCAGAAAACATCTCCAATGGCTGGTGATTGGCTATTAGATGGGGACAGCTCCAAGATACTTTAGAGAATTGTTTTCCAGGTATCTGGCTAGCTGGTCTTGCCCATGTGCTCAGGGTCCAACAGACCACCATATCTGGGGTCAGAAGAGACTTTCCTTTTGGATCGTATTGTCAGAGGATGAGAGGGTCTTGCCTTCCTGTGCAGCCTGGGGTAAGGATCAGGTTTAAATTTCTAATTGGTGGACTGATTTGCAGGTTTAAATTTCTGTAATTGGTGGATTGGTTCTCTGTAACTTGGACTCCAGAGGTTAGAGATCTTTTACAGGAGTGGGTGGGTGAGGTTCTGTGGCCTGCAATGTGCAGATCAAACTAGAATATTATGATGGGCTCTTAAGATGAAGTCTATGAGGTCTATCCTGTCATAGACATAGACCTGCAGCTAGGCCATTATAGTTCCTGTAGCATGGACAGGACCTTATAATGTTCTTGTAGGGCTAGACTACACCCTCTTCTTACCCAGTGGACCTTTGCAGTAAAGGTTTTGACATCTCGCCTCTGCTTGGCCAAGTAACACCAGCTGAGAAGAGGCTTTGGGTATACTGTACTGTCCTCATCCCCAAACACCTGCCCTTTGAGTGAATGGGTGCAGAGAGGGGCAGGAGCAGGGCAGATTCACCATTTTTTCATTGGTCAAAGTACCTGGTCAGATGCAACAAGAGAAATAAGCTGCACCTCTCCAAGGTCTGCAGTTATTTAACCTCCTCCCACAGATGGGTGAGAAGAGGAAAACTTGTGCCACACAACAGTGTCTCTAAGGCACAATCTGCTCCAGGGCTACTCCTACCCTAGTAAGGCTTATACACCACCTCCATCTGTGAAAGGCACAATTTCACTCAAAAGCCAATGTAAGTATTTATGTACAATGGTAGCTAATGCAGTGAATAGGTAGCGAGAGCTCAAGTATTTTGTCAAAAACTTCAAGAATTTGTCCTATCTAGTCAGAAGTGAGATTTCAGCTGATGGAGAGAATCTGTTTTTCATCCATTTTCAAACATATAATTCAAAACTTAAAGCACAATGAAGGAAGAAAGTAAGGAGAAGCTGAATCAGAATACATCCAGATCTGCTCTAAGCACCAAGTGCCTACTGAACTTAATAATAAGCCTAACACAACAGAGTAAAAACTCCATGGAAGAATTGAGACTTGTCCAACTAATAAGTGGATTGTAAGTACATAACTCTTTTTGTAACCACTAAGCAAAAAAACACACACAACTCCTCATGAGAGTCTGCAAGCCCAAAATACTCATCTTAGGATCGAATTGCTCCGATTTTTTCCCACACTAGATTGCTTTAAATTACCATCTCCCACTGTCATAAAGTATTAACTGTTTAAAATACCATTTGTATTTTATCCAGCTTGCGTGAAACACCCATTGCCCTCCTGTGGCTTGGTTGGTCTTTTTCCATGAGAAACTGTATCTTGTGGTAGCCTGTAACATGGCCTTTTTTGTATCCATTTAAGATTTGTATATCCTGGCTTAAGTCCAGGTCAGTAACTTACTGTAACATTCCAAAAATATATGTGCACAGTCTACTAGCCCAATTTATTGGCCATGCCCAAATACAGTCAGTATTTCTGACATTCCTTTTCTTTTCCCAAAATGTCCACTCCAAGTGTACCTTTGTCTGAACATAAAAGCAACAAATAGTGTGATTGTGTTTTCAGTTAAAGTGAAACATAATTTTTGAATAGAGAACATTCTGAGGGTGGTTCACTGAATTATTACATGGTGAAACTTTGTTACCCAAACAAAAATTGCTGGGCTTCTCTGAAATAAGAAAGGCAATTATACTTGATCACACAAGCCTCTGTTAACCCCTGTTAATATGCTCAAGGTGTCTTTAATTTCTGCAGATTCAATCCAGCATTCCTGATGCATTCAAAGATCTCAGTGAAATCCAGGAAGGAGGATCAGTCTCTCAGAAAACCAAAAGAAAAAATTGTGAATATGCACCAGTGGAACTCAATCACCTGGACTCAGTGGCTTGTAATAGATATCAAAAGTATAGCATTTTCACATTAGCAAAGAAGCAAAACTATCTGGAATTTTACTGCACTCATTGTTTCTATTCCGGGTGTAGAATTCTGCAAATTGGCACTAGCAAAATGAGCTGTTTGTCTCTGTTCAGTTTCAATTGAGCCTTCCCTTTTCCCTACAACTTTATCACTTTGGGACTCTCAGTCGTGGCTAGATTATCTGAAGTACTCAGTTCGGGTTGTACAGAATTCTTCATTTTCTGATGCATTTCTATGCTATCACCCTGCCAACAGCCACATTCACAGATGTGGGAAATGACATTGTAAGCCATATTTCCATATTGCTTATAAAAGAAGCAGGCCAATGAAGTAAAGTCAAAGATATTATATAAGTGTAACTTAAGGCAAAATGTGAACAATTGTCTTCATTCTTGCGCAGATCCCTATAATTTCCCAAAAGTACATTATGGCTACGTCTACACTGGGATGCTACATCAAAATAGCATATTTCAACATAGCAAAATCAAAATAAGCTATTTCAATGCAGAGTGTCCACACATCCTCCAGGGCTGGTGCCATTCAACGTTGACATAGCAAAGTGCTACATCGAAATGGGCCCCGCAGGGGAGTGTCTACACACAAAAGCAGCCCCAATAGGAATAAGGGGGCTAGGAAAGCCTGCGGACAGGGTCACAGGGCGCACTAGCCCTTCTGGGGCAACAGCAAGCCGCTCCATTAAAGGGCCCCTCCCAGACATACTCGGCCTGCACGGCAGGAGGTCCGCAGAGCTGACAACCGGTTGCAGACCCCATGCACGCAGCATGGATCCCCCAGCTGCAGCAGCAGAAGCAGCAGCAACCAGAAGCCCTGGGCTAAGGGCTGCTGTACACGGCTACCATAGAGCCCCGCAGGGGCTGGACAGAGCATCTCTCAACCCCTCAGCTGATGGCTGCCATGGTGGACCCCGCTACTTTGACATAGCAGGATGCGGATCGTCTACACACGCCCTACTTCGATGTTGAATATCGAAGTAAGGCACTATTCCCATCTTCGGATAGGAATAGCAATTTCAATGTCTCACCACCTAACGTCAATTTCAACATCGAAATAGTGCACGGCGCGTGTAGACGTGACGCATGCTATTTCGACATTGTGCCGGCTACTTCAAAGTAGCCAGATAGTATAGACGCACCCTATATGATACAGACCCTGGTGTTTGTCCAATTTGTCTAGGTTATACAACAGGCCCTATAAAGTGTCTTGATATCCCTTTTTAGAATTCAGCACAGAGCCAGTGAGTGATTTTATTTCAACTAGTTACCACATTTTAAAAAAATATATATATTAAAGAACCTTTGGAACACCCAGGTTAATCTGCAATGCAAAAATAATAGTCAAGTTCTCACACTGAAAACTGAAAAATATTTCAAATGGAAAACGTGCTTGGAGCTCATTGCCACTATGTCTCAGACAACCCCTGAATGTGTCTTTCATTAAACTTGTTGTTAGTGCTACAGTAAAATACTGTAGCTGCACAGCTCCAGCAGGTGGAGAAATGACTGCTCCCAGCCAGGCTGAGCTCAGGAATGTGGAAAGCAAGCAGCAAGCAACAAAATAAAGAAAAAAATGTGAATAAATGAGTAGCTGATGAACAGACAAGTCATGTGTGGGTAGCAAATTATTTTGGATACAGGATGTGCACCCTGTTGCACTGTTCATCATTACAATATTTGGCTGGCAGAGTAAATACAAATTTGGTGGAAGATGTTGCAGAGAACCACTGAGGAAACAACAGTTTTGTATATTTACATGGGTGGACAGGGCAGTTAGGGGCAGGTGGGTTGTTCACTATCACATCATCAGCCTTCTCTTAATGATCACCTGTCAGCAGGCCCACTAACGGGGATGGGCAAAGGGGGTGGTGTTTCAAAGGAGTCCAGAGCTCCAGCTGCCACCCATAGTTTGGCAGCAGTGGTGACTGGAAGTGCAGGCCCCTTTGAAATGCCATGGCAGCACTGTTATGGCTGTGTGTGGCTGGGAGGGAGCTGGAAGGGGCCCCAAAACCATGGTCTGGGTGGTGCTGCGAGCTGGCTGACCTTAGCCCCCTCCCTTCTGCTCCTGGCCCAGCCCCTTCCAGGCACCAAGCCAGGCCCCTTCTAACCTTGACCCAGGGCCCACAGTGGCTGTTGGCACCACTGCCTATCACCCTTTTGCCCTGCAGTCCCTGGACAGAAAAAAATTGTTTGGCAACAGATCACACCACTTGCAGCTACTAGAGGAAATGACCCCACCATACCAACTTCTTAAAGGTGAGCTGCTGCGACAAGCCCAACATCAAAAACATTCCCTGAACGAAAGAAAACCCCCACGCAGAGCTGCTGTAAGTTCAGAACTATGAATTCCAACCTCTGTTCTCACCCTCCCCCACCTCCAGTTTTCATAGGCAAAAGGTGCTATGCACTGGCAAAATGAGATAACCTTAACGAATGTGCAGAGGTACCCATACATCTTCTCCACTGGTTCAGAGCAGTTGTAACTTCAGTGCATATGCTAAGTGTGTGGTAGAAGCTGTGGTGGCTGCTTAGATTCTGTGTATTCGACTCAATGCTAGGATACCAGCAGCTTCCACTGAAGTCAGTTGTGTGATTCTAGCAGCATACACATGAGAAAATGCATATAGCCATCAACATAGGGTAATCTTTCCTTCACAGGGTGGTTGTGTTCAAAAGCCAGGAAGAAGGCAAAGCTCTTGGCTAGCTGGGTACTATAGAACGCTTTTTGGTCATGACTGGCTGTTAAGATGGTCTGACCTAAATTTGCAACAGTGATACATTGTTAACGTGCCAGGAACCCCAGGGTCTAGCCCATATATACTGTATATGTAATATTTCAATGTACAAAATATATAAGCATGCAACTGTAATGTTTTTGACAGTATAGATCAGAAAGAGACTTAAGTGGTGTTGGAGTCATATGGTGTGAATAACAGACTGATACTGTTGTTGAAGGATATCAGTGACAGAGGCAGCAGTGAGAATGTGCGGGGAGTTTGAAAGTTGGTTTAGAACAAGAAGCGAGACAAGGAGATCAGATATTGCCAAGTATCTTCATCGTGCACCTGAAGAGACCAATGGACAAGATCAAGAAAGAGGTAAAAGGGATATCTGTGCATAGGAAAAGAATTAACAACTCGAGGTTCACAGATGATACAATTATCTTGCAGGAAGATGAGGAGAAGCTAGCGAAAATGGTGCAGGTGCCAAATGAGGAAGAGAAGCCCTATGGGCTGATTATGAGCATCAATAAAACAAAAACTATGGTATTTGGAGATAAGGATATAGAAAGGAAAATCAGTGTAGATGGGATTGAACTAGAGAAAGTAGAGAAATTCACGTATCTGGGGAGCAACACAACATATGAGCTAGACTGTAAGAAGGAAATAGCAACCAGTATAGCAAAAGCAAGAGCAAGTTTGAAGGCAATGGATAAGATCTGGAAAAGCAAAGCAATTAGCTTAGGAATGAAGCTGAACATCAGGAAAATGTGTGTGTTTAGCAGCATTTTGTATGGATGTTAGACATGGATGATAATGAAAGATTCAAGGTGAAGAATATGGGTGTTCAAGAGGAGCTATTATAGAAAGATCCTGAGGATAAGATGGCTGCAGAAGGTCACCAATGAGGAATTATATAGGAGGATACAGCCAAAAAAGAACCTACAGCAGAAGGTTATACAACAGAAGTTACAGCTACTATTTGCAGAATCAATGATGAATGAAAAATCAAGACCCTAATATTCTGCATAATGGATGGTTCGAATAGGAGAGGCAGACCCCAGAGAGAATGGGTAGATGATATAGTAGATTGGTGCAGAGCTAGTCTAGTGAAACTAAGCCACACCACACTGGACAGGGAAAGATAGGAGAAAATAGTGAGAGAGGCATCAGACACCAACCAGTGCTGAGCCCACAGTTGTTGATAATGATGATGATGAACTGTGATGTTTCTTTGTATGCTACCTGCTCTAATAGAAAAACATTAATGACTTATTATGCAAGTTCACCATGAATAAAATCCTGCAGTGGATTTCCCTTTTCATCAAATGTACTGTAATCCCAGAGATACTGAGATCATGTATTAGGCAGAGTGAAGCCACTACTCTAGAGCCTTGGCCTTTAGCTCATGTAATAGAGCACAGGGTTTTAGTTACTATGGTGATACATTCAGTCCTTTCTGCTGACAACCTGGGTATGTTCGTGTTACAATAGTAAGAGTTACCATAGTCTGTCCTTTAGGATTTTTTGTACTAGGTTTATACTTTTAAGTTTATGCAAACTTTCTATACTTCCTACTTCTTTATATTTTTAATTTAACCACATCTTCCCTTCTGACACTGACTCCTGATTTCTTCTAGAAACTTGCACACTTCATTCAAACTTATTTCACATTCCATCTCCTGATTCTCTTTGTATTACTACCTGCATTTTACATGATTGTTCCATATTTGTAATGGAGACTTCTGATATAGAAAAATCCAAATTTTAATGCTGGTATTTTAGAGTCTCACAGCTTCCAACTCCTTCTACATAGACCAGGAGCTGATCATAAAGTCTCCATAGCAGTAAACACAGGAATGATCTCTCTTTTAGTCTGCTTTCTATTTCATTTGTACAGGAAAAGCCAATTTAAAGTAAATAAAGCACCTTTAGTTATCCATTCCAGGAGTAAGCAAGAACATCCATGTTGCAAGGTCATTCCTCCTCAGCTTTCGTCTATAACCCACCTGTCCTGACAGAAAGATCATCTCTAAAGTTGAAATACTGTCTTGATGCTCATTCAGTTCTTGGTCTCTTTACTGAAGCTAACAAAAGAGCCAAATGGGGCCAGATTCTCAAGAAAATGCAAGGGCAGATTTGTAATCACTCAGCAATCATAACCAGGATTTTTAAAGAGCCTTGCTTCCATTTAGGCCCCAGAGTAGGAAGTGAGATTTATAGACATGCTAAGCACCAAGTACATGCATCTCTTTTGAAAACCTGGCTTTTAGTATCAGTTGTAACAGTGTTTTGACATGGAAACTAGTACTCTAGGATCTGGACTACAAAGCTGCTAATAGCTGTTAGATAATCATGACTTTCAGTGACTACAAACAAGCTACATTTGAATTAATAACCTAGAGGCAAATGGATGTATATCACATTCCCAATCACATGAGCCATCTAGACATACAGTTGGCTCTATCTTGTTGCAACTCCCTACCCTGTAGCATTCCTGCAGCTTGTTGTGTTTAGTTTTAAAACCAAAAACTTTTTCTTATTTCTTCTCTAATTACTCTTTATGTTGTTAGCTGGTATGGCTTTCGTTTATTAGACACCATGAGACAATATACAAAAAGAGTACTATATATTGTAATTCTAATACTTTTTGAAATATTACAGTGTAATATAGGAAATTCAGGTTTACAGATAAAAAAAATCACAAGTTTCCTTTTCAACTCAGGAGCAAGGTCAAATCAAAAACCCTGCAACGTGTGAAAAAATTATACTGGCTTCTGTATTTCACACTGTCCGCTGGTCCATACCAAGATCTCCAGTCCAAATACACCAGAGTTTGGGGAATTTTGGGCGCAGATCCAAACTCTGTGGCTTGGGCTACTTGGCCCAGTTTCAATGGACAATTAAAAGAGACCTGTAAGTTTTGTTCAAGTGATCCCAAGAAATCCTCTTCGTATTCTTCATTGGAAACCTGGACAATGTTCATTCAAAAGAACACTAATGATGCATCATTTGATAAATACTTTGAGTTCCATTATCAAACTACTTTAAGAATCATGCTTTAAAACATTACAGTATAGAATAAGGTACAGGCTGAATCTCAGAACTCTCTCGGCCGGCAACATCCATAATCCAGCAAGATGTTACTTACCACGGGCGTGGCCAAGTTTCCTTTGGTGCCATTACGTTTGTTTACAGCCACCAGCCCTGGATCTCAGTGTTCTGTGCTGTTATTTAGTTGTAATTTACCCCTAAATGTCTTCTTAGGGCCCAGTAAACTGTGGAAATGTTGGTAATGCTGCTAGACAATATTGACCCCGCCCCCCATGGTCCAGGAAATTCTCTTGTCTAGCACTGGTCAGGTCCTGAAGATGTCAGATTAGAAAGGTTTCACCTGTAGTGATCTACAGTTTCTTTTATTTACCCTAAAAAGGCCTTTCTTATTTTCCCCCTCATTGTCTTACAGAGGGCTTTAAAAATTTAGTCAGATTGTCACTCTGCTGCTCATCTCAGCTACTCTGACCTTTGCAAAACTGTGACAGAACTCAGATTCTGATGCTCCAGAAGCACAAGCCTCTCCATGTGAGCTGTGGGTGCTTTTCCATCTGTTGTTCAATAAAGGGCCTGAGACCCACAATAGAGCAGTTCTGATCTTATGCAGTAGAGGGCAGTGGAACGTGTGCAAACAGTTACACACACAGGCAGGTGGACAAAGTTTGACTCTTGAGCAAGTAGGCTTCTTGGAAGTTCAAACATCACCGACAGAGTAAGAAAACCTCCAGGGTCCCCCCATGTCATGGGGCTGCAAGCTGTAATGAGTGAAAATGTTATGGCAACAACAGAAATACAATATTTCTAATTCAAAAGCAGACCTAGCACTTGAGATGAAAAGCAACTGATTCATGGCAAGCTGCCGGAGGCCTATCAAGCAAGTTAGCAGTACTGATCCTGCTCAGAGATAGGCAGTTTTTTGTTTTGTTTAAGTATTTAAGGACTGAGGAACAGAAATGCCATTAATTTTCAAAGGCACTTGTGATCCTAAATGCCATTCCCAAAACCTTCCCAAGGCTAGAGATTTTAAAGCAGCACTGATGCTGTGGTATTACAGTGAATTCTCCTGTGTAGGTGCTCTACAAGAAATTAGGGACCATCCCCGATGAGCAGTTTGAGTTATGAGTGTGTGAGGGCATTTCCCATACACATAGCACAGTCCTCACCAGTGCTTCTGTCAGTGTGAATTATCTCAGCCAGGGCAGGGTTTTACACAATCCTGAGCAACCTTTGTTTTCCCTACAGAAGTGTTCATGTAGGAACAGGCTTATGCACCTCTGTAAATTCTTCATATTAGTGAGCTGCTTTTCACATTTGTGTGTATAGGACCAAGTGTGATTCCCTGTAAGCTGCTTAAGGCTTCTGGATGCTAGTAGAATATAAAAAGTGGTCTGATATTCAGGATGGTTTCAGCTCTGAAATTCAAGCCAATTTTATTTCGGTGCCTAACGTTAGGCACTCACATTTGGAAATGCTGGCCTATATATTTTATATATACATATTACGGCTGTGCATTAAACAACATCACAAATGCTTATCCGATCAAAGAAGCCCACTTGTTTAGAATAGGATCAATAGTAAGGATATTAAATCTATACAGGGTAGAGTATCCTGAGTGCAGTCACTAGAACAGTATCAACAGAAACTACTACAGTGAGTGGATGAGACTTTAATGAGCTAAAATAAAGCAAGGAATAAATAAAGAGAAAAAATTCCAGTACCCAAAATCAAGTAAAAAGGTGGGATCGGAAAAGACATAGGCATGTGTGAAATATGCCACAGTGCTTGCTTGAGAGGCTCTCAATTTCTCTACACAAGTCTGAATTGTTTGTGCCCTATACTTCAGGGCCCGGGTCTACAGCATATGGCTAAAGTCAACACTTAATGGGGCGTGCTGATACAATGTCCAAGACGTTACATCATTTGGGAAGGCCAGAGGTGTACCTCACCTTTGGACAACAAATTCATCCACAAAGTCCTACCCTTGTGGCTAGACTCATATCTCAGCACGCATGTGTACCACCAACGGATGGAACCAAACCTGGGACCTCTGTAGTTTAGAGCATGAGCTGCTAAAAGCCAGCTGCCCAATAGCTAAGGCTATACAGCAGACTCAGTCCTTCTCGCTCTGTGAGTCATCTAAGTGCCATTACATGGGACAGAAACCCACACTCAGCATGTGCGTGGATAACGTAGATATTGAAGAAAGATTAAAGAAAATGTGGCCTGAGGCAGCTCTCCATTCTGCCCATGTCTTCTATATAGATGGCAGAATTTAGCCCATAACCTCAATCTAAAATGATCTCTTGGAAAGCTGTCATATTTTGTTCCAGTTATTTTTTTGTGGGGGAAGAGGAGTGAGCAGGGGATGTTTGTTTTGGGAAGGAGAAAGAGAACAGGGCAAGGATTGAAAGGGGCCATTGCACGGTACATTTTTATTTTTAAAGCACTATTTTTTAAAAAAGGTTAGATACAACTAAAATTAAAAAGTAGCATGTCCAATACACAGAAGCCTTAAAACATGCAATGCCAGTTCTCTTCCTATCACATAATTACTAGTTTGAGTGTTAAATTCCCTTTGACTTCACCTTGTGCCTGTAAATCTTCCAGCCATTCATTAACTGCCTGGTAAAGGACTGGCACCTCATATATTGTCACTTAATTATGTTATGCTACATTGGGCTTCCTAGGAGGCACTAATTCAGCACAAAAACAACGATAAAGAAAACCATGCAGACAGGCTGCCTGAGCCAGACACTACGAAGAATGCTGCTGACTGAGGAATAGAAATGACAAACTAAAACAACCTTCTAGGCCAAGGGAGAAAATGTAATGAAAGGGAAAAAGAAACCGAGCCAGGACATTTGAAACATCAGATAAACAGCAGCTGACAGGACATTTTTGAGCTGGAAGGGGTGCGGAGGAGAAGTGGAACTGAAGAGTTAGCATTGTTAATGAACTAGATGTGCTTGGAATGAGTCAGAGAAAGAGAAGGGGAATATTAACAGCAGTGAAGCAGCAAGGTGACAGATCTATTCCTTGCTCCTGAGACCCATCTTCAAAAGTAAAAGCTGGCAGAATGAATACAGCATGAGAAACAGCCTGTTGAGAAACCTACTTTCACAAGACTGAAGCAAAGTGTGTTTAGGAAAGTCATTTGGGGCCAGATCCTGTGAGGATTTCAGTTTGCCTAGAGGCACGCAGCACTTCACAGAATTGAGCCCTTCTCTCCCTACTCAAGGAAGAATGACAAGATAGAGAGGTCTTATTGGACCTCTTTTGCTGTGAAAGTCATTTATCCAGCCCTACTGCAGCCAGATGTGCAACAAACATTTCTCAGACTGAGCTGTTCCTATTTCAGACCTACTACCCAGGAATAAAACAGCAAAGCATAATGTCATAAAGGAACCAAAGCAATGAGGGAGACAAAGACTATGTGTTCTATCACATAGAGAAAAAGTCTTCCTCCTTACCTCTCTAAGGAAAGCTGTGTTTTCTGGGCAATGCATTGTCACAGATGGATCACTTCAGCACCTGAATAGATATCCAAGCAAAGATTGCTTTGGCCCGTCAATCATTCCAATAGTTGAAAAGGTGCCAGGTTGATACTAACGGAGATTAACGATCACAACGACCCAGGTTTCCCCTCATGCCCTTAAACCACACACGTCATTCACCTCAGCCGCGGTCACTGAAGTCCATCAGGCTGGAATCCAGTTACACACAGCCATTGTTACCTCTCTTCTTCTGCAGCACTGCATTGAAATTCTCCATCACATCCAGCCTTTTTAAAGGCAAGAATAAATAATAACTCCTTGAAAAGGAAACAATTTTACATTATATGGAAAAGACACTTGCTCCTCCTGGGAAGAAACAGTGCATCAAATGTTAAAGGGAAACATTGCTAAGCAGTTAAGCCCCAAAATTTGGATTTTTGTCTACAATTAACTGAACCCATTAGTATTTTAAATATTTATGTTTTTTAATGTTTTATATATAAATTAAAATCTTCATATGAATTGAAATGTCACCATTTTTACCTTTGAGTCCACTAATCCCATCCGCTTGTGAGTATAGGAAAACCAGATGCTGAAAGAGGAGGGAAAGAACTGCAGTGGGGAGTCAGGAAGTGGTTTCTTTTACATCCCTCCCTTTCCGCAGCTCAACAGATGTCGCTGTATATAAGTGTTCTTCCAGGGATTAGTATCCAGGAAAGGTTGAGGGGTCATGGACGTAGCTAATCATTAGATAACCATGAACATGTCTCAGTATCCAGAGCCACACATACAGTTATTACAGATTGTCATCTGTACTACTGAGATTCAATTCTGGTTGTCATTGACTCGTTTCCATATCTCATAGCACTTAGGGATTCGCCACCACTTCTGAAGGACAAAAGGCGTTAGAGAACAACAAGAAGACGTTTTGATGCACCTGTGCACAAGGAAAAAAAAAAGGAGACTGAACTCTATCACTTCCCTTCTCTTCTACCCACCTTCAACTTCACAGTGCTCTCACTCATAACATTGAACTGAGATATTTGAGAAACAGTGCCATCCTATGCTTAGAGATTTTGCAATGCCAGAGAATCCTTCTGGGCATCTGTTTGGCTGCATAAAGGAGACAAAGTTCTTGAACAATTTTAATTGGTGCTTGGCTGGGAAGTTGTTTGTTTCCTATGAAAAACTTTGAGGAAAACCAAGTGTTTTCACTAAAAGTTTTTAGGTTTTTGACAATTAAAAAAGAGCAGTCTATGCATAGAAAAAAATCAGTATTTTGAAGAAAAGCAAAAATTTGAAGTAAATGGAAATTCTCAGGGATGTTTCCATTTTGTCAAAAATTCATTTTATTTTGGGGTTTTTTTCCCAAGCTGACAAAAAAAATTCAGTGGCTCTATTTTTAATACATCTGACTGACTTCTGCCTTCTTATATAATCATTGCATATGCAATGCCATTACACATTGCTCAACAATGCAGGTGCTTTTGTTTTTAAAAAGCCAAAATCCCAACCTTTTAAGCACCAATTGCAGAGTCTGAAGTCTATTTCTAAAATGTATTCAAAACCAGTCCAAATGTGTTTAATATTCATTGTCAATGTTGTCAGAGGATAATGGTGTCAACATTTTGGCTTTGTTTGAACAGCTTTTGTGCAAGTGCAAACACTCAATGCACAAAATCTAATGAGATTAGCAGCCCACTGAAAAATTAGAGGCAGACGACAAGGCTTCAAAGAAACTGACACAGTGCCAATCCTTTACTATTGCAGCACACTAACATTTAAAGAAGCACCTCAGATATAATGGCTTTCTGCCTTCTTTAGTCAATTCTTCTATAAACACCTTTATAAATCTGCATGCTTGTTGCAGTTTCCAAATATACAAAAACATTCACTTTAGTATAAGCAAGGTTTAATTAATTTACACTTCATGGTGTGGGAGGGGAGAAGATAGCTGGACATGGAAAGCTATGTGAAGTAAGAGCAGGACTGATTCTCCCCTACCTTTGAACCGACCCTGCCACCGTAAATGTTAAAAAAAAATTAATATTTTTGTTTCCTCTTTGAAGCGCCTTGTGTTTGAGTACTTATTTTATTACTAGCCAATTGACCCGGCACTGATTGGGAATTTAAGTGAAACTTTTTTTTCCCTGTATGGAAAAGAAGAGGCAAATGGATATGTTTTATGCAAATGACTAGGGGGCTTATTGTGTGTGGGAGTTGCAGGCAGGCTCCAGGACTCCCCCTGCATGGCACGGTGACCAAGTGGTGGGGTGGGGGCTAGAACAGAGAGAGGGGTTTACCTGTCTCAGCACAGTGGAGAGCCCTCTCTCCATGTGGCCACTGTTTTCCTGCTGTGGCTGCCCCCTGACCCAGTGGTCATTCTGCCCTACCACCGTTCCCTGTGCTCATTGACTCCCAGTAGTGAGTCTGAAGTACATCATCCCACCTGTAGATGCCCCTCCCTTTCCATGTTCTGGGATATCCTGGGATTTCAGGCATTTCCCATTTTCCTGGCACAACGCATCCCTAACCTTGGTTTACATTAGGGTAAGAGGAAGCTGCATACCAAATTCTGTGGTCGTAGCTCTTACAGTTTAAAAGGAGTTCTTGAACAAACGTAGCACTGACAGAGACAGACGCACTCTAAAATATAGTAGATTTTACTAGAAATAGAAGTTAGACATAGGAGTAATTACCAGATCATTTTCCTGTCTGAAAATCAATATCACGTTTGCCTTTTCTTCATTTATCAAATACTTCACTAGTTGTCCACATTTATTCAAAGGTAACTTCAGTGGCTAGGTTTATTTAGAAGTTACTATCTTGAAAGTCTGGGATGCAAGTAATCACACCACATTCTCCCAGCATTTCCTTGCCTGCATTATTTTAATAACTAGGGCCCTACCGAATTCAGATATGGAAAGCACATCACAGACAATGAAATCCGGTTGACTCTCAAGAAATCTGATCTTTTGTGGGCTTTTATTCTATTTTATATAGATTTTACAGGGTAGGGTAGTGTGCCCCAAATGATATGTGCTGACCCAAAAGAGGCTTACAGGGCGGTTGCAAGGTCATTTCAGGAGGGTTGTGATATTACCACCATTACTTTTGTACTGCCTTCATTGCTGGGCAGCTGAAGAGCAGGAGCTGTTGGCTGGATGCTCAGCTCTGAAAGCAGTGCCTTGCCAACAGCAGTGCAAATGCAAAGGTTGCAATGCCATGCCACATCCAATTACTTCTGCATGACTGAGGGTGGCTATACTGTACTCTGCCATCCTCACTTCGGTGCTGCTGCTCCAGCCACCCTGCTTTCAAAGCAATGCCACTGCCAGCAGCACAGAAGTAAGGGAGCAGTACCACAAACACTGCCCACAATAACCGTGCAATCCCCACACTCTTTATAGGTAAATTATGATACCATTAAAATTCCTGTTTAAATAGCTGAAATCATTAAAATTATTATCTTTAAAAATAGTATGACCATGAATTGGGTAGGTCCTTCTAATAATGATTGAAAGACTGACATTGAAACAGGGAAGGTGGGTAGAACAAAACCTTTACAGCCAAGATGTTTGCTTTACTTCAGCATTCAAACACACTGCGTATTCTGTGCCACCCTGCCTCCCTTTTGTATGTAGGGCTTGATCCATCCCCCACGGAAGTCAATAAAAACACTCTGACTTTAAAGAGAACTGGATGGGCCTTGAGACCATCAGAATTTTGAACATGAACTTCAGTGAACTTGAGTCTGATTCCACTGATTTCAGTGGCGCTATATCAAGTACAAAATTGGCCTAATGCTGAAGGTTTCAACTCTCCATTCCCCACTGTTGGCTTCTCTCAAGCTTTTGCCTCCCTTAGCTAGTCCTGTTAAAGAGAAGGGAAGAGTGGCAACAGCAGCTACAATTCACATGGTACAACAGCTTGCCTGGGCATCGGGAGAGTTGTGATTATACAGGAACAGACCAGCAAGCAAGCTCCTTGAAGAAACAGCAAACCAGCAGCTACAAGAGATGTGATCTCACCAGTTCAGACACACTCCAGTGGGCACATCTAACACAGGTGTGTGACTGCATGCACTATTTAGCAGGTATACCACCAAACTGCAGTGGTCATGCACAAAGCAGCAAACTATCAGTTACATGTTCAGAAAGCAAACACCTTTCATTGTTGTAATTTCCCCCAGATGTTTCCTTTCAAACCAGAGAGAGATTGTGCCTTCTGCTACTACCTTGGAGCCATAAGCTCTAGGCTGAAAAATTATAATGTATGCATGTAGAAACATTACATGGCAAAGAATGAGCTTTCAGTTCAAATGCTTTACTTTAGGATTAACAAGAAAGAACAAAAACAAAGTATCCATGACAGGGCAGTAGCTATCGCTTCTGCAATAGGCTAAAACAAAAAAAAAATTGATATGAATGGGGAGAGTTCTTGGTGAACTAAAGACTCAGTAAGCTGAACAACCATCACTCTTGCCCTGTTAACACAAAGTCATGCACATGCATGCTCCCATGAAAGGTCAAAATAGTACTCATGTCTTATTTTATACATATGTCCATATAAATTTAGATGACATTTTGATGTAAGAAGTGGCTGGAATGCCATGGCTCTATTTTCCTGTGTCCTGTCCCTTTAAGTACTGGACCAGTCAGGAGAACAACTCTTGTGAGATGCGTGGCATCACAGAAAAGTGCAGAGCTCCTAGAAGGACTGTCCAACAGAGGGATTTTGTAAGTTGCATGTTTGTTGCATTACTCAAAACAGGTTTAATAAACTGTTCCAGTTTAAAAGAGTTGCCCCTCAGAGTGCAACATCTGTATTGATATTATGACCAAAGAGGTTTATCAAAAAGGGGCATTTGGCACTTGCTCTTTCTCTACTTCCTCATCAGTTCTTTTGAGGTTCACCTTCTTTCCTTTATTTCAGTTACTTGCGAACCAAGTCAGTTTGAGATATTTTCCTCCCTGGGTGTGTCTACACTAGCTGGCTACTTCGAAGTAGCTGGCACAACGTCGAAATAGCACGCATTGCGTCTACACGCGCCGTGCACTATTTTGACGTTGAAATCGACGTTAGGCGGTGAGACATCGAAATCACTATTCCTATCCAAAGATGGGAATAGCGCCCTACTTCGATGTTCAATGTTGAGGCAGGGCATGTGTAAATGATCCGCGTCCTGCTACATCGAAATAGCGGGGTCCTCCATGGTGGCCATCAGCTGAGAGGTTGAGAGATGCTCTGCCCAGCCCCTGCTGGGCTCTGTGGTTGCCGTTTGCAGCAGCCCTTAGCCCAGGGCTTCTGGCTGCTGCTGCAGCAGCTGGGGGTCCATGCTGTGTGCTCGGGGTCTGCAACTGGTTGTCGGCTCTGTGGACCTCGTGCTGTGCAGACTGAGTGTGTCTGGGAGGGACCCTTTAATGGAGTGGCTTGCTGTTGCCCCAGAAGGGTTAGTCCAGCCTGTGACCCCGTCCACAGGCTTTGCTGGCCCCTTATTTCGATTCAGAGCACGTGTGTGTGTGGACGCTCCACATTTCCTTCCAGGGCAGCTCCTTTCGATGTCCCCCGTTGCTACTTCGACCTTGAACATTGATGCACGAGCCCTGGAGGATGTGTAGACGATACGCGTCGAAGTAGTCTATTTCGATGTTCTTACTTTGAAATAAGCTACTTGGACATAGTGTGCTAGTGTAGACATAGCCCCAAAATGGAAAACCATATCTGATGTCTCAGAAAGCCAATCCCACACTACAAGTAGCAAAATGCTGAAGGGAACATGAACAACCTGTGAGCTTCAATCTGTCAGCTGTAATTTGAATGAATTACTTCGAAAGGCAAATGAGTTTTTAAAAATCAAATTGCTGCCAGTGATTTGTGCATGACAAAGGAAAGAGTTAAATTTGTTGCAGATTATTCACAGGTTTCAGTTTACAGACATGCATACAAATAAAGAATGAAACACATTCATCTTAAATTTTCCTGGGGGGAAATGTTTTAGCCTGAAGGTCATGAAAACTTTTATAAAACCGAAAACATGTATATTTATTCAAATCACATGTGCTGAGCTTTATCTTCCAATTATGAAGCTATATAACAAACGTAACATCATTTTCACTAAGGCTATGTCCACGCTACAGAGATCTTTTGAAAGAACTTGACAGTGTAGACATAGCCTAAAAGACTGTGGATTTAGCTTACATCCAAAGATATATATTCAAAAATACATGTATGCATGCAAAAAGCCAGGTAGCCACTTCACAGATTTACTGCATCTCAGAAAGTTCCCATACCATGGAATCCACTGATGCCAAAGATATGCATTCAGTCATATTTAGTATGTAAAATGTGGTTTAGTCTGAGTTGCTCTTTTCAGCACTCATGTTCAGAATAGAGATTTATTAGACACTTCGGGAAATACTGCTGTATGATAGGATTGATTAATGTGCACCAATTGGAGATACATATATTTGTGTTACAGCTTAGAAAATGACATGTCTTAGTCCACTGCAGACTGGGTTCTTATAAATCCAGAAAAGGATTTCCAGATATTTGACACAAATCTCTATCAAGCAGCTTGCAGTCATAAATAGGCCTTTGATAGAAATATTTCAGTAGATACACTGCATGCTTTGTTATAACAAGCAATTTGCACACTCCAAAATCCTATTATACAGTGGATAAGGATGATAATTAAGTATAGAAGGCTATTAAACCCTGGCCTTAATGTAGTCTAAAGAGCAGACCACTTTAAGTAAAAGGTAAACCAAGTATATAAAGGGGCTCGTTGTAGTTAAGTGGCAGTATATAAGAAGTCTGAATTCAGTGATATAATTTTACAGGAGCAAACTGTTCTGAGAGATGTATTTGAAATGTGGGAGATCCAAAGAACAACATGTATTTACTTTAAAAACAGATACTCATTAAAACATATTCTCTCCACAATCAAGAGGCATATTTCTACCTTCTCACTTAAATGTACATGATATTTGGCTGTATAGACAGTGAAGAGTGTCCATGAACATTTTGTATTTAATGATGAACAGACTATTTGAATTCTTGAGTCAATTGCTCTAGTGTCTTTTGGATATTTTTCAATGGGTAAAATCTTCCTAAGAGACAGCCCTATTCATTCAGTGCTGAGGCTTTTGTTTGGTAAATACCTCACTAAACTCACAGCTGGGGGGTAATACAAAAGTAATACCACATATCAAAAGTACAAACATCACTAAATTCAAGAGAGCTTCTGCAGGCCCCCTTCCTGTACCAAGTGCAAATGGAGGGGAAGTGGCTTTAATTAACCTTTGTGCCCCCCCTTCAAACTGGGACATTTAGGTACCTACCCAGCTCCATATACAATGCAGAGCAGCTCTATGTTTCACCAGCCTAGGCAAAATTCTGGGCAGCCTTCTATGGATCATTATACCATCAGAAATGGCTGGAGCACAGTGAATTCTGACAACTTTCTTTTTTTCCTTCCCAGTCCCAACCTGCCACCAACACTACAGGTCAAGGAAGTAAACCAGCATAGATCTGTTAAGCCAGCTAGAAGAGCCCTTTCTTCCCAAGGTATTCTCCAAGGGCTATTTAAATGCTCTGATGGCATAAAGTGGCGTTATCTCTCAGAACATAGATAAACCAAACATATATAATGGAACTGCACCATGGCACATCAGCTGTGTCTGCATTTCCCAGGATTTGAATTTGAGAGAGCATATGAACATGCTCCCTAAGGCTATGTCTACAGTACATGATAAAGTCACATTTAAAGCTGTTAGCTCAATTTTACAATGTCACTCTCTTCATGGTAAATACCATTAGGTCACTTTTAGGCAGTGCTAAGTTCGGTATTATAACACCAGGGGAAGCTACTAGACGTAGGGTCAAGTTCGAATTAAGGTTAGTGTGGAAATACCATGCCTTCTAATAGACTTTATTAGCCTCCAGAGGTGTCCTGTATGTATCCCACAATGTCCCACAGTTGTCCACTCTGGCCGCTTCCCTCTCCACTGCTGTCCAGGTGTGCAGGAATTAGGTAACAGGAAGCCCACAAATTAGAATTTGGCACCAGGAAGCCCATGGCTGTGGAGTCATGCTTGTATGAGAGGCTGACAAACTTTTCTTTCTTTGCTATCAACATGGTGAGTGCATCTACCCATTCAAAATAGCCCCAAAACGGAGTTCATGGTTAGGTCTCTACCTCTGCAAACTAAACACTGAGATTTTTTTTTCCAGCACTGGTGCCAGCCCCTGCCCCAAGACACCACGTGGTAGCTAGGTTGTTGGGGGCAGGGGGTTTGTGCTTGTACGAAAGTCTAAGAAACTTCTGTTCTGCAGTTTACATTCGTGCAGGGCCTGCCCTTCCTCTCTCATGGGCAGCAGGCCGTCAGGGTCTCTCCCACATCCAAACACATCACGTGGGTAGCCTCCAACCCAATAAAAGGACACACCTGCTGTTCAGTGTGGAGCACGCGGCCAGGCAGCACCACGTCCTGGCTTGCACTCAGTGAGAGCTCCAAAGGTGGGAAAGATTTTTTGGGGGCTTGCTACCACCAGGGGAAGTCTCCCCCAGCAGCTAAGATTTTTGGGGGCTTGCCCTCCCTCCACCTGAGCAGCACTGAAGGGACCATTTCAACTGGCCCTTCACCATCTGATCCCTCGACCATGGGATGAGGGGGGCTGGACACCTAACAGTCAATCAGGGCTGCCCCTGCTCACCTGAGCAACACTGCTTGTTGAAATTTGGCAAGCTCCATTCCCCATACTGGACATGTGTAGTGCAGTGGGGAGCCAAAACTTTTTCCTAACCTCTTCTAGCCTTCATTTTCTTTCAAGCTTTGGCAAATTCCTTAAATAAAATGGCCCTCTTAAGATAGGTGGAGGGCCAGTTGAGAAGACTCAGACACCTGCTGCTTTTTGTAAAATCTTTGATAATTCATTTATAAAAAGCAAATCGGTTATAGAAGCAAGAGATTTCAGTTAATTTGGTGATTTTTGTTGATGTTCTACTTTTCCTTCTTTCCTTCTGGAAAAATGGCTGTTTGCTTTCTATGGGAGAAGAATGCGGGCAATGTAATGTAGGAAGATGACATCACATACCCACAACCACTTGTGGGGCATTTTTTTACTATCCTGCACCAGCAAAAATACCCAGAATGCCACAGGGCTGAGGGAACTGTAGGATAGGTTCAAACAATGCACTGCAGCAACAGTCGATGGCTACGTCTACACGTGCCCCAAACTTCAAAATGGCCATGCAAATGGCCATTTCGAAGTTTACTAATGAAGCGCTGAAATGCATATTCAGCGCTTCATTAGCATGCGGGCGGCAGCAGCGCTTCGAAATTGACGCGCCTTGCCGCCGCGCGGCGCGTCCAGACGGGGTTCCTTTTCGAAAGGGCCCCACCTACTTCGAAGTCCCCTTATTCCCTGGGAATAAGGGGACTTCGAAGAAGGTGGCGTCCTTTCGAAAAGGAGCCCCGTCTGGACGCGCCGCGCGGCGGCAAGGCGCGTCAATTTCGAAGCGCTGCTGCCGCCCGCATGCTAATGAAGCGCTGAATATGCATTTCAGCGCTTCATTAGTAAACTTCGAAATGGCCATTTGCATGGCCATTTTGAAGTTTGGGGCACGTGTAGACACGGCCAATGTTTGGTGATTGAGTGTGGAAGCAATAAATCGACTTTGCAGGGAATTTGTGGGGAGGTGAGGACACACCAATTCGAATTTATAAAACCAAGCATTGCAAAAGGGATTTTAATACATTTGAATTTATCTTGTAGTGCAGACGTAGCCTTAGTCTGCTCCTTGGCTGACACAGCCAGGTTTTGCCTCCTGCACTGGGCTCCACGTAAAGTCAAAATGTAGTTTAGACTGCAAATCTCTCAGGAAGTGGGCCTTACCCATGATAGCTCATTACCTAAAAAATAAATATGTTGCTCTTTAAGGTGCTACAGGACTGCTTGTTTTTTATCCAATTATGTATTTGCCAATGAGTCCCATATCAGGTTGAGGCCCTCCTGTAAAGGTTATGCACAAAACAAGATTAGAAGAATAGTACAGTAGCAACATCAAATATTCAAAAATTAGATAATGTCAGAATTACTACTTCCTGTGCAACCATAATTTGACTTCTTTGCATGTACACATTATAATTAGAACTGTGCTAGTACAAGGATTTCTTTTGAAATTTAGTTTCATTCCACTTCAGATTAAAACCTGGTATTTAATATCAAAGAGAATGGAGCCATGAACCCTGGAAGTTCTGGAATTCCCAACTCTGGTGCAGGCCACCTAGCAAGCTGTGAAAGAGCCAGGCTGCTGAACTGACAGAAAACCAAGCACGCTTCCAACAGAAACTTGCCTTGCAGGCAGAGTTCTCTCAGACCTCCCTCAAAAAAATCAAACTGCCTCCATGAAACATTTCAGTTTCAATGAATCAGTAAATTCTGATGAACAAACACTCAGAATTTTTCCAACTATCTCTATTTCTGATACTATCTTTGATGACGTGATCACTTTTTTTTCCACAGTACTGTTGCTTCCTTCAGTGCATAGATAAAATGATGCTAACTTAGTGATCAACTATTTAATATCTTCTTGTCTTATCATGATTTAGTGGCTTAGCTTACTGCATACCATTTGAACTCTTCTCTTAAAATATAATAATTCATTTCCTTATTGGCTTTCCTATGGCCCTCATCACCATAAAATTGCGGGTGTCACACATTTATCTTAATAAAATCCCTATAAGATGATAAGTCTTATTCTTATTTGATAGACATGGAACTGAGGTACAGCAAGATTACGGGCAAAACTGCTCACTCACTCTGAGATGCTTAAACCTAATTTTTCGAAGTACTTAGCATTACATAGCTCCCGCTGTGTTCAAAGTACAGCTCTTGTTAATTTCAGTTACAGCCATAAGTGCTCAGGACGTGAGCAAATCAGACCTAAGCAGCACCTATCAGACACCCAGAAATGAGGAACAAAAAGTGAAATACCACCTCTGAACAGTTTGGTTTTAAGTGATTTGAATATTATGTAGAAACACTGTGGCAGCTTTCAAGTGCCTGAATCGTGGAGGCATCCTCTCTCTTCCTGAAATCGCTTGTTTCATTCACTACACTAATTTCTGATTTCTCTTTTAAAAATGAAGCAGAGGGTCCTACAAAGATCAGCCTGTTACTACACAACCTTGATTCATCACTGGCATAGAGAGGTTCCTGGCATTTCTGAATTGTGATGTCTCCTATATCTTCAAACACTTGACTTAGCAGCCCTGACAATGCTTTTTTTTTTAACACTTGTGTGTGTGTAATTTCCTAATTTAAAAAAGAAAATGGAAAAAACCTGAAATTCAGTTATCTTGACACCCATGTGGGTCATTAGTAGGGTTGTAAGCTCTACATCTGTCATGTATACCTCTTTGAGCTAGCAGAATAAGAGGCATCAGTAGGTTGTAATCCTCTGTGTAGGCCAGCAGTACAGGACGATGAGCAACCATCTGTGAAACTCTAGCAGTGAAAAACTGAGACACAGGAATGTTCGGTTTCAGTGGCCACACACTTTGCCCATTTGCCCCCCCTCCCACAAGCTTCACCCCTCCTGCTCCTATCTCCTCACCCCATCCCTAGTCTTCTTGCCCAGCAAGAACTAGCCTCACACACACCCCGACACACTAATCACCACCAAATTCTCTCATTCCCAGCCTCTACCACCATAGCTCTGGCCTGTGCAGTCCACTTATTCTCCTGCCCCACCTTCTCTCTTTTCTCAGACCTAATTCCTCCCCATTGATTCCCAGTCTGTTTCTCTTCCAAGCCAGTCCCAGTCTCTCTCACTGGCTTCCCATCCAGATGCAGTGTCTGCTTCTTTCACTAGCTTGAAGCTCTGTCTCCCAGTCGTGGTCTCTTTATGTAGACCATCTCTCCCTCAAAAATTCCAGGTCCCTTCTTCTCCTCAGTGCCAGATTCCAGTTCAAAGCTCTTACTAGGCTCCTCATCCAAGTCTGTGCTTCCTCTTCTTCCCACTTCCCTGCCACCGCCACACACACACACTCCTAAGTCCATCTCTTTTCCCTTCTGCAGTCAAATCAAGTACTTTCCTCCTTCAACATAGAGGAGAGTAAGATTCACTGGTCTCAGTTCTCCTACGCAGTCCCATGCAGAGCAGCCATCACAGGGAAAATTCTTATAAGCTTCCAAAGCTTTGGACTGGAGGAAGTACTATGCTGCTCTGTGAGGATGGAGCACCCCTTGTCTGGTCAGTACTCAGAGCTCTGAGGGGCTCAGGCAAGCCCAGTGAGGATGGTTAGAGGTTATCTGAGAGGTTTTAGCTGTTAACATTGAAGGAGTCTCTGAGTAAGTCCCAACTCAGAATTCGCAAAAACACTTCTAACTTTTGGAATGGAGGGGGTTCACCAGGAGAGCCAGACATACTCTGACACAGGCCACCTACCCACATGCGAAATTTCATATTCCTGCTGCACAGCATGGGAAGGGGGACTGAGAACATTTTGGACACAAGGTCCCTGGAATATTTTTAACATTGTTTAACAATGTTTCCTTACCCTTGCTCTGAGAAATAGTGAAGTGCTCTGACTGAAAGTTTTCAGGGTAAGTTCAGTCTTAGATGCCCAATACAGAAAATTTCAGCCCAAATTTTGGAAGTTATAAGCAGCTGAAAACAAGGTCTATAGCGGGAAGCATCAGGCAACCTTAATAGGTGGTGCTACCTTCTGCCCTATAATAATTACTTTGACAAGTACTATTGCTGAAATTCAGACCACTTAGAACAATCACGAATACTCTCCCTATGTGCTTCTAGAGGCAACATGTTTGCCAGAGATATACTAGCACAACATACCCAGGCATTATTGTAGTGCATCTTTTTGCCATCACTTACCACAAGCTGAGCATTAAAGTCACCATTAAGACCAACAGCTGGAAAAGGAAGTCAGCAAGAAAAATCTCATTTTTAAACCACTGAATATTGGCATGGATTGCCCTGCCTAAGAAACGTGCCATAGAGCAAACAAACAACAGACGTGATGGGCTTGTGTGGATCTGAAATCATATTGCCAATAACACAGCATGAAATGTTTACATCCAAATCCAAAAACAAACTACACTGTCTCATTTTACAGATTCCCCTATGTTCAAATGTCAAATGCAAAACTCTCACGTAAATCTGGTTCCAGTTTTGAATGAACTGGGGCTGATTTGTGGGATTATATTGAAAATGTGCAAAAAGTGTGGTTTTGATGTTAACCCAGAGTGTTTACACACACCCTTGAAAAGCAAAACCATTTAATTCTGCTCAGATCTAACTGCAGTTTCTACTATTCTTATTACTGTACAAATGAGAGAAACCTATAGAAATACTGCACACAGAATGAAGCTTTCATAAATATCACTTTTTAGCATGTGTTTATTAAAACACAAGGAAGATTTTTCTACTTGTGTGTTCACTCTCTTTTTCTAAGAGCAATACTGTGATTAAACTTTCAAGAAAGCATTTTTAAACTGAGCAGACAGGGGGAGGCTCAAAGGGGAAAATGTAAATACCCTTAAAAGAGAATCTAAGGAGGATGCACAGTTCTGTTGTATTACAGGTTCATGCACATCTATTTTCATTTAAAGGAAGTCTCACTTGAAAGGCAAAATGACTAGTGGTGTGAATAATAAGCTCAACTTCCACCAATGCAGTAGGGAGGTAAGGGGGCTGCAGAAGCCAGCCACTCCAGTTTAACTCCCTCTCTCACAATGGCAATCCCTCCCTCCACCCACCCACTGAAAACTCAGGACTCCAAAAATAAGAAAAAAAAGAAAAGGACCATGTTTACACCAGTGGCTGGGAGGCTGGAATTAGGCCATAGGCCCTGCTATTAATTGCCCATTTCACCCACAGGAAGTTTGAAGAAGCATTTGCCAGGAACAAGAAAATCCCTACATGCTTCCTGCTGAGTTTAACGTTTGACAGGACAAAAAACAGATAATTTCAGACATACATTTTTGACTTTCCTGACTTCAGTTGTTTTCACCCTGCTGGCAGTGGTGGCAGCTGGAGCTCTGGACCCCTTTGAAAATGCTGCAGCAACACTACTACGCTTGCTCTGCACGCCTCTGGGAAGGCCAGCACCACAGGCTGAGCAGCAATAAGGGATGACTGTGCTAAGCCCTACCCAATCCACCCAGGGCTCCAGCCTTTCCAGGGGTGCAGAGCCAGGCTTCCCACTCTCCAAATAATTGTGATGAGCATCTGCTCCGTCTCTGGAGCACCACAAGGCTTTGCATAAAACCACCACTACAGGTCTTCAAATATATGACATCACTTAACCACACTATGCAGATATCACCCAACTTTTTATACAGGGCTATGGCAAGATCAGGAATAAAAGCTGGTCACTGGAGTTAAGTCTAACCTAGGAAGAAGTGGCTATGAGGGGGAAAATTCTCTGATAAGGCTGTCATGATTCTCATCAGTCACTGTGGTCTACCTTCTGTTTCTCAATACAGTCTGAAGACTCAACACTCTCCTAGGGTATCAAATATTATAGGAACCTAAAATAGCAACAGTCCTCAGAAATGCCATCTTCCAATTACAGTGTCAGCCTGAAAACTGTGCCTTACCCTATTGGTTGCTGCTTTGGTCGCAGTGATCCACATACTTTTCACCTCCAGGCCTTGCCAAGAAAGAACTGCCACCATGCTAACTATCTACAGCAGGCTGAAATGCTGCAGCCCAGCTATAAAGTATCCCATCCATGCCACCAAGTACTATACCAGTTTTCCATCTCAAACACACAGCAAATGAAAGATTCTGGTCCTTCAAAGCCCACAGTGATTCTGGTTACCTCAACGATTGCCACTGTCAGTTACAAAAACTTCTCTGCAGTGAATGCAGTCCATAGAAACAATGGAATTTCCCCTTTACAGAACACAAACCTTTGTCAGCTGCTGGACCAGGGCTTTGGAACCATCTTCCACAAGAAATTCCAACAGACACAAAGCTAACTATCCTCAATATAAAATATAAACCAACAAAATGCTTTCCTATAAGAATGTAAATGACAGTACTACCTCTACATACTGATCCTTGACATTGAGAATCAGTGGTGTACTGATTATATTGTGCCCTTCAATGTAGCATCTCTGCAATTTAGAGGAATAAGTAGGGCATCAAATAGTCTACATAGGGAGCTTACTGTGCAGGATCTGAAAGACTTATTACAGTCAGATCAGATGCCTTTATATTGCTCTTAATTTCAGCAATTCATTTTGAAAATGTATCCTAACATATTGGTGTGCATATCATAATGCCCTCATCAGGATGGGAACAGAACCATTCAAATATGTCATACAGCCAAAACTGCAAACTCCACAAGGAGGATTGCGATTCTCTTAATTAGTAGAGGCCTATGCTTTTGGAGAAGGGAAATCTAAGTTCTGAATGTCCATATGAGAGACAGACATTATAGCATATGTGGCCACAGATTTAATACAATGCTTCCAAATGTCATTCTTCTGAAATGTGGAGATGTGCTTTCCCTTTAAAAATCCTTTACCTCATTCTGTCAATAAAACATCAATTTCCTTTGCCATCCCATCTGGCCAGACTGAAAGTGCTGTGTGCTTTCACAGTGTTTGTCCCTGCAGTGCTTAGAATTCAGCTTCCTCTGGCTATTTGCATATGGACAAATATTGCCAATGGCACTAATGTATTTGTTCTTCTTAAATTGCATACAGAAATATTGTTGCTATGCAGCCAGCATAAAACAATCCAGAAGTCACCTGATATCCTCCATCAAACATTTAGGAGCCATCAAACTTAATTTCCCCTTTGTGCAATAAAGCACCAGGAGGAAGCTCTAATAGATTATATTATGTAACAGTTCTATAAAAATAGCAGGCCAGCACTGGAGCACTTCCTTCCTGAGGCCCAATAACCTATGCTGAAAGGATACACACTGGTTTCCTTGGCAACCATGGGAGATGACACTAGGGGGAAAACCAGTAACAAAAGGACCATTTTTTTGCTCAGTAAAATAAAGGTCTGGCTCTAAGCTTGTGATACAGTGAATACAGAGTGCTTGAGAGAGCGCGAGAGGGAAACAGTTAGTAATTCTACTCAGGTTCTAGTGACCTTCCAGAGCTGTTAATGTTTCTCATTTATTTTTGTTCCCTGCCTCTTGAAAAACAACAAAATAAATCAAAACCAAAAGCCCCAGAAAGTATTATATGTTAAATAATTAAAAACGTAAAAAGCTGATGCATGACTAGATGAGAAGTTGTTAGTATTTTCACAACGTTCTCTCCCCTTTTCTTAACTGGGCAGAAGGATTGTTCACACTGAGTTTCAAAAGACTTATTTTTGTTCCCAAGCCTGTCATGCTCAGTACTTGATTGTCCTTTAGGTGGCTGTTTTCAAGCCTTGGCCTTTCTAAACAACAACAGAACCAAAAGGAGTCCCCTGACAGTCCAAGCACACCCAAGTAGTACAGTAGTACACCCAAGCACAAATGGTGGGGCCAAAATACTTTAAAAATTAGTCACCTCCCTCCCCTTATTTGACTCTCCAAGGACTGCCATACTGCAGGAAGCCTGGGGAAGGAGAGGTGACGTGTTTTTTGTTTCAACTGAATCACCAAGACTGAAACACAGTTTGGCATAATGGTGTGAGCTTATTCTTGTCACACTCTGTTCTCCTTTGCCCTCCACCTTTCTATTTGGTTTGGCTCCTGCTTATTGTGTCATTTCAAATTTAGATTGTGGGCTCTTTGCTGTAGGACCTGCCTCTTCACTTGTCCACGAGAGGCACCTAGCCCATTTTGGGGCCATCATCACCACCACCAAACAGCTGCACTGTGCAAGCCTATATACTTGTTTGCAGATAATTGTTTCTCCAGTTGAGAGAACCTACACTATGTCTCTTCCCTTGCCCCACTGACATTCCCCCTAAGGGCTCATTTCTGTCCTCTTGCAAGACAATAGTGATGGGGGAAACACCCTAGAAAAAATACCAGCCTTACCGAGTACCATGTGTTCTTACTGTGGTGGTTCTAGTTCTCACTTTCCCTAGCTAAGGGCTGTGGTTTTATATCTGGTTTACAGATGGTTCAAATGAGGCACAAAGAGCTTAGGGGATCTGTCCAAGATCATCCAATGAGTCAGTGGTAGCAGAAAGAGACACCTAACCCAAGACTAGCCATTAGGCCACACTTTCTTCCTAAAGTAAGGTATGTCATGAATCTGCAAGAGCTAAGCTAGTGTTTCCCAAAGTGCACGGTATTTGGAAAGTGTTTGATAGCCAGTGTCTACTCCAAAATAAACCCTGAGGTCTATAATAATTTAGGTTTTCTTTTAATAAAAGAATACTTCTACAAGTGCAACATATACTAAAGTTTTTTTTTGTTTTTTGTTTTTTTTTAAGAAATACGACTGCCATAAACAGTTACATTCAGCAACCTAAATAATTGTCAGAATTGGTCAGATCAGTGTTCCCCTAACTTCTAAAAGCTGAGTCTCCTTTTAGGAGTGAAATAAAAGAGGGAAAATAAGGGTAATGTCTTGGTAGGGAGTCTACACTGCAGATGACCAAATCAGAAGGGGGCAATGGCATTTTTAGAATAAAAAACTAATATCCAAAATACAAAGACTGGTAGTAATGAGGGACTTGAACTGCCTAGATACCTGTCTGAAAAGTAATACGGAAAAAAATAAATGTCCAATGAATTTCTGAAATGAATTGGGAGTGACTTTTAGGCTTGATTCTGACTGGCAGGGATGAATTAGCAGCAGATCTCAAGGTATAAGGCAATTTGGGAGAATGTGATCATGAAATAATAAATAATAAATTCATTATTCTAAGTAGGAAAGTTACAAGAGAAGCAGAATAAGGACGGAAAAAAAAGGGTTTATAAAAGCAGATTGACCAATTCAGTAGCTAGGATCCCCTGGAAAGGAAATACAAAGGAAAAAGGAGTTCAGGAAAGCTGGCAGTTTCTTAAGACAAAATGTTAGAGACACAACTGCAAAGGAAATATCAGAAGAATAGTAAGACAATATTGCTTCATTATGAGCACTTTAATTACATTAAATTAAAAAAGGAATCCTACAAAAATGAATTGCTACAGATCACTACAAAAGAATACCACAAACAAGTAGGGACAGAATCAGAAAAGCTAAGGCACAAAATGAGTTATACTTAGTAAGGGACAATCGGTTTTACAAATACGTTAGGCGAAAAAGAAAAGTAAAGGAACATGCAGTCAATTGTTTGGCAGGAGAAGAGCATGAATAACAGATTACATCAGGAAGGGTGAGGTGTTCTATATCTATATTACTTCATTAAAAAGGTTAATAGTAACCCGATACTCTTATACAATACATATGAAAAACAAACAGGAAGGAATTGAAGGCAGACAAAGAAAAAAACAGATCTAAATACTCTTTAACAAGTATATTCTGATAGGCAAGTCCTGATGGAATTCATCCTCACACACTTACAGAACTATGGCTAGTTACACAAGCAAGTTTTGCAGACAAAACCCTGGTTTTGTCAACAAAACTCATGGAGCGAACACACACACAAAATGGGATGTGTCAACAGTATCTTGACAAAACACAGCTTTTGCTGGCAGCATTCTGCATCAAAGCTTTGAGGCACAATGCTGCTGTTGACATATTCCGTCGACAAAACCACTGTGTAAACACCTCCACGGGGCCTCTCTCAACAGACAGGACATCAAGGACAATGAACAGCCCTGTCTGCTGTGCTTTCGGGTGCCTGTTTTTTTGAGAGAGCAACCAAGCAGTCCAGCTGCTCTGTCGACAGAGCAGAGCACTCTCCCGATTGGCTTTTGTGTGGCCACACTCAGTCAACGGAAGTTTTGTCAGGAAATCTATTCTGACAGTGACTTCTGTTGACAGAACACGGTAGTATAACCATAGCCAATCGGAAACAATCTCAAAAAATTACCTTGGAGAACTCGTGCAGGATTGGCGAGACTCCAAAAAGTCAATCATAGCACATATCTTTCAAAGGGGGAACAAAGAGTACTCAAGGTATTATGAACAAGTCAGCCTAACTTTGATATCTAGAAAGATATAGGAGCAAATGATTAAACAATGAGTTTGTAATCACTTAGAGGGTAATATGGTTATAAATAGCCGATATGGATTTATCAAGAATGAATCATGCTAAATCAACTTAATTCCTTCTTTCATGATTTACTGGCCTACTGGATGGAGAAAGCAGTATACATTTTAATAAGGTTTTTGAGACAGTCCCATAACACACTCTCATAAGCAAACTAAGAAAACAGTCTAGTTACCATGAAGCATGTGAACAACTGGTAGAAAAAAATTACTCAAAGAGTATTTATCAATAATTAATTGCTAAAAAGTGGGAAAGTAAATCTAGTGGGATCCCACAGGGATCTGCCACCGGTTGAGTATTAATCAATATTTTCATTAAGATAATGTGGTAGAGTCTTCTTATAAAATTTGCTGATGATGCCAACCTGGAAAGGGTTGCAAGCAATTTGGAGAACAAGATTAAAACTGAAAATAACCTTGACCAATTGGAGAAGAGGTTTAAAAATCAACAAGATGAAATTCAAAAAGGTACTATACTTAGAAAAGAAAACGGAAATCAAATGAATAAATACCAAATGGCCAAATACAGATTAAGTGGTGATACTGCTGACGATAATCTGGGTGTTACAATGGATCACAAACTGAATGGGAGTCAACAATGTGATGCAGTTGCAAAAAAGGTAATATCTTGGGTGTATTAACAGAATTGTCCTATATTAGTGTATGTCTACACTAGAGGGTTTTGTAGACAAAACTGGTGTTTTGTTGACAAAACCTGAGGGGTGTCCAGATTCCAAAGGCGTTCTGTTGACGGTAAATCAGCAGAATGCAGCACTTTTGTCAACGGTCTTATTCCACTCACCATGAGTCTTAATGCCTCCGTTGACAAAGATCTGTTGACAGAAAGCTCGTCTGGCTGCTCCAGGGGGCCCTCTGTTGACAGATAGGGCTTGTGAGACACTGGGCAGTCCTCTTTGCTGTGCTTCTGGTTGGTTGTTTTGTCAAGAGAGCAGCCAGGTAGCACAGCTGCTCTCTGTTGAAAGAGCAGATCGCTCTTGCAATCTACTTGGCAATTTGGCCACAATCTGTTGACAGAAGTTTTGTTGGAAGATATCTTCCGACAAAAACTTCTGTCGACAAATTGCTGTAATCTAGACATAGCATAAGACACAGGAGGTGATCTCTGCTCAGCAGTGGGGAGACCAGAGCTAGAGTTGTGTCCAACTCTGGGCACCTCACTTGAGTAAAGATGTAAAAAAGCAGGAGAAAGTCCAGAGGTGACCTACAAATAGGTTTAGGAACCCCGACCTATAAGGAAAGTTTAAAAAACTTGGCATGTTTAGTTTCGAAAATAGAAGACTGAGGAGGAAAACTGATAGTCTTGAAATATGCTAAGGCTCTTATAAAAAGGACAGTAATCATTTTCCATGTCCATTGAAGATAGAACAAGAAATAATGAGCCCTAATCTGCAGCAAAGATTTAGGTTATATATGAGGAAAAAGTTTCTAACTGTAAGTATAGTGGAACTCTGACATACACCTCAAAAGAAGGTTGTAAAATCCATATCATTGAGGGTTTTAAAAAAACAGGTTGGACAAACACTTGTCAGCCATGGTCTAGGCATACATAGCAGTGCCTCAGCAAAGGGGCTGTATTAATAGATGTCTCGAGATCCCTTCTAGCCCTACAATTCCATGGCACATTTTATGTGAAAAAATGTGTCATGGCTGAAATTCCACCATTGGTATTTATATATTTAAATTATGCGTGCCACTTGAAACTGTTGACATACTCTTCTTCACTTGCTTTTGGAAGTGTAAATTTAGTTCCTTTGACTGCATTTCAGCAGTGGATTAAATCATGCCTGTCTGTACCTACTTCACAAAAGTGTTGTAAAGATTCTACTATACCTATTTCTATTGGTGATACTCATCCACGTGCAGGGCTAAAAAATGTGAACTGGTATTAAGCTGCCCTCTGCACAAAGATACATTTCACTCAGGTTGATTTAATTAATGAAGTTCCGATATGAACCTAGAAATACGTATTCCTGAAATGTAGGACTTGGCTCCGATTTCAAAAAGGTGAGACTTGGGAATTCCATTGGTTTGACTCCATCGAAGGAGACGGACCTCCCCACACCAAAGCTCAGCTCAGCTCTTCAGAGCAATGGAGGCAGAATCATCAGGGAGCCAGTCAAAACTCTGCAATTCTGTGTCTTCCAGCCCTGGTTTTATCGTAGCCCTACATCTACTGCAGCAGCTCCTATTTGGTGCTGAATCACTGTGCTGCTTAGTTTGGTGGGTAGGAGCAGGAGAAGAGCTGTATGTTGACTGGCAGGCTATTTTTGCTGCATGGAAGATGAATGACCCCTTTCTTTCTCCCTTTCTGCTCTCCCCACCAACCCCATTTTTGGCACATAATTGGCCACAGAAAATTGTTATATCAGAGCTGCACTCCACCAAGCTCCAGCCTTCCCCACTGCTCAAGTTCAACCCATGTCAGGGGACAGAAAGAGTGGTTGCCTGTCAGCCTGATGCCAACAGAGTGCCCCCTACTACAAGGGGGATATCCAGCTGGTCAGAGTATTGCAGAGTATACAAGAGAATAGCTATGACTAGCCCAGTGTACTTCTACTGAAGACAATGGAATCACACCAATATAAAATTGGTGTGAGGCAAAAATCAGAATCAGGTCCATATAATTTAGTCTTTGAAGGATTTACATGTTGTATGTATTGAGTTGTTCCATAATTAATGTAACTCCATAACACCAACATAATCCCAAAGGTGGTTGTTTATTCTACTCATACATTTTATAGATACTGGTACAAGCTGCAATAACTCAGTTTAGTACTGTTTGTCAGCTGAGTATTTCTAAAGCATTGCCAGTCAAGCAGAAACATAATGCACTCTGCGACTCATACAAAGCCCCTATTTTCTAAGCCATGAGTTGTACTTGAGTTTTTGTAAATTTTTGTAGTCAAATGTACACTTTTTATGGTGAGGATGGTGCACCAGATAAACTTGACAGGATTTACAGAGAGTATATACTAACAAATTTGCTATGTGTTTTTTGACTTCCAAATCATCACAGATAACTGAAATAATCCAGGTATAAATGCTTCCCAAAACCTTAATCCTACAGTTTTGGAAAGCTTGTGTGATGCTCCATACCCCTTAAACAAGATTTTAAAAGTTAATGTTGTCAGTGCCATTACAGACAGCAGGGAAGGATCTAGTTTTCAAAAGTACCGCAAAGGCATCCTTAATTTTTATCCTGAGTATGTATGGAGGAGACAAACCTGGACAGGTGCATTAGTCTTGAAGCAAACTATATTAGAATTGGATTGAATATATACTTTTAAAAAAAAAATAATCACATCATCTTAAAGCTTTAACTTAGTTTTTTATTTGGTTCCTAACATTGTGTGAATACTGGTCATCACACAAGTGAACAGAACACTGCCAGTTAGTAAGGAGACAATGAAAATGTGGCTATGGCACTTTTGACTAGATTCTGATTCAGTTACACCAGGGTAACTATGTAGAAACCCTTTTAGTTTCCAGGCATGGCTACTCAATTGATGTACACAATTAACAGTGGATTAAATCACACCTATCCTCTTTAATGTCTCTCAGGTTACTTCCACTCTGGAATAAAGCAGTGCCACAGAGCTTCCCTGCTGGAGGAAACATACCTATCTAGAATTCGGGGTGTTTAGAAAATTAGGACTGCTGTGGATAAAGTAAATAAGGAAAAGTTATTTACTTGTTCCCACAATGCAAGAACTAGGGGCCACCAAATGCAATTAATAGTTCATACCTTTAAAACGAACAAAAGGAAGTATTTCCAAACAAAGCAAAACATTGTATGCAGTTCAGGTTTTGAACGCTGTCTAGCAGAGGATGATGATACAATGAACATCTCTCTCACTGACCAACACCTATCTTGTGCACAGAGGGAGAAGAACGTTGATGTGCATGGAAACTGCACAAATGCTCGGCATCACTTATACCCTGAGGACTGAAATAGGACCTCAGGGTTGCAGATCTCTACTGGTTCTCTGTCCCATTGTCTTCTTATACAGAATTTTCTTACAGTTTCACTGTTACAGAATTAACTTCAAGCAGAAATGGACCTGAGCCACAAATTTCAGAGAGGGATTTCGTAGGGTCCCAGAGCTGGTATCTTAACCTCAGAAGTCTGGATCTCCTTTCCATCAGACCTGTATCTGAACCACTATGCACCACACAACTTCTTCAGTAAAATGGAAGAGCCATCCAGGCCCAGACCAGCCAATAAAGAACCAGCCTGAATGATGCAGAACAAAATAATGTGCTCCAATAATAAGAATATCATAATGCACATGTGCAGGAGAAAATACTGACATTCTCCTCAGCCAGAACTCCCAGTATTTTCATGCTGTGTCTGGGAAGTGCAGACCTTACTATTTCCTCACAAGAGATAGCAAGGGATGGGTTGGGGCACTATCATGATCCAACCCTTTTTCTGCACCAACCTATGGAGGTGGAGGGGAGCACAACTGGTCACTCTGTAAGCTCTCCAAAAGTAATAGTGCACCCCAATCTCTGATGTTCATTCACCAGAGATCCCCAGTTCTAGCTGAGTTAACCAGAATACTTTAGGGATCCCAACTGAAAAGAACTCCCTCAGCAACCCACCAGCATGCCTCTGCCTCCAAGAGATAGAATTTAATCTGCTACATGTAAACAAAGCTGGACAGAGACCCATCATGCCAGAGTTCACTTGTTCTCAAAATGAGAACCCTTATGCCTTCAAGCATGTGTGACTTATACCAGCTTGCTTCTAGTCACTGTAATGTATCACCTATATAGCACACCAACATGTTCGGTATTGTGACAAACCCTCGACTATCCTTTAGGGGTCCCATGCTTCCAGGCAGCTCCTTGTGCACCTCAGAGACTCAGAGAGGGCCTTTCATTGCCCTGGGGCTTCCCAAGGGCATCGGCCTCCCTTTACCGAGCCATTTTCATCATAGGCCAGTCTTGAGTGAGGATGGAGTATGATCCTCCCCACAAGACTCGGGCTGCCCCAGTTTGGCCCAAGTTGGGGACCCCTCTAGGGGAAGGGTGAGGGAAGTCCACTCCCACCCACTGCCCTGGAATCTGGCCCAGGGACCCTAGGAAGGAAAGGAGCTAGCAGGGCTTTCACCCCTGCCCCACAGCAGTGACCTTTCCCCAGGCCTCTGCACCCACCACCTCCCTTCTGTATCTGGTGGCTCACTTCCCTTGGCTTCACTCAGCCTGTCCCGCTCCGTACTTTTCGCAGCCCTCCAGCCCTGGACACTGCTCTCTCCCTGCTGCCTTTTATAGGGAGCTTGGAGGCCTTAACTGGTAGCAGGTGCTTGATTGCAAGCAGTGGCTGGCTGACTCCAAAGGAGCTCCAGCTGCCTATCCAGCCTGCAGGTCTGCACCCGCTGGGAACTTAGGAGGGGAACAAAAAGGCTTTCTGCCAGCACCCAAAATGTTCTCCCTCTTTCAGACATTTGCTGGCTGCCACTTCTAGTCTGCCACAGTATTTATTACTCTAAACCAAACAGGTCACGCAGGAGAAAAAAGATTTGAGGGTGAGAAGGAGTGTTACTGCTCAGCAGTTTTTTTTCTTGTGAATAAGCAAAACATCACTAGATTTTTGTAGTGTCCATCGGTGTGCTAGATATCTGCTAGGAAGGACGTCAGATCCCTCTGCAGAAGACCTTGCAGAGATTTTAATAAAGTTCTCTCTACCAAATGTACTCAGCCAGCGATGGTATTTGTAGATAATGCCTCTAAATTTTTATATGGCAATGGTGGCCAGAAGCAGCAATGTAGAGCAGGGCCCTGGGTTGCACTCATCTCTCGCAAGCACCCCCGAGACAAAATGTGTATGCCTGCACTCGTTCTTTGTTTATGTAGGCTCTTCCACGATTCCGTCCTCTGGCCAACTCTCACACAGTATGAGTGCAAAATGAAACATACCCTTTCCAGGGTGCCAGTCAAACAGTGCCTCTCCCAGTGCTCTCTTTACTGTCTCTCAGTTTGTTCTCACTCTGGAAAAGAGCAGTGCCCCAGGGCTTCCTTCCTAGAAGCAACTTTTTTCACTCTCTCAGGGCCCTTCTAGTTGCAGCCTTTCAGCTGGGTCACTATAGTCCAACCCCCAACCCCATCACCACCTCTGGGATGCCTCAAGATCCAGGCCACTTCACCCCCCAATCCCCCATTAACCACTGGGGAACTTGGCCCCACACTCTACTCTGGGTCCTAGCCCAGAGACCCTGTAGACAACAGCTGTCTGCTATGTCCATTCTACCACTGCTCTAATTCTCTAGACACCTCCCCCCGGTGCTATGTCATCTTTGACCTTACCTTCGAGCTCAGTCTTGTTTTCTGTGAGCTTTCCGCATGGAGCTGTCCGTGGCACTGTTACTCTTACAATAGGAATTCCTTGGGCTCCACCCAGCAATTGACTGCAACTCTATTCCAGAACTCCTTTTGTATGGCCCTCCTAAGCCCTGATAGCCTGCATACAGCCTGCCCATGCCCCTGCAGCCACTCTAGGTTACTTGGAGGACCTTTCTACTGCCCTTTGCCTGGGGCAGGTTGCAGCAGGACTACCAGGCCTCCACCAAGGGGCTTCAGGGGCTAGTATACCCCATCACAGGCCCTACTGTATTAGACTTTTATAAAAACACAGATGAAGGTGTTTTTCCTACTCTAAAACTGTTTGTAATCGAAGTTTTATACACCTCATGGATTTGAACACTGACCACCTACCGCTTGGGCAGCTGCTCTAACCACACAGATAGGGATTCCCAGTGTAAGACACCTGTGGTGGTTTTATGTGAGGCCTGATCCAATTGTCTCTGAGCAGGCCTACCAGATAAAGTCCCATAGGTGACATTGGGGGCAAGAGAGGAGGTAATATTTAGTATTATTTACATGGCACACAGAACCCACAATTCTGGTCCCCCTGTGCTTGTTTACTGTGTGCTTTATACAGAAGATCAAGTCCCACCCCATATGAGCTTACAACCTAGATTTATCAACTTTCTTCACAAAGGTGCAATGAAATTTAACTCATAAGTACTTGAAAAGTGCTTTGAATTTCTTGGACAAAAATGATAGCTGTGTAAAGCATTATTATAATTATCCATCTAAGGAACAGGAACTTCTGAATAACACATTTATTTGAATGGATGTCTCCAAGTTTCCATAAACATTTGTCAGCCCAGAAAGCAGTGGGGTATATTTTTCTCCTAGATGTCAGCAAGCCAAAAACTTTCTATCGGAAAATATCCATGCATATGCATAGTGTCAGGATTAGGTTTTTACAGGCATACATCAATTTAACTGCACACACACAAACTGATGAAAAAGTATTTCCGCTGATGAAAACTGATAATTTTACAGATAGGCAAAGACAATATTGCTTGAGAACTTAGATTATGAATTAAGGATTTTTTTTTGTGTATATTTTGACATATGAAGTCTACAGTTTGTGTTTTAACTGTTATAAAACTTTAACTTTTTGAATCTCAATATCTGCCATCGTTAAATAATTATTGTATGGCTGTCCCCATAGCTTTCTGCGACAATATTTAATTAAATAAAAACTGAAAATGCATGAATGTTATTATCCATCAAAACCATTTTTTTAAAAAAAAATTTTCTGCCATGCCTAGTTATAGTACTGCCTAAAGAGATTCATACATATGTTTTGACCATGAACGTTCTTCCAGCAATGGAAAGAAAGATTTAATTAGTTTGTCCCTTCCCCTGACTTCCACACAAAATAAACAGCACCTTGTTACAAAGGCTGACCACATCCTGGCTTTCCTCCAGGCAGACACTGGTATATGAAGTTTGTTGATCAGACTGCACTTTGTTTTAGTCAGGATGTGGTCTGCCTTTGTAACAAGGAATATGTAAATGAGTTCCGCATGTTTCCTTGCAAGAAACTGTCGCAAATACCACTTGTTACTTCAGTAAACATAAATGAACTGTAGCCACCTTCAAGAAGAATAAATAAGAAAGGGAAACATTTGGATTCAGCCAGATTAAAACTAACAGCTCTCTTGAGGAAAAGCTCCCTGAAGAGTAGAATTTGGGCAATTATTAATAGTTACCAAATGAGCTCTAAATTTATGACATATGTCTCATTGAAAAATACAGTTCTGTGGTTTCTCTTCTGAAAACTTCAATCAATTAGTCAAAGTACAAACGTCAATGTTTCACTGACTGATATTCTCCTGTTTCAGAAGTTACACTAAAACAGCAGCTGATAAAAATAATTATTTAGAGGTAAGTTATTATTTCTGTGGGCACAAATTATACTCACAAAATCTGAAACAACATTCTCCTACTACAATTAAAGTTCTGTGCACAAAAGACCAGGTAAAATGTTTACTAGTACAAATTGCACCTCCAAAGTTTACCTTAAAGGGAAGGGCAGGGATTAGAAAAGAAATTTGTAAATTAAGTCTCAAGTTCTTATTTTAATTCTTCCATTTACTTGTTGTGTGACCTTGTCTATGTAATTTAGGCTATCTAGGTACATGTTACATCTTTGATTCTCTGAATATAGTATGATGGCTTGATTATCCATAATCTCAACACATTTTCAATAGAATTAATAAACTGTGGAGCAGCAAAACCCCTTTTTGCGAAAGAGGCATTAGAGTAATTAAGGTTTGAATTGTTGATATTCTACAGTAAAGATACCAGGGCCTTCCCAAGAGAGTTTTTAAATATAAAGTTCTTAACTTATCAGTATTTGTAGAACACTTTAAATCACCAGAGGAAGGACGCTTTACAATTGCAAAATAGCATCACTACTGTAATAATGCAGATTACGTAGTATTTTGTAATTCAAGATATGGTTTTTGACGGTAGTTACATCATGCTTTCTCTTGTTGTGAACTGATTATACAGACATCCAGGTTTTTAACTGGAAAGAAGAGTCAGGAAGTCTGTGAAAGTGGCTAGAAATAAAGAAAAGCCAGACTATCTGCCTCTTCTAGGGGTCAACAGGAATCATCTGTTTAAATGGTGCCTATCTCCATTGTATTCAAGTGCTAGTACTGCTTCAGACCCACTACTAAAGAGCAGCTCTAAACTGTCATCAAACCCTGGAGGAAGAAACTATCAGTAAATGTTAAACTCACTGGAATATTTGGAATGTGCTCACAGGATTTCTGTGTCCAAGTCCCCATGGCAGAGCTAATATCACATTCCAGTCTCAAGCAGATTTCAGGTTGCTTTCATGAATTGAAACACATAACTTAGTCCCTACTCCCAGCTCCACCATTCAAGCCAGTGGCAAGGGAAAATGCAAAAGAGAAAGGAAAGCCGTTGCTCTAGCACCACTGTAACCTTCAGCGTTTCCAAAACATACCCTGATAACTCTAGTCATTGAAAGGTGTTGGAATTGCTGTCTTTCAAACTATTGTAGATGCAGAATCTGTATGTTTATCAGTGAACATGATGTTGCGATGCAGGCACCAATCAATCTTGTTTACTACACTGAGACCTAATACTTTTACACAGCTCCAGCAAAAATTGCAGTTCTCAGCAAGAGCTATTCATCCAGCTTCCATTCAGGGTACTCTGGTTAGTGAACCCAAAATCAGCTACATGTTTAAACTTACCCTCTGCCCTTACAGCCTCTTTCTTACAAAGAGCTGGGGACCACTCACCTTTCACACTCATAAGATATATTCTCATTGCTGACAAACCAGCAAATATCTGATGTAGCACAGGTAATGTACATCAGTGCTCACATTGCTGCACAATCCCAAGTGCTTGTACTGGTTTAGGAGGCTGATTCAGAAAAGGAATGGTCTACAGCAGCGGAACAACAACAAAAGTTGCAAAAATATTTCTCCTGCACACTTTCAGCGTTTGGATTCATGGTATTAAAATAGCAGTAAGGTGCCTAAGTCCTTTTAATGATCCACACACCTACCCACATCTCCACATATTCCCTCACTGTCTCTCTCATGCACACCACACCTCTGCGCTATTTGCAATGGAGAGACTAATTTCCTACAGTTATTTTTGGACTAAGTGAGAAATGAGTATTCGTGTCCTGTATTGCATGCACTTTCATTACTTGTGTCAAATCACATCTTTGCCAAAAAAATTAAAAATCTACATGTGTGGATGTGAAGTTTCTGCTTCATGTTATGTGTGTAGTTTTGGTATGGAGTGTGTGTTTGTTTGTTTGTTTGTTCCAGCCTGAGCATCACTAGTTCCCCCAATCCAGTTATTTCATGTCCATAAGCATGACAGAATACAATTATAAAATTTAACCCTAATTACAAGTTCTCAGCTAGTACTGGGGTTGTTGCCTCAGCAGGAAATGATATGCAAAATATGCTTTCATGCACCTGACAGTCCCCGAAAATTATGTCATAAATTCTCTAATTCTCAGTTTACTCTAATTAAAGCTAAGCAGTGTCATACGTGCTTAAAATGGTCGATCTATCTTGAGGTAATTATACCTGAAGGCAGAAATATATCACCGTACTCACTCTGTTGGAATTAAACTCAGACAGGGAATGGAAAAAAGAGTCCAGCGATATTTGCTAATGCTTAATCCCAAGAATATTTTCTTTCCATTCTCTTATGGTGGTCAAGCTGCTGGGTGGATGCGGATAGATTTGTGGATGAAGAAGCAGAAGGTACAAGCCTCTTCTCAATACTATTCTGTCTTCATAAACTGGCTTTCTCCTCTCACACTAGGTATTGTTGAGTTTTACAATCTGAAACACTGGAGTTAAGGAGTCAGTGTTCTGCCTCTAGCAGAGGGATTTATCACCGAGGTTATTTGTTTAAGATTTGCCATATTTTGTACAGTTTTTAGTGGTCACTTTATTTTGTTCAAGTTCTTGGGTAAAGGATCTTTCTGTTACAACCCTCAGCTCTGGTATACGTCATTTTAGTTCAGTAGAACCAACAGAGCAGAGTATTTTCTTGACAATATGGTGCTTTGAGGGTGAGAATACAGGAGTGTGAGGGATATCCTTTTACAACTTTTACCTATTGACATTATGAATAAAAACATATATTATGCCCCCTCAGGGGTGGAGTGAGGAAACCAAAAGACACATCCACAAGAGGGCAGAGCTCCTTTGGGACCCAGGAGGCTGGTCAGACCCTCTGTACTATGTTTTCTCTCCTCAAGTCTTAACAGGGCTGTGTGAGAGTCGGAAAAAAGAGGCGTCGTGTTGGACCCAGTGGAAATAGATCACTGGGTAGCCAGGAGGGCTGAGTGCAACCTCCCTTCCCAGCTCACAGTGAGAGGGCAGGGAACCTGAAAAGTGCAAGAAAGAGCGAAAAGTAATACTGTAGTATTAAGAACATTGACATCACCATATTGTCATGACTACCTAGCTATATGCAGTGCCAGATTCATACAGCTCCTGTTTCCTTACAAGCCCAACCAAACTAACTAGCATTTTGGCTCCTTGGTCCTGTGAAAGACAGTACAGCCTGAGCTTGAGATGATGAGTACACAAAGCCTAAACATGGCCTGATGGAGCTTCTAACTCCAACCTTTTAGAAGAAGTGTATTTTAAATGTTCTAACTAATTTAATCCTTCATATACTCCTAAGTACTGAGATGAAATTAAAGTTGACCGAGCGCAGATCAGTAACTAAAGTATACATGCTTGTGAAAAATGATTCTGCTCTGTGTGAAATTCAGTTCCCACCAGCCCCGCAGCAGTTCATGAGGCTGGGAGTCAGGGCCCCTGCTTGCCCTGCAGCAGGAGGGGGGCGGAAGTTGAAGCCCCAGACATGGGAGCCCAGCAGGGAGGGAGGGAGGGAGGGGAAAGGCCATATCGGCACTGGTTATACTACAGCAATAGTCCTTGCATGAACCCATTAAGCACCAAATCATAACATACATAGAGGCAAAACATATTGAAGTAAACTGGAAATACTGCCACTGAGTGTCCATCAGACTCAAACAAGCTCAAATGTTGGGATACAAGATCTTCAACAACATTTCTTAATTGGGTTGTAATGAGAAATCAATCAGTGCACATTAAACTTCAAAATGACACTGGCCCACTACTATGCTATACTTTCAAAAATGCAAACATATGACAGAGCATTCCTCTGCAGTGATCACAATCCCTGCTATGCATTTCATGAAAATAGAGTACATTGTATTGTAGCAGGCTTCCACAGCATACTTTTACTAGACTATTTTGTAAAAAAAGTTAATGTTAAAAAGTCATGGAGACTGAAAATCTCTGTTCATCCTTGTAAAAGGTATAGCAGCATCAGCAGAATCCTTCCAACATAAGCTTCTCCAAACACCAACCATATTTGAAGGTGACTTAAGTCCACATTCCCATTCAATCTCTCTTTTAAGCCTGTGCAGGTGAGTACTAATTAGTATTAATTGTGAGGTTGTATTTTATTATAAGAATACCTCCCCACTAAAAACTCATCTCTTACAGTACCTTTGTTTCATAACAGCTATCAGATGTTAATGACTGAGTTTGAAGGTCACGTGCAGGCCAGCACTAAACAGACCTAGAAAGGACAGCCTTATCCTAGCAAAAAATGAGCTGCCAAAACATGGTAATTTTTGCTAGGTTTTAACAGTTTAATCCAAGTTTAGACTTCTCATTTTCAACTCTCTTGCCATTATTTCCATTATCTGTTCACTTAGAAGTAATGGTGAAGCAAATATTCCTTACAGAGACATTTGTTCTTTTCCTCCCCTTCCATCTCCTGCTCCCCTCCTCCATAAGTAATTTGTGCCTCTTCATTGCTTGGACATTTTTCAAAGCATTTAACTTTGGAATGTCCGTACTGTTCTTACTGCACTAAGTGTTTCTTTTGGGGTAGCTCTCCCTCCTTTTTTTTTTTTTTTTCGTGTGTATATCCTGCCACTCCTCCCTTTCCTCAGGGTACATAGTAATGAGTGGACAATTTCTCTGCAAGGGTTGTGACCTACTATGAAAACAAAGGAAGGGAAATGTGTATCATTCAGATGCTTACCTAATTTAATGTAACAGTTCCACTTTTAGGTACATAGTCAATGATAAAATGGGTACATACAAATGTAGCACATAAAGCTCTAAATAAGAATATTGCTTTACAAAACCACAGCACAGAACAGCAATTGTTCCCAATACGGCAACCACAATGATTAAGAAATGCCCATAGTAACTTTTTTTTAAGGAGAGAGGTATCATCGCTTAGTTGCTAGCTCTGAAACCACAGGCATAAATAGATTAGATCATGAATGTACCAAACAATAGTTTCATTGCTCTGGCTTTGGTCTGTCTGACAATACTTCAGAAATCTCTTAGTTCTCTGCAATATCCACTATATAGTAGAGACATGCAAGAGATGCCTTCTGCAAGGTTGCTAAATACTACTAAGCCTTGTGCTTTGTTCCTTGCACATTGTTACCTTTGCTTTTACCTTTTCAGTTCACCTAACAGCTGTGTTACTGACGGTTCCAGTCCTGTTTTTCTTCTTCAAAGCTGAGCTTTAGTCTTGGTTAATGTTTGTCCAGAAATATGTAATTGCGGACTTCCTCCTCATAAACCGTTCCAGAGTGCAGGCTGCACTGTTATCATCTCTGTACCTCTCGGCTGTGCAGGTTGTGCTCTCACGCGCAAGAAGGCAGATAACCCTTTCAATGCAGAGTTCCACAGTCCTCAAGGCCTCCTACAACTTCAACTAAAGATGTCTTCTGCAAAGCTCTGCAAATACATTTTTCTTCCACTGGATCAAAGACAAGGAACTTTCTTAACACAGCATTAATCCTTCCACCATGAGTATTTGAGCTGATCCCAAATATCTCTAAGTATGTTTTAGATGCCCATGGGAATCAGGGAAGGAAAAGACCTGGGAAGTTAATCTGGTTATTGATTACTCTTTACAGTTTACAGTTTTCCCTCGTCCTTTATCTTGTCTGAGTTTAAATGTCTAACAACTTTAATTTCCGTATATTAGTGAATTTTGATGTATTCTCTGACCAAAAAAAATCTGAAATAAAGCAGGTTCATGTTGCCCAAAGCTTAGGTAACTCAGGCAAGAAATAGTGTGTGAAAAAATTCACATCAAAAGCATAGAAAGCACATTTTTGTTTGTGGAAAAGGTCTTTAAAAATCACTTTTCACCAATGCCTTACAATGAATGGGATGTAAGAGGCCATTTCCACCAGCAAACATAACCACATACTTTCCTTTAAAGCATGAAAGTGTTTGAAAATTTGTATAATAAAGACCATGAAACCCACAGCATGGTGAAACTTTGGAAAATTGATTAAATTGGTCACATCCCTTACTGGATTTTTCCCTCCACGACATTCTGAAAGGTCCATATGCTCACTAGGTATCTACCCACAAAGATATTGCCAAAAGAGAAGTTATTAGGGTCTTGAAATCAATACAAGCCCATGACTGCATGGTGTTGAACGTACACACCAAGAAACAGAAACCGCAGCAAATGTCAGTTTCAATTTCTTCATATATGTTCATACAAAGTGCTCTCTTGGTGCCATACTTGCCGGTACTGAGTACTGGCACCTCAACATCCCCAGAAAAGGCACTGCTCACACAATTATATATTTTGACAATAAAGATTCTTTTCATGAGTGTGCACTCATTAGATACTGAATTTGGAATGGGTTTTTCCTCATTTGGTTTGGAAGGAGAGAAAGAGAAAAAGAGTAACCTCTGATGAAAATGATGTTGGAATGTTGTATTTGATGTATAAAGATTTAGTACTATGTTTATCTAAACACTTACAAAATATGGACAACAACAAGACAAAGCAATCTCCAGCAGATGTTTACAAATATATTTAGCCACTTAAAATGAAATAGGAAACTTGCATGTGACTAGTACAGTTAATTATGCAGTATTCCAAAAATCACTTTAATAAACAATCACATAAAGTTCATCCAGTACTAAAATATAATCAGCTGGAGAGAGAGAAAGGGGGCAGCTTTTTTACAGCACCCAGCTACACTCCAAATCAAGGTAAGGAACTACATAAAAAGAATAACTTATTGTATAGTCAAAAAAGAATATATACAGAGGATAACTGAATTGCCTCTCCCCTGCTTAGGTTTCTTGTCTATTCTCTTACACCTTCTTCTTCCCATCTCCAAAGATTGAGCTTCCCACCCAAAAAAATTAATATAGTTACATATGTACATATGCACACAGACACATGCCATATTAATGTTGTTGGGGTGGGGAGGACGGAAAATAATATAACATGAAATGGTCAATATATTGCTTAATACTGTTAATTCTGTATTACTATATATACCTATGCATGTCACAATAATGTAAATACAATGCAAAAATTTTAATATTTTGGGTCATTAATGAATATTTCATGCAAATGAAAAACATTGTATTTATTGGAAAATGCAGTAGGTTGTTACATAGCTAAAAAGTAATTAACTGGATCAAACAGGAGTAAAGAGGAGAAAAAGTGTAGGGCTACAGAATTTGGTCCACCATGACATCATCACAAAGTTAACAGAATTAGAACATGGTCAGTTTGAATACATATCTTAAAGTTCTTATCTAGCAAGTTGTTCTGCTAGTGAAAACCTGCCTCTGAATTCCCACTGATTTCCCACTGAAATCATATGTAAGGATTAGACAACAAACACTGGCGTGTTGATATGCCTAAGAAATTCTGCACTTCAGAGGACTGTTGACCTTGTCTTCCTAAGAGGATCTTCTGTCATATAATAAAGTGTTGAACTGTCAACACTAATTCTATGCTTCATGCATCTGTTGATAGTCTGTGGCAAAAAGACTTGCAAAAGTTTCTCAGTCACTCTACTTGGGCAGGATTCCCACACAAACTATGGAGTGAAATTTAGATGTTTATATGAATTATTGCAAATGACGTCAGTATTTATTATATACACTACATGCTGTACACAAATGGGAAGCACTAGACATTCACTTCAATGGATTAATATACATATCCACTATAATGAATACTTTGGCCGGTATGCTTGCATGTGTGTGCATGCATGTGCACTTCACAAAAGCAATATACATTCCTGAGTTTATGTAAGGTCGATGGTCCTCTGAGTGAAGAATTATAAAATCCTCGCCAACACACATATCACATTTTAAAGGCCTGATCTTGCATCTGCAACACTGGTTTAAGTGGGTCTGTTCCTACAAAGTGAAGCTACTCATATGTATAAGTATTGGCAAGTGCTGTTGCTGCAGAGCCTCAGTACATGGAACATGCCTGCCAAGAGAAAAAGTCATTGAGAAGACTAAGAGGGCTGAGGAGTCCAATCCATGCTCTACAATATTTTCCACATTTCATAGGTGGTTGCTTGGAGAAAGAACAGCTGCTGGCCAAGATGCTGTACGTTTTCCTTTCTCTTCTGTTTCTCAGCCTCTTGAGTAAGAAGGTGCCTTCAAAACAGGCTGAGACTTGATAGTTGATGGAATACCATTGCAGTCTGTTGCAGGCCAGCTCTTCCCAATTTGTGAGGTCAACACTTCCCTTCTTAAGATATTTTAATAGTACATTGTACATTTTCAGTACATTGTAGCATTTCCTCTGCCCCCATGAGTCCTCTTACCATGAGCAAGTTGTGAAACAAGGATTTCCTTCGAAAGATCAGCCGTCTGCAAACAACAGCCAGCCCAGCAAAACTGATGTTTCCTGGCAATGTTAGCCATTGAAACAATGCTGGCATTAGTGTGATGATCTTCCCATCTGATATGGAGAAGCTTCCTAAGGCAGTGCTGGTGATACCACTCCAGACACTGATAGCTTTGGTCTGTCACCTATACTCACACTCATAAAGAAGGATGGGGATGACGACTGCAAGGCAGACCAAGATCTTAATTTGCAGCCACAGATCTCAGTCAATAACGAAACAATAAAAGCAACTTTCTGAAGGATACTACAGTGCAACCGATCCTATGTTGGAACTTCACATCAAGACTACCTGTCTGGGAAAGGTGGCTAAGAGAAATGCTCAACATTTTCCAGAAGTTCATCACTGATGACAAGTTGAGGCAGAAGTAATAGTGGTCATGCGCCACTTGTAAACCAGGGAATTCGCGGAGAAATTCTGCCTTGCTGACGTGGAACACAGAGCTGAATTTCCCCAGGAGCAGTATGGTTCAGCCCCACCTATAGGTGCATCATTATGCTTAAGTTACACAGGGGAGGCTGAATTGTGATAAGAGCATATTTTCTTATTTTTTTTACACACCCATATACTCAAGTTTACTTGGGAATCCAAATGTCAAGATTTTATAAAAGCCCAGTTCCTGTTCATGTTTACCTAGGAGTTGAGATCCTTGCTATGCAATCTGCTGACTACTTTTACACAGGTTGGAGCTGAGGTCAAAAGCAGCTCTGCAAAAAGGAAGGTGCAGAACAACTTAGGCTTTCACTTTCACTCTCCCATCAGAGGTGGCATTGTAATTAGGCAATTTGAAGCAGTCTCATGAGGTGTTAACGTGCATAGTCAGTGCCTCACTAGCATAATGGCAGCCACATGAATTTTGAAGTACAGACTTTGAATTGCAGATTAACAGTGAAGATGGGGGCAGCTTTGAAATATGCACCCCACTTCGACATTCCTTTACTCCAAATCTAGTTTTTCAGGAGTAAGAGAATGCCAAAGTGAGGGGCTTATTTCGAAGCTGCCTCCAGCTTCACTGGCTGATATGTTTACAATTTAAACTCTCAAACCTGGAACTCTCTTGTCTCGCAACATCTGTAAGCCGCCATGATTTCAGTGAGCTGGATTGACCAATTCTTATGTGTATGGCCAAGTTTCTCGCAGTGCCAGAAAGTTTGTTTCCAGCCACCACTCCTGGCTCTCAGGAAGTGTTGGTAATGCCGCTGGACAATATTGACTTCCCACAGTCTGGCAAATTCTCTTGTTCAGAACTGGTCAGGTCCTGAGGCTGCTGGATTAGAGAGGTTCAACGTGTATTTCTAAGGGCTTTGCTATGTACAGAAGTTGCACTGTTTTTATCTTAAATTGACAATACATTTTGTTAAACTGGTGGAACTGTGTTGAAACTCTCATATTCATTTAAAAATGGCTATTTCAGTTTAGTTTGCACCTGTAAATTTCAACTAATTTAAGGACATCATCCACACAGTAAGTTGCATTAGTTTAACTAAAATAACACAAAAATAATCACCACTTCAGCTAAACTAATGCAGCTTTGTACATAAGCCAGGCCTCAACTGTCATCCAGTAGCTCCATCTTCAGTCCTCTTTAAGTTCCTCTGTGACAGGGCCCTTGTGGTGGAGTCCTGTGTTCTGTCCTGGGCTGGACACAAGCTTTTACGGCCAGGTGGCAGTCACAGGGCATGTCTATACTTACCAGGAGATTGGTGCTCCAGCAATCAATCACATGGGGGTCAATTTTGTGGATCGAATACAGATCCTCTAAATTGACTGCTGATTACTCTCCATCAATTCTGATACTCCACTGTGATGGGAAAGTTTCTCCTGTCAACCCCACCCCTCACAGTGGAAACCCCACAGAAACTCAACCTAAGGTACATCAACTCCAGCTACAGTATTCACATAGCTAGGACTGTATCTCTTAGGGAGACATTGCCCCATAACATAGACCTGCCTGCAGTCTTCCTCACTAAGTTGGAGACATCACATACAAATAAGTAATATTTTGTATTTGCAGAGCAGAATAGCGTCTTACAGCTTCATCCAGGCTTCACACAGTGGAAGGAAGGAAGCCAAGAATCATTCTTAAATGGAAACACATCTTTACGTGACATCTGAAGATTCCAAATTCAGTATTGAAACACCATAAAAATAATGAAAAAGATCACAAGTGAATCAATCAGAAGTATATTTAAAAACTACATGCACAGACTACAGAGACAAATTCTCTTGTATTTTGATTTTCATAACACACACACACACACACACACACACACACACACACAGCACTTAAAATCACACTGGTTCAAGGTAGGCCTCAAATTCAAGACACTGACATTTACAGCTTTATGCTCTACAACTTTCCCTAACTGGTCTGGACAAAATGAAGTACAGCATCATCGCTATCCAGTTAGCAACCTGAATGTGGTGCCACTAAACACCGATTCTTATGGCATTCTGGAAAGTGCATATTTCAGGCAAGCAACTCATTACCCTGAAGTTACTGAAGCAGATTGTCGTCTGAATATCACATAAATAATTCAAACACCTGCCACTTTATACCAGCTAAAAAAACTGGTTTGCTATTTTTACATCACCAAAAACACACTTTGTAAAAAGAAAATTGTGTTGTGTATGCTATTCAAGTGGCTGATGTGGCCATAATTTATTAGGCCTGTCACACTAAAAAGCTGATGTTTGATATTTCAAAATAACCTAGATTGTGTGTTCCTATTAAATCCAAAGACAAAATATAGCGCATCACTCTCTCAAACAGCTAATTGTGTAGTCCTGCTGAAGGCAAAGTATATAAAGCTAGCCAAGATCATACACAGGTGATGGAACTAGAAGTGTGGAGGTGCTTCCTTACTCCCTGGCCTGAAATAGTAATAATAAGCCAAATACATGGTTTCCACCTTCAGCTTCTGCACTGAAAAAATTGTTCCAGAGTCACTGGGTACATAAGTCCATTGGTCAATTTAGGCCCAGGTGCCCTATGAGCAAATGGCAAATCTGTAAGTGTTTGATTGCTCAGGGAGTTTCAAATAATACCCTCTTCAAAAGAAAAAGTACATATTTTACCCCCTTTCAGGAAACCACAATTTCAGGCTTCCCATAGGTAATAAAGGCTGTGAGAGTCAGCTCACGGTATCTCAAAACATCTCACCAGGTAGTATGACAGCATGCTGTGTCACATAGCACCCGGTGAGGGGGGGGGGAAAAAAAAACAGACAAAAATATTTCCGATAAACCACAGTTTATTAAAGTGGGTCTGAAGGGAACAGAATCAATGCCAGTAGTTTAACTATGGAAATGTTAACCTATGTCCCATTGGTATCATTATCTATGGGTACGTCTACGCAGCATTGTTATTTCAAAATCAGCTATTCCAGAAGAGTTATTTTGGAAGAACTTATTTTGAAATAATGCTGCTGCGCACGAAGTCTACATCTACACTAGCCCCTTCCTTTCAGAAGGGGCATGGTAATAAGTGAGTTGGGAAGATGCTAATGATGCGCTGCCATGAGTATGCGGTGCCTCGTTAGCATAATGGCAGCCACTCACAATTTGAAAGTGCCGCTTTAGAATCGCATGCCGCCCATGTAGAGGGGGGCCTTTCAAAAGGACCACCTGGACTTCGAAAGTCCCTTCTTCCTATTTGGTTTTAGGAAGAAGGGGCTTTTGAAGTCTGGGGAGTCCTTTCGAAAGGCCCCCATCTACATGGGCGGCGCACAATTTGAATGTGGCACTTTCAAATCGTGCACAGCTGCAATTATGCTAATTAGGTGCTACATATTCATGGTAGCGCCTCATTAGCATCTTTCCAACTTGCTCATTACCATGCCCCTTCTGAAAGGAAAGGGCTAATGTGGACATAGTCAAAATGCATTATAGACAAAATAGCACTTAACTGTTTTGAAACACTTTGTCTATACCCAATAGAGCCTATTCTGAAATAGAGCCATTGCATACACTATCACTTATTTTGAAATAGGCACTTTTCTTTGTACAATGAAGTTTGCCTATTTTGAAATAAACCAATTGCTATTTCAAAATTATTTCAAAATGGTGGTTGTGTTGCGTAGATGCTAGGAAAGTTACTTTGAAATACAGTTGTTATTTCAAAATAACTTTGCTGTATAGACATATCAGCTACGTCTACACTTGCATTACTCTTTTGAAAGTGGAATGCAAATGAGGGAAATCAAAAATGCAAATGATGTACTGATTTATCTATTTTGCACTTAATTTGCATAATCTCTTTTCAGAAGAGATTCTTTCAATAGTAAAAAGTAGTGTATATAGGGGCTCTTTCAAAAATAAACCCCATCTTTAAAAGAAACCTTCCTCCTATTTTGTTTCAGGAAGAAGGGCTCTTTCAAAGATGGGGTTTATTTTTGAAAGATCCCTGTCTACACTACTTTTTTCTTTTAAAAGAATCTCTTCCCAAAAGACATTATGCAAATGAAGCACAAGATATGTAAATCATTGCATCATTTTTATTTTCAATTTCCCTCATTTACATTCCTCTCTCAAAAGAGGAATGCACGTGTAGATGTAGCCATTCTGTGTGAGAAAGGTACATCTCTCTAACAGGTAACACCAAGCATATGTCAGTTGCTGCAACGCCTCCACTTGGCTGACTGGTACATGCTCTTTTTGAAAACTTTATTGTACAATGCGTACTCAGAGTCCTCTGTGCTCTGTAAGCCTGTGGCCATGGAATTCACTGCAGATTATATCATGAAAAATCTAAGATTTCCCTGAAAAAAAGACCAACTGAATTTCTAGCCCTTATGGCTTTGAAGAAAACATTTCACCCATGAACAATTGAAAGGGTAATCTTCCGAACGTGAATGTAAACCAATACAGTGTCATCTTCCTCAAACTGCAAACAGGCAGCCTTATACAACTGCTCTCTAAGACACCAGATCTGCCTCTTTTATGTTAAAGGGGTGTTGATTCTGGAGCCCACAGATTGCAGTACAAATGTCACCATTACTTCACTGTAGATCACTTTAGCAGATATATGCAGCATACGCACTTTTATGACATTATTAGAAGCAGTAACAGATTTGGGGACAAGGGGAGATTATTGCTCCTAAGGCTGCTGACATGAGGAAAATAGGAGATCAGTTACCCGTAGATTATCAACAGCTCTGACCCCAGCCTACAAATTAAAAATCTTCAGGATTCAGCCCCTAATAATTACTCTTCTACATTTCAAATAATATTATGCTAAATAAAAAGCATTACTAAAATGTTCCTCTGCTTTTCTGAATAAGACAGAGTAATATCAAAAATACTGAAAAAAAATTAAAAAACCCACTTCAGAATTCTTTTAAATTTACCGTATTGTCTGAGAATGAATGGGATTGTGACATCAAAGGTATCACAGCCAGTCATCACACAGTTCTCTTTCATTATTTTGCATATTACATGCCTATTCATTAAAGAGATGTGAAAAGTTCCCTCAGGATATTTTCACACATCAGAACAGTGCAATTTCGGTATTAAGATATTTTCTCTTAGGGCCTCACCCGCTCCAAGTGTTTACTAACTGCCCTCCCTGTTGTTCCTTAATTTTGCTTAATTGATAATTAGCTTCCCAACACATTCCTACTGTTGTGCTACTTCTCTTTGTAGTTGTACATCAGCCAAAAAGCCACCAGTGATAGTTGGAGCTTTCATTGCATCCAGGTACTAAACAGATTAACAGCTATTGAATGGGTTACACCCATCACTTTTCATTTTTCTCAGACCTCATAGTTATGAAACAAATAATCCACTGCTTTCTGTTTCATTTGGGAATCCACTGGCCAAAGTAAGACCAGAACAAACTGTGTTCTTTGTAAAAAGCAAAGCATAAAGGACAGGCAGTATTGGAAAAAGATGAGTTCACCTATCTTCTTTGCACAGCCAGCTGCAGTGTAGTCTTTGGTATACAAAGCTGGGATATTCAACCAGAGCTGGAAGAGAACACTGAAGGCATACATGGTAATTTAATTTCCAAACTAGTTCAGTCCTGCTTAGGTTGTACCAAATTGTGTTTATGGACTTCTGTAAAGCTAGAGCATCAAAGCTGCTTGATGCAAGACCTCGGGCTGGACTGGCACCAGGAGAGACAAGAGAGAAATGCTCTCATGTATCCCTTAATTCAGGCAGCCATTCTCTCTTCTTTCTTATTTCACTCCTCCCACCCCTACACACCTCTCCACTGTAATTACGAGTATAGAGAGGGATTTTGTTTGCACCCGTCTAATGCTGTGTTTGCTACCTCGTCACGTGCAATGAGAGAATGAAGTTGAACTGGTCTAAATCCAGAAGTGATGAGATGGCATTGCACATTTGCTACTCAGCTAAATAAGGTTATAATAAACACAAGAAAACTAAGATAAATATAAATGTGAAGAAACTTTTTAAATTTAGCACAAATTTCTGCACATCTTTTTATCAGTGCCATAAGGGGCCAAACTTGTAAGCTCACTGCATCTAGAACTCCCACTGACGTCAAATTGTTAATTATTAGCACAACTATCAAATTATTACACAGTTCGGCTAGTATAAATATCTTTTAAAGCTCTAAATTAACCTAAAATAGTATAGTATAGTATAGTATAACTTCACTGCTTTCACTGTGTGAACTATTAGTTGAATAGTCAAACTTCTGTTAGCAATCATGGACTAAAATATGCAAGGGTTTTGGCAAGATGCTAGTGGGAGTTTGCCTTGATTGTCACACACACAAATTTTTTAATGGAAACTTTGGTTTTAATTGTGAAAGGCAGAGTCTATTTTGCAGGTGCAATGGTCTGAATTTAAATTAGTGGCAACAAGTGATCTTTTTGGGCTGTTACCGAGTACCAGCACCTCAGTAGCCCCAGCCATGGGACTGGCTGGCAGGAGAGAGGGGCCTGGCTGAGTACTGGCTCTTCTCTCTTTCTTTTTTTTTTTTAAACAAAAAAAGCACTGACGGTGACTATTCATACAATTCTGAATTTAAATTATTATAAAACTCTATTCATGTCTGTATGTATAATGATATATTATCCAATACTCTGTCTTCTTTAAAAGAAAATTTTAGTCTAGTTAATAAGAATTGGCCATATGCATGTTTTGGGTAAAAGTTAAAATATTTGTAATGTATCCAATTCCTTGGGAATGGTAGAACTTTTATATGATAAACAAAATTGTCAATAAGGCTCATCATATTTGACTTGGTTGTCTGGATGGGAGACCAAGGCTAAGTTGCTTCATGGGAACTGTGTTTTGGAGTTCTGAGCAACCAATTACAGAAGCTGTTTTGCACCTAGCTTGCAGTATCTAAGTCCCAAATAATAGCCATGAGCAATTGATGGAGCCTACAGGTTCTACCCCAAGATTAATCCTGAGAAGGAATTGTCACAATTTCTCCCCCTCTCATTCACGTGAGCAATAAGTAAATGCAGCTCCTGAAAGTCCCCTTTCACATGGGCCACTACTCACAGGAAAGGATTCTGGAGAGTTGGAGCTATGAGAACTGAAATTAAAGTACAAATTTCTTTGGTGAATAATAAACTATTGAATGATTAATCCAAGGTCATGGTGGATTCTCCAGCACTGACAATTTTTAAATCAAGATGAGATGTTTTTAACTTTTTTTCTAATAGATATGCTCTATGACAGGGTTCAGCAACCTTTCTGAGGCAGAGTGCCAAAATTTCACCTTTTGACCTCTATGTACTGTGGCAGAATCAGTGTCATTCCTGAGCCCAAGACCTCTGCTCAGTCCACAGTCCTGTGGTATGGGACTTGCTTGCCCACACCGGGGTTCTGGCTTTGGTCCTTTGGCCCAAAGGACAACAGGTAAGAGCTCCTGGGTCTGACCAGGCACAGCGGCCAGTCCCTCCCAGCCTCCAGCTGAGCCCTAGGGTTTACCAGGGTAGGGAGCCAAAATATTCCCTGCAGGAACTCCTCACTGCCTCCGCTGTCTCTGATCCTCTTGGTGATCTCCTTGGTCACTCTCTAACACTTTCTTTGTACTCTGTAATCTGCTCACTTCTCTCCAACCTCCTCCTCCACTCTCTCTCCCCTTCCCTGCTGGAGGAAGGTTTTTTAAAAGGATTGTGGCATCCTCAAGCGGGGACAGCTGGCCCTTAATTTATCTATAATAGCCTCTTCCTCACTGCTCCCACTCTGCCTATGATGATATCTGATTTGACATGACTGTTTCTGCTTTTTTAGAGATGCCTCTGGCCTGACCTTGTCATAGTACAATCCAAACACCTGTGATTCTTTTTAAAGTCACTAATAGTCCTACTTTTAACAGCTTCATTAATAAATACATTAAGATGCAGCGCTCTACCATTTAGGGGGTGGTTGCTAGCATTCACTGTTCATTTGTTAATCCACAGGCAGCATGGCTCTAAGCAAGCTCCTGGTTGCATGGGGGAGCTGGGACAAGACAGGGCTGGGTTCTCACCTGATACGCCGATGAAAATGAGCTCGCTTGCCAGTGCTGGGGGTTGCTGATCACTGCTCTACGAAGTACTGTGTCTTGAGTTATACCAGAGGTCAAACACGATGATCACAATAGTCGCCTCTGGCCTTGTAATCCACGGGTCCCCATTCAGGTAGCCTATGCCAGGGGAAGAGCAGCTTAATCCCCTTACTACCCTGCTTGGTGGAAAATGACAAGACCACAGTCTAACCCTAATTACTTATTGCCTTGCAACATTATTACAATGGATCCAAATAATTTATTAGATTACATATTTTATTCAATATTCTGGGAGGTTCTGACCACTTTTACTAAGGTGCCAATGGTCTATACATCTCACTGAAGTCAATGAAATCATAGAACTGTAGGACTGGAAGAGACCTCAGGAAGGACCTGTATTCAAGCAAGACCAAGCACCATCTAAACCAGGGGGTGGGGCAGTGGGGGCAAGAGCAGGATCTCAGGCAGAGGTGGAAAAAGTACCCAAAAAGGTACTTGCATAAAAGTGCAGCAGCTTTGGGAGGAGGGGGTGTACTTAAGTACAAGTCACCATTGTCCCTCTAGGAAACTACTTGAGTTAAAGTCTACACACCCACATGCACTCACACAAACACACACGTCACATCTTTATTGTAGTCAATGACTCAGAAGTGAAAACAGCTGCACTTCTACTCAAATAACTCTTGGGTACTTTTTCCACCTCGGATCTCAGGATGGATCTGGCCTGCCAAGCCTTTGGATCCAGCCAACAGCCAACCCTGTCATGACCTTCAGGTAGGCTGCTCGAAGCAGCCAGTTTCTGGGACCATGTACTTCTAGAGGCCACGCACTGCTTGACGGGTGTCAGGTGTAGGGAGACTTTGCATCCTGCCCCTGCCCCCAATGTCCCATTGTCTGTTATCCACCGTCCAGCATATGGTGCAGAAAAGCATGATACTGCTAGCCACTTACAGAGGCCTGGGGCTGCAGCAAACAAGGAGCCTACCTGAGGATCCTCCTGGGCTGCTGGCTGAGAGCCAGCAAAGTAAGCACCTCCCAGTCTCAGCCTGCCTCTGGCATCCCGCCCCCTCCAACTCCCCAACTTCCTGCCCCAGGTCCTCACCCCCACCCCATCCTCTGCACCCCTTGCCCAGCACTCCCAGACACTGCACCCTGTCCTACCCCTCTCCCCCAACCTAAATTCTCTCCTGCACCCCAATACCCTGCCTCACGTCACACCCCCCTCCTTCACACAAACTCCCCCTCAAACCACACACCCTTTCCTGCACCCCAGTCTCCAACATTAGCAGCATTTTACTGATGCACAAATTAGTTGCTGAGGTAAAAGATTAATTCTATGCCTATTTGGTATTCATGCTTTTTCCCCCACCAAGATACTACTGACCAAATAGAATGCTAGGGAAATGGCATTAATCATTTATAATGCAAATACAATCAGATTACTTGAAACATACCAAAATATTCACCCAACAAAATGCAATCTTCTTACTACCTTCAGCCCATATACATGTATACAAGTCAACAGTCCATTTTCAAAAATGATGGTGTAAGTGCCACAACAGTTCAGATAATGGATGCCTGCTCCAAAATCATAAGTAATTAAGAAGTCCAATTCCAATTCGTGGCCACGAACAGTGCAGACATAAGGTACAGGGTCAGAGGATGAAATTAGCATACTACTAGCTCTTCAAGCCTGCTGCACTTTCCTTTTTGGTCTCTCTGCTTTCTTCTCTGACAACCACATCACTCCAGCTTCTTTGACTGCACCATGTGCAGGTATATGAAAAAACAAACATACTGTCTTGAATGTGAAGTGAAATCAGTGTGGTCAGAATTAACACCAAATCTCTATACTACTTTCACGATTAATAGTAAGAGCCTTAAATTACATGAACATCTGCCTTGACACTCAGAACACAAAATCTTTGTTTGAATTAATTAAGCCTAAATTTTATTCAAATAAATTTGAAATTAGTTTCTGAAGAAAGAGAAAAGAGGAGCTTAATGCATCGGAGACTATAATTTTAGGGCCAAAACCTTGACTATCAAGTCTTGCATGTACTGTCAAATTCCTAAGGAATTGGTCTGTTCAGGCAGCTGATATTTTGTCCTCAGAGTTGGTGTCGCCAGTTATAAAAGAGACTTATACACAGTTTTCAGTTTGGAAACTTAACTTTTGCTTTACATATATACGTTGTGGTATGCAAGCATGGCAATACAAGGCTGGAAGAAACAGTGAGAGGGCAGCAAATCCAGTTTGCTTGCTATGGCAGGACCAAGTAAACCTACAGCATTCCTAATAGGTACCTCTCCAAACTGTTCTTAAAATCCTCAGTTTGTGGCTTCCACAACTTCCCTTGGATGCTTATTCAAGAGCTTCACTATCCTTATAGTTGGAAAGAATTTTCCTAACATCCAACGTCAATCTTCCTTTCTGCAGATTAAGCCCATTACTACTTTGCCTACCTTCAGTGCACTTGAAGAATAGTTGACACCCATCTTCTTTGTAACCGCTCTGAACATATTTCAAGGCTTATCAGGTCCCCTATTGGTCTTTTCTCAGAGACAAACATGCCCAATTTCTTTAATCTATCCTCATAGGTCTGTTTTTTTACATCTTTTATTATGTTTGCTGATTTTTTCTTGACACTTGCCAGTTTGCCCGCATCTTTCCTGAAGTGTGGCATGCAGGATTGGACCCATTACTCCTGATGAGGACTCAGCAGTGTGGTCTCTAAATCCCTTGGTTCTTTTTGTTCCTCTTTTTTTTAAGGACAGGTACTATGTTTCCCATTCTCTAAGCCTGTAGGACCTCATCCATCCTCCAGAAGTTCTCAAAGCTAATTGCTTCAGCTACCTCCTCATATATCCTAGGATGAATTTCATCACACCCTGTCAACCTGAATATATTTGGCTTATCTAAACTTTCTTTTACCTCTTTTTCATCCTCACCTTAAATGTCTTCAATTATTAGCTTTCCTTCCCCACTAAGCAGGGAATACTTTCCTTCATCTTTCTCCTACTCCTGATGTATTTAAGAACCTCTTTTATTGACATCATTTCACTTTTATTGATAACTGTGTCACTTGCTAAGTGTGCCTTAGCCTTTCTTATTTTGTTTCTACATGCTTATGCTATTCTTTTGTACACTTCCTTAGCAATTAATCCATGTTTCCACTTTTTCTGTAGGATTACTCTTTGATGCTCTAGTTGTGATCTCCTGATGCAGGCAAGCTGGCCTTTTCCTGTCTTTCCTTTACATCAGGATAGTTTGCAGTTGCTACTTGATACTGTCTCAATGCCAGCTCTCCTGAACAACTTTGGCCCTTAGATTTTCTTTCTAGGGGACTTTATTTAGCAGTTCCCTGAGAATGCTTTTTTGAAATCCATTGTCCTTTTTGAAGTCCATTGTCCTTATTCTTTTGCTCTCAATGCTTCTTTTCCTTAGAATAATAAAATCACCATTTCATGATTACTTTCACCCAAATTGTCTTCCACCTTCAGATTCACTACCAATTCCTCTCTGTTAGAATCAAATCTACAATAGACACCCCCTTGGCTATTTCCTCCTCTTTCTGAATAAAACGTTGTCCTCAATACATCCTAGGAACTTAATGAACATTTTCTCTTTTGCTGTATTGCTTTCTGATCAGATGTCTGGAGAATTAAATTCCCTCATTACTTGCAAGTTTTGTATTTTGGATATTTCTTGTTATTTGCTTTAGAAATGCTTCATTCACCCCCTCTTGCTGACTTGGTGATCTGTAATAGACCCTACCATGACATCACCCTTATTTTCAACCCCTTGTATCTTCACCCAGAGACTTACAACTATTCTGCTTCTAACCTACTTCTGGACCTTAGAACAAGTATGTATATTTGTGATCTATAATGTAAACATCATGCCTTTTCATCCTGCCTGTTCTTTCTCAAAAAACTACAGTAAGTTTACCAATATTCTAGAAATTTTGCTCTTGTACTAATATTTACAGCTCTTTCCAATACTCTGGCATTTATATATTTCTACTTATGTGCACATTGTGCATGTGTGAACATATCACACACACATTCTTTGCATGTGCATGTTATGTCTGCACAATTAAGCACTTAAAATATAAATGAAGGCATTCTATTTGCACTCACAACCTTAACTCAACCCCACGTTACAATTTTTTTCATATTATCAAATAATAGTACAATATCAATCATTTGAACTGTGCAATATCTGTCAAATCAAAATTTATTTTTACCAAAGCACTTATGTGATGAGACAACTGGTTCTGTGGGTATTGGGAAAGTGGTGGATGTGACATACCTTCGCTTTAGCAAAGCTTTGATACAGTCTCCCTATGTATTCTAGACAGCAATGTGAAGTAGTATGAATTGTATGAAGGGATTATAAAGTGGCTAGAAAGTTGACTAGATCATCAGGCTCAACAGGTAGTTATCAATGGCTCAGTGTCTAGTTGGCAGCCAATATCAAGTGGAGTGCCGCAGGTGGGTAGATCCTGGGGTCGTGCTTTGTTCCATATGATCTGGATGGCAGGATGGACTGCACCCTCAGCAAGTTCACAGATGACAGTTAAGCTTGGAGGCAGAGATAGATGTATACGAATCTAGGGACAGGGTGCAATGTGACCTAAACAAATTGGAGGAATGAGCCAAAAGAAACTTATACCTATCTTAATTAATTTATGGAGATATACATATCTCATAGAACTGGCAGGGACCTTCAGAGGTCATCAGTTCTAGTCCCCTGTACTCACAGCAAGACCTATCACCATTCCTGACAGATTTTATTTTTAAATAGAATCTATTTGACCCAGATCCCTAAATGGCCCCCTTAAGGACTGAACTCACAAATGGGGGTTTAGCAGGCCAAATCTGATGAGGTCCAACAGTAACAGTCTTGCACTTAAGATGGGAGAAACCCATGAACTGATACAGGCTTGGAACTGATGGGCTAAGCATCAGCTCTACAGAGAAGGACCTGAGGATTACAGTGCATGAGAAGCTGGATATGAGTCAACAGTGCACCCTTGTTGGCAAGAAAACTAATATCATATTGGGCTGAATTAGTAGGAGCACAGCCTGCGGACTTAGAGAAGTGATTATTCCCCTTTATTTGGCACTTGTGGAAATCACATCTGGAGTGTAGCATCTAGTTCTGGAGCTCCCACTACAAAAATGACAAACTGGAGAGAGTCCAGCAGAGTGCAATGAAAATGATTAGGGGACTGGGGCACATGACTTATGAGGAGAGGTTGAGTGAACTAGGCTTATTTAGTCTGCAGAAAAGAAGACTATGGGGGTATTTAATAGCAGCCTTTAACTACCTGAAGGAGGATTCCAAAGAAGATGGAGCCGGGCTGTTCTCAGTGGTGACAGATGACAGAACAAGAAGCAATGGTCTCAAGCTGCAGAGGGCGAGGTCTAAGTTGGCTGTTTCAGGAAAACTACATCACTTAAGACAGTGCTGAAGCTCTGGAATGGTTTATCTAGGAAGATGATGGAATCCCCATTCTTAGAGGTTTTTAAGGCTTTAAATGATTTAGTTGAGGTTGGACGAAATAAACTCATAAGGTCTCTTCCAACCCTAATCTTTGTGATGCCATGAAAGACGTTTTTCTGTTTTCAGAGCTGTCTCCATGCCAAATTTAGGATGACCATCCATCCCATATTAGGCAGGGCAGTCCCATATTTGGGATGCCAAAAATGCGTCCCTACTTATTTTTTTAAAAGGGACTAATTGTCCCATATTTGGGCCTTCCCCCGCTGATCTTTTCTGCCAGCAGCTGAGCAAGCGCAGCTGCTGGCGGGAGTCACTTCCCCGAACCTTGGGGGAGCATGGGCGGCTGCCACATCCCTGCCACTTCCCTGGTGGAGGCCCAGCAGCTGCTACTTTCCCAGGGCTCCCAGGGAGCGCTGGTGGCTGCCACTTCCCCAGGGCTCCTGGGGAGCACTGGAGCTGCTGCTTCCCTGGGGCTCAGGGTGGGCCGGCAGTCATTGCCTCATTCCCGGCTCCCTGGGGCTTGGTGGAGCTGGGAGGAGCCGTCCCTTCCTGCCCCTCCACCCCCACCCATCACTCCCTGTCCTGTATTTGGGATAGGAAGATATGGTCACCCAAGCCAAATTCCAAACCTTTCTACCCAAACCCATCTTGACTTTGGACCTGTTTGGAAAAAAAAAAATTAAACGTCTTGGTAAAATTAGTGAAAATGTACTTCCCCTGCTTTTCAGCTCAAATATATCAGAAATATTTGTGTTCCACCTTTAAAAACTAAAAATTCACCATAAGGCAAAGACCAAGCCTGAACAACATCAGCCTGAAAGGTAAACATTGTAGAACCGTAAGGGTATGTCTATTCTTCCAGAATAGCTTATTCAGGAATAAAGCTGCTGTGTAGACATAGCCTAAGTGTCTGAATATACAGGGATTAGAATATAAATGCTTATGTAACTTTAACTTTAGTGGATGCTTTTACCACAGTTTTAACACTATACATATGCCTAGAATATTGTATATGACAGAACAGTGGCTACTAGATTAGTCTTTTTCTTTAATCTTTCCATAATCTCTTTAAAAGCTAAACATCCAGATCTAGTGGGCTGAAGGGAGAGTGGCACCTTCCCCACAAATTATGTACAAAGGTTAATAGTAATTCTGAGGAGGAAGAGGGGAAAGTGTTATCACTACACAATTTATAAATCTAAATAATCCTCACACTCAGTAAATCAATAGGATTTTTGTTGGTTGCATAAGGACAGGCTCACAATGTTTGCATAGGGAAACAATCAGCATGAATTTCATGCAAGTGCAGTACTGACAATGACATGGGATGTGATTTGAGGGTAAGAAATGGGAGCTGGGCAAGGGAAAAGCACTGAAGACTTTGAAGCCAAGAAAACTTTTCTAAATCTCAGTCCCACAGCAACCTTCATTCATGTCTTGAAAAATGACAGAAATCAGGAAATATTACTTTGGCTTGCATGCTTCTGTCCTGGCCTATCAAACGCACAGAGTAGTAACAGCAAATTACTGGAAACTGCACTTTGAACTTAGCCACTGGCAAGGATCCCAGTTAAACAAAAATGTAGAAGTTCCCTTCCTCTATGGGGGCCTCCTGTATGGGGGGTGTCCCTATAGATGTTCTATAGCTGGTTGCAACAGGATGAAATGAGGCCTTAAGCCAGACAAACAAGCCCCGACCAGCTTTATTTCCTACTGCCTGTGTTGTTTATTAAAAAGGGTTTTTTGGCACATCGTGCCCTGCTTTATTGGACTACGTTACAGGCTCAGGTCCCATCGAGAAAAAAACTTGGCACCATTTTCACAAACTGTTTACTGCTTGTTTTCTTCCAAGGATTCTAATAAGTTGTTAGAACTCCTAGTCAGCAGAGTGGTAGGTGCAATATACGAGGCATATTTAAAGAAGAACTGAAATGATTAGCTTGGTTGCTAAGCAAAGTCTCTTGATTTCCTGTCAATAGAAGAGTAATTAGCTTGTAAACCCTGTCAATATTTCTACCGCAGACATAAGAAACAATATTTTTCTATGCACCAGACTTTACAGAATGGTATTAAAAAAAAACACTAAGTATGCAGGAGCAGTAACTTAATTTTATTCGGAACCAATAGGGTGCCCAGCGAGTGCAGAAAGATACCACAGCTCTCTCCTTTCCAAAGGGGAAATGATCAAAACATTGGCTTCTTTACAGGTCTGATATATTTCTGTCTAAGAAAACCCCAATTTGCACAAGCAAATAAACAGGCTCATTTTAAAACTAAGGGGTCAACCCAAGTCAGATAAACCCCCAAAAGTTAGACAGCTGAAGAAATAAACTTTTATTTAAGCTATCGCACAGGTGATTCTAGGAGGAAGTGGTAAATCCCCACAGATCCACAGCTTCCATGCTGGAGGGTGGGGAATGATGGGGGAAGGGAAAGGAAATATTACATATACATTAAAAGCATGCAGCTTACCACATACATTCTTGGAAATAATAGATCTGGATTTTCATTTAGACAAAATTAGTCAAATACAAAAACCAGTGCTGTGGTCAGAAGTCCAATAAACTACATTGCACAGCTGTTTTTTTTCCTCTGCCATCACTCAGATTTTCTGAAGGGCCAAGTAGTATTCATGTGTTCCTCCATTTAACTATTTGTTGCTTACAGGATTTTCTTCCAGGCAGATTTCTACATTTTGGGGGTGATGAGGAAGGGAAAGCAAAAAAGATAGGTGCATGGCAGAGATGTGCAGAAGGCAAGAAATACCCAAACATTGACTTTTACCAACTTTTTTTTCTAAAAAGTCTTACTCAAGCACAAACCTGAACCCTATTACATAAAATATGCACATGACAATTTCAGACTATTGTGGTGTGCTATAAAGGTAACAGAACTTATATCGCACTCTGGACCTTTTGGTCTGCAGTGTATTTGTTGCAAAGGCTGCTATCTGGTTTTCCCCCATAAGATGTTATCCAGATGATACGGTCAGTGCTCTACATACACTGTTCATTATATTATTTATTTTGTTCACACCTTTCTGTGAACAAAGCTCCTAACACTTCTCTTCCTCCAACTATCCATCTAAAACTTCATCTGCCTTTGCATGTTCTGCAAATGGAAAAAGCACTCCTGTCCCCCACTTATACTTTTGCAAAAAAGCCCAGGATCCCCAGTGCATAGTACAAAGTATTATTCCATGGTAAGTCAGCCTAGGCTAAGTGTTGTGTATCACAATAAGGCCAAATATTATATAATGTATGTGTCATGTCATTACAGGTACCAAAAGGTTAGATTTGTCAAAAATGCTGTCAGCTTCATGGCATTTTATTATAAGATTTGTTATTTATGCCCTCATGGCACCTAGGAGGCCTACCTATGGACTTCTGGCTCCACATTCCTAAGTGCATTACCTGATAGGCGACCATATCTCCCTGTTCCAAATATGGGATAGGGAGATACAGGGAAGAGGGGTGGCTCCTTCCAGCTGCATCAAGCTCTGGGGAGCTGGCACCCCTCACCTCCAGCCCCGGGGGGGAAGTGGCAGCCATGGGTGGTCCCCGCCCGGAGCCCTGGGAAAGCAGTGGCAGCTGCAGGTGCTCTGCTCCCAGAGCCCCTGGAAAGCAGCAGCTGCCGGCGCTCCTGCCTCCACTGCCAGTCCCCAAGGGCCTAAATACAGGACAATTTGTCTCTTTTAAAAACTAAGTTGAACGGGACCATCCTACCTACTACAGGATAGATGGCCATCCTAACAAAACAAAAAAGGCAGTCTCCACCTTAAGTAGCATGCATGTCTGAAGTGAAAGGCATGCCGCAGGGGGCAATGACATACCAGATTTTAAAATGTGTCATCTGACGCACTTTTCATTTCACCCATCACATCACATTCTACCAATACCCATCTCATTTTGTATAAGTAATTTTCATTAGCAGTGTTCTATCATGTTGGGTGTGCTACAAAAGTTCAGTAAAATGCTGGCTGTTCACCTATTTTGGAAAATTTACATTTAATTACGTTTGGTTTGTTTATTGCAGGTCTAAAATCTAAAATGAAACTTGAGTTAATCCCACACTTCAGTGCTAATACCAAACTTGGAAGGAGATGGGGCAAAAGGGATGGGCCAATCAAGAACAAATCAAAGCACTAAGTTTTAACTAAACAAAATACATAAATAAATAAACCTCAGTACCCACCTTCTTCCCTGGAATCCTGTTTGGACTTCCTGGCTCATTTAAGTTACCTCAGAATGCACAATCATATGGCATCATATTATACCATTAGTCAACTCACAGTACATTTGATATCACAGGAGACGCACTTTGGGACATTCAGAAAACTGGAAAAGCTACTGAAATCCATGGAACTTTGTCCTAGAAGAGATCAGAGGAGTTAGCACTGTAGTTACAAACACTTCTTTCCCAGGTAATAATTAATTTAGTAACAGCAGAATTGTGGCAGTGCCTTGTGGACCTAGTCAAGGATCAGAACCTCATTGTGCTACACGTACAGGTTTCTTTTTTTTAAATGAAATTTTCTAAATTATGCAAAGATTTAGAGGACATAGAAAACTAAGATAATAATATGAGATGGAATAAAAGAACAGTTTTTAATCAAGGGTTGATCAACACAGCCAAGATTTACTTGTACTTTCCCTGTCGTGTTCTGCTCCCCAGTTCAGACCTGCAGAGTGGCAACAATAAATTAGTTCCCCAGTTTTCCTCCTTTCTCCTTAGAGTACTCATTTTGCCTTTGTGCTCTTAAAGATTTAGTAGATAACAGTTCCTCTGCCCATAACTAGCTTTTCACTTCCTATAATCAAACTTAGGACTGGCTGCATGTTAAATGTGCCTATGGATGGCATCCACTTTTTCTTTATTCAGTATAAGTACAATACATATATCTCACTTTTCCCTTAATTTCCTGAATTTGGTACACATTTCCCTACCAAAGTCATGTGGCAGTCCAGCTTACACCACAGCTACAGCAGCCTGCTCTATCCTGTCAGGGGAATCAAGTTACCAAGAATGTTGATGCATTTCTAAAGGAGAAGTGGGGTGGGGGAAAAGTACAAATATGTTTTGTAAGACTTTTCCAGAGAGCACATGCTGCACTGAGACAAACCCTGAGGTACAGAGCAAATTACAGCTGATTCTCTTTACATGGAAAATGGAGATTTTAAAAAAAACTAATAAGAAAAACAAAAGAAACTGTGTTCCTGCCTGAAGCCTTCCAAGCCTTCAACTGAATACCAGTCATTGCCAGTCAGATTAGGGTTGATTGCAAATCTGCCCTAATAAGGAGTGTGCACACACGAGCCACTTTATTATAGATGCTTAAAACAGTGAACAGCAAATAGATATGTATAATAAGTTATTCTGAACCATACACAAACGGGGTTATTAGCTTCCCAATTATGCAGATTGGATACAAAGACACTGTGCCAAATTCAGTCCTCATTTACACCAGTGTAAATATAATGTACGGTAACTTCACTGAGTGATAAATCTGAAGTATCTCCACTGCAAAGATAGCCAAGGATAGATATGGTGCTTGTTAGTAGGCAGCATGTTCGCATCCAGCAATTCACAGTCATTTGGTTGTTTAATTGGGGACCATTGGAGGAGGTGGAACAAGGATACAGTGAAGCATATAAAAGTCACAATGGATATTTTTCCCCTCTCATACTCTAATACCTGGAGGAGTTCAAAGGTTTTCCATGCCTATGGCATTTGGCAATTATAATCACACAGTAAAATACCTAAGGTTAATGAGTAACCTCTGAAGGAAGTTACTTCACATAATGACAGCAATTTCTCTGAATTAAATGTTAATAGTAAGGGTTGGAGTATGGTGAGACGGAAATGGTGGCAATTGGCAAATGGAATCCTGTTACCTAGTAACAAGCGGAGGGGGAAAGTCTCCTTCAAGGAAGGCGGGGGAAACACTGAAACAGGCAAAACATTTCCTGAATTGCTTGATAAATGTAAGGTATTTTGTAAAACCAGCAGCTGCTCATGACACAGAAAGCGGAAGCTTGGATAGACCCTTTTTTATCACAAAGTCCAAAGCAACAACAATTACTGGCAAGATAATGGAAATGGTGTTGTGCGATCAGCTAAGAGACAGGTGGCAACAAAGGTCACATTATGCCTTAGAAGCCAGTGGACAACATTTCAATGAAAACAGACGATACACTGAAATCCTCCAGGGTCTTAAATCATAGCCCCATGTCCTTGCACCCAATATAAATTAAGTTACACGTGATAAAGTTCCCATGCAGCACTGAGTCACTGAGACACCAAGAATGCTTGCAGGTACCACAGGAAGGAGTGTGCTGAAGGAGGTGCATTGACTTTTTTAAAAAAGCGCAACATGAGCTGTCATCCCATCACCATTTCTCTACTGGCTGGTGTGGAACAAAGTTGGGAACATGGCCTCATCTCTTATCCCCATGCTTCTTTATAATGTGAACATTTTAACAACCTGAGTGACTCATACGCTATGTCTATACTAGCTTGGAAGATCAACCCACTGATGGTCATTCTTCCAGGTTTCGATTTCTTGCATCTGATAGAGCTGCATGAAATTGAGCTCAGCCAAGCCCTGTACTCCTTACGAGATGTGAGGGGTAAGCCGAGCACACATATGTCAATTCTAACTATGCAACTGTTGTAGCTAGAATTGCGTATCTGCAGTCGACTTACCTTGCCTAGTGTAGACATAGCCTTAGGCACTTCTCTTTCCATTCACTCATTATCAAGCACACCATTTCTCCTTCTTATTCACCATTCAATAACATCTGTTGGACAACCACGGCAACAGCATAGATAGAAAAGTTAACCTTAAGGACGTATCTGATGTATACTTTAATACAATTTATGTGCTGGAACCATAGAAGGGTAGCCAACCACATGTGATGACCAATAAACTCTGAACAAACCACCAGAAAATAATCTGCAGACTACAATCTGAGAACATCTGCCCTATGCAAGTTCAGAGCTGCCATTGGTACTCAACTAATTCCCAGGTCCTCTCTCTTGCAATAGCTACGGGTTGCTCATCTGCCGAAGAGAAGAAAGTTCCTTGAGATCTCTTCCCCTTCTTGGCAACCCAAGCAAAGGTATGCCAAAATCTAACCCAATGGTTTTAATTTATAATTTTGTAAGTTATCTTTCATATAGCTGATTACAGCATGGTAGACTGGATCAATTCTCTTTCAACATCTCATTTACGGTCCAACTAGCTGATGTACAGATCATTGATTTTCTAGACATGCCCTCTACAACTCAATTGAAACAGCATCATCCATAAAAACAAGATCAATCATATGCCTATGGTTTAATTTTCATTTCAACCAGGATGTCAAAAGTACAGTCACAGAGTAGGACATTTCCCAGGGCCTTGTGTCTGTCTTTTATTGTTAGCTCCCAGGCATAATTTTGACCATCAACTCCTTGCAGCAAATCATTAATCCTTAGGAAATGTCCTGAGACAATATTGTTACTGATTAAGTATCTGAAAACATATCCGCTGTACACTAGCAATGTTATACAGGTCAAACCTCTCTAGTCTGGCACTTTCTGGTCCAGCAACATCCATGGTCCAGCATGATTTTAGTTAACCAGATGTCCATTTATCATGAATGTGGCAAAGTTTCCTGAAATCCCATGAAATTTGCTGACCACCACCAGTTCTGGCTGTCAGTGTTCTGTGCTGTTATTTATCTCTAATTTGCCCATATATGTCTTCTAAGAGCCCAGTAAGCAGTGAAAATGTTTGGTAATGCTTTTGGACAATACCAACCTCCCATGGTTTGACATCCATCAGCTCCCAAGGGTGCAGGACTAGAGCAGTTCAACCTGTACAGTATAACATTGAGATAATGTTTACGTCTAAATCTGACATACTTTAAAAGAAAATCCTTTCCAGTTGAAACCGCACACCAGTTTATAACCAAATAGAGGGATTTTGTTTACTCATTCTAACGAAGTTGAACCAAAAACTGGCCTGACCATTTCTTTCCACAGACAGTAAATAGTATTTCTAATTTCCGTTTATTTTATAAACACACAAGGAAGTTCAATTTTGAAACATGATGCTAACACAAAATTTGACATTTTAAACTAACAAAGGTGAAACAGCCATAGTTAACCTTAGTTCCACCTGCTTTGAATGAAACATGCATTTTCATTTCATGATCACACACAAGTCTCAAAAATGCAACACGCCATTCAAAAAGTGTATATTTTTGTAAATTCAAGGTGGAATAATACCAGTGACAGATGGCTCTGGAGAAAGAGATTGCTGACCGCTCCCATAGTTAGCCATCTGAACAACCTTCCTGCTTGTGGGAAAATGACAAGTAATCCTGTGACACCCTAAAGACTAACATTTATTTGGGTATAAACTTATGCTCAAATAAATCTTGTAGTCTTTAAGGTGCCACAGGACTCCTTGTTTTTGCAGACAGAGACTAACACAGCTAACCCCGTGAGACTTGCTACCTGTGAGAAGACAGAGCCCAAGTCTTCTGCAGGAATGGTTGTCACACTGGCTGACTTGCCCCAGCTCCTTTTGATTTCATTGGAAATATTTTTGGAGGAAAATTCTGCTCGGATTGAGTACAGGTAGCACACTGCAACTCAAAATGAACATTGATGGGAGATGATGATTTTCCCTACAAACGTATCAGACTTTCTCAAGTTCAGAAGTTGGGGGATGAGTGGAAATTTCCATTTTCTGATAAAAATATTTGCCAACAGTCTGAAGAGAATTGTAAAGGGATGTCTAAAGAGTAACGGTTTAACTTAAGTTGATGTTTACCAACATCCAGGAAGTCTGCTGAAGTTTGGTTTTTTTAATCATGTTGTAGCAAAAGAAGAGAAATGAGGAGACAAGTATACTCCACATGCCTTGCCAAAGATCTACAGGATTCTGCCGCATACCTGTTCTATAACTCTAAACTAGAGGATAGTCATAGACCTCATGTGCTTGTAGACCCAACTGTGCAGTTCCCAGTTTGGAAAACAGTCACTTAAATGAGTGGGGTAACAGCACCATGATATCAAAAACATGTATGTGAGAGATCAGTTATATACCAGTGGCTCCGGTGTACTAAAGTGACTTGTGACTTTGGGAGTTTACATTTTTGGGTGTCTAACTTAAGCCACCTCAAAGCTGCCTGACTTTCAGAAATTGCTAAGCACCTCCCCCCACAAAAGCCAGTCTCATTTGTCTCCATTTGGACACTCAAAAATAGAAGCAATCAAATTCACCACACATCACATCTGAAAAAAGGGCGGTGTTCTGTGGTATGATCTACTTGTCAAGAAGAGAAACTGGCAGGGTAGGGTCTCAGTAAGGGCAGGCTGAACTTAGCTTCTGGACCTTGACTGTGAATTTCCACACTTGTGAGTTTAACTATAACTCTGAATTTTCCAGCTTTCTAACATCAATTGTTATAGCTCTATTTGGTCCCACAATATTAGAGAGGCATGGTGGGTGAGGTAATATATTTTGTTGGATCAACTTCTGTCAGTGAGAAAAACTGTTGAGCTACACAGAACAATTCTTCAAAGCACAGAAAGGTCCAGCTAAATACAAGATGTCATGGATAGTACAGCATTAAATGATTATGAAATGGTAAAAGACAAATCACCACAAAAACGATAATGGATTACAAGAAGATGGACTTTACCACACTTGAGAAGTTGGTTGGTAAGATCCCACAGTATCTAAGGAGAAAAAGAGTTGGAGAGAGTTGGCAATTTTTCAAAGAGACATTAAGGGCACAAGAGGAAATTATTGCACTGCATAGGAAAGATAGGAAACATGGCAAGAGACCACCTTGGCTTAACCAGGAGACGTTCAATGATTTGAAACTTTAAAAAAAAAATTCTAGAAAAAGTGAGAACTAAGTTAAATGACAAAGAATGAATAATAATCCAAAAAAGTACAGGCTGCGTCTACACTAGCCCCTCCCCTTCGAAAGGGGGATGCTAATGAGACACTTCGGGATATACTAATGAGGGACTGCAATGAATATGCAGTGCCTCATTAGCATCATGGTGGCTGTGGCACTTTGAAAGTGCCACTTTCGATCATGCCTGACTCATCTACACGGGATCCTTTTTGAAAGGACCCCATGTAGACGAGCCACGCGCCATCGAAAGCAGCACTTTCGAAGTGCCACAGCCACCATGATGCTAATGAGGCACTGCATATTCATTGTAGTGCCTCATTAGTATATCCTGCAGCATCTCATTAGCATCCCCCTTTCAAAAGCAGGGGAGCTAGCGTAGACATAGCCATATAGGGATAAAATTAGAAAAGTCAAGCGAGAAAACGAGATCATACTATCCAGAGACAATAAGAAAGCATAATTAAATATATTAAAAGCCAAAGGAAGACGAAGGACAGAATAGGCCCATTACTGTTTTTAATCCCTCATGAGGTAACAGAAAATGTGGAAATGTCAGCAGAGTTAAATGATTTTGGTTTTGATTTTCATCAAAAAGCTTAGTAGTCATTGGACATCTAATGTAGTGAATGCCAGTAAAAATGAAGTAGGATCAGAGGCTAAAATAGGGGAAAAAACAATTAAAAATTAATGAGACAAGTCAAATGTCTTTGTCGAGATGAAATACAACCCAAAATACTAAAATTGTTGACTGAAGAAATATTAGAGCCATTAATGACTATCATTATGAATGACAGGAGAGATTCCAGAACACTGTAAAAGGACAAATATAGTGCCAATCTATAAAAATGGGGAAAATAAGGTCAAAACAGGCAAGGCAACTTAATTCCAGTAAAGGGAAAGATAATGGAGAAAATCATTAAGCATTCAATTTGCAGTCACCTCGGATATTATAAGTAACAGTCAGAAAGTGTTTGTCATCAAAAAATTACATCAAACTAGCCTAATAACTTTCCTTGAGAAGCTAGCAAGCCTTGTGGACAGAGAGAGGAAGAGGTAAATGTGGTATATCTCAATTTTTGTGAGGCTTTTGATACTGTCTCGCATGACCTTCTCATAGTAAACTAGGGAAATGCAACCTAGAGCTGCTATAAGGTAGATGCATAGCTGGTTGGAAAACCATTTCCAATGAGTAATTACCACTGGTTAACAGTCAAGCTGGAAGAGCACATTAAGTGGGGTTCCTCGGGGATCAATTCTGGGTCCAGTGCTGTTCAATATTTTCATCAATGATTTAGATCAGGGTCAGCAACCTTCCCAAGGCAGAGTTCCAAAATCTGACCTTTTGACTTCTATGTACAGTCCAAATGCCAGTGATACTTTTTGAAGTCACCAAGAGTCCTACTTACAACAGCTTCACTAATAAACAAACAAACAAATAACCAAATTAAAAATAAAGCTTTACCGTTTAGATGGTGGTTGGTAGCATTAACTGGTCGTCAGCAGGCATGGCTTTGACCAAGCTCCCAGCTGCAGGGGGGGAGGAGTGGCAAGGCTGAGCTCCCGCTTTGCACACCAATGAAAATTGGCTTGTGTAGCATTCTTCGCACCCGTGACTGAGAATGGCATAAAGAGTACACCTATTAAGTTTTCAGATGATACCAACATAGGAGGGGTTGCAACTGCTTTGGAGACCAGGATGAAAATTAAAAACAATCTGGACACACTGGAAAAAGTGTCTGAGGTTAACAGGATGAAATTCAATGCAAAGACAAATGCAAAGTACTCCACTTAAGAAGGAACAAACCAATGCACACATACAAAATGAAGATACGACTGCTTGCTCAGGAGTACAGCAGAATGGGATCTGGGGGCTACAGGCCCACTGAGCAGGGGACAGAGGAGACAATTGTCCTGGGACCCAGTGATACAAAAGGGCCCTGAGCCATGAGCTCTTTACACTGTTGGAATACTGCGCTGTGCACTCAGGGCAAAGCTGATGGCTGTGGAGAAGGACAGGGGCTGTAGTCCAGGCAGTGTCTGGCTGCCCCAGCCTCACTCTTTCTGAGGGTGCAGAGCAGGACCCCGCCTTCTAGCATGGGTGTTAGCCCTGCAGGCACAGCGGAGCACAAGCTAAATACCTGCCAGTGGTGTAACGCTGCTGAAAAAAAAATCATTCTGGGATCTATTAGCAGGACTGCTATGAGCAAGTCACAAGAAATAGTTCTTCCCCTCTACTGTATGCTGATTAGGCCTCATCTAGAGTATTGTGTACAGGCCTGGGTGTCACATTACAGGAAAGCTTTGGAGAATTGAAGAACGTCCAAAGAACAACAAAAATTATTGGAAAAGCTAGAAAACATGACCTAAAGGGAAAATAGAAAAAAAATGGGCTGGTTTAGTCTGGAAAAGAGAAGACTGAGGTGGGGACATAACAGTTTTCAAATACATAAAATGTTGTTACAAGGAGGCAGGAGGAAAAATGTTCTTCTTCAACACTGAGGACAGGACAAGAAGCAATGAGCTTAAACTACAGCAAGACAGATGTATTTTAGAGATGACACAAAACTTCCTGTCAGGGTGGTTAAGCACTGGCATAAATTGCCTGTGAAAGTTGTGGCATCTCCATCACTGGAGATTTCAAGAGCCTGTTGGACACACACGTGTCAGGCATGGTCTATAATAAGTAGTCCTGCCAGGAGTGCAGGGGACTCTTGAGGACCCATCCAGTCCTAGGATTTGATGTGTTAAGTAGTTAGTGCATGTTCTAAGGGACCATTCAAGTGAAGTGCCCTGTTAACATTTCTGTACTCATAGGACAATTTTTGGAAGATTATTGGAATAAAGCCTGAATCCAGTATCTTAATTAAGCCCATGATGTTTAGTGTTTAGCAAAGGTATTCACTTTGAATGGGCCGTTTGAATATGTACTAGCTACTTATGCCAACCTGTTGGATCTTGTATTTAGTTGTGACTCTCAGTACCTTTTCCAGACCTGAAAAGCAACTCTTTGTGACTTGAAAGCTTGTCTCTTTCATGTGGTCCCATAAAAGATATTACCTCACCCACATTCTATATCAGACTCCTGATAGTTAATTATTTTTAACAACAACCAGAGCATCCTTAAGATTTTTACACTTAAATTACTGAGATGTATGCTCAAATGACTTCATGCTTGAATATGTAGATTCAGTTGTTTCACATTAAGTGTGAAAGGGTCTCTTTTTCTAGTGGGCATGAGCCTGATTCTGATCTCACAGTTCTATTCATTTCAGTAGCACTACTCCCAATTTACACTTGTGTTGGTGAGAAAATAAAGAGGGCCCTGAGAGTTATGTTCTGTCTATAGACAGGTTACCTGATTAATGCAAATTTAGAAGAGTTAAATAAATATGTGTGCTTTCTAATTGCTTGTTGCTGATCTGGCAACAGTTTTTAGCCATTTCATCAGAAAGTCCATCTGCAAGGATCTAAGAGTTGAAAGCTTTGATTTTGTCTGCTCTTTATGTTATCTGGCTCCTCTTCACTCATTCCAAAGAGACAATAACATCCCAGTGGAGTAATGGAAATTTATACAGCCAATGCTGTTTTGCAGATGTTTAAAAATATAGGCATCAACTATGAAGGCGCTCATACAATACACGGTTAACATTTTGATTAACTAACTGTTCTGACTAGAAGTCAGACTCCAAACTCAAGAGTGTGTTCTGAGATTTAAGAAACAATGCTTATAATGGGATTTTCTGTGGCTGTCACCATGAGCTCCTGGAGATTGCATCCACTGGTGCCACAGCCATTCCACAACTTTGAGTGGAGGACTTCTGCTCCTTTCCCCATGGTGAGGCTGTTCTGGGGCTGAACTACTCAGGACAGGGAAAGGATCCTCGATTTGGTCCTTGAGGCTCTGCACTATTTCAGTCTCATTGCATACATCAGTGAGAACAATGGATGTTGACCAAGGGAAGAATGTTTATTATTAGGCTCAATTCAGGAATTACTCCATGATATTTGATAGTGAGGTCTGCTTAAGGGCAGACTAGGTAACTATGTCTATGGGTCTACAAATACGCCGAAGGCAACTTTGCCAAAAAACAGGGACCAATGTCAAAAGACACCATCCATGTGGTGCCCACAAAATAGGCTCTCAAGGGCATTGGGGAAACGGCAGTAAATAGGGTAGCGTCCCTGAGTCACTCGTGTGAAATTTAGGGACAGAAATTGGTGCCTGTGTCTTCTAGGATTGAACAATACATAGGGTGACCATCCATACATAAGGGGCAATCCCTTATTCAAGCTGTCTCACAGGTATCCCAACTTTTTTAAGAAAATGGGCAAATTGTCCCATATTTTTGGGCCTCTTGTTCCCTGGCACCTGGTATCTTGGGGAAACAGCTCCGCTGCTGGGAAACCCTGCTGCAGGGCAGCTGCCTATTTCCTTGACACGTTGTGCCTCAGGGCAGCAGTCTCCACTGCCAGGAAGGTCATCCATGGGGTGACTGCCTCTTTCCTAGTGCCCTGCACCTCGGGGCAGCAGCTCCTGCTGCAGGGGAGAGCCTCTGTAGGGCAGCTGCAGATTGCAGAGCTCTAATTCTCATCTGTCCCCCATCTGGAGGCGGCAGAGCCCCCCATACCGGGTGCGTCACCATGGACAGCAGCCCCCATCACCAAGGAGCCCTAACATGGAACAGCAGCCCCCCCATCCCTGCAGGCCAGTGTCCTGTATTTGCCATAGGGCAATGTAGTCACCTAAAATGCACACAGCAGCATTTTAAGCACCACTGGAGTTGTGGCATGAGCTGACAAAAGCAAAGAAATTTAAATTCAAGGCTAAAACACTTCCCTTTGCTCATCCCATTGTGCCTGTTTATTTCACCACATAATTGCTAACATCCTTCAGTGATCTGAAAATCCTTGGAGACAATGAGAGCAGCCAAGGATGGACTGCTAGCTTCACTTTGAGCTTCCTTGTTTTTGTTCTAGCTTTTAGCTTTGAAAGGTTTTAAAGCATAATGAACCAAATAATGATAATACCACAAGCCCTACGTGTGAATCTGGGAAGCCACAGTGAGGCCTACAGCACACTTCCTGTGACTACACCGCTAGTCCCCTTTTTGATTCCCCTCCCTAGGACAACTACATTCTTCTTCAGTCCACTTGCAGTAACACATCCAACTTTCTTCTTCCTCTCATTCCCAGCATGGTTATGGCTGACTTCCACCAAGCATCCCACGCACAACCCTTTTCTTCATTCTTTTCATAGGCGGGCTATGTTAATACCTGATGCACAGTAAAGTACAATAAAGGTTTTATTAGCTCTAAGTTAGCCACATTATTTATGATTGGCAAAGCCATACACGAAGGCATGCCACTAAGACTTTTACACCACAATAGCATGACTTTTTATGGTACATTTTACAGATTTTTTTTTAGAATTAAAAAATGAGCATTCGATACAATTTTATTGGTGATACTTCATTCCTTCTCCACCTGTAAAGACTGCCTTGGTCACAACTTAGAAGGCTAATTTTCTGCAAACTATAGGAATCAAAGATAAATGTTATGTTACATTATTAGAAAGGAAGATTTCCCTGTTGAACAAAGCATGCATTTCTAGCTGTGATGGTTGAGGACATATAGGATAATAAACATATCTGGGTAAAGGACTGAAAATCTTTAATCCCAAACTGTGTACCGGTATATTTTAAGGGATAAAGTCAATTTTACAGTGAGAAAGGAAAACATTTTGGTAACAGGCTGTTTGGGATCCTTTTTAATCACGGCTGTTCAGAAGCAGTTAAGAAAACCATAATATTAAAAATATTCCTGTGTGAGATAAAATAGGCCATAAATAAAAAGGGCAGCATGGCCATGTACTTCACACAGTATTTATTTATATAATTCCTTATTATATAAATAGCATTTGCTAATAACTAACCATGGTAAAGGGAGTCAAAGAGAAAGGATCTGGTTCTCAGAGTGTTCTGCAAAGCTGATTTCAAAAACAATCATAGGTATACAGAAATTAGCTTAAGATTGTCAAGACCTAAATGTCTAAAACTACTTTGAAACCTTTTAGACATTTAAAACTAGCCATGTCAAAATACTGAGAAATTTACAATCAGGAACAATAGAAGAGAAATCAAGAAGGAAATCTAATCTCACTCTTCCACTACTGAATTTCTACGGTTACATTATATAAATTGGACAAAACGTTTTGCTTTTGAAACACTATTGAAATACACCTCTCTTTTGCAGAGAGTTAAGGTGTGGTTTTTGGTTTATTTTTTTAAACCATCTGATGAGGCTAGACATTCATCTGCTTGCTAAATACAGACTCATTTTGATCCTCATTTTTCTTTTCGTTTGCTAACACTTCTTTTGAGCAACGCCGTTAGAATTCAGGCAGGGGCATGGCATTCAGCAACAGCTGGGAAAATGGGTCACTAGCTGACAGCTGACTGACCCCATTTCAGATTGAATGCAGGGATGTGCCCCCCCCCAGTGGTTCTCTGGAAGGAGCTTGGTTGGTTGGTTGTTCGTTTCTCAGGGGTGAGGAAGGAGGGGTGTCTGGGGGTAACTGACACTGCATCCTTCGGGGACGGGGAATTTCTCAGTGCGGCTCAAATCCAAAAGAGGGCAGAACGTCGAGTTAAGCGAAATACTAAACAGGTTTCAGGAGCCCGGGGCGGTGCTTTCCCCCTTGCTGTGATATTGGAGGGCAGGCAGGCAGCATGTTTGAACTTCCCCCAAACTAACCCTGAGCACGCGAGGGGCCAACCCGCGGAGCGGAGCTAGCCTGGGCCTGCTAGCGAGTCCGCCTTCCCCTCCCCTCCTGCCAGGGGAACCCCGCAGCCCCAGCCCAGGAGCTGAAGTGTGCGGGGCACAGCCGCGAAGACTCAAGGGGGGGGTCCCCCTCCGCCCCCCAGGCATCGTGTGCCGCGGCCGGGCTGCGGGAGGACAAAAGGCAAAGCCCAGGCCCGGTACGGGGCGGCGGGGCAGAGCGGCCTCACTGCAGCAATACAAGGCGGGGCCGCCCTGCAGGAGGAGCCCGGCGCTGAGTTAGCGGCTGAGCTCGGGGAGGAGCAGTGAAAAGAGCAGGCGGGGGGAGGGGGGAAGACTATTTCCATAAACTCAACAAAGGGCGCTTGTACCATCTGTCCCCGTCCGGCTCCGCCGGCTGCACGCTGGGCGGATTGGGGAGGGGTTCAATGCACCTTACGAGCGACGGACGCAACCGGGCTGCTTAAGCCCCGTTGCCCGGACAATGGCCAAGCGGAGAAGCCCCCTTCTTCCTTCCTTCCTTCCTCCCGCTCCGGGGCGCGTTCCGCCCGACTGCCCGCTCTCAATGCGCCCGGCTCCCCTGCGGCAGCCCGTGGACTTGACCGGAGCTAAACCCAACAAAGGCATATGCCGCTGCGGGTTGCCGAAGCGCCGGGCGCTGAGTCAACAAGCAGGTCGCATTGAAATGCAAATGAGGCGCTGGACACCGCAGCACCTCCAGCCTCCTTAACTTTTCAACCCCCGCCGCCAGCCAGCGGTCCTAATGAGTCCCCAGCCGGGGAACCATTATTAACCAGCATCAGCGGGGCCACTCGAATGGCCGAGCACTCGGGTCCTTTGAAAGTCCCATTAGTCCAACGCTGCCATGGCCTTAGAAGCCTGTTAATTGTTCACCGTAGGGGACGAGACAAATCAGTGTTTCTCTGCTCTCTCGCCAGACACAGCAGAGCCCTTCAGACCTCTGTCACAACAAAGCTGAATACATAGGGCATTGGACTCGAGCAAAATTAAGGCCAGTTTCCATTTATAAAGCCAGCCCAATGAGGAGTATAAGTTTCCTGCTGCCTTCTTTGTGCTGCATTTTTTTAAATCTATACTTGGGAAACAGCAAAGGCAACAAGCAGCCCTGTGGTACTTCCAGGTTAGCAAGTTTATTGGGCCATAAGCGTTTGCAGGTAAAACCCACAGCACAAGCAACAACGATAAAGTGACCTCTGTCTTTTTGTATCCTACTGTTTTCTTGGATAATAGTAGACACTCCCGCAGCACCCTGGAGACTAACAAATTGATTAGGTCGTGCACATTTGTGAGTTTACTCACAAAAACTCATGACCTAATCAATTTGTTAGTCTCCAAGGTGCCACAGGACTAGCTGTTTTTGAAATTACAAACTAACCCAGCCACACCTCTGAAACTTGCATAATAGCGTTTGTATTGTTCAGTTGGGGTCTTTATTACAGTTTCTCCATTGTACTAATCACCACTTTTCCAGCTTTAACCCTGTTCTTAAACAAAAAGTATATTTGTTCACTGTTTATACATTTTAACTGACACACAATGTTCAAACCTGTGACATTAAAGTCATAATTAGGCACTCAATTTTAAAGTTGGCCATCCAGCCAACTCCTGACTATCAACTGTTCCAGTGTATGCACTAGAGATGCCTAGGATGCCCACTCCCACTGCTGCACCCCACCCCAAAAAAAGAGAGAGAGCAGGAACTATTGAGAGCTTCCTGTTCTTGCCTTTCCTTCTGGTTCTATGAGGTCATTATTGCAGGTGTTTCAGTGTTCATGGCCCCAGAAACACATGCGTACATATTATCCTGGGTCCTGGTAAAAAAGGACAGATTCTGATCTCCTTCACTGTACATAGTACCTAACTGAGTAGTTTTATAGACATCAGTAGAACCGCTCCTTGAATATGGGACCTCTTTTTTATGAATAAGAATGTCAAAATCTGGTCTGTAGGTGAGGGTTGTGCATGGCCAGTTGTAGGTGACCATGGAGCATAGGTTGATGCTTCTAAAACAGTATCAGTGTGTTTGCCTTCACACCAATTGTCTCCCCAAGTCCAACATATTTACACTGAAGACCCCAACACTGGACCTAACCACATCACACACATGATTGGGGCTCATATTCCTGCACTTCCACTAATGTGACATATAACATCGTGTGCCAGAAGTGCCTCTCCGCCATGTATGTTGGACAAACTGGACAATCAATTTGCCAAAGAACAAATGGACACAAATCAGATATTAGGGCTACATCTACACTGCAGCGATCTGTTGACAGAAGTTACTATCGGAAGAGATATTCTGGCAAAACTTCTGTTGATATATCACATCCAAACATAAGAGCAGATCGAAAGAGCAATCTGCTCTGTCAACAGAGAGCTGCCAGATTGCGCAGCCACTCTCTCAACAGAACAGCCAACCAGAAGCTCAGCAAGCAGGGCTGCCCAGTGAACTGTAAGCCCTGTCTGTCAACAGAGGGCTGCCCGGAGCATCTACACCCTTTTTTTGTTAACAAACTGTTGACAAAGACATCATTTCTCATCACAGAGATGATTTAATGGTGTGCATTTTAAAACAAAGAAATTTTAACACCACATTACCAAGGGAGACATCTGGACTGGAATTCATTTTTGATACCTATCACCATGGACTCAACAACAACCTCAATTATCTTACACATTACAAGGACAATTTCCCCACCTTTTATAGTTGCAGAGATGGCAAGCATCTCACTTAACACGCACTTACGAAGGTTTTTTTTCTCTCCCCCAACCCAACCTGATTCATCAGGGATTTTTTTTCATTATTTTCTCTCAGTTACCAGTTATTCTCCAGATCTGAAGAAGTGGGTCTGTCCCACAAAAGCTCATCACCCTAAAAAATAATATTGTTAGTCTCCAAGGTGCTACAGAACTACTTCCTTTGTTTTGTGAAGATACAGACTGACACGGCTACCTCTCTGAGACCATTCAGATTGTAATTGCTTGAGGGCTAAACTTGTCTTTTTGTTTATGTTTGTACAGTAGTGATTCCATGAGGCCTCAATCAGAAGGACACTGTCCTAAAAATAATTATTTCATGAGTACATTGCTGCAGTCTTTCCTGAAGGTCATTATAGCAAGAAAATTAACCATCAGTTTTGTAGGGAAAAAATAAACGTACTCTTAATTACAAGCAGAGTCCAAAATTGATGTAAAATTCATATTATACATCACTCAATTTCATTTTTAAATGCTATAGCATAGGGTAAGTTCAAACACAAAACCATCTCTTGTAGTTAGTGAGTACAGTATAGGACATGGAATACTACACCCTATTTTGCACACCCACCTGATCTTTCAAGCTCGACCAAAGGACAATATGATGGAACACTCCCAAAACACAATTCTGCCTATCTTGACCGTGCAAAACTCCATTTGAAATCACCAGGCCATCCAAATTGGTCTGTGAGGAAGGTACTTCATTAAGTGCCATATCATCACGCCCTTAGTTAGTTTTAACACAGCTCTTACTAAAGCTAAACTTCAAATGAGTTTGGAGTTTTGCACTAGAAAAACATATACAATTGAATGCTAAGAGTTTTACATTTCTCTTATGCATTCAATTCAAAAGCACTCCACAAGCAAATATATAAACAAACACAGAGAAATGCTGCCACTTCCAAGCAATCTGAACAACAGTATGCGCAAAAGTACTCATTTCCCTTTTTGTTCTTTTTTTAAATTAAGATGTTAAGAATAAAGGTGAAATCTTGCTCTGTGGGAGTCAGGGAAGAGTTTATCACTGAATTTCATGACACAAGGATATCACCTGCTATGTTTAAAGCTATAGGCCCAAACCAAATACTTCCTTTTGATTTCAATGGAGCCTGAATCTGGCCTAAGACTTTTGTTTTTGCATGCACAGTCATTTGCTCAGAAAGACATGTACACAGAACTGCATCCACAAATGACAATGTATGCCATATCTGAGTCCAAGTAGAATCCCCCTTTGAAAAATATGTTCCAATTATCCAGACGTCATACCTCATCAGACAATGATCTACTATATATGTGTGTCTGATAGCTGGTCCTAAACCATCTGAACATTAAATTAATTTTGATTAATTTTGCTTAGCACTTGGTATGGGTCATTTTCAGTATGGCTATCAAATATAAATAAAAGATTGAATGGTTAGCATTACAAGGATTGCCTGTATTTTAGTGGAGAATGTTTTCTTGCCTAACACAAACACAAGAATTAAACTTCATGTGAACATGACTCTCAACTTTCTTCACTTGACAGATACCAATTCCTACCTATCACTGATCTCGCAAAACTTTATCTTTTGGTAGACTAGCATTTTTTAAAGATGCTACATAAATCATGAGTAGGAAAAGGGTTTAAAGCCGTAGAAAAAGATATTTGTCATCTCACTTACATTATAATAAGAAGCACTCAGTTTTCAGGAGGTTTCCAGAGGAGAGAAACAGGAGGCAGCTGGGTGGGAATACAAACCACACTGTGCCCAAATGGCTCTCTAGAATTCGTTCTGTGTCTAAAGATCCACCTGTTTATCATCCGTTGCAATGGGAGACAAAGAGCATTGTTAATAAGACATCTTAGGGTTGGATGGGACAATGGAGTTCCTTGAAATCAGTGATTTCTGAAAGTAATGACTACACAGTGTGTTACAGGCAGTAGCCCTGTTCTTATAAATTGTACTTCAATCATTTCCAGTTGCTGAGAGTATTTTCTGCCTGTTGAGAATCAAAAACAAAAACAGAGGCAATTCTCAGCTGTCTTCTCTTGACAGATACCACATCCTTGCTTAATTATTTCAATGCTTGTAAAATGTAAACCATGAAAAAAGAGAGCATAAATCTAGCATTCATGATCAGTAAGTCAGAAGGATAGAAATAGATGTGTGTAACATAATAAAGGATGCATTCTCTCTTTCTAGAGACAGTGGACCGAGTACACAGAGAGAAGACATGTAAGATCAAGTTAGCATCTTAACAACTGATGTACAGTAGTGCACACTATAGTTCTTCTGTAATACATACACACTCCAGGTACTTATAAGTACATGTGACTGCATACACAGACAGGCTTAAGAATCAGGAAGTCTTCATTAGACCTGATTCTGCTGCTTCTGTGGAACACAGAAATTTACACATTGCATCAAAACAATAGTCCATCTCGTCCACTAACAGCCTGAACTACATGCTTAGGATGATGTAAATAAATCCCACATAATAATGGGTAAGACTTATCCTTCCAATTTCAGGAAGTCAGTGATTTACGTGAAGTCTCCTGGCAACTGTGGTTCAGTTTCCCCATTTCTAAAGGCATCATAAAACAAATGATGTTGGCCCTAAATTGAGCAACCAATAAATGAAGGAGTGTGGCCATTGGCACTTACATCTGTATTAGAGGGTAGCAGGGTTCTTATGCCAACCCACCAGCCAAGGATGCCAAAACTGTTGATAAGGCTGATAAAGGCTAGTTGACTGTGGCCAGTGATGCATATCTCTTGCTGGAATATAAGGTACGGGGGAGAGTGTTTCCTTAGGGAGTGGGAGCTAAGGAGCTAGAACAGAACTGAAAAGGAAGCATTTTCAAATGTGATCTAACCAAAAGTAACGTTTATACACTGATCTCTCCAAAGTCTCAAACTCAGAATTTGCGGGGGACAGACACTTTAGTTTAAACCAAAGGTTAAAGACTCGTTTTTCCTGAATAACCCTTCTAAGCTATTAGAAATTTTACAGCATTCTATACTATCAAAGCCTTCATTCACTATTTTCATTTTTAGCCCCTCATTGTAAAGACTGTTTTTACTAGCTTTTGCAAACTTGTGAACTGTTTCCCTGTTTCCGCAGGTTTATAGAAGATTTGCCTGCACACAGACAGGCAGAAAGAACAGCAATATGAGCAATAGATTCTTTTTCTGTTGTGGATTATATATATTTATTTTGTAAAGGGCTAATAATAAAGGAAATTTCCTATTTTTATGTAATTGTGCATGAGAGGGAAAGTTATCTGAGAAAGTTTAAACATGCAGATTTAGAGTTACTATGGAAATGAAAGACATTCAAACTGGACCTGATCCAACAGGACCTGCATCCGGAAGAACTACTTTGGTCTTGTGATATAACAAGAAGCTATATCATAACTGCTGTTCTCCTCTAGAACTATATCTAAATGATTTCACAAACTGTTCCAAGGCCTATGTGAAATAACATGTTTCGTAGACTCTCAGTCTAGTGTCTGTTGCACAGACATTGACAGAATAAAAGTCATCCTATTTCATAGAGTGTAAGGTCAAATGGCACTATTAGATCACCTAGCCTGAGTTCCTGTGCATCACAGGCCATTAAATTTCACACAGTTATCTTTGTATTGCTCCAAATAACTTGTGTTTGACTGAAGTATATCTTTCAGAAAGACATCCAGTCTTAATAGGGAGACATCAAGAAATGGGAGAATCCACCACTTATCTTGGTAGTTAGTTCCAGTGGTGAATCACCCTCACTGTTAAATTGTTATGCCTAAATTTCTAATTTGAGTTTACCTGAATTCAGCTTCTAGCCATTAATTCCTCTTGTGCATTTTTCTGCTATATTAAAAAGACCTTTAGTGAAATGTTTTCTCCCCTTCCCCACTCCACAAGCGAAGGTGCTATTCACTGTAATTAATTCATCTCGGTCTCTTTTTGAAAGAGGTCATCCAATTAGCTCGTTAAGTCTCTCACCAGCAGGTCTTTTCCCCAGCCTTCAATTCATTTTTATAGCCCTCTTCTGCACTTATTCCAATTTTTCAACATCCTTTTAAAAATGTGTATGTTAGAACTGCATGCAGCATTCCACAATCATCTCACAAATGTCATATACGAAATATACTGCACCCTTCTTGACTCACTACTCCTCCGTGTACACCTTAGGGATTACATTCATTAGCCCGTCTTGTGATAGCACCCCACTGGGAACTCATGTCGTATCGCTTGTCTGCTATGACTCCCCCAACTGCTTTTCACAGTCTCTGATTTCCAGATTACAGTTCCCCATTAGAATCATAGAATACTAGAACTGGAAGGGACCTCGAGAGGTCATTGAGTCCAGTTCCCTGCCCTCATGGCAGGACCAAAACAGGTGTGAATATTTTCATCCAGTTCTCTTTCAGAGGGGTGTATCTGTGTGTGCTCGTACAGGAATTTTCCTCATTTCATCTTTTCCACCCATGGCACGTGCCTGGAGACAGGTGGGAAGTCAGGCCCCTTGCTGGCCCAGGGCTGCATTTTGTTTGAATATTCCCATTTTACCAAGCCTCCTAGATCGCTGCATGTGCATCATTACTCACCTCTTCTCTATGCATCTTTCTTGGAGTGCAGTCATTGGTCTGTCTGTAATGTATAAGCATAGGACCCAAATATCCCTCCCATTCAATGAGTTGGCCTCTCCATGTCATGTGGGAGTAAAGTTGAAGGTAAGGTGGCATGCCCCAGTGCACCAGTCTGGTAAGAGCCAGCTGAGGCACTCTGCTCAGAAGACAGACACATTTAAAAAGGACAGCTGGGACCACACTGTCAGTGTGACATACATGCTCCTAAAGGAGCTACTAGGAGGCTGCTAATGCTGCCTGTCCCCCAGATGTCCCACTCCTGAGGTAGGCGCTGCAGTGTGGCCCCAGCTCTAGCTGCAGCTTGAGGGGGAAGGGGGCCAAATTGGCCCCATTCTGCTCATCACAGTCACCCCATTCCTGACCCTCATCTGGGTGTGGGAGGACTTGGCAGCAGCCCGGCTCCTGCTGCAGCAGGGGTAGCAAGGAAGGCCAGAATTGGCCATGATCTGGGCACAGCAATCTGGGCCTGGCCCTGTCTGGGCACAGTAGCCCCCATCCAGGCCTGTTCCTTGTCCACCCTTGGTTGCCAAGCTTCAGAAGCCCAGTCCCAGACAGGAATGGTAATCCATCCCCAGGTCCCCTCCCCACACTTTACTCCCTCCCCTGACACCTGCACACCCCATACCTCCAGCTCCCTGGCCTGATTCCTTCACCTACCTATATATCCCAACTCCATGCCCTGAGCCCACCAGACTTCAGCCCACACTTAAATTTCTCACCGGTACTGTTATATTGAACCCCCCCTCACCCAGTCTTAAAGTCCACCCCCACCTCCCCCGCATAGAGGGGTGGGTTGTGATAGGACAGTACCTGTAAGAAATTTGTTATTTTCACCCCTGCCTGGGGCACACTGTTGGTGGTGGTAAAGCACATGCCCTGTTCTCTGAGCACAGCACATCAGCCACTCATGATTTCAGAGTAAGGAGAACAAGCAACATTACCCTGACGGGGAGAACAGTGTGCCTCACCTCGTAACAGCTGTTTAGAACAGACAGATTGCACTGGCTTCCCTCAGAGGTGCTGGGAGCTTCCTTACACCAGCACACAGAACAGACATTAACTTCTCCCTGACAGTCACACAGACACTTGCCTCAATAAGATGTTTCATAACAGACAAAAAAAGCCCAGATCCATTCTGAGTTAATTTGGTTGGCATCAATGGCATATTACCACAGGGTTTAATTTGGCACAAGAAATGCTGCTCTCTAATCCCATACGTTCATTCTTTTTACAACAGTGTAGTAAGAATGTAGGATAGATCCACAACAGAAACTCAGTTTTATTCAGTAGAATTCACCCTGCAGAGCTGAAATCCCCTTCAGCATGTGTGGATTTTCAAGCATCCAGGACTGTAGTGTACCCAAGGCCCTACTCACGAAAACCAATTCCCATAAATGCAGATGTGCCACAGAATCATATTACATGCTTCTGGACATAAGCTAATAACCAGTAAACTTCAACAGGGAATCCTCCCCACGCTTCCTCTCATACTGTAAAGTTAAGGTAGTTCAGTTGGGTGGTTTTATGCTCTCCTGTGACACATCTGGCAGTGACAACGAAGGGTCCTGTGGCACCTTATAGACTAACAGAAAAGTTTAGAGCATGAGCTTTCGTGAGTTAACTCACTTCTTCAGATGCACTCAGAGTTTCAGAGTTAACTCACGAAAGCTCGTGCTCTAAACTTTTCTGTTAGTCTATAAGGTGCCACAGGACCCTTCGTTGCTGCTACAGATCCAGACTAACACGGCTACCCCTCTGATATCTGGCAGTGAGTACTCTCAGAAAAAAAAGTATACTAGATTTTTTTAAAAAGCCACTATTGCTACATTAGAGCAGACTAGAATATGATATATGCGCACAAATAGTCTTAGTCCTGCAGCAACGCTTACTTAAGAGAAGAAACCCACTAACTTTGAGTATAGACTACAGATTTTAACCCAAAAATTTGATGCCAACGTTAACTCTAATAAGAAATAAACATCCCGGCTACAGAAAAACAGCCTGTTTATGGAAAGTTCTCACTTGGTGCTTTTTGAAAATGATCATAAGTCTTGTTGCAATAATTCGACTTTTCCTTTTATTTTCCACTCATATATTCACTGAGACTACCATTAAAAGAGTGAAACCTAGCACTTCAGATAGAAGAAAATAATTTGGCTTTAATATAAATTCACGCTGCAAATGAATTCTGGAGGAAAGGCACATTCTGACAGCTGTTTCCAGTTCATTGTGCCCCTTAAAAAAAGACATTTGTTTTCAATTTGTCTATAAATAATGGAGAAAAACACAGCTGAAAGGCCCAGTGTGATTTTTATAGAAAGTTCATTTTTGGAAATCTGATAAGCTTATAACCACATATGTTTGAAATCACTATAATGTAAAATACTGAAACTTAAAAAAACTACTTGTCAAGCAATCTAATGTTTATTTTATCCAGCACTTAGTGGCATTTATCTGATATGTTGTGTTTTAAGATATTTTATATCTAAATTTTGAAAACCCGTGGGTGCTTGTTGTCCTGAATAGGGAGGATTTTACAACATGTCAGAGATGTCCCAGTTCAGGAAGGTATTGAACCATGTGAAGAGCCTCTGCTGTACTCAAGGGAACTAGTCACATGGTTAAAGTTCTGCATGCGTTTAAGCATTATGCTGAATCAGGCTGGAATGATTGTTGTCTCTAATAGCGTAAGGAAAGTACTGGATGACAGGAACTCAAGTTTAACAGATCTCTATGTGATTGATTCCCTCCTGGGGTGCCACCTGGAACTGGCGTATCTCTGACTCACTAGCCTGGGCTCCCTCTTAGCAATGTGAGTGGAAACGTAGACTGGTGGGTAAGGGGGTTCCATTAGAGTGGCACTCCATCACTCTCTGATCTTGACTGTTTGGTGTGACCTCAGGCAAATCCCTTAACCTTTGTCTCACTTTCTCCATTTGTAAACTGGAAAGAACTTAGATTCTGAACAGTTTGGGGCAAAGACATCTGTATTAAGCATTTCAACAGAAGACTGCAGCAAAAGAAAAGTACAGCATTCAATAAGTGAGCAAGACTAAGCACTCCTAATTCAACTCTGGATGCATGGTATCCTCGGCATCTACCCCTCCTCTTGAGTCTAACTGATAAGCATACAGTAAACCCTCGAAATACATAGCTTCAAGTTGTGCTTAACTCACTTTAATGCAAGTTAAGCACAAGTTGAAGCTGCTCTATGACTCTTAGCCTGCCTAGCTGTCCGCAGCTGTCAGAAGCTAGACAGGCTAAGAGCCCCTTCTCCCTGCCTTCCCCCAGCCACGTGGCTGTCAGCTTTTAGCCTGCCTAGCTGTCTGCAAGCTAACAAACCCTTCTCCCTGCCTTCCCTGGGGAGGCAGGGAAAAGCAGCCAGGAAACTGACCAGTCCTGGTGGGCTGATCAGTTTCCTGAGTCTGGCAAATGGCAGGGACCTGGGAATCAAACGGCAGCCCGGGTCCTGGCTCCACACCCCAACTTGCCTGAAAATTTGAGTTACATGGGTGTCGCAGGAACACAACCCCCACATAACTTGGGGTTTTACTGTAGTTAGGTTGAGTTACTGGTATACAATCAAAGTAAGTGAAGTTGAACTGAATTCTTGGAGAATCCCAGCACAGGGACCATTTTTATTATTATTATGCGTGTGTACTGTACCTAGTAGTGATCTCATAGGGCTGCTCTGAGGATTCGTTAGCCCATGTGCAAAAGGTTATTTGAAAATGAAAGGCTCTAAGCCTAAATCCGTCCAACTCTGCTGAATAGGCTAGTTGAGGGAAGGGAGCATTGCCAATGACATTTTTTTAGGCCTCTCAATCCTATCTCAGCCTCTCCTGGCCCCTCACCCAATAACTTAAAGCAACTTCAGCAGGGGTCTCACCAACAGCTTCCAATGGACCATTCAGACAGTCCTCTCTTGCTTGTCACAACACATCAGATGAATGTGGATTATATATGATTCTGATCTAGCCAGTATATTTAATATACTTACCGGCAAGCTGCTATTAGCAAATACTTTTCAGGTAAAGCTTCAAAGACTAGTTCAGCTTTGACCTGAGCCACCCAAGCCTCCTGCTGGAAGGAGCGTTAGCAATTGGTAACAGGGGCTGCTCTTTGCTTGTGCCAGTCTTCTGTATGGAGCCGACATGCAGGCCTTAATAATAAATGGAAAGGTTTCATTATGGAGATGGCACTTCCTACAAGAGGGAGCCTATTCAACTGAAGGAAGGAAGTCCAGCAAGGAGCTGGAAAGCACTTGCAGAAGACCCAGGGTCAGAAAGGACCTTGGAACACATTCTCCCTGCCATTCAAATGGAGAAGCCTGGCTGGAGCCACCTGGCCAGTGGAATGGGGCAAGGAGAGGAAGAGAGTCTTAAGCAGAAAAGGTTTTTGGAATCACTGCATAACAGGACCTGGGCTGTGGGACTAAGTATTGCGTCCAGCCAACTGTTTAAGGCAAGACTGTGAAAGACTGTTTTATGTTGAATTGGGATATTAATAAACCAACCCCCACCAAGACATGCCATTCAACCCAAGAGAGCCTATAGCAATCAATAAGGCACCTAAAGGAAGAAACTGAAGCAGTGTATAAAACCAATGCTACAAGCCATTTAAGAAGTGTGCCCTTTGGAATCTCACCTTTGTTTCATATCCCTGCAATGAAGAGAACTTGCCCCAAGATGACCCTTGCCCAAAGCTTCATGCATCCTCCTTGGAAAATTCTTGGACATAAACTACTTTTCAAATTTTAAAAATAAATGTTGATATTTCCCTTTGTTCTTCCTACTTAAAATATGTGGGTCAGCAAAGATGATAAATAAACATCATAGAATCATAGAACATTCAATTGACAATGAGTAGTTTAAGCATAATAATAAAAAGCAGTTTGAATGCAGCAATATTACACTTACACACTTTCCAGCCATAAAACTGCATAAACTTCAGAGTCATTTACGGAGAATGCCCATTTACAAAAGAGCCACCATAAACTCAGTTCTCACTGGGACTAAGGTCACATACCACTCTCAGCTAAGATGCCTGCCACGGCCCTATAGTTAGCACAGGTAGAAGTTTAGGTTGCTAGCTAGCAAATTCTTACACACTGAGATCACAGAAACAAAACAAAGTGCTAGCTGTATTGTCTTACCCCATCTCTGCAAAGACTTTGCAAGGTTGTTCCATGTGCATCAGGCTCCACTGCTTCAGAAGGGAGAGCACATACCAGAATAACAATATGAAGGAGATTAATCTTTGTGATGAACATAGTCTGTTTTCAAAACCCAAGGTACTACACAAAACCAGTTGCTTGAAAATGCTGCGTTATTTCTAACAAGGCCAGAGAAGTATCCAATGAGCTTGATTCTGATTTCACTTGCAAAGAGGTAAATCAAGAGTAACTCCATTGGTGTCCAATGGGATCACTTTTATGAAAGCTACTAAGAGGGAGGCTGCCTTTAAACATCCCTCTCAGAAGACAGCAGTCAATAAGTAATTAATCCAAATGAACTATAGTATGAAACAGATTTTGATCATGAAATTTAAAAAGCCTATATCTGCAAGGCTATGTCACATTGCTGACACACAGATCCCTTCCCCAAGCCCCTTAATTTAAGTCATGACAGATTGGTTCCTGTCATCTTAGATAATTCCTTACTGTTTGACTCTGGGTTATAGACACTCATGCCCAATGGTGGGAGCCAGCTATAATGAGACCCAGGCCTAGGATCACTTGAAAGCAGGGTCTGGGGACAAGCTGTGGATCTGAACCATATTCAGAGTACATAGACAATCCAAATGCAGCTTAAATATCAAAGCCAAGCTTGAGGCACTCCAGGGGTTTAGATATCAGGAGAAAGGGGCAAAGCTGGAAAAAGGTCAGAATAGGGCATGGATAAGGCTGAAGCAGCCTGGAAGAAGGCAAGAGCAGGCTGAACATAAAAGGTATTTCTAACAGAACAGGCAGGATCCTGGCTGAGCAATGCTGTTGCAGAGACTAACTTATAGCTTTTGTCAGAATCAGTGGAATAACCGTGCCTGGTGGTCATCTGACCCAGACGTGCTTACTGATTGGTAGCTGCAGCATGCACGAGGGCTGAGCAATACAGCTGAGTTGCTGCAACATGCCTGGGGACTTGTCTACATTTCCATGAGGCTCGACCTTGACCGGGTCAATCTTCCAGAGTTCAGTTTTACCCCTCTAGTAAAGACACATGAAATTGATCTGCCTGGGGCCAGCAGTTAACCCCTGTACTTGCTATCACAAGGGGTAAGAAATGTAGAAGTGAGAAATGCTCCTGTTGCCCTGCCTTAGCGAAGACAGTCAAAACAGAATTTCTGATATGTCGATTCTAGATACTCAATTGCTGTAGCTAGAATTGAGTATCTGAAATCAACTGTCAGGTCTAATGTAGACCTGGCCTGAGTGATGAATCATTGCTGTCTTGAGTCACAGCACCTGCATGAGCAGCCCTGGTGTGACTGTGGGTTTGTACCTCATGCTTACAAACAAACAAAAAAAACCTGTGACAAGAAACTCTCCTACCACACACTGCATCAGTTTCCAGTGTAGGGTATTTCCTGTTTGCTTGTTTATTTTCTTTAACCAGAAGTAATTTGTTGATGCAGCTCGCTTCCTCAGGCAAAGGGTTGCAAGTTGTACTGTGATCAAAATGTCATCCATTCCACCGACGTGCACACTGTAAGGACCAGGAAACAAACGTTGATCTCTGCACAGTAAGGCTGAAGTTAGTACACGACAAGTCCTATTTTATTTAAATGTTGCGTGGGGGTGGGCCTCTAAAAAATAAATAGCAAAAAGTGATGAGGGCTGCTGCTACACGGCTACACAGTTGTTGCAGGATGTGTATGCAGCATCGGGGGTAGGGGGCTGTTAGTCGTTTGCCATCCCCAGTGGTTGATTGAATCGTTGCATTCTCAGCCAAGATAAAGTACAACAGTCTTAATGGCTTAGCACTTGGAATATTTTTCAGTACATACAAGCAACATGTTCTGCACCTTTTTTTAATGAAACCTTTCCTCTATAGCCAGTAAAGAGATTATGAATAATAAATCAGCTGGAAGTTGCAGAGCTGTTCAAGTGTTACAACGTCGTGCTATTCAGCAACACAAACAACTCTCCTATAGTACAGAACTATTACACAGCATAGTGTTTACTGTACATATAATATTAGGTGTAAGACTATGCAGTATAATATAGCACATACTATATTATGAAATAGGCTGTAGTATTTTATTCCCAATCTCATGCAAGCTCCTATGGACTATTTCCATGGCACCTTTTATCTTCATAATGTGTTTTATTCTTATTGTGCAGATTTAAAAATCTAAGACACACAAGTCTGTTACTTGCTCACTAGTGCCAGGAATAAAATCTACTTCCCTCAGTCCTGTGTTTTCTATAAACCATGTTTTATGTTAAATCTCAGAGGTTCAGAAGTTTGCTTTACTCTTTAATGTCAAAAGCTCATTTCAAAGGCACCCTGATTTTGGCTGTGTATAACCCTGAAAATATAGCAGCGATCTAACTGAAAAGCTTTGACTGACATCTGATTCAGCAAGGAGCTACAATATGATAATAGTGAAGTCACTACAGGAAACAAGAACTTAATCTTTGATTATTTCCCAGTGTAAATATTTAAAAAAAAGTGATATTTTAAAAACAACAAAATGCCATTTGGAGATAAGGGGATTTGTAAACGTTTTCTTATGTGGTACAAGTTCTTTTGCTTAACTAACTAAACTCCTTCATTCTATGGAAATATAGAAACTTATTAAAATATGTATGCAGGAACAGAGAGTGTTATAGTCTTAAAACCAGTTTTCCTGTTAATAGTCTAGTGTTTCCTATAAGGGGAAGTTGTCAGCATAGGCAAGCATTGGCAAAACATATTTAAAGTTTATTTCAGCATTGTCTTTAAGTAGCCTAAGCGTGTGTGGATATCCTGCCTATCTGCACCTGTTTACATTGCCTGCATTGATTTGCCTATAGGACTCAGCCAAAGAAGTCAGTCTACTATATTTTATCTTATACATACAAGAGGGTCTATCAACCACAAGACTTCTTTATTCCTTGTTTCCTTTCAGGGTGGGCAAGGCATTTACTAGTCCCTTTTTAAAGCTTCAGTTGCAAATGGTTATTCCTCCACTTTGAATGTGCAAAGCCACAAATTGTTAGTCTTTTAAAGGGAAAAATTAAAATAATTTTTGACTTCTATAAGTAACATTAAAAAACAAAATGATTTAGTACAAAATTCAGAGGCATGAACTGTTGTAAAATGTGGCCATTCAAGGCACTCAGACAGAGTACTCCTTTTGTTTGCAAGCTGTAAGGTCCTCCAGTCATAACATGAGGGAGGAAGAGGAGGAGTGGGGAGTTACAGCAGGTGCAGTGGCTTGATTCAGAAGTGGGCTGACCCTCTGTAGGAGCATGGCAAGAATTTCAAATGGGATTAGCCACCCAAACAAGAAAAAGGTCACACTTGACATTTCCACTGGAAATTCTAATGCAAATAGAGCTCTGATACCCCTGACATTTTTTCACACACATCTAATAGCCATACATATGTAAAAGGAAAATGAGAAAACATGATGACTAATTTATGTAAATCTTGTAAGCCAGTAACATTAAGGGCTGACTTCACAGAAATGTTCTCAGCCAAAACGCACCATATTATATAGCATTCTTTTATTCTGTTTACTACCATTTTGGAGTTGGTTTATTTTGATAGGATGGTTGATTGTTTAGTTCTGGAAAAGTGTGCAACACTACATGACATCCAGGAGATGCAGTGCTTACTTCAGATAAGGAATTTAGAATCTAAACTGAATGGGTCTTTTAAAAGGCTTGGGAAAGAGTAGCTACTTTTGAACCTTAACTGAAGCCTTCTGCAAATGATCTGGAAGATTAGAACAAAACAATCTTCCCCAGACTTGAATTGGAGAAAGTCTGACTCTTTTGGAGCAATAGGTATATTTTATATTAAGGTAGAATGCTTAAAACATAAGTATTCCAAATTAAAATGGAATATCATTGTGCTGAGACAAAATCTTCTCCATTCTGAGATGCTTTCACAAGAGCAATAAGTCATGTCTCACTGCACTCAAATAACTGCTATGAAGCCACTAAGTGATTACAACAATTTCTAAATTATTCTCCATCTTGCCAAGCCTAAGTTTCCTGTTACTACTCTTTCCTTTTCATAATCATCGTCACAGAAATAGATAGAACATAACATGGTTTGGATGAGTTGGAAGAAAATGGAAAATACTAAGATGACTGGCAGTGTTTTTTCACAATGAAAAAGTAACTATAGCATGAGTCATTAAAATGAATTTGTACTGTATTGTGGCATTTGCCATTATGGTATTTGCAATGTTCTCTATATTCAGAATAGGAGACAGAGCCAATAATATTATAAATGTAAAAACTGGAAATAATAAATACCCACCGCAAAATTTCTGATTGAAGATTCACCAGTGTAAGGGCACAGTCCTACAAGCCTGCTTTGTTAACAGTATTTAATCACTAAAATAATCTCTTTGACTTCAAAGTGGAAATATACAAGAGTTACACTATTGTAACAGGTACCAAAGGGATAGCCATGTTAGCCTGTTTCCGCAAAAACATGCATCTAACAAAGTGAGTCTTTGCCCTCGAAAGCTTATGCTCCAGAAAATTTGTTAATCTATAAATTCCACAGGACTTCCCTATCGCAACAAAAAGCAGAATCTTGCTCCTAATTTTAATATAAACTGAATCTCACTTGTCTGGCATGGTCAGGCCCTGATGGGTCCTGAACGAGAGAATTTGCTGGATGAGGGATGGTCCAGGGCTTCTGCCTCCATACAGCCTTGCACTCCTGGGGCTGCCATGGCCCCAGCTGTCAGCCTTCCTCCTCCAGGACTTTAGACCCAGGCTGTGCTCCCCAGCTCTGTCCCTTGGCTCTGCAAGGCAGGCAGGGGTCTCCTGCTCCCATCCCGCACTGTTATAATGGCTCTAGCTCCCAGCCCTGCTTTGTTGTGGGGCAGGAAGGGGCTGTGGCTCCTGGCCCCATGCTGTTGCAGGTCAGGCAGGGGTTCTGGCTCTCAGTCCCTCTGCTGTGGGGCAGATGCTGGATTTGAGAGGTGCATCCTGCATATTTACTCAACAAGAATGTCTTGTTAAAGCAGAGACAAGTTCTACTTGCCACATTGTATCTAAATAATCAAAATCAACACTTAGCTAATTTTCTTAAAACTTGTTACCTGCCTAGATTTTTTTTAAACTGTGTTTAAATGATAAGTTCATTCAAAACAGGAAAATATAAGTGAGATTTCAGCAATATAAAAAGTAAGATCAGAAGCCTACAAGCACTTATCCACAGAGACAAATGTATTGCACACGTTGTCCCACTGTCTGAATTTCAAGTTAAGTGAAGAAACAAGATGCAAAGAAATGCTTTGTTTCTCAAGAAAGTAGTACTGCATAAGAAAAAACTAAGAAGTTTAGAGAATGCAGTTTTGTCAGATGTGAAAATAGCCTCAAACTTGTGAAATTATTTCAGTACTCTTTTCATTTACTTTTATAAACTATTTTCCACACACTTTTATATGTCATTTATATTGTGTTATGGCTTCAGTGTAATTTATTCAGACATGTTCTCTTTATCAAAACACCTAGAAAAATACTAGGAGAAAATGTTCAGACAAAGAAAGAACACTACCTCACACTTAACAATTTCTAAACTGCTGATAAAACAAAAAAGCAGTTCTGTAGCACTTTAAAGACTAACAAAATAATTTATTAGGTGATGAGCTTTCATGGGACAGACCCACTGTGACTAAACTGATGAGGTGAAACTAAATATTCAGAAATCAAGGAAAGCAGTGCCTGTGCTCTCTTACCACTCTCTTACGATTCCCAGGTAGGGAAGGAAGTTCTCTTTCTAGGTGATTTCTACAGAGTTCCTGGCCAGGTGCTTCAATCTCCCATTCTGGACATCAGTAGAGATCTTCACTGTGATTAGGTCTGCTCCAAGCTAGGACTACCATCATCGTATCCTTAAATGCAGTACAGTAAACCCTCAATTTAATGGACTAATAGTGGGGAAGGGGCGTCTGTTAATGCCAAAAGTCTATTATATCCGAATGGTTATACCATATGGTGATGCACGGACCATCCCAGCCCATCACTCACTCCTGCCCTCTGCCCCCACCTTCCCTTCCCCTCTCCTGCCCCTTTCTTCTCCCCACACCTCCATCTCCCTCTCCCAATTACCAGGAGAGGAGCTGAACGCCAGCCTGGCTCCTTCCACCTCCTGCAGCTCTCAAGGGTGCGGCTTCTCCAGCTCAGGCTCTGAGCCACCCACTTGAAGGTAGAGCATGGCCAGCCCCACCCTGCCAGTGGGCAGCAGCCTCCAAAACCATGGCTGCTGCTCAGTGACATTGCAGGCAGTGGCAGCTGGGTGCCAATATGCTCAACACACACAGGGCTTCGGGAGGAGAGCTCCTGCACCTCATCAAAGCCCCCCGCCTCCTCTGGCCCCAGTGGCCCCAGCTGCTTCAGTAGCCCCTCCAGCCCCAGCCACTCTGGCAGCTCCTCCAGCCCCAGCAATGGCTTTGGTGAGTTGCCAGCATTTATTTCGGCAGAGGGAGGGGGTTGTCAGATAGCTCCATTATTGCTGAAGTCCATTAGATCAGAGTCCGTTAAATCAAGAGTTTACTCTACAGACTTACCCTATGAGACAAGGAATAATGGTCTGAAGTTGAAGAGGGAGAGGTGTAGGTTAGATATTGGGAAAAACTACTTCACCAGGTGGGTGGTGAAGCATTGGAATGTGTTGCCTAGAGAAGTGGTGGATTCTCCAGCCCTTGAGGTTTTTAAGTCCCAGCTGGACAAGGTCCTGGCTGGGATGACTTGGTGGCGGTTGATCCTGCCTGAAGCAGGGGGCTGGACTAGATGACCTCCTGAGGTCCCTTCCAGCCCTGTGATTCTGTGAGTCCCCCTGGCGAGGTGTTTAATCCGCAGCAAACCTAATAATAGTATGTCTCTACACTGCATCTGTGAGCATGCCTCCCAGCCTCTAGCTTTGGTGACATGAAGCCTCTGAAGACTGATATCACCCCCAGGTTCTAAAGCTGAAGACATAGTGTGTATACAGCTATTTACAGAGCACTATCACAAGCACCATTTACACAAGTCAGTGGACCCAGGCTGGGAGCCTCACTCCCAATTTCAGTGTACGCATAGTCCCAGGGTCCGGTAGCAGCAGTCGGTCCCGGGCCCTGAACTGCACAATCCATAAAGCTATTGCTGCAACAGAAGCCAGAATAAGAAGACTATTTTGAGTAAGACAGAAGAAACAGGTGGACAACACTATGGTCCATGGGCTAAAGGGAAGCAAGAGCTGAAATCAGTGCTTGGAGCAGGGGTGGGCAATATACGGCCTGCCAAGCCTTTTGATCAGACCTGCAACTGGCTCGTAGGGCTGCAGAGCTTCAGGTGCTGCCCCTCCTCCTGCAAAATCTCTCAGCTCCCATTGGCCAAAAACCGGCCAATGGGAGGTGAGAGATTCTTCTGGGGGCAGCATGCAAAGTCCTTGCCCTCCCCATTGCAGAGACACACATGGAACAGCCATTGGGTGGGGCTGCTGGAAGGCAGGGAAGCTTGCCTGAGAGTACTGCTAGCCAGGAGCTGCCTAGGTAAGCACTTCCACACCACAGCCTTCCTCCAGCACCAGACCCCAACTTCCTCCAGACCATGCACCACCTTCCTACGTCCCTCCCCCAGGTTAGTATCCTCTCCTGCACCCATACCCACTCCCAGACACTGCATCCCAATACCCCATCCCAGGTCACCACCCAAACCCTCTGCACCCTCTCCTACATCCCTCCCCAAAGCAAATGCCCTCTCCTGTATCCATAAATCCTCTTGGACCCTGCCCCCTTATCCCCTGCCCCAGATCATAACCCCCTACAACACCCAAACTCCCTCTCAGACCCCATACCGTCTCATGCACCCAGAGGGGCTGACAACTACCACAGGCCTGGGGGCAGGATGTGGGGAGGCCCTGTTCCCCCAGAAAGGATGGAGCCTCGGGCAGAAGGGGTGGGCCTGAGAGCCATCAGCCCCTTGTGCAGTCTGGAGCAGGGTTCCAAGTTGCAGCTTTGTCAGGCATAAGTTGCAAAATAAATGGGAAGTTTAAGATTTCCCTAGGGCTTTCTTAAAATAAATTGTAGTTGATACATTCACTGAGCTGCACATGATGCATCAATGAATAATTAAGCAGGAAATCAAAAGGAAAATGCCTCTCAGAGTCAAACTGCAAGGACAGAAAGAGGTTTGCCACGCTGGACAATTTAATCAACTAACAAAAATCCTCCCAGTGTTATCCACTCTTGTTTGTTTTGCATCTGCCTTTCTGAAGTGTATTCAGTGAGTAAACAGTTGGAACGGAAATATCTGAAAACACAGTTTTGCAACAGGTGTGCAAAAGGGTGTTACAGTACTGCAGCAGAGTCCATTTGGCTGCCTTTACCGTCAGGGCAGTATTGCCTAGTGATACGTCACTACAGTTGTCTTCCTTAGCAGGGCTGTGTGGCCCTATGGTAAGAGTCAATATGGCTGACCTGCCCCCCCTTAGCAGGGCTGTGTGGCCTGGTGGCCAGAGGAGTGTAAGCCATGACTCAGACTTCCCTACTCCACCCGTGCCCAGCCTATGGCCATGTGGGTGGCAAGTATATTGGATCCATCTAACTTCTTCTTCAGTTTTACATTCAAATCAATGACTAATCCCCCTGACTACTTTTTATACTGTCTTCCAGGCACATGGGCTATGGGTCACCTGGGTCTCCAGCCAGTGAAGCTCACAATGGTTCTAATGTCCCCCAGGGCATCCACAAGTAGCCAGGTATGCGCCTGGGTCTTACTGCGGCTGGCCTCAGCAACTTGGGGCTCCATCAGCTTCTAGGCAGGAGTCCAAACAATGCACCAACCATGACTGAACTGAGCTGCTCCCTTTTACACTGAGGCTTCAGTTCAACAATGCCCAGCAGGGAGGAGTGGGTTTCGCTTCCTCTGCAGAGTATGGGATTACCCCCTTCTTGTCCACTGTGCAGCAAGTACAATATTCAATCACACATCACTAAAAATGCTACAAATGGCTTAGTTTTATCATGTCTAACTAGTTACTAATGATGACAGGGTTGTTGATAGGTGGAAATAGCCTTAAAATACACTTCTGTGGGTTCTTATATCTAATGACGAGAAATAGGCATGGTATGTTGTCTGATTCAGGGAAATATTCTTCCACTGTATAAAAGTCATCATTTACTTTTCATACTATTTGTTCCACAAATATCACATTCTATTTTGTTCTTGACTGACTAATGAATATCATAGAGTTATCACTGAGCTCACATAAAAGATATGACAAATGGAAAGAAATAAAAATAATTCGCTAGCAAGAATTTTCCTGTGCAGGTCGCCCAAGAATGTTCTGAGCTCTGAGCTATCCCAACCATGACAAAATAAAGAAAAATTACCTAAGACAGAATTAGTAAATCATTTAAATAGTTTGTAATAACACTAATTCAGAGTGGTGAGAGAAGGACAAACAATTACAATTTCTTCAGCCACAAGATATGGCCTTCTTTGTTTTCTTCCCATATGTCAGTAATTTCAAGTAAAGAACTTTCCCCTGAACTGCTTCCAGTCAGTGACTGGGTCTGCTCTTCTCAGTCTATGTAGTTTTGCTTGCAAATAAAGTTATGTTTTAAAACATTTTATTGATGTCTTTTTGATTACCTCACCTACAGTGCTTTCAAGGCTGCATAGAAAAGAGAAAATGGTTGGTGTTCCCTTACTTGGTCTCCCACCTCTCCAGATATTCAAAATGTTATTTTAAGAAAGAAAATTGTATTTGCCCACTGACCTCAACCAATTCTAGATCTCATGAATTTTCTTCATTTACTCCTAAGCAATTAACACTAAGTTTAGTCAAACTTTTTTCAGAAGTCCAAAGCCCTTGATCATTTAGCTTCCCATTGGCTCCAGCAGTCCAACCTTCACAAGTTTATGGCACCATGACTGGAACTGTACACAGTATTTTAATTCATGTTTTATTGCTGCTAGTGCCTCATATTGTACTGCACATAGTACTAAGATATCTTCTGTAAAGGAGCTTTTCCTACCTCTATGCGTACACCAAAACCTTGTTCGCGTTTCACATTACTGCCAATTGTTGTGCAGATGAATTCAGAAGCAATATCCACAACTGAAATCATTTGTACTGCTTTTATGCAAATTCAGTGGCCTTTTTAATTACCTGACAGTGACTTTAAGCTGTCATGACAGTCCATCTCAGCCAAATTTCTCCTCCTCCTTCTTCATTTTGTCTTACAAGAGTATTTAGCAACATCTCATATATAACATACAAGGTGCTTTACATGCAAATTAAACCAACTGGTCTTATCGCTCACCAACACAAGTGTCCCAGCGGCAAGTACCTGATCCAGGAGTTCTGAAACGATGTGTATAGTGTAGGTGTTGGAAGCCATTGAAGCCAACAGAAAACTCTGTATATAATGGAAACCACTTCAAGCCAGGAGGTGTGGCAGCACCCCAGGAACTCTTAGTTCCAGCACCTGACTCAAAGCCCACTGAACTCAGTGGCAAAAGAGTCACTGATTTGAAAGAGGTTTGGATCAGGCAGTATGAACATAGTGGAAACTCCCTGTCCCCTGCTAGGATCATCGCTCAATGTCAGGGAGTTCCCACCAGTTACAGGGGGTTTCACTGAAAATTTTTATCAGAAGTGGAATTGCTCAGACTCAGATCTTGGGTTCCATTCCAAGCGCCCACTAAGCTTAACCCCTTCCAATCTGTCCCTACCCCAGCCCTGTCTGTTCAGCACTCTTGGCTCCTCACCCCTATTGCCTCACCTAACAACCCCGTCTCCATTCCTTTAGCTTCCTGTACCTGTCTCCTTGCCCATTATAGCCTTGAACCCTGACCATCCTCCTTTATTACATATTTCCTATCCCCGGCCCCCTTTTCTTTGTCCCCCAAATAATCACCCCCAATGTCTTTATCTTGTCAGTTCCAATCCCTACCATACACACTGGTTCACAGTCCCCTTGCACAACCAGTCACAGTCCCTCCCCTCCGACTCTCAGTCCCAGTCTCCATCATTGTTCCTATACCCCGTTTCCCTGTCTATCTTCCAGACTTCTCCCCATACAAAGTCCCAGTCACCTCTCACACCATCCAACTTCAGTCCCAATTTCCAATTCTCTATACTCCTACTAGGCCTCTTCTCCCAATCAACTTCCTCTGCCCCCGGTGTCCTGCTCTCACACCACTATCCCATATACACAATACGCAGTACCCCTTATATTGATTGTATATGATGAAAGATGTTAAGGCTATAAGCATATACAGCTAGTTAATTTTGCAGAGAAAATAATATACACAGGGAAAGAGGAAAACTCCACATTTTTTTACTCAATTTTCTCCAAATCTTTACCAGCACAGATCAGAGTGAGGCTCCTTATCAAATGGACAATTTGGGTTCTAAGTGACCACCTAATATTACCCTGGGCTTCCCATTTCTTTTTTAAACACAGTCTGAGTGTCCTAGTGGAGAAGGGATGGCAATCATACTCAAATTGCCTTCCATTAAATTATTAGGGTTTCCAGTTAGAAACTTCCTTTTAAACATATTCAAGTTTGATAAGGTTTTTACCATTAAGTGGGCGTGGACAGTGCTACTAGGCTGCGTTGGTCCGTTCTGACATGTCGTTGTACTTTCCGTTATGTAACAACGCTCGCAACCTTAGAAACCCTTATAATAAATGAATGTACACACAATTCAGTACATAAATCATCTTTCTAGCTCGCTAACTAAAATCCCACCTTCTTTGGGTCCTTTGCCTCTTTCATCTCCATCAGTGCAATGTCCATTTCTAGTCTCATCTCATTTCACAGCACTGCTTTGCACTGCTGGGAATAGCAGCCTCAACCACCACTGGCCTGCTTCTCCCTCAAGTATCTTTGCCTTCTTCCAGACTTACCCTTAAGCATGGAGCAGCTTCCTTGCTTGATGCGTGTAGCCACTATTCTTTATTCCTTCCAAACCATTCAGTGGACTCACCTTTCCCATGACTTCCCTGATAAATGGCCTTGCGTGATAATGGCTAGCCAGTTGGCTTGACAGAGAAGTTTTAACTCTTCATTGCGTTGCTTCTCAGAACAAACACATCTACAACAACAAAAACAAAAATATAATGCCTCGAAATTTGACACTTGGCAATTATATGCAATATTGTGGTCCTGTTACTGCCATTATTGAGTTGACGGTCATCTGTCACTTCCTTCGTCTCCTGCTGTATGTCATGTCACATCTTGTCCCTATTTAGTTAGCAAGCTCATATCAGTGGGTCTGCTTCTTATTGGTGTTTGTACAGAGTCACGAAAAAAGGATCACTAATACATATAATAAACTGTCTTGGTATTCTGAATTAAAAATCTAAGCCAAATGATGTGTGAGTTCACCCAACTTAATGTACGAACAAACATTTAAAAATATTTATTTTTGGCACTGTTCAAAACTTTAAAAAAAAAGTCTTCTGAGCTGTTTACTACAGTGTAAGCTAATTTTGAAGGACTTGTCTGGGCTGCCAAATATCCCATATATAAATGTCCTATCAAATTTGGTAGCAATGAAAACAACACAAGTCTATAAAAATTAGTCTAAACATTCCATAACATTTCCAGAGAATCCTATAGGCTGGTACAAAGATTCTATAGACAGGTGACCTTTTTTTTTTTATTAACTTCCCTGGGAACGGAAGCCAGACGCATGTTTTTTTTTTTTACTGGGCTATAGATTGTCATATTGAACGCATTTTGAAAACTTCCTTGACCACAGCTTTTCAGTCCATGAGTGAATTGTGGTATAATCAGACCAGCAGACAGCATGCAGCAGATGGGGCAATTGCCCTGGGGCTTGATGATCCAAAAGGCCCTGGGCAGTGGCAGATGACAGATTTGCCAGGTCTCTGGGCAATGTGCAGGGGGAGGGAGCGGTGTACTCTTGGAAGGGGCAGGTCCTCAGGCAGAAAGGGTGAGACTGGGGGCAGCCAGCCTTCAGTGCTGCCTGAGCATACCCCACACAGCAGCAGCCTAGTGCACTGCCTGTTGCTCTGGTGGTCATTTAAAGGGCCTGAGGCAATTGCTCCCCCACGCGTGAGCCTGGGCCCGCTGCATCACCAGTGCCAGCCAGAGCCTCGGGCTGTTAAAATCATTGCTGGAGCCCTGGGTACTTCGCTCTATGAAGCACTAAGGGCTGGCTGGTGAGAGAAGGGTGTAGTGTAGTCCCTGCCACACTGAAGTCTCATTGCCCCTCCTGCCGTTGCCCCACCACTTCCCCCTGAGGCCCCCATTCTGTTGGCCCCCTGGGTATAATAATCCATGTAGCCGTGGTCATACCAGTTCCAGGTTGTGAAAGAGACGATATCTTTCACTGGACCAAGTCGGCTGGGGAGACAGACAAGCTTTTGAGCCACACAGAGCTCTTCAAGTCCTGAAGCAGAGAGAGACTGGGTTTTGAGGTCTAACCTCAGCTGGGACAGCCTTTTTCACCACAAATCTGCCACAGACACTCACCACCCCTGAAGCTCACATGCCTGTACATACACATACAATACACTGTAAGAGAATCTGTTTCCTATTTCTCTTTGTTAGCTTTGACTGCAAACTCTAGCTGCTTGGCAAAGAGGGAAAGTTGATTTGTAAATACGTGTAAGACTGGTATAAAAATACACCGAATTTTTTTTGCAGTTTATTAAAGTATTTTTTTAAATAATTAATCGTGGTCTGTGAGGCTGCTTTATACAATCCCATTCCCCCTTTCCCCCAGCTATCCCACATGAGGCCTTAGCGGTACTAAAATTTTGCAAAGACTTGCATTGTTCTCCCTGACACCGGATCAGTGAACACAAAAAAGCAACTGCCAGCTCAAAAGCAATCCGGTGATAGAGCCTGGTGCTATCTAATCAAGGGCAAAAGGTCACTTCCGAACAACTGGGCAATAAAAGATTATTTCCAGCCACAGAACAGAAAGGCCCAGTGGTAGATGGTTGAAGGGGAGGTGGGGGGGCTTGGAAGGAGGGCAAAAGGGCTCCCGTCTGTGGGAGGAAGTGCATTGAATAAAGCCAGCAGACGGGAACCATCTGGCTCTGTGCGTGGTCTGTTCTTAAGAAGAGAGAGAAAGCCGCCTCAGAGGGGCCAGTGACTCCATGCAATGATTCAAACTTTTAAAAACAGCTTTCCCAGGCACCAAGAAACAGAAAAAAAGAGAGCGTTCCCAACAGAGGGACATCATGTCTTATTGAATGCCGGCTACAAGCCACATCCCTATTTTAATTCAGCAATGATAGATTGATAAGACCAATGAAGAAGGCCCCATGGGTAACTAGGCAGGTTTTGTTTGTTTGTTTTAGTTAAAGCAGATTATTTTTAAAAAAATAATAAAAATTCAACCTTCTCGAGTTAATCTTATATCCATTCAGAATATTTTCTAAAGCAATTTGTTTTAAAAAAAGATCAATTTCAATTCTTTGACAAATGTCTTCTGTATTATTTATCTCTCATGCTGTGTTGCTTGTCTCTCTACTTGTTATAAGGCCTTGTTTGAATGGAAGCAAGAAAATAAAAGAGAAGGATTACATTCAGTCCAGTTGCCATGGCCTGTGGAAGAGCAGAATTACAATCATTTCTGTACAAATACAGTACAAACGCAGTGACCTCCACAGTAGCAGTACACGTCCTTACTTTCAATACATGGTTTGCACTGGATGCATGTGGCACGCTGTATGTAGGAACTGAATCAGTGCAGCTATGCAAAAACCTAGCACATATTCAGTTCACTTGCGAAGTAATTCAGTCCAAATCAAACTAAACCAAAATTCACAGACCTGGAAGTTAGGAGTGTCCCTGGTGCTTTGGGCAATATTCCCTTTTCTGGAGAGACTGGCAGGGGGCATTGCTCTGCTACTTGCAACTTGCTGCCAGTCACAATGGCTGATCTCAGAGAAGGTTTAGTTCCGAGACTGAGCTTGACATTAATTGGTTTCTAAATACAGTATAAACATCCTGAATTTTTGACCCAGCAAGTTCAAGAATATGGACCTGAGCAAATGTCCACTATTTAATCCACTCCCACCTTTTTTTTTTTAAACACGTGTACCTATACACGTATACTTCCTCTGCTTAAAAAGTAGCTAGTAATATCAAGCATGACAGAATCCAGTCTATACACTACAAGGTACAAGGTAGAAAACCCCCAGTTTGATCAATCAGCCTAAGTGGGCACAAAAATATTGTAATATTTGCAAAATGAGTTTACCCTATAAGAGACCACTAATCTAAGACTGTTACATCATAATTCTGCCTGAGTTTCAGTTAGTCTGGCATTTGGAGAAATAAGGTGAAAGACAGAGAAATTCTGACATTAAAATAGACCATGTTAAAAAGTCACAAAACAATGAAATCTGGCAAAATTCTGCATGTGGCATGCTCCTTTTCTTACCTCTCCATATAGCTTTGTCTTCACTTTCTTACATAGCTAGAGTATATTCCATAAGGTTTGGTGAACACTGCCCTACCTAGATTATTACTTCAGATTGTAATAGGACACGATGCCAGAAAAGAATATCTCAAAGAATATTGAAAACACATATGCAAAGGAGTGTATTTACACATTTGGACACTTCCTTAAGAGCACAAAGAGAGCATTGACATACCACTTTCTGCTCTGAATCAAACAAAATAGGCAATCCAAGATGGAACCTGCATTCCATGACTTGCGCAACTGTAACCTACGCTCTTAGAGTTACCCAATACCTGCTGTAGAAAAGGACGGCCAGTGGTAAACAGCTGCTCTGGGCTTGAAGGCAGAGGTGGTTCCCAGTATGCAAGGGTCCCTGACTGCTTATGATCAGATCAGGGAGAGTATATTGTATTAATCTAGCCCAGGGATTAGAAAGGTGTCAGATCACCATTCCTCATTCAGTAAAAAAGGCCAGCTCTAAATAAAGAAGGTATTTTGGTCACTCTGGGAGTCCTGAGCTGCGTCTACACGTGCACGCTACTTCGAAGTAGCGGCACCAACTTCGAAATAGCGCCTGTTGCGTCTACACGCGTCGGGCGCTATTTTGAAGTTAACTTCGACGTTAGGCGGCGAGACATCGAAGTCGCTAACCTCATGAGGAGATAGGAATAGCGCCCTACTTCGACGTTGAACCTCGAAGTAGGGACCGTGTAGACGATCCGCGTCCCGCAACGTCGAAATTGCTGGGTCCTCCATGGCGGCCATCAGCTGGGGGGTTGAGAGATGCTCTCTCTCCAGCCCCTGCGGGGCTCTATGGTCACCGTGGGCAGCAGCCCTTAGCCCAGGGCTTCTGGCTGCTTCTGCGGCAGCTGGGGATCTATGCTGCATGCACAGGGTCTGCAACCAGTTGTCAGCTCTGTGTATCTTGTGTTGTTTAGTGCAACTGTGTCTGGGAGGGGCCCTTTAAGGGAGCGGCTTGCTGTTGAGTCCGCCCTGTGACCCTGTCTGCAGCTGTGCCTGGCATCCCTATTTCGATGTGTGCTACTTTGACGTGTAGACGTTCCCTTGCTGTGCCTATTTCGATGTTGGGCTGAGCAACGTCGAAGTTGAACATCGACGTTGCTGGCCCTGGAGGACGTGTAGACGTTATTCATCGAAATAGACTATTTCGATGTTGGCTGCACGTGTAGACGTAGCCCTGGACTCCTAATGTATGCATTAATTTGACAAAAGCAAGAGACATATTCCATCAGCTGAGGAGATGGTCACAGACTTTATGTGCTCCCTAAATTGTTCCTCCTTGTCAATAAGCATCATGTCTGTTTGGCTAGCCTGAACTTAAGCTAATTGGTTCTCATCAGTGTCCCTACTACACCCAGACAGTAGGACAGCTGCAAAAACTCACATCATTTTCCATCCTTACCACCTCAAATAAGTTCTTTTTCCCCCCACTCATAGATCAGACTGAATTCACACAAAATTCATGACAGCTTCATTGAAAAGTTCCTTAACCTGTGGGAATCTTGCAGGAAAGCTGGCCTGGGATTCAGGTTCATAACGAAAACATCAAATCAGACTGTAACAGAAGTTGCTATTTCACCCAACCCCATGACAACACCAGGCTTCAGGGGGAGAGGGAGAGAGAGAGAGAGAGAGAGAGAGAGAGAGAGATCAGGCAAGCAGGTAAATAAGCTTTGGACTGCGTTCCCTGTACCATTTTAATACGGACACCTCCATTTCCCACTGCACTGTTTTTGTTACCTTCCAATGAGAGGCTTCCTTTGGCTGGGATCTGCAGAAGAGAATGAAGCAGGAATAGGTCACAGCCAAGAGAGGCAGAAAGAAGCTCTGTCTACTCCCTTAGCTGATTGTTTCCTCACTTCTGAAGTGTCGACCCTATCTTTTCCTCCCTGTATGAACTGACACACCCTTGCAATCTGTTCCACAGGAGAGGCTGAGCTTTTATATACTGCCCCAGCTGCTCATGGTGGCAGAGAAAAGCAGGTTGGCCTATGCCAGCTACCATTAATCAAGAAAAGTCTTGCTTTTTTTCAAGGCTCAGCAGCTGCTGCCCTTGCTACTGCTCTGTGAACACCCCTGACACCCTTAATATCGTGGGCAGCAGGTTCCAGGCAGTTGTTTGCAGGGTGGTTTTTTTGGGGGGGAGCAATCTTGACTTCTACGTTTTCTTCGCAAAGGGCTTGAGACGAGAGAATGGAGCCATCTAGCCTGTGAAAAGCTCAACAGCTCATTGCCTGCTCTTCTCCAGTCTTCCTCCACCTGTAAATAATATAGCAGCCTAATCAGCTTGTGCAATCCTTAACCTCTCTCCAAAAAAGCCCACTGTGTCTAGGACTCCCTCTCCAAGGCCTTCTCTCTCTGGATATTAAAACAGAAAGGCCAAAAGAATCTGGAGCTCTGTCTTCACACCCAGCCCTGTGCCCCCTATCTTGTAGGGCACTGTTTAAGTTTGTGGTGCACTGAAATGGGGGGGGGGCGGGGGCAGAGTCTGTGGCAATGCAGACCATACCCATGTGGCTATACATTTGAGAAGTCCCACTGACTTACCTCATGGAAATGCCTAATTGCTTCGCACCCAAGTTTGACAATTTTGGACCTAAATTATTGCCCTTCTCCCTGCAGAGATAAATTGCAAATATAAAGCCATATATGCAAATGTAAACCAATTGCAAGGGGCACCAAGAATAGCACCTTGGCTCCATTTCTGCACCAAGCGAATGATTTAAAGATCCCATGACACATAGGGTTGGTTTGGTTTGGGTCGTAATATAAAACTGAGTTAAGATTAAGGTGATTCCCAAAGAAACACTTCGTCAACTCTCCACTGGATCCTCACTCTGGGCCTGTGCAAATTACCATGATAATAAATGACAAACTTGTTATGGTTAGCTATGGGGGTGTGATGGGAAAAAGAAAGGAAAAAACTAAAAGTTATACAAGCCTGTCTAGAAATGCCAAAGACAGCTGTGTCCATAAGCAACAGGAGGCAATTTCTCAGCATCTTTGAACACTCAAATAGGCGATAGTAACTTTTAAAGTGACAGTCAACCTGTCAAGTCCCTTAAAATAAAACTCTCACCTTAAGAGCTGCTTTTTAATATTGGTATAAAGAGAAGAGTTCACTTTCAATAATCTCTCTTCTGATTTCTCCAGCAAGCAGAGGGAAAATATTTAGCACAATTCATATGAGTAACATTTTGCAATTTTGAAAGGAAAGTGGAGTTATATGTTTAAGGTAGTGTATAAACATTAAGTAGAGAACCCACACGAAAACATGCCTGTGAAGTAGGTTTTATTTCCACTGTACACTTGGGGAAACTCAGGCAAAGTGGTGCAATGACATGCTTAAGGCCACACAGCAAATCAATAGCAGAACCAAGATTTGAACTCAGGATTTCCAATCTGCACTCATGCTTCAGTTCATGCTGGCCTGTACACCTCTGCAGAACAGTAGCACATGTTTATATGGCTAGGACATAGCCTCTTTGCACCAAAGGCAAGAACATGAACTACCCAGACATAACTTAGCTTTATATTTATGTTTTCAAAAAAGAAAGTTCTTTCTGTGGAAGAACCTTGAGGCCTAAAAGTCTGCCACCATCCTTTTAAAATTTCCTTTTCCCCCAGCTAAGCCAAAAACAATTTTGCACATCAGCAAATTTTTAGCACAGCTGGTGCTCCTAGAAAACAATGTGCCCCTCTAGCTCTTGATATAGCACATCCTTGCAGACCTCATCCACTCTTCCCCATCTTCTACCCCTTATTAAACAGTAACTATTTTACTGCTAAGGGATGTTAACCCCCGTAGTTGCAGGGTCTAGGGCAACTGATTCTCTCCAGCACAGCTAAAATATGAAACAGGAAACTGTGATGTCATGTCTAGTAAGCCATCAAAAAGCACCTTGTTTAAAATAGAAAAATCAGAGGAGCTCATTACAGTTTTTAAATATTCTATATTTTGGCATGACACCTACCTACCTAAAAGTCATTGTAAAATGATACTGACAAGGTTACATAAAATCGAAAGGAAGCAGTAAAATATTCCTACATGCATCACTTGCTTTTCAGATGAACACTTGCTTTGGAAAGGAGGAGAGAGCCATCAGTTTTACAAAAGAATGTTATACAAATTAGCACTGCCTCTTGCAAGATGAACAAGTCTGAATTTCTATGGAAATTTTTGATATAAAATGGCTGACTGAATATTTTAGGCATGTAGACATTATTTTAGGCATTGTAGACACATATATTACATAAAATATCGTTTGTATATACCTAGACCATAAAAACAAAAATAACTTATTACTGAAGCAATTATTGTTACATAAGCACCACTGATGGGCATGACACTTTACAGAAACAGAAAGGCTACAGTTACACTAGAAGCATCTGTCAACAGACTTTTCTGTTGGAGGAGATTTTCCAAGAAAACGTCTGTCATCAGAATGCAGCCATACACTAAAGTGGATTGAAAGAGCGATCAACAGAGAGCGGATGGACAGCCCAGTCCCCTCTTGACAGAACGGCAGACCAGAAGCTCAGCAAACAGGGCTGTCCAGCAAACTGGAAGCCATTTGTCAAAAAAAAGCCCCCCAGAGCTTTTTTGTTGACAGAATTTGTCAACAAAGGCACTCTCTGTCTCTCCTACATGAGAGAAGGTTGTCAGTAAAAGTGCTGATTTTTGCTGACAGTATTTTGTGTGTGGACGCTCCACAAGTTTTGTCAACAAAACTGGGGTTTTGTTGACAAAACTCCCTAGTGTAGCCATAGTCAAAGGGTTTACCTGAGTGTAACAGCCAAGCTAGATAATCATAGCTCTCAATCTATATGTAGCAGACTTTTATTTAAATTCGACATATATGGATACACAGAATGCTAAGAGCTAAGCTAGTAATTATTAGCAAAGTCAACCAAATTACAAAGTTTGCTACATGATCTAAAGAAAAATGTGCTGTTTGCAATGAAATTGGCATGAATATTATGCAAGTCAGAACCAGTTGGTACAATGGACTGTGCTGAAGATTACCATCCTCAAAAAAGAAAATATAAAAGAAGTTATTTGAAATATAATGGTTCGTAGACACACTTTCTCTGAAAGTGGCATGCTAATAAACGGCCCAAAATATGCTAATAAGGCACAGATGCAAATTCCCTGCACCTCATTAGCATAATGTCACGTGATCTGGAGTCTGGAAGACGTTTTTCCAGACTCCAAAATGCCGTTTAGAAGCACGGCCCATGGGGGATCTTCCAGAAGGAAGTCCTTCTTCTGGAGGCCCCTTCTTCCTGAAAATATGTGCCTCATTAGCATATTTTGGTCCGTTTATTAGCATGCCACTTTCGGAGAAAGCGGCATGTGTAGAAACAGCCAGATACAGAAGAAAACTTCTATAAAAGTTAAACACTCTGCTACTTTATGGAGTTTTTCAAGCTGTATGTGGAATGTTGTAGCCTGACTAATTGAGAGCAGTGCAGAAAAAATATATCCTTGAGCTTCATTTATACAAAAATATAAAGATGCTTATCTTTAGTAGTTTACATTGGCTCAATTCAGATTTCAAAAGAAAATATTCAATTTTATTTCAGATGAACAGAATCCTAAACTCTGGGCATGTTCCACATTCTAAAACACACACACACACACTCTCTCTCTCTCTCTCATAACAATGACTAAATATTCCATGCCCAACACCACTGCATTCAAATATGACACCATTTATTCTCTAACTATCCTTGATGGTACATGAAGAAATGTCCACGCAAGCATAAAGTATTTTAGCACATTAATACATTTTTAAAAGTAGCACAGACTTCCAGATTTAGCCACTAAAGATATGTCCTTTATGCAGCCAAGGATCTAGCATACTGTAATATCCAAATTCTCCTCTGAGGCTATGTCTAGATTACTGGAAATCTGTCAACAGTTTATGTCAGAAGATCGCACCCAAACTGCCAAGTAGATCATAAGAGGGACAGGGACCAGCTGGATGGCCCAGCCACTCTATCGGCAAAATGGCCAACTGGAAGAACTGCAACAGATGGCCATTGACAGAGGCATTATTCCTTGTGGGGAGCAGGATAAGACATAGCCTGAGTGTCTTTGCATTTAGGCCAATACAGTCGTTTCAGAAATCCTCCACTTAAAAACAAGCAAATAAGAGGCTCTTTGCCTGTGAGTTGAGCAAAATCAGTCATAGACAATGAGGAATGCTGTTTGGCAATCATTTGGTATCATTATTCTTCAGATGCCAAGAGCACCCCATAAGTTACCATGAAACAGGTCTCTCTCTGCAGCTATTTTGAAGTACTTCAGGAATTGGCAGAAAAGGATTCCAGGACAGGAACTCAAATTCAGAGTAAGTGCAGTAAAACAGTTCAGAATTTATGTATTAAACGAAGAAGGGAGGTTGGGATTTCACTGTCTTTAAAGTTAAATTTATGAAGAGGGATAAAATGTAAGGAATCAAACAGAAGGGCCATTAAATATAAGAGCATTCCAAAAGATCCTGTCGTCCAGAACTCCTGGATTTGGGGGTATTCTTGCCAAACATTATGGGACGAATCACTCACTCTGTAGTTCCTCTAATCATTGTAATTTTTCTAAGCCGTGTTTTCACTTAAATTCCTATGAATGTTAATGTGAACAACCTGGCTTTATCTTGATCATATCAGACTATGGCTAGCTACATCTACACCAACCTGAAAGATCAACCCACTCAGGGTCAATCTTGCCAGGGTCATAGTCGATCCCTGTACTCCTTGCAAGATGCAAGGAATAAAGCAGGTTGACCTTGCTTAGTATGAACAGCCAAGTAAGCCAAGTGCAGATAGGTCAATTCTAGCTACGCAACTACTGTAGCTAGAATTGCCTATCTGCAGTTGAATTGCGTTGCCTAGTGTAGACACATAGCCTGTATTAAGTGGGTCAGCTCACTTTTGAGCTTCAGAAGAAGAATTAAAAAAAAGTTTAGGGCCAAAATTTTCAAAAATAGGAGCTCAGATGCAGGCTGCTAACTCCACAGGATCCATCAGTCCCAGCAGAGTTGCTTTTTAAGTGATAAAGAAGCTCCTAGCATGTTGGAAATTGGACCATTTATTTAAATGTGTATATATGGTGTGACAGACCACAGCTGTTGGATCTGTGCTTTTATGCTCCCCTGGGACTAAAGATCAGCTTGCAGCACCAGGTCAAACCAACACTGGGGGGCTAATTAAGCACCTGCAGGCAATCAAGGCCTGTGGAGCCCTTGAAAAGGCTTCCCCTCAGGTAAGGAGGGGAAGGAGAAAGGGGATGGACCAGGAAGGAGAGCCCTGCAAGAGCAAAGGATTGCTGGAGCTACAGGGAAAGGGTCTGGGGAAGTGGCTCAGGGAGGCAGCTGTTGCCCTTTCAGCTGAGGGAGACAGCCCCTCCAGCAGCAGCTGCCTGGGGTCCCTGAGCCAGACTCCAGATCAAGTGAAAGGGGACTGGGTTCCCGCCAGGCTGCCCTCCACATTCCCCAGGACAGCTCAGAAGGAGCAGGGGGAGCCTCAACATTCATGTGGGGACTTCCCCCATTCATAACGGTGCCTATGATGAGTATGTAACCCCCCTGGGAGGCAGAGCAAAAGGGGACACAGCGAGCCTCTGAGGCAGTACCTTAACCGCCCGAAAGCGCAGGACCACGAGGGATTGCTCAGGACTTTGTCACAATGGATTTAGGAGTTTAATTTTAGGATCCAATTTTTGTGCAATCTTTAAGCCAAAAAACCTGAAGAGCCAACCCATAGTATCTCCCCTTTTCATTTTCTAGTGCCTACAATACAATGCTACATGTTCTTGAGCTAGGGTCTTATGTCAGGCAGTATGGTTGAGGGGACAAAAAGCAAGAGAGGAATCCAGGAACTCCTAGATTCTAAAATTAGATGCAACATCAAGGCAAGGTATAGCCTTGGGCAATTAATTTACTCTCAGCATCAAATTCCATTTTGCAAGTGGGTGTATCTCCGAATAAAATTAATAGAAGCTTACTCACTTATGCCATGGCTGAATTTGACCCGTGGGGGTCTGTTTCCCTATCTGTGAAATTAGGACAATAAAATAATAATACTTACCTACCTTATTGAGATGTGGTGAATAGTTCAATCTCTTCACAGATCCCTGCTCACTAATGGTGACCTCATACATTTCTCAAAAATAAGATTTTTTGCAGGTTCCAGAAGACAAAAATTTAGCATTTACCCTGACAGAATGGAGTAAGATGCTTGGTCCTAATAAGGGTATCTGCAACACAGAGAACATTAGGGAGCTTAGGGGAAGGGTCTGGCTTCACAGTGTTACGTGGAAGAGTTATTGCAAGTCCACAGGTGGGGAAGGTCAGAGATACATCTTAGGAATGGCTGCAAACAGAGCAGGGATCTGTGCAGCTGCACAATAAGACATACTTAGGGATGACCTTCACCCTGATGAAAAACTTTTGCAGAATTTAATAAGCATGAACCTAATAAGAGTATTGAGAACTTTCTCTGTAACACTATAGAATACAACAGAGAATTATTGCATGTTGAAACTAACCTTAGGGTTCTACAGCAGGATACATTCAGTTGCATGAAATCTGACCATTTCTGTAGAACTCAATTATTCCATCCTTATTAAATTATATGGGAGTTTTCCAGAAAGGAAGTAAGATACACAGGTAATATTCTTCTTTCACAGGTGGGAAAACTAAGGCAAATAGTCACAAAGCAACGTCACTGATGTAGGCAACTTTAGAACTCAGCCTCTAGCTAAGGCCACTCTCTTCTGTCTTTCAGGTGTACTAACAAGAACCAACAGGGAAGGTCTATAGTCTCAGCCTCCACCAGCTGTTCAAATTGAGTAAGGCCCCAAAATTTAAAAAGATCAATTCTAGCTTTTGCATCCTTCTGTGTCTTTTTGGTGTATTTTATTGCAAAGTGTAAAACACTTCTAATCAGGTAATTGTGTGGGTGAGAGCAGGAAGGAAGAGACATAAGAGCAATCGAGTTAGACAATTTTCCACTTGCCATTTAGATTTTAAGAGCAGGGAGCTCTTAGTGGAACATCTCATTTTTACGAAATATAACAAAGCGTACTGAGCCTCATTTAAAAACTTGGAAATATTGAGAACTTTTTCTGTCACACATTGTTCCTGACACCTTTTTCATTACTTAGAAAGTCTGCAAAAGACATTTTTTGAGTTCCTCTGTTTCTGCTCCTAATTCCCCAATCAAAATTGTATGTTACTACACTCTCCACTGCTATCAATAGCTTAACTACTACAAATAGAAAACTGACTTCAGGTGGGTGAGTAACCAGTGCAAATCAATGTTCATGCTCATCCCTCCAAAAAAAAATGACATACTGTAAGGTTGCCATCTACACTACAGGCTTGTTTTGAGCAGCTTAGCCCTGTCATCCAACACTGTTGAAAACTGGTTTAGTGGCAAAAAGAAGAGAGGGGACCAGAGTTTAAATGTGGTTTTCTAACAAAGCTTCATTACATCTACAGTGAATACTTCAGGAAGGCTACTCATGTAAGAAAGAGGGTTTATTAGGACACACCTCTGTTTCCCATGTGACCTCCAATTTGGTCATGTGCAAAGTTCAAAAGCGCAGAATGTACTTCCACAAGCAAGCAAATAAATACTTGATGTGTACATACATATATACTCATTTGCAAAGAAAGTTGCCCACTTGTTGAACCAGATCAAATCTGAGACCAAATGACAAGTTAGCACCAAATATAGGCAGACTTCCCTGCAGCACTCTGTTCAATGATTTTTAATTTTTTTCCTCTCTCTAGTAGGAAGTCCAACTTGCCAACATGTTTGTTTATGGCCTGAGAAATACAAGGACAGAATTCATTTCTGTGTTTGGAGTGAGGGTGAACATCTGAAACATCTTAAAGCCTTCCCAGTACTGTTTATAAGGAGATCTGGCAACCAAACAGAATTGTTTCTGCATTTATGTTTTTAGTGAAACTATCCTAATTATACACATGGAAAGAGAATTATTCTATCAGTTTTCTACTAGATGTTGGTAGTTCTTTATATAATAGGGAAGATACCTGTATCTAATGGCTAACATTATGTGGCAAATATAAACTTTTCTATTTGACATGGTTACTTAAAAGGACAAGTGGCTCTGTAGTACAGAAAATACATAAGAAAGTATTTAATTGCCTTTAATAAGTATAAAAGGCAATCATAAAACAGATATAGGATATATTAAAAAGTGCCTCAAAAATCAAAAAGCATGATTCTTGACAGTGCCTATTGAGATATTATACTGAAAGGAAGCCTGGATTTCCACGTTTTGAAAAACAAAAAAGTATTGACTTTGTTTTTCAAAATCATCTGTTGATTTATTCTCTCGGGCATATGTTTGACCCATATATTCAGTGCCAACTTGCTGAAGCTAAATCAATGATTACATCCATAAAACTACAGCACAGCTTCTAAACTGGGAGGTCAGTGTGTACTTCTACATTCACTGGCTCTAAAATAAAATAAGTGCAGAGCAAACATTATCTATTGTTAATTACCTGTAAAGTCGGGCTTTAGTCACTTCCCCTGGTTTTAGGGGCTCTGAAGTGAAACCTAAAAGAAGCCACCCATTGTTTTCAATTGTGCAACAGCCAGGAGCAAATAGGGCTCAAATTGCAGCTTTGAAAGGCAACAGGAAATTGGCATACCGCTAATCTGTACTAAACTATTCATAGTAACAAAGGCTACATTCCTGCTAAAATATTCACCATTAGAAATCCAAGGCAGATCTGTTTAGTAAGGACCACAGAATAAATCTGTAGAAATAAAAGGGCTTTTTTAATTGGAAGACCATAATGGGATCTGGCTTTTCTTTCCTTCCCCTGAAAGTAACATGTATTATTTATACCTCTGCTCCGAGTATCCTTTGAAACTAGGTAAAAGTCAAGTGATCAGGATCATTGCCATTTTCAAATAGTATTTAATAAGCTAATAGGAGGCCATCTGTCCATTAGATGGTTTAGCTAGATCATACTGTACAAATGTGCCATATGATTAGAACTCCAAAAAGCATTTAAAATTTTCCTCAGTTTGTTTGGATTATATATTTTCTAATTAAAAGCACTAATGTTAAGTCACAATAATCAAATGAATAAGAACAGGACATTTTATTATACACAACTTAAGACTTTAGGGGAAAATACAAAGTTTAGGGTTCAACGGGTTCCGATTCTTTCAAGTGTATTTTTGGAAGAATAACCTAAGTGGTGCTTAAAACACAGGGCTGAAAGTCAGAAGGTGTGGGTTCTGCTACATGACTTCAGGCAAGTCACATAAATTCTTGAAATTCAGTTTTCTCATCTGTAAGAGGGAAATCTATACCTCACGGGAGTGTTATGAAGCTTAGTTAATTAAGAAATGAATCCATAAAATGCTTGAAGACTGTCAGGTGGAGGATGTTTAGGTAACATTGTATTTTCTGCCATTCTAGGAGCCTCAAGAGTAAAGTTATCCATAACCAATTACGGAAAGCTGTTCAGCTCTAATTGCAAACCAGCTCAACTTTTACTCTGTTACGCATACCTGTTAATAGTGACCGATGTCTGTGCAATTGTCTTTGTGAGTGCTCTCGCTCCAGCATGAAAACATCAACTTTATAAATGGAAAAACACACACATGAAAATGTCTTTCAAGATCTCCCATTTTCTTCTTTAACACCAGCACCTACTTTTAGAGAGGGTTTTTGACTCTTCGCAGGGCAGCAAAGTGTTTTTAAACTATAAAAAGATATTTCCTTACCATCATTAAACTTAGACCCCCAAATCCAAATGATCTTGAACTTTGGCAGATCTGATAAACTTTACGCCTAGCGCTATCTTTATAAATGGTCCAAAGCAAAAACTCTAGATCCTAAACAGCTCCAAGATTTTGTGGCTGTGCAGAGCCATTTTCATTGTGATTCATCAAATATAATATAAACATTTAGAAGTTCAGAGAACAAGCATGGTTAAGGCAAGAATCTGCACTGCCACACAAAGGTAGATACTTATCCTTTAATAGTGCCTCTCAGCCAAACGATTCCAGAAGTACTATGCCTGCGATACAGACGTAACAGTGAAATAGTTACCCTCAGACTGAAGGAGTCAGTCAACAGATACAGAACAAAGAAGCAGGAGTAGGTGGATTGTGCCCAAGGACAGCTAACAAACTTCGCTATTAAAAAATAAAGAAATCATCCAATATCCAGATTTCTTAGAAGACATCAGGCTATAATCTCTGCCAAAAGGTTCCTATGTTACCAGAGGCTGCATGGCTCTTCTGGCTCAACTTCCACAAGTGCTGCTTCCAGAGCTTGGAGATACAATGGCATGGAGAAAACACATCAATCCTTGTGGATGAATTAGGAATGATGGCATGTTGAAGAGGGACTTGCCCAGACCTCAAACAGAAGGCAAATTACCTTAATAACAGGAGCTGGAAGAGGAAATCTTCTAGGCACTGCAAGGATTAATGGAAGGGTTTCCTAGGGGAAAAAAAAGGGTATTTAAAATAAAATGCCTGAGATTAGATTCATTGATTATGAAGTGGTATTGTATACAATTAGCATAAAATACATTTTCCAAGCTTATATGCACTGTATTCCAGCAGTTAATAATGACTTATTTTCCATTGTGTCTTAAGTACTCAATATTATAACCAAGAAAAACATTTAAGTGTATACATACATTCCATACAGTAGACTGAATTTAAACATCATATTTAGTAAAAATCACCATTATACAGTCCACTCAGAGCTGCCTATAGTTGAATTAGACACTAACATAAGATACAAGTTCAGTGTTACAGAGCCAAATTCATCCCAGGTGTAAATCCAGCAATTCCAGCAGCATTATACCAGAAATTAATTCAATCCATCCTGCAGATGAGTTCTGTATTGGCTATAAAAACAGTAATACAATGGTAATGCCCCAAGAACTCAGTAATGACTATTCCATTGTGTTAAGAGCTGTCGAAACCAGGGTACATTTAAACTTACACACTGTGGAGAGCCATCTTCTGGGGTTTGATTTAGCGCATCTAGTGGAGACATGCTAAATTGAAAGCTGAGGGTGGCCCATCAGTGCTTGTACTCTATGCAGTTGTGGATGGAGTAAGAAAAGTCAACAGGCGAGTGTTTTTAATTGAGCAGTATACAGTGCATGTGGGAAAATGGGAAGTAGGATAGCTCTTAGTTTGTGCTTGTAATTTGATAAAAATAGACAGAACTTGTGCCAAAAATCTCTCCAATAATAGTAGTTCTGCTACTAGCACACTGTCCCAATCAGAAAGGGGGTAGGAGCAAGAATTAAATGTACTTCTGTTTCAGTTCTATGCATTATCCACAGCTGTTCTTTTAGCCTCCTCATGGCTTCATCTTCCAGATGAAGGTACCACATCAGACCGATGTACTGATAACCCAAAGTCCATGCTCCAGTCAGGGTGAGAGAGGCCTCTGGAGTAACTGCAAGTGAATTGCTGTTTTTCAGAAGAATCCCCCTCCAAAGGGAGGAGCCCCTGAAAAAGCAAATGTGGTAGACAACCACCACCAAACCTCAGTGTAAAAAGCCATGCCTTTGTCACCTCTGCTCCGGCACAGGAAATAAAATGGGAAGCTACCATGCCTAGTAATGGGAAAAGTTCTAAAATTAGTCCCAAAAAACAAAGGCTGCTTAAAGAGGTCTGCCAATGGGAAGAATATTTTCAAAACCCTTCGCATCCCGTAAACATTACAGTGTAATGGATGCTAACTGTAGTCATATAATACTAAGTCAGATTTTATTGCTGTTTCTTGGGAGAGACCATCACTACAACACAATATTCCAACTGGAAGTAAGCAAACATTGAGATTCTTCAATGTTCTGAGGCAACAAACAGCAAAGTAGGGGATAGAAAAGTATAGGACAATCCTGACTGCTCCAGAATAAATCAGATACTTGACTTACATCATCCCCCAGTAATGTAAAACAAACCGAACAGGTTCTCTTTATTACTACATATATCCAGACTCAAGAGCAAGTGCCTTGTTAAGAATTATCCAGTTTGGCAAGTGTTTGACTGGCCAATGTTAGAATTATTGTTATGAGATTGCTTCAGTATCACCGCCCCCCCCACCTCAAAATATACTCCTCCTCCTTCTCCTCCTGCACTCCAGCCAATAGCATACTTCGCTCTCCATTTACCATCTGCTTGCAAAATTCTGTAAAATCTGTCTGTCTCTCATCGTAAGACTTTCAGGACATTTTCAGATAAACCAAAGCTAGAATGCCTAGTTACACACAGTCTCCTCTCATCTCATTACCCCAGATATTACGCCACGCATTTCAGAATATCACCAGGCCAAACAGGAGGTTGCCTAGTTTGAATATATTCAAACTAGCATGTCTGGGATAGTCATTCAGCCAAATTTTATATCTATTTATTGTGTATCAGTTTATGATAGAATTTGCTTTATAAACAGAATTATTTTACACACTGAAATTTCAATGTCATGGAAGGAATAGTCTTTCAGCAGAATTAGTATTAAAAAGATTACATTTTTTATCAGTAACTCTTGGTAAATATTGATTTTGCCATACACTTGACGAAAAAAAAGTTTGATATTGAAATTGCTGCTTGCAAATTTATTAGAACCAGTTTAAGGGTATTTACTTTGTATATACTAGTGATTTAACAGTTAAAAACTAAAATTTTAAATCCCTACATTTCCTGTCAGGAAAACTCTAATCCCCAAATACTTTCCAACAACTTTGAACATTTAAATAAATAGAATAAATGCTTAAAAATAGATACAATCCATCAAATGTATAGAAAAAAAAATCAAGTTCTGCCAAAACTAAGTACATGAACAGTACTATTATAGCTCTTTGGTCCCAGTTATTAGAGGGTCAAGATGGGTGAGTGAGGTATTATCTTTTACTGGACCACTTTCTCTTTGAGAGAGAAAAAAGCGTTATAGCTTCAGACAATTCTTCTTGAGGAATGGCTAAGAAAAGCTCTAGTGAAGCTCAAAAACTTGTCACTTTTGCCGACAGAAGTGGTAACATCTTTTATTGGGCCCTCACCTACCAGACTTCCTGCATAAGACTAAAGTATAATATTTCAAAGTAAAATTACCTCTATCAGAAGAAACTTGGGTTTCCTAATCCAGATAGCAGGATCATTTATTTATACTTTAATAGCACTTGGAGGCCAAATGGGTGGGGCCTCATTATGCTGGGTGCTGCACAAACATATACAAAATGGCAGATCCTGTCCCAAATACTTCATGGAATAAAAGGCTGGGCTGAATATATTCCTTCTAATTTTATCATTAAAATCTCAAATGTATTTAGCATCATCAAACCTGGGCTCCTTTTCAACAAGTTATGCACGTAGTTGAATAAAAACTTTGTACAATTACAATCTACGAGAGGAAGAGTATACTTGGAATGTAACAAAAATATTAACTACTAAGCAAGCAGAAAATTGCAGTTGGTGCAGACAGATTTAAAATAAGAACTAACTGCAAGAGCAACGAAGGGTCCTGTGGCACCTTATAGACTAACAGAAAAGTTTTGAGCATGAGTTTTCGTGAGCACAGACTCACTGCATCAGATGTACTCTGATCTGCATCTGATGAAGTGAGTCTGTGCTCACGAAAGCTCATGCTCAAAACTTTTCTGTTAGTCTGTAAGGTGCCACAAGACCCTTTGTTGCTGTTACAGATCCAGACTAACACAGCTACCCCTTCGATACTTAACTGCAAGAGGTTATGCAAATTGTGGAGCTTCTCAGGTGCAGAGTTTAAACACACTTTTGTCTATTTGCTCACTTTTCCCCCCTACTAAAAAGGCATTTCACCAGCTCCACATGCTACTACTAATTGGCCTAAAGCACAGACACTGTCAGACTGAGATGTTGCAGATATTTTCGTATGAAAAAACCTTACACTCTCAAGGCTTCCACAGTGCATTAGAAAGTCAAATATACATTAGCTAGACCAAAAAGCTATTACTCCAATTGCTTAAATATAGCCACCACTTTCATGAAACGTGACACCTATTTAACAGTGCACCACAACTACGCATATGTTTTCTATCTTCAATATAAAGGGACCGACATTGAAGAGGGAGATGTCAGGTTTGAGGAAGAATTTTCCTTGCCATTTTCTCCAGAGTTATTAAGAGCCTTAACTAATCTTTCAGAAACCACAGTCTGTGATGATTAAACTGGAAAAGAATAATGGATTGAGATACAACACTAAGAAATTTCAGCTATGGAAAACAAAGGATTCGGATATAGATTAGTGAAATAAATGGGATCACATAAGGAATCAGAATAACAAATACAATAAACTGTTCAACATATATTAAGAGCGGCACACAATTATGGGAATGAAGCCGCTCCATCTTTTAGGCTTGAATGTTGGCATATTATTGGGAAAGCAGTTGTATCTGAGCACTAGTGATTATTAGACAAAGATTTTGATATCTTAAGAAATGTTTGCAGTTCGGTGTTGAACCAAATTACTAAGAAAAAGTAGCAATACAAAACATTAAGTTCTTCCCAAAAAACCTGCTTTTTTTTTTTTTAAAATCAGCTCTACCACATGAAAAAAAGAAAGAATATTAGTATTTCTACATTGCCACTAGACAAATGTCTCATAAAATCTGATCCTCTAAACTGGTCACTTCTCAGTATGATAATGAAGTTACACTAGAGCACTCAAGTGGACTACCACTTTTACTATCAGAGGAGCATATTTGTGTGTGTCAACAAGAAGTTATAATTCTGTATACCTTATTGTCATAAAAGCTGGACACTTCTTTCAACAAGAGATGCAATTCCTCACAACATTTTAATGACTTATAGCTTTTACACAAACTCCAACAAACAACAAAAATATACTTGGGGAGTCAGTGCTGAAACATTTACTTACAAGAGACCAGTCTAATCAAATATTCTTCATGCTGAGGGGTTACTGATAAACAATTAGAGGGCATTCAAACCAACAAAATCTGAGAACCCATTTGCAGACAATGATGTAGGCTCCTGACTCTTAAATTACCTTTTCTTAAATGTGTTGTTACCATTGCACCAATAGAAATGGGAGATTCTCCACTCATCCTAATCCAAAGCCTGTTTCTGATTTCTGAGCATGTAGATGTGAATGTGTTTCAGCAAATGACTGTGACACTTATATTACTTTCAAGAGAGTTTAAATTATAAGACATAGGTGAGTTCAGTTGTGGTTGGGAAAGTCAGAGTTCCCGCAGGACAAGACAAAACCTAGGATTCCTGAGATAACAGATTTCAGCAACACTGAGACTATTTTCACCCTCTAACTTCCTGCCTTTTATTCAGGGTAATTTGATGTTCAATAGAAAACACACAAAAATCAATGAAGTTAGGAATCCGTGTCTACAGGTGCATTTCCAGAATGCTCTGGTAAATAAACATGGCCTAAACTTCTTGGCAACATCAAGCAAATTACACACATTCAATTTTATTAAATATCTCAGTGAAAATTCATTTGATAATGAATTTTCAACATCAAAATTAGGCAAATGACTTGAACACATAGTAGTGTCTTCACAGTATTGGTTATTCAACCCCCCAATAAAGGACAAGGAAACAAAAAAATAGGAAGACACTTGCAATATGGAAATCATAACACAAACTACCAGTATATTAAAATGAAAAACTCAAGAGACATTTTCATTAATTAATATATTTTCTGCATTATAGTTAACATATGTACTTTCTTTGTGTCACCCTTATTTTCGTTAAGTATTGATATTTTGTTATAGTCAGGCGAGTACATTTTTCAAACAGTCCTTGGCAATAAATATCATAAAATAATAGAGATTCACATAATAAATATTCTTTACAATAAAAAAGTTTTAACAGACTTTTGTCTTAAAAATAGTCAGGATTCCACTTTGTGTTTTATACATAAAATATACAAAAAAGACCACAATTTGTGGCTAAGGCAATAAAACATGGAATAGATTAAAAGTTATGAAACACAAGGCACAGCTAAATTCACTAACAAAGGGAATAAGAGAAGTGTTAAAGATCCAGGAGCTTTTAGGTAACTTAATTCAATGACCCCTGAAGATTACTAAGATATGCACACACCACCAACTTTAACATCAGTATCAATAGGATCTCAATAACCACAGAAACATGGTGACGGGTGGAACGGGTGATGTCCTTCACAGATTTGAAAGCAAAAGAAAGAAATGCAGCCATAATGTCTCCAATGTGAAGAGCTATATAGTGAAGCAAAAACCAAAAACTACATTTAAAGGGGGAAAAAAAAAAAAAAAAGAGTGTACCAGTCAGGCAAGTCCCTGGACTGAGACAATTCCAAGAAAGGTTGGTAAACAGAGGGAAAAGCAGGTTTTTTGCACCATGGAGTAAAAGCCAGGTCTTTAATTTTCTAAGGTTCCAACCCCTCAAGATTAATCCAGCTTGCTCACGAAAGAAGGTGGAACTAGCCCTTGGAACCGAAGAGCGAGACAGCTGCAGAGAACAAAAAGGGCACATTGGGGAAGTTGTTTGCAGAGGAAAAGGCTGAAGAAAAGCCCATTAGCCCTCACTGCCTCTTTCATGAGTGGATTATTTTACAAACCTAGGAGGCCCTGTTAAGCTTGAGGAGCCAAATACAGGCACACAGCCCATGCTTACCAAAGACTGAAATAAACAGGACTGAGTAAAATACTCCACACCTGTCTGAGTGAAGAGAAGGAATATAGGGGAAGGGGTGCACACAAAGGAAAGAACTTGTACACGTGAACTGGAGAAGGATGGGAAGGAGGGTGGTGAGAAAAACCCACACAACAGGAAACTGACCACAGCCTGAAAGCAAGCATTGGAAAAAGTGAAATCTCCCTTCCAAAATTATGAGGGCTTCCCTTGACTTCGAGACGGGCAGCTCTCCAGTTTACAATAGACAGTGTTGGAGTTCTTACATCGGCAACCAGGACGATTGATCCAGTCATAACACCCTCGACATAGCTTTAAGCATCCCTTAGCAGGAGGGTAGCAGAGCAAACAAGGCAAAAATAAGGACATTGCTCCCATGCACAAGTACCTAGAACAGCAATGTGCCTGGGAACAAGAGCAGGGATTATCCGCATACGAGTCCCCTTCATCATCATTGGAACAGTGGTAGAAGATCCCTTTGATTAGGCACATGCAGGTGCTGTACTCCACCATGCTCTCTGCAGAGCACAAGCACTGCCTGTTGCAGGCCAAACACGAAGGTAAGGCCCTCGGGGCAGTGCATTCGCCGCATTTGCACTTTCCACACTGTTCACAGATAAATGTGTGCTGCGTCAAGTCCTCTTTCAAGGGACCCTTCAGGTCATCTACCAGCAAAGATGACTGTTTGGGCTGCGTCCGGATTGTCCTTTCAGATCTGTGGCTTGAACCTGGCCTGGACAGTGGTGATCTTCCCAACAGCCCCTGCTCTGAAGAAGCACTGCTGTTGCTTCCAGAACTAGCTGCACTTCCAGTGCTAGTTGATCTGCTCAACACAGGAGCCTGTACGTTATGTTGGTGTGCCATGGACCCCAGCTGGATGGGTCTGTGCTCATAATTATTATTCACATTAATTGGTATGATTTCATGAGTCCGTTCGTGCTTTTCTTGTCTTGGTGCTGTCCGTGGACCAGACTTTTTCACCACAGATGGGCCTTCAGTATATTCATTGCTGCCCCTGATGGCCTTAATCTGGTCCAGTGACAAGATAGCTGGTGGCTGAATTTCTCTTTCATAGTCCAACCTTTGCCTGCTGTCCAAGGAAGGTTGCTGGATCACAACTAATGAACCTCCACTGCCATGTTGACTTTGGGGCTCCATCAGTAGGGATCTCTACTTCTGGCATTCAGTGGGAACCTGGCATGCATCTGAAATCCTAAGAAAGAAATTAAAAAAAGATATCAAGAGTGAAAGAGAAGTTAGTCGCAGGAAGCTTTTAGAAATAAAAATGTCGTGGCAAGCCACAAATTGCCCTAACCACTTGGTAATGATCTCCTTCGGCAGTGGATTACAATGCTTCTGAAGACCTGGCCAAAGGCCAACTGAAGGGGGTGGGGAAGGAGGAGAGGGAGAGTCTGAGTCTGGCATGACAGATGAGGAATGTAAGAGGAGACCCTGGGCCATTTAAATACAGAGCTTTTCCATTAAAAACAAATAAAGGAAGTATTAACCTGTATGTTTATTTGGCAAGACATGGGAAATAAATGCTTCTCCCTTGGTTACTGAACAAATCAGCAACAGCAATGCTGAGTATTCCAAATCAAATTAGATACCTGACTAAGTACCAGATTCATATTCTGCATAATGAAATTTTCACAGACTCTCACTTTTGTCAGTCTGGGAATGCAGTATTACACTCCATTATCTACCTTGTTTTACACTTATGCTCTATCTTTAAAATGAAACATCCACTGCAAAACAGTCTAAAAACGAAGGTCATTTTCTCCAATAAACAGCTCAAATGTTCCAAATAATGTAGCAAACTCATTATTAAAGTAAGACACCAGATGTAAATAACAGCTTGTTATACAACAGCTCTTTTAAGTGATCTGAGACTACGGGGCAGGGTGTGTGTAGAGATGAGGTAGTAAAGTAAAGCTAGAACAATTTTCAGACATTTTTAAACTTGTCACGTACCTTTTCTCATGAAAAAATAAAACAAAAAATGTATCTTTTCACAAACTACACTTTAAAACATGGAAAAACAAATAGCTCAAATTACATTTTTGTTTTGTTTTTTTTTTTTGTTTTTTTTTATAATTTCTCGTCCCAAATTACTAACACATTCGTAGTGACACTGCAGAATTTTCCAAGTTCTGTAGCTATATAAAACGTAATGAGGGGAAGGTAGTGATCACAGGGTGTGATGGGAAAACACACATTTGCTTTCTTGCACCAGCAGCTAAGGGAAGATTTACTTCCCCCAGTCTCACAGAAAAGTATACCTGCATATGATCATGATTTTATATTCCTTTTCAGACTGTAAAACATGCCAAATCAACTCACCCAATTACCCTAGGAAAATTATCTTGCACATCCAGAGTGTACCTGACACTGCAATGTTCCCAATTCAAGGAAAAGGAGGGAGAGGATGAATAGACAGGGGAGAAGAGCAAAAGTACGCTACTTCAATAGGCAGTTATAGAATTAAAAAATATTAATAACCACTTATCTCAAACTTACACTGGGCCATTAAAAGCATCAAACAATCCAGAGGCCAAAGATCTCCCTTTATACTTAGTATCACCTGTGTAGAGCCTAGGGTTTTAAGATTACACAACCCCATCCCTATTCAGTCACTTCTTTTTTTCCCCCTATCCCACATAACAAGCTCTCCTTTTCCTAAGCCTTACCCTGGGCACACAAAATCCTAGGGATGAATGAACCCAGAAGGGGGAAGAGGTAACAGCTGCAGAGAGGAGAAGTGGGACATTTGGGGGATGAATAATGAGAGTATTTTTAAAGAGGGCAACAAGTGCCTGAAAAACAGGCAACATTACTAGCACACGCCCACTGACAAGCCACATGACACAAAAAGCCAGACCAAAAGCCAGCTGCACAGCACCCAAGTGTTTCTGATGGAAAGAACCGATCCCCCCGCAACCCCCGCAGTCAGATCTCTACTCGCCCCCATCCCCCGAAGGCAAAGGCAACAAAAGGGTAAGGTACCACTTTTGGTGCCCGCGCACAGGTCCCCTGCCGATTCGAGCCCGGTGCCCACAGCACGTCTGCATTTCCTCCAAACCAGTTCTCCAGGCTTGCCCCGGCTGCCCCCCCGGCCCCTCCCCAAGGCAGAATCGCCACCCGGCTCAACTCGGCAGTGCTGCTGCGGAGCGATGGCTCCTGTCTGCCCCACAGAAAGGTGCGGGGGCGAAGGAAGCACACTACCGCCCCGCTTCCAGTTACGGCGGTAGAGCTGCGCCCTCTGCAATCCGAGCCGAGCGAAGCGATGAATAAACAGTTGGCGGAGAGGAAGGAAAAGGGAAAAGTTATGAATGAAAACAAGGGCTTGTCCCCCCGCCTTTTGCAGGAGGAGGGGAAGACGGAGGTTACCATTACCTCAGGGGGGCGGACTTGCCAGACTTAAAGCTGTAGCGTCCCCGCTCGCCTCTGCCAGCGAGCTGGGCGCGTTAGCCTGCGTGCAGGAGATGTTTTCTCCCTGTGGGCTTCCTAAAAGGAAGGAAAAGAGCGGGGGAGGGGAAGCGTCCCTCTCTTTCTCCCGTAGCTTCAGCCCCTCCAGCCCCGCCAAGCCTGGCCCAGCCCTGGAGGGACGCTCCCCACTTGTGGGGCACGGCAGGCGGGGGTGTTAGACAGCTCTGCCGGGAGGCTGGAGGGTTCTGCAGGGAAAAGCTCACTGTAACCAGCACCCCCTCCCGCCCCGCCATTCATAAATGCCCCAGCCTGGCTGGCCTGGGGCGCCCCTTTTCCTGCCCTGCTCCAGGCCTTCTGAGAGGGGCTTTTTAACCGCGGCTCTGGCGCTCGCTCTCACCCACGCGAGCAGTGCAGAGCCCAGGTTCGCCAGGATTTCTAAGCCAGCGACTCTAGCCGGCCCGCCCCTCGGCGCACGCCAGCCTGCTCTCCGCACCAGAGCAAGTCCAGCGCCCTCGGCTTAAAACATCAGTTAAAAGAAGCCGACGGGCGGGCACACACGGTCCTAAGGCGGCCCCACCGCGGGCAGCAGCCTAATCGCACCTGCCCCAAAGACCGAAGGGGGAGATGCAAGCGGCACCTGCTACCGCCTCCAACTCGACACGTGCAAACGGCGGCGGCTGCGCTGCACGCGCCGCTTTAGCCCAGCTCGGCAAAGCTGTGCAAGGAATACAGGGCTGACCTACTCCCCCCAAGTCCCCAATGCACATCGAGCCCTTTAAAGAACCGCACTTGGGATCCAGCGGGCAGCGCAATTGTTAAAGCGTAAATATCGGAGAGGGCGGGTGGGTTTCGTTGCCCCCTCGGAGGACACTCGCCCCCCCCCCACCGCTTTTTTAACCCGCCCCCTTTGGGTTGGAGAGGAAAACTCTTCCGTACTTCTCTCTCCTGCAAAGGACACACACACACACACACACACACACCAGATCCCATTTAGCGAGCGGAGGGAAAGCCAGTTCTGACCCCACCCCATCTCGTTACCCTGGTTCAAAGAAACAAACACTCGGTGGTGCTTTACCCGAACTCACTTGTTCATGGAGCGGGCGCACGTCCCTCGCGGGAGGTAAGTCACGGGGGGCCTCCGAAGAAAGCAATGTCTCCGGCTGCCAGTCCGTCTCGCTCTGCAGCTAGAGGTGACGACAATCACGCCCCTGCTGCAAATGGTTCGTCTCGAGCTAGCAAACTACTAGCATCGCAAGATGCGGGCGCAACTGCCGCCCGCAGACGAGCAGAGGCAGCTACAGACGTCACTTGCAGGGGCAGCAACGTGAAAGCCTCCAGCAAGGTACAGCGCAACAAGGAATACAGGGTTCCTCCTTTCTCCCACCGACTTCCACGTTTATTTCCCTTCTCTCACTGGGGTCGTCACACGGGTCTTCCACACTGAACTTGCGTGGTGCATGCACAACAACGTCCCGGATCCAGCACTGCTTCACCGCACGGCCCTGTGGCAAGCCCCCTGCCCTCCGTGCAGCCAAAGTGCAAGGAGATTGACTGGAGTAGGAGAAAAAAAGAGAATTAAACGCAAGTTAATAATGGACAGACGCCTATTTTCAAGCCACCTCTGCAATAACTGGAGCAAGTTCCAAACAAGCGAGCGGCAGAAAGCAATGGCTGTGCCCCTGAGCTCTCTGCAAACTGCCATGTGCTTGCTTGTTGCTGTTGTACACTGATTGACAGGCTTGGAGCACGGTCAGCATGTCAGGCAGAAAACTAAAATATAATGCAACTCCAGGCACCAGCTTCTCGCATGAAGTGCTTTAAAATCTCCTTGGCATTTCAAGTGGCGCAAACCACGTTCCAACACGCAAGAACAAAATCTGCATTAAGCAAGGCGGACAATGCAATTACTTAACTTGAAGTTGTATAATTGCCAGCAAATTGTAAGTGGCTTTACCTATATTACTAGAAAAATCAAGAGACTAGTTTTCTGCCTATCATGCAGCACAGTACGTATATACTCATTTCATGCAGTGGACTTGTTGCAGATGAACTACAAACAGAGGCAAATAAAAGTGTATCACTGCGGTTCCTATGAAAGCATTCGCAGCAAAACAGCATTTCAATTCAGAACATAAATGCTAGCTGCATCTGGCAAACCCACCACTACGCTTAGACCTTAAAACGAGAGTTTAAAGAGACCCTTCAGTACAAGAACAAACATGAAGCACCTGATCTGTTCTTAAATGTCTTCAAAAGGCAAAGCAAACGCTGCTTATGCTTACCTAAAACACAGATCAAAAGCCGCTTTCCAAGGCACATTTGAAGTGACTGGAGCTAATTCCCGCGACCGGTATAGACAACAGTTGCTCGCTGTTCTCTGCTCCTATCACTTTGCAATCTGCTATGAGCTTTACTGTTGCTATTACACAGTAAACCCAGCTCTGCACGGCAGCATTTCAGCGCTGAGCCCCCGCCTCCCCCTCAGTCACGCCTCCAATGATGTCAATGTGTCACTCAGAAAGCTTCCCTGAAATCCTGGGACGGAGTTTTCTACAACCCGGCGCCCCTTTCTTCAGTCAGCTGTACGTGCAAATGTCAAGGTTTACTTGCTACCCTATAACAATGTTTGAACCTCCTGGAAATTAGTATGAGATGGACTTGGGCTTATCATCTATACCAATACAGCAAACCCTAGATTTAACAGACTAATAATGGGGAAGGGGTGTTCCTTAAACCCAAACATCTGTTAAATCAGAGGGTTTACTGAGATCCCAAACCAAAATGCCTGATGTTGGAGGCGCCAGAGCCCAGTGCCTCTCGCTGCTGGAGCTGTCTGGCTGCACGGGACCCCGTGCCACAAGGCTGGAATTTCCAGAGCCCACTGCAGGAGCTGCCATGGCCACTGGAGCCACCACATGCTCCTCTCCAGAGGGGGGCGTGTGCGAGTGCCCTGAGCCCGAGTTCATGCCTCACCTCTGGTAGGGAGAGCTTATGGTGGCTCTGGCAGTGGCGACTATCCAGGCAGTGGTGGCTGGTAAGTCCTTTACTGTTTGGGGGGTGGGGCTGAGGATTTTACAGGCCCCAGTTAAGCAGGCTTTGGGAACAAGCGGGATCTGGTGGGTGTCCATTGTTCCCAAAGTCCACTAAATCAGGGTCTGTAAAATCAAGGGTTAACTGTATCTCAAGAACTTAAGTGGGCCTAGGTCCTGATCTTGCAAACAGTTACTGTACATGGTCCCATAGAACTAATTAGGACCAACATTGTTGTAAATTAAGTATATTTTCTAGGCTAGCCTTGGTAATGCTGTCAGAACCACACTGGAATAAAACCTGTTCATCCTTCTCTCCCTTCCCCCACAAAATAATATCCCTGTAAAAATGACAACATGCAAATCTGTACGCTCTGCTGCCCACATTCATCCCTCTGCTTTTATCTGAGATGGTCCACAAAGATATCAAGCTTTCCACATTAAAAAAAGGATTGATTTGTACTGCAACACTGAAAAGAATCTACATGCCTGATAATGACAAGCAGTGTTCCCTGCCACCACCCAGGAGAGAGTCAGGTGAGATCCAGCAGATTAACAAAGTGCCCACCCCCCCAGGGCAACATGTGCTTCTCCTGGTGGTGCATATCCATGTCTGCCTTGGGGCACATAACACAATTTATTCTGCCCATGAATAGGAAAATTAGAGGGACAACTGATGGCAACGTTGAGATGTAACTGAACAGCCTATATAATTTAGAAAAACCACTAAACAAAAAAAGTCTTGTTATCAAACTCTGTATTCTCAAGGTGGGACCAATTTCTGTTCTAATGACTTTGTGTTTTACCATTTCACCTCACCATTCTTCCATGTTTGTCTTCTTCTTAGGACCCATTCCTGCACGCTGTTCCTTGTGAGCAGATCTCTGTGTCCGTACAATCCCATTGATATCAGTGCACTTAGCACAGGGACTAGAGGTCCATTCTCACAGAATAGCTTGCAAGATCAGACCTTACTCAATGAGTCTCTTTAGATGTATAAAGTGAATCTGATGCATAAGTACTTGCATGATTGGGATTTCTGAATATGAGCTCTTTGAAGCATTGAAACCATGCCTTCTTCTATGTTTGTACAGTTTCTAGCATGTTGTGGACTACATGGGGGAATTATTGCTGCTGCTGCTGCTATTATTAATTTTGCAAGGCTGATATTATCGCTCTTATCCATTTTAGGCCAAATCTTGACCAGTGCTGAGCGTCCACAACTTGCAATGAAGAAGATAAGAGTGGAGAGTGCTCAGTATCTGTCAAGATTTTCATATAGCTATAGGAATGAGAGCAAGAGGTTATCAGCTTCTACGGATTAGCCCAAAGTATGTGTGATGGACCCCCATCCACGCTTTATGGAAAAAGAGTTATGAATATAAATATCTTATAACCACTGAAGTCCTACTATTTTGCTTAATAAAACCTCCTTTGTTGATAATCAAGCCAGGTGTAAACTCGTATTACCTCAGGAGTGCTACCACTGTGCATATCTTCTCTTTCATTGATATAGGAGGCTTACCTAATGAGCCCTTCCCATGCAAATATTCTGCACAGAGATGGATTTATTTTGATTTTTGATCCCTTTCAGGAGCTGATTTCCTGGGTGCTGTGCTCTATAACTTCACTTTCCCAGAGCTGTGCTTAATCAGCATCTGCATCACTCTGCAGGAGGCAGTACTTCCAACTCTATGGCTTGGCTGAGGGAGACCGGAGGATCTGGTTCATCAGGACAAGGTGGTGTGGACTTCCCTGGAGCAAGAAGGCTGGTGTCAGTGGCCTGATCAGCACACTGGGGAACATCCAAAGGGGTCTTCTGTGACAACATCCTGTTACAATATGCATCTGTTTTATACTTAAGGACATATACTTTACAGGGCTACTTCTGCATCAGCATGACTAATATGATTGACAAATTTGCTATCAAGGAGTTTTTAATTGGTTTTACTCTCCCAGTTAGTGGGAGATGCAATATTTTCCTAACGTTGTCATTTTCCATTGCAGCCACACACACAAACGGATCACTCTGTTGATTCGCTCTGTCACCAGACAGTGGCCAGACTGCCCAGCTACTCTGTTGACAGAATGCCTAACCGGAAGCACAGCAGACAGAGCCGCCTGGTGACGTGAAAGTCCTGTCTGTCGACAGAGGCCCCCCAGTAGCATCCAGATGGCTTTTTTGTTCACAGATTCTGTTGAAAAAGGTGTTATGCCTCATGGGGGAGACAAAAGTGCCAAGTTCTGTCAACAATATGTTGACAGAATGCATTTTTAGTGTGGACGTTCCATGGATATTGTCAGTTAAAGGCATCTACTTTTAACATACCCTAACCAACATACATCAAATTCACCACCTTCACTGATGCACTAAAAAAATGTCCCATACAACTTCAACATATCCAGTAACACAATATATTTTTTTACTGTAACACTACAGTGCAAAACCTTATCTGTGACCTTGTGGAACAACATCATACACTTCATTGGTGCACTGATATTCATCCAACACATCTAATGAAAGTTAATGTTTCTGAGGCTGAAGTTAATGTGGTACTGTCACTGACAAGTGATAAATACAATCTCCTAATTCAGTAATAAACCAGGGAGTGAAAAAGCCTTGTCATCGCAAAAATAAATGCAATATTGCTAAGGGAAATGAGGAAATATGATCTCCCACCAATATTACCTCTGGTTCACTTCAAGCTGAAAAAAATTGTTATAAGCAAAACATTGTTTAAAGAAACTGGAAGTTGTTTGGATTTAGAAAATGATCCCGGTCCCACTGAACTCAGTGAGAGTATTGTTACAGCAAACTCTTTCATATCCAGCAGCCCTGGGACTGGAAGGTTGCTGGATGTTCAAATATTCTGAATAGAGAGGTATACTTAGCAGTGCATAACACTAAAAAAAACCAAGATTAGATATTAAGAAACAAACAGAAATGTGTGCAGAGTACTTTATTTACCAACAGTAGCATTGTAAACTTATATTGTATTTGCTGTATTTATTTGTATTTATTTTCACTATACTGTATTTAAGGAGAATTTAACTAAAATTTATTTATGGTTAAAATGCTGGTTATTTGAGATTTCCAGATGATAGAATGCTGGATATAAAAGAATTTGCTGTATGGCGCAGCTTAACTGACTCCTGGGTTCCATTTCATGACACTAGGAGCAGTCCCAAGGACTGAACCTGGACCAGCTGTTTCTGTTTGGTTTCCAGTTTCCCCTTTACTTCCTAGCCACCACCTCCAATCTAATCTGCATCAATGCTTTAATAGTTTAGCTGTGTCACAAAGGGTCAGGGTAAAGTCACATTTCTATGCATTCCATCCCCATTTTCACACCTGGGCTGTTAGCTGCAACACTAGTAGCTGACAGAGAGGAATTGGGGGGGTGCATTATACCCTCTGTTGTAGCCTCTTTATAGTACCTATAGCTGCGTAAATAAAACAAAAAGCAGTCAAGTAGCACTTTAAAGACTGGCAAAATAGTTTAACTATAGCTATGTAGTGTTTGAGTAATAACAACCTACGCTATATTAGCATATCAATATTTTAAAAATTATTCTCAGGGAAGGAATTCAGCTGCTCAGTGCCAGTTTCCTTCCCTGAAAAATGGGCAGAATGCTTACTTACCTCTTGTGCTGTAGCAATAAATTTCAGTGCAATTATACACTTATGGGGAATAATGAGAATTAATTGGAACCCTGATCCTATAAACATGTGTGCACATGAGTAATTTTAACTTTGAACTCAGTGGGCTTGCTCATGCATATATCTCTTTGCAGGATCAGGGCTAACATTAGTAAAATGCCTTGATATCCCTAGGTGACAAGTGAAAGGATGCAAACTATTATTATATGTTGGTTTGAGACTGTGGATTTTTTTTAAAAAAGGATTACCTACATATTGTTACTACATTATTTATTTATTATTAATAGCAAGAGCAGGGAAACACATTTTTCTAATTAGAAAAAATGAGATTGGCGGCAGGCTGGGCTTGACTAAAATTGATGGTGGTGGATGAGATGAAATAAAGCTGTCACGCATAGCTGGAGGGAAAAAAAATCACAAAACAAACATTGAGGGGGAGGGAAGGAAGCTGAGCATTAAAGTCACAGTGAAGCATTTTAGTGCAAGGGAGGGAAAGTGAAGGATGATGTGAGGTGGAGTTTCCAGTCACACTTTCTGTAGACAGATTGATCATTATCTGAGATCAAAAGGACAAGTGGCTGGGGATTTCTTCTGCTTCTGTGCAAAGAGCATTCTTGAATTTCTATGAAGAAATGCAGCAGCATACAACAACTTGCTCTCAGGGCAGGGGCAGTGGGCATGGGAAATTCTCACTTGCAAGAGAATTTTGAGTGTTCTTCAAGAAGGAAGCATTTTTTTTCGTAGAAACAGAACAGATAGGAAGGAAGTTATAGCAGCACAGCACACGTTCAAGAATGAAGAGCTGAAAGCAAAACTCGATGCAAGCATGAAGTTTGGAGTCAAACTTCCACCAAGCACAGGGCTATTCAACACCTGAAATTTTGGTTCAGGCCCAATAAATGCTGGACCTGGCTCCCCTTCACTCTCTTGAGCACTCAGTGAACAAGGACCAGGGTATTCTCAAAGTGTTTGCCCCACACGCTCGTTGGCTACAGGTGCTGAATTTTATTTTCAGTTTGGCTATTTTAGGTTTTTGCAAGTCAGTGGCCGCTCAGTTTTCTGCAAATGGTTGCCATTCTAAAAACACACACTGAAGCCTCTATTAATTGATAAATGGAGGTCAAATTTATATAGTTGTGTCCCATTTTAAAACCACAGAAGGTGTGTTGGTACACTGCTTCAGCGTGTATTCCCTCCCCCTGCCATAACAATTCTGCAGTGAAACTACATGGTTTCTGTTCACCTTTCTAAGGTTATTGCAATGCTACATGGTTTGCTTTACTCTAGCTGCTGTACTGAATTACTAGATGACATTTTCACAGTGCTATATTCAATTGTCCTTTCCCCTTTACTAGTTAGCAAATAAATATTTATTAAATCTTATTAAGTAATTAGTAGTTAGCAAATAAATATTCATTAAATCTTATTATTAAATAATTATTAAATATTATCAATATTTCCTATTACTTTATTACCTACATATAATTGTGGAAAGATTATCAGTACTAAATATTTAGTTAAAACAAATAACTATTTATCCACATTTATTGCACTGCTAAATCACCAGTGTCACTTCATTCACTCCTTCCCTCTCAGCAAAGTGATGCAAACTCGTGCTGATGGAGCTATATTCTGCTCTCACTTTGTAAAATCCTCAAAGCTATGAGAAGATGGGAAGACAGACTTTGGCTCAAGATAACCTCCCGCAGTAATCCTATGCTAAATCACTTTACTACAAATTTGCGCCATAGTGTTATGTTCACAGAAAGAGAGGTTTCTTACCATATACAGTAAGTGGAGTTCTCCAAGCTGTTTTGTGTCAAAGGTGATTTCTCTGTGTTGAGCTGAAGGCCTATGGAGTATAAAAAGCCAAAGCCGTATTGTGAGTGGACAACACCTTGAGGACTGGCTCCTGGAAGAGCAGATGTGCCAGTACAAACGGTGGCCAAACCAGGAGCACTTCGCTGGTAGAGTGTACCAGTACAGCTATCCTACCAAAGCACTCATAGTGTAGATATTGCCTCATGAGTGAAACGCCACAATTAAAAAAAACAGCAATAGTGGAAAATTAATTAGCTTTTAAAAATGTTTTCAGAGAGACTATTAGTGACAGAAGTGGGGATTTCTTTTATTTATAGTTTTTAACATGGACCAACTCTTCTAACTTCTTTGTCTCAGTTCTCCAGCTTCATCATAAGGAGATACTACTTTCTTACTTCACAGACGGACTGCAAAATGAAAAGTGCTACAGTGGTTCTAAAAGTTAGTTATTAATTGAGATGGGGGTCAGAGAGCGGAAATAGACAAATTGCTGGAACTCCACATAAACAATCTATTCATTGATCAGCAATACAATAGTAGCTCAGTTGCCTACTCTGCTCTACCTCTTCTTCGGTATCTGCTGTCTGACTCAAGAGCCATTCTTTGTCCAATCAGTTTCCACCTAGTGACTTACCAGATGTAGAGGCAGATGACTAAGCAACTCCCAGCTCCAGATGTTTTCCTTACGAGAAAGGAAGAAATATGACTGAGCCATTTGAATGTGAAATCTCATTTTGATGGCACAGGACGTAACATAGGATTATGCAATATGACGTAGTTCCTGTTTCCCCTTCCTACAGCAGATCCTTTATCATACATGACTACATCTGTGAAAGTTTCAAAACTATGCTAGATCTGGTCCTGTATAAGCCATGACATCCTGCTCCAAATTGCATTGGCCCCTTTTTCTGCATCTCTACAAACCCCTCGCAGCATGACATAATATAGTTGTACAAATAGCAGTCATGTAGCACCTTAGACACTAACAAATTTATTAATGAGCTTTCCTGGGTAAGACCCACTTCCTCAAATTATTGGAGCAGACCATTGGAATCCAGTATTTATATACTGGAGGAGGAAGGAGGGAGGAAAAAGGAGGCTACCTGTCACTAGTAGGACCAGTAGATGAAGCAAAGTAAGTTAAGTGGGATTTATGCTATTCCTGTGAATATCAAAGATGGAGGGGGGGGAGAAATCGTCCTTGTAATGCATAAGACAATTGAGATATCTGTTCAGGCCTAATTTAAAAGTGCCAAATTTGCAAATGAATTCCAATTCAGACAGCTCCCTCTGTAATCCTGTGGTAAAATCTTTTTGTAGAACGGCTGCTTTTAAATCCATTATTGAATTAGTGTTATGTTCACAGAAAGAGAGGTTTCTTACCATATACAGTAAGTGGAGTTCTCCAAGCTGTTTTGTGTCAAAGGTGATTTCTCTGTGTTGAGCTGAAGGCCTATGGAGTATAAAAAGCCAAAGCCGTATTGTGAGTGGACAACACCTTGAGGACTGGCTCCTGGAAGAGCAGATGTGCCAGTACAAACGGTGGCCAAACCAGGAGCACTTCGCTGGTAGAGTGTACCAGTACAGCTATCCTACCAAAGCACTCATAGTGTAGATATTGCCTCATGAGTGAAACGCCACAATTAAAAAAAACAGCAATAGTGGAAAATTAATTAGCTTTTAAAAATGTTTTCAGAGAGACTATTAGTGACAGAAGTGGGGATTTCTTTTATTTATAGTTTTTAACATGGACCAACTCTTCTAACTTCTTTGTCTCAGTTCTCCAGCTTCATCATAAGGAGATACTACTTTCTTACTTCACAGACGGACTGCAAAATGAAAAGTGCTACAGTGGTTCTAAAAGTTAGTTATTAATTGAGATGGGGGTCAGAGAGCGGAAATAGACAAATTGCTGGAACTCCACATAAACAATCTATTCATTGATCAGCAATACAATAGTAGCTCAGTTGCCTACTCTGCTCTACCTCTTCTTCGGTATCTGCTGTCTGACTCAAGAGCCATTCTTTGTCCAATCAGTTTCCACCTAGTGACTTACCAGATGTAGAGGCAGATGACTAAGCAACTCCCAGCTCCAGATGTTTTCCTTACGAGAAAGGAAGAAATATGACTGAGCCATTTGAATGTGAAATCTCATTTTGATGGCACAGGACGTAACATAGGATTATGCAATATGACGTAGTTCCTGTTTCCCCTTCCTACAGCAGATCCTTTATCATACATGACTACATCTGTGAAAGTTTCAAAACTATGCTAGATCTGGTCCTGTATAAGCCATGACATCCTGCTCCAAATTGCATTGGCCCCTTTTTCTGCATCTCTACAAACCCCTCGCAGCATGACATAATATAGTTGTACAAATAGCAGTCATGTAGCACCTTAGACACTAACAAATTTATTAATGAGCTTTCCTGGGTAAGACCCACTTCCTCAAATTATTGGAGCAGACCATTGGAATCCAGTATTTATATACTGGAGGAGGAAGGAGGGAGGAAAAAGGAGGCTACCTGTCACTAGTAGGACCAGTAGATGAAGCAAAGTAAGTTAAGTGGGATTTATGCTATTCCTGTGAATATCAAAGATGGAGGGGGGGGAGAAATCGTCCTTGTAATGCATAAGACAATTGAGATATCTGTTCAGGCCTAATTTAAAAGTGCCAAATTTGCAAATGAATTCCAATTCAGACAGCTCCCTCTGTAATCCTGTGGTAAAATCTTTTTGTAGAACGGCTGCTTTTAAATCCATTATTGAATGTCCACAAGGAGGTTAAAACGTACCCCTGGTTTATGTGTATTCCAATTCCTGGTGTCCAATTTATGTCTATTCATCCTTTGGCACACTGACTGTCTGGTTTGACTATGGCAGTGAGGCATTGCTGGCACATGATGGCATATATCCCATTGGGGGTTTGCAGGTGTATGAGCCCCTGATGGGGTGACTGATGTGATCAGGTCCTATGCTGGTGTTGCTTGTATAGATATGAGGACGGAGTTGGTAATGGAGTGTGTTGCAGGGAGAGGTTCCTGAGTTAGTGTTTCTGTGGTACGCTGTGTGTCTGTGTAACTGCCCCCAGGCAGACTCAAACCCCAGACATCTGGAGCCAAGTACAGGCGCCTCTACAGCTTGGCCTAAAGGACAGCTGGCTCTCAGCTTAGGCTGTGGAGGACACATTCTTTCTCTGTGAAGTGGTCTAGGTACCACTACATGGGACAGTGAACCACACCTAGGTGTGTGGGGTTACAGCTGCAAGTGAGTATTTTCCTGAGGTTGGGCAGCTACCTGTAGGAGAGGACAGCCTGTCACCCAAGGCCTGTGAGATTGAGGAATCATGTTCCAGTATGGGTTGTCAATTGTCAATGATATGCTGGAGGGTTATAAGCTGAGAGCTATAGCTGATGGCATGTAGTGTTCTGTTATTTTTTTTGTTGGGTCTATATGAAGTATAAATATAAATACGTAAGTATAAATATAGATGGGCAAGAGATAGATTTACGCATAGTCTGGAGAGCCTGGGGCTAAGACAGCCCTGAGTACAGAACAAGCCACACTTGGTTTAAATCCAGTGAAAAGACATCAGGAAGCTGCAGGGAGGGAACTGCAGAGTGAGGCTGTAGGGAAAGAAGGTCTCTTGTAGCTGTCAAGGACAGGACAGTCCCTCAGGAGGAGCACTTGTGCTGAGTTGGAGCCCATGGAGAAGATTGTTTTGTGTTTCTTTTGAAACCTTTGTTAATTTGATAAAAAAGTTTCAGGCTCAAGAAGGGCTGCATGGAGACTGTTGAAAGAGAAAAAGAAGGGCAGGGCACTGAAGACGCTCTTCCTGGCCATAAGCGTGTACTCGGACAACATCCAGTCCTGTTACAAATGGTAAAAACAAAACAAAACAAAAACCCCCAAACCCCATAACATCAATTTAAACCATGTACTGATTCAATGGGCGGAGCAGGACTGTATCTATCTGTAAGCTTGCAAATAGAAATGAGGGCCTTTTTAAAGTCTGTTCACCTGTTTTTCATTTTCTTTTGCTTTCTTCTGCAGCACAGTTAAGTAACACGCTGCTAGAGCTGCAGAAATTTTCATAGTGGGGTTAAGTGCTGTAAAATGAGTTGCATAAGTATGTGCTGAAAGTTGGGTGAAAGAAGGTAGCTGTTTTAATTATAGCTGATAAAAACCAGCCAGAGGAAATCTACCATAACTGATAAGCAGCATAGCACTTCAAAGCAACTGAAGTGCAAACCTTTCCCATTTCTCCTGAAGCAGCAGCCACTCCCTGGGTGTGGAATCAAAGGAAGTGGGAAAGCTCAGTGCTAATTTAAATAGATTGCTAGGTGTATGTTTATATTGTCCCTGCACTAGCAAAAACCTGGGTATTAGGAGCTCTCTTCTAACCTGGTCGGCTGAAATGAAATGATTGACTTTTATAATGCATCTTGCCTCTTTGAGGAATGCTTACCATTCATTAGGTGGTGTAATCTGTCATTGTCAGATCAATGAAGTCTCAGACACGCCGTTGCTAATTTGATTTGAAAATATACATGGAAACTGGAGACTGCTTTTAGTAAGAATGACAAGTCTGGCCTAATGAATACAATCCCTTTTGTTGCTCTCAAGAATAGTATGTCAACGACTAAAGACCCAAGGCTCCCGTACTGTTTTGGCAGCAGTAGCAGCTACCATAGGGAAGTTAAAAGTGAGGTCCATGTCACAGACAAAACTAATTCTCAGTTCTGATTTATTGAGTGAAAGAGAAGTTCAGCAAGACCTTTGAGTATGATCTTGAATCTCAGGCAGTGGAGCAGGGTTTCTCTGACTCTTAACCCTTTTCCATGGAGCTTGTCCCAAAAATGAAGATCATCATGCTCCCTTTCGTTGTATAATAGAGAGGAATATGTAATATAATGGCAGGAAAATACTAGCTTTTGTGGCCCACAGAAGTACGTGAAAAAAATCACAAAAGACAATAATCCAGGGAACAAACCCTGAAATAAATGTGACTTTTATCATTGATTTAATTGGGGCTAGGATTTGGCCCAATTCCAAAAGACATGCTGGGACATATTCTGATAGTCAGAGAGGCACCCATCTCTGCCATTAGGTCTGCTCCTTGGATTTATAAATGTTTGGCTACTGACGTATTACAATGATATAAGCTTGTGTAACTGACCCACATGGCTAGCATTAGGTATTAAAGACCAGACTCTTATCAGTACTTCTGTGAGTTCTGTTCTTATTGGTGTGCCCAGTACCAGTTTCCTGTGTCCTCATATGAGAGAATATTTTATGCCCTTTTGTTATTAATGTGTATTTTCTTACTTCTTCTGTCTCTGGGACATCTAAATATTTTATATAGTGTTTTGGCAATGGAAGTATTAAGTGCTGAAATATTGCTTACATGTTTGATGTGGTTTGGTGTGCTCTGCTTTCAGGAACACTGTATGACAGTATGCTAGTCACATCTTGAACTGGTGCTCTTTGTTTAACTGCAATTACCTCTTACAGAGCTTAAGAAAGTAAGGGCCCGATCCTGCTTCCACTGAAGGCAATAGGAACACTTTCAGTAACTTCCATAGGAAATGAACTGGAGCCCTGTGATATTCTCAGTCACGTCTAAATTAAAGAATGTGACCTGATCTCCTCTGGAAACTTCAAAGCCAGAAAAACTGTCATAAAGTTTCAAATATATTTTAGATTAGACTGAACTAACCCCTGAAAAGATTTTTAATGTGCCAGGGAAATATTCTCTCATCAAAATGCTGTATCTTTGACACAAACAAATACCTGTTACCCTGATGGACTTAGAGCAGCTCTCCTTTCCCCTTGTCACAGTTCAGATGAAGGCAACTTCCTGACAAACTGGTCATGGACCATGCAGCTTTTAAGAAATGAGGAGAAAGTAGGGAACAGAGCTAATACAAAGATCCTATCCTCCCTTACTTCGCTTCTCGAAAACCAAACATCCAACAGCTTAAAAATCATGTCTGTTGAGGATCTACTGAAAAGAAAAAAATGAGGTTGTAGCTGAAGTAGTGAGTGAAAAAGAAGAAAAGACAGCAAATGATCATAGAAGCTCTAGTTGACAAGAAATGTAAGTACTTTACCAAATGACAATACCTTCATTAAACTCCGATACTATGCTAAACATTTATATTATGACACTGGGGGCTATATAGGGGAATGTTTGCTTCTCTCAGGCTATGTCTAGATTAGAGCGATTTGTTGACAGAAGATTTTGTCGGAAGGCATCTTCCAACAAAACTTCTGTCGACAAAGTGCAGTCAAACTGTCAAGTGGATCACAAGAACGATCTGCTCTGCCAACAGAGTGTGGCCGGACTGTCCAGCCAATTTATCGACAAAATGACCAACTGGAAGCATAGCAGACAGGGCTGCCTGGTGTCCCAGAAGCCCTGTCTGTTGACAGAGGGCCTCCTGGAATGTCCAGACCAGCTTTCTATTGGTAGATCTCTGTCAACAGAGGTGTTATGCCTCAGGGGGAGCAGGATAAGACTGTCAACAAAAGTGCTTCATTTTATCAAAAAGTAACAGAGAGATAGCTGTGTTAGTCTATATACTATCAAAACAAAAAAGCAGTCCAGTAGCACTTTAAAGACTAACAAAATAACAAAATGTTTTGTTAGTCTTTAAAGTGCTACTGGACTGCTTTTTTGTTTTCATTCTATTGATTTACTGTCAACAGAATGTCTCGGGAACACGGATGCTCCCCGGATTTTGTTGACAAAACACATTTTGTGAATAAAACCCTCTAGTGTAGACATAGCCTTAGATTCTGATGACAACCTAGCACTTTGAAACCTCTCCTATTGTATTTATTTGTATCTGTCACATTAAACCTGCTACTTCTGAGCCGCCAAGGAAATGTTAATGCATAACTCCTTGTCATTTTATTTCCAGTACCTCAGGACATAATAAGAAGTTGTAGCTATTTCTTCCCTGGCCCAGCAAACTGAATCTACCTTCTAAAAATTGCTTTTTAAAATTATTCAAAAAAATTTTTGCAGTACAAATATTAATGTTCCAAAACAGTGTGGTAATATACTGCAAGTATTACTATGTTTGGGGACCATTACCATAGACTATCAGAGAGTTTCATATGAGGTTAATACAGTATCTTTGCCTAGAGCTGTTTGCATATATTTACAGAGGTGAAATCTGGACTAAAACATAATTTAAGTAGAGATTAAATAAACATGCATACCGTTTGGTTATTAAGGGCTTAATCCCATGACTGTTAAAGTCAACAGGAGTTTTCAGATGCTACATCAGGCCTTGTGTTTTGTATTCTTCATTTCTTACTTTACTGTTTTTTTTTTCTTTTGGGTAGATGTGCTAACATGTAAAACAAGGACTAGCACTGAATGTAACATATGTTGGCTGATATTTGTTACCTTATAAAACAGTTGGGGTTTTTATGCTAAGTGACCAGTTTATATTTTACTGCCAGAATCAATTCAGTATTTGTGCTTATTTTCTGCCTTGACAGTTTAGGTCTTTTAAAAATAGTCTTTAAATAGTCTCTCATTGTTTTTAATAGTCTTTTATATTTTTCTTTGAATAGAAGGTAAGAATCTAAAGAATAATCAGAAACCTCTTCCCTAGCTTGAGTGTAATCTATGCTCATTTACTGTATTGAACTGGTATTTTTGTGCAGCAACCCTAAAGTAAGTTAAATAGCTTCCTTATGAGCATAATCACTTTTTAACTCCCAAAAGAGTCACTATTAAAGTTGATAGTCCTAAATATTGATCCATTTTATAGGTTTCTTATTTGAAAAAAACCCTTATTTTTATTTCTTTTTCAATTTCAAATTGCTCTGTTGCCAGAAAATTTAAGAAATTAGAAGCCGTATATTAACTTCTAGTGCACATACAATGAATTTCTATTACATTTGCTGCACACTGAATTTCTGATTAACTTAAGCCCAAATAAAAAGTAAAATATGCATAATGATTTTATTGAAAGTCTCACGGTAAGTCAAGTAAATCATATGCTGGTGTTTTATTAGTGGTAACAACAACTAGTATGGAAAAGAAACAAAAAGCATGCTTCTTTACAAAAAAGCTATTTTTGAGTTATCAGCCACAATCATATTTTCTTTTCATCTTGTCACAGAAAAAAGTTATGAGCCAAGACTCTGGAAGAAACATGAACCAATTGTGGTCTTAGCTTCAGTGGTTCTGAGCAATTATGACAACAGCACCCTTTAAGTGCTAAGCACCTCTGAAAACCGGGACTTCACTGAATTTTTCTAGTGTAACAATGGAGATTTCTTGGCTTTGCCTGTGCAGATCTTGAAGAATGTTTGGTTTATCCTTGGTAGCACAACTGAAATTACTAGTAGAGCACCAGATGGCAAGAACGGACAAACTCCCTAGCTTTTATTGCTCAATCGTATTAGATTATTAATATTGCATTTCTGCTGGCAGTGATAGTCATATTAAATTTAAAGACAATTCTAGGCTGAGATAATAGAAAAAGATAAGACATTTTGAAGAAAATAGAACAGAAATGTGGCACTTCGTTAAGAGTAAAATTATTGGCAAAAAGAACAGGAAGTCTTGTGGCACCCTATAGGCAAACAGATTTTTTGGAGCATAAGCTTTCATGGGCAAAGACCCACTTCATCAGATGCAAAATTAGTGTCAATACTTGAGAATCCGAGAGATCTGGGAGGCCGTTAAAAGTATTGAAACAAAGAGTATTAGATTAAATCTTAAAATATTTTGGAACAGTACTGATTGCATGCTAGTAAGATACTAAAATATTTCTCATATATGATGAAGGAAGAAGGAATTCTACCAGCAGAGACATTTCTGCATATGGAGAAATATTTTTAAAGGAATGGGACTAGCTGCAAATTATATGCAGATATTTTCCACTGAGGAATGAGGAACCAGGCAAGGAAGAGCAATCTGCTACATACTAGCTATAAATGCACACGTAATAGGTAGCATGTTTATGTAGACTGCAAACCTGTGAATGATGAACAATGGTAAGAAGGTTTTAAGTTTACAAATCATAGAGTGCACATTCTTCCTTGTTCATTGTTAAAGGCCACCCATAAATCCAGACTAGACCTCACTCTTATTCATGAATATACAATCTCCAAGGGGTAGCTTCACAAAAATCAAGCAGTCCTGTAGCACCTTAGTGGGTCTGTCCCATGAAAGCTCATCACTGATTAAATCATTTTGTTAATCTTTAAAGTGCTACATTTCTGCTGCTTTGTTTTGTTCTCATTTATTTTTAGGTAATGAGCTTTTGTGGATAAGACTGAAGAAGTGGGTCGTACCCACGAAAGCTCATTACTTAATGAATAAATTTGTCAGTCGTTAAGGTGCTACAGGACTGATTGCTTTTTATGAATATACAAGTTTGTTTAATATTAGTTACCACGGTGAGATTATGGGAGTAAGGCTATATCCTGCTCCCACTGAGGGAAATAGCAAAACTTCCATTGACTTCCACAGAGGGTGATGAGGAACCCTGTGGTGTTCCAACTTCAAGCTAGTCATCTGATCTCCTCTGGAAGCCAGGAAGTGCATCCTGGAGTTCAGATTAGACAACAAGTCTCCCTTAAAGACTTTTTTCTGTGTAAATGGAACATTCTCCCAATTGGCAACAAATGTTTACAGGGGCCTTGAAAAGGAAGGTGGGGATTTACTGTCATCCACTTGAGATTCTGTTCTTTAAACCATTGTTGAACAGCAGTACTGTCATTGACTTCAAGGATCTAGCCTACTGGATCATTGCATACAAAGTAAAACTTCAGGCTGCACTTTGGAAAGAAATGGAAAAATGGATATGAGTTTTCCTCTGAGCTTTCCACACCTAGTTTTTGGGGAAAAAAATGGGGAATGCCATGAATGCCACGCATTACCTTACTGATGGGAATATTGGAGATACTGTAGAGTATGGATGCAAAATGTCTTTTGGAATGTGATTTACAATGGAAATGAGTGGTTTAATTTTTGTTTCAGTAGGATAACGTTGAAAGAGCTGGGCTAGCAATACTAAAAACAGGGTGCACAAGAACTAACATAGAAAAGGTCCTGGAGAGCATTATGACTCAATAAAATGTGGAGACAGAAGTGTAACAACATCAAGGAAATAGAGAGGCGGTGAAGTCAATTTCCACATAATGACAGAAAGTGAGGCTATTGGAAGGCTGCTAATGAACCCCCAACACATTCTGTAACAATCTAGCTTGTGTGAGATGGCGACACAACCTCAACCTTGACCTCTGAAACTGGTTCTGAATACAAACCCCAAGGCCAGCTTACTGTGTAGCTACAGATAACCATATTTCAAATGAAATTCAAAATTGTGACAATTAATGGCAAATTTGCCAGTAGAGATTAATTCTTTCAGGCAGATTTAGGACCTAACACTCCTCCTGCTCCCTTCCCTCCCTCCCCCCCCCCCCCCCCACCCCGGAAAAAATGTAAGCAGAGTTGGAATTTCACAGAGCTAGAATATCCTCATCACAAGGTCCCAATAAAGTGCAAAAAAAGCACAAGGTACAAAACCTGAGGTCTGTCTTCATTCCTCTAACTACCAGAACTCCCATTGACTCCAATGAGAGCAGTGCCTCAGTAAGTGCTTTAAAGGTTTTTGCCCATAACTCTCCAGTACAGCTATTTTATATTTGATTTGTACAAGCAAAATTTGCTGCATATCACAGCTACTCCCCCAACTAATTGTTGATGTTGCTAGAACATGCTGAAATTGCCTGTCAGCTGACAGGCTGTCCTTCCTGACCAGTGCTTGAAAGATAGAAGGTGGAAAGGACAGAGCACAGGAAAACAAAAAGAGAATGTGTTGTTATTTTCTGATTTGTATTTTCACAGTAATATTGAAGGAGTTTTTGCATGTAAGGGATAAAGCATGCATAATTTCTATATTTTCTGTGAGTTTACACCAGATATGTCAATACCATACCTTTAATTTGCTCAAGTTATCCTCAGAGAAGAGGAAAAATGACTATATAAAACAATTAAAAAGGGGCAATGACCGAACTATTGGAAACAGATATCAAGAGGAAATAGTACTATGGTAAATCATACACCATGTTTTGTGCTATCAGCATTAACAAACTGAATGCAGGAACTTCTAAGCAACAGATCAAGGATAAACTGACAAGCAATGTAAATGTGAATTACAAGGCCATAAATGTATCAAGGGGTTCTAGCCACATCGTAGAAAAAAAAAATTCTCTCTCTCTCTCTCTCTGTGTGTGTGTACATATATATATATGTCCTAATATTGAAGAACAGTTTACTTACCAGATTAATGCATGTGGAAGTCTTTCAAACTAAAGTGAAGTGGTGCTGCATTGTGAAGTCCGTTACCTGGGAAAGAGCGGTTACTTGCCTTGTACAGTGACTGCAGTTCTTTGAGATGTTTTGTCCCCATGGGTGATTCACATGAGGATGTGCACATGCTCATGCACCAGCTATCAGAGATTTTTTTCTACTAATCATGCCTACAGGTCTATGTCTGCTTAGCACATCACTTCATACTACAGTACAAGGGCACATAGAGAGGAGTAGACTTGTGGCCAGGGCTAAGGAAACTTCTGGAGCACTCTGTGAGTCTGAGATACAGGGGGAACCTGCTGGGTCTATGAGAGGCACTCCATGAGAAGCAGTTTCAGTCAGTTCTACCTCTGTATTCAAGATCTGCTTTTGAAGCCAAAACAAATCTTACACGTCGAGGGCGGGAGAAGTGCTCCAAGGCAATAGAGGAAGCTGGACTGGCCTCACTGACAAGAAAAAACCTGTGGCAGAGATGGCAGGGCTTGACTTCTGGGGATCTTGGGCATGTGCCACCTGGAAAGCCACCAATCAATAAGGCCTGAGAGAAGTTGAGGCTGTCTCAAAGAGGGTGGTACATGGAGGGCAAGAATCCCACTTTCCAAACACAAACTGCAATAAAAAGGTAAATGGTCTGGCTATGGTCTGAAGAAGCGGGTCTGTCCCACGAAAGCTCACCTAATAAACCATTTTGCTAGTCTTTAAAGTGCTACTTGACTGCTTTTTGTTTTAACTAAAAAAGGTAATTATAAAACAAAAACAAAGGAATAGTTTAAACAAAATGACTTTTTTGATGAAATTACCTGGTAAGGTACGCGTTTAAAGAAATAGAATACACTCCATCGTGGTTAGACTTTAGTCTGAAATGAACTTCAGTTCCCTCTATTTCCCCACCCAACTTTATACAAATTCTTATACAGGCTATGTACAGACTTGTATGAAAAGGAGATTGACATGGAGAATGTCCCAGAGGAAGTTTAACAGTGGTTATATAACAAGTCTCTGTCCCTTTTTCATCAAGTTTATTTATTACACAAATAGTTTATTCCTCAGAACCACCTTCTTGTCGTCCCCCCGCTCAAATAATTAAGGGACAAATTATATTTTAAAGACATTAGAAAAGTGATTTTGCTTAAAGCACTCTTTTTTCAGACCCATTGCACCCAAGGACAAAAATGTCAACAGAGTTAGATTGTGCCCCTGGAAATCACAATGATAATTGACTTCCTGTTACGAGTAGTCCAGATGAGTTTGTAGAAAGAATGTGGACGTGCTAAATCGAGATAAAAATACATTCTGAAGTAAATCTAATATACATAGGTTTAAATAACTATAGTTGTAAATTTATGCTGACACAGTATTTTCAAACAGAGATAGCCAACTCCTTTACCAGGAAGAGTAACTACAATTACCCCACATTTAGAGAAAAAGAGAAAAAGTCTCACAGGTAAAGTAACTTTTGCAAGGTGACAGTCTGTGACAGAGTATAGCTCTGTATCTTCTCTGTTGGACCACAAGGGAAAACACTTCTCTCTTCTGAGTCTCCATGAACTTACATTTTGTGGTGCGCTTAGATACCATGTTAAGTGTTACAGTGGACAGAAACCTAAAAGATTTTTTACTTTAGCTGCCACCCATATATTTTGTTTTCTTTTTAAAACAGGTCTTTCCAAAAATTGTGCATGAAATGGAAGGTTTTCGGAAACTGACTAAGGAATTTAGAAGATCAAGTCTCTTAGGCTCTTTTGAAACTCTCCCTATTAATATTCATAAAAGAGGAAAATATAAACTAGTCAGAATTTTTTGTTTGCTTGGAGGGCTATGCAAATTTAAAAAAGAAAAAACTTTTAAAATTTTCATCATGTGTACCATAGAATTATGCCTTCTCTTTCTTATTAATTTAGTATGTGCCTCTGGAAAATAACAGGATGTTAAAAATGTGAAAGTGTTCTCTTCTCCTAACACACACATTTTCCCCTCACTCTTTTTACTCTTCTCCCTCTTTTTTTTTCTAAATGGAATAAAAAAGGAGCAAATAAGTAACAATTTTAGAGAAATGGGATTCTTCTCCCAGCATGCTGAATGAAAAAGTTGAAAATTAAAAAAAAAAAAATGAAAAAAAAATTGAAAGTGAAATTTTTCAATTATGTGTTTTCTGAGAAATGTTGTCACTGAAGTCCCTTTTGTTAATGAAAATCTATATTGTTTAAAAAAAAGGGTCAAACAGCTCTCTTCATAACAGACGAAAGCAACAGAGAGGTAGACAAACAAAATAATTTATTAGGAGATGAGCTTTTGTGGGACAGACCCACATCTTCTAAAAGGGTGTGATAAGGAGGAGGGAGAAAACTTGTTCTTCTTGGCCTCGGAGGATAGAACAAGAAGCAATGGGCTTAAACTACAGCAAGGGAGGTTTAGGTTGGACATTAGGAAAAAGTTCCTAACTGTCAGGGTGGTCAAGCACTAGAACAAATTGCCTAGGGAGGTTGTGGAATCCCCACCGCTGGAGATATTTAAGAACAGATTAGATTAATGTCTATCAGGGATGGTCTAGACAGTACTTGGACCTGCCATGAGGGCAGGGGACTGACCTCGATGACCCCTCGAGTTCACTTCCAGTCCTAGCATTCTATGATTCAGATCTGGAAATTCTGACACTTGAGTATGATGTGCATCTTTTTGCACTTGGAGAGAAGGATGATGTTTGTCTAGATCTGTGCCAGTTGTTTCATGCAGTTGATGGCTTTCCATTCCAAATGGCTAAATGTAGTGTCTTGCATGGTGAACAGTCACAGAGAGGCAGCCAGGTTCACTTATATCTTGACAAAACAAAAAAGCAGCAATTTAAAGACTAACAAAATAATTTATTAGGTGATGAGCTATCATGGAACAAACCCACTTCTTCAGATCTGGAAATTCTGAAAGCTACACAAGCTACAGTGGTGTATGGGCTGTTTGGGAATGGGAGTTAAAAATAGGAAAATCCAAGCTGGGGTGACATTAAGATTCTAGGGGGCTAGATTTATCCCCATTCTGGTGCATACCTATGTTGGTGTCTGTGCACGTACTCTAGCTTATCAAGCCGTGATTGGGTTAATAGGGGAGAAACAGAATTCTGATCTTGTTTGGAGCTGGGAATGACATTTCGTGACATAGGGCCTGAATGACCACAACCATACTGCAGTTAATGCTAGTGAAACCTCACTGAAATCAGTGCCGTATATCACCATAAAACTCGAGTGATGAATCATGCCTCCAGTGCAAAAGAAATGGCTTCTATTTTTCTCTGCCTTATGGTTTCCCCTTTACTTTTTAATGTTCAAATCACAAAGTGTTCAACATTAGGGTAATCTTTTTGACACTGCTGTCCACACTCCAACCATTCCCTCTTCCCATTCTTTGTTTTTTTTAATAAGAGTTTAATGTTAACATATTCCTTCCAATTATGATGATTCTCTTTCAACCACCTAACAGTTACTTGAAAAATCAGCCCCAGACCAATTAAGTTTGGAAAGAACAAATCTCCAACAGTTAGATTCTTTTAATTCTGTTTGTGAAGTGCAAGAGGACGCCTAACAAAGCTGTAATGTGCTCAATTGTGTTATCAAGGCACTTGGCACTACCAGCTGATTCATGATTACCATTCATCCCCAAAGGAAAATAAACACCCTTTTGTAATGAAAATGTAACTGGTTACTACCATGTATTGCACGTTCACAAAGTAGCTTTTTACAGAATTACATATGCTGAAAGCATGGAAGGGGAATCCAATTGAGTTGTTTCCACACTTCTCAGATGAAAAGCAGACAGCTTACACAGAATTGCACCAATGTGAAGAAAATGGTAGATGTGATTATATATTTGTGGATTAGTGAGCTTCTTAAATAAAAAATTAGTGACAACACACTGTCTCCTTAGATTGTACAGATTATGCATGAAGGAGCCAGGACCATAGTAACTACCACTATAGTAACTATTTTAAAGCAAACAGGATCAGTTTATCAAAAATAAAAACAATAAAAACCACCAAAATGCTTTTGCAACATTATTTTATATGGAAACTGCTTATTATCTTTGCTGTATAAATGCTGAATTTGCTGGTTCGGCAGATTAATCCCCATTCATGCTGGGAAAAGCATTCCATGACATTAAAGGATTTGTTTGTTTGCTAATCTACTTCAGAATCCATAGGCCTCTCTTGCTAAGAAATCTTTTTTGCTTTTGTGCCTGCTATAATTCAATCTCTTTCCATTTAAAGGCACAGAGTACAGAATAAAAAGGTGCATTAGAGAGAATACAGTAACTCCTCTTTCAAAGAATGTTTTAGAAATTTATTGCATTCACCTGCAAAAACCCCATTTTAGGATTCCTTACAACCAAGCATAGGAAAGAAAACCTCAATAGATCTACCACAAAAGTCCCTACATTGGCACTGGGATGTCCTAGTACTGCAGATATCAGCCCTGCCCTACACGTTCAACTCACAGACATCTTTCATCTTGAAATTTACCAGAGTTCTTTTACACACACAGCTATCACGTCACCCAACAGTGACTTGCGAATGGTGATAAGGTGGAAGGTAGAAACTGCTAAACACAGTTTTTGGTGGGAAGAAAACAGCAGCTTTCCAAAAATGCTTATAGGATATAGGTAGGAAAAAATTACCCAAGTTGGGGGAAACATTGAGGTTAATACTATTCCTCTTAGCGCCAGCATTTAAATGCATGAAGAAGGTCAGTACATTGCTTTCCATAGTTCATTTGAAGTGTCCCCAACAGCACAGTACACCTTAACATCAATACTAGTCCAGAGGAGAAGAGTACCACTAAATCAACAGCAGCAGCTCATATAACACTTTGAGTTTCACTGAAGAGCTGTCATGCAAACACTGCACAGGACCATCCTTGCTTCAGTGACAAAAACCATTGCAATCAGAGTCGGCAATGATATGGTGAGGGGGTTATTTGAAAAACACACATCTCCTTCAGCTTTTTAGAACATTTTGCAGTCAATTTATTAAAACCTGTAGGGGAAAACAATGACCTAGTTTAAAATATTGTGCACAAAAACAGGATATAGCCATGCAGAAAATCCATGTCTGAGCTGCCCAAAGTGAAGATTAATAAATGAATAAATGGAAGTTGCAGAGAGAGCAAACACAAATCCAAGATTAAAACTTGGTTTCAGTTGTAACACTAATTTGCATTATTTGTCTTCCCGATGACAACACTACCAATCAAAACTGAACCTTCTTTAAACAACTGCAACCAGGTGTGTCTCTGCCACCAACTCATTAGAAATTAAAAATGTTTTTATCTAACTTATACACTAGGCTCAGCACTCTGCAACTGGTATGCTGGTGTGCCACGAAGTGGCGCTTAGTGTGCCTGTCCCACCAAGCGGCGCATGGCTCTGGAGCACATGGCAGCAGTGGTGGCTGCTCTGGTGAGTCACTGGCATTAAATTAGAGTATGCGGGGGCTGGAGGAGGCTGACTGTGGAGGAGGGGTAGGAGACTGGGTTAGAGCTGGGGTGCCTGGCTGTGTGGGAAGCAGAGGGGATTGGGTTATGCTGAGTGTGCCATGAAATTATAATGAGTGCTGAAGTGTGCCAAGAGGTGATAAAGGTTGCTGAGCACTGCACTAGACAGATAACTTTAAGAAAGGGTCCATACTTTAACATTTAAAATGTTTTGCTATTCTTTACTTACAATAGTTTCTTCTATACCAATGGTGGGAAGAAAAGAAAGCCTTAAGCAGATTTTGAAGTAAACGTTGAACCTCTCTAGACTGGCAACTCTGGGACTCCACTGGTACCGAATGAGAGAATTTGACAGACCATGGGAGGTCAATATTGTCTAGCACATTGCCAACACTTCCACTGCTTACTGGACTCTCAGCTTTAAATGCACTCCACTGAATCTGTTTGCTTAGGAGGGCCAGACACAAAGGTGTTGAAGTAAAGACTTTTTAGCAATTTGTTCATTTTTGGCAAACCATCTGAAAGACATTTTAAACTGTTTGCAAGTTGTTGTTATTGGAAGAAAAAGGTTAAATTTTGCCTGAAACATTGAAATGTCCACTGTTGCCACAACTCAAATAATATCTGAGCCAAAGATAAGCTTCAAAAGACACTTGGGGAACTGGGGGATGACCAGAACAGCCTCATACCTAAAGAATGACAGGGAATAAGTATTGAAACTACTTCTAGGGAACGGGGATATTGACTTGTTACATGGTGTGTTTTTCTTGTTCATCAAAACTATATGAAATCATAGAAGATTATTCAGACAATATGAAGGGAAGTAGTGCACTAGAAGCTAGAACATTCAGAGGTAAGGGTAAAATTCTGTCTTTATCTTATTGTTTGGTGTGGAGAGACTGAGGTATATATAGTCTCCTACCATTTAGAGTTTGTGCAATGCCAAGAACCAACATGTTGAGTTAAGTATGATGTGAAGACTTTGTCTCAATTTCACGTGTTAAAAATGATAATTGATAAAGAATTCAACACCAGAGAATACCTTTGGAATGCTCTATCCTGTTGTGTCCTTGTCTATTAACGCCAATAAGAGTTGCTAGCATTGTGCAGGCTACAGGATCATATACTTCTGGCATGTAAATTCAAGATTTGCACAAGTAGCTGTTTTGGCAAAAGGCTTCCAAAATTATTGTGAAGTTTTGTTGTTACCCAATGATCTTTCTTCAAAATTGTTTTCCAACTCAAAGTGCCTTCTTATTTTTCCAGCACTCTGATTAGATGGTACAATACTGATGTTCAATTATAACATTGGATTAATATCAGAGAGGTAGCTGTGTTAGTCTGTATCTTCGAGAACAAAAAGTAGTCCTGTGGCACCTTATAAACTAAAAGATATTTTGGAGCATAAGCTTTCATAGGCAAAGACCCGCTTCATCAGATGAATTGTATTAATGCATCTTTCATGAACCAGATATGTGTGATCATACATTTCTTTACAGCTCAAACTATCTGCTATCAGGAGTAAGCAAGTTTTGAAGTGGCATACATTTACCTGCTTTTTCCACAACAAATATTTCGTTGCAAAATAGAAATATTTTATGTATTCACCAATTTTCCATGTTTAAAAAAATCAAGGTACAATAAACCTTAAATTGCCTTTAATATTCCATAAACCCAGAAAAAAGAAGATAGATTTTCAGTTTAAAATTTACTAATTCACACAGTTCTATATCAAGATACATGGCACAATGAGGGAAGTGAAAAGTGGTGCACATAATAAAGAATTCTAATGGAAGATTTTCATAGGCACAATGAAGGGCTGGGTGCCAGATTCCATCCCTTCCCCAATGCCTGATAGTCCAATTCTGCTGCCTTTGCAACAAGAGGGAATCACAGACTGGTATCAATGGGAGTCTCACTGATGGAATGGGCTTCAAACTCTTGTCATCACGCTTCTTTTTCCCTGTCCATTTAGGTCCCTGTTATGATGATATCTGAGCACTTCTCAAGAAAATGACAACAATGATTTCTCTCATCCAGATCAACATGTAGAGAGTAATATTTAGGGGCCAGATTTATAACCGTGTTAGATTTTCAGAAAAACATACACAGAGTTCAGCAGGATAATGGTATGACTACTGAATGTTTGATAACATCTAGGATTTAATTGCTATGCTAAATGATTTGAATATATTCAGCTTGAAATATAGTCACTTTAGAAAAAGTGAGTTAAAACTAGTTTCATTTACGATCTACCCCTGTATCTTTCTGCCAAGTTTTGCAGTTTCCTATTTACATTTTTTCTCTCTCTCTCTCTTCTGGTCTGATGCAGGAAACACAGACATGCAACACAGGAAAAACTGTGAAACCACCAATACAGCAAATACCATCAAATACAAAAAGTCCATAACTACTTTTTTCCTCCTCTAATCTCTCATAGAAATCTGAAAATTGCCCTAAGAGTAACTTGAAAAGCAGGCAGATGTGTGTGTGTGTGTGTTTTTTAAAGGTAATGGTATCCCCTTAAAGGGTTATCTTGAATGAGAAGAACTGAAAAAAACAAAGAAATAGTCAGAACAAAGTCAGTTTCTGATTTCTATACAAGGAGCAGAAGGGGTGGTCTTAATCAGATATAAAACTCTTGCATAAATGGATATTGAACTGTTACAGGAGGCCACATTCTTCAAACCCAACAATAAATCCCTAAAATAATCTATGAAGTAATAAAAACCTGAAACTACTGTACTGGACATCAGTAGTTAACAGCATGATTTGAGTAACCCTAAAGGATCTTCCCCTTAGCTGAAAGAAACAGTAGCCAAACCATGCAATTACCTGTTGAAATAAAGTCAGATCCTTTCAGTTTTCCCCTGCATTTGGATTCCCCCATCTCGTCTAATTACTGCTTTTGCACAATCTGCCTTTCTAGTCATATCTGGTGTATAACTGCACATTTTTTATTATGGAGGGGAAAAGAGGAAGAAAAAAACCCTACAAGTAATGTTTCCTGATCAGCTTGTTTACTGAAGGTACAAGAATACATGTGCAAGAAAACAACCTGTCGTGGTTTCAGTAAACAAATCATAATGAAATAAGTTTAAAAATCTTTATTTGTACTCCCACATTTTTGTGGCCACTTGCAGCAGTTCTTTCACGTGGATATTTTTACTCATTGGATTTTCTAGAACATTTCAAATATTTTTAGTGGTCTACTTTAATTGCACATTTTTTCAAGTCTTACATGACTGTATCAAGAAGCGATTTACATCTATCAACTTTCACCTATTATGTTTTACAATAGCTCAAGATGCAATGGTTGATATGATAGACTAAATAATTGTATATGATCATCAACGTATATATATTAGAAAGAGAAATATGTACATAGATCTGTAAGAATTTAACACTTTGTCCAAGCAACAAGACACTTATCAATTTATTTTTTGAATTAATAGAACTCTTTCCCTGATGTATGGAAATAAATATAAATTAACCAAGAATTAGAAACAGCCCATTTTCCCAATCTTTACAAGAAACCTCAGGCTGTACTTTAAAAATGTAATTTATATTCTTACCTTATAAGGAAAGGGAAGATGTCCAAAGACTGAAGTTAATCATTACACTGTGATCAATTAGCAGCACCTTATCTTTTTTTTTTTTTTTCCCGTGTGTGTGCATGTGTGTGGGGTGGTAGAGGGAAAGGAAGAAAGCTGAAGGTTTGGCAGGCCTGTTTGGCAACTTCTTTGGATATCATAAATCAAAGATTTCAGAATATTTTTCAGCATATATTCATGCCACTCCCAGTTTTTGTGAGGCTCCTTGGTGCGGAACTGACAACCAGACACAAAAAGATTAAGACTGTAGGGACACCGGTTGCAAATATTTTCAAGGAGATTGTGATCAACTGTGATGGACTCCCTTCTGCCCCAGTTTACAAAAATTGGTTTGTACATAAAGATGCATAAGTCGGATATGCTTTGGACAAAATACCTCATGTAACCTATCAATTTTAATGTCACGGTCTGCTGGATCTGAACATTCTATTTTTGTGCCTGCATCAGTCTTGCATGTGAAGTTAGAAATGTGGAGTATATGTCTGTTTATAGTTTTAAATCTGCTAATGACAGCCATTACTGGTGTCCCAACACTAATGACGGGGTGATCAACTTAAGGACTTGTAAACAGCCCTGTTTGCCCCCAGTGATGTAGCAGCTCTCTACACCAATATTCCACATGAAGATAGACTACAGGTCATCAGGAACACCATACCAGAGGAAGTCAGGCCACATCTGGTGGCTGAGCTATGTGCCTTTGTCCTCACCGACAACTGTTTCTGATTTGGGGATAATTTATATTGCCAAGTCATCAGCATGGCCATGGGTACCTACATGGCCCTGCAGTATGCTAACTTCTTTATAGCTGACTTAGAAGGTTTCCTCAGCTCCTGTCCCATATCAAGACCTGCTTTATTACACTACATGGATGATATCTTCATTACATGGACCCAGGGTAAGGAGGCCCTTCAAGAATTCCACAGGGATTTCAACAATTTGCACTCCATCATCAAGCTCAGTCTTGACTATTCCACACAAGAGATCCGTTTCCTGGATGCTACAGTACAAATCAACAATGGTCAAATTAATACCACTCCATAACAGAAGTCCACCTACTGCTACTCTTACTGACGTGACTCTAGCTTCGATCCGGGACACATCACACGATCCTTTGTTTACAGACTAGTGCTAAAATACAACTGTATCTGCTCCAGTCCCACCAACAAAGACAAAAAACTACAAGATCATTACCAAGCATTCATAAAACTTAATTACCAACCAGGAGGAGAAAGGAAACTGATTGATAGGGCAAGACAAATATCTAGAAGCCAGCTAGTAGACAGGCCCCAAAAGGTAAACAACTGAACACCACTTGTCATCACCTACAGCCCTCAGGTTAAAACCCTCTAGCACATTATTGACAATCGTCAACCAACACTGAAATATGATCCCTCACTCTCATGGCCATGGGTGACAGGCCTGTTCCTTCCTATAGTGACCCACCCAAGCTCAAAAAAATACTAGCAGACACACACCACACCAGTTTTCTCAACCAGGGGTATGTGTACCCTTGGGGGTACACTGAGGTCTTCCAGGGGCACATCAACTCATCTAGATATTTGCCTAGTTTTACAACAGGCTACATAAAAAACACTAGTTAAGTCAGTACAATCTAAAAGTTCATTTAGACAATGACTTGTTTCTACTGCTTCATACACCTTATGCTGAAATGTAAGTACAATATATCTATTCCAAGTCATTTATGTGATAATAAGATGGTAGAAAGTCAGCAAGTTTTCAGCAATAGTCTTCTGTGATATTTTTGCATGTTTTTGTAAGTAAGTAGTTTTTAAGTGAGCTGTAACAAGTAAGTAGTTTTTAAGTGAGGTGTAATTTGGTGGTATGCAAAACAAATCTGATTCCTGAAAAGGGTACAGTAATCTCAGGGGAGGGATATCTCAGTGGTATGAGCATTGGCCTGCTAAATTCAGGGTTGTGAGTTCAACCCTTGAAGGGACAATGTAGGGATCTGGGGCAAATAGATCAAAAAAACCAAAAAAATCTGTCATGGATGGTGATAGGTCCTGCTGTGAGTGTAGGGGACTGAACTTTTTGACCTCACTAGGTCCCTTCTAGTTCTAAGAAACAGGTATATCTCCAATGAACTTTTGGGCATGGACTAGATGACCTCCTTAGGCACCTTTCAGCCTTAGAATTCTATGATTCTGTGTTTCAAAACCTCAGATTACCTTAGCACCATGTTTCTCAAACAATAGCATGTGTATCCATAGGGCAACATGAGAGAAGTCTAGAGGTACTTTTTCTTTTTTTTTAAATAAAAAAAGGTTGAGAAATACTGCACCACACCACAGAAACACTAACCAAGGAACCTTACCCTGCAACAAACTCTGCTTCCATTTCTGTCCCCGTATCTATACTAGAGACATAATCACTGGACCTAACCACATCAGTCACACCATCAGGGACATATACACCTGCACACCCGCTAATATGATATATGCCAGCATGTGCCAGCAATGCCACCAAAAGATGAATGGACATAGATCAGACACCAGGAACTGGAATACATGTGAACATATAGGGGAACATTTTAAATTCCCAGGACATACAATAATGTTCCTTATACATTTAACCTGGAGCTTAAGTGAGATCTCAATTATCTTACACATTACAAGGACAATTTTCCTACTTTTGATATTCACAGGAATGGCACCCATCACACTTAATTTATGTCTTCCATAGGTCTTATTAATGATAGGTAACTCGCCTTCCTCCCCACCTCTTTTTTCTCCTTCTTCTTCCCCTCCTCTTTCACACACACACACACACACACACATGAATTCTAATTTGTGCATCACATCTGAGGAAGTGGGTCTTACCCACAAAAGCTCGTTACATAATAAATAAAATTGTTAGTCTTTAAGGTGCTACTGGACTGCTTGCTTTTGTTTGTTCACCCTGTAGGTCTAGAAGGTGGCTGGTGCTAGAAAGATATGTGATCATACTACCTGGTACTGAAAGCCTATTTGATCTAGTGTTTTTTCCTGGGATGGGGGGGTTATAAAACAAAGGTTTCCTATAGTATGAAGAAGTCTATATGAGCAATGAAGATCTACCAGTTCCCTGTCTTCAGCATGATTTGCAAGCTGCCTGACACATCCTAAGAAGAAACTATAAAAGGCTGTTGACCCAAATCAGAGAAAAAGAACAGCTCTGGTTTGAAGATGTTACCAGACTCAAGAACAGATTTTTTGGGTAAGAATCCATATGCCATAGGTCTCTTAGGGGAGTTGGAACTAGCTATGTGTTTTCATTTCATTTCATTAACTTGCTTTGATCTGTCTATTTTCACTTATAGCCACTTAAATCCTACTGTTTATGCTTAATAAAATCTTTTTTGTTTATGCTCAAGCCCAGTGTAAGTAATTATTACCTGGATGGAGATGCATGACTGTGCATCTCTTTCTTTCATTGACAAAGGGGGATTACCTGTTGAGCTCTCTCCATGCAAAACTTTTGCAAAGATGATTTGGGGTTTTAATACCTTTTAAGGATTGGTTTCCTGGGTGCTGTACCCTGGAGCTGCATCCTCTCAGAGCTTAAATCAGTGTCTGCAGTGCTCAGAGTGGAAAAGGGGGACACGAACCCAACTCTGGGCCTTAGCTAGGGGAGACCAGAGGATCTGGTCCAGCAGTACAGGGTGGTGGCGAGCACCAGAGACAAGGTGGCAAGTGTTAGTAACATGATTACCACACAGAGGAACATTCCCATCCCATCACAGAGATAATCAAAGATGAGCTTAAAAATTACTGAGGGTATATCTAGACTTATGGGAAGATCAACATGCTGGCGGTCAATCTTCCAGGATTCAATTTAGCACAGTTAGTGGGGCTATGCTAAATTGAAATGTCATGGTGCCACCATCAACCCCAATACTCCTGGCAGTCATGAGGAGTAAGGGAAGTTGACAGGAGAGTTTCTCCTGTTGACCTTTCACTGTGGGGATGGTGGCAAAAATTGATTTTAGATACGTTGATTCCGGCTATGATTCTCATAACTGGATTTGCATATCTAAAATCAATTTTACCTCCTAATATAGACCTGGCTTGAGTTGAGAGTCATTTTTTTTTCAGACTGATATGTAAAATAGATTTAAATCAGCAATAAGAATTATAATGATGCGGTTTATACCATTTAATTATAAAGTACAGCATTTCCAACAACTTCCTCTCCATCCACATACCTCACAATAAACACAAAAGACTTGTATTATGAAATTTGTGCAGTGGTGTTCATTCCACTTTCCATTTTCAATATAAAATTTCTAAGCTCTCAAGAAATTTACAAAAATATTTTGCTGTATACAGTGTGTGTGTGTACATACACACACACACACAATAGTGACATTGCAAATGCACAGATTCCATTTTTAAAGTGCATGAAGTCCACTCTGCCGCTGATAATCTTCATAAAACTGCCTCAATGACTCAGGAATTCTAGGTGTCACAATACTCAATGCATGTTGAAAATGTTGTCCCATAATCCATTTTGCTTGTATATCTTCTTGCAGGGCTAGAAGGGCTGCTTCCCTACAGACTGCCGTTATCTGCAAATGAAAAGTAAAAATAATTTACACACATATTATTCTCAATCTGAAAACTCACCTTTGTTTCCAGATCAAACATGATTTGAAGCAGAATATGGGGCAAATGAAGTCATCATGGAAAAACACTATTATATGCATATGGCCTGTTTTTTAAAGTAACTGAGCTTCAGTGTTTGATTTCCACTGAATGGGAGTTGTGGGTGCTCAACACCTGTGAAAATCCAACTATAATAGATCAAATTTAAAACCTCAGTCTATTACACTTTAAATCATAGTATCACCATTACTTTTAGTTTAATTACCATATGTTGCCCTAGTGTTATTAAACGCTCTGCAATGCCTGCTAAATAAAACATTCAGCCATCAGTGATAAACAGTCTGATACATGTATCTGTTGCTAACCCAGAAAAACAGCTATTCCAAATCCTCTGTGACCACTTTACTTGTTAAACCCTAGACTGGGAAAACAGTAAATAAATTAATCCAGAGGGGAGAGTTGTGAGGAGGAAGGAAGAAGGAGAGAGGGGTATGTACAAAGGAAAGAGAGTTATAGTCTCATACTCTGAAATGTGTTTTTAAACTCCCTGGACTTCAGACAGCGGAAACAGACTGATGCCAGTGTCACTGTAAAGACACATTACTGTGGTGAAAAGAGCTTGTGGAATGAAAAGAGATATTGTGATTTCCAGTGCAACAGGGAAAACAGTGATTGATACTGACTGCACCCTTATATCTGTAAATGAAAGAGCCAGCTGAAACACATTTGTCCAACTATTCACCATATTTTCTCTGTTCACTTACTGAAAAGAGTTTCACTGCTTATGCTGTACTAATAGCTGCCAAAGCCGTTAGTATCTTTTTAGAGGATTTGTTTAGGAGGCTTTCACAAAAAACATTCAGATTTAGATGGCTTTGTCAAGTTACAATATTACTATTAATTCTGTGCTGCTCTAATGAGCAGGGAAGCTAAAACACTGCTTTTATGTATTTTAATGCGTCTAATCCTGCAGAACCACTAAATTGTTGGACTGCTGATGCTTACTGTATCAACTTTTTACAGAGATAATAAATAAGACCTAGCAAAGTTCTAGAAACAAATGCAAATATCGTGACCATTATACTCATTTTCTAGGAGATGGGGAATACTTCACAGTTCCTACCTATCACAGATATAAAGCTAGTTAGATTAAATAAAACCTTTGGAGGGAGAGCAAACTACAGTAAAATGTCTTTAATCCAGCCTCTGATGGCCTGGAAATCCTCATGGACCGGCATCCCCTGAGATACGCATACCTTGAAATTCGTGTAAGTTGAGGAGCTTGGGTGATGGGTTGGGGCTGTGGGAGGGGGACAGAGGGGTTAAGCCTGGGGTGGATTAGCGCTGTAAGGGGGTCCGGGGAGTGGAGTTGAGCTGGAGTGTGCGTGAGTTGGAGCTGGGGCGTGCAGGGGCAAAGAAGATGAGAAGCGCAAGGTGGTGAAGCTGGAGACATGCAGGGGTGCAGAAGCTGCAGGAATGCAGGGGTGGTGAAGCTGGAGACATGCAGGGGTGGCAAAGAAACTGAGAAGCCCGAGGGTGGTGAAGAAGCTGCTGGAGTATGGGGTAGAGAAGCAGCTGGGGACGCGCAGGAGTTGTGAGCCGCAATGGGGGGTTCAAACTAGGGTGTGGGGTTACGGTGACGTTCAATAGTCCGGAAAATTTGGTACTCCGGCACCTGTCTGGTCCTGGATGTGTCGGATTAAAGGAATGTTACTTGGTTGTATAATTGTATACTAAAACTGGCGTGAACCAAAACCACATGCAAAAAACCGCATTTTGGACTTTTAAATAACTTGTATCTCTGAAATTCAGAGCCCTTTCTCTCTAATACTTAATGTGCCATGGCATTAGTGTTTCATGATACCAAATGGAATAACTCAGTTTTACATGTAGATAACTTGTCTTGTAAAGTCTTTTCAGACCCATCAATAAAAAAACAAACAGCAGCAGATTTTTCTTGTACAAATCTTCCTACCATGATCATTCATCACTGAAGCAAAATATTACTCAAACAGAAATCAAATGGTAAGTAGCTTGTGTTTATTTTATTCCTTCAAGCTCTAAAGCACAGTAGAGAGAGGAGCAGCATCAGTTTGAAAGATGTAATAAGACTTTAGAAAAAGAAGCAGCAAACACAGGTTGAACAACCCCTCCATTATCCCGCCCAATTGAAGAAAGATCCGGCCTTTGCTTCCGGCTCTGAGCCCCTGCTATTTTACGTGGGTGACCTGGTGCAGCCTCTATAAAAAGCAGGCCGCGGGCAAAGACCCATGTGGAGCTAGCTGCATTCTGCAAATGAGAGTGAGTGTGTGTTGGGGGGGAGGAGGAGGAGGATGGGGTTAGATGGGGGGCTGGGGTGCCTGGCTTTGTAGGAGGGTAGGGGAGGGGCTTGGGTGGGTGGCTCGTAGGGTTTGCGGGGCTCAGGCGGCCAGCCAGCTTGTGGGACTTGTGGGGCTCAGGTGACTCAGGCTGGTGGGTGAGCAGCTGGGCCTGGCAGCGTGGGGCTTGGGCAGGTGGCTCAGGCAGCTGGCCTGTAGCTGGGGTGGGTGGCTGGTCTTGGCAGCACGTGACTTGGGTGGCCGGTGGGCAGCTGGTCCTGGCAGCTGGTGGGCGAGCAGGTGGTTGGCCACAGAGGTGTGGGGCTCAAGAGAGCAGCTCTGGCAGCGCAGGTCTCAGGCGGGTGGGTGGCTGGCACAGGCAGCTCTGGAGCCTGGCATGGGGCCCAGGCAGCTGGCCAGCTGGGGCTGCACCAGGCAACCACAAGAAAAATTATTTGTGCTTATTTTTAATTTTAAATAATATTTTTATGTCAAACTTTTGTGTTTATTTTAAATTATGAATTGAAGTTTTTGTTAAATGGGGGGTTGGATGGTGGCAAAGAAGAGATGGGGGGCATGAGAGTTTCTCAAAAATCAAAAGGGGGCATGATGCCGAAAAGTATGCGAACCACTGTTCTGGCAGCATTACCAACACTTCCATTGCTTACTGGGCTCTTAGAAGCCATTTAGGGGTAAATTACAGCTAAATAACAGCACAGAACACAGAGCCAGGACTGTTGGCTGTAAACAAACTTTATGGGACCATGGGAAACTTGGCCACACCCATTATAAGTGGTTGTCTGGGAACTAAAATCATACTGGATCATGGATGTTGCCAGATGAGAGAGTGTGCTGTACTTCAGGAGTTCAACCTGTACTTTATCTCTATTTCATTCATAGACTGATACACAGAGGAGGAATGTGCCTAATGCAGCCAATTCTTCAACTGGTTTTTATTTTGCCTCTATATTCCTGCCAAAAATATCAGCAACAGTAACCATAATTAACTTCCAAAGGCTTCTGAGGTCTTTTGTTTGCAGCCTTACTCTTAAAGACAGTGCAGGAAGGCTCCACAGTATTTGAAAATTATAGGATATAAACAAATCCGACTACATCAATACATTTTGCTTGTTTTTCAGAACAATTTTAATTACTCAGATGAGAAAAGCAAGTAATTTACACTTTTTTTATTAATGTTGTATCTTGTTCTAGTTGTGTCCAAAACTCAAATTTTTATTATACAAAATTATTTGACTAATTCTGTCAGACATTAGTGTACTCCAAGACTTTCTGTGTCTCAATATTCATTTGGATTTGACCGGTAAATTACATGGTACGATTAACAGACCACTGCTGACTGAGCATTTCAAGGGGCTGAAGCGGAAGATTAAGAAAAGCAAATTTAAAGTAAGTTTTTTGTGAGTGTGCAAATTTAAAATATCAGAAGGGCAGCCATGTTAGTCTGTACCTGCAAATGCAACGAGAAGTCCTGTGGCACCGTATAGACGAACAGACTTTTTGGAGCATACGCTTTCATGGGCAAAGACCCGCTTCATCAGGTGCGTGACATGCATGTAGCAGTGATGCCTTGATTCACTGGCTAAAGGATGGAAGTCATATTTGGGGGCAAAAAACCCACATGAATGTTATCACCAATAGTCTTTGACATTAACAGGGTGACCAGGAGCATAATCAAGGATTAGCAGACGTTTATTCTCCACAATATTTTCAGTATAATATTTAGAGATGAATGATGAAAGTTAGCTTGTCACGTAATCAGCAAAACCCGCTTTGTCACCTATGCCTTTGAATTAAAATGCAAGACCACAGGTAATGATGCCTTGTTTAAACCTTTAAGTGACTTTGGATTTTCCAAATGGTAAGCAAGGAGAGGCTTCAATTTCACATCTCCTTCCAAATTTCCACCAAGAAGTAATGTCAGTCGATTCTTTAAGGCCTTGAAACCTGTTGCTTTTGTTTTATCCCTTGAAATAAAGGTTTGAGAAGGTATTCTTTCCCAAAAATGCCTCATTTCATTAACATTAAAGATCTGTTTTGGAGAATATCCACCTTCATCAATTATTCATTGAAATGCAGGCTGGGAAAATGTTACCTGCCTGAATATCAGCAGATGCTGCTTCACCTGTAACACACCAACTATAATAATGTGAATGTACTTTAAAGCACTCAAACCAACTGTGACTTGAGCTGAGTGTTACTTCGGTGGCCCCAGCTTGCCTCTCTTCCTCAGCTTTCTTCTTCTGGTCCTCAAGACATCCCCTATGATGAGGAAGCTCAAAGGCATGTTGCATTCATTATGGTTGTCGATTCAATGTATTAGAAGTCTTCCAAGTTTACCCATTATTGCACCCTAGCCTTTGTTATTTGATGCAACTTTTAGCTCCACGAACATAAGTTTCTGCCATTTCTTTTATCTTCTCTTTCTGCACAAAGATCAAACACACTGTTGATGCTGCCAAGTTCATTGCCAAACATATGTCTTTCCATTGCTGGCCCTTGTCAATATTTTTAATAACTTCAAGTTTGGTAGCCACAGATATTGCCTTCCTTGGTTTCACGGCCTTAGTAACGGCTCCTGAAGAAACTTTTTCACATCTAGGACCCATGATAATCACAAATAACAAAGGTATTAATAGTCAAGATGACACAAACACAATGAAGTATATGAACTAACTGGGAAGAGCCGGGCGACCGAGGGAAGCAAGTCAGCCTCACACTGCTTTCTGCTGTATTCCTCCGTGTTTGTTACTCACAAAGTGGACGCTCAGATGAAGGTTGGTTCTTCTTTGTAGTGAAAATATGTTTGTAAATTGAAAAATAGGTATAAATTGACAGTGCTTGTTGTAGCGAAAATTAATGAATTGAAAGGTTGTAAATCGAGGGATAGGTTTATGGAAATTCACTTGGAATGTCCCCTCATAGACACAAAGGATCATAGTGGAAAATAACCAGTCATCTTAAATATGTTTGGGTCATGCAAGTATATTTGAAATACTGCATCAATTTTTCAGAGACACCTGAACAATTTCTCACTATCTCAGGCATGCAAAGGGCACTTCCTAACTTTGTGAGGGAAAGCAATTTGATAGATTTCTACCAACTCTTCGTCATCTTACTCTGTGTCTCATAACCATGGATGGAAACTATATATTTCCTAATGAGATAGCAAATGAACACAAATACAGCCACAACTTTCTTCAGCATACCATGGAAACACCGAATCTTTTGTTTTTTTCCATTTTTGAAAAAGAAGTAATGCAGGGTTTCTTGTACAGTTATCCAATATTCTTTTGCTCACAAAGGCCTACAATTTAGGAAGGCATAGAGCAAAGTAAGTAAATCAGAAAAACAAAAAAAGTATGGAAATATAATCCAAACAATGAATGACTTCATGCAATCACCATCCCATTAAAAAGAACAAATTTAATACGTGCAACTACAAGTAGATATCCCTCCAATGTCACGAGGTTAGAGAAAAGCAATAAATAGATTATAAAAGACGATTGCAGTCTTGGTAGGAGAAAGCAATTTCCCATGATATGCAATGTGTTGGGCACTAAACTTTAGGAAATCCAATTATCCTATCTTCAAGTACAAAAGGGCAAAAGAACCAAGTGTCCTGGACTCTGTATGCTATGAAGAATAAGGATAATATTATGCCCCCTTCAGAAACTACTGATAAACTACTGATAAACATATAATATTCTTAATCACAGCATAAAAGAGAGAATGTCTGGCAGCATTGACTGGTAAAATGAAATGATGACATTAATAAAAGTCACAAACAACAAAGTGATTAATCAATTAGCAACAGATCAGGTAATGTGTAATTAAGAAATTACTGTGAAGGTGCAGGACATTTCCTTGGGATTAATAACCGGCTAGTAGGAGTTGAAGATTTGAGGTGCAGTTGGTGGCTGTTAATCCCATATGGAACACCAAAAAGTATTTAAATTGTTAGTGCTATTATAAGCTAAAACTAAAACACATATTTAAACACAGGAGTTGTTTTTTTCTAAAGGGGGTGATAGAGAACTACAGTACACATTAGTATGGCTGTTTGGATCATCTCTCAAAATATCCTTCGCTTTCTCATCACATTAACAAAACAGATTAACAAAAAAGATGAGGTGCTAACAAAGGAGCCGAACCATTACAGTGAGAACTCTATGTTCAGGAGGAAAAATAACTCATTTATAAATCTTACTATGCAAGCCTAGGAAGCTAGTTTATGAAGTGTCTGTATGAGAGGAGAGAAACTGTCACTCGCCATATGAACTGCTACCCACACACAAAGCCACATGGAATCTGACAGCTGTATTACAAATATGATGGATATGAAAATTGACAGATTTAATGTGAAACAATAAAATGAGCACCAGATACTGTTCCCAAAAAAGCACCACTCAGGATAACTCTTCCTTCCCCGAACCAATGGTTACACTGGCTGATTCAACTTGGCTAACTCCCACCCATTTTGGCATTTAAGAACCAATTCTTTCCAGCAGGCTGAAAAGTCCTTTTCAGCTTCTTTGTGTTTAAAGTGCTTTAAATAGCTTTCAAGAATCTTAAAAAGAAATGAGTTTCTGTGTTAAAGTCTTAGGTATTTTCAAGAAAGTGGTTTTGTTAACACACAGTCTGCTGGGAACACCTGTGAATGTGGAGTTTAATTGGGCTGCAGCTGGTGCTGATTGTATGGGGGTAACTGCCGTACTGATTGGTTGGCTGCACACTGTGTTCCATTTTCCTTTTTTGCCTTCCTTTCTAGCCTGTTCCCCTGCACCCCCCAGTAGAAGTTGTAAGGGTTATGTGGGAGGGGGATTAGGAGCCTAAAACAGAATGGTATCCTGTGGTTTGTGAATAGTGCAAATTGTGGTGCTTCCTGGATGAAGTCTACCTGAAAGACTGTTTCTGCATGGTGTGAGTCTAACTAGACATGCTAAAAGGGAGATTATGGATCTGGAGTGCCAATTTTCCCACTCAGCCTTCAGAAGAGTAAAAATGACATTTTAAAAAGACACGAATAATACAAGGGCCTAACCTGGAGGGGTCAAGATGCCTGTTTTTAATCAGTCTTCTCTCATGCAAACTCCCATCAAAGTCAGTGTATCTGATTCTCCTTTCAGTGTGAAGTGACTCCACTGCGTAAAACCAGAGTAACAACATATCCAGTGAAGTAGTCTGCACCAGAGGGCTATGCACTACCATGTATGCCCAAACTGGTCCAGGTGGACCCTGCTGGCATGCATTGATAATTCCTTGGTGTGCATTCATGCCTACTGTTTCAACTCAGCATTATTGCACAGTTCCAACAGTTCTACATTCATGTACAGAAGTGGAACTTTTACTGTGCACCAGCATGGTCCACACAGATCTATAAGCACACAGGGTTGGTCAGTTTCCTGGATCCCGCAAGCAGGGTGGGGCTGAGAACCAAGCAGCCGCCTGGCTCCCGGCTCCCCACTGCTGGCAGGAGCCAGGCGCTGCTTCTCTCCAGCTCTCCCAGCTGGGGGAAGCTGGGGAGAAGCCATGCCATCGAGCTGGGTGGGCAGACACAACACAGTGGTGTGGTTTCTCCCAGCTGGGGGAAGCAGGGGGTACGTCCTGCTGGCAGGCAGGCAGACACTGTGGTGAGGCTTTTCCCCTGCTTCCCCTAGCTCGCTAAGGGCTGAAGGGCTTTCGATTTGCACTTAACTCATGTTAAGGTGAGCTACGCGCAAATCGAAATTGTGCATACTGGGGGATTACTGTAATATGGATTTGAAATGTTATTAACTTCAAGTGAAAATTTTATATATAAGATAAACCTTACGCACCCTAAATATATGAATAGCATCTTGAGACATAGGGGTTTTTATTTTGATTCTCTCCTCTACAATAATATGCTTAATAACATATTAGAAACCATGGTGCGTCTTTCCTCTTTCTGGTTAGTTAAAAAGAAGAGTTCAGTAAAAGTCATAACATTGAATAGTTTATTAAAGAAAAAACAGACTCGTAGAAAAGATGACAAAACTTTGTAATTCATGATTGATCAGGATTTCCTGTCAACATGAGAGAGGACAGACAGTATAATTTATGTATATCCTCCATCTATGATCCAAAAGATTGGCCGACCAGTCTCTGCTAGCCAGACACAGGTTCAGAAGAGTAGAATGAAGAAATGTAACTGAAAAAACCTGCCATCTGTACAGATTTTTTTTTTAAGATAAGATCAGTACAGAACTGGAAGCCTTTAATTACTGTTGTTGATGTTCAGAAAAGAGGACAAAATATGAGCCTTGGTTTAAAAAAACAACATGCCATGCTTGACAAAAACCTCAATGAATGGCAAAGCTTTCCTATGTATCACTACATGCTTGCCTCTTTGTTCAGTATTAAACAAACACTTCACTTTTTTGTGTAACCATTTACACACACACAGGAAGGCAACAGGCTCTCTCCTTCACCCGACTGCCCAATGGTTAGGGAGGTGAGCTACTCAAGTTCTAGTCCTTGCACCAATGAACATTCAAACTCTTCTTCCCTACTCTCAGTTGGGGAACATGTGCTTCAGAGCTGTCTCCTGGCTTCCTGGTCAATGTATTTTCATGACTAGTGACCTCAACCTCACAAACATGTGAGGGGAGTGTTCTTGGGAAAGTCATTATGCAAATATAGTGGCGATAGTAACGTGGTTATAGGTGGAAAGAGTTTGACATGTCCTGCACATGCTACTCATTTGGTGCTGGGTCATTTGTATATATGTGGGCAAATGTCACAGAGACCAAGATACTTATGTTTTATACTTCCATGTATCTGTGATGCTTATTTTTCCTTGATGCTCAAAACACACACACAAACAGAGCAGAAGAGAAAGATGATGTATGTGCCTAAAATTAGCCACAAGGAATTACATCGTACTGTTGATATGATGAGGGCTAAAAGGAATAAATCAAGATCTTCAACAATAGATGCAAAAGTGTCTTTGCATATTTCTACTCATTCTGGCATGATTTATCAGCCAGCATGAAATACTGAATATAACGGCAAGCTTTATTTTTTTCCACTCTTTAAAAAATTACTGCACTAGTATCTTTCCAAGCAATATATTAAACATGTAAATTCCAATTTAACATTTGTAACTACAAGCCCCAAATGCCGGTTACTTTCCAAAACTTACAAAGCTGATACAGATCCCATCACTCTGGCAGAGACCTGGCATAGCTGAACCTTCAACAAAAGAATTCTGTAACGTGACGAGTTTTTACATGTTGGGACAAAATATTTTTAAACAGCATTCTCAGTCAACTTCTAGTTTCAGCTATATTTGTGCAACTTTAAAACAGAACCAAACCCTCATACTTTTTCATAGAAGATTAAGCTGCATTTTTGGTTAACCTCAGAATTATTTCATTTATATATTAATATTATAATAAGAAAGTTTAACTTGCTCCCTTAGAGGAAGAAGAGAAGGAAGCCAAGTCTCTCAAAAACCAGGACTACACATACGTGTGCATTAGGGATCTAAAATACCATTTAATTAGTTAACTGGTTAAATATTAAGTTTAACCAGTTAACCGATTGAACAGGGGAAGGTACTCCCACTGTGGATGGGAGCTGCGCCAGCTGGGCTGGTGTGCCCCTACCCACAATGCTCACAGGCTGGCTCCACCGTGGAGGAGGAATGTTCCAACTGGGCTGGAGCACTCCTCCAACCACAGTGGGCCCCGACAGGGCTGGAGCAGCGTTTTGCATGTGGTGCCCTCTCTGTTTCATAATCGGTAAATCATGGTGTATGTGGGTGTGTGTGTAAAATTTTTTCAAACATATACACACTATTTAATCAAAAGTAATTAACTATGTGATCTCATGGTTACTGCAGAACATATTTGCATGGAACCACCATTAGTATGCTGAACACCACCCAGCAAGATGGACTGAATTATGCTAATTAAAAATCTTCTGAGACTTGCAGGACATATCATAGCTGTAAAGCTATCATGGGGACCTATGTAGAAAAAACCAGTCTTTGCAGCTGCTGGTTTACAAACGTCATTACAGTTAGGGCATTCCACAGCTGCTTATGACTGCTCTCTTCTCAGGAGTGGAGTTAGGGAGACCATCTTGCTTTGACATGATGTCAGGGGACACACTAAGTGTATACCATAATGTAGCATGGGAAAACAGAATATTCTGTAGCTGCCTGACATTTAGCCAGCTGGACTTCACTTCTCCCAGTCAGATTAGTCCTTTGTGAAGAAATCGGGACTTTTCGGGCTCCTGTCCAAACTAGGCACGTAAAGAAAGAAAAGAAATTTTGTAGAGTTCTTCATGCCCCACTTGTCTGTGGGAACTGGGACAGTAACTTTCTCTTTAGTAGGCCAAGGGTAAGAAATTTCTGCTTCCCTCTGTTTTCTTCCTTAACGACCAAAGAACACCCAGGACTTACTCTTCACTTCTAATAGTCTCATGGAGCATTACAATACTGCTGGTACTCTAGTAACTTCTATGGATTTCTACAGCCAGTAAAAGGCACACACACAGAAAAGTCGGTGTCATAAAGATAATCAAACTCTCCTCTCCTTCCATCTGACTATCCTCACAACTCCCAGCAGGTAGAAGTCTAAATTAATTTCTGATCCTTTGAAGCTGGCTGTGTTACTGAATAGTGATCACGGCTGTCTGCAACCAACCTCCACCCCCACCCTCCAGTCCAAACAAACAAAAACCACCAGAGTTTTTAACCTTGAAAAAAGGACGGAGAGCAAGAAACTCAGTAAAATCCACTACAAAATTACTACTGCTATTGTTTTTACACAGAAGGTATAGATACTACAATGATGGGCAGCTATACAAAATGAATAGAGAGTGATGATATAACAGGGATTTACTTTTAGTTTAACCATTTACACACACATATGTAGAGAAGGGGAAGATAGCAAAAATATAGTTAGATAGGGCCCTTGGACCTTAATGTAAATGTTATAGAGTTTATAAGAGAAATGTGTTTGCCTTTGTATATAACATCCCCCCACAGTAAACAAAATGCTAGGGCTTGGCCCACTATTGAGCTTACTTTTCAACTACCAGGCACTGGACATTCTCATATGTGTGTGTATTACTTTTATTTTCATTATGGAGGTGAGCAGAGATTTCCTTTCTTCCTGACTGCAGACGAGATCCTTGCTGGAGATCCCACTTTGCCACAGGGGTGATAGCAAGTTGGGGAGAAAAGGCTCCTTGAAGGAGCTGCAGTTGCCTTAGGTGACAGGGGGACATGTGGAGAAAGAGCTGGAAAGAGTAAACTGCGACACAACTATGCCAAGCATGGACCAATAACAAATGAACAAGCAAAAAGAAATGGTTCTACAAACAACAGCAGAACTAGCTTTGGGATCTGGATAATGCATAGCCCAGGAAGTTACCATATCTGGGGGACAATCGTCAAAGTGCTCCTCAGTGCTCTGCTGACTTTACCTGCTAAAGGCCAATGTGCTCTCTTCTCTGAGAAATGATCCAATTGATCTCCCCCTTTCTCACCTCCTATCACTTGCGCGCACGTGCACGCGCACGCACACACACAACTGCCTCTCTCCTCACAACAACCATGGGTGTGGCGTTAGTAAAGTGAGATGAGGAAAGGGAACATGACGAAGAGAGAGAAAAGGCAGATGGCATGTGTGTGTGGAATGAGACACTGGAGAGAAAGGAACCCTCCACAGAATAATCTCACTGGAGGTCACCTCACTAGCTAGCCCTAAACATGATTTGATAGCCAGGATGGGGAGAATACAGAAGTCTTCCAGAGTCTGGAGTGGATGTTCCTTCACAAGTAACAGGCAGATGTAAGTACCACAGAGGTAGCCGTGTTAGTCTGTTAGTCTTCATCATGCAGGTCTTTGCCCATGAAAGCTTATGCTCTGAAATATGTTAGTCTATAAGGTGCCACAGGACTTCTTGTTGTTCAGGCAGATGTAAGTTAGGCACCTCAAAATAACTAGAATTCTTTCAGGGGAATGAGCAACTTACATTAACGCAAAATACTACCTGTCACCTACATGATCTATAACTCTATGGAAACAGGTTTCCTTCAGACAGCTGACACTCACTGCACATCCGTAGGACAATTTTCATGAATTCTGATAAATATTTTACTCTATTGAACATGCAGCCAAATAAATACAATTACATCACAAAACAGATCTGTTGCCCTCTACCTTTCTATCAAAAGCTCCCTACCAATGTAGTCATCAGATTGGTGCAATTCAAAGGAGGCTGATAAAAAACTATACTTCTTAACCAGAATATGCAAGTATTTACCTCTGTTTCAATCCAGTCTCAGTTCCATGTCTTCTTACTACTTAGTTAAAGCTAACGACATCTTTATCTCACTCTGTCTTCCTAGCATTTTTCTCATTGATATTTCAAACTCTGCTCATGAGGCCAGAGTAAATGAAATTTGAACAGGGATTCTCTGTGTACTTGTGAGGAAAAAGGGGACCTATCCAAGTTCTAGATTATTATAATGACTATTTGTATTAAAATAGGTGGTCAGAGGTCCCGACCAAGATCCGAACCCTCACCCCACCCCCGCACTCCATTCTGATAAACCCTGTATAAATACACAGTAACAGAGTGTTCCTGCCTCAAAGAGCAAACAATCTACCCAGACAAGGTAGACAAAAGGTGATAAGGAAACCAGAGACAGATGTGAAGTGAAGTAGCAGAGCCTGCAACTAATTCTAAGTTTCCTGACTCCCTTTCTGGTGTCTTATCCACATGAACTGCTTTGTAACAATGCTGCAGTCTTATGGTTGCACCAGAATCAGCGGTTTCCATCTATACTGCAATATGAGGTCTTTAGATGGAGGTATCACATCATCATGCAGCAACTGGTCATGAACCCAGGACCTCCCTCAGCCTCCCCATATACGATTCCCCCGGCTCAAATGTGAATGAAGCCCTACAGAACACCGTACATAGTAGGGAGTGGACCACTCTATATTGACTCACTTTGGCTTGATACTCTCTAATCAAGCAGTGGAAACAGATTGGTATTGCTGCTTTTGAGGTATATGCTCCCACAGGTGCATGCACATGTGTAGAATTTAGGAAATAATAAATATAATCCTTTTACAGTGTCCCAGTTAAGTACCAAATCAAAGAAAGAAAACTCTCCAAAACTCCAGGGCCTACAAATGATGCACAGCAAGTCTGATAACAGATGAGGTATGTGCAGTTATTTATGTATAGAACCTGGAATCGATTATTTGTTTTATATCTTCATTTTAATTTTTTAAGAAAGGAAGGGTTAAAAAAAGTCTCCGCATCTTCACCACTAACATTAAATTGCAATGCATACCACGATCACCGTAAGACTTTTGGGTAATCATGTGCATTTTTCATCCTATAAGGCAACGTCTTAAAGGACGAAGTGTCAATGTTAGATTGGAATTTCATGGTTTATGTTGGTTCGCAATACCCAACAGTTCCTGTATTTACATCTCTACACTTTTTAAAGTCAGCATACAAAAGTGTCAACGTTAATCACGTGTGCATAAAATACATGAATTGTGGGTAAGTGATAAAATATAATGACATTTCAAATTTGCAAAACCAGATCCATGGTATAACGCACATCATTTTCTGTTCAGCGGATATATGTGACTTGCAATATTTATATTGTAATGAAGACAGTTATGGCATTAAATATGTATGTTTATGCACATGGAATCTTCTAATGATGAAGTCAACTATTCCCTAAATTGCAACTGTCACATTGCAATGCATTGAAACAATTTGGGACTGCAACAAATATTTCAATATTTATGCTGTTTTTTGGGGGAGATGAAGACCTTTCACCCCCAAATGGTCAAAGTATTCAAATTTCACTGCCAAACACATCACATCTTTCCCAAACTTAATTTTTAATTTCCTGACTAAGTTGCATGAAAAATTTTCAAATAGTCTTGGCACTCACTTCACAGCATTCATGGACCTAATTGCAAGAATGAATGCAGAGTCAGCCCTAACAGAAACCTCCAGACTAACTGAACAATTTCTGCAAAATAAGTTAGGTGGCTAAATTAACTTCCAGAAACCACTGCAATTCAAAAAATGATTACAAATGTAATATAATGGGCTCTACATAAAGGGATACAGGTGTCTTCAACATGTCATGCAAAATTTGATGATTTTCTGTTTTCATTTTTTCCTAACGCCATAATTCACAACTCACATGTGTTGCAGATGGCTATAAATCTTCACACTTTCTCCGTTTTGAAAGATTTTCTCCTTGTATTCAATTTTTGCTAGTTTACCTTAAGTCACCCTAATCATGCTCACATCTACTACTGATGATTATATTAGCCCTAAAAGAGTCCTTAAACAAATGAAAAGTACTGACTTCCATTCCTAAAAGTCCTGCTTCCAATTTTCTAAAGGAAATTAAATAATGTATAAATCAAATCCTGGGCTCAGGCCCAGGCAGCTGAACATTGCTTTGTCCTTTCAAAGTGAAGAGGAAGTGTCTGCTGCAGAAGGGACAAGCCAAGAGAAATAAAGCTTAACCTCAGCTCCATGTGAAAGCAATTTGGGATAATCGAGGGAATCTGCAAATAGGTTAAAAAATGGGACCACATACTAACATGAGAACTATACATAGAAGTCAGAAATGTATCATGAGCTGATCTCTGCCTTGAAAAGTGACATATTCCTAATATTGTTTGCAGCGTTGTTGGAGTTGTGTTGGTATTAAAAGAGGATATTAAAGAGACGTGGGTGATTTAATAGCTTTTGATACACCAACCTAGCTTGGTGAAAGAGCTGAGCTTGGGGTGGGCTATGAAAGAAAGGCAGAAGAGGAGATGGCAAACAGGAAGTGAGAGATCTATTTATGGGTGACAATTGTCAGGTCATGGGAATCTTGCCATATTTGAGCTTCCACGATCTAGGAAAAAGTTCAGTAACACAACTTGATGACGAATCTGTCATGTTCAAGTGGATCATCATTCTATTTCTTTATTAAAGCAATGTTCTAATTATGCCTAACCCAGTGCTTTAGCTATCCTTCTCAAACAGGTGGGACTGCAAAGCTCTTGCTGTTATCCATGAACAACTTGCCTGTCCCATGTGGCAGGCTGCTCTCCTTCAGTGAAAAATACAACCTGGGAAGAAAAGAAAACTAAAAATGAGCTAAACACTGTCCTGATACTATTTACCTTGCAACTGCTGTAACTAGCACAGGGTCTCTTATGACTAATGGAAACCATTGTGTTCTATTTTGAGGTCCACGTCATCTGAAAGCTTTTAAAAAAGGATTACATTAGCTCTGGACACCCTCAGAATTTTACTTGTGTGTGCCTGGGTGATGGAGGAGGTTCAGTATCTGAATCAACCTAGCTCTGAATGGAAATTGATCTACATATTTAGCATTATCCCAAACCCTAACTGTGAATAACCCAAATTCTGGCAGTGTGGCAGAGAGCAAGGGAGCTGGAATCCAGATAGGAATTCTGCAGCTTACTCAATACCACCACTATTAATCATGAAAATCACGGAACCATCACTTGCTAAAGACCGGACACAGAAGCCAGGGGCCTGTCACAGGGCACCCTGATACCCCATCCATACACAAGCCCACTCCCAGAGGGGCACCTGCTGGGGGAGCCATAAGAAGGGAGGAGCGGAGAGGGCAGGTGGCTGGGGACCAGGCCAGGGTACCCCTGGGCACACCCACAAGCATCTCTGCTCTCTGTCCCCTGCAGGTCATGAGGGCTATAAACAATGTGCTCGTGCAGCGGCTCACGCGCCTCAGGGACCTCATCGCAGCCGTGGCGGGCTTTGCAGAGCTCAACTTCCCCCAGTGCTTCGAGGCACTGGATGGCACCCATCCCCATCAGGGGCCCATCCTTCAGCGCCAGCCAATATGTCAACGGCAAGGGGTACCACTCCATCGTGCTTTAGGTGGTGGATGTATCTGTCAGCCGGCCTGGCTGGGCACATAATGCCCACATCTTTAGGAATTCCACCCTGTGCCATCGGATGGAGGAGGACACATATGTCGCCCAACACAAAGCTATCATTGGCGACATCACCATGCCACTCTGCTTGATAGTTGACTTGGCATGCCCCCTGCAGTCATGGCTGCAGTGACCCGACACAGGGCACCTGACCCCATCACAGGAGGTCTTCGACGCCCAGCTGGGATGCGCACAGAACCCTGTGGAGTGTGCCTTCGGGCACTTAAAGGCATGGTTCAGGTACCTCCTCACATGCCTTGATGTTGGGGTGGAGAATGTCCTGCAGCTCATGGCCGCCTGCTGCGCTCCCCACAACCTCATCAAGGCATGTGAAAGGCCACAGCACCAGGGTGGCCTGGCCCCACCACTGCAGGAATATGAGCAGACACCTGTGGCCCCCAACCGGCAGCTCCACTAGGCCGGGGTCCTCATCCAGGAGGCCCTCCAGGAGGCCTTCACCCATGGGAACCTTTGAGCCAGGCTCCCAACTCAGATCTCCTCCACCCCTCCAATGAACAGGGACACAAGGTGCCAATCAAAACATATTATTTTAACGACAAACTATAGTAATTGTATATATGAACAATAAATAACTGCTTTCATCTAACACAAAGGAGTGGAGCCAACTATTTACAAAGGTAGGGCATCTGGGCAGCAGAGACATACTAACTGGGTGTGTGGGGGGAGGAGAGGGACACCTACTTGAGGGATGGGGTGGAGGGCTGTGAGCCCTGGCCCCCATGGCTGCCTCTCCTACTTGGGGTGCATGGTCCCCATCGGGGCCCTGATGGGGTGGGGAGCATGGGGAGCAGGTGGTAGGCAGTTGGTGGCATGTCTCTGGCAGGGGGGCAGTGAGGGGTGGTTCCCAGGGTGGGGAGCCCACCATGGGGCCCATTGTGGCAAGGAGCCAGGCCTCAAGGTCCCAAAAACACTCAGCTATACAATATGCAGTGTTGGGCTCTCAAGAAAAAGCAGTACAGGCTGAACCTCTCTAGTCTGACACTCTGGTTCAACAACATCTATGGCCCGTCATGATTTTAATTATTCAGATGTCCACGTATCATGGGTGGGTATGGCCAAGTTTCCTGTGGTTCTGTAAGTTTTTTACAGCAATCAGTCCTAGCTTTCAGTGTTCTGTGCTGTTATTTAGCTCTAATTTATATCTATATGTCTTCTAAGAACCTACTAAGCAATGGAACTGTTGGTAATGTACTAAACAATATTGACCTTCCATGGGTCAGCAAATTCTCTGGTTTGACACTGGTCAGATCCCAAAGTGCTGGGCTAGAGAGGTTCAACCTGTAAAATGTATTTTAATATAAACTTGTACGTGCTCCTCTATCAATTGCTGTAGGGACACAGAATAATTGGGTATAAGCCTCTTTCCGCCATACCTCCAGCAGCGAATTTGGCCTATGATTATTTAAAATTAATTCCTGTAGTAAAGAGTTGTTTTCATGTTTGGAAAACTGTTTACCCTGTGAATCCTGCTACATATTGGAAAATACTAGTTGTACAACATTTCTTGGAGAATGAACAAAAGCAGACTGAAATATGAAATGAGAACAAGCAGGCTAAAATATGTTTAACAAAAGTGAAAATTAAATGTTGTCTATACACTTTTTTAAAAAAACATCAGCTCCTAAAATACTCCATCATTAAAAAAATGTAACAGAAGACCAAGCAATGTAATCAGACATGATCAGCTTTAATTTATCCTACAAAAGATTTATGCATGGCAGCCATATGTGTTTATTTATGGAATCTGCATCTGGTAATGTGATTCTGAAATAATGGAAAGTTATAGCAGAAAAATGTGCTATGCTTCTCAGATGGACTAATGAAATCTCCATTTAATTAAAAAATGAAAAATAAATGATAATTGCCAGCAGACCATAAAAAAGGAGAATTGTATATTATGGGCATAAAATATGTCATGATTACCCTACAAACATAAAAGGAGTATAAGAGGAGTATAATCTGTTCACATGTATAACAGTGAGTCTGCAAATATATACATCTCTCCAACTTTATGTTGGTACAAGCAATATGTCAATATTTTTCATCTCCCTTTCTTTTTTTGTCTGGTACTGTAAGGTCCCATATCATAACACCTCTACATAAATCCATGATACATCCACACCTGGAATGCTGTGTGAAGCTTAGGTTACTGCATCTCAAAAAGATATATTAGTATTTGAAAAGGTACAAAGGGTATCAAAAATGATGAGAGATATGGAACAGTTTCTGTATGAGGAGAGAATAAAAAGGGATAAGGTGGAGTGTATAAAGTCTTGACAGGTGTGGAGAAAGTGTGTAAGGAAGTGTTATTTCCTCCTTCACATAACACGCTAACCAGGGATCAACCCAATTTAATTAACAGTCAACAGGTTTAAAACAAATAAAAGAAAATACTTCTTCACACAACACATAGTTAACCTATGGACCTCATTGCCAGAGGATACTGTGAAGGCCCAAGCAATAACAAGGTTAAAAAAAGAAGTAAATAAGTTCATGCAGGCTAACAGGGTTCAAAAAGAACTAAGGAAGTTCATGCAGGGTAGGCCCATCAACGGCTATTAGTCAAGATGGTTAGAGATGCAACTGTATGTTCTGAGCGATACTAGCCATTGTTTGCTAGGAGCAGACGACAAAGGAAGGATCATTCATTGATTTCCTGTTGTGATTATTCACTCTCAATCATCTAGCAGTGGCCACTTCTGGAAGACAGGGTATTGGGCTGGCAGGATCACTGGTCTCACCCAATGGCTATTCTTAAGGTGAAGAGTATCCTGAACGTCAATTTATTCATTCTATTGTTTTTAGAATAAGTCATTTCACCATGTTACCTACATAGAGACCTCTTCTAGAACAGCTATTATGCTTTAAATTCAAACATCAACTTATTGTTGAATAAATTCCCAGTGCAGACATGCCCTTATAAACATAAAAAGAACCCACAGGTGCAATCTCTCTAGGCTGAAGTCTCAACAAGCTAAAAGATAGTAGAAGACCAACTTTATCTCATGAATTGTGCAATATATCTCACTACCCTTAGTTTGAAACCAGCTTTAGTTTCTATAGCATCCCAAAGCACCGTTTCAGCATTCAGAAAGCTAACACTTTTTTAGCCCATGACATTACAAATGTCACAGATATTCCACAGCATACAGAGTCCATGTGAATTTATCCAAAGGGTAAATTTCCTAACCTAGGATACTGGAACTAAGATATAACAACCTTTTGTGACTGTCTAGAGGAAATGACCTGTGAGAAATCCAGATGCTGTCATCATTGTTGAGAAGTCCACCACAGAATGTTATTTATTGTCAAGGACTGGCACCATAGCTGGGACAAGAAACTAAGTCAGGTAATGAAGCAATGCAGTTTCAGATTAGCAAGAGCTCTGAGTATTCATTTTAATTAGTATGACTGTTACAGTTTCTAAATTAACTGCATCTCTGACACTCTCATGGCCTCTTTGAGAACTTTACACTTATAGGCTCAGGGCTCCATCAACCAACTTTTTTCAGGCAAATCTTTTCTTCCACATTGATGCCTTCGGCTGCAGATCCCTGGAATTTGCTGTGCCAGTCAGCAAATATCACTTTAGTTCAGTACCTACAATTCTGAGAGGCATTGCAAGGTGAACAAGAAATCATCCAACTTTCATATGATACTAGTCAGTCCAATTTCAAAGATAATATCAACAATCACAGTTTGTATGAATGAGTCTTCACATTGCTCCATCAACTAAATCACGAAGAACAACACTTACTGTACTAATCACAGAGCCATTTGCCTGGTGGTGCTGACTGAGCTAGCTGCATGTTGTTTCTGTACTTGGTGCTGTGTTTCCATATACACAATGCAGTTCTTCTCAAAGTCACAGGTACCCATGCTTACAGTACGGCACCATGCAATGCAGTCAACTGCCCCTTACTCAAAGATTGAGTCAAACATTTGTCTTGTGTAGATAGCATTTCAGATTATTTTGGAAGTGTTTCATCTACTCTCCATGTTTATAGATGCTGGAGCATAGTATGGTATATGGAATTTGTTTTGGTGGATGGCACACAAATTATGTGACATCTATTTCATTTGGGCACAAATCAAATGAGCCTCGATACCAGCTTTTATGAAAACTTCCATGTGAGACACCCAATTCCACCACTGGACAAAATGTTAATAATCTGACTGGACACCCAAATTTACTGAAGAATTTCCAGAGGCAATGCATGTTGAAAGCTTTGGTTAGATCTAGAAACGAAGTGGAAGGGTAGATGCTACTTAGGACATTTCTCCTGTAATTGTTGGTGGATGAAAATCATGTCACTGGGTTCTGCTGAGCACAAAAGCCTCACCAAAGCAGTGTCACCCCAAGAAAACAGAGTGACAAAGGTCTTGTCCCACCTATATGTAGATTCACAGCTATGAACGCCCATAATGATCACAGTCTGATATCATCACCACTCCTCCATCATGGCAGGACATACTGGATTGTTGAAGACTGCATGGAAATTTGTTTAAAACAGATTAGCAGATTCGCACCAATTTGCATACTCTCTTGCCCAGCCAGACCATTTCCAGTGGCAGTGTAAAGCCAAGACACCTGAAGCACTTGTTAACTGCAGTTTTGTTTTTGGAAAGATCATCTCTTAGATCAGCTGCAAAATTAACAGACTGATGAGTCTGGTCTGCTCAGCCAGAGCTTTGTTTGCCTGGTTATTTCAGAGTACACCCCTGTAAACTTTCAATGCTACTGTAGCAGCCCAGACAGAATAACTCACCAATCATACATCACAGTACAAGGCAATCCTCTGCTTGCCATTTCCACCTTTCCATCACATGAAGGAAGGTTTGGACTTGTGGAGCCAGTTTTACAAAGCAAAGTACAATTACAAAAAAAAAAAATTACAGAGTAAATCCACCTGGCAATCATGGTATATCTAAAATTCTTCAGGTCCTTCAGGTCCTCCCACAGGAATTTAGTTCTTTTGGTCACAGACTCATGCTGGTCAGTTTTAAAATGGTCCGAGTGATGCACCAGTCAGGGCACTTATTTTATACAATTTGAAACCCTTTATATTCTTAGGTCTTTGAACCAAGTCAGATCAATCTGTGTGCCGTTATCCCTGTGAGTGAAACTTCAAAACACTTGTCACCTATAGTGTTTCTTCACTGAGGATCTGTATTCATTTAACTCCCGCCCCCCACCATGCAAACTTTAGTTCCTGCAGGAAGCATCTGTTACCTTGCTTGTGTAGCCAAGAATACAATTACTAGCAACTCTGTACAAATACGTTTAACATTAGTAACATTAACACAATAGTCCTTGCGCACTCCAAGATTCTGTAACCTTTGTTACAGTGACCAATATCAAGCTGGTACTCCTTGTGCAAACCACAACACCATGCACAGAATACTGTTCAGGAAATAACCAAGCTGGATGGCCGTTCATCTTGTTCAAAATATTCTGGGTTATAGTTTCTACTAGTTGCTTCACAAGAAAGGTATTTGAGAGCCTCTCAGGTCAGGTCAGGTCAGATGAGATTCTGAAACATATCCCATGAAGACCATCTACAATGTCCCACCTTCTCCAGCATATGTCAGGATGACATGTTGAACAGATTTTTTGACACAGCCCATGAGTTCAAAATAGAGGATGTGCTTGTCAGACCTAAGATATATTTTGGCAGTTGTGGTCTCTGAACTACTAAATAAATGGATGCGGCAAATGATGACTCAGAAGCTATCTCAGGGAATCAGTGTCTTCTGCAAAATAGCACACGCAAAGAATGTTGGAAAGACGCGAGTGGTGCCACTGAAGCTATCGAGCTCAACACCCAAAATCAACTGGCAGCAAAGAGCACGTGACGATAATTAATATATTATAATATATCAAAGAAATTTTTCATTGTTTGTTATTATACGTATTTGTTACTGAAACAAAATAAAATGAAATAATTCTAGATTGGAAAAATAATTAGTAAATACAGAAAACTGTAGGAAACAATCGGACAGAATGGCAGAAATGGACTAAATCAGTGGCTCTCAGCTTTTCCAGATTACTGTGCCCCTTTCAGGCATCTGACTTCTCTTGTATACTCTCAAGTTTCTCCACATTTAAAAAGATACCTCCTTTCAAAAGCAGAGATAAAAATGCAAAAGTGTCGCAGCTTATTATTACTGAATAATTACTTACATTCTCATTTTTACTAAATAATTCTAAAATAAATCAGTTGGAATATCAGTATTGAATTTATGTCTCAAGGTGTAGTATACAGAGTGGGGAAATAGAAGGCATTAGGTTGAGAAAAGTAAACTCATAAAATTTTAAATGTATTTTTTACGTTAATATACGTACATGCAAGAACACATGGGACACACCACTAATGATGGGATCTCATTTAATGATGGAGAATGAATAATATTTTAAAAAACTGTTGAGTGTTCCAAATGTTGAAGCTCAATGAGCACATAAGGCTAGCATAAACTGACTATTGCCCAGTTACAAATGTCATCTTAAAGAGATCCTCAGGTTGGACTCTCATGGTACAGGGCCTTTGGAGCTTACCAGTCCGTATGTCAGCTCATCCTGCTCTTCCTAAAGGCTGCTTCACTTTAAGGATGGGCTCCCAGCAGCACAGGATTTTTGCAAGCTTTCTAGATCAACTCTAAGCCCATTCACCACCAAAGATTTTGACAAGCCAGAAAGTTCTCATTACAACAGAATGCAGTGGCACAGGGGCAGGGGGAGGGTTGGCTGGTTGGCAGGAAGCACCTGAGTAAGGCTCCTTTAAGGGTTTATGAGGTAGGAGAAAGGGGGACCTATCCAAGAAGAGTTAAAGGGGTGGGCAGGAAGTGGCCAGACTTTTGGGGCACTGTCTCAGCACGTGCACCAGTGGAATGAGGTGGATATGTATACCGCATATATTCCAGAAGGAAGCCTCTTGCTGATCAGTCATGAATTTGCAGCACCCTCCTTCCATCTATGGGATCATAGTAGGACTAGGTTTTTCTGATTAGCTGTAGGCATTGTGATAGTTGCTTTTTAATCTTTTGGGGTTCAGGATTTGTTTTTGCTGACAGTTTGCCCACTGTAGAGCACAGTGGCGGGTTTGGGGTTTTTTTGGCCTACTCCACATGAGGTACCCAATGGCATAAGTAAGAAAGTTCTGTCAAGCTACTGCTTCTTAGTTGGCAGCTGGTGTGTCAGGTGTCCAGGGCACGCACTCATTACAAGAGGCGATATGTATCCTTGAGAAAAGGAGTTGGAAGAGGACATAAGAGAAATGCATTATCTCAGGAAGCTAGAATTGAGGTTCTGGATGGCTAGTTCTGATGGGAGACAGCCAGTGTTCCCTCTAAGTGGTACACAAGCCAAGGACACTCAGGACAGATACAGGTGCTGCCCAGCTGATTAGCAGAGTGCCCACTGCCACATATACCGGGAAGCATGCGTTCCTACTGGTGGTGCACATCCACATCTCAGTCCACACAACAAAATTTATTCTGCCCATGGATGGAAAAAATTAGAGGGAACAGTGGAGACAGTCCCTTTTTTTGCTAGCCTCTCCTTTACATTTCTAATGGGAAAGGGTGACAGGATCTCAGCAACAGGATGGGACAGTTGGAAGGACTTATGGAAGCCTTCCCAAATAAGATGATCCAATTACAGAAATAATGACGACTTGCACAGTATGATGTACTGCTGGGTATTCACAGATTTTTTTTCTTTTTTTTTTTTTGTGAATAAAGGTGCAACCTTGTTAAACCACATTTACTGAAATGTTCCTGTACCCTGTGTGGCTGGGACAACAAGTGTTTTGGTTTGGTAGAACTACCAAAGCGATATTTAATTGCTTTCCGCATAATGCAGTTATAGTCATATGTTGTCATATCCATGGGAGTAACCCGAATACTGATGTGATTTTGGGTATAATGGACAATCTATAACAAAGGCCAGTTTGCCTCAGTGGGAGAGTCCCCAAAAGGACTGTCTGTGACTGCACATTGAGGTTGTTATAATGCCTGAGGAGTTCACACTTGGCTCTTGGTGCTTAAATCTGATTATAGAAAACACAGCTAACTTGGGATTTGGTTGCTCTGCTTCACGACAGTCTGCCTAATGATGGCACTGAGGGTTGTGAGCTGCTCCAAACAGTGTGACAGGCAAAAATCAAGGGTTTTACATAGAGAAAGCACACCTGCTACCAAAAGTAGAGTGTACTCTTGTAAGGCATTAAAGTATAGGAAATAACACCAGCGAATACATTATGGAAGTAAATAGATTTGGAATCACTCTCTTTCTTTCTGTGTTTTGTAACTCCAGTGAATAAACTCTTACATCATGCTCATTAAAGTATTTCAAGAAGGAAATTCTTTATTTAGGAGGAGTAACAGAAAGAAAGATAAATGATTTCTACCACATATAAAACTTTAAATAAAACCTGTCTGTTATCACAGCTCAGATATTAATGTGTGTGTATTTGCTTCTGCTGCCAAATATTATCAGCGTTGTTCTGACATGCAAGGAACAACCTGTTCTATATGGATTCTGACTGAGTAGGAAATGACTCTAGTTTATCTTTTTGACACTCACAAGGTTGTTTTGTTCATTCTGACTAACCACCACTTGAACAATGATTATTTGAGCACACTTTGTATACATAAGTTTCTGATAAGTCTTACACTCCATCTTCACTAGATGATATGGCAATGAATCCAGAGAAGCAACTAAATGTTAGTATGAAAAACAGACATCTCAGAATGCCTCAAGTTATAACAATATTTACAGGTTGATACACCACTATTAAGTTTAGTTTTCACATGGGTCTATCTTTGTGCTGGTCTTGGCAAAATATCAGGAAGATAGGAATTTCCACACTGGATTGGTCCAGTGGTCCTTCTAGTTCAGCATGCCATCAATAACAACAGCAGTAAGTAATAGGTGCTTAAAAGGAAGGTGCATGAAGCCACGTAACAGAGGAATTATAGGATAACCTACCCCCGTGAAAGTTTCTTCCTAGCCCCAGTAAATTAGTGGTCAGTTCACATACTGAGGGTCTTACCAAGCTATTTTTAATTCACCCATATAAATGAGTCCTGGCTATGCCTCCAAGGACATTTTTCTCAAAGTCTCCTTTGGGAGCACCAGTATAGTTCATCCACCCATACAGCACAAATATAGTTCACCCACTGGTACAGTAGAGTTAATTTAGATGAGATGGCATGCTTTAGTTACTAACTCTGCTACATCACTTTTAAACTCCTTCAGAACTTTGTGTTGATTAACATCAGGTCTTGCAAATCTGTTAAGTTTATCAGCTTGTTCCAGCACACACACTTCACACTTCAATCTCTGATAGATAATGCCTCATCTGTATACATAGTAAGGAACAGTACGCGATAGGTATCTTTGCAACATCCTGGCTATGTCTACACTTGCCCTGAACGCCGAAGGGGGCATTGTAATCAGGCTGATGGAGATTACTAATAAAGAGTTGCAATGAATATGCAGCACTTCATTGGGATAACTCTCCCCCATGCCAACTTCGATGTGTTAAACTTCGAAGTGCCGGCATGCTGTGTAGCTGCAGGCACTTTGAAGCGTCCGCGCTACTTTGAAGTGCCTTTACTCCCCAACTGCAGGGGAGAATTAGCTTAATGAAGTGCTGCATATTCATTGCAGAACTTCATTAATAATCTCCCATCAGCAAAAAAAAAAAAAAAAAAAAACCCTCCCAATATCCCTTTACTCCTAAATTGGTCTTTAAATTTCCTCATAGTCCAGGAGATACAATGACTGGACATCAAGAAAATCTCCTAACTTTCCGGGTGGTTAATTATCAGAATAAACTGCCTGTGGTGGTTGTAGAATCTCCATCACTGGAGATATTTATGAACGGACTGGATAAACATCTAACAGCAGTGATACAGTTGGGGCTTGGTCCTGCCATGATGGCAGGGAACTGGACTTGATGATCTCTTGAGGTCCCTTCCAGGTCTAGCATTCTATGCTTTTATCATTCTCTCATAGGCTAACTGCCTCTGATATTCTTAACAGCATATCTGTTTTTTTATGGGGGGGTAAGGGGATGCCTGGCCCTGTGGGAGGGTCCAAGAGCAGGGCAGGCCAGTAAGTTATGAGGGAAGAGGAAACGTCCAGAAAACCGTGGCTATGCCAGTGGAGAGTAAGATGGCTTCTTTGGGACCCTGAGTTTATGGGGGGAAGGCCTGTAGAGGAGGACAAACTCCAGGCAGGAGATAGTGGGAGAAAAAAAGACAGAACTCTCAGGGAGAAGCTGTGCCCAGCTGAACCTGGAAAAGGACTGTGAGAGTTTGTATTGTGTTCTGAAAGCTTTTGTGTTATTTTTGGATTATCAGGAAGAGCCAATGAACCGGGGTGCGGGCTTCAGAGGGCCAGTGGACTTGAGGTCTAAACAAATTGGACTCAGGTGAGAAATGCTGAACTTCCTTTGGACTGTATGGAGTTTAAGAAGCCATGAAGAAGGGGAAGAGAGATATCTCAGCCAAGAGGGAGTTTTCGAGAGGCAGCTCACCTTGTTAAACTCTTTTCCCAAAGTTTAGTATTGTAGTGTTAGCTAACACCGGTACCAATTATTGAGACATTATTTCATTGTGCTTTTCAGTGGGTTCCTAGAGAACTTGGGTTGTCTCACACAGATCTCTATCCAGCAAAAAGCAGATGGCCCTTTCCTATCTTCAGTAAATGACAGTCTCTCTTGGCTGTGCTACAACATAATGTCAGAATTTGAACCTGCATAGCAGAAGAACAGAGCATTGCACATATAAACACTAGGGCTATGTCTACACTAGCCAAAAACTTCGAAATGGCCATGCAAACGGCCATTTCAAAGTTTACTAACGAAGTGCTGAAATACATATTCAGCGCCTCATTAGCATGCGGGCGACCGCGGCACTTCGAAATTGACGCTGTTCGCTGCCGCATGGCTCGTCCAGACGGGGCTCCTTTTCGAAAGGACCCCGGCTACTTCGAAGTCCCCTTATTCCTATGAGCACATGGGAATAAGGGGAGTTCGAAGTAGCCAGGGTCCTTTCAAAAAGGAGCCCCATCTAGATAAGCCGCGCAGCGACGAGCCGCATCAATTTTGAAGTGCCGCAGCCGCCCACATGCTAATGAGGCACTGAATATGTATTTCAGTGCTTCATTAGTAAACTTTGAAATGGCCATTTGCATGGCCATTTGGCTAGTGTAGACACGGCCTAGGTGACAAACAGCAAAAGGGGTCCAGAGAATCTGATTCTACATTCCTAAATTTGCTGCTGTGAGGCCACCAAGGTACTTCTCCTTATTAGCATAAAGCCTAGAAGATATATGTGTTCTAAAGTAACTAATCTGTGTGGGAAAGACTTCATTCAAGCTGCTGTCCCTATACTTTTCTTGCCCTGCTCTCTTGAGTAAAAGAGTTGATAAAGCAGAGGCTTGAGACTTCTGTTTGGTGTGTGCCACTACCCATAAGAATTTGGTCTCCCTTGGCCCTTGCAACAGTTGTTTTTGCTCTGATTCACACAAAGAATTGCAGGGTCAAGGTCTCAGATACACATCTGTGGATTTTGTACCTCTTCTCTCCTTTTATCCTCAACATAGAATCACAGAACACTGGAACTGGAAGGGGCCTCAAGAGGTCATCGAGTCCAGTCCCCTGCCCGAAGGGCAGGACCAAGCACAGTCTAGACCATCCCCGACAGATGTCTGTCTAACCTGCACTCAAATATCTCCAGTGATGGAAATTCCACAACCTCCCTGACAGAAAGTTTTTCCTAATGTTCAACTTAAACCTCCCTTGCTGCAGGTTAAGTCCATCGCTCCTTGTCCTACCCTCAGAGGCCAAGGAGAACAATTTTTCTCCCTCCTCCTTTTAACCTTGTATTAGGTACCTGAAAACCACTATTATGTATCACTTCTATTGGCAGAGCCAGTCATCTAACTGATTTATAATCCAAAAACAGAATAAGGAAAACAGGCCGTTCTTTTACTGTCTGTGTTATTTATTACAGAATTAGAATTGTATAATGAGGTCTCAAATAATAAAATAAATTATACCTGCATTCTTTCTGTTTTGAAATCAATTGTGTTTATTACCTGTATGTCGAATAAAATTATACATGAAATGCGCTCTATTGAAGAACCATCTTTGGCTAGAAAAGATTAGATAATCCAATCCACCCCACAACAAGTTCAGGATTATGCTTTATAGAGCATGAATTGGTGGGTGAGGAGGGCAGCAAGAGATTTATCACAGTACTTTTTAATTCCCTCATTTAAAATTAATACATTTCCTATAGGGTCTCTTCATGGCACTTTTAAACAAGTCTAGTTTCAAAGTGTAATGCACTTGTCATCAAATTATACAGTGCAAAAAACTACTGTTGATGTATTTTGCTTCTTTTAACTTATAAGAGTTTATTTTAAATAATTTGAGGTAGTCAGTAGACCACTGTGTTTACTATAAACACAGACATTTAGCAATGTCCATGCACATCACACAGCCATTAGCCAAAATCACTCTGATATCCTGGCAGAAATTAAATGAGAGACATGTCAAGTTACATTGTGTTCCATGGCTGTGTGACCTGATACAGCACTAATGAATCAATTCAATGTGACTTCACCCACATCACACATCCTGGCAGCTAATATGAATTAACATGAGGTACTTGAATCCGTGAATAACTCACCACCAACACATCTTCAGATCTCTGTTTCTGTGGTTAATTTTTACACACGTAAGTACTTTCAAAGAATATGCACAACTAAAAATAGGAATGATAGTCCTGTGTAGGGCAACATAAATCACCACTTTAAAAACACACAAAGAGAAGCAGGTCTAAAATATCAGAGAGGTAGCCACGTTAGTCTGTATCTTCAAGAACAACAAGAAGTCCTGTGGCACCTTATAGACTAACAGATATTTTGGAGCATAAGCTTTCGCGGGCAAAGACCCACTTCGTCAGATGCAAGCTTGTGCTCCAAAATATCTGTCAGTCTATAAGGTGCCACAGGACTTCTTGTTGTTCAGGTCTAAAATAATCCTTCTGCCCTCTGCTGCCCTGGCTTTTTGGGTAAAAGGTACCCGTGCAGTCATAAAAAAACTTGTATTAAATAATAATCCTTGTTATACCAACCAAGCAATTTCTTTTAAAAGTAACAACAGGGTTATAATTTTACATAAACTTGTTGGATAAGGTTATATTCAAACAGACTTACTTTAATTGCAAACAACAGATTTTGTTTACTCTAACCTTATGAAAGAAAGGAAAATATTTGTATTTGGAACTAACTTTTATCAGCATAGAGAAGCTCTTCTCTGCTATTGTTTAAAGTAACAGAGGTAATTAAAATATTCAGATGGCATTTTCACTTCATAACCATGCTTCCTGTATACATTAGCAACAAAAGGCCCCCTCCCTTCATTAGTACGCCATGATAAACAACATATTTCCATATCACATGTTTGACCAGCTCTGCTAAAAATGTTGAGCTTTGCCACAGCACTGACGCATGCAGAAACAACTAAGTTCAGTCAGGAAGTGTATTCATTTGAAACTTGTAACTAATGACTGAACGGTTATACAACCAAGATTGATGAGTTATAATGGAAGAAAAGACCAAATTATAACACTTTCCTCTACTTTGAGCGCTTCATTTTCACTGCTAAACCACAAGCCCAGAGAAGATGGTTGCCTGAATCCATCTTACTCTCCTCTCCCAATCTCCCATGTCTGTCAAAACACCTTTTTATTTAAGTTTAGCAGCACTCAGACAGTGGTGTTGGTGCCCCCTCCTTCAGAGCTGCAAAACAGCACTGCTGCAGCTTTTCCACAGGGCTCAGCTCCCAGTTCCTTTGAAAGGTCTGGCCCCGGGACAACTGCTTCCTTTATACCCCCCATCAGGGTGCCTGGCTGCAGATGAGAGCATTACAGAACCTGCCCACTGGCAAGGGCTACATTTAGCAACTCCTTTTTGACCCTCTCCTGTTTTTCAGCCAAAGAAGTGCACTAAAAAGTTCTGGAATTGTAAGAGTGGGCTTTGCACTGTGCAAGGCATGATTTGACTGAGGCAATCCAAAGATACTGGAAGAGACCTAGATAGATGCCCTGCACCTATTTTTCTCCCCAGCTCTCTAAGGGGGAAAAAAAAACCCTTTGATCACTCAACACTTGATCAAGTGTAATATACATCAAAAATCTTATTATGTCGCAAACCTACTCTGCTTGCTGGGCCAAATCTCTAGGACAATGTGCACACAAAGGATTTAACAATATAATGCCATAGGTACACACAGAAGATTAATCTGAAACATGGATGACTCTCCCTTCCCTACCCAAGGGGGAAATCACAGCAGCTCTGACTGTAATGTAACATTTATACTGAGCAAAGGGAAGGGTTTTTTGGCTGACAATGTGGCTGTCTAAGCCAAGCACTACTGCAATATCTCTCTGAACATATTTGACCTGAGTTTCTACAATAAATCCAGGCTATGGGCTCAGCCTCTATACTTTCCTAAATGTAGTATACCAACAAAGCCTTTAAGATTTTTGTTACAGTTCAGTTTGTGAGTGTCTCACTAAGGAAGGAAGGGACAAGAGAAATAATGGAGTGAGGGCAAGGCAAACAATTTAAAACAGTTTTAAAAGGATTAAAAAGAAACAAAACCACAGCAAGATTGATCTTCAACAGAACTAGCAATTTGCTGGCATTTTCACTAATGGTGGTAACTGAATAATCCAGCTTCCAAAAAGCTTTAAAACTGTGTGTTTTTTTTTCTAGAAGCAATACATGATCATTTGGAAATTATGACAGCTTCCTATTCTGACATCTAGATATCTGAGCCACTGTAGTGCTTTTAACTTGGGGGTAAGCATGACATATGTTGCTTCAGAACTTCTACTGTGGGCACAGATAAGGGAGATAAGCACAGAGAAAGGGCAGTCTTATCAGTGGAGATGACTCAGGCTCTTACCTACTTGAAGCCACTGTTTGTGTAATAGCAAATCAGCATCAGTTTGAATTTTTTGTCTTCCCCATTTGCTTATTTCAGATGTAATCTTTTTATATAAAGAAACCTAGAAGGATTGCAATGACCATGCTTGTAGGATCAGATGAAAGAGGCAGAAAGTTAATTTTTGAGATTTTTGTGATTCCCCCTCCTATTTTTCTCTAGTTGAAGGTCCAAGGAGTAATGATGGGCCCTAACTAAAGTTCTATTTCTTTTGGTTTTATTACCTAAGCAATTGTAAAAGAGCCACTGGGAACCTACTTATTTGTAATGTAATGTAATTTGAAAACAATTCGGCTCTTAGATACTCTTACGTAAATATCACCAAGAATTTCACTGAACAAAGTCCAAGTGCCAGCGATACTGGTACAATACATATACTGTACAGTACAGTTATTGGCACAGAAAGTTTTGCTTTTTACTATATTACATATAGTCACCTGTGAACTATAAATCTGCTTCTCAAATAATTTAAGAATTCCTGATGCGTAGGCAAGGCCTAACCAAGAAGCCAGCAATTCCAGTAATACCTTTATGAGTGTTATTTAGAGGGTAACACATTGGCCAAATAAGAAAGAGAAAAATTAATGGAAGAAACAGTGTATTTCACACAACTGTTTCTTGAAAGTAGTACACATTCAACAAACCCCATAAAAATGAACAAGACACAGGGTACTTGGAATCCTAAATAATTTAACTAGACATAGACATGAGAACTCCTTCAAAGCAGGAAGTAGGAGGAGCTACAAGGAAGGTAAAAGGCTTCAGGCAAAAAAATACAGCATACTATGCTTCAAGTGAAAAAACAATAATGATCAGACCTCTAAAAACAGAACTGAACATTTATTTTAGAAAAAAATAAATTTACTTCAAATTAAATGATATATTGACTGTCACTGAAGAAGCTGACTGGAATTATACACAAAACGCTGAGTTTCACATTCAGTACAATACACAAACAAGATCCTTCCTCATAGTCAGATAGCAGAATTGTTGGTTTTGTCAGCTTCAAAGATTAATGGATATGGAACTTATACAACAGAAACAAAGGTTCCCCTGATTACTATGAATTGCAAACATCCAATACTATATACACACAAACACATACACCTATATACACACCAGTTCAATCAAGCGCAAACAGGAAGCAATCTGATTAAAATACGCTATCTTTGTTTAAAACACCAATACTAAAATGCATTAAATCAATCAGTTATAATCCTTTCTCCTCTTCCTACATATCCCCTCATCCTGAGCTTCAGTCTCTCTTTCTCTCTTGTTAGTGTTCTTTGCAGCTTGACAGCAACTCAAAATAATTGGCATAATATCAGAAATACAAATAGGGCAGCAAAAGGTGTTCTTGTATCATCTGTATAAACATCCTATCTTAATTAACCTTCAGAAAATTGTAATTCAAATGTTCTTAATGCCAGTAAAGTAATTTAAGTTAAAAATCTGAAGCATTATTTTGTGTATGAAAGGGTAACCGTGGACGGGGTCCATGGAAAGTGTAAAATGAAGAACAACAAGAAGTCCTGTGGCACCTTATAGACTAACAGATATTTTGGAGCATAAGCTTTCATGGGCAAAGACCTGCTTCGTCAACACCTTATGCTGATGCAATCTGATGAAGCGGGTCTTTGCCTACAAATGCTTATGCTCCAAAATATCTGTTAGTCTGTAAGGTGCCACAGGACTTCTTGCTGTTCTCGAAGATACAGACTAACATGGCCACCTCTCTGATACTTGTAAAATGAAGAATTTGTGTCACTGGACATCAAGAGTGTAAGCAAACTAAACACTGTTCGATAAGTAGCAGCACTGCAAGCATAATGAACACTTCAGCAAATCTTCTGGTCATACCTTTGCCTAGGGCATAAAAGAAAATGCAATGGAAATTTAAACACATTCAGTTATTTTTCTTTTTGGGAATATGCACAATAGTAAAAAAAGAAAAAAAAAATGGACACCAGGAATGTTAATAAAAAAAGAAGAACTAGCATCTTTAACTAGCATACTTTATTACAACCTGACCCTCACAGGCCCACTGTCACTATGCAGGATCAGCACTTCATTCCTATCAATTGGAATCACTTATCTGCTGACTTAGAATTTTCAGACCATACATTAAATCAAGAAAAAAGCCAGAAAGAACCAAAGTCAGTAAAATCAAATCGATGTTATTATACTGGATCAAACTGAATCTCAACAGTATGCTGGTGTGATATATATATATATATATATATATATATATATAAATTTTTGCTCAGAACAACAGCTGGAAATTCTACCACTTTACATGAGAAAAGTAAATTACTGGTGAGAAAAACATTTCTTTACAGAATGTAAATTCATCAAGATTTAATCAAAATATTTGACTTTTTATTGTCTGCACTGCCAATACCTTGCACTTGGCTCATCACAAAGTCAGTTTGCCTCTGAGCTTTGTGTGCATGCATTTGTGATGAGTTGTCTCCTGAATGTGAAGATGTAGGACTTTTTCAAAGCTGAGCAGTATAATTTGAGAAAAAGAATAGCCTTTTTTTTAATTGCAACAAATAAATCACAGGCAAAACAAAACAAATGAAAACAACAGCAGCAACCCATTATTTCCCTCCCAGAACGAATTCCCATCTGCTTTTAAACAGCAACATATTTTTCCATTACTCAGAACTACATCCAAGTATACGACAACAAAGCAGTATGGCCGCAGGGAAGAGCAGAGGGCAGCAAGACTAAATAATAGATCGCCAGTTTCACTCTCTGTCTGTGTAGCCCCAGCTTAGCTACAGCATACCCCACTGAGTGGGCAACACACTTCCTTTCGATATCTTCTATACAGAGGCACATTTGACAACTTTTTGTCTACAAAGCAGTATGAAAAAGGGGGAAGACGTCGTCAGGAGAGATAGAAGAAGTGGGGAAGGAAGCAAACAGCAGAACAAATAGGCAACATTCAAACTGCCAAGAATTAGTGTCACTCTCATGGCCATGGCCATACAGAGGAACTCCAAATGGACTAATATTTAATTGCAGATTTTACAAAACATGTGTCAAAGCTTGTTAGTACTCAGCAGCTGTAGCAATGGAATAATATTTGTTGTCCAGCCTGCAGTGATTCCCACCCTTCTCCAAACAGAAACACTTCTACTGCTTTCCACTCTTCTGTCCACTGTCATCACTCCCAAACTTGCTCTCCACTTTTCTCTTTCTGAAACAAGATACCACTGAGCTACCATTTCCCCATCCCACAGAGAGAGAAACCACTGACCAGAGCCAAATGCCGCTCTGCTCCTAGAAGAGATGAGCCCACTTCGCTTTTCCTAGATCTCATTGCTCACAGAGGAGTACAGATGCCCTCACTGTCTCCATGTTTTTCCCAGGAAGGAAGGGCAGAACACATACTATCCCAACCTTTATCGTGTCTGAGGTACAGGTTCAGGCACTTATGTCGGAGGGTTTTTTTATTTTGGTTGTTTAATTAAATACATAAATAAATAAATAAATAAATAAATAAATAAATAGAGAAAAAGACATTCCCCAATCAGGAATGAACCAGGATCACCTACTGTAAACACAAAACAGGAAAAATAATGCTGCCAGTGCTACAACATTTATAAACTTAATCCTCTGAAAGTATCTAATATGGTACTCATGAAGGGAAGAGAACTATTGAACTTCTTGATTATCTTGCTGGAGCTGATGGCCTGGTAGGCAAATCACTGTAGATACGTGTGATATTCAAACACTTGTGTTGGTTCTGCTAAATGGGATTACAGATTCCATTAGTCCACTCCCCACCACACATCCCCTTCTTCCAGCAGGGTAAGATGCAAGGAAGTAGGAAGTACCCAAGGTCTGTTTGGACGTGGTGACCACTTGGCAAGCAAAGAAATTCACGGAAGCTGAAAGAGCAGCCAGGTGGCAAGCAGGGAACTTGAGAGAAGCTGAATTGAGAACTGAATTCCCAGGAACTGTACGATGAGCCGTGTGTGGAACAGGCTGTCCCTGCTGGATCGTACAGCTGACTACACAGCTCTATGCGACCTATGAGGGAGTAGCAGTGGTTGGGTAATCAGCCACTAGAGAGGGTCCCCAACTGAAGACACTAACTAAGTCTAGGCTGGAAACATGACAGCACCTATTTGCATGCAACAGAGACTTGCTTGGAGGGACACTAGCCCTGAGGAGACCCGACTCTCGATTGGACTGTCCCAATGGACAAAATCAGAACATTCCTCATTTAGTATTGTAACTATTCAAGCTGCTCTGTCTAGAGTATTTGCACTCGCTCCCTTCCTGCCAGCCCTGGTAAAATGCCTTTTCATTTAGCCACGTGTCCGAGTCTTGCAACCTACCACAGCTAACACCTACAAGGCTAGCAGGTAACATACCTACAGTGCTTGCCTCTGAGTTGTGGTACACGTGGCATATTACAGGAACCCTTGGTGTTTGGTGCACCCAGCAGCCCCATGAATTACATATCTTCTACACATGCAGGACTCTTGTGAGAACAGCGGCAAGCACTATGAAGTTACTTTATTAACCTCTTAAAAGTGATTCATCTCCTTCATTCTGCACGCTGACATTGTGAAAACATTTTGAATGCCAGGTCTTTCCTCATCTTCTAGCCACCTGTGCCAAACACATATCCTCAGAACTGATAAAAGTGAGTAGGAAGGTGATGATCCCATTTCACCTTTCTTGGATGGAGTTATAGTTTTCTCCCTCGGCTCTAAAAATTTTTTCAATTCACAAGGACTGAAACAAATACTTTGCATGCATCACTCTAAAAAAAACTTCAGGAGTACTGCTGAGGGGACGGGCACCTCCATCTTGTCACTTGTTGTTCTCACCGCATACAAATATTTATTGCTCAATAATACTTTATGTTGAGTAAAATGTATCTCCTGCCAATATTACACCTGCAAAGTACAAGGGCCACATTGTCCATATTTCCCACAAAGTACATTATCCTACCATACACTCAGTCTGAGATAGAAACTTTGGCCCTGCTATCTGAAAAGTTCATATTTAGGTCCAAGTCTTCCGAGGAGCAGAAGAGCTGTGAGGTGTTAAGCATCCTCAATTCTCAGTGATTTTACTGTGATTTGTGGGGACTCAGCATCTTGAAAAACACAACACAACATGTGCTCTTGATCCCGCTGGATAAAGAACTGGAAGTAGAAAGATGACGTCCCATTCTCGTTTGCTCTGTATAATTTTGTTTTTTATCCCAACTTCTCATACCTTTAAAATGTATTTTCTTTAGAGTAGAAACTCATATATCCACTGATATCATGTAGGGGAATCATGATGCAACATACAATCACTGCGTATTAGCATGATGGCTTTTTCATATTACTAGTAGCAATAGGAAGCTTTTAGAAGTTCAGGTTTTAAAACATAGTCAACTTGCCCCTACATTTTTTGAGTGAGCACTGTAAGATAAAGATCTTTAGCTGACTACAGCCAGTGTGTAGCTCCAAGAGCCTTTTTTTTTTTTTTTTTTGGCACCAAACAGGTTTTCATTCGAGCCAGAGTACAGCTTGGTTGGCATTCTGTTTTGCATTCTGCATGTTCCTTTTGTGAGTTATTGCGAAGTGAGAAAGATACATTTATATCAACTCTTCTACTTCAGCTAAGGAAAAGTGTAAGATTTATGGGTCCCTCTCATTAGTGTTATTTCCTGTAAGCATGGAAACCAATATACCATAAACATGCCAGCTTTTGCTCTCACACCACAAACTGCCTTCCATAAATTTTAAAATAGACAGTCCCAAAGGTAATTTTACATAAACATATTTATCCTAAGGAGATATTGGACAAGTCAAAGTGTTCCAATTTTTATTATTTCTAACCAGATCTAAACTCAAACACACTCCATATACCAGTTAAGTTGCCACTCTGAATCTCTTTCCTGGCTGTTGTCTTTTGAATTTTAATCACAACATTTTTTTTTGAGTCTGGGTGGAGATGGTGAATGGCCCCATTCCCTTCCATTTTTCCTTTTTTTATTCAGCTAAATTCTTGACTGAAATATTTTAACAGTGGAAACTACATTTCCTGTCCCCCACTCCTTCTTATTCAGAGCTCAAATTCCTTATTTGTTTTGTAAAAGGTGATACTATCTCCCCTTTAGAGTTAAACCTACTACGAAGATCAAAATTTGTATTCAAAAAGGCAGGTGTCCCTTTTCCTTTGTGCCAAGACATGTTCCAGCTACAACCCCTCTTCTTTTCTGTGTAAGACAATATATAATTTCAACATTAGAGAACAAGCAATTTGCTGAGATATTGTCCATGTGATTTTCTTTTTACTTGCATTAGAAAGTGCTTTGGGGCTTTTGATGGTTTGTATTTGGGATTCTAACAGAGAACAGCAAACAACTGGGAAAACCTAATTTTGACCCCTGTAAGAACAGCGTAGCTTTTATAATTCAAGGCTGCTATAATAAAGGGCTGCTACACTGCAGGAAATTTATGGGATCCAATGAGTGAGCTTTGAGGCACCTGCATTAGCTAGTAAACATTTTTAAAAATACTTATTTGATTTTCAATGAGTCAAATTGCTTATTTACAGGAAGCAGTTAGAAATAGCTCATGTAGGCTACAGCAACTTATCCCTAGATCTCCTTAGTATGAGATACTACAATGCAAAACACCCAGAGAAGAACGGGCATTTAGATACATAACATAAAAACAAATATTAATTTTATCGTAAAAATAAAATGCAATATAAACTTCTCTAGAAGTTCTGGAGTCCAAAAAATAAGCCTAAAATTTCTACTTACAGACATCATACAAACATGGAAGCACCCCAAAACGATTTCAGTTTTATAAAGACAAGCTCTGTTGTAAGCAGCGATGTTGTCCCATTTGTACTATTGAAAAAGTAGGAACACCAAAAACAACTTTGTACAAGATTGCTTATGCATAGATCTTTGCTGTTTTAAACTTTTTATTATATGCTTATTTACTGCACCTTTCTCAACCCTATCCCCACTGTTACTTATTTCTGCAGCCATTCTTGTCAACCTTCCTTTAGACCCCTTAGAAGATGAGGATTTGTGTGTGTGTGCGCGCGTATGTATTTTGTATCTCAAAACCATACATTTTACGAATCTGCTTGATGACAATATCACTGCTCAGCATTTTAAACTATCAACATTTCATCCCACACTTGTTACCCTTATAACAAATAAGTGCTTGCATAATTCAGGGTGTACAAAATTAAGGCAGACGAGATCTAATACATTAAATGCCTGGACAGTATTTAACATTTGCAATATCAATTAACATTACATATTTGGATAATAGACATATATGAGGAAGATGTTTGGATGTACAACTTGGAACTCATTTTCTATTTGCCAGAGTAAGTGGGTTCCCCCCCACATTCTTAACTTCCAGGTACTCTACAAAGAAAAGCCCTCAATGGGAGGAAAATGGGAATTTGCCTATAGCACTGGCACCTCGTATTTGGGTGGTTTAGGAGGAGATAGCTGATCTACATAGCATCCAGAAGCCACAGGACCTCACTGGCAGAACTGCTCAGGATTTGCACCAAGCTTCCAACATGGTGGCACAATCTGATTCTCCATTGCATGCAACCATAACGTTGCCCATCTGAGAGAGAGAATCATCAGTTTTTAGAATCTTCAACATAGTGCTTTGCTACGGCCACAGTGCGAGACTGCATGGGCACTTAACAATCCTTGTACTACATTCAAAGGTTGCTTGAAGTAGCATGGATATGATTGGGTTACTCAGCTTGTGCAGTAACTGAGGTTCTTTGAGATGGTTGTCCCTATGGGTGCTCTACTTCAGGTCTTGAGGTGCAGGGGCACTCCACAAAGAAGGACTATAAAGCTCTCTTGGACTGTGGGTTTCTATTAGACTATGTTCAAGGGTAAGATAAATATGTCAGTGTCATTTGATAACCCTGAAATTCCCACCTCTCTTTTGCAGCCACCTTCATTGGTTACACAAGGATGTTGTTGACTTCATAATGTGAGGTGGCCGTGTCTTCTCTGTTCTTCGCCTCATCTTGCTAGTGTTTCATATGTAGTGCTGTCTCTGCCTGTGATTACTAGCTTGTGCTTTAGTGTCTTGTTGGTGAAACATCTTATCTTGAATGAACCCACTATGTCAATCATATGTTTCCTACTGTCAGCATCAAGACAACATTCTGTGGAGGCAGCTGTGTATTTCTATTCAACTGATGCGCTCTGCTTGTTTCTGAAGCTCTGCTAAGATCTTGTGACACTCTTTGTGCTGAAGACTTTGTACACATCATTTATGGTTAGCTTACTGTCAGTGTAGATTCAACTGCTCACTAAATCCTTCAGGATACCACTTGCTGGCGTGAGTTCTACCCAAGACACTGCAGAACTGTCAACGATGGTACAGCTGACTTTTTGTGAAATATGTTTAGTTGACACCTCTGTCTGTGGCTGCTTCTTTAGCTTAGATGTAGCCTTGGCAGTCCTCATGTCAGCAGAGTCCATAAACAAAGACACAGGTACAGGAGCCAACTGATGTGACAAAATAGCCTTGCTCTCAATCTCTTGTGAAACTGTGTGTTAGCTTAACACTCAAAAACATAAGGTTAGTGTATCAAATACTTCTGTTGCCTTAACCTGTTAATGCTTTTTGGGCATGATTTTGTGCTATACAAGCTTGTGAGCCAGCTACATTCAAATACCTATATTTGGCAAATTCCGGTTATACATTGACTAAGGATGACATCACTCTGTCACCGACAACATTTAATATTGCCTCTGGGTGTTCTTCCTGTTGTCCTTGAGGGCTTAGTGGTGTCTCAGGGATATATTCACAGATCTTACTTCTTCCTAATGGTTTTCCTGCTCTTGCAGATGCAGCAGTGCTTGACTTTTTTGTTAGGTCTATTGTATTTGTGCCTCATTGATGTAATTTAGGTTTGCTACAACTTCCAGCCAGCCAGCTGCATATATGCAGACTAAGAGCTTACAGTTTCAATATGATACCAATAACACCATGATAGATATGACCATACACTGAAGCTACTTACATAATGTACATGTCACTCCATACATCACCATTCCATATTCGTGAAACATAATGCCCAAAGAAAGAGCTGTATGTGAAGTTTTCATTACAAAGTAACTGAAATTCAGTGAAACTGATTTCACTGACACCTGGTTTGTAAATCAAGGGGAGAATTGCAATATGTGCAAATATTTTAGAACGCTCAAGAGTGAGAAGGTGTCATAGGGCAGCAGCTTTGATTTTAGGGTCTTGAAAGTCTGAATCTACAAAAAGACAACAATATTATATGGCACAGCTGAACCCATGCAATCTATCGTACTGACAGAGAGGAGGATGAAAACTGCATTAAAGTAGAGTCACACAGATTCCTTTCAGCGGTTCTGTTAGGTCAGAAGGCAGCAGCTCTGACCCAGAGTATCAGCTGAACTTCCTAGAAGGGATCTGGGAATGATGGGACGAGACTGACTGCCTCCAAGAAATATGACGCATTTAAGAAAGACTGTATTACAGCCTATGGATAGCCATCTGGTTAAGCCAGTCCTGCAGACATGGCTGCAGTCAGACCTACTGTGTGAACAACTTGCTTCTGACAGCTGCAGGAAAAAGGCTTTAGGAGGGCTGGAGTGAAAAGTCTGGCTGGGGAGGGAGGTCTCGTGGTTCAGGAAAGATTTAGGTCCTGGCTCCCAGAAGGCTCTCTTTTTCTTACTGCATCACTTGGCTCAAGAGGAGATGCCAACCATAGTATTTAAAAATATTCTATAGCCAATTACACATTACTCACACTTAAAACGATTCAAATAACCATTTAAGTTTACTTTAGCCATTTTAATAGCCATCAGCATATGTGCATTAGAGAATGGCACGAGATATTACGATGTTAGGATCAGATTTCAAACCAGATCTCTCAATATTTTAGGGCTGTTCAGTTGTAGGGTTTTGCTTGGTCTCATATTGATAGTGTAATATAAAGACTGAACATATGACAAACTCTCAGTTAAATATTAAGCCCTTTTTTATTTTAGCATTGCACTTACAATGCAAGGAGGGGAATTCACAATTTACTTCTAACTCTTCCTCTTTTAAATTATGCCCACTATTCTCACAAATAAAGTGCTGAAAAAATAAAGATAGTAAAATTCCAGTTATTCTAATTCTCTTTATCAGAAAATCCTAATCAAAGGTGCATCCCCAAGGCATCCCTATGTTAACTAATCACCCACCAATTAGTCAACCAGTTTCTTAGTTTCCTCATGCCTATTAGCAGTAATCTATAGTTTCGAATGTCTAGCAATTCCGAGCTGTCACTTCCAGCTACTGAGACCTAATCCTGTTTTAGATGCAACAGCAGTTTGGCAGGATAATGTCAAAAATAAAACATTCTGAGTTGGCTCTAAAGCAGAAACTACAGGTTCTCAAGGTTCTAAAAAGGGTGAGCAAAAGCTGGTGTACAGCACTGCAACACTGGTAACTCCACCACCTGTGACCTCTGGAAGAACTGGGACAAACCGCAGAGATTTGCTGCAGCCACTGACACAATGCTAACAAGTGACAGATTGCGCTTAATCATTTCCCTAAAAAGATACATAATTTAGACTTAAATTATATCCACTATAATTATTACATAATTTTGGTGTTTGAATAAACTCAATACAGAGTAAATAAACAACTTTATAAAAGTATAAATACTACTCAAGCATCAGCATTACTCCCTCATTTCCTCTATTTCAGAATGCACAAAAATGAAGCTAGAAGTAGCACTTCAGTGTAGCTAAATGCCTGGTTATCCAAACGTTTCACACGTCCCCCAGGCCATTTGGATAAATGAGAGCGTAGCGTACATTATTTAGCATGCATCATTTATGTATATATTCCTTAGCTAATGGCAATGAGTGATGAGTTTCCGCCCTGTGCGCTAACTGGGGCACAAGAAGGATGCAGCAATAAATATATTCATTAAGAGAAAGGAAACACGCACACCCAGCAGATGAACAAAGATACATCTGAGGGTCATAAGTGATGATGGGAAAAGACACAAATATCTGATCTGAAAAAATGCCATGCACGGAGGCCAGATGAATGCTATTATTACTCACTGTGCTATTTTTACTCAGATTAATCTGTATTACTCACAGTCTGTTCAGCTCATTTTGCAATTGTTCAACACAACTTCACAAGAAACTCCTTATTTATACTGCACCTTTTAGACACAAAACCAAGTGTTTCCTATTTCTTTCGTATACAAAAGGGCAGCACTGGGGATATGGGAACTTGCCATTCAGCAGCGGAAATTATTTGTAAAGCTGGAAACTGGAGACACCAGAAAGAAAAAGCCTTAATGAAACAGTGAACTCTTGGTGCCAACCATCAGACTTTTTACATACACTTCCAAGGAACACTCACTTTATAAGTTCTTTGTGCGTGACAAATTAATACTATCATAAATAAGAATATGATAAATGCCAAGAACATTTTTTTCAGCAAATAGGTGGCAGATGCAGTCAGTGACAAGTTAGTTTATTTTGATTTTGAACAAGGCTGCAGCCAAGGGACAGATGCTTCTCTGCGACCATCATTTAAATTACAGAAATTCACCATTAGCCTGTTAGTTGCGCCAAGCTCGATATAGACAGGTTACTCACTGTAGTAACGGTGGTTCTTCGAGATGTGTCCCCGTGGGTGCTCCACAATAGGTGTCGGGCTCGCCTGGCACCACAGATCGGATCTTCCAAGCAGTTTCTGCCGGACCGCGCATGCGCCGGCGCGCGCCGCTCCCTTGCGCGCTCCTGGCCACGTGCGCGATCTGGTCCCCGCCAGTTCCTTGACCAACCGCCTCGGATGCTCCTGCAAAACACTAACAGAGATCTGAAGTGGGGAGGATGGGCGGGTAGTGGAGCACCCATGGGGACACATCTCGAAGAACCACCGTTACTACGGTGAGTAACCTGTCTTTCTTCTTCAAGTGTCCCCGTGGGTGCTCCACAATAGGTGACTACCCAGCAGTAACCCAAGATAGGAGGTGGGTAATCGGATTATGTGCAGCTTGTCCCCGAGAGGACTGCTGTCGAGAGACGGGTATCCTCTTGGAATACCCTGTGAAGGGCGTAATGTTTGGCGAAGGTGTCATAGGATGACCAGGTCGCCGCTCTGCAAATGTCTTTTAGTGCAACGCCCTTGAAAAAGGCTGTTGATGCCGCCACCGCCCTAGTGGAATGAGCCCTAGGAGTAGCCAATACAGGAGTCTTTTTGAGTTCATAGCACATTTTTATGCAGGATACGATGTGCTTCGAGATTCTCTGCGAAGAGAGACCTTCTCCTTTCGATTTGGGAGTGAGAGAGACTAGGAGTCTATCCGTTTTCCGGAAGGACTTGGTCCTGTCTACATAGAAGGCTAGCGCCCTCCTCATGTCCAGGAGGTGTAGGCACGCCTCTTTGTTAGAGTTATGAGGCTTTGGAGAAAACGAGGGTAAAACAATAGGTTCGTTAATGTGAAACTCAGAAGAAACCTTGGGAACAAAGGCTGGATGCAGCCATATGGTTACCGCCTCCTTGGAAAAAACAGTGCAGGGTGGCGTTGCCATAACTGCCGCAAGCTCGCTCACCCTGCGAGCTGACGTAATTGCGAGAAGAAAGGTCGTCTTTATCGTAAGGAGGCGGAGGGAAACCGTGGCCAAGGGCTCGAACGGTGGTCCCGTTAGCGCGTTAAGCACCAGGTCCAAGTTCCACGAAGGTGGAAGCGGTTTCCGAGGGGGGTATAGGTTTACCAACCCTTTGAGGAACCTGGTAACCATGGGATGGGCGAACACCGTGTGCCCTTCCTCCTCATGTCTAAACGCCGAAATGGCGGCAAGGTGGACCTTTAACGAGGATAGTGAAAGTCCTCCTCTCTTGAGGTCCAGTAAATACTTTAATATTACAGGTATAGGCACCGAAAGGGGGGCCAGCTGTTTGGTAGCACACCAAGCCGTGAAGCGAGTCCATTTCTGCTTGTAGGTCTTCCTGGTGGAAGTCCTCCTGCTACTTTCTAGGACTTGGTGCACTTCCTCTGTGCATGCGCTCTCTAGGGAGCTGAGCCATGGATTAACCACGCTTGTAGTCGCAGGCCTTGGGGGTGCGGATGCACTATGGACCCCGGGCTTGCGTGAGCAGATCCGGCGCCACCAGAAGAGGCATCGGTGGACGGTCCGACATGCGCAGGAGTAGGGGGAACCATTGCTGTCGATCCCACGTTGGGACTATCAGGATCATTCGGGCTCCTTCCCTCCTGGCTTTCTGCAAGACTTTGTAGATCAGCACTGTGGGAGGAAAAGCGTAAAGCAGGGGGCCCCTCCACGAGATCGCGAACGCGTCCCCCAGGGACCCCCATCCCAGTCCTGCCCTGGAGCAGAATCGTGGGCACTTCTTGTTGTGTTGAGTGGCAAACAGGTCTATCTGGGGAAAACCCCATGAGTGGAAAAACGGTCGTAGCAGATCGGGACGGATCTGCCACTCGTGCGTGAGTGCAAAACGCCTGCTCAGCTGGTCTGCCTTCACATTGTGAGCGCCTGGTAAGTACGAGGCTTTCAAGATTATATTGTTGGCGATGCACCAGTTCCATAACCGGACTGCTTCCGCACATAAGGCACGGGACCGAGCTCCTCCTTGCCGGTTTATATAAAACATGGTGGAGGTATTGTCTGTACTGATCCCGACGACTTTGCTTTGTATATGGTCTCGAAAGTGTCTGCAGGCGTTGAACACTGCTCTGAGCTCCAGTATATTTATGTGCAGTGACTGCTCCGTGGAGGACCACAGCCCTTGAGTCACCTCTTCGCCCATGTGTGCTCCCCACCCTATGAGGGAGGCATCTGTAGTAAGAAAAACCGATATTTGTGGTTGGTGGAAGGGTACCCCTGTTAGCAAGTTCTTGGGGTTTACCCACCATTGCAGGGATTTGCGCACCTCTGCTGTGGGCGACACCACCCTGTGAACGGTGTGTGCTGCCGGTTTGTATACGCTCGCCAGCCAGTGCTGCATGCTGCGCATGTGTAACCTGGCATTCTGTACTACGAACGTCGCCGCTGCCATGTGGCCCAGCAGCTGTAAGCACGTCAGGACCGGCACCGTAGGGCTGAAGGTGATGACCTGCACGAGGGAGCCGATGGCCCGAAAGCGAGTCTCTGGTAGATATACTCTCGCTGTAATAGAATTTATGCGTGCCCCTATGAACTCTATGTCCTGTGTGGGGTCGATCTTTGATTTTGCCAGATTGATAACCAGGCCGAGTGAAGAGAACGTGCCTGCTGTGACGCGTATCATGCGTAGTACCTCCTCCTTCGAGGCCCCTTTGAGTAGGCAGTCGTCCAGATACAGGAATATAAATACCCCCTGTCTGTGCAGGTAGGCTGACACCACTGCCAAGGTCTTGGTGAAGACTCTGGGGGCCGAGGAGAGGCCAAACGGTAGGACCTTGTATTGAAAATGTTCTTTGCCTACCATGAACCGGAGGAATCGCCGGTGAGCCGGATGGATAGTTATGTGAAAATACGCGTCTTGTAAATCGAGGGCTGCGAACCAATCTCCATCGTCCAGTGCCGTAAGGATGGAGGCAATTGTGATCATCCGAAAGCGTTGCTTGCGCAGGTACCGGTTGAGGCCTCGAAGATCTAAGATGGGCCTCCAGCCTCCTGTCTTTTTCTCTGTGAGGAAGTACCTCGAGTAGAACCCTTTTCCTTGCAGTTGCTCTGGCACTGTTTCCACTGCCCCTATGAGCATGAGATGGTCTACCTCCTGCTTGAGCCTCGCTACATGGGAGGCCTCCTGGAGGTGGGGTCTGGGTGGAGGTCGTGGCGGTGGGAGCGACTGGAAGGGGATGGCGTACCCCGTGGCTATGATCTCCAGCACCCATTTGTCTGTGGTGATCCTTTGCCACTGGTCGTAGAATGGTCGGAGGCGATGGTGGAATAGCCGCTTCGGATGACCTTGTGCGATGGTAGTGATGGCGCAGCCCTGGATTTGTGTGTCAAACTTGTGGCCTTTGGCCCTGCCCCGAGGACGCATGGCTCTGTTGTGAACGTCGCCTGGGAGTTCTGTACTGCTGGTGCTGTTGATGTCGCCCTTGCTCGTAACCCCTGTGGTACTGGGGACGCTGTTGCTGGTACTGGTACCGTCTTTGTTGAGGGTAGTACTTTTTCTTTCTGTATGGAGGGGTGTAAATCCCCAGGGTCCTAAGTGTGGCTCTTGAATCTTTACTGGAATGAAGGACCGAGTCAGCTGATTCAGCAAACAGCTTCTGCGAGTCGAAGGGAAGATCGACTATCTTTGCCTGCAGATCCCTCAGTATACCCGAAGTCTGGAGCCAGGACTCCCTTCGCATCACCACTGCCGTAGCTGTGGAACATGCTGCTGTGTCCGCAACATCCAGGGCGATCTGAACTCCCGTCCTCGAGGCCGCGTAGCCTTCTTGCACAATGGCCTTGAGCACCGGTTTCTTGTCCTCTGGAAGCGAGTCCATGAGGGAGGTTAACCTAGTGTAGTTGTCGAAATTATGGTTCGCTAAATGCGCTGCATAATTTGCCATTCGCAACAGTAGAGTGGAGGAGGAGTAGACCTTTCTGCCGAACAGCTCTAGCTTCTTGGCATCTTTGTCTGTTCCCCCTGTCCTGAATTGAGATGTCTTTGATTTTTGTTGCGACGACTCCACCACCAAGGAATTTGGTTGTGGGTGGCTGAACAGGAACTCCATGCCCTTCGCCGGCACGAAGTATTTCTCATCCGCTCTCTTGTGGACAGGCGGAATAGTCGCAGGGGTCTGCCATATCATAGTGGCGGACTCCAAGATTGCTTCATCAAGCGGTATTGCCATTTTGGAGGAGGCCGGAGGTCTCATATTTTTGAGGAGCTTATGGTGTTTCTCTTGCACCTCTGCTGTCTGGATGCCTTGCGTGAAGGCCACCCTCTTAAACAGCTCTTGAAACTGTTTGAGATCGTCCGGAGGATGGACGTCCCCCAGGGCCGTAGCCTCGTCCGGGGAGGAGAGCGAGGAACCACTGGGGTACGCCTCTCTGGACCCTTCCGGTTCCTGTTGGTGATGGTACACCCTCTCGCTAGAGGCTTGTGAGGGAAAATCTCGGGCTTCCATAACCAGTCCCCCCTGAGATACTTGAGTCTCTGTCCCCGTTCGCGATTGCCCTCGGGGATACGAGATCGTCTGTGGGGATCTTTCCCTGGTAGATTGCCGGTGGTGTCTATGCCCCGCGTGATAGGGGCGACCATGGCAGTATAGGCACTGTTCTTGGGAAGCTGACCTAGACCACTCCCTTGGTGCATACCCTCTGCGTCTGGGGGAGCGAGATCGTTGAGAGATCTGGGACACTGGAGAGAGCGATTTTGGATAGTATTCCAGCGGTTCAAACCCCAGGAAGTGTGAAGGTGGTGCCAGCCAGGGCGAGGCTGGTTGTAAAAATGGAGATGGGGGCTCCGGGTAGGCTGGGGGGACCCCTGCCTTCTGGTTGGAGTCTGCAGCATAAGCGGAGGGCTGAAAGAAAGCAACTCCGCAGCCCTGTCTGGAGAGGGGCTGCGGTGCCTCATTTTGTGTGCAGCCTTCCCCCTCCCTTGAGGAGGTAACTCCGCCCCCTGGCGTGTAGGGGATCTCTGCCCCGTCCGCGCCGTGCTCGGCACGCTCATGGGCGGTGCCGCACGGGCGGTGTCCTCCGGTGCCTGCAGGCTGCGTGCCTGCGTGCTCTGCACCGCCGGTTCCCCGGGGGTCGGTGCCGCCGCTTGCGGTGCCGCCGGTACCGGCGCTTGTTTAGCCGCCGCCCTGCCTGCGGTGCGGGGCGGCTGTTTGATTATCGGAGGCTGAGCCGCTTCCACGTGGCTCTCCGTGCCGCCGCCGATCAGCTGTTGCTGCAGCTGGGGGCTGCGGGCTGCTCCCGTCCCGCTCGCTGTTGCTGCCGGCAGGGATCGGGCTGGGGAGGCTTTCCTCCATTTTTGCGCTGATGGGGTGAGGGAGGCGGCTTTCCTTTTATGGGCCCCGGAGGGTCCCTCCTGCTGCGGCCGCTCTGGCACGTCTGGCTGGAGGGCCTTGTCGAAGAGCAGCATTTTAAGCCGCATCTCCCTGTCCTTCCTTGCTCTGGCTGTTAGTTTTGCACAGAAGGAGCATTTCTGCGTGACATGGGACTCCCCCAGGCACCTTATGCATAGACTGTGCCCATCAGACGCTGGCATTGCCTCTCGGCAGGACTCACATTTCTTAAATCCTGAGGAGGACATTGTTGGTGAGTCTTTCAGTTGTTAACGGGTACTTAGCACCTTCTCTGTGCTGTTTTTCCCCTTCTCCGATGGCCTGCCACGGCAGGAGGGCTGATGGCCCTAGGCTCCTGGCCTCCGGTGTTCCGCTTGTTACTGGGACTGGACTGAATGCCGTCCCGCTTGTTTTTTTTTTTTTTTTGAAAAATAACAAGTGGCTAACTTGCAGTAGCCTAAGAACTTGAAAACTTTAAAGAAAAAAACAGTTAAAACCATTGAATACGCTAACTTGGCCTTAGCCTAGTTCGGATTCCGTCTTCAGCCGACGGCGGTTAAGAGGAACTGGCGGGGACCGGATCGCGCACGTGGCCAGGAGCGCGCAAGGGAGCGGTGCACACCGGCGCATGCGCGGTCCGACAGAAACTGCTTGGAACATCCGATCTGCGGCGCCGGGCGAGCCCGACACCTATTGTGGAGCACCCACGGGGACACTCGAAGAAGAACTTGACTATCTGGTACTATGTACAGCTGCTGCACTCTGGAGAGAGAACACATTTCAAAATTTCTATTTGATCTCCCAAAGGCTTAGAACCTGACCATATTTGGGTGAATTTTCACAATGAACGGCAAGAGGCACATCCCTGATACCAAGCATGACGCTTAATTTCAAGACTTTGTTCTGAAGCATTCAGGAACTAGCGCAACTCAACATAATGTTCGTTTTTTCTTGTTACTGTTCTTTTTAAATTTGCAAAACTTCATGTTTTTCCTATCTTTGTTTAGGGGCAGACGTACATTGTGGAAATCTTTTGCCTAAATGGTTTAAAACTGGCAAGTTTATAAGCAACTAAAAACAGGATCTTGGAAAGAGATGGGCAGAGGCAGCTCCTACTAGCTCCACCTACAATAATCGTGCAAATAGAATCTAATTATAGGGAGAGCAGGAAACATGCCTATAGTTAAACTTGCCCAACAGTTTTCCTTATAAGGCCCTTTTTAAAATTTTCCTTCTGCAACAAATAAATCCTATTCACAAGAACCTCATTCACTACACAGCCTTAATTCATTTTTAGAACACAGTATACCCTGTGCACTAAACGAAGCAGAGGTCCTGTGAAAAAAAAAAAAATGATTACATAATTAAAACCCAAGGTCCCGATGCACACACACAGGGGACCAAATCAAGATGGCCTGGGAAACCTTAATTCTAGCGTGTCTAAATTTTTGAGTGTCTGACTTTGCAACAGAAATAACATTCTCAACTTAGTTTAAAATATATATATATAATTTAACTAAATAAAATGAGGATAGGACCATAGGTTTGATTGAGAGACTGAATGAACTAATAAGCAAGGACTACCTGTTTGCAATTAAAATGCCAATATTTAACAATTATTACACAACAGTACTTGAACGATGAGCTTCCCTCTATGCTCAGAATAGGAAATAACTGGGGTAACCGAATGGTATTTGCAGACAAAACCTGACTTATTCATCAGGATGTCTGTAAGTCAGAAAATAGAATCATATTATACCAGGACTGGAAGGGACCTTCAGAGGGTCATCAAGTCCAGCCCCCTGCCTTCATGGCAGGACCAAGTACTGTCTAGACCATCCCTGATAGACATTTATCTAACTTGTTCTTAAATATCTCCAGAGATGGAGATTCCACAACCTCCCTAGGCAATTTATTCCAGTGTTTGACCACCCTGACAATCAGGAACTTTTTCCTAATGTCCAACCTAAACCTCCCTTGCTGCAGTTAAAGCCCGTTGCTTCTTGTTCCATCCTCTGAGGCCAAGAAGAACAATTGTTCTCCCTCTTCCTTATGACACCCTTTCAGATACCTGAAAACTGTTATCACGTCCCCCACCTCAATCTTTCATTTTCCAAACTAAACAAGCCCAATTCTTTCAGCCTTCCTTCATAGGTCATGTTCTCTAGACCTTTGATCATTTTTCTTGCTCTTTTTTGGACCCTCTCCAATTTCTCCACATCTTTCTTGAAATGCAGTGCCCAGAACTGGACACAATACTCCAACTGAGGCCTAACCATCAGAGTAGAGCGGAAGAATGACTTCTCGTGTCTTGCTCACAACGCACCTGTTAATGCATCCAGAATCATGTTTGCTTTTTTTGTAACAGCATCACACTGTTGACTCATATTTAGGGCTATATCACTCTCTCCCACACAGAAACCTTGAGGGGGCAGGGGGTGTGCTTGGGAAGAAATTCTTTGAAACTATCTCCTTAGAGATTTTCCCACTTTATTTCATGGTTGTTCTCCCTACACACAGAATAGGTTATGCAGCTAATCTTCAAACATCAACATCAACGTAAATCTGAGGGAGGCCAGATCTAATAATTGAGAGACCTGTGCCTTCATAGCATCTTTGTCCATCCTCAGGTCCCTGTCAGCATAATTCCAATACAGCCATCTTCCCACAGGTCATCCATCCACCCCATTCATGCAATCATGGTTCTCTTGGAAATGTTGGTATTGTGGGCACTTCATGGTGGAGACAACTTAACCTAAGACTGTATTATTGTTTCTGGGCAATCTCCAAAGAACCTGACAAATAAGGAAAGCATACTGTTTCCTGAAGTATGTATTTGCCTTTACAATTCCCCTCACACATGTACGCTGATGGCATTTGTGTTATATTTTTCACAAGGATAGCTTTATGTTTTTAATCCCCTGGCACTAACAGAGCACAGAATGTTTTACCTCTGCTCCTGAATACTTCTGTGTCTGCAGGACAAGCTCCTCTAAGCAGACCTCTTCACTGACAGGCATGGAGCGAAACTGAAGTTTAAAGATTTCTCTACGTGTTTCTGCATCTGGCAAGGGCACATAAATGATTCTGTCAATTCTTCCAGGTCTCATCAAGGCCTATAATGAAAACATCATATAAAACCAGTTAATAAAAAAGAAGCACTCAATAACAATAAAACAAATTTAAGATTTTTCTTTCTCATTATACTAAAAGGTCATGAATACATAGCATTAGGTTTGTATATTAGGGATTTTTCAGTAAATGAAGGGCAACTCATACTATTTTTTAGATTTCACGAGAGTAATGTACGGATACCATTGTAACCAAAGTATAACAAACGTGGGGCTTGTCTACACTTGCTCCCAACTTCGAAGGGGGAACGTTAATCAGGGCAATGGGAGATTACTAGTGAAGTGCTGTGATGAATATGCAGCACTTCATTAGACTAATTCTCCCCCGTGGCAACTTCAAAGTGTCAAACTTTGAAGTGCCAGCATGCATGTAGTCGTGGGCACTTTGAAGTGCCTGCGCTACTTTGAAGCGCCTTTACTCCTCAAAATTTTGGGGAATAAAAGCACTTCAAAGCAGCATGGGCACTTCAAAGTGCCTGTGGCTACATGCACGCCAGCACTTCGAAGTTTGACACTTTGAAGTTGCCGCGGGGGAAAATTAGCCTAACGAAGTGCTACATATTCACCACAGCACTTCATTAGTAATCTCCCATTGCCCTGTTTAACATTCCCCCTTCGAAGATGGGGGCAAATGGAGACCCAGCCTTGGAGTATTGGAATCTGGAAGATGGATAAATGGCTATTCTCTCCACAAACCTTCAATGAAAACTACAGCTAGAAAGTTAAAAAATTTAAGTTACAGATGCTTGATTTACCTTGTCAGTCTTTAGAAATTTACAGGAGGAAAGAATATTCTTTCATCTCCCATTTTTTTAAAAAGGGTAATGGTAGGCAGCAGTCAATGACACTGAGTTTCAGTACCAAAAAATATGAAGTTTCAAGAACACTACCTCCACTCTGATCATCAGCATAGTCTAATCTCAGCGGAATGTTTTTTTTTCCTTCCGTGCCACAGGACACTTCACAATTAAACAAATGAAAAAAAGCTATAATCTAAAGCCCCAATCTGGCAAAGTCTTACGCACATGCATAACTTTCAGCACTATAAGTAGTCATAGTGACATCAGTGAGACTACTCCTGGAATGTAAATTAAGTCTTTCTAAGAGCGCAACTTCAAGGAGAGCAATGGCAATGAAAAGTAAAGCAATGCCAGCAGCCTAAAAGTGCAACAAAGATAAAATGCAAACAAGGCAGAAGAAAATAAAACCTACCACTATTGCAAACCAGAATCAACGGACTCCTCATTTTATAACTCGTGATTTAAGAAGTACACTCCCTCCCTCCCGCCCCAAGAGGGAACTGCCACTGAATACTGTACATGCAATTTCTAAGATAAATTATAGACAAATTCTGAGGTCTTTACTGAGGCAAAACTCCAATGCAAGGTAATAAGAGTTTTCTCTGAGTAAGGACTTAAGGACTAATTTCCTAAGTAAACATAAATACAGTCAGCTGCCTAATTTGTGAGATCAGAGGGAGTCACTACCATATTTTTGGAAGAGTTTAGAAACTGTTTAATACTTTTAATGTTTCATTTTCTGACAGATCACCTGAGATAAATGTACATAAACTGGAATGGATATAAATAATATTAAAATACACTTTAAACTGGACAGTGTTTATAAGATCCAGCCTACAACTTAAATTCTTGTTATGTTGCAGTTCTCCCTTGGGCAGGGTAGTTTGAGTTCCAGTTGACTTGAGATATTGCATAGTTGTCCTGGGCTGCCAGCCAATAAGTCTTTTCCCAGCCTGATCATGTCAGTGAAAGTCATACTGAAAAAATACTAGGAAAGAGACTTCCTTCCTACACAGCCTTGATCAAGTTAACACCCTTCCTAGAAGTGCTTTAAAAAGACTGTTGTGGTGCTTCAGGGTGGAAAAATGTAACCTGAATGTTAAGAGATGTCCTGTTATTTTTAAATCAAAAGCACAACAATTCTCAACTAGAGAAATTGTGAAACATACAATGAATTCTACACAGCTATCCACAGTAGTACTGGTGGGGTTTTTTTAGGAACTTGACAACCTAAAGAAACAGTGCAACAAGTCTGTAATTCAGTGTCACCATCATGTTTACATCAATACCATTTTTCATCAGCATTTGTGATAGATGAATTTATAAGTTTCTGGAATGGCCTGGGAAGGTATCATATTACACATGACATTGCATTCCACTTGCTCCTAAGGATATGCCCCATAGCTAATGTTAGCACTTACAGAAAACCTGACATATTTACAAGTTCAAGTTCACAAACTTCACTTACACTAGGGTTGGTTTAATCAGGAAACCTGAAATCAGTGTTTGGATGTTTCCTATAGAAACAATTAGCCTAATAATAGTGATTAACAATTACTGCTATTTAGCTGGGAAAGTGGTGCTTAAACAGAATTAAAAAGTATTCTAGGAGGTTCTCCCATAGAATTCAAAAGGCATAATTAAAGATGAAATGCAGTGATCATCATATTTATTTTTGTGCTGTAATTTAGTACCACTTTCCACTTAAATGGCTTTTCAGACAGCTTCATGTTTTATGTCGTCTCCAACTGGTGGCCCAAGTAAAAGATACCAGCATATTTTACCATATTTTTTTCTTAAAAGAGATAAACGTTTTTATTAAAATTTGAATTATGGATGCACCTGAAGCACCCAATCAAGTTAGGACCACCCTGTACTACTTGCTGTGTATATACATAATAGGAACTAATACCAGCACTGAAGAGAGTACCATCTGTAATCAGTAAGATAAAGAGCAGAGGAAAACAGTACAGTTATTTACGAACTGGGAACTGCGGTACAGAAATTCAGAGACAAACTTTTTCCTGCATCCAAGCTGTACGTGGGACCAGACAATAGTGGTGCTGGGCATGGAGGAGAACTGCTCAATTCTGAGGTCGGTGCTAGCCCTAGTGAAAGGTAGAGCAGTGAAAAGGTGAAAATAGATATATAGGCAGGCATTAACATAAGAATAGTTCTGGGGGTTCCTAAGCACTTTTCACCAAGAACAATAACATGCTTCCCAAATGAAACTCAGCACCCTTGCATATTATTACTCCTATTGGGGAGTTAAGGCTCAGACAAATTTTGCAACTTGCCCAAGGTCACACAAAGTCTATGGTAGCTATGAAGATACGAAGTCAGATCTCCTAACTCTCAGGTGTGTTCTTTAGCTACAAAATTATTTTTCCTCCTTGAAGCCCTGATGATTTCAACCATTTTACTTGATAAATCCGACCTCTTCTTCAGAGTGACTATGCTTCTCAGCTACACTACTTCCCTGCTGATTGATCTCTCTCTGGGGCCAGCCAACACCACCACAATAAATAAAAGGCTATGTCTTAAAATCAAATGCGAGTCTTCCACAATGGAAACTACCCATATGCCCACTGACTGTAACAATTTTATTCCAATAGACTGTTATTCTATATTCAGAGAATGCTGTAATTGATTCAGGCCTTATCTAGCTGGGAGGATTTTTTTTTTTAAATCTAATTATCTAACCTGACTTGAAACACTACTTAGCACCTAGCATAACACAGTTTAACACTTTATAAATACACTAACTGGTATTGCTATAATCCAGATTCTTCCCTACGACACACCATAGCCAGCTAACATTATTTTAAAGGTGTTAAAACTGTCTACATTAAGTGCTAAGTGGTGTTTCAAATCAAGCTAGCTAACTTGAATTTTAGTTAAATCACACCTTTTCACATACTGAGGAAATGGCCTTGTATGCATGTAGAATTTTGAATGTTTGATTTGTGAGGTCAGAATTATTTGTGTACCTTACATTGAGAGAACATGAAACACACTTTAGGCCACACATTTAACTTTATGCACATGGTTAGGGACTTTCTTGAACCTCACATCTGCCATCTCTCAAGGTTTTCTTTTCCTCCTTTGGGTGTGCACAAAAAAATCCCACCTATCCCTCACCCTGCTAAATGTAACCAGAGGTCAGAGCTCTCTCCAGTTCCCTAAGGATCCCAGAGCTGTTTTTGAGTGGGAAAGGAGAGAACAGCAGATATAATTTTACAAATGACATGTGGGGAAGAGGAAACAGAAAGAACATAGCACTTCCAAATTACTCTGTTCCTGCCTATGAAAAATGGCTCAGATGTCCTCTCAATCTCCAAGCCCAGGCAAAGGGAGAGAGGAATTAAAGAACCCTGAAACTGACCTCCCACCAAAGTTCCATCTATTTTTTCTATGCACATGTGGAATAAATTTTGTTATGTGCACTGAGTCATGTACGGACATGCACCACCAGTAGAAACTCACGCTGCCAGCTATGGGTGCTCTGTTAAGATGCGCAGCATTTGAATCTCAGCTGGGTGGCTGCGTGTGTGCATGAGAGACAAGGAAATCCCTGGAACTGACTAGATGTCAGGAATTGCCCTTCAGACTAGATGTGTGTGTAAAGGCTAGGTCCATCAATGTCTATTATTATGAATGTAATCCCATGCTCTGGTAATCCCTGGTTGCCAGATGCTGGGACTGGATAACCTGGGATAGATCATTTACTAATTGCCTTGTTCAGTTCATTCTCACCGATATATCTAGCATTGGTCACGGTCGGAAAACAGGATATTGGGTTAGACAGACCAGTGGACTTCACCACATATGGCTCTTTTTAAGCTCCTAAAGGAAGAGCCCTGGAGCTGACCCTCCCTCCCCCAACACACAAGGAAGTGGGAATGAAGAATCTCTGGAGCTTCCGCCACAGCTGCAGCAGGAACAAAAGGGAGTGCAAGATGAAAAGGCTGACATGAACTGTTGGGACCACAGAATTAGCTGTTTGCTGCCGAAGTATGAAAAACTGATTTGGGACTAGAAGCATACAAACAATTAGTGGGAGCTGATGGGGCCAGAATTATTTGATGTTAGGCTAGGAGGTATAGAATTCATGTATGGTGAGAAGCTAGGAATACAAAATGTGTGACTAGAAGGGCATATAATTAATTAATTGGCATATGGGTAGAAATCTTATGTACCATCATGCAATATTTATGTAATTTTTTTTTTTTTTTTTTTACACAAAACATTGGCAGGTATAGAATGGAGACCTGAGTGCATATAACTCATAGGTTACCAGTCAGGGGCTGTGGAACACTATGCAATCTCTGTTTGGATCATCCATAGGGACACCAAGGCTCAGAAGAGTAAAATGATACTCAGTAACATATACCATCACCAATAATAATGTAACATTTTGATTAAAATGAAAATACTACTGAATATAAAATTATGTTCCCTTAATCTCTCCAATGTTTTAATTGGAGAAATGTTATTTGAGACAGATAGATAGAAAACTTAACCAACCTTCTAAAAACAAGGGTATTCATATGTAATTATTGTAGATAATTATTTCAGAAAGAAAACCTTAAATCTGAAAAGCCCAGGTAAACCATTGAGAATGGAAATGCAAATTCTTAAACTAGAATTAACCTTAGGGCTTCCCCCCCCCCCCTTTTTTTTTTTTTTTGGAAAAAAGCATGCTATTACTTAGCTTGTTAGAATATCATTAGCTAGTTAGAGAGCTACATACCCACAGCACGACTTACATTGTTAAACAATGAAGAATTAAAAAGTAGCTTTCAATATTACCGTAAGTAGATAAAACACGCATCAGTTTTTCCTACATTTTTCAGATAGGACTGAGGAAAATCTCATAGCCTCTCACAAGTTTCAACACATGTGCCTAACCTCATTAACATATTTCTCATTTCATCCTGTGGCAAGCTACGCCCCCTATATGGCAACTTGAGATTTGAAAGAACAATGCGGTACTTAAAGTCCAGTGAAGTTTGACAAGATTATTTTTCCCACTAGCAAAATGAAAACTACCCACATTACATTGAACAAGAAGGGGTATTACATTCAGGAGGTAACTGAATTTAAGCTGGAGGGTTAGTGTGTTGAACATTTCCTGTCACAATGAATTTCCATAAACAGGTTGTTATATTAAATTAGGGCATTAAATTGGCGAAAAACCGAGAAGCTGGCCCAATGAAAGGTACTATGTCACCCACTTTGTCCCACTCTAACATCCTGGAACCAACATGGCTACAATTACATTGCAATTGGAAAACTGGAAAGAGCACAATAATCTGTATCCTTTGTAAGTAAGTCTTTTTAAACTAACAGACATCATATGAAACTGATTTCTTGTGATCCTTACTGAGAAAATATGTCTGGAGACTGGAGGTATTTTAAATTTTATAATATAATCCAGCATATCATTAATTCAATTTATCATCACAGCCTCTAAGCACCTGCCAAACATTTAAAAATAACTCTCTTTCCTTCTATCCTGTCTGAGAAAGGACATACTTACTCTACACTTTGTGGGATTTCCTGTTTGGTTATGTCTGGGGTGTGTGTGTGTCAGCATTTGTATGTGATGAATTTATCAAGGGGAACCTAATTTGGAGATCTGAATTCTTTCATTGCTAAGAAAGGGGCTTGTCTCATGGCCATTTTTACATCTTGCAGGAGTGAGTTCCCTTGAATAAATTCAGCTCCAATAGAAATGCTTCTCCCAGACATTGTATGTCTCCTCCATTGGCTGCTATTTTCACTGGCACACTAAACCACCACTGGTTATCAAAATGAAGGAACAATCCATGAAGTTCTCTTTATATCAGGATCTGATGATATGGGACATTTGTCCAATGTACAAATTATGAATTCTAGTTAATGTGAAGAAATTGCTGAACATGGACTGCCTCGATACATATGGACTCCATCTTCTACTGACAGGAGCTGTAGAATGTATCTTTGGGACCAGGTAGAATGGTTGGCAATTAGAACTTAAATGATTGCCTAATCAGGTGGTAACATCTTGGAACAGTGGATAGGCTGAAGCAAGTTCCTCTACTTTCTCCACAGGAAGGGGAATGGAAAATAGTCCAAAGGAGAACTAAGCATTCATTTGACTTTTTTGGTAGGATATATAAACTCAAACTCACAGAGCAGAACAGAGGAAGCTTTGCAAGGGAGAGAGGGACGCACTTTCTTGGCAGTGCTGTCCTGTCTAATTCACCAAAGCCAAAGGAAAGCTACTTGACAAAGAGGGAGAGGGACTCCATGGTTACGTTTACAATTACGAGTATTTTTGAAAAACCTGGGGTTCTTTCAAAAAATCCCACGGAGCAGCCACACACAGAATGTTTTCTTTTGCTATTAAATGGGAAGAATGCAGCATTTTTTCTATGGGCCCTCTTGCTCTTGCTCTCCCAGATGAGTAAGAGCATCTATATAGCCCCTGCTCTTTCGAATGAATGGGCCAGGGATCGAAAAATCCAGTGCCATGAGAACTTCTTTTCTCTTTCCAAAACAGGGTTCCCAGGGCATCTACACATTTCCACCCGCCGCCCCCCACCAAAAGAATCATTTTCCAGAAGAAATTCTTTCGCAGGATCATGGTAGTGTAGATGTAGGCCATGATTTTGAAGGAAAGCCACAAACTCCAGGTGGAGAATCCTGAACGCCCCAGAAAACTCTGCCCACGCTGAAAGAACTCTCCAGAGTGGGGAGGAAAATGAGACAGAAATTGAATACCTGTTTGTTATTTTGTCTAGACCTATGTTTCTTTTGGACTAAGTAATGCCTAGGGTGTTTAAGATCTTGTGCAAAGCCCATTTGCTTCCATTGTCACCTATCCCTCTAGAGTTAAACTGTTTAAACCACAGCACCCAGATGTCTGGAGTTTTAGAATGGGTATCTTTATGCTATAGGGGAATTAGCAGTCAGCACCTGGCCTACATCCTGAATGAGAGGACCCGGTGGACTTGCAGCTCTGTGGAGGTACTGAAGATTCTTTTTGTTGGTTTCTTAGATATACTTGATTGCATAAGAAAGGTCCCACTACCTTCAGCTCATCCAACACCTCTTTCAGTTCTCTTCCAATTCTCTAGCCACTATCCTCCTGTCTCTCCCAAGATTTATGTATATTATCTCTGTTCTGGTTACATGGCTTCTAAATTTGCACTCAGGGTTGGGAATTATGATTTTTAAACCTATTCAAGAACAATTATTTTAAGTAATTTTTAAATTATTTGGGTCACAGAGAAAGAATTCCTCCAAAATGTTTAATTTTTCCGTGATCCAGACTTATACAAGGACTACACATTACATAAAAATCAGGCTGCACAACATTTTTGTCACGTCAGTCTTGCTCAAGTCCTGGAGCATTGTGCCAGTTGACAGGAAAAGACTTGATGCATTTGACAGCAGGTGTTCAGGAAGAACATGCAATATCAAGTGGCAGTACTTTGTGAAGAGCGGTGAACAACGCCGGAACATTTTACATGGTTACTTACAAAAAGTAATAATAAAAAGGGACGATTTGGGGAGCAGATGGTTTGATTTCCTTACAAGATACAACAGTACAGTGAGAATGTTTATTTCAAAAGTCAGAAAAATACAATACAAGGATGAAGCAGAAACATACTTAAAGAACCCTACATATAACTTATTCTTTACATTGGTAAATCCCATCCCTTATGCTTACATTTCTGTTAGGTGCAACAGAGATAGGTGTATATCAGTATTCTTCTTACTCTTTACATAATATTTTCTTCAGCACTATTTTGAATTGTACTCTGATGCAATGAATCATGTCAAGAGTGTGAAATCCTTCTATATAGCTCACAGTACAGCCTGAAGTGGCACTTTTTTTTTTTTTTAGCAATAAGTAACAAAACTCAATATCACTGGCTTAAGAAATGTTCAGTTCCTTTTCAGTATTCTGTATCCGTACTTAACACCTTTCAAAACACAATGTTATTCTATTATTCCATTTGGAAGGAGGAGAACAGACTCATCTTTACATAAAGCAGGGATAAACTAAAATCTTGGAATATATTTTTCAACTAACAAGACTTCTTCCCATTTACCATCTCGCTTCTAGGATATACAAATGTGTTGTTGAGCTCCCTTGGTTTTATTGCAAACTAGTCACATGCAGCAACTTTTGTGAATGAGAACAGAAGAGTAGGTGACAAAATAAATGGCTGGATCTACACTTCCCCCCAACTTTAAAGGGGGCATGGTAATCAGGGTGATGGGAGATTACTAATGAAGTGCTGCGGTGAATACGCAGTACTTCATTAGGCTAATTCCCACCTGCCATGGCACTTTTGAAGGGCCAGAATGTGTGCAGCCACAGGCACTTCGAAGTTGCCGTGGGGAAGAATTTGCCTTATGAAGAGCTACATATGCACCACAGAGCTTCATTAGTAAACTCCCACCACTCTGATTACCATGCCCCCCTTGAAGTTGGGGGCAAGTGTAGACATAGACAATGTGAATCATAAATAGGGATTGCTAAAATAGTTTGAAGAAAGTAAAAATGTCCTGAGTGCCAATGTGCAAAACAGAAAACAAATCTGAAACTCTTCTGAGACACAAGTACTATTTATATGAGTTTGCATCCCTCAGTTTTTCCTGTTTGAGGTCAAAGATAGAAACAGGACTGAAATGCCATGAGAAAGGCCAAAATGCTTCCTGCACCAGCCAGAGGAATACAGTTGACTTTTCATTAGCTATGAAAGAAAGGAATGCAGTTTAGGGATTGCATCAAAACTGTCCATTTTATCTGATTGCTCCTCATTCAGCTTGCATTACATATCCTGTTAATGGAGTCTGTGCTCTTCCTCACATGTCTGAGTGACAGAGGACTTGGCCCTCCTGCTACAGTCTTCCCATGTAAGAATTTATCTAACAAACTGAAGAGAGATACAGCATGGAGAAGGAAGACTTGCCTCCAGCAGAGATGCAATTCATTACAATGAGACCATGTAAACAGAGGTGCTGACTCTGTACTGCAAGGGAGATGGCAGCACTGAGCTCTGATCTCTCACTTGCCTCACTGGAATGATGGGAAGAGAGAGTGGAACTGGGACTAGTCACAGTTCCATTTTCTCACCTTGTCCTTTCCAGGAGGAGTAGGGAAGGTGAAGCTGAGGGCCAAGTTACCTTCCTCACCTCTCAGAACTGGCTACCATGTTTATAGCCTCTTGTAAGTATACCAAATTGAGTCCTGAGAACAAAGATGAACCTGTGAGGCAATCAATAACCTGAGGAATTTTCTTCCTCAGTTTAAGAACCCTGGTCTAGTGCCCCTCAGAAGCCATCATTCTCACATGATCCTCAGCGTCTAGCTTTTTGAAATGAGCAAATGTTAGTGGTGGAATGGACATACCAGGATATCCTATCCACTTCCCTGCCAGTACAGGACTGGTCACTAAAGTACATTTCCAAGTGTTTCGTTTAGACTAATTTTAAATTTTTCAAGACCAGGGGCTTCTACCACATTCCTTGGCAGACAGGTCAATAAGTAGTTAATTTGCAACAGCAGATCCTGCAGATGTCCAAGGTATTTCAGCTATTTTAAACAATGTAATCCACTGGCTGATAAAAAATAGCGTGACACACATTTGAAGCCAAGCCTCTACCTGGCCTCCATTCGTGACTAGTTTATGCCTGCAAATAGTGGACCAGATATCGAACTCTGTAATTTCATTACAAATCACAGACTATTCCTCTTGAAATGCCTGCAGCTGTTCCTTTACACCATGACAAGTGAGTTCAGAATCTACCCACACGTACAGGACCTATGAGTTCAGAAAAATGGTGCCACACCCAGGGCTTAAAATAACATTAACAACCCAAATACATGGTTTCCACCCACAGCACCCCCACTATAAAAATTACTTCAGCACCATTGAATCTATCTTATTATAAGTAGCCTTAGTCTACTTAAAGACCATGACCAAGTGTTAATGAATGTACAGCTGTCTGAACCTGTAATCTGCAGGTGCACATTTGAACAAGTGCAATTGCATGCACAAAAGTAGAATCCAATGGATGAAAATCCAGCTCAACATTTCTTCACTCTGGATCAGATAATAGATTTGTGCAGATTTTCTCTGTATTAGTAGCCAGAGATTAATCATATATTTCTCAGGGGTCTAACCTCTTGTATCTAGGACTGAAATTCTGCAGTAACTTCAGACCTGCATTTTTAATTTCTTGCATCTTAAAGCACAAACAAAAAATCTAGCCCTGAGAATGATAAAGAAGACTGTCACTGACTCAGAGTGTGTGTTTCTCATGCTGCCTTTGCTGATAATAGCCTTAGGTATTAGTGAGCCCTGAAAAAGAATGGCATAATTTGGTGTAAAGGAGAAGCAGGAGTTCAATGTTAATTAACACATACGTACTGCATGTCTGCTTGCAAAGCAAACACTGGAATATGCCTATTTTTAGACTCATTAACCATTTTGGGAGTATTATAAAGCAGCAACATAATAATATTGCCTATATTATATATCTGTGTCAACTTCTGTCTCAAGTTCTGTCCCAAGTAATTTTCCACTTTGAGGACATCTGGAAGATTCGGTGGCACTTTGAGAGTCTGCCAAAATTTCTCAACCTCATACACCTCTTACACAACAATATGCAGGCTGTGATACTCAACAATGATGATGCAACCGAACCAAGGACTAAGAGCACCTATGCTATTTAATATTTTCTTGACAGACATGCTCCAAGTTATTGGAGATGACCTCCCAAGCAGAGATGAAATAATCCACAGCATGGATGGTAGCCTCTTCAATCTGGGCTGCTTCAAAGCCAAGACAGACCACAACATCATCAGAGGGAGAAGTCCAGTATGCGGATGACACCGTGGTCAGTGCTGTCTCTCAAGATGGTTTCCAAACAATTGTTGATGTTTTCACTATGGCAGGTTAGAACTCACTCTCAAAATATGAAAGACCAAAGTTCTTTTCAGCCAGCACACATCAAATTGTTACCCAGTGCTTTTTTGTGCTGGTACTGAGTAGTGACACCCCCAGCCATAGGATTGGCAGGGGTGGGAGGGAGCTGCCTAATTACTGGTGCCACTTTTTTTTTCTTTTTAAATAAACAAACAAGGTATTGCCATTATCTGAACCAACCCTCAAAGTGGATAACCAAGTGCTTGGAAGCTGTGTGTCCAACATCAATGAAGAAATCTGCCACTGCATTTCCAGTGCAGCTTACGGACTTTTACAGAGGTGAGCTTTTGATGACCATCACATCAAGATACAGACCAAGAGCAATGGCTACAATGTTGAACTCATCCCAATGTTGCTTTAGGGGCTGAAGCTTGGACATCATATAGACATCATGCACAAGATACGGAGAAATTCCACCAAAGGTACCTGAGGAAAATATTTAGCATCACATGGCAGGACAGAAGGGCCAACTTTAGCATCCTCGCAGATGTTGACTCCTGCAGCATCAAGGCAACAATCACCCACAGGCAGCTATGATGGTCTGGTCACGTGGTCAGCATGCCTGATATGCCTGCCTAAACAGATTCTCAACACTCAGCTGAGGACTAGGGTGAGGTCTCACAGTTGGCAGAGGAAGTGCCACAGAAACGTCCTTATGAAAGCCTTGGTAAAGTGTGACTTTGACACTGACACCTGGGAGAGGCAGGTGGAACCTCGAGTAACGTGGAGGATCATCATCAAGAATGGTTCCCAACACTTTGAGATTCTTTTTCTGGCCAGTCCCTTTACTTAGTTTGTGGTGGAAGATTTGGATATGCAGCCCTAGTTCAGCCACACTCTCAGCAGGAGAGGAGGGTGTTTTTACTTCCCACTACTTTCTTGCATAGCCATTTATGGTCCAGGGACAACCTAGCTTTGCCACTTGCTAGGCTGAACAGTCATCTTTTGAGAGAACAGGAATCCTGACTCACAGTCATCTGCTTTCATTGTTAGATAGCACTTCCTCCTTGATTTCCAGTAAAGTGTTTTTTATAGAATTTAAACATAATCAAAGTAAATAAATCTATTATCAGCTAACAAACAATGTAACATGCTTTCTTTGGTACCTGTGTACATAAGTACCTCTTTGATACCCCTAACTAAGAAATGCTAAACCTCATGAATGTTACTTACTTTTTTCCTTCACTTTTTGGGGCGAGGGGTTTAATAAAAAAAAAAAAACTTTAAAAAAGATAACAATTATGTGTAATGGAACCTGGAACTAGACTCTCTTGGCAATTAATCACTCAGGAGCCATTGCAATCCTGCAGGCTGTTCTTCACAGATTGTGAATGCTTAACAGGAATCACTGGGATAAGATGTGCCTGGGCTGGCTTCTGACAGGGACTCTTCATATGTGAAGGGCTTTTCGGTTTTCTTTTGATTTTTTTAAGTTTTATATATCTATACAGACATACACACACACGCACGCGTGCGTGTGTGTGTCTCATACTAAATTCTTTTTTTACATACATGGAATAAATACAGAATCCATTTATTGGGCCCAGAGGCAAAGAAAACCAAATCAAACCAAAACAAAAAAACCTTTTCCTCCTCTCAGCAAAGTTGAACTATCCATCACTTAACAGAGATACTTCCTGTTTTTAAGCAGTTGGGAAAGCCTGGCTTCCAACCCAAACACTTGGCTTGGCAAGCTATTGCTATGCTGATAGATGCTTTTATAACCACTTCATTCCACCTGAAATTTCAATATAAAACGAGAGAGGGTTTTTCCCCCTCCTTATGAGGGAGTAGAAAGAAAGAGGGAAGAGAAGGAAAAGGAAGGAACATATTACAGCTTAACAGCTGGATGACAGAGGTTAGCATAGCTGACAGATGTTTCTGTATAACCTCAAAATGACATGTTGGGGGGGTAGACGAGGGAGAATACTGAACGCTAGCCAAAATATTCCAAGTCCCTTCAGAAGCTTTTGTAAAATCTAACAATAATCTACCACATAATAGCTTTTTTCATACATAACCCATGCTTTTGGATTACCATTGCCCCATGTTATTAAATTACCAGCAATTGGTAAGAGTTTTTTCTGTCAAAAAAGCAGTCATCCTCATATGACAAAGTACATAGCAGGACAATTCTGATTGTATCTGCTTAATTACATCTTCCCAAGAAGCTCTGCTAACCAAATCTTCTCAAGCGCTAAATATTTTAATGCATGACAAACAGCAGTGAATTTCTTTTTTCATGAAAGGAAGACATATTTGAAAACCCACATGATATGTTTTATATAACTTTGTGTTGTATCAATTTCTTGTATTTTATGCATTCCTTATACATAGCTATGTCTATGAGTATCCTATAACAAAAATCCAGCTGAGCTTATCTCGCCCGTGACCAAACTTTACCGGTCTGGCTGTCAAATCACATGTACACAAAAAGTTCACAGAACACAATGCACATGTGCAATAAGCTATTTCTGATGAAGATGAAGCAGGGTAAAGAAAGGTAACACCATTTCATTGGTTTCCAGAAGCAGTTTCAGTTATATTGGCCAAAAATAAAAAAAAATGAATCTGATTGTTTTTAAAGATGTAGTCTCTGATAGACTTGTTTTTTAAAAAACTCATTTCTAACCCAGTCTTGTTTGTGATGCTGGACAGTCTTTTGGTCTTTGCTTTCATATTAATTGACCTGTATTTGGATAGAATTTTCCTCAGCAACATCCTGTGTTAAAGCCATGTGCTGTCTGTGCTGTGTCTGTCTATGCTATTCCCATACTAGGAGAGGTGAGAATGCATCCCTGTTGACACCAGTGGCTATGTTAAACCATTCCCTCAAGTCTGCATTTACTTACCCGTGCATGCTGCACTTTCATATGAAGACTTGATGCGGGTAATTATATTTGCTTGCATACTATAATGTTCCAGGAGATTCCAGAAGAAACCACAATGGAGGCTGTCAAATACTTTCTTATGAAGTGTGTGATCAGTGGGTTTTGCTATTCAGTACTCTCTTCAATGATTATTTTTACAAGTTATTTCTGATTGCAATATGATCTTTTGTGTCAAAATCCAGCCTGCTCTTCCCTTAGCTTTGCGTAGCTGTAGTTGCATCAGTAACTCTTCTTTGGTATTTTGTCCAAAATGAATTTTTGCACTGCTTTAGATGGTTTTTGTAGTCCCACATTTGCTGGAAAAGTTTGGTAATTTTACTGATGATCTTCTCGTCAAAAGCTTTCAGCATTTTCTCCATGGCTGTTTCTAAACAGGCCACTTTCTTTGAAAGAGGCACAGTAAAACATGGCCAGAAATATGCTAATGAGGCACAGATACAAATTCTCCATACTTCATTAGCATGCGGTCACATGATTTGGAGTCTGGAAGAATGTTCTTCCAGACTTCAAAATGCCATGTAGAAGCGCGGCCCCGGCGGAGCTTCCGGAAGGAAGTCCTTCTTCCGGAGGCCCCTTCTTCCTAAAATTTTTTGGGAAGAAGGGGCCTCCAGAAGGAGGACTTCCTTCCAGAAGACCCCCTGGGGGCCACGCTTCTAAATGGCATTTTGGAGTCCGGAAGAACAGTTATGGGACTCCAAATCACGTGACTGTATGCTAATGAGGTGAAGGGAATTTGCACTCATGCCTCATTAGCATATTTCAGGCTGTGTATTACCATGCCACCTTCAAAGAAAGTGGCCTGCATAGAAACAGCCCATGTGTTAGTCTTCACATGCTGCTTCCCCAGGTTTTTAGTTTTTATTGTATCTTTCACTTTTTTGATTGTGCTTTGATATGTTATGATGTCTAGTTCTAATTGTTAATTTATTTGTCAAAATCAACAGTTTGTTGTGAGTTTGGACTGTTTAGCACCTTGTGAAGGGTGGTTGCCCCTTAAATGTCCAACCACACGATGGTTTAGATTGAGTCCTTGCCCTGCTCAGTCTCTCTCTCTCTCTCTCTCTCTCTCTCTAACATGAATTCCTTTCTCCCCTTCTGAGGGCAAGACGAAACAAATGCAAAGAAAGGAAACAGAAAGGAAAGGTGTTCAGACTCTTTGGTTATGTCTACACTAGAGTGTTTTGTTGGCAAAATGGCTTTTTTGCTGACAAAACCAGCAGAGCATCCAGATTCCCAAGGTGTTCTGTCAACAGTAAATTGGCAGAACACGGCACTATTGTCAACAGCTGTACCCCACTCCCCAAAAAGGAATAATGCCTCTGACAACAGAGATCTGTCGACAGAAAGCTGGTCTGGATGTTCTAAATGGGCCCTCTGCCAACAGACAGAGCTTCTGTGACACCAGGCAGCCCTGGCTGCTGTGCTTCTGGTTGGCTGTTTTGCCGATAGAGTGGCCGGGCAGTCCAGACGCTCTGTTGACAGAGTGGATCGCTCTTGCAATCAGCTTGGCACTTTGGCTGTGATCTGTCAACAGAAGTTTTGTTGGAAGATATCCCTGTAATCTAGGCGTAGCCTTGAGCAGTCCACCTGTCACTTCCTTGGGGTGCCAGCTTCTCTGTAGGCTTTCTATGGGTCTGATCAGGTTCCTTACACCTTCCCTCCTTTTTTTTTGATAATACATGGATATTACCTGACCCAGGAAGTTTCAAGGGCAGCTGCAACAGCAGCTGTCTCACTCTTGCTATTTCTCTATCCATTCCTGTAATTACCTATTTGTGATGCACAGAAGTCTTTCGTAGTTACCACTCTTTCTTGAGGCAGGCCTTTCCTTTTTAAGCATCTTTCCTCCAGGCAAAGCAAGTATCGCAGGTGCATCTAGTCAGCACCCACCAAGCACAAAAAAGATCCTTAACTTTCTTCTTAATAGGTTGTGGGTGTGGCCCCTCAAACACTTCTTGAAAGAGCTCCATAACGCTTCATTTTCTTTCTGTTATTAAGGTCTTTTCTTGTTTACCCTTAACAGGCCCTCTAGCAGTTGTATGCTTATGGAGTTCATGAAGTGTTTTACTATTACTTCTTTCAGCAGCTGCTTCAGTTTCTTTGGGACGTATTTCCTCTTGCTTCTTCTAGCATGAATTTTAGTGTTTTTCCTTCCTTTTATGCAGACTTTTCATTGATTTTTTTTTCCTGGAAAGGTTTTGAGGACGTCACATTTGCCTTTGAGTTCACATTTTCTTTCAACTGTCTGGTGTGTTTTCTTTTACCCAAGCTTTATGCATGTTTACCTTGAAACCACTACAGTTATTGCAGACATTATCAGCAAAAAGGAACATTCCATGTCAATGACGATGTCTTCTAGCGGTGCTATTTCTTGTAAACACCTGGAATCTCTTCTTCAGTTCTATTTGAAACTTCTGCAGCAATATCTCATCTGTGAGACTTTTGCTCTCATTTTTTAGCCCTTCTTTTGGGTAGGGATGTTTATCTGAAGTATGATTTTTCGTGTAGCCACAAATAAACTGGTATTACTTTATGTTTTTTGAATATGTATATAGTTTTTGTAAACTAATCACATTAGAGTTTAATAGCTCCAAAACTAGAGACACATTAAGATAATCAGTTATATGGAACCTCTCCAAGTTAAGTCTGAGAGACTATTTATGTCTCTGCTCTTTACTATTCTTTGGTTCATATCACAATTTCCATTTCCCACTTCCCAAAGAGCTACAATGGATTTCTTAAGTGCACAAAACATCAACCACAGTCATCAACCCTCTCCTGGCCAAAGCCCAGTGTTTTTCCTACTTAATCTCAGTGGGGAGTTGCGGCTCCTTTGAGAAGTAGATGCAGGAAATACTTGAAATAGCCACAGAAGCATTGGTCTGAAACAGCTTCTCAGACTTTATTTAGATATTATTCTGAAAATGTATTAAGTGACTTGTTGGCAAGCCACTATGGCACTCATCACCATCATCAACAACCATGGGCTCAGCACCCATTCATGTCCCATGTCTTCCTCACTATTTCCTTCCATCTTTCCTTGTCCAGCGTGGAGAGGCTTAGTTGCTGTAGACTAACTCCGCACCAACCTGCTATATCATCTACCCATTCTTTGACTGAAGAATTGAAAGAGATACCCACTCCCGAGCATAGAGCGTGAGACCGATATTTCAAAGGAGGAAGTAGAAAAAGCAGTGAAACAACTAAAGAACAACAAGAGCCCTTGAAATGATAAGATCACAGGAGAGATGATCAAATATGGCAGAGAAAGCATGATTCAGGAAATACACTGTCTATGTACTGTAGCATGGAAAGAAGGGAAGGCACCTAAGGAATGGACAAGATCTGTGCTAGTGACAATACACAAGAAAGGAAGTATATTGGAGTGCAAGAACTCCTAACAAGTAATCTAGGTAAGGTGCTGATGATGATACTGACTGAGAGATTAAGATCACAGATAGAAGAACATATAGCAGATGAGCAAGCTGGGTTCAGAAAAGATAGAAGTACCATACAGCAGATATTGGCACTAAGACTGATAGCGGAGCAAGCTCGAAGAAAGAACAAAAACATATACGCTTGCTTCATTGATTTTCAAAAGGCATTTGACAGTATAAATCAGACTTGGGTGGTATTGTAGTCATATGGAGTGGATAGCAGACTAATATGGTTGTTGAAAGATATCAGTGATAATGCAGAGGGAGCGGTAAGAACGTGCGGGGAGTTGGGAAGTTGGTTTAAAACAAGTAGAGTTATGAGACAAGGAGATCCAATATCGCCAAGTATCTTCATTGCACATCTAGAGAGAGCAATGGACAGGATCAAGGAAGAGGTAGAAGGGATATCGGTGCACGGGAAAAGAATTAACAACTTGAGGTTTACGGATGATATAGTTATCATTGAGGAAGATGAGGAGAAGCTAGTGAAAATGGTGTGGGTGTTAAACGAAGAAGGGAAGCAGTATGGACTGATTATGAACATTGATAAAACAAAAAATAGTATTTGGAGATAAGGAAATAGGAAAAAAGATCAGTGTTGATGGTATTGAACTAGAAAATGTAGAGAAGTTCACATATCTGGGGAGCAACGTAATGTATGGTCTAGACTGTAAGAAGGAAATAGCGACTAGAATAACGAAAGCGAAAGCGAGTTTGAAGGCGATGGATAAGATCTGGAAAAGCAAAGCAATTAGCTTAAGAACTAAGCTGGGTGTCTTGAAAACCTGTGTATTCAGCAGCATGTTGTATGGATGTGAAACATGGGTGATAACAAAAGAGTCAAAAAGAAGAATATTGGCGTTCAGAAGGAGTTGTTGTAGAACAATTCTGAGAATAGGATGGATGCAGAAGGTCACCAACAAGGAATTATATAGGAAGATACAGCCGAAAGAGAACCTGCTGCAGAAGGTTATAAAATGGAAGCTACAACTATTTGGACATATTAGCCGAATGAACAACAAACGAAAAATCAAGACCCTAGTATTCGGCATAATGGATGGTTCGAATAGGAGAAGCAGACCCCACAGAGAATGGATAGATGATGTAGTAGATTGGTGTGGAGCTAGTCAACAGAAACTAAGCCACTCTGCACTGGATAGGGAAAGATGGAAGGAAACAGTGAGAGAGGCATCAGACACCAACGGGTGCTGAGCCCACGATGATGACGATTCTCTGTGGGGTCTCCCTCTCCTATTAGAACCACCCATTATGCTGAATACCAGGGTCTTGACTTTTTACTCATTGTTCATTCTGCATATATGCCCGAATAGCTGTAACCTCCATTGTATAACCTTCTGCAGTAGATTCTCTTTTGGCTTTATCTTTGTATATATTTCCCTATTGGTGACCTTCTGCATACATCTTACTCTCAGAACCTTTGTATAACAACCCCTCTCAAATGCCAATATAATTCTCTTTGAATCTTTCATTATCACCCAAGTCTCACATCCATACAACATGTTGTTGAATACATACATTTGAAAGACGCTCAGTTTTGTTCTTAAGTCAGCTGCTTTGGTTTTCCAGATCTTATCCATTGCCCTCAAACTCACTCTTGCTTTCATTACTCTAGTCACTATTTCCTTCTTACAATCTAGATCATACAGCATGTTGCTCCCCAGATACATGAACTTCTCTATGTTCTCTAGTTTGATCCCATCTACACAGATCTCCCTTCCTATTTCCCTATCTCCACATAAATGGCATTTGTTTTATCGATGTTCATAACCAGTCTGTACCACTTCCTTTCTTTGTTTAGCATCTGCACCCTTCCAGTAGCTTCTCTTCATCTTCCTCGATGACAACTATATCATCTGTGAACCTCAGGTTGTTAATTCTCATCACGTGCATAAATATCCCTTCTACCTCTTCCTTGATCTTATTCAGCGCTCTCTCTAGGTGCGTGATGAAGATATTCGCCAACATCAGATCTCCTTGTCTCACACCTCTACTCATTCAAAAACAAATTCCCAACTCTGTGCACATTCTCACTGCTGCCTCCATGTTGTTGTTGATATCTTTCAACAACTGTATCAGTCTGCTATTCACTCCATACAACTCCAGCACTGCCCAAGTCACTTCCTGATCTACACTGTCAAAAGCCTTCTGAAAAATCAATGAAACAATTGTACATATTCGTGTTCTTTTGTTGAGCTTTTTTTATCACCAATCTTAGTGCCAATATCTGCTGTATGGTACTTCTATCTTTCCTGAATCCTGCTTGCTCGTCCACTAGATGTTCTTCTATCTGTGATCTCAGTCTCTCCGTCAGTATCATCATAAGCACCTCACCTAGATGACTCGTTAGGGCAGTCATTCTGTAGTTCTTGCACTCCAGTGCACTTCCTTTCTTGTGTATTGTCACTTGCATGGATCTTGCCCATTCCTTAGGTGCCTTCCCTTCTTTCCAAGCTATATTACATAGTCGGTGTATTTCCTGAATCATACTTTCTCTGCCGTATTTGACCATCTCTCCCATGATCTTATCATTTGCAGGGCTCTTGTTCTTTAGTTATTTCACTGATGTTTTAACTTCCTCCTTCAAAATATCAGTCTTGCTCTAGATGCTAGGTGGTGATATATATTTCAGTTCTTCAATCAGTCTCTCAGACACTCGGGTCCAATGGTGTTTTGTATAGATTGGTGCAATAGCTCATCCATCGCTGCGCAACCTTCTCCTTGTCCATGAGCACCTTGGTCATTTTTGTCTTTGATCGTCATCTGCTTTGGCTGCCGCTTCCTATTAATATTCCTGGTCATCATATACATCTCTCTCGTCTTACACACACTGTAATACCTCTCTATATCTTCACACTGCTCCTCTAGCCATTTCACCTTACCCATTCTGGCTGCTTTTCTTACACTCTATATTGCTGTTCCACCCTCTTGGTTTGGAGCACAATTTGGGACACGAACGGTTTGAGGGGTGATTGGGGGTCTGTACAAGTGAAAAGTTTGGGAAGAACTGAACTAGGGAGACTGTGGAATCTCCATCATTGGAAGTTTTAAGAACAGGGTAGACAAACTCTTGTCAGAAATGGTTTAGATAATACTTAGCTCTACCTCTATGTAAGGTACTGGAATAGGTGACCTGCTGAGGTCTCTTCCCACCCTATGTTTCTATGATTCTCTTACAGAGTTTTCATGGGTTTTGAAAAAGTTTGGATTTTGCTTTTAACATAGGTAAAAAACAAATCAATGTATTGCTGGAACTTGGGCTGGTAAAGAGAGTATGTAACAAGATTTCCAAGCATGGAGACAAATTCGACCGTGGAACCGTTCTCTAAATTAAGTGGATGAATGCCAATTGCTTAAAAACCAAAAACTAAACTGGGCAACACACTACAAAATGTACTGCAGGGAACATTTCTGTATATGCTGAGTGACTGATCAGAAGACAATGCAAATAATGAATGTTCTCCAACAGTTAGCAAGAAAAATATCTACGATTCCACACATTTTTCTCTATGCTAAATCCGTGAAATACCTCATGTATCCATGACCTTATAAAGGAAATTATTAGGGTTTTTTTTTTCTGCCTGTATTTTACATGATCATGTGCATTGATACTGAATAGAAAATTTATTTAAAAAATAGATAAGTTCTCATAAAAAAGGAAGACAACTAAAACATGTTTTAACCCAAAGAATGTAATGGGTTAATGTCAGATTTTAAGGATTTTTTTACTTCAGATAAGTCAAAAATTAGTTCTGAATATTTTTTTCAACTTTTTCCTGCATGCATACTCATTTTAAGCATTAGTCTGTATGATTTGTATGTCAAAGCTTTGGGAAAAATTCTTATACAAAACACAAGTTTGAACACATAGCCTTGAAACATTCAATTCTTAAAATTGAATTACAAAGCAAATATTATCCTAGAAAAAAAAAAGAAGGGAAAAAAGAAAGAGTTCATCCAACTAGTTTAATCCCCACAAATGGGTATTAGGATGAGTGGTGAAGGACTCCTGTGCAGTTTTATTCTCCTGCATCTGCAATACTGACACCTTAGATTTTGATATTCATTCCCAGAATACCTGAACATAATTAAGTCTGACCAACATTGGAGTTTCACAATTCACAAGGTTTCAAATTTTCTGGAAGATTTATTATCCAACTGTACTCTGCAGGCTAAGAAGCACCTGAGATAGAGAAACTCAGAAATGATCTACCTGACTCCCCCAGCCCCACACTCCACGTTTCTCCACCAACAACTCTCCTGCATAGGAAACACATTCAGTAAACTTCCCAAGTCCTTGCACACAATGCAGAGCCTGCTCCTGCCACGCAGTTCATAATAATTTTATCAGTGGAAGGTTTGTGTCTTAATTTGATTCCAAGGCCAAATAAATCGATGAAGATCTACTCAGCTACAGCTGTGCATAATTATGTGGTTCTGCCTTGTGAGTGATTCTGGAGGTGGCCTACCACCCTGGATTCATGTTAGGGAGAAATATTTATCTGTTCAAGCATATGGAAGGCCACACTGTACTCTAGAACAATGGGCTTCATCTGTTTTTAAATTGCTCAGATTTAATCATTAAACAATTAAAGCTCTAGGAAAATTCTCTCTAGCTCAGCCATTACTAAGTGACATATTTGGAGTAGATGTAGGATACAAAATTATACTCAGAGCATTACACACGCAGATATACCACCTGCAGCTATGGATTGCTATTTCCCTCTTTTTACTCTTCTCAGTTTCATATCCATAAATCTGTGCAACGAGACTGAAAGGGAACAATCCACAGTCCAGTCTTTCATCCTTCTCTAAACTTATTTATAATATTGTACATTTATTGAGCCTCTAGGACAGCTGAGATAAGGATGGTACAACACACAAGATCAGTTCTGAATAGATATTGTGGCAGATACCATAACTTTAAATGTAAATAAAATATGCACAATTACAATTTATGTTTTAAACTATATAATGCACCTATGCGTGGAAAGCACAAGGCATAATTGTAAATTCAAAGTAATATGTAGTATAAAAATTATTATGACACTCTGAATCCTCTAATGATCTTGGCGCACTTCACAAAGAGCAATTCAGTCCCTGTAGTTAGGTAAATATTTTTATATAACAAGGGTTTTGTACAGGAAGGTGTCTTAGTAATTTAGAGCCCTGCAGAATTTAGATCATGGATGATTTAAGGCTCCATTTCTGCTGTGTTTTGAGCTTGCGCAGACTTCAATGGCTATGCACTGACATAGCCTATGTCTGCGTACGGTGCTTGGATGGAAGGTTCAGGCCCTAATCTCGGAACTGGAGTTTTAACTCCATAATTCATTTGTTTATATTGGTGCTTATTTCAGATACCAAACATTATTTAACATATTTTTTGTTTTTATGCATTAGTTGTATTCCTTATATGAAGCATGGCAGTAGGATTTAACAGATTTAATAAAAACAATTTACTGAACCAAGTACAATATAGCTCTCTGAGTTCTGAAATGAGACTTGGTTTTTCTTTCGCTCGTTTATTTCTCCTACGATCCACTCTCCAAATACTTTGCAAACCATGCATACTTTAAATAAAACTTGATATGAGTTAATGATCGTTGTTAATTTTTCATTATACCAATATGACTGTCGAAAGTAAACCACTCAAGTGTCTTTTACCAACATTTGTTTAAAGAAATATATTGCTGACTACCTCCAAAATATTTCCATGATGTGTCCATGCTTTGACAATTGTACGCAGTTCCCATTGATCCATCTCAAAAAAAGACACTACAATTGGAAAGGGTACAGAGAAGGGTAATTAAATGATTAGTATGGAACAATTTGTGTAAGAGGAAAGATTCAGGAGACTTGGACTGTTCTGCTTAGAAAACAGATGCCTAAAGGGGATATGACAGTCTTATAAAAGCATGAATGGTGTGGAGAAAGTCAATAAGGAAGCGTTATGTATCCTTTGATAACCAGGAAGCAGAAGTCATCTTATGCAATTAATAGGCAGCACGTTTAAAATAAACATGAGAAAGTACTTCATACAATTCACAGTCAACTGTGGAACTAATTGTGAGAGGATGTTAGCCAAAATGACAAGGGCCTTTTCTTCTTCAACCTTTAGCCAGACAGTCTGCCATAGTGATCATTCACCATTTGGTCCATTCCTGCATAACCACAAAGGCTCGATGACCTGAGACTCTTGATGATCTGCCTTTGGGCCACCTCTACTGCTTGGCTGGTGGAATTTTATCCCAGATGTTACACAAGCTACCTGAGAATGGTGTTGACTGGAACATCTTGGGGCATCTTTGCAACATGTACGAAAAGTGGAAGGCACTGTCTCTGGAAAAGGGCTCCAATAGTCTGTAGAACCAAATGATCATAAATATCTGCATTACAGAAGAAGTCATCCCACTTTACATCAAACATATGATGTTGACATTTTGTTCAGAAAGCCTCTAGCTTTGTCCAATCTGTATGGGAAGACTACCGCATGAATAAATCCTTATTTTGTTTCTCATACTAAGATGATGTTGCTTCCGTTATTGACCATAAATAGCCCATGGCAGATGCTGTGATGCCACTCTGAAGGAGAGCCTCTGTTTGAGAAATGGAGGAGCTGGTAATAACCCAAATAGCAAGATCTGGAAACTGATTTGATAGTTTCACTGTTCAAAGAGATTGGAGTTGCAGGTGGAGCTGGTCCTAGATTTGCAGTTTTGCTTCTGACCATGAAACGTGAAGAGCAAGCTGAGCTGACTCAGCATCCCGCTATGAAGAAGAGACAGATGAAGGATGGTTTAGGCCACTGTGAAAATGTTCCACCCAGCATGAGATGATAATATTTGATTGACATGGATGACCTTGAATGTTGTTCAGGATGGTGTTTGTAGTGACTATGTCTTGCCTGATTAGATGCTAACTGGCATGAAATGCGTGCTTCAAGTCACCTCTGGATAAGCCAAATTCAACATCATCCACTACTTGATTATAATATGCATCACAATCATGGGGTGCCAGGGTGTTAAATTTTCACTTCAGCTATTTAAAAATGTGCCTATGACTGCACTGTTACCTTCAGTTTAATTATCTGGAAGACCTGTTACAATAGCTATGGTTGGCATGCTGGATGCCTATAGCCAATTAACTACTCAACAGAGTAGTTGAGTAGAAGTGAAGAGACAGCGGGCAACCTCCACGTTGTCTGGCATATTAGCTAGAGCTGAGAATATTTTGCTGATGTCAGTACAAAACCTGTCAGCTAAATCTGGCACTTGGACTGCATTAATAGTCAAACTTCATCATCAGCGCAGAGGGCATCAAAGCATCAACACTATATGGGCAGCCACTAGATGGTGATCTGTGTTCTCCGCACATTTTGTATCATGATGTGCTCTAAAGGAGGCAAAGAGATGTTTATAACATGTAAGGATGTGATCCAACTCTTTCTGAGTGATGCCATCATGAGAGATCTGTGACATTCGGTGTATGTATTACCACCTGAACCATGACCCAAGAATGGCAAGATTCCGGAAGACACATAAGAAAGCAGCAAGAGTTATCATTGGGTGTGCCTGAACCACAATGACCTGTAAAAATTCAGTTCACAGGAGGCCAGTAACTGCATTTAGGTCACCCAGAATCACAGGATTATTATGTTGCGGGACTGTGCATAGTAGATATTCCAGCTGACCATAGAAATGATCTTTAACTGAGTCAACAAATTCTTCTGTTGATACATGGACTACCGTGACAGTGAGGTGACCATGACAATGTTTAAGACATACAGCAAGTAAACAAGGAGACACAGGCATTGAAGTTGTTAGGCAGGATTTGGCTCCACCCCACAGTTGTAGTCCTATATTTTTTAATGATTGGGGTGACCAGACGTAAAGAGTCTTCCACTTTGTGCGAGCCGTGATTTATCAGCCTGGCTTCAATTAGTCCATAACTAATGTACCAAGATAGCCACTTCACATGAGACAGCAACATGATAACCACGCCTGTGAAGAGCTGCATCATTCCAAATTGCAATTTTGGTGGACTGTTGAGAAATCTCAGATACAACTAGATGCACTGTCATGATGTACTGAAGATATGCCTGCTAATATGAGAGGATATGCTGTGACAGGGTACAATCACAGAAGTCCCATTGGGATTGTTCCCCAATGTGCTGATAATGCTACTGACACCCACCTTCTTGCTCTTGGAGGCTCCCCACCACCCTGTCCTGCTGGGCCAGAAGCTCTGGTTTCCCCTAGACAAGGCACAGAGTTGGGATAATTGCCCCCTGCAGTACAATGTAGACAATGAACTACTTCAGCTCTGGGATGACGCAGTCCTAAGTGCTCCACACTTGGGAAACCAACCCCCAAATGTGACTAAAACCCCCAAAATAAATCTATCTTACCCAGTATAAAAGTTTTTACACAGGGAAAGCTCATAAATTAACTCCCTTTATCAATGAAAGTGAAATACGCACAGCGGTGCTCCCACCCACACAGTAATAATTATTTACACTTGGCCTGATAATAAACAAAAGCAAAAAGTAGGATTTAAATGGCTGCAAGTGAAAACAGACAGATCAGAGTAAGTCACTAAATTAAAATGAATAAAAACAATTACAGGTTGAACCTCTCTAATCTGGAACTCTCTTGTCCAGCAACATCCGTAATCCGGCGTGATTTTAACCACCCAGATGACCACTTATCAGGGTTTCCCACTGTCCCATAAAGTTTGTATACAACCACCAGTCCTGGCTCTCCGTATTTTTTGCTGTTATTTAGCTGTAATTTACCCCTAAATGTCTTCTAAGAGCTATGTCAAGCTGGGATTTAAGAAGCTCTAAAACCTTAATCAAAAACCATTTTTGGTGTAGTCCCTCTGAGGTTTCTGGCCCTGGCCCTTGTCAGAAGACAGGATACTAGAAGAGAGAGACCACTGGTGTGATCCACTGTGGTCATTCTTATGATCTTATATTGTGAAGACAAATGTTCACTTTAATCTTTTTAAATTATAAACTAGAAAGCAATGAAAAAACACTTGTAACACTATTTTAAAAGCTCCTATATATAAACATTTGTCTCAAATCAATTACAAGTGGAACCTCTTTCATCCGGAACCCTTTGGACCTCACCAGTGCCAGATGAGAGTATTTGCTGGGCCACAGGAGGTCAGTATTGTCTTGCAAATTACCAACACTTCCAATGTCCACTGGGCTTAGAAAATATTGAGGGGTAAATTACAGCTCAATAACATCTAAGAACACTGAGAGCCAGGACGGGTGGCTATAAACAAACTTTATGGGAGCATGGGAAACTTGGCCTCACCCATAATAAGTGGTTGTCCAGCTAACTAAAATCATGCCACATTACAGATGTTGCCAGATGAGAGAGTTCCGGATAAGAGAGCTTCAACCTGTACTGCAACACAGCTGATTTTAAATTTATGAATATCTATTATCGGATCCACTCCTGTTGAGGAATGCAACAAGCTTCTTAACTACAGAGTCTTCTTCCTATGTGGGAATGGGTATCCAGGCTTGAAAACAAACACACAAAAAAACCCCCAATCTTGTTTAGTATTGATGGACTAGAAACAACACACTATCAGGAAGGAGGATGCCTTTTCTTCAACAAGACACCTAATGAGAGTACTTAAGCAACTTTTAGAAGAGGAAAAGAAAGTTTTATTAGGTCCCATGCATGTTAAAAAAGTTAGCCAGAAATTTTAACACTTCTATTTACAGAAAGGCGCTACTGTGGTTTCAAAAGAGGTCTCCTGGCCAGCACAGACCATGGAATCCATGTTACAAAACATTTTATAAATTGTGGTCTAGGCATCTTTACATTGGCTACAGAAACCACCTTGGAACTGTGTTAGAATGTTACTTGTTTAAAAGTGTTTCTGACTCGCCTGCTTTTCTCTTAGCACAGGGTTCCTAAAAGGAAGTGTACACTTTACTTTGCAAGTAAAGCTAGACAGTTATTAACAATGAATACATATGCAGTCTGATAGATAAGACTTGCTTTGAACAGAAATGGAAAATAAATCTGAAAGATGAACTGTAGAACAATGGATATTCTTTAAATTCCTTTGATAAGCACATTTTAAATCCCCTCTGGGGAATATGTCCAACCTTTCCCATTGTTTAAACATGTGACCCTCAAGACTTTTGTATCTTTTACACGTAACACACAATGATGGGTTATCCTTATATAGCCTGATATAGCATTAGGAGCAGAGCTTGGGATACCAGCCAAGCACCTGAGGCTAAATCCTTAGCACATTTAAGATATATTTGATATTGCCTATACCTCTATTTTTATATACAAGTTTTACAGGATATCCATATGGATTTAACTATATTATTGATATCTATCTAATCAAATTTTACCGGTATCAGTGCCAAACTGCTATAATTTTTATATAAACTTTGTGGATATAAAACTGAGGAAAGCTCTTCTGTCATAAATTCGGTATGTGTAATTGCCTAGATTTTTAAAAAAGAAAAAAAAAGTCCCATCATGTGGAATCATATTGACTCCCACACAGGTGATCCACAGGGTTGTAGCCTCCACAGCACAGTTGACAACCTACTACAGCTGTCATTAAATCTGTTGTTTCATCTACTAGGTGGGCTACCCACTAGAAGGAAATAAAGCACCTACTATACCAGCAGATTTCAAGCTATTTAATAACAGCACAGGCATGCTGTGAATTCATTACACCAGCCACTCCAGAAAATTGAGTTGCTAAACTCTAACAAGTTTGAGCATGTGGGAACGAAGATTTTCAGAGACTCAAAATTCAGCCAAATCTGGGTAGATTTTCACTAGGATGTCAAAAGGCACATGCTTGAGAAAAGAGCGGCATGCCTTTGCTCCAAAAAATGTAGATGTTAAAGCTTTTTAACCAAATGGTAGCAAGAAAATTTTTAACATGACAAAACACAGTTTGAACAAAACAACGTATTTTTCTCTAATCTTGTTATGGGACTGAACCCTTTCAGGTGAAATTGTGGATAAAATAACTAGCAGAAAACAACCAGCATGAAAATTTAGCACAAATGGTTAAATTTTGGCAAAGTTATAAACAACCAAAAACTGGGTTTTATAGCAGAAACTTGGGCAACCGTGACTATTGACAGGGCTACCTTAACCACCTAGAATAAGTCTAAATTCCATTTTACAGCTGTGCCTTCACTAGGAAAAAGTTGTCCCTTGAAATTAAGGTTATACAAATCTGTGTAAATCCATGTTACAATACTAACGGTCAAAACTTGGAATTTCTGTTGCACAGAAAATATCAACATTTCAAAGAAGTTGTCATTGTGATTAGCAACAGTATTGTGAAATTAAGAAACTTCTTACAGAAAGGAAAGGAAAATATATTTCAGAAAAATCAAACTGTTTCAGTTCATTATTTAAAAAAAAAGAAAGAAATGGAGCAGCCAGCTGCTGTACCTCCAGGGAAGCTGAGGAAGATGGCCACAACAGACTGGGAAGCGCAGAGTCCCTAAAAATCCTGGCCCTAGAAGCCTGAAGTTTCCAACACTGACAAGTTCTTATATTCCAGTGGATCAGAGGCACAGGAAGCTTTCTAGGCAAGGAAATCTGTGTATATTTCTACAAAATATTTACCAAAACTTTAGCACTTCTATCCAATATTTCACTTTGGATAAACTGGCATTTTCCCTTGGGAAAAAAAATATCAGAAAAATCTGAGCTAGGTGTTGCACAGAGCCTCCACTCAGTCCTGTACAATGCAGATGTAAGTTCTGTAACTTTCAATCATTGCTAGTTTTAAGTCCTGCAACTTTCTGCAAGCTTTTTAACAGTTACTTAGTTTTGTATGTGTAGCTTTGTTCTATACAGTTGTGTTGAACTGATAGCTGATTTCTTTCTCTGAAGTGAGTTCATGAAACAAAACACAATTGTACAGAACAAAGCTACATCTACAAAACAAAGCTGCCCTTTGTGTGAGTTAGGAAAGTGTGAATGTGGGTATGTGTGTAACGGAATCAGTCCCTGAAGATAGCCTGTCTGGACAACCAGCTGCCAGCAGTACCTTGATGGACAGAGAATAATAAGAGCTGAGACCTGCAAAAGAATCCACCCAAGAAAAAAGAAAGAGGCCCCATCAAGGGAAGATTAAAGTCCCATCTGCTGTTAGCTGACACCTCATGGTCACACAGCATCCTGGGACAGTGTGACTAGACTGAAGCAAATAAAAGATGGATGCAAAGCTACAGGAGTTCTCTTTCCTGCTTCTTGCCATCACCTCTCAGCAGGAGTTAGTCTTGGCTGACTGGGGAGTCTGCACTGTTTTGGTGCATGCAAACAAATGATTTTATACAGCTGACTACAGGATTTAAAAAAAAAAAAACCCTCAAAACCTAATTAGCACCAGAGCAAGATTTATGCCCGGAAAAGAAACATCAAACAGCTTTGTAATGATGTTTGATATTCCACTCCTGGCAATGGACCTTCCCCAATTTCACAAACAGAGGAAAAACAAATGTTTCCAGTTACATGTATACTAACACACTACCGGCTATGTGAGACCCAACCCCTTTTCTGTTAACAACACTGATATTTATGGTTTGTCAACTGGGCCTTATTATGCTACTCATAGATAAGAGGTTCCTCCTGAAGCAATGAAAAGGCCTGATCATAAAATGATAACACGACAAACTTCAAAGGCAAATAACTGAAAAAGAGCCTGTTAGAAGACACAATTAGAAGAATTTCAATTTTTAGTAAGTGTTATATAGGTCAGATAAAAAGTATATAGCATCTGTGGGAACAGTATTCAAATATAAGCATATATTGAATAGCACATTGAAAATACTATATAAAGTTGTTAACATAATTACAAATTACTAAAACCACCCAACTTGATCATGTATTTACATATCTGAGCCTGAGTCTGGTTCCACTTATATCACCAGTAAGAGAACAACTACAGTAATCACATAGATGTAAAACTGATATAAATGAAATCAGAACCAGGTCCTTCATCAATACATCCCATCCTAACTTAACTAAATCTTGGGACCCAATTTTTTGAACTAACACCACTTCATTTGCCCTCAATGGCTGAGTCTACGCTACCAACTTATTTTGGAAGATTTTTCGAAAGAAGGGAGCTCTTCTGAAAGATCCCACAGAGTGTCTACACACAAAAAGCAAATAGAAAGAACACGGTACTCCTTTCGAAAGCACTCTTCCTCTCCTATTTCAGGATGAGTGCCTTCTTTCCAAATCTTTTGAAACAAAATGTGTATAGACACTTCTCAGGGCCCTTCTTTCGAAAGAGCAGTCCTGATGGCACCTGATTTTTCCATCCCTGGCCCATTCTTTCAGAAGACCGGGTGGGCTGTGTGGATACTCTCTTTTGAAAGAGCAGATCACTCTTTTTAGATGCTTTTTTGTGTGTGGACAAACTCCTTCGAAAGAAGTTATTTTGGAAGAGATCTTCCACAAGGTAGTGGAAGTAGTGTAGACACAGCCAATAAAAATTTGGAGTCTAGTAGCAATGCAGGATCAGGTACGTTTAAGGTGTGCCTCCCATCACTATAACAACAAGAGAAATTAAACTAAAATGTATTGTCAAGCCGGTTGGTAGACAGAAGCAATATATAATAGAAAGCAAGAATCATTCCCACATGTTAAACATGTGTTTATAACAAAGATTTCAAAGCTATCTTCGTAAAGAACTACCTAAAAACGGTTCTGGCCAGAAAATATTAAGTAGGTGGGGTTTAAAAAAAAGAACAATGGGAAGACAAAAATTTGCAGAGTGATATACTAAAATATATCTCCACAGAAGGAATCTGAATGCCACACATCTCTACCATATGTCCATCCCCCACTCCCAAAAAAGGGACATTTTTTTTTGAATATTCTCCAAGATCTAGAATTACTGGGAACAGATGCATTAAAAACAGAGTTCTATACAGTCCTTATCCCATAATACTGTCCATTAATCATCTCACTGTTACCTTGTACTCCCCTTCTGTTTGTTGTATCCACTGGCTGTCCCTTACCTCACATTTAGATTGCAAGGTCTTCAGGGCAGGAACCATCTCTGCATCATGTGATGTTTCGCACCTAGCATGATAGAACCCCTATCCCTAACTGGGGTTCCCAGTGTTCCTTGCAGTACAAATCACAATATTATCCAGCTCCAATGATCTGCTCTCTGGAGACAACACCAATTTTCAATAGACACCAAATGTGTCTTGCTTGTCAAATCCCCTCCAAAGTCTTCAAAATACTTTGAACATGGGATTTTTGCTGTATTACTAACATTAGGGATATTTTCAAATAATTAGAGAAATTCTGTCCTTCCATGTCACTGCTCTAAACACGGCTCCATCTAGGAACACACTGTATCAACTGAAATGTCTCTGATAAGGTAAATACAATGTATACATGAGCACACATACACACATAAGCACATCTGGTTACCTCAGGGGCTATTAAAAACATCTGTTTTCAAGTCTGAATTTTTTCAGTTGCTGCTTCTTTTTTATACACGATGGAGAGCTTCAGTAAACTCATCTCTTTATATGAGAGAACAGTTATCCTAAGGCACCTGGAAGCCAAGTAAGTTTTGCAAACCATTTGGCTCTGCTTTAAATGTTATGCCGATTACAAAGGACAGAGAACAAGTTCTACTTTGAAATACTACTAACAACACTTAAATATATACCCTCGGCATTTATTTTTTTTCTTTTTAACAATTTAATCTCTGAGCTCTACAGAAGATTCTTCAGTTTATTTACCAAACAAGACGACACACAGAAAAAAAATCGACTTTTTATTTTTCAATGATTTTGCTTCATAATAATGGACAAAATATGCAAAAGTACACGACTGCAATTAATCTTCTAATTAAGTGTTCAGATTTTAAAAAGAGGCAAACAAACAGAAACTGAGAACCCTGTAGATGCCACTGAAATTAATGTGAGCTGCTAGGTGCTCATCACTTAAGACCAAACCATTTATTTAGGTGATCTGCTTCAGGATTTATTTAAGCCCTGATTGGAGGCAGGTCTTAGCTAAATACAGGCATATGAGAAGTCATATTGAAATCAGTGGACTACTCTCGTGCTTATTGTTAAGCATATTTTAAAATGCCTTGCTGAAGTGGAATCACAATAATTATTTAGGATCCTAACCTTAGGCACTAGGAATACACTGAAGTTTTGCTGCTTGGTCTCTTAAAAACACCTGTTGCTTACCTCTCATAACTTTTGTTCTTTCAGATGTGTTGCTCACGTCCCTTCCAACAAGTGTGTGACCGTGCGCAAACACACACACACCCCATGTGCATGATTGTTGGAAGATTTTTCTCAAGCAGTACCCATTGGGTGGACTGTGGAGCCCCATACAGAGTTGACTTCATAGTATTGTACCAAGATCTCTGCCAATCCGCCATTCAGTTCCTTCTTGCCAGAATACTCCCACAGAGGAGAAGCAAGTGGAAGTTGGAAAGGATGGGAGCAACATATCTCGAAAAACAGTTATGAAAGATAGGTAACCATTTTTTCTTCTTTGACTGCTTGCACATGTCCATTCCAACAGGTGACTCCCAGCAATTTCTACAGAGGAGAGGTTGGAGCCCACCAGCCTGCTGATTGCAGAACTGCCTTGCCAAAGGCCACATTGACCCCGCCTGTTGCACTATAGCAGAGGGAGGTGTGAAGATGTGAATGTTTTGCAGATGCAGTATAAAAGGCAAGAGTGAGTCTGACATCCAAGGAACAGAGTGTTCAATCTATATAACTGGCATGAGGTTTTGGAATGAAAACTGTCAAAAAAATAACCTACTTCATGTGAAAGTGCAAGACCACTTTAGGCAGGAATACCTGGTGAGGACACAGTTGTCTTTATAAAAGGCTGTGTACAGTACTATGGGGGCTACGAGCTCTGACATTGATCTGGCTGCGGTTATGGCCATGAGCAAGGCCACCTTCTAGGAGAGACCGGGTAACAGACGGGTTGCTAAGGTCTCAAAAGAAAGGTCCATGAGTCTAGAAAGGACCTGGTTAAGGTCCCATTGTGGGACAGGGTGTCTGACCCAGGGATACAGTCTTAAGAAAGTGCCCCAGCATGGGGTTGCCAAAGGAAGATCTGCCCTCCACCCCAACATAGAAGGCTGAAATGGCCACCAACTGAATCCTAATAGATGATATAGCCAGTCCCTGTTGTCTCAGATGTCAGAGGTAATTGAGCACAACCAAAACTGAAGCCTGTGGTAGGAGACTCTCTTTTTGAAAAGACCAAATTTGAGAAATGTTTCCACTTCTCCAGGTATGTTGTGCGAGTCAAAGGTTTCTGGCTTCCCAGTAGAAACTTTCCTAATTGGTGTGAACACTGCAGCTCAAACTGATTCATAAATGGAGTTTTCATGTCATCAGGTGGAGACTCCAGGCTGGGGTGGAGACTCCAGGCTGGGGTGCTGTAGTTGGTCTTATGAATGCATTGAGGTTTCTCAGACCCAAAGTCGGACTGACCCCACCCTGGCCTTGGGAATAAGGAAGTATCTGGAGTAGAACCCCTGCTCCTCCTGAGGAACTTCCTCTATTGCCCCAAATGTGAGGAGTGATTGCACCTCCTGAAAAAGGAGTTGCTTGGGAGAATGGTCCCTGAAGGGAGGATGGAGAAGGCAGGTTGGAGGGAGGGGACAGAATTAAATAGAATATCCCACCCTTACTGAATTCACGACACAGCAATCTGTGCCCAGGCACGATAAAACTGGGAAAGATGATTCACAAAGGGTGGAGAAGGAGCCAGGAGATAGATTGGTGCTCTGTCCTCACGTACATCTCCAAGCTAAGTTTAGGCCCAGGTGGCTGTTTGAGCCATGACCCTCGTCAGAGGAAGATTTCAGCTGCCTCCTATTTCTTCTTCCCTGCCTTCTGTTGAGTTCTGTCTAGTGGTTCCTGAGTTTGGAAGCATGGGGAAGGTTGGGGCTTGAAGGGCTTCTTTTGAGGAGCAGGTGGGTAAGGATTCCTGAGGATTTAAGTGTTGCCCTCAAGTCCTTTAGACAATGCAGGCATGAGTCTATCTGTTCTCTGAACAGGCCAGCACAGTGAAAAGGAAAGTCCTTTATCGTGTTCTGGACCTCAGCCAGGTCTGACACTAGGACCCATGTGCTTCTACACATGGCAATTGCAGAGACCACAGTTTGTGTAGCAGAGTCCACAGAGCACATTGCCACTTGGAGAGAGGTACAGGCAACCACCTTGGGTTCCTCTAAGGTTGTGATAAATTCCAAACATGAGTCTGAGTGCAACAACTCCTGGAATTTAGACAGGGAGGCTCAGGACTTGTAAAAATGCCAGCTGATCTGTGGTAGTAGTTGCTGCCATCAGTGCCATGGCAGATACCTGCACCATAGTAGCCTGTGGTATGAGGGCACATGTCAGTAAGCCTGAGGAGTGAGCTGTCACAGAAATCAGATCCTGTGCCACTTCAAGTACATCTAGTCAAGGGAAGATCCAGGTCTTTTTTCTCCAACTTCTCCAGCACTGTGGAGTCCACTCACAACGGAAAGTCCACAAGACTCAACAGCCCCATGGACATGGCCAAATTTAACAGCTGTAGAGCTTGCTGGCTAGGCTTGGCATGTCCTGACACAGGACAAACTGCCCCAGAGTGCCACGCTGGTCAGAGGCCCCTGTCCATTTTCTTCTTCTTATGTGACATTTGCAGTAAGCAACACTTTAAGTAAGCTGTTCCAACAACCACCACTGATAATAAGAGGGAACGAGCGGGCAGCAGGTCGATAGAGACCTGAATAGGTTGCCATAAAGAGACCATCCAGGGGGCTCCACAGACAACCTAACAGGTTCCACTAGAGGAAAACCTTCTGGCAATCATGCACAAAGTGTGCGCACACGCCTATTTGAATGGACATGAGCAAGCACTCAAAGAACAACTATTGCTGATGTAGGAACCTATATTGTACTGGGGACATTACAGACAGCTTTATCCTGATGTTCAATTTTTTACTGGAGTATTGTTTTCTAACTTTGTACCGGGCAAGTGAAATAAAAGAAATGGGTTTGTAATTTCACAGGCAAATGTTGGCAATTATGCATCTGAATCTGAGGAGAGTGGATATGGAACTGTGAAAGTACAGTGGTGTCCAATGGGAATTGAAGGATTGCGCCACTTGTGGTTATGATCTTTCAGTATTTGCCACAGGACTCCCCACCTCCAAGCCAGGCACCCCCGCCCCTTCTGGTTGTAAATGCTGGAGACTCACCAGACTCGCCAGAGCGGCTGAGGCCGGAGGAGCAGCTGGGGCCATTGCTGGAGCTGCTGGAGGCGCTGGGGCCCCTTGGGCCAGAGGAGCGTCTGGGGCTGCCGGCAGAGCCACCACAACAGCTTGGGCCACTGCCGGGGCTGGTGGAGTGGCTAGGGGCAACAGGAGCTGCCGGGGCAGTGGGGAGCACCTTGGGGCTGCAGAAGCCACCAGGACAGGGGGATGACTTTGGGGCCACTGGAGCTTCCAGGGCTGGTGTAGCTGTTTGTGGCCACCGGAGCCACTACGTGCTTCTCCCACCCGGGGTGGGGGCGAGTGCCAGCATGAACGGACAGCACTCACATGCAGCTCTAGGAGGAGCTGCATTAAAAGGCCTCAACAGCTGCATGTGGCACCACAGGCAATCGCCACACCGCGGAGCCCCGTTCTCCACGTGTGGCGAGTGTCGACCGTATTGGACACCACAGGCTTACATAGATCAAAAGGCTTCTTCAGGTACCTTAGACCAAAAGATATAGTCATTTTTCTTGAATTAATTTGGGGATTTACATCTCTGGATTAACACAATGTCAAGTAGAGACATTTGTGTTCATGAAAATCAGATGATTAACTTACATTCAAAAATGTTTGTGCCTGGAATTGAAGTCAAATTCCTCTAAATGCCTTCTCCACACTTCTGTGCACTATGTAAGTTAGTAGTATTGTCAGGGGAAAAGAAACAGACGTAAAAGTGACTGGCTCAGGAAGCAGTGTGGTCTAGTGGGCTAGTTATGAGAAAGAGAGTCAGGAAAACAGGTTACTGTTCTAACACCTGCTCTATTTCTGACTTGCTATGTGGCTTCTGGCACTTTCATCTTAATGACTTCCAGTCTTTAAAGGGAGATATATGTCTGAGGATCATTTTGATACTCTTAAATAAATGTGCCATTTAAGTCACATGTGGAAAATAGTTAACAAATCAGGCGAACAGGGGACAGAATCCTCACCTTCTACTCACGGCGCTCAGTAAAAGAAAATGCATTTGGAGTGTCCAGGCCTGTTCCAAAACAAAGAGTTTAATGATGTCATCTCTCACATAGACCTTCAGTCTCACAAAGTGCCTCCAACCCACAACTCCACCCTCCCTTCCCCCACAAAAAAAGTGGAAATAATTTTCTTGCAAAGGGAAGCACACAAGAAATGCCAACTGAATAGGTTGGACTTCTGCAAACCTAACAGGGTGACAGTTGGAAGAGTTAGGGCTATAATGGAAAGTTCGTCATTTTTACCACTAGAGAGCTAAGTGTCGCTACATGGTGATGACAACTGCACTTGTACAGTACATGTAACATAGTCCAGCTGCCTAATATTTTGTCTGCATTTGCATTTATGATTGTATTTCTTTAGCTATAGCTCATCCTAAAATATATTTCATTCCAGAGCAAAAGGAGGACACATATGAAACTGTAATTTACATGTTGTTAATGGAGATTTGCTTCAAGCAAGGTGTGACCTAGAACAATTATCCATACCTGCTACATGCAGTTTCTCTGAAGAGGTGCCAATCCCAAACAGGCTAAACCTCTAACAGGTTATCAGAAGCCAGGAAAATTTCTGCATTCGTGCAGACGAGGTAGTATTTCAAGACGCTCTAACTACCAAGAGCAGTTCTGCACAGGCAGGGAGATGACCTGACAAGGCCTTTTCATCTTTAACTTCTATTGGTCAAATTCATAATTAGTATAAGTGGGTGATTATAAGTGAGTATTGTGTTTGCTTACAGAAGCAAACAGAATGTTGGGATCATTTCATCATCCATGGGCTTAGCGCCCAGTGGTGTCCAATCTCTTCCTCACTATTTCCTTCCATCTTTCTCTGTCCAGTGCAGAGTGGCTTAGTTTCTGTAGACTAGCTCCGCACCAATCTACTATATCTACTCATTCTCTGTAGGTTTGCCTCTCCTATTCGAACAATCTATATTACTTCTATATAAATCCATGGTACATCCACATCTTGAATATTGCATAGAGATGTGGTAACCCCATCTCAGAAAAGGTATTTGGAATTTGAAATGCTTCAGAAAAGTCAACAAGAATGAGTAAGAGTACGGACAGTTTCCATATGAGGAGAGATTAATAAGACTGGGACTTTTCAGCTTGGAAAAGGGAAAACTATGGGAGCTATGACTCAGGTCTATAAAATCATGGCTGGTATAGAGAAAACAGATAAGGAACTGCTGTCTACTCCTTCTCATGACACAAGAACTAGGGTCAACAAATGAAATTAATACATAGCAGGTTTAAAACTGATAAAAGGAAGTGTTTCTTCACATAACGCAGTGTCAACCTACAGAACTCTTTCCCAGAAGAAGTTGTGAAGGCCAAGACTATAACAGAAGTAAAAAAACTAGATAAATTCAAGGAGGATAGGTCCATCAATGGCCATTAGCCAGAATGTGCAGGGATGGTGCCCCTAGCCAGAAGATTGGAATGAATGACAGCGGATAGATCACTTAATGATTACCTGTTCTATTCATTCCCTCTGGATGCCTGGCACTGGCCACTGTCAGAGGACAAGATATTGGGCTAGATGGACTTTTGGTCAGACCCAGTATGCATATTTTTACATTCTTATGTGTATAAATCTAATAACCTCAATAGTTACATCTCCTTATCCTAGGCATGAATGAATTAGGCTTTGTGAATCTAATTTAAATTAATCAAATCAGTCTAGCTTCCATTGTCTGCAGGTAGCATTCAAATTGATTTATCTAAGTGTTAACTTATTTTCTTTCAATTCCATTAGCAAATAATGCCGCCTACTATTACTTTAGTTAAACTAAACTTCTTTGATGGTCACTGCTAGGAAATGTTACGCATGCCTGCAGTCACAGAAAATGGAATTCTGACATCAAGGTATGCAAAAAGTATTAATATCACAGCCAGGAAATACAGTCAAGGGCACTGTAAAAAGCTTGCACTCTTCCCCCGGAGCACTGTCTCAGAAGAACAGCTTGGCATCAGGTCTGGCACTGAAAAGTCACATTTCATCTAAGTTTGAATTACAACATTTCAATGAAGTTTGCAGGGATTGACAACACTCATCTCTCTGTCACAGCTGGAGGGTGGGTGGGGGGGACATTGGGGGCAAACAGACTAGAAATCAAATTTTCAAAAAGCATATACATGATTTAGGAGCCTAAGTCCAACTGCCAAAGGGCACATAGACTTTTAATAAGATATAGACTTTGAAGTGCCTAAGTCACTTGTATAAATGGGATTTAGGCTCTTAAGCCACTTAGAAAAAATTGACATTAGATGCCCTGGCCATAGTCATACAGTTCTGAACCAGCAGCAAAACAAAATGTCTTTGAAATGCAGGATAATTATGATGTCTCACACAGACTGTTTTCTGGCAAAGGCCAGTGAGCATGAACACCACAAAGATTTCACTTGTGGGGAAGGGGACATGACCTGAAATGTAATTTAAAACTAATTTCTGTGTTGAATACCCACTGCTGAATGTCTTTATAGCAAGTGTATTCCACACTTGAACCAGACTTATTGTTCTATTCTACTCTGAGAAGAGGGGCGGGGTAGATGGTTGGCAAGATTTATGGGGTAAAAGGTTGTTGTTGGTTTCTCTCTCTTTCTCTCACTCACTCACACTCACACACACACACACAGAGCGTGATAATTTTGATTTAAGGAGTGCCGATTAACCCTTTAAATTATACAGCATCAAGTAAACATTACATCTGATAATTTATGTTTTGGGAACCCAGAATACATTATGTGCTTTTAATGAGTGTTATAAGCCCAAATAAAACAAATACTTTGAAAAGTCATAAGAATGGCCATGCTGAGTCAAACCAGTGGTCCATCTAATTCAGTACCCTGTCTTCTGACAGTTGCCACGGCCAGATGCTTCAAAGTGAATGAAGAGAACAGGCCAAATCATCAAATGATCCATTCCACCTTGGCTACGTCTACACGTGCCCCAAACTTCGAAATGGCCATGCAAATGGCCATTTCGAAGTTTACTAATGAAGCGCTGAAATGCATATTCAGCGCTTCATTAGCATGCGGGTGGCAGCTGCGCTTCGAAATTGACGCTCCTTGCCGCCGCGCAGCGCATCCAGACGGGGCTCCTTTTCGAAAGGACGCCGCCTGCTTCTAAGTCCCCTTATTCCCATGAGCCCATTTGCATGGCCATTTCGAAGTTTGGGGCACGTGTAGACACGGCCCTTCAGTCCCAACATCTGGCAGTCAGAAGCATCATGTGATTCCTTGGGTGTTGTGTCCCAAAGGCATTTATACTAGATATGATCACACACACAGTATCTATATCTATAATTATCAACCCTCTAAAATCAGCTTGTGTTTTGTGAGCCAAAACATTTGTTTTGTTAAATCAGAAACAAAGCATATATAACCCAAAATGCAAAAGGGAAACAAATCTGCTAAACAAAACGCTATTTTACTGTCACTTTTCTGACCATAACTACACTTCACCTCATTTTCTTTCTTGCTTTACAATTCACACATCCTTTTGTATTAAGGTTGCACAGGTCCTCAGTGTTAAGTAGCCAGACACACTGAAGTAAGGTAAGAGGAAGCACAGGGAGCAGAATTACACAACATTGACTTGGCAGACTTTTGAAGGTGACTGGTATGTAAGTCAGATCTTGGACAGAAACAATTCCCTTTCTTTCATAAATGCATATAAAATATAAAGAAATGTAATATTACTGGGAAAGATGCTTGGCAACATGCATGTTTTGTTTAACAGAAGTTAGTTCCTGTCACCAAGAGCAAAATGCAATAATGAAACACGAGTTTGTTTCTTTATAAGCTGCTCAAAGACTGTTTAATACTTCAGCTGATGTACACCTATGGTCCACTTATTCTATCAACTAGCAGTTAAATGGATTGTTGCCTCAAAGCCCTACAAGTGCAGATGACTTTCAACTGAAGCATTCTAAGTTCAAACTGCCAGGCAAGCTATCCAGCAAGTGAAACATATTTAGAAGCTGTAAGTTTTGCAGTCAGGTCTATGAACAGATGGAACAAAATAAATCCCTCTTTTTTCCTGTGGTACTTGTTGCTTTCAGCTAAAGGCCTTCACACATATAAAAACACTTACAAGAAACAGTGAGAAATAGGGCGAGTCCTAATCAGACAGATGGTAACAGTTACACTATTAACACACTGCACCTTCCAAGTGTTTTATTAGTATTAGCTACAGTACTTAATCTATATAATATTATTGCAATACAAGCAGTACCCCCATCTTACAAACTGGGGGAGGGGTGCGGAGAGAACAGAACGTATCAGTGATTTACTGAAAACCTTGTAGGAAGTCAATGGCAAAACTGGGATTACTAATCAACAATTTTTGGGTCTTGGTTCCACAGGTTACCTTTGTGTTCTCCTCCTCCTCCACCGTCACCACAGAAAGCTAACTTCTGTGTTCTGACATGCTTCCAAGCTGTCACCACAGACTAAGCAGAAGTCACTCCAGCCCTGTGTTGGAGCCTTGATGAGAAACATTCATTGAGACTTTTTGTTCTACAATATGAATAGATGGTTAAATATTTTGATTATATAATAAAATGTTCATTTGAAAGGCAACTTATGCCAAATGTTACCACACAACAACAAACCAAGCAGCTTTCCCCCTTACATAGAATAGAAAACAACCAAGATATCTCAGACACCACTAGAGTCAAATGGTAGCCAGGTCTGTTATTACTCTTTGTTAAATGGTGCCCCCAGTCCGTAGTCAGTCCTGAAGAGTCTCAGTCATCTGCTTTGTCATCATACCAGTACTAGAAAAATAGAAGGAAATGACTGCTACAGATAGGCCTCGCTGATTGATCTTAACAGGGTATGAAAGCATATAAGAGTAACACATCTGACCCTGACCTCGTTAAAATTCTGTGAAGCTGACTGCCTCCAGACCAGCAAGGAGAGTCAGTACACTTATTAAGCCACGAAGGGGATGCAGGGCATCATTTTATCAAGAATAGTTTCTATGTAGAAAAGAAAGCCATGTAAAGCTTCTAAACCCCTCTCTAAGAAAGAAGCATCTTCTGCCTGTACATAGTACGTTCCAGTTTTGGTTTAACTGGATTCCAAAGAAGTTTTACAAATTTAGGAAATTTTACTGTATATTATTTTAATTATTTATTATTTTATTTAAAAATACATTTAAAGTAATTACTACTCCCAAGAATTATGACACAGACATTGACATTTACTCTGTGAATTATATATCATGTAACTACAGACTGAAGTTGTTTTTTTATGAAAGCAGACATATCGAAGTGACTCATGCACATCACCAAAGACCTTTTTATTTCTTTGAAAGTGTTATTAAAATAAAGGAAATTACAACAGAAAGCAAAATAGTTTGATTCAGTTTGAAGGTTTTACTGCAACTAGTAAAAGCAAAGATATCCGCTATTTAGGATGGAATTTAATCTTCAATTAATCCCTTTCATAACGCACAGATATGCCAACGAACAGACTTCAATCTAAAGTTCATGAAAACTAGAAAACTGACCCAGTGTGGCCGTTCTTCTGTACTTAAGTTAACTACTACACTAAACAGTCTGTTTGAAGTACTGTAACTAGGAAAGCAAGGGATAGAGTATCATTCCTAACTCTGAATTTCATTTTTGCTTGTTTTATATCACTGGAAGGTCATCTGAGAACGCGACTTTATCTGTGTTTGTTGTTGTTTTGGTAGAATCTTTTTCAGTGTATTCTTAAATAACTCTCTCTGGGTACTTGGTTCTGTTTTGTTTTGAAGGTAAACTCTGTTCATTATCAAACCTCATTTGGGAAAAGCTGACAGAAACTAGTTTGTACTCCTAAATTCCTTATAATCCAAAGTCTATAATTTATATGAAAAGAAAAAAAAAGTAATGGCATCTTGTTATTACCACCTTTACTAGAGAGATTAAAGCCAACAGCTGTCCAATTTCCAGACAGCACAGAAACAGCCACACTTTGTGTTGCCAGTATACTGCGTGTTAGAACAAGAATAGGTTTTCATAAGACAACATGCTTGGGGTTTTTTTCAGAGCAACACATTTTTAAACAATGAATCAACACACTCCAGCTATATTCATGGATGATCAAGCTCCTGGCACACAACCTGAATGTTCCCAACTGGACAAACATCTGCTTCCTTTGCTCAAGCAATGTAGAGCATCTCTGACAGAAATCCCACAAGAAGGCTGATTTCCTCTACTTGAAATTTATTCCCTTCTCCTTCACATCTGCCATATTCCTGGATAAATATCTCTACTTTTCCAACTTCAGCTGAATCCCACACGTGCATTCACTAGTTGGCTTTTTGCCATCTTTGACTCCCTTCTGAAACCCTCCCTTCCTCCACTTCTCTCTCTGCATAAGATCTCACCAACAGGTTCCAAGAGAAAACTGACTAAACAGGCCTTGACCTCTCCTTCCCCCCTACTCCCCTTCCATTCTGCCTCCTGCAACTCTCATCTTCCCCTCCCACTCACAGCCTACTCTCATCCTTTAACCCCTCCATTTGCTCTAGGAACCCCATCCCATCCTCTCACGTCCTTCAAACCCACTTTCAGCCCCTCCCTGACTCTTCTCCTTAACTTCTCAACCTCCTCTGGTTTCTCTTCCTTCACAGTGCAAGCACGCTTTAGTCTCTGCCATCTTAAAAAAAGCTATCCTTGGTCCTACCTGCCTCTCCAACTACCACCCTACCTTCTTTCTATGTTTAAGTGCACTGCAAGAACTAAAATAAGTGATTTGTGCTCCTCTCCATGTTAAACTTCTACCTTTTGCATTCTACTTAAACCATTCTCACCAAAGTCTTTCATGACGTCATCCTAGCCAAAGCTCAGAAACAGTATTCCACCCTCTTCTTCTCTCACTTGTCACATGTTTTCAATGAAGATGATGGTACAGAATTAACCCTTGGCAAAGCATTTAGAACACCAAGCTTCAGTAATCACCCAGAGTGAAGCCGAGTGGATAGCGTTCTGACATTGTGCTCATGATAGAAAATCTAAATTACTATATAAAAGAAAAAAAAGAGAACTGAAGTAAAAAGTCACAGGATGTTCTAAGTAGGAGCTTCACATGCTATGCCAACTGACACAAGACAAGACAGTGCTTGGCATATAGAAGATAGAGTAAACCCCCGATTTAGGCATAGGTTGCATTCCCGGGCAGCCATGCATAAGTTATATTTCATGCAAGTGAGGGGAGCCGGGAAACTGACCAACACTTCCTTGTGGGAGCCAGGAAACTGACCAGTGCAGCCTGTGGACAAATGAGGCATCATTACAATTACTTCCATGAAAACCTGTCGCACAAGCCAGGACTGTATTTTCTTATGTCCCTATGCACAGCCTGCACTGGCCCTTCCTCTTCCCCCAAACTCACCATGCTTACCGTGCCCACAGAGATGTGTGCGTCTTGCAAGGGCCACCAGGAAAGTGGCTTCATATGTTAAAAAAGGTGCTTGTAAGAGCAATTTTTCAGCCTTAAGCAGGAATTTAACAATAGACCTTTTGTTACATTGGTGCACGTGAGACCTTGAGAACTCAGAAAACTTCTCCCACTGACAGACCGCATCAACTAAGGAGGAGACCCAAACCTTCCATACCAGCAAACATTGATCTTTAGGCGTGTGACCGTGATTTGCATACATCAATAAAGGCAAACATTTTTAGTAGTACAGTGACTTTATTTTGTGTTACAAATGACCTAGCAATTGCTCAGGCCCCAGGTACAAGCCATTAAATCCCCTTCTTTCACAGGAATGTGCTAGTCAAAGAGGAGTGAGACACAGCAGGGAAACAACCCTATAAAAGAGACATTTCAGTGCCCCTCATTCTCAAAGTGGTTCCTCAAAGCCTCTCTGATGTTAATGGCAGCCCTGTTGTGCTCTTCTGACAGCACTAGAGTCTGGCTGTTGAAACTGTGCACCCTTGAGCACTGTGCCTCGGTTGTCCACCCATCCTCAAATAGTTCACTAATTTTTACACAGATTATGCAAACAATAGCAGGCAGTTGCAACCATGGCGATATGATCCTCCATAAGGTCCACTCTCTCACAGAGGCATCTTCATCTCCCTTTCTGTCTGCCAAAGGCATGTTCCACTACCAGGAAGCATCAGCTGTTGTTGAGTCACTCCTTTTTGCTGTCCAGGTGCCTTGTGTAAAGTTTATGAGCCAGTGTTGTAAGGGCTAAGCTGGGTCTCCCCAGATCACTATGGAAAATCTTGTGGTCTAGAAAGTCAGTCCCTGCCTGAACCTTTCTGTACGAGCCAGTGTTCCTGAACATTCATGTGTCATGCACCTTTCCAGACCACCCCACATTTATGTCTGTGAAACAGTTACTGTGATCCATAAGAGCCTGAACTACCGTCGAGACGTATCCCTTCCTGTTGTACTCCGTGGCAAGGTGGGCTGGTGCTACAATTGAAATATATCAGAGGGGGAGCCGAGTTTGTATCTTCAAAAACAGCAAGAAGTCCTGTGGCACCTTATAGACTAACAGATATTTTGGAGCATAAGATTTTGTGGGCAAAAGACCTGCTTTGTCAGATGTAACTGAAATGTATGTGTGTGTGTTATTGATTGCCACAGCACAGTTAGGAAAGCTCACCTCTGCAAAGCCAGGCACCATGTCGTGCACATTCCCCAGGGTCACGGTCCTTGGCAGCACAATGTGATTTATTGCCCTGAATGCTTACAGAAGTGCAGCCTCAATGGTAGACTTCTCTGCTCCAAACTGATTTCCAATAGAGTGTTAGCAATTGACAGTCTCTAGCTTCCACGCAGCAATTTCCACATGCTTCTCTGCTGAGAGGGCAGCTCTCATTTGGGTGTCCTTGCATCAGAGTTGGAGGGCCAGTTCAGCACACGGCTCCAAGAAGGTTGCTTTACACATCCTAAAGTTCTGTAACCACTATTCTTCATCCCACACCCGCATGACAGTGTAATCCCATTGCTCGCTGCTGGTTTCTCTAGCCCAAAAGCGGTGGCCTACACTGTACAGGTGTTCTGTGACAGCCAAATGCAATGTGAGGTTGCTGCTGTCCATGTCACATGCAGTGTCTTCTGCCTGTGACTCTTCTTCCTCTGCCAGTAACTTCAGTGCAATGTCCTCACAGCACAGGAGAGAAGAATGGAATTCATGCTTTTTCACAGCAGATGCTGTAGGGCACAGCAAAGACCAGCGGTTTTACTAGCAGCACAAAAGGGAGCCAGCAGCCCCTGGGGGAAAGCAGTGCCTAATGAGACATTTTTCAAATTCCCAAGATGAACTGCACTCCATTTTGCCTTCCCACCATGGCTAGCGAAAGGTGTCACCAGGCATGATAGTCTCCATGCTCACAGTACACTACTCTTTCTGTCAATAAGGGAGATAAAAATGTAGGCATGATCTGTTGAAAGAGGGAGTCAGTGTAAACATGCTTGGCAACTTTTTTTTGGTGACTTCTGTATGTCAACATTAATTTAGTTGCCAAAACTTTGCAATCAGACATACCCTTAGAGAGACTGTACAATCAGAAAAGAGTTATCCTCTTAATGTGCAGGTACGGCTGTGTCTTTGAAGGCTGCTTTCAAAACAGTATCTAAAGCAACTCAATCTTTGAAAAACAAAGTATGATTCATTTGATTATAAATTAGATGCTGCTTCACTGAGAATGAGTAACTTGGAACAGAGCGGTAATTCTGTTGTTAAATCACAGAATGGTTTTGCTGATAAACATGTCAAGTTGGGAGCAAAAGTTGAGCGTAAAATCACAAGCAGTGCTTTCCAAATGAACAGTAAACAAGGAACACTGATTCCTCTACTATATCCCACAATGCCTCAAGCAGTTAAGTCATGTATCCCAGTACATAGTTAGAGGCCTAAACAGCAACATATGTCACCTCATTTAATTCTGAAGGATCCAAAAGCACATTACAAAGTACATTCTATGCTGGAAGAGTTAATTATCCACCACTAAATCACAATTTTCTTAAGGGTAGAACAGGGGCCAGCACCTATCTGAAGCGGAGTTCCAAAATTGACCTTTTGACATCTATGTACGGTCCAAGTGCCTGTGATACTTTTTAAAGTGACTAACAGTCCTACTTCCAACAGCTTCATTAATAAATAAATAAAGATGCAGAGCTTTATCATTTAAGTGGTGGTTTGTAGCATTAGCTGTTTGTTTGTTAACCCACAAGTGGCATGGCTTTGAGCAAGCTCTTGGCTGCATGGGAAAGGGAGTGGAGAGACTGAGCTCCTGCCTCACGTGCTGATGAAAATCAGCTCACGTGCCGCTCTTGGCACCTATGCCAGGGTTGCTAACACCTGAGGTAGAAGATAGTACAAACAGATTTATAAATGGCCTAGGACAGCACATGAAGATTCATGTCAATGAAACATCAGGCCACTTTTTAAAAAGAATCTTTCTAGGTCTGAGGATGGATGTGGCAAGGGGATAAGAAAAGAAGCAGCCACTCTGGTCCTCACCTTAAGTTGTATAAGTGCTGCTAATGGAGCACAAAATCCCATGACCTGGCTACTTCCAGCATCTCCCTGGGAATTTAACAGAAAGGCAGAGACTATAGCTTGGATAAAACCGGGAGGGAGTTTGAAAGCCCTGGGTTTGTGGAACCTCAATTTGGGAGTGAGGTTCAGCAGGGTTTGGTTCACTGCCAACCTGTGCAAACTGAATCCACTGGGTTCAGTTCACACACCCCAAACAAACCATATCAGTAGGAATTTCCACAGCATTAACAACTCCAAACCTTACATTTATGTAGGACTGGAGTGAGCAAACATCTCAACTGAAAAGGTGATCACTCTTCTCGGGAAGAGTGGCAATTGTGGCTAAAGAGAGGATTCCAGCCACTATTGCTAGACACATGGGACTTCTCACAAGTACTAAGTTAACTTGGTACTGATTATGCAGTGTTATGCATTAACCAATGACACAGCTGAAGAATGTAAAAGACTTCTATAAAAAACTACAAAGTGTTGTGAACCAGAAAATAAAGAAGGATATCTTGATTTGGTGGGTGACTTCACTGTGAAAATCTGAAGCATAAATACAGGCAGGGAAGAAACCATGGGGAAAGAAGGCCTAGGCAACATGAATGAAAGTGGAGAGCACTTCAGTAACATTTGCTCTTTCAACAGATTGGTGATAGGTTGTGTTTTTCCACACAAAAGGATACATAAGGTCACTTGGGTTTCAGTGGGCCACCAGTCAGAAAACCAGACTCATCACATCTGTATCAGCAGTTCTTTCAGAAGATCAATGCAAGAGGCCCATGCTAGAAGAGAAGCACACGTGGATTCAGACCACCGATTGGTCATGATACATCTTAAATTCAAGCTCAAGAGGCACACCATAAAAGTGACCAAACCTGGATTGAGATTCAATAAGGAACAGCTCACAGATATAGAGACAAGAGCCAGTTTCCAAGTGGAGGTGTCAAACCAATATGCACTTCTGACAAACCTCGTTCGGAAACATGCTACCATGGAACAATGGGAACACACCAAAATGGACTGGAAAGAGACCTGAGATAAAACAATAGGAAAGAGAACAAGGTGTCACAAAGAATGGAGCACAGCAGAAACTCGGCGAAAACTGAGGGAACAAAAAAGACAGAAAAGCAGCAGTCAGGAATAGCAAAACAAGAGCAGCCAAGGAGGAAGCTCAGAGACTGTATTCAGAAGTTATCACAGAAGTTACAAAGAATGTAAAACAGAATAAGAGGAACTTTCTGGAAAACCTCGCACAACAAGCTGCAGGATGGAGAAACCTGAAAGATCTGTATGACATCACACAGAAGCTAGCTGGGTCATGGCGCACAGTGGATCAGCCAGTAAAGGATAAGGTGGGGCATGTGCTAACAAACCCAGGAGATCAGCATAGTAGATAGCAGGAACATTCTAAAGAGCTACAAACCACTCTGCCCACATGGAACCACTGGAGTTACCATCTGCAAATATACCTCTGCAAACTAACAGTAGCAGACCTACAAAAAAAAAAGAAATTAGAAAAGACATTGCCCATCTGAAAAGTGGAAAAGCACCTGGGCCAGACAACATCCCCGCAGAAGCAATCAAGGGAGATAGTGAGATAATAGTCAACATGATGTATGCTCTATTTGGCACTGAAGAAATTCCACAAGACTGGAAACATAGCTATCTTATCAAGCTTTCAAAGAAAGGCAACCTGAAGGAATGCAATAAGTGGAGGGGCGTCACGTTACTGTCTATTCCAGGAAAAGTGTTCAATAGGATTCCCTTGGACAGAATGAAGACAGAAATTGATAGACAGCTCAGGGAAGAACAGGCCAGCTCCTGAAGAGAGAGATTTTGTACCAACCAAATAGCAACTCTCAGAATGATCACAGAATAGTCATTTGAGTGGAACTCCCCCCTGTACATAACCTTCATAGACTTCAAAAAAGCCTTCAACCACGTTAATAGAGACACTTTGTGGAAACTGCTGGAACAGTGTGGCATCCCATCCGATATTATTAACCTGATCCATTCAACACATGAACCCTCAACATGCCAAGTTGTTCACAATGGTGTCTTGACAAAATCCTTCAGCTTACTCTCAGGTGTGCAACAAGGGTACCTACTATCACCTTTCTTGTTCGTGATCACACTAGACTGGATTACGAAAAGGAGAGACGGCCATCAACAGGGTTATTCAGTGGACACTTTTCAAACAGCTAGAGGACATTGATTTCTCTGATGTGACACCTACATGAATGCACAGAATAAAAGGCCATAATACTAGATAAAACGACCTCAATGACAGGACTGAGTATTAACAAGAGAAAGACCAAGACAATGAGGATCGACCAGTCCAACATCATCATCATGATACTGGGAGGCGATGACCTGAAAGATGTGGAGCAGTCCACCTACTTGGGGAATATTATGGGCAGAGATGGGGGATCAGACAAGGACATCAATGCCAGGATAGGGAAAGCAACAGCTGTATTCAAGAATCTTTGTCCCATATGGAGTTCACAAATAATATCTGCAAAGACAAAACTGCGGATCTTCACCACAAATGTGAAAAGTGTGCTCTTGTCTGGATGCAAGACCTGGTGTACTAAAAAGTCTTCAAATCACAAACTACAGACATTCATAAACACACGCCTGAGGTACAGTTTTTGCATCAAATGGCAAGAATTTGTCACAAACGAAGAACTTTGGAACAGGGGAGGACAAGAGCCACTTGATGTTCAAATCAAGAGAAGAAGTTGGGGATTGCTAGGACACACACTCAGAAAACCATCATTCAGCATAGTCCATCAAGCTTTCACATGGAACCCACAAGGAAAATGCAAAAAGAGGAAGACCCCAGATAAAGTGGAGAAGATCTACTGAAATTGAAGGACAATAACTGGAATGCTCCTGGAGTCAGTAAGAAGTTTTGGCCCCAGAGAGAGTGAAGTGGAGGAGACTCGTAGATGACCAATGCTTTGCTCGGAGTACAAGGGTCTAAGCCAGTAAGTCAAGTTAACTTTTAAAATACCCCAAACACTGCACTATCCTATAAAAGCAAATCTCAAAGTTTCTTCCTAGACAAAAACATACACAGAGTCATTTATTGTTACTAAAATTAATCCCCATAAACCCAGTCATCTGCAGTCACTGATGCACAAGTTTTGGGCTACCTTCTGAGCAGCAATAAGGTAAAACTGGCACTTCAGTGCACTAGATAAATTGAGATGACTGAAGTGAATTACTGGCACTTCTCTATTTGAAAGGAGGCTTCCAGAGCATGTGCTTCCTTTCAAGTCATACATGCTGCCACCACTAATACTGACAGGGAAACTAAGCGTTAAGATGGTCTTTGTACAATGAGTGAGGGTCACAGTGAAAGAAAAAGCAGGAAAAACATACATATAAGACCTTAAACTTCTGTTAAAGAGACCTGTTATCCTAGGGTTTTTTGTGGTTGTTTTGTTTAAAGGATTAAGATTTTTATGTTAATAATGTATTTCCTTAAACTTGAAGATTAACATTCATTCTGTACCATGGTTAATTTTTTTTAAAAAATTAGAATAAAAAACATGCACTTCCGAAAAAATCTGTCAGATGCAGATTACTGACTTAAATTTGCCAGATAAGAAGTTACAAAGACCAAATTATATATACGGTGGGAAAATAAATATTTGTCATTGAATCTGAAGATGAGATTCATAAGAACTTTTCATAAGTTTTATATTCTGTCTCCAGGATTTTTTAAATACACAAAGCCATTCCTCGCTCCCCTCCCATTTTTTGTGTTCAGCATTACCATAATTTTACCGCAAGTCAATCTTTATTCACAGTTCTTTAAAAAGAAACAGGAATGGTTGTACAAAACCTCTTTCAGGTGAAGAATATGGTACTTAAAAACTGCACTAAAAAAAGTTGGGCACATTCATTCTCATCATCAATTTAAATAGCACAGCCCTGATTTGCCCCATTATGTTTGAGCTGTACCATGACGCAGGAGAGAGAGGAACAGACATAGGGAATCTGGAAAGGCATTAGAGACAGTGTGGAGGTGCAGTGTATGCACTATGCATGTGGACCAAGGAGGATGGTATCAGGGCCTAACCCAAGGTACAACTGGAATGGTTATTGTAGCTGCAGCCAGAGGAGGAAGATACTGTGGTCAGTACAGACTTCTTAGTGGAGCCTTTAGAGTCCTCTTCTTTAGGTATAAACTTTGGAGCTACTGCATTTGCTGGACTACCTGCTGATGGGTATATTGATGCACTGATACCTGTGGCTGCTGAAGCCAGGCCAGCACATGAAGGATATATAAATACATATATATATTTTTGTGGAGTCTCTTTACAGGGAATGAGGTCTCTTTCTCACAGAATAGTTCAGTTTTAACGAAATCACATGGTCATTATTTGCTTACAGCATGACGTAGGAAGCTAATCCAATCTTATAGGGAGAAAGGGGAATTCAGACTCCACAACTCTCAGCAAGCGCTTTTCAAGATAGGTCTTCTGCCTGTCCCCCTTGGTTTGCAAGATCCGCAGACCTTGCAAACAGATGGGGGGTGGAACTCGCTGAGACAGTTGGAACGCCCATTGCCAAGGGGTAAAGACATTTAGCAGGTGTGACAGGGCTTGTAGCCCGAAATACTTGGTATAACACAAGTGAAAAAGCTGGAGATAGAATAACTGAGGGCAAAGGCCCTGGAAATAGAAAAGAGGTCTGACGGAGGGAATCCATCAAAAAGCATGAGGTATATAGTGTGCAGGTATGGGCTGGTGGACATTGCTAGCTAAAAATCTCCAGTGGAGTGAGCACGTACGCATCTACATCCTGCAGTCCAACATGCATATGGGCATACACTTGAAGAACATTAGTGTTGTCCAAGTTTAAGCACAGAAAACCTCCTGTAAATTATTTCCCAGAAAACCTCCTGATCTACTAATTAGACTGTTAAATCCTTTATATATCATTACATTGCAACATCTATTTCAGTGGCCCTTTTTTCACTGCGCTAAAGTGCTGGTCCAATGTAAATAATGCAAACCTTCTCACTGGCAGCACATAACCCTTCAAGAGAAATTCTGCACCACAGGATTAAAAATTCTACGCATGTATTTTTAAATTTGGTGAAGTTCTGCATATTTTGTGTGTCAAAGTAAGGCAATATAATATTGCCAATTTCTATTATTCGTGGCCATTTATTTCACAACACCTTTGGACAAGTATGTCTGTAATGACACAGACAACTGATTCAGTGAATATTTTTGACAAATAGATTCTGAGTAAAAATTTATTTAAAAGACAATACAGAACCACATTTCCTGCACCCCTCAGAAGCAGTGCAAAAGCTGGAGGGAGACAGGAGTAATGGAGGAGCTGAAGGAAGAGGAGATAATTACTGAGAAAGAACCTGAGTGTGAACCTGGAAGATTGTTGGGTATAGACTATAAGAGTATGGAACAGGTTTTTTTGAGGGTGGGAAGAACTTGTTAGGGAGTTTCCCCTGTGCAGAGTCTAGCTGACCCCTAGCCTCTCCCATTTAGTCAAGCACATCTGTTCCTGTCCATATGTATCCCTCCAGCCCCATGTGGCCCTGCAACCCCTCACCATTCTCATATGTCTCTGTGCCCCTACTGAGCCACGACAGTCGCTATGCAGCCCGGCACTCCTCTGAACATGCGACAGGCCATGCACCTCCCTCCTCACTGGTGTGCTTCCACTCCTATTCAGCCCTTGTGTCAGAATGTCCTCCGCCCATCTGAACACTTCCCCCCGGCCCACCCAAGCAGCCCCACCTTATCTGTATGCTCCTAGCCTCTGTCTCCTGATCTGGCCCAAAAGGGGCTGTGAAGAAGGCAAGCTCTCTTCCCTAGCCAGCCAGGAGCTGCTACTCTGTTCTATCATCACAGCACCCTCTGGTGAGGTGAAAGGCAGAACTTCAGAAACTTTCTGGCTGACATTTTTTGCAGTGCAAAAAATTAAAAATGTACACAGCTTCTTAATTATGTACATGTGCTGTGGTGCAGAATTCCCCACCCGGATTAACCTAAGTGCCAGCTATAGTTTTATCATTTTTGCTACCCTATGTCTCATGTCCCAAAACCACACATTTAAAAGCATCTAAGCTTCTACAAAGAAAAATTTAAAATATTTTTAAATTTTAAATAAAAGTTTTTGAAGACAAAAAACTGGAAAAATATATGTCCTCTCATTAATAAAAGCAAAGGAGCTGTGTTAGTCTATACAGTACCAAAACTCTCATTAATGTATTTTGTACCAAAAAGTTTGTGTTAAAACAAAAGTCTCTGTTCATTTGGATACATACTATTTTCTTAAATCAGCCCACAAAGCTTAGATTTGTCTTGTGCATAGAAGAAAGATGCTTGAAATTCAGATCATTTTCAATTCTAAGAGTTTTTCACCCAGTACAGGCATATTTAAGGAATATAAAGTTTGTAACAGAAAATAAGACAACTCAGGCTTTAGACCACAACTCATCAAGGTATACTGAAGCTATCAGCCTTGACGCAACTACTCATATGCAGTAAAATTAGACACATGCTTGAGTAATTTGTTAAGCAAGGGCCACAAGCACTTATCTGCACTTGATTCAGAATCACTTTAAGTTACTTTATCAAAATAAAAGTGATGACTATAAGTGAATGTCTGTGGGACTGCACTCCACATAACCAGTTACCTTATATAAGTTAAAATTGGCAATTGGCTAATATAGCCTCAGGATGCATAAACCAAGGAGAATTAATTACCATCTCACACCAGAAACCACATGAAGTATGCAAAGAGACTGATGGGAGCGAGCTTGCCCTATTGCACTGCCCCTTTCCTTTCAAAACACCAGGGACATCAAGCTTCCAACAGCATTAAGACTTCTTTGTAATTATAAAGTTTTCTAAGAATTGCTCCGTCTGTGTGTGTGATCTGTTTTAACCAACAGTTAAGGCAGCCATTCTACACAGTTTCTTTTATCAGCACGTGATGACATTTGTATTTTTTAAAAAACACCATTAATTTAACAGATGAGAAACTGCTGCTTTTATGTTAAAAATGCACCATTACATTTGTAGAGTTTTCATAGTTTCTTGACTTAAGTAAAGCTGTACACTGCTTTTGTAACTGACAGCTCAATCTCCACTACTATTTCTCTGACCCAATGAACCTTTCCTGTAATGTTACACCAGAGAGCTGCCCTGCTCTGTGTTTCAATCTTATTAAATACTTTAAAGATTTTAATCAGCCATTCACTGGCTGCTAAGTGAATATTATATCCTTTTCCTGTAGACATCAGATACTATAGCACTTTAGTTTTAGAATTTGTTACTACTGAATAAAAGAAAAAACAACCCACAAACAATCCATAGTTTGTTATTTAGTACTGGAATGGTATCCAACACACACCCTCACAACTGCATAAGTCCATGAGGCTTATTTACTTAGACAATTAATCTGATTACATTTGAAACAACTGCACAGTAGGCTATTTATAACAAGGACAGGAAGAGCTGTGATCATTTGAAACCAAGAACCGACATTCATGACAAAAGATTCTGTAGCTACCCAGTCAAAACTATTCTAAGTATAGCAACATGATTTATGGGCACTGTATGCATTGTGCATTATTTTAAATAGCCATAGTGAAAATATGGGCCAGCAACATTAGTTACTTGAGGTTCCATCTGTAGATATGTTTTTTTCTTTCCTTCTTTTTTTTTTTTTTTAAGGAAGTTGTAGATTTACCCATTCTATACAACCAAGTTAAACAACTGCAGGTGATATGCATAATAAATAAGGTAGTGCTTTTTAATATTACATTTTATGTCATAATTTGATCTTGCAATTCAAACTATTAATGTTAGTAATCTCATGGAACTTCATCCTATCTAAAATGTATGTTTATTGTCTGAACTAGTTTGTATTATGATGATTCAATATAGCTTTAAGAGATGAGCAAATATTAGACAACTCTTCCTTACTTGGGCTACAGCACTAGCTGTCAGTCAGCCATGATTTAATAAAGTAATCAAACTAATTATGAAGAGCTCCTCTGAACAGTACCTCAATATGGGTTTTGTTGGTGACTGTGGCCTTTTTGTAGTTTAAAAATACACTAACATTTCTAAAGCAAATGAAACTTTTCTGAAGTGGATTATCTATCTTTTCACTCAACTATTAAACCATTAAAAGGCAAAAAGTAAGCTAAAGGAGGATACAGCATAATTTACAAATGGAAGCTCATATCACCATGCTGCCTTAGGTTCTTGCTCTACTTTCTCCAGTGTTCCTGTAAGCTGAGTGCTTGGACAGCCACCCTCATGAGATTCAAATGCCACCTAGCTGATTAGCACAGGGTCCACAGCCGCACACACACGCTGCATGTGTTTCTACTTGTGGTACACATGCATACATGCCTTGGTGCACATAAAATTTATTCCACACATACATAGAAAAAATAGAGGGCCCATTGCTCTTTACCTGTATATCGTTTCTTATTAGTAGCATTAATTTCACACAGCATGCAAGCATGGGGTTTTACGTAAAAATGAGAGATGATGAAAACACAGAACTGCTAGTTGAGGTGTTGTGCTGCCACCTTACAAGTACATCCTTAACAATAAATGTATCATTTCAGCTGTATTGGATGCCCCCTTTTACCGCATGAATGAAGGTAGTATAAGCCCACTACAATAATCTAACATATTTCACTGGGAAGGAAGGGGAAGATGATACAGAAACCCTTCAAACACTCTCCCTTTATGCTGACTCTGAAAAATACATAGGAAAGATGCAAATCGTCTGGAAAAGTGATACTTCAAAGTACTCTATTCATTTTAGTGTCATCTAGCCACAACACTGCAATCAGAAGAACACATTTTTTCATGATAATTAGGTCTGGGGTGGAAAGATGCTAATATAAAATGTAGTGCATTTTTGGGGTTAATTCTTTCTTACTATGGTGCCATGACAGTACTGTTGTTATGGAAAAAGTGAAAAATATCTGTAATATCAGATGCGGCCAACACCCACACCTCTGAATCTCAGAGCTAGTGTTCCTTCACTGTTTTTCCTTAAATGTTCAAATGTCAAATGAAATTTGCATTAATGATTGGGATTATTACAAACAATATGCAAATTAGTAAGAAAAGGAATAAAAAAAACCATGGGATCCATGGGTTCCTGAGAGGATTTCTTCATCTTCCCTAAATCCACAGAGAACAGATACGTAAATTACTCTTCTTTCTCAAAGTAATTTCAGGAAATGTATTGACTTGTAAATAAGCCAGCCTGTAACAGCATTCTAAGTTAGTCTCACAATGCTAAAGCCACTCAGTATGTATATATGTGAAAACATAACTTGATTGCCCTACTGCAGACCATATGCCTACAAATTTCATTTTCAGGAGGAGGTGAATAAAAAACAAAGTGAAAAATAAATATAGCAAGACAATAAGCTAACCGCCAAAACCCAGCATTACGGTTGGGCATCAAGAAATAATGATGCAGAATTCCAGACAGATTTATTACTTTTAGTCAAACAGATATTAGACATGTATTTTGAGATGTACTCAGAGAAATTCACAGATTTTTCATTAGTCATGTACTCAACATTTTCTACTCTGCAGATCTTTGTTTTGCAGGACATCCTTCTGTGAAAATACGTACATTAAACATTCACAATTAAAAAAAGGCCCAGAAGATTTTGTAGGTTGATTTTTTATGTAACAATCATTTTGACAAATTAAAGGGGAAGGTAAGAGTAATTATTTATACAGTTTTCATTCCCATATGAAGTAATTTGATTATAAAGAATAATTTGACTGCATTTGAAGTCTACTAGCAGTACACAGAAAGACCTAGGACAATTAGAAAAATGCAGTGCAGACACCAGTTTACCTTGTTGATTTAAATATTGTAAGATACGTATACTTTCATGTTTAAAATATGGTGGAGTTCTGCCTCAGATTTGAGGCTTAATGCAGACATTGACTCAGTGGGTTCTGTCAGTTTACTTCTCATCGGTGAAGCAGGCATTCATCTCCATGCTGATTTTCGAAGAAAGATTTTGTCACACTGGACTGACATTGTTACAATCCAGTTTGTTTCAATCAATTTGCAAGTGACTCTAGAGGTAGGTAATACGGGTTTAAAAATTAAATAGAAAAAAAGTAATTGTGAACAAAGGGTGGAGAATGAAAGTGTGGAAGATATACTGGAATGGAATAAAAAGCAGTCAAGTAGCACTTTAAAGACTAGCAGACTGAAGAAGTGGGTCTGTCCCATGAAAGCTCACCTAATAAACTATTTTGCTAGTCTTTAAAGTGCTACTTGACTGCTTTTTGTTTTGATAGTGTATAGACTAGCACGGCTTCCTCTCTGTTACTATGAAATGGAATAAGTATTACAAAATTAAGTGCAGACTGCAATAACTGTAGTGAAACAGCAAATACAAGCACAGGACATGCCTAACTTCTCTCTTTTGTTGTCACTTATCTTTCTGAATGACTGGATTTGCTGCTTCTTTTCTTCTCGAAAAGCATAGATTACAAAGGAGACACCTGGAAAAACAAAATGTGGTCTCTGTTCAAGCCTACTCCCGCCATCCCAACCCCAAATCAGCTTCCACGCTCCTCCCCCGCCTTCTCTTTTCTTTCCCAAAAGCAATGCCTCAGGCACAGGCATGCAGACTCCATCTTTCAGGTAGTTCAGGCTCACCACATCTTCCTTCATGTGCCAAGATGTCCCAATAAACACAGCTTTGCAAGTACAAGTTTTTTCAGAATCTGTACCATGGCCCACACAAATGATCTCAGTACAGTGAGGAAGTCTCTTTACCAGTCTAGCAGCTCCCCAAAGACCACTTTATTGAGTCTGTATGTGCGCACGTGCACACGCACACACACACACTTTGTTTTTTACAGTCAGAATACACATATAGTGCACTAAGAATGTTATTTTAAATGGAAAAGTTTAGATCATACAACAAATTACTCATACTAATTATTTAAGCTTTTAATCAATAAAAGTTCATGTCATACGCATTGGGGAAAAGAAAAGTTCATCCAGCTCAGCTCCACAATCCACAAGTGCTCTGCTTTGACAGGAAGAAGTGATCATCTTTTGTGAAAAATATCACACTAATGTGGATTGCTCAAAGTCCTTAGCAATTAACAGGGTCAGGGAAAAATGCTTGGTTCTTTCTCTCCTACTGTGCAACCCTGGGAGAACCACTTCACCTGTCTCTCTGCTTCAGTTTGCTTATATGTAGAATGGTGATAATAGTATTTACACTAGTTTGTCACATGTTTACAGTTCTGTGGATGAGAAATGCCAAGTGAGCAGCTATGCTAGAGCAGAGCGGAGATGCTAGAGCAGAGGGGAGGAAGCTTTTTACTTCGGGCCCCACTTTTCGTTCCTGCAAGTAACAGGTCCCCCCAACCTGTCTAATATAATCCAAACCAATGCAAACTTTGGTTATATTCATACGAAAAAAAACCCAAACCCTCTCAGCATTTGTAAGAAAATAAGTCTGTAGCGCGTAAAAACTTTATTAAGTGGTATGTAAATGTGTATACACATACATGAAAACTGTAACACATTTCAACATTTTTAATGAGATGGATGAGCCTCAGACCCAGGAGCTGATCATGGTGGCCCCCCTTTTGAAATTTCACCCCCGCAAAGGGGCCTGTCCCCCTCTTTGTGCACTCCTGTTCTAGAGTACAGTAAAAATATAATATAATGGAGGGATAAATCTCATGTAGATTTCTATATGCTTAGGATATTAAAAAATAAAACCATTAGTTGAAACAAAAATGTTACATTTAGCTTTTGGCTGTTAAATGTAAATCTTCAGTGAAATTAATGAATTTAAGTCATTAATTGGGGGGGGTGCACTTAATATGATTCTGTCTTTGAGGAATGCATAGCTCTAAATGAAGTCAATGGGAACCACGCATGTACATCCAAGGTCAGCATTTAGGCCTTAAAATGGGTTGACATGTTTTAAAAAAATCAACCACACAACCCTATTTCCTGAGACACACACTGAATGAAAAACAGATTTTGAAGAATTCACAGGAGTAGTAAAGTAATGTCATTTTCTTTCATAGTTTAACAAAATTTGACTTATTTAATAAAATAAAATAAAGCCAGCTAAAATTAGAATAGAAAATTAGCTATGATGCTCTGAAGCAGCCAACAGTCTATTGACAGAAGTCAGAAAGGGGGAAGGAGGTCCAGAGGTTAGGATAGCCTGGTAAACAGCAGAAACTGCTCAGACAAAATATTCTTGTATCATGCTGGGCAAGTCACTTAGCCTCTTTGTGCCTCAGTTGCCCTCTGTGAAATGGGAATAATAGTACCTTACAAGACATATTCCCTCTAAACTGCACAGCTGCCTAAGAACCCCTGAGCAATGGGCTCAGGACTGTTGTGGGGAGAGAAGTCTCTCTCCAAACCCTGGACCTGCCACCACCAAAAGAGAGGCACCTCTGCCCACAGGCCCCAGTGTGGAGTTTCTCTGAACTTGCCAGGGATGAAGTACTGATGGTCCTCTGCCAGCCCTGGCACAGAGCTGCCACACCTAGGGGAGAGGTGCCTCCTTCCCTTGCTTTCACTCAGCCTATCTTGAACATGTCCCTTCCTAGACAGGCCCTGATGGAGCTGCTGCAGCCATGGAGAGGTGTTTTTCATTTGCCTATGGCTGCTGCAGTGAAAGAGCAGGGAGTAGTCCTCTGTCCCCAGGATGGCCTCAGTCCCCTCCAAACCACTCATTTCCAGCCCTACCCAGTACCTGCATCTCCATCTGGAGCACTCACTCCCCCACTACACCCTAAATCTTGCATCCCAGGCCTTATCCCCGAACCTACACTCCAAGCCAGAGCTGTCACCTGCCATACCAGCGCTCAACCCCAGTCCTTCCGCACTCTTAATCCCACAGCCTCTCTCAGCCACACACTGCCCATGTGTGGAGTGAGTTTTGTGAAATGCACTAATATGGATGTTATGTACCACACATCACCTCCATATTGGTACAAATAAAATTCACTCTTCACATGGATATAAAAATTATAGGGAACACTGATTAGGAGATATTTAGATATTATGCAATGGTTTAGTGAGGGGATAGCAGAAACAATTTGCTTGTTTTTGCTCTTTCTACAGTGTTCAAGGCATTTTAAAGCTACAGACTATATAACTAAAGACAGCAATTTCAAGCACATGATTAGCTCAAGAGCAGAGCAAAAATTCCAGGACTATCAGAGAAATTCTCCCCACTACAAAGCCAACCATCCAACCAAAAGCTGATCAACTTTTCCTCAAGCAAAGAACAAACTAGTTTTCAGACTGGCCACAAAGAATGTCACCAGTGTTCTCTGGGACATTACAACATAGTACATTCTTCAGAGAGAAAGGTCAGCTTCCCTTATATGATGACATGGACAGCAAAAATCAAAAAGAATGAAAGTGGCTAATGCATGCAAGTGACTTCATCCGACATCAAAAAATTCAGCCATTATTGCTCAAATATTTGGCTTGTTAGGGGTGGATGAGGCAATCCCAGGCAAAAACAAAAAACAACCAAAAAAAAGTGACAAGGCTAATTTTCTTTTGGACATCAACAGAAAGAGAACTAAAAATTTGAACCTCATCAGCTGATCTCTTCCAAAATTCCAGATTGCTGATGTAAATAAAGAATAATGTGTAGATCACTGATACACAAGTTCTCAGCAGTCACTCTCTGAAGGGTTGCTTGCCTGCAATTACCCCAACATTTTCCACATCCAGTTTTTAATAAACTGGAATCCTTTCCCACCACCACCAAAAAATGAGCCATTAAGCCAGATGAAATGACTCCACCTTACTGCTGTTTTTCAAAAATTATATCCATTAAATCTAACAGATTACCTTACTTAGCTTCTAAAACCCAGATTTGATGGAAATCTGCCTATTGTTCTTCATGTAACAATAAAAAACAAATCAGACAGAGGTCAAAGAAAGTATTAGCACTGAAATGAGATTCTTCTTTTGCTCTTTTTTTTTCTTCCCCTTTAAACAGAAAATGGAATCAGTGCCATGACAATTAACGGTAGAGTTAGGGTTGTGCCCTCATTTCCATTATGAACATTTGTTTTTAGGTACTTATAAGTTTTAAGATGAAAACTACCCAACCTGGTACATAGGGTCTTAGCTATAGGACATTACAAAGCCCTATTAAGCCATTTTTAAATTAAGCACACAGCATATGCACAGATGCACAAACATAATACACAGACAAACACAACAGAAGTATTTTTGAAGTCTGTCACATATAACGGAATCAAAGAATTTAGAAACTGTTTAAGCATAACAGGCATGTGTTTAAAAAAAAGGGAATCAATTAGAGTTCTTAACACACCCTGGAGTGGCAAATCTTTTCAGAAATCTAAAAAGTAGAGGCAAGGATTAAAAACAGAAAGTTGTGTTTCTTTAAATAAAGATTACTATATTATATATAATTGTCAGCACTGAATTACCGCTGTTCAGTGGCAACAGATAAGCTGTAAAGAAAAATGTAGGATCATCTTCTCTAACACGGGAATGAAGGCAGTTCAGTGGATAAAACTGACCAAGACAGGGGATGATCCTGTGACTCCCTGCCCCCAACATCCAAGCTATCAACACTATTACCCTGTTGAATAAATACAGATTTCGGAAAGACTAAACCTGTGAGGTCCTTGTTGGAAAGTCCCTGAGTAAATTATAACACTTGATGATGACATTCCTGTATCTCTTGGAACCAATGAGAGGAAATAAGGGCAGGTCATTATGAGCCACTTGCCTTTACAACCAGCTGTAAAAGACAATGCAGACAGGAAGCTTCCCACCGAGATCAAGGTACACAATCCCCTGCTAAAAATAAACAAGCAGCGATAGTCACATCTGCTGGAGAATGTCATTTGAGACTGAACTCCCAGGTGCTAAAGCAACAGGAAGAGAATGACGCAGTACTTAGTACTGCAAAAAGACCACAAAATAATAATTGCAGATTGGTGATAGATCACCTTTTGTGTTAAAATCAAGATAAATACCACAGAGCAGTAAATTTACTCAACGAATCAGATAAAGAATTTACATTTTCTTGTATTTTCTACTTATTCCTCAGCTTCCAATTGCAAATACCATGTACTTTCAATGAGTCCTTCCTATCAAAAATCCTAGGAGAAAAGATATAGAACAAGTTTTAATAAACATCTCCTTTCAAACCTTTTGCTTCTCTCCCACAGCAAGTCTCTAATGCTCAGTTAGTTACTGGCAAAGGAGCCCCACTTGATATATTTCTGCTATTTGTGATCATCTGCCACTAACAAGTTTAGGGTCAGGGACAGCATAAAGGATGACACTGCGGTAGGGAAATGTGGGTAACAGGTGAACACCTTTCTCCCTTCGTAGACTGCTATCCCTTTACTCACTTGACCAACGGAGTTTAAGTTTAAAGTGAAGTCACAGAATCAATGTAGTAGATGACATTGCCCTCCACTTTGTACTAAACCCAGAAATATCTGTGCAATTTTCAATGGCTTTGCCACAAGTGAAATTTTCTAATCTCTCAGGCACTTGTATAGACCAGTTTTTGCTCCCGGATGAAACAGTAAGGCTGTGTCTACGCTAGCACAGAAGATCGACCCACTCGGGGTTGATCTTCCAGGGTTCAATTTTGTGTGTCCCATTAAGGACATGCAAAATTGACCTCCCAGGGGTCACAGTGGAACCCTGAACTCCTTGAGTATCTGCAGTTGACTTACTGTGTCTAGTGTAGACGGCCTAACAGTTGAACATAAAGTGACCTAATACTGTGGACAGCCAAGGTCTATGAGGAGGCCTAGCATACTTTAGCTTCTCTGAAAGAGGACAGTCTCACTTCCTTTGTGTAAGTCAATTCCCCATGGTTTATACAACCACAATTTTCAAGAGCAGTACTTCCAAAATACTCTCAGAGGCTAGAGAAATTCCACAAGTTATGGAGAACATGGTGGTCATACTTTCTCAAGTGGCAGTACTTGTTATTATCAACAGTGGCAAAGCATCTGAGAAGTAAGCAGCACCACAGCCAAATGGATGTGGCTGCTGGGTGCTAATTGGTCAAATGTCTCTGAAGATGGAAGATAACTAATAAGTCAGTATTAGTGGAGATGTTATGATTTAGAATGATCTGCTTCTATAAACATAAATCTTAGATGTAAATTTGTTACAGAAAAGTCAGCTCTCCTTATATAAAAGGGACGTAAAAAGAAATAGCATATAGTGAACTGGATTCAAAAGGTCCAGACAACAAGATTAACTTGTGTAGGTTATCATATTAGTCACATTTTCTCCTTACACTCTTTATCAGTCATTCCTTTTGTGTTGGAAGGAAGAACCACACCACCCTACAATGCCAAATACACTAATGCATATCTGATCTCCTTATCAATCCTTCCACGATGGGGCTTGATTTGCTCAAGGCATTTACTGGAGATTCTTATATCCCATCCATAGAGCTCCCTGAAAATTATTTAGAAGACTCAATAGGAACGCTGCTCTGGGCACTGTCAAAGATCCTCTCCTATTGTCAAAACACAGGAATGGTGCTTTTGGACAAATCTAAAGGGAAGAAAACTTATGTAAACATCATCATCATATGGAATGAAATTAGAATTTGGATTTGTAAGTAAAAGGGGGGAAAAGAACAGCATTTTGTTACAGCGATCGCATTTCTAACATTTTCACTTTAAATTATTTGTATTTTATAATGAACATTTATCACACCCAACATTTAAAAGGAGCATATCCCCTTTCCACTTTATATCTACAAATCACCTTCCCGAATCCTTAGCTAGTTAGCTGCCTTCTCTTGCTTATTCTGTTAAAGTGCTACATTTCTGCTGCTTTGGTTTGCTGGAGTGCAGACTAACACAGCTACCTCTCAGTTACTATTCTCTTGCACAAGCTGGCTTTTATATGAACAAATGTTTTGCTCTTTAGCATCACTCCAGGACACCTGTCATGCCCGAGGAAGAAACAATTTTAGTGACTGCTTGCAAGGAAATACACACAGCACACACACACACAGGCTACCACTAACGGATCTGTATTTATATATACACATACATGCACGTTCTTTTAAAAACAGAACATATGGGTTGCTGATGGGAGTTGCAAGGGAGGGAAGTGAGAAGCTGCTCCTAGAAAGAAATAAAATTAATAAACATTTTTTTCTTATTCATAATGTAACTACAAACTACTCCCTTACGTAAGTCATTCAGTCCCACTGGACAACACAACCTCAGGGCTGACAACTCATTCCAATGGAAACATTATCGCATATTCAACCTTTTGAGTATTCTGGCATCAAATCAAGGAAGCTGTGGTTAAGGTGCTGAGGCCAGCAAGCACCTAGAAAATAGAGCTGGTAAATTAAAAGGCTCCAACTGAGAAAGGTAACCAGTGATGGCTTAATAGCAACCAACCAACACCGATGAAAACAAGGGGGCTTTTACATCTGGACAGACTGAACAAAGCAGATCAGTAGTGCATGCACTGTGGTTCCGGGCACATCACGGCAATATAATTAACCTTCACAAGGGAACGATATCCCAAATTAAAACAACATTTAATAGTGTAGGAGTTCTACATCCAAATTCAGCCCCAGAATAAATGGGTTCAATTCTGCTAAAAGGCTTATATGAAGGGTGAACTTGTCCCCTACTGTCTAAAGAATATCCAATTTTTTTTAATGAAATAATAATAAACTGTCTTAAAATTATCATTACCTATCTTGTTGGAAAAATAAATAGCTATTTAAATTGCCAGCATGCAACTGTGAAATTAATTGTTACCTCTGGCTACATGTTTCTTTGGCTTTGTTGTTCAATAACTTCCCTCATATGGGGCTCAGTTCTGAAAAGTGCTGGAGGCATTTATTCATAGTGAGTAACACCTCACTCTGTAAGAAATCTCATTACTTTCTGTGGAGTAAGATACTTTTCAACATGACTAAGGGTATCAGAATCTATCCAAAACTGAAGGAAAGGAGCACCTCAAGGGACTTGGCAGAATCAAGAAAACAAACTTAAAGGAAACAATAACACTAGCACAGAACAGGCTTATGAAAAAGAATGCTGACAGTCAGTGACCCATTGTATTTGATATTTCAGCAGATGTTGACTTTATACTGTTATATAGAAAACAGTTGACTGAGGTTTCTAACATCCCTGGATAGAAATTTCAGCAAAGTAGGCTTAAGCTTGAAAACTTCCACTACAGCTAGATTTGCAGTTAAACAAATTGTGCTAAGATGGCAATTCATTTCAGTATTTTCAGACTACAGGTTGCACCTCCTAAACCTGACACCCTCTGGTCTGGCAATATCCCTCATTCAGCAGGACCAGAGACCTGGAGCAGGAGGGCAACCAGCTGGCAGCCACACAGGAGGCAGGTGGGAGTGAGGCTGAGGCCTGTCAGGACAGATGCAGAATACAGTACTTCCAGCTCTCTTGCCAAATGTACAGTTCATTCTTTTCTTTTACACTAAAAAAAAAATTATACTTTGGCCTCACAATTGATAAAAACAGACATGTTAATAGCAAAACCTGACATCAAGACAAGTAAAGCCTATTTCCAAGACAAACATATGGTTTGCCTGACCCAGACAGGAACTTATAAAAAGAAAGTGGGTCAGTTCTTACCAAAATGGTCAAAGATACATTTTTAAAATTCCAGTTAATTCCATAACATACCAATAAAATCCCTAAAAGAGCAGGTACAAGTAAACCCTCAGTTTAACAGACTAATGGGTGGGAAGGGGTGTCCGTTAATGCATTAAGTCAGTTATATCCAAATGGTTATACTGTATGATGATGCACTGACTTTCCCAGCCCATCACTCACTCCTGCCCTCTGCCGCCCTCTTCTCTTCCTCCCTCTTGCCCCATTCTTCCCCTCACACCTCCATCTCTCTCTCCCAATTACCAGGAGAGGAGCTGAATGTGGGCGTGGCTCCTTCCACCTCCTACAGCTCTCAGCACTGCAGCTTCTCCAGCCCCCACTTCTGAGCCACCCATGCCAAGGTAGAGTGTGGCTGCCCCCACCTTACCAGTAGGCAGCAGCATCCAACACCATGGCTGTTGCTCAGCACCAATGCAGGCAGTGGCGTCTGGGTGCCAACATGCTCCACACACATGGGAGGGCTGGGGGGGGAGGAGAGCTCTTGCACACCACCTCAACCCCCCAGCCCCCAATCTTCTGGCACCAGTGGCCCCTCCAGCCCCAGCCACTCCGGCAGTTCCTCCAGCCCCAGCGGTGGCTCTACTGAGTCTACAGCATTTATTTGGGGTGTGGGGAAGCCTGGTACACAATGTCCGTTATTTCCAAAGTCTGCTATATGAGGGTCCGTTAAATCGAGGGTTTACTGTATTATAAATCACTCTGCTATTTCATATACAATTCATCGAGGACTTTCATGATGATGCCTTTCATCAATTGGGTTAATGTTGCACTGGCAAGAATATTTATTCAAGTTAATGTGTTTTACAGAAGGTCCAGTTTCACTCATATTAATTTTAAAAGAATAAACCAGCCTGACGTTCACTACATGCATCTGTACATAACAGGCTGTGTCTTCTTTGCTCTCTGAAGCCTGGAAAGAAATCAGGTGTTCCAATGACACAAATGTAAACTAAAGAATACACCCGTATTTGACACCCTCAGCCCTTTAAGATGTTTCCCTGTTCATTGTGCCCAACAGGCGAGCTACATATTTTCGTAAACTGCTTTAAGTCCTGTATATTAGCATGGAGATAATTGATCAACATGTATAAGTATTTTTATTTATTTTATGCAAGATTTCTAATTCATTGGAATAGAATTTTTCCAGCTAAAACATTTTGAACATTCAAAAGGCAAATTTAACTTAGTTATTCAATTTAAAATTTCCTGCTGTATTTGCTGTAGATTTAAATGCCATATGCTTACTAGTAAAAATAAGTGAGCATTATTTATGTTCACTTATGTCTTCCTTAGTTTACAAAAACTTGCTGCAGACCTCTAGCTGCCAGCACCTACAGAAACGGACACTTGGTTTTCTACTTTTTAGAAGAATATCCTACTGAGATACCATAAGTGATACACGAAGATTTTGGAACATGCCACACACAGAGAGACAGCACTGTTTACAGTAATTATTCTAAAAAAACCTGTTCCTTTACACTTTGCACTGTTCAAAAGGAATTTCACAGCCATGCTTTTAGATGACTATATACTTACAGATATCAAATACATTTTTGATAACCTTAGCATAAAATACTGAGTTTTTTGGAAGCTAGTTACATTTTTGGCTGCATCTATTTTAAACCCAAGTCTAGAAAAATACATTATGCTTAAAAATGTGTAGAAATATCATAAAATATATACTTATGTAAGCCCATAACATAAAACAATGAGCCAGAATTTCACAGAGTGTAAATTAGCAAAGCTATATTTCCTTTAAATTGAACTATACCGTTTACATCATGTAGGAAACTTAACCAGTAAGTCTTAGCATTTAAATGGCAGTTTACAGGTGCAAAAGACTGTACACAAATTGACTAATTTATCTTTACTCATCTATGTGAGGGAGGTGGGCAAATCATCATCTCCATTTCATAGATGGTGAAACAGAAAGAAAGAGGAAGTGACTTGTTGAAGGCTGCAAAACAAGCCTGTAGTAGAACTTCAATGGTACCTTGGATTTCCAGATTCGGGATTTTTCACCATTCTTTCAGATCACGCTGCTTCTACCACACACTGCACTCTAGAGAAAACAGAGTAGTCTGACTATTCAGACAATATTACAGGTTAGACTTTCCTTGTCCAGCACCTTCGGGACTTGACCAGTTCCAAACAAGGGAGTTCAGACCTCTGGGCTCTCCACTAGAGCTCTGCTACTCTCCCCCAGACTGCCTGCTTGGCTGCACTCCTAACCTGCCAGCCAGACTCCCTTCCATGGGTCTGCCAGAGGCGTTCCACCCCCAGCCGACTGGCCAGGTTCACTACTCCCGGGCTCCACTCTCAGTTACACAGGACCCAAGGCTGTGCTGGACCAGCTCTGCTCCCAGCTGCCAGTAACCCCTGGCTCTGCAGCTCTCTGGTCCAGTAACATCCATGGTCTTCCTGGACCACGGATATTGCTGAACCAGAGTATTCTGGAGCACAGAGGTTCAACCTGTAAACCTGGGATGGGTTTCATATTTTTTCTACAGTGAAGGTGCTGCAACATGGCCATTGCAAGAGAAAGGGAAAAGTAGAACAGGAAAGAAGAGAAGGAACCTAGGAGACTCCACGAGAAAGGAGGACATCTTTTTAAAATAAATTGGCCATGTGCTTCAACTCTCTGAAAATATGTTGAGAGAGAGAGGGAGAGGTGCAGACGGGATGAGTTCTGAATGACAGATAAAAGGAATCAAATGTTCAGGGCAAAATATTAAATACAAAGATACAGGAGATTCAATTTGTTTCAAATTGGATAAATACGTGATGAAGAAAAGAACCCATTGCTACTCAGAATGGCAAATTCAGTTGTGTTTTGTTTTCCTGACACAAGATAATCAGCTTTAGTGTTCAGATATATCATATCAACCAAGATGTAAGTGGCTGCAGAGAGCATCTAATTCTAAAGGTGTTCTCAACAAACAATATTTTTTACTTCATTTCTATGAAGTAGCATCTTCTGAGGCAAGTTAGAGTTTTAAGCTGTTTTTAACTAACAAAGCTCTTGTGTTAGTTTGAAGAGAAAGTCATGTTCCCACATGAAATATTAATGCTCTCATTTTACATTGGTGGGCATGTTTTATTTCAACAAGCTGCAACATGCTAGAATCACAGTAGCTTGTTCTCCTGTGGGAAATGATAAATTTTTAGGTCAAGATTTGAAAGAAAAAGCACGTTTAATAGGATTACGCATTCATGGTAAGTCTACAAACACCAAACAGTACTCTTTCTTCCACCTCTTCCATTTCTTAAGTTATAGTATGAAGTAATTACATGCACTCTGAGCTTTGGAACTATTAAAAGACATTTAGATGTGTAGTTTTGTAATGAAGGTAATATTCCACTGTACAGCAAAGAAAGCTTTAGGCTGCATCTACTCTATGAGATAAAATCGAATTTAAAGGAGTTAGCTCAATATTAAAACATCACTGTCTTCACTGTAAATACAATTAGCTTGAATTAGTGAGCCCTAATAACAAAATGTTGGTATTACCGGAAGGGTTTAGCATTAATTTAGAATTTAACATTTCAAATAAAGGCTAGTGTGGAAGCACCATGTCTTGAATTCGAATTTATTAGCTGCCGGAAGTGTTCCTTATGTATCCCACAAAGCTACGGGGTGACCTTCCATGTAAGGTTGCTTCCTTCTCTGCTGCTCTCCATCCAGGTGCGCAGGAAGAAGGTCACAGGAAGCCCATGAATTTTTGATTGAATTCGAATTAGAATTTGAATTCTGTAGTCCTCAGGCCTGCACATATAAAGGTTCAGACACATAGCTGATGGAACTGGGCCAGGTGGACAGGGCTTGTAGCACAACTGCCTGCCACTATGCCAATGTCCACAGAGGACTCATGGCAAAGGGGACCCAATCAGGTTTGGGGGCGGGCTGAAGGCACAGCTGCCCACCACTACACCAACATCCGCATAGGACGTGCAGCACAGGGAACTCAGGCGGGTTTGGGGGAGGTCTGAATTCTGTTACTGGGTGTTCTGAATTGCGGGACAGTTCTTAGCATTCTGCAATTCTAACATGAAACACCACAAGGACCTGGGGCTAAGGCACTGTGGGACAGGTACCCATCATGCACTGCTCATGATGTTAACTTGCATAGGGCAATGAGGATGTGTACACTTGACAAGGAAAAACAATGGGTCGAATGTCAAGATTTGTGCCACTTAAATTCAAATTAACTAGAAAGAGGTTAAAAACTGAATTTATCTCACAGTGTAGACATAGCCTGGGTCTCCGGAAGAGTAGAATGTGTGTGTAGGGAGGAATATGATAGCAGCCTTCAACTACCTGAAAGTGGAAGTGGGGGTTCCAAAGAGGGTGGAGCCAGGTTATTCTCAGTCGTGGCATATGACAGAAAGAAGTAGGGGTCTTAAGTTGCCATGGGGACGGTCTAGGTTGGACAGTAGGAAACGCTATGTCACTAGGAGGGTGGTGAAGCACTGGAATGGGTTACCTAAGGAGGTAGTGCTTTAGAGGACTACGATTATTTAGTTGGTATTAGTCCTGCTTGGAGCAGGGGGTTGGACTCGACACCCTCCTGAGGTCTCTTCCAAACCCTAATCTTCTATGATTCTAAGGTGGCAGCTGATTGCTTTATTCTATCCTTAAGCTAGACCGCAGAGCCAGACAGAAATGCAATTTCCTTCCTTTTAGGCAAAAACAAAGCCAGGAATCCTAAAAGCCACAGCTCTGGAGCAGCTTGCTAAATGGGCTTTCCAGGAGCCACTTCCTTGGCACCAGTGCTCCAAGACAGACCACCAGGTGGGATGCTGAGGAACTTGGGACCCAGGCAGGTGTCAGAAGAGTTGTAATCTATATTGATGAATTCCCAAGGAGCATTACAGTTCTTACAAATCAGCATTTTCTGATGGAAGAAACATTTCATCAGAAAATGTCCAACCGTTACACAAGGAAGAAAAGCAAAGCAAAAGAAATATGGTGGAACTATTAATTTCAGTCGCCTTAAGATTAGAATTCTGTAACATCAAATGGAATAATTTTAGCACCTGTAAATTGACAAAAGCATACTCATCATACTTAACCATATTAAATTTGCTCTTTCACAGCGTGTACCTATACCAAATAGGCACATCTACAATATTCATTGATGGGAAAGAATCCAATCCATTCTCCCGGACTGCAGAGTTCTGGCATAGCAATTTTGCACTGCCATGAGGCAAATTAGCATCCTAGAACTGAATAGTGGCCTCCTGGAGCATCAGTCTAGGAAAGGAGGACATGCCTCCAGAATATGTCACTCATCTCCCTAAATTCCCTGCTCATGAGGGTAGGAGGGTGGGGAAGGACCGTGGCAGGGGCTCTCCATCCATCCATTCCTTGGAAACCACTCACAGCCCACTAAAAGCCTGCACAAAACTAAACTTTCACCCTGCTGGAACAAAAAATAGTGAAGTACAATGTTAACTGCCCTGTGCACTTCCCAAGTATAGCAGAAGATGTAAGCCACTGTTTTCTTCCTTGCAGATTTGTTTGGAAGTGCACTAAAAAGTCAATGGAAAGAAGTGAAGAACAATAGTTTGCCACAGGGGGCACTGGATTCAGATCAAGAACTGGGTTCAATTTCTGAGAATCACCTGCTTTCTGTATGGCTTTGTACATGTCATTTGATCCATCCTGTGCCCCAGTTTCCTATCAACACTTTGCTACCTCAAAGGAGTGTTAAGAGGATACAATCTATTAATGACTGTGAGGCCTTAAGATGCTACAATGACAAAGGTTATATAAGTGTCTAACGAGAAACAGACTTCAGTGGGTTCCATGCTAAGGTAACATATTTTCTATCAGTTGCCTGTTTCTAGCTCATACATATACAGAACCCAGATTTACTTTGGTGTAAAGATATCTATGCCAGTAATATAAACAAAGCAGCTTCTCCACCATCAAGGTTGCAACAGCCTCCTTGCAACGAGAAGAAATTTTCTGAAAACTCTTGGGTAAAGTATTTTTAATTGGCGAGTGTGGAAGTAGGGACCAGAAGGCATACTTCCAAATCTCAAGAGAATACCTCAGGAGTGGCAGGAAGCAGGCAGACATTTATAAAGCCTAAAAGTTTCTAGCCAGCTTTCTACTACAAGCCCAATATTGACCATTCCAACTTTTCCAATTCTAATTTACCTGGTATTGCTCTTGTTTACAGTGACAAATTCTGAATCAAAACTTGTGTTTTTAAGCTGTGGGAATCGATAAAAAGCTATGATATTTTCTTTCAGGGAAAACAAGCATGCATTTTGGGAAAAGCATATTTTAAAAAACAGCTTAGAATATGAACTTTGTTTTTTACTTAACTATCTTCTGTGAAAATAAACATCTTGACAATAAAAAAATACTTACATTTTGAATTATTTGCCTTGGACTTTTTAACCTCAGCTTACAATGGGAACATTCTTACAACCTTCACAGTGGCTAGACCCAGTTTCGTTTCCTGTGAGCTCCTAAAACAATTTAATAGTAATTAAGGAGTACAAGGTATAGCTCTGAAGTAATATGAAGTAGTTCCAGCAAGCAGGAGACCAATACTTCCTAATTAAGATGTGATCTGAAGTGTAATCTAATTTATATCCTTGTAAGAGAAAGCATAAATACCGCATGGCTAGGGTACCAGTATATTCACATGGAAACTTAATCGAATCTGACACAAAACTTCATTGCACTGGAATCGGGGCTGTTATTACCTATCAAGCAACAATAACAGAAGAGAGGGAGCAATAAAAAGACTGAACAGTAAAAAAAGAAATTGGGAACTCAGCAAAATGTAAGCTACAGTAAATTTTTTTTAAAAAGAAGAAATGTTAGAAAGTTCAGATGTACACATTTAAGGCCACCAAATAAACGGTATCCCAAGAGGCAGCAACCACATCCCATCTACCACAGCCAACAACTTTGTTTCAACAGTAAATTCTTAAGTTTGTTTTTGGATTGAGGATTTTTTCTAAGTGGTTATAGAAATTTACTGCTGTGGGTACTTTAAACTCTGAACACTGGTTTTATAGCCATATATTCATGACAACGGAATAGGTGAGATTTAGAGATTCACTATTACACTAACCCTAGCTCTTTCCATTTAAATGGCATAACCTTATCAATTAACTATAAGAGGTTTTTGTACATATCAGTTTTGTATCTTAACACAATCTCATGGGTAACAGCACATCAGTCTGTGAACCTGACTCAAAACCTCCAGCATTTGCTACCACTGACTTCAGCTAGCTTTGGATCGAGCAAACTGTGAAAAGAGACAACTGCTTGTGTTACATTATTTTTTCCAATACACAAACTGGCAGAGTTGGATTTCTGCAAAATGGCCTTAAATTAGCTAGAGACTCCCAAGGGACTATTCCTCCGGTGTAGATGAAGCTGAGACATGTCAAGACGGGACAAAGCTGTGCTGAACTACATCCAATCTTCTGCTGGCAAAAGGAATCTCACATCAGCAGCATGAGTTAGACCAGGACCCATTTTACTGTAACTTACACCAGAGTCAGAGTCAGATTGCCCTGAAACAACGAGCTGAATCTGTCTGTGGCCTCCACTTTCCACACTGGCCTGTCCATGACCAGCAAGGCAAGAGGTTTTTTTGCAGCCACTCTGCAGTTAAGAATAAGGCACTCTATGAGCTTGTGAATTATGGCTGGTATCTGACTTTACTCTGAGATGGAGTTTCTTTAAGCATTCCCTCCACTAGCAGGGTTAAGGTTATTCAGACTCCTGTAGGCCTTTGTACAATTTCACTTTTTAAAAACACATTTTACTTTATTTTATTATTTACTATTACTATTTTTAAAATTCCCACTACTGGCTTTCCATCATGGCACTTGGTGCAGTGCCTAAAGCAAAAGGACTATGCTAAATATAACAATCTTAGCTCACACTCTCCTCAACACCAGTGTAAAGAGAGAAAATTTGCTTAATATCACACCCAGGAGATTAATAAATTTAGTTAATCTGTCAACAGTCAAAACCCAGGAACGTAACACCTCAGCATTCTTTCACTTTCTCCTTTCTTATGTTAATGATGCATTTAAAGACAAAACAATACAACCACATTAAAATTAGTATGATTGGAAGGATTTCATTTTTATCTGTACTAAGATAAAAAAGGCCAGTGATCATCAAAATGTGCAGAAAGGTAAAGTCAGAAAACTGCTGCTTGCAAAACATATTAGAATTTGGTTTACGAATATTTACTTTGAGTATGTGGACTATGTGTGTTTTAATTATCATAAAGCTTTATTTTATTAATATAAATCTCTACAATCACGAAATACTTAATGTATGACCCACCCATTGTCAGACTCCCCATAATTTTCCACCACCATGAAAATTTAAATCAATAATAATTAGAAAATAAATTAAAAATAAACACTGAAATTATGTCAAAATTATTTAAAAGACATGAATTATGCCAAGACTAAAAATGACAATAATTCTACCTCCCATGAGAGGCATATGTCTAAATTGGGAAGCCTTGCAATAAACTCTGTTTTGCATTATTACTATATGTCTGTTTATTATCACTTATTTTATCACAGCTAAACTAGGATTTTGAACTTCCTGGGGCAGGCAGGCCATTATTTGTTCTGTAAAGCATCTGGTAGTTTTAGGCATTATCAAAACAATGAATAAAAATTATGATGATCTTAACAGTCATATTAACACATTCTTTAGTTTGAAATATTTGATGTTCTTTTGTCACTTTTTCACATAAGACTAAAGCAGAATCATTTACAATCGTAGTGAAAGGAACACATTTGGAAGAAGACTGGATACAATTGACGACTTTAAAAAAAATTGTTTTTAATTAAAGTTATTTTTTAAAACCATTAACATACTACATTTCTCATTTAAAAATAACAATTGCAACTAAATCTCACCAGAAACAAACCACACGTACACCTAGGCTACATCTACACTAGGGGAAAACTTCAAAATGGCCATGCTAATGGCCAAATTGGAGAATACTAATGAGGCACTGAAATGAACATTCAGTGTCTCATTAGCACGCTGCCAGCCACAGCTCGAAAGTGCCACGTTTCACTTGCACACAGCTCATCTATACAGGGTTCCCTTTCAGGGGTCCCCGCAAACGTTGAAATCAGCTGATAGGAATATTTGGACCCCATATTTGCAGGGTCCTTTCAAAAAGGACCCCCATGTAGACAAGCTGTACGTGAGTGAAATGCAGCACTTTGGAAGTGCCACAGCCAGCAGCATGCTAATGAGGCAATGCATATTCATTTCAGCACCTCATCACTATTCTCCGATTTGACTATTAGCATGGCCATTTCGAAGTCTTCCCCTCATGTAGACCTAGGCTTACAGTCTCAAAAAAAAAAAAAAAAAAAAAAAAAAAAAAGTGAATTAATGGCTCTAGTCTGTTCAGCCTAACTACCAGCTCTTGCTGTTTGGTAATTTTGGGCTTTCAATTTCTGTTTTTCAGCAGACAAAAAAGTAACATATGGAAAGACAGACAACCTGGAAAGGATGCTTTCTATTCTATGCTTATGTGGTGGTGGACCTCATCCAAGCACAGCAGAAAAGTTAATTAAGACATTGTCTTAAGGACAGAGTGACACTGTATAGGAAAGGATGGAAGCAGAATAGAAAAGGGATAGTGGAATGGACTAGCACAAAGGAAGGACGTTACTCAGCACACACACGGTTTCCTAGATTACACCACGCGTTTGCCACAGAAAAACCAATTGTGGCTTCTGGGCATACGACAGACTCTATCTTGCTATATTTTGAAGAAATTCATTCCCTGGGTAAAGAAAAGGAAAATGTGTTAAGTGAAAGCAGTACAAGAAACATACGCAGGGTCTAGTGACAAAAATGAGACATCATAAAGAAAACTGCCTCTTGGGAAAAAATGGCATGCATATGGCTGAGTGGATCAACTGATTACTAACTAATAATTCACTTTGCAATACTTCATCCTTCAAGATTCTATCTATGCCATTTAGTATATGTTTGATTTGCCAAGTAATTTGCCAAGCTGATTGCTGTGTTGGATGTTGCCAGAAAAAAAAAGTTTAGCTTAGCTAAGCTAATCATTATGACTTAATTTGTTATTAATTAATTTAATTAATTAGTTAACTAAGTTTAGAGTCTATCACTTAAGTATATAATACAGAAAGCTGCAGTAAGAGAAATCTATGTTGTCAGTTGCCAGTGAGAGTCATTGTCTTGTTTTGTATTACATAACCCATGCTCCTGATTTTGGAGCACCACAGACACAGACCATACAGTAAACCCCTGAAATGAATGACTTCAAGTTGCACTTAATTTGCGTTAAGGTGAATTAAGTGCAACTCGAAGCCGTCCTGTGGCTGTCTGCCTGTGTGGTTCCCTCCAGCTTGAGCAGTGCTTCCATGCTGCTGAAGCTATCTGTCCCCCAGCCACACCCCAACGAGGGAAGCTGGGCAGGCAGCCCCAGTGACTTGGCTTCTCCCCGGCTTCCCCCAGCTGGGAAAAGCTGCACCCTAGCTGTCTGCACGGTGCAGCTTCTCCCACCTGGGGAAAGGCAGGGAGAAAGACAGCTGTACTGCTATGGCTTTCCCTGGGTGAAGCTAGGGAGAAGCCATGTCTGGATCCCAGAGTGGCAGGGAATTGGGAACCAGGTGGCAATGTGCTAGTCAGTTTCCCTGCTCCCGCCAGTGGAGGGGAGTCTGGAGCCATGCTACCGCCTGGTCTCCGGCTTCCCTCCACTCCCTGGAGCCAGGAAACTGAACAGATGCCCTCGTCAGTTTCCTGGCTCCCCCTGCTTTGTGCGGGAAATTTGACTAACGCAGCACTTGCATGAATGCAACCCTCACATAAGTCAGGGGACTACTCTAATGTTGATGCTATACATCTATTCCCTATTTCACTTCAGCTTAACTCAGCTTTTCCAGTAGAACCTCATTCTCTATTTGTTTTCTCAAAAACAGAAGTTCCAGGGAATTCAACGGGCCTTACTCCAAAGTTAAGTGCACTGAAGTACAGTCAGTCTTAGCTTATTTGGTAACTTGATTTAAATCAATGATTTAAAACACTTGATTTAAATCAATCTACCCTGCTTATTTAGTACTTCAGAATAATTAAGGTGACTAGAAACCCTCAAAACTAGCCTGCTAATGTCTTAGGCACAGCCTATTAAGTTTGACACAATAAACTTCTTTTCTCCTGACTTGACTAGTACAATAAGCGTATCTGGTGTGTGCGGTCCCTGAGGACCACAAAATGGATTTTATAAACTGTTAGGACAAACGCTGACGTGCCTCTAACTTTGTTTATCATTGAAGCCAGGCCAAATGCTACTAATTGGAGTTCTTCTGCTACACAATGTTTATGTACTAATTAGTCCACTTCCTAAACCAAATGTTCCAAGAAAAACTGAGAATGCATGGCACACTGCCACTAAGCCACACGAGGCTCAGGCGTGCTGTTTTACAAATATAGCCAGACATGGAGAGGTAAGATATAATAAACTTGTTACATGGAATGCTGTAACACATTTAACAAGTTTGTTTTAAATATTAGTACCTGAAACTGCCAGTCAGAGCAAAGGACTTGACTTCCACTTAATTGATAGTGCAAGTACTGAACTAGCGATGCACGGAGAAAATGTAATGCTGTATCAGTGGTTTCCAATCTTTTTAGTCCCAAGATCTTTTAAATTTCAGGGCCAACCGAGACCTACCCTGCCCCTTTCTCTGAGGCCCCGCCCCTACCCCAAAGCCCTGCCTGCTCCATTCCCCGCTCTCTGTCATTTGCTCTCCCCCACCCTCACACTGGGCTGGGGCAGAGAGGTTGGGAGCAGAAAGAGGTGAGGGATGCAAGCTTTGGCAGGAGGTTTGGGTGCATGAGAGAACACCAAGATGGGGCAGAGTGTTGGGGTAGAGGAGAGGGCACTGGTTGCTGGGTCTGGGAGGGGTGCCAGGGCTAGGATGAGGTGCAAGAGGGAGCACTGGCCTCAGAGCTCCTCTTAGCCAGGAGCCAGCCAGTGGGAGCTGCAGGTATTGGCAGCTTGTAGACATGCTGCCCCTCTCCCCTGTGAGCACAGATGAGCTTGCAGCTGGCAGGCAACCTCCCTGAGCCCTGCTGCACTGGTAGACTTTAGCAGCCCGGAGATTACGATCAACTGACTGAAGCTCCAGAACTGACCAGTTCATTGTGATTCACAGATTGGTGACCTCTGCATTATATGAAACATGAGTTAAAGACAGAATGAGGAAAACATCTGAGGAAAAACACAGAGTAATTGTTAACTATTTATTATTCTGTATTCTGCAGACATAGGAGACTTCCGCTTTTGGTAGAATCATAGAAGGGACCTTAACAGGTCACCAAGTCCAGCCCCTGGCACTCCCTGAATGACAGAGATTTCACAACTTCCCTAGACAATTTATTCCGGTGTTTACCACCCTAACAGGACGTTTTTCCTAGTGTCCAACCCAAACCTCCCATGCTGCAGTTTAAGAGCAGGGGAAGCAGCGGGGGTGGGGGCAACAAAAGTGGGTGTATTAACTGAGCCCGCCTCATGAAACGAGTTTGATACTTCAGATTATACATTCCCCCTGCTGAACTAATGGAGATTCTTCTTAAATTCAACCCTTTAATTTCAGAAGAAAAAACAATCACTTGCAACAATTTAGCACTGTCATAGAAAGGGACTAACATAAACCTTTACAACCCTAAAATTGTTTCTCACACTGTCTCTACATCTTTTTATACAGTGGAACCCTGACTATCAACCCTAAACAGGACCGTAGGATGGCCAGATAACCGAAATGTTAGATAATATGGACTACTCATGAAAAAACAGGTACAAATATCTATAAAGACACTTTATTACTCATTCCAATGAAAACATAATATAATCATTCTTACATGCATCATGTTGGATAAAATGAAAGTTGGATGATTAAAGGTTGGCTAATCAGGGTTCACACGTATATGTATATAAAACAGGCTCTCTCATGAAGCTGTGTTTTCTGTTTGTTTGTGAAACCAGCTCTTAATCTTCAGTATCTTTACAATTATGGGTAACCTCCATTAGAGCTCTGGAATACATATTTAATTAGCATTTTGGTAGGAAAACGGATGCAATTAGAGTCTGTGGCTTTGTTTATGGTCATGGATGCCAAATGAGTTAGTCAAAAGGTACATGTAATTAATAGCTGCAGAGTGTAATTAACAAGAAAGGACAACACTCCACATATGGTATGAATGACAAATATAAACTTGCTATACAGGTAACAAGAGAAACCTTGTCTCAAAGGAATACTGACATTATTTGAGGCTGATGAACAATCACTGATCTCTTTGGGTATGGCCTCACTGTTGACTTCAACAGACACAGTTACATCAGTGCTGCTGCTTCTGGAATGCCAACACCTTATTCATTAAATTACAAAACAGTTCTACAGGAATGAAACATGACAACACAAAAAGGAATAAAAGCTGTTGAAAATTTCAACTTTAATCCCATACATTACAATGTCTCTACATCAAAAAATAGACTTTTCTGGAAACAGAAGTGGAGAAAGATGATTAGTAAGCATCTAAAGCAAACTCCTTTGTTCCAGCAGACTCCATACCCTCTAAGGTTTAATAATCTTGCCTACCAGAGAAGGTGATCATAACAAAGTGAGTAGCCAGCTGGTTAGTTAGAATCCAATCTGCCTCTAACTGGAGTCATTGGGAGGCTTTCCCCTTACTTCAGTGGGCTTTGAATCAGAGCCTTACTGCAATATTTTGAGGTGGGAAGGGCTTTTCATGTTTTATTGTAATGCTGTAAGTAGATCTATCATTTCCTCCTCTGGTATTTGAGATACCAAGATAATCTTATTTTTTCCATTTAACAACTAATGCAGCTGCTTACATGTACAAGCGATAGAAGGAAAGTACATGCATGCTTTGATGCCCTTGTTTTGATAATTTTTTTGCCTTTGTAAACCAAAGTTTATCTTGCTTTACACCTCTTCTTTAAGGGCAAATTTATTGGCACAATTATATCAGTATAATTACACTGCTATAGCTATAGCAGTGTAACTCCTCATGTGGACCCTCGTATTCCAAAATAAGTGTCCAAATACGAAGGCCACATCTACATGAGCAGCTTTTGCCAGAAAAAAAAATTGTGGAGCATCTACACAGCAAATGTGCTTTGTTGACTGTTGAGAAAACCCGGCACATCTGCCGGCAATTTTACACTTCTCCCCTTATACACTTCAGGTATAACACCTCTCTTGACAGTGTTCTGCTGACAAAACAGCCATGTAGATGCTCCAGGTCCCTTTTGTTGGCAGACAGGACTTTCAGTTCACCAGGCAGACCTGTTTGCAGACCTTCTGGTCAGCCATTCTGTTGAAAGGGCCAGGTGGTCTGGCTGCTTTCTGTCAACAGAGCGGATTGCTCTTTCTGTCTACTTTTGTGCGTGGATGTGATCTGTCAACAGAAGTTTTGCCAGGAAATCCCTTCCGATAGTAACTTCTGTCGATAGAGGCTTCCTGTGTAAATGTGGCCAAAGTGTTACAAATATAGCTAACACAGTGTAATCATATCAGTATGTGTCTCTGTACATACCTTTAACTCCTCTACCCCTTTGTACTGTTTCTGTTAGCTAGCAACAATGAAGAGTCACCAACAGAAGACGAACCAGCTTTCACAGATCACCAGTGGACCACAGCTTGAACAACGGAATGGCTATTCTTTCTCATGGAATATTTACATATAATATGATATGATCACATTTTTGGAGCAAATTTTCCCATTAGTTACAACTGTGCAAACCCAGTAATACCAGCAAAGTACCATGGATAAAACAAAGAGTAAAAGTTGACCGAACAAGTGCCTATTTCATTGTAAATGTAGTTACACCTGAAAGTCATCTTAAAACACCAGACATTTTATTTTATGCATTCCACAATGGGCAGTAGAAGTAACTTTCAAATGTTAGTAAAGGTGTCTCCAGTTTTTTTATCTATTTTTAAGAAAACATTCATATTCAGAATGTGCAGGGGAAAGCAGCTACTGTTTTGCTCCATTGAAAGAGAAAGAGATGAATTTTGAGTCTCTGTTGAGCTGACAAGATATGGGATTCTTTCTCATCACTGCAGCATTAATGCTGTAGTTGTCACATTCATCAGATTCTAAATGAAACATCTGTCAAGAAGCACGACATTTACTAACACATAACAGGATCTGCTCAGAGAGGCCTTAAGCTAATGGAAGTACTGAATTGTAAACAGGCAATGCTCTAGGACAGAAAATGTCAAAAGAGCTGAATTTAAGCAATGATGTATAAGGAAAAATGAAAACCCAGTCACCTGCAACAGGTAGACTAAAGCAGAGGTAAAATATCCTTCACTCAGCTATTTACGCAGAAAACAGTGTATAACAGTATATATTGGAGATAAGCCTTATATGATGTAGGTATAAAGAAGGGGTAATAAAAACATTCTGCAATACAAAACTTTCATCCAGCAGAATCTATTTACTTTCTAAATGCTGCATCTTTGCATAAATGGAATTATAAAAGCACGTGTTGGTAGGTATACTGTATAGGATGTATCCCATCATTTCCATGACCTGACCTGTTGCTAATTTAAAATGGAGACACCCACATTATACAGCTCTATTACTAAATTTGAATGGAAGTTTATTCTACTCCCTACCTACTGTCCAGGAACTTTGGACAGCTTTTCAGTCAGGCAGAGGGGAATCCGCAATAAAACACACGTCGGACTCTATTCCACCTTCACCAGGATATAACTCCCACTGCAGTCTCAAATACATGCCTAAGTGACACTGAATCACAAAAAACAATTTAAAGTCGTTAACACAATTTTCCTTCAAGTCAGACTGGCTCAGTTGATTGTTTGAACTGAAGTAAATGGTGAAGTTCTTGTAATTTGGTCTTCAGATCAAGATTTGAGGACTTCAGTTACTCAGCAAGAGGTTATATACCTACTGGAGGAGTGATTAGGTGGATGAGGATCTGTGGTCTGCCTGTAGTGCAAATACCCAGGTATGCTGCAGAGAAAGATATTCATGGACTATCAGAAAGGCACAGGAGGAGCTGGCAGCCCCAAGTGCCCTCTCCGGTACATCTATACAACCTTCAGTCTTGCCCGCTGCCCTTCCATGGAGCTGCATTTCCATCTGTGTTTTGTAGGGCTGGGCAGGGAGACGGTACAATGCAATTGCTGGAAGGGCTGTGGCTTGCAGTTTTCCTAGGAACCGCACAGCAGGAAAGGAGCAGAATGTCAGCGTCTCCTTTCTGGGATGGCTGCTGTACAGAGGGAGGAGACACAGCTGTGTGGAAGGACAGGGAGCAATACAGCAGCCATGCCAGAAGAGCTGCCAGAGTGAGGCTGCCCAGCGTCACCATGTTATGCTCCTTTCCCAAGTCTCCGGCACAGTAGGAGGAGGACAGTGCACACCTCTCCCCAGGTAACATGGAATGGATCATCAGGAGGGGATGGGGAGAGGATAGGGGCTCTGAGCTGAGGGAAGAAAGGGAGATGTCACATGGAGGATCATGTGGGGTGGTCAGATATTCCTCCCCACCCTCCCTTGCCCCATTCCCTCCACGGGTACAGGTAGGAAATAGATTTTACTTGCACACTGCCTGCAATGCGCAGGAGATCAGCCTAGAGGACAACCAGGATGGCCCCTTCTGGCCTTTAAATCTATGAGTCTACATACTGTACAAAGTGAAAATCATCCCTGAAGTGAAGTTATGCCAGAGTGAGTTTAACACAGTCTTTCTTTTAAAAAAATGCGAACCAAAAGGAAATGTATGTCCCGCACATTAAGGACATGCTCAGCTCTCATCCTTCTTATATCATATCCCCTAAATTTAAAGGGAGTATAAAACAATTACTCTCCAGACACCGGTATCACTTCCTGGGAGTATCAGGAAAAAGAAGTAAGATAGAACTTTTCTGGGAACAGAACTGGAGAAATACGAACTTCAAACAACACACCCAATAAGCCGATCTCTCCACTCTAGTGAATCTGTGGATGGGTGCAGTTCAAGGTGGGTGTTAAGAGCAGATAGAAGGAATACCTACATCCCCTCAACACTCCTTTAAAGAAGAGACAATTGTCCAGCCCTGCTACTTCAAGTGCTCAACCCAACTCCAAAGCGTGCCACGATTCAATTGGGAGTGCCCCAGCAAGAGCATACAATGCTCCCAGCATGCGTTCAGATAAGTTAGACTATGATAGTCCTGTAGCAACACATTTTGCAACTTGTAAGGAAAAATATGAAACATTCAGAAGGGAGGAAAGCACTGACTGAAATAGCTATTCCGTTGCTCCAAAGTGGTGATTTGCAAAACACGAGTGTACATGAACGAGTATATATGCTCAAACATCAGTAAGGACAAAACTAACAAGCTAACTCTACCAGAAGTTGTGAGAAAAACGAGGGCCTGTTTTAAGCTCTCTCACTAATTTTAAAAGTGACACTGAAAAACACTGATACATAAAATATAATCAGAGAGCCAAAGCACCCAGTATTAGCACAAGTCAGGGCAAAAGCAGCATACCTAGCTAATTAGATAAATCTGTCCTCAGACACACGCTTGACTCTTCTACTCAAATTAACAGGCACTAATGTGTCAGAATGTGGCACAATACATTTTTAACAGTCACCATCACAAACTTGCCAACTAGATTACATTACCAAAGTATCCCCAGTTGTTACAAGGAAGTATGAGGAATGCTGTAAATACTGACAGAACTGTTTTATTAGGTATAAATCAGTAAGCCAAAATAAACAAAATTTGCTACGTAAGTCTAATACACCAAGAAACTTGTCACATGCAAATTTTTACCCTAACAGTTGTTGCAATTATCTCTTTCACAAGCTAGCAGCCTCCTGGATTCAATCCTTCCCCATTTCCAACTTGCATCTTAGGAGGCAACATAACAGTGACCTGGGATCTACTGTGTGCTTTCCCCCATTACATCCCAATTGCCCAAGGCGGGAATGCTTGGTGTTCCGTTCAAACTCTTCTCACCTTGATTGGAAAAGTACCGGATCCAAAATGTGTTTCAGCATCAGGCAACCAGGCCACATATCTTTGTAGGACCAACCAGTTTGGGCTTGCATGAAAAACAAAAACATTCCCAGGCCATCAGTTTCATTGGAATGGTAAAGGAGGAAGACTCAGAAAAAATTTTGGAGAACAGCAAATCCAGGTAGTGAGAAATCTAGGCAGCTGGATCTAGCATTTGTAGGGAAGTGGAGATAGCCAGGTGGACACTGGTTTTAAAGGCTGAAGGAAAAAGGAAACTTTTTTCAGGGCAAAAAAGCAACAATGCAGTTGTAATCAATCAGAAAGGAGATCAGGTTAAAGATGAGGGAGTGAAAAATGGAAGAGCTAAGAGGGACAAGGAAGCGGGCCAGGGGACTATTAGCAGACAGAACAGAGGTATCATACTGGCATAAAAAGAGGGTGAAACTGCGGTGGAAGAAAGGGAGAATGGTGTGCAGTGTGAAGAGATGAGGAAAAGTCTTGCTGGACAAATCGTTAATGTGTTTTGGGCCACCAAGACTGGTGACAGAGGAACAGATAAGGCGATGAGGCAAGTGCAGAAGTAAAGAGTACAGAAGAAAGAGGTTTTTTTCGTAGAGGACATAACACAGTCACCAACATGGAGAAAGGTCAAGACGGACTAAAGAACTTTAAAAGCTCAATAAACAGGCATTCCCAAAAAGGAATGACTGAAAAGACACAAGTGTGCTACAGGTTGTACTTCCCTGCTCTGGCACCCTCAAGACCTGATCAGTCCTGAACCAGAGAATTTGCCAGAAGTGAAGGTAGGCTTCTCTGCTGCTGGTAGCTGCAGGGCTCTGCTCTGGAGGCAGCAGAGGGCTGGCATTGACTGAGCAGGGAATGGCTGCCTGGAGAAGGAGACAGGGTGGCTGCAGAGCCACACAGATGGAGGCCAGGAGCATAGCCCTACAAGAGTGCACTGAACCCGACAGCCTTCTGACTGCAGGGTTCAACAGCCACCCTGATTCTTTCCATGAGTCCTTCCCCCATCCCTGCTCCTCTCCTTCCCTCCCTGAGCTTGTGTCCTGCTAGGGCCCTTCAGAGAGGGACCAGGAGAGCCATTTGGCCTTGGCCTACGGTTGAAAGTGGTCCGCAAATTTAGACACTTGTTAATTTTTGCAACTTTTTTTTATATTCATTCCTGAATAATTAGAGCACTAGCATGAAAAAAGGCCAGCAAAGCATTTGTTTGTTCAAAAAAAATTATCTCTCACTCTTTCTTGGTGCCTTATTTTGTTTTCACGTCGTCATTTTTAAATTTTTATTACGGTTACGGGTCTCAAAAGCTGAGAGGGCCTGAGTTCTGCAAATGAGCTATCTGTGGTGCTCTGGGAGGGTAGAGGAAGGAGTGAAATGAGACAGAGAATGGTTTGGGAAAAAAAAACAAACCAGCATTTGGTAGAGACTAGCTCAGAAGAGGGAGATGGTGAATGGGGAGATTCAACCCAAAGTCAGAGCTCTGAAACAAGGTGGTTAAGAAGAAGGACCCTAGAAGCAGTGGAATTTTGAACTTGCAAACAGAACAACTACACTGTGCAGGTACAAAACAGCCTCAAGTAGCTTAAGCATAAAGTACCTGCTGACCTCTTTTTCAAAACTACAGTGCCTGTAATCTAATATTTTTGGTAAAATACCTACTGCTACATCACCACCACAAACGTGACTGTTCCTGTTGTTTCTCAAAAAAATACTTGTCATTCCCAGCAAGAAGCACAATAACTTAGTGGAAAGAAAACAACCCTTCATAGTTCAATTCATTAAAAATAATAGATATTATCAAGACTGTTGAAATACACATTCAACACAATGTACTGGCTAAATTCCAGAATAATATATGTTCAAATTCATCATCCATTGTTCCAAATTTCAAATCTGTACCTGGGGGAAGGGGGGTAGATTTTGAAGCGAATGAGGCTGTCCAAGAAGAAATGTGGCCACACAAATGAGAGTTTCAGATCCCAAGCTAAGTTTGTAGGGCTGACAGTCAAGAAAACAATAGCAAAGCAGTTTTTCACTGAACATATCTGGTATGATGTTTTTGAGAGAACACTACAAGACAAATCAGAAGTTCCATTGCCTGTAATGCAGTTATAAGAATTACTGAAAGCATCCAGAGTCAAGTGTTAGATGCATTGCCCCGTATAAATGATGTATTAGTTATAAATCTGTGACTACCAGTTGGTTCTACTTTCCTAGTTATTATTTTAATTTTATAATATTTTATCAGGAGACTGATAACTGGTTTTAACTGGAAGCTTATTTTATGCAGTTTGTCAGAATAAATACAAATTATTTATTTTCAAAACCAATCACAATCAATAATTTTAATACATTAAACTACTGAATGATTGTGAAATACGTAAGAACATACTGTAGGAGATGAGCCTTAATAGACAATGCATTTCCCTAAAAAGTTCCCCAATGTATTCCAAAATGTAATATTCTATTCCACATTTCTTAGACTGTACCATAAGTAATCAATTTTTGCTGGTCCTTTAACTGTAAGTTTTATTGTATACAAATCTCATTTTTGATCAACTAGATAAACAAATCAAACTTTGGAGGAGGATGTGGGGGTGCATCATTCCACAGAACAAAATGTTTCTTTTGCTGCAGATTTAGTAGTCTTAAAACTCCCAAATTTCTCACCTAATTAGTACAGATATATGCTTTATCTTACTTCAAAAGTAATCGTTGGTGATATTAGTGTATTAAATTTTGATATTTAAGAAAACTGACAGATAAAATCATGTCACCAAGTAAGCATCAGGGTACAAGGTAGTTCAAAGTGCTATAGGCAATGAAAAAAGATGTTTATGAAAGACTTACAATAAGAAGATTGTAGTTAAGGTCTAATTAATACTCTTATTTTCTTCTGTGAACTTCACTATGGCACCAAAAACACACTTGAATTACAACCTGCAACCATTTGAAAGTTTTAGGTGGGCTTTCATCCTTGCAAGCTGTACTGCAGACACAAAGCCTTTGTGAGGATTTCATTTCAGTATGAATTAGTGTCTAACACTGAGAACGCCTTTCATCATTGGCTTGTATTGCCTTCAGGTGTCTATAAATTCCTCTCAGTCTTTCTGTAGCACTTGTCTATCAGACCGTGTCATCAGTTTTACTGCAGGCAAGAAACAGACACACCTCTTCCTGAGACACAGACAACACAACAATTACCATAGCCACTCTTGTATTATCACTTCATATCAGCTCATCGCCACCGATAATCACCCAAGGCTTGCTACAGAAAATATATTTTACCTTCCTGGACCCCTTTGCCTTGTTTTATTGATGCTGAAAATTGCGTTTTTGATGAGCCTATCAAGGGTACCAGTCACTCTGGTGTCACCCCCTAGAAATTATTCAAGTCACAACAATGTCTTACTAACATACACCAGTTGTCTTCTCTAGGAAAGTGATAGAGGATTGCATGATTTTCTTAGCCAGTAAAGGGGTTATAAACAGGCATTTCAAGTCTTTGTGGGAAAGACAGGCAATATCAGCATCTACTTCAATCTATGCAACTTTTAGATCCTACTGAAATACAAATAACTAATAATAGATAATAATTGACCCATGTTAAAATATTTTATTAATAATGTCTTTGTCACTGGATATAAAAATGAAGATTACAGCTGTTTCTAGCTCCAGTAACAACACACAGAATTACCATCATTCAGATATAAAAGAAAATTACTTAAAAGAAAACACCAGTCCACAGAATGCTGTTTCCCCCTTTAAATGTTGGACATTTTAGAACACCCATGTATGACCACTCTTGTCCTGGGGACAGGACAACTCAAGAGATTGGTAATTGGATATGGAGCCCTTAACCTAGGGTCACTTGGCTAAATTTGCCCCGGGGTCAGTAGAAATCAAGGGTCATTATCATACGATGGCTGTTCAGTTAAATGTGATGGTGCTTGGTTCCCTCCCTAGCAAACAGGCATTTATACCATCACTAAAACTTTTACTTACTACTGATGCAACTCTGGGCTGCCTAAGAAGAGATACAGAACCCAATGAGCATGGGGACAATAGAATACTACAAAGAATAGGTTTTGGGTTTTTTTTCCCTCTATAACCTAAAATGGACACAAACTAAGAATAGCTTCTTCAGATTGCTTGCATTGCTTTTGGAAAGGAATTTAAGGACACAAAAAAAAAAGAAGGTATTCTTATATTGGAATAAGAGTATCCATACAGAGAGTTACTACCAATAAGCTGTCCCATGTAGATAAAAACCTCAGACTTATGGTCAGCTACTGAAAGTAATTCTTTCCTATCCAGGTTGAGGAACATAACAACTAGGGCAGGATTAGGAAACCTGTTCTCTGTACAAGGGCTTTAGTTAACTGTTCCAATCTTTCCACCTTCCCACTCCCACAGTATGAACAAACTAATGCATACTACCAAACCACCCTTATGGACCTATGCAGCCTTCAGATTGCTAAATCCTGTCCAAATGTGTACTTTGCTTCTTTTGTCAGCCCTTTGATTTTGTTTCAGAGGAAGGAAGCAATGATAGACAAAATTACAGCACAAAGCATGTATGCTCTGGCAGGCAGTTACAAAGCTATTGACAAAAAAACAGTCTATTCATTGCAAGCACCCTACTTTTACAATCTCTCTCAGAGATCAGGATGCAGGGGAGAACTAATTCAACAGTTTCTGATGAAAAAAATACCTGGTGGATGTGCTTCCCCCCGCCCCCAGAGAAAATGGGTTGTCAAGTGGTGTTCTCTCTCTCTCACACACACACACACACTTTTCACTTACATAATGCAACTTAAAAATATATTCTGTGATGTTTGGTCCTGTGTTATCTTCTAAGAAATCAGAGTAAATGTGGGTTAGGAAAGGAGTAACAAGAAAAGCCATCCAGAATTTATTAACTAATTCAAATAAAATTTGGTTTGATTCAAAGCTTCAAATAGGGGTCTCAAGTAGGAAATACTGGGCATGGAGTGACTATGCAGGAAACACATCAATACTCCCAAATTCAGAATAAATGTCAACCTAACTAAGCTTTGGAACTAAAGTGAGGCGGGCCCACTTTCTTCACTGCCTTTCCCAGTAACACTATTGCAACTAGCTCTTTTTGTCTTCCATCCAAACATACACCACCATACCCATCAATTATAGAGAAAAGACATTAGCCTAATATTTCTGCTGAAATTGACAGCGCTGAATTAGTAACAGAGAGGTAGCTGTGTTAGTCTGTATGCTAACAAAACAAAGCAGCCATCAAGTAGCACTTTAAAGACTAACAAAATAATTTATTAGGCGATGAGCTTTCGTAGGACAGACCCACTTCTCCAGATATGAAGAAGTGGGTCTGTCCCACAAAAGCTTATCACCTAGTAAATTATTTTGTTTGTCTTTAAAGTGCTGAATTAGTTAATGTTGACATCTGACACTCCATTGTTACTTTTCAAGGTTACCATTCAACTGAAAATGAGTAATTTAAGCATAATAAGAAGCAGTTTGAATGCAGCAATATTGCACTTCCACACTTTCGAGCCATAGGACTGCATAGTCATAGAACATTAAAAGTGGATGGGATCTTGAGAGGTCATCAAGTCCAGTGCCCTGCCCTCATGGCAGGACCCAGCACTGTCTAGGTCACCCCAATAGATGTATATCTAACTTGCTCTTAAATATCTCCAGTGATGGAGATTCCATAACCTTCCTAGGTAACTTATTCCAGTGTTTACTACCCTGACAGTTAAGAAGTTTTTCCTAATCTCCAACCTAAACCTCCTTGCTGCAGTTTAAGCCCATTTCTTGTTGACCTTTCCTCGGGGCCAAGCAGGACAGTGTTTCTCCCTCCCACTTCTAACCTTTTCTAGCTACCAGAAAATCACTATCATGCCCCTTCTAAGTCTTCTATGTTCTAAACTAAACAAGCCCAGTTCTTTCAGTCTTCCCTCATAGCTCATGTTCTCTGGACCTTTAATCATTCTTGTTGCTCTTCTCTGGAACCTTTTCAATTTCTCCACATCTTAAGTATTCTCAAAATTAAATTTTTGATCCTGATGTTCAATTACATTATACATGGGGTGTAGGACTTTCATTTTTACGCACTATTTGCACTTGGACAAACTACTGTTCCCTATACACAGTAATTCTTCATAGCTAGCAAAGAACATGGCAGCACGCTAACACTAGAGATTAATTTTATCCTACTGCATATCCAAGCAGAGATGCCAAACCTGGAAGGAACCACCCTGCCTTAAATATTAACAGCTTGGCAACACCTGCTAAGATAAAAATAACACAGTCAAATGTCACAGGGTATAAACTGATCATTACAGATATCAGTACAGATTGCACAGTTGGAAAGATGTGTTATGAGGGGTTTGGCTGAGATCAACAGTACTGTATGATCATAGCTCAGAACATGAAATGCAATGACAGTTAAAAATGTTAGGGGGGAAAAACAAACATTTGTAGTTGCTGTCTACTGTATTATCTTTCTTTCACAGTTTAATTTTTACGCACACATTATAATCAAGCTGTAATCACAGTGTAAATAACTGTTAGGAAAATAGATCAAATACACACTGTTTCATTAACACAAGAATACGTTTTTCTGCTAGTGATGGATGCCTTAACAGTTAGATTTACAGCCTCATGACATTGCAGGTTAGTTAGCCAAAACCAGGCCTAATCCATGGGAAAAAATGGTCTGGAATTGATTTGTTACACTTAGCTCTATAAAGTACCTTTCAACCCCACAAAATAGCTAGGCTTTATACAATAATACCACGCTCTACTACCCTCAGAACTGAGCAGGTGAAGATAGCAGCTGTTAAGCATCCTGCAGTAGCTCACACACAGTCTTGTTTGTTTTACTGAGGTCTATTTTACTGAAATGGGGAAGCTGGTGAGAATGTTGGGCTTATCACCTCTCTTGCCATGGGAGTGTTAACTTCCAGCTGGATCAAATAAGAACAGTCAGACAGATTTTGGTTCAACAAACATTTCATCCGGATTTCTCACCCTTCCTTCTCACACCTTTCCAGCACGTCAAATCAGAGTCAACACTGGGAAAAGGGATCAAGTTTAACTGCCACAAACAGTTGCAAAACTCTGGCTCCTAGTGCTAACAACTGAGCTATAAATGACCAACGGACTATACTGCTTTCTCTTTATTCTCCTCTGGCTTTACCAAAAAGAACTCAAGATGGAATTGAATTCATTCCAATGTTAAGGATGTAAAATGAGAAGCAATCACTTAGGAAGTTTGCATTTGAGAAAAGAGATGTCAACATTTTAGTTAACTTCTGAGACCCTGTCATGCCACAGGGATGAAGTGAACCCATTTTATAATATGACATGACACGAAATGTGTTTACATTAAAACTAAAAAGTTTTATACCAGACTGGACTACATGCACAACATCTGAAAAGAAAAAATACTTAAACTGGCCTCACGGTTCTTTTCTTGTCATGAATGTATTCACTTGGAAAGGTTGCTGTCATGAATTCTTTTAAGTGGGGAAAAAAAGGTTACTTACCTCATAGTAATGGAAAGTTTATTGAAATGCCTGGTCCTTATTGGTATTCCACTGTGGGTACACACGTGCTCCATTGGCCCAGAAAATTTTTGAAACAGTGTCTGTTGGTCCACACGTGCACCCTGGCTTACCTCATGCCTCCAACTAACAAGACAAAGGACAGAGTGAATCGACTACCACTCCAGTTTCTTCTCCACCAAGAATCAGAGAGGATCCAAAGCGGAGAGAAAGGAGAGTGGATAGTGAAAGAAAGATAAAGACACACAACTGAAGAAAACCTCCCATCACTATAAGGTGACTAACACTCTCCTTCTTTGAGTGCTGATCCCCATGCGTGGTCCACTGTGGGTGATTGATAAATAGTATTCTAGCAGGGGTAGGGGCACGAAGAAGCATGAATTTTGAAGTCCACAGTCACAGGCATAGCCCAGTGCTTGAATAAGGGCAGGGGGTGTGGGGAGTGGGGGAGAGGGATGGGACATGACAGTACTCCCCAGGTTTGGGAGACTACCTACAAAACACAAACTATCAGATAAAAGTTTAACTCTAGAATATAAAACCTATTTACAAATATGTAAACATATATTCACTGATAAAGAAGAAAGTCAAGGCTTTGGAAACTTAGGTTCCACCCTGGACCATTAGGCAGTGAAAAGGAACTAGAGAGAAAGTCATTCCACCTTGCCCTTTATTTCCTTGGTTGGTGGCCTAAGGCGAGCCAGGCCACATGTGCAGACCAATTGACACAGTTTTCAAAATTCTCTGGCTTTGCGCACATAGATCACATGCAAACCCACAGTGGAAAACACATAGGGAAAAAAAGATGCTGTTTTGAAACAAATACAAAAGTTGGTATTACAATAGTATTAACAGAAAAACACAGAGGAAACATGACTGGCCGTGGCCACACTAGCCTCTCCTTTCGGAAAGGCTATGGTAATGTGGCACTTCAGAATATGCTAACGAGGAGATTCCATGAATATGCAGTGCCTCATTAGCATAATGGTGGCTGTGCATGCTTCAAAACTGCCGGTTTCGAAACGCACGCTGCCCGTGCGGCTGGAGCCCTTTCGAAATTGCTCCCTGATTTTGAAAGCCCCATCTTCTCATCTGGTTTTGGGAAGAAGGGGTTTTCGAAATCAGGAGAGTCATTTCGAAAGGCTCAAGGCTACACGGGTGGCATACATTTCAAAACCAGCAGTTTCAAAGCGTGCGTGGCTGTCGTTATGCTAATGAGGCAATGCATATTCCTGGCAGCACCTCATTAGCATATTCCAAAGTGTCATTTTACCATAGCCCTTCCCAAAGAAGGGGCTAGTGTGGCCACAACCACTGAGTGATTGAAGAAAGATTGACTGTCGGGACCCCTAGGTTCTATTTCCAGAGCCTCTTACCAACAAATCTTACACGTTTTAAAAAGGTGTATCATCCCCACTTTTCCTCCATTATACTGCAGTTGATATAAATCACTACGATAACTGAAACCAGAGTAATTGTTGCACTATTTTGCCAAGTGAAATGTGCAGAATTTTGCAGAATTTAAAAATATTGTGCACAGAATTTTAAAATTTTGGTGCAAAATTCCCCCATGAGTAAGCTGATGATGACCAAGGGCAAAAACAATATTCCTGATCACATGCCCCATGATTTACTTTCAAAATGATTTTTGTGGCGGGACCACCAAGGATCTGGAGTTCAAGCCTTTCAGGTTTGTGGTACAATTTGCAAAGGAAACATTTATGCTACCAGAACCCTTGGCTGCACCTTCAATGCTCCCCCCCTCCATTTTGTTTTGTTTTAACGACAATCTGGAAAAAAAAAAAAAAAGCCTAAGTCCTTTTTTTCTTTCTTCAATACATGATCTGCTTTTAATCACGTCTAATATATAAAACAGAGATTAGAAAGGAGAGGCTGCCCCCTCCGCTTATAATTATGGAGCTAGAAAATTACCTGGTGGTTTAGAACAGACCTGTTCTCAATGCATCTTCCTTTGTCTCTCCCATGATAAGGTAATCTAATCTCCTGGCTTTGCTTTCATCTGGCACCCAATGCTGAACATTTGTTTATAAAACAACAATCTCATTTTAGGTAATGACAGAACAAAGGCAAGGAAAGGCATCTTTAGAAACACTGCAGCACTTACCACTTCAAAAGTAACCTCAAGCTGATATAATTCACATGGCCTGTTTTTCTTTTTTCTTTTTTTTTTTTAAAGTATTTCTTTTCCTGAGGGAGCAACCTGATTTAAAATTATCAGAGAGGTAGCCAAGTTAGTCTGTATCTTCAAAAACAACAAGAAGTCCTGTGGCACCTTACAGACTAACAGATATTTTGGAGCATAAACTTTTGTGGGCAAAGATTCGCTTTGTCAGATGCATGAGCTCGGGGGTTTCAGAGGAGGATTTAAAGAGGAAATATCAGTAAAAGAGAGGACCAGAGCTGACAAAGTCTATTCAGTCAGGGTGGATATGGTCCATTATTGGTAATTAATGCGGAGTTGTGAACATCAAGAGAATAGAAATCAAATAAGTTCAGTCACATTAATTGCCAATAAGTGGCCACATCCACCCTGACTGAACAGACCTTGTCAGCTCTGGTCCTCTACTGAGACTTCTGCTTTAAATCCTCCTCTGAAATCCCCTGGCTCATGTATCTGACAAAGACAGTCTTTGCCCACAAAAGCTTATGCTCCAAACTAGTTAGTCTATAAGGTGCCACAGGACTTCTGATTTAAAATAAGTCTTCTACTAGAATGGATCAACCGTAGGCATGTTTGTCCATCACGGGAGCTATTGCACAGAGTGTCAACTGGGGAAATCAAAACTAATAAGGTGGTGGGCACTGTCCAAATATTGAAATACAGTAGACCCTCGAGTTACGTGAGAGTTCTGTTCCATGAGCCCTCGTGTAACCTGGATTTCACGTAAGTGGGGGTCCGGCTTTTGCACCGGTGGAATACACGTTCTGCAGCCTGGGAAGCTGCAGAAAGCTAAGTCCTGGGGTGGGGGGCAGCTGGGGAGGGTTAAGCCTGGTGGTGGGTTGGGGCCGTGGGAGGCGGGCGGAGCGGGGCTAAGCCTGGGGTGGGTTGGGGCTGCAGGGGGCAAGAGGTGGAGTTGAGCCAGAGCTGTGCACAGGGGGCAGGGGGCAAGAGGTGGAGTTGAGCCAGAGCTGTGCACAGGGGTGGTGAGTTGGACGCCTGCTCGGGTGGTGAGCCAGGCTGTGGGGAGTTTGAATTGGAGCAGCAAGGGTGGGTTGAAACGAAGCAGGGGGATGGAACTGGAGCCGCATGTGGGGCCGGGGGTTGAACAGGAGCCATGAATGAGGGTCGGTGAGCCAGAGCCAGAGCCAGAGCCGGGTGTCAGGGTGGGGGGTGAGCCAGAGCCACACGTGGATAGTGAACTGGCAGCAGGGTTGAGCCGGGGCCAGGGCTGTTGAGCCGGAGGCATGCCTGAGAGGTGGTGAGCTAGAGCCAGAAGCAGTGGTGTAGGGGCGAGCAGAAGCTATGCATGGGTGCTGAGTTGAGCTGGGGTGGGGGGAGGGGGCTGAGCCAGGGCCATGTGGCGCTGGGAGGGTACAAGTTAAGCGCAACTGGAAACTGCGCATTTCCAGGGTTTACTGTAGGAATCAGGGGTCAGCAGTGTAAGAGTGGGGTTGTGTACTCTGAGACCTTTCTCTACACAATATACAAATTTCAGTATTTCAGTCACAAGTTTTGTTATTTAAAGATGTGTGAGGAAGCCACTTATTTCAAATGACTGAAGTATGGCAAGGACTAGCAGTAATGTGTACCAATGCCACTCTTTTATATGTGAAAGTCTCTCTTTTAATGGTATTTTTAGAAAATATGGCTGATTGTATGCAGCCTGAAAATCCTTAAACGTGTAAATTTACAAGAGAATATTTTCACAGCATCGTGGTTTCTATGTTAGACATTCTGGGACATATTACCTAGTCCAGTGAAGCAATTTTATTGCCCCTTGGAGCCCTACCTTTCACCATGGCCAGGCATCCTGAATCAGAAAGCCATAGCTGGCTCTGTGCAAAACCCCCCTCCCCGCCCCATGCACTATAACTAAGTGTAGTTTGGATGTTGTTAGTAATCAAGGCCTCTTATTTTTTAAGCTCCAAAATTTAAATTAAAATTATGCTACATTTAAATTACATTATAACAATTGGTAGCATAGCGCTACAACTGCACCCATTGTCAACCCCTGGGAATGGGGCGGGACAGTGCTTTGCTGGGAACCAAACAGGAACAGTTTGGTTGGTATTCATAAACTGAGGTCTGCAGGCTCAAGACAGCCCTTACCAATTAATTCCCATCCTTGCTCATCCCCAACCAGGTCATGCCTCTGCACTAGTTTCACCACAAATCCTGCAAAAACAACAAGAAAGAGAGGACGTTCTAGACAAAGAAAGCGATGGCTCTGAACAGGTATTTTTCCTCATCCATGTGCTTTGATGCAGGAGGCATGAATAGAGAGCCAAATAATTAAAACAATATACTCTTCGAAACACATACAACCCCTCCACTATGGAACGTACAGATATTGCTCATAGGTTCTGGAACCAGGAATTTGGTTTGTAAAAGTTTTGAGCTTTTTGGATAACAGTCCTATCTAAACACAAAGATTATTGATTGCAGTATTTTAATAGACGCCCCTCCCTGCCAACCTGTACTCACTGGGTACATCCACGTGGCAGCTGGGAACAAGCCTCCCAGATCCAGTAGAAAGACTTGTGCTAGCAGGGCTCCAGTTTAAAAAAAAAATAGCAGTGTGGATGGCCTAATACTACGAGCATTTTGTGGTCAACCATATTTGCATTAGATTATATGACACATTTCTACCTGGAAATCTATTGAATAGAGGAGATCATCAGAAGTTACCCTCTCCCTCCCCACAACCCTACAACAAACCAGGCATTGTTCTAATATTTAATTAATCCTTTCACCTCAGTATGATTTCAGAGGTTTCATGACTGAAGTTATTTGCAGACTTTAACAAAGCAAAGACCAGAAAGCAAAGGTATTTACATAGAAGCTTTGCTCACAGAACAGAGAACTTGTTACAAAAACTTCATCTAGCTATAAGACAAACTAGCATTAGGGCACAAAAGAAAAATATCACTTTCTTTGCTCTTTACGTGTTTTATTGTAGGTTCATATTGTAACTCATAGACTGGAAGTGTCTGCTCTGTTATCCTCCATTTCCCAAACCTTTATTGTGAATTAAAACGAAACAGTGTAAAATAATGCATACTTTAAGTTTATCAAGCTCTCACTCCCCTTCTTCCTGTCATTGAAGTTTCCCATAAATCTCTCATCTGCCAACTGACGGAACCATCGGTCAGCTCATGAACCTCCAAACTTGGTTTTGCTCCATTCTGGTGCGCTAAAAATAGTGGCCGCATGTCTAGCCAGAGCCGCTGCCCACGCTGCTATAATCACACTGATATTTCTGGTGTGGCCAGGATCTGAAGAAGTGGGTCTTGTCCCACCTAATAAATTATTTTGTTAGTCTCTAAAGTTCTACTGGACTGCTTTTTTTGTTTTGACTGATATTTCAGCATGCTAGCTCCAACAGAGCTAGCGCGTGTTTGTCTACCAAAAACAGAAAGCATCTCCAAACTGCTCTGTGGACATATCCTAAATCGGGGGCTAAAAGACAGGCTCTCCAGCCCAGTTGGCTTTGATATTTAGGCTTGTCAACGTTATTCCTAGATACAAAGACAAAAACATCCTGTTGCACTACCTCATGCACCATGCTTTTGGCTCAGCACTTGATCACTGTTAACAGATCCCACTGCATGTGCTTCTGCTATGCCCTCAAACCCCTATAGGCCTTTGCTTCGTGACATATTATAGGAATGCTTATGCGCTCTTCCTAAGATTGCTGCTGCTTGCTTCTCTTCAGTGCCATGGAAATATACTTTTCTTCTTGATCTATAGATAAATATAATTAAAGAAAAGTACGAACTGTTCCTCATTCATTTCAATTGGACACTGACTCCGAAGCCTAATGATGGTAATATCAGAATTGCCAAGCCATCAAAAATCATGAGTTGTAACATCCGGAGGCAATCGAACTCCTTAAGTTTTGTGCTATAGACAGAAGGCCCAGAAATGTTATTTAAAAAAAAAATCTGAAATTCCTAATTATGGGAATTAAGAATGCGGGGAGACTGCCAATGAAAATCATGAGACTCCCCCCCACTAAAATTTAAGCGTCTGCAATAACGCAACATTGTTCCTACCTTCAGTCTTGGCAGAAACATCAAGTTACCTTTTATGTAAAAATGTTGAAATTGTAAACTATTACTACTCCTCTCTTATCTGACTCCAGTTGCATAACAAATATATAACCACACACATTCTCATCTAGGTGCCACACAGTTGCCATCTGGTTATGCTGGAGGTGAAAGAAGCCATGTCACTTTCTATCAATCCAGCACCTTTCACACACAAAATGTGTCATTGGATTTCTTATATAATATGTCTGTACTGTCCTGCCACATGCCTTCCCTTTCAATTGTCCTTTGCTTTTAAAAATGAAAGCAGTTAAGTGTGCGATTTTACTAAAAGAATAAATAGAAACTACACAAAAGAAAAATTTACTCATACAATCAGTACACAAACTGTTTTATCTCCTCACCATAATTTATTGAAGTAAATAAATGAGATGGATTTAGTTTGCATTTAATAACACTGGTTTTTCCCATTAACACCTTTGTTTGCAACACAAAACTGCTACTGGTTCCTGTGGCCATTTGCACCTGGGCTCTACATCTTTCACGCTGAAAATTTTTGCCCTGAACCTGAACACCACTTTTGAAACTGAGGATTCTGCAGCTGAGAATTGCTTTTTATATCAGTATAAATGCTATAATACAAGGTATTACTAACATCTTCCCTTCTGCAAAAATCCTCAAATGGATTTATGGGAAGCAACAAATAAGTTGTAATGACTGGTTGCAACTAAGTCAGTGATGACCACTTATAAAAGATTACATTTTTCAGTAAATCTACTCCATCAATTAAAATACTTTTGCATCTGTTTATCCCCTAGTTTATCCATGTATCTAAAGGTATGCTGAGAAGTTTTAAATCTATGTCTGGGCTTTGGCAGATGTTACTACAGGGTCACTTTTAGTTTTGGTTAGCGACAGAGGCATATACATGGTAGACATGACGGCCAATGAGAAAGTATTAACTGCACCATGAGGCAAATAAAATGGAAAAGGAAAAAAAAAAAGTTCAGTCCTGGAACACACAGGCAGCTTAAATTTAGCCCAGTAATTAAAAAGCATGCCCAGAAATTCTTTTGCAAGATCTCTTCAGCTACAGAGTAAATGATGTTAAAAAGACAGAAGAAAACCCACAGTACATTTGACTAAAAACCCCATTTTGTCATTATGTAATACAGGATCTGTGCCCTGCTGCTATAACAATTTCAGCAAACGGCACTTAGCCTGCAAATTGCTGCACCTTCCCACTAAGTCTATCACTGCTGTTAAATCTTGGTCTGCACACAGGTTAATCACCCTGAAATAGTTATTGATTTCCTACTGGCAATGCTAACTGTTTGTAACCTAACCAGAGCTTTATTAACTAGCCATTACCCACAGCCACACAAAGCCAGTCAAAATTAAGGTTGCCAACTTTTTAAACACACAAAACTAAACACCCTTGTTCCAGCTTGTTCCTTCCACCAGGGCCCATTCCTACCCAGCCCTTCTCCAAAGCTCTGCCCTGATCTCTCCCTCCCCTCATTTTCCCTGGCCTGGGGCAGGGAGTTGGGAGTGTGGGGGAGCATGGGCCCTGGCTGTGGGTGTGGGCTCTGGGGTAGAGATGGCAATGAGGGTTGTGGGGTGCAGGAGACAGCTCAGAGCTAGGAGAGGGGAACAATGTGGGCTCTGGAGTCAGGCCAGAAATAAGGTGCTCAGGGTCAGCTCTGGGCAGGGGCAGGGTTGGAGCACAGGGAAGAGGTGAGGGCTCCAGCAGGGGGCCAGGGATGAGGGGTTTGAAGTGTTAGAAAGGGCAGGGACTGGGTACAAGGGGTTTGCAGGGCAGGATGAGCGTCAGGAGGGCATGTGGGTGCAAGAGGAGGCTCAGGTTTGGGATGGGAGTCGGGATGTGAACTCCAGCTGGGTAGCGTGTACCTCCTCAGGCAGCTCCCAGAAGAGGGTGGCATGTCTGGTTCATAGGGGCAGGGGCAGCCAGGCAGCTTGTCTCATTACCTGCTCCTGCAGGCACCATTCCTGTTGCTCTCATTGGCCATGGTTCCCAGTCAATGGGAGCTATGGTGATGGTACTCAGGCAGGGGCAGCACACTCAGCCCCTGGTGCCACTGCTGCACCCAGAAGCTGGACAGGACAGCTACTTCCAGGAGCCATGCAGAGTCTGTCTTAGCCCCCCTCAACCAGACTTCTAGCTACCTGGTCATCTGTGCTGATCGGTGCCACCAGGGTCCCTTTTCAACAGGTGACTCTGATCAAAAACCAGACACCTGCCAGCCCTCGTCACAATCTGGCCCTCAAGTATTACAGATCCTACACTTACAAAGGATTTAGAATAAAAGGGAGAAGAATATATCAGCTTAAAAGTGTCCCTTTTAACAAACATTAATACTGTATTAACATTCAGTTTACTTCCTTAGTTTTCCAAGATGAAGAACTACCAAAGAGCGACTTTAACTTCCAAAGACTATTGTTCGTCTCCCGCACACTGCCCAGTGGTCTGGAGCCAGACAACGTGAAACTGCTATGCCCTAGGCTAGAATAGAGTGGAGAAGGGCGGGGGGGGGGGGGCTGTTTACAATTACTCCATTCCTGTTTTTAATGAATCTTTCTGAATGACCACTAAGTGCTGGTTTTGTTCTTCAGGAACAAGGGAGCTATTACTGGAGGACTAAGAAAGGAAGGAAAAGGGAAAGCAAACTGAAAGCTGCCAAACTCGTAAGGCCATTTCAAACATTTCAGCTGCATATCCTGGAGGTAATCTGCTTCAACAGGCATAAGGTTTTCTCTGCACATGTGCATGAGGTTTTTTTTTTTCCCCTTCCCTTTCTTTCTCATCCTAAAGTGAAACAGATGAGATAAAGTAAAACAGATAATATTAAAGCTGAGGTAAAGGTTAATAAGTAGCACAAAGACACGAAGAATTATATTACTAAAACACTGAAAATTAGATCTCAATTAAGCAATTGAGCACACATACGTAATTCAGTGTTCATTATATGAGTTTTGCTAGTACTTCTATTTGAAAGTGTCCAAATGCAGAGTGTCTTCTGCTTTTCCTGATCATTAGAAATTCTGATGCAATGACAGGAATTTGTGAAACATCATTGACAACTCCACTCTTGGTATTTGCCCAGTTTTTGGCACAATTTTTTGAATACTTTGTTGGTCACCTTTGAACACACAAAATAGAAAAAAATGACAGCTACAATCACTTTTTATTTGAGGGAAAATTCCCATTCCAGCACAGAAAGCACTTCCCTATACAGTCTAATTTTTTACATCTAAAATTCCTACATAAAATGGAATATACTATATTATTCTAGGTTATATTATTTAGTATTCCATATATAATATACTGGCTTACTGATATTTCCATGCAGTGACTATAATCAGCAAGAAAGCATTCTGTGATATTTTTGTAGGAACAACACTATAAAATTTATTGTTGTATAGACTTATGTAAGCAAGTATGCTTCTGAATAGGAAGCTCTGCATTAGATACAGCAGGATTAGTCTCAATATTCAGTACTTACATAAAGTGTTCTGATCTGTCTTCTACCATAGCATCCCATTTGACCCCTTCTGTTAGGCATAGATAGCATGTAAATACTTGCATTTCCTAGTTGGTAATCCCAGACTTTTTTCTTCCTTCACTCAGGACACAGTATGCTCATGGGCATGCACCTACCCTAACTACTTATTCTGAAATAAATTACCTTTTAAAGGCTTCATCCTAGTTCTATTAATAAGAGGTCAGCTCATGCCATGAAGTATTTGCATCACTTTCAAAACTTTATTTTTAAAAATTATTCTATTATAATTCTGGAGAGTTGTGCTATGCACAAAGATGTCAAATCAGTTCTGGAATCCTGCTAAGCTACTGGCCTTAACAATATTTCACAACAATAATTTCTGTAAGTTATTCAGATCTTCGGGGAAAAAAGTACAATTTAGAAGTTGTCAGCTTTTGATTTAACTCAGTGTCTCCTTGCTCTTGTATCAAAAAAATAATTAATTCACACTCCCAGTATCCCTTCTCATGCCATTAAATGTACAAAATTCATTGTTTTGTATACATCTGTCCTCTCTTATTCATCAATCCACCATAAATAGCCTCATGTTTATAATCTCTCCATCACCCAATCACTTTCATTTCTCAGCCCAGCTGCCTCCATTTCCACATATCCTTTTAGAGAGGATAATAATAAATAATAATTTTGTTAGTCTTTAAGGTGCAACTGGACTGCTTGGTGGTTTTTGTTTTGTTTTTTTTTTGTGATGCTACAGACTAATATGGCTACCCCTTTGAGACTTTTAGAGAGGATGTGACAAGAGCTAATCAGAGCATTTCAGGTGAAGGCATACCATTGATTTACATAAAACTGTTTTCTGTTCTGTTCCTAATTCATCTTAACATTGTATTTGCTTGTTGAGTGTTGCTGCACCTGAAGTCAGTATTTTCACTGAGCTACATTCATTCTAAATCTCAGACAGGTAGCTGTGTTAGTCTGTAGTTTCACAAACAACAAGCAGTCCTGTAATACCTTAAAGACTAACAAATTTATTAGGTCAGGAGCTCCTGAGGTGAGAAGTATCAGAGTATCAGTATTAGTCATGTTAGTTTGTATCCACAGAAACAATGATAAATCCTGTGGCACTTTATAGACTAACAGATTATCCGGAGCATAAGCTTTCGTGGACAAAGACCCACTTTGACTGCTTGTTATTCATTCTTAAGTAGTCCTGTACAGCAAGTAATACGGGATCATGAAATCAAAAACACTATCGTAATGCAAATGTACAAAGGGATCAAATTAAAATTGCACAGATGGCCTTAATTCAGGCATTTCCCAACTTCCGATACTGGACTTTTCCACCTCAACCTTCTTTTAGCATCTTTTGCATGCAATTTTCTAGGATTTTAAACGGCAACCTGGAAAAAAAAACCCCGCAAAGGAAATTCCGTTACATGAAACAATACTCATCCTTGGAATGGGATATCAGACATGTGGGACCCCAAGATCAGTATTCCCTCTAATTTTTTCCCACGTGCGTGGAATCAGTTTTGTTATGTGCATTGATATGGAGGAGATGCATGACACACCACCCACACATTAGTGCGCTTAACAAAACTTTATGTGGTGGGAGTGGGTCAAGGGGTACACAGTGTGAGAGGCAGTTCAAGGCTGGGGCAGAAGGTTGAGTTGGGAGGGGGTTAGGGCTCTGACACAGGAAGCAGGTTGTTCCAGGGCTATGCCAGGGACAGAGAGGACTCTCTCTACTCCCTCTGCCAGCATCAGCTGGGTTGGGGTATGGGAGGGGCGCTTCTCCCACAGCTGTGGCAGATCTGGGGTGGTGGCGGTGAAGAAGCATCTCTCCCCACCCTGGCTCTGAGTGCCTTCAAGTCATTGAACAGGCTGACGCATAGCCAGACCGGTTAGGAGGAACTTAGCCCAAAATCTTTAGTTCTTTAGGCCAGGGAACAACTTTTTGGTATGTATTTTTACAGTATCTAACACAATAGGATCCTGGCTCATAACTAGAGCACCTACACACTACAGAAACACAAACTGTAATACTATTACAGGCACACCACGGACCTCTTCCTCTTGAGGAAGAAGAGCAACTGGCAATAGCAAACCATTATTCTCTGTGAGGACAAGTCACGTGTGGAGCCATAACATGTTTTGTTCGTGGCTTACACAGCTATTTGCTAGACAGCAGAAAAATGTTAAGAATTAAAGATCAGTTTCTATTCCTGGCTAAGGAGAGTGTGGGATCTCCTGGTTACAGACAACAAAACCAAGTGCTTAGGTCAGGCACATTTTTTTTCCTGAACAGGTGTGTCACTAATTAGATGAGATCTGACAGATCAAGTGACCTTGATGAAAGTTCTCAGTTATCTTACTAGCAAAATAGGTGATATATGCTTGTTTGCCTTCTGCATGAGACTTTATTTGTAAGAGTTGTGAACACAATTAAGAGATAGTGGACTGAGAAGATCAGAGACTAGACCGCCTGGCCTCCTCCTAGTGCTTCATCAAGTGGCACCTCTCCTTCCCCAAATGGAGGTGTGATGGCTTTCAGCTGACATCTAACTCTGAGCCTTCCACATGGCAGATAGATTGGGGCAGGATGATCTGTACCTTTAGCATGGAGGATATGTCTACATTGCAAATAAAAATAGTATCAGCTGGAGCATAGCTATTTTCATGTTTTACAGAAATTTTTAGGGGTCAAATTTAAGGCTGGTCTATACAGCAACACTCAGAAAAAACAATCTAAATTAATTCAGTGTTACTTTAAAGAGGATTAGATAAATCACATTAAACCCCTGTGTGGAAACGCACAGTCAGAATTCACTTGAGAAGTGAATAAATTAAATCAAACAAGGCTTCTTTAATTCTGAATAAGAGAATCGTCAGAGGGTTTAATGTAGTTTAATCGATTTTAAAAATGATTCTGAATTAACTGTCCTGAGTGTCACTGCGTATACAAGTCTGTTGTTAAAAAATTCAGTTTTTGTTTTATTTGCAGAGTGAATATGGACTCCTCACTGCCAGCATGAATGACTGCAAAGTGCCACAATGAACAACAATGAATAGTCACTGAGCTAAGGAAAGAGACAGAGAAAAACACAACAGTCTGATAGTTACAACATTCACCTATGATGTAGAAGAACCAAGTCTAAATACCTGTTCCAATTACTATAAAACTATGCATAAAGAGTACAACTGGGTAAGAAGAATAACAGAGAATATTTCATAGACCAATGGTTAGTACACTCTTCTGCAATGTGGGAGCCCCATATTCAAAACCCTTCTCCACTGAGCTCACCTTGCTCCAGGTGACGCCTTAACCAGTGGTTTAAAGTTTACAAGGGAGACACTGAACACCGTCTCTACTGCCAGTTTTGCAGTTCTTTCCTTTGCTTTTCTCAATATTGAACCAATTTTTTCAGGTACTAATTGGTCCATGTTAACAAGACATCTCAGTTCAGATCAACTCAAATGCTTATTCTCCTTTTCAATTCAACTACCAATTTTTGAAAAATGTCATTTTCATTTCATCCAAAATTCTTAATTTTATTTATTTATTTGGAACTACCATCAAATTAAACAACTATTTTTAATCAGATCTAAAAATGGCCACTTAAGGAACAGCAAAAACCTATGGATTAAATTTAGGAGAGGCATTTTATGCAGAAATAGTTACATTGGTGAACCCCAAACATGGGCACTGATATGCAGTATGGAAGTGTCTTATACTGACAGCTTATTCCCCTTTGCATAGCTATACCAATACTAACATGCTTTGTATCAGAATAACAACATACACATTAGAGTGGTTGTACCACTAACTACACACGTACAGTTAAAGCAGCGCAACCTTTGTGGGTACACAAAGGCTGCTTATTCACATACTGCCTCCCATCGGAGGTGGCATGGTAATGAGGCAATTTGAAGCAGGATAATAAGGTGCTAATGTGCATATTCAGTGCCTCATTAGCACAATGGCAGCCATGCAAATTTCAAAGTGCAGACTTCCAATTGCAGATTGACAGTGAAGAGGGGGGCAGCTTCAAAATAAGTGGCCCCACTTCGACATTCCCTTACTCTGATCTAGTTCTGTGGGAGTAAGGGAATGTCGAAGTGGGGCGCGTATTTTGAAGCTGCCCCATCTTCACTGTTAATCTGAAATTCAAAGTCTACACTTCGAAATTCACGGGGCTGCCATTATGCTAATGAGGCACTGAACATGCATGTTAGCACCTCATTAGCCTCTGTCAAATTGCCTCATTACCATGGTACCTATGACAGGAGGTGGCATGTGTAGAAGCAGCCACCGAAGGATTTCACGCAGAAGAGTCAAAATTAAATTAGCTCTTCCATACTACTGAAGGACTATTTAGTTCTAAAATTAGGTCAGTTCCTTTTGTCCTAGGCACAGAAATATTTGCAAAAGTAAATACAGTTTTCAGTTTTCCTCTCAAACTATGTACTGCACACACAACATTGCTACTGTCAGCCTTTCAACAGATGGCATTATTCTACGACACATTATTCTATAGAAAGCTTAATGAGAAAGCAGGAAACAAGAGCACCCAGAGAGGAAATTCTCTGCACCTTTTTTCCTTTCAGACAATAAAACAGGATGAAGATGACTTCAAGGATTTAAACATACTGCTCCTTTAGAATGGAGTTTAAAGAACAGTTGAAAACTGAAAAATGATGAGTAAAGGAACACCTATGGTATTTAAATTTTTTGTAGTATTTACAAGTAATTTACAAAATTAAATGACATTAGCCAAAAAAAAATCTGAGGGGTAAAAGTGTACTACCATAGCTAGTATTCTGAATTTGAACGAGAAACAGGATTTTAAATGATCTGGTAGTTTTTGTTTTTTCCAGTGCTCTTCTACACATTTTTTCAGTGAAAACATCCAGTTCATCTTTGTTATAAAAAAAAAAAACAGTGATCCAATAATGGAGAACACTTGTGTGCATATATTATATGGCAAAAGCTAATAAAAAACAAAGAACAAAAAAGTATAACCCTAACAAGATACTGAAGTCTCATGTCTGTACCTTAAAAAGTTTAGACAATTGAGGCGCTTCAATTATCTTTTCCATAAAATCTGTCAGGGAACTGAAAGCACAGAAAAAGTAAAAACTATGGAAACTTAAGTGCAGCAGTAGAATGAATTTATACGTGGGTACATTTGTTTAGCTTGCTGGTTGATTGATTTTTTTAAACAAACAAATTGCATTTGTTTTCAGTCACAGTATAAGTTAGGTAAACTAAATTTAGGAAGAACTATTAAAGGGTCATTCATTGCCACCCTTAAACCCCTTTTTTCAATCAGGACACAGTATGCCCATGGGCATGCACCCACCTCATCTACTGATTCTGAAATAAACAACTCTAAGTTTTATCCTACTTCTGAAAACAGCCCTTTGCACTGGTGTAAATGACTACACAAGATGCAAGATGGATCAGACCCACATTAGATTTAGGTACAGGTGTTTGCTAACATATTCCTGCTCCTATAGGCAGTAGAGGGCTACCTAGGCAGCTTCATACCAGTATCACTGCAGATACACTAGTGTGACTGTACTATTTAACTAGGGTGGTATATTTAAAGTGTAAATCCTAAGGCATATCCACAGCATGAAAGGAACTCTCTCTCCAAAACTATTCTGCGATTAAAACTTAATAAATCAAAAGAATACAATATGCAAAGCTTAACCACAGGATTTTTAATCCCTTGGCCTTCACAATAAATTACTTTTAAAAATAAATGTTCATAATGTTTCTAGTGCCTTTCTCTATAACCTCTCTCTTCTTCCCTGGAGACTTAGAATACATTTAAAAAATAAGCAGATGGTCTGTAAGCATTAGCAAATGGCTTTTGAGAACAAAACCTAATTAGTTTAGACACTCTCAGTTGTGATGCCAGTTTTGGTAGTCATAAGTATCTTGGCAGTTCCATTACCATTTCAAACAAAAGCACTTCCCTCCTGTGTCCAAAAAATCCTGTGTCCAAAAATCCTAAACCATTTATTTAACTAGCAATCTTAAACTGGACACACAAATAAACCAGGAAAATATTTCACCCAGTTACGACAGAAATATTTATTTTCTAACATTCAAACACTCTAACATGTATTATTGAGTGAATTTGCTCTTTCACTACAGAGGAATGATCAGTCTTACAGCCCAATTCACTACAAACATGGAGACAGTTTCATGTTGTTCATAATGTTTTTTTTTTCCGTATTGCTTTCAGAACCAATTCAAATCAGAAAAATAGAAGAAGAAAAGAAAACTAATACATTTTAAAAAATATATTTGTAAAGGGCTGTAGGAGAATCATTTATGAAACACAGAGATTTCTTTCTTTATAGAGTTCCAACACATTACTCTTCCGTGCTTACTTCAAGACATGAATATACTTGCCTAGAATGTCAGTGAGGAATTCACACAAAGGCGCCTCTTTACAAACCTGTTATTGTGAATACAAAACAGGAAGTTCAGTAATACCACCAATATACGTTAAATAACGCTTGGTGTAAACTGTGCTCTTCAGTTAATAAGTACAAAATTAACCCCTTAGGGAAGATGAGACGTCAGGTATTCACTAAAAATAGACTCATGATAAACTGTACAGTATTCCCCACAGATAAATAATTAGTCATAGAGAAGTAGCCGTGTTTGTATCTTTCACGCAACAAAAAAGCAGTCTTGTAGCACTTTAAAGACTAACAATATAAATAAACAAACTAATAAATCATCGTTAGTCTTTAAAGTGCTACAAGACTGCTTTTTTGTTTCCCCACATATAAAGTGGGCTACACAACTAAAGACAGAATTGAAGCTTAAGAACCAAAAAGTACAATTCAAACATCAAGACTACTTTTTGAGTGAAAGCTATGGGTGAGGATGTGGCAGGGCAAGGGTGAGAAAATGTGACATGTCTTTTAAAAACAGACATGGATTTATGATGACAAAGTAAGTATTAATATTTAATGATGCTGCAGTGCTTTTTAAATGAGTCTACTTTTGGCTAATTAAGCCTGACTAAAAACCATGAAATAGAAAAGGGATGTAAATATAGGAAATCACTCGTCAGCCACTGAAAAGTAGCTATGTCTTGGATACAAAGCAGCAACTGTTGCAATAGCTTATGACAGGAAGCAAATAAAAATACCATATCCCACTGAACTATTTAAGAACTTAGCTGGGATCGTACAAAACAGCATAATTAAAAGTACAAAAACAAAAACAAAAATTGTTCTCTGCTATGTTCATTATTCGCTGAAATTAACAGAAAATCATAGTTGCCATAAAAGTTAAATTAAAATAGTAAATGATCTTGAAGCTTGAGAGAAATGCAAATCTCTTCCTCAAAGCTACAGAGAACACAGACACCTTTACATTAAATGCTTTTTCAGTGCACAAGTGAGATGCCAAAAGAGGTATTGTAACAGAAAGCCATAGCTGACAAACCAATCACCAATCTGTATTAAAAAAAATTAAATCACAGTTGCAACCAAAAATTACAAGAGCATCCTAACTACACTGTACTTTAGATCTTCACAGTCAGATCCCAGATGGGCAGGAATTAAAAGTTTTTCTTTGAAAGTCTGAGAAACCTACAACTTCTTACCAATTTGTAACAACAACATCTCTGGCACTAATCATCAGCCACAGCTTCTCTCACCAGACTCTTATATGCTTAGCATTTTGAAGCCTTACACAAGCTAACATTGAACTTTGGTTTGACTGCCATCTGCTGATCTAATGTTTCTTCAACGACAAGAGTCATGGAGATGTTCATGAAAAGCTTTAGAAATACTCATGTTTCCTTTCTTAATACTTGGAGGTATTACAGCATCAAATTGTACAATTTAGATAAAAAAATAATATATTAGGAAATCTAACTTCCTTTTGTTACAATTTTTCAGATAAGGTACATTTATGATTCTGTGTAAACAAAACAAATAAATAGCTGAGTCACCAACAGTGAAACCCTTCTGGAACTGTTACTATTTAGATCTGGTTTTGTCTGCACAAACGTTTTTATACAGAAATAGTTATATGTAATCAATCACGAGGGTGGACGCAGGTATATTAGTGTAAATGTGCCAGAATATTTCTCTCTCTCTCTCTTAACTAACTTTCTCATCAAATTGTTCAAAAGGAAAGCCCCAGTTCTTTCATCACATTGGCAGAAAAAGGAGAGGGGCGAGGGAAAAGGATCATCACTCTGACACGGGGAAAGTATGTTAAAGCCCAACGTTTTTCCAAGTTATAAAAGAAGACATTGTTATAGCTCAGGATTAGTGGTTAAAGCAAGAGCAGATTATGATCCATCACATGCGAATATGATTCACGTTTTCTGGTCCCTACAGTCCTTGATCTGTAAACATTTAGATATATTTTAAACTTTAAAACTAAGCATATGCACACATGCTTGCAGGATTGGAGACTAATTGAATCAATAGCTTTGGAGAAGAGACTGGAGCTTGAGTTGAAGATAGTCCAAGTCTACCCAAGATCCAGAATGATCAACTCTTTTTAGCAGTACTGACAGAAAGAAAAGATCCACTTAAATGAATTGTAATGCTTTTGTAATTTTAAGAGATTCAAGTATCCCATCTAGCTTTTCCAAGCTACTTCATGTTTCTTCTCTCACTCCAGAGCAGATGAGTTTGGAGAGTTGATGGCAGACTGTTAAAATATTGTTCTGTTCTGAAATATGACTATTTAAATGGTACTGTGGTTTTCTATATTTGTATCTCAGCTTCATCCAGTTAAAATGTTCTCAGTTTACAAACAACAACAACATGCTTTTCTGCACTAAAAGACCTGAAAAACTTACCCTGGAATGTGAAAGTTAAGCTGGATTCATTCTTTCTCCGGCACTAAACACCAGAAATAACAGTTATACAAACATAGCTATTGTCCAACATTCTCTTCTCTGTTAAATTTTGTTGAAGGAAAAAGTGTACAGAAAAAAGAATTTTACCCTTCTGTTAGAAATTTGCCATTTTCTTGGTGCACATGCCTAGCTCTGCAATGCCTACAAAATAAAAGCTAGTATTTGTTATCAAATAAGCAGATGTCACTTTGGACATCCAGAGAAAATATACCTGTTCAATGGAAAGCTGGTTTTTATAATTAGCTACTTCTGTGACCATAACTACATGCAGCTTTCAATTCATGCCTTCTCCTTACACTATTCCGTCTCTCCATCACCATCTACAACTGCACATCCTACTACTCTATCCTTCTCCAATCCATTCCCAATACCGCTAATGCCTCTTGGGCAAGTAAGCAGCACTTGGAAAATTAGCCTTCATGCAATTTTTTCTGAACTGCCAATGTGTCCTGCTTAATCATTAATACTGAAGTGACCTTGAAGCCACAGAAAAGAGACGAGAGACCTACTTTCCTCAAAAATAATAATAAAAAAGTCAGTGAACTATTCAGAATACTCCAGTACTACTCAGAGAGACTTTTGTTAAAGGGAAATATTGTTTTTATTCAGTGCTGAAAGTATGTAGCCATGTCACTATGAAAAGAGCCTGTCCCCTGGTGTCAGCATTTCCTAGTGGAGTGTCAGATCTGCATTAAAAATATTTTGAGAACTGGGCTTCTTTGCCCTGAAAGTAGATGAGGCAGCTCAGAGAAGTGAGAAAAAGGAGGAACAGCAGAGGGCAATTTTGAGTGAAGCAGTGACTGTTTTGTTTCCCACCCACTCTGAGAGCATCAGTACTGAATGATAGCAGCTTTGGTACCTAAAAAGAAAGGTATTTAAAATCTAAATTTGACTTTCAGAACTTTAACATGCTTAAGTTATGTTTGTGCAGATACAGTACACTGGTTTTAAAAATGAAAGCTTTTTGTAAGCAGCACAGAGCACTATGTGCCTTCATAAAAGCAAATTAAATACCCATTTTATAAGTGCAGTAACATGTTCCAGGGTGTGCGCTTGCTGATTATATGCACCTTGTGTGTTGACTGATGAACATATACCATGGCATGTGTTCTTGCTTACACACCCCACGTGCTTACTTATTAAGTCCTGGAATAAGACTTGTCTTGCAGACTGGCTAATGCTCTCTTTTCTTGACTTCTGTTGAAAATACACTGAAAAACAGCTCCTGAAATTAAGTTGAGCTTTTTATGATTTAATTCACATCCTCTCATCCTTGAAGAAAAAATTCTTTGAGCGTCTCCATTTTCTTAATCATTATTAAGTGGGAGTACCTCTATCTTGCAACACAGTCCCACTATCTAACAGCAAAGAGATCAAGCACAAGTTTTCTTGCAGATTCCTCTTCTTCAGTACTATCTGGTAAATGAAACACCGCAGCTACAAGTGATTGCACAAAATTGGCTTGACCCACTATTACCTTTTTTCCTTACAACCTTAACCCACTGATTTATAGCAAGATGCACCAAATGAAAGAAACAAAGATTTGGTAGGTACCAAATTTCTTCTATTCCAGTCTGTAGAGTACTTAATACTAGGAGCCCTAGTCCTTTTATTTGCAAACATGCTCTTGCGGCCCTCTAGAGTAGACATCATTGAGTATTAGATAAGGCTGATAATACCATGCCTAATGTCATGCCTGACTTAGCTCTTTTTTCAGAATTCTAGTTTTTATCTTTTCAATATACTCCAGACTTTTTTCTGTTCTTCTTTGAAATAATCATGTTCACTTTGCCTAAATGTTTAGAAAATTTTAAAAGTTCTAGGAACATGTAGCATAACATGCCAAAAAGGAAACAGGCTTTGGTGTCCACTGGGAACCAGCTTGCGAAATTGTCCAGCTTCTCCTACAACTGTTCACAGGTCTTAATTTCATGCAGATGCCAATGCCTAGATTTGTAGCTCATACACCCTAGCTATGACTGATGCTTAGATATGGTGTGACCACTGTCATGCTTGTTGCTCACTACTATTATTTTTCTGTATCAAAGTGTAACTGTGCAAAACAATCCAAATTATAAAAATTCATAATAAATTTTATGCTGCTTTCTCTATTACCGTTGGGCCAATTGCTTGTTTGACTCTGGCTCTAGACAGTAGCATTTCCAGGCACAGCTTATGAAGGGAGACAAATGCATATAAAGATTCCTCTATAATACCTGTATTTTGTCAGATAATTTGCGTCTTGCCTATTTTTCTCTACAAAATCTCAGTCCTTCTAAACCTCTAACAATGCTATGGAGAGTTGATGTAATTAATTAGCCAAGATCACATTTCTAATATCAATATTTTAAAATACTGCTCTGTAATATATTCTTCAATAGGCCGGAGAGTCACCCAGTTGCTTAAAATAATAAGGGTCAATAGCAAGGTAGACCTGCCACTTTCATTTTCCACTAGTGTGAAAAAACATAGGGATAACTTGTTCAATAGTGAACACAGATTGCATTTCTAACTCTAGCTTGACAATACAGCACCTAAATTCTTATCCCAGTGGCACCCTCTAGAAGCCTGTTCTAGCTTAGACATTTGCTGTCCAATTATTTTACTTGAACACTGCTTCATAAACAAGAGGGCAGATACATGTACGGTTCAGATTTCAGTTTATGATAAATACTAAGTTAAATATCCTTCAAATTCATCTCTTCCCCTCCCATGTCAAACCAAAATAAATTCCAGACTTCCAGTTATAGGCATGACTAACTTTTTCAGCTTCAGTCTGTGCTCAGTTCAGAGTCCACTCTAAGTCAAAGCATTGCACTACTGAATAAAGTAACATCTACTAAAAGATCAGTGTCGCTGCATCAGAACACCAGTCAGTCTTTTTGAGTAAAACTGAACACAAATGTAGCAACAATTTTGGCTCTACTTACAGCTACTACAGTAGGCAGATAAACAACAAGAAGTCCTGTGGCACCTTATAGACTAACATATATTTTGGAGCATAAGCTTTTGTGCGCAAAATCTGCTTTGGGTCTTTGCCCACGAAAGCTTATGCTCCGAATGATCTGTTAGTCTATAAGGTGCCACAGGACTTCTTGTTGTTTTTGAAGACAGAGACTAACAAGGCTACTTCTCTGATTCTAGGCAGATACTTTTCTTTCCCCTTGCGAAAATACCACTAGACAGTCCTGTGGGAATCTCAGCAGAATAGCAAGTGGCAAAGATCAGTATCCTCTTGAGGTTTGTCCAAGTTGCCAGCAGCATGAGGGCTCACCATCATCAGAACCAATGGCCCATATTTAATAAATTCCAATCCCCATTCCCTTCTCCCTTTCATTTTGTTCAGGAATCCTCTGTTTTATTCTGTTTCAACTGTCAAGGGTGTAGAGATTATGCCAATACTTTTTTACTCTGTATTAAGTTTCTACGGTGGTTGTAAATATAAAATAAAGAATTAACTTTCTGAAGCCTCATGCAACTTATCACTAAGTGAAATTCATTAGTTATGCAGGAGATCAGAGCAGATGATCATCATGATCTCCTTCTGGCTGATCTATGAACTGTGACTGAAAGAGGCAGCAGTTAATAAAATGAATAGCTGATGCTTAACTGTATGGATCTGCCACAGAGCAACAACACTGACTGGGGAAACTGCCTTCCTTTCTCTCAGCAGTATCGCTGATGGCACTCAACCTGCCATCAGATTTCATTAAAGCAACTGTTTTATTCCCGTGCAAGTCTGCACACAGTGTTCCCCTATTTGTTTGTGGGCTTTCCCTACTCCATAAGCTCTAGTATCCATCTCTTTGGGAAAAAGTTAAATAATGATGCATGAAAGTATGATTAATTTCACATCACTTTGCCACCCACAATCTCAACCATGGCTCTTTTTAAAATTTCAGTTATGCACAAAAAAGTAGATCTCAGTGGGAAAACGGCACATATATCTTCTTGGCTGGTGGAGGGAGAAGAAATTCAATCTAAGGTGTAAATGCTGTAGAAATACAAAGACAGCCAACATCTGAATAATTAGCAGGAGTGCCAAGAAACAGTATATCTGCTGCCACAAAATGGGGAAAGACAGCATACACTGGTCAGAGAATCACATACATTAACAATGAGTTAAAATTACCTCCTGAGTGCTGTACAATGTTAAAACAAGACAAGAAGGAAAAGAATTTTATTCAGCCAAAATCTACTACAATAAATACTTTCCTACAGGTATAATAAATATCCACAGGTACATTTTCACAATAAACCATATTAGAGCATGGAGTAAAGAAACCTTAGGTGTAAAACAAAAGAAGTACTAATTACGCTCAGATTAAATCAACATGACCAGTTAAATAATAATGTGCCTTAGACATACCCCAGATATGGAGTATCAGTCTGGACTCTTCACAAAGGAACAAGAGCTCTTGATGAGTCTGACATACTAATTTTTAGCCTCTTCATTTTTTAGACTGAGGCATCCCCTTGACTTTTGAACAGTTACCTTCCACTTCATGTTACAGGCTTATTAGTCTTTGGTTTTGACAGTCTTATGATTTTTGGCTATTCAAAAATTTACCAAACCACCCAGATTCTCCTGAACTTTTCTGAATTGCAAAGCCACCCACAGTAAACCACATACATTGACTTCCATAATCTTTTGTTACCAAATCACAGCTTCACTTTCTGTTCTTTCATTAGTGTAAGTAAATCTGTTGGTGCTCTAAAAAAGCCAGTGGAACTCCTCTTGCGTGTGTGTCACAGGGAACGGTCATCTCATTCTACCTGAAAGTCCTTATATGGTACACTAAAAAAGAACTATACTTGGTGCTCCTGCCTACAATTATAGTGATTGCCCTACAAAACCTTGGGTAGATTGATACATTCTATATAAATGGTTGCAAGTCCTCTCTCCTGTCCCCTTTTCTCTTTATTGAACAGATTACCATCATACTTCCTGTGCCTCAGATGTCAATTTTTCTTTAAAAAACAAAACATTAAGAATTGGAAGAATCTGCTCTTCCTCAACACACACAAACACACACTCGTTATAGAGACACTATTTCTATTTTTGTCTCATCCATAAACAGCTGACTTCCTATATATGTGAGGCACTTGACTCTTATCACTGGGTGAGAAACTAAAATGTTAGGTTAGTGCCTCTTTATTGCAAAAAATTAACTAATGGGAAATGGTTTCTCTGTATCCAGATTTTGTAAATGACTAAGGCATGACTATCAACTATGGCTTTTCAACAAAACAGCAGGAGCTGCGTCACACTGCAACACAACGTAAGTTTTCCATTGACAAAAAGCTTCCAGTTCTACTAGGGACATTTTCCTTTTCCACTCCCTATGTTATCAACAAACATGCAGTGTAGACACCTCTAGGCATTTTGCCACAGATTCTGGCCTCCAGGAAGTGACACACAATTCCCAGTCACCAGCTCTGGTCATCAGTTTGAACTCTGTGGCCCTGCAGCCTGGCTCCCTTGCAAGTCCCACAAAATTTAAATCCCATTTCCTGTTGGCTAGCTTTTATGAGTGAGTTTGTAGAAGAGGACAGTGACTATTTGGTATCATCCACCTGTTGGTTGTTTGTTGCTTATTTTGATATTTATTTATACCATCAGGCACCACAAAGAAGTCCTGAATGAGCCACATGCAGCTCTAGAGCTGAAACTGGGTCACATAAAAAGCTTTATGTCACCTAATAAACTGTGAAACAAGCCTTGCAAGAGTTTAATCTTTCTCCAATAAACCTTAACATCTCAGATTCAATGTGACCAAGGCAATGATCAATCACACAACAATCTACCAGACTAACTGATCCATGCCGCCACAAATGACACAGGTCTGGAAAAAAGCTGTTCACTTGTATACTTAACCTAAAATAAAGGTGCCATAATAACAATGATGAAGAAGTAAAAAAGCGAGGGGAGAAAAGGAAGTTAATATATTGTACTATTTTAATTCCCAAGTTATTAAACAGATAACTTAGATAAGTTAAACTCAGTTCAAGAAACTTACCTTTCTTGAAATACAGCTTTACGATGTCCATAATAGTCAAAAAGACAAATTAGCTAATCCCCATCAGTATATACTCAAAAAAAGGAACTTACAGTTTTATGAAACTCAATAAATACATAATCATGTTAATAATTACTCCAGTTTGACACCAATGTATATGTACTATTCAAGAGCATGTCACTTCAAGGAACATGGGTAATTCAGAGCATAATTTACTTATGTTCCCCATGAATTTGGTATCCTCTTTAATTTTGTTGTTGAAAAATCATTTGCATCACAAATCACAGAACTGAGGGTGTAGAAACAGTTATTACTTTAAAGAAATTAATCCCACAGTATTTTAAGTCTTCTGAGTGAATAATTAATTAGGTCTTTGTCACATTGGCAGGATGAAAGATATATGAATGACAGCAAACTTTCTCCTTTGCACTTTTCCAGATGAAATAGATGTTTGCTGCCTACTCCTAGAAAGGATTTTACAGCTTCAAATTAGCTCCTAACCATGTGTTGTGCAAAAGATTATGAAAACATGAGCAATACACTAATCACTTCTTCAGTGTAAGGAATGCAGCCTGTTAGAAGGATAAGAGCATGTATATTTACTTTTCTTTTCTCCATGAATTCAAACTATTATCTGTATGCATATTTTATATGCATTATCCGGATGTGTGTTTTCACAGACAAAAGAAAGCCAGTTTATCCTAGAGTTATAATATGGCTCTTAAACGAGAAAATATGCAGCCCAACAAGTTTTACCGCCTCCCTCTCTTTTCAGGTAACTAATAAATCTTAAGCGGAAAAAGTCACCATGCTCTTCAGCTATCACCAGTGTCTCTTTCGGAGTGGGGCGGGGGAGGAGCAGGAGGTATATTTCAGCAGCCTTAAGGCTGATTTACTATTCAGCTCTCCCCATTCTGACAATTCAATAGCTAGAAACAAAAATCCCTTTTGCTCACCTGGAAATATTTATTCACCATACTTGTACACAAAACAAACTTTCCACTGGAAAAATAATAAATACTTCAGTGAATCTCAACATACAGTTCCCAGTTTAAATAAAGTATCCCATGTTCCTGTGGAAAACATGTATCACTATAACCACTCAGCCTTAGGTGGGTTAGTGAGACCTTGAATGGGCTGAAGGGTCCATTGGGCCAAACCCACTGCAGAACACCAGCTTAACTGCATACACAGCAAACAACTGTGTTCATCCAGTATGGACATGTTTTTTCCGGGTGGATGAGATGAACCATTAATTTCAAGTTTGGCAGACCATTTCTCCCAAAACAACTTTATACCCTTCTCTCACTCTTAAAATTTTAATTCTACATATAATCTTGGTATACTCTCTATTACCTAAGTAAATTATCAGCCATTATGAACCACGCAAATGCAACACCTCTTAGAAAACATCCACCTCTCAGAGAATAGCACTACTCGGGGCCACTGACTGTCGTACAACACAAGTGACTAAAATACATACCATAGAAAGCAAATGCAAACAGACAAAAGAAAGGAACTTGTGAGAGCACCATGATTTTGAAATAAATACCATTTTTAACATCTGATGCTCTTTTCCACAGCATCTCTTTTGAGGTCTCTCCCTAGTTCTTCATTTTCTTAAAATGTATTATATGCCCCAGAATAACCTTATCTTCAGAAGAAATTCTGTGTCTTTCAGTTTTTTCAAAGAACTATACTGCACCGGGGGAAAATAATATAAGTGCTCACTGCTGTCTGACTGTAAAGGTGACCTACACAATCGATGTAAATCCTGACATTACTGAACAAGTTAAATGCCTCCGACAGAAGGGTCAGCTACAGGGCAATCAGTCCCTTTGTTTAAATAAGTCAGGATGCTTTCCTGGCACCCGAAATATAGGGCATATGATCACCCTATGCATGGAGGATGCTGTTTTAGTAGAGCATGCCACCCTAGCCCGGATGGCAGGACCTCACACACGCTGTGAATGCAAGGCCATGCTCCACAAACCATGCCATTTTGAATAGCATGCTGCCCCAAGCACAGGCCGTGAGGTTACACCATCAGGGGCAGAGTAGCACACTCTTCAACACTGTCTGCTCACACACAGTACCAGACAAGACCATATTCAGTGTTATATCCGTCCTAGACAGGGCACAAACTGCACCAAACAGGACTATCCTGCTTCAAACCACCTCAATGACCTGTCTCCTAATAGGAGCTTCCCTAATTTTCTCAAGTTCAGGGACCAGTTGGTTGAGCTCCCTCAGCTGAGCCTGGGCCTCACCCATTTAGCTCTCAGGCACAGTAATGAGACCAGTTGGGCTGCAGCAGAACTGCCTGACTGGCCACCCTGCCTGAAGGGCTGAAAGGAACCAACAGGTTAGCATTTAATCATTGAAGCTGGTTGAGAACTGCTCCATGCTTACTCCTGCAGCTGAGTTCACCCATTGTTCCTGTCCTGCTGCAGTCTGCTCCCGCTGTTTTAGCCCACACCAGCCCTGTTTCCCCTCTCCAACTTCTGACTCTACCTTGGGCTCCAGATCTGATCCCTGATCCTGTTTTTTGTACTGATTCGTACTTCCTGACCCTGAGGCCAGACTGTCTCTCTGATACTAGCAGAGACACCCAGAAGCAGCATTAGGCTTCCTCTCCACACACTAACAGCCACAAAGGAAGAGTCCAGGCAGCAACAGAAATTCCTTCTTATCTCACAGTATTTACCTCAGTAACCAGAATGTATCTGCTTCAATGGGACGGCTGAACCTGCTGCACCTACCTCCTCTACACACAAAACTAATTCCCTCCATCGCTGGTGTTGAGGGAGTACCCAGAAGGGGGTCTTATTACTGTTCCATAAAAAGAAAGCAGCAGCTCTCTACATTATTTTGCTGGTTCACAGTAAGTCTGCTTCATCAATTATACTCTGTTTGTGTTTTCAAGGTTTTCCTCCAGACCATAAAGACTAGAAACTTTTCTTCAGAAAATAAAAAGTAACTTTAATTTCTAATGGAGTCACACTATTGTAAGAGTTGGCGTAGTGGGTAGTAGTCTACAGCAGCGTTCCTGCTAATTTTTTCAATCCATGGGCAGAAAAAATTTTGTTATGTGCACCAATGCATATGTGGATGTGCACCACCACCAGAAACACACGCTGCCTGCTCTGGGCACTCTGCTAATCAGCTGGGCAGCACCTGATTCTCTCCTGGGTTACTTCCCAACCACTCAGCTTACTGGGAAGACCGGTCTACAGTGCCTAGCATTTACTCCAATACTGTGTGTAAGGCATCATGAAGCCAAATATTTAGATTCCCCCCATATCCTACAGAAGTCAGGCATAACTTCTTTCTCATTTCAACCTTAGCAGTTGGTTTATTTTCTGTTTTCTAGGCTCTCTGCAAAGAACAGGACTAGACAATTTAGTTTTATTTTAAATGAAAGCTAAAGTTGTCCATTATGATTTCATCCCCACCAAATTAGAGGGTGCAAGTCTAGAATACACAAAGTACAAAGCCCTGCTCAGCTTTTTTTTGTACCCAGACCAACTGTAATCCTATCATGCTGAAGCCATTACATAACCAAGAGATTCGTGTGTGTGACCAAGATGAAGAGTACAAAGCAGGCCCAAAGCCATCAAATAGGCAAATGCCTAAATAAATGAGTATACTGTAGTAGGAATTATTATTTAAGACAGCAAACATGACTGGTAAATAGGTTTACAGTACCACCTGCTTTAATAACCAACATGCTGACAATAACGAATGAATACGCAAAATTCTTTATTTCCTTCAACTGTAAAACTGCAAACCTAAATATTTGAATTTCTTCCACAACCCTCCAGAAAGGCAGAACTTTGAAGTTTCTACAGCAGGAAGATTATTTTCTTTTCCTGCAAGCCAAAAAGTAGAATTTCTTTACTGATGCTGCCAAACCTCCATAAAATCCATTTTTTATTTTCATCAAAAATAAACCACTCTGAATTAGAGCTGTCCCACAGCTGCTTAGCGATCAACATTTTGAGGGTCGCACCAACTTTGTAAACCACTAGATGAACCTTCTGACCAAAAGGGACCTTCCAAAACCAAGCAAGATCAAGCAAGATTGTGGGGAGAGAGAGTTTCATTCCATTTCTGCACTGTTGGCAGTTTCTGAGTACAACATATGCTGCAGTTTTATGTTGTTCATAATCAGTACAGAACAGCGGGTTGCGCCTACATGGTTTTTTTTAAAAATTTTTAAAATAGATGAGCTAAATTTATTATTGTTGATAAAGTTACTGAAATCAATGGAGCTAATCCAAAGAACGAACTGGCCCCCATATTTTGGATAAAAAGATTTTTAGGGCTAAATAAAAATACAAGCAGCAAAAACGTTCCTCTGCATAGCACACAGTAGCATATGAGTCTAGTCTAGTTTGTTCAGTTTTTTTTTGTTGTTTTGTTTTGTTTTGAGCCACGCATTAACTCCAAGTTATTTGGCATTCACTGTACTACTTATGCATCATTACAATTTGGTTTTTATACTGCTTTAAAGCCTCTCAACGCTGATGAAATCCAGATCATCATCAATCTAAAAACAATAGGCCACACTGACATCACATCATCTCATTAATCTTCATTTGTCCCATCACATCCTGTCATTCTAATGCAAATAGCACACTTGAGGATGCAACTTTTCTGCACCCCATGATAAGGAGGGGTAAGGCTGTTAAAAGCCCCAGGGTGCCATCCTGGACCACAGACCATCACTTCATTCAACGCCTTGTGTTTTACATCCCATCTAATGTGTTTGACATTCAAATTTGACCCAGCAGGAGGTAAAACTATTTGATTTCTCAGTTACACACATCTCTCTTCCTGTGCTGAAACACTCACACTGAATTCCCTGGGGATCTAACAGTGTCTTGCTTCAGTTTTCCCTTGCTAATGGAGATTGAAATACAGTTCAAGAGAAAGAAGATATTCGCATGGGGCATGTAACAATGATAGCAATCCATCATTCTCACTTAAATTAGGATCCACACACTCAAATCCTGGGTATGCTGAGACTCAGTAATACGGCAGCGAGTTGGCTTAGATTAGTGAATACCAAAAAGCAAAAACACACAGGTTACCTTGCACGGAATTCTGGTAGAGGGCACTCTGGAAAGAATGTGAACGTTCAATTACAAGCCTATTTAAAACATTTACTTTTAGGTTGAATGAACAGTACACAAGTTTTAGGCCCCAAAAGTTTTAGGCCCCAAAAAATTATTCTCGGAGCCTAAAATCAGCATGAATTAAAATCATTCCCCATACTTGTACATCTGGCTCATGAAGCTCTATTTGCACAGCTGCTCCCCAGATACCACAGATGGTAAAAACTATGCTTATTTGTTGCACAACAGGAAGGATTTTCTTATTATTATTTACTCGTAACAGAGTTTTGTTTCATCAGCACCTCAAATAGATGCTCTGAACATCTTGTTCCCATCACATGTGTGAATGCAGGAAGAGCAATTTTATAAGACAGGAAAAAATACAGGAACAATAGAAACACATAAATTAGGCCATTTTCTCACACAATCTTAAATGCAGGGGTTTTTTTAATTGTAACTAGTGCTTGGATGATGTGATGATAGTCCAAATAATTATTATAATTAATAAATATATGTCAAGTACCAACCAACAGTTAAACTGATGGCTAAAAATGTGGTCAAACAACAGAGTGTACTGGCACCTACAGCTACAATGATGGTAAAGCCTGCATTTGAATGAGGAAAAATAATTGTCCACTTACTTGAACATTATATTCACAAAAGTTTATCTCAAACTACAGGAGAAAACCATAAACTGTATGTTCACAGATAAAGAAGAAAAAAAAACCTAACAGGAATATGGAGCATAAATTTTCATGGGCAAAGACCCACTTTGTCAGATGCATGACAAAGTGGGTCTTTGCCCATGAAAGCTTATGCTCCAAAATATCTGTTAGTCTATAAGGTGCCATAGGACTTCTTGTTGTTTTTGAAGATACAGACTAACTTGGCTACCCCTCTGATAACAAGAATATGCTGGATTTATTTACTTTTTTGTAAATTAATATATTCAGATATCACAAACACCCTCCCCACTTTCCTGTGTTAAGAAAGCTAAGAATATACCCTCTAGTAAAAATTGCTACACTCCTTAATCCCTGCAACAGCAAAGCAAAGAACACAGATGTGCATTTTACTTCTGGCTTTTTACAGTATATAAGGAACACACATTAAAATAAACACACAGTTATCACATGGATGCTTGAGAAGGGCATATATATTGATCACAAATGTGATTACGTTAATGGATATTTAAAATCATTCATCCATATTTTAAAATTTTGCATTTATCAAAACTGACTAATTATAACGTAAACCACAAATCCACACTGCCAGATTCTGCCAGGTGGTTAGTTAGTTTTCTGAAGCCCAGAACAGTGACATTCTTACCACGTTCATCCCCTCTCTTTTCCCTTCCAGTGAAGAGAAACAGAAAGCACTTCAATGTAATCGTCTCTGACTCCTGGGACAGACTCGGAGGGGTAGCCATGTTAGTCTGTAGCTTCACAAAAAATTACCTAATACATAAACTATTATTCTTTAAGGTGCTAAGGACTGCTTGTTTGGGTTTTTTTCCCCCCTATGCCAACGTTAATGGCATAATGGTGTGACCAACTTGGCTTGTAAGAAGCATGATTTCACTACAAATACTTACAGCTCAAGCTGAAGATGTAATTTCAAACTTGGGTAGGCATACCTGTGCTCTGACCAAGTTAATGTACAACAAATAGCAGTGTAACTGTGGATGAATGGTTAAGAGGCGGCTAGTGCATCCCACTGCCTGTGCAGCTGCACTGCTATTTTTAGAGTGCTAGCTTAATCAGAGCTAGCATGGCTACGTTTACTTGAGCCAGAAATTACCCCTCCTGCTGCAGTGTCCAAACACTCCCACATTAATTCATAGATTCTCAAACCTCTTTAAGCTGCACCTGTCTCCCCTCCTACAGTGAGTGTGGACTGGCAAGATTCTTATCTATACCCATCTATAAAATAGCTCATTTAAAATAGTTTCTTACCTGGGAAAATAAAATAAAATCATTTTCAAAAGATTTAAAATATATTTTCATCTTTCTTACTGATTCCCTTGTCTCTCTTCTTGTCCAATCCAGCAATAAATAATAAACAACGATACAGCTCTCTAAAAATCAGCTATAAAAACAGATAGGAAAAGTATAGTTTGAATTTAAACAAAAGAACGGACATACTGGGTCAGACCAAAGGTCCTTCTAGAGCTGGATTCTGTCGTTTGTCATGACCTACGTTAGGTGCTCTGGAGGGAATGTACAAAACAGGCAATCGTTAAGTGATCCATTCCCTGTTTCCCTTTCCCACCTTCTGAAAAAACAGAGGCTCGTGACACCACTTCTGCCCATTCTGCCTAATCAGCACTGATGAACCTATCCAGCTCTGTTTGAACCCTGTAATAGTCTTGGCCTTTACAACATCTTCTGGCAAGGAGTTTCACAGGTTGACTGTGTGTTGTGTGAAGAAGTGCTTCATTGTGTTCTAATCCTACTACCTCTAGTTGCTATATTATGGGAGCAAGTAAATAACTCTTCTCTATTCACTTCCTCCACACCAGCCATGACTTTATAGACCATCATCATATCCCTGCTCAGTCATCTTTTTTCGAAGCTGAAAATCAGTCTTTTTAATCTCTCCTCATATGGCAGTTATTCTATACCCTTTATCATTTTTGTTGCCTCTTTCTGAACTTTTTGTAATGCCAACGTATCTTTTTTCACATGGTGACTACATCTGCACACTATATTCGAGAGGTGGGCAATACCATGGATATATAGAGACAGTAAGATATTTTCTGTATAATTCTCTATCCTTTTCTTTTTCTTAATGATTTTCTTAATGATTTTAAAACAACATAAGAAAATTAGTCTTATACATTTCTCATAGATTTTAAATTTTGTAAAGCAGTCAGAGAGCACCTCATTTCACAACAAACTATAATGTAAAAGACTTGTGTTCCTCTTTGTTATCTGTTGGCAAAATAAAGAGCTTCGAAGAATTTTCACTGGCCAATTGATTGTGGCACCTGCAAACACCAAAATTATACAGGATAAAAGAAGAGAAGCTAATAGAAACCCTTGCATTTAAATTACACTCAGCTGAAAACCCTTTTCCTCTCTAGGAGGGAAAAAATTCTTGTCACCCAATTCCAATGTCGTCTAAATTGGATCTGTGCATGGACTTTCATGGAGATATATTTTTGGGAACCAAATTCTTCCTTCCAAATACCAAAATTATCTACAAAGTTGCTCCAGCGTTTCTACTACAGGTTGTTACATAGTTTTTTGTTCAGTGGACCCATCTACTTTTCAGACTTTGCTGAATATGCCAAAACCAAAGATGGTAAAATGACTTCTATCACCTTCCATCCTTACTGCCCTTAGGTGAAATATAGTTTAAGTTCAGTGAAGTTCCAATCTTTTGGCTAATATCTAAAAAGATTTGTGTCTCCTTTCATAGGCTTCAGTCTTCAGTAGTATGTTTCTTCCTTCTTCTGCTGGCTCCACAGCAGCTGATAACTAAAATAAACTATTCCCAAAAAAGTGCATGTACAAACAGATCTGTGTATGAGCTAGTATTACATACTGCAATTTTCAGATGCAGCAGGTTAAATTTAAAATCTTCCAGTTCACGGGACAGATGTTTGCTTTTGTAGCAGAAGTTGTGGCTGCACCATGCAGTATTGCTAGTAACAGAAGTTATGCACAGTTATTAATATTACAGGTTAGAAGCTACCTGCTGGGTTTGGTAGCTGGCTGCTGGAGGTAGCTAATTTCAGGGAAGCGTTCTCATAACTGTAATTTACTAGTGAGCACGTTTGCGTAGAACTACCCAATTCTGAAGGGAATGCCATGCTCAAGTGCGATTATGTTGCTCTGCAGCAGATTTTAATCCTGGGGGGAATTCCAATATTTGAAAAAATGTAATATTTCCCAGATGGGTGCAAAAAGTTGAACACCATATTTTTTTATGAACAATCTGTTCAGCCAGAAGGGAGACCAGGACACATAATGGGAGTCCAATGTGCAAGTCTGGTCATATCGGGAAACGGGGCCATGAGGCACTAAACTTCAACTTTCAGGAACATCAGGACCATTCAGGCAGACACAAAATACCATTGAACTGACCCAAAAGGAAAATGTTTCTTTTCAGATCGGATAAAACAGAATGTTTTAACTCTGATTCACCTTATGCCAAGTGAAATATTTAGCTTAGATTTTCTCAAAAGAAAAATGAAAAATTTTGACAAGAATCAAAATATTCCAACAGGTAAGTATAATTAGAAATGTTACTTTCTAATTCAAATTATTTTCATGAAAATTTCTGACCAGCTGTGCTCTAGTGGTTAATATACAAAGTGTATAAAATAGTCTTAATGATAACAGTCATCAGTTGTACAACTCTTGGACACAAATAATAGAAGACCATGTTTTTGGAGACAAAGTTAAGCAAATGAAGAATTCCCTGAGTAAGGACCCCGATTTGGGAATTCTTGGAGGAAAGGAGGACAAACTTGGTCTATACCAGGGCATTTTTCTCTGACAAAAGAACCTGGCTGTGGCCTGTTTTAAAGTGATTTGTAAGGAGTTGCAGCATTTTGTTTTGTTTTTTAAAGTAAGCTACAGATTTATGTTTTTCAAAATGTTACATAGGGTGTCATTTTTATCCAGATATAATTTTGCCTCTATCTAAAGAGAAACTGTAATCTTTTACATCTGGAAGAGCAATGGCTGGAAATGGACTGACTTAGCACCACTGACTTACTAAATATTTTAAAAGGAAATAACTAATGAAATCAGCAGTCCAGCAAACTCCTCCATAAACAAACACTATAGAAGCAAAATAGACACAAGTGGATCTACATAAATGTTACGTACATCCTGTGAGCTTGCTTTAAAAGAAAAAGATTTTTTGGAAAGCTGATACTTCACAATGTTGCAGAACATTTTTATTTTCACTAAGCCACATGTACAAAAAAAGGAAATGGAGACATAATCCTTTCCTCCTCCTTTTGTCTTTCTTTTTAAACCCTTTAAATAGAAAATGGATTAGAGAATTAGGGAAAAGCACTGAAAGAGGATCAAATTATTCCAGAACTTGGTTTTCACAAGAGACGTGTATATACCACAAAGCTATTACTCTTACCTTGTCGATCATATCCGGTCGGTTTGTAGCTGCCAAAATTGTCACGTCCTTTAACTGTTCTATCCCATCCATTTCTGTTAACAGTTGAGCCAAGACACGGTCTGCTACATTCCCAGCACCTGAAGACCTGATTAACAAAAATGTCACAGATTTAGTTTCCCCATCTTAGATCCATTACCAAATGACAAAGGTTTACTCTTCTGTAAAAGCATTATAAAACTGAAGAGGTTTATTTTGAATAAGTTTCTGATTTTCCAATTTCATCTTCAGTACTCAAGGGAAAAATAATGTAAATCATGCAAACTTGTTAAGGTTATATCCCAGGATTAGCCCTTCAAAAAGATTTCTCAGTATTGTTGAAAACAGCTGGGCTTGTCACTTTCTACCTTGCCATGGTGGACTGGACAAGATTTTCACACACAACGTAAAGAGTCTGGTGTAAATATTTCTAAGGTGGGAACAGCTGTATTAACATAGCTTCCTAACTAAACAGACAATACTTCAGCTCCTACTGCTACCTAGGTGACTGTTTATGCCCCTCAATGCAATACGAAGTGCAAGTACTTATGTATTTTGCAGTGTTCCACTATATTTTCACTTCTTCAATCTCCATCAAATGAGACCAATTTGAGTGTTAGCTAGCTAACTCATAAAAGCATTCCCTGACTTTATAATTCACCCATCTGTTTCTCCAGATGTTACAAAACAAAAAAGAGGGAGGCAGGAAGAGACAAGTGTCAAGTTTTGAAATCCCCAAAACACTGGCATAAAATATTTCATGCAGTTTTGAAGAAGCTTGGGAAATGATTCTAGTCCCACTGAAGTCAATGGCAAAAAACTCTTAAAAACAAGTAAAGGAAATGTTAAAATATAAAAGTAATTTGGCAGTTTCATTACAGTTTCTGATTCTTTTAAGCTAACTACAAAATCCTTGGGTTAACTGTACAAGCAGCCAACTGCCTTCTGCTCACGTAAATGTATGTAGATTTATGTTGCATAAATCAAAGTAAAGGAACTGGTTATTTTAATCCCACTTACAAAACCTTTATGAAATGTTATGCTCTGCTCTGAAGATATCATCAATACTAGTCAAAATTATTAATTCTTCATGAAATATAGTTTATTTCAGAAACATAATAAGAACTAGGGGCATACTGTTTTATCAAACAGGCTAGGACATAAGACCTATGAAATATTACACTACACATATGTATGTAAGTCTTTGTATGCCCATGCAATATATATATATCTATATAGATATAGATATAGATATATATATTCCTAATAAGGAAGCATAGCATCTGAAAACCAACAGACCATCTTTAAATATCATGAACATATAATAAAATAAGGTATATAAAAAGGTAACCTAAACAAAGTGCCAGTTCTTTCCTGAAAAAACAAAGTTTGCATCTAATAAGTGTACCTGAAAAAAACAGAATAATGGTTCAGATATTAAAATATGTTTTGTTTTTTTAAAAACCCTGAACACATCTGAATGGAATCAAAGGTGTGCCTAACAAATTCACAGGGTTGGGACCAGACTCTGAATTCTTGATTTCTGAAATGGGTGAGATTTCTGATGGGGCTAAACCAAAACATTTGGTCTCCTGAAGACAATCAATAGATTTATTCCAAAAGCTCCCTCTGCTGAGTAACTGCTGTAAGCAGAGTTGAGGAGTTTAAACAGGTGGGGGAGGAAAAGAAGGGGTAAAGCCAAACAGTGTTAAGACTAAAATTTTACTAACCTTAAATAACAGAATTTAAATCATAGAATTATAGCCTTCTGTTATGACAGACTAGAACTCAGATTTGACCACTGAAGATGCAAAAGACACTGCAAATTATCCTGGATCAGTCCCCTCGCCATAGCAAGCTTGCTCCCTACAAACTACTTCGATTTCTTCATAACATGATGGCACGTTGTCTCCCTGGGTGTGTCTACATTTGCATTCCTCTTTCGAAAGAGGTTTGCAAATGAGAGAAACTGAAAATGCAAATGAGGTGCATATTTGCATATTTGGCACCTTCTTGGCATATTCTTATTTCGAAACAGCTTCTTTCAAAAGAAGAAAACCAGTGTAGATGCTGCTCTTTCGAAAGTAAACCCCATCTTTGAAATCCCAACTTCATTTGCATTTGCATATTCATTTTCCCTCATTTGCATACCTCTTTCGAAAGAGGAATGCACGTGTAGACCCACCCCTGAGTTTAAAGGGTCACCTTCCAATACAGTTTAAGGAACTGTTATTCTCCATTATTTATAATACCTTCCTGGTGATGCTGATTTTATCCTCCTTTCTCTGACACACATTTCCTTTGTCCCCGTCATCCCCTTATACCTCCAGAGGAGCCTTAACATTGACAATTTTTAAACAAATATTTTAAAATAACCAAATTGTGTGCACATTTCACACACAGAACTAATTCTTGTTGGCCATACTGAAATGTAACAAAAAAAATACCAAATATTGAGACACAATAAAACTTGTAATTTTTGCCTATCCTTATGCCACGTGTGCTAATGAACCACCACTGCTGATGCAATACACATTTGAAAACAATGTTTCCTAAATGCTTTAGAGCAGGGGTGGGGAACTCCCGGCTATGGTCCAAATCTGGTCTGTGGCTTGTCTGGACCTGGAACCCAAGGCTCCTTCAGTAACATTCAAGAGAAAATATAAATTTTTAACTTGTTGATATTCAGACTCTGGAAGACATCTTCCTCCAGGTTCAAAAAATGTTGCCTAACACAATAATGGTGACTGCTACGAAATATTAGAGAAGGGACTAGTTTTCTTATCCAGCTTTTTAGTTGTGCTGCAGCAAGGTTAGAAATTCCCCAATGAAATGAGTGCACTTCTGACATATCCAGGTGTCACAGCCCTATTGAGTTAAAGAGAGCTGAATGTGATAAGATGATATAGTTGGATACTTTTCAGTGGAAATGGATCTTCAAAATAGTCAATTTTTGTTAAAAAAAAACAAAACGCTAATCTTAATAAGTACTAAAGCCCCTAATATCCTGAAAAGGCTTTTACATGGTCTTAGCAACTCACCATTGGAACTATTCAGAACACCACAATTTGGCATGAAAGTCTCTAGAAGTCCAGGGCCTAAACAAAAATTCTACATTAAAAATTTCAGTATGGAGACAAGGTTCATCCCAAGTTTAAAAACTTGGAAAGTAACTGAACAGCAACTCAATTAATCTCACTGATGGTAAAATCCTCAAATGTTTTCCAAGAGTGAAAAGAAAGTTAAATTACAAATTACACGTATGTGTACACATAAGGCTTAAGAACAAACTCTCTCTTCCGATCTCCCCACAATCCAACAGCATGAATTCCTGCATCCATGCAGCTCCCACAGAAGTCAACAGTATTTGGTATCAGACCAACAGCCCAAGACAGCAGATCCCAATGAAGAAATGTGGCCTTTTTATTATTTGGCACCAGACAGGAAAAATGCTACAGGCAGAGGAAAATGTTTAACAGTAATGACACATGGCTGGAAAAAAAATTAATAAAATGTCTGAAAATAAAATGCTTGCAATCTAGGAACCACAGACAAAGGCTTAGAATTTCCATGCTTGTGTTTACGTGCTGAACTAGGTTGTCATATTGTGCACCATACTTAGCCTGTATTCCAAAGTAAATAAACTTGTTTGGCTTAACAGGATACCCTATAAAAATGCAGACAGCCAGACATTTATAGCTTGAGATTTCTTCTCCAGCTGTTCCACAACTGCGTCATCACCATGTGCTCGGAGGAGCTCCAACACTGCATAAACTGTTAATCTGACGGGTGACATACAAGTATGCATTTTTCCATTTTCCCATGATTTCCCAGCAAGGGTTTCAAATTAACACAAGCAATGCTCATTAAGGCTGCCTGGACTTTCAATACATTCACAGTCAGAAAAATAAATTGTGATTAGCCCTCCAATCCAACGCTGCCAAAGCCAACGGCCAGCCAATAAGCCTTCCCTACTCCATCTGCTTTCCACACTTTGATGTCATCATCACAACTACATAGAAATAGTCCTCAAAGGCATGTACTGGTACAGACTCATCTCCTGTCAACAAACTGACAATGAAAGCAATCAAAATTAAGAGAGTTTGGAAGAGAAAGACAGACAGAGAGGAATTTCCAGAACGCCAAACTTATTAAAAAAAAAAAAAAAAAGGAGGGCTGGGGGTAGGGAACAGAAACTAACTGCCTCATCACTACTTGAAAAAATTAACTCATCTGCAATATTGGGGAAATAAAATTACACGGTTCCTTTAAGAAATATGAAATAATATTTGTACAGTTCTCTGAAAAATATAATTCAGTTAAGTACTCAGCATTACCATCAGTCTGGAAGTCTTCTTTCTATATGTGGATTCATTTTTTGCTAGCTCCTCTTCAACCCATTTTCAACACATTCACAATAATCACTTAAAGCATAGCACTTAGTTTTTTAAATCACTTAGAGCCAGATTCTGCAACCCTTAAACCCACTGAAGTGCAAATAACTTGGCACTTGGTTTTGGACAGCATGTGTGTGTATGCCTTTACCTGTAACACAAATTCCATGAATTCTAAAGTATGCCACATGAAACTATTTGTGTATTTGTGATGCCACTATAAGAGCACGAACTCTAAGCCTCAATAATCATGGAAGATCCATTTCCCATGTGCATTCTAAAGTGAGATTTCTAGAGCATGGGCATATTTTATATTGCATCAATCTTAAAATTAACCCCTGCTGTCTATGACTGACAATCAAGGAAGCGCATAGGTTGCTCAATATACAGAATTCTGTGACAGGGTACACTGTTACAGAATCCCACATGACACAACTTGTTACCATGTACAAACAAGGGGTTAAACTCAGTTCACCTTTTTCTTTCCAGTTCCTGAAGCCTGATACAATGCCCATTTAAATTAGTGTGAATCCAAATTCAATGCTTGTTGCACCGGGCCATGTTTGCATAGATGCCCCAAGAAAGAGCTGTGAGAGTGGTTTCTTGGATGAAGGAAAGAAATACCTTAGGGAAGGTAGGGCTCCATACCCAGTATCATAAAATACATGAACTGAAATTCAAATGGAGTTTATGTGATAGGGTACATGTAGGTGACATTCAATATCACAGTTAAATTATTTTAAACATCCCTGTTATAGTTATAACCACTGCCACTGAAGAGAAACAAGGTTGCTTACTCCAACAGGGCTACGTCTACATTAGCCCAAAACTTCGAAATGGCCAGGCAAATGGCCATTTCGAAGTTTACTAGTGAAGCGCTGAAATACATATTCAGCACCTCATTAGTATGCTAGCAGCCGCGGCACTTCAAAATTGATGTGGCTCGCCACTGCATGGCTCATCCAGAAAGGACCCCGGCAACTTCAAAATCCCCTTATTCCTATCTGCTGTTAGGAATAAGGGGATTAAAAAATTGCCAGGGTCCTTTCGAAAAGGAGCCCCATCAGGATGAGCCACGTCAATTTCGAAGCGCTGTGGCTGCTGGCATGCTAATGAGGCACTGAATATGTATTTCAGTGCTTCATTAGTAAACTTCGAAATGGCCATTTCAAAGTTTTGGCCTAGTGTAGACATGGCCTAGGTGTTTTTTTCCTTGCCAAGCCATTACAGACTATACTTGTTTGGCACATTTAACCCACTCCAGAGCACCACATATGTTTGGCATTATACTGTATGGCTATGTCTACACTTGTCCCAAACTTCGAAGGAGGCATGGTAATCAAGCTGATGGGAGATTACTAATGAAGTGTTGCAATGACTATGCAGCACTTCATTAGGTTAATTCTCCCCCGCAGCAAGTTCCAAGTTGGGGAGTAAAGGCACTTCAAAGTAGCACAGGCATGCCAAAGTGCCTGCAGCTACATGGCATGCCGACACTTCAAAGTTTGACACTTTAAAGCTACCGCTGGGAAGAATTAGCCTAATGAAGTGCTGCATATTCATTACAGCACTTCATTAGTAATCTCCCATCAGCCTGATTACCATGCCTCCTTCGAAGCCTGGGACAAGTGTAGATATAGCCGTACAGCAGAATGCCAAACATATGTGGTGCTGTGGAATGGGTTAAATGTGCCAAACAAGTACAGTTTTATTTTCAAAAGAATCCCGTCTACACAGCTGTTTTTAATTTAGAAAAAGTCTCTTCCAAAAATGCAATCATGCAAGATTATGCAAATGAAGCACAAGATTTGTAAATCAGCACTTCATTTGTATTTTCAATATCCCTCATTTGCATTCCACTTTCAAAAGGGGACTGTAGTGTGGACAAAGCTAAAAGGTAAATTTAAGAGACAAACACAATGGTGAAGTAATAAGAAAATACGACAGTAGCATTCATAAGGTTTCCATACAAACATTAACAAATTACCCCTCAAAAATACAACCATCAGGCAGAAATATTTTTGTGTTCATTTTACAGGTGAGAGAGTTTAAGTGACTTTTCCAAGACACAGATGTGTCTGTAACAGATATGAGATTAGAAGTCAGTAGCTCCTGGACTCGGATCTGTGTTCAGACCCCTAAATGGCACCTTTCCATTCAATTAAATAAGGCTTACATGACTAAATCACGCCTCCATACGGTGTTCACCTGAAATCATCTGAATTCACAAACCATGGGCCCAATCCCTCTCATTTTACTCCTACCAAAGATAAGAGTAAGGTGAGAAGGATTTGACCAAGAAAGCAGAAAGCACCACAAAGTCAGCCTTTTTGGGAGGCAGTCCTGGGGACACCCTGGGATATTACAAAATAGTGTAAGGAGACTTCAGGAGAATGCCCGGCCTACTCCTTCAAGATATGTTATGGAACTGAACATTTAAGCAAAGCAGGCAGGGCACTAACATCTTGCAGTGAAACATGGAATTGAACTACCTGTCAAATATGAACTGGTGAGCTGACTGTGCCAGATTTTGAGTGCTGACTAAGACTGATTTCAAGGACAACGTAATACATTGGTCACTCTCGGGTAGATCCACTGGAATCAAAATGATGGAAAACCAAGTAGGTTGGAAAGGTCTGCCATGGACCAGGGTAGAATCTCAGCACAGATAACCCTGAATTCATGGAGATAGCCAGGTTAGAGGACAGATCTCATAGGCTCCCCAATGGATAAGTGAATCCCTCTACCCAATAGCTAATCTCTACCTGGGAATCACCACTGCTATTTCTCTAGAAAAAGATGTTTTTTCAGTGGAGGGAGCATCTGGCACGTTTTACATAACATATAATGTTAAACTAGACCTTCATAAAGTTTGAGTCTTTTCAAATAAAAAAAAGTTACAATAAAAATCAAAAAGTATGAACTTTAAAAATCTTCCTGGAAATGACAGAATCTCAAATTACTTCTTTTACTGGAAGTCTAAGGAAATAATTTAACACTGACACAAATGTAAAACTCATTGACATAACCAAATAGTTGATATCAAAAAATTAATATCTTCTCAAACAGACCAGGACTGTGAACTTTCCTATAAGTTTCTGAGGTAAAGTGCTCCTAAAACACAGAAGTCCCTTGCCAGCAGACTCCCACACAAAAATCACTCTGCTCACACAGTCTGAAAGATTTTATTGAGTCTGACATTTCTGTCAGGGCCTTGTAAGGGTAAACTGTCAGTGAGAAGCACCTGCCAAGTCAGTCTTTTCAGTCCAACTGCCATGATCGTAATTAACTGTCACACTGTTTTATTTCCTTCCCTCACATATTTTGATGATATGGCTTTAGCAGGTCAAGGTTTTCCACAGTACAGAATTAAAAGAAAATTCTACTCCACTCCAATAGCACTAGCAAGCAAACAATGATAACAACTATAATAACAAAAACAACAGCAATACCTACCCAGAAAATAGTAATTTTTCCACAATGAAAATAAAGTCATTTGTCAAGAAAAATGGCTTTTAAAATGGATGTGATCCTTATTTTATAGTTGTGCACCCTCCCCCACTTAATATGATGGAACTTCGAGAAACATCTTCAGATCTGGAATAAAGTTACTGGCCTTACAAACATAGGCCATCAGATTCATTCAAGCAACACAATCTGGTTATATCTGACATATGTTTCCTACAGTGCTTTTCTTTCAGGGATTTCAACATAATTACATGAATCAATTCATTATCCCTTCAAGGTAAATATTACTAGCCTTTTAGAAATGAGGAAACTGCTACAGATACTGCATGGCGACAAATATCAGAGGGACAGACATGTTAGTCTGTATTTCCAAAAACAACGAGAAGTCCTGTGGCACCTTATAGACTAACAGATATTTTGGAGCATAAGCTTTCATGGGCAAAGACCCGCTTCATCAGATGCACATCACCACTTATACCTACTACTCTAGGCAGCTAAACAACAAGAATTCCTGTGGCACCTTATAGACTGACAGATATTTTGGAGCATAAGCTCTCGTGGGCAAAGACCCGCTTTGCCCACAAAAGCTTATGCTCCAAAATATCTGTTAGTCTGTAAGATGCCACAGGACTTCTTGTTGTTTTTGTTGCTACGGGTATGCATGATTCCCACCCACCCAGCAAATCAGGTATCTCAAAAAGTAGATGGACAGCTGTAACTATAACTGAAACACTTATCTTATAGAAATATTGAGCCATTCACCTCAGGCCTATAAAGGCGCAACTCAACTGAAGTTTGCAAATTAGGTCAGCATTGAAGTCAGGCCACTGTTTATATATTAATGCGATGGACACTACAGAAAAGCCTATAATCAATAGTTTGTAACATACACCCCTAAAAGTTCAGCAATTTAAAAGTTTGGCCATCAAAAGTAAAGTACAACAAGTGTTAAAGTAAGAAATCTTCTTTCAAAGCAGGGAATTACTTTGGCTGTTACGGTGATGACAAATAAATCCACAGAGGGTCAATACACTAATATCCTAATACCACCAGCATGCTATAATTGGGCACTACTAACACAGCTGCATATGATTTCCACCCAACTAGTCAGTAAGTACCAACTGGAATGCATCCTTGTCCTTTCCATTTCCCACCACTACAGAACACTCAGAAGCAGAGAACCTGCTGAAATCATCTAATCCAGGGCTTGGGTTAAATTTTTTCCTTCATGAACATCTGCCTTTTCCTATCTACACATGCACCTTCTCTATTTACACCAACCTGTCATAATAGGGTACTTGCAAGAATTACCAAAAGAACTCAGGAAAGGTAAAGTAACTATGCAGCGGAGCTTGTGTGAAGAGGGGTTGCAGAAGGATGCAATCATGAAAAATTAAAAGAAATGCTATTCCTCAGGGATTCATGGTACTCCTCAGGGATGGAAATTAACTTACCAATGCAAGGGAAGTCAGAGTTACACCCTCCCTAATTCACAATGTTGTGTTTCAATTTTTGAGAGTTCTCCAAAATGTGCGGACCTGGTCTGGTCAATGAGCTGGTACAGAATGGGTCCTGTTGTCTCTTTTCAACTAGCTCAGTATGCTCGACATTAAAACAGGCAGAGCTCCCTCTCACTGTGCACTGTTACCCTTCCTTTCATCCAATAAAGTGAGAAAGAAGATAAGAGCTCTGCTACCACTCACTCTCTCCTGTCCCCTGCCCAAGCAATATGTAGAGGGGGAAAGCAGAAAGAGCACCTGACAGTCAGCCCCTCCTGTTGCCAGACAGAAGCTATCCTGCCTGTACATACTCTCTCTGAGGGTATGTCTACAGTACATGACTTTTAGCAACAAGGCTGTGTCAACATAGCCCTGTTGCTAAAAGATGGCCTGCAAATGCTCTTTGCCTGCACTTTTGGTGACAAAATACATCCACCTTCAAGAAGCAGGTTTTCCTTTGTTGGCAGGAGAGAGTTCTGGCTGACAAAGCAGCATGAAAACATGTACCTGCTGCAATTTTGTCTCTCGTCTCCCTGGCCTGGAGAAGACAACTGGGCTCCCTACAGTATTCTTGTTCCCCAGAGAGGAACTCCTCTATCAGCCTGGAACTTTCGCCTCCTTCCCCATTGCCCCCCATTCAATCATAAAAGATATTAGAAGAACAGGGAGGGAAGAAATGAGATATATCCTATACATATATATATATATATATTTTGCTGAGAATGGAGAGAAAGGCACGGCATGGATTTGGGGGTGAGGGAGAGATACCAAATGCATTTTGGGGGATGGAGAAAAGAGACAGGACAGGGGTGTGTTTGTGTCTTGGTGGTGGGGGGCGGCAGTTCTCCAAGAGTGGTTAGTAGCAGTGCACAAATGGGAAAAGAGCTAGTGCTGAGCCGATATGGAAACAGGTGAAAGAGGAGTGGGTAAGGGCACGATGATGTCTCTGGGGAGGAGGAGAAAGTATCTGAGAAGTGATAAAACACTCTAAGGACTAAGGGCAGAAAAACAAAAGGGAAGGACAGAGAATAAATCAGAAAGGGTAAGTAGTAAGACAATGGAAGGAAGGAAGGACGGAACAGATTAGGAGCAAGGAAGAGAACTGCTGGGAATGACCAGACAGACTGAAGAAAGGGAAGGGAAGAACATCATGTATGGAAAAAACGTTTCATTCCAAAAGTTACATTAAAATATAAATCTTATTATCCCTCTGTGTACATATCACTGCATAGACACATATGGACTTACAGAAATTATCCTTGTTAAGAACTACTTTGGAGTTGTATATACGAAGGCATTATCTGGTTCCTGCAGAACAAAGATTGTTGCCTTTGAAATGATCCAGACTGCACCAAATAGATATAGAACTTCCTGCAGAAGGATACCCAGAGACCTCGTTCCAACAGATCAACCGCAAACACACACATGCTAAATTCAAAACAGGGTAGACTTTAAGCCTTGTTCTCCCATCTGTGATGCAAATTCCTAGGCGCAACAGGAAGCTGCTAGTGCTTGGACTTCTGCTATTCTGTCTGCAGAATCTGAAAAGAAGAAACCTGATGCACAGTACATTTTCCATTTCCTTCGTTCCACTTCCTCAGCATTTCTCCTTCTGTGCATTCCTGAAAGTTAATCAAGTTGAAAACTGTAATCAATCATTTCTCCCAAGGAAGCAACTAAAGGTTTACTCTGGAAGTACTAGAGACTAGAACATGAATAACTAGTCTGGATTTCACTTTTTTTGAGCTATGCGTGATATCAATATTTAAATACAAGGCAATATATGTCCAGTGGGGTTATAAACTAAAACTAAGCTATTTAACTGGTTTTAAATACAATTAAGGTCTCCCTTTTCTTCCAAAATAAATACATTTATAAGAACAAGGGCCCTGAACCTGCAAGCACTAAAGCATGTGCCTAACTTTATACTGAAGCCAGTTAAATTACTCATGGGCTAAATGACTGTAGGATCAGGGACTAGGAGTCCCATCCATTCATGGCAATAAAAGCCCCTACTGCTTTCCAGAGAAACAGAATCTCATACTACAAAATTGAAAATATGCTGCCTGCTAAAGTGAGAGTGAAATTTAGAGATAAGCTGCATCTAGACTACAGGGTTTTGTTGACAAAACTCATGGAGCGTCCACACTACAAATGTGTTCTGCCCAGAAAATGTCAACAGAATGCAGCAGTTTTCTCAGGAGAGTTAAGGCATAATGCCTCTGTTGACAGAATCTGTAGGCAAAAAATAGTGTAGTCACTCTTGGGGGGGGCCCTCTGTCAACAGATGACATCCAGTTCACAAGGCAGCCCTGTTTGCAGAGCTTCTGAGTGGCCATTCGGTCAATGAAGGGCTGGGCAGTCCAGCCGCTGTATCTCGACAGAGGGCATTGACGGGGGAGCCTCTATTAGGCATGGACACGTTCTGTCAACAGAGATTGTGTCGGGAAATATGTCCCAACAGTAACTTCTGCTGACAAAATTCTGTAGTGTAGACATAGCCATAGAGTTTAAAGAATATTGAAGACATGGCATTCGCCACAGAGCATTTATGCCAGACAAAAGCCATTAGTTAATTTTACAGAGTACACAGTGGTGTCAGACACTGATTAAATTTAAACAGCATGTGGACAGTACAACTTGTAAATATTGCTGTTCCAAAGTAAATTCTTGTCCTGTTTTTTGAGGACATTATTTTAAAAAAATAAACACTAGCGCTTTGCAAATTGTCATTAGGCCTGGAACCTGCATTCAGATAGAAATCATGCTCAGACAAACTTTTTCTCTAGTCACTCTTGCTAAATGGAAGCTAACTCCAGCTCATTAAGAGTTTAGGCAGCAACTAAGGCCTGGATTTTCCAAAACATCCAAATGGAGCTCACACGTGCTGGAAAATGGCAATGGCAGTCAATCACTTGAGGCTCTCTCAATTCAGGGCTACACTCTCTCCCTGTAAGTTAGAGCACAAGCGGTCCTGCTGCAACTTACCATGCTGGCAGAGCGTTCCTTACAACAGCTGAGACTCAAACATAGTTCAGCTCTGCTCTTCCACACCTCCTCTCCCATCTATTACCAGGCATACACTCACCTATCCACACCAACAGTGGGGCATGAAGCAGAGGAGCAGGGCTGGGCCATCTCCAGTAACTTGTGCTAGTGGACATTCCCCCTTTACAGGAAGGCTTCTCTACCAGGAACCTTCTACCCATTTTAGGGCACTGTGCCTTGCACACATCCAGCTCACATATTTTAAGGCAATAAGGTAGCATTTTGATCAATCTGACCCCTTGTATCATACAGGCCACAGACTTCATCCAGGGACTTCCGCAAGCCCAGCAAGCTGTGTTTGTGCTATAGCCTGTCTTTCAGAAAGACAGTCATTTCTGGTTTAAAAGACAGAAGATTTACAACAGCCCTTGTTATTAAGATGCCACGCTCTGTAAACAGAAGATTCCACTCCTCCACGATGAAACATTTCATACCTGGATGTCTAAAAGTTCAGATTGGAAACCAGTATTTTGGCATTTCAATAGAGTGCCTAGTTTCAGAGCATTAAGCAATCCAATTTCTCACTGAAGTCTACAGGTTTGAAAACTCTGGCTTACAAATTCATAGCTTTAGCTTCCCACAACGGTTTTGTCATTTTAACACAATCTATGTACAGATTACATGAAAAAAAAAAGTGTCCCCCAAATACCTTTACTGTATTGCTCTTTGGATGGGTACCAAGATCTCTTTCTCTTCATCACCCCAAATAAAACACTCTGCCAGCCTAATAACTATCTCAGCCTTTGACAGAATATTGATCTTAAATTATCTTTTTGTTGTTGTTCTTAAACTGTGTCTTTCAATCCAGCCTACAATGCTTTATGTCTTCTGTTAAAAGATTTGGAAACCACAGGAAAAAAGTTACCTCGCATAAGAAAAACAAGAAAAGGAACAAACAAGTCTATTTCCCAAACATTTACATATATAAACAATGTCCGATTTCCAAAGAACATAGATTTCTTAAATTCAGTAAACAGAGTGTCTGTGCTGCATTTACACAGAGCCATGTTCATTTATCACTTTCAAGTCAGATTACTGAACCATTTCCTCTTGGCAACCTCTAATGGTCAGAAGAATTAGGTTTTACATAGTCTGGATACCAAGGAATAACAAATACCCATAATTCTCTGCAGCAAGGCACTTTTTAAGAATGTTAAGCTTTGAAAGGGGAAAGGATTACTGGAACCAAACTCTCCTTGCTCACTTTTGTAACTGTACCAGCTGTATGTCCCTGACCTTAATGTCGTAGAATTTTCGGCAAGCAGTTAAAATACTATCTTACAGAAGTTGAGAAAAACATAAGTAGCTAATGGAATCTCATTTTAGAACTACGAAATGATGGAAAAGAGGAAGTTACTCACCTTGTGCAGTAACAACGGTTCTTCGAGATGTGTCCCCCCTTGGGCACATGCCAGCGCTCAGAGATTCTTCTGTAGCTGTTATTTTCCACATCATGCATGCACAGTAGGGCCTCCTCGTGCTATTTGGCACATGAGTAGCGGAGACCTCTCCGTTCCTTCTCTCCCCTAGCAAATAAAGCAGAATACTTCAAAGCAGGGGAAGGAGGGAGGGAAGTGGAGTATGTATTGTTACTGCACAAGGTGAGTAACTTCCTCTTCGAGTTGCATCCCCGCAGGTGCTCCTCTCTAGGTGACTATAAAGCAGTAGTCGCACTTTGGAGATGGGTTTGGAGCCCAGTAACAATTACAGCCAACAAAACTGCTTGAGCCACTTTAATGGAGGAAGCACTAGAAGATGAGAGAATGTAGTGCTGTGCAAATGTGCTGTTGGAATACCATGTTGCCACTTTGCACATGTCCGTACAGGGTACATTCTTGAGAAACGGGCAGTGACAGCACTCAAAAGCTCCCTTCAGTGCAGTTTACAGCAACTGTGGATATAGGTGAAGATCCACGTGGACAGCCAATGAAACAGGCAGGCCCTTGGACTGTTCTGCAAAGGTTAGGAAGATCCTAGGAGACTTGCGACAAGGTCTTGTATGACCATTGTACAAGGCGAATGCCCACAGTGAGCCATGCCACATATGCAGCTTCAGGAAGAACGCAGGAAAGTGGATAGGTTCGCTGATGTGAAATGGTGACAGACCTCAAGAAGAAATGTAGGATGAGGGCGGAAAGTGACTTTATCCTGGGTAAACATGGTATAAGAAGGTTCAGCCATAAGAGCAGCAAGCTCCTCAACCCTCCTGGCCAATGTGATGGCAACTAACAAATGAGACCTTTATTGACAGATGGAGCCAGGAATGCATCACCACAGGTTCAAAGGGCAGTTTCATGAGGCAGTTGAGTACATAATTAAGGTCCTAAATAGGGACCGGAGAATGTACTGATGGAAAGGTGTTTTGCAGACACGTCAGAAAACGTTTGGTGAAGGGATGGACAAAGAAGGAAATCCCATCCTCCGCTTGGAGAAATGCTGCCAATGACACAGCATGCACCCAGACATTACTGGGGGTGACGCCTGATTCGCACAGATGCAACAGTAGTTGAGGAGGACAGGAAGGGTGTGAGCATGCATAGAGTGATTAGTACCCAAACACTGAGAGAACCGCATCCACTTATAGAGTTAGGATTTATGGGTGGACTCCTGACTGCTGTTATCGAGAACTCTCTTTACGCCTTCACAGCATGTGACTTCAGCATTCTGGAACCATGAAGGAGCCATGTGTGGAGGCGCAGCCATAATGGACCGTGGTGAAGGGTGTGCCCAAATTCCTGAGACAGAAGGTCATGGCAAGGAGAATAGGCCAGTACAGGGAAGCATAATCAGTTTTCCTTGGCCATGCTGGGGCTATCAGTATGAGGCAAGCCCAATCCAGTCTGACCTTAACCAGAAGCTTGTCAATCAATGGAAGGGAAGGAAACATTGTAGTGAAAGTGCACAACCCATTTGGGCTGGGTCTACACATGCCCCTTCCATTCAAAAGGGGCATGTTAATGAGCAGGTTTGAAAGATGCTAATGAGGTGCTGCAATAAATATGCAGTGCCTCATTAGCATAATGGCGGACGTGGCAATTCAAAAGTGCAGCTTTTCGAATCACGCGCCGCCTGTGGAGACGGGACCTTCCGAATGGACCCCCCTCAGTTTTCAAGATTGGAAGATCTTTCTGGTGATCGGAAGAAGGGCTTTCAAAAACTGGGTGGGGGGGCGGGTTCCTTTCGGAAGGATATAACACATGCATGTGGTGTTGTCCTTGAGGATGTTGAGTGACCTGCTTGCGAGTTGCTGGTGGAAATGCTGGAAAGCATAGTAGACCACCCTGAGTTCCAAGACGTTTATATAGAGGGCTTGCTCTGTGAAGGAGCATTTGCCCTGGATTGTATGAGAACCCAAGGGAGAAATATGTAATAAGGGTAATAGAAGGGGGTAGCTGGTGGAACAGCACCCCAGTAAGAACATTGTCCAGACATGTCCACCACTGAAGGAAGCTGAAAATGTGCGACAGTAGGGCCACGGATTTGGACAGCAGATCCCTAGCTGGGGCATAGTACATGGCCAGCCAGGACTACAGGCACCACATGTGAAGTCTGACCAGCTTGAGTACATACCTGGTAGCGGCCATATGACCTAGTTGCTTGAGATAAATGCGCACCATGATGGTGGGAGACAGTCACACCACCAGGATGAGATTGAGCAGGGCCTGGAATCTTTGAAGCAAGAGAGTGGCCCTTGTGGTGGTAGTGTTTATGTGAGCCCCGATGAACTCTAGGGACTGCGTGGGTTGAAGTGTGGACTTCTTGTAGTTTATGTGGAACCCCAAGCCCTTTTATGAGACAATCATCCAGACAATCATCCGAGGACAATGACCCCACATCTGATGACACACAGGTGTGTGCGGAAAACACCAGGGGTGTGGTAGAGAGTCAAAACGAAATCGTACCCAGTACTGGTAACAGTGGGATCCCACCATAAAACAAAGGAAGCACTTGTGTGCTGGGTGATCATGATATAAAAAATAGGCATCTTGCAGGTTGAGAGATGAGAGCCAATCATTTGTATCCAGTGCCAGAATAATGGTTGCGAGAGACACCATCTTGAACTATTGATACAGAACATACTTGTTGAGCCTCCTGGAGATGGAGGATGGGCCTCCACCCCATTTTTCTTCTGGGTTAGGAAATACATGGAGTAGAACCCCCTGCCCCGAAACTCCACGGGGACCAGTGCAACAGTGCCCAGATGAAGGAGGTAGTGTGCCTCTTACTCAAGGAGATGCTTGTGAGAGGGGTCCCTGAAGAGGGACATGGTGTGGGGGGGGCAGAGGGGGTAGAGGTAAACAGGAGAGAGTACCCTGGGCCACTAGCTCCAGGACCCACCAGTCAGAGGTAAAGACAGCCCAGCGGTAGGGTAAAAAACGAGCAGAGGCACTAATGGAATGGATGGTGCCCATATTGTGCAATTGCTGGAGCAGAAAGGTCTCTCAGGCTGCTGACCACACCCTGACAACTGCTGCTTAGGTTGTTGAGCGTGGGCTACCGTGAGCTGTTGGTGCAATTGCCAGTGGGGTCACCACAGCTGGGCTCTGTACCATTGGTGAGGTTCAAAGCATTGCGGTCGCTGCTGGAACTGCTCCTGTGATCTTAGTTAGGGAGAATACCAGGCCTGCTTGAATGGGGGTTGTACATGCCCAATGTACACAGCATAGTGCAAGAATCCTTCATAGAGTGAAGGCCCTCATCCATCTTCTCCACAAACAGATGATGTTTATCATAGGGAAGGTCCTCCATTTTCTGCTGCAGGCCCTTGAGGATACAGGTCACAGTGTGCAAACCACAGTGACAGTGACTGTGAGTAAGCCCAGTTGGAGTGCATGGGGCTAGAGTGCTGTGATCAAAAAGACGCTGCTTCAGTTGGAACCGTCCCCCCCACAGTGAGCAATTTGGTCTCCGAGCCGTGCAAGAACCCCGAGCGCCTCGATGAACATGGGAATGTGGACGGCGCCAGAGACACAAAGTGAGGCGAGTAGGGTGCTGCTGGGACCAGTGCCATGTGCACCCTTGGTGGCGAATCTTCATGGAGCCACTTAGATATTGTGCCACGCTCTGCTGCCAGGGACTTTGGTGAAGCAGTGCCTCAGTGCTGCTTCGGTGCCTTCTCCAATGTCATGCAAGAGTAGGGCAATTCCATGGCCCTGGACTTGCATGGTGCCAAGTCTAGCGCCTTCGGCAAATGGCGCAGGCACTTGGAACGGGGCTGCTTGTGCTCCAGGTCCAGCACTGAGGGCTAGGTCTTAGCTTTCGAGGCAGCTGAAGCCAGTGGTGCCGAGGGTGCCAACAACACTGGAATGGCTGTATGTTGGAGGCTCATTCCAAAGTGAATCCAGCTTTGATGGTGCTGTGGACATTGCAGCAGTCCTTTCAACGGGCATGGTCCAAGCAGATGGAGCCAGAGTCCAGGACTGTGCCGGAGAAGAGCCTGCCTTCGCTGATGGGGTGCCAAACTAGGTAGAGGGGCAGGCAGAGTCCACACACTGGGTCCCCCATGCCAGTTTTTAGGCAGAGGGCTGCTCAGGAGATGGTGCTGGGAGGGACTTTGCATACAGATAAGTCTTGAACGTGTTTGCTTGGACCCTCCTGGCCCATGTCGTGAGGCTGGAGCAATGGATGCAAGATTGGGTTTGGGGACCCTTTGCTGCAGGAGGCAAGCTGTCAGAGGCTGGCATAGCTTCTCTGCATGTTGCACATCGTTTGAAGCCCAGGGAGCCCAGCATGGCGACGATGCTGCAACTGATTCTAACACTAACTAAACCTTTTCTTTATTTTAAATTGAATGTCAAACAGAAGAAACAACTGGGATAAGGGCAGAAGAAATGCTAACTACCTAACTAACAAAACTCTTTTGTCTTTCAGAGAGAGAGAGAGAGAGAGAGAGAGTGAAGCTCCGTCTGCAGCTGAGGATGGTAGAGAAGGAACAGAGTGGCCTGCACCATGCATGCACCGGATAGCATGAGGAGGCACTATAGCAAGTGTGATGCAGGAAACCACAGCTATAGAAGAATCTCTGCGTGCCAGCACAAGGACACACCAACATCCAGAGTGGAGCACCCACAGGGACAGTATTCCAAGAACATCATCTATTCCATTATCTAGTCCTTCTTTATCCCAGTTCCCTTACTGCACATTAATCTGTGGTCTGTCCAGTTTGGTGTGAAATGTGCCGAGCAATAAACTGCCACCACTTTCCATGTGACTGTTCTACAGCAAAAGAGACCTCACTGACAAAAATTGTTTTTCAGCAGAAGTTTTCCATGTCTTAAGTTAATTTCATTATTTCTACACACAGCCCCTTGTAATGTTCTCAGTTATTCCGCCCTGGCCATGTTCCATTCCCTGTCACTCATTCCCAGCTTGTGGCAAAAAGAGACTAAGGACACCTCTACCCATCCTGGCTGATAGCCATCGATGGACCTATCCCGCATAAATTTAACTCTTTTTTGAACTTTTCATAGTTTTGACCTTCACAATATCCTCTGGTATGGGATTTCATAGGTTGATTGTTTGTGGTGTGAAGAAATACTTCCTTTTGTTTGTTTTAAACCTGCTACCTATTAATTGCTTTAGATGACCCCTAGTTTGTGTTATGGGAAGGAGTAAATAACTTCTCCTTGTTTACACCCTTCATATATTTACAGATTTATCTTCTTCCCTTTATATATGCCTACGGATATTTCAATTTCAAACCTTCCAGTGCCTGTTTTTTTTTTTCTCTCTGTTTCCTTCAGATGCCAGTACAGTCTTGGTAAGGAGGAGCAATATTCTAAGTGGGGCAGAATTAGAGCCTAATAAAAAGGAAACAGTATCTCCTTGGTCATAACTTTATATTTCGAGTGTGCAGTTTTAACTAAATCAGTCTTTTCTTGATGTCCTATTGCAAATCCATAATTACTATATTCATGATTACCCTCAAGCCCTCTTGCTTTACTGATTTCCAAATGTCTCACTCACAGTGATTGTTACTTACATTGGATAATTTTCCCCCCATATGTTTAAAGTGACATTTCTGCAAATCAAATCTCATTTTAGTATTTTCTGTCTATGTTTCTAATCTCTTGATTATTGCCTATTACTTCCAGATGTTCCTGGTTTTTATACTTCTCCCAATGTGGTACTGTCTGTGAAATGACTGGTGCAGTTTAGACCTTTTAGGTAATTAATAAAGATATTTTTGAAACTTGGATATGAGCCACAGATCCAGGCTTTATGAACTATAATTCTGTGCAATGCCATCTGTGTCTGTATTTTCATTATAGATTTTCTGCAAGTTTTCAACTGTTATTTTTATTTTGTTTTTTTGATCTACCAAGTAGAAGACATCTTAATGAATACCTGGCACCAAATCACAAAATTGCTCATTTGACAAAAGGAGAATTAACATTTCAAAACTTATTATTTGATAATAAGAGATAAACGGGTAAGATTACATCAGTACTTTCAATGCTTCCTTGTAACGAATGGTTATTAAAGGCAAAAGATAAATTTCCAAAGGCCACTATTTTCGTTTAGCTTCATTGTTTGCGGTAATTTTGTAATATATTATCAACTGCATCTGTTTGTTAGTACATTTTGTGAACATACTGCAGTCTTAATAAGGAGCATTCTACAAAACTCTGCTGTAATATTAAACCATTACAAAGAACCACAGCAGAGACAGACAGTGTGTGTTAAATGATGTAATTCTGGACTAGCAATCTGTACATCTGACTGGCCATAACACTGCAGTACTATGTATCTTAATTTGGGCAATCCCATTTATGTGAAGCATTCTCTAATAGTTTCAGTAAAGGGACTTCAAAGTTCAAATCCCCCTTCTAACAGTGTCTGTTACTATTTGACCTCAGTCATGTCAGTCATTCTGCTTCAGCTTTCTCAGCTCTAAACTGGGGAAAACACTAATAAGTTGCAGTGTGAGGAGTAATTAAAAAAAGTATTATTTCATTTACAGATACTACTTATAAATATGAAAAAACTACCTTAGCAGCTTAACAGTTTATGATTTCCTATGCCTGTCATGGAGATATACTTTTGCCACATTAGTAACTTGCAGCACCAGAAGAGTTTACCTGCCTGCAAGCTCCTTAGATCTCGCTCATTTTCTGTACAAACAGAGTCCACAAATATGACAATTTCTAAACAGAATTTAAAAAGTGGGTGGGGGATCCTTACAAAAATTCTAGCACAGTATTTTGTACCATCAGGATAGAGGAAAACAGTTCAACTCGTGGAGAGAAGAGAGGGCATAAACAGGTGTTTCCTTCAGTCTGGTTAGTAATAATATAGCAAATGGATCTCCAGAGGCTGCAAAACATTAGCATCCCTAATGCATTTGCAAATTCCTACTGTGCAAAAATCGGCCTGTAAAAACAGGCCTCTTCTAATAAGTGCCTTGTCTGGTTTTCTACATTGTTTCATTTGTGATCATTTTTATGAGAACTCTGCTACATATTTTACCTCCCATCTGCTTCAGATTTGACAATGAAATATTTGTGCGTCCCACCCTGTTCTTTCTAAATCTAAAGCTCCAAAACCAGATGTCTCCAATACAACATGACTACAGCAGGTCATACCACATACTTCAGCAAGCTGTCCCAAGTTAATTTGTCCCCTCGAAGGTACGGAAAGCTAGGTTATTCCCCCGCTCCTCCCAAAGAATCCAGAAAACCTCAGAGCCTCAGGGTGTAGACTAAACCAGCTGGTTACTGTTCTTTATTCTCTCCCACCAAAAAAATTCTTCTTGCTGAAGTAGAGTTTCTAAACATTAAATATATTCACATTTCTACCATGTGTAAATTTGTTACTCTGACTTTCTTCCGAAATCTATGTTTACAATGCCCATTGTGATAACCAGGCTGGTGATTCTAAGGCTTTACAATCATACTGTTAACATTTCCAGCAATTTTAGAAACTTCCTAGTTGCAGAAATGATACATTGAGAGGGAGATATGTTGGACCATATCTCAACTTTTGAAATTTCAGCAGTTAATAAGGATGTATTTGTAAAAGATTTTAGAATACAACTGTATTCAAACACAAGTTGTCACCACACACCAAATAATTTATTTGAGTTGCTGAAAAGTCACTCTGACATCTTTTATACCTGTCTGCACATTTTGCATGTATCCTCTACAGCAGGGGCAGGCCAGGTATAGCCCACAGCTGGATCTGGCCTGCCAAGCCTTTTAATCTGTCCTGCATTGTGCACAGAGCAGTGCCGCTCAAAGCAGCCAGCTGCTCCCTGGAATGCTCTGTGCTTCAGAGACGGGGCAGGAGAAGCTACATGTGCTGCCCATACTCCCAGCAAAACCTCTTCACTCCCACTGGCTGGTTTCTGGTCAATAGGAGCAGAGAGATTTTGCTAGGGGCAGGGAAAAGTGCAGCACAACTTCTCCTCTACCATCGGCTGGTTTCAGACATTTGTGGAACCCCATCAGAGATTAGCAGTGGGTACGACGTGTTACTAAATAGCATGTACTACAGATCCCAGCCACTGAAGGGAACTGAAGCTTATGGGATGGGCCTGAAGAACCTTTATAACTGGTAATGCCATGTGAGATGAAGAAACCACCACTTTACCTTCAAAAGACCAAGTTCAGTTTGCTGGGCTGGCACCAATTAAAGAGCTCCTTTGAACTTAAATGGAGTACATGTATCATGTAGACTTACAGAAAGACAATACACCTGGGATCTTAACAAGGCAATTTTTAAAGTAACTTATCACAACAGAAATGAATGTTGAGTATTTTTGTAAGTGTTCCTTACCTCCCTCTTTCAACTGCCAAGGCATCTATTTCGTCAAAGAAAAGAACCGAAGGTGACACAGCTCGGGCTTTCCTGAAGATCTACAGAAATAACAATAAATAATTTACTGGGGTCTGCATAATTGCTGGACAAAAAAAATTTATGCATTCAAGCATCGTGATTGAATTCCAAAAGCTAAAAGGCAGAATAACGCCCTGTGGCCAATTTTTTAAAACTGGACTTACTTTGAAGCTGTATTACATCATGATAGCTATGTCTACACATGAATGCTACGTCGAAATAGCTTATTTCGATGTAGCGACATCGAAATAAGCTATTTCGATGAATAACGTCTACACATCCTCCAGGGCTGGTGCCGTCGACGTTGGGCAGCACTACATCGAAGTAGGCGCTGCAGGGGAACGTCTACACACCAAAGCAGCCCTCATCGAAATAAGGGTGCCACGAACAGCTGCAGACAGGGTCACAGGACAGACTCAACAGCAAGCTGCTCCCTTAAAGGGCCCCTCCCAGACACACTTGCACTAAACAGCACAAGATCCACAGAGCCGACAACTGGTTGCAGACCCTGTGCATGCAGCATGGATCCCCAGCTGCAGCAGCAGCAGCCAGAAGCCCTGGGCTAAGGGCTGCTGCACATGGTGACCATAAAGCCCCACAGGGGCTGGAGAGAGCGTCTCTCAACCTCTCAGCTGATGGCCGCCATGGTGGACCCCGCTATTTTGATGTCACGGGGCGCGGATCGGCTACACGTGCCCTACTTCGACGTTCAACGTCGAAGTAGGGCGCTATTCCCATCTCCTCATGAGGATAGCGACTTCAACATCTCGCCGCCTTATGTCGATTTCAACTTCAAAATAGCGCTCGCCACGTAAAATAGCGTCAATAGCAAGTTTCACTATAAGCCTGACTCACTCCACTCACTCTCGAAAAATAAAAAACACACACTCAAAAAATCAAACAAAACCACAAAAGCCAACAGTTTAATTTCTTCTCAAAAATCTCAGGTGAAGAGGAGAGTGGTCTTTTTCTTTTTTTTTTTGTGTTTGGTTAGGGTTTGCTTGTTTAAAGCTTAAACTAACCAGACAATGTACAGTATCATTACCACAGGAGGGTTTGAAACCTGATCATACATCCAGCACAACATACAATGGGCCCTCACATGCAGTTCACATGTTCTCACCTCTCTGACTGCTCGTTCAGATTCACCAACATATTTATTCATCAATTCAGGTCCCTGTACAAAGAGAAGAATACAGCTTTTTAAAAAAATTATCATTCCAGCTTCATGTAGTGGTATGCCATTATCCACATCTTGTTACAGAGCATTCTGTTTATAAAACCTTAAATCCTTACTTGCAAATTTTTTGCAGTCTTCTCTGCATACTAAATTTCCCTCTTTTGGTCCCTTTACTGGGTACAAAGATGACCGTGTGTTGTTAGGTCAGGTTATAGTGACATTTATTCTCATTTAGAAGCCAAGTGAAGATTTCATCTCTGCATCATAATTCCCACATTTCCGTTTTATGAGGAATAGAAAATATTTTTTAAAATTAAAGTATGGTCTACTGATCATGAAGGCTACTTGGCTGATAGAATTGCGGAGGCCCCAAAATGGAAGAAAAGCACCTGTGTACATGCTTAATATCCATCTCTATCCAACAAAACTCTTTACTATGGGATTATCTTTGAATACATGCTTATGTGGTTTGCTGAATCAGAGCAGGAAGAGGAAATGGTCATCTATTGCTCCAACAACACACCTGAAACATAACCTTCATGTCCTGTATCATATATTATGGCGAGAAACCAACTCCATTCATTTTTTTTTAACCCCTCTGCTGAGCCTGCCAAATGTGCTAGTGGTTTTGTGATGTGGCCTCCTGGCCCTAGGGACTGAAGTGAGACTGGAAAAATCAAATGTCTGTATTTCAAACAATTACTTACTATTATGAAAACAAACCAACAAGGAAGAACTCTCAATATCCTCACTGTCTTGCTCTTTACTGTAAACCAGACTGTTAAAAATAATACTTAATGGACTAAGCATTTCATAGGATTGCTAAGAAGCCATTGATTTAAATTTGGTCAATATCAACTATGACTTAACACTCATGACCATCTGATGTCCGTTTGCTATCCTGTGTCAAATGCACTTATGGATACAGTCCAATTTCTAGTACAAGTAGCATTCCTCCTGGCTTTCAACAGAGGAGCCATTGGTGTAGAAACTGAACTACCTTTTCATGCCCAGATCGTTAGGAGTGCCTTCAGGTGACACGTAAAGCACAGTGGCAGGGCAGTATGGAACAGCTTGCTTTAAAGAAAAGTTTTTCTAGCATTAGTATGATCTGCAAGATTCTTGTTTGTAGGTTTGCAGTAATAGTGCAGCTGGTACAGTCTCTCTCTGAGTGGAACAGTCAGGAATTAATGCATACATCAATACATGTGTTTACAACTGTAAAACAGAGCATATGATGCTTTTGCAATATTCTTCTCCACCCTCACTTTCAAGCTTGTGGTACCATATACACCGAACTGAGCATATATTGATGTACAAATAATTTCTTACACTGGGGGCGTTTAAACACTATTGCCTTGTACTTTATCTTGAGTTTTTAAAAACTACTTAATTTAAACATCATCTTCAAGCCTAAGAAATGCTATTGTACAGCAGAGTTCAGAGGTAACTATTTTTGTTGTTAAATATCTTGTTTTCCCAGTTAAATAAATGAAAACAAATCCTCAGACAATGTGATATTACAATGCCTGTAATTTTGTCACATATTGTAATAGAATCCAATACTGCCACTAAAGTCAGTAGCCCTGTTCACTTCAGTGAGACTGCTGATGGGCTGGGTTCACAGATCCAGGGGGAAAAAAAGGGACAAAAAAATCTCTCATTCTAAATAGGCTCTGATGAAGATTCTCAGTGTATCAGGTTGTTTTTAAACAAGAAAGCAGGCCAGAAAAAGAAAACTGCCTCTCTAGTTATATAAGGACTTTTTGGATCAGCATTATCAGATTCCTCATCTGCAAATGATCATGATGAATAGTTGAGGCCCAGAGCAGCTGGATGCTGTCTCTTTGAGCTACAAGCCCGTTCTGTGCAGACTGCTGCATGCTTTTTTTTTTTTCCTTGGCATTTACAGTGAATAGGGGAAGGTCTGTTTTTGTTCTGTTTTACTTTATTCTCCGGGGCAGAAAAGCCCTGAGTTCTTCAGCAGTTACGTGACTGCAAGATTATATTTTCTTGCAGGTTTTTAGCAGCCTCAAATCTCCCGAATGGTTGAAATCCTGCAAAGCTTTCAGGTGACATTTTGACTTTAGCCTATCATAGCAATCATTAAAAGGGAGTTGAATTGGGGAAGCTGTGATATTTGCACTATTTCTATTTCCTGCTGATGTGACACATGCTACTCTTCTACCAAGATGATGTGTTAACATAGGCCAGGTCTACACTAGACTGAAAAGTTGACCTAAGATGCACAATTCCAGGTACAAGTGTGTAGCTGGAATCAACATATCGAAGATCAATTGTTTTTTTTTTTTGGCAATCCCCACAGAGGAAAGTCAATAGGAGAAACTCTTCCATAGAACTCCCTTACTCCTCATAAGAATGGAGAGTACAAGGGCTGACTGTAGGGCCCTGATGGTTCGATTTAGTGTGTCCCCACTTGTCAGGCTAAATCAAACCCTGGAAGATTGACCCTGAAGGAGTCGATCTTTTGGTAAGTGTGGACATACCCAAAGTTAGACCTCTCTGTATAACATGCTAAGCCTGAGTGTGCATTTGTCTCACCTTCTAGCTAGTATCATGACTTCTTTTCCAAAATAGCAGTACATCCTTATACCGAGATCCCTCTCCTCCACAGGAGAGGGATCACTTGATGATTACCTGTTCTGTTCACTCCCTCTGGGGCATCTGCCATTAGCCACCATCGGGTGACAAGATATTGGGCTAGACTGACCTTTGGTCTAACCCCGTATGCTCGTTCTTAAAAAAATTTTCAAGCAAACTCATCAAAAAGCCCATGTAACTCCTCTTTTAAGAACGGCATCAAAATTGCAATTCATGAGCAGGGTTTTGGTTACAGGTAACACGGAACGGTGCTATTATCCATGGTGACAGGGAGTCCAGAAGACAGTTAGAACGCACAAAAAAGAGAGGTGCTTGCACAAACTTCATTTCATCCACACTCTGAAGTCACACTCCTAATTCCATACATATTTCCTCCATCTTTAAGTTCAAATGAGTTAATTCAATTATTTCAAATTGTTACTACTTTGAAAACCTTATATAAAGATTAGATAATTTTCATACAGAAGGGTTATGTTAGTTTCAACATTTGTTAATTGATGGAATTTAAAGAAGCTGGAAATACAAGAACTGGACTTGGAAAACAAGAAGTCCTGTGGTACCCTATAAACTTAAGAGACATTTTGGGGCATAAGCTTTCATAGCAAAGACCAGCTTTGTCAGATATGAACGATGGATCTTTGTCCCTCACCCTTTATAAATGTGAGTGAAGGACAGCTGAGCTTTTTATCGACAGATTGTTAACACCTTGCTGTTGGAAGTAGTCTGTTTCCCTCCAACAAGTAGACTTCATACCATTAGCAACAAACCCACCTGTTGACAATTTTCACCCTTTTCTTGAAAGCTGGTTAAGACGACTACACTGCAACAACTCTGCTGTCACTTAAGAATCTTACATATCATATGTTCATTTCAGCCTGGCTTTAGACCTCACTGATACAGACCACACAAATTTCCTGACCGTAGTCCTATGCCAAGTAGCATCCATGACATTTCTTTTAAATTGGCGAGCAGCAGCATTTCACCACTGACCATCAGGCTTTTGTTAAGAACTGTCAGGTTAGTGACAAGTACCAGAGAGGTAGTCGTGTTAGTCTGCACCCTGGAGAGCAACAAGAAGCCCTGTGGCACCTTATAGACTAATGTATTTTGGAGCACAAGCTTTCATGGACAAAGACCCACTTCATCAGATGCATGAGTGGGGACGGGGGGTTGGGGGGGCGTTTCCAGAGGGGTATTTAAAGAGTACCCCTCTGGAATACACCCCCCACTAATGCATCTCATGAAGCGGGTCTTTGCCCACCAAAGCTTATGCTCCAAAAATATCTGTTAGTCTATAAGGTGCCACAGGACTTCTGTCAGTTTAGTGGTTACTCCACAAACAGTTAAATTCTGTTCTATGGTAAGTGAAAAAACAAAACATCCTCCTCCTGAACAGTCTCCTGATGAATTTCAACATAAGCAAAGGATTTGGAGGAAGCAGTTTTCGGGGACTAAGAAGGAGTGATTCCAATGAACAGAACATTTTGAGGTTGTTATTCAGCCTCAGAGCACAAAGCCAGCCAATATCCATGAAGTGGTGTTTATTCAGTGTCAGGATTCCATGAAGGCTCAGTTTGATTAATATGTTGTTCTCAACAACCCCAAACCCTACACTCATTTTCATTAAAAGAAGAAAAAGAAACTTTCTTGCATTTAAAATAAGCCCACAATTAGATCTTGGAAGATTAAAGTTATAAAAGATAAAACCTCTGCATGCATGTTAAAAAAGGAGATAAGCTTGTATACACACAGTAACAGTATGGCTGCTTGAAAGGGTTTTTAAATGCAAGATCATCTGGAACAGGGAATCCTTCAAATAAGGACAAGTAAGTATTAAGGAAAAAAAATCCCAGTATTTTATGGTCTGTTTGAGGATTTTACCCACTAAAGGTGTTGGGGTAATTACCTTGACATTTATACGAAATTTACTAGCAATAAATGTCTCCTTAACACATCTAACTTTATTTTGATACCCAGCAAAATGAAAAATCTTACAGAGCCAGATGGACACTGTTCCAAATTCTCCCACACACAGCTCTGTCCATCTTGATGTAGAATAGTTGTATCTTGAGACTGTCTTCCTGGGAACACATCACACAAAGGGCCCAACTGAACAATGTTAAACTATAGAGTGTGGTTCACATTATGAGTACTGTGATGGAATCACTGAGCTCACTTACAGAACTCTCCCCTCCTCCTCACGACACACACACATATACCCGCCCCCAGCAATGCAGGAACCTAACTGAGCTCTGAAGGCTTCACTTTAGGGGAAATGGTAGCATTCAAAGAGAATAAAAACACATATAACCTAAACAAGTGTGGAAGCTTCCAAAACGAAAACTTGAAGTCAAATAACCAACACTGAACTCCAAATAGTCAATACATGATTCCTGACTTGCAGAGTTCAAAGTAGGCAAACTGTCTTATGTACATAATCGCAGGTGAAAGGTGGAGTTGAATGGTTCCCTGCTCACCAACTGTCTTCGCGGAGGCAATGGCATCAAGGAAAGTGACCTTCAGAGAGAGGAGAGGGGGAGGGCAGGAGGCCAGCAGTTCAAAGGTGAGTTCATTGAAAGGTAAGGAATAGACTGAGGTCCCACTGGGGAGTGACAGGCTGAACGGATGTATATTTACAGAAAAGACCCTTCCAAAATTGGGTGGTTGAGAGGGCTGGGCAAAAATCAAATGCCCTCCTATGAGAAAATGGAGAACACTAATGGTGGCTGCACAGACTCTGATCTGGAAGTTTTCAAATAGAGGAAATCATTTGAGAGCATGAAGATGCCCGCAGCTCCAAGAGCCAGTCCTTGCTGTTGGGCCCAGCAGGTGAAGCATTCTAATTTGACATGATAGGATCACCCTGAGGAGTCCTTTTAGCTACTGAAGATGATGTCTTGCACTGCCAATGTGCTAAAGGAGGTGTCCATCTAAAAACCATGCCATCACGGTAGTGTCCATGGATCTGGGTGCCTAAGTTTACCACTCTGGTGTCTCAGCATTTCCAGAAATGTTTGAAATGGGAGTGGAAATTGTTTTGGACAGGCAGAGAAAAAGAGAAAGCCAGAATTGGCAAGGCCAGAATGGAGCAATCACAATGGCCACTGTGCTCCTCCACCAGAGTTTGTAGAGAACTCGGGGTGGGAAGGGGAAGGGACACACAGTTTGTCAAGTCTGACCAATCTGCCACCATACTGTCATCCTACAACAGGGCACCTAGTCCTCCCCTGGAGCAATATTGGGTATTCTTGATCTTGGTGTGTGATGCAAAGACATTTTCTGATTGGTGTACATCAGCGACCAAAAATGTTGGTGATTATTATGTTATTCAACTCCCATTCGTGACTGGCTACAACATTCCAGTGCCAGGCAAGCAGTCAGCAAACAACAAAATAGGACGTGTAATGCAATATTCCATGACGCAAACAGCCTCTATGCACAGTGCTGGGGATCTCATGCCCCTTATGTTGTATACTGTGTTTGCATTATCTGACATAGGGAGGACACGGCAACAGCTGGTAAGTATGTGTGACATGCCTAGCATGCTGCCTGAAATTTGAGTCAATCTGTGTGCATCCTAGCATCTTGTGTGGTCCAGGTGTCTTGTGTCCTGTGATCTCCAATGTGAGCATCCCAGTCTGAGTGTGACACATCTGATATGACTGTCACAGTCAGCAAGGAGGGGACGAAGCGCATCATGGAGTAGACTTGCAGCAGGTTAAAGGCGCAACCACAAGGCAATAAAAGGGCACACCATATGCGAGTAGCCAAGCAATACAACTTTGAAAAGGTTCAGCTCCAATTGCATGGCACATAGTCCTCAGCTGAATACAACAGGAGCCATTATCCAATTAAGAATTAAAATTTAATTTCAAATCTTTCCTCTCTTCAATACAAGTCACCTAGGCCTGGTCTACAAATGGACTTTGTACCAGTATAAATTATTTTAGCTGGGGAGTGATCTTTTACCAATACAGTTATACAAATGCAACTCAAGGTGAGAATACCCTTACACAAGTGTGTATGTGCCTTACATATTATTTCCCATCCTGTACAGGAATAGTTTAAACCAATATAAGTTCCTGTACAGGAGTACAACTGCACCCAGTATTGTTAAAGCAATGTAACTTTTGTGTATAAACGAGGCAAGAATCCGCAAAGCAGGAAGGCTACATCTACACTACAGAGATCTTTCAGAAGAAGCCCTTCCAGAAGATCTCCTGTAAAAGAACTTCTTTTAGAAGAGTGTGTTCACACACAAAAAAGCAGATCAAAAGTGATCTGCTCTTTCAAAAGAGACTGTCCATACAGTCCCCGCTCTTTTGAAATAACAGGCCAGGGATCGAAAAAAATCAGAGCCCATGAGGGCTACTCCTTTGGAAAAAAAAAGACCTGTGGAGCATCTACACATTTTCTTTTGAAAGAAGGTGCTCTCCCTGAACAAGAAGGTGCTCTCCCTGAAAAAGGAGGTGCTCTCCCTGAAAAAGGAGTGGAAGAGTGCTTTCACAAGGAATGCCACATACTTTCAATTTACTTTCAAAAGAACACCTACCAATAAGTGCTAAATAATTAATTTTAAAATCCCACACAGTATACTCTCTAGAACAGGGAAATAACAGTAAGAATGAGTTTGATAGGTGACTGCAAAAGGGTATGGATGCAAAAAATGAAAGAATCCTTTTTAGTAATTTCCCATTAGATTGGTGTTGCGTGTTTAGTTCTGGGGTGGGAAGAGCATGTCATGATACCTGGAACTACAAATTTACCCTAATTACCAGCTCAACTGTAAAAAAGTAGGTGCAAGCTCATAAAATGCCACAATAACCTATAATAATAAATGTTAATAGGAAAAAGTGCAAAATAAAGACAATAAGGAAGAATAAATCCAAACAAAAAGGCCTACTGAAATAAATCAAGGACTGTGTTAAGGAAGGTCACACCTGGTAAACAAGAATTTTGAGAGACTGCAAATGAATCAACCAAAATTGGTGCGTCAAAAGTTTTACTTAACTGGTGGACAAAACAGTGAAGGAACGGACTATTCTGCTCAATACTACCTTTTGTGGTCCTTAATAAAAGAGCCTTTGGTGCAAAACACAGACCAACAGGAAGAAGGGGAAGAAATGGAAAAAGGAACCAGCTTCACCATCATGGCTGTCACTCCTACAGTCTCCTGTGATCCTGGAGCATCTTTATTCTAATCCTGAGAGATATCCTGACCAGACTGAGCCACAGAAAAAGAGATGATCTGGATCCCTTTACTCGCTCTGGAAAAACCCCCAACATCACCTCCCTTGCCTTTCCTTCTTTTAGTTACCCCTCTATTTTTATCCCTCTCCTTTTGTCTGCCAAATAAAAGCCCAGCTCAGATGGCTAAGTCTTTAATTTTGCAACACATCTGTGAACCTTTTCTTTACCAGAAAGAGGCCAACTGAAAGCAATGCCTTGAAAGCCCGATTCTGGTGTAAGTGTGCCAGGCCTTGGATTAGCTGATAAGATTGTGCCTGTTTCTTTCAGTGAAAATGCAAGTAAAGGTGAATCATTAGAAACAAAAGCTGCATTTTCTATCTTGGCTGTTCTTGTCTCTTTCCTTTTCCATTCATTTGTCTCCTGTCTGCAAAGAAACAGCATCGGACTTCAACAGCGACAGGTCCAGTCCAGCCCATCTTAACTAACTGCCTCTCTTTTCCCTAAAAAGGACAATTATTACAATCGTTGATACCATCAAAGAGAGGGTGGCTTTTCCCCCTTCGAAAACTTTCTTCAGCTAAAGGGAAATGAACATGGGATGATGCTGAAATGAAAGTCTTATTTAATACTTAACATTTCAAAAGCTTTTTCTTTTCTGTATCTTTAATAAAAGGTTAAAACAATTTTAAATGGTTGTTTTCTCCATGGCACTAAGCAGACTGGATACACCAAACCCCAACCATTGTTTAAAACTGTCAGTGTTGTTACACTGTTAGACCATATAGTCCATCTAAATTAATACAGTAGGAGGCATGCTGTACTTCTCTTCCTGCTTTTTTATTTTTACTTGAAAAGAAACTATATTTCCTCCATCTTTAAAGTTCAAATAATTTAAATTATTTCAAATTGTTACTACTTTGGAAAAACCTTATATAAAGATTAGAAAAGTTTCAAACAGAAGGTGTTTGTTAAGTAAGGCAGATTTGCAATCTTGTGGGTTTTATTACTATTTTTCATTACTGGGTCTGCTCTACAGTTTTTCATCAGCTCTTGATGAATTTTTTCCTGTTTTAAAGACCCTCTGCTCAGCTAGCCACGGCTGCTCAACTTCCTTATTTCATGCTTCTGCTCAGAAAGGCAACTAATGAAGGACCTGCTGAAAATCCCTGTCGAAGGATAACCAATCTTCTTCCAGAAATTCAATGGCAATTCTTCATAAAGCAAGGCAGTCAGCCTTTCCAAATCTCATTAATCTGTTCTAACTGCTGCAGCCAAGAGCAAAGCAGAAAGGCAGAGGAAATTTCAGTTGGAAAATATTTTGACGTAACTGACCAGATGACAAACTAAACCTAAGCACATGTCAAACTCAGAGAGAGGCACAAAGGCATCTGCAGGGGGAAACAGGAAGTCAGCACAAGCCAAGATGAAGTCAGAGCTCTCAGTATAGTGTATGTTTTTATAACCACTGATTGGAAAAAGAAGTGCTAGAGCTTAAAAGGACTTTTTTTTAAAAATAGGAGTCATGACCATTTTAAACCAGAACTGTTTACCCTAGTTGGGCAAGTTAACTAAATACAAATAATGTCTGAGATGTATATATTCTGCACCATCTGTGTAGCTAGTTTGTGCATAAATGTAAGTTCTGAACTGTAACTAGTTTATTTTGAGCTGAGCATACTGGAGGGCATTGTTTTGTTATTATTAACCGATTAAAAAAAATCAATACATACCAATCTAGAAAGTACATTCTGAGCAGCAAGGATAAACATTCCTACCTACCTTCATTACATACACTATGTGTGCACATAGTCAAAACTTGGCTGCCCGAGAAGATTTGTTAACCTCATACACCTGTTACACAATGACATGACTGGCTTTGTTCTTTCAAATGGCAAGTCCTCAGATCCATTTGAGATATCCAATGGTGTGAAGCAAGGGTGTGTGCTGGCCCCAATGTTATTCAAACTCTTTTTCACATGCGTCCTCAGCCACGCAGTTAGGGACCTGGACCATGGAGTGTACATAAAATACAGATTTGACGGGTTACTTTTCAACCTCCGTCATCTGAATGCTAAAATGAAGACGCTTGAGAGGCTCATCATTGAAGCCCTTTTTACTGACGACTGTACACTTTTGAAACACAAGGAATCTGGTCTCCAGCTCATTGTCAACAAGTTTGCTGATGTCACACACATCTTTGGTTTGACCATCAGCCTAGGAAAGGCCGAGGTACTGTTTCAACCTGCTCCAGGATCTGCTGCTCTCCCCGCTTCAGAGTTAAAACTAGTAGAGGAGTTCAAGTACCTTGGCAGTGCGATAGCCAATGATGGCTCCCTTGTCAAAAAAAATCAATGCCAGAATCTGTCAGGCCAGCCAGGCACAAGGATGTCTGAGAGCGCGAGTGTTGAATCAGCACAATATCCGACAGTCCACTGAACTGAAAGTGTACAAGGCTGTAGTCCCGACCCATCTCCTGTATGGCTGTGAAACCTGGACCTTGTACAGAAAACATATAAAACTGCTGGAGCACTTCCACTCATGCAGCCTGAGGTCAATACTGCACACTCAATGGCAGGACAGAGTTACAAACCTGGAAGTCCTGGACAGAGCAGGAACCATGAGCATCAAAGCCATCATTCTGAAAGCCCAGCTTCACTGGACTGGGCATGTCATACGAATCGAGGAGTCAAGAGTCCCTAAGCAACTCCTCTAGGGTGAACTCTCCCAGGGCAAAAGGAATCAAGGTAGGCCTTGCAAGAGGTATAAAGACTGCATCAAGGCCAACATTGCTCGTGCTGGTTTAAAACCAGATCAGCTAGAGCAGCATGCAAATGACCGAACACGCTGGCATGCTCTCGTACAACATGTGTACGACAACACGTGTACGACAACTTTGAAGAGCAGCAACGTGTACGCCTTCTTGATGCTCGTGAGAGGAAGAAAGCAACAGCAGCAGCTGCACCAATAGAGCCAGGACAATTCCCTTGCCCCCACTCCTCAGCCACATGCGAGTCCACAACCAATGAGCCTGTGCAAGCTCAAGACGTTATCGTCGAACAGGATGGACTACCAAGAATGCAATAGTGTGCACGGTGGTATTGTTAAAGCTGTGTGCAAATTCAAAATGGATGTCCTGAAGACTAAAGCCTTGATTCAACTAGGGCCCAATCCAACAGAAAGACTCCCCTGATTTCAGTGAGCTTGGACCAGGCCACTACTGAACTTGTGGTATGGGTTACAAACAAAAATACACTTCTCCATCAATATGCCTCATCCCCTACCTCTAGGGGCAACAGGGTAAGACTCTCATGGTCAAAGAAGAACGCTTAGATTTCACAACACATCACAAAGAGGACAGAGTGTAATGGGAAATTTGTTACCATATTATTTCTTTAACTCTTACTCTAGGAAAATAGCTTTGAAATATACTTCTCCAATCAAATATAACAGAGTCAGCCTAGACTTATTCCTGTGGCTGTAGGACTTGACCATGAAACTTACATCTTCATGCCATACAAGTGCTTCCAAAGCCGTTTTTAGTAGATTAAATGCAACCAGCAGAAGGTGCACAACCACCAAAAGTGCTGCCCAAATGGTCAAACAGGTCATCTCCTTAGCTTAGGCAGATCTTCTCCCACTGAAGCATAGTCCTATCCCTCAGCACCCCCACCCCAAATATTTCCAGTCCTTCCCTATAGTAAAGAGGGTTGAAGGGCTAGTCCCCTGAACAGTCACAGTCTTTTCCTGCTGGCTTCTCATTCTAGGTTGGGGTGGCCAACACGTGGCCCAAAGGCCAGAATCCGACCCGTGGAGCCTTTTCATCCAGTCCACGAAGCTGGTGGTGGCACCATTTTGATAGCCAGCTGGGAGACATGGGGTCAGCAACCTGTAGCACCGGAGCCATGTGTGGCTCTTTAAAGAGCCATTTGCAGCTCCAGACTGTGATGCTGCTGACTTCTTCTCCGTCTTCCTGCCCTACACTACTGAAATAATGGAACGCAACTTAATTGGCTTAACGGCTGGCAGGAGGGACCAGGATGTTAAACCATTAAACTGAGTTCCATTATTTCAGTGGAGCAGGAACTATTTTCCAGAACTATTATAGAAAAGCTTTCCTTGAACAGAAAGATTTCTGAAGCTATAAGAATAATATTTTTGCAATGGCTGTGTGATTCTTGTACAGATATGGGAACTAAACTACCAACATTTGCTTTTCAAAGATATGGCAGCTAGAAAGGCTGCTCACATGACTGTCTAATCCGTCACTGTGATTAAACTTGGCACAGGATACTCAAAATGAGGGATCCAACGTGACTGTCTAAAAAGGCTAGAATGGCTGGTACCCATATTTCTAAAATGATTGGTACAATTACAGACAGATACGTGTCTGTTTTGACCTTTGGAAGGGTAATTCTCTGTACTGGGATCAAAGGCTCCACTCGACTTCTAAGAACCAGTGGCTATAAATTCTTTCCAGCAACTGTTCATTCCTGAATGGGTCTGTTTCCCTGGACAGAGTACTGACTGGCATGCTGTCTATGCATGAGAAGAGGATCATTATGTGCAATCTGTGCCTTGCTTTGACTACCACCAGCTATTTAAAAATGTGCAGAGGACAGATCAAAAGGAAGAGTCTCGTGCAGGAAATGTGAGCTTGTGTATGCAAATACTATTTGCCTTTGTCTCCCCGAGGATTTTGCTGGCCTGGAAGAAAAAGTATCTTGATTTCCTTGGAAGCTTCTGCTTTCAATTTCTTCCATGTACCAGGGTAATAGTCCTTTCCTGGATACCCATGATGCTCATGGTAAACAATAGTTGCTATGCTGACTTTCACAATGAGGACCAAGTCCTTCTTTGACAATGAGGACAGACATCTTTGTGCAATCTCAGCAACTAATTTATGTAACGCTGCTCCCAATAACTCCTCACCTGAAAGTTTGCATTTGTAAGATACCTGTTTAGTAACAGCAACGCTATTCTGGTAACCGCCAAATCAAAATCTATTGCTTGTCAAAAACCAAATCAAAGAAAGATTTTCACCTCAGTTGTTCACTAACAATATTAAAATACCACCTTGTGAAAGCAACAGTTGCTTTTGCCCTTCTGAGAGTCTCTAGGTTTGTAGGACTTAACCGGGAATATAATCAAATTCCCCCCGGATAGGGAGCTCTGCAAGAGCCCTGTTTTTTCCCTGGAGGAGCAGAGGGCCCTCTTCTGTATCTTGCGGGTGGGACAGCAGATGACTCTGGATCCTTCAAGGATCTCCCTCCCAGTCTAACTCTTGAGCCTCGTGCCCTGGCAACACAAAGTTTGGCTGGCTGGCAAAAGGCAGGGCATCATTCACCCTCTGTAGTGCATGCAAATTGCTGTTCTTATAAGGAGCACCACTTACATTTAGCCAGGTGTTTGCAGGACAGCACTGCCACACCCAAGGGGCATGGCAGGGAAGCACTACAGCAGCAGGTCCAGGCTGCTACGGACCCAATTCCAGGAAGACTGTCATGCTCAACTGCACAAAAATGATTAAGAAATAAACAAACTAAAATAGCTAGGAGAAACCAAACTGCCAACTTGTCCCACTACCAGAGGCAGAAAATCAGGTGGCTGCCTGAGCTGGAGCCAGGGATTGAAACCAGTCTTGGAGCTTCCAGCAACAACACTAGACTACCTCTGAATTCCACAGGTGTGGGCATCTGCCCCGAGCAATGAACGTGCGGAGAACAGAAAGTTGATCTGAAACACAAAAACATTTGTATTGTCTGAAGTCATTTGCTACTCTGAGAGGAAAAAATAAAACTAAATGGCTTACCTTCACCACCAAGAAGTTGAGGCCACTTTCATTGGCCAATGCTTTCGCTATCATGGTTTTTGAGCATCCCGGAGGTCCATAAAGCAGCACTCCTTTGGGTGGCTGAATACCCATTCGAATGAAGGATTCAGGATGCTTGAGGGGCCATTCCACTGCCTGCTTCAATTTCAGTTTGACAGTTTCCAATCCTCCTATGTCCGACCAGAGCACCTACAAAGCAGACCATTTTGCTAAATCCACACATGAGCACAGAATGGAGAGTTGCACAGGACCATGGCATGCATCACCCTTTCAACAGGTTTGTATCATGAAACTTTTAAAAAGTTCATTATTAAAGCAACTGATTAAAGAAAAAAAGGGAAAATGGTGAATTTACATAATTTTGACTTTACATAATGGGAGGGGGGTAAAATTTCACATATTGAGCATCTATTTCAAAGATCAATAACTGCTGTTATCCAAAAATACAATTCGGTATCTGTACCTACACCGTCTGTAAACTCTGGGATTATTTCAATCACTTCAGTACTTGTGTGTGTCGCATTTAGATATGATTTGTGAAACGCTTTGGTTTCCTTCTTGGGGAAAATTCAGTATGAAGTTAAGAGATAATTATTTTCAATTAACTCACTTAAGAAACTCATCCTCTATGCAAGAATTTCCTTTCAGTTATATGGGACTAGTAACACGCATATATGTTTGAAGGACAGAAATGTTTTAAATCATTTTGCAACATTTATTCCACCCTGGACTTGTGCTCTATAGATTTAACTAATAAATTAAAAATACTGGATGAGTATTTACATGTTAAAGATTAACTGCAGTTGGAATTGCTTGGCTAAAAATGTGAGTAAAAGCATAGACACCAATGAATGTATCACACTAAATATAATGTAGTAAAAAAAAATTTTTTTTAAATTTATGGAGATATACCAATCTCATAGAGCTGGAAGGGACCTTCAGAGGTCATTGAGTCCAGTTCCCTGTGCTCCCAGTAGGACCTCTCACCATCTCAGAGATTTTTTTTTTTAAATCTGCTTGCTCCGGATGTCTAAATGGCCCCCTGAAGGACTGAACTCACAACCCTGGGTTAGAAAGCCAATGCAGAACCCACTGAGCTATCCCTCCCCCCACAATTAAAAACAGTATTCAAAACAGGGAGTAGCTCTAAAATGAGCTCTGCCAAAGTTGTGAAGATGACTGTGACAATTTTTCTCACCCCAGCTAATTCCCTGTATGTTCTGTGTTTGCAGTAAGCGGTCTGCTAACTTGCCCCTTCTGGCATCAACATCCCTTCAACAATGCTTTAGATACTAAAGACAAAAAACATTTATGATAAGAAGTGTTTGAATCAGCTGATCTTTTGTTTTGAGACGATGAGCTCCTAAAATATGCAGTCTTCAAAGACAGGCAACAGATTTAATGACTATAAAGTCAGGACTTTCCTCTTGAGCTTCATTTGTACATTGACAGACGCAGACACAAGGATGGGGAAGAGAGAAAAATAAGGATCAGGTAGAAAGAGGTTCCTGTGATGAGATGGTGAAGAGACTAACTCATGGAGGATGGAGGAAAATTAAAATCTAACATTTATCACCCTCATTCCTGACCTAGTTCTCTCCCAGGCTACTGAAATCAGATGATCTCACTCAATTCCATTGACTTCTTGGTGCCCTAGGTCTGATATCTGAGCACTGGAAACTAAAAATATTATTTTACTTCTGGATAAAGCAATATAGCCCAAGAACAAGCAATGTTCAGGGCACGAAAGACAAATACGCAAACCAACAACCAAGGAGCAAATGAAAGAATTTCAACCAAATAAAACCACGAGCTTCGTTGTCTCATTTTATGATAAAATAATACAACAGTGCTGAAAAAAACCACAAATGGTCCACCCGCATGGGGCATCAACTAAAAAGTGAGCAGAACAGAAAATGTTAGTTAGAAAGTAAGAAGTTGAGGATCTGCTACCATCAGACCATGTAGATCCTCATGCTAGAATCATCCAAGGAAAATTATTATTTATAGAACCCATGAAAAAGGGTTTTTTTAATTTTTATTTTTAAATCACCAACCATGTCCTCTTTTTTAAACCAATAACTACTTGGCTGAGTATGGAAACAAAAATACGCTCAACTGACAGCTACTGCCTACTCAGAAGAGTAGAGATGCACTAGCTAAAGGTAGAATTGCCGTGAGAATAAAAGAGATATACCAATTCAGAGGAAAGAAAGGATTGCCGTTTCTGAGTCTGAGGAATGAGTAGTCAGGGCTCATATACTGCCAAAGCAATCTGCCAATTTTGCTAACTTGCTATAACCCAAATTCTGCTACTTGTCAGTGCTAATACCTATTTCTTATGTGCTATTTCAGAGGAGTACTGTGAAAGATCATCTTTGTTTCTATTCCATCATGTAAACAAGCCTGAATGAACAAACACTAGCTAAATGATAGTAAAGGAGCTCACGCAGTTGTGCACATTGTTGCTTATTTGGAGGCTGGGGAGGAATGAATTACTGAAACCACTGAATGAAGTTGAAAACAGTAACTTAAGAAGCTGAGTGACACATAATTCCTCAAAATAAGAGACTAACATATTTACAGAGTTAAATATTTTTAAGACCAGGTCTTAATAGGTTACCTTCACGTTAATAGAAATAAAAAAGGAAAGAACATTATTTGCAGTTCAGCATGTTTTAGTAAAGAGAAAAAAGATGCTTTCTGTAGCTTCATACTGGTAGAAAACACTTTTTTAAAAATACCACAGACAATATATGAAACTAAATTTCTAAATTAACTTGATAACCAAACAGTAACAGCAGCATAGTTTCCCAAGGGGAAGAAAAAAAAGGACTGACTTAATTTTCAAAACCACATAATTTCATTCTTATATTAATTTATATACGTAAAAGGTGGATAATAATTGTACATCTTTCCAGTAGAGAGAGCTGGACACAGAAAATTATAAACAGAAACCACATGTGTCACACGAGGAAAAAATCTTCTAGTGTGGAATATGTTATCAGGAATTTCCTAGAATTTCACAAAACAAGCAAAATGGCTTTTGTGGTACCTTACACATCAACAAAAATGAGCTCTGGGAACACCCAGCTGACTGTACCATGTCAACAGGTTGCTCAACTACTTTTCCCCCTGAGAAAACACATCAAACAGGTGGGCTTCAGAAGGCGAAGCACTCAAATGAGCCTGCGTGCACCCAGCTAATGGGTTGCATATACCCAGCCCACCGTACCATGGATGTATGAAAATAAAGCAAGCAGGTGGGCATCACAAGATGAAGCACCCAAATGAGCTGTGGGAGGAAAGCAGGAAAAACGTGTAAAACAGGACAGAAGGAAGAGTAGAGAATCCCAAAGGAAAGAAAAAGTCACTTTTAAACATGAAGGGGACACAGCTGACTTTGCCACTTCAACAGATAGCTCAGCTACTTTTCCTCCTGTGAAAACACACCTAACAGGTCACTGCTGAAACTGTGGCTCCCCCAAGCCACACACTTTGGGATGGGAGAGTACTGGGACATGCAAATATTGGTTGCCTGGGCCGGCCCCCCAGCACATGTTACCTCTGAGGGGTCAGCCCCCAAGTAACCTGTTGATGTTTTCAATAAGTTGCATGCCTACATGGGGACAGCCTTGAAAATATCTGCCACTGGGGGCCAGCTCCCAGTGCATGTTGCCTCCCAGAGGCCAGCCCCTGAAAATATTTGTAACCAACACATGGGCTGTGTCTACACGTGCCCCAAACTTCGAAATGGCCATGCAAATGGCCATTTCGAAGTTTACTAATGAAGCGCTGACATGCATATTCAGCGCTTCATTAGCATGCGGGCGGCAGCGGCGCTTCGAAATTGACGAGCCTTGCAGCCGCGCGGCGCGTCCAGACGGGGCTCCTTTTCGAAAGGACGCCACCTTCTTCGAAGTCCCCTTATTCCCATGAGCTCATGGAGAGCAGCAGAGGTGAAAGGCAACAGAATGTACACATTCAGAGCGTTGTGGAATACCCCTGGAGCCCAATAAAATCGATTTAAAGTAATGTGTCAATACCAGCATTAATTTGACCTTTTAAATTCAAACTTGGCATTACACCACATCAGTGGGTTGAGGAGAGAAAGTTGAGTGTCCTGCACTCCTTCATTTTAATGGAAGGTCTCCTGAAGTTCGTTCCATGTAACATCTCTGGAGAAAGTTGACCTTAGCACCCATTAAAATTAACCTAATGGTATTTGCATTGCATACAGTAACATTGCAAAATTGAGACAAGTGGCTTAAAATCAAATTTATGCTCTAATGTAGACACAGTCACAATGTGCTGCATTACAACAGGAGAAAAAACAGGCAGGAAAAACCCTTGGGGCTCCAAAGAGAATTCTGAGAAGCCTAGAGAAGGAGGAGGAACGGCTGCTACAGCAAAGCTCCCCAAACAACTAATGGACAGAACTAACTTCCTGATGTAGAACATGCACCTCTCTTCCCCAGCCTCCCTGACACACAAGAGCAGTCCTCCAAAGAGGTTACATGGAACGAACTTCAAGAGACCTTCCATTAAAATGAAGGAGTGCAGGACACTCAACAGATTCTTGCAGCCAGCATACAAGCATTTTGCACTGTTCCCTCTCACAAACACTTCATACCGTAGCACTCACTGCTACATGGACTGACAAGGGAACGCAAGTACATGCTACACTAGGAAGTGGACTATAATGTGTGTCCTCTACACCTGGACAACCCTTTCCTCTCCTGTCCTCCAAACATGCTCACTGTCTATTAAATCGCTCTCCAAACTCAATCTTGGCTGCTTTCTGCAGTAATGCACTGGATGTGCTTTGAGTAGGAAAACTAAGTATTGCAACAGAGAGTCTTCATCATTTAAATAATGCAGATGACCTATGCTGCTCATACAAGTTAAGGCAAATGTATACTATGCAACAACTAAAATCATGGGGGCACAGCAGTGTGGCTTTTGCTGATTGTTCATTAAAAATGAGTACAACCAGCGCAACTCAGTTAAATAAAATCATATATACATGACCCCCCTGCAATACATACTGAAATTTAAGATTAAAAAAAAATCAGAGATTATTAGGGCAATAAAATCTTTCCAGTCACTGGCCTGCTCAAAATGTTGGAGATTTCAGAGAAAAATCTGCATATTTTGATTAATTTCTCTTCAGTTCCCATGATAAAAACAGAACGTTATTTATCTTCAGTGGTGGGAAGAGGATGTTAATACTTCCAGGAAAATACAAAGGTATTGGCATAAAACCAAAGCAGAAATGAGCCTTTTAGCTAACTGCCTTTACTCATGGCTTAAAGTATATTATGTTACACACCTTTGCTATGTCTCTTCTCATTTGCTTTACATATGGTTACTTTAAACTGTCTTAACATAAAAAACAGCCAGTTTTATAACCAGAAGTATTAACCTAAGATAATGAAAGCTGGCCCTCTGCACACGTGTCCCAGCATTTGATGGGAGAAGTGCCCAGTGGCAGCAGTGATGGTGGCTTCGGTGAGTCACCAGCATTGAGTCTGAGTGGGTGACTGGGGGGTGCCTGGCTCTGGGGTAAGGGACTGGGTTACAGCCAGGGGCTGGGCGTGCCTGGCTCTGGGGAACAGAGAGGGCATTGAGCCACAGATATATAAAAATAAATGTATAATACATGGCTCTTTGCACTCTATCCATGTCTCTTAGTCGCTAACTGGTTGGCCACCCTGGCCTAAAAGTTGCACCTGTCTTTCCCTTGTAATAACGCATCTTCGAAACAAAATGAACAATTAATACAGTAATGCAATTTATACACTATGTTTCTATTGTATTGTTAGCTAGTGTATCCTATTGGAAAGTTTCTTGTGGTTAGTCAGTTACTTCAGGCTTTAATTATATTTTTAGCAAGGTCTTTCTTAGGTACCAACAGAACTGATGTCAAACTTTGAAACACTTTTAAAAAGAAATTTAATCTCTCATTTACCCAAAAAGTAACATGCACTATTACCTGTCTACTCAGATACTTTTTTTATTTTGGAGGGGAGGGGTAGCAGAAGAAGCCTATCTTCACAGAAATAAGTAGGTGAAAGCATCTGAAGATTAATCACTCTAAGGCTGTGTCCACCCTACAAAAATGACTTCAAAAGTTGCTTACTTCAAAGTACAACTTTGAAGTAAGCAACTTCGAAGCTGAGCATCCACACACCCTACTTCGAAGTAGGGCACTACTCAGTTCCTGGGAATGGAGTAAGGACTTCAAAGCTGGGCTCCCTACTTCAAAGTAAGGGAAAATGCATATAGACTCTCTGCTGGCTATTTCAATGTAGTGCCTAAGTTCGAAGTTCGAACTAATGGTGATCCTGTTCTTGTGAAAAGCAAATAATGCCAAAGGTTTCCCAGCAGATGCTCTAAGTCTGGACAATTGTACATTATTACCCCAAACAGTAAAGTAGACTAGGGCATAAACAGTCTGTAATATTGCTGGCAGAAGATCATGAGCCCCAAATGATTGTAATTGCACCCATCTAGCTGCCAACCTACCTGGTTTGCACCCACATTCAAGTACTTAAGATCCAGCTCCGGCCTGGAGACATCAGAGGACTCACCCCTTCATTGCTCCTCAGACTTCAGCCCTCTCTGCACCCCGCACCCTACCCTAAGCTTCAGCTCTTTGGCTGAGAGAGCAGTGGGCATCTCCCTTTCTGTTTTCAGTCTTCATCCCTGGGGGATTCGTCAGTCTTCCTCTACACTGATCTTGCTTCACTCTTCAAATCTGTGCTCCTCTGAGCTCTCTTTTCTCTCAGGACTCTGGATTCTCTTCCTTCTAAACTCTGGGTTCTAAATACTCCCTCTAAGCTGTCAGGATTCTGAACACCCAGAGATAGCCACCTACCTCATTATAACCAGCTAGCAATTGGACTGGAACTGGAGGGCCAAGCCTAGTTTCATATAATGAGGCAGCTGCTCTGTTATACAACAATACACTAAATGATCAGTGACCTGTCTATTGCTGATTCACACTTTTACCTCACACTAATAAAAACATGACCATAAAACACACATACATTCATCAGCAGAAGCCCAATTACACTAACAAACTTAAAAACTCTGATGCAAACAGATACTTCTCCACATTTACACAGAGATCCACCCCGATCTGAAGGATTTTGGAAGTTTTAGTATGCCACCACTGAAGGATGTTTTTTATTAAGTGACATAATTACGATTTTGTAAAAATTTGGGAAGATACAATGGTATAAAAGGACTGTTCCTTTCCTTGCACTCCTTTATCTCCAATCCTGCAAAGTCAATGAAGTTAAGCGTGTGTAGTTCTTGACAGAATGGCCGTGTCTACACGAGCCCCAAACTTCGAAATGGCCATGCAAATGGCCATTTCGAAGTTTACTAATGAAGCGCTGAAATGCATATTCAGCGCTTCGTTAGCATTCGGGCGGCCACGGCACTTCGAAATTGACGCGCTTCGCCGCCGCGCGTCTCGTCCCCACGGGGCTCCTTTTCAAAAGGACCCCGCCTACTTCGAAGTCCCCTTATTCCCATGAGCTGACGGGAATAAGGGGACTTCGAAGTAGGCGGGGTCCTTTCGAAAAGGAGCCCCGTCGGGACAAGACACGCGGCGGCGAGGCGCGTCAATTTCGAAGTGTTGCGGCTGCCCGCATGCTAATGAAGCGCTGAATATGCATTTCAGTGCTTCATTAGTAAACTTCGAAATGGCCATTTGCGCGGCCATTTCGAAGTCTGGGGCTCGTGTAGGCGTAGCCAATGAGGCATTTGTCTGTAAAAGCCCAAGTCCTCCTAGTGTACAACATTTTTGTGTATACATTACAATAAACAGATGTTTTTAAATAGCAGTCTGATGACTAATGTTGTGGAAAACTGGACTGAGACACAAGAACAAAGGCACTGAGAAGAATGATTATTTAGAGTCTAGTAGTCAGGCCACTAGCCTGAGACACAGGAGACCTGGTTTCAATTCTCTCTTACGCTGCAGTCTTCCCATGTGACCTCCTTTGCCCCACAGGGGAATATTATGAGGATAAATACATTTTGAGGCACTCGGGCAGTGGGAGCTATTTAGGTATATCTAAGTGAAATAGAGAGGGTCAGTTTTCACTCTGTTTAAATCCAGAATAATTCCACTTACTTTAAGGGTATAACAGGGCCAGATTTGGCCCACAGTGAACAAATTGAGTATACGGTTCAATGTTTTGATTTCTTATTCCCATAGTTGGGAAATAACCACTTATGACTGTGTGAATGAATTCCCTGTTAATTCATCTTTGAGCGATGATGCTTAATAACTTTCTTCTAGGTTTTTTTTTTTTTTAAAACTTGGAGTTGATTTATATGTCCTTTTGTAGATTTCTGGAATTTTCTTAACATAAAGCACTACCAGAAGGGAGTGGACAATGCAATGCCTACAAATATGTTGATTGTTAGGTGTTAAGCACTTTGGTTTGGGGGGTTTTGTTTTCTGGTGTTTTGGTTTTTTTAGGCTTTTTTCTCTTAGATAATACATGGCTTATTAGAACCTTGTAAAATAGACCTATTTAGTTAGCTCCACAGTCTTTCAAGGCCAAGATCTTCTCTTTTCATTGTTTAGACAGCACACAAGACATTGAGGTCCCAATTCTAATCAGTGCTTTTCAACATTACCCTACCACCAATTAATAAATAAATAAAATGCTCTGAGGTCCTTTAAGTGGCTCCCGCCCATGGCAATCGCTAGCCAATAAATGATGAAGAGCTGCACTAAACATTTTTTAAAAAAATATTAACAGAAACACAGCATCCATATAAGTTGAAAAAATTGTGATGGAAGAAGATAGCTGCACATCTTTTCCAAGAAGCAGCTAATCTTTCAGATGAATTAATACCATATTCACACACAGTTGTGCAGGCAAAGTGATCATACTGGAAACACTGCTGACCACACAGGAGCTCAAATTTTGTTTCTAATTAAACTTCTGCAATCTTGCTGAAGCCGATGAGGTTGCAGAAGTATGACTGTCAACAGAATTTGTGCCTGTGTTTTCAGTGACTCAGCTCTCGTTTAACTACACAATTAATCAGCTGTGCTCCACACAGTCACTCTAACCTTTTTCATAGCCTCACTTCAATAAATTTTGGTGACAAATGCCAATGCTTTGTTTCTATCTGAATTGGTTGCTGCAGGAATAGAGGCTCTGATGCATAGACCTGTTCAGTGCCTGTTTCAAGCTTACATTTTTAGGCTTTTGATCAGTTAACCTACTCAGATCTCGAAATCATAAAGCATAAGTCAACCAGAGTCCTGCAGTGTCTACTTTTCATGCTTAACAACAAATGCCAACAATAAAAAAAAAATCTGAAATGTCAAAAATGATGCATAAACATTGATTTGGGACCTCTATTTTCTAAAAATGAACCTTTGCAGACAGGGATCTTCAAAGTCTCACTATAACTTTAAAGTGTTTAGGTTCACTATGAGTTTAAAGTGTCGCCTGTGTTCCGAGGAACGTGACTTACTTTTGGCACGTCGATAGCCACCTCCCTCATGGCGCTGGGCCTGATCTCATTCATCCCCTGCAGGAAGTCATTGAGAGTAATCCTCACTGACCCAGCCAGCTCACTGTCTAGCACGTTCGCCTGTTCTCCCAGTGCTCTCCGCAGAGCGCACAAACCTACAAAGAAAACCAAACACATGTAGATGGCATCCTGTTTCCCATGAATACAGAAAGTACAACACAGACACATGGGAAAACACTGCAGCACTGGCCAGGAAATGATCATCAAACAGAAAGTCCCAACATCAGGCTCTGGCTAGTTCACAGAACACAACAACAGATATTCATTTCTGATGAAGGGGAAAGGGGATTTGATGATCACATGTGTATGTAAAATAGACCAGTTCCAAGAGATAGAATAAAGTAACCAAAATCCCAGGGAAATAATTACAGGGTGGATGGGAGCTGGGGGCGGGGGAGAGACAAGAAAAACTAATTAAGGGCACTTTTCCATCACCCTTTTTATGATAAAAAATTATCTAGAGCAGGTACTAGGGGAACCTGTGTAATTGGCTGCCTTGTCTGTTCCCCTGCCAATGCTGGACTGGGCCCTTAGTGCTCTCTTTGTCCATTTTACTTTAATATGATTTAAAGTGATGAGATTGCTGCTGCTTTCACTGCACAGTTTCACTGTTTAATAAATTTCTGTATTAGGAGGTTTTTCACCCTGTTCCATCCATTTTCAACATTTTTCTTCATATTGTCCTGAAGTGCCATGAATAATGCCGCTCTCTCCAGTGTTCACAACTTTCAAACGCCTACAGCTTCCCTGCTTCCCCCTCTGTTTACCCAAACCATTCTCAGCAAACTCCTTTAGTCTTGCCCTATAATTCACTCCCCCTCCGATTTATCAATATCTTTTTGGGTACAGAGGCACCCAGAGAGGCATGCATCAGTGCTCATGTCCCATTCCCCACCAGTACCACCCAGACCTAAACACTGTTCTATATGGGATCTTACCATTCCCTATATCCTGTGAAACAATACCTGATGCTAGGTTGCCCAAAAGCACCTTAGTTTTCCTTCCCCTTCAGTTTGTGTCTTCAAGATTTACTCTTTTAGCTCTTCCTGCCTCTATTTCCAACCATTCTTGTGATACTAGCAATTTAACAACTAAATTCAAGATTTACTTCTAACGGAGTTGAATCAAAGTAGCTTACAAAAATATTTTACCTGTTTCACATAAATGAGGCACGCAAATATTTAACTGAATATTTTTGACACCTAACTAAACACAATGTCAACGAATGAAGCAAGAAAGCACAATAATGATAAGGGATAAGCTGTTTCTGAAATAAAAATGGCTTTACTATCAGAGGATTACTGTATATTTTCTATGGGAGCATTTATGAACTTGTACATACAAGATTTCTGACAATTATGGGAATTCTAGCTTTCCGACAATATGTGCAATGTGTGAATAGATATAATATCCCCCCTGTGTTTTAGTACAGCTGGTGTATCTCCATAAACTGCCAAGCATTACAGAGCATGAACACCTGTGTTCAATACACAAACTCTTTAATATAATAAAAAATGTTTGTAGTTCAGGTTTTACCCAAGTGTGGAACAGTTAGAACTAACAGGATATATAAATAAAAACATTCCATGAGGCCAAATGGGAAATCACAAATTTAGTTGCCAGCAGAGAAGTGAAAAATGCAACTGACTCACTAAAAGAATGGAGAGGGCGGTAGTTTGTATTTCTTTTTCCTTTTTCTCTCTTCTCTATTATATTAAACAGTTCATTTTTCAAAAGCACTATTACATAACAAGACATCATTGCCATCACACAAATCTGTAATTTCACAGCCACATGCTCAAGCAAAAAAACAGCCAACAAACAGGTTAATCACACTATGTTATTGGAGTTATATGGCTACAACAATTTTGTTTTGGAATTTTAATCTTGTTCTGAATTTGATCATAAGCATTTATGCAGAGTATTCTCAACATATCAGTGACTTAAAATAAATAAATAAATCACTGCTTTAGATAAGTTGCATCACAATATGAAGCAAATAATTGATCCAAATCTCTGTTCTTCATTTATAAATATGCGCTCTATAAGCTATACTTTTCATTACAAACACTTATGTGATAAGGTTTGTAACTAGCTCATGACTCTTTTTTCATTTTTAAAGGGATAATTCAATTTTTCACTCTAGGTCACATAAAAATGCCCAAGGGGACACCTTTCTTATATATTACCACTTATAACGTTAAGTCAATCCCTGCCCATGCACTTCACTGTGTATCAAAGTGAAGTTTCCATGATCAGTAGTAGGTCTGAAAAGCAGCAGCTCTGATCCAGAACAGGGATAAAAAGGTCACAGCTCTCCAAACAAAGCCTGAATTAATTAAAGAATGTGTGTATACACAGGTCAGTATTTAATTAAAACCATGTTTTACATTTAAAACTATAATAAAAAACAGATTGAGAATGAGAGCATGATTCTTTCTGCTTCCTCTTGTTATCATAATCTTTCTTTCCTGCCTCTCCAGTGACCCCTGCCCAAAGGGGGGGGTCTAATTAACTAGGGAAGGATACACCCAGTGGCCCTCCAGGAGCGAAAAAATTTGTCTCTGCTTTCAGCCATGGAAAAGATGTATTTAATGTAAGGAATTCTAAAGTAATACACAATATATGCTGCTAGACACTTTTTGATACTATTCCCTAGCAGTACCCAGAAGTTTCTTGCTATCGGGGCCCAAAGTTTCAAACTCTGAAACTATACAATTGTTATACTGTACTCCAGAAAACAATGAACAACATTTCATGCTTGCTTATCCAGAAGACCTATCTGATCTCTGTAAATGAGCCTCTTCTTATGATTTGTTCAGAATCAGATACAGTCTTTATCCACCATTGTAAACTGTCTCCAAGAACACATTTATGTACCCGTTTTGCTTAATCATATTCAGACTAGAGATGTTAATGATTAGCTAGTTAAATGGTAACCCTCACACTAAATAGATGAGGCTTAACGTTGGAAGTTACTGGTTATCGTTAACAGGTAGGGGCTGGAGCAATCCCCTGCCCGGTGCTTCACCCTGCAGGGCTGCAGCAAATGGGGGCTGCTCCAGCCGCACTAGAGTGCTCCCCGCCCACAGACAGGGAAGCTCCAGCTGTGGGTTAACCTACCAGTTAACCAGTTAAATGGAAATTTACATCCCTAATTCAGACACCACCAATTTTCAGTGGATTCATAAATAGTCAGATTATATAAATTCTGACTAAATTAGATGCAGCCCTTCCACACAACCATAGCCCTTACTCATGTGAGTAGTCCTGCTGAAATAAAGCAAAACACACACACACACACACACACACACACACCCACCCACCCACCCGAATTGACTACTTGGAAAGCTAACTTAATAGGACTACGTGCCTAAGGAAGAGATACGTATTTTGAGTAAGGACTGCAGGCAGTGTTCTCTATAAACTGGGCACTTGGGCAGCCACCCAGGAGAAACTCAGGTGCCGCCCATCTGATTAGAGGAGTACCCACAGCCACCCACAGCCAGCAGCCTGTGTTTCTATTGGTGGTGCCCATCCACACATGCTTTGGTGTACGTAACAAACTTTACTCTATCCATGGATGGAAAAACTTAGTGGGAACACTGGTTGTAGAATCTGTCCCTAGCACTGTACTCTATGTGCAGTGGGGACTCAGCTAGGTGCACAGAAAGGGAGTGTACTCCATGGAGGTGAACGCTTCTCAAGCAATGCATAAATGGAAATTCTGAAGTAAACTAAAAGACAAAAAAAAAATAAGATTCATTGTCAAAAACAATGGGAAAAAACAATTTGTTCCACTCTCCAACATTGCGCGTTATCCCTCACAAATTCATCCTGTCTAAGGACAAAGGAAGGAAAAGAGGCCAGAGGAAACAAATTAGTTGTACAATTTGTCACAGGACAGCTGGTTTCTTTTCTGTCCCTTACAAAATATAATGTAAGTACCACCATTTATCCTTACACATTACATCACGTTCGCACACAGGTGAGTGCAATAATAAACATTCCCATGTAGATAAAATTTATCAGAGTTTATTTTAGCCTAACAGAAAACAGAAATTATGCACTAACTGCACGGACATCCAACACACGTGTGTACTCAGTGGGTTAAACCTGTAGTACATAATACATGTGGAAATAGGTGTGATTAAGTACATTTACCTTACTCCTTTGGCTGCTTAACTTCCAGTCTTTCCACTATCCCATTTTCCCAGGGACTTGTTCTCACATTCCAAATCTAAGATTGGCTTCAAACAACAGTAATTTTTATTTTAAGACAACTTGCAAAGGCAGTGTTTCTTTTACCCCCTACCATTCTGAAGTTTTCTACAAAATTGTAACAGCCCATAGTGTAAGATACCAACCATTCTACCTCACATCAACGACAACTTTCACCTTGTTATCCTGAAGGATTAGAAATTTGAGATCTATACCTTTTGGAGAGGCAAATTTTCAGGTTTGAAAAAGACACTCAGAGAACATTTACTTCTGTTCTTTGAAGGTTAAAAGGTAGTCTGCCTAACATTCTGATAGTTTTATGTACAGAAAAGCTATTTTAGAAATCAACTCATTAACATTTTACATTCCTTTAGAGACCTGAACAAGTGAGCACATGTTAACTAAGGCACCTGACTTTACAAGAGGAGAAAGCTGTTCTGTTTACGTGACATAAAAGTTTTAACTCATTTGGGGTGACCAGCACAATTCATGACTGATGGACAAACTTATGCCAAGATATATTTTTATTCCAAACTATCATTCACTATACTTTTCTCTCTCTCTCTCTCTCTCTCTCTCTCTCTCTCCCCCCTCATATACACACACATCCTGCACCTCAAGTTACTGAACAATTTCAAAAACCAATGTCCAAAAGTGAAAGGATAGAACAAAAATCACCAGCTGTCTGTTTACCTAGTACAGCATGCCTCACTTCAATACAGAGGGATTGTCTCACAGATACATTCTTTCCTATTCAGAGTCACGCAATCTTTCACCAATTTTCAAATTTAACCATCATCTTCCTTCCGTTTTGTGATCATGTAACATGTACATGGCAACTACAGAAATTGCTACTTCGAAAAAACAACACATGGAAGTATTTTATGTATTTTAGCTGTTTTTACTACAATTTCACTGCTGGAAACAAAGACCATGAGCTAGTGCCCCCACAGATCACAGTGCTGGGACAACTGACTGCCCCAAAACCACATCATCAAGTTTACAAAAATTCTTCAATTTGTGTTTTTAAAAAGTGCATGATACAAGGAATTTTTTTAATGCCTCCATCTGTACAACTAAGATGACAAATACACTGAAGGAGAAATAACCACACAAAAGTGTTCTATGTTTTAACATGATCTCTAAATCACAAATGTGTGCCCAATATAGAAATTGTGTGTATTACAAAAGGACAAAAAATATTTTACTTCTAAAACCATATTCCATAAATCTGTATTAACTACCAAAGTGATACGGAAAAATCCCTGGACAACTTTTATGTGCTGTTTGTACAGGAAAGATAATACCCTCTAATCCCCTGTAACCACAATATAGCAAGTTCACTCAGCTAACCTGAGCACTAGTATACTGTAGAGATTGTGTACACAATTCATAGTCCTTCATGACTAGTCTGACATTTGCTGGAACATGTCTACAGAACTGAGCAGAAGCTGGGGGAAGGTATGCAATGGGGGAACGTTGGGAGCATTTCCAGAAGTTCTAGCGCACAGGAAATAATTTGTTCCCAGATGATACGATACATTCACTTCTTGTAATAAAACTAAACTAAAATTTAGATACCACAGCACCTTTATTTCCAAGCCACTCAAGTCTAGCACATCTTGCTAAAGCTCGCATAAGTTCACACTAAGAAAAAGGTTGCCTACTGTTCTGGATGTTTAATGGCAAACACAGAGTGAGTGGCTAAATTTTGGTCTAATCATTACTAATAAATTACACTAATCAGGAATGAAGTTATTGTTAAGAAAAGATTATATGAAAATGCCACCTTCTCAGATGACAGATCTGCTGCACAATCATACCTGCTTATTTTACATACAAAGTTACAGTTTTTTAACTCCTCAAGAACTACTCAGCATGTTAGTGTCAGCTGGATCCTTCCCTCGCTTGAGCACCACCTGAATTTTTAATTAAATTCCAACTGCAGACTTTTTTTTTTTAAACTGTTGAAGACTTGAGCGAAAGAGAACGCATCTTGACTTTCAAATCTCAGGGTAAGTTTGCAATGTTGGCAGTTAAAGAATCTTTTTACTTTTCAATAATATTTTTTATCTGGAACTTATAGAGACAACAAAACATACAACCTTGACAGTTCCCTTGTTACACATCACATTTCAGAAGCAGTTGCGTTTTAAAATCCAGATATTATTTAATTTAGAGCAAATTAGTGCCGAACATTGAAGAGTTCATTCTAATCACAGACACTGACGGCAAATGGCCAAGTTTCTGCTGACTTCAATACGGCCAGACCCTCAAAGTCTACATATATCTATATCTTCCTACATTTGTCTAAACTAGATATGAGACTAGACAATGGCTCAGAGTTCAAAAACAAAAATATCCTATGAAATTACTTTTTGAGAGGTTGTTTCCTGGGAGCCCAGGCCAGTCACCCAGAGCCTCAGGTATGTCCAGATCAGAACAGGTCAGGCAATGAGACTGCAACCTCTATGAACTCCAGCTAAATCCCAGTCATAACTTACGAGGAAACAGTACCTGAGTGTAACAACATCACAACACTAGCCTAACTCCAGCCAACCTCAAATAACTTCTTTTTTTCGCCAAAGAAGTTTTTTCAAAAGAATAAGTCAAAAAAAATTCAAACTACAGCATTAATTTGTAGAAGAGAGAAAAGAAGATAAAGAATAGAGCAAGAGAAAAGAACAGAGATATATACAGAGAATTAAGCATACCCTAATGTAAGTTCTTCTTTTGTATATAGGAGATCTAATCCAAAAATCCAGTAAAGTCAACAGAAAGACTCCCATTGATTTCAACGGGTATTGGACCAGGCCCACAGTTTCTACTTCAGCATATGTTCTTTGATCACTAAGGATGATGTAGCACATCTGGTGGCTAATGCAAGAAACATTAAGGCCAGGTCTACATTAGGAGGAAAAAGTCAATTTTAGACACACAAATCCAGCTACAAGAATTCCACAGCTGGAGTTGACTTATCTAAAAATCTATTTTTGCTGCTGTCCACACAGCGGGAGGTCAATGAGAGAAATTCTTGTGTCAACTTCCCTGACTCCTTCTGACTGCCAGAAGTACCAGGATCAATGGTGGCACCACAATAGTTTGAGTTAGCTCGTCACCACTAGGCACGCTAAATCAAACTCAGGAAGATCAAATGCCAGCATGTTGATCTTCCTGTAGGTGTAGGTCCTTCACCTAGCTCTGCCTAAGGGTGAACAAGGGCACTTTACAAACTCCATGACTTATTTTCCCTGTATGTAAAATGCATGTTTGCTGCCTCGAGGGGTGTTGCGACACTTAGTTTGTAGAGCAATTTGTGATACCTAGATGAAAATATGAACTAAATTGTTGTGTATATACATTTTATTTCTTGCTCACATAAATAAACAAAAATGAGCAACTGACCAAGCCAGAGACATGAATACAGTTCAAACAAATTACCAAACATTCAACCCACAACTATAAGCAACACTAAATTTTACAATTCCAATGTGCAGCTACTTGAAAATTAGCTTTAGATAGAAAAGCTTAAAACTTTGCTGATTACCAGTTAACTTTATGGTCAGACCCATGAGCCTGGCTGGAATAACTGCTGTACCATTCATAAAACAGAAATCATAAAAAATAGCACGAAACTAGAACCAGACTGAAATAAAAAGCTACAATACATTATAATGCAAATCAACTTTTGTACTGTCTTTACTTACCGCAGTCCAAACTTTATTCACTGCCTTAAAGAGGACAGATTTTGTCTACAGTAGAGTATTTATCATCTGAAATCTGCCACTATGTACAGTGGGCCAGGTTCTCATACTATTGGCCATATTCGCTGCCATCTTACTCCAAGAGTGATCCCACAAAATCAATGGAGCCTTTGTGGTATAATTTTTTTTTTTAAATCACAGAAAAGCTTAATGTGCTAGGAAGTCCCTAACCCAAATGCTTACTATCTGCTTATGGTCATATTCATCAAGAGCAAAGATGTCAAAATCTGGCTCATATTTTTTTTCATTAAAAATATCTTGGAAAACAAACAAAAGCTGTTTCAACTAATCAGTAATTCTGGAAATATTTCTGACTGTTCCTCTGTTCCACAAGATATTAATTAAAAAAGCAGGGTGAGGGGAAAATGGAAAAACAAAACAAGTGATTCCACAGACAAATATAAGGTTGACACATTCCATCCAGCTGTAAATGTGCTCCCTCTAGCCACACTTTAAAATTCAGAAGTAAATGTTTCTTCATAGAAGCAATCAATCTGAATTAGCATCCTTAAAACCAAGCAAAAATACATGTTATTTGTTTCACTTTAAAGAAAGATCTGTGGCTAGCAATTTCATTTAGAAAGTACATGACATTACAGCGATTTAAAAAACCTCATGAGCCATTAAGATAACAGGATTCACTTGATATCATTACCCAAAAAATTAATGTCTGCATAAAATATTATTGAAGCAAAAAATCATACCGTGTGTATAAAATGACTATCGACCCTGCAGAAATGTACATTCAGATGGAGAGGTTGGAAGTGGAGTGGAGAGGAAAGGGAAAGACAGTAAAAGACAGGAGAGAAATATTTTCGGGGCCTCAGTTATTAGAAAATTCAAAAAATAAATGTGTAGTTGTACCCTAGATCATATCTGGATTTCATTACTTAAGGTTCAGAAAATCCATGTTCTGCCATTTTTGCATGATAGTGTTTTGTACAGATTTAGTTTTGTTTTTGAGCACCTGACTCCATGGAAGGCTGGAAAAAATGGTCCATAACCACTGTCAACATAAACAGGTTTGTGAGATTTCCACTTGCTTGCATGACCATCTCAGTACATGGCAAGTGGCTACGCTACTCAGTGATAATGGATTTGCACTTGCAGAATGTTTATCAGACGGAATGTACCTAGGGGCTTCTCCTATCTGTTGAGTAGAAGACAGAGGCTCGTCAGGGCCCCCTCTCGGCACAACAGAAGCTGGAACAGGCAAGGTAGGACTTGCGGTTGTGTGGAGAGGCAGCAAAGAGCTGGAGGTTTCAGGAAAAGCCAATACTTTTGCTGCTGCCTCTCACCACAGTAGTGAATCAGAGGCCCCTCCCTATAGTACCCAGCTCTTTGCCACTACCTCTCTTGGAGGATCTAATACCTGGGAGTTGCAGGGAGAGGCTACTGAGGGCAAAGGGGAGGGAGAGGAGGAAAAGGACTAAACCTATTGGAAGGCGGGGCAAGCCTGTAAATCATTGGTTCCCAAACTTTTCAGCGTCACGCCCCCCTTTTGATCTTTGAAAAACCCTCACGCCCCCCACCTCTTCTTTTCCATCATTCAACCCCCTCTTTTAAAAAAAATTCAATTCATAATTTAAAATAAACACACAAACTTGATATAAAATGTTATTTAAAATAAAAAATAAGCACAAATAATTCTTCTTGGCCCCTTGCAGGCGCCTGCTGCAGCCCCACCTGGCTAGCTACCTAAGCCCCCTGCCAGCCGCCAGAGCTGACCATGACAGCCAACTGCCCACCTGAGACCTGCGCTGCCAGGACCAGACACCTGCCCACCCTCCAACCACCTTGGCCAGCCACCTGCCTGCCCACCACCTGCCTGAGCCCCACACTGCCAGAACCAGCTGCCTGTCCACCAGCCTGAGCTGCCCTCCCAAACCCCATGCTGCCAAGGCCATCCACCCCAGCCCTGCGCTGCTGGGGCCAGACGTCAGCCTAAGCTGCTTGAACCCTGCGATGCCAGGGCCAGCTGCCCACGCACTGAGATTCCCAGGAGCCGGCCAGCCGCCTGAAATCCACAAGCCCCAAGAGCTGCCCACCTGAGACCCTCCCATCCCACAAAGCCAGACACCACCAGCCCCGCCCCCCGACTCTTACACCATCCGCATCCCCCTCACCTGAGCCAGACACCCCCAGCCAATCCCATCCTCCTCCTTCCCGCCCCCCACCCCATCTCCCAACTCACACTCATTCACCTTTGCAAGAGGCAGCTAGCTCCATGTGGGTCTTCGCCAGCTGCCTGCTTTTCATAGCAACTGCACCAGGTCATCCATGTAAAATGGCAGGGGCTGAAAGCCAGAAGCAAAGGCCAGCTCTTTCTTCAGGTGGGAAGAATGATGGAGGAGGCTGGGTCACCTCACACCCTCCCTGGGATTTCTTCACGCCTCCGGGGGGTGGGGGGGCGGGCATGGCTCCCCAGTTTGGGAAACCTTGCTTTAAATTGCCCTCCCCATTTTCACCAGGCACTAATCCACTTGGCAGAAACCCCTAGCCCCTGCCCCCCACAACCCCAAAGCAGGGCAAAGCCCAGACTTTCCTCACCCCCAGTCCGGTAGGTAGCAAACGAGAAAGATGTGGATGGGGATCCACAAGCTATACCTTAACTGTCAATTTCATCAGCACAGTGGGCAAGGCAGCTCCTTTAGACAGTCAACCTGAGGGTTACAAATGCCAAGACAAACAAAAGATCCTTTAAACAAGGACGTGCCTTAGTCTCAGGTGCATAGGACTTCCCTGTGCAGTAATAAAAACTGAAACGATATTGTTCATTCACACTAATGTTGAGGATATGAGCAAGTCAGACAAGAGTCAGGTTCTTCTGGAGAGGATGAAGGGAAGGGCAGATGGGATTTAAGTCAGTTTAGGCCAAGGGATGATAATGCAAAGAGTTAACACCTGAAATCTTCATCGGCCTGGCAAAAAAAATGCTACAGACAGACCTCTCAAATAATACAATGGCATGCTCACTTTGCTACCATAAATTAAATACTAAGGACTCTACATTGTAAGTGAATTGTTCACTACAATTTAAATAGATGAGAGAACTGAGCAGTACAGTTCCTAAACTACATTCTTCTGAAAATAATGTTTTATTTAAAAACAAAAGGCAACCTCCTCAGCTGGTGTAAACTCAACTGGCTTCAGCAGAGCTATGCAAGTTACACCACTGAGACTCTGACCCAGTTTCTTGGTTCTGCAACATTTCAGGAAATAGTATAGTCAAGCTCACTTCGAGTGAACCTATATAACCCCTCAACTACACAAAGCAACACTAGTCTGCATGTGCTATTATAGAAACTGCTGTATTTATAAATCTTTCAGCTACAAAACAAAATTAGGGCTTTTACCTCAGAAAAGGCTCAAGCTTACAGCAGAAGGTACTGCAGCCAATTAGATGTTATTTCAAGAAACCCACCTTTTAAACAAGGGCATTTGTTCTTCCTTTCTTGATGAGGCTATCTTATCAGGATTCAAGTGTCTTATATCAGCACACTGAAATCATGTGCAATGCACAAGGATGTTCACAATAAATTCTAAACACAACAAAGCAAATACTTCCTTTCACTGTGAACAATGTGACTGAATCCACTTCTTGAAGAAATCAAGCTATATTTATATTCACCCCTCTGAAATGCTACAGACAACCATAGAAGGGTACGTTTATTATAAACTGCTATATTTGGAAACCTTTGTTGCTAAGCATCTTCTAACATTCAGCACAGTTTATATCATTCATGTCCCTGCTACATAATTAACATTTCATGTGTTTTCCAAAAAACTGCAGCACTTGTCTTTGTTGTTAATTTAAAACCATTATAAATTTTTAGGGAATTAATAAAAGACTGTGTGGTCAATTAATGAGAGTGGCAGTGTGATCCCAGGAGAATACAAACACACATTACATGCAAGAATATCTCACAGTGTATTTTCAAAACAGCATGTCCGTTTGAGATAAAACGCTTTAAAACGCAGCTGGCCATGTTAGAAAGGTAATCTCCTAAGCAATTGAGGACACAAGCCTCCTCTAGCTCTAAAATCAGGGCTTTAACTGGGTTCAGAATTAGGCCTGAATCCTGCAAAAAGCTCTGTGCAGATGCACCACTGAGATGACAGAGCTCCACTGAAATCCACGGGGATCTGCTACATGAGGCTCCTTGAAACCTTGGTCACCACTAAAACAAATGCAAGTTTTTCATGTATTAACTCATCTATTAGAGGAGGGTGCAACACATGCTCATGGCTTACACAACTAATTGTGAGACAGTAGAACGGTGCTTTTCAATTTGCAGTCCCTTTTTTTTTTTTTTTTTTTTAATTTGTGGAGGCCTAACACATGTTGAATGGAGGGGCAGGCCCCTTCAGAAATACAGATATCCTGGGGGTCCACAAATCACAGGTTGGAAACAACAGCCACATAGCAACTCTGTCAGTCAGGAATCCTGGTTTCTTTTTTTGGCTCTCAGGGGGAGCAGGTGGGGGGAGCATGTAGCGATTACAGCTAAAAAAACCAAGCGCGTAGATCAGACATATTTATTACAAAAGGACAGATGCCTAACCTAAGGGAATGAGACTTGCAATATTATAGACCTACTCTAGTCCTAGCTTTGCCAAAGCAAACTCGTGTAACCTCTCAGGAGGTCTACACAGTGCTGCTGTGCAGACCACAAGAGGATGTGAATTACAGAACATGCCAAAATGCTGTACTTCTGATTGACTCATGTGGACCACCGCTGGCATGCACTACAAGACACAGTTAGTATTAACATAATCCTTTTTGAAAGAAAGCTAGACTAACGCAAACTAGGTACCGTTGAGTTCGCACCATCAGCATCTGCAAGAGGCAGTTGGAGAGTAAAATTTTGGTGTGTTCTGCAATTCAGATCCCCAAAGTTCACAGAGCAGGACAGTATACACAAGCCCTTAGTTACCTCATTGGTAAAATGGATGCATAATACTTGCCTGCCTTCTAACATGGTCTGTGCGCAACAATTAGGGCTAAGAAGAGCTGAGATAACCAGTCACAGTAATGCCACGTCCCACAATTTTATTGTAAGCCTACTGATATTTGTTGGTTTTTTCCCATAACATGGAGAAGGGGTGAATAGAAGTCCCAATTTTTGCAAAAAAAGATGTTTAAAAATTTAAATTGAATTTTTTACAAGATTAAATTACTCCTTTTTCAAATAAACCCATTTAAAATGAAATCTGAATTTAATCCAAAATGTTAAGGCCTAAACTTATCATTTCTTTGGCTAAATAAATAAAAAGTAAAATATGCTAAATCCATGAGCCTCTATCAAATACTGAGTTAAATGCTCCTTTTAGAAAGAATGAGAGGAAAAAGATCTAAACTTTGAGGTCACACTTTATAAATATGGCACAATAAGTCATGTACTGTAGAAAAGACTTACTCTGTTTAACAAAAATGAATGTTATACATTGTGGTGTGTGTTTAATTAAATCCCAATTGCCATCCTAATATAGATTGATTTAAATAATGAGCAAAAAGTTAATTATCTACCAAATAACTAATATATCAGTCACTATTTCCTAACATACCAAACCCTGATTCTTAACTGGAGCCTTGATGTAATGTCTCAGTACAAATAACAAATACCGTGAAAGCCCGGTTATCCGGCACTTGGACAAACCAGCACGTTCAACTAACTGGAATGTTAAGCAGGCTGCCAACTGCACAACCAGAATGGAGGAGGGGGGGGTGGTGTCACAGAGCAGAGCTGCGATAGGCCCCAGCTCAAACAAACAACCAGCACCTTTTATTATCTGGCACTCCTTGTTCCCCAGGGATGCTGGATAGGAAAGCTTGTACTCTTCTATTATGTACCAAAAATCTAATTTATATTTTGGTGGTCAGGTTACTTCTTTTTTATTTGTACTCACACACAAGTGTACTGACTGAAAACAGCACTTACTTCTAGAAATGTGAAAGAACCTTAACGGAGGATTCTCTGATTTTTAAACTGTTTGAATTATTGGGCAATGCATTCAGTAATCTTAACTTCATGTTTACGCAGCTTTTTGTGCTGTAATGTACACAAAATACTCAGTTCAGTTCAGAGCACCACATTACCAAAAGGTTTGAGAGAAACAAGAGAATTCAGAGAACAACAACAAAACGTTATAAGGAAGCTGGAAGGACTTATTTATGAGAAAAGATTAAAAGAGCTAAATATTTACAGTTTGGTTAAGTAATGAATGAGGTGATGGGGGGATATGACGACAGTGTACAAACATCTGAAGTGCGTAAACACCATGGAGGGAGAGTTAATGTGTTTTGCAAGGACATAACTAATGGGACAACACTAACCTACGAAAACTTGGGCTAAATGTCAGGACAACTCCTGAATGGTGAGATGTATTAGGCTATGAATAGTCTCCTAAGGGAAATGGATGCAAACACATTGCTTAAGACTTCAAAATAAGGCAAGAACACCACACTAGAAAATGTACTAGACGAAAGAATTCATCACTGAAAAAGGACTGGCTATACTGTGTAAGCAGCTTCTTTCCATCTCTCATTTCTATGCATCTATGATGAATATGCCAGGTAGTTTACAAGGTGCAGAAAGAGATGCTTCATGACTTTTGTTTGCAAAGTACACATTTGAAAGAGATTCATTTGCCATCGGGGGAAAAAAAAAACACTGTTGCTAACAAAATCTTTATACAGCATATAACGATATTTTAAAAATCCTTTTCTGTAAATCCTGAAGCCAAAACATCATTTCTTTTAAAAAAATTTTGAGGAAGTAAAATACAATTAGCCAGCATACAGCATCAATGGCGAGACTATATCTCCCTCCAGCAGAGGTCAGTCTAGGATAACAGTTTACAAGTAGCATTGTAACAGCGATTCAGTGATAATTTTTCTGGAAAAAAAAACTTGGCACATGTTTCTATCCGTAAATCTGAGAATCATATTCAAACATAAGACAGACACAGGGAACAGTTTACCATGTGAAACTAACTATATCATGGAGTCTGATCTTTTGGATTCTATTCCAAAAATCTACCAGTAACCTGCTGAGCAAGTCACTGCATCCCTGTTGTACTTTTATCCTTATCTGTCTTCTCTATTTGGACCATAAGCCCTTCAGGCCAAGAACTGCCTCTAGCTGTGGCTACATCTACACTAGCCAGTATTTTCGAAAAAGCCAGGGCTCTTTCGAAAAATCCTGTGGAATGTCTACACACAAAATGCATTTTATTCTATAGTAAATCGGAAGAATGCAGCACATTTTCCGGAGGCCCTCTTCTTCTCCTAGGCGAGGAAGAGTGCATTTTTCCAAAATATTATTTCAGAAAAAGAAGTGTGTAGATGCCCCGGGGACCCGTTTTTCAAAAGAGCAGTCCCCCAAGATGCTGGATTTTTCAATCCCTGGCCCATTCTTCTGAAAGAGTGGGGGCTCTGTGGATGCTTTCTATCCAAAGAGCAGACCTGTTTTTCAATCCATATGTTTGTGTGTGGACATGACCTTTGAAAATCATTTTTTTCGGAAGAGATCTTCCAGAAGAACTTCTTTTAAAGGACGGCTGTAGTGTAGATGTAGTCCGTGTGTTTGTGAAGAGTCTAGCCAGAACAACAAGGCCCCCAGTTTTGATTTGCATTATGGGTTGAAACTCCCTAGTTTGGCACCCATGAGACCTTACTGGTGCCAAACCATGGGAGGTCAATATCGTCTAGCATGTTACCAACACTTCCACTGCTTACTAGGCTCCTAAAAAACATTTAGGGATAAACTGCAGCTAAATAACAGTACAAAACACTGAGAGCCAGGACTGGTGGCTGTAAACAAACTTTATGGAACCATGGGAAACTTGGCCACACCCATGAGAACTGGACATCCAGCTAACTAAAATCATTATGGATGTTGCTGGACAAGAGAGTGCCAAACTATAGAGGGTCAACCTGTACCACTGCAATACAAACAACAAAGGTGTACAGGTATGCATAATAACTAAGATACTTTGCTTTTATGTCATACATTCCATCCATAGATCCAAATGGAGCAGGATATCATCCTTTAAAGAAGGGTAAAATTAAGTGCCCATGGTCTAGAGAAAAACAGCATGTGCACAAACAGAAACTGGGTTGAAACACTTTTGAACTATTTATTGACCTCAATGTCCACAGAGCAGGGGTCTCAGAGATTTCTCGAATCAGAATAGGGAAAAAAATTATGAGGCTTTTTGTTTTAAAAATGATTGCTATCTTACAACAGAGCTTAACACATGGTTACAGCCTGCACAATGACTCTGTTAAAATGACACCAAATGTCCATATTTATCTTCTCCATTTAATCTGTGCATATATCATCAGATAAATATTTGACAGACAACCCCATACACTCTGATGATCAAGTACAGATCTTTCTTACAGATCATGTATCATCACCCATAACAACAATTCTGCAATCTTAATAGGTTTATAATGCTTGGGTAAGATAGAATCCAGTGCTGTGTTCCAGTGCTAAAAGTACTGAAATGTTGAATGTAAGGGTGAAAATACAATACAAAAGTCATGTTCCAGCCATAATGAAGCAAAGAACTCTCAAGTCAGTTTGTTATAAATTATTGTTTTTGCAAAATGAAAAACTGAAAGTTTCTATCATTTTTCATTAAAAATAAAATAGATCCACTTTTAAACATTCCCTAGTTTATCAAACCAGAGTACATTGTGAGGATAACTCTCCCGGTGCCTCACAATTTTTCTTCCTGAGAAAAGAGCATGGTGGCTTGGAAATAATCGTAATCCGTTCACCAGCAGTTAATCAATTTACTAACCAACAGCTTAAAAGAGACTTTTTAATATACACTAAACTCTTTCACATCGAGCAGCCTTGGGACCAGGAGGTTGCTGCATATTCAAATATTCTGAATAATACAGAGATGGACCTATCAATGAATAACACTAAAGAAAAACAAGATCAGATATTAAGAAACAAACAAAAGTGTAAGCAGAGTATTTATTTACCAACAACAGCAGTATTATATACTGTAACCTTACAGTGCATTTGCTGTATTTATTTTTATTTACTTTCACCACACTATACTTAAGGAAAACGTAACTAAAATTTACTTATGGTTAAAATGCTGGTTATTTGAGCATTGTGGATGATAGCATGCCAGATATGAAAGAGTTTACTAAAATAAGCAAAGATGACAGGGGGATTCTCATAAGCTATTTTTAAATTATTAAAAAGAAAACAAAAAAAACAGAGGCTTTTAAAGGCTTGGAGGCTCTTCATTTGATTACAGAACACTTCTGGCTAGGACAGCAGCACGCCAATATTCTTCATATTGCTCACTTTGGCTATGTCTGCACTGCACAGATCTTTCAAGAGAAGCTCTTCTGGAAGATCTCTTCCAAAAGAACTTCTTTTGAAAGAGTAAGTCCACACACAAAAAAGTGGATCTAAAGAGCGATCTGCTCTTTCAAAAGAGTATTCACACAGCTCCCGCTCTTTCCAAAGAGTGGGCCAGGGATTGACATATCAGGGCCTATGAGGACTGCTCTTTTGAAAAAAAGGGCCCACGGAACATCTACACGTTTGCTTTTGAAAGAAAGCACTCTTCAAGAAATGGGAATGGAAAAACTCTTTCAAAAAGAGCACCACGTTCTTTCAATTTAATTTCAAAAGAATGCTTGTTGTGTGTAGACATTCCGCTGAGTATTTTGAAAGAGCCCCTTCTTTTGAAAAATATTTTGAAAGAACTTGCTAGTGTAGACATGGCCCCTCTAGTGGAGAGAAACTATTTCAGTCTTAAAGCCACTTAGAACTTGACCAGCTCACAAAAGATGGGGGCTGAGAATAGACACAAGGGTATAGTCATGAGATGACGACACCTTTTGCTCTCAAGCAGCCTGTGATAGCATCTAATTATTGTCAGGAAAGCAAAAGGCTCCAGATCGCATTATCAACCCCATTAAGTATCCCAGTCTGTGGCTTTTATTACAAAACTTTACAAAAATATGAAGACAAAGAAAAGATTTCACTGTTTTAGGTCAGAGGTACTGTTTGTACTATTTGCAGACCCATGGATTTTTTGAGAAAATGATCTCACAATGGGATTCGAAGTATACCTCACCTGCTTCTTTGCACAAGGCTGCCAGGTCTGCTCCCACATAGCCATGGGTACTATCAGCCAGCTGCAGCACCTCTGTTGTTGCCAAGAGATGAGGAACCTTACGAAGAAGTTTTCTGAGGATATCTGCTCGGTCCTGGGCATTGGGGACCCCGATTTCTATCTCTTTGTCAAAACGCCCAGGTCTACGCAATGCTGCATCGAGTGCATGTGGACGGTTTGTAGCACCAAGAACCAAAAGCTGCCCTTCACTATCTTCCTACATGACACAAAACAAACAGAAAAACAGATTTTAAAAGGGTGTTAAAGACAACACAATTTACACATACTTCAACCTCCCTTTGTCTATTTTTCCTCAACAATTACGCATTCCTTCAGAAAGCAAATAGTTATTTCTAGCGTCAAAAAGTAAGTAAGTAATAATAAATGTTTAGCACTTTCCAACTCATCAGAGGACAAATCATTATGCGCAGGAACGTCCAAGACAGGAAACAACCCCACAGTATCAAGTAGCTCCCAACAGCATTGTTCTCATTACAGCTATGCATAAGTTCACTGGAAATTCTTGTATTTCAACATGCGTTTTTGTCCCAAATACCTTAGTTTTTTGCAGGATGTAGAGTTGTGAATAATTTTCAATTCAGAAATGAGCAAGTGCTTTATTCCAATTTGCTGTACTAATATAAAGCTTTTTTATTCAGATCATGACTCAAATTTTCAAAAAGAAAGCTACGTTTTTTCCTAAAGAAAAATCAAAAAATTGTTGCAAACAAAATTCTCACAAAAATTTCAGTTTTGCAGAAACTGAATTTTCCTTTGGAAAATTATTCCAAGAAAAATCATGACCAGCTGTTCCCATTTAACAGAGGCAAACACTTAAATCAACTACAATGGATTCATCTCCTTTAACCTCATCTTGGACGTAAAATCAATGACCTTCTTTAACTCCTTCTTTACTCACAACTACTCTAGCTCCCAGATAGATTCATCTTCTCAGTTAAGAGAGAAGGACTTCAAATTTGTACAAAATCTTGACTGTTGCTCCCTGAGTCAGGTTTAACATTCAGGCTCATATAAGCCAGGCATCGAAGTATGATATTACAGTCCTTGCCACCTCAGAGCACCTGAGATGGCAGCCTTTACTTTGATGAAAGCACTCAGACAATCAAATAGAGGGACAGCATATAGAAATTCAAACTGTCCAGAGCAAACAAAAGAAATCTGTAGCAAGACTAGGCCACAGAGGCCGTGTCTACAAATGCCCCAGACTTCGAAATGGCCACACAAATGGCCATTTCGAAGTTTACTAATGAAGTGCTGAAATGCATATTCAGCGCTTCGTTAGCATGCGGGCAGCCGCGGCACTTTGAAATTAACACGCCTCCCCGCCGCGCGTCTCGTCCAGATGGGGCTCCTTTTTGAAAGGACTCCGCCTACTTCGAAGTCCCCTTATTCCCATCAGCTCATGGTGGAATAAGGGGACTTCGAAGTAGGCGGGGTCCTTTCGAAAAGGAGCCCCGTCTGGACGAGACGTGCGGCGGGGAGGCGTGTCAATTTCGAAGTGCCGCGGCTGCCCGCATGCTAACGAAGCGCTGAATATGCATTTCAGAGCTTCATTAGTAAACTTCAAAATGGCCATTTGTGTGGCCATTTCGAAGTTTGGGGCACGTGTAGACGTAGCCAGAGAGTGTATAAATATGCACTTTCCGGTCAATGTAAAATAGCAAGTAGATTTTCCAAAGAGAATTTTTTAATCAATAACCTGGTTCACCCATTAAGAGCCAGTAGCTCCCCCACCCTCAAATGTTCACAAATGTTTATTACTATGAGTATTCTTCTCCAAAGATATAGCAAAAACTAAAAAACAAAGAGGTAAAAAGGATGTGTTTGAAACTCCGGTATTTTGAGAAGCTAACAATATTGCATTAGCAATTATAATAAATGACATTTTCCTCCTTTTTGTTTCAAGTGGCCAAAAATATAAAAGCTAAGGTGATACTCTTGGGGAAGGCAGTGAAGGGGAGAACAGGAATAGAAATTCCTAAATTAAGTAACACCAGACAAAAGGGAAATGACCTCTCTCTTTAAAGGTATTTCAAGTCCACCAGGTGAAGAAACCATCTTCTTCCAATACAGTACCATTCCTTAAGATAACCATCATGCTACGATTAATTTGGAACAGGCCTGAGAAGGCTGAGATCTGGTTTCTGGGCTGCAAAAGAAAAGGCTACCCACTCCAAATATGTAGGGCCCACTCTCTAATTATATATTTCCAGACAGCAAAAATGGTCTTCCTCTTGGAAAAGGTTCTGATTTAGTGGTGTGTGTCTAAACATTTGTTCTTTCCAGGAATCACCCGAGATCTTTCAATCATTATTTGAGGACTCCAGTAACTCAGCCAGAGATCTGGGGTAAATTACAGGAGTCTTTGGGTGAGATTCTGTGGCCTGCAATGTGCAGGAAATCAGTCTAGATGATCATGATGATTCCTTCCAATCTTAGCTACAAGTCTATGAAGTTGGCAGCAAAACCATGCAGTAAACAAGGTACTGGACTTGAAATAGTAAGACCTTTGTTTTAGCCACACACTCTCAACATTGCTGAGCAGCCTTGCTAAACTCTCTTCACCTTTCCTTCCTTCAGTTTCCCCACCTGAAAAGCGGGGATGAGAACACTCACTCTCTTTTATAAGGTGTTTTCAGCTCTGTAGATGAACAGCTCTATAGAAGATCTAAATAATGCTATTTTTTGTTAAAGAGAAAGATGTGAAAGTGTAGAGTTGTCCCAAAGAGATTATGTCTTTAACTGATTAGAAATATCCTCTCCCTACAGCCATATACAGAGCTCCCTAAAAACTTGAGCCAGCACCTCCCCCGGCCAGCACGGGGCTTGGCCCAGCACACCGATGGAGCCCCCCTGCACTGTGACAGCTCCTGCCCCACCCAGATTGGGGCCTGGCTCAGTTCCCTAAGGGAGCTCCCCCACTTTATGCCAGCTCCAGCTTGAGCCCTTCTGCCAGCCAGCGTGGGGCCCGGCCCATACACTTTGGATGCGTATTACAAGTTTCTGTCTAGAACTTTCTTCAAGACCAACTTCCGCTTGAAAGTGGAGCTACAACAGGGCCTCTAGTTTATATACCTTGCTTGTAATTCTGTGGACAAACATACACAGACCTCTCAGCCCGCCATCCTGTTGACAATTAGGCAACAGCAGACCAGGAATTAACAGAATTTATAGGCCCAATCCAAAGTTTGAGTCAATGGAAAGACTTGTTTGACTAAGATGACCTTTGACTAAGGCCTCAGCTGGAGTACTGTGTCCAGGTCTGGGCACTGCAGTTCAAGAAAGATGTGGAGAAATTAGAGAGGGTCCAGAAAAGAGCGACAAGAATGATTAAAGGTCTAGAGAACATGACCTATGAAGAAAGGCTGAAAGAATTGGGCTTGTTTAGTTTGGAAAAGAGAAGATTGAGGGGAGACATGATAGCTGTTTTCAGGTATCTAAAAGGGTGTCATAAGGAGGAGCGAGAAAACTTGTTCTTCTTGGCCTCTGAGGATAGAACAAGAGGCAATGGACTTAAACAAGTGAGGGTTAGGTCACACATTAGGAAAAATTTCCTAACTGTCAGGGTGGTCAAACAATGGAATAAATCGCCAAGGGAGGTTGTGGAATCTCCGTCGCTGGAGATATTTAAGAACAGGTTAGATAGATGTCTATCAGGGATGGTTTAGACAGTATTTGGTCCTGCCATTGGGGCAGGGAGCTGGACTCAATGGACTCTCGAGGTCCCTTCCAGTCCCAGTGTTCTATGATTCTGTGATTAAAATGGGCTTTCAATAAATGTCTAAAAATTTAGTATGGAAACTGAAAGGTTACCTTAATGTGAATTTTGGATCCCTTAGCAATCCAAGCCACACAACAAGATACACACACCATCTCTACCAACAATATTGTCATTTCATTTCAGAATAAGCTGGTATCTATTTTGACTTACTAAAAAGATGCCTCTGGCATTTTAAATTAATCTCCAAAAAATAAAATCACAAACGTGGGAGGTGGGGAAGGACAGAAACAAGTGGAAGAAGCTATACACCTTTTTCTTTTGCAGTTAAAAAATGTCTCTGAACATCAAATACACACATGTATGACAACAGTTTAATTTCTATGAAGTGTTGCAATAATATAGTGTTAAAGTAAATGTAATTTACCAAAGGGAACTACCTTCATAGTATTAACCTTATAGTTAGAGAAACACCTCCTCTTCCTTTTCCTTTAAATTTAATAAGCATTATCAGACTGCAATCAGAAGTTGCTTCTGATTCATCTTATGAGGCCCTGACAGTAATACAAAACAGTTTATTCAGTTCTTTCCCTTAATACACTAAATTGTATCAATATACTTTACTTACCGATCCAATACCATCCATCAGTGTTAGCAATGAAGCTACAACTCTTTTTTCTACTTCATTCTGAGCCCCATCTCTCGTTGGGCAGAGTGCATCCAGCTCATCAATAAATATAATTGATGGACGACTGAAAGAAAAAAAATAAAAGCAACTTATCTGCTAATCATACATGGTAGCATTTAAACACCTTTAGGTTGTGATTTTCAAAACTAACAGATATGGCCACCCAATGTCCATGAAAATTAAAGGGTACCCAAATCTCTTAAGTGATTGACACGTTAGGGCAGAAGTATGTTTCTGCTCCAATAAGTGATGTAAAATAATTTCATTATGTAATACCATGTTTATCGTGTCTCAGATTCTATACTGAACTTACTCTGTTTACAAGTAAAAAGATGGCTTTTCTAGCTGCTGTCCCAGAAAACTCAACCTGGGACCTGAAAATCAACCTGGGTTATTTCTTGCCCCTGTCCTCACTTGAATTTGGCCCTCCAAATAAATTTAATTTATAATTCTACTTGTTAAACTTGATTGAGAATATTTTAGTACAAAATTTGGCCCTAGAGGTACAATCACATATGGTTCAGATAGTGATTAAAAATGCTTGCTACTTGCCCATAGTAATAACTTTCACATCCATTCCAATCAGTTTTTCAGAAAACACGGTATTAAAATTCTGAAAGGTTCTAACAAGATTTTTGTTCTTCTGCTCACTAATGTCAGTGAAAACTTTCTACCATCCTGTTTCTATGATGAAATATGGATAAAATGGAAGATGGGCTTCTCTGGTTTATGCTAAATGCATGTCTCTTTTGGCTCAAATGGCAGAATATTTGCATTGGAAATTAGCAGTCAGCCCAAACTAAATATTTGCATCTAAACACCGTTGGAAGTAAAGTAAATAAAGTTTGTATCTGGATCCAATCTATCTGACTTGTGTTTCTTTCCACTGCATAAGAGAATTTTGAGTTCTAACACAACCTAGGATGAGAATTTTATATTTAATTAGGATACGTGCTAATTGGTTGGAGTACTATGGAACAACCTCTTGAAATGACACTTCATTGGTAAAAGTGACCAAAATCACAAGAACTGTAGAATAGAACTTCATTAATTCCTTTGGGCCAAGATATATATAAATAAACTTATCTACATTTGAAATATTTCTGCAGGAAAAATATTACAATCCAGAGGCCCTCGTAAGCTTTTCTTTACACAATGTCAAAATCAGTATCACATGTATGTAAAAAGAGACTGATTTAAAAGGCATGTACCGTTGAGAGGCGTCAGCAAATATCTGTCGTAATCGTGATTCGGTCTCACCATAAAACCTGAAACAATCAAAATATTTTAGTAAAAGAACTTTTATTATTTAGCAAGTTGAGGCCAGATTCTTGTTCCTTGCATTTCCACAAGGTGGCATTCAAACCTTCAAAGCATCCCAGAGAATGTGTGGCTTGTCATAAAGGTTCTCTTAAATTTGCATTTCCACTAGGATAAGATATTAAGTTAAAATGTATACAATTATAAAAATGACCGATCTATAGCTACCAAAAATTAGAAGGAAGATTTTTATCTTCATCTAGGCCATAGAGATTATAGTTTTTCCCTAACTGCACCAATTCTGCTAGGACAAATTCTCATTTATAGCTTAACCCCTTCATTTTTACTGGGCTTTAAAAAAGCAGTCCTTTTCCTTGTTGAACAGAACAACTGTCATACAGATACAGTTTAATTAACTTTTTAATTACTTATCATATTATTGCCTTTTCTTCCCATTTATACACACCCCTCTGCACTGTACAAGTTAGGATTCTTCCTCAAAGGAATGAAAAATAACAGCCTTCTGTTACTTTATTTCACTGGGAAGTGACAACTATAATTTTCACTCGAAAACAATGAACACTGTAATCCCTTCCCCATGAACTTCTGAGACTTGGACATATGTACTGAACCCATTTCTATGTATTTTCACACAGTGCAACTCCAATAGGTAAAAGTCAGTGCAGAATTTGGCCCAGTGTCTCCAAGTTACTCATGTAATAAATTAGTTGAACTTACTTGCTTAGAATTTCAGGACCATTAATAACTGAAACATGGGCTCCAACTTCATTTGCAACAGCTCTGGCAATCATTGTCTTCCCAGTACCTGGAGGGCCATACAGTAGCACCCCTCTCGGAGGTGGAATTCCTGTAAACAGAGGGGAAAGTATTACTTTTTCTTAAGGCAGTTGTGATCAAGTCAAATCACCATGCTCCACCAGTCTATAGCACATGTCTACATTACACATTTCTTTATTTTGCATGCTTCTATTTGAGAAATATAGACATACATTCTATTTAAAATGAGCAAAGTATTACAAAATGTTATATTTCCCCAATAATCCCATTCAAATAGCTCTGGTTCAAAGCCTAGTATTAATATCTTTATTATGTCACTAAAGATTCCTACAAAACTGCCTATACAAACCTCCAGCCCAACAAAACCACCCCAATTCATTACTGATACCCCCTCCTAAATAATTTTACAAAAAGACTGGAAATGCCAAATATAACAATGAATGTGCCTCTACGAGAAAACAGTAGGAGACTTGGGATAGATGACAGCTACTGATGAGCACTAAGGTTGTCTGTTAGGGATACTGGTAAAACAAGATGTGTCCCTGTGTAGTTAAAACTCAAGAGAAATTTCAGCCACTCTAATGAAATAGATTTCCTGAGAACTATGAAGTTTGTATTGAAACAGAGTCCAATTCCTAGGAGTACATATGCAAGCAAAACTGGTGCTTGTCAGTGTGAAGGAAAGAGTGTATGGAACATTTGTGCTACTTGATCATCTCTTCTGATGCCAGCAGAGGAGATGCTGATTACCCAGAACTTACCTTTGGTATGCTGTTGGCTTTGCAGCATCATCCCTTCCTCGTCCCTGACACATGAAATCCCCTAGTGGCATAGGAAGTTATCTTGAGGGTTGGGCTCTGTGGACAGAGCATGGATGGACATTCTCCATGGAATCATCGCAGAGAAAACCAGAGGCAAGATATAGACTGACAAACCCACCACTGGGTTATGTGGATTGTCCCTCTGTTCTTCCAACCCACCTCCCACCAGAGGGGACAGGCAAGGTGGAGAAGCAATGAATAATTTCAGCCCATACCACACATCCAAAGAGCACATGGATCTCAGAGCACACACTGATTTGTGGGTTAAAAACTCCACTGAAAGACAACTATTGACAGAATAATTCTGAAGGTGGAAACCTAGATATTTACATCACCTTAGAGTGATTTATGGGCAAAGCAGTATACAGGGTTTACCTCAAATACCTGCAAGAATAGCAGCCAGACTGCTTTCCTGTTCCCAGGTATTCTCTTTCCAGAAAAGCTTGCCAGAACCTTAACTTTTCTTAGAAATTATGGTTTGGAAAACACCTATTAAGATCATCTAATATGTGCTGCAAATGGAGAATTATTATTGTTCCCTCTCAAATGCTTTGTCTCATCTTGTTTCACCATGTCCCAAGTACTGTGATTTAATATATAAAAATATCTAAATACATATTTTTTATTTTTAAACCAGTGAATCCTTTCTTATTCACAGGGATAACATGGGTGAACTGCACTGCACTCCTTCCTATAATTTGCAGAAAACCTGTGTCAGAAGGAACTAAAAAGGAAGGGGAGGAGATAAAAAGTAGAATTTAATGGAGGAGGCAATCTTTAAATTGAATACACTTTTTTAATTGAATTCAATGTATATTTCAATTGACTGACCAACTCCTTGCTGCTTGTCATGAGTTCTTTTGGGTAACTATAGCTTCTCCAACTCTTCTTTCTAAGGCATGGTCCTTAACTTCTAAACATCTGGTTTTTTAAAAAGGAATAACTGTAAAGATGATTGTAAGAGTTTAGTTCAGAACCAAAGTACATCTAATTGTATCACACAAAGAAGGAGCATGCGTTTCACATAGAATGGCTTATTAATATGGGTGAAAAAAGTGGTAAATGAAAGAAAAACATTGTAACAGATGAAGAAAACCAACTCTTCGTCGTACCGTAACTCTTAAACAATTCAGGTTGCTTCAGGGGCAGTTCAATTGTTTCTCTAATAGTTTTCAGCTGGCTGCTTAAACCACCTATCATGTCGTAAGTAACATTATGTTTACAGTCATTTTCTTCCATTGCAGTGGTCCGATTTTCAATGAAATTGATTCTAGTTCTTGAAGAAATGAAGTAAAATGTATCTAAACTGCATTTTGCTCCATTTTTGCCAGTGGGTAGCAATCGCATGCTGTCTTCATCTCCGATTGATTCGGAACCACCAAAGACTGTGACATTCTCCTCATCACAGAATTCGTGTGTCTGGCCATAATCCGGTTCACCCACTATCTCTGCAGCACTTGAAGTAACTGGTGAACTTTGAGCCATCAGTCTGCATGGAGTGCTGGTTGCTGCTCCCTGCTGGTTGTCTTCTATGTCCAATTTTCTGAGCTGGAAGGACAAATTTAGAGCACTGGTCTCCAAGGCAGTCTTCTCAAGGACTCGCTCTTGTGTTTCACTGAAAACAGTGCTGCTCTGCATTTTTAGTAGGGCTCCATCTGTTCCCTTCACCCTTGTCACCATCAAGTTGCAAGGTCTGCCATAGAAAGTGAGATGCAAAAGGTTGCCTGGCAAAACTATCTTCCCATCTAGAACAAGATTAAATTTATAACAGATAAAAAAATACATATTCATCTAAATTTCCAGCAATAAGTTTTCAAATATAATTAAATTAGAAAATATGTTTATCAGTAAAGCTACAATGCAGATGTCACAAATTAATTGTCTTAGACAGCAAGGTGATAAAAGAAGAACATACATCTAAAATGATCCCTTCAAACACAGCCATCTATACAAAGATAAATATTCCGAATGTCTGGCCACTGACACATTTCTGGATACACATTACATTTTGGAGCTCGTAAGATGTTACAGCTTGAGGAACTACTTTTGCTAGAAACAGAAAATCTTGTGTTTATTAGTGTCCACTGACTAAAGAGATATTTTGATTTTACTTTGACTCCAAGAGCTGGGATCTGTGCTCTCGTGTGAGAATCTCAGCTCTTTCTTAAAAAGATGTTAGCACTCATGGCTGCATAAAACAGCTTGAAAATGTGCCCCAACTGCAACCTAAAAGCTCAAAAACCAGAAGGCATATAAAAACAAACCCACATTTATTTTTAACTGCCAATTTTAATCCAATCTAATTTATTTTTCAACTTTAGGTTTTGGCAATACCACTGTTAATTTACTGATCGAATATAATCCATTGCTTTTCCTTTGAGTAGACGGACTAAACTTTTTTCAGCTATGTAATAATAGCAGGGATAGGAAATTATAACTCACTCCTGGGTATCTGCAAAACAAAGAGCATCAGTTTTGTCCCAGGTGATGGGAGGCTCAGGGTTTTAAACTGAATGTATAAATACGGATACCCTAAAAATTATATTTGACCTCATGGCAGAGTACTTAATTCTGTCTCCTTATAAAAGAAGTGTTGGAAGTGCATCATATTAAAATGCAGAAGACCAAGTATGACTTCTAAATCAAACCAGAATGAATTGAGAGGAGGTATGCGATGGACTGAAAACTGTCTTATGAAATCATATTATTATTTGATTTATATCATAGTGAAGTGATGTCTTCCAGAATGAATAGGTCACTAAAAATTTTAAGAAGTTTGCAAAATCCTAAGATGAAGTGTTAAAGAGGCAAAGTTATTTTGGCATAAGCCTTTGATGAAGACAGTGGTGACAGTTATTTACACTCAAAAGCCTGCTTGTCTACTAAAATGAATATTTAAAATAGAAAAAAAAACCCACAAACCACTTACCTAGATTTCTCAAAAGACAGACAGATAATTCTTCAACATTAACACTGGCATCTTTGTCCCTGTGGTTGTGATGAAAAACAATTTTACAATCCCCTAGTAATTTTAAAGCCAGAATAAAGTATGTAATACAGATAACTCTTGATACATTCACATTAATAGTAACTTTTGGGGCATATAATATAATTTAACTCTGCAAACAGAAGAAGCTAATGGGCAAATTTACACTTTGTTCTATTTGACTCATTTTGGTCTAGTCATAAATACAACAAATGCTCTAAAGCTAAGGACCATTTTAAATGTTAACATTTCTTTGGATTTTTTCATATAAAATACTATATTTACAACAACACTAGTCAAGATTTATCACTCCTTAAGATGACATGCATGAGATACATATCTCTCCTAAATGACTACTGTTCTCCCTTACACTTAGGGTAGCTACTACATTTACTAAAACAGTAAATAATTCAAAAAGATGTCACTTTATACCTCAGGCCTGCACATAAACGTTCATAAATTAGTAATCTATTGATTTCACAGGCAATACATTCATTTGCAAATGTAAGCACAAATGTGAAGATTTGCCATTCTGAGCACCTCACCCTTTACTCTGTCTCTACAAGGTTTTGGGTATATTATCTTGTACTTTATTTCATGCCATCCAGTTTTAAACAAGGAATCTTAAACCATTTACTTTTCAAGATCATTCACTGTCTAAAAGATCACACTTTTAGAATGTTTTCCCTTATTAGCCTAAATTTTCTTTTTCTCCTTTTCATTCATAATTTTACCTTGTTCCATCACCATGTTAAATAATTTTTACACTTCTGTGACATTTACACTTAAACCCTTGAAATAGCTATCGATGATCATTACTAATTGTACTTTTTAGTGTCAATGGAAAAAGTAAAGATGCTTCCCAAACATAATAAATCAAAACTTTTAAACAAAACAAAACAAAAAGACCCAATCGATACAGAAACTGCAACTAAAATTATGGTCAACAGAGGGAGTTCAAAATCTACTAATCAGAAAAAGTTCCCTAAATATTTTTACTTAACAAGTATAAATAAATAAATAAATATAAATCAATAAAAATATCTTTACTGAAAATGCTAGGAAAAGACATGTAGAACACTTTTGAGAAACTTCAAGTTACCATACAATTTTTGACCCTAATGCAGCAAACACCTATGTATTTAATTGTCTTTACATACCTAAGTATGACTTGCAGTTATTTAGAGTACATAATTGTACAAGTTTAAGAAAACAGGAGGATGGACTACCTTTGCACTTTATTTAATAAATCTGTCAGTCTTATAAGAAATAATAGCGTTAAGGCCAATAGCAATTTGAGTGACTTTAGGATCCAGTCTACCATTCCTTTCTTTACATGCTGTGTTCATTAATGGAATAATTCTAAAAGATCAGCATTGGAACAAAACATAGTGGAGAGGAAAACTCAATATTTGGAAAAATTTCAGCTTTCTGATTCGGAAAAGTTTCTGAAAGAGTATTTATTTAACAGAGTATTTTAGAAACTACAGTAAGGTCTCAGAGCATACAAGGGTTCCGTTCCACATGCCCTCGTGTAAACCTGGATTTTGCACAAGTTGGGGGTCTGGCTTTTTCCCCAGCAGAACACATGTTCTGCAGCCAGGGAAGCAGCTGAAAGATAAGTACTGGGCTGGTGCGGGCAGTTGGGGAGGGTTAAGCCTGGCAGCGGGTTGGGGCTGTGGGAGGTGTGGGGGGGAGGTGAGCTAAGCCTGGGGTGGGTTAGGGCTGCAGGGGGTTCAGGGGTGGAGTTAAGCACAGGTGGTGAGGGAGCTGAGTGGGGGGGTGGGGAGTTGAGCCGGAACCGGAGCCATGCCTGGGTGGCGAGCCAGCGGGGAGACGGAGGGACAGGGAGGCGGGCGGGCGGGCGTTCAGCTTGTGAGCCTGCGGGGGGGGGGGGGGGGGGGGCGGCAGGTTGCACAGGAGCCACGTGGGGAGACGGGCGGGTGGGCGGGCAGGGGGGTCACATCTGTGAGCCATCGGGGGGTCACGCCGGAGCTGCGCGGGCAGGCGGGCAGCTTGTGAGCCGGCAGGGGGGTCACATCTGAGCTGCATAGGGTGGGTGGGAGGGCAAGCAGTCAGGCAGGCAAGCAGGCAGCTTGTGAGCCAACAGGGGGTCATGCCGGAGCCACACAGGGTGGGGGAGGGTGGCTTGCGAGCCGGCAGGGTGCTTGCGCTGGAGCCCCAAGGGCAGCAGGGGCGGCTTGAACCAGAGCCATTTGCAGGTGGTTTAAACAGGGCCGGTGGGTGGAATCAGGGTCAGACACATAAGAGTGGGGTCGTGCACTCTGAGACCTTACTGTACGATCAATTCCACTGACAGTGCTCTTTTAAAGAAATACTAGTCTAGAAAACACAACAACCTATGCTGTACAGTATTCACATAAAAAAGGTTTACAAACTATGTTTATTTTATTCACGTTATTTAAAAACACCTTCCTTTCAGGGGGAGGGTTTAAATTAAATGAATATTTTCCACCACCTAAGACTAGGAAAACTTTCAATTTTCTTTATTTTGCTGAAGCTTAAAATGGTAATTATGTGTTTTTTGCTCATTAAGAGAAAAGAAAAGCAAGTGTACTATATATGGTGTTAGTAACAGGAGCATGTGAAATATACAGCAAAGCCACTTAGAACAATTAGAATCGGATAACTGGCCTAATTATGTATAGTAATATAGTTTACAAACATTAATATAATTAATAAAAACTAGTATTTCAGGAATCTTTAAAAAACGAAAATAGCTATGTTTGGACTGACATTCCCCACCAAGCCACATGTCGTATCAGTGGAGTACTGTCAGCACTGCAAGATACAGAATCATTACACAGCGCAATAAAAATCAGAAAATTTAAAAAATAAAATAAAATCAACCACCTTCATGAATTTAAAGCCGACAGATTATATTTCGGTAGCCTGGCACCATATGAGGCCCACCATGATTTTAATTTAGCTGGATGTCCACTTATATTGCATGTGGCCAAGTTTCTTTTGGTCCCACAAAATTTATTTATAGCCACCAGTCCTGGCTCTCAGGGTTCTGTGCTGTTATTTAGCTGTAAGTTTACCCCCAGATGTCTTCTAAGAGCCCAGTGAGCAGTGGAAATGTTGGTAATGCTGCTAGACAACAGTGACCTCCCATGGTTTAGCAAATTCTCCTGTTTATACCAGACAGGTCCCAAGGGTGCTGCACTAGAGAGGTTCAACCTGCGTTAGTTTTGGTGTTCCTACTCCTCCTCTTTGTCTAAGTTGCAAGTTGAAAATTTCAAAGTGAAATCTAACAAACTGCTCTCAAAAATGGCAGTCATCCATTCTTCTTTCTGTCTGATGGGAAGGTCATTCCTCACAATTTCTTCTTTTGCCCCATCACCATTCTCCCCTCAAACACCTTGGATCTAACAACTTCTCCTGTTTCATTCCCAAATACCACTGCCAGGTGCCTCCTAACTGCCTCTCAAGCACACTCTCTTTCCGTGGCCTCCTAGCCCTTTCCCTTGCACCATCTCTTCCACACTTTTCCTCTCCAACTCATCCATTCTGGTCCCAGATCCATCACCCCATATCTGTCCCCTGTTCATGAGTTTTGCACCCATCATTCTACCCTGTGTCTAACGTGTCCCAGACAGAACTGGTGGTAGAAAAAGAATTCCTCAAAGAGTTGATTTTATGTGTTAGCTTAGTAATATTGGCAACCCCAAGTATGCACACACCATGAGTCAGTGCCACAAAATAATCAGACTGAGCTAAACTCATGAGGTTTTAAAATATAATTACCAGTGTTGAGTTCTTTTCTTTTGCTTTCCTGTGTCTGAGTCTTTAGGGTTTACATTTTCAACTTTCTCACCACAGTTTGCAAGTGCTACAAACTCTGCCCCTCAACCCCACAATCTCTTGAAACCAGGAGCTCAGTTTTGAAACAATGTCAAACATTCCAGGAGTCAAGGTAAAACTGTTAAATCTCACAACACTGGTAGAGACAGACATTCTTTTTTTACCCTTCCCATGCCCCTTTAACCTGGGTTCATCTCCCAGTGTCACACCAAGAATGTGAATAAAAGCTGGAAGTTGGAACACTGTTACTGCCACCTGGAGCTCCTCAGGGTCACATTCCTGCCTCTGCATTCCACATGCAATGCAGATCTGGGAACTCAGCTTTACAGGAGACAGGCAGCAGCAGCAAGTGAAAGGAAAGTGGAAGGTCCTTTCCTGACTGGGCTGCAAACAGTGGCCCTGTAGAGAAGTGCATTCTTATACACATATACCCATGTTTGATTTATGAGATAGCAACACCTACCAAGGCTTAAACCAAGCATTAACTGATGAGGTTAGAAAGAAGCTTGAACTATAGGTTGATTATTCCTTAACTGTCTTTTAAGGGATTCATGTCCTTTTTTCCTCTGGCTAATGTACAAGATAGGATACAGGACTAGATGAACCATTGGTTTGAGCCTATATTCTTCTGAGAGAGCAGACAGCTGTGAAAATTATACAAAATCAAAAGACTGGAGTCTACCTAACCAAATGCAAAAGCTACACTAACTTAGACAGAGAAAGTTTACATTTTTAAAAGGAAGTTATAATTTTATAATTATTTCACCCTTCTCAATGTGAATACTCCACACTCACATAAATACTTCTATTGGCCTCAGTGGGACTACTCAATAAGCAAGGACTATCCAGCATCAGACTCTTAACTACAACATTTACAACACAAGTAATGACAGCATCTCTTTCAAGCAGAGACCAGACTCATCCTTCAAATGACCTGAAACCAAATTTTAAATGTTTGTTTTGATCTCATAGTCACAAAGAATTGTCTGAACCAACATCGCACAACTTTTGTTTCTAAAGGAGGTATGACGTCAAAAAAACTAACAAACATATAAAACCCTGCTATCGCCTATTTCTTATTATCTTGAGATACTTCCCTTTATGATTTTATTTTTCCATTTGGATTACCCTTAAATTGTGAGAAGGTGTATAAAGCCCCTGGCATAGGGATGGGAGGGCTGGCCCAGTGAATAATGTCAAGGGTGGTACAAAGGTCTTAAAACAGAAAGTACCAGACTGTAGCTGGGAAAAAGCAGACAGCAGCTCTTTGGTTCCCAAGAAGGACTCCCGGAAAGCTTCAGGGAAATTGCCCTCAAGGACACTGTAACAGAGTCAGCTCATTCTTGAGCGTGTGTCTGAGTGTACCCCGTGCCATCTTGACCACTGTCTTCTGAGTCCTGAGGGCTGGGTGCTGTCAACTCCTTTACCAGGTTTGTGGCCAGTCTCCAGACACTGATCCTGAGTCTTGCCCAGATCAAAGCTCAGCACTCACTTGGAAACTTCCAAGTGCTGCTCAGCTCCCAGGCAGCATAGGCATCTACCTGGGTCAAGCTCCTGAATGGAACTGCCTGGCCCCAGCCCAGCAGCTTCTTTTATAACGGTCTGCTGGGCCCTGATTGGCTGCCACTGAGACAGCCACTCTATCCTTCCTGGAAGGCCGTTTACCTGCTCCTCGCTGGGGTGCATCAAGGCCTCTGGCCTCCTCTAGTGGGCCACTCTATCCTTCCTGGAAGGCCGTTTACCTGCTCCTCGCTGGGGTGCATCAAGGCCTCTGGCCTCCTCTAGTGGGCGTGGGGGCTAAGTCCACCCCATCAGACACAGGCTGACCCGACAGGGAGACAGCATACTCTGATATACCAGTCATGCAGGATGGATTTGGAAAGCCCTAAAGCAACCAGTTGAGTAGCCAGTATGCATTATCTTAAACCCCTCCTGGGGTTAGGGAATCAGAGACGATAATAAAAAGACTTGGAGAATGGGAGCACCTTCAGATCCAGTCAGATTATTTTGCTCAGTTTAATATCCCTGAGACTCCTGTTCACGCAGTTTTGAAGCACCCAAACAGCAGGAAATGCTTACTGGTTACCTGAGAACTGTGATACAAATATACGATTTGTAATGGATACAGGCCACTTAAAACCTTAGAGTCAATTTAGCTGCAGCACAGCCCATCAAATCTTGTGTCTGCAGAACTCCTGCAGGAGCACCAGCCCAGGAGGCATTGCTCCCATGATATTTCCCAAAATAAATTTATGCCCCAATCCTGCAAATACTTTAAGCATGTGCTTAACTTCAAGCATATGCTAGTTTCATTAAAATGCAAAGTAGACCTGCACCCAACTACAACAGGCCTGAACTTGACCTACAATGCACCAGTTCCAGAATGTATACATATTTGTAGGTAATGTTCACAGAAAAATTCCAAACCTCAGCTTCACATCTATTTCTTCTGCCTGTATCACTGCACCGACCACAGGCTGGACAGTAACTGCATCACCAGGTTTCACTTGCAGATTTTTCTGAGTGATTCCACTTAGACCAACTTTCCCTCCTGGGAAGCCTGCAATTGGCCAAGCAGTACAGACCTATACAAATTAAAATTTCAAGTGTCAAATTAAAAAATAAATACGGTAACTGAGCATTTTCTCCCCACCCCCAATTGTCATACCCTAGTTAAAAATGGGGGAAACCATCATGCCTTTTAAATCAAACTCCACAAGGAATTAAGGATTGTGTTAATATGGAATGTTCCACAAGCATATGCAAGGCAGTTAGCACTGGACCCCTTGCAGGCAGAACTAAAATGCTTTCTAAAAATATAGGCTTACATTTTGTGAATAAGAGAGAACATATAACTAAGGGCAGAGTTGTTCTGCAGATAGTGGAGGAGGAGTCAGCTCTCTGGGGTTAGTTCCCCTTGACTATTTAAAAACATGGCATGGAGTGACTTCAAATAATTACTGAAAACATTTAATGGCATAACTAAATCCAGGCCAACAGCAATCAAAAGCTGTACACAAGTTTCAATGCCATGCTACAAAAACAGCCTGTTACACAACTCATCCACTTTTCCATCCTTAAGCATAAACTCACAGCCAAACTAAATTGTGTGGAGAACTAGACTCCAAAACAGGAATTTTGAAATCTACAGACTCATCTCCCACTTGTGACCTAACCATCAGGCCACCACTTACTCAAGTACAAACTTAGCATAACAGACAACAAAAGAAATCTCACCTCTTGCTTTCCATCTGTACTGGTAAGCAAGACTGGTCGACCTATGCATATATTAGCCAGTTTCATACTGTTAAGTGCTAGCTGCACAAGGGTTCTTCTGTACATTGTAGGAACTTTGTCATCTGCTAAAACATTAGAGAAAATATGTAATTGTTTTGTACAATATGTGAATTTAGTACTGAAAACAACATGTGCCAACCCTGAGGGACAGGACTGCAAACATAACTTCTCTGTTCCAAAATAAAACACTTGCATTCATGCTGCAAGATTCCCTATGTTACAAGCACATGCATCCCTGTTCCTCATCTATGCCCATTTGATTCTAACACAGAGTGAATCATGATGGTGGGGTTTTTGTGGCATTAGTATATGAAGAATTAGCCCGACTGCCACAATTCATTTCAAGAAAGCTTGAGTACACGTACAGACTTCTCACTACCTCTCTGATGGAAGATGCCATACCTCCTCTTAATCTTTCTTGAAAGCCAGTTTCTTCAGCCAGTCTTTATTTTCATATTTGGGTAGCAGCAGTTCTTTCCAATTCAGCTATTCTGAACAGCTATCGGATTACAACTTTCAGTCAGTATTACCTAGCTCCAGATTTGAACCAGTGACACAGAGAAGGTCTGTGCATCCCATCATTAATCCTATGATTGCTTCAATACCTGATGTGGTAAGCAGATGCTATTGAAAAGAACTGCACAACAGAGATGGCCAATCCTACAAAAATATTTCTATTGTAGCAAGATTTTTTTAAAAACATCAGCACATACTAGCAAATTGATCAGTTTAATTAGGAGCTGCTGCTGCAAAAGGCAGTAAGATTTCATGGTCAAAAGAGCAGAAACCTTTTTTTATAATTTAACATAATTTAGTTTTTAACTTTTCCTAGCATTTTCTGTAGCATTATTTCTGTTTGGATAAATAGGGTTGTACAGAAAAAAAGACACTTCTAAAGAAAAGTCTTAATGCTCTATTTAACGGTATAGCCAAACTCTGTGGCTGACAGTCTGCTCTTCTACAAATCGTTTAGCATCCGGTTTTTAAAGTGAACACAGTTACATGGTTCCAATTCTGAAAATGTCCTGTTAAAGTCCATGGGAATATGCAAATAAACATGTGCAAGATTAGGGCATATATTTATTTCATGCTATATACTTCGTGCTGCACTGTAGCAAATGCAACTTTTGGTTCCAGACCTACCAGATCTATACCAGACTGCCTTTGCACGAGTATCTATGGTCAAAAGTATCAGAGAGGTAGCCAAGTTAGTCTCTATCTCCAAAAACAACAAGAAGTCCTGTGGCACCTTAGAGACTAACAGATATTTTGGAACATAAGCTTTCGTGGGCTAAATTTCTGTTAGTCTATAAGATGCCACAGGACTTCTTGTTGTTTATGGTCAAAAGGGAGCCCTGCAGGGCACCAACTGCAAAGCTGCAGCCTTCCACTGCAACAGCCACAATCTTATTTATGTTGCACAATTCACCAGATACACAGCGCTGGGGATATAGATCAAACTATCCATAAATGCAAACCAACAGTAAATGTCACTGTGCACCGCAACATGCTTAGTTTTTGCAGCGGCCACCGGCGGCTCCAGCAGCCCAGCACCAACCTGTGGGCTTACACCCCGAGTCTCCCGGGCGGGAAGTACGATTTGGGAGGTTGAAGGAGGCGCTTCAAGCCGCCTTTCCCCTCCCGGAGTAGCAAGCGGCGGCCACCTCTGCCGCCCGGCCGGGGAGACGTCTCTGGCAGCCCCCTCCCTACCTTGCCCCGAGAAGTCTGCGGCAGCCAGCGTGAGGAGAGCTTGGGGGCGCTCGGCCAGCCCGGGGGAGCCGCCTTCGGGGGGCAGCCGCCCCCGGCTCCTTCTCTTGGCGGCGGACATGGCAGGAGGCGCGGCCACGTGCGCGGCCCCGGGAAGCGCTTCCCAGTCAGAGTGCAAAGGCCGGCACCGCCCCCAGGCCGCGGCGCCGCTGTCTGCCAGCGCAGGGCGATGCTGGGGGTCCGGGCGCTGCGCTGGGATCTCTTGCAGGCCCGAGTCTCCCTCGGTCTCTACCGCCGCCTCGGCTGCCCAGCCGGCCTCCAGCCCCAGCTGGATAAGTTTGGTGGGGTCTCCGTGCACCTGGCTCAGCTTCGCTCTCCGGAGAGCTTGGACCGAGACACCTTCCAGCGATGGCTCCAGGGCAAGTGCAGTTCAGGGCCCCGCGCTGCCCCTGGCCTGCAGCCCTGGAAGAGCAGGTCTTGTAAACAGCAAGGAGCTCCCTCCCCAGGGCGCTGAAATCCTCACCTCATTGGGAGCAGGAGGAAAGCTCCCCTGGAGTGACCTAGACCCAGGATTTCCCCCAGGGCAATGTCACCTTTCCGGTAGGAAGCCGGGCTACCGATGTACATAAACCACACAATGTTTAGGGTGCCCTGGTAGTCAGCTTCAGCAAAAACAAGGAGAGGGGCTAAGGCGCCTTAAAGACTAGCACATTTATTTGGGCAGATGGTTCGGTGGGCTGCGTTCCACTAAGCTGCAGCTGACAAAGGGGATTCCAGCCCAGGAAAGCTTAGGGCCAACTAAACAAGTGAGTCTTTAAGGTGCCACAGGACTTGTCATTATTTTTACAATAACAACAAACGTTTCCAGTAATCCTGTACTCACCCAAACCTCCCATTGCTGTCACTGGGAGGGCTTGGTCGTGTGGGAGAAGGTTGGCAGTATCGGACCCAAACAAAGTACTTGGTTCATTATGTCATTAAAATCTGGTATATTAAACACCATCAACTGAGATTTTACAAGGCAGCCAGAAGAGGCTATTTTGTTTTCATTTCAGGGGAGGCTATTTTTTACGAGATTTAAACATTGCTTTTTGGCATCTGCACCCAACAGTGGAAGCCTTATGAAATCAGGTACAGGTTGTACCTCTCTCTCATTCAGCACCCTCAGAACCTGACTGGTGGTGGAGGAGAGAATTTGCTGGATGACAGGAGGTCAATATTCTCTAGGACGTTACCAACACTTCCACTGCTTACTGGGCTCTTAGAAGACATTTGGGGGTAAATTATAGCTAAATAAAATAAAGCACTGAGAGCCAAGAGCGGTGGGTGGAAACAAACTTTATGGGACCACAGGAAACTTGGCCACACCCATGATAAGTGATTGTCCAACTGACTAAAATCATGCCAGATTATGGAGTTCACCAGGCGAGAGAGTTACGGATTAGAGCATTTCAACTTGTACCGATTTCTGAGGAATTGGAGGGGAGGGAAGGTTTGGCCAAACATGCAGTGTAAAAAGCAGGAGGAATATTAGGAATTAAAATTAAGTTAAAACAAAAAGCAGTCAAGTAGCACTTTAAAGACTAGCAAAATAGTTTATTAGGTGAGCTTTCGTGGGACAGACCCACTTCTTCAGACCATAGCCAGACTGGAACAGACTCTATGGTCTGAAGAAGTGGGTCTGTCCCACGAAAGCTCACCTAGTAAACTATTTTGCTAGTCTTTAAAGTGCTACTTGACTGCTTTTTGTTTTGATAGTGTATAGACTAGCACAGCTTCCTCTCTGTTACTAAAATTAAGTTGTATTTTTAAAAATTTCTAAATTCTATTCGTACATAAACAAGCAAATTTGGATGAATTTTAAATCTGATAATGTTCCTTTTCCAAAGTGCATTTTGTAATCCCTTGAAATAGCCTTGTCATTTTTCCTTGCATACATTTACCTGTCATTCTTTTCCCTGAAGAGAAAGCATACTTCTTAGGCAGCTAGCCTACAAGCCTCAAATATCGTGGCATAATTTTGTAACCTCGGGTTTACAGTTGCACAACACATTATTCAACCTTTAATTTCTGTTAGTACTGGAAAAAAAGTGAACACATGAAAAGGACAGAATCTTCATTACTGATTGTGCAATGCTATCAGCAAAGTGCATGTAAAGTTCCATTGAAAATCGAGCACCAACATAATATTGTAAACCACAATCCAGGTGATCCACTATTTAGACGATGATAAAGATCTTTTACTTTAATTTCTAGTAATAGTAGCAAATGATCAAGAAACCTCTGTTACTTGCATGCTGAAAATTGGTGTCCTTACTGCCAGTTGCCATCTTCTTGGAGATGTGTTTTCATCTTTTTTTTTTTTCATAATTAAAGTTTTTTTTACTGTTTCCCAAAATTATCACAAGAAGACAGTTATTTGCACTAAAACTCAGATTGTACTGGCACCTTTATATATGGTCTGAGCCAGCAAATATGCCATACCTCCTTTTTGCAATCAGTTTTACCTACATTTTTTCAACCAGTTTGCTCCTGCAATAAATGAAGCCAGCTTGAAAACTTTTAAGTCAGGAATATGCCACGGTACAATTTCACAATCACTTTTCTGACTACTGCTGTTATTCCACATTAAGCTCTCCTATTATATTCAGCAGAACTAAAGAATTTGGTAAAAAGAATGGGAGGGATGGCCATCAGAGAACAGCTTTTATTTTCACTGTATGAAAGCAAGCAATGATCTTGTGTTATCTTTTTTTTTTTCCTAGAGTCTGTCAAGCAGTGGAGAGCAGAAGGCAGAATAGCAGTCTGGTTGCACATTCCTATCCTCCAAAGCAAATTTATAGCCACTGCTGCTTTGCAGGGCTTTACTTTTCACCATGCAGAATCAGACTCGTCTACGCTGACACTGTGGCTAGGAGAAGGACCCAGCAGGTTACCAGGATATGCCACACATCAGTTAGGAGTGGCAGGTTAGTTCCAGTAACAATTCTGTTTAGGAAAAGAAAATGTCGATGGTTTAGGACAGGGGTCAGCAGCCCCTGACACAGGTGCCAACAGTGGCATGTGAGCCAATTTTCATGAGGGAGCTCAGCCACACCCCTCCTCCCACGTGCAGCCAGGAGCTTGCTCAAAGCCATGCCCCCTGTGGATTAACAAAAGACCAGCTAATGATGCCAACCACCACCTAAGCTGTAAAGCTCAGTATCTTAATTAATTTGTTAATGAAGCTGTTGTAAGTAGGACTATTAGTGACTTTAAAATATATCACTGGCACTTCGACCATACATAGAGGTCAAACAGTCAAATTTCGGCAACCTGCCTCAGAAAGGTTGCTGACCCCTGGTTTAGGACCTGATTCAGCAAAAAGTCAAACGCTTCCACGCTACACAAACCAGCAGGAATTGTTTGTCGAGGGGCTGGATAACTTTGTGAAGTGCAGTCTGTCATTTAGAAGTGTCTCCATAGAACAAACACATTGTGATGTGTGGGAATTAAAAACAAACTGGTCAGCTGTTGTCTTAGTTTTGAGGATTAAAAAAGTTTTAAACTGTGTTGGGCAATGGAGGGGGCAAGATATGGTCCTGAAGCTTTAACATTTCATCTCTCCTATAGGACACTTTAAAACAAAAACTAAACAAAACCAGGAACTCTACGGCATTCACCCTGCAAAGAACGAAATGTCCTCCAGGAGAGATGGAATGTTTAAACCTGCAAAACTATAAATCAAATGAGAACTAATAAAGTATTTCTTTTTACAAAAACTAAAAGAAATGCATGGGTCTTTTTAACGTATTGTATGGACTGTAAATGTGGACCTGTTCTTCTTGGGTCCACCTAAGCATGCTAAAATACCTGGTTATAGGACTGTATCTCTGATCCTGAAGCACCCCTAGGTGTCTCACTTCCTGCCTTTACCTGGCCATGTGTTAATTCATATAGTTCACCCACTTTTAGACTAGGTCCTGGGCTACAGCACCCAATGGCACAAATGTACTTACCACAAATTTGAGAGAGTGGGGAAGGACAAAAATCATCAATTTTAGGAACTGATGTATATAAGTTAGCTGATCACCATATGATTTTGAGAGCTTGTAAATAGTCATACACTAATTCAAATTAAGAGGTACACACATGAAATGGAAGATAAAGTAAAGTTTAATTACATTGTACAAAGAACATTAACTATAAAGAAACTTTTTTTCCCTCCTGCTTTGCATTATACCACAGCTTTGCAATATTGAATTGCCAGTAAACCACACATTTTTGCAGGGCAAATCAGCAGAGGGCAGCACAGATGAAAATATTTAAGACAAGCCTTGGGTTTGTTTTTTTTTTCTTCAAAAGACATGTTTAAACATGTTTTCCAGAGGTATGAAAATCTCATCATTAAAATATGTGGCATTAAACTAAGGTCAGACAATGCATTCCCTTTGCAAAAGTACAGTATTACGCCTTATGGTTGCAATTTACATATTTGAGAAAATAAAAGTAACTGAAAGGGGATTTTCCTGAAGTAAGATTTGCATAACTCAAAATGTAATGTAAAAAGTTGTAGTTTTAAAAACTACTGTTTTGTACACTGCAGAACCAAAATAATATATGTTGAAAATATCTTTGAAATACTAGCATTTGATTACCTTTTATTGTGGGGCAAACATTTTGGCTGTATTTTATACAAATAGGAAGTAACTTCAAGGGCAGAAGCAATTCAGTTTATTCCAGAAACTGTGGCTTATTGATTTCAAGCACTACCACATAATAACTAAAAAAAAAAAAAACCCTAGTACTTTTTATGTATTTATTTTCTGTTATTGTTTTTAATCCAGGTGGTTTCAGTTAGGTTTTATTTGGAGTTTTTCATGGAAGGAAAAGATCAGGAACACATGATATTGTAAATCAACTGATTTATTTAAATGAAGTTGTACTATAAAGTACTGTTCTATTTTATATAGGTTCTTCTGTATAGATGCATTGGCGGGATTTTTTAAATTACCATTATTATCGTTTACACAACCTTTCATATATGTTCCTGAGAAGGCAAGACAAAGCAAAAAAGCATACACAGTGCACTCGGAAGTGGAAAGTGGTGAAATTTTTGGTCATTCTGAGCTCAAGTGGGAATTCATTCCACAGTTCCAGATCGGATACTGAGAAAACTCTTGACTCCTTCAGTCTCACAGCCCCACCCCGGGTAGAAAATTCCATTGTTTCAGAAAAGCAAAGTTGTTGACCACAGTCTTCATGCGGGACGTTTAGGCAATCTTTTATGTACCTTGTCCCATGAGAATAAGAACTGATGCCCTCAGAAGCCAGTCTAGAGAGCTGAAATCAGGTTTGATGTGTTTGCAGTAGCCACTGATTGTGAATTTACTGCCTCAATTTGTAACTACTTTTCAGCAAAATGCAAAGGATCTTCCAGTCATTTACCATTGAACTGTATGCTGCGTGAAAGGCTGTTACACTATGGCTACATCTACACTACCAGATAAATTCACATTTAAGGCAGTTAGCTCGATTGTACCAAGTGACTATCTTCACTTTAAATACCATTAGCTCGATTTAAGGAGCACTAATATCGATATCATAACATCATTGAAACCAGCTGGGTGTAGCATTAAGTTTGAATTCAAAAGTTCAAATGAAGGTTGGTGTGGAAACGCCATGTCTTTGAATCAGATTCATTAGCCTCCAGAGGCTGAGTGGCACTGCTGCCCCTGGCTCCCGGCTCCCTGCCACTTCAGGGAACCAGGAAACTGACTGGCATTGCTGCACCTGGCTCCTGGCTCTGGCAAGCTAGGTAGTGCAGTGCTGGTCAGTATCCTGGCTCCCCCAGGCTGCAGGGACCTGGGAACCAGGCAGCAGAGTGAGCACCATCAGTGATGGGGGTGCAGCAGGGCCCGGGGCAGGGGAGGGGGCAGAATGAGGGGCTGAAGGAACTGTGGGATAGGTTCCCACGATGCACTGCTGCAACAGTCGATGGTTGGTCATTCAGCATGGCAGCACTAACTCGACTTTGTGTGGAATTTGTGGGGAAGTGAGGATACTCAAAATCAAATTTATAAAACCCAGAATTATAAATCAAATTGAGCTGGTAGTGTAGTGTATGAAATGGTTAAGGGGTCCCCAGACTATGGTCACATCAGCCTGCCAGACCTATCTGTCTGGCTCCAGAGCTACTACCTGGAGAGGCTAACCCCTGGCCCTTCCTTCTCTTTCCCCTCCTACGCAGCATCAGCTCACCACACTAGCCACAGTGCTCTGGTTGAACTGGTTATTAGAAGAAAGAAAGTACATTGAGTTAGAGCAGAGCGAGAATCCTACCACACCCAGTCAGATATTTTTTGTCCAGGTCCAAAGCATTTGGTCAAGATACAGACTCTACAGAAAATGATTTTAAAACCCAGTGATAATGGTAATACTAAATAAAAAGGTTTTTAGGGTCCATTCAAAAGTGTCTCTCAGTCTGCCTTTTCACTACCGCTGCCTTACACAGTTGAACAGAAGCCATAATCTTGGTCATTGCTACACATCATTGGGGCACAACCTATTTTCTGTTATGGGCTGCATCTACAGCTGCTACAAATGATTGTGTAAGATTCCAGCAATTGAGCACATTAGATAGATTAGGAACTGTCTGAAGCAGTTTTGGGAATTTTAAAAACAACTTTCCATAATACCTCAAAATAATGTCAATTTTTAGCTGTTACTGTTTATGGCACAGGCATTCAGTGTTTACAGCCATTACGTGGACCAGAAATGAACTTGGACTGTGAACATCCATTGGCAGCACAAAGTTAAAACTGTTTAATACATTTATTCGTAAGCAGTATCTACTTTTTGTTCTCTACTTCTGGAGAAGAGGAAGGTTTTTTTATATTTCTATCATCTGTTTCCAGAAAGAGAAAAGACACTGGTCACTGAACAAAATAACGTTCTCTTAACTATTGCCTTGGGAGACAATAGGTTGTCTCTTTTCCAGAGAGTCAGCGTGGAAGGTAGTTCAATGTTCTAAGCGTCAGATAGACTGTGTGTAGAAATTCTCTCCACAGTTTAAATGCCAAGGCCTACTGTTGATAGCTAATGAAGGAGACGAGAAGCAGACCACTACAAGCATTTTTCTTTTCTTCTTTTTGCTCTAATCATTACTCGCGACCAGTGCTTTTTTATACAGGTACTTGCCAGTACACCTGGGCACCTCCAGCCATGGGATTGGCTGGGAAGAGGGGGCTGAGAGCCAGCTGAGTATTGGCACCTCTTTTTTACAAAAAAGGCCCTGCTCATGACTGGATGTAGGCACCTCACCATGCTCAGTTACATTGACAGATATTAATTTGCTGGGAGCAGAGAAGAGAAACAGTTGATCCTTCTTTCCAAATAATCCAGACCACTGTTTGCCATTTCTAGTGGCCATTCCTAGTCTCAGAAAGCCGTTTGGCTGAGAAGCATCTTTTTTCTGGAAAAGAACCACTACAGCCTGCATAAAAGTTGATGTCTGCATCTTCTCCCGCCCCCAGCAGGATTCCAGACTAATGTGCTGCTGATGAAGGAAGCAGATATATGACTAATTCCCTAAAGCACGCCCTTTCACAAAGCTTGACTTCAGGACTGCTGTTTCATCTTTTAAATATTTCTCCTACACACAAAGCTCCAATTTCTATATAACGCAGAAAAGGATGTTTTCAATCTAAAAACTTAATTCCTTAATAATTCCCGTATGTGAAAATATTTTCCCCCAATATTTTAGATGTGTGCATCATCAAATGCTAACCACATAGGCTTCCATCCACTCAAAATTGATAGGAACAGTTCTTCCTGTAATTATCAGTATTAAACCAGAGCACAACTGATGTGGAAAAGGCCACTGGAAATTGCATTCACTCTTCTCCTTGTGCTCACCACAGCATGTAAAGATAAAATCTGTCAGAAGGGATGCCAGGGTAGTAAAATACCCATTTTAAAAGGGACAGCTGTCTTTAAATTGGAATCCTTTCAAAAACAGTTACCAGGTGTGATAGAATGATTAGACCTGAAAGCAGACAGGGTTTTAAGAAAAATATGGAAACTTGTTTTCTGCGGAAGTAAGTAATGGGCCAACTGCAATCACCAGAATACACTGCAAGGCTTAATTACTCAGTTAAACCCTTAAACTTGTCATTTTTTTCCATCAAGTAAGGTGGTGCTGTGCCACGTGGGGGTAGTGCTATCCGATAAACAGGTTGACGCAAATACTACTTGCTGATTAGAAAGAATTCAGATTATCTAGTCAGCACAATATCAATGAATATATAAGCTAATTGGCAGAATAGTTTCATCATCAATAAAACCAGTTTCTGAAGTCAAAATGCATCAGTGACAAACAGATGTCATTTTCTGCCTATTTTTCAGTCGAAAAGTACTCCTATCTCTAGAGTGAGAGGACTCATGGACTCATTGAAATTAAGGGGAACTTTGTCATATGATTCACTAGTGTTAGGATTTCAGCCAGGATGATTATTTTCAGCTGGGACCTGATCCAAGGCCCTTTATAATCTATGGAAAGATTCCCAGGAACTTAAAAGAGCATTGGGTTAGATTTTTGTGGAAGAAAGGCATTGATTTCCACGTATGTTTTGCTAGATCGTTTGTAATACTTTTCTTGGCCATGCAATTTTAGTAGAAGTCATTTTACATAAAACTTAAGATGTATTTTTCTTTTATGTTTCTAACCTGCATTCTAAATTTTGGAAAGCATAATCCCTCATATTATGAAATTATAACTTTTATATTTGTAATTTGATGTACTTTGTTAATTTAGCTCAGTCCAGTTTTCTGATGATAAATCACCTTCCAGGATAAGCCTAGCGTAAACTTGCACTGAACACCAACGAATCTCCAGAAAGGTTTGCTTAGCTCATGTAAAATTTTGAGATAGGTTCTAGATGCTTGCTTTCTAAAGTTATCAGAAAAATATTCTTTCCCCAACAGGTGCTGCATTAGATGTAGACACTGGAAAAGTATTGGTTGTACAAGATAAAAATAAAGTAAGTTTGTTATATTATTCCAGAATTCTTATTAATCCTAAATGGGATTTGCATACTGTATAAAACAAAGATCTTTTAGCTTTCATTTCTAATAAGTTAGAATAGTTAAAGTTTACTTTCTCCGCAGGTATTTTTGAATACTTAACTATAGACTACTAAAAATATATATATATATTTGAAAAGGAATAAGAAACTGTGAATTTTGAAAGGTGCTGTATTGCAGACTGTTCTCACAGTTTTATTAATTTTAAATGGATAGAAATTGAATAAACTTGTATTGTGCTTAACTGAATGTTACACCACTTGACAAGTACCTGAAGAAGTTGTATGGCCAATCAAAAGAGGGGCAAGGTGGGAAGGTAAGGGTCAAAATGTTCCATTGTAGTCAGTGGGAAAAGTCTCATTAGCTGCATCTACACATGCCAGCTACTTCGAAGTAGCCGCGCCAACTTCAAAATAGCACCTGCCACATCTACACATGGCGAGCACTATTTCGAAGTTGAAATCAACGTAAGGCGGCGAGATGTTGAAGTCGCTGTCCCCATCAGGAGATGGGAATAGCGCCCTACTTTGACGTTGAACGTCGAAGTAGGGCACGTGTAGACGATCCGTGTCCCGCAACATCGAAATAGCGGGGTCCGCCATGGCGGCCATCAGCTGAGGGGTTGAGAGACACTCTCTCCAGCCCCTGCGGGGCTCTATGGTCACCGTGTGCGGCAGCCCTTAGCCCAGGGCTTCTGGCTGCTGCTGCTGCAGCTGGGGATCCATGCTGCATGCACAGGGTCTGCAACCAGTTGTCGGCTCTGTGGATCTTGTGCTGTTTAGTGCAAGTGTGTCTGGGAGGGGCCTTTTAAGGGAGCGGCTAGCTGTTGCCCGGGAAGTGCTTGTCCGCCCTGTGACCCTGTCTGCAGCTGTTCCTGGCACCCTTATTTCGATGTGGGCCGCTTCGGTGTGTAGACGCTCCCCTGCAGTGCCTACTTCCATGTGGTGCTGCCCAACGTCAATGTTGAATGTCGACGGCACCAGCCCTGGAGGACGTGTAGATGCTATTCATCGAAATAGCTTGATTTTGCTACATCGAAATAAGCTATTTCGATGTAGCATACACGTGTAGACATAGCTATTGTGTTCTGTGGGGCCTAGATTTCACCCTAGCTCATATGTATAACATACACACACCCACTGACTTACATTTTTCTTTACCAATTCATTTTTGAAAAAAAACAGAAGGAGACACGTGTAATATGCTAATTATTTCAATGACTGTCTGCTCCAAGAAACCAAGAAAAATAGATGGTTATATTGTGTTTATATTTTCTCTGTTGACAAATACTGAAAAGATCTGAAGTACTGTTGTAGTCAAACAATATTTATGTAACAATCAAAAGGTTTAGCGAAAGATACCAAAGTTCAGTTAAAGAATGTTTAGGTTGCTATGTCACAGTCAACTCTTCCATGACCCTGTTCTCAGTACACCAGTATTTTATGTATATATTACACGTGCTCATTGTTTGTGTATCATGCACAGTATTTGAGATATATTATATTGACATACATTACTACAGAAATTTTTAAATGATGATGGACTGGTTTTAAAATGTAGAGTAGATTTGTTAGTGATCCTGTTTATGTTTACAAGTAAACATAGATTACATTAACTGCAAGGGGTACTTCTCTATGTTGTTGCAGGCATTGGTGTATCACAAAGGTCATTTCATTGGCATCATCATGGGGTGGCTGAGAAGGGTGCATGACATGTGACTCTTTAGGAATTCTGGTTTGTTTAGAAGGCTCCAGAGTGTTACTTTCTTCTCAGACCAGAAAATTAACATTGAGGGTATGGAAATGCCCATAGTGATTTTGGGTGACCCTGATTACCCCTTGTTCCCTTAGCTCATGATGCCTTACAGAAGCACCCTGGTCTCCAGTATGGAGCTCTTTAACTACATGCTGAGCAGGTGAAGAATGGTGGTAGAATGTACCTTTGGCCATACAAAAGCCAGATACAGGTGTTTTTTGACCCACTTAGACCTCAGTGAAGTAAACGCTACCCTTGTCAGTGGGGCCTGCTGTCGTCTTCCTAACATTTGTGAGGTAAGGGGGGAAAGTTTCATGCCTGTGTGTGGGGCAGAGGCAGAGATCCTGGCAAGAAATTATCAGCAACTAACCCTCAGGGAAAACAGGAAATCCCAGAAAGAGGCACTGAAAATCAGGGATGCCTTGAAAACCAAGTTTGTGAATGAACGTGAAGGTTGTTAGCTAGTTTCTCACCCCAAACCATGCTGTTTCCTTGCCCTTTATGAACTGCCCCCCCACATCAACTGTGCAACAGCTATCACCACCCAACCAGCCCAAAGCATGTTAACCGATAAAGGAAACTCTTTTTCCAGTAAATAATGTTTTTATTTAGGAGGATACTAATGGAAGAGTGGGGGAATATAGGAGAAGAAAGGACAATAAGATCATAGTCAAAGGTTAGCTTTCTGGTGGATGTTGATTTTGTGGGGCTATGAAGCTGGGCTCTCGTGACCTCTCTCCCCCCCGCCACCCCGTTCTGGGTCCCAGTCAAGAGGAGGGTGCTGAATGTGTGGAGGGCTGAGCTATGGGGGCAGGCATTAGTTGGACAGGGGATGCAGGGCCAGGAGCTGGTGAGTGGACTGACTGGCTTGAGGGAGGTCTCAAATGATGGTGCCTGTGTTGGCTGGTGGATGCATTGCCTCCAGGGAGGAGAATGACCAGGGTAAGTGTGGCATGTATTGGTGAGGCCTGGAGTAGCCTGGGAGTGCTTTGCCTCTAACAGAGGAACGTAATGTGTATGGATAGGGAGTCATGTAATGGAGCATTTGTTGAGGTGAGGGGTGCTTTGTTCACTGACTTTTTATCAAGCACAGCTTCAGTTAATTCACAGGTTGCAGATTGTGATTTCTGTAGCAGAGAATTAATTAATTTTATTTGCTTGCCCATAAAGGACATGAATCAGTCATGCATTGGTTCGTGAGAGTCCATCATTTCTTTTCTCCAGTCACAGAGCTGTTTTTTCCTTTGTGACTACATCAAAATAATTTTCCAACAATTCAATATGAGTCTTCTTCCTCCACATTTGATGCAACTTATCTGCTGGACTGGGTCCTCTTTGTCTTTTACCAGGATTGTTTGCTGCAAAAAAAAAAAAAAATTAGAAATAATGTCATTAGCAATAGCAACATTTGTATCTTTACTCTGAACAATGACCATACTGACTGAAAGAATGGCTCTCTGTCTTTATGGACAAACATATTGCAACTGCAAAGTCACTCTGGTTACTCTTAGAATCATAGAATGCTAGGACTGGAAGGGACCTTGAGAGGTCATCGAGTCCAGCCCCTTGCCCTCATGGCAGGACCAAGTACTGTCTAGACCATCTCTGATAGACATTTATCTAACCTATTCTTAAATATCTCCAGAGATGGAGATTCCACAAACTCCCTAGGCAATTTATTCCGGTGTTTGACTACCCTGACAGTTAGGAACTTTTCCTAACGTTCAACCCAAACCTCCCTTGCTGCTGTGTAGTGGGTTTGCCTGGAGTGGTTGCTGCTTAAAACAGCACCTGGACTTCAAAGCGGCTGCTCCAGGAGATGCATGAGTTCTGCCCTTCAGCTGGTAGGTCTCAGACAAAAAATCATCAGAGACTCACGAAACTTCCCATGCGTTCTAGGTGGCCAAACGAGACATCAGCCTCATAAGACTAACAGAAAGCGATAAGGAAAGATTGCTTATTCTGTCCAGGTACCATGTTGGTAAAGTACCTGTCTAAGACCTTCAGTGAGATGTCCAAACAGGATCCACACTCCATCCCCAGACATATTAACACCCACAACCACAACATACTATTATCAGTAGAAAAAAAAGCCCCCTTACCAGAAGTGCCCTCTCCAAGATCCATGTTGGCCTCTGAAGCTGCCTCCTGAGTTAAGGGGACAGGCTCCACTGGCTCCAGCTCGATAAACATCTCCTGGCTTTCAGGATCTACTTCTATGCTGGAATGGACTCTAGTGTCGTCCACTGCTTCCACATCAGGACGCACTTCATCATACTCCCGAGGAACACAGGAGTCGATACGACTTCTTGTTGGGGGGAAGAGATTGTGTCCGTCCTCAGAACTGTGTGAAGCTCATTGTAGCATCGGCATTTCTGGAGAGATGCCCCAGACCTACTGTTGGCTGTCTTGCATTTCTGGTAGCTCTGCCTTGGCTCCTTGATCTTCATGTGGCACTGCTGAGTGTCCCTGCTGTACCCTTTCTGCATCATTTTTGCATAAATATCAGCATTCCTCTTGCTGGATTTGAGCTGAATGAAAATAGCTTCTTTCCCCCACAATGAAATGAGGTCCAAGAGCCCCGATGCGGCTCTTTTGTGATCTTGGGAACTCATGACTACAAGGTGTGCTGTAGAGATGTGATCCACACATCTACTTGCCTCCCTAGCCAAAGAGGAAAGGAAAGCTAAACAAAATTCCCAAGCTGATGACTACCACTTCCTGTCATCTATTTCCAGCTGATCTGGAGAGCAGCGGGGGTAGAGTGATGACCGTAAAGGACACCTTGAGGGGCACTGTGGGACAGTTTAAAGGCTAATAAAATCTATTTTAATAACGCTGCCATGTACATTTGTGTAGTTTGACTTTGTAAATTAGCGTTACTGTGGGGGGAAGTCAGCATTACAAAAATCGACCTTCTGAGTGCTGGGGTGTAGATGGATAGCTTATAAAATCAAGCTTAGATGCTTAAATTCAACAGTCTCCTAGTGTAGACCAGGCCTTAGGCACAGGGACTTTTTATTCGAAGTCCTTGATTTTCTTTAGACTAAAAGTTATAGACAGCTACAACACAGACACCATTAATGCCAATTCCCCCACAAAAATGGCCTACTTAGGTACCCTCACCCCTGCATTAAAAATGAACCCCAAACACAGTGTAATTGAAGACACGTGTATTATACACCCCAGCAACCTCATGACTATATGATGACCACCTTGGCTTTTGTCTTCTCCAACCAACCACACTTTCCCCATGTAGGCCATAGGCTAACTTTAGCACCATTCCTTTATTCTTCCTGTATTTATGCAGACCTTTGCAGAATCTCAGGAAAGCCAATAGCTCTCATTAAACTCTTTGAGTCAGGGATTCCATTTCTTTGTTTTGTAAAGTGCCAGGTGCATCTCTAACATGATGTAATATTCTTTGTCCAGGATCTAGAGGAGCCACAACAACATGCATGGAAGTACTTAATGTCTCACATACACTTTCATTCTTGGCCTCTTGAGGTTGCCAAGCAAGAGTGTCAATTGTGGTAATGGTGGTTTTTGTGATGTGGAACTGTACTGAGACCACCAAACATCCATCACACGGTAATGGCTTCCAGTTACTACCAAGATTGCTTACATTTAAACCAGTCAAGTGGTGAAAGGCTCCTTATTTCATAACCAGATTCTTGACTCATTTCCCCATTTCATGTGGTAAATTCAAGGACAACAGAACTCATGTGTTACTTCTGTTTTGGTTAAAGGTTTGTTTAAGTGAATAATCTATTTGAAATTTAAACTGAATCTCTCCGTCATAACACCATAGGCTATAATTAGTTGGGAGTAGACATTTTCTGCAAATGGCAACGTAAGTTGTAATTGGATGCACTAACTTCCATTTTCTGTAATTAAATTTAAGCCACCATCCTACTAGCCACATTTTCCTCATAGTGAAATAACTAGCAACAGACTTATTCTCAGTGATCAAGCTAAGCTTTACTTCAGTTCACAGCTAGTTGCAGCAAAGCTAATGTCCTTAAATGAAAGAGTATATTCATAGGCAGGCACAATTATACAATATGTTGAATTGGTAATGCAAGAGTTCAGGGAAGAGAGGCACCCCTCTACAGGAAGTAAAGTATTAACTTTGAATTTTTATTAGCTGTAGAGCAAAACTGTGAGGACTTCTGTGTAGTGAAGCCTCCAAGCTCAGTTTGAGTAGTTGCCACTTAATGCAGAAATTTGGCATGCAATCTCTAAGAGCCAGAACAGGCTCTTGTTATAGGTGGAAAGAGTTTCCAGAATAAGTGAAGAAAATACAGATCCTACCAGTTTAGAAATAATATTTTCCTAGTCCTTGGAATGAGCATGTAACAATAAAAATAATCTGCTTAAGTTTCAGCAGAACCCAGTAAATAATCAGATAGCAAAAAAAGAAAAAACAAAAAAAAAACCCCTATATCTCCTTTATATTTGTAATAGCAAAAAAAATATTAGTTTCCTAAAAAAATTGTACATTTCAAGGTTTGTCTTGCTGCCTCAGCCACCCTGCAGTACAAAAGCATGAGCTTGCTTTCCACTCAGAATGCACAACACAATTCCTGCCATACAGTATCAGACTTTGGGAACAAAAAGGTGGTTTTCCTCCATATGTTGCCCAAGAAAAGGTAGAGGATGCTGTATGCGCAGAATGATGGAACTTTAAAGAGAGAGGGGTGAACTTTTGCATAGCTCCACAACATCTCATTTTCGGGTGATGCAGAATAAAATTGGCACAATCCAGGCCTCAGTACATCCAGCTCTCTGCCAGAATACGACTGATGTGGTATGCAAGCAAAAAGTGAACTTACTTTTCACCAATTTACAGGAATTTCTTGCGGGTGCAACAAGCATGTTTACAGATGTTCCAGTTGATGTAGTGCACTTGGACTTTCCAAAGATCTTTACCAGGTCCAACGTCAAAGGCTGTTAAGTAAAGCAAGGTTAAAAGCTAGAAAACAAAGGGTAGGACTAAATGGTTAGTTTTCATAGGTGAGATGTAGATAGTGGAGTACTACTAGGTGGTATACTGGGACCTGCATTGTTCAGCATATTAATAAATGATCTGTAAAATGGAATAAACAGTGGGGTACAGGTAGCAAAGTTTGCAAAAGACACACTCTTACTCAAGATGGTTAAGTCCAAAGCTCACTGCTAAGGGTTACAAAGAAATCTCACAAAAGTGGATGACTAGGCAACAATATGGCAGACAAAATTTAATGTTGATAAATGCAAAGTAATGCACGTCAGACAGCATAATCCAAACTAGACATACAAAATAATAGGGCCTAAATTAGCAGTTACAACGCAAAAGATCTTGGAGTAAAAAATTTCTGAAAATGTCTGTTCAGTGTGCAACTACAGTAGAAAAAAATCTTCCTATCTTAGGAACCATTAGGAAAGTGATCTACAATAAGGCAAAAAAATATGCCACTATATAAATCGCTGGTGTACCTACATCTTGAATACTTTGTTCAGTTCTGATTGCCCCACTTCAAAGAAGATAAATTAGAATGGGAAAAAATATGGAGAAAGGGCAAAAATATTTAAGGGTATAGAACAGCTTCCGTGGGAGGAGAAATTACAGATGGCGACTGTTCTGCTTAGAATAGAGATTATTTGAGAGGAGATATGATAGACAGCCATAAACTGTTCATTAGTGGTTTGTGGGTGAGAAAAGTAGTTTCAGTAATCATTCATATCCGGTATCAGGAACTCTCAAATAACCAGGATTTTAACCAGAAATAAATTTTAGTTACATTTGCCGTAAGTACTGTATAGTGAAAGTAAATACAAATAAATACAGTGTAAGTTTACAGTGTACAATACTACTGTTGTTGGTAAATAAAATACTGTGCCTACATTTTTGTTTGTTTCTTAATATCTAATCTTGTTTTGCTAGGTATACTCTCTAGGATCCAGAATATTTGAATATTGGGCAACCTCTTGGTCCTGGGGCTGCCAAATATGAAAGAGTTTACTATATTTACCCCTTCACATAACACAAGAACCAGGGTGTCACCTAACGATATCAGTAGGCATCTGGCCTGAACACAAGCAGAAGGAAGTACTTCACACAATGAACAGTCAATGTATCAAACTTGTTGCTGGGCCAAAAGGCATAACAGGGTTCAAAAAAGAATTAGCAACTTCATGGAGGAGAGATCTACAATGACTATTGGCCAAGATGGTAAGGGACAGAACCCTATATCTGGGGCTACTTCTGCCTCTCCTCCATGAGGCAGAACACTTTCCTTGACAGAATCTGTCAATAAAAAAAGCTGTCTGGATGTTCCAGGGGGCCCTCTGTCAATAACAGGGCTTCCAGGTCCCTGGGCAGCCCTGTCTGCTGTGTTTCCAGTTGGCCATTCTGTCAAGAGAGCAGCCAGGAAGTCTGGCCGTTCTCTGTTGACACAAGTTTTTTCGGAATGTATCTTCTGGCAGCAACTTCTGTCAACAGATCACTCTAGTGTAGACATAGCCTGAGTTTTTCTGAACCTCAGACTGCGAGAAACTGGGACTAGATGACAGAATTATTGAATAATTACAGTTCTGTCTGGTTGTTGTGGACCATCTGGCAGCAATCCCTGTCAGAAGATAAGACAGAGGAATGCTGGCCCAGTGTGGCTATGCTTATGTTCTTCGGAATTTTTTGTCATTTTCCCCCCAAAAATGACACCCCCTGCAAAAAATGGAGACCAGTTTAAATGAGGTATTTTGAAAGTTGAAAAATCACTCAAGTATATTTGTGTGATGCATACTGAATGTGGCTGCCATCTCGAAAATATTTTAAGAGATCTTTGTGTGGTGCCATGAATGAGGACAATTAGACAGAAAGATTTGCAGGTACTGAAAACAAATTCTGAATGCCAGCAAATATATACATATTGTCCAACTACATTTTTATAATTCAAATCCTTTTCTCCCATGAGAATGTTTTTCCATATAATCAATGGACAGTACCCAGTAGCTTTGCATAAAACAAAAAAATTACTCTTTTTCCCCAGCATTATTTTCATTATATTTTTCTACATTAATCTCAGGAGATTAACTTCCTGGTAACATTTTAACTGTTGGTTAGTTTTAAAAATGTATACTATCTAATCTAACAGCTGCAGGATCTTGGCCATGTTTACCAGTTGCAGTTCTTATTTCATTATCCAGTGCGCACATTACTACTCTTAACAAACAACAACTTTTGATGGAAATTAGTGACCAGTTGAGTGCGCTACTGAGTGCTCAATCAACAAAGCATCTGGGAAGTGACCACTAGTTACTACTGGCAGTAGGACTCTAGCTACGTCATTTGAGAGGAAACCAGACATTTAAAAAAAAAATTATCCAGCCATAGAGGATTTGCCTGGCCATTGCGATCAGGACATAACTATCTTTAAATTGACCCCATCTCCCTAAATGCAGTTTATGAAATATCGTGTCTCATGTTTTCAAAGAAACTTAAGGTGAGAAGAAATTATTAGATCATCTGTTGCAGTGGTTCTCAACATATTTACCATTGTGAGCCACAGCTATGGATTTGTATATACTACGTGGGCCACATCCACACGAGATATAGATGACCTGTACAGCTACTACCCCTCTCCAGGGTTTAGAATTTATTATATGGCAAGCAATATGATCCATTTCAACATTGGCAATGCGTACCAAGAGTGTTTTACATTAACAAAGTAAGTCAAATATTAACTGTTCAAATTAATTTTATGTGAAAGTGGCAAGGCATATTTCTACCCTCACTGCACTGGGCTGAGCACCCTGAGAGTGTAGGTATGGAGACTGCTTGCAAAGATGGGGAGCCCTGCCCATTGCAGATCACCCCCAGCCAGGGACTGCCCCCATGCATACAGCCCCCCAGCCAGAGATTTCAATTGTTGCAAGGCTGCAGTTTATCTTGAATAATTAAAATAATTTGATTCTGCTGAACTTCAATAAGATTCTGTATTGAGTCACATAAAAAGTCGATTTTATTTTTCTACTCCATAAAAACAAATGACAAGTTTACACTACATGGTTATTACAGACACTAAACACTTTAAAGCCAGTGCAGTTTAGAACAGTACTACAATCATACCTATTTGAAGATTAAATATGTACAGTTATTTTTAAAAAGCAAAAAAACTGAAGTAGAATACATTAGTGATTAAATATAAGATTATACAGTCTATATCTATAGCAGCTTCTTTCATGTCTAACTACTTATTTTATCTAGTTAACTAGCAGCAACTTTGTCTAATGACTGTTAGACAGTTTATACTTTCAATCAGTAGATGTCTTCTTCCAATATTTCATATAGACAGGTAGCTGTCTGATCACATTAGCAAAAAAGAGAAGTTTTATTGAAATCTTTACTGATAATTATGGAAGTAATTAACATGTCACCACCTAAAAGTTCATGTACTTATTCAGTTGAGTAGGCATTCTAGAGGAATCCTTTTGTATTAGGGAGAACAAAACAGACTGTGCCTTACTAAATATTTTCTCCTCCATTATAGACCACAAATGCATGGAAGTTTCCCGGAGGCCTGTCCGACCCAGGAGAAGACATTGGTAAGTCTCACGACAGTGTTTCAAATCCATCAGCAGTGTAAGCAATCATAACTCCATCAGTCTAAAGCAGTTTTGTAGGATCACTCTTGTGAGATGGTTGGTATCTTATTTAAATTGGTGTCCGAGAGGTGGGAGGACATAACCCCACATCTTAAAACTGACCCTTCAGCCGAGGGTGCCCAATGCTTCACCATGTTCAGTGCATATTTAACACATTTTTCTACAGTCTTCATGAAGAGCAGTGTTTGATTTCTAGACTTATTTGACATTGTGTCATATGAAAACCCAAAGTGTAAAGAAGATTAATATAGCATAGAAATTAATGAATTCAGATACTTCAGGCACCTGGAGCACCAGGTGATAAAACTCAGCAACATTCTGAGTAAAAATTCCTGATACTCAGTACCTATCTGTACCATGGAAATAACTACGTGTCTTCTCCCATCCTGGGTCCATCTTGTTTGTTTAGATCGGAAGCATTTTCAGGCAGTAACTGTCTCTTTTACCTAGTAATACAGTGCTTACCAAAATGAGCCCGTTTTCAGCAGGAGACACTAAGCACAACTGCATCACAAAGGCTACATCTACACTAGGGAAAAACTTCAAAAGGGCCTTGCAAATGGCCAAATCGGAGAATACTAACGAGCGCTGAAATGAATGTTCAGTGCCTCATTAGCATGCTGCTGACCATGGTACTTCAAAAGTGCCGGGTTTTGCTCACACACAGCTCGTTTACACAGGGGTCCTTTTCAAAACGACCCTGCAAACGTTGAAATCCCCTTATTCCTATCAGCTGATTTTGACATTTGCAGGGTCTTTTCGAAAAGGACCCCCGTGCAGACAAGCTGCACTTGAGTGATATGTGGCACTTTCAAAGTGCTGCAGCTGGAAGCATGCTAATGAGATGCTGAATATTCATTTCAGCGCCTCATTAGTATTCTCCAATTTGGCCACTAGAATGGCCCTTTCATAGTTTTCCCCTAGTGTAGATGTAGCCAAATAGTCATTACTCTTAAAGTAAAGGTAAAAACTGACTCAAGAGTTGAGGAAATACTTCACTTAATAGTACAGTACTGCTGAAGTTCTGTCGAAAGGTACAGGACCAATGAGTTTACATAGCAGAAGGTTTTTTGCATAAGGAGAGACTACAGGTTTTTCTGGATAAAGGAGACATTATGTAGGTCTTGGGTTCAAAGATTCCTTCCAGTGGGTAGTACTCCAGTCTTCACTCTTATATTAATACATTTTCCTCGCAATACTGTTTGAGATTTGAATATCTGCACCTTGCTGATGACTAAGATCAGGCAAAAAGAGGTTAGCATGGGTGGACTAATACAGAAAATGTCTGGGAGGAGTGGGGACAGGCTGATATCTGCTAACTCCTTGTCCTGCAGCTTAGCCACAAGTGTTTTCTTTCCCACACATCCAATTGAACATCAGTTGATGTTGCATGTATAGTTTTTGAAACATGAGCTTGCATGTTAAAACATTTATGTTTGCCTATGAGTAGATCGTGGCATTATTATACATAGTATGTTTGCCTGTTCTGAAAGGAAGTCTGGTTGGACAAGGATGGAAAGGGAAGGGATCTGGGGAGAGCTTTACATTACTGATGGGCAAAGAATGGCCAGTACTGACCATGGCTCCACTGTAGGAGTGCTATATATAGGAGTGCCAGGGACGTCCCTCTAAAATAGGTGAGGCTGTAGCTGTTGCTGGGCATGACAGCAAATAGGATAATAATAACTGGGAAAAACATATGTTTCTTAAAGTTTCCTTCATACCAATATTAGAACATTAAGATGTGATGTAGTAAATAGTTACTGTATTTTAAGATATAAATTAATGAAACGAAATAAAATAAACAGAACTTTATTTTTTCCTTCATTTACATTAAGCCTCAAACATTTATGGGCCTAATTTTCAAAAATTTCAGAGTGCAGGTACCATGCTTTGGAGATCAGTGTTTAGCCACATGTACCAGTTTGCACAAGCAGCTGCAGTAGTTTTGGGAAACAAATTAAGCACAAAATTTGCATGCATTTTGGGGCTTGCTGATTTTGGAAACTCAAGCCCTAAGTAGTCCTTCTATTTTAACTTGTCATATAATATTTTAAAGTATTAAAAAATAAGGCAACTAAAACAAGGCACTACATCTTGAAGAAAAGCTTAACTAAAATCCCTGGTCTAATGATTCTGTCGTAGCATGACATCCTTCAGCATTGCTCTAGTTCCATCTTTTTACTCCTTTTCCCTGTTAAGTTGCTACAGAACTGCACACAAAACTGTAGGGAATAACATTTGCTTTCCTCTTCTGTTTAACCTGTGAAGACTAACTCTGCCCACCTTCCATTAGAACTTCAATGATTACAGCCAGAGGAGTGTCAGACATGGAGTCAGAGCACTTCCCTCTCCCCACACACAAAAACCTGGAGTAGCTTTGTAGTTAATACTGTAATAAAATGCTCTGCAGACATTTATATAGTATCATCCCCCCTCAACCCTTGCAGACTGTGCTCATGTAACTAGTCCTATGAAGTTCAATCCAGTTACTCATGGGCTTAACTTTAAGCATACATAGAAGTATGTCCTGAAATTCAGTGATTACTAAAAACCCACAATTTATATCTTGTATACTTCTCACATTTCAAGATGATTTGCAGGTGAGGGAGAGTCACGAAAAAGTTTCTTGTTAAAAAGGAATGCAATTCTGTTAATTAGTAACTAGAATGTTGGTTTATATTTAACTGCAGAAAATAGCCTAGCAAAGTAGCCATGGGCATTTAAATACACAAAACACAGCCAGTTCTTTACCACGAGGATAAAGAAATGTCTATTCACTCATTCAAAAATTACCCCAATCAAGAGGGTTTGTGAAGTTTTTCGTGACCTTTTGTTACTTGGGGTTAAAGTTAAGCATATTTAAGAACCTTGCTGAGTCCCGTCCAAAAACAGTTAATGGTTGGCTAATGCACCAAGAGGGTTTGTGAAATTTTTCCCTGATGTGGTCACCTCATCTCAAAAAGGGTATCTTGGCACTGGAAAAAGTTCAGAAGAGGGCAACAAAAATGGTTAGGTGTTTGAAAGAGCCATCATATGAAGAGAGATTAAAAAGACTCTTCTCACCTTAGAAAAAAGGAGAGTAAGAGGGGGTGTGTGGTAAGTGTATAAAATCATGACTGGTATAGAAGATAAATAAGGAAACATTGTTTATTTGTTCTCATAACACCGGAACTAGGGGCCACCAAATGAAATTTTTAAGTAGCAGGTTTAAAAACGAAAGGAAGTATTGCTTTTCACAATGCACAGTCAGTAAACCCTCTGCTGGAGGACAGTGGAAAGATCAGGGCTTTAACAGGGTTCAAAAAGGGTTCAAAAATTCAAGAAGGATAGCTGCATCAACGGCTATTAGCCAGGATAGGCAGGAATGGTTCCCCTCTGTTTTTCAGAGGCTGGGAATAGGTGACGGGATGGATCACTTGGGCTATGTCTACACTACAGAGAGCTTTCAAAAGAAGCTCTTCCAAATCTCTTCTGAAAGATTGTCCACACACAAAAAAGCGGATCAAAAGAGCGATCTGCTTTTTCGAAAGAGAGTGTCCACACTCACTTTCGAAAGAATGGATTAGGGATCGAAAAAGACAGTTCTTCCAAAAGAAGGGCCCTGCGGAGCATCTACGCACATTTTGTTTCAAAAGAAGCTTTCAGAAGGGGGCACTCTTCCCAAAACAGGAAAGGAAGAATGATTTTGAAAGGAGCACCATATTCTTTCGATGCACTTTCAAAAGAACACTTTTTGTGCGTAGACGCTCCAAGGGCTCTTTTGAAAGAGCTCTCTTCTTTCGAAAAATCTTTTGAAAGAACTTGCTAGTGTAGATGCAGCCTTGGTGATTACCTGTTCTGTTCATTCCTTCAGAGAGGAGCCTGTCATAGGCCAATATCAGAGGAAGGGCTAGAAGGACCTTTGGTTTCACCCAGTGTGGCCGTTCTTATGCTCTTATGGCTAACTTTTGGCAGATGAGGATATTAGAGCCCTCTTGGAATCTTCGATTTTGATTGCCATTCTGAGTTAACTCAGGCTTTTAGTCAGCGGAGGGACTGGGTCTAAACATGGGAAGTCAATGAGTTACCCTGCCAACCATTAGCTGTTCTAGTACTCAGACTCAGCAAGGTTCTTTTAAAAAATGGTGAAATTTAAGCACAAGTAACTCTGTGAATGTGCTCATGGAACTTCCTGAACTGGGCCCAAGTTACTGAGGTTTCTTACCCCCCTACACTCGTACAGATTTTTACAATGAGAAATGCAAGACATATTTCTCTGTTCTTGGTCAATATACAGAAGATTTCCAGAAGCAAAGTTAAAAGGAATAATCTGTATGAATTTTCTATGCATCAATAGACTTTGTAGTATCATGGCAAAATAATATAAGTGACATGTCATATAGCCATCAAGGATAAGTTTGAAAAGGGCTAAAGCATCCCCATGTTTTGTAGGGGAATAGTTTATACAATTTTACATCAGTAAGATGAATTGTCTACTTTCTGCCACTAAGCTAATTGATCTGCTCCCACAATCAATGCAAAAGGAAAAAAAATCAGCCTTTGAAAATAAACCTAAAATGGATTCATTAAACTGAAAAACATTCAGCAAATCCTTTCGATAAGAGCAAGTTATACTGCCTTGGTGCATCTGTTTCAGAGCTACACTGTACTTGTACAGTATCAAGGAACATTCATCATTTTGTAGGTTATCCCCAAGAAAAGCAAAAAATAGTCCATTGCAATTAGTTTTCCTCAAAGAACTAAACACCAAGATTACTATAATACTGGAGTTTATAGCCTTTACAGTCTCAAAAAGGTGTTGCCTTCAGCAATGCTTTAGGAACTGGAAATCTTTCACAATAAACAATTCTTGAAATATAGTCTCCACATGTACTGTAAGAATATTTCTTTTCATTTAGGAGACACAGCAGTTCGAGAGGTTTTTGAAGAGACTGGCGTAAAGTCAGAGTTCAAGGCCCTCTTAAGCATAAGGCAGCAACACAGGCACCCTGGAGCCTTTGGTAGATCAGACATGTATATCATCTGTCGCCTGCAGCCTTCCTCATTCAACATCAGTTTCTGCCAAGAGGAGTGCCTGAGCTGTGAATGGATGGATCTTGAGGAACTTGCCAGGACCAAAGACACTACCCCCATTACCAGTCATGTAGCTAAACTGCTACTTTATGGATACAAAGAAGGATTTGAAAAGATTGATATAACTATGAAAGAATTTCCAGCTGTTTACACAGGCCTATTTTATAAACTGTACCACAGGGAGCTGCCAGATACTTACAAATTCATGACAGAATCATCATAAGTTTCACATTTTACTAAATAATTTAGAATGGATTATCTTAAATTGTGAGCTTACTTATACCATATTATAATACTCTTGGACATTGTTCTTGCTGAAATTCAATATTTACTCTTATATTTTCTATTAAGATATATGTAGATATATTTCTTTTAAAAGGTAAATATTCTTGTAAATGTGTGCACATCTTTAAGTTTCCTTTACACTGTAAAGCTAACATAAGGCTAATATAATAGCTCTAACTAGAGGAAAATAGGTTAAACACTCATGTTAAAATTTTTATATAATTTTCCTGGTGCTTTTTCTTCTGCACACTGGCACAATTGTTTCAAAACATACAGTAACATTAAGATTATATTATTCAAACTTATTTAGTAATCCAACATCTGCAAAATCAGTTATCAAACATTTGGAAGGAATGGAGGAAACTACCATTTTAGAGTGTTATGGCATAGATTTTAGAATCCACCACTGAAATCAGCTTTTGGCGGACATCGGGAGAAAAAGGATAGCTTTCTGTCCTGGTCCAGTTTTTGGTCCGGGTTTGTACTGTCCAGTTCTTTTCAGTGCCACGTACCAATCAGAGTATTTCCGTGACCGGTAAGTATTGTAGTTGTTTGATTCCAAGCGCTCAAAAAAGAAACATTCCTCAGTCACGCATTTCTGAAAGGGAAAGAAAAATACATCATTTGTATTCATCCCTGTGGCATAACAAATTACTCCCTTAAACACATGGGAGTTCCTACAAATGAGAGGAGTTAGTTGATGATTCAATTTTTTTGTATCACACAATTAGGGATATTAATTCCTTGAAATTTATGTTCTTCAGAAGAGAATATTAAATTTATATTGATATTTAAAAATACATGAAAGCAAACATTAGGGTTAGATTACTTCAACTGTCTTCATCCACTTCTTGTTCCTTTACATCATTTATCAAAAATGATGGAAGAACCCACTCTGCTATAGCTATTGGTAGCTCCTGGATTTCCAAGCCACTTATACTGTTACTGGGATAATTAAAATTAGATGTCTTTAAGATTAAATCTAACAAGTATTGGAAATTATATTTATTCTAGTCATTGTTATAGGGGAAGCTAAGAGAAGAAAAAGTCTACTAAATTTTACTCCATTTCAGGTAATATGCTTTGCACTTACACATTTTGGAACCCAGGAAAATAAAGTTTATTTAAATAGAGATTATAAAGGGAAAATACCATGCCCTGATTGTGGCACAGATTACTGGCCTCATAACTGGTAACACCTAATATCATGGAACTGGAAGAGACCTTGAGAAGTTGTCATTGAGTCTCTCCCTGACAGATTTTTTTTTTTAAATCTAACCTGCCCCAGACCCTTGAAAAGCATCCTCAAGGATTGAGCTCACAAACCTGGATTTACAAGGCCAGTGCTCTAACCACTAAGATATCCCTTCTCCACCTACATAGAGAGATACTTTAAAATACATTTTCCTTATCTAAAGCTAACTCCTACTTGACAGTAAACCGTGCCTGACTTATTTCTTGAAAGATTTACAGATACAAGATTCAGACTGGTAATCCAATTAATCTTTAGGATACTGAACCAGACTAACGAATTTATTTCGGGTACAAGCTTTCATGGGCTGGAGCCCACTTTGTCAGTCACAGAAGAGTTATATCATTTTTGATGCATACAATCTTTGATGCTACACTTTCAGCACAAACCAGTTATTGCAGTTTTACTTTATTCTTTAAAAAAATTATGCAATTGCAGGAAACTAGCACATTAACCTGGCATTTCTTCAGTACGTAAAGAGGAGCTGAGGCTAGGAGGTGCAGGCGTCAGGCAGAAGGTTGGAAGATATGTGGGCGGGGGAGTCAGAGAAGTGGGTGGGGTGCAAAGGAGTCAGGCAGTAGCGAAGCCCCAGAAGGCAGCCCAAAGAAGGGCGAGGCAGAGATAGGGAAGCCCAGGCACCCAGCAGGAGCTGCACAGGAGGTGGGGCCCTTAGTTGCACAGGGCCGCACAATTTGTTAGGATGGTCCTCCACTGTGAGGCATGGGAGCAAGCACCAGTGGTGGGAGGGGGAGAGGGCCAACCATGACCAGCACCAGTATGGAAGCCTTACCCATGGACTGCAACCTTCAAAGGCCCTTCCCCTAAATAGCCCCCATCTTACTGGTGTGCCTGACCCCTGTGGTCACTCTGCAGTATAGCTGTTCCCCCATGCAGCCCCCTCCCTCTCCATATATGGAAAACAATCACATCCCCAGCACATCCCATTATCCTAGCACAAAGAAAACCTGGCCTTGCTTTAAGTTAGGAAAAGAGGAAGCTGCATACCAAAGTTGGTGGTACTCTTACCATTTAGAAGGAATTCTTGAACAGACAGACAATGCCCTCGATACACAAACTCTCAAATGTATAAAACGGGCCTGTAACCTTTCCAAGGTGGAGTGCCGAAATTTGACCTTTTGACCTATGGTCTGAGTGCCAGTGACACTTTTTAAAGTCACTCATAGTCCTACTTACAACAGATTCATTAATAAATATATAAAGATGCAGAACTTTACTGTTGAGGGCGTGGCAGGTAACATCAGCTGGTCTTTTGTTAATCCACAAGCAGCATGGCTTTGAGCAAGCTCCCAGCCGCATGGGGCAGGAGGAGCAGGGCTGAGCTCCCACCTTGCATACACATGAAAATCAGCTCACATGCCACTCTTGGCACCCGTGCTGGGGGTTGCTGACCCATTACAGAAGAAACTAGGAACTTGTTAAAGAACTCCAGTGGCATCAGAAGCATGCCATATGAGCTTGAATACATCCCACCCTCCATTCGTTTATTTGTTCCTGACAGCCATATTATAGAAATGTTTTAATCAAATGACCTACTGTTTTCACTTCTGGAAAGCAACCTATATAGTTTAGAATTAAATAAGCTGTGACCCTCAAATTTCTAATGCTGAGCACAAACATTACTGTTTGCGTTCCCTCCTGTTCCGCCCTCTCAAACATTACCTGTTTTCACTGAGGTGGAGTAATGCAATGCATTTGTTACAGGTTTTCCTGCAAGGGCTAATAATTTTGTTCTCTCACTTCAAAGGAAACATACAATCTTGAACATAAAATAAATAAATAAATAAATTTAGATTGCAGGACCAAGGGCAGAAACTTTGTCTATTCCACGTTCAACTACTGGGGGAATTCTGCACCACTGTGCAATGGTAGAACTTTAAAACTTTTTTTCAATTTTACCTTAAACAGTACCATGCTGTATTTGGAAGGGCGGGGGGGTGTTGTTTGTTTTTTAAATATCTGCTGCTGCTTGATTGCATACTTCAATCCAGGTGCATGGCTGACTGATCAGTTCATAACTATGGTGTTTGTAAGCTCCACTATATACACAAATCAAATTATTTCACTTTAAACAGCACAGCAAAAGTGAGCAGGTCTTTTACTTCTGCCTAAACCCACGCTCACCAAATCAATGCCAAGTGCATCCTGAACTGTGTTTTTCTTTTTAAGAGCTATTAGAGTTTGCTACTTGGTGAAGCTTAAGCTCTTGAATGCCTTCACAAAATCCTGCAAGCTCTCATTAGGAGCCAGTGAGTTTTTCATCTTTCTCTTGACAGAGTTTAACAAATGCAGCTAAGGATTCCATGACTCACGTTTCCAGGAAAGCATGGGTTTCCTGTGTCATCAAGATGCATGCCATTCCTGCAGTACAAAGAGTCATTTGTAGTGATCTTCTGAGGCCAAAATATTTCCCCATCTCCATATTTATCTATCTCGCATCTGGGATTATTAATTGCGCTAATCTCCTTCTCGAAACTCATAGTGGAAAAAAATTAAATCTCTGAACTCCTGCACCAACCCAATACACGCCCATTCATCTTCTGCAGAACAGATTTGCATCTTCCTCAAGCCCAGAGTCTAACCCCATCACTTGTGTTGACTCGTACCTTACTCTACAAATAGTCCAACTGATGTTAAAGGGACAAGTTGAAAGCATCAGAATTAAGTTTTAGAGACTATTTCTTTGGATTTATAGCACTAGGATGTTTAAATTAGCCACTCTAGATTAGTCAGGTTTTAATGGCAGTTAGTAATAAGTACAGAACTAGTAGATTAATTCTCCCTGGATCTCACCAGAGAGGAAATACACTGTTTTTCCTCCACTTCAGAGAGGGAGTTGGGATGGTAGGAAGACAAAACAAAAAAGAAACACAAAAACTCCAACACTTATTGGGAGACACTAATCTCTCCTCCCATATTTAGCTGTACTGTGCCGTTCAGTTAACTTTTTAGGCCGCAAAAGGCAGAGAGACATTATGTTGTGGTTCATTTGGTTACAGGATTATATCCTTAATGAGGGAATGGGGTGGGGAATCTCAGAGCAAAAATTTAAAATAGAGTATTCGTTTAAAGAAAGAGCTACCTCCCATTCATATCTCATCCATATCACATCCAGTCATATATTTCCTCTATGAAAGAAGTCTTTCAAAGGACAGTATAAACTTATCATTAAAGTGTATCTGAAATCCTGAAAGGGAATCAAAACAGACAAACCAAAATATATCCCTAATAGAGAGCTCATCAGCAAAGTTAGTTACCCACAGAACTGCTATAATGCTTTATGGCCATTAATTTAAGACTGGAGTACAACTAAACCCAAACCTGAAAACCACCAAGTTTCAAACAGCATGCATGTGAACATACATGGGGAAAATCTTGAATCCTAACATCTGTGTCAGGTTTCTGTTGCTATGAGCAACTAAAAGCACAACTACAGTATGGAATAAGGAGTCTGCTGTGTATTAAAAGTCTAACCAAACTTCAGTTTCTAAATATAGGTTTTGGCAGTAGAATATAGATGCTTGCAGCCATTTCTGCATACTTCTCTTGATTTGTGAAAAACTTTGAACAGAGTCCATGTGCTGTACTTCTCATGTATCTCCTCTAAATCACTGATGTTTTTTAAAAATCTGAAATGGTCAAACCAGTATTTGTTGGGATGCTTTGTATCCTGTCTCCAAAAGAGAAAAGATTACAAAGCCATAATCCAACATTTACCAAGCACCTTTCACCATAGAAAACTCAAAGCACTTCAGATGTGTGCAAATATATATTAATCTTCTCAGCCACTACTGAAAAACAGCCAGTTCTGTAGCTGTAATAAGATACAGTAAAACTGGACGAGAGGGCCAAAAACCACTGGATTCAGTTGAGACTTTAAGCAGAATTTATGTAGATTTCATGTAACTGCCAAACTAGTCATTCAGCTAAGGCTTTTGCAAGAAAGTACATAGGGATCTGTAAGGCTATGTCTATATTTCTTTTAAAAAACTATACCTGGCCGATACCAACTGATTGAGACTCATAGGACTTCGACTAAGAGCCTGTTTAATATGTGGTGTAGACCATCAGGCCAGAGCCCCCAGTCTAGGGTTCTGCAAGACGGAAGGGTCTCAGAGCCTAGGCTCCATGGAGCCCAAGCCTGCATATCCACACCTCAACTGAATACCCCCTTAGCTTGAGTCAGCTAGCATGAAACATACAGGTGTCAAACTGCAGTGCAGACATACCATAAGTGACCACAAGCAGTCAGGATCGTAGTTTTGCTTCCTATGAAAAAAGCCAATACATCCAGCAGCACCATTTCCACTCACACCATATTGAGGCAGTGGTTGAAGAATTTATCTTGAAATACTAATTCCATGTCCTGAAATTCTACAGTGGTCTACTATCAAAATAACGATGAGACCACAAGCAGTGCAGAAGTTAGAGAAGCTTACAAAGATGAGTTTGCTAGCCTTACAAATAGGCTGACTGGTTTAACATTCCATCTAAAACCAGAGTTCACTTAAAATGCAACATGCGAACTGGAAAGATACTGTAGTTAAAACAACCATCTGGAGTCTCACCTGTTTCATCCCTGAGTGGGACTTTGCAATATTAAAACTATAAACCTTCCAATTGGTAGAAAATACCCATGTTTTTCATATTAGAAATGTAAAAATCACCTATAAAGTGGAAAAATGGGTGTGATATACATACATATCACATAGAACTGGAAGAGGCCTGGAGAAATCACTGAGTCCAGTCCCTACCCTCTTGGCAGGACCAAGCACCATCCCTGACAGATTTTTTTTTTTTTTTGGAATCTATTTGTCCCAGACCCCTAAAATAGCCTCCTAAAGGACTGAACTCACAACCCTGGGTTTACAAGGACAGCATGCTTTTTCTTCTTTATGATGCAACATGCTGGTATGAATAATTTTTCTTCATGACTACTACATTATTAACCTTAGAAAGTCTGGTCTTCTCTACCCTGTAAAAACTCCTTATGACTTGTAAACTGATAAGATTAGAACATGAGAAAAAGGAGTGCTTTTCATTCAGAATGCTTAAAATGTTTGTTAACATCAAATTTAACTGTGATGCCCAAGAAATGCTTAGGAGAAAAGAGATGCCTTTAAAAACAAACAAACAAACAAACAGTATATTAAAGCTCAGAATCCACATTTAGGACCTTCAGATGAGTTCCTCAGCAGACCCAGATTTGTAATTCCTGATACTTCTCAGAAAAAAACCAAAGGTTTTCAAGTCAGAAAATAAGAATTTTAGAAAGACAAAAATGATTATTTAAGACAATTTAGGGTTTCTCTATATAATCAATTAGAGCACGTCAAGTTGGGGTGTAGATCTACAGTTCTCTAGCCTGCCAGGCACTAAAATAATCCTATGGACAAACTCTTTGTAAAGGAAAAAGCAGTCAAGTAGCACTTTAAAGACTAGCAAAATAGTTTATTAAGTGAGCTTTCGTGGGACAGACCCACTTCTTCAGACCATAGCCAGACCAGAACAGACTCAATATTTAAGACACAGAGAACCAAAAACAGCAAGCAAGGAGGACAAATCAGAAAAAGACAATCAAGGTGAGCAAATCAGAGAGTGGAGGGGTCGGGGGGGAAGTCAAGAATTAGACTGAGCCAAGTATGCAGACGAGCCCCTATAGTGACTCAGAAAGTTCCCATCACGATTTAAACCATGTGTTAATGTAAAGGGTGCCAGATCATAGCTCTGGAACTTCAAATCTTCTGTTTATCCACAAAAAAGCTTGCACTGCTGCTATGTTTTGTATACAGTCATGAAATGTAATTCTACACTGACCTGCAGGGACTATTTCAAGGAGAGAGAACACAGTGTATACCAAATGACATATGCACTCTTCATTCTTTCTTGAGAGTGACATGTAGGATGTGGACCACTGTCCAGTGACAATGGGATTCTGATCACTGACTCATTTTACAAACCATCATACACCCAAAAGATGGCAGTGTATTTTTGTTTTAAACATTGACCAAGACTACATTCAACATTGTGTTTGAGGTGAAAGACCTCACTGTCTGTTTCTAATACCAAACCTACACAGTCCCTCTATAAAAAAAATAAAATAAAATAATTGTAGCCATATTCTCCAACCATAACATTAAGTGGCACTCATTCACATGATGGATAGTCACAGAGAGGTAGCAGGGTTAGTCTGTATCTTCACAAAACAAAAAAGCAGTCATGTAGCACTTTAAAGACTAACAAAATAATTTATTAGGTGATGAGCTTTTGTGGGACAGACCCACTTCAAATCTGGAAATTCTTAAACTGAAGATCCAAAGAAGTGGGTCTGCCCCAGGAAAGCTCATCACCTAATAAATTATTTTGGTAGTCTAAAGTGATACATGACTGCTGTTTTGTTTCCTTCATGAACATTTCCACTGAATTTAAAAGGATTACTTGTGTGAGTGCCACTCAGCCTAAACGAGGATTGTAAAATCTGGTCGCTTGTGAGAAAAATATCTTGTCTACTACCAAACTGAAGTAGTATACAGGCTCAGATGGGGAATGCCAAATTACCCAACTTTGCCAGAGTTTAAGAGAGAATTCTAGATGAGTAAGCAACAGAAAAAAATCACACATTTCTTTAAGGATAACATCTTACTAAACTTATCAAACTGCAATTGCTACATACCATGGGACCCTATGGAAAGGATATCTTGTAACAACATCATGAAACAGGATATTGGAAATGCTAGATGTAATACATCAGGACATTAAGAAGTTTAAGGATGGGGCTGAGGACATCCTGTTTTGGCAAAGCAAGAATGTTGCCATTGAAAACAAGGTATTCAACTGTGAAATCTGCAGTTGAAACAGGAAACAGAATGCACAAGAAATAAGAGTTAATAAGAAATTTCTGATTGGCTTTGGTTAAAGAACAGGTTAGCTCTGTTTGAATTAAATGGGAAAGATTAACGTTCCAAAGACAACTCCTTGCATTTTTTTAACTGAACAGTTGGACACCACACATCAATTATATTGTTACTTGATAAAACAGTTTGTTCATCTTATTGCCAACATCCAATAAACTTCTTGAGTCAGAATCAATTAATCCAAAGTAACTGCAACACCAACCACAAAAAGCAGAACTGAGACAAAAGACAAAAGAAGAAACTAGGAAGAGAGTGTCAAAAGGTTAATTCCACAGAAAATAGTTGAAAAAAAGATTTCAGGTAAGAAAAAGTGCTTGAAAAAACAGTTTTACTATCAATATCAAAGCTGTGTGTTGTGAGGACCAAAGGAGGGGGAGGCCAGGAAGGCCACTGGCCCTTGGCCTCAAGCTCAAAAGGGGTCCTCAAATTTAGACACTCATTAATTTTTTGGCATTTGATAAGTTTCACAATTTGTTTTTACATGCATCCCTCAATAATTAGTGCCACTGCACAGAATAAGACTAGAAAAGTATTTCTTAAAAATATTAAAATGATGTCTCACTTTTTTGAGAGCCTTATTTTGATTTCATGTGTTGTCATTTATTTTGTTATCACTAGTCCTCTCAAAAGCCAGAAGTGGCCTGGTCCCCTGAGAAGGCCTATGTGTTGTAGCTGTGTTAGATCTGTTAGCTCTGTCTTATAGGAGGAACGGAAGATATCAAAACAGTAAGGACAGAATTGGGTATGTATTTCTTGAGGGCATCCAGAAAGTTAGTTACAAAATTAACACATGCCCAGACCACTTCCAACTCTAAATTATGGGAAGGCAGGGGGAGAGAAGGCTGAACTAGGGGTCTCTCAGCTGGCTTGAGGGCTAGAAGAGCAGAAAACACTTTTAGCCCAATTGGATCTTTCATTAATTGGTGCTTAGCTGGATATTAGGAACTAATGCAAGTTAAGAAGAATTTCACAGAACATTCACATCGCTGGGTTACAGAATAACCCAAGTAGTGAATAAACCCATGCAAAACAAAAGAAACTGACACACTATCAAGACAAAACTGTGAAAGACTGTTGTCATGGAAAAAAATCCAACAAAATTTGAAAAAACAGCTTTTGGCCTTCTAATTGGTTTCACTGACAAGTGGCATTTAAGATTATTGTACCGCTGGTAGTAGTTTAAATCTCAGAAGTGAAATTTAAAAAAAAAAGAAACCTGATCCCATTTAATCAAATTCACTAACACTGCATTTAACGCTATGAGATAAAATCAAATTTATTAGTATCAATTTTGTAAATTCGATTTTGACTATCCTCACCTCCCCACATGCACCTCACTAAGTCGACTTATTGCTGCCACATTCAACTGGCAAACATCAACTGTTGCAGTAGTGCATTGTGGGAACCTATCCCACAGTTCCCTCATCCCTGTGGCATTCTGGGTATGTTTGCTGGTTTTTGACATCTTCCCACATTGCATTTTCCTCATTCCCCTCCCATGCTAAGCAAATGTCCATTTTTCCCATTGGAAGGAAGGAAAAGTAGGGCATCCACTGAGATGGCAAAGTTTCTTCTGTAACTGAATTCTCAACTGGCCTCCACTAACTGTTCCCATTCCTGTGATTGCATCCAATCCCTGAAAATAACACAGGGACCCTGAAAAGCTTGAAGAAAGAGATGTTAGTGAAGTTTTGGAAGAAGGGAAGTTGCTGAGGCGAGGGTATTTGGCTTTGCAGTGCACTACAAGGCTCCTCTGCAAGGGCTGTGTTCTCAACTGGCCATCCACTGACTCATGTGATTGCATCCAATCCCTGAAAATAACACAGGGACAGATTGTATTCTCAACTGGCCCTCCACCCATTCTTCTCTGCCTGAAGGGATGCAGAGTTAGAAGAATGAGGATGGAAAAGTCTAGGAAAAATTTTTGTCTTCCCTCTTCACTACACAGACATTCCCAACAGCAGGGATGACAGTGAAATCTCATACACTGTGTTTTTGAGGGGTCAAAACATGAAGAACAATAGGCAATGTTTGGAAAAAGATTCTATAACAGAAATATCAAAGCAGTAGGTGTCTACAATGTGCAGCAAGCCCCTGAAAATATTTTTGGCGGGGGGTGCCGTGGTCTGCAGCTGCATAGCCGGCTGAAATGTTGAAGTAGTCCCCCCGACTATCTTAGCTGCCAGGGGAGACTTCCCCCTGGTGGCAGCAAGCCCCTGAAAATCTTTCCCAGCCTTGGAGCCCTAACTGCATGCAATCCAGGACATGGTGCTGCTTGGCAGCATGGTCAGCACTGAACAGGAAGCATGTCCTTTAAATGGTTCAGGGGCTGCCCACGTGATGTGGCTGAGCGTGAGAAAGACACTGACCACATGGTGCCCGTGGGGGAGGGAAGGTGGTTCATGCACAAATGTAAACCACCAATAAGAAGTTTCTCAGCCTCTTACACGAGCACAACACCTACAGCAGCCTTGTTGCCATGTGGTGTGTGTGTGGTGGGGGAGGGAGCAGCAGCTGGCACCAGGCAGCACAGAAAGAAATACCAAGCGTAGAGGTACCACGAACTCCGTACTGGGGCGTTCTGTAATGGGTAGACGCACTCACAGTGCTAATAGCAAAGAAAGAAAGACATTTCTTAAGTTCTCATACAAACATGAGCCCACAGCCACAGGCTTCCATGTCCCGATTTGAAATTCAAGGCCTTCCTATTACCTAATTTCAGTGCACCAAGAGAGCAACAGCCAGAGTGAAGCACTGAAGGACACCTCTGGAGTCTAATAAATTTGATTTTAAGATGTGGAGCTTCTACGCTGGCCTTTATGCAAACTTCTGAGTTCAAGCTTGATGCTAAACCCACCAGGTACCGACAACATTGTGATATCAGTATTAGTGATCCCTAAATCAAGCTAATGTTATTTATAGTGAAGACAGTCACCTGGTAATATCGAGCTAACTGCCTTAAATTTAAATTTATATGATAGTGTAGATGCAACCTAAGTGTTCTCTCTTGGTCTTAAATCTCTACAGGCAAGAGCCACAATATTTGGGCTCTGTCTCCTAGGAGCAGGGAACAATACCTCCACATCTTTCTAGTGCCTAGCCTTCTTACTCAGGATGGGTGCTGGGGGCAGAATTTGTCCATGAACAACTCAATTTCACTCGTAGTTGATTAACTTCTATTTCTGGAACATCAGCTGCTATGCACAAAGGAAGGAGAAGCAATGAAAACTTAGAGTTGCTTACCAATGCCAATAATCTGCCATCTTCCTTCATGGCAAGGAAACGATTTGCACATACACCTTTGATTGACACCACTCCTCTTTCTTCTGCCTGAAGTTGCAATTTGACTAGGAACAAAAAGATAAAGTCAGCTCTTAAAGCCATAGCAATTTCAACATCCAACAAAGATTAAGCTGGATAAAGACCTGGATGTAGCCTATAACAGGGAGCTTATAATCAGAAAATTAAATTTTTCCACTTCTAAGGAAAATGCGTAATACAACACAAAGGTTATGTCTACACTATCAAGTTCTTTCAAAAGAAGGGGGCTCTTCTGAAAGATCCCATGGAGCATCTACACACAAAACATTTTCTTTCAAATGTAAATCAAAAGAATGCAGCACTCTTTTTGAAATCGCTCTTCCTTTCCTGTATCATGAAGAGTGCCCCTTTCAAAAGCTTCTTATGAAGGAAAACAGAGATGCTCCACAGTACCTTTTTTTCAACAGAGCAGTCCTCATGGGGCCTGATTTTTGATCCCTGGCCTCTTCTTTCAGAAGAGCGGGGGCTGTGTGGACGCTCTCTTTTGAAAGAGCAGATCACTCTTTTGAGTCACTTTTTTGTGTGTGGACACACGCTTTTGAAAGAAGTTTTTTCAGAAGAGATCTTTCAGAAGAGCTTCTTTCGAAAGATCTCTGTAGTGTAGAAGTAGCCAAACTAAAGAGTTACCATCAGATTTGCACTATACCCCTATAAAGGGATCCTGCATACTTACATGGACACACATGCTTCTAGTGGAGGACAGAATCAGCAGTTTATAAACCCCACAAGAATACTCAGTGCTTTTTCTCTCCCTTTCCTAGTTTAAAAATTAAAAAAAAAGAAAGAGGTGCTTGTACTCAGCCAACTCCCAACCTCCCCTCCCCAGCCAGTCCTGCTGGGAACTACTAGGAATACTTGTTGGGCTGTACTGGGGAGTTATAGGTAAGGCTGTGATGACATTCACATTTTTAAAAAGGGTGGAACTCCCTTTATTTCACTCTTTAATTACTGAGTTTAGTCTCCCAGTGCAGCACAGTTAACTGCTCATAGGATGTATGAATTTCTATGTAATTTTTTAAGTAACATCTTTACTAACATTTCTAAGTCATTATTACTTACACTTTACATGTACGGAAGTATCTAGATTCAATCTGGACTGTTGGATACAAGACATTAGATATTTATGCACTGAAGATATGAATCTGCATTGTAGTTTCATCTTAAGGTCTCTTACTACAGTGTTTGTGTTACAATAGCAGCCCGTGGGCTCATTATTCTTAATGTTATACAGACCTAGTAAGAAACAGACCAGCGAAGTCATAGAACTCTACCTGGAATTAGATTAACCCACTTAACCAAATTATAATGAAAAACATTTTAAATAATGTTTTTAATTTTCCTCAAAAGTATCCTGCAGGGAAACTTGCGCAAATTAAGAGATTTTAAAAATCTGTGGACAGTTGCAGGGGGAGGGCAAGAAATTTCTTGATGCCTATTATGTTAAGTATTGATCAAAATTATCAATTATTCTGATTTGGCATTTTCCTGTAGGCTTTATAATAGTTTGTAGAAAATCCAGTAATCAAACACATTAAAAAATAAAGTCAGATTGAACTAAAATATTTGCCTTACTCTATGGTGATTCAAATGGAGCCCCATGAATCATCACTTGCCTACACCATTTTTGCATTAAAAAGAGGAAAGAATCAATTCACCTTATTTGTGTAGAGTCCCCAAAATGGACTTTCAATACTGAAATAGTCCAACTTTTCCATGTAGCATAGAAACCTGTTTAGTTATAAACAGGTATTTAAAGTGTTTACTAATGGAGGCTATCATTAAAGTGTCAAAATTAGAATTCCCATCTAAACCAATTATTAAACCAAAAATTTACTTGTCTCTTCAGGAAATCTGCAATACAGGCCACCTTTGTGGGAAGGGAGTATGTGGAAACAATCACCAAACAGTTATGAGATTTACCTAGATACACTTTTGTGAAGTATGTGTGAAAAAGTAACATTGGTTACATCGGGCAATGGTACATTAGACTTCCTGATGTCGTTCAGAAAGTTAGGGAATGCTGTCAAATTAATTATGTTCCAAAGTTTAAATTGTGAGAAAGAATTTTGTAATAAACTGGAGACCTGTACAATTGTTTTCGCTTCTTTTTTCTAACTGTAGAAAGTGTTGTTTTAAACAAACATGCAGTTTTTCAAAACTACTGCAGCATTAAGTACCCCACAGTGAAACTAACCTCACTTTCATTGTTGATCATGAGAAAAAGTAAACAGAGACAAAGTATTGACAAACTGAATTTTTATAGTTTTCACTTTTAATATTTGATAAGGTTATTAATAAAATGGATAATGCAATGGTTTCCTTTGCTACCTATGTCATAGGTGAAGTGCAGTAGTTGACTGATTAAGGCACTTGACTATGTTCCTGAAGAATGTGAGATTAAGTCCTACCCACTCTCACACTGGACAGCACGTCCAGTTATCCAGCCGCAAAATGAGTACCTGTTCCACTGAGTTGGAATCAAAGATGATTGTGCTGGCCACATCACTCTTGTATACCATTGGTGAAACTGTGGTGCCTTAACTGTGTCAGCCCAATATGTCATTGGCTCCAGGGATCTTTGATTTATGTTAGCTAACATGGGTTTTAGTGAAAATTTGAAGATACATTACAACTGTGCTAACTCACATATTTACATGCCTCGATCCAGTCATTTCAATAGGCTTCAGATCTGGCCCTATACTAACGTACTCTAAAAAACTGAGACATTATTTTGGAAAAAGAAAAAAAATATTTAAAAAAAAATCACATCAGCTACGTCTACACGGGGATGCTACATCGAAATAGTTTATTTTGATGTAGCGAAATCGAAATAAGCTATTTCGATGAATAGCGTCTACACGTCCTCCAGGGCTGGTGCCGTCGATGTTCAATGTCGACGTTGGGCAGCACTACATTGAAGTAGGCGCTGCAGGAGCGTCTACATACCAGAGCGGCCCACATTGAAATAAGGGTGCCAGGAACAGCTGCAGACAGGGTCACAGGGCGGACAAGCACTTCCTGGGCAACAGCAAGCTGCTCCCTTAAAGGGCCCCTCCCAGACACACTTGCACTAAACAGCACAAGATCCACAGAGCCGACAACTGGTTGCAGACCCTGTGCGTGCAGCATGGATCCCCAGCTGCAGCAGCAGCAGCCAGAAGCCCTGGGCTAAGGGCTGCTGCACACGGTGACCGTAGAGCCCCGCAGGGGCTGGAAAGAGCGTCTCTCAACCTCTCAGCTGATGGCCGCCATGGCGGACCCCGCAATTTTGATGTTGCGGGACGCGGATCGTCTACATGTGCCCTACTTCGACGTTCAACGTTGAAGTAGGGCGCTATTCCCATCTCCTGTTGGGGATAGCGACTTCGATGTCTCGCCGCCTTACGTTGATTTCAACTTCGAAATAGTGCTCGCCACATGTAGACGTGGCGGGCGCTATTTCGAAGTTGGCACGGCTACTTCGAAGTAGCCGGCTCGCATAGACGCGGCTATCATGTCCTCCACAGAAATTAGGATCTCAGTGGTATTGACCTTTCGCCTTGGACATGAAAAACCTGGAAGAATTATGCAAATCAAATCACAAACCTTAATTTCAAAATATTAAGAGAACATTCAGAAGAAATTCTGACAATATTGGACTCAGAGATTGCTTAAGTGTTTATACATTGTGTAAAAAAAAATAAGTTAACAATATAAATGCCTTCTAACAAATATAAAACATTTTTAAATGTAAAATTTGTAATTGAAAAGAAAATGGTCACAGTCAAATAGTTTAAGGTATAGCATACAGATCACATGAAACTAATGCAGTTGTATGAAATTCTCAGGTTATCAATTTGCCAAGTTAGTCAGGCCACAACAACTGACCGCTTTAAATGGCAAATTAAATGAATTATGCAGAAAAATGAAAGTAACTTAGCCCCCATCTCCAACAGAGGTAAAGATGACGACATTCAGTACCTAACATTCTGCTTTGACAGTTATTGGTGAACTGCATTATAAGGAAGAATAAAATATTAACTGATTTTATACGTAGCAATGGACATTTTAAATTTGGTCCTAGTTTCTATTTTGCATGTAAATTGTTTCAGAGTATCATTTCTGCAATAGAACTCTTTGGAAACGTAATAATAAGGGAAGATTTCTGTCAAATTTCGGACGAGCACGCGACATGACAGTAAAGAGCTACCCTCTAAACATGCGTTTATTTACAATTGTGGTAGGAAACATTCATTCTCACAAAACTAACTTACAGTAAGGGGTTTTCTTCCTTCTTTGTTTTAAACAATGGATCAACCAAGCAGCCCACAAAATGGGGGGACTAAACTGCATGTTTCCATACCTTCCTCAGGCACTCACTCCCCTGAATGGGATCCCCCCCTTGTGGAGTGATCTGGTATTTTGCTGTCCATGTTACCAATTCTTGACATGGTCTTTAAGTAATACAATCAATGCCAAGTGCAAAGGTATGAAAAACCAGTTCATATATGGTGCTAGTTTTCTGACAACACAACCTCTCGAGGTTCCTTCCAGTTCTATTATTCTCTTCTGTGATCTCAGAAACTACAGCTAAGTTGTCAGGCTGTCTTAGTCTATTATATACCTGTGCCAATATAATAACCTGGACATGTTGTCAAAAAAAAAAACAACAGAAAAACAAGGACTGGATACATTTGTCACTACTAGTAATCTTTGTAAAATAAAAGCAGCATCACACCAGTAAAACTAAAGCTGTCAGTTAGCTAAGCTAAGACTCTGTATGGGATAGGAAACTACTCTTATGTCAATGACTCTCAACCCTCACCACCATACAAATTGTTCCAACACTCCTGGGCATGTGCAGCTACATGAGTAGCATGGACGAGGCCTGCTTTTCACTGTGGTGCGTAGCTACACATGTGCCGCACGCCACTGCCAGTGGTGTTTAGTGCAGACGTACACATACAGATACTGCCGAAGATGCTTTACGCCTCCCAGCCTGGCCCTCCAATGTCCTGAGTAAGTGTAAAGTGATTTACCGTGAAGATGCCCAAACAACTGTAAAGGAAAGACTTCTCAGCATTTCTACTACAATTTATATTTACCTGTTCCTTCCCTCCAGCCCCTGAGGCCCCCACCCCCCAAAAAAGCATTATTCTAGATTTGCTCCAATGCAAAGCAGCCTGGACAGTTCCAAAAGCAAGTTCATATTCTGCTCTTCCAAAAGTTAGCTGGCGAGATGTGTCACTCACGTGTCGCAAAAGGGAAGTATGAGCTCTAAGGTAATGTAGCAGCAAATTCAAGGCTGTGCAGACCCATATCCTCACCAATGCATGTGTTACAAAGCTGTTTTCTGCTTCTGTTTTAAATGATGATTCCAGTTCTCCAGTCACATGTGCCTCAGAGCTGGGTTGTATATTTCATCACAATATTCTTCATATTCTTAAGTACTCAGCACAGTAAAAAACACTGCAATTGTACATATGAATATCTTCAACTTGGATTTAGCAGAGCAGAGCTTATACAGCCATTTCATTAGCAACTGAGGCAGAGGTGGTTTTTGTGTTTGTTTGGTTTTTGTTTTGTTTTTCCAGGTACTTCAAAAGTTCTCATAAGAAGTCAATCTGTCTTGAAAAATGCTTTTTACAAAGGGATCACTTCCAAACCCTTTCTCCAGCTGCTAATTCAGGATGGAGTTTCAGATTTCCACAGTGTGGAAACTGCCAACAGAATATCATGTGAACAAAGATACTTTTCTATAAAAATCGATGGCAACCTCTACAGTTAACTGCAACAGTCAAAATTCAGTGCTTAGAGGAGCTGTCAACAGAATGGTGTTTGAAGTGTTCCAATAAGTGGGTAAAGCAAAGCAGGACAATATATAAAGAAAGATGAGCTCCTTCCCAAGTGTGAAACTTCTGACTATTTGGATACTGTATTTTGACATGATGACCTTTTGTGGGTAAGGTATATTCTGAAAGAGTAATGCATTCATCAACACTTATACTAGATTAACAGCTAAATTCATGCTATACTATTCTAAAGCTCTAAAGCAGCACAATAACCACAAAATAAAACCATGTTTTTAATGTCACTGCCTATTCCTTGCTGTTTCATAGAATCTTAGGATCAGAAGGAACATTGAGCTGTCTTCTAGTACAGTCCCCTGCACTTTGGACTGGATTAAATATCAGCTAAACTAGAGGAGAGCAAACTATGGCCACTGTCTGGCCCACCAGATCCTTCAATTCATCTTCCACACTACCACCTAGGAGCGGGATGGTGTTGGAACATCCATGCTGAGAAAAATCAGCTCAACTCCCTGGGTTTGCTGAGCAGCCTGGCCCTTCCCCACCCAGCCTTCATTCTTCCCAGTGCTCCAGACAGCTCAGCCAAGAGGTGGAGAGCATGAGATTGGATAAGAAGCAGGGGGTCCCAAGGAATCAGGGGACAGGGAGACACAGGCTGCGTCTACACTACAAGATAAGATCAAATTTAAAGGAGCTACCTCAACATTAAAAAAATCACTGTCTTCACTGTAAATATCATTAGCTCGATTTAGTCTGCCCTGATATCAATAACAAAATGTCAATATTAACAGATGGGTATAGTGTCAATCTCGAGTTTAAAATGTCAAATAAAAACTGGTGTGGAAGCTCCATGTCTTTCATTCAAATTTATTAGCCTCCACAAGTGTCCCCTATGTATCCCACAAAGCTATGCGCTACACCTGGCTCCCAGCTCCCCACTACTAGCGGGAGCTGGGAACTGACCAGGGCTGCCGTACTCCTGCCGTGAGGGGCCAGGCACCCCGCGGCTAGGCGGCTCCAGCCACGCGGGGCCAAGCAGCTCCCGTCATATGGGGCCAGGCACCCTGCAACCAGGGACTCCCTGCCATGCGGGGCCAGGCACCCCAGGCACCCCCTGCCATGCAGGGCCAGATGCACACAGGCAGGTGCCCATCCCGCAGGCACCCTTGGCCACCTGGGACCAGGCGCTGCCAGCCAGCAGGCTCCAGCAGCTCTTCCACCCGAGCCAGTGAGTGGCAGGGGTTCGTTTTTTTTGGAGAGGGGTTTTTTTTGGTGGGGGGAGTGTTTTTGGGTGCAGGGAGGGGAGTGAACCCTCGCATTTAATGGACCAGCAGGAAGAACGGACGTCCCTTCCCTGCCTATTAGTCCCTTAAATGGAGGGTTTACTGTACTAGTGGGAGCCAGGAAAGTGACTACAGCTGCTGTGCTGTCAGTTTCCCAGGTCCCCCAAGCCGCAGGACCAGGAAACTGAAAGCGCTGCTGCACCTGGTTCAGAATGAGGGGCTGAGGGAACTGTGGGATAGGTTCCCACAATGCACTTCTGCAACAGTTTGGTGACTTCAGTGTGGAAGCTGTATGTCAAATTTGTTGGGAGCCTGTGGGAAGTGAGGATACTCAAAACTGAATTTAAAAAAATGGCATTATAAAATCGATTTTAATACATTCGAATTTATCTCATAGTGTAGATGTAGCCACAATTTCCCTTCACAATGTGGCCTCAAACCAAAATGTTTGACCACCTTAATCTAAACCATCCTTGTCAGGTGTTTGTCTAACCTGTTCTTAATTTCCAGCAGTGGAGATTCCACAATACCCCTAGGCAGTTAAATCCAGTGTTTAATCACCCTGAGAATTAGGACTTGTCTACAATAGACAACTTACAAGAGAACAGCTGACCTAATTCAGTAACACTGCTGTAAGATCGCTTGTGTACCCCTTCTAATCCGGTGGGAGAAAGGTCTCCTTTTAGCATAATAAAACCATCTCCACAAGCTGTGAAAGTTATATTGGCAAGAGAAACATCCAAATGTAGTAGCGTAGACATGATCCCATGAAGTTTTTCCTTCATGTCCAATGTAAACTTTCATTGCCGAAATTTAATCTTTAAACTCTGAGGAGAAGTTTGTTGCAAGGAGGGAGAAAAATTATGTCTTCATCACCCTTACTCTTCTGTTCTCCAGACTAAAGTAAACCCAACTTGTTTTCCAACTCCTCTCTCCTAGATCATATTTTCTAGACCTTTAATCATTCGTGTTGCTCTTCTCTGGACTTTCTCTAGCTTGTTCATACCTTTACTGATTGGGCAGGAGAACCTACAGCCTGCAATTATGATACCAGCACAGCACCTACTCACTGTGTGCCATACCTGCCTTTGCACTGGCCCTGCTCCTGTCTGCATGCTGTCTTCCAGCCTTAACCTCCTTCTGCTCCTGTCAAGTCTCTGCCTCCCTGCCCTGCTCATAAGCTTGACTCCTGTTCCAGCCTTTGGCTTGGCTCCTTCATCCTGACTTTGGCTTACTCTTCATCTTGGTATGCCAATCCCAGCTCTGGTTTTAACCTTCAGCTTCCCTCCTCAACACTAATCCTGGCTTCATCCTTAGCCCGCTACTTGTCTGCTACATCTTCACTTGCCAATATGCCAAACTGACATTGCAACCATCAGATGAGATCTTGCTCCACTCACTAGGTGGGCCATCTATGTCCTGGCAGCTTATAGTTTGAGCAGCCCAAAGAGACCAAACATAGAGAGGGGATGAGCTTAACATGGAGGTCCCTTCTGGAATGTCCACAGTGGAAACCCTCTCACTTTGTCAGCTTAGGACTTTATAAAACAAGTTAAATATTAGCATTTTTTTTGGTAACCACACTCTGGCTTTTATGCCTCACTACCTGTAATCCCTTAGAATATTTTTCCTGTAGTCAATAAACTTGTTTTATGTAATCCAGTGTGCATGCATTCAGGTACCAAAAAGTTCAGAGAACGGAACATTACTACCTTCACCATTTTGTGAATTTTCATCAACATGATTGGGTTCCCCTGATACGCCTGGCAGAATTCATTCACAGTAATGCAACTCACTCCTTCACCCAAAGTGCGGTCTTTGTGAACTGTCAGAAAACCCCATACAAGCAGCTACAGCCTCGGTCCTCCATCTCCAACAAATTAATAAGGAACAATTCATGGAACAATCCGGCCCCCATCCTACCTACCAGAAAATAGAGTGACCTTCAAACTCAAGCTCCTGAAGTCCTTCAAGCTCTCTCTCTTTTCAAACCAATCAACAAGATCTTCCCTGGTCAGATGAATCCATAACCATCCTACACAGTGATCAAAGGACAGGAAGAGCATGAGGTCCAACAAATCCTGTCTTCTCAGATGAGCCAGGTAAATTCCATCATCTTTTAGAATGGAAGGGGACTGAGCCAGAAAAATAATCCCAGGAGCTCATAAATATCCATACCCAGTCCAGTTACAGGAATTTCACCAGTAGCATCCTAACAAACCAGAACCAAGGGGCACCTTAAAAGGATGGATCCCTAGGAGAGGAGGAACTATAATGGAGCATAGCTAGCAAGCCAACAGGCTATGGAAACCCATTAGCTCAGCTAAGAGCAGGCCACACTTTTTTCTTGATTGCGTGGGAGCAACTATTAGAGCCCTGCCAGAGATCAACAGTTGGTCAATATATGTAACTACAGCTGTGATTGCTCTGTTCTTACCTCCAACCCCTGTACCAGCCCTGACCCATCTGCTCCAGTCTAGTCTTTGCTTTCCTGCCCTGCTCCTGACTCTTGTTCCAACCTTTGGCTTGGTTTCTCCAGCCTGAATTCAGTTTACCATTCCAATCCTGACTCCAGTTCTGACCCTTGCTTTGGCTCGTGACCCCAGTTCCAGCTTCAGCTCCAGCATCGTACCCAAGTCCTGGATCTGACTCTGAATTTCCACTAAAGCCACCAAATAAGGTCCTCTCCATCTATTTTTCAATTTATTTAGAAATAAAAACAGATAACTAATTTTAGACTTCTAATTTAAACACATTGGTTTTATAATTTTCTATAATCCCAGAATGTGACTAAATTGAACTGCAGCCATTTTCGGTGTATTAAGCCATCACCGATTAAAAGCAGAACACTACATAACTTGAATAACTGTCAGGGCTCTCATAGGTAAGGCCAAATGGCTGCAGCTGCAGACTTTCTGATCAGAACGGGAGGAGTGGAAGAGTTAGCAGGCCAAAAGAATGGAAGAGAGTGAGCAAAGAGCGACCTTGAAAATTTTATTGTTCCCATGAAAAATGCTTCTCTGATAAGAGATGAGCAATTTGTCAAAGATAGGAGAACTGGTGACCTATTAAGGGTTTTGTATTTTGTGAGAGTTAGCCATAGAAGATTAAGTAAAAATAAATGCCTTGGAGCAGTCCAAGGGAACCTTTCTTTGGCAAGGATCTGAAACCTAAACTTTCTATCATCTGGACTGAAGGAAAGCCCCTAGAAGCCTGGCTGTTGGTCATGCGAAACCATGACACACTTGAAGTAATTAATGTTTGGGGTTCTCTAAACCTACTGCTAGAGCATATATATTGTGTGCACTTGAGATCTAATAAAAGTAGTTTTAGGCAAAAAGCACTCTAGTTTGCATCATACATTCATCAGACAATGGAGCTGTATCCCCATTGATTTATTCATGACAGTCCTGGAGAGAAACATGTAAATTACCACTGCTTTGGATAAAGAAATCCCTGGGCAACAATCCTGCCCACCGACCTCCAGGAAGCATCATAATATTGTATCATTCCACTATTTTTGCATGCCAAACAGCCGGCTGTTTTTGCTCTGTTTAATAGCCAGCAGTTCCCACTCAACCTCTTTCGCTGATTGACTATGATGTTTTGGAGATGGGTGAGGAAAAGACTAAGTTTTCCTCCCTGGCTGACAAAATGGTGTGGTCTGTTCCTAGGCAGAAGGTAGCCTTTAGTATTTACACAGAGCTATTGAGCAACATGAAAAGGTCTCCTTTAAAAGTTCCAGAACTAGACCCATCTCATGGGCAAGAAACAGGATGGTCAGTTGAGGAAGAAGCATATACAGAAAAACAGGCAGGAGCAGAGATAATGTCCCCCAGGAACACTGGGAGTAATACAGTCACAGATGACCTTAAATAATGTATTTCTTTAGAACCCAGCTCTGGCCTCCTAGCATTTGGTGATGGTTTGGATGCTGAACTATAGCTTCTCTGGCCCAGTCCACATCCCACTCAAATCAGAACAATTTCTACTGGCTTCAGTAGAAGCTGGATCAGCCACCTGCTGTGACGGAATGCTAAAGAGGGTAAGTGTGCCCATCCTTATTCTGCATTATTACACCACTAACATGGCCCCATTGTACATGTAAAAACTGTTTTCCAATTTTTCCCCACAGAGGCTCTGTTGAATTTAGCAATTTTTACAAATATCTATTTAATCAAATCCCAATGGATGCTGTATGAAACTTTAAATGAAGAATGAATGACTACAAAATTTTTCATACATCAATCTTAACACATCAATCTTAACCTTCTACATGCATTATGTGAGTAAGTATTCTTTTTCTGTATACAGGTTCTGATTCCTGGAAGAGTTCAGTGGACAGACAGACCCTGTGTCTATAGAGAATCCAAATGAAGCCAACAAAGGTCTCTGCATGCACAGCTGTTTGTCTGCCTGCATGTCATTACAGAAACAGGAATGAAAAGGGAATAAAACTGTAGATATACACATATTTCATAACCATTTATGATGTTAAAAGGACAAATATGGACCTACAGGCTGCAGGTAGAGCTAATCAGGTCAGTGAATATTTATATTTTAGACATATCTATAGACGAATATTTGAATAATACTCCTAGAGAAATCTCTGTAAATTAAGCTGAAAAAATTGCATTAAGCAGCATTGATTGCTAAGGACTTAACCAACTTTCCACTATAGGCTGGAGCATTCCAACTCCTTCATGAAAAGCTTTTTCCACCACAAACATTCGCCTGCTTCCATAGACAGAAATTTTTATGACAAATTTGATAAAACAGAAGCTATTTACAAGTCACAGAGGTATGAGAAGTGTGCAAAGTTTATTTACAAATAAGCGCCACTATAGCGCTCTATGTATTATATGAAAATCTTTGAAGGCCAAGGGTCCTTGTGGCTCCTCCAACTCACCAATACTTTTTTTTTATTTTGATTTTTGTTACAGCATGGGCCAAATATTCCACTCAAACACTCTCACTGACCTAAAAGCTCCGTAGTTTAATGATTTGGCCTACCAACTTTTCCAAACTTGATTTATGCAGAAGATCTTGGCAAGATCCACTGACTTATTACTTTTGAGAAATGGAGCTGCATGTACTGGAAGTTATTCACTGCTGAGTTAGGACTACTCTCACATACTCCTAGTTCAATGTCTGCTGGAGAAGAATCATGACGCCAAGCTCATGCAATGAAGCATTTTGCTTGCGGTAACTGCTGTGTGTGAAGCTGTCGCCAATTATTTTACTTGCAGCCATTGCACTGGCTAAAGTGCTTCAGTACAGAAGCTCAGGACTGTCGTTCAGCACACAATAAAGACAGTTGGAAAGACAGACTGACACACAAACAGAAAAAGAACAGCCTTCAAAATCATCCCAGTGCAAATGACTGCACCATAATTTCAGTGGAGAAGAACACTGTATGGCTTGAAGGTAGAGTGTGAGGACCCTTTAAAGGCTAGATGGCCAGAGAGGGACTTGCTGTCACTGCTTCAGGCCAGGTCAGCATGTGGACACAAACCCATTTTCCCGCCTCAAGTGAGTAGAAAAGGGGTGGGGAGGGGGAGAATTTACATGTATGGTGATGCAGGAAAAACCCACTTATCTAAGACCAGTTGGATCAAAACTCCCCCACAAAAAAAAGAGTTATGTCCTGTGTTTTGCCATGATCCACTAAAGGCATTACACCATGTTTTCCTTTCTTGGGGGCAAGGAAGGATTTTTTTCCAATCACTGCCCAATTGGCCAAGAGGGGGATGGGGTGGGGATTGCCTTCCCAACAGTGGGCTGGGGGCTCAGCTGGGGCAAACATGAAATGGGGGTTAGGATGCAATGTAGCAACTCTTAATTTAAGCATGGGGCACAAGTCTAATAGAGGTACTTCATAGGGGAGTGATACAATAATTAGATAAAATATATTGGCAAAGGATTTGAATAAATGATTTTTAAAGGAGCAGAAATAGGACTTTTATGACTCACATACCAAGGAGCCAACTCCCCTCCTCCTTTATAACCCCTCTTTAACTGTATTCAAGTGGGGGAAGGGAGTGGCTGGGTCCCTGTGGCATGGTGGTGGATGACCAAGATTAGCAAAATGCAAGGGCTGCCTGCAGCCCTATCCTGGATTTATGACAATGATTACAGATGTATCTGCACTGTACAATCGTCTGGTGGATACGCTGACATTTAGGAAGAAAGCTGAGGCTTAATCAAACCACATCCAGTTTCTCTTGTCCATCTTGCACAGCCGGACAATTCTGCTCTGCTAGTTTTTCCATTACTCCGCCCATCTCAGACACTGTTTCTCCTTTCCAACCAGCTGAGAAAGAGGAATCTCCTTTTTAGACTACAATGGCATTTATAAATTGGCTGCAAAAGATGCTGATGTGAAATACAAGCCCCAGTTTATTCCAGAGGCTTGCAGCAGCATCACCACTGCAACATCTGCTTATTATTTGCTGTAATAATTTCTGAACAGACATGTAAAAGGCTAAAGCGGTTCTGTGTCAGGTTTCCTGAGTGGCAGTGCAGTCTGGTTACTTAGCCCAGCCACACTTTTGTCCAGTATAAAAAAAATAAATAAATAAATCAAAGCTTATGATCAAAAAATGTGGGATTTATGTTTTTTTGTTGAGACGCTCAGATTCACTTCTGTTACACAATCAAGGCACAGCAAGGTGATGAATATAGAAATATATGCAGGCTGAAGAGACAATGTGAGAGGGGGAACCTTAGTTTCAGCCATTTACTTTTACCTTACATAAAGCTAAGTTTTTTGAACTGACAAAACCATTAGCAAAATATCTCTCATTCAGTTTACAGGAGACAGTTTATGTACCCACGGGGGATAAAAAAAGGAAAAGGAAAACAGGCTGCGTGTCTCTGGATCAATGACTAGCATTACTACAGCCTCTATTACGGAAAAGCTATATTCGTGCCAAGGGCTTAAGGCCCATCTCCAACATATTTGCAGAGGCCCTGTGAGGAAAATTGTTCCATGAGGCCCCTGAATGACATATGCTGCGGTGAAATTACTGGCCTACTCCACCAGCTCCTATTCCCACACCTTCAGTTACTGCAGAAAACACAGTAGCACCAGCTTCCCATTGCTAATAGTTTGATAGCATCCTATCAAAAGATGAAGGGAATTAGTACAATATATAGAGAGAGGACATAAAAAGCAGGCACCATAGGTAAAGCTCAGTTTACTCCTGCACTCTGTAAGCTACACCTGGCCTTAGAGCTATCTTTGGCCCTCATTTAATTCTCTTCACGCATCCAGGCTACTAACAGCCCTTGCCGCTTCTTTCCTCACTAGGCATTTAATGTATTGCAAAGTTTTCTACCTTTCTATTTCAACACATAAGGTGCTTGACGACATCCAAGTCCAGCTTTGATAAGGACAGCCTTCTTTTCTCTGAGCTTACCAATGCTCATTTTGCTATACCCCACCTCCAAACCCATGCAAAAGCTTGTCTCGTACATACAGTATCATGTTTAAACTCCATCAATGTTGTCCTGCACAACTCTGTCCCAGTCTGTATCTCAGATCTACTTTCTCACCATGTTCACCCTTGCTTTCTTTTTTTCAGTCCACAAACAATGCTACCTTCTGTCCCTTATTTTCCTTTCCTCATCTGTTTCTAACTGCTGACTTCTGTACCTACAATGATGTCCAGGGGGCCAGGTACCTACCCTCACCTCATTCAAATCCCCCTAAAGATGAAAGACTCACAATAGGCCACGTCACACTAATGCACATTCTACTCTAGCATTAAAACCGAACTGTGCTCATTTACATCAGCCATGGACCTGACTCTATAGTTTTACTTATTACTCCTAATTCTAACATGCAGGTATGTATAATCTTATGTTCCACTCTCAAAGATTCAATTCAGTAAGCCCATAATTACACCTTAAATAGTTCAGCTTCAGAACAATGCCACTCCTTCACCAATATACTGTTCACCACTCCATGAGTTTTCTTTCAGTGTACTCAAATCATATTTGGAATCACTTCCAGAAAAAGAGGGATAGGAATCCCTTAAATATGATTTCCACAGTGTTACATGGGATAACACTCTGCCTGACCCCCTCCTCCCTTAATTTGCTTTCTTCTGCTTTAAGATTTTTTGAGGAGACAGCTCAATTCTGATAAGGCTATATAGGTAAAGCTTCTGCTATCTTAATTATTCCCACTTCTTTTTTCCAGGAGTAGTAGGGAGATGAGGAAGAACAAAGGCAGAATAAGGGATTCTCTTCAGTGAATTCTTTGGCCTCCTAATACTTTGGAGGACTATTCTCAAGCAGTCTGAAGTCTCCTTTAGTCTGCTAAGATGCCTGGCTGTCTTGCTGATGCCATTTCCTCTTCATTAAGTGCTGTTCCTTTACTGTGAATGCTTAGTTCAATACAGGGAGCATGACCTTTCATGAACAGATGTGGTCTGTTGCAGTCTCTTGGAACAGCAGTCATTAAAAAGTCCAGCTCTTATTTGTTTTAAAACTTTACTAGACTACTCTTAAACAGAAAAAAAGAGACAAGTTGTTTCTCTTGGACTACCCTGGTTGGTTTACCCTGATACACTGTGCATCTATTTTCTACCTCCCAGCTTCCTGTCCTGTGACGCTTCTAGCTCTTACGGGCTCTGACCTGTCAATATTTTTCCTCCCTCCTGATCCAAATCTCTTTTACTGATCTAAAACGGAGCTCTTCTTCCCCAATATTTTGTTACGATGCATGTTTCTCCAATCCATCAATGTATGGACATATTCAGGGGAATGTGAGAAGACGGAAAACAAGAGGTCAGACTATTTTTTTAATGTTTATCATCAAGAACTTCCTAATAAACTGAACTAGAAGACCAACGTTTTTCTACAAATGGACAAAAACACAGCCCTGGCAGTGGTTCGTTCTGAGACAAGGTCAAAGAACTCATGAAAGAAAAAAAAAAAAAGGAAAAGAAAATACAAATATCCACATTATCTAGCCATGAAACACAGGCTCCCTATTAGCTTTTTTTTCAAAACTGTAGTTGATCATTCTGAGCTCTTCTGAAGAGTTTCCACAGAACACACAAAGGAATTCCCGACAAGTCATCTCTCATATCCCCACCCCGTCTCCAAAGTAAGTAAAAGATTTTAAAAGCAAAGGCTGGGTGGCCTCCATTTTCCCATTTCACATTCTGCATGAGTTCTAAGGAACATAAGGAATTGCTAAGAACTATATTGACTTTAAGGTTAGAATTAAAAGTATCACTTCCATTTTCTTCAATATCTACACATGCTACAGATAGTCATTTAAAACAGTTATTCTGATTGTATAGTAATAGAGCAGTTAGTTCAGATTATGATGCTATGTATAGTAATAACTTTTTACACTGAGAATTAGTGAGTCATGGTAACATATAAAGAAACATTTATTTACTACTGTATTACAGCATGCTAAGCCAATCCGTTTTCTTATTAACAGCGAGGGGCTGGTGGAATAAATCTACAAGGAAGCAAATCTCAGGGCTTTACATTTTAAACATCAACTAAAATGTACACCTCTGAAACAGGAACACTTCAAAAAAGCTCTTGTATCATATGAATAAACTCAAGGGTTTAAATAAATAAAATAGCCTACCAGTCTGTCCCACAGAATAGTCCCAATGGCTACTACTTGTAACAAAAAAGTACAGGTGACAGATGACATCCTCCATTAACCCCCAGTGCCTCTCTTTATGCCCACTGATTGCCCATCCCAAACCCCTGCTGTGGTGCAGCTATCACCGTGTGGTGCCTGGCACCCTTTTAAGAGTCACTGACTGCAATGAAACACAATATTCCTGAATGCTCCCTTTTTTGAAATAACAGAGACAAGGGTTAGGGTTAACAGAGACAAAATAACAGATACAAAAACACATTTCACTTCTACAGAGCAACTTTTAGGAGGATAATGTATGTACTAAATTTTTACCTATAAGTTTGAACAAGTCTATTGACCTCCCTTTCATCACTTTGTCAGCTTCATGAGAGCGCTGTCCCTTGTGTGTGAAGTGCTTTGAACTGAACTTCCAGGGAAGTTTTCATTTCATGCTTCATTTATGAAAATTATCTGCAGTTGAATCAAGTTTAGATCGATTGCATGATATTGCATACACATTTACATTGCAAACTATTGCAAGGGCTGTCTTTTGTTATAAATTTCCAAGTTCCCTAGACAGTTAAACCCTTACGCTGCTATTGAACCTCTGGGCACTCTTGTATTACAAATTAATAACAGACTTCATCTTATGTCACTGCAGGTAAATTGACTGCATCACTTAAAGCCGAAGGGCAAAACCAAATTGGGAGATCTGACTCATTTTAATAAAAGAGCATCTTATTCATTTAGGCTATGTCTATCTTAGAAGCGTCTGTTGACAGAGTGCATCTACACAGAAAAGCAAATAGACAGACCAATCCACTCTGTCAACAGAGACCAGCCAGACTGGCCTGCCCTCTGTCGACAGAATGGTTGACCAGAAGCTCTGCAAACAAGGCTGCCCAGCGAACCAGAAGCCCTCTCTGTCGACAGAATCATTATCCCTCAAAAATTTGAGGAATAACACTGTCGAGACAAATGCAGAGTTCTGTCCAGACTGTTGACAGAACGCTTTGTGTGTAGACAGTCCCTGAGTTAGGTTGACAGAAGGCCCCTTCTGTCGACAAACTCTCTGGTGTAGACACAGTATTCCTGTGTGAAATCTAGACTCAAGCTATGATCAATCTGCCAACAGAATTTTCCCAATGCAACATTATTTGACTAACTGGTTTGTGGATCTGTTAGACAAAGGGTCAATGGGCACAAAACAGACATCAAAACACTCCAGATCCACAAACCAGTTAGTCAACATTTTAACTGAATGGGGCATTCTGTCAACGACCTAAAGGTATGTGTGTTACAGAAAAGGAATTATCGCACCGTTTTGGAAAGAGAAACATCTGAGCTGGCTTTTATATTCAAATTTGGCACATTAGCACATGGTTTAAATCGTGATGGGAACTTTCTGAGTCACTATAGGGGCTTGTCTGCATACTTGGCTCAATCTAATACTTGATCTCCCCCCCCCACCCCTCCACTCTCTGATTTGCTCACCTTGATTATCTTTTTCTGATTTGTCCTCCTTGCTTACTGTTTTTGGTTCTCTGTGCCTCAAATATTGAGTCTGTTCTGGTCTGGCTATGGTCTGAAGAAGTGGGTCTCTCCCACGAAAGCTCACCTAATAAAGCATTTTGCTAGTCTTTAAAGTGCTACTTGACTGCTTTTTGTTTTGATAGTGTATAGACTAGCACGGCTTCCTCTTTGTTACAGTTTTCCTAGTTTCTGCTTCAAGTCAGGCTTTGACACTTCATGACAGAGCCGTACCTGCCTTACAGAATTCTCCTTATGCTAACTCATGCAGTTATTCATATAGAGCCCCAGTTCTGCAAACATCTATGCATATACTAAAATTCACAAAAACAGTTGCTCTTAAAGAAATCAAATGAGACTAGTCATGTGTTTAAAATTTTAAGCATAACCTGAAGTATATCCCAAGTCTTCTGAACAATTTTTACCCATGTGTGCTGCCAAACCCATACATGGATTCTTAACTTGGTTTTCAGAATAAACCTACACAACCAATAGTAATGTAGGTGAACTGAAACCACGACAAAGATGATTTCAGAAGCCAGAGGCAGCAAAAAGAGTACTCTTTTTAAATATATGACAAATGAAATACCTCTTCGCCACAAATGCAGCAGCTCTTCAGTAGTACTTCATAATTTAGGATGGGTAAGATAAGACTCCCATGTCAGTTCTATTATTGAGTGCTGACAGTGCACTTCATAAGGCATGGCAAATATGCTGTAAAAGATGAAAACAGTAGAATACCCTTTCTAAACACCGGGGCTTTTACACAACTATTGCTTTCACTTTCAGCATTATGGGAAAACAGCATGAATAGAACATCAGTTAACTTCTATCATGTGATTATCCATATCTTTCTATATTTTAAGTTCTTCAAAGCAAGAAATATATCTGTTTCTTGTAAAGTGCAAAGTAAGTGACATTACTGTGAAATATTTTACAACTTCCGCTAAGGAATGTTAAAAATAACATTTATGTGAATTATAAATCCATGAATCATTCCATGTGCACATGGCAGGACTTCTTCCCGTAGGCTTGCCAAGGAGGAGATTCGCCATTCTGGACTGCAGCTTTAGAGCCATACCTTTGAATGCTTGTGACACTGAGCCAAAGGACTACATCTCCAGTTACTTAATTTTTCTAGTTTGCTTTAAGCAACTCCGGAGAATGACCCTGAAGTAATAAACAAGTTTATGGTGAGGAAGAGAAATCTTGCAGAGATATTGTTGAAGTGCTGAGCAAAAGAAGTGCATTTTGAGGAGGGATTGGAAGATGACAAATAATTTGCTACACAGGAAGCAAGACATAGCAGCAATAATGAAGCAACCTGAAAGAAGGAAGTGCAGGTAAGAGAAAGATAACAGAAGTGAGGAGTAATAAAAATAGGAGAAAAAACAGGCAATGTAAAATTCTGCAAGGCCTTGAAGGTGATAAGTATGAAAAATTTAAGAACAGACTGTTATGGTTTGTTATGGGTTGAGAAAGGACATGAGGAAGCAAGACAGGAGAAGGCTGCTGTAGTAGAAGTAGAGATAGTGAAGGCACCAGGACATTGGCTTTAGCATTGGACATGGAATACTGTCATTAAGGTTAAATAACAAATCAGTGAGAACAATGGAATGAACATTCAGGTTGCACATACAGAACGGGGCAAGAAAAGTGGAGATACTGATGGCACAGGGAAAGTAAATAGCATGATTAGATAAGAATGGATCTTACTAGGAATCACAACTTTTAAAACTGTTGACACTGATTCTCAAGGATTCCACAAAGCTGTGCTAATGACAGGACACAGGAGAGGAGGCAGCAGGCTATACGCTCACACTCCTTCAGTGTCTATTTAAAAAAAAATCTAAGTGTTCATGAAAGCCACATTGTGGTATTCACTTCTGGACATCACAAACTGAAGGATATCTGTAAGAACTCCAGCTCCCTCGAACTAAATGTGTTCACCTATTTTTCTCCTCTCATCAAGCTGTAGATCCACCCTATGCTGACCTTTAAACAGACTCACAGACAAAGACTGCTAGCTGCAAACCATCATGACAACAACTCAACCTTCTGACTTGGACAGAACATTCATCAGAGACCTGAAGATGTAAAGGTTTGTAACCCACCAACAGTTTACTAAGCCACCCTACGCTTTTTTGAGAGCATCTTTTTATAGGTATTAAAAATTCAAGTTGAGTGCACCATACTGTTAAACTCACAAAATGCAGAGTAAAATGCACAATGCACTGTTTTTCCTTCAGATTTGTAGTAGAATACTCTTAACTACAATCCTAGCTTGAGTCCTGCTACTTTCAGGATTCAGTATAGAATACACTCTGGAACTCATCCAGGCAGTTATCTGAGAACTTCAAGTCAGTAAGGGATTCATGTCAGACTATAGACAGACATTATGTGTGGATCAGGATATTGCCATGTGTGTCTTCCCTCTCTCCTTAACAAACCATAAAAATAGACTAAATTAATGTTTTCCTTTTTCCCAAAGATGTGACACTAAGGGACTTCGGGTAATTAAAAAACGTCTACTATGACACCCCAGAACTGATCCTAGTCAGTTACATCACATATGAGGGGGAAAACAGATGATGTTGCAGTTGAGCTCCAGCAAGACCAAGGGAGCCGAGCCAAATCCGAAAAAGGGGAATCTGGAAGGAGTAATTTATTAGCACTGTCTCAGTAATTCAGGACATTTTGCTTGTTCCCAAAGTGTGGCCCTCTGTTCTGCGCCCACCCCTCCTCTCAAAATAACAGCCATGCATGGGGAGGAAACTTCTGTTTTGAATTAGCAGCTTTTGTTTAAGAGCATGAAATGGCAGTACTAGGCAACAGTCCAAAATAGGAAAAAGAGAGAAATGTTACTTGCTTCAAACCATAAAATTCAATATCGTGGTAACAAACAAAGCACTTGCAATGATTATAAATTTAGTTACTTGCATTGCATCTAGAGGAAGGAGAGAAGTATCAGTTTGGTACACTCAGAATTAACAAAGCAGCCTATGTAGGGACCCTCCACTGTTCTTAATTTGAAAAGTTTTACAGGCTGCTGGCACAATTTCACAATAATATTTTTAGCAAGTAATGTTTAATCTTTGCCTGGATACTTCTGAACAAAGCCACTTTGCTCCTCCTACGACAAAAGAACACCTTCCCACTCCACTATTTAAGAAGGTTTTCTTGGGTGACCACCATCTGGAAGAACCTGGCAGCATACTGCCCAAGCCAACTGCCAGCCCTCTCAAGCAGCTCCTTTCACTGCTTTCCAGCAGTTCCAAGAACCTTACAGTCAATATATGCTCAAGGATCATGACCATCTGAAAGAAGTTTAAGCAAGCCTTTGAAATCCTATCACTAAAGATACACAAGTCTCCCCTCCACACAACTTCCTCACATCTGCAAAACTTAAAAACCAACATAAGCTGTGTACTGTTAAAGGTTCATGAAATAATAGTGACTGAAAGACTGTTCATACATGTCTATACTGGTAGATGGGAACTTTTTGTGGATTATAGCAGTTGTCTGATATCCCTCCTCTTCACTCTTACCAATGGCACTAATGTTTAGTGGGAGCATCCCTTCTACAACTGCTAAGTGACTCACCATGAAGAAAAGAGAAACAGGTATGTTTCTGAAACTTATCCAAACTACGCAGTCTGAAGTCCACGAGACTCAGCTATGGTGGGAGCAGGGAATGCACAAAGAAATCTTCCATTTCTTGAAACAAAATGATCCCGATGCTGGGGCATTTAAATGATCAAAGGCCAGAACTCTATACTCAACCTGGAGTGCAGTTCCTTCTGACCAGCGCCATACAATCCTACTAGCAATAGTATGTTTGGCATCCAACGCCACAGAATAATAAAGAACTGCTGTGAAAATATCTTTAGCCCAGTGTGATGCAACTATATGACCATACCCTCCACTTCCTCATTCACACCACTTTCTTGATTTTCTATTTTGCACAAATACAGATTTAGCCTTGTTTATAGTACCAAGTTGACAATTTCCCAAAGCAATAGCCCCCACTTCTAAAAACTGATAAACCAATGACTGTCTGTGCAGTAACACAGACGACAGATGTGGTCCTGCTACTGTCTGCCCTCAAAGATTTCTTCAACTGCACAGCACCTGCAGTGGCACTAGTAACCGGCCTGTGATAAGGCACCTTAAAATCATCAGATAACAACTGCAAGGTCAAGTGTAACCTGGACAGGTTACACATTATACAACATGCAACGAGAACACTAGAAGTGTTTTCTCGCTGAGATACAGCCTAATCAAGAGTAATGTTCATCTGTCCTTTAGTCTTCCAAAGACTTGCTACACAACCATGCTTCATCAGTTCAGCTGACAGTTAAAATCTGTCCTTGATTCGGTCCATATGTGGTAGAGTAAGGCTACAGAAGCCAAGTAAACAAAAAAGTGTTCCATTATAGCACACTGCATCAAATCCCTTTAGTTCCTGGGCCTTGTCCAAAGTGACCATCCTGCAGAGCAGAGCACATTTAATCACTTTCTGCACTTGGACAACTCTCCCCACAATAGGGTTTCCAACCCCAAACTGACTGCCCCCACTGACCAGTAATATTTGTGATTGCAAACGTCAAGAAAGACTGTTATCAATTTCCCCGCTGTCAGAGCCGTTCTCATTTGTGTCTCTTTCTTCACAGGGCTGAGGTGAGTTTGGGCTTGAATGTGGGCTTCTGCATCCAAAAGTTCTGGAGCCACTGCAAATACTGATTGAACCTCTCTAATCTGGAACTGTCTTGTCTGGCAAACTCCATAATCTGGCATGATTTTCGTTAGCCAGATTTCCACTTATCATGGGTGTGGCCAAGTTTCCCATGGTCCCATAAAATTTGTTTTTAGCCCCCACACCTGACTCAGTGTTCTGTGTTGTTATTTAGCTGTAATTTACTCCTAACTTTCTCCCAAGAGCCCAGTAAACAGTGGAAGTGCTGGTCATGCAGCTAGACAAAATTGACCTCCCGTGTTTCAGCAAATTCTTTCACTCAGCACCACGCAGGTTCAAAGGGTTCCGGGCTAAAGAGGTTCGACCTGTACAAAAGAGTTCCATGCTGTATGCTTACAATGGTCAAGACAGATCAGCAAATGGGTATTTTTTTTCATATTTCAGGTGGCAAGATAGCAGCTGTCACCCAGGGAGTACCTCAGTGCCAACTGCCAGAGGGCATTTCACACCATAAGGTTCACCAGGCCTGACAACAATCAGTGCTCCAATACACTGTCATAATCTGTACCTGAAAGATGTCCTATGCAAACTGGTAATGTGTGTTGTATGTTCAGGCAGTGTAACAGAGTTGTATGTGTGTGTTGCAAACACATTCCTCAAACATGTTTGCTAGACAGTGCGTAAATACAGCCTATCCTAGACAATGTGATTTCACAGACTTGATGTGTACCTACTTTAAATTATGGTGTGACCTAAGAGAGAAAAAAGCATATTTGCATATACTAAAAACAAAGTCATCAGACAAGCAAGTGGGGACATCTGAGTACTTAATCTTGATGGATGCAGACTATACCCTATAAAGCCTTCTTGACTCCTGAAATCAGGTCAGTTGACTGAAAAACATAGAAGCACAGGCAAAAAACACCATTTGGAAATCCTTCACCTGAGGTGACAAAGAAACCAGGGTCTAAACTGATCCCAGAAGAATAACTGTGTTGAACAAGGACCTCTAGTATAAATCAGATTTTAGTCTTAATCTCTTAGAAGCAGGTTTTTAACCATTTCTATCCAGACTCATTCTACCTAGTATCATTTAAACACTGTTATTAAAACACTTGTTAAAACTCCTATTTGTGCTGTTTTTAAAGGGACAGTTACATATTTAAGACCTCCTCTGCATGTCCTTACTTTTTCTTAGAAATGGACAAATTATCCTGTATATTCCATCTCTCCCCTCACCCCCAGCAGTGGTGGGTCCTGCCACAGGCCAGATCCCTCCCTGCCAGCCACCTGCCCACCAGCAGCGATTGAGGGGTCCAGTTGCTGGCTGTAGGGGTGAGCATGCAAGGCAGGTTGCAGGGCAAAGCTACAGTGTGTGTGGTCAGCTGTTCCCACCGCTAGTCCATCAATTCAGCCCTTTGTCAGCCAGCAGGCTCTGTCTCTCTTCCTGTTTCCAGCTGGCACTGGCTGCAGTGGCTGGTAAGTCCAAGGGACTGACCAGATACATATCCACCCATCAGCCCTTTACATTTTGCACTTCTCCCTGATTTTCCTCTTCATGTCCTCAGCCCCACTGCTCCTCCATATTCTCTCTCCTCCACCCCCTGCTAGGGTGTGCCTCACTTCCAGCACTATGTGGAGAAACAGCACTTAGCCTCTGGCTGGGATGACATCCTCCAGCCTGGGGCGCTGGCCAGGAGGAGCAAGATTCTTGTATGAGCCAAAGCCCCACAGAGCACTGCCCTGGGGATGCCTCTCAGCGAAGCTCTGGAATGGCCAAGGGAAGGCAGGGTAGAAACAGTTTCCAGTCTGTTTGCATCCTGACCCCACAGAAGCCCCTGAGCAAGGGCTTAGAAAAGTCTTCACCCTCTCCCCTACAAGCCTCAAGTCCTGCCCCCAGTCATCTTAGGGCTAATCTGTCCCCCATGCACCCTCACCTGCTGAGCTACCTCCCTGGCTGGACGGATTCACTGAAGCCCAGGCAATCAGGTTTTGTGGGTGCTGGTGCACAATGCATCCTTAGTGAGCAACCCCTGCCTGCCCTGTAGCCAAGAGACAGGATGGGGGGTGGGTCATGGCCGTGATCAGCAGCAGCCAGGAGGTGTTAGCTGTCTTTTGCCATTGGGCAGGCAGAGACAAGCTGTTTCCAGCTATGGTGGGGTAGGGACAGAAGAAGAGATGAGCTCTGCAAAGACACGAGCCAGGGGTCTTTCCTTCCCCTGCTCCTTCTCCCCTGCCACTGGAAGCAGCTCCCATCCCTTCCCTCCTGCACAGTGCCAAAAGACTGCAGCTGGCCACATTCTGGTGTGAACCCTGGCAGAAGTCGGGGGCAGGGGCATATGACTGTGGGTCCCCTCCACATGGTGCCTTGGCAAGATAGAGTGCTAAGAGAGGCAGGTCCAGCAGGCATGGAGGGCAGAAAACCACCTGGTAGGAAGGCTTGGATTAGTTTGTCACCCTCCCCAACATGTGAGAGGTGTACAGGAGTATGTGCATGTCACTTCTCCCACAGACGGGGGTGCGGGGAGAGTGAAGGGAGAGTGTGTGTGTGTCTCCCCAATGTAAACCCTAAAACTTTAATGATACTGTGTAGTTGGATTTTTTTTTAACTATGTTACTTTTTAACAAGGGCTCAGTCAACTTGGGAATTTCAGCATTTGTTCTGCATAGTTCTCATGGATTCCTGTTGAACTCACTTGAATATGAGTAATCTTACTGGAGTCCTGAGTTCAGCCTATTAAACTATGGTGAAGTTACACCTGTTTCACTGTTACAAATCCATCCCAGTATTGTATCTATAACCTAGCAAACTGGTGTACATTTTGTTTCTTTGGAGGCAGAAAACTTGGTCACAGATGTAATAATCAGCGAAAGGGACTGGACACCACAGGGGAGATGGCTTTAGGGAGACTTGAGACTGAAAAGGCAGCTGGAGTCACCCTGCAAGGGTCACTGGGTTGAGAGGAGCTAGAGTGAGATCTTGTGCTGACAGCATGCTACTAAAGGCTTCTGAACCAAAAGAGCACAGCACAGAAGCACCCATAACTCCAGGGCAGGCAGTCACAACTGCTCAGGAGAATTCCTCATAAGATCACAGTGCAAAAGGGAATATATTAGGAAATGGAATACGAAGATCTGTGGAAATTTGACCTCATGCTTCCATTGTTCCATGAACCAAGCAAGCGTATGCCACAAAATATGGCAGTGGCACCACAACACACTGCAAAAATTTTCCACAATGTAGCATGCCAGACAGTGACATGAGCACATTGGGGTGGTTCACCTCAGTGCCTGGAGTTCTTTGAAAATACAGCCTGACGTGCAAGGGTACACTGATTCAGAAAAGGGAGCCAAATGTGAACACACTTGCATTCATGAATTCCAAAACCAGAGCTATATCAACTGTAGAACACCAGCAGAACTTTTACTAATAAAAAAAAAAAAGTCTAGTGTAAGTATGTACCCCACGATAGAGACCTGTGGAATGGAGCACAGCAGCATTTTTAAAAGTGAGCAAACACATTGCACAACAGTTTAGGCCTGGACGAGAAGGTCACTATGTGTGAGTGAAACCGCACATGAAGCAGAGTTCATCAGAATGTCATTCACATAGGATTGTGATCAGGAAGATATGGTTGATACCTCTGCTCTTACACCAAATATTGCCACAATCATGAAATATCCCAACACATTTAACAATTCCCCTTATTTTGTTAGGATCTGCTGCAAACATAAGAGTAGGTCAAATGCCTTTAAATAATGTAGTAACGTAAACACCAATGCACTCTATTGCCATTTCAAAATACAGGAGTATAGTTCTTCGCAATACTCTAAATATCATCCTCCATTATAGCACTTAGATACCTCAAGCCCACAATGTCAGATAAGATGGCAGTCTTAAAGAGTTCCATATTTACATAGGAACAGAACGGTCACCTAGAAAGAAGAGTACAGGAACAATTTATGTAGCAGAATTCACACCAAACCTTCCAGATACTTCCATTTTGATATGGTAACTCATTTAAATGTTTTTAATCTTAAAAACACAGATACTCAGTTAAAATTTGACTTTATCCTGAAAATTAAAAAAACTTTACAAAGAATAGATTAATTATAAAGTAGCATCAGAATTCTAGACACATCATTTTGGTTGTATTAAAGAAATCAGTGGGACACAAGATAGTACAGTATATTTGTAAGTGTTTTTACTGTGAACCAGGTATGACAAGGCACATAGCTAAGCATCCAAGAACCAATTACTTTGAAACACATAGCCTTTAATATGTACGTGCTAATTAAATGCAAAATTACTAGTTGCCAATGTTGGAACAATCAGTGTGATGTCCTCTTTATTTTTAAAAAGTTGAAGGTCAAGGACTAAAACCCAGTTTAACTCCAGTGTAATTTTCTCTGGATATGCAAGAGTTCTGGAATTCATAAATACATAGCCTCTGCATCACAATACATAAAGCACTCAGTGTATTCCTTAGTGGAGGCTGTCTAAATTATACATAAAGAAAACAATCTCGTCTAGACAATAAGACTTGCTATTGTTTCACTGAAAAACCAAGAACGTCCAGTTGTGTCTGGGGTTATAAATCTTTTTGGTAACAAATGCCTATCTCAAAAAGGATTTTGAAACACTTTGGAATGAGTCATTCTTGAGTACGGTTTCCTAGGAATATATTTAAAGGTACAATATAACAATTTTTTTTTTTGTGAATTGTGACTGCCACTGTTATCAGCACTGAAGCAGCATATTTCTATGCACTGTGTCCTGCCACCCAAACAGCTGTTTCATACAGAATTAAGTCTGGACACAGACTGAGCGTTACTTATAACAAGTTAGGTAATTTCAGAATTGATCCATATTAGATCCTCCTCCCCTTAATTTCCAGAGCTAATTTGAAATAAGAGTCACTTTCATTTTCAAGTTGACAGTGCAGAATTTAAATAAGTACAAAGAGGCCATTATCTCATTACTTCAAACATTATGATATTCAGTTAAATTTAACAAACTGAAATATTGTAAAGAATTTGAGCCTGATTCTTCAAGATGCATAATAGCTTCTCCTAGAAAAAACTGATGCAGCTCTCTACATTTCAAAAAAAAAATCTTATCATAAACTCAGAAATAGAAGAATACAAGGGTATGTTACACTACAGTTATTCCAGACTAGTTTATTCCAGAGTTGTTAATCCAAAATAAAATATTCCAGAATAATGCGTCCACACTACAGGGAAGCCCCAGAATAAGCAACATTTATTTCAAAATAGTCCCTCTACATACAATAGACCTTATTTTGGATTAGATCCCCTGTTTTCCCCCGCTGAGAGAGTGCCAGATTACAGAGGTTTTAACCTCTATGCTGCACTTGCTCGAAAATGCACAATGACACTTGACAGCTTTCAGTAGCCATTGATGCAACAATTCTCGTAGTCTATTCCAGTTTTCCTCAACCAGTGTGCTGAGGCACAACGGTGTGCCACCAGGGTTTGCATGAATTGTGAGCATTTGGTCAAAAACATGTTAGCAACCTTTCCTATTTTTTCTTAGGGAAAAGTACAGGAACAAACATTCCTATTACAAAAAAGGTGACAAGTCAGACAATGCAATACTTTTCGGTGGCACATTTAAATTCTGATTTTGCACTGTTTTGACACTAGCAAAGCTTCAGAATTTTGGCCATAAATTTTAAATCCATCCTTACTTTGGTCATAATATTAGCTTTGGCAGGGGGTAAACATTTGGAGCTTTGGGCCAAAGGCTTATTTAAATGACCCCTCTATGAATTCCCAAGGTACTTTCAATAAACAGCAGCCAAGATTAATAGTTCAAGCAAAGGTGGAGTATTTACTCTGTATAACAAAAGAAGTGACTACCTGTATACAAATTTTGATCTTCAAAAGCAGTTTTCAAACTTTTAGGGCTAAATAACACACTAAGGAGCCGGAGAAAAAGACAAAGCGTTGGGAGGCTTTTTGCTTATCTTACTCCAGAAGCAGTATCCCTACAGCATCCAAGGAAATAGCAGGGTAACTCACTGACCTCTCAGTGACATCCAGAAAGCAGCCCCCTACTTTACGCCACACCTAATTGGCAGGCAAGTATGCAGCAGCAGATGGGGGCATACCACAGCTCTGCTGGAAGAACAGCCAAGCACATCCCATGACATGTTCTCACTCTCTCTGTTTCAAGAAGTCTTGTGCCAGACAGCTGGATTCCAGTAAAGGAGAATTCACCAGGTGGAATCTACTCCACTGCCATACTAGTCACTATAAATGACTTGGTCCTTAGCTATAAATTACACCTCACAATAATGCAAGGTAATTATGAAAATATTTGTTAAACTAAGATATTTTCTTTCCTTTAAGGCTTTCTTATCTTTTAAGGCTCGCCTATTTTTCTTCAGCGCAAATGGCATCCTAGAACAGGGAAGAATTTTTAGGCTGACTGTAAGTCAAACATGTACTATTGGAATGGCTAGGATTAATAACTGGGGTTAAAATAAACTATGCCATAGACCAGTGGGTACTTTAACAGTAGATTAATGGGTAGGTCTTTAGAGTGAGTAATTCTGAGGAAGTAACTATTGTGAAAAGTTAGACACATGACTGAATCTTTATGGCAACCACACAGATGGAGCTGCCAAGGTGCCGGCAAGTTCTGGCACAAAAAAAGTGCCAAAAAATCTAACAATTAACATAAGTGCCCAAATGAAAGATGCTGGCTACTGAACTCTTGAAAGTCTGGCTCACTCTTATTAGGCTAGGTCTACACTAGCCACAGAAGACTGAATGCTTAAGTCTGATCTTCCAGGGCGCCAGTTCAGGCATGCGAGAAACGGTGTGTTCTGGGATCAATCTTGAACACAGAGCTCCTTGAGAGCTGCAAGGATTAATAAATGTCCCAACTTTTGGCCCCATGCACTCTGGCCAAGTGTTGGGAAAGCCTCTCCCAACACAGCTGTTGGCAAGAGAGAGACGCAAATGCAGTGCACAATTTGCGTATCTTTTGCTGACAGTTCTCAACAATCTAAACACAGCCTTTCTAAACTGACTGTATACTTTGTTCTGCCTTGTTCAACCAGAAGAACTCACCCAGTCATTCAAAGAACTTCTTTTAAAATTTAAACTCCACAAGTGTTACTTGACTTTCGTCTGGATTGCTACATACCTTAAAAAAAATACAAGACACTCCAAGTTGTGTCAGAAAAGATACTGCCTCTTCTTCAGTGAAGAAATTTTACAATGTATATAAGATGTGGTGATATGCACCAGGATACATGTAAAATAGCACAGTCATTTAGCATACAGGATTTTTTATTTGCTCTTTCTTATTTCCATTAAAGTAGAATAAGACTCCACCTAAACCCAGGACAAATGCAAAGAAACCAATCAGGACTCCCACAGGAAACAGATACATAATTTGGACACATGCTTCTTAGTAGTAACGGCATATCAGGGAACAAGTCATAGACAACTAAATACAACACTATTACACTATTGTATTTTGGACACAACTCTAACCAGAAACAGGTCTTCACACCCTCTAAAAATCAGAACTTCCTTTGAAAGCAGATGTGAATGAGTGTTCATCTTCTACAATCTTTGACAAACAAATCTTGGAAAGAACAGTTGCTAAAAAAATCTTCCCTATTTTTCCTGGAATCAGCCTTGAACATTCTAGGTCAATTTCCCTACTGAAATAATTCCATCAAATTTCCCCTCACTGCATTTTTCATAGAGACGGATGTTTAAGAATCGGAAAATCAAGTTTCATAAGGTAAAAATGCATCACTTAATTTAGTGTACTTTTCTTTCACATTTTCAGTGAAAATGTTCCTTCTTGTCCAAGGCCTGGTCTACACTAGGGAACAAAGTTGATCCAATGGGCAATTCTAGCAACGCTATTAGCATAGCTAGAATTGTGTCAGAATCTACTTTCAGCCCTAGTACAGATCAGGGCTCTTCGGACTCATGACAACATCCCTTACTCCACGCGATGGCCCTACACACACACACAGCAAAAGCGAACTCTGAAAGCTTAATCACGGCACGTCAAATGCCAGGTAAGTTTAGACATACCTCATAACTGGGCCTTTGTTAATTGCTTGTTTCAGTATGATCTTCCAGGCGTACCAAAATCTACCTTTTCTTGGGCTACTCAAGTTATTGCCAATAGCAGAAATGCAGGAGTGAGAAGGGGAAAGGGAAAGGCTGCACAGGAATCATACCTGTAATCCCCTCCCAGTGGATGGTCTGGAATGGGAAATTAGCCTACTAACTGGGGCCACAGTCTATCAGAGGAGGTTGAGAAAGAAAGTAGAAGCATCAATGAGAGTGCTGAGACTATGAAGAAGGCACTGGCTGGAGTCATGCCAGGAGGAGGAGGAGGAGAAATACTGGTGAACTAAAAAGGAAAGAGTACGTGAAAAGGCAAGGCAATAGGTGGAAACAGGGAGGGAAAGAAAAAGGGAGATGAAAAGAAAATGGTAGCAGAGTAATAGGAGCACAATCAGATGCAAATAAAGTGGTTGGAGAAAAGAGAGCACTTGCCTTGTAAACACGTACTTCAGCCCTGAGTCCAAACTTTATCCTCTGTGTATTAAAATTTCAAAATGTTCTCCATGCTGCTCCACAGGATGACAAAATAGCTTAATAAATTAGACTTTTCCTGTTCGAATGCATCTATTTCCCCATATTTCCACTGGTTCCCAAAACACAGAAGTCTAGACCAGGATATGTACATTATTTTTTTTAAAAGGCAGAAAGCTTGAAAGTCATTAGGTTTACTATTACAATGTAAGCTTATATTTCCTTATGGAAATGGAAACATTAGAAAAAAGCAAATTCTTCTAGTATCCTAAGTATTTAAATGGGACTTTTTAGTTACTTCAGTTTGGTTTTTTTTTTAAAACACATTAGGCAGCTTCAAGTCCATACTTAGATACACAAACAAATACCCTGATTTTCAGGACACAGTGTTCAGATTTGCAGGCGATTGACATGTCTGGGGCAGGGGGAAAGGCTAAACTTACCTATAGGTAAATGTCATACCTTATTGTATGCATTCCATGTGCCAAGTATTATGATATGAATATCATGAAATGGAATTTATCTTACATTACCCCACGCAAATTTGTACTATGTTTTCCTTTATTCAGGGCCATCCTAGAAATTTAAGTGAAAACAACAGGCAGTTCTGTAGCACCTTAAAGACTAACACGTTCATGTATTAGGTAATGAGCTTTCATGGATAAGACCCACCTTTACCCACTAAAGCATAAATAAGTTAGTCTTTAACGTGCTACGGGACTGGTTGTTTTTTGTGAAGCTAAAGGGATAACGGTGCTAGTCTGTCAGTGAAAAAGTTACTGTACAAAGCACACCACGCCGTAAGACATAAGCTTTCCCCAACCCACTCCCAATATGCCCAGGTCAGTTGTCAGGCTCCTGAAGCATTTCTCTAAGATTTTAAAATAAAGTATTGGCAAAATGTCTTCCAGAACATAGAAACCAAATAAGAACACCTTAAAGGGGACCCTAGGACCTGCCATGGACAGGTGGTAGGTTATCAAGCCAAACTAATATGAATACTTGAAGTATAAATCTTTGAGGTCTATACACTCTCAGTGGACAACATCTCGGACACAAATGTAAGGGTCATCCTCCCAGTCTTTGTCCTACTCTCCTCTTTCCTCTTTTTAGGTCTTCTCTTTCTGTATTTTTCTCCTCACTTAGTTCCTGCCTTTCTCCTCTTCTGCCTCCCTCTTCTGCCACTTTCATTTCAGGATTAGGCCACCAGGGGATAAAAAAAACTAGGTCCATAACCCTAGTCAATATCATGTCACAGCCATCTCTCTGTCTGAAGAGCCTGTTAAATAAGATTTTGTTGATAGCTGGTGCCAGTTGTCTAATAGAAATTCCTTGTCTCATCAAGATTCATAATGTGCCTAGTACAAATCTAGAAGTACACTAAGCAGGAAGCATGACAAAGCTGCTACATAGAGCAGAAGGCTATGACGGCATAGTAATTGGGCTATGGATAACTATTTTGAAGGGACTAATTCACAAGCAGCCCTTCAGTTGTCAGACAAATTACTATATTGTCATTTAGATTGGCACATAATCTAGACTACTAAATACTTTGAGAAATTGTATGGCTTTTCCTCTCTAAATAAGCAACCAGCTAAGCTGATAATAAAGTACAGTGTCACGTTGAACTGCAGGAAGCCTCTTGTCCCAGTCGACTGACTGCAGACAATCAGACCATTCTATGTACTGTGACCCCCTTCAAAACAAGAGGAAGTGAATTTGCATTTTCATCCCTGAACCCTATTCCTGCCCCAAGATGGACAGCACTGGGAGAGATGTTACCTCTTCCACCAGAATACTGTCTGGGATTTAGTTTGTGTTTTGTAATACTCAAAGTATTTTACACTTGTTTCTATTATCCCTTGATCCAAGTTTATTCACGGAAATGAAAACTTTCATAAGCATGTCTCCTGCTCTTTTTCCTTCCATTAATAAAGCAGACTGATGGTATTTACTATCTGTACTGATAAGCATCTCATGTTACCAGCCTTAAATTTAACACTCAATCAACTAGGCAAGTGTCAATCGATCCATTTTGGAGACGAGAAAGAAGCAGAAAACTTGTGTCCGCAAAAACCTTTTACTGTGCATCAATGGAATTGGAAGCTCTCAAGTTACACAAAATGCTGGCTTGTTTGCAGCTGGTGCACTCGAGATGAGGCACGCAGTCAGCCGCAAAGCCTCTCATTCCTGGATTAAGCTAATCTGCACTGACTGCGAAATCATGATCATGACTGTCACCTAACTCAAATGTTCCCGGGCCCGTTCATACACAGAAGATTGCTCTACGGTGGCGAAGCCCAGAGACGAATTGATTTATCCCGGTCACAGGGCAGGTCTGTGACCAACGCAGGAGTGTCCTCGGGTCGGGATCTGGGGAGCGGGGTGAAGTTGGCCTGAAGGTAATAAGCACAGATCGGAGATCTGGGGTGTAGTCCTGCCCCCCACGACCATGGGTGCTTCCAAGGAAGGCCGGGTTAGCCGCAGCGAGAGGGTTGGGCTCTGAGGCTTACGGAGGAGACTCAGGGAGCTGCCCTGGACAGGTGGGAGGGGGCCGGGAGCGGGCAGGGGGAGGCGGCTGGTACTTACTGTGCGGGTCACTCTTCTCCCGGACCCCGTCCACTCTGCCGTCCGGGTTGATCCGCAGGAAGAAGCCCCCGTTTTTGCAGTACAGCCGCTTGGGGTCCTTGAAGTGGCCCGGCGGGAAGGTGCCGCTCTCCCCGTCGTCGGGCAGCGCGGGCAGGGTGGTGATGCTCCCGGCAGCCATCCGCCCCGCCGCGGGGTCCCGGGCCGGGGAGCCCCCCTGGGGCCCGGCCCCCCGGCCGCGGCCGCCCACCAGCCCCTGCTGGCTTCCCGCCCTGCCGCGGCCGCCCAGCCTCACCTCCTGCCGACTGCGCCCTCTGCCGCGGCCGCCCAGCCTCGCCCCTGGCGGGGGGCCCACGGCCCCTGCTCTGCGGCGGGGCAGCGCACTGCCCGGCTCCCGGCCCCTTACCGCCTCCGCGCGGGAAGCGGGGCCCGGCTGCCACGCGAGGCTGCTGGAGCTGCGCAATGCTCCGGGAGCCCGTCACCCTGCCCGGCGCGAGCAGCCAGCGACCGGCGCAGCCTCCCGGCGATGGGGCGGGCAGCGAGCGCCGCCCGGCTGCCTGTGGGGCGCTCTGCCCGCTGCTGCGCGGAGGGGCGCGGGCTGGGGAAAAGCGGCGCTAGCTGCGACTTGTTTGTTCGCATCGGCCTCCCGCGGCTGCTCCTCCCCCTGCCCTGAGCGGGGACCTCCCTGGGCCCGTGCCGGCCCTCCGGTGAGCCGAGGGAGGGGGCGCTCCTGTTGGAGACACGGGCAGAGCCGGCGGAGCGGTCGTCCCCTCCCCTCCGCCCCAGCCTCCTGCCTGGCACTGCCCGCCCTGGTGCGCTGGCCAAGCGCCCTTCCCCGCTCTCTCTGCCGGCCGGGAACCAGCAGCATCGCGGCCATGTCTCCAGCCCGCCGGGGGAGCGGCGCCGCACTGAGCGGGCGGGAGCCAGCCCGGCCCGCTAGTGACTTGGGAGGAAGAAGAGCGCGTGCGACCGGCTCTTCTTTGGCGTATCTCCTGGGGGGCGGCCTGAGGGCGCAGCGCCCTTCGGTCTAACGGGGCGCTGGGTGATAGCAGGTGTGAGGCCGCTCCCCGGCGCCCACAGCGGGTCCCGCCCGTCTGGGGAGCAGCAGGCGGCGTCTTCCCCTTCCCCAGCGAAGAAATGGCAACCCCCTCGTCACGGGCGGGGGTACAGGCCGGCTGAGCGGGGAGGAGGGCGGCCAATGGGACACTACAGAGGGCGCAGTTGCCTTGGGCCCAGACCCGGAGCTGCGGCAGTGGCCACTGCTGCTTTAGCAGCGACAGGGGCCGAGCGCTGGGCCCTTTGGAAGGGCCAGCAGCACCCCGAGGTCCCGCCCCTTTCTGGGGCACGGAGCGAGGCCCCCTTCCCACCTTGCCCCAGGGCTTCCAGCGGCCGCCGCTCCGACGGCAGCGATAAGCAGAGCCCCGGCTCCCTTAAATTCGCAGCCGGTGCTGGGTGTCCGCGCGTCTCGCAGTTCTGAGCGCTGCGGGGGGAGCATGAGGTGCCACGCTGGGCCTGGGGAGAGGTATTTGGCCCTGCACCTTCCCTCTAAGCCAGCGCCCCCCACACACACGCACCTTGCCCCACGGTGTGCAATGGCTGCCAGCCCCACTGAATGGGTATAGAGGGCAGGGAAAGACAATGCCTTCTCCAGCTGCCTGGCTGGCTCCACCGACAAGTACCCCCCTTCAGCAGAGCTCCCCGCGTCCCAGGGCTGCCTGGGCTTTAGCCCTGGCCTGCCCACCCTCTCCCTGCTCCAAGGGTGGGGGAGGGACCTACGGGCGAGCCTGCCCTCCCCCTGCTTGGGAAGGCCAGGGCACCAGGCCACCCGTGCACCAGAGGGTCAGGGACCAGGCAGTGCACTGGCTGCCCATGCTCCCAGTCTAAATTGTTTGCCTGAGTAGTTCATTACAGCTCTGGATCTCTTCCCCTTTAGTTCGGGGAAAGCCAGAATCTGATTTTGCCACTCTTACTAGTGGCATAACAGGGGAAAGGAGAAGGGAAATTAGTCTTTAGGGGCCTCTCTCAATGGCCGTGTCTACACGTGCACACTACTTCGAAGTAGCGGCGCCAACTTCGAAATAGCACCCGTCACGGCTACATGTGTTGGGCACTATTTCGAAGTTGAAATCGACGTTAGGCGTCGAGACGTCGAAGTCGCTAACCCCATGAGGGGATGGGAATAGTGCCCTACTTCAAAGTTGAACGTCGAAGTAGGGCATGTGTAGACGATCCGCGTCCCGCAATATCAAAATAGCGGGGTCCGCCATGGCGGCCATCAGCTGAGGGGTTGAGAGACACTCTCTCTCCAGCCCCTGCGGGGCCCTATGGTCACCGTGTGCAGCAGCCCTTAGCCCAGGGCTTCTGGCTGCTGCTGCTGCTGCAGCTGGGGATCCATGCTGCATGCACAGGGTCTGCAACCAGTTGTCGGCTCTGTGGATCTTGTGTTGTTTAGTGCAACTGTGTCTGGGAGGGGCCCTTTAAGGGAGCGGCTTGCTGTTGAGTCCACCCTGTGACCCTGTCTGCAGCTGTTCCTGGCACCCTTATTTTGATGTGTGCTACTTTGGCACGTACACGTTCCCTCGCAGCGCCTATTTCGATGTGGTGCTGCCCAACGTTGAAGTTGAACATCGACGTTGCCAGCCCTGGAGGATGTGTAGACGTTATTTATCGAAATAGATTTCGATATAGCGTGCACGTGTAGACGTAGCCAATATGAATCCAGTGGACTAGATTTTCTAATCGACTCCCCCACGAGAGGTTTACCCTTCCTCAAGCTTTTGGGGCTGTTCCCTAGGGCAGGACTCTCCCTGCCCCACACTTCTGTGTCTACTGCATTCCCTCCCAGTACTGGACAGGACTACCATTTCTGCTCTCCTGCAGCAAGTCATCCTCCCATCACACCTGGCACATTACTGAACTGACTAAAGGGGATGCCTTTAACCAGTTCCAGCTGGTGCTTGAAAGGTCTGAGTGGGACATCTGGAGCTTAACTGTCTCAACTGGCTTACCAGGTTCTTGATTCCAGATGTCTTAATTAGCTTGGTGTAGACACTGTTTGGTTACCACAAAGTAGAAATTTGTTTAACCCGGGGCCAATATACCTACTGTCTTACTTTCTTGTAGCCATCTGGCCTGACCGCTTTCACACATTCAAAACAATATAAAAGATGAAGTAGACAGTCTTACAAAAAGTTTAAGTTAGCATTCACAACTAAAGAGAAACAAGCTAGACAGCTTCTCTTACCCACTGATTATATGGTCAGATGCAAACAGAAGCAATGAACCAAGAAGTCAACACCCACTACCCCCCTGTAGGTGGACATAGACTACCGTAGACATGCAGTCCATTGAAAATAGCCCTGTCTTGAGAGGGATGGAGATGACTTTTGAACAAAGTGCTTTATGCTTTAAACTGAATGTGTTTGTAAAAGCACTTGTGAGATTGTTAAATGCAGTTAAACCCAATTAATATTTTTGTGCCTTACTTTTATCATCTATTGAGTAATTTGCCCAAGTCTGAAAAGCCAGAAAGATATACTTGGTGCCTATTGAGTTACAGAGCATTATAATATATTGCAGGCTTTTGGATTCTGAATGAGAGCAAAAGAATACACTCACTACTGCATAACCCATTTGACATGCTTTCTGATAGGCTGTGAAAAAATATAAGTAAGATGGAGACAATCTTTGGAATGTTTAGCAACTGTCACACACATCATGGTGCCAAGAGGTTTTAGTATGGAAGTCTGTTCAAACAGCGTGTTCATTTAATTTGTATTAATATTTTTTCCCATTAAATTGGGTCATTCAATTGTGAAAAAGCTTGCTGACGTAATCTACAAAGCAAAAAAAAAAAAACAAAACAAAAAAACAACTAAGGAAAAAGTCGTCAAGTAGCACTTTAAAGACTAACACAATAATTTATTAGGTGAGCTTTCATAATTATATTCAAGTATTATTATTATTATTATTATTAGCTTTCAATATTATTAGTGGGACAGACCCACTTCTTCAGACCACAGCCATACCAGAACAGACTCAATATTTAAGTCACAGAGAACCAAAAATAGTAAATCAAGGTTGACAAATCAGAAGAAAAAATTATCAAGGTGAGCAAATCAGAGAGTAGAGGGGCAGAAGGGGGGGAAGAGGGAGTCAAGAATTAGATTAAGCAAAGTATGCAAAAGAACCCCTATAATGACCCAGAAAATTCGCATCCTGGTTCAAATCACATGTTAATGTGTCAAATTTGAATATAAAAGAGAGTTCAGCAGCCCCTCTTTCAAGACTGTTGTGAAAATTCCTTTTCAGTAAGACGCAAACTTTTAAGTCATTAATAGAACGGCCCACTCCATTAAAATGCAGTGTGACAGGTTTGTGGATCAGGAGTGTTTTTATGTCTGTTTTGTGCCCATTAACTCTTTGTCTAAGGGAGTTTGAAGTCTGTCCAATATACAAAGCATCTGGGCATTGTTGGCACATGATGGCATATATGATGTTAGCTGACGAACATGAGAATGTGCCCATGGTTCTGTGAATAACCTGGTTAGGTCCAGTGATGGTATCTCCAGAATAGATATGTGAACAAAGGTGGCAGCAGGCTTTGTTTCAAGGAAAAGTTCCAGGACTGGTGTTCCTGAGGTACAGACTGTGGTTGTGGGTGAGAATCCTCTTAAGGTTTGGAGGTTGTCTGTAGGAGAGAACAGGCCTGTCACCTAGGGCCTTCTGGAGTGTGGCATCCTGATTAAGGATAGGTTGTAGGTCTTTAATAATGCGTTGCAGTGGTTTGAGTTGGGGGCTGTAGGTAATGACAGTGGTGTTCTGTTCTTGGCTTTTTCGGGCCTGTCTTGGAGTAGCTGGTCTCTGGGTATTTGTCTGGCCCTGTTGATTTGTTTTTTTTATTTCTCCTGGTGGGTAATTCAGGTTTATGAATATTTGGTAAAGATCTTTTAGTTTTTGATCTCTGTCAGTAGGATCAGAGCAAATGCGATTGTATCTAAGGGCTTGACTATAAACAATGGATCTAATTATATGTGAAGGATGGAACCTAGAAGCGTGTACATTAAGTATAGTGATCGGTGGGTTTCCGGTAGAGTGTCGTACTGATCAGGCCATCCTTGATTTGTACTGTAGAGTCCAGGAAATGTATCTCTCGCATGGAGCAATCGAGGCATAAGTTGGTGGTGGGGTGCAGATTGTTAAAGTCTCTATGGAATTCTTCTAGAGTCTCTATACCATGGGTCCAAATCATAAAGATGTCACCAATGTATCTTAAGTAGAGGAGAGGTAATAGAGGATGAGAGCTGAGGAATCGTTGTTCCAGGTCAGCCATAAATATATTAGCATATTGTGGGGCCATGCGAGTGCCCATAGCAGTTCCACTTATCTGGAGGTATAAGTTGTCCCCAAAACTGGAAATAATTGTGGGTGAGAACAAAGGTACAGAGGTCAGACACCAGATTGGCTGTGGTGACATCAGGGATGGTATTCCGGAGTGCTTGTAATCCATCTTTGTGTGGAACATTAGTGTACAGAGCCTCTACATCTATGGTGGCAAGGATGGTGTTGTCAGGAACTTTTCCGATGTTTTGCAATTTCCTCAGGAAGTCAGTGGTATCTCAGAGATACCTGGGAGTGTTGGTGGCATAGGGTTTGAGGAAGGAGTCCACATAACTGGATAGTCCGGTGGTAAGGGTGCCAATACCCGAAATGATAGGGCGTCCGGAGTTCCCAGGTTTGCGGATTTTGGGAAGAAAATGGAATAATCCAGGTTGGGGCTCAAATGGTGTGTCTGAGTGAATAAGGTCCCAGTATTACAATATGGAGAGACTAGTGCAGATATAAAATCAGTATCTGCATCTGCAAAATATGAATCCAAATCTACAGATGCAGATATAAAGCAGATCTCCACAATTTGCGGGCTCTGTCAATATGGAATTTAAGGGCTGCATCATTCTAACAGCTTTTAAAATAGATCACCAACCTAAAAAACTGATGGAACAGTAGGGTCTCTGTATTCAGATATAATTTTATATTTCTGAAATTTGTAAATTTGTGCATTTTTAAATCCACAAAACTGAAAATACATTAAATAAAATTGCTCTAAGTCATTTATTTCTACTCATGCTTATCACTACAAAGCCAGACATTATCAGGTTCTATGATAAGGCATAAGTTCAGTCTTCTGAACTTCAGAAGAGTGCAGACACTTCAGTTCAAGTTAAGGGGAAGTCATTATAGATTGTGATGTGGGGGTGTCCTTTAGCATCTATCTGGTGATTCTTGGTGTTGTGGTTTCCCCAGAGGTGTTCTGCAAACATGCAGACATACTTCTACTGTTGCGTGTTGGTGGCAGGCACTGATCATCTTTCAGGGTTTCTGGGCCCTGATGCATGCCTGTCACAACACGTCTCTCTTACCCAGTGCATCAGATGGCACAGAAACTACTATGCTGGTGAAACCAGACAATTGCAACACTTGTAAATGAACTGTCAGAAAAACAATAGAATGCCAAACACACCACAGTCATGGGCAAGCACTTTCCACAACACAATCCTTCCATATCTGACCTCCGTCCTTGTTGTTAAAAGAAACCTGCAGACCACCACCTTCAAAAGACAAAGTTGGTGTAAAAAAGGAGTGCTCTAGTGGAACACTATTGAGAGTAACAGTTCAGGGCAAATTACTTAGAGATAGGAATTCTTACAGCCCAAGATTGGGAGTCCTCCACTATAAAGATAACCAAACCAGTCACAAAGACTGCAGTGGCTAAAACATCATACAAACAAATCCCTCAAACTTCTGTTCCCCTTCATCTCCACCAGTAGCACACCTTATATGGATGAGTGATTATGAAAACCAATATAATTAAATGAAAGTTTCTTCTGATTTCAAAGGACCAGCCCCATCCCCAGGTCAATTTATAATTCACATTTTACCACCCCTACTGCTGCTGCTGCCCCCCATCACACTTTTGCCAATCCTTTATCATCTAAAATTTAAAAGGCTAGTTAGAATTGTTTAAGCAATGAAATACATACAGCAATTGCAAATTTCTTGGCTCAGGCATGTAGCACAGATGAAAATGAACTTCTGGCTTAAATCAAGTCTCTGGAGTACATCAACATCTTGGATGGGTCATTCAGTCCTTTGTTTACAACTTCAGTTTATAGCAGAGATCCTCCAGAGGTAAAAAGCAAGACTGAAGACAAAATGGAGGGATTTCCAGGGCCTTTTAAACCTTTTGCCGTGTGGAGGGACTTCCATTGGTCTTGCTGCTGAAAAGTACAGCAACAAGATGGTGTTTGGTATTACATGGGAAAGCCACCCACTCATGCAAGACTCAGTTCTTTGCATGTGCAAGCCACCCTCTCCCTTCCCCCATGCTAGTCAGAACATTCCCAGGAAAGCTCAGATGTGGACTGGCATCTGCCAAGACCCACTGTCAGTCAAATACTTCTATTCAACTTGACTAGTCCCTTCACATCATGTTAGCTCTGCCAGAAGCAAACATTTGAAATCAGATAGCGCCAATACTCAACTTCAAATATAAAAATGATACATTCATACAAATGGCTTAAACATAACCAACAGATCATAAGCTTTTCATCCATGCTTCACACAAAATTTGTTGCAAATATACAACAGTGGTTGCAACAGGGATCCAGATGGTCATATTTTAATCAGATAACATTGCAGTTAGGAATTACATTACAGTTAGGAATTTAAATTCCTAACTGCTAAGCACTAAAGAATCATGGACTAAACAGAGACACTGCTTTTATGGCTCATTATAAATTGGTAATAACCTACAGTCCGCTAAACCTTAATTGCTCACTTCATTTTAAATGGTCTCCAACAAATGGTCCTTTATGCTTAATCTGTCCCAACGTGTATTTAGCTCAGATACTCTGCTTACTTTCCTACAATCTGAAGAAGAGCTATATGAAAAGTTCAAAAGCTTGTCTCTTCCTCCGACAGAGGTTGTCCAATAGAGATTGACTGCATCATCTTCCTTGTCTTTCAAATACGGTAACATTCCACAATAAAGACAGTACCAACTATTGTACCATTTCCCTCTTCTTGGGGGTGGGGGAGGAAGGAAGGGAATATAAATTCCTGTTTAAGGAATTTGTCATTGTCTTCAAACTCCCAAATTTATTTATTTATTTATTTTAAAGACAGGTGCATATTTCATTTTGTGAGAGCTTTTCTAATCCATCTACTGGTCAAGGCCAGTGAGCTGTCATCATTCACATGGATAGATCTCTGCTAGTTTTAACATCCTCCCCTTTTTCTCATCCTACCAATACTTTGGCCACCGTTCTTGTGCTTCCTTTCAGTTTTACATATTCTTATCACCCCACCGCCACCCAACCCCATCCAAGTTACTAATAGCTGCATTGATAGAGTAGAGTGAAAAGAGAAGGCTGACTAGGCACTTTCATTTCTTCCATAGCTCACAACCACCACCTCTTAGCAGGCTTCCCACAATCGTCTCTCCAGATCCAATTTCTCACTCTCCATGCACTCAAATAATTTTCCAGTTTCTTCTTGGAGGGCTCTGTGGGGTTTTTATTTTACCACCAATCACTCTGATATCCAAGCAACCAAACAAAACCCTAGAGCAGCAGTTCTCACACTGTGGATCAGGACCCCCAAATTAGTTCACAAATCTGTTTTAATGGGGTCACTAGGGTCCAGGGTTAAAGATGAAGCCTGAGCCCCACCACCCCAGGCAAAAGTCCAAGGACTTGAGCCCTGGGCAGTGAGGCTCAGGCTTTGGCTTAAGTGCTGGGCAGCAGGTCTGAAACCCAGGGGCTCAGGCTTAGGTTGTGCAGTATTTTTTGTTGCCAGAAGGGGGTCACAGTGCAATGAAGTTTGAGAACTCATGTCCTAGCAATAGCAAAGTCCTCTGTAGCTTTCCTGGAGGCTCTACGTCTCTTCATTTGGTAGGAGGAGAGGGGGTTTAAAATTCTGGTGCTTTTTGACCATGTTACTTTTGCAGAGAGTAGGGGTGGGTTTCAAGGTTGGGAGTGTTGTTCTTCCTATAATTCAAAAGCATTTTCAAAACATTAACATTTACAGCATTTCATAAAAAAATTAAAAAATGAGCAGTTGCCTGAAACAGTAATGCTCCCCAAATTCCTGGCTCCCAGTCAACTCATTTTGTCTTCAAAAATATATTCAAAAGCTGATTGATTCCATTACATATTTCATTTATTATGGCAACTTGCCACAGTTCTTTATACCTTATTGGTTTGTAACCAGATGGCTCTGTTAATTTACCCCACAGAAGGAAACAAGTCTGCTCCCTTATGGCACTGCTTCCATATTTGTAGGTCATAACATACAACATTGGTGCTTGATGTGTATATATATATATATATATATATATATACATATATACACACACACACACACACACACACATATACATATATACAGATAATACAAAGCATCTTACAGAGATCATGACAGTTGGTATGGTAAATAGCTTGCTTTTACGGTTAAATGAAGTACAGATAGTCCCAACAAGTTGTCTCTGTTTAGTATATACCACTTCAGTTTCCATGGAATTTCTCTATCATTATCGCCAAAGCATATTTTATCATGAGGAAACAAAAGCAGATATTATTGTAGCTGTATTTGCATAGAACTCTGGGGGTGGGGGCTTAGCGAGTGATTTCTGAAATATATTTAGCACACATTAATTAATAAATTTCAAACTTTACTCTGGATTTTGGCTAATTTCCCAGTCTTTTCAATAGACAATGGTTACAATCCTAATGTTATGGGATTCTTCCCCACCTCTCTTTCAGAGGAACTGATTTTAAGGGGCTACATACAAATGCAGTGGGTTCATTCCAGTACAATATAGCCATTGCCTGAGCTGTACATGTCTGAGGCTGCATATTTGTACCATGCTAAACTACTCAGAGGAAGCCACCCTACCAAAACCACCCAAATCTCCCACTCCTCAAAAGCAAGTTGTAGAAGCTCCTGAAGCAAAGTGCACATCATCTCAGTAAGCGCCTCAGTTTTTATGCTCTTCATACTAATCTGTACCACTGGGCAGTCCAGACTGCTAAACAGAAAAAAAAATAATTGCTTGGAAATGCTAGGAGGCCCTTTTTGCCTGAATCACCAGACTATTGCAGCAGTCTGGGGTTTCCTTTAGTAGGATATTATCTGGGGTCTAACAATCTGTGTCTTTGATTCCTGTCCAAAACAGGATTATTAGCAAGTGAAACTGAAAATTTAGGGCTGTGGCCCTTTTGACTTTTCTGTATTTGCTAACTTGTCCTTGTCACTTCACTTCAAGGACTCAGATCTCCCACGGGAGTCTCAAAAGCTTACTTGTCATAGACAACAATTATTTTGGACAGAAAATCAGGCTCTGGGCCAAAATTTTTGCTGAGCTAACTGACTTCAGTAGAGTTACATTAGAAGCCAACTGGGCCCTCTGCTTCTTGGAAGGAACAAGCAGCTGCCAAATCTTTAAATCACAGCCATCAGGGAGGGTTCTCCGTTGAAACAAGACATAGTGCGCATGACCAGTGATTTTGTCAGCCAGCCATATGGAGTCACCTCTCAGCTGGGGCCCCCTGACTACATTAAAAATTCACACTCCTCAAATTTAGCCAGACAAAGACACTTACTTACACAAAATCAAGCTGGCCTGAATTTGAAGACTGCCATAATAGGTATATACCATTATATAGGTATTAATTAAATGTAGTACAGTATCATTTGGTAAATATTGACTACCCAGGCAAGTTTGTCCTTTTAACCCAATGTTGTTTAAGGTCGATTTTTTTTCTTGAGAATGGGTATTAAGGAGAAAGAGATTGTGGAATGAGTGGGGAGGTGAGTTACGTACTCTTATGTTCATCAACAGAAAAGGAAAGGAATTAAAAAAAAAAAAAAACCAAGGGTCCAGAAAAAGGTTTTGTACAACTTAGTTTATAAAAACTTTTAAAATGTTCTCACCTTTAAAATCCTGTGCACTGAATGCATCTCACAAAAAAGTACACAACACACTACACGCCAGAAAAGGTCTGCCTACCAAAGGCTATGCCTAAACAGCCGCATCAGGAGCATTCTGTCAAAATCCCCGTCTTCCTCATTCTACAAGGAAGAAAGGATGTCTCAGCAGAAGCGTTTTCCCCAACATTTAACCCCATCTGCATGGGCCAAACGTCAAGAAAGCTCCTCCCAAAAGAACTGTGGGCAGGAGATAGACAAATTGTGCAATGCGTTTGTGTAACTTTTGCTGACAGTTCTTGACAGTCTAGACGTAGATAAAGTGTATCCAACTCATTCCTCTCCTCTGTATACAATTATACTTTTCCCCCCCTTTTCTCTAAGGCCATTAAAGCAACAGTCAAAGAGGGATTGAATGTTTGGAGCCAAAAAAGCCTTTTGTCCAAACTGCTCAATCCATTCCAATATGGCTCATGCAATGTGTTCTTTCAGAAATTGGTTATACACCTTTTTAAGATTACACACAGTTCTCTAAGACCATGAGTATAGGTTCACAGAACAGGGATTTAACAGAGAAATTCATCCTCCACTATCTAGAGTTTACTTTTTTTTGAGAGAGAGAGAGAGAGAGGCAAATAACCAGTCAACTGCACAAGAGTTTAGCTACATAGTTCCTGTTCTGTAGTTTGTGGAAATTTTACAGCTGAAGAGTTATGCTTTAAAAATCAGTACTTAGTGTCCATATGAGGTGGTGGATTTCAATGTTGGTGATCTACAAAGTACTCAGATTTTTTCCCAATGCACATTTTAAATCAAAATATTAATGAGTACTAATAATAATCAGGAAGAAGAACCTGTTTCACCCTGCATGATTCAAGAAAGATTTTTTTTTGCTTGCATTTTTATTGATGGATTTCTCTTTGTTAAATTCAGTGTATTTTATCCCTTTTTAGAAATCAAAAGTAATATTTATTCTACCACAGATGTGTAATCTAACTATAAATCTGTACATGAAATGTCACTAATCAGAAGAAACAAGTTTGTATAGAATTATTTGTGGAATACATACTAGATTTGCCCAGAGCAGTTTTCTGAATGCATTTATCATCCTAATGTGACCACATATGGAAGATATTTTTGTTTATCTTTGTGAATGGCTGATACTGGAAACATGACAGTGTACTGTGACTGAAAAAAAAATTGATAATTTACAACCTGAGGAGGCCCAAGATGGAAACATGTCAAAACTGACTAAGAGGCTGAAGCTGGAAAAACATAGTAAAACAGCTGAACGGCAATGCAATTTGTTATGGCTATATGAGAATTAGCAGTAGGCTTGGCCTCTAAGAAGCTGGAAGCATCCAAGGCAGCAGAATGAAGAGGTCAAAGTGAGAGACATGGCAAACCTTTCTCTCCACACAATCTGTGTTAAAATGAAGTTAAAGTTGAAAGTACATATTAATAGTTCAGGGTAAAACATGTTACAGGGATGTAATGATTATTTCAAAACCAAGTATTACAAACTCAGGGAATTCAGGTTTAAATATTAAACAATACAATCCAACAGAGTTAAGTTGTGGAAACACACAGGATGCCCTAATAACCCTAAATCTTCCCTGTAGAAAACACCCTGTAGGCAGTGTTCCCCCTCATTTTTACCCTGCATGTGTTGTTATGTGCACCAAAGCATTTGCAACTGTGCAGCACCATTAGAAACACATTCTGACAGGTGTGGGCACTCCACTAACCAGCTGGGTGACATTTTAACCTTGCCTGGCTGGCTGCCAAACCACTCAGCTTACAGGGAACACTGCTGTGGGGACTATATAATTATAGTTCAGGTATTTTAGAGTTTCTGGTTCAAGATTAATTAATTAGATATTTACATGCAGTGTTGTTGCAGCTGTGTCAGCTCAGGATTAGAAAAAACACGGTGGGGAAGGTCATATTGAGAGCTATACTGAGTTCTGTGGCTTGAAAGCTTTTCCCTCACCAACAGAAGTTGGTCTAATACAAGCTATTACTTCACCCACCTTCTTGCTAAATTTTTTTAAATTTAGTTGTATTTCTTCTAGACAGAATGACTGCTTCAACATAGTTGTGGTTGGGCTCAGGGAAGAGAGTACATGAAGCCTTTTCTTCTCCCTTCCCCCAAAACTCAAAGAGGGTCCAACTGCTAGCTGTTTGAGGCCATTTCTAGGAACTAGTACTCATGAAAGAGCTGCACAAGAAGAATCTGGGGTGGAAGATGGTAGGCCAAGAAGTGTAGACATATAAAACGTGGATCTGGTCTGTTGACAGCCAGGAGTGCTAGACCAGTTTTTATAGTGCAGGTGCTGAGAGCAAGCCAGGGGATGCTGCAGGACCTCCTTCACTCCTAATTCCAGCACCGATATTGACAGCTCCAAGTACTTTCCCTGTACTTTACTCAGTGAAAGTATCCTGAGAAATCTGTGTCAGAACATCTGCCTAACTAGATAATATTCAGAAAGTAATACACTAGCGAATTTTGCCAGCAAAACTCTGGTTTTGTTGATAAAACTAGTGGAGCATCCACACACAAAATGCATTTTGTCGACAGTATGTTGGCAAAAGTTGGCACTTCTGCTGACAACCTTCTGCCTCTTCCTAATGAAGAATAGCACCTTTTGTTGACAGGTTCTGTCAACAAAATAGCCATGGGGATGCTCTGAAGGGAGACCTTCTCTCGACAGATAGGGTGTCTAGGACAATGGGCAGCCCTTTGTGCTGGGCTTCCAGGTGTCTGTTTTGTCGATTGAATGGCCGGTCAGTCCGGATGCTCTGTCAACAGAATAGATTACTCTTCCTATTGGCTTTTGTATGTGGCTGCACTCTGTCAACAGGTTTTGTTGAGAAATCTCTTCCAACAGTGATTTCTATCAACAGATGGCTGTAGTGTAACCATAGCCTCCAACTTTTGGACTTTCCTCTCTTCTCAAATTTAGTTATCTGCCTGCAAAGCCTGACACACATGCTACTCCATGAGGCCCACTTCTGAAAGGCACTCAAATATTTTCCCCTCAGTATCTGTATTCAAGAATAAAAAGCCAAACATTCTTCCTTTTGGGAATCAAGAAGAGGTAAAAGTTATACCAGATTCACAAGTAGTAAAAATCTGTTTTCTGTGTGCAAAATTGATGAATGATGAAAACTGCATGGCAGGAGAGAGTAACAGAGGAGTAAATCTTAGTGCAGGACAACCCTTTAAGTCAGCAAACACTGCAAAGTTGTTCTGTTTCTTCAATTAATGCAGAGCTTCTCCTCTATTTCTGAAGAGTGCACTTGGCATTAGTCAGAAAACACTGAGAATAAAAGTACTCCTCCTGGTACCAGTCCACATGAGCAGAAAATATTGCAGAAGGAATCCGACAATTTGTTCCAGTGGATCAAAGGGATCCTCACAGCATAATATTCCTCATGTGTCTGGACATGACAAGCCAAATTCATACAATGAGGAAAACCATTCTGATAGGCCCTCAAATGTATATTCATTTACTTTGCAAGACATGAGAGCTAAGGGGCAATTGTTTCACCTCCACTCAACAAAAATGCTGCACTTTCTTTTTTAAAAAAAAAAACAACGGGATTTTCTCTCACCCAAGCAAGACCTAATTATAAGTATCCATATCTCCATCATCACTGCACAATGTCAAACAATGCTTTTCAGTATAATATTGTGTTAAATCTATTGCAAATGTAGCTGACTGCCTCAAGTAACTCAGGCAATTGCAGTTAGACAGAGGACAGCCAAATTAACTTAATTAAACATGCACATAAATCAATGTCTTGCATTGTATTAGCTTTTAATTTAGACGAGGACCACCCTAAATCATTTTGAGAGCAACTAGTGTTGGGGTGGTACAATTCCCATTGCTCCTCCACACCCAGTCTGGCCATCCATTTGACAACTAATACAAAAGGAATTACTTCTAGCTGTAAAACAATTCCCATGTGCTTATATTTTAAGCATTGCCATACATAGACATACCATTTACAATATTCAAATTTCTAAATATTGTAAATGCAACTGTTCAAGCTGTGGCCAAGTCTTGCTGGTTTCTTGGAGAGGAGCTTAGAATATTTTTTCCTGTGCAGTTTATGGAACTGTCACTTTCTGTCCACAGGCCAAACAGTGTCTTTAGACCACCAAAATGTGATTTTTTTCCCTCTCCAAATACTGTCCAGTCAATGACCTCATATCTGACCTGGAATAGTCATCCTACAAGGGTGTAAGAAATTTAATCTTCATGATTTCTTAGACATGGTTCTTGTTCTCTTCCTAAGCAAGAGCTATGCATTATTACAGGAGAACTACCATTAAATTAACATGAAAGATAAAATTACAGTAGACAATTAGTTACTATAGCTGTGAACAAGAGGGTGTATGTAGGAAGAAGTTGTCAAAAATGCTGCCAAAATAGGCCTTAGTTATCTATTGAGGACATGATTCTTTCATTAAAGATCTATAAAAAAGCTAACCAGAACATTAGTAACAGAGCCATGCTAGTCTGTATACTATCAAAAGAAAAAAGCAATAAAGTAGCACTTTAAAAGACTAACAAAATAATTTATTAGGTGAGCTTTCCTGGGACAGACCCACTTCTTCAGACCATAGCCATACCAGAACAGACTCAATATTTAAGGCATTGAGAACCAAAAATAGTAATCAAGGTTGACAAATCAGAAAAAAAAATTAACAAGGTGAGCAAATCAGAGAGTAGAGGGGCGGGGGGAGGAGGGAGTCAAGAATTAGATTAAGCCAAGTATGCAAAAGAGACCCTATAACCTGCATATTGTTATTTTCATGGTAATTTATTTGCCTTTTGCAATGGATAAAGCTCCAAAATGCATTTTGAAGCATGGAATAAAAACCTTTGAACCTTGACTTTTCTTCTTCACACCAGTTTGAATTCCCAGGAAATTTCCTATAAAAATAAAATAAAATAAAATAAAAGCAATCCTATAGCTTTATTTACTCATTTATTTACTAGGTAACAAGCTTTCAAGGGTAAGACCCATTTCATCAGCTTCTGATGAATCTTACCCACAAAAGCTCATTACCTAACAAATAAAATTGTTAGTCTTTAAGGTGCTACAGGACTGCCTTTTATAAGCTACAAACTAACAGGGCTACACCTCTGAGACTAAGCTCCTATTCCTAAAATGTAATAGTAGACACAGAGTCTAGTTTGATTACTTCTCTCATTCCCTAACGAGACCTTGGAACTCACATTTTCTTTGACTACTGAATATGTATCAACTCAACTAAATCACTACAGTGACAAAAGCACAGATCACCACTGAGGCCAATGATGTCAGCTACCTGCCCTGGCAGCTGAGAAATTTATTGTGCCATGTTCTTTGCAAGCGAGCTTAAACTGAATGTGGGGACACTACCCAAAACTCAGCCCCAGCAACATTACAGTTATGCACAAAAAAAAAGATTAAGTGCACATTAAGGCCACAAAATCAGGCATTCCAAAGGTACAAGGTACCAGCACTACTGTTGCCTGGTGTAAGATTAATTTGGCCCCCTTGTTTATATGCATTATGACCAAATTTTTCTGCATTGGATCTCTTCCTCCTTTTGTGCTCAGAATGGTTGGTGTTTACTTAAAGGGCAACTATTCAATATTGTGTGTTCTCCTCTCTGTTCAGTGTCAGACTCCCTGCCTTATAGACTGAACACTATTCCAAGCCTCCTCTCAGTAAAGGGAGGAAAGTTAAATTCTGTCCGATGGCGCTCATCACTGTAGTATCAGAATGCTGCAGAAAGACTAATGAAATTTATTTTCACAAACTTCCCTCCATTTTACAGATGGGGAATGCAGGCATAGATGAAGATCAAACGTATCCACTAGTTTAGGATGCTCTAATTGGGGGTCTTAGCACCTGATTTTTCAGAGTATAACACATTATGTGTTACCACCTATGCTCAAATCACAGCCCTCACTGACTTGCAGCCATGAGTGATCAGCATTTCAGTGTTGAAGTCGGCCTGCGGGCCTCAAGTCAGACAAATACATTTAGCAACCTCTTATGAGAGGTTTGATTTAAGTAACACACCAACCATCACATAGGACCTCTACAGTAGAGGCAGAGGTAGAAACCCTTTCTTCAAGGCAGCATTTAGCTGCTTTAACTAGGAGACCATCCTTTCCCTCCCTCCAGGCTTCTGCCCCACTGCCTATATCAGTGGTTCCCAAACTTTTTGGCATTACGCCCCCCTTTTGATTTTTGAGAAACCATCACACCCCCCGCCTCTTCTTCATCCCTTTTAATAAAAAATTAAATTCATTATTTAAAATAAACACAAAACCATGATATAAAATATGTCTTAAAATTAAAAATAAGCACAAATTGTTTTTCTTGGCTCCTTATACGTGCCTGGTACAGCCCCAGCTGGCCAGCTGCCAGAGCCCTATGCCAGCCGCCAGAGCTGACCACAACAGTTGCCTGCCCACCTGAGACCTGTGCTTCAAGAGCCGCCAACCTGAGCCCTGCACCACCGGGCTAGCCACCCACCTGCCGCCCGCCTGCCTGCCTGAGCTTCGCACTGCTGGGGACAGCTGCCCAGCCACTGGCCGCCTGCCCCAGCCATGGGCCAGATGCCCAAGCTGCCCACCCAAACCCCATGCTGCCAGGGCCAGCTGCCCACCCACCATCCTGAGCCACCCAAGCCCCGTGATGCTGGGGCCAGCCACCTGCCTGCCAGCCCAAGCTGCCCGAGCCCCACACTGGCAGGGACAGCTGCCAGCCCAAGCCACCTGAACCCTATGATGCCAGGGCCAGCCCTCCAAGCCCTGTGATGCTGGGGCCAGCTGCCCAAGCCCTGCAATTCCCCACAAGCTGGCTGGCTGCCTGAGCCCTACATACCCCTAGAGCCACCCACCCAAGCCCCTCCCATCTCATCCCATCCTCCTCCTCCCTGCCAACCCACATTCATTCATCTTTGCAGGAAGCAGCCAACTCCACCTGGGTCTTTGCTGGCTGCCTGCTTTTTATAGCAGCTGTGCCAGGTCGCCCATGTAAAATGGCAGGGGCTGAGAGCTGGAAGCAAAGGGTGGCTCTTTCTTCAGGTGGGGGGAATAATGAGGGTGCTTGGTTACCTCACGCCCCCTATGGAATTTCTTCATGCCTCCCCCCCAACCCCAGCGGGGCACACTCCCCAGTTTGGGAAACTATGTTCTATATGTTTTTTCAACTTCTGTGATGCAAAAGTCTTACAGATAGTCTTTAATTACTTAGAAACATTTGATTCTCCCACCCCGTACCATCTCTTTCCAACGTTCAGAGTTGACCCGCACTGAATAAAGGACACAATCAGTGTATCAAAAGAAAAACAGCAGTCATGTAGCATTTTAAAGACTAACAAAATAATTTGTTAGGTGGTGATGAGCTTTTGTGGAACAGACTCAATCAATGCATGTGCACAAAAAGAGACTAAGTAATTAAGATGGCACAGGACATGTTCATTCTGTTTTTGGTTTTCGGGCTTTTTTAGCTTTTGATTGTTTCCTTTCACAACTTTATATTGCTCTTTGAACTTAGTTTCTTGTATGTAATTTCTTAGGTTTTAATGAAAACCAGCTGAAAAAAGGCCAGAAATTTCATCATGTAGCATCATACTGGGATCATTGGCAGGGTTGAATCTTTTAGACTCATGGCACAAACTGCTGCTACTTGAGACCATGGAGTAAGTGATATCAAGACATTACTTCTGTGTGGTCCTGAACTACAGGGAGAAGAGACATTTGCCAATGGGTTTAAAAGCTATTTGCTGACAAAGGAATGGTGAGACTCAAATTTTGGAAATTCTAGGCTGTAGAATGGAGCATGTTTGAGTGGATAGCTTCTTGGCCTGATTTCTACTTAAACTTGACCCTGTTTATCCCATCCCGTCTAACCTGAGCTCCCACACTTTGTCAGCCATTCCCAGTCCCCTCCTTCTCTCCCTCCCCGCATAAACTCCTAATACCCAGCAACCTTGCCTAATTATTCTGTTGCCTCTCTTCTCCTTGTACAATCTGTCTTTCTTCACTAGGGCTACGTTTACACTTAGGTAAAACTTCAAAATGGCCATGCTAATGGCCAAATCGAAGAACACTAATGAAGCACTGAAATGAATATTCAGCACCTCATTAGCACACTGCTGGCCGCGTTTCGCTCACATGCGGCTCGTCTACACGGGGTGGGGGGGGGCTCCTTTTTTGAAAGGACCCTGCAAACATCTTAATTCCTTTATTCCCCTCAGCTGATCACAATATGGCGGCATGCTAATGAGGTGCTGAATATTCATTTCAGCACTTCACTAGTATTCTTCAATTGGCCATTAGCATGGCCATTTTGAAGTTTTTCCCTAAGTGTAGATGTAGCCTAGGAAAGGCGTTCTGGTTCTAAGCCAGTCCCAGTTGCACCCCTACCCTGCCATTCCATTGCTCCTTATATATCTGTCTCCACACCCACCCTATTTCATCGGTTCCATGTCTCCTTGGCTGTCAAGTCCCAGTCTCTTGTACTTCATCACCTGATGTCCATCTATTTTCCCTCCCCTTCTCCCAGTCCCTCCTTTGCTTATTTCCTTATCCAATGTCTAGTCCCTACTTTCCTTGCACACAAATCCATCTCCCTCCTCTCTGACTCCAGCCTGCAGTTCCGATCACAGTCCTCTCCTGCTCCCAGCTTCTTATCCCAGCCTGTTCAGATTTTATTCTATTTGCATTCACATCAGGCATCCTCCTCTAAGCTTCTGGGGCACCAGCAGGGGTCAGTGACACAGGCGCCAGCACCAGGCTTGGTAATACCCCAAACAGATCCAAGCACAGCCATCCAGTGCATCGGCTGGACTGAGAGGCTAGTGTGGGCCTGGTGCTAGCAGCAGCAAGCAACCCAGCCTCAGCCTGCCCCATCCGCCTGGCTTGTGGCCTCATTTAGGGGAAGGGGCAGAAGCCAGAAAAAGGTGGGACAGTGGTGGAATGGTCTGGGACCTGATCACTAGCTGTTGCTGACAGCATATCCCCTACTATGCCCCTAGACCACCCTGGATCCTGCAGCCCTCTGAAACACAGGGCTCCCAAAGCATGGCACCCAGGGCAGTTGCCCTGGTCCATCCTATAGATGAGAGCCCTCTGGAAATATAAGCCCCACTTTCTTGATCACAGGTCAACATGGGCCCTATGAGCCCATATAAACTTGCCACCCATAGTCATAGAGTGCAGGCTCCCTACTTTCTATTTCAAAGCCCAGCCCCACCCAGCTCAGACAGCACCATCTCAGAGCTGCAATTGCAGTAAGCCCTGCTTGTCCAGCTGATCTGGAGCATACCCACTGCAGCATACCCACCGCAGAGCACTAGCAACTCTTTACTGAAATGTGTGAACTGCAACTTTTCAAAGGCTCCTAATTTCACCAAATGTAGGTGACTTTGTACAGGTACAGGAGCATATGACAAGAGGCTAGGTGGACAGGACAGGCTTCTGTCTTCCAAGCATGGTCCTGCCCTCCAGGCCAGGAGGAAAAGGGAGATGGATTCACTGTAGAGATGAGCCTTACTATTGCTTTTTATGCCATCTGCACAACAGGGGAGAAGCACGTTTCTGGCAAGAGGGTGCAACTAGTGCTCCTGACCTCAAGCTGTTCAACAATGACTCTGTTAGGAGTAGAGTGGGGTGAGAAAAGGCTGCCAAATGCATAAAAATGAAACATTATGGAACATTGTCCTTTTCAATTTTCCTCACCTTTGCAGGGCAGTGTTGGCCTTGAAAGTTTTTGGGGGGGTGGTCTTTAGGCCACTTGTAACATCTCCTGCTTGCTTTTCAAGCCCCTCAAAATTGCAACCCTGCATTAAGAAAACGCTGTCGTATGCAGCAATTGCTTTGAAGCATTAAACTTCATAGTTCTAGAAAACTCAACTGCCACATTTTATAGGAAGTGTCATCTGAGCAGGGTAATTTTAAATGCTGAATCAGTTTCTTCTGGAGTGTTCCAAATGTGCTTGTTTTCTGAAATATAGGAACACATCTTTTCAGTGCTTTTTTTTGTCCCAGTACTGAGTATTGGCACCTCAGCAGCCTCAGTCATGGGCTTGGCTGGGATGGGTGGCAGGGAGCCGGCTGCCTACTGGCTCCTCTTTTTTTATTTTATTTTTTTTAAAACAAAAGAGGCACTGCATCTTTTGAATAAGAGAGTCTTAATTACAAAGCACGCCGTCCCTTGTACTGAGAAGCTCAGGGTACCACATAGGTAAAAATATACATGGGAACAACTAAAGCAAAAAAAAACAAAAAACCACCAAGTAAAATACTAAAAATGGACCCAAAGATATAATTTTAAGATGATGATATTTAGTCAGGTTTTAGTACCATAATTCTTCTATTTCCAAGAAGCTTTTTTAAAAATGTTTATTTCTGGGTCTATGACTTCAGAAAACAAGTGTTAGTATGTTTACTGTAAGTATTAGAGGCTGCATTGTACTATCCTTACTTATGATATTGAGTAATCCCCTGAGTACCTTTAACAAAACAGGTTATTTACTCTGCAGAGATTGGAAGAGGTAGTAAAAACTGTCTGTAAGTATTCAATAGGTCTAATATACATTTCTCACATAGACCCGTAAGTAATCACCTCAAAAATGAATTGGACCTTCTCATGCATTTGTTATATCTACAGTAGTGCGTGTAAATGCAAATACAACTTTTAATGTTGCATTCACTCAAAGGTCACAGCACAGTTTCATATTAGTGGTTTCAAATTGAAGTTCCCAGAACCAATTAACTTGTTTTCAAAGGATTCTTCTCAGTCTTCTTATTTAATAATATAGTCATTCATGGATATAATTTATGGACCTTTCATCTGATGAATCATTTTGAAAAAGTAGGCAAATATTGAAGACTTCCTTAACTAATTATTCTAGAAGTTATATTTGAATGTCAATTTATCCTACTAAGTTTTTTGGTATTTTCTCCCTTATATTATTGTATTCCAACAGGAAAAAAATTGCAAACAAATAAGGACATTCACTTCTCTGGTATTAGTCTCTGCTTATGACATCAGTGTGTAGGAAGCACAAAACTAGGGTTTTAAGTTAGTCACATTCACCAGCTGTGTGGGCCTGTCTAAACAGCCAAGAAAGCAGGATTTTAAAAAATGGTTATACTGAGTTGTTTTATACAAAAGAGCACCAGTTGGAGTTGCAGAGATTGAAACTACTCCACAAGATTGATTTTAATCTACCAGTATGTGTCTATAGGAGTTGTTTGCTGGGGTTAGTTTTCCCAATATGCAGGGGTGAGAGGGCAGGTGGGAGGAGAGAGAGAGGTATGGATTTTGTACAGATGTAGCCATAATTCTAGTAGATTATGGTCCACTAGCCAAATTATGTCCGCATGAAACATTTCAGATCAACTTCTGTTCATATACACTAATGCAAGAGAATTTGTTAACAAATTCTGAGATTTGAATTAAAGGAGCAAGATGTAACAGTTCCTTTACCTTCTTTAAAGATGAATCTAATTTCTTGCTCAGCCCTTTGCAGCTGCAGAGCACCTCTGTGCAGTGGAGATGGTGTGGTTTTACTGCTAAGCTAAAGCTGAAGACGCAATGTGGAGCCAGATACTATGCAAATACCTCCATCGCTCCCCCTACCCCCACATGGCAGCATACAGGAAACTTCAGCCTCTCTTCTCTGCAAAGCCTTGGTCAGTGTTCTATATATAGGCCACATAGTACCTTATTCATCTTGTTTCTAATATCCTGAGACTATCTGTTATTGGACCAGCTTCTGTTGACAAGAGAAGCTTTAGTAGACCAGTAAAAGATAATCTTCCAAATTGCTGGAGTAGTCTTTCAGAGAGGCAAGCTGGAGAAAGTATCACCAAGAGAAACAGAACCCCCCAGCATAGCTTCTATGGAGGCCGTCTCTGGATGTGGTGCTTATGGACTGTGGGGTGTTTTGTGTGAAAGGTGTAGAAAACAGATAGCTGTGGAGCAGAGAGCCTGAAACTTTCATTTACAAAACAAAATATGGCCCAGGAACCATCTGTCCAAGATTTATGCAGCCTTCCCCTGCTAATGAACTACAAGTTCTGCTTCTGGGCTTCAGAAGCACTGCTCTTCATTAAAAATAGGGTATAGTATTCTGCAGTAATATCAAACATAACAGCACTATTGAAAATTGCAGTGTTTGGGACCATTGCTACAGAATATTAATGGATGATTTAGAGGGACCACTGAGTGATGCAAAAAGGTAGTTTTATTCATGGACACCAAGTCTTTGGTGTCCCTATTAAGGCTACCTGCAATCCGGTTTGGACCTATAAAAGTCATTGCTGACAAATAAATATATTTGTACTTTCATGCTTATTTCTTCAAAATATAAACATTTTAGGAACAGAGAATTATGTAAAATTGCAGATATATGTAGGGGAATATTGTTGAGAGCAACAAGCTTTAATAGTAAAGTAAGCTGTCATGTAGCTGTAGTAAGTACTATAAGTCAGGATCATAACTCAAATTCAAATGGTGGCACCCTTTTTCAACTAATATTTAAATTACTTTTGTTTGAATTGAAAGTGATTCTGCATTTGTAAATTCATAGCCAGGAATGCTTATTTTTGATAAGGGTTTTTTGGGAGCACTGGTATGTTGTTTCTAGGCAGCTTGAAGTCTCTCTCATCAGCACCATAAAGTGGGACAAGTACTTAAAGTACATACAAGTTCCATTGGGAAGTAGGCATGCAGTATTCCCTTAATCAACTGTTAATTTTTAAGGCAGTGTGGTGGTATTATCATGCCTTGCAGAAATCAAACTAAGCAGCTCAACTGCACCTGATCTTTACTAGATTGTGAGCAGGAAACTTTAGGCTATGAGAAAATTTGAGTCCCTGCAGAAGCCCACAGGCTTCCACTGCTTTTCCAACTCCCATGAAGTTGTCAGTGAGCTGTTCCTGAGCCAGGTAAACATTCACCCAAATCAAGTTTTCAACAAACTCATTCCATTATGAATAAATAGAGTCTTTTACTCAGATTCAGGAGAATTCGGCTAATGAATTAATCACATACACCTTTGAGAGACAACATTTTCCACACATTCTTTACTATGCTTAGGAGTTGGAGACCACAAGGTTAGAAGAGCAAACAGCACAGTCAACTAGGCTTGAAATATCCACCAAAAAGCAAAGGCATAAATAGTAAACATTATCTGCCAATCCCATAGAAGTCCGGAGGCTGGAGAAAGTGTAAAGTAGCAGAGGTTTTAGCATAGAAGCCAATGGGAGAAGGACAGAGAAAGCGCTCCTGGAAGGTAGAATGAGCAGTAACGGATGGATGGTGAGATCTACAAATTTATTAGATCACTAGTAGCCAGAGGTCTCAAGCTAGGATCAGGGATATTATAGTGGGAATCCCAGCAACTAGAGAAACCACAGGCCAGCTTCTCATCTTTCCTTGAATCTGCCATCATCTTGCCTTTGTAGATGTAACTAATAAGGTTGCCTTCTGTTAGTGTCTACAATCTATGTCTAGGTGTGTGGAGGCAGGAAGGATACTTTCTAACATCAGTATTTGGAGAAAAGTAGGGACAGACAAAATATGGCACAAGAACAAAAAGTGTGGAGAATCGGAGAAAGAGAGAAAACATACACTGAAAGTAATAAGAAAAGTGACACCAGGAGAAAGTGGAGTGAAGCCAAGGAAGAAAGTGAGGGTAGGTGAAGCCAGGGAAATAGGCAGGCGGGTTAGTCAAACAGAACTCCAAAATATGTTATATTTGATGGTTATTATTTAACTAATTTGTTCAATTCCTGTTTTGTGGTTTTAAACCAGCTCTGTTGAATGGTATCCAAAAATTATTAACTTGGTGAAATCATATTCAAAATATTTGAGTGTTTGGTCAACTCTAGCAAAAAGTTCCAATTAATAGGGGGTTTTAAAATGCAAAACACGGATATTACAATTAGCCTTCCTGGCATTTACCCTATCAAATGAGGTCTGGTCTACTAGTCCTTTTCTTCCAGCAAATCTGTCGGATGCCATGCCCTGTATCACACCACATGTTAACAGGACTTTCTGTAGGACACCATGCCACTTTTTCCCCGACTGGCATTAGGCTTTTTCCTTCAATCCTGATCTGTTGAACTCTTTTCCATCTGGTTGTTCAGACTACAGTTTACATGGCCAAGTCATTTGAGCCCATATTCCCCCATTTTTTTATTTGTGGGTGTTTACTTCAGCAAGTCTTTAGAAGTATACTTTCCTCACCTGGGCTACGTCTACACGTGCCCCAAACTTCGAAATGGCCATGCAAATGGCCATTTCGAAGTTTACTAATGAAGCGCTGAAATGCATATTCAGCGCTTCATTAGCATGCGGGCGGCAGCAGCGCTTCGAAATTGACGCGCCTTGCCGCCGCGCGGCGCGTCCAGACGGGGCTCCTTTTCGAAAGGAAGCCACCTACTTCGAAGTCCCCTTATTCCCATGAGCTCATGGGAATAAGGGGACTTCGAAATAGGCGGGGCCCTTTCGAAAAGGAGCCCCGTCTGGACGCGCCACGCGGCGGCAAGGCGCATCAATTTCGAAGCGCTGCTGCCGCCCGCATGCTAATGAAGCGCTGAATATGCATTTCAGCGCTTCATTAGTAAACTTCGAAATGGCCATTTGCATGGCCATTTCGAAGTTTGGGGCACGTGTAGACACGGCCCTGGTGTCACAATACACCACATGTGCATTTCAATGAAACAGATTATTTGCTCAGGCTTGTTTATTGCCCAGGATAGTAAAACTGGATGCACTAGCAATTATGAATTTCCCTTTTTTAGTATTACCACCATGTTCCTACTTAGCATTTTCCATTTGAAACTAACAGCAAGAGAAATTAGCACAATTACCTGAAAAATCTAAGAAGGTTACAATAGTGCTCTCCAGCCATAGCCTACAGAAAGTTCTTTGAAGAAAGCAAGCATTAATTGACAATAATGCGTAAAGTGTGATGTTGGCATCATAGTGTTATCTGCACATGGATATGACCATTCATGTTATATCTAAAGAATCAAAGCAGAAGGTAATGAAGGTATATGACAATCAAGCATTTGTTCCTGCCTCCACTCTGAGACATCCTAAGTCACTCTTCCCGGAATGTAGTTGCTGGGGTGACTATCTCTGTCTTTCTTCAGGGTGGGATGGCCTTCCAGGTTGGCTCAGAGGATGGAACTCATGCTACCAATGTAGGCCTAGTTTCCAGACCCAAATTTAGAAGACTAGTTCTTAGCAGAATATCATGGCTTGTCTGGGCATCTTACCCTACACTCAGAGCTCTAATTTAATCAATTTTCCCATATTTTGGGACCTGAACTAGACACGAAGGATATGTCTACACTACCCTCCACCTTTCGAAAGGGGGATGCTAATGAGACACTTTGGGATATGCTAATATGCAGTGCCTCATTAGCAGAATGGCAGCTGGGGCACTTTGAAAGTGCAGCTTTGGATTGTATGTGGCTCATCTACATGGGGTCATTTTCGAAAGGACCCTGCCCACTTCAAAATCTCCTTATTCCTACAACCAAATAGGAATAAGGGGATTTCAAAGTGCGCGGGGTCCTTTCAAAAAGGACCCCATGTAGACAAGCCGCACATGATCAAAAGTGGCACTTTCAAAGTGCCGTGGCCACCGTTATGCTAATGAGGTGCTGCATATTCATTGCAGTGTCTCATTAGCATCCCCCTTTCAAAAGGGGGGAGCTAGTGTAGACATAGCTGAACTATTCTCAGGATTGTCAGCCCATCTAATTTGTCTCCATTTATCTATCTTTCTCCTCACTGCATACAAAACCCACAAACATACAGAAAGATGCACATTGGTGTATGTTACAGTCAAATACAGTACATGACTTATTTAAAACAGCAGATTTTGTGAGGCATAGATTTTAAACTCTGGTTTCTACACTACAGGGAAGACATTAAATGTAAGCAATGACACAGGGCTGTGCTCCACAACCTTTATCACCTCATGGCACTCTTCAGCACTCATTATAATTTCAAGGCACACCCAAAACATATCACCCAATCCCCTCCCCCTCTCCAGAGCCAGGCACCCCAGCACTCCACCACCATTCTAATCTGATGCTGGTGACTCACCAGTGCTGCCGGTACTGCTACTGCCACCATGCACTTCTTCCACCAAGCAGTGGGGCGTGTGTGCAGAGCAGTGGACGATACTCCTGGCGTGCGGCTCTGAGGAACATTAAGTGCTGCTTTGTGGTACACCAGTTTGCCACCGTGCAACGGTTGCAGAGCACTGATGTTGTGTACCTCAGTTTTTGGGTGACCAAGTCCAGGGTCCTAATTTTCAGAAGATGCAGAGCACTCATGCTGTGCAAGTCATGTCCCTGAAAGGTATCTCAGTTGGGCATCCCAAGAACAGAGACAATGTAGGAGTCGGTGCAATTTCTTTTGAAATCAAATTTCCCATTGAATTCAGTGGGAGTTGGATAGGGCCCTCAGTCATTTTTTGAAAGCCTTTGCCATAAACTTTGAGTCTAGTAGTTGTCCTCTGGTAACTCCCCCTCCACCTGCAGTACATATGGTCATTAGGAAAATAAAATGGAGACCGGTTCAGAACTGCAGCTGGATGAATCCGGTAACAAAAGGATTAATTTAAAATACATTATATAGCTATTAACTGTGCTGGGTACAAAATGCTATTTCCAGACAGAACCTGGCACAACAAAAGTGCTGGGCAGAGGAGGTACAGGGACCCCCTTGACATTTTATTTTAAATTAAACTGAATGACTTCTTTAGCTGCCAAATGCACACAAACAAAAGAGTTACCATATGCAGTAAGAAGGCCAGTGTGAACTATTAGTTTGTAATACCATATGCTAGGGACTGATTAAAAATTTGGCTAGGTTTTGCTGTAAAAACTAAAAAAAAAAAAATGTGCTCCTTTAAGTTTCTTGCACACATCCAGGTCAGCTCTAAAACTTTGATTTTGTACTGTTGATTTTTATATTGAGTTTGTATGAGTATTGTGATTTTTTTTTAAAATTACGTACTGTGGTATAGATTGTGTTTGGATGACTAACGTGGGATAATTAAAAGCAAACTTCCATGGCCTCTCAAACATATGTTTCAATGTAGGAAAGGCAAATAATGGAATGAATGTGAAGAGATGAAAAGGCTGGAACAAAATGTTTGCAGTTAGTTATAGCTCACTACATACACTGGCTAGAATTCAGACTTAGTTTTAAGGAATATAACAAGGAATTGCACTAGCTTAACTCAGTTTTAACTAGCTCTTTTCCTTTACCGGTAAAGTAAACACTTGGCCAACAACTTCAGCCCTGAAATGGGTGAACCAGCATGAGAAGGGCTCCACAATTATGCCCCTATTCAGTGGATAGAAGATTTAGTCTTCAGGACCATCCAAGCAACATCTCTGATGATAAACTTTAAAAATGATTGGTTTTGGAAGGGAAGCGCACACATTTTCAGGAAAAAGAAGAGCACACAGTTGGTAGTGTAGTATGGCGCAATATTTACTGTATCTCCCTAGGAAATCTAGCAGAGTCAAGGAGATCATAATGGAAGACTGATAAGAAACGAAAGTTAATACTAAACAGGTCTAATTTCTAATAGAGAAATTCAGCAGGTGATTCAAGCCACACAATTAAAACAGGATTGAGACTGTCATCTTTCCAGTTCTAACTTTAAATCTGAGAGAGGCCTCAGATGAGACATTTGGATACAGATCTGAACAATCCTCTCACAGTGAAAAGCAGATTAAAGTTCAACTGTCTGAAGGTTATAAATATTTCTGACCAAAATAACTTTACCTTAAAGTTGAAGCCATGAATACTTGTCAGGCAAGAATAAATTCTTCACTTGAGTTTCCAATTAGTATAAAAACCACAACTGTTAAATTGGAAAGCTCAGAGTTCGTCAACTTACAGGAAATCTAAATATTTCAGAAGCACAGAAGTTCAGAGTTAAGGTAGCCAAATTACATGAACTCTGTTTTCGTAACAATACCGTATAATCAATGGTGCCTGACCCTATGACAATTTCATCTTATCACTGACTGCAAAGACTTAAATGTTTACACTTTAAAAATTTAAAATTATACTTTAAAAATTGTGGGTGGCAAAGTCGTGGTTTCCTCCCATTGTGACAGTACACACATTGGTATGCTCAGAACACCACTTCTGGCAAGAGGCAGCATTGCCTGGGTTCTTCCACTCTACTGCCCCTCTTGAGTCTTGATTTCCCATGGTCTGTTTCCATGTCCCAGGCCACTTCTCTTCTGGGGTTAACAAAAAGTTAATTAAATCTGAACTCAAAATACACACCTGGTTCTTCAAGTTCATAACAACAACTGCTCGTTGTTGAGACACTAGGCCAGATTACTTGGGAGCAGAGCTGTGAGTTCCTTCCATCCTTATCCTAGATTCACTTGGAATTGGCACTTGGTAGAAGCAGACATTTCTTTTTATATGGCCTGCTGGACTTTTATTGGCCTCCTCCTGCTCTTGGACCTTCTAGATCCAAAAGGACCAATTCCCATTGTTTCTGCCTTCAGCAGGCCATGGTAAACCTTTACAGGCAATCCCTGGAGATCTGACCCAATATCTCTTCCCTTCTGACAGGGCACCTTGTCAGGCTGGGGTATGCCAAGGCAGTGAGAACTTCTAGCAAGGACAAGCAGTCCTGCAGCACCTTAAAAGACTAACAAATGTATTTATTAGGTAATGAGCTTTTGCGGGTCAGACTGACTTACTGCCGTGCGGAGTTTTATTTAAGTCGGTGAGGTTTCTCACAGGTGCAGGGATATACCCATATGCTGCAATTTACAGAAATATATAATGTCAGGCTTTGCAGGTGCACAGTATCTCTGAAAAACTGGCCACTAAGGCCTGATCCTACACCCACTGAAGTCCATGGGCACCTTTCCATTGTCTTAATTAAGGGCTTAAGCAAATGCCGACTGAGGTATCTGTAGAGATTTAAGTATTTCATTTGAGACAGCCATGTTAGGAGATTGCACATCAAATAAAGCCAGGCCAATACCAGAATATCACAACAACTAATTATATTTAAACTTTGAGGCAGATAGATCTCTGTTCCAAAGCGGGAAAAAAGTAAAAAGTTGTATTCATAGGTCTCTCTCATGTATCTCATGCTGACTTGACTATTCATTCTGTTCTGGTTTCCTGCGTAGCTATGAGCACGGTTACAGCATTCAGTAATGCTTAGTGCTGCAGCTGGTCTGCATTTTCCTTCTGCTTTTTAGTGGAATAACTCAACTGTGAGCTTTACAAATGAAAAGCAACCCATAAAAGCGGAACAAGCAGGGTTAGATTTAAAAGCGTTAGCTGTCTTACCAGAGAAAGTTACTGGTTAACTGAGTTGCTTCAGATTAATACTGCATCTGACAAATATGAAGGAAACTCAGTATGTGAGTATGATTTTAAAGTATGCTCAAGATGACTGTAAGACTGACATCTGACATAGTGGCAAGGGATTACTTGCAACTGAGATGACCTCCATTTTCAATTAGAAGTGACTCCAGAGGACTTTCAAAGGAATTCGTTATTATTTAGTCTGGTACAATGCCCATAAGCATATGCTGCCTATTTAATGTAATTGTAATGCCATGGGAGAAATTTACCCGCTAGGGTAGTCCAAATAATGTTCAGGTCACATAACCATTCCTCAAATTGGATTTACTAGATTAGATCCAGAAACTGTATATGCTGCTTCCTGAAGGGCACATGGCATGATACAAGCATATGAGCTGCATCCATAAGGTCACGTTTTTAAAGGATCAACAGGACATTACCATGGGATTCATGTGTGGCCTAAAGCCAGTGTCCTTCTAGTGCAGCAATCAACATTCAGGATTACACATTGCTTTGGTCAACTATTTCAGACTAAAGAGGTCTAACAGTATTTCTACATGTGCAGTTAGAGACGGTTCTATCCACTTGAAGTTTCTCCTGTTCTGAAGGGATTGACTTTCACAGGAACTCATAAAAGCCGCGTCTACATGTGCCGGCTACTTCGAAGTAGCCGCGCCAACTTCGAAATAGCACCCATCACGGCTACACGTGGCAGGCGCTATTTCGAAGTTGACATCGACGTAAGGTGGCGAGACGTCGAAGTCGCTATCCCCATCAGGAGATGGGAATAGCGCCCTACTTCGACGTTCAACGTTGAAGTAGGGAATGTGTAGCCGTTGTGCGTCCCGCAACATCGAAATAGTGGGGTCCGCCATGGCGGCCATCAGCTGAGGGGTTGAGAGACGCTCTCTCCAGCCCCTGAGCTCGATGGTCGCCGCGTGCAGCGGCCCCTTAAAGGTCCCCGCCCCCTGCCTTCCTGTGCAGGAAGCTGAGAGAGCGTGCAGGAGGCAGCCCAGCCACGTGGCCAGCCTGCACGTCTCTGAGCAGCCACACCAACCCCCCACCGCTGCGATGGCCACCCCCCAGCCCCCTAAGTGCCCCCAGGGCACCTCCCCCAAGGGGAGCCAGGGCTCCCAGACCGGCAGCCAGGCTGGGAAGCGGCAGCGGGGCCCCTCCTGGATGGAGGCCGAGCTTCAGGACCTGCTGGGGCTCTGGAGTGAGGAGGAGGTGCTCCAGGTAATGGGGAGCAAGAGGCGGAACGCAGATGCGTTCGCTCGGCTGGCCGAGGGCCTTGCCGCCCGGGGTCACCCTGCCCACACTCCTGACCACATCAGGAGTAAGGTGAAGGAGCTGCAGCAGGGTTACACGCGGGCCCGTGATGTGGCCGGCTGATCTGGGGCCACCCCCGTCACTTGCCCCTTTTACAGGGAGCTCAGGGCCATCCTGGGCCCCTGGCACACCTCCTCCCCTCTGGCCACTCTTGATACCTCAGCCGACGAGCCCCAGCAGGCCCCGGAGGCGGAGTCTGCCCTGGAGGTAAGCCCCGCAACCCAGGGACCCCCCCAGGAGCCCACCCCTGGGGCACTGGAGGAGGAGGAGGGGGCGTCCTCCTCCAGCGACGCAGGGCTCCGGATCCACATCCCGTCCCGGAGCTCCAGCAGGGCGTCCGCCCACCGGGTGTCCCCCAACCGTGGGAGTGGACCATCAGGTATGTACCCCCCCAGCGCACACCCCCGGGGTTGAAGGGCGGGGGTAACAGATATGACCAGGGCCCTCCACATACCCAGATGACCATGGCCCCAAGGACAGCAGTGGCATGTCCCTCAGAAGAGTGCATCAGCCCCTGCCCCCCGAGCACGACAGTGCCATGCCCCATCCCTGGGGATGGGGGGAGCGGAACCTAGGGTCCCCCCGGGGGGAGGGGGTGGGACACCCATCAGCAGCAGCATCATCTCCCGGGGACGGGGATGGGGAACCAGCAGCAGAGGGGTGGGGGGACAAGGGCCACGGCTTGGGGCCCACACTAAGGGCTGTCTCCACTCTTCTTCCCCGTGTTCCGCAGCTGCACCATCAGAAGGACCGGAGAGCGCCGGCAAGGTGTCAGTGGTCCCAGGGCCATCGCTCCAGGCCAGCCCCTCGGCGGAGCACCAACCGGCCCCAGGGTGGGGACGACGGTGGAGCCAGCACCATCCAAGGACGGCGACGGACCCTCAGCTGCTGGCCATCCTTCGTCGGCAGCTGGAGGTCTCTGAGCAGCGCCTGCGGGTGGAGGAGCAGCGCCTCCAACTCCAGGAGTGGGCGCTGGCCTGGTGCCAGGAGGAATGGGGGGCCTTTATGCGCACATTTGAGCGCATCGCAGACTACCTGGCCCCCATGCCGCCCCAGCCGCCGCTCTGCCCACCCTGCCTGCTCCACCCGCCGTCGCACTGCCGTCCACCACCAAGGGCCCTTCCGCTGAGGGGGACCTGGGGCCAGCTGACACCCGCTGGCCTTATCTCCCGGTCCGCCCAGCCCCCAGCCAGCCCCGGTGTGGGCTGCAGCCAAGGCGCAGCTCGCGGCTGCCCACCCACAGCGCTGGACATTAGGGGGTGTGGGGCCCAGGACGTGGCCCCCCCTTTGTATATATCCCCTTCACCTATCTTTTGTAAATAGTTTGTATTAGACCCCTGTTCTGTTATGTTATGATGATACCTGCCCCCCCATGTAAATAGTTCTCCCCTTCCTTGTCTTCCCCTTTTTTTTCCTTTCATCTTATAATACGTATATATATAATATTTATTTTGGCTGTACATAGTTATGATATAATAATGAGTTCAACATATATATTCTGGTTTCACAAAAAACATGTCTGTTTTTATTTACAAGAAAAGTGGGGGCGGGGTGTGCTCTTGGGTGCTCTGTGGTGTGGGCGTAGGGGCAGGGAGTGTTGTGGAGGATGGGGGGGGTGCAGTGGGGGGCCTGCCAGCGTTCACCCCGCGGCCTTGTTGAACTGGGCCCGCAGGGCCTCCCGGACCCGGGTCCCTTCGGGGTCCACCTGGCAACTGGGGGCAGCGGGTGGCTGCACATCGGCCCTGCTGGCCTCCACAGCCCAGCCCTGAAAGAAGGCCTCCCCCTTGCTCTCCACCAGGCTGTGGAGGGTGCTGCACGCACCCACAATCTGGGGGATGTTGGTGGGGCCCACATCAAGGTGGGTGAGGAGACACCTCCAGCGCCCCTTGAGGCGGCCAAATGTGCGCTCCACCACCTGGCGCACATGGTTCAGGCGCATGTTGAAGCACTCCTGGCTAGCTGACAGGTGGCCCGTGTAAGGGTGCATGAGCCAGGGCCGGAGGGGGTATGCCGCGTCTGCGATGATGCAGAGGGGCATGGTGGTGTCCCCCACAGGGATTTCCCGCTGGGGGATGTAGCTCCCCGCCTCCAGCCAGCGGCACAGGCCCGAATTCCGGAATACCCGGGCGTCGTGGGTGCTGCCAGGCCAGCCCATATAAATGTCCAGAAAGCGGCCCCGGCTGTCCACCAAGGCCTGGAGGACTACTGAGTGGTAGCCCTTCCTGTTTAGGTAGCGTCCTCCACTGTGCTCCGGCGTGCGGATGGGGATGTGGGTCCCATCCAGAGCCCCGAAGCAACTGGGGAAGCCCAGGGTGGCAAAGCCCGTGATGGCGGCATCCGGGTCCCCAAGCCTCACGAGCCTGTGGAGGAGCAGGGCGTTGATGGCGTGGACGACCTGCAGGGGAAGCACATGGGAGAGCACCAGTGAGGGGTGTGCAGGGTGTGTGTGGCCCTCCCCTCCCCTCCCCTGCCAGGGCCCCCCTCCCCTTCCCTGACCTGCCAGGGCTGCCTCCCCATCCCCCCGTGGGTCCTCTTACCTCCATGAGGACAGCCCTGACGGTGGCCTTGCCAACGCCAAACTGCTGGCCCACGGATCGGTAGCTGTCTGGAGTGGCCAGCTTCCAGACAGCGATGCCGACCCATTTCTCCACACTGAGGGCACGCTGCATGAAGGTGTCCTGGTGCCTCAGTGCGGGAGTGAGCCACTGGCATAGCTTCAGAAATGTCTGCCAGCTCATGAGAAAGTTCTGGAGCCAGCGGTCATCGTCCCACTCTCCAAGCACCAGCCGCTCCCACCAGTCGGTGCTCGTGGGGTAGCTCCACAGCCGGCAGCGTGTGAGGCGGGGGGGGGGTGCTGCTGCAGGGTTGGGGGTTGCTTCCTCCTCCCCTGCGGGCAGCTCCTCCTCTGTGGCTAGGATGTGATCAGCTGCCTCCTGCATGGCATTGAGCAGGACGAGCACTGCTCCTACAGGGGCGGCTGGGTGGACCTCTGGCTGCTGCTGCTGATGCTGCTGCTGCTGGGGGTCCATGACTGCGTCGCTCGAGGTGTGCGTGCCTATGGCTCTGCAGACCGCGTGCTGTGCAGGCTGCGTGTGTCTGGGAGGGGCCCTTTAAGGGAGCGGCTAGCTGTTTCCCCGGAAGCACTAGTCCGCCCTGTGATCCTGTCTGCAGCTGTTCCTCGCACCCTTATTTCGATGTGTGCTACTTTGGCATGTAGATGTTCCCTCGCAGCACCTACTTCGATGTGGTGCTGCCCAGCATCGACGCTGAACGTCGACAGCACCAGCTCTGGAGGACATGTAGACGTTATTCATCAAAATAGGCTATTTCGATGTAGCGTTCACATGTAGACATAGCCAAAGTGTGATGGGGGGAACCCACAACTCCTCTACAGGACAGAAAATCCTCATGCGATTGATCAGAAGCAATCTCTTTCCGTCTCCCACCCTGCATGGCAGAAAGCAAAGTTTTTCCTTTAGTCTAGTGGGCTTCACAATACATTTCAGTGGTGTTCAGTGACTGACATTACATCTGTGGCTATCCAGCCACTTTCCTTCGATGGCTCTACACTAGCAAGTTCTTTCAAAAGTACATTCAAAAGCCAGGACTCTTTCAAAAGATCCAGTGGAGCATCTATGCACACAAAATTATTCTTTAAAAGCAAATCAAAAGAATGGGCGCTACTTTCGGAAGTGCTCTTCCAGGCTTGGATCAGGAATGGCGCCTTCTTTCAAAAGAATCTTTTGAAAGAAAATGTGTGTAGATGCTCCATGGGCCACTCTTTCAAAAGTAGAGTCCTCCATGGTGCTGGCCAGCTGTTATACAGAGACGCCCTGCAACAGGGCAGTGGTGATTGCCATCTCCTACTCGGGTCCATCGAGCCAGGCTCTATGCTTCCTGCCTCTAGCCACATTTAAAGACATGGGAACCCAGAAACCCCATGGCAGGAAGCTTAGAGCATGCTGGCAGCAAAGGCACAAGCCTCCTGCTGTACATCCTCTCAGTTATGTGTGCAGCTGACAGCCCAGCCCCCCACCCCCCACCTAATGGTGAGCAGCCAACAGCCTTGTGATCCCCAGGGGCCCACCAGGGGCCAAGGGCTCACAGGACCCCATCTGGGCCACCAAGAAGAGGACTATATCCTGACAGAACCTGAGCTGTTGAACCTTCTGGGACTCTGGCTGACAGAGACCACAGGCAAGTGGTAGAACTCCCCTGCCTTTGCCCACCTGACCACTGGCTTGGCCATCTGGGGATACCACCCCCCCCCGCCCCACTAGCAACCTGGACCAGGTTAGATTGAAGGTGAAGGAGATGCAGCAGGCCTAAATCCAGGCCAGGGATGTGGCTGGCTGCTCAGGGTCAGGACCTGACAGCTGCCCCTACTTCTGAGAATGTGACAGCCTCTTTGGGGCCAACAACACCTGTCACTGCTTCACAGTGCTGGACACTGTGGTACCCGAGCTGAAGACTAAGCTGGAGGTGGAGGACAAGTCTGGACCCTTGACCTGCACCACCCTCTCAGAGCCAGCGCCAGAGCCAGAGCAGACTTCAAAGGAGGAGGAGGGCTCCAGCAGCAGGGCGATGGTGATTGCCATCTCCAACTCAGGTCCATCGAGCCAGGCATCCTTGAACAGGACCTCCTTGGAATTCCCTGAAGGACCCTATAATAGATATCCAGCTTGCCACTCATCCTGGGCTGCGGGGGGAAGGTGGCACCCGCCTCCACTACAGCTGGAAGTGGGCCAGCCAGATGGCTGCTGGCCACAGTCCAGGCATACCCCAGACTGCTGCGCCTCCCTGCCCAAGGAGACAGCCACTGGTGACACTCAGCATCTATTCCTGTGGACAGCACCACAAGCTGCATATCCAAGGCGGGGCAGACCACACCCAGTGCATGCCCTCCCACCCATGCAGGGACACCTCAGTGCCTGGGATCCCCCATGGCTGCCAGGTCAGACGGATGGATGGGAGGGACTGCCCATGGGCGGCGGGGGGGAGGACAGCTATCAGGGCTGGGCTGAGAGACTGATGCGCCATCTCCCTCTCCCCTTCCATCCTTACAGCTGCACCATCCAAGGGCTGGGCAAGCCCTATCCAGGAGCCGGGGAGTCCATCAGGGCCTGCAGAGGAGGCTGGGCCACCCCCACGACTGGTGCCTGGGCAGGCCCACAGCCAAAGGCGACATCACTGAAGGAGGGACAACAGGGATGCCACCTACCCCCCCTCTGCCAGCAAAATGCTATCCTGAGGGACTGGCTGCTGCTGGAGTGGACCAACGTGGCTTTGTGGTGGGAAGCTGGGGCCGAGGTGACGCTGTGCACCCTCACCTAGGCCATCACCAACTAGCCTCCTGCCTCTCCTGCTGCTGCCTCTCCCACTACTGCCCCAGCTGCCCTCACTGCTCTGCTCCTTCCCGACCTCCTCCCTGCCACCTTGCAGGACCTTGGTCACTGGTTCAAACCAAAATATTTAGAGATTATGTTTGTGTGAAGGAAGCAGTCAATGAAATCTGCCTTCTTTGATAGGAAATGTGTGTTTTCAGAAATCTCAAACATATTCTAATTTTAAACACATAAGGAAATAAAAAGATGACAAGACCTGAGCAAATGGCAATATCTACCCAAATGTGGCCAACCTAGCCCAGTCTCCTGTCTTAGGACCGTGGCCAATGCCAGATGCTTCAGAAGGAATGAACAGAATGGGCGAGTCATTCATCGCATATTGTCTAGTCCCACCATCTCAGAGTCAGAGGCTTAGGGACACCCAGAGCATAGTGTTGCCTCCCTGACCTTTTTGACTAATAGCCATTGATAGACCTATCCTCCAGGAGTGTAGGTAATTTTTTGAATGCAGTTATATTTTTGGCCTTCACAGCAGGCCCTGGCAATGAGTTACGCAGGTTGACTATGCACTACATGAAGAAATACTCTCAAGTTTTGAACCTGCTTCCTATTAATTTCCTCATGTGACCGATAGTTTTTATGGTATCGGAAGGGCATAACTAACTTTTCTATCTATTACTGTAGTCGGGCTTCTCTGCTGGAACAGTGCTCGGACATCCAATCTGCTCCCTTTGGTGTTAATCACTTTGGCCGCGTGCGTGTGCTCTCTCTGGATAACAGCGTAGACTCCCCGTTAGCCAATGCTGCAGCCCTCCAAGAGCCCCCAAGAACCACAAATCAAGCGAGGTACGAAGGCACTGGAGCCAGGTTTATTGTCGTTGACATATGGTCTCCAACACCCTCATGAGTCTCCAATATGACTCAACAGTTTACATTGGTACATGCATACGCCGTGACAATGGATGCAACTCAGTTGACGGCAAGGGGGCTCCATCATGCCCTAGGTTGCTCGACACAGCCCGTTACACCCACTTTTATACACAGGTATAGACAAGTTACATATTCACACACCCCTAATGTAAGTAGATCTATCCATTAACTTGGGGGATGATGGTGGTACCATCAAAACAAAATTATCCATCATACTGTCATTATGACCTGTTCCTGAACTTGTGTTGGAATGTACCTGGTGATAAGCTGTTATCTGTGGGGAGGGTATGAGGAGTGCATAGTACTAAGCAGGATGTGTGCCTGGCTCTTGGTGTTTTTAGGTGTTTTTGTGCTTTTAGGTCTTGTGGTTTATCAGCTCTGTCTTTTGCTGCATTCCTGTGGACAGAATCTACCTAGCACAGTGTTTGCTTTAATCTACTGTTGTTCAGGCTTGAGACCTTTAGCTTTGCTGTATGTTAACAAAATATTGACTATTGTTCTAGACCTTTAGCCTTACACCAAGACTCATTACTACAATTATCTGCACACCATTCATGATTTTGTATCCCTCTAGTGTACCACCCTCATCTTAGCCATCTCTTTTCCAAGTTTAACAGTCCATTTTTAAAATTTTTCCTCATAGGGAGGGGCACCAGAACTGCATGCAGAATTCCAGATGTGGGATGACTGTGGTTTTTCCAGAAGCATTATGGTATTTTCTGTCTCATTATCTCTCTGTGACCACAGAGGCACTGAGACCACTGACAAGGGACAGTGAAATCTCTGCACTACAGCCTTAGCTGACAGCCAGCTGGCCTTTAGCTTCTGTGGTAGAACACATGGTGTTAGCCCCCAGGGTTGCAGGTACATTCTCTCCTGCCAACAACCTATGTCCGTTGGCCTTACATATCCCTTTCTTAATGGTTCCTGATATTGTTAGAGGTTTTTTATTGTTTCTATATAGAGAGTGGATGTTTTATTATAGTTAGCCATGATTATTTCAAAGATCTTTGAGTGATAGTTAAATTAGACCTCATCTTATGTATTTGGGATTATGTTTTCCAATGTGCACTACTTTGAAGTTTTATGTTGATAAATGCACTTGCCATTTTGCTGCCCAGTCACCCAGTTTTGCAACATCTCTAATTCTGAAGTCACCCTTGTACTTAACTATCTTGAGTAACTACTCTGTGACTTTGCCACATCCCTTTTTACCCCCCTTCCCAGATCATTTATGAATGTTGACCAGCACTTCTCTCAGTACAGATTCCTGGGGCACACTACTATTTTACCTCTCTCTATTGTGGAAGAGAACTGTTTATTCCTACTCTTTGATTACTGTCTTGACCAATTACAGATGTGTGAGAGCATCTTCCCTCTTATTCCTTCAGGGCCTATTTTGCTAAGAGCCTTTGGTGCAGGATCTCATCAAATGCTTTCTGAAAGTCCACAGAGTGCTTGATGTCTTCAGAGAATACTTATAGGTTGATAAGATATGATTTCTCTTTACAAAAGCCATGCTGACACTTCACAACAAATTGGGACCATTTGTGTGTCTGATCATTCTGTTCTTCACGTTAGTTAGGCTTATAAACTGTAATTGCCAGAACATCATATTGGAGCCTATTTTTTAAAATGGTATTAAATTATCTACCCTCCAGTTATCTGGTAGAGAGGGTCATTTAAGTGATCAGTTACCACAAATTAGAAGTTCTCCAATTTCAGACAATAGCCATACCATAAGGACATAAGCCAAGAAGATGAAGTAAAACCTCTGAGTAGTCTGAATGTCTGCTAGGTAAGTGAACACAATTCTTCGATGCAGCACTGTTCATTTACTGTTACATTAGCAGCCATATTTTGGCTGACCCCCATTTAGCCTTTGATGCTGTGCCCAGTAGTTATTTCATAAACAGAACTGACAAGAGCAAATGAGCCCTGGAAAAATCTAAGTTTAAGTCACTCTTCAAAGTCAGTTAAAAGTTCATCATTTTATGATTTAGATTTTCTTCCAGTGTAAACAAGATGATATATGATGTACATTGCCTATTGTTTTAGTACTCTGATTACAAAAAGGAATGACTCGTTTATTCAAATGCAGTGAGTAGGATTCCTAGACATTGTATTTGAGACCTGCTCTACAATGTGGAGCTCTACTGAGATTGACGGACAACTGGTATACTGCTGAAGTCAGTTAGATGCTTCATCCTGAGACAGAGTGAAGTGGAGGAGACTGGCAGATGACCTATGCTCCACTTGGAGTACAAGGGGTTAAGTCAAGTAGATCTATCCTGTGTGGTTGTGTGTCCATAAAGTTGCCTTGCACTGACCTAGCTGTAGAAGGGTCTTCACTTAAATTTGATCCTATTAATCTCAGTGCTTCTGTGTGCCAGTTTAGTACCACCTCCTCCCCAAGCAGCACAGAATCACAATAAATGTATAGCCTGATGGTGACAATGGAGACACTGCATTGACAAATCTAAGGGCAGCAGCACTGGTTACAGAAAGAAGACAAACACCACACCAATCATATTTGGAAGGGCATGTTCACTGCTACCTCTGCTAGAAATTTGAAGGTTTTTTAAAACTGAAAGCTTAAGCTGAAGAAATTGTTTTCTATTTCCCTCCCTGCATGTGCACACACCCTGCCATGCAACTGAAAAGTGGATTTTTCAAATCTCAATGAGAATTCAGCAGACTTAACGTTATATTAAAATTTGATACTGAAGGAGGTTTAGGTTAATATGCTTACTATACAGTATTATACTATTAAACTAATTTATTACAGGGCAGATTCTGCCCTTTGAATATAACACTGATCAATGGGAGTGGTCTGTACACATCTGAGGGACAGAGTTTGGCCAGATTTGATTTCCAGATGAGGTAGTGGATTTTATAATCCCTCATGAGAATTTAAATGTGAGTAATTTAAACAGCTTTCCAGCTGGAGTCAATTCAAGTTTGTCTCTTACCTCCAAGGACTGGTTTATACCAAATGGCAAAACAAAAACAAAACAATCTTGGACAAATAGTATGGAGAGGAGGTCTTCAAGTACAGTAAGTTAGTTGTGGGGTTTTGGTTCCATTCTGAAAATTACCTATAGAAAAAGCATGTATGTATGGTTCTAATGTTTAGTGGTCAATAACCTCCAGATAAGATTTTGTTCAGTTTTCAAGTTAAAAACATGACTAATGGAATTACACAAATGACATGAAGATTGCATGGTCCCTGAAACTTTCACAATACCATCAAAACTACTAGGTAAAAACACTGACTATTTTGGCCACTATAATTAATGCAAATAATGCTGATGCATTAAATTAAGAATCAGTAAGGTTCTATGAGATAATAGCACTATTAAACTTGGCAGCATATCAACTACAATTCCAGTTAGAATAGGTATGCACTTAGCAATAGATGTAATTCAGTGAAAAATACAATGAGATTATTCCACTGAAATGCACAAGCGAGAATCTTCAAATAAAGTTAAGCACATATAAATGTTAAAATGTAAAGAGTTCAGGCTTTTAAAGTCTACTTAAATATGTTTTCCCTCTTTGTTGTTTACTTCAGAGAAGAAGCTTGCTTTGAAAGCATGTTACACACAAGCCCTATATAGCTCCTACTCTGAGGTTAGTACAGGAAGCTGGCCTACTTTTTATAGTAATAAAGCCAGCCTGTGTGCTGTTAGTTGACTGCAAGATTCCCTATTTACTTTTCATCCACAGCAAAAAAAATGAAACAAACAAAACAATCTTCACGCCACAAAGGAGCATCAGGTGGAAACATTTATACCAACACAATATGATCCAATAAAAACCAAGTGCTGAAGAGGAAATAAGAGGATAGAAAGCTTCCCCATGCTTCATTCTAAAGATACAGAAAGAGAGAACCCAGTAACTAGTCTTATTTGTTTTCTTCTTGCTCATACAAATACTAACATTAGAGCCTAAGAGACAAATTTACTTGAAGATGGAGTTCACACACTTTGTAGTCTTACACTTCAGAAGTATTTGTCATGTATGAAAGTTTATATCAATTTCCAGATTCAATGTGGTAATTTAGTGTTCCATTAACTACAGAATCTGACAAGTGGTAATGCTAAAGCGTCAATCTGATCTTTACAGCTAACTATGCAAATCAGGCTTATGCTTCTGAATGAGAAGCAAAGGACAGAAATCAGCATATCCTATGAAAAAGCAACTATATCAGCAACACTTGTTATGCCGCACATCTTTCAACCCTCTCAGATCATCAAAACCAAAATAAAGAATCCAATTCAGACAGCTGAAAAATAAAACCCACATGTTCTGGACAGACAGGATTTTAAATTATACCACAAATATGGTTGTGGAATAAAACAATCTTCCCTGCTCACATATGAAGTAAATGGGAAAGACTATTTAGTGTTGAGCTTGGTATATTTCAGAAGTAGGGTCTAGTCACTCTGGGTATTTCAAGGCCGCATCTGCTGTCTCACACTGGCAAGCTATGTATGCTTTTGTTGGCTGCCTTAGGTTGGTTTTGTTTGTCATTTGATGAAGACATTCATCTTTCTCTATAGTCTTTATGTCACTGTTTGGCTTACTTTGGGATCAGCAAAATAAATAATACTTAAAAATGATACTTTTAAAATTCTTCTGTCTGAGCATACTAAAATGGGTTTGAAGATTGCCACCTTCTGGATGAAATAGGTACAAGACCACCACAAATACCAAGCACTTATATTGTGCTTTCCACATTCAAAACACTGCACAAAATGACTAATCTTCACAGCCCTGTGAAGTAGCAATTTGTCATTCCCATTTCTGCACACAATAAAAGTTTAGATAGATGAAATAATTTGCTCAAGCCCAGGTTGAAAGTCACTAGCTGAGCTGACGTTACCACTCAGGGTTGTCCGTTCTTTGCTATCTCCTCTAGAGCATCCGTCTCTGTTTACCTGATATTATCCTTACTCTATGGTGAATAATGGCTTATCTAGATTCTTGGCCTCAGTCTGTAGATTTTCATGAGTTTGTTGTACATGATGAACTTCCTTTGCTCAGGTATTTTGAAATATCTATCTTCAGATTAACTTTTTATTAAAGCTGGTAGCAAGGTCAGCACTTTTGTTATCCTGATTATCCTATATAACAACAAGTTATTTTACAGTAATTGTAGATTAAAATATTCATCAACCATCAAGGAACCATCAAAACCCAGTCAGATTTCCCATGACACTAGAAACATAATTAGGTGTTTGTATCAGCTACTCTATTACCTCCAGATAATAGCTTGCTCTTTAAAATACACAAAGACATAAAAAACCTACAGTACACACCAAGGAAACATCACTATGCCTCCTTAACATACAGTATTGCATTCATTTAACCCTCTAGGGAACAGAGCTAGAGAAGAGAGGACAGTCTATCCACCAATTTCATTCACACACCTCGTATGTGGCAGGTACTACTAATAAAATATTAACAATTTCAATGGCACTTAAAGAATACTAGGTGCTAGAAGACAAAAATATTCCTGTCACAAACAGCCTATACTCTAAGGTCCAAATCCTGCCTTAAGGCAGATTCAGGCAGACCCCTTGGTCCATAGCTGCTGGAATAAGAGTGCTGGGGAGAGGGGAGGCTTCAAGCAGTTTCCGTTATGTACAGGATTTACAGTTTAGTTCAATGACTCTCAGCACCCTGACCTGGGGCCACAGGGAGCAGTGTGAAAGCCAGACTCACTGTTACTTGTTAGAGGGAAAGGGCCTGTATTGGAAGCAACACAATCAGCAAAGCTGGCAAACAGTAGGGATGGACAACAGCTACAGCTAATCAGGTTAGGACAAACAACCTTGGCCTGGAAGTTGTTTCATAGATCACAAAGATATACATATACACATGCTATTTATGCTTATTTAATTAATTTGTTAATAACCTTTGCAACATCTTATGCTCTGCAAGGGAACAAGAAAGCAGTGTTTTTTAGATGACATACTAAAAGCACACATTTAGCCACATAAGTGAAAGTGTCTCATGACTTCCATGAGCCACAACCATTAGGAGATAAACTACATAGGCTGTTTTACCCCTTGGAGAACACTTACGGATATCATACCTCTTCTGACTGGAGATACTCTTCTCTGAGCTGACAGGGGAACTTAGCTCTTCAGTCAATTCAAGAGTCTCTCAGCTCAGGAAAAACTCTCTCAGCTCTGCTCACATTGTAGTTTTCTTTTGAGGTTATTCGGGTGTGGGGATGGGAAAGGCTGCATTTTCCTAGCCCTATCTAGGGGCTGGAAGCCCCCTAAACAAGGACATGTGCCTACAGGCAACCCAGAACTCATACCTGTACCTTGATCCACAGGTTTTTCCCTTCATTAGCTTCCTCCTCTCTTTATCGTACTCTGTAATAAATACTTTTGCACAGCTCCCCTCGGAGATCAAATGTTTCCTTGGCATTGAAACAACTACTCCCACCTACCTGCCAGCTGCTTCTTATATTCACTGATATTCTTTTCCTCCAGCATGCCTTGCAGCAGGTCACAAGCAGGTGACCTTCTGGAGACTATAATCCCAATGCTGGTGCTTAAAGGGCCAGAACTACTACTTATCACAGTCCTTAAAATTACAGCACAGACAGTGACAAGCATCTGCTTGGGTAACAGAAATCAGTAGGGCTCTTAAACTGGGACTCCTACTCCCATGCTTAATGTATCACAGACAGACAAAGATGAGCAGGCAGGCATAACTGTTGGCAGAGAATGCAGGGAGCAGGGATGCCCTGTGATGCTCTTCAGTGACTCACTGACCCACCTATATTCCTGTCACCACTCCCACTGCAAAACCCAGTTCTCTAGCCCAATGCTTCTGCTTCACCTAATCCTCAATTCAAAATCAAGCTCTACCTTCTTTTCCCACCAATGCTGGTTAACATTTGGTTTTATTAGCAGTTACTTCTATTGAAAAAACTAATACAAATCAGGAGACTCAAAACCACCATGTAAGAACAAGGATTAGAAAAAGGGTATTTTGAAGGAACCATGAAAGGAGCGTGCTCCTTGAGGCCAGGGAATCTGGCTCACGAGACAAGTCCAGCAGAGCCAGGGAATCAGTGATAAGCCCTGTTGGCCAGCTTCCCACCAATGTATGCATTTTCTCTTCATCATGAAACATGCCATACTCTAAAATGTTCAACTTTAACTCTGACATCATAACAATTACTATACATATAACAGATGATGAGTTTAGTGATTGCATTGATAGAAAATGATTTGAGCCCAATTACAATAGTGAGTTAATGTTTTGTGTACAAATATTCCTGTTTTTAATGTCAACATTAATCAGTATTAATGATTACAAGTATAACAGATGAATAGGCTAGTGGACAAAGAGGGAATCATTGGGCAGCCAGTAACAAGAGCATGTCTACAGATGCACTATCTACAGCTAATATATAGTAGAACCCTGAGATACCTGCAGTAGACTTGTGCTTTTCTCAGGTTAACTTGACTTTGAATGGCAGAGAAACTGACCAGCTGCTGTGCTGGTCAGTTTCCCGGCTCCTGTGGGGGCAGTACCTGAGAGCCTGACTCTCCCCCCTGCCACTGACAGGAGGGGCTTCTGCCCCTGACAGTCTGCTTCCCCGCTCCCAGCCACTCCCTAGTACTATGAAACTGACCAGCTGCCACTCAGAGGAGACAGGAAACTGAGCAGCACACAAGCACTGCTCAGTTTCCCAGCTTCTGCAAAAACAGGGGAGCTGAGAGCCAGGCTGCCACCTGATTCCTGGCTGCTCACGATTTGCACAAAATTTGAGTTATGCAATGTTGCCCAGAATTGCATAACTTTCATGTAGTTTGAGGGTCTACTGTATAGTACTGTATCTCTATTTGCCTAACTTATGAAAAACTAAATGTCTAATTACAAAATGATGCTAAAATCTTTTCAGAAGAGATTCACATTATAGCATTTAAATGCATGTAAAAACCCTACTGGAAATTTTACATCATTTTGCATTATTTTAGTAGTTAAGTGTGTCATTTTTCAATATCTAAGAACTTTGTAAATAGATATTTGGGCACTTACAGCACAATTATCTTACACCGCTTTTTTACACAATCCTCTGATTCCTATGTAACTGGATGTCATCTGAGGATCAGGGGTTATGCAATACCAGAAGCAAAAAGTAAAAGTGCCAGACTTGACTATGCAAGTGCAAAGACTTAGGGTGGTGGGAGGCTTTTTCTACATTTATATGCTGTACTCCCACTGTTCACAGTTCACTTTGTCCCTCTTGAATCACTCAGCTCTTCCCTTTCAACCCCTGAGACTTCTGCAATGTAGTTAACAAACTGATAAGTACTGATTGCCTAATCATGTAAAATGAATCCCCGGTACATTAAAGAGTTAGTCACTAAGCAGCTAATGAGAACAGGTCTATTCTGCTGAAGATAGTTAGTAATTTGTTTCAAAAACTAAAATTCCTTTAAAAAAAAAAAAAAAGGAGATGGTACTCAACTGGCTCCCTGTCTGCCCCCTCCAAGCCAATCCCATGGCTAGGGCTGTCGAGGTGCTGGTACTCAGGTACCCAATGAAGGTGAAAGGTCATTTTAACTTTTCAAAGTAGACATAGTCAGGGCTGACATGTTAAAAGTTTTTATCTCAGAGTGGTGAAAAATCAACTTTTTTCTCCTTTCCTGAAAAAGTATTTATAATAATGGCTTCTTCCAGTTATATGTTCATGGGCATATGGACTCACAATATGACCTTAACACCATAGCTTTGAGCATCTCTTACATAGCTCTTATCTCTGAATTTACAAAAACCAGCTGAAACAGATCCTCACGTTAGGTAGAGGGCATGGAGTGCCTTTGCCATGTGCATTGTGACATTAGATCACTGGGTAGCTGAAGACCAAGAGAAATGTCTCAAGCACCCTTTCTTCATCCCATACCTATGGTTTATTTAAGGCCTGAGCTAGCTATCTGGTTTGCTGGGGGAGGCCTAGAAGCATCCATAGACTGTGAAGACACAGGAAGAGGGGAGGTGGTGTGAAAAGGAAGAGGGGAAAATGGGGTTACCGAAGAAGAATGGAAGATAATTTGTAGGAGACAGACCATTTCAGGTAGAAAGGAAGAAGGAGGATATTTTTAGCAGGGCAAGAGATAGGTGAAGTGTTGTGCCTGGCAAAAGGGGATTGGGAAAGTCCAAATAGATGGGAGGAGATGAAGCCAGGGAGTTGACAGTGCGTGAAGGGCCTAAGGTTTAGATTAGAGCTGGCGCCACACAATTGGGCTACATCTACACGAGAGGGTTTTGTCAACAAAACCCATGGAGTGGCTGCACACAAAAAGTGGAAGAACACCTTTGTTGAACGTTTCTATCAACAAAAAAGCCATGTAGGCACTCCAGGGGGCCTTTTGTTGACACAGAGGTCCTCCATGGCGCCAGCTAGCTGGAGCCGGGAGGCACCCTCTCCACTGCAATCACAGCTCTACGCTCTCTGCCTCCAGACGCTTTTAAAGGCACAGGGAGCCCTGGAAACCCCATGGCAGGAAGCCGAGAGTGTACAAGCAGCAGGGCCACCACGTTCCCAGCTCCACACCCTCACAGCCACTCCCTGGACAAACCAAAATGGCAGCAGCTGCCCCAGACCCTGCTGGCCCCTCACAGGACAACTCCAAGGGGTCCAAGAAGTGGGCTCCCTCAGGATCTGGCCTGGAGCTCTAAGACCTGCTGGCCCTCTGGGGCAAGGAAGCCATCTTCCTTGACCCCATGGCCAAGTGCCGCAATGCTGTGGGGTACGCCCACCTCACTGAAACCCTAGCAGAGCACAGCTACCCTGCCCGCACCCTGGACCAGATGTGGGTCAAAGTGAAGGAGCTCCACCAGGGCTACGTGTGGGCCTGAGATGGCCACCTGCCCCATTATAGCGAGCTCAACCAGCTCCTTTGGGGAGTGAGGATGGCACTGTCAACCAAGAGGCCATGTATACATCTTAGGAGCTGCCCCCTGGCCCCTGATGCAGCCAGAAACAGGAACCCTGCTGGACCCCCCCACCCGGACTCACCCTCAGACCCAAAGTCCCTCTAGGGGACCCTGACCATCATCATGGACTCAAGGCCCTCCAGTTAAGCAACCTTCACGGCACATCCAGACATCTTCGGGGGACCATCTGCTCACTACCCCACAGGTCGCATACCTCAGGGTGGCCGGGAGAGTGGGCACAGACAGGGCATGCCACGAGCCTCACCAGGCTGGCTCAGATGGGTTAGTTTGAAACAGGCACTATTCCTCATGGAATGAGGTTTACATAGTCTGAAATAAGCCAATGGCTATTTTGAAATTATTTCAAAATAGTTGCATTGTATAGATGCTACCTAAGTTATTTCAAAATAACTTAGTTATTTAGACATTGCCTTCAGGACCCACCCACTTCTTTCTGACAAGTGTTAGCTATTTATAATCACTAGAAGCTAACAAAACTAATAGCAGTGCATGAGGGTGGTGGACCTCTAAAAAATCTAAGGTTACAAGGCACCTACTTACAGTGGTGAATATGACAAGAAGCACGTGTGCTGGAGGGTGAATAAAGGAGTCAAGGAGCCATCAGAGTAAATGAGAAGGCTGTAGTTGGGCATAGGTATTGTGGCCAGCTCATTCCCCTTCCCCATACTACCTGAGAGGGAGGAAGGGAGGGAAGGACAAGAACCCTAGAGGAAGAGGCAGAACAATACATATGAAGTGACAAAGGCCTGCTGCAGTTACAGTAAATTTAAGTAACTGCTCCTATGTTCTGAGAGCCCTTTTACCGAGCCAAGACTTCAGTAAAAGGCTTCCTCCTTCTGCCCTCCTAAAAAATTCTTGACTTGCAAAGTCATGTCCATCTCCCACCCCAAAATAAGTGTATGGAAGCAGATTATAAACAGCATCCATGCTGTGTAAATCTAATAACATTTAATGTAAATGGTGTCAGCCATTACACTTCTGACAGAAAAATGCTCAAGAGCAAGTACCACCATTTACATTCTTTTTCCTATTGTTTTCACCCAACGCATAAGACACTCACCTTGAAATTTATTCAGTGTATTAGTTTGAGAAACTCATCTCCATGGTTCTATGCTTTTCTGTCATATGTTAATTCCAGCTTGGCTCTGCTCACTATTTAAATGCTGCTAGATGGTAAAATGACTCATCTGCATTATCCAGAATCAGATTTGGTCTTTTTTGCCACAGTGAAGCACTACAGAATGCTGGCTGAAAGCACCATTCCTTGTTTTTGTTGAAAAGGGTTAAACAAATACAAAACAACAACAAATCTACCAGGAAAGTGGTTAGATTTTTATTTTGTTTTAGAGTGGGGGGATATTGTCCAAAGAGGTGTTTCAAATAAGATCTTTTCCAAGATTTTAAGCACAAAATTATGGTCTCTTTCTGCAAACAGTAACAAATGTAGTATTACAAATGAATATATTCTACTGAAGGCTCCAATACTGAATCTGTATGTGTGGTGTGTACAAACTGATGTAGTAGAATACTGAACAGCATACCCACATTCTCATTTTAAATAAATATAATTTAAATGGATGAATGAATCCTACGTCCAATATTCCTTTAGCATAAACTTCAAAAAATACAGAACTTTTTGCAGTATACCAATATACTCAAAATCCTGTCAGCACAGGTTCAAAATATAGATATTTTCAAAGGGTTTTATATTACAATGATTATGAATTATTGGTAATGTACTTTTCACAAAATAACTTAAAAGTGAGAAGAACTTATAAAGATGGTGTAAATCTAAATACATGTATTTTATCCTATTAAATTTAATTCAAAATGCCACCTCTCAGATAGCAGATATTATCCACGGAACTCTAAACACTTTATTTATAAAGTCTAATACTATCACTTAAGATGCAGACAATAAGGCAGAGGTAAATCATCATGCCCAACATTACAGTGTAGACCCTCAGCCTGCGTGTGTTAGGAAAACTTGACAGTGCAAACTTTTCTGCAGGGTAATATAGTATGTCAGCTATTCTCCCTTACCATAGGCAATTTTTTCCTCCTTTTCCTACAAGTGTAAGTGAATTTTAGCAGTTAGAAAAAGGAAGGTAAGGCACAGTTCAAGCTTTCCAAGTCAGTTCTTTGCAACGTACCTCAATCTTATGATTCCAGTTTTAACCTATTTACTTTGTCTACCTGACTGCTACTTCTTCTAGAAAGACTTCTGGACACCCCCTCTGAACAGATGCATTGACCAACTCTGTGCTCCAATGGAATAGTCAGCCCTCTAACTTAACTGTGTACTGTCTTATATGGTTGCCTGAGCACTTCTTGGTGGCAAGTCTGTTGCCTGATCCTCTGCTGGCAGGAATCTACTGACGTTAATTGAACTACACTGATTCAGGCCAACTGAGGAGCTGATCCTGGGTCTTCACCCCTTGGGATAATATTCAGTGAAGTAAGCTTAATAATTTTCACCTTCTCAGACTTCCATAGAACCTATTTTCCCTTCAACTTACAATAGCTAATCTCTGAAGTACTCTGAATGGGACCTAAAAGACAGAGAGCCCTTTTACTCATCCACACAGAAGGCACAAGATGTGGGGCTTTCCTCATAACTTTTTGTATAAAAAGTTCTCTTTCCTTTTTTGGTTGAGTTCTTCATAAAAATCCAGAGACACCTAAGAAGCTGTCTCAATAATTCTTTAACAAAAAGTAAAGTGTTGAAGCAACCCTCTCAACAGCATCAACTATTTGGGAAAACAGATGTCACAAAAAAAGGCAGCAATTAAAAGTGATATCAGCGAAATGGAGCACCTTTTGCCCGCTCCATGCACATGCCCCACATGCCCCACCATTTGGTAGGTCAAGCATGGGGCAGCAGCAGCAGTGGAGGTAGCTCCTCCTGTGGCTCAAACTGTGGCTCCAGGCAGCGGCTCCAACTGCGTGGTGCCTCTAGTAGTGGTAGGACGCCTCCAGTGAGTCACTGGCAGTTTGCATGGGGTGGGGATGCCTGGGGGTGATTGTTAAATGTCTTTTGGACACCACTGATCTAGGCTGTTCCACGAAAGGGGTAAAGAAACATCAGGTCTTGGCATGTGAAATAAAAAACACACTAAAAATAAATGTAGAAATCTTCCAGGCATTCCTTTATACACAGTAAGACAAGGAACAGAAAGGGGGAGCACATCCTCTACCTTCCCTATCTTTGTAGGCTGCCTTTAAAGACAGTTTCTTGATTTATGACAGAGCTTTTCAACCTTTTTTCATCTGTGAATCCCTAAAAATTTCAAATTTCATAAAACTGCAAATCCTTTTCGAAATCATAGGCAAAGTTCACAGATCCCCTGGGGGTCCACAGGTTGAAAATCATTGATTTACGAGAATGTTTGAGATGACAGATATGAAAGTGATTCAGTCATGGAGAAAATGCAAGAGGTCTGGGGCGCCACAAGTCATCCCTCCCATCAAAAGACAGTGAGAGAGCAGACCAAAAGCACAGCCCCCTTTAAATCACAGAACACCAACAAAAACAGCAAGTGAGACAGGAGACTGTTACTCCTCTTCTGTGGCAGTTGAATGAGGGCAAGAACTGACTCCCCGCCCCCGCCCCGAAGCACAAATACGCCAGATACCCATACCTAATTTTTTCTCTTCCCCACTCAAGAGCCTCTAGAGCTGTTGTTTCTGATTCCCATGAACCTAGGGTAAGACGTAGGGAGTAGGTTAATGGAGAAAGTATGGGAATAAACACACAGTATTGCTGCTTAGTGAAACAGTGAGCTAATTTCCATTCTGCTTACTAGCTTGATATTTCTCTCATGCATCAATTTTTGACCTTCTCAGAAAGTAGACTGGATGTATACCAAGATGCAGACTCTACTTCTATAAATTAAAAGCTAACATTGCCTAGTTCATCTCTACATCCACACATTGAATTCTACTTATAAATATCATTGACATAACCCATAAAAAGTTTGCTTTATAGTTGCACAAGCATTCTTGTATACCTTCAAGTTTTCCACGCACAGATCTGGAGTCACAAATAAAGCCTAGCAACTCCTATAAAAATATGAATTCACTGGATATGCATGAATTTAATAACTGATTTCTCTGAGGACCCGTAATAATTTCAGTATCTGTTTGAAGCACTAAGAGCACCAAGTCTAGAGCTCTGCGCCATGCCTCCACCTTGGGCGTAACATTATCAAATATCTTTGTAGCCTCCTCATGACCAAAGTCCACCAACAGCTGATCTCCTTTATGGAACTCTTCCAGAATATATGCTGAAGGAGAGCCACAGTCTGCTGCTTTTCTGAGATGATGGTCTATGGAAGTGTTTGCTTCCAATTCTGATGCATAATTAGCAGAGTTACACATGACTCTTGAAAGGTACTGATACCAACCACTTGCCAGAGCTTTAAGCACAACCAGTTTATACTGCGTCAAAGATTTTGTCAGCCAGCAAGACGACATGTAAAATTCTCCTAAAGAGTTTTTATCTGCTTGTTTTACACATTGTTCTTCAAGCTTCTGAAGACGAATGAGACACAGTAGTTCAACAGCACCACCTCCAGGAAAAACTTTCTGTTCAGTTAGTGCATGGTGCAGGCGATGAGCACAACTCCAGAACTGATCTTCAGTGATTTGCATCTTTGAAGTTATTGTGTTACTAAGCATAGCTGTTAGCAGATGAACTCTTTCAGCTTTTATACTGATTGGCACTTTGTTATTTAATTCAATTGTACTTGCATCATCAGTTCTCCAGAAGTCTACCCAGACACCATTACCCACGCAATGACTATTTACCTGGGAAAGATATGTCACCAGCTGCACTCCTATGCCCTTTCCAAAAGCATGGAGCACACTGTGAGTTACTGGATGGATTATCAATATGTTATTCAGGATGCAACTTTCCATTAAACTTTCACACACATTTCCTGTCACCAAAATTAAGTTTACTTTTGACTGTATTAAAATATCTAACATCCAATTTACCCATAAACTTTCTGAGCTTCTTTCTTGTAAACTTACACTTTCCGATATTGTTCTGACATTTGATGGTCTATTAAATCCCAAGTGGCGATACTTTTCCATTAGATCGCCATCTACAAGAAGAATCTGAAGTGGTCTGTCCCGAAGTTGTTTGACAACAGTGGCTTTCTCTGGTGATACTAAAGTGATATACCCTGGACCCACACAAGAATAATTTTCAGACAATCCTGGTAAACAGCATGTCACAACTTCTGCAATATTAAATTGAGAAGAACCTTTGTGATCAGCTATTTGTTGCTGGCACCTGACAATATTCTGCACCAATTTCATGCTAGACTGATTCCCATGGCTAAGAGCCATGGCCAATTGTCCAAAATCATTACATTCATAAGGACATGTGGCAGGCTCAGTGGGAGGACTCCCAGAATTGTCTGCTTCACGTGGACAATGGCCTTTTCCTGGAGTGTTAAAATATCTACTGTGAGTTAATCTTGTTCTTTTGTTCCAGCTGGATGCAATCAAATTGTTACCAGGAACTGCAGGCATAATTTTATTGCCCACTGGGTCAACCGATGAGGGTGCAAAATAGTTTGCAGTGCATAGTTGTGAATTCACACATTTGTTATGAGGAGCACAAGGGCTTGCTTGATGAAAATGAAGACCTTCTGGAACACGTTCTTTTTCAGATATTGGAACGTCTTTAAGAATAGGACTGCCAAAACTGTTAGCTCCAATATCAGGAATTTTATTTTCAATAATTTGGGGCCCCAGACTTCGAGAGCTGAAGTGAATGGGAACAGATTTGGGACTTTTATATAAATCATGTACTGATAACTGAAGACACTTGACTTCTTCACTGCAAGAGTTCAATCCTTCAGACATCACAGATACTATCAGCGAAACAGGAACATTCTGCTGAAGGCATTCAAGTACAGCATTGCTCCATGCACTAACAAGAAATAACAGGGTAGTCATCCCAGTTTTATATTCTTTGCTCTGTGCCTGAACTGTTTCATTAAGAAGTTGTCCCACTGCACTAGTTAAATCCAAACTTTCAAGCAATCTAACTGCAGAGCAAGTCAAAGCACTCTCACCAGTGCTTACATCTACAATGAACTTACATAATTTTATGGGTCCTAAAAGTGTTCTTCCTACTGACGCTAATGCTGAAAGCTGTTGAAGTCCAACATGACGTCTTCTGTTCACATTTTGGAAAGCCATGATCACAGTCAATATCTGTAAACAAAATACAAGTTTATTGTTTCTGTCCTTACTGTTGCTTTACTTCGTATATCACAAAAAATTAATACTATACAGCATATAATTAAAAAAATTAACTGAACAGAAATGAGGTGATGTAGTTTAACACTGCCTGTATTGTATCATTGCCTTGTTTGTTGTTCAGACTGTGTCAAGGTCTTACTATAAAACCTAATAATTTACAGCAGACGCTCTCAGCTTACCCCAAGATTTCAACTCACTCCTCTGAATCCTATATGTACCCCTAACAGCTATGAGGACACAGATTTCTAAATGTGAGTAAGGGGAAATCTCAGCCCATGAAGACTCCCAGGTCTCTCATACCCCATCAGGGCAAAACCCAGGTCTTCTACTTTTGGAAAATGTTCATTTTTACCTTTAAATGCAGTGAGAAGTGGCTACAAAGAGCAACCAACTATCATCCCCATCTGGATGTGTGCTTGAAAGCTAGTTCCCCTTTTCTTTTAATCAAATAGTGGCATTTAATAAAATACATATGAGTGTAACCCTGGAGTGGTCTCCAGTGGAAAACAGGAGAACAGCATTCATACCAGCATTAAAAACAAATTCCAACACTGTCAATTACAAAATGTTCACCTAAAGTTTCCATTGACATTCTAACTGAAGAAAATATTCCTCACTTAGGACTTGTCTACGCTTGCCCCGCAACTTCGAAGGGGGAATGTTAATCAGGGCAATGGGAGATTACTAATGAAGTGCTGCAGTGAAAACGCAACACTTCATTAGGCTAATTCTCCCCTGCAGCAACTTCAAAGTGGTGGCATGCGTGTAACTACAGGCACTTCCAAGTGGCTATGCTACTTCGAAGTGCCTTTACTCCTCAAAAAAATTTTTGTTAATCTTTAACATTTTTCTACACAACAAAAATTTTAATCAATTTTCCAGCTCTTAGTATATCATGAAGTGATAGTTGAAATTAAAAAAAAAAAAAAAAATCACTGACCTGTCTGTCTGCGAGTACACATTCCCACACACATGCCCATCAATAGCAGCTGCATAGTTACTGGAAAACAGTAAGTGAAGGAAAAAAAAATAGGTACTAGTTTACTATGAGCAACACAGATTAACAGGAATTTTACCCACCTACCTCAAGCATATTGTTCTTTGGAGACCTGCAGTCTCTCATGCACTGCTGCAGTATTTAGTGAAGACATTACCTACACCAATTGAAGAGCTTTTCCAGTCAGCACAAGTACACCACCTCTCCCAGAGGTATGCCTGTGTTGGTAGGAGAAGCTTTCCCCAAAATCTTAGAAGACCATATTCCCTTTTCACTCAGTCACATAGTCAGGGTGTTGGGCAACAACGTACTTAGGTGGCTAGCCCAAGGTGCCATCTGTACCACCACAGCCACCCTGCTCTCCTTAGCATGTATGTTTTGGTGGGCTTAACATGGGTCTAACTAGCTGCCTTCAGCAACTGTATAGCCTACCCTACAACATCCTAAACCCACCAGCAGCTGCAGAAACATGGGACTGTCTGTTCAGGATGAATTCCCTTCAAACATGGCCAGAATGACATAAAGGAGATGCATAGTTCAACGAAGAGCTGCATCCTCTTTTTTTAAAAGAATGCCTAGAATCTGTATTATAATTTTGCATGGGGGTAGCAAATTTCACAGTGAAGTAAACCCTTGATTTAACAGACTAATGGGGGAAGGGGTGTCAGTTAATGCCAAAAGTCCATTATATCCAAATGGTTATATTGTATGGTGATGCACTGACGTTCCCAGCCCACCACTCACTCCTGTCCTCTGCTCTTCACCTTCCTCTCTCCAGCCCCATTCTTCCCCTCACACCTCCATCTCCCAATTACCAAGGAAGGAGCTGAATGCGGGTCTGGATCCTTCCACCTCCTGCACCTCTCAGCACCACGGCTCCTCCAGCCCCTGGCTTCGAGCCACCCGTGCAAATGTAGAGCGCGGCTTCTCTCCAGCCTCCGACACCATGGCTGTGCCTGGCACCATTGCAGCTGGGGATGATGGCACAGACAGTGTCCGTTATATCAGAGTCCATTAAGTCGAGGGTTTACTGTATCTCAAAACTAAGATAACCAGATAACAATTGTTCAAAATCTGAACACTTTTCAAGGAGAATGGGGATGATGCATTGCCCATATAAAAGAAAACTCCCAGTAACAACAGGACGTCTAGCCAGCCCTAAACACAGGGAGCACTGGCAAGGTGAGCGGGCTGCAGACTGCCTCCAATGCCCTCGCCAAGCCCCAGCCGCACAGAACAGGACAGCCTCTCCTAAATCACTGGGGCCAGCGCCCGAGCCTCGGCAGCCTGCCAGTGTTTCCCAGAAGGGGCCGCAGCTGCGCGCTGTACCAGCGCAGACAGGGAAGACAGCGCAGGAACCAAGCGACACACCGCGGTCAGGGATTACAGCAGACCTGGCTCAGCAGCAGAAGCCTCCCCCGGCCACGCGCTTGGCAAGAGGAGTACGGACCCCGCCTAGCCGCACCCCCGAAGTGCCTCCTCCAAGAACCCGCGCCGAGGTGCCTCAGCTGGGCCGGGGACTCGCTGCTCAGGCGCTGCCCCACAACCCGCAGCAATAGCTCACTCCCGCGCATTCACCGCAGGTGGTCTCTCCCCGCCCGCGCAGGGGCTGGCCTAGAAGCGGGATGAGACAAGGCCTCGTTAACACGTGGACCCCGGCGGGAGTTCCCGGCGCTGCCCCTGTCTCGACCGATCCTCCCACCTCAGCGGGCTGGTAGCCAGCGCCCCGCCCCCACTACTGACCGCTCTCCGCCACCCGCCCCGCGCGCTGGGGAGGGGCGCTCTGGCTCCAGACAAATGCCGCACGAGCGGGACTTCCGCCCTTCCCAGGAGAGCGCAGGCGCCGCAGCTCCCAACAGCCGCAGAACAGGAGGATTTGTTGCCGGGACAACGACGCCTGCGTTTCTCGCGTATCCAAGCCGAAGGGCCACGGGGCGTTTGATGTGACCTCACAACGTCCGTCGCCCCTGACTGGTCCCGGCCGTGGAGGTGGGTGGGGCTTCGGGGGCGTTCTCGCTGGTCATTGGACGGGCCCAGCTGCCGCAGCTCGGTTCAGAAGGTGCAGCTGGCACAACAGTCCGGGGTGAGCGGGAGACCAGCTCGCTTTAGCCCCACCGAGCACCCCGCGAACCCCGGCGCTGCGTGACAGATGGTGAGTGTGCGCGTGCTCGTCCCGCCGCTCGTGGTACCAATAGCACCCCTCTCCGCTACCCAAGCTCTTCTTCCGGCCCGGCGGAGATCCGCCGCCAGCCCCGGGCCTGGGCCGCGTGCAGATCAGCTGGGCCAAGCCGCTCTGGAGGGGGAAGTGCCCGGCTGGCTGGTGGCAAACAAGCTGCTGCCCGCGGCTCCGACCCGTGTGGTGCGAGAGGGTCGCTCTGAGCGCTGGTTGGTGCAGTTGTTTTTAAACCTGTTACCATCACGTTCTAGACACCCTGCCAAGGGGTTCAGATCGGCCCCCTTAAGCTCTGCTCAGATAGGTTGCAAATGGCTAGGGGTAGGAATGTGAGTCATTGGTCTTGACACTTCAAAGAGTTGGTTTGCTGCTGTCCCCCCCCCCCCTTTTTTTTTTTTTGTTTTAAAGTCATGAGGATACCCGAGAATCGGCAACTTTACAATACTTGTATATGCTCCTGGAGTGGATGTAAGCATCTGTTGGAATCAGCCTAGTTGTTACTCTGAACTACAGAGAGGCCACCTCTACACTAGCCCACTGCTTTCGGAAGGGGCATGGTAATGAGCAAGTTGGGAAGATGCTAATGAGGCGCTGCCATGAGTATGCAATACCTCATTAGCATAATAGCCGCCACACACAATTCGAAAGTACCCCTTTCAAAATGCACAGTGCCCATGTAGACGGGGCCTTTCGAAAGGACCCCCCTCGACTTTGAAAGCTCCTTCTCCTATTTGGGTTTGGGAAGAAGGAGCTTTTGAAGTCTGGGGAGGGGTCCTTTCAAAACGCCACCATTATGCTAATGAGGTGCAACATGTCAAATTCTACTTATAGGTAAGAAACTTGTCCTACTAAGTGCAAACTTCAACTTTTCTTGTAATAACTTATTTACTTTTCTAGCCCATAAAGTTTGAACTTCTGACTAATACAGCTTCTCAGATTAACGCAACTGCTGCCCCTGACAGGAGTGGAAGCCACGAATCAGGCTGCCATCCCTGCAGAGTAGGGAAACCGCTCCTGACTCTTGGCTGCACCCCCTGACAGGAGTGGTTTCTGAGACACAGGTCCTGCAAGTGGTGGGAAGCTGGGAACCAGGCTGTCCCTTGGTTCCCTGCTCCTGCAAGCCCAGGAACACAACCCCCTTGTAACTTGAGGATTTAGTGTACTGTTCTTTCGTGAACCTAGGGCTACTCAAGAACAAGGACAGGGACAGTCTGAAGCCTCTTGTGCTCAGAGATGCTTTGGAATTTGCTATTCCTGTTGCGGAATTGTACTCCAGGGGAAAAAAAAAGAGGAGGAGGGAATACAATTCTCTATTGAACTGTGCCACCTTTAAATTGCTCTGCCAGTGTAAAATGGACAGAAAAGAACTTATGGAATACACCCTGCATAAGTGTCTCCTGGATAGCAAGCCACTTTTCACCTCTCTTACTGCTAGCGACTTAAAGGTGTTTTAGAGCTATACGCTGTATTGTGGGCATTTTCTGGTTTCTGTGGCCCAAAGTTCTGGTGAAAGCTCTAATTTAACCAGAAGTGAGGCAGCGCCCCCAAATAACCGCAAACTAAGTGCTCCTGTTTCTGAGCTGAACACAAGTATTAAAGCATGCTTGAGTCATACTCAAGGGCATGCTATATTGCTGGTCATGACCATGAAGATAGCATCTGCTCATGTTTTGAAGTTTAAATTAGTGACATGCAGTAAACTGAAGCAGTAGTCAAGAAACACAAACATCCTATCATCTAAGTGGTAGGCTAACATTGCCACTAAAAAAAATGACAGTTTGTATGAACAGTGTTATTTATTTTCTTGTTGTTCTGGCAGAAACATCTAGCTAATCATAGAACACTAGGACTGGAAGGGACCTCGAGAGGCCATCGAGTCCAGCCCCCTACCCCAATGGCAGGACCAAGTACTATCTAAACCATCCCTGTAGACATCTATCTAACCTGTTCTTAAATATCTCCACTGATGGAAATTCCACAACCTCCCTTGGCAATTTATACCACTGTTCGACCGCCCTGACAGTTAGGAACTTTTTCCTAATGTCCAACCTAAACCTCCCTTGCTGCAGTTTAAGCCCGTTGCCTCTTGTTCTAACCTCAGAGGCCAAGAAGAACAAGTTTTCTCCTTCCTCCTTATGACTCCCTTTTAGATACCTGAAAACCATTATCATGTCTCCCCTCAATCTTCTCTTTTCCAAACTAAACAAGCCCAATTCTTTCAACTTTTTTTCATAGGTCACATTCTCTAGACCTTTAATCATTCTTGTCGCTCTTTTCTGGACCCTCTCTAGTTTCTCCACATCTTTTTTGAACTGCGGTGCCCAGAACTGGACACAATACTCCAGCTGAGGCCTAACCAGTGCAGAGTAGAGCGGAAGAATGACTTCTCGTGTCTTGTTCACAACACACCTGTTAATGCATCCCAGAATCATGTTTGCTTTTTCTGCATGCCTAAGCTCAATACTTTTCCTTTGGGATGATTCCTGAATATCTGAGTGAAAGGATTCTGGGTGCTGGCCAGAACTGACACAGCGTCTACCAACTGCAGCAGTGGATGTGCTCTGTTCAACTGTTGTTGAGTATTTTTGATTTGTTTTTTTAGAAATGGGTTTTTACCAACTTTTGTCTTTCATCCATTTAATGAAGGCATCTAGCTACAGAAAAGCTGGCTTGGGTGCTGCCCAGAGGAAGAAAAGTGGATTGAAACCAGAACTAACTGAAGAACAAAAGCAGGAAATCAGAGAAGCTTTTGATTTATTTGATACTGATGGATCTGGGAGCATTGATGTAAAAGAACTGAAGGTTTTAACGTTTTTTGTTGTTTGTTTTTACAAAGTTGTATTTGTTGATTTGCCCTATTTACCATTGGCCAAACTCAACTGTAAATTGGCACAAATAAGATGTGAAATGACTTGTTGTCAGAGATCTAAATTTTCACCAGTGTTTGGGAGCATGGGTGGGGAAACCTTGGTCTAGAATTTCAGATTTGCTGAGTGTTCTCAGCTCCTGTTGTCTCCACTGACTTTAAACACTGTCAATATAGTCTGGTAGAGCAAACTAGTACATTGATAATATGTAAAAGAGTTCATTTTAGAGTTATTTTTAAATACCTGTCAAAATTTTGTATAGCTAGGAATGGGAATTCCTTTTAATTCCTTATATATCAGTAACAATAGTTATTTTTTGTGATTTATCTGAAGCCTATTCCTGCTTTAATTAACATCAGTGGGAGGTTTGCTGTAGAGTTCAAGAGGAATTGGATCAAGTCTCTGGTCTCCAACTGAAATCCCAGTTGAACAATTTGGTTAATCTATAAAATACCTTTTAAAAACAATGTTTAATAATTGTTTGCTTTCCTTAGAGAGGCAAGTATAATAATCATACTAATAATAATAATATTAAAAACTGAAAACTACTCTTAATTCCTAAGGAAAAATACTATTATAATGTAATATTACTATTACTAAATTAAAAAAATGACAGATGTAAATAGGAATTTCTTTGTGATTTGTATGCTTTAAGTTATAAATGCAGTTTGAAGAAAGGAAAGGAAAGAAAGGAATTTAAAATAGAATTCTAACAGCATGTTGTGTAGTTTAACTGAATTGCTTTTTGTTGTAGGTTGCAATGCGTGCTCTAGGCTTTGAGCCAAAGAAAGAAGAAATTAAAAAAATGATAGCAGATATCGACAAAGAAGGAAGTGGCACCATTGACTTTGAAGACTTCTTGTCCATGATGACCCAAAAAATGGTAATCGTCTACATAGCTTGAAAAATCAAATGTGATGAATGAATGTGGACATTTAGATATTTATTTTTTCGTGATTTTTTTTTCCTTTATTTTAGAGTGAGAAGGATTCAAAAGAAGAAATCTTGAAAGCATTCAGATTATTTGATGATGAGGGGACAGGAAAGATTTCTTTCAAAAACTTAAAAAGAGTTGCTAAGGAGCTAGGAGAAAATTTAACAGATGAAGAATTGCAGGTAAAATCTGAGCTTACTAATCATGTCCCAATGAACTTTGAGCCAATCCTTCAGCTCTGTCAGACACTGTTGCTTATACATTCTGAAAGGAAGATGATAAACAATAGATATGTTTTAATTAGAATGCAACTTTATTCACCAAAAGTATCTGGGAGTACTTAGCAATAAATCACACAGTGCAGGTCATCATTATTTCTGTAATTGTTTCCACTTACTTAGGAAGCTGCCGTCAAGTCCTTCTCCATCCAACCTAATGCCCACCAATCTCACTTAATATAAAATTAAGGGAGTTAGCTCTCTGCTGTCACAAATGTTAGGTTTCCCAAATCCCCACTTCCCAACTTTCCTCTAATCCATTTTATCTGATAACCTTATCCCTTTCATAATGGGAACCCTCAACAGACCTGTGCCACAAGAAGGCTCCAGGGATTAGCTTGGTTGCCACCCGGTCTCCCCCCATTTTTTCAGATATTTACTAATTCTTCTCTGATATCAGACAAAAACGTCTACTCTGGCAATGAGTCCTGGAGCTGCCACCTAAACACTTGGAACCCTGACCATCACACTAACTAAGGTGAAAAATAATCACCTCTGACGCTTGCTCTGAGGCTGCCAAAGAGCGTAAAGGGGTCATAAGGAGGTCCTGAAGCATGCCCTCCTTCCATGCAGGTCATGATTGCTTCATCCCATAGGACCAGCTGTGGACTTCCAGATAACCCAGCAGGTTACGATTGCAAGGCAACACCACTCTTCACTTCGCCTATTAATCTGATCCTTAAACTGGAAACACAGTAAATTACTCTGTTCCTTTACTTGGTCTCACATACATTTTTTTATCCATTTGAATGCTATCATCCAAATGTTTGAATCATCTTGGCCGCTAGCATCTGAACAGCAATAGGACATCAAGAAACCTACCTAGGCCCTGTGTCATGAGACTACCTCATGAAGAATCTCCAAACTCTAGTACAAGGATCTGAGCATTCCTTATCCTCCTAGCAAATATAAGTCCAGTAAATGAGAGGAGTTGGTAGGTAATGTCAGCCTCTGGATTGCCAAAAAAAAACAGGTTAGCTGTGTCCACACGAGCCCCTTCCTTTGAGAAGGGGCATGTTAAAATGAGCGAGTTTGAAAGACGCTAATAAGGTGCTGCTATGAATATGCAGCACCTTATTAGCATAAGGGCAGCTGCAGCGATTTGAAAGTGCCGCTTTTGAATCATGCGCCGCCTGTGGAGATGGGGGGCCTTTCGACAGGACTCCCGCAGTCTTCAAAAGCCCTTACTTCCTAGAAACTGGAAACCCCTACCTTCTAGAAGTAGGGGCTTTCGAAGACTGCAGGGGGTCTTGTCAAAAAGCCCCCATCTCCACGGGCAGCGTGTGATTCAAAAGTGGCACTGTCAAATCGCCACAGCTGCCATTACGCTAATGAGGCGCTGTATATGCATAGCAGCATCTCATTAGCATCTTTCGAACTCGCTCATTTTAACATGCCCCTTCCAAAAGGAAGGGGCTCGAGTAGACACAGCTGTTGTGAGGTATCTGATCCTCTGGAATAAGCCATATCATGGAGAGGCCATCCCACTCCTGAAATTAGACAAAACTATTAAAGATTTTGTTAGCAGCTCTGCCAATGTGTACCACCATCATGCTGTCATTTCAGAAACATACTCTTTTGTTTGCAAAATCTGTTCTGTAAACAGTTACTGCCATTACATGGGAAGGAATTCTAGGAAGCTTACATCTTTTAATACCCTTTTTTATATCCAACTAGGGGCCACTTCTGAGCAACTGCGGGTCCCAAAACCTATTCCATTCCCAGTGTATCTAAGCAAATGTTGAAATCTGCTTCTATCATCCAATCCTTTCTCCAAAAAGAACTCCCTAATTACAGTGCATCAGAAATGTTTTTTTCACACTCCTGTTTCCTCCTCGTTAATCTCTTTATTTAATGCCTGTATGATGTTTCAACCTTGATATTTCCATGCTGGCAACTGACACTGCAGTCTAGTGCAAAATGCCCAGGGTCAGAATTTAGCATGCAAAATTATGATGCCTAAAAATAGATTGCATTTTCTGCAGTGTAATTTTCTTGGCCCCTCCGGGCCAGATTATCCATTCCAAAATTTCCCCCAATTTATTCTTGTGGGGATTGTAGATATACCAGCCTATGTCTCTAATTTGAACCCCTGGGCCATGTCTACACTAGCCCCAAACTTCGAAATGGCCACGCAAATGGCCATTTCGAAGTTTACTAATGAAGCACTGAAATGCATATTCAGCGCTTCATTAGCATGCGGGAGGCCACGGCACTCTGAAATTGACGCGGCTCACCGCCACGCGGCTCGTCCCACCAGGGCTCCTTTTCGAAAGGACCCTGCCTACTTCGAAGTCCCCTTATTCCCATCTGCTCATGGGAATAAGGGGACTTCGAAGTAGGTGGGGTCCTTTCAAAGAGGAGCCCCGTTGGGACGAGCCGTGCGGCGGTGAGCCACGTCAATTTCGGAGCGCCATGGCCGCCCGCATGCTAATGAAGCGCTGAATATGCATTTCAGCGCTTCATTAGTAAACTTCGAAATGGCCATTTACATGGCCATTCCAAAGTTTGGGGCTAGTGTAGACATAGCCTCCGAGTCCCAGGCAACCCCCTCTGCCTTCTCCTCCTCCTCCTCAAATAGCAGAGCCTCACCCCTGAGCTCTGTGGTTAAAGTTGTTGCCCTACCTATTTCAGTAGCTCCTGCCCTGGGAGAGGGCAGGACATGGTTGTCACCCTCCATCCCAGTGAGGGGGTTGTCTGGGGTATAAATATCCCCCATCCCTAGTTATGTGGAAGAGCAGCTCTCTGCCTCCCCTCTGCCTGGTCCAACCATTTCCTGTTCATCTTTGCTTCATGAAGGTAAACTTCTCCTCAGCCTGAACTTTCAGTTGCAGAGGCAACTTGAGTAGAGGTAACACGCCCAGCAACCCCCGTTTTTATCCCTAGCCAGCTGGATAAAGGACTCACTGAAGTCAGTCAGGAATTTATTCTACAGTAGGCATATGGTATTAGATCCAAAATATGTTCCAAACCTAGATGCACAATTATATATGTCATAGTACAAATTTTCTTGCTTTTTATAATTTTTTCATATTGTTTAAATAAAAGCTCTTGTGTGTTCAGTCTGGTTGTGAGTCTTCAATGCTCTTTACAGGAAATGATTGATGAAGCTGATCGAGATGGAGATGGAGAAGTAAATGAGCAAGAGTTTTTGAGAATCATGAAGAAGACCAGCCTATATTAATATTTGCTATTGCCTTCTCTTAAGATTGTTTTAAGAGGTGACCTGGAAAAGATTTTTAAAAAAATACTGGCCTGTCCCCTTTTTTCAATGCTTCATGACATATAAAGAATGCCTGTAAGGGGTTTGGTTTGTTTGTTTGTTTTTGGATAGTGTTTATTTTGAGCATAAACTTATATAACTGCAGAACTTGTATACCCAGGAAGATGGTGGGTGACAAAAGAAATAGTGAAATGAGACATCCCAGGAGTGAAAGCTGAGGGTAGAGTTAGTCAAACTGTTACTCAGTTTTTTGTTTTTGCTTTTAAATATATGTAATGAGCAGTGACTAACACTTTAGAGAGAGGGCATTATTGGACACACTACTCATGCCCCTTCATTTAAGATGCAAGAACCCATAATAGACATGCTTTCCAGCAAACCTAGGGATGACAAGTTGACTTTCTTGTTATTTCTAATGCATTATAACTAAATTAATTACGGTTTGAGTTTGTATTTCCTAAAGAAACAAACACACAAGGCCAATATTTTTGTTTTTGTAAGGCTTTCGGGTCTAGTGGCTATCATTTATTTCCATTAAGGAATCTAAAATCTGTTGCATATCCATATTTATTGTTTCTCTATGAAACACTTCCTTTTTGTGGTCAGTTGCATTTGGACCCATGACAGTTATGTCTAGTAGAAAATAACCATGTATTTTTCAACTTCTGTTATACTAAATGCCTTGTTATTTCTAGATGTTATTTCATTTCACAATCCTATGATTAGCTGAAATCTGTCTTATCTGAACTTCAGGTTTCCCATTTTGTGTGGATTATCAAAGTTGTACAATAATAATAATTGTCTTGTGCCCTGATAACTGCTTTCTGAAGTGTTACTGAGTTTGTACTATTCTTTTAAGTATTTGGAGTGAAATTCACTTGTAGGCATCAGTGAAGGCCTAGTTGTATGCACAAGGGTTAATTTAATCAGTGGTGATTGACAACTCTCATACTATATTTATAGTAGAGAAATAATTTGTTACACTACATAGATGTCAAGACCTAGCAAATTAAGTTCTGTTTACCTGAAATTCATCTCTTGGGAGGTTCTATACAAATGGGAGCTGCTATTAATTTGTATCTGATAGTACTTTCATTTTCTTGACAATATTACCCATATTGCCAGTTTCAGCCTAACTGGTTTCTCAACATTTGCTTTCTGCACACAAATATATGACAGTGAGGCTTAACCTCATCTAAGAACATAGTGACTCAGGGATAACTCCCTGTGGAATATCAGACAACCAAATAAGTTGTAAGGAGGCCAGAGAACATAAACAATGTTGCTCTTGATTAGAGCTCTCAAATGGAGTTGGTAAGGGAGAGTTGTACAATTGCAACAGCTTCAGCTGCGAGGCCTCAGCAGGGGAGAGTTAGTTCTAACTGAAGAAGTGGGGAGAGTTCGTTTATGTGAACTCTTGACTTGCAGATGGAGAGCTAATATGTTTTCTTATAATTGGTTTAGCTTCAAGCTCTGTACTGATTTCTCTGGATAGCCCATGCTTTGCTTACATGTAGCTGGTCTGAAATCCATGGAAGACCCCCTGTATTGAATAGAGCCCATGTGAACTAAAAAAAATTATTTTACCAAGTGAATGTTAAGTTTTTCTGCTGCAGTAGATGTGACCTGTAGCATTATATGTTTTTTTTAAAAATAGATGTTTCAACTTTGTATAAAGTGAAATAAAATGGTTTGGTAAGCATATTACTTGTGGATTTGAGTTCAGGAAATTGTCATTTAAGAATATACTTTATCTAAATATCCCTTTAATTGTATCCATAGCAATTCAAACTTTTTAGTTCTGTATTTTAACACTTTCCAAAAGAGAAATGCATAGCTGCTAAATGTTCTGTCAATTAAAACTTTCCCCACTGACATGCTGATTAAAAGTTTCTTACACTAAGCAATTCTAGTCAGAAAGGGAAATTTCAGCCTCTAGAAGACTGTGGGGAATCCCAGAACTTGTTAGAGTGACTGTACATTTTTTTTTTTTTTTGAATGCTGCAACAGGAAAAGGGTAATGACTCTTGTTTACCTGTGATGCATTGAGTTTCTTCCTGCCCTAATCATTTTACTCAGTTAAATGTACAGGCTGTGGCTACACTGGCGGCCCCCCCGCCCTCCTTTTGAAAGGGGGATGAGCCACTTTGCAGATGCTAATGAGGCACTGCCATGAATATGCAGCACTCCATTAACATAATGGTGGCTGTGCGTGTTTTAAAAGTGTTGCTTTTGAAATGCATGCCACTGGTGTAGACAGGGGCCTTTCAAAAAGACCCCCTGGATTTCAAAAGCCCCTTCTTCCCAAAACCAAATGGAAAGAAGGGCTTTCGAAATCAGGGGGGGTCCTTTTGAAAGGCCCCTGTCGATGGCGGCAGCTTGCTTTTCACAAGCGGCACTTTTGAAACTTACATGGCTGCCATTATGCTCATGAGGCACTGCATATTCATGGCAGTGCCTCATTAGCATCTGCCAAAGTGGCTCATTAATATCCCCCTTTTAGCATTGTCGTAACCATGGGCAGATTGATTTTGAAGCTAGGAAAAACACACAAATTCATGTTGATTCTATTCAGGCTGAATCCTGCAGTCATAGTTTGGCCATGTCAAGAGGTTGCTAATTAATCTTTTAAATCTGCGGTCTTGGACAGCTTTTGAGTTGGAGTACATCTTTCTGGACTCCTTGTTGTTTTTGCTGAAACAGACTAATATGGCTACCCCTCCAGAAAGATAGGGCTGGAAAGGACTTCAAGAAATCATCGTACAAGATCCTGTACCATGCCAGGACCAAATAAACCTATACCTTCCCTAACACGTTGATTCAGCCTGTTCTTTAAAACCTCACGTGATGGGGATTCCACAATAACCCTGGAAGCCTAGTCCAGAACTTACAATTAGAAGGTTTTTCCTAAGGTCCACCTTGAATTACTTTTACAGCAGTAGAACATGTAGAACAAATTATCACTGTCCTATTTCTAGCAGCCTTCAACATATTTGCCGACTGTTACGTCCTATGCTCTGTTATATCTTCTTTTCTCAAAGCCAAATATGTACAGTTTTTTAATCTGTCTTCATGGGTCAGGTTTTCTAAAACATTTTTTTTTTGTTGCTCCCCTCTGGACTCTGCAGTTTGTCCCCCTCTTTCCTTAAATGTGAATCCTAGAATTGGACACAGTGCTCCAACTGAGGCTTCCCTAGTGCTGAGTACAGTGGGTCTGTTACCTCCCACGTATGACATTACTGTTGTTAAATCCCAAAATAACATTAGCCTTTTTGCAGCTTTATTACATGTACTTCTGTTCAGTTTTGTGAGTGCTACACTCACCCCTAGGTCTGGCAGCTTGATGCAAATGAGCAGTCTCAAATGCAAAATGGATGTTAATTTGCATATTTGAGTGGCTCATTTGCATATTCACAGTAGAAAACAAGCAATGAAGACATGGTTCCATTGGCAAAAACACCCTCTGTCGCCAACCCCTTGTCCCTGGAAAAAGTGAGGGATAAGGGGATTCCGACAAAGGGAATTTTTGCCAACAGACCCACATGTTCACTGCTTGTTTTCTGCTGTGAATATGCAAGTGAGCTGCTTGAATATGTTGCCCCTGGTTTTGACCCCTTTTACCTTTATCCAGAGACTCTTAGCTGGTTAGCCTCCCATGTTCTTTTGGACCTTAGGATGAACGTATGCATTATACATCCAGAATATGACATCTTCTCCCTTTTTAATCCTACTTCTCTTTCCAGATTGTTAGACTATACCTCCCTATATGAACATTCTAGTCATGAACTGCTAATGCCAGTTGTCATAATTTAGCTTAAATTCAGGCCTTCCTGATTATTCCCCCATACGCCTTGCAATTGTGTAGACATCAAAGATATTGAGCAAATTCTCCCACATATTAACCTCTTGTTGCTCCTGTGACTCTATTGTAATTTTCCTTGTCTCTCCCTGTTCCCAGTAGGCAATACTTGGTTAGGGTCACCTCCCACCCCTGCAAGTAATTTAACACTCTCCACGCTACGTTGGTATCTAGTAGAACAAGAGTGGCATGTTCTCCCACTGCAGTACAAATTGCAACTTTCCTTCAAGGACATTCTACATTTGTGGTCAATCATGCTGTCCAAACGTAACTAATCCTTCAGGATCTATAGCAGCAAATGACAATATGTGGTTCTGCCTCAAATACTTGCAATGTATTACAGAGTTTGTCTTTAAGAATGTTGTAGCTTACATTTCTGTATGAGCTGAATAAAATTCTGGCCCCAATGAAGTCAATGGCAAAACTCCCATTGTTTTTCATCATATTTATGTTTAGAAAAGGTACATGTCAGAAATTCAGTTTTTTTTAAAAACGGCTATTTGATTACAGTTGACGGGGATCAAGCTATCAAAGTGCTATGGAGAGGTAAGAGCCCTTTCATACTCAAGAGTGCAAATGGCTTCCATCTGTTACAGTTTTGAACGTTGATTTATCTCCGAAAAATAGTTAGCCTACCTTTAGTGGAACGGGAGAGACACAAACGCTTTGTACAAGTTCCAAGCAATTTAAAATTATTGCTTTGAAATTGACTTTTGCCTAATTGTCTGTCTTTAACTGTAAAATGGCTTACTTTACCCTCAAGCTTTCAATGTGGTTAAACCTCCTTGTCAAGTTTAGCATCAACTGTATTTAGAGCAAATGGGTTAATAAGTTCTTATGTAGTGCTTTAAGAACAGTAATTACTATCGGGGGCATTACTCTGGACTCCAGCTGGTGTCGATGGGAGTTTTGCAATCATCAAGTAGGAGCAGAAACAACCAACAAGGGCCAGATTCTTTGCTGGCCTACACTTTCTGTAGTTATCTACCCTATGCACAGTGAGTATAAAAGGTGTCTCAACATGTAGTATTTGAAACCCTTTTTGTGGTCATATTTCTGTTGCCACAGGCTTTAGAAGATCCATGGAATTGAAAATCAAGCCATATTATACTATACATGAGCATGTTGTCATCTGTTGACTTACCTGTAGCTTCAAACGAACGAAGACCTTTCTGTGGCTAATCAGTAGCCATCGCTCTAGTTCATCTCGGCCGGGATCTATGATGTGAGAATTGTGGGAGAAGGTTCTATTTAGAATATTGCTGGTATACAGTTTAGTAGGGAGAGAGAATAGCCTCTCCTTAGTTAAATCTAATTTTAATAATCTCTTTCATTCTAAGAGGAGGTGGGAGTGGGCAGAAATAAGAAAAATCTCATTCTTTCAAATTTTTAGAACACAGAACTAGATTTCTTTTTAAATGTGATCTTAAAAAATGGAATAAATTGATTGGATGCTGGCAATTCAAATATTTAAATAGTTTATCCCCCCCAAAAAAAAACTCCTCACCATCTTTTTATCGGCTCAGTGAAATCACAATATTTAAAACTATTGGAAACATGAGTACAAGTCACTGTCTGCTGTCAGTCAGCCTCACTCTTGAATGTCAACAGGTAGATTTTGAGATTGGTTCATGCAGTTGACCGTGTGGAAGGGCAGAAATAGTTACATGTTTAAGAAACTGCTGCCATCTGATAATTAGACACAATTCTTCATTACTGAAGCTAATGAAGAAATGGAAAACAACTGGTCAAATATATTTTCTTCAATCCCTGTGTTGAAGGAAATAGTTCCATGATTAAAGCAAAGATGGTGTGATATTTCAGAGGGATAGTTGGGTTAGTGTGTTCTCTCTCTCTCTCTCTCTCTCTCTCTCTCACACACACACACAAAGCAGTCCTGGAGCACTTTACAGACTAACCATTCTATAAAATGGTTAGTCTTTAAGGTGCTACAGGACTGCTTATTTTGTTTTGTGTGTGTGTGTGGTAATGTATTGTTAGTATACAATCACTGAATCACCTAATTCTGTTCTCAGTCTTTGCAAACATACTGAAGTGATTAATGCATTTTTGTTTACATGCAGTCCCCCCCAGCCTCCCAGTTTAAAGCTATCAGACGTCAGGACAGGGGTTTGGGGTGTTGAAGGGAGGCTCAGGCCAGAGATTTGAGGTATGTGGGGGGTGCAGGAGTCAGGGTAGGGGATAGGTGTTCGTGTGTAGAGAGAACACTAGGGGCTGGGGCTCAGGACTGGGGCAGTCCTGATCATGGCTGGATGCCCATGCTGCTCCTGTTCCCGGCCAAAGGGAACTGTGGCTGTGGGGGTGCTACATGCAGGCAACAACACAGTTCCCTCAGCCTTTCCACGTAAGTCATACATACGTACATCCCTGCTACTCTCTTCCCCTTCCCCCAGGGCTGGACACCACAGGGATGGTACATGCCTGGGCTGTGTCCAGCCAGCCTAGTGAGGGGCCAGCAGGACAGGCTGGGAGTCTCCCAGGAGCCCAGCTGGGAACACATGACTCCACCTACAGCATCCCCAGCCGGCCCCTTTCACAGGATGCATGTGCCTGCTGCTTTCAGCCACCACAGAACAGGGCCAGCAGAACCGGCTGGGAGTGCACACTTAGCTGTGTGGTGCATCAGGTGCTGCTGGTTTATTTTCACCTTTGAACAGTAGGCAATTAATTTATCTTTATTCATTCATTTCCCCTACCAGATTCTCTGAATTCACTGGCGATTCTATGACAAACTCAGTTGACAGATATGTTCTCAAGTTTTCAGCTTAAAGGAGTGAAGTGCAACTCCTGCCATTTCAGTAAGAGGATCAAGAATTGATAGGTGGGAGAAAAAAAAAACAAAAAACTTGACAGAGTCTCACTAGAGGGCATCCAGGTTACTGCTGTTAAAGATGAGTGAGGCTACTTTCCATCCCCAGTGGCTTTTAATGACTAGTGAAAGTAGGCTAAAAGGAATTAGCCTGAAAAAATAGCTTACGTGGTTGTGGTCTGAAATATGAAATCAGATAATTGGTCTGCGTTAGTACAGGTTGAACCTCTCTCATCCCGTACCCTTAAGACCTGACTGGCACTGAATGAGAGAATTTGCCCAGCCATGTGAGGTCAATATTGTCCAGCATATTACCAATACTTACACTGCTTACTGGGCTTTTAGAAGACATTTGGATGTCAATTAGAGTCTAAATGACAGCATAGAATGCTGAGAGCCAGGATTGGTGTCTAGAAGCAAAATTCATGGGGCTGCAGGAAACTTGGCCAGACTCATAAGTGGTTGTTTGGCTAACTAAAATCATGCTGGATTATGGATGTTGCCAGGTAAGAGAATGCTGGACTAAAGAGGTTCAACCTGTAAAATTGTTGCCAACAGATCAAAGGAAGTGATTGTTCCTTCTATTCAGCACTGATGAGGACACATCTGGAGTACTGCATCCAGTTTTGGGCCCCACTCTGCAGGAACGGAGGTGGACAACTTAGAGGAACGGCAACAAAAACGATTAGGGGGCTGTGATGTATGACTTACGTGGAGAGGCTGAGGGAGTTGTGTTTATTTATGACTAAGATTTTTGGTAGTACAGTCTGAATTGTAAAATTAAAATTTGAAGAGAAAATGTGAATTGAGAAATCTTTTCCTGTCATGTTATTAATGGAACCTTCCCCAGAAATGAAACAGCTTCTAGGATAAAAATAAAGCAATTAAGTAGCATTTATTCCTTCGAACCCTAAAACAATTCTTAACAGATGTCTGAAACAAGATCCTATTTATTTTGACGGAGAGATGTTGTGCAGATACTTGGAATTTTACTGAGAAACACAAATGTATGCAACTTCGCAACTAATCAAGTGAAGACTTAGGGTGGGCCAATGTTGATTATCTACCGCTAAGGGCTCAGTACCTTCTATTGTCATTAATTTAAGCAGGTGTCGAGGTTACTTAGCATTTTGCAAAGTTAGGTCCTTAGTCAGTGAAGGTTTATAGGCTTCCTACTTCCTGCAGTGGATTTGTGTAGGTGGCCTTATTACCAGAAATCCATACTCCTACACAGAAATTTCTGACTGTTTCTGCAGAAATGACTATGATGAAAGGAATAAAAGATTTTTTATACAAAAATATCATGTTTTTGTTTCTCCAACAATAAGGGTATATCCTGCTAGCAAGATGAGTTTATTCCTTTCCTTATGATAACATTAAGAACAAAAACATTCTTAATGACTTTAAAAAAGTTATTGGGGTTGATCTGATTCATGTACAGATGGGATAGCTCACTTGTATTGTGAACAACAACAAATCAGTCAGAGTCCCAGTTTTCACATCTTCTGATCATGGCTTTTCACACCTCCTAGCCCTCACAGCTAGGAAGTTCATTACATCCTATAAATAGGAATAGAAAATGGAGTAGTGGCCATCACTGCCAGTCTATAAGTGAAAATTTGCAAACACTGGTATACAAAGCTATAGTAAGTGGTAATATGTCATATCTAATCTAGATGATAAATTAAAGAGGTATGTTTTTGGTGGGGAAGGGGAGAGCAACAGGGACAGTCAACCTGTGTAACAAGATCTATATTTTTAAGTTGAGCTTTCCCTCTATACTGAGAGGATGTCCCATAAGAGGCACAACTGAGAATTCTAAATATTAAAAAGGGGAAAAACGAAGTTTCCAGGCAATGCCCATACACTACATTTCCTTGAAGCAAAGGTGGAGAATAAACATGTGGCAGATTGTTCCAGATTTGATGGTTATACCCAATAGGTCAGTGTTTCCCAATTTTATTTGGTTATGGAACCCTTTTAAACTCCAAAGAATTTTGTGGAACCCATTCCCAGGCTTACCCCAACTCCCTTTGCCCCCAAACCTGCCCCCCATCCCCAGGCTTAACGCCTCAGTCCCAAACCAGGCCCTGGGACTAACCCATGCATGGTGCTGGCTGGGGAACCTACGCCAGGTGATCACATGTGTCCAGTGGCAGGAAGGCTGGCATGGAGGTTTGGGACTGCAGAGGTTTGGCCGCTGGGGTAGCGGGGGCTAGTGAGGTGCTCTCTGTGGCTCCCTGCCTTGCTGCTGTTGAATAACAGACCTAAATACAGTTGGTTTAATGGCCAGATCCCTCCACTGCCCCACCAGCCATTAAACCAATTACATTTAGATCTACTGTTTCAGCAGTGGCGGGGGGGGGGGGGGAGGGGGGGGGGCTGCAGAGGAGTCAGCTCGTGTAATGGAATTTTCTCACTGAACCCTTTTTTTCATTTTGCGGAACCCTGGGTTCCATGGAACACCATTTGGGAAACACTGCAGTCGGGTATGCATCTCGTTTGTAAACAGAGCTCCATCACTGCCCTGATTCTGCTCATGCTAAATGTAAATAATGCCCTTGTAGACAATGGAGTGTGAAAGTCAGCAGTCTGTTCGTAGTCTTGTCTTCTTAAAAGGAAGATTACTGTATTACAAGATGACGTCTATCTGATCTTTTACTTTCTGTCAGTCAACATTGCTGCACCAGTATGGGAAGGGTGGGAATTAAAGAAGAACTAGGATCCCTGCGTATAAGCAGAGTTACATTTGCTGATCGATAACAAAATAAGAGCTTATTCCTTTTTATTCATGCTAGCATTGCAGAGCCAACAAACCTGAGCATGTCACGTAGCTACTATTCCTTTTTTAAAAATGGCAGTAACAGAATTGTTTTCTTTAACAGTGTCACTCTCTCAGGCTATGTATAGATTATTTTTGCTGTTTCAGGTACAAAGGTATCCCGAACTAGCAGCCCTACGGCTACTTGCCACTCTTCAAATAGCACATCTGTTTTGAGCACAGTATTCCATTTCCACGATCACCCATTGTGAGAGAGGGAATGGAAGCCTTGAAATAGCTGTATGGACTGCACCAAGTTCAAAATGAGTTAATTTGAAATAATTTACGCAATTTGCATTGTGCAAATTTCGTAAATTATTTCGAGTTAGGGCTACGGTCTAGATGTAGCCTCAGCTATATCTGTGCAATCCACTGAAACCAAAAGAATGGCAGAAGAGTCTCATGGGGGTCTAACTGGGACTGCAGAACCTCTGCATTATTGATGCAAGAGAAAGAAAGCATCCTATTTGACTTTCAGAGCTGAGGTTTAGTTTAGAGGGCTAACAATGAAAAGGCAAGAGGGGGAGGTTTTTTACCTGCATACTGAACTCATGCTGTATAAATGTCAAGTAGACCTAAAGATGGAGCCTCATGATGCCACTTTTAGTCACCATTCGGAGTGGCACCGCACTTTAAAACGTCTGCAAGCGTGATTTAATTTATACACGGAAGTCCTACCAATGGGGCATGTGAGATTCTTTGAAGTAATAAGATTAGTATGAAGCTATACCTCAGCCAGGGTCTCCACACTTTTCTACTTGTAAGAGTCTAAAGCTTCTGTCTTCCTGGTCTGAATCTGAGGAAACATCCCACTGGGGCAGTGGTTAGCAACTGAAATAGCAAGAAAAGCCTTTTTTTTTTTAAATTCAGTGAAAAGCTCAATAGTTCAAGAGCCACAATGCATGCAGATATGACACAGTCTTCAAAAACGTTAGAGCAAACCAATACTGTTTGTAACCTCTATTTTAAGAAGAGTGCGCACACAATGATTTGTAATGAGATTCATGTCTACTGCAGGATGTTCAAAAACATTTTACTTATTCTATTTTCTCACACTTTACATGTGTGTTTGCACCACTGTGTTCCTCACTTTCACTCCTGAACCTATTTTAATTTTGCCAATTTTATTTCACATTTAATTTAATTTTTCTTTCTTAAAATGCATGCTGCCCTTCACAGAAAGAATGTCACAAGCTTCCTTTTCAAACTCAAGACTTTATTAGCAACAAAATCAAAACACAAGTACAGTATCATATCCCATAATGCACTGCACTATTAACTAAAGGGGAAGTTATCCAATTATTCAAGATCACTTATTTGATGTTTAGATATAAGTTGCTTGTTGTTGGGCTTTTAGACGTTCATTATTCATCAAAAACAATCAGGAGGTTTTTTGTTTTTGTTTTACTTTGCAATTATAGCATTTGGAGCCACAAAGAGGTCCTTAAAGACCTGCATGCGGCTCTGGAACCACAGGCTGCAGCCCCGTGCAATAGGCATTCTAACATGGCAGGGGGAGTTCAGCAAGAGTACCTTTTTCAAGTGAACAAACACCTGGAAACAATTTGAGGGGCACTTTCAAAAGAGGCTGAGTGAGATCTGCTATACCTAATACTTGAGTCTGAGGCCTCATTGTCATACACATCTATTATTCCTACAATTATAAACACATTGTCCAGAATATTCAAATGAAGCATGGATTTAAATATCTTGCACCTCCTTTGCATAGTCCCACGAGATTTCGCCTCCAGAAGAGCCCCTTCCGAAAGCTACAGAGACATATATATGGGGCCCTTCCAGAAGGAATCCCCCCTTCTGAAAGCCCCCTTATTCCTCAAACATTTCAGGATTAAGGGGGCTTTCAGAAGGAGGCGAGTTCCTTGCAATAGGGCCCCATCTACATGGCTCTGTAGCTTCCAGAAAGGGTCTCCCACAAGTGAAATCTCACAGGACTATGCACATGAGGCACAAGATATTAAATCTATGCCTCATTTGAATATTCCCATTTGCTCATTACCATGCCCCTTCTGGAAGGCAGGGGACTGTGTAGATGCAGCCTCTGTGTGTGTGTGTGTGTGCGTGTGCGTGCGCGCACAAGCATGTGTGTGTGCGTGCATGTGCGTGTGCATGCATGTGAGGGGGTGGAGGGGGAAGAGTGAAGGTGGGTGAGGCAGTGTCTGTTACTGGACCAATTTCTGTTGGTGAAAGAAAGAGACAAGTTTTTGAGCTACGCAGAACACTTCTTTCTGAATTTGAAAACTTGTCCGATAAAATACACTAACTCACATTGTCTCTCCATTATCCTCAAACCACCATGGCTACACCACCACTACAAATACTGTATATGTTTATTCCACATCCAATTTTTGTGGCTCTCTTTTTGATTACGTTCCTCTATCCACCACCTGCCCTGCAGTGGAAGCACAGGTACAGATAATTTCACAACATTGCTTCATATTTTGTCATGCTGTATATGGTTATGAATATTAATACTGACCGCAAAATTGCACAGTGAACAGTGAAATCAATGAGTTTATTCACAGTGTTTAATATTAAACACGTGCATTAGTCTCTACAGGATCTGGGCCTAGGTGAGAGGACAATCAGCCCCCTTATCTACAACTGACATCACATTTTTGTGGTCTGGGAAGGATTATGATACATTAAGGACTTCAAATAGGAATAATCTACATGATTAAATATATTCTAAAGGAACAGATTTCTTTTTTCCCTGTAGCTACCCTTATTAAGTACAAACACCATGAATTGTAATTATAAACTGATCTAAATAAAGCTTATTTCTAAGGTTTCAATGAAGTATTACTTTATAAAAACTGCTTGAGTAGATTTGACTACAGATAATCTAGGATTGAAAGTGGCTTTATATATTTCACATCACGTACAACTGAGGGAAAAAATGTTGTCAATGACCTGTCTATAATGAGAGCTGGTCAAACTAATTAACTGAACCAATTAAAAAGGGGTGGGTGCATGGGTAAGTATATTGCTCAGGTAATGAATTCAACAACTAGTTTTCACTGCTAAAACTGTGATCTTATAGAATTATAGCACTGGAAGGGAGCTCGAGAACTAATCTAGTCCAGTCTCTGCACTTGTAGCAGCACTAAGTAACATCCAGACCAGTGTTTCTTCAACTTTTTGAGACCATGGAAAACCAAACAATAATACTTTTTGTGCAGAACATGTATGAAAATTTTCTTCAAAAAATTGCTGTCAGACAAAACTAACCAAACAAAGAGCAACATATACAGCAAAACTGAAATGAAATAATTTAGTAAGGTATCATAGCAATGGAGAAGCAGCACTGTATCTGGTTTTAATGACAGAAAATATGTATCATCTGCGTATGATGTCAAAAAAGTGTCAGACACTCACATCTCTCCTGCGAGTTGTTCACAGAACACCAGTGTTCCACGGAACATAGTTTAAGAAGCATTGATCTAAACCATCCCTGACAGGTGTTTGCACTCATGACAGTTTAGAAGTTTGGTACTGTAAGATACAGTACAGTATTACCAGTTTTCACAATTGTATCATGCATGGGATTATTTTGGTGTATTTCTTACAGCTCTTGGTCCCAGAATCAAGAAATTACATAACAATCATCACATTTATTACACATATTTAAAAACAGCTCCTCGTGGTTGTGGAGATAAGCTTTAAAATGTCAAGTGAATGCACTCTAGAGGCTGAGATTCATTTTTAAATCAATCTCATAATTTGGTGCCTGGCTCATGATATCTGAATGCTTGCAGTTTGCAATGTTTTACAAGGCAATATAAATGGTAAAGTTATGGGTACATGCTCTGAACTGGGAAGTTAAGTGAATACATTGCCAGAGAGTTTATAGGTCTTCCTCAGCTCCCCCCAAAACCTCCCTTTTGTACAAGGGAGGGATGAGTAGAAAGCATAATTAACAACCTACATTTATAGGTGGTAGGGATAAGACCCACTGGAACATCACCCTCCTAAAACTGCATTAGTGCTTATGCAAACACACCACAAGGTTGGTATCCCATGGCTCTTTGAGCATTATCTCAGAGATCAATTGGCCCGGTAAGCTTTTACAGAGAAGGATGTTCCAAAAATGTCAGGGTGAAAAATAGAATGTTAGTCTTCTGCACTGCAGGGAAAAGAACCAAAATCAAAACAACTCCACAACAAATAGTATAAGACTGGTAAAAGACACTTGGCTCAAAAATGATATCAGAGTCCCAGCCAATTTTGAAACACAACATTCCCAACCCTTCTCTTGAGGTTTCTGGCTTTTGTCCTGCCTTTGTGCATCTGGTTCCTATTTGCAAACCTGTTGCGCCTGTGCCTCCAATACAGCGTAGCTAAGTTGGTTCTTGCTCTTATGACAAGCCTGACAGCCACCAATGCTAGCTTTTACACAGGGATATTCATTAACCTCTTGGTCCTCCTCCTAGGAAGGATAGAAAGCAAGAACATACTGTCATGACTGAGCAAAAAGAAAAGAATTCAATAGTGTCCATCCCATATCACATGCACTTATACATTTATGTCACAAAAAGCAAGACAAAGCAGACTAGCACAAAGAACTGCACCTCAGAAAGAAAACCCCATCTCCAACCAATCTCTTAAAAGCTGCTTAATCACAAGGTCCATCAGCAAAGTATGGTTGGCCAAAAAAGCCATACTAACTATAAGGAGAAGGGAGCCTAGCAAGTAGCATGGAGACCCTGTGCAGAGCTGCTCCACAATGTCCATGGATTTTTCAGCGCTTCTGAGAAAGGTGTTCTCTTCCTTGGCTATACCATCAACCACTCGCTGCAAAAAGTCGTAGCTGACTGGAGGAATTTGTAAACACCACAAAATTTTCTACTAGTTTGGGGGCTTTCTATAGGACTATTAGGTTCATTATTTTTACGGAAACATTTGAATATGTGTCTCACCCCTGTATCACAGCTGTTATCTACATGGAATATGTTTCTAAAATAATTTTAACCTGATTCTCTTAATAAGTTGGAACTACCCCTGATTTATATGGGTGCATGCAAAAGCAATAGCGGGCTTATTATTCTAACTTCAAGATTTTTTAGACAATGTCAAAATACCACTTGAAAAAGGTGAGGTTTGACAAATAAGTTCCTTTTAAGCAGCATCAAAAATTGTTTTGAAACAGGTGAAGCAGTAATTGAAACTGAATTTGTTAAATGGAAAATAAATTCTAGGACACTATTGTCACAGTACTGACAGCAAGAAAATAGGAGCCACTTTGAACTTTCGCTATTTCTGTAAGGTGGCATGCGTTTTGACAAACATGAAATCTTTTCATACTAGGTACTATTTCAGCATTTTCCAGTGACACACTTGATTTGTTCACAGTAATTTGTCTTTAAAAAACTGACAATGCATTCACGTTAGGTAATTATGATCACGCTGCCTCTAGAGATTTATTACAAATTGAACCTCTCTAATCCAGCAACATCCCTAATCTGGCATGATTTATAGTTATCCAATGACCACACATCATAGGTGTGGCCAAGTTTCCCAAGGTTCAACCAGTCCTGAGACTAAGTTTTCTGTGCTGTTATTTAGCTGTAATTTACCCTTAAATATCTTTTAAGAGCCCAGGAACCAGTGGAAGAATTGGTAATGCTGCTCGACCAGCAGTGTCTAATAGGAATTCAAAGATCGCCACACTTATGGTTGTCATCTTCGCCACATCTCCTGCCACTTTAAATAAATGCCCTCCCCCTCCCCTAGAGACAAGGCCCCCACAGACCTCTGCGTTCTAATTCAATGCCAGTGGCTCATCAGCTTCGCCGCCGGAGGCTGGCACCATTCATTGGTCAAGTGGACGCAGAAGTTTACTTCTTGACTGGGAAGGAGAGATGATAGGTCAAGGAAGGATAAGGAACTGAACTGCATAGTGAATACAAATAGATTATATTCAATGCAAGAGAGAAAGGAGGGCTGCAGAAAAAAGGCGGCCATGATCAAAGTGATGGGCTAGGAGAGTGATATTTGCAGCAACATTCTCAATGGCTGTAAGTGGGGCAAGACAGCTCTTGTCAGGGCCAGAGGAAGGGATGTTGCAGTAATTGAGATGAGATAGTTGTGTAGAGAGCTAGAAAAGGCTGTGCCTTACAAATGTTATAGGGAAAAGAAAATCAGCACACCTTACACCAGTTTGATGAAAGGTGTAAGTTTAGACAGTCAGTTAAATGTATGCAACGCCTATGTAAACATACTTAATTTGTTTTAAGCCTATTTTACAGCTCCTTAGCTTGTGTCGGTACAAGCACAGCTGCAATCTAAATGGATATAACCATAATAAGTTGATGTTAAAGGGTCTTCAGAGGGGTTTTCACTGGTTTAATTAAATAGTTTTGTTAAAACAGCAGAACTTCTGTGTGTAGGCAAGGCCCAAACAAGCACCCAGGGCTAGAGGTTAAGGGTCTGCTACCAGTGTGGGTGGATGAGGTTATGTGGCTTGCAACGGGCAGGCGGTCACATGTGATCATGATGTGCCCTTAATGCCTATGAGTCTGTGAGATTTACCCTTGCGTGCAATCTATACTCATGTCTGTGTCTGTCAGATAAGCTGTGTTGGAAGAGGATTCACTGTGTATCTGTTATTCTTGTGTCTCACTGTGTGCCCGTATAGCTATATTACAGCAAAAATGCTAAGGTTATACATGTTATGAGTCACCAATGTATAAGCACTCACTGTGAAACTTTCCACAGAAAAGAGGTAAAGTGACCTCATGCAGTAACCATACTGCAACATACATTCAAGGGATAGGGGGGTAAAAGCACTGTCCTTTGCCTGGATGGACAGTGAAACCTTTTTCGAGGTTCCTTTGTATTGCAGAACAGTGATTACAAAGGTGCATCTTTCAAGACTACATGAGTCTCTAGATGAGCAATATTATGCTAACAGGTTCCCTCCTCAAGGTTAAATGCCCAGGAACTGAGACAGTTTGGTGACTGGCCTGTGGTGCCTGTGTTTAGGCTTCTGAAAGATGGAATTAACTGTGTGCAGTTTTAACCCATTTCGCTGAGTGTAGGAGGAATCGAAACAACAAGAAATAATATCTTTGCTCCAAGCCTCTGGGAACCAGCAGTTTGCTCCAGAAGCTCTCTCACTGGGCTTTTTTTTTCAGGGTCACATGCCCCAAGCTTGTCCAGGCTGTCCCCTTGGCATTCTAACTTCTCTCTCATTCTCCTGCTACTTCTCCCACTGGCCTTGTCTACCTTAAAATTAAGTTTGACTAACTACAGAGCTCAAGGACAAGAAAAATAATCCCTGCTCCCTGCCATCCCACCACCTTGTGGGCTAACTCCTAGTGTAGATTCAGATGTAAAACAAAGAATGCTCCTGTTGGCCTAGGTCATTGCCATTGCTAGGTAATGTGCCGTTCCTGCAATGATGGAGAAAACTCTTGTCACTTTAGGCTGTGTCAACACTATGGGATTACAGCAGGGGTGGGCAAGATCCAGCCCCCGAGAGAGATCTGACCCACCAAGTCATTTATTCCAGACCTCCCTTGTGCACAGAGAAGTGCCACTCAAAGCAGCTAGCTGCTTCTTGTGGTTCTCTGTGCTGCAAAGGATGGGAGGCAGAGGGAGGAAGAGAGGCTTCATAAACTGCTTCCAACCCAAGCATCATTTCTTAGCTCCTAATGGCCAGTTTCTTGCCAATAAAAGTTGAGAGATTTTCCTGTGGTAGAGGCAGCACATGAACATGCCCAGAGAGCCATGTGAAGTGGCCGAGGGCTGCTTGCAAGTCTGGAAGCTTTCCTGAGAGAGTTGCTGGCTGGGAGCTGCTTAGATAAGTGCCTCCTGGTCAAAGCCTGCTTTCAGCAACTCTCTCTTGCACCCAACTCCCTCCCAGACCCTGCACCCCCTCCTATACTTCTCCTGCAGGTTAGAATCCTTTCCTGCACCAATACTCCTCCTGGATCCTGTACACCACTCCCCTGCTCCAGATCACAACCCCCTCCTTCATCCAAATTGCCTCTCAGACCCCCACACACGCTCCTGCACCCCAGTCTCCTACCCCAAGCTCCTTGCTACACCCAACCTCTGTCCCAGACCTCGACGTCCACCTCCATAGAAAAGTGTAGCACTTGAACACTTACCAAAATCTTAGAGTGTCCCACCATCAAAAATTATTGCCCACCCCATATTACAGCATCATAGATACTCCACAGTAGGTGCACTGCTGTAACATCTGGAACATAGACATAGGAATAGGCTCACAAATCATCACAAAACAATATCCAGAAAAAAACCCACTATCCTGTGTGGTAGTGATTGAAATGGTTCACCTAGCTGGTTATGTAGAGGAGCTCACTGGCTCCACACAACTGTGAGTTTCAGGGTGTCAGCTTTACCCTCAATTCCAAAAAGGTTTAGCTCAAATGGTAACAATACAACTACATAATGCACTTTGGAACAAAGACATTATACATTGAAGCACATCCCTCACATTCTCAGCTGTTTCATTAGACAGGCCCAGACCTACATCAAACACCTCTCATGAGGTGCTAACAAATCCTTTAGGATTTGTCTCCCTTCAATTCTTTATGCCAGAAGAGACTCGCCCCCACCCCATCGGGTGTGGATGCAGAATAACCTGACAGGAGTTAACCTACCATCTTAGATAACCCAACTCCCTGAATGACATTAGCAAAACCAACAGAAGCATTTTTCAGTCGGAATAGTTGCATTGACACACGTTTTTTTTGCAGAATAATTTTGGTGGATAAGAGTGTGGTTGTTTCATATTTCTACACACAACCATGGTGACAAAACTAGACTAAGTCCTAGGGTATGTTTGCCCAGCAGATGAGGTGTAATTCCCAGCCTGAGTAGACATATGTTTTACAATACCATATTAAGTGAAACAGCTATTAATATTAGATGGAAGCTTTGAACTTAGTGTAATTAAAAGTCTCCACAGGGAGCAGTGTGATTCTTTAGTTTATTGATTCAGACAAGTGGAGCAGACTTCTATTGTAAATGAATTTCAATTCTCAAGCTTTCCATTTGACCTTTTGAACAATGACAAACGGCCTCAAGTCCTTTTTTAGCTAAATAAATGACATACGTGGCATTACCGACTCAGAAGCTCATTGGACATCTTGTAAAGTTTGCAGGCACACAGGATAATGTGGTTTTGAGTTTGAATTTTCCATGCATGTGTTTTACTTCCTTTGTTTTTGTCTTTTATTATTAATGAACAAAAGATGGAAGCCCCTGATAAGATCTTCAACAGCAGACTAAAAGGTATGTGGTAATTAATTGAAATATCTGGCTTGGAACTAATAGTATGTATACCATGCCATTCCTACATTCTTATTTATATTCTTATTCCTTTTACAATTTTCCAGTGTAATTTTCCAGTGAACATTTGTTGACATTTATTGGTTGAAACTGAACACTGATCTGTACAGGTTTTTTGTTTTGTTTTGTTTTTTTTTAATTACCGAGTAAAAGCTTGTTATGACAAATTTGGATTAAATTTTTCCCTGTCATCACGCCATTGGATACATTAAGGAAAAATTTGAGCCTGTTATATATTGTTCTAGAATTTGTAATATTTGAACAGTTAGGACTCATCAGAAGCATATATAATCCAGCAACTGATGTTCTTTTGACTGAGAGGTTTGTAGCTATCGTAAAGCAGTTTAAGAAATACTGTTCTGGCAATGGGTGATATTTTAGTTGACTTTAAATAGATAATAAGCAGCTTGAGACCATATATTTTCAAGGTGATTCAAAGACCTATAGGAAGACAAGGTCCTGAGCTGAAGGACCTCATGCTGAATTAGCCATAACACAGTAAGCAGTGGAATAGTAGAATGAGGAGCAGGGATAAGCAGCTGGAAGACATCAACCATAGAAGAACAGAACTGCTTGTTTCACGAGTACATTACCATTTCCTAAGTTTTAGAAATATTTGGTCAGATTTGAAAGCAAGGGGTAGCCTGAAGCAAAACAGAAGTTGGTGGTGGAAGGCTAAGTGGAATAAGAGAAAAAGAGCAAGCACGTGTGCATACAAACTATACTTACGCTTGTGAATATGTCTTCATTCCTGTTAACTCTTACACACTGGAAGAAACAAAGAAAAGTCCTAATACCAGAGTATCTTCAGCTTAATTCATTTTTAAGACTAAGATTCCTTCGTATAATGGGCGATATTTCTCGAAGGTTTGCCTTTTGAACTTAACTGGGGCCAGTGTGATATTCTGCATCAATCACCCATGGCTAATACAGCTTGATGCAAAGTCTTGAGTGGAAATAGTAAAATGAAAAAAGGGGAGTGTGTTGAAAGAATTTTGAGGCTTTGGGACAGACCTCTTAAAGGAGGTAGGGTAAAGAGAGTGAGAGATTTCGCTACATTATAGCTCACTTTTATAGGTTTCATATAAGATCATTTTTACCCCAAGATGAGGACTCCCCTCACCTTGTCAAAATTCTCTAACCACACCTCCTCTTGGTCATTGGCTGAGTGGGCTGTCTAGGTGCACAGCACATCTATCACTTGAGCTACCAATTTAACCGGTAGCCATAGACGGCTGTTTCCTCTGTGTGGACCTGCAACTAACTGGAGACAGAGATGCATACTTTGTCAGTGGGTTTCAGAGCTATTTTCTGACAGAAGGGGGATGCTGAGACTCAGGATTTTATTTCAAACTCTATAGTGGAGTGTTCTCTAATTGTTGCAGATCCTCCTGCCTCCCATTGCTTCTCTGCTCTTGTCTGCTAACTCAGACCAAACCTGGTCCCTGTTGCCTGCCTCCCACTTGTCCCAACTCCCATATCTAACCTGCTCTCCATGCCACGCTTCTTTTCCCTGTCCCTTCCCTTATTTCCCCCTCTCCCAAAACTTCTATTCAAGTTCCCATGCCTTGCAGCTCTTTCTTTCTGTTCTCCTCTTTCCTTCCTCATGCCTCTGCTTTGTAGTGAGACAGCTTCCTTGAGCACAGGACAGAGAATCTTGCTGCTTGAAGCTCTGATGCGAAAGAATACCCTGTGCCAGAAAAGCAAGTGCTGGGAACATACTGCTCACCCCTTGCAGTCCTGGGATAGAGCATGCTCTCTGCAATGGATTCATCTGGGAATTTGGCTGCCAAATGCTAAGAGGTCTCTGAGCATACAGGAACTGAGACTTTTCAAACACACATAATTAAGGCACCATGTAACTCACAATTTCACGTATTGCATGGAAATAATGAAATTAACCTAATACCAAGCTTTTTCCAGCATTGGGGAGGCATAGTTTGGCCAGTTCCCATCTCAGAGTGGGGCAGGGAAGTGGCAGACTGTTCCTATTATAAGAAGTGAGGGGGCATGTCAGGACAGGGTGTCTCATCACACAGTGCAATGGCTATCCGGCTTAGCCCAGCCCAGGAGCAGGGCTCAAGGTCCAACTCTCCCCACACATAGTTTCAGTACAATCTGCTAATGCTGCTCCTAGCCAGACAGAGAGAAGTGGGGGAGCATGTGCTGACAACGTTTAGCTATTAGGAATAATGGCCTGGCCAGGCTTAGCTCACAGCTGGTGAGGTGCTAAGGCAGAGGTCCACTGTTGGAGTGAGAGCATGTGTGTGCATGGCTCTCTCTCATCTTATCCAAATCCCCTCACAGGAGCGGCACATCTGGTGAATTCTGCCTTTTGGCCTGACACCCTCCTACTCTCTGTGATGGGACTGGTCTGCCATCTTCATCAAGGATGTGACCAGCCCACTTAATCCTATGAACAGTAATGGCCTTATCCCTGCTTCTGCCTTCTTGGTGTTGGGAAAATCTCAGCAGTTTTGAGGAAGTGAGGGAGACTCAGCAGCCATGCATATCTTGTGGAAAACCAGCATTTACCCATGATGCTGCCTTTAATTATGTTAAATGAAGATACCATATTGTTTGCAGGATTTTACCATAACTTAATCAAATTTAGAAAAAAAATCACACAAACAGCCAAAGCCACATTGCTGAGACCTTGGCAGACCCCTGCCATATTTCATGTTCCTACACCGAAGCATGGAGGCGTTATACTACCTCAGTAAAAATATTTATAAGCTGTTTTTTCCCCTTTAAAAACATGGTCAGAATGTATACTTCCCCCTAATCCCATTCTCAGCCATAGCAGGACCATTTTAGCTAAAGCTTTAAAAAGAATAAATGCAACAGCCTGAGCTGGCATGAAAAATTTCTCCTAAAATGGGTAAAACTTGATAATTTTATAAGCAAGTGAAAACAGGGTCTTTTAATGGAAAGAGTCAGGCAACTTTAACGGTAGGCATCGCTATCTCCATGGCCTATAATTCTTGTTCATAACAGATCTTCTAAGAGCAAACATTTTACCTTTGGGCGTACACCTCACTAAATATAACAGCAGGAATTTTAGAAGACAAATTTATTTGGGAGTACCTCTGGACTGTCAAATGCCTTTTGAAAATCGACAAAGCAAGTGTACACATTTTTGTTCTTTCGTCGAGCTTTCTCCGCTATCAGTCTTAGGCTGTGTCTACACTAGCCAAAAACTTCGAAATGGCCATTTCGAAGTTTACTAATGAAGCACTGAAATACATATTCAGTGCCTCATTAGCATGTGGGCGGCCGCGGCACTTCAAAATTGACGCGGCTCGCTTCCATGCGGCTCGTCCAGACGGGGCTCCTTTTTGAAAGGACCCCGCCTACTTCGAAGTCCCCTTATTCCCATCTGCTCATAGGAATAAGAGGACTTCAAAGTAGCCGGGGTCCTTTTGAAAAGGAGCCCCGTCTGGATGAGCCGCATGGCGGCGAGCCGCGTCAATTTCGAAGTGCCGCGGCTGCCCACATGCTAATGAGGCGCTGAATATGTATTTCCGTGCTTCATTAGTAAACTTCGAAATGGCCATTTCGAAGTTTTTGGCTAGTGTAGACATAGCCTCAGCGCCAATATCTGCTGTATGCTACTTCTATCTTTTCTGAACCCTGCTTGCTCGTCTGCTATATGTTCTTCTGTTCACATATCTGGGGAGCAACATAACGTATGATCTAGACTGTAAGAAGGAAATAGTGACTAGAATAGCAAAAGCAAGGGCAAGTTTGAAGGCAATGGGTAAGATCTGGAAAAGCAAAGCAATTGGCTTAAGGATGAAGCTGGGTGTCTTGAAAACGTGTATTCAGCAGTGTGTTGTATGGATGTGAGACATGGGTGATAACGAAAGATTCTAAAAGAAGAATATTGGTGTTCAAAAGGAGTTGTTATAGAAAGATTCTGAGACTAGGATGGATGCAGGTCACCAATGAAGGAATTATATAGGAAGATACAGCCAAAAGAGAACCTGCTGCAGAAGGTTATAAAATGGAAGCTACAACTATTTGGACATATTTGCAGAATGAACGACGAACGAAAAATCAAGACCCTCGTATTTGGCATAATGGATGGTTCGAATAGGAGAGGCAGACCCCACAGAGAATGGATAGATGATGTAGTAGATTGGTGCGGAGCTACTCTACAGAAACTAAGCCACTTTGCACTGGATAGGGAAAGATGGAAGGAAATAGAGAGGCAGACACCAACAGGTGCTGAGCCCACGGTTATTGATGATGATGACAATGACCTCTGGACTCCTTGCTAATTTTTAAACACCAACTCCTCTTCAAAGTGTAAGATCTAACCAGGAATAACAAACATTTCCAACAAAGTGCAATTTAGATACAGGATCAACCTGTTGAAAAAAAGCAAACCATAGCCCTGGTACTGCAAACCCCTGCTCTTGTGATTAAGGCTTGCAAGTTCTCACTACACATAGATTTTTTATCGCTTTGTAAATCATCTTTAAAAATTATGTGCTTAGCCTGATGGAGGAACTACTCTTTTTTTGAATGGGTGAAATGTGCTTTAATCACATTTCCTAACACTCTCTTGGAAGCACTGTACAGGTCCATTTTCAGTGAGAGAGAGATGCCCACAGCAAGTCACCAGTTGCGCTACGTTAGGTAAGATCTACACTTGGTCTAATAAAACATGTTTTAAGATTCCTTTGCAGTCCCATTATTTACAATGTCAAAAAGTGTATCACTACAAGAATGTTCTTTTCTCTTTAAACAAATAGTTTTATTTACTATGGTCACTGCAAGGGCGTGCATCTTTACTGGCATTCAAACTTTTAAGGCTGAGTAACGTGGAGAAAGCTTCTACACTGTAGAGACAAGTGTTTTGTTTTAGGAAGGTTCCAGACTCTATTGCAAATCAAAGTTTCTTCTGCAGATTCTAAAATGTTTGAATATTTCATTAAATAAAGCCATGATCATTCCATTCTATGTCTACTCTTTACCAAGCTTTATTTTTCTAGTTAAGGCTTTTCAAACTATTTAGCACCAGTCTACAATTTCAGCAAAGAGGCCAAGGACAACACAAGCCTAGAAATTAGATTACCATTTTTCATCCATAGGCTGGTTCCTCTAGGTAAGATTTGAAACTTAGTTTTTTAATGTGAAATGTTTTCTACCTGTCCACAAACTCACTCATATGATACCTTTTAGAAAAAGAAATGGAAGAACTGTTGAAGTTCTTACTATGTATTTTGCTTTTAACAAATAAATTAAAAGATTGAGCTGTTATCTAGTTTCCTTGTTCATTTCTTAAGATGTAGCTACATCTACATGAGAGGCTTTTCCTGGGAAAACGTGACTTTTGTTGGGAAAAATCATGGCGCTTAGACACACAAAATGCACTTTGTTGACAGTTTGTCGTCAAAAATTGGCACATCCACCAGCAGTGTTATACCTCTCCCTACTCCGGGGCTCTTTTGTTGACAGACAGGGATTCTGGTTCACTGGGCAGCCCTGTTTGCAGAGTTTCCGGTCAGCCATTCTGTTGAGAGAGGGCTTGGAATTCTGGCTGCTCTCTGGCAAGAGAGCAGACTGCTCTTTTTTTATTTGCTTTTATGTGTAGATGCAATCTGTTGACAGATGTTTTGCAGGGAAATCTCTTCAGACAGTGACTTCTGTCGAGAGAGGCTTCTCATGTAGACATAGCCAGTAAATTTATCCAAAGTTTTGTCACTTTCTAGCAAATTTAATATTCTCTTTATTTGGTCCAACTGCAATGCCAGGCAACATATATTCAATGGACTGCAACCTAATGCAGCACACACAAATGAGAGGAAACCTCTATTCCAGGGGTCAGCAACCCTTCCAAGGCAGAGTGCCAAAATTTGACCATTTGACATCTATGTACAGTACAAGTGCCAGTGATACTTTTGAAGACACTACTAGTCCTACTTACAACAGCTTAATTAATTAAGATGCAGAGTTTTACCATTTAGGTTGTAGTTTGTAGAATTAGCTGGTCTTTTGTTAATCCACAGGTTTTGAGCAAGTTCCTGGCTCCATGGGGGAGGAAGAGTGGGGCTGAGTTCTTGCCTCACGTGCGGATGAAAGTTGGCTTGCATGCCACTTTTGGCATCAGTGCTGATGAGTGTTGACCCCTGCTCTATTTCCAGCCCATTGACTGGGACGCTGGGGAGCTACCTTTGTAATTATATGATTTACATGATCTCATAAACTAAGTTATATAAGGCCTCCTCATGTAGGTCACAATAAAATTAACAGAAAACTGTACATTTATTTAGTGTCTTTTCATCTCTGACTACTCTGGTTGGCCTTTGCCATATTGTCTGCAAGATTCCTTCTCTCACATTCTCTATGGACGAGCCTATCAAATCCCCAGATTCAGGTCATCCCCTGGGATAAGCAGAAAGGGTTTCTAGAGTTTATCATAATTCCAGGCAGCACCTACATGTGTGTGACACATTATCAAGGGATAGGCCTACTATGCTCTTTTAAGCTATTCCTTTAAAAAGTAGATACACACAATAAGTTCCTCCTACTTTTATTCTTCCTCAAAGAGAGATTGTTCAAGCAGGGGGAGAAAAGCCTTTAGCAATGTTAAATAGCCTTGTTCAAATGCTTAATACATGGCTCTTACATGATAGGCAAACTCCATTCCACACCTTTGTCTGAGATTAGAAAAATAACATAAAGACACATGGGTAATAATTAAAGTGGAAAATTAAGTTTTTTTACAAATACCAGTACTTCAAATGTATTATAAACAAACCTGTTTCTCTCCCCTCCACCAATTATTCAAACAATTCAAGCAATGTTACATTATTCCAATGACCAATAAATCAGTCAGGGGTTATAATCACAAAGGGAAATTTCCCGGATACAAGAACCAGATAGAGATAAGTAACAGAGAGAAAGCCATGCTAGTCTATATACTATCAAAAAAAAAGGCAGTAAAGTAGCACTTTAACAAAATAATTTATTAGGTGAGCTTTCATGGGACAGACCCACTTCTTCATAGGTTCTCTGTGCCTTAAATATTGAGTCTGTTCTGGACTGGCTATGGTCTGAACAAGTGGGTCTGTCCCACGAAAGCTCACCTAATAAATTATTTTGTTAGTCTTTAAAGTGCTACTTTCCTGCTTTTTTTGTTCAGATAGAGATACTTTTCTGACAAGCCTCTGGTCTGTCAACTTTGGCTGTCCTTCATCTAAAAGTCGTGCAGCTCTGACTCATGTGATTAGATACATTGTATTCAAAGGCATTATTCTTTTGGTAAGGGCTGTAGATTCACACCCTTTGACTTGGTATCAAGTGGATGGAAAGTGAATGGAAAGGTGTGTTCTTGAGTTAGCTAGCTTAAGGCAAAATTCTAATGATAGCAAGGCTGGGTATAGTTTTCACAGAAGTCAGTAAATAGAATTAAAGACCATTGGGAGTCTGTTGTTTACGTACCCTGCTAATTCCTGTGAAACTACAACCTGCTCTGTCACTACTAAGATTTTACTTCACATTGATTATCAGCCTCCCCCATAGCCATCTCTGTAGATTGTAACATCCTCTAGACAGGAATTTGCATGTATTCATAAAAGATTATGTACATCCACGATACCATAAATGTGATAATAGCAATGTAATCGTTGTTATTGGCTTTGGGTGAGAATTTGTCTCAGAAGTAAAACATGACAGTTTGTCATTTAATAATTTAAAAAGAATCCTGATTGATAGAAATCTGTAGTTGAACTTCCTGATCAATAACCTTTTAAAACGCAATATTTTGGACAACCAGAATTAATATGAAATCACTAGATAACTTCACATAGCATTGGTCACTCTGAGCTTCAGTGGACTGCTACATTAATTATCTCTCATACCGAATATGTGCTCCTATTCTTTAAACATGAAATTTAATCTGAATTCTGGAATGTTTCTCCAGCTGAAGTTGAGAATTTTAGTCAGGTATTTCTGAAGTAAAACCAAATATAAATTAACAGTATTTCTTTGAATGAAAAGCAAATGTTACAAAGACTGAGGGCTTGTCCATACTTACCAGAAGATCAATGTGCTGGCAGTTGATCTTTCAGAATTTGATTTTGTGCATCTGGTGAAGATATGGTAAAACTGACCTCTATGGGCCTGGCCATCAACTCCTGTACTTGCATGGAGTAAGGGACATGGATGCTGACTATAGAAGCTTGGTCTTCACTAGGGAAGTAAGTCGATTCAGATAAATTGATTCTAGCTGTGCAAATGCTATAGCTTGAACTGTATATCTAAAATCAACTTATTTCCCTCATGTAGCATTTCCCTGAAAGAATGAAATAAAAAACACTAAATGCAACTTGAAAGAACATATTTGTTCAACATGAGTCCTTCCCACCAGACTTTATTTTTCACCATAAACTCCTTATGCTTTGTGCCACAGCAAAGAATAACATTTTATTACTGCTTACAAAGGCCAGGGAGGCCCACTGGATGTTGTGGTGATCAAAGGAGAGCAAGGTAATCAATTTAACTACTGACTCTCTTTGTACATGTGAAGAAACAACAAAATTCTGTGTTCCCTAAAAATTATAATTTTTCTGGGTGCATATGACATGAGAGGAATAGGACAGTGGATTTGCTGCTATACCATGTAAGCTAGAAGCTCAGGTTAGCTATTCTATAACAGACTTGACAGAATGTGACCTTTTCTTTTTGCTTCACTATGATTATGACTTTGCTGCAAGAGAGAATGTACGTGTTTGTGCAAGTGCAAACCTACAAAGCAGCATGGTATGTCGTTTGAACCGTAGCTTCAGATGCTTATTGAATGTGTTAGTGTTTCCCCAACGCCTTCCTTCAGTAAGTCTCTCAGTTTTAGGAAAGCATAACAACGCTGTCTTTGAATGGCCATCAGGCAAGACAAACAGCTTGTAAGTAGAGCCAGACTGGGGGGAGGGAGTCAAGCCAGTGGGTGGGGCCCAAGGCAACAGGCTGGCAGTGGGACACAGCTGATGGATGCTATATTCACTTGGAGCACAGGGCCCTTATGACATGGGGCCTTGCTCACCTTGCCCTAAGAAATTATTATAATTGGACTATATGCAACACATAATTTTACAAAGTGGCAAAGTTTACATTCTGGGCCTCTAACGTACATCACTACTGCAACAGACGGTGCGGTTGTAATTCAGGTAAACATATCCACACTTGGTGTAGTCTATCTAGCACAGCCAAAAATAGCAATGAGGACATAGTGGCACAGGCTTCAGCACACACTCTACACAAGCTGGCTCAGTGCCCTTCGGTTTGTCTTCATGTCGTTAGCCCCTGTTGAAATCCAGGCATTGTGGTTTTACTGCTATTATTAGAGTAGGACTGTGTCTTCTCAAGCAGCAATCACTCCTTTAGTTGCAATGTAGATATACTGCAAGTCTATCACTGATCCTTTTGGTGAAATTAAACCTGTAGGTCTCGACACAGAGAGAAAGGCAGCGGAAGTTACTGCTTTTCACCTGTATGACTGGATCAAGGCTAAGTGACCACAGACAGGGAAATGGAAATCTGGTAAATAGACATGGAAAAGTGAAATGCGTCAAATGATATTCTTATTTTGTCATCAGAGCAGTTTAGGAGTTCCGGCTAGTATTGCAAGAAGTCTACAGAATGGGAGATTTCTGACGGTGAAGCCTGGTTGGGGATTTTGGGACAGTTACATGTAAGATACCAAAGGAAAGGCTCAGAACAACTATCCCCACCTACAATGTTTCTTTTCCTTTACATTTACAGTAACAATGGGCAACAACTTTACTTTTTTTTCAGTTCCCATTTACGATTCATTGTGAAACTTGGTAAGATTGGCCATGTTTGAATGTTACATTTATCGGCGCACTTGAATATTTCTCTGAAAGCATATTGCCAGTGTACGTTTATTAGATTGTTATGGGCATACATCGGGGTAGATTATGGATTAAAAAGTGTTCTGGTATCCTTCTCCCCCCCCCCCGCCCCCCGCATGTGATTTTCATGATTATATGTGATTGAGGCTATAGCGACACGTTATCCTAATACTCATATTCTTACTGACAAAAACAGTTGAACTTATTTATGAAATACCAGCAGAAGTTTTAATAGTTTCATCCAAGCAAACATATTTACATGTGGAAATGAGTAAATCTGATGTAACTCTGGTAATTTATTTTCAGTTTTTACTGATTTTTACCAAAAATATTCCTGTTTTATAAAATCCTTTATTTGTTTTATTTTCCCTAAGGTTCACCCAAATTTTGGAAGTGCAGAACTCTCCAGCTACAGCTCTGCAATACAGATAGAGAGGCAGTAGTTATCATGGGTACTGAGAGGCTCTCTTTCCTTTTGGAGTTGGGACCTTTGTCAGAAGTACTAGAACTGTACTGGTACACACACTGTTGTCAATCCCATGTCACTACATACCCATTACCAGCTTTACAGATGGCTTACATACTTATTCAAAGCAAATAAAAGTTAATGAACTATATTTCAAGCTAATAATAGGTCAAAATGAAAAATTGTATCTGAGTACATTTCAGAACAATAAGCATTTTTATCGTTTTAAGAAAACAAAAACTGAAGAAGGATATTTACCTGAAAATCTGCTAAGTTAATTTTTGCACTGATTTTTCACACATTTTTAAATTTTTGTATTAAACACTGATAAATTACTAGGGAAATTTTAAACAAAATAAAAGCCAACAATAAAGGGCCTTATATGAAACAAACATTGAAGAGAAAGTGCAGTATAATATGATATGGGTATCACTTCAGCTAATTGTAATCACTACTGTTAATTACAAAGAGCAAGTCGTAGTTCAACTATTTTAAATAGAAATAATAAATTAATTAACTTCCAGATGGAAGCTTTCATCAGAAGAGCAGGCTTAGACATATGATAGATATGTTACAAGACGAGACTTTCAATGTTGTAAAGTAAGTGCTAGTTTAAAAAGTAATAAGTAGAATTTTTAAACAAAATCCTACAGAACTTAATTCATAACAGTTTTAAACATATTCCATTTATTCAGCTATTTGAATGGAAACTGCATTCCCTGAGCTACACTTGCATGATGAGATATGACCTCCTGCCAAAACAGCTCAGGAAAAATGTTAGTGAAAGATAATTCATACTACTCCTAATTATGGTGATAGTAACAAGTATTTGTTATTGACTGACTAATATGTGCATGTGCCTATGTGTCAGAATCTGCGACCACAAAAACATAGTTAGGGTCGAAAGTGCCAACTGTAACATCGGCAAACATGCAGACCTACTGTACTTGAAGTGCTGGAATTTTTACAGCACACTGGCTCATGTGTTCACCTTTCATGGGCAGGTGCAAGAGTGAGCTTGCAACTTCTCACTCACACAACTGGAGATCAGGCAGAGGCCTACATGAGAAGCTATCCCATGGTCCCCAGAACTGACCACAGTATTTCCTCCTCCCCCCACTGCTATGTGACTTTGCCTACAAGACACAGATCACAATGGTCATTTTGGTTCTCAGCTTGTATGGGGAATGATTGTCAAAGTTGCTGTCCTCTATCCTCCTGGCAATGGATCTTTATTCCAGTATGGCTTTATCCAGTAATTCCTTCCTTTTGAATATCCCTAATTCTGGTATGGGTTCCAAGATGTATTTTTCCAAGGTATATTCCATTTTATTTCCTTTTTGTAGGGTTCTAACCTTATCCTGTTTTATTATTTCTCTATCTTTGGTCATAGAGTATATGATTATGCCTACTCTCTCCACATATTACAAACATGTCATTACTTACTCCATGAGTACTGCTGACCCCTTTGATATCACACAACATTAAAAGGGGGTAAAGTGGACAGGGACAGAAAATTTGATGAAAAGTTTTAAAATACAGCTATAATAAGAGGCAAAATATTATAGCTGACTGATGCTGACCTTAGCTGCAGTCAAAACAGATAGTGGCAATGCTTTCAAGGACTCTTCCCTGACAGGTAAATTTTCCTGTTCACCCTACCATGCATATATCAATGCTCATAGCTTTTCCTCAACAGTACAAATCCCCCCTCCACCCCCCACCCCCAGGATGAAGTGACAGCGTGAACAACACACAAACTCTGCAAAGGAATTTACACACATACACACATTCTTTACTCGTAAAAAGCCCTAGAAGTATACGAAGCTATAGAAAAACAAGTTCTTTTAGTTAACTATGCATTAGATCACGAGTAGTTCCTTTTAACAGTTTTAAATTTGTCTCTCTTAGCATTTTTTTAAAAATTCATTCTATCAGATAAAGATTAAGCCATGCAAAATACATAGAGAACAATATAACTGGACAGACACTACATATTTTGAACTAGCCAGTTAAAACGTCTTAATGCATTTTTAGCTATTGGGTATGTTCTTAATGTTCAGATATATTCTGTGAGAAAGTGTAATTAACAGAAAGACTAAATTATGTAAACAGTATTCAGTAATCAACAATTTAGAAAAAAAACATGTCCCAGGATGAATTAATACTTCTGTTAGGCCATTTTCAAGTAAAATGATATCACATTGCCAGAATGTGAACCACAGAATTGTCTCACAGCTAATAATCCAGCAAGCAAATGAATTTGAGAAACCTCATTGAGACTTTCTATAGTGAATCATCCTATTCTGAAATTATTTCCTGTTTCACTTTGTTACAACTTTGTATCCTGTAACATCTTTCAAACACACTCTTGCTTGATGCTTTAAGAATGAAATCATGCAATTGCAGTTAAATATATTCTGTCAACAAAGACAGAAAAATTAACAAGTATAGGGAAAGGAGGACATCATTTTGTCTGACATTTGCAGAAACAAATACTAAGTGAGGCACAGAGGAGAAACGCCTTTTCTGAAATGCAGAAGAGGAAATCCTTGCACCAGAAACGGTGAGATTATGAAAGCATTTAGAGGCATCCAACATTAGGTTAAAAGAAGTCACTACAGAAAAAAATACACATAGAATTTTAAAAGCCAGGAAGGCAATTCGAATTAGTTTCTGAAATGAGAAGAGCTAAGTGGAGATGTTTAAAGAGGTCCATGTTTCTTTTGTAAAACATCCCTGTCCAGCTACTGCAATCTACTAGCATCAAAAATGCTAAGACGAAGGGATGAAGGGAGCGGAAGATCTGGATGAAGATTTCCAGAGGCTGAGCTTAAGTAGTGTCTAATATTATAGAGGTATTAATAGGCAGTGTTCTAGGCACACAGAAGCAGTATGAAGGAAAACACATATTCAGGGTAAGGGTGACAAAGTCTACAGAAAGGAGAGATGGACAGAAAGTGTAAGTTTTTGTCAAAGCTTTTAATATTGTGTACTGCCGAGATCCGATGGATACATAAGCCTTGGTAATCACATTCATCCCCTTTATCTGAATAGATATAGTACTCTAATGCAAAGCTTTAAAGTCAAATGATCTTATTCATAATGCCTCATAAAGCTAAAAATAGGTCTGAGGTACAAATGCCCCAGGAGATACATAATGGATCCATCTGCTCTAGCCAGGAACTTTACACAAGGTTTACTGATAATCCTCTTAAATTTTCAGAGATTATGCCTGAATTAAATATAATTTATATCTATTTCTTTCTCTCTGGTAATTTCACACAGTCTCTCATACACAATTCTTCTCTGTATATCTCATAGTCTATATATCAAAAGTAAAGACAGGAAAAATAGTCAAACACATAGTATGGCCCCAGGATGTACAAATACATCCAAAAGACGTGATTGCTCAGATTTAACAGTAACATCAACTTGAGAGGAAAGTTTCTGAAACTTAGCACTTTTCTCTTCATCTTTTACACCAGCAAAAATATAGCAAAAGACTTGCCCTAGGTCACACAGTGAGTCAGTGTGAGATCCTGGAATGTAAACCAGTAAGTAATGATCATAAATAGCACGCAGAAGATGATAACTAAAGATTTTAGTGGGCTTTTTCAGATTCTTTTTATAATGGTTAACTCCTCTAATTATAATCATTGCATGCTGAACGTGCTCAGCATAGCATAGAACATGGAGTAGACCAAGGAAATCACCCTACATTAAATATAAAAAATGTGTTGGTGTCTTCTGTGTGTGCCAAGCTCATACTGTACACAAGTAGGCGTCAACATAAACAATGTTCAGTGAAAATTGTACTCTCACTGGCCACAAGCTGCCTTCAGAGTCAATGAATGCAGCAATTGAGAGCGTCTTTGGAGGAAAATAATATTTAGAAAATTGTGACTTTAACAGGCAGAGGTTTAATGACACTTTTCTCACAGACTGTCAGAACATACCCAAACTACTAGTATCCATGACCTTTTGGGGAAGGAGGGCAAATTTATAATTAAGAAACATCTATTAAACCACAATCCAGTCATGCCCACTGGTTAAAAGGATCTGCTGCTTGTAGTTCTGGCGGCTTTACACACACACAAGAATACCCCCTGAACATTTCATAAGACATGATGGATAGGTCACTGGATTGCAGATATCTATATGTAATTCCGAATCCACAAGTAGTACAAGTGCTAAACTTAATTAATATGTGATCCTATTCCAGCCATCCTTGTCTCCCCTGCTGCTTCCCTCTTGTTTGTTACTTATTTAGTATGTCTTGTCTTAAATTAGTCTGGAAGGTCTTCAGGTAGGAACTGCATTTTCCGGTTTAATTTTCCTTGCGTTTTGCAAATTGCATTTTCCTTGTTTAATAATAAGCACAATGAGAACATGATCCTGCCTGAAATCTCTTAGTTGCTAATACAACATGAATCATAAACAACAATGCTACATGAATTATATTGTGTTTGGCTTTACGGGTTAGAAGAAAGTTTTGCAATACAGTAACATTTTTATTTCTGAGAAAGGATTGGGTTTACTGTGGCCTGTAACACACATTAACAAACAAACAAAAAATGTACCATTTTAAAAATGTTTGCTTTAAAACAATATTTATTTGGATTTATAAGACAAACAGGACCATTCTAGGCACCTTTAATGTATGTTAAAAACAATTATAGAGATCTGTAATTCCCATAAGTAATCCCAGCCATCTCTCCAAAGCTATAAAATAATCAGCTGATGGGATAACTGTCCTACATGCAAAAGCTTCCTCACTGTACCTCAAAATAGCAGCTGTGCCATGTCTCTTCCCTCCCTCCCTCATGCTCCTCTTCCCCCGCCCCAGCATCCTGAAAAAGGACTAGATTCTCTTTTTAAAAAGGCATATTCTATGTAAGTGAAACTGACTGGATTTTGAACCTGAAAACTTCAGCATATTTGATTTTTTTTTTCCAGCAGAATGAGAAGCTCTTTTTTTTAATTTACTTTCTACTGTATCCTCTTGGTTCTGGCATGTAACTGAACGAATGCTATACGCCTTCACAAATTTCCATTTACACGGAATTCTACCAGTTTAATCAAAGTGAAACATAAGGTACTGTTATGGTCCTTTTACCTTAAGATTTCCTTACTGATAACCCACAAACAGTCCGTTAACCCATTGCATCATTCAGAAGAATAAACAACCTGGGCTCAGCACACAGGAAGTTAGACAAAAAGGAAATAGAAAATATTAGTTTTAAAATATACACATATATATTTTGACCTACCCACAGTTCACAGTGACATTTATTCACAGACAAGACTACTTCTTGTAAGAAGAGACGTGGATTCTATCAGGAGAAAAATATTATTTTTTTAAATCTATGAACAATATAAAACACTTGTGCTATATTTGAATACTGTGGAAAGCAAAAATTGTTTGAACGAAAGGGCAGTAAGACCATCTTAGCCATGGAGGTGCTGATAGCCTCCATAATAATAAACAGAGAGAGAGAGATGGCTTATGTCATTAGGCCTACAAATAGCATCTTTCATGCAGCTTTTTTGTAAGCCTTCTTTTAGCTTGACGATGAACTTATTTATTTTCATTAAATTATAGCCTGGGAACCCTTGTCATGCACCACTATGCTAGGCCCTGTATAAACATAGAACAAAAAAGATGGTCCCTTACCAAAAGAGCTTTTTCACATAAATAAAGCAGACCAGAGATGGATACTGACAGACAGGAGTACAAGTAAATCATGAGACAACATCTATCAGCATCACAGGCAGTGGTCTCAGCACACTAGGGCTACGTCTACACTAAAGAGTTTTGTAGGCAAAACTGGGGTTTTGTACAAAATTCGCAGAGGATTTAAACACAACATGAGTTTTATTGACAGAAACTGTTGACAAAAACCTGTGCAGATACTCTGAGGGCCCCTTTTGTTGATGGAGTGGATCAAAAGATTGATCTGCTTTTATGTGTAGACATGCTCTGTCAACAGTTTTGTTGGAACCACTCTTCTAAGAGTAACTTCTGCAGACAGCTGCTTCTAGTGTAGATGTAGCCTAGCTGCCTAACTGCTGTCAAGTTTTATGTAGGCAGCATGGGAATGGGAGGAGTTGAAGGTGAAAGGTAGCTGTATGGGAATTTACAGAGAATGCTGCCCAAGCATGGGAGGCAGCATGGGAGAAAACACTTAAGGGGCTCGTTTGGAAATTTAGCAAGTGAGTAATGGAGGCTGGTGTCATAGGCCTACTGGAGGGGAACACATGTAACTTGATTAAGAATGAGAGATAATGGGATGGGTGGTATTGATTGCAAATGGCCTTGATAGTGAAGACAAAGTGCTGATGTTTATTGCAACAGAAACAGGGAACCCAGAGTTGAGATTCGAAGAGAAGGGTTGATACAGTCAAAGCAAAGGGCTCGGAAGTTATCGTTGCAGGGGCATTCTGAATGGGCATGGGTGAAGCATAAATGGATTTAATAGTAACAGCGAGGTAGCCATGTTAGTCTGTACTCCAACAAAACAAAACAGCAGAAATGCAGCACTTTAAAGACTCACAATATGATTTATTCAGTGATGAGCTTTCATGGGACAGATCCACTTCTTCAGATCAATTTCATTTTCAATACAGACTGACATATAAGATTACAGAGGACCAAAAAGCAAAAAAAAATTGCTATCCACTGTAATTGCATTTTTTTTCTTTTTGGTCTGCTTTACTTATATATGTCTGTACTAGAAATGAAATTGATCTGAAGAAGTGGGTCTGTCCCACGAAAGATCATCACCAAATAAATCATAAATGGATTTGTCAAAGCCAGAGAAAGATACTACAGTAATTGAGATGTAAGATTGTGAAAGCATGAAACAGGCTTTTGTTATCCACCCACGTGGCTAAAGCTCATTTCTTGAAGGCATTAGGGAGTAAGAATCCAGAAGATTTAGACAGCCCAGATGTGAGGCCTTAGAGAGTAGCAGTCTGAGGAGAAGATGACACCAAGGTTACAACAGGCTTGAGTAACATTTAGGATTGAGGGAAGTGATTTAGGAAAAGTCCACAGTGATCGAGGAAAAAAAAATAGGGAGAATTTGGAAGGGAAGATTAGGAGCTCTGTTTGGTCCATGTTTAGCTTCAGCTGATGGCTGGAAATGGACAAGGAAATATCAGAAATAGGCCATAAGTTTAGCTTGGCCAGAAGGAGAAAGCTGTGAAATAGAGAGGTAGATCTGCCAGTCACCAGCCTACAGACAGTAGTTGAAAATGTGTTTGCAGATGAGATTACCTAGTTTTAAGTTGTAGAGAGCAAAAAAGGAAACCAAGAAAAAAAAAAAGGGAACCAAGATAGAGCCTTGTGGAATGCCTACAGAAAGGTGGAGCGTGGCTGTAGAGTCTCATCCCAAACACTGACTGTGCTGCTGCCCCTGACAGGAGGTGGGAAACTGATCAGTTCAAGAACCAGGAAACTGAGCAGCATAGTAGTGCTGGTCATTTCCTGGCTCCCCTGAGAGACAGGCAGCCTGGAGCCAGGTGCCAGCTCCCCACAACTCAGAGTCACGTTAACCTGACATACATGCAACTCGAGTGCGCTTGTGTCAGGGTTCTCTGTATAGCCAGGTGCAGCTGCAAGATGAGCATGCCTGCATTACACCAGCAGGTCTGCCTATAGTTCTCCCTTCCCAGTGTAAAGCATATTCCTCTCCTTCAAACCCAATATGGGACATGTGTATATGGGACAGACACCATCTAGACTGAACCTGGGACCTCTCCAGCTATAAAGCATGAATCTTTACAATCTGTGCTAAAAAGAATGGCCTGCTCAAGCTGAGAGTTATCACAGATCCATAACCTGTGACGAGAGGAGACAACACACACATTAACCACGTGTACAATTGGTGACTCAAATGAGAGTTTACAGATTAAAGCATGCTTTATGGTTAAAAGTCTAGGATAAAGTGTTTTTCTCCTTAGGGTGAATCATGTACAACTGGGGTGGGAAAAAATATAGAAACTACCCAATGGGACCCATGAGATTGTGCTGGGGGTGGAGCAGTACATGAAGCCTCTCTCCCCAAGTTTGGAGTATGTCTCAGAGAAGAACATGGCCTCCACCGCTGGATGCTTTAGGTGGTGTGCAGGAGCAGGGCAAGCAGAGACCCTGCCTGAGGGACCTTACTGGACTGCTGGCTGGGTGGACTGCTGGCTGCTGCTGAGCCACCGAGGTAAATACCTTTCAACCACAACCTACACCTGGCACCCCAATCTCTCTCCCCCCCGCCCAGCACTCTGCCCCCACTTCTGCATCTTTGCTCTGGTCACAACCCTAACCCTCTGCACCTCTACTTCTGCACTCATACCTCCTCCCAGACTTTGCACCCCCAATCCCCTGCCCTAGGTCATAACTGAAACCACTGCACACCTGTCCCAGGTCAAAGCCCCCTCCCAGCCTCTGCACTCCTTCCTACACTCTTTCTCCGGGTCAGAATCCTGCACCCATACCCACTCCCAGGCCATGCACCCTATCCTGCACCCCAATCCACTGTCCCAGGGCACCACCCCTTCCATCACCCAAACATCTTCCCTGAACCCCAGTCCCATTCCCCAAGCTCCCTTCTGCATCTAACCTCCATCCCAAACCCCACACTCCTCCATTAATATCATGGAAGGGTGAGGCCCTTGATCACTTACCAGATTCTTGGAGTCCCCTGCAATCAAAAATTATTGCCCGCCCCTTGTGTAGGATATTACAGAGGAATTTGATTTCTGGGGTTCTCTTGCACAGTTCAAGGAACTCATTCAGAGGCTTCTGGGGCATTTGATAAGTCCATGTCTATTCAAGGACTCTAAGGAAAATGTAGATGATTAGTCTTAAAATGTATGATGTCAATGCACATAAATTAGAACATTTTAACCCAATTGTGGAAACTCTCATGGTGGCTTTGTGTACACTTTAAACATAATGGCATAGCTATGTCAGCCAGGTGTGTGAAAAATCTCACACCCCCACTGACACAGCGTTCTTGACAAAACCCCACTGTAGATGTAACTACGCTAACAGAAGATTGCTTCTGTCAGCAAGCTAATGGCATCCAGGAAGGTAGTGTTCCTACACCAGCAGAAAGCTTTCTGTCAGCATATATTGTAGCTATGTTACAGCGCTTGTTGACAAAGACATGGCCAATGTCTAAACTACAGAGTCTACACTACAAACTTTGTTCAATGCAAGTTAGGTCAGTATAAAGTTGCTGCACTTAGTATATCACTCATGCACATGAGCATAGTTCATAGCATCCTTCATGGGCTACGTTTGGATTCATCATGAGTGCTCGTGCCCATTCACAGTACAGTGCAACATTGTCAGGGGCAATGTATTTGGGGAAATTCTGACAGTGCACAATGGGCAAAAATAAAGGCACAAGGGGTCAAGTTCCCATGATACAATTTTTTCCATCCCATGGTGTCCTTTTTGAAAAAAAGCCCACCAACCTGCACAGTACTTTTTGCTGTTTGCCATTTATGACAGAGGCATGAAGAACAGGCAGCTCTGTCACGAGCATTGAGAACACAGGCTGCATGATACACCAGTATTTGTGGAGACAAAAGAAGAATTACAGACATAGAGGATGTGACAATTTAATGGAAAACTGATTGATTGCTATGGTGGAGTGCTGGTCTGGAGCCTAAGAAGTAAGCACAAACTGGTGGGATCAATATATAGGGACACCCCCCCACTAGGCTGGAAGAGACTTGGGAGGTCATGGAGTCCACTCCCTTATCTTCTTGGTAGGAGCAAACACCATCTACTCCCATTTGTCCCAGACCCCTAAATAGCCCACTCAAGGATTGAACTCACAACTCTGGGTTTAACAGACTAATGCTTAAACCCCTGAGCTTTCCCACCTGCCATCAAGGGGCATAAAGCTTTCAGCTACACAAGGCGGCCTTTCTGGATCTGAGTGCCAAGCTCACCCCAGCTCTCCAGAGCAGGGACATTGGGATGGCACCCACAGTGCCCTTTGAGGAGTGAATGGTGATGGCCCTGTAGAAGCTTGCAACATCAGCTTGCCACCAATCAGTGGGAAATCATTTTGGAGCTGGAAAATTAACCAAGTGTATGCAGTGGGGCTACTCATCTCATATGAGCACCCCTGCCAGCTAGCTGTGACAGCACCTGCACTCTCTCAGCTTGCAGTGATCCCTGTTGATAGCTAAATGTCTCGAGCACATTCTAAGCGACTCGAATCTCTGCTGAGTCATACGCAGGTTGTAGATGTACAAATAAACAGACCCACTCTGGGGATAACAGGACCTTCCACAGTGTCTTCTGTAACCTTTCATTCCATGGCCTGTCTCTGGGCTCAGTTTTCAGTCTAACAACACCTATCACAGTACCCTCATTAGTCTCAGCCCCTCTTGGGCTAGCTTCCAATGGTACCTGCTCTTTTATAGAGCAGTGCCCCAGGGCTCTCTCTGATAGATCTTCACCCAGTAGCAAGGCTTCCTGCTGTCAGATACCCAGCTGAGTCACTAGTTCAGTTCAATCTCTTTCCAGCGTAAACAAAGTTCAATATTCTGTTTACTCCTATGGGCTTAGGTCACTCTACCTATTGGAAGTGGGGGTAGGACAACTGCACCCCCCACAGCTCAAGGTCAGAACCCAGGAATCCTATAAATAGCAGTACACACCACACACTTGCTTTATCTATTGCCTGGTTTGTTTTCCTGGGACACATCCCCTCTTAGCCCCAGCACCTTCAGCTTCACCCTTTCATCAGGACTCAAGGCTTGCTTAAGACCCAGTCAGCCTCCAAGAACACCATTCTTACTCCCCTGGCTCCAGCCAACAACTGATCTGCTCTGTCCAACAGGTCTGGTTATATGAGCCTGCTGGGCTCTGATTGGCTGTTGCCTGTAGCCTCTCTATGCAGTCTCAAGAGCCCAATTCTAGTGTTCTTCCCTGGGATCAAGGGACAAACGGTCAACAGGCACAAAACAGACATCAAAACACTCTACATCCACAAACCAGTTAGTCAACATTTGAATGGAATGGGGCATTCTGTCAATGACCTCAAGGTATGTGTGTTACTGAAGAGAAATTATTGCACTGTTTCAGAGAGAGAAGCGGACGAGCTGACTTTTATATTCAAATTCGGCACATTAACACATGGTTTAAATCGTGATGGGAACTTTCTGAGTCACTATAGGGGCTCGTCTGCATACTTGGCTCAATCTAATTCTTGATCTTCCCCCCCTACCCCTCCACTCTCTGATTTGCTCACCTTGATTATCTTTTTCTGATTGGTCCTCCTTGCTTACTGTTTTTGGTTCTTTGTGTCTTAAATATTCAGTCTGTTCTGGTCTGGCTGTGGTCTGAAGAAGTGGGTCTATCCCATGAAAGCTCACCTAATAAACTATTTTGCTAGTCTTTAAAGTGCTACTTGACTGCTTTTTGTTTTGATAAGTCATGCAGTGTTTAATACTATACATCAAAGTACATAGGCTACAGCTTCACTCCACTGAGGGTGGGTGGGAGTGTTACTGCTTTGCTGTGGCTGGGTGCTTACATAGCGGGAAGGCAATTTGTGTGTCAATACATACACATGCACAGCTAGCTTGATGCAAAATGACTTACATTGACCTACCTTTGTAGTGTTTACCCAGTCAGTTTCAAGTGACTCCAGTGTGCTAAAGCTTGAGGATTAAGCACAAACAAGTATTGCTTTTCTCCTGAGGACAGAGGGGAAGTGGAAAAGGGGCAAAAATGGCATCTCCACACCTCTTTTCCATAGAGCTGTCCTGAGCGGGCCATAACTACAGTTCAGGGCAAGATCCTCTCTACCTCATATAGTTCATGCCAACACTATTCTTACTGCAGTATTAAGACCTATATATACATGTAGATTTATGCATGGACACATTGGCTGTATCTACACTAGCTCCTTACTTTGAAGGGAGTATGATAAGTACGGTGTTGGGAAATTATTAATGAAATTCTGCAGTGCATACCCAGCACTTCATTAAGCTAATTCTCCCCCATGGCAATTTCAAAGTGTTAAACATTGAAGTGCCGGCCTGCATGTAGCTGTGGCTAACCCGCTAGTTCTTCGAAATGCCTGGGCAACTCCAAAAATTTTGAGGAGTAAAGGGACTTCAAAATTGCCCAGGCACTTCCAAGTACTGGTGGGTGAGCCGCAGCTACATGCAAGCCAGCACTTCGAAGTCTAACACATGAAAGTTGCTGCAGGGGAGAATTAGCTTAATGAAGTACTGCATATGCACCACAGCACTTTATTAATAATCTCCCGACACCCTATTTACCATGCTCCATTCAAAGTAGGGAGCTATTGTAGACATAGCCACTGTCTTCTTTACCCAACCCCACTCTCATTTAAATCAGTATCAGCTTTTTCTGAGTAGGCTCTGCACAGTATGGCCTATGTTATATATGTTGAAATTACTTTTCTAATGAAGTACATCTATCAAAATAGCAACAGATGTTTAGCTCTCTGTGTCCTTCCCCTAGGTATTCAGCATTGTATTTTCAAGAACTTTTACTTTTTTTTTCCCCCCCACCAAAGCCGAATGGTGTAACACATTCTGATTTTCCAACATGAAGCTAAGGTAAACATTGGCCCATACAGGTGTGCTGAATATATATAATGAGATACTGTTCACCACATCACTTAGTATAAGCATACTTTAAAAGCTACTTTTATGATTTACTGCTTAGACTTTGCCTATCTGTAATTCAGTAGAACTGAGAGATAGCCAGAGAGAAGCAGTGACTGAGGTCAGCTGTGTAGGAAGTACTTGATTCTGTTTCTTCATGTCAGTATGTCAGAGATTACTTTTTTGAATGTAGATCCTGTTTTTACTGATGATACTACTCACAAGTCCACTAGAGAGCAGTTAAACCCCACATTTAATGTGGTTTATTTTTGTATCCGTGTCTGAGACATTCAATGTACTTCTTCCAACTGATTAGTAATGCTCCAAATACTTTCTAGGTACAGGAGTGAATCAGTCATTTTTTACGTTTGCTCTAATACCCATATGTATATATAATTATTCTTATTGAGCCATATAGTTCTATGTTTGAAAATCTTGAATGACTTTTAACTTGTTATGGATCTCTTCTTTTGAATTCAAAAATATGGGCATAACATATAGAACTGACTTTGATGGAGTTTTTGCTTATTTTGACATGTGAGATTGATCATTTGTATTTCAATAGTTATAAAGTTTTACTTTTTTGAACCTTCTGTGGTAATTAAATTATCTGTCTCTCTCTTGTCTGACATATCTCCACATAATATTTCACAATGGTGAACATTTATATTGATAAAGATTTTTAAAAATGTTTTATCAAAAAAAGGAAACATCAATATTATCTGTCAAAATTATTTTAAAAAGTATTCTGTCAAGTCTGCACATGATTTACTGCCGTTAGTAGAAATGAATTAACAAACCCAACTTTAAAAACAATGTTAATATATTTCAGAATAATTTCCAAAGGACTCCATTTGAGTTCCTTGTAATGAAAGACAGTCTCCAGGTTACAATAATGTAAATTCTGTTTCTGTGATGAAAAGGTTTGTCTAGCGGCTGGAACACAGGAATGTAAGCCAGGAACTCTTGAATTCCACTCTTGGTTCTAACACAAACTTCCTCTGCAGCTTTGGGCAAGCCATTTCACATCTGTGCTTGAGTGTCCAGGTACTTAAAATAATCATACAATTTCAGACATTTTGAGGGTTAAATAGCGACATGAACATCTCTAAAGAAGTGTTCCATGTTTCTGTTTGGCTATGGAAACCAATTTTGCAGTAATGAATAGGGATCTGTCTTAAAAATTACCATTTTGTTAATGACTACTGGAGCCCCAGATCATGCCTTCTGCCCTAGAAGTTCCATTATAAAATCTACTTATTCTGACTCAATAAGGTGAGCTGAACTCCTCTTGCCCTACATGAGGTGGGCAAACATTATTCAAATTCTACAATTCTACACTTATTCAAACATCTACAGTGAGATGCTTTCATTGACTTGTGCTGAGCTGCATAAGCCTTTTACAAGTCTATTGAGACTAGCCTTCATCCATATCTCTCTGCCACCTCAAAATTATTTTAAAATTTTAAACAAATCTCTCCTTTAAGGGTTCACTTTTAATTTCATAACTATAAGAGTTGTTTACTTACTCTCAGGATGGTACACAGCTGCTACCTGGCCTTCCTAGGCAGGTAAATTGATTTGGAGGGCCAGTCACCCCAATAAGAGACCTCCTTTTAAGATAAACAAAAACTCCCAACACAAAACAATCTTCAGCCATCCCCACTATACACAATTCCTTTGTTGGTTCTCCCCCCAATAAGTAACTTCTATCCTTGAATACAACTTCAGATTTCACATAATTTATTTTGTACTTGGACTCTCAGCCTAGAAAAACAAAGCACAATGTCAATGTTTTTATTATGTGTTTGCGTTATAATTTTATGCATAAAGTTACCACCACTTACTGGATTGTTTGCAAGGACTATTTTAAATTGTCTTTGTATTTTAACACTCACATATAGGTTTGAGTGTATTGTTCTGTCTTCAAGACTACATCAACTTTTGCTGATAGCTATGCTATCTGCCTACCCTGAAAGAAGCATGCATGTGGGAGTATTTTCCTATTCTGTATCATATCAACTCTTTCTTTTGCCTCCTAGTGTTAAAATAAACCGACTACTCCAAAAAGCAATTTATTTTATTTGCTGCCTGCTTCAATTCAAACACTATTTCGATAAGTGGAAGAGGGCAAGCAAAAGGGTGGGAGGGAATGTTGGGGCCTGCAAACAGAATTTTTAAAAAAAAAGAATCAGCATGAATTAATACATTTACTGGAAAGCCCTTTCCCTGCAACAGTGCATTCCACTTTGGGACTTGTCTGGGTTGAATTAGACTGGATGTTGAAGTCTTCCATGGGGACAGGTCAGCATCTTTGTGTCCCTATCCTCAATGAGTTTTTCTCTGTTGTGACCTACTGGAGGTCCTGCCTATGGGTTTTGGTCACTGTCACTCACAGGGTGATTTTTTTTTGGGGGGGGGGTAAGGTGGGGGGAGTCTCCCTGCCCGGTATGACAATCAGTGCCATAATCCTAGGTCAGGAGGTCATTGAGTCTAGTCCCCGAATATTGTCACCAGGTGTAGCAACCCTCCACTGCCTTTTCATTACATGGTTCTAGTTCCTTTCCCCTTTACTGACATTGTTTCACATCCCTGATGTACCCCACCGATTGTCTCTTCTTTGTGATGTCAGAACAAATGTCTTTATTCCTGTGACAATTCCATACCTAGCCTTGAGCTATCCTTTCTTCCCTCAGGCTGATGAAGTCCAGAATTCCTCTCTTGACCCAGGCTGCAGCATGAAGCTTCCCTGAACTTTTCCTAGACACAGCTCCAGAATCTCCTTCTGGGTGATCCACATACAGCCTCTCATATTCCAAAGTGCATATTGTGGTTACTCTTGTTGTGAAGGGAGCTTGGGGTTGCTGATTAAAGGTTGTTGGCAACTGGGGTAACAACCCAACATGCCATTAAAGGGACATTTAGCTAACGTCTGCATCTAGCCAGCCTTGAAATTCCAAACACAGGGTTTGGAAGGCTTTTGTGGGTTGTGAGAGTAGATTAGCCAAATTATTTGAGGTGTATGACCCTGAAAGAAAGAAGAGGCAGAAAGTCAGCCTTTCCTTAGATACAGTACTGATTAGAGAGACTTGCCTAAGCATATTTTAGGACAGAAACTACTAATATGGGGTATGTTTCTGTAAATAAATGGGTTACATTAAGGATTTTTGGGGCACCGATGTCTCACTCAGCAAACCTGACCAAGAATGCCCTATATTGTAGTTTTTCACTTTTATGTGAATTGCGGGAGTGCTTAGGGACAACTGTTGTGCAACCCTACTGTAGTAGACACTGGATACACACGCAACAAGTAGGTAGTTCCCATCCTAAAGAGCCTACAGTTTTGGACAAAAAAGAGCAGAAAAACATGAGGTAATGAGATCAAGCTGAGCAGCAGGAAAATCATGGCTCACAGCACACAAGCTCCCTGTCAAAGCACACCAGATTTCCTGCAGGCGAGGAAAAAAGATTTAAGGAGAGCTTAAAAATAGCTCAATGAGATGACTCCATAGATGTTTTTCCATGGAGCTCTTTCCTTGTCTGATGAGCAGTCTGACAGAAATCATAAAGGTGTTTGAAAATTTAGCAGATGTCCAAAAACTGCTGGCATCACCTCAGAGGCAATAGTTAAAGGATTTTGTAACATGGCAACCTGCTCCTAAGGGCTGGAAGACCTACAGCCAGGCACCCCTGGTTATGAAGGAGACACACCAGGGAAAGATCAGTTGCTTGCTCTATAAAGAGCAGCAGAAAGTTTCAAAGAAAAGGAGAATGCTCAGAGATCAAAAACTCCTAGAAGTGAGCAGATGCTAGTAGCGTGTTCTAGGATTTGGAATAGGAAACGGCTTGCAAAAGCAGGAAAAACCCCAGCCAGGAAGGAGGAGGAAGGACAACCTTTGTTTTGGGACATCAAGTTTTCTGTGAAATTGTCTGTATTAATACATCCATCCCCCAAGAACAGGTATTATTGACCACAAAAAGTATGAGTGGAGTGTTCAAATAAAATTTCAAGAGTGGGAGCCAAGGCAGACTGGTTCTAGAGGTACCCACGGCCATTAGGGGGCATGTGGAAATTGATCAGCCTAGTCAGAAATCTTAAAAGTGAGGACTAGCAATTTGTGTATGATCTGACGGAAAAGGGGAAGCGAGAGGAGACATGCAACGACAGGGGTAATGTCAAAGCAGTGAGTCAGGAAAGTGATCACTCTAGTAAGATAGGAATAGGGCATGACTGTACTTGTCCAGGCTGGATACCGGTACTGGTGTATTACTCAAGATGTGAAATGATAAGCATGTGATATGATGTGATGGAGAGAATCTTGTGCTGCTGAACCTGTTTACAGAATACTTCATAATGCTGAAAAATACAGACTTTCCCTTTGTCTCCGGCATTGCCCATAAGGATCTGTACTGAGCGATTGCATTTGAAGCCTGAACTTCAAAAGGACCACATTGACATCAGTTCTGGAGAAGTGGGTCTGCCCCACGAAAGCTCATGACCTAATAAATTATTCTGTTAGTCTTTAAAGTGCTATAGGACTGCTTTTTTATTTTGGGGAAAATTAGAGCTAAATAACTGAACAGAACACTGACATCCAGGCCTGGTGTCTGTAAAACTGTAAGAGACTGCAGGAAACTTGGCTACACCCTTTATAAGTGGTCATTTAGCTAACTAAAATCATACTGGATTACGGATGTTGGTGGACAAGAGAATGCTGGACTAGAGAGGTTCAACCTGTACCCACCCCCCCAAAAAAAAACCCACCCAACATACAGATATTTTAATACAGCAAGTTTACTATTTTCCTTCCATATACCTCAACTGTTTACCACTATTATGTGCCTCTTTTCATTCGAGTTGTATTGAAGAAATATGAGCAGTGTCACATCCTTGATTTTCAGGTCCAAGGGACATTTTCAGGCCTAGTGCTCAGCAAACACATCCTTTTACCTGCAAAGGAACATGTCTGAAACAGAGATCATTGAGCAAATTTGTAGTTTAAAAAGTCAACATATCTGATCTTTTTTACTTGTGAAGGCATGTGTTTGATACAAAAATCAGAATTAGTTTCCCAGTTCGCATGGTCATCTTTTCCAAAATTATTGTTCAGTGCTAATCACACTCTAATTCTTTGTTAACACAAAATTCATGCAATAGGGTTCTATTGTATTTCATGCTTTCATTTGGGCTTTTCTAACACAGGTCAGATGAATGGATGTTTTGTATAGAAGCACTAGCTCCTCCTCTATTTTACCAGAATCTGATCTACACATCATACTTAAGTCAACCTTTGTACATCATTCAGGGCTGTAAAAAATTCACAGCCTGTGTGTCATAGTTAGGTTGACCTAGTCCCTGCAGTTGCTGTAGACAGGTCAACAGAAGAATTTTTTCATCAGCCTTCTCAAAAGTTTGGCAGATTTACTAAACAGGAAAAACCTCCTTCCCATTGCTGAAGTGTCTTCACTATAGAACTTACCTACAGCATGCTGCTGTATCATTTGTACAGTAAACGCTTTCATATCCAGCTTTCTATTATTTGGAACTCGCAAATAACCAGCATTTTAACCATAAGTAAAATTTAGTTACATTTTCCATAAGTACAGTATAGTGAAATAAATACAAATAAATACAGTAAATACAATATAAGTTTACAGTGTACAATATTACTGTTGTTGGTAAATAAGTATTCTGCATGCATTTTTGTTGATTTCTTAATATCTAATCTTGTTTTTCTTTAGTGTTATGCATTGCTAGGTATACCGCTCTATTATCCAGAATATTTGAATATCCAGCAACCTCCTGGTCTCGGGGGTGTTGGATATGAAAGAGTTTACTGTAGTATAGAAAGATCATGGGCCTGTTTTGACTCTTTGAATAGTCTTGTTCCTTCCTTTTCTTTCATATGCATAAGACTTAACTCCTCTCTATTGCGTCATTTTGGAATATGATGTGTTGTATGCATGGGCACTGATCCTATCCTTGTGTCATGCCTCAAGTGTAGCGCAATTTGTGGGGCTCTACTACGTAGGACAATGAGGGGAGACAGGGTTTGCTGAATGCATTCCAAAGACCTCAGCTCTTTGGAGGATCCTGACATGTTTCTACATGGTAGCTACAGGAGTGTCATGGGTGATGAGACAGGCGGAAGCCTGTGGATCTATTATTAGGACAGTGTTTCCCAAACTGTGTTCCACACAATGTGGACAGGTGTGCCATGAAAAAAAATTGATGCTAGCGATATTTTCCTTCTGAAATATTAAATATGAAATTGTATATGTGTATGTGCTTCTATATATGGAGGTGAGGTGGCTATTGAGAGGCAAAATGCTTGTAAGACTTTTTGAGCTTTCTGATGAACCATTGGTTTTCTTGGAGTCCAAGGTTCGACTCTCTGATAAACTCCTCACGGCTGCTGAGACTTACGAACCTTGAAGATATTTTTATAAAATCAAATGAAGTGAATCAGTTGCTGCAAGAAAAGAATGTGACCATTTTTAGTGTAATGGAGAAAATTTTGTCATTGTTCAGGAAACTGGAAGTTGGGGCCTCATCCACAGAAGAAAAGAAGTTTGATGTCTTTTCTATACTAAGTGACTTTCTGAATTAAATTAATTCTAAAACAGTCAATGAGGATATTTGCAGTGCCACTGAACAGCACCTGCATGACATGCACTCTACTCCCTTAGAATATTTCCCTCTGGCAAATGATGATAACACTTGGGCTCAAAATCAGTTTGCAATTATAGTCAAGCCAATTGGCTTAGTAGTGCAATATTCTGAGTGTCTGATTGATTTGATTTCAGATTCTCAACTGAAATAAAAGTTTAGCCAACTTCCACTAAATAATTTTTGGAGCAGTCTAATTGCACAGTACCCAAATGTGGAGAAACATGCAGTTTGAGTATTCTTTCCCTTTGCTACAACATACCTATGAGAAACTGGATTTTCACATTACACTGTAATGAAAACAAAATATAGGAATACACTAGATGATGCATCTGAAAGGAGGCTCCAACTCTCCAGCATCATTCCTAATATTAAGCAGATTTGTGATCAGAAGATGCAAACACTCTTCCCATTAAAAAACTGGCAATTATTTATTTTTGTTTTCCAGTAGTTTTCTGTAAAATTGACACATTTATAAAAACACAAAATTTATAAATATTTTCCATACCTAATTTGTTTTGTGCATTTTTCATAAAAAATGTTTTTTAAAGTTTTAAGGAGAGAGAGTCTTTTTTTGAACAATCTTGTCATTTCTATTTTAGAAGAAAAGAAGGCAACTACCAGCCTTTTTTTGGCTGTTATATTGCCATTTTGTTTTGGGTTTGTACTCAATTTTTATACTTAGTTATAAGGATGCTAACTGTCCTCCTAACAGAAGGACACTAGCTGCTCATCAGATGATTTTCTCTTATTTTTTGTTCTTTGTCAAATTAAAGACTTCCAAGAATCCTAAGTTTTTTAAATCAACTTTTGAGGATTCTGTGCAGCAATTTTTCAGTATGCAACCCTCTTCCCCCCCGCTACTGGATCAGCATGTATGTGTTCTGTCATTATATTCCAAGCCCAAAAGTGTTCCATGGCTAAGTCAGTCATCCTTCGCCATATGAGCACAACTGGTTCCCAAATTTCTGCTCATAGGTTAAAACTTGTAAGAGGGACACTAAATTACCATCAAATACATGTTAAAGTCTCTGATTGGTTCCTAGTGCTCCTAACTCAGCGAAGGAGTGGCAGCATGTGGTGCTGCTTTTGAAAGGTAAGTGCACCTTGGGTTGGAGAGGGTTAAAGGCTGGGGGTAGTTTGGAGCAGGAGGGAGGGTTAAAACCTGGTGGCGGGTTGGATCCATGGGGCAGGCAGTGGGGTTCAGGCTGCAGCAGGTTGGGGCCCTGGGGCAGGCAGGGGGTTCAGGCTGAGGCAGGTTGGGTCTGTAGGGCCAGCAGGGGGTTCAGGCTGCAGCGGGTTGGGTCTGCAGGGCCAGAGAGGGCTTCAAGCTGCTTCAGGTTGGGTCTGCAGGGGGTTCAGGCTGAGGTGGGTTTGGTCTGTGGGGCTGGCAGGGGGTTCAGGCTGCTGTGGGTTGGGTCTGCAGGGCCGGAGGAGGGTTCAAGCTGCTTCAGGTTGGGTCTGCATGGCTGGCAGGGGGTGAAGGCTGAGGTGAGTTGGGGCTGCGGGGAGTGTGGGAGATTCAGACTGCAGCAGGTTGGGTCTGCAGAGAGTGGGGTAACGCTTAAATTAGCGAGGGGGGGAGTTCACTCATCTAGTGAACAAAGGTATGTTTCCCTCGTTTTAGCGAGTAGTCATAAGTAAAGTACTTCGTTAATGAGGGATGAGTGTACTAACAAAACAGAGGTGCCAGAGTGATTTCTCTTCTGTTCCACAGCATGGAAAAACTATTCAGACTTCCGCATCCCAGAATAATCTATCTTCGGTATAAACAACTGAATTTAGCTCTCTAAAAGAACTGCAGATATTTATATGGCTCTGTGTTGCTATCAAACACAGTATAAGATCAAGGTTTACAAACACCATATAGGTGTGGCTCCGTGATGTATCAAAGAACATGAAACTGCCACTGACTCTGCTGCTATTTTTCATTTATACTGTCTCTAAACTGATTCCAGTCACTCAGGACTTACCCTTCCTTCTAGACTTCACAGTGTCCAGTGAGCCACCAAATGATAATGGCTATAGTAGTCTCCTAAACAGTATCTGTCCTGGAGCTCATTCTGAATTAACTAATGCAAATAGATAACTGAATTATCTCTTCTCAAATGATACAACTCTGGTTTGGAAGTCTCTGAGTTTGTAATATGACTCCAAGCTGGCACGAAATTCCTCTGTTTCCACTTCAGAGAAATTGCTCTCCTTTTCCCAATCAACTAGTTACAGTATTTTATTTAATCTTACTTTTATGATTAAAGCATCTTGACTGCTAATCACAGAAAAGAACGTATTCATCCTTTTTCTCTTTGGAGGTCAAAGCAGGTTCACAGCATGCCCTAAAATATTTCCATTGTTTTTGTTTCCACTGAATGCAAGGAAAATATGTCGTTGACTTCATTAAATAAAAGAATAAAATAAAAACAGAAGTAATTTTCATAATTTAGATGTACAGATTTCATCATGCTGAAATAAGGATGTTAAACGTGTCCAGCTTGTGCAGCCCTCCTACACAGCAACCACAAGGTCTCAATGATAAGTCACTGAAACCAGAGTATTCAGCTTTTTGTCCACAACTAGCATTACCAAATGGGTGATCTTGTTGCACTGCGGTGTCTGATCACACAATCATTTTTCCAAAGTTTGCTTAATATGCTGATCTGTGAAATAAAGAAAACCTCATTATGCAAAGCAACTACCTTGTATAGCTTTTCAAATTTTTAAAATGTATATACGTACACACTTTAAAGGAATCATTGTAGAAGATCTTAACAGAAGTCATTTTCCAGGCATACCACATGTCATTTGTCATACTAAAGCAGAGTCCATTCAGATCCCCTTTATCCGCCTTCAGGACGATACCCTTAACTGCCAAAAGCAAGTGACATAAAATTTGTGTCATTTTAACTATACTAGTGTAGGTTATCAGTACAACCCCCAGAGTGAGAGTGACGTGATTGGTATAAAGGTACATTATAACTATACCTCAACACCTATATGGGACATGGAATAACTCTGGATAAGGCATCTGTTTATTGGTATAACTGTCTATGCTAGAGCTTTTGCTAGCATAACTACATTGGTTAAAAAAATCACACACCAGCAAACTAAAATGTCAAGTATGATGAGGAGAGAGCTCTCTGAGTTACGTTGTTTGTGTACATCTCCCTAAAAGAAATTTTAACACATCAAATTGGCCTCAAATTTAAGTTTAATAAAAAAAAAACAGAGGTCTGTGTCTGCTTGCACAACTTAAATACCAGTGACACTAAATCACTCCAGATTTCACTCAGTATGAGAAGACAACTGAGACCAAGGTTTTATAAAACCCAGGACAAATAGAAATGTTGCCATATTTCAAAGTCCAAATGTAGGGTTTTTTTTTTTAAATTTAACCTCCAGTGTTTATGATCTAAAGATGGCATCATTGTGCTAATGCATGAGAACAAGAAAGTGATTCCAACTAGTACTAACAGCAACATTCATTAACCATGCAAAAAGCATAATAATCCACAATTTAATTAAATGTGTTTAATAGTTCTAGTGTAAAATAATCTATCGTGTATTACTAAAAAAGGTAAAGTGACTTCCAAAAAGTTTGTAACAACATTGTCCATTTAATTCTGTCTGTACTGTCTAGATACTGGAAGGACCTCAAACTACAGGTCTTTAAAGCATGCCTTTCACTGTAGTTTCAGTGCAATAAAAGAATGACACTAAAGGGCATACTGGCATGTAGAGTTTTGGAGACGGATTGCGATCTTTGTCCTAAACCCATTCACGTCAATGGAAATTTTCCCAGTTAAGGTTTGCCTGTCAGTCTTGAATCTAAAATTTCATGGCTTTTCTTGGCTTCTGGTTTTTAACACAAAGGTAATTTTCTTGCAAATGTAGTCTCTCTTGTTTCTTACTGCTAATGAATAAAACAAAGGCAACTCTCTTGTAATCCTGACTCACTCTACTTCTTCTGCTCACCATACATGCTGTAGTCCAGTAAGAAAACTTTCTTCTATCAACTTTATTTAAACCAGATTTCTTCTTGTGTCCTTTACACCACACTGAGTTGTGTTCCAGTATATTACATAATTACTTTTTACAAGATACGTAATATGAACTGTGAATGGAGTTTTTACTATATGTTATTCTAAGAGAATTCTAATGCTACATGTACCCTTGCATTCCTCTTTCGAAAGAGGAATGCAAATTAGGGAAATTGATAATGCAAATGAGGCACTGATTTACATAGTGTGCGCATCAGTTGTATAATCTCTTTTCGGAAGAGATTTTTTCAAAAGAAAGTAAGCAGTGCAGATGGGGCTCTTAAGAAAATAAACCCCATCTTCGAGAAAATATTTCTTTCTATTTTGTTTAGGAAGAAGGGTTCTTTTGAACCTAGGGTTTATTTTCAAAAAAACCCCATCTACACTGCTTTTTTCTTTCTTTCAAAAGAATCTCTTCTGCAAAGAGATTACGCAAATAATGCACAAGATATGTAAATCAGTGTCTCATTTGCATTTTTATTCCCTCTTTTGCATTTCTGTTTCAAAAGAGGAATACAAGTGTAGATGTAGCCTTAGGGTAGGTCTGCACAGCAGTTATTTTGAAATAAGAGCCTTTATTCTGAAATAACTATCCTAGCATCTATGCAACACAACCACTATTTTGAATAATTTCAAAATAGTGGTTGGCTTATTTCGAAATTGGTGAACCTCATTCTACAAGGAATAGCACCTGTTTCAGAATAACTATTTTGTTGTTCATCTTGGCCTGCTTCCAAAGTGAATTAAACTGATTTAACTATTTTGAAATAGGTGCTGCTAAGACAGGGAATAGAGCCTATTTTGAAATAAGCCATAGTGTGTCCAATGGTTCTTTTTCAAAATAGGCTCTATTGTGTGTAGATGTTGTATTTTGAAATAGCTAACTGTTACTTCGAAATGCATTGTTGTGTGTAACAGCTTTATTTCAAAATAAGCTATTCTGGAATAGCTCTTCCAAAATAGTTTATTCTGAGATAAGGCTGCTGTGTAGACATACCATCAGACAGTTGCTCAGTGTAGCCTGAATGATGATGCTCCTACTTCATCAGTAGGGTTAAAGATCTCCAGAACAATTAAAATTCCCCAAGCAAAATACACCAGAGGAAGTAAACCTTTCAGTATGGAAAAAGAATGGCCTCCTCCATATCAATTATCTCCCCATCAATCCCAAACCCATTATTTCAGAACTAGGCAAATTCCACTTCTCATAATTATAGTTTGCATCCTAAAATTTCCTATGGAAGTGTTACAATGTTCTTCACTTCCTGTCTTAAAGTGTGGCTACATTTTATTGATGGTTAAGCTTATTACTACAGTAGTAAGTGCTTGTAATATTTTACAGAACACACAGTAAAACTTGTTTCTTGTACTATAAAGGTTATAATCTGAAAAATATACCATACGGAAACACTCTTCAGGAATTAGAAAGTTCAAAGACATTGTTGACAACAAGATCAATATGAGAATGGTTCATGAAATACGAACATTTTAACAGATGTGTAGTGAGTGAGAAAGGGGAAAGGTGCATGTCATCCAGGAAGGGTGAGGCTGTTTCAAGATTTCTGATTCGTCTATACAGAGAAACTCCCCAAAATTAATCTGAATTAACTTTAAAGGTGGGTTAGTAGTTAAACTGTACTCAGAATTAAAGTGACCTTAAATCAGTTTAATTCACTTTGGAAGCAGGCCAAGATGAACAACAAGGCATTCCTGTTCTGGAATAATAGTGTCCACAAATGGATTTGTTCAGAAATAGCATTTTGCTTTGAAGTCATGTTTCTTTTTAATCAGAATTCACTTTCAAGTGTACAGAAACCTGAACAAGAGGCGTACAGTTAGGAGACAAATGTTTGAAAAGGAGAGAAAGTGAACAGCTAGAACAGAAGCTGTGGGTGCATATGGAGGTGGTGGAAGACAAGATGAAAGAAAAGTTGTAAAAATTCTGAAGATGCCCATAATATGTAGTTTATCTACTAATGCTCTGTCCTGCAAATGCACATGGAAGTAGCCCAATTTCAGTGGACAATCTTGTGAAAAAGTATGCATGCACATGTTGGGCCCAAACTTTGTAACTTACTCTGGACTCTTCTTATAAAATGATATTTTTATAACTTTTAGCTATTACTATTAATAAATGCTGCAGAAGTGGTCTCTTTATCAACAACAATCCAAATATAAACAAAATATGAAGTCATACTGCACACACCTGCTAAACAGATAAAGAGTAGGATAATCAAGTTGGACACAAACCATTCACCACAAAATTGGAAAGTGTCCATGTGGCTTTGTGGTTATATTACGTTCACAAGAAGTGTGCTCTTATCAAAGATTTAAGAACACACACACACACACACACACACACACACACACACACACACACACACACACACACACACACACACACACACACACACACACACACACACACACACACACACAAATAAAAAGGATTGTGATATAAGCATGTTCAGACTATATACCATGCTGTAAAATGATATTTTTACTTCAGATATTTCATGTTATTGTAATTTTTTACATTGCCTGGGGTTTGCCTTTAAGATGAGTGGCATTGTAGCTAAAGACCAACTGCAATGCAACAAAACAGACTACAAGGTAAACTTAAATGATGTTCATCAGTGCTAGTATAAGATGTTTATTTTCAAATATGGTAAAGAGTTAGAATGGTATGAAATGTTTAACTCAATGCAAAACTCCCACCATTAGTCTAGGTAGAAGTTTAGCCTGTATTCATGTAGCTAGTTAGAACTTTTTATGACCACAAAGAGCCAGCCGTAAAGCCAGCTCAAGACAATAAGAGTTTTTTCACTGAGTTCAGTAAGCTTTAGAGACAATATCTTAACAGTCTATGTTGCAGTGAAACTTGATTATGAAAGCTGAGTGGGTACAAACCTAAATCTTTTTGAACTTCAGGGCTTATAACTTGCTTCTGTGTGAACTGTCTGACTTATTGTATTAAAAAAATTCTTTCCTTCACATTTGAATTACTTTCAAGTATGGGTAGTGTTTCAACATTAGTACCCACACAGTGTACAATTTTCTAGGTTCTTACCTGGGGAGGTTTTCATACCTGAGCCCGGTACATTCAGATAAATCTCATGGTAGAAGTTGTATTCCATTTTGCCTTCATCCAGGATTGGTCAAGTCCATTTGCAAGGTCAGCTGAGGTTTCTTTCAGTTGCTTCTTCAGATGGAGAGGAAGAAAGAGTTACATGGGGAAATGTATTTGTTTTACTGATATTTGAATGGACGCATGAGTATTTTATGCCAGAACACAAACACATGTATATGCAGGCACCTAAATATGGCACCCTTTTTTTCTAATTCCCAACTAATGGGAAGTTCCTTAACATTGTAATCTAGAGTTCTACTTGTCATGGTTGTCTCAGAGAGAAGATAGATGAGGTAATATCTTTTATTGGACCAACTTCTGTTGATGAGAGACACAAGTTCTTGAGCTTACACAGAGCTGTTCTTTAGGTCTTTTCCATACAAACTCAAAAGCTTCTCTCTCTCACCAACAGAAGCTGGTCCAGTAAAAGGTATTGCCTCACCTACATAGATTCTCTAATATCCCAGGACTGACATGGCTACAACTGCACTGCAAATGTAGTTATTTTAGTTTTATAAAGGGGAATTTTCTGCGATACGAGTTTTTGTTTGCTATCACTCTGACACTTAATTTCGCAGTGTCCAATACGCTGGCGAACAGGGCGGCCTAGTGTGGCGAACTTCAGCTCAGGAGACCCACACAACTGGGGCACCCTCCGTCCGCTCTGCATATGTGCCCCACTACATGATGGGATGAGCGCATGGTGGCAGTGGCGGAGGCAGCCCCGGCGGGCTCCAGCCATGGTGTGGCTTCAGCCCAGGGAGGTTCCAGCTGCAGCATGGCTTCAGCCTGGGGTGGCTACAAGTGAGTAATTTTGCAGGGGGGAGTGGGGGGAAGTGTGCCTGGCTCAGGGTGCTGGGTGAGGCCTGTGGTGACTGGTTAAATTTCTCTTGGACACCACTGGCTTAATGCATCATTTTGAGCTAGAGACCCCCAGCTTCCTTATGCTTGTGTCACTTCTGTATTCCTTCACTTACCACTTCATTCTCAATGTTAATTTTATATTTGTGTTTTGCAATAAATACTCTCCCAAAATATGACACTAGAGAATCCAGAAATGCTATGGGTACAAAAGAAGATGACAGAATATTAGCAAAGAACTTTAGCCAGACTTGAAAAAGGGCAGTCAGAGATAAGAGATAGGACCAAGGTATGCATAGTTCCTTAGCATGGGCAACCCTGCAGACAAGCAATTGCACTTGCAAAGTCTGGAGCCTGAGTACCCAGATATTGGACCAGATTCACCAGTATACTCTGTATTGCTTTTGCTAAGTTAGCGTAGCAACCTGACCATAAAACTAGCTTAATTCACCGGTTAAATTTCCACAAATTCATCTCCTGAGCAGTGTGGTGGAAAGCAGACTACATCAATAAATATGCCCACTGATTTTATCAAATGCATACCTGTGATTAAACAGATTATGAAGTAGGCAGTTGGAATGCAGGTGTACTGCAAAGACACTGCCAATGACTGTAGAGAGATTTTTTTGTCAGGTCATAACATTGATGAAGATGCCAAAATGGTGACTGTACCTAAGGGAGTTGAAAAGGAAGAACTTTTGTGGACTGAAGTAAAGAGGAAAGGAGGAACAATAGGCTTCCATGCACCATGATGGCTGTGGACATGAAGCTCCCATATTAAATTTGTTTCCTCACTGCAGCACACACAAGTGTTCATGATGTACAAACTGACAGGACTGACAAACAAAGAGTACACAGCACGCATGATATAGGCTAGCAGTAATTCTGATGCTGGCATCCACCCAGGCCACTGGCTGCAGCAAATCCTGCAGTGAGAGGCAGGGCATGGTTAAATCAAACCTCAGTATCTGCAGCACCACCACCCCTTTGCAACTGAGGCATTTGTGAAAATTCCAAGAATTTCTGAAAACTCCAAAGAAGCTGGACATAACATTTCATCTGACATCAAAACCACTTCCATGTAAGTTACAGTACACGTGAAAAACAATTTCAAACACTACTTATGCAGCTTGTTAATTCTTATTTAAACTTAAGCCTGAATATTAGGGTACAGTGTTGAGTTAATTTATATACTAATTTGACACTTAACTAATGAGTTTTACATGTGAAGTATGGACAGAAGCTCCTATGTAGAGCTGCCTACTCACCCCCAAAAAAATCTGGTATGGAATTGGGGTTTTGGCTAATACTAAATTTTAGTGGAAAAACATTTTGACTTTCCAATGGAAAAAGTAGGAAAAAATAAAAGAGAAAAAAGTGAGAACAGCTTTGGAAAAATCTCTGATTTTCCTCTTCCAACTCTTCTTTCCTTTTTCAGTGAGACAAATAGCCATGGAAGGGGTTGGGGAAGAAATAAAACAAGGGAAAAGAGAAGGTAACAATTCAAACCATAAAAATGGAAAGCTCATCCACACGAGCCGTGAAATTGATAAGACAGCCAACATAAGAAAAGCAGCATCAATACAGACACAGTGTTGCTCTTAACTACACTGACATAATCCCTCTTTTTCCCATGGAAGTGAAATTATTATATTGGTATAGTAAGGCACTTCCATCATATAGAACAAGTCTGCAGTATAGACACTGACATAATTGTGTCAATGTAAGCTGCCTTTTGTCGACCTAATTCCACAGTGTAGACCAAGCCCCTGTGTATGAAAATATAACTGTATGGGAAGTCTAAGGTCTTTCAGTATAATTAAACAAGACACAGAGTAAAAACCAATGATAGAAAAGGAGTGAGAAGATAGAGGTTCTGACATGTGGCCAGCTGGCCTCGGTCCACTGGAGAAAAATGGCTTTAGTTTGTTTTATCCCATTTTCTGCTGGTCCCCACACCTCCCACTAAGAGCCCTGTTTGTCCTGCTTCAGTGAGAAGTTCCCAAGTTACCCCTGCCACCTAATGTATTTCCTTAAAAGTGAAATACCTTTCCCCATAGAAAAAAAAAACCAAAAACCCACAGAATAGACAGTTTATGCTATCATGGGAACAGCCGCAATTTTAAGTTCTGGCTCCTGAAGCTTCTGCTGTCTCTCCTGAGGACATCAGGAGCTTGGTGGGTGTTCCTGCCCCACATAATGCAGAGTCATGGGAAAGGGCCTTTTTTTGTTCCCCTCAACGCCCTCCAGAATCAGATTATATTATATTCACTTGAAAAACATCCCTGTATGGCTGGGGGAAAAAGTAATCTCTGCTTTATAGATGGGAAACTGAGAAACAGCATGATTATAATTTACATAGGAGACTTGTGATGGAACAGAAAATTGAACCCCAAAAGCCTAAATTTCAATCCAATGCCTTAACCATAAAATTATGATTCCTTGTCTGTATAATTTTGCATTGTTGTATGTTCTATGTTAATTTCTCAGTACTTATAGATTTAAATTTCCCAGTTGCATTTATTCTGCATTTTATATTTAATATCATTCCAAATTATAAACTTTGTTTTCCTTATTTTTACATTTTCTTTGTGCTCTTTTCAGAATAACTTTAGTGACTCAAAAGAAAATAATACCCACAGTGACAAAAACAAGGGGGCAATCAGAAAATAGAGTGAGTTTTTACAACTGTTAAATATTTTAAAGACAGGTTTCTTTGGTCTCTGTTACACATTAGTTCTTTTGCCCCAGCCAACCACTTTGAAACACAGTATCTGATCCTCATTTTTTCCCCAACCTCTTATGGTGTAGATGAAACTCCAGAGAATTCTTTGAAAGCAATTCTGTACATTTGCAGGTCTAACTGGTTGAACCATATCTAACCCAGCAATGACTAAGCTATAGGAAAAGGCTTTATTCAGTTCTAATGTAAAGGAAAATGTGGGCGGGGGAACTGTGTGTTCTGGGTCTAACTCATTTAAAATTTGGATAGTAAGTGACAGTCATTAAGAGGAAGACAACTCTCGTCAACCATGGATCTGAGGTTTTTCAGAATTCCATTGTCTGGCAGTTCCCCCTGTCCCTGACTGGTGAAGTAATTCTAGAGAGAGTGCAATTATTTGACTCAGCATGTTCCTAAGCCACAAGAATAAAGAAGTGACGTACATAAAAAGCACAGTACTCGCTCTTATCAGATGAGAAGGATAGCAAGGAGTTTTCCCCGCTACATGAACACAAAGGAAGTTCTTATTTGTCCTTGGGTTTTTTTTTTTCACTTGTTGCATATGTACCATTTTTCAAATGGCCAAAATGTATTGCTGACCATGTCCGTTAACGTAAAATACCAGGTTACACTGGTATGGTAACGCTATGTAACACCAAAAGATGAGTGAGATCTAGAACAACATACATATTGGCTAGCAGGCTGTCATTAAAGTTTTCTGCCATATCTCCATTCTGTAGTCTCATTAAATAAATCTACATTTAAAGGGATAGCACAACATTCCCACTAAAATGTAAAGCTTAATAAATGTTCAACTGAAGCATTGATAAACCTGACATTATTTTGAGCAAAACTTTTTTAAGCTATTTACACCAGCCCTGAATTTGAAAATGGTATGCCCAATACTTCCTTATTTTACTGTGATTACTGGTTAACTTCCCGTGACCAACAGACTATTTGAACCACCTCAATATGGCTACTTTTTTAAATCATTTAATCATATGGTGTTGGTTAAGTCATCTTATTGTTTTATTACTCAGATTGTACCTCTAGAAATGTCACAGCCTTAGGTTCAATCATCAAGTGAACAGGCCTGGGTTTAGGTCCTTGGGTTTGATATCTCTCAGAAAATACTCATGCATATTAATTCTGAAAAATTGTTACAGGCCAGTCAGAGAAGGTCAGGTGTATAAAAATCCTATCCTACTGTAGTCACACATCTCAATACACTTCTAGGTTTGAGAGTAACCAAGTTTGCTAACGCTAAACAGCCCATCTCAATCCAATTTTTATTTATTTCAAGCCTCCAGGGATTCATTCAATAGTAGGAGACAAAACTTATGCATGCCAAAAAAAAAAAAAAAATCTTCAATGTACACAGTATATTCAACAACAAAAACTAATTCTAAGCTCAGTTCTTGCCGTGCTCCAAGTTCAGTCTTATAACTGGTGTCTCTAGGAAGCAGAGGCTGCATTAGCATGAAAGAATGTTCAATCTTAAAAGGCAGTAAAGCAATAGCCAGTGTATTGCATTCAGTCTCCAAGTTCCTGAGCCTGTCTTGTGATTGACCTGTTTAACAGAATCCTTCAGAAACTTCCTCACTAACTATACCAAATATTTTCACTGTGAATGAGGGTAAAGAATGGAAAAATGTACAGCACTCCAGTATCTCACATAGCTTTTAATTTGTTTTGCTATTATGCTATGCTGAATAACCTGCTCACTGGTGAAACAGCCATTGATGAATTCACATTAGGACCACATAAATGCTGTATAACAGGGTTCTTAAACTTTTTTCTTTCTGAGGCCTCCCCAGCATGCTATACAAAGTCCATGGCCCATCAGGGAACAGTTTAATGGATAGCAAGAAGGACAATTGACCAGGACCCCATGTCAAATGGGTCCCCCAGAGCTACGTTGATTAGTCTTCAGCTTTAGCCCTGCATGGAAGAACGCAGGACCGTGGGCCTCAGTCTCATATGATGGGGCTTCAGCCTTCTGTCCTGGGCCACAAGTTAGACTGACCTTGTTTGGAAGATCTCCTGGCCCTTCCAGGGCCCTCAGGCCACTGATTAAGAATGATCACATTATAAGACCCTATACATAGAGGGATGTTTTACTTTGTTTTCTTTATGCAAGAATTGCTATCAGAAAAATGTTGTTTTAGCAAAACATTTTTATTGTTACAGATTTCTTCTGTTTGTGTTTTGGTTCTGTTTTTGAAGGTTTGAGCAAATTCCACTTGCCTATTTCAAGGTGTATGCAGATTTAAAAGTACTAAGTTGGGCCTGATCCAAGGTTTATAGATATCAACGGGATTCCTTCCATCTTTTTTCCAAAGACTTTGAATCAGATCCTTTGTATGTGCATACCTCAAAAAATAATTGCATTAGACACAATTAAAAATTAATGTTGCCCATGTTCAGTATCACACCACCAGTAACTTTAGAGCTACTACACTATTTAAAAAATTATGGAATATCACAACTGCAATGTTTGTTAGTGCAATAGGTATGGTTCTATGGCTTTTCTACTGTGAAGCCCCTGAACACAGATATATAGGACTTCACAAATGACAACCAACAATTAAAATTGCACCCAAAATCATTGTGGTAAACAACACCATTTCTCATGCCTCAATGTAATAAACTTATTGTGCAGAGCAACAAAAATAAGTGGCCACATATACTCCGCATTCGCTTCAGATTCTTAGGTCTTTAAGTGTAACTCTATGCTAAGCACCCTGCAGTAATACAACCACATGGAAAAAGGGACAAGTATCTACTAATGGCATGGCTAAATATGACAAAGTGGAGGAAGATTTTTGAAAGCCTCTCTTTACTACCGTAATCTATGAATTCTAGACTAGATGATGGGAAAGGCAGAACCCACAGTTGAGGGCCTCTCTGAAAAAAAAGAAACAAAAAAGAGGGCGTTTCTTCTGGAGGCTCATTCTACCTCCATGCCTGTGACTGAACTGAGAACCTGATCCAAACTGCTACGTCAGCCTGACCTGGTGAGAACAAAGAAACTGCATATCCAAGCCATTACAAAAGAAAGACAGACTTCAGTATCAACTGCATATTAATAACACTGCAGCATAAATGGTCTCACTATCTACCCCAGTAGCTTCACATGCACATTGAACAACTGGCGAAACATAACCCTGCAGAATTTAACATGAGAGTTATAGGGTAAATAAAAACAAGCCCAATATTAATTCATGGATTTTCTTTGACAGAACAGAATAGAGCCCCTCCAACATGGCTCTGTTTATTTCTGCCAGTCTCCACAAATGAACCTTGATTAATAACAACTTTGTATTAGTAACAGTTATTAATAATCAACATATATAGCGGCTACTGATGCCAAAGACTCACAGCTAAAACCAATTTTCAGCCAAAATTGGTCTTTAGAAATCCCCAAATGCACGTTATTTTAAGATTGAAAAATGTAATTAGTACATTTTTCATTAAAAAGTTTAAATTTTAAAATCATAGTATCATATAATTCTAGGGCTAGAAGGGACCTAAAACAGGATCAACCCCCACTAAATCATCCTATCCACGACTATGGAAAGCCAGGACTTAAAAACTTCTAGGGATGGAGATTCCCTCACCTGTCTTGGTAATGCATTCCAGTGCTTCACCATCCTCCTGGTGAAATAATTTGTTTTTCCTAATATCCAACCTACACCTCTCGCCCTGCAGTTTCAGACCATTGTTCCTCGTTCTGCCATCTGTCACCACTGAGAACAGTCTCTTTAGAGCCCCCTTTCAGGAAGTTAAAGGCTGCTATCAAATCGCCCCTGATGTTGCCTACTAGTTCATACTACCAAATATTGTTTTTATTGTATTTGTTTTAATTTTGGTTTTGTAATTTCTTTGTTTTGCCAATTTTAACTGGCCATCTCACCCATCAGGTAGCATTTGGTAAAAATAAAAAAATACATTTTAAATTTTTCCTTTCTGAACATTTCTGAATTTCAAAATAGTTACATGCTGTTTGGAAAAAACCCAAAGAAAATGAAAAATCAAAATTATAAAAAAAAAGAAACCATAAAATGTTTTTGAATTTGCAGTGTGTCAGGAAATATTTGTGTGTTTTTTACCAGTTTTATGCTACTAAATGAAAAAAGAACAATCAAGAATACTTGACCTGTGTCAGAGAAAAGTGTGCAAACACATGTGTGCATGCACACATAGAATATTTTTACAAATGAGTTAAGACAAACAATTTTGTAATTATTCCAAAACAACTGTTATATACTCAGGAAATTCAAAGGTGAAGATTTAAGTCAAAAGCTCATATAACCTTAACTCTGCCCCATAGTAACGCCATACAGTTATAGCTGTTGCATAATAGTGTTTTCATTCCTGATTTAAGTGATTTTTCCAACGTGAGCATTTTTTCTCCTCTTTATGGTGTCACTTTTGGGAACAGAGGGTGCAAAGCGGAGCAGATGGTGAGCCCCTATGTGGGGGCCCAGCTTTAGCCTTAGTACAGTATTTGCAGTATACTGTATGAGGGAATATCTGTGTGGTGGAGTTCCTCACAGGCATAGTAGTCTGTCTACACACCATCCATTATAGGATCTGCGACCTTTGGTGGGCAGTGGCTGTTTTGAAAGAAAGCATCTTTGACAATGGCATATTTAGCCTCACTCCCTCTGACAACAATGGGAGATAACATTCATTTAGAAAGTGTGCAGTTCTTGAAATTCTGCACAATAGAACATTATTCATCAGCCTCTGCTGAAGAAGAAACTCATTTATGGAGAACGAAAAAGACAACAAGCATGAGTCCTGAATACATTTCAAATGAAGTTAGTTTGCCAGATTGTAATGAGTTTTTCACTATATGAAAAGTTCGAAGGCTCTGCCTTATTCCATAATTAAAGTAATCCAGGAGAGGTGGAAGAGGAAAAATCATGGTATAACACAGCATGCTAAATTTTTTAAAGGAGTCATTTTAATTTATTCTAATTCAAACTAACTAACCTGTTCCTTCATTAGTCATATAATAGGTGCTTCAGTATCCTTCATGCACAACAAACTGATTAAGTGAAAATTTAAACTCAGTGTCAAGTATGGACTTCTATTTTCATAACAGCTGAATGCATTTAACCACCACAGCTGCTCTGTTACTGTTGTCCAACAAGAAACTTCTTTGGAATTGGTGGCATATTAGGCTCTGATCCTGAAATATACTCCGTCTCAGTGGTCTACAGCACATTGGAGGATCAGGGACTCATACTATGTACCATAGCTCAGTGGATATATTTTTCTAGGATGTAATTAAAACAGTTGGAAATGCTTATGAAGTTAATTTATTAATCACAGCATATTCAAGCTACTTCAGATGAATCCTAACTTTCAACTACTGACATCAAACCATGCCTGTTTATTTTGAAAATGCCAAAATAATTATAATATCTGAAAAGATGTTATTCCTTAAAAAAAATAGAAAAAACTAACATTGCCTGTAGAAATTACAAAGCAGGTAGGGTAAATATGTGTGTGCCTAAATTAAAAGGGTCATGAAGAGAAATAAGTGTGCCACTTTACTCATTACTACAGTGCTATTACAAATACACATTTGTGCTAGGGGACAGGTAAGATGCTGTATAAGGCAGAAAAAAAATGTAGCATCTTTGTTTACTGAGGGTTGTGGTTTCTAAGTACCTATTATTTACTGTGTTCATTTCTTGACTCAAAGTGAAAATGGGAATTCACCTTCTCTCATTTTTTTTCCTGTCCAATCTGCAGATGGGACATATTTTTATTCACTCCATCAATCCTTGCCCCCTACGCACTAAGTCACACACATACACCTAGCCAGTGGAAAAGAAAAAAGGGTTACTCATTAATCCATTCTACAAAGCTTTCCAAACTGAAATGGGTGGGTTTACAGCTTCGGTAAGGATCAATAAATAGGTAGGTATGCAGCATACCTGAGCACAGTTAAAGTGAAGTGTACTTCTTGGATAGCATTTACTCTACTCTGGGCATATTTTAGATCTAAACCCTTCAATATGGAGAGGATGATCACTTTCTTTCTGTTTTTCTTCTGTTCCAGTATGCTGCTGAGTGCAGCTGCCCCAACAAGGCTAAGATACAAAGAGCTTGTAAAGACAGTCAATGAGTTGAAAAAAAAAGTGAAAGTTAAGGTAAGACCAATATTTGTGACAATATAAAAATCTATAATTTTTTCTCAGTATGTATTATTGAGAATAAACCTACAGGGAGAGATTTTTAGATACTAAAAATACAAATTCCTTTATTTTAGGATGTTGAACATCAGCTTACACCAGAAGACATGGAGGTAAGACTTCTCTAATATTTCCTTCTAAATATAGTGAATTTATTTTAAATACGCTCACTCTCTTTAAAAGCAACAACTGCATTTTTTCTAACACATACTGCGTAAGATTAGATTTGAAACTATTAATACTAGATTTAAAAAGCAGACAATACTTTAAGAAGGTGCTTCTTATTTCTGTGTTCTAAATACCAGGTTACTCTTATAGCATGTTTTAGTATTCTGTTATTAGTTCTATTACAATATGAATATTTCTAGAGCACCCATTGCCATACGAACTGGAAATATTCCCTTGGCTTGAAACTTAAGAGCTAGTATCAGACATTCAAACAGTTGATTGATAATCAATATTACTCATCAGACATTCAAACAGTTGATTGATAATCAATATCACTCTTCAAGGACTCAGTCCTGTGAAGATCTTCAATTTACATTGACTGCACTAGTAACTGAAAGTTCTCAGAACCTCCAAGACTAATACAATTAAAACTACTTACTGAAATGAAGTAACAAAAATGGAAAAACAGGCCTTTGCAGACTTTACTCATGATTAGTCCCACTGACTTCTATAAAACAATTCATGTTTAAATGACAAATTATGGACTTCAGTAATCCAGCCAGAGGTTAGGGGTCTCTTACAGGAGAGGAAGGTTGAGATTCTGTGGCTTGTTTTGTGTGGGAGGTCAGATTAGATGATCATGATGGTCCCTTCTGACCTACGGACTGCATTATTACAGTCCACTGGATGCAATTTTCTTTATATTTTCTTTCCTTGCATTCAAGTAACAAGACTAAGTCACTGTATATTTCAGATTGTATGTTTACTTTTTTCAGTTCTGTGAACTGCTATTTATTTATACATAAGAATAACACTGAGGTAAGTCAGAGAATGCCTGCAAAGGGAAGTATCACACTGCAGGATGTGTAGTAAAGTTAAATTTAGAGGACAAAATAAAGTCTACACATTTCAAAAGTTTAGAAGGTGAATGAGTTCCACTTATGCTTTTTTCTGACATTCACCAACGCAGAACTAAATTCTAGACCATGTACTTATTTAATACAACACTTAAGTTATAGCATCAGCTGCTTTAGCTTTAACTGCAATATACAGATTTGAGCAAATATTTCAAGAACCTTAAAACAATCTTCTGATTAATATGTACTATTAGGCATGGTGATTCACTAAAACATGAATAAATTGAAACTCCACCCTGCCCAGCTTTGTAAACCCATTAAAGAATAAAATAGAGGAAAAAACTCACCTTATTTTGCTCAACTTTGGTTACATGGTCTTTAGTTAGCTTCTTTGTTACTCACCAGAAAAGCAAAAAAATTATAAGCATGCATGATCCACACAAGACCTACGGTATGTCACTGCTGGGAACACATGCAATGCAAAATCCTACTATATTCAAATTACTGGGGATTTTTAAAATTTCTTTGAATGTCTACAATTTCATTCAAAGTGAAAAGAATTTGATGATCAGCTATCGTGTCACTAAAATAACCGGCCACTATCCCAGAAATGAAGCGACTACAGCTAGTGACTAATTGCTTAATCATAAGTTTTTCAAAACAACATTGTCAGTCGAGCTCAGGAAGAGACAGTTTACTTGCAACTTAGAGGACAGTTCTAGGGCCTGATTCTGTGAGGGCTGAACACATCCTTTGATTTCATTAAGAGTTCAGCAAGTCTCAGAACACGGTAAATTTGTCACTGCAGCAAGCCCTTCGTGAACAGATAAAGAGCTTAAAAGTAATCATACTTCACTGTCAGTCAAGTCCTCAAATGCTAATGATTGTCCTGGGTGTTTGTAGCAATGCAAACAGTCTCATTCATTGGTGTTAAATTTTTACTGATTAAATTACAAACTTTTGGAGCAGGTTAGCCATGAAATCAAATGTGACCAAGTCAGGACTAATGTACTTGAATGAAATTACCCTGAAATCAGTGAAACTGTACTTCCTTATATGGGGGCTGAATTTGCCCCTGTACATACAGGAAGAAGATTGCCTTATACATGACCCAAAATTCAGTGGTTTGTCACTGTTGGTTTTGACTTCCTTGGAGCTTCCTGTGAGTGGACTGAGTGTTAGCCCCAATGCAACCCCACACAATTCCTTGTGCGTTTACCAGTTAAATGTTAAAACAGTAGTTTGTGAGGACACGTTTAAGAAATAAGATTACATCAACAAAGAGGAGAAAATATACTGAAGATGAGATGATAATCTTAAAATTGATTCAACTGTGAAGTGGAACATAGTCAGATCCTTAGCTGGTAATAATAGACATAACTTGACCGAAACTAGTGGCACTATGCAGATTTGTGCTAGCAGAGACTCTGGCACCATGGCTTCTAGCTCAGGAAGTGAAGGTTCTTCAGGGTAAGCAGCAACATTATTTTGAGTCAGACGTAAAATACCCTTTACCCATTGCTGTAAATAGCTTCTGATATGGTGACTTTACACGCCTGCCTATCCATTTCTCAGATTTGTCATCAGCTTCCCATGACTTTGGGGTAAACTTTAACATCTATCTATTGATATTCTCAGCTGGGCATGAACAGTCTGCAGGCAGAATCTTTTTTCTATCCTTCTGTTTATATGTCTGTTAGCCTATCTTCAGGTAACTGTTAAGTCAGCAAAAAAAAAGTGCCTACATGAGAATTGCTGGTTTCTCAGCTCATCACAGATGAGACAGAAAAATGTTTTCAGTTTCAGCTGGAAAATCGAACTCTTTAAAATGAATGTTTTGTTTTTCCAGTAAGTTAGACTTGTTACAGTAACATGCTTGAGACAAATACGAATTGTGTGGTTTTTAAGGAAAATATAATGTTGTATGTGACTGACAAAAGGGTTTCTGTTAAAAAAATTCTGTAAGAAATACATAGTGAGATCATCATCTTGTCCCTGTACAAGAAGAAAATTAAATTGATACTTTATATACCGGATGAGATTGAGTTTGGGTAGCAGTTGGTATGCAAAACAAAGATGACGGTTTTATCTCTTTGTTGATGTGCAAAATCAGCATTTTTGAAAAAATTTTCTGCTTTGGAAAGTGCAAAGTGGGTTAGAAGTTAGCTACAGTAAACAATGCTGCTCTCTCTCCACTGAGTAGTTAGTTTCACTAGTAGTTTCCACAGCTATGCATAGGAAGGAAAATGACCACTGCACAGAATGAGAGATTCTGGGTGGGTCAAAGTGTCATGCTGCCAGAATTAATAAAATTAACTTACATTGGCAACATGATGGGAGGAAACATTGGCAACTTTTGCACAAAGTATAAAAAGTGCCCACAGGAAAATATATGCCACGAGACCAAGGCACAAAAAAGAATGAGACAATTTTCTGAGTAGATTCAACTGGTTTCAGGTGCATCTCAGTTTAAAGCAGAAATAATAGCACCGTTATTGAAAAGGGTGAAATGAATCTGGAAGCCAAAATTCCCTGAGTTTTTATCCTTCCTCCTTCTTTAAACAATACACTTAATTTCTGCATCTCCATTCCTTGGGGATACTTAAAATTGGTACAATGCTTTGAAAATATAAAGCCCTGTGTAAATTGTAAGTAGTATTGAATGTGAGGTTAGAAATGTCAAAATGGATCACAATGTATATTTATGCCTGTCAAAATACCACTAGATGTAGCAAGATTCATTTCTTGATTAAATTCTGGTTCTGTAATTGTGTTTATTAATGGCCAAAGATATTTTAGGAATTGTGCATTTTAAAAATGTTTAAAATTTGTCAAGGAGAAGTTAGTAACAAACACATACTCTTTTTAATGGATGTGTATAAATCAAAATAAAGAAGATTTAAACAAGAAGTTGAGTTAGAGCTCTTTGGTTTGTTGGCAGGAGAGAATGATGTATCGGTAACCAAGCAAACGTAAAAAGCATTAGTTTACTTTCTAGAAATATTTGGCAGTAATTTAATTATTTCAACATTTCTCTTCCAGAGTAAATGCTTCTCTTCTGCTTTCAACTGCTTTCAGAATGCAAGCTTACACTTAGAACCAGCAAATAATGAAACACGTGACCAATTTGAAGTCCTGATTAAGAGGGTGAGGAGGCCAATTAGTACAGACACCATTACTAACATGGTAAGATTGACGATTGCTAGTTTAATAATTGCACCGTATTTTGCAATTTATTGCATCCTAACTGTAAAGCCTGGTGAAAGAACAGATTCTTCTTATGTCTATACTAAGAGTTAAAGATGTAAATATTCTTAGTACTTCCTTCTAAGATCATATCCTTCTAATCAACTGTTCACACATAGCTAAATAATGGGAAATGTGAAATATGGAGGTCAGTGTGTCTCCTGATTAGTGTAAGAATATCAATCAGTGGCTGTGGGTGCTTCTTTCAACTGCCATTGGCTCACTTTGCTATGACCTAATCTGTCTATGCCTCAGTTTTCCCATCTGTTAAAAGAGAACAATACTTAGGCACTTTTAGCACATCACACACTTTCAATTATCTCAAATTATTATTTGTAATGACATACTTTTCAAATGCAGAGTGTCTGATAAGCCCTTTTCTTTGTTTTTCAGAATTGTTCTGCATGTGAATCTTATGCTAAAGAAGCTCCCAGACAATTTTTGGATAGCTTTCTATCATTGCTACAGGAGGTAATCAACATTCACTCTTCATGATAAGTTTTTGGTATTTTGTCTCTGTTTTTTAGAACATTTTGACATCCTTTACATAACTTAACAATATGTTGTTTTCACAGCAAATCACAAAACAATCACAAATCACAAATAGAGCCAAATGGATATGAAGACTACTGGACACCTACTATTTAAAGCGGACACTATATTATGTAAGAAAACAATGAAAATGTAAATTTTCTGTATTGATTATGATGATGTATTGTATGCGGGGTGCACTAGTGATGGCCTTTCCTCAAAACATTTAGATGAGTTGGATACTCAAAGCTTCTTGATGGATATTAGGCTCAACATTTCTCAGGAAAAGTTTCTTTCATGAGATTTCAAGTATTTCCCAATCTTAGCTGGTTTAGAAATACAAGAGTACTCTACTTGCCAAAATTCTACTTGCCCACTCGCATGGGGAAAATAATTTGTTTGGATGGGCAAAATAAAATATTTTCCATGTTCATCAATAATCACAGTGAAATAGTGGGCAAGCAGATTTTATCCCTGGGTGGTAAATTTGATGGCAGTTTTGAAAGGCTGCTCTAGAGAAACAACATTTACCAGAATGTCATAAGCTATTCAGTGATTTCTGTCTGTAATGAAATATGATTTTTTGTGTGATGTGGGAGTTTGGGAGAATGTGTGGGATGGTAACCACTGTATCTGTATGTGCTTTCAATAAGTTGCTCCATTTTTCAAATTATTTTAAATTTATTACAAAGCATTTAAAAGGACACATTCTATCACCCTCTGATCCTTTTAAAAATCTTAATAAACTATAATAAAGGAGACGTAAAAATTAACTATTTTGCCTCCATGAAGAATTAATAAGCTACATTGTGCCTGGCTAGTACTGGCAATAAATATCTAGGAATAATGAGTTATTACATAATGCGCAGTGAAACCTGTTTACAGGGTAAAATTCACTTCTGTGCAGCTCAGCACAAGGACTGTGAACTACTTAAATTATGTATAAACCCTCAAAATAAGCTTAAGTAGAATTTGAGCTATTTTACAAAGGATGAGACATTTCCCCTGTGTTTCCATCTCACAGGCCAATGGATAACCAGATTATTTAAAAGCACAATCATGAAAAATTTATGAAAGAATATTGGTTTTTGTAGCCTTTTACTCCTCTTCTAATGTCATTTTTTTTACTTGGGCTTGCCCTCACCTCAAAAGCCATTGCTCACAGGGTCAATGGAGGTGCAGGACAGTTTAATATACATGTACAGTTGTCATCAGAATTTGAGAAATGGAGTATACTAGACTAGGATGAATTATTTGAATCCAAAACTTGGAACAGCAAAATCAACAAGAAGCCAATCCATGTTCAGGATAAATGTGTATTTTTGTCTGGCATCACCATCATCAGGAAAAAAAAGAAATTCTCTGAGGAAGTCAGCGTGTAGGAAGAACCGATCTAGAAGTTTCTCATCTGTGTAGCCAGTCTGAACATATTCACATTTATAAACTGAACAGTCTGTGTATTAACAGCTTTTGCAGCACCATCTAGTGCAAAAACAGGGTGAGAGTTCCTATAGCTGTCTGAGTGCTTAAAGTAAGTCACAGGGGCTTTTTACCTCCTAGGGAGGATTAACAATCTATTTATTATTTTAGTCATAGGTGTCCTTTTTAGACACCTCTGTGTGTTTTAGCATGGTTTATATAACTCCTGTATAGTTGTTACATTTTCAGAAGTTTCTATTTTTATATCAATTGTCTGTTTTAATTTAATAATTATTTATTGCCTGTTCATGAAATGCTGATACTGAGAACCATGTTGTGTATTTATGTATCGTCATCAAATTTATTTAAAAGCATATTACATTAAATACTGTTCAGCTGATATGACTGTGTCTTGTCATCTACCAAAAACTTGCGGCACGTGTCTCTTACTTTTGCAGGCCAAGATGAAGCATCTATAGATGCTGTTCTTTAACCCATGTAGTCATACGATTTACAATATTAGATTAGGAAACTAACTTACACAGTTGATAGACTCAGAGGAGTAGCTGTCTTAGTCTGTAGCTTCACAAATAAGTCCTGTAGCACCTTAAAGACTAATCAACTTTTTATTAAATTATGAGCTTCAGTGGGTAAAGTTCATTACTTAATAAATAAAGTGGTTAGTTTTCAAGGTGCTATAGCGCTGCTTTGTTATTAATCCAGTGGAGTATCTTGCTTGAATAAATGATCAGTACCCGGTGCATTCAAGGAAGTTAAACCATCGCCTCCCTGCATTTTAAATAATTGTCCACCGCCATGAATTAGGAGGAATGCTTTCCTCATCTTATTGTGTAAGTGGTTTAGGTATGCCTGGGTATATTATTAAACTAGCAGTTGCTTACTGCTCATATCACTGTTTAATGCTGTGACCATTAAAGTTAGCTAAAGCATTTGACTCAATTTACTGATGTAATGAAGCAGTGAAGTTCACAAGCTGACACTACGCTGTGTAATGCAGTACAGGCTGAACCTCCCCGTCCAGTACTCTCTTTTCTGGCAACATCCATAATCCAACATTTTAGTTAGCTTGATGACCACATATCAGGAGTGTGGCCAAGTTTCCCGTGGTCCCATAAAGTTTGTTTACAGCCATGGTTCTCAGGGTTCTGTGCTGTTATTTAGCTGTAAATTACCCCTAAATTTCCTCTAAGAACCCAGTAAGCAGTGGAAGTGTTGGTGACATGCTAGACAATATTGACCTCCCGTGGTCCAGCAAATTCCCTCATTTGGCAAAGGTCAGGTCATGAGGGTGCCAAACTAGCCAGTTCAAACTGTATTTTCTTTTATTTGTTCTTAACATAATGCCTTTAATTTAGCCACACATTTAAAGATTAAAAGGAAGTACTGATGAGTTTTCACAATGCCCTTTATAATTGTAAATAAATTAGAGAGGTCCTCTTTCTTCATTCTTTTCCTATGCAGACTAAATTAATTCTGTTTTTTGCAAAATGTATCAAAGTGTCACGATACTTCTAGGCACATCAGTCACTCTTCTCCAGATATTAAATCTTTGAGGTATCTTTACAAAGTGAATAAGTGTCTTCTGTTAAAGACTCCTACAACTTAGTGTATATTAAAATCTTCAGACTACACAAAACTGATCTGAATTAAATGTTCCCATTTATTAGGTGCTAAAAACTCAGTGGCTGTGTCTACATTTGGCCAAAATTTCGAAAGGGCCATGCTAAAGGGCAAATCGGAGAATACTAATGAGGCACTAAAATGCATATTCAGACTTTGAAAAATGCCCTGTTATGATTCTCTGATAGAAATAAGGGGATTTTGATGTTTGCGGGGTCCTTTCGAAAAGGGCCTTGTGTAGATGAGCCATGCACAATTGAAATGCGGCACTTTTGAAATGCTGCAGCTGGCAGCATGCTAATGAGGCACTGAATATTCGTTTCAGTGCCTCATTAGTGTTCTCCAATTTGGCCATTAGCATGGCCCTTTCGAAATTTTGGCCAAGTGTATGTTACAGAAACTACTGACATCTGAAAATTAACTGGAATAACTAACCAACTGAATATCAAACCCTTCCAAATGTTAGTTAGCAGTTTTCTAACCTGGCTCCCAGTTAAACCACAACTTTAAAATTGACCTGAAACTGGGTTTGTGTTTCTAGTTGTTTCCTTATTTTTTTTTCTTAGTTAAATTTTAGAATCTTGGCTTTTTTACTTAAAAAATACAGAAATGGTTCTTGTGACATTTTATTTCCCTACTTCTCGAGTCACTAGTATCTTTCAGGTTAGTTAGTGCTGCCTTTCCAGAACAAAACAAACCTTAATAGCTTCTTTATCACGACGAAAGAGAGGTTACTCACTTGTGTAGTAACGATGGTTCTTCGAGATGTGCCCCCATGGGTGCTCCACAGTAGATGTTGGGCTTGCTCCGGTGCCGCAGATTGGAAATTTTCTAGCAGTTTCCTTCGCATCGCACATGCGCTGATGCACGCCGCTCCTTCACATGCTCTCGGTCATGTGCGCGATCCGGTCCCCGACAGTTCCTTAACCAACCACCCCGGATGCTCCTGAAAAACACCGGACAGAGATCCGAAGCGGGGAGGAACGGGTGGGTAGTGGAGCACCCACGGGGGCACATCTCGAGGAACCATCGCTACTACACAAGTAAGTAACCTCTCTTTCTTCTTCAAGTGGTCCCCGTGGGTGCTCCACAGTAGGTGACTACCCGGCAGTGACCCCAAGTAAGGAGGTGGGTACTCGATTCATGTGCAGCTTGCCCTTGAGAGGACTGCTGTCAACAGATGGGTATCCTCATCGAACACCCGGTGCAGGGCATAATGCTTGGCAAAGGTGTCGTAAGATGACCAAGTCGCCACTCTGCAAATGTCTTTCAATGCGATTCCCTTGAAGAAGGCCGTTGACGCCGCCATCGCTCTGGCGGAGTGAGCCTTGGGCGGAGCTAGCAGAGGGGTCTTACGGAGCTCGTAACACAGTTTTATGCAGGACACAATGTGATTTGAAATCCTCTGGGAAGAGAGGCCTTCCCCTTTCGACCTGGGAGCGAGAGACACCAGGAGTCTGTCCGTTTTCTGGAAGGGCTTAGTTCTGTCTATGTAAAAGGCCAATGCCCTCCTCACATCTAGGAGATGCAGTTGCGCCTCCTTGCTGGAGCTGTGAGGCTTCAGATAAAACGAGGGTAATACTATTGGTTCGTTAATGTGGAACTCTGAGGAAACTTTTGGAATGAAGGCTGGATGTAACCGTAAGATCACCGCTTCCTTTGAGAATACTGTGCAGGGTGGCGTTGCCATTACTGCTGCGAGTTCGCTCACCCTGTGGGCTGACGTAATCGCGAGAAGGAAGGTCATTTTCATGGTAAGTAGTCGGAAGGGTACCGTGGCTAATGGCTCAAAGGGTGGTGCCGATAGCGTGTGGAGTACCAAGTCCAAACTCCATGACGGTGGTAGCGGTTTCCGAGTGGGGTACCGATTTACCAGCCCCTTCAGGAACCTTTGATGATAGGATGGGCGAATATGGTGGGCCCTTCCTCTTTGTGTCGAAAGGCTGATATAGCTGTGAGGTGGACCTTTAGCAAGGATAGAGAGAGCCCGTCTCGCTTGAGGTCCAGCAGGTATTCTAGAATTACAGTTATAGGGACATCGAGAGGAGCTAACTGCTTGGAAGAGCACCAGAAGGTAAATCGTGTCCACTTCTGCTCGTAAGTCCTTCTGGTGGAGGTCCTTCGACTACACTCTAAGACTTATTTTACTCCCTCCGAACATGTGCTCTCTAAGGCGCTGAGCCATGGATTAGCCATGCTTGTAGGCGGAGTCCCTGAGGATGCGGGTGCACTATGGACCCCTGAGCCTGCGTGAGTAAGTCCGGCGCTACCGGTAGGGGGAGTGGTGGATGGCCCGACATGCGCAGAAGCAGGGGAAGCCATTGTTGTTGGTCCCAGGTTGGGACGATGAGTATCATGCGAGCTCTCCCCCTTCTGGCTTTCTGTAGAACCTCGTGGATGAGTGTTGTAGGGGGTAACGCGTAGAGTAGAGGGCCCTTCCATGAGATCATGAAGGCATCCCCCAAGGACCCCCGTCCTATTCCTGCTCTGAAGCAGTACTGAGAGCATTTCTTGTTGTGTTGGGCGGCAAACAAATCGATTTGGGGAAACCACCAAGTGTGAAATATGCGTCGGAGCAGGTCAGAGCGGATCTGCCACTCGTGCGTGAGTGCAAAGCGCCTGCTTAGTTGGTCTGCCTTCACGTTGTGGACGCCGGGCAAGTACGAGGCTTTCAACGTTATGTTGTTGGCAATGCACCAGTTCCACAATTGGACTGCTTTTGCGCAAAGCGCACGGGACCATGCCCCTCCTTGTCGATTGATGTAAAACATGGTGGAGGTATTGTCGGTATTGATCCCGACTACTTTGCAGTGCAGGCATTTCGAAAATGTCTGCACGCATTGAACACTGCTCTGAGCTCCAGTATGTTTATGTGCAGTGTCTGTTCCGCAGGGGACCATAGCCCTTGCGTCACCTTGCTGCCAATGTGTGCTCCCCATCCTATGTGGGAGGCGTCAGTTGTAAGAAAAATAGAAATCTGTGGTTGGTGGAAGGGTACTCCCACTAGCAGGTTCTTGGGATCTGCCCACCATGCTAGTGACTTTTGTACCTCCGTCGGGGGCGATACTACCCTGTGGATGGTACGGGCTGCTGGTCTGTAAACGCTCGCCAGGCAATGCTGCAGGCTTCGCATATGTAGCCTGGCATTCTGTACCACGAACGTGGCGGCCGCCATGTGCCCGAACAGTTGCAGACATATTAGGAACGGCACCGTGGGGCTGTACATCATGACTTGTACCAGGGATTTGATGGTGTGGAAGCGGGCGTCAGGCAGGTATACTCTTGATGTAATAGAGTCTATGAGCGCCCCTATGAATTCTGTATCTTGCGTGGGCTCAGTCTTTGACTTTGTGAGGTTGATAACTAGGCCCAGCGAAGTGAACGCGTTCGCGGTGACGTGTATCATGCGTAGGACCTCTGCCTTTGAGGCTCCTTTCAGTAGGCAGTCGTCCAGATATGGAAAAATGAACATGCCCTGCCTGTGCAGGTAAGCTGATACCACTGCCAGGGTTTTGGTAAAAACTCTGGGTGCCGAAGATAGGCCGAACAGAAGAACTCTGTATTGGAAATGCTCCCCGCCTACCTTGAAGTGGAGGAAACGTCTGTGTGCTGGGTGGATTGTTATATGAAAGTAAGCATCTTGTAAGTCGAGGGCTGCAAACCAGTCTCCATCGTCCAGTGCCGTAATTATGGAGGCAACTGTAATCATCCGGAAGCGCTGTTTGCGCAAGTACCAGTTGAGGCCCCGTAGGTCCAAGATCGGCCTCCAGCCTCCTGTTTTTTTTCTCTGTTAGGAAGTATCGTGAGTAATAGCCTTTCCCTTGGAATTGTTCTGGTACTCTATCCACCACCCCTATGAACATGAGGTAATCCACCTCCTGCTTCAGCCTGGTCTCATGAGAAGGGTCCCTGAGAAGAGGCTGGGTGGGAGGTTTCGGTGGTGGTAGTGACTGGAAGGGGATCGTGTAACCCATGGCTATAATTTCCAGCACCCATTTGTCTGTTGTGATGTTTTGCCATTGGGAGTAGAACAGTTTGAGGTGATGATGGAACATGAGGTGAGAGTGGCATTGAGAGATGGTGTTGATAGTGCAGTCCTCGACATACCCGTCAAACTTGCTGCATTTGGGCTTGCCCCGAAGTTGTGCGACTTTGTTGAGGACATCGCCTGGGGGCCCTGTACTGTTGCTGTTGTTGATGGTGCCCTTGGTCATAGTCTCGCTGATATTGTGCACGCTGTGGTTGGTAAGCGTAGCGCCTTTGCTGGGGGTAGAATTTTTTTCTTGTATGGTGGAGTATAGATACCCAGGGTCCTAAGTGTGGCCCTCGAATCTTTGCTAGAGTGTAGGACCAAGTTGGTTGATTCTGCAAACAACTTTTGCTTATTGAATGGAAGATCTACGATCTTCGCCTGTAGATCTCTGGGGATACCAGACGTCTGGAGCCAGGATTCCCTACGCATTACCACTGCTGCGGCTGTTGAGCGTGCTGCTGTGTCCGCCATGTCCAGGGCAATCTGAACTCCCGTTCGGGAGGCCGCATAGCCCTCCTGGACGATTGCCTTTAGCACTGGCTTCTTGTCCTCTGGGAGGAAGTCCATGAGAGAGGTAAGTCTAGAGTAATTGTCAAAGTTATGGTTTGATAGATGTGCCGCATAGTTTGCCATTCTCAGTAATAAGGTAGAGGAGGAGTAGACCTTTCTGCCAAATAGGTCTAATTTCTTTGCATCTTTATCTGACCCCCCTGATTTATATTGAGGCGTCTTTGACCTCTGTTGAGACGATTCGACCACCAAAGAATTGGGCTGTGGGTGGCTAAACAGGAATTCCATGCCTTTGGCTGGGACAAAGTATTTCTTATCCACCCTTTTATTCGTAGGTGGGATGGAGGCCGGAATCTGCCATATGTTAGTGGCTGATTCCATAATGGCTTCGTCCAGTGGGATGGCAATTTTAGATGAAGCCGGGGGTGTCAAATTTTTCAGGAGTTTATGATGTTTCTCCTGCACCTCTGCTATTTGAATGTCCTGTGTGTATGCTACCCATTTGAACAGATCTTGGAATTGTTTAAGGTCATCCGGGGGGAGATGTCCCCAGGGACAACTGCCTCATCTGGGGAGGATGAGGAGGCGCCGCTAGGATATATCTCCTCCAAGTCCTCTGATTCCTGAGTTTGCTGGTATGCTTGCTCTTTCGTGGGTTGTGAAGGAATGTCTCAGGACTCTGGACCCATTTCCACCTGGGAAAACTGCGTTCCTCTCCCAGAGCGAGAGTGTATGCGGGGGTGTTGGCGAGGTGTGGGTGGGGATCTGCCCCTGGATCTGGACCTCCGATGTCGGTGTTCAGTATGATGAGGACGGCCATAACAGCACGGGCAAGGGCCCGGTGATGGAGATCTGGACCACGATCGGAGTGTGTACCTATGATGTCTGGAAGAGCGCGATCTCCTTGACGACATCGATAATGGTGAAGACGGTCTGTGATAGTATTCATAGGGATCCATGCCCGAAAAGGGTGAAGGTTGTCTGAGCGAAGGCGATGGTGGTTGGAGGAACAGGGAGGGGGGTCTGAAACAGGCCGTTGGAGTTGCTGTCCGGCACGGCATGTGTATCTCAGGGGGCGGGGGGTGGGTGATAAACAGCAGTGCAGCAATGCCCGGAGATGGACTGTGGTGCTGGGTTTTAGCCGTAGCTTTCCCCCGTCCTTGCATGGTAGGTGCCGCCCGTCCCGTGCCAGGGATCTTGGCCCCGCTGTCGGTGCCACGCTTGGTGCCATGTGGGTAGCTTCCTCCGGCGCCGTTTGGCCCCATGTTGGGTGCCCTTGCACCGGTCGGCGCTGTGAGAGCCGGTGCCGCGTGAGGCGGCGCCGCCGATTCCGGCGCTTGCCGCGCTGGTGCCCGCAGCACCCTCGGTGCAGACTGTTGAATAGTCGGAGGCCCGACCACGGCCGCGTGTGCGACTGTGCTGCCACCATCATCAGCCCGTGGGTCAGGGCTCTGTGTTCTGCTTGTCCTGCTCGCTGAGGTCGCCAGCAAGGATCGAGCTGGGGAGCGTTTCTTCTTCTTTCGCACAGAGGGTGTCAAAGAAGCTGCCTTCCTTTTGTGCGACCCTGAGGGCCCTTCTGTGTGAGGCTCCTCCAGTGGTTCGGGCTGAAGGGCCTTATCAAACAAGATAATTTTGAGCCTCATTTCCCTGTCCTTCCTGGCCCTGGCTGTAAGCTTAGCGCAGTGAGAGCACTTCTGAGTAACACGGGACTCCCCCAGGCAACAAATGCACTTACTTTGCCCATCAGAGGCAGACATGGCCTCGAGGCATGACTCACACTTCTTAAACCCCGACAAAGACATCCTGGTGAGTCTTTAACTGTTAATAGGGTACTTAGCCACTAATCACAGTGTTTTTAAACAAACAGCATTTACGGCCTTTAGGGTAGCGGATGGCCTAAGCAGCCTTCTTTGTCCACTCTTCTCCCCTCTGTTCCTCTTCTCTCTTAGTTACTTTTTTTTTTAACTGCTTTTTGCTTTTTTTTTTTTAATGTATAATAGTAAAAACAAGCTATCAACTAAAAATTAACAGTCTTATCTGTCTCAGGCATTGAAGTCAGAGCGGATTCCATCTGCAGCCATTGGCGGTTGAGAAGGAACTGGTGGGGACCGGATCGTGCACATGACTGAGAGCGAGCAAAGGAGCAGCGCGCATCGGTGCATGCACAATCCGAAGGGAACTGCAAGAAAATTTCCAATCTGAGGCGCCGGGGCGAGCCCGACACCTACTGTGGAGCACCCACAGGGACCACTCGAAGAAGAAGAAACAAACATAATTACACAAGCTCTTAAGGCTTCATCCATTCACTAGGCATGAGTGCCATTTAGGAGGTTTCTTAGTGAATCTTTCTCCTACTTATGGTTACAATCCCTCCTTCCCCTCATCTTCTTTCAAGCCTCTATCTTTATTAAATACCAGAGCTAGGCTATGAGGAATACTTTCTTACCAACCCAGAGTGTTGCGGGGAAATCTAAATGGATTCTACTGTATCCGTCATGCTATTTTCTTACTCTTCACTTTTTTCGCCATTATCTGCTACTTTCACCCAGGTATGATGGGCCTGGTTTGTTGACAATACTGTCAAATTCATCCAAACATTTGAGGATTTAGCTTGGGAACTAAGTCTATTTCTGTTAATCACATCTCATTTCTAATGGTTTCCCTCTTTTGTACCTCTTAAGACTAAAGATCAATAAATGTGATTTTAATGCAAATAATTCAATACTTTCATTTGCAAATCTGAACAATACGGATCACTGTCTTTTCATACACAATATTTTAATTTTCAACAAAATCCTGGTTTTCTACTGCTCTTGCCCACTACCGTATCAGTTTCTTTACCCTGCAATAGACAGGATAAATAACTCAGTAACCTAATAATTAAAATAATAATTTGTCTAGCTATTTTGGTGTCTAAGTCCTAATGAAGCATAAAAAGAAATTAAACACTTGTACTTATGATTTTAATGAAATATTATTCACTGACAGGGTCTTTCTGAGGGGCAATTACAGAGGAAAGAGTGAAGAGCCCCAATACACCAGCAATGGGGGAGAAAGGCACTATCTCAGATAATCAAAGGAACATGTCCTGTTAACTATGATCAAGTTACAGCCCCCGAAGCTCCTGACGTTCAGGAGATTTTACTTTTGGATTCACTCCCTCTCCAGGGGTGTTTTAGACAACAGCAGGGATTATAGAGGCAACCCCCAGCCCTTGCAATGGCATTGCTGCTCATGCTCCCCTCACCAAAGGATTTAAAAACAACAGGAGACTGGTCATATTCAAGTTAAGTTTCCACCCAAAGTATTAATGTGGGAATTCTCACACCAGTACCTTTTGATAAGGGCGTACAGTACACAAAGCGTTAGCAGAGAGGTGGCTGATCTGAAAGACCCAGCCTCATGCATACACTGAATTAAAGACAATAAACAGGTGGTAAAATGTGTGAGTGCATACATGCATACAGAGGCAGACATGCACTATGTTAAAAATAATTCTGTTGAGGTTGCTTGGTGAAGCACTCAAACATTAGGAAATAGCAAATTTAAGGATGTCTCCAAAACCTCAATTCCCTCCTGGGCACTGAATGAACCTGAGCACTGAGGCTACATCTAAAGTATGAGATAAATTTGAATTTAAGGCAGTTAGCTTGATATTAAAACACCACTGTCTTCACCGTAAATACCATTAGCTCGAAGTAGGGAGCACTAATATTGGTATCATAATATGGTTGGAACCTGCTGGGTGTAACATCAAGTTTGAATTTAAAATGTTGAATAAAGGCCAGTGTGGAAGTGCCATGTCTTAACATGGGCATAATTAGCCTCGAGAAGTGTCCCATATGCATCCCACAAAGCTATGCAGTTACCCACCAGGTATGGCCTCTTCCTTCTCCGCTGCGTAGAAACAAGGTCACAGGAAGCCCAGGAATTTGAATTCATCAGCACCCATACCTGGAAATATAAAGGGCGCCCACAATGAAGAATTTCTTTTACCCATCACATCAGTAGCCATCACATCCACAGCCATGTCATTCAATCATGAACACTCAGGGTAGTGATCTGCCTAGTAGTTGTCAGTCTTGCAAGAGAGCTGCAGCATGGAGCCATCAGGAGATTATGGACCTTGCAGTTTGGGGAGACGAATCAGTGGCGAGCAGACTTTGGGTGTCTAAGAGAAATGCATGCATATATGAAAAGATCTCGCAGACGATGACTACCAGAGGTTACTCCCAGGACTCTACTCAGTACTGGGTGATAGCGAAAGAACGCCGACAAGACTATCACAGAGTACAGGAAGCCAAATGGTGGTCAGGGTTATCTCCACAGACCTCCCACTATTATGAACAGCTGCTTGTGCTTCTTGGTGGTGGGGGGGACCCCTCCACATTGCCCATTCTTCATTATGACAGTTGTGGAGGCCCTGATCTGGAGTCCGGGGTGAGCCGTGAGGAGCTGGAGGACCAGGAGGAAGAGGCCAATGGAAGAGAGGATGGGGCCAACCAGCAGGGGCCCAAGTAAGTTCTTCCCAACCAGAGCTCTTTACCCTAGAGCTGCAACTGGTCCTTCCTACACAGCTCACTGCTACGGGGGTCCCCCCATCCCAGTTTCCTGAGCCCCTGGGATCATTCTGTTCTGGTCAGAATTTTTTTTCTGAATGCTAAAGGTGGGTTGCAAGTGAGTAGGTATGGGGATCGGTTTTCTGTGGATCTGTGCCCCTCAGAACAGCATGTTAATATTTCTGATGATGGCACACTTATCCTTTTTGGAGATCTCCTCGAAGGCCTCATCCACACACTCTTGTATTTTTTGCACCAAGTTTTTGGACAGGCCTGACTTAGCATGGCTTCCACGGTAGCACACCTTGCCATGCCAGGAAACCAGATAGCAATCTGGTGTCATGGTGCCACACAGCATTTTGGCAAATTTTCCAGGCTTGTGGTTACACGGGATGATCAGCCCTTCTTTTTTGGTATCTGTTAGTTTTAGGAGGATGATGTCTTCTTTGGCAATCTAAAGATGCAAGGGCATTTGGATTGGATTCTTTTATAATGCTTCCTGCCCTTTTACATTTCCCTGCAGCGCACTGCCACACTACGTGGCTGGTGTATGCTTTGTCTCCCATCCCCAGTGTGGCTGGCAGGCTGTCTTGACCTTCTCCCCTCCCATTTCCCTTTTCCCCTCCATTTTTTTTTTTCTTTTTTCACTTTATAGGGATCCCTCTCCACCCAGCTGTCCATTTGGCTGGAATCAAACCCTTCCCCCTTGCCACATGGCTGCCAGGCTCTGGGGACCCTGCTACTGCAAATCAGCATGTGCAACACAGGTGGGTTTGCCTTCCTTTACATGGCCTTTTTTCCCTGATGAGGGCTGCTCCAGTGTCTGCTGAGAAACTTTTTACCCCGACCTGGCAGAGAGCTGGAAACCCCCTCCCCTGGCATTTTTTTCAATTTACAGGTATCCTGCATCCAGCCATCCATGTGGCTGGAATTAAACCCACCCCCCTTGCCACGTGGCTGCCAGGCTCTTCAGGCCTTGCTCCTTACAGATGATTGCTCCAAGAATATCCAAAAAAAAAAAAAAAGTTTTTTCCCTGCTCCAGGACACCACACTGCTTCCCTCCCCTTTCCCCCACCCCTTGCCTCCACTCCCCAAAAGTGGACAACAGCTTACCATATCTACAATGAAATGTTCTGGATAAATGATGGTGAATGACGGCTTGTGCAATGCACATTTGGAATCCCATCCTTAATATGCGTTAAGTGGCCTGCAAAAAAACAAACAAACAAAAACAAACAAAAAAACCCAACAACAACAACAACAAAAACTTTCCTTGATAGCAGAGACAGAAATCCATTTATTTCATGGCCAAGGGCTTAGTGGGAATTGTCTCTCAATTTTGACCTCCACTGTCCAATTCTCATGCCCCGCATGAGAGACAGGGCAAGGAAGCACAAAATATCCAAGCAGGATCTGATTCTGCAGCACATGGAGTAGTCTGAAGCAGAAACCAGTGACGTAAAAAGGGAGCCAGCACAGTGGAAGCGCAGTGCAGCACAGTGGTGGCAGAGTACGCTTAAGTTCCAGATACAGCAAGCGGGAAACCAGAGAGAGATGTGCCAAAATTCCTAATGGCAGTGAGCGACCAAACTGAGGTCCTGCGCCTCATGCTGGAGCTGCAGAGGGGCTCCCAAACGCACTAGTTGGGAGTCCCCTGAAGACAGGTCACCCATCCCGTCGTTGTTGTCCCTAAACACAGGGAAAGCAGGCAAGGGCAGCCTGCTGCTATAGTCCCAAGGCAGTGGTGGGCAACCAGCAGCTCTGGAGTGGCATAGGGCTTTCTAACAAGTCAGTTGCAGCTTGGCAGTTGCTGCCGCTGACTTCTCTTGCGGCTCCTTGCTGGCAACAGGAGAGCCCCAGAGAAAGCTGCACCAGGCAGCAGGGCAGTGAGCCTGAAGAAAGCTGTGCTGGGGGAAGGGGACCCCGGAGGAGTCAGCTGTGGCAGTGTGCTGGGCTGCAACGACTCCATGGGCCATGGGAGAGAGCAGATCCGGGAGGGGAGAGCTAGGGGTGCAGTTCTGTGTCCTCCCCTCCTCCCACCTGTGTCTTTCACATTGGCTGGCTCCCTTCCTCCCAGTGCTGCAGGCCTGCCGTGGCATGTCAGGTAAGGCCAGCAGATCTGGGGGGCTGATAGAGGAGGGAAAGTTAGAATGCGTGTAGGGGATGGAGAGGAAACTGGCACTGCTGGGAGTCACACAGGGGACTCCCATGCAGCCACTGCCAGCCCCTCTACCTGCCTCTGCTGCAGGTGACAAGCGCTCCCTGGGCAAGGCCCAGCTGCAGAGCTCACAGGAGCACATGACAGCTTGGGTGCAGGGGAAGGATGTGCCTGCATCAGCTGCTTCCCCAGCCTGACGCCCACCCCTCTGCCCCATGGTGGGGAGTGACCCCAGGGGCCTCTACTAACTCACTCAATACAATTAAGTATTAATGACTACTTTTAAAGATGTTAAATTCTGAACAACTCATTGCTAAATAGAAAATGATATGTGATCTCAAAAAGTCAGATAACTCCCTCCTTAATGTGTGCAATGCATCGTGGGATATGATATTATATCTGTGTTTGATCATGTTGCTAATAAAGTCTTGATTTTGAACAGGAAAAGGAAGCTTGCGGCACTCCTGCTGTGAAGGCAACACACATCTGCAGAAAGAAAAGTAAAAGTAAAATTGGCTTAATTGAAGTGGGGGCTGGAATGGCTTTAAAAAAGAGGAAAATTGAAGATGAAAACAGAATTTCAAACTGAATGGACCCAATCCTTCGCATTTATATTGAGCTCAGCTGGGCTCCCTTTGCGTCTCATTTACAAGGAGAATTTCACCACCACCACCACCAAACAAAGGCAACCTCAAGAGGCATTTTCTCCAAAACACACTTCTTTTGCCCAATAATATCCAGGTGGAGATGCCAGAAAAAAAGCTGTGGAGGAGCTGCTACGCAAAGTGGGGCAGAGAAAGAACATGTTTGCTAAGTGGGCGAAATCACCAAGTGGCACAATTGTCACTAGTCTTGTGGCAGCTCAAGAGATTATGAAATGAGGAAAGCCGTTCACGGATGGCAAATATAGAAAAGAATGCTTCATCAAAGTATCAGAGCAGCTGTACAGTGACTTCAAAAACAAAACTGAAATTATTCAGAAAATTAGAGATCTGCCATTGTCTGCAAAGACTGTGAAGGATAAAACTCTAAAAATGGCCACATATCACCAGCCAGCAGATTAAGGACATTAATACAGCCCTGGGCTTCTCTCTTGCTTATGATGAGTCGAATGGTATCGATGATGTTGCGGAAGTTGCCCTTCTCTGCAGGTATGTAAATTCTGAAGGACCACAAGAGGAACTTATTCAGGTGTTGCCACTCAAAAGCCAAACAAGGGGAGAAGATATTTTTTCAGCTGTCATCAACTGCCTACAGATGAAAGAAAGCAACATCAGCCACAACATCTCAGTCACAACTGACAGGGCACCAAGTATGAGAGAGAAACACCAGGGGTTTGTGCCTCTGTTGCAGAAAACACTGGATCATAAGGTGACATCGTTTCACTGCATAATTCACCAAGAAGCACTCTGTGCACAAACATTTCCACCTGAGATCACAGAGGTAATGACCCTGGTAATGCAGATCATTAAAAACAAAATGGTAAAAGGCTTGAACCACTGGCAGGTGAGCTTTTGTGGGACAGAAGAATGGTCTGAAGAATGGTCTGTCCCACGAAAACTCACCTAATAAATTATTTTGTTAGTCTTTAAAGTGCTACTTGACTGCTTTTTTGTTTTGATAAAAAGCAAACTGAGACACCAACTGAATGATGAAAGTCTACAGTCCTGCTTGAAAATGAAAAAGACAGCCTACTTTCCAAATACTGAATGACTCTCCAAAGAAACTCTGCAGCAGAAATTGCACTGAAGTAATGGTAAGCCAAAAAAAACTATCTGTATACTCAGATGCTGAAAAAAAATTAAATGTCCATTTCATTGGTAGGACCTCACATTAGTAGTGTGAATTTTTGAAAATATTGATAAGCTGGAAGCTTTTTTATGGGTATACTTAAGATGCTAAGAATAATTAAATGTCCTGTTTCATTGATATGAATTCACATTGACCATGGATTTGTTTGAAAAGACATAAATGTCTGTGTGCTTACTTTATCTGCCAGGTGGAAATAGATAACATCTAGTGTCCTCCAGACAGAGAGAAGGTTCAGGAGTGAAAGTCAGGAAGACAGGAGTATAAACGCACACAAAGAGTGAAGAAAGAGAATATGCGAAAAGTTTGTCAATGTCTTGTAATAAATATGGATGGCATTACAAATCATTGTGTGCGCCCCAAGAGCTCCAGCCTCACATCCACTGCAAAAGACTATTCCACCTCCCGTGACCACACTTCTTTTCCCTGCCACTTAAACCTCTCCTCCCCACAAAATTAACTTACTCTTTTGAACTTGGTGTGATTTTTGACATGCGCGAGTGGGAGGGTGCACAAATCATTGTGGGGAACTGGGTGGGGATGGAAAGGACCAATAGCATGGGTGCCCGCTGCTAGGCCAAGGTTCCCAGAGAACTTGTGGCAGAGGCACCTGGGCAAGGGGTGTGGTGGGGAAAGAAGAGGGCTGAAAGCACAGCTGCCCTCCTTTTTGGAAAATAACCCTTCCACCACATCCATTCTTCTGCCTGCAACTTAACCCCCTCCCACCAAGTAAAAACATTAGTGTAAGACAAGGTCTGATTTATTCAGTTGAACTTGGATAAGGCAATGGGGATGTGGTAACTTGACATGGAGAAACGGAGGGTCAAAGTTACAGAAGGTTTGTGGACACAAATTCAAAATAATATGAATGAGGTTAAAAACTGAATTTATTAAAAGTCAAATTTATGTTGTAGAATATATGTAGCCTGAGATAATAGTAAGCTCTCCCTGGTAAGTAAAGACTATCACTAAACATACACAAAGAGGGTTGAATGGAGACTGAATGAAAGAAAAGTTGATATTTCCTAATTTTACAGCATTTGACTTTGTAATCTAATGCTCTTTTAACATTTTTTAAAAAGGGTAATTTTCTAATTTGGGTGGGGCTTTTGGGGGGGTTGTTATTTGTAAAGAAAAAAGGAAAAACAAATCATATAACATGTAACTAACAATCCCTCACTCGCTACGTATCATCCGTGACTCCTTGACTTTCAGCATTGCAACAGAGAATGCTACGTTCTGTGCAATTAAACTATTAGCTGGCAGCAGATGCCCACCAGTATCTCAGAGGGGGAGACAGAGCCACAAAGTTTAAGGCTCAAAGGGACCACTAGACTTTCTAGTCTGACCTCTTGTCCATCACAGGCCAGCAATACCACTGAGTATCTGGGCAGCAAACTCAACAACGGAAAGCAGACCTCTGTTACTATTACCACACACTGCAGAGGAATATGGAAAATCCCAGCAATGCTGCTAATCTGATCTAGGGGAGAATTCTTTCCCCCTCCCATGGGGTAATCAAATAGCCTCTGAATATGTGAGCAGAATGGACAACTGGGTCCAGGGACTGGTGGAGGGTGGTGAAAAGTTCAGCCTGGCCTGAATTTACAATCCTTACTCCACAGTGCTCCTGCCCCACATTGTATTATGGGGGAAAGTGTATGTAGGAGATGGGCTCATGAAGTCATGTTCGGGCTCTACAAAGTGGTTGATGGTGGTTGCTCAAATCACTGCCTATCAAGCTGACAAGTATTGCCTTATTGTTTGTTTGTACTCTACCATCTCTTCATAGTACTTGGTCTGGTACTTAGATGATAAACTTCCTGGGGCATGTCCCATCTTTTTGCTTTTTATATTTATAGAGTCTAACATGATGAGGTCTTGGGCCGTGGTTAGGGCCCATAGGTTCATGGTAATATACAATAATGTGTTAATGGTGACTGGAATCATTAGGGCCAGATTGTGGGGATTTAACATGAGTTAAACCCCCAGCCCAGCCTAGTTCTCTCTCTACTCCTGTCCCATGTAGTGCACTGGGGCCATGTGGTGGGAGTAACATTGTCTTTTTGCCTTGGCAGTCACGCAGTAATGAGTAATATGTCTTCATGTCATCCTCCTATTTGTGAGTCCATTGATGGATGACCAGCCTGATTCTGGAGCAGCAGGTGTTATCACAGAAGTGGCAGGTGCTGGTAGCTGTTGGAGGAGTACGTTGATCTGTTCTCCTCCTCCTCCTTCTCTCCTTGTCTGTGCTGCATGAGGACTTCTCAAAATTGTACCACCCCCTCATGGATTACCGCTCTCCACCGGGGATGGGCCTGGGCAAGTTTCTCCCAAGTGTTGACAGTGATGCTGCACTTTTTCATGTGTGTCTTCAGCATATCCTTAAATTGCCCCCTCAGTGTTCCTCCATCCTTCCTTCCTTCAACTCAAAAACCAAAATCTGTCTTGGGAGGCACTGATCAGACATCCAAACCACGAGATCATCCAGTGAAGTTATTGGTGAATGATAATGGCTTCAGTGCTGGTCATGTTTGACTTTTCCAGGATGCTTATGTTCATGCACCTGTCCTCCCAAGAAATGTTTAGGATTCTTCTAAGGCAGTGTTGATGATACTGTTCAAGTGCCTTCAAATGACGCTTGTATGTTGTCGAGGTTTCACATGCATACAGCAATGTTGGAACAACTACTGTGCGGTCTACAAGGAGCTTTGTCTTGGCACAGATGTCTCTGTTCTTAAAGACCCTTTGTCTCAGACAGGTGAAAGCAAAGCATGCACAACTCAATGACACTGGATTTCTACATCAATGTCAACTCCAGTGGAAAGACGACATCCATGGGAAATGCAATGTTAAGACTCTGGGAAATTCTCATCATTTTCCAGAAGTTCTCCATTGACTCCAATAGAGAGTATATGAGATTGTCTTGTTGGAGAGGGTTGGTGGAGCACTTTGGACTTTTTGATGTTCAGTGTGAGGCTGAGATTCTTGTACGCTTTGGCGAAGGTATTTAAGATGGTCTGAAAATCTACGGGAGAAAGAGCAGTGACCATGTTGTCACCCATGTACTGAAGATCCATGACTGAGCTCATAGAGGTTTTGCTTTTAGCTTTTAGTCTCCTGAGATTGAAATGCTTTCTGTTCATACTATAGACAATCTTCAAGACACCTGGAAGCTTGCCAGCAATGAGGTGAAGGGTCCTGGCGATAAAGACGCAGAACTCTGCTGGGGCAATAACACAGCTTTGTTTGACTCCTGTTTTGACCTTGAAGTAGTTGCTCTGGGATCTGTTGTTGGTCAACACTGTGGCAGCCATGGTGTCATGAAGCAGCATAAGGATGCTAATAGATTTTTGGGGCAACTGATAAGGGTGGTCCACAGGGCACTATGTTTGATTGAGTTGAATGCTTTGGTCGGGTCTATGAAACTCAAGTACAGAGGCTCGGTTTTGTTCACATTTCTCTTCCAGTTTCCAGGAAGTGAAGATCATGTCTGCTGCTCCTTGGAATGGTCAGAAGCTACACTGGGATTCTGGGAGAATTTCTTCTGAGAGGGGCAGGAATCAGTTTGCAAGGATTTGATCTGAGATTTTCCAAGCCATTGACAGAAGGGAGATATCATAATAGTGTCCACAGTCTGGTTTGCCACCCCTTCTTGAAGAGACTGACAATCAATGTGTCTCTGAACTCTTGCAGCATTGCTACCAATCCCAGAAGTTGAGAATCAGGAGGTGGAGTTGTTTGTGGAGTTCTGGGCCACCTTTTTGAAGACTTCAGTAGAGATTCCATCTACTCCAGTTGCCCTGTTGCTCTTCATTGCTTTGATGGCAACTTGAACCTCATTCAGGGTAGGAAGCATTGCAAGATCATTCCCAGGCAATTACTGAGGAATCTGCTCAAGTGATTTTAGGATTACAGTTGAGGGGTGGTTCAAGAGCTCATTATAGTGCTCTCTCCAGCAAGAAGCAATGACTTCATTGCCTGTCAAGAATTAGATACCATCCTTTGATCTCAGGGTTTCTTCATATATAAACAGCCTTGGTGGCATTGAAAAAACTTCCTGTATTGTTCACTTCTGTAAGTTTCTGGAATTCTCAGACTTTCACAGTCCACCACTGTTTTTGAGAGTCCTTGTTTCACTTTGGACATCTGCCTTGGCATGCACTTCTCTCTTCGTTGGGCAGTTGATATCGCTTTGCCAGGCCCTAAAGGCTTTCTTTTTGCTTCAATTATGCTTTCAATTTCCACATCATTCTCATCAAACCAGTCTTGATGTTGTCAGTTGGGACCAGTGTTCTTTCACATCTTCAGAGTGTACCATTGGCAGCCTTCTTTATAGCGCTATCTGGAAGTGACTTCATCTAACGGGGTCCTTTGAGCCATTTACGTTGATCTTTCATAGGATCAGTTTCCTTTGAGTTCTCCATTTGCTGACAATCCTAACTGTCATCATGGATTGAATAAGGCAGTCACCGGTGCATCAGACATCAATGTTAGACACTGTATGTGTGAGAAGGACATCACACCAATCCTGAGTGCGGATGATGACAAAGTTTATGGGGTGCCAGTGCTTTGACTAAGAATATTGCCATGAGGTCTTAAATTTGTTTTTCTGGTGGAAGTGTGTGCTTGTGATGACAAACTCATGTTCCACACATCTCATAAGGAGGAGCACTTGACCAGAGTTGCTGTTGCTGACTCCTTTTCCAATGCATGTCTGCGTCTCTGCCAACCCTGGCACTGAAATCCCCCAGAGAATAATCATGTCTTCTTTGGGAATGTCTTTCAGTCTGTGTCCAATTTGGCGTGGAATTTCTCATTCACATTATCTTCAGTGCCTAGAGTTGGTGCATAAGCACTCACAATAGTTGCCTGTAGGTTTTTGGCAAGCTTCAAGTGGAGAGTCGCGAGATGCTCATTGATGTTAACAGGGACTCCGGATAGGATCTTTATCAGTTTGTTCTTGATGACAAATCCTACTTCATTAGTTCATTTTTCTTCCTTCCTTTTTTCAGCTGTCCTTCTGGTCTATTGGTTTCTGTGAGGGCAGCTATATTGATGTTGAATTCTCACAGTTTGCAGGAGATAATTGCCATGAGTCTTTCGGGTTGGCACTAGGGTCTGAATAGTCCATGTTCCAAAGTTTATCCTTCGATTTTGACAACAGAGGGGTGAACTGACTGGATGCAGACTATATTTAGGGCTCCTTTTCTAGTCCCCTTCCCATGCTGAGTGAGCAGAGCAGATCCTAAATAGTGCTGCTCAGTCGTGGATGCAGCTGCCGGACCACCTGTGTCCTGGAACTGGAACAAATGATTGTAGCCAGACAGCCAGCCCCCTCTCAGACCAGCATTGCTGGGAAAACAAGGGAGCCAAAACAACAGGGCACTTAACGTAAATTCCAGCACAGCCTTTGAAGCTGCGAGAAAGCACAGGTGTGCTGCTACAATGTGCCTCTGGGAATATATACAACGATTAGGCTCACAGCAGGCAGAGGAGCTGTGACAGACATGGCTCTTAGCCTCAACTGATGACATGATGCACACACACTTACATTCCAGACGGGAAAGATATTTACCCTAATAAAAGTAATGTCCAGTAGTCGAAACTTATTGTTTCTGTCCCTTGCAAGTGTAAACTACTCTTGCGAGAGCTGGCGTCACCCAGACAGACCAGCCCCAATTTGGCATAAGAAAGGAAAAAGAGAATAAAGGAGTACAGAGGTATAAGTATGGGACCTACAGCACCATGATTTTTGAGTGCTTTTCACTATCTATCTGCTGGTCAGATAAGTGACAGCCTCCCAAGGCTTCTGCAGCTAAAAGGGTCCCTAAGCCTTGTCCCTTATTTGTCTTTCCGTGGAATTGAGTGACCGATCCTGGCTTGGCACCGCTGGAATCGAGAGATGCAAGGAGGGTAAGAAGCACCTACACCTGATCTCCTATCTTTAGTGTACACATATGTTGAAATAGATCTCTATACTTTGTTTTCTTTCTTTGGGATCGTGGCTTCAGTTTTGTAACTTGTTTGTGTGTGTAACATCTATACATTTAAATAAGTAGGCACTAGCAATTTTGTAACCACATGATTAGAATCTAGTTTAATAAATTTTGGTAACCGTTTGTGCATAAGCCTGACTTGTTTCCCCGGGTTACTGTAAAGCAGCCAACACAATTAAAGAACTTCAGCCGTTTTGGCTATAAAGCCTGGCCATTAGGTGAGAGTACTAAGAGCCTAGCGTTGAGTTGTGCCGCCTCCACGGGGCAAACTCTTGGAGCGCCTGTCAGTCAATCCTGACTGCCCGCCGCGAAGGGACAGTGCGTCCTAGCGGTTAAAGTCACGGGTGTGGAAAGGCTCTTAGTGCTGCCATTGGGGCACCTGTCAGTCAGCGTTGACTGCCCACTGCGAAGGGGCTCTGAGCTCTAGCAGTTAAAGTCACGGGTGTTTAGGACCTTGGGGCATCCGTCAGCCTGGCCTGGGCTGCCCACCGCGAAGGGACAGTGAGTCCTAGCGGTTAAAGTCACGGATGGTATAAAACGGGCATAGCTGGCACCTCACCAAACATCCTTGGCCATCGGCTAACAATGATACACACATCCACCACCTACATGCTGGTCCATGACTAAAAGCTTCCAGATTTCACAATCCTGTTCCCGTTGCCATTCACCATAGGGCTTTAGCATAGGAGAGTGGTATACATAGGAAGATGCCTGTGTTTGACTTCTTTTAACATCGGGGAACTGTCACACTGCATCCAACATATGATTCTGGACAGATACGAGGCCCAAGTCCAATTGTATTGAATCCATGACGACTGGGAGTTTCCCGTCCTCTGCAACATTCTTCTGCCTTCACAGCCATTGTAGCATTACCCTTGCCTCTTCTGCCATTGAGAATTGTTCTTCATCTGGTCCCTTCTTGTCCTTGCCCCCATAGGTGATCTGACAGGAGTACGAGACTCCCTATGGTACTGCTCTTAGGTTCACTGGAACACACAAGGCCACTAGCAACATGGTGACGATTCAGCGAGTGTAGTAGCCTATTACTTCTGCTGCGGTAGTTCCCAGCTGTTCCCAGTGCAGTGCATACTACTGTGATCAATCTCAGAATATTCTTAATCTAGTCTTTGAACTTGCTGCCAAAGTTTTGCTGAACAACAGAAATGAGAAAGAAAATGGAAAAAATGTAGCAGTTTGTATCTTGGCAAATACTGAATGAAATTTCATGGGATAAAGAAAAGGCAATTCTGCAGCTTGGACATGTTCTGCTTGCTGAATATGAAAGGCCTGCTGTAAGAAGGTGAGTGCGTCGCACAGTGAAGGTTGTCTGAATCTTTTATTTTGATAGGTGACCTCAATATAGTACTGCAGTCAGTTGCCCGTGCCACATAACATTGCATCATGGGACAATATCCTAGACAGTCTACAAGATTACTGGCCTGGCAGATTAAGAGCTGGTGATGGAGAATAAAACAAGAGAAAATTTAAAAAGCAATATGATATGGTATTAAAATAATTCTTATTGGACAGTTGTGAATTGTGATGAGTTAATACCAAGTAGGAGCATTCATCTCTTTTGCAAGAAAGAAATGGGCCGCCTTTTCCTCACAACTAAATTAGTGGTAATACCTGTGACAAGTCCTTTGTCAGCACCCTCAGGGTTCTGCACTTCTCAAGGGAGTTCAATGTGTGCCTCAGAGACTCACAGTGATTCTTCTGCTGCCATGAGTCTTTCCAGAGGCAAGAATCTCGGCTTACCAAGCCAATCTCATCATAGCCAAGTCACAAGTGGGGAAGCAAGCCCCATTTGGATGCTCCTGTCCTTCCATTAGGGAGACTCTCCAGGGGAAGAGTGGAGGGATCCCCGACCCGCCCACTACTCTGGGCTCTGGCCCAGGAACCCTAGATGGGAGGCAACTGATGGGGCTTTTCCCCTGCCCCAAACACAGGAGGGCACTTCTCCCTGGGCCACATCTCCCACTACTTCCCTCTAGCACCTTCCCTACCCCCATACCTGGCTGAGCCACTTCCTTCTTCTAAACCTCAATCCCCCATCCTCTCTTCCTGGGCCACTTCTCATCTCCTTTCCTTTCCACGGAGGAAGCCTTTTATAGTGATCCAGGAGGCCTTAACTGGCAACAGATGTCTCATTAGCCTTTGCTGCAGGCTGATTCTTAATGAGCCCCAGCTACCTGTCCTGACTGCTGGGTCTCACACTCTGTGAGCCTAGGTAGGGAACAAAAAGGCATTGACTCAGCTCCCAGTAGACTTGCCTTCCACAAGGCTCTTGAAGTATGCAGCCTGTGGTCTGCCACATACCATTCAAGCTGATGGAGTTACACTAGTGTAAAACTGGAGAATCAACAAAAACGCTTAGATCTCATATAGCAACAACTGCAGCGTTAAGCTTTGCAAATAAGGCATGCATCATGTAATGGAATAGCACCTATCACTCAGGCGCATCCCTTTGTCCGACTGCATGCGCCTGTACTTTCTTTCTGCTTTGCAGCGACTCTTCAGTATCTGAGCCCTCTAGCGGAGCAACATACAGTCTGTAGGTGAAATCAAAAGCAAACCTCTTCCAGAGTACAAAGTCCAACAGAGGCCTCTCTCAGTGCCCTCTGTCATGTCCTTTACCAGCAGCACTGTCCCTTATTGCATTCCTCAATCAGTCCAGCAGGGCCTATTACAGTACTCTCATTCAAACAGTTTCTCAGGTTCTTCTAGATTCTGTCAAACTGCCCCTACACCTCTACTATACAGCGGTATCCCTGGAGATAATGTTTCCACTCTCTTGGGGCTTTTCTAGCCCCAGATTTCCTGCTCAGCCACCGAAAGAATTCAGTTCCTTCTTCTGGGGTGCATCAAAATTCCAGCCACCTCCCTGTGGCTAATGGGGAAGGATGAGAGCTGAGATTACCCCATACTCCAGATCTTAGTCCAGGGGCCCCATGGATAGCAACACTCCACCCACATCCCTTCATATAAGCTGCATCCCTGCTACAATTCCTTAGGCCACTTTCCCCTAGTCCCAGCATATTTTGCACTCTTACCTCAGAGCCTTGTCCTGATTGTGTCCTAGCAGTCCTTCTGTCTCCCAGCACTGCTCTGTTCTTTGCCCTATAACTCTTTCACCCAGCCAGTGCACTGTCCATAGTCCACCAGCAGCCCTGCAGCTCCTGTATACTGGCCTGCTGATCCTTGATTAGCTTCTCCATTAAGCCCCTTCTGTTTGGCTACCTCCTACACAGCCATTCTTGGCAGCATGGAGGACCCAGTCCACTTTGTTTCTGCAACAGAGCGTAGCACAGCCGTGAGCTGTGAGGCCTCTAACAAGGGCCCTCGGGACATAGCCCATCCAGTCACACATCACCCGACAGTGGTAAATTCTGGCAGAAGACCTCTTCACAAATATCAGGACAGTCATGGTGAACTATTTCTCAGGGCATCTTGAAACAGCATTGCTTTATTTCTAGACTTCAAATGTCATATTGTGATCAGTTACATAATACAAACCCTAGCAAGGAATAATATACACCCAAAGAGGGAGGGGGAAAAATGAAAACAATGGAAAGGAAAAAGGAAAAAATTCTAAAGATCTGCAAAATACTGTAAATTGAAAGATTAGTTATATCCACAGAAATTTCAACAATTTGAACTCCATCATCAAACTCAGCATTAACCATGCCCTACGAGAGACCCGTTTCCTGGACACTACAGTACAAATCACTGGTGATCAAATTAATACCACTCTATAATAGAGACCCACCAACCACTACTCTTACATATATGCCTCTTGTTTCCATCCAGGACATACCACATGATCCAATGTTTACAGTCAAACCCTAAGATACAACCGTATCTGCTCCAATCCCACTATCAGAGACAAAAAAATCTATAAGACCTCTACCATGTGTTTGTGAAACTTAATTACCCACCAGGAGAAGTAAAGAAAAGATTGACAGGGACAGATGAACACCCAGAAGCCAGCTGCTTCTAGGTAGGCCTATGAGGGTAAAAGAACACCACTTTGTCATTATTTATAGCTCTCAACATAAACCCCTCCAGTGATTTACTGACAATCTACAACCTATACTGGAACATGATCCATCACTCTCACATGCCTTGGGTGACATGCCTGTTCATTCCTACAGGCATCCACTCAACCTCAAGAAAATACTCACTAGCAGCCACACACCATGTCACAGAAATAGTGTGGAAAATTTCCTTGCAACAAACCCTCTTGCCAGCTCTGTCCACATATCTATACCCACACCATCAGACGCTCATACACCTGCATTGCCACTGTGATATATACCATCATGTGTCTGTTGATGATTCAGGATTGTGATGTGGAAGAATTCTTAATGGCGGCTCACTGCAACATTTTAATCATATGATTATCACAATGCCTGACTTTAGGCTCCGTAATTTAAATGAACAAAAAGAATCAAAGTGGCATTTTCATTGTTTTAATGGAATACTCCTTTATTTCAAACCACTGTCCCGTGCATCCATCTTCAATCAATTCTTCAAGCAACAATAGATAAGCCATCATCTCTCTGCCATCAGTATAGCAAATGAGGATAAAAAGCATCAGGAGTATGGCAATACCAATTATAAATGAAAGAATAACCTGTAAAAAGGTTAAAAGTAGCAGCCACTTACATGACATGAAATTTACATTTTAAGAATATAATTTCCTTTAGAAACAGGAACATGTGCTGTGAGATTGATCTACTACTTATTTACAAGGATAAATAAGAAGCAGTAGTCAAGCTGGCAGAATTGAAGGGAGTCTGTTGAATTTCCCCATCATTGGAGGTTTTAAACAAAAGGTTGGATAAATATCTACTAGATTCCAGGATGGTTTAGGCTCTTGCCGCAGTGAAGGGAGCTTGATTTGATGAGTTATTTAGTTCCCCTGCACCCATACATTTCTATGAGTCTGGTAGTTTTGATGGCTTTCTTCTCCACAAAACAGGGCTAAAGTTTGTTGCCAAGTTGCTGCAACATTGCACCAGTCTGAGAAAGTAAGTAGATCTACATTGCTTACTTTGCCTCTATTAGCTTTTCTCCTGCAGTCTCTAAATTCATACCTATTTCCCCTTTGTGTCCATTTCTCAAACATTGTCCTATTTTCTCTCTTCCTCTCATTTGCCCACCACTTTGCCTGTCTCCACTCTGCTTCTCTCTCCGTCCATTCAATTTACATCTTGCATGCTTGCCCCTCCACTCTCCTTGACCATTTTTAATTGTTTTCACTCTCTCCTATTCCTCCTCCATCCCCCCCATCTGCCTTCTTTTCTCTTCACTTTGACCTTAATCCCATGATCATCTTCATTTTCCTTCCTATTCCGTAGGTTATCCATATACCATATTGTATAAAACCCACATAGAATCTGGTATATCTGCTGAAATGGAAATAAAATTGTTAGTAAACATGATGTTATGATGGTATCATCAGGCTTCAATACTAATATCATCACTCAGCTGAAATGCATACACTGGCTCTTAGACTTCCTGGGGAAAATTCACATTAAAATTAACTTACCCAGGTCTCAGTCTCTCTCCAGATAGAAGAACATTTAATTATATTCAGAACACTTTCTACACAACCATAAATGCAGAAACAAGTTAATATTAAGAAGTGACTGCAAATATAGCAGAGACTGATGGGACTACCAGCCAACCACAAGAAACATGGGAATGGGACCTGGGTTTGCACAGCATATTTACCAAAACAGATGATAATCTCCTGGCACACTATACTGTAACTGATAAACCATTTCATTTCTCCCTTATGTACTGAAAGGATCCGAAAGAGAGTCAATATACAAAGACAGACCCACGTAAGTGGAAGAGTGTCAGACAAGGATTTTCATTAACAGGGGTACATGACAAAAACATTCATTGGGGGAGGGGAAATTCAGAAAAATGGGTGATATTTGCACTTGTGCACTAGCCTCTTATATAGGCCAGTAAGCAATTCTTTGTCATCCTTTTGTATTGGGAAGAAAGTTAACAGAATATTAAAATAAAGAATAATTCTGTATTTGCACCACCAGATGGCAATGTAAAATCAAAAAACAGGACAGTTGTGGCAAAGGGTAATTGGCAATTAAAATTGCCACAGTACTGCCAGGGAAAATGCTGCAAAGGGATATTTTATTGAAATGTGCAAGTGAATATAAATTTCCTTCCCTCCCCCACCCCAACTTTACAGACTATTCCTGGAAACTGTCCTAATGCAAGAAGTTACAAAGTTATGAATTATATTTCTATTTTCACCATACATTTATGATTTCTCTTTTGAGGGAGCAGTGAGAAGGCAACAGACCAGGGTCAGTAACCCCTGGCATGGGTGCCAACAGTGGCACGTGAGCCCATTTTTCATTGGCTTATGAGGCACGAGCTCAGCCCTGCCCCTCTTTGTCCATACAGCTGGGAGCTTGCTCAAAGCCATCCCACCTGTGGATTTACAAAAGAGCAGCTAATGTTACCAACCACCCACGTAAACGGTAAAGCTCTGCATCTTAATTTATTAATGAAGTTGTTGTAAGTAGGATTATTAGTGACTTCAAAAAGTATCACCAGCACTCGGACCATACATAGAAGTCAAAAGATCAAATTTTGGCACTGCACCTCACAAAGGTTGCTGACCCCTGAAATAGACTTAGCTCTTACAAGGGAAGAGAAACATCAAGGGCCTCATATTCACTTAAGAGTCCTGTTGGCTGATCAAGGATGATGGGCCCTGAAGACAGTGCTCTTTGATTAAGAGCATAACAGTAGCCACACAGCATCTTAGTGGTGGCAGGCTCAAATTGGGGATAAATGGACAGCACTATGAACGAATTTTAGAAAATAAATTTTTATTACAGAATACTCAATCCAGACCTCCTATGCCTTGTCATCACAGTATCTGAGGACCTCGTGAACAACTTCTGCCTTCTCTAGATCCCTCTGGGTAGGAAAGTATCTCTAACCAAGTCACAGAGTAATGCAGAGACTTTCCCAAGTCAGGAGGCAGAAATGAACCCATGTCTCCCAAGTCCCAGTCCCATCTCTTTATTACAGAGCTCCAAGCATCAGGCATCAAGGGTAGAACTCCTACTTGGGCAGATGAAAAATGTTGCCAGAGTGAAATTTTTCATGAAAAGGGTCTGCCTTTTGTGGAGAATATCTATCTCCCAAGCTCCCCCCAAACCCCCCAAAATTTCTACGGAAAACTTAAATATTTTGATTTTTGGGCACTTGTAGAAGGCAGATGTTTATGAAAAATACCGCTTCAACAGAAAATTGTTTGTTTGGAAATACTGCTGTGATGCTTCCATAGAGCTGTTCCTAATCTCATCAATGGGTCAGGATGCCAGATAAATCAAAGCTCCTTGGTCAGACTGCATTTTCCATGATACTCTGCTTCCCACCCTAAGAGAGATGATCATAGTGCATGATGGAAGATTGTAGCCCAACCAGGGAATCTATTCCATAGATGAAAAAGGACAGTTACCTGTTCTGTAAATGGTGTTTTTCAAGAAGTGTTGCTTACGTCAATTCCACGTTAGGTGTGTGTGCTCACCACATGCAATGGTGCTGGAAGCTGTTCCCTCAGTAATACTGATGGGGAAGAGTTCTACTGATCCTTGAAGTTGAGCCTCCATGATGTGGTATAAGGGGAACCCTTACTTCCAAAAGTGGGGAAAAAGGACAAGTTATGGAATGGACAGGAGCACCACATCTCAAAGAATACCAGTTACAGAACAGACAAGTATCTTCTTTGTCCAGTTTGTTAGATGACTCCAAGTAGTACCTTCAGAGTTCACAGCTACATTGACAGTAACACAACTCTGCAAAACCCAGTGTCATGTGTGGCCTGCTGAGTGATGGTAATGTGAGATATGAACACATGAACTGAGGATCATATTGCAGCTCTACAGACATGCTGGATTGGTACGTATGCCAGCAAGGCAACTGATGATGCCTGAGTCCTGGTTGAATGGGTGCGAACAATTAATGGCATCTGGACCTTTTTGAGATTGAAGCAGGGCTGCTTGCAAGAAGTGATCCAGCTCATAAACCGCCTCCATGATGCATGTTGAACTTCTCACTCACCATTAGTGTGAAAAAGACCGTAAACATGGGGAAAGGCACAGAAGACCAGCCTTCTATTATACTCAGCTTAAAAGAGTTTCCTCATAGCAACTTTCTGCACCTTCATCTTTGCTTTCAGCCTAGGAAGGCTGAACAGCTTGCCATCAGACTGTATATGAAAGTAAGCATCTTCTACATTTTCAAAGACATAGCTCAAAAGTACTGAGAAGAATATTTCAAAACGTGTAGGTGCCAAGACGCATACTTGTTTTAACCCACTTCTAACTTCAAAACTTTTGGCTTCTTCAAATTGCCTTGTGCTTTGTGTATTGTCATGAAAAACTGTATTATGATGAAGAGCTTTGGGAGGCATCAAATTTTTTAAAGTCCTTTGTACAGACTGGATCTACTAATCATGCCAAATGCTTTGGCCAGGTCAACAAAGACAATAAAAAGTGTTTCCCCTTTGTTCTCTATTTTTCTCCTGAAGAGAGACTATCATATCCATTGTATATACCTGCTTGAAATACATATCATGAATCTGGACAGACCTTTTCAGCAAGTACCTGCAGATGCATAAGCACCATGTGCAAACAATTTGCCAGTGACACTGAAAATTGAAGTGCTTCTGTAATTGTTACAATCTCCCTTGTCGCCTTTGTTTTTAAAAGGTAATGATAGTTGTGTCAGATGTCTCAAGAAACTTTTCCAACAATGAAGGAAAACTCTATATAGATGTAGGAAAAGAGTTAATTTGCCCCATTTGAGTAATTCTGCCAGAATATCATCTCTTCCTGTTGCTTTTCTCATTAGTATAGAAACTAAAGCCTTATCCAGCTCCTCAATGCTTGGTTCTTGATCAAGGCTGACTAATATATCAAAATTCAATATATATCATTGATAACTCACTCAAAGGTGTCATTAGCAGAGTACAGCTTAAATGATGTTCCACCCAATGTGCCATCTGTTGAGATTTGTCTGTCAAAAGGTGACAATTTTTAGATTTGGAAGGAGCTACTTTGGATATTATTGGCCTAAAAGCTCTTTTAATGATGTCATACATGGTCCACAGATTTCCAGCATCTGCTGCAGATCGTATGCTGTGGCAGAGGTTTATCCAGAACTCAGCATATTTCCTCAAATCTTTCTGCAGCAACAGATTTGCTTTTCACAGGTTTTCTAAAGTTAAAGGCTTTGCCTTCTTCATAAAGTTTTGCATGAGCTTTTTTCTTTGTTTCAACAAACTGTTACAATTCCAGTTTGTAACGTTCAAACCAGTTCTGTTTTTTGGGTTTTTTCCCCCTTTAGGACCAAATGTATTAAGCCCAATTTCATAAATACTTTTTTCTACAGAGAGTTTCACATTTTCTCTGCATCACCTTCAGCATTTTTAGACAAGCACCAAGCAAAGGATTTGTTAATCTCTGCACACAATTTAGCATCACGTTTTCACAATATTGGAGTATGATCTTCATTCTTAGCTTTATATATCAACATAGGGCACATTTTTACTCTGCTAATAATCAGTGAGTGATCTGTATCCCCATCTCTGCTATGTAGAAATAAGTGTTATTAGAACACTGGTGATCACATCTGTGAGTCAGCACTATGTCCATTTGCTACCAACAGACAAATAATGGATACCAAGACTTTTTGCTGAGGTTTGCCACAAAAATAGGTATTTGTAACACAATATTGTTGAAAATTCTACAAATCACTGAGCATTTTAGTTCATTTTTCCTGTTCTGTGGTGTCCTACACAAGAATGACTTCCTTCATGGTTAGAGCCAAATGGCATTAAAATCACCGAGCATATCTTGCTTTAGGATCCAATCTTTTCACAGAGGCCGTTTCTACACAGGCCATAATACATGGAGCGAAAGATGCTAATGAGGCACGGATGCAAATTCCCCGTGCCTCATTAGCATAATGTCACATGATTTGGAGTCTGGAAGACCGGTCTCCCGGACTCCAAAACGCCATGCAGAAGCGCGGCCCTGGGGCGGGGCTTCCAGAAGGAAGTCCTCCTACTGGAGGCCCTTTCTTCCCAAAAATTTTCAGGAAGAAGGGGCCTCCAGAAGGAGGACTTCCTTACAGAAGCCCCCCCAGGGCCACGCTTCTACATGGCATTTTGGAGTCTGGAAGAACAGTCTTCCAGACTCCAAATCATGTGACGTTATGCTAATGAGGCACAGGGAATTTGCATCTGTGCCTCATTAGCATCTTTCGCTCTGTGTATTAGCATGCCACTTCCGAAGGAATTGGCCTGTGTAGAAATGGCCAGATTGTTGTAGAAATTGTCCTTTTGATAAAGACCATTGTTTGAAGAGTTGGTGCATAAACGTGAACTATACTAACTAATCTGCACAAAGTAGGGAGTCACAGTATAGTAATCCTCTCAGATTTAGCTAATGGTTTCCGTATCATTCTCAAAAGGGTGTCTTCATTGTGAAACCTACTCCATATTCTTTTTTCATCAAGTTGTTTTCATTTCCAAAAAAATGTACTTTTCTCCTGTGATGAAACCTATATCGACCAGTCTAGTCTCCTGTTACCCTGCAATATTACATTAGCAGATTCAGCTCCTGAATGACTGAATTTTTCTTTCGAATGCAATGTCTTTTCCAGGTCATCTGTCATACCTGGGCACAAAGTCTTGACATTCCATTTCCCAAGTTTAAAAATACAGGTTGTTTTTTGTTTATTTTGCCAAGTACTAAAGTTGTGTTCTGCTTTTTGGAGTCTGTCCCACTCATGTACCCAAGGATGCAGGCAGACCACCACATGTACATTTATTGTTCTTGTCCCCATCTGCACTTCTCCCATATACACATCTACAAAATAACTGCAGAGATCCTGGCTTTACAGATGAATTTTTCAGAGAAAAAATCAATGGCATGAAGTTCAGGAATATTCTTAGCGCAACTTGTTTATACCAGTCCTTGAACAGAGATGGTCGTATGCAGGCAAACCCGTATTTCAGAGATCAGTGCCTGGTTCTCAGGAAGAAATTTTGCTCCCAAAATAGATTCTGGTGAGAGAGGTAAAGCTAACAGTGGATTCTGAACTGCCTCAGAAGAACATTACCACAGTATTTGTTCCTAGATTAAAATTCTGCTCATACATTAAGGAAAAAAACCCCTTTCTGTCATGTTTAATAGTGCCATATCAAATTATAAATGGACTATGAACTGATTCCATGTTGGAGTTGGAAATATGCTTAATAGTGCCATAGATGTCATCCAAATGACATGCAAGTATAGACATAGATTGTTAAACTACAGGGTTTCTTGTGGCATTAACAAAACATGACATCAAACTTAATGAACTCAAAATGAAAAAAAGATGGATTAATTAGCCAACACTTGCCACAAAGTTTCAAAGTGCTGAACAGTATTAATAAGTCAAGAAATTGTTTTTTTTACAAAAATTAAGATGTAGCATAAGCCATCAACTTCAGAGGCACTCAATTTTTAGGCCACTGTTTCTGCGACGTGTTGGAAAATTCCACAGTATAATGTATGTGTAGTGCCCTTTAGCAAAGAAGCCAGTGGGAGGCACAGTGGTGAATGCAAGATAGAGAGAGAGATTAGCAAAGCCCCAAAGCAGCCCTTCATGGCAGAACAGCACAGTGGTTGTAAAGTGAAGGGCAGACTAGAGATGCATAATCAACTTATTAATAAGTTTTCCCTTTTACACAAGTTTCCAAATGAGTATCGATCATTCTACCCTCATCTCGGACAAAAAAAGTCCTTGAGGTATTTTCCCCTCCCAACACAACTCCTTATTTTCCACTGAGGTGACGCACCACCAAAATTCACCAAGAATTCATCTGCACCAACTTCCAGATATCAGCAGTCACATACGTTTAGAAAACAGATGCTTAACTGATTTTCAAACTGAAGAACCCAAAAATATACTTTAACTAACATTCAATATATTACACATATTCACTTACCATTCCAGAAATCCCAGTGTTGTGGAAAAAACAAAAAATAAAAAATACCAGTCTAGTTTCAATGCTCAAGCTAGTAAAACAAATAAAGAGCAAAACACGCAGAAAATTAGTTTTTTTTTTTTTAATAATCTAGTGTTATTGGTCACATAGGTAAGCTCACTTCAAAAACAATCCTCTTCTAAACCCTGATCCCTTAAAGCCACACATGTATTGTCCAAATGATCTGGGAGTTCCAACAGCTCTTTCATTGAACATTTACGTTTACAATTTAATGATTATATCTGTCTGGCGAACATCCATATCTAAATATCCACCCTCTTCTTGAAACGTTCTGACTACTTTCAAAATAAAACAATTTCCGGAAAGTAAAGTGGTTTCCAATACTGCTCAGCGATGACCTACTCTGAAGCCCACCATTAATGTACAACGTATTAGAACACTTTCCTTCTATGATTGTGTAGGCAGCAACCCAGCACTAATTAATACATGTGAGTTTCAGAACTGTGCTATCATGAATGTCAGAGCAGTACCCCAGCTGACATTTGGCTTGATGGCCCACTCTCTGTGGAAGTATCTGTGTTAGCAGGCCCTAGAGGAGAAGGGAAAGTATACCACATTTCTACTGCAGAGCTCCTTCCAAGTTCTACTTTAAGTGCTAGATGGGGCAGCTGGTGTTGTTGTGAATGACTACAGTTGCATGAGTATTGTGGGTGATAAACACACAAAAACTGTGAACTGTAATCTCATGCTGGTTCATTGTAACGAGAGAAGGCAGAGACAGGTGTGATTATCTTGTCTTGATTATAGAACTAAATTAGAGTGTCTCAGCTGGATGTCCATGGGCCCCATATTAGCAGCTAATGGAAGTTCCCCATTAGCTCAAATGATTGGCACCACTGTTTCTGGAGAAGACGCTCAGTTCTACTCCTGCATTTGCTGTCAAGGGTCCATACGAGGTAGCACAGAGTCTAGTAACAACAGTAACAGGTCAGCTGGCCATGCATTTCTCATGTCATTTAAATAAAATGCTCCTCTATTTCCAGTGCTGTCTAGAAGGTGATTTGGTTCACAAATACACAAATCCTTATACTCACTCTCACTCACAGGCACTTTCCCCAACATTTCAGAGACTGCTCATCAGTTATCCTTACAGGCTTAGCATGACCTGGCCTATCAAAAAAAATTTAGGACCTTTATTGTGAATACCCTCCAGTTCTGGTTTCACTTGACTTTTAGCCAATCTACCTTCTCTACCTTTTCAATCAGGTCAGCCCAAAGACTTGCCAGACCTGCTAAGCAAGATGGGGAGGGGGAAACTCCATGCCTAAGGCTGGGGATAGCCTCCCTCTGTACCACCTGGAGTGCAACGGTTGGGCCTCTGGTGGCAATTTAAAGGGATTCTAGCTGCCACTGATGCCATAGCTGTGGGTCCCGGTCCCTTTTAAACTGTAGGGCCCTGGGGCCACTGTCCTCTTTGTTGCCTGCCTTTGTTGGCAGGCCTGTCTTCAGTGTCTCTCCTTTAATACACAAACACACCATTAAAGTCAAAATAGTCCAACTCAATCTGGCAGGAGGGAAACATGAAGTTCTGAAAACTTAAAAATAAAAAACACCTGAGTACATAATAAAGGGCAATAAAGGTTCCACATTCACTTTAACAGTAATTGTAATACTGAATTTCTATCACTGTGCGGCACTGTTTCAGTTTTCTGGTGCTCATTTAAAAAATGGACTCCCCCAACTCAGGCAGTTCTACCTGCCAGAGTTTCCCATCAGATAACATACTTGCATAAACAGTATTAAATGATATACACGAACCTTGTGCTGAAGAGAATGGAAAAGAGGGAGGTAAGACAAAACCAATGGAAGGAAGAGGAGGTGGGGAGAAAGGGGTATATATGACTACCAAAGAGAGAGAAAGAATATAAAACACGAGTGAAACACGCCACACAACTGATGGGAGATTCCAATTGGGACCAAAATTCCCACTGACACAGTCTTCTCACTGTGGCTCATTTGTTTCATTCTCTTTTTCTCCTCTATGCATAATGTCCAGTTTCACTCCTACCTTAAAATTAGAATGCCATCCTCGGGGCAACCCCTCCCTGCCAGAATGAAAAGTGTTACTGTGCACAGTCTAACTTCAACCACAGTGTAGCCATGTCTTTCCTGTTCAACTCCAATGTGCTTCTCTCTTGTTGGGTTGCATCCTCTGTAGCAGCAGGATGCAGATTCTAACTGGTGCCACGTTACTGCCAGAATTTCATCCATTGCTAAGTGGAATAGTGAGTTCTGATAGGTGACTATCCAGTTTGAATTATATTATCTACAGGTTCAGAGACTTCATTGCACCACAGCCCCCTTCTGACAACACATACCGTGTCAGAGAGGAGCAGGGCTGCAGCCCAAGCCCCTCTGCTGTGGGTGGAGAAGGGGGCTGCAGCCCAAACCCTGCTTCCTCAGGAGGGGGTGGAGATTGGGCTTCAGACCCAAGTCCCAGCAAGTCTAATGCTGTCTCTGGTGCGCCCTTAAAATGGGATCGCAACCTGCTTTGGGGTCCCAACCCACAGTTTAAGAACTGCTAATCTAGTCTCATCCACAGTTTAGCGCACAGCAAATTGTAATGCCTGTCATCTACCCATTTCTTCAGAATATTTCCAGTGATAAAAGTTAAGCAATCAGACACACTCACTGGAAGCACAATAGCTAGAGGACTCAAAGACATCTGAGCTGTCCTCTTACAGATTAAGGCAGTGTTTCCCTATTTTATTTGGCCCTAGGACCCTTTTAAACTTGAACGAATTTTGCAGAACCCTTAACAACAGTCTTCTATGGAGCTAAAAAAGCACACCACAAATAAAGATAATAATAAACAAATGCTAAACAAGATCATGAGATCAACATTTAGTTTAACTGCACATATTTAAAGACAAAAAATTAATGTGTACAAATAATAAAACTCAAAAAAACTAATATGTATTATATTCTCAGTTTTCAGTGTGAAGAGTGGGGTTTCTTCTTTTCTTTTTATATTTAGTTTAATAATGGAAAGTTGGATTTGCACATCTGGTGCAGCTTTCAGTCAATTTCTATATTTTGTTTTTATTGCTGTGTCATTTGAGAACCCAGGTTTGCACAAGTATGTGCTGGCAAAGGGTAACAACTGATGAATTGCATGTCTTAATAAAGCTGAGTATGCTTGACATAAGCTGCCCCAGAATGAGGTATGCTCTCAGAGAGTAAGTACAGGGATTTACGGTGGTATACAACAGGCAATCACACCAACTGACTGCATGCGCAGTGCTGAGTAGTGATATCATCGTCCCCACTCTCTGGCTAAACTGGCATTACACAGGGACACTTGTGGCGAACACAAATGGCTTGTAATAAAATGTATAAATGCTTACTTTTTAAAAAAAGTAAAGTGCTATTGTAATGGTATTGTTTTGAGGAACCCTAATTTTCACTTCGTTCCGTAGAACCGAGGGTTCCACAGAACAAAATTTGAGAAATACTGGCTTAAGGAATGCAAATGGGCTATACTGGCAAGGCATTGTGGGGAAGCTCATACTGCTGATGCTTTTAATATATGGGTGACTCTGGAAAGCTGGAAAGAATGGTTCGCATGTCCTGACCCCAGTAAGCAGAGTGTCACAGTTACAAAATGGTCATGTGGGAGATACTTCATGCTCCGATATATCAAACTGTACCACACAGTAGAGTAGGCTCGTTAGCAGTTATGTAAAATGAGCAAATATTTTCACTTTATCATTACAGGTCATTAAGCTTTTTGCATGTTTACTGTGATTATGTTGCACTCAGGTCCAGTATTTGTTTTGAAATTAATTTTTTGCTCACTTATTTCCAGTATGAAACCCAATCTGATGCAGGCTCTTGCTTGGTAAAGGTATTAAATCAAGAAACGAACTCTGTTTCTGGATCATTATCAGAGTTTTGTCTGGCCAGCTGTATTTGTGTGCATGCATTTGCTTTTGTATCCTTTTGGAATTATTTGTGATTAATGATATATTTTTGCAAATTGTTTGCTTTTACTGAATGCATGATGTCACAGCTTTGTGCTGGTCTTCTCTTTAGCATGTTATTATTGCCTCAACAATCACTGCCAACAAATCCAGCCTCTGGTCAATGGGCTCAACTAGTAGGTCATTGCTTATACTATAGAGCACCTTTGCTGGTTAAAGAAATGTAAGTGAACTCTCTGCAGGTGGTGATAGTGTACACCAGTTCCATCTAGGTGTCTGGTAGCTCAGACAAGTGTCATAGCTACTCCAAGCAACATGGTCCACAGACAGTAGCATCTTGTTGGGTACTATTTTTCTAACTCACCTCACGTAGTCCTATGTAGGAATACAAAAATAACCTGTTTAATCATTTAAAATGTTCTCCGAGCTTAACAATTTTTAATTACAAATGTTTCATTACTAAATGAAGTAACATCACCAGTGCCTAGAGAGAGACCCCCTAACACCAGTCTTTATGTAGTCCTTTCCCATAGTCCTAATCAGTCATTAGTTCTTAACTGATCACATATGCCTTCCAATTTAAACGTTCCATTAAGACCCATTGTTTCCCTTCCGGGAACACCAACTTATAATTTATCAAAGGAATTATGGAAGCACTTAAAACATCTAATTGCAAATTCACCACATTCGATTACATCTCCTACACAGTTTTTATCAAAAATCAGAGGTTATTGGATTGAAGCCGATGAATTAATGGTATCTTTTGATGTTACTGCATTGTTTACATTAATTGACTTACAGCTAGCTAAGCAAACATTAAAAGGAACTGTTACAGGCTGGTGAATCCCATTTAACACAAACTATTAGTTATGATTCCATAATGGATCTGGCTGAATTATGCCTCAATACCAACTTTATTTTTGATGGCCAAACATATAAGCAAATTAAAGGGACTCCAATGGGATTGCCACTTTCAGGGTTAATTGCGGAAGCGGTAATGCAATGCCCAGAACGGATAGCGCTACCAATAATTAGGCCAAGCAGTTGGATATGTTATGTAGATGACACATTTGTTGTCACTAAATGCACTGATTATAGAACTTGCATATAGTATTTTAAACGAAACAATTAAGGGTATTGTGGTCACTATTGAAAAGGAATGTAATCAAAAACTTCCTTTTCTTGAAACAGGGTACCTTGAAACATCAATATATAGAAAAGACACACATACGGATCAAATTCTTAACTTTTTTAGTAATCATCCTATTAGCCATAAAAGATGGTGTGTATGAACTCTTTTTGGTAGAATTAATACACATTGTAGTACGGAGTTGTTACACGAAGCAAGAGAGAGGCACCCTTTAGTATGTATTCAAGTTGAATGGTTATTCAATGAATTTTATTAGCAGGTGTTTGTATGAAAATCACAAAGCTATAATTACTGAACCCCCAGTAAAAAGAATAGTATTACCATACATTAGAAATATGTCTGAGATGACACTGAGGTTATTAGAGCCATTTGGAATTAAAGTTGCACGCAGACCGACAAGTACTTTGAAGAACATTTTATCTAAACCAAAACATCTAGTTGAACATACTTGTAAAACCAATGTGATTTATAAGATTCAATGTTCAAATTGTGCCAAACATTACGTTGGACAAACTGGAAGGAAGTTAAGTACTTGTATACATGAACACCGAAATGGCTGTAAAATGGCATGACCTCTTATTGTTAATTTCATTGCACAAGGATAATACTGGCCACAAATTTGACTTTACTAATGTGAATGTGGTAGGACAAGCTGGATCTAGGCAGGCAAGAGAATTTTTGGAAGCGTGGTATTCTGGAAACGATGCAATTAACCAACATATTGATTTGGATCCGGTGTTTGAACCCATGAGATTTAGAGATAATAGAAGAGGAACAACTAATGAGAATGTGATCATTGGCAATCGGTTTAAATTGGAAGGCATGTGTGATCAATTAAGAACTAATGACTGACTAGGACTATGGAAAAGGACTATATAAAGACTGGTTTTAGAGGATCTCTCACTAGGAAATAATGATGTTACTTCATTTAGTAATGAAACATTTGTAATTAAAAAATTGTTAAGCTCAGCGAAACATTTTAAATTATTAAATGGAACTTCCTGAACTACCTGTTTTTACTTTAAAAAGTAACCTGTCTTGGGACTCCCTTATGCAGTCCTCCTGGTGCTCACATATGAAAGTGTCCCATGAGTCCCACTTGCAGGCTGCAGTCCCATGTCCATCTGCTACTCCTATCTTCCAGAGAGGAATAGGCTACTTTTCTGAACAGCACTCAGAGCGCAGTTCCAGGTCACAGACTGCCTGGTCTCTCCACAGCTGCTGCCTGGCACACTAGCTGCCAGGAAACTCACCCATCTCTACCTTTGCCAAGTGCTGAAAAATGAAGAGCATCAGACTTACTATTCAACAGATTAACCACAGTATACCTGAAATTACTGAATGTCTTTGTCTAGCAGTTTGTAATCCTCCACAAGATTTGTAATGCAGTAGAAATTTCCAATAACTCTGGACCTGCCATTTCAGTACTGCAGAAGAGTTTGCACACACACAGATTTCTCTGTCCTATCACTCTCTCCAGGGAAAATCTGGAAACAATGCAATCACCTCCTCCTGTTTTCCAACTGACTCTTTCGCAGACTACGGGATTCAGTGCATTCCTTTCTGATTTTTTTTCCCCTGGAGATTTAATTTAGTATTGTATAATTTAATAAAGGTGTGACTTACAAAGCTGTTCATTTTTTTTATTTCTTATCAAATTATCTAGCTTGGGTCAGCATTACAAACAGAAACATGACAGTGGGCAGCACCACATGCTTCAGTGGTCAATACTCTACTACTCATGCTGTATTGGTCAACTGGACAAAAATAGAGGTGGATACGTTACTGGAAAAGCTTAGCACTTACAGCTTCAATTTAAGTCTATGGGAGATGTAGGTACTTACTGTTACAGGAATGCCCTGTTTGTATATTGTTAATCATATACAAGATGCCAAATAATTGTTCCCAAGTATATGCACCCTAGTTTCTGGATATTGTAAGACCCATGAACTTGCTGCATATTAAAAAGTCCATGTAAAGAACTTCAGAGAGGAATATCAAAGGGGTAGCCAAGTCAGTCTGTATCTTCAAAAACAACAAGAAGTCCTGTGGCACCTTATAGAGTAACATTTTGGAGCATAAGCTTTTGTGGGCAAAGACCCACTTCATCAGATGCATGAGTGGGGGATTCCAGAGAAGAGTTTAAATATATGGGCTTATGAAAAGGAGGGAGTCCCAGTCAAGAGGAGGGCCAGAGTTGACAAGGTCAGTTTGATCACAGAGGACGTGGCCCATTATGAGCCGTTAATGTGGAGTTGTGAACATCAAAAGAGGAGAAATCAAGTCATTTCAGTCAGGGAGGATGTGGCCCATTATCAAGCCACATCCTCTGTGACTGAACTGACCTGATTTCTCCTCTCTTGATGTTCAAAATTCCACATTAACGGCTCATAATGGGCCACGTCCTCTGTGATCAAACTGACCTTGTCAACTCTGGCCCTCCTCTTGACTGGGACTCCGTCCTTTTCATAAGCCCATATATTTAAACTCTTCTCTGGAATCCCCCACTCATGCATCTGATGAAGTGGGTCTTTGCCCACAAAAGCTTATGCTCCAACATATGTTAGTCTATAAGGTGCCACAGGACTTCTTGTTTCAGAGAGGAAGTTATTTCCAGAATACAACAGCATCTCTGAAGAACATGCACAGATGACTTCAGTTTTGGGGGCTACCAATTCAGTAACTTTCCTGGGCACTAAAAGTTCACGTTCTTTTAAAAAAATTCCATTTTTAAATGAAGAGATTCCTTATAAAGTTAATCACATGGGGGTATTTATAAGACGTGAAGCTGCTTTACAAGAAATCCTTTAAAGGATATGACTAATACACCTGTACTTTTTATGATAATTATTACAAAATGTTGAGTCAAATCCCACTCATTTTCTTACCTTTTGATTTTTGTCATTTTCTCTTCAAAAACTTTCATTTATCTCTGGATGAAAAAACACTACATAAATATTTAAATACAAGTAAAAGCAAACCCTGCAATTTCAGTTCAGAATTCAGGGTTCTCAAGTATTTCAGTTTAATGAACTCCAAGCAACACGTGCAGGGATCACATCCCTTCCTCTGAAGATGGTGAGCCAAACACTACTCTCAGGCTCTGGCTACACTTGAGTTGCTATTTTGGGATACAAATATATTTTTGTACATTTGTATCCCAAAAGAGCAACTCCACAGTTAAACACCGTACTCCAGAGAACAATGCTATTTCAAGCGAGGTATTTTGGTTCCAATACAACTCATTGTGCAAGGGGTAGTGGAAACTTTGAAATACCCGCTTATTTCAAACTTCGGTGCCACCTGAATGGTACCAAGTTAGAAATAAAACAACAAAATAATTTATGCAAATTGCATTATTTGGAGTTAAGGCTACAATGTAGCCGTAGCCTCAGCCTGCAGCCATGTAAATCCAGATAGTCCAATGAAGCCAACACACTTGATTTGCCTTTCCTACTACACTAGGTTTATATTGGTGCACCAATCAAATGTGGTTTGCATACATCAGCAAGGAAGAAATGAACAGTATTTCATAGGTCCATTGCTATTCTTGAGCACCCACGGCAATGTTTTATGAATTATAAGCAGGTAATATCTACAATGCGTAAGAGTTTAATTACATAATTTCCTACATTTATTGATTATCTGAAACTATATTTTCATATATACATTTTAAATATGACCAATACTTTGCACTTCTACAGCATCTTCTTTTTTGCAAAAAAAATTTTACAAAATCACAAATTACCAGGGCCCTACCAAATTCACAGGCATGAAAATACATAACTGACTCTGAGATCTGTTTGTGTGTGTACATGTGTGTTTTTACCCTATACCAGGAATCAGCAACCTTTCTGAGGCGGAGTGCCCAAATTTGACTTTTTGACCTCTACCTATGGTCCAAGTGCTCGTGAACCTTTTTAAGCCACTAATGGTCCTCCTTACAACAGCTTCATTAATAAAGATACCCAGCTTTACCATTTAGACAGTGGTCGGTAGCATTACGTAGTCCTTAGTTAATCTGCAAGCTCCCAGCTGCATGGCAGAGGAGGGGCAGGGCTGAGCTCTCACCTTGCCTGTAGATGAAAATCAGCTCAGGTTCCACTCTTGTCACGCATGCCAAGTATGCTTACCCTTTCCCTATACCAGAAAGATTTTTTGGGAGCAGGGAGACTCATGTTACTCAAATTGGAGATCTTGACAAAAATGGAATTGCAGGAATATCACAAGATTATTTATAGGTGGGGTTGTAGTATTGCTGCCCTTCCTTCTGTGCTGCCTTCAGGGCTGAGTGACCAGAGAGCAGTGGCAGAAGGGAGGCAATACTATACGCCTTCACACCTGAGTGGCAGCTACTGACTGACAGCTCAACTCTGCAGACAGCAGTGCAGAAGTAAAGCTGGCAGTACTATACCATGCCATCCTTCTGTGCTGCTGCTGGCAGTGGGTCTGCCTTCAGAGCTGGACTCCTGGCCAGCAGCTGGCACTCTCCAGTGATCCAGCTCTGAAGGCAGTATGGGTGTTAGCAGGAGTGCAGTAATAAGAGAAGTGGTATTGCACCCTCACAAGTCCTTTTTGGATCAGGACCCCTAAAATTAAAATACACTGAAATTTTAGATTTAAATAGCTGAAATCATGAAATTAACTACTTTTAAAATTCTGTGACTATGAACTTAACTAAATGGATAGTGAATTTGATAGGGCCTTACAAATTACGCATAACCCTTCCCCTATGTTAAAACATTAAGGCTGCAAACATAAGAACTCAAAAGTTAAGAAACGACAAAATTAATATTACTGACATAAGCTTCATTTAGCCCCCTTATGTGTATGCATTATGGTACATTCTTTAATTATGTAATCACACAGCATTTTTCTCCCAATATTCTTGCCTCACTGAGTTCACAGGATGGACAATACTCACTGAATGAGCAGCTTTTCATTATTTTACTGTTCCACATGTGAACCCATTGTTGCTTTATTTACTACACAATATTCAACCCCTACTCTGAATGCAAAATAATTAATGTCCCCATGAGCTTTTATGTGCTGCCCACTGCAGTAGTAGGTAAGTGTTCCATAAATATTAACTTTATTTTCACAACATCCCTGTGATATTATTCCCATTTTAAAGATGGTGAACAAAGAGCTTAAGGTCAGAAGGTATTCACTAATTGTGTGCCTTAATTTGGAACAACTGGGGCTTGTCTACACTTGCCCCCAACTTCGAATGGATCATGGTAATCAGGGTGACTGGAGATTACTAATGAAGTGTCGAGGTGAATACACAGATCTTTATTAGGTTAATTCTCCCTTGCAGCAACTTCGAAGCATCAAACTTCAAAGTGCAAGCATGCGTATAGCTGCTGGCACTTCGAAGTTTGATGCTTCAAAGTTGCCACAAGGGAGAATTAGCCTAATGAAGTGCTGCGTATTCACTGCAACACTTCATCAGTAATTTCCCATTGCCCTGATGACCATGCCCCCTTCGAAGTTCGGGGCAAGTGTAGACCTAGCTGTAGTGCCTGATTTTTCACAGTTCTTACCGCTATATAGCACTTTAAATGGTTGAAGAATAGCTCCCTCTCAGTGCTTCTGCAAATGACATTCCATGGTCTCAAGCAGTGCACAGTTAGTGACCTGTGAAAAATTTAGTTTAAGTGTCTTGTGCAGCATCCCAGTGGAACTACATGGCACAGGCAGGGATAGAAAGCTGGTTTCCAGAGCAGTACTCACCTACCTTAACCACAAGGCCATTTTTGCTTCCAGTTGTTCTCTCCTTCCAACTTCTGCAAAAAGTGAGGTAGAGGTTGCACAAACAGCCTCCTTCACAACACAACCATGACTTATCCCCCAAGTAGGTCCATTTTGTGCGCTGAATGGATTAAGGGCCCAGAAAAAAAAAATACATATTTGTAACTGAAAACGTCCATCTTCTCTAAACCCACACCATTGTTTTCATCATTGTCACTTCCACGGCTATCAGTCCCAGGTCTCCTTGCCTAGACTCCTCATGCCAGAATATGCTCTAGACCAGCATTTCTTAATCTTTTTGAGATCTTGGAACACCAAACAAATATATTTTTATGCGGAACACTTATGAAAATTTTCTTTAAAAAATTGTTGTCAGAGCCCCCCACCAGTACACACAAACACGCACGCGCGCGCGCACACACACACACACACACACACACACAGAGTTTAAAAAAAAGGAATTTTAATCAGGTATAATAGCAGTGAAGAAGTAATATTGCATCTGGTTTTAACAACAAAACATATGTACCATCAGAGTATTTTTTCGAGCACTCATGGCACATCTGCAAGTTAAGAAACACTGCTCTAGGCCCCTTGTCCAGCCAGTCCCAGTCCCTGACAGTTCGTCATCCAATCTCTCTCCTCTCTCCCCTCTGTCTTCCCCAACTGGCTCCAAGACCCAGTCTCTCAACCCCCTCCCCAACACACTTTGCCTTCACATCCAGAGTCTACCCTGACTCACAATGCCTCCTTCTACATCCAGCTGGCCCCAGTTTTTATGTTACCAGCTTCTCATCTGATCCATTTTCTCACCACATTTCCCTCAACAGCTCCCAGTCTGGGCTTCCTAGCCCATTTTTTCCCTTCATCTCCCCTGTACCAGTTCCCAGTCCCTTTGCCCCAACGTACTCCCCTGAACTAACAGGCCCAGCTCTTTTCTCCACTGCACTTGAGTCAGGTAGTTTTCTCCTCCCAGCTGTCTGGGCCCCAGCAGGGGGAGCCTTCAGAGCACAGGAAAGTCTTTCAGCTCTTAGTTCCTATGCCAAACTGTCATCCAGGCCTGGAACAGACATTTTCACAGGAACAACAAAAGGCATATATATCCCTGATGCAATGACCATCCCCTAAGAAATTTTAAGTCCCTGGTCCAAAGGATAAAGACAACAGACATCCTAAATACATAATGCATTATAATATTTTATAATCTATTTGTGAACATGGGCAAAACAATACATTTCTCCCATCTTATTCCCAGAAATACCTGAATAATTTTCGCTCATACTGTTCAAAATAATTCATCTCCAGGTATTTGCCCAGCATGGAAAATTTCAGCCAACCAAACAGTTTGGCTATGTCTACACTAGCCCCCTTCTTCAAAGGTAACACGGAAATGACATGGATCAGGAAATATCAATGAGGTGCTGCCATGCATATGCAGTATCTCATTAGCATAATAGAGGCCGTGTGAATTTTGGAGCTGCTAACTTCAAAGTGCTGACAGGCAGTCGAGCCGCACCCAACTTCGAAATTCCCTTACTCCCAAAACAAAGTGGAGCTCCTCATCAATATTCCCTGGTCCATGTCATTTCCATTCAAAGAAGGGGGCTAGTGTGGACACGGCCTTTATGCTTGACAAAATTATAGGATCTTATAATGGAAGTGTTGGGCAACTCTGTCTACAGGCAATGCTGCTTGCACCTCTAATTATGCCACACATTCTGACACCCATGTAGGCAATTATCATCCTCTTTTTACAGGGAGTGAAATTAAGACGCAGGACATAAGGGACAGAGTACTCTTCTCGATCTCTGGAAACCTAAGTTCTACTCCTGGCTCTGAAACTAGTTTGCTGGATAACACTGGAGCAAGTGACTTCATTGATCAGTGCCTTAGTTTCCCCCATCAGAAAATGGGAATAATGATCCTAACCTCTTTTGTGAAGCGCTTTGAGATTTAGTGATGAAAAATACTACCTAAGAGCTAGGCATTATTATTACAGGTTGAACCCTCTCGTCCAGCACCCTTGGGGTGAGATAATTTGCTGGACCACAGGAGATCAATATTGTCTATTACCAACACTTCCACTACTTACTGTGCTTGTAGAAGACATGTAGAGTAAATTACAGCTAAATAACACCACAGAACGCAGAGAGGCAGGACTGGGAACTGTAAACAAACCTTATAGGATCATGGGAAACTTGGCCACATCCAAAATAAGTGGTTGTCCAGCTAACTAAAGTCACACCAAATTATGAATGTTGCTGGTCAACAAAGTTCCAGATTAGAGACATTCAACCTGTATTATTCAAACATTAAGCAGCACAAGCCCCACATCATCAATTTGCATATTGTGAAAACTAGGTCTAACTAATATTGATTTATACCAACAATCAGCAGGCCTCCCTGGCTTTAGTAGTATTATCCACATCACTGGCCGGCAGAAAGATTTTGAACCTTGCTGGTACACATAGAGCAATAAGCTGTATTTTTCCACCTTCCTAGCTTTAAGATAATGACTGCAGCTATATAATATTATTTTCCACTAAAGTTCCTTGTGAAAGGAAAAAAAAATCCCATGTGAAAAGCTAGGTAATAAGTTTCACACTGCACAATCTTACAGAGTTAGTGGTGATATTTTCACTAAGATACATGTTAAGCAGAGACAGTTCTTTTTAACATAGGAAATTTGTCTCCCACAGATCTCAGTTTCACTTAGATCTTTTTTTAGACTTCCAAAATTGTTTGGCATTTTTGTTCAACCATATGAAAGAACTGGGTGTCTGTGTGTGCAATAATAAATACAATCTAAGTCAAACAACATCAAGGGCAAATGTGTCCTGTGAAATATTTTTTCAGTTACTCTGAAAGCTGTCTAAAAAAGCATTTATTCAGATTTAAAGTGCACTCCTAGCAGTACCTGAAAAAGTAGGTTCTTATATCAACATTTAAAGGGCATTCCCCTTTCTTTCCATGAGCAATAACCACATGCATAAGTAACATAGATACATACAATTAACAATTAAGTCATGCAAAGTGCTGCATGCTCTCAATTCTCACAAGGCTAGTGGGATTTGAGGGTACTTGGTATCTTGCAGGAAGCACTCAAAGCCATTCACGATTGACCAAGAATTTGCCACTAGTCCAGGATACTATTTATATGTAATTTATATTTGCAGTTTATACTATGACAGCATGACTTTCCTTTGTAAACTCCCACAATGATAGACACTTGAAAGTGAATCATAAGGTTAAATGGTATAAGCAAAACTAATCTTATCTGTCACAATGCATGCATTCACGGTAGCTGCTCAAGATTCAATATGGGCAAAAAGAAAGATATTAGAAGGAATCGTTCAGCCAAACAGGAATGCAGGGCCATATCCTTGTGTTCAGCTGAGCGTGTTCAGCAAAGGACATGGGGGCTTAGCTGGGCAGGTAGAGAAGCTGTAACACAGCCATCCCACTTCATCCCAGGCAAACCCCTTGGAAAAGATAATACTGTCTCAGACATCTCTTTTAGACACAGATACTGTGAGGGAACCCGAGAAGGCCATGAGAGAAACATGCACAACAAAAGTCTCACATAAGCATACGTTAAGCACTCAAAAGTTGGAAAATGCTAGAATGAAGGTTATTTGTGCCACATCCACTCTGCTCCCTTACACATTATGATAGTCTTAATTAAAAGACTGTGTACTATTTTTCTGACGCGCACCATACCACGAACACCTAGCAGTGAGATTCTGCTTGGGTTCTACACGTTACTCAGGAAGAAAGAGTCTAGTAATTAAAACAATGGTTACAGACAAGATAGTTAGGAATATATTTTTTCACACATACTGGATAGTATTCACTGGCGTGTATTGTCACTGGGTGATAGAGGAATGTAATTCAGATTCAAATGCAATGAAATAATGAAGACTATAATCTTAGTACTACATAGAGGGGGAAGAGTGAGATTTCCAAAAAATCTCAGTGGTGGCTTAACCCTGCTGCCAACCAAGTCAAAAGGAGTTTTACAAGGTTACTCACTGTGTGCAAAAACAACAAGAGTCCTGTGGTACCTTATAATATCTGTTAGTTTATAAGGTGCCACAAGGCTCTTGCTGTTTTTGAAGATGCAGACTAACTTGGCTACCCCTCTGATACTTATCACTGTGTGCAGTGACAGATTCTTTGAGAGAGGGTACTCCACTCAAGGTGAGAGTATCTCCCTGTTCTCTTGCCTGGAGATTTTCAGTGGCAGTTCTCATCGGGGTCATGAAGGTGCTCTTCATCTGTTGTGGAATTGTCTACACCTGTCTAACGTGTAATCAGATCCCCCTTAATTTCTTCTCTATTAGCATTCAGAATTTGAACTCTGAAGTAGAGAGGAGGCAGGTGAGCAATGGCACAACCACAGGCACATCCAACTTGAAGAACCTCAGTTACTCCATAAGAAGAGTAACCTTATTTTCTTTTGCAAGGGGTATCCCTAAGATGCCCTGCTTTTGGTGCTGGCTGAGCAATATGTCCCACTTTGGATGGAGGAGGCTTCAGATTTGCATAAGCACATGTAAGTACATGATAAAACAGTGAGACCTAGCAATGAGTCTTGAGCTTCAACCCTTGTTGATTGGATAGTATTGTATGAATGGGAGTGCAGGAGCCCTAGTGGCAGTTCTGCATATGTCCATAATACACACATTATTCAGGTACTGAAGTTGACAGGGATCTGGCAGAGCAGGTTTAGATCCCCCTTGTGGATTGCAGACCCTTGTATTGTTAGAAAGGTAGATGTACCCAGAAATCCATGGAGTAGGTCTCCGTTTGGAAACAGTTTAACCTTTAGCTTGTTCCACAGTGGAAATAAGAAGTCTCAGCCATTTTCTGAAGGGCTGAGGCCTATCAGATTAGAAGGCTAAGGCACACCTGACCTTCCAGAATATGTACTACAGCAAGGTTGCAACATTTGCGACTTTAACGCTCGCAAATTCAATTTGCAAGCAGCTGCCACTTCCCCAGGGCTCTGGGCAGGGAGCACTCGCGGCTGACACTTCCCCCAAGCTCCAGGTGAGGAGTGCCCATAGACGTTGCTTCCCCGGTGCTCCGGGGTAGGGAGAGCCAGCAGTCACCGCTTCCCCAGGGCTCCAGGTGGGGAGCGCTGACACCTGCCGACTCGCTGGGGCCCCGGGCAGAAGCGTCGGCAGCTGCTGCCTCGCTGGGGCTCCAGACGAATGATATTCGTGAAATTCAACATCCGCGAGGGTTCTCAAGACTGAATCTTCACAAATGTTGCAACCCTACTACACTGAGTCCTCTGTATTCCCATGATGTTTAGGAAAGAATGAGGGAAGATGGATTGGTTGGCTCAAGTCAGGGGCTGGCGACCTTTAGTTCTGGAGCTGCTTGTGGCCTTGGCAGCCCTCAAGGAGGCAGCCAAAAGTCCAGTGGCACAGCAGAGGTGAGGCAGGCTGCCTGCATGCTGTGGCCCCACACTACTCCTGGAAGCAGCTGGCTGCTAGCACATCTCAGCATGCTCCTGATGAGGTGGGGTGAGGTGACTGTACCCTGTTTCCACCACCACATTACCATCTCCTCAGCTTCCATTAGCTGGGAAGTGCTTGTGGAGCTGAGACCTGCTACCCCCTTTTGCCAAGTAGGGTTGCCAGGTGTCTGGTATGGAACCGGACAGTCTGGTATTTGGGTTCTCTGTCCAGTTAAAAAAACCCAAAGAATACTCGACACATAAATGTTGGATATTTTCATTTTATTATAAGTTCCAGAGTAAATCTAAGGAACTTCCTGTGAGTGGGATATATGGTTATATAAAAACAGATGTCTTGGAGTTTGAGAGCCAAAAGTTAGTCCTCCAGTTCCACTGCTATCATCATCATTGCTAGTGTGGCCATCCTGAACTACTGTATCATTACAAATTTGTTAAGTTCTTGAGATCTAGATTAGCCCTCCATCCTCTGTTCCTTTTCTGGGTTAAGATTTAAACTCTCTATATTCTGATGGAGCCTGTTCCATGATGCCCGGATTTAGGAGGTGCCCAGATTTACTTTTTCCTGTATAAGAAGAGTCCTTAAAGAGATGGGGGGGTAGGGGCCATGGAAGTAAGTAGTATCAAATAGTCCCACATGGATTATTTCTGTAACCCATTTGTGCATGATGATGGATTTCCATGCTGAATAAAAAGTACTCAAATGGTGTCCAAACTGGAGGATAGTCAGTGAGGGCTTCCACACTGATGAATGGGGGATTTTGATCTTAGGATTTTGACCAAGTCCTCAAAATTGTTGTTTCACAGAGGACTGTTGGGACATCAATGACTGAGGCAGAGGTGCTCAATACTTTGTAGGTCTCTGTCTCTGCTGTTGTTCTACATATGTGACATATCTTGTGCAGTGGGAGGGATAATATTTACTCTGTTTTCCCTGGTTGCATAGTGTGTATCCCTAAAGTTCTTCCGGATGTGGAGGGCCTCATCCATCTTTCTTATAAACAAATTCTGGCCAAATTCTGCCCTGTGGATTGTACTTTGCTTGGGAAGCCAGGCAGGTGAGTCATGGTGCTCAGTGCATAAGTATAGTGATAACCAAGGAGCATGCCACTGAGTCTGCTGCATGTAGGGATGCCTAAAACACAGTTTGGGCAAGAAGATGGGCCTCAGAGAGGATGTCCTGGAACTAGTCCCTTTTGTCTTCTAGGATGTAATTAATAAATCTTGAGAGTTTGGAATAGTTTGTGTGGTTGTATTTAGCCATTCAAGCAGTATAAAAGTGTTGAATTGAAATTGCAGAGTGGTTACTGAGTAAATCTTGCAGCCAAAAAGATGTTTCCACTCCTTATTATACAGGATGGATCTGGATTGGTGTTGTCCACCATGCTGGTCAATTGAGTTAATTAAAGAGTTCAGTACCAGGTGTTAAAATAAAAAGCCCATCCCTTCTGAGATGTCTCTTTTTAAATCCACCTTCTTGCAAGTGGATGGTATAGTTGCCAGGGTCTGCCGTAAGCGCTTCAATTATTCAAAGCGCTATTTTTGACAACAAAGTTTGTGGAATGTCCAGTAGTTTAAGCTGGGACCCTGGAACCTGCTCTACAGGGATCTTTAGGGAATCCGTGAATCTTATGAAGAGCTCCTAGAAATGCCTGAAGGTGTCAGCAGCAGCGAAGGAATGAGTGAGGGAGGCAGACAGTCCCTGATGGTGCAGTCACCAATAGTGGTGGGTGAGATGTAATCCTTTAGTTGGAGGTCTGTGGCATTGTTGCTGGTATGCTGCCCATGTCCCAAAGTGGCATGATGTTGGAAGTGTCTTAGGTGGTAGCATACATAGATGGCCATAATAGATCTGGGTCTCAATCCTCTAATGAGATTTAAGTGTACAGGTGGGCCTAAGATTGCACAGTTTGGATGGGAGAGGAGTAGTGTGATGAAAAAACCCACTCTTCCTCCCCATTCTCTTTCACCTTACTAAACAGAGGTAGCCAGAGGTGAAGTGGGTTGACATGGTATTTGTATATAGCAGAGATACACTGGTACCAAAGAGTGATGATTCTGGCACCAATGAAACATATGGTTTCTGTGTTGCATAAAATGATGTTGTGCTGACAGTTTCAGCAACGAAGTGTTCAGTGCTGACAACACTGTTCCTTTTGCGGGCAATGGTGCAGACATCTGAGAACTCTGTAATATTGGCACAGGGGGTGGTGAACTAATGTGGGGACTGCCTTGGTGCTGCAGCTGCAAGGGGCTCCATGGGAACTGTAGTGGAGGAGGTGGGATTCTGTTTGCCCAGAGCTATCCCACTTGGGGTCTGCATGGTACCCGCAGAACTGGAGAATTCTGGCACCTTATATGTATTCAGCCACTATGCAGTTGCTATCAAGGATACACAATGAGCAAGTGAGTTTCTTTTTCAGTGTCTCTCTAATGAGGGAAGCCAATGCTCTTTCCTCAGCACCTTTTTGGAGAAGTGAGACTTCCTCTGTGAAGAGGGTGCAGTTTCTGGGGATCGTTATGCAGAGGGGTTTTGCTGGCTGTGACTGGATGTCAGGTGCAGAGACATCTCCCTTAGTATAGTCTGAAATGCAGAATTCTTGAGTCTTTGAGTTGCTTCAGTGAGAACATATTTATCACAGCTAAGCATCAGATAAAAATTGCCTCCCAGCAGGAAAGGCAGCACCTGAAGCCTGATGAACCAGCCATCACTCAAACTATACCGGTCAGTCCACAGTTTAAGGGGTAGGAAAATATATGTATATTTTTAATGAAAAAAAAAGACAGGGAAATAAAAATGGTAAGTAAATGTGACTTCTATATTAACACTACTGTAGAAAGCTCTTCTCAACGTTAAATAAAACTGTTTTCACACTGCTGCAACCTGCTGTGTGTGGGGGGGTGGTGTCGGTCATGCACACTAGATAAGCACTGATAATGGTGAGCTGGGAAGAATGCATGCATGATCCAGATACACTACTGCTCAAATTCTCCAATCAAAGGCACAGGGATGCACATTCACCTGAAGAGTACCACCGGGGGCACTCCTTAAAGAACAGTCATGACTTCAATGGGGACAAAATTAGGCCACTACCTAGAACTTTTCTGAGGAAGGGAAACCAATAACCACCACCCCAAAAGTATATTATAAAACATAAGCCCAGTTCTTCTCCCTTTGAAGTTAATGCCAAGCTCCCATTGGTTTAAATGGGTTCAGGATTGGCTAATTTGCTTAGGATCAGGCAAAACATTCATATGAGATACAGTAGGAACTATTCTCATTATTGTACTCATGAGGAAGCCAAACCAGAGAAAGTGAGCAACTTGCCCAAGGTAACAGGAGGAGTCAATGTAAGAACCTGAATTACAACACAGGAAATCCTAACCTGTATCCCTGCAAGAGGCCACATCTCTCCATTACTCCTGCTCCCATAATCCCACAGAAGCCAGCCAGTGTTAAAAATCACACACACTGAACAGCTTCCCAGTGCTCCCAAAGATGACAAAGTGAAGAGTGAGACTGACTGCATGCCCAATGGTGAACCATGCAGAGGTGAAAAGAAAACCCTGAGTTACCACAAGCAGGGAATATACCTGTTACAGGGGGTGGGGGGGGAGAACCCCTATGTTCTACACATTAATCATATTGATGAGTAATGAAATGAGAACCCAAACCACAAAAGTACTGTGTGTTTATTTTTAGAACACTCTCATTATTAAGGTAGGAAAAGGTGTAAGTATGTTTCAAATTGTTTCCTGCACTCTCAAGAGAAATTTCACACGTCTCATACATGATATACCACTTACACTTTGTGGCACATAAGAACAGTTTTCATCACATGAAGATTAACTACTAATCTACCCTGAACTGATCAAAAATTTACACAAAGCTTTTCTTCATACACTCAGAGATAACTGATATTTATTTAAACAAGCCCAACAACAAAGCCTTATAGCCACCAGCACTTTATAATTTGCACCACAGCTACTACCCACCTGTATAAAATATTTCCATTAGCTATGTCCCATTCACTATTTGTTTCTTGACACAAATTAGCAAGGTCACTGGGTCAGGAAATATTACTACTTATTTGTACAGTATTAGCAAAATGGAGACCGGATCCTGAATCAAAGTACTAATAATAGATACATTCAAAGCCTAAACAATGTGTCTTAGACTACCACTACACTAGGCAAAGTAAGTGGACCACAGATATACAAATCTAGTTACGCAACTGCTGTATCTACTGGGGAAGGTCAATGGGAGAGTACTTGTGAGGAGTACACGGGTCAACTGCGACCCCTAATAAGCTGATTTCATACATCCACACTAGACACACGAAAGTAAACCTGGAAGACTGACCGGGTCAGTCTTTTGGGGTAGTGGGGCCATAGCCCAAAACTGTTTACTCTAGTAATAACTGTAAACACTGATTTGGGGGAAACCTGGCATCCTGCATTTCATGCTGCTGACTCAATGCTTAAGTTTGAGATCTGAGATTTTACCTTTTCTGAAAATTCATCCTCTTCTCTGCAGTGGCGATGCCCAGAACCTGCCTATGTTTTCCCATGTGTTCTCTGGTTACACCCATTGCCCATGCCCTTAATAAGCTTTAATCAAACCTTCTACTTTTTAAATGCGCCTCCAGAAATTACTTCATATGTATGCAAGTCAGCTGGGAAGGGACTCTGTTTCATCGCAAGCTAGATCAGACTCAGTTTTAAGCAGAGATGGAACTGAGCTGAAAAGTTCCAATCCAAATATCCCTTAAATTCCTGCATTCAGCATTCTACTTATCATGGTAAATATGAAATGCAGCCAAGAATATTAGATCTGGATGCAGATATGGATTTTCCTAATGTCCAAGGAGGAATCTGAACTTAGTGATGCATTTTAGGCTCTACTTTTAAGAGAGCTGACTGACTCCAGCATTATTGTTCAGTAGTCTTATTAGACAAAAATGTTCTCAAAGGAGCCATTTCAGCGGTGTTTCTTAGGGAATGCACACACACATTTTCACTTTCATCTTCCTTTGTATGGCAAAGGGAGATGAGTACCAATGTTCAAACAATCAAGCACAGATCAATGAGGCACTGCCTAGCTCCGGAAGTGGCTTGGTGTAAATCTGTGATATGACTGATTTGCACTGTGGTCCAGTCTGCAACTACTGTCCACAATTACATCATGTCTCATACACTGAGAATGGAGAGATGAAGGCATCTCTCATTTACAGTTTTGAAATTACGTCGGCAAACCCTCCAATGATTGTGTCCAGGTCCCTGATCTGCACGAGCCTGTGAAGCAGCAGGGCGTTCAGCACATGGACCAGCTGCGGGGAGATGACATGGGCACCTGTGCATGATGATGCACCCCACCCTCTTGGCTCCCCATCCCTCCCTGGGCTCCCTCCTCCCGTGGCCCCCCCCCGGACCCCTTCCCTGGCCCCTCACCCAGGCCTCCCTACCTCCATGACAACAGCCCCAACAGTGGCCTTGCCCACACCAAACTGGTTTCCTGTGGATTGGTAGCTGTCTGGAGTGGCCAGCTTCCAGACAGTGATGCCGACCCCTCTCTTGACTGTGAGGGCATGCTGCATGTAGGTGTTGTGGTACCTCAGGGCAGGGGTGAGGCACTGGCAGAACTTGAGGAATGTCTGCTGGCACATCTGGAAATTCTGAAGTTAGTGGTCACTATCCCACTCCGCTAGGACCAAGTGCTCCCACAACTCTGCAGTGGTGGGGTAGCTCCATAGCTGGGGGAGCACCCCGCGCAGGGGACCAGGAGGGCCCCATGGTCTGGGGCAACCCCTTCTTCCCCCAAGGAGGTGCTGGGTGGCCTCCTGCACAGCACTGAGCAGGGCAGCTCCTGCCTTGGTGACAGCCCTGAGGGCTTCTGGCTGCTGCTGGGGGTCCATAGCTGCATGCACTGGGTCTGGGAGCCTGGTTTCAGCTCCACAGGCCATGTGCTGTGCGGGTCAAGTGTGTTTGGGAGGGGCCCTTTAAAGGAGTCGCTTGCTGTTCCCTAGAAGGGCTAGTCCACCGTGACCCCAACTGCAGGTTTTCATGGCCCCTTATTTTGAAAGGGGATGCTTTTGTGTGTAGATGCTCTCCTGGGGGCTCCTTTTGATGTTGCGCATTGCTGTATCTACGGCACCAGCCCTGAAGGATGTGGGGATGCTACACATCGATGCTGCTGATTTCGATGTCTCTACATTGAAATTCATTATGTCGATGTAGCATTCTAGTGCAGATGTAGCTGAAGTGTTTGAGTGGTATATTACATGACAATATGTCACATTGACTCAGCTTTTCCCCCTCTATTTGCTTGTTTGTGTACATTTAAAGTGCACTGAATAAACTATTCAGCACTTGAAGTTAAGACATTTACATTAAGTTTCCACATGTAGCATTTCACTGAATGGATTCCATACCAGGAGACATTCCTTCACTTTCCCATTAGAGTAATGGTATGCATTTTCCATTGGTGTGAAATCCCTCCAAGTGAAATAAACATTCAATATGGTTTTTCACTTTTCCATATTATGCTGCTATGGGTTGTAAATCAATATATTATCTCTCCTGCATGTTTATTTAATGTGTATCCTGTAGTATCGTGAAGGAAATGTGTATTTAGAAAATTGTCAATTCCCCAAATTTTTATTGAAAATATTTTGCAGATAAGATCTAGTTCTTATATAAAAAGCTGGAATATCAGTAAATTTTAAATGGCTATATGAAGTTTAAGAAGATAAATTATTTTTGTAATTGTAACAGTGACCTGCCCTTTCTGTGGTTAAAGAGGGACCGTCCCACTGATGATGCACTTACTGTTCCCCGCCTCTCCTTACTGGGACTCAGCTTGCACAGGAGTCCTATTGACCTACTGGTATTAAGAGACTAATAAAAAAAGTTAAGCATTTAAAAAAAAAGTTTAAAATTCTATTGGCAAGATCAAAGGGGTTAACATTACCTCATAACACTTTACTCTTATTGGTTTGCTTCTCAGTCTTTAAATTATTATATCCCTACATTTGTCTGTGAATGTGGGAGAAAATGCATTCTCTCATTCAGTGGTGGAAGATATGAGTGAAATTGCTATGATGCAAATGCCACAAACAAATCACTATCAATCTTTCCTTCAGTAAGGTATGGAAAGTAAAAAGTACAGTAATTTGAATAAATGTGGGAAGACATTCACAGACAAGTTTCTCCATTGCTTTTGCTATTACATTTGTCAATGAGAAACTCCAGATGGTGAGTGAAAACTCAGTGCTAGAATTTCAACATTTTTTTCCATTATACATTCCCTCTAATTGCTTTAATTTGTACTTATTCAAATAGGGAATCACCCAAAACAAGCATTCTCCAATGCAGCTATTCATGTATTTTAAAATGTGACTTTGTGGTTTAATAAGGTTCCTGTTGTACCAAGGTTTCAAATATTAAAAAAAACAAAACAAAACAAAAAAACACCTCTAATCAGATCACTGTGGTCCCATCAAAAACCTCTAACTGTACGACTGCAAGTTTCAATTTCCTGAACTATTTCATTACTGCTGAGTAGCGTGAACGGAAAATTGCATGTGTGAAAATCATGGATGAGATGATCTTAGGGTCCTTCCATTACTGCAGTTTCTCTGAGATTATAATCTCCTGTTTTAAAAATAGCTTATATTCCCCTCTATTGGGAGGAACCACCCCATGAATCTGCTGATGCTCTGTAAATCTTGCCTCCACGTAGAAAACTATTCCCAAGCAAGTAAGAGCTACTGCAAAGGTGTGAACTCACCCTTCCTATACTTAACTCATTCAGTGAGGCATGAGCTGCAAAGCCTTAACAGTGTTATACATGGGTAGTCTAATAAACACTAACAGTGACAAATGTTTAATGAGCCTACAATAAATGCAACAACAATTGCTAATACAAAGGGCAACACAAACTAATTTGAACCACATGGACTATTCAAGAGAAGGGGTACAAAAAAAAAAAAAAAAGAGTCCACAGATCCAGTTTTTCATTCCCACCATCCAAAACAAAACAAAGCAAAAAGCCAGCAGCTTCACCACCATTAAGTAAAAGCATAAAGTGTTTTCAATCAGTGGTTGTACAGTACCTAGTACAATAGATTCCTGACCTGATACGATGCTGAAGCACTACTGTAATACAAATAATTAAAACAAAAATAGCTAAAAAGAGGCAAAAACAGATCAGAGTATCACTCAGAGGCTAACCACAGATGTACTTTGGCATATGTTGGAGACAGGGAAACAGGCACAAATTTTCAAAAGTAGCCTCTCATTATGCACATCCACCTTTATGTTCCTACAGTCCTATTTTATGAGATACCATGGGAACAGCAGCATCTCTGGGTATCTAACTCCACACCAGGTCCCTGATCCATGACTTGTGTCCATAGATGACAAAAAGACATATCTAAAACCATCTCAAAGAAAAACAATTACTTGAAGGCAAGTAACTTTTTTTTTCTTCTTTGCTGATTGCACATATGTCCTCTCCACTGCAGGTGACTCCCAAGCTGTTCTCAGAAAAGGTGGGGATTGGTGTCTCTACCTATGCCAGCTTTCCCACACACACATCTTCTCTTGATGTAACGGTTATTTCATAATGTCTAGCAAACTTGTGGGCTGATGATCAACTCACTGATCTGCAGTTATCCACAGTAGGGTCACTAACCACAATCCCATGGAGCTGGTGCACACCCTAGTTGAGTGCTCAGACATCTTTCCATTTGGCTTAACACCTCTGGAAACACAGCACATGACAATGTACTTGTTTTGCATCAGACTTAAAAAGCTGGAAAGAAATGCCAAAGAAGCTTTGTTCTATCCAGGTAAAATGACAGATCACGGTAGTCAGCAGGCCAAATCCTGGATTGCAAGATACTTGTAAACTGACTGCGAAATCTTTTCATCATCACATTGTTAATCTGGTTTGAAAAATGTTCTCTGGACCTTGACTGGACTTCAGTCAAAAAATCTGGACCTTGACAAAAAGTAATTGACTACTCCTGTGGTAGCTGAATTAAGCTAATAGATTAAAAAGAAATGCCCAGAGAACAAGATGAATACCACTAGCTAATTTAACTAACTATACATTTTCTTCACCAACCAACAAGGCTGTAGAGGACAAATTCTCCAACTATGGAAGGAACCGTAGACAAGGTGGCTCCAACTGTCAGAGACCAAGCTCAGGGCACAAGCAAGCCAGGGTGCATGCATGGGTTCACATACAATCAGTGCTAGAGCAAACTTTCTTGCACCCATGCACAAAATGTACATAAGCCAACAGCAAACCACGGATACATGCAGATCGCTCAAAAAAGAAACGCTGATATTTTAGTTAATAAAATGCTCTTAAGTTTTGCCCCTTAAAATCATATTTGTTGGAGTTATTGCTAGCTAAGGCCATCCGAGTCACTCTGCTGAGTGACAAATGAAGAACCATCTTGAATTGAGAAGTTCTTGCCTTCATTTTTTCCAGTGTTTACTGGGATAGCTCTCAGTAATTCAGCTAGAGAGAGTAGCGAGTAATGTTCTAAGGTCCATATCTTGAAGAAAGAGCCACAGACGCCCAGTATTTCAGAGATGGCTATCAAAAACTTGATTTTCAACATTCAGCACAAGACAAAAGGGACAACTTGCAAACTGTATCCATCTTCTTATAGACTAAAACTCATCAAGCAATAAGACTACCATTGCTCAACCAAACATACTAGCTGACTACCCTATCCCATTATCAATACTGCTCTCTTCTCCAGATTAAGTTTCAGACACTTGTCTCAAAACAAACTGGGACAGTGGATGCAAATACTGGAAAGTTACAGCAATTTGTAAAACAGACTTTAACACTGATATTTTTTCTTAAACACTTTGGCTACGCCTACACTGCACCCTAAACTTGAAATAAGATACACAATTTACACTAAACAAATTGCTATCTTGTTTCAAGTTTATCCCAAAATAGGCTATTTCTGCATTTGGTGCTGTCTAAACAGCACCAAATACCAAAACAATGCATTATTTTGAAGCATCCCTTAATCCTCCTGCAATGAGGAGTACAGGAATACTGAAACAGCGCACCCCTTATTTCAAAAAATATTTGAAATAATAGGTGTTTCAAAGATGCAGAAGAACTATTTCAAGATATTGAGGTATCCCAAAATACAGCTTCTGTGTAGGCATAGCCTTTTGCAAGCATTGATTGGATTATAAGTGGTCACAGCAATCTTTCTCTGAAAGTAAACAGCGAAACTGAGTTGAAAATTGAGCTATGTCAAGAAAATGTGCTTACATTGCCTTTTTCATCTTTGGCTTTCAACGTTTGCACAAAAGGAGGGCCTGATTATAAGTTTCTGATCTTCTCAGACTGCACATGCCTCAACCTGATTGGAATCTTAGAACACTCATATGCATTAGATCAAAAGTATCTCCATTTTAGGGATGGAGAAACTTTTCCCTGGCCAGCCCCACCCTAGTGAAATGAACCAGGAAGAACCTCGTTTGCTCAGAACTGTTTTGCTTATGTCAACGAATGGCATATTCTGAATTGTCCTGAACAGACCGAAGGGGTGAGCAGAGAGTGCATATCACACATCATAAAAAAAACCAAACACCTCATAGTACTACCACAGATAAGAGTCACTGAACAGGAAATTTCCCTATGACTGTTACCCACATCACCTAACAGATGCAGTAGAAATTGAATTCCACTAACTGTGGAACTTTGAGAAGTTTAGATGAAATCATCTTTCAGTTTTTATTTGACTTCTAGAATGATGGTCCTTTCCTTGTACTGTATAGCAAGTTCAGTTGTTAGGGGGCAACTGAAAGATGGACATTAAAATTCTCATCACCACTCTGGAAGCCTCCCACCTCACAGGGTCCTAGAGCCTGAGCTCCAGCCCAAGCTCTGACATCCGTGAAGCAATAAGGTGACCCTAGTCAGAGCCGCATAAGCCCAAGACAACTGGCAAAGGCCAGCTGTGGGCCTTTCTTTGCTGCGCAAACTTACCCCCTGAGACCACATCTTAAGTGTCCTGCCGTTTACCCCTACATAATTCTCTTTACTGAATTGAGAACCAAGGTTGATAGCCAGCTATTATTTTTTATTTTGCTTGATGCAGTAACATTGAAAAAGACATGATCTGCCTCCAGCCGCTTATATCTCAAATTACATTTATAGAGTTTCCCCTAAGAATTAAATTTCTTTCTTTTTGATGCTGCAGAAAACTGCTTGGTTTAGAACAACTCAAACATCTTCCAGTATTAGATAAAAGGAGCAGTAAAATAGTTTGTAAAGCACTGGAGAGGCACAGAAGGCATTAATTTATTCACACATTTTTAGAATGCTTATTTGCCCAGTTTTATTCTATCCCTATCCCAATGTTTATCAATTAGATGAATATTTGCATAGACAGGCAATCTCCATTCTAGAAGCATATGTCTTTATTGCAGAGTTAATTTGGGCTATTGGTGCAGGGGCTAGCCTAGTTCAGATACTAGTGGCCACACTGCAAAGTCATATGAAAGTGTGTTCCTCCTGGGGCTGCACTCATTCAGGTCATACCTTATGGTTTCTAGTGCTGCTATAAGATAAGCTGTTCTGTAATTTTCCCCCAGTGACTAAAGTGAGATCTTGTTTGGCCTTTTGGTCACACAAAGTGATTGTGGGAAGACAATGAGCACTCAAGTGTGCTAATTCACACTACAAGGTGAATGGGTTTCAAATCAAGTGTAAGCAGTACCAGGCCTTGAGCTTACCTCCCAAAATGGACTAGTTAGGTTGGGTGTAAAGCACTAGTACACTTAGGAGTGGTTTGTGCGTGCAGGAATTGGGCTTGGGGAAACACCTGGGTAAGAGCTCAAGTTAATTTGTCATGGAAGGCAAGCCTGATGGTCTGCTCCACTCACAGAAGGCATGATACCTCTTCCTGGCTATTCTGGGAGATCTCTCTCCCCACAATGACAAACCATTCCGCCACCTCTGCCTCTTTGTCTGGAGCCCCTCTCTCACTCTAGGACCTGCTATGGCTTCTCCATGACTCAGCCCCCTGGTGAGCTCAGCATTGTGATTTCCACTGTGCTAAGCTCTTCTGTGCAGATTTACAGAACACTGCAAATCTCACACCCAGGACTGAGCCTGGGCAGATTCAAAGATGGCTAAGTCAGTTTCAGCATACCCTTAGAAATGATGATGTCCGAAAAAGCATTGACCAAAACAATGCATCTGTTAATTATGTCCATGCCAGATGATGTGGCTTGGGAAACACTGGGATATTGCTGCCAGAAAGCAATGTTCTGCTGGAGACAATTCTTGAAAGTAACACCTTTCACAGGATCATTGGGTATTTACACATCTAAAAGACATACACTGAACTGACAACTGTTTGCACCAGAAAAGAGGGAAGTTCAGTTAGTTTTGGGCCAAGCATTAAATTATATGACAAAGAGCAAAAAGACTTTACAGGTCAGAATAATGACATGTATATAAAAACACTTTGGAAATTCCTACTTGTATGTATAGTACAACAAAAATATACCGTTTCCTTTGGCAAATAATACTTTTGATCCTTCAATAACTTCAGAAATACATTCATACAGATACCAAGACCATCTAGAGTTACACTAATTGAACACAAATGAGACAAATAAAATGTCATGTTTCACCCACCTTCTAATAGGGTCAAGAAAGGTTACTTTCCGCATGGGCACATAGTTCCATAATTACTACAGATGGTTAAACTACTTGTACATAAGTATTGTATACTTCAATGAAAAATGACTTTTCAAATCAAGAAATTTTCATGAAAAGTAAAATTTAACGTTTTTTATTGTTTTAGACAAAAAGCCCCTGACATTTTTCACAGGAAAAATGTCATTTCTTAACCACTTCTAACAATTACTCATTAGGATGTTTTGTACCTACTTCTGAAGTAGCTAGTAGTCACCTTAGTCAGATATGTGCTATTAACTTGATGAACCACTATCCAATCCACTATGAAAATGCTTATATTTCTTACTTTATCCAAGCCGACAACTTCCCTCGGACTCTTATGTCCCAAAAACTTGAGCACTCTCAGAGCTGTTCTCCTGCATCCCCTATATCCGTAGGGTCATTGGCAAAGCACATCTAACTCTTTCCCAGCAGAATCAATCTTAACAACAGGGTGAGATACGTCTAGCTAACACCGCAAGCATGTACATGTTCTCCACTACAATATCTCGAGTTATTCCATTTCCCTAGTAACATGTTGTCCATTATATTTGAAGTGAAAAATGTTTGATTATAGTAGCCTCTGGCAAAAGGGTACACAGTATGAAAATACAAATTTCTGACAACCACTTTTGCGTTGACAAGCTACTTTTGGCTAAAAAAGGAGTGCAGGAGTTAGTTAAATAATTTATGACTTTTTAAAAATAATGTTGTGATAGCCTAGAGTTAGGTATTACACTTCACGGAGTAGAAATCAAAATTAAATAAATACGGTGTCCTGTATAGCTATACAGCTTCAAATTAATACTAACAAATTTCAGTTGTCATCTATGTTCCCATCCTCCTTTTTTCTGTCTAAATTTTCAATATAATGTACAGGCTGTATCAATAGCTATAGTTAATAATTAATGAAAAAAGCAAACAAAAATGCTAACCGCCTTTAAATTTTGATAATTGTCTAATACTAATCACAAATATTGGCCTCAGTGATGCATTCAGAGCTCCATGGATGGACATTTATACATGCACTGTACCTCACTGAAGGGTACTACAAGGATCCTCAGTTTAGAATGTGAATGGAGAACAGGGGCCAGCTAAAAACTTTAAAATAAAACTTCTATCAAATTTGTGATCCGAAAACATAATACATCTCTTCCTTATTCTACCATAAAAAGCAGTTGATTTTCTTTAGTATCTTAAAAGAGTGAACCTAGGACAGAACTAGAATGAGTTAAAAGCAACAGATTATGATCACAGGCTGATGCTTATCATACTTGTCAGGCACATGAACTCGTTGTGGTTCCTACAACTCTGACAGTAATCTTCTTAAATTAAATATACAGTAGGAGTTTGAAAAAACTCCCACAGAATGAATATAATATACAAAACAAGACAACAGCAGGGACACTCTTAAATGCTTTGTTCTCGTGATGGGAAAAAGATGTGAGCAGCTTGACAGATCTGTTCCCTAAACCATCAATGAAAGTAAAATTTCTTTTCAAACTCACCTATCACCAACTTCAAATGGAAAAAAAATAAAAAACAAGCTTTCAGTTCAGAAAGTTGCATAGGAGAGTAAAGTAAACATTAAAAGTTGAAAAACAACAAGAAGTCCTGTGGCACCTTATAGAAAGTTTATGCTCCAAAATATCTGTTAGTCTTTTAGGTGCCACAGGACTTCTTGTTGTTTTTGACGATACAGATTAACACGGCTACTTCTCTGATACTTGTCATCATGCAAGGCACTGCATTTAGCCCCATTTAGGGTTGAGTACATATTGCAAACTTTTGATCCAGACCGGAACTTTTGCAGAGTTTGAAGATGTGCAGATTGGCAAGGGGGATGTAGGCTTGGTGTATTACGTTTTATTTTATTTGGATTTCTACAAGTGTCTCTCTTTTATGCTAGGCGCATGTACATTAAAAATTATGAACTCAGACAAATAAACCAATATGAGAATATAAACTCTCCTTGGCCCATCTAGCTGGCAGGATCCACTCCCTTTAGCCAACTCGCATCCTTTCTATCCATTCCTGAAAACAAGGGAAAGGAGATAGACCTTGCTATTTCTCCTGAGACTCAAAAGACTTTCGACTATATACTTCCTTTTAGCTCTGTCACTGTAGTTGTTTTTTTATTTAAAGTTCCAGCTGCTGGAATCATTCAATTGTATAAGAATTTCAGCTTTTGCTTTGAAAATGTTCATAATTGTTGAGAAAAATGTTGAAAATGAAACCTGAGTGCACCCTAAACATTAAAAAATCAGAAATAAAAACTGAAGGTTTTTCTTAAAGATGATCTTATGATTTTGGGGCATGGGAATTGCAATGCTATTTTTATCACATCAGATCCCAAGTATCAGAGAGGTAGTCACGTCAGTCTATATCTGCAAAATAGCAAGATGTCCTATTACCTGTTATACAGACTAACAGAATTATTGGAGCATAAGCTTTCGTGGGCAAAGACCCACTTCGTCAGATGCATTCATGCATGCATCTGATGAAGTGGGTCTTTGCATCAGATCGCAAGGCACTTTAGAATCACTATATTCAGGAGTTATTTCACTTTCTTTTAAAATGCAGTTACCTGGAATACAGAAAGAGAAGCTATTTTTACCCAGCACAGCCCTACAGGAAAGGAAGCAAGAAACCTCTTTCCACTACATAAATAATTTAGATAGAACATAATTACTCAAATTGGAATGCAAGTACAGCACCAAGTCCAACATTCCTACTCTTTCAAAAATACCATATGATATTTAATGATTAAACTAGACTTCACCCCTGCTTCAGATCTCTTCTGAAAGATGCCATCTCTAACAGCACAGGGGCCCCTAAAAGTACAGTGAAACAAGGGTCATCAGGGACTCAAAGGGAAGAATAGCACCTACTGACTTTGGCTTCTCTTACAGGCTACAGCTATACTATAGTGGCTATTTTGAGATACAAATGTATCCCGAAATAGCAACTACACAGCTAAACACAGCACTTGAAATAAAAGCACTATTTCAAGCATGGTATTATGGTTCTGGTACCCCTCATTGTACAAGGGATAGCGAATACTTCGAAATAGCCACCTATTTTTAACTTTGGTGACATATGGATGGCATTAAGTTCAAAATCAGTTAACTGTAAATAAATATGCAATTTGCATTGAGCAAACTGCATAAGTTATTTCAAATTATGGCTACAGTGTAGCTATAGCGACACGAAAAATATATTATCTGTAAATCACTGCTGGGCAGCTCCACTGTTGGTTGCAATGGCAGAAACTAAAGCAGTGGTCAGCAACGTTTCTGAAGCAGAGTGGAAACGTGACCTTTTGACCTTTATGTACAGTCCAACAGCTGGTGATACTTTTTCAAGTCACTATTAGTCCTACTTACAACAGCTTCATTAATAAATTAAGAGGCAGAGCTTTACCATTTCAGTCTTTAAATCTCCATCCGGGGTTTTTAAATATCTAAAAATGTCTAGGATTTCTACAATAAGGAACTTCCATTTAAATCGTAACGAGCAATGATCTTAAAGGGAATTTTGCTTAAGGATTTCAGGATGAAACCCCACACACAATGGGATTAAGTCCTGAGCCAAATAAAGCCAAAATTATTACTGAGTTCAGTGGCAACAGGGGTTTCAACCAAAAGTCAAATGCTCAGTTGATGTAATTTAGCACAGCTCCAAAGTCTGAAGCTGTGCTAAATTACATCAACTGAAGTTCTGATTCAAAGCAATAAACAATCACTCCAAAGGAGGAACTGGGTGAACATGTTTACAAAGCAAAAAATACCTACACTAGTGTACCCAACATTGCTTTTATAAAGCAGTTATTTCATATTTAGAAAGATGATTAACTCACAACCAGTTTACAAGAAGAAAGTTCTAAACCACACTTTGATCCTGCTACTCACCTGACTTCCCCAAATACACATTCATTCTGTGATCCTCAATGCCACACTCATGCCCAGCCAAGCATGGAGGCAGAGAGCAGAGCCCTGTTTCAAAGCATGTGGGGGTCAGGGGGAAACAACAGGATCCCGTGTAGGTCATGGGATCCCAGAGTAGGACCAGAACAGGCACAAGGGAGAGCCCTGGGAGGGAGGTTATGAAGTAGACCGTTGAGCATATGTTGGGTGGGACTGGTCACAGATCAGTGCCCCCAGCAAGTCCTGTGGGGGGAATTCACAGAGCAGAGCCCGGGCATGTGCTGGGAGGGATGGGCTCAGGAAGCAGGGCACTGGCCATGAGTGCTTGGGATCGGGTGACAGTGGGGCCCCAAGCACAAGTGTTGGGGATGACAGCATACACTCCCCAGTACTAGCATTTGGGTCAGTCTGGGAGAAGAGCTGGGACACAAGAGTCAGGGAGCAAGCCCCCAGGCACATGCGTGTAGGAGAATGCTGTTGCTGGGAGGGTGACAATGGGGCAGTGAGCACAGGGGCCCACTAGCCTGCTGTTGGCAGGGAGGGCCTGCATGGGTGGGCAGTCTCAGTGCAGCCAGAGCTGGCGTGGCCCCTGCAGCATGTACAAGTGGTTGCAGGAAGGGACAGCCTGCTCCAGCCACCCTTGTACTCTCCAAGCAAGCCTAACCACTGGCCACACAGCTCACAGGAGTGTGGTTGCACAGGGGCCTCCATTCATGTTTGTTCTCTCAGCTGCCTCTCACTCAGGCTGAGGCTGACAGAGGCAAACTCTTTCTGGCAGTAGTGATGGGATCTGGCTGGCCGCAGCCTCTCTGAAGCAGCAGGGGCATCTTTGGTGGGCCAAAGCATGAGCACTGTCAGCTGAATAGGGAAGGGCCCCTCATCAATGTGTTTTCATCGGTGTCTAACTGCTCCCCCTGTCCACTGAGAGTCAGTGAGTAAAATAGCATCAGCAAGGGAGCTGCTGCACCAGGGAGCTGCACGCAGGGAAGAGGGGCAGGGAAAGGCTCCCACCACCTGCCAATCAGCTTGTGTACCAAGACTGGCATGTGTGCTGGGGCTGCCAACCTCTGATCTAGAGTATGGCCGGGAGACAGGTGTTTTTAAACACCAGGTTGTTGTATGTGCCAGAGTCCTGTCTATCCTACAATTTCCACTATTGCTATAATTAAACAGGTCCAAGTTTTGCTGCTGTAAATGTAGTCTCTCTTTGATGCTGATTACTGATGTTCCTTGGAGTTTTTCTGTTCAAGTACCGACCCAGACCAGTTTGTAAGAGCTGACAGTGCCCAAAGTGATACTGGTAGGAACTAGTGAATAGTTTTGAAAGTAGCTCCTTGTCTGAAGATTGTTCTTTAAAACAACAATCCACAAGTACAACTACTTATAAATCCATGGGAACATTTAGGCATGTATATCAGGAACCCTATGGTCTTGAGGTTCATTACAGCAGACAACTCAATTTCCATTGTCTGATTTGTGCCACAGTAGAAGTTCAGAATTACAAACACCAGGGTTTCCAGTTATCTCCATACAACATTTGGAATCAGAAGCATGGAAACAGGCAGCAGAAACAAAAAAGCAAATGCAGAGTACTTTGTTACTACTAGAAATAGAGGGAAAATAGCATTTTTCTGGCATATTATACAGTTTCCAGGTTACATTAAGTCAACATTTAGTTGTAAACTTTTGAAAGAACAACCATAATATTCTATGTTATTTAGAGTTTGGAACGTTTCAAAGTTACCAAACAACATCTACTCACAAGGGCATTTAAAACTCTGAGGTCCTACTGTACGTAGGATAAAAAGGCTGGCACTCATTTTATCATGTACTTTGGAACGTGCTTAAACAAAATTAAGTTTAGGTATAAGTACAAGAATTCAGATAAATGTGAGGTACAAGGGAGATAGGAAGGTCTGAACTGATCCCTGAATGAATTTGAACCAATGGTTCTAAGAGGTTCAATATTCCCAACCTGACACTTTGTCCACTAATTCAACCCTTCTGATACAATATACTTACGAAAGTACCTAGGACAAAGAATTATAGAAGCATAGGACTGGATGGGATCTCAATAGGTCATCTAATGAGGAAGGACTAAGCATCATCTAGACAAGTGGTAGAAACCTGTAGGCTGCATGCAGCCCACTGGTGCTCCATTTGTGACCTGTGGACCTGGCTTCCCTCCACCCCCACGCACTTCTTGTGCATGGGGGTACCAGAGCCCTACACTTCCTATGCCCCTTTCTCCCCCAGCACTTTTAGAGGAGCCACAAATATCCTTATTTCCAGAATAGGTCAACTCTGCCATGAAGCCTCTGGGGGTTCCATGCCAGTCCCAAGCCTGGACAGAGGAGGAGGGTTGGTCAGATCAGTGACGATGTGCTGACCGTGAAACAACAATATGAATGAAATCTAATGCCAGTACAACTAAATGATAAAAGATGCCAGCTCAGATGTCACCCAGATAAACAAGGTCCGCAACACCAATTGAGCGATTGGGGTTGGGTCGATAAGTTGGCTACTGAAAGAAAATTACAAAATTACAACTAACACATATGTTATCAGTTGCAACATGGAATGTCCAAACTCTGTGGAACACTGGAAAATTAGAGCTGCTTCAGAAGGAGACGGAGAGATACTGATGTGTTATACTTGGACTGGTGGAGATATACTGGATGGTACTGGGAGAGATGTTCAGTTGCGAAGTCATTTGGTCAGTGAACGAAATGAGGCATGAAGAAGGAGTCAGATTTCTTCTAAGCAACAGAGCTAGAAGAGCATTATTAGGATACAAACTGGTGAGTGCAAGAATGATGGTAGTGAGATTCGAAACAAAACCGTTCGACATCTTGGTCATTCGGGTGTGTGCACCCATGTTCAATAATACGGAGGAAGAAATTGAGCTATATTATAAAGATTTGACAAAGAGGCTGAAGGAGATACTGAAGAGAGATGTACTGATCATTGGAGAAGATTGGAACATGAAGGTCGCAAAAGATAACGAATATTGGGAGAGAGTCATGGGAAGGTTTCGATACAGAGAAAAAAAGAACGAGGTGATAAACTACCAGAGTTTGCTACAGAGCATAAAATGGTGATCTGCAACGTGAGATTCCAAAAACACAACTGTAGGAAGTGGACATGGCAATTGAATGATGGGAAGTCCAAAAACATGATAGATATGATTTTGATAAGAAGATGGGTAACATCAGTACAGCAGTGTCAAACTTTCCAAGGAGCAGATATAAACTCACACCACAGTCTCGTGATTGCAAGCAGCAAAGAAAATGAAAAATAAAGCATAAGACACAGTTTAAGAAGAGAAGAGACATTGAGAGGCTAGGCGAGGAAGAAATAAGGAATGTGTACAGAGCAGCGCTCCAAAAGATTAGATCTTTGCCTGTGGCCACATTCCTAGATATGAGAGTCGAAGGGATAGCCATGGTGATAGAGAGGCAATTGAGCAAACTGTTCCAGAAGAAAAGATCAAGAAGTGGATTATGCAGGAGACACTGAAGTTGGTCCAACAGAAGAGAGCACTGAAGATCAAAGGGACATTTCCGAGAGGGCAGAACAGCAATATTGGGTGAAATGCAAACAGCTAAGGAAAGTGACCAGAAAGGATAAGGCAAAATGGTTAGAGGAGCAGTGTAAAGATACAGAGAGGTATTATGGTGAATGTAAGACCAGGGAGGTGCATAAAATTATTAGGAATATTTATAGGAAGTGGCAGCTGAAGCAGATGGCAATCAAAGATGAGAACAAAGAGGTGCTCATTAACAAGGAGGATATTGTGCAGCAAGGAACGAGATATTACACCACTCTACACAAAGCACTGTTAGACCCAAGTGTCTCAGAGAGACTGATCAAAGAACTGAAAGGGATATTTCCACTGAGCATAGGCAGCAAGACCGGTATTTCGGAGGAGGAAATAGAAAGAGCAGTGAATTGACTGAACAACAACAAGAGCTCTGGAAATGAGAAGATCACAGGAGAGATGAGCAAATATGGTGGAGAAAGTATAATTCAGGAAATACACCGTCTATGTAATACAGCATGGAAAGAAGGGAAGGCACCTAAGGAATGGACAAGATCTGTGCTAGTGACAATACACAAGAAAGGAAGTACACTAGAGTAGGAGAACTACAGAACAACTGCCCGAACAAGATATCTAGGCAAGATGCTGATAATGATACTGACAGAGAGACTAAGATCGCAGATAGAACAACATCTAGCAACATGCAAGTGGGGTTCAGGGAAGATAGAAGTACCATACAGATATTGGCACTAAGACTGATAGTGGAGAAAGCTCAAAGAAAGAACAAGAACATATACACTTGTTTTGTTGATTTTCAGAAGGCATTTGGACAGTACAGATCAGGAAGGGACCTGGGCAGTGTTGGAGTCATATGGAGTGGATAGCAGACTGATACGATTGTTGAAGGATATCAGTGACAATGTAGAGTCAGCACTGAGAATGTGCAGGGAGTCGAGAAGTTGGTTTAAAACAAGTAGCGGTACAAGACAAGGAGATCTGATATCGCCAAGTATCTTCATTACGCATCTAAAGAGAGCAAGGGACAAGATCAAGGAAGAGACAGAAGGGGTATCTGTGCATGGGAAAAGAATTAACAACTTAAGGTTTATGGATGGTATAGTTATCATTGAGGAAGATAAGGAGAAGCTAGTGAAAATGGTGCAGGTGCTAAACGAGCAAGGGAAGTGGTATGGACTGATTATGAATATTGATAAAACAAAACCAATGGTATTTGGAGATAAGGAAATAAGAAGGAAGATCAGCGTATATGGGATTGAATTGGAGAATGTAGAGAAGTACACATATCTGGTGAGCAACATAATGTATGATCTAGACTGTAAGAAGGAAATAGCGACTAGAATAGCAAAGCATTAGCGAGTTTGAAGGCGATGGATAAGATCTGGAAAAGCAAGCAATTAGCTTAAGAACGAAGCTGAGCATCTTGAATATGTATGTTCAGCATGTTGTATGGATGTGAGACATGGGCTACGTCTACACGTGAAGCCAACATCGAAATAGCTTATTTCGATGTAGCAACATCGAAATAGGCTATTTCGATGAATAACGTCTACACGTCCTCCAGGGCTGGCAACGTCGATGTTCAACTTCGACGTTGCGCGGCACCACATCGAAATAGGCGCTGCGAGGGTACGTCTACACGCCAAAGTAGCACACATCAAAATAAGGGTGCCAGGCACAGCTGCAGACAGGGTCACAGGGCGGACTCAACAGCAAGCCGCTCCCTTAAAGGGCCCCTCCCAGACACAGTTGCACTAAACAACACAAGATACACAGAGCTGACAACTGGTTGCAGACCCTGTGCCTGCAGCATAGATCCCCAGCTGCCGCAGAAGCAGCCAGAAGCCCTGGGCTAAGGGCTGCTGCCCACGGTGACCATAGAGCCCCGCAGGGGCTGGAGAGAGAGCATCTCTCAACCCCCCAGCTGATGGCCGCCATGGAGGACCCAGCAATTTTGACGTTGCGGGACGCGGATCGTCTACACGGTCCCTACTTTGACGTTGAACGTTGAAGTAGGGCACTATTCCGATCCCCTCATGAGGTTAGCAACTTCGACGTCTCGCCGCCTAACGTCGAAGTTGGTGCCACTACTTCGAAGTAGCGTGCACGTGTAGATACAGCTATGGGGTGATAATGCAAGATTCAAAAAGAAGAATATTGGCATTCAAGAGGGATTGTTATAGAAAGAGCCTGAGAATAGGATGGATGCAGAAGGTCACCAATGCGGAATTATATAGGAAGACAGAGCCAAAAGAGAACCTACTGCAGAAGGTTATACAACAGAAGTTACAGCTATTTGGGCATATTTGCAGAATGAATGATGAACAAAAAAATCAAGACCCTGGTATTTGGCATAACAGACAGAGAAGACCATGAGGAAGATATGCTGACCCCATGTGAAAGGCTGAGACCACCTTAAGAAGGAAGGCAGGGTGTGGTCACAGCTGCACCTTGTTTATAAAGAAGACCGTGTATGGGGGCTCCGATGTCAAGGTGTGCAATTTGAAGACCCTCCTAGCTGATGTAATTGCCATGAGGAAACCCACTTCCAGGACAGGTGCCAAACGGAGAATATGGCCATGGAGTTGAAGGGGAATCTGGTAAGCCTGGAGATGACCAAGTTAAGACCCCTTTGAAGAACAGGGGGGGCTGCACACATGGAAAGAGATGTTCAAGACTCTTCAGGAATCTGACCCTCATTGTCATGGGAAAAACACAGATTGGCCTTCAACTGGTGGATAAAAGCTGAGATCACTGCTAAGTGCTTCTGAGGAATGCCAGTGCCAAGCTCTCCTCCAAGTCAAGAAGATAATCAAGGATGTTCTGGATAGACACCTCCTTTAAGGGTGAGACCTTGCTGCCCAGTCCACACCAAAACCTGAGTTCATTTGGCTGTAAGTTTGCACGATGGATGGCGTCCAGCTTCCCAAAAGAACTTGCTGAACTACATCTGAACAGCACTGCTACTCCACATGCAGCTCCACTGTAAGAGTGTGATGGAGAAAGCAGCCATGATCTTGAAAGACCAGGTTCGAGCAGAGTGGCAGAGGCCATAGGGAGCACACCATGAGGCTCATCAGGGTGGTATATCAATGCTGATGGGGACACACTAGTGCAATGAGAATGAACTTGGCCCTATCATGCTTGACTTTTATCAGGACCTTGGTGATGAGGGGAATCAGAGAAACATGTAGAACAGGCTGCCTGACCATGGAATGAGGAAGACATCCACACACCAGGTTCCCCACACCTGCTCAGTGTCTGGAGCAGAAGTTATGGCACTGTGAGCTCTGTGCTGTGGCAAAAAGTTCCACCTGGGGAGTGTCCCGCTTCAACAAGAACATGGCAGTGACTTGCAGATGGAGAGCCTACTTCTAGCGAAAGGAAAACTGCCTGCTCAGCTGGTTGGCTAAGCAATTCCTTGCACTTGGGAGGTGGCAAGCCTCAAAGTGAATGCCATGCTTGATGCAAAAGTCCCAGTGACAGACAGCCTCCTGACAGAGCATTGAGTCTCCCCTGGGAGATTGGCATGCCTGTATTGTCTGTAAAGATTCAGACCATTCTAAATGCCAGGTAGGGGAAAAAGATCTTGCACGCCTTACAGGCAGCCCAAAGCTCCTTGACATTTATATGGAGGAGCACCTCCTGCACAGACCCTGGGTCCAGAGTGTGCAGAGGTGGGCACTCTAGCCCAGGTGCAATGCAGCTGATACCAGTTCAAGGGCGTGTGTACGGATTTGTGCCTGAAAAGGCACCCCTGCTGGAACATTCTTGGGGCTTGTCCACCAGGTGAGACAGTCAAGCACTAGGGTCAAGAGAGTCACCACTCACTGGTGGGGAGGAGGGAGGTCACATCTGAAGCCTGGTGTATGTGACCACATAGGTAGATGTCACCACGTGCCTTAGCAGCAGAAGGCATACCCTAGCTGTAATAGTCAGAGAAGTGCTCAGCAGGGCTACAATGTCCGCAAGGGCACACAGAACACATCTACAGCAAGGAAGGCCCACATTGAGTGCTGCACTTATAAATACTATGCATTGGAGAAGACCTGAGACTCTTCAGTGTTAACTAACAGGTCATGGCAATGACATAGGTGAAGCAAAAGGTCCAAATTCCTGCAGACCTTGGAGCAGGAGTCACCCTTGATAAGCCAATTGTCCAGGTAAGGGTAGCTCTGCATCCCCGCTTGTGTAAGGTGGGTGGCCATCACTGACATATTTGGTAAATACCCAAGGGGCCATATCTAGGCTGAATGGGAGACCCACAAACTTGTAGTAGTTTCTTCACACCACAAACTGAAGGAATCATCTGTGAGCCTCAAATATTTCAATATGGAAATACACATCCTTGAGATCAAGGGCCTGGTGATTTACCACCTTCAGCTGGAGGATCAATAAATCTTATGCCCCAATCAGTCTCAGAGTGTTTATATTTTGGCATTGTCCCAGCTGGCTTTGTCTCCCCCAGTGGTTAATGGCGTCCATTCCCAGTGATCTGGGGACTGGATGGGAATAAAGGTACATGTACTGGCAAAAGAGCACAAAGTATTTGAGCTCCATCTGCTTAGAGATGGGGGGGGCAGAGGTGATGGCTTCATCTGAAGATGATGAGAAAGAGGCCTGTACTGGGGAGGAAGTTCCTTAAGACTGGGGTGGGGGTGGGGGTGGGGGCAACAGCAAAAGACTGTGCATCTACTTTCTGTTCCACGTGCAGAGTGGGAGATTGACCTCAGGTGCCAGATGGTGTTTAGCAGAGGCAAGGTTGGCTGATGGTGCCAGTGACATACCATCTACCAAATGTGGTACCTGAGATGGCATAGGAAATCCCTATGAGTTCCAGGGGTATACCTGGAGGCCAGACCCGTGACCACTGAGCAGTCTGGGAGCCCGTCTGCAGTACCAGAGGCATTGGAAGAAGTCAGGCTGACTGAACATGCGGTGCCAGAGGGGACTAAGAACAAGGGCTGGCTTTGGTGTTGTACCATGCACTGGCCACTGAAACCGATGTCCAGGATGTGGAGGAATGTTGAGATCAGTCCACCGGAGAGCGCTGGTCACTAGCAGACCTATCATGAGGGAGTTGGTGGCTGGTTGGGTTATAACAGGATTGAGAAAGGCAGCACGATTGGTGTCACTTGGCCAATCAGCAGTGCCATGAAGCAAAGCAAGAACACCAATCTCTACGCTCATCATGGACTTCTTGTGAGGAGTCATAAGCCAAGGAACAGTACTGTCACAACGACCAGTACTGCACCAGGGACCCATCCATCAAATGATGCTCAGACTGCAAAGAGTACAGATGCCTCCAGTACTGCAAACGGACTTCCAGACTGCTCAGTGGCCACAGGCCTGGAAGTCTCAGTGGTACCATACTGTAGCAGGAAGCGCAGGTATACCTCAGGAGATCTGCCCCAAAGCTCTGGGGAGCCCCACCTGATATCCTCTGTGATCTTAAATCCCACCAGAGATTGGGATGGGTTGCGAACTCTGTGACTCTCACCACTAAAAGAGGTGAGGTCTTAGACATCCCACCTGAGAAGGAATAGTGACTCTGTGGAGACTGTGGTGGTGCCGCCATGGCCAGTTTTCCATTATCGGGTGTCCTGCAACTACTGGGATGGACAGTATCAGTATTGACAGCCTGACTTGGGCTACCTGCAAGGCTTCTGGTGTCAACTGCATATGAAGCTGTTCAATACAGCTCTGCGAAGGAGCACTCAGAAGGGGTCCGAGATGTCTGGTGTACCACAGCAGGAGAATCCACTGGCATAGATGTCCTGGACCTACTGTTCTTACACCCCACAGATTTGCCCGTCTAGCCTAGGCTTGACAGAGCTGGGAAACAGTGTTGGGAAGCTGACGTTGCTGGCAGGACACTGCAAATTGAGCTGCTGGTGCTTCTTGCCAAGTTCGAGTGTTCATTCACAGGAGCTAAAGAAAATTCCATCAGGAGAGCCTTATGATGAACGTCCCTCTCCTTTTTTTGGTACAAGAAAGACTTGCAAATGAGACACTGATCACTTGTGTGTGCCTGTTCTAAGCGCTGCAAAGAGTCACAGTAGGGGTCAATCAACAGCACAGGTCAACTGCAACACAACTCAAATCCTGTGAGTTAGGGGCAATTACATTCATCATTCATTTTGTGTATCAGGCTGATTCTTATCAGTTTTCTCTTTTTGATACATATTTCATATCTGAGGCTATTTGCAAAGCTCCCTGTCCATTGCAACTTTTCATCTGTTTCAACACCATTAAATTCTGTCTCAACACTGCTAAGTCCCTTGGGACTGGGAGGGGGGCACATTAGTGGGTATGTCCTTTTTTACAACTTCATGCATTATATAGCTTGCCGATAGTATGTCATTCTGTCTATGTCATAAAATATTTTTCAGAACACAATGGTTACCCTGCAGTAAAATTCCATTCTTTGATAGACATCTTTATCTTAACTACAAAGCATCATCGGAGTCCTCTCAGGAAAGCCTTAAGATACTTAAGTCTTTTTGGCCTAAGCTGTGCAGAAGTTAAGGGACACAGTCCCTCTGCAGGGCCTACTCCCAGTCTGTTCTTCTGTACAGAAGAGCTGCAGCCACTTTGGGGCCCCTGTGCAACAGTGGGAGTATGTGCATCAGGATTAAATTCCAAGTAGACAGAACTGACTGAAATTTGGAGTACTGGAGGCACAGCTCTGTTAGCCTGTAGCTTCACAAATAAGCAGTCCTATAGACCCTGAATCAGAAAAAGTGGGTCTTGCTCATGAAAGCTAGTGAACTAACAAATGTGTTAGTTTTTAAGGTGCTACAGGACTGATTGTTATTTATTAAATTTACAATTAGTACTCCTGAACCAGCAGCAGTCATTTTGCCAAAAAAGAAGTGACAATCTAGGATACTATACCATGAGAGCCCAGTCAAATTCATGGTTAAACAGTCCCCTTCCAACTTCAATGTGTGAAAGTATGTAGGAGGTGCAAAGAGGAACAATATAATCAGGAAAGAACATGACAGAGAAACATATGTAAATAACCAAAAGCAAAAGGACATGATGTTTAAAAAAAAAACCCTGGCTTTTCATCACATTCTAAAAAAGAAAGGGAAGGTGTAGATGGTGGAAGAGAAATATCAGTCTGTCATACATCAATAGAAAATAAAACAACAATCCCAAAACCAGAACTCCTGGTAGAGGCAGTCAGGGGGTTAGTTTCACAGCAGCTTCCAAGTTGATAGTTTACAGATTGATCTCTGCATCTATAACTGAACACACATTAGCTGTCTTTTGCAAAAGATGAGATGAAACCACTGTCAGACAGGAAGCCAACTTACTTCCTGTTGTTCAATCAACAATTCTCAAAACAAAATAAAATTTCTTTTATCCTTTTATTTGTATGTTTCACTTCTCTTGCAATCTGTCACATTATACATTGTGTATAAATACATTATGTATAAATTTATAAAAAACATACATTATTGTTAATTATGAAGATTATGAAAAAAAAAATTTCACAGGCTTACTGCTTGGTGTAATCTACATGGAGACAGACAGAGCGAGAGTGTGAGCGAAGGGGAAAAAGTGTTTCATACCAGAGCAGGAAGAGATGCTGCCAGAAGTGTGGGCTTCTATTACACCAAGAGGGATTTTACCTACATCCCTTCACTGATTACGAGGCTTTAAAGAAATTCCAAAGTGTCATCAGAAGAGGGAAAACACAATGATTCTTGCCATACAGGTAGAACATGAAAAAATGTGTAATAAGCCAACGCTTAAAAATGACGCCCCCAGAATTCTTTCCAGAATTAAGACCATATATATATATACACCAAGCAACTCAAGGGCAATTTATCAGCTCTTGCCATAAATCTCAACTTGGATACTGATACACAGTAAATTAGAATACTGTTATAATGTGCAAAGTACTGGTTACATTCTGTATTCCATTACTGCTTGTAATTGCAGCAAATGGTGTACCGCTCAACAGAGAGATTCTACAATCTGCAATTAAAGATGTAATTCAGCTAGAAAATATGAATATAGTAAGTGGATTTTTTCCTTTTTAAAATTGTAATTTTTTTAATTTTACTTTTTGCAGAAAAAAATTAACTTCTCTTTTTCTCATAGCCTGACAATGAGTTTTACACACCAGAGGACTTCTCAAACGTGAGTATGAACTTTTGTGTTATTTTTGAAGACTTTACCAGTGTTACTACTTTTAGTAGCTGTTATTAATTCACATCAACAACATTTTACCTTTTCTGAAACGGAGGAGTTAAGAGAAAAGATGATCAACATCTGGAGCACAACTTCATTGTACGAGCCCCAGTTTTTAAATTCAACTTACGTTTTTGTTTTATGCTATCCAGCAGCTGAAAAAGCTGACATAAGAATGCTCTCTCATTGCAACCACATAACAGAGCAAGATTAGTTTGCTCCATTTAATGCACCATAGTTGAATTAATTCTCACATTATAAAATCACTTTGTTACTTTGTGGGCCACAGTTAATATGCAGCAGGTGATATTAACTCAAATAGCAAGATTAATCTTTAGCGTGAGTTGATATTTTTAAAAATACCAATTTCAGAAATTAAAGTTAGCACATAGTATGGTTTAATTTTACCCCCACTGTAAGTGCAGACACTAGCAGTTCTTTAATAAATCTCTCATAACATCTCAGATTAATGTGATCATGCTTTCTCATTTTAAAATTCTAAAAGTGCTCTTTCCAGGAATGAAACTTCATCAGGCCAGTCTTGGTTACCTTTACCTATGAATATTTACTAGTACTTGTTGTACAATAATACATGTTAATTAATATGTATATATTTTATTATGAATATCCCATTGCACAACAACTTTCTGCTCTGAACATTCATTAAGTCATTGAATTGCTTTTTTCAGGGTGATCTAATGTACACAGCAGAGAAGTGCATTTTAGTTCCAGCTCTCCACAAATTCTCCATTATCAACTCACTCAATCTCTTCAGTGTTAGCTTTTTCTTTACAAAAATAGGGATAATACTCACCTACCTAATACTCACTCCAAAAAAGTTAATGAGCATTGAAACATGTAAGACAAGTAAATGACTTCTGCTTTGTGTAAACCCCTAATAACAGAACTTCCCATGGAAGGTAATGGGATGTTTGCTTGAGTAACGTTTCAATGTACAATGACTTTTTCACTTCAGTAATTTTACTCATGTGCTCACTGGATCAAATGCTACATTTTTTATTTGGACTTTTAAAAGTTAATTTATTGGCAGCAGATCACGTAATATGGTCAAACTGCATTTGACAGGCTGTGATGGTCATTTGTAAAGACCACTCCCACTGAATCCAGAGGCCAGGTCTGCCCCAGGCAAGGAATGAATCAGCCAGCTTGTTTCAATTTACATTAACCGGAAATGGCCCAAAGGACCCATTGCTGAAGCTGGGAATCAACCAGTGGATAAGGCAACATACCCTTTTCGAGTCAATATTTCCTGTACCACATGCTAGGAGCAAGTCTTGGCGTAGAAGCTGCAAGAGCAGCTCTGGGCCACCTGACAATCTTACCTGTGCTCAAGAAATCCTGCAGTGGTTTGCCAGAATTCCAAGAAAAGCAGTACAAGCCTATAAGGAAATACTAGAGTCTGGCCTATTTTTAATTCTTATAGTGTGACTGTAAAGAGTATACATGAATGATGTACTATATAGACTTCTCATATTAGCAATAAGTAATTTTTAAATCAAGGCGTACTCATTATTTAAATAACACGTTTTCTGATGGCCCCAGTAAATGCCAATCAAACTTAGCAATGTTTTTCTTTTTTAATTTTAGGATGAACGCAGAATGAAGGCCTTGCATGTTTATAAGAAAGAAATAGATGCTTTAAAAAAAGAAATCCAACAGGATGTTAACATCAACGAGGTGCAGGATGCTAAAATCTATAATACTGTTGGCCATATCACGACCAGTCTTGAACATTTTAAGGTAAGGATTCATTTTTATTCAATTTGATACAAAAACGTATAAGTTAATAGAGCATCAACTAAAAACAGAACAAATGTATCTGGCTGGCAGAAGGTCCAACACTGCATTATCTGCTCATTGCATACTCCCATAATCTGTCTCAAAGTCTATTCCCATCTAATATATCGAGACTCTACACTATTCCCATCACTTCAGGATCTGAACTCTTATCAACATCTACTATCAATGGAAAACCACTGCAAAGAATACAAATCAAGCTATACAACCTTTTCTTTTTAATTAAACAGCCTTTTCTTTTTTAACTTGGGCTGAAAATGTTAAAAAAAAAAAGTGTGCCCTAATGGTTAACCAAAAGTATTTTTTTTAAAAGTGGGGTTTTTAAGGCTCAGTACAGGGGAAAAAAAATCCCTGCAAATGCAATGGGTATTTTTCCCACCCCCCCACCCCCCGCTTTCTGTTCTGCAACTAGAACATAGAGAAGATCGTGGTCGTGGGAACTTCATATTTGATTATATGCAGTGACATCCCTTCTTCATTGAAAATGGAACTATTTAATCAACAAGCTAATCTTTATAAAACTAGATTTGAGACCAATACATTTTAATCTTTTTCAGAAGTGTACCAGTTTACATATCTTTATTAAAGTAAACTGAGAATTTCCGAAAGAGTTAATAGTTACCAAATGTTTTAAAAACATAGCTCTTTTAAAAATGGGCTCTTTTTGTAAACATACAGCTATTAAAATTTTCTGCAAAACAGATGTATAATTAATTTTATTAACCAGCCTTTGACCAAAGTCAACGTGCCTAGTCTTGCAAATCTTGGCTTGTGGCACAGTAAAGAATATTCACATGAGTAACAGTCTCCAGGACTGGGCTCCAAGTACATGACTCTGGTGCATTTAACGCCAGACATAAGCAACACTATTCAGCAGAACGTGGTAAAGCTATGAAGTGCCAAACCCCACTATGATTAAAAAGCAATACAGGAAATATAACTAAGAGGAGGCAACCTGTTATTTTACAAGTCTGTTCAGGCTTTAGTTAGAAAGTGAACTCTGACTCAGCTAAATTATTAGCCAACTCTAATTATTATAACAGAGTTAATAAATTGAGAGTTACATATTTTACTGCTGCAGAGCACTCTACTATCTGTGGCTTACTTTACGATATGAACACCTAACATTAACAAACAGTACAAACCTGAAACAAACAGTTTGGTCTCATTTTGGAAGGAAACCGCACGCACAAGTACATACATTACCACTGACTGTAGTGAATGACTGAAATATCCATAATCAATTATTAACTATGTACATATTTTCATTGCAGAATATAATGCAAGAATGGGAGTGTGAAGACTGTGAACTGAAGAGCACTCGAGAGTTTCTAAAAGGACTACGGACACTATTGAATTCTATGTACTCTAATACGGATTGAAGGAACAGCCACTAACTATTTCACACAAAAAAATTGATAACATTTGTTACTATAACTTCTACTTTATTTATTTAAATATTTAATTATTCTAATTTATATTTTTGCCTTGTGGCTATTAACTTGTCCATCTGGCACTGTCATACTCTAAGTGCAGATGTTAAGCAAACCTTTTTGATGTAAAATGACATCTGATTCTATTTGTAAGCCCTACGGGCTCTAAAACTAGTAAGTAAGTGTGAGTGTGTGTATTTAAGCTAATAGGTTCTCACTAAATTGATATACTTCAAAAGCAACTATTTATTAAAATACCATCTGGTAAAAATAGCTCATACTTTATTTTCTATGATATACATTCATAAAGATATGTAATATTTTGAGATGTGAAATAAGGCTTACTGTTTTGTTTCTTCATGAGGTTCATTTAAGTTCACAAGACTTGTTTAACTGGTGACACACAATCATGTACAAGAATCTAGTTAAAAACAGTACCTGTACACAAGAGTTCCTGTAACAGATTAAACATGAAACACTTGGAGATAAGCTGAGATTCTACTGTTATGTTTTTTTAAAGGCTGTACTCAAATTCCATAAAACAAAACACAATGCAAATTTATGTTTGCATAACAATCAATATATAGCTTATATAAGTAGTGGTAGTCTTTTTCTAAAGCTCTTCCCTGCCAAACATCTTCCCTTGCTCAGACTCCCAGTTACATCTTTGTAGCAAGAACTTTGCAGCACCTATTGTTCAGATCTCAAAGATAAAGCCTTTGAGAGACATGAAAAATTGTAAAAAGGAAACAAACAATCCTCCAAATAATTGTGAAATGCATCCAGAAACAAAAAGTTGCCAATTAATAAACCCAACCCAAGTGAATACATACTAGATACATAGTCTTACATTTCCTACATAAAGCTTTCTTATGCAATCTGAGATGCACTTTCTGTGAATAAGATTCAGTCACACAACATTTTAAAGGAGTATATGCAAAAGCAAATGAGTTTAGTACCTTTTACACTTCAAAAATCACCACTCAGCATTGAAAACAGCCTGAACTTTGATAAAAACAAGGTATACTAACACAGTTACCATTATTAGTCCATCATTGTCTCTTTGAAGTGTTTTACTAAGTGGGTGGCAAATGGGGTAGCCACAGTCATACTTCAGAACAAGCTGTAAATAACTTGGAAACAAACAGCAGTTTTCTCAAATGTTGCAAATAGCAAAAAATAAACTATAATGGCAGCTGTCTGTCAAAACTGGTAACATTACTTACAATTCTGTTTGCTCTAGTCATCTTCTCTTCCTTTGCTGTCTGAAGGAGAATATTCTGTCTCCACCCACTAGGATTCAAGAGGCCAGAAGACTGTCAATCATCAAAACCATATACAAATCACCTCCACTTTCTTCTTGCTGAGCTGATGCTTCCCAAACAACTAGCAGCAGTAAGCTGACAAAATACTACTAAAAACTGAACTTGGAAGGGAAGGAGAAAGCAGGAAGGGAAGAAGATAACAACTGGGACAATTACTACAAAGTAGTTTCCTTTGTGATACATCACTCCTGTTCTCTATGGAATTAGAGAGATACTTATAGAGTCTCTTATCCCTGGCAAAATGTTCAGAACAGCATATAGAAAACAATATAATAAATGGACCTCTCCTGAAATACAAACACATAAAACAAACATGAAGGAAAAGGAGTTGTAAGTGTGTGTGATAAATATAGGGGCCAAGAGTAGCTAGTCTAACCAAAAAAGAGTCTGGATCATAAGGACACATTACTGTTGCAAGACGGGCATTGTGTAAATGTAGACAAAAAGGGACTGCCCCCCCACACACCAACATTAACGTATCACTCACAGCTTAAGATGGAACGGTGGATAGATCCAAAGCATTGCTGAGCGCCTTTATGGCCGTGTCTACACATGCCCCAAACTTCGAAATGGCCATGCAAATGGCCGTTTCGAAGTTTACTAATGAAGCGCTGAAATGCATATTCAGCGCTTCATTAGCATGCGGGCGGCAGCGGCGCTTCAAAATTGACGCGCCTTGCCGCTGCGCGGCGCGTCCAGATGGGACTCCTTTTCGAAAGGGCCCCGCCTACTTCGAAGTCCCCTTATTCCCATGAGCTCATGGGAATAAGGAGACTTCGAAGTAGGTGGCGTCCTTTCAAAAAGGAGCCCCGTCTGGACGTGCCGCGCAGCGGCAAGGCGCGTCAATTTCGAAGCGCCGCTGCCGCCCGCATGCTAATGAAGCGCTGAATATGCATTTCAGCGCTTCATTAGTAAACTTCGAAACGGCCATTTGTATGGCCATTTCGAAGTTTGGGCCACGTGTAGACATAGCCCACTGTCTGATTCACTATTGCAGCACTATCCCATCAATAAAGGCATGTGTTATGACACAGAAACAAGACTATTCATTATATACCATTCTTAGCCGACAGCAAAACTGTAGCTTCCACTGACTGAGGATGAAATAGAAGTCACCTCAGTTCTAAAGGTTTGCTAAACTGCACACTTTTACCTAAAATGTTACGGGGGCTCAGTGTATCTGGAGTGCACGCAGCCATCGCTTTCTCAATCACTGCTAAACATCCCAGCAACAAGAAAATGTTTGTTGAGGAATTTTAGCTATGTCACAGCTCTTGGATTCTGAAGTGTATCACAGATACTTTCACTGTGGAATTAATCTCTGCCAGGCTACATAAGGCCTGCACAGAAAATCAGTTTACAGGAGAGTCTGGCTGCTGATGGATGTGGCTGCATATTGGATTTATGAGACTGCAACGGCAGCAATGCCCTATGAAACTAGTGTGGTGAAAATATGGCAACTATTCCTGCATGTTACATGTTCTCTTTATGGCGGGACTTTCTCAGAAGAGGGTGAAACAAGGAATTGTCCCCTGTAGTGGGTTCCCAGATTCCAAGTTATCAATACACTGAATTTTAGCAGGCTGAGGCAACATTAGGAATAAAAAGGAAACGGTTTGTGTTGTCCATGCTTTAGAATCCAGATGTTAAATTTCAGTTCATATTTTAATTGCTATACAGCTTCAGCTCTATGTGGCTTCTATTCCTAAAAGTATATTAAATGTTTGCAGAAAATCTCCAGAAATCAGTGAGCAGCACACTGTGTATTTTTGTCTGTTAATTAGTAGCATATTGTACATTTACAAAGAAGTTTTGGGCAACATGCCATTATAAAAAAAGGGATCAAAGTTCATACAACTTAAGAAAACATAAGGGGTGCATCTACACTACAGCTCTGTTTTGAAAGAACGTCTTTTGAAAGACAGCATAGAAGGATGGTCTTTTGAAACTAAGCGTCCACAAACGCCATCGGGACCAAAGGTTCAAATCATTCTTTTGAAAAGGCCCCCAGCGCAATTTTAGAAGAGAGTGTCCACACATACCAGGGCGCTCTTTCGAAAGAGCAGGGGCAGGAGGCGCCATGGGCACAGTCGCATGGCGGGCGACCCCTTCTGGACTGCCACCCCTCGTCCCTCTAAAGGGCTCCCCCCACAGGCCTCGGTCTGCACACGCCGAGGGCCACCAACATGACCTCAGGGAGGTACAGATGGACAGCAGAGGCAGTATCCTGGGCCCCCATGGGCCCTGAGCAGCACCACCCCCCGCACCATCGCAGCCATGGCCAGCCCACTGGCCATGGTCCTGGCCGCTATGCTCAAGCGGCTCTGGTTGCCATCCCCAAAGCCACCCTCCTGGAGGCTATCCTCAGGGTGCAATATCCCCAGCCGGTTCCCTGGGTCATCAGCCGCCTGTGGAGCTTCCCCACAAGCAGCAACTGGTGGGACTGGCTAGTGCTGGAGGACTGGGGCAACAACTGGTGGCTACAGAACTTCAGGATGACCAAGGGGACATTCCTGGAGCTGTGCCACTGGCTTGCGCCAGTCTTCCAGCACTGGGACACCTGCCTGAGGCCGGCGCTCCCTTTGCAGAAAAGGGTGGCCATTGCCTTGTGGAAGGTGGCCACCCCGGACAGTTATCGTTCTGTCGGCCACCAGTTCGGGGTGGGGAAGTCCACTGTCGGGGCTGTCCTCGTTGAGGTAAGCCTTGCCCGGCTCACACCTAGACTGCATGGGACGTCACATGGCTGAGGGGACCTTCATCCCCCAGTGGGAGCTCCCCATCAGGAACACGAGGATGCTGCCCTGCATCATGGCAGATGCAGCCTGCCCCCTGCAGGCCTGGCTGATGCAGCAATACACCGGGCATACCCAGCCAAGCCAGGACCTTTTTAATAAGAGGCTAAATCGGGCCTGGAACACCATGGATCAGGTGTTCGGCCACCTCAAGGGGCATTTTAGATGCCTGCACACCAGGCTGGAGGTGGGCCTCCCCAACATCCTGACAGTGGTTGGGGACTGCTGCACCCTTCATAACCTGGTGGAGGTGAAACACGAGCCCTACATGCAGGGGTGGGCCACTGAGGCGGGGCGTGGTTACGAACAGCCCCCTGCTGCCCCGGGATACCAGGACCACCAGGACGGACTGTGGGTATGCGAGGCCCTGCACCAGGCCTTTGAGCAGGGGCCACAGTAACCCCCCTCACCCTGCACACACCCCACCCGCTCCCTGCACACACATGCACAGGCAACACAGGGTAAAGCATAAAAATAAACTGTTTACTCATTGACAAAAATGTACCCCTCAATTTTTGGGGTAACTATTTACAGATGGAGGGGAGAAGGCAAATAGGGAGTTGGGGGAACCCTTTCGGAGGGTGTAATGCCCTGGATAGGCACCGCAAAGGCCCTGAGGGGTCAAGTTCAGGGTGGGGGGTCCTTACACCTCGACGGGGCTTGGCGGCTGGGATCCCTGTCACCTGGCCCCTTCCGCCCTGTGTCTGGGGGATCTGCTAGGGGTGGACTGTGGCCAGAGGCACAAAGAGGTAGGGGTGCGGCTCAGGTATGGTCCCTGTGCCTGTGCTGGGCTCCGGATGGGGGAAGGGGGAGGTTGGCCAGGGGCAGAGCCTTCAGGTCTGCCTCGGTGGAGGGTGCCATTGCGAGGCTGGGGTAGTGGGGCCGTCTGGCCAGCCTCTGTCCTGGGGCTGATGTCCCTGTGGGTGGGCTGTGGCCACCCGGGTGGGCTGTGGCCACCCAGGCGGGACTGTGAACCCCCTCCCCCGCGGCCACTGGCATGCATGGTATGTACCTGTGGGTCCCCCCAGGAACTCGGGCAAGGTGTGGGCTGACGGGGCCAGGCTGGATGGGCTGGAGAGGATGTCAATGACGAGAACCCCTTGCTCAAGCCCTCGTCATTGCTGCTGGCCTGGATCCATGGTGGGCGCCTGCGGGTGGCCAGTGGCCTGAGGCAGTCACTCTCATCAGTCCCTGTCTCCTCTGGTTCCATCAGCGAATTGGCTGTGTCCAGGAGCATGGCTTGGGGTTCCTCTCCTTGCACCCAAGGAGACAGTCAAGTTCTTTAAAGTAGGGGCAGCTGGTGGGCACGGCCCCTGACCACCCAGCCATGTCCCAAGCCTGGCAGTAGCTCTGCTAGAGCTCCTTGACCTTGGTCCTACCTGGCCTTGGACCCCGGCTGGTGAAGTCCTAGGCCAGGCGCTCAAATGCCACCGTGTTCCAGCGCTGGACCTCTGTCTGATGCAGGACTTCCTTGTCTTCCCACAGGGCAAGGAGGCCCTGCAGCTGGTTGGGGCCACAGAGTCAGCAGGGAGATCAGGCTGCGGCAGTTTTGGTGTGTGGGGCTGGCAGAGTTTCAGGCTGCAGCAGACTGGGGCCGTGGAGCTGGGCGGGGGGAAGGCATCAGGCTGCAGTGGTTTAGGAGTACAAGGCCGGTGGAGAGGTCAGGCTGTGGCTGGTTGGGGCCATGGAGCCGGTGGGAGTGTTATGCTGCAGTGGTTTGGGTGTGTGGGGCCAGCGGGGGGAGGGTCAGACTGCAGCGACTTGAGTGTGAAGCACTGGCAGGGAGGTCAGGCTGCAGCAGGTTGGGTGTGTGCGGCCAACAGCAGGTTCAGGCTGCGGCTGGTTGGGGCCGCGGAGCCGGTGGTGGGTTGGAGCCGCAGGGAGAGGGGTAAAGCTCATATTGGTAGGAGGAACTCACTCGTCTAGTGAGCGAAGATAGGTATGTGTGTCCCTTGTTTTAGAGAGTACTTGTAAGTAAAGTACTCGATTAACGAGGGATGCGTGTAAGTGTGAAGTGACACTGACTAGGAGGGGGAGAAGTCCCTGCTTCTTGTCTTCCTTACTTTTTTTCTTTTCCAACTGTAGTAAATATCAGTTAACAAGAACTAAACTATAGCCTAAGTCCTGTCTATAGGTCCAAGGGAAGAGGAGAGAGACTCTGCTGTGTGTAGCTGAGGGAGGCAAAGCAGCAACTGAGGAAAGAGCTGGGCTGCATGCGCTGCCTGGTGGTGCAAATGGCACATGCTGGGACAGTTCATTCACAGCCCCACTCAATACTGCTATGCAGAAGTCTTTGTACTGTGGTGCTGGAGCCCCCACAGGGACAGCACTCGAAGAACAACCAGCCTCCCAACTCGGGAACAACAACTATCTAGAACAATAACGCTGTCTAACTAATGAACTATAAATCAATTAACTATTTACAGATAAGTAAACTACAAAGCAAAGCAAAGGCTGCTCCCACAAACCACAGGGACTTCCAACAACGGTCACTATGGTGAAAAGGAACCAAGTGGGGAGCAAGTCAGGCAGTGTATGTATTTGTAACCATAACAGCACCATACCAACCCAATGGGTATGGGCTAGGGGAAAAAGACTTCCAGAAACTGGGCATGCGCATACATGCACACCCACATTGGAATGCACACGAGCAATCACGAAGTAGTTTTAAATTCACTGACTTTTCACCTCTGGAAAAAAAAGCTCTTAATGGAAACCATCTTCCCTACATCAAGAAAATAAAAACCCACATCTGATGGAAGTCTTGGTTTTATTGAAGGTCCTACTTTTCATTTTACTCAACCACATACAAGCAGGTACTGATATAAACACACAAATGGAAAATGCTTTTGTTTAGAATACCCCTTCACCAACAAAAAGTTGAAACTCAATGTACAGCACTGCACTCTGAAGACAAAAGGAAAATGAGTGAATGTAAGTCTTGCTTTCAGCATCTTGAGTGGAATACAAACTGCAAAATTAAACTAAACTAATTATTTTCCACGTATAACCTTCCATAAAAAACATAAAAGAGTACATATTTATCTGTAATACTTTTTTAAACTCTTCTTTCTTAAAAGCAAATATCAATATTACTACTATAACAAAGAAACTATACCCAACAGTTTTGCAACTGATGCTTTATACCTATGGAATGAATTTGCTCAATAAACTTATTATAGAACATACTCTTCACCCCTTTATCAATGTTTTGACCATATCTTACATTGGTACCCCAGATTTAAAGTCACTAACATCTGGTGGCTGTCTGCAGCCTACAGAAATGAGTTGCTGGAATCAATAATTTTTAGTGGAGAGACTTGTGTCAAAATGCTGCACTACCACTTCCAAACACTACTACTACCTAGAAACTTAAATAGAGGCCAGTGATAGAAATACAATAAAAATACTTTTAACTGTTTTTGAATATGCACAGTTATGAGCTAATGTTATCCTAAAACATGCCCAGTCTTATTTTTATATGTTTCCATTTAACAAGCTCTTTAAATGAATGAGGGACATGTTTACTGCTGGTCTGAAACAGAACTCCTAATAATAATCAATCTTTCATACCAGTTGAAAATATGAAGAGATGAAAAAAACAGTGCTATGGGAAATTGAATATTTAAAAGAGAACACCAACTGAAATGATATTTTGGTATAAAAACAAATGGTGTATGTTCATGGGATGGACAGTGATTTTATTATTTAGGTCTGACTTCAGAAGGCAACGTAACACATGGTCTGTAAACTTTTTTTTTGGGGGGGGGAGGGGAGTAGACATCTGCCCTGGGACACACTCATCAGAAAGAGAAAGAAAAACAGCTGCTGAGCCAATCATAAAATTTTTAAGACACTCAGTGAGACATGTCATTTTTATAAGACAAGATAGCTTTAGTTGCAGTAATGATTAAAGCAACCATGGGGCTTAAATAGTGGAGCTTGTCTAATATTAATCTAGATAAGTGAAAATTGTAGGGATCATGTCTGTTCTGATAACTTGTTAATAAATTAGAGTTAGAACAGAAAACAATGCTTAAACCCATTAAATTATATCATTCACTAACAAATACATCACCAAGAAACTGAACACTGATTCTGAAAGAATCTAATTCAGAAGTTTTAACACACCTTGGACACAGGAAAAAGACCGAAGCTGGTTGAATTCTCATTCCTCAAAGTATTCAAAAAGTCAATAAGGTCCATTGTGGGCTTCAGAGAGCTGTAACAACCAGGTCCCTTTTCCATGTCAAGAGCAAAGGTCATTGTTAAATGCGATACAGGAAAAACTTCCACCATTATTTAAATAATGCTTACTACGGCTAAACACTTCGCTGTCCAACACTATCAAGCATGTACTTTTCCATTATTATTAAACTCACTGAGGCTATGTCTACACTTCGTAAAAACTTCAAAATGACCATACTAATGGCCAAATCAGAGAATACTAATGAGGCGCTGAAATGAATATTCAGCGTCTTATTAGCATGCTGCCGGCCTTGGGACTTCGGAAGTGCTGTGTTTTGCTCGTGTGCAGCTCATCTATACGGGGGTCCTTTTTGAAATGACCATGCAAATATCGAAATCACCTTATTCCTATTGGGGGAATCCTATTCAATAGGAATAAGGGGATTTCGATGCTTGCAGGGTACTTTCAAAAAGGACCCCTGTGTAGATGAGCCACACGCAAGCAAAACGCAGTACTTTCAAAGTGCTGCGGCCGACAGCACGCTAATGAGACAGTGAATATTCTTTTCAGAAGCTCATTAGTATCCTCCAATTTGGCCATTAGCATGGCCATTTAGAAGTTTTTACTAAGTGTAGACATGGCCTGAAAGTTAGGACACTAAAATGTTTAAACAATGAAACATCAAAAATATCACTTCTGTAAAATAAAAGTTTGATATTAACAACACTGAAGTTTTGCCTCCAAGTATACAGTAAGCTTTCATTATAAGAAAGTGTATAATAAAGCATTCCATTTAGCTAACCCTAAATTAAGGCACTCCAGTGAAGACTCACTTACATTAACTCAAACAAAAGATGAATAGAGTCACTATTAAAAATAGTCACTTTTCATTAATTTAGTGAGATTCTTTTCTGAGATCAAAACATGTTACACTCTTACAACTAAACCATGCAAGGACATTTAGAGCATCTTCTGAAGATGGTGAAATTTCACTGAAGAAACAACTGAGAGAAGCAGGAAGAGTCAATGTATAATCTGGGACATTGCAAAGCTGACAAGAAAAACCTCAGGGTCTTTAGAGAACCAACTGATACAGATAAGACGCTTACATAGTAGCTTTGTGAGACTAAGACACATACTGGTATTTTGAGTAAGACGTTTGTTACAAGAGGTAGTCTAATATTTGTGTTTAAATTGACAAAAGTAATTGAGCCAGTCACTTATTATTGTTATAAATTTCTCTGATTTGAAAGATTAAGACTACTTGTAGCCAAATATAAATACTCATGAGCTTAACTTTATTTAAACAGGCCAAAAATCTCAATATATCAGTTTAGTAGTTACATGCTGAATTGTTCAATACGTGGAGACTTCAGAATCCACGATCCATAGCCATGCTGTTCTAAGTAGTTTTTCAGCAAACGTTTAGCTTCCTGGTAGGATACTGACTTAACCTAAAGAGGAACAAAGTTAAAGGACTGTTACAGAGGGCCACAAGATTTATCCTTTTTAATACATTAGGTCACTAGGATATTCCACAGCAAAACATGATTATGAAAAAAGATTCAGATGCCATTATTCACGGAATGTGAAAAAAACAGAGCAGACTTGACAGATTATAAGAAACAAATCTGCTTTTTTGTCTAAGGCTGCTGCTACACTACCATTCTCCCATCAGAGATGGCATGGTAATGAGGTAGTGTGAAGCAGGCTAATGAGATGCTAATATGCATATTCAGTGCCTCATTAGCATAATGGCAGCCATGCTAACAGACTTCAAATTGCAGATTGACAGTGTTGATAGGGGCAGCTTCAAAATAAGCGCCTCCCTTTGACGTTCCCTTACTCCAATCTAGTTCTGTGGGAGTAAGATAATGTCGAAGTCTGTTAGCATGGCTGCCATTATGCTAATGAGGCACCGAATATGCAGTTTAGCACCTCATTAGCCTGCTTCACATTGCCTCATCACCATGGCACCTCTGCTGGGGAGAATGGCAGTGTAGCAGCAGCCCTAGACAGGGAAAATCTGGTAAAATCAATTGTAGTTTGTTTTCATCATGTTTGTCACTATCAGTTTAATTACTTATTCTCTATGCCTTGTTAATATTTAGTGATGTATGGCATAAATCTAAGAATATTAAATTTGCAATGGTAGTTTTGAAAGTACTGAAAAGGTTTAATATGACATCTAAAACAACAAATATCACAGAAATAAAACTGTAGTCAAAATTGACTTTGAAGTCACAGCATCTATTAGAAGAGCAAATACTATGTGCAAGCTCACGGAAAAAAGGAAAAAATGTGTTTCGTCTCAAAAACAGTTGAATACCTGTAGGGCACAAACATAATCTGAAGTAAGATTGGGTATTCTGCTTCTCAGCAGATCTATGAACGAGCAAGCTTTCCCCAGGCAGTATATGGCAGGTTAGTAACGTAATGAATGTATGCTCCTTGTTAGGAGCAGACTGTTTATTGCATTTACAGTAAGGGGGTTAGGAGGAGGAAGTAGAACGAGCAGTCAATTGACTAATGAACAACAAGAGTCCTGGAAATAAGATCATAGGAGAGATGATCAAATACAGCGGAGTAAATATGGTTCAGGAAATACACCAAGTATGTAATATAGTATGGAAAGAAGGTAAGGCACTTAAGGAATGGACAAGATCGTGTTAATGACAATAAACAAGAAAGAAAGTGCACTGGAGTGCAAGAACTACAGAACAATTGCCCTAGCAAGTCATCTAGGCAAAGTGCTGATGATGATACTGATGGAAAAACTGAGATAGCAGATAGAATATCTAGTGGATGAGCAAGTGGGATTCAGGAAAAATAGAAGTACCATACAGCAGATACTGGCACTAAGATTGATAGAAGAGAAAACTCAATGACAGAACACCTACAATTGCTTCGTTGATTTTCAGAAGGCATCTGACAGTATATCTCTGAAAGAGACTTGGGCGGTGCTGGGGGTCATATGGAGTGGATAGACTGATGCAGTTCTTGAAAGATATCAACGACAATGCGGACGCAGTGGTGAGAATGTCTGGAGAATTGGAAAGTTTGTTTAGAACAAAGTAGAGATGTGAGACAAGATTCGTTGATGATATGGTTATTGAGGAAGATGAAGAGAAGCTAGCAAGAATAGTGCAGGTGCTAAGCAAGGAAGAGATGCAGTAGAGACTGATTACGAACATTGATAAATCAGAAACAATGGTGTGTGGAGATAAGGAAATAGGAAGGAAGATCAGTGTAGATGGGATCGAACTAGACAACACAGAAAAGTTCACGTACCTAGGGAACAACATAACATATGATCTAGTGTACATGAAGAAAATAGCGACCAGAGTAGCGAAAGCAAGAGTGAGTTTGAAGGCAATGGATAAGATCTGGAAAAGCCAAGTGATTAGCTTAGGAACAAAGCTGAGCATCTTGAAAATGGGAGTATTCAGCAGCATGTTGTACAGATGGGAGACGTGGGTGATAATGAAAATCTGAAGAGAAGGATATTGGCATTTAAGAAGAGTTGTTATAGAAAGATCCTGAGAATAGGATGGATGCAGAAGGTCACCAATGAGGGCTTACATACGAAGATACAACTGAAAGAGAAACTACTGCAGGTTATACAATGGAAGTTACAGCTATTGGGGCAGATCTGCAGAATGAACGATAAACAAAACCCTGGTATTAGGCATAATGGGTAGTTCGAATAGGAGAGGCAGACCCCACAGGGAATGGGTAGATTCTATAGTAAACTGGCGTGGACCTAACCTACAGAAACTAAGCCACACTGCACTGGACAGGGAAAGATAGAAGGAAATAGTGAAGGAGGCATCAGACATCAAAAGGGACTGAGCCCATGGTTGATGTTGATGGTTGGGGGGAAGTTGTTATAGAACCATGGGGTCCAAGATTATACAGCTAATTAGAACAGCATTCTTTCTTCACTTAATGCTCTCTAAGACTAAGATTACACTAACACAAACTGCTGGCAGCAATATGCAAGTAGGCAGTCTTGAAAATGCAAAGGATCACTCATTTACATATCTGCTAACCAGCAGATTGCTGCCATCAGCACAAAAAAAAAAAGCTGCATGAACGTGGTTCTGTTGGTGAATCCCACCCCCCGCCTTTTTTTTTGCCGTCAGCCTTTTACACCTGTCAAAAAAATCAGGCATAAGAGGTTACCAACAAAAGAGGGGGGATTCACCAGCAGAATTACATTTACACAGGTTTTTTTTGTGTCAGTGGCAGCATCTGCTGGTTAGCGAATATGCAAATAAGTGGCTATTTCCATGTTCAAGACCACCCCTTTGCATACTGCTGCCAGCAGTTCACGTCAGTGTAGCTTTTGCCTTTGTGTTCTCAGACCAAGGAACAAAAGTCCATGCTCAGACCCAAATTCTGATGCTGAATTATCACCTTCACCATTATGTCTGATAATCCTTCCCCACTAGAGTATTTCCGGGGAGAAGAGTGCCTGTACTGAGGCAATCATTTGCAGAAAGAGTTCAAATATGAAAGTTTTAACCCAACAAAATATTTCTCAATTTGTACTCTTAAACAGTTTTGTATTGCCCTTCTAACATTTACTTGAACAATAATTTGAGATTCAGCAACTAAGTAATTTTTGTGAAATCCAGGAGAATTTCACTATAACTTATAGTTCATGGGATTTCTGTTTGGGAGGGTTGTGTTGGCTCTTTAAGGCCTTAAGGTCCTACCACGTGTCACCACAGAAAAGGAGCAATGAAGGTAGGTCCTACTGCCTGTACAGAAAGGTTGCAGGGAAGCAACCAAGGAATAGAAGGCTCAGTTAAGAGGCACTGAAGGACTTGAGCAGATCAGCTTCTGGCTGGGACCAGACAAGGTAAAATGGAGAGATTCTCTAGGCAAGGATTACTGAGGGAGACCCAGGGAACATGATGAGTAGAATCCAAGGACTGTAACCTAAAGTAACAGGCAAAGGCGATCGAACTGTGTTGGAAGCATCCCAGAGAAAAGCAGCAGCAACCATGCAGAGGAAGAAGTATATGGTTGCTGTCTATAGGGTTCCTGGGTTGGAACCCAGAGTAATGAGCAGCTCCGCAGCTCCCACTGGATGTGTGTCTTCAGCCCCAGGGAAAAGATATGACCCTGGATCAAAAAGCCCAACAAAGGGACTTGTATTTATAAGCAGGCCTAGGTATGTGGCTGAAGACTCTGGAGATAGCCATTCACTGAACCTTTGTTACCCCAGAAGGGAACTGAAGTTGACAAGTGAATAAGCTGGGAAATCAAAAAATGGCTCAAGACAAAAATCTCTCAGAAGAAAGAAAGCCAGCCCAGAATGTGTGAGAACTGAACCCAGAGACAGGACTGCAGATACCAATGAGCACAATGACTGGCCCTGCTGGGACATCTGTCACTCCAGAAGGGATTCTTTCATGCATGCTGAATGTGCGTGAGACTTGGCTGGAGGGAATAGCTACTGAAGACCCACTTGATGTGGTTAGCATCTGGCAGGGGATACCAGGAGTAGAGTCTGCACACGCAGTTTTGCACACAACTGACAGTAGGCAGTCATGAAAGGTGAGTGGTCTCCATCACAACCTGCTTGCAAATAACCAATCCGCAACCCTTTGAGACAAATAGCCATTACTTCTAAGCATTCACATAAAATCTTCAATATACTAGAAATCTTTGCTTGTCACTTTTCTACACCTTTAAAATGACTATAAAATGGAAATGACTGTTTTTTCCTTACCTTTGCTTCATGATATGTGCTGACTTCAAGCAAATCATTTCTTTTTGCTTCCTTAGCAAGCAGTCTGAAACGACTTAACATTGCAGCCTTGCAAAGACGGCTTGCCATTGAAGTGCCACTTTTGAATGGTGAACTAAGGTTGAGGGGGGAAAAGAAGCAAATGAGGCATATTAAGAAGTCTGTTATTCAGTTGAGATGCCATTTGCTCAGACTCCCACATGTGAAATAAAGATTAGCTTTTTCAAACTATATTAATCACATCTTCTCTATTCAGAGCAGAAATGAAGATAATGGAATCAAACAGTGTAAACCTCCATAACAACAGATACTGGAAGGCTGGACAAATCTTTCAATCTTATGATTTATCACTTCAGAAATATTACTGATTTTAGTCAAACTATTGCATATACTCAATCTCTTCAAGGTTAAACTGATCATGGAAGATAAAAGGGAGAAAAGAGTTTTAATTTCAATAAAGAACAACATACTTAAAAGAACTATGAAAGAATTCTTTCATATCCAGCAACCCCAGGACTGGGAAGTTGCCCGATATTCAAATATTTTGGATAATAGAGAGGTATATCTGATAATGAACAACATTGAAGAAAAGCAAGATTAGATATTAAGAAACAAGTATATGCAGAGTATTTTATTTACTCACAGTAGTACCAACTGTACATTTCACTGTATTTGCTGTATTCATTTGTATTTACTCTCAATATACAGGAAACCCTCAATTTAACAGATTAAAGGAGGAAAGTAGGTCCATTAATGCTGAAAGTCTGTTATATTGGAAGGGTGATATGATGATGTGATAACTTTCCCAGCCCACCGTTCAATCCTGTCTTCTGCCTCCCTCTTCCCTCCCCCCCACCGCCCCATTCTTCCTCTCACACCTCCATCTCCCTCTCCCCATTACCAGGAGAGGAGCTGAATGCGGGCCTGGCTCCTTTCACCTCCTGCAGCTCTCAGCACTGCAGCTCCTCCAGGCCCTGGCTCTGAGTTGCCTGTGCAAAGGCAGAGCATGGCCACCCCACCCTGCCAGCAGGCAGCAGCATCCAATACCATGGCTGTTGCTCAGTGCCATTGCAGGCAGTAGTGGCTGGGTGCCAACATGCTCCACACACACACACGTGGCTGGGGAAGAGACCCTGCACACCACTGCCATCCTCCCGCTCCTCTGTCCCCAACTGCTGTGGTGGCCCTTGCAGCCCTGACAGTCCCAGCCGTTCTGGCAGCACCTCCAGCCCCAGCGGTGGCTCTGGTAAGTCTCTGGCATTTATTTGGAGTGGCAGGGGGGCTGTCAAAAAGCATCTGTTATTTCTGAAGTCAGTTATATCGGGGTCCATTAAATTGAGGGTTTATTGTACTGTACTTATGGAAAACATAACAAATTTACTTCTAGTTAAAATACCAATTATTTGGGAGTTCTGGATAATAGAATACCAGTTATGAAAGTGTTTACTGTAGTTTCACCTTTTGGTGCTTCACTGACAATCTTGTTTCTTTAACTATGCCAAATTGCAGGAAGGAAGGAAGAGGTGAAGCAGTGTAGAGGGAGAGCAGGGCACGGCCACAGCAGGGTGGTGGGGCAGGGGTACATGGCCAGTGCCCTCCACCCACTTTTCCGCAATTCCTGAACTAGTCACCTCTTCCTACAATCTATTTTCTGTAGAGGTATAAAAGTGGATGTTTTGTATTCAGCTGGAAACCCAATTCCTAGACAAGAGCAAAGGCTGTCTGAGTTGAAGAGAGCAATGGATTATGGGAACAGCCTTTGAGCAGCCACTTCTTGAGATACAGGAAAAGTAGCTTCACCACTCATCACAGGTAAGGTATCACTAGTGCCAGGACCTCTGAGAACACTCTTAAGGCTGAAGAAAGGCCAAAATGAAATATATCAGAGGGGTACCTCAGTCTGTATCTTCAAAAACAAGTCATCATCTTCTAGTACGTTATAAACTAACAGATATTTTGAAGTGTAAGCTTTCGTGGGCAAAGACCCACTTCATCACGCATCTGACGAAGCGGGTCTTTGCCCATGAAAACTTATGCTCCAAAATATCTGTTAGTCTATAAAGGTGCCACAGGACTCCAAAGTCAAATAGGGCAGTGAAAAAAGCCCAGCATACAGTGGACCACAGGTATTTTCTGTGTGATAAGCATGTCATTATGTAGAAATAGGTTGAGGGCTGAAAACCAGTTTCTTTCTCCAGTGAAAGAACTATAATTGCCAGAATCACCATCTTGAATATTCATGTGCTGAGGCTAGCAGTTGGAAGCTGTGAGCCCTTAATGAGGATTTGAAATCTAGAACTCTCTGCTCACTGGTCAAGCTGTAGCCAGAGCATGGCGCTATCAGGAAGGCTAGAGCTTTAAAGAGCCTGCTAGTAAGTGACCAGAGAGATAGCAAACAGGCTGATTGCAAACAGGAGGGAGTTTTGAGGAGAGTTTAACTAGTTCCCTCTAAATTCACTTTTGACAGTCTTTAAAACTTTTTATACTAAGCTATATCCCAAACAAACACACAAGTAAAAACACCATAGATAATCTAATTATCCATAGGAGAGAATGCAGGCAGAAGCCCAGCAGCAGAGTGGGGGCTATCCCATTTATTGCATCCAATATAACATATATGACCATGGACTGGTTGTGAATGTGTGCATTCAGTGCAAGGAGCTCCTTGCCCTCAGAGAGTGAGTGCAGGGTTTGGAGGCCAGGGAGGCTGAAGTGAAGGAACTAAGGGAGGCAAAGGAATATGTTGATGAGGCCTTCTGGGACAATGAAGAATTGTCACATCTCTAATCAAAAAGCCCCTGAGCTGTGAAGGAGAATGAAAGGCCTGAGGAAGGAGACCAGTCAACGGAAGCAGAGGGACACCATCCCATAGTTGGGATCCTTCTTCCAGATGATGATGTATCCTCAGTGTGAGAGGATACCACCTCTCCAGGAGAAGGAACTCGTCATTAGGAAAAGGCAGGTGTCAGTAATGGGAGATTTGATTATTAGAAACAGATAGCTAGATTTGCGATGATTGGGAAAAATCGTATGGTGACTTGCCTGCCTGGTGTGAAGGTTGCAGATCTCCTGAAGTATCTAAATAGACTTATGTATAGTGCTGGGGAGGAACTGGTGGTTGTGTTACATGTAGGTAGCAATGACATATGGAAGGGTAGGAGACACATCCCAGAAGCCAAATTTAGGGTGCTAGGAGAGAGATTGAAATCTAGGATCTCTATGGTGGCAGTCTCAAAAATGCTTCCATTTCCATGCGTACGGTCAGGTAGGCAAGGAGTAATTCCAAGTCTCAATGCATGGATGAGATGATGGTATAGTGAGGAGGGGGTTCAGATTTACCAGAAACCAGGGAAATTTTGGGGATGGGGGAGACTATACAGGAAGGATAAACTCCAACTAAACAAAAGTGGAACCAGACTGCTGGCACTTACCATTAAAAAGGTAGTATAGCAGTTTTTAAACTAAGAGATTCGTGCAAAGGAGCATCTGGATCAGACAGAGACTTAGAGGAGATTGATAGATTCTCTAGGTTCTAGTCAAAAGGAGAGGATGGAAGAGGATAAAATATGGAACATATCAGATGAGAAACAATCACATGAAAAGCAATCTAACATATCAGGAAAGGGCAGATGAATAAAGAGTGACAAGTTTTTAAACTGCTTATACACACATACTAGAAGTCTAAAGTCACAGCAGAGAAATCAATTCTTTGTTTCAGTCTGTGAGACTGAGGATGTTAGGGAGATTCCCAAACTTGAACCATCATGTGTAGGTGACAAATCTGAGTAACTGTCCAAGACTGAGGCATCATTAGTGGAAGTTCTGGAACTAAATTGATAAACTTAACAGTGACAAGTCACCAGGACCAGATGGTATTCACCCAAGTTCTAAAAAAACTCAAATGTGAAATTATGGAACTATTAAACTGTAGTTTGTAACAAATCCTTTAAATCGCTTCTGCACCCAATGAATGCAAGCTAGCTAACGTAACACCAATATTTAAAAAGAGCTCTAGAAGCGATCCCACAATTATAGACCAGTAAGTCTAATGTCAGTACCGGGCAAATTAGCTGAAACCACAGTAAAGAATAAAATTCCCAGATGCAAAGACGAACGCAATTTGTTGGACAAAAGTCAACTTGGTTTCTGTGAAGGGAAATCATGTCTTAGTAATCTACTGAAGTTCTTTGAAGGGGTCAACAAACATGCAGAAGAGGGAACCAGTCGATATAGTGTACTTTGCTTTCAAGAAAGCCTTTGACAAAGTCCTTCACCAAAGGCTCTTAGATAAATTTAGTTGTCCCAGGATAAGAGGGAAGATCCTTTCACGGACTTAGAACTGGTTAAAAGACAGGAAACAAAATGGTAGGACTAAATGGTAAATTTTCAGAATGGAGAGGGGTACCAAGTGGTGTTCCCCAACAGTAGTCCTAAGACCAATCCTATTCAACTTATTCATAAATGATCTGGGGAAAGGAGTAAAAACTGTGAGGTGGCAAAGTGTGCAGACAATACCAAGCTCGTCAAGATAGTTAAGACCAAAGCAGACTGTGAAAAACTTCACAAAGATGTCAAAAACTAAGAGGCTGGAGATAGATGGCAGAAGAGAAATCACTTGATCATTACCTGTTTGGTTCACTCCCTCTGGGGCATCTGGCATTGGCCAATGTCAGACGACAAGATAATCTGGTCTGACCCAGTATGGACATTCTTATGTAATGTTCTTATGTTTTCTTCTAGGTCATTGATGAAAAAAGAGAAGTTACTCACCTGTAGTAACGATGGTTCTTCGAGATGTGTCCCCGTGGGTGCTCCACAATAAGTGTCAGGCTCACCCAGCACCGCAGATCGGAATTCTTCTAGCAGTTTCTATTGGATCGCGCATGCGCCGACGCGCGCCACTCCCTTGCGCACCCCCAGCCATGTGCGCGATCCGGTCCCTGCCAGTTCCTTGACCAACCGCCTCGGATGCTCCTGAAAAACACCAGACAAAGATCCAAAGCGGGGAGTATGGGCGGGTGGTGGAGCACCCATGGGGACACATCTCGAAGAACCATCGTTACTACAGGTGAGTAACTTCTCTTTCTTCTTCGAGTGGTCCCCGTGGGTGCTCCACAATAGGTGACTACCCAGCAGTAACCCAAGTAAGGAGGTGGGTAATCGATTCATGTGCAGCTTGCCGCCGAGAGGACTGCTGTCGACAGACGGGTATCCTCCTTGAATACCCGAGGCAGGGCATAGTGCTTGGCGAAGGTGTCGTAGGATGACCAGGTCGCCGCTCTACAGATGTCTTTTAACGCAATGCCCTTGAAGAAGGCTGTTGACGCCGCCACCGCCCTGGTGGAGTGAGCCCTAGGTGGGGCCAGCAAAGGGGTCTTTCGAAGCTCGTAGCACATTTTTATACAGGACACAATGTGCTTTGAAATTCTCTGTGAAGAGAGGTCTTCCCCTTTTGACCTGGGAGCAAGACACACCAGAAGCCTGTCCATCTTCCGGAAGGACTTAGTTCTGTCTATGTAAAAGGCCAACACCCTTCTCACGTCTAGGAGATGTAGGCGCGCCTCCTTGCTGGAGCTGTGAGGCTTCGGGTAAAACGAGGGTAAAACTATTGGTTCGTTAAGATGGAACTCCGAGGAAACTTTTGGAATGAAGGCTGGGTGTAACCATAAGGTTACCGCCTCCTTTGCGAATACTGTGCAGGGTGGCGTTGCCATCACTGCCGCGAGCTTGCTCACCCTGCAGGCTGATGTAATCGCAAAGAGGAAGGTTGTTTTCATCGTAAGGAGTCGGAGGGGAACCGTGGCTAATGGTTTGAAGGGTGGTCCCAATAGCGTGCTGAGCACCAAGTCCAAACTCTACGACGGCGGAAGCGGTTTTCGAGGGGGGTACAGGTTTACCAGCCCCTTCAAGAACCTTGTGACGATAGGGTGGGCGAATACAGTGGGCCCTTCCTCTTTATGCCGAAAAGCTGATATAGCAGCGAGGTGGACCTTTAGGGAGGATAGAGAAAGCCCGTCTCGTTTGAGGTCCAATAGATATTCTAGTATTACGGTTATAGGAACGTCAACGGGAGCTAACTGTTTGGCAGAACACCAAGCTGTAAATCGAGTCCATTTCTGTTCATAAGTCCTCCTGGTGGAGGTCCTTCGGCTACACTCCAAGACTTGTTGTACTCCCTCCGTACACATGCTCTCTAAGGTGCTGAGCCATGGATTAACCATGCTTGTAGGCGCAGTCACGCAGAGCCTGCGTGAGTAAGTCCGGCGCCACCGGTAGGGGGAGTGGTGGACGATCCGACATGCGTAGAAGCAAGGGAAACCATTGTTGCCAGTCCCAAGTTGGAACTATGAGTATCATGCGAGCTCTCTCCCTTCTGGCTTTCTGCAGAACCTTGTGGATAAGCGTTGTGGGGGGAAACGCGTAGAGGGCCCTTCCATGAAATCATGAAGGCGTCCCCCACAGACCCCCACCCTATTCCTGCTCTGGAGCAGTACTGGGGACACTTCTTGTTGTACTGGGTGGCAAACAAATCGACTTGGGGAAAACCCCCATGTACGAAATATGTGCCGTAGCAGGTCGGAGCGGATCTGCCATTCGTGTGCGAGTGCGAAGCGCCTGCTCAGTTGATCTGCCTTCACATTGTGGGCGCCCGGCAAGTACGAGGCTTTCAACGTTATGTTGTTGGCGATGCACCAGTTCCACAGTCAGACTGCTTCCGCACATAACGCACGGGATCGTGCCCCTCCTTGTCAATTGATGTAGAACATAGTGGAGGTATTGTCGGTATTGATCCCGACTACTTTGCGATGCAGGTATTCTCGAAAATGTCTGCACGCGTTGAACACTGCTCTGAGCTCCAGTATGTTTATGTGCTGTGTCTGTTCCACAGGGGATCATAGCCCTTGCGTCACCTTGCTGCCCATGTGCGCTCCCCATCCTATGTGAGAGGCGTCGGTAGTAAGAAAAAATAGAAATTTGTGGTTGGTGGAAAGGCACCCCCACTAGCAGATTCTCGGGATTTTCCCACCACGCTAGGGATCTGCGCACCTCCGTCGTGGGCGACACTACCCTGTGGACAGTGTGGGATGCCAGTTTGTAAACACTCGCCAGCCAATGCTGCAGGCTCCGCATGTGTAACCTGGCATTCTGTACCACAAACGTCGCTGCCGCCATGTGCCCCAACAGTTGCAGACACGTTAGGACCGACACCGTGGGGCTGTACATCATGACTTGCACCAGGGAGTTGATGGCGCGGAAGTGGGCATCGGGCAAGTATACTCTTGCTGTGATAGAGTTTATGCGTGCCCCTATGAACTCTATATCTTGCGTGGGTTCGGTCTTTGACTTTGTGAGGTTGATAACTAGGCCCAGTGAAGTAAACGTGTTCACGGTGACGTGTCTCATTCATAGGACCTCTGCCTTTGAGGCCCCTTTCAGTAGACAGTCATCCAGATGTGGGAAAACAAACACTCCCTGTCTGTGCAGGTAGGCTGATACCACTGCCAGGGTTTTGGTAAAGACTCTGGGTGCCGAGGATAGGCCGAACGGAAGAACCCTGTACTGGAAATCTTCCCCACCGACCGTGAAGCGGAGGAAGTGCCTGTGTGCCGGGTGGATTGTTATATGAAAGTAAGCATCTTGTAAGTCGAGGGCTGCAAACCAGTCTCCATCCTTCAGTGCCGTAAGTATGGAGACAACTGTGATCATCCAAAAGCACTGCTTGTGCAAGTAACGGTTGAGGCCCCGTAGATCCAAAAATCAGCCTCCAGCCCCGTTTTCTTCTCTGTTAGGAAGTAGCATGAATAAAAACCATTCCCTTGGAATTGTTCCGGCACTCTTTCCACCGCCCCTATGAACATGAGGTGATCTACCTCCTGCTTCAGCCTCGCCTCGTGGGCAGTGTCACTGAGAAGAGGCCGGGCAGGAGGCTTCGTCGGTGGAAGTAACTGGAAAGGGATCGTGTAACCCGTGGCTATAATTTCTAGCACCCATTTGTCTGTGGTGATCTTTTGCCATTGGGAGTGGAACGGTTTGAGGCGATGATGGAACATGAGATGAGAATGGCATTGAGCGATGGTATTGATAGTGCAGCCCCCAACATACCCGTCAAACTTGCTGTCTCTGGGCCCGTCCCAGGGTGTACAGCTTTGTTGAGAACGTCGCCTGGGAGCCCTGTACTGCTGCTGCTGTTGATGACGCCCTTGGTCGTAGCCTCGCTGATACTGAGCGCGCTGTGGTTGGTAAGCATAGTGTCTTTGCTGAGGATAAAATTTCTTTTTCTTGTATGGGGGAGTATAAATACCCAAGGTCCTAAGTGTGGCCCTCGAGTCTTTGCTGGAGTGCAGGACCGAGTCGGTTGAGTCTGCAAACAGCTTTTGCTTATCAAAGGGAAGATACACGATCTTCGCCTGTAGGTCTCTAGGGATACCAGATGTCTGGAGCCAGGATTCCCTACGCATTACCACTGCTGCGGCTGTTGAACGTGCTGCTGTGTCCGCCACGTCCAGGGCAATCTGGACTCCCGTCCTCAACGCCGCATAGCCCTCTTGGACAATCGTCTTTAACACTGGCTTCTTGTCTTCCGGGAGTGAATCCATGAAAGGAGTGAGTCTAGAGTAATTGTCAAAGTTATGGTTTGATAGATGTGCCGCGTAATTTGCCACTCTCAATAATAGGGTAGAGGAGGAATAGACCTTCCTGCCAAACAGCTCTAGCTTCTTAGCATCTTTATCTGATCCACCCCCCCACCCCCGGCCGATTTGTACTGAGACATCTTCGCCCTCTGCTGGGATGATTCAACCACCAAAGAATTGGGTTGCGGGTTACTAAAGAGGAACTCCATGCCCTTGGCTGGGATGAAGTACTTCTTATCTGCTCTCCTGTTTGTAGGCAGAATAGAGGCTGGAGTCTGCCATATGTTAGTGGCTGACTCCATAATGGCTCCGTCCAGCGGGATAGCGATTTTAGATGAAGCTGGGGGTCTCAAATTTTTCAGGAGTTTATGGTGCTTCTCCTGCACCTCTGCTATTTGAATGTCCTGTGTGAAAGCTACTCTTTTGAACAGCTCCTGGAATTGTTTAAGGTCATCCGGAGGGGAGACATCCCCGAGGGTCCTGGCCTCATCTGGGGAGGATGAGGAGGAACCGCTGGGGTAAACCTCCCCCAAATCCTCTGGCTCCTGAATTCGGTGATATACTTGCTCCCTGGAGGACTGTGATGGGAAGTCTCGGGATTCTGGACCTAATTCCCCCTGGGACAACTGTGTTCCCGTCCCAGAGCGAGAGTGTACACGGGAGTATTGACAAGTAGTAGGAGAGGACCTGCCCCTGGATCTAGACCTGCAGTGCCTGTGTTCAGCATGATGAGGATGACCATAGCAGCATGGGCAAGGGTCCGGTGATGGAGACCTGGACCATGATCTGGGAGTGTACCCATGATGTCTGGGAGAGCGGGACCTCCGCAACGATATAGATAGTGGTGAAGCTGGTTTGTGATAGTACTCAAGGGGATCCATGCCCAAAAATGGTGAAGGTGTCCTGAGCCACGGCGAAATTGGTTGGAAGAACGGAGAGGGAGGCCCGGGATAAGCTGGTGGAGTTACAGCCCGGCGGTGCGGCATGTGTATCTCGGGGGGGGCGGGGGGGAAGGGTGGGTGATAAGGGTAGCGCAGCCCTGCCTGGAGATGGACTAAGGTGCCGAGTTTTTGCTTTTGCCTTGCCTTGCCTTGCCCCTCCCCTGTGGGGTGGGCGCTGCCCCCTCCCGTGCTGGGGATCTCGGCCCCGTTGTCAGCGCCGCGCTTGGCACCGGTCAGCGGCGGTGCCACGTGGGTAGCTTCCTACGGCGCCAGTAGGCTCCGTGCCGGGTGCCCCTGCACCGTCGGCGCTGCAGAAGCCGGTGCCGCATGCGTCGGTGCCGCTGATTCCGGCGCTTGCCGCGCTGGTGCTCGCAGCACCTTCCGTGCCACCTGTGGTGTAATCAGAGGCTCGGCCTCTGCCACGTGCGCTGCCGCTTTCATGAGCTCGCGGCTGGGGGCTCTGCGTTCCGCTCGTCCTGCCCGCTGGGCCCTCCGGCAAGGATCGAGCCGGGGAGAGTTTCCTCCTCTTCTGCACAGAGGGGATCAAAGAGGCTGCCTTCCTTTTACGCGACCCAGAGGGCCCTTCTGCGTGAGGCTTCTCCGGCGGTTCAGGCTGGAGGGCCTTATCAAACAAGATCATTTTGAGCCTCATCTCTCTGTCTTTCCTGGCCCTGGCTGTAAGCTTAGCGCAGTGGGAACACTTCCGGGTAACGTGCGACCCTCCCAGGCAGTGAACGCATTCACTATGCCCATCAGAGGCTGGCATAGCCTCGCGGCATGACTCACACTTCTTAAACCCGGAAGAAGCCATCACGGTGAGTCTTTACTGTTAATAGGGTACTTAGCCACTAATCAGCGCTTTCTAACCCAAAATAACATTCACGGCCTTCAGGGTAGCGGACGGCTTAACAGCCTTCTTGCCTGCTCCTCTCTCCTTCGTTCCTCTTCTCTCTGCTGTCTAATATTCTCTATCTTTCTCTCTCTCTCTTTTTTTTTTTTTTTTTTTTTTTTTTTTTTAAAATAATGACAAAACAAACGAGCTACACGTAAAAAACAACTATCTTATCTGTCTCTGGCTTTAGCTGGAGCAGATTCCGTCTGCAGCCGATGGCAGTTGAGAAGGAACTGGCGGGGACCGGATCGCGCACATAGTTGGGGGCGCGCAAGGGAGAGGCGCATGTCAGCGCATGCGCGATCCAAGAGAAACTGCTAGAAGAATTCCAATCTGCGGCACTGGGCGAGCCCAACACCTATTGTTGAGCACCCACGGGGACCACTCGAAGAAGAACTATTAAAAACATAGGACCAATAGCTGAACCTTGTGGGACCTCACTAGAAACACGTGCCAGATGATGATACCTCTTTCACAGTTACATTTTGAGCTTAGTTGGTATTCAATCCATTTAGGCTATACCCAGACTACAAAATAAATTCAAATTTATTCAAGTTTACTTTGTAACATTAGATTTTATATAGTCCAAGTGGAGCGTCAGCATCTGCTCACAAAGTTGACTCCACTAAGTCAACAAAGTTCAATTGCTGCAGCAATGTGTTGTGGGCAGCTATCCCCCAGTTCCTTCAGCCCCACTGCATTGTGGGTTTTTTTGCAGGTGTGTTATAGGGAAAAAAAAAATATGCCCCACAAGTGGTTGTGGGTGTATATGAACTTCTCAGAACACACTGACCTCATTTACCCCACTGTTGAAAACAAACAGCCATTTTTCAATAGTCTCTTTCCCTGACGAGAGAAATTGCTTGAATCATCCACACTACAGAAAGAATTCATTTTTGTTTTTTTAAATGGAAAATCATCTTTACGGAAAGGGGATGCTTTCACAAAAGAGTTGTTTCATGGGACTTCAAATTGACACTAAATGCAAGTGAAAAGAGAGAGAGGCTGAAGGAGCCTGGTTTGAACAAGAGAGAGAGAGAGAGAAATCTGTGAACCATCACCACACAGAAATAAAGAACAGCCATTTTTCAGAAGTCTCCTTCCCTGGTGAAAATGTACCAAATGGGAAATTTTGCACAGTAGTCACTCACCAGAGTTAAACTAGCTCAAATAGACTAACCTGAGTATACGAACATAGTCTATAGGTAAATCTATCAACTTGTCACAATTGAGAACTTGCCATTTACACTACAAGTGTGTCCTAAAACCAGAACTGTTTGAGAGTTACAATACTTAGACAGGCTAAAACATACACAAAGTAATCAGGCTCACCACTAATTTTAACATAGTATAAAGATTCTAACCTTTCAATGATTTTCCCATTTAAACCATCCACAATTTCCAGTGACGTATCTCCTTGCGACCAATTCACACTAAGAGATCTGCACTCCAAGTCTAACTGAACTGGATGTGTAGCAGTCACCAAACTAATGTGAGGTCTGTTTACCAAGTAAAACATGGGAAGCTTCGATGTGAGTGCATCATCTATGCGTTGTTTTATAGCTATTTCCAGTCCTCTTGTATCACTGCAGTTTCCATCCCCTTAAAAAAAAAAAAAACAAAAGCAAACCACACACAACACTGGCACATCACTGTAAGCAGAGATATCAGAATACAGATACATTGTTAGCAGATTTTCAAGGGAACCCACAAACTCAATTGTTCCTGCCTGAAATCGTTACTCAACTGCTATATTCAGCTTTACAAGGAGAATTCCAGCAGTAACTCTGCAGAACAGAAAACACACCATTGGCAACACAAGTTTTTGCTAAACTTCCTCTGTACTCCCTCGCAATGAAATCACCACAACTGTTCAAATCTGGGGAACTGATATAGATGTAAACCAATTTGACAGTAGAAATGGTGATGGAAAAGAAAATAGTAGGGATAATGTCATGTTACTGCCAGTAATTCCATTTCACCTGCCTGAGTTGCATAGACAAATACGAACTGTAGGAATTCAGAAAGGCTACTCACTGCCATCAGAAGTGAATGCCATATGGTGCCAAAACAAATCTTACTACTGTCTTGGCAGTTACTGTTTTCCACCATAAAAATCTATATACAACTAGTTAATTTAGAGGCAATCTTTAAAAGAAGAGTAAGTTTGATGCCATTTTCCATAACATCACTATCAATTAAACAGAATGTTCATGCTTTTGGACCAGCTCTTTGTTCTAATTATGGGATTGTACAGTTGGTAGTTTCCATATATGCAAGTTATTCAAATGGTCTGAATTCAGAAGAATTTAAATATTACCACAGCCTTTGTAACATTTTACTTTTAAATACAGAATACAGTAACACACGATTTAATGGACTAATGGGTGGGAGTGGTGTCCATTCAACCCACAAGTCTGTTAAATACAAGGGTTTACTGCTCATGTGCCCTACCAGACTCCCTCATCCCCAGTCCCCCACAAAATGCCTGTGACTCACCAGAGCCACCACCACTGGAGCTGCCCCACTGAGGTCGGAGGGAACCACCCACAGCTGATGTGTGTATGCAAGTATTTTCTGTCCATGTATCCATCCCACCTGCAGTGGGAAGAGAGTGTGTGGCAGTTCTGGTGGCAGCTCCTCCAGGCCACCGTGGAGGGCTCAGCCATGGTGGACCATGGAGGCTGGAAGAGACAACCCCCCCAGCTGCAGCAGCAGCAGTAGCTCTGGTCAGTCACCTTACTTTTCTGGAGGGAAATGGAGAGCAAGACTTAGGAGTTTACAGGCACCACTTGAGCAGACTTCTGAAAAGAAAGGTTACTCACCGTAGTAACGGTGGTTCTTCGAGATGTGTCCCCGTGGGTGCTCCACATTAGGTGTCGGGTTCGCCCGGCGCCGCAGATCGGATCTTCCAAGCAGTTTCTGCCGGACCGCGCATGCGCCGGTGCGCGCCACTCCCCCGCGCGCTCCCGGCCACGTGCGCGATCCGGTCCCCGCCAGTTCCTTGACCAACCGCCTCGGATGCTCCTGCAAAACACTAAACAGAGATCCGGAGCGGGGAGGATGGGCGGGTAGTGGAGCACCCACGGGGACACATCTCGAAGAACCACCGTTACTACGGTGAGTAACCTTTCTTTCTTCTTCGAGTGTCCCCGTGGGTGCTCCACATTAGGTGACTACCCAGCAGTAACCCAAGATAGGAGGTGGGTAATCGGATTATGTGCAGCTTGTCCCCGAGAGGACCGCTGTCGAGGGACGGGTATCCTGTTGGAATACCCTGTGAACGGCGTAATGTTTGGCGAAGGTGTCACAGGATGACCAGGTCGCCACTCTGCAAATGTCTTTTAGCGCAACGCCCTTGAAAAAGGGCTGTTGATGCTGCCACCGCCCTAGTGGAACGAGCCCTGGGCATGGCCAGGAAAGGAGTCTTTTTGAGTTTGTAGCACATTTTTATGCAAGATACGATGTGCTTCGAGATTCTCTGCGAAGAGAGACATTCTCCTTTTGATTCGGGAGCGATAGAGGCTAGGAGTCTATCCGTTCTCTGGAAGGACTTGGTCCTGTCTATATAGAAAGCTAGCGCCTCCTCACGTCCAGGAGGTGTAGGCGCGCCTCTTTGTTAGAGTTATGAGGCTTTGGATAAAACGAGGGTAAACAATAGGTTTGTTAGTATGAAACTCAGAAAGAAACTTTAGGAACAAAGGCTGGATGTAGCCGTATGGTTACCGCCTCCTTGGAAAAAACAGCGCAGGGTGGCGTTGCCATAACTGCCGCAAGCTCGCTCACCCTGCGAGCTGACGTGATTGCGAGAAGAAAGATCGTCTTTATCATAAGGAGGCAGAGAGAAACTGTGGCCAAAGGCTCGAACGGTGGTCCCCTTTTCGCATTAAGCACCAGGTCCAAGTTCCACGAAAGTGGAAGCGGTTTCCGAGGGGGGTATAGGTTTACCAGCCCTTTAAGGAACCTGGTAACCATGAGATGGGCGAACACCATGTGCCCTGTGTCTCCGTGTCTGAATGCCAAAAAGGCGGCAAGGTGGACCTTAAACGAAGATAGCAAGAGTCCTCCTCTCTTGAGGTCCAGTAAATACTCTAATATCACAGCCATAGGCACCGAAAAGGGGGGCTAGCTGTTTGGTAGAACACCATGCCGTAAAGCGAGTCCATTTCTGCTTGTAGGTCTTCCTGGTGGAAGTCCTCCTGCTACTTTCTAGGACTTGCTGCACTCCCTCCGTACATGTGCTCTCTAGGGAGCTGAGCCATGGATTAACCACGTTTGTAGTCGCAGGCCTTGGGGGTGCGGATGCACTATGGACCCCTGGGCTTGCGTGAGCAGATCCGGCGCCACCGGAAGGGGCATCGGTGGCCGGTCCGACATGCGCAGGAGTAGGGGGAACCATTGCTGTCGATCCCACGTTGGGACTATCGGGATCATTCAGGCTCCTTCCCTCCTGGCTTTCAGCAACACTTTGTGGATGAGCACTGTGGGAGGGAAAGCGGAAAGCAGGGGGCCCCTCCATGAGATCGCGAAGGCGTCCCTCAGGGACCCCCGTCCCAGTCCTGCCCTGGAGCAGAATCGTGGGCACTTCTTGTTGTGCTGAGTAGCAAACAGGTCTATCCGGGGAAAAACCCCATGCATGAAAAATCGGTTGCAGCAGATCGGGACGGATCTGCCACTCGTGCGTGAGTGCGAAACGCGTGCTCAGCTGGTCTGCCTTCACATTGTGAGTGCCTGGGAAGTACGAGGCTTTCAAGGTTATATTGTTGGCGATGCAGCAGTTTCACGACCGGACTGCTTCTGCACATAAGGCACGGGACCGAGCTCCTGCTTGCCGATTTATATAAAACATGGTGGAGGTATTGTCTATACTGATCCCGACTACTTTGCCTTTTATATGGTCTCGAAAGTGTCTGCAGGCGTTGAACACTGCTCTGAGCTCCAGTATATTTGTGTGCACTGACTGCTCCATGGAGGACCACAGCCCTTGCGTCACCTCTTCGCCCATGTGCGCTCCCCACCCTATGAGGGAGGCATCTGTAGTAAGAAAAACCAATGTGTGGTTGGTGGAAGGGTACCCCTGTTAGCAAGTTCTCGGGGTTTACCCACCATTGCAGGGATTTGCGCACCTCTGTTGTGGGCGACGCCATCCTGTGAACAGTGTGTGCTGCCGGGGTGTATACGCTGGCCAGCCAGTGCTGCATGCTGCGCATGTGTAACCTGGCGTTCTGTTCTACAAACGTCGCTGCTGCCATGTGGCCCAGCAGCTGTAAGCACGTCAGAACCAGCACCGTAGGGCTGAAGGTGAAGACTTGCACGAGGGAGCCGACGGCCCGAAAGTGAGTCTCTGGTAGATACGCCCTTGCTGTAATAGAATTTATGCGTGCCCCTACGAACTCTATGTCCTGCGTGGGGTCTATCTTTGATTTTGTCAGATTGATAACCAGGCCGAGCAAAAAGAACGTGCCTGCTGTGACACATATTATGCGTAGTACCTCCTCCTTCGAGGCCCCTTTGAGTAGGCAGTCATCCGGATACTGGAATATAAATACCCCCTGTCTGTGCAGGTAGGCTGACACCACTGCCAAGGGCTTGGTGAAGACTCTGGGGGCCGAGGAGAGGCCAAACGGTAGGACCTTGTATTGAAAATGTTCTTTGCCTACCATGAAAAACCAGAGGAATCGTAGGTGAGCCGGATGAATAGTTATGTGAAAATACGCGTCTTATAAGTCGAGGGCTGCGAACCAATCTCCATCGTCTAGTGCCGTAAGGATGGAGGCGATTGTGATCATCCGAAAGCGTTGCTTGCGCAGGTACCGGTTGAGGCCTCGAAAATCTAAGATGGACCTCCCGCCTCCTGTCTTTTTCCCCGTGAGGAAGTACCTCGAGTAGAACCCTCTCCCTTGCAGTTGCTCCGGCACTCTTTCCACTGCCCCTATGAGCATGAGATGGTCTACCTCCTGCTTGAGCCTCGCTACGTGGGAGGCCTCCTGGAGGTGGGGCCTGGGTGGAGGTCATGGCGGTGGGAGCGACTGGAAGGGGATGGCGTACCCCGTGGCTATGATCTCCAGCACCCATTTGTCTGTGGTGATCCTTTGCCACTGGTTATAGAATGGTCGGAGGCGATGGTGGAATAACCGCTTCGGATGACCTTGCGATGGTAGTGATGGCGCAGCCCTGGATCTGTGTGCCAAACTTGTGGCCTTTGGCCCTGCCCCGAGGACGCACGGCTGTGTTGGGAACGACGCCTGGGAGTTCTGTACTGCTGGTGCTGTTGATGTCGCCCTTGCTCGTAACCCCTGTGGTACTGGGGACGCTGTTGCTGAGTTCGCAACATCCAGGGCGATCTGAACTCCCGTCCTCGAGGCCGCGTAGCCTTCTTGCATGATGGCCTTGAGCACTGGTTTCTTGCCCTCTGGAAGCGAGTCCATGAGGGAGGTTAACCTAATGTGGTTATCGAAATTATGGTTCGCTAGATGCGCTGCGTAATTTGCCATTCGCAACAGTAGAGTGGAGGAGGAGTAGACCTTTCTGCCCAACAGCTCTAGCTTTTTGACATGTTCGTCTGTTCCCCCACATTGCGATGACTCCACCACCAAGGAATTTGGTCGTGGGTGGCTGAACAGGAACTCCGTGCCCTTTGTGGGCACGAAGTTTTTTTTTGTTTGTTTTTTTTTCCGCTCTCTTGTGGACAGGCGGAATAGTCGCAGGAGTCTGCCATATCATAGTGGCAGACTCCAATATTGCGTTATCAAGCGGTATTGCTATTTTGGAGGAGGCCGGAGGTCTCAGATTTTTGAGGAGCTTATGGTGTTTCTCTTGCACCTTAGCTGTTTGGATGCCTTGCGTGAAGGCCACCCTCGTAAAACAGCTCTTGGAACTGTTTGAGATTGTCCTGAGGATGGACGTCCCCCGGGGCCGTAGCCTCATCCAGGGAGGAGAGCGAGGAACCGCTGGGGTATGTCTCTCTGGACCCTTCCGGTTCCTGCTGGTGATGGTACACCCTCTCACTAGAGGTTTGCGAGGGAAAATCTCGGGGTTCCATAACCAGTCCCCCCTGAGATGCTTGAGTCTCTGTCCCCGGTCGCAATTGCCCTCGGGGGTACGAGATCATTTGTGGGGATCTTTCCCTAGTAGATAGCCGATGGTGTCTATGCCCCGCGTGGTAGGGGCGACCATGGCAGTATAGGCACTGTTCTTGGGAAGGTGACCTAGACCACCCCCTTGGTGCATACCCTCTGCGTCTGGGGGAGGCCTGGAGAGAGCGATTTTGCATAACAGTCCAGCGGTTCAAACCCCAGGAAGGGTGAAGGTGGTCCCAGCCAGGGTGAGGCTGGTTGCAAAAAATGGAGAAGGGGGCTCCGGGTAGGCTAGGGGGGACCCCTGCCTTCTGGTTGGAGTCTGCAACATAAGCGGAGGGCTGTGAGAAAGCAACTCCACAGCCCTGTGCGGAGAGGGGCTGCAATGCCTCCTCTTGTGTGCAGCCTTCCCCCTCCCTTGAGGAGGTAACTCCGCCCCGACGTACAGGGGATCCCGGCCCCGTCCGCACCGAGCTTGGCACGCTCGAGGGCGGTGCCGCCGGTGCGGTGTCCTCCGGTGCCTGCAGGCTGCGTGCCTGCGCGCTCTGCACCGCAGGTTCCGCGGGGGTCGGTGCCGCTGCCTGCGGTGCCGCCGGTACCGGCGCTTGTTTAGCCGCCGCCCTGCCTGCGGTGTGGGGCGGCTGGCTGATTATCGGAGGCTGAGCCGCTTCCACGTGGCTCTCCGTGCCGCCGCCGATCAGCTTTTGCTGCGGCTGGGGGCTGCTCACTCCTCCCGTCCTGCTCGCTATTGTTGCCGGCAGGGATCGGGCTGGGGAGACTTTCCTCTGTTTTTGCGCTGATGGGGTGAGGGAGGCAGCTTTCCGTTTATGGGCCCCGGAGGGTCCCTCCTGCTGCGGCCGCTCTGGCACGTCTGGCTGGAGGGCCTTATGAAAAGCAGCTTTAAGCCGCCGCCCTGCCTGCGGTGCGGGGCGGCTGGCTGATTATCGGAGGCTGAGCCACTTCCACGTGGCTCTCCGTGCCGCCGCCAATCAGCTGTTGCTGCGGCTGGGGGCTGCTTGCTCCTCCCGTCCCGCTCGCTGTTGCTGCCAGCAGGGATCGGGTTGGGGAGACTTTCCTCCGTTTTTGCGCTGATGGAGTGAGGGAGGCAGCTCTCCTTTTATGGGCCCCGGAGGGTCCCTCCTGTTGTGGCCGCTCCGGCACGTCTGGCTGGAGGGCCTTATCAAAAGCAGCATTTTAAGCCACATCTCCCTGTCTCTCCTTAATCGCCTCTGGGCAGGACTCACATTTTTTAAATCCTGAAGAGGACATTGTTGGTGAGTCTTTTAGTTGTTAAGCGGGTACTTAGCACCTTCCCTGTGCTGTTTTCCCAGTCCGATGGCCTGCTGCAGCAGGAGGGCTGATTGCCCTATGCTCCTGGCCTCCGGCGCTTGTTACTGGGACTGGATTGAAGCTGTCCCGTTTGTAGTTTGTTTGTTTGTTGTTTGTTTTTTTTGTTTTTGTTTTTTTCGAAAAATAACAACCAGCTAACTTGCAGTAGCCTAAGTACTTGAAAAACTTTAAAGAAAAAACAGTTAAAGTCATTGAATACGCTACTTGGCCTTAGCCTAGTTCGGATTCCGTCTGCAGCCGACGGCGGTTAAGAGGAACTGGCGGGGACCGGATCGCGCACGTGGCCGGGAGCGCGCGGGGGAGTGGCGCACACCGGCGCATGCGCGGTCCGGCAGAAACTGCTTGGAAGATCCGATCTGCGGCGCCGGGCAAACCCGACACCTAATGTGGAGCACCCACGGGGACACTCGAAGAAGAACAATGGGATAGGGCTGGCAGACATCCTTTGCTCCTGAAGCCCACTAAATTGGGGCCAGTAAAAATCAAAAGGTTTACTATAACTGCATGCCTGAAAAAAAAAAAAAAAAAAAAAAAAAAAAAAAAACCAACAAAACCCTGGAAATTTAGGATAATGTGTGGTGACAGACAAGATAACATGACAAAGAACCTATTATAATCCTGCCCTCCCAAAAATCTCAGTTTCAAGTATAAATCCATTTACATTGTGTTTATTTACAAACACAAAGTATAGAAAACAACAAAAAAAAGTAAAATGAAGTATTACGTTCCACCTGGTTAAAATTTTCATTAATGTAAAAATGAAGTGCCACAGCTGAACATTACATCATAAGTTATAACTGTTTTACACAAATAAAGGAAGGCTTACCAACAAGTATACTGCTGATATAAATTGGCTGAATGAAATGACTTAGCAATGCTCCTTGGACACCTAGCACTTCCCATCTTGTTAATTTGTCACTAGTTGACATGCTGTTCACTCTGCTAGCAGCTTCAGTTGGACAATAAAGGGTTAGGTATATCTTTCCTTCCACAGCAACATGGAGACTGAGATCTTCGTTAGCTTCAAATGCAGATATGGAATTTGGATTGAGACGTCTAAAAATAAGGATTGCAGGAAAGGTAATCAAGTCTCAACAAAAATGCCTTCTTGAAAAAAATATAAAAAGGGCTAAGAAACAAAATTAACAGACCCTGTTGGCTACTTTTCAAGGTTTATATCATCAAATGACTCCTTCATAACGTATTTTATAGATGAAATGTAAAGTCACAGAACTCATTCTTCCATGACAAAACCAAAACAAAGCCCTCCAAATGGAGTGTGCAAACCATAACAGATTTATGTTACTTGCTGCCAAAAAAAACTACATTACTGACTCTTCAAATTGACCAGATGAAGCATAATTCAGCATAATGAGGCTCAAAACCCTAATCATCATGAGCCATGCAAAACTGTACTTAAAGTAGGTGACTACTGCTGCATTTTGCATCTGACTACAGGTTGCACTTTCCTGGTCTGGCACAGTTGGGACCTGACAGGTCCTGAACAAGACAATTTGCCAGACCAGGGGAAGTCTGCCACCAGATAGCATTGCGCTCCCAGAGATGCCATGGGGCTTCAGCTCCAGCCCACCGCTCTGCTGCGGAGCTGCCACAGGATTCCAGTCCCCGTGCTGCCACAGAGAAAGTGCAGGCTCAAGCCTCTATGCTTCCTTGGGGCAAGCGTGTGTGTGTGTGTACGTGCACGCCTCTAGCCCCTGTTTTGCTGCAGGGCAAGTGAGAGGGTGGGGGACCCTGGTTGTGCTTCAGCCTCATGGGCACTGGCTCCTGTTGGGCTGCCAGATACTGGCCCGCGGATGCCAGTCCAGCCCCAGGACTGGCTGGTCCTGGAACATCTGCGGTCATGCGGGACAAGAGAGTCCATTTCAGAGGTGCAACCTGTACAAGTTATTTGAAGCTAAGCTTGCTTCTTGGAAGTAAATGGAAGGATGTTGTTCTCATTTGAGACAACAGAGGAAAAACTATTTACACACTCACATATTTGAAGAAAATGTATTAGCTAAAATCTTACGTTCCCTCCTAATGGCTATTCTAAACAGAAAAGAGTTTCGTAATGCTTCTAGCTTACAGATTTCCTCAGGCAGCAGAATCCTGTGACACTGGGCTCAAGTTCCTGCATTCTGTTCCAGCCAACCCATGGTGTGGCAGGGATGCAGGGGTACTACTTGTAGGCACCACAGCTCAGCTGCCATTTACCTTAATTTCTTCTTACAGTAACATACTAAAACCTGCTAATTAAGGGACAGATTCTGCCAACATAGGAATATTTATATCATATGGGAAAGGGCAGCAGAGCCTATTTCTAAAATAAAAAGTCAACTCACACGGTTTTGTTGGGGTATTTGCTAATGTAGCAAACAGAAGTTCCTGTTCTTAAATATGCTGTTCAGAGAGCCTGCCCAGACTCATGCAAGTGTTGTCTGGGACATGTGAATATGGGATTCCACCTGCTGGCATGACTGGCCTCTGAGGAACCAACTGACCAGGTATGGGTTCGTAGACCTAAACCCACTGGTGAAATCAGCACCTAATCGCCTCTACTTCTACCATTTGGGGAAGACGTGGGGTGCCATGCGTAGCCTAAATGTGCGAGCTATACATTGATAGTGCACACTACTCATGATGAATCAGAGGTATTGCCTGCGAGTTGGACTGATGGTGACATGAAAATATATGTCCTTCATATTGAAAGTTCTGTCCCAATCTCCTGAATCTAGAGAGGAAATGATGGAGCTCAATAAAACTATGAGGCACTTCTGATTAGCTATGAACTTGCTGAGTTCCCCGAGGTCCAAGATGTGCCTAAAGCTTCCCTTTGCTTTGGAAATAAGGAAATAACGTGAACAGAAATGTTGAAGAATGCAATGCTGCATGCATGTCTTCCAAATACCAAAAAATATCTGAAGTCTTAGTGCAGTTAAGAATTATTTTTCACTTGAGAATTTAGAATTCAAGATAACCTATGCCAAGAGATTTCTGGTTCTGCATGCAACAGTAGTGGCAGTGTACAGTGTCTCATCCACTGCTTGCAGTTCCAGTTCCTTAGTAATCACTATTTTGAACTCCAAATATGTCCAGGATGCAACGTCTGAAGCTTTATTAGTAGTAAGATTGAGAGTTTGAGAGTAAATCTGGCACAAGGGCAGTCAGAAGAGAGTCTGTTGTACCTCCTCCCTAGGGTGAGAGCTGTACGTTCCTCATTTCAAACCATGAGCTTCATGTTCCTCCTACAAGTAGCAAGTTATAGGGGACAGTCACCTCATCCTTTTCCCCCTTGCATTCCTAACCATCACAACTATTGGAGCCATACATACCTGATCACAGTATTGTGCGAGTATATTCATTTAAAGAATGTTTTTAAAAAAGCAAATTGGTAAAGTATTTTGAGTTATGAAAGTGATAAGTTTCATTTAATAATACATAATGCTTAAGTAGGTGCCTTATACACATAAAAAAAAGAGTTCTAAAGCAGAGAGAAAAAAAAAGAGCTTACTTTTCATTACTAGTATCATGCTAGTTTATTCCAAAATCCATCAAACTGACAAAATCAAGATTACCAGCATAATTCCCTGTATACTTCCAAAGCTAAACACTCAACTTTTAGTCTCTCCTCAAATCCTAAAATATTTTAAGGCACCACTCAGAAAAGTGCTTAAACATTTAAACAAAAAAGCAGTCAAGTATCAAGGTGAGCAAATCAGAGAGTGGAGGGGCAGAAAGGGGGGGAAGGGGAGTCAAGAATTAGATTAAGCCAAGTATGCAAAAGAGCCCCTATAATGACCCAGAAAATTCCCATCCCGGTTCAAACCACGTGTTAATGTGTCAAATTTGAATATAAAAGAAAGAGTTCAGCAGCCTCTCTGATACTTTTTTTCTGATTTGTCAACCTTGATTACTATTTTTGGTTCTCTGTGCCTTAAATATCGAGTCTGTTCTGGTATGGCCATGGTCTGAAGAAGTGGGTCTGTCCCACGAAAGGTCACCTAATAAATTATTTTGTTAGTCTTTAAAGTGCTACTTGACTGTTTTTTTGTTTTGATAGTATATAGACGAGCATGGCTTTCTCTCTGTTACTAAATATTTAGAGGTACACATGCTTTTATAGTAGTTTCCATATGTTGTGTTTTCAGAGTTGCTTTGTTTTCCTCAAAAGTATCTTGTAGTCCCAAACCAGCACAGACATAACACACTAGGTTTTTATGTGATTATAGGTGCCTCCTGTTGGACACCAAATTGAAACACCTTAAAAAGGGGTAGAATTTCAGAAGATGGGTAGTCAGTACTTTATAAAGTGTCCCTTGAAACTCAAAAAGTATCTTTTAAAGTGTTTCAAATTGAGTGCCCCAAAAAGGAGACACCTAAAATCAGTCGCTCTCAAACTTTAAGGCCAGTACTATGAAAAGTTTATTGGTAATGCGAGTGTTCAGCGTTGGACTGACGGTGATATGAATATATGTCCTTCATGTCCAAAGTGCTGTACCAATCTCCTGAAGGTTTGATGTCATGGAGTAGAGTTGTTACAACTACAATTTTTCCAGTCCATCAAGTATTTGTAATCGTACAAGCAGTCAGCATTAATATTCTAGCAACTGTTGTCTTAAGCGCTAAGACTGAGTCACGTGTCATACAATGAAAATATTTTTTTCTAGTCAGACTACACAGGCCCCAAAACACACATTACGCCTCTCATTAGTCACAGAATCAAGCTATGTTTGAACACAGGTTTACTGAATAAACCCAAAAACTCAACTTCTCTGATTTACAGACCAGCTATATATGCCCTTCACTATGATGAAGATTTATTTTCAATGGAAGATTTAAGTATTTCATCATATCACTAAATAAATATCTGTTAGAGCTGAAGACTCAGATACTTACAACTGTGACTTTATCTGAGCAGATCCTTTGGGCAGCTGATTCATGTAGAGAAAAATATTTATATTTTGTTTTAGACTGAGAAGGCTTGAGGCTTGTTCCACACAAAATATGGATTTGTCCATCATAATAGGATTTTTACTGTAGAATAACAAAAGCTGCCTGTAAAAATACCTAAAACAAAATGTTAATTGAGAAATGCTGAAATATGCAGACTTTTAATGACTTAGCGTATTTGCATAAAATTGAAATAATTTTAAGCCACTGGGCATATACACACACATCTGTAACATCTGAATAATCTTGTAAAGAAATCTATATATAAGGCTTCTAACGTCTTTTTAGTCCATAGACACCAATAAAACACCTTTGAATACAAAAAAAGAAATTGGTGTCCATCCTAACACTAGAAAGACACCAAGAAAGGTACTTATATCCAAGAACTTACCTGCACAGAGCAGCAATGCAAGGTGTGATACCTAAAACACACTAACACCACACATTGACTGACCTACTGAGATCCTGCTGGTGCACAGTAAAGGTTTCCTAATGCAGTGTTTCTTAGACTTTTTGAGACCAAAGAACACTGAACAATAATATTTTTATGTGAACACCTATGAAAATTTTCTTTACAAAAATTGTAAGACAAAATCCAAAAACAAAAAGAACAGCAACATATACAGTAGCCAAAAAAAAAGGTAATTTAATCATGTATCATAGCAATGAAGAAGTAACACTGTATCTGGTTTTAATAGCAGAAAATATATACCATAAGCGTATGATATCAAAAAAGTGTCAGACACTCACAGCACTGCTGCAGAAGGTAGTTAAAGTAACACTGTCCTAATGCACTTTTACTGAGTGCTGTTTATAACCATGTTAAAGTGCACTAAGGAACAAAGATTATTGAGATCAAATACTACTGTAATGAGTAATGGTGTGTAAAACATCATGTACAGAGAAAAAGGGCCCCAACAGCACCATAAAGCTCAAAATTGGGGGGGGGGGGGGTGGAAAAAGTTAACCCACCCAAATGGTGGTCCTAATTATAAAAACCTACTAGTCACACAATGCATTACCATCACTATTTAACAACCAAAATAGGTGGCTGAAGTTCTTATGGGTTATATATTTGCATCTTCTTACCTAAGCAGAGAACGTCTTGCAGTAACAACAGCATGAGTGTCATGCAACACTCTCCCATCATGATGAATGCTCTGACTGTAATTGAATTCTCCTGTACCTAGAGCTACAACTTCATGCTGTCCAGCTAAAAGGGAAAAGTATTTAACATGTAGTTTCACTTGACTGAAGGATCTCCTCTTTAAAGTAACTGCTTTTAAAGGAGAAATTTGAAAGATTTCAGTTTTATTACAGTATAAAGGGGGAGAAGAGAAGGAAAGCATTTTAGTCTAATGAGGCTACCCATTTAACTACTGGTGGAAAGTAACATGGTAAATGAAAGTAAATACCCCTACCAGAGTTTACAGCCTTATTTTAAAACATTTCAATACATGTTATAATGTGGGTCTTTACTTTTAAAGACCACTGGAAAGCAACCCAAATGTCATCTCGCGTACTGATTACTGTCAAAAGTAAGGTCTCATTTTAAATGAGCAGAAGTTAGTCTATTCTTCCATATGTAAATCCAGCTAGAGAGTACTACATCTTTAGAACCTCTTGACCAACTTAACAGTAACGGTGTGACACTTTATACCTCAGGGGAGTGCCCTGCAACCCCCATATTCACCATTTATACATAATTCTAATGTTTCGTACAAAGCTTGCCAAGTAAAATAACATGGGAAATCTGTTAAAACCTACTGTATGATCTAAGTATGTATATCATTATTATATATGAAGTTTTGAGAATTGCATTGTAGGACTGTCACTAAAATACGCTGTGGGTTTGGGATGCGACCAGACACCAGCTCCTCAAAGATAACAATTAGGGGGATAACCGACACCTGGGAGGGTGTCAAACCACCATCAAGAGCTGTTTTCCAGCAAGGGAGCTGCAGTGCAAGGACTCACTTGTACAAGGTCATAACTGGGGTCTTGCTCCACCTTGCCTGGTGACTCAGCAACGCCCACCAGGACTTGTTTTCTTCAAGAACTTGGATTAAGGACATGAAACTGAACCCAGTGACTCCATGCATTTGCCTTTTCTCCTTCCCCCAACATATGCTGCAAGCAACAAGAACACTGAGAAGGCTAAAGACTCCAACAGCAGAAACTGGCCAAGAGTTAAGAAAAAAACCTGCATATGAATAATGTTAATACCCAGTAGAATGAGAACATTTCTTGATCTATACACTATTTAGTGTTGTAAAGGTAAAGGTTTAAACTGTATGTTTATATTTTCTTCTAGTAATCATTATTTTTGCCTAACACTTGCCATTAGGACTCTATATTTGTCATGGAGGTCAAAGAAGTCACAGATTCTATAACTACCTGTGACCTCTGAAGTGTCTATTGTAGATGACCCCAGCTGCTACTCTGGAAGCCTGTGATTCTGGTGCAGCAGTCCAAGCAGCTGTGGGCTTCCTGTGCCCCGGCCGGTACAGTGGTCTCCCATTGGGGCTTGCACCCCCACTCTGCAGACTCAGACAGCTGATGCCCCATGCTCCTACCCTCCTGCAACCCTGGTGGCACAGGCTTTCCTCAGGTGCTTCCCCTCAAGATTCAACTGGGGTACTTAACAATACAAGTCACGAACAGGGCACAGGCCATGATTTTTTGTTTCTTGCCCATGACCAGTCTACGACTTCTATTAAAAATATCCATCATTAAATCTTAGACTTAAGTAATGCCTCAGGCCCTCTTTTGTTACTGTTTATATTTATCCATGAGTTGGCCTGAAGTGTTTGGTCAATATAATCAAGTTTACAATGGCTAGTGCACACCCAATTTCCACTGACGAAGTAGTAAACCAAATTAATAAAACATGCATTGCTTAAGAGAAGATCACTAGCAAAGGTTGTCAGAAACAACCTAGGCCGGAAGTTTAAGGGGGCACAGTGGTCCCACAGTCCCAAGCTACACTCCAGGAATCCCACCACAAATAGGGATTTGCCTGTATTGCATTGCTTGCCAATACTCCTGGGGCGGGGGGGGGAGAGAGAAATCACTGTAGGCAGCATACATTGCAAAACATGGCCTATTGTTTCAACCGTGCATATATAGCTGCATTTTTGGCACCATCTATCTTTGGTACAGCAAGTATGCTCCAATTACTTCATATTAGAATTTATTTCAACTATAAGCCTTCTGGGGCAGAGATTATCTGTTCTGCATTTGTACAGCACCTAGCATAATAGCGTCCCTGTCCAAAAACCAGGACTCCAAGGCGCTATAATAAATAAATACGAATGTAAAGCCTTGAACTATGAAAGGTGTTATCCTGAAAAACCACTTTTTAATTTCATGTATTGCGAATGCCCACTGAAATGCATATAATCGAACAAACTAACTGGCTGCGATCACCCTCTGAAAGTTCAAAATGAAAAGTAAGACTGAACAAGTGAGATTATGCTGCACTTTCAACCCCACTAATCTTGAGAAGGCCTTGCATCTTTCAACTTCTCTGGTGGCAGCTAACACAACAGAATGCTTTCCATTTCAATAAGTGCAAATACATATTTATAACATCCTAATGAGGGAAACAATGATGTTCTGGTTTGTATAGATGATTTTATGGCATGTCAAAAGGAGGGCTGTTGTCTGGTTATGAGATTTATTAGGCAACCATACCTGCTAATCTACATTGTTATATTAATGCAGAACACCCCTTTCTGCATATGTATTCTATAAATACTTTCATACAAGGACAGTGATCAGCAAAACCAACTTGCCTTTTTCAACGATAAAAGCAGCCAATGAATTGCTACAATTCTGGTATGCAGGATATTTAGCAGCCAGACTGTTAAAGGCTTCCCTGACAGCTCGTGAAAATTTTTCATATGCAAGATTCCTTCTCTCTAGTGAATAAAATAAAATAAGACTACAGAAACATGCAAAATAACCAGTTTTTAGAAAAAAAAGAATAAAAGCAATGTTAAGCACTAAGATGAGCTACAAAATTGAAGGTATGTCGTCATTCAATACATTCACTGATCCATATAAAAACAAAGCCAAAAAGCATCTTTGAATTTAAAAATTCAAAACACATATGAAAAACTGAACAAGAAAACAAGCAATTTATGCTCGTGTGCTCCCTAGATGCAATCTATTAGGCACACCTTTTTATATCTTAAGGACAGAAATGTTAATTCCCACTCTGCCACTGACTAACTGCTTTAAGCAAGTTCATCTGTGTATATATCTAACAGGAACACCACTCTTACATCAAAGGCCACGCATGGGGAGATTACTGTCACTAAATCAGAGACAGGCATTCCTGCACATACCAAGTACTAAATAATATTTCATATATATTATTAATTTTGCAGGAATGGATATCAAGTACATATGTCTAAAAACACATTAGCTTTCCAATTTAATTTTCTGGACCAAAAAAAATTGATTTCCTACCATAAGGAATCTTTGAAACGTGAACTAATTCAGCTGTAACTCTGGGTTCTGCAGGAATGAGGGGAGGACCTGTAAATTTAATGTTAAGACATTTTCAACTGTGGGAAACATTTAAGACTTTAAAACATTCATTGTAATTTAGTGTCTTGAGCTGGTGAGTCCAAGTCCCAAAATAAAAGTTGTTAAAAAGTTTTTCAAGCTACATATGTAGAAAGAGGAAGGCCCTCAAACACCCAAGGTAATTTAAATTCACGCTGTCATCTGTCAATCACCATCATCAAACAAAAATAAACTTCTTACCAACTGGTCTCCCTAAATTACTCCACATTTTATAAAGCTCTTTTTTCTTCCAAAAGTTAAGCATGTGTGGATAGAAAATTATCACTGAGTCCCTGTCTCAAAAATGAAGATGCAGGTTGTACGGTAATGACAGAATTCTTCACAAAATAGTGACTTGGTGCCAAAGGCCTTTCAACACAAAAGTCTCAGATCACGAAAAAAAATTTAAAAATACTTTTTACTAGAAAGAACAGCTGTAACAATACGAAGACTAAAAAAAGAAACTGATTAAAGGATTTGTATCCTTATTGCTTTTTCCCCTTTGTAGATGGCAGGAACCTTTAAAGCAGCATTTAAAAATACAGGAGAAGGAAAAGTTAAAAATAAGGATTACAGACTGAATTGAATTTCAGGAAAGATTTACTGGAATGAGCAGAGACATTGATGCTGGTATATTTAGTCAAAGCTTCTCCACATGTTTATTACAATGAAAGTATTGTTAAAAGAGATGTCACTAGAACATTCACCTGAATTTTCAAAAGCCTTTGGTGTTGTATCCTCCACCTGGAGTAGTTCATCAAGAGCTAGTTTTGCTGCATTTGATTTAGACTCCTTTTTGTTTTGCCCCAATCCAGTCTTATATTGAACACCATCTACCACTGCACAAAAAGCGAAGTAAGTCCCAAAGACGTTGCCTTGCAAACAAAGCCACACAGAAATTTATATTAATGTATTGATTAGTTTTCCGCATTTATAATCATGGAGGGTCACATAAATATAAGGCCAAGATACTTGAACAAATCCAAAGAGCTTTTTTGCAGCTATAAGAATTATATTTCATGCTTACACGATACCTTACATCCAAGATTCCTAAACAGATTTACAGAGATTAATGAAAAGACCAATTTTTCAAAACTGTTAAACATTTACTTTAGTGCCTTCATGTAGGTGCCATTCATTTGAGTGGAAACTATGGCCATTCAACCATTTCATAAAACGAGCCTATTTTTCTACTCCTTGGTAGAGGTGTGATGTTTAGGGCTTGAGCTTTGGACTGAGAAATTAAGAAAAAAATTTCAAGAACACCTAGACTTCAGACCCTGTGTTCCATTTTCAAAAGTGATCTAGCAGTCTAATTTTAGCTTTTACGGTATGTCTATACTAAGGGGAAGATCAATGCTGCTACAGTCGATCTTAGGGGTTTGATTTAGCGTGCGTAGTAGGAATGTGCTGAATCAAACCCTGAGGGTGCCTCCATTGACTACACTACCTTGCACTGGAGGGATGCAAATTAAACAAGTCAGGAAATGAGTATGTTCGAGATTTTGTACAATTAACTCATATTTGGTACATAGTTAGTAGGCCAATTGGTAAATAAAGTTGTTTATAATAAGAATTATAGGTATATCTACCCTACAATTAAAAACTCACAGCTGGCCCATGCCAGCTGAGTTGGGCTTGTGGGTCTCAGGTTAAGAGTTTGTTAAACTGTGATGCAGATATCCAGGCACAGGTTGCTGCCTGAGTGCTGGAACCATCCCACTTTGAGCTCGAGGATTTGCATTGCAATTAAACAGCCTCTTAGCCAGAGAGAGCTGGCATGGGCCAGCTATGGGTATTTAATTGCAGCGCAGATACCCACTACGGCTACGTCTACACTACAGAGATCTTTCAAAAGAAGCCCTTCTAGAAGATCTCTTTTCTTGAGAGTGTCTTTTGAAAGAGAGCATCCACACACGAAAGAGATAAAAAGAGTGATCTGCTCTTTCAAAAGAGAGCACCCATACAGCCCTTGACCATTAGAAAGAATGGGCCAGGGAGTAAAAAACCAGGCCCCATGAGGACTGCTCTTTAGAAAAAAAGGGTCAGCAGAGCATCTACACACATCTTCTTTCAAAAGAAGCTTCAGAAAGGGGGCACTCTTCTGAAATGGGAAAGGAAGAGCACTTTCGAAGGGACCATTGCATTCTCTCCATTTACTTCCAAAAGAATACTCTGTGTGCGTAGATGTTCTACAGGACCTTTCCAAAGAGCCCCCTTCTTCAGCAAATTTTTCAAAAGAACTTGCTTGTGTGGATGCAGCCTAAAAGAAAAAATTAGTCTAAAAAGTACCTGAAAAAAACACACAGGGGGTGAGTTTTATTCTTTTCATAATTGATTTTGTAGTAATCACATTAATTACTAACTGGATTTCATGAAGACCCAGTAAACATTGCTATTGATACTTACATATGGAGAAACTAACACATTTTTAAAAAAAGTAAGTTTCTGCAACAGCCAGTCCCACTAATTCCACACAGAGCAACTTCATGAAGCAACAACACTTTCTCTTAAAGACAGAAATAATTACCAGTTGTAACAGTTTCCTTCAAATCTAGTTGAACACGCTGCATCTGCGCAAACTGATACAAGGCGGATACTGGGTTAATTTCTCCACGTTTATATTTTAGAATAAACTCCTTTGGTATTTTCTTTGGAAGAAGAGAAGTGATTGGAGGCGAATGAGCTGCTTGATTACACAGCAAGTGTGAAACATGACCTAAAATATATTTGTTAAATTAAGATGTTAGCATACAGTAGGTTAAAAGTAAAATATAGAAGTGAAAATGTAAGTGTCTGAATAGTATTGCTGCATTTCAATAAAGGCTATATGGAAGATTTAAGAATTTTGCATTCTGTTCTAATTGAAGAGGTTCTAACAGTTTTGATAACCTTGCAAATGTCAGTGCTTACCCCTTTAAAGACATTAGGAGTTCCTCCTTGACTAGTAAACCTAACAGTTTCTGAAGTCAAACCCAGTCACACATATAAACCAAGAATCAAAGGCCATAATTTCCAGAGATAGAAGTTCTTCCAGGGATTCTGTTTTTCGGACTTGGCACATAAACCTCTATTTCATTGCATACAAAAACAACAGAAACACAATCCCTAGTATTTTATTTTCTCAAAAGGCAATAGTTTTTGCCTCATGCTGTGGACTGTCAGGTCAATTTTAATTGGTGGGCCTTGTGGATGATAAGTCCATCAATGGCTCTGAGCCAGGATGGGCAGAGATGGTGTGCATAGCCTCTTTCGTTGGAAGCTGGAAATAGGAGCCAGGGAATGGAACACTTGACAACTAGATCTGTTCATTCCCTGTGGAGTACCTATCATTTGTCTACTGTAGGAACACAGGACACTGGGCTAGATGGATGTTTGGTCTGACCCAGTACAGCCATTTTTAAGTTAGTAGAGTAGGGTCTCAACATCTGTGAATTCAATTATTCGTGAGTGGCCTTGCTTCCCTGGGGGCTCCGGCAAGGAGTGCTGGCGGCTGCCATGGCTTCCCCCAGGCTCTGGCGGGCAGTGCTGGTGGCTGCTGCTGCTGCTTCCTGGGGCTCTGGGCAGGGAGTGCTGGCTTCCCCAGGGATCCAAGCACACCCATTCATGAAAAATCAACATTGGCAAGGGTTCTGAACCGGCAGCCACCTCTCAGCTGCCCAGATCTAGAGCTAGTGCCACTGTGCCAGCAGTGCAGACGGGTAGCAGTACTGTCCTGCAAATAACTTTGTGATCCTCCTCTCACAACTCCTTTTTGGGTGAGGACCCTTACCATACTGTGAAATTTCAGATTTAAACAGCTGAAATCATGAAATTTACAAAATTTAAAAATCCTATGACCATGAAATTGAGCGAAGTGGACCGTGAATTTCTTAGATCCCTAGTTATGAATGTATTAGATGGTACTGATCCTTATACAACCTCCAGGAGACACTACTGTACAACCCTCTCAATTCTTGAGAGCTGACCATTTATTCTTACCCATTCTTTCTTATCTTTTAATCAATTACCAGCCCATGATAAGATCTTCCCTTTTATCCCACAGCAGCTTAGTTTGCTTAAGAGCCTTTGGGGGAAAGACCCTGTCAAAGGGTTTCTAAAAATGGAATTATATTTCTGCTGGATCCCCCTCCTCCACGTACTTGCTGATCCCTTCAAAGAATTCCAACAGGGCAGGAGTCAATTCCCTTTACAAATACCACACAGACCTCTCCAACTAATTACACTCATTCACCTGAACTCATGAATAACTTTTCCTAGAAGCAAATAAACAAATGGTAAGAAGATACCTGTAATTTGTGTCACCTTAGATACTGAATTTGTCATGTTATAATTTTCAGAAGGTGAAAACATCAGGTCTGTAGTCAAAGGGTGTGGAGCAGGCTGAGGAGGAACTTGAGGAGAGGGGTCACTAGGCAAATTCCTTTTTAGCATCTGAGCAAAGCTAGGTACTCTGGAACCTTGAAACCAGTCATTGTTGCTAGCCATTCTTCCATCCACCTACAAACCAAATTTCACCAAGCAAAATTTTTAAGGCTGCTGAGCATTAGCACAGCTAAGCAAAGCTGGACAACAGCCCTGCCAATTAATTTTAGGTTTCATGCCTCCAGCTTCCTGCTGCTTTGGAAATGTGACAGCATACTAAGAGGAGCTGACACCCAAAACTGAACCAGGGGAGGGAACTAAGAACTCGCTCCCCTTTTTGGTGACCACAATCTGAAAGACAAATGCCCCGGATTGTTAAGAGCCACAGGAGCAGAGACTCAAGCGAAGCTGCCCAGGCTCAGCAAGGCAGATCCCCACGTGGCTGGGTTCCACCCCGGGTCAGGCTGTGGCTCAGGCACAGGACGTAGAGACTCCTGTTTTGACTGCCCCGCAGGCCGGGCTGAGACCAGCCTAACCCCGTGCCGTGCCCGCACGGAGACCGAACGCAGGGTAGGCTCGAGGGCTCCCCCTGCGGTCCCCTCTCCGCGGTCCGGGGAAGAGGCTGCACCGCGCCTCGCACCCATCCCCGGGCTCTCCCAGGCCGCCCCGCCCGAGCAGCCCTCAGCAACGAGTCGCGCGTTTCCACTGTTCCCTCCTGCAGCCGCGACGCACCTGCGCCTCCAGACCGCACTGCCCTACACAACAAGCGCCTCCTAGGCGCGAGGGCGCCTCCCGAACTGCTAAGCCCTTAAGCCACGCGCCGCCGCTGGCGGCTACCAACAGGCACCGGCCAAGGACTGGCCTGGCGCGCGGCGGCCGGACCTAGGGAAGCGCGCGCGCGGCCTGGAGAGCGTTAACGTGCTGCTCCCCCTCCTCCGGCCGCGAGCACGGACCGTCCTCCAGCGGCCCGGTTAAGCACTCGGTGGGGGTGACCGCCCAGCACCTGCCACCGCGCGGGGCCGCTGGACCCTCCTTCCTGAAGCAGCCCCGTGGCCCGGCCAACCCCGCCCTTCCCCGGGAGTGGCCACGAAGCGCTTCTTGGCGGCGTCCCCAGGCTCACTCGCTCAGGTGCCGCTCCTGCCCAGGGCGCTGCGTGCACGTGGCAGCCTGCGGCTGAGCCAAGCTCCCAACCTAGGCACCTTCTCCTGCCTCAGCGTCTTTCCAGTTTGTAAAACGAGGCCCCAGACCTGCGGCCGGAAGCAGCAGCCTCCCGCCCCAGGCTCGAGCCTTCTCAGAATAACCCCAACGGCCTGCGAGGGGGCGGGGCGGGGCGGTGGAGTGGTTGCAAGAGGTGACCTCGTTTTGAGCTACACGGAGATCGCGGGATGGCCTCCAGAGCAGCTAGTTTTGCAGAAAAAAAAACCTGAAAGAGCAAAAGAGTAGAAAAACCCAGCCCCCAGATTGCCTTGACCTCAAAAGGTAGCACACTACCTTTTTTCAAAATATGAACACGCTTGCATGAGCAAGAACCCATTACAAAGACATCAGGCCACAAAATCCAGTTTTGTGTGCATACAGCTGCAGGTGTGCTAGCAGGACCTGTGGCAACTGAATCATCATCTTCTTGCCGAGGAAGAGAAGAGGGCAATGGATAGGACATACCCTTAGAAACTCCACCCTCAAAATCAAAAGGCAAGCTTGAAGTTGGCACTGATAAGGGAAAAGAGGGCATCCAAGAAACACCTGCCAGAAAGACCTGAAGGGACACACTAAAAAGATGGGATACACCTGGTCATAACTGGAAAAGATTGTGCAAGACAGACTATTGAACAAGCATTCACCAGTATCCTCTATGCTCCAAGATGTATGAATAGAAGAGGCTTCCTACTACAGCTGCATGTGCATGAACAGAAATTTGTGACTTTATTCATATTGCACTGAAATGAGGCTTTAAAAAATGTATAAACATACCTTTCAAAGATGTATATCATACTGAAGAGTTCTTAGGCCATGTCTACACTACCAGAATACGTTGAACAAATTCAACCTTATAGTACTTGCCCTTACTGGGCATTAGGTAGACTGAGTGCTGTCCCCACTAGCATAGCTGCCATCCGCATTAAGAGCAGTGCAGTGTATGTAGCCATCCCACAGTTCCTGCCACTCCTTTGCATTGTGGTAAAGGGTTTGGGTACACATCATCAGCCTCTCATAATGCACTCATTTCTTCTCTCCCTGAAAGCAAAAGCATGCAAGGTTTTGGTGCACTTTTTCCCATGGTTATCTGAGTGGACAGCAAATCATGGCAAGCATGGACCCTACTCAGCTGCAAACTGCTGTAGCAAGCATTGTGAGCACCTCACACATCACGTTGCAATTTCTACAGAGCACAGACAGGAGCCATCCTGGTGAGGAAGAATGTGAGGAGGCTGCCAACAGCATCCTGCAGGAGCCAGCTGAACAGTTGGCAACATGTTGGGAGTAGTGGATCCTGTTGGTGCAGTGGAATATTGATTCTGATCCAGTGAGACAAGCACAGACTGCTGAAACTGCATAGCTAGGCGAGTATGGGATGATGTACAGTGGCTGCAAAACTTTCGTATGCGTAAGGCCACTTCCATGGAACTTGTGAATTGCTGTCTCCTGCCTTGAAATGCAGCAACACCAGACTGATACCTGATCTGTCAGGTGAGAAGCAAATGGCCCAGACAGCATACAGCAGGGGAAGAGCCCAGCAGGGAAGGAGTAGGGTGTAGCTGGCACAGACATCCCAAAGCAGCCCAAAGGTCTGCCCAGGCAGCATACAGCTGAAGATCCCAGAATGGAAGTGGAGGTGGGAAGAACAGGCATACAAAGTGCTCAGCTACAACCAGAGCTGCTCAGGCTGGACTGGAGAGGTAGCATGCTGCATGGGGAGAGATGGCCTACTAGGTTATTAACTTCTTTCTGAGAGAAAGAAAACAAATACCCAATAGCTACTGTTTTTTATTACAAGTGTAACAAACTTTAAATGATTTTTAGCGCTGACAATCACAGTTCCATAAATTATATACATACAGGAATTTATACAAGTCTACATTGAAAAAAAAAAGCCATTAACGGAATCACATTAACAAGGGTTTGCGTGTTGTGGCCAATAAAAGTTACGAAAATTCACAGTTAATCTGCAAACATTTTAAGGATGCAGGAATCATATTGCACATAATAAAACTGTTAATGCTAAACAGTAGATTTATAGTGTTTCACCTATTCTTTCACAGACTACACATTGGTCATAATCATGCAATCCTCTACCACGTGTAGAATGGTATTGTATACCACTGTAAACACTCACTTCCAATGTAAGTTTTAAATAGAGTAGCAAAAAAGCTGTTAGGTTTCTCTTTAAATCATACTTAAAATAAATTCTTATTATACAGTAAAGTATGTCTCAGACAGAATGGAAATTACAGTTTTGTCACAAGTATCTTCAGTGTTCTTCCTTCTCTTTCCCTTTCTTTTCTTTTTCATCCTGTAGAGCAGTACCAAGTTTTTTTATAAGGACTGACAGAACTTTATCCAGCGGATCCATTACCCCACGTTGAAGCCATTTAGGAATAGTAGTCCTGGCATGGTGAAAGCCCAATTTTTGAAGAATGTAATCAACACCCACTGGGTCAATCTTTCTTCCAGTCCAAGAGATTAATCTAAAATACAAAAAAACTTCCTCTGTTAAGTGTAAAACTTATCCCAGCCTTAAATATGGCATAGCAGCTAAACCCTTCATCAAAAGTTAACTTTTTTTTCATCTAAATAGTGAAAAATCTAACAAGCACTTACTTACGTAAGTTAGCTGAGACTGAAATAAGTTTTGTATTAGTATCTTTTTTTATTATTCTGGAGATGACAGCTGTAGTAAGGTCATATCAGGATCCATTTTCAACATGGTTAATAAAAACAGTTATCTAATAGATACTTATGAGCTTGCATAAACTGAGTTAGAGATCTCAGTCCAGTTTTTAGCACAAAAGTGTTCACTTATCAAATCATTGTAGTTACCAGTACTTAGTGCACTTATTATCAGTTTCAGCAGAGACCAATAACTGAAGAAGGAAAGGACCCCTTCGTTGTCAAAAGTGATTCATGTTGGTCAGGTATGAAATATATATTTAGTGCACATGGGTGTCTGCACACCTACTGGACATGTGTATGGGAAGTTTCATCAACCATACAACAATTATTTTTTAGAGAACTATATACATGCTATAATAACTTTTAAAAATAATTCTTAGTATTTGTATTCTTATTGTGTAAATGGAGAAAACCTTTCCTTCCCTGCATGAAAATGGAGTTTCTTAAATTACATCAGTAGGAAAGCAGGGGATCTAACTAGCTGACAATGAACAGAAAGTGAATATTGGAAGACATTTCTCATTTGAATATCTGCCGCAAGGTACTTTTGCAGTCCCTAAAAGTGTTATACATTTTAAAAAAATAAAAAGGTTTTCAGACCCTGACAGCTTGCATTCTCAAGAGAAAAACATGCTGACAGAATAGAAGAAAGGTTCTAAGCTTTATTTTTTCAATTGGGAATTAAATATTATTTGAAAAATATCAGCAAAAGGTAAATTACATGTTAATGTGTGGCGCTTAATGAGATGCATTTTCTTGATCTTGACTTTGAGCACCTGATAATCTTACTATTTTATGTGTAGGAGTTCTAAGCAGTATAACTTTCATTGCTTTTATCCAGTGGCTACTCTCTAACTGGGCCTTTCAGCCCTAAGTGGATTCCTCAGGCACAAGACTAGACCTCTTATGTGTACACTATGATCCAGCGGATTAACAAGTGTCCATGGTAAATGATGGTATTATTCAGCACTTGTTATCAAATGGCATTTCATACACTATAGCAAGTATATTCTTATCAGCATCTAATAGCCAAAACAGAATCTCTGACAGCTTCCATGGTTACCTGTATCAAATGGAGACCATCTGTGTTTGAAGTACAGTGTCTGCAGGTACTATTACTCAGACAAAATTAATGAAAAATTGAATATCCTGCAAAATAAGCCTGCTTAATTACCTAAGTGTGGGTTCCAGATGCCAAGTATTGCACATAAATTCTCTCCAGTCTACAGTAGTGTAAGTAATGCTTTCTTCTCCATCTCTTTCAGTGGAACTCTCATCAAGCACACTAACTGGACTTTTTTGTCCTGGTCGAGTAGACAAAATACGAGGTGGAAAGATGGCTAGAAAGTGTGGAAAAAAGAAGTAAAATGAGCATTTCTTCATGGCTTTGTTTGGATTTGGTAGTGAAGTTCTAACTTCCTTCTTAACTTGGGTATGTCTAACTGCAAGGAGCATTAGGAATACAATGTCTAAGATCTTTTAATCTCTTTAAGAATAAACTCCCAAATGCTCAAGTTTAATGAACTCTGAATAACTTAATCAATTTAATGTTTATTTAGGGAAATGTATTTAAAAAAAACTATTCACACTAAATGCAAATGTGTACAAAATACTAGGCTTTGTATACACCAGGGACTTCATATTTATGACTTTCATTCCATTTGTAATTCATGTCTCAAACACACTGAAACTTGACTGTGGACCCAGGAGCAAAATAAGAGCATATCAGTGTTCCTTCTAATTCTTCCCACCCTTGAGTGGAACTAATTGTTATGTGTACCAACATGGAAGTGAAGTATGACACATCACCTTCACAGCAGTGCACACAGCAACATTCATGTGGGTGACGGGGTTTTGTGTGTGGAAGGAGGCTCACACAAAACCCCTTCACCCACATGAATGTTGCTGTGTGCACTGCTGTGTGGAAGGAGACTCAGGCATGGGGCAGAGGGTTGGGATGCAGGGGTGTGAGCTTTGCAGTGGGACAGAAACTGGAGTGTAAGGGATTCAGCTGGTTGTGGGCTCTGAGGTGAGGGGTTCAGGGCTGGATCAGAGGGCTGGGATGTGAAAGTTCCAGCTGGAGATGTGTGTTCTAGGGTGGGCCTAGGGATCAGGGGCCCTGGGCTGGGATAGAGGGTCGGAGTGCAAGGGTTGCAGCTGAGGGTAACAGGCAGTAAGGTGGGGCTGGGGCAGAGGATGGGGTAGAGAAGTATGAGGGGGGTTTCTTGTGATGGTCTGTTGTTGCATTCAGGCTTGGGGAGAGGCACCAGGTTCAGGCTGTCCCTCCCCCAGCAGGCTGGAGGCCAGGCTAGATTTGGATTGGGCCAGCCCTCAGCCCTGCCTTGCACAGGTGCCTTGATTGCCTGTGTCACACTAACTACACAGCTGTGCAGCTTATAGGGAACTTTGACACACTCATAAAATTAAGTGTAAAGCCACAATTATTAAATTTTAGCAAATGGAAGGAGTGTTCACTGCCCATGATTTACATTTTCTTATATGAGGCATTAACTTGGTTCCAGTGCAGGGATTACAGGGCTCCTATAACAAAGGTTAGATGTTGCCAGAGTTACTTTTAGTTACAGTAGTGAGCAAAAAACAAAAATTCATGGCACCAATGAACTGTCTGTGGCTTTTACTAAAAGTAACGGCGGGAGGGACAAGTCTGACAAGCATCGATAATGTAAGTTACATCAATTATGGTCAAGTTCTTCTGCATGAAGGTGAAGTTCTAATGTTCACAGTTTATAAACTAGTCATTTTTCAAAGGTTTGTTTTTCCTTTAGATTTTTTTGAGAGAGCAAGGACGCTAGGTTTCATTTTTCTAGCTTCAGTTGTTTTTCTTGGCCTATATATGAAATACACAGAATTACATAACTATTGTTTTATTAGTTTGTATTTCCTAAAGATTAGAGGACTAAGTGTTTTAATAAACTCATATACAGATCTATAGAGTTATATTTAAATGGTTTAATTTATTCTTTTAAATAATTTAAGTATTTTTAAAATACAATACAAAGTACTCTAAGGCCTAAACTTACTATAATTTATTTTTATTTCAATGTTTAATATACATGCTGAATCCAGGAGCCTCTATAAAATTTTTTGAGTTACAGGTTACTTTTCTATATTAAAAAAAAGATTTATTTTCCAATTCTAATGTGCAGTCAAGCTTCATAAATATGGCGCAACAGGTTACGTGCTGAATTTAGGACTTTTTTGTTTAATAAAATATATTTTGTCTGCTCTGTGCATGTAATTAATTTTCTGTACCACCCTATTACAGCTTGACAAATATCATGAACAAAAAGTCCCATAACCTAATAAACAAGCAACTAAGCAATATCATTCATCATTTTCTAACACACTAAAAGTGTACAATTCATATGAATCAAAAAATAAAAAGGTATATAATTGCTTAAATATAAAACTCCCCTAAGAAGCAAAACTTAAAAACTCCCCTAAGAAGCAAAAAGTTGCACCAAATCTAGTATAAATACTCTATTTAATTGTAAAAGTTTTAATGGTTATCTTAACCAATGAGAATGCATCTTTAGAAAAGGAATTGAAAATGGAAAAAATGACTAATATTGATTATTTAAATTGAGACTTTCCATTTGGTTACTAATTTATCTTGATTTAAGTCAGTCCACCTGATCTACAGCTTTACAAAGAAAAGTTAAAATAAACATATGTCAAAATTAAGGCACAGAAATAAAGTAGTCTACTTCAGATCACACATCTGAACAACTGCAAACTAAGGAACAAAACTCTGAGGTTCTTGATGGCCAGTCCAACAAAACATTGAAGAAAGACTTAAATATTTTTGTTAGTTTCTTTTTAAACCACCTACCTTTTTCTTTCTCTTTAAGATAAGCAGACACCAAATCATGCAGAAACATAATTAATTCAGCATCCATCGTCACACAAATGTGGTCTGTGAATTCTGTTACTACACTACATTCCACCTTTGGTTTAATACTGGTGTCTGGACAAAGGAAAAAAGAGTATTCTGTATATAAACCACACTTAACAATCTGTCTTAATTTGATATATGTGCATATAAACATACATGTAGATAGCCAGATTGGAGTATTCATAAATAAATGAAACACTTTAAAACAGTGGTGTCCAATGGGAACCAAAAGAACACCACACTTGTGGTTATTGACTTTCTATATTTGCCACAGCCCCACCCCAGTCAGGCTCCCCCAGCCTTCCCTTCTCACTTACCCCACCCCCGCTAAATAAATACACTCCTTCTCTCCCAGGGCCAGGTACCTCCAGCCCCACTTCTAAACTAATGCCAGCGACTCAGCAGAGCTGCCAGAGCCAGGGCCAGAAGAGCCACTGGGGCTGTCACCAGGGCCATAGCCACCATGCACTTCTCCCACCAGGGGTGGTGCACGTGTGCAGGCAGGTGGCACTTGTGTGCGGCTCTAGGAGCCACATTTAAAGACTCCAAGAGCAACTTGTGGCTCCAGAGATGGAATCGCCACACTGCGGTGTCCCGTTTGCCACAGTGGCAAGTGGCGAACGTATTGGACACCAAAGCCTTAAAAGAAATCCCAGTATTAAGTTTGCAAAGCTGGACAAATTTAAGATTATTTTATTTTTGTCTGCAGTTTTTCTCCCTAATGCAATTTAAATTTTTTTAAAAGAGAATTCCATCACACAGAACTACACTGACCCTGAGTTTGTGTCAGTGAATCATAACTACAGTCATCTCTACTCACTCCATGAGTAACTGTAATGGACACTATTTGTGGTTGTGATCAAGTACGTCTATTTTGGCAGCAGTGGAAAGCTTAACCAATATAATGAGGGCTGATCTAAAATAGGGCTATTTTGGCCAAAGATTAAAAGATTGGAAACCTAAGGTAGGCTCCTAAATTAATGGCTTAATTTTCAACTGGTCAGTTATTTTAGGTGCCTGCTTTGGATTCTCAATTTCCAAATGGTCCTTGTTTCTAAAATATATCTTGAACAGTTAATCATATTAATCCATTTATTCAAAATTTTCATACATGATCAGCATTTTATTCTTGCAAAGGTTTTCAAAAAGTGTCTTGCCTCTAACTGGGTGTCATGGATGAACCTCCTGAGGTAGTTAAGATCAAAATTCATTTTGGTTTAGCTTAAAAAATGGTGTAGCCTGCGTCCTCCTATCTAAAACTCCAACTATCCTCAGACTAAAATCCCCAAATTTGAGTTTGTTCTCAGGTTGTGTTTTCTTGCATAGAAAGCCATTATTCCTCAGCTTTTCAGTTTTTAGGATACAAAGGTTAACTCTTCTCTCATACCAATTTTTTCCCAGGGCAGAGGAAGTTACTGCGCAAGGTGAATAATAATGATGGTTCTTCTAAATGTGTGTCCCCATTGGTCCTCTACTCTGGGTGTGAGTGTGTCTTGTTGGCGCTCGGAGATTCAGCTATAGCCGTGGTAGCGCCTCTTTGTGCTATCTGGCACACACCCGGCATGGACTCCTCCATTCCTTCTCTACCCAAGCAAATGGAGCAGGACACTCCAAAACAGGGGAAGGAGGGAGGGAAGTGGAGCACCCACAGGAGGACACATCTCGAAGAACCATCATTACTGCACAAGGTGAGTAACTTTCTCTTCTTTGAGTAGTGTCTCCATTAGGTGCTTCATTGTGTGTGACTATAAAGCAGTAGTTGCACTTTGGAGGTGGGTTTGAGGCGCAGTAACAACCACAGTCAACAGAACTGCTTGACCCACTTGAATGGAGGAAGCAATGGAAGACAAGAGAGCTGCACGGAATGCATTGCCAGAAGACCATATTGCTGCCTTAAATATGTCTCTAAGGGGTATGTTCTTGAGATAGGTGGTAGTGGAGGACACAGCCCAGGTAGAATGGATGGTGACAGCACCTGGGAACTCCCTCTGGTGAAGTGCGTAGCAAGTATGATTAAAGTGGAGATCCACCTGGACAGCTGTTGAGACAAAACAGGCAGATCCTTGGACCACTCCACGAAGGAGAGGAAGAGCCCAGGAGACTTGTGGAAAGGCCTCATGCAGTCGGTGGTGTAGGACAATGCCTGCCGAACATTCAGAGTGTGCCACACCACATGCGCAAGATTGGAGTGCGGCTCCAGAAAAAACACAGGTAAGTGGAAAGGTTCGTTGATGTGAAATGGAGAGGGAACCTTAGGAAGAAACTTAGGATTAGGGTAAAGAGTGACCCTGTCTTTTGTAAATATGGTATAAGGAGGTTCAGCCATGAGAGCAGCAAGCTCCCCAACCCTCCTGGCCAATGTGAGAGACCTTCATGGACAGATGGAGCCAAGAACATGTTGCCTGGGGTTCAAAGGGCAGTTTCATGAGGCAGTTGAGTACACATTTAAGGTCCCAACTAGGGACCGGAGAACATATTGACAGTAAGGTGTTTTGCAGACCCATCAGAAAATGTTTGGTGACGGACAAGAAAGGAAATCCCATTGTTCACTTGGTAGAATGCCATGGTATGCATCTGAACAGTACTGAAGGCTAGGCTAGACTCACACAGGTATAGCAGGTAGTCAAGGAGGACAGTAAGGGGCGGTGTGAGGAGGCACAGGATGGTTAATGCCCAACCATTAAGAGAACAGCCTCCACTTGTAGAGGTAGGATTTGTGTGTGGACTCTTGTCTGCTGTTAACGAGAACCCTCTGCACCCCCTCAAAAGCATGTGATTTCAGCATTCTAGAACCATGAATGAGCCCCACGTGGAGGTGTGACTGGAACAGATCAGCATGCAGGGTGTGGCCAAAGTCCTGAGAGAGAAGGTTGCAGCAAGGGGGAAAAGGATATGGAGTCACTACTGAAATCCAGCAGAGGTAAGGATACTACATTTGTCTTGGCCACACCAGGGCTATCATCATGAGGCAAGCCCGATCCAGTCTGACCTTGACCAGAAGCCTGTGAATCAAGGGAAGGGGAAGAAATGTGTAAAGAAGGGGCTCATCTCACTTGATGGAGAAGGCGTCCTCGAGAGAGTGTCTCCCCAGACCTGCTCTTGAGCACTACCGGTGACATTTTCTGTTGAGACACGTCACAAACAGGTCTATGTACAGCTGGTCCCAAAGTTGGAACACATGATTGAGGGCCACCGTGTCTGTCTCCCACTTGTGATGATTGCTCAGCAAGTGACAGAGGGCATCCGTGGTCATGTTCAGCAACCGGGAGATATGCGGCCACTGGAGTGATGTGATGCCAAAGCCACCAAGTCCACAGTTTTATGGCCTCTGCACTTAGGAACCAAACCCCACTCTGACGCTTGACAATACATGCAGGTAGGTAGTGTTGTCCTTGAGGATGTTGAATGACCTGCATGTGAGGTGCTGTTGGAAATGCTGGCAAGTGTAGCAGACCGCCCTGGTGAAGATGAGGAATGGTGCAACGGGGATCTATCCTCACCCTCTGACAGGAATCCTCAGCCCTAGAATGTTGAGATGGCACATATGTCACCAACATGATGGGTTATGGTGACATGGGGCGATACCTGGAGACCGTGGAAGGTGCCGGTGGGGCATGGGACTAGGGGAACAATGACTGCCGAGGTGACCACTGTGCTGCCAACTCATGAGGATATGGGTAGTGGTGCATGAAACACGGTGGGGGTGGCTCTGGGTAGGCCCTGGTGGGCAGCACATCTTCCCAGTTGGAATGTGTGGAGCTGGAATACTGTGATGAAAAGACACCACTGCAGTTGGAACTGCAACTTCCTGGGTTGAGTGATTTAGCCCCAGAGCCCTGCGAAAACCTTGAGTGTTGAGACAAACATGGGGATGCAGGTGGCACCAGGGGCACTCAGTGCAGCGAGCTGGGCGGTTTTGGTGACGTGCACTCTCTCGGCAGTGAATCTTCACAGCGCCATTTCAATGCTATGCTGTGCTCTGGGGCTGGGAGGTTTGGCAAAGCAGTGTCCCGGGGCTGTACAAGAATGGGGTGGTGCCTCAGCCCTGGACTTGTGTGGTGCCAAGTCCAGTGCCTCATGTGCTCCAGGTCCAGCATCTAGGGGTGGGGTCTTGATTTTGGAGGATCTCTTATGCCCAGGTGTAGAAACAGCCAAAGCCAGAAGTCAAAGACGCTAAGTGTTGGCGGCTTGGTTTTGAATGCACTCCCTTTAGCAGTGCTGGCTTAGACAATGCCGAGCATACTGTGGCAATCTTTCCAACTTGCATGGCCCACAAAGACAGTGCCAAAGGCCAGGAATGTGCTAGAGAAGGATCCGCCATTGCAGGTGAGTCCATGTCCTTGGTCGCTCATGCCAATCTCTTAGAGGAAGGCTGCTTCAGGGCTGGTGGTTGGAGGGACTTTTCGTAAAGATAAGTCTTGAGCCAATTGGCTTGATCCCTTCTGGCCCCCACCATGAGGCTGGAGCAATGAGTGCAGGACAGGGTTTGGTGTCCCTCAGCCAAGTACTTGATGCAGGAAGTACTACACGTTGCACATCGCTTAAAGCCTGGGGAGCCCAGCATGGTGATGATGCAGCAACTATTCCAAATGCTAGTAAATATCTGAAGAATTTTTTTTTAAATGTTAAACAGGATAAACAATGTCAAGAAAGGGTATGAAACACTAAACTAACTAATTAACTCGCTCTTTGTCTTTCAGAGAGAAAAAGCAAAGCTCTGTCTGCAGCTGAGGATGGTAGAGAAGGAACTGAGGGGCCTAAGTGCATGCCAGATAGCTTCAGGAGGCGCTACTGTACATGTGCGGCACAGCATGAGGATGCACTGACACCTAGAGTGGAGCACTCAAGGGGTCACTACTTGAAGAAGAATCACCATTTACTTCAGTGAAGTAAATCTAATACTACTACACGATCAGAATTAATAGTGCTGAACCTCCAAAGAAAAAAGGAAAGAAGAAGTTGTCTACTGTACCTTGTAATGAAGGTTCCTGTGGTTCTTGAACATGAATGGATTTAAAGTCCAGTTGCATCCTTGGTAATGCAAAGATGGTTTCTGTCTCATGGTTGTAACTGGATCCTCCTCTGAATCCACTTAGCAAGCTTGAACTTTTCACCGTTGTGCTGCTCTCTGTGTTATTAGCATCAACATTTCGAAGCAGGTTTAATTCTATATGGGTAACAGCAAATGCTGCAATTAATCATCTTTACTGAAAAGTCTTATCATTTAAGGAGAGAGCTTTGCAAATGTTTTGCACTGCAACACAATCTTTGTTGTAATGCCCTTTTTGCAGATGCCTGGAGCTTAGCAGAACATTCACCTTTATTTTGGAAATTGAATGAGAACATACTAAGGCTGCATCTACACTATGAGATAAATTCGAATTTAAGGCAGTTAGCTCAATATTATCACGACTGTCTTCACTGTAAATACCATTAGCTCAATTTAGGGAGCACTAATATTGAGGTTACAATATCGCCATTACCTGACGGGTATAGCGTCAAGCTCAAATTCAGAAGTTTAATTAAAGGCCAGTGTGGAAATGCCATGTCTTAAAATCAAATTTATTAGCACCCAGAAGTGTCCCATATGTAACCCTCAGTGCTCTGCTCTGGCCGCTGCTCTCCAGTTAATTAGGTAATAGTAAGACTGTGAATTTTAAAGCAGGAGCAGCAAGCCTGTGACTGTGGGTTCATGTTTGTGTAAGAGCCCGAGAAATGCGTCTCTTTGCTATTAGCACTGTGAGCCCATCTTCCTATTACAAATATCCCCTGCATGGTTCTGTCTCTATACTTGTTACTTTTTTCTGCACTGCCTGGCACCAGCTGCTGCCCTGATGCACCATGTGGCAACAAGGCTGTTGTAGGGGCGGTGCTTGCATAAGATACTGAGAAACATCTTCTCAGCCGCTTGTATTTGTGTGTGAACCCCCTTCCCTCCCCAACAGGCACCATGCAGCCTGGGTCTTTCCTGTGCTCAGCCACGTCACGTGGGTAGCCCCAACCCAATAAAAGTACGTGCCTGCCATTTGGTGCTGACTATGCTGCCAGGCAGCACCATGTCATAGATTGCACACGTTTAGGGCTCCTGGGGCAAGAAAGATATTTGGGGGCTTGCAGCTGCCGGGGGGAAGTCTCGTCCAGCAGCTAAGATACTCGGAGGCTTGCAGATACTTGGGAAAGACTATTTCAACTGGCCCCCTGCTGAGTTCAGGTGACCTGCCCTGAGTATGTTAGCCGCCAGGGGAGGCTTCCCCCCAGCAGTTGCAAACCCCTGCATATCTTAGCCTAAAGGCCACCCTGCGTTCTCACTGGTTGCCTGGGTAAGGGTCAAAAAGAGAACCTCTTAAAAAGTGAAAGCCCTCCTCTGCTTAAGGTGTGGGAAAACAGAAATTCAAAACCCACTTTTATTCTATCGTTACTTATGTGAAATTGTGGGGGACATGACCCAGCAATGGGGTTTTAAATACATGAGGTATGGATTATAGGAGTTCAGTTTTTTACTAGAAACACAAAATATTTATTCTTCTGACCTAAACTTTTCTTGTTTTGTTTTTAACTTCAACAGCTCTAAGTCAACAAGCCAGACATTAATGAATATGAATCTAACCTTCATTCCTTGTGGCAGTAACATAATTGAACCATTCTTTCACACTTGCAACCCCATGTGGTGGGTTTTCATGGCGGCGCCTTGTTATCTTGGTAATTGTTGCCATAGGACTTTCTAGGGCCCCACAGGGTTTGGTGACCATTGTATTATGACCCAAATGAAAGTCCAGTGTTTGTACCACATATGTAGAATGCTCACTAGAACCTGTGTCAATATAAGAAAAGACAATACACATTCTGAAAAAGAGTTAATAGTATTATAGGGCTCTAGTAAACTGATAGAGTAAACCTAGTGTAAGTGATAAAATTAAACCTTCTTTATTTATAGATAGAAAAATATCAGAAGAAGGTCATCTTCTTACTTTGGCAATATAAGCCTTCAGATAAAGGTTTTTCTTTTACGTAACAGAGAAAGCAAATCACAATATCATATTCTTTCTGGTAGACCATCATTATTTTAAGCAGTAGAAGCTTTTTTTGGGGAAAAGAGCAACATCGATTAAAACTATAGAAAGGCTGCTTTGCTTCGTTAGTTAACGTCATTTATGGTCCAAAAGTATTGTAAAGTGAAGAATAAATTAAAGTGTTACCATCTTCCCAAATTTTTTGTGCTTCTGTCCAAAATGCAATGTTGGGTTCTTCAAGATGAAACAGTGCCCAAGATTTAGAACGGAAATTAGGTCCATGGAAGCATGCCAATGTCATGTGATTTCCATGCAAGCTCATGGATCCTCCAAACTGCATTCCATCTTCTGGTAAAGGAACCTGAAATAAGGATATATGTCCTCCAGATACTACCTTCAAAACCCCTGGCCAGTGACGATGATGGGCTGCATCCAGCACTAGAGGAAAAATCACAAATACAGAAAGGTCTTCAAGCATGAATGTGAATTTTACAGAAGTGAAAGATACAATTGTAAAATTCTTTCTGGAATTCCATGTCTACTGAAAATCTGAGTGTGGCTTTACTAGCTTTACATAGTCTATGTCACGGAAATTGTTTCAGCCTTGTCATTTGCAAACACAGAGAAGATGGAAAAGTATAAAAAGAACCATATTTGAATATTAATTAAATCACATATTTATTTTGTTCAAATTAGGAGATGCCCAAGTGCCTGGCTCCAGCAGTAATTACTGCTAGTTATCATGGAGACACGGATCATTAAAATTGACCAAAGAGCACACAGCATGCAAAAGATAACATTCGCTGGTCTTTTAGTTGCTTTTCACCTACTACTGTGGGACTCTAATCCTTGATTGAGGTCATGTGGCACAACTATACTACAAAAAAGAATAATCACAAAAGATTAAATATAGCAATTTGTACTGATAGTCCAGAGGCAACCCACAAGTCCAAACTGTCAAAGTGGATTCAACAATTAGAGAAATTGTGAATAAGATAGTATAAAAAAGTCAGCAAAAGTAAGAAAGAATATGAAGTTTTACAATTGGTTAGAACTGTTGGCTAAACAGTTGTATAAAACTTTATTTCGACATACAGAATTGGTGTTAGTATCAGAGAAGGATTGCCGCTCACTCTCAGATAAAAAGAGGGATACTAAAATGACTTGCAATGTTTCCTATTCTATCTACCTTGTGTATCACAAATATGTTGAAGGAGATACACACCAGCTATTTTTACATTCTAAATATTTTAAAATTATAACTTCCATATAGGTCAGAAGAAATGGAACCCTGACACTTCAGAATGTTTAGCTGAGAGCTAGTCAACAACAGAACATCGTCCATGAAAAGTCTTGGAAAAAATAACTTCCATTTTGCTTGATAGTCTTCTTTTTCATATTTTTATGAAAGTTTTTAAATGGATGTTGATCTAATTTTTTTTAAAGACTTAATTTTTTGGGGTCCCCTCATACTTTTTTCACTTCTTTCCCCACTGGAAAAAGGAAGGGGTAAATACAAAAGTTTTTGTTTCAGTGGAAAATTAATTTTTCATTTAATATCTGACAAAATTATTAGCCCATTCTACTTTTATATTTACCAAAAGTGTGCATAATCTAAAGAAGAGTCCTGAATTTATATTTTTATAGGCTCTTTCTATCACAAAGATCCCAAAGCTTTAGTGTGATATCTTGGTACATTAAGATATATTAATGCTTTAAAATTCCATGCAACTTGCGCTCATGCCTTAGTACTTGCAATACTGGACAACTAAGTCTGTAAAAATCTCATCTATAAATGGTACTATATAACTAAGTTCTGTATTTGTATAATACGTACATTGCTCATGTGAGGCTCTCTCTATATTGGTCACTGTCTTAGGAGGAAGATAAGGAACAGGTCCCCAAGTAGACAAAGCCCGTTTGCTGGTATCAAACTGCTGAGTAAAGAACTCCTGAAGCTTCATTCCTATTTTTATCAGGTCTGGGGTGGTTGATCTTGAAATCATCACTTGAAAGATATCCCACTTCAAGTCTCCATGGACATATATTTCACTAGAATATAAAAAGATTAAGAATATACACTATACATTTCAATTTATGTTTGATTGGTATTGCTTTTCTAACATGCATTATTTTAGTTTTACTTTATATTTATCACCAAATGGCCGTGTCTACACTAGCCAAAAAACTTCAAAATGGCCATGCAAATGGCCATTTCGAAGTTTACTAATGAAGCGCTGAAATACATATTCAGCGCCTCATTATCATGTGGGCAGCCGCAGCACTTCGAAATTGACGTGGCTCGTCCAGATGGGGCTCCTTTTCGAAAGGACCCCAGCTACTTCTAAGTCCCCTTATTCTTATGAGCAGATGGGAATAAGGGGACTTCGAATTTGCCAGGGTACTTTCGAAAAGGAGACCCATCTGGACGAGCTGCGCGGCAGCATGGCCATTTCAAAGTTTTTGGCTAGTATAGACATAGCCAATATGAAATAGCAGTCATTTATGAAAAGTCCAAGTACATCCTTTTTCCGTTGGATAAGGAAACTGGACAAAACAAGATGTTGGGAGCATTAAGTATAAGCAAGAAGCATTACCTTTTATCAGTAATACTTGATTCAAAGGTATTATACAGATTAACCTTCCATTCATCCTGCAGTTTAAGATCTGCATTACTGAAGATTCCCATAAGGATACTGGATCCCATGTAGTCAACACGTGCTTCTGTAGAACCCATAGTAATCTGAATTTTATGATTGGGTTGCTGGTTTGGATGTTCGGAAATATGAGCTGAAACAGAATAATTCAATTGTGGATATACAAGATACTAGCCATTCTGGTGGCAGAAAGAGTCTGAACTGTCCTAACCATTAGCAAGTACCCACATTGGTATAGGACTGCTTTTAACATCATTTTTCCTGCAGTTCCCAGCATAGGAGGTGTTTGAGGAGCTATAAGGCACATTAAAGTGCTGTGTACTCTTCCTGTTCTCAATTCACAGACCATTTGGGGGTTGTGGGGACAGTCAGCCAGTGCAGGTTAAGAGCAGCTCTAACCATTAGGAAGAGGACCATCCCAGATTCTGGGAATTATAAATGAGTCCTGTACAGTCCCCCAAACGTTGTCCAGTGGACAGTGAATGCAGCAGGTGAGATATGAGGCCAAAGTAGGTTTATATAATTAAGTAAGTTCACACAGAAGAAGTCTGTATTACATATGGTCTTTTGGCTTTTTATATTATACAAAAAGTTTGACACTTCAGAATGCTATACTTTGTAGAATACTACTACACTAGTGTAGCTCATAATGGACTTTGTATAGCAAACTGTAAAACATGTAGTCTTTCCAACTTACCAACCATCTCCAAGGTATTAACATCTATGGTACCTCCAACCACACCTCCTCTGGAATCCAACTGTGATCTTCCCAGACCAACAGACATGCTAATTTCACGATCTCTGTTACTACCCACAGATAAACGTCCTTGGCTTTTCAAACCACTGGTAGTCCACCTTAAACAGAGATGAAAAGCAGCAGTGTGTGAGTACTTTCATACTTCAAATGGCAAATTACCGTTGTAACCAGGAAATGTTGAGATATGCACTGTTTTACTGCACAGCTGTTTCTGAGTCAGTGTTTGGGGAAAGAAAAATACATTTCTATGAATAAGAAAAGCCAAATGACAAAATATTGCAGTTTCAGAAAGAACAGACACATAAGGAGCGAGGACAAGTTACTGGATGTAATTCTTCAGCAGTGAGTAGGCACAAACCATATACTGATGAGACACTTCAGAGTTCAAACTTTCAGACTTGGTATATTTCAACCTGGAACATGGAACGGGCAGAATTGCTAACAGCATGGAACTATTAATCTCTGTAGTAACCTACCTTTGGACAATGGAGCTCTTTACACACAACATTTGAAATTTTTTGCTCCAAATGAAATGTTGTTCCCCCTCCCTCCTTCCCTCCATGAAGCAGGAATAATACGATACAGGGGGACTGGGCCCAAACATGGCAGAGGGAAAATCCACCTTTCCGCAGTTTTGTGCGTCTTATAAATGATATTCTGATTTTCCCACATTGTCCTACATTGATGACTTAGAAGCTGAATCATTGTAAAAATATCTGTAGTGTTCCTGTGGCCAGTGTTCCTGCCTAGGATAGAGCAGACTATATGTTCCAGAATGCACTGAGGCTATCGCCAATACTAACTTAGATTCCCAAAAATTCAGAATGTAGAATCAGTGGCTATTAACCATTACAGTAAGTTTCATTTCAAACAGACCATATGTGGTAAGATTATACAACATTACATTTGTTCACTTGGGGCTTTTAAAACAGAAAAGCCAGGATTTAAAGCTATGAAAATATAAATTACCTAAAACAATGGTTCTGGACCTTTTCAGACTACTATACTCCTTTCAGGAGTCTGATTTGTCTTGTGTATCCTCAAGTTTCATCTCACTTAAAAATTAATGGTTTACAAAATCGGACATCAAAATACGTGTGTCACAGCAGAGTATTACTGAAAAATTGCATTGCTTTCCTATATTTAACATTTTAATTCTAAAATAAATCAACTGGAATATAAATATTGTACTTAACATTTCAGTATGAAGAAGTCATTGTATGGAATTTTAGTTTGAACTGAGTGATAGTGGGTTTTTTTATACTGTCTGTTGTAAAACCAAGCAAATATGAGTTGGTATACCCAGGCAAGATCTCAGCGTATGCCAGTTGAGAACCACAGGTCTAGAAGACTGCAAGTTTTCAGGGTTCTTGAGGAACTACTGTGAAACAGTCTTTTCCCCCAAGCAAATTAAAATATCAAACATCAACAATTCACTAAATCACCAATTTTTCTACTTACGTAGTATTGCCCATTACATTGCTCATATTCATTTGGACATTTAATTGTTTCAAATTCATAGCAAAAACAACCAGCGTTTCCCATGGTGTCCCCTGCTGACTTCCAGCTTTATTTGATTTATTAAATGGTGTTGATGTTTTTGAGAGTGTATCTAAAAACAGAGGAAAGGAAAAAATGAAAAAGGCATTCCCTGAAGACTTGTAGGTTTTGAACATTAGAAGATGTCAACAGAAGACAAGACTGTCACTAGACTTAAAAGCACCACAGAAAGAAAAATTACTCACCGTAATGTAACAACCAAAATAAAATCTGAACTAACTAAATGAATGATTTAGCAGTAAGTGAGAAGACAGGAAGCTGAGAACAGCGGACACCATAAATACTCTGTCTCAATCCACAAATGGGTGAGAAGGAACTCAGTGGCAGTGGGTCCATGCCTTCCTACAGTCCCTCTCTTGGGAGCACAAGGTGCTACCTGAAACAAGAACAGACCTGCACTTTCTTTTAAACACACACACACGCACACAAGTCAACGACACTTGAGGACACATGCATCTATGGTGGAGTACTCCTGAGGCATACACTTTGAGAATGCCAACTTTATGATTCACTTTGTTGCTTTAATTAGCATGAGAATGAAATCACTTCTATATTTTCAGAAATGCTGTCAAGAAAAAAAGATTTTACATTTCAAGTCATCCATAAATTATAATAAATATTTAAAAGACTTACAAATTTTACACATTAAGTACTGCATCTTTGTATTTCAGAAATGGCAGCATACATGTGGAGACAGCAGATCAGACAAACTTTTCTGCCAAAAAGACCCTGTCATCTATGATCCTTTTCCCTTGTGTTGTATTGGGAAGCCCTGGATACTTGAATCTTTCCTAAATACCTATTACAGTAAGTCAGTATGACCCTGAATGTGAAGAAAAGCATTCCAACCCTTTTGGAGCAATCTGGTACATTTATTCACTCTCTTGGAAGTGGAAAGTATTGACACTGGGGTGTGCCACAAGTCTTTTTCAGAAATTAATAATCCCTCAATACACAACAGTGAATCTCCTAGGCACGGAAGGTGGCAGAGGCCAGTTCCCTCAAAGAACCATGCCTTCTTCTCAAAAAGCGCTCTCTAGAGTGCCTTCTAACTCCAAGGCTGTGTCTACATTAGCCCAAAACTTCGAAATGGCCATGCAAATGCCCATTTCGAAGATCACTAATGAAGCACTGAAATACACATTCAGCGCCTCATTGGCATGCAAGCGGCTGCAGCAAATTGCCACGGCTCGTCCAGACGGGGGTCCTTTTTGAAAGGACCCCGGGAACTTCAAAATCCCCTTATCCTTATCAGCAGATAGGAATAAAGGGATTTCAAAGTTCCCAGGGTCCTTTTGAAAAGGATCCCTGTCTGGACAAGCCGCAAGAATCTTGAAGTGCCGTGGCTGCCTGCATGCTAATGAGGCACTGAATATGTATTTCGAAGATTTGCGCTAGTGTAGACAGAGTCCAAGTGTGTTGTCAACAGAAGGACATGGACATCTTGTGTGCAGGAACAGCCCCAAAAGATGCTCCTAGCGAAAAGGATCTGATCTTGCGCACATGGGTACACATACACCAAGAGAAGAATCCATACAGATAGGTACATTAAGAACTGTGACATAATCTAGTCATGTCTAGTCTAGTCATAAAATAAGCCTTGTGAGGTGGTATTGGAAAACTTGTAATTTGCTGCTTATTAGTTGTAAGATTATACTCTTTGGTGCTTTTAACGCATGTTGCAAATATTTGTGTCTCAAACAAAGGAATGTGTGCTCTGCTAAATTTGCATTTAAGCAGTAAACAGTCATTAAGCAGGAAAGAAAACAAAAGAAGCTCCAAAAGGTGAAGAGAAAGCAGCAAGGAACATTCTTCCCTATACACTCTATCTCCTAAATTTTCTCAGCTAGAAATATTTACTAAGCAGGGACTACCACAATGTCCCTCCTTTTCAAACACCCAAAGAGACCGCTCCTATCACTAACTCTCTGTTCATTGATTCTCTACACCAGAAGAGAAAAAAGATGCAGCCAAGGAACTGTAGAATGGGTCATAAGAAATTTGATCAGTAAGACTGCTGAGAGCATGTGGTAAGAAAACTTTGCTTTGAATATAACAATTTTAAGTTAGGTACCAACCTGTTTTTTCATTTTTACTTTTCTTGTAACCATTTCTGAATTATGTCTCCTTACTTGTATGCACTTAAAATTGCTCTGGACTTGTCTACACTTGCCCCCAACTTCGAAGAGGGCATGTTAAATCAGAGCAAGGGGAGATTACTAATGAAGTACTGTGGTGAATACGCAGCACTTCATGAGGTTAATTCTCCCTTACGGCAGCTTGAAAGGGTCAAACTTTGAAGTGCCAGCATGTCTGTAGCTGCGGGCACTTCAAAGTGCTCACACTACTTTGAAGCACCTTCACTCCCCAAAATTTTGAGGAGTAAAGGCACTTTGAAGTGCCCACAGCTACACGCACACCGGCACTTCAAAGTTTGACACTTCAAAGTTGCCACAGGGGAGAATTAGCTAATGAAGTGCTGCGTATTCACCGCAGCACTTCATTAGTAATCTCCTTTCACCCCGATCAACATGCCCCCTTCAAAGTTGGGGGAAAGCGTAGACCCAGTCTCTTTATAATTAAACTTGGGAAATTCCATTTGGGCTGGAAAGAATTATTTCTATTATCACTGAAACAGTTTTGAAACAAACTTGTATTGTCCAGGAATGGGCTGATCAGTACAGTGTGAGCTAAACTCAATGAAATTGTTATATTTTAAGTTAATATAATGTAATTTAAATTGGTAATATGAAATTGTTCTGTTCAGTTAGAATGCTTTTGAAGGTAGATTAGTAATGTTAGAAATTGTTTTGTTTTATATAGTTTTGGTAGAACCTTGCTCTTAAAAACATGTCACTGTTCTTTGTGTGAATGAGATGTGTGTGATATGTAAATAGATGAGAGGAAAAGATGCCAACCAAGAGCAGTCGGCATAAATACAAAAGAGGGAATGAAGAAACAAAAATGTCAGTATTGTCTTGTCCCGATGGCCAAAGAGTGCAGATTAATGAGCCTAAATGGGAAGGCATCCACCTTAAATCAGTGTTAGCATACAAGAGAAGGAGATGAAGGATGATCCTGCCAACTACCAGTTTGTGGTTCAACTATGACACAGCAGAATCCACAGACTTACATGAAAATCAACTACTATAAAATATAGGCCAGTGCAAGGAAGCTTTGGGTACTTTCTGCAAAAAGAGAGCATCAGAACATGTCTAACAGAGGTACAGCTCCCTCTGTATTCAGCCCAGCTAGCCACTAGACTCAAACAACAAGAACTGGTACCTATTACACCAGCTGCAGGACCTTTTTGCATTTATTTAAAATGCTACACAGCCACAGCAGTGTATTGCTTTGTCCCCCGATAAAAAGATTCTGTGAGTTTTTAAAAGCATAACAAGGGACATACATTTCTGGGGCAAAATCTAAGACAGTTGGGTCACTCTGCACCACAACAAAAGTTGGTAAAAGCCGAAGAGTGGATGACTGCAGTACACACAGATGCACAGCTGGGAGTGACTTCCAATGGGAGTTTGAGCAATCCAGACTGGCAACTACAGCAGTAAAGTACCATAAAGGTCACCCCGGGTTAGAGGGCAGGGGTGACAGCTGCTGACTGGTCTACACGGTACACTTTAGTAATGTCACAGGCTGACGAAATTCAAGTCAAACTCCTATTGGAAGCCCACATGAATATATGTAAGTTTTTTAAAACATGGCACTACAGCTAAGCTGTGAGAATACACATCAGGTCAAAAATATTTAGCTAGCAACAGATTCTATTTCAGCTCAGTCTCCCTTTGTGAACAGCTTATAACATTTATAGAGACAAAAACCCTTTTCCCTCATGTCTTTATATTTCATTATAGTAAAAAATATTTTTAAATGCTTTATCTTCCTCAGGACTGTACAGACCCTAAACAGACATCATTATTTCACCCATAGGTTGTACCTCTAAAAACCATGATTCTCTGGTCCAGCAACATCTGTGGTCCGGCAGGACCACAGATGTTGCTGGACCAGAGTGCCCCAGGCTGGAGACTGTAGTAGTGGGGCCAGCGTCAGGCAGCCTAGCCAGACCAGCAACCAGCTTCATGGCCAGAGCCTGTGGCAGTGGGGCCGCAACCTGAAGTGCAGCCCCTGGCAGGGAGGCTACATCTGGAGCCCACAGCAGCAGAGCCAGAGCTACAGCCAGAGCCTGCAGCAGGTGCGGTGGCAGCCAGAGCCTGCAGCAGCAGAGCTAGAGCTACCACCAGGGCTAGAGCTTGCAGCATGGGGACCATGGCCAGAGCTGGTGGCTGCAGGGTCCCAGCAGGGGCCATAGCCCACAGTAGCAAGGCCACAGCTGGAGAATGCAGCTACCAGCAACAGGGCTGTGGCCGGAGCCCATGACAGTGGGGCTAGGGCCAGCAGCAGGAGGCTGCAGCCTGTGGCAGTCAGGCTGGGGCTGGTGAGAGGAGGGGGTGGGGGGGCGCAGCTGGGTCTGGAATTGAGATAGTAATGGGCTGGAGAGGGGAGCGGTAGCAGAGGGACCTTCTCTCATCCGGCAAGTCCCTTTATTCAAGACAATTCAGGTCCCGAGAGTGCCAGACCAGGGAGTTCCAATCGGTATAAGATACAAAAATCACATCACACATAGTAGAACAGGTTCATATTACTTTTCCTTGCCCCCAACTTCTGTGCAAAAGAGAAACACATCTATATTTATCTTTTGTGTCTAAATATGGTCCAGAAACTCAGCATCTGCATGCACCCCATTTTTGCTCCCATCAAGTCTGCAGCCTGGAGCTGGTGGGAGCACTAGGTTTGTATGGCTGGGTTCAAGGACAGAGGACACTACTGGTACAAATGAAGATATATAAACTGCAGAAATGCATCCCAGCTGTGTAACCTTTGTGCTAGCAACAGCAACTCCCCTATCATTTATAAGTGAGGTGAACAAATGATACTTCAATTCCTGTAGTTCTCAAACTCTTTTCTATCAAAAAAGAAAGAGACCAGCAGTGACAAACAGCCATGCTTTGGGCTCTGATGCTGTGAAGTATAAGCACTTCTGTGTGAGCCAATGGCGCTCACCAACTCAGAGGACTGTGTCTAAGTTTTAATTTAATTATTTATAGAGAATCTATTTTCACAATGTAATGTCTTGTTTAAAATTTAAGAACAAGTTACTTCATTTGTAACACAATGTAATTATTTTATCTCAATCCCACCTAAGAGTACCCGATCAGAATGAAAAGTTAACAGTTGCAAATTCAGTCATTCTGACTGATAACTGACTTTTCTGATGACTTGATGCCCTATCACACATCAAATCATTCCACTTAATTATTGGAACTGTTTATCATTTCAGACCACACTAAAAACACACAGAATTGTTGTAAATCTCCTTTTCCACTCACCTCTGTGGGGAACTGCAGAATCAGATACACTCCGAGATCTTGCAATAGCTGGAGATTTTAAATTATGATTTGCTGTTCCAGGTGACATATTGTTGTTTGTATTGTGCTCACTAAAAACAATGGGTGACTGTGCCATGTGTGTAAACGAAGCAGACTGGCAGGGCTGCTCCCAAGTCCTACAGTATGCTTTACGTGATGATTCAGGAGAAAGATGTTGGTTTACCCCTTCAATAGAATCTGGTGTTCCAGGACCTGATGCTGCTGGAAAATGAAAGTGTTCAAAGTACAGCATAACATAATTTTAAATCAGTCAGTCAAACACTTAACAGAAGCAACATACTTTACTCCTATATACGGGGAACGTTTTGTATATTTCAATCTCAGCAGCAAATTTTATTCTCGGAACTCTGAAATTCTTCTATAAGTGTTTTTATTGTCACCTTGTAGAGAGGCACGGTGGTCTGCCTCTGATGCACAACGGGAAGAATTCCCCAAGAGGCCCAGGTAGGCACAGCCAGATCATTCCTGCACCACTCCCAAGAGGTAGAGGAGTGGGGCTGGAAGTATAAAGGCTGGAGCTAAGAGTTCACCTAAGCAGTTGCTGAAGGAGCCAGATGCCTTCCCCAAGCTCCCAAAGTGGGAAACTGTCCAGGACCACTGCCAATGCCAGGACTCAAGCTGCTGGCTGGCCAGCAGAGAAAGACTGGCCAGAACCACCAGGACCACTGCCAATCCCAGGACCCACAGGAGCTGGTCCCATTCCAGGTATGCCCACAGTGGGAACTGGGAAGTAGTCCAGGGATCGCTGACTCTGATCCAGCTGAGGAGATGGAAGTGTGCTGAGTCAGTATGATTGCTCTGCCACTGTTAGAGACGAGAGGTGGGATACAATGGGGCAGGTGGGCCTGCATTCCCCTCCCCAACCCTAATCCATAGGTGGTATTTTCCCTGTTTTGGGGCTAAACACCTGCACTTATCTGCTCTCTGCCTGAGCTAAGATACCTGATAATCTCCTGACGTGTTTACTGAGTAAGGATGTGGGCATATTGTCTGTATGGTCCACCTGAGCACAGGTCTGAGCACCTAAGCTGTTAGCTGATTCCCTGACCAGTTTGCAGCCCTGCCCTGCACAAAAGCTCAGGCATTTGGACAGTTGCCTGGTCTGAGCACCTGGACTACTTGCTGTCCCACCTTGAACTACAGCCTGGACGTATTCACTGCTTGTTCGGCCTGAGCACAGGCCTGAGACCCTTGACTACTTGTTGCCCAGCCCTGAAGCAGGGCCTGGGCCAGATTATTAACCTGCTCTGCTTGCTTGTAGTGAGCTGTTTACCCTCCCTCTGGCCCTGGACGGGATCAAGACTCTGGCACAATCCAGTACACTCTTTAATATTATTTTAATAGTATTCATAGAATCACAGACACATGCTGTTTGAAGGAACCTCAAGAAGTCATCAAGGTCAACCTCCTGTGCTAGATGTTTGTCCAATCTGTTCTTAAATATCTCCAATTATGCAGATTTCACAACCTCCCTTGGAAAGCTATTTGAGAACTTCACTACCACCCTGATTTTTTTTCCTAATATTTAACATTAATCTTCCTTACAGAAAATTAAGGTTGTTGCTTTTTGTTCTACCTTCAGTGGACATGAAGAACAATAGATCATATTAATCTTTATAACCACCCAAAACATATTTGAAGACATACTGGGTGACACCAGTCTTCTTTTCTTCAGACTAAAGATGACGAGTTGTTTTTATTTTTTTAAACAACACTTTGTAGGTCAAGTTTCTGAATGTCCAGTCATGATTGTTGCTCTCCTCAGGGCTATCTCCTGTTCATCCACATCCTTCTTAACTGTGGCACCCAGAAGTGGATATAGTACTACAGCTGAGACCTCACCAGTTCTGAGCAGAGTACGACAATTAACTGCAAGATCTTACATATGACCCTGCTGTTAATACGCTCCAGAATGTTAGCCTTTTTCATAACCGTATCATTCATTTTGTGACCCACCAATTGACTCCTATTCAATTTGTGATCCAGTATAAGCCCCTAGGCTTTTTTAAGCAGTAGTACTGCCTAGCCAGCTATTCCCCATTTTGTAAATGGGCATCTGATTTTTTTTCCTTCCTACTTTTAATACTTTGTACTTGCCTTTAATGAATGCCATACTGTTGCTTTTAGTCCACTTCTCCAGTTGGTCAAGGTCATTTTAATTATAATCCTGCCCTTCCAAGTGCTTGCTAACCCTCCCATCTTGGTGTCATCCGCCAATTTTATAAGCATCTGCTCCACCTGCTTTCAGTCTTTAAGGGCTATACTGTATAGTTTCTACTGTTTTATCTATTTACTCATATATTATGGCCTAAATTAAACAATCCTTGCTTTGATTTATTTCACAGAAATAATAGTTTACCTGGCAGATTTATGGTTTGGTCACCAAGAAAAAGGCGTCTGGCAATACTTCTCCGATACCAGGCTCTTGGGAAGGCTAGAATCTCACTGAGTCGCCGCATGTCATATTTAAAAGAAGCAGATCCTATATCACAGACAGCTGATAAAAAATGCAGATGGCTCAGTATTAAGGGATTTTGAAAACTGAATCTAACAATTAAAAATTTACCCTTCAGGTTTTTTAAGGTTACTCATATCCAATATATTCACTATACATAAACGTTTTTATGCATTAAGACAGACTTACCTAATAGTAACTGTGGTTCTTCAAGATGATGTCATGCATGTGAATCCTACTCTAGGTGTACATGTGCCTTGTGTGAAAGGGAAGAACTTTTGAATAGTTATGCCAAATAGGCTATATACTCCAACCTGCACTTACAGGCTTAAAAAGCAGGGGTGGACATATGCAGCCTGTGGTGGACAAAGTTTGCCAAGGTTAGCTGCAAGTGGTCTGCCGTTGCTTCATTTATCTGTACATACACAGGTATGTCTGCTTGCCACTCCTGAAGGAGGCAGATTACCATTCCCAGTCAATAGGAACTGTAGGAAATGGTGTCCTGAACCATGGTGCTTCCCACAGCTCCTGTTGGCCAGGAGCACTGATCCGCAGCCAATGGCAGCTGCTAGCAGGCATACCTGTAGATGCACAGAAATATGAAGTGCCAGCAACCCACCGGGGGCTAACCACCGCTGACTTATTGCCCACCCTTGGCATAAAGGTAAGCCATCAGTTCCCTTGCCAACTCAGAATCTCTGAGAAGGAGGACTCTGAATAGTGGGGGTAAAGGGCAAGTTTGGGGAAATCAAAAAAAAAATTCAAGGTCTGTAAACCCATAGAGACAGAAGTCAAAGAATATTTGTAAACTACTGAAATTACTAGTTGAAGTTAAATGAGTCAACAATGGAAGAAGGGGGGTGTACCCACACACACACACACACACACACACACACACACACACACACACACACACACACACACACACACACACACACACACACACACACACACACACAGAGATATCCAAGGTCACCCAAATACAAAAAAAAAACCCAAAGTCAATCAGTGATTCACTTACAAGATGTTGATTATTGTAAGTTGGTAGCTTTGAAAAGGCATGTATATAAAAAAAGTGGTGGAAAAATAATGGTGATTCTTGTTCAAACAACACCTCTATTGTTAGGCAAACAGAAAAAGGCAATATAGATTAAGGAAAACTAGTACCTGATATATTTATTAATGTAGTATCCATCTTGCTTGCAGCTTTGTTTACATACTGGCTCTCAAAAAATGAAGCACCTCCTGAACGTCTTATTCTTGACAGACTTACTTTTACAAACTCAAGGTTAATACTCAGAGAATCTTTCCGACCAGTGACCGAAGTGGGCTCCTCATCTACATTACCTACAAGTAGACAAGGTTATGCTCAGTATATGCCCCAAAGCAGCACCTCAGTGAAAAAATCGTGTATTTTTCTCTTAGGGTAGAAAAACAAAAAAGTTACTTGGAAAAACTAATAAGATGTAAGTCAAATCTTTGTATGAAATTTTGAAAGTGACTATATATCGTAAGTCACACAAAAGCTACGTCTACACGGGGATGCTATATCGAAATAGCTTATTTCAACGTAGCGACATCAAAATAAGCTATTTCGATGAATAGCGTGTACACGTCCTCTAGGGCTGGTGCCGTCGACGTTCAGCGTCGTCGTTGGGCAGCACTACATCGAAGTAGGCGCTGCAGGGGAGCGCCTACACGCCAAAGCGGCCCACATTGAAATAAGGGTGCCAGGAACAGCTGCAGACAGGGTCACAGGGCGGACTAGCAATTCCGGGGCAACAGCTAGCCGCTCCCTTAAAGGGCCCCTCCCAGACATACACAGCCTGCACAGCATGCAGTCGGCAGAGCCACAGGCACGCACACCTGTCGAAGCAGTATGGACCCCCAGCAGCAGCAGCAGCCAGAGGTCCACACAGCCGCCCCTGCAGGAGCAGTGCTTGCCCTGCTCAATGCTATGCAGGAGGCAGCTGACCACCTTTTATTCGCGGAAGAGGAGCTGCTCCCAGAGGAGGAGGAAGCAGCCCCAGATCTTGCTGCCCTCCGACCCCCCACCCCCGCCGCATACGCCGGCAGCTGTGGAGCTACCCCACGAGCACCAACTGGTGGGAGCGGCTGGTGCTCGGCGAGTGGGACAATGACCACTGGCTCCAGAATTTCCATATGAGCCGGCAGACATTCCTGGAGCTCTGCCAGTGGCTCACCCCTGCCTTATGGCACCAGGACACCTCCATGCGACGTGCTCTCACGGTCGAGAAACGGCTCGGCATCGCTGTCTGGAAGCTGGCCACTCCAGACAGCTACCAATCTGTAGGGCAGCAGTTTGGTGTGGGCAAGGCCACCGTCGGGGCTATCCTCATGGAGGTAAGAGGACCTGGGGCGGGGGGAGCTCTGGGAGGGGGGAGCCCTTAGGGAGCCCTGGGAGAGGGGAGACCTGGGGGAGCCCTGGGAGGGGGGAGGGCCAGACACACCCTGCACACCCCTCACTGGTGCTCTCTCATGTCCTTCCCCTGCAGGTTGTCCGCGCAATCAATGCCCTGCTCCTCCACAGGCTTGTGAGGCTTGGGGACCCGGATGCTGCCATCGCGGGGTTTGCCAGTCTGGGCTTCCCAAATTGCTTTGGGGCTCTGCATGGGACCCATATCCCCATCTGTGCCCCAGAGCACTGCGGAGGATGCTTCCTCAACAGGAAGGGCTACCATTTGGTGGTCCTCCAGGCCTCGGTGGACAGCCGGGGCCGCTTCCTGGACATTTATGTTAGCTGGCCTAGCAGCACCCACTACGCCCGGGTATTCAGAAATTCGGGCCTGTGCCGCTGGCTGGAGGTGGGGACCTACACCCCCCAGCGGGAGATCCCTGTGGGGGACACCACCATGCCCCTCTGCATTGTCGCAGACGCGGCGTACCCTCTCTGGCCCTGGCTCATGCACCCTTACATGGGCCATCTCACAGCCAGCCAGGAGCGGTTCAACACGCGGTTGAACCATGCGCGCCAGGTGGTGGAACGCACTTCTGGCCGCCTCAAAGGGCGCTGGAGGTGTCTCCTCACCCGCCTGGATGCAGGGCCCACCAACATCCCCCAGGTTGTGGGCACGTGCAGCGCACTCCACAACCTGGTAAAGAGCAAGGGGGAGGCATTCTTCCAGGGCTGGGCTGTGGAGGCTGGCAGGGCCGACATGCAGCCACCCGCTGCCCCCAGTCACCAGGTGGACCCCGAGGGGATCTGGGTCCGGGAGGCCCTGTGGGCCCATTTTGACCAGGCCGCGGGGTGAACGCTGACAGGCCACCCACTGCACCCGCCCCCCATCCTCCACAACACTCCCTGCCCCCACGCCCACACCACAGAGCACCCAAGAGCACCCCCCCCCCACTTTTCTTGCAAATAAATGGACCTGTTTTTTGAAACCAAAACAGTGAAATGTCTTATTATACAATATATATATATATATATATATATATAGAACAAAAGGGGGGAACTATTTACATGAGGGGGCAGGTACCATAACACAACAGGTACCATAACACAACACAAACTATATACAAACATAATGGGGGACATGTACAAAGGGGGGGGCACATCCTCGGCCCCGCACCTCTACTGTCTGGCACCCGCGGTTGGAGGGCGTGACCCTCGCCTCGGCCGGAGCCCTGGCCGAGGCTGGGTGGGGGCTGGGCAAACCGGCAGGTACGGCCGGCGGGTGTCTGCAGGCCCCAGGTCCCCCTCAGCGGCAGGCCCCAGGGTGGCGGACGGCGGTGGGACGGCAGGCAGAGCGGCATGGGGGGCCAGGTATTCTGCTATGCGCTCGAATGTGCGCATGAAGGCCCCCCCATGCCTCCTGGCACCAGGCCAGCACTCGCTCCTGGAGCTCCAGCCACCGCTCCTCCACCTGCAGGCGCCACTCCGACACCTCCAGCTGACACTGGAGGGTCGCGAGCGGCTGGGGGTCCGTGGCCGTCCTGTGGTGATGGCTCCGCCGTCGGCCCTGTCCTGCGGCTGGTCGGTGCTCCGCTGAGGGGCTGGCCTGCTGCGATGGCCCCAGTGGGCTCTCCAGGACCACGGACACCTCGCCAGTGCTCTCCGGGCCCTCCGATGGTGCAGCTGCGGAACACGGGGGAGAAGAAGAGCGGAGACAGCCCTTAGTGTGGGCCCCAACCCATGGCCCTTGTCCCCCCACCCCTCTGCTGCTGGTTCCCCATCCCTGGGAGATGCTGCTGCTGCTGATGGGTGTCCCACCCCCCTCCCCTCCGGGGGACCCTAGGTTCCACTCCACCCATCCCCAGGGATGGGGTATGGCGCTGTCTTGCTGGGGGGCAGGGGCTGATGCACTCTTCTGAGGGACATACCACTGCTGTCCTTGGGGCCATGGTCATCTGGGCATGTGGAGGGCCCTGGTCACGTCTCTTGTCCCCATCCCTTAACCCCGGGGGTGTGCACCGGGGAGGGGGGGTACATACCTGATGGTCCGCTCCCACGGTCAGGGGACACCCTCTGGGTGGATGCCCTGCTGGAGCTCCAGGATGGGATAGCGATCCGCAGCCCCCCTTCGCTGGAGGAGGATTCCCCCTCCTCCTCCTCCTGCATCCCAGGGGTGGGCTCCTGGGGGGGCCCCTGGGGTGCAAGGCTTGCCTTCGGGGCAGACTCTGTCTCCGGAGCCTGTTGGGGCTCATTGGCCGAGGTGTCAAGAGTGGCCAGGGGGGAGGTGGTGTAGCGGGGGCCCAGGATGGACCTGAGCTCCCTGTAAAAGGGGCAAGTGGCGGGGGCGGCCCCAGATCGGCTGGCCACATCCCGGGCGTGACCCTCCCGCAGCTCCTTAACCTTACTCCTGACATGGTCAGGAGTGCGGGCAGGATGACCCTGGGCAGCCAGGCCCTTGGCCAGCCGAGCAAACGCATCCGCATTCCACCTCTTGCTCCCCATTACCTGGAGCACCTCCTCCACGCCCCAGAGCCCCAGCAGGTCCTGGATCTTGGCCTCCATCCAGGAGGGGCCCCGCTGCCTCTTCCCAGGCTGGCTGGCTGGCTGGCTGGGAGCCCTGGCTCCCCTTGGGGGGGTGTCCTGGGGGCGCTTGGGGGGCTGCCTAGCAGCCATCGCTGCAGGGGTGGTGGGTTGGGGCTGCAGAGACGTGTGCAGGCTGGCCACGTGGCAATGCTGCCACCTGCACGTGCTCTCAGCTTCCTGCACAGGAACGCAGGGGGCGGGGAGCTTTAAGGGGCTGCTGCACGCGGCGACCATAGAGCTCAGGGGCTGGAGAGAGCGTCTCTCAACCCCTCAGCTGATGGCTGCCATGGCGGACCCCGCTCTTTTGATGTTGCGGGACGCGGATCGGCTACACGTGCCCTACTTCGACGTTCAACGTCAAAGTAGGGCGCTATTCCCATCTCCTGATGGGGATAGCGACTTCGACGTCTCGCCACCTTACGTTGATTTCAACTTCGAAATAGCGCTTGCCACATGTGGACGTGGCGGGCGCTATTTCGAAGTTGGCGCGGCTACTTCAAAGTAGCCGGCACGTGTAGACGCGGCTAAAGTTTGTTAATATTGTGCATTTGATGGAGAAGGGTAAATACCAAAATGATGACAATTAAAATACAAATAAGAGAAAACCCACTTAAACCTTTTACCGTTCATGTGGGAGTGTTGAAATTTATACCAACGATTCCTATAAGTGCAAGTGAGCTTTTTTTCCTATTACACTAACTGGATTTTGCAGTTTCAGATTCTAAAGCATGAACAGATTACAGCACAATTACAGATCTGCCAAGTGACGGTACATGTATTATATGTGTGCTTTCTCGCAAATGTCAGATGGAGTGCTGACAATAAGGTCCTCCAGGATCCCACAAGAGACAGTAAAGAAGAGGGTATAACATCCCCAGTGGCGTGATTCTTCAGTTTAACATCAGTCTTGTGTAATCGATTCTCATATTTTAACTATTATGGAATCTTGTAACTTTTGCAACTGTTCATTAAATTAAAAAAAACCAAAAACAAACATTCTATACCTAGTGCTCCTGATCCAGGAGTTAGACCAGTAACAGAAGATTTTTGTTTTCCTGCTCCATATGGATGAAATACATAAAGGGAGAAATCAGACATGCAGGCTGTGAAACTCAGGCCTGATGAGTTGCTACTAGAGCTAGTCAAATCTGACTGACTACTGCTATGTCGGGTTCTGCCAAGAGGGCTGCCGAGTCCAGAAGAACCTAAAGAAAATCCAAAAATTCACAAATGTTATACTTGTTTTAGTACAAAAGCATTTTCAACCACAAAACCATTTAAAATACTACATCATAACATGCCAGCTGATGCATCAGATGCATTTAAAAAATAATCTCACCGAAACAACAATTTGGAGACACAGCCTGAATGCTCTAGGTGTTGCAAAAGTCCTGACTGGACCATTTGATACATTGCTGTGTTCTGTTCATTCCCACTGAAGCATCTGTCACCAGTCATTGTCAGTAGACAGGACACTGGCTAGACAGACCATTGGTTTTACTCGCAGACTGTTCTTATGGGTTAAATAACCTAATAATGTCATTCCTGTCAAAAGGACAGGACAAGAGACAACTGACTTTACTGTTACAAAGGTTTAAAAAAATGTTCCTAAAACACTTTACCCATCTGAGTTTTTAGCATAGCTTAGAAAATTTATATCAATGCCTTCTTATAAAGTTTTATAAATATACAACTCCATAGTTAGTGGATGGTGTATTTTTAACTTTGCATAGAAACACACACCATAAAAAGCTGAAAGTATAAAGTAAGTTAAGTGAGACTTATCACTATTTTTATGGAAAAGTGATTTGGTCTGGAGTAAAATGACTCTGAATTAGGAGGTGGAATAAAAAACTAAACTAAATATTTAAACAGAATTCTGAAAGTTGTACTCAGAATGAAAGAATGAAGTCATTCTGAATTAAAAACAGACAACCAGAAGTCAAACTAAATTAATGAAACTCCATATAATGTATACATACATGCACAAATGCAGATATCTGAACAGTTCCTTCGTATTTAACAGAAGAACTAGCAACCTACCCATTTAATTTTGTTTTTATATTATCATCATAGGTACTAAATGATGCAGCAAGGATATTACAGATGAGTAAAATAAACCTAACTGTAAAACTCCAAAAATGGTTTATGAATGTAAAATACCAGCAGAGTGGAAATACAGACTACCAAAAAGTATTGCTGACTTTTTTTTTTAAACAAAACTTCCACTACATGGTTTGTGAACATTCCTGAGGAACAAGCAACAAAATAAAAAATTGGATGCTAAAGACACTTTCTATTAAAATAACAGCTCTACAACCATGTAATAAAACTATATTTTATTATTCTAGTAATAAGGAGTCTTTGTCATGCCCAGAAGCTAATGGAAACTCTAACATAGCACTGAATAGCTATTTAACTTTTATTCTAATTTATTCCTCCTCCCATCCCTACTATACATAAATAGAACTTAAATTACTTTTGCTGTTAGCTGAATGTTTTAGGCAAACTAATTCAAAGAAAATTGTTCATATATATTACCTGGTAATCCAGTTTTATTAACTGAGTTCTTTGATCCAGTTTGTGAAGTATTACCATTAACTGTTAAGTTTTCTGTGGGGTAAGTTGAGCCTAACGTCTCCAGTTCCCCTCGGTTTGAAGAGAATACTAGATCTAAAGAGGGCAGCTTCAGCATACATTCCACTCTTGATACTGGTAAACAGCTGAATTTGATCTGTGAAGGCTAAGCCAAAAGAAAGGATTTTAAGAACACAAAATCCATGAAAATCATTATGAACCTGATTCCAAAGAATAACAGCAAGCAATTTTCCTTTAGCTTAAATACACTAAGGCTTTTTTGGTCTAGCCTTGAAATTTCCAAGATCTCCATGTTTTAAGAATTTACCTCCATTTCTGAGATTTCTGATGTCATTAAGCTGTTTTACCTCGGCAAAGGGCAGGGAAGACACCTGGACATAATAGTAAACCATTCTCCTCGAACTAATCAGTGCATCCCAGTGAAATCACAGCTTGGAAGCTGCTTCATACTTGTAAAATGTGGAAGCTCATCTTTGGTCCTGATCTCACCTGAAGCAAATGATATTGACAACTCAACTGAAAGACTAAAATCCTTGCCTCTCAAAGTTTTGTGGGTCAGATTCCTGTTGAATTTATAAGGAAAACCAAGAGAGGTCAGAGAAAGTGCCAAAAGAGACTGGTAATTCATGGCAAATTTTGGGAATAAGCCCCCAAATCAAACAGTTATATTTCATTATGAGGCCAAAAATTCTCAAAATTCCATGTGAAAAAAATATAATGCACCAAAGAAAAATACAAGACAAAGTGAAGATAAACTAAGAATTGAAAGGTAGAAAATCTCAAGACACCGATGTCTGAAATGTACCTTGAGGATAAAATATTTTAGCTACATGTACATTATTTATTTTAAAAAAGAATAATAACTGCAAAGGCTAATTATAGAGGAATATTTTCTGAGGAACAAGATGAGACTTGTGTGCTAGAGAAAACAGATATATCTAAGTGTGGCTTGGAAACAATAAGAGCTTAGCAGCACCAATGAAACAAAGGGAATTCCACCAGAGAACAAGAGAAGTAGTGATGACTAAACCTCCGGAGGGCTTGTCAAAATGGTTCACTTCTGTTGAGCAACATGTGCTTGGAGCCAATAACTTCAGAACTGTAGTTAAAAGAATTCCCATTTGTTTCATCCTAGAACATACATCTCAGAATGGAGGTCTATTGTAATGCAACTATTGCTAAAGAATCTAATTTTAAACAGCAAAGTTAAAGGCAATCTTAAAATGCACGTTTTCTTTTAAAAATGTTATTACCATTACACATTATTCAGTGTGCTACGTTGCTCACCTGAACTCGTACATAAACCACCACATCTACAGGGAAGGATGAATACGCCGATGTTGATGATGACACTAGTGAGGCTGTGGATTCTTCCAAGGGGTCTTGCATATCAAACTGCCCCATGTCCTCATCTTGTGAACTGACAGCTTTTAAAAAGTAGAAAGAAATTGTTGAATAATGAGTAAAATCAATGGGAATTTAAAAACTCAATAAAAGTATGTACTAGAATACAAACAAAAGTAGTAGTCAGATGGTACCTGCATAATTCCTTTCTATTGGTGTAAGAGGAATAGTTTCCAAAGCCTTCTCTAGGAAGTCCAAAAGGCAGGGGCTAATGACCATTTCCTCAGGCAATGACTGAAGTGCAACCCATGCATATAATTTTGCAGTTTTTACTCCACCACTTCCTTTCCCTTTTGCTGAAACATTTATAAAATGTAAATCTATCTACTGGAATATAATTTCACCAAATACAAATTAAAATATAACATTTCATTACAATTAGAGAAAAATAGCTCAAATACTGTATCCCCTTCCAACATCAGCATTATGATTTACTTCACCAAAGTAGCATTCTCACTGAATCCTGCACAGTTCAGTTTTCTTCAGATATTTTTTGCATCTCTAAAAAAAAAAAAACCTGTGTGATCTTAAAACAAACATTCTGTATATAAACACTGGACTCAATAGTCATCAAAAACAGAAGTGCATAGTTTTACTAATAAAGGGCTGCATCTACACTAGCACTCCCCCTTTCGAAAGGAGGATGGTAATAAGACATTCGGGATATGCTACTGAGGCACTACAATGAATATGTTGCACCTCATTAGCAAAATGGCAGCCACGGCACTTTTGAAGTGCTGCAGTTGCCATTATGCTAATGAGGTGCTACATATTTATTGCAGCACCTCATTAGCATATTCCAACGTGTTTCATTAGCATCCCCCTTTAGAAAGGGCAGTGCTAGACATAGCCAAGATGTGTTAAAATAAGAGGTGAAGAACTTAGTTCAGTTAGTAGTTCTATCCTAATGAACTTTGCTCTAGGTCAAGGCCTTATTTTCTTTTGCCAGCTCTTCTTTTTTAAAACAGTTACTAAAGTCAGCTACACAAAACTCTTCTCTGGAAGACAACACACAGCAGCTATAACTGACTGGTCAAACCGATATGAGCAAATGGTAAGACCTATAATTTTAAACAAATAATAAAATGAGGACACTAAAACAAAAATCTCTATTAACAATTGATTTATAATACCTAAATTCCAAGCTTTGAGGTACTTGGAATATAACTTAAGAGAAAAGTAAGAATTCTCTTTTCAATTTATGGAAGAGATCTGCACAGATAAATCTGTATGCCCCAATATGAGAAACTTATCTAAGCATAGTAAAATTTAAGATAATATTCCTAAAAAGCAATTAGTATTAGCTCAGTTATTTTCATTATGAGGGTTAGTTAAATAAAACTAGCAGGGATAAAAGAGCAACATCATCATAATCATACACAGAAATGGATAATCTGAACACAGGTAAAATATAATACTGTGGCTATATACAGTTTCTCCAAGCAAGATACAAATATTGACTAACTGAAGAACTAAAATTAGAATCTTACACTCATACTTTATTTTTCAGTAAGTGCGTTCATTGGCAATGAATTTTAATGACATACTTCTAATCATCTGGACTGGCCTCTCTGTCATCATTTAAAAGGAGAACAAATAGAGAAGAGTTTTGGGAGATATCTATGTAGGGAAGAGATAAAAATAAAAACACTGGAGGAGATTTAGGCAAGAATTAAAAAGTAAAGAGCAGAAAGAGAATTTACTAACAAGTTCAAAAGAAAAAAATATGACATAAGACAGAAACTGAGGCAAACAACAAAATGAAATGTCATCAATACAGAGAGCCACAAAAATGAAAGATGTGGGGAAGACCACACAATAACAGTGATTAAAACCCAGGGATAATGAGGAAAGTGCTAAAATACATTGCTCTCTGTGTAGGTCTCCACAGCAAAGTTATTTCAAAATAAACTATCCTAGCATAATTAATAATCATAATAAATAATTCTGAAACAGCGGTTGGCTTATTCGCAATTGGTAAATCTCACTCTATGAATAATAGTGACTTTTTTGAAATAAGCCATAGTGCATCCATAGCTAAGTGCTATTTCAAAATGCATTTGTGTGTAGCTGTGTTATTTCTAAATAAGCTATTTTGGAATAGCTCTTCTGTTATGTAATATGCCAACAGACCTGTCTGCTGGCCTAGAGGCTTTAAGAGCAGCCTGCAGGCATCACAGAGCAAGAGAGGTAATTTCTAGTCCTGTGGTTCTCACCCCTATAGTACAGCTTATTACAGCATTGGACCCTGTAAACATAAACATGAAATAGCCATATCCCCTGACACTTGCATTTAGGGCAACCTTGGCTTCAGCCCCATTGGGAACACTAAAAGTGGCATTGAGCCAGCATGAGCATACCCAGTAAACAGCTAAAGAGGGAGAAAATGACTGCAATATGCTGCCCCTAGCTGAGTTTCAACTGTGGATTCTCAACCTCAGGAGCGCCCTGGACTTTTCCTCCACGTGGAGCAATGTTCACCACAGCCCAGATGTGAGGCACTATGGGACAGGAACTCCTTGTGGCAGAAAGGGACATAAGCATACCAAATAGCTAGTGTCCACATATAGCTATATATCTAGATCTAGATCTATTCCTGTAGCACTCTGTTTATCACTGTGTACCTTGTGAATTATTTGCAGTAACTTGAAGTAGATAAGCTTAATAAAGTACTCTTATCCCTAATCAGCTCTGTGTTGAGGCGAAACCCATAGATCTTGTCGGGCGTTGGCCCTGTGAGTTGACATCTTCCAGAATAGATTATTTTGAAATAAAGCTGCTGTGTAGACATACTCTCTCAGAGTTCACATCTATTAATATGAACTTCTTTCAGTGTTTATTGTTTCCAGCTTTTTTATTTTTATTATTAACATCTAAACTCTGAGGAAGCGAGAAGTGAGATAACAATCCTCTGGAAGTGGGAGAGAAATTTACATACCTCTAGATCTGGCACTCCAACCTTCCAGGTGGTATTTGGCCATTATTATGTTGTTATGCTACGTGCATGATATATTTTGAGAATTATTAACAGAAAATCTCAAAATGAAGCATTAAAAGCAGTTAGAATTCACCAATTTCACATGGGCTTCTGTAGTCAGGTTTCTTTTCCACCACTATTTAGACATTTAATGAACATTTTGTGATTCCACTAATGCATGGATCTAAAGTTAGTAGATCATATGGTGCAGAGGGAAAAGAATATCAAAATTATATTTAAAAGGGCATTTTCTACAAGTACCTGATGGAATAGGTGGGGGTTGGGGCAGAAGTAAGGTATTAGTCTTGCTGTAGGTAGTATTAGATAAAGGAGATGTGGCAGTATCTTTCATACCATACAACTTGGACTCTTTGGAAAGGGTTCTTGGCAAAGAGGATCCCCGCGACGTATTTGGTGATTCAGTCTTCAAAGTTTTAGAGTTATAGTGTAACTGCAATGAAAAAAAAATTTACTTCACAGGAGGGAGCTCTCTCACTAAACCTCTTCACAGTTCAGTTGTCTCCAGATGTTCTTTGCACTTTATAAGAAGCACTGATCTGAAAACATTCTAAATAAAAACACTGGAATCATTTTTTTCTCCAAGGAGTCATAATTTTGTAAGCAAAAATAAATTATGAAACTCCACACACAAAACAAAATTAAATCACAAACATACTGAGGCACAGTGGCATTTAATAGCATACAGGACACAAGTCCCTCATATTTGTGGCAGACAGCCTCTTTCACCCAGAGCTTCTGCTCTCCCTGGAGAAATACACAACCCCCGGCCAATGATTACTTGTATCTCTTATGTAGTTGTGGGTTTATGTTTTTGGTGCTTTGGTACAGACTATTCATTATTACACATTGGCTGTGCCTAGACTAGCCCCAAACTTCAAAGGGGGCATGGTAATTAGGGTGTCGGGAGATTACTAATGAAGTGCTGTGGTGCATATGCAGAACTTCATTAGTCAAAATCTCCCCCGCGGCAACTTCGAAGTGTGAAGTGTGAAAATTTTGAGGAGTAAAGGGACTTTGACCTCTGGGTGGAAAACCTGAATCAGAGGGTCAATGTTTTTTATGGACATGTAGTAATTTGATACACGAACTTTCAAATTCTTGGCTTCTAGTTTTTTGCCCAGATAAGATCTCATTATAATACTTATTAGGCTCTTTTAACAGCATGGAATATGTCAGTCATACATTTGCATTGTTCCTCTTATGTATACTCATACACCATAAACATCTCTAAAATTTTGCTGTACATATTATATTTCCCACATACAAAACAGCTGGCATCATGATTGATACAGGCACTACACAACACTTACACTACACTTCATGTTGTAAGGACAAAAGATAGTCTAACGGAAACCAGGACGTTTTTTCTAGTCAGATTTAGTTGAAGTGCAAAACTAATGTTTCCTAGTCCCCCAATTTTACCTTTACATCTACACCAGGAATATAAAATACTGTCGTTTCCAGGTCACTAGGCTTTGTCTGTAGAGATGATGGAACTTTCTTGCCAGCAAGTAAATGAGTAGTAGATGCATAGTTAGTTTGAAATTTCTTCTTTTTTGAAGGAGACTCTTGATCTAAACTTCTGGAACTTCGATCATAACTCCTACAAATAATAACATACAACAAGTCTTCATACAGACCTAAATTCTATAACATGCAGCACGTTTTTCAATATTTACACTTAGGGGGTTTCTTTTTAAAAATTACACTGTAATTTCACAATGTGTAGTAGAAGCCTTTCCACACCTTTTATTTTTCTTTGCCCATCACACCTCTATTTCCTTGACCTTTTAATCCCCCATTGCCCTTTTCCCATCTCCCTCTGCATAGCTTTTGCCAAAACACGTTATTAGTGTTATTTGAGGATTTTAAACTTACAACAAACCTTTTTTAAAAAGACTAAAGTAGTGAACTGCCCCTTGCCATCATTTACGTATAGTAACTGGGTATCATTTATTCTTTTGATGTCCTCCCCCCACACACCAAATTCAATATATTCAGCAAAATAATAAAGCAATATTAAAAACCAAAATTATAGCTTTCATTAAAGAAAAGTATTTCTGCTCTTTCCCACATCCCATGTAAAAAGTCATTCAGAAATTCAACAGTATGATCACATTTCCTGATATATATTCTTGTTCAGAAATGCCCCCACAGCTGTATGTTGGGAGGTCACTTAGAAGTGAGATAGCACAACAAGAAAGTGTCTCAGGACTGCCCAATACGAGACAGCCACAGACTGATACTCATCTTCAGGTTCCTCCCTTTGGAAATTATCAAAGTAAGGAAAATAAAGATCTGATATTACATACATATCCAGCATGATTTAAAATATGGGAAAGGTAAGAATGAATTTGCAAATCCTACAAGCTAAGTGTTGCTAAAACTAGGTTATAATTAACACTGTGTTACAGTTCAAAGAAGAAATTAAAAAGTGAAAGTGTATTTGGTTCATAGTGAATAATAAAAACAGGAAACGTGCTACCAAAGCATATTTGCAGAATGGAAAGAAGGATTCAAAAAAAAAAAGAAAAAGAAAAAGAAACCAGGATGAAATTGTGGCCTGCTGAAGTCAATGGCAAAGATCCATTGTTTTAAAGGAGTCAGGATTTCACTTTAAGTAGTATAAAAACAGTTATTGGAGAGTGAACTGAAAGACAGTGAGTAAAATGAAAAAATGTTGGAATTGAATATCAAGAGATCACACAGCATTAGCTCAGTGTGCATCAACTCTGCAGTAGATTTCAAAGTTTGAGACAGTGTATTCAGGCATTTATTTGGAAAGTAAAAATGAATCCAATTGCCTTAAAAGCTTAACATCCCCATTTATAAGAGGACAGGTAGAAGGAAACAGGTGTACAGTCATTTATTGATATCCGGCTAATTAGACTCCATCCTTTGTGAAAGCAGACCTTCACACTTTCCCAGAACAAAGTTACTGTAATTCTATCATAATTAAATGTGTTGCACTCTATGACAATGTATGTCAACAATACAAATTGCTGACCAACAACAGGTTAAAATGGTAGGAATTATCATAGTTTCTGTGCTTTTCAAATGGGTCAACACACAGTAGCCTTTAAGTATTGTTTGGTGAACTGCAAGATCCCAGCTGGTGGAAATCACTAAGTTGTCTTATTTATGACTGTTAAGTTAATGTCAAACACAGAAAGAGTGGTACAATACACTACTATGCTACTTTGTATTATGATCTAGTAATATTATTGTCTATCAATAGATCTCTCACCTTCTTAAGCTTATTTCATCATGTTCTTGCTGAAGCATTGTTGGATGCAGCACACATTTTCCACAATCAATTTCAACTCTGATATCAAGTTCAAAATCAATATTTCTCTCTGTGGTGGTGCCAGTCATATTTCTGTTGGCAGGAGTTGCTGGCCAGCGGTCAGCAAACAGCTGGTGGACTGCAGCAAAGCCTGTTGCTTTCTTACGAGAGGTAGTCCTGCAGGGAGCAAAATAATTGCCCAGTAGATAGTAGCACTGTGACAAGCTTCCTTCTGAATTATCTACTAATGTATTTGCTGACAAGTCAGTTACTAAGTACTGGTAACATTTTAGAAAGTTTTCTCTCAGAAAGAGATGATACGGTAAGCTTTCAGAGATGCACACTGCTATGATGGTCCACCTTCCACTAAGGTAATATTAAATTTTAGTCTGCACTGCATTGCTCTGCACTGCATTCTGGTTATGTTGTATACGGTAGACATAGTCCTGTCTCAGACAGCAATATTCTAAGACCATGAGCTACAAACAAGTGATATGGAAGAGGGAGACAAATAAATACAACACATTTGGTTATGTATATATTATTTTAATACATATTACCTCTCAGTCACTTCATAATGGTCTCTCTCTCTCTCTCTCTCTCTCTCTCTCTCTCTCACTATATATATGCCTAGCCATAAGGTACATTGAAGAATTATATGATAAATAATCATCATGAACCTTTAAATCTCTTAAATCTCTGCCCAATAACTGAGATTTATTTAATATTCCAAAACCTAAAAGCCTTCCAACAACTGCCACTAAAAAAAGTCAACTTAAAAAGTATATAATTCCCCCTTCCTAGTCTAGAACTGCACCTGGTGAAGGCCAGGTCAGGTAAGATTCAAACTTGGCTCAGCAGAAAGCTATCCTAGACCTAAGACATGAGTTTAAAGATCATTTTCAAATTGCCTTAATAAAATATTTTTAAACAAATTACTTACTGAGGTCTTCTGTAAAAATAAGCCTTTTCCCTCTCATGGTCTTCTTCCTTCTCAGAGTCTTCACTGGTTGAAGATAAACTATCATCCCGCCGTCCCTCTTCAGGCTGGAAGGGAATGTGTGATGAGAAGGCTACTGGAGTTTTGGGTGAACTGAATACTGAGCATGATCCTTCACTAGTGGATGAGTAATGAGATGGACCATCAATGGTTACTGACAAAAGGTCCAGTTCTGTCTCCTCTGGAAACTGATTGTGAAAAGACAAAAAAGATATTAAAAGTTCACAGTTACTGTTTTTACAATGCAAAAATTAAGATATCTTGGGGAAAACACAAGAGTGTTTTTAAAAAACTCTCAATGATCAGGTTCCTTATTTTGAACAGACAGAAGTGTAAGATTAAGGAATGTATGAAATGAATCATGTAACAATACATAGATGAATAAATTTGGAGGGAAAACAGTACCATACTTTCATCATTGCCTTTGTGATTGACTAGAATTTGTTAGTGAGACAGTTAAACAGCATCAAGCTCTAATAAAAACTTACATTATGACAGGCCATCACCACAAGAAAGAACATTTAACTGAATGAAGATAAATTTTACAAGTACAGAACAAAGGACACAGAAAGAATCATCATAGCCAGCTGTAAATGAGCGAAATGCACAAGAATCTGCTAGTGAATGAAAATGCATGCAAAGTACTAGTACAGAATGTACAGTATTCTCATATATTATACTCTTCTTTTTAGAATGTTGGATAAAAGTGACTCCACACACACAGTTGTCAAGCACTAACATCTGTACATGCAGCAGGTGCTAGACTCTGACCACACGAATGAAGCAACAGTGGTATAAAACTGTGTGGGGAATGTTTCTGCATTCCAATGGGCACTGGGGTGCAAGAGCCTTTGATAATTCGTTGCATGTTTTCTTTATGATCTTGGACGGATCCAACACCTGATGTGGAAAACTGATAGAAATGGATATTACAAATGAATGGAACCTTTTGATACGTTCTTTTGAAAATTATATAGAAACAGAAAATCACAAGTTTAGCTTTCCTTTAGTTCTTAGTGCTTAGACATCACTACTCTAAGGAGTAGTGCTTAGACATCACTACTCTAAGGAGACCTGGAAAAGCATTCTAAATCATAAGTGTTATAAAAGGAGAATAGAAGAAAGGTGGGAAGGAAAAATTAGATGATTGCCTTTTAAAAGATGTATTTAGTTTCTTCCATTCTCGAGTACCTTTTTAAAATTAAAAGGGTTTGTGATGTTTTGGGTTTTTTGTTTTATTTTGTTTTTAAAGTAGGCAAGTTGTCTGGGCACTAATTTTGACAAACTGGTTATCCTGCTACCTTTTAATAAGCTACAGGTTGAACCTCCCCAGTCTGGCAACATCTGTGGTCTGGCATGATTTTAGTTAGCCAGATGTCTACTTTTCATGGGTGTGGCCAACTTTCCCATAGTCTCATAAAGTTTGTTTACAGCTACCAGTCCTGGCTCTCAGTGTCCTGTGCTGTGATTTAGCTGTACTTTACCCTAAATGTCTTCTAAGAGCCCAGTAATCAGTGGAAGTGTTGGTAATGCTGCCAGACAACACAGACCTCCTGTACTAAGCAAATTCTCTGGTTCGGCAATGGTCAGGTCCCGAGGATGCTGTACTACAGAGGCTCAACCTCCACCTTACACAGCTTTACTAGATACAGGAATTCTAATAGCAAATTATTATGCTTGATGGCTTCTCACCTTGCAATTATATTCTATCACTGTTGATGCCTACACTCTTGGGGTACACTGTAAAAGATTAAGACAATTGCATGGTACTGAGCACTTTCTACAATGTGCTCTGAGTATCAGAATAGAGCTTGGCTTGCTTTATTCTCACCTTCAGAATTTATATCATCCTTGACCTGGGCCTCTGTAAATACACTAACAATATATGTAATTACTAACAGAAGAAAAACTGCAATATGTAACCTATATGGGAATGCGAGCATCTCTGAGAATTCAACTTATGTCTAGCTGTAACTTATCACATGTTTAAACTTACTTTAAATGTTTTTTTAAAAACTGATATACATTCTGCCTAGTGGAGTTTGAAAGACAGATGAGTAACTGAAGAGCAGCTTCCAGTGAGGTGAATTAGTGCTATGGGAAAGTTTTTTTTTTTTTTCTTCTTTTTACAAGTACCTGAAAATACCCTTCCCCTGGACAGCTGGCTTGTTGTGTAATGCCCAAAACTGTTTTATTCAACTTAATTAAAAATGAAAAAGAAAAAATAAAATTAAAACAAGTTCCAGAGCTTGACTCATTCAAAACTAACATCAATAAAACATGTAGGAGGGATGAGGGGGTGGAGAATATTGCAAAAGGAAAAAAACTGGTATTTGACTAATACATTTTAAACATAACAAATGGAAACGTGTGCCCGACTACAGCAAACTCAGAAAATGTTCTTTTTTCATTAATAACCATTTCCAAAATGCTAAACAAGGCTGAACATATATAAATTAGTATATGAGTATTGTACACATCTATAAAATACCAATAAATAGGTTAATGATGTGTATTATTTTTGCACATGCCAGATTCTAGTCTCAGGATACATGAAAATGTACTTTGCTAAAAATACAAACTAATCTATTTTAAAAAGTAAATTAAAATTCTTTAGTTTTTCTTGTTACGTTTATTCATTTCTGTGTTAAGACAAAGACTACGAAGAAGCACTGGCGATTCAAATCTCTGTAAGTATATTTAACTCAGGTATTTCCAAGGTGCTACCAGTCAATATGGTATCTGATCTACTATAGCATGGTATACTAATTAAACTGGTATGCTGGGTATGCCTTACAGGGTCTTGTATGTTGAAGGTTACTCTGGGTCCAGGAGATGCTGCACCTACACGGATTTCTGGGAGTTCTTCACTGTCTCCTAGTCGAGAGCTATGAGCAAAAAGAGTAAGAATAAATAAGCTCTTACAGTTTTGAATGTAACGCAGGATGTATTTGCCATGTAAACATTAAATAACGAAAGAAAAGGTCTTGAAATAAAAACAGAATGGAACAGTCAGTGCTTAATATTTAAAATTAAAAAAAAAAAAAAAGATGAGGTTTCAAGTGACTTTGCCCAGTGGTTCAAGTCTGGGAGGTGGATGTCGGCGCAGTTTTGTTTTTTTCACTCTTTTGAAGTGCAGGCCAAGCAGCAGAAAGACAGTGACAAACACAAAATGTGCATAACTTGTCACATGGAACCAAGTACAATGGGCAGATTACATATGTTCACATAATTCAAATACAATCTTCCAGAACTAATGAAATCATGATGAAATAACTGAAGACCAAATTTACTTCTATTCACAACTTAAGAACTCTCTAGCTTTCGAAAAAAAACTTAAGCATTTCTTGGTAGGTTAGACAGCTGAATAAAACTGCATAACACAACATTTTATTAATCTTCCAACAGAATAACTAATTATCTGAAGACAATTTTATTGAAAGGTGAAGTGAAAGGCTTTTTCCTTGCCAAGATTTGATTTATAGCCTGCACAGTTGCACTCCTTTTGTGGTAGGTATCATTTGTGCTAATTAGTTCAGAAGAAACATTAACCTGTATATCCTGCAATCTTGCCAGGCAAGTGAAAGAGGAATTCTCTTTGATCCATTCTGTTTATCACCATTTGTAATTTGGAACAAATATTTTCTTACTTTTTGGGATCTGCATTTAAACTGATGGTCTAATTTTTCCACCATTTTGTCTTTATTAATGCCATAACATTTGAGCACTATGACTACCCATAGCAAATATCTGTAATCAGCAAACTTTCTGAGAAATGTAGACAACAGTTATCAGAAGTTAGACAAAACAAATTTGGAATCTCTACGTTAAGCTGTTTTGGAGACATGATATATAAAAAAACAGATACATCACAAAAACTAAGAAATTTCACTTGTCAAACCTCCCAGCTTTCTACATTTTCTCAAATCTGCCCTAAAAATATACCCATTGCCTCGGGCAAAAGACCGTATGAAGCTCTACTATTAACATTCTCATTGTTACAGTCTAACTTCTTTACAGATTCTCCACATGCATAACCATTTACCAAAAGCATTCTACCTTGCTCTGTCCATTCTTTTTAGAGGTGGTCTTCCAGATGCTGAAATAGTTTTAGAACGATTATAGCTGGGTTTGTAACCTAGGCCCCATTTGTCCTTCAGAGAAGCAGCCTATCAAAAGAAAAATATATCTAAGGTGTTGATGATAATAATGACAATTACACATACACATAGCAATGTTCTCTGCTTAAAAATATTTTATTTTACAGCTACAACCAACAAATATAAAAAAGGTTTAATAATAATTATAGTTTGTAGTATAGTTCCAGGAACCCCTTTGCAAGTATTTGCCTAAAGCCTTCATTTTGACCGGTCTCTGAACAATTCACTCATCTTTCACATTTGCTGGCATCTGCACTTCCTTGCTGTCAGGAGAACAGGTTGTCTCTTACCTGAAGTAGTTTGCTATCTGCCTACTGTAATTAATGTCCTCTCTTCATATGATACTGCTGCAACTGCATTCAGGAGAGGAGCATGAGCGAGAGCCTGCTCATGTAAGAAGCTGTCAGCCAAACACTCTCCCTTGCTTTGGAATAGAATAATATCTTGGTCCAGAAGAGCTCAAATGTATTGATCATCAGCAACCGCTAGAAATATGCTTTTGCCATGCTTTATGGTAGCAGATGACACAATGAGAGCATGCATTTGTGGGTAAGCACTTGTTTGGGCTGCACCTTAATTTTTGTTTGGGTATTTTCTCTTGATTGCTTCTTTTCAATCTTTAATACTGTTGTATTCTGATTCATAAAAAACGCATCTCAATTTCAGAATAATCAATTTCTTTTAGCACACATAATAAATCCAGTAAAATAAACCAGCCAAATAGCATGTAACAGAGATTTTGCTAGATAATCAAGCAAACTTATCACATCTGGATTCTTCTTGCCCAGTAAGACAATCTTTTAGGATTACCACCAGCTATTAAAAAGTTAAAATAAAGATATCTTAACAGTTTTTTTGCCTAAAGATTTGTCACAGAAAAACAAAAATTCATCGAATATGCGGTTCTATTAAAATTCTGTTTGTTTTTTTTAATCTCCAGTAGCATAGAAAAATCTGTTCTCCCAGAAAACTAAACTATTTGTTTAGTGTATTTTATAGTCCTTTTACCTTTCTTTTTCAGGTATCTTCCTTTTATTTATTTAAATATGTGGAACAGAAATTTGTAAGTAAAAACACTTAAGAACTTGCTAGTGAGCTTTAGACAATTGCTTACCCTCATGCTGGACCTACGTAGTTTTTTACGAACATCTCGGCGAATATCATTCACAGCTACTGACTCCAGCTGTTGGTAGCGTTGAATTTCTTGGTTTATGGTTCCTTCACTTGCACCTAGTTTTCTGGAAACAATTTAGGATAGTGTGTTTTCCAGATGGAATGAGTAACGAGTGAGCTTAAACACTACTTTCAGCATTTCTTTTATCAACAAAAACTTATACTGTGTTCCATGTAAGAATCCTAAAGCCTTCCAATCAGTTTCTTAGTTTTCGGGAGTTACCAGTACCATCTTTTCCATATATAGCTTTGAGGGTCCACCATAATTTCACTAAACAACTTTTGTCGATACTGTAACTTCTTAAAATCCTGTATCCTTGCAAAAGATTTTTACCTCCGAGTCACATATTCAGAAAACAGAATAAGGTGTGTGTAACAAAATGTACAAGATGTCAAGTATTATATCATGATACCAACAAAGTTGGAGAGAGACAGCTGTTTCCAAGCAACTCCCTATGAAAAGAAGGCTCCTAAAGAGAGCAAAGATTCCCAGCTGAAACAAAGGTGGCCCAAAATTAGAATTTCAAGTAATTTGCTTGTTTCTTAGTTCACAAAAAGCAATCCAAGTGTGGAATCCACTTGTAGAGATGAGATGCTATAGACTGAACTAGGGAAATTTCCAGGAGGAAAAAGCCTCCCACAATGGCAGACCAGCCTAGTCAGACCCTGAATGTGGAAGGCAGAAGAAACTCTCCTATAGGAACAATGAACATACACAAGTTCAGAAGGGAAACTCACTCTGATAGTTATTTATAGAGAATGTTTGTATATCCAAGAGTTCGGCTACAAATGGCCTGCGACTGACGGCAGCTGATAATCTTGACAAAATCTAAAACAGCAAAGTCTGTCCATTCTTCTTTATTATTTATTGTTTAGCAACAGATATGCTTTATCCAGGTGATCCCACTATTTACTGAGCTTGATCTAGCATTTCAAATGCCAAAAACACAAATAAAATGTTTTCATAGCTGACTCTTGTCTTGAACACTTTCAGGTTATATTTTTACTTTTCCGTTTGAGTGTGGTTTTTATATATATATATATATATATATATATATATATATATATATATACATATACACACACACACACACACAATAAAAACATTGTATAAAAGCCATAAAATAGTTCCTTTTGAGAGGTTTCTTCTTCCTACAGTGAACAGAATTTCATTCCAGCTGCAAAGCAGTGCCATTCTAGCAAGTTACAATCATATAGCTGGTAAAAGAATTTCTAAAACTCATCATGTAATTATGGCTTATCACGATTTGTAACGGCAGACATGTTGCCATCAATGTGAAGCAAAACCAGAAGTGAAAGATAACTGGACACTCAGGAGAGTTACTTGGGGATTTTAATAGCCACTTGTGTACCTGATTTTCCTGTCAGAACCAGAGCTATCAACAATTAAAAAAAAAAACATTCCCTCTTGTAGACAGCAGGGTCTCACCAATGCTGAAGTAGCCGAGATAAGAAAAGGGAAACCCACTTCAGTTTGTTTTCCCAAAACTATGAGGATAGATTAAGATTGGAATGTCTCAGTCTGGAAAAGAGATGACTGGGCATTATGAAAGTAAATAAGGAAGTATTATTTACTCCTTCTCATAACAAAAGAACTAGGGGCCACCAGAAATTAGTAGTCAGTAGGTTTAAAGCAAACAGAAGGAAGTATTTCTTCACACACAGCTCAGTCAACCTCTTTGGAATTGTGTAACATAGGATGTTGTAAAGGCCAAGACTATAACAGGGTTGGGGGAAAAAAAACCCAAAACAAAACACAAGCTAAGCTCATGGAGGATAGGTCCATCAATGGCTATTAGCCAGGGTAGGCAGGGATGCAGAACCATGCTTCTAAGTATCCCTAAGCCTCTGTTAGCCAGAAGCTGGGAATGATCTCTCGGTGATGGCCTGTTCTGGTCATTCCTTCTGGAGCACCTAGGCTGTGTTTCAAAAGGGGGATGCTAGTGAGACACTTCGGGATATGCTAATGAGGTGCTCCAGAAGTGAATATGCAGTGCCTCATTAGCATAATGGCGGACGCAGCACTTCGAAAGTACTGCTTTCGATCGTGCACAGCTCGTCTACACAGGGTCCTTTCTGAAAGGACCCTGCACACTTTGTAATCCCCTTTTTCCTTTAAAGAAATAGGAATAAGGGGATTTTGAAGTGTGTGGGGTCCTTTCGAAAATGACCCTGCGTAGACAAGCTGCACGCGATTGAAAACAGCACCTTCAAAGTGCTCCGGATGCCATTATGTTAATGAGGCGCTGCATATTCAGGACACTGGGCTAAATGGACTTTACTTATGACCCATGAAAGCCACTCTTATATTCTTAACTATGGTGTTGTGGGGAAGGGGTTTGGGAGAGAGAGGAGTTTGCTTTAAAACACAAGAAAAGTCAACTTACTTGAGGTCATCAATTACTTTGGCTTGTTCATTCAGTTCCCTAATATCTACTAAGCGTTTCATAACTTTTCTTCCTCTCTGCTCACCCACTTGGCTACCAGATGCTCCCTGTCGCCGATAATCACTAGTCTCCTTTTTTAAAAAAATATTTCATTAAATTGCTTGTTAAATATATAGAACCAATTTTAGGTAGAGGTACAATGAATTATACAACCAAAATCATCACAGCATGCAAACACTACTTTTTGAATTTAAGAGGCAGCTGATTTGAAAATTTCCAATGATTTGAGTACCATCATTTTCTTAAAGACAAACATTGGCTACTACATACATGTCCCCATGAGCAAGACCTGCCCACTCTCAAATGTAAACTAGAGTGAGGAGTGTCACACATCGCTGACCCCGACACATACTCTACAGGAACAGAATATCGATGGTTTTTGGGGCTCAAACCCAGCAGGTGATTTACAATCCGCTGCCCAAATGTTAATTTGTGTGCATCTCCACAAAATGAAACTCCATCTGATTTCTAAATAATAAACAGGAATGTTAGTGTTTGAGGCCATTTTTTCCCCAAAGCAGGAACAAGATTCTTGCAAAATTGTAATTGTTTAAGGAAATAACAATGGTTAAAAATTACTTACTATTAAACTAAAATATAAGTTAACACAAAATATTGTTTTTTGCTACTAAAAATTTAGTTCTTCTAGTTTGTTTGTAATGTTAGTATTGTCCATTGCTTGCTAGGATAATCAAAGTAACTGTAGCCTAAGTCTTCCAAAATGGGTGTTTAAAGTTAAAAACACCTAAATATATACTCTGGTATATAATAGAAATGGTCTGCAAAAAACTTAAAACTTACTGAGCTCAAGTCCTATCTCTCCCCTCCCACCCATACACATGGACTAATAGGAACTTTCTGAAGCTCACTGTTATGCCTAAGTAACTGAACAAAATAAAATTTAGAACATTATTTTGGTTGAGTTTCTTACTGCATGTATAGTGGGAGACATAGTATCAACTTCATCTTCATCCGATAGGTCAGCTATATTTACAGAATTGAGGTCTGCAATGTCATCAACATCTTCTTCTCCTGTCAGTGTTGTGAGGGTATTACCCAAAGCATTTAACCGTTTCCCAATGTTAGGATCCATGTGGACATCAATGCCACACATCTTCCATAGCACATTGAGAGTCCAGGTTCCGGCACTACTGCTTTCTGTTTAGAAGAGAAAATTTGCCTGATTACTTATCTCTTCCATGTGGCCAGGTTTATCATTGGATGTCACATCTGCTTCTACAGCTCAGGAGAGTGAATGAGACCTATCCATCCAGGGGTGCTATTTTGGTCTGTCCACTTTTAAAAAGCCCCTGGTGAGACCCTTCCACCACTGAAAAACACTTTGTATACAGCTAACATCTGTATCTAGTAAGTTTGTATTAAGATTTCTTATGAATATAAAGAAAACCTAAGAGGTCACATGGAAAATAAATTGTCCAGGGCGTGAAAGTCATAGTTACCCACCAGAAGACAAATATGAAATATGAATTTCAATCTCTCTCTCTTAGCCAGGTTTAACACTTCCAATACTGAGATTCTAACAGCAGTGAAACCCAAAGGATGGGCAAGTGAGAAACATAATTTTTAACTGTTCTCAAATCAGACTAAAATCCAAGAATTTGTAAAGCTACAAAGTATTGCTGAAAGCACTTATGGATAAAAATAGATTGAAAACTGTGGAGCAACTGTGAAAAGGGGGAAACAAAAACAAGGCACAACCATGACATAGTCACAGAGAGGTAGCCATGTTAGTCTGTAGCTTCACAAGAAAAACAAGCAGCACCTCAAAGACTAAACCTCGGCCATTCAAAAAGAAAATCACAATTACAACAAAGTATCAAGAGCTCACACCTGCACTAGAATATCTTCTGGTTTTATAAATGTTTTAATAGTATAAAATTGAATACAAACATTACCTGCAGCAGCCTGTCCTGCTGTCCTTGAACAAACTTCATAGGTGCCATCTGGCACTACACCTAAACATGAAACAAACAGACACGAGTAAGACACGTGTAATTAAACAAGCTTTAGACCTTCCTTACAAAATGCTATTTGTACACAAGCCCTAGATAAGTAAAACATCACATTTGTTTATCATCAATCATTAATACCACATCAACTTCACTTGGGCTGTCAGGTTTCTAATCAGTTTTACCATCCTGTTTCAGACATTTCTTGTGTGCAATTGGAAATGAAAAGAATCTACATTTAGAAAGTTGCAATATATTCTACTTCACAGCAAAAGGACATATATTCACAAAAATTTAATACTAAGAAGAGACTAGGGTTCACATATAGGGTCCTACATGCTATAGAGATTTACTTGGGTTTGCGAATCAAATTTTCATCTCTTCTCCACACTCCTTATCAACCATGAAAGTTGCACAAGAACAAAAGAAAAGGTAATAAGGGTGTCTAAGTTCCAGTGCTGCCAACCCAAGATTAGAAACACTTACATGCATTCATGACCAGATCCCCTCGAATTTCTGGTTTCCAGTCATCCCAACTTATCTCAAAACCATCAGCAAAGCGGATACAGAAATTTTTAAAATGTCCTTTGCTAACCAGAGACTCTGAAGAGCAGGCAGTGATTAATGTGCTTTCAATGGTCAGGACTAAAGCAGAGCCAGTGTCAAGATCTGCTGCGTGGTTAGACTGTAAAAGGAAGAAAACGCAATTTACAGAAAACACAATTTACTGGTAATTCACACCTCCCCCATCCTACCCTTTTTTCCCGCAATTCAGAGACACATCTTCTTCACACCCTCCTCATATACTTTTATCAGCTTTATAAAACCAGTTTCCAAGCAGCAAGTCTACACATACACAATGCCACATGTTCTTATTTCTCAGTAGTTACAGAATATCCTAGCATCAGGGTGTCAATCTTTTTCGGAGGAGAGGGACAAGTTCCATACTTAATTGTGGTGTTCAGACTGGATTATAAATTTAGGACTTCACACTTCCCCTAATTCCTAGCACATCTCACCTCTGCCTTTGTAGCAAAGCTCTGAAGCTAAGTCTACACCAGAGGGTTTTGTCAACAAAACTCACGGAGCATCCACACTAAAAATGCACTCTGTCTACATGCTGTTGACAGAACTCGGCACTTTTGTTGACAACGTTCTGCTTCTCCCTCATGAGGCAGAAAGATTTTCTCAACAGAATCTTCAACAAAAAAAATGTGTGGACACTCCAGGGGCTCTCTGTCAACAGATGGGGCTTTTGGGTCACCGGGCAGCCCTATCTGCTGTGCTTCCAGTCGGCCATTCTGTCAAGAGAGTGGCCGGGCAGTCTGGCCAAACTTTGTCGACAGAGCAACCCGCTTTCGTGCTTGGCCGCAATCGGTCAACAGAAGTTTTGTTGGAAGACATCTTCTGCCAGCAATTTCTGTCGACACATTGCTGTAGTGTAGATGTCGTCTGATTATTTGAGCACCTTATAGTCACAGACATCACTATGCAGGCAGGAAAAGCTTCCCTTTTAGGCCACTGATATTTCTCTGTTTCTTTGCCTTCCTAGCCACATTTCACTCTTCTATTTCTCTCTTTTCCGTCTTTGCTTCTCTCTCACCATCCTTCTTTTCTTTCCATACTGCAACTCCCACTCGAGTGCTTCACACACCCCTTTTCTTATTCCATTTGCTCATGATATTATCAGTGATGGAGTAGTGAACACTGATATTGAGATACTGTCACTGAACATCAAAGCTGACACTCCAATGACCTATGTGACCATGGTCTTAAACTGGAACTACTGGCATAAACCTTCAAAAAGCTTGACCAACTTCAGACGTCTCCAGGAATTCTCAAAGTGCTGCACACACAGCTTCTGAAAACTCAAGCCTATTAAGTTACCACAGTCAGTAGTTGTTTTTGAAAATTAAGACAACTATCTACATCATAAGTATAGCATGGTACCAGGGTAACATCAACAATTCATAAATTCAAAACTGGTTCCATGATAGAAAAGCAGTATATGTTAAAACTATATAAAAGTTGCTGCTTCATCAAAAAGCTACTATACTTTTCCCCACTCTTCAGATATTTTTCAAATACCTGTGGTGCATTTGTGATGGGCAGGCAAATTCCCAAATCATTAACAGTTAGCTGAAGAAAAAGCGTCCCAAAAGCCTGAGCAGATGTCTGCTGGATTCCAGGTAACATATCTACCACTTCTTTTGTAGCCATGTGAATATCCTTATGTAAAGCCAGTCTCTGTTCATTCCAATTGTCATAAGCAGCCTTGTAATTCAGCCAAAATAGCACAGCTTTATGAAGAGAAAAGTTTGCAACAAAATTAAAACAAGATGGCACAAGTTTCATTGTAAAAAGACTAAGGCTTGATTTTTCTGTTTTTGTCTTATCAACATATATTAAAACACAATGGATAGATATTGTGCAGATGACACTTACTGATTTCCCAGGAGCAATGTGGGTTAGTTGCAAAGAACAAAATAAAATATGACATGGCCTCTATAGTACAAACTAACATAATCCAAAATGCTGATTATGCCAATACTGCTTACTGTTAGGATTTATCTACATAAACCATTTCATCTATATCAACTAAAAAGTCATTCTCTCCTCAGTTTATTTTTTTGCCCTTAATTAACATTAGTACACAATGAAATTCCTAATCAACTTTTGAGAAACAAACCGAGAAATACTTACTATTCTAGTTTGTTTTAGGATACAGATACATTCAGACTTATAAATGTTGAGTTTCTTTTTGACAAGTAATGTACAGAACTGTTTGATTTAAAAACAAATTTGTAATAATTCTCTACTTTCTAGAAAAAGAGAAATAAAAACACAAGACCCAACTGTACCTCTGTCAAAGGCCACAGGCTGAGCAAATACAATTGGCCGGTTCAAAGTAATAAGAACTGCTTCTCTATCTGAAGAGCCACTGATTTCCTCTCTGAGAGCATTTCTTAATCCAATTCTTGTCTTAAAATAAGCCACTTGATGGAAATCAGAACCTGCTTCTTCATAAACCTTAAAATGTTTACAAATAAAATTGTAATGTGTAATTTTGTTTTAACAGACAAAAAGTAAATTTAACACTTTAGTGTAACATAAGAAAAACAAGGATATCCCATTTTGTTTTACTTTTCAGTTTGCGATATGCTCTTAAAAAGACAGAAAACAGTTTTCACTTTATATTTTGTCCAAAGCAGGCAAATCTTGGTTGTTTTTCTGTGTTTCTTTACATAACATAAGGCAACTTATCTCTCTACATTCACTTCATGCATCAGAATCCCCTCTGAGGAAAACTACCATCTGAAAAGAAAGTTGGTTACTTTTATGTTCTCTCTCTCTAACTCTGCTCAGAGAATCAGAAATACTGAACACGTTCTATGAAATCAGTGATTTCAGAAGACAGTAGTGGGTTTAAGAATTAAGAACCCAGGAAATACAATTAACAATTTAAGACTAATAAAGTAAATCTAGATTTAAGTTTCAGAATCTAATCTCATCATTCCACATATGTATACTGGACATAGCATTGAAATCAAGAGAAATTTTGAATTTGGATCAGCTAAATAGCACATTAGGCTTATAGGCTACGTCTACACGTGCACCCAACTTCGAAATAGCTTATTTCGATGTTGCGACATCGAAATAGGCTATTTCGATGAATAACGTCTACACGTCCTCCAGGGCTGGCAACGTCGATGTTCAACTTCGACGTTGCTCAGCCCAACATCGAAATAGGCACAGCGAGGGAACGTCTACACGCCAAAGTAGCACACATCGAAATAAGGGAGCCAGGCACAGCTGCAGATAGGGTCACGGGGCGGACTCAACAGCAAGTCGCTCCCTTAAAGGGCCCCTCCCAGACACACTTTCATTAAACAGTGCAAGATACACAGAGCCAACAACTAGTTGCAGACCCTGTATATGCAGCACGGACCCCCAGCTGCAGCAGCAGCAGCCAGAAGCCCTGGGCTAAGGGCTGCTGCCCACGGTGACCACAGAGCCCCGCAAGGGCTGGAGAGAGAGTATCTCTCAACCCCCCAGCTGATGGCCGCCATGGAGGACCCCGTTATTTCGATGTTGCGGGACGCGGATCGTCTACACGTCCCTACTTCGATGTTGAACGTCGAAGTAGGGCGCCATTCCCATCCGCTCATGGGGTTAGCGACTTCGACGTCTCGCCGCCTAACGTCGATTTCAACTTCAAAATAGCGCCCAACACGTGTAGACGTGACGGGCGCTATTTCGAAGTTACTGCCGCTACTTCGAAGTAGCGTGCACGTGTAGACGCAGCTTTAATGTCCACAATACAGTGGTGCAATTTTTTTTGGATGAATACACTTTGTTGAACAATGCAGTTCTTGTTCAATGGAAATTGCTCATATATTTGATAAGAATTAGCTGAATAATTTTAGCTAGAATTTTTTTTGGGAGGCTAGATTTACACCATGTAGGGGAGAGAGGGAGCCCATGTTATAACTGCTAGGCCAGTGGGTGAGTGCACTCAGCCCCAGATGTTCAATACCGTGGTTTGAACCTGCTCTGGAGCAAGGGTGTAATACAGTTCTCCATCCATGTTTGTCCCCGATTCTTGGGCTAAAAAGTTATAGAGGGGGATACTTCTCTCCCCAAATTTTTTATGAATCTTGCTCTTAAAACGTCTTGGTAACAAAATGTTTTAAGTTGAGCAAACAGTTTGGATTATGTAAAATGGACTTTTCAGTTATGGTTCAACCGATTTTAATTCATCCTGAACCATTTCCCCCCCAAATTCACAACTGTCACCAAACAAACAAAATAGCAGTTATTTGCCAAGCTTTAGTTCCTAGTTACAGAAGTGCAAAATACATTATAAATGTCATTTGATATTTCCTCTGACTAAACATGAATTATAGTTCTTAGTGAACATTTAGACATTTTTCCCTGAAAGCTATCTTGATTAAGGACATTGAAATTCAAGTCTTTTGAACGACTACATAACACTAGATGCTGAAGATATTTAGGTGATAATCTTCTCTAATTCTGAAGTGTGGATACAGTCTAAAGCAATTGTTTCAAATATTTCCAAATAGAGATCTAAATAAATCAAACTAGGCATACCCTTGCAGAGTAAGATTAGAGGGCTTGGTTATGTTGTTTCTGAAAACAGCAGGTATTTGTCTTTGAAAGAAGATAGAATTATTGCTACCAGGCTTTCCAAACAATTACAGAGTTGCTGTCAACTAACCTGATGTTTAACAATTTGTCCCAATGCCAGATTCAGATCCACTTGGCATTTACCGAACAGTTTAAGGTAGCTACTACTCCCAGGCATTGCTTTGGTTTGTATTCGGTTTGAGAGCTCAAGTTCTATCAATCCAGTTTCAAATCTCACAGCCCTCATTGATGGAGTTGTGGCTGTCACTTGAATTCCCTAGAAACAATGAAAAAAAGTTATTTAGGATTTGCTTCGAAGTCATTACTGGTTAAAAAAATTCTTAGAAGATGAAACAGGAAAGGAAGGGAAAATATTCTTAAATATGAAACAAATTTTTTTTCCTAAAACCCTTTGCATGGCATGTAGGACATTTAAAAAAAGACCATAAAATTATCACTAGCTAATTTGTGGAGATTTCTATCCTTGCCTAACACTAAACTGACTGTCATCTGACATTTCAGGTGTGACCATCTCAGTGAAGTGCTTGATTTGTTTGGTTCCTGCGACTGTCCATGTTAACTGTAAAAACAATGAGAAGTTCTGTGGCACCTTACAGATAGATTTTTTGGAGTGTAAGCTTTTGTGGGCAAAGACCCACTTCGTCAGTTTATGCTTCAAAAAGTTAGTCTATAAGGTGCCACAGACCTTCTCATTGTTCTTGCAGATACAGACTAACATGGGTACCCCTCTGATACATGTTAACTGTAATTATTAAAAAAAAAACATTCAACTATTGGCAATGGATTGTTGATCATATAACTACCTTAAACTGTAGGCTCAAGGAGTAAAGGAGAATTTTAGGCTTCTCTCCATCTGTTGTCCCATCATGTTCATTCCAAAGAGGAATTGGCTGCTCCCCTCCTGCACATGTTAAACATTGCATTTTCAGTGTTTTAAACAAAGAGCATTTTTCATACAATACAGAAAGAAATTTTATCTTTACATGTGACTCACTGAATTTCACCAACCTTTAGAAAACAGTCCTGCATCAAAGAAATGTATTAGGCATGAAGATGGAAGATTCAGGTGAATAATTGCTACTTGGGGTATATTCTCAGCTCATGGGATAGCACTGCTAATGATGCACCACTAGAGAGTAACATATCTTTTGCCTATTCCCATCACATAAAGGTGGGGGAGGGAGGAGCAGTCTAAAATGGACAGAGATGTTTCCAGCTCTCCAAATGACATCCACAGAACAAGTTGTACTTGCAGATAAAAGGTATTACTTGCTTCACAAAGAGTTGCTCTTTACCTGCAGCACCTGTTGTGGACTGAATTTAGCTAAGAATAAGGACCATTTTCCTTACAGGTTTCTTTATTTAAAATGTCTAAAAAGTACATTAAAACAGAGATTTGTAAATTTCAGCTCCTTTGTACTCTTCATTTAGCTCTTTTTTGTAAAATTATTTTCACAAGCACACAACCCTTCTAAATCCATTTATGGATCTTCAATTCCTTTTATCCTCCAGATGCTTCTACTTTGGCTTTTTATCATGCCTCTCAAGCCTTCAACAAATGACTTAGATTTTATTTATTTAACTCTTCTTCCTTCCCCTCCCCCCCCATGAAGGTCTCTTATTTGTCTTTTTTCATCAATTCTTCATTTACTCACATTAGGAAAATCTTCTATGTCATTTGCATATTAAACTTTTGAACTTGTCTTTACTCAGAATGCTTCTCTACCCATATTCCAATTATTAATGTAGTTAATATCTCTAGCTTTCTTCAATTTAAGCCAATGTCTTATGAAATTAAGTAATGTTCTAGTAAGATGTATTTTCCTTAAACTTTTCTCTACAAGAAGTATTAATCTAATTTATGTATAGTCACTCGCTTTTAGATTTCTTTACTGTTGGTTCATGTCAGATTAAGTCACGTTATTTCTTTCAAACTCTGGAAAAATAAGCTTTACTTCAATAAAATTGTCAGGTTAAAAATACCACCCAGCTCTACTGATTACAGCTGCGTGTAGCACTCCAGATGTGGTTACACTGGGGTTCTAAGAATGGCAAGACTAGCTCCCTAGTTTTTTAGGCTATTTGAAAAACTAAGTTTGGCTTACACTGTTTTTGCAACGGTATTTCAATTATGTAGTTTTTACTACAGCAGCCACGTACTTCAAAAATATAGTCACACATTGCTAGTAGTTCTCCCCTTGATGATTACATCCATTCTACACTGAGCTCTATTCCCTCCCTTCTATGTAGGGATTGCCATTTGTTAGAGGTGAATCACATCCCACTTCATCTGTGAGTCAAATGAAGTCCTCTGTATATTTTTTACCCTTCTTATTTTGTTGTCAATTGCTAACTTGATCATGCTTGAAATTAAGCTTTCCTTTAGACAACCACTTGACCAAATTTATTGAGCAGCATGCAAAAATGTGAATTAAAAAACAACAGTTATTTTAGAGCGAGTTTGAAGAAGTCATCTGCAAACCTTTCAGTGTCCTTTGGAACACTTTTTTTATACTTTGTTTGGTGTTCCTCCTTCCCACCTCATATACCACATATACTTCTGTCCATAAACAGAAGAAACAATCACTTTCAAATCAGGACAAAATGGTATCTTTTATAGAGTCTATCAATATTTTACCACCGTTGACAAGAAGGGGTTACTACTGGAGTAGCAACAAGAATTCAACCTCCCAAGCAATTCCATTTTTTAAGCCTCTATTACCCCAAAGAGGCCATCATTCGAATTTAAAATATTTATATAGAAGGATAGCATTTTTTACATTTTAAATTGACTTGGTGTTAGTGCTTGCAGACGATCTGATTTTCTCTAACTTTTTTATATCCTTTCTCAACTTTGTTGATCAACAGAAATAGGCTAAATTTTTTTTAAAGCTCACAATTTCGAAAAATGTAAAAAGTCTTGGGATGAACAGAATTATTTATTGCAATACTGAGGATGTTCACGTTCATTTAAAAATAAAATTAAGGGAAGGTTCAAAACAAGAATGCAAATACAAATGAAATTATTTCATTCTGAATATGTCAAAATGACATTTAGATTTTTCAGTTTTTTATTGTTTGTTTGAAGCAATTCGGCAAAAATCAACACAAAGTTGCTAAATGTTTTGATGCTGCTGAACCTTCACTTTTTGCCAAAACTTGGCCATTCCAAAAGTATAGTCACATGTACCCATTAACATTTGCCATTCATTTACTATGCTAGAGCTCTCAGTTGGTAAATCGGAATAGCTCAAGGTCAACAGAGCTATGCCAGTTTAAGGACCTGTTTTAGTACATTTGTTACCCAATAAATATAATTTAATAAATATTTTATATAATAAGAATCAAATATGGTGCTGAATTATTTGTCTACCCACCCTACCACAAACAACAAATGACAAATTTTACCATTCTACCCTGCTCAAATGTCAATCCACACAGCTTTGCAAAAATCCTCCACTACCTTTTTATAGTGAATGCTATTCTTCTCTTGCAAACTTTCAAAAAGCTGTAAGCTGATCTGACTGGACAGGAAGCAATGTTGGAGACAGACACTAACGGTGCAGTGGAATGTTTAGTAGAATTACTTTTTCACAGAGGCTATGGTTACACTAAGGGGTTTTGTTGGTAAAACCCCGCTTTTGCTGACAAAATTCACAGAGCGGCCACACACAAAATGGGTTTTGTTGACAGCATGTTGACAAAGTCCAGCACATTCACCCAAAGCAGTCTGCCTCTCAGCCATGAGGCGTAATGCTGCTGTCGACACAATCTTGTTGACAAAAAAGCTGTGTAGACACTCTCGGGGGCCTTCTCTTGACAGACAGGGCATCCAGAACAATGGACAGCCCTGTCTGTTGTGCTTCCAGGTGCCTGTTTTGTGGAGAGAGCAGCTGGGCAATACGGCTGCTCTGTTGACAGACTAGAGCACTATTCTGATTGGCTTTTGTGTGTGGCCACACTCTGTTGAGAGAAGTTTTGTCAGGAAATCTCTTCCAAGAATGACTTGCATCGACAGATTGCTGTAGTGTAACCATAGCCTTAATGACCAGCACCTTGTACAGAGTTCCCGTATGTAACACAGACGCTCCAGCGAACTCAAGAAAGAGACTAAATCTCACCCACAATGTTCTCCAAAGCCACAATTCTACCTAATCAAACTTCTTTGAATCCTGTGTTGCTGGCCTTCGTAACAACTTCTGTGCTACAGTAGAACCAGAAAATGGTGGTGCTCTTGGTAATATAAGAAACTGATACATGGGAAGAAGAGAGATTGTAGATATGTTAGGTAATATCAAGAAGTCTTTAAAGTCAAGTGAAATCCTCAAGCAGATCATCTTACCTGACACCTTCTGTATGACTTCATTGACTTCCTTCATGAACACTTTCTGTACAAACACTAGATGATTTAGAAGGTCAGTTGTGAGATTATGCTCAAAGGAACCAACCTGCCGAAAATATGATGAAATATGATATTTTAAAAGTATGGGTTTAATAGGACTGGTAAATGCAACACTGTTTTAAATACTGACTGCATCAGAATACAGCATAACAATGGTGCGTAATCTCAGATACACTGATGTAATTACTGTTAGTAAACAGATTTGTTTTTACTTGTGGCCACTGTATATGGAAAAATTTTCTCAAGTTTACTTTTTGATTGAGAGTGCCAGTACCTAAGGGGAAAAGTGCATTATGTCGATTAATATCATGGGAGCATAGGCAAAATACCAGTATTGAGTTAACAACAAAGAATTGCAAAATTCATTCAGATTCTGGCATGCCCAAGTGGTAGGGATAATCTTACCAGCTTTTCAGAGATCTTAACTAAGGCACGTGTAATTCAAATGAATTGCTTATCATCTTACAGTAAATCTTTCACAGAACTGGGAGCAGAAGCCACATGTCCTGACTCCCAAAGTCCCTTATTCTAAATGCTATAGAACAAAATACCTGATAAACCTAGTTATTAACTCTGAATTCTGAACACGTCTTAAAGCATATAGTTGTACATTATGAATTTTTTAAGAACTGTTATTGCTTGGTATTCTTTTATTTATAAAAACAAGTTTGCAAAAAACTTTAAATGTAAATACTTCCTAAAATTAGTCAAATTTAAATGGAAAATAGAAACACAATTGTGTTGGCAATCAGAGCCTCTTCTATGCACTTAGAATATTTCAGACTACAGTTTAATCTCTCCTTTAGTAAGCTCTGTCCTGAAGCAGAAAGTAGTGAAGGCTATATTGGGAAGTACAAAAAGATCAGCAACAGGCTGCAGTTCTTTGAGGCGCATACAGATCACCAGAAGCCTCAAATGTGACAGCAAACATCAACCAGTGAGTTCTAAGGAACATGCCAAACATGCATATATAAAAATACTGTATTAAAAACTTAACTGAAGTAACTTAAAGAAACTGGCTGTCTTCAATGCCTACCTCAGCCACGCAACGTAAATAGTTCCCTTGTAGGTAATAGCCTTGTTTAGTAGGTAATTCATCTATACTCCATATTTGATCTGAGTAGGTGTCATGTTCCTCCATTACATATTTCCCTGACATGGTAACAGGAGGAAGGTTAAGACTTGCTGAAGGAGGAATGGTAGACATGTCAGTGGCAGAAACTTTTGATGTGAACCGCAACCTGTGATTTGGAAGCTCAAATGTAAACCTCGTTTGAGCACCTGTTAAAGAAAGAAAAAAGCGTGTCGTGAGTGTGCATATGCCCAGAAAGAACAAATATTTCAAATTTGAAAAAGTTAAGGAAATTCCTGAAACCAAAATAAAAGCTCAAACTGGAGTTAAAGTTGAGAGCACAGTAATGTAAGCACAATGAAAAATAATCCTGAATTTCTTGGGTTTCTAATCTAAGTAGACTTTTTTAAAAACCCAAACATTTGAAATTATGTAAATGCATAGTTAAGTTAGACAAACAATACAACTCTGTATCTGTACTAATAACCTATGAAGATAAACTTAACACAACCTCATCAATTCATAACAGTTTCAACTCATCAGGGACCACAAAAACTCTATATATTACCACTCCTTGGTGCTGTGGAGAATGCAAATGGCAGTACCTTGTACTGGTAGTGATTTGGCTCCACTGTGCATATCTATGGCTATGTGTAGGGCCCTTCCAAACTCACGGTCCATTCTGATCTATTTTATGGCCAGAAGGTTTTCGAAATTAGTCCATTTCATGTCTTTAGCTGTTTACATCTGAAATTTCAGACTGATGTAACGAGGAGGGATCCCAACCCAAAAGGTACCCAGAAGTAGGTTTGATCTCTGCCCTCCACCCCACCTCCAAAGAAACCACCCAAGGGAGGACAAGTCCTGTCCCTCCCCAGACCAGCATGGACTCACAGCTAAGAGCTCTCTGACACTCCATGGAGGGGGATATCTGAGCCACCTCCACAAGTTTCCTCCAACTGCAGGCACCTCCAGGGTTGGAACTTCCCACAGAGAGGGGAGCTAGGCAGGCATTTAGAAGAAGGTCTGAGAGGCACTGGGATGGAAGGGGAGGAATTGATTGGTAGGACTGCCAATGAGCAGGAATACCAGGAGGAGGAAGATGAGCCTGGCTACCAGTCAGTATTAAGCACCTGCTATTTTTTTTCTGTACGTGTTCCTCCCCTGGAGAGACCATGGAGTTAGTGCCTATGTTTACCTGTCATTCCATGACTTCTCATTCTTCCCATCTTGTATTCTGCTTTTAGAGATGGCAAGAGTGCTGCTCCAATAGCTATACCATCTATCATGGCACTGAATTTAAGAACTATGGGTTTCTTCTCTAAGCCTTCTGGCAGCTGTGGAAATTCATTGGTTTCAACTGGAGTCTGATTAACACTTGTTGGGGTCTTTTCAGAGGGCAATGGAGTTGCAACATCTTCTTTTGTAGGCTGTGGGCTATTTAGAAGAAGAGATACCAAAACAACTATTACATATTCTAATGTATTCATTTTACATTATTGGCCTGATTCTCCCACGTTTATTCAAAGAGCAACATGAGCCCACAAGAGAACAGAAAATAAGATAGGTCCATACAGGACGGCAAATAAAGCAAAACTTACGCTGTTGATGGTTGCCTGATGAGGTCTGAAATTTGTTTGGAAAGCTGGTGAGAACTGCGCACCATCATGCTATGTAAAGTGGCAGGGTGCTGAGGAATATTGATGCTGATAGCTCCTACTTTCAACACTGCAGCATTATTTGTTTTCAGTCCTCTTTGGGCACTATAAAGAGCCTGTGATTTGGCAATACTGCATTTCACTACAGTTCTACCAAACAACAAAAGAGGATTTATTTGCACATTTTCTCAAAATATTTACCTGCATATAGCTTCCAACAAATTAGTTGGAGTATCATATGCTATGATGAACACATTTGTATTAGCAATTTATGAACTGCATACATGCCTACTTATCACCTTCCATTTACACACACAGAAGCAGTACATGCTGTATAAGCAACAACCATCCAGTTTATGCAGTTTTTTTACATTTAACAAACTTATAAGGCATGCATGGCAAAATGTCTGTTCAACTACTGTAAGAATGAAATGTTAGATAATTTGTGATTACACACAGTAGCTTGCATACACCCACTGCAGACACAATGAACACAATTGTGACTCTATATCAACTATTTCATCCTCATTTTTCCTCAAGAATTGTAAACAATCTTTTATAGTGACAGCTACTCAGACTATTTTACCTACTAGACTACCTGACAGAGTTCTGTATCAAGTTGTAGGTAACGTAGCAAGTAAATTGATTTCTCGTAGGAAAATTCAAGTTCAAGTGGCCCTAACCTCACAAATATAATTTTCAAACTACTATCATGTCAAGCAACACAACTGTGCTGTGTGTTTGTAATTCTAACAGTGTTTTTCTTCATCTTCAATAATCATGCTATAATGAACAAAAACTCATGACTATTTCTCATATCTGAGATCAGTTACTGGAATTTTACTCAGAGAAGATTTCAAGTACTATGGCATACACCACCGGTCAGCAACTTCCGGCATGGGTGCCAAGAGTGGCACATGAGCTGATTTTCATCGGCATGTGAGGCATGAGCTCAGCTTGGCCCCTCCTGCCCCATGCTGCTCGGAGCTTGCTCAAAGCAATGCCACCTGTAGATTAACAAAAGATCAGCTAATGCTACCAACCATCACCTAAGCAGTAAAGTTCTACATTTTAATTTATTTATTAATGAACCTGTTGTAAGTCCAACTATTAGAGACTTTAAAAAGTATCACTGCCACTTGGACCACACACACAGATTAAAAAGGTCAAATTTTAGCACTCTGCCTCAGATAGGTTGCGGACCGCCGGCATACATTGTCAGGGTTTAATAAATACGACAGGACTATAAGAGGAGGAAATATGTTAACAAAATAGTTTGCTGTTAGTATGGAACAACATTTTTAACTTTTAGTTGAGTTTATTTGAGCTGCACTTTCCTCTAAGACAGTGGTGGGCATCCTGCAACCTGAGCCCCTCCCCAGCTGTCCCCCTCCCTCAAGCACCTCTCACAAAGCCAGGCACTGGAGCCCCCCACTTCCTAAACCACCCCTTTCCTCCCACCATCAGAGCACTACAAATAGCTTGATTCACACTTTATCCTTGTTCCTCTCCATCCCACCTAGAACTGGAATGCCATGAACAGCTGATTCACAGCATCCCAGCTCTGGAAATGTGCGTGAGGAGCAGGGACAGCGTGTGAATAAGTATCGGAGGGGTAGCCGTGTTAGTCTGGATCTGTACCAGCAACGAAGGGTCCTGTGGCACCTTATAGACTAACAGAAAAGTTCTGAGCATGAGCTTTCGTGAGCACAGACTCACTTCATCAGATGCTGGTCTTGGAAATCTGCAGGGCCAGGTATAAATAAGCCAGAGCAAGGCTGGGGATAACAAGGTTAGCTCAGTCAGCAAGGGTGAGGCTTACTACCAGCAGTTGATCTGGAGGTGTGAACACCAAGGGAGGGGAAGCTGCTTCTGTATTTAGCCAGCCATTCACAGTCTTTGTTTAAGCCTGAGCTGAGGGCGTCGAATTTCCAGATGAATTGTAGCTCAGAAATTTCTCTTTGGAGTCTGGTCCTGAAATTTCTTTGCTGTAGGATAGCTACTTTTAGGTCTGCTATTGTGTGGCCTGGGAGACTGAAGTGCTCTCCTATGGGTTTTTGTATATTGCCATTTCTGATATCTGATTTGTGTACATTTATTCTTTTACGTAGAGACTGTCCAGTTTGTCCGATGTATATAGCAGAGGGGGCATTGCTGGCACATGATGGCATAAATTATATTGGTAGATGTGCAGCTGAATGAACCCATGATGGTGTGGCTGATCTGATTTGGAGACGATATATACCTTCAAATCAGCGGCACAGCTACGGGTACCCGCATGGCCCCGCAATATGCCAATATTTTCATGGCTGACCTGGAACAGCGCTTCGTTAGCTCTCGTCCACTAACACCCCGTCTCTACTTACGCTACATTGATGACATCTTCATCATCTGGACCCATGGGAACGAGACTCTGGAGGAATTCCACCGGGACTTCAACAACTTTCACCCCAACATCAACCTCAGCCTGGAACAGTCCACGCAGCAGATCCACTTCCTGCACACCACGGTGCTAATACACGATGGCCACATCAATACCACCCTGTACCGTAAACCCACTGACCGCTATGCCTACCTTCATGCCTCCAGCTTCCATCCCAGACACACCACACGATCCATTGTCTACAGCCAAGCACTAAGATATGACCGCATTTGCTCCAACCCCTCCGACAGAGACAAACACCTACAGGATCTCTACCAAGCATTCTTGAAACTGCAATACCCACCTGAGGAAGTGAAAAAACAGATCAACAGAGCCAGATGTGTGCCACGAAGCCTCTTACTACAGGACAAGCCCAAGAGAGAAACCAACAGAACACCACTAGCCATCACCTACAGTCCTCAGCTAAAACCTCTACAGCGCATCATCAGGGATTTACAACCCATCCTGGACAATGACCCCCCACTTTCACAGGCCTTGGGAGGCAGACCAGTCCTTGCCCACAGACAACGTGACAACCTGAAGCAAATCCTAACCAGCAACTATACACTGCACCACAGTCACTCTAACTCAGGGACCCATCCATGCAACAAACCTCGTTGCCAGCTCTGCCCACATATCTACACCAGCAACACCATTACAGGACTTAACCAGATCAGCCACACCATCATGGGTTCATTCAGCTGCACATCTACCAATATAATTTATGCCATCATGTGCCAGCAATGCCCCCTCTGCTATATACATCAGACAAACTGGACAGTCTCCACGTAAAAGAATAAACGCACACAAATCAGATATCAGAAATGGCAATATACAAAAACCCGTAGGAGAGCACTTCAATCTCCCAGGCCACACGGTAGAACACTTAAAAGCAGCTATCCTACAGCAAAGAAATTTCAGGACCAGACTCCAAAGAGAAATTTCTGAGCTACAATTCATTTGCAAATTCGACGCTCTCAGCTCTGGCTTAAACAAAGACTGCGAATGGCTGGCTAAATATAGAAGCAGCTTCCCCTCCCTTGGTGTTCACACCTCCAGATCTATTGCTGGTAGTAAGCTTCACCCTTGCTGACTGAGCTAACCTTGTTATCCCCACCCTTGCTCTGGCTTATTTATACCTGGCCCTGCAGATTTCCAAGACCAGCATCTGATGAAGTGAGTCTGTGCTCAGTTCAGAATATATTGACTCAACTAGCTGTTCAATCAAATTCAGTGCAATTCTCAGCATGAAAGAACACTGAAGGAGTTTCCACAACCTGTGCCAAGAAACCCACATAATCATCCACTACACAATTTGAAAAACAAAGTATCATACTCAACACTAAAACCTTCACAGATACCAGGATTTAAAAAAAAAATCCCTGTTTAAAATCAACAGTTGAATACATACCCTGTCTTGGTGCTGGAACATGTTCAACATTTCTAATATAAGTTAATGAAAAGCTTAGGCCAATGTATCAGAAAGAGAAAATAAATCACAAAAACAAATACAAATCCAATGTAATGAAACTAAATGATAGAAACCCGCTTTTCACTGGAAGCTCAGAACTCACAAATCTAGACTACCTTTACATCTAACAACTGGATTACCTGTGCTTTTGGGGCAAGTACTTAATTTTTCATTTAATTAAAATCCTTTAGGACAAGCTGCCTGCTCTAGAATACTACCAGCATGGAAAACAGGTGTTCTGAACACTTAAGTACCATCCTATTCATACTTAGGATGCATTATACAGCTAACCAAAAGTGCAAATAGCAGTAGAACTCATGCAATATTGTTCAACTATTACTGATCAAACACTGCAGCTGTTCACCAAATAATTCACTGAAGTGGTAATTTTTGTGGTATAGGATCAGTTCTATAGATTGTCATTCTAGAAGAGAACAGCTGGAAGGTGATTTGGCAAACTGGAGCTCATAGTTTTGTGAGACAATCTGTGGAAGTCAGCTAAAGTTGAGAAAATTGCTGGGAGATTCCATTCTGCAGTACTTCCTGAACCAGTATCTCTGTGCTGAGGAAGAAATGGGTGGGACAAGGAAGAGGAAAAGAAGGGAAGGTTTGCCCCATCAAGCAAGCTATAGAGATAGATCTCCAAACCTAACAGAATTTGGGAGGGGATGGGGGGAGATTAGAAAGGAGAAATAGCAGAAGACCATATGCTGTCTTTATGGAGGCTCTGTGCCATACTTGTATCCCACTGCATTATCCCCACCCATCACCCCACAGACTTCTGCTTACGGCAGTTGCCCCAGAATCCCCACAAAAGTACGTGGGGTTGTAAGTGGAAAAGAAGGGACTCCCCACTGTAATGCAGCATGGCCAGAGAGCAAGACAGTGACAGATGGGAGGTATATAAGCTCCATGATGACTGAAACCTTATTCCCTGTGGACTGAGGAGAGATTACAATGGGCTAATTAGAACACCTGATGCCAATTGAGGCCCTGCGAGAGACCTAGTAAAAACCTGGCTTCACTAACCAGAAAAGAGGAGAGTTGACTGTAGTTTAGAGGAGTACTGTTTTGACCATAGAATCAGAGCACCAGGGGAAGGAGAACACTGCTCAAGTAGAACAAAGGTGCAGAGGAACTGGGCTCAAAGGGGGATAGAGTGGAAGCCAAAGAAGCTGAAGGGACAGAACAGGAGCTAGCTAGGGAAAAGAATCACAGCTTCAAACACTTAGCCACTATTGACAGGGCCCTAGGTCTGGGACCCAAGCAGAGACTGGGTCCAGGCTCCTTCCTCGCTCTCCATCCCTTCTTCACTAGGGCACTAATGGACCCCACAAAATTCAAGAATGGCAACAAGATATGGCCCTTGACCTATCACACAAAGGAAAAGTGCAGGACCCATCAAAATAGCATCATCTGTTCGCCACACAAACAAGTAGGTGTTTTGGAAAATAAAATGTCTGGACATATTTACGTTTCTGTCCTTAGCTTTGCAGCATCAGTGAAGGACAGGAACTTACAAGTCTGACCACTACCCTACTTCCCAGCCCCAATCTTTTTTCTTGGTTTGAATTCCAGGAGTTGCAGAAGAACTTCTTTGGGTCTGAGGGCAGGGGACAGGGAGAAAGAGAACATAAAGACAACACAGCTCATTCCTGTATGGGAGGAGACCTACTAGTGGAGAGTCCCAAGTACATGTGGAAGTTTGGGGAATGGATTGGGAAATGGTATACATTTTAACTAGAACACTATTTTAAAAGTAACTAGTGTGCGTATGTACAGTTTCAAATATTATTTAATTATTTGCTGCAACAATTAAGGTAAGTTAAGACAGAGTCCACAGTGAAATAAAAGAGTTATGTGACTGCAGTGGTCACAGTGGGCTAAGAATGGTTAATTCACCTGCTCTCTTACCTGGAATTTCATATCATTAAAACAAACAGTAGTACATAAAGGACATTAAAACAAATAGTAGCTAAATAAAGGACAGCCAAAGAATCAGGCTTTAACACTCATTAAAAGCAGTCTAGTTATCCAGCAAATATTGTGCAGTGCATACAACTGGGCAAAAGAGTAGACTGTTAAATGAACACTCACCCATGAATTTTCTTAATATATAATTAGTGGCCCATATTAGCTAATTTAGATTCTATTGCTTATTAAACTAAAATGTTATGAAGCAACAACTGTCTACACTCACACAGAAAAAAATGCAGCCTTTAACTACACAACATGATGTTAACTGCAAGTCTATTAAACATAATAGCATGACATACAGAAACTCTTGTTTGGCTGTGCTTGTAGGAGATGTAGGAAAATCCTCCAGTCTACAGATGAAGATTGAAGAGAAAGCAAGAAAAAAAAAAAGCAAATAAGAAATGAACATTCATGCAAAATTATTTAAATATTCGTAACCCACAATATGACAAACTATCTAAAGATATATTACAAAGTAACAAGTTGGCACTAGTTTTTAGAATCTTTAGTAATTTTTCCCTGCTTTATTGCATTCTCCAATTTTTGTGTGAGCAAGATCAGAGACACTGCTTTGAACAGAAATACAAATTTCAGCCATCATCTAAAGTATTACATGGCTGACAGTTTAGAGCTTTTATCCACACTTGTTAAATACATTCAGCTATTTGGCTATGGACATCACCAATAACAAAGGTTTTTAGCACAGAAAACAGTATTGCAATATTTAATTAGAATTTATACAGTGTAGGGAACCAGATAAGAATTATTTTAAAAAATGAGATACAAGTGACTTTTCAAATCAGACAGCCTCCTTAGCCCTCTTATCACTATGGGTATTTCAAGCCCTAAGTAGCATACTGAGGGTTACCCAACTAACTCTGAGAAATAGTGTGAAAGTGATTTATATGATGAAGAATTTTAATTTTATGTGTACTGCTCTGCAACTCAAATATAAAGAGATTCAAATGGAAAGGAAGTAAGAAAAATAAGCATGCATTCCCAACCTGCATCTGTGAACACAGCAAAAGAGAAAACTACGTGGATATTGAGCAAGTATTATTAGGTGTGCATGCATAAAAGGTGATATTTTAAAATGCTGTCAGTTAAAGAGGGGTAAAGGACAGACTTTGTAGAGGTGAAATAACTTAAAGGACCATGCAACGTAAGAGGTCAAAAAGTTCATCCTTTATGAAGCAAGACAGCTCTCACATAGGAGGAATCAACTATAAAGGGTTAAATACTCTGATTTAAAAACCTCTGCGCACCACTCAGGGAAATAGACAAACTTTAAAAAATAGTTATTAAAACATAGAAATAATTAAAGCTGCATGTTATATCACTGAGTCACTATGCATAAACAATGCAGGAAAGAATTGCTCAAAAAACCATGACGTGAAAAAATATTTGTACTCAGTGGATCTATTTCCTACCATTTCTCACAATCCAACCTTTCATTTATTTAGGCATTTATCCTGCAAGCTCTTCTGCACATACCCTTCGCCAAGGGAACAGAACTACTGAAGTCCACAGGAGTATTAGTATCTGTATAGTTAAGTACTTGCTTAAGTGTTTAACTCATTGGGGTCCTAATTACAGATACATATATGTGTTCACCACAGCCCCAATCCTACTCACTGTATTCACATGTGTAGTCTCATTAACTTTAATGGAACTATTTATGTAATGCAAGCAGGATTTACTCCAAATATAAAAGGTTTTCACTGTATACTGTCAGGCAAGAAAAATGGCCCTCTCACTATAAATGTTGCCTTGAAACAAAAAAGGGCTTTAGTTTTAAGAACCTTCTTTTTCTCTAATTTGTGGGAGAGAGAGAGAGAGTAATTTAAAAAAAAATTAGTTTTAGCAGCCCAGTTTGAGACCCATTCCTACAATCACCTATGTATGGCCGTCTGCCAAACCCTAGAAATTAAAGGAGGCTGTGCATGGATGTAGACCTTATAGTATAAGCTCAGAGCCATGGCCTACACTGCAAGTCCCATACATTTATCTGTATGTACAATGGACACTCCATTTCATATACAATTGTGATTTTGGTATTTTTAAATTATTTTTGGCTTCCCACTCACTGGATATTTGGTGTAATTCCTTCCAGTAGAACAATGTTAACACCACCTATATGAGCAGTAGCACATGTCTCAGTCATCTTTTGGTGCAGTACATCTTTAGGAGGAAAGAGAAAATACTTTTATGAAATACAAAAAACAGTGAACTCTGCTGTACATGTCAACTGCCAAAATACAATGAAAGTTAATGTAAGTGTCACAATGTTTGATAACTATTAAATAATTTCACAATCAAATATTAGCTGCTGAAGAAAAGTTGGAAAATTGTAAGCTGCACTTTCACTTTCTAAAACTATTTTAATTGTATTTCAGTTTATTGACTTTTTAAATAAATGTATATAAAATATTGCTATGTGATGTTTCGGTATTTAGGCAATTACAAAGACCTGCTATTGCCTTGCTGGAAGACCTTTACTATTACTGAGTCAAAACAAAGCTAGACGTTAGTACACAGAAAATCCTCTCCTACCTTTCATTTTTTCTTTTAGTGTGAAACTTCCATGGATCCTCTTTAGCTCAGATTCCATTGTTAGTCCTCCAATGTCTGCTTCAAGGTGTGTGCGATTCATCATGCCTATTCCAAAAATTATTAGAGTCACGTGCTGAGGTTCAGAAGTAACCAGACTACGCTTCCTCTGTGCCTTGCTCAAGCTGCTATTGTCCTGTTCATTCTCAAATACAACTCTACATGCAGGTTCAGTAGGGCTCCGAACGCCTAGACAAATATATACCAATAATTCAGTGAGAACTTGAGTAAATTACTTACTGTGAAACCTATTAACATTTGTATTTGCAACTAGGAATCATTTCCTGTATAAGATGGTGATGTTTGGGTTAACCAGTCGTGTGTGACATCAGCCCAGTAACACTGTCACAACTGAGAAAAATCCAACACATTAATGACAAAAACAAGATATATAACTACAGATGATTTCATTACTGTATTACTAACCAACTGCTGAGCCCCTTGAACTAAAAATATTTGCTGAACATGGCAGGCTAGAAAGAGGATTTACTACACTGGCATGCCCAGGCAGCCACTTACCCTCTTTCATAATGAGCAGCAGACGCTGTGCCTAGTTATCAGGCATAGCTCTTTCTCCTTACAAAGTGGTGTGAGATTTTAGGGAAGTAAACCCCATAAAAACCATAGGAGATATTTGCCCCCCTATTTAATGGATCTATTTCCTACTATTCCTCACAATCCAATCTTTCACTTATTTAGGCCCTGATCTTGCGAACTCTTCTGCTCATACCCCTAGCTAATCTGAGTAGAACAGTCTATAGGACTGTACTTGAATTATACCTGTATAATTAATTATATGATTTCCTTAATATTAGATTTTCTTAATATTTCTGGTTAGTTTCATGTACAGAAAGTTCTGGTTATTTAGTTTTGAGTAATAAAGTTTCATCTTAAAAGCTTTAAGCATAACATTAATAGAAAAGTAATAATGGAATTTGCATATAGTGAAGATGCAGTATTAAGGATATTTATCCTTTGTATGCATCTTTGGCAATTAAATTGATTTCCTCTACTTCTTCCATATCTAACGGAAGCACCACAAGCAGTATAATAGTTTACCCTGCTTTTATCTTTTGCACTTTAAAGACATTTTTACAAAATATAGTATAGAAATTTGAGCTAGAACTTGAATTGCCAAATACATTTCTGGTGCCACTTAATTCAATAATAAATGTTCATGAACAAAAAGATATTTAGACCATAATGTCAATGCTCAATTCTTAATTTACTTTGTGGCACTCAGCATTGAAATATACTGCTGTGGGCACCCATCTTCTAAAGCTCTGGGAGAAGGCCTGACTCCAATTAAGTCAACAGCAGTTAGATATCAATGTAGTGAGTATTCTGTCCTCTTTATTTAAATCTAGATCTGTATAAAAGGTTGTGCAATTTTGCTCTGTGAAATCTCTGAGGAATTGCCTACACAAAGGTATAAGTAAGCACCAATGGGGTATAAATTCCAGTTTGCACCATCGTGTCACACACCAATTGGCCTGTATGGACCCCGCTGGTATACACTTTAAAAGTTTTTTAGCACATTAACCTAGTCCTTTTTCAAACAGTATAGATGTGTTTACACTTGCATTCCTCTTTTAAAATGAATGCAAATGAGGGATATCTTGTGCTTTATTTGCATAATCCCTTTTTGGAAGAGATTCTTTCAAAAGCAAAAAAACAGTGTAGAAGGAGCTCTTTCAAAAATAAACTCCATCTTTGAAAGAACCCTTCTTCCTATTTTGTTTCAGGAAGAAGGGTTCTTTCAAAGATAGTGTAGATGGGGTGCTTTCGAAAATAAAAATAAACCCTATCTTCAAAAGAACCCTTCTTCCTGAAACAAAATAGGAACAAGGGTTCTTTTGAAGATGAGGTTTATTTTCAAAACAGCCCCTTCTACATTGTTTTTTTTCCTTCAAAAGAATCTCTTCTAATGCAAATGAATCACAAGATATGTAAATCAATGCCTCATTTGCATTTTCTATTTCCCTCATTTGCATTCTTCATTTGAAAGAGGAATGCAAGTGTAGACACAGCCTATGTGTCTAACACATGACTACCTGAAATGTGACTCCACACCAAACTTGATTAAAAATGACTCCTTGCTCAGTCTGCTCCTTCACGTATTCAGTTATACCTATTCACTTTACTACAAAAGCTCTTGCATCTAACTTTCAAAGCTAAAATACCTACAGTAAAGCAAGCCGAAACCTGTTCTCATTTGATTAACAGAATTGTTAACTAAATTTTAACTACTGAGACAAATTCTTCCCTCAGTTGTACCTGTGCAAACCAAAGACAACAGGGCTGTTGCACAAGCATTCCAGAGAACATCTGAAAACAACAAAACTGTACAGGCAGAAAGGCAGAATGTTGTATCAAACTTAGAACAAAATGAAACTAGCTTGACTTTCAGATATCACGTGGAGTTTGCAGAGTTGGCAAACCCAAAGTCTGCAAATACGAACCATTTTGTTTGGCAGTCAATAAGATGCCAATCTAGAATCTTATAATTCCATGTTTACAGTAATTTTTCTGAGCAGAACTACACAGATATTGACAAGTTTTGGTAAATTGTTTAAGAATCTTCCCATAAAATCTATAAGAATCCATTACTACAAAAACCACCTGTGTAAATTATATTATTTTCAACACAAAATCATCTTACCTGTTGGCCCAAAAGGTTCAGATGATTTTTCTAAGATCCCTGTTGGATCAGAGATAAGCGAATAAAAATTGAGCAGTTTATACATATTTTGCCAGCACTCTGCAGAGGGCTCACTTTGTTCAGACACTGTGATTGAATCTGAGTCGTCCATATGAATGGTCATGTGATCAACTACATCCTTTGAACCCTTCCTGGATACTTTAGAAGTTCGTCTTTCTGATCTCCCAAGAGAATTCTTGTTTCGAGATTCTTTTTTATTGTTATCATTATTGGTTCTTTTGTTCTTTGCATTGTTTACTCTGTTGCCTCCATTGAGGCTTCCTCGGGAGCTGCGGCTAAAGTCAGAAGAGCGAAAGTCTCGATGTTTGCGGGTTTTGAAGGTAGGTGTTGGAGAGGCTGACCCAGCAGTGTATCTGCTAAGTTTGATGTCTGTCTGTGTGGCTTTAATATCATCTATCATTGTACTGAACTGATGAATAAGCCGGACCAGTGCCATATCTACATGCTGACTTATCGATTGGCAGGAAATTGTAAAATTACAATGAAAAGTATTATAGTAACGCTTGTTAAGGTCATGAAAAGAAAGGGCATTAGTGGAGTTCTGAGGTGTACACATCGACTTCTCCATTACAACAGCGCTAATGCTAAAAGTTTCCAACATCAATGCTGGCTTGAATTCAAGTGGGGGTAGATTGACAGCTCCTTGCCTACCAGGGGAAAAAAAAGATAGATAAAAAAAATATTCTTTTTAAAAAAAGGTAAGTTCAAAATTAAAGAGCTTTTATATAAAAAGTTCAATATATTAGTAACTTAATATTCAATTTCTTCAGCAGATCACCTTTGCACGATCATTTATGGACTTTTACCATACAGTTTTCCAATACTATATATTAGCTACAGTAGAAATAATGTAAGTGAGAAAGTCATTTTGCTTCAATATTTTATTCTATAAAATGTTTTAGTTTTATACGTATTTTGTCATTTTTACCATCCATTTTTGCCCAAGAAGTTTTGCAAAAAAGAAGAATAATGTTTTATTCAGTAAATAATAATTACATTATAGGTAAATGTCCTAAACTCTATGGCTACGTCTACACGTGCAGCCAACATCGAAATAGCTTATTTCGATGTTGAGACGTCTACACGTCCTCCAGGGCCGGCAACGTCGATGTTCAACTTCGACGTTGCTCAGCCCAACATCGAAATAGGCGCAGCGAGGGAACGTCTACACGTCAAAGTAGCACACATCGAAATAGGGATGCCAGGCACAGCTGCAGACAGGGTCACAGGGCGGACTCAACAGCAAGCCGCTCCCTTAAAGGGCCCCTCCCAGACACAGTTGCACTAAACACCACAAGATACACAGAGCTGACAACTGGTTGCAGACCCTGTGCCTGCAGCATAGATCCCCAGCTGCCGCAGAAGCAGCCAGAAGCCCTGGGCTAAGGGCTGCTGCCCACAGTGACCATAGAGCCCTGCAGGGGCTGGAGAGAGAGCATCTCTCAACCCCCCAGCTGATGGCCGCCATGGAGGACCCAGCAATTTCGACGTTGCGGGACGCGGATCGTCTACACGGTCCCTACTTCGACGTTGAACGTCGAAGTAGGGCACTATTCCCATCTTCTTATGAGGTTAGCGACTTCGACGTCTCGCCGCCTAACATCGAAGTTGGTGCCGCTACTTCGAAGTAGCGTGCACGTGTAGACGCAGCTTATGACTGTCTCTGTCTCCCATCCCCTCAGCCCTAGTTCCTCTCTCAAGACTTTCCTGTTTGTAGACCTCAGCCAGGTCTCTAATGTTGCACCTATATTTCTAAAATTCAAATATGAAGCTATCCAAATGCTTGATACACTCGCCAAATGAAAGCAAAATAAAAACTTAATGACAGACTGCTTTCCCATTCTGTGAGATTGTGTTTTAGAAAGTCAAATGGAACCTAATATGGGGGAAAAAATTCTGTATTTCTTACACATAAATATACTTTTAAAATAAATATTTAATATACCTTCGTGCTCTCTTGCTTTTTCTCTCTTTTGTTGTATCTGAATCAACAATATCTGCCCTCAGACAGTCCAAAGTCCCTGAGAATGAAAGGTACTCTCCAAAATACATTCTATAGCACAGTGGCACTTCATCTTGAGACTGAATTCCTGTGTGGCTCAGAAGAGGTTTGAAAACAACCTACAAAGAATATAAGATCTCTGAATTAGCTGTGCTGCCAGGATCTTTTTTTATATTTGTGTTTCTTGGCTTCAAAAATAAGCTTTACTTTTTTTATTATTACTTATCATAACACAAGGGTATTTGTGATAGGTGGACTATATAAATTGTAAAATAAAAAAAATTTCTTTTTAAATTTAATTTGTATTAAGAACATAAGAACGGCCATACTGGGTCAGACCAAAGGTCCATCTAGCCCAGTATCCTGTCTGCCGACAGTAGCCAATGCCTGGTGCCCCAAAGGAGGTGAACTGAAGACAGTGATCAAGCCATTTGTCTCCTGCCATCCACCACCAACAAAAGGCTAGGCACCATACCTTACCCCTTGCTAATAGCCATCTATGGACCTAACCTCCAAATATTTATCGAGCTCTTTTTTAAACTCTGTTAGAGTCCTGGCCTTCACAGCGTCCTCTGGTAAGGAGTTCCACAGGTTGACTGTGCGCTGTGTGAAGAAAAACTTTCTTTTATTAATTTTGAACCTGCTACCCATTAATTTCATTTGCTGTCCTCTAGTTCTTATATTATGGGAACAAGTAAATAACTTTTCTGTATTCACTTTCTCCAAACCATTCATGATTTTATATACCTCTATCATATCGGCCCTCAATCTCCTCTTTTCCAGACTGAAAAGTCCCAGTCTCTCTAGCCTCTCCTCACATGGGACCCACTCCAAACCCTTAATCATTTTAGTTGCCCTTTTCTGAACCTTTTTTAACACCAATATATCTTTTTTGAGGTGAGGAGACCGCATCTGCATGCAGTACTCAAGATGTGGGCGTACCACAGTTTTATAAAAAGGAAGTAAGATATTCTTCATCTTATTTTCTATCCCTTTTTTAATTATTCCTAACCTCCTATTTGCTTTACTGACTGCCGCTGCACACTGTGTGGATGTTTTCAGAGAACTATCCACTATAATTCCAAGATCCCTTTCCTGATCTGTTGTACCTAAATTTGCCCCCATCATATTATATGTATAATTAGGGTTATTTTTCCCCAATGTGCATTACCTTACACTTACCCACATTAAATTTCATTTGCCATTTTGCTGCCCAATCACTCAGTTTGCTGAGATCTTTTTGAAGTTCTTCACAATCTGCTTTGGTTTTGACTATCCTGAACAGTTTGGTGTTATCTGCAAACTTTGCCACCTCACTGCTTACCCCTTTCTCTAGATCATTGATGAATAAGTTGAACAAGACTGGTCCCAGGACTGACCCTTGGGGAACGCCACTAGTTACCCCCTTCCATTGTGAAAATTTACCATTTATTCCTACCCTTTGTTTCCTGTCTTTTAACCAGTTCCCAGTCCATGAAAGGATCTTCCCTCCTATCCCATGACCACCTAATTTACATAAGAGCCTTTGGTGAGGGACCGTGTCAAAAGCTTTCTGGAAATCTAAGTATGCTATGTCTACTGGATCCCCCCGTCCGCATGCTTGTTAACCCCTTCAAAGAACTCTAATGGATTAGTAAAACATGACTTCCCTTTACAGAAACCATGTTGACTTTTGCTCAACAAATCATGTTCCTCTACGTGTCTGACAATTTTATTCTTTACTATTGTTTCTACTAATTTGCCCGGTACTGACGTTAGACTTACCGGTCTATAATTGCTAGGGTCTCCTTTAGAGCCCTTTTTAAATATTGGTGTTATATTAGCTGTCTTCCAATCATTGAGTACCAAAGCTGATTTAAAGGATAGGTTACAAACCACCATTAATAGTTCCGCAATTTCACATTTGAGTTCTTTCAGAACCCTTGGGTGAATACCATCTGGTCCCGGAGACTTGTGACTGTTTAGCCTATCAATTAGTTCCAAAACCTCCTCTAATGATACTTCAATCTGGGACGGTTCCTCAGATTTGTCACCCATAAAAGATGGCTCAGATTTGGGAATCTCTCTAACATCCTCAGCTGTGAAGACTGAAGCAAAGAAATCATTTAGTTTTTCCACAATGGCATTATCTTCCTTGATTTCTCCTTTTATGTCTCTGTTGTCCAGGGGCCCCACTGCTTTTTTAGCAGGCTTCCTGCTTCTAATGTACTTAAAAAACATTTTACTATTGTTTTTTGAATTTATGGCTAACTGTTCCTCGAAATCTTTTTTGGCTTTTCTTATCACATTTTTACATTTAATTTGGCAGTGTTTATTGATGTTAAAAAGTACAGCTCCAAGACTTAGAGAGATAAGAAATGTAGAGATCCTATCTATCTACACCTAAAAGCCCAGTAAAACTCCAATGATTCATGTTTACTTCAGCCACTTGATGCTTTAAATTTATAGTTGGACATGGAGTTTTTATCCAGTTGAAGCCCCAGTTTTTTGACTGAATGGGGAAATAAACCTGCAGAGGAAATCCTTCCACACAATAGTCGCAGATCCAGTATATTTTAAATCTAGTTTTTCAGATTTAAAAGGAACTGCCCTTTTGGTCCTCACTCTTGGAAATATTAGGAGACCCTCTCAAAGCTTTTTTGGGACTTCTGTCCCCAGTTATACTGTAGGATACAGCACAAGGCAGAACAATATGACTAGTATATGTTTTACATCGTTTTATCTAACATATTCCTCCCAACAAACTTCAAAACTCAATTAAATACCCACTTGGGCATCTGCAAGTTGAACAGCAGGAAATCCCTGGTTACCCTCTTCCACTCCAGCAATGTCATCCTGACTGGTGCTATGCTGAGAATGTGTCCCATCCAAAGTGTTCTGGTCACTAGACAGAACAGTATTGAAGTCTGAAGCGGAGGGTATTGTAGGAAGATTTGGTGCAACACCTACAAAATAAATCCCTGTATGAACACTCCATATCACCACACCAAGTTATCACTCACAGCTAAGTGAATTTACATTGTCTCCACAAAGAATAAAATTCATGAAAGGATAGTTATGCAAAAACAATTGGAATACATATTAGAAGTCAAGTGGTAGCTGTGTCGATCCCAAAAATCTTAGAGAAACAAGGTGGATGAGGAAATGCAAGGAACTGCATAATTCAGGGAAAACTCACAGCTACTCAGTATCTTTAAAGTTCAGCCACAGTTAACAATACCTGTTGGAAGGCTGTTGTGTCCAGACTTGGTGTTGGGAGACTCTTGTACCACACCTCCTCTGTTGCCAACAGCATTTGACATCCAGTTATAGAAACTCACAGATGAAGGTTCAGATAGTAAAGGGTGTTCAGATAACATGTCAGTGGCTACAGTATTTCCTGCATTAATAAAACAGTAAAGTTAAAGATAAAATTGTACACAACACAATATACAGATCATGAAAAACACATGAGGTATCTGGTGGTGAAGTGCATCCCCAAACATAGATTTCAAAGCGTAAGGACAGGCCTATGCTATGGGGAAAAAAAATCAATTTAGGATATGCAACTCCAGCACTGAGAATTCTACAGGTGGCGCTGAAATATCTTAAATCATTTTTTTGCTACTGTCCCCACAATGGAAGGTTGACAGGAGAAACTCTCGCGTTGACTTCCCTTATTCCTCACAACTGCAAGGAGTGCCAGGATCGACAGCAGTGCCCTGATCCTTCGATTTAGCATGGCCTCACCAGCTGCGCTAAATCAAATCTGGGAAGATTGACTGCCAGTGCATCCATCTTCTTGATAAGTATGGGCAAGCCCTGAGCTCCAGCCTGAGCTGCAAGTTCAAAGTTCTATCCATATAGCTATTTTTAGACCCACTAACACACACGGGATAGTAAGAATATATAAAATTAAAGCTTTTTTCCCCCCCAAACTTGTATTTATTTGGCTGTCTTCTCCCTGAAACCTTCCATACATCAGTGTAGGGTCATCAAAAGACAAGCAACATGAAGAACCTATGAGATCTTACTACTGTAAAGCATCTAGTACGACGAAGCCTCAACCCTGTTCAGAGACTGCTACCATAAAATCAACAGGAAGAGATGTGGGAGGAAGGTGTTAAAATATAGCAGTCACCATTAGGCACTGCTCAGATGTGGAAATATCCTAAGACAGTTGTGATCACCTTTGTGAAAGCATTGCATCTTTTATTATTATTATTATTATTATTATTATTATTATTATTATTACCCTATACTAAGTTGGAAAAAACCCTCCAGACATAGCATGTACAGTACCTGTTCTTGTTAAAGAATTACTTTTAACTGCTGTAGTACTCCTTTGAGGAGTCCCTTCAAGAAGATTATGCAAACTAGGAAAACTTCCAGTGAGGTAGCTGAGTAGGCTCTCCTTTCTTGGACTTTCCTTGACTGGCATTCCAGAGCGGCCAACATGCACTGGTGAATCTGTGGCGGTGTCTCCACTAGTGTAGCTCAGGGAGTGGTAAGGATGTATACCCTTTGACATAGAAAACACCAATACTAAATGTTAAGCAATCTATGAATATATAACTAAAAGGAAATAAGTAACTATTAAGTGCTATGAACACTTAATTAAGCTCAAACACTATTTTGTTTCAGGAAGAAGGGTTCTTTCCAAGATGGGGTTTATTGTCAAAAGAGACCTGCTTACACTACTTTTTTTCTTTTGAAAGAATCTCTTCCGAAAAGAGATTATGCAAATGAAATAAGTAAATTGGTACCTCATTTGCATTTTCACTTTGCCTCATTTACATTCCTCTTTCAAAAGAGGAATGCAAGTGTAAACACAGCCATGCACTACTAGAGGTATCTGAGATACATTTTATTGAGTGCTCCATTTCAGGGATACATGTGCCCCATGCATCTGTGATCAGAGATTTTCAGTAACAGTGTCCAGTCAGTTCATGTACTTGCTCCAGATATGCTAAGACTCCTTACCAAAGAGGTATAGACCTGCTAGACGAACCACCCTTAGTTCCTTCTCTGAAGTTCCGCAAGATGAAACACCAAACCAGAGAGGAAGAAGAGCAAATGTTGGTGTTGTAATAATGGGGCCTACAGGTTTACCTAAATTGTGAACTCAACTGTAAAAATTAACTGAAAATTCATAAAATATCATAAACCTACAATGCATGCTGACAAAAAGTGCAAAAACAATATAAACACCGAACTCGTTTAAACAGAAGGCTTACTGATACAGTTCAAGAACTGTGTTAAGATTATCTTTGGTAAACAAGAAAACTACAGAATCAGAAACTAGTGAACCAAAAGCAATGTGTCACAAACTAGGTTCAGCTGCCTGACAGTGAGATAATGAGCTATTTAGGGGAGAAAATGCTGGCTAAATGAAAGATCAGATGGGGATGGAAAAACTCCATCACCATGGAGCACTGTTTTGGGCTCTGTTACTGAAAATCTGCAGTTCAAGGGAGACGTGTACTTGAAGTGGCGTATCCTTAGAGATCCTACTTAACGAACCAAAGAATCAAAGACTACTCTCAATACGACCATTATTATGCTATTGTCATATGGCTTAACCAAACTCTGACAGCTTCTCTTCTTCATTGCCATAACTTCTGTGACAGTGGGGATTAAATCTGTAAGTGGGAATGTCAGAATCTGCTACTCTGACTGCAGAAAGTGGGGACCCGCAAAAACTTACACACCTTACTTATACATAGGCTTTACCTTGAACACTTCTCAAAGTCACAGATCCCCTGCACCCTAGAATGTATGCTGCCACCACCCAGGTAAAACAAAACCCCCTTAACCCAGGAAGATACACCTGGGATTAAACTTCCTAGGGGCTCCCCAATCTCTTAACCCTCCCTCCACAGACAGCTCAGACATAAAAAGTGTAGTTTAGTAACTGGCCAATTGGTCTAAGGCACAGACTCTTCTTAGGACACAGGATCAGATCAATTGCTTAAAAACAGTGATTTATGCACAAAATGAGAGAAAATAAATCATGGGCTGCACGCAGAGAAGAATATTTCCCTGGGACTCAGCTTAAAAGTTGCAGAGAAAAAAATCTCAAAATCAAACAACAAAGCAAAAGAAACAGTGCAGCAAAGAACAAAAAGTAGCAAGCAAACAGCATTAGCCAGTCCAACCAAATTCAGAATATTCTAACCTGATTGTGTCTAACTACAGATTTCCCTTTTACTTACATCTCTATGAATGATCTTGAGATGGTCAGGATATTTATGATATTCATTCCAATTGCCTGGGAGACATCTTCTCCCTCAGTCTTTTCTCTCTGCCTTCCCAGCAGATAAAAGCCCCATAAACTGTAATTGTTCTCAGTTCAAAAAAGTCACTCCAGTCCCATTGGCTCACCTGGGCTCAAGGTATCTCCGGAAGAGACTAACCCCTTCCCTACTCATTCATGACAGGAGAGTGTGAATTCCCTGCTTCTTTTAACACTTTAAAATCTTGTTACTATTATCTGCAGAACAAGTGTCACTTTTAGCTTATACCATCACTTGGAACAAAAATCAAGAAGGATCACTCAAAAGAATATCTGTATAATTTATTTACAGAAAATGTGATGAGAGTCTGCAAGTATAAAGTTATCAGTGACAGAGACTTTCCACATCATAACCCTAAATTGCATGTTCTAGCCAGAAACTTCCAATTTGTTCACATAACCACATATTTTATCCTAAATACAACTACATGCACCCATACGCCCTGGAATCCACTAAGTAATGTAAGTGGATGGTTTTTTTGAAAGTGAGGTCCTAAGCTGAACTGCTAGCAGAAAGAAAAAAAGTTACAGTGCATAAATACACTTTTCTACAGTTTTGGGGACACAAAATACAGTTTTCTACAATTATTTTGGGGACACAAAAATCAAAAACTTAAAGTATATATAGTTCCAAACAATACACTTCTCTTTCCCCGTATTTTTGAAGCTACAGTATAAACTCACCTTTATTTTAAGAGCAGAATCACTATGTGTATGAGTCTTGGATAATTTCCTCATGATCTCAGCCCCAGTTACAGGCCCAGAAGAAACTCCAGTAGGTGGAGGACGGTTAGCTGTTCCTTCCAGGAGCATTGTGTGTTCACTGACTGTAGCTGAACCATGTAACAAATTGTACAAATTAACTACACATGAAAGAAGTCCAAGAGTATCTATTATTATGTTTACTTACTTCCAAGCTGTCATGGACACATCTTGCATTTTGACACACAGATGGCAGAGAAGCTGATCTAAGCAAAATCTAACAAAGAACAAAGCTCCATGCATGTGCCAGCTGACATTTATACAAGAATAGCTCTCAAGCACGTTGTGAGACTACTAAGACAACCTTTAAAATTTGATATCACAGAAAAAAAAGCTATTAAAGTCAGACACACAGTTACAACCTTCTTAAGTGCATGACCTAAGTCAACGAAGTCAGAAACAGCAAAAAACAATAAGTTAAACGTGCATGAGGCAACTGATTAAGATGAAGCATTTGATGTTACCAAATACGACTGAGGAAGGAAGAAAATCAAGTGTCATTTCTTCAAGACAAGTAACAACTCCAATGCTAGTTAAAACAAAGTACACTGAATTGAAGTGAGGACCAACAAAAGCGTTCCTGTGCGCATCACTATACTGGTGCATGATACTCTCCCACCAACATAGCTATAGCCGCTCACTGGGATGGTTTAATTATCCTGGTAGAAGAACTCTCTCATGCCAGCACAGAGTGGCTACATGGGAGAACTTGCAGCAGAGCAGTCCTACACCTTTGCATTGTAAGCCTGTAGTGCAGACATAGCCTTAGAAGATAAATAGTTTCATGCTATATTATCATAAAAGTTTTCTTTAAAAGTATTATTTTTTCTCAAGTCTTTTGTACAGAGCATAACTGCAATATGAATGTACCTGCATCAAACTCAAACTCCGCTCCATCTGCACTTGTGTCGCTCTGAAGACCACCTCCACTGTCCAATCCAACTCCATCCTCATGCTCATGGTGTGCAGTTGTCTGGGGTTTCAGTGGCTGAGCTGGTCTGTGTAAGCTAACTCCTTTGAAAGCTGGTGTCACCACAATGAATTTCATCCACTGTCTAGCAAGTGCAACTAGACCTTTCTTTAAAGTCACTAATGCAGGAAGGCCATCACTCTAAAAATAGATACATACTACAGCATCTTAACATAACCCTAACTTTTCAATTTACAAAGCATTTTCTGATCATGCGGAACATGATCTCAAATAAAAGCTTCTGATGAATTTATATTTCTGCAGCTTTCACATCCAAAAATGAGAAATGTACATTTTCAAAGAAAGCTGAAACCTGACATAGAAAGGCCAATACATTAAGGCTTTTTTAAAAATCTACTAGTTAAATTTATTGTGACTCCCATAATTTATAAATAACTAAACAACAGACTATACACTATTAATCCCTATATAAAAGTAACTAATGAGAATATTACTGTTTTTGTAGAGTTACTTGCATTAACATGCTTTAGACTACATGCTACACTCTAATTATGTGCACACTATTTACTTCTTTAAAGGATAACTCACCAGGGTAGCATCCTCAATGATGGAATAATTTGCCTGATGAAGATAGTGATGCAGTATATTACAAAGCAAACATGAAGGGTTTTCTTGTAGGAAACGAGCCACTTTAGTCAGTCTGTTGTATTTGCTTCTCAAAGGGAAGTGCATGCTTTTATTCTGGAATAAATATTTATACATATATATATATATATGAAATGCATGCATGTTATAAACCTCTGTGTCACCAAACACCACCCTCATATAAGAGAGCACAGAGCTCACTTGCAGCTGGTACTGTTGTTTGCAGTGCTGATGTAGCCATGCTGGTCCCAGGAACAGTAGAGAAACAAGGTGGTTGAGATAAGCTTTTGAGCTACAAAGACCTGTTACAGAGCTCTGTGTAGCTTGAAGTTTTGTCTCTTTCACCAAGAAAAGTTGGACCCCTAAAAAATGCTCTTACTCACCTTGTCTGTCTGAGTTTCAGCTGGTTTGAACAGCTGAGCGTACTGCAACAAACTAATGCCAAAATCTGTATCTTAAAACAGTTATATAAAATATCACTATAAAAACTTCTCATTATTAATATTGTTGTCTGATATATGTATGGAGAAAAAATACAAAAATGGGTGTGTCTGCTAGGCAGGGCTAGGTAACTTCTGACAAAGGTATGTGGCTCTGCCACGTTGATGGTTCCTTCAAGATATATTAAGAAATGTGGTATCTTTTACTATATTTTTTGTCACAGAATAGCAAATATCCTGCTCTGTCAATGGGAATGGTTATAGAAAATATTTATATCTCTAGACAGATTTTCTTTAAACCTTCTGCAATACTGTGGTGTCATTGGAGTTTGACACTTCCTTGTAAAGCAGACAGAAAAGAAATGTTTCTTCAAGATACATTAAGAAACAATGGTGCTGCATTTACTTAAAAGCCATCAAGCTAAGATGGGAAGGAGACAGTCACTCAAAGTCTCAGCATGGAGAGGAGATTTCAGGAACACATCAGTTCAGTTGCATTTTAGCCAACATGAGATAGTGAAGAAACCAGCATGGACCTTCTTTCACCAGAACACTTATGAATATTTCCTCACAGCTGGAATGAACTTTATTTTGAGAGAGAATCTATACAAGAATTTATTTCAAAAGTTCCATGAACTACAAAAGAGAGGGGGGAAAAGAACCTTAAGTTATTATTCACATAAAGTGATTAAGAAACGGAGCACTTCGGTCTTTGTGGGAGGTCCAACTAGAGTGTGCTCAGCCATATTTCTGGAAGGTAGACTGTTAAGGAAACTAACTGGAACTAAATCCGTAGTTTGTTGTGTTAAGTCATAGCGACTAGAAAGCACTTTTTCCTTTATTTGGGACCCTTTTTAAAAAAACTGTCCTTTATACCTGAAATCAGTCAAAATCCTACGTACTTTTGTTAATAATCTTGTTGTATTTTCATTCTAAACCAACCAGTGATGGTACTTGACTCACAGGAATTGCTAACTCCAGTTAAAGTGCTAACCTGTGAATTTTGTCCCTTTGGAGCCGCGGTGTCCAACCAGTTCTGAGACAGACCTAGCCACATTATTCTGAAAGTATGTTTTGTCTAAGCCAAGCAGTCACACTCAACTGGCCAAAAAGCAACATGTGTCTAGCAGGTTGGACACCACAGCTTTAGAGAAGCAAACACACTGAATTATTCCTCTGAATGACTAAGAGATAAAAATACTGTAGAGCACACCATTTTGGGAAAATGTGGGGGTGTTGGGATCATCTTGCCAGGTGTACTCAAGCTGATGTCTAGGCACCCAAGATTACAAGTAGGCAATGATACAAATCGTCACTGGTCTGGATTGCATTTCACAAAGTGACACTATGAACTACAAGCTTTAGTCTTTTCTGTCTGCTTTACAAGGCAATGTCAAACTCCGATGACACCACAGTGTTGCAGAAGATTTAAAGAAAATCTGTCTACAGATATAAATATTTCCTATAACCATTTCCATTGACAGAGCAGGATATTTGCTATATGGTGACAAAAATATATTACATATATTACTACTCTATATAATATAGAGTAAAATATACTACAAACTGCAATTACATTTTAGAATCTGAAAGTCTGAAGAAGTCGGTCTTACCCATGAAAGCTCATTATCTAATAAATTTAATTTGTTAGGCTTTAAGGTACTAAAGGACTGCTTACATTTTAGAAGTTCAGATATGGAATACAGAAATTAATTCCTCCTCAGAGCAAACAAATTAATTGTTTACTAACAGCTAAATGCTAGAAGATGCCACACTAATATAAATTTTTCTTGTAGTATAATATTGTATTGAAGTTTCACGGAGGTGAGGTCATTTAAATTAAGGGATAGGTAACTGTAACAAGTGTTAATCTGGTAGATCGAGGTGTCCAATACATTTTCCACTCACCACGTGTGGCAAATAGGACACTATGTTTTGGTGAATATGGGGGATGGCCTACCCATGGCTTTTGGACGCTTTAAATGTGGCTCCTTCTAAGAACTGCATGCAGGGAGTGCTGTCCACCCGTCTGCACACTCACCCCACCACTTGGTGAGAGAAGTGCATGGTGGCCCCAGTGGTGCCCCTGGTGAGTTGTCACCATTGAATTAGAATGGGGAGTTCATGGTGCCTGGCGCTGGGGGAGGGCGTTTAGTTAGAATGGGAGGTGGGGGTGCCTGGTTCTGGGGGAAGGAGAAGGCATTTATTTAGAGCAATGGTGGAGGGGGCTGTGAGTGCCTGGCTCTATAAAGTTTTGCATAATATAATGTGGTGAATATGGAAAGATGACAACCACAAGTGTGACTATCTTTCAATTCCTGTTAGACACTGCTATGCTAGATCTTGCAACAGCAGACAAGGAATCTCTGAAAAACCTGCATACCAATGAGAGTGATTTACTGAAATGGAAGAAAACAAAGCCTACTGCAAATATCGGGGTAATGTACTCTCTGCTACACAAGCAACCTAAATTCTGTTTCAAATCCCCAAATTTCTGGAGCTCAATTATGCTAAATTTGTCAGAAAAAGTACATTTCTGATCAATCAAATAAATGCCAAACAGACATTTTAGTGAATTAAATATTAAAGTAATACTGTTGATACAGTAGGTCTTACAATAGTTTGATGTTGAACTGAACTCAGATCTCAAATTTTGAATGTTTTTCAGCTGTATATGAAAAAACAATTATTTTCAATATTTCATTTGCCATAGAATTGTGTGCTAATACTTACACTTTATAGAAAGGCTATGTCTATACAACAGCATTATGTCAAAATAACACATTCTACAATAGTTATTTCTAAATAGCTAATTTTGAAATAATGCAGCTATACACAATAATGCACTCTGAAATAGCACCCAGCTATTTCAAATTAGCATGTCCAGACACACAGGCTACGTCTACACTCAGTGATCTTTCAAAAGAAGTCCTTCCAGATCTCTTCTGAAAGAACTTCTTTCAAAAAAGTGCATACACACACAAAAATATAGATCAAAAGAGTGATCTGCTCTTTCAAAAGAGAGCATCCACACAGCCGCTGCTCTTTCGAAAGAACAGGCCAGGGATCAAAAAAATCAAGTGCTATGAGGACTGCTCTCGCAAAAATGAAGGGCTCATGGAGCATCTACCACACATTCTTCTAAAAAAAGCTTTCAAAAGAAGGCGCTTTTCCTGAAACGGGAGTGGAAGAGCACTTTCGAAAGGATTGCAATGTTCTTTCAATTTAATTTTGAAAGAATGCTTTTTATGTGTAGACTCTCCACAGGATACTCTGAAGGAGCCCCTTCTTTCAAAAAATATTTTGAAAGAACTTGCAAGTGTAGACGCGGCCCCAGTGTCTATTTCAAAATAGTGCCACTGGATGCCATCACAGCTTATTCTGAAATAGTGCTATTCCCTGTCTTAAAGGTACCTATTTTGAAATAGCTATTTCAAAATAGGTGTTATTCCTCCAGAAATGAAGTTTACAAGACACAAAATAACGTGCCTGCTATTCTGAATTAATTTTGAAATAGCATGTGCAGTGTAGGTGCTAGCAAAGTTATTTCAAAATAACAGCTGTTATCTTGAAATAACTTTGCTGTGTAGCCATAGCCAAACTGTCCAGTAATAAATGAAGTTTTTGACACTTGGGTAAGGTAACATGGGGCCTTTGGTACCCAGGAAGTGATTATACTTTTATAAAAAAATACTGGAGGATGATGGGTATAGGAAAAGCAAATGAAGGGAATAAGATCAATTTTAAATATTTAGTTCCCTGTTCAAGCAACTACTTCACCTGTCTCCATCTGACATTCCAAGTCCAAAAATTCTTTGGCTACATCAACTAATACCAAGCAATACACTGCCTGGGCACAACAAAAATAATGTGCAAATTCACATGTTTTCTATTAGGTTTCAGTCTGTAGCCACAAAGATTCAGTGGATAGTTCACACATTCACAAAACCACTGTTGCAGACACCAAATCAGCTCGTGTGGGACCTAATTATCTTCATTTCACAATGATATAAAGATATTGACTTCAATTAGAGGGCACTATTTATGAACACCAGTTTGAAGGAGAACCAGGACCATTTTATTCACAGCTAGAAACTTCTGCAATAGAAGTTTAGGTTCTGCATCCAAATCACAAGGAGCAAATTCTATGGACAGTTCAACAAGCACAGGATTTCAATAGAAAGTAAAATATTAAAAAAAGCCAGATAATAAAGAAGGTGTGTTGCCCATGCTTGGTTTATGTCTGTTGACCTTATTTTTCAGTGAGTCACCAACCTCTAATGCCTCTGTCATTATGCAACCCATCACAGCACAAATCCTTAGAGTTCCTTCTGTTTCTAATTTGTTTAATGAAGACTTCAGTTGATCAATGGGAACAAGCCATGCACCAACAGCAGGGGTTGCAGTGCTAAGTAGGTTCAATTGCCTATTTGAAGAAAAATTAAATATTGAAAAAACAGATTTCAAGTTGAGCAATAATTATCAGTAATGTTTGCTGATGCAATTGTGCATTAGTTTAAGTTGGATGTAACCTAACCAGTTAGACTCAAAGTGAAACAAAGCAACCTTTATTGGCTTAAAAAAATTTAAGATATACAGAACAGCATTATTCATATTTAAAACTGGTGCCAATATAAAAATGCAACTCTAAGCACCAGAAACACACTAATACCCTCCCCTCACTCCCACTACAGATCTCTTCTTCTTCCTCTTTTCTGGCATAAGGTAATGGGATTTTCAATGTGATAGACAAGTCACATGAATGGGAGTCATGCAAGAATGAACAAGTGGTTTTGACAGATAGGAAGTGGAAAGAAGATGATACACTTTCTTCTTCTTTCTCAAACAAGAATCACCACTTCCCCTAAACAATTTCATTACCTCATCATAAAAAAAAAAAAAAAATCAGTGAATGTTACAATAAACATTCAAGATGGAATAAAATAATTATTTATTCTTTAGCTAGTCAAAAACCTTTGCTGTATTTTACACCCAAAACCATATGTAGCTTCGGTTTTGGTAGCTCCACCTTTTTAAGTGATTACAATTGAAAACAAAATATTTTCCTGAATATTTTTAAAAGTGATTTAGGAGCTTAAATTTCATCAACTTTTGATAACACCAAGAGCTTGCTTCTACAAAAGCAAAAAAAGCCCAGAATACCTTGTGAACACCTCCACTCTGTATACTAACTCCCTGCACTTATTACACACTCATAGAGTGAGTTTGTTTTAACTTAGTACACTTTGGAAAAGCATTAAGCTACAATGCACAAATGCAGTCATTGCAACTAAGGCGATGTCTACACTACCAGAGACATTCGATTTTATTAAATTTCATTTTATAACACTGGGTTTCATGAATTCAATTTTGAGTATTCTCATTTCCCCACAAAGTCAAGGTAGTGCTGCCACACTGAATGGCCAAACAATGACTGCTGCAGCAGTGCTTTGTGGGAACCTATCCTATACTTCCTTCAGTCCTGCATTCTGTACCCTCCTGCTGGGCCCTGCTGCCCATCCACCACTGGCAGCACTCAACCCTGCTGTCTGGTTCCTGGGTCCCCCCAGCTTGGGGGGAACTGGGAAACTGACGAGTGCTGCTGCGCCTGGCTCACTGGAGCCAGGAGCTAGGTGCAGCAGAAAGCCAGATGCAGCAGCGCCAGTCAGTTTCCTGGCTCCTGCAAGTGGCAAGGATCCGGGAGCTAGGTGCAGCTGCACCAGTCAGACTCTGCAGGCTAATGAATTTGATTCAAAGACATGGCGCTTCCACACCAGCCTTCATGTGAACTTTTAAGTTCGAGCTTGACACTACACCCAGCTGGATTCAATGATGTTACGCTGATACTAGTGCTCCCTAAATCGAGCTAATGGTATTTAAAGTGAAGAAAGTCACTTGGTACAATCAAGCTAACTGCCTTAAATTCGAATTTATCTGGTAGTGTAGATGTAGCCTAAGACTATGCTCACAGCAGCATTAATGAAGAGTAGTTCACACGCTTTAACTTCGCACCCTAGCTTACTGCACAAGTTTCCTCAAGTAGTCAGGCTCTTAATTACCTAAAACTACCTTTAGAAAATGGAATTTTAAACAGTTCTGTAAACATTACTATTTCTTATACTTTCACTATGTTCACTATTTAGTTATTTTTAATTCCGATTGAAAAAAAAAGATAAAAAATATATTTCTACATAATGACAACAGCTATACAGGCATTCCCTTACTACAGAGACACTGATTTTGTCTGACCTAAATCCCCACATTTTGTCATTATCCAGTAATAGAAACAGCAACGATGATTACAGAGGCTGCACTCATAAGGTACCAAATATGACAACATATAGAGCTGCTCCTTTTATTTCTTATAAGTCTGAGGAAGTTATACCTGGAAAATATATGGGCAGGAGCACGCACATTAGTGGGAGCGGCAAAACTAAACCAAATTTCTTTGATTGTCAGCTTCATGCTGCAGGAGTCAGGTGGGGGAGGCATTAGAGGAAGATCTTTCTTCAGATCATCAGATTCAACTCCTTCATCCTACACAAGAAGAGGTACAAGGAAAAGAGGTAAATCGTTTTCTGAAGGCAGTAACTGCTTAACAGAAAAGCACATGATATACTGCCTGCCAAAAAGTAAAATTGTATATGACATTTAGACAAAGAGAAACAAGATACATGTCCCATACTATTACCAAAGATCATATTTGGATGCAACCTTCAGAAAGCTGCTGTTTTAATCATGTACGAAGATGCTCTAAATTCAATAAGCACAAATGTTTTTAAGGTTCTACTAAAAATAATTTTGCGCTATAAGTAGCAACTGCTAAAAAGAAGAACCCACAGACAAATACCAAAGGAAATAATTTACAAGGGCATGCACCTACCTGCTCGTCTGAAACTGAATTTCCATTTATGTCTGAAGAGGGACTTCTGTCACAAGGAAGATTATCATCAGACACGTCAGTATTATAACCGCTACCAGTTGGAGAATCTGAAGAATTGTTGGATGCAAGCAATCCACCCCTCTCTGTGGCATTAGATTTACCCATGACTCCAAAAGTACTATATAAAACAGCTCCAGATTGTCTTCCTCCTGTAAATACAAAGAGTAAATTTGTTTGTAAAACTCTGTTTGTTTATTTTATTTTCACAAACTTTGAAAAATAGAGAATTTGTCAATTTTCTATTCAAATCTCACGTAAAACACGTAATTCCTCTTACTCTCACACACACTTTTGCTGTACACTTTGGCTAAAATCTATATTTTAGATTAAGTGAATTTAATAGATATTTTTCAAAGAGTTCATGTCTCTTCAAAGCAATTTGACATGTCTTCCATCTTACTGAAACACTAAACATACAATCTACTGGAGAGAACAATTCAGATGCAGAAAACATTTAGGCTATATCTACACTAGCACACTACGTCGAAGTAGCCTATTTCGACGTTAGGACATCGAAATAGGCTACTTTGACATGTATCGTCTACACGTCCTCCAGGGCTGGTGCCATCGACGTTCAATGTCGAAGTAGCGACGTGGAACATCGAAAGGAGCCGCCCCGGTAGGAAATGCGGAGCGTCCACACACACAAGCGCTCCCCGTCGAAATAAGGGGCCAGCAAAGCCACAAGCCGCTCCCTTAAAGGGTCCCTCCCAGACACACTTGTCAGCTCTGTGGGTCTTGTGCTGTGCAGGGCAACTGGTTGCAGACCCTGTGCATTCAGCACAGGCCCCCAGCTGCAGCAGCAGCAGCAGCCAGAAGCCTGGGCTAAGGGCTGCTGCACATGGTGACCATAGAGCCCCGCAGGGGCTGGACAGAGCATCTCTCAACCCCTTTGCTGATGGCTGCCATGAAGTACCCCACTATTTCGAAGTAGCAAGAAGCGGATTGTCTACACACGCCCTACTTCGACGTTGAACGTTGAAGTAGGGCACTATTCCCATCTTCAGATGGGAATAGCGATTTCAACGTCTCACCGCCTAATGTCAATTTCAACATCAAAATGGCACACGGCATGTGTAGACACGACGAGTGCTATTTCAACGTTGTGCTGGCTACTTCGAAGTAGCCGGCTAGTGTAGACGCACCCTAAGACTATTTGTTTCATAAGAGTGAGCTCCCCTCTGGAAAACAACAAGGCTCCAAACCTGCAAGCAAACTCCTACTACAGGTGTGATGGTAGGATCATGGGCCAGGGGACTAGTTATATTACCAATATAACTAGTTATATTACCAATATAACTAGTTATATTACCAATTACTCTCAGTTTCATAGACAAAAGCTTCTTAAATATCCTTTCAGGGTGAAATGAACCTAACATTTTAACCCTTAAAAAGTTACTCTATCTAGTAAATGTCATTCTGGGTTAATTATACGGGCAATTATACAAGCTTATTTATTATAGAATTCATTGCATGAAGTATGTACATGTACAAAAATATAAACTAGTTAATACTACCTATATTCAATAACTTTTAAAATTAAATATGAAGATTAGAAACTTGAAACACCCAATGAATCATTTAATTAATTACATTAATAGTAACTAACATTGATCATGTAGCTTTACCTTTTATTGTTAAATTTTCAATTCCACATTCAAACATTATCCATCCCCACCTCTCTTGGCTGGGACCTATGCGAGTTACATCTGGAACAGCTTGCTGATCAGTTTCATCTACAAAAGTAAACTCATCCAACTCTTCCAAAGTAAAGAGAACTTTTGATTTCTCAAAAGGAATCGCTGTTATTGCACATGTCCCAATATCTGTAAAAACAAGTAATTTATTGTTTTGTTATATAGACAACAGAAAATTAATACATGGCAGCACATTTTTTCCTTAATTATAGATGGTTTGTGGGTTCTGGGGCTTTTTTTGCATGTAGCAATAATAAATAAAACTGACTGTGCATTAAGAGAAACTACTGAAAGCAACTTAACAAGGATCAGAAAATTAAATTAAAGCCCAAATATATTTTCTATGTTAAAGATTCTGAATTCATCAAAATGCAATGCTATATAAAAATGTTTGTGACTGCTTTTTAAAAATTGACTTGTGACTGGCTACAGCCTCTGAGACACTTAAGCTCTATAGAAAAATCTTGTTACAGAAAATTCCAAGGTAATACTTTTCAGTTTGCAAATGATAAATGAAATAGTGATATTGATGATGTCCTCTCAAATAAAAGGGAAGATTTAAAAACCATACTACTTTTGTATGCCATGAAGTCTGTTGTTTGAGTCCACTATGTTTTGAGGGTATTTTCAAAAACGCATCTCCAGTGCAAATACAAGGTTTATTTAGTGATGAGTATGAATACACTCCAGCCCATGTTGTAAATGTATAATGCACATAAGCAGTTCCACTGCTTGCTATCAGTTATAGAAATTGCTAAGAAAACAAATCCAAAGCAGACTATATTAAATTTGTTATTACTTTCTTTGAAGTCAGATCCAAAATGAGAGTCAGACCCTCAAGTTGTATCAAAAAATTGGAGGAGTTAACCAAAGTAACATATGACTTAAATGAACTATGAAGCTCTGGTGAAACTCTGTCACTAAATGGATGCTTAAAACTAATCAAATAACAGTGAGAAAGGCATTTGTGAAACGCTACTTCTCACCAATGAAAATCAATGGAATGTACTCACTAATGGGTATTGCATTTTAAATGAAAGATAGGATGAGATGTCACAATTTGGAAAGCAGCTCTAATTACTGAGACAACTCAAATACATTATTTCATTCAAAAGTTAGAAGTAGAAAAACTGTAATCTGATTAAACCTTCACTATTCAAAGTGCCTCAAAACAGAAGTTTCCATGCACATGAGCTGTGCTTTTTTTGTGCCAGTACTTGCCAGTACTGAGTACCGGCACCTCGACAGACCCAACCGTGAGATTGGCTCTCAATTACCTTATACTAACCAGAAAAAAAAAAAAAAAAAAAAGCATTGCTTATGAGTAAACCAACCTGTTGTATCAAGGCCTCTAAGCTGTCCATGAACACGATGAATGTTCAGTTTAGCAGCAATTTCTTTTCCTTTTTCTGCTCCAGCATTTGATCTCAGTGAGCCAGAAGACTGGGGCTGCATTTTACTGGTATGGATGTACCGATCAAATGTTACTGAATTCCTCCCAGTATCTGTATTGTTTGAAGTCTCCTCAACGACTCCCCTTGTAAGTGAGAAGGGAAAAATAAATCAAAAAATCTCGACGACAATTAATTAATTAATTTTTAGTTTTACGCAAAGTTAAAATGAAGAAGGAACATCGGATTTAAGAATTCACTGTTCACAAATTAAGAAATGTTGATTAGGAAAACCAACAAAGATTTAATTCTCCCCTCAATAACATAAGTGTTACCTTATTAAGAGCCAAACCTAACTGAAGCAAGGATTCAGGCTTTAAAGATTCCAAAGTACTCTTCACTACCTCATTTAGAAACTAATTTAGATTTAGAAATCCACTGACAAAGCAGTCTTTTTCAGATTATCTCAGTTTGCAAGCTGTTATGAATTATGAATTATTAAATGTATTATTCTTACCTGTTCATACGAACTTGTGTAGCAATTCTATCAAAACACAAAGCTACTAAGGAAACATGAGTCACAGTTTTGCCAGAAGTAGCACCTGGGGTTTCTTCAACGGATGCTTGCAATAAACACAAATTTACCTAAACATAAATTACCCCCCAAAGAAAAAATACCCCTTTAAAAAAAAAGAAATACATATCACAGGTTTCTCATCAGATACAATTTACATCATTCCTATTAATTGAAATAGGAGAGGGTGAAATCTAATAATTTGTAAGTCTTTTACAGAGGTTGAACATACGTTCATTCAGATGCCAATGCATTCGTTAAAAATAACTTTTATTTTACTTTTTATTTATTTTACTTATTTTACTTTATTTTCTTTTAAAATTTTATTTTACCTTGAGCAGAGAATCAAAAATGCATAAAGTCAACAAAATAGAACAGTGATTTATCACAGCTAGAGTTAAGTGTCTCAAAAAAGTCAGAAGGATCCACATGAAGGTTAGCTTGTGAACTACTATCACGTGAGACTACACAGATCAACAGAAAATTTTTACCTTGGGTATCGTAACATTGGCCTGAAGACCTTTAATTGTCACATTATCTTGCTTAAGTGAAAGATTAGTCTGTGCCTGTCCTTGGTTTGTTGTTCCTGTTGCTGGGTTCTCTGTTTTCATTCCCCTAATATCCTGTTTGGAAGATAGCTTTAAAAAATGTGGTTCCAGTTAGTAATTCACACTAATTGAAACCTATCGAAGTATTTTTAAATGTAAGGCAGTGGAATGGCTCAGAAGTACTGCAGTGCAATAGACTCATATTTGATTCCAACTTACAGTATCATGACTTCTGGGTCATCAGAGTCTGAGAGTGCTACAAAGGGCTGTTCTGCTTAGCACAAAAATTTCAACTGATTAAAGTTCCAAAATGAACTTCAAAGAGTTCCTTTTACCTGAAGATTAACTGCTTTGATAGGCAAGGACACTAAAGGTATCAATAATAAAATTGGGTGACTATCCATCCTTGTTTAAGCTGTCTCACAAGCATCCTGACTTTAAGAAAATGTACTAACTGTCTCGTATTTTGTGAAGCTCCTGTTCCCTCACACCTAGTGCCTTGAGGCAGCAGCCCCCCCCGCCAGGGAATTGGGTGGTTCCAGGGAATAGGGTGCCAGGGTGCAGCCTGTTCATTCCCTGATGCCCCTGCTGGGAGGTCGTGGAGCCCCCAGCCTCCACTCCCCTTAATCAGGGGGCTGCAGAGTCCCCATCCCTGGTGCCTCACTGTGAGGCATCTGCCCCCATCACTGAGGAGCCCTGACATGGAACAGCAGCCCCCAGTTCCTGAAGGCTGGTGTCCTGTATTTGCCATAGTCAATGTGGTCACCCTAGAATAAAAAGAATCATTAGCAGACTAGAAAGAACCCATAATTGTGGAGGAAGACAATAGTACACTTAGTTTCAAAATAGGAAGATAGGGACAACTGTGTAAGGTATCAAATGGACTGCCACACCTTCCATAAAAAATATGTGCTTTTATGGCTTCACTTTGGCAGAACTCTAACTCAAAATCACAAAACACAACTTTCTGGAAGTATTCTAAATCATTAACTGTGATAAATTATGTATTGCCAGTACACATATTCCACTAAAAGCATTTGTTAGAAGAGTATGCGCCCGATCACAAGTAGAGCTAAAAATCCAGCCTGCTACATACTATACCAAATTATACTAATTAATAATACCATACTATTTCCCAAATATTGTACAGCATTTCTGCTATACTATAGCATAAAAACTGTTCTGTACATGTGAATTCTTGAAATGTAGTCACCAATGATCCCTTTGTCGATGTACATATGCCTCATGAGATCAAGAGTGGATTCTTCAAAACAGAAGAGCCCAGCAGGCCTGATGATACTCACAGCTGAGATGCCTGTCACTGTCACCACTCACACCAATATTGAGGGTACTGACATCAATATTTTCAGCCCTGCTGTTATTAGAATTGGAATGTACAATTTTATCTGCACTGATGAGGTAAGCATCAGACTTGAGTACACTGGGGCATGGCACTCTTGATGTCTTTTAATTTCAATACCAGAGAATTTAGGAGCACACTTATCAGCCATAATCCTATAATTAGAGTTCTTGTGAGAGTCTGAAGAGCCCTTTTTAGGTCTCAACTAAGTCGTCTTCTTCCAACAGCTAGAAAACACAGCTGACCTGGAAGATGGCCCCAAGTAAGAAGAACGATGCCTCTGTTCCCTGTACATCTTCATATGTGTTTGTGTCTTGAGGGACAGGATGTGGTCAAAGGAATAGCAAGAGCACTCGGGGATGATGAGTTCTTTGCCCATTCAGCTCCAGATTGGCCTGAATCCAGGGCCAGATGCATGGATTTTTGCATGGCATATCCAGCAGTAGGGAGGCCAGGTGGCAAGAGTAAAAACATTAAGACAGGGGAAAGAGGTAATAGCATACCTATTAAAGACTATTACAGAGTGTGGGGGTCACCAGGACTGCACCCCATCCACGGTTAGGGGCGACTCTCATTCAGCTGGTGGAACAGGTTTATTAGTCAACAGCAACATAGTGTGGTGCAAATTTGTCAGTATGGCAGCCAGAAACAATCAGTCCAATCCATACGGGGGAGAGGAGGCCCCAAGTGGGGTCCTCAAACCTTGGATCCTGTGTCCTTTGTTCCTCTCCAGCCTCAAGACTAACTCCCTTCAACTGCCCCGTTTCCAATTTAAACCAGCAGCCTCCACCTGCCTTCTTATGTTTCCTGGGGAACAAAGGTGTCACCAGTTTGCCTAGGTTACAAAGATCAGGGACTTTCATTGCTTACATCACTACCCATCACCACAACTCCCCACTTTGGTCTCAAAGTGGGGAGAAATGTGACAAACTGAGCAGGGTCCCTTAGCCAGCCACCTGGGGAAGTTCAGTTCCCTCCCTGCATGATAGGGCTTCGGCTATAACATTGTTACTCCCCTTAACATGGAACACCTCCATGTCATAATCCTATAGGAGCAGGCTCCGCCTCAGGATCTTGGCATTGTCCCCTTTCATGTGATGCAGCCAGGTCAGGGGTAAGTGATCAGTACACACCATGAAGCTCCACCCAAACAGATATGGCTGCAGCTTTCTGAGAGCCCATGGAATGACCGGACATTCCTTTTCTATGGCTGCATAGTTCTGCTCCCAGGGCAGCAGCTGCTTGCTCAAGTACACAATGGGGTGTCTCTCCCCTTTTTTGTTTACCTGCATTAGCAGAACGCCCAGCGCATTGTCTGAGGCATCAGTGAACCATAAATTCTGGGTTTACCAGGTTCCTTCAGCGCACAGAAAGCCCCTTTGCGCTGCTCGGTCCAGAACACCTTTTCTGGCTGACTGTTCTTACACGGTTCCGTGAGAGGGGCTACATTTGAGCTAAAGTGGGGCACAAACTTCCTGTAGTTCCCTGCCACCCAAACGCAGGCCTGGACCTGCTTCTTAGTCTGGGGCACTGGCCAGTCTCTAACGGTCTCCACTTTGGCTGGCTTTGGCTTTAAGAAGCCACTGCCCACTTTGTGGACCAAGTAGGTTAAGTCGGCTATTCCCCTTTTGCTATTTTTTTTTTTACACTAAAGTGCACTGGGTAGATAGAAATATATACCAGAACTGGAATGTATATGTGCTCAATTACTTGAAGGAGAACATTTGATTATAACAAATGAGCGTGCATGCTTATATATAAGATAAAAATTTCATCTGAAATAAAGACATGTATGTTATTTGTTTTCCTTCATCCCACCCAATCCAAGCTTCTGCCACCCCAAAACATCCTGTAGTTTTGTACTACCCGTACATTCTCTGAGGTTGTTTTGCTGTTCTGTACAGCTTCTCTGAGGACCTTACAGTGTAGATCATCCACAATTGCTGCTGGGTGTTGTGTGGTAGCACAATGTACCATTGCTTCTATATACCTATAGGAGAAAAAAGAATTGGTTCACAAAAGAAAATTTGATTTCCAGGAAGGAGTCAGAGCAGGCCACTAATCAATATAATGTAATTTTTTCTAGCTCTTCAGCTAGACATGTAAAATTATGTAAATTGGCCCTTTTTTGAGCGGGGAGGGAGATGAGAGCAGGACATCAGCTGTTACTCCAGGCATTATATAAAATCTCGTTTTTTCCCCCAATGCCTATATATACACAGCTAGTCTATCCAAAAGCTTTTATTTTAGCAATTGATCTTCCAACATCTAGCAATTTTAAACATGTATCTTGAAGTAAAGGAAAATAAAATACCTGTCTAAAGCTTCTGCTACCAGAGGAGTAAGAACAACATCTATAGTTCCTTTTACTTCCACTATAGCTGTTGTTCTAGTCTGGGAGACCGGGTGATCCAGTGTCCATTCTTCCGTTATTGTTTCATCATCGGTATTATCCATTGTTTTCTTTTCCAAAGGTGTATAGGGTGTACTAAACAAATCAAATAGACACTAATTATTTAGATTTTCAAAACAGGCATTACAGAATTTATTGTTAATGTTACTTTTTCTTAGTCTTTTATCTTTATATGACAGCGACTCCAAAATAATTAGAGCCTTGAATTGGAGATGCCAAACTAAACTAATCTTATATTTATTTCAGTAGACGATTCTGCGCTATTAAGATATATAGCGCAAATAACACCAGCCTGATTTTAATAAGGCTAGCAAGTGTTACAACAGTTGAAGTATTACGCAAACCTAGTCACCTGTCATTTAAATTACCAATGCCATAATGCAACTCAGGAGTGCAAGGGAGGGAAGGACAGAGATAAGGGGACCAAGGCTGGGGCCAGAGCTGGGGTGAAAAAGGACCCTTGGCAAGGGGCTGAGGCCAACAGCCAAAGCCCCAGGCGTGGCCCAGCAGCCAGGGCCAGAAGCAGAACCTCAGGCACTGAGAGCCAGGAGCCACAATCCCTAGTGCAGGGGGAGCTGGATATGGTGGTCTCTCCCTATCTACTGTAGTAGCTGGCCCACGTCCCAGCAGCCCTCCCCATGTTCCTCTGCATCCCTCTTAGGGGGGTACACTCCACAATCTGGGGGCCTCTGTTATAACGCAATTTTTTACTCACTTGGATGTCGATCCTGTAAGCTGCATTCCTCTGTCCAGCAAAGCATTAGCTGTGAGACCCTGTTTAACAATCTAAAACAGTACAAAACAATTACTTCTTTGAGTTTAACAAAACAATATATATAAAATATAAAGATACAGACTACTATTACTAACTATCTGCTACTATTCTTTGAGCTTATAAATGTTTATCTATTCTGTGAATTCTATAATTTCAAGAGAAGATCCCTATTACTGTGCATCTCTGCCCACCTCCACCCCAGCCCACCCCAAATGGCACTCCAACCATATATAGTAAAAGTCCTCTTATCTGGCACTTAGCCTACCAGCAAAGTTCAATAAACTCATATTTCTGATCTGCACAAAAAGTCCAGTTTAAAGTGTGGTTGGTGCAGAATCAGTAGGAAGCTGGGGCACAGGAGAGGCTGCAGGGCACACTCTGGGAGGGAGAGTGGGTCCAGGAGGGGGCTTGGGTCAAGAGTTGGAGGCACTCACCTCTACAGCCCCTGCAAGTGGCTCCTGCCCCTTCTGTTGCTGGTGGAAGCATGGCTAGGTGGCTCTGTAGGTATAGAGCCTCTGCCACCCTGTCCCCAAAGTGCTGATTCCCAAATCACTGGCCTGGATCTGCAGCCAATGGGAGAGGCGGGGGGCAACGCCTCCATATAAGAGCTGCCAGAACATGCCTTCAACAGGAGCTGCAGGGATGGGAAGCCACTTGCCAGAGATGAGCATCCCAAATCCTCCCTGTGCTCCAACCCCCTGCCGAGCCCAAGCCCCAGCCCAAACCTGTGCCCGGCACCACTCCTCTGCACCCAAACGTCTCCTTCTTAGTTAACGATCACGTTTAAATTTACTGGCTCTGACCATCCCTCTGCATGCCAGCGAACAGGGCTTTTACTGTAACTAGTTTTTTAACACACTGTACATGAATTTCACCATGAAGGTGTAACTTCTCAACCATTTAAAGATCAGACCCTGAAATTCTCACATGAAAACTAATACACTGAATACATATTACCTGAAATTTTAACACAACTATTTAGGAAAAGCAATATATGAAAGATTTATATCCACAGTGTTATTAACACAGTAAAAGGAAATCTAAAATTAGCTTTAATTGAGGTAATTACTTAAATTTCTATAAAATCATTTTGATTATTTTTCATCTGACGTGAAGGAGGTAACCCAATGGAGGTATAATTTTGGATCTGTAAAACTGCTGATGTTCAATTTCATACTTACATATAATTAAAAAGAGGGGAAGAAGGCTAGGGTATCCTGACATCAGAAACGACAGGACCATTTGCACCCAATCCTACTGCTTTCCTGTGTTTAATCCTACTACACAAACAACCCTAGTAAATAAATTTAGAGCACAGGGTAGTACGTTTCTGATTTTTACTGTGTATAATTTTTGTTTTCCTGTTCCAACACTATGAGGGTTTTGAGACGAAATAAATTGCTTTTATTGGCAAAAAAAAATTACTGAAGTATTTCTGTACGTTAGCTAGGTATATTCAGTTTTGATTAGATTTCACTACTCACAAAACACTATGACACTGTCTTGAAAAGACAGTTTTCTGAAAGACACTCACACTTGGAGACTGGTAATATTGCACCTAAGAATAAACTAAAATGCATATTTTTATACTTTATGAAATATAATGATCAGACTGTTCACTAAATTCACATTTTCGGTATAATTATTTCAAGACATTTACTGCAGGTTTATTTTTGTCAGATGTTCTCAGGATTCCTGATGAAGCACTTACAAAAAAGTAATTACTTATACAAATTATACAGAAACAACTACTGAGAGGATGCTAACCCTGCAGGTGATACAGGTTACCCCAAAACTTGAAAGAAATCTGAGGGACAACCACAGAGAAGGGACAAAATCTTCTCAGCCATGATTTAGATTTAAATTTTTTAGAATTTTCTTTTAACCAATTCCCCCACCCCACCCCACAAGACAAAATTTTTGGTCCTGGATCTGAAGTTTTCATACAGGTTGCACCTCTGAAATCTCATGCTCTCTCATCTGGCAACATCCATTGTCTGGAATGACCAGAGTGTTGCCAGATGAGAGAATAGTGGCTGGTGCAGGAGTCCCCCTCAGGGCTAGGAGTAAGAGCCCCCCGCTGGTCCTGCAGCAGCACAGCGACCAGGGCCCGATCCCCCGCTGGTCCTGCAGCAGCACAGCGACCAGGGCCCGATCCCCCGCTGGTCCTGCAGCAGCACAGGGACAAGAGCCAAAGTCCCCGCCACTGCCACAGGAGCACAGGGGCCCCCACCAGTCCTTCAGGAGCCTGGGGCCAGAGCCCCCACCAGTCCTGCAGCAGCATGAGGCCAGAGCCCCTGCAGGTGCTGGAGCAGTGCAGGGCCAGAGCCTCCTCCAGTGCTGGTGCAGCGTGTGGGGTAGCCTGGGCTAGGGAGAGAGGCTCTCTGTGTGAAGAAGCCCTATACCTCCCCTCATCCACCAAATTCTCTTGTCTGGGACCAGACAGGTCCTGAGAAAGCCAGATAAGGGAGGTGCAACCTGTATATGAATCCACCAGTGATATGTCTTATCTAGATTTTAGTAGCTCCCTCAAACATACCCCGTCACACAGAACAGACTTAAGACTTCTGGGAGACCTCTGCACCACTGAGCATGCAAAATAATACATGTCTAGTGCAGAATTTCCCACCCCAGAAAATACATTCTGTCCAAAAAGTGCTGCATTTCCACTCTTCATCTACCAGATACCACTGGGCCACCAGAATTGCCAGCTGATAGGTAGTAACAGGTAGCAGACAACTGTGCTCATTACAGCAGCCTACACAGTGAGCCAGGTTAGGAAGCACAGATATGACAAGGGGCTACTGGAGGCAGGGAGGGGTCACAGACTGTGGTTCAAAATGGCTAGTGGTGGGAACAGACTAGGCTGCAGGCTAAGGAGGCATTGAGCAGGTGCTGAATAGAAGGGGGTTCCAGGGCTGCACAGGGACAGCAAATACAGGGACAAACAGGGACAGAGGCAGATGTGCAGGAATGAATGGGAGAGTCTCAGAGACAGCCAAGTTCTGCATGGGACAGATTCCCCACACCCTAACAATCCCTCAACTCACCTGACTTCTCCCACCCACATCTAAACACTCCCCAGGTTCACTCCCTTCCCTCTTCCATAGCCCCTCCATCACCTATGACTCCCCCTTAGCACTGATTCTAAAGGGGAGTGGGAAATATGTTTCTGTATTGTAGTTTAAAAGAATTATTCAAAGTTAGGCATCTATTTTTCAAAAAATATCCTGAACCTCCTTTCTTTTTGGTATCAAAACAAAAAAGTAGTCCAGTAGCACTTTAAAGACTAACAGAATAATTTATTAGGTAATGAGCTTTCGTGGGACAGACCCACTTCTTCAGATCATAGCCATACCAGAACAGACTCAATATTTAAGGCACAGAGAACCAAATATTAAATATTGTACTGGACTGCTTTTTTGATGGTACGTAGACCAGCACAGCTTTTTCTCCGTTTCTTTTTGTTGTGAGGGATAGGTCTGTATTATTAGGTGTACTTGCTGACAGATATTTTGAAACAAATTACCAAATTATCGAAACTGTTATGGTTATACTGTGTTATGCTGTGCAGAAATACTAATGTTTTGGTGCAGAATTTCCTCAGGAGTAACTTAACTAGGAAATAAAGCCAAGTCTCAGCATCTTGTCATCTAAATCTCTGATTCTCAGCTTCAATTAGATGTAGGGTTGTTTACAGTTTCTGTGACACAGTATGGTTAACCACAATTAACTGAAGTGTTAAGCTTTGGTGGAGGAGTTAATCAAGTATACTGTAAGTACATTTTCAATAGTAACAGAGAGGAAGCTGTGCTAGTCTATACACTATCAAAACAAAAAGCAGCCAAGTAGCACTTTGCTAGTCTTTAAAGTGCTACTTGACTGCTTTTTGTTTTGATAGTACATTTTAAGACACTGCACTACAAATCACTTTCTACTAGATGTCATTCAAAAGCATTTCTAAGTAATGTAACGAGCGTTGACAAAGCTCCCAATAACTCAGACACACTTTTCATTCACAAACACTAATTCTTCTCTTCCTCACAAGCCTTTCTGTTCCTAAATCCTAAAGGATTTATGATCAAAGAGCACAACTCTTAGTAACTAAGAGCAAACAGTTCTAATTTTCCTTTGACCTAGTTAACAGGAATTCCTTAACACAGCGCATTATGAGCCTTTCTAGATCACTTGTTTCCTTCATTGTTTTTTTACCTCCATACCTTAAAAGTTGGAACAGACAGATGCTCAAAAGATGAGGAGCTTTCTTCACTAGTTGGGGTATCAAGGTCTAAAGGCCGATGTAAGGAAGATTTTGAGGTTCTTTTATTTGTTGGATGCTTTACTGACCAGTTGACCACCTGAAACTGAGTAAGGTAACTTTGATAACAGGTCATTATAGGCTGTTGGGAAGTTATTTGCTCACTCTCTACAGCCTTTTCCGCTTCCATGATGTACATGTGCTCAACAAGTTCATCCTCTCCTCCCAGTGCTGAAACAAATGAAGCCTGTGAAGCATGACTCTTGACTGGCAAAGTCTTGGGATCCTGACTGGCTTCTCCATGGACTGTACTAGTTAGAGGTCCTTCTACACTGTGATAGATCGACCCTCTACTATACTCAGTTTGCTGGGCCTGTTTTTTCCTCTTTTTCCTTCCTGGATATGTTCCTGGGCCTTCATCACTGCTTATTGGCTCAAATTCTTCAGCTGCTGAAAAATAGGCTTCACTATCAGCCATCGACATGCTAGAGTCCATTGAGCGATATTGGTGAAATGAGTTTGAATCTGCAGATGGTGTGTATGGAAACGAACCAAAACTTCTCCTCTGCTTTGGAGAGTCCAACACATTCTCATCACTGCGAGAGACATCACTGCTGAACTGAACGCCAACTGGAACTGGCTGCTTATCACCATAGAAGGCTGCAGTAAGACTCTTGGTGCTCCCAAGTCGGGTAGAACACACAGATGCTTGCCGTTTCAAAGGAGACCTGAGCGGAGACTGACCTACAGACCTTTCCTGGTTGTTTGGAGACACGGGACTACTTGCTGAAACTTCTCCTGGAGTACTAGAAATAGAAAAAAAACTATTTATTTATTTTTCTTTATATGGTGCAAATCTTACACTGCACAATCCTGACAATACTCATTTAAAAGAACAATTTTATGCACATTTCATCAGCACAAATGAGGAAATAAGAATTGTCAAAGAAAACAATTTATACGAGAAATTATTTTTATTATACAGAGCAGGCATACTAAGTTGTACCAAGGTCTTATAGTAACTGAGATCATCTTCTAGCTTATCAAAGTGCAAATGAGGAACACCTAGGTAAATGCGCTTGTCACACTTATTAGATCTTTATCTAGATGAGAAAATCCAATCTTAATGAGTCAACTTTTGCATTCAAAGTAATAAATTTATTGAATGAATACTGTCAGACATATTCAGTTGCATTTGAATTTTCCACAGGTTTACTCAGCCTTATCCTTAAGAGTACACACAAATTTCTACCTTGGATAGAGTACTAACCTTCCATGGCCATCCTCCCTCTTTGCACCAGCCAAAAACTCTTTTTGTCCCATGTGATCTTCAGTAGCAGAAGAAGGGCTTTCCTTTTCACCTGCAAGCAAGGGAAGTGCTGCACTGGAACTGCTAGTTTCCTCTGAAGATGATGAGGAGCTGTGTGATCGCAATGGTACTTGCAGACTCAAGTGCTGGGCCTTTCTCTCTATTTCTATACCCACCGATCTACAGTCCCAATCTTTTCTTTTTACACCATTTGTCTTACCTAAGTACAAAACAGAGATACATCTATCATAAACGTGAACATTTTGTGGCACCAAGAATTAAGAACTCTAATGTTTTCCCCCTCTTAAAAAAGTAACAATATTCAAAAAAATATTATAGCACTGACAGAAATGTATAAAGACAGCTAGAAGTGTTACAGTCAAAACACTAGACTTCCTCACTGAGAGATGCCCAATTTAAATAAGTCACTGCAAGTGGATGTCAAGTCCTCAAACTCTGTATTACCCAGAAACCAACCGTAGTCTCTTCCACTACAAATACAGTGGACTAGCTCCCACTATGTTTGAGTATTTTTAGAGTACATCAGACTATGTTCTATTGTATGACCTGTAATAAAATTATGTATACAGTATTATAAATAACTTACTCTTCATTTACCAAGAATCAGTTAAGATTTTACAAAGTACACTGTACAGTTAAAAATCTACACGTCTCAGTAAGTGGGAAAAAACTGTATGCTAAGTAATACACATTTTATTCTTACTGTCTATAATTTTGGGAGTCTCCTTGGTAATAATCCATTCTCCTGGCTGCAATAAAGACTGTCCATAAAACATATCAGATTCTGCACTTGTACTTGAAAAGGCAGAGCTGCTTGAAGGTGTCATCTCTTCCAGCTTAAAGAAGTCTAGCCCTGTCACTGTGCCACCAAAAAATCGGCAGCCACCAAGACAGCCACACTTGTTCTTGCTTCTTTTGTTTTTCACATTATCATCTGGCCACAAAAACCATAACCTGAGCAAAGGTGGAAAAAAAAGCAAAGCCAAAAATCACTAATGCACCAATATTTAAGCATATTTGAACTAACCCTGTGAACCAAAGATGCAAAAGTCTGTGTCTTTTACTTATCAACTCCCTTTTTATTGATTCATTTATAAAATTGAATACCTTGTATACACACAATGCATAGACATAAACTGAACATATCTACAAAGACACTAAGTAACATCCAGCTTAATTTCCAATATATGTTATAAGCTTTCCAAAGACCAGAAATAGTTGCATAAATTAGGAAGTAAAGGTCTTAGTGTGAACAATTCGTGGTTTTGCAAAGCCCATGAACTATTTTAGAAAAATCTACCAGTGTGTGTCATACAATAAAAGTGTGTTTAAAACTTGAACTCCTAAGGCTATTTTTGAGGCTGTTTTTTCATATCACTTGCAGATAGTAATCACATTATCTGATCATGGAAATACCACATTTAACAAGACCCAGTCTCTTTACCATAGAACTGAATCCTAACATTTGATCCTAGTCTAGATTTCAAAACCTTAGCTGATGGCAATTCTAGCAATACAACTTATTTCATTTTTTTTTCCCTAGTTTCAGTTTTTCCTCAACCTTAACCTAAAATTTCCCTACTGCAATGCATTTCTTCATAATCTCTTGCTGAGTCCTATGGGACTAATGAGGTAATATGTACTCTTTATACAGTATAAATTTCTGTCTCTCCTCCCATCTACACAGGCAGCACACGATTTGAAAGCAGCACTTTTGAATTGCCGCAGCTGCTATTATGCTAATGAGGTGCTGCATATTCATGGTAGCCCCTCATTAGCATTTTCTGACCTTGCTCATAACCATGCCCCTTTCAAAAAGAAGGGGCTAGCGTAGATGTAGCCTAAATGTTGCACAACTCTATGCCTTGTTATCAGTGGGAGTACCACCATAGACGAAAAACAGTATATGGCCCTATCTTTGTAGCTTAGGCTAATGATTAAAAATTATTTCTCTTTATTTTGACATCATTGCTCTTCATGTTGCTGAAAATACCAATATCATTCAAGTTCTCTGTTATCCAAGAAGGCGACAACCAATTCCTGAATCTCTTCTAAGCACCTTAATACATAGGTGGTTCCCAGCAACCCACCTACTTGTATAGCGAGTACAGTCTAATTTTCAATCAATTGTTTAAGAGTCAGAACTTAAAAAATATGTCTTCATGAATAAATAAATGGGTCAACTAAAACGACATGAAATACAGTAACCTTACCTCCTCCAATAATTTCACTTACCTCTTAATTCTGCTATCATGTGTTTCTAAGAAATGTCTCTGCACTTCATGTTTAGAATGATGGTCCACAGCTAAGGCAACATCAGCGGTGATGAGTCCCAAATTGACAGACCCAGCTTCCAGCCAGTGTGCCCGCCGCAGTATTGTGGGCTGAAGACCAACTCTGCAATTGTTCACTTGCTCAATGTACTGTCTTAGCTGAAAGTCTTGGATAGCAGCACTTATGCCCTCTCCAACAAACTGGTTATGGAGGTTACAGTTTGCAACACGTATAGCACCCATCTGAAAATACAATTTTCAAAAGAACATCTGAATAGTTCAAGATTAATCCACAAAAAAGTAATTTAAAACTAATTAGAGGACCCCATAATGCAGTCCCAGAAAGATACTTTGTGAAGCACTTACATGCTGTTCAAGAACAAAACTTTCCTAATTGAACAAAAGTTGCATAACTGAGTCTATATTATTTGGAGAAAGACACAAGTCTGGCCTCCTGGTCAGTAATTACAATTAGCCACATGTGTGAAATCAATACCTTTTGTGGCTTTGCGTGCATCACTGAATCTCCACCTCAGGGTGTCCATTTGTAAAAGGACAATAAAACAAACTCCCCAATGAATGTAGTGATTACTGTCTAAAGGTCAGAAGTGTTAAGAATTTCATCAGTATAACCTAAAACAGGACCCCTATCTGGATGAGCCATGTGGCAGCAAAACAGAGCAATTCTGAAGAGCTGCGGCTGGCGGCATGCTAATGAGGTGCTGAATATGCATTTCAGTGCCCCATTAGCAATCTTCAAAATGGTCATTTGTATGGCCATTTCGAAGATTTGGGATAGTGTAGACAGCCCTTTTCTCAAACTTTTTTTTGATGAACATCCTTTGACAAATATTTCAGGTCGTGATGACAACCCTCCAGAAGCAATGATCCCTTCCATCCATGCCATTTTTACTTCTACATTGCTGCCTTCAGAGCTTGGCACCCATTTTTGGGAGTAAGGGCACCTTGAATTTGTGTGGGTACTTCGAAATGGCTGCAGCTACACGGCATGCTGGCATTTTGAAGTTTGCAACTTCGAAGTTGCTGCAGGGAGAATTAGCCTAATAAGATGCTGCATGTTCATTGCAATACTTCATTATTATTCCCCGCTCGGGCTGATTACCATGCCCCCTTCGAAGAAAGGGGCTAGTGTAGACGCAGCCTGTAAAACATTATTTATGTTAATTTGCTTAAGACGAAGTAGGCCTATGACACTTATGTACATAAAATGGGCCAACAGCTACCTTAAAATAAGTACATGAGCATACGCACGGGATAGAACCAAAGATATTCCTAATACTATATGACCGCTATTTGTTTACATGGTTTGGAGCTTTTTTGTCTTTACTAATTGTTTTAATGCAAGATTTTGTTTTGGTTTCAGTGTGAATGTCTTTGCTATATAATCCAGGGTTCTCTATAAAATACCGGACTGGTTAGTTTAATCTGTAGAGGACAATTCTTGCACGAGGACTCTATTTTCCACCCAGCTCGTTAAATAAATATCAGTTTGTAAGAATGTGAGAGGGAGGCCAGACAAGGCAGGGGTTAAACAAGGCCTGTTGACCCAATCAGCCCTACTCCAGTTCACCTGCAGCCAGTGTCAGGCCTGAAGGGGTATAAAAGGAAGGAAGCCAGCCCAGTTTGGGGCTGACCAGCCAAGAGACAGAGGCTGGCTCTGAGGCAGCAGTCCCCAAGCCAGAGCTGCCACCCAGTCTGCCGCCAAAGGGCACAGCCCAAAACCCTCCCCCAGGCACTGAGGGGAGTGGGGAGCCCCCCCCCTTCCAGGAACCCCTCTCCCACCAAAGGGGGAACTAGATTTTTGGGCCCACTCACCGAACTTAACCCACAGACTATCAGGTGGTGCTGAAGACCCACCCAACAGGCCCTGGCCAGGGGGCCTAGCCACTAGGCCACGCGATCCCAGGTGCAAACTGCTCACACAATTAACCATTAAAGAATCAAGGTACAACCCTGAATGCCAACTAGGTGCAGGAATACCCTGGTCTTGGTATGTACATTTGGTCTACCAAAGAGTGTCATATAATACCTTAAATAAAAGTGAGTATCACGCTGATAATTAATATTGTTGTGAAATGTATGGACAGACACTATGTAATATGTGTATATATAAAGAAAAAACATTCTGAAGTGTTTATCAAGGCAAGGTTGACAAACAGGTTTCTGACAGACTCTTCAAATAATGTAGAGTGGTATATTCCTCTATCTCTTGGTTCACATGTAAATTGAGCATTGGACACCAACATCATAAAAGCCCTATTTGCTCATGAAATCAGCAGAGGGACGTCAGCAGAGCAACAGGGCAGTGGACAATGAACCTCAGAGGACTCTGCCATCTCAATGGGGAAATGAATTTTGAGGAATAAAAGGGGGTGAAAAACATGCCTGTACTTGTACCAAGTAAAGTATTTGTACAGTGTGATTACATACATGAAAAACAGGACCACAACCAGTTCTTGAGAAATGTTGCAGAGGATATCTGGGGTGAAAACACATCTTTAGAAAGAGAGGGTTAACTTATTAATTTAAATTTAAACCCTAGAAAGCATGTTATACTTTTATGTAATAGGTAACCCTATTCCTATTATCCTTAGTCATGCTCTCTTAAATTTCCATCTTTGATGATAAACTTATTGTTTTCAGTAACAGAGAGGAAGCCGTGCTAGTCTATACACTATCAAAACAAAAAGCAGTCAAGTAGCACTTTAAAGACTAGCAAAATCACCTAATAAACTATTTTGCTAGTCTTTAAAGTGCTACTTGACTGCTTTTTTTATTGTTTTCACTAATACTTGTGTATTAAATGCTGGTCCTGAGTTGAATCAACTGGTGCATATGCTGAATAGTAACAGAGAGGTAGCTGTGTTAATCTGTATTCCAACAAAACAAAAGAGCAGTCCTGTAGCACTTCAAAGATTAGCAAAATGATTTATTAGGTGATGAACTTTTGTGGGAAAGATCCACTTCTTCAGATCTACAGCATTTCCAGTCCAGACTCACTGATATAACACAGAGGTCCAAAAAAAACTGCAATAAAAACTGACAAATCAAATACTTGGAACTGTAGGATGGCGGTGAGGTGTGAGAGATGTTAAGTGTTTTTCCTGAGATAATTATGAACATCAGAGGAAGAAAAACAGTCCTTGTGATGTGTTAGATAATTGCTGTCCCTGTTCATACCAAGTTTTAATGTGTCGATTGATTCACAGGGCCAGATGAATACCCAGAAACCACCTACTTTAAGATAGGCTCAAGAAGGTCAGTAAGGCTGTGTCTACACTCACATTCCTCTTTCAAAAGAGGAATGCATATAAGAGAAATTGAACATGCAAGCAAGGCACTGATCTACATATCTTGTGCTTCATTTGTATAATCTCTTTTCAGAAAAGATTCTTTGGAAAGAAAAAAAGCAGCATAGACAGGGCTCTTTCGAAATTAAACCCCATCATCAAAAGAACCTTTCTTCCTAAAACAAAAAAGTTCTTTTGACAATGGGGTTTATTTTCAAAAGAGCCCTGTCTACACTGCTTTCTTTCTTTGGAAAGAATCTCTTCCAAAAAGATTATGCAAATGAAGCTCAAAATCAGAACATCATTTGCATTTTTGATTTCCTTCATTGGCATTTCTCTTTCAAAAGAGGAATGTAAGTGTAGACATAGCCTAACAGAAGACCACTTGTTATTACTTATAGCCCCCAGCTCAAACCTCTGCAGCGTATTATTGAAGTCCTACAACCTCTTCTAGATCATGATGTTACAATCTGGAAGGCCCTATGTGACAGGCCTGTTCTCTCCTACAGGCAACCTCCTCTCTTAATGAAGATTCTAACTAGCAACCACAAGCTATACCACAATAATATTAATCCTGGAACTTTTCCTTGCAACAAACCCTGTTGCCAACTCTGTTCACCTATTTATTCTGGGGATGCCATCACTGGACCTAACCACATTCATTACAAGATCAGGGGCTCATTCTCCTGTACCTCAACCAATGTTATAGATACCATCATATGCCAGCAATGCCCTCCTACTATGTACATTGGACAAACCAGGCAAACACTTCACCAAAGAATGAATGGACACAGAATAGTCATTAGGAATCTCAATACACGTAAGCCCGTCAGTGAGCATTTAAATAGAGTGGGTGATTATGTTAAAGACCTGAGAATATGCATCCTACAACAAAGGGATGTTAAAAACAGATTACATAGAGTCTGTCTCTACACTACAAAAATAACTTTGAAGTTGCTTACTTTGAAGCTAAACTTCGAAGCAGGGCACAACGCCATTCCCAGGAATGCAATAAGGACTTCGAAGTTGTGCTCCCTACTTTGAAGTTAACTTCGAAGTAAGGGAAAAATGCGTGTAGACTCTCTGCTGGCTACTTCCATGTAGTGCCTAACTTCAAAGTTAGTTCCTAGTGTAGATGCACCCAGGGAGATTTGTGAACTAGGGCTCACACTCAAATTCAACACATTAACACTTGGGATGAACACGGGCAGCAATTATCTCCCACATTACAAAGACTGTTTCCCTTCCTCTGATGTTCATAATCATCTCAGGCAAAACACCTAACATCCCCAACCACTCACCCCCTCCTACAGTTCTATGTATTTGATTTGTCAGTTTTTATTGCAATTTTTTGGACCTCTGAACTATATAGAAGAGTCTGGACTAGAAATGCTATAGATTTGAAGAAGTGGGTCTGTCCCACGAATGCTCATCACCTAATAAATTATTTTGTTAGTCTTGAAAGTGCTACAGAACTGGTCGGTCTTTTTTTGGAGAATATGTTGTTTCCCTGTGGGAAAGAGCAGACCTGGTATTTCTTTGAGTGTTCTGTGTAGCAGCATAGAAGGGGCTGAACACATGAACATTTCAATGGACTCAGGTATACCTATTTGTAGCCTGCAAGACCAAATAAAAGCTAGCACAGCCACTCAATCCCCTCAGGGTTAACAAACTGGAGACATCACGGAGCACAAGCCAGTCTCTCTCACACCAGAAGCACTGGTAAGAAAGTGACTCTCAAGGATGGGCACCTCAAGACCTATCACACTGAGCACTCAAATGAAGAAACTCAACACTTCTACATAGTATCTATGCATTACAATACACTGTTTACACAATCATGCACTATTTCTCTAACTTGACGTAAGTCTAGCAGTTCTGCAGAAATGCACAGGAGGGAGCCCCGCTGCCCCAAGACATGTTGGCCCTTGCTTTGTAGACGATAAGCACATAACTATCACAGTCAGGCTCAGCCACCTAAATAGGCCAGCACAAAACTGATTTTAGCTGCAGATGCCCACCCCTCTTTCCTTCGATGCTTAGTTTAACAAGATTGGTTATAACACTTACCGTAAAGGTTCAAAAGCCAATTTTCAATTTTTCTAATCAAAAACATGAAAATGTATTTTCCTCCAGAGAATGGCCACTCCAAAGAGCTATGATGCCAGCTTTCAAAAACTAAAAGCGTGATTGTAAGGGGGAAATATTTTTATTCTTCACAGTTTTGGGGGGAGAGGGGAAATTTAGGGGGATATTGGAAAATACTGAAAATAGGACTAATGTACTTCTGAAAGTTTGACTCATCCTCTGTTACATTAGACGTGTTGTGTTCCCAGCTCTGGCACAAACGTACCATGAGATAATGGAAATGAGTTTACAGTAAAACTTTCAAGATTGCTGAAGTAACTTTGAAGCCTATGAAGTCACTTTTGAAACAGCGATAGTCAGGTTAAAAACTTCAAGTCTCCAATGACTATATTTTAGGAAACATTAAATCCTTAAATATATTTTCAATCTTCTAATTTTCAAAATAAGCACTACTTCAGAATAAACTATAGAGTAAACTCTTATGTTCAGCAGCCCTAGAACTGAATAATAGAGAGGTATACCTAGCAATGCATAACACTAAAGAAAAACAAGGTTAGATATTAAGAAACAAACAAAAATGTATGCAGAGCACTTTATTTACCAACAACAGTAGTATTGTACACAGCAAACTTATACTGTATTTGCTGTATTTATTTGTATTTACTTTTACTATTCTGTACTTATGGAAAACATAACTAAAATTTACTTATGGTTAAAATGCTGATTATTTGAGAGTTCAGGGGATGACAGACTGCTAGATATGAAAGAGTCTACTGTAAATCTGGTTATCCAGTCTGTGTGAAACATAGCAAGTACTTCTTCATTTGTCAGAGAGAAAAAAAAAACCTATTATCGCAATTATCACAGAAAGGAGAGGGAAAATATTTTACCTTTATATTGGTGGCACAGCCGTGCTCTATAATATATAGATCTGCTCCATCTACTGCAAGTCGTGTCATAGTGTACTTTAAATCATCAGATGTTGAACATGGCCCAGGAATACAGTTCATCTAGAGGAGATATTTAAACAAATCACTCAATTTTGTTAGAGTTTAAATTTCACATTAACAAGCTTTTACTTCCCTCATTTCAATTTCTTACTTAGCAGTAGACAAATTATACCCAAAAGAATGCTTATTTGCCTGATGGTAAATGATTCTCTGAGATGTGTTTTCTCCTTGAAATTTCAGTCTTGGTGCGTATGCACCATGATCATATGAGATGGGATTCTTTTGACAAGCAGTGCCAGTGGGGCCTGCCTGCACCTTAGACGTCTTTGTAAGCTCCCCACCCCCTTCATCTGAGGGTATAAGGGGTGGAGTGAAACCATCCAAAAGACAGTTATCTGTTCCGTAACTAGTGTTCTTCGAGATGTGTTGCTCATGCCCATTTCAAATTGGGTGTGTGCTGGCACATGCCCAGTTGCCGGAAGCTTTCTGCCCCAGCCAGTAGCCATTGGGTCGGTGCGGTGCCCCGTGGAGCGGCACCTCTGTGGCGACCAATATAGGCACTGCCTGATCCACCACCAGCTCAGTTCCTTCTTGCCGGCTACTCTGATAGTGGGGAAGGTGGGAGGGTTTTGGAATGGACATGAGCAACCCATCTCGAAGAACAGCATTTACAGAACATGGAACTGTCTTTTCTTCTTCGAGTGATTGCTCATGTGCATTCCAACTTGCATAAATAGAAGCCAATGCCTAGGAGGTGAAGTTGAAGCCCCAGTCAGAATGTAGTACAGCCCTGTCTACTGCAGTGTCACCTCTAGCGTGCTGCATCAATGCATAATAGGCCGTAAATGTGTGTATGGAGGACCAGATGGCCGCCCTGCAGGTATCCTGGATAGGGACCTGCTGAGGAAGCTTCAGCTCTGGTAGAGTGAGCTCTGATCGGGAGAGGAGGGACCCCTGCCAGCTTATAGTATTCCTTAATGCAGGACACTATCCAGGAGGAGACCAGGAGGCCTTTCATCCTGTCTGCCACTGCCACAAACAGCTGTTGGGACTTCCTAAAAGGTTTGGTCCTTTCCATAAGAAGGCCAGCACCCTCTGAACATCCAAGGTACGCAGACTCTGCTCCCTAGGGGAGGCATGAGGCTTTGGGTAAAAGACCAGTAGGGAAATGTGCTGGTTAACATGAAAGGGGGAAACCATGCTCCTTTTGGAATGCCAGGCAGGGTCTCAACTTGACCTTGTCCTTTTGGAACACCGTGTAGAGCAGGTTCACCGTCAGGACTCTTAGTTCCAACACCCTCCTGGCCGAAGTAACGGCCACCAATAATGCTGTTTTGTAAGAAAGAAATAGGAGGGAACAGGAAGCAAGGGGTTCAAAAGGTGCCCCATGAGTCTTGACAACACCAGACTGAGGTCTCAAACCAGCAGAGAGGGACACACCTGCAGCCTGACCCTTTTGAGGATCTTCATAAACCTTTTTACTACAGGGTCTGAGACAACCCTGCTAGACTACAAACTGGAAGTCGTCCATGAGTTCGTGTACCTAGGCTCGACGATCTCGGTCAACTTGTCACTTGATAGCGAGATCACTTGATAGCGAGATCAACAAGCGCATTGGAAAAGCCACCACAATGTTCTGCAGGCTGACGAAGAGAGTATGAGCTAACAATAAGCTCACTGTACACACCAAGGTGCAGGTCTTCACAGCCTGTGTTTTGAGCACATTGCTGTACGCCAGTGAAACATGGACTTTGCGCTCAAAACAAGAGCAGCGGCTCAACCCATTCCACATGCGCTGCCTTAGGTGCATACTTGGTATCTCATGGCAGGACAAGGTCCCCAATAGCGCAGTGCTTGAGAGGGCAGGCACCGCCTCCATGTTCACCCTTCTCAAACAGAGGCGTACGCACTGGCTGGACCATGTCTCACGCATGATGGATGGACGAATACTGAAGGACCTCCTCTTCGGCGAACTGGCGTCTGGAAAGAGGCCGAAAGGGCGACCTAAATTGCGCTAGAAGGACACGTGCAAGCATGACCTCAGCGCTCTCTCTATCAGTGTGAACACTTGGCATTCGGTCACCTCAGACAGGCACGCCTGGAAACAGGGAGTGAAGTAAGCTCTTGTTATGTAGGAAACTACCTTGGTGAAGGAAGCAGAAGACAGGAAAGCCCTCAGGAAGATCGGTGCCCGTGATACCAGAGCGACATCTGCCTACTGCTGCTCACAGTGTGGAAAGGACTGCCACTCCCGCATTGGATTGCACAGCCACAGAAGACGCTGCTCGAATCAGTTCAACTGGGGCGCAAACCTATGATCCCTCGGGATCGAAGGATGCCTACTACTACTGAGACGACTGATGATAAGCCCAGCCCAGGGTGAAAGGCCAAGAAAGCTGCTAAAGGCACCTGACAGAGGATAGTGATAATCCTTCCTGACTCAAGAACAACAAGTAGTCCAGAACAACTGGTATCGGAGTCTGCCCCGGGGATAACCCCTTTTGAACTGCCCAGAGAGAGAAGCTTTTCCATTTGGCTACATAGGCTGCCCTTGTGGAGGGCTTCCTACTATTCAACAGCACATCTCTCACTGGTCCCAAGCGCTAGAGCTCCACCGCTTCCAGCCATGGAGCTTCCATGCTGTGAGATGTAGTGCTTGAAGGTTGGGGTGCTGCAGTCTCCCCTCCTCCTGTGTCAACAGGCCCAGGTGTAACAGGAGTACAATTGGGTCACAGAGGGACAGCTCCAAAAGGGTCGAGAACCAGTATTGTAAAGCCCACACTGGAGCCACTAGGATGACCAATGCCTGGTCTGACCAAATTTTGAGTAGGGTTCAGTGGGATAAGTGGCACCAGAGGGAAGGTGTGAAGCAGAAGACCTGACCAGTGAATGCTGAATGCATCTGCCCAGGAGCACAGGCTCCAATGCTGGTATGATCAGAACGTCCAGCACTTCACCTTGAAATGGGAGGCGAATAAATCTACTTGGGGACGCCCCCAATTCTGGAAAATTAAATATAGTATGTCTGAGTGTAGTGACCACTCGTGGTCCATGACAGACCTACTGAGATGGTCCTCCAGGTAGTTGTGGGCCCCTGTAGATAATATGCTTTCAGGAGAATTTGACATTGAATGCAAAACTCCCAGACCCTGAGGGCCTAGTGACACAGGGGAGAGGAGCATGTGCCCCCTTACTTGTTTATATAATATATGGCTGTGGTATCGTCTATGCTCACAGCAACACACTGACCCTTTAAACTGTCTTGAAACACCTTGCATGTGAGTCTGATAGCCCTGAGTTCTCAAACATTAATGTGAAGCCGGGCCTCCTCCTTGCTCCACAGGGCCTGGGTCTGGTGCTCTCCCAGTGCACCACCTAGCCCACGTCTGAGGCATGCATGACTCGAGAGAGGGAGGGTTCTGGGGGTTGAAAGGTACTCCCATGCAGACCGATCAAGCATCCAGCCACCAGTGTAGGGTTAATAGCACTCGTGGAAGGACTGTTGCCAACATGTCTATGCTGTCTACGACAGGTCAACGTGAAGTCCTGTAGCACCTTATAGACTAACTGATATTTTGGAGCACATAAGCTTTCGTGGGCAAAGACCCGCTTCGTCAGATGCATGAGTCTCATGCATCTGATCCTTAAGCCCATAAGCAAAGGCTACAAGTAGTACAGGTGTGTCCCTGAATGTTTTCATCCTGTTAAAGTTTATGTCAATGCCTTCAATACACCAAGTGTATTCATGTCCCCTTGGGTTTGAATGAGGCTTTGGCAAGAACTTGAGACCTAAATTAATTGATTTAAATAGAAATAAGAAACAACAGTTGAGGCCCAAGAGCTATACTGTCCTTACAAAACAATGCATTATGGTGATTCACCATGCAGGCCTGAACCGTCTCTACCTTTGAACTGACATAATGGTCACTAAAACTTGCAGGCTATGGTTACACTAGCAAGTTTTGCTGGGAAAACTCTGGTTTTGACACTGAAACTCATGAAGCATGCACACACAAAATGCATTTTGTAAACAAAATCTGGACAAAACATAGCACTTTTGCCAGCAGCTTTGAGGCATAACACTGCTGTTGACAGAGTCTATCGACATCAAAGCTGCATGGCCGCTCCAGGGGGCCTTCTCTCAACAGGCAGGGCATCCACAACAATGGGCAGGCATGTCTGCTGTGCTTCTAAGTGCCTGTTTTGTCAAGAGAGCAACCAGGCAGTCTGGCTGCTTTGTCAACAGAGCTGAGCGCTCTCCCGACCAGCTTCTGTGTGTGGCCGCCCCCTGTCAACAGAAGTTTTGTCGGGAAAACTCTCCCAATAGTGACTTCTGTTGACAGAGCGCTGCAGTGTAACCATAGCCAGTCTTCACAGGTAGTGGCCTACCAAATTCATGACCAAGAAAAATGTGTCACAGACCATGAAATCTGGTCTTGTGTGTACTTCTACCCCATACTACACAGATTTCACAAGAAGACCAGTACTTCTCAAATTGGGAATCCTGACCCAAAAGGCAGTTGCAGGTGGGTTGCAAGACTTTTTTTTTTTAAATCAAGCTTGCAGTACTGTCACTTTGCTTCTGCACTGCCTTCAGAGTTTGGTGACCACTCACTGGGAAGCGTAAGCTAAGTCTGGCAAACTCCAGCACTACTATATGAGACCATGTGTTCCAGAAGTCACTTGCTCTTTAGGTTGTTTCTGGAGGAGATGTTAGTTGATGAAGACCGCTCTTGTTTGGAATCTCTCTCATAGAAGATAAATTCTCATTGGGCTGGGATCTAACACTTCCACTCATTGAGAGAAGAGGAGATTGCAGACAGGATCAGTTGTTCTTCCACATTGCTTTCATTATCCTGCTTTCTAGGATCTGATGCTGCAGATTACATGAATAGAGCTGCACCTCCCAGGGTGTCACGTAGAGCCAGCCAGATAAGGATATCAAGTAGGGAAATAAATCAGAATACCAAGAAAGACATTTTCTAGGGCTATGTCTACACAGCAGCATTATTCCTGAATAAGCTATTATGGAAGAGGTATTCCATAATAGCATATTCTGAAATAGCACAGCTACACACAAAATGAATTTCAAAATAGTGCTTTAGCTATTTCAAAACAGAGCGTCTACACACAACAGAACCTATTTTGAAATACAGCCATTGGACACACTCTGGCTTATTTTGCAATAGACTCTATTTGTTGTCTGCACAGCCCCTATTTTGAAATACCTATTTTGAAATACATGCTATTGCTCGTAAAATGAGACTTACTTATTTTGAAATTATTTCAAGATACTGGTTGCTTTGTGTAGACAGTCCCATAGTTATTTCAAAATAGTGTCTAAGGCTACGTCTACACTAGCACAAATCTTTGAAATGGCCATGCAAATGGACATTTTGAAGATTACTAATGAGGTGCTGAAATGCATATTCAGTGCCTCATTAGCATGCCGCAGGCTGCAGCAATTCAAAATTACCGCGTTTCGCTCCCGCGTGGCTCGTCCACACAGGAGTCCTTTTCAAAAGGACCTCGCCAACTTCAAAATCCCCTTATTCATATCAGCAGATAGGATAAGGGGATTTCGAAGTTCCCGGGGTCCTTTCGAAAAGGAGCCCCATCTGGACGAGCCGCGTGACAGTGAAATGCAGTAATTTCGAAGAGCCGTGGCTGGCGGCATGATAATGAGGCGCTGAATATGCATTTCACCACCTCATTAGTAATCTCTGACACGGCCATGTCGAAGATTTGTGCTAGTGTAGACACGGCCTAAGAGCACTAAGTTTTCAATACCCGAGAGTGCGCATCAATGTCAGTGATAGGGGAAAGATTTAAATGCAAGAGATTTTTCTTCTGCCTTTTCCTGAAACCTCTGTGTAAGGGGGCAAAGATTGGGATTTTCTACTCTGACAATGAGAGCCTGAGTAAAGTAAGGAATTTGAAAGTTTGTGTGGTGCCAAAAGGCAACAAGACTATCTGCTCACTACGCTGTGCACAGAGAACTAGGGGGACACTAAAGGTGTTGTATTTGCTGCATGTAAGAATAAATTGAGAGATGATTGAGCCCTTTAAGCCATGGGGTTGAGATGAGTGAGGACATCTAGGGTGCAGGCATGGCCACAACAGACATTGATACCAAAGAATCTGATCTTATGCATGTGCACAAGAATGGATTCCAAGTAGATCATCACTCAAAGAAGAATAATTGTTTCCTTTACCAAATTATGACTAACTAAAATAACTAGATACTCCTAATCACATTTATAGGTTTGTTCTATGTTTGAATATTTTAAAGTTTATATTCAAATATTATTGCAATATGTCACAAAAAAATATACCAGTTTGACAGCCCAAAACTGATGAAAGCTTTACCTTAGATTCACAAAAACGACGATCAATTCCATGCTGACACATTATTACAGATTTTGGCCTTTCCAGTTCAAACTCTCGACACATTACATGAAACACAAACATCTGTCCCCATTCTAGCAGACACGCAAGCTGTAAAAAAATAATAAAGGATCACAATAATGTATTCAAAATAAACCATGAGTGTTCACAGAAAGAACATAAACAAAGCTTCAGAAATTAAAAAACAAATTAGGGGCTTTATTTCTGTTGATAAATAATCTTCTTGCAATTCACAAGTATTCCATTCTTTCTGATCTGACATTTCTGCAGTTTCTTCCACGAATGGTAAAGCGTGCTGTCAAAAATCAAAACTCATCCGTTTGCTTTAGACGTGGTAAAATAGACTGGCTGCAATGAATCCCCTTTGGGGAAACACCTTTGTTTTTATATAATTGAATGCTCATTTTTCAGAAAAGTTCTCCTGAGGCTTGTCTACATGGATGGGTAATGCACTCAGCAGATATGTGATTTTTAAAGTTTATTAATGTGCATTAATTGATCCATATAGGTGCTGCTGGAGCACACTAAAGGTTCCCAAATGCATTTTTAACATAGTATTCCAAATATCCTAAGTTCCAGTAATATCAAACTGCCTCTCACACAACAACTCATCAAAATGGGACACTTCATCTATCTATCGCAGAGAGTTTGGAAGCCGAGGCAGAGGACCCACATCTCTGAAACTTATTACCATTATATGTAGTGCAAACCTGCAACCTTTCCATAGGATTTTCATTAACTGAAATTCCCTGGCATTTACATTCCCAGGTACACTTGCCTCCTGTAATTAATACTTGCTCAGTGCTACACAAGGTAACCATATACATGCTCCCATTTGCAGGGGAATGCTGTAGGCCACCTATAGTGCATTTAAATATTACGACGATGGCTATCTTTTTAGCACGAGTAACAATATTTACTTGCCACAGGGATTGATTAAGAAAAGGGATTTAGGGTTTGCAGCCCAGAACCAGAGCTAAGGAGGGAGTCCACTCAAAAAGATCTCAAGCCCACCAAAAGTGTAGATCAGTGGTTCTCAATCTGGGTTCCGCAAACCCCGGGTCCATGGGGAAAAAAAAAAAAAAAAAAGCTAAATAAAAATTTCTAGAAAACAAGTTTTAAATAAAATTGCAAACTTACAATCAATTATTACATTTAAATTAAATATCTTCCAATAATGTTTTTAACTGCTGTCCAAAAACCTATGTAAACATTTCCTTTTCAGTTTAATGAAGTGTACATAGCAACTAGAATTGGCTTTGATGGGGGTCTGAAAACAGTTTTGGAGGGTCATGGTGGGGGGTTCATGAACAGTTTGGGAGGAGTAATTGGCAGTCTGCACTAGTGAAAAGGTTGGGAACCACTGGTGCAGACCATTTTGTAGGTCTCCCTTCGCCCAGGGATTTGGGCTGCAGCCACTAAAGCCCCTTCATTCCAGTCCTTCTTGGTTGCGGGGTGGGGGGGCACATGGGGTAAACAGATGTGTGAGCTGCCATTCTCCTGGGCTGTAGCTGCAGCTGCAGCTACAGCTACAGCTACAGCTACAGCTACAGCTACAGCTACAAGCACTGGGAAGCTCACTTCACATGCTTCCCTCACCTACAGTCTTCAACACCATAGCTCCTATTGCTCAGGAATCGTAGCCAATGGGAGCTGCAGGAGGCACTGCCTGAAGGCAAGCACAGGGCAGTGAGCAGAGCCACTTGCCCAATCCCCTTCCTATGGCCTGTGCCACCAAAGAGAAGCTGACCCAGGTATGCATCCCATACCCAACACTTCTGCCCCAGCCCTGAGCCCCCTCCTGCATCCTAATTCCCTTCCAGACCCTGCACCTCCACCTCCTGTTCTGAGCCCCCTCACACATTCCAAACCTCTCGGCCCAGCCTGGAGCCCCCTCATGCACCCTAAACAGCTCATCCCAGTTCAACCCCAGAGCCTGCACCCTCACTTGAAGCCCTCACCTCCTCCTGCACCCAACCTCCTGACTCAATCCACAGCCCCTCCCTGCACTCTGAATAGTTCATTTCTGGCCCTCCCAAAGCATTGGGGGGGCCAACAATATCTAATAGCTCTCAGCCCTCAGAAGAGTTATTATCCAGTCCTGTTTTGCAAGAATATTCAGTACAAACCGAGACAATTTGAGCAAATTAAGATGGATGGCTCCTACACTGGAAGCAGTGATAGTCTGCCTGTTCAGTTGTCTACCTTCACACACATACCTGGAGCATAGTTTGTTCCTAGATTTCATATGGACATTCTCTCTCTCCAGTTTGGAGCTCCAAATCAATCTAACCAGCAAAATTTTCAAATCCTTTTTCAGTTATTTCAGGCCCCTTCAAAAGAGACAATATAACGCTAATCTTACCTCTGTCAACAGACTGCTACTACACACAACTTGCTCGGGTCAACAGAGAACTGCCAGACTGCACTGCCCCCTGGTGACAGAATAGCTGACTGGAAGCTCTGCAAACAGGGCTGCCCAGCAACTGGAAACCCTCTCTGTCGCCGGAACTGTCTACACAGTCAATAAGTCACCTAATATTTCTAGAACATACCTGAGGTGCTGTAACCTTAGCTGTAAGGCATCCAGCCTGCACATCAATCAGCCATGCATATTCCAAAGTATCACTTCCCACAGGTAGACCTTCTGCTGAAAACATAGCATGAGCTCGTAGCTGCAGACCTGACAGACTGATATGGCCCTCTCTAAGTAGTTCATCCACAGAGGGTCGCTGTTGAGGAGAAGAAGTAAATTAAAAAGACATTTTGTCCCTTTTATTTATCAAAAGATACTTTTTAAACACGTTAATCCTGATTGATAAAATCCCCCTTGTCTATACAATGAAAAATGAACAATAAACTAGAACTTCAGCTAACACGCAGAATTAAATTAAGCATGCATCATGTCATGTGTAATGAGTTATGCTATCCTTTGTGAATAATGAAAGATAGATAAATGATAATGAGAGAGAAATGAAAGACAAAACAAACATAAGTGAAGATTCATTCTGGGAAACTGACTAGCCTTTATGTCAACTGTCCTATATTCTCAACCTGAGACCATGCAAAGTTTGGAACCCACGTTACTTATGGTGGATTAATATCTAAGTGGTTAACGGATAATAAACAAGTTGACTTTCTCTCAAAAAGCAGCAGGGGTTCCTGTTTGGGCACCAGTTACAACAGGACTATACTGGTTGTACCAACTCTACTAGTCGGATCAGATGCCTTCTTTATTTATAATGAGAATTTCTCAGGTTCCAGGGATAAAACTTAGAAGCCATACAGGTTTCCAATATTATATACTTTGCTTACTGAATTAAATAACTAAGCAAAACCACAAAATACATATAAACAAACCAAATTAGAATAAGGTGGGTCAAAATAAAATAAAATTGATGTAATCATCAGGTTGATTAAACCAGTGTTTCTTAAACTTTATGAGACCATGGAACATCAAACAATATTTTTAATGCATAACACCTATGAAAATTTTCTTAAAAAAAAGTTGTCAGACCAAAAGAAAACAAACAGCAACATATATAACAAAAACAAAATGAAGTAATTTAGTCAGCTATAATGGCAATGAAGTAGTAACACTGTATCTGGTCTTAATGACAAAACATATACTTTGAATTATTTTTTCTAAACCCTAGCAGGACAACTGGTAGTTGTTCACGGAACACCAGAGTTCCATGGAACACAATTTAAGAAACACTGGATTAAACCACTTCAAACCAATAATTCATCACAGCCTTTATATAGTGTTTTGGGAAAGCAAGGATCTTGTTATCAATCAAATAACAGGGCATTATCCATCTCAGTGCCAATGGATGTATTCATGTTCCAGCCAAATAGCTGACATAGGGAGAATCAGAACATTCCAAAGTTGAGGCTGATGTCCAATCTATTGTTAATTTTCAGTTAGCTAGATATGATGTCTTTTGGAGGCAACGGACCTGTTAGTCACTCTGTTAGCCCACCTCCAGAATGAGGAAGTCTTCCCTATGCCTAGCTGGATGTCATATCCCTGACAGTGCCAGTCCTATAGTCACTCATGTTTTCCTGTGAACTAAGCCAGCCCTGTCTTTTCCTTGCAGGTTAACAATAGATTATCCTAGTCACTGAGTCCCTTTGAAGAGTTCCTCTGTGATTTCCAGCCTTTGATTCCCAGAAATCCCAGATCCTCTACACCCACAGATGCCCTACACCCTAGTTTATAAGTTTATCTTACACCATCATTATTGCTATTACTTTGTTAAATACTACAAGCGTGTATGGACGAAAAGAGAAAGGCCAAAGTACAAGACAAGAATAAACTATCTAGAAAGGATAAAGGATAACACAAAAACACTCTATGAATACTTTAGAAGCAAGAGGAAAACCAAATACAGGACTGGCCTGTTACTGAATGGGGGCATGGAGAGGGGACAAAGAACAACAACAAATATGGAGAATGGCATAAGTGTTGAGTATCTTTTTTGCTTCAGTTTTCACCAAAAAGGTAGTACCAACTGGACATCTAACATAATAAATGCCAATGAAATTGGGGTAGGGCAAGAGGCTCAAATAGGAAAAGAACAAGATAAAAATCACTTAGACAAGTTAGCAATCTTCAAGTCACCAGGGCCTAATGAACTAGATCCTAGAATATTCAAGGAGCTGACTGAGTCAATATCTGAGCCATTAGCGATTACCTTCCAAAAGGCATGGAAGACTGGAGAGATTCCAGAGGACTAGAAATGGCAAACAGAGTGCCTATCTATAGAGACATAAATAAGGAAAGCCTGGGGTATTACAGACCAATCAACTTAACTTCAATATGCAAAAAGATAATGGAGCAAATAATAATTTATGAGCACCCAGAAGATAAGTAACAGTCAAAAACAAACTGCATCAAACCAAACTAATAGCTTTCTTTGACATAACAAGTATTGTGGATCAGGGAGTAGCAGTGGATGTGGTAAATCTTTACTTCAGTAAGGCTTTCGAGATGGTCTTGCATGACCTTTTCATAAGCAAACTATGACTATTTTGGTATAACTTATTTAAACATTTCCCTGCCATTGCAGGACTAGAGCACTTCTGGACCAAGACTGTACTCTTCAATCTACTCAGGGTCTTCCATTCCTCACCCATTCTACCACAACACTGTACTTCACCTCTCAGTCATGGCAGCACAATGATATTGGTTGTGGTAGATCTTCTACTCTGGAAAGTGCTTCTCATTCATTAGTGTTTCGGTCTCCACCCAGAAGAAAATCAGGTGCCATTCAACTAATTAGCAGAGCACCCACAGCCTGCAGCAGGTGTTTTATTGATTGTGCATGACCACACATGCTTCAGTGCACAAAAAATGTATCCCACACATGGATGGAAAAAATTAGAGGGAACATTGCCAACACATGGTCAGTAACTGATAAGTCTCAACCTGGACAAGTCCATGGGGTAAGTTTGCAGGCATACTAGGAACAGGAGTCCAAATTAGTTCAGAAAGCCAGGGAAATTTCCATAATCTTGACTGAACTTGCTTGGTAAACCAGTCTTCAGTTTCCATGGACATGGAGCAGGGCTTAGCTCTGAAAGGTAGTGTTTTGTACCTCCAGAGCATTAATAAGGGTTTGCAAATACTGCAGGGCATTCATCAACCCAACAAGGGGACATTAGCTTTTGTAGGCTCCATCATGAAAAAGGAAGCTACTCCTTCTATTTTAAGATGTTCAGTCTATCACAGATTGAAATATACATCTAGTGGCTGGAGCTGGAATCAGAGCCAATTCGTTTTGGGAATAGGGGAATGTCAAAGTATAGCATTTATTTTGAAATACTCATGTCTATACAGCCAGTCTTTGTTTTGAAAGCAGCACTTTCAGTGCAACTGGCTGCCATTACGCTAATGAGGTGCTGAATATGCATGTCATTAATCTGTTCCAAAGTGCCTCATTAACATGCCCCTTTCAAAAGGGAAGGGCATGTGTAGACATGACCTAGGGAGGTAAAACTAACTGGTCTCAGGCTGAGATGCAAAACCAAGTTTCAGACACCTAGAACGTCCATTCTAGACAGTTTTAGGGAAACATTAACAGGACAAAGACACTTTTCTTTTGTGCATGAACTAAAAATGACAGCTGAACAGAGATAAATACAGAGTGCATGGCACAAGTTGAAAGCATTTGTGCGTGCAGCAGAGAGAATTCAGTGAAAACTTCATTCAGTTTTAGTTTCATGTTAAAAATCAGCATTCCTCCAACACAAAAAGAATACTTCTATTACCTGATAGCTGTCATTCAAGAATAAATTCAGTGGAGATAGTACAAGTTGCAGCATTGTCTCCCTAAATCCTTTTTTCATCTCAAAACACAATCTTTCCAAGAAAGCAGTAGGGCATTCAGGACCATCCGTGCTGCAGTGCTAAAATTAATCAATACATCCTGTTGTGAGAAGTTGCAGGTACAAAAAAAAACACTGAGATTGTCAGATTATGAAAAATTCCTGCAGAACATGGAAGTTTTCCTGCAGTGCTTGATGAAAAAGTCTGATACTTTCCAAATTCATTCAATATTAATTTACATAGACTTCCCTAATTAAGTTTGATCTGTGCATATTAACCCTTACATACAGACCCAAGTTCCCATTAAAATTAACACGGCTCCATAAAGATCTGCCTGCACAGATTTGCAGGATTAGTGAGATGCCCTGTTGATTTAGAGAGTAATTATTATGGGTGATGAAAAATAATTACTATAAACTACAGAGAACAAAAATTTTATTCTGCATTAAATATAAAATGAATATACACATAAGAACTATCTAAATTAACAAAATCCTCCAAATATTAAATTTTTGCATTTGTTTACTCGTTATAGAATAGAAAAAAAGATACATAATTCAACCCCAAATCCATCAATGATAGGATAGAACTTAATTGGGTCATGAAGCACTTGGTTTCACATATACTGCAGTGTAGCCTATAATTTTTAAAATGCCAAATCAGTTTTATTATAGCTAATATAATGTTTTATTGAGATTTAGAAGAGCTACATGTCAGCTTACCACTGGTAGTCGTCCATGCACTTTGTACAAATTAACGAGTACAGTAATGTCCCAAGGGCGCAAGGCTAAGGGGTGGACTGTTTTGGCTGAACTCTCACTTCCCTTTTTGTCATTCTCTAATCCAACTGCTGTCCATCCAGAGCTTGAAGATGTTGACATTGACAGCACAGGACTTGAAATGACTTCTTCAAAATCTGTGTACATGTCATCTTCTCCAAAGTAATTTTCCTAGGAAAGCAATAATTGCAATCACCATTAGAAAGGTGAACAGTGTCATTAGCTAAATCATACAATACAAATCAGTGTTTATTCCATACCCCACTCCTGGTCCACACCCCCACCAAACACTATGGCTGTAATTCTACAAACCACTGAAGCCCGGGTGTAACTTTGTTCATCATAGAAGCCCCACTAAATGTAGTAGGATCATTCCAGTGAACGAAGTTAAGCATTTAATGATATACTTTACAGGAGTGGGGTCTTCAGATTATCTTTGTCTCTAGCTATTCTAAAAATTTACTCTCTGTACTGTGACACAAATACCTGTTTGGAAGTAGAGCCCCACAGTGAGACTGGGATCCTGGGAGGACTCACAGCCACAATAGCTGGAGCAGGATAAAAATTCAAGACACAACGCAGTTTCAATTGGCTGTTGTATGGTGGATGAGAGATAGATTAAAACAATACTGTTCCCTCACCATAAACAACACAGTAACAGAGGAAGCCGTGCTAGTCTATACACTATCAAAACAAAAAGCAGAAAGTAGCACTTTAAAGACTAGCAAAATAGTTTATTAGGTGAGCTTTCGTGGGACAGATCCACTTTGAACACCCTGCCCAGCAGCCGCTACTTTCTTGATGCAGCATTGGCAGCAGCAGCAGTGCAGAAGTAAGGAAGATATCATGGGATCTCCTTGCTTGTGTCCGCGGGTGGTGGCACATCGGGGCCTATACCTTTGTAGGATGATACAGGGGCTTTCCAGCCATTTACATGGAGGGTTAAATATTTCCCTTCCCCACACAAAGAGACTAGGAGGTACAGGGGCTGCCCATCCCCTTGTAGGACTCTGATCCCTCTACACAAGTTAGTTTGGGGGGCGGTTCCTAAGCCCATTACACAAATGTGCAGGGAATGGATGGGCATTGGTGAGAAGACATCTGCTGAGAGTAGCACCTCCAATTATCGCTGGGACAATTTTAGAGCTCAGCAACAGGACTGATATCCAACAAATCTCATTGCCACAGTAGTGGAAGCAGGACAAAAAAAAAAAAAACAGTCAAGCAACAAAGTGGGAGCAGGTGGAAGTGATAGTGGGAATTGCCAAGGTGCAGGATGAAAAAAGTAGTCTGGGGCAAGTCTACAGTTAGAGATACTGCTAAACAAAGATTTATTTTTTAAATTTATTTCATGAAGTACAGCCTACAGTGATCAAACGTCAGCAACAGTCATCCAATACCTCTTTCTAGACACATTCATTTTTGCAGGTTTTAAATGCTTCCACAATAGGAGAGCTCACAAATGAATCCACTTGGGGTTAACATTAAATTTGCTTCTAAGCCAATCTTCACTCAATTAATATAGGCAGAAATAAACTGTCAAATTCTTTTGGGAAGCTTGAACCCCATCATAATGAGACACATTTTCCACATTATATTTATAAAGTGTGTCAGAGGCAGATTTTCTTAAAAAAAAGTTGGAGGAGAGGATTGCTGTTTCAGGATTTCTTAGAAAAAAATTAAGTAATACTGGCAGTAAAGTTAACAAGTCAGATACTTCAAGAAGGAGTTTTGGAAAACACAAGTTTGCTACTAAATGACATTTTTGCATTAATTAAATATTTTAGGAAGAGGCAGTAGACTCACCACCCTAAGAGATGAAGTCCTCTCTTTAGTAGGGTGACACACTGTCCCGTATTTGGCGGAACAGTCCTGTATTTGGGATGCCAAAAAAGTGTCCCTACTTTTTTTAAAAAGAGCCTAATTGTCCCATATTTGGCCTCCCCACCCACCCCACCTGCTGACCTTTTCCGCCTGCAGCTGCTGACCAGAGAGCGCTCAGCCGCCATTTCCATGCCGCTTCCCCAGGGCTGGGATGGGGGAGCAACAGCGACTGCAACCTCCCTGGTGCTGCAGAAGGGGGAGGGCCGGTGGCTGTCACCTCCTTTCCAGCTCCCTGGGGCTTGGTGGAGCGGCCCCTCCTCTCCACCATATCTCCCTGTCTTGTATTTGGGACAGGAAGATATGGTCACCCTACTTTTTAGCCACAAAATACTTGTGGCACATCCTTGAGTAGCACTACCTCACTCACTTTGAAAGAGTCCACTTTAGAGATAACAGTAATTCAATCTCCTTGCACAGTCATTCTCGGGCCCCAATACCAAAAAGAATGTTCCAATAAATGTCAACTGTGGTCATGCATTTTGAGCTGCAGATATGTGACAACTGGACACTAGACTAAGTCCAAACTTATTTCATACAGGCCACCAGTTTTCAGCTTCACAAGGATTCACCATCATTACTAATCTGAACTAGATATGAATTAATGACCAAGAGGTAAAGAGATCTATATTCAATTAGTCTTCCCTTGAGTCACAAAACATACAATTTGATTTTCAAAAAAAGAAAGTCAAAGCTTTTTTTTTTTTAAATAAAGGAATTAATTCTCCCTCATTTAAATAAATTTTGCAGGAGGGGGGACATTTAAAAGTTGGTGATTTACTGCTATCCTATAAGAATTAAGGCAATTAATGAACAGGTTGACAGGCAAATGAGGATAATTAACAATTTGTACTCTAATATTTTGTATATTTAGTTGTACCTTCTCACCTCATCTTTCATATCACTTGCCTTCTAAAGACCCCAATCCCATGTACGGTATGTTTAAGCATGTAAGACAAAGTCAAGTAAACCATAAAGGGGAGCCATCTGGCAAAAAGAACAAAAATAGATTCATATCTTCTAAACCTTTGAAAAAGACACACATAAAAGACAGGTATTTTCCATAGCCCATCATGGGACATGCATTATAACTGAATTAAACTAGTTCTTTCTAAAGCGGTTTATGCATTAAAATGTTATACACCACACTCAAAGAACCTTCACCTCAGAAAATCCACTGTATAGCTCTCCCTGCCATTTTTGAACAGTCACTTAAATGTTTCCCTAATTTCAGAGGACATATCTCTGCAGAATGAGAATATTGTGACAGACACAGAACTGACAGAAGTGCGTTTAGGAAAGACCAGTAGAGGATATCAAAAATACTGATAATTTGCTGCTAGAATCTCTTAGAGAATACAGTGAGCTACAAGCATCCATTACAAATTGGTGATCTGAAGAAACAGAATGCTTCACGTTAAAGGGTTCCACAGCTTAGGGAGACCACATTGCCCTATGACAAATCAGGGACACCAGCTCCAAGGATGGAGGGCTGCTGTCCTCTGTCAGGGCTTCTCAGTGATGGGGGGCTGATGCGGAGGCACCAGGGAGTGGGGGGCTCCACAGCCTCCCAATGATGGGGGAGTGGAGGATGGGGGTCTCTGCAACCTTCTGGAATGGGGGTGCCAAGAATAGGAGCTTTGCAGCCTCCCAGCAGTGGGGGGGGGCAGAGAATGTGGCAGCTTCCCCATGGAGGAGCTTCCACATAGCAGGAGCTGCATCCTTAAGGTGGGGATGCTAGAGAACGAGGCACTCACATCATAGAGGGGATCCCTGACAGTGGGAGCTGCCTTTGCTAGGGTTGGGATGCCAGGGAATGAGTCAGCTACCCCATGGCAGAGCTCACCAGCAGTGGGGCTGCCACCATGGGGTGCCGGGAAGTGGGGCAGCTGCCCCATGGAGAAGCTCCCTGGCAGCAGGAGCTGCTCTCCCAAGGCACAGGGCACCGGGACACAGGGCAGGTGCTTCACGGAGGAGCTCTCTGGCAGTGGGGGCTGCAGCCCCAGGACACCAAGGAACAGGAGCCCTGCAAAATGCAGGACAATTTGCCCATTTTCTTAAAGTGTAGACACCTGTGAGGCAGCTTAAATAAACAACTGTCCCGGTAAAAACAGCTAGACAAACTGAAAATCATATTAAACTTTGGAAAACATATATTCATGTGAAACCTCCAATATATAGAGTCAGCAAGCACAAATTGAAAAGTTAAAAAAAAAAAATCTATCACATACAAGTTATTAAGAAGAGCATATAAACAAAGAAAGAGGAAGGTATGTTGACCAAAAAGTTGGACAAAAAGAATCTAAGCGCAAACCATCAAAATACTAGTAAGTATAAGAAATGTGAACACTTGGAAAGCCTGCCATCTATTTATATTTTCCAACTGCATTTCAGTACAGCTTGAACCTATCTAGTGTGGCACCCTCAGGACATAACAGAGGCTGAACCAGAGAATTTGCCAGACCACATGAGGTCAACATTGTCTGGCAGCACTACTAACACTTCCACCAATTACTGGGCTCTTAGAAGACATTTAGGGGTAAACTACAGCTAAACAGCACAGAACACAGAGCCAGGACTGGTGAATCTGAAAAAACATTATGGGACAACGGGAAACGTGACCACAACCATGTAGTTGTCCAACTAACTAAAATCATGTTGGATTTTGGATGTTACCAGACAACAGAGTGCCAGACTAGAGAGAGATTCAGTGTGTAGTTTTAGAAGATAGTGGGTAAGCATCCTTTCACAAACCCAAACACTCGCATCCCAGTGTCATGACATAATATTACTTATAAATAACTTAGAACCTCAACTTTAGCAGATGAAGAAGCTTCCTGAACAGAGTAAGAGTTCCAAGAAAAAGGGAAACTATCATATGAATCTCAGAAGTTTTACAGCAACCGGGGCAAGAATGAAAACTCCTTATCATGCCATCCTTTACATGGGTGCTACAGTATACATACATCATGACATGGGAAAGGTTTTCAAAAGCACTTTGTATTTGTCTAATTCTACTCCCACAACATTCAACAGTAAACTTGCACTGACTTCATGAGCGCACTGCTAAGGCAATGGTGAGCACTTTTCAAAGTTCCACCTAAAATTCATAATTTACATACGTAGATTGAAAAAAACGTGTTTGTAAGCATCTCACAACGGTCTTGCAATTAATCCATTGGCTCAGAAAACTCGTCCTGTAATCAAAGCCTCCTAAAAGAACGGAACACAGAGCCAATCGGCTTTACCTGAGCAGATTTCTCAGCAAATGAACATTTTGTACTTAATCAAATGAAATTCACAAGTTAACTTTTTTCCCTTTATCCCCAGTCTACCCCCATCTCTCTCAGAACAGTGGTTCTCAACTTTTCCAAACCTCCACATTCTTTCACGATGCTGATTTGTCTTCTATACCCCAAATTTCACTTCACTTAAAAAAGTGCCTGCTTATAAAAATCAGTCATAAAATCTGCTGTGAATATTCAGTACTTAATTTTAAAAATGGCCATTATTTGGTTGCATGACCTGATGAAACAGATTATATAGAAGATGCATCTCTTTCTTACAGCATACGATCACTGAAAAATTGCTTACTTTCTTATTTTTATCGTACAATTTTAAAATAAATCACAACTTTTGAGTTGATAAACTGATCAAGTAATAATAGAGAGCACTGTAAACAAGTTACCATCTGTATGACATTTTAGTTTGCACTGGCTTCGCTAGAGCTTTTCATGTAGCCTACGGTAAAGCTAGACAATTATCTAGGCCAGTTGACATGCTCACAGAAGACTTTGGTATGTCCCCACATGCATGTGTGCCCCTAGTTGAGAAACACGGCCTTAGAAGGCACAGCCACAGAGGAGGAGGAGGAAATCAAAGCATTTTAAAAATCTGTAAGTTAATACACAAGACAATAGATAGAAAATATAGTATTTTGTATGTCCCATGGAGGGTATGCCTTTAAAATTTTAATTTACTCTAATATTTCCCACCTACTATTCACTACTATAGACATTTCAAAGGATTTAGGGCAGAAACCAGGGAGTCTCTAGAGAATGCAGTCTCCAAGCAGAATCCTGTGTATGCTGAGTCCAAGTTCTACAAAAGGTATCTACAAATTTAAGGATCCTAATTAGACATCTGTTTATAGTGTAATTTGGTAGGTCAATTTAATTTTTACAACCAAAACCCAACATCAACGATCTCATTAAATTAACAGTTAAGGCTGAAATGATCCTTTCATGCTCCCTGTTGTGCCCCTGGATAGCAGCATCCAATAAGATACTAATCACTCCCTGTTCAAAGAATCAGAAAAGACTTATGCATAATGGGGACTAGTTAATGATGCACTGTCAGCCTTAACTTTGAATTTCCAGGATTATATCCATGTAAAAGGAAACCAGAAAAGTCTACTTGTGCCAAAACCTCTCTCATTTACTCTCACATATACATGAACAACATAGTGCAATATAAATTTTCATCCTGTTAGCTTATGATGAGTGCAATACTCGTAAGTAAAGTTACAAGTGAGTTATGTCAACTGAAAGAAGTGCTGATACAAACCTCTATTCCACATCATTGTGTATCCTGCACATAACACACACTGCAACAGAAAAGTTATTTAAGGCATCTTGTAGAGAGGGTGCAGGAAAGTAATGAAATGTTTACAAATAACATCTTTTCTATCCTTAAAATGTAGCTTTTTTTGAATTGGCTTATTGAATTCATGTGTGGCTTGAGTAATGCAACTATTGCAAGCACTTACCAACAAACACTTTACACTACACCAGACTATCAAGTTATCTCTATCTACCTAGCTGTCACCGCCAATATTACACTATACGTCTATGGGGGGGCAGAAACAACATTAAGATACCAGCTTTTATTGCAGACAGACAGCTCCTTGGTTTTTATTTACCACCACCAAAGAGAGATTCTACATGGAAACACTTATTTTGAGCAAGTTGTATTTTACCTGAATAAACCTGACCATGCTTGAGTCAGGTTAACTTCAATAACTGCAAAAATGCTTTGTTTCTCTTCTACCAACTCATGAGAAGACCTTGTTAGAAGCAAGTGCCACAATGCCAAAAATATGGCTTGTTCTCCTGCAGGGTATTTACTGCTTTACATAAAGCTGAAGTGGTTTGGACTTCTAATCATGTTAAATATTGATTCCCAGAATGGCATGCTCTACTTTTATTCATACCTTTATACACAGAAAGGCGTTTAGTAGAGGTCCGTACAGCGTTATCTGGGAATCTGGGGAGAGCTCTAGTTCCACATGTAGTTTATCAGGTGGAAGCTCTGAGGGATCAATAGGAAGGCGAGCTGAAATTGTGGGAGATGAAATGATTCGATCAGCTGTCTTCTGTGATGGTCTCAGTACAGACAACATGGTTTCTTCCATTTCTGACACTTAGGAATAAACAAAAAAAGTAAATATTTTGAATTTATTTATTTAATTTCTGCAAATGAACATTCATTAAATTATGACAGATCTATAGTTGTTATCCAGTATGGTTGGCTATCAGACAACTGATATTTTTGTAGTGAAGACAAACTAACCTGGATATGGCAATAAACTGTACAAGTCCCCTCTGTGTTATTTCCCACCCATCTTTTTAATTCAGAGGATGGCATGGTTGGGATTATTCTATCGCTTAGGAACTGAAGTTAAACAGACAAGGGAAAATAGAAAAGTCAGAAACAATTGGACTTGTAAATTTTTTGCTATGAAGCTACAAGCTTCTGCTGGGAAAGACTGTAAATTCCTTGCTCTAAAAGAAATCATCTTGCAGTGTAGTCTTTAAGACTCAGCATACTGAATTATTTAAACCATGCACAAGTATCCAGTGCATCTTTTAAGGACACTTTTTAAACTCAGGTTGGTTTTTCAAAAGGACCCTGTCTGGACGAGCTGTGCGGCAGCGAAACACGGCAATTTTGAAGAGCCACGGCCGGCAGCATGCTAATGAGGTGCTGAATATGCATTTCCAAGCCTCAATAGTAATCTTCAAAATGGCCTTTTGCATGGCCATTTCGAAGATTTGTGCCAGTGTAGACATAGCCTTGAAGTTTGTTGCATGTCCCCCCCCAACCAATAAAGCCAACTTCCCATCCCTTTACATCCCCTCCTCCCACAAGCACCTTCACGCTCCATACTTGTTAATATTTCTGCATGAAATACTTCCCTTTAATCAAACTGTTGCACTCCTAACTTATCCTTGGCTCTCTTCTACAACAGCAGCTATGGTAAACTGCCAGCTGAAAATAGCAAGGCCTGCAATCAACACTTTCCTGTTTTTAAATCTACTTCCATCTCTGTCTATGAAGGTACAACGCGCAGCAATGACTGAATATTATTACAAGACCTAAAGAATAGAAAGTCTGCTGGGAAAACTAACTACTGGTCAAAATTAAACTTGCCCCATAATAATAAGAAATTCATGATTTATGGAGAGAAGATGGTGTCCTATAGCAAAAGAGCATAACATACATGCAAAGAATTGATATTATATGCTGATCCCAATTCTTGTACCATTTTGGATAAAAGTTGCAGACTTCTGAGTATCACTCAGCTACCAAGCCATGATCTGCAATGCTATTAGCTACAGAGATCCGCCCCAATTTGTTTGGCTGATGTGGATCTGAAATATCTCAAACTCTGAAGATTGTAGGCGACACTATAGAATAGGACCACACTATAAAGACTAATAAATCATCCCAAAGACGACCAAGGGGGAATGTGTTCTGATGTGTTCACTGCAGCACAGAAAAATCTTACAATACAAACTAATATTTGACTGTTTTTAAGATAAGAAAAAGGGGAAAGTTTATAGATGCAACACTGGCAGTTTTATGGCTCAACAGCTCTCATTCAAACTTATTTGTAGTATTCCAAATGCTATTTATAATGTGGGTTTCCTGCTTCAAGTTTCTCTTTTACTTTCTCTCTGAAAACTGATTGGGAATTATTATCCTCCATTCACCATGGTTTTACATGCATTAGCCCTGAGTTCTAACTAAGTAATGCTTTTCCACAAGTCCTGAAAAGATGGCACTAATCTACCTCACGCTTACCAAAGCATTAGGATGATGGTCCACAATGTTATACAGAATATTGCCTGCTCATTCCCATGACCTCATTACATCTGTATTCATCCAATTTCTTTGGTGCAAACAATAATTTTCAATCAAAATGAACATATTAAGTCACAGCTTTTCTCCCCAATCATTCTTAAAATACAACAGAAATAGCATGACACTTACACGACTGCTTCAACTGTTCATCTGCCTTCTGTGGATAAATTGGATGCCAAGTGTAGTCAATTGTGAATGTCACACTCGGTACAGTCCAGCATTCAACCCAGCCAGCTCTATCCAAAAGAAAGATATCTCTTGAAGTACCTATTGGGTTACTGTTTCCTATTGCAGCAACAGAAAAACAACAGAACTAACAATATTCTACACCAAACACAAAAATACCAGGAGCTATATTATATACACACACATACATATATATACATAAAGAAACAGAGGAAACAGAACTCACTCTTCTTGAGTAACATTCTTCCATTTGGGCTTGCCTGTTTTTTGACCACTTTGACATTCAGCCGGAATACAGGATTCAGGAGTTATTTTATTAGGATGACAATCTTTCACCAACATAAAGAGGGAATATTTACTAGGATGGCAATCTGGTAGAAATAAATGAAGATCAACATCTTCTCCCTAAAAATGAAATAGGAACACTATTCATCAAATGAACTGAAAAGACTTTATACAATACTGCGTGTCAGTAATCTGATACAGTGGGCCTTACCTACAAAAGCTTATTACCTAATACATACAATTTTTAGTCTTTAAGGTGCTGCAGGACTGCTGGTTTGTTTGTTTGATGTGTGAAACTACAGACTAACACAGCTAGCCCTCTCACATTTTATGAACAGATCAACTACATGCAGCACATGCAAGTCACATGTTCTGATCTGGCTTCTAGAGCACACTGACATATTAATGCCCTTTTCATCATAAAACCTCAAAAAATGTAGTATTTAATTCAAAACCCTAAAACCCCAGAATCTGAAGATTTCAGATGATAAATTACTACTACTACTACTACTAATAATAATAAATTCATACTTACAGTACTACTATTAAAAAGTATTTTTAAACAATATTGAAAGTTCATAATATTCCTAAGGGTTGATAAGCATGATCTCTGTTCTAGAAATACAAGCTAAAATTCAGACACATTTAAGCAATTTGATCAGGGCCACTCCGAAAATTACTGGTTGAGTCAAAGAATCCATGAGCTTTAAATACAGCACTCTATTAAACTATGTACTTCCGAAAGATACTTTAAATAGATGCTTAACTTATGGACATAAGACTACTCAAATGCTTAAAATTAAGCACAAGAGGAAGTCTTTACAGGATACAGGCATAAGGCCTAATCTTGCCAACAGTATACTAGCCAGTATCTCCCAAATAAAGAACAACTGGCCATTACCATTGAAAAACATTTTAGATTCATCTTTGTTTACATATTTGGATTTTTGATATTCAAAAATTTTCTTATCACGAAAATGAGTTTTCATACAAAACAAGTTTTCAAACTATATATCCCTAAACACAAAACACTATATTTATACTATGGCTGTGTCTACACTACCACCCTCCTTTGAAGGAAGGATGGTAAGTAGCGTGTTAGGAGTTTACTAATGAAGTGTTGCACTGCATATGCAGCACTTCATTAAGCAAATTCCTCCCCCCCTCCACAGCAACGTCAAAGTTTGAAACTTCGAAGTACTGGCCCGCATCTAGCTGAGGCTCATCTGCTGGTACTTTGAAGTGCCCGGTGCAACTTTGAAGTCCCTTTACTTCTCAAAATTTTCAGTTTAAAACTTCAAAGTTGCCACGGGGGGGGGGCGGGGAGGGGAGAGAATTTGTTTAATGAGGTGCTGCATATGCACCGCAGCACTTTGTTAGTAAACTCCCAACACAATTACCATCCTTCCTTCGAAGGAGGGTGGTAGCGTAGACAAGTCCTTAGTGAAATAAGTGAGTAGGGCAACAAGATTATTTAACTGGCTAATGCAGCATGGTTTACCATGGACAGAAACACACTTCAGAGGACTGAAAGTATGCTCAAATTATATCACTAATTACCACATTTAGTTTCCAGGAACCAAGGAGTTACAGCCCAGTAAGTGCCTTCTGATCAGCAACACATCAAATAAACTTGCAATGTCATAAGATATACATTAGTTTGAGGTGGAAGGGGCCTTTTTGTGCATACACATTATGAGAGTCTTTAATTACATGACTGTGCCATGATTTACAAAACACATGCCTCATCCGATTTCTTTTAATATTCCACATTCAAAAGCCTGACTCTCTGCTTTTTAGATCATTCAAGTCCTGCACTGAATACAAAATTTTTAATTTCCTCATGGGTGTTTCTACGCTCCTTTCACTATGCTGTGCCACAAACTTTAATGAATTTATGTATGCAACACTCGGAGATCAAAACACCTTCATATTCCTATTTTACAGCTAGAAAACTGAAGCATAGGTTAAGTTCAAAATTGCCCATTCATTTTGGGTGCCCAATTTCAGACTCTAATTTTTGAGAGTACCTATCATTGTATAACACATATATTCAAACTACAGCTTCAATCAACTTCAGTTGCAGTTGTGAGCACTGAATACACCTACAAATCTGGAAGCAGCTGTCTCACAATGGGTGCCCATGAGAAAACAATTAGTGGCCAACTATGAACATTTGGTTTAAATAACTTGCCCGCCAAAACAGAGGAATACAATGATGGAGGAAGGAGTAGAAATAAATTCAACATCTATCTTCCGATGCATTCAGCTGCCTTAATCATGAGGCCATCACTAGCCCCACAATTCCTAGATTCATTTACTACACACTAGATATTTTTCCACAAGTCAAATAGTATTACAGACAACAACTGCAGATACTGTACTGCCCTGATTCATTGCCACAGCATGACCCATCCTGTACAATGAATGAGGCAAGTGTTTTGGGGGAAAAAATAAGTGATCATGTAACTGAAGAAATTATCATAATGTATTCACAGAAACAGAAAGCAAAATAAGTTTGCACAGGCATTGCCAAATTAGGACCTATTTTCACAGTGAAGGCAAAAGGCATATCTTTCATGCAAGCACAACCACCCAGCTAAATTTTAAGGTCATCCTCCAAAAAGAGTCAAAGTGCTAGAGTTTCTCAGCAAAAATATTAAGGAAATTGTTAACAAGAGCATTTTTATTATGTTTTCTTCATCAGAAATGGCTGAAGCATTTTGTCTGAAACTTCGCAAACAAACACTCAGTCTGAGGCAGACAACAGGCATGGAAAAGTTCAGCCCAAATGACTGAAATCTGACAAAGTGTAAGCACCAGAGAATTAGGACTTATACGTAAGGTTACCTAACACTTCTCATTATAGGCACCACTACCAGCCCTGCATATTAAAACAAAGCAATGGCCAGTCCATAGGTAAGGTTGAAGTCGGTGGTACATTTTCAAATTACTGCTCTAATTTCCCCCAAAACAAACCAATCCTACTGCATTTTCCCATGGCAAGTGTCATCCCAGAGTAAAATTACTTACCTTTAAAGAGACCCTAGTATTGCATGTGGTTGGAACAAAGTCAGTGAAAGGCAGAGAGAAAATAATGTTTAAAGTTTCTCCACAGGCTGCCAGATAAACTACAAGAGAAGAGAAAAATAAATTCAAACTGAAGTTATTTTTAAATTAAATGTCTAAGATAATCAGTAAGAAGAAATTTTAATTTAGTTCTCTTTCATGGGTGTATCTCCCCTATTAGGCAAGTTTTCTTGCAAATATATGGATGAGAATTAAGGAACAGCTGTTATAGAATCCATACAATGAAGGAAATTGCAACTTTAAACTATCACACGCATAGAATAAATTATGAACCCATCTTTGTTAGCTTGTAGTCCTGATTATTTTGTCTAAACGAGAATATATTAAAATGTCAGTACAGGAGGTTTGGAAACAAAATATGTAAGTTAAACAGTAATAAGTCTCCAGGACCAGATGATAGTTACACAACAGTTTTTAAGGAATTCAAACATGAAATTGCTGAACTATTAAAGATCTGACCCAGTATGGCCATTCTTATATAATTTTGTTCTCTGCAATTACATGATGTCCCTTCAGTAGCAACATCCCTTTCACACTGAAGCAAGGCAACATTCGTGAAGAATTCATTATTGTAGCATCTAGGAGACAAGAGCTTTCTGCTAAAAAGCTTTAGTGTTCTGAAATGCACTTTTTATGGTTGTTATGATATTAGAATTGTGGTATTTCTCTATAATTAAAGTAGAAGGCAGAAATTTCTAATATGTGAGGTTCAAAAAAATCTAAGTATTTATTTATGAGTGTCAGTTAGTTGAAAAATCTATGAAAACTTGATGGCTGCAGCAAGCAGGAAGAATACTGTGATGTTATTAAAGTCCTCTAATACTGTACCTTGTCAGATATTCAAGGACCTTGAAAGATAAACTATGAACTAAAAGAGGTTCCTCAGAAATTTGGATAAAATGGATACTAACTTTTCAATAACTACTGTTCCTTGTGTTTTACAAGCCCATTCCATTGTTGGTCCCCAGTGAACATTTATCAGATAATTTTTCCCCTTAGGCTGTGCCTACACTAGCCCAAAACTTCGAAATGGCCATGCAAATAGCCATTTCGAAGTTTACTAATGAAGCGCTGAAATACATATTCAGCGCCCCATTAGAATGCCAGCAGCTGCAGCACTTCAAAATTGACACGGCTCACAGCTGCACAGCTCATCCAGATGGGGCTCCTTTTCGAAAGGACCCTGACAACTTTGAAATCCCCTTATTCCTAACAGCAGATAGGAATAAGGGGATTTCAAAGTTGCCAGGGTCCTTCTGAAAAGGGGCCCTGTCTGGATGAGCCGCGTGGCTGCGAGCCGCGTCAATTTCGAAGGGCCGCAGTTGCCGGCATTCTAATGAGGCACTGAATACGTATTTCAGCGCTTCATTAGTAAACTTCGAAATGGCCATTTGCATGGCCATTTCGAAGTTTTGGGCTAGTGTAGACATAGCCTTAGAGATCCATGAGGGCAGCACAAATTCCCTCAGCTGCCTTACACATCAGTTATAAAAGGCCAAACTGACTCAAATCCCTTTCAGTTCCCTCCTACAGGAAAGGATTCGGAGGAAAAGGATGGGAGGGTTGTGGAATGGGTACGTGTAACATATCTCAAGGAACTACAGTTAGAGAAAGGTTGATGACAGCTTTTTTTCTTCCTGTTATTTGCACATGTCCATTCCACCACAGGTAGAATCACTGAACACTAGAAGAGACCTCAAGAGGTCATCAAGTCCAGTCCCCTGCCCTCACGGCAGAACCAAGTACCATCTAGACCATCCCAGATGGATGTCATTCTAACCTGATCTTAAATATCTTCAGTGATGGAGATTACACAATCGCCCTAGGCAATTTATTCCAGTGGTTAACCACCCTGACAGTTAGGAAGTTTATCCTAATGTCCAAAGTAAACCTGAAGTTTAAGTCCATTACTTTTTGTCCTATCCTCAGAGGCTACGAGGAGGTAACTCACAAGCAGTGCAAACTAGAATCCATACAAACAGGGACTGGAGGATCACTTGTCAAAACTGAATAGCATAGGTAGATTGTTGAGAGAAAGCACAGTGAGAGGCAAAAGTATACGAAGGTTACTAGTTTGCAAGTGTCTAATATGAGCACACTAGCTGGAAATGCTGCAGAGGTCACTGTAGATCTTCTTGAATAACCTGATACAACTGTACTTTGGCCAACTTTAAAAAATGAAAAAGAAAAAATACTTTACACAGAAATAGCAACATCCTTCATTCTGCCAGCAAATGCAATGCAAAAATTGAGACAGACCTGAGAGTTTTAGTGCATTGCAGATATAATGCAAAAGCAAGTAATGGACAATCTGCAACTTTTGGGCTGCATGCAGCCCAGCAGGATTCTATAAGTGACACCGCAAGACATTTTACTTTCCATTGCCCACATGCAGGGTTGCCAGATTCTGCTGGGTTTCATGCGTGCAGTTTTTTTTTTCTTACTGCTATTACTAATCAAAACAAAACAGCAGTCATGTAGCACTTTTAAGACTAACAAAATAATTTATTAGGTGATGAGCTTTCGTGGGATAGGCCCACTTCTCCAGATCCAATGAAAGCTCATCACCTAATAAATTATTTTGTTAGTCTTTGCAGTGCTACATGACTGCTGTTGTGTTTTGACAGAATACAAACTAACAAGGCAACCTCTCTGTTGGTATTACGAATGTGACATGCATGTAAAGCATGGGTACATGAAGTGAGGTGTGTGCTGATTGCATATAACAGTGACTGTGAGAGCTGCACGCTCCCTCTGCATCCAATTAAGGCACTGCTACAGTTCCATCAGTGCAACACACAAGTTCTCGGTATGAAGTAACAGTCAGAAAAATTGCCCTACCCCCAAGACAGTCTTGGTTACAAAAATCTTGCGGCCCACTGATATGAAGGGGGGCCATTCACGTGGCCCGCTCACTAGCCAAGGTTGCCCATCACTGGCTAACGCTCTTACGTCCAGATTGTGCTGGCTCTCCTCCCACTTAACATGAAGCTTGTGAGAAAGGTCCCTGTAGAGTGATCAGGTGAAGGAGTCAAAACAAATTGGAGCATATATCATACTTCCACCTGGGGAAGAACCCAAAGACCTCTTGTGATATGAGCCAGGCAGTTTCCAAAAATGGGAAAAGAAAAAGATAATACTTTTAGAACTAGCATTCCTCTTTCAACCTGTCCATGGAAATGAGCTCTTGGCAGATGCTGCCCACCTTAATGGACCAGCAGATATGAAAGAGGGTAGTGTTTGCTGTTTTTCATATCATCTGCTCCTTTTCCTTCACAGATCTTGAGCCCAGGGAGATAAACTCCTGAAAACACTGGGACTGAGGACAAACCACCTTCCACTTCACTGTCCAGGGATTTCAGGGTTGGTCTAGAATATCTGAAACTATGCAATCTCAACGATCTTTTCTGAGAAGAGTAATGGCCCTTCATAAAATAGGTTCTGCACTGTTTAATACACCTCTGGAGGGAGTCTGAAAGAGTGTAAACAAGACAAGTGCCCCATCGTGGTATCAGAGGCTATGATGTAAACTGCACAATCTGCCGCACACAGACCTGCCTGCAGAGTCATTCTGGTGACCAATTTACCCTCTTTTATTGAAGCCTGGAAGTCTTCTTTCACTTTATCTGGGAACTGATCTTTGAACTCTGATACTGTATTCCACAGGATGAAATTACAGCACCCCAGCAAAGCTTGCCAGATTGCAATACACAACTGTAATTTGCCTGTGGAATAAAGCTTCTTCCCAAATAAATCCACTTTCTGATCCACTCAATATTTTGGAGGTTCCAGGCCTTGGACACCGCCATTTCAAAGGGAGCCCAAGAGGGCTGCAAACATCAGGTGCTCAAACCTCACAGACGATACAGAACTTCCCTTCCATCATATCTGAGTTGCAGGCAGGGGAGCTGTTGCCTCCCAGAGGCCTTGGCGGTTTGCAGCCAGACAAAATCTCCCCACTACAGACCAGCTTTTGCCTCCCCCTAAGGTGCCTCAAAGCACACAGGGCACTAAACAGCAGTTAAACAGCACAGTCTTTGATGCCTTCCTAAAGGGGCCCAGATGTGCTGGCTCATCGTAACCCTGAGGAACTGAAAACACAGATAACAGTTAGCCTGCTAGCCCTCTAACGAAGGGCCTCAGAGAACTGCCCTTGGCTGGTACTGATAAAGTGATGCACCCACACAGCCATCCCAGGAGAGAAATCCCCGCCTAAGTAAAAAAATGTCCTGTACTTCAAAATTCTTTATCTCCTGTCTTACAAGTGCAAATTAAGTAAGAATTGCCCTTGTAAAAACTGGTGTCAGAAAAAAACAGACCAGTATGATTTGGCACCATAGATAAGAAAGAGAATACTTGACCCGAGGGTATAAAGATGGGCCCAGCAGCACACTGACTCTGAGTGCATTCCCACCAACTACCTGCTGGTTGGTCAGGTGATTGCCTCCCAAGGTCTGCAACTGGGGACACCCAACTTCGTATTCGTCTTTCTGCGGAATTGAGTGACCGATCCTGGCTTGGCTACTCTGGTATCGAAACATGCAAGGAGGGTAAAATGTACCCACATTAAGGTCTCCTTTTGGTGTACACAGTTAAAGAATTAGAGTTCTATAGATAGATGTCGTTGTATTGGATTGTAACGTAACCTGTTAACACCTGTACTCTGCTAGCATATAAGAAGTAGACAATAGCCTTTTGCAACCACATGCTTATAACTGTAGCTTAATAAACTTGTAACTAGTTAAGATCTAAGCCTGACTGCTGTTACTCTTTGTCACTGCAACACAGCTGGCACAATCAAAAGAACTTTAACCATTTGGTTACCACAGCCTGGCCATAGGTGAGAGTGCTAAGAGCCTAGCGTAGAGTCGTGCCGCCTCCACGGAGCAGACTCCTGGGGCGCCCGTCAGTCAATCCTGGCTGCCCACTGCGAAGGGACAGTGCGTCCTAGCAGTTAAAGTCTCTGGTGTGGAAAGGCTTAGTGCTACCATTGGGGCACCCGTCAGCCAATCTTGGCTGCCAGCTGTGAAGGAGCTCCCTCCTCTAGCAGTAAAAGACTCGGATGTTTAGGACCCTGGGGCATCCGTCAGCCTTGCCCAGGCTGCCCGCTGCGAAGGAGCCCAGCGCTCTAGCAGTTAAAAACTCGGATGGTAACAAGGGCATAGTTGGTACCTCACCACACATTACCCGGCCACCGGCTAACACGGTTCTAAGACAACACGTCCATAGGATTGTTGGATTTTTCCTCTGGGTGGATGTCCATGATCACAACCATCCTGAATACCTCCTGAGGAGTCTTAAAATCATCACAGATTGAAGAAATTGGCTCTACTTCAACTACCTCATCAGGAGTCAAGGAAGAAGATGTCATCAACTATCATGAGCAGTGGAAAGAAACTGAGGGGCTTGGAGGGGGGCTCACAACTTTATGCCAGCAGACAGTGCACTAGGCAGCAGAGGGGTCTTCTGCTACCCCACACAAAAAAATTCAGACAATTGTGCCATACCAAACAGTGGAATGGACATATGCAATGACTCAAAGTAGAACAGCTGCATTTCAGGGTGTATGATTTTCAGTAGCAAATATGTGAAAACCCATTTATTTCTTGGCAAAAAATATACTTATAGAAAACTAAGCCTATGTCCACACTACTAAAATAACTTTGAAGTTGCTTACTTCGAAGTACAACTTTGAAGTAAGCAACTTCGAAGTTCAGCGTCTACACACACCTTACTTCAAAGTTAAACTTTGAAGGAGGGCACTACTACATTCCCGGGAATGGAGTAAGGACTTCAAAGTTGGACTCCCTACTTCCAAGTTAACTTCGAAGTTAGGGAAAATGTGTGTAGACTCTCTGCTGGCTACTTTGACTTCAAAGTTAACTTGGAAGTTAGTTCCTAGTGTAGATGGAACCTAAGAGTTTTTATTACTTCTCAACAGATGCTTACATATCGAACAGCAATTGTGGGTTTTTTTAAATGTTATAAAACATGTCTTCAGAAGACTCACTCTTACCATTTTCCTGCTGTTTGGTGGAACAGTCAATCCAGTTGTGTTGATTTGCAGCCCAAAGCATTTCAAATTGATGAAACATGACTTTAAAATTCCATATATAGGGAACAAATGAAAAAATATCAGGAGCGCTATCACTGGACCAGTCTTGAATCAAATCTAAAAATATATAAAATAAAAAAAGGCAAATATTAGCAATATATCAGGTCAAACTACTTTGGAGAAGTCTTTTAAATAGCAATTGGGCCAGATCTTTGGCGGTAAATCATTGTAGCTCTACTAATTTCAGAGAGCTATGCCAATTTTTCATCTACCAGCTGAGAACTGAAATTCTAAATATCAGCCATTCTTTACTGGTCTAGCCAAAGGAGAGTTACGTGAATCTATTAAAATAATGAATCAATGATATACAAGTTAATTTTTGTTTTGCACATATAAAAAGTTAAATCCTTTTCACAGAAATTGGAACATCCTTCATTCTGTCTGCAAATACAATGAAAAGAATAACTGAAATAACAATATAGTAGGAGACAAGAAGTAGGGTTTTGACCTCTGGCTTACTGAGCATTAAGCTCCAAGGTTCAGATAAAGTTTTGTGTACTTATATGACAGAGCAGCAAATACATACGGGCACAAGTTTAAAAAAAAAAATCAACAGAAAAAGAAAAACAGGAATCTACAGGACACCATTAAAATATCAAAGTTAATCTAATTTTTGATTATTCAGTGTTTTTAAATTTATTTTATTTTCTAGAAGAAAAATATTTTAATGCGTTGTCATGATTTTATTAGTCCCGATTCTGATTTTACTATGAAGGAGCTGTACTAGGAGCCCAATCCTTCAAGGAGTTTACATTCAGCCAGAAATGCAGGATTGCACAGTGCCTTTGAATCACTGGCTTCCAGTTCAATGTAGCGTATACTGTAGTGACCATTACACATTTCCCATCACTGGGATTCTAAATTATATTCAAAACCTTGGGGAGATTATTTTCATACAAGACTGGTTAGCCACACGACCGACAAAGGTAAACCATAAAGATGAAGTCTGTCAGCCAAAAAATTCCTGTATGCACCAGATTAACAGGTCAACTTATCTCTTAGGTCAACAATATTAAACTAAGAAATATCTGAAAAATTATAATCATCACAGATCAATATATTTTGTGTTTGGCAAAAAAAAAGTTATTCTTCTCTGTGGCTTGTCATCAATAAAAAGAAAACAATTAAAATATGATTAAAGGAAATAAAGCCTTTGGGTTTTTTCACACTTCATGATCATTCACCATTTTAGCTAAACGTAACCACATAGCCTGTAAGACTATCTACTCTTGCATTAAAGCAACATTATTGTCACCTCTAAAATGGTTTGGAAAATGACAAAGAAAAAAACATTTCACCACAAATACTTTTATTCCACAAATGAAATAGGTACTAATGAAATAAGGAAGTTACCTGCAAAAAAGTTTTTTTGAGCAAAGATGAAGTGATAAGTTGCTTTATAAACCTCAACTTCACACTGCCATGTCTGTGGCATGTTCCAGATTCGGGGATAGCTGGCATTAATATGAAACTGAGAACAAGACACCAAAGCATCAATATTAGCTTAAAACTAATATGCTTGAACAATGTTGAGATGAAGGGTTGACCATGTACACTTTGGTGAATGCTTAAAACCATTTTCCTGCTGGGAAGAACAGAAGGTCACTCCATGTCCTTAATAATTTAATTTCTTTCTCTGTGCCTGAAGGTCAATTGTCACTTTATTCATTTGTCTGAAAACTTCTACTATGAATTTCTCATATTACACCGGAGATTTGCCATCTGCTTTTGCAGTAGTTACACTGGCTGCCTTATAATCTAATTTAAATCTTTCATATCAATGTTCTACCTCCCTCAGCCTACTATGAGATATCATCTAAATAAACAATTTTTAAACCATATAATCTATGTAATGTGGCTATTAAGTGTCTAATTCTACATAAATTCATTCAGGAAAAGGGAGTAGATTTTTCAAAGCTAGTGCATATGGATGTCAGTAGAATTTAACAGGAATTCAGTTGCTGATTTTCATCAAATACTAAATGCACAAATAAAAAACTAATTCATGATAAAATGTACTTGTCATGCTTAACAAGTACTTTAGTTCTCAATATGTAAAATATTTAATATTTAATATATACTAGCTAACGTACAGTAGCATATTTTGCAGGAAAAATGATGTCTCAGAAATGCAGGACCTCATCACCACACTCTACTATTAAATTTTGCTGAGCACCCAGAAGAGACTGTTTATAAATTATGTTATGCCTATCAATTAGGCAAGGTCAGCAAACTCAAATCTTCACAGACTAGAGCCTAAACTAATGTTTAACTTTACATACCTACATGTGTAAGGTCTACAGACTTCAGTGAGGTTACTCAACATAAAGTTACTTGTGCATAATTCTTTGGAGGACTGAGGTCTTCTAAAGTACATACAAATGCCTCACTCACTGCACTGTCTGCATACTTGCACAGCATTTATGCCAATCATATGTTTACATAAAACCGAATGTCCATCAGAGACACCTGCAACTCTGTGCATAATGATGCTTTGTTACTGTAGACTTACAGCTAACATTTCTGCTTCTAGAAGAGTTCGATACTGCATACTGCTGGTGGCATCAACATGTAAAAGCTGTCCTTTAATTGCTGGGGAGTAGCCTATTGGACAGAACAAATAATATTTTTATATTATGCCATTTCTCATGCAGCGTTTATTTCTCAAGTACAGTAAAGAATTAAGCATTAAAAAGAAATACAAATATTTATAAACAAACATAATAGGGTGCAAAACACTTCACGGAGAGAACCAGTAGAATGAAGCTTCAGTTCAGTCCTTTACTAGTTGGATGACAAAGGTTAAGACAAAGCAGTTCTGGATTCTGGGTAGTCCAGAAAAGGCTAGTCTTGGGCTCCGGAGACCAGGGTTCAATTTGCATTTGGTCATCTAACAGCCATTGTGTGAGACTTTGCACAAGTCCTTAAGCCTCTCTGTCTCTCAGGTACCCACCCGTAAAATGGGGACAGCAGTACTTCCCCACCTAATGGACATATTTGTGAGGAGGCATACATTAATGACTGTATGGTGCTCAGATACGATGACAAAGGGATCATATATATGCAGAGAAAGATAGCAAAGGCAATGATGGTCTTCAAAAGAAAGTTGCATCTATTATTCCTTATACTGGGGATAAAGATAAAGACACAAAAGCAAGTAAGGAGAGTTTCGGCATATTTAACATAGGGTTAACAAGTGTTAAATCTGTATTATTGAAGTGCTTTGAGATCCTGTAACGAAAAGCACTATTGAAGTACAGGTTGAAACTCCACAGTCTGTGACTCTCTGGTCCAGCAAGACCAAGATGTTGCTGAACCAGAGAACCACAGTAGCAGAGGCTGCCAGTGGCCAGGAGCAGAACTGATCCAGCACAGCTGGGGAGCAGGCTGGAGACAGGGAGTCCCACTTGCAACCAGGAAGGAACCCTAGCCAGCAGGCCTTATGTCCTGTGGTCCAGCAAACTCCCTTGTTCAAGAACAGTCAGGAACAGAGGGTGTCAAGGAGATTCAACCTTTATAAGTTCTTATTGCTTCTTTACACAGAAATGTAGGTCTTTCATAGGTATAAGGGGACAACAGCTTAGGAAATCCACAATCTTATGAATTAAACACAAGTTTTCGCCTGTACGCTATCTTAAGAATGTAAAATAAAAGGCCTCAAACTTACCATTTTCACTGACTGTCATGGGAATATTTATTTCCAAATATGAGCCTGCTCCAACATTTACATGAACAGCATTGGTTTCCTACACCAGCCAAAAGAAAAAGGGGGAGGGACAAAAAAAAAAAGGTTAAATATTATTTCTCCCAAAAGTCTTCAGACAGCGTATGGTATATCTCTGGCCAATGTTATTTACGTTGAAGTTAGCAAGATTTAAAAAAGAAAATTCATTTGGTTGTTGTCTTCCCTGGCTAAAGTCATGAGGTTATGTTAATGAGGTATCTACAAAAAATTATGTTAAAAGGACAATATTTATAATTTCTGAACTATAACAAGCACTGATTTAGAACCATGAAAATATGACATAGGATATCCGACCTGATGAGTAATGGGACAGAAATGTAGGCTGAATTCCTGACATTACTGTTCCTACTCAGTTGTGAAAGCCCATATGCATGGTTCAGGATATGCATATGGAAGAAAGGGGCAAGTGATGCCTATGAAGAAAACACTATCACAGGAACGCCGGAACAGTTTTTTTAGTGGAGATGCTGAGCGTCACTGAACCAAACTGTAAACACTGTCTACAGTGGAAACCACTTTAAGACCGGGGTGCTGCATCTGTAGTTCCAGCACCTATATACGGTCATTCACTAGACCCAGCAATCAGTATTAAGTTACTCACCTTTCCTCTCAATGCTTCAGAAACCAACTTTTTTTTATGGGAAAACCCATTATAATGTAAGACTGTGTAGGAAAACTCAAAAAATTTAATGGCATTACCCATCTCCTAGATGGGAAAATGCTCTGTAGATTAAGTTATGGCCTTAATGATTAAAAATAAATGAGAAATCAAAATTCTGAGAATCAGGCCCGCCAAATGGGAGGGTCGGGGGGAGAAATGGACGCAGTTGCCCGTGGGCCCAGGAGGGGCACAGAGTTCCACCTGCCACCACAGTAGAAGTGGCAGTGGCCAGAGTCCCAGGCCCCTCAGACACACCATGGAGCACTGTGTCACCAGTCCACACAGGGTGGTGGGAGGGTGTCAGAGCTGACTACACTAAGATCCACCTCTTCTCAGGTGGGGGGCCAGCACCCCCTCCCACTTTGCCCTGGGGCCACAGCAGCTATCATTGCAGCTGCTGAAAAGAAGATGATAGTTCATCTTCTCTTCTAACTTGATTCTACATAGAATTCAAGATGATCCAAAAAAAAAAAAATCACAAAAGAAAAAAATGCTATATTTAAATATTTCTAGTTACCACCTAATACCAATGAAAACAAAGAGAAACACAGAAACCAGCAGCTTGCAAGACTGCACGGCATCTTGAGAATTTCTAACCATCTTGTCATTATTTACCCTGTTTTTGGTAAAAAGCAAGTCAATAGTGGCATCTGCAATGATATTCATCCTCAGCTCAAAAGCAAGGATCTGTCTTGGCTTGCCAGGCTGTGCAATTTCTGAGACTTTCATAACCTGGTAATCTGGAGGGAAAAAAAATTTCCACAAACAGTCCCTAAAAAACAAGAAGAGATATACAGTTACTCCCATGGGGAAAAAGAAAAAAAAACAACATTTGGTTCATCTACAAAATTTCCTTGCCACCAGCCCGTGTAATTGAATTGAGTCCTGGGACAGTCAGCAGGTAAGAAAAAGTGAAGGAAAAAAAAATTATATTTGCATTTAGCAGCAAGATACTGAAATCTTCAAACTTAAATCAACAGGGATATTTCTGCCTCATTAGCGAATTCAAACTCAAAGTAAATTAGATATTCAAATTGTTTGGAAATAAACTTTTTAGGACAGTGTGGGGGAATGGTTGTGGTGGAGAGGAGATGGTAGAAAGGAAAAAAAAATGTATAACAATCCCCAAAAGCGCACAAGTATGTTACATTCTTTCTTCCATTTCATCTGCCCACCAAAATATACAGTAACTGTGCCCTGTTTTGGAGATTACAGTGAGAGAAATGACAAGGTTGCTTTTTAATTGTGTATAACTGTCATGAAGCACAGAGTGATATACATTACAAACTGTCTATGAAATTAGAATACATAGGATCAGAATGTAGTCTGAATTTTACAATTTGAACCAAACGTATAGCCACAAGGAAAGGAATCAGAGGATGACAAAAGCATGGAAAAACTGAAACAATGAGGTTCAAAAAAGCAGCCCAACAGTGAACTAAAGTCAAATTCCACAGAATGGGTTTAAAACTGTGGCCACAAAGATTTTGGAAAAAATGAAAGTACTTGAGTGAGAAAGGCCTTTTTGTCAGTGTACTCAAGACCTGACTGCTGTAATTGCTGAGAGATGATCACTCTGTCATAATTACCCTGTGCAGATTCATAATGTCAGCATGAAGAAAGGGAATTATTCTTAAAATGGCCTTCCATGGTTAAAAATGGGATTTTCAAAAGCACTCCAGTGAATTAGGGCAGCAAATCCCATCAGCTTTCATTAGGACTCATACTTCTAAACCTTTTCAATATTTCTGAAAACTCCACCCTATTTTTTTAAAAAACAGCAATGAAAATATTATGCCCAACATACCCTGAAAAAATCTGCTACTTTGGATCTTTTACCGAGCAGATTAAAATATGAAGTAAGTGATAAGGGATCAAATTTTCTTGGTGGTACTAAAAAAACCCATCAGAGGTTTCACTTTCCAGCAACGCCCTGTGGTATGCCTTAAGTTCTTTCCTTTAGGTACTTCAAGATATTGTTTACTGTCTATACTCCTTATAACCTGCTCATCCTCACCACTCCTAGGCTGCATCTACATTACCTCCCTACTTTGGAGGGAGGATGGTGAGTAGGGTGTTGGGAGTTTATTCATGAAGTGCTGCAGTGCATATGCAGAACTTCATTAAGCAGACTCCCCGCCCATGACAACTCCGAAGTTTTAAACGTCAACATGCGGGCTCGCATCTACCCCAGGCACTTCAAAGTACCAGCTGGTGAGCCACGGCTACATGCGAGCCAGCAGTTTGAAGTTTAAAACTTCGGAGTTGCCGCGGGGGGGCGGGAATTTGCTTAATGAAGTGCTGCATATGCACCGCAGCACTTCATTAATAAACTCCCAACACCCTAGTTACCATCCTCCCTTTGAAGTAGGGAGGTAGTGTAGACAAGCCTCCGGAAAGTAGTCAATCACAATAAGTACAGAGCTGGGAAAATGGCATGCATCCAAGAGGAACAACAAGTATGAGTCTTCTCAACATTTTTTTTCTTAATGGCAAGATTTTGCCACCTTTATGCAACTTGAACCTTACTCAGTAAACAATCCCATTGCCTTCAGTGGAATTATTCTTAACGTGCTATCCAAGGTAAGCAAGGGAAGTAGAATCCAGGCATGAAATGTCAGGCTGAAAATCAAAACAATATGTATTCTTTGGGATTGCATCAAGCATTGCCTGTTCCAACCAACAGTTCCCATTTACAAAACAACCTTTTCTTCCTCCTTAAAATGCCACACTAATCTGAAGGGAAAAATTCAAAAATTTACTGTTCACAGTATCCCTCAACTCTAATTCTCCACAATAAATCCTTACAGGTTTATTACATACGAAAAATGGCACAACTGTGGAGGGTTTTTTTTAAAGTTATTTGGAAGTGTAGATTTCCTACAGATACAGAAATTTGACATCAAAACTACTACATTCACTAAATAGGAATACAATTATTTTTAAAACAATCTAAGTGCTCTACTTAGAATCTTTGTGAAGAATGGTCCTTAAATTGTGGAGAAGATGCATAGCAGCTAATGCTGAGCCTACTATTAGGACTAAACTAATGGAAAGAGGTCCTTTGATTTCATAATGTGACCAGTGTTTCCTGTAAGATGAGTGCTTGGGTTGCCATAAGCCTCAGTATATATAACAAAATTTATTCTGCATATAGCAGGAAAAAATTAGAGGAACATTGATTGGTACATACTAAATTGTGTACCACATACCATTAACAGCCCAACTAGCAATATTAATGGAGACTTCATTGCAACTTCCAAATAGGAAATGCTATTCAAGATTAATATTAAAAATGCAACTCAGTTTAATACCTTTGCCTGTCAGCCCATGGTCCATAGTTAAAATCTGTTCCTTTCCCACATACAATATCTAATCCCCAACATGGAGGCAGGTCTTGCAGTTTAGAGTCTTCATCGCTTATTTCTCCATCATTATTTTCCCCAGTCTCATCTGGTACAAGACCTGTAGTGTGTAACACAGTAAACATTACTCCAGGAAGCCGTTTGCAATCATCATAAAGAACTTTTGTACACCACTACCTATTTAAAATATCATTTTCAGTAAGATCAGAGGAAAGAAGAGTCAATGGCAACTTTACTGAAAATCGGTGAAGTATATTCATCCTAGTTTTAGTAGTATAACTTGCCTTCTGTCAGCACAACTTTGCATTTGGTGCCACCTTCTCAGTCCTGCTGACAAAACCCTCAATTACTGCTGGTCAGGTTAAATTATCTTTCTGAGCTGCATAAACCCTCCACTGACTCTCTTAAGTTGGTTCAATGCCTGTTTGGACGCTATTACCTGTATCAACATAAAGAGCCCTCCAGCAATAATGCCATACTGATACCTTCCTAGTGAATGCTATCTGCTCAAGTGTTTGAATTCTTCTGCTTAGGGGTCACAACGGGTCCCTTTAAAATATCCTTTAAAATGCCTCTGTTCTTGCTTGCCCACCTTAGCAAACACACTGGCATGGCTCCATGTAAAGGTACAGCTGAAATGCCAGCTAACCCTCATTCTGCTACCAGAAAACAGTATTGGTTGTCCTCAGCCAGACGGGAGAAGGAGTAATGCAAACATAAGTTCAGAATTCATACAGGAATGAAGATGCTTTATGCAGACATTGCAAAGGAGATGAAGAAACTGGAATATGGCAGCAGACCTATTAAAAGGCAACGAACAAGAAAATTTGGCGCTGCCTTTTACAGGTGCCACTTTGTGTGGAGTGAGATGTCACAATGAACAGGAACTGCAACAACTAGTGACTAACAGTGGGTGCTTAGTAACATCCTGAGGAAGGCACACCCGAACTGCACAGTGATAAAGAGCTTACAGTACTAAGAATGCAGGGAAAGGTCCACATAGTTCATGAAGCTCTGCAACCTGGCAAACAGTGAAAGATCCTCTTTAAAAAGGGACCTGGGTAAATGTTATTCACTATCTCCCAGACTGTACATCATTTTTAAAACAAACTCTGTTCACAGCCCCTCACATTTCACTATCATCTCTCTCTCCTTCATTCACCATCTCAAAATGGCAGACAGTAGCATTAACAGGCAAAAGCAACAAAGGATTAGACAACCAAAAATCATTCCCAAATACATACTGTGGCACAATTTTAATGCCTTCATTTTTTTATTTTGCAGGAAGAAGAAATGTCTAGTAAATTAAAAATACAGTAATGCAAATATAATTTGATCCACTCAAAAACAAAAACATTCAATTTAAATACATCAAAAACACAAAAGAATGCTTATAAACAATAGCAGCTGAGCACTGAGACTACATGACTTTGTAGGAATATCATTATAAGCTTACTGGATGCAGATTTTCTGGACCAAAACAGTATTTTGAGGTTTAAGTCCAGAAGTCTTAGTATAAAACAGAATTACTCCTATGTTGTATTTAGATCCAGGAAATAGGTAAAACTGGTGCTGGCACAAGAGGGATGGCCTGAATGGGTTCACATGAATAGCTGGTTGCCATAACTCTTCTTCACTTGCAAAGCTTCTCAGCCCAGACATCTTTTTACTGAAACAGTCAAGTAAGCACTGTTTGATCTTTGCCTGTACATTTCTGAGCATTTGTTTCTTCCTCCACAGCCATATACCATGCTTCACCACTCTGCAATAAGCTCCAAGGGTATCATGACCCTGAAGATATCAGCTACGTAAGGTCTAGGTAACCATTAGCCATCTCAAGCAGCTGCCTTCTTTGTGTCTTTTGTACCCTCAGAAACAATACAGGACACCAGGATCACCATTGCCTGAATAAGTTTATCAGTGTTTACTAAACCTTTGCAACCCTTACTCGGAACTCCTATGCTCTGCTCCCCTAAGACCTCACAACCAGAAAGTCAGACAAGTACCCCCCACATACTCACCATGGTTGTCATTGCAAACAAGCAATCAGTATGGGGCACTGTTAACTATTTTAATGCAACATTTTGTTATGCAACTTATTTGTGATGTCTGCTAACCCCACAATTCTAACACCACTGGCCTAGATTTTTATCATTGTCCTCTTCTGGGATATCCTTGAGGACACAGCTGGCATGCTTACTGACCAGGATATAAAAACAAAAAAAGAAACCGATATGGGACACACGTTCTCATGTTACTCTACAGTTCTGAACCCAGAGCCATTAACACAGGGACTGGAGCAAATTCAGAAGGATCAAAAAGTGCACTGAGATGTACAACATGACATGATGAAGATCCTCAAACAAGCTCAGGTGGCTCCAGAATATCATAGCTCAAAAACATCCCAACTAGCTCAGCACTCCCGCCTGCAGCACACTGTATGGTCTGTTCTTTCTTACTACCTATGTCTACACTACAGAGATCTTTCTAAAACAGGCTCTTCCGGAAGATCTCTTCCGAAAGAACTTCCTTCAGAAGAATGCATCCACATACAAAAACGCAGATCAAAAAAGTGATCTGCTCTTTCAATAGAGAGCGTCCACACAGCTGCCACTCTTTCAAAAGACTGGGCCAGGGACTGAAAATGAAAAAACTGTTCTTTTGAAAGAAGGGCCCTGCAGAGCATCTACACACATTTTCTCTCAAAAGAAGCTTTTGAAAAGGGGGGCTCTTCCTGAAATGTGAAAGGAAGAGTGATTTTGAAAGGAACACCACATTCTTTCAATTTACTTTCGAAAGAACACTTTGTGTGTAGATGCTCAGTGGGCTCTTTTGAAAGCTAGTGTACACGCAGCCACTGAGCCGGGGACATATCTCCTTCTCCCTGTCTCAAGGCTCCAAAAATACCCTGCAACAGTATCCTACCCCACCCCGGTAGCTAATAAGGAGAATATACCATAAACACATGTACCACACAATAACAGCCAGCACTTTGCATTTTTAAGTGTTTGTTTATTAGTACACAATAAAGTTCCATTTTCTAAACCAAAGAAAGTAAGTCAAGGTTTTCATAATACAACACTGCAAACACCCAAAGTAAACACCTTAGATTCAAGAAGTTTGTAACTCGTAACCTAGCCATGTAAAGTATTTTCACCAAGTACCACAAAGCATGCTGTTTGGCTATAGCACTTTGTTCAAGTATGCATTCAAGGACTCCTCTCAGCCAGACACTGCCTCAGTGGACTCTGCTACTGGCCTAAGTCAGGCCACTCAAGATTGGGAGACAGTTTGCACTTCCCTTCCCCACTCAGGAGTAACATTTTCCCACGGCCTTTCAATTACTATGTAAAAAACACCAACCTACAGCAGCAACAGAAGTATTTAGCTCACTGAAGTCCTGACTCACCATGAAACATCTCTACCTCTCCACTAAAATGCCAAATGTTCACTCTTCTGACCTCCTGCACCTACTCATGCTATAGTTAAATATGCCCTTGTTGCTATCCAGCTACTTGGTTTTTCATTTCACAATCCAGGGAAGCAAAGTGGGAGCAGAGAAGCTGGGTTCTCCAAGAATCACAACTAGCATGGGAATTCTACTGATATAAATATGCCCTTTTGGAAAAACATACCCCCTTGAACGCTTCAAAAAGTCCTATATTGCCAAATGTGATTATCGCACATCTTCCTTGACCACACAACGTTAATGACACTGAAATGTCCCTGGTGAGCCTCCAATGCTGCATGGCCATGGAAAAGTCCCTATCTTTTTATGTACTTGTAAGAAAGGGGAGAGAGAGCAGAATATGAATATGTATCCCATCTATACCATCACCACAGTTAAGAGAAGGAAATTTCATTGTACTTAACATACTCTGCACATTTCCCAGAGTCATACCTGTGCAGCAGGACATACTTAATTGTTTTCCCACATGCGACATAACTGCACCCACTCCTGATTTTCCAACAAACCAATCACAATCTGGTGCTACACCCTTTTCTCCTAGGGGGAAGGGAATTCTGCCATACTTCACAAGCAGAATTCATGTCTCCTGCAGATTTTTCTCTTTCCCAACAGAATAACTCACATGTCCATCCCAGGCAGCGTCCCAAGTGGGTACATCTGGTTTGGCATCAGGAGAAGCTGGGGGAGGGCTAATCACTGCCTTGGGAAACCAGGGTTGGATATGCATGCAAGACTGTTCCTCTTGCTCACTATTGCAGATGCCCAGCGGCAGAGAAGGGATAGGGCTGGGGATACCCCCCAGCTGGTGGTTCTTACCACATACTGGTTTCCAGCAGCTAATCTTGACAGGGCTAGTAAGGAGGACAGGGCAGAGATTTCCTCTTCCCCTGCACAGGCTATTGGAGAACCAGGTCAGTCACTCCCCACCCACACACCCACTTAGTTGCAAAAAGCTCTACTCCCTGTCCCTCCCTGCCACCATCATTCCCTACCCATAGGGGAGGAGCCAGTGTATGAGGAGCTGCCCCCCATCTTACAGATGCCCACACACATATCCCTTTACTGAGTCCCATGCCCTTCATTCAAACCCTGCCTTACACCTGGACTCTCACCTCACTAAGCCCCAACCAGCAGCACTCTAAGCCCCTCTCCAGTAACTCTCATTTCATCAGCACCCAGAATACCACCCCTACTGAGCTCCCTGCACCTTGATCCATTTGCTGAGGTCACACTCCCCCACTCCCAGATCCCCTGCTGAGTCCATTCACCTTCATGATGCTCCCCACTCCCATGCACATTCTTATAACATCCATATTGTCTTAATCCTGTGCTAACACCTCCAAGTTGAAGACCAACAAATTCTTTCAGTGTTCCAGAAAGACAATAGCAAGATATTAAAATGAATGGTATAGTAACTCCTTATAAATAGACAGTGCATACACTATGTAAATAACATTATTGTTTAAAAGACGATACCTGGCTCATCCATGTAGTAGTAGATGTCAACATCATTGGACTGCATTACAACAAAGCCTTCTCCCATTAATCTTGGTGGTCTGTTGGGGGAGGGAGGATAAAGAGGCAGGTCAATAATTAAATATATCCTAGAAGAAATTATGAATTTAACTAAAGCAAAATTTGAATTTTGGCGTATCCTGAAAGAATGTAGATCACAGTCAGCTGTAAGCTTACAAGTAAGTACTTAGACAAATTTAGAATCCAATTGATAAATTTGACATAAAGAGTAACTAGGCTAATTTCAGACAGGCATTTGTACAGAAAATATTTAAGGCTGTCGGTAGCCTTATGATAGTCCTATAAAATATCCTCCAGGTTACGCAAACCTGAGGAAAGCCTTAGGTCTCCTACTAATCAGTTTCTCTCAGAACTTTCAATAATGTAAGAACGTTGCTGCATTCAAACGCTGACCCTTCTTCTAGCGAATGCAGAGTAATTCTAAGAAATACTTTGTGGCTCCGTCTCATGATCTCAAAGCATTTCATAGACATTAATGAATTAAACCTCAAACTTTCTATAAAGCAAGTAAGTAACCCATTATGTAAGTGGAGAAACTCAGAAACCAGAGAAGGTCCTGAAGCCACAAAGAAGTGACAGCAGAAACAAACAGCATAGGGTGAGATTCTGTGCTGTGCCTCTCTAAGGTTGAGTCTAAACTACGAGATAAATTCGAAGTTCAAGGTTTTAAGCTCTCTATTAAAACATGAGAGGCAGCACAGAACTTCCAGCCTTTAAAATGGGGGATATAGCTAGCGGTTTTAAGCTATCTACTATTGTGGGCTGCTCCAGAAGCTGCACAGGCCTTTACTGTAACTTAGCGAGGCCCTAAGGACTACCTAAATGACAACCATCTCCCTGTGCAGTCCCCTGGGCTGCAGCATTATCAAGAGTCACTGCATTTGCATTCTCAGCATAGCCCCCTCATCTTCATCACACCCTCTTTACCTGGTCTTGCAAGGAGGTCATCAGGCAGCAGCAGCAGGCTGCCTTCTGCAGCATCAACTCAAAGGAATCATACCATGACTGAAAACGGGTCCTTTCAGACTCATTTATGTTGCTCTGGCCTTTTTTACCCTGGCACAAGTCAAAGCATTTCATCCTAGACCTTTGTTTCCAGTCTAAGATTCTAACTGAGATCACCACAACGGATGTTTTTGGTGAAAAAGGGGTGCTTTTTAAATTATTTAAAGTTTCAGAATGAGGGACAACAGAGGCCTTAGATGATAATGTAAACAAAGTGTTAATATACTATTGCATTAAGTAGTGCAATAAGATCTCACATTTAGTACAGTATTCCAAGGTCACATGAGTAAAGGCATTTCTTACCACACATAAAGCATATACAATTTTGTAAAATAAATACATTTTTGGAATTTAAATCTCCTTTCATTGGTGATAACCCTTTTTTCCTTAATAAGGGCATAATTAGCATCCCTAGTAGTATGGCAACATAATACCCGATTGTAAATGAGCATAGTAATAAAATTTTTGCATAAAAAAAAAAAGCTATATTTTGTATTGTGACCAGGCATGTAACTCTTTAAATAACCTAAATCATTTTAAAGTTAAAACATTAAAAATAAGCAATCATCCTTTTTTCCAGTGTCTTTTAATTTGTTTTCAAAATGCAGTAGGATGGTTAAAATATTTTAAAATAAAGCAACTTTAAGGATGATTTAATTCAACATATTGAAAGCTCAGACTCAGTTTGAAATACTAATTCTCACACAACAGCAGACTTTTATGTTACCTTATTCAATAATCGACTACCTAAAGCCTACTTTAAGTTACTTTTTAAAAGTTGCTTTCTCCTTGTCCTACATTCAATTCTTTTATTTGTTAATTGTTTTCCTACAAAAATAGCATTCAGGACCACAGGGACTGATCATCTTCCATAATTACACCATTAATATAATACAGTATACTCAGATCTGGTATTCTTCCTGAAATTGTGTAGGAGGACTAATGAAGTAAGATTATCTGATGAAACAATTTTCAGAGAGGTAGCTGAGTTATTCTGTATCTTCAAAACAAGAAGTCCTGTAGCACCTTATAGACTAACATACTTTGGAGCATAAGCTTTTGTGGGTAAAGACCTGCTTCATCAGATGCATGAGTGGTGAGGGTGGGGTGGGTTCAGAGGAAGATTTAAAGAGGGAGCTTCAGTTAAGCAGAGAGCCAGAGCTGACAAGGTCCATTCAGTCAGTGTGGATGTGGCCCATTATCTGCAGTTAATGTGGAGTTGCTCTCTTGATATTTACACCTCCGCATTAGCTACGGATATTGGGCCACATCCCCCCTGACTGAACTGACTTGATTTCTTCTCTCTTGATGTTCACAGCTCCACATTAACTGCTGATAATGGGCCACATCCACTATGACTGAATAGACCTTGTCAGCTCTGGCCGTCACCTTGACTGAGACTCCCTCTTTAAATGCTCCTCTAAACTCCTTCCTCCCCCGCCCCGTCAACTCATGCATCTGACAAAGTGGGTCTCTGCCCATGAAAGCTTATGCTCCAAAATATCTGTTAGTCTATAAGGTGCCACAGGACTTCATTGTTTTTGATGAAACAATGTTACCTTGACACTACCATTCTATATATCCTTTCTAAAAGGACATAAATGAACCATAGTAAAATTAAAACTTTGGTTAAAAAATGCCAACAAGAACAAATATATTCTTAGGTTTTTTATCCCATTCATTTTTAGAATATTAGAATTCCTATTCCTAGCTACCCTCTTACACTATGCCTCTTGTATTAGGAATACACCGCTCTATTTAGCGCAAGCTAAATCTGATGCAGGGTACCCCTGCCATTTACACCCTACAGAAGGAAATCTAAAATAGTTTTAGATTACCGGGGTTACATCATCATAAAACAGAAACCACCAGAGTTAAAGAGACATTACAATTGCTATTTGTTTATATCTTTCCAGAGCTTTGCTTGAATTGAGCTCTGCCTCTTTTTTTTTTTTTTAAGCCTAAAAACAGAACAAAAACCTCTTCTACTGTTCATGACTGAAAGGAAAGATGAAAGAGGAAACTACCTTTCATCAAACTATGACAGGTTGAACCTCTCTAGCCTGTCAAGATCTGGTTCTGCACCATCTGATTCCAGCATGATTCTAGTTGGCCACAGCCACGATAAGTGGACTTCCAGCTATGTTTCCCGCAGTCCCATAAAGTTTGTTTCCAGGCACCAGTCCTGGCTTTCAGCATTGTGTGCTGTTTGTTTGCTTTAAATTTACCCTTTAATGTCTTCTAAAAGCCCAGTAAAGAGTGGAAGTGTTGGAAATGTGCAAGACAATGTTGACCTCCCATCGTCTGGCAAATTCCCTCGTCCCGCATTAGTCAGGTCCTGAGGATACCAGGCTTCAAAGATTGGTCCAGGACACTCTGATCTAGCAATATCCAGTGTCTGAAAGGACTCTGGATGTTGCTGGATCAGAAAGCTCCAGTGGCTAGGAGTCCAGAAGCCAGGATCAAGGCTAGGATGCCCTCAGCCAAGAGGAGGTGGGAGCCTGGCAGTTGGGGTTGGCAGTGGAGGCAGAGAGCCCTGTGGCCTGGGGCTGGCAGTGGAGCCCTGCTGGAGGGCATGAGCCCAGCAACTGGGTCTGGGAACAGAGCAGCAGAGCCTGGCTGGGGACATGGAGCCCTATGAACAGGGCTGGGGTCTGCACTGGAGCCCTGCCAGGGGCATGGAGTCCAATGTCCAGGGCTGGGGTCTGCACTGGAGCCCTGCCAGGGGCATGGAGTCCAATGTCCAGGGCTGGAGCCATGGAGCACTACCACTGGGGCTGGAGCCACCACTGGAATCCCACTGGAGGACCAGTGCTTGGGAGGGGAGTTCACATTGAGGTTTGGAGCTTGTGGCCAGGGTGCAGAGCCCTGTGACCCAGGACAGGGCTTGCAGGGGAGCCTATCCAGGACTGTGAAGCCCAGCAGCCATGGCTGGGTGCATCAGTAGAGTCCTGCTTGAGACCGTGGAACACTGCAGTAGAGGTCAATAGGGGAGCAAGGCAGCCACAGGCTCTCTGCATACACTCATCCAATTCAGGACCAGGAATTGCAGTGGAAGCAAAGGGAACAAAGAAAGAGTCTTCATGGGGGCAAGGAAGCAAGCTAATAACTTGAATATGTTAATCCTATTTTTCATCAATCTTGTTAGCACCAGTTGAAGAAAGCTTCTTTGTTATTTTCAGAGACTTCAAAGTTACTCACTCTCTATTTAGTCTCCCTAACAGAAATTCTCACCCTTCCTCCATCCATAGAAAGAGCAAGGCTGAATGTGAGTGTTTTACATATACACGCATGCACACATACATGGGCAAATATTTTATAAACTAGAAGATCTCACACACACAGGAATACTTTATAAACTAAAAGATATATTACACGCATGTAATGCGGACTGACACTTCATTCTTGGAGTCAAGGTTGTAAATACATACAAGGGCAGAAAGACAAAGATTTCCCACACTTAAAAAATTCCTGGACATCTGAAAGTACAAAAATCTTGTATTACAGTTGTTATAGTTATCTTAACTCTATCTCAGTGACCCACCAAAGTATGAACCATCCTTAAAACAAACCATCTTTCATATAATTAGTGTTTCAAGAAACTCTTAATTAAGTCAGAAACTCATCCAGAACCTCTATAGGCTGTGAAAATCTTTTCTGTGAGTATAGACTAAAGTGAAGAAGAAAAATTTCAGCTTTATAAATAAAAAAAAAAAAAAGTCCTCTCCAAGCAAACTGGGATCTTCAAAGAACAAGCCATAAACTGAGCTAAAATTCTTTCCTGATACTGATATCCATCATGGTGTTGCGATGAGTAGTTATTAAAAGAATTACTAGTTGAGCACCAGTCCAATAAGAGATGCAACTATCAAACTTTAGTTGAAGGATTTGTAATACTTGTAATCTAACTATTAGGCGTTTGTCTTCAGTGAGGGTGTGTGTCTAGCTCAGAGTACTGAAACCTAGCTATACAGGCTGCAGTATCAACCTAGAAGGATACCAAAGGAATGTTTAAAAGGACTTGATTTTTAAAGATTGTTTGGAGAAAAACCTTGTTTTCAAACATCAACAAAACAAATGTTTTCAAACTGTCCAGACATCTGTTGGGAAAAGAACACAGCAAGGCACAAATTATCCAACAAGTTCTTAGAATGTATTGCAGACAATTTTTTCATTTCAGATAGGGGAAGTAGCTATTCGGGGGGAGCTCTAGGTTTGATTTTAACAATTAGGGAGGAACTGGTCAAGCATTTGAAAGCAGCAGACAGCTTGAATGAAAGTGATTGTGAAATGATAACGTTCGTGATTCTAAGAAGTGGTAGAAGGGAGAACAAAAAAAATAAAGACAATAGGATTTCAGGAAGGCAGACTTTAGTAAACTCCGAGCTGGCAGGTAAGGTCCCATGGAAAACAAGACTATGAGGAAAAACAGTTGAAGACTGTTGGCAATTTTTCAAACGTATGTTACTAAGGACACAAGAGCAAACTAATCCTCTATGTAGGAAAGACAGGAAACATGGCAAGAGACCAGCATGGTTGAACCAGAAGATCTTGAATGACCTAAAAATCAAAAAGGAATTACATAAAAACTAGACAATGTACAAAGGAGGAATATAACAAATAACCAGGAAATGTAGGGGCATAAATTAGAAAGGCAAAAGCACAAAATGAGCTCAATCTATCTCAAAACACAAAAGGAAAAAAGAAAACATTCCACAAGTATATTAGAAGCAAGAGGAAGACCAAGGACAGTTTAGGTCCATTGCTCAATGAAGAGGGAGAAACAATAATAGAAAACATGAAAAACAGAGGAACTCAACGACTTCTTTATTTCAGTTTTCACCAAGAAGGTTGACAGAGACTGGACACCTAACATAATGAATGCTAGATCAAGAACTTCAAATAGGTAAAGAAAGTTAAATATTATTTAGAAAAGTGAGATGTCTTCAGATCACCAGGGCCTGATGAACTGCATCCTACAATACTAAAGGAGCCAATAGCAGAGGTATCCAAGATACTAGCTATTATCTTTGAAAAGTCATGGAAGTCAGGAGAGATTCCAGAAGACGTGAAAAGGACAAATATAGTACCCATTTATGAAAAGGAAAACAAGGACAACACAGGAAATTACAGACCAGTCAGCTTAACTTCAATGCCAGGCAAGATGATGGAGCAAATAATTTAGCAATCCATCTGCAAACATCTTTAAGATAATAAAATGACAGGTAACAGTCAGCATGGATTTGTCAAGAACAAAGCACATCAAACCCACTGGACACATTTTTTTTAAATAAGATAACAAGCCTTGTGGATAAAGGGAAAGTGGCAGATGTGGTCTACCTAAACTTCAGTAAAGCATTTGATACAGTATCGCATGACCTTATCAGTAACAACCTACAAATGCCTACTAAAATGCAACCTACAAAGGCCTACTGTCAGGTGGGTGTGTAAATGGTTGGACAACCATTCACAGAGAGTAGTTATTAATGGTTCACAGTCATGCTGGAAAGGAACAACAAGTGGAGTTTCACAGGGGGTCAGTTTTGGGGCCGGTTCTGTTCAGTATCTTCATCAATTTAGAAAATGGAATAGAGAGCACACTGATCAAGTTTGCAGATGGTACTGAGCTACAAAATGATCAGGACAAACTGGAGAAATGGTCTGAGGAAAATAGGACCAAGTCCATTAAGGACAAATGCTAAGTACACCACTTAAGGAGGAACAATCAGTTTCACACATACAAAATGGGAAGAGACTCCCTAGAATGGAGAACTGCAGAAAGAGATCTAGGAGGCAATAGTGGATCACAAGTTGAGTATGAGTCAACAGTGTGACACTGTTGCAAAAAAAAAAAAAAAAAAAGAAAAGAAAAGAAACATGATTCTGGGATGCATCAAAAGGAATGTTGTGGGCAAGACACAAGTAGTAATTCTTCCACTCTACTCTGCTCTGATTGGGTCTCAACTGGGAGTATTGTGTCCAGTTCTGAGCAGCACATTTCAGGAAAGAGAAACAGGAGAAAGAGTCCAGAGGAGAGCAACTAAAATGATTAAAAGGTCGAGAAAATATGACCTAGATTAAAAGAATTGGGTTTGTTTAGTTTGGAAAAGGAGAAGGCTGGGAAGGGACAGAATAGCAGATTTCAAGTGGTTATAAAAAAGTGTTACAGGGAGGAGGAAGAAAAATTATTCTCCTTAGCCTCTGATAAGACAAGAGGCAATGCATTTAAATTGCAGCAAGGGAGGTTTAGGTTGGACAGCAGGAAAAATTTCTTGCCCTGGTGGTTAAGCAAATAAATTACAAAGGGCAATTGTAGAATCTTCATCACTGGAGATATTTAAGAATAGGTTGGATAAAGATCTAACTGGTGATAGAGATGGTGCTTGGTCCTGCTGTGAGGGCAGGGGACTGGGACTTTAATGGCCTCTTGAGATCCCTTCCAGTTCTAGTAATATATGATTCTATCATTCCCCAAACAAGAACTAAGACTGTGTTAACTGAACATTTCAGATACAAAGTCTCAAGAGGAGTAGCCATGTTAGTCTGCAACTTCAGAAGCAACAAGCAGTCCTGTGGCATCTTAGGGTATGTCTATGCAGCAAAGTTATTCCAATGTAACAGCCAAAAAAAAGGAGAAAGGAAGATTTGGGGTTTTTTGGTTGCTTTATATATCCTGGATTCTGTTATTTTCCCCCCAACCCATCTGATAAAGTGGGCTTTATCTACAAAAGCTCATGGTACTGCTGTAAGTAATAAGCTAAGCAACACAAAACACAGGAAGGAGTTCTTGCCAACATTCTCTAATTTTTGATGGCTCAAAAAAACCCCTAATAAACCCAACTAGGATTGTTATCCATACTAGTTCTAGAGTCAGGGAGAAGGATAAAACTAACAAACATTTTTTAAATTAAAAGAAACCCTCACATTACATCTTCAAAAGTTAAAAAGACAAACTTATTTCTGATTTATATGTAAGAGTAAACCTTTACCTTTATCATTACTAAGCACAGCACTCTGAAGTTAAAAATGTACTCAGTTCAATGAGGCACCCTCCTGAAACTGCTGGTTGCTGAGCTTATGTACTACTAACCACAGTGCAATAAGACCAAAGACAAACTATTTTCCAGTGATATTACGTGGAATTTACCTTCTATTGAGCAAACATCATTTTTAACATCTGAAAATGAAACAGCTTTGCCCTAAAGGCTCTGTTTGCACATAAAATATTATACGCATTGCTGGAGGAAAAATTTTTTAAGGACCCTTGTCGCGGCCATAAGAATTTTGTGCCTGTCTACATGCTCATACTGTTTCACTGATAAAATGTATGCACATTACACAATATCCGTCTAGGCACATTGCTAGACACTGTGCACGTTGCTATGGCATCCATACCACAAGCAGCTTGCACTTTTCTTCCTTCACCTGTCATCGCTGCTCAGAATTTTTTCTGAACTGTGTTCCATTCTTCAGTCAAGTAGTAGGATATGCAGAAATGTAAGGATGAACATCCTGCATATCATAACACCACATATGAGCCACACTGTACTTCAATTTACCATTGTATCAGAAATCAGGTTACCAGTCTCATTTTAAATCAGTTAGATTATAACCCTCTTTAAGTTTAAGGAAGTCCAGTAACGACATACAGAACTGCAATAAAAAAGGTAGCCTAGTTTGGGATTTGACAGTCTTGAAGATTCCTTAAGCTCATATGCCTCGAAGCTTTTTTTACTTCATACTGTAACTAATATTGTGCAGCTTTTCACATAATTTCAAATGTTTCACTGTTGTCAATAGCTATATCTGTATATAAAGTTACTATTGTACCTGCAAGTCAAAATCTCATCCTACATTTGGCCTAAAACTTATAGCTGCAGGCATAGGCTTTAGAAGCTAGCAGCTTAGAATTGGCATTAATTGAAATAACATGGACTTATTTAAATAATGTGAAATACTAATAAATCATAGCAAAAAGTGCACACAAGAATTCTGAAATCATAGCAAAACATCAGTAATTCATATACATCTCTCTCTATGTACATTACTCTGTTAAAGGTCAAACATCCAAAGCCAGAAGAGTTAACAAAAAGACAATAGCATGTTGGGGTAAAAAAAAAAGAAAAAAAAAAAACCTACACAAGAGAAACAAAGGCAGGGTTTTAAAAAAAAAAAAAAAAAAAAAAAAGACAACCTATAATATAACCAAAAGAACAGGATAAAATGTCTGATTACAACTGGCCTCTTCAAAATAAAATCTCTTACTCATCATTTTGAAGACCAACATATCTTGGACTCGGAATTAACATGACTCTGACATTTTCCAGTTTTCCTTTCAAAATGTGCATAAACTGGTCAAGGTGACTTGAAGGTGGTTTCGTGGTATATGTTAAGAAAGCATCATCAAAGTTGATGCAGAGGGTTTGTGGTTGATAATGATTTCCAAATGCCAAGCGACCCTAAATTAAAAGAAAGATCAATTACTTTTTTATTTTGCATTACTTATACAGGTAAGTGTGACAGTCTACCATGCAAATAAAGACTGAGTGAAATCTTACCCACCATGAACTAGGTAGCAAAACTTCCACGTATATTCCACTTCAACATGGCACAGCTGTGGATGACTCACGTCGGCTGATTTAGACACGTGGCGCTCAAAATGGCAGTATAAATATTTAGGCTTGTGCTGGAACCTAGCCTCTGAGATCCTCCACCAGGCTGCAGTCCAAACCTGAAGATCTACACTGCAATTCTTACGCCCTTGAGGCCAAACCTCAGTCAGTTCACTCAAGCTCTGACACTCAGTGCCGCATGATCACATGGTTTTGTTTTTTTTTAAATTCTAGTGCAGATAGGCACAATGTGGCCAGGATTTTACCCCATGTGTCCAAACCTGAAGCCCTGATTCATGTCACTCCTTAAAGGAGTAAGAACATACAACATAATTCACACTGAATGCTTTGCATTAAAAAGGTCTCCTTACCAAAAAATATTCTGATAAATATTTATACTATGACATACCATAATACTTGAGCGCTATTCTTAATTCACCTAGGACCAAAAAATCCACTGACTTTAGAAAAAAAAAAAAAAAAAGAGAGATGATACTAATACTTTCATTAAAAGTGGCATAGAAATAAGAGTTTCAGCATAATGGACAACATAGGTAGTATCTTAGTCTCACACTTTAAAAAAAAAAAACACAAAAATCTAGGTTACTGTGGTTTAATAAGCCACCTTTACTGGACTTCATTAGGGTAGCAGGATTTGTACTAAAAATATAAAGTTATCTGAAACAAAAGCATGTCAGAAATAAAGAATTAAATTGTATTAATAACAAAGTCACAACTGTAAGAGAATTTTAAAGTTTCCACAGCTTAAAATTATTTTTTATTTACAGGTCAAATGAGGAATATTTCACTTACTGTGCTAACGTTAACTTTGATTACAGGAATAAGGGATCGCCATGAAGAAGAAGGGTCTTGAGATTCTGCTTTTACTTTAACACTATGAGAAAAAATAAAATAAAATATGACAAACAAGAAAAATCAGAATTAAAAGCTTTCACGACTCAGTCTTGGTCTTGCTACGCAGCCCGTCATGACTAGAACTCTCATGCAATGATTTCATAAATATGTGCAATAGTTAATTTTACAAGACATGCAACTATAAACCACCCCTATCTCTAAAAGAAATATCAAATCTACGAAACCAGTTTTTAACTGGTATGGACAATTGTAAGGACAGTCTAGTATTCATTGTACTAGATGTAGTGATGTAGTTCATCAGATTTTCACTTAAGGCATAACGACCTCAGCACAACACTGCCTAAAGAAAGGAATGAACTAGGAAGAATTAACAGCCCTCTTCAGAGCCTCATGCCAGTGATCCCCTGGAACTACCTTGTCCCCCAGCAGTTCTAGCTATTCTAAACTGAAAGAGAAAAACAACAGATGTGGACATTCTTTTGTGCTAGTCGTAAAGGACTGTTGAAATTTCAGCTAGTTTTATACCCACAACCTCTTTTAGAAAATTAGTGCCCTACTCATTATCCAGTTTGAGACATCTCAGCATTCTATTCATCTTATAAATTCTCATTTCCCTCTCACCCACCTTTTAATGATGCAAATCCTAAATGGGGGTAGTTTTAAAATTTAGACATACACTCTCAGTGGAAGATGTAACAGCCATTAAAAAGAAAGCGTTCATTTTCAGAGTCCTATTTGAACTATAATTGTCAAAAAGACTCCTCTAAATTCAGCTTGCTAAAATAAAACAAGAACATTAGTGCTGAACAGGAAGTGTTCAGACAGATAGTTAAGCCCTCTTGGCCGTGTCTACACTGGCAAAAAAAACTGTAAAATGGCCATGCTAATCCCATATGAAGTGCATATGCAGCGCCTCATTAGCATGCTGCTGGTCATGGCTCTTGGAAATTGCTGCGTTTTGCTCCCACGCATTTCGTGTCCATGGGGGTCCTTTTTGAAAGGACCCTGCAAATTTCCAAATCCCCTTATTCCTATGAGCTCATAGAAATAAGGGGATTTCGAAGTTGGTGGGGTCCTTTCGAAAAGGACCCCCGTGTAGATGAACCATGTCGGAGCGAAACATGGCAATTTCAAAGAGCTGCACCTACCAGCATCCTAATGAGGCGCTAAATATGCATTTCACCACCTCATTAGTAATCTTCAATTTGGCCATTAGCATGGCCATTTTGAAGTTCTTTGTCAGTGTAGACGTAGCCCTTATATGGAAAACTATCTTATACTTAACATGGGACTCAACAATGCCACCAGGATCCAGGCCAGAAGACGACCTTCTGTATATTCTACTCCCTTCTAACCATTAAGAAATGGGAGTCAACTGCGTCCCGGGATGTGATCCTACTTCAGGAGAATATAGTTACAGAGAGGTAGCCCTGTTAGTCTGTATCTTCAAAAAACAAAAATGCAATCATGTATCACTTTAACAAAATAACTTATTAGGTGATGAGCTTTTGTGGGGCAGACCCACTTCTTCAGATCTGGAAATAGTGCTGAGAATGAACTGGTATGACAAATATACAACGGAGAGATACAAAACAGAAAAAAATGGAATGTAAACTGACAAACCAAATGGGTGGGGGTGAAGGGTGGGGAGAGAAAGAAAGTTATTTCAGAAGGTTAGCAAAATGTTTGGTCTTTCTACCTAGCCTATTTTAAAAAGATAGGGAGCAAATACTGCCTCTCTAGTGCTTCACACAACAGAAAAGCTAGGCAGAAATCTAGGGAAAGGTGGCAGGATGACATTTTTCCATGTATGATTGGCAAGAAGAGTGTGCCTCTTCCTGCTGGATTTGGACTTAATCACTCATCAATCCATGTGTAACTTTCAAGCTTAAATACTGTAATTCCTTGTACGTGTATGAAACCAGACAAAAATGTCAGCTTAGAACAGCAGTAGCTGGTTCACAATAATCCATTTGCTTAGTGAAACAGACTAGCGAAGAGAAAGCAGCATGGAGGTTATGTAGCACCTTACGGAATTCCATCTAATCCTGTAAAATCTTGATCTTTCACCAGTATGTTCAGTTGAAACACTGGCTTTGTCAGCCTCGAGAATAAAACATCTTTATCCTGATCAGGGCTAGTACTATGCCTATTTTCAAACGAACATCATGGTAGTTTTGTCTTGCCCAACACCACCTTCCATTTCTTCTGTTGACTTCTCTCATGAAAATGGTGCTGAACTGAAACTCAAAAGATATGGCAGAATTTTCATACACACAAACATTCACTAAATATCAAAGGGGGGTATATAATCACCTTTCAAGATTGGAGCGCATTGTGCTTCTTCCATTTTCTTGTGCTTTTTCATCCTCTTTCCTTGGTGGAATTATTGTTGGATCCAAACCAAATAATTCCTGAAGTTGTCCATAAAGGGCAGAGCGGTTATAGACATGAAATTCAAAGTCATTCACCATTATATACAGTCTAGTTTCTGCTTTTGGATCTATGAAGTACAAGAAGAAAAGAAAAATAATTGTGATTCTCTTCAGCAGTTCTCTATAATTCAAACACATTTTTCAAATATGCATACGTAGCTTGGAAGATGAACTGCATATGGCAAACAATTATAGAAGTATGTATTAGAGATGTAAAAGATAAATGCAGATAACACTCATCAAAAACTTCTTTACAGAACTGTTGACTATGGAAAAAGGACCTGGATTTAGTTTCTAACAGTGACAGTATTTTGACATTTGCCAAGCTATTATAGGAAAAAATACAGAATTTGCATTACACAGAGTCATTTACATATGTTAATAAATTAGTCATTATAAAGTGGAAGAAATAATATTCCAATCTCCAGTATTTAATATACACTTTTTAATAGTACTTCAATATATTACACTTTCAATGGTGATGCTTCACCAGATTGAAAAGTCTGAAACTAAGCAAACTAAGTATGATATTGCCACTACAAGTGATTTCTTAATTATGAAGCACACCTCAGAGCATTATTTCTATATTCTACTTTTTGACTCATATATGGGATAGCAAAAATACTAGTTTATACCATATTCAGTGGCTTACAAAATATAAATTTACAATCTTACTTCCAGGCCCTATATGAAAAAATGGCACCAACATTGGCTACATCAGCAGATGCCAAGAACTGAAAGGGCATATAGAGTAAACTATCTTCTACCTACAAATTTTCATTTTTACTTCTGAAGATTATGATCTAGCACACAACAGTGAAACAGATCACTTTAGCCTTTCCCCCATGGCAACTCCGAAGCTTTAAAATTCGAAATGTTGGCTTGCGTTGCCGTGGGGGAGAATTAGCTTTATGAAGTGGTGCATATGCAGCACAGCACTTCATTAATAATCTTCCAACACCCGACTTACCATCCTCCCTTCGAAGTAGGGAAGTAGTGTAGACACAGCCAAAGACTTCCAAAACAGTCATACTCTTTCAATTTAATTTGATTTTCAATATAAATTTTTAAATTAATTTTATTTTCATGGTTATAATTCATAAAAAGGGCTATGTTGAAGAGATAATAAATTGGTAGGGGAATAAATATGCACACACAGGAACTGGATACATAGTGATTTGCAGACCACATGCCACTTATTTAAAGTGATATCGAAAGTTTGGGAGTTTTTGGTCAACTTATGCTGTTAATGTGCACTATCTGCCCCTATTTATCTCCTTCGGAGCGTGCTGGGGGTAACGCTTTAGCTTTTTTCTCACTTAAACTTTCTTACCAGGACAACATTAGAGGAAGCATTAACATACAAGCAACTGGTATTTTAAATGGTGTAACCTGCTGACAAAAGCTTCAGGCAACACGTTGGTTAATTTGGCAGTAGGGCTGGGTCTACATGTGCCCCTTCCTTTCGAAAGGGGCATTTTAATGAGCGGGTTCGAAAGATGCTAATGAGGCACTGCAATGAATATGCAGTGCCTCATTAGCATAACTGCGGCCATGGCGATTCGAAAATGAGGCTTTTCAAATTGCTCGCCGCCCATGGAGACGGGACCTTCCGAAATGACCCCACCCCAGTTTTCAAAAGCCCTTCTTCCTATCTGGTGATGGGAAGAAGGGCTTTCAAGAACTGGGGCAGGTCCTTTCGGAAGGTCCCGTCTCCACGGGCACGGCGCGATTCGAAAAGCCACACTTTTGAATCGCCGCGGCTGCCATTATGCTAATGAGGTGCTGCATATTCATTACAGCGCCTCATTAGCATCTTTCGAACCTGCTCATTAACATGCTCCTTTGGAAAGGAAGGGGCACATGTAGACACAGGGTAGGTGACCGTAGATTATCTGCACAGGAATTCTTCCTGTTGGAAACACTGATGGAGCTAAATCATGAGAGCAGCAAAGATTAACTACAGGAAAATAAGTTTAGGTTAAACAAGGTCTTAAAAGGACAAACCCAATCTTATCCAAAAGAAAGTTTTAAACTATGTACTTATTAAGCGAACTTTAAAAGGTTACAAATCCTTGCATGCAAATATCAAAGACTATACAATAATAATTATAAAAGTGAGGTTTGGTTTTGAGAACCATCATACAGCAATATAAAATAAAACCTAATTTTCAATAGACTGCTAGCCAGTCACAGACTGAGCAGCTTTACACTACCTGAGACTTGCCATTTATAGTTATTATTAAACTGAGAGAAATCACTAAAGGGAACTTTTTATGAATCAAATGATTTGGCCAAAAAAGAACTGTCTAAAATTCTGGAACTTCTCAGTATAATACAAAGGATGACTCTTTAGATTTCTAATTTTTAACAGACAGAACAAAGCAAATGATCAAGAGAAATAATGACATGGGAAGCAAGAGTAACAAAAAAGAAAAGATACAACCTGACCCAGTTTGGAATTTAAGTTGCAAGGGAAAAACATTCGAATGGATGAGCAGAAACAAAATACTTGAAAATATAAACTCAGCTTAAGTCTCTGACATGTTTTAACTGTGCAGATTTTAAATCCTCTCGGTGATACTTTATACCCGCTTAGTCCTGATTCAAAGATCTCAAAGCATTTTACAGATGCTAATTGAACATACCACCACTATGAGAAAGGGAAGTATATCCATGGTTTTTTGTTTGTTAAAAAGGAGCCAGTACCCAGCTGGCTCCCCGCCTCCCCATCCCCAGCTAGTCACGGGGCTAGGCCTACGGAGGTGCCACTACTAGGTACCAGCAGGTATCAGCACAAAAAAAGCAGAGTATCTCAGACTACAGGTTGAGCCTCTATAATCCAGCACAGTCTTGTCCAGCAACATGATAATCTGGCATGATTTTATTTAGCTGGACAATCACTTATCATGGATGTAACCAAGTTTCCCATGGTCCCATAAAGTTTGTTTATAGCAACCAGTCCTGGCTCTCAGTGTTCTGTGCTGTTATTTTGCAGTAGTTTACCCCTAAATGTCTTGTAAGAGCACAGTAAGTTGTAGAAGTGTTAGTAATGTACCAGACAATATTGACCTCCTGTGGCCCAGCAAATTTTCTCATCTGGGACCAGTCATGTCCTGAGAGGTTGCCAGACAAGAGAGGTTCAACCTGTATTGGAAAAGCAGAATGTGACTTTCCCAGTAAATCAGTGGCAGACTGAAGACCAAGGCCCAATTTTCAGGTCATTTTCCAATTGTTGGAACACCACATTGATGTGTTAGCATGTGAAATGCAACTGGCATAAAATCTTCTTTTCAAAAGACATCGCACTAGGATTTTACCCAAATTACACACAGGATTAGTTCTCGATTATGTAAAACAGATTAACTTCAAACAATTACTTGATATGCTTAAGTACCAGCACAGAATAGCCCAAGAATCCATGCTTGTAAACAAGTTTAATAATAATTACTGAGACACTCCTGATTATAAACACACTTTACTAAAGCTGCTAACTCGTACTCTAACCAAACAGGTTAGGTGTTGGGATTTTTTTAGGACATTGTTTTTCGTGAGCTTTTTGGTTTGTATTAAGAAGTTGTAACAAAGATCTCTGTACTAAACTTTTACAGAGCATTGCACCCCTAGGTTACTATTCAAGGGTGAATACAGGAAAGAATAACCAATTACTAATCTCATGGCTTCATGGGGCAAAATTAAGAAAATGCCATGGTCTCAGGATAGCTAGCTCCCAATGCACGCATCACCACAAAAAGAACTTAAATGGCAGCACTGTGTAGCATTTTCATCAGAGGCTGTACCAGAAATGAAATGGACCTGTGTTCCTCCCTCAAAAAGTGGTCCTTTCAGGTAAGCATTCATAGAGTGGACACAAACTGTGAGTAGGATACCAGTGTCACTACTGTTTTCTACCTCTTTTTGGATAAACAGACCTCTAAAATCAGCTTCAACTTCTAGAACCAGTCCACAATCACGCTTTATAAAGTACACTTTTATAATACACACCAGTCTATTTCTCCATCTTTATATAATAAAAACATATTGAACTATTAAATATGAACATGCCTAAATCTCATTATAACATACTGTAATTTTCTTTCTGTATCCATCCCTGCTTTTCTTGTCACCCTCACTCAAGTCTAAACTGTGCATTGTATGTTTCTAATCACAGGACTTTAACTTCCTAATCTTCTGTAAAACATAATCATTTTGAATAATCAATTAATTAAGCTTTAAATGATCAAATTACACATATTGGGATATTTGTGCACCCTTGAAAACTGTAAAATATTAGCATGTAATATGGAATTGACTCAGACTTAAAAATAACATTATAATATGTTCCCATATAGAATATTTTAGTGGAATGGCTTGACTTACTACTGCTACCGATAGCTTGTCCTTATTATGTAACAGCATGATCTAATTACATAATTACATAAAAAACTACACAATTTCCCCATAATCACTTAGCTGCAGCCAAAAAAAAGTGTCCCCATTACACAGCTACTCAAGAGACCTCTGGTGCTCTGAAATACCACTTAGTTTATTTGTCTAAATTATGGACTGAGGGAAATTGATGCAATTCAAATCTCTGTTAAATAGCTTTTGTTCGCTAACCATTACTTCCACCCGCAAGAGTTACACATTTACCTACAAATAAAAGCAAACATTCCATCCTTTATCCCTTCTTCTGAGTCATAACTTAATTGATTCCCCAGACTTTTTCAATGTATGTTACATTATTTTAAGATGTACAGAGTTACCATACTAACTTGGTTTTACACATATAAGTAAGGAAATAAAATGTGCTCCACAGGAAGTTAATTAGCAGCAGCAAATCACAGAGGTACAGATGAATCATGCACCAAAAATTTGACAACAGGCAATGGCTCACCTGGGAGATCTTCATATCACCTCCAGATTATCAGGAATATACAAAAGTTAATTTTATAGATAATGCTTTCCTTAAGGCAGCCATTAGACTTCACTAACTGAATGAATACAAATATAATTCCTTTGATAAAAAGAGGTTCTTAAAATAGGTAACTCTTTTTATAAGTTTTTGTTTGTTTTCTTTTTCCCTACTTTCTGTCACCCAAGTGTAAAGGAAGAATTCTTTTCCTCTTTTCCAAACACCATTTGTCTTTTACTTCAGATTATTTTTGACAGCAAACAAAGAGGAATATTAAACATTTTTGATCATCATAGACTTAAAGAGAAATAAACACTACTTCTCATTCTTTTTTTAAGTCATGTTATCAAGTTTAATTGGAAGAAAGTAGTAAAAAAAGTTTCTGTCTTCCTCTGGTCTTACTCAAAACAAATGATTTTTTTATATAATTACTGCTATCATGACACCTATTCAGGTGATACAAAATTCATCATCTCTCAAAGTTTAGCAATTCATCAAGAGTCAGTTACAGAAGAGATATTCCTTACCATCGTTAAAATAAACAACGATCATTAATAATTGTTTACAATCTTAAAAAGCTATTCCCAGGCATAACTATTTTTTCTGTAATTGAGAAAGTCAGCAAGTGACCTACCTTAAGGTGGGAGGGTTAGTTATTTAAGAGATCCTAGGCTCAGGACACAAAAGATGGCTTTAGTTTTCTAGGATAATATGTGATTGGACCTTCTTCACAGTGGTAGATTCACCTACTTACAACCTCCAATATGAATGGAAATTGTATTGGTTTCTGTAATCCTAAAAAGAGTTAGGATTACGAAACATTTTCAACTCCTGACTACATTCAGGAGGCAGGGGTAAGTGAACAAAAAATTAAAAAAAGCGTTTTCCCCAAAAAAGACAGCAGTGTCCCTTCTTACCATCATCTGAGATTGTTTCTTAACCTGCAAACTAGTAGTTATGTTCAGAGACAGAGAGAGACTTGTCCCACGTAAGATATATTCATGTATTTTAGGTAATAGCGGGACCCATACACTCACATCCCAAGCCATTCACACAATGAACTGGATCTTGGATCGGGGTGTGAACAAAACTGCAGTAACTACTCCCACACAGCAATACCAACACAGCAATACCAACACAAAGTAATCACTGACCAAGGCAGAGATGAGCAAACTTTTTAGGTTGCACCCCATTCTTTTTGGCCCTGAAATTAGCCAAGCTTTGGGAGGACCACAGGAAAGGGTGTGGCGAGAGGCTCTCAAAAAGGGGGTGCGATGCTCAGGAAAGGGGTGCTGGGAGAATCCAGGGGGTGCCCCAAAGCAGAAGGAGTGCTTGTGGGGGAGACCTCAGGAGGGTACCCTATCAAGCCGGGAAGTCACCAGCTGCCCCCACTGATTGTCTCAGGGCCTCTGTGCATTCTATTTGGCCCACTGGAAGTCGGGGGGTGGTGTTCCCTTGGCAATGAAGTGGCAGAGGCTGCACAAGAGAAAGATGCAGCACAAGCTGTGGAGGGGAGCTGATCACACTGAACCCCACTTACAAAATGTCACATCCTGGATCAAGGTATTGGAAAAATGTATTGGCTTCTTCACAGAAATTCATTTGACATTGGTTTGATGTACTTACCATATTACATGCTGACACCACAGCAAATCAATTGTACTATGCAAGTCATAAGAATGACCACACTGGAATAGATCAAAGGTCTATCCAGCCCAGCATCCTTTCTGCCGACAGTAGCCAATGCCAGGTACCCCACAGGAAGTGAACTGAACAGGTAATGATCTCTCTTCTTCCATCTATATCCACCCTCTGACAAACAGAGGCCAGGGACACCACTCCTTACCTAATAGCCATTAATGGACCTAACCTCAATAAATTTATCTAGCTCTTTTTAAAATCCCGTTTTAGTCCTAGCCTTCACAACCTCCTCTGGCAAGGAGTTCCACAGGTTGACTGTGCACTGAGTGAAGAATTTCCTTTTGTTTTAAACCTGCTGATCACTAATTTCATTTGGTGTCCCCCAGTTCTTAAATTATGAGAACAAAAATAATTTTTCCTTATTTACTTTCTCCCTCCACAACATTCATAACATTATATACCTCTATCATATCCCTCCTTAGTCTCCTCTTTTCTAAGCTGAAAAGTCCTAGTCTCTCTGGTTTCTCTTCATATGGGTCCCATTCAAAACCCCTAATCATTTTAGTTGCCCTTTTCTGAATCTTTTCTAATCCCAATATATCTTTTTTTGAGATCAGGTGACCACATCTGTACACAGTATTCAAGATGTGGACATACTATGGTTTTATATAAAGGCAATAAGATATTCTCCATCTTATTCTCTATCCTTTTTTTTTCCCCAATAATTCCTAACATCCTGTTCCTTTTTTTGACTGCCGCTGCATACTAAATGGATGTTTTCCAGAGACCAAACCACGATGACTCCAAGATCTCTTTCCTGATTAGTTATAGCTAAATTAGTCCCCATAATACTGTATGTATAGTTGGGGTTAGGTCCAGTGATGGTATCTCCAAAAAAGATGCCACACTCCAGAAGGCCCAGGGTGACAGGCTTGTTCTCTCCTACTGACAACCTCCCAACCTCATGAGGATTCTCACCAACAGCCACAGTCTATACCGCAGGAACACCAGTTCTGGAACTTTTACTTGCAACAAAGCCTGCTGCCAGCTGTGTCCACCTATCTTTTCTGGAGACACCATCACTGGACCTAACCAGGTTATTCACAGAATCACGGGCACATTCTCATGTTCCTCAACTAACATCATATACGTCATCATGTGACAACAATGCCCAGATGCTTTGTATACAGGACAGACTTCAAACTCTCTTAGACAAACAGTTAATGGGCACAAAACAGACATAAAAACACTCCTGATCCACAAACCTGTTAGCCGGCATTTTAATGGAGTGGGCCATTCTGTTAATGACTTAAGAGTTTGTATGTTACTGAAGAGGAATTTTCACAACTCTCTTGAAAGAGAGGCTGCTGAACTTTCTTTTATATTCAAATTTGACACATTAACACGTGATTTGAACCTGGATGGGAATTTCTGGGTCACTATAGAGCTTGTTCGCATACTTGGCTTAATCTAATTCTTGACTTCCCTCCCCCATCTCTTCTGCCCCCTACTCTCTGATTTTCTCACCTTGATAATTTTTTTTCCTAATTTGTCCACCTTGATTACTGTTTTTGGTTCTCTGTGCCTTATATATTGAGTCTGTTCTGGTATGGCTATGGTCTGAAGAAGTGGGTCTGTCCCACGAAAACTCACCTAGTAAATTATTTTCTTAGTCTTTAAAGTGCTACTTGACTGATTTTTTGTTTTGATAATTATGGCAAGTCTCCTTTTGCAAGTAACAGATTAATTCTTTCAGTGTTCCCTCCTAGAAGTAGCGACAGGAGGATATTTATTTGGGGGTAAGAGAATTAGTACATTATGTTACTAACAGTTTACCTTTTTTTAAAATGTATCTTGTACAGCACTTTATAAAAACACAAAGCTCCCACCCCATATACTTTAGTCCCTGGCATCTTACTAAACCTTTTACAGATGCATTTTTGTAAATTATGTTATAATTTCAGTAGCTCTCAAAAACATGATCCTAAAAAAAGTTATCATCTGATCACACAATTGTGTGTTATCATAAACTGCTTTCTTTTATTGTTTTAACTTCATATGTTTTCTACTGTGTTTTTCTGTGCTCCTATATATGCTAGAAAAAGTGAAAATTAGTATCAGTTTTTCAGAAACTGTTCATTAGCACCTGTCATAATTTCATCACAGTACTTAATGGTTAAGATTGTGTAAGTAAAATAGATGTAATTACTCCTTTGACTTTTGACCTCAGTCTATTTTAGCGGTTTTCCAGTACAACACTAGTAAAAGCTGTGCAGTGCTCATATCACTCCTTTCATCAACCATTTCCTCCTCCTCCCTATATCTTGCATTTCACATACATACTATTCAGAATTGACTTACTGTTGCACAAAACCCTCTTTATCCATAAATTCAGGCCTCTCTACGTTCTAAGTTGCACTCCCACCAACAGAGGCAGAATCAAGGTGGCTTAAGTGCCTGATTTTTCCATCCCTTCAAGTGTTTGGTTTCTAGTTTTTGTGTTTAATACTAGAATATTACTGCAAAGCTCATTTCCTCACCCCAACCCACAGAGAGAGAGTCTGGTACTGAGATAACAAAACAAAATTGCAGCCTTATCTCTGTTTTATTAGTGTTTGTCTGGAAATCGATTCTTGATTTAAAAAAAAACAAAAAAACAACCATGCTTTCCTATCCATGGCAAACAAGCGGTGACCCAGAACAGGACACCCTGCAAAGCTCATGCATAGTGCTGAAAGCCAGGGAGATGGAAACCCTTCACTGAATATTTCATTCCTTGGACAAGCTTTAAGTCTGTTTCCATTCCCTTTCCTGCCCCTACTGCCATATGCTCCTACCCCTTTGTCTATGTGTCTTCTCAAGTCCAAACCTGTGATGAAACTTAGTAAGTCAGCAGAAACCATGGGCTCAATATAGACTCTAAGGTATGCAGCTTATCCAAGGGAAGCTTGAGAGGTGACTTGATCTCTGCATCTAAGATAGGTACTCCTGCATCTGGGACCGGCACATGACCAGGATCCATTCCCCTCTCCGCCCTGCCCCCGTCCCAGAAAAATAAAAACCAGTGAAAACAATTAATGCTAAGAGATCATATTTCTAATGCTCTAAAATTCAAATTTTGAAACACTGTGAATAAAACTTACCATGTTGTTTCTGCTTTGGATTGTACATCTTCCACCAGCGAAATATAATAAATCCATCTTGGATTCTAAATTGGATAAATGACATCAGCAGAAATTTAAGAATTTGGATTATAGATCTTTTATGTACAGTGGCTTGAAAAACTGAGGTAAACATTGTAGTAAGATTCTCTTCTTAAAAGCATATGAACAGCATTACAATAATAGATCCTATTAACTAATGCCCAATCTTTATGTATTACTTACTCACCAGCGTAACCAATAGTATAAGACCCCTGGCTGAAAAGGATATTTCAAATATTTTTATAAAACTGTAAAAAGTAAAAATCTTAAGTAAAGAGTGCAATAAAGTAAAAGACATTAAGGAATAGAAGTTTCCCTTATATTCTGAATACAATCAAACAGCATTAGTGATGGGGTCAATAGGATCATACATCTGCAAGGGGAAACAATTCCAGCCCCACAGCTACCAACTAGAAAGAGTTTCGTGTTAAAGATTTGCTATTTCTTAACGCAGCCGCACCAACAGGAAAGAAAAATTTATTTTAAAGAACTGTAACTATTTAAACAGTAATTCTTTTACAAACGAGTACCTGATAGACATGTCTTCTGTAATGTAATAGATTTCACGAACCATGACTTTTCCAGACAGGACAGAGAATGAAAAGGAACCTATTTTAAAAGAAAGATTTCTTGTAAGGCTTTTGCCTGTGGGTTTAATGGTTTAATTTCTTTTTATGAATGGGAACAACTGATTCTTGAAATATGTTTACTGGTGATTATGGGTGCCTAGATTTTTGCCCTTAAAAATAACTTTCTGAGAAAGCAGAGAACATAAAACTTTTTGAAATATCAAACATCTGTAGGATGTCTCAAGTTGGGCAACTAAAAATCACTAGTCATTTTTTAAAATGTAGGCCTTTTTCACTAAGGCTAGAGCTAGACCGTAGTTGTAACTCAAAAACAACTTACCCATTTTGCATTGCCCAAATTGCATAATTTATTTCGAACTTGGTGCGGTCCACACAGCAGCAAAGTTCTAAATAAGCAGCTAATTCAAAGTTGCTACCAACCCTTGTATGCCGAGGGGTTCCGGAACCGAAATACTACACTTGAAATAGCACTGCTATTTTTGAGCCTGGTGTTTAGCTGCGGAGTTGCTATTTTGAGATACATTTGTATCCAAAAATTGCAACCATAGTATAACTATAGCCTAAGTTTGAGGAAAGAGATGGGATAAACATATAGGATATGTATCGTTATCACTGGTTACTATAGATTTTATAATTAAGTTAACTTTGCCTCATATTCCAGTTATTTAAAATTCACCATAAAATAAGCAAACTTTTATGGTGATAGTAAACCTACCAGCCTTCATGCCTAGGCCTTCCAGTCTACCAGTCACATGTGCGGATTTGAACATCAAGGGGAGAGAAGAGGCTTCAATAAGTCAGACACATCAGCACAGCTTAATTTCCTTTTCAACAAGGCTGGATGGTAAAGGGCCATATATTCTCCCCAATTCTTTTTAACTTTGCTTAGATACAAGGAGTTATGCAAAGTAGACATAAAAAGCTTTATTTTAGTTAAAATGGCTTCAAAAATCTATTTGAGCAAGTCCAGAACATGGGATCCAATATCCATGATGCTTTTTATTCTAAAAGTTAATAAAGAACAATATGTGTTTTGGGTAGCTACCTCCAGTTGTTTTTACTTAATACAAATGTTGCTGAATATAGCTACTCTTTTAAATACAGCATATATAATCAAATACTTCATCCAACATGTGCTGAAGTCATTACAGTTCATAGTGTGGAATCTGGATAGGATTTGGAAGTTTTGGAACTCAGACACATTAAAGCAACAGTAGACTACTACAAATTTTTATCTTCTATTTTCATTCTATATATGATCAGTAGCTGTAGAACAAGTCCAAGATTAAAAGCTAAGTTATTTTGAGTACCAGAGGGGGAGGCCTGGGAGACTGGAGTGCAGAGTGAAAATCTCAAGAACAAATCAGAATCAGATTGCAGGATACAGCCTTCAGTGATTAAGCAGCATACATACTTGTAATGTGGGTGAGCACCCAGGTGACTTGTACTGACCTGGTTTATCCCACAAAAAAAGTGTGTTTAAATTAACAAAAAAAAAAAAAAAAAAAAAAAAAGGACAATTAATGGGCTTTGATAAAGCTCCTTACCAATATGAATTCAAAATATTACTGTCCTAAATAACAATTAATATATGATTAGCTAGACTGAAATTTTATTAGTAAAATTAGTGCCCCCCCCCATACACAAAGTCAGATCCTAAGATTCCGGTCCACTCCTTCATTGTGGATGTGCAGTAGCTAACTGCACTACAAAGACAGCACTTTCCTCGCGTGAGTTAGAAACAATTTATCTGATTGAATCATGGGAAGCAATGATGGGGAGCCCAAGCCAGTTTTCCTCTGCTGGAAAAAATGGGCATTATGATGTGTGGCTTTGAAAACAGAGGGGCAAGATAACAGTGAAAGTTAACATGTGATTTCTTTAACAAATAAAAATACTGTACCTTCGAGTTTATAACATTTGTAATCAACTTGAATTGACCATAAAATCATTAAGTTCAAAACAGGAATTTACTGAAATTTGGTTTCTAGCACCATTAAGAATCATCTTGCATTTATACGTCAAATATTTGCATTTTGTTGAAATCTGCTGAAATTTGCTTTTTGTTTTGGTTATTTTGAAAATTACTTTTGTAAACGGAAACACTTAAGATGTATAATTGAGTTTTTAGTAAGTCGCACTAGGATGAAGTACAAAATATTATCAAAGATAATTATTAGATTCACAATTAGTCAGTTCACAGTAACAACTTACCAATATGGATGTAGCCATGTTTGTATAATCTGTTCAGAACCAATGTTAAAATAAGTCCAATATTCCGGGAATTATAATAAGTTAGGTAGATAATCCATCCACACGACAAGATTGTAGCTGTTGAAAAGATTAACATACTTGCTTAAATTCACATTGAAGTGACACTTGGGCGAGCCAGAGAAAAGCTCTGTATACCAAAATAAAAAAGCCCAATTACAGTACCCGTCTCCTCTCAACCCATATAAAACCATTCACAATTAATGTGGGACTTTAACACCAGGGAAGGGAAAGGTACAAATTGTCCACTCCCATTATCACACAATATTTGGCCAACAGAAAAGTACTGCCATCTAATTTGCTGCTATTTCCCACAAGCCAAACACAACAAAGATTTTATGGTTTCCTCTGCATGCAGTCATATCCACAACTAAGTAGAAGCTAAAATGGGAAAATGAGTCTTAGCCAAGCTAGAACCACCCCAATTCAACACATTGTCTCTAGGATTTCTAGCTTTTACATCTTAGCCCAGCAACTTTTCTACATAGTAGTACTTTGTGCTAGTACAAAAATGAGTGAGGCTGGATGATAGCTCTCATTTTTATCAGCAGTATGAAATTGGAATTTGATGGAAAAAATAATGGGTATTTCAGTCCAATTAGATATATGCCAATCAAAATCAATTTAGGTCTTCTAGTCCCAGAAGCAATTTTTGCATTAGTTGATTAAAATCAAGTAACCTACTTCTAACCAAAATGGTTCACAAAGTTTCCAGAATGTTCTACCTAAAGGGAAAAATCCCAGGCAGGCAAGGGAGGAACTAGTTTTAACTGGCACTTTACTCAGCCCTAATTGATTTATTGTACAGGTAGTAAGTTAACTGTCTGACTTCAAAAGAAGATTTCAAGTTTCATTCGCTGCAACCATACATTGAGAAACACATACAAAACATAAGATTTGGGCATGTAAAGTTAACAAGTTACTTAAAAAGCATTGATAAACATCTTTCAAACTCTTTAGATAGAATACATTTTTAGATACATTTATTTATAAATGCAATTAGCATTTATATTGGCTAGGTTTCCTTTTTATCCAGTTGTGAAATTTAATATATTCAGGTTTATAAACAATGGCCCAGACCCCTGCAAAGATTTATGTAAACCAACAGGACTACTCACAGTGCATTAACACATACCTAAACCTCTGCTAGATCTGGGCCAACAAAAGAAATTCACATTCCTTTCATACATTAGAATGAACTACAGCATAGTAAATAGCTTTACATTTAACGTGCAGTTATGCGTATAAGGTAAATTTTATAACATTCCACACTGTATAGCCAGAAAACTTAAAACACTTAAAAATGAAGCTTCCAAAAACACATGTAAATAGAACAGTATCATCCTATTTCAAGAAGGGGAAAAAGCAGCACAAGAAGAGTCTAAGGCTATATTTACAGTGCCTGACAGTTTAGTAAATAACAATGCTCGCTCAAGTGCATCACTGCACCTGCGTCCACTGTGTCCAGATGATAGAAACTGAAAAAAATGTTAGTTCACAGCAGACTGAGAACATTTGCATTTGGACCTGAAGCATCCCAATGAGAAAGTCACAGCATAGCATTTGGGTATACGGCGTTCTTTGCGCCCCTGTAATCCAAACTGTGAAGTAGCATAGACAAGACCTAAGTGAGTTACCCAGTATCAGTGGGTTAGTAGCAGAAAAGGGTACTAATACAGAATCCAGGAACCCACCTTCCTGTTCATACCATTAATTCAAACAATGTGTCCATTTTTGCCCTGCTTTACTACCTGTTATAATAGGTTCTACAGAGAGAGGGGAAGAGAAGAAGGCAGGCTGTGGTCAGAGTTCCAGGCAAGTTCCTGTAAGCTGAGTGCTTGAGCAGCCACTCATGAGAGATTCGGGTGCCACCCAGCTGATTATCAGAGAGCTGACAGCCGACAACATGCAGTTTTATTAGTGTTACATATCTGCACATGCCTTGGTGCATAATTTTTGTATTTATTCTGCACATGGGTAGAAAAAATTAGAGGGAATACTAATTCCAGGTATCAGTAATATATAGACCAGGAGCACGCAAAGCCAGAGCATGAATTTTTTTTAAAGAGAGGCGCAGCATGACTCACTGCTGGATCTCAGGCTCATCCATCTCGTTAAAATTGTTGAAATATGTTACTGTTTTTATGAGCGTCTATTCACATTTATATACAAATTAATAAAGGTTTTATATTCTACATACTTATTTTCTTATACACGCCAAAAGGATACTTTTTTCATATGAACATAACCAAATTTTCCATCGGTTTGGATTACGTTAGACAGGCTGTGGCCGGGGGTTGCTAGTTGCAGAGATGAAAAGTGAGGTCCAACCTAAAAAGTTGCTCACCCCTGATAAAGTATCATTAAGCAACAATCATAGAACAGGATTTTTCACATCTGATGACAATCCCAAATAAAGGTTAATTTCACTCAAAATAGAAGGATCAGTGCCGCAGTGCCTATCTTTAGGCATTCTGCCATCTAATGGAATCCACAGCCTTGAGTTAAGCATCTATGTAATGCATGGTGCGAGCTGGGCCTCTAACAATGGGATCTACAAAAATTAGCAAACCCTAAATCAAAAGGAAACGCTAAACCTGAGACTCAAGCCATGAACCCTCTTCTGGAGTTCATTACCTAAGCCCTTTCTTGCCACCTTTTGAGAACTTTTAGCCCAGTGATTAGCACACTCACCACATGCATGGGAGAGCTATGCTCAAACTGCTGTCCCTTTCTTATCTGGTGTAGGAATTTAAACCCGTATCTCCTCCTTTTCAGGATAGTTTCCTGACTTGTAGGTTATGGGATTTTCTTGGATGAGTCTCTCTTGATCTCTGCTGCAGAAGCCATTCCATTTTGTATAAATAATTAAATATTAATTTAGTCAAAGAAAAAGGAAAAGTGACTCCACAGCCCAGTGTTTAGGGCAATCATCTAAGATGCAAGGAAACCTACATCTGAGTTCCTATTCCAACAAATGCCATTAATTTATACATAGCCCAGTGATTAGGGCTCTTTCCTGACAGAAGACATGGGTTGAAATCCCGGCTTTGAACCTGGCAGAAGAAGGATTTGAACCCAAATCTTGGTTAAGTGCTACAAGCATTGGGCAAAAAAAAAAACAAAAGATAAGTGTCAATATCTACTGCCCCTCCATTTTTTTTTCTAGAAAGGACTCAGGAGGATGTTCATAGCTGTGAATCCCAATCAGAGATAGACACTTCAATCTGATCCAGATTTAGGCACTTCCTCACCTTCAAAAGGGAGAATTAGGCCACCACTTCTTGACAGTAAAGTTCTCACAGAGATTTTTTTTTTTGGAAGGGCAGGGTTTGTTTGCAAGGGCAGGGTTTCTAAACTGGGTAATACTGTTGTTGGGTGCTATTAAACAGCTACATAGTGAATGAAGTGTTTGCAGTGCTCTATTTGCAAGTGTTTGGTGATCCTTTCCGGAGAACAAATACTTTATAACCAGGAAAGTACACTTAATGGATTTACAAAAATATTTAACAAAAATGAAAATATATTCAACTTACCAACCAACAGCCAAACAACATTGGAGTCATGTTCTGTCAAAAAGTGTTCCAACTGAGTGATACTTGGGACAAAACTGTCATTTTTTCTTTGTTCCATTGCTAGATTATTGTTTTAACAGCATCTAGAGAGCTGAAAGAAAAAGGTTCCAAAATGAATAATATAACACACCACTACTTTCAAAAAGTTCCCAAAATAAACTATTTGTTAAGAAGTCAAATAGGTTTAGCTCTCACATAAACCAGAAGAGCTCATATTTTATCGTATGTTAGGCAGACCAACCCCGTACAAGATTTGTAAAATTAAATATTAGACTTCCCTGTATTCTGAGGATTGGAAAGATAATCACGCAAGATTACTTCAAAAATTTTAGCATCAAAATATTTTCCCTTTATCATGATGCCTGGCTATCCTTTCAACCAATCTGGTGCCTGGTGAGCAGCCACTGCTGAAAAATAAGAAAGCTTTGTCTTGCTACAATGAGTATACTTTGGAAGCATACTCCACCTGCTCCAAAAATGGAAATGGCAATTCAAGCCATGATTTGGGCTCCACACCATGCAGTAGCAGGACTCAGAAAGCATCGACCTGCTAACAAGTTTATAAAAGAACGCCTATTAGAACCATGTTTTAGTTAAGCTAATGCAATTCAAAACTATAAGTGCAAGGCTTTTTCTGTTTATATTGTAGTCAATGGAAGCAAGTTCAATCTCTAATTCATTTCAATCGCTTGTTAAGAATCATCCATAAAGGGAAAAGTCAGCCAAATTCCTGTAAAGTTATCTCATTTTTATCCAGGCTTAAAAACACACCTATAATGCTTTTAAATTTACTCTAGTTTTCTGGCATTACTTATCAGTACCTAAACAGAAACAAAGTAATACTTCACTGGGCAGACCTTTGGAGAAGTATTTACAATGAGTTTACAATGTCTCACACTTTTCATTTTTATGTAAAAATGAAGTGTGTTTGGTCAGTTAAAATATTTATTTTATGAGAATACAAATTGAAGAAAAGCATTGTGCAGTAATGATGTAGGAAAGTTTAGCTTTTTTACTGAAATCAAGAAAAGCTGTTCAAGCTTAAACAACCATCAGCCCTTGCAATCCCATGTACTGCAGCCAGCAACTAAGTGCATAAGAATTTGAAAAAGAATATGGACTAAGCTGAATAAAGAACATAATGCATAATTAGTGAAAGTATGATCATGAAGAATTCAGTTTTCACAGACAAATTTTTAATAATTTAAATATGATTTTCACTAAAACCCTTTATACTGCAAAAAAATAAAATAAAGAACCACCAGAAGTTAAATTTACAAAAGCAAAAAGAAAGTGCATGCAAAACAAACCTACGCTCCTCTGCATTTTCACTTCCCACTGAAACTGCCTTCTTGCATGTTTTTTACACTGTGCATTTATAATAACGAATGCTCATTAGAAGCACAGCGTATTGGCTAGGGGGACAGGCCTTTAGCTGCCAAGTCTCTAGCCTTTTTCTTCTACCCCAGACCACCTTTCCCTCTGGTGTCTGTTTTTCTGTTTCAGAGAGGGAGTCAACTCTCCAGCTGGTTATCCACTCTGTCGGTCTCACTAGTATTGTAGGGAGCTTAGGAAGACAGGAGCGCAGTGATTGACAATGGCCCCCCGTTTGAATTTCAGTCTCTCAGCTCAGTATGTAGGTTCCTCTCCTCCAGGAGAAGGCTCGAGCAGCATCCTTCCTCAAAAGCTTTCAGGGTGGGTCCTTCTCCCTGCCTTGTCAGCCCCCTTCTGAGCTGTCTGTCTCCTTTAAAGTGAACCTTCAGCTGGAACATATTCTTTAATGTGGTGCTTATACACCTCATCACAGCTCCTGTATCAAGAAGGACTAGAACTTATTTTTATTTACCTAGTTTTTCAAATTAAATATTTGGCAGAAATTCATTAAACTTAGAGAAATTGTGACATTTAGTCAATTAATTCAAATTGTAAGCCTTACACAACCACACTGCCCTAAAGGAGTGCTCCTAACAGGATTGTACCTCAATGGAACAGTGAGGAAGTAGGCTGCATTGGCTGTACCATGCTTTTGGTATCCAAAAAGTCCAAGACCTGTGTGGATTTTGAGAGTTCTACAGTTTTTGGAGACTGAATCCCTCTGCTCATTATGGTGAAAGAAACCCCAATAATTGAGCATTCTGCTTTTCTCTGCTTTGGCCCTCTCCAATAATTATTTTTGGAGAAAAGCCCTATACAACATTTTGACTGCATTGGTTCAACTATCTCCACAAATGCAGTATTTCATTTTAATTAGATATGCGTTTGCCTCCATTCACTAAAATATACTTCACTATCTCAAAACCATTCAAACCATGACCTTTAAGCAAAAGATGATCTTGCAATGTACTCTGAAGTTCAGACTGAATTTTCAGACTTATGGAGTAAAGCATGTTCCACAATATAGGTTTCAACTGATCTAATAAAATGGCTTTCCACCATAACCTATCCAATCTGATTCCAATTGTCAGGATGAAACACAAGAATAGAGGTGGTTCTCTATAACCACACTGAATCTTAATGCCTATAGAAGCACTTAGAACTTTTAGCCAGTTAAGTCTATAGAGCACAGATATTATATGCTCTTCACATAAAGCACAAGTTAAGAGGTATCTTAAAATTTGGAGTAATCTTCTAGGGTAGCGCCACATAAAGTACTTTGCTGTAATCCAATCAGAAAATGACAACGGCAAAGAGAACAACTACTTCTGCCAACTAAGAATCCCAGAGCAATGCATAATGCAAACTTTAAAACATCCTGTGTTAATTCAGAGAGCACAGTTTATGTTAAGGGAGGGGACTGAAGGAATTTACTGCCCATGAACTACAGCTAAATAGTCATTTGCAATAGAAATCATGAACGGGACAAAGACAGAGCTAAATCCAAATAGCTACTACAGACCAGGATTTCAGTCTTGGAGAACATGTTTGTGTTTTAGTTTTCCCATTCTATAAGTGGGAATAATTTACCCGCCTACCATCCTCACAGATACACACCCAGCATTCTCTATATATTGCTCATTAGGTAATGGCCATAGAGCACTTTGAAAGGCAAGTGATGTAACTTGTGGCTGATATTTTCTTTAACAAGTAGTAATAATATTTTGCAATTATACCGTGGCTTTCACCAGAAGTTCTCAAAATCCACTACATACAGTAAACTTAAACTTCCAGCATCTGAGAAAAATGGAAGAAGAACTGACCTTCTTTAATACATAAAGGAAGTTGACAGAGCTGGGAACAGAGTACAGTAGACCCCCGAGTTGTGCAGGGTTGTGTTCCTGACTCCTCTGGGCTTGCAGGAGTCAGGAAACTGACCAGTCCACCAATGCCACTCTAGGAGCCAGGCACTGCTTCTCCCTGGCTTCCCTCAGCTGGAAGAGCCTGGCAGGTAGACAGCTGCAGAGTGGCTTTGAGTTGTGCTCTACTCACATTAATGTAAATTAAGCGCAACTCGAATTTGCAAATTTCAAGGGTTTACTGCATACGAATTCCACTTTCTACTGATGCAGCCACTAGATCATGTACAGACTTCTAAAAACTGATCTGCACTATTTGTTTAATTTTTTTTATTTCAAAAACTCACAGACTTTAGTTTAATAAACAAATTGGTGATTAGCCAAATATTTCTGTGTAAATCATGTTTTTAAGCAACTACTATATTCATCTCACCCAAGTCTGTCTTCCCAAACGGTCTTTCTCCCAAAGACAAAACCTTTATGGGCATGCTGAACTATGCATGTGTTCAAAAGCTTTTTATATATAAATCACCTCTAAACTGGGCTATGTTAATTAGATGTCATCAACAGGGAAGAATAATACTAGCTGGTATTTGTAGTCATACAGCAATATTTCTCTTGAGCCGTAGTTTCAGCTGCCTTTCTTCCTTTCTCTCGCATGGTATCTGTCACAAACCCGCTTTTATTTACAAGATATGTTAGGTGTGTCTTTCTAACAGCTCTTTTAGTTCCTGCGACCAGTTATGCAACTTTATTTCTTCTGAGAAGACTGTTAAGAAGGAGTCTTACTTTGAGATTTTAATACTCTCCAACAAAAATTAACGAATCTGAAACCTAATACTATTGATGCAGTAATACCTTTCATGAGACTGCATAAAGTCTTCAACAGTTGATATTTTACATAGCCTAATTTAGGAACCAATACTTCCTTCACCCAACGGTTGGGTGGGGTTTGTTTGGTCGGTTGGTTGGTTTTTGGCCTCCTACATTATTTATACTATCACATACTACCCAGTCAAGACCCCCTGCTGGGACTTTTGGAAATGCCTGGGCTGAATCACCCAAAGAGAACTAGCTAAGCAATTTCTTTACAATCTCTTCTGTTTAACACACACACACACACACACACACACACACACACACACACACACACACACACACACACACACACACCCCTACTTTCAGTGCTGACGCTGGAGAAGATACTACTTTTTAGTTCCAGACAGAAAGGGTGAAAAGATCAGCAATCAGTGAAGTGGAAAGTCAAGACTATAACAAAGCAACAACAACAACAAAAAAATTGCCTGTTACTTTACACTCTCCCCACAGGCAATACCATCTCAAAGTTTTCTTTCACCTTTTGCATACTACAAAACTTTATTTTGGAAAAACAAATCTCTGTGCTGCAACCAACTGTCTTGTGCACCAGATTTCCACCACCAGCATGTTAGTTGTCTCCACTTGATGCATGTAATACTTAAGTATGTGCATCTGGGGACAGTTATAAAAGATTTGTGTAACCCTTCTGCCAGGCAGATTCAGCAGCAGCCAAGGCTGGATTCAAAATCTAGGGCTTCCTTTTCATCCATTTGTAACCTCAGAGGCACTGCGACCATGTACTAGAGAGAGAGTGAAGTTTCTGCTCTACAGGCTTGGCTGAGAGCCAGCTGGCCTTTAGCTCATGTGGTAGAGCACAGGGCTTTAGCCCCTAAGGTCACAGAGACACTGCCTGATGCCAACAACATCTGTTGGCGTTACAAGTGGAACTGGTAGAAGGTCTCAGAAGCTTGGGATGTGACCTCACTCCTTTAATATGTGGTCTCAGTGCCCCTGAGGTTACATGTTCAACGCTCGACCTAGTAACTCAGGAAATTCACACAGCACCCTAGGGCAACGCTGAAAAGCTATACTTCCCCATTCACAAGCACAGAGTCTGAACAGAGAAAAGAAACTTTTAATAAAAAGGAGGGAAGTAATTTGGCATTAATTTGGGAAAATGCCACAAACTGGGTTCATAAACATTAAATCATGAGTAAAATCCCACCCACAGTAGGTTCTTTTCATTTCAGGTTCTTCAGTCCAGCAATCTAATGCTACGTCTATACTGTGAGATAAATTTGAATTTAAGGCAGTTAGCTCCATATTACCATGTGACTGTCCTCACTGTAAATACCATTAACTCGATTTAGGGAGCACTAACATCGATATAATATAGTTGGTACCTGCTGGGTGTGGCGTTAAGTTTGAATTTAAAAGTTTGATTAAAGGCCAGTATAGAAATGCCACATGTTAAAAATCAAATTTATTGGCCTCCAGAGGTGTCCCATATGTAACCCACAATACCCTCAGTGCTCCAGCTCCGGCTGCTGCTCTCCAGGTGTGCAGGAATTAGGTAACAGGAAGACTGTGAATTTCAAATTGGGACCAGGAAGCCTGTGGCTGTGGGGATATGCTTGTATGAGAGCATGAGAAATGTCTCTTTCTTTCTTTCATGGCTATTCGTGCTCTGAGCACATCTGCCCATTACAAATAGCCCCTGTACACAGTTCATGGTTCTGCCTCTCCACTTGGTATTTTTTTCTGCGCTGCCTGGTGCCAGCCACTGTTCTGCCGCACCACGTGGCAGCAAGGCTGTTGTGGGGGTCGTGCTTGCATAAGGGGCTGAGAAACTATATTTGTGCACGCTTCCTCCCTCTCCCACAGGTGCCATGCAGTCGGGGTCTTTCCTGTGCTCGACCACATCACATGAGTAGCCCCCGACTCAGTAAAAGGACATGCCTGCTGTTCGGTGCTGACCATGCTAGATACTATTTGGCAAAAGTAATGTGCTTTTTTTGAGAAAATGCCTCTTGAATTTGCATTTTTTGTTGTTCCTAAATTTCTCATTGCAAATGAGACATAAAGGGAGCCCAACCAAACTCAATGTAAACGTGATAGATTGGGTCCACTCATTTCGAAATTCTCTATTTTCATGTTAGATTTTCCTCTTTTTTTGAAGCCATTCCAACCCAACTTCAATTATGCCAGTTTTACTTCATGTTTAATTTCAGTTTCTTTCTTAAAATGTATGTTGCCTTTCACAGCAGGAGTGCCGCAAGCTCTCTTTTCCTTTTCAAAATCAAGACTTTATTAGCAACGTGATCAAAACACAGATAAAATATCATATCTCAAAATGTACTGCGCATATTAAAGGGAGAGTCAAACGTTTTGAGATCACACATCATTTCCTATTTAGATATGAGTTGTTCATTGTTGGGATCTTAGATGTTTACCATTTATCAAAAATAACCAGGAGGAGGGTTTTTTTTGTTTGTTTGGTTGGTTGGTTTTACACTTTGCAGTTATAGCATTGGGAGCCACAAAGAAGTCCTTAAAAGCCATGTGCAGCTCCAGAGCTGCAGGCTGCAGACCCCTGGTTTATGTGAATTGCTGAGGGATTGAGCCATCTGTTACATGGCTATTTTAAGTTATTATATGAAACACTTATTTCGCTTTGCTTGATCTGTTGTGGGAGGTACATATTTTTGTATGAAAGTTATCTTAGATTAATTTTTCAGGCACTCACAGCTGAGGATAAATGTTTTAATCAAAATGAAACAATATTACTATAAGAAACAGAGATTGAAGTGGAAGAGATATTTGTATCAGCCTCCTAAATTACACTGACCTGTCACTACTGTAAATGGGATATTCAAGACAGAATTTTCTGGAGTACGTTTAATGTGTTTTCATATCAATAAATTATTTTAAAATAGTGTTTAAACCTCACTTCTGAAGGACGATTTTTTTTATTTTAAGATGACAGAATGACTAGCCAAAGTTACTAATGTGGGGCTGCTTTTGAGATGAAGAGCTCATCTTTGCTCACTGCTCTAGCATATGCAAAGGAGGAATGTGATGAAGAAAGGCAGTCTGGAGGCTATATAAGTGAATGTAAATAAATAAAAAAATATATTCTTAATCTGTCAAGTATTACCATGATAAATGCAGCACACAAGCCAAAACAAAAGCCCAAATGCTCCTCATATTACTCAAATGAACAGACTCATTAAGGTCATTGGGACTAGAGGAATGAATAAACTGAGCCGGATTTGGACCACAATTGTACTTTGAACTTAGAGCACCATCATCCAAGGACCTCAAAGAACTTCACAGTTTTTGATTTATCTACTCTCACAATACTTGTAAGAGAAAAGGAATATTGTATATGTTACATAGGGAAACCTGTTTAAGAAGTTAACTAGAAGGGGTTGCCCCCTTCCGCCAGGGCAGTGGCCATCCAAGCATAGATGGGGGCATTGTGGAACTTTGCTTTGGGGTCTTGGAGGGTCTCCTCCACCCCCAGAGGTCCAAAAGGACCTGGATCCTGGCCCTGGTCCAGGAGGGAGCCTGTCTTTTGCTGCGCTGGGGTGGCTTCTGGGACCCCCCAAAGGCTGTTCCCTTGAGGGCTCAGGAGGGTCACAGGCTACTTACTGCTCAGCCGCAGGGAACACTGGCTGCTCAGGCGTGGCTGTGAGGTCATGGGACGCAGCTGTGTGTTGCTGTGGTCTTGGCACACTCTCGGATTCCTGCCATAGATTTTCCTGGGCTTCCTGGCTTTAAGAAGGGCCAGAGGCAGGAGAAGGCCCCCCAGAACATCCAGACTAAAGTTTTGTTGACAGATCTCTGTCAATAGAGGCATTCTTCCTCGTGGGGAGTTGGGTATGGCTGTTGACAAAAGCCCTTACTGTCAACAGAACGTGCTCGGTAACCTAGACACAGCCTAACTAAAGTAACTTTTAGCATCAGCAGGTATTTATCTTCTCTGTGGACCAGTCACAAAGGGTGGACATGAAGCAGTTTGCCAGGGTTAGTCCCTGGAGAAGCTGCCAGAGGCTTGATTTACCTGCAGGCATGGCCACTCACAGCTCCTATTTTAGCATACCACAGCCACTGGGAGCTGAGGGAAATGGCATGTGCCGACTCCCAGTCAGAGAATATTCAGAGAGTTTAGCTGCCAGCTTCTAAAAACCCATAACAAGCACTTGGCTGGATTTTTACAGGAATTGCAAAATGTATATTTTTAATGTTAGGGTGGCCCCTTCAACCCCACCCCCTCAAGCCCCATTCCAAAATATGGAGGCAGAAACACTTATCAACAAAATTATTAAAAATATTAGCATGGAGGTGCATGGGAGCATATTTCCCTCATCTCATTCTTAGAAACTGCTGAACCATTTCAGCTGAAGCGTAAAAAAATTTCAATGTGGTTACTCTGAACACCCAGTTGTATTTCTACATTTCAGTGCCCAGACTGATAGGGAGTATTTCAGCTCTGCAGATGTAATACTTCCTTGTCCTCAGAATTAAAGCTTCCTGCAATTACAATTTTGTGTGTCAAAAAAGTAACAAAATCTGCTGTACATATGACGATGATGGAAGAATTTGGAAGAAAAGTCTTTACTGCACACACCTTTCAGGCCATTTATGGTTTTGCTGATGAGAATTTGTACTCTGGCATATTTCACAAAGCACAATTGTTTTATCCATAAAACCTCCACATGGTCTATTAGACACCCTGGTCCATCACCAACTGATGTATTTGAAAGATTAAAACAGCTACTTCATTCTTTAATCTTGAAATTACAATGCAGCACGTATTACTGAACTTAACTGGAAGCTTGTGTACATGGTGCTATAAAACACAATACCAGCCTTTAAGAATGAATGCTTGTTTAAAATTTAGGAGAGACTCTATAGTTTGTCATTTTTCTCACTTTCCCCATCAATGCTAATTTCCAAATTTTGAAGCAACTTTACCAGAAAGAGGAAGAACAGATGGGGATGATGGGTATCAACTAGAAATACTATATTTGGTATTTTGGTTACAAATGTTTCAGTTGGCTGAAGTGTGTTGTCATTGATCAGATATTTTTCTTTTTCACTGTCTAGTACTAGGAGAATTCAGCCTTGGTGAGATGTACTTCATCCTTATCCAGTTTCCAAATTCAGATTATTTACTGGCAATTTACAGATGAGAATTGTCTTAATATCACCTGAAAATAGCTGCTTTAGTAATTTTTGTGGGAAGAGATACATTAGTCACTGTAAAAAAGGAAACCACACTTTAAGAGGTCTTAATGTTGACTACAATGTTAACCACTCTGCCTAAATTAATATAAATTCACATGACATTTAGAGAGCATTTGTATCTAGAGAAACTCATAAAAAAAATGGAAACCCACCACATAGCTTGGCTGGCAGCACGCAAATACACATATTCAGTATCAGTTTTTTTATATCACATTGCTGGCAACCGAGAGTGCCACAGCAGTAATACCCACCCAAGGAAGAAGAGAGCAGACTACAGAACACTTGGTAGCACAGAGTGACGTTATGATCACAAGTGATGCTTTCCAGCATTCTTGGTCATTGGAATACTGTTGCTTAGCACAGCCACAGAGAGCTGCAGCAAACCTAGAAACAACTGAATTGTAAGACTACCATAAAGACATGAAAATACAGATGATTGCTTAATGCTCTCAGATGCAGAACCAAGATGGGTCTTGTTTGCTTGAAAAGAAAGAAGAAAAAAAAGCAAGGTTCACCCATCCTAATTTTGCTTATCTTTCTCTTTCTAACTCTTTCCCCTTTCTAAAACAGCATTATAATCTGACAGCTAGAGTGCAGCTCAGCTCTTATTCTAATAGAGTATTTTTAATTAGGGAGTGAAGGAAATTGACAACATCCCTTCAATCCGCCGTTGCTGGTGTTCTAGGCCTGATATACACCTAAAACTTAAGTTGGCCTACCTATAGAACTCAGGATTAAGAAAAAGTCTCATACCCTGCACAAAATACTTAGGTTGACCTAAGTTTCTGGGCGTAGACCAGGCCTGGATGCAGCTAAGTTGACAAGAATATATCCCTCAACTTAACTGTCTCTCTCAAAGCAATGAATTAATACAGCAATGGAACCTCTTCTGTCACTGCAGCAGGTATCTACACTACAGTACTATAGAATTACATATTTTCAGTGCCTGTAGTGTAGACATACCACTAGCAGTGAGGTAGGATATCAGTTATCAAATTATTCCCAAAATCTACATAAAAATCAAGTTTACCAGATTGTTTGCTCCCTTATTCTCAGACAGGAACACACAGGATCTGTTTTTAAGTAATTTACAAATAATAGAAATTACTTTGACTCCTTGCTTTGACTAAATACTTAATACTGACAGGTCACTTACACTCCAACCTCCTACAGCAATTAAGGAAAAAAAATGCAACATAGCAATCTAGTTTTATAACACTCCACATACCAGATTATATTTAGAGGGATTTACCCAATAGTACCTATTCATTTACCTAAGATGCAAAAATTCTTTACATGAGTATTTTAGGCTAAGCCATCATGTCCAAAGGATGGTTCTGGGCGGCCACCCGAGGCCCCACACTTTGGTGAGCTCAGCAGTGGCCGCCTCCACCATCCTATGAAAAGGACAGTGCCCCATGTTAGCTGCAGTGTCCAGGCAGCTTGGGGAAGCAGCAGGACTCAGGCCACTCCTACATTCCCCACAACAGCAGGACCAGTGTGGTCCACTCTGCTCCACTGCCCAACTCCTGGCCTGCTATGTTCTGCTTCACCATGGTGGGGGGAAAATGAGCTAGGGGACTCCACTTCTCGCTGCAATTAGAGGCAGGAGGAAATCCATGATGCCACCCCATGCCAGGGCCCCCCAGTAATCCTCCAGCTCACCTCACATTGGGAGGTAGGTTGAGGGAAGGGGTGCAGTGGGAGAAGGAAAAGGCAAATCTTAGGGGAAAGGGTGGAGTAGGATGGGGCGGGAGCAGAGTCAGGGCAAAGGTGGAGCCTGCAGCAGAAGAGCTGCCCCAGCCCCTGTGTCTGGGGGATTCAACATAGAGACAGCCCTGATTTCCACAACATGGCTCCTTTTGCCATAGGGTGTCAAAACAATAGTACATTTCTTAAACAAAACAAAAGACAATAAAAAGAGGCAGCAATTTTAGTTTTCTATCCATTCAAAGCTCTTCCTTTCACCCAAAGTCTCCAGTAGTTTCTACTACACCAAGATACAGCTGATGGTACCAATGATTCAGGTGGGAGAGTGGAAAAGACACGCTGCATAATATCATCATATCTCCAGTGAAACATGCAACTCAGCTACCAGAAATCTCCTGTGGTCACAACTGATTTATCAGCTTCTATTATGTGTCTAGCACAGACACATTAGTGAAAAAAGCAAAGACTGGTCCTCTGTTCCAATCAGCCCCATTCAAATACATAAATGGTGTATCCCAGGTTATACTGACCAGGGTAAATGGATGTTACTGGAGGTCTTAGAGCTGGGCTCTGTGTATTTACACTCCTGGGGCACACCAGAAACATGCAGCTCAGATGGCAGAACATGATAATCATGATAATCAGTACCCACCGGAGCACCTTTCTATGCCCTTTCTATGCCTCTCCTCCCCTCCGTTCCTCAGCGTTCTGAAGCAAAGGACTTCACCCACTTCAGTTCCTTCCCATCGCCTCATCAGCTAGGCACCTAGGAAGAGAATAAGTGGGTATGGAGTGGAAATGTACAGAGCTCATCATCAAAAACTCTGTCGACAAGTGATCTCTGATTCTACTTCAGGTGGTCTCTGTATACTCCCTCTCCCACTCTTCTTCACAGCTTTAATTATAACCCATGTCAGAGGTGCCAGGGGGAAAGAAGTAAGGCAGCTAGAACACAAGCACCCCCTTTAACACACCCTTGCCTTAGAATAGTCAGGAAACAATGAGGGAAGAGCAAAGGGAATACACAAGAGCATTCCAACAGGCACTGCTTGTCAGGTTCACCATCTAAGGCTTCTACACTGTGCACCACTGGCAGCAGTGTGCATTGCACCTGCAGGCACACAAGGCAATGAAAAGCGCTCTGTGGTCTGTAGATACATGGGGCCAAGAAAGCCTCTGGAAATGCAGAAGCAGCACAGAAGGACTCAGCTAGAGACTTTATGGCTATGTCCACACTAGCCTATTTCCAAGTAAGTACATCGAAATAGGCTACTTCAACGTGTATCGTCTACACATCCTCCAAAGCTGGTGCCGTCGACGTTCCACGTTGAAGTAGCGACAGGGAACATCAAAAGGAGCCGCCCTGGAAGGAAATGTGGAGGGTCCACACGCACAAGCGCTCCCTGTCGAAATAAGGGGCCAGCAAAGCCACAAGCCGCTCCCTTAAAGGGTTCCTCCCAGACACACTTGCCCTGCACAGCATGAGATCCACAGAGCCGACAACCAGTTGCAGACCCTGTGCATGCAGCATGGACCCCCAGCTGCAGCAGCAGCAGCCAGAAGACCTAGGCTACGGGCTGCTGCACGCGGTGACCATAGAGCCCCGCAGGGGCTGGACAGAGTGTCTCTCAACCCCTCAGCTGACGGCCCCCTTGGAGAACCCTGCTATTTCGAAGTAACGGGATGCGGATCGTCTACACATGCCCTACTTTGACGTCGAACGTCGAAGTAGGGTGCTTTTCCCATCTTCGGATAGGAATAGCGATTTCAACGTCTTACTGCCTAACATCGATTTCAACGTCAAAATAGCACACAGTGCGTGTGCTATTTCAACGTTGTGCTGGCTACTTCGAAGTAGCTGGCTAGTGTAGATGCACCCTATGCGCGGCTGGACTCTTTCCCTATGGTGAGTTAAGGGTTAGAAGACAGCTTGTCCCTGCTGTCTCCCCCTGCTCACAGCCTTTCCCTGTAGCCAGAGTTTTGTTCCTGAGACAAAGAAAGGCTCCAGTAACAGCACACTATTCTGCTAAAAATGACGGCATAGCAGGGAGCCACAGCCTGGGCAAGTAGAGAGCCAAACAGGGATGTACTTGCGTGCATATCACCTGCATCTTTCCTCACTGTCCTAAGCTGTGTCTCACCATACACCCATGCTGCGGGAAGCTACACAAGTATGTATTCTACACACCACTGACAGGCATGTGCAACACAGATACACAAGAGTAAACAATATGCAAAACTGAATCTCCTAAATATAATTTTACTTATTAAGCCTACACTTAAACACAATTTCATTTGTGTTTTAGGATCTGAATAAGGAAAAAAAAAATTCACAGCAATCTCTCCTGACACATATATAAAACACTATAATATTATTAATTAATAAACGATTGCCATGGCTGTAACTGCAAAAAGGCAAATTAGACATTGACTCATGTTTATTAAGCCTTTTGGTTCTGAATCTCTAGTTCATTCAGAGTTCTATTCATATAGCACAAACAAAGAGCTTTTAAAAGCAGGATTCAAGTTCTCTGTGTAAAACCTACCAGGATTACATGGCAAATATTTTTCCACTAAGTTCTTCCTTCACAGAAAACTGCACTGTGAGGGAAGTGGTAGGGATTTTATTCTCTTCTATAAGGCATCAGTAATTATTTTCCAAGTGTCTTAATAATACTTGGCATTTCATTTATCACAGTATGTCAGAATATCTGTTTTTCTTGAAGTCTCAACTTCTGGAATTATGATTACCCGAAAGCCTCAGCTTTCATTTAAAAAAGGGAAAATTAAATATCCAGCTGTTGGGACTTCAGCAAAGACCTTAAAACAACAAACAAAAGAAAGCCTAAAGGCTTAAAACACAAAACAGCAAATAAAAACACACAGCCCCCTTTAAAATTTCATGATTCTGCGTTGACCGCCTCATAATGTTTTTGAATGGCTGGTCTGGCAATACAGTTCTTTACCTCAGAGGAAAATATTTCAAAGTTCTAGAACTTCTACACAAACCCAATACAAAAAAGAATACCTTCCTCTTCCCCCGCCTCCACACTTTCAGAACCCAGGGCTACACATACTCTATGCTTTTACAGAATCTACTACAGAATAATGGAATAAAAGTCATGCTCTTAAAAAGAACCCTTTTAAGCATCTAACTCTCAAGGCATTAAAAGGCACCCTCTACAAGTGTATGAAACACTGTCTGCAGTCATTCTAAAAATACTTAAAAGAAATTAAATGCTTCAACACCCCACATTGATGAACAAATTAGAAATCTCAGGCCCTGATCCTGCAAAGAATTACATCCATATCTAAATCCACACACTTCTCTTAACTCTAGTATGACTAGTGACTGGGGATAAAATTAAACACATAGGCTATGTTTAGGCTGCAGGTGCTATTTCGGGATATAGAGGTATCCTAAAATAGCAATTCCATGACTTTTCCCCGTGCTTGAAATAGTGCTGTCATTTTGAGCATGGTATTCCAGTTCCGCTAGCCCTCATTGCGAGAAGAATAATGGAACTTTCGGAGTAGCCCCTTATTCCAAACTGGGGTGCAGTTAGGATGGCACCAAGTTTGAAATAAGGTATTTCAAAATAATTTAAGCAATCTAAACGTAGTCATATGTATTTGCAGTATCGACACCAAATTATGCAAATTTAAGCCCTGACCCTTCAAATCCACAGGGAGCCAAGTGCAAAACTGGTTCCTTAATTTTTAACTATTTTACCAATGATAATTTGAATATCTTGTTACCGTGCATAACACAGCCAGTACTGCCACTCCACATTGTTAGCCAGTGCCAAGAGTTCTAGTTCTCCCCTGCTCAGTTGTCAAAACCTTCAGCTTCCATCCTGGCAACTTCTGTAATAGAGTTACACATTTTAAACACAAAACTGTGAAACAAAATTTTAAATTAATGAACAAAGCAAAACACTATTAAAAACATTTTGGCTGTGTCTACACCAGCCCCCTTCTTCCAACGGGGCATGGTAATCAGCCCAAGCGGGAAATAATAATGAGGTGCTGTGATGCATGTGCAGCACCTCATTAGCCTAATTCGCCCCACCACAACTTCGAAGTTCAAACTTCAAAGCATCAGCATGCCATGTAGCCACGGGCACTTCGAAGTACCCGCGCAACTTCAAAGTGCCCTTACTCCCAAAATTCCCTTACTCCCAGTTTTGAAGTTGCAGAGGGGAGAATTAGCCTAATGAGCAAATATGCATGGCAGCACCTCATTATTATTCCCTCCTTGGGCTGATTACCATGCCCCTTCAAAGAAGGGGGCTAGTGTAGACATAGCCTTTTAGTGTGAAACAATGCTAGTTCACAATGATCTTAGATAAATTAAAAGATGGTGAGATTTAAGTATTATACAAGGAAATCTGAATATGTCAGTCATGAAGTAAAGGATCAGAGACACTGGTATTTGACAAAGACTGGCCCCAAGAATTAATCATTCTGAAAAGGCTAAACAAATTGGAGGTCCTTAAACTTTTTATGATTTAGTGTAATTTATACTCCCACTTGAAACCATTTTTTAAGCATTCTATGGAGACATACACATGGGTTGCGCAGAGCAATCAGGAAATTCCACAAGCTTCCTCTCATGTAATTTTCAGTTAGTATGTCCCACTGGTGGTTACTGGTGGGAGCTGCAGAAGCAGAGGATGTTGGCCTACAGATACCCCAGAACATAGACATCCTTCCATTATTGTGCAAAAAGTTCTAAAGAGGTTCTAAATAATCCTACTGAGGATATAAAGAAGACTATGCCAGTGCAAAGGCTACTCCCACTGCTATTCCCAAATAGTCATGAAACCCTGAGACTATACAATGCTCACACAGTGAGGCATGTCACAGAACAAGCATTCTCCATTCCATATTTTGGATTTTTGGGGGTTTTTTCAGTTAAATAAGCCCTAAAATCTTTTATTTCCCTAAAATAAGGCAATGTATTTACTTATTTCAGATCCTTCAGGAGGCCATTTAGGGGTCTGGAGCAAATAGATATAAAAAAAAAAAATCTGTCAGGGATGGTGCTTGGTCCTGCCAAGAGGGATGACCTCCCAAGGTGCCTTCCAGTTCTAGGAAATGTGAGAGTCAGTTTCTATGTTATCTCAATTAGCATATTAGTTTGCTTTATATACATACCAGTTATTTGGAAAGTTACATCAATTTTTAACTCACAGTAGATCTACCTTGTTTATACTATGACTTGGTCATACAGGTTTAAAGGCAGACCTAGCTGACAAGTGCAATGCAATGCAATGTTGTAGTTCAGCAGAATCAGCATGAGATTGCCATGCAACCAACCAGGCATCCTGACACTCTGGTAAGGAAGGATCTTATTGGTGCTCTTGTTCTGTTCCTACACACTCTGCTCTACCAACGAGATCACATCTCATTAGTTTCACACTTCAGTTCCAATCCAGTTTTATGCCACCTTGTTTTTTTTCAAACCATGAATTACTGACATCAGAAGGGTTGAGTCACCAAACTCAGATTACAGCCAAAGTGTTCATGATAAAGGAATTTCTACTACCTTGCTGAAAGTTTCTGATAAAGGGAGTGTCTGAGTGCAGGGCACACCTGGGCCCCAACTGGAAGCACAATAAGCACGGGACTCAACCCGCTGGAGGGTCAGTCAGTTTCACTGTCTGCTCAGCCGAGCTAGGGGCGAGGCAGCCTGAGTGAAAGTGACCAGGCGCCTATTAATGTCGCTTGGATGGGGGAGCACCACAGAAGACACCTGGGGTAGGGAGGTGACGGGACGGCCCCAAATTTCAGGAGCGCCAGAAGGGGAGCAACGAAAATCACCAGAAAAAAAAAGGGGGGGCAACCCTTCCCCGAGCTATGCAGCCGCGTTCACAGCTCCACTCCGACACCAATTAAGGGACCGTCCTGGGGCGCGTCCCGCTCTCCCCATCCCACAGCCGGGGCAGCGCCAGGCCCCGCTCACCTGTCCACCCGCCCGATCCTTGCCCCGCGCCGCACCGCGCGCACAAAGGCGGGACAGAAGCTCACCCCCCGCCCCCCCAGCAAGCCCAGAGCTCCTCGATCCCGGCCCAGCGCCCGGTTACTTACGCCATTATCCGGTGTTTACATCTGCACCCTCCCTGCTTCTCACTCCAGCCCTGGTAGCCACACGCACCGGATGGCTCAGTCCGCATCCCCTGTCAGCCCGCCCCAGCACTTCCCACCAATCGCCGGGCACAACCCGGCCGGCTGGCCAATGAGCGCGTTCTATTTGAGACAGGGGGCGGGTGGAAGGGTCTTGCCCTAACCAATGGCAAAGCGAAGCCCTGGGGCGGAGGGGGTGATTCTCACCCACTCCGCACAGGGTTGAAGGCAAGAGGCCGTGGGTGGGTAGGGCGACTCGTGCGCAGGCGCGGACGCCGACGCGGTTCAAAGGGTTTGTAACATGAATAATTAATGTGGTTTCCTGAATAGTCAGTCAGTCATCTCGCAGAAGGGTCACGCCCCCTGCCTGTCTGCTCGTCGGCGCCCCAGCCTGCGGGAGGCGGTTCACCCCTTGCCCTGGGCGGCGCGGGGCTGCGGGCGGCCCGCAGAGCAGGAGAGCGCAATGGATCGCCGCGGCTGGGCTGCAGACTACCGCGCCACGCAGCGTTTGCTCGTCTCTCTGTAGTCCGCACTTATCGGGGTCTGCCCTGGCTTCTCTTTCCCCTCCGTGCAGGGTTGTCAACCATCAGTAAATTTACAGACAGTCTATGAAAAATTAGCCGAAATTTGACGTGCCCCTAAAGTCCATACAAAAATGTAGGTGTCCATAAATTTCGTAAAAGTGCAATAAAATTTCAAAAACCAGCAATTATTCCATAGCAATTAGATATCAGAGAGGTACCTGTGTTGGTCTGTATCTTCAAGAACACCGAGAAATCCCTTGGCACCTTATCAACTAACAGATATTTTGGAGCATAAGCTTCCATGGGCAAAGACAGGCTTTGTCTTCTATGCTGCTTCAGTCATTTTACTGCAAAGCAGCAGAAATTGGACATTTTAGTTGTTTGTTTAACTCAGTGGTTGACCTGATATAATGTGATCCACCTGATGTTATCATCTACTTTATCCCACAGAGTTACTGTCAGCACATTGGCAACATGACTAACAAAATGAAAGTGAGTTAAATAACATATTGTTCTTGTGATGTATGAATGACAATGATTACGTTGGCCATTTATGTCATTTTAATATAATATAAAAATTATATCCGTAACAAAATTTGTCCGTAAATTTTTCCCATTTTGTGAGTAAATGAAATTTCTGTGGGTTGGCAACCTGCCTCCATCTGATTAGAGAGGGGCCAGCTGCATCCAACCCTTGTCTGGGGCACACCCAGAAATAGGTTCACACTCGAAATAATGCCAATCTGGGTCATGATCCAGATTTCACGTAGGGCCGAGATTAAACATCTCCCAACATGTTCAGTGTTTACAATCCAAACCCACATGAAATTTGCATAGCTTGCACTATTACTGAATTCCAGAGCTAACACACTGTACATAGGGTAGGCACAAGACAGCAATGAAAGACAGCTGCCCTTAACGTGGAGACAGCAATTTACCAGTGCTGGCCACTCTGCATCTCAAAGGAGAGAGAGACAGTTTGGTCTGGGGTCCAGGACAAGCTCCTAACTCTGTAAAGGATGCCAAAGGACCCTGACTGCCCATGCAGAATAACCCAGAGCTCGCAATGCTAGAGGTCTTCCCTCAACAAGAACATGTTGGCCAGTAAGGTGGTGGTGTTTTGTTTTTTTTTGATTTCCCAAGACATAGCTCCTTTTGAAATGATCTAAAAGAAATATGGAATGCTGTCCTCTGCAGTCCTTTTGAAAATGCTACATTTTAGTCATATAAACTCAAAGACTGGATCTACACTAGCAAGGTCTTTCAGAAAAGCAGGCCCTTTTTTGAAAGAACGTGTGGAGTGTCTACACACAAAATGCACTCTTTTGATCTGAAATCAGAAGGATGCAGCACTTTTTCCCGACAGCCCTCTTTCTCTCTCAGATGAGGAGGAATGCTCTTTTTAAAAGATTCTTTCAGAAACATCTATGTGTAGATGCCCTGGGGGCCCTTTTTTCAAAAGAGCAGTCCTCATGGCTCTGGATTTTTCGATCCCTGGCCCATCCTTTTTAAAGAGCAGGGGCCTTGTGGGTGCTCTCTATCAAAAGAGCAGATCGATCTTTCGATCCACTTTTTTGTGTGTGGACATGCTCTTTTGAAAGAACGTTTTGTTTGTTTGTTAGTTTGTTTGAAAAGATTTCTGGAAGAACTTCTTTTGAAAGATCACTGTAGTCTAGACATAGCCAAAAGGACAGCTAAGGAAATCTTTGGGTGGGCTTGTGTGGTTATTTTGGTTTTGCTTTTTGCTCAGGTTATGTCTACACTAGTTCTTTTGTCAGCATAATTTATGTTGCTCAAGTGTATGAAATAATGCACCCTTGATGGATATAAGTTACACCAACACACGCACAGGTATGAGCAGCACTATGTCGATGGAAGAGGCTCTTCCGCCACATAGCTGTCACCACTCATTGGGGGTGGTTTCCTTGGATCTTATAGGGGTGCAGTTACATTAGTATAGCTGTTTACTGTAAGCCCTCTCGTGCAGACACGGCCTAAACATTTCCACCCAGGAGAACTATCAACAACCACTCAAATATCTATTGTGTACATGTAACCTCCCACAGTCAGACTCAAATCTGTGACCTCTGGAGCCACTGGTTCCCCACCTTTTCAAGGCAGTGACCCATTTTGAGAATTTGGTAAGATTTTGTGACCCAAGAGAATTCAAAACCAAAAGTGGCAGAGTGGGAAGGTTCTCCCCTGGGGAAGAATTTTTTATAAATCTTGATTTGCCCCTGCCCCCAGGGTTAAACCCTCACAGCTCCAAACGTGAACCCCTGCTCCCAGGTTTAAACCTCTTGCAGCCCCGAAAGGCCCTCACCTACCTCACATGAGTGCCACTGCTGCCCTCTGCTGCTCCTTCACCAGGCCACTGCTGCCTCCTCCGCACAGCTTCTCCCAGCCATCCTACTGCCTTCCCCCACCTGCAGCACTGGCAGTTCCCTGCCCTGCCACATTGAAATGGAATTCAATTTAATTGGTTTAATAGACAGATCCCTTCTGCTGGCCATTAAACCAACTAAATGGAGTTCCATTTCAGCACATCAAAGCAGGGACTGGGAGCTGGAGGAGAAAGCGACAGCAGCGGCGGGAGCTGCAAATGGCTCCTTAAAGAATAATATGCAGCTTGAAGCTGCCCAATTGGTGACCTTTAGAAAATCTAATGGTGACCCATGTTTGGGTCCCAACCCATAGGTTGAAAATCCCTGGTATATTTCCTCTACAGTTTGAGCTAAAAGCTAGCTGGTTCTCAGCTAATGCTATACGGGAGGGTAATTCCCTCTCTTTGTAAGTGGCCTAGGTGCCACTACATGGGACAGAAAACCATGCCCAGTATGTGTGTGGGTTATGTACAGTATTTACTTACAGAATAGGATTTTTCTGAGTCCTAACAGACATTGATTATGTAAATTACTCACATGATATAGAATTTGAAGAACTGTGCCCAAAGTAAATCTTTCCTTCTAATTTCCCTAACCAAGAAACAAAATATTAACAGATTCCATGGCCACTGTTTGGTTATGGCCTGGAGAGTAACAAGTCGTATGTTCTAGGGAGAAGGTTCTGAAAGAGTACATCAGCTGGGGAGACAAAAGAGTGAGAGAGATTCAGGGGCTAGTTAAGAAAAGAGAAGGAGTCCCAGGCAGTTTCACAAGCCTGGAAAGGAGCCTTGGCTTCCTCCACTGTCCCTATGCAACTCTTCACCTGCATGAGTTCACCTGTGCAACTATATGAATGCCAGAGGGTATGAGTGTGTGTAGGCATATGCTTGAAAGCTAGTTCTCCTTTTCCTTTACTCCACTAGTGGCATTTAATAAAATACATCTGAGTGTAACTCTGGGGTGGACTTTAGTGGAAATTAGTGTAACAGAAACACGAACAATTTCATTGTGGCATGAACTTTTGGGAGTTGCAACTCAGAAGCATGAAATGAAAGAAAGCAAAACCGTAGGGATACAGAGATGGAAGGATTGTATCAGAGCTATTTCAATCAGGGTGGATGTGGATAAGAAGGTTAGACTGCCTAAAGTAGAAAATTACTTATTGCTCAGTGAGCTCAGGAAGGTGGGTAAGTGGCAGCTGGCAGGTCCAGCCAGTCAGGCATCTCCACATCATTCGGGTAGTGGATGGGGGCAGCATTGTGGGCTCCAGCAGGTCCAAAGTCCCGGGGTTGCTAGTGGCAGGCAGGACTCCAGGTTCATGCCCATCTTCGTCTCCGAGGTAGCTGGCAGCAGGCAGCAGGTAGGCTTCCCAGATCAGGTGGGTCTTCAGGGTGTGGGGTTCGCCGCAGGCCTGATGGCCCCAGTAGATCGGGAAAGTCCGAGTACCTGGCCAAAGTCAGGCTTGGCTGCAGCCCTGAGGGTTGGTCAGGGCAGCTGGGCAGTAGATTTCATCAGCCTAGCAGTCTGGCACAAGCCCTCAGTTCTGGCTCACAGGAGACAGATCAGAGGCCTCTGCTCCACTCAGAGGCCAGCCTTTTAATGAGCCTCAGCCCCCGCCCCTGGAACTTCCGGCCCCAGGTGCTGCTCTCTGGGGGGCCAGTCACAGGCGTCCTGGGCCCACCCACCAAGGGCTCTGCAAGGCCTCCTCAGCCTCTGAGTTAGGGGGAAGCCACTGCACCTTGCTACAGTTCACTTTTTTGTGGAATGCTGGTGTAGAGAGCTGCTACATCCAGAGTGGCTCAGATGCTGTTTTCTGAAAGAGCATCACTGGATTGTACTTTCTTCAAGAAAACGATGGTGTCTCAAAGATAACTGTGCATGCTGGGTGGGTAGGGCCTGAGGAAAGAGTCTCTATAGCCAGACATCCCTGCTGTAAGAGTGCCAGTGCCTAAGATGATAGGCCATCCAAGATTTACAGGTTTATGGCTCTTGGATAGAATGGCCCTTCTCAGGGATTAGGGTGTGCATCTGTGATGATTTGTTACTATGCTTCTTCGGTAGTTTCTTGAGTATATGGTGTAGTTTCTTTTGGTACTCCACAGTGGGATCAGAGGACAGTGACCTGTAAAATGTGGTATTGGAGAATTGTCTAGCAACATTCAGTTCACATAATTTGTATCATGCTACACTGGGTAGTGAGGATTGCATTTTTTAAGGAAAATGTAGGTATCTGTAATTTGGATTTTGTCTTTTGATCCCTGCAACAGTGATGTTCAGTCAGAGTTGTTCTGAGGCCTTAGTGGCGAGATCCAGATAGATTCACTGAGGCTGGAACATGGTTAATTATAAATACAGTTGTTAGATCTCCTACAACATTATCATGATTTTCTGAGGCACCATAAAGCTACGGAAGCAGCTGATCCAGACATACACATTCTTCTATTAAAGTTTATTGTAATCAGGCACATATAATACATTCTGGCTTAATTATGTATGAGGCTACAACAAACACTATTGCCTCATTTGCACACAGTTTGAATTTTTTCATACTCACTGAAGAATTTTGTTTCCAGTTTTCAGATAACTGTATTCTGCTTGTTCATATTTTTTCCTGTATTTCTCCATGCCAAACCAGTGTACAAAACCTTGACATAAAATTAAGCAAAGGAAAAATAAAATTTTAAACAAATTCTCCAGGTTTTATTTGGTCAGGATTGGGCTTTCAGTAATGAAAAAGGGTAATATAATTAGTTTATTGGGTTGTTTCCCTCTGTATGATGTATAATTCTGCAGACTAACTTTGTAGTTCATCAAGAAGTCCTGTGGGACCTTATAGACTAACAGATATTTTGGAGCATAAGCTTTCGTGGGCAAAGACAAAATTAGGCGGGTCTTTGCCCACAAAAGCTTATGCTCCAAAATATCTGTTAGTCTATAAGGTCCTACAGGACCTTATTGTTCTCAAAGATACAGACTAACACAGCTACCTCTCTGATATTTGTAGCACATGAAACTGAACATATCTAAAATACATTTGTAAAGCAAAATAGATACAAATCATTACCTCTCAAAAGATGTAGGAATATACCATCAGCTGGTATAAACTGTCACAAATCCACCAACTTCATCTACAATTTATGGGATTTGCCTGATATGTCTTTGATTCCACAATAATGTAACACCAGACGGTGCAACATACTTTTAAATAAATATGAAATCTATCTAGAAAACAAAAATGTACTTTTGGGAGCCATTGCAAAATTATTTTCGTTTCAAGGTGTTCAAAAGGAACCATTTTTCTTTTTAAAAAAAAAAGTTCATGAAACTTTATATTTATAAAATATAAATATAAACATGTTATCAAAATAATTACCAAATTGTTAATTGTGCTAAATACAGTTGGGGCAAACAAATGTTTTCAGAAACATTGACACTAAGAAGTTTTGATTTGGTTTGTTTTCTTGTTTGTTTGTTTTAATGCCTGCATGTCTAAATACTACTAAAATACAATGCTGCGATAGATAGGTGACCCCGCCCTCAACTTTTTTTTTCCTTCTCCTCCTTCCTTCCTTCCCTGTCTCCCTGCTATATAAACCTTGGTTTCTTATTATCTGCTCCAAATCTGAAGAAGTCTGTCTTACCATGAGAGCTCTTTTCCTAATAAGTAAATTTGCTAGTCTTTAATGTGCTACAAAGTTGCTTGTTTTTTGTGAAGCTACACACTGACAGGGCCATGTGCAGCTGCAGTTCTTTCATGGTGGGCCCTTTCACCAGTAGCAATGCATTAAAGGAGAACCCCTCCCTGTCTGCCCAAGATCTAAGCCTTTAATTTAAAGACAATATTTGAATTTGTGAACACAGCTTGGTCTTCAAGGCTCTGACACTCACAGTGTGGGAGCAGCAGTTCACTTAGGTCTGCTTATCTACATGGCCTAATAACTGGCTGATGTGCAGATCCTTCTGCCTGCAAGCAGGTGCAGCCAGGGGAGAAGTGCCAAACAGCCAGTTCATAAGAAAGACTCAGAAGCATTTTGGAGCCGCTAGGCTCTCTCCTGCTGCTATAGATGTCTGCAAGATCTCGCTCAGTCCACACATCTAAACATGCAATGGGTCCCGTATGATGAAGTTGGACTGAGGAGGAGAATTTCTTAGTTGTGCCCAGAAATTCTAATAGACAATCTTCATTTAAGCTTTATACGGCACTGGCCAGGAGCCCTGTGAAATATCTTTGTCAGATGTGTCTCTCCCATCCTTTTTACCCTATCTCTGGAAGCCCTTTTCACTGTAATGCAAAAAGGTTACTAGAACAACAAAACATTTACATTCTTGTAAGACCAGGTGTCATAATCAGAATGAGAGAGCCTTGGTTTATAATCTCATAATCTATGAATAAGAGACAGCCCTGTCTCAGTGGAGCAAATGAACTACTCTGTGTTAGTGATTTATATCCTTCATGTGCTATTAGCATTATTATTATTAGTGTGCCTGCACCCTTACCAAATATGGTATGCAACACAATCTTAGGCTGCATCTACACTAGCAAGTTCTTTCAGAAAATCCGATCCTTTTTTGATCCGAAATTGAACAAACGTGGCTCTTCTTCCGGAAGCCATCTTCCGCTCCCGGATCAGGAACAGCACCTCCGTTAGAAAGTTTCTTTTGAAAAAAAGCATGTGTAGATGCTCCACAGGCCTTTTTTCAAAAGAGCAGTCCTCCTGGTACCAGATTTTTTGATACCTGGCCCATTCTTTCGAAAGAGTGGGGGCTATGTGGATGCTTTCTATCGAAAGAGACTGTTTTTTTTCGATCCACTTTTTGGTACATGGATGTGCTCTTTTGAAAAAAGTTATTTTGGAAGAGATCTTCTGGAAGAACTTTTGAAAATCACTGTAGTATAGATGTAGCCTTACCTTTCAAAAGTATGGGCCATGTCTTAGCTGCAAGTGTCTCGTGAGTCATGATGTGACAAAAATACTTGTCCAATACTTGCTAAGTGCCACAGCCAGTGCTCGAAGATGCTCCAAAGATGCCAACATTTGTATAGCAGCAGCTGCTGCCACAGTTTGGGTCCTTCACCAGCCTCAATGAGTACATCATGATCAAATCTTCTATGAACCTACAGAGCTATAGAACTACACTTATACCGACTCTTGTACAAAAGTGAAATGTGGGCATTGATTTCCTTTGTCTTTAGCAACTTTCCATATTAAGTGGCAGGACATGATCAGCAATGAGGATACTCATAGCTGAATCCAGAAACGACCACCATCAGCAATGATGGTTTTGTTTTGTTTGGTTTTGTTTTGTTTTGTTTTTTGCTTCTGTGGTACAGACAAGTTATTAGGATGGAAGATCAATGAATTTGGAAGCATGTTTACTGAGGAACACTGCTACATTGCTTGCAATCATGGCACTCAATTTACAAATAAGCTATATCCTTTTGGGACTTGCTGTGGTGATGATGACATGGCTAAAACCCCAGGAAGATTTTTTACTGTATCTGTTGCTGAAAGCATGCAGGAAAATGGACACTAACCTGGAGTAGAGCTTGGTGAATAAAATATCAAGAAGTGTAGAATAAAGATTTTGGTTTGATATATACCCACCTGTGAAATGCAGACATGGCCATTCTGTAGGAAAAATGTTCACCCTCTGCTACCATTCACTCACTGGTTTCACAGAAAGCACTGTACAGATCTCTCTAAAATAATAGTCCTGCCTGTGCTCAAGATAATGCCCATAAAACTTTGAAAATAAAAAATAAAGCAAAAAAATGAAGATGAAATTTTGCAAAGTACATTAAATATGAAAGAGGGAGAAAACGAATGGTACATTTTCTAATAGAAAGATTACAGTTCTTGTTTGTGTCCTTTACAACCTGTAAGTACATAACCTTTATCAGGGGGTTTGAACATAAGTGTTGTGCCTTAATTCCTAAAAATGATGATTTCAGTGAAAAGAAAAAAAATATGGATTCAGAATGAATGCCAAACAAAAATTAAGATCCTGGTCCTGCAAGTTCACATTACAGAGACCTCCTGCCCCGAGGGTCTCCATTTACTTTAATGGAGCTCTGAGAGGGTACAAGGGCCCACCTGCCCAGCCCAACCTCCAGGATTATAACTCATGTGCTTGTAGCTAAACAGTTTGATATTAAAAGCTTAAGGATCAATATAGGTCGACAGAAATAAGGGCAGAATTTGGGCGTAATAACATTTAGGTCAGTTTAAGTACAATGTACAGCTTCAGTGGTTCCTACTAGAAATGAGCAAGCATGTGTATATTTAGAGCAGCCAATCTTCCTAATGAGATGGCATCATTGTATTTATCACATCTTAACCAACCATATCTCTGTTCCACCTTTTACTTGAGGGTAAACATTAACTTGCTGTGCAAGGCTTGTCTGTTTCCCTGTATTCCCTGAAGTAGCAAATTTGTGACTCTGTCCCATTCTTCTCCAGCTTTTTTTGTTACAGTATAACTCAGTTGCCAACACTGCATTTAAACAAATACAGGACAGATTTAAGATGTTCCCCTCCTGCCAGCTTCTGGTTCTCTATGGGAACATCCCCTGCTGCACTCCCATTCCAGTACCGTTTGCACTTGTTGCTCCTCTCCAAGATGGGAAAGGACACCATGCCCAGCACAATTTCACTGCATTAGTCAGTGCAGCAATGCATGTACAGGGCACAAAGCGGGCAAACAAAGCCCTCTAGGGCTGCGTCTACACGTGCACGCTACTTCGAAGTAGCGGCAGTAACTTCGAAATAGCGCCCGTCACGTCTACACGTGTTGGGCACTATTTCGAAGTTGAAATCGACGTTAGGCGGCGAGACGTCGAAGTCGCTAACCCCATGAGCGGATGGGAATAGCGCCCTACTTCGACGTTCAACATCGAAGTAGGGACGTGTAGACGATCCGCGTCCCGCAACATCGAAATAGCGGGGTCCTCCATGGCGGCCATCAGCTGGGGGGTTGAGAGATACTCTCTCTCCAGCCCTTGCGGGGCTCTGTGGTCACCGTGGGCAGCAGCCCTTAGCCCAGGGCTTCTGGCTGCTGCTGCTGCAGCTGGGGGTCCGTGCTGCATATACAGGGTCTGCAACTAGTTGTTGGCTCTGTGTATCTTGCACTGTTTAATGAAAGTGTGTCTGGGAGGGGCCCTTTAAGGGAGCGACTTGCTGTTGAGTCCGCCCCGTGACCCTGTCTGCAGCTGTGCCTGGCTCCCTTATTTCGATGTGTGCTACTTTGCCGTGTAGACGTTCCCTCGCTGTGCCTATTTCGATGTTGGGCTGAGCAACGTCGAAGTTGAACATCGACGTTGCCAGCCCTGGAGGACGTGTAGACGTTATTCATCGAAATAGCCTATTTCGATGTCGCAACATCGAAATAAGCTATTTCGAAGTTGGGTGCACGTGTAGACGTAGCCTAGGAGACCAGCACCAGGCAGCAAAAGCCCCAAAACTGAGCCAGGCCAAGCCCCTGCCACCTCCTTTGCCAGAACACTACCCTGCCTTGATCATTCCAGAGCTGCCTTCTGTGCCAGCAGCCTCCTTCCACAACTGCCCCAGCATATGCAGAGTCTCCTGGGTGCCTCAGGGCAGCTGGGGCACAGGCTTTGAGATCTGGGCAGAGCTGGTGATGGTCCTGGCTCTGGGCTCACATGGGTGTGTTGAGCCAGGCAGGAGTGAGGGCTTTCCACTGTTTGGGGTTCATGGGGCTGCTGAGGCAAACACTTGAGGCAGCAGCTGTCCCAGAGCTAGGTGAGAGAGAAACTTCTGGTCCTCCCGTTCAGCTCCGGAGCACACAGTCCCCTCCATGTGCCCTGCCAGATGGAACCTGCTGAAGAAAAGCTGATGGGGCACACTCCAGGGCTGGGAGTCAGCATGGAGCCCTGTCCAACATATGATGAAGTGAGTCTGTGCTCACAAAAGCTCATGCTCAAAACTTTTCTGTTAGTCTATAAGGTGCCACAGGACCCTTCGTTGCTGTCCAACAGGGGCTCAATGCTTGTGCATGCATTTTTCCACTCCCATCCCACCTTGACCATTGAGCACGGTCCCATCTGCTTTCTCTCCACCTCACTGAAGGGCCAGGGAAGGGAGGTGAAAGAATTGGCTTCCAGCTGTTGAAATATGAGATAAAAAGGCCTCCAATATAGACTTAACTAAGGACATACAATTTTCTATTTAACTAAGGAACATCCCTTGTCTTATGGGACAGTTGGCAACTCTATGTCTATACGACTAAATTCCACTAACCAGTTCTACTGATGCAAATCCAGAGCAACTTAACTGATGTCTACATTAAATTGGTGCAAATGAAAGCAGAGTTCAGCCCATGCATCATAATTTATTTATTTTGCCCATAGGAGCATGAAGTTTTCAGGAATTTAGCAGCCTCTTGGCTTGGTTGCCTAGCAACCTAATAAGCTCAGTTGGGCTCAAAAAAGCTTCACTAAATGATGGTGGCTGGATAGAAGAGCCATCACTATTTTATGCATATAGCAAGATCAAGATAACGTGTACTCAGTGTCTTCCCTTGCTCTTTGTAGGGGGAGACCTGTTTTCATCCCCAGTCCCTTGCTTGCTTCACTTCAGCTCCAGTCCCTCTGGGGTCCTGATCCCGACCACTGGCTCGTCTCCTGACCATGACACCAACTCTGTCCTTTGGTTCTATTTTGACTCATGGTTTTGACCACTGGCTCACCTCATGACCACACCTCTAATTCTGTTCCCTGATTCTGCTCTGGCCACTAGCACCATCTAGATTTCTGCAGGTGACAGAAGTCCTGCTGATGCCTAGTTGTTAGGGTGAAGAACTGAGACTTTTGAGACCTGTACTCTAAGCTTTTGACACCGATTCAGTCTGTGAACTTGGCAAGTCATTGAGGGCTCTATTAAAACATTAGCCTGTGCTAACTGTGGCAGAGAGTTGTAGCACTGCCACATGAGCTCCAGGAAGCATTGTGTACTATTTAAATCAGATAGGTAGGTATGGACTTGTTTAAAGTTTAAACTAGTCCCCATTGTACATATGTGTTATATATATTTAAGATGCTGTTGCTGTGTCAGTCCCTTTTGCCAACATGTTGCCAATAAATATACATTTTGAAATTTGATATAATGAGTAATATTTGAAAATAGGAGTAGTTTGTTTTTATATTTAGAAATAAGTATGCAACAATTCAAAGTGATTACATCTTGAGGTTAGTTTTACCTCAATGAAGCCCTTTCTGAATAGTCAGTCTTCCCTAAGACTCTCTATTCATATGTCCACCATCACCATAGTATACTAAAATCTGTATGTGTGGCTCACATAGTTAAGGCCTAGAATGAGCTATAGTATAAAAACCTGGAATGTGTATGTTAAGTTAGGTTTTCCTTCCTCAGTTAGACACTTGGGCTGTGTCTACACTATAAAGAAACTTCAAAAGGGGGAACATCGAAAAACGAAATCGAAATAAGGGATTTCAAAATAGTGTGGCTACACACACAAAACGGATCACTGTACCGATCCGCTATTTCAAAAGAACCCCCCCATGATTTGTCAACCTTGATTACTGTTTTTGGTTCTCTGTGCCTTAAATATTGAGTCTGTTCTGGTCTGGCTGTGGTCTGAAGAAGTGGGTCTGTCCCACAAAAGCTCGCCTAATAAATTATGTTGTTAGTCTTTAAAGTGCTACTTGACTGCTTTTTTGTTTTAACATTTTTAGTGGTGTGTAGAGCACTAACATTGTGTGCTCAGTTCACATGCTTCAAAAGGGAACGTCCACACAGGAACGCGGGCTCTTTCGAAATAAGCAGCTAGGAAACACCACGCACGGGGTCACATGGCCAACAAGCCATTCTGGGTCCCACAGCCAGCAGCCACCTTAAAGGGCCCCTCCCAAACACACCCTGCACACACAGAGCACCGCAGAGCAGTACCTAGCACTGTGTGGACCGTGCTCCAAGAACGGGAGGAGAATGGAGCAACAGCAGCTGCCCAAGGCTGATGCCCCCACCCACACTGGGACCCAGGTGGTGATTGCCATCTGGGCATGGTGAATGCCGTGGGGCCCACCTCCCCCACTCCCCACAGGGGTCCTGCAGATCCTGGCAACAAGGCAACCGCTGCTCCCCATTCCCCATCCCCCATGGCACCTCTGGAGCCACCCCAGCAGTGGGGACTGGATGTAGCTGCCCTCCTCCATTCTCCGCCCCAGTCAGGTGTTGCGTAGTACCCAGGCGTCATGGGCTGGTACTGGGCCAGTGGGACGATGAAGGGTGGCTTGAGAACATCAGGATGACAAAGCAGACATTCCTGGGGCTGTGTCAATGGCTCACACCTGACCTACAGCACGTGGACACCCGCACGCAGCCTGCGCTTCCAGTCGAGAAGCATGTGGGGTCACCCTCTGGAAGCTCGCCACCCCAGACAGCCACCGTTCAGTGGGCCACCAATTCCGGGTGGTCAAGGCCACCGTCGGAGCCGTCCTCCTGGAGGTAAGTCAGACAAGGGCCCCACACCCCCTCTGGGAAGGGGGAGGAGGCAGGGGGGTTCCTGGGTGGGGGGGGCCTGCCGGGGGAGGGGGAGGGAGCAGAGGGGGTCCCAGATGTGCAAGGCCCCACATGTTGGTGCCCCCCTTCTACAGGAGATCCAGGCCATCAATCGCATCTTCCTGCGGAGGGCCGTCCGCCTCGGCAACTTGGACAATGCCATGGCAGGATTTGCAGCCCTTGGTTTCCTGAACTGCTTTGGCGCATTCAGTGCCACCCACATAGCTATCCGCACCTTGGACCATAGCACGGGATGCTACATAAACCGCATGGGGTACCACTTGGTGGTGCTCCAAGTGCTTGTTGATGCCCAGGGCCAGTTCTGTGACATTTGCGTGGACTGGTCTGGGCGAGCCCATGACGCCCGGGTACTACGCAACTCCTGACTGGGGCGGTGCATGGAGGAGGGCAACTACATCCCTGCCTAGGAGCTCCCTGTGGGGGACACAATGATGCCACCATGTATAGTGACCGATGGGGCATACCCTTTGCAGATGTGGCTGATGCGCCCCTACACTGGGCGCACCACCGCCAGCCAGGACACTTTTACAAACCGCCTGAACCATGCCCACAACCCTGTAGAGCGGGCCTTCAGACGCCCCAAGGGGTGTTTCTGATGCCTGAATGCACAGATGGACATCAGCCTGCCCAACAGCCCCAGGATGGTCACGGCCTGTTGTGATCTGCACAATATAGTGGAGGGCAAGCACGAGCACTACATGCCAGGGTGGGCTGCGGACCATGGCCCTGGCCATGAGCAGCCGCCCATGGCCCTGTGCCACCAGGCACATCGAGAAGGGGTTAGGGTCCGGGAAGCCCTCTGGGAGGCCTTCAAGCGGGAGCCACGCTGACCTCCACCTGGCACTTGGCTCATGCCCACCCAGCAGCATGGCCCCTCCCACACACAGGGGACACTGGGGTGCACAAAAAAAGGATTTATTAACTGGGGGCCAACTATATACATGTAAATAAACAGCTCTGGAAAAATGGTGTGGGGTCTTCTTATGGGAACTAAATATGGGGGGGAATGGGGGAGAACTATATCCAATGAGACAGGGGCATGCCCCCATGGCCGGAGACACTTAGGCACAGGCAGGCCTAGTCCACCATGGGGGTGGGGGGGGGTGAGACTCCCGGCACATATGGGGGCCCTGTAGGGGCCGGGAGGGGGCTGGCAGGATGGGGAGGTAAGATCAGCCAGGGGCTAAGGGATAGGGTGGGCTAGGTGAGGTGGGGGGGCCGGGGCACTGGGGGGCCTGGGGGGAGATCCTCTCCCTGGCTCGCACTGGCAATCAGCCAGCGGCCTAGGGCAAGCCGGGCGGATGGGGGGAGGGTGGGTGGGATGAGGGTGGTGGAAGTGTCTCGGGGGGACACGGTCGGCAGGGAGGGCGGCAGGGAGGCCAGCCGTTGGAGGGCTGAGGCCACCTCAGCCCAGACCTCCCTCCGCCAGGCCCTGTCCACCCGCTCCATCTGCAGCCACTCCCAGAGCACAGCAGTCTGCTCCCGGATGGCTGCAGTGTGGGCCTCTGCTGTCTCCTGAGGGTTATAATGGTGTCACTGTTGGGCCCTCTGGGGGCTGGGCAGGCAGCAGCCTGGATGATGGGGAGGAGGTTTCTCTGGGTCCGTTGGATGGTGGCACGGGTGTAGTCCAGCCCTCAGAGGATGATGCTGTGGAGAAACAAGGGGGAGAGAGGCCACCTGTCAGTGCTGTCTCCCAGGCCCGGGGCTCCACCCGTGCCACCCCCACCATCCCGGGACCATCCCCCGAGGTGGTGCCTCCCCTGCCGACTCCCCCTTGGGGCTCCCATGTGCCCGCTGGGACTTCATCTGTGGGGTGATTGCTGGCTGCAGCCTGGCCCCCTCATCCCTTCCATTTTGCGGGGACGGGGTGCTGTCCACAGGTACGGGTGCTGGATGGCGCTGTGCCTGGGCCTGGGATGGGAAGGGGACCATAGGATAGGCCCCCTTGCCACTCGGGCTGCCCAATCCACTCATTACCTACCTGGGGCTCTGGAGAACAGGTCCGGGGACACCAGCCTCAAGGGGGCCTGGCTGGAGGTACCGGAGATGACTGAGATCACGAGTGGGCCCCCTCTCCTCTGAGTCACTCCCTGGCTCCACAGGTGTGGTCTGGCTCGAGGGTCCCGGCTTTTTGTGCGAGTCCATCTCCCAGTCGGTGTCGGGCCCACCTGTTTCGACCACAACCGACACTCAGAGATGTCCTTCGGGCCGAGGAGCTGTTCCAATGCCTGGTAATGCGGGCACCTCGGGCCAGCCCCAGCCCCCGATCACCTGTGGGTGTCCCTGGCCCAGCTATAGGCCTGTCTCAGCTCCTTGACATTCGATTGAACCTGAGCGGCCATGCACTGGGGGTGTCCCTGCCTCTGCAGCCCCAGTGACAGCTGCTCGGAGGCAGCTGTGTTGCAGGGCCGCCTGGTGCTGTGGAGCAGCACTTCCTCCTCTGCCCAGAGGCCGAGGAGGTCTTTTACCTCAGCCTTTGTCCAGGAGGGGCCCCTCCTTTTCTGGCCCTGGCTCTCCTCAGGCAACCCCTTGGGTGGGAGGTGGGGGCCTTGCCATCCAGCTGATTGGCTGTGTGGCGTGTCTGTCTGGGCTGCTGGAGCGTGTGCCAGGCAGAGCTTGTGCTCCTGAGGCCCTGGGCATGCTCTCAGCTTCCTGTGCGGGGTTTCCAGGGCCCTGCAGCTTTAAGGGGCTGGCCCAGGGACCATAGAGCCCCCCTGGAGCTTGCTATTGCATCTCCACACTCCCTGGGCTGGCTGCCATGGCAGACCCACAATTTTGAAACTGCGGGCCCAGAGCGTCTACACATGACCTATTTCGAAATTTGGTTTCAAAAGGGGCCGCTGTTCCTGATCCCAGATGGGAAGAGCGGTTTCAAAATTTGTGCCCCTTTTCACCGAAAACAATTTTGAAAGAGGCTGTTGGGCGTGTAGACACTCCGCAGCCTCTTTCGAAATTGAGCCCCCTTTCGCAATTAATTTAGGAACATGGGGCTAGTGTAGATGCACCCTGGGAATCAGCAATAGGTCTGTTGTCTGTGAAAGCAAATAAGAAGAATGGAATTATATGGGTGCGCCTGAGCCAAATTGGGCCCCTGTGTTATAGTAGCAGGGTTAGCTCTGTGAATTCTCACAGGATCTGTGCCTGTTTGCCTGCTGCTTTTTGAACATTCTGTTTTTTGGATGTTTGTCTTTGCTGCTGATTTCCATCACTAGTTCTGTTATCTCTCCTGATCCCTGGAGAGAGTGTCTATATTTTAGCTCCGTAGGATTTCTCTCCAGTTTTCTTTTCCTTCTTTGTCAGGAATTTTCCTTCCAATTTATTTGTTCCCTGTAAATAAAGCTACTGGATTTTCTTTTTTCAATTCTTCCTTTTGCATGTGGATACTGTTGCTGCACACCTTTAAGCCTCTACAATTTATTTATAAAAATGACCTTTAAATATGGCTCAACAAACAAATATTCAAGAGATGAAAGCTAGTAACTTAGACAGAAGCCACTCAGGTGACAGAGGGAAAAATCTAAATATTTGCTATTGCTTTTTGAAATCTATTCAGTGACTCAGAACAGAAGTAACAAACTCCTTGCTAAAGAGCTAGCCATGCTCCAAGGCGGGCTGAGTGTAGGAGTTGAAAGAGTGCTTAATTTGTGCCAGGTCTGAATCCACTTCTTGGCTTGGCAGCTCATAGCCCCAGCATCCCTGGGCTTACTGCATCAGTTATGAAAGTAAAATTACCTGCTGGAGTCCCAGCACCTCTTTCATTACAAATTACACACTGAGTTGAAGTAAAACACAATGTGCCGTGATTAAGCATCAGTTTGCATTAGAAGTGAACGCAAGTGATGAACTTCAGGTCTCACTTTAGATTCCCTCCAAGTTCAGGCATGTTCACTCACACTTTTCCTCTCTAGTATTATCTGCAGGCTTATTCGCTTTGCAGTGAGAAGCTGCAAGCTTCAGAGGGCATCGTGTACAGAGTCACAGAATGAAAGGCCCCCTTTCCGGGGCAGTCCCTGGGGTATAACTTTTTAAGCTAGCCCAGATTTTTCTCATGGTTATAGGAAACAGAGAATCATTCATGTTTAATTCCTTGCAGAGTGTGACGTTGTGTGTTTGCTTAGTAACATGGGAACTAAAAAAATATATTTTATAGATGCTGCCTTGCAATTTGGCCACAGCTTTCAAGTGACAGAAACGATAATCTTGTTTTCCATGCTATAAATGACTGAACAATAGTTTTGTGGCCAGGTGACATTTCCATTAATGTCAAATAGTTGTTTAAAACAAAGAGCAGTCAAGTAGCACTTTAAAGACAAGCAAAATAGTTTATTAGGTGAGCTTTCGTGGGACAGACCCACTTCTTCAGACCATAGCCAGACTAGAACAGACTCAATAGTTAATATTTATTCTGGTCTGGCTATGGTCTGAAGAAGTGGGTCTGTCCCACGAAAGCTCACCTAATTACCTATTTTGCTAGTCTTTAAAGTGCTACTTGACTGCTTTTTGTTTTGATAGTGTATAGACTAGCACGGCTTCCTCTCTGTTACTATTCAAATAGTTGTTTATATGCTTACTGTAGCAAGGCACAGTTTGTAAAGAAAGAATGTTATCTGCATGAGCATGCAGTCCAGAAATTATGTAAATTTCAGTTTTGTGACAGAAGTCTATTCCTTAATCATTAGTTTAAAAATCCAAAATCAATTTATCCAGATCTTTTATCTCTGGCTGATGCTGCACTGGTGTTCCACAGTGTCCAAGTGAAGCTGATTTTGAATGGCTACAATTTATTTAGCCCGACACATAACTTCCTATAGAGGGTGTAACGACTTTATAAAGGAAGAAATTAACAATGTTTCTTGTGTTTCTCACATTACTATCCTTCAGAATTATACACGGACATGAGGCCCTGCTTTTCAAAGGGGCTTAGCTCCAGCAGTCTAATTGAAATTCAGAGATACATCATGGGTTCAGGGATACATTTGCTCAACACCATGTCTAAAATCAAGGTCTGATATTGATGCTTCCCTCTTCATCCTTCTAAAAATGTCTTGAAAATAAGCACAAAACCCACTCGTGAACCATTGTCACATAGTGGTGACAAAAACAAAGACACTAATTATAATTTATTCACTAGTCACCAAAAATTACTTATTCTAAGACACCAAGTAAGTAAACATCTGCAAAACTGCTGTATCTGATACTTTAAATAGGTACATGTCCCTTTTCTTCCATCTACAAGACATGTTCTTCTCTGCATGGTAGTGACTATAGTGCAGTTAGCCAGTTCAAGAGGGGATTAGTGAGCCTTCACCCATTACTTCAATCAGTATCATCTCATCATTCTCTTGTCCCCTCCTCTTAAAGCAATCTGCAATCACAAAGCTCACTCAGCTTTCAGAAAAGCAAATTCCAACAATCTCCCTAATATCCCCTGATGTCCAATTTATAAGCTGTTTGATTGGACCATATGTATACATTCAAGGATTTTGAAACTGATCTTGCATTGACTACATGATTTATTGAGATAATCAAGAAACCACTAGGTTATTCTCTGAAAGCTATGTGGCCTTTATCTCATGCCCAGAATTAAAGGACAAAACATAGAGCAAAAATTTGGCTGATAGCCTCTCCCATGATACCATTGTTTACTATAAGAGTTCATTCTAGTTTACATTCATAAACAAATTCTGAACTCAGATAAAAATAAATATAATAGATAAACAAAGAGATACACTTCAGTACCTTCTAATCCAATTTGTTTTACACACGGAAGACTAATTATTACAACTGGTGCGTTAAAAAATCAACTTTTTAATGTAAGAATAAATTTTCTATATCCTGGATCCTTTTTATCTAATGACTAAAACAGACACATTTAGAAAATAAACAGACAATAATAACTTGCATTAAGCACACAATTTGCCCATCCTGAGAGTCATTTGCTGCCAATTACAGTTATTATATACTTGACCTTACAGAACTCACTGTAGTTCGTCTCCCATATGGACTCTTCCAAGGCACTGTGTTCAACCTTCTGAGGGAGTCAACATGATCAAAGACCAAAAGCCACTCATGTTACAGGTGAAAGGCTGATCTAGATGACAACAATAACTCTGTTGATAGAAGACAAACCAGCAATTAAACTGTTAGGCTAAGAAAAATCCAGGATGTGTGATTATGTTGAATCTCTGTGCTCATCTGTAGACTTCAGTGGAACTTGTCAGTCTAATGTAGCACCATACAACTCATTGTGTGATTACATCAAATTCCTGGTAATAAGAAATCATAATGCTCTTTCTCAGCCTGCTTGGTTTTGGTGAGTAATCTATCAGAATAGAAGAAAAAACATATACAGAACTTACATTAACACAGATATGTGTGGGTTAGGCTGTTCTTCTTGACTCCCCTGAATACCATTTGTAAGACAAAGTGCTTATTAGCCAGTAATTTGATGTACACATTGCTTCCATGTTCCTTAATTTAATTAAGGTACAGCAGTTTGTAGGATAGTCTAGCAATTATCAGCGTACCTGAAGGTTGGTAACAAAAGTGTTGATTCCACATTCTACACCTATTCCCTTCAACCTCCTTCAATCACCCGAAAGAAAGACAAACAAAAAACAAGAGGGTCTGTGTCCTAGCACAAGACTTTACAACAGTTTGAGAACACAATTAAAGCCACATTTGCACTCCAAATGAAACAATATTGTACTGGATCTGCTTGCAAACTTGTTGTAGTCATGGGGGAGAGAGAGAGAGAGAGAGAGAGACAAAAAAACTATACACTAAGGCTACGTCTACACGTGCAGCCAACATCGAAATAGTCTATTTCGATGAATAACGTCTACACGTCCTCCAGGGCCAGCAATGTCGATGTTCAACTTCGATGTTGCTCAGCCCAACATCGAAATAGGCGCAGCGAGGGAACGTCTACACGTCAAAGTAGCACACATCGAAATAGGGATGCCAGGCACAGCTGCAGACAGGGTCACAGGGCGGACTCAACAGCAAGCCACTCCCTTAAAGGGCCCCTCCCAGACACAGTTGCACTAAACAACACAAGATACACAGAGCTGAAAACTGGTTGCAGACCCTGTGCCTGCAGCATAGATCCCCAGCTGCCGCAGAAGCAGCCAGAAGCCCTGGGCTAAGGGCTGCTGCCCACAGTGACCATAGAGCCCCGCAGGGGCTGGAGAGAGAGCATCTCTCAACCCCCCAGCTGATGGCCGCCATGGAGGACCCAGCAATTTTGACGTTGTGGGACGCGGATCGTCTACACAGTCCCTACTTCGACGTTGAACGTCGAAGTAGGGCACTATTCCTATCTCCTCATGAGGTTAGCGACTTCGACGTCTCGCCGCCTAACGTCGAAGTTAACTTCGAAATAGCGCCCGACGCGTGTAGACGCAACGGGCGCTATTTCGAAGTTGGTGCCGCTACTTCGAAGTAGCGTGCACGTGTAGACGCAGCTTAAGTGTAAAAGATGCATAGAAAAGTTTCAATATTAAATAATATAAAGAAGAATGTGTTATTTGGAGTTACACACACAGAGGACATGATAGTTACATTACTGGCTAGTATACAGCAGTGGAAGAAGAGTAAACCATATTGTAACACCTTCCAAATGGCAGTAATCTGTGTTAGACAATGAGAGCCACTTAGCAAATGCATGGACAAAATCCCATGAATGTCATATACACCTTATTGTGCACAAAGGCCAGGCCTCAAAAATGCGGTGCTTAGCACAATGGGTATGGGTTCATGGCTGTGGCTCCTAGGTACTATAGAAATGCAAATATTGATAATAAAGTAGTAAAATCCTTTTCCCACTGATGTCAATGAGAGTTTTGACACAACAATTTCACCTACAGAACCTAAATCCTAAAGTTGGTCTAAAATATTCCAACAAAGCTAGTTTTTTTTGCAGTAGAAAATAGGTTTTCAAAAAGATACAATTATTTGAAAGCATCTGTGAAAACAAGGATTTTTCATTGAAACCCCCAAGCATTAGAAAACTAATTAGAAAACAGCTCAGCAAAGAGGGGTGTCATGGTGCTTCATGGACTACCCAGCCTGGTTAAGAATATCTGCTCACAGAGGAAGGTAGGGGCATTAGGAACCATGGTGGCCAGTTCGAAATCAAAAATTTCAGATTCCAGCCATATATCTTCAAATACAAAATGTTCAGGGTTGTTTTTTGTTTTGGGGGAAAGTCAAAATTGCTTATGGGACAAACAAAACATTTTCTTACTAGACCTACCTTTCCCCATATTCGCTGGTTCCTGCAAGAAAACACCACAACTGAGACATAGCATTCCATATGTTTTATTAAAATATGTTTATGATATGAATATGACATAACCGAGATATGCTTTATGCAAGATGGCACATGTAAGATATCACTGGAAGGGTTGTGATTTACTGAATATGATTATCCCATTTGTACGCGTATATCATTTTTGTAAAGGGAGTTAGGAATATTGACCTGTGTATCTTTATTTCCTATTTACTGCTTTTGCTCCCTCCCACTGTTGACTCTTAAGGGACTACCATGGAAAACCCAGACAGGGTCTGATGACCCATCAGTTAGTACTATTGATGGTGAAAAGGCTTAGGCTTCCCATGGATGTTCCATAATGCTATGGACTCATGAACAATGGAGTCTGATGACTTGCTTGGCTGATACTATCCAACTCGTTGATCTAATGAACTTTTCCACACCGGGATGGGGGGAAATTAAACAAATGTTTCCTGCCACATGAAAATGCTGTATAAGATTGGGGAGGCATTAGCTATGCCGATCCACCCCAAAGTGATATGTGAAAACACCTGGAAACAAAAGGACTGTAATTGCAAATGTGGGTGAAGAACTGCTGAACCCTGGCTAAAATGATATCTGGCCAACAAAGGACTGTATCAGAAATAATGTCTAGGGTGAGAAATTATTAGTTGTAACCAGATTCTTTAGCAACTCTGGGCACTCGTCTATACTGCCACTTTACTGCATTTAACTTTCTCACTCAGGATGTGAAAAAACAGTCCCCCTTGAGTGCAGCAAATTACAGGGCTGTAACACAGCAGTGTCAATAGGCCCCCCAGCAGTGGGAAGCTCATTCCAGCACTTTTAACTAATCCCCTTTCTGCCAGCACTGGTGCAGTGAACACGCTACCATGTTAGCAGTGTAGATAAAGTCTAGTTTAGATTGCATACTAATGTTCTGTTTGCTATCACTTTAACCAATTAAAATATATTTTTCATAGCTAATAAACTTATTTCTGGTTTATAACATTAACCAGTTTATGTCATTTCTAACTGGGGAGGGGCAAGAGGCTGTGCCTACCTTCCTTCACATTAAGGAAGAATGTGACCTGAATATAAATTTGAGTATATAGTCCAAAGCGGGTGGATATCCTGGTGCTACGGCAAGCACCTTAAGCAGAGTCTTACAAGAGCTGATCTCAGGGCAGGACTGTATTAGACTTGAAAGTCAATCTTACATATGCAATTCCAGCTATCACAATTGCGTAACTAGAATTGACATATCTAAGATTCATTTATCAGGCTGTCCACATAGAGCCAGATTGATGGGACAAACTCTCCCATTGACCTCCCTTACTCTTCACAAAAATGAGGAGCACCACGGTCAACTGTTGAGCCCTGATGGTTCGATTTATTGCATCCCCACTAGGCACACTAAATTGAACCCAGAAGACTGACCCTGACCAGGTCAATCTTCTGGTAAGTAGAGACATACCCTCAGTGTCTGTACTTCTGAAGCTGGGGGTGGCCCTGTCTGTGAGCTTTGCTAGGAGAGGCCTGAGTGCCTGGCTCAACAAGACAGAGTTTAAGAGGGCTAGTGGGGCAGGCTGGCAGAACAGGCTGACTCAATGATAGACCGACTCAGTTGGCGTGCCAGGGTCCCAACACATCACAACAACCAAAATTAATCTAACTCTAATGCTCATTGAACGGTGAAGGACAATTGCATTAAAAAGGCCTTCACAGAATGCAGGCTGTGTTTTAAAACATTACCCCAAAGTTCCTCCAACCCATGAAAGCATTCCAAACTTGACTACGAGAATTATCTGACTGTTCAAATACCCTTGACTGTAATTTTGGTGCTAAATTGAATGCTCTCTTACACCTAATCCTCCCACCTTCCTGCTCCTACTATTTTGGAAACAATTTTGCCCTTTCCTCCCCAGCCTGGTGGCTTCAAAAGGATTAGAATTTTGGTTATATAAGATTGATTTTAGTAAGATTCCATAGCGGTAGTTAATTCTACACACAGGCAATGTTTGTCTTGTGAGTGCCTCCGCCAGTGACCTTGCATAAAGTGTGCTATACAGATCACGCTGTTTGGAGGACTCCATTTCAGCCCTAGGTGAAACTCAGCAGAATAGAACAATTGACACCCAGAGGGTCAGATCTGGCTTGAGGGAACACCCCGCTGTCTTGGGGCCACCTGTGCTGGAATGATGCTGAGTACAATTACTGCACATAGTTCCTAATACTAAGCACCTTTTAAATTCCAAGTTAGAGCTTTGACTTGAAAAGTCCAAGATCTTACACTGAGTTAGACCTTAACACTCCTGAAAGACTGTTAGAATTGTTCCAAATCCCTGCATGGAGCGCTTCAGTAGTTAAACTGGCCTAACACTCTACAGGGACTGTCACTATGACACCCCAGACTTCTTCTTGTTTACTGTATCTTTGCCTACACTGCTCGCTGAAACCATTAAAAATAGTTTCTCCTTTGGGCATACATTTGGAATCCCCTAAGGTCTTATGCAGGCTCTTTCATTTGTGGCACTGCTGTCTGTGTCGACCATTATAAAGGAGACAGCATTCATAACCTGTGCGGCAGGGCCTCCAGCCTGGCACCTCTTCTGAGGGCTCCCCTTCCATAATCATGCCCAGCAGCCTACTCAGTGTTAGCAACCTCTGGACTCTGTGGCCTAGTCAAAAGCACAGGCAGGCCTAGCGGCCTAGTCAGTATTTCCTCAGCTGGGCCTTAGCAGCCTAGCCAGCATTTCCTCAGTCTGGTGGGGATAGGGGAGCCTGGGCCCTCCCTCTCCACCAGGCTCCAGCCCCAGGCCCTGTTGAGGGTGGGTGTGTCTCCCCAACCATCAGCTCAGCAGGAATTCCCACCGCAACACACTGAGATCACAGGCAACCTCCTGGCTCCCTGGCCTGGGCTACTTCCTACCCAGTTCCAGATGAGACACGCCACCCTGGCTCTGGCTCGTCCTCTTAGGGCTGCTGCTGCTGCTGAAGCTGTTGCTGCTACAGCTTCTTCTCAGGTGGCTTCTGCTCCTTGGGTGTCCATTGCTCCACCTCTGCCATCGCTGCCCCTGAGTTACAATAGGAACTGCTTCTCCCTCGGTGGCCAGCCCCAACTAACTGGCCTCCCTGGCCTTTATACCTGGGCTGCAGTTCGAATATACCCAACAGGGACATGGGAGCAGGTCCTTCTCCCCTCAACAAGCTTGCTCCCCACCCTCCTGGCCAGTGCAGGGTTGCTACACCCCATCAGAACCTGCTCCTCAGAGAAACATTGTGAGTCAGTTTGTTCATTTTTATTTCTATCTGGTTTTATTAGTATGTATGGGAATTTTATTTGGTGTCAGCTTTCTCTGAGTTCTTGTGTCCTCTGTTTCAGAATGTTCACTATTATATTTTTGCCACTGCAAAGTAATTTTGATTACTCATAATTTATTTTATATAAAAAGCAATGAGCGCTCTCCAATATAAATGCAAGTATAAATTGAGTCCGTGATCCAATTTCAACTAAACTTAAACTAAGTGTTGTAAAGGAAAGGGAACTGACCTTTGTAACTTCCAACCCATGAAAGTGTTCCACATCCAAAGCCAGTTTAGAATAAACCAAAACACAATTCAGAAAATCTTCCCATTAGGATGATACCAAATCGTAAATTCCCTGCTCCATTCTTGCTGGTAAAGTCCATGAGAGTTGTCCCTGAATGAAGCCAGAGTAAGGAGTTGAGTACCTGGCCTGACAAGGATGTCTGACAAGGGAAAATGGATTACAGTATTGTACCTATCTTCATCAATCTGAGGAATTTGAAATTCCCATTATTCCATACAAAAGAAATGGTAGGCAGTGCCTTTAAATTACATAATGCTGCCTGTTCTTACTGGATTTGTCTCACCAAAAGAAGTTGGTCTAATAGAGGGTTTTATTTCAGCCATTTTGTATCTCATACGAGGTAAGTATATCTGTCTATTTTACCTGTTTACATGCTTCTGCTAGTAATGTAGTACTCCAGACTTTTTTATATATCTATTTTAGTCACTTCAGCTCTCACAAAGTGGTTTGCACCCAAGCATATGAATAAGGGATCATTGTATTAGAAGTGGCAGTAAAATTTACGTGCTTTATTTTGAAATGATCTGACCATTTATTTGAATATCTAATATACAGTGTTCACAGAATAAAGTACCTTGTAGACCATCTGCCACATAACCTCCTTGCTAAGTACCTAGAATATTGGACAGATAAACAGTGAGTAATGTAACACCACTTCCAAACAAGGATGCTGAATTACAGTTTTTGTAGTAGGCCCTGATTATTTTTAACTTTCATTTCCCTTGTAATTATTTCCATTTCTAAATTCTTAAATCTTCCATGGCCTGTCTTGCAAATGTCTTCCATTCCATGTATACAAATAATTCTGGCCTCGAGTCTGCATTGATTGCAGACTGGAAATGTCCATAGACAGAAGAGTTGTGGGTATATAAGAAATGCAAGTTATGACCCCATGACCAAACACTATCCATTACCTGCTCTGTATACAACAGCCTTGCTTTACAAAATGGAAATACACTTAATGTACATAACAGCTGGCCAAATTCTGATTTAGGTACATTCTGCGTAACTGTCCCCAAAGTACATGTTGGAAAAGTTGCTCTCTTACCTAGTGTTTGTGTAATGTAAAGTAGTGGAGCTGAATAGGTGTTTTATCTGTTTGTTTAAATGCAAAGGGCCCCACCAGTGCATTGCCTGGCACAAATCTCATATGGACTTCAACAGAAGATGTGTGTGTGTGTACAACTGATATAATAATTAGACTCAAATATTACTTAGCAACTTTATGAATAAATTATGTGGCAGAAAGAGAAGAAGGATAAAGAGGATACAAAATAAACTAGGAAGAAAGAAATGGTGTGTGCATGTAAGGGGAAACATATAGAAGCTCTAGACACTAACATCCATCTGTAACATCCTCCGTTTTTCATCTTATTTGGGCAGTTACATGTGCAGTGTTTCTAGGGCACAATTGCTACCACATTCAGCCACAATGGTAGCTTTACAAAATATCAATAGTCATGCTTCAGGGCCTGTTGGCAAATCAAAACTTCACTTAGGTCAGCAGAACTGCTCAGCTTCTTAGGAAGAAGGAAAGTGAAACAAAAATAAATTACTGGAATAACAGACAATAAAAGAAAGAGAGAATAGAGCACAAGGAACAACTTCAGGAGGAATGACTTGTTTTGCACAAAGATGTAATAAAAATGAAATACAGGCCGGAACTGAAAGCCGAATTGGAACTATAACCAGAGAAGAGAACTTACCAGGCTTGCAATGGGGTAATAAGTAGAATGAGGTGACTTCCTTCTGAAGTCAGTCAGTGTCCTGTCCTTGTCACCAATCAAAACAAGAAGCACCCTTAATATTTCCCAAGAGACACAGACTTAGAACTGCTGGTACATTCTGTACTGCAATGCTAGTGGGTCCCAGGAAGACTATGCAGTTCACACAGCAATACAACTCAAACAAAAATAATAAAAACCATACAGCTGGTCTGTGGCAACATTCTTCAATAATTTGTAAGCTACGATCAACATTCTCCTTGAATTCTGAACAAACTATTGTGCTGACTGCTGCTGTACACAGGAGGGACCAGACTGTTGCCAGGCTCTTATTTTTGTTTTATTTCTCATTTTTGGCTTTTTTACTCAAACACAGTCACTCAGCCTACATTAGAGTATCAAAACATTACTGGGAACAGTTGTCAGCAGCACATTCCTGAGACATCGAAGTGATTTAAGCAGTTTGCCATTTCCCCAGCATTGTCGAAACTGTCATCTCAATGTCTGCTTGCTTCCTACTCCCATTTTACAAGTAAATGCTGCACTGGTTCAAGGGAGACCTTGCTAACACTTTTTCTTCAACAACAGCTTGATTTCTGGGCACAGGAAGGTCCTAATGAAATACCTAACCTAGAGCTGACTGGTTGACTGGGGAAAGGAAGTCTAATTATGAAACGTTAAATAGTACTGTAAAGACAGAATGGTGAATCGGCTCTAGCAAAGTATTATCCGGCAGTTCATACATTCCCAGCTTTCTGAATCATACATGCTAGTCAGCGATGTGCTGCCAGTAAATTTTCCTCTTAGCTGGTGGTGAGCCTGTGTCCTAAGAGAGTGTGTTCCAGGAAGGAGGAGTGAGACACTAGACAGCCAATCCATTTGTTTTCTAATTGAAATAATAAAATAATATTAAAAAATGCATTTGCAGAAACGGGTTTTCGTTTCTGAAAAAAACAAGTTGGGTTTTGAAAGAACAGTTGTGTTCACAAATAACAAGCAATCCTGCGGCACCTTAGAGACTAACACATTTATTAGATCATGAGCTTTCATGGGTAAAACCCACTTCTTCAGATGAAAAAAATGTTCAGCGTTCAGATTAGATACCTCAAATGGAGAGACCAAGTGGGTTGATCAGAGGGGCACCTTCCACCACGTTTTTGGTGTCAGCTGTTCTATCTCAGATCACAAAAATGTTGCTGTTCAGTATCATTTTTACCTCCAGTTCAACCTAACAATATGTACTCCTATTATACTGACCTATTGACTCCTGACTCCTAGTATACTGACCAATAATGTCTCATTGTTTCCTTGTACTCCCCCATCCATCTGTATCCAGCTTTTGTCTCTTCTCTCATAGTTACAGCGGAAGCTCTTTGGGACAGGAATCATCTTTTAGTCCCATATTTGTACAGTACCTAGCACAATGGTCAGTACAAAAACTCTGATTATTACTAATAATGACAAGATATGGATAAACATAAGGATAAAGTGTATTTCTTGGACAAATTATTCCTTCCACTGTTAATTTGACCACAGTGAATTTCATCTGCTACTAAGTTACCCATCCCCCTAACTTTCTTAGATCCCTCTGAAGTCCTCACCGACTTCACTACAAAAATGCCTTTTAACTTTAAACAATGTTCAACAGCCTGGGTGTTACTATCCACGGAATTGATCCAGAGCACATGGAATCTTTAGGAAGACTCCATTTGACCTCAAAGGACTTGGATCAGGCTTTAATGGAAGGACAGAGGAGAAATCCTATAGATTTTTATCAGAGAGGCAGCCGTGTTAGTCTGTAGCTTCAAGAACAACAAGAAGTCTTGTGGCACCTTATAGACTAACAGATATTTTGGAGCATAAGCTTTCATGGGCAAAGACCCGCTTCATCAGTGGGTCTTTTCCCATGAAAGCTTATGCTCCAAAATATCTGTTAGTCTATAAGGTGCCACAAGACTTCTTGTTGTTCTCTATAGATTTTTAGATCATAATAATGTGCACACAGAAAACATTAGAGCAACGAAGGGTCCTGTGGCACCTTATAGACTAACAGAAAAGTTTAGAGCATGAGCTTTCGTGAGTTAACTCACTTCTTCAGAAAGCTCATGCTCTAAACTTTTCTGTTAGTCTATAAGGTGCCACAGGACCCTTCGTTGCTCTACAGATCCAGACTAACACGGCTACCCCTCTGATACAGAAAACATTTTCACTCATCTATGTTTATTAGTAACAATACCTTGCATTTTAATAGGCATAGTTAGCCAAACACATATTTAACCCAGAAACTTGACATGATTTACAAGCTTAGCTAAACACCCCCATGAGACACATAAGGACATAAAGTCACCTGCACTCACCTCTGGAAGGCCACCAAAACATAACTGGAGTTTTCATTCAAGTGCCTGCTACTTTTGATTCATGAGTCAAAGAAGTGTTAGAAAATGGTTTGCAGGATCTACAGCTAAATGTCTGAAATATCCTAAATGTGAAAGTCTTGGTCTCATCTTCAGCAAGTTTTCCAAAAAAGACTCTACTATGGGATAAGACATAGCATTCAAAAGTACAGGAATATTGACTTCTTTGGAAGAAGTTACTGAGAGAGGGGAAGTGAGAGGATTTGAAAATCAGGCTTATAATGGGGAACTGACTTCAGTTTTAACAGTGGAGTAACTTATGCTGCTCTGTTGCTAGGTTTTGTGAAACTACAGTAAAAATACATAAGAATTAGGCTTAACCTAAATCAACAGTATCCCCTATAGTAGAAATATGTTTCATTTTTAGAGCATTAACCTCTTCTCTTAAAAGGATTTGCAAAAAAGAGAGAGGCTGAAGACACTAGCATTGGAACTGTTGCCAAGCAAAAAAAAAAAATTCTCTGTTGTATTTTAATGCCAACTTTAAAATATTAACATATGCTTTATTTGTCCATGTAGTGCTTTCCTCTCAGAAAGGTACTATGTCTACTTCCGTCAACTGATACTATCTGTCCTTGTCTCTGCTGCCAAGAGAAACACTCCCTGCAAGAAGACAGCCTGATGGGCTGCAACCAACATCTAAGATGCCATTATTCAGGCATAAGGGACTGACGACAGAGGCGGGGGTTTAGCTGGCAGAGGCACATCCACACAGCCTCTGCGGTGCCAGCAGCTCCTTCTGCTGGCACCGAACTCTTGTGTGGCTATGGTAAGGAGCTTCAGGAGTATGCAGATAGGCAGCCATTTGTAATCCTGATAAGATCACTTTGCATAGCTCTGCCAGCAGCAGTGCTGAGCAGCTCCATGTAGACCCAGCCTGTATGTTTTTCATTTTTGGGTGATGCTTCTATAAAAATCACACTAGCTCAGGTTTTTAGCTATGCTAAAATTGTTTTGCCAATGCTCTCCGACAGTGCTTCCAGTTGGCCATTTTGCTGATAGAGCAGCTGGTCTGTCCAGCCACTCTCTGACAGAGCAGATTGCTCTTGTGATCCACTTTGCAGTCTGGCTGCAATCTGTCAACAGAGGTTTTACTGGAAGATCTCTTTTGACAGTAACTTCTATCAACAGATTGCTCTAGTGTAGACATAGCCACAATGATTCCCTATAGTGACAAAAGAAGCTAGTGCAGACATTCCCTAATGGCAAGAAGCACCTTGATGCAGCCACAATGAAATGAGGACACACATATGCAAGGAACTAAGTAGAAGGCTCCAACACTTCTTACACTGTTGTTCAAGGGAGGGACATTCTCCACCGATCACCCACACTCTCCTTTACCAGGCATTTAATTTCCTTCTAATGTGCATGCAGGGATGATGTGGCTTTTTACCATACAACCCATGACATGGGTCACTTTGCAGCCTAACCCCAGGACTCAGCTCTCATGTAAAGGCAACGGAGTGCAACAAGGTGGGAATCACAACCCTGAAGAGCCACAAGGCATAACCTCAGCTTGTGACGGCCTCAAGGCCTCACTCTTCACAGACATGGCAAAATCAATCTCTGGAAGGTCCATTGTGGCGCGTCAGCCCACCTGTAAGTATAGACATACCCTGCGTTTTAATCTTTCTTTTCTCAGTTGCTCTGCAACACCTAGCAATCAAGTAATGTTTTATCAAGTATGTTTTCTTTGTTTTGTTAATAAAAATCAAATTTTTAAGACCAGGGTCTGATTCCTGTGTCCTTGAAGGCAGGAGGTTTGGTGTGCAAGTGCCTAAGACTGCAAGGTCAGCTATTAAGAAAATGACAGGTTTATTTAAAGCTCTCTCCAGAGGGAGGTTTAAAGAGCTTAGGGTTACCCCAGAGGAAGAAATTCCCAAATGTTTCTTCCTGGGTTCTTAGAGGCATTTTTGCATGTGGGAGGTGGCAGCAGTGCCATCCAAGGTCAGGGAGTCTGTTACCTTGGGAGGGTTTTTTAAAGCAGAACCTAAGGGGGGGTATTTTAAAGTCTCTTGTGGGTCCCTGCACCTTCTGCATTTGAATTGGCAGAGTGGGGAACAGTCTTGACAGCCCACTCTATACACCTTTCACTAGCAATCTTATTGCAGGATGAACATATCTCCCCATCCCAAATACGGGACAGGAAGATGGTGGGGTGGGGCACTCCGTGGCTGTGACTGCCATGGGCTGCCGCCCCAGCCGACCTCCCCGGCTGCCCCATGCCTTGGGGCACCAGGAAGGAGTTGGCAGCCATGCTGATGCTTGTCCTGGCTCCCCTGAGGTGTAGGGAAGTGGGAACCAGGTGGCAGTTGCCTGGCGTGCCTCCCAGCTTCCCCAAGCCACAGGGAGCCAGGAACTGGGCAGCAGCTGCCCCGCATGGCTCCCAGCTTTCCCAAGGCAGGGGGAGCTCAAGCAGTGGCCCAACATACCTTTAGATGCAGGGCACCCTGCTGGCTCCCTCTCAGCAGTTGCATGTACTCTCCCTGATCTCGGCCAGCCGCTCCGCATGCATGCTGGTTGGGGGCAGGGGCAGGGAAAAGGTCATCCAGCAGGGACATGATAATGGGGCAATTCATTTTCTTAAGGTAAATTGAGACGCCATCCTGGCACCCAATATACAGGGGTACCATGCCCAATATGGGATGAATGGTCACCCTGCCTTATTGCCTATGCCATTTCAAGAGGCCTCCTATACCATGCTTTTACCTAATAATCTGTCCCACATTGCATTTAGCTCAAACAATCTGCTATCTGCTCCCTGATCTGAAGAAAACTGTGTGTAGCTCACCAACAATCACAGTCTATACCACAGGAGCACCAGTCCTGGAACTTTTCCTTGCAACAAAGCCTGCTGCCAGCTTTGCCCACATATCTATTCTGGAGATACCATCACTGGACCTAACCAGGTTATTCACAGAATCATGGGCACATTCTCATGTTCCTCAACTAACATCATATACGTCATCATGTGCCAACAATGCCCAGATGCTTTGTATATTGGACAGACTTCAAACTCTCTTAGACAATGAGTTAATGGGCACAAAGCAGACATAAAAACACTCCTGATCCACAAACCTGTCAGCCAGCATTTTAATGGCATGGGCCATTCTGTTAATGACCTGAAGGTTTGTGTCTCACTGAAGAGGAATTTTCACAACAGATTGGAAAGAGAGGCTGCTGAACTCTCTTTTATGTTCAGATTCTACACATTAACATGTAGTTTGAACCAGGATGGGAATAATTTAGGTCATTATAGGGGCTCTTTTGCATACTTAGCTTAATCTAATTCTTGACTCCCCACCCCAACCTTCTGCCGCTCTACTCTCTGATTTGCTCACCATGGTAATATTTCTCTGATTTGTCAACCTTGATTACTATTTTTGGTTCTCTGTGCCTTAAATATTGAGTCTGTTCTGGTATGGCTATGGTCTGAAGAAGTGGGTCTGTCCCACAAAAGCGTACCTAATAAATTATTTTGTTAGTATTTAAAGTGCTACTTGACTGCTTTTTTGTTTTCATCGTGTGTAGCTCAGAAGCTGTACCTTTCACCAATAAAAATTAGTCCACTAAAAATATTACCTCACCTACTTGTCCCTGTCATCAAGTATTAATGTAAATCTCTTACACATACATATTTATCCTGTGAATCTTTCCTGGTTAGGATTAAGTAGTACTGGCATAAAATTATACAATTTTATCACTAATAACTTATTTTATGGCACAGTAACTGAAAATTATCATCAATGGCCATTATATTTAACAGTATGAGTAAGTAAACCAAAACATACGTAGTACCCAGAGTCACTGAGACCTCATACTAGGATGAGTGAAGACTCTGCTCTAGAACCTAAGCTGGTTGACCTTTAGCCCAGGCAGTAGAGTACAGAGGTTTAGATCACAGGTTCAAACCCTAGTGCCAGCAATCAGGGTCTGTTTGTGTTACACATACATCAGTACTTTCAAGCACAATGTTGCTTTTAGCTATTGGTGTTTAACTGCCCTACCTGCATAATTATGTAACACAATGAACTGACTGTGCTAGATACCAATAGTTATCAAAATGCACACTCATAATCGTTTTTGTTCATTTGTCTAATGCAAGATGATTCCTGGAGTTCATCGATAAATTTATTGAGGCTGATTTTATGAATCACGTATCTTAGTTGTTTGTTTTGTGTCTGATAGGAACCCTTGCATTATTCTTTCATTCACGTAGATGCCTGTAGCTACACTCCTCTATTGTATTACTTTTTTCCAACACATACAATTTACTTATATCTTCAGGCTGCCTCTTGGGTGGTTCAGTAGCAGGCTCCTTCATGCAATGACAAGTTGTAGAGAAGAATCTGTGTTCCATGTGATCTGAAGGGTTGATTCCTGCCTTGACATTCTTTCTTTCTTTCTTTCTTTCTTTCTTTCTACCAGTCCCTAGGTTGTGGCATGTTTATTAAAAAATTACAAAGCCCTGCTATTTCTTCACCTCTCTAAACACTTCCAATCAATCATCAGTTTTAATATAACATTAGAGATAATGAAGCAAAATATTCCATTATGCTTATTACACTACATGTAAGTAAGTGAATTTGATTATGATACAAAAGGAAAGAATTTGTAATCATTAACTATAATGCTTTTGGGAAGGAGATTAGATAGGAGATTAGCATCATTAGAGGCTTTTGTCTAAGGATTTCCTGCCTGGTGTTATTGTCTGGAGGAGCAGCGAGAGTCGGAGAAGGGTTATGTCATGTATTTTCTTTACTATTTTCTTCGGGCTAAGCGCTTCTAATGGATTCATTTGAAAGTTTTTATTTTTAATTTTAACATAAAGGCAAACTGTATTTTTTGTTGAGCTCATCTTTTTGGTGGAGTTGGAGGGAGTCTTTTTTTTTAAACAAAATACATCAAAACACTGTGGTTAAATAATAGTTTTGTTTTCCATGTCTTATCATTAGTTAAATAATTTGTATTATATTGCTGGAAAAGCCAATGGTTTCAATAATTGTTATTAGCAGTATTAGCACAAAAATAGTGAAAATATGTTCCTTTGCTTGTATTCATCTTTGAAACATGACTTTTTAGCTTATTGATAGGCATGTCAATACATCACTATGCTTTAGTCTACACAGCATATAATTAATCACACTCTCAAACGCAACTTGCATCTGTTATCTAGTTTTTCCAGATGCTTCTCCTACACTGTGTCTTCTTACATGTTATTCCTGGCTGCAGCAACTCCCTTGTACATCCTTGTGCTCTGCATTTCAAATAAAAGAAATGGAAAAAGAAAAAAGTGTAAATTTCATAGAAATTCCAAAAAAAAATGTTTTTCTGCTTCACACACATACATTTGTGTGTGTGTGTGTGTGTGCGTGCGTGCACTCACATGTGTGACAATGCTTATTTTTTTATCTCATTACTGGAAAAAGAAAAGAGGGAGAACATAAAATGTTTCTTTAGAAGTGGCTTGCAAGGATAAAAAATGGAATTATGCTGTTTTTTATTTCTTTGTGATTTCATAAAAAGGGACTGAAAAGCTTTTAGTTTTCTTTTATATTAACTTTCTGCTCCTTTTTACATTATAAATTCAGGTTTTGTGTGCCCAATAAATCTAAAGACAAATGGAAAACTAATGGGATTAAGACATCACAAAAAAAAAGAAGCTGAAAGTGGAGTAACAGAAAAACAAAATGGGATTTTTAGTCAGAATCTTTAAAGCTGTTCTGGCTCACTCTTCAGCAGGTTTAAATTACTGCAGCTGCATTGATGTCAGCACAAGTATACCAATTTACAAGACTCCCTCTGTAAACCATCCTCTGAACCCCCACCCCCACCCACTCATGCATCTGATAAAGCAGGTCCTTCCTATGAAAGCTTATGCTCCAAAATATGTTAGTCTATAAGGTACCACAGGACTTCTTGTTGTTTTTGAATTTACAAAATGTGAGCCTTTAGCGCTTCGCTTTGTTAAAAGCCATTAAAGCAAAATGCCTAATAAATTTTTGGGAGAAAGGATTTCATTGCTGAACATTCAACACCCCCATTCCTTCAAAGAGGATGTGAAAAAGGTCATAATACACCTTGGACAACACCAGGGTAGATCAGATTTAATATTCCTGCCACCTGGCTCTGTGTTATGGATCTCAGATGCCTCAAAAGAGGTGATTAGGTGCTCAATCAATCACACAGAAGAAGCAAGCTTTCTCCCAATGCATTTAGTATACTTTTCACTTTTTTGAAAAAGGAGAGGGGACTCCAGCAGGTTCATTTAATACCAACAAATGTGACAGATGTCCTAAGCCTCCCCTCTTTCCAACTATGCAAATTCAGTTCTAAAATATATATTTAAAAAAAAGGTTGCCCCACCAAGATTTCCCCTCAAATCTCCTTTAATAAAAGTTTCTATAAAGGTAAGTGAGGGGCAAAAAGATCATACAAAATTTTGTATGCCTCTCTTAGCAAGCATGGGCTGTTAACAGCAGTTAGCTTTCATTCTTTCATTGTGTTTTGCTTAAGCTGCTAAAATAACTGGAGGCAAAATGGGACAAGCACCTCACACTGTCACTGTATTATAACTTTTAGAAATTTGGGATGCACTTGCAATGGAAAAAAAATCTAGACCTCTAGAAGGTATTCATAACAATTATCTGAACACCTGACTGCCCTTTATCAATTACACTTAAAAAGACTCAGTAATTGGAAGTCCAGTTCTCTCTGTACTAACAGAAGGATTATTTCTGCTGACAAGATAGTCATATGCAAGACAGATTAAATGTCTAGTGTGAGGATTTTGTGATCCTTTCCTGTACTTCCCAATGTACTCTTTGTTCTTATTGTGTGAATCCCTTGTAATATTGTCTGAGAATGTATCTATCTATGTAGTCTTGTATATCTGACTGCGATGTCTGAGAACCTCACAGGATCATTTTGTTCTCAAAATCTCATATGTTTCCAGTAGCGTTTAGTTGCCCCTGTCATGGTAGAATCAGATCTTCTTGTGCTCTCTGAAAAGGATTTCCAAAGCCCTGCCGTTCCCCAGCCCTGTGCTGACCCTAGGAGAAGGTTTACAATCTCCATTTTGGGATTAATCCCCAGCCAAATTTCAGAGACAGATCAGGAAGAGACTACTAGCTAGAAAATAATTTTCTGCAGCTATGGAAAGGTATATAGCTTCAACACTTCAGTCCACTACTTTAAATAGGAAGAAACAACAGGGTTGGGTGGATTGGAAACCCGACCAGAGGTGCTCTGGAGAAACCAGTAAACTTGAACTATATTTTTAAAAGATCTTTGTCTACAAAGCTACATGTACAGAATGCAGTTAGAGATTTCTGCAAACATGGTGCTGATCTGAATTAACTCAGACCCTTGCAATAAAATCCTCTCTCAAGAGAATGACTTACAAGTTCAAACCTGAGACCTGTGACAAAGGTGTCAGTGTCCCTCTCTGAAATCCTGCTCTGGAGCGGAAACAGCCTCTCAGACATGCATGAGAGAATCACTGTTTTTTCTGCACAACTCCCAGTTTAATCAGACAGGGATTCTGCCTTGTTTCACCCACAACTGAACATGCTTCCCATCTCCCTCTATTTTTCAATGCATGGTCCAGTTCCTGAGACTCTTACATGAGCTTACCCATCAGCTTAATTAATCCACCCCCAATGAGTGACAGCAGCTGTGTAAGTGGGGGGGGGGCTTTCCCATTGATGTAGCACTGTCCACACCAGCACTTTAGCTTGGTGTAATTTATGTGACTCAGAGTGTGGGGGAGCTTTTTCACACCTCTGAGCAATATAAATTATGTTGGCATAAGTGGTAATGTAGACCTAACTCCTGTGTGTAAACACTGAGACAGCAATGTCACAGACTTGTAACTGATGCACTGAGTCACTGCTCCCCACTTCCAATTCCCCTCTAGCCCTAAAGCTGCTGCAGAATCCAAGCAGGCAGTCCTAGAAAAAGGCTTCAGCAGGCCTGAGTTGAGGAGGGCATGTACCAAAGCTCCATTCCCCTTTCCCCATTAAGAATGTAGGGCTGTGTGTTCCAATTTTCCTGTTCATTTGCTCCACTGTGCTCCTTGCAGTACAGGGGTGATCTGATCCGTGACTGTTTCACTCTCCATGATAAAAAAGTTCAGTCCTTTCAGTCATGTAATTAATACTTTGTAGTGTCTTAATTTTACATAAGCGTTTTTTAATATAGCCTAATAGTCTACAGTACTGTTCCCCAAACACCACAGTGTCAGTGTTGTGTGCTATACGATTTGGGACGGTTGTAGTGTAGGGATGTGACAACATGGGAATATTTAATAATATTTTCATGAGTCCTGTGTGTGCTGCCTTTATGACACGATGTTGTGCAGTGGTGGGGAAAAGATTCTTTCAATGTGTGGGTGCTACCTACAGTCTGGGCCTTTCTCTCCACCGCAACAGAGAGTCTGAGAAGACAATGACAAACACAGCTGCAAGGACACTGATGTCTAACAACCAATGACTCAGAGGGATATGGACTTCCCTGTCTCTCTTTAGGGAAGCTGAACCACAATCCCCCACCTCGGGATTAAACGACTGGATAGGTATGAGGTGGAGAGTAGTAGCTGGCTACTGAAAGGAGACAGGGCTGTCCTCTGGAGCATGATGGAGGCAGACAGAGCTTGAACCAAGGGGTTCCCTTTTGCTTGGCTGGGCTCTGGGCTAACCAGAATGAACTACGCAGCAGCCTTCATTTGCTACATTACCATAAGGATTTCCTATGCTGAGTTCCAGTGAACAAATAAACCTGAATGTTTGGCAATGCTGCATAGTTGTCATTGCAAATGCGTGGCAAGGGGAATTAATCCCCTAAAAGGGTACACATCTCCTTCCAAGTCTGTCTCAGCTGGATGCGCTGAACATTGCTCATGATGTAAGGCCAGAGTGCTGCTGGTCCAAAGGTCCAGTCGAAGGAGGCAGTGAAGCCATGTGGCTTACCCTGGAGAAAGAAACATGCTTAGGGGGTTTGATACGCTGAAGAGGTTCCTCCTACAGGCTGTTCCAACACTGGTGCCATAATGCTAGTCCAGCATATCTGTGATGTGGGGTCCCTGGAGATTCATAGAGATGGGTGGGATCAAGATCTCAAGTAGACTTTTAGAACATATTGCTTCTGTAATTCCTTATAATAGCTTGATATTACCTTCAAAAAGGTCACTGGCCAAGTGTTGTTACATCAAGTCTGTAATTTCTGATACTAAAATGTCTTAGGAAAAGACGTTCTGTTTCAAGCATTTTTGCTAATAGCATTAAAGCATGCAGGGGGGATACATCACCCCTCCTATAAAAAAACCACAGACAAGATTAAAAAAGGACTAGAACTCAGAGGATTATTCTGCCTGAAACTTAAAGTAGGCAAAGGAGCAACTCTATCGCAGCCCAACAGAGACTCTATAAATACTTACAGACCTAAATCTGTCTCCTTACGCAAAACCATTAGTTTAGCTCTCCAGCTGAAATATTACAGTATGTTCTGCTAGTGTGCTTAGTGGCAAACGTTAAATCAAACGATTGTTTTAATTTGTGTTAGTGATGAAGTATTGGATACCAAGATGGTGACTGACATTATTTAAGAGCATCTTTAATGGTTGATGATAGAGCCAGGCCTGAATGAAGAATGAGGCAAAGTTACAATTTCCCAGCTAGCACTTGCTCCCATAAATGTGAGATGGTGAATTTATTACTCTTGAAAAGCCAGACTGCTAGTAGAATCATAGAATCATAGAGTCATAGAACACTAGGACTGGAAGGGACCTTGAGAGGCCATCGAGTCCAGCCCCCTACCCCAATGGCAGGACCAAGTACTATCTAAACCATCCCTGATAGATGTCTATCTAGCCTGTTCTTAAATATCTCCAGCGATGGAGATTCCACAACCTCCCTTGGCAATTTATTCCACTGTTTGACAGCCTTGACAGTTAGGAACTTTTTCCTAATGTCCAACCTAAACCTCCCTTGCTGCAGTTTAAGCCCGTTGCCTCTTGTTCTATCCTCAGAGGCCAAAAAGAACAAGTTCTTGCCTTCCTCCTTATGACTCCCTTTTAGATACCTGAAAACCGCTATCATGTCTCCCCTCAATCTTCTCTTTTCCAAACTAAACAAGCCCAATTCTTTCAACCTTTTTTCATAGGTCACATTCTCTAGACCTTTAATCATTCTTGTTGCTCTTTTCTGGACCCTCTCTAGTTTCTCCACATCTTTTTTGAACTGCGGTGCCCAGAACTGGACACAATACTCCAGCTGAGGCCTAACCAGCGCAGAGTAGAGCGGAAGAATGACTTCTCATGTCTTGTTCACAACACACCTGTTAATGCATCCCAGAATCATGTTTGCTTTTTTTGCAACAGCATCACACTGTTAACTCATATTTAGCTTGTGGTCCACTATAATCCCTAGATCCCTTTCTGCTGTAGTCATTCCTAGACAGTCTCTCCCCATTCTGTATGTGTGAAACTCATTGCTCCTTGCTAAGTGGAGCACTTTGCATTTGTCCTTATTAAACTTCATCCTGTTTACCTCAGACCATTTCTCCAATTTATCCAGATCATTTTGAATTATGACCCTATCCTCCAAAGTAGTCGCAACCCCTCCCAACTTGGTATCATCTGCAAACTTAATAAGCGTACTTTCTATGCCAATATCTAAATCATTGATGAAGACTTTGAACAGAACCGGTCCTAACACAGACCCCTGCAGAACCCCACTTTTTATACTTTTCCAGCTGGATTGAGAACCATTAAGAACTACTCTCTGGGTTCGGTTATCCAGCCAGTTAGGCACCCACCTTATAGTAGCCTCATCTAAATTGTATTTGCCTAGTTTTTTGATAAGAATATCATGAGAGACCATATCAAATGCTTTACTAAAGTCTAGGTAGACCACATCTACCGCTTCTCCCCTATCCACAAGGCTCGTTATCCTATCAAAGAAAGCTATCAGATTAGTTTGACAAAATTTATTCTTTACAAACCCATGATGGCTGTTTCCTATTACCGTACCACCTTCCAAGTGCTTGCAGATGATTTCTTTAATTACCTGCTCCATTATCTTTCCTGGCACTGAAGTTAAGCTGACTGGCCTGTAGTTTCCTGGGTTATTCTTATTTCCCTTTTTATAGATGGGCACTATATTTGCCCTTTTCCAGTCTTCTGGAATCTCTCCTGTCTCCCATGATTTTCCAAAGATGATAGATAAAGGCTGAGATACCTCCTCTATCAGATTCTTGAGTATTCTAGGGTGCATTTCATCAGGCCCTGGTGACTTGCAGACATCTAATTTTCCTAAGTGATTTTTAACTTGTTCTTTTTTTATTTCAACTTCTAACCCTACCCCTTTCCCACTAGCATTCACTATGTTGGGCACTCTTTCATCAGACTTCTCAGTGAAGACCGAAAAAAAGAAGTCATAGTACTGGGAACCGAAGCCATCTATTTATCCACAACACAGGTGTAATAGAAGCAATGGCAATGTAAGCTTCTGGGTGCTGCTGGGCCCTGCCAAAGGGCCTCTGCCTGATGTGGAAGTAGTACTTAGATAGCAGCATATGCTTTGATCTGCTCAGCCTCACTGATGAAGTTGCCAGCAGGGGCACTGATTAATGTGTCCTTCTGAATTTTATAATATGGATTCTTGTTCACTGCAACCTAGACTCAGCCTCCAGTGGACCAGATCATTTCTTATAGGTTACTGAACAACCACCAGGTGACAATGACTGTCCACTAATGCCTGGGGCCATTTGAATCAGGGACAAGCTCCATAGTCCATCATCCACCTATTGCTATTTCAAAGAAACATATATTTTGACTAATATAGAAGTTTTGCATGTGTACACCCTACTGCTGCACTCAGGCTCTGGCTGCATTAAAGTTTGTTGGACCTTTGAGGCAATGTCACCTAATCTCACTCCCTCAAATGGAATACCCCTCCATTATAATATTGTGGCTAGTATAACTTATCTAGTATAACAGTTACGCTGGTGCTTACAGAAGTTATGTCTACACTAAAGCTGAGGGCAAGCCTAAGGTGGGCTCTCAAGCCTACTTGACCTCTTAGGTCTGGCTAAGTTGGTTAGCTTGTGTCTCCAGGAAGCTAGAGTTGCTATTTTTAGTGTGTTTGAGCTAGTTCGAGTCCTTTAACTGCGTTTTGAGGCACACTCCTATCTGCAGTGTAGATTTCACCATAATGGCATACTGGTTGGAGTGACAAACCCTATTTAAAAATTGCACATTGTCTAGTGAAATCAGCAAACTTAGGGGGAGGATGGGAAAACTTTAAAGCCAAGTGGTAGGTTTTGTGTAACATAAACTGCCTACTGCTTCAATGTATTGCTTCAAGATTTTCATATTACCATATCCTGAAAAGGTAACTCAGCCTTTCGAATTTATGTTCTGGCATACTATAAAAATGACAGGGCCTCCTGCTGTCCTTTGGTGTCTTCATCAAGACCTAGATAAAGTCAGATCTTTGTAAGAGTAAGCTAGATCACAATATAAAAGGCAGTATCTGAATTTCACCTCCCAGCAGTTAAACAGGCCATAGCTACTACCAACCTTATTAACACCACATTTTTACTGCTAGTCTGTCTTTGTTTAACTAGGAGAATGAGAATGTTTAATTCATAATATATATGTTTAGTTGTACACAGGTATTGTATGTTCATCAGTCTGCAACATACACAATATTACTGAGGCAACATCAATCTTGGACAAACTATTCACACCATCCAGTCAGGAAAGAACATAAAGATAACAGGAACTAAGTGCAGTGGACTGCATATGTTCCTTCTTTGGTGGTATGAATCACCAGTTGTAGCTATATTATTGTCATTGCAATAACAAGTACTCCCAGGGGTGTTCCCAAGAATAGAGCAATGTCTGTTAATATGGTGGTCAGATGACCAATCCAAATTCAGGGCAAAAGGACTTGGGCAAAGACCCAAGAGTGCTCTCACGGAACTGTGAAGTAGAACATGGGAAATGGATGATGTGGGTTTTTTTTGTATCAGCCATAACAAAAGATTCCTGTCTTGTCATATCTGCACCAAACACTGGCTTTAAATGTATGTCACGGTTAATTTTTAACTTTGAGAATTAAAGAACTAATGGCATTAGAAGAAATTCACTTTATCACATAAACAAATTATAGTATAGCCATGGGCTTTATTGTGTTATGGAATACCCCTCTCTTTTATCATTATGCCTTGTATAATTTATCTAGTACCACTGTGCTCTCTTTAAGAATTTATTGCTTCGATAAAAAAAAGGCCAACAGGACTGCTGACTAATGTATGATTATGGTTTTATAATATGGATACTTGTCTACTTGGAATTTGTATTTTTGGTGTTAAATGAGGAAAAGATCTGAGCACAAAACTCCCAGGACCTCAGTTCCCTTTCCAAACAAAATTACACAGAAGAGGGACAGCTATTCACAACCTGCCAAGTTACTGAAGAAAATTCAGGTCAAAATCTTCTTTGAGGGGTAAGAATTTTGAAGGTTTGTCCTATGTTAAGGGACATAGTTTTCTGTTCATGTACAGGCTCCAAGGATAATACCTGCAGAAATCAGCTGACATTGAATCATTTAGTTTGTGGGCCAACCTCTTTAGATTTGCTTTCTGCCTCATTACCCACCAACCCCTTCAACCTGTTCACATCTGTTAGTTCTACAAGTCTGTCCTAGGACTGATGTCCCTGGAGGAGTTACCATCTGGTTCCACTCCTTCAGCTGGCCTTTTCTCTCAAAACCTTCAGTGAAAGTCCTCAGACATCCCAGGAGAAGTGGGGATGATGCTTCTTTAATGTCTATGCCCTCTTCCTTTTTACCAGCCAGCTATAGCTGCAAAATGTGTGTGTCAGTGGGGATGTGTGTGCCTTAAATGGGCTGCTGAGAGCCATTGACCCAAACTCTAAACCCTGCACATGATGGAAACCACTTCCAGGAGCCAGGGGATGCAGCAGCAGCCTCCAGCCCCCTAGTTCCAATACCTATGAATAGGTACTCTTTGAGCCTGTTTCACGTGCCCTCATCTCTCTTTCAGTGGAGTAGATTATTTGGCCCTAAACCCATTGTGGAATTTGTTTTCTCTTCACAATTTCAGCACTACACAGGCTGTATTAATTACTTACGTTTTAAAGCGTTTAGAAGAAGGAGAGTGCTGTGTACAATAATGTAACTGTTAAACATTTTTATATTTAACTTAAATGTTAAACATCTGACTTAAATGTATCCAAGTGAATACTTATACAAAGTCTAAAAAAAGAGGCTTTTAAGAAAGATTAGCTTCAATGCAACCCAGAAGCCACCAACCTTGGGATTCAAGTTTGTGCCTTACTCCTGGGCCAGCAAGTATGTGATGGTCCAATTAGTTGTGGTTCTGCCTCTCAAATGGACCCCTCTACCTAATACTTTGGGTGGCATTGGCACAATAATGGAAACCACATCCTGCCCACTTTACAGGCATCTTTAGTGTAAGGAAGCGAAAAGGGGAAATTCTGGATTTGAGATGCTCTCTGGCTGAAAAAGACAAAAGTAAACAAAAGCAGGAAGGGAGACAGGAAATGTAAAGAGTTCAGTTTCATTGGTGCCCTTGAAGTGCAAGCAGAATAAAAGCTCTGGAATGGTTTCTGTAATTCCAAGTTCAGAGGAACATTCTGCTCTGAAATCAGAACAAAGTTGGACATGTTCTGCATAAAACTCAGGGTACATTTCTTAATAGAAATGTTTATTTCCTGGAAATCAGCTTGGCATAAAAAAGACTCTCATAGGTTTTTAAAAAGTATTTCCTAATCCATACTTTCTCAAAGAAGGCAAAATTAGAACACAGAAAGCAGTTCCCTAAAATGAAATCACTCTTATAATGCACAACAATTCCATGTCTCAGCACAAAATGAAGAAGCAGGAAATCTGGGATCTATTTTCAGTACTGTCATAGATATCCTGTGTCACCTTTGACAAGTCCCTTCTTTCCACTTCCATTTCTTTATCTATAAAACGGGGATAAGAGCCCTTCCTTAATATTAGCACAGGGTTGTTGGAGATGAAAAGTATATAAATGGCTCTGTACTTTCAGCCCCCTGGGTGGCAGGAGTTGCAAAAGCACTATTATGCAAGGCTTGGACTTCCAGTTGCCACAGAAGAAGTTCTGTATGGGAGGATGGTGAGGTGGCAAAGTTTGCAGATGACACCAAGTTGTTCAGGACAGTCAAAACCAAAAGGGATTGTGAAGAACTACAAAAAGATTTCAGCAAACTGAGTGATTGGGCAGCAAAATGGCAAATGAAATTTAATGTGGGTAAGTGTAAGGTAATGCACATTGGAAAAAATAACCCAAATTACACGTACAACATGATGGGGTCAAATTTAGCTACGACAGGTCACGAAAGGGATCTTGGAGTTATAGTGGATAGTCCTCTGAAGACATCCACGCAGTGTGCAGCGGCAGTTAGTAAAGCAAATAGGATGTTAGGAATTATTAAAAAAAGGATAGATAATAAGACAAAAGATATCATACTTCCCCTATATAAAACTATGGTACGCCCACATCTTGAGTACTGCATGCAGATGTGGTCTCCTCACCTCAAAAAAGATATATTGGCATTAGAAAAGGTTCAGAAAAGGGCGACTAAGATGATTAGGGGTTTGGAACGGGTCCCATATGGGGAGAGGCTAGAGAGACTGGGACTTTTCAGTCTGGAAAAGAGGCGATTGAGGGGCGATATGATAGAGGTATATAAAATCATGAATGGTGTGGAGAAAGTGAATATAGAAAAATTATTTACCTTTTCCCATAATACAAGAACTAGGGGACACCAAATTAAATTGATGGGTAGTAGGTTCAAAACTAATAAAAGGAAATTTTTCTTCACACAGCGCACAGTCAACCTGTGGAACTCCTTGCCGGAGGAGGCTGTGAAGGCCAGGACTCTATAGCTGTGTCTACATGTGCACGCTACTTCGAAGTAGCGGCACTAACTTCGAAATAGCGCCCGTCACGGCTACACGCGTTGGGCGCTATTTCGAAGTTAACTTCGACGTTAGGCGGCGAGACGTCGAAGTCGCTAACCTCATGAGGGGATTGGAATAGCGCCCTACTTCGACGTTCAACGTCGAAGTAGGGACCGTGTAGACGATCCGCGTCCCGCAACGTCGAAATTGTGGGGTCCTCCATGGCAGCCATCAGCTGGGGGGTTGAGAGACGCTGTCTCTCCAGCCCCTGCAGGGCTCTATGGTCACTGTGGGCAGCAGCCCTTAGCCCAGGGCTTCTGGCTGCTGCTGCTGCAGCGGGGGATTCATGCTGCATGCACAGGGTCTGCAACTCGTTGTCGGCTCTGTGTATCTTGTGCTGTTTAGTGCAAGTGTGTCTGGGAGGGGCCCTTTAAGGGAGCAGCTGGCTGTTGAGTCCGCCCTGTGACCCTGTCTGCAGCTGTGCCTGGCACCCTTATTTCGATGTGTGCTACTGTGGCGTGTAGACGTTCCCTCGCAGCGCCTATTTCGATGTGGTGCTGCGCAACGTCGATGTTGAACATCGACGTTGCCAGCCCTGGAGGACGTGTAGACGTTATTCATCGAAATAGCCTATTTCGATGTCACCACATCGAAATAGGCTACTTCGATGTAGGCTTCACGTGTAGACGTAGCCTATTAGGGTTTAAAAAAGAGCTCGATAAATTTTTGCAGGTTAGGTCCATAAATGGCTATTAGCCAGGGGTAAAGTATGGTGCCCTAGCTTTCAGTACAAGGGCAGAAGATGGATGGCAGGAGATAAATCGCTTGATCATTGTCTTCTGTTCTCCTTCTCTGGGGTACCTGGCATTGGCCACTGTCGGCAGACGGGATACTGGGCTGGATGGACCTTTGGTCTGACCAATATGGCCATTCTTATGTTCTTATGGTGTCAGCTGCAGTTGGTCCTTGCCATCAATGGGCAATTTGAAAAAATCATGAAGACCCTCTTCCTCCCCTTTCTCTCAAGTTATTAGGGCAGCAAACCAAGCAGTTAATTGTTACAAAGAGAGTGGTGTTGTAGCACAGCATTAAAGCATCCCTCCATAGACCAGCATGCCTCTGCAGTTCCCTGCTCCTGTTCTGCCCTCTTTGGGGCCATCTGAAAACTCATTGAGTTCAAAAAGACATTCAAAATGATCCCCATAAGGGATCCAATTTATTTAGTCTCCTGTATGTACACTGGCCCCAGGGCTAGTTCAGCCTCACATTCAGTCCTCCAAAATAAAACATGAGGGTTGCCTGCATTTGAAATGCTACAGCTGCCTTGCTATAGCACCTCATTCTAGATACTACCTATGCCGAAAGGAGGGCTTCATCTTTTGCTGTAGGTAATCCACCTCCCCGAGAGGCAGGAGCTAGGCCACTGGAAAACTTCATGGGGAGCATTTTGTTTATGTACGCAGGGATGTCCCTTGAATCCTTCTCAGACAGTTTGGTGAAACTTTCCTGGAGGTACTCAGCCATCCTCTCCCAAAGGTTTCTATGTTTGGCAGCCTTGTTTCTTTCTTTGTAGTAGAACACTTTCCCACAGCAGCTGGTGAGAGCATTGGCAGTCACTCAGGCAGTAAACAGGCTAGCAGCATACAAGCCTGGGTGACTTTGGGATGCTGGAAGCAGCTGTGTTTTCTCTGCCTTTGCTACCCTCAGAAGTGAGATGTCAGCTAAAATCACCTCTGCCTCTGCAAAATGGCAGCAGTATTCAGTGCCATCACCCTGTACTCATAGTTTTATGCAGATGAGCAAGTTTCTCCTAATTTCCCTCATCTCTACAGAGCCATGCTCACCATGGCTGGTGCTATGAGTGGTGCCAAGAATGAATGACTCCAAAGCAGACATGCAGGTCTGGCCTTACACCAAGGCAAGGAAAGTAGTTGCCTTGGGCTCCATGCTTTCAAGGCCCTGCTCTCCAACTGACTATATCCACTGCCCATGCCCTGCTGTCAGCGTGCTGTCTTGGCCTCCACAAACGCTTTGACTAGTCCTGCAGAAGTGCTGATGAGCATGTCTTGTTTAAAATTATTGGGGAGCAAAGGAAGGGGAGCGTTAAATCTCAGCTTTCACTTTCTGTTGCATTGACAATGGTACTTATGTGTGTTTTATCTGCAGCATTGCCACTGTGGCCTTGAGGGATTTTCCCTCAGGGTCTGCAGTGGTACTTACAGTGTCACAGTTACCTTGGGCTGATTGTGTGTGGCAAATGGACATCACCTGCAAATAGGTGACCCCATTATGGGGTGGCTGTGTAAAACACTTCTAGGACCTGCAGAAGGATAATTTGAAATAGGGCTACAGACAGATTGGCAGCTGAGCAAATGGAGGTTGATCCAACTTGTGAACAGTAGTGAGCAATGGGAATTTCCCAGTTCACAAGTAACAGCCATATGGATTTTGAGGCACAGAAGCTGAGTCATAAACAGCATCAGAGTCAGCAGGCACAGACCATAGTCCCTTCCCTGGCCATGAACTTCTTGTGCCCATTTTGGAGAAAGGACTGCCACTCCCGCATTGATCTTTTTAGATACCACCATATTCACAAGCCATAAAAGTGTCATCAGCATCATCTTCAGTCATGAAGGATGGCAATAGCAACTATCCTGAACTTAACATTTAAGTGGCCAAAACTGATGAAATGTGTAGGGATGATCATTTTAACATTTCGAGGTATTGTATAAAATTGCAGTTGAAAGCTATCACGGATAGGAGCCAAAGAGATGATGTAATCTGAGCTTGTCTGAACTGAAAGAAAAGTTGATTACCAGTGTCAAGGCTTCTGCAGAAGCTGCAAATTTACCTTATCAACAGACCAGAGCTGTCCTAGGCTCTGCACAAGGAACATCGTATTTTTGGATCTTGTTTTTCTGGGGAGAACTCAGAAACTTATTCACTATCAATAGCACTCAAACCTGGGAACAACCTCCCAGGCATTAACCATCCCATTGTTGGGCCTTCTTTTTCCTGCCTCATGTCCTGATCAGATGAGAAGTGCAGACCAGATGACATCCCAACCCAAGCTGTGTCCTTCACAACCTGCTATTCATTCTCAGGTGTGTCAGTTTCCTCCTCACATTATTCCTCAGATCTTTTAACTACTGCTTTTTGTCTGCTGGCTAAAAAGAGTTTGATTCTCTTAGTCTGATAAGAGTTAGGACAAACCTTATCTTGACACTTCTTCTCTAACCAGTTTGGCACCGAGCAGTCAGTTCCAGAAGCGTAACAACATCTCAAAGTCATTTATATGGCTGTCAAGTATCAGAGGGGTAGCCGTGTTAGTCTGGATCTGTAACAGCAACAAAGGGTCCTGTGGCACCTTATAGACTAACAGAAAAGTTTTGAGCATGAGCTTTCATGAGCAGAGATTCACTTCATCAGATGCTGGTCATGTAAATCTGCAGAGCCAGGTATAAATAAGCCAGTTATCCCCAGCCTTGCTCTGGCTTATTTATACCTGGCTCTGCAGATTTCCATGGCCAGCATCTGATGAAGTGAGTCTTTGCTCACGAATGCTCATGCTCAAAACTTTTCTGTTAGTCTATAAGGTGCCACAGGACCCTTCGTTGCATTTATATGACTGTGCATCTTGGCAAGGAATAAAACAGTGTAACTTAGCCAGATATTTTTCAGTGCTAGGAAAGTGAAGCTATGGTCACATATGCTGTGCCTTTGACTTGCCAGCAACTGAACTACAAGCAAAAGTGACAGAAATTGCATCTTCCTATCTGCTACTATTTTCTGCTGCCTTCTTGGGCTACGGTTACACTATAACAATCTGTCAGCAGAAGTCACTGTTGAAAGAGATTTCTCGACAAAACTTCTGTAGACACACAAAAACCAATCGGAAGAGTGCTCCGCTCTGTTGAGAGAGCAGCCCTGCTGCTCTCTCGACAAAACAGGCACCAGAAAGCACAGCAGAAAGGGTGTCCATTGTTCTGGATGCCCTGTCTGTTGAGAGAAGATTCCTCAGAGCATCCACAAAGCTTTTTTGTCAACAGACTCTGTCAACAGCAGCATCATGGCTGAGATGCAGAACACTGCTGGGAAAAGTGCTGAGTTTTGTCAATAAAACGTGTTGTGTGTGTGGACCTTCCACTAGTTTTGTCAACAAAATCCAGGTTTTGTCAGCAAAACTCACTAGTGTACCTGTTGCCTTGCTGTGCATGCAGTCTTCCTGTCTTTAAAAAAAAACAAAAAATAAAGTTTGACTTTAACAACAAAACCCCAGAGCTACAGCCTAAAATCGAATCTCTTTTCTCCAGCAAAGACATTTGATACCATCTGGCTGTCAAGCAAGGATTTCTCCTTTCAAAAAACTCTGTACAGCTACACAAAGAGAGAGTGTCGGGTTAGGAGGGGATTGCGGAATCTGATAAAATCCAGGGTTATTTGAACGTGAGTTTAGAGTATTTTTTCTTTTTTCTCTTTTGATCTAATAAATGTTGAAACAAAGTTTTGTTGGCAGTGTACAACAAATGACATTATGTGTCAGCAAGGGGGGGTCTGTAGTTGCTTAGTCGCTTACAGACAGTGAGCACAAACTGGGTTGTTGCAGAACAACCTGATTGGTTAAGGCAGTCATGTGGCTTAGTCTTAATCCCAACAGTACCACAGGATATCAATAGTTGTTCAATGCATATAGACTCATAGACTATAAGGCCGGAAGAGACCATCATGATCATCTAGTCTGGCATCCTGCACATTGCAGGCCACAGAATCTCATCCCACCACTCCTGCAGTAGGCTCATAAACCTGTGGCTGGGTTATCGAAGTCTTCAGATCATTATTTAAAATATGAAGTTACAGAGAATCCAGCATTTGCAGTGGTTTAAGCCTGTAAATGTCCCATGCCTTATGGTGCATAGCACAAGTAGGCAAATACTGGCCTACAGGCTGAATCCTGTGCCCCACAGTTAACCCTTAGTGGGCTGCCACCACTATATATATCTGCACCTCCGCAGGTACGGGCAGTTGCAGCTCCTGTTGACTGTGGGTCACCGTTCCCAGCTAAGGAAAGCTGCAAGAAGCAGCATCCCAGTATGCACCGCTTCCCACAGCTCTTGTTGGCTAGGAATAGTGATCTGCGGCCAGTGGGAGTGGCCACTGACTGTACTTGCTGAGGCACAGGTAAATATAGCCACTGTTTTATTTCCCTATCCTGTATGGTCTCTGTCAATCTGACCCAGGAGACAAGTATCAGAGAGGTAGCCATGTTAGTCTGTATCTGCAAAAACAACAAGAAGTCCTGCGGCACCTTATAGACTAACACAATTTTTGGAGCATAAACTTTCATGGGCAAAGACCCGCTTCATTAGCTGCATTCATGCATGCATCTGACAAAGTGGGGCTTTGTATCAGATCCATCAGATTAGTTAGTCTTTATGGTGCTATAAGACTGATTATTATTTGTGAAGCTACATACTTTAATTAAGTGCTGTTACCATAAACAGCCTTGCTTTTTGTGACTTACTCCTAGTTAGCTTAATTGAAACCCTTCCAGCTGGATTTGCCCATATCTTATTATTTTATTTTATTTTATTTCTACTGTTTGTGTATGTCTTATTGACCAAACACATACAGAGTATTGTTCCTCACTTTCAAGAAAATAAAGGCAAATCACCACCACTGCAACCATGCCATGAAACCTATGCAACTTCTGTGCTTCCCCATTTGATTAGGCTTTCTTGCCCTTACATCCACCTTTCTCCCACATACATTCTGTGAAAAAACTGGGGAAAAAATACAATAATCTTGCTGCTTCTACTGCTTATCAAAGCACACAAAATAGTTAACACAGTTGAAATTGAAAACAGTGTTGTTGACATCAGAGTCAGCACACAGTGGAAATGACAGGGCAGTTCATATTTCTCCATGTTACTGTTTGAAGGCTCTCTGGAAGCTTGGGAGACAGCTGCACTGGTTACACTTACTTTAAACTTTGAAGGTTTTCTTGATTCCAAGGAGCTGCAGCCTCAATTGCATGAGAAAGAAAGAAAGAGAACAAATAAGAATTCTGTCCACACCCCAAAAGTTTCTTGTCTCTCTCAGGGCTTGTGTGCTGTATTTTGAGGAATATTGCATTAGTTTAAGCAGGGTACATGAGCCTTTCCTGGAAAGTTTTCTGAGAGAAAAAAAGCTTGTGCTTAGAATGTGAAGACTGTCATCCCAACTGGCGGTATCACCCACTGTAATATCAAATATTGGAGCTCCTAGAAAATTCCAATAGATCCCTGTTCCTTCAGGACTGCTGACCTGATGATGGTGCTTGGAACCAAAGGAAATGCGTTGAGCCCCCATAATATATAATTTGGCCTTCGCTGCTGCATTCTGAGATGTGCATTAATCCAGTCCAGTTGTTCATCTGTAAATGGAGTTAAAGCACTTTTCTTGTCTCCATCTGAGACTTAATTGCATGCCTGGGTATTGTGACTGTGTAATATATTCCAGTTACTTAATAAGAGGCTACGGCTGAAGCTTATATCTTTTAGATTTCCCTTGGCCATTCTCCTGCTTTTACCAACAAGTATTTCTGATGTCAGATGCAGGCCCTACACTTGTCAGCCACATACATCACTGCAATATATTTGATGTTTACAAGACAGTTTAGACAAATATCTTCTGCTTCACGTGATCACAGCCTTCAGCAAAGCAGGCTACAATCCTGATTTAGATAAACTAACTCAGAACATCACCTCCTCTTTTAACCCTCAGAAGAGCAGCATTTCTTACTGCACATTATCATTAGGATTACTTTGAGGTTACCCAAAATTTTTGTCTGTTACAAAGACCATCAAGGATCACACAGGTAGCACACTCGAACTGATACTAAGGGAGCCTGTAATCTAAACAGAAGGGAGCACTGAAGGAGATATGTTTAAATTTCAATATAGTATTGAGGGGAAGCTCCTTCAGGAAGTTTTAATACGAACATAGGATAGTGTATGAAAGCAGAGATCCATCAAGTCCGGAGTTCTCCCTTCTGCACTGGCTAGGCAAGATGCTTTGGAGGACAGGGAAAAAACTCACATCATGCACCTGTTGTGTACACTGATCTTCCCTCTAGCTCTAAGCTGACTAGAACAGCCTGACCTCCATAGTGCATTAGCTGGGGATTCCACACAGACAAGATAAGAAAATGTCCTTGTCAGAAATCAGGGCAGGCAGACAATCTGAGAATGGTGAGTTAACTTCAGCTGAAATCTCCAGTTGGCCAGATCAGCTAAGTGGCCTCGCCAAGCATGCTCTTAAGTTCAGCTGTCAGACTTCAGGTACATCTACACTACAGGGAAGCTCGATTTTGCCGTGGTTGATCTTCTGGAGTTTGATTTATTACAACTGTGGGGGGAAGCACTAAATCAAATTTACAGGGTGCCCCCATTGACCACAATACTCACCTCTTCCCCCACACCCGTTAGGAGTAAGGGAAGTCAACGGGAACACAAGCTCCCATCAACCTGCCTTAGGAAGATGGCGTGGAAGCCCAAATTAAGGTACTTTGATTTTACCTACGTAAGTAACGTAGCTGAAATTGTGTACCTTCATTCAACCCTCCCCTGCACTATAGACCTGCTCTTAGGTAGTGACTGGGATTCCTCCTGTACCTGCCTTGTTCTGAGCCCTGGTTTCTGACTGCTAGGCCTGATTGCCCATGCCTTAGTGCATGGTAGTCATAAAGGGGGTTCCTCTTTCCATGTCAATACCTGGCCCCACCTTAGAAGGATTTGATCTGACTCCCCTATATTGGGAGGCTAATATAAATGACAAGCTAATGTGTGGTGGCCTCTTGATTGTGTGTGTCAGTGGTTCTGGCAGGTGTGATTTAACATTGTCTGGCTTCTCAGGCTTCCATTTTGTTTCCAGCCAATTAGGCTATCAATATATCATTTTCACACTCCCTTTTTATAATGCAAATGTGTATCACTCTGGGTGCTTTTTATCTGGTACAACTATCTCCATTACAAGCTGTCTGCAAGAGAATAGGGAAGCCAGCAGGAGCATTTCTATTACTAAAATTATGACTGAGATAACACGCCTATCAGATAAGTGACATCCATAGCTATATTCATTTGCAATTAATCCTTTTAATTTGAGCGACAAACAGAAAGGATGATACAGTGCCGTTGCTCTCTCTCTCAACGGTTTGATATAGAAAGGAATTATACTAAGCACTACTGGAGTCTCAAAATGTACTGCTGAAAGGCTAAGTGAATGGCTGCACTGAGGTGCCTGGACTGATGAGAAATGGAAGGTTTCAATTTGATAATTCTTTACAAATTAAAAATAAGCTAGCATTTGTAAGCCTCATTAAAATATTGTATCTGGTATTAGGGCTTTGTTATGAACAACTCATTCAGAGCTCCCTACAAGTAATCTTATTTATTTAATAATTCAGCTCTGTTATCTCCACAAAAATGGAGTAATTTCTTATTATCTGATTATTCTTGAAAACTCAGTAACTGGCTATGCTTTACTAATTTATTCTTTTTTATTGCATGGTCTTGAAAACCTTCATTGCCGGGAGGATTCAATTTTTGGCAGTTTTCTGGATCATTTGTCACATGGAGCTTGATTGATGAGCAAGAGACTTTTTTAAAAAAATCAGGAATTTTAGTGTTATAGTTTGATATGAATATGTCTGTGTCTCCTCATCTATTAATAGTGTCTCTATCCTTTTGACAAAGGACCCACTTTGGATCACATTTTATGTTAGAAATTCTAGGTAGACTCCTCCAAGAAGCCTACCAATTAGGGCTAAAAGCTACTGAGTATCTACATACACTTCCAGTAGGTCTTGAAAAAAGATGATGACACATTTAACAGATCAGTCCAACACACAGATATGATGATTTTTTAATTATCGAAGTGCATTTGTAATCAATTGGACACTAACAGTAAAATTTGTAGGGAAAATATAAAACTATAGCTTTAGAAGAACTTAATAATGAACAAAACACAATGTCTCTTCTATGTAAATATTCAGCAATGATTCTTAGAGCACGCAAAGAATGAAGTAATAAACTTGGATTAAAAAATGATCACGTTTACTCTACAAAAATTAAAGACCAACTGGTCAAATTTCACCCTCTGGGGAAGTAGGAAAGGAAGACAAATCATCATGCCTGATATTAGAACTTTTCAAAGTTAACTGTATGTTGTGATAAAATATACCCCTAGCTATTTTTCAAAAAAAAAACTTGGAGTCCTCTACTGACATCAAACCTCCTATATGTGTGTCTGCACATTTGTCCACAATTGGGGTATCCCAAAAACAAAACTCTTCATGTTTGTAAGCAGTGTCAGGTATGATCCTGCATTGAGAGCTAAATGGGTTTAGGAGCTTTACTTTGACTAAAGTGTCTCTGTATTTCCAGGTACACAAACAACCATCTCCTTACATTTCATTTTCAGATCACTGGAGAATGTCTTCTGTCCTGCCAAACTTGTGTTGAGTAGACATACATGGCCTTATTTTGGGTGTTTCAGTGGGAGCTGTGCTCATCACCTATAATGAAGGAAATGAGAATTTCTTTCTTTCTTGTCTCAGCTGCATATCTGGCTTGGTTTGACAGTGTACTGAAGCCCTGGGAAATGTCTCCTCTTCTTCCCGGGAGTGCAGTTTGTTTTAATTGCAGTTGGTGAAATCTTAACTCCGTTAAAGTCTATGGCAAAACTCCATGAACCACTGAAAGTCAAAGAATTTGCTAAACTTTTTTAACAGCAAGTAGTCAGACTTCCCTGCTCCATGCCAACATGGAACAGACTATTTAGAATACAGCTAATACATTCTAAGGGACCATTCAAGGTAAAATGGCCCACTAAAACCTCTGGGCAGAAGACAAAAAGTGGGAGTTAGTGGATTATGTTGTTGTAATAAGCCACAAATCCAGTGTCTTAAGATCAAGTGTAGCAGTTCATGACTCACTACTGCTGTGCCTTTTTCTGGTCACTCTGGGAATTAGCTCTGACTTTTAGCAGGGCGACCTCTTTTGGACAATGTCTCACCCATCATCACTCTGCTCTTTACCTTCTAGCTCTGGACCTGCGTCACTCCCAGGACCGCAGCATATTCTTCAGGCAGTGACCACTACTCCAATCTCTTTCCCCTTTCCAGGTGTATCAGCAGTCCTCAGTCTCAGACCTGCCATTCAGGCCAACTGCAGCCAATGTCTAGCCGCTCATGCAAAGGCTAGCTGCAGTACATATAGTCCATGCTACAGTGGTGGCTAGATGTGATGCAAGGGAGGGGGGGGACCCAGGCCCACACACTACTTTGGGTCCTGACCCAGAGATCGTCTGGCAGCAGCCATGCCCTGCCCTCCTTCTCTCCCCTCTACTATCTCTCATTCTCCGTGCCACTTCCTGGTGAACCCTTGAGCCTTTCTGGCCCTTGTAACAATGCCATAGCCTGGGAGGTAACAGGCTGAAGCCTCTTCCCAGCTCTCCTGATCCTGCCCAGCACTACTCCACCAAAGATCCTTCCTCTTACGGAATCAGTCCCTCCTTAGTCAGGGCCCAACTACTCTCTGCTCTGCTGAGCTGCTTCTTATAACAATGCTGCCCCTGCAAGCTGTTCTCTGACTGGCTTCTTATAATTCCTTTCCTAACTGGCTCCCTGAAGCCTGCTGTAACCCCTTACCTGCAGGAATGGGGCAGCCAATCTTATTATGCCAAAATATTTAGTTCCTACCAAAACTTCTGCATTCTCCGGCAGCTGAACTAAAACCTCTGAGTAAGAATTAGAAACTTTGTTCCCAGATTTTATTAGAAATAGTTATATAAAACAGGTAAATTACAAACCAGAAGAACAGATCCAAAATACAGTTTTCTTGGAAAAATGGTTAGATAACTCATGAGAGTCTATGCATGTTGATTTTTAACAGTAAAAATTTGCTCATTAACAGTGTTTTCTTAAAGTTCATTTAAATAGCATTAACTTTTATGGGCTCTGTTCCCTTCGTATTTCACTGTAGATGTAAAAAGACAAATTTTGAAAATCGACTTTCCATTTAGTATCTACAATTTTGTTCCCACAAATAAATCTGGGTGTATCTTTCTTGGTGGATTTTAGGCCCCAATTATGTCTTAAAGATAGCCTGATTGCATATCATATCACCCTGTAGCAATAGTGCCTCTTATGAGACACTGGCCGTATCTACACTAGCCAAAAACTTCGAAATGGCCATGCAAATGGCCATTTTGAAGTTTACTAATGAAGTGCTGAAATACATATTCAGCGCCTCATTAGTATGCGGGCGGCCGCGGCACTTCAAAATTGACGCAGCTCGCCACCACGCGGCTCGTCCAGACGGGGCTCCTTTTCAAAAGGACCCCGGCTACTTCGAAGTTCCCTTATTCCTATGAGCAGATGGGAATAAGAGGACTTAGAAGTAGCCGGAGTCCTTTCAAAAAGGAGCCCCATCTGGACGAGTCGCGCGGCGGTGAGCCGCGTCAGTTTCGAAGTGCCATGGCTGCCCGCATGCTAATGAGGTGCTGAATAGATATTTCAGCGATTCATTAGTAAACTTCGAAATGGCCATTTGCATGGCCATTTTGAAGTTTTTGGCTAGTGTAGACATAGCCACTGAGTGATGCCAACACTCGTTAGTAGTGGATGCGACTGAAGGTGTGACGTTGTATGGAATTTGTGGGACATTTTAGAATATAATGACTATCAATACCATAGAATGGCAATGAATTATTCCAGATATGCCACGTAAGACATCTGCAAAAACGTTATAATGTGCCAAATAGGACAATCCCCCATATGTGATTACATTACCTTTCCATTTTGGATTATATATATCTATATATATGTGCATTGCTGAGCCTTCCCAATAGCCAGTGAAGGACAATTAGCTTTCAACTGACCCATTGAGAGAAGACAGGGCATAAACCTTATGACTCAGCCAGGCATGTAAGGGAATGCCTATGGACACATTTCTAAAGCTTCCAGGCCATGTGCTGGACAGCTTGTCTTGGGACAAAGGAAGTACCAGCCACATGGTAAAAAAATATAAAAGGCAGCTGCAGCTTCTTCATTTTGTCTTCAGCCCTGCTTCATGTCCTCCTTCTTGCCTGGCAACTGTGGATTAACCCTTCTACAAATGAAGCTCTGAACAAAGGATTAAAAGACCCATCCAAGTTGTGGATGTGTTCCCTCCGGACTTTCAAACCAGCTAACTCACCATAATGCTATGAAGTTGAACTTGGAATCTTTGTATGTATGTGACTATTTTTACCATTTAACATCTGTCTTCTTGTTATTTTTTCTTTATAATAAACCTATAGTTTTAGACACTAAAGGTTGTCTGGTGGCATGGTATATTAAGTAAGATCCAAACCTCTATTGATCAGGTGATATGACTAGCCCTTTGAGGTCAGAAAGACATTTTGTACATGTGAGCATTGTTCTTAAAAATAGCTTCTCACTGTGCTGGATGTGGGGGTGGTCTGGGGCCCATAGAACTTTGAATGCAATAAAGGAGGTTGTGTTGTTTCTTTTTTGCTTCTGATAACCAGTGTGAGGGATCAGAAGCACAGCATGGGATTGATTGGTGACTTGTCTAACTTCAGAGTTACCAACCAGTCTTGCAAGTATCTGCTCCCCATTTTGCAGCCTGCCCTGTCCACAGCATTTTCAGTGATGGCTGCCCCAGTCACTCCTGGTTACCCAGGGCACTCAGCACTTCATATGAATATCAAGATATAGATGACATAATTGAGATCATAAATTGTGCCTAAAATTGTGGGTACCTTATAAGAAATCAGGTTGAAGCCATTGTGGAAATCTATGTCCAAGAGCTACAGTCAGCTTTCTTATAACAATGATCAAAATTTAGGGATGAGCAGTGAACCCTGATTATTTCCTGTGGTGATTACACCCTAAATGATTCTTTTGCCTAACCATTATGTGAACTTCAAAAATGTAACCATGGGGCAATATAGAGGAACCTGGTTTCCAAGGTTCTTATCCCTTTCAGCCTTCCACATCCACTCCAGGGAGCAAGCATGAGGTAGCAATTTAGCCACTAGATCAAGTCATTCACCAAACAGTCCATCACGTGAGTCCTACTTGTTCAGAAACAAAATATATTATTTATAAAACTTAGATGATATACACTTTGGGTCTGACTCTTCCACCAAGAGACAATACGATACTTTGAATTATAACAAGGACCAGATGATATCCAGCCATGAATTCTGAAGGAATTTAACTATGAAGTGCTGCATTACTAATACAAATATGTAGTCTATTAAAATCACCAAGTACGCCCAACGGCAACTTTGCATGCCAAGGGTAAGCATTTTAGGATTTTTTGTCTCTCTCTGAGACATGTTTGTTGGACACACATCCTTATACTGTTTAGCTGAGTTTTTAATTAATTCCATTAAGGTGCATAGAGCACTTTTGGTGAATATATCCATAAATTAAAATAGAAAGCGATCACAATGTGTAAAAAGACAGGGAAAATAGTTGTCTGGAAATAATCACTGCGGATTTGCTTACATGGTTATGTAACTAATTTCTCCATTTATTATGTACAGTCTATCATGTGCTGACCCTTTAAGCAACTCAGCTTCTCATCTCCCAGTTACAGAGTGATTGAACTGTCTACAAATTTATTCAGACTTAATCATTTGCACAGGATAAAAATCATTGCTAATTTGCTAAAATCTTTTCTGCTCTGCCCTCAATTCATCCATCGTGACCCTGAATCCCATTTGTAATTTAGTGTGTTGCTTCCTAAGGTGTTTGGCTATGGAACAGAGTGGGTGGTTCAAGGGGTTAGGAACAGAATATGCAGCCTTTCAGATGGAAATTGCTGTTTATGTGTGGCTCAGGTCAGCAGTGGCGAAAACTGTTGCTGTATGGCAGTGGTTTGGTGGCCAGTAAGAAATGAACTGATTTTATTTCAGTCCATTTCCTGCAGATTCATGGCTGGATGGACACATATGCAGTCACAGTTGATGCTAACCAGCCCCCTTGCTGGCAACAGAGACTAGGTCAAAGACACAACAGAATGATTTTCAAGGTGTAAATGGGAATTGGGTATCCAACTGTCCTTGACTTACAGAGGGAGGCAGGAAGCTATTTGGCTGGCATACCTGTGGAAAATGTCCCTTGTATGGACACAGAAATAAGACATCTCTAGTTATATGTTAATACTGAGGCTGCTCAGTATTAGAGTATGCCAAACACTTCAGGTGCCAGTGTGTGCCATGGCTTGGAGACAAGCCCCAATTACTTCATCCACTGAGCCTTGCAGGCCCAATAGCCACGTCTGAATGAGTAAGTGAAAGATAGTCTTTCTAGGGCTGGCACAAAAGGGCAGGGCTGCAGGTACACTAGGCATAGAGACTTTACAGTTACAGTTCAAAGTGAGCAATAGCGGTAAAGGTTCAGGTCCCTGGAAGTCCAGGTGCAACTTGTAGGTTGCTAAGCTAGGCTCGGTCAGTTTGTCTCCTTAGGGCCCCTATGCACTGGTCGACTGCCAGCTGATGTTGCTTCCCAATCAGACCTAAATAGACCTCTACACAGCTGTAATGTTCCAAACATTGCTCTGTGTACAGTTCCTATGGAATTCGTTCTGCACACTGCTGCTCCCCAGGTCCTTGCCTGGCATGCAGCTTGTACTTCACAGACGCAGCCTGACCAGTTCCTGATTCAGGACACTTTCCTTTGGCCAGGGAAAGTGAAAGGGAAGTGCTGGGAAGAAGAGGCTCCTGGGAGTTATAATCCTCAGTTTAGCAGATCCGTCAAGCATAACTAGCTGTAGTCAAGGCTAAGGCATATTGGCAGGACAGAATGTGGAGGGTGTTGCTGCTTCATATTCATGTGATTGCCTGTATTTGTGCTGTCAGTCTAGCACTTTTCATCAGCACTGGATATGTTAAAGCTAGAAATGCAAGTGTAGTTTCCCCAGAGCAAGACCTTTTTTCCTGTAATAACCTCTGTGTTTTATACAGGAATTGGGATAATGATCAACATCAAAAGCTAATGTGACAGACCCATCAGCATATGTACATGCCTTTGTTGCCTTTTTATTCTTCTAGGGCTCAGTTCAGCAAGGTGCTAACCACTCTAACCTAGATACAGTAAAGCCCTTAAGCATGTGCTTAATTTTAAGCACGGGAGTAGCCATTGGAACAACTATGTTTAAAGCTAAGTTTAGTAGTTCCTTGCAATGCTGAACACCTATCAACTGTGTCTGGAACTAACAGGGTTTTTTTTGCCTCCTTTCTGCATTCAAAATTCTGAGTGGAAAAAGATTTAGTTTTGTGCATGGCAGAATTTCTTAAACTGAATACCTCTTCCTAGACACTCAACAAATGAAGGGTGCATTTGGACTCCATTAATACTGTACTTTTTTAATGCAAATGTTAACTTTTTTATATTTTAAAGGCAATTGGAACAATAAGGAGGCCACTACACCATGGCTAGTTGTGGTAGCTCTCTGGACAATTTGTCAGATGTGCAAAAGAGAAAAGAGACAGTGGAGTCTAATATGACTAATTTTGGATTACTATTTTTTCCCTTGCCCTCTGAAAGTCAAAAATTTGGTTGAAATGATTTTATTTAAAACAATAGGGACCTGATCCTGAAATCCTTACTCATGCAAAGTGATCCCCAGTAAGTCTCTCATAGAGGAATCTCCCAGACTGAGCACACAAACTGGGTTAAAGTTAGCCATTTTGGTTCATGCCCACGTGACTTTCAATCACATAGATTCATAGCCCTTGAGTTTTAAGTTATACCTAATTCCAAAATTCAAAGGGATGCTCATTTAAAGTAGCCATGTGTCACCTAGCATTGAGGAAAGAAACATAATTGATACAAATTTGTTTATTCAGTATCCTCTGGTGAACATTTGGCATAGCTCTAATAATAACACATCATCCCATGTAGCTTGTAAAACTCTCCAGACTGTTTGTAACTTTTCGAGTGTGATATCATGGATGAGTATCTTGAACTTGTATTGCCCACAGTATTACATAATGTTGACTCTTCAGAGATGATATATATTATTGTAATGACCTTTGACCACCGCCGCACCCTCTCTAGGTGGCATGGGCCAATTAACTCATCCCTCCATGTCTGGCCCACCCTGGGCCTTGTCTCCTTTAAGGAACGGCTGGAGGTGAGCGAGCAGCCTGGGAGCCCAGCCCTCAATCCAGGGTGGGGCAGCGGTCAGACCAACAGTTAGAGGCCCCCCCCTTTGCTCTGGGCAGGGCAGTAGTCACACAAGCTGTTTTGGAAGCTTGGCCCTTGGTTCAGGGCAGGGCTGCAGGTAAGCAGGCAATTTGGGGAGCCCAGCCCTCAGTTCAGGGTGGGGCAGCAGACCCGTTGCTATCCCCTGGACAGGGGTGGCTTTGGAGAGGCGAGGGGGTTGCCCCTGCAGGGAGGTGGGGTAGGGGGGTCACAGGCCCTCCCACTCCAGTGCGACCTGGCCCAGGGCCCTAGTAGTTGCTCACACTCTGAGTTTGGCAGTGGGGATCCAGACTGCAACACACCACCATAGACACAGGGGAAGCATTCCCTGGGCCACTTCCTACCTCCACCTCCATCGGTGCTGGGTCCCAGTTGACTTGGGCTGCCAGTCCTGGCTGGTAGGTTTTGTCTGGGTAGTCTGCCCTCGGTGGCTCCAGCCAGTCGGACATCTCTATGTCATGGGGATAGTCCACCAGTGGCAGGACCACGGGTTCCAGACAGTCGGGGGACTCAGCGCTGCGGACATCCAGCAAATCTCCGGTACCTGGTTCTTCTGGAGCCCCATGGTAATTAGCCCCAGGCAGCCTCTCTGGTCCTGGCAGGGCCTCGGAGGAGGGGGCCCTCCAGCGATGCGAGGGCCCCAGTAGATCCGGGAAGTCAGGGTAGTAGCCCAATGGCAGGCATATCTGCAGCTGCCCAGGCTGGTCTGAGTAGCTGGGGGGTCAACTCTGGCTAGTGGGCCCAGGAGCCTGGTCAGGGTCCTCCACCCTGCTTGGAGGCCTAGCCTTTAATGGGCCTTGAGCCCTGCCCGAGGTCCTTCCAGCTTTAGGCGCTGCCCTCTGGGCCCAGGTGTTCTGGCTCTGGGCCATCCCCCCAGGGTCTCTGAGTGGCCTTCTCCGCCTCTGAGTCCGGGGGTCTCTGAATATCTTTATACGGTAACATACCAATTGGCACAGACACACTCCATTTATTCAGTCCTATTTTCAGCACTACCAGTAAGAGAAAAAATTGAATTTTTTCAAAATTTTATCTTTTGACAATAAGTTTATTCGCCTAATGCTTTATGGCAACAAGATGGAGTCATCATTTGCATCATCTACAGTGATTATTACCTGAGGAAAGGGCATAACATGATTTTAGTGAAGGAAGCCCTGGCTTGAGAAGCCTTTTATTTTTCATTAAACATAGATGATAGATAAACAAATTATGTGATGCTTAATATGCACTATACTCAGGGGTCAGCAACCTTTGCCAGGCAGAATGCTGAAATTTGACTTTGTAACCTCTATGTACCACCTGAGTGCCAGTGGTACTTTTTAAAGTCACAAAGGCTGTGTTTATACTGCAGAGCTATTTCAGGATACCAAGGTATCCCAAAATAGCTACTCCATGTTTATGAAATCTGCCTGGTATTTTAAAATATTTTTCGAGAAACTAGGCACACTATTTTGTCATCCCTCTACATCTTGTTGTAGAAGGAGTAAAGGAAGCCTCAAAAATAGCACAATATTTTGACAGTAGGCCCTGTGTAGACAGCACCAAATGCAAAACTAGCCTATTTAGAAAATAACTCGAAATAGGATATGCAATTTGCACAGGGCAAATTGTGTACCTTAATTTGAGTTAAGGGCACAGTGTAACTGTAGCCTAATAGTCCTACTTACAACAACTTCACTAATAAATAAACTAAGATGCAGAGCTTTATCATTAAGGTGGCAATTGGTAGTATTACCTGGTCTTTTGTTAATTCACATGTGGCATGGCTTTGAGCAAGCTCCGGGTGGCATGGGTGGGGCTGAGCTTCCACCTCACATGCCAATGAAAATCAGCTTGCCTGCCACTCTTTGTACCTGTGCCAGGGATTGCTGCCTTCTGCACTATGCTTATTGATATTTTATTATTTATAAAATATTTGCATCCAGCACAGCAATATATATATAAATTACTAAAATGATCCTGAAGTAAGCCTTCTAATAACTTGTGTAAGAGAAAAAGAATAAAGTTTAACGTGCATAGGATAGAGACACTGATGTAAAAAGTATGCACAGATGTTGGCTTTGTATGCACATATACCTTGCAAGGCCTACATATACTTGCAGGATTTTACAGGAGAAAAATATGTTAATCCATTTTTGCTTGGATCAACCATTATGCAGACCCTTCCTCAGCATGATGCTAAAATAGCCACTGAAATCATATAGTACAACTTCAAAAACCCAACTCTGAGAGCCTGATTTTCCTCTTGTGGTAATATCTGGTAATATGTTATACCCACTCACTTTGCAGTGAGCTTAATGACTACACAGGGTGCATAAAATTGTAGGTTCAGGTAAAAAACTGTGCACCTTTCATTTAGTTTAAACCATAACATTAGCTCAGTCCCAAGTTCTGCTTAAAAATCAAAGACTTTATATGTCCCCTTATTTTAATTTTTGTTAGCTTAGACATTCAGACTTACATGGAAGTCCTTAATTCTGCAGCTAAATATCATTTAAAATACCAGTCGCTTGGCAAATTCCATGTTTGCGACAGAAGGCCAACTCTTCACACAGTTAAAACAATGAGATGTCCTGTGGCACCTTATAGACTAACAGATATATTGGAACATAAACTTTCATGGGCAAAGACCCACTTCATTAGCTACACTGATTCAAAGACCCACTTTATCAGATGCATTCTCTTTGCCCTCGAAATCTTATGCTCCAATACATCTGTTAGTTTATAACGTACTACAGGACTACTCATTGTTTTTGAGGATACAGACTAAGACAACTACCCCTCTGTTGGAATTCCTGCTGACTTCCTGACTCCCATACAAGTTCCATGGATGTAAATGAGAGCAGGATTCAGATGAGCATGAAATCTAGATTCTGCTCTTGGCATTGCTGCTAATTTGATGGTCAAAACTCAAGACACTTCACTGCTTTGTGCCTTTGTTTAACTATTTCTAAATGGGGAAAATATTGCCTGCCCAAATGACAAAAATTTTATGGAATTTAATGTTTGAAAAAATGTTTGCAAAAAAACTTTGGCACCATCTTATAAAATGTAAGGTACATTTAGGGTACGTTTTTTCTTGAGTCTTGCTGATGCTTAATATTAAATGTATGCCTTCTGGGAAATAATGTTTAAGTTCATAAGGCAGATTAAGTTCATTACCAAATTAATTCTTAAACATACCTCATCCCCAAATTTTCTTAATGGAAAATCCCATATCTTATGAATGAAATAGCCTTTTTATTTACCATAGTTAAGTCATCTCTCACCTATTTTCATCACACTCTCATTACTCAAACAATTTTGTTTTTTTGTTGAAATAGTTTCAGGTAAGGTTAATTAATTTTTGAACACTGGAGTCAGGTTGCTATTTGTTTTGTAATTCAGGTTTTTACTCCATTCATTTGTCTTACGGTGATAGAAACCAGAAAGACTGGGATTCTTGTTTTTCATCTGACTCAAAGGAAAGTTATGACTGCAGTTTCTAAAAGCATTTCACTCCATTTGAGACCAGCTCTTTGGCTGCTTCATCATCTTAGCTGGAGATATTATCAGCAGTTGTATTCTAAAGTGTGCACTCTTCTTAATTTTGAGAAGGATAACAATATTCCATCAGAACAGTTGGTTTATATTAACAATCTTCTTGCCCAATACAATTTTACCAAAATATCCCTGGTTTGATAAAATCATTCTCTTGATAAGGGAGGTGGCTTTCATTCTACTGTTCCAGCTGAGATCTGTAATACTTAGGGAACTAAAGCTACATCACAAGTAATGTGAAAATGAAGTCAATAAACAGCACTTTATGTAATAAAGATTACTACATCTGTAATGCTACTCTATTAATTTTAAATATCTTATTTACTATTCAGTTTGTCCCTTTAGTATCATCTTTCTTTCAGTGATACCCCAAGTAGGGAGTTTCTAAACTAAAATTGTGTCGTGTCAAAATATTGTACAGTTTGTTTACAGCTCATGGGAAAAGTGCCAAACCAGCAATCCTGGAGACATAGGTCCTCACTGAGCCAAGACAGCAGCCGCACAAGCTTCTCTATGCTGTTCCACCAGTATAACTGAAATCACTCTTGGATAGGGTCTGTCCCATTTTGACCGGGACAGCCTTATATTTCAGACACCAGGAAGGCATCACAATTTATTTTAACAAAAGGGCTACTTGCCCCATATTTACGCCCCCTGCTGAGCTGCCCTTTCCCCCCACAATCAGTGCAAGTGCAGCTGGAGATCACATACTCAAATGCCACGTGTACGGGTCAGAGATGGAGCCAGCAGGGGGCCCTGAAATACGGGTATGTTGGGAGATGGGGGTTGTATGTTGGGCACCACTGCTGGTTGGTTCCCGGCTCCCCGCAACTTGATGGGAGTCACACCAGTGCTGCTGCCAGCCCATTCCTGGCTCTCCATGGCTCCAGGAAGCCAGGAGCCACATTGGTGCAGCTGCCACCTGGTTCCCCGCAGCTCAGGGGAGCCGGAAGGAGCATTGGTGTGGCTGCCGCCTCCTTTCTGGCTCCCCATGGCTCAAGAGAGCTGGGAACCACACCAGCACGACTGCAGCTCTGTTCCCAGATGTGTGCAGCAGCCAGGGAGGTCCCCCCACAGGGCAGCAACCCTGTTCCCAGCTCCCCATGGTTTGGAGCAGCTGAGAATTTCACTGGCAGTTCTACAGCCCCATTCCCAGCATCCTGAGGTGTAGGGCACCTGGGGAGGTCTCCTGTGGGGTGGCAGCCCCATTCCAGCACTTGGAGGTGTGGGGCAGCCAGGAAGCTGCACTTGCTTGGCAGCTGCAGCCTGGGAGCTGGCCTCTCCGGGGTGTCCTGTATTTGGCCTAAGGAAATATAGTCACCCTACTTCTAGAGGGACCTGCTCTTCAATCTTTGGTCTCTTTGCTATAGTCTTGATGTGGACATCTGTTCACTAAGAACTGCCATGTCACTGAATGTTTATCAGAGGAAAAATGACTCTGAAATATGACTGACTTGGGTTAACCTTCACTTTGGAACACATTTTCAGAAGTGACATTTAGGGCCATATTTTCAAAAGTTTGATTTCAATGAGAGTTAAGCACCCACTGGAATTCTCAAAAGAGTGCCACTGCCTCTTTAAACATCAAATTACCTTTACAAATCTGACCCTTCAGAGCCTGAATCAGTTTTGTTAATGTAAGATTTTGAAAACTTTACTCTCAGGCTGCAGGTGAACTAATGAATAGTCAGCTGCCATGGTGGTGGCTAAGATACAAGAAGACAGAGACTAGCTATAATCCCCCTGTGATTTCTGTTTCTTCAGACTACTGAATAATATTATTTGTGTAGATTGGAAAAAAGCATACCTACATAGACACTAAATATTGCTTCTAAAAGACGAGGAAATGTTAGTTAGAAATGCACAATGTTTCTGAAATTAAAACAATGCAAAGATTTTGAGTTACACAATGGATTTTTTAAACTGACATCTTCGTTACTTCTCAGAAAGGATTCTCTCCTCTTTTGGAAATCAGACTTAAAATGTAAGCATAAGTTGACGAAAACTGGCTAGTTAACAAGTAAAACGGAGAAAAGGATGAAGGCACATGTAATCAACAGCACCTACTCCAAATCTGTAGAGGTCCCTTAGTATTAAGCGTATTTATTTGGACTTTGTGGATTTGGGTAGTAAGGTGAGGCAGAGAAAGGGATATAGCTGATTTATGTGCCATTATTGTCTTCCTAATCTTTGCAGGAATGGGACACAAAAGCTCATGAGCTAATAAATGTGTTAGTCTGTAAGGTACCACAGGACTGCTTGGTATGTGGAACAAGTGCAGTCATGATAGCCTGACCCAGAAACTATTCTGAACAATCTCTGTGCACTTTTTTTCTCCATAGTGCAGTAAGGTTTGGATTGAAGGCACAGGGAAGGCAGCTAGTGGAACCAAAATTCCTAAAGGGATCGTGTTGCCAACAAAGAGTGCAGTATACAGGTATCTTTATGGGACTTATTTGAAGATCTGTGGGACTAGGCGGCCAGGCTCCAGCCCTTCCTTTGTGGAATAGTTCCTTATACTCATACCATAATACTTCATGAGATCTGAGTTGAAACCCACTGAAGTCTGTCTGTGTAACTTACCCCTCCAATTGTTTTTCCATGTAATTTGTGACATTAATAATCTGATTTAGTAGGACTCCACAAATTGTGAGGGAAAAGGAAAATGTATTTTGTTGAAGTTTAACCATAAGACTTTCACATTCACAACCATAACTAACAAAAGTTCTCAAGGAACAAGAAATAACATGCAAACAAAATAATAATAGATCTATTATTGTTAAAAATGAAATAGCTAATGTCCTTCAGATGTTGAAGAATTTGTATAGATAGTAAATGTGATTAAATTTAAACTAGCGTGTCATGTTTAGTGACATAAAATTTCATTACTACATAGTTCAGAAACAGCTGAAGTTCTGCTGCACCAAATTAGGAAAATCTGAGGCGCTCATAAAGAAGATGAGACTTCCCTGTGTGCTATTGAAGCTCGCCAGAAGCTTCTAGTACAATACTGTACAGTGTAAAGTTTGCTGAAAGGAGCAGGGAAAATGGATTCACTGCTATGTGGATGGATTGGCCATTCTCCCATAGGTGGCTTACATGAGGCGGGGGAAGGAGAAGGGTAAAGAGGCTACACCAGTCCTGAAGTTACAGTAATGGCTGCTGAATGGCTCTTTTGCCATTCTGAAGTACGGAAAGGGGAATTCCTCCCTACCTACCCTATGACTAAAATCAACATATATAACCTGGCTGTTGTAGTCACTAGTGGTAGGAGTTGGAGATAAGTGCATCTTCTCAAGAGTCCCCATTAAGTGCTATTGCTTCAGTTTTCTCCTCACTTTTACTTACAAAAACTATGGCCCCTCATTCTTCACTCATGGAAGTTTTCAATAACTCAGGGCAGTGCTATTGGGTACTGTATCTCCTCTGAAGTTTTGCATGAAAAAATAAGTGCATATGAGTTCAATATTTATTCTCAAGGATAATGATAGAATTAGGATTCTAACTATTAGAAGATATATGTCACGCCTTATGAAAAAAGGAATATTATAGTGGTGGGGAGGGGGGAATGGTGGTCCTGATTTTAAGAAAATCAAGTCACCATTCATTCTTTAGGTTGTTTAATAACATATCGTCCCACAAACTTAAATTTTCATCCTAATATTGTCACTAGAAGCTTCGTTTTTATTTATAGCTGTATTTCCTTCATTCTCAAAGCTCTTTATCAGTAATTTCCCTATGATATAATCCATGCTTAACGATTGACAAGACACTTCTCATATGGCTTGACTACCAAGCAAAGGGTATGATATTAATTACCTAGGGGACCTGATTGGTATGATATTAATTACTTAGGGGACCTGATTTCAGCTGGTCATAAAGGTACACAAGTAAAATTCAGTTGGGCCAGTAAACAGTCTTTCAATATTGCAAATGAGAAATTGATTTCATTCAAATGCTAATAAGCTTCCAAGTATCCTGGCATAGCTGTATAAATTAAATATCTGTGCTCCACACTTTCAACTGTCATTTTTGCTCAGCTAGATTAAAAATATTCATTTTTCTCAGAAATAGTAGAGCCTTCCATATCTTATAGTAGGCAACATTGAACTGCTGGCTAGATAAAGAGACTGGAAGTGAAGTGCTGGCTAGATGCAGGTTGGAGGGCTTTGTGGAACATTAGCACAACTTCCACGAAGAGAGGGAGCAGGTGCAGGGATGACATTTTGTGGGGGTCAAAAAGGGTCACAAAGCGGGGTGGGAAGTGGTGCAGGGGGTGGAGTGAGGCTGGGGCTTGAAGAAGGGGTGGAGGCAGGACCTGGGGATATGTGGGGGGCAGGACAGGAAGAGGTGGCCCCTTCCCTGAGCTAAGGATGGTGCTGGGAGGAGTCAAGTGGGAGTTGGACACATGACTGATGCCTTCTTGTGTCCCTCTCCAGCAATCACCACTGAGAATGTATATGGTTTGGATGGGCTTCACCTCTGTAGAAAAGAGACAGCTGTCCTTGGAGATAGGCTGGCTGTGTAAGTCAGGAAGAGGTTAAACTAATAGCAAAAGGAAAAGGGGAAAAGGGAAGATGTCCTAAGCTCTCTTAAGAAAACAGGGATATTGAGATCAACATTAATTAAGGAACCAATGGACATGAGGAGAAAAAATTCTTGAATTGCCTATACACCAATGCTAGGAACCTGGGAAACAAACAACAGGAATTAAAATTGATCACTGATAAGCAAAAGGTCAGTCTAGCTGTTGTTACTGAAACCTGATGGGCTGATTCACATAACCAGAATGTTAGAATCAATGGTTGTAATCTATTTAGAAAGCACTGAGCTGGCAAAAGGGGATGGAGCATGACAGTAGCATTCTGTCAAAAATGGCATTACCTGTTTACAAGACACTAGCTGTGAAGAAAATGATTGTAAAGCACAGATAAAGCACAAGATGCTTTAAGAGTGAATGATGGGGAGAGGGCCATGGGGAGTGAGCAGTGGGTGGAGCTCCATGGGGAGAGGCCACCTCGGAGGCAGGGAGATGCTGAATAGGGAGGGAGACACAGGTGAAGGGATGAAGCAGGCATGGGGCAGATTAGTGGGCAGGGCAGTAGTCCAGGTGTTGGTGGGTCTCCTGTTCTAGAGAGCTCTGAGCTAGAGATATGCTGGCCCTGCCCTTTATGGCTTCTGGAAGTGGCCAACATATCTCTGCAGCTGCTGGGAGAAAATGTGGGGGGGGACCTCTTAGCGCTGCCCCTAGTACAGGCATTGCCCTGTACCTGTCACTGGCCACTGTTCCCAGCCAATGGGAGCTGCAGAGTCAGCTAGCACTCAGGGTGGAGGCAGTACATGGAGCCCTTGCTTCTCTCTTTGAGGCCACAGGAAGGTGACAACTGCTTGTAGGAGTGGCGCAAAGCCAGGGCAGCTAGGGAACCTGCCTTTGCCCCACTGCACCCCCAAACTTTTAGCTGTTTAAAATCTGCCATATTGGTTTCAGTAGCCTCTGAGAGATTAAGTCCAGTTCTGGGAGACTCCAGTGAAACCAACATGGGTGCTAAACTTAAGCCACATCTCACCTGCACACACAGAGAGAGAGAGAGAGCGAGAGAGAGAGGAATAGTTCTCAAGAACTTAGCTTTGACAGAGAGAGAGGCGAGTACTGACTCCCTGCTGCCTAGGAGGAATCCTGTCTGCCCCATCACCATTTGTTCTTGGCTCCTGTTCACTCAGAGACCAACCTCCTCTGCCCTGTTGTGCTCTTGTCTTTGGCTGCACCCCACTCTGCAGACTCACACCCTCCCTTCTGCCCCACTATGTTCTTCTCCCTGTCCCTGCTTCACCTGAAGACCAACTCGCACCACCCCACTGTGCTACTGCCCATAACCTGCCTCAGTCTGGGGACCATATCATTGTTGTGACCTGTTATACATGGATATTCTCAGCAAAGCTGGTGTTAGCTCATGTTCTTATAGTTGATGAATGTCATTATAAACAAAATTCCTCCTTACATATGCTGGTTTTTTTGGGTTGTTTATCGGGGCCAAAGTTCATAGTCCTCAAGCCCTATGCTCAAGACTGAAGACAATGTCTTGCAGCATACAGGGCTGTAGGTTCCTAGAATTACTGTTAAACATAATAACTGCAGACTACGATAAAGGATAAGAAGTGAATATCATAAAGGAGGCTAGTTCTCTGGGCTACATCACTTACCATTTTAAAATTAAGAATGTTTGTTTTTTTAGCCCCTAACCTCCTTCTGCATAACAACCCCTGCCCCAGCCATGAGCCTCTTCCAGGAGTTATTTTGGGGCAGTTCTATGGCTTGTGTTTTATACAGGAGATCTCAGTAGAAGATTATTACTATGGTCCCTCTGGCCTTGGAATCTGTGAAATAACTGAAGAGCAGGTTTTATAACAGGTTCTCTAGCATAGACCCCTATGCTCCTATTGGATCCAATTAAATTTAATAAGAAGCCACAATTAAAGTATCTAAAGAAAAAGTGACTTGATTTCCTTTAGTTAGCATAAATTTGATATTCAGATTTCTTACACTACTTATATCCTTGAGAAGCAATTTTTTTAAACCCATGCACTCACTTTTTTTCCCTATAGGATATTCTAGAGGAGAGGCATAAGGCCTAATGCTGTATCCCTTATTCAGATGAAACTTACACTGACTAGAACTGAAATCTTTCTGAAGTAAGGAAAGCAAAATGAGTATTATGTTTTTAGGTCAATCAGACACTGCAGGAGTCAATGATAACAGGTTGCATAAGCTCTAATATAGTGTGAAAGAATTAGGTTTAACATCTTGATGGTTGTCTTATATGGATAATTTTATGTGATTTTAAATTGCTGTGATTAGCACTTAGTATGGTGATGAATACGTATAAATACTTAAAACTGGTCCAAATTCTGTCCTGCAACCTATGTAATCCCATTGAGGACAAAGGCAGGTTAGACGCAGTGAAAATGGCCCACTTTTATATTTTTAATATATTAAAGTTGCAAAGACAAACTGATTTCCAAATACCGGCATTTCAGCAGATCTAGGATGAAATTATGCATCTCTTCTAGGTTCTTCCTGCACATGCAACAATACAGACCTTTGTGTGGTGAAAGCAGGCAAAGCAAAATCTTAGCTCCTATTGAAAATGTCTTGTGTGGTGGAAAAGGCAGAAGTGGGGTACTGCAAACCTTGTCTCTAGCTCTGTGTCAGGTGAGACTTTCAGGCTCAGCCCCAGCAGAGGTGAATGCCTTCTGTTTCTCAATAGTGACATCTCTGTCCAAGGAGGGAGTGATATTTGTGGGAGGATTATGCTCCCACTGACATAGTGAAACTCCCATTACATTCAGTGGCAGTAAAATCTGGACTTCAGTCTTCCCGGTCCAATGCACAGTGATTGCTAGATTAAACCTTAAAGTTCAAAGCAAGGAAAAAAAAACAGGGCTATAGTGTGATATGTGGAGAGAGTTTATTCATTCCAATGTAGCCATTGCTATGTAGGCTCCTTATGAAAACAGTTAAATTCTCTCTCAGTGTAATTCCACTGGCTCTCATGGGGTTATAAAGATATGAGGGCATAATTTGCCTCAAAATGATCTGAAACTCTCATAGGAACAAAATAAGTAATTTTGTATTCTCTTTACAACAAGAATCTTTGTGACTGAGCACTAGTCAAAGGGGTATAATTAGCCTCAGTTACAGGTAAGAGGCATACGACGCCTTGCATTCACATTGTTTTTGGCTTTATACTCGTCACTTGAAAATAATTTGGAAACCAGGATTGTCATTCTACATTTGTCATAGGCAAGAGGGTGAAAACCTTGAAGTCTTATTTTTTATGTGTAGGGAAACTTATTTAAACCTTTTGCCTGGGCTAGTGGGTTAGGCAGGGAAAGACTGTTCAGAAATGAAAGGCATCATGAGACTTCGGTGATTGTGTCTGGCAAAGGCTTGCTTTTTAACTTGTGTCTTGGATGCTTTGTGGAAATGACACTGAGGCCATGCAGCTCTCAGAGGTACTGGAACTAGAGGAGCAAGGGGCTATTGCAGCACTCCTTGGCTTGAAGTAGTTTCCATTGTAGACAGGGTTTCCAGTTCGGTACCACAGCTTTCAGCACCCTAGCCAGAAAAACCGTCCCAGCACCCCTGGCTACTATATGTGTATAATATACCATTTGTGTCTTTTTGAATATTCTTTAAAGCGCCATGTGCACAAGTTCTTCTTACAAGTTGTGCCTTGGAGAGAAATTACTTATCTGATAAGACGCATATAAAAACTGCTTAGTGCCTGGGGATCCTCTTAACTGCCTGCCCCATGGGGAAAGTGCCTGGCCTGCCCTTTCTCCAGAAGGGCCTGTGTAAATGGTCTAGGTCAGATGTTCCCAGCCTGGGGTCTTGCGGACGCCTGGGAGTCTGCCAGAGCATTGAAGAGCAGGGGGTCTGTGAAAAAAACAGCAGATAAATGAATATGATCATCGACAATAAGTTTAAATAAACTGCGAAGTTCCAATCAATTATTAATTTTAAATTAAACATCTTCCAACAACGTTAACTGCTGCCCGAAGATCCATCCTGTGGTTTCCTTTTTCTTTTAATGAGGTGTCCATAGCGGCTAGAAGTGGCTGTGAGGGGGTGCGAGAACGGCTTTGGGAGGGGGGTGATGGGAGGCCGGCGCTAGGGAAAAGGTTGGGAACCACTGGCCTAGCTGCCACAGCATGGGACAGTGCAGCACCCCCAGAGGTGCCGGTCACACCTGCGCTTCCGTTCTCCCGCTTTCCCTGTGCTCGGAGCCTCGCCTGCCCCGGGGCGGGAGCGGGAAGCTGTCACGTCCCCTGCTCCTGTGCAGCAGCAGGTCGGAGGCAGAGAAGTCCCCTCCCTCCTCCCTGCCCGCGGTGGCGGAGGCTGGCGCCTCTCTCGGCGTGACGATGCTGCCCTAGCCCAGTAGGGCGAGGAGGGAGAGGAGAGGGGCAGACCCGAAGTCCTGCCTGCTCGCCTGCTCCTCACTCACACCTGCTCCCGCGCGGGCGGCTCAGTCTGTCCCTGCTGGCGAGCAGCCGCCTGGCGAGGGCAGGGAGGGGACACTCCCGCATGGGGCGCGGGTTGTGCCTTCCAGCTGCTCTGTCGCTGGCTGGGCAGGGCTTCCCCCGCGCCGGCTACTAGCCGGCCGCAGCCCCCGCAGCGTCCCGAGGAGCAGCCGCTGAGCATGTCCAGCAAGGGCCGGAGATGTAAGGAGCACGGGAGAGTGACCTTCCCGCAGCAGCAGCCGGAGGAGGAGGACGGGGGAGAGGAAGAGGAGCAGCAGCGCCGGCGGCGGGGCTGGAGAGGCGTTAATGGGGGGCTGGAGCCTTCGCAGACGCAGCAGCGCGCGGTGAAAACACAGCGGGATCCCTACGGCTACTACCCGGCCCTGCCACTGGTCAGCACCCTGTAAGTAGCAGCGGCCGGCAGGGGGTCGGCTCCCTTCCTGCCGGCGGGCGCAAAGTTAGAGCGGGTCCCTTCCGGGCAGCCCGGGAACCAGCCACTAGGGCTCCAGCACAGGGACCCATCGGCAGCCGGGGCTGGTCCCGCCGGTGCTGTGCTGCTCGGATGCCGGTGATGATCCCCTGTTCGGCGCGCAGGGCAGCGAGCCGGAGCTAAGAGGAGCAATGCAGAGCGGGTGGGGTGCAGGGAGCTGCCCTGGGAAGGCACATGGTGCCCATGAAGCGATGCTCGTGCGGTTAGAAACACCCCCCTGAGTTTGCTTTGTTGTTCCAGGCAAGGGGGTGCATGTCCGAGCTGGGAAAGGGAAGGGAGTTGCATCAGTGAATGTACCCATGCAGAGCAGGTGTCTGGACCGCTGGAGAGGGGTCCGCGAAATTGCTATTCCTGGGAAATGAAACGCCATACTAGTGTCTTTGAGTTGGAGGGAAAGTAGACTCCCATTTATTTCCGGAGTTACGGCTGGGTTTGAAGCAGGACAGCAAAGGAAAACCCACAGGCAAGGGGACAGCTAGGTACAGGAGGTAGATCTTTCGCCTTCCTTTAGGTGGGATGTGGTGGTGCAGATTTGAAACACAGCCTCCTAGATTGTTTCTCATGCAGAAGGAAGAAGACCCTCCCCACATCTCCAAAGATGCTAATGGTAGGCAGGAGGCTCAAGCAACTCACAGGCCCAGAGTAAGCAGTGCCCCCTGGTGTCTCTCTTGCACCTTCCAATAAGGTGCCCCAGACAAACAATATTTGAGCTCCTACCCTGCCAATCCTTTACCAGCATTTACCTCTTTTAGTTAGACACAGCAGATGCAAATGACATATCACAAAAAATGTTGTGAGTTGGAAACAGGAGAGATATGCAATGGTGTATCAGTTTGTTTAGATACGCTACCAAGAGCAGGTTTTCTCAGACAACCTTTGTTCTGTCAAATTGATTGTTATGCACATGAAACTCGTAAAATGAAATGTACAGCACAGCACAGATCTCTGCTGCACAAGCAGGGTGAAAATAGTTTACCAAACTTAATAGGAGGTCTACTCAAAATCTAAAGCTTTTCTGAAGAGAGGATGTTTTAATATCCTAAAGACTAAACTTAATGTATATTTACGGCAATTATGTAAAATGATGATTTGTACCCAGCAGAACAGTTTTCTGGGAAAATCTAATTACTGGCTTAGTCAAGGTTTTGGAAGTTATTGCAGTTCCCTTGTCAGGGCAGTAAAATACTACCTTCACAGAGGTACAAAAGTATCTTTACATTTTCATATGGTGACCCATATGTTCAAAATCTACACTAACAGCATCACACCTGAAAATATAGAAAACTGGAAGAACTAGGCAGAGGGACAAACTTTGGAACTGTATTTTATAAGTTTATTTGAAATGTTGATACCTTCTGAAAAGGTCAGTCTATGTAGTTTTTTAATACATTTGTAAATATGGTGGCTAATAGTTGAGAGGACTTACCTGAAACGAAAGTACGTTTACTTTTGTAAAGATGTCAATTTTTGTCTCTTTTAAACAAAATTAATAAAATGTCTGAGGAAGAGGAAAAGAACCAGGAAAGGGCCGGTTTGCCTAGTTTTGTGTGTGTTGTGTGGAAATTATTAAGTCCCTTAATATGTTATGACTTCAGCTGAAACTACAATATTTTGGTCTTCAAGGCTTACCTCAATATCTTACAGTTTCTGGTCATATTAATTCTTAATTAAAAGTTTTCATTAAACAATGAACACTTTTTGAGTAATGCATTAATACAGAATGTGTTCTTCATTTGTAAAAGTGCTTAATTAAATCACTCTCAGAAAGACTTTAAAATACAACAATTAAATTAGTAATAGAATTTGATAATCAGAAATATTGGTGGATTCCACCATCCCTGGGTAGCAGTATTACACTGTAGTATGCTTTGTAGCCAGTGGCCCAGATATCAAGAGACCCACATTTCTGTATCTCTCCAGTGATCGTCTAAATGGTGTCATTAAGCCACTACATATTCCCTCCTTTAAGAATTAATGTTACACCAACAGGTACTGATACCTGAGTGCTGTTTACTCAGTCCAAGGTTTTTATGGCTGGGGTGAGCTCCATCTTTTGGAATTACTTACGGGAATACAGCTCTTGCATTCCTCTCCTAGCACTTTCTCCTATAATAGCAGTTGCAAGTGATTGTCCACTGGGCTGGCAGTAGTACTTTCCAATCAATGTAACAGGACATCCTGAAGCAACTGGGCCCAGAGGGAAGAGGACATGTAGTCTGATTTCAAACTAACACAGCATGTTAGAGAAGGTTCCAACTAGATAGGTGATTTTCTCTGGAAAGCTGTTCTAAGTGGGACTTTAAATGCTAAAAATGCGGCACATATTAACAAAACCAATGTGAATAAATATAATCATTAACTGAGTAAGGTGTCCTGATAGGTACTGTAGCTGTGCAAACATAGAGTAAGAGACAGTTCCCGCCTTGCAGAATTTACTATCTGAGTTAACTTGACAGATAAATAATGGAAGGGAAAACAGAGAAAGAGGACTAAAGTAACTTTCCCAAGGTTACATCAGCAAGTGATTGCACTGGGAATAAAAATCACGTTTCTTTAGTCCCAGTCCAGTTACCTATCCTGGTTATGTACTGACAAGTGCTGGGCTGCTACAATACTATCCATTCATGTAGCCAGGGTTCTGGTTCTTTTCATTATAGTTTTGTAAGCAAGACAAAATGATGTAGATTAGTACTGATAAAATATTGCAAAAGGAGGAAGGGATTATATTTGTAATATGATCCTTGATCATTAAGTAATTTACTGGTGACAGGCACTTATTATAGTGCACACATCACTTAGGCATTCTGAATGTTTGAGCACACATCCTTTCTAGACTAGGGCTGTGCCATGTGTTACTGGAAACATATGCTTTTCCAGATTTGCTTGGTAGTACCATTTGGATTATGACCTTGATTTCACAAGGTACTAATGATCTTGTACAAGGAGCACACAGGCAAAAATACAATCTGTTGTGGCTTCCTTTTATCAAAGAAACCTTAAAGCGGTTAGGTACCTAGCACCCACTGAAATGCAATAGTAGTTGTACACTTAATTCCCTTAGGCTCCTTTGACAATCACAGCTCAGGTCCCAAATCAGTGTAAGGGGTCTTTATGGTCTCATCTGCACATGCCTGACCATGTCACTTCTCTGTATAGGCTGTTTCTCTTGTGCTGTATCTGCACAGATCTGGCCCTGAGATGAGACTGTGGCTAGAAGATTTTCACTATCAAGCATATTGCTTGTTTTTTCTGCTGATCTTATTTGTTCCTAACTGAACAGTGATGGTATAAGTGACAAAGATTTGTGAGGAAGAGAGTGGAATGGAGCGATGTCTTCCTCTGAGTATCTCACTGAATTTTACTTCTGCTGACTCGGTCTGACTGTTATCATCACAGCTCTGAACCGGCACTTCCAATAACAATAAGCATTATGTCCATTTTGGATGAGACTACTGCAGAGTGAACAAATGTAACACTGCGGGTTGGGATCAGACTGCTCAGCTATCCTAGATTGTGTGATATGCTCAGCATTTCAAGTGAGTGAGCCGTTCTGTTCCAGCAAGCCAGGTGATGTTTCACACCAGAGAGACAGAAACCTTCATGTTATGCATTTGGGCTTAAGGGAAAATGCAGTGAGACAAGAGGCTGTGAGTTTTAATCTCATCTCTTCTTCTGACAGTTATTTATACTGCTGTGCAGTTCAAAACATTTGCTGTTGGGTAAAATCTCAGCACCCTACCCTACAAGCAAAGCCCTACTATTGTTCCCTCCATTATAAAAATGTTAACTGAGAGATTGCAGAAGGTTACTTTTGACAGAACTGGGAATAGAAGGTAGGTCTCTTACACAGCAGATTCAACTCTGATGTGATTGATTGATTTTAGGTATCCCAGCTGTAACCAGTAAAACACAGCTCCTTGCCAGGCACACAATTACAGTTCTGATCCCCCACCCTTTTGTGCTGCCTATCAAATAACTGTGTAAACCTCAAGCAAGATACTGGTGATCTTCAGAGTTATGTACACCTCAGGAATGGAGGCTGTTTGCAACTCTGAGGCTATGTGTACACTAGTCTCCTCCTTTTGGAGGGGGCATGTTAATGAGGCAGTTTGGAAGATACTAATGAGGTGCTAACATGAATATACAGTGCCTCGTTAGCATAATGGCAGCCACGCACAATTAGAAAGTGCCGCTTTTGGAACACACACCACTTGTGTAGATGGGGGCCTTTCGAAAGGATGCCCTGACTTTGAAAGCCCCTTCTTCCTAAAACCAAATAGGAACAAGGGGCTTTCGAAGTTAGGGAGTCCTTTCAAAAGGCCCCCATCTGCACAGGTGGCATGCGTTCTGAAAGCGGCACTTTCTAATTGTGCGTGGCTGCTATTATGCTAACAAGGCGCTGTATATTCATGTCAACGCCTCATTAGAATCTTCCAAACTGCCTCATTAACACGCCCCCTCTGAAAAGAGGGGGGTAGTGTAGACACAGGCTGAATGTTCATAACTCTGAACAAAACCTCATGGTTATTCTTTCAAATATTTACACCTGAACATTGACTGAATACACATTTGAAACTTAACTATGTGGAAGAAAAAATGTTGCTTTCCCTTTGTTTTTTAGTAGTTTACATTTAACACTGTATTATGCTATATCTGCCTTTGTTTGTTTGGTCTCTGCTGCTGCCTGCTTGTGTGCTTCTTGTTCCAAATGAGGTATACAGTTGACTGGTCACATCGCAACTCTATTGTTTGTAACTCTGAGGTTCTGCTATACATGTGTCACATCTCCCCTTACCTGCTGCTTTGAAGAAGACAGTAGTTATATTTTAAATCTCAAATTACAGAAGTCTGTACTGGGCATCCAAAGTCCCCATTTTGAACCTGCGTGAGTTGTCCTTATGACTGTAAGCAATGAAATTTTTGTTTCTCTGTTTCTGTTTCTTTTTTATAGCTGGTTAATGTTATGTTTACACTCTGTGAACTAACTCAGTTTTGTAGTTAAGCATTATGTGCAGTGATGACACAGTGAGCAGTAAAGCACAGATGGCCCACATTTCAGTCATTTGTCACACATTTTAGTTCTCTCTCACATTTGGGCAGATGTGAAGGTTGAAAGGTATGCTTGGTGTGGTGCAGGGCAGCAGTTTACCACCAACAGCCAAGAGCTCAGCTTATCACTGCTAAATATGATGTTCCTATCTTAGTGCACAGGCAAAACTGGATTATGATAATCGGGAGTCCTGGTGCACAAACTTAGTGAGGCAGATGCATGTCGGGCTGAGCGTGCAACTGATGTACGTGTGCTATGCATATGGGTGTTGGGCTCAGTATGCAAGGCTAATGTGTCAGATGGACATGTACAAGCCAGCACCTGTGGGCTGGGGTTGCTTTCTCTGGTTCAAGCCCATCCCATGGTGCTCCAGGCCCAGCCCTGGCTCTGTCAGAATGGGAAGCAACCTCCCACAGGCCAGCAAGCAGTATGTGCTGGTGTGCGTTGTCCCTGCAGGTTCTCCACAGTGGGCAGGTGCAGGTGCCTCACATGGGGCACAGCAGCCAGTTGTCCAGGTCCTTCAGTGAGCCAAAGACCTCCTGCGGAGCACCACTGATGTGGCAGAGCACACAGATCTTGTGCTGCGACATGGCACAGATGCTGCTAAGGGAGATCCTGCACCCCTTCCTCTGTGTGCCTGGCAGCTCACCTGGCCCAGACGTGCTGCTGCCCTGCAGAAGGCTTTTAAATCCGGGTGTTGAACCCAAGGCCCTGGAGCAGCTGCTCCACTGCACCCTGGTAAATCAGGCATTGTGCATAGAAGTAACGCTGTGTCCATTTAGAGGGAAGATTTAGCTTCAGGAGCACACTTGAATGCTCAGGCAGTAAAGCAGAACACTCATGCATATAATCATGAGATGAAATGACTTCTTAAGCATCTCTTTCTAGAGGAAAGAGGGATTTCACATCTCTTTTTATTTATTACATGTATCAAAGCAGGCCCATACACAAGGGGGGTGCAAATGGTGTGAGCACCACTCCATGCCCAGTTTCTCTCCCTTCCTCCCTGCTGTGATGTGCAGGGATAGCCTGCAGGGCATAATGGGGCATTTGGGCACCCTGGGAGCTGTAGTTCCTTGGCCAGCGCCCTGCTGAGAGTGCTGGCCATGGAGCAGGACAGGGACTACATTTCCCAGAATGCCCTTGGCTGCTAGCAACAGGAAAGGAAGCGGGAGTGAATATTTTGGAATATTGTTTTTCACTTACAATATTACAGCAAGATCCCGGAAGGTAATTTATTACTGTATAATAAAATTATTTTACCAATCACCATTTCCACTCAAATTTTTCATTAACCTCTTATGCATGCTCATTGCATGACTATTTTGACTCCTTTATAATAAAAAAAAGTGGTCCACCTTTACAAAAAAGCACCCTCCTCCCCACAGAAATTCCTGCACATGAACCTGCAAACATGATGAACTTTGTGGACAAACATATGTTTATGAAGTATTTGCTTATGTTCTGAAACTTCATTGTGTGTAAATAAATCATAGCCTTACCAGGAATATATCATTGTTGCTTCTGAAAGTTCTTGGTGTATCTTGTTAGGATTAAGTGACTTCATGCCATGGTTTTTGGGTCACTCTAAAGCATATCTGTATTACAGGGAGAGTGGGTGGCACAAAAGGGAAGAAGGAAATGTACTCTCCTATTTCACATTACCCTAGGGAAAAAAAAACTGTGGATTATACTATGGAACTGGGGATATACTCTCCCTTCTGCAAATAGTGTTAAGGCTACAACCTGGCTCTGAGAAACTAAACAATATATTAATGAGATATGTATTGTAAAATAGGAGTCTGCGTGAGTACTACTAGTCATGATTTAGGTTAATAATTTAGGATCTGATTCTGTAGTCCTTACACATTTAAAGCTGTTGTTAAAGTTATTGGAAATTTTGCCTAACTAAATTTCTGGAGTGGACCCATGCTAGCAAATAATGACGACTAGTAGTAACACCATTAAGAAGCTACAATTTATAATGTATGACACCAGGAGCATGCTTACTTTATCCATACCATAAGCAGATACTGTACCTTGGCATCCAAATACTTCAGGATTAATAATGCTCTGAGTCTAATTCTGCCCTAGGTACATTTGTTCATCCTGTTTGATAGTGAAGCTTTTAAAATCCTTGAAACAACAAGCTGTACCCTTCGAGTTAGAAGTGTGATTGGAGGAGCTTGGAGACGCACATCCCAGCTAACTTTAGTCTAGCATAATTAAAAATAGCAGTGAAGCTTTGGTGGTACAGCCCCCAGCACAGGCTGTACAAGCCTTCCTGGAACCTCTGATGTGCATTTATGTTGCTAGTCTGAGGCAGGATCCAAAGAACAGCTCAACTACTGCCCCTGCTGTGCAGGATGGGGTACAACTGTGTCTTCATCTTCCTGACTCTGAATCTCCCCACTCAACAGCATGATTATTCAAACAGTGCATTGGGCATACAATTTACTTATAAGCTTCTTACCTCTGTGTAAGAATGCATTGGCATCAGATGATTGCATGAGAATCTCAGATTATTTTGTAATTGTAATAAAGAAATTCAGGAGCAAAGGAGAATGCATACCCAGTTGACATGTTTCAAAAACTACATATCGCTTATGACATGGTAGTGCTGCACAAGTCACTTGCTATATGAAAACACTGATCATGTTTGAGCATTTAAATAAAATGAAATTATTTTTATTATGGGCAAGGCCTGATATTGGTAATTAATATTGTAATATTGCCATCCTGATTGCAATGAAACAGCTCATTTGGACTAACTAAAATGCCCAAGGGCTAGACAAGGGTGCTTTCAGGATGCCTGTAACTTTCATAAAGTTATAGAGAATTTATTTTGCTCATATATTATAGTTGATTCAGACAACTGCAACAGCAGCATCACTTCTATACCTTGAAAGGAATTTTTAAAGCAAAATAATAATCTTTTGGTCTGGTGTGGCTGCATCTTGTAAGGAACTACCAACTGAAATCAATGTCAGTTCTTTATACCATGGCAATACAATCTGGTTAGCAGAGAACACTATTAAGAAGGTTGCATTGTTAAGCACTCAAATGTTAGGAAATGTACAATTAAAAGATTGTCTGTGCCACCTTAATTCAGCCCCATGTTCATTGTGGTGCAGTCTTTAATTACATCATCACGTGCTATTTTTTCCACAGGACTCCTGCCTCATTTGGTGCATAAAAAGGACTGTACTTAATAAACAGCTATTTCATGTTTTATTTACTGTTTGTTCAATATATGTTCTTATTTACTGTATGCTATTTTTCTCTGAAGACAGAATTAATGTCCTCATAGGTTTTTCTGTGGCACATATCACTATGACATGTAGTTGTTTCAAAAATACAAAATACTTTCTTGTGCAGTGAAGAGATACTGTCCCCATTTTAAGGGTGGGGAATAGCGTCAGAGGGAGATCAAAATTATCCACTAAGGTTAGGTGCCCAAACTAAGCCATTTAGAACAGGACTCTTCACAGTATTTAGTATGTCTTGCACTTTAGATGTTCAAAGCACACTTCCTATTCAGCACTTCTGTACAGCAGACCTCATGATTTCAAGTCAGGCACCCCAAAAAGAACACACAGCTAGTGCTCACTTGTGAAAAGTTTGGCATAAGTGTTTTGCCCAGCATCAAATTGGAACTCAGTGGCAAAGGCCAGGAAGGCCTCCAGTTCCCCAAGGCAGCGTTCAATTACCTTAATCATGAGAAACCCCCTTTTGCATCCAGTCATGCCCTGACTCATTCCCCTTCCAACTTCTGCAAAAACCCCAACAGCTTCTCTTACTTGCTACACAGCCCTCATTGATCCTGCGAGTGAGCCATTCTGTGGCTGAATGAACCCGAGGTCTTGGAGAAAAACAAAATATGATCATTTATTTAAGGTTGCTATAATACCGTCTTTCCCACCCTTCAACCGCTTTTGGCTTTCACTCTCCCTGCCTGGACCCTTTGTCCTTGAATATGCTTCAAGTCCTATGTTCAGCCAATTCCAGTTCTAGTCCTCTTCCCTTGGGTTTCTCATCCAAGCTGACTTCTTGCCTTGCCATTCTTTTCCTTGCCAACTGATTCCCAGTACCCAAGACCACCTGGGTTATTTGTCCAATCTCAGTCTACCTCCTGTCCACAAAGCGCCTCATCCCAGTCTCCTTATCCAACTAGTTCTGTTTTTTTTCCCCAGTTAATCTTCCCCTGAACTGTCTCCCAGCCACCTGCATACTCCTCCCACCAAAGGTTCCTAATCTGGAAAATTGCCCTGCCCAGTTTCTCTGCAGCTCACCTGTAGCCACTTCCAGTCCCAGACTTCTTGTCCCAATCTACTCCCTCAAGCTCTGCAGGTCCAGTTCTTGTGCTATATGCATTTGAGTCAGGGAGCTTTTCTGACTGAATTGAGAGAGAGCTACGACCACAGGGAAGACAGTCTGCCTGCTCCCAGTTCCAATGCCCAGCCCCATTTGGGTTTGCAGCAGTCATGAGCAGAAATTGCAGAGAAAGTCCTGCTCAGCCCCTGTCTCTCTGGGCCTGAGCAAGCTCAGCGCAGACAGAATCTTCAGAGAATTAAAGCTGACTAGCAAGAATTTGAGCCTGTGTGAGCTATTTTTCAAAGGCTTAGAACTAGGATGGGCAGGATTACATTTTTCGTCAGTAATGTTACTTTCACTATACGAACAAGCTGACAGAAAAGAAACCATTTCCATTGGCAATAATAAAACATTGCAGATAGGTAAGCAAAATACTGTGGGTTGAAATTTTTTAAAGTTTGATTTAATGATATTTACTTTGAATATATTGACATGTGATGTTGACAGTTTGTGTTTTTAACAGTTATAAAGCTTTAACTTTTTAAATCTCAACGTCAACTGGCATGAAATAATTATGGTTTGACTCTCCTCCCCGTACACATAATTTCCCATGACTGTGAAAATTTAAATGAATAAAAATAAAAGTTTGTTTAAAATAAACATTGATGTGATCTATGGAAATCGTAAAATAAAATTTGAATTCTGCCAAAACCTAGTCAGAACTTAGCCAAATGTGGGTGGCTTTTCACAGGAGCAGCAAAAGGCACATCCCCTGCATCCCGATGCCAAGGCCATCCCATGACAGGCTTCAGGTTCCCTCTCCAATGCATGGAGGCTCCTACAGCAGCTTCTACAGAGAATTCTTATAACCAATTCATTAACATGGGGGAAACAATGTATTTTCCCCTAAATTTGTGTTCAGAGGTAGCTGAACCATTTTGCTTAAGTTTTCCAAAATAATTCAGTGTGAGGCAGACACACAGCATGGAAAGTTTAAACCCAAATGGTTAAAGTTTGGCAGAATTATAAGCGACTGAAAACACAGGCTATGTTAACACTTTGTGATAATATCAATTCTAAGTCATTTAGCCTAATTTTACCAAATGCCTGTCTTCACTGTAAATTCCATCAGCTCTATTTATGGTGCACTAAAATCCACATAATAACGATATTATAATGTTGTAGTAACCTGACGGGTGTAGTGTTCAGTTCGAGTTTAAAATTCCGAATGAAGGGTAGTGAGGAAGCGCTATGTCCTTAAATTGAATTAATTAGCCTCCAGGCATGTCCCATATATACCCCCGCAGTTCTCTGCTCTGGCCTCTTTCATCTCCACTGGTCTCAGGTGCAGAGGAATTAGGCACAGGAAGACTGTTTTAGTTTGGCACCTGGAAGCCTGAGGCTGTAGGGTCATGAGAGGCTGAAAAGTCTTCTTGCTTTTGGTTTGCTGTTAGCACGGCTGTGTGGTCTGTGGTTCTGTGTATACCTCTGCTAGTTGCCTTTTTTTTTCTGCGCTGTCTGGCACCATGTGGCAGCTAGGTGGGGGTCATGCTTGTATGATAGGATGAGAAACTTCTTTTCATCCATTTACATATTCTCCAGCCCCCACATCCCCTTCCCTCCCCCCAGAGGCACCACATAGTCTGGACCTTACCAGTGCCCAGCTACATCACGTGGCTTGACCCTGAACCAATAAAAGGACATGCTGCACAAGGTGCCAGGCAGCTTGTGCATGGTGAGGGTCCTGTAGCCGACCAGAGGAAGTCTCCCTGGTCAATCATGATATTTGGGCAACAGAAGAAAATACTTTGTCACTAGAGTATCTGCCCTCTCAGAGGAAATTCTTGTATGGGCTTTATTTATCCCAAGGCTGAGGGGCTGGCTGTAGCCAGGGGTCTTTTAGCCGCCCGGGGCAAGTCTCCCTTGGCAGTCACAAATTTCAGGTGCTGGCTGTAGCCAGGTGTATTTTAGCTGCTCTGAGCCGTAACAGTGTCAATGAAGGCAACGTAGTAGCGATACAGTTACCACAGTTCTTGCAGCGAGGAATATTCTTGTTCTTAGGGTCTTCTTTGTCAGGTCCAAACCTGGCTGTAGTCTGCGGTCTTTTAGCCACTCAGGGGAAGTCTCTCTTGGTGGACATGATTTTCAGGGCTGCCTATAGTCGGGGGGTCTTTTAGCCACTCCAAGGTGTAACTGTTTCAATCAATCATTGCAGTTTCAGTGCAGCACCCATGTCTACTTAAACAAATTCTTGTTCTAAGGGTCTTCTTTTCCAGGAAGTCTAAATCCAGATGCAGGTGGTGGGCCCTGCACTGGAGTGTCGGCCAACATCCTGGGCACAGATGTAGCACTGCTGGACCTCCTTCACCTTCACCTGGACTTCCCCCCTGTTGCAGTGGGGGGTGGCCTTTTTCCGCCATGGTGGTGGACATCTGGCACAGGCATGGGCATTATGGTGCTTCACCTTGGGGTCTTGGAGTAGATCCTCCTCACCCCACAGGTCCAGGAAAGTCTGCGCATTTTGCCCAGTCCGGGGAGGACCTGCCTCTTGGTGCCCCAGGCTGGATCTAGGGCCTTTGAAACAAAATTATTGATCTGAGTATCTTCTTTACCAGGAGGTCTAAATCCAGATCCAAGCCTGCAAAGATCCAGGGCTTTTGCATCCTGTTTTGAAAACCTGTTGGTTGGGAAACCCAAAATCTTTTTTCTAACCATTCCCTAGTGCTTTACTGCCCCTCTCCTCCCCTCAGTTATAAAAAGCACATCTCTTATACAGGCAAGCCAGACCCCGCCTGGAAAAAGGGACATTTGTTGAACATGGCAGGGAAATGAAATGTAGGAAATGAAATGTGGGAAGATGTCATTGGAGACACACATCCACTTGCGGGGAGTTTTTTTCATATTCTGCAGCAGTGAAAATAGCCAGAATGCTACGGGGCTCAGGGAACTGTGGGATAGGTTCCCACAATCCACTGCTGCAGCAGTCAATTTAAACTACTTGTGTGTGGAAGTAATAAGTTGATTTTGTGGGGAGCATGTGGGAATGTGAGGATGCTCAAAATCGAATTGATAAAACCCAGTGTTCAGAAATTGATTTTAATAGAATCGATTTTAGCTTGTAGTGTAGGCATAGCCACAGTCTTATAATGGGAAGTGTCAGGCAACCTTTATAGCAGAGGGTGCTGCCATCCCCACCTATAATGAAAACAAGGCTTACAGTGGGGGAAATTATTTTCTGTTAATAGATCTGTACGTCATTAATAGCTGCCATACTTAGTCTTTCCATGGGCAAAACTCAAAGATTGAAATTAGTAAGGGCTGAGCACAGTCCTTAGAAGTTAGCCAAACACTGGTATTGGTGTACATAAAAATGTGTAACCAGTCTTGTAAGTTTATATGCAGAGATCACTAGATAGGTTTAAGAAGGCAAGTTTTTCCTACTTACATCATTGTACATGGTGCAAGGTACCGTATGGTTTGTTTGCATTTTGCTTTCCTTTAAACCATCAGATCTGTACCACTGTTATGTGGAGGATACAGGACTTGATGTTTCCTATGTGTACCTATTGAATGTGGTTTGAAGATATTTTTGAAAGAAAATGTTCTTGTACATAAAAAGATTTTACCATGGTCTTTAGGGAGAAGCGGACCTATAGGAAATGAATCAGTGAACACATTGCAGTTGTAAGCAAGAGACAGTATAAGGGTCTGTGATCCCCTTCTCTATCAAGAAGCCTTTTCTGTGCCAAGGTAAAGGTTGAAGGGCCAGGACAGAGGGAGACACAGGCAGACAGGTGAGCACCTGGTGCTAGACAAAAGAGAAAATCATCAATGACTGCAGCCACTGGCGAAGAATCTGACAAGAAAATGACTGCTATAATAGTTGTGACAAGTCCCTTGTTGGCTCCCTAGGGGTCCTGCACTTCTTGGTGGAATTTTATTGTGTGCCTCGGAGACTCACAGTGGCCCTTCCACTACCTTGGGTCTTTCCAGAGGCAAGGGTCTCCGTTTACTGAACCATTCTCATCAGAGGCAAGTCTGAAGAGGAGGGTGCAAATCCTTTCAGAAAGTTCTGACACCCCTGTCCTTCAACTAGGGCGGCTCTCCAGCGGAAGAATGCAGGGAGCCCAGGCCTGTCCACTACTCTGGGCTCTGGCTCAGGAAGCCTAGATGGGCGGCAGCTGCTGGGGCTTTTCCCGTGTCCCAAACACAGCTGCCTGTCCCTGGGCCACTTCTTCCACCACTTCCCTCTAGCCTAGCACCCTCCCCCATACCTGGCTGAACCCCTTCTCTCTTCCATCTTATGGCTTCTTTTCCTGGTCCACTCCTCATCTCCTTCTTCCCTCTCTGCCTGGGGGGGGAAACCTTCTATAGCGAGCCAGGAGGTCATAACTGACAGCAGGTGTCTGATTAGCCTTTTTTCTTTTTTGCTGCAGCCTGACTCTTAATGAGCCCCAGCTGTATGTCTTGGCTGCTGGACTGCACTTTGTGAGCTTAGATGGGGAACAAAATGGCACTGACCCAGCTCCCAATATATTTGCCTTCCACTGGTCTCTTGTAGCATGTTGCCTGTTATCTGCCACATAGTCTGCAATTATTTTATCTTTTCTGCTTATTAGATCCGCTGAAGGAAGCCCATCTCTGAGACGTCTGACTATGATGAGGGAAAAGGGAAGGCGGCAAGCTATTAGAGGCCCTGCATTCATGTTCAACAACAGGGGCACAAGCCTCACTGCTGAAGAAGAGCGTTTTCTGGATGCAGCTGAGTATGGGAACATTCCTGTGGTGCGCAAAATGCTGGAGGAGTCAAAAACGCTAAATGTCAACTGTGTTGACTATATGGGCCAAAACGCCTTGCAGCTGGCTGTAGGGAATGAGCATTTGGAAGTGACAGAACTTCTGCTGAAGAAGGAGAACTTGGCACGAATTGGAGATGCACTGCTGCTCGCAATCAGCAAGGGGTACATCCGGATAGTGGAAGCAATTTTGAATCATCCCGGTTTTGCAGCAAGTAAGCGACTGACTCTGAGCCCCTGCGAGCAGGAGCTCCAGGATGATGATTTTTACTCTTATGACGAAGATGGCACCCGCTTTTCTCCAGATATCACCCCCATCATTTTAGCTGCCCATTGTCAAAAATATGAGGTTGTGCACATGTTGCTAATGAAAGGAGCGAGGATAGAAAGACCTCACGACTATTTCTGCAAATGTAATGACTGCACTGAAAAGCAAAAGCATGATTCTTTTAGTCATTCCAGGTCAAGGATAAATGCCTACAAAGGCTTGGCTAGTCCTGCTTACCTATCCCTTTCCAGCGAAGACCCAGTTCTCACAGCCCTAGAACTCAGTAATGAGCTTGCCAAGTTGGCCAACATTGAAAAAGAATTCAAAGTAAGTGTTCTTTTTTGTTTGCCTCTTTTTTTAAAGTTGACTTTACTTGTAATTTCATCAGATGCTTGACATTACTGCCTGTATTTGACCTTTTGAGTTATAGTTGTTAGATTTGTATTGTTCCTTTTGGTTCTTGATCATTTGAATACTCTTTGGGTAAACTTAAAAAAGCAGTTTTGCTTGAAATGAATGTACTTGTACAACTACTATGTGTCAAGAGCTATAGGAGTTCCAGTTTGAGTATTATTAAATCTGCAATGGATGGAAAACATTCATGGTAACAGATAATAGTTGTAATTACTCAAGTGCTCTCCATGGGGGTGATATAATCTGAGCATCAAGCAGCAAAATTATATTTTTCTTTGGCACAGCAATGATTTTGTTTCTATTTTTTATTCATGCTCATTTTGAATGATGTTTTCTACTTATTTTGTGGTGGTTGTTTTACCTTTGGCCAATCACTTTAAATTCATTTTTTAGGAATGTATTTGCCCATCGGTTAAAATGTTCACATACACAGTCCCTTTTATTCTCTTTTTGACTTGTTTTAGTGTCACTGTGCACTGATTAATTTGTATATCTGAGCATCTCCATGAGATAATTCATGATTAGCCAGTGATAAATATTACGCAGTGGTGCTGCTTCTTGATGTGCAGTTCCTTGTAACACCTCAGAAGATACACTCACAGAAAAACTACTATATGGTTGAGACAGCACTGCATTAAAAAAAGCTGGATCAGGGAATGACGTAAACAGTGAGTGGTTGTATAAATAACATTACATCTAGTTGCAGCAACATTTTTAATGGGTTCCTGCAGGGTCAATGTTAAGTATCCCTTTGTTTAATTAACATCTTCATACATCATGATGAGGAGGAGAAAAGACTCATTAATCTTTGCAGATTGCAGCCAGCTGTAATTTACTACAAACACAATGGAGGACTGAGAAGAAATCCAAATAGGTTTAGAGTGTGTGGGGAGAAATGGGTAAGAAAGGAGAGAATGAAGTTTCATTTGAACAAAAAAAAAAAGGAATGTATCCTTCTGGACAGGATATTGCTAGATAACAGAAGCGAAACAGAACTAGTCAAAAGGAAAGCTTTAATGCTGAGAAAACCTATGTGTGGTTATGAGATAACAGAGCATAAGTTAGTGCTGCAGAAATGTCTGGCACTGCTGACAGAGTATAATGCCAAAGCAAACATTTTCTCATTAGGCGCTGGATTCTGCACAAAATTCACATGGGCTCTATGGCCCTTACTCCAACCGCTGTGGCACTTACTCAGGAAAAACTCTACATTAAGGGTTGCAAGAATTCTGGGTCCCAAGAGGTTCCTTATATCCTTATAGCCTACACATCCTAGAGCCTTTTAGTCTTTTCCCATCATCCTGCACAATTCATCTTCACAGCGCCTTTTTTGAAATAGTTATTTCAAAATAGGTGCTATTCTTCCTGCAATGTTTACTGATTTTGAAATAATGCACCCATTAGTTTGAATTTATTTTGAAACAGCATGTGTATAGTGTAGATGACAGCAAAGTTATTTTGAAACAACATCTGTTATCTCGAAATAACTTGGCTGTGTGGCTGTAGTCTCTGAGACCTCATCTATGTTGTGAGGATGGAGGCAAAGGTCTGCTTTGGTACATAGGTTAGAGCAGTAGCTCTCAAACTTCATTGTACCGTGACTGCCTTCTGACAACAAAAATTATTACATGACCCTAGGAAGAGTGACTAAAGCTTGAACCAACGTGTGAGCCCCACTGGCCTGGGTGGGGAAAGCCAAAGCAAAAAGGCTTCAACCTAAGGCATAGGGACTATAATCTGAGCTCTGTTGACCAAGGCGGAACCCCCTCTGTGTTCAACTTTGGCCTGTGGTAGTGGTGCTTGGACTTCAGTTCTGGTCCTGGGCTTCAGCAATTCTAAGCCAGCCCTGGTGACCCCTATTAAAGTGAGATCATGATGACCCATTTTTGGGGTCCTCACCAATATCCCCATTAATTTTTTCCATTCACAAGAGGAATAAATTTTGTTATGTGCACCAAGGCATGTGCAGATGTGCGTCACCAGCAGCAATACATGCTGCCGGCTCCTGCCAGTTGTAGGGATTCCACTAATCAGCGGGGGAGCATCTGAATCTCTCCTGGGCGGACACCCAAGAACACAGCTTAGAGAGAACGCTGGTCCTTAATTGGAGTTTGAGAACCACTGGGTTACAGCTCAGTTCTAAACAACACTGTCCAGGCAAACCATAATTAAATTGTGTTAAACTACATTTAAAACCAGTTCAGTGGCACAGTATTAATTCCCAGTACTTGGGGGGCTTTTAATAGAATTTCTGAATCCAGAGAATATTCTTTTAGGAAGGGGGAACAGCTACTGAATAGTTTTAAACACTTGTGGAAGGTAATAAAGACAGAGCAATTACTGACAGTGGGTGAGGAAACTGGTGGAAAATGAACAAATGAGAGGAAACAGGTGGGGATTAAGAAGGTAGATAATTTTTGAAGGGACCAGTTTATGTTAGAGGTATGCAGGAGATGCATAGGAGACAGGGAGAGGAAAGGAAGGATAAGGTACCTAGGGAGTGCAGGAGAAGGAATTTACAAATATGTCAGTCTGGGAGGCTCTAGCAAATGGTGGGGAAATGATAGGTGAGGGAAGGGAAATAGAGAAAAATGAAATGTGAGAACAAGGATTATCAGCATCAAGGAACAGAAATATGATGCTGTAGCCCAAATAGTGATTTAAATTTATAATATATTGTAAAATACATTTGTAAAGTACTTGAAGATCAGCAAGGTGTAAAGAGTGATTTAAAGATGATACTAATAAGCTTTCATTCATTTGTCTGTATTACCTTACTGTCATCTGCTGAGCATATCGATTGTGTGGGTTAATGGCTATTATCTCTAAATTCTTCCTTTTCAGAATGACTATCGCAAGCTGTCTATGCAATGCAAGGACTTTGTGGTTGGTGTCCTCGATCTCTGCCGAGACTCTGAAGAAGTAGAAGCTATTCTAAATGGGGATTTGGATGCTGAGCCAGTTGAAACTCAGAGACACCGAGCTTCATTGAGTCGGGTCAAACTAGCCATTAAATATGAAGTAAAAAAGGTAACTGTGCAAGCAGCACTTTCCCTCAATGTTGTATGTGACTACGTGGTATCATATTCTGCATGTATTAATGGACTGACAGTAAATTGTCTTAAGACAAAATATGTGGGCCAGATCTGCAGCAGGTGTAAGCTAACAAACATACAAAAAACCTGCAGTGCAGCTATGTCTGTGTTTACCATCCAAGAATTTGGCCATCTATTTTTAATGACAGAAATATCATGTGCCAAAAAGATTATGTATTTACACAAAGTACAGTGGGTAAAAGGCCGTGAAGATTTTAATGCAGCCTGGATTTCACTTACTTAATACAGCTTCTTGCCAATCCCTGTGATAGCACATAATCAAAAGTGAAGGCTGTAGCCATAACAGGATTTCTTTCATGTTATCATAAATGGCTATTTTGCTAGGGGTTTTTAATGTTCTATTTACTTGCTAATTTGCTAATTGGAATTGAGCAAATAAATTATATCATGACCTGCTTGGAAAGTCTTGCAGCTATCTACCAGTATAGCTTTGTGCTCATTTTTTTAAAGGAGAAACTTAATTTCACTGCTCTGAGAGAGAGAGAGAAAGGAAACAGATTTCAATAGTGATTCTGTTTCTTTATCATATGTTTGAAAGTACCATATGAGCACCAAACAGCTCATCTGCAAATGTGTCACTATAACCAAGCAGCCTTATGGAGAAAATTTCTGTGTGACTTACGGTGCATCTTTCATTTAAATAAATCAGAGTGAGTTCAATACTGTACATATTCACTATGATTTTATTGTCAGTTAATCAGTTAGTTTATTCAGTCCATAGTTTATTCTTATGTATTTGTAAATACTCACAAAGCATAATATATCTACCGTGGATATCAGTGGTAAAGAATTTTTTGTCATAAAATACTTTTTTGTTCTGTGAAATATATTCTTTACAGACATAAATACAAATGCAACCTATTAGTTAGCTGTTTATTGGTTCATTGTACACCATGTAGTTGTAGCTGTGTTAGTCTCAAAATATTAGAGAACACAGGTGGACATGATAATGTTTTTTTACTGGACAAACTTCTATTGGTGAGAGAGAAAAATTTTTGAGCTCTTCTAAGAGTAAAAGAGATTACCTCGCCCACTTGGTTTTATCAGTTCATTATTACGTTAAGAAAATTTTCCATATATAGTTATGTTATTCTTTCTCCAAGATCCCACTAGGCCAGCACAGACAATAATTAATAAATATATTATCCTAACAACGCATACAAAAGAAATATAGTGACCCCTATATTTTATTTAGTGGATGACTGATCCTGACGGTTGGGTGTAAAGACAGGATAAAATTACCATGACAAAAATATTGCTGTTTTCACATTCACATTTCTTGAAACAGTTTTAATTATGGAAACAGGAAGCCCTCTCCTAGATCAAATCCAACCAAGATGTACATGTTCTAAAAGTATTGGGGAGTTTGGTAGAGACTGAAAATTCTTTGGTATCTGCTGTCTTTTCAGTGCTTTGTTATATGAGCTTGTCTTTCTAGTCATGTAGTGCTGAAGTTAGAAATGACCAAAGCATGAATCAAAATTTTGGGAGTGAATCCAGTGGGTTTCAGAGCTGTTATATGAGAAGTGACAAGATTTGGTGAGGAATCCTTATTTTCATGGTGCCTTATGAGCTGGGCCCATGATGTTTAAAAGTGCTAGAAAGAAGACTGCTCAATAGCTATTCTTCTCTGGCAAAACAAAGCCTTCTCCAGTAAAAGCTTGTCTGTGTGGGAGCCAGGCTTTATTTGGAGGCCCCTTTGGAAGTGTGGGATGAAATCCTTCAAGTTCTAAGGATCCTCACAAGCCCGACCACCTTCCATTCCAAGGGCAAGGCACATTTTTGACCTAGCCTTCTTTAACATAAATATGTGGCAATGTGTATTTTTATAACAAAACAAAAATCCTCCAAACCCCTACCTAAATAAGACACTCCACTGTATATGCTTCCCTGGGTAGAGGATGAGAGAACAAACAACAAGTGACAGATGTGTAGTCATGTTGCTTAATGCAGTACTGAAAAGTGGTCAGATACTATGGTGATGGACATGGTTTAAAACCCTGTATAAAAGAGAGTAAAGGGGAAAGGAAGATAATGCAGCTGTCAGTGGTCAAATTCGCCTCTAATCTCCTCTTTGCAGCCCTTTGAGCTGTTTCTTAAAGGGAACTTGCATAACCACTGACAATGCTCTCTTTCCCCTTTGGTCCTCTCTTGTGTCTGTGAAAAAGCTAGATAACATGGGCAGTTTTCCTCTCAATGTCAAAATGCTGCCAGAGCATTAGCACCCAAGCCTGATGAGTGGCTATAGTTGGGCATGGAGGAATACTAGAAATGTGCTTGAGCCGGAGGGACTTCATTTTCCATGACCAGGATCCCAACACCTCACTACTTTAGTATCTATTAGAGGAGAGGAGCTGTTACTTCCCAATCCCTCAGACATTTGGGGTGGGAAATGTACTACTTCCCCTCCTCCCAATATATTTTAGGGTTAGAATATATATCGTTTTGGAACTAGATGTAACCTGTTGACTTTAGTCTCTCTCTGCTGCCTAAGGTGAACATGTTGCTTCCTTCTGGGTGCCCCAGCTTCTGGATCTGCACCCGGCAAGTGAACAGTGGAACTATGTGTGCAAAGGGTTGTGCTCATTCTTGCAAAAGGAAAGAGCACAAGAAAATTAGAACTCAAAACAAGCTGAATTACAAATAATATTTATGTATTTATTTTTTCAAAATAGGCCAGGTTGCTAATTGAGTCAGGTTGACTTTTGCTTTTCTAAATGGTGATGGCTAGTTAAGAGTTCAGATGTACATTAAGATCTCAATCCTTGCGGGGGGTGGCATTTATGAATCTGGGGTGAATAGATTTTTAAAAAAATCTCACGGGGAGTGTGCTTGGGGACTGGACTCAATGACCTCTCCAATTCTATGGGAAAGATATATCTCCATATTTTTATCTTAATAACTTTTAGCTTTTTATCCACTGTGTGCAGAAAATGCTTTAATATGTGATTTGCTTGGAGCATGAGTCACTAGCATATTTAGAGAATTTGCTTTTTAGTAAAGTAGATTACAGGGTGAAGATCACTTCCTTGTTTAAAGCCACTGCATCAGATTAACATTTTTTTCTCCTTAAAAGACGAGGGATTTCCTTGTCTTCATTACCTGCCTCTTGATTTAATTTTTGTTAAGAAGCCTGCCCTCTTGTACTTCCTATAAGCATTTTTAAATGAGATTTGACATTAAGTGGAAGTTAGCTTGCAAGAGAGTTGGCAAGCAATCATGAATGGTACTTTATGGTCTCAACAGAGAATAAAGAATAATAAAGTGGATCATTAGGAACAGCTTTTCTTCTCATGAAAAACATCTGGAATTCTAAGCAGGTCAGAACTCAGACTAAGATCAGATTATTCATCTCCAATGTCAAAACAGTCCTACTATATGGAGCAGAAATGTGAAAAAAAACCCGAAGATGATTTTCAAAAAAATCCAGACATTTTTCAATAACTGCTTCCATAAAACCCTCCCAATCCACTGGCCATACACTGTCAACAGCCAAGACCTATGGCAACTGACTCACCAACTTCCTGCTGAAGAAGAAACCAGGAAGAGAAGATGGCAATGGATTGAACATACCCTCAGTAAACCAACCACCAACTTCACAAGGCAAGCCTTAAGTTGGAACCCAGAAGGAAAAGAGGACACTCAAGAAACAACCTGCATAGCGATGTGAAGGCAGACACTAAAAAAATGGGATACACCTGCTTAGAACTGGAAAAGACTGTCCAAGACCAGGGGTGCTGGTGAATGATCGTTAATGGCCTTTGCTCCAAGATGTAAGAGTGGAAGAGGCTTACTACTGCAATGCTTAAGTTTGAGAAACTCAGTTCAAACTAAAATTTCATCAGAGACAATCTGTTTGAGCTACATGGAGAATTAGCAAGCCTTTGTACAGGAGCCTTATGTGATGTCATCAGAAAGATTTTAAAAAATTGTGAAGACTCCTATAATTTTCTAATTAGTGATGAGTTCTGACAGATCATCAGGATCTGTGCTATGCCCCAGCTTTTGTACAGTCTTTTAGAGGAGCCCCTTTAGTGTGCCAGACTCCAGGGGACCTTACTCTTCTTCCAGGATAGGCCATACAGCCTCACCACCTCCACGCGAGAACTGCTGGGCTGCAGCACTCTTACTTCATACAGTGAACTCTGCCCAGGAAGTCCAACTGAGAAGAGGCTCCTGATAGAGACTTGTATACCCTCCAGGGACTATGGCATCCAAGCCGGTATTATAGAAACATTCAAACGGTATTTTCAGAACAGAGTAGGATTTATTAGTGAAGTGAAATATAACATAGGAAGTCCTTAGGTTAGCGTAGAGAAATAAAGGTTACAGTATAGTCCATTATGGTCAAGACACAATTTACCGGCTAAGCTGCGGTGAGCTCCAGTTTCAGTCAGTCTCTCTGACTTCCTCTTTAATCAGTCCCCATGTGGGAGAGAGCTCAAATTTCTTCCAGCAACCACACTTATCCTGCCTACCTCACACATCCCAGTCCTTTCTTCCCTGCTGAGAGTGTCAGTCCAGAACACATTGGAGCTTGCATTATTTCTTTAATCTGGGATGGTCTGGGGCAGTTTCTTAATGACTCTGTTCATGTCATCCAGGAAGGGAGGTAACAACACACGTGTGTCTCCGCCCTGTGATCAAATGTAAGCCTTTTCTTGGAACTGAGTAGCAATGTAAAATATGGAGCAAACTGAGACACACTGAACCATCATAAAAATATTTAAAAGTGTGCTCACTTTGTAAGACAAGTACTGGCAAGTTCGGCTATAAATATTACAAAAAAAGTTTACTTTGCTGTTACACTGTACTTATCTTTAAAGTAAGTGACATCAGACAGGACTGATCTTCATAGCACCATGTGAGGCAGACAAATGGGCTACAGTTACACTAGCGAGTTTATCTGACAAAACCCCAGTTTTGTCAACAAAACAGGTTGAAAGTCCACACACAAAATGCGTTTTGTTGACACTATGTAGACGAAAGTCGGCACTTCCACTGACAACCTTCTGCCTTGCCCAGACAAGGAAGAACACCTTTAGTTGACAGGTTCCGTTGACAGAAAAGCTGCGTGGACACTCTGGGGGGGCCTTCTGTTGACAAACAGGGTGTCCAGGACAATTGGCAGCCCTGTCTGATGTGCCTCTGGTTGGCTGTTTTGTTGAGAGAATGGCCAGGCTGTCAACAGATAGGAGCACTCTTCCGACTGTCTTTTGTGTGTGTCCACACTCTGTCAACAGTTTTGTCGGGAAATCTCTTCCAACAGTGACATCTATTGACAGATTGCAGTGTAGTGTAACTGTAGCTCTGCTGTTCATTTTACAAAGAGAGAAACTGAAGTTAAAAGTCAGACTAGCACAGAGTGAGAAAAGGAATCAGTGTTAGAGCAATGAGGATACTCAGACTTTTGTGCTGAGCCTGCTTTGTCTTGGGCTCAACTTCACCCCATTCTCTCACAACTTGGCTGTCTTCCTGCACAACTTCACAGTAATGTGGAAATACAAAATTAAAGTTTTAAAAACCTGGCTACACAAACTCACTTTCAAACAATAGCCAAACAAAACAGATTTTAATAGACTAAAGAAATGTTTCCTGAAGTGTGGTCCGCAGCCCAATACTGGTCTTTGGAAAAAAATACCTGTCCTTAGAAAATATACAAATTATCGTGCACAATCCTATTAATTTGGTACATTTCATATTTTCCCACGTAATTAAGGTAATAACCATAAGTTAGGCACTTAAGTATTTTATATGAAGATTTGTATTATGATGTACTATTATTGATGTGCATAAATAATAAACAGTACTTTGAAGTGCCCATGGCTACATGGCTTGCCAGTGCTTCAGAGTCAGCAACTTTGAAGTTTGTGCAGTGAGAATTATGCTAATGAGGTGCTGCATATGCAGTGCTGCATCTCATGGCTATTCACTGCTCGGGCTCGTGAACATGCCCTCTTCGACGGAGGGGTATAGCGTAGACAAGCCCCAGGAGACAGATCCCATAGAATGTCTCAATTTTGGAGCTAAAGCTTTCTTCAAATTTTATTTCCCATGACTTAAGACAATAAAACTTGCATGAAGGACAGCATCCGACAAGCAACTCAGTTTTGATAGGGTGCATCTACACTAGGAACTAACTTCGAAGTTAAGTACTACATCGAAGTAGCCAGCAGAGAGTCTACACACATTTTCCCTTACTTCAAAGTTAACTTCGAACTAGGGAGCCCAACTTCGAAGCCCTTACTCCATTCCTGGAGTTTAACTTTGAAGGAGGGTGTGTGTAGACGCTCAGCTTCGAAGTAAGCAACTTCACAGTTATTTTTGTAGAGTAGACATAGAGGCCGTTTCTACACAGGCCACTTTCTTCGGAAGTGGCATGGTAATACACGGCCCAAAATATGCTAATGAGGCACGGATGCAAATTCCCCATGCCGTATTAGCATATGGTCATGTGATTTGGAGTCCAGAAGACCGTTCTTCTGGACTCCAAAATGGCATGTAGAAGTGCGGCCCCTGGGGGGGTCTTCTAGAAGGAAGTCCTTCTTCCGGAGGCCCCTTCTTCCCAAAAATTTTTGGGAAGAAGGGACCTCCAGAAGAAGGACTTCCTTCTGGAAGCTCCCCCGGGGTAGCGCTTCTAAACGCCGTTTTGGAGTCTGGAAGAACAGTCTTCCAGACTCTAAATCACATGACTGTATGCTAATGAGGCACGGGGAATTTGCATCCACGCCTCACTAGCATATTTTGGGCTGTGTATTACCATGCCATTTTCGAAGAAAGTGGCCTGTGTAGAAATGGCCAGACAGTGTGTATTTATTAATAACAGTGGTAATTAATAGCTAGCTAAGAGAAGCAAGTTCTTACAGTCAACTTGATAGCATTTCTGTCTGCTTTTAGCAGACTAATCACTTCACTTGTACGGTATATACCTTTGCCTGACCTTTTGCCATTTTAGAGTCTAAAGTGTAAGTGCAGAATTTTTAAAAAGCACTCCGGCTATGTCTACACTATGAGATAAATCTGAATTTATTAAAATTGATTTTATAATGCTGGGTTTTATAAATTTGAATTTGAGTATCCTCACCTTCCCAGAGGAACCCTACAAATTTGGCTTATTGCTGCCACATTCAATTGCCAAACATCAACTGTTGCAGCACAGCATTGTGGGAACCTATCCCACAGTTCCCTCAGCCCCGTAGCACTCAGGATATTTTTGCAGATGCAGCATGGGAAAAAAAATGCCCTGCAAGTGGTGGTGGGTATGTGATGTCATCTTCCCACATTGCATTGTCCTCATTCGCCTCCCGTGGAAAGCAAATGGCCATTTTTTCAGGAGGAAGGAAGGAAAAGTAGGGCATGGCATCAACAAAGATTGCCAGATTAACTGAAATCTCTTCCTTCTGGTAGTGAATTGCTTTTTATAGCTAGTGGGAGAGACAGCCTGCTAAACCCCGGGTTGTGAGTTCAATCCTTGAGAGGGCTGTGTATAAATCAGGTACAAACAGATCTTAAAAACTGTTCAGCATGGTGATGCTGTTGGTGCAAGGGACTGGACTCGAGGTCCCTTACAGTTCTATGACACAGGTATATCTCCATATAAAGCTATAACTGAATTAACAACAAATTTACAAAAAGCAGCAGGTGTCTGCAGTGAGCAGCAAGATGTCTATAGTCTTCTCACCTGGCCCTCCACCCACTATTCCTTTTGCTTTTTGGGGGTGGGGGTGGGGATGGGGGCAAAACATAAAGAAAGAGCATAGGAAAGGTTAGGAAGAAGATTTTGGGCTTCCTGCTACATTGTCTTTCCAAAATGTAATGGCAGTAAAATTTGTTACACTGAACTTATAACAGAAATAGGAATCTCAGCTGGCCCTGTGTTCTCAACTGGCACTGCTCTCTGTGTTTTTGGGGGGGCCAAAGCATGAAGAAAGAAGATAGAAAAGTTAGGAAAAAGGTTTTATAACTGAAATATCAAAGATGTTGCAAAAAAGCAGCAGGTATCTGAAATAGGCAGCAAGGCCCCAAAATATTTTTGGTGGGGAGGTCTGTGGTCTGAGGCTGCAGAGCAGGTTGAAATATTCCCCTGCCCCTGAAAATCTTAACTGCTGGGAGAGACTCCCCGTGGCGGCAGCAAGTCCCTGAATATCCAGGCTGCCAAGAAAGACTTCTCCCCCGTGGCACCAAGCCCCTGAATGTATATTTAGGGGGGGCGGTTTGTCTAGGGTCTTTGTCTGCACAGCCAGTTGAAGGGGTTCCCACAACATCTGCAAAGCCCCACAAGTCTTAGCCGCTGGGGGAGAACTTCTCCCCAGCAGCAGCAAGCGCCTGAACATATATTTTGCATGGGGAAATGTGGGGTCTGTGGCTGCAGAGCCAGTTGAAGAGGTTCCCCCGGTGGCAGCAAGACCTCGAAAATCCTAGCCATCAGGGGAGACTGCCCCTGGGTGGCAGCAAACCCCAAAACTCTTTCCTGCCCTTGGAGCTCTCATTGCGTGCAGGCCAGTACATGGTGCTGCCTGGCAGCATGGTTCGCACTGAGCAGCAGGCATGTCCCTTTATTGGGTTGGGAGCTAGCCATGTGATGTGGTTATGCATGGGAAAGAACGGTTATGCGTGGGAAGTTTGTCAGCCTCTCACACAAGCATGACCCCACAGCCATGGGCTTCCTGGTGCCAAACTCAAATACACAGGCTTCCCATTACCTGATTCCTGCACACCTGAAGAGCAGTGTTGATGGAAGTGGACAGAATGGAGCACTGTGAGGCATTGTGGGATACATGCAGGACACCTCAGAAGGCTAGTGAATCCAATTCAAAGACATGGTGCTTCCACACCGACCTTTACTCGAACTTTTAAATTTGAACTTCACACTACACCCACCCAGTTCCAACAATATTGTGATATCGATATTAGTGCACCCTAAATCAAGCTAATGGTATTTGTAGTGAAGACAGTGAGGTTTTAATATCAAGCTAACTGCCTTAAATTCGAATTTATCTCGCAGCGTAGACGCAGCCTTAGAAATGGCTTGGGAGTTTTGCCATTCACCTCAATGGAACTTAGGCCAGCACAGAAGGATTTGCAATTCTCATCCCAAATGTGCACATCTGAGTTCCTAGAAGTTGCCATATAAATTTATTATTCAGGCAAGTGAGCAGGTGGCCCAATTTTAAAGCTTGAGAATTAATGGGAGTAGTGTTACATTCAGCACCTGTGAATATCAGGTCACTATTTTTTAAATGAACAAATAAAAAATGTACAGTGCTCATCGAAAATAAAAGAAACTTCCCATGTGAGAAATTTGTTCAAAATAAAATGTTCTTACTGTACCTAAAAAGAACAACAAATTTTAGTATTTTTAGTTAAAACATACACTGCTCAGATCTCATCTGAGCCTCTGTAAGGTGTTGTCATGATGCTAATAGCTCAGTAAAAACTAATAAATTAATAAATAAATATAATTATAGCATAAAACTGGCTAATTATAACAATCTGTCTGTGCAAGAATCTTTAGTTTTTAAAATAGTAAAAGAGAAAGAATCATATGTGGAAAACCATCAAACGATGCCATTTCACAGTATCTTTCAGCAAAGATATTGCTGGGGTCGTGAACTTCTGTAAGAACAGAGGAAACAATATCTCTTGTATAGTTTAGACTAAGTGATAACAAAGCGTGTAATACAGTAAACTGAGAGGTGTGTTAGCATCACAGATCATGGCTATGTCTACACTAGCCCCAAACTTCGAAGTGGCCATTCAAATGGCCATTTCGAAGTTTACTAATGAAGCACTGAAATGCATATTCAGCGCTTCATTAGCATGCGGGCGGCCGCGGTGCTTCGAAATTGATGCGGCTCGCCGCCGCGCGGCTCATCCCGACGGGGCTCCTTTTCGAAAGGACTCCACCTACTTCGAAGTCCTCTTACATGGGAATAAGGGGACTTTTTTTCTTTTAATTGTTCATTTGTTCATTTTTTCCCCTTACATGGGAATAAGGGGACTTCGAAGTAGGCGGGGTCCTTTCAAAAAGAGCCCTGTTGGGACGAGCCACGCGGCAGCGAGCCGCATCAATTTCGAAGCGCCACAGCTGCCCACATGCTAATGAAGCACTGAATATGCATTTCAGCGCTTCATTAGTAAACTTTGAAATGGCCATTTGCGTGGCCATTTCGAAGTTTGGGGCTAGTGTAGACATGGCTCATGAGTGACTTTTACAAGATATCCAAAATGCAATTTTGTTTGTTTTCCACAGAATTCTGTTCCATTGGGATGGTTTCTTAGAAATGTTCTGTGATTGCTTTCCATATTGTCATGAAGTCAGAAACGTAGTGTGCACCATGTCTTATTGAGACTATAGCTACGTGGTGACACAACATTACATATTACAATATAGCTTATGGTGCTTAGAAGGGGTGTGTCTACACAGCAAAGTTATTTCAGAACAACAGCCGCTATTTCAAAATAACTTTGTGAGCATATACACAGCAACGTTGCTATTTTAGAATAATTTCGAAATAGCAGACGGATTATTTCGAATTTTGGAAACCTCATTCTACGAGGAATAGTGCCTATTCTAAAATAGATATTTTTGAATGGGGGCTGCATCTACACTACAGTCCCCTTTCGAAAGGAGAATGCAAATGACGCAAATCAGAAATGCAAATGAAGCACCAATTTACATATCTCACGCTTCATTTGCATAATCACATTTTTGAAAGAGAGTCTTTTGAAAGAAAAACAGCAGTGGCATTGGGGTTTTTTATAAATAAAACCCCATCTTCGAAAGCACTCTTCTTCCTAATTTTTTTCAAAATAAGCTCTTCTGGAAAATGTCTTCTGGAATAGCTGACTCCAAAATAATGCTGCTCTGCAGACATAGCCTAGGAATGTTCCAAATCTTGTGTTATAATTTCACTTCTTTGTATTGCTTGTTTGAGTCCATTTAAAAATTAAAATGGGGTAGTTGGTAAAAAAGGCCCATAATGCTTTCAAAAAAGGTGTCCAAAAAGAAAATAGATTCTTTGTGTGTGGGAGTAGCAGAGAACAGGGGAATTAGATTTGAATCTGTAAGTTCTGGGATGCATGGAAACACTTCCTTTGGTAGGAATAAGTTTGCTCTGCCATGATTGAGCAATTTGTGAAAACATGAGAGCGCTCCAGACTTGTTTTTTGACATGGGGCTTCTGCTAAGTTTAATGAGCATTCCTCACGTGTGCCAAATGCAAAATTTGGGTCTTTCAGTCACCTCAGCATTTCAGTCTCTACTCCTTCTCTTTTCTATTTCTTGTACACTAACCAAAATGTTAGGAAAGAACACAAACATGTTTTTAAGATCTAAATTAATATTTTTGATGATCCTGTGTATAATGTTTGTATACGTTTTCATTATAAAATGTATTGAATCTTGATTTTCTTTCTTTTTATCTACAGTTTGTGGCCCATCCAAACTGTCAGCAACAGCTGTTGACTATCTGGTATGAAAATCTCTCAGGATTACGGGAACAGGCCATAGCTATCAAGTGTCTTGTTGTGCTGGTTGTTGCGTTGGGTCTCCCGCTTCTTGCCATTGGTTACTGGATCGCACCATGTAGCAGGGTACAGCTCTATTATAAATTACATATTGAACACCTCCTGTTGGTCCAGATGTTCCTGCTCAGTTACTTTCATCTGCAATGTAGTCCTGCACTGTTACTTTTCTGTCACCTGAAATTTTAAGGGATAATTCAGATTTTTAGCAATCTGCAGTTTTGAACCAAAGTTGTTTTAAAGAGTGGACAAGATTGAGCAAGTAGACAGTGTAAGGTTTTTCTATGTGCAAGTAAATTGTGTTTGAGCACTAAGATATGTAATAAGCTCTCTCAGCCTCCATGACATGTATGTTTGTATGAACACATATGGGTCTTAATCTCTCCATGATATCATCTATGTACTTATACAAAGTACTATGTGCTTTTTTGCTAATGACTGCTTACTATATGGCCCCCCAAAAGTTCTACATTAGTTCCTCTCAGCTGGCATCTTCGGGATCTGATTCTGCTCCCCTACAATTCAATTGCAAAATTCCCATTGACTTCAATGGTGCAGGATTGAGCCCTAAATGAAATACCTACAGTTGCTAAATTGTTAGGTCAGATTGCTTATAAAAGTGAACTGCAAATAAAAATTGAATGAAGTGCAGTTCTCTGTGCTGCAGAGGTAATCGGAAGATAACATTTTAACAAATCATTGCGTGTTTTTATTTTCCCTGGGTGAAATCATCCTGGTGTTTCTGGGTTCACTGATGATGTCATAACACAACTACCAGCAGCTTGCTGAAATCCATTCAGTGCATGATGTGTTTGATATCAACCATACCAGCTTGATACATCTTCAATAAACCAGGCAGAACAAAAGAGGATTTTTCAAAGAGAAGTTTTTTTTTAAGTTTACTTAGAACTTACCGCTTGGCTGAATGTCTTCCTGACCCTAATCCACAAGCTTGTTCAGAGGGGCTATCCAGCTCAGAAACCGCTGTTTCACTCGAGTTTATATTTTGCTTTGCAGTTCACTTTTAAGAGGTGATAAGATTCTGCATACCACATTTTTAAAGAGAATTTGATTTTTTTTCCTTTCCCTTGTTGTTTGTTTTTTGGTTTGTTTGTTTTACAGATTAACCTATATGAAATAACATAATTGTTACTTAGACTATCTTCTGAAATGTCACTTTCCTTGATGGGGTTTTGTATAGGTACCCTCTATAGCTGCATGGTAGACTGATGTCACTGTAAACTTGTGTTTATGTTTTTTAATATCTAATAAGGAAGAAAAATACATTTTTTCCTGAGCTTTAATTCCTACTGCCAGAAACTCATGGCCCTTTTTGAATCATGTGAAAAAAAGTTTTGAACATACAGATCAACTGCTTAATATATAACTCAATAAAAATAATTTATAAAGGTCAAATGCAAAGGGGGACTATTAAAATCCTGTATCCAAGAAGTGAATGTCAACTTAGTGCATACTTACTGCTCAGTTCACTGAACCTGACCCCTGACTTCAGGAAAACCTGTCTCTTGAGATGGGGAAATCACTCTAATCTCCCCACTCATTAAATTTGCTTGTTTCCTTACAAAAGAATATTGCTGTTAGTGCAGAACATCAGATGACGTTTTAAAATCTCACATAACATTTTGTCTTGTGTCCTAATTAATACTATTCTTGGCCCTAAGCTATTTTTTATTTTTATTGCTGGCTCAAAAGAAAATATATAGCCAGTACTGAACAAGTTTGCAAATGACACAAAAATTGGGGGAATGGTAAATAATGAAAAATACAGTCACTGTTTTAGTGTGATTTGGATCACTTGGTAAGCTAGATGTAAGAACACACACGCTTTAATGAGGTTACTTGTAAATACATACATCTAAGAGTAAAGAATATAGGCCGGATGGAGGACTCTGTTCTGGGAAGCAGCAACTCTGAAAAGTATTTGTGGGTCATAGTGGACACTGCTGAATGTGAGCACCCAAAAAGGTTAACATGATCCTTGGATGCATAAACAGGGGAATCTCAAATAGCAGGATGTAGGTTATTTTAACTCTGCTGGGATTACTTCTGCAATACTGTGTCAAGTGCTGATGCCTACACTTCAGGAAGATTATTGATAAAGTTCGTAGAAGACCCACAAGAGAATCATTAAAGGATTAGCAAACATGTTACAGTGACAGACTCAAGGAGCTCAATTCATTCAGTTTAGAAAAAAAGGTTCAGGGGGAAGTTGATTACATTCTATATGTAGCTATGTGGGAACAAATATTTGTTAATGGACTCCCGAATCTGTCAGAGAATGGTGCAACACAACCCAGTGTCTGCAGGCTGAAGACAAATTCAGGCTGGAAGTAAGATGTATAATTTTACCAGTGAAGGTAATTGATCTTTGGATTAATTTACCAAGGATCAGGTGGATTCACCACTCCTTCACTTTTTAAAATATGATAAAAAGGTAAAAATAAGATGGGATGTTTTTTCTAAATCTTTGCTCTAGGAATTACCATACTGGCTTGTGGCACTAATGGGGTCATATGCTCCTCCTTTCCAAACTGAGTCATAATTGTAGCTCCAGAGTGCTTTTCCTTCAGCTTCCCTGAAGGTATGCTGCTTCCCTGGTCAGCTTCCCTGCAGGCAGGCTGCTGCTGTCCACTCCCACTGCAGGATATTTTGTGCTCTGAATACATCAGCCAAAGAAGAATCTTTTTCTCCTTCGGCATGATATAAATAGTGCTTTGATATGCTGATTTGCTGAATTTGATAAAGTCATTAATCACAGGTAAATTAATAATGCCCTGGAAACTGGGTATCTTCCCCATTGGTAGAGAAGGTATTTTGTTACCCAGTTTTACTGGGCTTGATCCACCTTACCCTTGACTTCCATGGACATTAGATTTAGAGGCCCTCTCTGCACAGCAGTGAATGCTCATATGGTGTGGATGACTCTGCAGACATTGTTTTCTGTATGATTGTAGAGCCTAAAAAACACTGACTGACAGGCCATCATTCCTGCAGGTCACCGCCTGGAGACTATTCTTAGGAATAATACCATTGCATGGCTGCTCAGTGCCCTTAAGGAGGTAACCCTAAGCAGGTAGTGGATACTTTAATTCCAGCAACGAAGGGTCCTGTGGCACCTTATAGACTAACAGAAAAATTTTGAGCATGAACTTTCGTGAGCAAAGACTCACTTCATCAGATGCTGGTCATGGAAATCTGCAGGGCCAGGTATAAATAAGCCAGAGCAAGGCTGGGGATAACAAGGTTAGCTCAGTCAGGAAGGATGAGGCTTACTACCAGCAGTTGATCTGGAGGTGTGAACACCAAGGGAGGGGAAGCTGCTTTTGTATTTAGCCAGCCATTCACAGTCTTTGTTTAATCCTGAGCTGAGGGTGTTGAATTTGCAGATGAATTGTAGCTCAGCAATTTCTCTTTGGAGTCTGGTCTTGAAATTTCTTTGCTGCAGGATAGCTACTTTTAAGTTTGCTATCGTGTGGCCAGGGAGATTGAAGTGCTCTCTTTTGTATATTGCTATTTCTAATATCTGATTTGTGTGCATTTATTCTTTTACGTAGAGACTGTCCAGTTTGTCCGATGTATACAGCAGAGGGGCATTGCTGGCATATGATGTCATAAATTATACTGGTAGATGTGCAGCTGAATGAACCCACGATGGTGTGGCTGATCTGCTTAGGTTCTGTAATGGTGTTGCTGGCGTAGATATGTGGGCAGAGCTGGCAACGAGGTTTGTTGCATGGATGGGTCCCTGAGTTAGAGTGACTGTGGTGCAGTGTTGGCAGGTTGGACAATGATTCCCCACTTTCACAGGCCTTGGGAGGCAGACCAGTCCTTGCCCGCAGAAAACCTGCCAACCTGAAGCACATCCTAACTAGCAACTATACACCACACCACAGTCACTCTAACTCAGTGACCCATCCATGCAACAAACCTCGTTGCCAGCTCTGCCCACATATCTACACCAGCAACACCATTACAGGACCTAACCAGATCAGCCACACCATCGTGGGTTCATTCAGCTGCACATCTACCAGTATAATTTATGACATCATATGCCAGCAATGCCCCTCTGCTATATACATCGGACAAACTGGACAGTCTCTACGTAAAAGAATAAACGCACACAAATCAGACATCAGAAATGGCAATATACAAAAACCCGTAGGAGAGCACTTCAATCTCCCAGGCCACACAGTAGCAAACTTAAAAGTAGCTATCCTACAGCAAAGAAATTTCAGAACCAGACTCCAAAGAGAAATTGCTGAGCTACAATTCATCTGCAAATTCGACACTCTCAACTCAGGATTAAACAAAGACTGCGAATGGCTGGCTAAATACATAAGCAGCTTCCCCTCCCTTAGTGTTCACACCTCCAGATCAACTGCTGGTAGTAAGCCTCATCCTTCCTGACTGAGCTAACCTTGTTACCCCCAGCCTTGCTCTGGCTTATTTATACCTGGCCTTGCAGATTTCCATGGCCAGCATCTGATGAAGTGAGTCTTTGCTCACAAAAGCTCATGCTCAGAACTTTTCTATTAGTCTACAAGGTGCCACAGGACCCTTCGTTGCTCTTACAGATCCAGACTAACACAGCTACCCCTCTGATACTTTAATTCCAGTGCATCATTATCTGTAAATGCCTCTTTATGCTTTTGAGCTGTGCAATGTGAGGGAAATGCTGTAATCTCCTTTTTAACATGAGGGATTGGTTTTGTTTTGCCTTTACAGCTTGGAAAAATTCTCCGCAGCCCATTTATGAAATTTGTGGCACATGCAGCGTCCTTCATTATTTTCTTGGGTCTCCTGGTGTTTAATGCCTCGGACAGATTTGAAGGCATCACAACCCTCCCGAACGTCACTGTTACTGACTACCCTAAACAGATTTTTAGGGTGAAAACGACCCAGTTCACTTGGACAGAGATGCTGATCATGGTGTGGGTGCTTGGTACGTATAGCATATAGCTGCTTTGCGCTGATTCCATGACAGCTGTATTGCATAGATAGACATTCTAAAAGAAACAAAGTCTAAATACTGGCCCCTCACTGCTTCAGTGGCATTCCAGGGCTACACTAGCTCCCAGAGAAAAACTTCCAGCAGCCAACAGTTACCCTAAGCAGATCTTCACTACCCCCTCTTGCAGCCCCTAGTGGATAGATTTGCACTGGGTATGAGGGACATGTTTCTAGTTTCTCCTGCTTTCAAGTAAGGGCAGCTCTACACTTTGGGAGGAAGTTGACTGAAGATATGTAAGTCTAGCCACATGAACAGCATAGCTGGTGTCAACCTACCTTAAGCTGAACTTCTTCAGTGTCTCCATAGCAGGAAGTTGATGGGAGAAACTTTCCCATTGACTTCCCTGACTCCACACGACTCTGTGTAGTACTGGGTCAGAAGAATCGACAAGCAGTCATCCCTGCTAGATTGATCTCTGGAGCATTGATCTCCAATAAAGCATAGACAAGCCCTAGGCAAGTCTCTTGGCCAAGAAAACATTACTAACATTCTTCTTAGAGTAATGAGCAATTGTATTTAACATTGTAAAATGAGTAATTTCCTATATATTTGCAAAAGTAAAATGGCCAGTGGCGTTCTTCAGATAATGAAGATTGTACCACTGTGTAGTAAATAGGAAAACTCAATGACTCACAATGATACTACAGGTTAAACCCCTCTTGTCCAGCACCCTCGGGACTTGACTGGTGCCAGATGAAAGAATGTGCTGGATGATGGGAGGTCAATATTGTCTAGCACATTACCAACACTTCCAGTGCTTACTGGGCTCATAGAAGACATTTAGAGATAAATTACAGCTAACTTACAGCCCAGAATGCTGAGAGCTAGGACTCGTGGCTGGAAACAGACTTTATGGGACCGTGAGAAACTTGGCCACAGTGATGATAAATGGTTGTCCGGCTAACTAAAATCATGTTGGATTACAGATTTTGCCAGACGAGAGAGTTCCAGAATAGAGAGGTTCAACTTGTATTACAAAGCTCAGAAACCATGGCATTTTGTGGCAGAAACCCATATGTGATGTAGTGTTATGTCTATATTAATAATATCATAGTTTCAGAATGTAACACAGTAAACTCTTTCATATCTGGCATTCTATCATCCAGAACTCTCAAATAACCGGCATTTTAACCATAGGTAAATTTTACTTACATTTTCCATAAGTACAGTATAGTGGAAGTAAATACCACTAAATATAGCAAATACAGTATAAGTTTACAGTGTACAGTACTACTGTTGTTGGTAAATAAAGTAATCTGCATATATTTTTGTTTGTTTCTTAATATCGACTCTTGTTTTTCTTTAGTGTCATGCATTGCTAGGTATATCTGTCGATTATCCAGAATACTTGAATATCCAGCAGCCTCCAGTTCCCAGGGCTGCTGGTTATGAAAGAGTTTACTGTATCACTGATACTATAGTGCAATTATATAAAATGGTTATTTTAAGCTAGAACACAAAGCCTATATTATTGTATATGGCAGAAGGTCAGGTGTTACCACAGGTGTTACCATGGTAATGCATTAGCTAATTAGTGCTTACTTAGCACTGGAGGAAATCACAGGTTATTTCAGTGTCATCAGGCTAATGAGTCAGTTTTTGTTACAAGACTTTTTTTTTAGTGGCCTGATCATCTGCCAGCCTGTTTGAGATTTTTCATGGCTGAAGCCTGTAGTCTGCTGGATCTAAAACTGAGATAGACAGCAACTCTGTACTACTAAAAATGCCTACCTGGTGAATTCTGATTGTGTGGGGGAAAGTTAATTAACTCTCAGTGTGACCAAACAGGCTATATTCCCTTCTTGTTGCAGGTATGATGTGGTCAGAATGCAAAGAGCTCTGGCTAGAAGGACCCAGGGAATATATTTTGCAGCTGTGGAATGTTCTGGATTTTGGGATGCTGTCCATTTTCATTGCTGCTTTCACAGCCAGGCTGCTAGCATTTCTGCAGGCCACCAAAGCACAGCGATATGTGGACAATTACATTGAGGAGAGTGACCTCTCTGAAGTCACACTTCCACCTGAAATAGAGTATTTTACTTATGGTGAGTCTGAATGTTAATTTCAAGTTGTTAGCTAGTGGACACTTATTTAAAGGGATAGCTTTTAGGATTGTTAGGCATAAATAAAACCCCTTACAATTACCAGTTTTCATATTTGCCTTAAGGTTTCTACCAACTTATTCTTATTTGTTACACTTTTAAAGCAGTATTTGTTGTGACCATCCATTGAACAAATGAAGTTCTGACATACCAATACTAAACAAAATGTGGCTAAATTCAACTCAGGTTTATCTAGGCACAACAATGAAGTCCATGCAATTATATCTGCTTGTGCTAGAGCTAAATTTGACCCTTTAGGGCTAGATCCATCAAAGAATTTAGGTGCCTTATTGCCACTTTAGATTCCTAAGTCCGTAAAAGGGTCCATCAAAAACCTCTATCCTGCTGCCACCTAGCCCTGAAGATGCCTGTATTTCTGTTGGTGGGCATGCACAAAACTGCCTAAATCCCAACACTGCTGAGCAGCTCAGTTCCTAAGCCTCAGTGGGATGTTCAGATGAGGCTCTTACCTTGTCTTGGAGTCTCTTCAGGTACATGAGTTTAAAGGCCACCTTCTGGATTGGGCCCCACACAAAGCAAAGCTGAGGGTTTCGTGCCACCCTCCTTATATCTAGTAGCTAGAGCGCTCTCCGGGGATGTGTTAGACACAAGCTAACTACCCCACTCTACCTCGCAGACAGAAGAGGTTTGAACCCAGTTCTCACAACTAAACAGTAACTAGCCCCTGGGTCTCCTAGGTGAATGCGCTAGTCACTGGGATAGAGACTCTTTCTCAGCCTGAGAAACCCATCCCAAAATCTCCTGTCTCTAGGCTTGGGCAAAATTCCATTTCTCTTTTGTATAATTTTGATGTATAGTATTAATGTTTATTTCTGAGAAATGTTTTAGACTTTGATCTTGTTAAATTTTTCATAGTTGCATGAAGTTATGTGGGGGTTAGAGAAGTTTAATGACCATAGATGTTGCGATTCAAAGAGTTAAATCTTTATAAATCACTAAAACAAATTGTCAACATTGGATGTCAAAATATACGAAGTAAATATCTTTAAATCACTGTATCATCTCTCTTCTAACTATTCATTCACTAGTCTATTTGTAACAAGCCTAATTCACAAGTCTGAATTATTTGACTTAAACTCTTAAGTTCTCAAGCAGCACTTTCCTTACTTGCCTATCAGTAAATTTTGATTATTATAAATGGAAATATTTTTGTACATTTGTGTGTGTATTGTAAAATCAATCTAATCCTTCCAACACTACCTTAGCATATTAGCTTGGACCCTCACCTGGAAGATCTGGGTTAAAGTCCTTGCTCTGAATCAGGAAGAACTGGGATTTGAACTGGGCTGATGGGTATCAGGGGAAGAGTCCTCTCTCTTATGGCTTTTTGTTTGTTTTTGTGGTGAGAAAGGTGTGACTTTGCGTAGTTGACTAACTCCAGGAAAGGATTCATAGTCATGAATGCAGAATAGAGAGAGTCACCTCCACCTGGTTCTGAACTAGGCACCTGACTCCTTTTCAGGCTCAGGGCTTAGACACAACCTTGGTATTTCTTACTAGCTACCTTAGGTGGCTGCTCGGTCAGTTTGGTGACTTTGGAGATCCCAAATGTAGGCACCTAATTCTTCCCATGCATTGTACAAGGAGTATGGGCACCTGAATTAGGATTTCATGAGGGGACAAGGCACTTATACATTATGTTACTGCAGTTCCAAACTGTGGGTCACAATCTGAAGCAGGGTTGCTCCATCAGGGCATAGGTTTGTGGCAATCCTAAGTGTGTGGAGGACGATGTTACAAAATGCTACCCTCTGCACAGTGTGACCTTGTATGCCCTGTGCATACTAGGTCACACTATGTGGAGGACACCATGCATTCTCCATGTGGCATGACCTCACATGTTCAGAACATGTGAGTTTACCCTGTGTGGAGGATGCCATTTTAAAAATGAGTCCTCTGTGTGGCTGGAGGTCAAGGGAAGCAGTAGACTTGAAAATGCAGTCATGCAGCAGAAAGTTTAGGAATTCCTGCCTTAAGTTTTGCAAAGCTGAAAGCAAGTGTCCTTTGTGTGCTTAGTCCCAAGTGGACTTGTTCTCTCTGCTACAGAAGTTCCTCAGCCAACCCTGCTAGCTTTCCGTGAAAAAAAAAAAACCCTCCCCATCAATTTTCATACACTGCTCCTGATTCAATACTACATATAATAACCCCTAATAAATTACTAGCTTTTCCATTTCTTGAATTAAAAAACAAGTGACCAAAAATACCCCACAAATTTTGGTGATGTGGGCATGTTACTAACATGTTATTGAAAATGAAATACTAATATTGTATTTAATACTACATAATTCACTATTATACTTTCTCTGAAAAACATTATTTGTATTAAATACCAGCAAGTTGCCCAGCGTTGCTTGGATATTTAAGTGAAATATTTTTTTTTCTGTTTAGAAAAGAAAAGGGGAAAGGATATGATTTATGCAAGTGATTGGGGGCTAATTGTGTTGGGGATTTCCGTGGAGGCAGCTGGGCTCCCCCTGCATGACACTGTGGCCAAGCAGTGGGGGTAGGGACTGGACTAGAAATGCACTTACCTGTTCTGGCCAGGTGGAGAATCTCATCTCCATATGGCCACTGTTTTCCTGCTGTGGCTGCCCCCAGTGGTCGCTCCACCATATTGCTGTTCCTTGCACTTGCTGCCCCCAGTGGTGAATCTGAAATATGTCATCCATCCTGGTGGTACCCTTCCCTTTCCATGTTCTGGGATTTCAGGCATTTCCCACTTTCCAGGCACAACCAGACCCTGACCTTGGTTTCAATTAGGGTAACAGGAAGCTGCGTACCAAATTTCATGACAGTCGCTATTGCAGTTTAAGAGGAATTTTTGAACAAACACAGCACCGACAGACAGACAGATGCACTATAAAATATATAGTAGATTTATTTTAGTATCTTTGTTAATAATGTCTTTATTACTCTCTTATGGATATTTTGCATGATTTTAACATACAAAATAATTTTTATGTGTGGTTATATCTTTTTAAAGCAGCAGTTTTCAGTCAATGATACAACATAAAGAAATAATTATTGTGAAAGAAAAATGGATTGGGATGTAAGCCCGGACAAAGGAAAGACTGAATAATGATTAATATTCCTGTATAATTGTTATAGATACCTAAACAAATTAAATAATAAAAAGAAATAGCGATTAGGGTATATTTAATAATACTACTATGTGTCAGTTTTGTTTTGGGAAGATTTTATGATGGACAGAAAGATACAAATATTGGATGTGATTTTAATTATTATAGAATCTGTAAATGTTATATGTAATATAAAAATTCATACTATGATGGGGTATAACCTCAATTTTCATACATACTTCTCAATAGAGAGGTAAACACACATACTATTAGAAGAGAGCCTGTCTGTTTACATTATAACTTCCACTGTAAAAGCATACAGTTCAATTTTTTATTTATAACTCAAAAACTAATCGTAATACATACAGTGTCAGCTACTAGACTCCACAAATGTTTCTTCTTACTAGATACAGATATGTGCATGACAATTCCCAGCTGATAGTTATATTTTTAAACATAGTAATAAGTAACAAACTCAGTTATTTACCCTTTTATTTCATGCCTTCCAGCCAGAGACAAATGGCTCCCATCTGATCCACAGATAATATCTGAGGGTCTCTATGCAATAGCTGTTGTGCTTAGCTTCTCTCGGATTGCATACATCCTGCCTGCAAATGAGAGCTTTGGACCCTTGCAGATTTCTCTTGGAAGGACTGTAAAGGACATTTTCAAGTTTATGGTCCTTTTTATAATGGTATTCCTTGCATTTATGATTGGGATGTTCATACTCTACTCCTACTATCTTGGAGCTAAAGTAAACTCTGCTTTTACAACGTAAGTATGAGGTTATGTTCAAGCAAAACAAAATACAAAATTTTAGTAGTTACCCAGGAGGGGCCTGAATCTTGGAAAAAAAAACCCGCACTCCTGACCAATGTAATTATGCCAACAAAATCCTGGGTGTAAATTGCTGCTATGTTGACTGAAAAGTCCTTAGCTAACATTGTCTGGAGGCGGGGATGGGGTGGCATTTTTACCCTGACAGAAATTCATTCTGTGGTTGTAGTCTGGGTCTGTATTAAAAAACTATGCTAGCAGGACTGTCCTGGGAGAGCTGTTCTGTTGTATAGATATAGCTGAGTCTGTGATGTATTAAGTGCCCTTAATGTCCACTCTGATCAAATCAAGATCAGAAGAAATTGAATGTTCTATGGGAAAAATTTTTGTGTTTTTGTTTTGATTAAACATCTACACTAAACTTCCTTACAAACCTTTAAAAACTAAATGACAGACAAAAGTGTAAGGTTATTACTTAGTACATTTGTCATAAGAACTGTGTATTTAGTTATATGATTATATGATTAGTAACAATCCTCATTCTTTCACACAGCGTTGAAGAAAGTTTCAAGACCTTGTTCTGGTCAATATTTGGTTTATCTGAAGTGACTTCAGTTGTCCTCAAATATGATCATAAATTCATAGAGAATATTGGCTATGTTTTGTATGGAATATACAATGTAACAATGGTGGTTGTTCTGCTGAACATGCTGATTGCCATGATCAACAGCTCATACCAAGAAATTGAGGTAAGGTCTCTTTCTAAGGTATCTCTCCTTTCTTTATGCTCTGAAAGGGCACTATAAACCTCTTAATAGACAAATTCTAATGGAAATAAGTATCAGTAAAGGACTACCCCAGGTAAAGAAGCTCACCGGAAAACATTGTGCTAGGAGATAATGGTTTATTTCACAAACAACTTTAGACAGGAATGATCTATAAAATTTTATAAAGTAGAGTTTAAAGTGAGAACAACCAATTTACCCCCTACTGAACAGTACTTTGAAAACTCTGTGGAAAAAAAAATTCTTTGAACGTGGTTTCAACTTTCTTTTTCAATCCTGGTTTGGCTGGCCAGCATTGAAAGGCCAAAATGTTTCTTTTCCAAAACAGTTTGGACTGATCTGCACTGACAGGAATTTGGTACCCAGAACCATGTTTAAAGGCCTGTCTAGACAGTTGTGCTTTACCCTGTCAACGTGCAGTTTACGTCTGTGAATGGCATCACACTGTATTATAAATGTGTTTCTACACATTGATATAGTCCAGTAAAAACCCAGGGTTCAAACAAGAATTCAGACAAAATCAAATTTCAACCCTTTTCTGGATGGGAGCAGTACCAGTTACAGTGAATGTATGAATGAAATTCCAATCGGAATCTCCTCATCCTTCTTTCTATGCTTGGCAGCCAAGTATTGTAGCATAATGATCCCTGACTGCATTTGTTCTACAGTCATTTAATACCTGCCAGTCTTGTCTGGACTGCAGACATGGTAGAAGAAGTTCGTCTGTTTGACTCTCTATGGCAAACCAGCCAAGCTTCTGGGACCTCCCAGAATCTGGACAGATAAGGTAGCTTCTCTTCTTTGTCTAGGCATGAAAGTATGGTAAGGTCTGTACAAACAGCAAAGCTTTCATATGAAGGATGGGATACAAGACATAACAAAATTATTGAGCAGAGTTTTAGCCTATGGCCAGCAGGGTGTGTGGGGGTCCGGGTCTGTCCTCTGGAAGGGGCAGGGCCTCAGGTGGAAGGGGTGGGGCCAGGGCCCTCAGCGCCACCTGGACTGTGGCGCTGTCCCTCTCCCACTCTCAGAGCCCCACAGAGCAACCAGCTCAGTGCTGCTTTTGCTCTGGTGGTGATTCAAAGGGAGTTGTGGCCCTGGCTGCTGTGCCCCTCTCCCCCCACAGGAACACGGCTAATTAACCCCTAATTCTTACCTTTAAAATATTTCATAACACCTTTTCCTCAACAAAGTACATTTTACTGTGTGGACAGGCCCTTGTGTGCTAGTTAAATGGATTTTACTGTATTACATAAATATAATTAGCTCACTACTCCATTTTCCACAAACATTTTCACTAAATATAGCTGTGCTAAATACTTCAGCTTCGCTTTCTTAGGTTTACATACTGTGCTAGTGCATGACATAAGAAAAAAATTTCCTGTGAGAGTGTTCTGATGACTAAATCACATTTAACAGCTGTTTCAAGCTTAATTATTCAGTCTGAAGTGTAAGCATCCGTTTTTCTGTTTTCAGTACAGTATTTAAAACTTGACTCTAATCTTAGCTGTACATTGCCATGAGACTTGAAAACTTAGTGGTTGCGCTCATGCACACCTGTAGACTTGCAAATTTTTAATGCCTGCACTTTATCTTAAATTGAAATGATTTCTGAAAATGATGAATATCTATTTCATCTGTAAGACAGGTGCTTTATTTTGGGTTCATTGGGACAGCAAATAACTTCCTTTGAGAATTTAATTAATTCAGTTTAGCTGCTTATCATTCAAATATTACAATGAGAAAGAAAGAAAGAAAGAAAGAAAGAAAGGCAAACTGGTGAAGACTAATGGGCTACGTCTACACTACAGCGATCCTTCAAAAGAAGTCCTTCTGGAAGAGCTCTTCCAAGAAAAGTCTATCAAAAGATTGCGTCCACACACAGAAAGTGAATCGAAAAATTGATTTGCTCTGTTAGTAGAGAGTGGCCACACAGCCACAGCCACTCTTTTGGAAGAACGGACCAGGGAACGCTGCAGATGGGGTCGCATAGCTGGCAAGCCTTTCCAAGAGCTCTGGCCAGGTGCTCCCTTAAAGGGCCCCTTCTAAATACCAGCATGCTGCATATGCTGAAGCCAGCTGTGCTGCACACAGCATAGCAGAGCTGGTGCAGGGATCACAAGCTGGTAGCTCCAGCTGTGGACCCACAGCAGCTCCTAGGCTGGCACCACATCAACACCCTGGTCAGGCTGCTGGCCACCATCGTTGCAGCCACTCTCCAGCTCCTCTGGTGGCAGAGACCTCCCACAGGGGCTGAGGATCCCAGCCCCCCAGGGCCCAGACCATGCCCTCCTGAGCGATCAGGCACATCTGGAGCTACCCTACCAGCTCCGACGGGTGGGACTGGCTGGTGATGGGCAAGTGGGATGACATGCAGCAGCTCCAGAACTTCCACCTGAGGAAGGAGACCTGTCTGGAGCTCTGCAGCTGGCTCGCCACCACCCTCCGATGCTGGGACACCCGTATGCAGCTCGCCCTCCCCCTTGAGAAGCGCATAGCCATTGCCATCTGGGAGCTGGCCACCCCAGACAGCTACCGCTCCATGGGACAGCAATTCAGAATGGGCAAGTCAACTGTCAGGGCTGTCCTCATGAAGGTAAGGCATGCTTGTCTCACAGACCTGGCATGGGGAGGCAGGAGGGGCTCTCGGGCGGGAGGGGCTCCCAGAGGCGGGAGGGGCTCCAGGGACTGGAGTCGGGGTGCAAGGGGTGGGGGCATGGGAGGCATGGGGGCCTATCCCCAGGGGACTGTGATGCCCCACCCCCCCCAGGCACACTGCTGGAGGAGTGGCCTCATGTGGGGGGCAGTGCTTGGAGGGCTCGGAGTGGGGAGAAGCGGGCCAGGAGGAGGCAGACGAGCCTGCCAGAGCCAAGAGCATCTCCACACATGCTCATGAGTGTGTCTGCTGTCTGTCCCCTGCAGGTCATAAGGGCAATCAACACCATCGTGCTCTGGAGGGTCATCCATGTTGGGGACCTGGACGTGGCTGTCACTGGTTTCACTGTCCTTGGCTTCCCCCACTGCTTCGGTGCCATCGATGGCACACACATTGCCATCTGTGCCCTGGACCACAGCACAATCTGCTATATCAAACACAAGGGCTACCACTTGGTTACAGTGCAGGCCCTGGTGGACCATAGGCGATGCTTTATGGACATCTACGTGGGCTGGTAGGGCTGGGCCTAGGGTGTGTGGGTCTTCTGCAACTCCAGCCTCTGCCAGAGGATGGTGGTGGGGAACCCACATCCTCCAGCAGGAACTCATTGTCGGAGAGGTCACCATGCCCTTGTGCATGGGAGGGACGCAGCATAGCCCCTGTAGCCCTGGATTATGCAGCTGTACGCAGGCCACCTGGACCCCAGCCAGAACCTGTACAATGGCTGCCTCGGTTGGACATGCTACTCTGTTGAGCGTGCCTTCAACAGCCTGAAGGCTTGGTTCAGCTGTCTTCTCACGCACCTGGATGTTGGGGTGCACAATGTCCCCCAGGTTGTGGGGGGTTGCTGTGCCCTCCACAACATTATGGAAGGCCAGGAGAAGGCCTTTCTCTTGGTGTGGCCGGCTGAGGCTGGCCCCGGGTACGAACAGCCAGGCACAATCTCTGTCCACCAAGACCACCATGATGGGGTGTCAATCTGGGAGGCCCTCTGGGAGAGCTTCGCCCATGGGCCCCAGTGACCCTTCTCAGAGCACCCCTTTCTGGGTCCTCCAGCCAGCAGCCCCACCCTATCCTCAACATGACCCCTCCTGCCCATACACCCCTCACCCCCACCAATAATAACGGACACAGGGGTTGTGAAAAAATAAACAGTTTACTTAAACAAAGAACATTTCTGTGAAATGAAACGTGCAAATAACTATTTACAGTGGTGAATGGGGGCTAACTATATACATTGGGGTGGCTTGGGACAGGGGCTGGGGGCATCTGAACTTGGAGCAGGGGCTTGGGATGGGGGTAGGGGGCCTTAGTCCTCTGAGGGGGTGTGGTGCTGCAAGCCACAGTGGCTGCCAGATCCCCTCCCACCCTGGGTTCAGGGTCCCCATCAGGGCACGGATGGGGCCAGGATCATGGAGAAGTAAGGCCATGGGAGGGTTGCAGCGGCTTGGGCTCGGTGGGAGGAGGGCGGAGGGGGACATGGCAGTGGGGGAGTGGGGGGCTGCATGGTGGCCCCCGCCCTAGCCATCAGCTAGTGGGTGAAGCCCAGCGTGATGGCCAGCAGGAGTTCAGGTGGGAGCAGGGCAGCAAGGGTAGAGGACGGGGAGGCAGGGACAGCTGGGGCAGAAAACTGGGCCACTTGCTCCCTTAGAATCCCAGTGATCATCCTGAGGTGGGTCATGAACTCAGCCCAAGCCTCCCTCCTCCATGCCAGGTCTGCTTCCTTCACCCACAGGCACCAGTCTGCCAGGTCATTCTGGTGGTGGAGGGAGGCTCTGTAGGCAGAGGCATAGTCCACCATGTGCCAATGTGCAGGTGCTGACTGTCACCTGTGGGTATGTCCACAAGCTGGAGCCATGGCCTTCTGGGGTGTTTCTAGGCTGGAGCTGACAGCTGCAGGGTTGGCTGGCTTCTAGCCATAGCAGGGCAGGCACCCCACCTTCCAGGTACTTACCGGGGAGGGGGTACCCCTGAACAGGTCCAGGGATACCCTGCTTGAGGTGGCCTGGCTGGAGGATGCCGAGGTCAGGGTGGTCACAAGCGTCTCATCACTCGATTCCGGGTCTGATGGCGGTTCCAGCTCTGATGGGTGGTCCTGCCTGCTCCTCCCATGGCTTGGTGTTCGGCTCCATCCCTGCAGGGGTCTCTTCCACCCTGGTGTTGAGGGGGGTGCAGAGTGGGAGTTGTCCTTGCCCTCAAGGAGGCTGTGGAGCTCCTTGTAGAAAGGGCAGGTGGAGGGTCCTGCTTTAATCTCCAGCCCAAGTCCCTGGCCCTGACATACTCCTGGCATACTCCTTGACCTTGGACAGTACTTGCTGCATTGTCTGGGCGGTGTGTCCGTTGGCTGCCAAGCTGGTAGCCAGCCAGGCATAGGTGGGGGTGTTCCACTTCTTCCCAGTGGACTCACAAAGGATGTCCTCTTCCTGCCGGAGGCCCAGGAGGTCATGGAGCTCAGGCTCGGTCCACAATGGGGCCTGACATTTGGTGGCCTGGGCAGGCTCCAGGGATCCCTTGGCTGGCTCTCTGGGGGACCCCTGGGGGTTGCAGAGCTGCAGGCTGTCCAACATGTTGGGACTCTCTGCTCCAGAGAGTGGCAGTGAGGGCATGGTGGTGAGCAGCTTGGCTCCTTGCTGCCTCCATGCTTTTAGCTTCCTGCCACGCGGTCTCTGGGGCTCCCTGCACCTTTAAAGTGGCCAGACGCAGGGAGCATAAAGCTCCAATCACACTGGCCAGGGCATCTCCCAGCTCCAGCTGTCCAGCACCATGGAGGACTCCTCTTTCAACAAAAGGGCCCCTGGAGCATCCACACACGTTTTTTTGTAAAAGAATCTTTCAGAAATAGGTGCTCTTCCTCATCCAGGAGCGGAAAAGGGCCGCTGGAAGAAGTGCGCTGGTCTTTTGATTTAATATTGAAAGAATGCATTTTGTGTGAAGATGCTCTGTGATTTTTTTCAAAAAAGGCCTGGCTTTTTTGAAAAAACCCTCTAGTGTAGACATAGCCCTGTTGTTTAAAGTCAAATCCAGGTTGCTTAGAAAGACAGAGGCTTATTTATGATACCAGTTAATGTATGGCCTTACAAAAGCAGTTTTATCAGAATATCAGCATGCTTTTGTAATGTCAGAAAGTACATAAAGATGATATGCAAATCATTTTCTTGGGAAATTCTAAGATGATTTACTGTGTACAAAATGTGATTAAACCCTCACAGACTTCAATGTCTAATCTGCTCATATATGTGGCCCAGATCAGAAGTGTTAGCATTTGCTGGCTGTTGAGTGACCTATTTTAAATGGAATTGATGATCTCAGTCAGTCCTTTCTAAACAAGTGCCCAAATTTTGCGAACCACTGCCAAGACTGACAATTATCGGAGGGGTAGCCATGTTAGTCTGCATCTGTAACAGCAACGAAGGGTCCTGTGGCACCTCATAGACTAACAGAAAAGTTTTGAGCATGAGCTTTCGTGAGCACAGACTCACTTCATCAGATGCTGGTCTTGGAAATCGGCAGGGCCAGGTATAAATAAGCAAGAGCAAAGGTGGGGATAACAAGGTTAGCTCAGTCAGCAAGGGTGAGGCTTCCTACCAGCAGTTGATCTGGAGGTGTGAACACCAAGGGAGGGGAAGCTGCTTCTGTATTTAGCCAGCCATTCGCAGTCTTTGTTTAAGCCAGAGCTGAGGGCATCGAATCTGCAGATGAATTGTAGCTCAGCAATTTCTCTTTGGAGTCTGGTCCTGATATTTCTTTGCTGTAGGATAGCTACTTTTAAGTCTGCTATTGTGTGGCCTGGGAGATTGAAGTGCTCTCCTACGGGTTTTTGTACATTGCCATTTCTGATGTCTGATTTGTGTGCGTTTATTCTTTTACGTAGCGACTGTCCAGTTTGTCCGATGTATATAGCAGAGGGGCATTGCTGGCAATGACAATTGACAAATTGACAAAATGACAATGACAAAGACTGACAATGACACTCTGGCCGGTAATATCAGCAGAATATCAGTCAAATATACTGTCATGGGGACTGAACTATGCATTAACCTCATTTAGAGGTCCTTTCTGTTCACCCTAGTAGAATATAATAGGAAAACTTTCACCATTCTGTAGGTAAAAGCTGGGTTTCGGTTTCCAGGGCTGTAATTTTGGCATTTTTATGAACATCAAGTTGACTAAAAATTTAAAATAAAAAGAAAAATCAAAATGTGTTTTGCATGTGCATTTCCAATACATGCTGAAAATAGTGCATATTACTTAGGTTTAAATGTAGTCAGGAAACAAATAAACTAGCTTTTCACCTTTGGAGAGTGTTTGCAAAATTTCAGTTAGGTCCAGGCTAGCAAAACTACCAGGAGATTTTACCAGCCTGGGCACAACAACTGTTTGCTTATTCCTTCCCAAGGATGCCAATAAAAAAAAACAAAACCACTGATAGTTGGTTACCCATCAAAAGAAGGTTAGAATTAATCTATGTGGAAAAGCTTGCATGCTATACCTCCCCAAAAGCCAACACTGTTATTTCCTCAATTGCATGATACCACATTTCAGCATTAAATTTAAGAAAGAAAATACAGGTCAAACCTCTCTCATCCAGCACCCTCGGGACCTGACAGGTGCCAGATGAGAGAATTTGCTGGACCACAGGAGGTCAGTATTTTCTAGCACATTACCAACACTTTCACTCCTTACAGAGCTCTTAGAGGACATTGACGGGTAAATTACAGCTAAATAACAGCACAGAAAGCTGAGAGCCAGGACTGGTGGCTGTAAACAAACTTTATGGGACCATGGTAAACTTGGTGATACCCATGATAAGTGGTCATCTGGCTAACTAAAATCATGCCGGATTACAGATATTGATGGATGAGAAAGCTCCAGATTTGAGAGATTCAGCCAGTACTTGCTTTTTTAAAATAACTTTCTATTTCAATATCAGGACCTTAATAGTTCAGTTTTCAGTCAGTGAAGATATAACACTTTCTAAAACTATTTGCATGCTTCAACAAAATATGACAAAAAAAGCCCACATAAATAGACACAGCAGGAATTAAATTAAAATAGACTTGATAATGCAGCTGCATGTCAGTTGAACTACTGGGAATCATTCACACTAATAAGTTCATCAAATTTCTGCATAAAACAAAAAGAGAAGTTGTGTAAGGGAGGCTCCTTTTGAAAGAGTCTCGCATTAGATGAAACCCAAAGGTAAGTAAAACAAAGTAAACATGTCATTTTGTTTCTAACACAGGATGACAGTGATGTGGAGTGGAAGTTTGCTCGCTCTAAGCTCTGGTTATCTTATTTTGATGATGGAAAAACATTACCTCCACCGTTCAGTCTTGTGCCAAGTCCCAAGTCTTTTTTCTATTTCATCATGAGGATCATCAGCTTTTCAAAGTGCAGGAGGAGAAGGCTGCAGAAAGATATTGAAATCAGAATGAGTAATTCCAAGTCTAGGGTAGGTCTTAAAATTGTTTCATTGCATTGGACAAGTGTGTTTGCCTCCTAGCTCTTTGCTTTCCTTTAATTCTTATGGGATAGTTTGTACTTGTGAAGGATGATACCATCATTAAGGAAGCATTTTATTTTTAAAGTGCTGTAACCCAGATGCCTTTTAAGCGCAGCACAAAAGCAAAGTAAAAGGCTACATTTTTTTAGGGCAGCAAGGCCTTTTTACCAAATATAACTGAAAGAGCATAAATAACCCAAAAAAACCATCAGTCGTAGCCAAACAAACAACAAAAATAAATCCTACAAGAAATGACCTAAGTAGTAAACAGAGACATCTTCAGCCTTTTCCAGAAAGATGCCAATGGTAGTTTTCATGCGCTAAAAAGCCAGAAGTTCTGAAAAGCTAACTATTCCTTTCATCACTAGGATGAAGGATAGGCAGCTATACAGTACATCCTTTCCCACACTTCTCCGCTGCCAAAACTTGTGTTGCTCACAGGGATGAGGGATAGTTGTGCCTTTGTGGCACTTCACAAATAGTAATAAATTCAGTCTTGAACACACCAGTGGAGTAGGTAGCTATTGTTCCCACTTTGCAGATGAGTAACTGGAGCACAGAGAGGTTAAAAGTGATGTTCAAGGGATTTATCATGAGTTAGGATTGTAGCCTTTTTTGATGGTTTACCATGTATACAGAAATACTGAAGGCATTTAAAAAAAGTTATGTTTTGGTTGCTTTTTATTTAAGAAATATTGGAAATGTCAAATACGGTCTTCATTGTTTTTGCTGAAGAAATTCCTAAGACTTCTGTTTGTTGTGAACTGTCAGTAGTGTAGAATCTTTAACATAAATATCTTTTTACCTTTATATTTTTGGGCACTTGAGTTAAATGTGTGTGTAAATAAATAAATAAATTAATACCCCACACATACAAAAAAGTAGTTTGAAACAGTTTATCTATAAAACCTTTGCCCTCCTAATTACTGGGCTTTCATGATATGGGCCTCTTGTAATGTCACCATTTCACTCGTCCTCCAGTCTCCAGAACTTCTATATGAAAAAAAAAAGCAGAGTTGTCTTTTTATGTTAAAAACTTCGAGGCTTTCTTTATACATCTCACAGCAACAAAACAGAGTGTGTGTATAACCATCTGTTTCTATATTTTTATTGGTCACTTTTAAATGACTTGCCTTAAATAGTGACACAGGAAGTTCATGGCAGAGCCAGTAATAGATCCCAGGAGTCAGATTCTCATCTCATCTCCACAATTTTTTCACTGCTGTAACTCCTAATTTCCACTTCTATAAATGAGGTCTCAGATCTTCTCTTCCCTAACTTTATGGTTTAGCCACAAGACCATCTTCTCACAACTCTTTTTCTCTTCTTTTTCTAGCTCAGAGATATAAAACTCTAAGCATTTGGATCCTGATAATTATTACAGGAGTTTACTGCCATATTAATTAATAGATGTTGAGCTGTTTTCCAAATATATTGTTGTTGTTATTATAATTATTCCTCAAAGCCATGACTCAGCAAAACATAATTCCATATTTTGACTTTAATAAGACTTAGACATATGATTAATGTTCAGGTTGAACATCTGAAATCCAGGACTCTCTGGTCTGGCAACATCTGTGGTCTGGCACAGGCTCATACACAGGGTGTGTGCACAAGGGGTGTGAACGTTCCCTCGCACAGTGGGCCACCCCACCCTTTCTCTGCCCCTTTTCTTTGCTGCTCTGCAGCCACCTTAACCCCTGGCTCCCTCCCCGACCAGCTTAGCTAGGAATTACCAGAGCATGGGGTGGGCAGGCAGCAGTAGCAGCCACAGGATATCGCTTTCCAGTGGCCTGCCTCATACTCATGTGCAGTGCTCTGCTGCTGCCTCCAGACCCGCTGAGCCCCTCTGGGCAGCTGGAGGCATCCCAGCTGCTCACAGAAAACTGGGGCGCATCAGGCCGACTTGAAGTGCTGCGAGGTGCTGGGGAGGGGAGAGGGAGGCCATGGGGAGGTGATCTCCTACACTGCTGCTGCTGCTGCTGCTGCTACTGCTGCCCCCTGCCCCCGTCCCAGGTAATTCTCCCCCTCCTGGGCCAAGCGGGAGGGGGAAGCTTTAGAACAAGTTGGGGTGGGGTGGGGGTGGGGAGTTCCTTGGCAAGGGGGGTGTTTGGTCCGAGCAGGAGGTAGGGGACTGTGTTTGGGGGGGTTGTTGGGGTCTTGCAAGGAGGGGGTTCAGTCTGAGCAGGGGTGGGGTGTTTGGACTGAGTGGGGGACTGTTTTCAAGCTGTGGGGTCAGTCTGAGCAGGGGTGGGGCATGGGGTCTTTTGGCTGAGTGAGAGTGGTGGGGGGATCTTTGGGCCTAGTGAAGGTGGGCTGGAGGAGCTGTTTGGAGAGGTGGGATGTAGAGGGGGATAGGGCCAGCTGGAGGGGACATGGGGGGGCAGCTGGAGACCTAAGGGTAGGGGGAGAAGAGCAGGGCCAGATGTTGTGGGGTGGCAGTCCACATTTAAAAAAAAAGCCACTCCCCCAGAAATTCCAGCATATGGGCCTCTGGCAGGCGTGGGGTGTTGCTGGACCAGAAAGCCCCAGTGGCTGAAAGAGGGCGCCTGCTGGGAGACCAGCTGCAGGATAGATGCAGCTGGGCTGGCCGCAGTGGAGCCAGCAGTGGCCCATGGCCAAGAAGCTTCAGCTGGGCCATGGAGTGGGCAGTCATGTCCAGGGCTGGGAACAGGAATTTGTGGGGGGCCAAGGGGGCAGGGGAACTGGGAAACCACAGGTGGTGGCTGGAAGGGGGAGCTTGGGAGCAAGGGCTGGAAGTCAGCAGGGGAGTATTGACCTCTCCTGATCTGACAAAATCCCTGGTCTGGGACCACTCAGCTCCCGATGATACCTAACCAGGGAGGACAACCCTGTACACACTTGAGTGGTTTGCTGAAAAGTGATGGCCTTCAACATATTTTTAAAATTAAACTCATGCTTAGTGCTTTGCTGAATTTGTCCCCAAATGATTTTCAATATTTTCTGAAAACAATAGTCTGAAATGATGGGTTACTGCCATATTATTCTGTGTTGTATGGAAAAAAGAGAATTCCAAAGAATATGTTCTAATTTAGCTTTATTGTTTCCTAGTTAAACCTCTTCACTCAGTCTAACTCAAGGTTTTTCGAATCGCACAGTTTTAACAGCATTCTCAGTCAGCCAACACGCTATCAGGTGAGGCATTCAATGAGTTCTAGTTTAGAGCAATGTGATAATGTGAGGATACTAACAAAATTCTGAGCTTCAAATATACTGAGTCTTCCCCAGGTGAAAAAACTCCCTTGGCAGTCAGAAACAAACATCGCTGCAGCTAATGGGTGCGCACAGTAACTGTAGCTTGTTTTCAAAGCCCTGCTATTTGAAACACTTAAAATTAGCTCTCCAATGGGCCTTTCTTGATCTGGCCATTTTGACAGCATGTGCAGCAAGTGACTGAAGCAAACTTCTGGAGAAAGGTCCAGAGAGCTCTGAGTAGATAGTTTTTCTCTTCCTTTCTTTAGAGACTCTCTCTGATTTCATTTTCTGTGTGAAGGTTGAATGACCTGGAGATGGAGGGGAAGATAGAAGTAGAGGACAGGATGGGAGCCTGTCAGAGACAGGCCTTCCAATGCAAAAGAGGAGGAAAGCAAGAGGACAACTGCCCCGGGGCCCGACATTTCAAAAGGGTCCAGGGCTCCCAGTCACAACTACTACTTGGATCCCTAAACCCTTTAAATTGCCACCAGAGAACCAAGCAGCACGCTCCAGGCGGCACTGAGGGCTTGGAGGAAATGTACCGGTTCCTCTTCTTCTGCCCAAGACTCCACCCTTTCCAGGAGTGCGGAGCTGCGGTCCCCTGGCCTTGCCCATAGATCTGATGTGGGTGTTCTTTCTCCTGGTCAGAGACTATTTGGGCTGCCTCAGAAAGGAATAAATATTTCCTTTAGCCCTGAGAGGAGAATCTTTTGCACTCTGAATACATCCTATCTGCTTCTGCACTAGCGAGTTCTTTCAAACGATTTTTCAAAAGAAGGAGGCTCTTTTGAAAGATCCAGAAAAGTGTCTACACACGAAAAGCCTTCTTTGGAAAGTAAATCAAAAGAACACGGCGCTCCTTTCAAAATCGATCTTGCTTTCCTGTTTCAGGAAGAGTGTTCCCTTTCGAAGCTTCTTTTGAAAGAAAATGTGTGTTGATGCTCTGCTCCTCATGGCGCCTGATTTTTCGATCGCTGGCCCATTCCTTCAAAAGAGTGGGGGCTGTGTAGGCACTCTGGCTGTGTCTACACTGCCATTGCTCTTTTGAAAGAGGCATGCAAATGAGGGAAACTATACATGCAAAATGAGGTGTAGATTTACATATCTGACACCTCATTTGCATATTCTTTTTTCGAAAGAAGAAAAGCAGTGTAGATGTAGCTCTTACAAGAGTAAACCCCATTTTCGAAAGAACGCTTCTTCCCTTTTTTTATGGTAAAAAGTGTTCTTTTGAAGATGGGGGTTACCTTCGAAAGAGCCGCATCTACACTGCTTTTCCTCTTAAGAAAGAAGCTCTTTCGAATGAACATGCAAATGAGGTGCTAGATATGTAAATCTGCACCTCATTTACATTTTCAATTTCCCTCATTTTCTTACCTCTTTCAAAAGAACAATGCTAGTGTACACACAGCCACTCTTTCAAAAGAGCAGATGACTCTTTTGATCTGCTTTTTTGTATGTGGACATACTCTTCTGAAAGAAGCTCTTTCAGAAGAGATCTTCTGGCAGGGCTTCTTTTGAAAGATCTCTGTAGTGTAGACATAGCCCCTGTTAAAAAGGATTTAGAAATCTGGAGGGCTGTGGCCACTCTAGCCCCTCCTTTCAGAGGGGCTACGGTAAGGTGGCACTTTGGGATATGCTAATGAGGTGCTTTCATGAATATGCAGTGCCTCATTAGCATAATAGCAGCTGCACGTGCTTCGAAACTGCCGGTTTCGAAACGCATGCCGCCCATCTGGTTTTGGGAAGAAGGGACTTTAGAAATCAGGGGGTCATTTTGAAAAGCCTTCCAGCTACATGGGTGGCATGTGTTTCAAAACCAGCAGTTTTGAAGAGCATGCAGCCGCCATTATGCTAATGAGGCACTGCATATTCATGGTAGCACCTCATTAGCATATCCCAAAGTGCCACATTACCATAGCCCCTCTGAAAGGAGAGGCTAGTGTGGCCACAGCCTAAGGGTTTGATTAGACAACATATCAATAAATACACTTGCCTAATCTCAAATATGAGTACGTCAATAATACCAGTGCACAGCTGTTACAGCAGGAAATCCAAAATGTGACCCAAGGGTCAGATCTCGTCTGCTTAAAACACTGATGTGGCTCAAAGGCCATACGCAGACTGCAGAGTTTATTTTGAAAAAGGATGAGTTCTAGCCCTCATGATTGCAAAGATGACCTTCTAAATGACCTTCCAAACCTTGCATCTGACGAAGCAGGTGTTTGCCCAAGAAAGCATATGCTCCAAAGTATCTGTTAGTCTATAAGGTACCACAGGGCTTCTTATTGTTCTCGAAGATACAGACTAGCATGGCTACCTCTCTGATACCTCTAACTGTGAATTGTGTCTAACTGATACAGTTCTGTCTTCCTGAGGTTGTCAACATCCGAAGGAAGGATGGTAATTAGGGTGTTGAGAGTTTACTAATGAAGCGCTGCAGTGCATACGCAGCACTTCATTAAGCAAATTCCCCCTGCGACAACTTTGAAGTTTTAAACGCGTCAAAATTTTGAGGAGTAAAGGGACTTCAAAGTTGCCCCGGCACTTCGAAGTACCGGTGGTGAGCCGTGGCTAGATGCGTGCTGGTACTTTGAAGTTTAAAACTTTGAATTTGCCAGGGGGGATTTGCTTAATGAAGTGCTGTGTATGTACCGCAGCACTTCATTAGTAAACTCCCAACACCCTAATTACCATCCTTCCTTCGAAGGAAGGTGGTAGTGTAGACAAGCCCATAGAGGTGTAAACTACCCTGTCTGATTATCAGCTCTGAAGCTCAGTGACAACATAATGTTTAACATTAACTATTTCATTGCTGATCATTCTGGTTTCTAGAAAGGATAAGGGAGAGGGAGTGAAGCCCACAGGAAAGCAGGAACTGAGGGTTTCTACAGGGAAAGAAATGCACAGAGGACAGGAGATTCACAGAGTGAGGGAAATGAGAGCTGAAAATAAGGAAGAGGAACAAAGGGTAGAAAAGTAGAGTGATGCACATTTCTTCACTCACTGATACTGACAGGCAGCAAGGTGCTCAAAAATAATAATAACTAAAACATTACTGTAAGACTTACCTGGCCTTGCCCAGGTCTAAGGTCGGCTGGGGCAGTGAGGCTGCACAACTTGTCTGCTGGCTTCTCCCCGGTGATGGCCAAGGATGGGGTGACACTGCCTGTTGGCTGGCTTCTCCTCAGGGGCAGCAGGAGGCATGTGACGTGATTGGTGGCTGCTCCTGGGGAGTATTTTGAAGAAGTTGGGCTGCACAGCATGGTGGCCTGGGAGTGGTCTGGGGCAGCAGGGACTGTGTGGTGGCCAGCAGCTGCTCCCCAGAACAGGCTGGGGCTTCCCAAGCCTGGGGTATTTGCTGCCCCTATGGCCATTCAATAGTATAACTGTCCCCTGCTGCTTGCTGACCTCCTGCAATCACTCATGAGAATACTTCTCCCTCCCATTACACGCCTCCCTTATGCAAAACATTTGCATTGTATGCACATTCCTTGGTCCTGGGGTAACCAACACACCTAGGTGTGGTTAACTGTCCCATGTAGTGGTACCTAGACTACTTCACAGACAAAGAATCAGTGTCCTCTAAGCCTTTAGTTCAAGCTGTAGAGGTGTTTGCACTATTGCTCCAGAAGTACCAGCTTTGAGTCTGTCTGTGGCCAGTTACATTGGCACTTCCAAAACCTCACTTTGCTTTAAGTTAGGATAAGAGGAAGCTGCATACCAAATTTGGTGGTCCTTGCTCTTACTATTGAGGAGGAGTTCTTGAACAAATGGACTCACAGATGGACAGGCAGACAGATGCACAAACTCTTTAAAATGTGTAGTAGATTTGGAGGTCTAGGCATAGATGCTGGAAAAAGGGCTGCAGGAGGGAGGTACTTGAAGTGGTTTCCATTATATACAGGGTCTGCAGTCTGGTTCAATGGCTCTCAGGATCCCTGCTATAAAAATTGTTCAAGCACATCTAGGACTAGGATGGTTGAAAAGAGTTCAAGGATCCATGGAAACATTTGAAAAATGTCTAACCAAAATGCCTTTTTGACTTTTTGAATGACATTTGGGATTTCCTTTTCTGCTGGACATTTTTGAAATTTTGCTTTGTTCTAGAACACAAACTTACTTTAAATTTCAGAAGTTTTCACTGCACTGGAATTCTGGTTCTCAGCCACCTTTAGTTCTCACACTGTGTTCCATAAATCCCTGGTGGTTTGTGGAAACATTTCCTAGCTAGTCACATTATGCTGACATTTTTTCTTGTTTCCAGCTGCCAAACAGAAATAAAAGCAGCTAAAATTACATTATGTTCTTTCTATAATGTTACTTATCCCTGTAAGCAATTGCTTTAGTTATCACAGGCATGTTATGCAATCATGTATGGGAGATGAGATGGCTGATGCTGTGTGAAGAAGACGAGTGGTGGTCCACTTGATTGTGAATGGGCAAGAGGGTGACCTCCAAATAATCCTCCTCTTAACTTGTGGCTGAGACAATGAAAACACTACAGAATCACTACCATTGATAATGATAAAGTAAATTCAGCTGCAAAAAAGATTACTATCAAGAAGTTGAATTAAACCCCTACATTTGAGAGGTAGTCTGAAAACTTAAGGGATATTGCAAACCTAACTCTACCTTTTTCCCAGGCACAGTCATATATACATTAAAGAATTGCACTGGTAAATGGGATGATCAGGTCTCCTTCTGAATGATCCAACTTGAGTAGATTTAAAAGGTTCTTAAAAACAGATGTGTTTGATATTTTTGCTCATTTGGCACATACATTAAGCTAAAGAAACAAATTCTGAAGGAAGGTCACAATACTGTATATGTCCAGACAAAAAAGCAGTAAAGTAGCACTTTAAAGACTAACAATATAATTTATTATGTGAGCTTTCATGGAACAGACCCACTTCCTCAGGTCATACCCATACCAGAACAGACAGAACAGACTCAATATTTAAGGCACAGAGAGCCAAAAATAGTAATCAAGGTTGACAAATCAGAAAAAAAATTATCAAGGTGAGCAAATCACAGAGTAGATGGGCTGGGCGGGGGGGGGGCAAGTCAGGAATTAGATTAAGCTAAGTTTGCAAAAGAGCCCCTATAATGACCCAGAAAATTCACATCCCGCTTCAAACCACATGTTAATGTGTCGAATTTCAAATTCGACACATTAACACGTGGTTTGAACTGGGTTGCGAGTTGTCTGGGTCATTATAGGGGCTCTTTTGCAAACTTGGCTTAATCTAATTCTTGACTTGCCCCTGCCCCCGCCCCAGCCCCTCTACTGTGTGATTTGCTCACCTTGATGATTTTTTTTCTGATTTGTCAACCTTGATTACTATTTTTGGTTTTCTATGCCTTAAATATTGAGTCTGTTCTGTCTGTTCTGGTATGGCTATGACCTGAGGAAGTGGGTCTGTTCCATGAAAGCTCACATAATAAATTATTTTGTTAGTCTTTAAAGTGCTACTTCGAGGCTTTTTTGTTTTGATAGTATATAGACTAGCACGGCTTTCTCTCTGTTACCGTATATATCCATGTTTGCCAAGACCAATCACAGTGAAGATACATGGCTAGTTAATTTCAATCAGTAATTGCCATAGATTAATCCAAGCATAAATGTCCCATAAAGCAATTTAAAAGATTGCTCTTATATCCAGATACATTTTACTCTTTGTCTCGAGCTGACCTGTAGGCACACATAAGCTGCGTCTACACGTGCACGCTACTTCGAAGTAGCGGCACCAACTTCGAAATAGCGCCCGTCGCGTCTACACGCGTCGGGCGCTATTTCGAAGTTAACTTCGACGTTAGGCAGCGAGACGTCGAAGTTGCTAACCTCATGAGGAGATAGGAATAGCACCCTACTTCGACGTTCAATGTCGAAGTAGGGACCGTGTAGACGATCCGCGTCCCGCAACGTCGAAATTGCTGGGTCCTCCATGGCGGCCATCAGCTGGGGGGGTGAGAGATGCTCTCTCTCCAGCCCCTGCGGGGCTCTATGGTCACCGTGGGCAGCAGCCCTTAGCCCAGGGCTTCTGGCTGCTTCTGCGGCAGCTGGGGATCTATGCTGCAGGCACAGGGTCTGCAACCAGTTGTCAGCTCTGTGTATCTTGTGTTGTTTAGTGCAACTGTGTCTGGGAGGGGCCCTTTAAGGGAGCGGCTTGCTGTTGAGTCCGCCCTGTGACCCTGTCTGCAGCTGTGCGTGGCATCCCTATTTCGATGTGTGCTACTTTGACGTGTAGACGTTCCCTCGCTGCGCCTATTTCGATGTTGGGCTGAGCAACGTCGAAGTTGAACATCGACGTTGCTGGCCCTGGAGGACGTGTAGACGTTATTCATCGAAATAGACTATTTCGATGTTGGCTGCACGTGTAGACGTAGCCATAAAGTGCTTAGGAAGGGGTTGATGGCTTATGAGTTCATCCCTCATGAAATACCTGAGTTGTAATCCAAACTCAGATACTCGTACCTTGTGCTGAAAAGACTCACAGCACTGGGGTAAAACTCTCATCATTTTGGGTGAGGGCATGTATTTGGGACAAAGCTTTCACCCCCATTTTAGGTACAGAAGGCACCAAACACAGTAAAACCACTGCAGTTCTGCGAAAGCAGGAAGCTGACTACAGAGAGGTTGCACAGAATAATTCCATACCCTTTGTACACTGGAAAAAAAGACAGTTCTCCATAGCTTTATGGAGAGGGAGATGGAACAAAGTGGGAGGGGCTGTAATTACATCCACTTCATGTTGTTTCATCAGTCAAAATCACTGCCTGGGGAAAGGGCTGCAGGGGGGAGCTGGGCTGAAAGACCTGATCCTTGATGACTGTGTAGATGTCTCTTGTGTATGACCTATTGCATAAGGATTGCACAGGGGCCCATAGTTGTAAATCTTAAGCAATAGCCATGGCAGTAGCTTGGCATTTCCTGGGTAATAATGACTGGCTAGGAGTTGACAGCCTGAAATTCAGATAAACACAAATTCCAGCTGGTCATTAATTTCCCCAGGAAATATTCTATGCTGAGGTCATTATTGCTAAGTCCTGCAGTCCTTTGCAGGCAAATTTCTCATTGGTTCTTAAGCCTGAGGAATGGAGGCTGGTTGAACCAGAAGATGAAAATGAAATAGGCAGATGAATGTGTGTGGATATTCTCTTTTGAGTGTTGTATTTTTATGTTGATATTACTGGGAATTTTTATAGCATCAATGCCTGGTAGCCAGTTTGATGTCATAAGTCATCTCAGCACTCCATTCATCCTTATACTGCATTGTGCATTCTGGTCAGAGCTGCTTTGTTATAGTCATAGGAAAGGTAGTATGTCCTCTAAATCACAGCATGTTTGCAGTGACACAGCTGCCACTGAAGTATAAGGAAGTAGAATGGGACCATAGAAGTAAGGGATGGGGGACAAATCATTCAACTCAGAAGGTGTGAGTGAAAATCCTACAATTAACCTAATATACCAAGTATCTGACATGGGGAAGTTAGAACTAGAAGTCTGCACAATATTTATAACGTAATGGAAATAATGTTAAGTTTGAAGGTTTGGACATTTTGTTACAAGTGCAAAGTGTGGGCACATTTTCTCAAAAGCATTGCCAATTTTTGCTATTTTTCCCAGTAATAACTGACATATTTTTAGTAAATGTGACTTTGTCGAAAAATCATGTGAGGATTGGTACATGTTTTAGATGAAAAAAAAACCCCAACCCATTTTGTAGAATTTTGTGGAGAAGCCAAATTTCAGCTGTGTGACATTGCTTGGCATAAAGGGGCAATAATGTCATGAAAATATTGTTAACAATTTTGTACCACTTCAGTTAAAAGCCCCTGCTGGTCTGGTCTGCATATGAGAGGTATGTAGACATGGAAGGGACCATACTCTAATGTCTGGTCTGTTACCCACCAATAAAAGACAAAAGACTTCTTGGCTTTGAATTGTTTTATTTACAGACATACAAAACCAAGAAGTGAATAGGACATAATCTGTCTAAATGCTTAACTATGTATTTTTTGTCCAACAGCAAATCATGAAAAGACTTATAAAACGTTATGTTCTGAAAGCACAAGTGGACAGAGAAAATGATGAAGTGAATGAAGGTGAGAATCACTGTATATGAAGCATTAACAGATACTGTATTCTTTTTCTGCTGGACTATTTTATTTATTTATATATATATTTTATGTATTTATGCTACAGTTACACCTAAAAACGCCATCTGAGATCAGGTGCTTATTTTAGTACATGAACTTAGCACAAATACAGTCTCTATAGCCATGAGAGAGCTACAGAAGACATGAGAGAGAAAGGACAGTCTCTATAGCCATGAGAGAGCCCTCCCAGCAATAGAAAAAAAACACAAAAAAACCCACAACAAGGGGTGGTAGCTTTATTGCCAGAACCTGTGCTTGAATGTAAATAAAAACATAACCAGTTCATCTGAATTTCACACTTTACAAGTTAACTAAACTTACTCTTCACACCCACAATCTGTGAATCATTTCCTGAGTGCTATGGGATTGTCAAAATAGTGACATCTGCAAAAAACCTGTCAACCTGATTGAACAGGAGTCTAGGCTTGAAAAGAAATTGGACTATAATGCATACCTTAATCTTACTTTATACATTGTAAATGAGAAATTTCTGTACATTTGAAAACCAATGAAATACTAATGAACAGAAAACAAAATCAAGAGGACAGCTGCAGTAACTGAACAGTCAACTTTAAAATCTGTACTATTAGTGCTGAACTCATGTCTAACTAAGAATAGAATAGAAAAAGTGTACATGACACACACAGATCCCAGGGTGCTGAGTTTCCAGATGATCCTAAGGGTTTGTACAGAAAAAAGGTCACAACATACCAATCAATTTGGGAGTTTTGGCCAGAAGCTCAGAAATGTAAAACTATATCAGAAAAACTCTAAAATGTATATTCTGTTTTTTGGTATTTTTAATTTACGCATACATCTTTTGCAAAGCAGAACTGAGATGATGGTATCAACTGTTGTGTCACCAAAATGCTTGACAAAACACAGATCTTTTGAAGAGTTTTGTCCCTTGTATTTGCATTGGGATTTCAGCTTAGCAGCAGACCAAGCACAGTGAGAACTCAGCACTGAGTCAGAGACCTAAATTCTGATCTTTTACTGATCCTGCTTGGTGACCTTGAGCAAGCCAGTTGACCACTCTGAACCTCCATTTTCTCAGCAGTAGAAGAGAACATAGGCATCTTGCATCATCCTTATCTCAGAGTGATATTGCAAGGATAATTTACAGTTTTCAAAACATGTTCGATGTAAGTTGCTATATACTCTATGAACAGAAAATCCTCTGTGATTGCTGTGTTTATATTTCAAATAAATGAGGCTAGGGATTTTACATTAAGAGAACAGTAAAGGTCTTATTTTATACTCTGTACTTTACACATGGCAAACAATTTCCTGCCCACAAATGCTGCACAAAAATTAACTGCATTCTTAGTTTGTGAGAATGACACTTTGAATATTGAAAAAGGTTCTACCTTTAAAGTCCTGAAATAAACCACTGTTGCTTGTCATCAACCTGGCCTTGATATGTGTGTTTTGACCAGGAAGATTTTAAGAGCTATTTTTATGTTTGTGAAAGTGTGACATTCCTCAAAATAGGTTGTTCCCCCTCCCCTCTTCTTTCTAAGGATGTATTGTTTCAGGAACAAGACAGGCTGCTTCTACACTCACCCTCTCCTGTTGGAGGGGCATGGTAATGAGGCAATTCAAAGCAGATTAATGAGGGCTAACGTGCATATTCAGCACCTCATCAGAATAATAGCAGCTATGCCAATTTCAAAGTGCAGACTTTGAATTGCAGATTGACAGCATAGATAGGGGCAGCTTCAAAATAAGCCCCCCCCCCAGTTCGACATTCCCTTATTCCTACCAGTTGTGTCTTCACTAGCCCCCTTCTTTGAAGGGGGCATGGAAATGACCCAGACTGGAGAATATCAATGAGGCAGTACCATGCATATGCAGCACCTCATTAGCATAATAGCAGCCACACGGATTTCAAAGCTTCAAACTTCAAAATGCTGACCGGCAGTCTAGCTGTGGGCACTTCAAAATACACACCCAACTTCGAAATTCCCTTACTCCCAATTCATTTTGGGAGTTAGGGAATTTCACAGTTGGGTGCATTTTTCAAAGTGCCTGCGTGTAGACTGCCTGTCAGCACTTCAAAGTTAGCAGCTTTGAAATTCACGCTGCCATCATCATGCTAACAAGGTGCTGCATATGCTTGGCAGCACCTCATTGATAGTCCCTGGTCCATGTCATTTCCATGCCCCCTTCAAAGAAGGGGGCTAGTGTAGACATGGCCTAAATGTACTATATGCATGTGAAATACATTAGTAGTTCATTGGGTCAATGAAAGACATGGTATTCTAACAAATGTTACTGTTGGGTGGGAGATAATTCTAAAATATGCATTTGTGACTAAGAAAATGCTATTTAATATGTAACAAACAATACTAATGTATTTCTTTCCACAATTAATACAGGTGAACTAAAGGAAATCAAACAAGATATCTCCAGTCTTCGCTATGAACTTTTGGAGGATAAGTCCCAAGCAACAGAAGAGTTAGCAATTTTAATACATAAACTCAGTGAGAAACTCAACCCCAATATGTTGAGATGTGAATGATTCTATGAATGACCAGGATTTCTGGCATTTTCTTCTGCACAAATACTGGCAATAATATTTCTGAGTATCTTATACTTGAAAATATATTGTAGATTTTTAGCACTAAATAATTTTATGTACAGCGTTTGTTAAATTTATTCTTAGGACATTTTATTAACTCATTACACAAAAAATAGTCTGTTCATTTAAGTGTGTTGAAAAGTAAGAACCCTCAAACAATTCTTTGTCTTTAATAATACAGTTGAAAGTGAAAAAATCTTGCATTGCTGATATTTTGCTAGTTTTATGAACAAACTTCAAAAACTCTTTGCACTAAGCAATTGGGGGGAAAAAAACAAAATCAAAAACAAAAAAGGTACTGCAAAGGACAAAGTCCCCTGCAGTAAATTGTTACAATAGGATTCTGTTGAATGTAATAAATGAGTAGGCAGTTGGAGCTCTGTAAAGGATTACTTGAAATATTTATGTTTTTAAATTATTCTAATATGAGATATCCGAAGAACTCATGGAACGGGCACTTGAAGATTAAACAATTAATATCAAAGCGTGAATATACCTTTAGTAGCACTGGTTAACATGCATATACTACAGTTTCTTAATACAGCATAATGTTTGCTTTCAACAGTAGAAACTAGGAATTCTTTTTAAAAAAACATTTGAAGGCAAAGAGAACTCTGTCAACAGTTATACTTCCTTGTGGTTTAGATGATTTTTTTTTTAAATTCAGATTCTATGCAGGGCTGGTATTTTGTTACACTATTCTAAATGCCTCTGATGCTTACTTGTCAAATAAAATATTCATACTTTACAGACTTAACTTGTCTCAGTTGTTCAGCACCAGATTTTGAATGGTATGATGTGTGTGTCCCAAAGACTTTGTACACCTATCAACCAAAGGTAGTAAAAGGCAGTTTTTGGCAGTCTTAGTAGCAATACCTATAGTTAACATTACTTAACATTTTCCATTATAACACTTTTCTCTTGCTTAAACTTTGCCAAATGTATAATGTTCAAACTGCAATTTTCCATTCTAGTTGTGTGTGCACATTAGAGTGATTTTTTCTGGGAGAAAAACTAAGCCACTTGAGACACAAAATTATGAGAAAATACATTTTGTTTACGTGATTAAAAGTTTGTTTTCACAGAGAAGTTCCAACATCTCCATGGAGTAAAGATTTGTAATTTTTGGCACAGGGGTTACCCACGTGTTAAGGATGAGCCTTATGCTTCCCCATAAAACTGTCCAAATTCAGTCAAATTATATGCCTTTGAAAATTACAATTTGTACATGTTTTGTAGAGGCTGGCAAATAAAATTTGTCTGCATTGCCAGCATTCTATCCTCACAAAGCCAAAGCACAGCAACTAGACTATCCATGTTATTCCTGCAGAGTGAGCATGATCTAACTCCAGGTCAGCTGATCTTCCCCAAAATTGCTGCAGAAGCCATGGTGGTATTAGGCACCATAAATGAAAGCGAAGAGACTGCCTCTCCAGCGCTCTCATAATCCTCATAAACAAAAGGACAATCCCTGCCACCAAAGAACTCACATAAAACAGAAGATGTATCAACAGACATGGGAGTTAATGGAAACAATGAGACAATACTGGACAGCATGGAACCAGTGTCTTAGCATACCAGCAGCTCAGCCCTTATCCAGTTTATTTACAGGCATAACAGCAAAGGAGTTTTGTAAAGCAGTGCAACGCCGACCTAGAGACATTTTATCTCTTCCATTCATGTATTTATTCGTAATGTTGAGAAAGTCGCTGAGACCATGTCTACACTAAAGGGGAAGGTCAAATTAAGATACATAACTCCAGCTATGTTAATTACCAAGCTAGAGGTGATGTACCTTAATTCAAGTTTCTGCATGGTCTCCACTGCGAGAGGTCGCTGGGAGCAAACACTCTTGTTAACTTCCCTTATTCCTTGCAAGACTACCAGTGCAAACGGGTCCCCTTTGAGTCTGATTTCACACATTCCTACCAAACACGCTAAATCAAACTCCAGAAGACTGACCATGGCAGCACTGATTTTCCACTTAGTGAAGACGTACCCTGAGTGGCCAGCTCACTTCACGAGGGCCCAACGACCTGAAGAAACCCAGGGCCACTCAAGTAAATCATCTGGGCATGCCATGCCTACAGAGCTCTTTCAGTGAGTCTCAAGTCACTACAATGTTAGTTAAGCTCTACCTAGTAGAAATCAAGCTTCTGGGGAACTCTTGGTAGGAGGCCTGCACATTGGGAAGCAAATTACCTGGGGAGGTTGTAGAACCTCCATCCTGGGAGATTTTAAGATCAGGTTAAATAGCTGTAAGGGTTGGTCTAGATCATGGGTGTCCAACCTTTTGGCTTGCCTGGGCCGCATTGAGTGAAGAGGAATTGTCTTGGGTTGTACATAAAATATATAATATAGTTAATGTATATAAATCACATAATAATGTTAAAAGTTTACGATCTTGTGGGGCCGCATTACTAGCTGTCCAGGGTCACGCGTGGCGCGCGGCCTGGACACGCCTGGTCTAGATGGTGCTTGGTACTGGCATGAGGGCAGGGGACTGGACTAGATGACCTCTGCAGGTCTCTTCCATTTCTCTGATGTGCCCTATGGTGTGAAATCTCCTGACACTGGTCAGGGCTGTCCCTCAAATTGCAGACAACCGGGCAGCAGTCTCCCTGCCCCCGCAGACAGTTGGCATTAGAAAGACAAGGGGGTCGAGGGAATATCTTGCACTAGACCCACCGCAACCATGTCACTGAGCCCGCGGCGGCAGCGCCTATCACAGCAGGCCGCGGGGGCAGGGAAGCGGAGCTCACCCGCCTCTGCAGAAGCAGCTGCAGCTGCATCGTGCCTACAGCGACATCTCTGCCCACTGTGTCCCTCCCACCTCGACTCCCCTCCCCTCCCCTCTGCCGAGGGAGATTCGTGACCACACAACCCCCGCCACAGCCCGGCTCTGTTCCAGCCCCTCCCAGCAAGCCACGCGCGGCCCATAAACCGCGACAACAACTGGATACGCAGGGAGACGGCGAGGCTTTGCCCAATCACTGCGCACGTTCAATGCTAATCCCGCCCCGTCGCCGTTCCGCACGCCCAATGGCGGCCTTTCTGCGTCTCCATGGTGACGGATAATTAGCAGCCTCCAGGAGAAGGTGGAGAGGGGGTTGGGTTGATAGGTTGCTGGGGCCAGTCTCTGGACTGGTTGGGGAGCTACCCAGAGGGTGGTACCATGGAGCTGCAGCTGGGCCGAGTAGACTATTTGCAGGTAGTGCCGCGTTCGCGCCCCGTTTGGAGAATGGGATGGGGTTGCTGGGGGGGTCTCTCCAGTTAGTCATCTATGAACAGCGGCTGCGTGGAGAAGGCTCTTTTGCCGCCGCCAAGCCCCGATGGTGAGCCGGAGTCTCTCCCCTGGGAGGGGGTTGGGGTCGGTGTCTTTCACCCAGTCGGAGACAAACGCCAGTCGAGACCTCACTGGCTTTAATTGCTTTGTCCTCCCAACACCCTCGCCAGGCGGCGCTGCCCCACTTTGCAGGTGGGGAAACTGAGGCATGGAGAAACTTCTGCGACTTGAAGTCTGCGGCACAAGAGGGAAGTGAGCCTGCCGCATCCTAAGCTAGTGCTGAAGGGCCATCCTCCCTTTCCCTGTGCGCTATCAGCATCTGCTGGGCTCCTCTGTTGGGGCACATGTGTGTTTGATAGCAGAAAACTGTTAATCTTAGGATTCAAAGCCAAGTCTCTTAGTGTTAGAATTTTATGAAACTTTAATGGCCCCAGAAGCTCCCCCCATGAATTTCAGGCTCAAAATAAGTTGTTAGTGTATCTTTAAGCATATCAAGTGTAATGTAAAACTGCTGGATACTAAGGCCTTAGTCCTGCCGAGTGTTTCTCTGTATGGATATGAGTAGTCTTACTAAGTGAATGGGATAATATACCTTTACAGAGCTAAGCACCTGCCTAACTCTGTTCAGTGTCAGGGGCTAATACTGTAATCGTGAATTAAATAGTGCTTGTACATGTTTGTTTATATAGCTATGTGGTCTGGAGCAGTGATGTTTGGGATAACAAACACCAGATGTTATAAAAAGTAATAATAACAATTGAATCTATTATTATAATTAAATATTACACTCTGCCTTAAGTTACTATACAATGAACAGGTGGTGTTTACATCTCTGAAATCAGTACCCCAGTCAGAAGAACTGGTAGACTTGTCAGCAAGTACAAAGCAGGACAAGTCTACTTTACAACTGATCTTTTTAAATGAGAGTTGTGGCACATCATTTTGGCTCTGCAAGCAATTTGGAATTGCTCTTCTTGCTTTCTGGATAGGGGCATTAAATGGCATGAGCACTAATGCTTGAAATGTAAAATAGAGTTCTAGGGCAGGGAATTCCATACAAAGGGTCATTTTTAAACAAATTCACCATCTTTGTATTGTGTGGAATGTAGTGGTTCAAATGTTTGGATAGTCCCAACACAATTCCAGTAGGATTTAGGTTACATGTACCCATTCTGAGGGACATCTATATGGCAGAGTTCTTACTGTAGTGGATTTCTCTCAGTGACCTATCTGTGATTTTTAGTGATTTGTAAATGTTTCTCTTGTGTCCCATATGACTTAATTTAAAAAAAAATGTAAGTGCTGAGACGTTTAATAATGGGTTGATGTTTTCCGATAGGTGGGGGTGACATCTCAGAAGACCATGAAGCTTCTCCCTGCATCTGGACGTAGGGCAACACAGAAGGTAGCTTTCGTTGATACTGGGATACCAATGTTTTGTTTAAAAAGTGATATTTTTTTCCTTTGGAACAGGTAGTGGTGCAAATAATCATTTGTTTCTTTCTATCTGGAAAAATATAGGCAAAGATTCCTGGCTAATTAATTCTGTTTCAAAACCTGTTGATAAAAATCTTTTCTGATAAATTCATGGTTATGATTTCTGTGCGATGAATTAAAGTATCGAAACAGATGAAATATTATGGATTTTCACTTCTGGTATTACATAAAGGATGAGCAATATTAAATACAGTAAAGCCTCTATTTACACTATTTTGACTTGGGCATTACTTGTATTAATGTGAGTTGAAATTGTGGGTGGCAGGGAGCTGGGAACCAGGCAGCTCTTGGCTCCCCTCTACTTGCAGGAGTCAGGAAACTGACCAGTGCAGCAGTGTTGGTCAGTTTTCTGACTCCCCCAAAGAGCTTCCCAGCTCCCCCCAACTTTGTGCAAAATTCTACTTATATATGGTTGCCCAGAGTGCAGCCTACGCGTAAGTCAGGTGTTTACTGTACAGTCATCCCTCATTTAACAAGTACTTTACTAGTGAGTACTCACTAAAATGAGAAACATATACATCTACCTTTAGTCACTATGTGAGTGAACTTCCCCCACTTATATGAGCGGGGTCCCTGGGAGCGGAGCTAGCCAGTGGAGTCCCAGGTGGGGGGTGGGGAGACCCATAGCTGGAGCCTTCTCCCTCCCATCCCTCAGACATGCAGGTGTCTGACTGCCCTTAGGCTGGGGGAAGTGAGGTTGAAGGCTCTTAGCCTGGTTCCCTCCCTTTCAGTGGCGGGTGTGAAACTGATCAGCCATGAGCTGATCAGTTTCCTGGCCCCACAAGCCATGGGGAGACTGGAATCAGCCTCTGGTTTCTAGCTCCTGCCATTCTGGGAGCCAGGAAACTGACCAGCCCCAGTGGTTCCTGGCTCCCCTCCCCTTGCGGGAAAATTCGAGTTGTGCAGGGGTTGCAGGAACAGCGCCGGGTAACTCAAGGGTTTTCTATGTTAGTCCCCCCCAGCCTGCCCCTGAGACCACACCCTCAGCCAGCTTTTAATGCCTCCTAAGGTCCCAAACTGCCCGCAACATTATACACTCCTGCAGCCCCAAACTGCCCTCAGCCTTACAAACCCCCCTGCAGCCCAAACTTCCCCCACTCTTAGACACCCCCTCCCTTGCAGCCCCAGCCTTAGATACTTTGCTTGCAGCCTCTTCATCAGGGCTGCTAGGCTGGGTTGCTCCCCCACCTCTCCTACTCCCAGCAATTAACTCAAATGTTAAGGTTTCAGCACCTAGGCATACCTTAGTTGCTGTTCCTAGTGATGGAGATAGCTGCTGAAAATGGCATTATTTCTATTGATAGATATCTCCCTAAGGCAGCAGTATTGAGAAACTGCAAATGGCTTGTTTAACAGCCACATGCAGTTGGGAACTGCCCAGCTGGCAACCTTTAACAAATCTAATGGGACCCATAGGCTGGGAATCCCTGCTGTACATACATATACTACATGCTAATTCTGGTGCCAAACTATTCAAATACATCAGAAAAGTACTTAAACTCAACTGGTTTATGTCAAGTGACAAGCACTTGGAATGAATTGGAGACCTTTACATATGTTATAGTGGGAATTTAGTCTCGCTGTTATGAGTTTTCACCTGTGAGCAGAAATCTGGGACCCAGTTGTGCTCTTATAGCGAGGGATGAGTGTATATGAAAATAATTTTATCAAAACAATACAATTTTTTTCAAAGAGTCCATTATGTGACAGATGTTCTATAACAACAAATACAAAAAGGGTTGACAGTTAAATAATTGCAAAGAATTTGGTAAACCTCATTGTATGAGGAATAGTGCCTGTGTAGACAGGGAATAGGGGCTATTTCGAAATAAGCCAGAGTGCATCCAAGGACTGTGTTTTGAAGTAGGTTCTATTGTGTCTGGACACTCTGGTTTTGAAACAGATGGGTGTTATTTCAGAATAGCTCTTTCGGAATAGATTATTCTGAAATAACACAGGCTATGTCTACACAGCAATCTGTCCTTATGGCTGTGTCTACACTTAGGAAAAACTTTGAAATGGCCATGCTAATGGCCAAATTGAAGAATACTAATGAGGCGCTGAAATGAATATTCAGTACCTCATTAGCATGCTTGTGGCTGTGGCACTTCGAAAGTACAGCGTTTCACTCACGCGTGGCTTGTCTGCATGGGGGTCCTTTTCGAAAGGACCCGGCAAACATTGAAATCTCCTTTCGAAAAGGATCCCTGTGTGGATGAGCCTCTTCCGAGCAAAACGTGGCACTTTTGAAGTACTGTGGCTGGTAGCATGCTAATGAGGCGCTGAATATTCATTTCAGTGCCCCATTAGAATTTTTCGATTTGACCATTGGCATGGCCATTTTGTAGTTCTTCCTAAGAGTAGATGTAGCCATTATCTGTAAAATGTTGAGTGCTTGTACAATATAATATGAATATTGAAATAGATGGTGATGCTCACTTTCCATATTGCATATGTGCAGACTAATGTAAGGAAAGTTATTCCTTTGTAAAACGTAAACTAATAATCTTCATGGGATTATGCTTATGTGATGTATGTATTACACTTTTGCAGGTTGTCATTGCAGATCATGATGGTGTTGTTACATGTTTTGGTATCAAAAAAGGGGAAGCTGTGGTAAGTTCAATAATTTTTGTAATTGTTTTTTAAAGTTCTTGCTGTACAATTCTTTTACCTGACCCGAATATTTACATAATAAATATTTTAAAGCCTGTTTGTGTTAATGAAAGGAACAGGGAAATGGAAAATAAAATTACTAAGCCCCATGATTCTAGGTCACTCTTCCAAATTCTGTTGTAATGACTTTTTAAATAGTTAATATGTGATATTTAAGTGACTTTAGAATCATAGAGCACTAGAACTGGAAGGGACCTCAAGAGATCATAGAGTCCAGTCCCCTGCCCTCACTTTCTGAGCTAATGATAGGAATTAATAGTGTGGATAGCAAAACATTTAAAAAAAAAAAAAAAAACTTTCCACAGTCTGTATCTTGGTGGTGTAGCTTATTTTCCATGTTCATAAAATCCATTTTTGTTAATAGGCAGGATTCCTCTGGAATCAGAATGCCGTGTGTATGTGGCGCACTATGCGGAAGCTTGCAGTACAGATCTCTGTGCTGTGCTTCAATAAATAGCACGGGAATCTTAAGAATTTTATCTATTAGCTTTGTAGTGCACTGAGCTGATTTATAAAATGCCTGATTTCTTCTATGATATTTAATGAGCTACATATAATAAAACTTCATCAAGTCTATGTATTCTGTAAAAATGACTGCAATTATGCTCTTCTCAAAGTTAATTTGGCATATTTTGTATTTTTTAAAAAACACAAACGTAGCATTGGAATGACTTAGTATCACTTTCCTTTCTGACTTTCACAGCCAGTATTCAAGACGCTGCCAGGGCAAAGAATCACAAGGCTGGAGCTGGGAGGAGCTCTTAATACACCACAGGAAAAAATTTTTGTGGCTGCAGGATCAGAGGTTAGAGGTTTCACAAAGAGAGGGAAGCAGTTCCTTTCATTTGAAACTAACCTCACTGAAAACATCAAAGCTATGTATGTGCAGTATTTTATTTTTCAGTTATTTCATGATAGTATACCTAATATGTTTTTAGTTTTATGAAATAATTTAGGGAGTAATGCAATAGAAAATGTATTCCCCAGCAGATAGCTCAGGATAGTGGTCGTCCTAATGAAGCACATCATAACTATGTGCAGTGTACTACAGTGTTCTGATACTGATTTTTGTCCCACTTGTTAAAAAAATTATGTACTCCTTTTTTCCTTAAAATGAAATACTAAAGGGTGCTTTTTTCCCTGTACAACCAAAAAGTTGTATTGAATTTTTCTGTAAAGATAGTATCTGTACAGAATTTTCATATTGATTCTCTTTCCTTTACCATGAAATAGGCAGAACTCCTGTAAAAGTATCAGTAGCAAGTGGGACAGTGAGCCCCATTACAACTCATTAACTTCTACAGTTGACAGCTTCTAGCCAGCTCCTCTTCATCTGAACCAGCCTTGATGATATCAAGTATTCTTGTCCTTTTGTCCTTCCTTAGCTTTGGGACATGGCAGTTTGATCTTGCAGTACAGTCATTGAGTGCTTGGTGCTTTTTTTGATTTTTCTTTTTTTTATTTCTTTTTCTTATGTTTGGGTCTCTTTGTTTTGATGTTTCAGTAATTTTGTTGAGGCCTGGGCTGTTAGGGTTCTTTTTTTGTGGGTTCTGTGGGAATAGTTTGGAGCTTGGACGAGTCAGGGAAGGAATGTAAGTAGTTTTCTCAACCCTTTTGGGAGGAAGAAAAACCATTCAGTAAGGAATCTTTGTACCTTAGCTGATCGGGTACTGGAATGGGATTTGGAGAACTAGATTCTGTTCCAGACCTTGCTTCTGATTTGCTGTGTCTAGAGCAGCCGCTATGCCAAGACCAGGATTTCTCCAGCCCCCAGTTGGAACATCCCACCTGCTGTGCACTCAGGGCCACCACAGAGACTTCTCCAGCCTGATTGGAGCAAACCCCCCAGTGCATGCCTGGGTCTGCTGTGGACAGGGGCTGCTCTGACCATATTGGAGTGCCCTCCACCTGCGGCAGCACTGTGGGCCGGGACACTCCAGCCGGGCCGAGGCATCCCTGGTCCCTGGCGTGCCACCGCAAGTAAGGGCGCACCTGCCTGGATGGAACAGCTGCTTTCTGTGGCCTCCTCAGCCATGTCCTTCCTTTGCCATACCTAACGTTTAACTGATTAACTAATTACATAGGATTTTACTCTTAATATTGCTGCCCTTAGGAGCTAAAAGCCTTAAGAACCCAAGAGTTGTGCCTGATCCATACTATGTTGCTGAGACCAAGAAATGAGAACCATATAAGTAAAACATTGGAACTCCAGAGTGACCTCATATTCCTTATTAAGGATCATATTCAGGGGTAGAATGACGTTGTCCACAGCAATACTTTTTAAATGTACCTTACCTTGGAAAAGAACCACTACTGGACATGTTTAATACAGTGGTGAGATGAGAGGAAATACATCCCTCATTTATGATGCACAAGAAAAAACTTAAGGCCCAGTACAAATAAAAATTGAGTATTTCACGTCTCATGTTGCCAGTGCAGTATCAGGATTAGAAACAAATTAAAGTACAAGTATCTGTATTGGTTCAGGCATTGGCCCATTACTGTTTTTTTTTTATAAGGGACTAATATCACTGATAAGTGTGTGCAGTTAAGTTTTGCATTTGGCTGTACATATATATGACATGTTTCAAAGGAAGTACAATTGTGGCTAACTGATAAGAACATTCTAATGTGCCAGAAAGCCATCTAGGTTTATTTTGCACCAAAATGTTATATTTTAATCATTGTTTGTTTGTCTGTAAAATATTTAGATTTTTACAGTCACTAACATTAGTAAAATGTGAATTACATAGTATGGATTAAAAAATCAGGGCTTGTCCACACAGTGAGGCAGTACATGCTAAATGATGTGATTTCTCACCTGGTCCATAAAAATTCCTTGTTGTCCTTGAAGATGATGCTGTTCAAAATGCAGCACTGAATTCAAGTGTACTAGGGAACTTTTAGCTCACAACAGCAAGGTCTGCATAGAACAGCCAATATGTGTGTAGTGCACCCTGTAGACATGCCTTCAGAGGGTGGATGCTCATCATTTGGAAGTTACTTCTGTTTCTACAAACATATATATTTCTGTAAACCATATCCAGCTATAACATGTTCATACATGGGGCCTTTTATGAACCCACAAATGAGACAGAGACCTTCAAGCTAGGGATATAAAATCCTGTTAGCCAATTTCATGGGGGAAGTGGGTCTGGGGGGGGCTGTTTCAGCTGGGCTGAACAGGGGTTGCTCCACCCAGGTTGGAGCACCCCTACCTGAGGCTGCTGAGGAACAGGGCTGCTGTAGCCAGACTGGAGGGGGCCTTGCCAGTTAACCATGACCAGTAAGTCTCATCCATTTAGGGCAGTGGTGTGAACCTTTTTTCAAACACAACTCCCGTGTTTTATTGCACTTGTGTCACGACTCCTGAGTTAAGTCCCATCAGCCCCAGCCCCTCTCCCTGCATATCCAGATTTAATCTTCCTCAGAGCATGAATGTAGCTCCTCTTTGCATCCACTGCTCCCTTGACACTGGTTCCCCCTGCCTTCTCCTTCTCTGAGTGGCTCAGGCAGGCTCAGCTGCCCCTCCCTCCAGCTCTCCAGCAGGCTTTCCCCATGTGCAAGGTGGGCAGCTCCCTGCTTTGCTAGTTGACTTCTGTGGGGCTCCCTGCTCTGTCAGCTTTCTCCTCTGGGGAGGGGCCCCCTGCCCTGCTGGATGACTTCTGCAGGGCTCCATGCTGCAGCTCACTGCTCAGCTGCTCCAGAGGCTGCTGCAACTTTAAAAAACCCTTACATTCCACTTAAGCTGTGGCAGCCTCTGGAGCACCAAAGGAGTCAATGGCAGAGGTGCTTGGAGCCACAAGTGGCTCTTTAAAGCTCCGCCTGCGGCTCTGGAGCTGAAGCCCCCCCACGAAGACATCCACGACCTCCAAGAGGGTCATGACCCAAGGTTGTGCACCACTGATTTAGGAAGAGGCTTACGGATTAGACTGGGGTAAGCAACCAGAAGAGCAAAAAGAGCAATTTTTTTCGAGTTTGGTAAAAACTCGATAATTCAAGAGCCGCAATGCATGTGAGTGAGATGGTCCTTAATAATGTCAAACCATAGTTTGTAACCCCTATATTAAGAACAGCACACACACAATGATTTGTAATGCGATACATGCTTACTACAGCACATTGACAAAACTTTTACATATTCCATTTCCTCACACTTTACATGTGTGTCTGTACTATTTTCCTGACTTTCGCTCCTGAACCCACTTTAATTATGAGTAAATAATGCCAATCTTACTACATGATTACTTTTCTGTCTTACAACGTATGTTTCTTTTACAGCAGCAATGCCACAAGCTTCCTTTTTATTTTCCAAATCAAGACTTTATTAGTAACACAATCTAAACACAGATATGGTACCATATCCCAAAATGCACTGCACCTGTTAAAGCAGGGGGTTACCCAACAATTTGAGATCACAAGCTGTTTGCTGTTTAGATGTGAGTTCATTGTTGGGTTTTTAGACATTCACTGTTTATTGAAAATAATCAGGAGGATTTTTTTTATTTTATTTTGTTTGCAATTATAGGCCACATCTACATCATCCTGGTCTTCGGCCCTGCTACCAGCAGAGCTAGGCCAATCGGGGTTTCTGGAAGTTGTAGATGGCTTCTTATTTGCCTACTCATGTGGCTGATTAGCATAGCTGCACGAGATCTCTCTGTTGGCAGAGGGTGGTACCAGCAGTAAACATGCTGCATGGATGTGCCTTTGCCAGCTAAAGCCCATGCGATCCTGTCTGATCGTGTTCTGGGGGCCATTCTGTTGAGAGGCTGGGCAGTCTGGCTGCTCTCTGACAGAGTAGATCGAAAGAGCGATCCACTTTGGCATCTGACCACAGATATCTTCCACCAGTCACTGCTGTCGACAGATTGCTCTAGCCTAGACTAGAGCAATCTGTGTAGTCCAGTCTGAGCCTTTAGCTCAGAATCTGTTAACTCAATTGTTGTTTTTGCTTTATAGTTAATCTTCAGTCTTTTAGTTCTTTTTAAATGATCCTACAGTGTCCAAAAGGGCAAATGCTAACATTTTAGTTTTCTACCCCCATTTTTTTCAAACCTTTTACTGAACTCTTTCTTGCTCATCTTTCACCAGAATGTAGTCTTTATTTGCCATAAACCGCCTCCCCCCCAAAAAAAAAACCCACCAAATATCCCAGACACCTTGCTTGTATTGTGCTTTTACAAATGTATCTTTAAAAAAATATTTAACTACTTCTTTTGAGATGCACATGAAATTTTTATTTTCTCCCCCATCCTATTCTGAAAGGCTCAGGAAAAACTCTGCCTGAATGTGCTTTAATTCAGAGAACATGTTTTAAAAAAATAATTTTCTCTTTAAATTTACATTGTGAAGTGTATACGTTAGGCCTGTTTATCATTTGTTGTCTGCAAACCATTGTGCAGAAATGAAAATAAAGTATTGAAAAAATAAAGGAAGGTAAACTGTACAATTTTGTATTTTGTAGGAAATAAGTTTTAATCTGTATATTCTGATTAATTGTTCATTATTTTGCTCATTAAGGTGCTGAGCAAGCAGACAGATATGTGTGTAAGTTTATCCACATGTATTGGGTCCTAAGAGACTATCACTGTAACTTTAAGTGATGAGAAAATTAAATATTTTTCTTCTTCTCAGGCATATATCCGGAGCAGATCTCTTTCTTTGTGCAAGCTACATCTATAATCATTACTGTGACTGCAAGGACCAGCACTACTATCTGTCAGGAGATAAAATTAATGATGTCCTCTGTCTTCCAGTAGAAAAACTGTCTCGCATTACACCAATATTGGCATGTCAGGATAGAGTCCTTAGAGTTTTACAGGTTAAAAATATTTTTGGTCACTTTTTTTCATTGGTACCATACAACCTCTCTAATCCACTTAAATAATTAAAGATGCCTTTAAATTATTGAATTTTGTGAAATGTTGGGTAAGCATGCTCAATTTTAAAATATCAAACATCATGAAGTATCCTTTTTTTATTGCTTCATTATGGTACTTCTCAATATACTATAAATCTACAGTATATCTTCTAATGAAGTAGACTACTGTTTCTACAATTACTTCTGAGAAGTGAGATGAGAGTGCTGTTTTTAGAAGAATTAACATTTGTAGGCTAGTAAGGCATCAATTAGTGAAATTCTGCTAAAAGGAATGGTTAAGTATGTACTTGTTTAGGCCCTGATCCTGTATTTTACTCATACGCATAGTTAAATGAAGCAATAGTTTCTTACAACGTTGATTTTATTTATTTAATGGCACTACTTACGTGAGTATCAGAGGTAGCGAAGTTAGTCTGTGTCTTCAAAAACAGCAAGGAGTCCTGTGGCACCTTATAGATAAATAGATAATTTGGAGCATAAGATTTTGTGGGTAAAGACCTGCTTTGTCAGATCTACGAGTGGGGGGATTTCAGAGGAGGGTATAAAGAAGGAGTCTCGGTCAAGGGGAGGGCTGGAGTTGACAAGCTCTCTTCAGTCACAGAGGGTGTGGCCATTAAGGCTATGTCTACACTTGGGCAAAATTTCGAAAGAGCCATGCTAATGGTCAAATCGGAGAATACTAATGAGGTGCTGAAGCGAATATTCAGTGCCTCGTTAGCATGCTGCCAGCCCTGGCACTTCAAAACTGCTGCGTTTCGACTGTGCTTGGTTCATCTACAAGGGGCCCTTTTTGAAAGGACCCTGCAAACGTTGAAAGTCCCTTATTCCTATCGGAATAACAAGCCTCACGTGGTCGAAATGCAGCACTTTCGAAGTGCTGTGGCCAGCAGCATGCTAATGAGGTGCTGAATATTCATTTCAGTGGCTCATTAGTATTCTCCGATTTGGCCATTAGCTTGCCCCTTTCAGAATTTTGCCCTAGTATAGACAGAGCCCAAGAGAGGAAAAATCAAGTCAGTTCAGTCAGGGAGGATGTGGCCCATTATCAGTAGTTCATGTGGAGGTGTCATAATGGGCCACATCCTCCCTGACTGAACTGGCTTGATTTCTCCTCTCTTGATGCTCACAACTCCACATGAGCTGCTGATTAGTGGGCCACATCCTCTGTGACCTTGTCAGCTCTGGCCTTTCCCTTGACTGAGACTGTCTCTTTATACTCTCTTCTGAAACCCCCACTCATGCATCTGACGATGCAGGCCTTTGCCCACAAAAGCTTATGCTCCAAATTATCTACTTACATGAGTAACTTTTAAGGATGTGTTTTGTAGGGGTGGCGCTTAAATCGTATAAAATGTACTTTCTCATTTTGAATAAATCATTTCATCAGATCTAAGTTTAATTATGTTTATGATTTATAGATATACAGTACAAGCTTTGTTATCTGGCATGCATAGGGAATGGGGGATGCTGGTTAATCAAATGTGCTGGTTATTCAAGCTTTTTCACCAAGCTCAAAATAAGCTTAAATGAAAAACTGTACTTTACACTATACCTTTTAACACTACTACTGTATACAGGACACTCATCCCTCGCGAAATGAGCACACTTATTTCCCAACTTTATGCTCGTAGGCAAAAACTCATAAGAGCGACACTAAATTACCATTAAAATACACATAAAAGTCTCTGGTTCCTAGTGCTCCTAATTTGATGAAGGAGTGCCAGCAGATGGTGCTGCTTTTGAAAGGTAAGTGAACCTTGGGTTTGGGGGTTGGGGAATGTTAAAGGCTGGGGGCAGTTTGGGGCCATGAGTGGGAGGAAGGTTTGAAACTTGGTGGTGGGTTGGATCTGTGGGGCAGATGGTTTGGGTTCATGGGGGCAGGAGGGGTGGTTCAGGCTGCTGCAGGTTGGGCCCATGGGGCAGGTGGGGAGTTGTTAAGGCTGCAGCAGTTTGGATGTGTGGGGCTGGTGGCAGGGGGGAGAGGGGGTTCAGGCTGCAGTGGTTTGGGTGTACGGGGCTGGGGGGTGGTGTTCAGCCTGCGGTGGTTTGAATGTGTAGGGCTGGTGGTGGGGGTCAGGCTGTGCAGGGCTGGCGAGTGGGGGTCAGGCTGTGGCAGTTTGGGGTCTGCAGGGCTGGCAGTGGGGATCAGACTGGCGGTTTGGGTATGCGGGACCAGTGGTGGGGTTAAGGCTGCAGCAATTTGGAGTCTGCGAGGCCGGTGATGGGGGTCAGGCTGTGGTGATTTGGGGTCTGTGGGGCTGGCGAGAGAGTCAGGCTGTGGTGGGTTGCAGCTGCGGGGAGGGGTTTAGGCTTGTATTAGCTGGGGGAGTTCACTCATCCAGTGAACAAAAGAAAGTATGTATGTCCCTCATTTAAGTGAGTACTCGTAAGTTAAGTACTTGTTTGATGAGGGATGAGTGTATTGTAATTTACTGCTCCTCTACTGCCTCAGGGTTATCAAAACAAATGTGACTTTTGCAGATGCTGGAAAATGATGATGGATAGCTATCAGAATTTTTCCAGAAGAGGAAATTGTCTTGGTGTCTATGGCAGATACTGGTTAACCAAATGTTGCAGATATTAAAGTGACGGATAACAAAGCTTTTACGACAGATCAGGAAAGGGATCTTGGAGTTATAGTGGGTAGTTCTCTGAAGACATCCACACAGTGTGCAGCGGCAGTTAGTAAAGCAAATAGGATGTTAGGAATTATTAAAAAAGGGATCGATAATAAGACAAAAGATATCATACTTCCCCTATATAAAACTATGGTATGCCTACATCTTGAGTACTGTGTGCAGACGTGGTCTCCTCACCTCAAAAAAGATATATTGGCATTAGAAAAGGTACAGAAAAGGGCGACTAAGATGATTAGGGGTTTGGAACGGGTCCCATATGGGGAGAGGCTAGAGAGACTGGGACTTTTCAGTCTGGAAAAGAGGCGATTGAGGGGTGATATGATAGAGGTATATAAAATCATGAATGGTGTGGAGAAGGTGAACATAGAAAAATTATTTACCTTTTCCCATAATACAAGAACTAGGGGACACCAAATGAAATTGATGGGTAGTAGGTTCAAAACTAATAAAAGGAAATTTTTCTTCACACAGCGCACAGTCAACCTGTGGAACTCCTTGCCAGAGGAGGCTGTGAAGGCCAGGACTCTATCAGGGTTTAAAAAAGAGCTCGATAAATTTTTGCAGGTTAGGTCCATAAATGGCTATTAGCCAGGGGTAAAGTATGGTGCCCTAGCCTTCAGTACAAGGGCAGAAGATGGATGGCAGGAGATAAATCACTTGATCATTGTCTTCTGTTCTCCTTCTCTGGGGCACCTGGCATTGGCCACTGTCGGCAGACGGGATGCTGGGCTGGATGGACCTTTGATCTGACCCAGTATGGCCATTCTTATGTTCTTATGTACTGTATATGAAAGCTCATTACATCATTTATGCACGAGTGGTACATAAATTTTCAGGTTAAGTTTCCATAAAACTGAGTTTAAAAGATCTGGAAATATATATATTTTTTAACAATTTTTTCTAAATTTTTCTCTGTGTTGCATTTGTATAAACATCACTGTTGTTTTGAAAGACTACCACCACAACCATGCAGAATTTGGACAACTGACATTTATTCGTTTTTTCAGAGAGGTAGCCATGTTAGTCTGTAGCTTTGGGAACAACAAAAAGTTTTGTGGCACCTTATAGACTAACAGATATTTTGGAGCATAAGCTTTCATGGCCAAAGACCTGCTTCATCAGATGCATGAGTGGAAGGAGGAGGTTTCAGAGGGGTATTTAAAGAGTACGGTCCCAGTAAAAAGGAGGGCCAGAACGCACACGCACACACACAAAAGCAGAATGCACACACCTATGCAATTTTAAGTACTTCTAATGAATTTTTGGATGTTTTAGAAACTCTCTTCCCTTTATTTTTAGGGTTCCGATTTGCTTTATGAAGTGGAAGTTCCTGGACCACCTACAGTTCTCGCCTTGAACAATGGAAACGGTGGTAACTAGATCTTAAATACATTTCAGGGAAATACTTATATATTTTAAATAAAAAATATACAAACCTGCATATCTTATTTACAAATATTGTAAAACCTTGATGAAACTGGTTTGGAAACTGGTGTAAAAGTGCAAACAGGATGACAACCCTGACCGTGCAGGGTTGTTTCTTGTAATAGTTTATATATCACATTTGGCAGCTTTTGATAGCAGTGTGACTGATGTAAGTTTTATGTTAGAAAAGTTCTAATTGGTTCAGAATGTGTTCACTCCACGACATCATAAAACGTGTTGGAAATTATTCAGCTATTAAACACCTGCTTTTAAATATATTTGACACATTAAATCTTTTCTTTGTGGAAACTTCAAAAGAAAGTAGCCATTCTTTTCACCTGTCATTTGAGAATCTGTTGTTAATTTTGCCTTTTTAGTTAAAATAAATCGGCTTAATAGCTCATTGGCAATCTAGAATTGCTCTGATTAAGAGACAAAACAAGTTTCCTTTGAATTCTTCTATTCAGAATTTTATATATGTAAAGGTCTATTTTTCATGTAGAAATTTAACTAGCACTAGGGTTACTCAGTGCAGCTTTTGTCCCCTTCAGGCAAGAGTGGCAAGTGTGAGAGACTGACCTATGCTAACTTAACTCCTGGTGTAAACTAGTACTAGGTTGATAGAAGAATTGTACCATCACCTTTGCTACTATCTCTCGTGGAGGCGAATTCCCTATATCAATGGGAAGAGCCATCCTGTCAGTTTGGGTATTGTTAACACCAGTGTTTCTTAAACTTCTTGAGATCATGGAACACCAAACAATAATACTTTGTATGTGGAACACCAATTACATTTTTTTTCAAAATAAAAAATATTCTTCAAAATAATAGTGTTGTCAGATCAAAAATAAAACAACACAATCTCAAACAGCAACATATGCAGCAAAAATAAATGAAAATAGTTTAATCAAGTATCATAGCAATGAATAAGTAACATTGTATCTGGTTTTAATGACAGAAAATATGTACCATCAATGTATGATATCAAAAAAGTGTCAGATGCTCACGTCTCACCTGCAAGTTGTTCATGGAACACCAGTGCTGAGGAATGTAGTTTAAGAAACACTGGCCTATGCTCTAAGTGGATAAAATATAGCCCACCATGAGTCTGTAGGCTGGAGGAAATGTCCTCCAGCTCTGTAGGACACTCAGGCAGCCTACCTGCCTACTGTGGTCCCAGTGATGCCACTCTCAGAAGGGCCATAGCCAGAGGCTGCTGGCAAGCGTGTCTCTTGGTGCCCTTTGGTAATTGGTGGATTGGGTCTTGGCTTGCTGACCCTGCCCCCAGAACTATCTGCATGGAGTGGTACATGCTAGTGTAGGCAGCATGTGGCAACTCACTGCCCTTTACTCCCCATGTGCCGCTCAGATGTGCTTACCAACAGCAGCAACCATCAGCTTCTCTTACTAGTTCTTTGCAGAAACTGTGAAGAATGTCCTTACTCTAATGTATTCAGTATTTATATGATTAATGTCCTGCACCTTTTATATTAACAGCTGTTGAGCTCGTGAGATGCACACATGTAAGAACAGCAGGAATGAACAATTCATTAAAATATCCATAGTTCTCAAAATGTTTGAGTGTCCATTTCCTGAAGTTCTAGCCTTGTTTCTACCAACTGTATTCTGAAAAAGTCTGGTACCTCTCTTGCAGAACATGAATTTGAATATTTTGTGATTCATACACTTCATTCCTCGGGAAAATGTTGAAGAAAAGACTTAAGTCCGTAAAATATTTGAGTAATTTAAAACATAATAAATAGATGTAAAAAATAGAACCAGTATAGTACTTGTATTGCTTAGGTGATTCCGGAGAAGAACTTCTGTTTGGAACATCTGATGGGAAACTTGGACTCATTCAGGTTTCAAGTGCATCCCCAGTACATAAGTGGGAAATCAGAAATGAGAAAAAGAGAGGAGGTACGTATCTGGGTAACCTCGCCAAATCTTTAGCCTTCCATTGTGGCCTTGTATATATGAAATAAGTAACTAGTAAGTCTCATCATACTTATGAGCATTTTTTGTGATGAGGTAAATATTTTGAAGATACATTGCAATTTTGCATGTATTTTTATAGTAAATTCAGTACTCTGCTCTGTTACTTCTGACCTCTTCAACTTGGTTTTCTCCCCCCCTCACACCACTTCCTCATACAGGTTATTTTCAGTTTTCATTTAGTATGCTTTTGTTTTACTATTTTAAGATGACATTTAAAAAAAAACTTATTCCTTTACATTATTTTATATATAAAATTTGACCATCACCTGTAAATATGATTGTACTTATAATTCAAACACAAATGCCATGTATTTTCAAACTTACAGTATCTTGAATTCTCCCCAGAGCAGAGATTATTACTGTTCTTGGGTAATATATTTTGTCACTTTTTATCTGCTTTCAGCCTGAGGATAGGACAGAGTTCTTTTTGAAGCTCCACTTTTCTTAAATTTGCCCATAATTATTGCTGTGGATTGCAGGATGTTGGCTTCTTTTTATGATTAGAATGCTGCCTCAGCAGCCGTTCAAGTGTTGTTCCCCGGAAAGGGGGAGGACCGTGAATAGAACCCAGTTGTTTCATATGCCTGTAGATTATGTTGCTATGTTTATTCTTTTATTTCTCAAAACTATTTTTAATAAATTCCTTATTATGACCTCATTTTTCAAATATGAATAGTGATTTCGATTTTGGGTGACCATAAGATCATTTAAAGGGGCCTGGATCTTAGATATGGTTTGTAATTCTTTATAATTGATTTTGATTAAGTATTTTTATTTCTGTACTTTGCATTGGAATATAGTTCTGTTTTTTACATAAGTAGTCCTGTACATTTTCTCATAATAAATTGATGAAGCTTCTTATTTTACTTAAAAGTAAGAAAGTTCTTCAGTGAAAACCTTACAGACTTACCAAGAATGCTCTTTTTTTTTTTTTTTTTCAAGAGAAGAATGACTTATCATGCACTATAATCCTTTTTTTGCATGGAGTATTTTGCAGATTATTCACTGAGAGACAAAAGATTTAAATGAGCAGTCCATTTGTTGTGCATAAGAGGGGTTTTTCTTTATTTTTAGGTATCTTATGTATTGATAACTTTGACATTCTGGGTGATGGAGTTAAGGAATTACTTGTTGGCAGAGATGATGGTGTATTAGAAATCTATAACTTTGAGAGCACAAATGAGCCTGTTCTTCGATACGATCACGTAAGTATAATATTGGAGGTTTTTCTTAGCACAGCTGAGAGGGCCAAATCAGGGCACATTGCTTAAAACAGGGCTACTAACAGCCCAAGCCAGGGGATCCTCCATTATAAGGCAAACCAAACCAGTCACAAAGAGCACTTCTGTTTCCATACTGGCTAAGAAGAAAAAAGCCGTCAAGTGGCACTTTAAAGACTACCAAAGTAATTTATTAGGTGAGCTTTCATGGGACAGACCCACTTCTTCAGACCATAGCCATACCAGAACAGACTCAATATTTAAGGCAGAGAGAACCAAAAACAGTAATCAAGGAGAAGTCATGCAAACAATTCCCTTGTTCACTTCAGCTTCCCCTGTACTATCACAACCAGTAGCCCTCCTTACACAGATGAGAGGTTATGAAAACCAAACTCGCCAAATGCAAACAGGTTCTTCTGATCCCACAGCACTAGCCACATTCCCAGGTCAATGTATACCTCAGATCTTACTCAAAGGAGCATGCTGTACTCATCCTTTATAAACAAAAATCTGCAGGTTTATTAATAAGAAAGAAAGAATAGATTGAGAGTAAAATTGTTAAAGCAATCAGATTACATACACTAATCACAAAGTTCTTGATGCAGGCCTGCAGCAGAGCTGGAACAGACTGCTATCTTAAAAGTCTCTGGAGTATATACTTTGTTAGGATGGGTCATCAGTTCTCCTGGGCCCAAGTTCATACCAAAGATACTTGTGAAGTGATGAGCTGGAACGGAGACAAAAATAGGGAAGCTCTCAGGGTCCTCTTTCTACCCTTGCCCATGTCGAGGGAATTCCATGGTTTTCCCTGTGTGGAGCCTGTCACATGGGCAGGTCACCTGTCCAAGTCCTTTTCAGGCAATCAGCCATGGCTGGTCTGATGGATTGAATGTTCACAGTCAAATTCCTCAGATGTTGATTGGAATTTGATAAGGCCCTTTGTCTGTCAAATACAAGTGCAGAGTGAATACTTATAATTCAAATATAAAATGATGCATGCATATGAGCAGTAAAAACAATGGGAGAATTATAACCTTTCTGTAGACACCTCACTTGGCCCACTTTGCACAAGATTGGGTGCAAACATAGAACAGTGGTTGCAACAATGTTTTGCAGGTTCATCTTAAAATCCAATAATGTCATAGTAAGCTCATAACAGGGAGTGTCCTTTTCATAGGGGATATTTTAAACCTCTTTGCTTACAATATATTCATTTCCTGATTTGACACTGGCTTTAGAGCTAGGTGCCTGGTCAGCAGCCTTCCTCTCTTGGCTGCCAGCTCTGAAGGCAGTGCCCTTGCCAGCATCAAGGCAGAAGTGACAGTAGCAATCCCATGGCCCACCTATAATAGCCTTGATACCCTTCCCATCCTGACCGTCTTTTGGGTCGGGACCCCTACCCTTAGGCCACTAAATTTTGGGTGTAAATATCTGAAAACATGATATTGACTAATTTTAACCTACCCTGTAGCAGTGAAATTGACCAAAATGCACACTGAGTTTAAGGGCTTATGTTATTATACAGCTAAACAAATGGTACATCATAAATACATATTTGCATGCTCTTCTTTGATTATTGTTAAACCATTTTATTTAAATTTATTTATTTAAATGGTCTGCAGTTGTGCTTTCTGCATGGTATAGCTGTATCCTGTCAAAGAGCCTTTAAGGTGGTTTGTTCAGTGCTCTGCTTTGTTTTATTTTTATGCATGTGTGGCAATTACAAAATTGACCAAGGACTCACCATAACTGATATGAATTTAAGATGTCATTTGTATGTTAAAATTGTATTCTTCCATGTGTTTGGGTTTCTACCATTACAAAAGCAGTATGCTAATATTTGAGAAACAGAAAGTGAAACAGGCCAGTTGGTTTGAATGAAATGCTAAAATTAAACGGTACAATTGGTGAAAATAAATTTTGATAGTTCTCTCCCTCTTTTTTTAATTAATTTTAAGATGGTGTTACTATCTTAGGTTAGCAAAACAATCAAAACAACAGCCACGCAAACAAAAACCATCCTCAAAACTTTAAAATATTGTTTTTCTTTTTTCTTTTTTTTTTTTTTTCCTGTAAATGAATGGATCCTTAAAGGCTATACTTTCCAGTATGGCTATATTTGTTAGTAATTGACTATGTTTAAAGAGGTGGATTTAATTCAATCTTCTTTCCTTCCAGCACATTCTGGTAGTTACTGTAGTTACTGTTTGGAAGTTAGACTATGCATCAAGATTTTAGTTTTTATAAACCATGTCCAAGTATGTCTTCCAAGACACAGTAGCACCAAAAATATATGTGCTGAAACACAGTAACAGGTAATTAAATATTTCATATCCTTTCAAGCTGTTGTGCATCTGAATAGAATTTCTGCACAACAAATTAAAAAAGGGGAAGAGTGTTTGTTTTTTCTTTAAACAGTGGTCTTAAAAATGAATTAAATGATGTGTCTTCTGAGTTTTTCTGTTTTCTGTTTTTAGGCCTTATCGGAGAGCATCACATCTATCCAGGGTGGCTGTGTGGGAAAGGATGGGTATGATGAAATCTTAGCATCCACTTATTCAGGTAAGTTGTCTATTAAACATTTGAAGTATTTTCGTTATCAATATTTATAATGATTAGCCAAACTCTGCTGTTACTGGAGCTGTGCTTTTATTAATGCAGTAAACTCTTTAAGATCCGGCATCCACAGGACTGGGAGGTTGCTGGATAATCAAATGTTCTGTTTAATTAAGAGTACTCACTCTGGATAAGAGAGCAGAGGATCCTGCCAGCTGCACTCAGACGCAGCACAGAGGGCTGCCTCCCCATCCCTAGCAGGGCTGGGCATTGCTTTTCCTCTTTGTACACAAACCGCAGGCTCTGATGCTGCTTCTCCATGGTCCTGCCCAGTGTCCACTGATCAGAACTGCGTGGCTGTGAGTCATGCTGGTTATTCAAGAGTGCCAGTTAATCAAATAGTATTCTGGCACAAAATTCTCTACTTTTAAAAAGCTTCTAAGTGGGGGGGAAAAAAATCTTATATTTTAAATTGCATTAAAGCTCTGTGGCTGTCTGTATGAGAGGCTTTTCCTGGCAAAAGTGGAATTTTGTTAGGAAAAACCACAGAGGGTCTACACGCAAAATGTGCTTTGTCGACAGTTTGTCAGCAAAACCCAGCACATCCACTGGCAGCGTTGTACCTCTCCCAGCTGAGGTATAATGCTTCTGCCAACAGTGTATTGTCAAGAAAACAGCTGTGTAGGTGCTTCTTGGCTCCTTTTGTGGACACAGTAGTCCTCTATGGCGCCTACCAGTTGGAGACCAGAGGCACCTTTCCCACCACAAGCACAGCTCTATGGCCTGTGCCTCTGACTGGTCGTAAAAGCACAGGGAGTCCCAGAAACTCCATGGAGGAAGCTGGAGGCAAGGCTGCAGGTTGGCAGCATGCGTCCAGTTCCACATCCTGGGAGCCACTCCCTGCACTTCATAAAATGATACAGGCTGCCCAAGACCCTTCTGCCCCCTCCCAGGATGCCAGAGGTAGTCTCAAGACCCACCCCATGGCACCAGGAGGTGGGCCCCTTCTTGGTCCAGCCCATGGCTCTGGGTTCTGCTTGCCCTCTGGGCTGATGAGCAAGTCCTCCTGGACCCCAGTGCCAAGTGATGTAGAGCCTCAGGCTACTCCCGCGTCACTGGAGCCCTGGCCAAGCACAGCCACCCTGCCTGCACCCTCAAATGGAGGATGGGGGGGTGAAGGTGAAAGAGCTGTGCTAGGGCTATGTGTGTGCCCAGGATGCACAGTGAGGACAGGGAGCAGAGATGGCCACCTGCCCCTATTTTGACGAGCTGGACTACCTCCTCAGGGGCAACGATGGCACACGCAGCCAGGAGACCATTGACAATGGGGAGGAGCCCTGCTCCAATGGAGGTGGTGAGACAGGACCTGGGAACCCCGCTGGAGCCAGCCCAGGACCCCTGCTCTCCCTACAGCTGCACTGTCTGAGGGCCAGGCCAGCCCACCACCGTGCAGCCAGGCAGCCCCAGGAAGGAGCTGGAGCCGGTGCTGGTGGGAACCAGAGCAGCACCCCTGTAAGACAGCACCCCACCACCACCAGCGTGTGCCCTGTAGCCGGAGGGGACATCGCTGCCCTGAGGACGGCGGCCTTCAGACCTACATGGCCACTCTTTGATGGCAAAATGATATTTTGGAGCTGCAGCAGGAAGAGGAGTGGGAGTGGGTGTGGGCCTCAGACCAGTGGCTAATCTCGGGTGACCGCCTTTTGGACCTTGTGGTGGCCTGGCTGTCCCAGACAAGCTTGCCAGTGGCCCCTGCCGCTCCCCTTGCCCCTGCTGCCATTGTTTCCCCCTCCTGCCCCAGTCCCCCAGACCCCATGTCCTTCTCCAGTCCCTGCTGTGGGTAATGGACATGGCTGGCGCTACGGCTCTGCTTGCCCTCCCCAGCCATGCTCTCCCCCGTAGCAGCTCCCCTACCTCTGTACCTCCCCATGATGCCAGCCCCGATGGGACCAATGTGGGATCCCGTGGCTGACATGACTCGCAGCCCTCTATCTCCTCCCTGGAATAAGGCCCCTCTGCTCTCAGTTGAGATTCCTCCCCCATCCCAAGCCCCTTCCAGACTCGCTCTATATAGTCTGGCACATTGGACCTAGTAAATAGTTCTGTCACAGATTTTTTATAAAGTTTTATTTTGGTAGTAAATGTTTGTTTTAAGCACCACCCCCACATTCCTCCTTGTTGGGGAGGCAAAGAGAGGGGTGGTGGTTGGGAGGGGTAGGGCTGCAGGCCCAGGGCGCCCCCGGAGGTGCCCTGGGGAGGGTCATTGAGGGCTGCAGAGGAAGTTCTCCCGCAGGGGTCCCAGATGTGCTACTCATCCCCAGGCACTTGTTGGCTGGGGGCCGCACCCAGCTGTTCTTAGGGGCCTCTGCCATCTGCTACCCATTCCTGGAGGAAATTCTCCCCCTTCCATTCCACCAGGTTGTGGAGGGGGCAACAGGCAGCCACAACATAGGGGACATTCTGTTCCCCCAGGTCCAGCCAGGTCAGGAGGCAATGGAACCTCCCCTTCAAGCACCCAAAAGTGCACACCACTTGGCTCATTGCCTGGGTGAGGTGGGCATTGAATAGTTCCCTGTGTGGGGTCCAGGAGCCCTGTGTAGGGCCTCATCAGCCATGGCAGGAGTGGGTAGGTTGCATCCCCCACCATGCACAAAGGCACCTGTGTGCCCCCGACAGATCGGTCTGCTTTTATGTGGAGATGTGATCTATCAACAGAAGTTTTGCCAGGAAATTTCTTCCAACAGTCACTTCTGTCAACAGAGGCTTCTTGTGTAGATGTAGCTTGTTGGTTTTCATTTATGTCTACTTTAGGCAGTGTCTACACTAGCTCCCAGCTTCAAAGGGAGCATGGTGAGAAGGGCATTGGAAGATTACTAATGAGGTGCTGCGATGTATATGCAGCACTTCATCAAGATAATTCTCCCCTGCAGCAACTTCAAAGTACGGAGTGGGTGAGCCACGGCTACATGCAAGCTGGCACTTCGAAGCTTAACACTTCAAAGTTGCTGAGGGAGACAGTTAGCTTAATGAAGTGCTACATATGTACTTCAGCACTTCATTAATCTCCCAGCACCCTACTTACCATGCTGCCTTTTGAAGTTGGGAGCTAGTGTAGACACAGCCATAGTGTACTACAGCAGTTGGTTATTGTCTGGTATAAGCAGCTGTATAACTGTGATGAGTACATTAAAATATTTAGGCTTTATACATTATGGAATTGTTTACAGCTTCATAATTTTAAAATTATGGATATTATCATTTTTTGTCCTTTTCTGTGTTTTCCATGTCCCTCTTAGTCACGGATATTCATCTTGCTAGATGTGTTAACAGCTTTGTTTTTTTGCTTCTTTTGCCTTCTCAACAGTGCTGTTTTTTTTTTTTTTTGGAGTTCTCAAAGCAGCCATTTTTGAGAAATCAGAAAAACAAGATTACCCTTTGTAAGGAGGCTTACGTAGGCTTGTAGCATTCAGTAGAACCTCAGTAGCACGGGTCTGTCCGTGTGGGAGATTAAATAAGAAAACTGTCAACATGTGTTTTGTCTGATAGTTTTAAAACGGCAAAAGTCACTTTTAAAATTATTGTTGGGGTTCAAACCTGAAGTGCTGAAATCCAAGTTTTAATTGTGTTAATGTTCATGGTCCATTTTAGACAGAGTCAATAGCAAATGTTTACTTCGTGTATATAATGCAGTCTTCAGAAGGCTAACAGGCTGTGAGGCAGCTGGTGTAAATTGTCAGCTCCACTGCCTTGGTATTTAGGAGATACTAGAATTTGTATCAGCTGAGGATCTGTTTTGAAGTTTCTCGCCGTTTCCTTGCTGCCTTTGATAATGTTAATATAAAACTCATAGAGGACATGGGATAATTTTTCTGGGCAAGCCCTGAAATGGAAGGAGGAAGGAAAATATCTAGTTGTGGGCTTCCTGAGGTAAACTCCAGTAGGAGTGCAAAGTATACATTTAGGTTTGGTGGTTCACAGAAATGATGCTTAGAGCAGCAAAAGGTAGATCTGAATTTGGCACTTTAGCTTTTTTTTTTAAATGTATTTTCCAATTTTTTTAGGCTTTGACCTCGATTAATGAGGCTTTTTGTTTGGAAAATGGCTAAGAAGTTAGAGATGATCATTAATAGCAACCTTTTGCTATATTGCTTCTAAGTGACAGTTGCTGTTTTGAGAAGTATTAACAATTCAAAGTTGGGAAAATGTTTCCAGGGGAAATGTTGCTTGTAAACAGCAGTTGCACTTTCAAGCTGTTGCTGCAAGCAGGCATTTATTCTATTGGGTTTTCATGGTGCATTTTATAATGCTATGTTGCTATTCCTTCTTGAATGGGGATGAAAACATTAAAAAGGTCTAGACGCCCTTTCAAGTCTACATAAACATGGTTGGGGTGTTTAAAACAAACCAAAATCCAGAGCTCTTTCTTCCAATCTGGATGCCATATTGAAATGGTGCAATTAAGTAAAATACTGCTGATTTAAAAGAGATACAGAACAGAAATGCATGCACTAAGTATGTGGTTCAGTATAGGTACATTATACAACACCCTGCTGCATTATCTTTAAAAACAAACTGTGATATTATAGGAACATCTGTTGAAGGATCATCGTTAAGTAATACTACAGTTACTTAGCATGCTGAAATTGTTTTGAGATCCACAGAATAAAAGTGCTATTAGAGAAAGGTAGCTACCATGTCTCCATTTTACAGATTGGGAAATCTGTTCAATTCTGAAAAACCATGCCCAAAACCATTGTTTTGTGTCAGTGGTAGAACTGGCATTAGAGGGCACACCTTGACTGCCTGTCTTCTGTAGAAACTCCCCCTCTTGTATTTTACAATGTTTTGTGGCTCACTTAGGGCTTTTGAAATGCTTTCTTGTTTGTTGTTTATAAGGATTATTTAATAATTCTTTGTATATTTCTTTCAGGATGGGTGACAGGACTGACTACAGAGCCCATCCATAGGGAGGGCGGATCTGGTGATGAGCTAAAAATAAGCCAAGAGATGCAGAACAAGATTTCATCGTTAAGGTAACATAAGTAAAGGAAAATTGTAAAGAAAGCTAAGCAGAAAACATGATCTATGGTGATCTAGAGCAGTGGTTCCCAGCCTTTTCTGTAACATGACACACTTCAATGAGACAAAAAATTCCACGGCACATCCACTTTTTTCCGTTGAATCAATTGCTCATAAACGTTGCATTTACTCACATTTGCTATGGCTAAAGTCTTAGTAGAGAGGTTTGCAAGATAGTAGTGCATACAACAAGCTAAAGAAGGATCAAATGCATTAATGTTTCAAATCCACCAGAGTACATTGTCTTAGACACTAAGCACAGACACATTTCCAAAATCTGCTCAATGCTATGCTAGGGATGTTGAGTAAATAAGTAACAGTGGAAAACAGGCTTCCCTCCCTGCCTGCCTTTTGGAGCCAGGATGTAGCAGTTAGACCACATCCCAGCTCCAACAGGCTCCCACCCCTCTTCCTTCCCCCTTCCCACAGCAGGGAGTGGAGTGGGCTCTCTATCTGCTCCTTAGGGCCAGGAAGCATCATTTCAGAATGGGGTCCTGCAAGGTCCGTATTTTCCCTCACAGTTGTTCTATAAAGAACCACTGCAGGGGGGGAAATTGATGAATCCCATGCCAGCTGGGACATGGGCAGCCTTGCTGCTTGAGCCGTGGCAGGCTCAGGGTCATCAGTTTCTGCCCCTATATCCCTCACTTCTCCCTGTTGTGGCTCTGCAGAGAGCCGCAGCAGGGGAAAATTGATGAAATTTCATGGCACACTCGGGCAGTTCTCTTGGCACACCTGTATGCCACAGCACACTGGTTGAAAACCACTGATTTAGAGGAATAATCCCCTGGAAATGAAATTGATGCTATTGGTATGTGAAGCATACTTTTATGTAATCCTCTGGAGCTACCAGAGCTGTTAGAAATTTGTAAAAGCAAAAATACATATGCAGCTCTAGACTCTTCCTTGAATGCCTGTTTGCATGCAAGTAGGGGTTATGTGCTGTTCCCCTTGAGCCCGGTGTTCCACACACGTTGGAAATAATTGCCTTTCTTTGGCTGATAGAATCCTTGATTCCTCCTGTTTTGTCTTCTAGAGCAGTCATTAAATGAATCTTGCTTTTTCTCCAAGATGTTAGTTAGCACGCTACTCATTAGTGTAGATGTTTTTTAGATTCATAAGTCGTCTTCAGTTGAAAGATGGAGGTTTTTCTTTCCCTACTGTGTGCCCCATTTTCAGCTTGCATAGCTGTCTGCTGTGTTTGTGAGAGGAACACTCAGCCAAATACTGAAAATCTTTCTCAAAGAGATACGATATGCAGTGGTCATTGAGATTTCAATTTATTGTTGGAGGAAACTTTGTCCCCCTTCCTGGATCCTCTTGAAATCTCTCTATTCTCTACACACTTTTTCTCTCTAATATATAGTAATGTGTGCTTCCTTATTTTGTAAAATAGATGATATTTGGAGGAAATACTATGCCACATGATATCTGTGGAAAGGTGATTCTGATTTGTGATTTTTTTTTTTTTTTAAGTCCTTTTTGTCCTTACCAAATAAAAATAAGTGTAGATTGACATTCTGGGGCATCTTGGTGGAAAAAGTTAACTTCAGGATTTTATGTCTGACAGTTTCTCTTTCTTAGGAATGAGATGGAACATCTACAGATGAAAGTTCTGCAAGAACGTGAAAAATACCAGCAGTCGTCTCAGTCCAGTACTGCTATTTCAGCAGTACCTGCATTTAGTGTGAATGACAAGTTTACATTAAATAAGGATGATGCTAGCTACAGTCTTATATTAGAGGTGCAGACAGCTATAGATAATGTCTTGATACAGGTAAGTGATGTTTTAAGACTTAAAATATAACAGAAATGTATGAGTTGAAAATTGTAACATTTATTTTTTGATCCACAGCACTGTAAGGTGGCTGTTGCTTACTGAATTAATGTATTTTTAAATTTGACAAGTTCAATACTAAAGGATTACTTTAATGTTGAAAGCCTCTTTGAGTTTGTTTTTAATGTTGGTTCAGAAACACTTTGAAGTTCAGGTTTTATAAATGTTTAGAATGTTATACAAACTTCTGTTTTTGTCTTACTGAAAAAATATTGGCTGTAAACTTTTCATTGGCTCTGAAAGAACAACTGACTTTCAAACATTTTTTATGTACGGAATATTGGAATTTTGTAATAAAATAAAACATAGACATATGGCATGTAATTCCTAGCATGCTGATGTGGCATGTGAGTTGCATATAAGTTTTCCTTTTTTAAAAAATAAACATAGCAAATATAATTCGGAATCTTAAATGTGAGGTTTGTACTGCATTGTGATACGTTCTATGTTTGATTTAAATTTTAAGTGTAAGCCAGGTTGAGAGTTTGAAAGTGATAGTATACACTGGACAAAGCAACAATGTTATTCCTTCCGTTAAAAACACTAGGATATTGTGGCGCACTAAAGTTATAAAACTACAAAAATAGCTTTTCAGCCAGAGGGTATCAAGCAATTTACAGAAACCATATTAATGCCTTTTCATTCCCTTATCAACATGCTGACAGTTCTCATTTCAAAACAAATCTAGATTTAAACAAATCTGAAGCTAAAAAATTAATTGTATCCAAAATATTACAAAAAGGAAGAATGGTAATTAATGCATATCTATTTTGATACTTTGTTTCCTAAAGAGATTTAGTAGCCTGTACATTGAGTGAGAGAGAGAGAGAGAGAGAGAGAGACACCCCAGTCATGAAATTAATGCATTAGCTATTTTATTTATTTTAATTTTTTAAGGTATACATCTTATATTAGCGAACATTAAAACAAATCTCCCGTTACAAGATAAGTTTAGGATATTATAAATAAGATGGACTTAGAAGATAAAGTTCGCTAAATTGTTCTGGAATTTAAATATTAACATATGTTAGTTGCTATTTAATCTTTGCCCTTGTCAAATTAAGATTATCAAACTATTATACTGCATCTTCTTCACTAACATAATTGATAATTAAACAGGATAAATACACAGAAATCTATTCAGAGGTTTATATTTTTTCCCCATTCCTTCCCATAAATGTTCTGCACAGAGTGATGTCCCAATAGACCTTCTGGATGTGGAAAAAAATTCTGCTGTTGTCAGTTTTAGTGGCTGTGAGTCTGAGGTAAGTAACACAAAAATGTAAAAGATATAATTTCTACTTGTATAGAAACTACTGGGTGGAAGCTGTTAAGAACTATGTATTAAAATCTGGACTTACAGCTTCATATGTTAAAGTCCTAGGAGTTACACTAATTAATTAAAATGAATAAAATGTGGGGAAAATGCCATTTTCCTGGCACTGTAGTAGTAGTCAATTTTTGGGCCAGTGTATTTCTTTACTGAAACTTATTAGACCAAGAGCATGGTATTTATACTTACTATGTATCTTTAAAATGTCAGATTGGGATCATGCAAACACAGTATTCTGCACATTCTCATATTTGATTAAATACTGTTTTCTTAATTCAGTTTATGTAGTTATATGTTAACGTTGTGAGCCTCTTTTGAAGTCTGTGTTTTTTCACAATTGTCTTCTAAATACTTTAGGTTTGTTTAGTAGAAGTATTTTGCCACATCAGAGGTTTACTACTAAACTACTGCTCAAGACAGAACTGCCTTCAGGGCTTGAGAGTGGCAGCTGCTGTCTGGGATCTCACCTTTGAAGGCAGAAGTGTTGCCAGCAGCAGCACAGCAGGATGGCACGGTATGATAGTGTCACACTTACTTGTATGCTGCTGCCTGCAGAGCTGAGTGCCTGTCCAGCAGCTGCCCCTCTCTCGCTACTGAGCTTTGAAGGCAATGCAGAAGTAAAGGTGGCAGTACTGTGACCCTCTTAAAATAGTCTTGTGACACTTGTCTTCCCCCGCCCTTCCACAGTCCCTTTTTGGGTCACAACCCTCAATTTGAGAAGCGCTGGTCTCCACCATGAAATCCCTAAAGTATAGGGTGAAGCACACAAAATATATTTTGTGGGGCAGGGAACCGGATTCCATGGTCCTTGATGCATTTTTCATAACTGTGAATTTGGGTAGGGCCCTACTAATGCAATCTGGGGTGAAATTGTGGTCCCAGTGACGTCAATGGTAGTTTTATCATTGAATTCAGTGGAGCCAGGATTTCTGTGTCGAGTGATTGCTTATGTGCATTCCAGTGTAGGTGTGTGCCCATGTACGTGCTCAGTTGGTGGAAGTCTTTTTCTCCTAGCCGCTGGTCTTTGGGTTGGTGCGGTGCCCCCTGGAGTGGCATTGTTATGGCGACCAATATATACACCACCTGACTCGCCTCCCGCTCAGTTGCTTCTCACCACATGTTGAATAGTAACAAAGAGGAAGCCATGCTAGTCTATACACTATCAAAACAGAAAGCAGTCAAGTAGCACTTTAAAGACTAGCAAAATGGAAAGCTCACCTAATAAACCTTGCTGTGCAAGGAACACTGCAGTGACAGGAGCTAACGGACTAACTGCATCCAGGAGACAGACCAGTCTCAGTTCTGTCCCTTGCTGTGATGCCTACCTTGGCGGAGCCAGTGCCGCCTTTGTCAGTGCCAGTACCTCCAACCTCAAAGGGCAGATCCTGTATTGTCTTTTGCACCTCCTGTGGTTGGCTGGAAACCTGCAGCCAAGCCCCGTCCCTCATGGCAATCCCCGATGCCATAACCTGTGTTGCTGTGTTGGGAGCTGCATGAAAAACCTGTTTATTTTCTTCCAGTACCACAGTAAGTTCTTGTGTAGTGTCCAGAGCCATGAGTTCTGAGAATTGTTAACCACAAGGTTTTTAAATGGGAATTTAGGCTCTCCAATCTGATTTAAAGATTAAATTTAAAGATGAAAGGTCCATACCCGTTCCTGTGCAACTTGTAATTGGAGGGTAAATTCAGGATCCCCAGGAACAGGCAACTCCGTTTAGTATCAGTTTCTTTATTTTGCAGTATGATGGTGAGAGACAACAATAAAATGACACATAAAAACTATATGATGGTAAGTACTGTTAGTATTCAAATACTGCTATGGTTTCTGAGAAAATGAACAAGAGACTACATATAGAGACTATGGTCTTTTGGGGCTTCATACTCCTGTAACCCAGTGGAGGCACTTTACCCCCACTCCTCCCTCCTAAGCAGTCCAACAACAACAGGCTAGAGACCACAATAGGAGAAGGGGTCACAGTGGCAGGAGGCACTCCTGTCCTGCTGGCCAGGGCAAGGGGCAATAGAAGCTCTCTCCTGGGCCAAAACCAAACTTTCGAAGGTGTAGTCAGGAGCACCAAACCACTCTCTGCCTGGGATCCAGCATGTCTTTTATATTGGTTTCTCGTATCACCTTTTTACCCTGCTTGGTGCCATATAATGTCGGACCAGTGGGTCCTGCAGATGGTGGAAAGGGGATGTGCTATCCAATTCCATTCTAGGCCCTTTCCCCACTCCTTCCCCATCCCTCTTCAGGGACCCCTCTCTTGAGAACCTGTTCAGTCAGGAGATTCAATCACTCCTTGAGTGAGGTGCAATAGAGGATTCAGGGTTTATTCCTGCTATTTCCTAATTCTGAAATCCAAAGAGGATCTGAGACCCATCATGGATCTGCAAGGCCTGAACAAGTTTGTAAAAAAGATCAGGTTTTGTGTGGTCTACCTTGGACTCATAATTCCATTGCTGGCTCAAGGGGACTAGTTTGCTGCTCTTGACTTACAGGAAGCATACTTTCATATTGCAATCTACCCTCCTCATAGGGGGTTCCTGAGGTTTGTGGTGAGTGGAAGACATTTATCAGTTCACATTTCTTCCATTCAGCCTGTCAATGGCTCTAAAGGGTTTTCACCAAGTGCCTGGGAGTGGTGGCAGCCTTTATCCACTGGGTCCAATTGTTCCCCTACCTGGATGACGAGTTGGTGAAGGGACCTCACCGGCTCAGGTTCAACAATATTTAAGGTTTATTCGTTGGGTGTTCAACAGTCTGTCTGTTGATAAACGAAACAAAGTTGACACTGGTTCTCCTGCAAAGGATAGAGTGTGTGGGAGCTCTCCTGGTCTCGGTGCTTGCCAGGGCCTCCCTGCTAGAGAGCATGTTTCAGGCTATTGCCAGCATCATAAATGACCAGATGAAGTTCCCCACCACAATGGCAAGGCACTGCATCAGGCTCCTCGGACACATGACGGCATATACGTTTGTGGTGCAACTCTCCAGACTTTGCCTTCGCCCTTTCCAGTTGCGGCTGGCTCCAATGCAAAATGCTGGATGTTTAGTTCTCACTGGAACGGGAGTCTAGGATCTTGGGCAGATGCACTCAGCATTTCTTGGGCAGGCCCACTCCTGTATGCTTTCCTTCCAGTTTCCCTTGTCCACAAGATCCTTTTCAAAATTTGGTCAGATCAGGCCTCTGTGATCCTGGTGGCTCCACTGTGGGCCAGGCAGCACTGTTACTCGGTCCTCTTGGAGCTGTTGGTGAGTGATCCAATAACACTCCCGTTATGCCTGGACCTTTTGACTCAGGACAAGAGGCGGTTGCAGCACGCCAAATTTCTGTCCCTTCAACTCACAGCATGGGAGGTTCATGGCTGGGTGCTGTGGAACATTTTTGCTCAGCACCAGTGAATGAGGTATTCCTGAACAGCAGGAAACCTTCCATGAGGGCCACTTACCTGGCAAAGTGGTAAAGGTTCGTTGTGGGGATGGCACAAAAAGGCTTATCCTCCCTGCAGGCCACAATTCTGGCCATCTTGGATTACCTGTGGCACCTAAGTCAGGAAGGGTTGGCCCTTTCTTTCATCAGGTGCACTTTGTAGCTATTTCTGCTTTTCATCTTGGCCCAGGCTTTTCACTGGTGTTCTCAGACCCGAAGGTGAAGGGGTTCGTGAAAGGCCTGGAGAGGCTTGGACTGCATGTGTGGTTCCCCTAACTGTCATGTGACCTTAATCTGGTGCTGTTTAAGCTTATGGGGGCCCTCTTTGAACCCCTCACTTCCTGTACCCTGTTCTTAAGTTACAAAACAGCCTTTCTGATGGCCATTACATCAGCCAGAAGAATGTCTGAACTTAGAGTGACTCTGTATGGTGTTCCACAAGGACAAGGCTAGATTGAGACCCCTCTGGCCTCCTCTTTCCACGTCAATCAGGATATTTCTCTACCTGTATTTTATCCCAAACCTCATGCTACCCTGAGGGAGTAGAGTTTGCACACTTTAGATGTTGGTGGAGTGTTAGCTTTTTATATAGACAGGACCAAATCTTTTAGAGTGTGTCAGCAGCTCTTTATTGCAGTGACAGACAGGATGAAGGATCATCTAGTTTCCTCCCAGAGGATCCCCTCATAGATAGTGGGTTGTAGAAGGAATGCTACAAGCTAGCAAGAGGCGCCCTTTCCCCCGATTAGGGATCATTCTACGAGGGTGCAGGTGTCCTCAGTGGCATTCCTGGTCTATGTCCTGATTCAGGAGATCTGTAGGGTGGGCACCTGGTCCTCTATACTCATGTTTACAACCCAGTATGCAATTACACAACATACTACGAGGGACTCCACAGTGAGCAGGGCCATATTGCAGTCATTCTGGGGCTCCTACCTCGCCTCCTAATATCAGCTTGCATTCACCTACATTGGAACGCACATGAGCAATCACTCAGAGAAGGAAAGACAGTTACCTGTTTCCATAACTGGTGTTCTTCTAGATGTGTTGCTCATGTCAATTGCAGAACCTACCCCCACTTTCCCCGCTTTTGAAATAGTCAGCAAGAAGTAACTGAGTGGTGTAGCCAGACAGGTCTGGCGGTGTATATATTGGTCGCCATAATAACGCCACTCCAGGGGCTGCACCAACCCGATGGCTACCAGCTAGGGGAAAAAGACTTCCAGCAACTGGGCATGTGCACGCCCACTTACATTGGAATGGGCATGAGCAGCACATCACGAAGAACACCAGTTATGAAAATAGGTAACTGTGTTTTTTCATATATGTTTACTTTTTATCTAACACATTTTTAATAGCAAAAGCTGTCACTTATGGATCCAGATTTTTTTCTTTTTCTTTTTCTTTTTTTGTTTTTTTTATTTTTCATTTTGAACTTTTCACAGCCAAACAGCAACTTTCTCCTTGCCACTTACCGATGCCAAGCAAATACTACTAGACTGGAGCTTAAGGTAAACACGCTACAAAATATTTACTTGTACTTTTCAAAAATGCATTTTATCCAGCAAATGTAAATTTGTTTCTTGTGTTATGCTTACGTGCACACAGGCTGATAGTGTTAAACTGAGCGAAAGGTTAGTCCAATGATTTTTATGTGGTAGACTTCAGACAACTGGTTGTTCACTGAGAAATTTCTGGTCACTTGCATAATTCTGATTGAGAACTCCTGGTTTATAACTGCTTTTACAAATATTCACTCTGGATGATTCTAGAAACCATTGAAGAGAAGGGGTGGTGGTGTAGGAGAGCAAGCTTAGCCTCCATCCTTAAGGACTTCTGACTCTGGAAAAAAAAGAGAGAAGGAGCCAAGAAATCAACCATGAATTTAGAACCAACGACTTTAGCTGAGGCTGCTTCTACACTTGCGCCCTCCCATCAGGCTAATGAGGTGGTAATGTGCGTATTCAGTGCCTCGTTAGCATAATGGTGGCTGCGCAAATTTCCAAGTGCAGATTTCAACATTCCCTTACTCCCACAAAACTAGATTGGAGTAAGGGAGTATCAAAGTGGGGCACTTATTTCAAAGCTGCCTGCATCTGCATGGTCAATCTGCAGGTCAGAGTCTGCACTTTGAAATTCGTGCAGCTGCCATTATACTAATGAGGTGAACTGTACATTAGCACCTCATTAGCCTGCTTTGAATTGCCTCATTACCATGCCACCTCCGACAAGAGGGGGCAAGTGTAGAAGCAGCCTGAGTAACTTTAAAAAGGATGAAGTGGGGAGAGAAGACCAGGAAACAGAATTCAGAAAGAGGAAGGGGAGACTGTTTCAGAATTTAAAAAAGAAATTACCTTAGGTTTTAAAGTTTGGCTACACATTTGCATACACATAAGAACAAATGCATAGTTTGTTGTGTGTTTTTTTTTTTTTAAACCATTCACAGAACTATAGAAATGTAAGACTAGAAGAGACCTTGAGATGTAATGTAGTTCAACTCTCTATATTGAGGCAGGACAAGGAAACATAGACCACCCCTGAAAGGTGTTTATCTAATCTGTTTTAAAAACTCTCCATGATGGGGTTCTCCTAGACTCCTTCAGGAGTCCAGAGCTATTCTTCAATTTTTGCCTAATATCTGACCAAAATCTCCCTTGCTGCAGATTAAGGTAGTTAGTTCTTGTCCTATCCTTGGTGGACATTGAGACCAGTTGATCATTGTCCTTTATAACAATTTCAGCATATTTTAAGACTTCTATCAAGTGCCCACTTTTTGTTCTCTTTTCTCAAGACTAAAACATGCCCAGTTTTTTTTCAATATTTCTTCATAGGTAAGGTTTTCTTTCGTAATTTGTTACTGCTCTTTGGGCACTCTCTCTCTAGTTTGTCTACGTCTTTCCTGAGGTGTGGTCTTCAGAATTGGACAGGGTGCTTCAGCTGCAGTGTCATCACTACCAAATAGAATGGGGCAATTACTTCCTACGTTTGGTATATGGTACTCCTCTTAGTACACCCTAGAATAACACGAGCCTTTTTTTCAAAAGTGCATCACAAAGTTGACTCATATTCCATTTGTAATCCACTATAATTAGAGCCCTGCAAACCTGCAGAGGTCCACAGACCATGTTTCCAGATAAAAGATTTGGATATGGATATAAATTATGAATCTGCACAGGGTTCTAACTATATAACCCACCAGTTTCTTTTCACCAATATCACCATCCAAATAATTATTCTCCATTTGTTAATTCTGCATTTGAGTTTTCTTTCCTAAGGATGTGTGATCAGCTTGAGCTGAGAATACTAATGAAGTGCTGCAGTGAATATGCAGCACCTCATGAGGCTAATTCTCTCTGTGGCAACTTCGATGTTTGCAGACTTTGAAGCGCCAGCATGTCATCTAACCGCAGGCACTTTAGAGTAACTGCACAACTTTTGAAGTGCCCTTACTCTCCAAAATTTTGCGTATTCATTACAGCACTTCATCAATATTTTCTGCTTAGGCTGATTACCATGCCAACTTCGAAGAAGGGGGCTAGTGTAGACGCAGCCTAACTGTAGTACCTTGCACTTTGCTTTATTGAATTTAATCTTGTTGAATTCAGACCAGTTCTCCAATTGGTCAGTAATTTTGAATTATAATTCTGTCTTCGGAGAGCTTGCAACCCCGTCCAGCTTGGTGTCATGTGCAAATTTTGTAAGCATAGTCTACACTCCATTATCCAAGCCATTAATGAAAAGATTCAGTAGTGACAGCTCCCTTCCCTGAAACCTATACATCCTGCAGTTTGATAATGAGCCATGTATCCCAGGATGTCAGGGGGCGAGATCCAAACTAGCTCAGGGATTCTTTTGCACACTCTACTTTCGTTTGTGTTCTTCACTGTGGATTGAGACCCATTTTCTTAAAAATCTTGTTTTGGGGACTGAAGGATTTTACTTATTGTGAAGAGGTTGATGCCACTGAGGTTGTAGTTTTGGAATGATTTTATTTGAGTTTTAAGTGAGAATGATAGGTCTTGTGTCATTAGTGTGCTTAACATAAACTTGATAAAAACCTGTACAGTAACGCCAAAAGATTCAGTGGCTAAACAAAGTCTTTGTTCCTTGGGCTGACAGAATCAAAGGAAATGGATTTCCTTTTTTCGCTATAATAAAGTGCCAATTCTTGCAGTTTCTTGTTGGTTGCTAATGAAGCTGGTTTCAGAAACTTTTATTGGTCCATTTTATAGAAGTATGATGTTTAATTGGATAACTTGATATTGTAAATTTAAAAGAAAATTCTTTTAAAAACTTTCAGTTAATTCATTTTTTTCTCTCCTTTTTGATATGTTTATCGGTATAGATTCGATCAATTGAAGGTCAGTATGGGACATTGCAGGCATATGTAACTCCAAGAATTCAACCAAAAACCTGCCAACTTCGTCAATATCAGATTAAGCCACTTTCACTTCATCAAAGAACTCACTTTATTGATCATGACAGGTATATACAAAGAGCACAATAGTTCTTAAAAATTTGGTTCAGTCCAATTGAAACTTAATTGGCTGTGTAACCTGTAGTAATAATTTTTGCAGCTGATTGTAAGACTCATGTTGCAAGTCTCTTGGAGGTTGTTGGGTTTTTTCCCTTTTCTAATTTTAATAGTGCCCCCTCATGTCTGGCTGAGCCTAAAAACTGATCCAGATTTCTTGTTTGCCCTTTATACAGTAAACTCTGTTTTAACTGGTATTCATACTACCTGAATTCTCCATTAACTGGAATTCTGTCCTGCCCCAGCCATCATCACTGCTTCACCTTCTTAGTGTGTTGGTTTCTCACACACCGCCCCGCCCCACATCCCTCATGTTGTGTGTGTGTATGCAGCTGGCTGGCATCTCCATTCTCCTGCCCAGTGCCTGGCTTCGTGGCTTGGCTATGTGCGAGCTCTGCAAGCGGCTCCATGCCATCCCAACCAACAAGGCAACAGGGCAGCATGTGAGCGGGAGCTGGCATTTGCAGGGTGCGGGGAGTTGAACTTTGTTATCCAGCATACTTGAACATCTGGCAACCTCCTGTCTCGCAGCTGTCAGATATGAAAGAGTTTACTGTACTTCTGTTGTGAGGCTGCCATTATATTAATTTATACCTAATCTCCCTTTTTCTTAAATCTCTGCTATTGCTTACTTTTAGAAAGCACAGTAGGAAAATGGAATCCCAGTGAACTAGACCATTTGTGTTTCCTTCTTGATTCACATGCTTGAGATGCTAATGGTAAAGGTTTACTGTGCCTTCCACTATGCCTTTTTCACATGTATCATCGCTGCAAAGTGCTTGCATAGAGATCAGGAGATGGGGTTTAGAAATCGGGATTTTTGAGTTTCTAATACACAGATTTTCTGTATGATCATTTGATCACCCCACCCACCCACAGCCTGCTTTGTTTTTTAAAGTGCAAAACAGGCAACCTGGCAAAACAGTTTGCCATTTTATGGTGTTCTTGCCCAGCTGCAACTCCTCTGAATTGAGCCTATTCAAATAAGGAGTCTCTTGCTCTGGCACACACTCATGTGCATGCACACATGCAGCCTGACTTATATAGGACTTTGCTAGACGTCAGTGAAAACTCCATGTGTGAGACTAAAAGGGAAGAAGATGCACCATATGTAAAATACACTTTTTCTTCAATTCCATAGGTACTGCAGCAACAGTACCGCTCATCAGTAACTAATTCCCATTTTCTTTCTGCATTCAAAATACTATAGACCCATGAACACACTGATGCTTAAAGGACACTTCAGTTTTGCTGAAATTCACTCCTGGGTTGTGTTCTGCTTGCCTGAAGTTCCTGAAAAAGCTCCAGTAGGAGATAGTGTTACTTTCTACTTTCAGAACACTTTCCTGGACACGCAGCTTGAAAGTACTTACAGGTAAAATAAAGTACAGTTGCTCAAGAATTTTTTGTTAAATGTAGAAATACAGTCCCCCAAACCAGGTTATTTTTACTGAGGGGAATTTTATCGACAATTTTCATCTGGTTGTTTATTTTAGGGCTTTGGAAACAAGATTTGTATTCCTCCACCCAGTGAAATAAAAAATAAAGTAAAAATAGTTTAGCCTCTGAAATGATGATCTTAAGACAGTTGCCAGAAGCCAGTGCAATTTGTGTAGAGGCAGTTTTCCTTGGCAGTCCTCCCTTGAAGACATAACTTGTTTCGTGTTAAGAAGTATTACAGCAGACAGTATTTTTGCCCTGTTTCTCATCCAATTGTTGTGGGTCACTCAGTTCTTGTGAGGCTTCCATGGAGAAAGCAGGGTGAATAATTCCATATATCCAGGATCATCAAAGCATCCTGCCATGGAGCAGATCCTTCTCTTTTTCTATGTCTTCACCCCAGATATATCTTTTCTGAGTACCAGCCTCCAGTAAACCCTACAGTGCTTATTCAGGCAAACTCCCTTTCAAATCAATTAGCTTACACAAGAGCTCTCTTTTGAGGCTTAGTACATTTTATATAGTAACGATCCTTCAAAATGTACCACCATTTTAAGGGTACGATAATTGAAAATAATTGACCGCCGCTAAACAGGAAAGCCTTAATGTATTTTGTTTTGTAACTTGTGTCTTAAGAGCACTGTAAAAGACACAAATTCCACAAGCAGATACCATTTTTCTTCTATAATAGAGTTGTAGAACCTGGAAACATAAATTATTACTCTGTTTATATAGATTCCAAATTGATCTGGAATTACAATAAGAAATACTTCTTTTGATGTAAGACACATTTTGACTTTCTTCCTTTTTCTGTGTAAAATGAGACTGATATTGGGGTGTGGTAATAGGCTCATATGATGGTGACGGATATCGGTGCATGGGATGAGAATTAACAACTTGAGATTCGTGGATGATATAGTTGTCATAGACGAAGATGAAGAAAACTAGAACAGTGCAGGTGTTAATGAAGAGGGGAACCAGTACAGACTGATTCTGAACATCAATAAAAAGAATATTATTTGGAGAAAAGGAAATCAGAAGGAAGATCAGTGTCAACTGGCTCTAACTAGAGAATGTAGGGAAGGTCATGTATCTGGGGAGCAACGTGACGTATGATCTAGATTTTAAGAAGGAAACAGCGACTAGAATAGCAAAAGCAAGTGTGAGTTTGAAGGTGATGGATAAGATCTGGAAAAGCAAAGCGATTAGCTTGGGAACACAGCCGAGCGTCTTGAAAACGTGTATTCAGCAGCATGTTGTAAGGATGTGAGACACGGGTGATAATGAAACATTTGAAGAGCAGAATATTGGCATTCAAGAGGAGTTGTTACAGAAAAATCCGAAGAGTAGGATGGATGTGGAAGGCCACCAACAAGGAATCGTATAGGAAGAGACAGCTGAAAGAGAACCTACTGCATAAGGTTGTACCATCAAAGTTACAGCTATTCGGGCATATCTGCAGAACAAACAACAAATGAAAAGCCAAGACCCTAGTATTTGGCATAATGGATAGCTCAAATAGGGGAGGCAGACCCCACAGGATGGGTAGATGATGTAGTACACTGGTGCAGAGCAAGTCTACAGAAACTAATCCACTCTGCACTGAACAGGGAAAGATGGAAGGAAACAGTAAGTGGGCACTGAGCACCTGGTTGCTGATGATGATGTTGATGACACTGTAATAACTCTCTAAATAGATTCTGAAAGAATCCTAGATAGTTTACTGTATTGCAATTACATTTTTACACACACACACACACACACACACACACACACACACACACACACACACACACACACACACACACACACACACAAAAAATCGTCTTCCTCTGGGGCATGGAATAAGCTGCTCTTATTCCTTTCTGACTGACTGTCTGAGAGAATGGTGTGTTCTGTGTTGTAGCCAGATGGACAAGATTGAGTTCTGGATAACAAGTGTGGTGAAATCAGTGTATGCAATATTCTGATAGCTATGCTGCTGAATAGCTTTAGTGATGGCCTCTGAGGAGGTTGTGCTTCATCCCCCAGCTAAAGAGGGAGAAAATCCTGTTTATCACTTTAAAATGGAAAACAGGTATACCTAACTTAACTTTGTAAATTTTGTTTTGGCAGGAAAGGGGAGGGATTTTTCAAATCTGACAACATTTCTACAATATCCATTCTAAAAGATGTACTCTCTAAAGAAGCCACCAAAAGGAAAATTAATCTCAATATATCATATGGTAAGATTTTTTTTCCTCTGCTTCATTTTATCTTATGCATGAAATACATTAAAAGTATTGATCTTATGGCTATTTTTTTTTATTCCTGTTCCTACTAGATATAAATGAAGCATCTGTGAACCACACATTAAAACTAATCCACCCAAAACTAGAATATCAGCTGTTGTTGGCCAAGAAAGTTCAATTAATAGATGCTTTAAAAGTAGGTATCTGAAGATAACTTCTGCTGAAGCGGGTGTGGGGTGGAATGTTTTGTTTGTTGACATGAAGTCTGTCTGTTTTTTAACATGAATTTTATAAATTGTTTTAGATATTGGCCGGAGATTGTTTATAGTACCCACTGCTAACTTTTGTGACTTCTGCAATCTAATTTCCTACCTTTTCTTCTTTTAAATGTTTTTATGTGAACAACAAAACAGTAAGGGAAAAGTGATTACCAAATTGGAAAAATGGCACTGTCTGTGTACTTTGTTCCCAAATCTAATCCCTTTGTAATCAGTCACTTTAATTGATTTTAAGAGGGATGGGATCAGTTCTTATTTTGAGTTCCCAGAAAGACATGAAAATAGGATTGAAAAACTCAGTGGAAGACCACTCTTCCATTCTAAACCTGCAGCTAGTGAACAAGTAATATTGGTGACCTGCGAAGGGGAGTCCAATTCTGCTGGTGTTAAAAAAAAAAAAAAACAAGCTGTAACACATGAGTTTGAGAATCTAGTGTTAAAAGTAGATAATACCATTTGGAATTTAGTGAGAAGGAGAAAATTATATTTCCAAAATAGCAAGAGAAGTTTTAAAGTACTGTTTCATCTATCTGTGCACTGCCTCCTGTCAGTTCTAAATTCCATATTCATTTCTCTTAGGTATTTAGAGTTGACAGCCTTTAATTATTTTGCAACATTTTAAAATGTATTTTAAGGAGTTGCAGGTTCATGAGGGAAACATGGATTTCCTGATACCAGAGTACCGTTGCATTTTAGAAGAAGCAGACCACCTTCTTGAGGAGTATAAGAAACAGCCTGCACATCTTGAGAGACTTTATGGTTTGTTCATTAATATAGGTTTTCTCTTTTTTTAGCTTATTTTTCTTTGTTAAGCATACTAATAGAGAGAGAGAACATGATAAAATAAATTTCTAAGTTTTCTAGTAATAGCACTAGATTAAATTAGCATATTGGTACAGTCAAGTAGCACCAAAACACCAGTGGTTCACAGTGAGTGTCTGTAAAACTCCTCTTGGTAAACTTAACTGTGTGGGTATTATAACAGAATTTGATATGAAATAAAACTGAAATATATAGGTAAAAGTCCAACTATATGTACTTACTCAGTATTATTGACAAACATATAAGGACAAATGCAAAGTATGACACTTAGGAAGGAAGAATGATGTGCACAAATTTAAGATGAGAAATGACTGTCTAGGATAGAATATTATGGAAAGAATTTGGTGGGTCATAGTGGATCACAAGCTACATATGAATAAACAGTGTAATACTGTAGCAAAAAAGCATTATTCTTGGCGGTGGTAACAGTGTAAGACATGAGAAGTAAGTAACTCTGCTCTACTTGGAGCTTATTAGGTGTTATGTAGAGTAGTGCGTCAAGTTTGGGGCACCACATTTCAGGAAAGATGCACAAAAATTAGGAAGTTCAGAGAAGAACAACAAAAATGATCAGAGGTCTAGAAAACATGAGCCATGAGGGAAGATTGAAAAAACTGTGTTTGTTTAGTCTGGAGAAGATGGCGGGGGGTAAGCTTTCAAATATATAAAAAGTTGTTTCCCAGAGAAGGAAGAAAAATTGTTCTCTTTAATCTCTAAGAATAGGGCAAAAAGCAATTGAACATTAGGAAAAACTTCCTAAATGACAGGGTGGCTAAGTACTAGAATAAATTGTTCAGGGACGTTTTGGAATTTCCATCACTGGAGATTTTTAAGAGCAGGTTAGACAGACGCCTGGCAGGGATATCAAAATAATCTTTAGTCCTGCCATGAGTGCATGGGACTAGATACAAAGACCTCCCAATATCCCTTCCAGTTCTATGATTCTATATGAAACTTCAGAAACTAAGAATGATTCAGAAGGGAAGCTTAGAAAATCAATAAAATGAGATCTAAGGCTGACCTGAAAATTCAGGAGTTTGGATTATTCTGATGAGATGCATGCATTTATTTAGTGGAATGCTAAAACAGAGAGATGACTCTACTTTGTTATAAACCCCATTTCAGGAATGCTTTTGTATCCATTACAGTTCTTCAATATGTGCTTAACTTTAGACATAAGTGCATTGACTTATGGCAAGTGCTGTCTTGACTAAAGATGGATTTAAACACATCCTTCAGTTCTCTCTTGAATCAGGCTCCAAGTACATTTACACTGAAAGTCAAAACTGAAAGTCATAGGCTACGTCTACAAGTGCACGCTACATCGAAATAGTCTATTTCGATGAATAACGTCTACACGTCCTCCAGGGCTGGCAACGTCCACGTTCAACTTCGACGTTGGGCAGCACCACATTGAAATAGGCACTGCGAGGGAACGTCTACACACCAAAGTAGCACACATCGAAATAAGGGTGCCAGGAACAGCTGCAGACAGGGTCACAGGGCAGACTCAACGGCAAGCCGCTCCCTTAAAGGGCCCCTCCCAGACACAGTTGCACTAAACAACACAAGATCCACAGAGCCGACAACTGCTTGCAGACCCTGTGCATGCAGCATGGATCCCCAGCTGCCGTAGCAGCAGCCAGAAGCCCTGGGCTAAGGGCTGCTGCACACGGTGACCATAGAGCCCCGCAGGGGCTGGAGAGAGATCGTCTCTCAACTTCTCAGCTGATGGCCGCCATGGCGGACCCCGCTATTTCGATGTTGCGGGACGCGGATCGTCTACATGTGCCCTACTTCGACGTTCAAGTTCGAAGTAGGGCGCTATTCCCATCCCCTCATGGGGTTAGCGACTTCGACGTCTCGCCGCCTAACATTGATTTCAACTTCGAAATAGTGCCCAACACGTGTAGCCGTGACGGGCGCTATTTCGAAGTTGGCGCCGCTACTTCGAAGTAGTGTGCACGTGTAGACGCGGCCATAGTGGGAAATAGAAATACAAATTATAGATATATAAAATTAAAATCTAATTTCTTTTTTTAACTAAAGTTCTGAACTTACTGGATCAGAACTTTTTGGTAATACCAGTATATTCAAAGAAATATTCAAGAACTCAACAGTTTATGCTACACCAGGTTTCTTGAGACCCTAAAAATCTTAAAATTATCCTGTGTTAAATGGAATGTTGGTAAATCTGGATTTCGAAATCTGTAAAGTAACCTCTAAAGCTGCTTGAAGCACATAGAATCTGCAAGTATAAGGGTGTGCCTATACTTAAAAGGGAGAAGGGGTTGCTGCACCACAATTGATTATTCCCAGATCAGTTTTGCTGCATGTGTGAAGATGTGGCAAAGTCAATCTCTCTGGCCTCGGCTGTCAACCCTGTTACTCCATGCTGACACATAGAGTAAGGGACATCGGTGTGAGCCTGAACAGCCGCGGTCTACACCAGGGAAGCAGGCTGAACCTGATACTTCGGTTCTAGCTATACAGATCAGCTTTGATCCTTAGTGTAGACCAGGTCTAAGGCTCAGTTGTCTTACACAGGATGAGTTAGATGACATGTTTAAAACTTTTTTTGAGGGGTTGTGAGCTGTCATTTAAACAATTTTCAATCTGTCCCTAAGAGCACCTTCCAGCTGAGATACAGGTAATTCAAAAGCAGAAATGCTGTTCAGAACGTAGCTGAAACAAAAAGTACTGCAGGATCCCAGGACTTCTGGCACATCAGTGTAAAGGAATTTTTAAGAACATGTAGTTCTGATCTAAATAATTTTAGCTCTATAAGCTGAAACAAAATCAACCATAATTTAACTCAAATTGCATTAACAGTACCTTTCTTTTAGTAAAAATAAAGTGAAGATTAAACTTTGTCAATCAAAATTATTTTTGCAGGCATGATTACAGATCTCTTCATTGATAAATTTAAATTTAAAGGCACAAATGTGAAAAGCAAAGTTCCTCTTCTTCTGGAAATTTTGGACAGTTATGACCAAAATGCACTCTATGCATTTTTTGATGCTGCTGCCTAAACGAGAAGAAATTGTGAACTGGAACAGTTTTCTTATTGATGTGAACCAGGACAATCAGATATGGAATATTTTTAATTTAAGTGCTTGTAGTATACTTGATGTGCATCTAATGTTTTTGCTTTGACAGTTACATACATACATTTATTTCAGTATGTTCAGAATTTGAGCTGAATATAACTATGAAGTCTATTGCATATAAAGTATGTTTAATTTTGAACACTGATCATAGCAGCTGAAGAAAATTGTGATAGGATAAGGTGAAAAGACTTAAACTCTTCAAAAACATTTTTATTAATCTAGTTAAACAGGACATGGAAGAAGATTCCATAGTTGTAAGAGTTGTAGTGAAACAAGTATTTATGGACTTGGTGTCTGTTTTAATATTAAATATGCTGAGCAAAATTAAGAAAGTAACAAATGTATAGCCATATCAAACTGTTTAAAATATTGTATACAGAAAATGGTATAATACGGTAAGTTACCTGTGTTGTATATATTATAGACATTAAAGACAATTTTGTATGTAGGAAGAGAAAGAGGTACTCAGTTGCTCTAAAAGGGAATCTGGTATACATTTGCATTCTATTGTATAAATCTAGCAAGTACAAAATTCGTACCAAAAGTAAAGTCATGTATATAGGCTCCTTAGAAAGGATTGAGTTAAGTTGCCGCCATACTGCTCTTACGCTTGAAATGTTCACTGTCACAGTCTGTCAGGTGCTTGCTCTCCCCCACCCCCTTCAAAATCCTCCCCAAAATTTTGTATTACAAAGTCCACAGTCTTTCATATCTTCTATTAACAAGGGCATCTCCTTTTTCTCTCAAAGCATTTTTGAGAGACGTCTTCTCTGTCCTCTGTATTTAGATTATAAATTTACTAGAGCAGGAAGATGATCTTCTTTTGTCTTGTACAGCATCAAGCATGCTGTCATTGCCTAATAAAAATATATCTATTTTCAGCAAGTGAGATTGCATTTAATTATTTACATTTGTGTAAATAGCCAGTGTGATTATATAGTACTAGTATATTTGCCTGGTGTTGCTCCGGCCCTTTAATAACAGGAAAATGTACATTCTTTATTGAAATGACTGTATTTCTTATCAAAAATAGTGTTATTTTATTAATTTTTATTTTGCATTTCTTTAAAAAAGGGGTTGTTAAAATTTTTCCACTTAATTTTTTTAAGTAAATTTTTAAAATGGGGATTCCATCAAGTGTATTTTTTCTTCATTTATATGAACTCTTTATCATCTTTATCATTTGCTATGCTTGAACAAAAAAGGGCTATAGTCATTTTGGTTTCCAGTAACATTTTCTTCTAATTTTCAAATCTTCAGTGTTGATTTTAGCCAAAACAGAGCACTACTCCAAATTTCTCCACTTTATCTCTTTTCTGTAAAGTTTAATTGAGAAGCAATCCTATTGAACCAAAATGAGCCAAAAAATAGAATGAACCTATAGTGTCTTTCAACATTTGTTCAGTTATGTCAGCTTTGGGAACTGTACTTGATTTGGGGATTGTCTCTTTTCTGTTTGATTTTTATGAGAAGCAGTCCCATTCCAGGCGTATCCCAGTTTTCTGGCACAACCAAACCCTCACACTGTTTTAAGTTATAAGTGGAAGCTGTATACTGAATTTGGTAGTCTTAGCTCTTGTAACTTAGGAGGAGTTCTTAATCGAACAGTCAGACTGTCTAAAATATATACCAGATGATCCAGAGGCAGTGATGGTGAACTGAGCCTCAAAGATCATGTCACTTAGGGGCCTTCTCATAACATGTCATTTAGCAACAAAAGAGGATTTTGTTTCAGGAAGAAGGGTTCTTTTGAAGATGGGGTTTATTTTCGAAAAAGCCCTGTCTACACGGCTTTTTTTCGTTCGAAAGAATTTCTTCTGAAAAGAGATTATGCAAATGAAGCATGGAAAATGTAAATCAGTGCCTCATTTGCATTTTCAATTTTCCTCATTTGCATTCCTCTTTCAGAAGAATGCAAATGTAGACATGGCCAATTGTGTTTCTAGCTTTTCCTGGCTGCCAAGAAAATCAATCCTCTTGGCTCTACTTCCTTGCTTTGACCTATTGCTGTTAGGGGCTAGTCTGGTAGTCCCTCATGCTATCCAATTAGGGCCAAAAAATGCAAATCTTCATATAATGGTCATTCCTTTCTTATATGCTGTAATTAGCAGTGAAATTGTTAAAAGTTGATACTCACGTTAAAAGTATGTGTTTAATGTTTGTTCTAAACATGAAATCTGGTCCCCTCCCAAAAGAACAACTATAAGGTAGCTTCATCTTCTACAAGTGCTTGCATCTCTTTGCTGTTTCCCACCCCCCACTTTTATCATCACATTTCCTTTACCATTTTTTTTCTGTTGTCTGCCATTGTGTAAAAGACCCATTCAGATGAAAGCCAGGCCTCTGGTCCTGCATTGGGATCTGACAGCACTGTCCTCTGCATGTGTCCAAAATCCAATTGTGCAAGGATAGAGGTCTATGGGAGCAAGTCAAAACTGACAGACAATACAAGCATGGCTGTAAAAATGATTATGTGAAGGCCGTGTCTGCACTAGCCCCCTGCTTTTAATAGGGGGATGTTAATGAGACACTTTGGGATATGCTAATGAGGTGCTGTCATTCACATCCCCCTTTTGAAAGGGGGGAAGCTAGTGTAGACATAGCCGAAGTGCTGTCGATTACACAAAGTAAAGAAAATGTAGTTTGTTTTTTTTTTTCTTTTCAATTTCTGGAGATTCCTAGATCAAGTGACAAATGTAAATACATCTGCACACAGCCTTCCCCTATATCAGTATTACATAGATAATAAAAATAAAATATACAGTAATTTACAGCTTAAAATATGCACTATAAAACCAAATGATATTCTTAAGTCCAACAAAATGACATTACTTGTAAAATGTCAAAATTATATTTTTCCTCACTATTTTCTAATTCCCTTTTTTCCTGCTTCCTCTGAAAAGGTATGCTCATGGAGCTTAATAGAAAGGGATCTACTGATCATTCGAATGAGAGTTAATAAACAAGGATGGATTGTTTCAATTGTAACTCTCCTGAAACGCACAGAAGATGATTCAGTACCTTATTTAAATACAAAATGATAGGAGATATGATGTGAAAATCTATTTGTCTTAGATTATTTAATGGCAAGTTGTCAGGATTTCTCATCTGCTAGACTACAAGGTTCCACAGAGGCTGTGTCTAGACTAGAGGTTTTGTTGGCAAAACAGCCATTTTGTCAACAAAATCTGTGGAGCATCCAGATTCCAAAGGGTGTTTTGTCGACAGTAAGTCAACAGAATGCAGCACTTTTGTCGACAGCAGCTGTACCTCACTTGCCACGAGGAAGAACACCTCTGTCGACAGAGACGTGTCAACTAAAAGCTGGTCTGGACATTCCGGGGGGCCTCCTATTGACAAAAGGGCTTCCAGGCAAGCCTGTCTGCCATGCTTCCAGTTGGCCATTTTGCCGATAGAGCAGTTGGGCATTCCAGCTGCTCGGTCACTCTTTCAATCCACTTGGTAGTCTGGTGCGATCTGTCGACAGAAGATCTTTTCCGACACAACCTTCTGCCGAGAAATCCCTGTAATGTAGACCTAGCTCTAGAGTCCTGGGGGTTCAACACTTCATAGGTCCTGAGCATGACATGGACATGGGGGACAGAAGCCATTGCAGGAAGTACTGCTTTAGAGGAAATACTGTCTAAATTCCCAGCACTGTTTCTTACTCTGGAAATTCTTCCCATGTAGGTCTCACATCAAATACAAACTCATCCCGACTCTTCTTGGAGTTAGGGTGACCACCCATCCTTTTTTCACTTGGACAGCCCCTTATTTAAGCTGTCTCACAGGCGTCCTGACCTTTTTTAAGAAAACGGCAAATTTTCCCATATTTTGCAGGGCGCCTGTCCCCCAGCACCTGGTGTTTGGGGGCACCATCTGCCCGGGAGCTCCTTCATGGGGCAGCTGCCCCATTTCCTGGCAGTCCATGGGGGCAACCCCTGCTGCCAGCAAGCTCCACCATGGGGCAGCTGCTGCATTGCCTGGCCTCCCTGGCCAGGTGGCTGCAAATCCTCTATTTTCAGCACTTCCCTGCAAGAGGTGTAGGAGCCCCCATTCTCTACACCCCCCATCAGGAGGCTGGTGAGTCCCCATCCCCAGTACCTCACCATGGGGCAGCACTCCCCATTGCCAAGGAGCCCTGACATGGGACAGCAGCACCCCCCATCCCAAGAGACCAGTGGCCTGTATTTGCTATCGGGCAATGTGGCCACCCTACTTGCAGTCTAACGGGTCATAATTTGAGATACTGTAAAGGTGGCCTAATGAACAAGTACTGGATGAGAATGACTAGAAGCTGTATAGCTTATATCATGCAACACAGGGTAATTTATTTAAAAATATATAGCACAAATTTACCTTCTCTTTCTCCTTTGATCCTCACTGGCGATTGTCTTGTCTATTTCAGGTAAACTAGGACTCCCAATTCATTACTGACGCAACTCCAGTGACTGGCAACAATGTCAGCTATAAAGTAGGCAAAACTTGGGTGAGTCTATCAGGCTGTGGCCACACTAGCCCCTCCTTTTGGAGGGGCTATGGTAATATGGCACTTTGAAATATGCTAATGAGGTGCTGCCACGAATATGCAGGACCATATTAGCATGGGACAGCCACATGTGCTTTGAAACTGCCGGTTTTTAAACGCACACCACCCGTGTAGCTGGGGGCCTTTAGAAATGGCCCTTATTTTGAAAGCCCCTTCTTCTGATCTGGTTTTGGGCTACTGTGGCCGCAACCTGTGTCACAAACTATGCTTTTGATTAATTTGATAGGTAAACCTTATTAAATATTTGTATTGCTGTACTGCTTAGAAGCCCCCAACATGGATTAGGACTCAGTTGTTTTAAATGTCATACAAACACAGAACAAAAACAGTCTTCATCCTTATGTGTTTGCAGTCTAAGCAAATGTGAATATATGTGGAGATGGTCTAAAGAATACCTTACATCTGGCATGAAGTTTGCCATACTTAGGTACTAGTAAACTGAAAACCAGTTCAAGTTCTACAAGCAAGTTATATTTTATTCTGTTTTGTTCTGTTCAAGTTCTTGTACCATCCTGATCACCATAAGATTCTAACCAAGAATGCTCTGATCCTGGTCCTACAGTGACACAGTATGGTTCCAGCTAGCATGCCTCAATTCTTTTCATGCATTTCATTATTTATTAATTGCTTTAGAAAGAGTTCATTAATTTTAAATGGACTTTGACAGTGGAAAGCAGGGGTTAAGGAAAAGGTAAGAAAATGCCTAGGAACTTTAAAACACAGATCACCCCAGTAACACACTCTAATTTTTTTTCTTCCTTCCCTGTAATTTTTGAACTGTGACACCCTGTTCTTGGTCTGTACTGAAGACTCCTGGGTGCCAGGATCTCAACACCAGCATATACAGACTGTGTCATAAGAGAGATAAGAGGAGTGGCCAAGTTTTTTTTTCCCCTCTGCAGGGTGAAAGGGCTGTAGCACAATGAAAGCTCTGCTCTCATACTGTCAAAATAGAACGGAAAACACTGTATGCAAATTTATTCTTTGAATAACCCCCACAGAAATCCAGAAGTTAATTTTAAAACATAAAAAAGCAACTACAATTCCAAAACATTAAGCATATGGATGAAGAATTGCCTGCTATAAAATTAAATGGAAAGACCATCCTCAAAACAGGATCAGGTAGTATTTTAAAATAATGATTTTTTCCAGTTACCTGTGTTAAATAGCAATTGAAAGGGAAATCAGGCACCAGTTTGATCAAGATGCAAAGTCTATATACAGATGTGCTTTACACGTGCTTTTGTCCTGATTAAATTCATTCAAGCCAACAAAGAACATGCCAGAGGGCTTAAGTGATGGTGTAGTTGGCTACCAGCCAACACCTTGAAAGTCACAGGTAAAGCTAATGTGTGATGGTTGTTTGATTTGGATAGCATATAGTATAGATTTATTTTTATTACTAATCTTAATATTAGACCAATGATCAAAAGGCAAACTGTTATACCCTTGTATACAATCGCCCAGTGGCTGAGGTTTTTGATCCAGTCCAAACATCCTACAGGTAGTTACTGTATTTTCCCCAAATTTATGCATCTTGGAGAGTGGAAGTCATTCCCCAGTCCCATTCATAGTCTCTCCTGTAGAAAAGGCAAGGAGTCCAGTGCACATAAACATGAACGTTTTCACTGGAGTACAAGGTGTTCTCTTCAGGGCTTGGCTTTGTAATCCCCAGAGGCACTGAGACCACATAATAGGGTGAGTGAAGTTTCTGCTATATAGCCCTTAGCTGAGAGCCAGCTGGCCTTTAGCTTCTCTGGTCACAGGTTCAATCCTGTGTGTTGGCAACCCAGGCCTGTTGGTATCACACATTCCTTGCTGAAGGAATGTGAAGAGTGGCCTGCTGTTGCTTTTGCTAGTTCCCTGGCAGTGTAGTTAACATTCAAGCTTGGAAAGTGCTTGCTTTCCTTGCAGTGCTGCTGTCAAAAGGAACGATCTAAACATTGATGCACTCTGCCTTTACCCAGGTTTTTTATACTTGTAATTTCCTTGGTTTTTCCACTGGTGCAGGTAGATGAATATAGGTAATGACAAAGAGAGATTATTAATTTCCCAGAAGTAACATGCACTGATAAGAGCACATACATGCATCTACTCCATTCAGTTACACTGACTTCCACTTTATTTAAAGATTAATTGGATGTGGTGTTAAAAATTATTTATTTGTATTCATCAGTAGTTTGTGGTCTCATCTGAGACGGGGGCCCAGTTGTGCTAGGTATGTTACAACCACTTGAGAGACAGTCCAGAGAGCTTACAGTGTACATTGGGCATAGATGGGAGATATAAGTTGCCCAAGATCACAGCTTGGGTCATTAGCAAAGCTGGGAACAGAATTTAGGTTTCCTGAGTCCGTGGCCACTGCCACTGGAGCATCCTGCCTCTCCATATTTACTACTACTACTACTACTACTAAACCCTTGTGCTCTGCATGGCGCATAGGTCATCTACAAGTCTCCACTTCACTCTGTTGTGGGACTAAACTTCTAGCTGACTCCAGGAGTACCCTAGCAGTTGTCCTTCAGTCTCAGTAGACCTTCTCCACGTTGTCCGAGGTCTTTCTCCTTTTCATTTTCCTTGTGGATTTTATGTGAGAGCTTCACAGACTATGCTGGATAATGGTTTTATGAGAGTGTGGCCTAGCCATCCCCACTTCTCTTGATTTCAACATCAGTTGGTTCTTTTCCTGCTCTGTTCCAAAGCTCCTTATTTGTGACAGTCTTGCCATTTGATGTGAAGGATGTATCTCAGGCATCTGTTTATGAATGTCTGTAGCTTGTGATTTGAAGACTTTTTAGAATGCCAGGTCTCGCATCCATACAAGAGCACACTCTTCACATTCGTGCTGAAGATCTGCAGTTTCATCTTCATGGATATTATCAGTGTACTCCATATGGGATGGAGAGTCTTGAATGCAGCTGTTGCTTTCGCTATCCTTGCATCATTAAGCTTATCTCTTACTCCAGCTAGACCCATAATACTTCCCAAGTGGGTGAACTGCTCCACATCTTCCAGGTCATCACCTCCCAGTGTGATGGTGGTGGTGTTGGAGTGGCTGTTCCTCATTGTCTTGGTCTTTCCCTTGTTAATGCTAAGTCCAGTCATTGAAGCAGTTTTGTTCGACTGTTGTGACCTTTTCCTTCATGCTTTCATGTTGGTGTGAAAGGAGGGTGACATCAACAGCAAAATCAGTGTCCTCTAGCTGTTTGAAAAGTCTCCACTGAATGCCTCACTGATGGCCATCTGTTGTCCTGTTCATAATCCAGTCCATTGTGATACTGAACAGGAAAGGGGACAATAGGCATCCTTCTTGCACTTCCGATAGTATGCTGAAGGATTCAAGACACCATTTTGAGCTTTGACAGCAACAAAGGGTCCTGTGGCACCTTATAGACTAACAGAAAAGTTTTTTGAGCATGAGCTTTCGTGAGCACAGACTCACTTCATCAGATGCTGGTCTTGATTTCCAAGACCAGCATCTGATGAAGTGAGTCTGTGCTCACAAAAGCTCATGCTCAAAACTTTTCTGTTAGTCTATAAGGTGCCACAGGACCCTTTGTTGCTGTTACAGATTCAGACTAACACGGCTACCCGTCTGATACTTGACTCCATTTTGAGCTTGTGTGAGATGAGATGGACACGATCTGGGCGGGTATGCCTGGCAACAGGTGAAACCCTCACCTATTGAGGACATGAAAAAGAGGGTGCACCACACACACACGGTGTGGGCTTTATGTAGCAAGAGAGGCATCTGGTGCTTTAATGGAGTGGACAGCAGTATCATTATGCATCATCACAGCCAGATTCTACACCAAACTGCAAAAGGTACTAATTGTGCAATGTTATGCATCAACCACTGCAGCTGAGGAATGTAAAACAGATTTCTATGAGAAGCTACAAAGTGCGATGAACCAGAAAGCAAAGAAGGATGTGTTGCTTTTGATGGGTGACTCCATATTTACACTATAAATAAAACATAGAACAAAATAAAATATTTTCCTGATTTCTGGTGCTTGAAAGTGTTTCTTGTGTAATTTTTCACACAGTAATGTAAAAATATGCTATATTCTACAAAACAAGTGTCTCAGACCACTGAATTTATCAAAAAAAAAAAAAAAAAATATATATATATATATATATATATATATCGTTCTACCTTGTTAGTTTGTTTTCATTTCCTCATCTTCACGTAATTAAAACCCGTTCAGAATGTGAAATGAGCATATTTCTGATTCCATGCCATTTTTTCATATTTCTACAACTATTTTATTCTGTTCTTTATTAACATAAGTTATAATGACATTTTAAAACATTTTTATAGTTTCAGTATCAAAATTAGAATGAAATTGCAATACTCACATGAAATATATATCCCAGAAAAAAAAATCAGTGCAAAAGCAGCAAAAAGTTCCTTGGAAGAGATAAAAGTAAGCAAAAATATATATCCTGTACTTCTGTCTAATTAAATTAATGTTGCTTTAAATTCCATATCTGATCATGGGTATTCACAGTTCTGGACATGTTAATTAAGCAAAACAGTCTTTAGAAGCTTTATTTTTATGCTTCCACAGCTATGATTTTTTTCCACCATCTTACCCCTTGCCCTTGTTTTTGAACTTCTATATAAGCTACAGTTTGCTTGGAAAAAAAAATGCCAAGAGCAATTAATTTAAATCTTAACAGTAATTTTGTTTTGTCTAGACCAGTTGGCTTTGATCTACTAGGCACTAGAAAAATATTTTTACAGCATACATTAAAATGTGCTAGCTAGAACTACTCTTTCCTGCTAACCTCGCACCTCCACTCTCCATCTTCAAAATACAAAAGCCAGCCAGGTAGTAAGAATGGGATTGGTGGTTTGATGTCCCCCAGAGAGGAGTGATCCTGTTGTCTTTAGGTTGGTGAAAAGAGTTGTGATGGTTTGAGTTCAGTGTTTTGCAGGTAGCTGTTCTCAAAGAACATATCATAATGATCTTTGGTGAAGTGGGTCTTTGCCCACAAAAGCTGATGCTCCAAAATATCTGTTAGTCTATAAGGTGCCACAGGACTTCTTGTTCTTGAAGATACAGACTAACATGGCTACCTCTCTGATAACAGAATGACTGGACGTTCATGAAGCCTGAATTATTTTCTAACTCCCACAGGTGATAACTCCAGAAATGGGTGGAAACAGTGTGGTAGAATGGGGACACTAGACTGCTAGTGCCATTGCTGTGCTGGCTTTAAAGAAAAAAGAGGACTTTATTTTTCTGCACTAGAAGTCCAGTACCTTTAACTAAAGCCCTACATTAAACTGTGGTAATATACCAGTCTTTTTATAATAGTTTGTCATATGCATTTCAAAATATTATAGCCCACAAAATATCTCAAACCTTACAAAATAATACAATCTGTGATTTTAAATGCCATTAAAATTTCATTAGTAACATTTAGTGCACTTCACAATTCCCTGTAAGGTCTGTATGTGCACAGAGTTTTGTAATACAGTAAACTTTTACAAGGATTACTAATAATCTGTATAACAAAATAAATGTTTCTTATAAAGGCACAATTTATAGTAAAGATGTTGTGTGTGACATCACTTAATTTTTGTGCCATTTAACAGCATGAGAGAATCAAAAATAAAGATGAGTCAAGTACTTGAAATAAAAAGGGAATTCTTCATATACAAAAAGACCAACTCCCGGGTAGGAAAACCAGCTATTGGCTCCTCACGAACATGCTGGAACTAGGAGCGTGGAGGGATGCTATTGCACTCCCACCTTGAAGTGATTTGCAGGATTTACAGTTTGGCTCAGTGGGTCTGAGCGCCCCGAGTACTTGGTAGCAAAAGGAGAGGTGGTAAACAAGTCCTAGTTGCAGACATCAACCCAACCACAGGTTCACTCTGGGACACAGTGTGATGTATTGTACTCAACTATCCCCCTGCGCCTGAGAGCGTGGTTCATCCAAAGCCCGCTGAAATCAAGCAAGAGTCTTGTCAGTGACTTCGGAGTGCCGAGAATCGGGCTTATACTGCACGAGCGTTAAAAGGGCCATCTGACCAAAGCACGGTGTGTGGGTCCGGACCTTTGTTACCCTAAGGCCCCGTGCCGCGCGTTTGCTGGATCGGGGCCCTAGCTCTCCTATCGCTACGCCGTCTACCAGTCCGCTCAGCCACGCACCGCCCCTGAGCCGTCCTCTCTTCCCCAGCTCCGCCCACACTGACGGATCGTGAAGTTAGTGTGGCCCTCGCGGGACACTGTAGGCCGTGTGACGTATAGCCCAGACTCCCCATTGGCGGATTCAATAGTCGCGGCGGGCTACTTGAACGGTGGCAGGGGAGCGGGCTGGAGTTGCTGCTAGGAGCGGGAGCCGTCTCTGTCCCGGGCCTCCCAGCGGCTGCTGAGGCCCTCCCGCCCGTGCACGCGGCGGCCGAGCCCCGCAGGAGCCCCCGGGGATGATGCTGACGGGCGCCGCAGACCCGGAGCAGGAGAACCAGGAGAATGTGCCCCCAGGCGGCAAAGCGCGGCTGCCCGACACCGCCCCCGGGGGCCGCCCGGCGCTGGCGCTGCTGCGGGGCAACCAGCGCCGCCCGACCCAGCCGCAGGCAAGGCCGGCGTGGTGCCGCGGGCGGGGGAGCTGCGGCCCGGGGCTCCGGTGGCTGCAGTGTCCGCGTCTGCACCCGGGCGCTGCCGCCTACGGGCCGGCTGATTGGCTGGGTCCCAGCCCGCTGCCTAGCAGCCGCCATCTTGGGGCCGCGCTTGCCTGCGCTGCAACCCGCGCAGCAATGAGCGGGGCCGGGGGCGGCGAGCTGTCACCAGTAGGGCGGGCAGGGAGCCTAGACAGCCGGGACTCCGCCTTGCCGGAAACGGCCGGGTGCGCGGGCCTCGCCTCCGCGCGCGCGCGCCCCTGGCCCTGGCCCTTCTCTTGCGGTATAGGGTCGCTTGCTCGTCCCCACGCGACTCCCCAGCCCCAAAACCCGGCGCGAGCCACCGGGCCGTAGGTAACACTGGAAACTGGGCGCGATTAAGCTGCCTCGCGTGCCCGAGCCTGGCTGGAAGGAGGGCTGCAGGAAACACTAATGGCCAACTCTCATCCTAGGCTGCTCATTCTCAAGCTCCGTGGAGTACTAACGATGACAACTGTGGCAAAGTGCCAGCTGGGAAAGCAGGTAACAAGCAGCCTGCTTTTGCCATCCACGTGGATGAACCTGATGGGGAGAGTCGAAAGAGGCAAGTGGCTCAAAAAAAAGCTGCCACTTGTGAAGAGGTTTTAGGCTTAAATACCGCTGTAACGTCATTAGGAGACAGAAAACCCCTGGCACCCATAGAAAATCCAATGGATCTTAGTTTTGGTAAGTAACTAACCGAACCTGGTGGATAAAACAGATTCTGTCTTTGAAATTAGCATGCCTAATTCAGTAGTGGAGGCAGCCAGCACCAGAATCCTAGGTTGTAGTCAACATAATTAGGACTGAAGGTTACAAATATGTAGTCTCTTCTGATAAATACAAGAACTACTGTATCAAGAAGAGACAGAAGGGCCAAAATCCACTGGGGGGCAAGGTGTGTGAGGATCTGGTGCCACGCCCCCCAGAGAGAACAGGATCAAGGGCAGTCAATTCTTAGTGCTGCTTGTGGCCTGACCCTGTTCTCCCTCACCGCAGAAACCACATGGACTGGCACTCACATGATGTTTCAAAGGGGCCCAGAGCTCCTGGTCACTGCTCCTGCTGGGCACTCTGCCCCTTTGAAACACCCAGCTCCGAGGCAATTGCCTCCTGTTGACAGGCCTGAGACTTAGTATCTAAAAATTCTAATGTGTGCTAGTTCCTCTCGAGCAGTGGTGCTCAACCTATTTACAATTGTAGGCCGCATAGGCTTCTCTCTGCGTTGTTACCATTGTCCACACAAAATATATATACACACACACACACACACTATGACCTGGAGGATGTCACATAGCTTGCAGTTATGCTCTGACTGGAGAGGGGGTGCTCTTGACCCTCTGAGGAAAGGGAGGGCACTAATCTGCCTGTATCTCAATTTCCTTCCCCCACCTAAAGGGAGGATTCTCTGGACCCAGGCATCAAGACTATGGGGCAGCAAATGGAGTGATGGTCTCCATTTTAAAAAGCATGGATCTGGAGGAGGACATTGAGCAGACAACCCCCTGACAGTACCCACTGCCCCTTCTTTGTATTGCCTTTCTGTAGTTCAGCCAGAACATATTAACTTGTGGGGCTTTTTATGGAACACACACTTTTCCCCACAATGGTTCTGTACTGAATGGTTGTGGCACAGGTCAGTGAAACAGCTTTCAGAAACCTGGCCTGTTTCTGTCCAAGTAGAAACTGGGTGCAGGTATCTTTTAAATCACACTTACAATCTTAACCTCAATTGGATTATCATCCAACTATTTATCAGGAAATGGGGATTATCATCTTAACACAAACTATCTCAGGGGGGTAGTTGTATCTTCAAAAACAGAGTTCTGTGGCACCTTAAAGACTAGCAGATTTATTTGGCCATAAACTTTGCAGGTAAAACCCACTTTGTCAAATGTTTGAGTGACTTTTAGGACCTCTTAGACCTTCCCAATCTAGAGACTATTTGAGAGGACGCAGACTGTTGTGGTACATGGTCTGATCCCTGACGCTGCTCTATTGCTTCTGATGCTTCCTCACTGTGTATTACCAAAGTTATTTTCCATCAACAGCTCTGCCTTGCCTTTTAATTGGTATATTTGCATACACCCCTTATCATTTTTTTTTTTTTTTTTTTATACCCACTGTGGCTCGTGAGCAACTAATATGTTTGAATCCTGCTACCTCAAACTTGGTAGGGGAGGGTTGTGGATTGCAGGAAGGCACAAACAGCTCTAGAGTTCTGTTCCTGGCTGCAGCCTTGGTGGTTTTGGTGAAGAGGGAAAAGAAGTAGTCCACTCCAGACAGGGAATTGCCACTGGGAATTGTCTGTGCTTAGAGACTGACAGGGTATACCTCTAGCGCCTCCTGTCTCCAGATGTGGCTACAAGAGCTCGTAACTACAAAATTAATCTAAAAATGAGTGCTTCTAACTGCTCAAATTCATTAGGGTGGCTCTCAATTACAGAGGGATGTGGAGCTTGGAGTTACTGTAAACGAAAGTATGGGGCAACAAAATAGCTGCTGCTATGTAGGAATCTTGCCCTGTTCTGTATTGGTGCAATGTTCATGCACAGGTACATCACACAGCCATGTAACTTTTAAAAAAAAAAAAGACCCCAACAGGGCTAATACTTCATTTTGTAGTTACCTTTGTGCACTGCTGTCTAAAGGTTTTAACCAACTTTGGAATTGGATTCAAATAATTTCCTGTCCAAGGACTAAATAGATCTAGCATGGGTCAATCTGCACGGTATCCTGCTGGATTTCTGCAATAAGGATAAGGGGGTCACTAACTACAGGTTGTCTGATATTTTGTACATATAAATGTGTCTGGGGAAAGAACAATCAGTATCCCAGTTCTGTAGCTGTGATAACTGCTTAGTCCCCATGATAAAAAAATCTACCTCCATGTAAGACCAACCTCTAAAATCCCTGCTCACAGGTGTCAGTCTGCTCCAATCAATGTAGAATATGCCTCTTTATATTATGGCTATAACAAAGACAACCTGTTGGGCACCTTTTGCACGTCGTGTTTGCAGTTGAGCTCCTGTTCCTTTGAAGGGTTGATAGGAGTTCCTAAAGAACAAATGTCTAGTTTCTAGTAGCTGGAATAACTTAGACACAATGGCTGTGTCTACACTAGCTCCAAACTTCGAAATGGCCACACAAATGGCCATTTTGAAGTTTACTAATGAAGCGCTGAAATGCATATTCAGTGCTTCATTAGCATGCGGGAGGCCACAGCACTTTGAAATTGACGCACCTCATCATGGAAATAAGGGGACTTCGAAGTAGGCAGGGTCCTTTCGAAAAGGAGCCCCATCGGGACAAGCCATGAGGCGCATCAATTTCAAAGTGCTGTGGCTGCCAGCACGCTAATGAAGTGCTGAATATGCATTTCAGTGCTTCATTAGTAAACTTAGAAATGGCCATTTGAGTGGCCATTTCGAAGTTTGGGGCTAGTGTAGACACAGCCAATGAATGCAACTACAACCTGATGACATTGCATTTTCGGGACTTGCCCAGCCTTGGCTCAAATGCATAAGAAATGAAACTACGATGAGTGTTTAATTACTAGACTGTCTTGTAAATGAGGGCGGATGACTCTGTACCAACTCTACTGTGGCTGTTACCTTGCCTTTTTTAGATTCTCCGAGTATTATGGATATATCTCTAACACAAGAAGTAGATGAAAAAGCTAATGTTAACAGGGTGCCAGACTACATTGAAGACATCCATACATACCTTCGGAAGATGGAGGTAAGGAGCTACAAGTGTGCCCTTACAACTAATGTTTTCTGACATAAACGTAGTAATTCTTATGTCGTAAAGCTAGGACTGATAAAATTATCAATTTATAGGCTCAAAGGGAGACAGTAGGTTACTGCATGACACGACTGGATCATCTGAGGAAACTGAGTCACTCCAATTATACTAAAACTGGCTAGTTAACACACAGATGACAAAAGAGTAAACCCATACCAAGTCAGAGGCTGGATCTGGTGGCTCCCCTGCACCCCATCCTGCCTAAGATTCTACTTTAGATATAGTCTATGCATTTTAAACTCCTGGATCTTTACTGAGGTTGATGCATAGCCAGAATAAGAACAGCTATGCTGCCAGAAGTCCCATCTAACGTAGGATACTGTCTTTCAACACTGACCTATGCCAGGTGTCTCAAAGAATGAACAAAACAGGTAATCAAGTGATTCACTATCCAGCTTTTGGCAAATGGGCTATAAAAAGCCTCTTATAGTCATGCTCTTAATTGTCTTGACAGGTGAAATGCAAGCCTAAAATGGGCTACATGAAAAAGCAGCCTGATATTACAAACAATATGCGAGCTATTCTTGTGGACTGGCTGGTGGAAGTTGGAGAAGAATATAAATTACAGAATGAAACTCTGCACTTAGCTGTGAACTACATTGATAGATTTCTTTCTGCAATGTCTGTATTGAGAGGAAAGCTTCAACTGGTGGGGACTGCAGCGATGTTGCTAGCTTCGTAAGTAATACTAACGCTCGTTACTCTTCAGCTTTTAGAAACCGACCTTTCCTGTAGGTGTCAAGAGGAATGTCTTGCTGCTGTATGTTCTTCAGCAGCTGCAGAAAAGAGCTGGGGATGGTGGTGCAGCTCAGTGAACCTTTCCTTTCCCAAGACTCCGGAGGTGCACATTCACAGTTGGCGCACTCAATGTGGTGTGTGGTCTTTTTTTGTTTAAACCCCCCTGAAATTTGCAAGCCCAACATGTTATGGGTCTTGTGCACTCTGAAGGTTATTAGAAGCCTTTGGCTCAGATACATATGCCCAATGAAAACAGATTTGTGTTCTGATACTTTCCTGCCAGAATTCTCAAACTGATACTGTAACTCGGAGTACTTTGGTACTAAAATCATGCTAGATCAATGGTGTACTGGGAACAAATACTTAAATCTCTTTAAAGCCATAAAGTGACTTATCAAGCAACTAGCAGAGCTTCTAGGGAGATCCAGTATTCAGCCATCTCTCAAACTGCAGCCATATTTGGCAAATGTGATTTCTAGTAAAAACACTAGGACACTAAACTTGCTCTTTAGCTGTATTTACTAGGTCACTATCTCTTCAAACGGCAGGAAGTTTGAAGAAATCTACCCCCCTGAAGTAGCAGAGTTTGTTTATATAACGGATGACACCTACACCAAGAAACAAGTCCTAAGAATGGAGCACTTAATTTTGAAAGTGTTGGCATTTGACTTGGCAGCTCCAACAATACACCAGTTCCTCACTCAGTACTTCTTGCATCAGCAAACCAATGCTAAAGTGGAGTTTTTATCCATGGTAAGTGGATTTGGAGTTAACAGGTCTTTGTGCTTATGCATAAGGCTCAGTCATGGAGATTGCAGGGAAAAGGGGGATGTGCTGACTGAAACTTAGAACAGATGACAAGCTGAGAACAGCAGCTTTGCTTCCTCCACAGGCTTCTAGAGGTTGCTGATGGCACTCTATTCTAGTCCTTACTGCACTGAGAACTGGCTGTAAAAGATGGCCTCTCAAAACGGATAACTGTTTAAATACTGGATCAGCCTGTGATGGAGATTACTATAGTTCATCCATTGAATAATCTGAAAATGTTAAGCTTACTCTGTGGGCTCAAGAAGACTTGCTTGATTGTAATTCAAATACGTGGTGATCTCTGCAGCACTGGCTCCCTAGGGCTGATTCTAGACTTTTTATTTAAAGCTTGTCTGAAATAAAAGAGCTGTTTTTAGGCTAAATGAATAGCCCTATGCAGATACAAAAATGTGGATCTGCATCTACTAGCTTGCCTAAGGCAGTAGCTAGTGAGGGGGTGTGGTTTTTTCCCCCCTCCCCCTTTCATCTGCCTTTGCTTGGTACATGGTTGCAGGGAGGGAAGAAGCAGGCACCATGAGGACAGGGTGATTGGGGGTGGGGAGGACAGAAGTATGGAGGCAGGGTGAAGGCCTGGAAAGGTGGGGGAGTGAAGGGAATAGATTAGCATTCAGCACTGCTGCTGAAAGCTCACGAGTGCTGGCATCCAGCAGTAGCTTCTGTCCTACCACAGTACAGCAGAGTGGGCTGTGGATTTGGCTCAGGGAAATCCTGATCACTCACCAGGTAGGACCAGGCTGGTACTCAACACCTTGTGCAGGAAGACTTAGGAACTACTTGGGGGGGCCTGCCTGCCTGCCAGCAGGCAAGGAGAAAGGGAGAACCCTCTGGGTATCTGCTGCTATGTGTGGCTGTCATAGATATGCAGGGGTCTAAATATTAAACTCCTCCTTGGGATTCAGACAAGTTAGACAAACGGTCCAAAACATGAAGTGGAATAACCAAGGCACCAGCATATTGAACTTTAAAATATTTTTGAAGCTGAGACTCTCCTCATTAAGAGCGATACTTAGTTTTGCAAAAACTAGATACTTGTCTTTGAGAATCTAAAATCCATAAATCCTTAAATATCTAAATGTTGGACTGAAGGTTAGTTAACAAGCACTGAGTCAAGTAGACTAAACTAGTTATGAAGATGCCAAGATTTTACCATCCACAATACAGGAAGTTACAGATGATAAACAATGTCGTTTTTTTAACAGTATCTTGGAGAGCTGAGTCTAATTGATGCTGATCCATATCTGAAATACTTGCCATCACTTATTGCAGCTGCAGCATTTCATTTAGCAAGCTATACAATCGCTGGACAAACCTGGGTATGTAGGAAAAAGTTTCATGTTGCTGTATTTCAGTCGCTTTACTTACAGCAAAGTGCAAACCCTCAATCCCATACAAGATCAAACCAATTATTGGCTAACTTATCTTATTTTAATTGTCCTTGGTTTTGGAGAATTTTTAGTAAGTTTGTTCACCAGCCCTTTAGATTTCCACAACCAATAACTTTCTACTAGTGGATGACTCACTAAAGGGGATAATGCAACTAAATATCTTTAGAAAACACTTCCTTGCAGATGCTACTTAATATGTCCAGTATCCTCCTAAAGGCTTCCTGCTGCAGGGAGACAACTTGTTTACTAAAACAGTATTTTAAAGAAATTTCCTTTTCTTTGACCAACTGAAAGGACCACTACTGGGGGAAAAACTGCCAGGTCCTGGAGCTGGACTGCACTGCCAGGAGCAGGCATGACATTTTGGGTGTGTGGTGATCAACCTGTCTGCCTGTGGGCCAATCAGAATATTAAGAGGCCCTGAGTCAAGGTGGGGCCTCACAGTCAGCAAGGGGCGGGGGGTGGAAGCTGTGGCAGGAGCAACTGCTGAGTGTGCAGAGCTGGTGGCTGCCCATGTGGCAGCACCCCCTTCCTGTATTCCTCCACTGGGGGCTGGCTAACTAGAGTCAAAAAGGTGGGATGGGGGAGCAATGGAAAAACTTGTTCACCTTGTCCTAATGCCTTGCACAGTTAAAGTGATGGGATGTTTAGCTAGCTAATTAGACAAGAGACCAGCTGGTGAGTACACAGAGGAAGATTACATAAGTGCTGCTGAAGATTCTTTAGTCAACTTGATACTTATTAGTTTAGTTTAAAAAAAAAAAACAAACACAACAGCCACTTTGAAGAATCACACATTCTGCTCATACCTTTCTGCAGGTAAAGAGAGGGAATACCCATAGTCTAAAACAGCATTAAGTGCAGTTTTTTTTTATCTTGAGTACTCAAAGTATAGGAAAGAGTTACTGCAAGGTAACTGAAAATATGGGCTTTTAATCTGACCAACTTGTTTCCTTTTTTCCTGCAGCCAGAATCTCTGTCCAAAACAGGTTACACTCTTGAAAGCCTTAAGCCTTGTCTCATGGACCTCCACAATACCTACCTCAGAGCAGCACAGCACCCACAACAGTCCATAAGAGAGAAATACAAAAGTACAAAGTAAGTACCAGATGTTTTCACAGATTGAATAACACTGCTACACAAGTCCCTCTGGCACCTTATAGACTAACGGGTATTTTGGAGCATAAGCTTTCATGGGCAGACCCACTTAGTCATGCATCTCTTGAAGGTCTTTGCCCACAAAAGCTTATGTTCCAAAATACCTGTTAGTCTATAAGGTGCCAGAGGACTTCTCACTTTTTGAAGTACCCACTTTAGTAGAATTACCCATTCCTTAGCTTAAACTTTTAAGAGGTAGACGGCTCAGGACTGAGGGCACTCAATACTGGAAGCTTCTTCCTTGCTTTTTTGACCTAGGCGTGACTGCTGTCACACTTTCCTGTCACTGCTGGCTAATACATCAGATTATTGGCTTATGTTTTAAGTCAAGATAGTAGCAATCAAGAAATGACAAGAATTGCTTTTGAAATTTGTCTGCTATAAAAGGGGACCATTATATCCCTCCAGGCCTACAAATTTGAATCCTAAAACAAGCCTTAGTTTAGAACTAACTTTGTACATCTTAAATCAAACCACTACCATGTTCTGTCTGGACATGGATGCTAGTTTGCTAATTCATAATGCTATAGTCCCTCCTGATACACCAAGCTCTAAGTGACTAATGTGACTATCTGATATCCTCTTCTCCTTCAGGTACCACGGAGTATCGCTCATTGATCCACCAGAGACACTAAACTTATAACAATCAAGAGACTCTCTAAAAATGTGTATTATACTTGCAAGCAAATGATGTACAGTTTTAACCCTGGTCAATATTTTAGACTTCTTACAATCATTTCAGAATACTACAATGTGTGGTAACTTGAAATTATGAAGTTAGGTTTTTTAATATGGTTTTAATGTCTTTTTGTACATGCAATCTTGTTCTAAATACTTACCCTGGCGCTCTTTTTATAAAGCCATACTGTTCAAGTCTAGAATTAACCATGAAGGTGACCTGTTAATGTTTGTTACAAAACTACAGAATGTGTCAGATTAAGGAGCAGTGCATTTAAATTAGGATTTTTTTTAAAACTGTGGAGTGACAAAGGCAAGGCTGTAGGTCCACTTGTGCTTAAACCAATTATGAACTCTGCCCCAACACAGGATGTTACTAAGTTTTTTTTTGTTTGTTTGTTTTTTTTAGTTTCTATAGACTGTAGATCAAATGTTTATCATGGACGTTAAGGGAAGAAATTCTGCTGATTTTACATCTTTAGTTCTAGCAACTGTTTTTTAGTGGATTTAAGCTTTCTAGGAGACTGGCTGCAAAAGCAGGCTTTCCAATTTAGTGGGTATAGTATGTTAAGTGCAGCCTCCAAGACAGCCAGACTGCTAGAATTAATATGGCTGAAGTATCCCCTTCGTGTACCAATAGAAATAGCCTCCTCCAATTTGTAGCTATTTTCAAGTCTAAATGTGCAACTGATATAAATACAAATTGATGCAGCATTCCTACTAAAACTGGGCTTTTACTGAAAGCCTCCCTATATTTAAAACTACATTACTACAGCTTTGCTTCTACCACCCTGCTAGGAAAACTATCTACAGCAGGGAATACTACCACTGTTAGCGTTTCTCCTACCAGGGGGAGAACAATAACCACCCACAGGCTGACAGATGCCTTGGAAGAGTTACTGCTACAGTGACACTGACCTCAAACAGCTATTTTGGTAGGGGCTCTTATGCAGCATGTAGTAAATCTTGTGTAAGGTCAGTATCATGTGTTAGGTCTCCTGCTTCAGTTGTAGTACTCTTTCAATAATTGGTTAAACATCACGGTTAAATCAATGTGGTCTTAAATATGGCTCAAGGTATTCTGTCCTCAATGGGTAGAGCAAAAACAGGGTTTAAAAGAATCATCTGCAAGTTTGGCAAATAAACATCTTGTATTGAAGTTGATGCCAGTGGTTTCTGCCTCTCAACCTCATTTGATCAGTGGACAATTTAATCAGGCTATTGATTATTCATTCTAATCTTAACCCAGGAATCCTTTTTTCATAACATAGAACTATATGCTTTCTAAACTTTGATTGCATGTGACTTGTGCAATCTTCCTGAGCAAACTAGCAAAAAACCCAGCATTTTACAAGCTATGGTTTAACACTGGCTTGTCATCTAAAACTAACAGCCCCCTGGTCATCTTAACTATACTAATGTACTCATTACCACTTCACTTTAAATATGGATGTCTGTTTCCTATGCCAAACAAAACAATTCTCTTGAATTTAGTCTAAACAGGCTTGTATAGAAATGGTATCTTAATCTTCAAAAGCCAGGGGTGAAACTGCTTTATCTCATTAAGATGAGAAAGTAGCAGGGGGAAGGGAAATATTGGAACTCAAGTCAATTTAGGGCCCTGAATGTCAGTAGCTTCCCTTGGCATTCTTGCCCATATACCCACTGGACCTATAAACAGGGGGAGACTATAACCTAATACAGCAAGGATTACACTAATACCCTGCAAATACCAGGCTAAAGTCTAGTTACCACAACTATGGGAGTGTAGGTATGTACCATCACCTTGCATCAGCATACATCCTAATGACAATCACCACTAGCAGTCTTAATTTTTATATGCTGTTTCTGAAATGTTTTAAGACAACTATAGAACCTCTCACTTTAAGCTTAGTGGTGGCTTAGGGTTATAACTCCTGTGTGACTAAGCTAACAAATCTTTCCTCCTTCACCCCTTTTTTACTCATTGGATTAAAAGAAATTCTACCTCAGTGAAGGTGCTATATTTGATACAGTATATACAGAGAAGTAGAATTTTTCTTTTTGCACGTTAGTGCTAGGATCTGTGTCCTTAAAACTACATTGAAAGCATTGTTTAAAACATCACTAATGAATGCCTGCTTTCTATTATGCTGCTTGGCTACATCTATACCAGCAGCAGCTGTCTGACAGTAATTCCTGCAGATGTTCCTACAAAACTTCTGCTGACAGTCACATCCACACATAAGTGGATCAATTGTCTGCTCATGGAAGTGAGAAGGAGATGCAGAGTTACCAGTTGCTCTTTTCCCTCAAAGTCCCAAAAATCTCCTCTGTCCCTTACCCTACTAACTCTGACATAGTTGTACAGTATGCCTGTGCTTCTGGAAAAGGTTTGGCTTAATAGTGCAGCTCCTACTAGCTTATTTTGTACAGCTTTTCTCCTAGAACCACACTCCCATTGCAGGATTTTCCTTGAGGAAAAGGTCAACACAGAATGCACATGAGAAGGGGAAGAAGTAGAGGGACAGTGTCCTGGTAAGGAAAACTAGATAGCTGTAAAGGTGAAATAACTTACACAGCAATGTAGGGTGTGACCCACTACAATAGAGTATACTACAGCACTTGTAACTTATGGGTTCATTCATACAACTACACAAGTGTGTCCTCACCTTTTTATTAAATAAAAAAAAACCTGACCTTATAAATAAATGGTGTTCATTTTGAGCCTTGTCCTCAGTAATACGGGTAAAGAGTTCTGCCAAGAACTGCATTTAAAGTTACAGGGGCAAAAAATAAAATCTTTCCTCTGCTATACTATCTGTAAGTTACTTCTTCTCTACTTGCAGGTATTTTCATGTTGTCTATTTCATTCTCCCCCTGAACTGCCTGATGCTACCAGACAGTTCTGTTCCCTCTGAACTAAGTTTAGTGTTAAAGTAGTTCTCTTCAAACTTGCAATTTAAATACTATTTTTTAATTTTCATGAAACATGGTTCAATTAACACTTTAAATAATAAAGGTTAGCAAAGATTGAGCTGTCTCTTAATTTCTTAGAATTTATAGACTTTTTTTTTTAAGATGTTTGAACTACATTCCTGGTAAAGACAAAAGGAGCTTCTTTGCTTACAGCATTCTCCCCTAATTCTGCTGATGAGAAGAGATATTGGATGAAATACAGGGTTAGATTGAAAAGGAACCTAATAGGCCAATCCAGCACCTTAAGAGTTAGACATGTACATTTGCACTAAATGAAGTTTAAGAGCAGTTTCTCAAAGGCTAACTGTTAGATTTTTTACTGTTCAATAAGTGGTTTAATATACATTTGCTTACATATTTAGTTATCCTATTACACATTTTACTTAAATCCTGACACATGAATGTTTCAAGGCAATGTACAGTATTATATAAAAATACAAATAAACCTGAGTTGTAGAAATGGGGCAAATGAATGGTAAAACTCATCTACAAAAATAGGAACTAAATATACAGAATATAATTTCAGTATTAATCTATACAATTTTGAATGGCATACGATGACTAACGAGTAGCTCTCTTCTTTTTCCTTTTTTTGGTAAATGCTTTCTTACTTGAGGAATTTTCCTGTTTGGCCTTGGTGTGAGTTCTGTGAACAAACAACATTTTAATCTAAAATAAGGCAAGATAATATAGTGGCTAGATTGGATTTAACTTGCAGGGAACATCAAAGTCGTACATTTCCAAGATCTCAGCTTTGTATGTAACTAAACAACAAAATAGAAACAGAGAGAAAGCTGTGCTAGTCTATATACTATAGAAACAAAAAAGCAGTGAAGTAGCACTTTAAAGACCTAAAAATAATTTATTAGGTGAGCTTTCGTGGGACAGACCCACTTCTTCAGACCATAGCCATCCCAGAACAGCACTTCTAGGATGGCCGTGGTCTGAAGAAGTGGGTCTGTCCCATGAAAGCTCACCTAATAAATTATTTTGTAGGTCTTTAAAGTGCTACTTTACTGCTTTTTTGTTTAAACAACAAAACGTGTTTTACTTTAACCTGGATTTAAAGAAAAAGAAGGGAAGCCCTATCCAACTTGAAAACCTCCTTAGCAACATAAATCCACTTTTATCAGACAAGTCATTGCAGACCATCTTTTGAAAGACAGTATCTTCTACTAGTATTAAGTTTCTTGGTTCTTTGTAGAGGGGAATAAATTCAATGTAAAAAGTACACCATATTCATAGCTATATCCCATTCACTGGGCAGAATCTACAGCACACCTGAGGAGAAGAGTAACTGGGATAACAGAGGCATCCAAATATCTGCTCTAGCTTACGCAATCTGAGAAAGTTTCATGAGCAGTATCATGAAATACTGATCAGCCTAAACAGTGGATGCTTTAATCTCTTCCTATATGCTCGAAGGGGAGGATAATTCATGGCAGAGACTCTTATTCGGTTTGTGCAGTAGTTAGCACAATGGGGTCCTGGATCATGACCTAGATTCATAAGCACTACAGTAACAAATAAATTCACCACCCATAAATTTGCTAACATTAAGCAAAGCAGCATAAAGAACCCCGTATAAGCTAAGGACCTGGCCCTGTTATCCAAGTGCTTGTTTTCTTATGTGAAATATTTTCCTTGAAAATCACAGGCATGAGGAAATATACCACAACTGATGAGACTTCATTGTCTCAACAACATAGCATGCTTCCCCTTGAAACTATACATGTGTGGTTACCGTGTTTTCTTCTGCGTCTTCTCTGGTTCCAGAATGACTACTTCCTCCTCTTCACTGTCAGACACTACAATTGTGTCATCATCTTACAAACAAACAAGAGAAAGCTCCATTACTACATGCCTTGAGAAATCTTAAAAGCAGGTAGACATAATTTTGTAACTATCATGCAACTCACTCCACAGCCAGACTTACTGTTCAAGTACAATAAATTTAAAACTGACACAGGTTGAACCTCTCTTGTCCCAGACCCTCAGGACCTGACTGGTGCCAAATGAGAGAAGTTGCCAGACCACAGAAGGTCAGTATTGTCTAGCAGCATTATCAACACTTCTGCTGCTTATTGGGCTCTTAGAAGATATCTATGGGTCATTTAGGGCTAACTAAGACATACAGCCTGGACCGCTGGTTGTAAACAAACTTTAAGAGACTGTGGAAAAATTGGCACCGCTATGATAAGCGGTCATCTGGCTAACTAAAATCATCCTGGATGAGGGATGTTGCTGGACAAGCAAGAATTCCAGATTATAGAGGTTCACCCTGTGTTTTATTTTAGCTGTTGTAACTGGAACACTTATGGCGTGCCTGAGTTTGATTCAGTATCTTGCTGCCTCTGTTACATCTCTCAACAATAGGCAGAGCATCAAGACCATTCTAATCAGTTTGTCTAGTATTTTGCTTTGATTAGATGCTGACAAAATAGAAACAGGCACAAAACAAAATGTAGGTCCTTTCCTTAAAACCACCTTTGTTACCCTCTGGGCCTCAAAGTAGCGTTTCCCCCTCGTGAAAACACCACTCTACTACCAAGATGTCTTTCTAGAGTTGGATTTTTAAGCAATAATTCTAAAGCTACCATTTTGTAGCTACACCTTCCAGCTGGTAAGTCTTCGTGACGTTTCCTGTTTTTTACACCACTGAGGATGTAACAGCCTCAAATACACAAGAATTAACATATGAACAGCGTCTTCAGCAACATGACATTTAAAGCAGATACTAACCCTTCTTAGTTTTGCTTGCAACACTTATCTCTTCCGTTTCCATTTTCTGTTCCTCTGAGGTGGTAGCATCATCACAGTTACCTTCTTCTTCTTCCTCTCTCTCTGACTCTTCAAGGTCTCCCCAAGAGTTTTCTATCCCCTCCCCAATTTGAGCTGTCCCAGGCATCCGCAGTATTGGTTTAGCAAAACTGAGCTAATTAAGGAAAATCCAGGAATTACCAGAATTTTTATCTGTATTCTCATTGTACAGCATGCTGTACTAAGTACTTTGGCAAGTTTAAGTAACAATATACATAAATGATCTGTGGTGACTACCAAAGGCCAAACTAAGCATGTGATGTAAAGAAATTAATTTGAGCAAAATGGCAATTTTGTTCTCTTGAATGGCTGACAAAAATGACTAACGTATGTACAACACATGAGACAACTGATCACCTTCATAGCCCAACATTGCCTTGCAGAAGATAGGTGGGTTGATCTTTCATTGCCTGTGAGCCAAAAGTAACGTCTTTCTGAAGGGCTTCACACAGCTGTTGAGAGATTCACATCTTGTATATCTGTGGAATAGAAATTAACTCCATATTGAGCAGCACAGAGCCCTCCTCAATTGAAGGATCCAGAGCCGCGATTGGCAACCTAGCTAATGAGTGGGCTACTCGAGTGGCCTCTGTCTCAGTATGACAGAAAATTTTCTAAGACTGCTAAAACCCAGAAAGTCCCCAGGATAGGGTAGGTTGCTAACTGTGCTTACATACCTAGAATTTGATGGGGGTGCTAACTGAACAGCACAGGTGCTTTGGATGCTGAGGGAGCTCATGGCTCTCAGTCTGTTGTGTGAAATCAGACACCACTTCATGAACATGTCACTCTGGTAATATCAGAAAGAAGAACTATGTGGATGGGAACCAGTAGAATCTGGCAGTCCTGCACATGGGCAATGGTAAATAAAATGTTTCATGCACCACACATAGAATCCCAGAGCTGCAGGTTGCCCAACACTAATCCAGAGGCATTAAGGGATTAATGGAAAAGAGAGGCAGAGAACGATTCAAACAGACAACTCACCCTGCTGATCAACATGCTATTCTATGAATTCCTCTATCCAGGAACATAGTCTATAAATGAAATAAGATCTAGAAATCATAATTTAGACTTACAGATTTCAATGAAATAAGAAAATTCAATATAGATGGTGTGATTCAAAAAGCTTTAACAATGAGATATCACTGCCTTCTTTCTCAAGTGATACAGTAGAAAAGATACACATCAGAAGGAGGGTCCGCTTTGGTGATGATTTCTTCAGCTTGTTCTTCCACATCATTGGTATTAACAGGCGCTCTTTCCATTTTAAAGGCAGAGATCTTTTGATCTGGTATAGACTCTGCAAAGCCAAACTTTCCACCTTCTTTTCTATTTAGTAAATAAATACAAAAATTTTATTTCAAGACATTTCATATTTTAAAAATTCAAATTAAAGAGGGTTCAGCTATATACAGAAAGGTAATTTACAACAACTACACTAAAACCAGGTTTGCCGTTTAAAAACTGTTAAGTGAAACAAGTACAGCACAGTTGTTCCTGAACAGAGATCAGGAACGGACCTCTGAACTTAGAAGGCCAAGTTTTCCTTAGAGTGTGAGCGACCTGAGAATAGCAATCCTCTTTGGAATGTGACTGGTTTTATTAGTAACACAATATCTTTAGATAGCTATGCTTTTCTTTTTCCAAATTTATTCTTTCCTCTCCTTCCCAAGGTTTTCCACTTCTCAAGATGACAGTCTCACATCACACAGAGAATACTATTGACTTAAGAGTGTCAATACAATCATCTATTCACAGAAAACAGAACTATTAGTTGAATCTTATACTGCTTACTGAAGACCATTAGTTGTACAACTTCTCTTTCAGAGACCCCTTTCACAGAAAAACAGTACAAGAATAATCTGACCCCATAAAAGGTTATTAACATTGCACTTTAACAACCTCACCTAGCCTTCCGGTCATTCTCCAAGGCCTTTTGAATTAGTTCTGTGATCTCTGCTACTTTAACACCAGTTATTTTACTGCATCTCAGAACCTGTTTGTAATGAATAATAGGTTTATTTTAATTGCATGATAATACACTAACTTTGTATTTAATTGATAATATGTACTTTTTTTGTACTTTTATTATGCCCCTGTCTGAAGAAGATCAAATGGAAGCTTCCCCTGAAAACCTTTAGCTTACCACTCATTTGATACACTAAACATAATGCTATATACAACCTGTGTTTTATATATTGTATACACCAAACTATTAAAACAACCCAATTTACTAATACTTAGAAATAGATCTATTATTATTTTGCATATTAAGAATGCAAACAACTTCCAGTATTATTGGTGATGAGAGGTGGAAAAAGTACTCAAAAAGTTACTTGAGTAAAAGTGCAACTCCTTTTACTTCTGGATACTTTAGGGGTGTGTCTACACTAAGAACTAACTCAAAGTTAAGCACTATATCAGAGTAGCTAGCAGAGAGCCTACACACATTTTCCCTTATTTCCAAGTTAACTTCAAAGTAGGGAGCTCAACTTCCAAGTCCTTACTCCATTTCCAGGAATGGAATAGTGCCCTACTTCAAAGCAGGGTGTGTGGTTTTGTAGTGTAGACACAGCCTAGTACAATCATGGGGGTGTGTGTGTGCATGTACACACACACACACACACACACACACACACACACACTTTTACTCAAGTTGTTTTCCAGAGGGTCACTGGTGTCTTGTACTTAATTACCTTCCCCAAAAAGCAGCTCTACTTTTAACCAAGTAACTTTTGGAGTACTTTTTTCACCTCTGTTGGTGGTAAGAAAAAAAAAAGTTTTGTTTTAGCTTCAGTTGCAACTATTTTAGACTGTTACACAAATACCAAGTCAGGAGCAATGAAGCCTGGCACCATTAATTTCTTTGTTATAATCAAGAAGTAAGATTGTTTTCAGAAAGACCAAATATTTGGAGTTTAGACCATCTATCCAAAGTACTGTCATGTTTATGTTTCCTATCCAGTTGTCTATAGAATCAGACATGTCACTGTTCTCCCACACGAAAACACTAGATGTTTCAATGTAAACATTACAATATATCAAGAAATTTGTATCACGAAAATGACTGTTCAAAGAGAATGCCTCTTACCTGATCTTTTAACAGCATAATTCCTCCACTGGACTGGATAGTACAAATCTCACGATGTTTATTCATGGCAATCACTAGAAGACCATCCATTACACGTTCTTCTTGTTCACTGGGATCCACCAACAAATAGGTCCTGAAACCATTGTTGAATATGACACAATAGATAAGGGTAACTTGCTTGCCTGAAACTTTAAGGGCAGGAGACCAATTTCATGGAGACCCAAGGAGACTAGTTTCCAAAGGGTACATATCTATAAAAAGTCTACAGAAATTTTATGTTACGCAATGCAGCATGAAGAGGAACATCTCTTCTTCACAACTTCTCATTTCAGATAAAGTTAGCTCACAACTGCATTTTGTTGGCATAGGTGTTTATGGAAACATTTATGTATTTATTCCACTTCTACCACAATTGGTCAATGATGTAAGTCAGTACCGTAATAAAAACTTACCCTTGCTGGAAGAAAGCAAAACTGACACAGATAGGCATGTGATGGATGCTCAAAGGGACAGGATCACGTTCCTCAGGGGTATACTAAAAATACAGCCACAGGAGAAATTTGTTACCTACTCAATTCTGAATGCTGTATACATTTAAAAAGTAGTAGTACAGAACTTAGGTATTTCAGAAAGATCAAAAAGTCTGAAAAGCTTAGTTACCTAAAAATTCATGAAGACTTGAGTCTCTTGTATTAAAGTGTTCCTACAATACTTCCTACCTATATAATGATACTGTGTCCACCCCTGTGCCATTTGAGTCTGAAGTTTGGATGAAAAATATTAAAAAAAACCCTATAAAATGGCATCCATTTAGTTTTTTAAATGGTTACTGTCTCTCAAATTGAAAATCAAGAACTGTATATTCAACAGATTAATAAAAAAAACAAAATATCTATTCCTATCCCTTGACATTTTCAGTAGCTCTATCTCTGAGATTTAATTCGCCTCTACTGATGAAGATCCATTTTATTACAGTGCAACAACCATCAATGACATTAATTTACATAATATCACCATTTTCCCTTTATCCTACTCACCAAAGTTACTTCCTCTCCCTGCACAGATACATCTGGTCTACGGAAGTGACATAAAGCCACTATTGCTGCTATACTTGCAGCATCTATGATGTTTCCATCATGATTTAACAAATGCAGGTCCACACGAATTTGCCACACCTGAGGGAAAAAAAACAGATGACAATTTACTAAACTGTAGTATGATTCATAACTTGTATTTATTTTCCAACACCTTTTAAAAATACTTTCATACTGAATAATTCAAGTCTTTATCATCAAAATACAGGATAACAAAAACTGAACACAACCAAAAAGAAACATGCACTGATTAATTGTGATAAAAAATTAAAACAGAAATATGATTTAGACCCTGATCCCATAAACATTCATACATATGAGTAGCTTTAACATGTATAATAGTCCCATTGTCTATAAAGGAATTATGCACATTATTACAGTTAAGTGTGTATGTTTGCACAGCTGGAACCTTCATGTTTTTAAATAAAATCAGGATTATTGGTCCCCAAAGACAAACTGACCTCTAAATGCAACATATTAATCCCTTAGAATTAAAGACCTTTTGATTTCATAGCATTTTTCACACCTTTACACCAGCAACAACACAGAGCGATTCAGTGTCTATACATTTTGAATTTCTTAGGCATCTTTCTAATAGTCGATTCAGTTTCACCAAAAGTTCAGATTGCCTAGAGAAAAAAAAGATGGGCTACATTTCAGTTGTGAGTCATTAATAAGTCTGAGAACTATGATGCTGAATGGCATCCTTGCTTGTAGCCACTGAAGAAAGATTACATACCTCCCAGGCTCAAAAGCTGGTGAAGCCATCGGGGAGATCTCAAGATTAAAGAAAAGTATGCCCTCTGTAGCTCGATTTAGCTTTGGGGAAACAAGTTCACATGAAACTTGCCCAAGGACTCTGAAAAATAAATTCCCCCCACGCACACCCCAAAGACTTCAGTATAGATGACATAAATAATTTGCACCTGAATTTTGCTGCATGTTTCCAGTTTATTACAACTTCTTATATATGCCATGGTCACACAGATAAGATGTCAGTCACTAACAAGGGGACAAGCAAGAGCCAGATGTTAGAGCAGCAATTAGAGGTTTTACTGACTGGGGTTTATTCTCAAATCTAGTACTGTGTGAGTGTGAACAACTTACTTGTGTCTGTCTACTTTAGCTCCTATAAAATAGAAATAATGTCTCCGCATAGGTGCTGCAAATTCACTTAATGCAAGATTTGTGGCTGGAGAAATTAACAAACTGCAAACATGCATGGTTAGGACATAAATATCCTATCTCGGAACTGGAAGGGACCTTCAGAGGTCATCAAGTCCAGTCCCCTGCTCTCACAGCAGCACCTATCACCATCCCTGACAGATTTTTTTTTTAAATCTATTTGGCCCAGATCCCTAAATGGCCTCCTCGAGGGCTGAACTCACAACCCCTGGGTTTAGCAGGCCAGTGTTCACACAACGAGGCTGTCCCTCCCCACCTGGGGCGTTCCACCTCGCACCACACCTCGAGACAGACCGCCTCCACCACCACCCTCCCCCTCATCGTTGCCGCCCCCTGCAAGCACCGGGACACGAGCGGCAGCCGTTGGGTGACAGGTGGCTGAGGGACCGATCGGTGCCGCCACACGGTGATGGGTTGGGGGGCCTTCCCGCGATACCTGGTCCTCCCCAGCTCCACGATACAACAGCCGTAGTCGGCGCCGAAGGAGATGCGCACGTTCCTGTAGTCGTAGCTCTGCCGCCCGTCCAAGCGCTGCGAAGCCGAGAGCGGAGTCACCACCCGCGCAGGACGGGCCCGGAGACTCGATGTGGGGCGGGGGGGCGGACACGGGACTCGACCTCCAGCGTCCGGGCCCGCGCTGCCCGGGAGGGGCCTGTCCGGTGGATGAGGGGAGGAAGAGGGGGGATTGGGTTTCCTACCTTCCGCTCCTCGATGGCGCGCAGCAGGAAGCGCCGCTCGCAGTTGGATAACGGCGTCTTCTTCATTCTGGCGGTACCTCCCTAACGCGGACCTTCTCCTCGCGCACCTCTGAAACGTCATCGAGGCGACGCGACAGCGAACTGCCGGTGCGCAGGCGCGGAGGATGGCGTCAGCAGGGGACACGCCCCTCTCGTTGGCCGTTGCCCAGGGAAGCGCGAGCGGCTCGGGGAGCGGTGGGAAGTGGGCGCGTCCTTCAAGCTGGTGTTCGGAGCAGCGTGGGGGTGGCTCCAGTGTAGCTGTGTGGGCGGGCGCGGGCTGAACGCGGCAGCACGGCTTTGCCCTTGCGCGGCCGCTTGTTCGAAGTCCGCGGGGTGGCGGCTGGGGCCGGGCGCGGACTGTTGGGGTCTCCGCGCTGGCGGCGCAGCTCTGCTGGCGGCTCGTCTGGTGTGTGCGCATGGGGGGCGGGGTCGCTCCGGGCCAGGGGAACGCCCGTCAGCAGGGGACAGGGCTGTGAAGCTCAGAGCCCGCTGCGGGCCCAGCGCCTCCTGGGTTCGGCCGCAGGCGGCAGCAGCAGCAGCACCCTTAGTTATTCTTCCAGTGCTTGCTCATGGCTAGTCGTGTTAGGTGCGCCTGTGGGAAGGTTCTCCGTGGCAACTAGCCAGGTGGGTCTGCTGGGGAGCCCCTTGGAGTGGCGCCTGTGCGAAGCCTATCTGGCCCAGGCGACCTGTTACCTCTCAGTTCTCGTCCCCCCCCACCCCGGTGGCTGTTTGATGGTTCCAGTCAAGTACCTGTGCTGTGCACAGATCCCCAGTCTTTTCTGTGTAGCTAGTTCCTCTGGGCATACCCTCGCATCTGATCACGCAATTGTGTAGCAATGTAGAGGAAGCTTTGCGGCTGCTGCCTTAGAGTCAGCCGTGCTTTGACTCAGCCCCTCCCCGATTCTAGGTGTTAGCTTAGGGATCACCTAATTTAAATATCTGTACTCAGAGAAGAAAAAATGGTTACTTGCCATTTTATCTGTTGTTCTTAGAGATGTGTTGCTCATATTTATTCAAAACCCATCCTCCTGCCCCACTGTCAGAGTGGTAGACAAGTAACAGAGAGAAAGCAGTGCTAGTCTATATAGTGTCAACAACAAAAAAGCAGACTAGTAGCACTTTAAAGACTATTTTTTGTAGTGATAGACAAGTGACAGATAGCTGTGTTAGTCCATAGTTTATCAAAACAAAAAAGCAGTCATGTAGCACTTTAAAGACTAACAGTCATTTATTAGGTGATGAGCTTTGGTGGGATGGACCCACTTGGTCTGTCCCATGAAAGCTCATCCATCACCTAATAAATTATTTTGTTAATCTTTAAAGTGCTACATGACTGCTTGTTTGTAGTGGTAGACAAGAGGGAGCTGAGATGTGGTAGGTGGGCTGGGTGGCAAAATTTTTAGATAATACAAAACTACTCTAAATAGTTAAGTCCAGAGTAGACTGTGATGCGCTACAAAAGGATCTTAATAAATTGGGTGATTGGGCGACAAAATGGCAGATGAAATTCAGTGTTAATAAATGCAAAGTAATGCACTTCGGAAAATATAATCCCAACTATATATAAAAAATGATGGGGTCTGATGTAGCTGTTACCGCTCAAGAAAGATCTTGGAGTCATTGTGGATAGGTCTCTGAAGACATCCACTCTGCAGCGGCAGTCAGCATGTTGGGAATCATTCCGAAAGGAATAGATAAGACAGAAAATGTCATATTACCTTTGTATAAATCCATGGTACGTTCACATCTGGAATATTGTGCACAGATGTGATCACCCCGTCTCAAAAAAGATGTAGTGGAATTGGAAAAGGTTCAGAAAAGGGCAACAAAAATTATTAAGGGTATGGAACATCTACCATATGAGGAGAGATTAAAAAGACTGGACTTTTTAGCGTGGAAAAAAAGATGTTTGGGTGGGGGATATGATTGAGGTACATAAAATCATGACTGGTGTGGACAAAATAAATAAGGAATTGTTATTTACTCCTTCTCACAACACAAGAATTAGGGGTTACCAAATGAAATTAATAGGCAGCAGGTTTAAAACAATAGGAAACATTTTTTCACACAATGTACAGTTAACCTGGGGATCTCCTTGCTGGAGAATGTTGTGAAGACCAAGAATACACTCATCCCTTGTTAAACGAGTACTTCATTTTCGAGTAGTCGCTTAAATGATGGACACATTTACCTACCTTAGTTCACTCTATGAGCGAGCTCCCCCCTGCTCGTACGAGCCTTACCCTCCTCCTTGTGGCTCCAACCCCCCAGTCTCACCAACCTGCTGCAGCCTGACCCCCTGCTGGCCCCACAGCTTGACACCCCCTGCTGCCTGTACTCCCCGTCAGCCCCAAACCATGGCAGCCTGTCGCCCCTGCCATCCCCACTTCCTGACAACCCCTGCAGCCCTGAACTGTGGCAGCCTGACCCCCTTACCGGCCCCACAGCCTGAACCCCTCCCCTGCCACCTATACCCCCGGCAGCCCCGCAGCCAGACCCTGCTGCCACCTATATATCCCATGGCCTTGCGGTCATACCCCCCCATGGTCTCCTGTACCCCCCATGGCCAGACACCCCCCCAGCTCCCCACTGGGCCTGTACACCCCGCAGCCTTGCAACCCAACACACCTGCTGGCCCCATGTCCAAACCCTGCTGCCGCCTGTAACCCCTGTGGCCAGACCCCACCCCTGCTGCCTGGAACACCCGCAGCCTGACCCCTGTGGACCCCCTTACTACCCTGCAGCCAGGCCACCTGACCCCCTGCCAGCCCCAAACCGTGGCAGCCTGAAACCCTCCCAACCCACCACCAGATTTTAACCCTCCTTCCCACTCACAGCCCCAAACTACCCACAGCCTTTAACCCTCCCCAACCCAAGGTTCACTCACCTTTCAAAAGCAGCGCCACCTGCTGCCCCGTCTTCCCCAAGTTAGGAGCCATAGGAACTAATCAGAGACTTTTACATATCGGAGGGGTAGCCGTGTTAGTCTGGATCTGTAACAGCAACGAAGGGTCCTGTGGCACCTTACAGGCTAACAGAAAAGTTTTGAGCATGAGCTTTTGTGAGCACAGACAGTGCATCTGATGAAGTGAGTCTGTGCTCACGAAAGCTCATGCTCAAAACTTTTCTGTTAGTCTATAAGGTGCCACAGGACCCTTCGTTGCTGCTACAGACTTTTACGTGTAACTTAATAGGAATTCGGTGTCCCTCTTAATGAGTTTCTGCCCCTGAGCAGAAAGTTGGGAACCAATTGTGCTCATATAGTGAGGGACGAGTGTATAGTAGAGGTTAAAAAAGAACTAGATAAACTCCTGGGGGATAGGTCCATCAATGGCTGTAAGCCAGGATGGACACTGACGGTGTCCCTAGCTTCTGTTTGCAAGAGTCTGGAAATGGGCAACAGGGTATTGATCACTTGATGATTACCTGTTCTGTTCATTCCCTCTGGGGCACCTGGCGTTGTCCACTGTTGGAAGACAGTATACTGGGCATGATGGACTTATGGTCTGACCCAGTATGGCTGTTCTTATGTTCATAAATAGGTTTTGCATGGATGCCACCCCTGGGGGCTCCTCAGCAGATCCTGCTGGCTAGTTGCTAGGGAAAACGTTCGCAGCTGTGCACAAGTGTGTGTATGTATAACTGCCCACAGGCAGGCTCCAACCTGGGCCCTCTGGAGCTTAGTGCAGGCACCACTACAGCTTGAGCTGAAGGTTAGCTGGCTCACATGTTAGGCTGTAGCAGACATATTCTTGCTCTGTGAAGTGGTTTAGATACCATTACATGGGACACTGAACCACACATGGGGGTGTGGGCTACATGTGCACCTAACTCAAATAGATACAAGCAACACATCTTGAAGAACAACAATTACAATGGCGAGTAACTGTTTTTTACGTTTGTCACACCAGGCATGTCTCAACAAATGCAAAAAGCGTGGCCGGGTAGGTGCGCTGGGTGTTTCTGCAAGGGAATGTGCTTTGAGTGTTGAATTAAAAAACAAAAAACCTAGCTCTTTGGGCTCTTTCTATTTTGAGGGTATGTATTTAGCTTGTGATTTTTCTCCCACAACTACCATCCATGTTTTTTGGCTCTATTCCTCTTCAGTTTGGCTTCTTTATTTTCCAGTGAGAAGTTAGATCTAGCCCAGCAGCGACAGAGCTGAGAATTTAATTTTTATTTTCTTTTGAGCAGGCATTTCTTCCAGGAATCTCCAGGGCTACGTCTACACTAGCCCCAAACTTCGAAATGGTCACGCAAATGGCCATTATGAAGTTTACTAATGAAGCGCTGAAATTCATATTCAGTGCTTCATTAGCATGCGGGTGACCGCAGCACTTTGAAATTGACGCGCCTCGCCGCTGCGCGGCTCGTCCTGACGGGGCTCCTTTTCGAAAGGACCCCGCCTACTTCGAAGTCCCCTTATTCCCATCAGCTCATAGGAATAAGGGGACTTCGAAGTAGGTGGGGTCCTTTCGAAAAGGAGCCCCGTCGGGACGAGCCGCGTGGCGGCGAGGCGCGTCAATTTCAAAATGCTGCGGCCGCCCGCATGCTAATGAAGCACTGAATATGAATTTCAGCGCTTCATTAGTAAACTTCGACATGGCCATTTGCGTGGCTATTTCGAAGTTTGGGGCTAGTGTAGACACGGCCCAGGAGAATTAAAGAATGATTTGGTACTAAATAATCAAAAATTGTGATATTTGGTTATATATTGCACACCAATACTCTTTAATCCTTCACTGCACTTATTGCAACCCCATTCAGGGTATTTATATATAAGGGGGTATCTAATTTGTGTTAGGGTTTGGGGTCTGGATTACTTGCTATGGCTGTCATGGTAAGGCAAAATAACTTGTTATATCGCAAACTCTTAGGCTGCGTCTACACTAACCTCCTCCTTTTGGAAGGGGCATGGTAATGAGGGATTTTGGCAGATGCTCATGAGATGCTATCATGAATATGCAGCACCTCATTAGCATAATGGCAGCTGTGTGCAATTTGAAAGCGCCACTTTCAAAATGCACATTGCCCGTGTAGATGGGGTCCTTTCAAAAAGACCCCCCCGGACTTCAAAAGCCCCTTCTTCCCAAAGCCAAATGGGAAGCAGGGGCTTTCAAAGTCTGGTGGGGTCCTTTCAAAAGGGACCTGTCTACACAGGCAGAGTGTGTTTCGAAAGCGGCACTCTTCGAATCGCGCGTGGCTGCCATTATGCAAATAAGGCACTGCATTCCGAAAGGAGGGGGCTAGTGTAGATGCGGCCTTCGAGTGATGTTTGTGAAAGGATGTGTATTTAGTTGTGTCTTTTTTAAATTATCCAGAGTACCCTAGAAAGGTGTACACTGTTTTTTTCGTTCAGTGTGTGGCTGGGTTAGAGTGCCTTAATCCAGGGGTGAGCAGACATGCAGATGCAGCTGCTCTCGCAAATGGCCTTTGCAAGTTCAGATTTGAAATTCCACTCATTTTGGGGTCTGATATGTTATTTGAGATTAAATTTACGAGTATTGTGCTGGATCAAACTAAGTTGTAGGTATTACAATCTTGTTAAAACCTCTTTCCAAACTTTTCAAGTTCAACACAATACAGATGCTTCATGGGCACAGCGTCTTCAGCATCATGACTTGTGGCAGAACAGCTTTTGTGTGTCTTTGACCAGCTTTCGCTAAGTGGCAAGCAGCACCGACTCAGCTGTATGACTGGAGAACGCTGGGCTACTGTGAATGACTAAACTACCAGACCCTGCTTCCAAGTGGTGCTTTTTTAAAGCTATGCCATGACACATTTTAATTGTATTTACATACACAACCATGCTCCACGATGTGAAATAAATAACACACCTATCCCTTGATTTACAAACATCTGATTTACAAATTTTTTGCTAAAACAAACCATGTAGCTTTATACCGATATTTTCAATTTACGAATGCTATTTTTGCTACATTGAAGAACCAACTCCGTCCAAGCATCCATGGTACAGCCAGTGCTCCGCCGGCATCTCCATTTTCAGTTTATGAATTTTCGCCTTTCAAACAGTCTTCAGTGAACAAATTCCATTCGTAAATTGAGGGATAGATGTGTAGCTCACTTCTGACAATGCAATGATACACTGTTTTAGAAGTACAATATTTGATATAAGAGAACATATTAATATATATATTTTTGTTTCTAAATAAATAGAAGTGATTTTTTTTTATCTAATTTGGTTCCCTTTAAAGGTTGGTGCTCTAGGCAATCACCTACATTGCACATGTGATCAGGCCTGCTCTGGTCAGTGCACACGCCAGCGCGTGTTGCTCTGCTTTATCTGGGCACTCACTGAAAGCAGGCTGGAGAAGGCAGTGCCTGTGGGCTTCAGTGATGTAGTTTGCAAAGGGGGCGTGGAGGGTAGGGAAGCTGAGGCGTGGTTCCTGTGGTGTCTATGAGCAGAGAAGAGCTGCCAGCAGAGGGAATAGATTGCAGGCAAAGCAGCTGGGAAAGAGGAGTCTCTTGCGTAGTGGTGAAGTATTTCCATCTCTGAGCTCTGAATGGCTTCTGGCCATTTTAAATCTTTCAGAAGGTGACTAGACTAGTGGGAAGTTACTTGTATTCACATCCTGCCGAGGTGCTACTGCACAGTGCCTGTCACTGCTTCGTGCTCTCTAGTGCTGTGTAGCAGCAGAGAGGAAACTTCTGAATCACTTAGCATCACAAAAGGATCAAGTACCTCATTTTCTGCATAGCAGCATCAAACAAAGTCTTATCTTCACATTCAGCTTCCCCTTGGAAAAGTACCTGCTGGTTTAAACACCTTTTTGCTACTGACTTCCTCCGCTTTTTTACTTTTTGCTCCCCCTACCTGCTATTGCTGCTAGTCTGTCTCAGTATACAATAGAAGAGAAAATGTGAAGATAAAAGCCTCAGTCCTGAAGTATTTACTCAAGGGAAAATATCCCATTAGACCAGATTCATTAGGGAAAATACTCTAGATTTACATTGCTGTAACTGAGATTAGAATAGGAGCTATTTAGAAAATTCTGAAATTTTCCAGCGGCAAAGAGGATGCACTTTTTTGCAAACACTTTAATGAAAAACATCAGTTTTTCACTGTAGCTATTCAGAATTACATCTCTTTATTTTGGGGTCCCTGTTCCTTCGGTTCGCTCAAAATCACAAGTTTCACTCAGCAGGTAGAACTCAAACTTGGCTATATTCCATCTCTCTACTCCCCGAATATCAGCAGTTTAGGAACCAATTGAGCCTCTATTCAGCTTAAGGCTGCTCTCACTTTTACTGTCTGACAATGGTTTCCCTCGACCATTTTGCTGTCTGAAGATTGCTTTAGTCAGAGGGAGAAGCTTTCCTTGGCCACTTCTTACATGGGACAGGATGCTTGCTATGACGGCAATCCTGCAGGACACGGACTCTTCAGTTTCCTATTTAGGGCATATTTGTGGCTCCTTTGCATGACTGTGGTGCCAGGGGCCAGGATCTGGCCAATTGATTTTCCTGGGAATTTTATTTGAATAAGGGCTCTGAGGGATGTCTATGCAGCAGCCTTATTTTGAAATAAGCTGTTCTGGAAGAGCTTATTTTGAAATAATGCTGCTACACACAAAAATGCATTTCGGAATAGCACTTAGTTATTTTACCAATTACAAAATAAATTTCAAAATTCTTTCAAAATAGCAGTTGCGTTGTGTAGATGAAGTTATTTCACAATAACTTTGCTGTGTTTACCTACCCTGAGAATACAGTCAGGCGATTTTCTGTTTCGTCTGAGAGGCTTTTTTGACAATGTAAATATAACATCTACTGAATGAGGTTGGTGAAACAAATTATGTTTTCATTTGTGGCATACAGAGGTATGGCTCAGTAATGCAGGTTTAAGTTTACTGAGCTATGTATAATGGCAGTTAGCAAAGGAGATTTTATTTAAGTTCTTCATTTTCATAGAACTTATTGTTGGGCAAGCTGAGCTAAAACACTGCAGTAGTTTTGGGTCATGTCATGTGAACAGTCACAATCTTGTCATTATAACAAGGTGAATTTAAAAAAAAAGAAAATACCATGATCAGAGGTGGTAACATCCAAACATTACATTTAGTGAAACAAAAAAGTTACAGATAAAGTGCATGTTTATTTTGTTCTCAGTTATTAGATTACAAACATTTATACAAATATTGAGCCTTCACACTCATGCAATGCAGCAGAGTCAATTATCAGTGTATATACGTTGTATCAATACCTACACTAATTTTCATGTTTAATGTGAACTCAGTTGAATAATATGGGTTTCAATTATGGTGTGTGGCATGGACTATTGAATGTTCAAGCTGTCTATACTTTTGTCAGCATCATCTGGCATAATCCAGAAGACCAAAGTCTGACGCTTGAAAGTTTGTTGTGGGATGGGGAAGCTTTGAGGTAGCACAAGTTACCTACAAACTCCTCTAGCACCAGTGGATTGACATTTCTTGCTGTGTCTAAGGGAGGGAAGTCTGAGAGTTGGGTTCCTCCGGCATTCCAGTAAACCTTTATAACTGTCCACCTTCAGTAGCAGTCCATGTGAAGACTGCCCAGGAATATACCCATTTTCCCTGAGCAGGGGGGCAGACAGAATTGCTGGACCCCTGGGCAACACGTGGGGGTGGGAGCTGGTTCTGCGCTCCCAGAAGGATCGAGGCCTCAGATGGAAGGGGCAGGGCTGCGGGCTACACTCCCCCTGCCAGCCCTTCATTGGCACAGCACACCACCTGGGACTCCAGTGCTAATGTAAAGGTCCCTGGGCCCTGGCCACTGCTGCCACAGGCCTTTTAAATCTGCAGGCCCCAGGGTAGTTGCACCATTTGTCTTCTACATGGTAGTAGGCCTCTCCCTGGTAGTACACCCCTCCGGGCTACAGCTGCCCCAGCTGGCACCAGGGGGTTCAGTTTCCTGCCCTGTAGGCCAGCGTCTATGCATCGAACCAACTATCTCTTCAATGTGTTGTGAAGTTAGCTGTGAAATTAGTAATTAACAATGAGGTGATGGCTGTTAGTTACAGGATTATATAGTAGAGCACCCCTGCACTGTAACATAGGGTGACATTACTGTCCACGACATTATTATTGCCGATAGGTTGTTTCAGCACTGGAGACTGTTCAGCATGAGTGCTTGGATTCATGCATGACATGATGCTTGAATGCTCAGGGTTGGTATTATCGCTTACAGAGGAATTCAGCTGAAACACTGCATTTCACGTTTTTTTTTCCCCCCAGTCCAAGACTACGGAAAGTTTTCAGAGCCTGGTTTACATTTATAGTTTGCAAAGTTGTGATCCACATACTAAGCATTGTAATCCTTCAGGCTGTTTTACTCTGTTTGGGAAGAGGCATGGGGGAATAAGATCATGTTCACAGTTCTCTAGTTATGTCTTCTATATTGCTACAATGGAGGAGGGAAAAAATTTGCTCCCTTCCTTAGGTAACTAGAAGTTACTGAAAATTCATGAAGTTTTGTTTGATTGGACATCTTAGCCCATCTTGTTTACTCTCAGCTAGTTGTATGTTTAGGGAGAGTGTGGTGTTAATAGATGCTTAAAGACTCATGTTTTTTTTTTTCCCAGATAATCTAGACAACAAGACAGGCTACCATTTCAGTGATGGCTGAGAGTGTTAGAAAACAGGACTATGGCATCTGGAACAGAAAGTGGCATGACAGCTCTGTTGGCTGGGGCAGGGGTAAGTCAAGTACCAGAGTAACCAAGAAGGCCACATAAATGTAGATATCATTATGATTATAGCAGGTGTGAGCAACCAAGAGGGAGTGCTGAAATTTGACCTTCTGACCCCTATATATGGTCCGAGTGCCAGTGATAATTTTTAAACTCAGTAATAGTCCTACTTACAACAGCTTTGTTAATAAATAAAGCTCTGCATCTTTACCGTTTAGGTGGTGGTTGGTAGCATTAGCTGGTCTTTTGTCAATCCACAGTTGGCATGGCTTTGAGCAAGCTCCCAGCTGCATGGGGCAGGAGAGGAGGGGCTGAAATCCCACCTCGCGTGCTGATGAAAATCAGCTCATGTGCCACATTTGGTACCTGTGCTGGGAGTTGCTGACCCCTGGAGTATAGCATGGTTTTAAGTGAAGAAATACTAGTTTAATCTCTCAACATTGATATGCTTTATTTTCCCACTCAGAAACCATGTTAGCCCATATATAACTTCCCTCACTGAGATCACACCAATAAGAATGGAAAGTGGATATGTTTCTGCTGGTTTTCTGCTTTGTTTTTGCAAAATAAGAATGGAAATATACACATCAATGATCTGCCTAACTTGTCTACATATTCTTGGAATTTTTTTTAAACACATGAACTCTGTGCTCTGGTTTTGTGACTATTTTTACCATCCTTGCTGAAAATATCTTTCTGAAACCAAATAAGGTGGAGAATCTCTCCAGGAGCTGTATATTAGAGCTTATTGTGTCACAGGTGAATTTGCACAGAGGTATTGGAAATGCCCCAAAATAAAAGCATATTGAAATAGATTTGATAAGCAAAAACATCCTCCTTTTCCCAGCGTTAGAACGATTAATCATAATTCCCTGTGAAGAACACCGAAAGCACCGACATATTTATTAGTGGTAGCACATAATGTGTGAGTGCTGCTGGATGGCTCCCAGTGACCCGCCTTGCTTCCTGCAGCTCCTATTGGCTAGGAACGGCAAACTGGGGTCACTGGGAGCTGCTGCAAGCAGCTGTGTCTTTGGACACTCAGGTAGCCTGCCAGTGCTTAACCCTGGTGAACTAGGTCCAGCCCATGGGCTGGAGGCTCCCCACTACTGGATTACAGGGTACTCCTCTAAGACCAGTTTGAGCACATTACTGCAGTTTCATGAAGTATTTAGAAAAAGCAGCCAGTGGGCAAATAGTTTGTGTTCCTAGCAATTAGTTGGTTGGTATGCATACCGCGCTCATACTTGTATTCAACTAGGCCAGTATGCATCAGTCTTTCCCTGTGACAATGATAAAGGACAATCTAAGGCTCTGCAGTTTAAAAGCACACTTTAGAAAAGGCAGTACCCATTTTCCATCAGCAGGTTTGCAGGTCCAACACCCACAGTTTTGTCACTAGACGTCTCCTTTGCCAAAAAGAAGCATAATTGGTGTCACTTCGTAAAAATTCAGATATCATTTACATTGGAACCACAGAATTGGTTTCAGCATGTTGCTTTCATCTTTTCACTTCCTCTTTTGCCTCTGTAAGCCTGAACCCTTTTGCTTAGCTATACTTGTCTGCCTGAACATTTACCATTCCCGTCACAATAAACCTACTTATACTAAATTGTTTTCCTGTACTGAGTTGGAGCACCTAGAATTTACTTTGGGGGGCTGGAGAGGAGTGTGTGCACTAGGTTGGGGGTTGGCAGCCTGCGGCCCCAGAGCCACATGCATTTCTTTAAAGAGCCACTTGTGGCTCCAGAGGCTGCTGCCGCTTAAACAAAGCCCGCCGTTAAAATGGGCTTTAGAGTTTTTTTGTTCAAGTGGTGGCAGCCTCCAGAGCCACATGTGGTGTCAGCGGTGGCAAAGAGCCCTGAAAGAGGAAGCCAGCAGCCACCCATGTGCTGCAAGCGGGGGAAGGAGAGCAGGGGGAAGGGACAGCCGAGCCTACCCTGAAGGAGTTGCGCTGAGGAAGAGGAGGAGGAGGAGGAGGAAGCTGGGTGGCTGCCAGCCAGCAGAGGCAGGGCATTAGGGCTCTGCCTCCCAGTTACATGGGAGCTGCTGTCCAGTGCAAAGGGCTGCTCAAACCTCCCGCCATGCTCAAACCAGCACAAATGGGGCTGGACTGCGTGGTTTGCTGCTGTTGTGCTGAGTCCAGCGTGCGCACCTGGCACAATGACTCCCTCCCGCTTCGGGGCACTGCAGGGTATCTGGCCCCTACCCTGGGCTTTCAGCGTCTCCCAGCTAAAATCAGTCACTTTCCTTCAAACATCCCTTAAAATAAACACCCAGGCAGCAGGGGGAGCAGCAGAAGAGGCCATCTTCTCAGGCAGGTAAATCCTCAGGGTGGGGGTTGGGTTTGGGGCTCTTAGGGTGTTAAGCCTGGGGATGGAAGCGGTTTGTAGGATTGGGGGTAAAGCTTGGGAATAGGAGAGTGGATTTGGGAGCTGAATCGGGTAAAGCCTGGAGATAACTTTCTAACTAGTACAAATTGTGTGTGCACTGTTCTAAAAATAGTGGTGACAAAAAGTACGGTTTGATGTTATTAAGGACTGACTCTTATTCACGTGGAGTGTGTCTCTTGATTTTGTAACTGAATTTGAAAAAAAAAATGGCTCTCCTCACTATGTCAGTTGCAGATCTGTGCTCTGTTCTCACTGTGTGATTTTGCTGGTTGTGCTAGTTCCCCAGAAAATCATCGTGCCATCTCACATATTACATTATGACTCAACATCATTAGTCAAGGCCATAAACTTCAGTGGATTCTAAACTAAAGGAAACCTCTGATTCTGCTGCAGCTGTTGATAGTAGCAGGGATTCAGCACAAGCTCTCCTTTTACAGATCTCTTTAAGGTTTGGTGGCAAGGCAATGCACAAATGGTACTGGATGACTCATGGGGGAACTGTCTGTGCCAGACTGCTTATGTGTATGACTCATGTGCGGAGATAGGATGAAATCCACTACTCTTTGCATAAAGCCTCTGAAAACAGGCTTTGAGAACCTGGACATGGATTAAGCAGGGGGTGATTGGGACTTAATGTGCGTGTTATGAGGCTTTCTTGGCCTCTGGATCCAAATAAGCCTCTTTTGTCCATCCTCACTGGAATTCACTTGAATTAATCTAGCTGGTGTAGAAACTACTCAGTGATGTACAGGGACTCTCTGAAAGTTTGTTCCATACATACCATTATCCCAGCCAAGGCTAATAAATTCTGCAGAGGGCATCATACTGCATCTGAGGCACGAAGGGGCGTTTCCTATTTCTAATGGCTACGCAGTATGTTGACTGATGTGGACAGAGAAAGATGTAGTTGTAAGATCACTGAGTTCCTGCTTTTTTTCCCCCCCACCTTCCTCCTGTGGTCAGATGCAAACAGCTGTCACCCAGCTCTAGAAACCTACTACCTCTAGGCTGTCATTCAAATACTCCATGTTTCTAATTTTACCTTTGCATGCACTGGTTCAGTGACTATATACATGTGATAGAACAGGTTTATACTGAGGTTTGGGCACTCTTGTATCTTAAGTAAAAAAATAGTTCAAATTTAACATAGTCTTCTCTGAGTAATTTTAAATCAAGAAATTGGTAAGCTGGGCAGCTTCTAAAAGTGGAATGAATTTGTGGTCATTTCCTTGTGGTTGCAAAGTCGCTGATTCACCCGGCCTCCCTCAAACAGATTTGTACCTACTTTTTCCACAGCCTGTTAGCGTAATCTTTCTAAATCTAGATACAGTAATGCATCACTTGGTAAAATTATGGGGCATAACAGATTGATCCTAATTTGACCTCTGCAACCATTTTGGATTATCACAAGTGTCTGGTTGGCAGGTTACTCTTTGAGGCCCTGTGCTAAGTACACTCTTTCCGTTGTCCTCAGTGACATGCAGCATCTTGAAGGATGGTGCCCTCAGTTTGTTTTTATGATATCTTTGCTGGAGTAATCTTTATTATCAACCAGAGTCTGTCAGCCTGGGGGATGAGCAGTGCCTTCCTTCTCAAGCTGTCTCCTTGGATTTCAAAGATAATATTCAGTGTGTAAAGCTCTGTTAAGGGGAGATAAAGTGGGCTCCACCTGTGCTATTATTTATAAGCTGCTTGCCAGCCTGAGGGTATGGGGTTAAGAGGTGGTATGGGGTTAAGAGGTCACATGGGCCTCAAAAAGGCCTATGAGTACTGACTCTAGGGTGTGGAGTCCCAGTGCATAGTCAGGCTCCTGGAGAAGGTCCTGTATGAGCATTTAGAGTTGCCTGGGTACTGTAGGGGAACCAGCCTCACTTGACCTCCACATAGAGGGATGCAGGCAGTGGATCCCAGTGGAGTTGAGAATGAAACTCCTGCGGAACTGCTTAAGCGCTGTACAATACAGCCAAAGAGACTCTCAAAGGTAGCCCAGGAAAGAGTAAGTGGACTGAGGACAAGAAGCCCCTAAAGGGTGAAAACCTCTTTTATTGCGACTTTTTAGCTGCCCATTCCCTACCCTGGAAGGGGTTAAGATTGTCTGTGACTTATTTTACAGAGGCTACTGAAGGAGAAAGGTAAGGAGTGCTGGCAGAACTGTGCTTGCCCAGCCATGGTGCTACAGGGAAGACATGCCCTATGAAGCAGTGGTACAATTTAGTCCTGTGTATTTATTTCAGCAAGCCCTGGAAGTGTGCTAGGTGCTTTACAGAACACAGAGACGGTCCTTTCTGCTTACTGCAGCTGGCTTCTTGTATTTTGTGAGACTTACTAGTTAAGTATACCTAATTATTACAAACAATGTGCTAAAGTTTCCCTGCTTTTACCTCCAAGCTTATGTACTGGTTGAACCTCTCTAGTCCAGCACTGTCTTATCTGGCAACATCCGTAATCTGGCATGATTTTAGTAAGCCGGATATCAATTTATCATGGGTGTGGCCAAGTTTCCTGTGGTCCTATAATATTTGTTTACAGCCACCAATCGTGACTCTGTTCTATGCAGTTATTTAGCTGTATTTTACCCCTAAATGTCTTCTAAGAGCCCAGTATGCAGTGGAGTTGTTGGTATGAATCACGCTCTTTGTTTCTATTAGCATTCTGTTACAACACTGGGGTCTCAAGATAAGTCACGTAGTTACCAGTAACATTGCTCAGTAATGGACTCTATTTAAAAGCTATGAATGACTTATGGGAAGGAGTCACTCCTAGGCCCCAAACCAACAGCTCTGTTTTCTAAAGAGAGTCTTAGAACAATAAACAAACCCCTTCTCATTTGCTGACATTCTCTGGGGTTCATTAGACTTTAACAGCTAGAACATGCACCATAGAAATTGTTTCATCAGCTGTGTGTTCATTATGGTAAAATAAGACTATTGGATCCTGATAGTAATGCAGGGGTTTTTCTAATCTTTTCTATATACAGTAAGCTCTTTCATACCTGGCATTATCCGGAACTCTCAAATAATTGGCATTTTCACCATAAATAAATGTCACTCATGTTTTCCATAAGTACAGTATAGTGAAAGTAAATATAAATAAATACAGGAAATAGAGTATATGTTTACATGTACAGTACTACTGTTATTGGTAAAAAACATACTCTGCATACATTTTTCTTTGTTTCTTAATATCTAATCTTGTTTTTCTTTAGTGTTATGCATTGCTACGTATACCTCTCTAGTATCCAGAATATTTGACTATCCAGCAACCTCCTAGTCCCGAGGCTGCCAGATATGAAAGAATTTACTTGTACTTCTCAGAATTTCTTTGGACTTGCATAGTATCTTCCATATCACAGTGTTAAAGTACTTTGCAGGTTCTCTTTTATTTAAGTTGACAGCTGAAGGATTAGATAAGCTTTCTCTTATTATGAGAGGCGGAAGCTGATACTTTGAGAAAATAAGATCTTCCTCACCACCTAGTAAATCTTTGGTAGAACTAGAAACAGAACCCACATCTTCAGAGTTCCCATCGCTAATATTAACCAAAATTTCATAGAATTATAGGGCTGGAAAGGACCTCAGGAGGTCATCTTGTCCAGCCCCCTGCTTTAAGCAGGATCAACCTCCACCAAGTCATCCCAGCCAGAACCTTGTCAAGCCGGGACTTAAAAGCCTCAAGGGATGGAGAATCCACCACTTCTCTAGGCAATGCATTGCAATGCTTCAGTACCCTCCTGATTAAGTAGTTCTTCCTAAATATCCAACTTACACCTGTCCCTCTTTAACTTCAGACCATTATTCCTTGTTCTGCCATCTGACACCACTGAGAACAGTTTCTCACCCTCCTCTTTAGAGCTCCCCTTTAGGAAGTTGAAGGCTGCTATTAAATCATCCTGAAGTCTTCTCTTCTGTAAATTAAACAAGCCCAAATCCCTCAGCCTATCCTCATAGGTCTTGTGCTCCAGCCCCTTAATCATTTTTGTTGCCCTCTGCCGAACCTGCTGCAGCACATCCACATCCTTTTTATATTGGAGGGCCCAAAACTGGACGTGATATTCCAGGTATGGCCTCACTAGTGCCAAATAGAGGGGAACAACCACTTCTCTAGGTCTGCTCAAAATGCTCCTCTTAATGCACCCTAGTGTGCCGTTAGCCTTCTTGGCTACAAGGGCACACTGTTTACTCATATCCAGCCTTTCATCCACCATAACCTCTGGGTCCCTTTCCGCTGTACTGCTGCTTAGCCAGCTAGTCCCCAGCCTATAACAATGCTTGGAATTCTTCCACCCCAGGTGCAGGACTCCACACGTCTCCTTGTTGAACTGCATCAGATTTCTTTGGCCCAATCCTCTTATCTATCCAGGTCACTCTGGATTCTCCAACGTATCTACATCTCCCCCTACTTCTGTGTCATCCGCAAACTTGCTGAGGGTGCAATCCAGTCCCTCATCCAGGTCATTAATAAAGATGTTGAACAACACTGGCCCCAGAACCAAGTCTTGTGGCATTCCGGTTGAAACTAACCACCATCCAGATATTGAGCCATTGACCACTACCCCTTGGGACAGACCATGAAGCCAGCTTTCTATCCATCTTATAGACCAAGGATCCAATCCATATTTCCTTAATTTATGGGCAAGAATGTTGTGGGAGACTGTATCAAAAGCTTTGCCGAAGTCAAGGTATATCACGTTCACTGACTTCCCCATGTCCACAGAGCCTGTTACCTTGTCATAGAAGCTAATCAGATTGGTCAGGCAGGACTTGCCCCTGGTGAATCCATGTTGGCTACTTTTGATTACTTTCCCCTCTTCCAAGTGCTCCAAAACGGATTCCTTGAGGATTCCCTCCATTATTTTCCCAGGGATTGAGGTAAGGCTGACCGGTCTATAGTTCCCTGGATTGTCCTTTCCTTTTTTAAATATGGGCCTTCGTTTGCCATCTGGGATCTTTCCTGATCTCCAAGAGTCTTCAAAGATAATGGCCAAAGGTTCAGCAATGAAGTCTGCCAATTTCCTCAGCACCCTTGGGTACATTCAATCCAGACCCATGGATTTGTCTACATCTAGTTTTTCTAGATAGCTCAGAATGTGTTCCTTCCCCACAGATGGCTGCCCTCCACCTTCCCACACTGCATGGTCTAGGACCGTAGTGTGGGAGTTGACTTTGTCCATGAAGACTGAGGCAAAAAAAGCATTGAATACTTCAGCTTTTCTTTTATCATCTGTCACTAGGTTACCTCTCTCATCCAGTAAGGGCCCCACACTTTCTCCGATAACCCGTTTATTGTTAACATGCCTGTAGAAACCCTTCTTGTTACTGTTCACGTTCCTTGCCAGCTGCAGTTCCAATGGTGCTTTCACTTTCCTGATTACTCCCCAGCATTCTCAAGGTGTATGTTTATACTCCTCCTCAGACAACTGTCCATGTTTCCATTTCTTGTATGCATCCTTTTTGAGTTTAAGCTGACTTAGGATTTCCCTGTTAAGCCAAGCTGGTTGTCTACCCTGTTTGCATTTCTTACTATGCAGCGGGATGGTTTGCTCCTGTGCCTTCAGTAAGACTTCTTTAAAGTACTGCCAGTTCTCTTGAACTCTTTTCCCCTGGATCTTTGTTTCCCAAGGGATCCTGCTCATCAGTTCTCTCAAGGGAGTTGAAGTTTGCTCCTTTGAAATCAAGGGTCTGTATGTTACTGCTCACCCTTCTTCTTATCGTCAGATCCTGAAATCTACGATCTCATGGTCACTGCAGCCCAAGTTCCCACCCCCTTCTGTTTCTCCTACTAGTTCTTCCCAGTTCGTGAGCAGCAGGTCAAGTTGTGCACGGCCCCTGGTCGGTTCCTTCAGCACTCGTACCAAGAAGTTACCCCCAACATTCTCCAAAAACTTCCTGGATTGTCTGTGTGCTGGTGTATTGGTCTCCCAACAAGTGTCTGGGAGATTAAGTTCTCCCATGAGAACCAGGGCCTGTTATTTGGAAGCTTCACTTTCTCTGAAGAAATCCTCATCTACCTCATCTCCCTGATCTGGTGGTGTATAGGAGACACCAACTACAACATCATCTCTGTTACTTCCGCCTCTAAGCTTAACTCAAAGACACTCAACTGGATTTTCTCCCTCCTTATACTGGAGCTCTGGGTGATCACACTGCTCCCTCACATAGAGCGCAACTCCTCCTCCTTTTCTCCTGTCTGTCCTTTCTAAGCAGTTTATAACCTTCCATGACCGTGCTCCAGTTATGTGAATCGTCCCACCAAGTCTGTTATTCCAACCACCTCATGCTTCTTTGACTGTGCCAGGGCCCCTAATTCTTCCTGTTTGTTTCCTAAGCTTCTGGCATTTGTATACAAGCATCTTAGAGAAGGGGCTGATTGGGCCACTTTCTCCTCTTCACCCAGGAAACCTACTTGATTGTTCTCTCCTCCTTCCCCACTTACCTCAGGGCTTGTGTCACCGTCCCCTGACGAACCTAGTTTAAAGCCCTCCTCACTAGGTTTGCAAGCCTGCCTGCAAAGATGCTCTTTCCTCTCTTTGTTAGGTGGATCCTATCTCTTCCCAGCAGTCCATGTTCATGAAAGAGAATCCCATGGTCAAAGAAACCAAATCCTTCTCTGCTACACCACATATGCATTTACCTCTGATTTGACAATCCCTACCAGGACCCCTTCCTTCCACAGGGAAGATAGACAAGAACACCACTTGTGCTCTGTATTCCTTGATCTCCCTTCCTAGGGTTATGTAATCGGCCATGATCTTGTCTAAGTCGCTCTTGGCTGTATCAGTGGTTTCTACATGGAGAAGTAGGAAGTGGCAGTAGTCTACAGGTTTAACGATTTTTGGCAGATTTGTAATAGACCAGATTCTAGCTCCTGGCAAGAAGCAAACTTGCTTGGATTCTAGGTCCGGATGGCAGATGGATGACTCCGTCCCTCTTAGGAGGGAGTCCCTGACTACCACCACATGCCTTTTTCTCTTAGGGGTGGTGGTCATAGAATCCCCATTCCTAGGCCCCCCATCCCATGCCTTAGAAACCGTGGGGACTCCTTCTGATCCAATCCCTGTGAGGTAAAAGCCCCAGTTATCTCCACCGTATCACCTGTGGAGAGAGGCTGAAAGCAGTTACTTAACTCCACTAGAATTGGAGAGACCTGAACTGGTTTTCTCCTCCTGGAGGTAATATGCTTCCAGGTCTCCTCCTTGTTTTGAGCAGCCTGCTGTTCCTGCAGTATTATCTGTTGCCTTCTATCCAGAAAGTCTTCACCCTCTCTGATGGACCTGAGGGTTGATATTTGCGCCTCAAGTCCTCTAACCTTCTCTTCCAAAATGGCTACCTGCTTGCACTTAGTACATAGAAAATCCTTTCTATCATCTGGGAGGAAGGCAAACATAGCACATGCCATGCAGGTCAGAACAGCAGACTTCTCACTAGTCATGTCACTGTCCACTTTTTCCCTTTTCAGAGAGATCCCTTATTTGTTTCTAGTGCCGCCTTGAAGGGCACAAGAGAAATACCATATAAGAAAGGGAAAACAGATATGGGGCTCTTCCCTAAGGTGAACTCCCAGGCAAATTCCCTGTTCACAGTGTTCGCTGGGGCTGCTTTCTTATAAAGCTTCTAGCGAGCTAGGACCAGCTCAAAGCCTTTGCCTCCAATCTAATCAGCCCTTGAAGGCCCACCTGGAAGGAAGGAAGCTCTCTCAATTCATACCTTGCAAACTTGCCAAACTGACAAACACGCTTTTCGACTGCCCCTCTCTGCAAAGCAGATGCTCAGGCACACAGGCAGATATTCAAACTGCCCATCTCTGCAAAATAAAACAAATGCTCAGACACACAGATAGAAATTCAATCCACTAGCTCACAGCACAGCGCCCAAATGGCTCACTCACCTGAGTTCCTCTTGGATGCTTTCCCACGCAAACTCCCTGTTAGCTGCTCCTGTTCATTGCTCAGTGTTCGCTGTGGCTGCCTTCTTATAAAGCTGCTAGCCGCTTAGGTTTGAAACATGCCTTTTCCTTCTCTGAATGCTGGTTTCTCCTAAAATCAACACCATATCCATAAAGTCTCTTTGCAGGTATTTGTGCCATAAAAACAACGAAAAGTCCTGTGGTACCTCATAGAGTCACAGATATTTATATTTATATAAGGTGCCACAGGACTTCTTCTTGCTTTTGCAGACACAGACTAACACGGCTACCCCTCTGATATTTTCCCCATAATACTTTATTGCCACCCAGAGAGACTTTCAGTCCAATCTATTGCACTTTTCAGTTTTTACTACTAGGACTTGCCACGTGTGTCTCTTTTAAAACATCACAGGAGTCTTTTGATGATTGTAATGTGCTGCAACCTAGAAAATCCTGTCTATTCCTGGCTTTTCCGTACAGTGTAGGAAAGACTATAATGGAACCATTAGGTAGCAATGCCATGTATGACAAAGTCCCTTGTCAGCCTCTGTGAGTCCCTGCGCTTCCTGGTGGATCTGTGCTGCCTCAGAGACTCACAGAGGCCCCTCTTTTGCCCAGGCCCTTCCAAAGGCAGGGGTCTCTGCGTAGCAAGCCATCCTCATCATAGGCAGGACCAGTACAGGGAGAATAATACCAGTCCCCTTGCAGGCCCATGCCTGCTCCAGTAAAGTGATCCCTCAGGTGAAGGAGGGGGGGAGTCCAGACACACCCTCTACCCTGGACTCCAGCCCAGGGTCCCTATGAGAACAAGAGGCAACTGGCAGGACCTTTACCCATGCCCCAAAGTAGCCTCACCCTGGGCCACTTTGCCCACCACTTCCCCATGGTACCTTTTCGCTGTGCTCGTGCTCCCGCTCCCGCTCCCAGATGGGGAGCCTTTTATAGGGAGCACAGGGTCTGTCTGACCAATGAAGGTCTGGGCCTGGACAGGGAACAGAAACACTCTGTCCTCCAGGCTGCAGGGCTGCCGCAGGGATCCCATTTGGGGAGCCCCGCATTTGGAGGTGAGGTGCTGGGGGGTGGGCAGCCTTTGGCTGCTTCAGGCCCCCCTGGGGCTGTCTTTGGCCCCCTTTCTGGGCCAGCTTCTCTTCCCTGCCTTAGGCAGGCTGCTTTCTTCTCCCCCCCACCCCACCCCACCCCCTCCCAGCTAGTTTCTTCTGGACCTGCTGCATGGGTGGTGTGAGGGGGGACTCCTGCTGCCCTGCCCGGCCAATTTAAAGTGTGATCATGGGGAGATGGGCCTTATTCTGAAGTCTTCACTAAAAACACTCCTACCATTCACTTAAATTAATGCATGCTGTACTTCACTAGAGAATGCAGTATGGGTTCCTGGCTTTCTAGCTAACAGCGCCTGTGCACGCATAGAATTCCCCATGTGAATAATACATTTTTCAGCATACGAGTAGGTCCCATGAGTCTGAGCCTAAGATGTAGGACTGTTCACATGTATTCATGTTCTACGTGTAGCCAACAAAATTCTCAGGCAGGAAATAGTTTGGGGCCCTAGCCCAGAAATATTAACTGCTGTAGTTCCACTGAGGTGACTGGAAACATGAGGAAAAAAGAACATGTTTAACCACTCTAGTTAACTACCAAACATGCTACCGCAGAAATAGGGCTCTAAAATTTTTATCCCACTCTGACCAGGATCAGATGACAGCGTGGCAAAAATATGAGTGCCTTGTCTGTACTGCAGCCTCCTTTACTACCACTGAATTAGTGGAAAACTGAGTCTGAATGTTTCCATTGTATAGTCAGCCAACGAGCCTACTCTGTGCTCACTCAGAAGTGTTTGCCAGATCTTGCCCTTAGTTCTTAGAGATCTGCTGCATTTTGGAATTATTTAATTGAATTACTAAGCATGATGCTGGCAGCCTGGCTCATGCCAAAGCCCCAGTGCAATTCACTTGTTTATGAGGCTAGATCAGTGATTGTTAACATTTAAGAGAGTATTTGGTGTTTAAACTCCATGAAAACTAACAGGATGTTACTTGCACATTTTTCACTTACTTGTATCCCATTGCAGGGTAGTGGCAAGTGTTTACATTGTATGTACCCCTGAAACTAGATAATACGTTGAATGACAAAGAAGCCTTGCAGAAAGCATAGGAAGAACTTGAACAGAAAAGTGCTAATTTCAAAGCAAGTGTCCACTGTGTGTGATGATCAGAGGTCAAGGACTCAAAATGCATTCCTCTCTCACTGGTCAAAGGGAAAGCCCACATGCATGCTGACACGTGCAGTTTCTTTTCTGTCAGAAGGAGAAGTATGTATGAATTCAAGGAACAGTTCATCATCTTTGGGCTGTTTGAGGTTCTGTGTCATCTTGTTCTACCCCGTTAGAATATAGAATGACTTTGTGTAGCCCTGAGATACTTTTAAGAAACTGACAGATTACTATACTTCTGCTACTATTTGGAATAACAGACTGTGCATATTTTACCTGCTTTAAACTCTCAATAACTTTCATTTCTTTTTTTTATCTAATAAACGTTTTGTTAGTTTACTACTGAACTGGCTATCAGGGTTGTCTTTGATGTAGGGTCTGAGATACCAGTTGATCTGGGACAAGAGAATGGTCTCTTGGAACTGGGGGTAATCTGAACGTGGCATGATTTTGGTAAAAGTGATTGTTATCACTTAGCCAACTGAGCAGCAAGATAGACTTGAGAATCTAAGGAGACGGTTTGTGACTCCATATAGTGATCCGGGAGTTTACATTTGGCAAAATCCAATCATAGAATGCACTACTGGGCTGGTGCATCTGCCCTGTTCTCTGGCAGGCTGTCTTGCAGTAGGAATTCATAATTGGCAGATAGCATCACACAGTGAATACAAAATATTCACAAATTTGCCTAGATGTCTTGGCCCAGGAACAAGGACACAAGGCATGCACAGTGTAATACATAGGGGTAACTTGTGCTGGTTTTGAAAATATATTTCAACTATTTAAAAGCTAATTTAGGTCAGAATTGTTGTTAAGGAAGAAAAATCCAATTATTTCCCTCTCAGTTTATAAGCAGAAGGTTTCTTGCTGCTCAACATGATTCCAATATGCTACAGCCTGTCGGTTAATTCCAACTTAGAAATATTATCATATTGTGACAGATACAGGAATTTCCTGCAATATTCATAAAGAAAACCCGTAAGCTTAAATAGTTTTGGAGTCCATTGTTACAAATGGAAAGTTTATGTATTTTTGTGAGCTTGTATGTAGCTTCTGTGGTATGGAGAAGGAGAGATGTAAACCTGGGAAACATTATGAACTTCAGCAGAGAATCTCAAACTGTGTGCTCAGCAGGGGACAAACTGACAGCAACCAAATTTCTTGTAGGAAGAGGGTCAAATGTACTCCTGCTCATTTTGCAAGAACTCAGCCTTTGAAACTTTGTCCTGCAGAGAGAATCTTTTCTCTGCTGTGCACTTTCTAACAATCTGCATTTCTGAGGTTGATTTGTTTAACCCACTGTACTACACTGTCTGAGAAAGTGTGTGTTCTTATGGCTTCAAATTCTGTTAGATATTTTGGAACTAATTTTATCTTTCAGCAAATGACCTGGAGACTAACCCAGACTTTTACTCTGCATGGGCCAGGCCCATTCATGCCTGTGCATTGGAGGAATGCACACATCCTCAATCCTAATTTGAACCCTCTGGGTGCTGCAATAAGTAAACCATTACCAGGTTTGTCTGTTCAATTTCCCTTTGGGCTGGATCGTACTTTTGCACAGAGCCTGTTTCCAGGGCAGATACAGAACTGCCTTGTCCCAACAACAGCTCCTGGAAGCAGCATGTTTCATGAGGCACAAAGCCACATGGGTTCTCTAGGGCAGCGGGAGAGTTGCTTCCGCCTTTCAGGAACTTTTTCACGGGAAAACTAGACCACATTAGAAAACAACCCTCAGGAGCTGTTACACACATCTAAGCAGTCTGTGTAAACATGAACCACCATGTCAACTGTTGTTCATAGGCCAAACTTACCAGAACAACAGGTGTAACCACAACCGATATCATGTGACACACATGTGGACCTGGGCTGCTAAATCATGTTTAATAGTGTTAACACACTTCTCCAAGATCACATTTTAACATACCTTAATCTTTTAGTGAAGACAGTACCTATGAGGATACAAATTGTTGGCCAAGGCCACATCTCCATGAGCTCCTGAGCCCCACCTTTGCTCTCCAGTTTGGTTAGGCGAGGTTAGTACAAGTCTCATACAGTTCTTGAGCTCAGATCAACACACAGCATGTGACTACGGGAAGCTCCAAGAGAGGCTACTACATCTGTTATTGCTAAAGGAATTAACCTATCTGTTGGACAAATACAGTTCAACATCCTGAGATCCTTGGAAGGCCTCTTTCCCCACAGAGTTACACAAATATTTGTTTGCTACTATAAACATTGACTACACTGTAACAGGTACTAAAGTACAACTGATACTCCTCATTCCTTCTGAGCCCTGTGCTTAGCAAAGAAATTGGCCTGTACTACTCAGTTGAAGATCATTGCTGTAAGCAGTAGAAAAATCAAACTATTACATTGCGAGTTCTTTCTGTATTGTGTTGTACAGCATCTATATAGTATCATTGAGGCTGTGGTCCTTTATAGGGGCTCCCAGGCACTATGTGAATACAAATAAATTATTTATAATATAGTTTTCAGGTCCCTACCAGAGCGCAATGTATTCTCCTTCATGGAAGCTGTCTTTAATCCTTTCTTTTTATGAAGCATATTTTTCTGACTTCAGCACACTTGTTAGCACCTTTTCCATCCTACCAGCTCCTTTAGTGGCTGCTGCTGCTGCTGCAGCTGAAGTAGCTTGAGGAGTTTCATATGTATTTTAGGTAATTTAACACATTTGAATTTGAAGTTAGATCAGTTTCTTACCATATCACATGCTTCTTCCAAACTTTTAAAGTGGGTACCAAGAACTTGTTTTGCATGTTAAATATAGTACAAGAGACATTAAAGCTGTGGAGAAAAACTTCATAACATCAATGACAGTCTGTAAAATGAAAGGTGTATAACCTATGAATCAAGCCTGGGGAGGAGACAAGTTTCTCTAATGTGGGTTGAAAGAGATTTTATTAAGATGGTGATATAAAATACGTTAGCATAATAAAATGTCATTCATCAAATCAGAATAATTCTTTATGTTGGGATTACCTGGTTTAAATGTTTCTTTCTAGTGAACCAAAACCTGAAGGCCAAACCGAAAAGTATATGATCACAGTTCTAGGGCTGGAGGAGGCTGTCTGGACGACAACTGGCTCATGATTGGTTTGGTAGTGGGTTTTTGTCCTTACAAGGATGTGCATTTGCCTTAGTGCTAGACAGATGTTCACTGAATAACTTTTAAATGAATTTATTTGAAAAGTATTAACTACAATTCCACTACTAAATTCCCATATATGTATAGCATTTTAGGACACTTTTTGCATCATGAAAGCTGATTGTAAAAGCTTTGTGTAAGCGTACTGACCTAGCATATATCAAGGCAAAGTAGGATTATTACTTTACTTGTGGATTTCTACACATCTTGCTAATTGCTCACTTTAGGGTATTATGCTTCTGAGTAATGAATGCAATCTGTTTGAGTTTCACTTTCCTGTACTCCAGTAGGTGTGTTTTTTTCTGCCTGCTGCCTTCTTTGCATATGCCATTACATAGGTATTTACATGCCTCATTTGGACTTGGTGTGGTTTAAAACTCTTAACTGTGCAAATTTGGCTCCAACTACAGGCTGATCCTCTGGCTTTCCTTCATTATAATGCTTCAAATCTGTTTCCAAAGTGTAGTTATATCCTATGCAAATGTAAAAAAAAGTCTTTCACTTTTGCACTGTGCAACCTGCATGCTTTAGGTCTAAAAGCAAACTGCTTGAACTCTTGGAAAGGTTTCTGGAAACAACAATTTCAAAACCTTTAAAATTCTGCCATTTGGGGCCCTGATCTGGAATCTGATCCCTCTGGGGGCACACCCCTGTGCCCATGTAAAGCTCTATTACCTTCAATGAGTCTGCATCTTTGCAAAATTAAGATTGCAGAACCAGGGCTTAATCTGATACATGCCCTAATTAGTAAGCATTTTAGTTTTGGGCCTCAGCCCTGCAAAGACGATCCTTGCTTGGGCCGATGTGGAAGTGAGTGCAGACTCTGGGACTGAAGAAGCCAACCTGATCATCTCTCTTTGCAATATCAGAGTCGTAGGTTTCAAAGAGTCCCTGTGGCATAATTTGTAAGAAAATTCTCCTTATAATAAACGTCTCTTACAGTATATTGCAACACATTAGACTGATTGTATTTCTTCTCCTTATTTACTTTGATTGTTCATGTACAGCATGGACAAAGTAAAGAACCAGCCATAACAACCAACTCACCTTCTACAGTATTCTATTGTTCTGTGTTCACACAACTACATAAATGCAATTTAAATGATTATATTGAATTAGGTACTTCAAACACACTCATTCATAGAGATTACATTCAGGTCATAGCAAAAGGCAGGGTGCCAGCTATTGCCTATGTTGTAATTTCCGCTTGTTCTTCCAGCTCATACAAAGCAAACAGATTTAGACTCCCATCTGAGGAAGCAGGATTTCAGACGCTGGTGGGGAAGACACTAAACATTATAGCATATAGTGTGTGTGTTTCTATCTTCCCTGAGTTCCCACCTCCGTGCTTGGCTTACGGGAGGGTCCTTACTCTTGTTTAGGACATCCCAGACAGAAAAAAACTGCACAGAAAAGCACTGATGTCCACCCATGTCCTGCTCCACCACTTGGAGAAATCAGTTGTTCAAGTTATATGTCTTTAACCAATGTGATGAAACAAAACTATGTCTTAAATTTACTCCATTTACCTGTGATCTCAAAGTTCTTTTCAAACAAAGGCTCTAATTGTGTACATGGTTCTGTGCTCCAAAATCTATGGACCAACACAGAGTCCCCATTGACTTGCATGAAGCTCCATAAAAACATAGTGGAAACTACCTGAATGGAGCAAGTTTGCAGGATCAGAGCCTGGGCATTAACTATTTTAGCTAGAGAAACTCTAAGTCTGAGAAGGGAGATGGCTTTATCTCTTCCTATGTAAACAATGCTCTGTAGCTAGAGAGAAAAATAGGCAATTCTGTATCACTGCTAAAGTGTTTTCAGCTCATGGTTAGTTAAGCCACAGGTGAGCAAATGTTTCATTCCCCCATTAGCAGGGCCCCCCAGCCTGTCTAATGTAATCCAAACCAGCAGAAATTTCAGTCATGTTCATATAAAAAAGCTTTTTGGAGTGTGTAAGAAAATAAGTATGCAGAATGTAAAAGCTTTATTATTGGTACATAAATGTGAATATGCATACATAAAACGGTAAGAGTGGCTGGCCCCTTACAAAAGCAGCTTCTCTGCCCTGGATGTTCACTCCTCCACATTAGAATCTGACAATGGGCCATATTGCCCTCCCCCGCCCCGACTGATCTGACTTGTTTTCTCCTCTCTTGATGTGTACTACTGATAAAGGGCCATTTTCACCCTGACTGAATAGACCTTTTCACTCTGGCCCCCACTTCCTAAATACTCCTCTGAACCCCCTGCCCCCCATGCATCTGATGAAGTGGGTTGTTGCCCACAAAACCTCATGCTCCAAAATGTTAGTCTATAAGGAGCCACAGGACTTCTTGTTATAAAACAGTAACATATTTCAACATTTGTAATGAGATGAATGAGCCTAAGACCCAGCAGCCAATTCTGCTGCACCCCCACTTAGGAAATTTCACCTCTCCCCAAGCGGCCCCCCCCCCCCCCCCCCGACTTAAACTACAAGAAACTAGTATCAGAGGGGTAGCCGTGTTAGTCTGTTACAAGAAACTAGGTAACTTCTTAATGATCCCTTGTTCAAAGTGTTTACAATTCTACTGCACAGGTAAGTGAGTAAAGCAAGTTAATCTCTAGCTGGGCCACACTAATAAAAGGGAAATTCTAAAGATCAGTGCAGGGTTGTTAGTTCTTATGGCTAATGAGGATGGGCCTAGCTCCTACCTCAGCTAAAATTAATGAGACTTCTGCTGTGACTTGGGAGGGGCTGAGGCCCTTATTTTGAAGGTGGGAGAGCCTTCCACACCTATGTATTTGTTCTGTTTAAAGAGCTGTTCTGCTGAGGAGCACCCTAAGAGCAAGCTGCCGTTTAGAGGTGCTCACCAGAGGGCCTGCCCCAGCTGTACATAGAAAAGCCAAAACCTGTTTTTCTTTTCTCCTTTTTTATCCCCCCATTCAAAAGGCAGGCCTGGGCAGAGCTACCACGTTTTCCAGCCAAGTGGCAAGGCACTGAAACTTGTGCATGGGAGGAAGAGGGTTTTTACTCACCCTCCTAAAAACTTATTTTAATTGGCTCCCACCAGGGGCTGGAACAAGTTGGACAGAGAGCCCCAATCAAACAGCGCGCCCAGGCTGTGCTGTAAAGTCAGGGAGTGCGGGGGCCCCGATCCTTGCAGCGCTACACAGGAGAGCGGGAGGGTTACAGGTTTGACACACACACATCGGGGGCAGAAACCCCTCCAGCCAGTGCTTGGCTTTCCCAGCAGCTCATGCAGGAGCACAAGCAGTGAAGGCCCGATAGTAGGTGGGTCCTTCCCGTTTGCTCCGGCCCCAGCTACACCCGCGAGCACGGCCGGGCGCCCAGCGGAGGCCAGCAGCGGGCGTGGCCTGGGCGAGGAGCGGGGGAGGGTGCGCCTGGAGCCCCGGGCGTGGCCGGGGATCTGCAGCGCTCCGCGTGTCTCGCTCCGGGCTTGTGTCTGCTCCTTGTCGGCTGCAGTGAGTAGCGGGGCGGCCGGGACCAGCCTTGCGCGGAGGGGGGGAGCGGGGGGGACGCTCCCGTCGCCTCCAGCGCCCCGGTTTTCGGGCTTGCGGAGTTGCCCCGGGCCGGTCCCCCCTTTCGCCGCCTCATGTGTCTCTCCTCCAGGCCGAGCTGCGTGCGGGACCCAGGACGCCGCGCACCGCCCCTGCCAGCCCTACACTCGCCTTCCCGCCGCAGGACCCGCAGCCATGGCCAAGGTGAGACGCTTCCCGGCTTCACCTTAGGCGCCTTTCCCCAAGCGAAAACTTCCGCTCGGCTGGCGCCCGTTGCTTTCCCTCCGGTCCAGCCTGGCTTTGCTCCCCCGGCTGGGGCTCGTTTCCTGAGCCCGGGCGGAGCAGCTGCTTTGGACCACAGCTCCGGCTGAGAGTAGCAGAAACCCAGTTAAAGGGGCTTCACACGCCCATCTCATAGAGCCGGAAGGAACCTCAGGAGGTCAGCAAGTCCAGTCCCCTGGCCTCTTGGCAGGACCAAGCCCCCGCCCCCTTTTTTTAAAGCCTGTTGGCCCCAGGTCACTAAATGTCCCCTCAAGATTGAGCTCACAACCCTGCGTTTAGGAGGCTAATGCTCAAACCACTGAGCTATCATAGCGCTTGAGAGCTGGGCAGTTTCTTTCCACATTTCCAGGGCTTGGTTTTTTCCCCTTTTAAAAATATTTGGCCTGTCTCTAATAAACTCTCTCCAAAGATGTTGAAACAAGAAGCCGTACAACTCAGCATAGTCATGTGAGAGAAACATCAGGCTTTCTCCCAGTTCCTTTAGCCAAGTTTTCTGTACTGCATGTTTCTGCTCTGAGTGGGTGTAGCCTTTCTCCTCTGGAGCAAAGAGGAGAGAAAAAAAATCATGGTCTTTTTTTTCCTTACTCTTCTAGTATTTAGCCTGTGTGAAAAACCTGCCCCTCAAAGCAGACTTTTTATGCTGATCTCTGCTGATGGATGCATGGGCTACTAATCTGTTTCAGTGCTTTTGCAGCCATTCTCCCCCTCCCCCTGAAAATTACCTCTTCCATTATCTTCACTTTAACTTCCATTTTCAGTAGAACAAAACAGCAGTCACGTAGCACTTTAAAGAATAACAAAATGTTTTATTGGACAATGAGTTTTCCTGGAACAGACCGACTTCCTTAGATATATACAATTTCCTGTCCAGACCCAGATACGTAGTTGAGAGGTCCAAAAAATTTCAATAAAAACTGACAAATCAAATAAATGAACTGAAGGAGGGGGGTTGAGGGTGGGGGATGCTGTGTCTTGTCTGAGATCATTACAAACATCAGAGGAAGGGAAGCAGTCCTTGTAATGCAAGATAGTTGTTGTCTTTGTTCATATCAAGTGTTAGTGTGTTGAATTTGAATATGAAGTCCAGTTCACGGATCTCCCTATGTAATCTGTTTTTGAAGTCTGTTTGTTGTAGGAAGCATATTCTCAGGTGTTTACCAGAATGACCCACTCCATTGAAATGCTCGCTGACCGGCTTATGTGTATTGAGATTCTTGATGGCTCTCTGTTACTATTCCATTTTGAATGATTAGTTGTTTGTGTAACATTTTAGGCTAAATGTTTGAAAAACAAACAAAAAATAATCTCCTTATATGTTTGCACAAATACATCAAACAAATGCTCCACAATGTCTGAAAATGTCTCAGAAACAAAATGACTGGTCCATAATATCCAATTGTTTCCACTAGTTACCAAATGCATGAGCACATTCCACAGTGTGTGGACGTATTTAATTATGCATTGAGTTGATCTTATATTAATGAAACTTCTAGCAGTACCTTTTTCGCCTCAGTGTGCATTTTTAACAACTCTAAGGATTTACATAAATTATATTGACATGAAATGGTTACTGAGCTTAAGCACTCTTCTACTAAACTTTACCTTTCTTAAATGGAGGGGATTGGATTGCTTAAGCTCTCATTGTTAAGGTGTTTGGAATTGTTCCAAGATGTTGATTCTGCTCAGTAGTCCAATTAAGCATATGCAGGCTCGGAGACTTGTACCCTAGCATGGAAACAGATCTCTTGTACCTTTTCAGAGCTCAGCTGAGTTTGTGCAGAACTGTCTTTAGCATTGAGTCCATTTTTTTTACAGCCATAAGGGGTAAGATATTTTCCTCAGGTCACTTGAAATGGAAAATACATTTTATGTTGCAATGATTTAATAAACAGTGCTTGTGTGAAAATACAATTTCACTTTTCCCCGCTGTAGACTGATTAAGAAAGACTTAGATATTTGGAGAGGCAGATAGGCACCTAATATGGCAAAACCACTGTTCAGGTGCTACATAACAGCAAAGATGCTTATGTTTGGTGGAGAGTGAAATATGTACAAGTGACCAAACATCCTACCACTGAGTCGTTCATTTCCCTCACTGATTATCAGGGGAATTCTCAAACTAGGAATTCCACTGCCCATCTGACTTTCAGGGCCTGATCCAGTAGGTGTGCGTAGAGACTGCCTAACCACACACAAGGCAGTGGGGGTGAGCGCTTGGGAATTTTAGTGGCTGATTGGGTTGCTTGTCTTATTGTTACAATGGTTAAGGCATGGTTCACTTGATATGCAAGCGATCCATGTTTGAGTCTCTGCTTTGCCTGTTTTCGGGCAGAGATCTGAACACATCTCCCATGAGTGTGCTGTAGTCGCTAGGCTCTAGGCTATTCTGGGGTGAATCTCTATTTCTCCTTTTGAAGCTGTTCCATTTTGTAGAAGTGTTCCATGGAGCAGACTCTTGAACCATTGGCTTAGATTCACCTAGGAGACGTAGGGTTTCCAGTTTGGTTCAAGAACAACAAGAAGTCCTGTGGCACTTTATAGACTAGGTGCCACAGGACTTCTTCTTGTTCTTGAAAATACAGACTAACACAGCTGCCTCTCTGATACAGTTTGGTTTAGTGGCTCTTAGCATTCCTACTGTCAGAATTGTGCCAGCACCCTTTTCAGCAAGTCAGTGGAATTCACGATTCCAAGTTAGGTGCTTAGGGTCTCTGTAGATTGGCACCAAGAAAGGGCTATAAAGAAGCAATTGGAGCAAGGTGCTATCTAAGCTAACGGAGAGTGATATGTGGAGTAAAGGGTTGTGGCTTAGGATACAGACCTGCTGAGGAAATTAAGTGCCTCCCACTAGCTCATCAATGAAGAATCAGCCTCTGATCTCAGCTTAAACCCTTTCCTCAGGTTCAGGCATGTGAGTCTTTGTCTGTTATCACCCAGTGTAGGGCTCTAGCATGCGTTGTATGAAATGCAAGGTCAAGTCTTTGCTCTGCCTAAGTTAGACCAGGTTAAAAATTCAATATATATGGAAACGCACAAGAAAAATTCCTGACCATGTGTTCCTGATTGGCATCTATGTGAGGCTGTAAGAAGATGGGGTTTCTGGGCACAGCTAGAGAAGTCACTCCAGGGTATCTCTGCTTAAAATCTGGGCTACTCTCAGCCCCAGGCTGGGATTTCCTTCCTACTAAGGCAAATCCAGCCAGCCTCCACAACACTTTTGCTGGCCCCATTGGCCAGCCAGAAGCCACACAAGCAAACCCACAGGCCTCTCAGCTGCTCTACCAGCCAGGACCAAAAACCCCCAACTTCAGGTGAGAGGCTCTTAAGCCTAGTTCACCAAACACAACACGGATTTTTCCAGACCCCACAGGGCCCAGCGCCGGACCCCGTCAGTATATACTTGGATCTTACCCAAACAACCACGCACGAGCCAGACCCTTATATCTAATATCTAAGGGTTTATTAATACAAAAAAAAAACAGTTAGAGAGAAGAATTGTTAAAGCAATACATTACATACATCAGTCATAATGCCTGATGCAGGCCAGCAATGTTGTTTGCAGATTCTTGTAAGTCTCTGAAAGTTCATTTCAGGTTACATAGATTCAGTTGTTGGAGCATTGTAGGTCTGGACCACTGGGGTCCATGTGCTGGGACGTGGACTCTTAGAGGCAAGGAGACAAAAGATCCAAGATGGACTCTGCTAATCCACATCCATCCTCTGAGGGATGGGCCCCCAGTCCAGAGAGGCTTAACTCATGAGGACTGAAGAACAAAGAAAGTACCTGCCAGGGCCCATCTTATAGGAGGGAAAATTTCATTCTTCTCCGTAGGTCTTGGCTTCCAACCTGACCAGGTAGGTCACTGTGCTGAGTTCCCATTCCTTGCAGTCCCAGTAGGAAAACCCCACCATAACAAAATGTGTGCTGGCTGTCTGGGCCTTGGCTCAGTCTATTTTCCTGGCTGGGGTGGAGCCCCACCTCCCACTGTGAACCTCAGCAGCAGAGCTAAGCATCCATAACTTTACATACGTACATGATACAGACACACAAGTAGAATACACAGATACAGATAATCAGTTTTCATTTGACACCTCACATGGCACCCCAGCACAATATTTGGGGACCAGTTACTACACTGGGGATATAAATGGTTTCCAGATCCAATATAAAAGTCCAGCTGTGTGACAGAGGTTTGATATGGTAGACGTACTTTGGGAACACATAGTGGATTGAGCATGGTTGAGGGGAGAGGTTTCTGCAACCTCAGCTGAAACTTTCAACAGGACTTCGGCATGATCTTATCAATAAACTAGGCAAATACAACTTAGATGGGGCTCCTATAAAGTGGGTGCATATCTGGCTGGAAAACCATTCTCAGAGAGTAGTTATTAATGGTTCGCAGTCATGCTGGAAGGTTTAACAAGTGGGGTTCTGCAGGGGGCTGTTTTGGGACCGGTTGTATTCAGTATCTTCATGACGATTTAGATACTGGCATAGAGAGTACGCTTACTAAGTTTGCAGATGACATCAAGCTGGAAGGGGTTGCAGCTGCTTTGGAGGATAGGGTCAGAATTCAAAATGATCTGGACAAACTGGAGAAATGGTCTGAAGTAAACAGGATGAAGTTTAATAGGGACAAATGCGAAGTATTCCACTTAGGAAGAAACAATCAGCTTCATACATACAAAATGAGAAGTGACTGTCGAGGAAGGAGTACTATGGAAAGGGATCTAGGGGTCATAGTGGACCACAAGCTAAATATGAGTCAACAGTGTGACGTTGTTGTCAGAAGAAAAGCAAACGTGATTCTGGGATACATTAACAGGAGTGTTATGAGAAGACACGAATAGTCATTCTTCCACTCTACTCTGCACTGATTAGGTCTCAGTTGGAGTACTGTGTCCAGTTTTGGGCACCACATTTCAAGAGGGCTGTGGAGAAATTGGAGAAGGTCCAGAATGATTAAAGGTCTTGAGGGCATGAGCTAAGAGGGAAGACTGAAAGAACTGGGCTTGTTTAGTTTAGAAAAGAGAAGACTGAGAGGGGCCATGAGAGTGGTTTTCAAGTACCTAAAAGAGGATTACAAGGAGTAGGGAGAAAATTTGTCCCCCAAGGCCTCTGAGGGTACGATGAGGGTGGGCTTAAACTGCAGCAAGGGAGGTTTAGTTTGGATGTTAGGAAAATCTTCCTAACTGCCAGGGTGGTCAAACACTGGAATGAAATGTGTGTGGTGTTTTTCAACGATAGTATTTTTCAAAAAGAAAGGATGCCGTGAGGGATTGAGGTGAGGAGAGGCAGGGGATGGGTGGCTTAGGGCAGAGGGCTGGGAGTTGTGGGGGAACTCAAGCAGGCAGGGTAAGTGGGAGATGCAGAAGTTAGGGAGCTAGGAGATGGGGGAAGGGGTTTGCTGGGGTGTCCCATGAAGGTGAGGATGGCACTGCTCCCCTGCAGTGGCTCCTCCCAGTGGGAATTATCTGAAACTAGACTGTGCAAAGCATGAGAGACTATTCTGTTGAATAACCCTGCCTTGGCAAGGGGAGATGGGTGTGGTGCTTGGACGGAGGCCTTTCTTTTTTTTTTTTTTTTTTTTTTTTTTAAATCTCTACTAAGTCAAATTCTGTTATAATGTGACTTTTCCTGATAGCCTTTAGCAATAAGTGGATGGGGAGGCAATGAATATACTGTAGGGGCTGTAGTAGAAAAACTGCTGTGTTATTTGAAATAGGAAAATAAAATGCTGCAAAGGGAGTATCTCATCCCACAAGTATATTGTGAATGGAAGAAATTAGAAATGTCATAGTGCTGCTGTTAGAGTGATTCTGTGTATGTGTAAATGTTGATATGGTACTGAATGATTTGTTTACCTTTGTGCTGCTTGGAGCTTGAGATTAACTTGAAGTATGTGGCAATACTCCCACTAGGATATGATGCAAATTTGGCTTTAGCAACTTCGTTACTTTGAGGGTGAATTGATGCTGGCTATGGCTTACATGCCCGTTCTACTTTTACTCTTTTCCAGTCTGATGGACTTATGCTCTCCTACACAGTATGCATAATCACTTCCTCCAACTGGTAACAATAGCACTGAGTAATTGAAGTTGCTCAGCTGAGGTCAGGACTTTCTTTTAGAAAAGAGAAGTTACTCACCGTAGTAATGGTGGTTCTTCGAGATGTGTCCCCGGGGGTGCTCCACGTTAGGTGTCGGGCTCGCCCCGGCGCCGCAGGTCGGATCTTCCAAGCAGTTTCTGCCGGACCGCGCATGCGCTGGTGCGCGCCGCTCCCTTGCGCGCTCCCGGCTACGTGCGCGATCTGGTCCCCGCCAGTTCCTTGACCAACCGCCTTGGATGCTCCTGCAAAACACTAAACAGGGATCTGAAGCGGGGAGGATGGGCGGGTGGTGGAGCACCCACGGGGACACATCTCGAAGAACCACCGTTACTACAGTGAGTAACTTCTCTTTCTTCTTCGAGTGTCCCCGTGGGTGCTCCACGTTAGGTGACTACCCAGCAGTAACCCAAAATAGGAGGTGGGTAATCAGATCATGTGCAGCTTGTCCCCGAGAGGACTGCTGTCAAGAGACGGGTATCCTCTTGGAATACCCTGTGTAGGGCATAATGCTTGGCAAAGGTGTCATAGGATGACCAAGTCGCCGCTCTGCATATGTCTTTTAGCGCAATGCCCTTGAAAAAGGCTGTTGATGCCGCCACCGCCCTGGTGGAGTGAGCCCTAGGCGTGGCCAGTAAAGGAGTCTTTTTGAGTTCGTAGCACATTTTTATGCAGGATACGATGTGCTTCGAGATTCTCTGCGAAGAGAGACCTTCTCCTTTTGATTTGGGAGCGAGAGACTAGGAGTCTATCCATTTTCCGGAAGGACTTGGTCCTGTCTATATAGAAAGCCAGCGCCCTCCTCACGTCCAGGAGGTGTAGGCGCGCCTCTTTGTTGGAGTTATGAGGCTTTGGATAACGAGGGTAAAACTATAGGTTCGTTAATACGAAACTCTAAAGAAACTTTGGGAACAAAGGCTGGATGCAGCCGTAAGGTTACCGCCTCCTTGGAAATTACTGTGCAGGGTGGCGTTGCCATGACTGCCGCAAGCTTGCTCACCCTGCGAGCTGACATGATTGCAAGAAGGAAGGTTGCCTTTATCGTAAGGAGATGGAGGGAAGCCGTGGCTAAGGGTTCAAACGGTGGTCCTGTTAGCGCATTAAGCACCAGGTCCAAGCTCCACGAAGGTGGAAGCGGTTTCCGAGGGGGGTATAGGTTTACCAGCCCTTTGAGGAACCTGGTAGCCATGGGATGGGCAAACACCATGTGCCCTTCCTCTTCATGTCTGAAAGCCGATATAGCGGCAAGGTGGACCCTTCAACGAGGATAGGGAGAGTCCGCCTCTCTTGAGGTCCAATAAATACTCTAGTATTACAGGTATATGCGCAGCAAGGGGGGCTAATTGCTTGGTAGAACACCATGCAGTGAATCGAGCCCATTTTTGCTTATAGGGCTTCCTGGTGGAAGTCGTCCTGCTACTTTCTAGGACTTCTTGCACTCCCTCTGTATGCGTGCTCTCTAGGGAGCTGAGCCATGGATTAACCATGCTTGCAGTCGCAGGCCTCGGGGGTGTGGATGCACTATGGACCCCTGGGCTGCGTGAGCAGATCCGGCGCCACCGGGAGGGGCATCGGTGGATGGTCCGACATGCGCGGGAGTAAGGGGAACCATTGCTGTCGATCCCACGTTGGGACTACTAGGATCATTCGGGCTTTCTCTCTCCTGGCTTTCTGCAAGACTTTGTGGATAAACACTGTGGGAGTAAAGGCGTAGAGAAGGGGGCCCCTCCACGAGATTGCGAATACGTCCACCAGTGGCCCCCGTCCCAGTCCTGCCCTGGAGCCGTATTGTGGGCACTTCTTGTTGTGTTGAGTGGCAAACAGGTCTACCTGGGGAAAACCCCGTGCGTGAAAAATCGGTCGTAGCAGATCGGAATGGATCTGCCACTCGTGTGTGAGTGTGAAGCGCCTGCTCAGCTGGTCTGCCTTCACATTGTGAGCGCCTGGTAAATACAAGGCTTTCAAGGTTATATTGTTGGCGATGCACCAGTTCCACAATCGGACTGCTTCCGCATATAAGGCACGGGACCGAGCTCCTCCTTGTCAATTTATATAAACGTGGTGGAGGTATTGTCTGTACTGATCCCGACTACTTGCCTTGTATATGGTCTCAAAAGTGTTTGCAGGCGTTGAACACTGCTCTGAGCTCCAGTATATTTATGTGCAGTGACTATTCCGTGGAGGACCACAGTCTTTGCGTCACCTTTTCGCCCCTGTGTGCTCCCCACCCTATGTGGGAGGCGTCGGTAGTGAGAAAAAACAGATATTTGTGGTTGGTCAAAGGGCACCCCTGTTAGCATGTTCTTGGGGCTCACCCACCATTGCAGGGATCTGCGCACCTCTGTCGTGGGCGACACCACCCTGTGGACAGTGTGTGCTGCCGGTTTGTAGACGCTCGCCAGCCAGTGCTGCATGCTGCACCTATGCAATCAGGCATTCTGTACCACAAACGTTGCTGCTGCCATGTGGCCCAGCAGCTGTAAGCACGTCAGAACCGGCACCGTAGGGCTGAAGGTGATGACTTGCACGAGGGAACCTATGGTGTGAAAGCAGGCATCTGGTAGATAAACCCTTGCTGTGATGGAATTTATGCGTGCCCCTATGAACTCTATGTCCTGTGCGGGGTCTATCTTTGATTTTTCCAGATTGATGACCAGGCCCAGCGAAGAGAACATGTCTGCTGTGACGCGTATCATGCGAAGTACCTCCTCCTTCGAGGCCCCTTTCAGTAGGCAGTCGTTTTTTGGTTTTTTTTTTTCCAGATATGGGAATATAAACACCCCCTGTCTGTGCAGGTAGGCTGACACCACTGCCAAGGTCTTGGTGAAGACTCTGGGGACTGAGGAGAGGCCGAACGGCAGAACCTTGTACTGAAAATGTTCTTTGCTTACCATAACCTGGAGAAAACGCCTGTGAGCCGGGTGAATAGTTATGTGGATATATGCGTCTTGTAAGTCGAGGGCTGCGAACCAATCTCCATTGTCCAGTGCCGTAAGTATAGAGGCGACTGTGATCATCCGAAAGCGTTGCTTGCGCAAGTACTGGTTGAGGCCTCGAAGATCTAGGCTGGGCCTCCAGCCTCCTGTCTTTTTCTCTGTGAGAAAGTATCTTGAGTAGAACCCTTTCCCTCGGAGTTGCTCCGGCACTCTTTCCACTGCCCCTATAAGCATAAGATGGCCTACCTCCTGCTTGAGTCTCGCTTCGTGGGAGGCATCCTTTAGGTGGGGTCTGGGTGGAGGTCGTGGCGGTGGGAGCGACTGGAAGGGAATCGTGTAACCCGTGGCCGTGATCTCCAGTATGCATTTGTCTGTGGTGATCTTTTGCCACTGGTGATAGAATGGTCGGAGGCAATGGTGGAACAGTAGCTTCGGATGACATTGCGCGATGGTAGTGATAGTGCAGCCCTCGATCTGTGTGTTAAACTTGTGGCCTTTGGCCCTGCCCCGAGGATGCAGGGCTCTGTTGAGAACGTCACCTGGGAGTTCTGTACTGTTGGTGCTGTTGATGTCGCCCTTGCTTGTAGCCCCTGTGGTACTGGGAACGCTGTGGTTGATACTGCAAACAGCTTCTGCGTGTCAAAGGGGAGATCAACGATCTTCGCCTGCATATCCCTTGGGATACCCGATGTCTGGAGCCAGGACTCCCTGCTCATGACCACTGCCGTAGCTGTTGAGCGTGCTGCTGTATCCGCTACGACTAGGGCGATCTGAACTCCCGTCCTCGAGGCCGCGTAGCCTTCTTGCACGATAGCCTTGAGCACTGGCGGCTTGTCCTCTGGAAGCGAGTCCATGAGGGAGGTTAAGCTGGAGTAGTTGTCGAAATTGTGGTTCGCTAGATGCGCTGCGTAATTCGCCACTCTCGACAGTAGGGTGGAGGAGTAGACCTTTCTGCCGAACAGCTCTAGTTTCTTGGCATCTTTGTCCGTTCCCCCTGTTTTGAACTGAGACGTTTTTTATCTCTGTGGAGACGATTCTACCACCAGAGAATTTGGTTGCGGGTGGCTGAATAGGAACTCCATGCCCTTCGCCGGCACGAAGTATTTCTTGTCTGCTCTCTTGTGGACAGGCGGAATAGTCGCAGGGGTCTGCCATATCGTGGTGGTGGACTCCAAGATTGCTTCGTCAAGCGGTGTGGCTATTTTAGAGGAGGCCGGAGGTCTCAGATTTTTAAGGAGCTTATGGTGCTTCTCTTGCACCTCTGCTGTCTGGATGCCTTGCGTGAAGGCCACCCTTTTAAACAGCTCTTGGAACTGTTTGAGATCGTCTGGAGGATGGACGTCCCCCGGGGCTGTAGCCTCATCCGGGGAGAACAACGAGGAACCGCTAGGGTACGCCTCTCTGGACCCCTCCGCGTCCTGTTGACGGTGGTACATCTGCTCGCTAGAAGCTTGCGAGGGAAAATCCCAGGGTTCCAGAACTAACTCCTCCTGAGATATGAGTCTCTGTCCCTGTTCGCGATTGCCCTCGGGGATATGGAACCGTCTGTGGGGATCTGTCCCTGGTAGTATGCCTATGGTGTCTGTGCCCCGCATGATAGGGGCGACCATGGCAACACGGGCACTGCTCCTGGGATGGTGACCTGGACCACTCCCTTGGTGCATACCCCCTACGTCTGGGGGAGCGAGATCTTCTGGAGACCTGGGACGCTGGGGAGACCGATTTGTGATAGTACTCAAGTGGCTCAAAGCCCAAGAAGGGCGAAGATGGTCCAAGCCATGGGGAGGCTGGCTGTAGAAATGGAGATGGGGGCTCCGGATAGGCTAGGGGTGACCCCTGCCTTCTCGTTGGAGTCCGCAGCACGAGCGGAGGGCTCAGAGAAAGCAGCTCTGCAGCCCTGTATGGAGAGGGACTGCGGTGCCGTGTTTTCTGTGCTGCCTTTCCCCTCCCCTGTGGGGGTGGCTCCGCCCCCTGATGCGTCGGGGATCTCAGCCCCGTAGTCTGCACCGTGCTCGGCACGCTCCTCAGCCGCGCGGACGGTCTCCCCCGGTGCCTACAGGCCGCGTGCCTGTGCGCTCTGCGCCGCTGGTTCCCCGGGGGTCGGTGCCGCTGTTTGCGGTGCCGCCGGTTCCGGCGCTTGCTTGGCCACTGCCCTGCCCTCGGTGCGGGGCGGCTGTTTGATCATCGGAGGCTGAACCTCCGCCACGTGCGTCTCCGTGCCACCGCCAATCAGCTGTAGCTGCGGCTTGGGGCTGTGCGCTCCACCCGTCCCGCTCGCTGTTGCTGCCGGCAGGGATTGGGTTGGGGAGATTTTCCTCCGTTTTTGCGCTGATGGGGTTAGGGACGCGGCTTTCCTTTTATGGGCCCCGGAGGGTCCCTTCTGCTGCGGCCGCTCCGGCACATCTGGCTGGAGGGCCTTGTCGAACAGCAGCATTTTCAGCCGCATTTCCCTGTCCTTCCTTGCTCTGGCTGTTAACTTGGCGCCGAAGGAACATTTCTGAGTGACATGGGATTCCCCCAAGCACCTTATGCACTGACTGTGCCCATCAGACGCTGGCATCGCGGCATGACTCACACTTCTTGAATCCTGAAGAGGACATTGTGGTGAGTCTTTGAGTTGTTAATAGGGTACTTAGCACCTTCTCTGTGCTTGTTCCCCTCTCAGATAAAGCCTGCCGCTGCAGGAGGGCTAATGGCCCTAGGCTCCTGGCCTCCGGTGCTCCGCTTGTTACTAGGATTGGAAGCTTTGAATTCCTTTCCTTTCTTTGTTTTTTTTTTTTTTTTGAAAACAACAGCTGACTAACTTAATCTAAGACTGAAGAAACTTTAAAACAATTAAAAACGTTAAATACGCTAACTCTGGCCGTAGCCTGAGCGGATTCCGTCTGCAGCCGATGGCGGTTAAAGAGGAACTGGCGGGGACCGGATCGCGCACGTGGCCAGGAGCGTGCAAGGGAGCGGCACGCACCGGCGCGGTCCGGCAGAAACTGCTTGGAAGATCCAACCTGCGGTGCCGGGGCGAGCCCGACACCTAACGTGGAGCACCCACGGGGACACTCGAAGAAGAACCAAGTGGTTGTATGGCTTGTGAAATAGGGTGGATAATTTCTCACTGTTTTTGCATATCCTTGATGGTATTTTGCATTGTGCCTGAATGTTGACTGGATTTTTTGGGGGTGAGAAATTCAGTTGATATACAGAAACCTTATAAACAACAGACTGGGCTAGAACAGAAGACACAGGATTTGGTGTAAGAAGATGCAGAAAAAGGCCTTGGGATTATTCATTACGCTGCTGTGGGTTATTTGAAATGAACATTTGAAACAAGGACAGTATAAATACGTGCTCTGACAGTAAAAGTCTTACAAAATTGAACTGAAAATGTACAGTGTTTTTTATAGGTGGTGTTTTAAGTATCTGAAGGAGGTTAGTAGAAAATTATATCCCTATTATGGAAACCTGGAAGCTAGATATGTACAGACAGATTTAAAAATGAACAGGCACTGAGGCTAGATCTACACTACTGAGTTGTTTTGAAAAAGGCTGGGGTCTTTCAAAAAATCCCATGGAGCATTTACACACAAAATGCCTTCTTTCGATGCTAAATCGGAAGTGTCACTTTTTCCAGTGGCCCTCTTTTGCTCCTGGATGAGGACGTGTGCCTTTTTCTGAAAGATTCCTTTTTTCAAAAGAGCGGTCCTCTCTGATGCTGGATTTTCCGAACAGCAGACTTTCCTAGCCTCTTTTGAAAGAGCGGCTGGGGTGTGGCTGCTCTCTGTTGAAAGAGTGGATCAGTTTTTTTTTATCTGCTTTTTTGTGTGTGTGAAAGAAGGTTTTTCAGAAGAGATCTTCGGAAAGAATGTCTTTTGGAGGACGACTGTGGTGTAGACATATTCAGAAGGCCTCTCTTTCTGTTTGTTGGTTTTCATAGACAGTTCCAGAGACTCCTTTTTAGTTTCCTCTCGTTTCAGGACCCTTTATAGTTCTACCTCCCTCTAATTACTCATTCCCATTTTTTACATCCACCCACAACTTCTGCTGTGCCAGCAATATCAGTCTCAACCATCCACTTCCCCAAGAAAAAATGCCTTTTGTGTCAGACATTGTCATGCCGGTGACTGCCTTTCTGCTATGCTGCCTACAAGAAATCTCCCAGTGAATGATGGATAGGCTTGTGATAAAAGGCAAACACTATGTGAATTGCATTTGCTCTAGTGTTTCCTGCTCTCCCATCTCTGGTATATCCCTTGTCTTAAAATAGTAAGCTTTTTGGGATAGGGATTTTTTCTGTCTACCACCATGGGACCCTACTCTGCAGTGTTTGGATGTCCCAATCTGAGATATAACCACTACATATAAATACATATGTGTAGTGGTTATATCTCAGATGTATATAACCTAAGGTGGCTAATTCTTGTGTATTTTGATTCTAAAAGAGAACTTCTGAAGGTGATGTACAATGGAAACTGAGTAATCATTTGTCTGTCTGTGTGTGCACCTGTGTCCATGATCCTGTGCTGGCCTTTTCTTCTGACCGTGTGGCCTCTATTACCAATTGTGACTGACTTCTGAACAAATTTTGTTGGGCCAGTCAATAATGAAAAGGTGATTGTGCCAAAGAAAAAGAGGAAGTAAATCTGAATGCCATTGTAGATTTTTAAAGTGGTGCACTTTTTTTCAGAAGAGTATCATGGATACTTCTTAAAATGTGATGCTGTGTGACAGATCAATAACCCCATGTTCTCCAGAAAAATAGTATATCTTTTGTATTCTGTGTCTGGGGCTTATTCATGTAAAATGGCGCAAGAGTCCCTAGGATTCTGTGTACATTCTTTCTAGGACATGCCCTGTATGTAAATGTGAAGGCACAAACAGTATAGTTTCTTACAAGTGTTGTGCCACTTTGTTGCTTTCAGGTGCTAATGTTTAAGGACCAAGTTTTCTAAGGCACTTTCATGCAAGTAGACCCATGCCCCTGGTAGCTCCTGTGTGTACTGAACTGAAACCACATTAGTACCTGCCAAGAATTGTGTTTAGACACAGTAGCAAGAACTGGTTTACACAGCAATTTCTAGCAAAAATGAATATTCAGATCAGTCTCAGTTCTCATCTGGGATCTGCGGATGTGCAGTGGACTAGTTGTATAAGCCAGTATCTGCTCCTTCATGGCCTTTTTCTCCTTTAGCGATCAAGAGGCGCCGTGAAGGACTTTGCTGGTTTTGATGCCAGAAGTGATGCTGAGGCTCTCCGTAAGGCAATGAAGGGCTTGGGTAAGATTGGCTAAGAATAACTCCCTGTGAGTGCTTCTGTCCCCCTGATGGGATGCTCTTTGTTTTCCTTTTCTGACTCAATACCTAATGTAAACTTCAACACACAGCCATAGTACAGCAAATATGAGAGATCTGTAGTTTTGACGTGTGATACAATTATATCCTTGGGAGCACAAGTGTCAGCGTTTGCTCCAGTTCTGGGTCTGCCAGTCTCAGGAGAGTTCATCCCTAGCCTGGCACAGGGAGATGCAAACCACCTCCCTTTTTCAGCAGTGCTCAACTTTAATCCCTTTTGCAGGGGCACATTTCTCTCCTCCTCCCCCCAGCATCTCCCCCTGGCCGCTTCCTGCCTCAGCTTGCTCTTCCCTCCAGACATTCCTCTCCTCCTGGCCCAGGTAGGAACTCACTCTTCCCTCAGCAGGATTTCCCCACCCCACCTCCAGCCTGGTAGGAGCTCACTCTTTCTTTGGCCCAGCAGGAGTTTGCTCTTCTCCCCCCCACCCCCCACTTCCCCTTTTCCATCCTTGCTCCTGTGGCTGAAGGAATTCTAGTTCACTAACAGACACTGGGGGCGGGGAGGGGGGTTGTTCCCTTCCTGTCCCCCCACCCTCCATGCCCCTGTTCAAAAGCTGCTGCCCTACTGCCTTGGTCTGAATGAGGCCACAGTCAGAAGGGAACCAGTGAAGGTACTGGGAGGGCCCTTGCTATACATCTGCTGCCAAAATGCACCCTGTCCTTTCTCTGGCCACACCTCCACTTCTGGAGTTTTTGTGGTGGTATTGCTGAGCTGGAATTGCCAGCTCTGTGACCTACAAAGAAGTCCCTTTTGCTTATGTTATTATTTGGGGTCACTTAGCTCTGCCCTAGCACCCATGGCATCAATAACCTGAGCTAAAGGCCAGTAAGACTATGTGAATCCAGCCCCCTCTGAGCCTGGGTAAGGCAGAGGTGTGTTCTCTGTTCCTCAGTTGATCTGTGTAGGACCACACCATGATACTGCTATTCATGCCGCATCATTAATGGGAATAGTAACTTGTCAGTGTGAATAATGGTTTTGCCACCTGTTGCACATTAAATAAGACTAGGATATAGCTAGCCTACCGGGGTGAAGGGCTGGATGAATCCCTGCTGTTAATTCCAGGGGTATGTTTAGCCTGAAGTAAATCATTTCAAGAGTCACAGATGAAAGTTTTGTGGAAGTACAAAGTATGATTGATTTCTGTAGCTGCTCTCTCTCATGTTGGGAATTGTGCCTACAGTGGTATTCTGTCTGAGAGTAGCATGTTAGAACCCCCTCCATTTCGTTATCATGCCAGTGTGTCCAAATCTCCTGGCATGGCTTGAAGTGTACTGAAACTTTCATCAGTGTGGCAATTTAAACTATACTGCGGTCTGCTTCGTATCTTTGATTTAGTGACTCTTCCTGGCATTCAGCCCTTTCAGAGTTTACACATTCAATTTTTAGAATTATAACTGCATATCCTTTTTCTGCCCCCCTTCAAATAAATTCAGGTACTGATGAGGAAGCCATCATGAAGATCCTTACTTGCAGAAGCAATGCTCAACGGCAGCAAATTGCGTCTGAGTTTAAAACTTTGTTTGGCAGGGTAAGAGAAGGAAAAAAAAGTACTTGTTCTCACTGTAGAATCTACTCTTTTGTAGAATGTTTATTCAGATTCTGTGGTTCTTTTGTCTAACTGTTTATTCTTCTTAATCACCGATGAAATAAGAAGATTCCATTTACATTATCATACAAACATTGCATTCTGTTTTCCATGTTCTCCTCCAGTTCTTTAGTCCAGGATAGTCCAAACGGCATCTTCACTTTCCTATTACTCTTTCTATGCTTCCAGGATTGATCCTCATTCCTGATACACAGAGAACAGATGTGTATTTTGATGCCACAGGTGATTCTAAATCTACTGGTCACAAAATTTTCTAGAGCAGTGGTTCTTAACTTGGGGTCCACAAGGCTATAGCAGGGGGTCTGTGGGAGAAAAAAATAAATACAAATGATGATAGAAAATAAGTTTTAAATAAATTTGCAGAGTTACAATTAATAATTTGTGATGAGCTGTGCCATCAAATTGTGACATCGGAAGCAAGTGTGCATAATTTTAAATGTTGATTATTTATGTTTCCTTTTTCATTTAATGAAGCATAAATAGCAGCTAGAGTTGGCTTTGATGCAAGTTCGCGAATGGTTGGGAGGTGCTTAGGGGTTCCACACTAGTGAAAAAGTTGGGAACCACTGGTCTAGATTCTTGATTTCTGCCACATTCTGTAACTCTCCACTGTTGCATAAAGAGAGAGTAAAACCTAGTTTGTTGGCAGATGGAAAGAATCAGGTTTAAGACAAATACAGAGAATTGATTTCCTTATCCTAGTCCTATTGGATAAAGTGTACCTCTGAAATCTGTCTTTTTTTTTTTTTTCTTTTTTAAACCTTTACTTCAAATAGTGACCACAGTTAGATAATGCACTTTTTGTTTAACTTTTTCCTCCCACCCCTGCTGATACCTAAATAAAATTAAAAAAAAAAGTGATTGCTAGTAGTCATGCTAAACTTTACTTCCTAAATAAATGCAATAGCATGTAAGGGGCTAAAAAAAAAAATTAACCCCTGTGTATATTATGGAGGACAAGGATAAACAATTGTTCAACCACTGCAGTTTGTACACGTTGAACCTCTCTATTCCAGCACACTCTGATCTGGCTACATCCATGATGCAGCATAATTTTAGTTAGGCAGATAGCCACTTAAACTAGGTATGGCCAACTTTTCTGTGATCCCATTAAGTTTGTTTACAGCCACAAGCCCTGGTTGTCAATGTGCTTGTTATTTAACTCTAATTTACACTAAAATGTCTTCTAAGAGCTGAGTAAGCAGTGGCCGCCTGTACCCTCCTCGGCCGGATCCCTCCACTGCCCCCTGCAGCTCCTGCACACCCCACTGCCACCTGTAACCCCTGCAGCCTGACCCCTCTCCCACCGGCCCCAAACTGTGGCAGCCTGAACCCCCACAACCCGCCACCAGATTTTAACCCTCCCTCCTGTTCACAGCCCCAAACTATCCCTAGCCTTTAATCCTTCCCAACCCAAGGTTCACTCACCTCTCAAAAGCAGCACCGCCTGCTGCCCCTTCTTCTGCAAATTAGGAGCCCTAGGAACTAATCAGAGACTTATACATTAATTTAATAGGAATTTAGTGGCCCTTTTATGAGTTTCTGCCTATGAGCAGAAAGTTGGGAAATAGTTGTGCTCGTATAGCGAGGAATGAGTGTATATTTTAGTACATCTAAATCTCCATTTGTTGTGGTTGTATCCATTTGTTACTTTGATCCTATTTGTATCCTGCTTTTGCTTTAAACTAATATTTTATTCCTCAAATGAGGATCACTACAGTATTTTCTGTAGCCCGCAGACCAAAATGTGTTACAGAATGCCTATGCAATTCTCTACCTTGCTTCAGATTTCTAGCTAGTCTCCCTCCCCATCCAAAAAAACTTAGCAGTGGCACAGCTGTGTGCTAATTTGCATGCCTTTTTAAATGGCTTTCTTCCTAATTGTAGCACTGTTTGTTTTGTGTTGTAGGATCTTGTAGATGACCTGAAATCAGAACTGACGGGAAAATTTGAAACCCTGATGGTGGCTTTAATGAGACCAGCACGACTTTTTGATGCCCATGAACTGAAGCATGCCCTGAAGGTAAAACGTGTGGGAGAAAATGAAACATTTGAGTGGAATATTTCCACTCCAATCGCTTTGCTTTAAAAATTATTTTGCTACCTTTCTTTAAGTTAGAGATTTCATATTAACGCTAATAACAAATGCTACACTGATTTACATTCATGTTTTTAGCTTGAATTTTCATGCCTTGATTTCTTATTAATAAATCTTCAGAGGTAGGTAGTTTTAAAAATTAAGAATTACAGAAAATGTCTGTTTTCAAAGAAACACTCTGTTGAAAGATCAGTGTCTGCGGAGGTGTGGGCACTAAAAGAAGTAGACCTTGAAATTTATCTTTGTCACAGTTATTTTCAGTGTGGGGGAGTAGTATGGTTTTTGTTTTTTAAAAAAAGACTCATTGTCACATTGTTCAACGCAATATTTGTAGAGCACACAGAAAAGACAGTTTACTCTCATTCTGTTTGGAAATACAAGGTTGACCGATCGTTCAATGCACTAACCTTCATAAAGTGCCCTGGTTTCCAAATTTCTGTTACGGACAGCTGTTTGAGAGAGAGCGTCTCTTGTGCATCACTTTTATATCCAGAGTGGTTGATGGGTTTTAACCATTCTTTGATATCTGGGTTACTCTGTAGTTTGGTTTTGTTCACCTCCATGTTACCCTTTTCAGTTATATTATGGCAAAACTGGCGAGCTTGCCTTAGGAGGTGTGAGGAAGCTATATATCTTGAGCAGAGGCTGGTTAGTCAGTGACCTGCTCTTGTAAATTGGTGCTCTGAGCAAAAATATATGGGCAGATGTTTAGCCTTTTTGAATTGGGTCTAAAAATTTACTATTAATACCTAGGAGGAGTTAAACTCCTGCAAGATTGTAACAATTGTCTTTTGGACGAAAGCTGTAGCTCCCTTTTGTTGGGGTGGGGTTGGGGAGGAAAGCAGATAGCGCCAGTTTCCTATTTTCCGTATCTAGGCCTACAATTAAGTACATTATTCACTGAGCCTTGGCAACTCCTCCGACACATGCTGCTATGTGTCCCTGATATTGTTGACCCTGAAGGCTAGGGGTTTGAAAATGAATGTCTCTGAATTGTTTGTAGAACTTACTAATTAAACCCGAGAACATAGAACTTGACATGGTGCTATGTAGTGCTAGGCCAAGTGACCTGGGCATGTAAACTCCCAAGACCTCTGTTAACACACTTGTTAATAGGTTAGCTATGCAAACTGCTTTTCTTGGTGAACCAAGTGTCATAACCAAACATTGAATTTGGAGTCTGTGATTTTTTTTTTTGTAATTCCTCTAAAATAGTATTTGAAGAGGGAAGGAGAAGAGATTTTGAACATACAAACAAGTAGAAGCCAGCTGAAAAGAGGCAGACTTCTGTGGTTCTCCCCTCCTCCCAAAACTCTGTCCCAATTGATTTAAAAACAAGGCAAAGGAAAATTGTCCGAGTGGAGGGTTGGAGGAGAGCAGGGTGAACAGTGAAGCAACACCTTTTGCTTTTCCCTCTAACGCTCAATGTTAAAATAAAATAAATGTCAAATTAAGCTTTCTCTTTTCTAAAAGTAAGGCATGTGGATTCATAGAAAGACTTAGGTACCCAAAGTGGCAGTTAGGTATCTAACGCCCAGAATCAGGCCTCGCTGGCTTTGCCAGCCCTCCTCTCACATGCTACTGAGACCCGTGGGCACCTGAACATGTTCACCAACATTTTTGCAGCAAAATTTCACTGGTACCTGTATTTCTGTCTCTGTGCATATGCTCTGCTGCTTCCCTCTAGGTGTCTGGATGCCCAAGCTCCAGTGCTTGTATGATCTGGAGAAAGACGGGTGGTCCTTCACCTAACTTGCTTATGTAACCCACACACCTACATGTGGTTCACTGTCCTACGTAGTGGCACCTAGACCACTTCACAGAGAGAGAATGTGTCCTCTACAGCCTAAGCTGAGAGCCAGCTGGCCTTTAGCTCAAACTGTAGAGGTGCCTGCACTCAGTTTCAGAGGGCCCAGGTTCAAGTCTGCCAGTGGGCAGTTACAAGGGCCTTATCTGAAAAACTTGCTCGGAGTTCACTCTAGCAGATAAGTTACTCATAGGTGAGGTCATAAAATGTCCAGGAGGGGAGGGTGAAGGACTTCCTTTTTGTAACCCTTAGGCCAGTGGTTAGAACACTTGCCTGGGATGCGATAAGCTCACCACCCCCAGTTCGTGTCTGCCACCTGTCTAATGAGCAGAAACAATTTGAACTCTACTGTGAATATCGTAACTAGCGAGTATTCTGATGTGTGATGGGACGGCCTCCCTCAGTCTCTCTTGTTGAAGCTGTGGATGGATGATGGAGGCACGGGGAAGAGAGGGTGTCATTTTCAGGACTGTGCATTCTCAGTGGTCTGGTAGGTAGCACAGCTATGTGGAAGATTGAGGAGCCAGTCTGCCTGCTTCAATGACACTTGCTTACCAGCAGCAAAACAGCTTCAGTGGGAGAGACTGCAGGAGCCCAATGTCAGAATATCCCCTAGTTCGCTGACTAGGGCACTCTCTGGAGAGGTAGCAGATCCCACTTCAGATCTCTTCTCTCCACTCAGGTGGCAGGGGGACTTGAATCAGAGGTATCCTACATCCTGGCTTTCACCTTTTGGCTAAAAGTGAGAAGAAAATGCCTCCTTGCAAAAACAGAATAGATGCCTAATGCCAAGAGCGGGTTTGCAGGGCAGACTCGCAAGAAAAGAGAGGAGAGACTCAGACTTAGTGCCGACTACTACATTGGGTCGACTTAGGATCCACCCCTCACCTGGGTATCTCCTTGCATTGACCATGGGTGCCACGGCTGCTTAGGTGGAGAGCTGCTAGCTTTTGTGTATCCCAGTCTCTGGCACCTCTTTGCCCATTCAGTATACAGGCAGCCGAGGTGTTCCTGAGGTTTTGTGAATTACAGTGATTATTATAGATGGCTTAGGGTCACCACACCTTTGGCAGTCTAGATGTATGTGTTCGTGCATAACCTCGTGGACTTCATTTTGCAATCGTTATATAAATATAACTCTCATTTCAGAGTAGTTGCAATTGCCTGCCAAAGCCAGGTGGCTGATTGCTGCTTGTTTGAAGAAAACCATTTTGAGCAAGGGACAAGTAGCATTCATTGTGTATCCCCTACAGGCAAAGGCAGTCCAAGCTTGCATAAATAAAGTGTGGCTTTGGCTTTTGTAAATATGCTTCAAGGTGTGGAAGGTGACGGTTGTGCACATTGTAATTAGAGGATGTTGAATTAAAATATATGGTACCTGAGTAGGCAGGTTTTTTAAAAATATGTGTGTTCATAGTGAGTAGACGGTTGGTTGTAAATGTAGTGTAATTCAAGGGATGTGACTCTTGTTTCTGAGTTGACTCTGTATGCATGTGATTCTGCTGAGACACTGTAAGACAAGGTGAGCACCAGGGAGTCACCCAGAAAGTGTGGTTACATCATTTCATCTGCACTAATGTTACAGGTCATGGTACCTAAATGAAATAGAGCTTGGCCTGCTTGAGTGGTGAGGGTCTCATCCAAATCTCATTGAAGTCATAGAAGAATTTCCTATTTTTTTAAATAGAGCTTTCAGTCAGGCCCCATTTGAAATCAGACCAGACCTTAAAAACTGACTTTTTTTTCCCAAATAAAAAAATACACAGCTGGTAGAAAGAAAACTCTGCTCTCTCCACTGTAAAGTTTGTGAGGCAGAATGTTGCTGTTGGGTTTGTTGAAGAAATAAATACCTTTCTCTTAATTATTGTTTCAGTTGCTCTGTATTTGTGCCCTTAACTTAGGGAGTAGGAACCAACGAGAAAGTGCTGACGGAAATTCTTGCCTCCAGAACAACTGCAGAGCTGCGGAATGTAAAACAAGTTTATCTGGAAGGTAAATTTCAGTCAAGGTTTAAAATGTCTTTATTCCGATAAATATTTTTACTGTCTGGTAAACACCACATACTGGAGAGCAGAAGGAAGAAATAAGGGTGGGGGGTGCAAAATATATATTGGCATTAGAAAAGGTTCAGAAAAGGGCGACTAAGATGATTAGGGGCTTGGAAAGGGTCCCATATGGGGAGAGGCTAGAGAGACTGGGACTTTTCAGTTTGGAAAAAAGGCGATTGAGGGGCGATATGATAGAGGTATATAAAATCATGAATGGTGTGGAGAAAGTGAATATAGAAAAATTATTTACCTTTTCCCATAATACAAGAACTAGGGGACACCAAATGAAATTGATGGGTAGTAGGTTCAAAACTAATAAAAGGAAATTTTTCTTCACACAGCGCACAGTCAACCTGTGGAACTCCTTGCCTGAGGAGGCTGTGAAGGCCAGGACTCTATTAGGGTTTAAAAAAGAGCTTGATAAATTTTTGCAGGTCAGGTCCATAAATGGCTATTAGCCAGGGATAAAGTATGGTGCCCTAGCCTTCATAACAAGGGCAGGAGATGGATGGCAGGAGATAAATCACTTGTCTTCTGTTCTCCTTCTCTGGGGCACCTGGCATTGGCCACCGTCGGCAGATGGGATGCTGGGCTTGATGGACCTTTGGTCTGACCCAGTATGGCCATTCTTATGTTCTTATGTTCTTATGTAAAATGAAGCCTTGTCTTAAATTAGAATTTTATTCTGTGGTTTGGGGTCACACTCAGCCAAAGGTGAGTGTACAGTGGTGTCTGACCAATATATGCCCAAATTGAAGTTGGGATGCAGTGTTTGCTGTGTTTGCAAATTCACCTACGGTTGGCTCTTCTGTTTTTTGTTCCCTCTAAAGTGGGAGGAAGCCCAGTAAAGGTGCAGGGGGAAATTGGCATCACTTAACAAGCTGAAAATCTTCTCTAAAATCAGCTATTTATTAAGTCCGTTGCTTTCTCCCTGAGTACCACACAGGGCTATTTTTCTTTTGAGCCAGCAGAGGGTATGTCTACATGTCACAGCTTTTAGCAACAAGTTAACACAGTCTTGTTGCTAAAAGTCCACCTGTGTGAATGCAGTTTGCTGGCATTTTTGTCCACAAAGTACTTCCACCCCCAACGAGCAGGCTTCGCTTTGTTGGCAGGAGAGCACTCTGCCGACAAGGCAGCAGTCACACGTGCACTTGACACTTGCCGTCCTTGGGGGGCAAGGAGTGGAGGTTTTACGCACTCATGAATGACAAAAGTTTCATCCATGAAGTGCCAGCATAGACATAGCTAAGGTTCTTCATGCTAAACCCAATGCATCTCTTCCTCTATGCTGTGCATATGTTTTTTGGTTTTGGGTAAGCCACAGAGAATACAGAGACCCTAATAAGAGGGATGGTCTTCTTCCATTTCCAGCTGGCTCTGCCTTTGATTTGTGGGGACTAAACTTTTTCCTTCCATAGTTAAGTGGGCTTCCTAAAAATGGAGGGAATGTTTCACATGTGAACAAGACCCCAGGATCTCCCTGCTTAGTGCAGAACTCTACAATATTGTTTGGTTATGGATCCTGCCTTGACATTGGAAATGAGAACAGAACCTGGATTTGACTTGGAGTAACAGCTGGTTTAGCGATCTTATGCAGACTGTACCTTCTGCCTCATCTTTGCAGTGCCGTTGCATTAAAGATATAAATAAAAATGCATATTAGGCTCCTTGAGGCCAATTAAACAGAAGATGATCAGGTTAGGTGAGCCCTCAACTTCTTCTGTCTCTTGAGGACCAGTGAGGGCATCACTTCTTTCCATTAGAAAGAGCTGAGAAGATTTGTAAGGTGATGTTCTCTTGCAGAATATGAAAGCAGCTTGGAAGATCACATCACAGGAGACACATCAGGTTACTTTCAGAGAATGCTAGTTGTCCTTGTTCAGGTAAGTCTTCATTTTGTAGATGTGTAAGCATCTGTGTGATTGGAATATTTCTTAAGTCATCACTCACTGAGAATGACTCCGACTCTGTTTAACAAAGAGGCCACTGTCTGAATTATTTTCACATGCCTATGGACCTAAATCTTGGAGATTGGTATAGTATTTGTCATAGGCTTACTCCACCCAGTGAGTTGGTCTGCATCAGAGCTGCATCGAGGGGCTATAGCAGGGTGCAGGACAGAGGTCAGTGAGAGAATTGGGTGTTGTAGTGGTTCAGTTTGAAGGATCCAGTTGTGCTCTGGTACCCCCAGGGGCCAGTATAATTTCCAATTTGTAATGATGTTCTTGAAAAGCTGTTAGGTTACAGAGAGCTGGATACATACATGTTGGTTTCTAATTGGGAGGGCAGAATATTTACTTCATCCTACTGTGTGGCAGCATTTAATTGCTGAGGGAAGGGACATACAATTGCAGAAAAACATACTTTGCTTATTATTTGACATTGATTCTTATACTAATTGTATTGGACTAATTGTATCAGTTTAACACCCTGTTTTTTGGCATTGGATATTATTGTAGGCCAATAGAGACCCTGACGGAAGAATTGACGAGGGGCTGGTTGAGCAAGATGCGCAGGTAGGTGAAAATATTTTTCTTGGTGCATTTCAACTAGTTGTCTTACTAGTTAACTTACAAATAAAATGGGTACACAGTGGGGCCCAGATGTGAGAGATACTTGCCTGTGAAAGAGTTGGGTTTTGGAAGCAACTTTTGCTTGCTTTCTTTTGCAAGTCCTGTGAAAACAGAGGTAATTGAAGCTGCACCATTCAGATTTCAAACCCAGCTTTAGGCCTCTTCCCCTAAATGGGAAGCATAGGTAGCAGGGCCATGGGAGCATTACAAATGTATGCGAGAAACACCCATTTCCAGCATTATATAGTCTGATATTTGTTATCTGCAGAATTTAGGGGCATTCAGATTAACTCTTTATGATCTGATACAGCCCAACCGCTACATGAAAGACTTGTTTACAACCTATAATTTACTAGAGAACACAGCATTTGCATTACTCATGTTTAGGGATGATTCAAAACAAGGTGGAGTCCTCAAATCAGGAAAATTCCCCAAATATGTTGCTTTACTGTAACCACATGAAAGTCCCAGAGTTGCCACTGCAGATATGACTGTCTGAATAATTTTCCGGGGAGTGAAATACTGCAGTTGAATTGTATTTTCCATAGCTCTGCCTTTAATTCTTAGAACTGCATTTCAAACAGGAAAAGGAAGCATAGGAGCAATATACAGTAAACTCTTTCATATTCAGCAGCCTCAGGACTGGGAAGTTGCCAGATATTCAAATATTCTGGATACTAGAGAGGTATACCTAGTAACGCATAAGACTAAAGAAAAACAACATTAGATGTTAAGAAACAAACCAAAATGTATGCAGAGTACTTTATTTACCAACAACAGTAGTAGTGTACACTGTAAACTTCTACAGTCCATCCCTCATTAAATGAGTACTTTATTTACGAGTACATGCTTAAATGAGGGACACACCTAGCTTCCCTAGTTCACTCAATAAGTGAACTCCCCCCGCTAATATGAGACTTATGCCCTCCCCGCATCTCCAACCTGCTGTGGCCTGACCCTTGCAGCCAGCCCCACAGACACCAAACTGCTGAAATGTCAGCCCCCTGCACCTGAACTGCTGAAACTTAACCCCCTGCCGGCCCTGCATGCTGGAACTGACAAAACCTAAACCCCCTGCCGGCCCCACGCACCCGAACCAGCGAAACCTAACGCCCCCCTGCGCACCCGAACCGCTGAAACTTAAACCCCCCACCAGCCCCATGCACCCGAACCATTGCAGCCTGAACCCTCCTCCCTGCCCCCTGTGGATCCAACCCGCCACCATGTTTTAACCCTCCCTCCCACTCATGTCCCCAAATTGCCCCCAGCCTTTAACCCCCCACAACCCCAGGCTCACTTACCTTTCAAAAGCGGTGCCATCTGCTGCCACTCCAAGCATTTGGAACCAATCAGAGTCCTTGACAAGTATTTTAGTAGGAATTTAGTGTGTCCCTCTTATGAATTTTCACCTACGAGCAAAAAGTTAGGAACCGGTTGTGCTCGTATTGTGAGGGATAGTACTGTAGTTTGTTGTATTTGCTGTAAATAGTACTGTATTTATTTGTATATACTCTCACTATACTGTACTTACAGAAAATGTAACTAAAATTTACTTTTGGTTAAAATGCCGGTTATTTGAGAGTTCTGGATTATAGAATGCCAAGTATAAAAGAGTTTACTTTAGTAATTGAAGTGGAACCTCTGAGCACATCAAATTATCTTTGTTGCTAATTATAGTGGTCAGAGTAACCTTAATGCAGGTTGCATTTTGGCTGTTTCAGATAGCTTTGGGCTGAAAATTTTCTCATGCAGGTTGTGGGCCTAGACAAATGAAAATAAAGACTATTCTGGAAAGAAGACAAGAAGGAAAAATAAAGTATAAGATCAGTAAAATATACACTTGCCAGAGGTTTGGTACAAGATGGTTAGAGGCATCGGCAATATGTATTTGTTATACATACTTGGTCTTTGTGAGTAGGTAGAATCCAGAAAATGTCTGTCTCCATCTACTGAGCTTGAGAATCAGCCCTAATGAGATCGCAGATTGTTACTTAGTCACGTAATTGGCTCCCTATCTGTTGAAACTTGTTGCCAGGATTTGCCTCTAAAGTAATTATTTTAGCCCAGGAATATAGCAAACTTCTGGTGTCAGTGAACAGATTTCTTTTGGCTTCTGTAACTGAGGATAAGGCCAGCAGATATTCTTCTGTGACGAGTTCTCTACAATCCAAACAGTACTGTTCTAAGTCAATCTAGCTGTTTACATTAAATTAATGTCAATGTTCTGTGTGCACAGCACTGTGGGCTCCTGAGTATGACCCTGAGATACATAATAAAAATAATCAGTTTAGGAACTGATGGAGTGAAACCAGTGTAAACTCCTTGTGTGGCCACTCTGCAGTCGGTCTGAGTGCCGAATGTTGATTTAGCTGTGGCAGGTGTTATGCTCGCAGTTTATGCACAAAAATGTTAGATTAAAAACCATAAATGCTCTTGCTGGAAGGGTTTGATGAATCGAAGGAAAAAAAATACCCCACAGAAAACAAGCTGCTTTCAAAGGCATCAAATCACAACTTGCCCTACCTCGCTTTTAACTTGTCTCATTACAGAACACACACTTCACCCCTGAGCGTGCAGGCAGCAACAGGACTTCTCTTCCCTGTCCCCCGACCCCTTTTTCTCTTAAAAGATACCCTGCATTTCTACCACAGTCCTCAGCATGCCACAGTCAGAGGGTGTTTGGAACAATGTGCACGTACATGTAACCGTACTATCTCAGACTAGTAAAGGAGGAGCAAAAGGCATAATTTTTGAATGGCTTCGTTGGTGACATGTTTTACACCAAAGAGGCTTGCTGTTTTTGTAAAGATGTCATTTTTAAAATATTTACAATGGAGGAACAAATTGGGATCTATTATTTCTGCAGACCATAATTTCAAGGTGGTTTTGTGAAATATACACTTCATTTTGAAAACCCTTTATCTAAAGATTGTTAATGGGTATAGTAATGCCTTTATGCCAGGAGAATTTTGAGTAGACAGAATGTAAATGTCCACATGAAAGTTGGCTAAAACATCAGGGTTAATAAACTTATGCTTCCATAAAATGCCACGGGGCCTTTATTGATCATCAGCGGTCAGGACCTCTGTTGTGTGTGGAGGACTGCAATTCCAACAGCATGGTGTCCCAAACACCAGGCTTATGCGTTGACTTTGGGAAGCAACTCAGATGAGAGTGCTGGTACTGACTTGGAATAGGGTGTTGCTGACAGGACTTTCTGTAACACTTCAGTTACTCACTGAAGGTGAGGGTTCTTCAGTTTTCTCAGGTCTGCCCTTAGCTTGTGAGATCCGATGCACTCCCAGCTGGAAGAGATGCAAGGGTGCCTGGTCAAATCTGTAAAGCCGTCGTCACCCACTTGAGATATTTCATTTTTAAATCAACAGCCATGAATGAATTATTGCTGCATTCCAAAGAATTGTCTTGGCCACATTTCTTCTTACATATGGAGTTTTCCATATAAAAATGCAGGCTGGCTGGTGATTAACAATGTATTCATTTTAGCAGTGTGGGATTCAGTCTAAAGAGAAAATTCAGAACCTTTTGATCACATTTTGAAAACAAGACTATTATTTTTCTGTTCATACAGATGGGCAAAGCAAGTTCTGTGCAGCAGATAAGGACAAGCAGGCAGATATTTGAATTCCTGGGTTTTCTTCAGGAAATGCTTGAATCCTTAAATACAGAGCTGGTTTGCATAACCTTACTTGGCAAAGAGTGAAACTGAGCCTAGACCTCTATATTGAGAGATGTGTCAGCGTGTGAGATGACTGGCAGACAATTCTGGAATATGCATCTAAGCTTCAGAATCACTTGTGTACCTCATCCAGAGCATCAGATGCCCCAATGATAGCTCTGTGTGTGAAATGAGACAATCACTATGCTCTCGAATCAACTTAACAGAAGAATTATATTTTTTTTAATATACGAATACAAAAACTTGCTAAATTTGCATCAAAGAATGTGCATATGTGGGCTTCAGACTGGAAAGTCAAGAAAATAGTGCAGTGCAAAAACCTCTCAGTCTGGCATGTGTGAGTGTGGCGTGTGTGTATTCTGATGATGCCTGGAGACGGGCTGCTCTTTAAGTGCTAGCCTCCTAGCCAAAGCAGCAGTGTGACCTTCTGCTACATCTTGCCCTTGTTAACATCTTCAATAAATTGCTACTTTGTAACACTGGAAATTGGGTTGGTTAAAGGAGACCTTGATTGCACCAGGGCTGAAGGCTGAATTTTGGATTTACAAATATAATCTTTTTTTTTTTGGACGTGGAGGGGGGAATGTTTCTAAAAACATATTTTCTAGAAGGGTACCTGGTGTTTTTGTGAAGCAGCTGGATTATTACTGTACACGTGCCATTTACCTCCAGGTATGAAGAAGTCAAATGAGGAGGGAATAACACTTTGATGGTAAAACCTGGGACTAAAGGAAAAGAGCGGGGAGTGGTGCAGGATGATGGCAGGAAATATCTGTAGTGAGGATGGAGCACTGGTGTGCATTTTGATACGGCACAGCCAGTTTTTCCTTATGTATCTGGGATGTGTCATTCAAGCTTCCTCCCCCCAACTGCTTTTGTTATGGAGCGTAGAATCCTTCAAGTGAAAGTGTGAAGCAATAACTAGCTTTGTTTTGGTTTTTTGAAATTATAACAGGTCTTGTTTAAGGCTGGAGAACTGAAATGGGGAACAGATGAAGAAAAGTTCATCACCATCTTGGGAACTCGAAGTGTCTCTCATCTGAGGAAGGGTAGGTAAAGCAATGCCAGTAGAACTAAATCTCCAGAATCCCCACTTTTCCTAGTACGTGAGGGGGGCAGTCCATAAGGGAAGAGCTATGAAGGAACTGTTTCTGGCTCCCTCATCCTGGGGATGGTTCTGTGCTTTCGCGGCCCACTAGCCTTTACTCCACCTCTTACTTCTCTGTGTCCCTGACCTCTGTGTGTCCTCCAAGTAGTTTCCTCGTAGGCCATTTCTTTACTTACAAGCTTACAGCGGTTCTGATACAGATGTGCGACTGTACACTTGTGTAGCTGGGTTTTGCCTACGGGAGAGAGTTCTCTCATTCAGGTAATAAAACCAGCCCTATGAGAACTGGTAGCTATGTCGGTGGGAGAGCATCTCCTGCCGACCTAACACTGTGTACATGAGAGCTTGTGCTGGCAAAAGCCGTGTTGCTCGGGAAGGGAGGAAGGGTGTTTTTGCACAACCTGAGCATCAAAAACATTGTAGATGTAATTGCTAGAAGAGATGTGGCCTTAGAAAGTAGCGGTGAAAACCCTGACTTTGGAGAAGGGGTGTGATGGATCGGAGGGAACAGCTGGATTGTGTCTGCAGCTGTGTTATTAGTTTTGCCTGAAGAAGAGCATAATAAAATGTGTGGTGCTCGTTTTTCCTAATGAGTCATAATGGGACTGAGATCCAGCTGTGAATAAGATTGGCCCTTCTGTGGAATAAAGGGCTTTTTTAAAATGTATTTGTTTTCCCCAATGCCTTCTAGTTATATTATGTCTATTTTACCAAACTCTAGTGCAGAGGGATATGTAAATTAAGCTGGGGAAACACTTTTGACTGGAAGATTTTGCCCGATCATTCTTTTCTGTTGAAAGGATTTGAAAAATTATCAGAAATGTGTGAACCCCTTCTTAAGACCAGTTTTGCTGTTTATATAACATCCCCAATTGTACTGAGCACTTTAGAAATGTTTAATTTGAATGGGGCTCCAGAGGCACATCTCACATGAGTGAAATTAAGCACATGAAATAGGCAGAATATAGACAATGTCAGAAGAGAGTACAACATGAAATATCTTCATTTGCATGCATGCCTGGCTACCACTTTGCTGCTTATTGTTTCTCACACGTTAGCCTTTTTTCAGTTTTTTGGTCTTGAATTTTTACTTACGCTTTCTCCCTTGAGAGTGAGAAACTCTTAGAAACCAAACAACCCTTGCTCTTTCTAGCTAACATAAAGCCTGCGCTAGATGTTGGGATTAAAAAGGAATTTATGTGAACCAGCCACTGGAGGAGAATGTGGTCATTAGTTTACACAGCTATCTGCGAGGCAGCAGTAGATTGGGGATCGTCTGTTTTATCCCCCGTTTTGAGATGGAAGTCAGGATAATAACCAAATGCACCAGCCTGCACGTATTTGACACATTCAGTCTGAAAGGCAGCCTGGTACAATTTGTTTGTCATGTTAGCGGTCTGGGTTCTAACTCTACTTCTATGATAACATCTCAGTTTGTGCAATCTTTGTTAATTTGTGTGTAAGGTAGTTGGGCTTGATTGCCTTCAAAGCATTGGAGTATGAGGTATTGGCTAGTCATAAGGTCTGTGAAGTACTCAGAAATATCAGCCACGTTTAGTAGAGATGAGGTCAGAATTACTGGATTTCTAGCTTTCAGGTCAGCCGGGGGGAAGGTGCCATGTTGGATGGGGAGGCAGTCTCACATCTGTGGAAAGTTGTCAGATTTGGTGGTACAGGCAGTTTAAATGCAGAATGTTCTGCATAATCCGTCATAGATGAGAGCTTTGTTAGTCGGTGAAATAGCTGGTTTCTTTAAGATGGCATGTGTGTTCTTTTCCTTTAAATATATGCTACTCATGCCAGCCAGACTGAGGCTGCTGTCAGGGGTCTTGGGAGACTACATCCTCCTTCGTGCGAAATTATACTGAACAAGTACAATCTGCTAGGGAAAAATATTATCAGGCGGGGGGAAGAGTGTCTGGAGAATGGGGGTTTGAGCAGTGAATAGTGTACAGTGCTTGGATGAAAACAGCATGCACTGGTGGGAGGGAGGGAAGGTGAGAGGAGAAGTAATGTTTTCATCCACATAATTAGTATGTACTTGTCCATGGTTTTTCAGTGTTTGACAGATACATGACTATCTCTGGCTTTCAAATTGAAGAAACCATTGATCGTGAAACCTCTGGTCAGCTGGAGAAGTTGCTTCTGGCAATTGGTAATTATTGGTCTTACTCCTGCTACACTACTTGTTGGTGTTATACAGTGAGCTCTGAAAAGATGACATGGCATTTTCTTTCAAAGGGATTAAAACAGTGCTAAGTAACTGGATCAACAGTCTGAGGCTACACCTACACTACAGCGATCTGTCGACAGAAGTTACTGTGGGAAGATATCTGCCAACAAAAACTTTTGTCAACAGATTGTGGCCACACACAAAAGCGGACACTCTTTTGACAGAATGGCCAACCGGAAGCCCAGCAGACAGGCTGCTTGGTGACCTGGAAGCCTTGTCTGTCAACAGAGGGCACCCTGGAGTGTCCACACGGCTTTTTTGTTTGCAGACTCTGTCAAGAGAGGCATTCTGCCTCATGGGGGAGAGGCAGGAGGCTGTTGACAAAAGCGCTGAGTTCTGTCAACCTTATGTTGACGGAACACATTTTTAGTGTGGACACTTCACAGTGGGGTTTTGTTGACAAAACTCTCTAGTGCAGACGTAGCTTGAGTGAAATGGATACCTGCATTCTAGTTTTATAATGCCATTTAAATCATGCTGTCTTGTGAAATAAATAACTCATTTGGAATCTTATTTAGTAAATAAGCTTTTCTTCTAGTTATCATCTGTGGGAGATTGAACTGGATTCTGTTCAGCCATGTGCATCACCAGAAGCACTAATAAGTATTTTGGGGATGAAATTCTGCCTTCACATTGGCCAGGCAAGCCTATTGAAGATAATGGCGCATTTGTACTTTGAGGGTAGAGTTTGGCTTGCAGTCTCTGTATTGTTGATAAAATAGGCATTAGCCCTTTCAGATCCCAAGTAGGGCTAGCAGAAAAATATTGGTGTAAACTAATCATTCTTATTTGAGAGTCTGTGAACCAGAGACATAAACCCATAGAGATGAAGCCGGGAGGCAGTGGAATGAGAGTGATTGATTGATTGTTTTGAGAAAGTATTTTGACTTTCAAATTACCATGTAAATACAAGTTTAAGCTCTAGGATAGAAACTATCCCCCCTCAGATTGTTGTACACGCTCAGTAGAAACTGATTATTAATGGTTTGGTGTTTTTTTTTAGTGAAATGTGTCCGAAGTGTGCCTGGTTATTTTGCTGAGTCTCTCTTTTATGCGATGAAGGTGAGTACTTATTCTCCACATCACCCTCTTTCTCCCTCTAAGTAACACCTTTCTCTCTCCTGCCCCCTTCCCTTTTCTTCTTTATACTCTTTAAAAAAAAAAAAAAAAAAAAAAAAAAAGAGAGAGAGACTAGTTTAAATTTACCCAAATTTTGCCAAGATGTGTTTTGTTTGTATAAAATTGGTAATATACTGGCCATTATAATCTTCAATTTGGAAACACTACTTTGAGAGAGTATATATCCCAAAATGCAGTGTTTCATCTTTCGCTCAGACTTCTACTGCCCTGAAAATGGAACAGCTTCTGCTGGAAGCTGTAGTTTCTTCAGGTGGCAGATCTGTTTTGAAAATGAGGATGACCAAAGGCTGTGTTGTAAAATTTGGGCCCACAATGTGGCTACCTCCTTTAAAAAAAAAAAAAAAAAAAAAAAAGAAAGAAAAGAAAAAATAAGACTATTTGTAGACATACATCCCAACTTAATGAAGTAAAGTTACAGTTTTTCACTCCAGTGTTTTCTGAAGTTCATCCCATTCTTAAGAAATAAAGAGGAGGTGCCAAAGAGAGACACTTACAGCAATCTGATTGTACTGATTCGGTCAGTCCCTTGTGTCCCCACCACCCCACTTCATTTCTCCTGCCCTTCTGCTTTAGCTACACATGCCTGCTCCCTTTCAGGCCTTGTAGTCTTGGGGAAAAAAAGATGATGTTGATACATTGAGGTGGTTAATATGAGTTAAAATCCTGGTGAAGACACCAGGAAATTGTTGGGTTTCATGAGTTACTAAGTTAATGACTAGGCACCCCATAAGGATTTTTTCCCCTTAATTAAAATATGATCTTTGTCTAAAATGGGTTTAGCAAGAAGTAAAATGTATTAGTAAAATGTCAGCATGAATAATTTCTTGGAGGAAATCATGAAGTGATATCCGGATTTTGTGGACTGAACAGTTGTTCTACTACCCTTACAGAAAAGCCTTATAAAAATGTAAATAAGATGGAAATATAGGATTTCATGCAACTGTCATGCAGTTCTGAAAAAATACTTTACAAATCCATATTTTAGGTTTCTGTTGCAGGGATAGAATTCTTTATTACATTCTGTGGCGTGATAGAAAAAAACAGGAAGTTTATGATTTATATTTAAAATATGTAAGGCCTGTCTGTAGGGAGGCCACTTCCACCCAACTTGAGCAAAAAAAGTACTAATATCCTTTTCATAAATCTGTCATGACACTGTCACCCTTTTAGGGTCAGTCCTACACGGCACTGGAGCTGCTTGTGCATCTGCAAGTGGCAAAGGTGGTTTCCACTCTTTGATCCTAGTCGAAAAGGGAGTTTTTGGTCCCTGGTGTAAGGCCACTCTCAAATTATGTCAGGCAGCCATTTAAAACATTCAAATGGTGGTACGAAACCATCACCAACCACAACCTAAAGTTTAAAGATTGGCACGAATTGGAGTATAAGGGCTAGAGATAAGAGTAGGGGGATCCCTTGGAACCTTGTTAGAGGGAAGTAAGTAGATCCATGTGTAGATATTTGCATCGCCACTGCCCAGAGATGGTAAAAGTACAGCTGCTATGGGGAAAATGTACTTAAGTACAAGTCATCCCATGTTCCTATGGAAAACATACTTGAGTAAGAGTGTGCACACGTATTACATCTTTATTGTACTCAAGTACCCAGAAATGAAAGCAGCTGCACTTTTACTCTCATAACTTTTTGGACACTTCTTCCACCGCTGCCACTTCCTGTTGAACCAGACTAGTTCATCAGTAGGGGGCTGAGTGTTCAGGGCTATTAATGTGGCACCATTCATCAGTGCTAAAACTCACTAGGGGCATATTTGCGCAGCAAAAGCTGCACTGGCAAGCCTGTTCTAACTAACTTAGGTAACAATAGTAATGAAGACTGTAATGCAGGCTTCTTACATATCTGGTGTGGACACGGGGTTACAATACATGCGCCACTTGTTAGTCTGGTCTGAAGCTTGTGTCTTCTTTACCGTTATTGTGCATGGTAGCTGGAGTCAAACTAGCTTGGATAGGCTTGCCTTCTAGTCATATCTCAAAACCACTTTTTTAAAGCAACAAATTCCTGCCTTACCAGGGCACATGCAGAGCTACTCTGCATTTATCACAGTCCCCATTCGTATGAGCAGTCAGATAATTGTGAAAAGGGTTGCTTCTGTCTGTGACTCAGATTTGGCCAGCAAGTCACATGCCTTGGTTAGTCATCACTGTGCTTCATACACCAGCTTTCAGTGAAATAAAATCAATGGTGGAATGGGAGATCATTCAATATGCTGCTGATCCTGATTCTAATAGACAAATGCCATACTGTTTGATTTTTTGGGTGTGGAACATTTCTTTTTGTTTGGGCACTTATGGCTCGAAGCTACAAATTGGTGTGTGTGAACTGGGAGGTTCTGAGCATCCTCAACTTCATAGAAACCCAGGACACCAAATACTTCCCATTGAAATTTGAATGCCTTCTAATATAGTTGAAAACATTTTGTATTAATAGCAAGGTAGAAATGCAGTGGTCCTATGAAGGCCCATATACATTCTCACTGAACGTTGAGTGTATTTACCAGTTATAGCTGCGCTATAGTTAGTTCTCAAGCTTTTTCTAGATCAAAACGTAAGCTTTTTCTAGATCAAAACGTAAGCTTTTTATAGATCAGCATAAATCGATGCTTTAAAATAATATTTAAATATCTTTTAACATAGGGAGCTGGCACAGATGATGATACTTTGATCAGAATCATGGTTTCGCGGAGCGAAATCGATCTGCTGGACATTAGACGTGAATTCAGGAAGAATTTTGCGAAGTCTTTGCATCATATGATTCAGGTAAAATGTCTTCACTGGTAAAGAAATACATAGGTAAGAATAGTATTTGTATGTGGTGCTATAAGGTTTAGATAGTATAGGTGAAAGTTATGTTGCATGATTTAAGTTTTGTAAAGGATTTAAATTCTTGGAAGGGGGGATATTTCCTGAACAAAGAGAACATCAGATTTCCTTGCACATGTACAGTAGTGGGGTAGATATGTGTCAGGAGATTAGCAAGCCTTTTTTTTTTCTTTCTTGCCTTTTTTACACTTCTTTCCTTTAACTTTTCAAGACATGAAGAAGTTGTTAGTAGCACAAGGAAATGAACTCAAATTATAATCCTGCATATGATTGTTTCATAAATTTTATCCCCTATGGCTTGAGCAATTTTGTGCAATGCAGTTGGGCTGCAGTTACAATCTAGTTTATCTTTACATCATTGCCAAAGGGAAGGTTTTATTGCAGAGCCTAAAACAGATTCGTAATCTGGGAGAAAAAGGAGTTGTTAAGACATGCAGCTATTGCAGGATTTTTTTCTGTTTGTTATAAAGTAAAAAATTGTTGAATATAAGCCATAACTCTCTTTTCTGTAGCACACTATTTGTAGAAGTATCCCCCTAATAGTATTGTCTCCATTTTAATCCATTACTCAGTTCTTGTTATACACTGCAGTCCTTAACTTCACAAGCAGTCTGACCAAGCAGAACTGCTCTAGTGGAGCCAGATCCTTGGGATTCAGTAGCAAAACTTCCTATCTCATTGCCTTAGGAGTAGCATTGGCCCCCTGCTAATTTAGTGTATAATAAGTTTTACTTTGTACTGCTTTGGGGGTAGGATGCTTTTCTCTGGTTAGTTGGTTTGCAAATGGAAGCAATGACTTTGTAACTTGCAGTGGGTGACCCAGCTCCATTGTAGCCATTTGAAATCTTTCAGGAATTTTTATTCTTTCAACGAGAAGCGTGGGTGTTTAAAAATAACACATGAGTCAGAGGAAATCTTTGTGTCATTCCTAAGCAGATAGTCAGTCGTATAAATGGATTTCATGTGGGTGAAACTCTGTCATTTCTTGGAGTATTTCCTTGGCTCAAATTTAATTTTTTAAATGTGTTTATGATTATGACTAGTCCTGTGTTTTGTACACAGAAAGATACATCTGGGGACTACAGGAAAGCCCTCTTGCTCCTCTGCGGTGGAGATGATGAGTAATGCTGTCAGCAATATGAAGGATTCAGCCCTGCTTCCTGCCTTGCAGAGCTTCAGCATGTCTAGCTATATTCTATATGTTAGTACTTTATAGCTGCTTACACCCACACTAGCATTGTAATGGTTAAAAATACCCACTGAACGTCTAATTGCTGAAGTGATATGCAGCCTCTCTTCCTACTGGAATCCAGGTAGAAGTCTGCCCATTCCAACATCCAGGAATTTATGAAGTGTCTCTTGTGACTATGCAAGAGTTTGCGTCTTCATGGAACAGAGATGCTTGGCTTAATGCCCACATTTTTGTAGCTGTTTGCTGAAGTAGAGAAAATGCACACATTCCAAGAAGAATTGAAAGAAAATTTAGTCTTTAGACTTTTTTTTTTAAAGTTTCCATTTATGATAACTCCTTTTAATGGAAATATTAAGGTAGCTTTAAAATGTTGAACTAAAGAAAGTATTGGAGGGGTAGCTGTGTTAGTCTGGATTTGTAACAGCAATGAAGGGTCCTGTGGCACCTTATAGACCAACAGAAAACTCTCAAAACTTTTCTGTTAGTCTGTAAGGTGCCACAGGACCCTTCATTGCTGAACTAAAGAAAATTATCCTTCATATATATTTGGTGCTATTGAAATGAATCTGCAAACAAATGTGACCTATTAATGGAAGCATAATGTACCAATAAACTATTTCCTCCCCAACAAAGTTGTCTATTTTGTCAAGCATAAATCCATTCTTGATCGTCTACCCTGCATGTAGTGTTTTATATTTGCATAGTGTTTTGAAATGGGAAAGTAATAATGTGATGGGTAGCTTCCAGTTGGATGGATTGGTGTCAGAGGGAGAGCTCTCGGCCACTTTTTGGTTTTCTAAGTTATGTATTTGGTGCCCTAAACCAGGCACCGGAAAGACACATCAGAGGGAGGAAGTACACTTAGCAAGGTACAGGGTACTGCATGTACATTTTTCCAGTCCTTTGTCCTTTATTTGCAATAGAGTTCCCAGTGCTACCTGTCCATGCCCCAGGTAGATCACCTGCTAAGACCATATAACTGTCCATGACTGTGATTGCACCATGAATTTTCACTTTTCTCCTATCTATTGCTGACAAATCTTTCCCCATTTTCAGTCACCCTACATGTTGGAACTGGCATATAGAGAGAATAAGTAGAGTAACACAATTTTCCTTTACAGCAAGTTGTACTGTGATTTTCCTCCCCCCCTCCCCTTCTGGAACTGGAAGCACATATCAAGAAGATTTCACACCTAAGATTGGGGTCCCAGATCTTTCCTAATCCTTTTATTCCCTTCTTTTTTGAAGGGAGGAAGTTCTTAAAATTCTCATTTAATGTTCTGCTTTTATATTCAGTGCCATTAGCTTAGCATTCGTGGGCCAGCATGCAAATCAAACGTGTGTAGTGCCGTGTAAACAGTTACAACAGAGAAACAGATTTCTGAGGCTAGATTCCAAAGGATGTTTAAACATAGTTGCTCAAAGCTTAGCTCTTAAGTCACTCGGTCACAATTGCAGAAATTACACATTTTTTCAAAAAAGTGCTGTTGAAATTGGCTCACAGAATAGTACTTAAGTTCTTTAAAACCAAAAGCTATTCTGTATTAAAATACAACTTTTTAAGAAAGAATTAAAATCCATAACCATAAACGTTATTTTAAAGTAAATGTAAACTGAAGTCTAATCCATTGAAACAGCTTTTTTCAATATGATTTATTTTTTCAATATCTTTCTCTATTTACCTACCTTGCTTCTGTAGTTTTTTCAGTACATTTTTCTATTTACCTATCCAATGTTAAGAAAACAGTGTGTTTAATCTTGACTGATAACCAACAGAAATAGTTGAAATGTGCAATACCTATGGAAGTAGTTTGATTTACTACCTCAAGTTAAGCACTTGTATCATTCACAAGTGAAGATAGGGAATGATTATCATCTACATTTTAGAGGCCGGGAACTGAGAGAGACAAACTGTGATGTGCCATAGGTTACATGAGAAGGCAATGGCAGAACTTGGTTATTGAATTCATATATCCTCATGAGCTATAGTAATGTGCCTTACCCATAACTCCTTCTCTCCCCCGATGGTGATGCAGACTGGTATCAAATTGAGTGAGAATCTAAGCAATGGAGAACCTATCTAAATATTCCATCAAATCTAGATGGAAAACATGGCTTCATGGTTTAAGCACCATCAGTCTAGACGCACATAAATTATGCATGTGTGCATTACAATAGTAGAGAATATGAGCAAATATTTCTTAAGTAATAGAGTGGTTAAAATATCTAGCACTTACATCATGCTTATAAACTAGTACCGCGTTTTGGGAAGGAAGAGAAATTCCATACTTTTACACTCTTGGATATATGGGTGTAGCTTTGTGTACTATGCAAATACTAGAAACGCACCTTGAAATTACTTTATACACAGGCTGGGAAGTATTTGAAGGGGGGCTCTAAGAAGGCAGAGGAAGGTGTCATGTTGAAAGTATTTAGTATGCAGCTTATTCAGCCATCCACGAGTAGCCCAGCCTTCCTTAGTGAAAGGTCACAAGCTTACCATGGTGATGGTTTAAAAATGTACTGTACTTGTGCCAAGTTTGCCTTTTCTAAAAAAAATTACAATTTATCCAACAAAATAAATTTTCACTGGGACACGCAAAGGTGCTTCCTAATGAGAACTGCTCTGTGCCAAACTTCAGCTGCTTCAGGTCTGCAACAATCTGTAAGAAAGTTGCAAAGTGGAGGGAAAGTGGGTGATTTTCACTTAGTTCTCAAACTGCTTGAGCATTTGGCTTGACTTTAAAACAAAACAAAAAAAGTTCTTGTGAACAAGGATTAGGGTCTAGAAAATTTGGGGAAGTTATATATAACTTAAAGTGGGGTTAGAATGGAAATCCCTAGGCAGCCTTAATTGTAAAGTGGAAATACTAGCGACAGCTACAATATTTCCCCTTTTATGATACCAAGTAACCTGGAGTTCTGTAGTGGAGAACTTCTTGACTTCCAGTGCTGATGCAAAGGTTATTTTAAATTCTTCCCTAGACAAACCCGTTGCTTTTCCCAATCTGTCATGATGGCTAAAGACCCTGTTTGCCTTTCCTGAGAGTGGTGTCTGTCGATAGTAGTGAATTGTCCTGTTTGTTTCAGAAATGTGCAAGACAGAGAATTGTGCTGATGAAATTGTGAATCTGAGTAACAGCTTTTAAAATTTAAATTTACTTATCCCTACTGCTGAACATTTCATGCTGTTACACTATTGTGTACTCCCATTCTGTGCCTGTACTGCTGCTTTTTAAATGCTGATTTATCATGTGACGTTCTAGAGATTGCTTCAGTGATGGCCTGTTTGTGCTGCCAGGCCTTCTTAATTGTCAGTGTTCCATAATAAGGAGGTAAAGGCAACATGTGGCAGTAGTAATGGGAGCTCATAACTTTCAAAGCAGTCTGGTCCACTTCTAGGGTCTTAGACCACAGTCCTACTGCAATGCTAATCAAGTCAGGAGGAGATAATTTGGGCAGGGTACTGGAGACAAATGCCAAGTGATGTAGCATTAGCAGCACACACTTATAAGGGCTCCATTTGAAAGACCATTTTGAGCAGCAACCTGCATTATACTGTCATCTTATCTCCGATGATGGAAGGGTTCCTGAGGTTATCAGATGGCCCTTGAAGCTGTGTTAGCAAATTTCACAGTTCACAACAAACCTGATGTGTGCAGATTTTCATTAGGTAGCTTTAGTTACTGATGGGACGTATTAAGAAGGAAATTACTTACAAGCTGCAGCAGATAATGGTGCTTGTATAATAGGTTCTTATCTGGCCTCATTTCCAATGTCTGTTCAACAATGAATCATTTGTTAAAATATGTATTTAAAGAGGGTGAAGAGCAAAGGTAGTACTTTAAATTCTTTGGCTCTTAAAAAAAAGTTTGTACAAAATCTGACCTGTTACACCTTTTTCATTAATAGGAAATAAAATTGGAGGGAGGAGGGTAGTGAAGTGAGGCATTCTGGTATTTGGTTTATAGATAAGCATTAAGGCGTCTTTTTCGTTAAGCACTAAGGATCTCCCAGTAGCTCCATTTTAATAACTGTACACAGCTGAAAATTTTTCAACTTTAATGCAAATAAAATACTATATACAAATAATCTCTTGATAACAACAAACTATTTTCTGAGTCACTGGACTATTATTCTCCTACCCTGTTTTTCTTGTTTGTTTCCTGAAAATGTTTCATTTTGGAGTGTTATGAATTGGACAGTTCCAGCTGTCACTGAGGAGCAGCTTACAGCTGGAATAGTCTGATTGGAATTGGTGGTTCTTACACAGTGAGAGGGTGTTTTCTGGAAACGTGGAAGAATCAGGTTCTTCATTTGTCAAGGAGCAATGTATTTCAAAGCAAGCTTTAAAACCCAAGCTTTCCAGCCTGTGCCAGGTGGCTTCTCTTACAAACTTACCTGTCAGCTGAAATAAGACACTGCAGCATACCCTAATACAATGTTACTATTAGTACCTATTTGCTTACAGCACGTGTGATTTGTCAAGTTTATTCAGCCAGCATTAAGTATGAATTCATTCTATTTGGCTTTCTAATGAATTCTTGTTAAAATGAAAGCTATTTATTTATTTATGTTATTTACTTGCTACATGTTCTAATTCCTCCCTGACATAATTCAGCCTTTAGATGAAATACACCTACGGAGTTCTTTCACTCTGAACACCAAGTGGAAATAGAATGAAATGCTGTGGAGATCAGAGTTCATGATAAGAATTAAGCAGGATCACGTGCAGGCATGTGTCACTGGGTAACAAACCAGCACTGTTTGATACCAGTCTCTGTCTTACCCCTTTCATGACTACGTGACAGCTGGAACTTCTGCTGGCTCTTACTTACCAATTAAACTGGTACACTCAAAATGGATTCCTGAAAAAGCAACAAAGGAAAAGAATAATTTAACCCATTCTTCCTTTCAGTTCTCTGAAATCTAGACACAAGCACACTATAGAACAGCAACAAATGCCTGAGGTGTTGCTGAATAACTCATTAGGTTAAAAGATGAAGTGAATGAGGTATTATCTCTTATAGGACTAACTTCTCTTCGTGTGAGAGACAAGCTTTCCGTCTTATCCAAAGTTCTCCAGATCCAGGAAACGTAAACAGAATGTTACAGATAAGTACAAGATGGAACCTATTGTTTAGCATGTGTTGTAAGAGACCATTCTAGGTGAAATGGGCAGTTAATGCCACAGAAGTCAGAGGCCAAAAGAGGGCTAGTGGGTTGCGGTGTGTGTATCAATGCCAGCCCTTCTCAGAGGTCCAGAGAGGCATGTACTTATTGAATCAATGGAATGTTAATATGCACATAAGTCCTCTGAATTGGACTATATGTTGTTACCGAGGCTCTGAACCTTCCTGGCCAACTCTTTAAATAACATCAGTGTGTATATTGAAATTAGAGAGAGAGCAAGATTATGACTTTGAATTCTCTGAATTTTCTTCTACTAGTCTCTGCTTTTAGGATGCTTATAATAATACCACTATTTCAGAGTCGGTGTGTGAACTTGATTCTCTTCTCTCTGGAACAGTTTTCTTTTCCCCTTCAAATATTCTTCGCACTCTAACTTTTTTAAAGTAAGATTGGCTAAGCAGTTTGGAACAGTGCTGCACTATTATTTCACATCTGAGAAATCGGAGTTCAAAACCTGGTTCAAAACACCTTTGTCTATGCTAGGTGTGTGACTCTCAAGAAGTCAGAGCGTGGCTGGGCATCATCATTCACAGTCTTTGTTTTTAGAAGCCCCATGAATGATGGGTCAGTAGGGAATCCTGCAGTCTCCTGCCCCTGACTGAGAAGTCTGTCTCTCCTGTGCAACCTAAACTTAGTTCCCTTTCAAAAATGTTTCATATAGTCTCATCATTCTTTCCTTCTGCAAAATCAGCAGGGCCAAAAGTAATATGTTATAGGGTTACCATACGAAAAAGAAGACACCTCTGAGACGGAGTATAACTGTAACAGTAGCCACCATCTCACATTGTATTAGTGTTATAGTATATCTAGTAGATTAATACAATGTGAATTGGTAGCTATTGATAGATACACTCCCACAGGGGTGTCCTCTTTTTTGAGAGGTCAGATATCGTAAGCCTATATTTTAAAAATGAGACGTTATGCATTTTGTACATGCAGTTTTAAAGCAGAACTTCTTGTGTCTGAGAGAGGTGAAATTTAAAATTTCTAGATATGAATTTAAGGTAGAGGATGAACCTCTTTAATCTGGAACTCTCATGTGGCAACATCTGTAATCTGGCATGATTTTAGTTAGCCAGATGACCACTTATCATGGTTGTGGCTCAGGTTTTCTGTAGTTCCATAAAGTTTGTTTATAGCCATCAGTCCTGGCTCTCAGTTCTCTGTGCTATTATTTAGCTGTAATTTACCCCTCAATGTCTCCTAAGAGCCCAGTAAACAGCAGAAGTGTTGGTAATGTCCTAGACAATATTGATCTCTTGTGGTCTGGCAAATTCTCTCATTCGGCATTGGTCAGGTCCCCAGGGTGCTGAATGAGATAAGTTCAACCTGTATTTCAAACATATCCAGCTCTTGCATAGTTTGCAGTGTGGCCAGTGGGTGGTACTATTGTTTTACATATTCTTTGTCAGTCCCTAGCTATACAGAATTGCATTTGTCTTCCTCTAGTCATTGGGTTAGTGTTTTCAACACTCTTGCTCTTCAGTTCGCTATGGCAACTTTGGGCATCACATTAATTTGCTTTTTTTCTTCTATTATAGTGTATCCTTGACTTTGAATCTGAGCCACATGGGCCATTCATGTCTTTTCCTATTGCCCTAAAATCAAATATTTCATTCTTTTACGCAGTTAAACAAGAGATTAACGGGTGGATATGAAGACGTCCAGTACACATTGACATGAATGGGAGCTATGTCCCTAAAATCCAGCTGCCGACTTAACGCTTATCCCTGAATTTCTGAACATGTGTGCTTCTCTCTCCCTCGCTCAGCCATGCATGCAAATAAGCTTTTGGTTAATCCTGAGATTGAGTACTTTGGATTCAATGGAAAATATTTTGATGCCTGCATTATTGCGTACAGCATCTGTTCCAGCTTCCCTTTGCCAAGCTACCAACACACTTTGATAAATCAGTGGCATAATAAACTTTATATAGCTTTCAAGCTTCAGCGCTAGTTTATGTTGCAATATATGGGGAACTAAAAGGTTTGCCACACAGAGACATACTTGCCCTAGCAGCTGTTTTGAGTGATATGTGGGGCTGTAGTAGTCCAGAAACCTGCCTGAGGCTTTCGCTTGGCTGTGGGATATTAGTGGCCTGGGAGATTGTGGTGGGCCAGATCTGGCTCCCAGGCTGTAATTTTCTCAGAGAGGGGCATGCTGCCCAGAGACGCTCCAGAAGTCAGAGATCCTGCTTGAGCGTCCCACTGGGCCGCTGGCTGGGACCCACCTATGGTAAGCGTCTCTTGGCCAGAGCCTGCACCTGGCACCCCCCCCACTCTCCCACAGCCCAATTCACTGCCCCTGGGCACAACCCCATCCTGCACCAAACCCCAAAATAAAGCACATAACTTGATTGTGTCTGACTACACGTGCCTCCTGCCGCTTTCATGTCTGTAATTTCAAGGTTTAGTCCTCCCCTAGGGGTGGATGTTGCTGGATTCTCCATGCCTTGCTTTCTGGCTTAATTCATGTCTATCTGGCTGTGCTCTGATCCCACAAAGCCAGGAACAGGAAGGTCATGTCCAAAGTTCTCCCTGATTTCCATTCATGTATGGAATAAATATTAAATGCACCAAGGAATGTGTGGATGTGCACTAGCCTTAGAAACACAGGCTGTGAGCAGCTGTGGGTGCTCTGCTAATCAGCTGGGTGATGCCTAAATCTCCCTTGGGTGGCTGCCTAAGCACTCTGGTTATAGGGAATACTGGCCACAGCTTCCAATTGAAAAAGCCCACGCTCTGTTTCCATTGGCTCTCTTACTTGCCTAGCATTCCTGGGGGACTCTAAGACCCACTGTCTGTGGTTTCAACCCTCACAGGCAAGACAATTAAACTTAGGTTTCAAGTGTTAAACACTGTGAAAAGACTTCAGTTAACTGAATGACTGGACAGTCCAGAAAAGGATATTACCCCTCCTATTCATCACAACAAACAAACCCTATTTTCCAGTAAATACACATACGTCTCTTTTAATATCACCTCTACAGTCTGTGACAGGCTCAGGCAAGAGGGCTACAGAAGAGTGATCACACAAGACCACTCAGCCAAAAGATTCCGCTCAATGGAGGAAGAACCACAGGGCTTGGGAACCCAAGTAATTGCGGGTGCTAACTGAAAAGAAAACAGGACAGGTGTGGAGATCACAGGGCTAAAAGGAGGGAGCTGGAAGGGGACACGAAGCAGAGAGCCCAAGACAGTGCCTGCTGCTCCTGGAAGGCATCGAGGGAACCCATGGATGCCACTCAGAGGAACTCTGCCTGGATGCATGATCCAGATGGAGGAGCAAAAGTAGAGAAGAATGATAGAAGGAGAATATGTTAGCCCTAGATTCAATTGGTCCCTGTTCCCAGAATAAACTAGCAAGAGCTCATCTAGAGCCAACAGGAACTTGCTTGAATTAATCAGAGCAATCAGGCCAATTAAAATACCAGAAGCCAATTAGAAAGCTTCTAGACTCAAGTAAGCCAGGCTAATCAGGATACCTGGGGCCACTGAAGAACTAGCTGAGAGTGGTTATAAAAAGGCTCATCTTCTGTTGGCTCAGTGTGTTGAGGAATGGATGAGAATATGAGCTGTGGACATGCTGAGAGGAGCAAGGACAAGCAGGTACCAGAGGTAATTGTAGCTGTCAAGCAGCTGATGCTTGAGATATTGCAGGCAGCTGCTATCACAGGTTCCCTAGACTGGAACGTGAATTAGAGGGTGGTCCTGGGTTCCCTCCATTCTCCCATCTCCTATCAAGCCCAGGGGAAGGGCTGATTATTATGGAAGGGTTTGTTCTGCCTGAATCATTTTAGAAGGCAGTAAAGACTGTGGAATGTGATCTCTGCTCTGAGGTCTAAACTGAGGGCTGTTGTGAACCTCTGAGGCAAATAATCCACCAAAAAAGTGCAGGACCCACCAATCCAGAAGAGAAGCTTTATGACAATATATTTCATGATGATTTTGAGGATCAGTATAGCTAGAGTGACCATCCATCCTGTATCAGGCAGGATGTTCCCATGTTTGGGATGCCAAAAAGGCATCCCTCATTATTTTTAAAAGTAATTCTTTGTCCGCTATTTCAGCCCTCCCCGATGACATTTTCTGCCAGCAGCTGTGCTGCTGCTGGCAGGAGTCACTTCCCCGAGCCTCAGGGAAGTGGGGACGGCTGCTGCTTCCCCAAAGCTTCTTGGCTGGGAGCACCCACAGATGCTGCTTCCCTGCAGCTCCCAGCAGCTGTTGCTTCTCCAGAACCAAGAGAGTTGGTGGCTGCTGCTTTCCTGGGGTGAGCCATCAGCTGCCACCTCCTTCCTGGTCCTTGGGTCTTGGAGGAGCTGCCCCTTCCCCCGCCACACCCACCATATCTACCTGTCCCATGTTTGGGACAGGGAGGAATGGTTGCCCTAAGTATAGCATAAGCTAACTTCTTTGGAGAAATACTATCTGAGCAATGTATGGGGTGTGAAGAATTTGTCAGGAGTTTATATAAATGATGGACTACCTACCTCTCTCTCTCTCTCTCTCTCTCTCTCTCTCTCTCTCTCTATATATATATATATATATATATATATATATATATATATATATATATATATGTAGTCTGTCATGTCTGATGGTGACGTCTTGAGCTTGCACAAGCTCATTGGTTGTGGACTCGCCCGTGGCTGAGGAGTCCAAGCTTTGAATGGCATGGGCGTTCACAGTGGGGGCAAGGGAATTGTCCTGGCTCTGTTAGAGCAGCTGCTGCTGTTGCTTTCTTCCTCTCAGAGCATCAATGAGGCGTAAGCGTTACTGCTCTTCAAAGTTGTCATATGTGAGTTACTGCTACAGAACAGTGAACCCTTGGCCATTTGGCAACAAGGGACACAGGATAGAAGAATGGAAGAAGGTCACAGATGAAAAGTATAATCTTGTTCACTTTGGCAACAGACCTTAAGCTGTTTCTCACTGTGTTCTTTATTGTCCGAGAAAGTACACGTCTAATTCTTCCCATCAGCACCATCCCTGCATAAAACCTATGACCTATCATAACATTTTAGCTTATGGAGAGGGTGAAAAATTACAATACATAGATGAACTTCTCTGTGGCCATATGGTTGGTACAAAGCTAAGTGACCATGTTTTTGCTGTAATTTTCAAGTCCATACCATGTACTCAGGGGATTGTTTTCCACTGCATATGATTCAGCTTTTGCATTGTATCTCTTGCCCTAAAATACTGACAACAGTGTAATGGTTCAGTGATTTAGCTTTTCAGTTGCTTCTCTGCTTGTGTTTCAATAGGCAGAAGTACAACAACAAAAGAGGTATGATCCCTCTAAATGTGTGTTTAGGCTTCATTGCATCTATTTTAAGCACTAGGTGTTCTCACTGCAGATCTTATTTCAGATATTATATATACTTTCAGAGGAGCAATCCTTTGCTGCCAAAAACAGATGGGAGATAAGTCAGATCTTTCAGATCTTGATTAGTCCTGGGCTTGCAAAGTGAACGTCAATGTGAGAAAAGCAGTGTGCTCATTTTCTGAGTGACTGAATTACATGGGGGTGGCTGCTTCAGGTTACTGGCGGTTTCAAAAATGGTACTATTTCTATTCAATATGTTCAGTAAAGAAGAATGGGACTTTAATTGGTTTTTAGATTTTTTTAAGCCTCTCCCTCTCCCCGTTGCCTAGATTTATATAGCTGACTTTATTAGATTTTAAAAAAATATGACCTAAGACCAGGGCTTTAAGTCTCTCTTTCAGCCACTTCCTCCACTGTTAGATTTCCTGAACCACTTGTAAGTTGCTTGTTGGCATTTTACAGAAGTATTAAAGGTGACTTGCAAAGAACAAAAATAGTGCTTTCATCAAACACATGCATACAAACAAAAATATTTCCCTCAGTAGTAACTGAAATTTCCAGATTGGCAAGTAAGAAGAATACTGCTTGTAAACTAAAGAATTTGCTCTGAGCATTTTTACTTTGTGTATTTAGACATTTCATGTTGGCAATTTATATTTTAGCATCATAGTCATTAAATAATTACAGTCTGACAACCCCATAGGTGTCACACAATGGTAACTGTTTATGTTATGTTATTAAAAACTTAGTTAAGATACTAAGTATGTCTAAACTTATGGGGGGCGGGCAATGCTGTGATTGATCTTTCGGGGATTGTTTTTTTTTTTTCCTTGTGAGTGAAGACATGGCAAAATTGATCTCTTTGGGGTTGGCCACCAAGCCAGTACTCCAGGCTGATGTGTAGAGTAAGGGAAGTTGGCATAAGCTTGAAGAGCCCCAATTTACACAAGGGAAGAAAGTTGATCCTGTTACATTGATTCTAGCTACCCAAATGGCGTGGCTAGAATTGCAAATATGTGATTGACTTTGTGGCCTGGTTTACAGTAGGGATCAATGTTGCACAGCTGTGAAAATATAAACATTTTAAAAGGATTAAGATAAATAGCTATTCACCAAAATTATAAAAAAAGTAAAAATTGTGTTCTGCCGAGCTTAGCTGTAGCTAACTGATCAATAAGATCTGGTAGCTGGTGAAAGCAACAGCTGTTTGACAACCTGTTGAACTGGTCACTCCACACTCAAGTTCATTGGAATCGGTTTCTAACACTACTGCCTAAAATTAGGCATCTAAATCCATGTTTAGACACACAAATTGTGCGACATTCAGAGGTGCTGAATGTTCAAAGATCCCATTACTGGGAATGGCTCAGCACCTTTGAAAACACAAATCAACCCAAGGACATGTCTCCTTTGTATTTGTCTTTAACCATCAGTACAAGGATTGCTCCCCATCTCAGTTAGGTTACATTTCCTCTGTGTGTTATCATATACTAGCAAGTTATCCAGCTGTCTACAAACTTCTGTGGCACAGGGTAGAATAGGAGGGGGAGCGAGAGAAACTTGAATTTCTAAGGCTAGAAGCAGGGAGGAAAAAAGTTTAAAAATCATACCACTGTATAAAACAGCAAAATAGGCCAGAATCAATGTTCACTCTCCTTTTACCAATAAAAATCTAAGCTTTCCAAACCTGCAGGGACTCTTCTGTTGATTCCCTTTTCTAGCTCAAATACAACTTGTGTATGAAATATCTAATGGCCTTACCCCATTGCCGGACCTTTCCTGTTGATTATTGTTCGCAATGACGTTTAGAGCACAAAGACTGAAGATGTGTGTCCAGAGCAAATGAAAAGCAAACCAACAAAAAGAATGCTAAATTATTTATTTAACATATTTACATGATGTTTTGCTAGCATTCACAGCTTTCCATGTCACCTTTTTTGCCTGTCTTTTTTCCATGGCCGTGTATATCCATTTGCAGTAAGTTTCTCTCTGGCTGGTTTCTCCTCAGCAGGCTAGGAAGGACAATATAAAGATAGCTGTACTGGGTCAGATTCATGTAGTCAAGTAATTCCATCTTCTGACTGGCCACTGCCAGGTTCCCCAGAGGGTATGAACACCACAGGTAATCATCAAATGATCCATTCACTGTCACTCATTCCTAGTTTCTGGAAGACAGAGGCTGGGGACACCATACCTGCCCATCCTGGCAAATAGCCATGGTGGACCTATCTTCCATGAATTTATCTAGCTCTTTTTTGAACCTTGTTATAACCTTGACCTTCACAACAGCCTCTATGCATTGTGTGAAGAAATGTGGCCTTTTCTTTGTTTTTAAACCCGTTGCCTATTTTTATTTAGTGATTCATTTCCTGTGTTATGAGAAATAAACAAAACTTTATCTACTCTCTTCTTCACTCATGATTTTATAAACCTCAATCATATCCCTCCTTTGTCATCTCAAGATGAAAAATCCCAGTGTAATTAATCTTGCCTCATATGAAAATTGTACCATACTAAGCCCCTAATCATTTTTGTTCTTTTCTGAAACTTTTCCAATATATCTTTTTTGAAGATTGGACAAACATATCTGCATGCAGTACTTGAGATGTGTGTACCATGGCTTTATATAGGTCCAATATACTATTTTCTGTCTGCTAATCTATCCCTTTCTTAGCGATTCCCAACATTCTGTTCACTTTTTAAGTGCTGCTTCATTCACATTGAGGGGATGTTTCCAGAGAACTATCCACAATGACTTCAAGATCTCTCTTAACTGCGAACAGCTAACTTAGGCCATTTTAAGTGTTTGTTTTCTGAACTCCCTTTCTAAGAGCTAGACAATGAAGCCCAGAGCCTACAGCAACATCAAAGCAAAGGTCAAGAAAGCAGCAGTACAAACTTTTAAACCCTTCTGAGGGGAAAGAAGTGTTTTCTTTAAAAAACAAAACAATAAATGTAGTGGCTGTTAAAGTTTTTTTTTTCTCATTTTGCTATGAGGAAGAATGTTTATAGCATTGGCATAGTTTTTGATTAACGAGGCAGCTTTTCTTTGGCGTTTAGCCAGCTGTAAAAGCAGTTTGCTCTTCTGTAATGAAAACCATTATTGATAGCGCCTAACAGAACCAAAAAGCAGTCATGTAGCAGTCTGAAGATTAACAAACTAATAATTTGTCAGGTGATGAACTTTTGTGGGGCAGACCCACATCTTCAGATCTGGAGAGAGCGCTGTAGTGGAAATACACAAGCCTGTCAGAGAGCATTTCAATGGAGTGGGCCATATTGTTAACGACCTGCAACTATGTGTTTTACAACAAAGACTTTAACAGCAGATTACAAAGGGAAACATGTGAACTGCCGCGTTATGCTCAAATACAATACACTTGGCCTTAATAGAGAGAGCACTTACCTGATGTATTACAAAGACAGTTTCCCCATCTTTGATATTTGTAGTGATCTCAGGCAGAACACTTAGTCAGTAATTCTCCCCACTCCTTTGCCTCCCCCTTCTGTCCCACATATCTGCTTGGTCTGTTTTTATTTCAGTTTTTTGTATCTTGTTTATAAAACCATCATGCCATTTCCCATACAATACAGCACAGCATGGTCTCCGGAACTGAAGAGGGTCCGCACCATGAAAGCTCATCGCCTAATTATTTTGTAAGTCTTTGAAGTGCTACGTGACTGCTTTTTTTTTTGTTTTTGTTAGGATACAGCCTAACATGGCTACCTCTCTGCTACTATTCAGCACCTAAAAAAAGTTACTACTGGGACATAAGAACGGCCATACTGGGTCATACCAAAGGTCTACCTACCCCAGTATCCTGTCTATCAGAATTTTTTTTTTTAATCCAGCCTTTAGGATTACCAGTTCAACCCTGTGCTGCTCCTGGAAGCAGCCAGCATGTCCCTGCAGCCTGTCAAGGTGGATGCGGGTGTGCATGGCAAAGGGCTCTGCACACTTCCTGTAACCTTTCACTCTATTTATAGTTACTCATACTTCCCTGAGTTCTGTTGTGGCTGCTACAGTCTCTGTTAGTTCTAAGTTTAGAACCCCTAGGAACACAAGAAATGGCAGGAAAATAACAGACAGTTACAAGAGCACCCAGCTGTTAATAGTTTTATTAGAATTGCTGCTAAAATCATAAAAGTATCAGCATATAGAATTTCAAAAAACTATATACCATGCACTAGCTCTAACCATAGACATGCTCACATACTCCTACGTGGTGGTAGTCTGTTGACCCCATCAAAGTCTGTTGCCTTCAGATGGATGGATTGTCAATATGGGAGTGGTTCCTGTTGCACCTCTCAGAGACAGTTCAGTATTCCCATTCAGGGCCTCCCTTTTTTTATACTGTGATTCTGTCAACACCTACATTCTCCTTGTGTCCACCATGTCCATCTACATTTATTGGTCTGTGTTCCCTGGAAAGTTAAGCAACCCCAGTTTTCTATTGGCTGGGTAACTTCCCTTTATTCTCATGAGCATTGATGCTCAACCTGTAGCCAATGAATAAGGCACATATCTGAGACATGTTAAGGTATTTTTATGATCTAATATTAACCTTCTAGGTAATTTTGCACAATATTATCACTTGGTACCTCTTTTCCCAAAAGCTTAGGGCATCGGGTTGTTTTCTGGTCACTTACAATTTTTCTTCAAGGACTAAAATAGCTAAGCTAATGACTTTCAGGGCTTAAGCTACAAGTTCTTGTGTCTCAGCTTGTCTTACTCATGTCCAGAACACAGCTCAGTATTTAGAGAAACTATCTTAAACTTTTATCATCTTACAAATTAACTCTTATGCATAAACAATGGATGTATATGATAAAACATAATCATAACTTCACACAATAAACTAATAAGGAACTAAAATAATTGGCTACACTGCCTTCACTGTGTAGCAGGTGCCGGCCCTGTAGTTCCCATTGGCTGGGAAGAGGGAACCACAGTCAATAAAAGCTGCGGGAGTGGTACCTGCAGGCCAGTGCAGTGTATAGGGATATTTGCCCTCCTCCCTCTCCAGAAGCTGCTACTGGATGAGATGGCTGTTTCCAGGAGCTGGCCGGGGCAGTGGAGGGGCCTGCCACACCATCACCTGATGTAAGCGGCATCATTCAGTGTCTGCAACCAAAATCAATCCCGCATCCCAACCTGCTACCCCAGTCCTACATTCATGGCCCTCCACGCACCTTCACTAGCCAGATACGGCTTTCAGGACAACAAGGTTGTGCACCCCTGGGCAGAGCCTATGTTCCTCACTTTGCCTGGCATATTGTCTCAGAGTTAAATTTTAAAATGGAGCAACAAAGGAGGTGAATCACCACAGGTCTTGGGTGTTGGATGGACTGGGGAGTCCCATTCTCCAAGATTGGCCGGGGGTGGGGTCTGCACCTGGTTGTATATCTTAGGGGCCCAGAGCTGTAAACGGGTTGAAGTCGGCATCTACTGTGGTGATATAGAGAAGTGTGGGGCCCAAAAGTTGGGTCCAGTTACAGCAGACTGGTGACCATCCATTGAGGGATCACAGCTAAGTCTAAAACAGCTACATTAATATTTTTTTTAAAGTGTTTGGTCCTCTCTGCTTTTTTTCAAAAAAGCACAAGCAGATATATTTTTACCAGGGTAAAGCTAAGCTACATTCTCTGAAGTGCAATTGTATTTGTCTTTCTGACAGTCATATGCGATGACATTGGCAACTGTTCTGATATGTGCTAACTAACTTATTTTCAAGCACTTATGGAAGCACTGAAAGTTTAATTTTTATGGCCTTGTGCTTTTTTCTGTTAACACTATGAAGATTACCAACTGCTGAGAACTGGGCTAGTTGAACTTGTTTAAGTGCATACCATGTGCATCTAAAATTCCTGAGGAAACCATGTAAGTTTTGGGGGGCAAAAGGAATGCAAGATTGGCATCAAAACTAGTGTGACATCTGTGAGGGCAAACTAGCAGGACTAATCCAAAGAATACAGATTACTGCTGGTAGGGTCACTCTAGCCAATCATTACCAGTACTAATTACTCGACTGTGACTTCAAGCACTGCTCTGAGCAAAGGGTGATGTGTAAAGGACTCCATCCCAGGAGCAGCCCCAGGAAACCCAGGGACTCAGTAATACCTCTGAGTTCCACTTCCTCCCCTGTTGCCCCGTTGCTCTGAGAAGAACTGTAATTTGCTCCTGCGTTGTACCAATGGCAAATTATGACAGCCCTCCACGCAGACTCTGGTGGGCTGCAGGCAAGGGGTGGAGCCCAGGCTCTGTCCAACCCAGAGTAACTTCTTAAGGTGTGTGTGTGTGTGCATGCAGGGGGAGAGGGGGGATTGAGGCACTTATTTATGCTCAGGAATGCATACCTAAAGTCTGGGCAGCGTATGGAGACGTAGAAAGTGTGTATGGTGGGCAGGAGTAATTTTTTTCCCCCACTGTTTTCTTGGATGGACATACAGCCCAAATTGCAACCTGGCCCTGGAAAAAAAACAAAGAATTTGGTTGTACATTTGAGTGAAATTTTTAAGGGATTTGTTGCACATTTTGCTAGTTTCAGTTACTCTTTGGTTAATTTGCACTTTGGAAATATTTGAAAATGCTGGTTGATAAAGCAGGTTTACTCTGTGCTTGTAGCACCTACTTTATTTAGGTATACAGTATGTCAAGAATTTCACAGCCAACATAAGGAGTTTAGGAATATAATAACATGATCTGTGTTTTAAAACCCTATGGCACTGTTTGTAAGTTGTGTTCCTATTAATTCATGAGCAAACCTTGCCCTCAGACTTGTGCACAAAATACCCACAGAAGCCAATTGCTTCATATTTGTCTGTGCTCAGTTTATTAAAACTTAGACCCTAAATGCCCTAAACAAGATCTGAGTGTTGGAGATAAGGATTTAACACAGAGTGATTTGTTTTGCTTTTAGCTGACCAGATATGAGAATATACACTGGTATGCCTTCTGCCCCCCACAGCCCAGTGAAGACTTCACATACAGAAGAATTATTTCAGACCTTTATGCAATAAAGCTTATGGAGTTTGCTCCGCTTCATAGCGGCTCTTTGGGGATTCACTGAAGCAGGAATGGAGACCCAGTTCCCCAGGAAGCAAAAAGAAGAGAGAAGCTGCTTGCTAGACATTTGTGTGGGCGGGATTTTTGTGTACATGGGGTGGGGGTGGGGAAATACAGTGGAGGTAATTATTGTCACATCCTCCTCACTTATTTATCTATGTGGCAGATTTTTAGCCACTGTTTAGGAACAGGGTTAGGAACAAAGTCACCTTAACTACTTAAAAGTAACTCAGTCCAGCTTGTTTCTGTGACAGCTTTACTCCCCTCACCTGCACACTGGCACCGCCCCGCTTCAATGTGTTTGTGGGGGAACGTTGGCAGCTATCCTGCGCTGCTTCAGCAGAGGATGTCCGCATGCTGGGTGGTGTGTCTTGGAGTGTCTGGATGCTGGGAGAAGGGAGGACAGGCCAATTTCCATCACCTTGCCATCAGACATTCATGTGTAACCTGCTCATCTACTGGGTGGGGTTCACAGCCCTGTGTAGTAAACCACCCCCAGCAGATCTGCGGGTTACATGCACTGGGAAAAGCAGTGGGCCAAGCTAGCTAGAGAGAGACAGGTGTGTTTAGAGTTCATCATGCCAGAAACCCAGTACAAACTCTGCTCCAAGTTGTGTTGTGGGCAGGTTCCATAGGCTTAGGGTGACCATATGCGGGGAGTGACAGCTCCTCCCAACTCCATCAAGCCCTGGGGAGCCAGGAATGAGGTGGCAGCCATCGGTCCTCCCCTGGGGAAGTGGCAGCTGCCAGCCCTGCCCCAGAGAAGCCGCAGACCCCAGCAGTCCCCAGGAGGCCAGTGAAGTTGCAGCTGCCCATGTTTCCCCCCAGCTTCCCTGAGGCTTGGGGAAGTGACTTCCACCAGCAGCTGGCGGAAAAGAGCGGGAGGGGACAACCCATGTACGGGACAATTAGTCACTTTTAAAAAAAGTCAGGATGCCTTTTTGGCATCCCAAATATGGGACCATTCCGCCTGCTATGGGATGGATGGTCGCCCTACATAGGCTTGATGCCACGGATGGTGGGTGACAGCACAGCAAGCCCTGCTCCTGCCCCTTCTGTCCAAGGCCCTGCCCCCTGTGGAGCCAAGCCCAGCCCTTGCCTCAAGTTGCTGTCTTCATAACCCTTAATCTCATCCATCCTACTGATGGTGCAGCTCCCTACTTCCTGGCTGGCCAGAGAACTTGTCAGAGTCAGGCAGCTACGCTGAGGCCCCTGCCCTCGCAGTACAGCCCCTGCCTTCCCTGGTGGGTGGAGAGCGGGGCAGCCATGCTGTGGCCCCAGCCGTCCCCAGTGGCTGAAGAAGCCGGCAACCACAGCCCCTGCCTTCCCAGGTGGCAGAAGGCAATGTCTTCCCTTGCCTGCATTGAAGGTGAGACGTAGGTTGGGATTTCCTGCCCCTGTAAAATGAAAAGGTGATGTACAGCTATTGTTCTTGCTGGGGGGTTGGGGGTGGGGAGAAGCATTGGAGGAAGAAGTACCTCTGACTTGCAAGACTGTGGATTGTTAGTGACAGCTTGTGCCACTTACCCTTATTTTCCAGCAAGCATGTTGCATTCATTCAGAACAGGGGGTATAGGAATGTAAGGGGATAGAGGGATGCAGGAAGGGCAGAAGGGCTCTCTCAGTTGTCACTTATTCAGAAGAATGCCAATTTACGGAAGTGGTTTCACACCTACAAAATGGAGCCCAGCCTTCTCCCATGAATCAAAAACAAATCACAAACTCCAATAGTGTAAAAGTGCCTGAAGAGCTGCCTTGCCAATCCCTGGCCTTTAGCTTTTGTTGACCAGAACTCTTAGCACTGGTTTACCATGCTCTGGCTGCCGTATGCCCAAGTGGGAGAAGCCTGGTCAGGGCAAGGTATCTGTGGGGGTGCTGGGAAAGGAAAGGATGAAGGTAAGAAAAGAGAATAATCAATGTGGAGGGGCTGTAACCAGAGACAACACCCTAATCCCAGTTGGAGCTTGTAAAACAAACTTGTTCTCATGGTTGTAAGTGAAATGTGAACTGGCTTTTGGGGGTGGGGTGGGGAGTTGCCATTTGCATAAAAGCTGCTTTTTGGATCAGATTCTGCTCTTCTCCCCTGTGTACTCAGGCCTGGTGCCACTGAAGGGATTGGTGTTATTCTGGTATCAATAAGAATATTGGGCTATGGTAAAATGACCTTCACCTGGGATGTCCTGCTACCGCAACAGGTGTGTCTGCCTGAGTTTCTGCACATGAAAGGAACAATGCTTTCTAGGTGTCTGATGTAAACTTCATCTCTGGGCATGACACTCACCTGATCAAAATCTACACACTATAGCAAATACAGTAGTTCCTAGGATTTCAGAAGTGGAGGACTCCTTTCCTAATAGTTGAAAATACCAGGCTGTCCCAGACTTGTGATTGATCTTACCTTTATAAATGCACTATTTTTTTTTTTAAAAAGAGCTGCCGTGGCATTTCAATCTCAATCACTCTTATGCTAGGTTAATGGAACAACACCACAATGAAGGAGTTTATTTCCTAGCTGAGGACTCATATTTATGCCAGCTCTGTTAGCAGCAGCAGCAGCAGCAGCTGCAGCAGCATGCGAAAAATAGTAATGCAGCTTCAGTGACATAAGCAATGGGAGGGACTAGCTACCCCAACTGTGTTCTTAGTGACTTTAATGTGTACACGCTCAGGATGTCATGTCTCTCCTGCCACCAGAGCTATGCACTATTTATCGTGTTTACTTGAGACTTACTGTGAGGTACATTTTCTTGAGCTGAGACCCACAAAGCATAGACAGGCTCCAGGGAGAGTGCTGTGTTTCTTCTATTTATCATGCTTCATCAACTCTCACTAAGAAAAGGTCACTCTCTTTAGAAATTTAAAAGTGCGGTTCAGAAATAATTAAGGAACCATAAGGAAAGAATAGAATGAGAATGGGAAAAGTAGAGGAAACAGGAAAAGGGAGATTAAAAATCTTGGGAAAAGGAGGAACGAAACAAAGAGGAAAATAGAGGAAGGGAAAAGGTAATTTTCTAAGTGGTTATAGAAAAGTTATGAAGCAAAACAAATTAAAGCTAAATTGGCAAATAAGAGAGAGGGCAAATATAAGTTAATTTTAAAACCATTTGTAATAGCAAAGAATGCTAAAATAAAACACCTAAGAGGAGATGTATCATTTGGGTGTGAGAAAATGTTGTGAAAAGCAATTCTTTCTGGCAGAAAACAATACAACGAAACCCACAATTAAACAGAAGTGGATTTAAAGTTTATTTTCTGCTTGTTGTGGTTTTTTTTAACTGAAATACTGGGTTTGGACAAGAACCCATGTCTCTATTTCTTGTTCTGGGGCTTCTAGGTACTCATTGTGGCCCACAGAGGCAGCTCAAAGTGCAGGGCACTGATGCCAAAGAGGGCAATTAGAAATGCTGTCTGCAGGGAACCTTGAAGCTAAAATGCCAAGGATCTCAGCTGGAACTGCTTGTGGTCACTGGCAGAGCATTAAAATTGCCTATGTAGGGACTTGCATGCAGTGCCATGGTTACTGTGTTGGTCTCAGGATGTTGGAGAGACAAGGTGGGCAAGATTTTTTGAGCTTTCCCAGACCCAAAAAAGACCTCTGTGTAAGCATGAAAGTTGTTTCTCTCAACAGCTGTTAGTCTGGTAAAAGAATTACTTCACCCATGTGTCCTGCTTGGGAATTTGGAGTTGTAACAAACATGAAAGAAAAAAATTTAAAATGGATGAGAATTTGCCACTGTCAGGAAATTTCCACACTCCTTTTGGACAATAGGTGGAGCAATTCAGGATATTATCTGAATGGGGAAAAACTGGAGCTTGGCAAAGAATGGGAGAAATGCTGTGACCCTTGAATTAATTATGAAGTGCATTTTCATTGTGAAGTGGTTATATCCTCTTGCCTGTGAACATTAAATTCGACCCAAGTGGCCCTCCTCCACCTCCTTTATTGTTTGTACTGGAATAAAGTGTTTGGGAAGGATTCTTCCTGCTAGGAATACTTGCTTATTGCTTGGTGTGGGAGTAGGCAAAACTCTAATAACTACCGTTTCTCTTGGCTGGAGTTCACCACACTGCTACCAGTTGGTGTGTTTGTGAGAGGACAGAGCACCTGTAGTTTTCAGTGTAAAAGCTAACTCTGGCTGTCTTAGTAGTGGCTCTTTTATAGCCCACAACAGGGCATTGAATAATATTGTAATAATGGCAGAAATGGGGAGCATGGAGAGATGTGAACCAATCATAAGGTGTGCCCTTAGTCATACTATTGTAATACAAAAATTGCTTTCCCTGCATTTTAAGCTGTCTGCTACTATATCACTTGACATTGTAGAACAGACCGGGGGGTGGGGCGGGGGCAGGGCACCACTGAATACAGGCATGTTAGACACTGTGATGAGGTGTAATAGCCCCTCAATGGTACTGAGAGGGTTAATCCCACTCCGTGCTGAGGAGGCCTTAGCCCAGCAGGGCAGGCTCCCACTGGGGACCAGGTATAAAAAGCAGTAGCTTAGCTTATTAAGGGCAGATGGTCAGAGATAAAGGGAGTGCTGTGGAGGCTCCTACATAAAATCCACTAGGAAGTCCTAATCCACCAGGAAGCCACTAAGAATGCTCAGAACCCCTGCCAGCCCAGGGAGACCCAGAGTCTCCACTTCATGGAGCAGCCCAGGGACAGCAGCCTCAACACGTGAGGTAGGAGGTGACCCAGAGAGTGAGTGGCACTTCCCAGCTGAATGACTCAGTGTGTTGTGGTTGGATTCCTTGCTGACCCTGTGGTGGCCCACCCCTCCACTGTTAGGGCTTTAGGATGTGATTGGTGGGGGTGGGGGAAGGTCCCTGTGGCTGACCCAGCCGTTGGGTCATGCTGCCCTGTAGACAGACCACAGAAACTCATTTAGGTCAATAAGGCCATGGGGTGCCTGATGTGAGCGTGGGAGCCTGGGAAACCTAAATATCCCCTCCCATCTCCAAATGGGGCCAGGGCATGTCAGCCACATGACAGACCCAATTAAAATGTCCAATATTTACTCCAAAGATTTTCCACCAAATTTTAGTCCCTCCTTTCCACCAATTTTTTTTCTAGATTGTCAAAACTATGCTGATGTCATTGAACTCTTCCTGTGTGCTCCTGACCTTAACTTTGGCAGTGATTGGTTCTATGCTTAAGACAGAACATGACAGGTGTGAACACTCATTTGTGTATCTTCACTATTTTCTTTCAAGCAATAGAGCAAGCAGCTGTAAGAGCCACCTATCCCTAACACCCAGAGAGCACAACATGAACTCTGTTGAAGAAGGAAAAAATAGAATATAAATGAAAAAGCTATTTGTGTTTGTAGATGTTCACGCATGCTTGTAAAACAGATAAAGTGCTTTAATAAGAGAGACAAACAGGAATTTGGAGAAGTTAGAGACCTTGCCAATTCAGGATTGTGTCCATTGATGGTGAACGCACCATCTGCCCATGTTATGGTCTATACAAAATAGGTGCTTTATAACTAAAATGGCTTTCTACACATAGCACTGAGCAAGCACTTTTCTCACATGCACTCATTTTGCTGTACTTCTGAGGCCAGTGGTTATGTTTATCATATCTGATTGCTTTTTTGCTGGGACATCAAATCACTTGCAGTGGCTGCTGTGTCACAGCAAGACGAGGGTTCTCAGTGCAAAAAATAGAAGTGTGGGGGTGTAGCTGGTTTAAAATGTTGAACAAGCTTTTTAGGTGAGTTTTCCCTCTTGTCAAATGTCAACAACCCTGTTAAGGACAAATTCTGCTCTTGGCATTAATGTCAGCAACACTGGTTACAGATGGAACATCAGGCAGTAAGTCAAGATCTGGATCTGTCTGTAGGTGTTTGGGGAAATGTGTTAGCCTCTGACTGCTTTTGTTTAGACAAAGAAAATATTCTCTTCTACAGTAGCTCAGCAAAATCTTGCTCAATCCTCCTGGAATTGAGCATATAATTCCTTCATTTAATTCCAAGTTCTCCTGTTACAGGGCTACTCCGTAGTACAGAATGGAAAAAATCCCTCCCAGGCAGAAGCAGAAACCAGTGGAAGGAAGTGACTGTTCCATCAGCTCTGTTTTGAGCAGACTGACCAGATAAGGTACTGCTAGTGTGGGTGTAGCCTGTACCATCCTTTCAAATTTAGGCCATGTCGTCTACATTGCAAGCTTTTGCTGATGCATGTGATGTCCGCACAAAGCCCCCCGCCCCAGTTTCTACCTCTCTCTCTTTTTAGTTACTTGTCTCAGTACTATACATACTCGTCAGGAGTGCCTGTGTTGCTGCACAGAATGGTGCATTGTTGGTACATATCATCAGAGCACACGACTCACCACTGTCCCGTGCATGGTGTTTTGGAAAGTTCTGGAAATGCATGGTGGGTGGAAGTGAGTGACTTGGGCAGGGCTGTTCCTAGGGAGGACATGGGGGGGGGCCTTGGGTGACGCAACTTAAACCCATCCCCACCCTGCCCCTGCCCATCTCTACTCCTTCCTTCCCCAAGCCCTGCCCCTGCTCCGGCCCCACCTCTCCTCTACTCCCATTGCACCCCAAATGAGGTCCAAAGCCCTCTTCCCCCAGCGATGTGAACTGGGAGGGAGGGCTGGTGTTGGGAGCAGCAGATGTTGGCCCCCTCTCACTCACGGTGTCGGTGGGAGCCAGAACACCCACCCATCTCGCAACCCACAGTGCCCTGCTTCACTACATTGCTGGCTGCTGGGTCACTCTAGCTCCCATGGTGTGTGTGTGTGTGTGTGTGTGTGTGTGTGTGTGTGTGGGCTGACCCCTGGTGCTGCCCCATGTCAGGCCCCTCAGCAATGTTCCCTGTAAGCTGAGTGCTTGGGCAGGTGCACAGGAGGGATTCAGGTGCTGCCCAGTTCCTTAGCAGAGCGCCCACAGCTGGTAGCCCGTGTTTCTTCTGGTGGTGCACATCCACAAATGCCCTCAGTCCCCATAACAACTTATTCTGCCCATAGATGGGGAAAAATTAGCAGGAACAGTGTCCCCTGGGCAACCCTAGGCCACATGGGTCCCATCCTGGGGACAGATGAGTTGATCACTGTGGCCCCCTTAAAGCATGGGTATTGGGTAACTATATGGAACTGCCCATTGGATGGGACGGCTCTGCATTCGGGGCAAACAGGGAGCCCAAGTCATGTTCCTAGCATGCAACTGTTTCAATATTATAATCTGTATCTTTTTAAAAATCCTGTGAACTCCTAACGGCAGGCAGCAAGAGAGGTCATCTCTGACCGAAGTGTGGCGCCTATGCAGTTCTGCACTATTGTCCTGGCTGGTGCCAGCGCAGTAGGCATAATCTCCAGTATCAGCAGAGCTGAAAGATAAACTGAATCAGTGGGGAATGTGACAAGTCCTTGGAGGACAGATTTATTTTAGCACATATCCTGAGAACCAGTTCACAGTGGTTGGTGGCATTCACAGAGCTGCAGGTGGTGGAACGCTGCTTCTGGCCCAGGAAGCATCCACTGACTGGGGAATTGAATTGTAGTGCGGACTGGGATGACAAACAGCAGCTGCAGAATGCTTTGGAGGTGAAAGGTTGTATCCCTGGACCTTTTTTCCTGGCTTGCCCCATCTCTACAGTTCACAGACTCAGAACTGCACTGAGAATGGACAAGTGGCAATTGCACTGTGGAGACAATCAGCCAGTCAGAGAAATTATTCTGGAGTTGGAAAATCCCCTTGGGTGGCCATTGTCATGGAAGTGGGCAGGGCTATTGATTGTTTCATGCTAGGTAGGACTCTGACACATTTGCAAAATCAGAGCAGAGTGATTTGGATTTGTAGCAATGGGAACACATCCACAGCTAGGACTACTATTCTGTGGCTATGGAAATATTGGTGGATCACTCGGGAAGCTCCACGGACATCGGTGTAGGCTGGTCAGGGAAGGCACATGAGACATGCATCTTTAAGGACACAGGACTGTTCAGGAAGCTACATGTGTGGAGTTTCTTCCTCAACTGGTGGATTACCATTGACAGTGCTGATTGCCAGCTCCCCTCACCTATGAGGCCAGACAGTACCTGAACAGCATCAAGGGAAAATTGAGCTACAGGTTCAGCAGGTGCAGAATGATGATTGAACAGCCCATTGGTATTCTCAAGGGGCACTGACATTGTTTACTCACAACACGGGATCTCAGTGAAAAGGAATCCCAATGGTTATAACTGCCTGCTGTATCCTGCTTAGTATCTGTGAAGTAAAGGGAGAAAAGCTGCTGCTGAGATGTGGAGGGAGGGGCTGTTTGCTGGATTTCATCAGCCAGATATAAGGCCTATCTGGCTGAGGGGAAAGCTTTAAAAAAACACTCTGCCATGGCTAGAGTTGCATTTCTGGGATTGACTTTGATCCCTAGCATAGACAAGGCCTAAGACTCCTTGGGAATTGTCTGAATTCAGAGGTATGGAACTGCAAAAGGCAATATCTGGTGTAGTTGTGCCACCTAAATTTTATGTATTTAATTTGCAAATAATTGAGATTATGAGCTAATTGGTATCTAGTTCATTCTTATCATACTGTAATATCCAAATTTGTGTGTTTAAAGGGTGAATTTCACACATGGGCAAATTTTGAAGCAAAAAGTGGTATGCAGCAAAAGAAATAATCTTTGCTGTTAATTTTCTCTAATGTCATTGCTATTATTAAAGAGGTGTGTCTGAGTAAAGCTGTTTTCCTTTTTTAGCACAGCTTCTCTTTCTGCTTCCCTGATTTCTCTTGACATCAAAATTGGGAACTTTGTAACAATCAAAAGGGGAGATCCACTTCTTTCCATGGGACCTGTCACACTTATGTCTACCCTGAATGGCCTTAAGATATCAGAGTTGAAAGCTGTTAATTTATGGAAAGAAATTATGCTTTAGGTCACTGCTAGAGGCTCAGAGAATACAAAGCAATGTTCATAGATTAGAAACGTGGGCAGAAAAAGAACATAATATTCAATTTAGGGAAAATGCAAACTAATACCTATAGGAAAATAATCCAATAAATGGTTTATTTTGGAGGCAGGAAAACCTATGGGAAATAATGGACCGCATATGAAGCATATATTTTTTCAGTGGAAAACAGAAGCAAAAATGCTGTTTTGTACAGGATACTTAGTTACTGAACAGGAGCTTCTATAATCCTCTAGTATAACCACCACTGGAAGGCATTTGTGCATCTTGGTAACAGAAAGCTATTAGGAGTTCAGAGCAAAAACCCAAAACAGTTAGAATACAGAAAAAGAGAGGTCAATATGTAGTACTAAAATAGGCCAGTCTGAACTGCTTGAAGGATATCAAGAAGTGAGAACTATTTAGCATAACAAAATCAATGAGACAAAATTTAGGCTTTGTGCATACGGAGACACTTCCTGGCAGCAAAAACCATTAGCAGAAGTAGAAGCACCATTGCTTGGCATGTTTAAAATGAGACTGGACAAAAACGTAGTAAAATGTACTAGATCATGAGAGAGGTGATTCTGATTATTCAACAAGGCTTTTTCTGTCTCTGGAGTCTATGGATCAGCTTCATCCCTGTCATAAGCAGGTGCAATTTCAGTGATGCAATGGAATTCTGACTGTTTACCAGTGACCCAAGCCATTCTTTTTTGGACATTTTGCAGCTGGAAAGCCACTTAATGGTGACAATTTTTGGCATCCAGAATGACTAAGGAATATGCAATGTGGGGCATGGTGGGGGGGCGGAATGTGTACAAAGAAACAAAACCCAGTTGAAGCTCACCTTGACAAACAAACAGCTCAGCTTATTAGAAAAGTCCCAGGAGAGGACTCTGAAAGTAAAGCACTGGAAAACTAAAAGAACCTTTATTTATGATTTGCTTGGCTTTTAAAAGTACAGAGTAATAATTTGGAGGCTATGGGTATGTGATGTTTTCTTTAAATCCAGGTTTTTATAGCTCTAAAATGTGTGATTTTTCTCAGACAGTAATGACTGCAAATCCACATCTAATGGAGATGGAGATTTGCTGCTTTCTTCTCAGTTTAATTTATTTTAGAGAGATGGTGTTTGGATTAGAATCAGGAAACAGATATGGGGAAAAAATCTGTCTTTTTTTCATGTCACTGGTTTTAGGCTGGGATTTTCATATCCGCATAAAAGTAGCTACATGCCCATATCCTATTTAATTTCGATAGGTTGTAGATACTTATCCCTTTATGGTCAGGCTAAATTGCAAAAAGTGCGTTAACTGATGTTAGCTAACTCAGAGTAAAGTGGCACTGGCAACTTGTTTTTTAACTCTCTCTATCTGCTCTCATATAAGCTCCCATCCCTAAGCCTCCATTATAGGGCAGCTGGCGGTGCGCCTCTCAGCCTGCATAGACAGACTCTCTAGCCCCTCTCAAGCTAGGGCACTAGAAACAGCAGTGTTGAAATTGCGGCATGGACACCATTAAGACTTAAAGGTTAGGCAGGCTTGTATTTCAGTGATTAGGACGCACGCATGTCCCGGCTGCAGCCTCCCACAACAATTTTTTAGTGTGCGAGTCTGAGCAGGGCTAGCATGTGTCTGTCTGCTTGGGTGGGGAGGCACACTCCCAGCTGGGTTGTACACCTATTCTTAGGGAGCCGGGTTAAATGGGAGTTAACATCTACTAAAAACTGCAGCTATGTTTTGACTTTGCCTGACTGGGTTGACCTTCCAAGGTTCCATTTTGTACACTTGGTAGAGGAATCGAACTAGCTGGGGCTGGCAGTCAACCCCTCTACTCAATATTACACGGAGTAAAACAGCCAGATGAGTCAATCCTAGCTACGCAATTCTACCTATGGCAATTGCATAGCTAGAATGAATTTACTTGCCTAGCACAGATCAGGCCTGAGCTGCCATTTTTTCACTGTCATTTTAACCAGAGTTAACTAGTCTAAGTGAAGAACACGGCATTCTTTTGCCATTTAAACATGGCCTTACCTTTTTTGAAAACTTGTCTCTCTATATGAAAACTCTTCAAGTTAAGAGCATATTATTGTGGAATGCTAGACCTCTTTATAAGTGGAGGTTAAATATTGCAGGCTTAATTATCAATATCCTTAAAATTCATAGCTGCTGCTGGCGATCACCAGATTTCATTACAATTCAGGAACTGTATTTGTAAATTTCCTTAATATTAACAGGTTTCCAGGCATGAGAGATGGAAAATAGACAACCAATATGCATGTGTGACAAACTTCCCCAGGGTGCAACATAGCTGGGGTACCTTTGGCATACCAGTCTGGGCCCCCTTTCACACTGTGAGGTTGTGATTGCTCCCAAGCCTACAATCACACAAACCGTTACACAGACAGGGACACATCCAGCTGCAGTTACATGAAGGCTTCCCCTCACCCATTCATGCACTGAACATGAGTGGCCATACTGAGGCAGAGCAAAGGTCCATCTAGTCCAGCATCCTGTCTTCCAACAGAGGCCAATGCCTGGTGCCCCAGAGGGAGTGAACAGAACAGGTAACAAAATCAATCCGTCTCCTGACATCCATTTCCAACCTCTGACAAAGAGAGGCTAGGGACACCATTCCTACCTGTCCTTGCTAATATTCACTGATGGGCTTTACCTCCATGAATTTATCTAGTTCTGTTTGAACCCTGTTTAACTCTTGGTCTTCACAACCTCCTCTGGCAAGGAGTTCCATGGGCCTGCTATGCTCTGGGTAAAGAAAATCTTCCTTTTATTAGTTTTAAACCAGCTACCCATTAATTTCATTTGGTGGCCTCTAGTTCATTTGTTATAGGAACAAATAACTTTTCCTTATTCACTTTTTCCACATCAGTCATGTTTTACAGACCTCTATCATATCCTCCCTTAGTCTCCCTTTTCCTAAGCTGAAAGGTCCCAGTCTTCTTAAATCTTTCTTCCTATGGTATCTGTTCCAAATTCCTAATCATTTTAGATGCCCACGTCTGAACTTTTTCTAATGCCATTTTTTTTTGCGATGAGACGACCGCATCTGTATGCAATATTCAAGAAGTGGGTGTACGAGGGATTTATATGAAGGCATTAAGATTTTCTCTATTGCTTTTTGAATGATTCCCTAATATTCTGTTTGCCTTTTTGACTGCTGCAGCACATTGAGTGGATGTTTTCAGAGAACTATCTGCGATAACTCCATGATCTCTCTCTCTCTCTGGATTAGTTATAGCTAAATTAGTCACCACTTCGCATGTATAGTTAAGATTGTTTTCCCATGTGCATTACTTTACGTTTATCAACAATGAATTAAAATTCATTTGCCCTTTTGTTGTCCAATCACTTAGTTTTGTGAGGTCTTTTTGAAGCTGTTCAGTCTGTTCTTCACTATTTTGAATAGTTTAGTATCATTAGCAAATTTTACCACCTCACTGTTTATAAATGGTTTGGAAGAAGGGGTAAATATGTTGAATAGGACTGTCTCAACCACTTTTCAATCCATGAGAGGACCTTCCCTCTTATTCCTGGACAGTTTATTTTATGTGAGAGCCTTTGGTACGGAACTTTATCAAAGGCTTTCTGGAAATCTAAGTAACCATAGAGAGATTCCAGCCAGCTCACCGTCAGCTCTGCATCTTAAGACTCCAGGGCAGTGCCATCTTGTCCTTCTCAAAAGCCAGATCAGTATAGGTTTGTTACCCAGTCTTAACCCTCCCTTGACATGGAGTGTACAGAGCACCAGTTTTTGTTCCTGGTCAGATTCTCCAAGCACTTCAAGCGAAATGCACTGTTCTAGGTGGATACAGACATCATATTAACTGCAGAGATTATAAGTAGTGACCCTACTGAACAAATAAGGTTACCCTGCTTTTACTTACTTATTTTACTGAAAGTAAGTCCCACCTTCCCTCCCCACTGGTCAGAATGTAATCATCCTAGCTGGAATTTTCCCAACACCTACTGAGCTAAACTTTGTGGGGGGTGCTGTCTATTGAAATAGTTGCTGCGTGGAAAGGGGAGAGTCCACCTAAAGTCTCAACACATGGCTTTGCTACAGTGCACTTAGCCATATCCACATGAGCTGTTACTACGTGTCAAGCTGGCATGCAGTGGACTCCCACCCTAGCTTAGCACTCAGTAACTTGCCATATAGGTGAGCCTTTCCTTTCGCAGAAAGTGTCATGAGACCATTAAAAAGCACAAGCGTCAGAGTCTTCATTTCAGAAAGCAGCAGACATAAGAAAATAAATCGGATGTTTTGCTGCTTGATCCTAGAATCCTTCAGAGATTTCACCATGTGCCAGAGGGAGCTCACCATACCATATGGTGAATTACAGCAACAACTTAGCTGGCAAAGTATATGTTGGAGTAGTTGGCGGGGGGGCGGGGGAATGCAGCGACTGTAATTTAGATTAGTTTTATTAGTTTTGATGCCAAACTGAAAAGGATCTGTTTGAATTGCTTAAAACAGGGGGGGGAGACACATTTTAGAGCTTTCATGGGAAAAGTGAAATAAAACTAACTGCACAACTTCAAGTATCTTGAATAAAGCAAGGTATCTAATGAACATTAATGAAAGCAGTAAACGGTGGTTAGATTTCCATTGGTTTTCACTACACCTGCTTAAGTCTTAATCCTTTAATCGGCTTCAAAGCGAAATCTCAGTTTCATTACTAAGATCAATTCATTAATAAAAACAGTCTCTATTTTTCTTTGTTTTCCACGTTTAAAATATAACATGTAGTGGTGCAGTTAAATAATACTTGCTCAATGGAATAAGAACATACCATGTGTGTGCATTCATGACATTTTAGCCCTGACTGTTTCTGTGAGCTGCTGAGCTCCAGTTGGTGGGAGTGGAGGTTTCTCAGAACCTGCCAGGAGATGCTTTGTAGGCAATTGTAAATTGTCTCATACTACTGAAATCAGTAAGGACCTGGTTTGAGCGAAATCTGTTTGAATGGTGGTAGGAGGTCTTGAGCAATGCATGTTTTTCATTGCGCCAAACCTTAACAGGGCGCATGAAAGCTTTGGCCAAGTGTCACCCTGTGTCTTCACTTGAAAGGCTGATTGATGGTCAGAGTGGATCTTTCTGGACGTGGAATCTGTGAACCATGTAGTGGTTTACACATGTGCAAAGCAGTGGAGTAGCTAGGACAGGAAAGTTAGATGGGCCCAGGCTTTGGCTGGGTGAGCGATGATGAGGGCGGGTGGGGAGGAGAAGAGCACCCCCCGCCCCCCGAGATGGATTGCAGTTTTGTGGTGTGGGTGGAGCCAGGTCAAGTTAGGGCCCCTGCCTACTTCTCCTGCCTGGAGTCCACCCCTGTTCTCCTCCACTGCCCTCCTGTGGGGGAATGAATCAGGGCATTGGAGTGTGCCCTGCGCTCCTGCCTGGTGCCTCTGCTGGGGAGCAAAGCTGGGGTACAGGAGCTTGCCCTGTTCTGCCAATTTGCCTGGAGCTTCTGCCTGGGAGTGAGATTGGGGTGTGGGGGCTTGCCCTACTTTATCCATCAGGGCGCTGGGGCCTGCCTTGCTCTGTCTGTCCAGCACTCCTGCTGGGGAATGGGGACCCCTTTTTTCTAGGGCCCCTAGGTGTAGGCTTTCTTGGCTCAGGGGCAAATTAGCCAGTGGGTTCACACCTCCTCTAGCCAGCCCTTACCAGTCAGCGGCAGGCACCCAATGATGAAGCTGTCCAGGGCACACAAGCTGTAGGGCATAAGCAGGAGGTGGGGGGGCTCGAACTCCACCTGCACCCTCTGATCCTCGGCTGGCGTCTGGCTGCCTGGGCCACTTCCCATTTCTGCCAATGCACGTGCTGCTGCTCCAGATTCTGGCTCCATTGCTAGCCCCACCTAGCCCTGCTCTCATGAAGTGTGCCCCCAGCTGGGGCTGGAGGCTGGAGCAGCAGCCTGTGGTGCTGGCAGGAGGGGGATGCATCCAGACACTGAGCTGGGGTTGGGAGTCCCAGCCTGTGGATGCAGGGGGCTCTTGCGCTGATTTGGATGGGCCTGGATGCTGAGTGGGTGGGATGTAGCCGTCTTCTCTTCACTGCAGCTGCATGGCTCCCTCCAGCCCTCCCTTTTACTACAGTGTAAGAAATACTTCAGGGAAAGGAGGTTTTGCTTAAGTATTGCTGCTTCAGGGAGCATATCTTAAGTTTCCCTCTCATCTCTGAGTCTGCAATGCTTTAATCCTGGCTGTCATGGCAACCCCCCCCCCCGCTTTATTAAAATTGGCTTATGGATATGAATATGCATAATTCAGAGATGTTTTGTGTAACATGGATCTGTTTTGCATATCAGTTTTACAGTTACTATCCGTGTATCTTGTGTGCATGTATCATTCTTGTATATGAAGTTACACACATGGGCCGTGTCTACAATAGCACACAAGTGTGAAATGGCCATGCAAATTCAGCGCCTCATTAGCATGCCAGCGGCCACGGCTCTTTGAAATTGCCGCTTTTCGCTTCCGTGCGGCTCCTCCAGATGGGGTCCTTTTCAAAAGGATCCCGCCAACTTGGAAATCCCCCTTCAGCAGATAGCAGAAATCAGCAGATAGGAATAAAGGGATTTTGAAGTTGGCGGGCCCCATCTGGATGAGCCACGTGGGAGTGAAATGTTGCAATTTCGAAGAGCTGTGGCCGACGGCATGCTAATGAGGTGCTGAATATGCACTTCAGCACCTCTTAGTAATCTTCAAAATGGCATTTGCATGACTATTTTGAAGATTTCTCTTAGTGTAGACGTAGCCATGAAGTTTAGGTCTGTTTATGGTTCTAAGGCTACGTTGGGAATAAGGGGACTTCGAAGTAGGCGGGGTCCTTTCGAAAAGGAGCCCCATCAGGATGAGCTGCGTGGTGGTGAGGCGCGTCAATTTCGAAGTGCCGCAGCCGCCCGCATGCTAATGAAGCGCTGAATATGCATTTCAGCACTTCATTAGTAAACTTCAAAATGGCCATTTGCATGGCCATTTCGAAGTTTGGGGCTAGTGTAGCCACAGCCTAAGTGTGCTAATGAGGGTCGTCATTGATGCCCTAGAACTCAGATGGCTCAATGATCAAGTCAATGACCGTGAATAATCATAGTTGTCCTGTAAGCCTAAACAGTGGTCCTGAAAAGACATGTGGCTATGCCACATGTTGCTGAAACCCATTTTGAATCCAGTAATTTTTCCAGTAAAGGTGATAGAAGTTTAAACTAAGCACAAAAAAATTCCCAGCTTGGGTGAAAGGGATATAAGTGTGTATGGGGTAGACATAGGATAGGCAGTTGCCAGATGCCAGGAGACTCTCTTCTCCCCCTCCCCCACCCCCACCAAAAGGCCTGCTGGAAACATCTAAGGCTAATAAGGAAGCATTGGTCATAAGGTTACTTCGCTTGTGAAAGAGCTGTTTAGAGTAACTGGAGGGCACTGGTTCCCAAACTTTCTGGCATCACTCCCCCTCTTTTTGATTTTTGAGAAACCCTCAGCCCTCCCCCCATCTCTTCTTTACTATCATCCAACTTCCCTTTTAACAAAAAATTCAAATTGTAATTTAAAATAAACACAAACTTGATATAAAAATGTTGTTTAAAATAAGCACAAATAGTTTTACTTGGCTCCTCAAGATGCCTGGTGCAGCCCCAGCTTGCCAGCTACTTGAGCCCCATGCCAGCTGCCAGAACCGACCATGACAGCCACACACCTGAGCACCACACCACCAGGGCCAGCTACCTGCCTACTTGCCAGGTGCCTGAGCCCTGCGCTGCTGGGACCAGCTGCCCACCTACCAGCCGCCCGCCCCAGCTGCAGACCAGCTGCACAAGCCAATCACCAAATCTCCATGCTGCCAGGGCCAGCCACCTGCCTCCCATCCCAAGCTGCCCAAACCCCACACTGCTGGGGCCAGCTGCCAGCCCAAGCAGCCTGAACTCTGCGATGCCAGGGCCAGCTGCCTAAGCACCGCAAGTCCCACAAGGTGCCTGGATGCTTGAGCCCCACAAGCCACCTGTCTGAGCCCCTCCCATCCCACAAAACCAGGCACACCCAGCCTCCCATGTAATCCCATCCTTCTCCTTCCTCCCCCTATCCCCCAAACCACACTCACTCAGCTTTGCAGGAGGCAGCTAGCTCCATGTGGGTCTTTGCTGGCTGCCTGCTTTTTATAGAAGCTGAGCCAGGTCACCCACGTAAAATGGCAGGGGCCGAGGGCCGGAAGCAAAGGCCGGCTCTTTCTGCAGGTGGGGGGAATCATGGGAGGATGGGTCACCTCACCCCTCCCGCCCCCGAAGTTTGGGAAACCATGGTGTAGGGTAAGAATTTGCATGTAACAAGTTTCTTAGTGGATTAGAACTAGATAAGAATATTTTGTTCTTGTCAATGTGGTAACATACTTTAATCTTACTATTTTCACTTGCAACCACTTAAATCCTACTTTTTGTACCTAATAAAAAGACTGTTATCACCAAGGCTAGCATAAGTAATTGTTACCTGTGGGAGGGAAGAAGCACTCTGCAGATCGCTCTTTTGTTGATTAAGAGAGCAGACATTCTTACAAGCTTTCTCTGTGCAGAATTTTTACACATAGTAAGATGGATTTATTTGGGGGTTGACTTCTGGGGTGCTGAGCCCTACTGAGGCTGAGCTGGTTTAGTGTCTCTGTTGCTCTGCAAGGTGGTAAGCCCAACTCTGCGGCTTACCTGAGAGAGGCCAGAGGATCTGCCCCAGCAGAAAAGGGTGGTGTGGAGTCCCAAAGAGGAGGGAGGTGAGCCTCTGTAGCATGATCAGCATATAGGAGACAACCCAAAGGTGACGTCTGTGATTCAAGCTGTTACGTCTGTTTTCTTTTGTTTTACTAGAGGCAAAACTGGAGTTTGCTTAACAAGACATTTTAACTGCAGCCTATAATGCCTTGTTTGTATGTATGTATGTATGTATTTTTGTTTTTTAAAGACACTCTGTGGGACCATCATGGTGACAGCAATGCTACAAACAACCAGGGCTTTTTTTTCTTTTTCTGGTGGAATGCACTAGAATAGAGTTCCAGCACCTTATTTCCTGGCACCATCATTTTGGAAGCCAGCTGGTCAGCTCCTTAAGGGCCATTTGTGGATCCCACTGCTGACACCACTCACACATCTGGCTCCCTGCTTTCCAGGCTGAAAAGGTAGGCCTCGATTTAATTGGGTTAATGGCCAGGAGAGGGGATCTGGCCATTTAAACCAATTAAATCAAGTTCTACTCTTTCAACACGGCAAGGCTCTGGGAGCTGCCCCTGCTGTGCTGTACGTGAGGGGAATTGGAGGGCTGGAGAGAACTGCATGGCCGCGGTGAAGAGGAGATGGCAGCCAACAACACGCAGAGCTCCTCAGTAAGTGAGTGAATCTTGGGTTGGGGAGGTGGTTTGAGGATGCGATAGTCTAATCCTGGAGGCAGTCAGGGCAATTTGGGGCCATGGTGGGGCGTTAAGCCTGGGAGGCATTTTAGGGTTGCAGGGAGTTCCAGCACCCGCCCTCTTTTCCGGGGGAAAAAAAAAGCACTATAGACAACCTATTTTTTTTATTATTATATAGTTCTTGACCTGTCTTGAAGTTAAGCATATGCTATTTAGAAGAGCTAGCTGACGGTTTTTGATGGAACCACTCTCTGCTTGAAAGCATAGTTTTGTCAAAATTAAAATCTTTATGGTTATATGTTAAATTGACTAAATGTCAAATTGACTACATGTTTGGACAAGAAAAGTCTAAAAGAAGCATTTCAGCTTTCTCATTTCATTTCAGTAATGCTATAATGTTTCTTTAGCTAAAGAAAAAACATCTTGACTTTGTTTCTGCTCATTTAGTTTCAGCTCTTATAACATGTATATAATGTGTTTCAACATTATGCCTCATCAAAATGAAATACGGTGACGTTATCAAATGAAATGATTTGACATTGTCAAAGGCAGAGCTACAGTAATGTCTTTCATATCTAGCAGCCCAGGGACAGGGAGGTTGCCAGATATTCAAATATTCTGGATAATAGAGAGGTGTACCTGCAATGCACAACACTAAAGAAAAACAAGATGAGATATTAAGAAACAAATGTATGAAGAATACTTTGACAACAATAGTATTGTACACTGTAAACTTACACTGCATTTGCTGTATTTATTTGTATTTACTTTCACTATGCTGTAACACAATAAAATTTACTGATAGTTAAAATGCCAATTATTTGAGCGTTCCAGATGATAAAATGCCAGTTGAGAGAGAATTTACTGTAGTTGGGAGTTTTTTCAATGAATTTTTTTCTATAAGGAGTGCTGAATTGTTCAGACAAACTTTCCATGGTTTTGCAAATTTGTTGATGCAAATTTTTGAAAGACATTTTAAAATCATCTGATTATTCTCCTAACATGTATTTAAATGGAAAAAAAAAGGTTTTCTTTCACCAGTAAGCCATCGATAATACAACTTTTTATAAAGTTCAGCTGTAATTAAAATGTTCCAAACTGACTGAAGAAAATCTTTCATCTCACAAGTTTCAAAACTTCTATTTTTTAACTCTGATTGGGGATGAGATTTTATTTTATTTTGCAATACCTTGAAATTTGTATGGGATTTAAAACCAACATTTTTCACACCACTCTAATCCAAATGAAAAGATTTGATAGCTCTGCAGTGAAGTTTTTTGAATTTTCGTTTCATGGAAAATGCTGAAATTTCAGACCTTTTTTCAGATTTGAAATGATTTCAAAGTGACCATATTTCCTATGGAACAGAATTAAAATTTTTGACCTGCTTAAATATTTAGGTAGCTTTGCAAGCAATGGCCTTGATGAATGTTTTCAGAACTTTTGAATTAGACTTAGCATTCACAATTGCAGGCTTCTTGTATTAAGTGGAAGCAGGCTTTTTGTCAGCCTTTAAGCCGTGCTGGGAGAACGGGACTCTCACAGCGCAGCTTTGTTAAAACAGTTGGGCTTTTTAGGGCATATCTATTATAGGGCTGTAGCACTTTAGGGAAGGTGCTCTCTGCTGGCAGGAGAGCGCAATATGGATGGTGTAGTTAATCTACCACCCTGAGAGATGGTAGCTCTGTGGGTGGGAGAAGCCCTCCTGCTGACAGTGCTATCTACCTGCAGGTTAGGTTGGTATAATGTTACTTGGGGCTTTTCACACTCCCTGAGGACAATGTTATACAGCTATAAGTCTGTAGTGCAGACCAGGCATTAGTCAATTGGTACACAGCGCAAGAAGTTTTTAAGGTAGCACAGAAAAATAAGGTTAAAACTTAAATAATCCTGGTTAGCCCAGAGCCAAGCCAAGCTGAAATGAAACTCATTCAAAATCTGTGTGTCTGTGTGATCATTTGGTCAGAGTCCAGGTAAAAACCTCCAACTTCTTCTAGCAGCTGACTTTTACTGGCGTACCTCCAGGGCCCCAAGGCAACTGCCCCACTTTCATCCCCTCAACCCTGTTGTCAGGCCTGCCTACCTCACACATTTTCAGTCTTCTCCAGATGGCGACTGTTGCTCAGCTTTCCTGTAGAGAGGTGGGGAAATCTGTATCCCTCTGGAAGGTTGGTTCAAGAGGCCAATGTCTTGCTGATTGGATTTGCCATTTTCTTCCTCAGTGGACCATGGATGTAGATTGACTAAGGCCCAGACAGCTAGGCAACATTCATATGTGCATCTCTTAGCTTGCCCTGAGAGCGAACAGCCTTTGTCCACCTGCCAGGTGGTAATACAGGACATAGGGGAAACTGAGGCACACAGGGTCATAAAAGCATTACCGAAAATTTCCACTTGGTCACAGATTCTCCTAGGAGAACCTGGTAACTTGCGATAGCATTGGTAGCATGATGATATACAAACTGGTGATAGCAGTAAGATGTACAGTTTTTTTCTGAGTGGATGGGGTAGCTGTTAAGGGAGAGGCAGGTTTTCTTTCCATTTCACTTTCATTGGTACACATCCACACCCATTTACTCTGGCTAACTGAGCCAAACACATACTGTTCTTTGAAACTGCTGGTGCACCTGATCATGAAACAAAATGATCCCAGGTCTCTTGTCAGCAATCACCTTTTCTATTTATATGGTTCATTCTACCCTTTGGAGCTGTTTAGTAAACAGGAGGTGACAGTAACTGAACCATTCAACTGGTGGATAGATGAAGAGTAGTAAAACATCATATCCCCATAACAACTTGTTCAGTGTCCAGAAAACTAATCAGACAATTTATTTAAAGGGTAGGTTGCTGTAGTACACGCTGTATCAGTGCCCAAGTGATGTTTCCATTTAAGAATGACAAGTTGTTTGCTTTAGGATCTAGGTCTGTGAGGTGTTCAGCACCATCGTCTCCCAGTGACTTAAATGGGACTGAGCATCTTGCAGGATCGCACATGCACCGACTTGAGGCTAATAACATGGCGTAATTCCACATTCATTTATATTTTGGTAAAGCTGAATCTATTAAAACCTTTTATATATTTTTATTTGAGTGTAGGCTTCTAGTTAGGATAACTTCAGAGGCTTTGGTCACTATAGTGCATTGAATGTCAAAAGGAGGTTAAAGAGCAGCTGTGGTCCTAAGTAACATCAACCTGATGCACCTGGGCAGCTTGTCAGGCCTGAAGCAGGCCCTTGAAAGGGGCGAATGGCAGCACTGTTGTGGGCTGGTCTGCTGAAACAAGTGTGTGCTATCTGCCTTCCAGGGAAGATGGGCTTTGTTGTTCACCCTGTACCCACCCTGAGAATAAGCCTAGGCCATTAACTGCATAGGACAGGGGGAGCTGAGATGACTTCTTCCTCCCTTGCATGAAGAAGAGGGCTGAGCTCCTTGAGGGCTTATTTTCTTTTCTTTTGGACTGTTTTAGTGGACTTGCTAAGAGATACAGGTCAGCTGGAAGGCCTCATGTTCTAGGACCAGACCACCAGACTGTCACTGCCTGTAGGGTGATGTATGAGGTAATTGATAACAAGTTTCCACAGTTATACTTCAGCTAAAACAATGCTCCTGAAATAGAGTTTTCCCACTGATTGATTTCTGTACAAACGTCACTGTGATTAAAAGCTTGAGGCTTTGCAGGATAGAAGAAAACTGTACCAGTTTTGCACTTTCCTATTATCATCTTTTGCATGACTTTTTTTGACCATTGCCTGGTTTTTCAATTGTCTGTTTAAAGCACTCTTCAAGAGACTAGAAAAATCAGTATCTCTAGTGGAGACTGATAATCAGTAGGGCTTACAGCCCCCATGGGCATTGGGAAAAGGGGTGTGTGTGTGTGTGTGTGTGTGTGTGTGGCCTGGCTCCCTTGGGGGTGGGGCCTGAGCCAGCCAGCCCTTAGCACCACCCAGGCTGCGGTGTGCCCCCACAGAGCGGTCCTTTAGTAGCAATTCAAAGGCGGCTAGGGCTGCTGCTTCGGTAGCTGGGATCTCTGGGCCCCTTTGAAGCTCCAGGCCCTGGTGCAGTTGCTCCCCTTACTCTTCTCCCCTGCTTCCTGTTCCCTGTCAGTGGGCCTGTTGGCCATTAACTGGAGTGTCTTCTAATATTCTGTTAATCAAGTAGTTGATTTAATGAGGAGACTTAAATAGTGAAGGTGGTCTCCTTGGTGCAGATTTCAGTGTGAAGATTTTATGAATGCTCCTTCCTGTCTAGCTTAGTGTAATGAATTGTGTTCTGCAGGCCAATTTCTGGTTCACTCAGGGAAAGTAGGAAACTCTTTTTTTTTTTTTTTCTCAGCAAGATGCCACCATGATGTAATCACAGCCCTAATAGTCCTGGCACTGGTACTGGGTGGTATTGGGCATAAGGAGTGGCAGTGGCGGCAGCACCACCACCACCACCACTTCCTTGCCCTCATATGGGGATGACCTGACTTTGGCGTCTCAGACCAGGAGAGGGTGCACAGCTGTGAATCCTATGCAGACAGCAGCTAATGCCATTTGAGAGGCAGAACATAGGCCCCAACCACTTCCTCTGCATTTCCTCTTGTCTAGCTTATGGAGAGTAGTGTACTGGCTTCTGAGAAGCCCATTTGTAGGCACTTACCCTCCCTGCGTATTGTGTACGGAGCCTGGCCTCCAATTTGAGGATTCTGGTTTGTGGCACGGTGACTGAAAGTTACACATAACAATGGTGAAAATCCCCTTTGTGGATCTAGCCATAAGTGTCTTCTGTCCTATTTGAAGTGCTCTGTAGGAATCCATTTGTAGTGCAGAGAAGAGGGTGTTTTCTCATAACCTCTCCTACGGGATGTATCGTCAAAGTCATGGGGCAAGACCAGTTCCACTCAGATTCTGAGAGAGAGAATGTAGGAAACACAACATCATCAACAGCAAGTTCCGGTTGGCAGAATATTTCCCACAGCAGAGTCCTGAGTCTTTATGGGATCTTTGTTTTGCTGTTGGGTTCATTGTAGTGTCCTCTGTCTCTGTTTATGCTAGTTCACCCCTTGGCCAGCAAATGTTTTATCCTACATTTAATCAACAGCAGAAGGCCTTCCTGATAATTTCCCAGTTAAAATTAAATGTATTTCTGAACACTAATTTTGTAGTTAAAACACCGGTTTAATAGAAAGCACGTTTCTAGAATTAAGGCATCTGCCACTAATCTGTCTCTCTGGGACTCATTCTAAATGTCAAGTACAGTTGAGTTCTGAAGGGAAAGCACGCTATGTACTGGTTATCCACCGTTTCGTTTCTCCTGGGGAATGGGGAGTGGCAATTGAGTTGTGTTGATATTGAGATGCTTTGTGTGAAGTAGTGTTGACTTTTTTCAGGAATTTTGTTTAGAAAGGAAACCCAAAAAATCTGGAAATGTCTAAACATCGCAAGTCTACCTCTTTTAAACAAAGCGTTGACATTTTTTTTTGTTTTGAATTTTTGAATTATAATACAAAAATAAAAAGGTCAGAATTAGAACAAGCTTTTTCAGACTTTTGCTTTGCAGAAATTTTCTAAATGTTTGGATTTGGCTCCAATTTGGAATAATACCAAATTTTGGGATCTGACACCTTCATGATCTGTAACGTCTGTCCTTGGCACAGCTCTGGTGCATCGTGCTTTCAGGAATTAGCCTGCTTTTTGTTCATTGCATTAGTGCTTTAATGTCTGTCTCAATTGTCACCTCGTTGTAGAGAGTGGGCTTGTGTGTTTCAATGAACATGAGAACAATGCCACAGGGAGTCTTGTACTCCCAGCAGCGTCACCCATGGTGGCAAAGTCAAGGGGAAGGGTCCAGATGAAGAACAATCCTAAAAGTCCTCAACAGCAGAACAGGTAGAGGATAGACAAGGTAATGCTACAACAGATGTGAAGATGGCTGAAGGCTGCAGTGGACAGGAGACTCCCAGTCATCGTGGATCCCATGCCATTGGACTTGAGCCTTCTATCCATCGAGAACCATGTGGTGGCTGCAGTGCAATAGTCCCGCCCATGTTAAAAGATGTCATATACAGGCATTTTCCTCTGTGTTTTACTCTCCTAAACTGAAGCCCTACGGTGACTGGTGAATGGTGATGGGATCAGGATTTTAGTCAGGGATCAGCATGTAGGCAATGGATGTATGTATCAATTCTGTTTCAAGGACTGAGGTGGTAGAATGGTCCAGCTGCTGCATCCACGACTGAGCATCCCTATTTAGGATCTGCTCTACTCACCCCACATAAGGAGGGGGATAGAAGAGGTGCCCTAATCATAGTCTACCTCACCCCGCCCCCTGCTGGAAAACCATATCCAGTGGGTTCACTTCTCTGCAGTCAAAATCAAACAGTAAACTTTGGAACATGGAATATTCAGACTCTAATGGACACCCAGACAGTGAGCAACCTGAAAGAATCGTGGCAATTATCTCCCATGAACGGTGACAATTCAACATTGATATAACTGCCCTGGCAGAAATGGATAGATCAGAAGGACAGCTAAGAGAAAAAGGTGGAGAGTACGCATTTTCTGGAAAGGAACTCCGAGGGAAGGAAAACAAATTCATGGAGTGGAATTTGGCATGGACAAATGAACTGACAAAGATCCTATCTGAAGTCCTTCTTGGCATCAGTGAGTCTCATGAGTCTCTGCTTGAAGCTTGCCAAAAAACAATAGGCAACTGTCATCAGTGCTTATGCACCAACTCTAGTCACCAAAGATAACGTGAAGGAGAAGTTCTACACCCAGCTGGACACAGTCCTGAAAGACATCCCCAAAGAAGACAAGATTATTCCCTTGGGGGATTTCAATGCCAGAGTCAGAAGAGATACAGACCTCTGTCACGCTACCATTGGGAAAGAAAGAGTTGGCAACAGCAATGCCAATGGAGTACTCCTCCTTACAAAAATGTGCAGAATGTGAGCTTGTCATCATGAATACCCTCTTCCACCAGAAAATCAAATTTAAGACCTTTTGATAACAACCTTGTTTGAAGCACTGGCACCTCCTCGTCTACATCATCATCCATGCTCTGGATCAGCATGATGTCTTCTCACATGTGCAATGACTAGTGCTGATAACTGCCTTATTCCATCCACAATGGTGATTAGGATTGTCACCAAATGGAGAAGTCAGAGGAAACAGTTCTGACAAAAGATCAACATACAAGGCTTGAAGGACCCCATCAGATGAAGTGACTTCCAGATAGCACTCCAAAGGAAGCTGCCGGCAGTACACCCTTAAGATATGGAAGAACACTGGCGTCAACTGAAATATATTGGTGCTTGTGGGGAAAATCATTGGCTACCTGTCCAGAAAGCATCAGGACTGCTTTGGTGAGAACAATATGGAAACTGAAAACCTGATTGCCAGGCCCTAAAGGCTTTTCTTTTTGCCTCAGTGACATCAATTGTATAATGAAGAAAGAAGCACATGTCATTCCAAGGCTGAAGTTCAATATGAAACAAGGACTCTGGTGGGGGTGGGGGAACAGTAGTGGACTGAGAAGGCATGAGGGCTCCAGCATCTTGAAGACATCAACATTACAAGAGGTTTCTTCAATGCTACTGAAGCTGTTTATGAACTGAGAAACTATGGAATCAATCTTATCAGATTAAAGGATGGTCCCCAGCTCTTGAAAGACAAAGAAGCCATTGCTTCTCACTGGAGGGAGCACTATAATGAGCTCTTGAACCCCCTCTCCATCGTGGTTCTATAATCCCTTGGCCGAATCCCTCAGCAACCACCTAGGGATGATCCTTGCAACACTTCCTACCCTGGACGAGGTCCAAGCTGCCATCAAAGTAATGAAGTTCAACAAGGGACCTGGACTAGATGGAATCCATGCCAAAGCCATCAAAGAAGGTGGGCCAGAGCTCCACAAACAACTCCACCTCCTGATTGTGAAGATCTGAGATAGGGAGCAGTGCTGCAAGATTTCAGAGAGACACTGATCATCAGCCTTTTCAAGAATGGTGACAAGTTAGACTGTGGAAACTACCGTGTCATCTTCCTTCTGGCAACCACAGGGAAAACCTTAGTTCAAACCCTTGCAAACTGATTCCTGCCACTCTCAGAAGAAATTCTCCCAGAACCTGTGTGGCTTCTGACCATTCTGAGGAACAGCGGACATGATCTTCACTGTTTTGGCAATTGCAAGAAAAAGTTTGTGAATAAAACTAAGTCTTTATACTTGAGTTTCATTGACCTGACTGAAGCATTCAACTCAGTCAATCATGTAGCCCTGTGGACCATGATCTCAAAGATTGGCTGCCCCCAAAAATTCATTAATATCTTGAGGCTGCTTCATAGAAACATGACTGCTACAGTAGTGAGCAAGAACAGATCCCAAAGTGACCACTTCTGAGGTCAAAACGGGAGTCAAACAAGGCTGCATCATTGCCCAACCACTGTTCTGCATCTTCATTGCCACAACCTAATTGATGACAAGCTTCCATCTAGCGTGAAGATTGAAAAGCTTCCTGTTCATTCTATAGACAATCTCTGGAGACTGAAGGCTAAAAGCAAGACCTCCATGACCTTGATCATGGAGCTCCAGTATGCAGATGATGACAAGGTTGCTAATCTTTCTTCTGCAGCCCTTCAGACCATTTTAAGCAGCTTTGCTGAAGCATACAAGAATCTTGGCCTCACACTGAACATCAAAAAGACAAAGGTGCTCCACCAACCCTCGCTGATGGGACAATCTCCATATACCTTCTATTGAAGTCAATGGAGAACTTCTGGAAAATGTAGAACACTTGCCATACCTTGGAAGACATCTTTCCACTGAAGTTGATATTGGTGTGGAAATCCAGCATTGTCTGAGCTGGGCAAGTTCTGCTTTTGCCTGCTTAGTTACGTCTACATGTGAATGCTACATCGAAATAGCTTATTTCGATGTAGCAACATCGAAATAAGCTATTTCGATGAATAACATCTACATGCCTCCAGGGCTGGTGCCATTGACGTTCAATGTCGACGTTGGGCAGCACTACATCGAAGTAGGCGCTGCAGGGGAGCGTCTACACACCAAAGCGGCCCACATCGATATAAGGGTGCCAGGAACAGCTGCAGACAGGGTCACAGGGCAGACTCAACAGCAAGCCATTCCCTTAAAGGGCCCTTCCCAGACACACTTGCACTAAACAGCACAAGATTTGGGGTTAAGAAGGAATTTTCCTTGGGTCAGATTAGCAGAGACCTTGGGCTGTCTTTGTCTTTCTCTGCAGTATGGGATATAGGCCAATTGCAGGCTTTGAACTATAATAATGTTGAATTCTCTGTGCCTTGAAGTCTTTATATCATGAATCGAGGCCTTCAGTAACTCAGAGGTTAGGGGTCTGTTATAGGCATGTGTGGGTGAAGTTATGTGGCTTGCAATGTGCAGGAGATCAGACTAAATGATCATGATGGTCTTTTTCTAACCTTAATCTATGGATCATCTAAGAATCTTAGATTTCAGGTGTGTGCCTATTGTGTAGATGCAGCTGGGGAGCAGAATAATCTTGAGCCATGGATGAATCATGTGCTGTGGGAGGCTATCCCCTGGCATGACTGACCCTCTCTGCCTGATGCCAGCACTGGGGGAAGTGGGGGAAATCCCAGCCCTTCCATCCCACGACCATCACGTGAGCGGTTGCAGCGGGCATCCCTTCCTCTCCGGCAGGGGTGACTGTTGCTTGCAGAAGGAGGGGCACGCATAGGAGCAGGGAGGGCCATGTTGGGGCACTCCATTTAGCAATTAAAAATTTGGCAGGAGCATGCGGTGCGGGGGGCGTGATGCTAACATGAGTGATCTATCCTTCCAGCCCCAGAGAATCATGCAGGTAAGCAGGGGTATGGTCCTTTGCCCCCAGTCCTGGAGTACCAGTTGGGCAGTGCCCCCCAGTACCAGATGGATGAAGTGGACCACAAAGTGGCATGTTAAAAGTACCAGGAGCCCCTGCCCCCTAGTTCCGGGAAGCTCCAGATGCTCCAAGTCCCAGCTGCCTTAGCCCAGTCCTCGCAGGCTTCCCAGAAGAGGAAGACTCTGCCTTGGCTGAGGTCAGCTAGCAGCAGGAGGGGGGCCCCCAGGCAGAGCTTGGGCAGGGTCACACAAGGCTGTTTGGGAAGCCACAGTCTTCTTTCTATCTACTGCATGTACCACCTGTAAAAATAACTTAATATCTACATACAGCCTTCTAGAACTGGTAATTTATAGACTGTCGTCTTAATGACTTGTGGTGCTCAAAGTACCAAAGAAAACCTTCAGATAAAATTACTAATCTTTGTGGAATAAGAGGTGCTAGTATCTGAACTATTCTCAAGTAGCATTCAATCGTATGAGAAAATTGCTATGTCACACTTCAATTTAGTTTGGCTTTGAAAAGATAGTTTTTATAGTTTCATTTGGGAAAGATCTAAATACTCACTTTGAAGGGAATCAAAGAATTTAGACACCCTCGTGGCTTATGGAATTCTAGTGTTAACATGCCACAGAGAAGAAGTTTCAAAATTGGGATCATGGTATTGTGAGTGTTCTAGCTTCTGTCTGAACCCAGTACAGTGGAATATACTGTGAGAGAGGGTTGCTGCCCTTTTCACATTGGCTTGTCTAAGGTTTGGCCCACACAAGGCAGGTGAGTTGATTGTAGATACACAATTGCCATAGCTAGAATTACATATCGTCAATCAACTTACCTGATCATTGTCACAGAGGGACATCGACGGGAGAAACTTTCCTGTCTACCTCCCTTCTTCCTCATGAGAATGCAGAATACTGGGGCCAACTGCTGACCCCACTGAGTTCAATTTAGTGCGTCTCTACTAGGCATGCAAAATCAAACTCCGGAAGATCGACCATGACTGGGTTGATCTCCCTTGTAGTCTAGACCTACCCTATCTGTTTAATCTGTTGGAAATTTGGAGCTGTGCAAAGAGAGAAGAAGGGAGAAGCCTGGGCATATCCCAGACACAAGAAGCCTTTGGTGTGTGTTGAGTTGACATGGTGGATTCTATGCACCCTGCAGCATGGGGGGAGATGTGGGGAATCGTGTGAGATTGTAGCCACAATGGTTTGGGCTCTGGCTATTCCTGTCTGGCTAATGCTCCAGACTGTTGGAGACCATCACTAACTGGCATAGTTTTCAGGGTTAGTAAGAATCTGACCAGGGAGCATCCTGGGTTGGGGAGCTCTGCTGAGAAGCAACAGGGCTGGGAGAGGGCAGCGAGGCAGAATAAAGCAACCTTCTAGGCTGCTCTGAAACCTGCTGCCTATGTGGGGAGTGGGGCAGGCGAACTCCGCTGCCACTGTGCCAGGCCCCCATAATCCACTGGGTCTCTCCCATGCAGGTGATAGTTGGGATGATAGTATTTAAGATGCCACAGGATTCCTTGTTTTCGCAGATACAGATGAACACAGCTATCCCTCTGAGACATCAATATCCAGATTTCCATATTGTGAACTTACTGTCAGTAGAGGTGTACTGATTTGATAGTCCTTTATACAGGTGTCATGAGTTCACAAAATAGGTACAGTCAATGTAAACATCCCTTCACTGCCCCTCTAATGAGCTTCCTTCCTGAGTGATCAGTTCTGCGGGTGAGAGATTAACTCAAGTTCCATGGCCATTCAAGCCTTGGGCTCTTGTTTTCCATGCGCACTGAAGACAGGCTAAGAAATAATTGGCTTACACGTTAGCCAAGGAGTCTTAAAATAGATGTTAGGCAGAGCTTTCAGACTATAAGGGTAGATGATTTCTGCAGTAGGCTTCCAAGGGAGGCTGTGGAATCCTGCCATTAGGCATTTCCAAGAACAGGTTAGACAAACATCTATGAGGGATAGGCTAGGTCTGTTTGATTCTGATTCAGTGCAGGTGGTAGCAAAGGGGGCAGTTCCCCCTGGCCCTTTTGAAAGGCTGTGGCAGTGCTGCTCTGGCTGTGCACAGTTGTGAGGGAGTGTGGGGGGGCAGTGGTGTGGGCCCAGTGCTGGGGTCCAGGCAGTGCTGAGAGCTAACTATAATTGGCCCTGCCCCTTCTGGGGAGGGGAGCCTGGCTCCCCTCCCTTATTGCCCTAGGCCCTGGGGAGGCTGTTGATGCTACTAAGAGGGCTGGACCAGATGGCATCTTGAGGTTCCTTTCAGCCTTGTGTTACTCTGATTGTACATTAATGGTGGAGCTAAAGCAGACCAAGCTGCTAGTGAACACAAGTTCTGCTCTCCCACTCTTCTACCTATTTGTGAAACTGAGCTCTACACAGCAATTACTGGCTGCCTATTGGCTATTGTGGTTAAAACATCATCAAGGGCAATGTGCTAAAAAGAACCTATAAAAAATGGAACGTGGTCATCATTGTGGCCAGGCAAATTGGTGAAGGAATTGATCCAGCTGACTCTGACTGTTATAGTGCTTGAGGAGTGCTTTGCAAAATCTATAGACCACGCAATCAGCTTGGGGTTTGTGCCCTGGTTTGTAAGAGTCAGCCTGGAGGTTGGTACCCGCATTCATGAGCCTCTTTAGACACCAGCAGGCACAATGCAATTTCTGAAATATTATCATTGTGATGTAAAATATAATCTAAATAGTAATCGTGTTGAATATGCAGGGAGGATGATGGCGGTGGTATCAGAATATTAGTGAGACAGGAGTGGGTGACGTCATGGCTCTTGTTGATTCAATGTCTGTTGGGGCAAAAGACAAGCTTTTTGAGTGTATGCAGAGTTCTTCCTCAGGTCACTGGCCCACTGGGATAAGTCACAAGCTCTGTGTAAGCTTGGAAGCATGTTTCTGTCACCAACAGAAATTCGTTTAATAAACGCTATTGTCTTACCCACCTTCCCTGTCTAACCATGTCAAATAGTCAGTCTTTGATGTCCTATAGATCTTAACATAATGAAAACTGCAGCGATGCAGCAAAAAACAGATAGAAGTAAAATATAATCAAAACCTATTGAGAGCTATCCGTGTCAATATCTTTTTTTTTAAACTGCTTTTTAAAATGTCTGTAGCTATTCGCATTATCTAAAGGAAATAAACTGAACATTATTCTTCTGAAATGGCTTTAATAAAGCCTGAAATGATGTTTTCTTAAGCAAATGCTTCAGATTTCATCTTGTATGAGACAATAACTATGACAAGAAAAAATTGTGCTTGAGTGAGTTTCAGCTAAAAGGTCCTGGTGGGGTTCAACTGTGTTTCTTTTTTTGACAGCTCCTTAATACCAAAGACACAGAATAATCTGTTTTAAAATATGCAGCCTTTTAATCTTTGCCCTTGGTTTGCTTTTTTTCCCTGTCTTTTTGGGTCCTTAGCTTCCATAAAAGGACCTGACATAACTTATTGAAAAAAGTTTTAGACATGATTACTTAGAGTTTAGAGAAACTCTTTAGAAATAGAATCATCTTCGGCAATTTGAATATTGCAGGTTTTTTTAAAAGATATTCTCTCTTGTGACTGTCACTGGTACATGGAGAGATGGGCTTTTCCTAAAGTGGACTTCGAGGTGTTTGCACCCTGTACCTCAGCAGATGACTGAAAGGCTTTGGACTTTGACTCTGACCTATTAAAATAGTGACCTGGGTGCTCTTGTTACGTTCTCTGGGAATTGTTTCAGAGGAAGAACCAGTGCCTTAAGGTTGCAGAGCTGGCATGGGATGGGTGAGCCTCTTCAAAAATCCTGTTTGAAAGAGCACATCTGTGACACAAGGCACACCAATTAAGGCCATGAATCCTAGGAGACCCTTCTGTCACTTTCACAGCTGCTGAGAGGTATGAACAAGGCCATCACCTTCCCCTCTCAAGTGGATTCATCTCTAGGAGGATGGGTAAACTTCCACTTGAAGCAGAAGATGAAAGTTCCTAGGAGGTGAGGATGAAACTGAGAAGGGCTCACAGTGGGCAGATGAAAGGAGTCTCTGTAGAATGGAGTAGGGAAGGTGAGTAAGTCTTGATTGACCTGGATGGTTGCTCCTGGGTCTATGGCATCTCCTGTGGGAAGTGGGCTATGCTACGCTGGAGGGAAGGACATTCTCATTTCTTTAATTGATCCTTCTTGAACAAGGGCTCAGAGATGTCTTGCTCTCTTGGAGCTTGATGGTTCACAGCTCCTCCCTTTCACATCCGTAATTGACAGTGGAGGCATTTGGGGATACTGGAGGATGCTCTGTTTGCACCCTCGCCAGATACTAGAGAACAGAACAGAAAGGAATATTGTGCCCAGGAGAGAATTCCTGGTTCCTGGCTGGCTTTTCTTCTTTTCCATACCAAAGATTAAAACAGAATGACAAACTGCAAAATGGGACAAAAGTCACTTTATCATGATAGGCTGTTGCCTGGTGGATGGATGGAGGGTACAAACTCATCCATCCATCTGTATGCGTGACCATCACTCCACAGGATCCTATAACTGAGTTGACTAAAGAAGCCAAGTCTGCATATCCTACTTACATGTCATAGAAAGGAATAGGAGGTAGAGGACATTAATAATGTCAAAACAGATTTAAATAAAATTTGCATCCGTGACAACAGTATACCAAATGTGACAAACTAGGAATGTAAGCCATATGTAAAAAATATAAACCAGATGTAAAAATGGCATCTTACTGATTATTAGAGCCATCATTCATGTAGTAAAATACTCTGAGAAGACTACAAAGTGACAAACATGATATGGGGAAAATACGTGATTTTTCAGGATGGAGAAGACTTTCCTGGATATGGTGCGGTGAGGTAGTTGCTTTCCTAGGTTCTAGAACTAAAAATGCTGGGGGATACTGTCATGTCCCCTGGCTTTAAATGGTTTCCATCAAGTACAGGGTTTAGTGTTTTGGTTCAATGTCTCTCAGCACTCCCCCACGCACAAATTGTTTCCACATCCCTGAAAGTCTTTTGTTCCTTGAGGAAAAGTTTGAGGATACTTTACAAGCAAGGGTTTAAAGTTTTATGTAGCACATGGGGAAACGGGGGTGCTGATGGAATTATTGGGTCCCTGGGCAAAGTGCAGGAGCAGATGGCTCTGGTCCCAGAAGGCGCAGGGCTTCAGGTGGAAGGGGCAGGGCTAGGACAGCCAGTCTTGAGCACCACTGGGATTGTGCCGCACCCTCAGCCAGCCCTCAGAGCTGTCTTGGGTGCACAGTGAGGTGTCTGGCTGCTGCTGTTGCTGCAGTAGCAGTGAAGGTATCTGGGAACATTAGCTCTTTTTTTTTTTTTTTTTAAATCACTGGGCCCTGGGGCAGCTACTCCATTTTTTTCCCTGCCCTCCCCCGTTGGCAGGCCTGGGCACACATCTCCTTTATCATAATTTCAGTTTTAAAGCAATCAAAGCTAAAAAAGAAAATAATTACTCTTCAATCGTTATATATTCTGGTAATGACTGTGGTTGATTGTGGGACCCGTTCTATGCGCCTCTAATAATTGACAATAAACTCAGATGGTAAGTGTGGAAGGTATGCCTGACTAGGAAATTAATTAAAACATCCATTCTGGCCTGTTTCTGTGACATCAGCTTCTAAGAATAAGGGGATTTCAAAGGTGGCAGGGTCCTTTTGAAAAGGACCCCATCTGGACAAGCCATATGGGAGCGAAAAGTGGCAATTTCGAAGAGCTACTGCCAGTGGCATGCTAATGAGACACTGAATATGCATCTCAGCGCCTCGTTAGTATTCTTCAAAATGGCCACTAGCATGGCTATTTCAAAAATTTCTCTAAGTGTAGACATGGCTCAGGAGTAAAACTCCTTCCATGAGGACAGGATAAGACAATATTGTCCTAGGATAAGCCCTCCAACTTTGAAAACCAAGGCAGATCACCAGTCAAACACTAGCTTTCTCTCATCAGTTATGCAGTGCCTTCCCCTTTCTCTCTGCTTTTGACTTGCTTCTTCATCTCCTGTTTCATTAGATCTCATTTATTCCTTTTATAGTGCAAACATTGCACAAGGCAGTTAGGGCAGTTTTGAAGGCTGGAGCCTTGTTCTGTACCAGCTCAATGCATTTGACATTGACAGTTTTCTTTGATTCCTCACACTGAATAGATAACCAATATTTTCTTTTTCCCCCTGCAGTGAGTCATTAAAGCCCTAACTTTCAGAGGATGGGTTGTGCCTTCACAGAGGGAATAGCTTTTGACTCATTAAACTGTACTGGGGATTAGGTAGGAGGGTTTTTTTTCTTTTCTTTTCAATATGTTCACTAAGTCATTGCTCATTTTTTAGAGCCAAAACTGAATTGAAGTCATCTTTTGAAGTGCTGAAGTGTTCAGAAAACGTTCCCCTACTGTTCACTTTTGTTCTGGGTTTTAGATAAAACATATTAAAATGTTAGGAATATTAAAATGTTGCAGTATTTTTGCTTGGTCTCAGAAGAGAAGGTGCCTGAAATCTTGTGAGGATGACCACTGGGAAACTTTTCTAGCTAATATTTCAAGACTCAGGCACCTGTACTTACGGACACATCTTAATTTAGCCAAAACGTGTGTGTGTGTGTGTGTGTGTGTGTGTGTGTGTGTGAGAGAGAGAGAGAGAGAGAGAGAGAGAGAGAGAGAGAGAGAAGTCATTTGTCCACTACCTGCTCAGATACCCAATGGTTTCCAATCTCAATCACAGGTGATCTTCAAAGAATTCTTTAAAGAAAGTTGGGTTAAATTTGGGAGTTATTCTTTATGATGTATAAAGAAGACCTGAAAAGTTTAAAGGGGGAAGAAGTACAAGAAAACAACAATGGTCTGAGTTTCTTTACAGCTTTGATATGAACTGATGAAATTTCTACAGAAGAACTAGGAGTCAGTAATATTTCACATGAAAATCTCTGGAAATGACACATTCAATCTTTCTTCTTTTCTGGAGGTTGCGGGGGAGTTGGGGCACCGCTTGGGATTCTGAGGACATGTCAACTTTGCAAAATGAATAACTGTAGTTATTGAATCATGTGTGCAAACTTGGCTCCTTGCATTGGCAGCGCATGTCTTCACCATGAATGTTTGTATCATTCATATAGGGGTGCAGGGGGATAGCTTCTGAAAGCCAGTCTCAGGTGATGTAAACGACACATATTACTCTGACAACATTCACCTGATTATATTGCCCACGACTTTATGCTGCTTGGGGAGATGGTGTTGCAACAGCTGTATAGCGTGGCACTTATACTGGTGAGAGCCAAATTTAAGTGAAGAGACTTCCATACAAGGTCATCGCTAAAGGAGTGTGGGCCCATGGCAGTCACCTGTATGAGGTCTGCCCCTTTACATTTTTTTTTATACAGGTGAAATCTGGTTATGGTGGATTTCAAGGGCAGCTGCTACCTGCTGGTGAAATATTAATTAATGCCTACCCGTATATTCGTCATGTTACTGCTTTTTTATATTTATAATGAAGTTCCTATAATTATAAAAATCTCACTAATCATGATTGGGGTCACACCACTTAGATTCTGAAATCCACCTTCCTGGATTTCCTTTCAGCAAACTCTACCAGATCATGACAATCCATGTTGGGTGCGACTTCCTTCTCATGGACAGAAGGGTAAGTCCACCCAGCCTTTCTTGAGACATAATTGGCTGTGGGTGGTTCTTGAGAATTTTTAATTTTGGAAAACGTCGGTGAAATCCTGTACCACATTTCTGTGTTTGAGAAGAAACTGCAGTGCAGTACTTGTTCCTTCCGGGATGAATTCTCCTATCCTCTGAAGCTATATTGTTTCCACTTGTCTCTGTGCCTGCTAGTGCTAGCTGTTGTATGCTAGCTGGGGTATAAGTGTGATGGAGTGCCTGGTGACGCAGCAGAGGGCAGGCATGAGCAGGGCAGGCAGTTGGAAGAGCTGAGTGGTGCTATGCCATCCTCACCTGAACCACCCAATCTTCCTCTCCTCACCCACGATCCCGTCTCCCCCCACCCTACGTCACTCTCTCCATTAATTTTTTGACTCCTAATATTGGTCCCTGCCCGTGAAGCATTCGCGTGTCTGCCTCCCCCGCCCCACCCCTTCCAGCCACCCTGATTACATTCTCAAATTGTCACCACCTGTGTTTCACAAACTGTACCAGTCTCTGGGCATCTGTTGCTCAGCTCCTTTTGTCTAATGGGATTGTGGTTGACATAAGCTAAATTGTGTTAACTGACGCTGAGGTGAATTTGCAACAATCTCTCTCAATGGAGTCTGAGTATTCTAGACATGGTACCTTGTTCGCTGGTTAGCAGAACAGAAGGAAACTGGTTTGGGGAGCAGCCTGTAACTGTGGGGTCCTTTGTTCAAATGACCCCAAATTTGGGTCACAAGTGCTACTTTGCATGCCCAGGAGGCAGATTTCCAAGCAAGCAGAGTAACTATCCAGATTATAGAGCACTTAGGTTGAGTTTTAAAGCTCCTAAATGGTGCGAATCAGGGGAAAATGTGGTGTTCTTCATAATTTGCTGGCCCTGGTGGGTGGGAAGGTTGTGGGTCCCTGAGCCCTGGTACTGGGGGGAGGAGGGGCTGCTGATGGAGAGCTAAAAAAGGCAAGGAAGGTCCTGAGGCAAGGGTGATCAGGCTGGTCCCCCTGGCCTGCAGCCTGGTGGCAATTACCAGCCCCAGTGCTGGGGGAAAGGTGAGAAAAGGCAATGGAACTGGGGAAGCATGAGGCACTGGGAGACGACAGTTTTGGGCTACAGCTGAGGGGCCCTGATTGAAACTGGCTGCAGGCCCTCACCTGTTCTAGAAAGGGTCCCCTGTGCTGGTGGAGGGCCCCACTGCTGGAAAAGGGAAGGGTCCATCCCTCTAAAGGAGAAGCCTAGAAGGGCAGAGGCAGGCCAGGTCAAATGGCCTTGGGTAGGCTGCTGGGTCGGCACTAGTGATGTGGCACACAAGGAACCCCTGGCCACCAGCAGGCAGTGCTACCAGCTGGGAGAACATAGAATTGGTGATTTGAGCAGCTGGAGCCACTGGGCTGCAAGGGGTAAAAAAACAGAAATAAAGGCAGGGAAGGGGGGCATTGACCCCTGTTGCCAGCCCCTTCCTGCCCCCGACTCCACTACATGCCTGCGTCAGCTGGGGCCATATGGATGGGAGGGCTGTGCTTCCGCAGCTAGACCAACATAGTGCAGCTTCCATCAACTTAACCCTGTACCGTAGACAGCAGATGTGTAGTCAGTATTCACAATTCATGCAGAGGATGTACTTGTCAGATGGTAATGTCTTTTGCAGCTGTCTTCCATAAGATACTAGAATCAAATGACCGGCAGATCCGAAACACAGGGCCAAATTCTACATTAGCTTACTCCTACGAAATCTCATGAATTTCTGTGGAATTTCACAGGGGTAAATGAACTCAGAATTTGGTTCCGAGGGTTTCAGACAGTCTGACTGAAAATCCCTCTTGCTTCCAATTTTTATTTTCCTGTAATGTGGCAAATTTTTCTACATCTCCTCCAATTCCTATAAAGATTTGCAGAAAAGGCAAAGGACATATTTCTAATTTATAAAGAGCAGGTATGTTAGAGACTTACTGAGAGGAAACTGTCCAGCTTTTCATAGATATAAACTGTGAGCATAACCTGGTCTCTAACCCCGCTTCAATCACCACCTTTTCCACCCAGACTTCACAGGACATCTTGAGTGTTTTTTAAGTCTCTGCTAATATTGGTGCAAGTCATAACTTCTGAGGAGTTAAACTAATATGACAGGTGAATAATTTCTTTATCTCCTTTCCTTAAGCAATACATTACAACAACCCTGGTGTAGTAATTAATGCTTTTCAAGGCTTCTCCTTCCTCTACCTTATTATTTATTTATGTTCCTTGTCTACAGTCAGTATATTATTTTGGAGAGAGGGAATGATAATTGCTGTGCAAATTACAAATTCCCCTTTGTGGAAAAATAACTACTGGAGACTGTAATTAAACACTTTTGCATGATTGCCTTGAAACATAAAAAAACCCAGAAGTCAACCAAACAAAATAGATGCAAAATTCCTAACAATGCTAGAGGAAATGTCACCATGAAAGGAACCAACTCCACTAAATCTAGTCATGTACCAGAATGACTGAAAATTGATGCAAGTTGTCTCAGCACAAAACCACCCAAAATCCTATTGTGATATCAGAAATGTTCTAGTTTATTGCAGTTAAACAAAGGCTATGTCTACACTTGCATTCCTCTTTCAAAAGAGGCATGCAAACAAGGGAAATTGAAAATGCAAATGAGGTGCAGATTTACATAGCTGGTGCCTCATGTGCATATTATTTCAAAAGATGCTATTTTGAAAGATATGCAAATGAGGCGCCAAATCTGCACCTCCTTTGCATTTTTGATTTGCCTCATTTGCATGCCTCTTTTGAAAGAGGAATGCAAATATAAAGACAGCCGAAAAGTAGTGTAGCTTTGAAATCACTGTAACTTTGTGTTGCTCCAGCAATGTTATAAAGTAGTCAGAAGATGGGGCCAGAAGTGGTCACTGACAGCCTAGGTTAAAAGACACAAATGAGACTGGATACTACAAGTCAGAGTATAAATAAAAGGTTCACACACTGCTTTGCACAGTGAAGAAAAACACAAAGGCTACGTCTATAATTACTCAAACCTTCAAATGGCCATGCTAATACCCAAATCAAAGAAGACTAATGAGGTGCTGAAATGCATATTCAGCACCTCATTAGCATGCCACCAGTCGTGGCACTTCGAAAGTGCAACAGTTCGCTTGCCTGCAGCTTGTCTACATGGGGGTCTTTTTTGAAATCCCCTTATTTCAATGTTGGCAGGGTCCTTTCGGAAAGGACCCCCATGTAGACGAGCCATGGGTGAGCGAACAGTGGCACTTTCAAAATGCCACGGCTGGTGGCATGCTAATGAGGTGCTGAGTATGCATTTCAGCACCTCATGAGTATTCTTCGATTTGGTTATTAGCATGGCCATTTCAAAGGTTTGAGTACGTGTAGACATGGCCAAATAGTTGAATATTATTGTGCAATTTTCTGATATGCCCTATTATGTGAGACTGAAATGGACCCCAAAGTAATTCACACCATTTCATTATTGGTTGGAAAGAACTGATATTCCACATGAAAGTCAGTAATAGACAACCAGTACAAATAAACCAAAAATGTTCTTTGTTTACCTAAAACTATCTAGGTTAAAAGAATCCCAGAAGTATGCATCAAAATATATACAGAAAGAAGAACAGATGACTACTGATACTTTTTCTCATTAGTGTGCATCACAAGGATACTGTTTGATTAATAATGTACTCCTATCTAGAGAAATCTGATTTGCGTTCATCCTGATTCAGATCATTGTAGCCAGACACAATCCCCCTGCCCTACTGCATCTTGCCCCTTTTAGGTGCCTCTGAGTGCAAAGCAAGAGCACAGTCTTAGAATGTTTGAAAGCACAGATGTGCTTATCTCAAGCCCAGTCTTTTGATGCTTCAAAACACAGATATGCTGTCTCAGCATGACCCTGGACTGAAGAATACATACAAGGGGGCTAACAGGCTAGCTGTTGACCCCAGGGCCTCAAACTGCCTTTGGCTGGTACTGATAATTGATACACCCACACTTCGTCCTAGAAGAGGAACCTCCCGCCCATAAGAAAAGAATGTCCTGTTTTAATGATTTAGTTATCTCTATCTTACAAGTGTAAATTAAATTGCAACTGCTTTGTAATAACTGGCATCACAAAGACAAACCAGCATATTTGGTACCTTTAGATAAGGAAGAATGTGCGTGACCCAAGGGGTATAAAGAAGGGCCCAGCAGACCACTCTAACTGAGCTCCCATTACCTATACCTGTTGGTCGGGTAAGGTCTTTGCCTCTTGAGGACCCAGGGGACGCCCTCCTCACGTTGTTCTTCCCGAGGGATTTGGTGAATGACGTTGGCTACGCCAGAGTCGAAGGATGCAGGGGAGACAATTATACCTGCAATGTACTTTTGTGCGCATTTAATAGTAAGAGCTCTTTATCATCCTACTAGTAGTTAAGAAGATAGAGCAATAAGCTTGTAACCATTAAGATTCTTGTTTCTGCTTTTAATAAATAGCAACCATTTAAGCTTTCAGCCTGACTCCTTCCAGTTACTGTAACTCGGCTGAACACAAACAAAGAACCTTAGCCATTTGGCTATATCAGCCTGGTCAGTGGTAGGGTGCAGTAAAAGCTGAATGCTGAGTCATGTCGCCTCCACGGGGCAGACTCCTGGGGCACCCGACAGCCATCCTGGCTGCCCGCTGAGAAGGGACAGTCTGTCCTAGCAGTTAAACACTCAGGTGAAATAAGCCTCTGCACCAACATTTGGGGTACCTGTCAGCCACACATTGGCTGCCTGCTGTGAAGGGACTGCCTGTCCTAGCAGTTAAAGACTTGGGTGGATCTCTGGGGCATTCGTCAGCCATTCTGGCTTCCGCTGAGAAGGGACAGTCTGTCTTAGCAGTTAGACTTGGATGTGATAAGGCTCACAGACCACTCATTACCTGGCCATCGGCTAACAATCATGGAAGGCTATTTATCTGAAGACTGCATCTTTACTCTGAAAAGTTGCAGTGTGAAAACAGCAACTTCTTACCTAACATATATTTACAGAGTAATAGCTGTTTATCAGAACAGCAAATGTTTACATTGTTTTGATTTTGTGAAGCATACAGTTATATTTATTTCCTTTCCATGCACAATCAATAGAACTGGTTACTACTTTTCAACAGTTATTTCTTCAGGATCATACTGTACAGATGTCAGAGAGGACAAAACTTCAAGAAAATGAGTGGGATTGTCTTGCAGAGATGAAAATTTGATTGGCTTGTGGAACCATTGTTGCTTAATGATCATTCCCAAGAAGGAAGGAACCCAGCTTGAACCTGGAAGCCCTGCTTGAGTTTGCATGGCTGGTTGTTACAGAACTGCTTTGTTACTTATAAACTGGACTAATCTGATGAGGAACAGTAAATCCTTTAATAGCCGTTTTAGATTCAGCTTCATTGGTTGCCAAAAAAAGGGGATTAGGAGGCTAGATAAGCCCCTTTACCTACCAACCCTCAGCGGGTCCAGAATTTTGAGAGAGACTGATGTTATAGCCCCTCCACTGTCCCAGCAGGACTCTGTTTTGGAGTTCACCATGACATTTTTCCAAGGAAGAGTAGTAATATAAGAAGGCCCAACAGCTCCATACAATAGGAAGGAGAGACTCCTCAAGGGTTGCAGGAAGTTCAGCAGCGTTAAAGGGCTTAGCTAAGCTTCTCTCACCCTTGCTGATTTAAGTCTATGAAGGTGTACGTTCCTGTCAACACTCAATTTCTGTCCTCCCTGCCCCTCCCATAGCAGTGGTCTGAGTAGCCTTGATGAGATCAGCTGTTCTGGATTCTGTGAGAAGTTTTATGGGTTTGGAAGTTGACTGGGTTAGTGAATGGGAGACACGCAACTGGGGCTACACAACAGGCAAGCTCTGTAATGCTCATCTAATCATAGAATACTGGAAGTGGAAAGGACCTCCAGAGGTCTTCATGTCCAGTCCCTTGCCCTCATGGCAGGACTAGGCACCATCAAGATCATTCCTGAGAGCTGTTCATCTAACCCACCAGCTATTATTATTTTATCACAAGCCTGGTGAAATTTGGTGTCTGTTTTAAAACTCGGCTGCCCAAGTCATTTGGCTTTCTTGAGAATTTCGGTTTTCATTAAAAAAAAAAAAAGTACATTTCTGGCCTTCCGGGTAATTGAGACAAGCTTGAAAACATGACCACTAAAGGCTCAATGCCATAAGGCAAATAAGAGCCCCACATGTATTTAAAACAAACAAAAGCACACTTGTTTAAATAAGATCTCATAATTTTTTGAGGCACAAGGTGTGATTTCCTTTCCCTGCCAATGGTTGAGGTTGGCAATTATTACTGTATTGATATCACAAGTTATTCTTCTCAACTGCTCAATGGATTTTTAGCATCTGACATCTGTAAGGACCCACAGCTGTCCCATCTTTGGCCATGAACAAAGAAGAACCCAGTTTCTCCCCTCAGCCCCTCCCACCCCATGTGGACTTATGAGTGGGGAGGGACTATAATACTAAGCACAGAAGAAAGTGGAGATAGTTTTATAATTAAAGCAGAAAAGGAAAAATTAGCTAAATAGACAAGAGGTAATGGGCATTTCCTAGGTTTGGAAATGTTAAGAGTTTTTTGCAAATTATAGTTTAATGGGGAACTTAAACTTCTGATAACAATAACAAGGAAAAAAAATCCCTTACAATTGGTTCTCAGCCACCACAATGTGCACATTGGGAGCTCATACAGTCTTAGAGACAAGGATCACTGACACATGTTATAGAATTTGTTGCGCCTTGTTTGCAATTAGGCAGATTGTGGCTTCCTAACTTCTTGCAATTGGGTTTTAATTCTGATTTGTGTTTTTGGGTGCTTCTGTGTGAGTAGAGCTGCGCTTTTGCATTTCTCATGCAGGAACCAGTCAAGACTAAAACATAAACAAAGTAAACAATTTGTGTTCACATGAGATTCTGAAGGGGAGCGGAGGATGAAGGATTAGTTTGACATTTTTTCAAGTGTCAAAATAGTCATTTTGCAGTATGATTCATATTGAATATTGCTGATGCAGCCTCCTTACCTTAATTCTTTCTCTCGGATGCTTAATAGTATATAACAGAATTTTAGTGCAGTGTGGATGCCATGCATAACCAGCATGGGAACTGTGGCTTGTAAACATGAGTTAGTGGAAAGAAATAATGGAAGACAGTACAGAGGTTGTTTTGCACTAAAAACAATATTCTGATTCTCTGTTTCTCGAAGTGAATTGAATAAATCTAAAATTTGGATATTAGTATCTGAATTTAGCAAGAACTCCTTAATAGGAGCTCAGTTTTCCCCTGCTCAGACTTGTTTCTAGAGCCTTATTTCATTGCTGTCCTTTGTCTTCTAGGTACAAATTAGAAGAATATATTTCTAATTGCCTTAAATTCTTTTTCAAAAATAACTGACAGCTTGTAGAGGATAAAAGCAGTCTGCCATTAACATAAAAATGTTGTTTACTATGAAGCAAATTGTATTGTGTCAGGGCCGATTAGGGAGGTTGTAGCTGATGTAAGATTTTACTACAGGTTGAACCAATCTATTCTGGAGCTCTCTCATCTGGCAATCCATAACCCAGCACTATTTTTGTCAGCCAGATGACCGCTTAGCATGGGTATAGCTAAGTTTACCACAGTCCCATAAAGTTTGTTACAGCCCCCAGTCCTGGCTTTCAGTATTTTACGCTGTTATTTAGTTGTAACCTACCCCTAAATATCTCCTAAGAACCCAGGAAGCAGAGGAAGTGTTGGTAATGCTACAAGACAATATTGACCTCCAGTGGTCCAGCAAATTCTCTCCTTTGGCACTGGTCAAGTCCCAAGAGTGCTAGTCTAGAGAGGTTCACCCTGTATTTTAAGTTACAGTTTTTTCATACAGTCATAGTATAGTGTCTCTCCTTTACAGTATGTTGGCCTCTTTTGTTCACAATTTTTAGAAGAATTAAGAGTTTGAAACTACGTTTGGTTTATTGAAATTCCACAAATTTAAATGGATTCTTGTAACAATTACCTGAAATATTAGCATTCATATTTTCTTTAAAAAGCTAGTTTGTCTTTAATCATTTTAAATTAAAATGTTAACAGAAGTAATGCGAGAGCTGAATGTTTCACTTCTATTTTGATGGAAACTTTCTAGAAAGGCTTGGGGATTAGACTGAAATTTGCTTTTTGTGTGTGTGGTTTAGTCCATCCTCTTTCACCAATTCATGCCCTTCCTCTCTTCACTGTCTTTTCACTGTCCCACAGTTTCCTCTTGTTTGCATATTTTCAACCATTCCTTGTGTAGTACCCAGAAGCACTGAGACCTCATACCAGGGTGAGTGAAGTCTCTGCTCTATAGCCCCAGCAGTGAGCTAGTGGGGCTTTAGCTTGTGCAGTAGAGTGCTGGGCTTTAGTCCCTGGGATTCCAGGTTCAATCCCTGCTGCTAGCAATCTGGTGTCTGTTGATGTTCCACTTGGAATTGCTTAATGTTATGGAAAGGCAGCTGAGGTGCATGTGCTTCAGATTATTAAATATTTGATTGTTCCATATAATTGTAGACCACTTTGTGATGCCAGAGGAAGTCTGCCTGATCAGGGCCTTCACAATTTGGCCTAGTACGTTTATACTAATGTAACAGTGAAGACATAGAGGAAGATGATCTAATGAAGCACTCCGCAAGTTCTGTAGTTCTTGGAAACAGTTCATATTGTGTAATTTTGTGAACCCTTATGTTGGATTTTGTGAATTCTCATGTTGGAAACACAAAAGTGGTCCATTTTAACCCATTGTTATACTCCATATGTAGCATGTTGTTCAAAGGACCAATCGTGCCTCCATTTACTCCTGTCAGACCATGGCAAGCACCAATGTTAAGCGTGAGATCAGTATGGAACTTCTAAGGTTATGCTGAAATACTGGTAAAAACAAAGGAGATTCCATTTAGATGAGGTTTACAGGTTAACCGGTTACACATAACATCCCTCTCCTGTACCCTACCTCCCATCCATTCTCCACACCACCACTCCCAGCTCGCTCCTGCACCCTACCTCACATCCAGACCCCACCCCAGCTCCCAACGACACACTGAACTCCTCTCTTTTGGCCTCACCCAGAGCCTAAAGGGATCCCCACGAGAGTTAATCCAACTTTGTGGGTGAGCCCTGAGCCTCTTATTTTCTGCTGTTTGGCTGAGTGCCATGTTTAGAAGTTTTTCTTCATGATCTTCTCACTTGGAGGCCAGGTCAGTGATGGCTTGTTTGTTTTATTTTTTTATTTTTCTTCTCATTTGTGTGTAATCCCCGATTGATATTTTTCCCCCATGGGTCGGTGGCCCGTTACTCTTATTTTACACTACAGACCACCCAAGGGTTACAGTCATATGAATTTATTAAATGCCATTATTGGATTAAAGGAAAAGGGGAACTAGCTTTCAAGCACACACCCCCACACACTCATCCCCTCCTCCACTCATATACTTACACGTCAACTCACACTGGTGAAGAGTTACACAGGGACATCGGAGGAAGCCAAGACATAGCAGATCCAGTGTGTCTGGCTGCAGTCATTAATCCAGGGCTGTAAGCTGGTTGTACAACCCCTTTGTCAGCTTTTTCTCTTCTTGTCAGTGTAGTAATTGGGCATAGTCATTACCATCCATTCTGGGGAGATGGGGGCGGGGGCAGGGCCCTGGGCCACCACCTGCCTCTCCAGCTAGCTGAGATTAACTCCTGCAGAGAGAGGTGATAGGTGCAAAGCTATAGGAGTGTGGGTTTTTTTTTTTTTGTTTTTTGCTATCTTGTATACGCTTCAGTCCAGTCTCACTGCTCCAGGATGCTGTACGACCATGAGTCATCACCACTGTCCCAGGACTTTGTATAACCATGAGTCATCAGCTAACAGCAGATGGGACTTTGATATTCACTTGACTGGGCCTCTTCCTTGAGTGGATTCTTCTGCAGGATTCAGCTCCTATTTTTTTCTGGCCATCAAGGTCCTGGTGGCAGCTGGTTGTCCGGACAGGCTGGCTTTGAGGACTGATTCCATTGCACATACAACCACATTCACGCTTTCCTCACTCACACAAAGCAAAGCCCACTTCAGAGGAAGAAATTGGCTCATAAAACAAAACACAACCATATAGAACACAACCAAAAGCTACATCTACAAAACAAAACTACTTTTACAAAGCTTACAAAAAGTTACAGGTCTTAAAACTAGCAACAACTGAAAGTTACAGAACTTACTTCTGTATTGTACTGAAGTGAGCAGAGGCTTTATATGACATCCTTGACCTAAAAAAGGGTCCCCACCTTGCTTTAATCTCTGTTCCATCAACTGTTTGTTCCTTCAGTCTTAGTCAAAAAAAAAAGGAAATATGCAGTGGAATCTCTAGTGCAGGGGTGCACAAAGTGGAGGGTGGTCCCCTTGGGATGGCATAAAATGTCATGATTGACTGCTGGGTCTCAGGATCAAATCTTTCATTTAAAATGTTGAAATATGTATTACTGTCTTTTATATATGCTTATTCATTTGTATATACTGATTAATAAAGATTTTACATTCTATGTACTTATTTTCTTACCTGTATGGAAAAGGTTTTCTTTTTTTATATGAACCTAACCGAAATTTCTGATGGTTTGGATTGCAGTTAGCAGGTTTCCCCTCACCCCATGTAGAGACAGAAAGTGGGGCCCAATGTAAAAATTTTGTTCACCCCCTGCTCCAATGTGTACTCCTGAGCTGTGATTGTGTGATTCTGATCAAGCAGTTAAGCATCTATCGTCATTTATTTACAACACTTGGATTGGGTTTGCCCTTGAAGACTTTATTATTCAGTATTTTCAACTGGTTTTTGACAAAACAGATTTTATCTGTTAACTATTCATTAATCAACATACTTAGATAAAATGGAAACACATTTTTCTGCCATTTTATGTTAAAGATCTCCTAGCAACAGAACTCACTTGAGATAATTCTTGACACCAAAGGGTTCTGTATCTAGATGACTTTCAGTTGCCTGAATATAAAACAAAAAAGTAGTCCTGTAGCACTTTAAACACAAACAAAATGATTTATTAGGTACTGAGCTTTTGTGGGACAGACCCACTTCTTCAGATCTGGAAATTCTGAAAATCTGAACAAGTGGGTCTGTGTCACAATAGCTCATCACCTGATAAATCATTTTGTTAGTCTTTAAGTGCTACAGGACTGCTTTTTTTGTTTTGTGAATATATAAATTAACATGGCTACCTGTCTGACTATTGCCTGAGTATAGTTGCTCGAACTTTTTTGTTCTATGTTTGTTTGTTTGATTTTCACAGTGGAAGGAATTTGTTTAGTTTCCTCATTCTCTTGACAATAGTAACAAAATAATATAAACTATGATAACTGCATATCATTGTACATTTAAACTGAATTATATAAAGGAGGATCAATTCCTCTCTGACTTGTGCACCAGGATGGTATAGGTGGAGTCCAGCAACTTCTCAGTCTGAAAATTCATCTTCTGTGAAACAGACAGATTTTCATTCAGGCTGGTCACCCATCACATTATTTATTATTAATCAAAACAATATTTTATGGTTTAATTAATGGGCATGAAACAGACATAAAAACACCCCTGATCCACAAACCTGCCAGTCAGCACTTTAGTGGAGCAGGCCATTCTGTTAATGACCTGAAAGTTTGCGTCTTCCTGAAGAGGAGTTTTCACAACAGTTTGGAAAGAGGCTGATGAACTCTTTTATATTCAAATTTGACACATTAACACATCGTTTGAACCTGGATGGGAATTTTCTAGGTCATTATAGGGGCTATTATGCATACTTGGCTTTATCTAATTCTTGACTCCCCCACCCCTCTACTCTCTGATTTGCTCACCTTGATAATATTTTTCTGATTTGTCAACCTTGGTTACTATTTTTGGTTGTCTGTGCCTTAAATATTGAGTCTGTTCTGGTATGGCTATGATCCGAAGAAGTGGGTCTGTCCCATGCAAGCTCATCACCTAATAAATTATTTTGTTAGTCTTTAAAGTGCTACTGGACTGCTTCTTTGTTTTGATAGCATACAGACTAGCACGGCTTTCTCTCTGTTCCTATTCTATATTTTATGGGTGTCACCCTCATCCAGAGTGTTTTTTGATCAGCCATTTCCAGTGTGGTATTCTGGTGACCTAAACCCACTTCCATGGACATCAATGACTTCTCTCCTTCTACTGGGGAGACACAAGGCTATCAGAGTCCCCAGAAGTTCACAAGCAGATGCTGCTCCAATCATGCCACTATTAGCTTTCTATCATTTTTATCAAATGAAATTCTAAAGATGCACAAAGTAACTTGTGGATACATTGTTTATGGAGTGCATGTTATATGATCTTGAAGACCCTCTCTTGCTGCTAAACACATGATCTAGTATGAAAAGATTGTTAAATTAGGTCTGGGCAGACCTGATGAAGAGTTCTGTGTAACCTCAAAAGTTTGTGTCTTGTGCCAGCAGAAGTCAGTCCGATAAGTGGTATTACCTCCCATACCTTGAATCTCTAATGTCCTCTGGCCAAAGGCACTAGAACAAAACTGCGTTCAGGAAGAGAGCATATGTTTAACTTCCCCATCTTCACTTGGCTATTTATTTCCATATGCATTTCACTGCCAGTTATTCCCGGTTGCAGATGGCTTTATTAATTAATGATGATTTCAAATTTTATATGTTGTTTAAGAGGATCTTTTTTGACCACACATGGAATCCTTTTTGGATTAAAATGACTATTCATCCGCAAAGATTAGCAGATGACTACAGGGAGTGGGCTACCCTGACTGCAGATTTCTAGTAATAGAGGAGCACGTAAGAAGAGGAGCAGTCTCTTTGCTTTGATGGATGTTGATTTGAATTGTTTCTGTAAAATGGCAGTGGGGCAAAACAATTCATGTTGGAATTAGTTTTAATCCTCTTTCTGGTTTTCATCTTTTCAGTAATTGCAGATACAACACGCGTGCCTCCTCGGACGAAAGCAAATGCTCTGTTTATGGGTTTGGTCTCTTTCACCATATGGAAGCATATATTAATGTCTGAGTCTTTCATCTCCTTCACTGGCACATCTCTAATGGAATTGATTTAGGTTTAACAAAACTCCAAATGACAATCAGTGATGTTTCATGGGGAGATAATCCCACCTAATTGGCCATCTGCAAAAGATGAAGTGCTAGTAAGTCTGTGCCATGAGTGTCATGCTAAATCAGTGAACATAAGAACATAAGAATGGCCATACTGGGTCAGACCAAAGGTCCATCCAGCCCAGCATCCCATCTGCCGACGGTGGCCAATGCCAGGTGCCCCAGAGAAGGAGAACAGAAGACAATGATCAAGTGATTTATCTCCTGCCATCCATCTCCTGCCCTTGTTCTGAAGGCTAGGGCACCATACTTTATCCCTGGCTAATAGCCATTTATGGACCTAACCTGCAAAAATTTATCAAGCTCTTTTTTTAAACCCTAATAGAGTCCTGGCCTTCACAGCCTCCTCTGGCAAGGAGTTCCACAGGTTGACTGTGCGCTGTGTGAAGAAAAATTTCCTTTTATTAGTTTTGAACCTACTACCCATCAATTTCATTTGGTGTCCCCTAGTTCTTGTAGTATGGGAAAAGGTAAATAATTTTTCTATATTCACTTTCTCCACACCATTCATGATTTTATATACCTCTATCATATTGCCCCTCAATCGCCTCTTTTCCAAACTGAAAAGTCCCAGTCTCTCTAGCCTCTCCCCATATGGGACCCATTCCAAGCCCCTAATCATCTTAGTCGCCCTTTTCTGAACCTTTTCTAATGCCAATATATCTTTTTTGAGGTGAGGAGACCACATCTGCACGCAGTACTCAAGATGTGGGCGTACCATAGTTTTATATAGGGGAAGTATGATATCTTTTGTCTTATAATCGATCCCTTTTTTAATAATTCCTAACATCCTATTTGCCTTACTAACTGCCGCTGCACACTGCGTGGATGTCTTCAGAGAACTATCCACTATAACTCCAAGATCCCTTTCCTGATCTGTCGTAGCTAAATTTGACCCCATCATGTTGTACGTGTAATTTGGGTTATTTTTTCCAATGTGCATTACCTGACACTTATCCACATTAAATTTCATTTGCCTTTTGCTGCCCAATCACTCAGTTTGCTGAGATCTTTTTGTAGTTCTTCACAATCTGTTTTGGTTTTGACTGTCCTGAACAACTTGGTGTCATCTGCAAACTTTGCCACCTCACTACTTACCTCATTTTCTAGATCATTGATGAACAAGTTGAACAGGATCGGTCCCAGGACTGACCCCTGGGGAACACCACTAGTTACCCTCCTCCATTGTGAAAATTTACCATTTATTCCCACCCTTTGTTTTCTGTCTTTTAACCAATTCCCGATCCATGAAAGGATCTTTCCTCCTATCCCATGACCACCTAATTTACATAAAAGCCTTTGGTGTGGGACCGTGTCAAAGGCTTTCTGGAAATCTAGGTATATTATGTCCACTGGGTGCCCCTTGTCCGCATGTTTATTAACCCCTTCAAAGAATTCTAATAGATTAGTTAGACACGACTTCCCTCTGCAGAAACCATGCTGACTTTTGCCCAACAATTCGTGCTCTTCTACGTGCCTTGCAATTTTATTCTTTACTAGTGTTTCTACTAATTTGCCTGGTACTGATGTTAAACTTATCGGTCTATAATTGCCAGGGTCTCCTCTAGAGCCTTTTTTAAATATTGGTGTTATATTGGCCGTCTTCCAGTCATTTGGTACCAAAGTGGATTTAAAGGATAGGTTACAAACCACTGTTAATAACTCCGCAATTTCACATTTGAGTTCTTTCAGAACCCTTGGGTGAATACCGTCTGGTCCTGGAGACTTGTTACTATTCAGCTTATCAATTAACTCCAAAACCTCCTCTAATGTCACTTCAATCTGAGTGAGTTCCTCAGATTTGTCACCTAAAAAGGCTGGCTCAGATTTAGGAACCTCTCTAACATCCTCAGCCGTGAAGACTGAAGCAAAGAAATCATTTAATCGCTCCGCAATGGCACTGTCTTCCTTGATCGCTCCTTTTACATCTTTATCGTCCAAGGGCCCCACTGCTTTTTTAGTGGGCTTCCTGCTTCTGATGTATTTAAAAAACATTTTACTATCGTTTTTTGAATTTTTGGGTAGCTGTTCCTCAAAATCTTTTTTGGCTTTTCTTATTACATTATGACACTTAATTTGGGAGTGTTTATGTTCCTTTCTATTTTCCTCACTAGGATTTGACTTCCACTTTTTAAAAGCTGCCCTTTTCTCTCTCACTGCCTTTTTAACATGGCTGTTTAGCCATGGTGGTTCTTTGTTAGGTCTCTTACTGTGTTTTTTTATTTGGGGTATACATTTAATTTGGGCCTCTAGTATGGTGTCTTTAAACAGTTTCCATGCAGCTTCCAGGGATTTTAGTTTAATTACTCTACCTTTTAGTTTCTGTTTAACTAGCTTCCTAATTTTAGTGTAATTCCCCTTTTTGAAATTAAATGCCAGAGTGTTTGACCGCTGCGGTGTTCTTCCCAAGACAGGAATATTAAAAGTTATTATATTGTGGTCACTATTTCCAAGCGGTCCAGTAACAGTTACCTCTTGGACCAGATCCTGCATTCCAGTCAAGACTAGATCGAGAATTGACTCTCTCCTTGTGGGTTCCTGTACTAGCTGCTCCAAGAAGCAGTCATTTAAGGCATCAAGAAATTTAATCTCTGAATCCCGTCCTGAGGTGACATGCACCCAATCAATATGGGGATAATTGAAATCTCCTATTATTACTGTGTTTTTTATTTTGATAGCCTCTCTAATCTCCCTTAACATTTCAGCATCACTATCACTGTCCTGGTTAGGTGTGGTGACTCCTTTTAATAATGTTTACTTCTGTGCTATGATACATACAAAAAATGCTTGAATTGTCTTCTCACTTCCTAATCCTTAGTTTTGGCACCTTCCAGCCTACCTAAAATAGTTTTTATAGATATACTGAACTGCTGCTTTGGACACCTCTGCTTACCTGCCAGTGGTATAGGGCTAGCAGCAGGCCAAGTCCTCATCGTATTATATACGGTGTCTCCATGACCTTCAATAGTAATGACACTGACTAACCCAAGCTGTACAGTTGCCTGTTGAATAATGTTAAGAAGAACTGAGGTTACATCTTGTCTTAGCTGGGAATTCTGTGTGATCAGGAGAGAAGTCCTGCCTCCACATTGCCTAGTTAGGCAGGTTGTGCTGCGCTGACCATGAGAAAATATTAACCATCCACTTCAGAATTACTATAAAGTACATACAATATATTTATGTCTATCTGGGCACAACACAAGGTAGTTCCGTCTCTCAAAGTCATTAAATGAGTTCATGCTGATAAAACTTGTAAGGTGGGGAGGCAGCAGTATCCCAATTTCATGAAACGGAAACAAAACGACTTGTTCAAACTTACATGGAAAATTTTGTGAGAGAACTGAGCTCAGATTTCTTGAGCCCAAGCACAGTGCTTGACTCATATCTTTTGCATCCCATTTTATAAATTATGATGATGCCTCAAAGATTTATTTTCTCCCTTTTTAAAATGACATATCAAAATTCATATATCCATTTAACTAGCACATTTAAAAAAAAAAAGCCAGTACTCAGCTGGTTTCCCACTCCCCCTCAGTCAGTCCCATGGCTGGGGCTGCCCAGGTGCCACTGCTCAGTACCAACACAAGTAAAGCTCTGCATTTAACAGAATATAATTTACCCCTGGGGAAAAAACTAACAATTTCTGCCCACTCTGGAAAAAATAATTAATTGTTTAGAACATTAACATTCTTCATTCTTCTATCTTTCCCTAAATTTTCTTACCTTTTTGTATCCTTTTCTGTTTTGGCTCATTGCATGTTTTTTCTTTTTATTGCTACAGTAGAGACATTTTGTTTTATGGATAACTAAAATATTTCAAGGTGATCAAGGATTTATACAAGTTTTGGTCTTTTATATACATTTTACGTGCAAAGCCAGAAGCAAATACTTGTGTGAATTTACTGTGTATATATTTAAAATGAAAAATATATCAATTACATGCTTGTATTACAAAAAGGAAAACATCCTTCCTTGCACCTGCTTGCACAGCTTTCACCGGCATCAATAAGGATTTCAGACCAGATTAGGGGAGCACATGGCTCTACATAAATGACAGATTTGATCACGATTGTAAATTGTTCAGGACACAGACTCTGTCTTACTATCTGTGTGTGCATAGTCTCACACAACAGGGCTTTAATCCTTAACTGATCCTGTGGACAGTGCTACAATACAGGTTATGCTTAATGATAAATGAGTGCATTGGATCTGTGCTAGATGAGGCTGTTTTAAAAATAGACTTAAAATTGCTGCTAAAGGATTGTATTGTTGCTCTGATAGTAAAGGAACCTAGTGCAACAAATAAAGAACATACAGGGTGTGCATTGATCCTGTAATTCGTTTTTGTAATGCACTTGAGGACACAATGAAATTAAAGAGTCAGTTTATGCCGAAGAAACTCAGCATGCTTGAATCTGTTCAAAAGGCAGTATAGAGACAGTGTGAACTGAAGAATGTGTTTTGCTTTTAACTGAGAGGCTGTATCTGATAATAGCTCTGGTACTGAAGTTCTAACTGTAACAGACCGACATTATCCTGAAGAAACTGTGCGGAATTAAGATCAATGTCACCACAATATATTAGCCTTTATAGAATTATGGTTAATACTTATCAGGTATATTTTGCTAAAAAGCGGCTCTGTGTGTGTGTGTGTGTGTGTGTTGCTTTGGCACTGTGTACCTTTTCTAGTAGGGAGTGGGAATGCTAATGTCCTTCCTTCGTTATCCGTCCTTTGAAAACAAACATACCCGCGTGCATGCGCGTACACACACACACACACATACACACACACACAGAGTATTCATATATTAGTTCAAACTAGATGTTCGAGGGACCAAAAGATAAAGGGGTTTTGAAATAAACAGCCTAGTTTTAAACTGACCTAGTAAATGGACAGGGCTCCTGGTCCCTGGAGGGTCCAAATCTTTAGGATAGGATTAGATGGACTGGGCCCGACTGCTAAGGAGCTGAAGTGAGGCATTTAACTACAGCAGCTGCCGAAATCCATGTTAAGATGAACTTTTTAACATGTATTGCATATAGGTTTGTTGTCTTTAATGTTCTCTGTGTAGTGCTTTTTATCTAAAGAATAAGTCAGCTTGCATAGGAAGCACTGTGTGGGAGCCTGTAATTGTAGCAATTACACTCTCTGATGAGAAAGCAAGCAGGTTGTCTTTTGTGCTGTAAAACACACAGTGAAGGCAGCACCTGAGGAGGCTGGAAATAGTTCATCTTCTATCTATATTTGTTTGATTTTATGACCTTCCAAGAAACCCAAAGCAAAACAAAAAAGAATATTTCATGTTATTTTTCTAGGGTCTATTTGTCATGGTGTTCTGGGGACTTCACAAATAACATTAAACTTCCCTGTACTATTCACTCATGAATGGAATTTAAAATGTTGGTTCCAATAAATACTGTAGACTTTTCTGGAGATCCATATTCATTACAGGAATTTTGTGTCCGCCTCCTTTTTCTTCTTGTGTGTTTGTATATTTCCTTTTGGTTAACATTGAGTAAAATAAAAAAAAATCTCCCATGATATAAAACATTAAACTAAAAAGTGAAATCATTCTCAGATATGTGAAACTCCACCATCTCTTCACAAAATTTCCCTGGCCTGTCAATCATTTAATCTCTGTGCGTCTGTTTTCTCACCCTCTCTTTGGATATGTCTACACAGCAGCCTTATTCCAAAGTAAACTGTTCCAGAATAGCTTATTTAAAAATAATGCTGCTATACTCAGAAAAGCATTTTGAAATAGCACTGAGCTATTTTGAAATATAGCAGCTACACACACACAGAGCCTATTTTGAAATAGAACAATTGGACACACTATGGCTTATTTTGAAATAGGCGCCATTCCTCATAGAATGAAGTTTTACCCATTTCAAAATAAGGCTACAGCTATTTCAAAATTATTTCAAAATAGAGGTTGCGTTGTGTAGATGCTAGGATAGTTATTTCAAAATGACTCTGCTGTGTAGACCTACCTTTTGTCTATTCGGCCTGTTTGTGCTGTAAGAATCTTCATGGCAGTGGCTCTCTCATTATGTACTTTTCCTAGTGCACTAGAATTACTTTTATAGTTTGGGGCTCTAGGCACTTATTTATTAATAAACTGACTCGGCTCTTTAACATACACTTTTTAAGGGAAACGTAACAGAAAAGGTCTCTACCATCTTAAAAATGACGTCCAAAAGAAGCTTCTAATCTGGGACAGGTCTTAAATTCAGATAGGAACTTTATTGGTCAGGATGATGAGCAGCCTGGTGGTTTTAGACTGGGGACAGTGAGCCCTTTATGATCATAAACAACAAGGCATTTTTGTCATACTTGAACTCTAAGCTGCACCTGACATGACTGACAGTGGCTATTGCTTCAATGACTCAGACTGGTTGGTTATTATGTTGTCTATTGCCCTCCAGTGGTTGAAGTCATAAGTAGAATTTCATAGAATTTCAGAGGGACAGCTGTAATAACAATGAGGAGCCCTATAGCACCTTACAGACTAATGGATTTCTTAGAGTATAAGCTTTTGTCGGTAAAACCCACAACATCCAATGAAATGAAGTAGAACTACAAAGGCAAGGTAGGACAATGTCTGCAAAAGAAAGAAGTTACTATCCATTGTACCTTAGAGCGATCTGTCAGGGTGATTATGGCTATTCAACATAAACCTTTAGAGGAGCACTTCAACCTCCCTGGACATTGGGTAAAAGATTTAAAAGTAGCCATCTTGCTACAAAAACTTCTAAATTCTGTTACAAATGGAAACAGCTGAATTAGAGCTCAGTTGCAAAGCTATGCTAACAAACCTCAAAAAGGCACTATGTTGGTAAATACTCCACAGAGGCAACTTCCCCATGAGAGAGATCCATATTTCCCCATCAGCTACAGTGAATAGCTGAAATCATCCTGACTGATCACCACAAAACAAAGCAAGCACTCCTGTAAAGCCTCAAAGACTAACAATTTTATTTATTAGGTAATAAGCTTTCACGGGAAAGACCCACTGTTTCAGATTCTGGAGCAGAACTGAGAAAGAACTGCAATCAGTGAGATAAAAAGTAAGGAGTGGAGGCAGGTGTCAGATATTCATTGTAACTGAGGGAGAGAGAAAAAAGAGGGAGGGAGGAAAACGGAAAAAGGAAAGAAAACGGAAGAGGAGAGGGGTGTCATTTATCATTAAGAGGACCTCTGGAAAGAGTAAATTAAGTGTGATGTGGGTCATCCCTGCAAATATCAAATGCAGGAAAATTGTCCTTGTAAAATTGAGATCCTTGAGTTCCCAGTTAAAGGTATCAAACGAATTCCAATTCAGAAGTGTCTCTTTGTAATCTGGTGTTAAAATCTGCTTGTAGCAATCCACAAACTTTTAAGGTTTTTTATTGTGTCCTGCAAGATTAAAATGCTCAGCTTTAGGTTTATGTGCATTCATATTCCTAATGTCTGATTTGTGTCTGTGCACCCTTTGTTGTAAGGACATTCCAGTTTGTCCAATGTGCGTGTCAGAGTGGCACTGCTGGCATATGATGGCATATATTGCATGAGTATGAGCCCTACATGTTATGGCTGATGTAGTTAGATCCAGCGATGGTGTCTCTAGCATAGATATGTGTACAGAGCTGGCAAAAGGGTTTGTTGCAAGGATGGGCTCCAGGGTTAGTATTTCTGTGATATAGGGGCTCTTTTGCATACTTGGCTTTATCTAATTCTTGGCTTCCCCGCCCCCACTCGTCTACTCTCTGATTGGCTCACCTTGATAATATTTTTCTGACTTGTCAACCTTGATTTACTATTTTTGGTTCTCTGTGCCTTAAATATTGAGTCTGTTCTGGTATGGCTATGATCTGAAGAAGTGGGTCTGTCCCACAAACGCTCATCACCTAATAAATTCTTTTGTTAGTCTTTAAAGTGTTACTGGACTGCTTTTTGTTGTGATATGATGTGTAGCCCTATCAATCTGTTTCTTTACTTCTCAGGGTTGGTAATGAAGTTTTACTGATGCCTGGTAGACAGCTTGAAGTTCTTTGTCTCTGTCATTGGGATTGGAGCAGGTACAGTTGTATCTCAAGGTTTGACTGTAAACAATGGATTGTGTGATAATGTCCTGGATGGAAGCTGGAGGCAAGCAGGTAAGAATAGCGGTCGGTGGTTTTCTGGTATAGAGTGATATTGATTTGACCACCAGTGATTTGCACTGTAGTGTCCAGGAAGTGAATAACTGATCACCCTAATTTACAATGCATAGTAAGGTGTGGTTGTAAAATGGAAACCAGTTTGCTTGGTTTGTGTAGAAAAAAAATTCAAAAAATTCAAACCTAGAAAGACACTACAAGAAAATCATATCAAATATGAAGAATATCATGGACAGCTATATGTGGGAGAATTTAAAGGACTTAATAAAATTTTCTCTGTGCAGCAAACATTTGTCATCAAACTGCAAAGGGAGCATGAATGGTATGACGAAGTTTTATGCATAGAGTGAATTCATTGAAAAAAAATTCAGCGTCATTCAGAAGGCAGGTTTGTAAAGGAGTGCCTGGTTACAGCTACAGCTTTACTGGTACCAAGAAAACTGAGATTATTTGAGAGTATGAGTTTATCTTTCAGGACAACATCACATAGTGTTCAGGATATGGCTCAAGATATTGAAATGTCTCTAAAAGATTCTGCAGCTGATTTTGAATTCTACTCTCTGGCTGTTGATGAGAAGAGAGACATAAGAAGAACAGCCCAAAAGGCTATGTTGCTATGTGGATTCACACCAGGTTGAGATTCAAGAGGACTAACTTTCTTCAGTACCAGTGCATGACACTGAAAGAGGTGAAGATATTTTTGAGACATCAGCAGTACACAAACTTAAGTTATCATTTGATAAATTGAGCAGTCTTAGTACTGATGGTGGTCCAGCCTATGGTTAGATCTCAGAAAGGATTAGTTGCCCTATTCAAGAAAGAAATAGACTGTGTTGGTCTCGATCCAAGTAAGTTGATTGTGTGTCATTGCATCATTTATTGAATCTGTGTCCACAACCCATAAGACTGACCAGTGTAATATTGACCACAGCATCAAGCACCAACTTTATGTAAAGTAGAGGATTAAACAGCTGTCAGCTTAAAGAACTATTGGAAGATCTTGAAGCAGAGACTGCTGACTTTGTTTATTGTTGTGAAGTGCGATGGCTGATTTGAGAGGGGTACCTTGATGAGGTTTTATAAACTGAGGAATGAAGTGAAACTTTTCATGGAAAAGGGAAAACCAGTGGCTGAGCAGAGCGACCCCAAGTGGCAGTGTGACCTTGCTTTCATAGTTGGCATTACTCAACACTTGTCAGAGCTCAGTGTCAAATTGTAAGGGCCTAACCAGCTTATTACTACCTTCTGGCAAACATCAAAACATTCAAAGCTAAATTACAGCTTCAGCAGATGCACCTGGAAAAGGACAACATGCTGCATTTCTCAACTCTTCAGGAATAAAAAACCTACATCAACAGTAGAATATGCCAGGGAGTGTGCCTTTTTGATTTGCTTCCCTCTTCTGTGGACCCCACTGATTTTTTTTTCCTGCAGGTCAGTGCCCACCCCCCAATCCAAGGACAGTTCCCCACCTCTGCTCTAAGGTGCTACAAGACTCCTCTTTTGTTAAAGAAGATTATAACCAATGAGCATAGGTAGGGAATTGTGCATCATTGCTGAGAACTTGAAATACACTGTCATCACACTTTCATCTCATCATTATCACCCTGAGTTACCCTGGTGACAAAGTTAAAATTCCACAGAATGGTGGTACCACTGAGGCTACATCTGCGCTAGGGGAAAACTTCAAAATGGCCATGCTAATGGCCAAATCGGAGAATACTAATGAGGTGTTTGAAATGAATATTCAGCACATCATTAGCATGTTGCCATCCACGGCACTTCAAAAGTGCTGCATTTTGCTCACATGCGGCTCGTCTACATGGGGCCCTTTTCGAAAGGACTCTACAAATGCTGAAATCAGCTGATAGGAATAAGGGGATTTTGATGTTTGTAGGATCCTTTCAAAAAGGACCGTCATGTAGATGAGCTACGTGTGAGTGAAACGTGGCACTTTCAAAGTGCCATGGCCAGCAGCATGCTAATGAGGTGCTGAATATTCATTTCAGTGCCTCTTTAATATTCTCTGATTTGGCCATTAGCATGGTCATTTTGAAGGTTCCCCCGAGTGTAGACGTAGCCTGAGTGACTCAAAAGTACTAGCCACTGTAATCTTTAAATAAATTTCTATATTGGGTGGATTAGTCCCTCTTACTCCATCAAATTCTCACCACTGTCCTATATTTAACTAAGAATATTTTACATTATTTGACTAATAAAAAATGAATAGGGAATAATTTTCTTTTTGCAAAGGGAGTACACATTTAAACTGCAAAGATGGAGGTTTTGTAAATAGGGATAGTAAGTTTGTCCAATGTTCAACTTTTTTTTGGAAACAAAAATCTACTTCTTATACTTTAATAGCATAAATCTTTAATATTTTAACAGTATTTTTAAACAATATTTGGACTTTTACATACACATAGGTGCTTTGATTTCCTCTTGATGTATACAGTGTTATTGTAGGAATGTTGATCCCAAAATATTAGAAAGTCTGGTCACTTCACCTTGAATAGCCCCTTGCAATCTGAGTTAATTACTTATGCTAAACAGATCTGTTCCAACTTGTGTGTAGCTGTAAGACACTGATTACATTTCCCAGATCTGAAGAAGAACACTGTGTAAGTTCAAAAGCTTGTGTGTCTCCCTCACAGAAGTTGGCTCAATCAAAAATATTACCTCACTCACTGTCTCTCTAACTTTCATTCGCACTGAGACAATTCTCCATTTTTAATCCCTTGGACTGTATGCTGGAAGAATAGCCACCTTTCATTGCTCTGCAGGTTCACTTGAGAGAAATGGAAAGAGGCTGCCTGTGTGAGTGTGTGTGTGTGTGTGTGTGTGTGTGTGTTTCTTCCTACTGAAGTGTGTTCAACTGCCTGGAAAAAAAAATCATCTTCCCCCATAAATGGGTATCACTCTAGCATATAATCTTTGTTTCGCTTTAATCACCATCCTGGCAGGCTACCTCTATTGCCCTTAAAACTCAAGCCAAGTACAAAAAGTACCTAGCAGAGCAAAAAAGTAGTCCAGTAGCACTTTAAAGACTAACAAAACTGCTTTTTTGTTTTGATACTGTATAGACTAACCTGGCTATCTCTCTGTTACCTAGCAGAGAAAATTAAAAGCAACACCAGTTTTATCTGTTTCAGTATCTGGAGAGGTCTCTTGAATTCTCAGCCCAATTTTAATATTCTGAGCTAGAAGTGTACCAAGGATTCTGGGAGTCTCTCAAGACACAGCCTGCACAATGTATCAAAGCTTTACCTGTGGCTTCTATAGACCTGATAGATTTCCCTGTTGAGAACAGTCCTGGCTCTTGCCTATTATCTGTTCTGGTGTTGAAGAAAAGACTGTGCCACACTTTCTTCCTTAGCAGTCTGGAAGATGTGTAGTTACATGGCAATATATATTACATTTTATTGCCTAATTTTTGTGGGCCGAGTCTCATTTGATCCTTCTTCATGGAGGCCCAAAGGACCTGAAATACAGGGGAACTGCTGGAGTTTTGCTGCGTGGTAGGAGGTGGTACCAGGAAGAAGATGTGTGGCGGAACACCATACCACTTGTGTGCTAAGGAGTAGCATCCGTGCTCCTTTCCTTTCTGCAATACTAGGCAGAGAAATTCTGTCTGCAGCACTTGTGTGCAGGATTAGACCTTTGTTCTTACAAAATCTGAGGCCAGAGACCTCACTGTTCAGAGGAAGCTAGAAAAGACTTCTGGGCTGTCGTCTGTTCAAAAAGCTAATTTTATATACATTGTCCTTGTGAAGATAAGGTTGAAAGAATAAATTGATATAACCCAATCACTATGGCTGACGGAATTAGGAGCTGGACTTTGCTTCTGGAGCTGGTGGCATTATAGTGAGGAGGACTAGTAAGGGGCATACTCCCCAGCAAAGTGCCGCTGTGCAGCAGTGTGATGTTGCACGTGGTTTTGCTTCCAATTCCCGTGTAAGCCGTCTGTCATTACATACCATGCAGGCTTCTGGCTGGGAAGCAGCAGGTAATCTAAACCCCCTTCTGTGGTAATAGAAGTCCAAGTAGAGTCTAAGGTTCCAGAGAACCAACTTAGCTTCTGGGCTTTCTGCGCAGTCCTTTCCGGGCGTTCCACTCCCACTCCCTTTGCTCAATGGTGGTATCAGGCACTCATCCGTCTGAGATCTTCACAGGAGCCAGACTTCTCTGCTGCCATGGGTTTTCCCCCCCAGCGTGGATCCTCTCCTCTCTCTTTTGAGGCCTAAGTGTCCATTAAACGATCATCCGATGCCCCCAGTTCCACTCCTGAGACTGGGAAGATATTAACTAGGTACATCTGTAGAACCTGTGCTGTAGTATTAACTATGATCCTCCCCCCCATCAAGTGGTTGGTTTCATCATATCACAAAGACCTAAAAATTGTTCCTTTCTGTGCTGAATATATCAGATGAGTTTGGGGTATATTGCAAAAAGTACAAGGATGTTTCGTCTTCTATAAAGTCCTCAGACTGACCCTGGGTTACATGTGGGGTCAGAGGGAGGAGTGGTAGAAAAGCAGAGTTTCAGACGTTTGACAAAATTACTGAAACAAATACAGATCTGGTTCTATTAGTCAGAACCTCTGTGGGATGTGCAAGTGAGGGGAAATGCATGCAGTAGTAGCAGCCCCTTTTATCCCTGGATAATCACTGTCCTGATCTATCATCTCCTGAGGGGAGAATTCTGATCTCAGAGAGACCCTGTACAAAGCTTGTTTGTGCAGGCTTTGGCTCATGGTGCAGGATTTAGCCCTGTGACAACTACAGGATTTGGCATGATCCATTTGTATTAGCTGGGGTGATTGGGGATGGTTTAAGTGCATACCAGATAATCCTCAATATAAAATCTTGTTTGCAGCGTGATTGGCTTCTCTCCCTCTCTTCCCCTAGAGTATCTGTGTGATTCACAATTTAGCAGGTGTCTTTCCAACAATTGTGCATTGCTATCTGTCAAAAGCTGGTAAACTCTAAATGTCTGATCTGACATGACCATAGTTTTGTGGATTGTAGAATTTGGATTCTGCGTCATTTAAATGTCAGCACTTTGTAATACAGCATAATTAAAGGTTGCAAAAATACAAGTTGTCCTGCGTTCACATTGAGATGAGGAAAATAAATTCCACAAGTGATTATTAATGCATCCCCATGTAAAGAGGGTACTGTAAACTGCTAGATAAATTCATTTTAAAATATGAAGAACTATTTAATCAGAGTAAGAATTTCACATGGGAAAGGCATATTTTCACATCAGGCCTACTAATACTTTGTAAATCTAAATATATTAAATGAAATATGGAGTTTTATGAAAAAATTGCATGTGACTGATTAGTGACTTTTTCAAAAATTCAAAACTAAACATTTTTATGCAACTTATTGAGTCAAAAATGTGTGCCTGCCTTATGTTTTTAACTCTTTCCTTTAGAAGAATGAAATGGTGTGTGTCTGTCCTTTAAGCTATATACATAAACACACACACACACACACACAATGTACACACAATCTCTTATATAAAATATTTTACAATAGTTAAAATGGTAGAGAAAATGACAATTTCATTTTTTAATATAACATTTTTTTCTTACCTTGTTCTCCAACTAGTAAAAAATTCCAAGTGAGAAAATGGGCAGTGTGAGAAACTTTTCACTCTCCCGTTTTCCAACTGGTAAAAGCTGAATAAAGTAAAATGTGGGGGCAAAGGAGTTTTTGCCAAACTGCATTAAGTTTTCAGATTTTCCTGTGAGAAAATTTCAAATGATTTTTCTCAAAATTTTTAATTCTCCAGCCAGCTCTACTTCACAGGTGACAGATAACACTATTGTCCACTATGTTAATGGCAAGTAATTAAGCTATAAATGTGAACAGTTACCAGATGTGTTACCTAGAGACTGACTTTGTGGTATAACTGACCATCATATCCAAGCCAGGCTGCTGTAAGCAATTGATTGACTTTGCAAAGAACAGTGGATATTTGGAGGTCTCCTGAGAATTGTGCTTTCAAATGGAAGTTTTAACACACAGTCAAAGAAAAGTGTTATCCTTCTGGTGAGCTGTGACCAAAATTTACAGTTAGGCAAAAAAGAATGAAATTAACTTTGAGGTCTGATCAAATGCTGTCATTTAATGCTGTCACTTGCTTCCCCTGTGCTAATGTAATTCCTTTTGAGTGAAGTGCAAGGACATGAAGAGATTGGATGCTCTCATTAGAGTTCACAGCTTTCGAATTTGTAGATACGCTATTTAAAAGCTTTCATATTCTTTACTGACATCTTGATTAGAGTTAGGGTGCTTTGTGATGTTTGATTATAATTGAGATAATTATATAGATCTTTTTCTCATACTTTTGCACGTAGTTTAGCTTTTTTCAATGTCACTTTAAAGCTCAGTTCATACAGTATCCAGCTTTTGAGGGGAGGGCAGTGCATCCTTCACTTATTAACTTTCACTGGGATATTTTTCCAATGAATGTTTTTTGGTATCTGCCTTACTTGTATTTTAAGGGATCAAATTCTATCCTCACTGAACATACATGTAACCCTATTGAAGTCAAAATGGCTGTGCTAGAACAAGAGGGAAGAATTGGAACCTAAATCTTCTCCTCCGACTGTAGCTGATAGAGAAGACAGCTAGATGCATAGCTAATACAAGCGCTCTCATTCTTTGAAGGTTTCTCAAAGTGTAACACAGGCAGCAGAGCCTGTATTGATTTCTGAAGAGGCTGTGGTACTGAACCCTCTAGGTCTGAGTCCGGGTACTTATTCCTTATGCAGTGGTCAGTTAAATCATCACTAAGCTAAATCAAACATTCTGGCCAATAACTCTCAGGTTCTCAGAGATAGACAGGGAGGCACAAACTGAACGTTATGATAAGCAATATCATCCTCTGAGTCTTTCTGCTTCTCCTGATATGAACATTTTTTCAAGAAACTCATATATGTGCCTGTCTAGGAGTAATCAAGAGACAAACACCTTAATATCTTAAAATCAAATCCCCTTATTTCTGTTTCCTAGAGTTAGCTTGTATCTTCTGTTGGGGCACAACTAGCTGTTATGGGGGGGCATGCAAGATAAGACTTTGGGCTCCCCTCCTCTCACATCTCACCTCTTGAGCATTATAGCTTCCCTACAGTATATTAAAGAGCGATTAAATAAGCTGACGTAGTTTTAATTGGGCCTAGTATTTCACAGGGGGTGAAAGCAACAAGGTTCTTACAGGTACTGTTGTTTTGAGTCCCCCCGGGGGGAGGCATTCAGGGCAGGAGGTTGTGGGGGGTGTGTGCGTGACACGACAGTACCTGTAAGTAATTTAACTGTGGGGCTGAGTCAGGGGCGGGCTCAGAGCAGTGAGGTTTGGAGGGTTCAAGAAGAAGAGTAGGGAGCTGGAGATCGGGAGCTCAGGGCAGGGTGTGTGGGCGGGCTGTGTGTGTAAAGGAATGCTGGCTGGGGTGGGGGGATTCAGGAATCAGGGCAGGGGCCTGGTGGGTTTTGGGGTTCAGGAGTAAGCGCACAGAGCTGGGAGTGTGGGGGTACATAAATCAGAACGGAGCCTGGGAGCATGGGAGGCAAGGGTGCCATTTCACGAGGTTGGGGAGCTGCAGTCACACATACCCTTCCACTGCTGCTCTTCTGCTGCTGATCAGGGAGGGAGGGGAAGAGCACAGCTTCTGTAAAGTCTCCTCTCTTCTTCCCCGAGGCATCCGGGAGTAAGAGGAAGGTGCACACACTGTGCACTTTCACCTTGGGAAGAAGAGCTGCAAGTTCTGGCTACACACGACTGCAAATGAAGAGCGGCAGCACAAGAGCTGAGATGAACAATAACGACAACTGAGCATCAGGAAGCAGCAGCCTGTTTCTGATGATAGCAGTGAGACTTGAGCTTCAGAGCTGAGATTGTTTGTGCCAAAGAACAGCCAAGACATTAGATTTTAGTTTAAAAAAGTGCAGGGAAGGAGTGTGCATGTCCAAGGTCTGGGGGGCAGTTCCAGATGAGTGGGGGGGGCCACACATCCCTAATCAGCCCCTTTTACCTGCCTGGCTCCTGGCTTTTTAGCAAAGCAGCCTGCAGGAGACGCTGGCAGCTCAGCTGGGAACAGCTGCAGCTCAGCATCTCAGCACACCAGACTGGAAGCCCCCATGGCCATGGGCCCACAGGAGCAATATACCCTACATGTTCCCTGGTTACCCTCCCGTCCAGGTGTGCGTGGTCTCAAGTGTGTAGTGTCTAAGAGAAGCTGTTAATAGCTTAAATTACAATGGTGTTTCATATGACATGTTTCAATATTACACTGGCTGCCATAGTTCTGCGGAGATTATTCAGTGGGGCTACCTGTGCATAAGTACTACACAGTGTGAGTGAGCATTTGCAGAACTGAGTCATAAGTGATACTGGAGAACAAGAAGTCCTGTGGCACCTCATAGATAACAGATAGTTGGGAGCCTAAGCTGTCGTGAGCAAAGACCTGCTTCATCAGATTCAAAATATGTCTTAGTCTATAAGATGCCACAGGACTTCTCATGGTTCTCGAAGGTACAGGACTAACACGGCTACCTCTCTGATAAGTCATACTGGGAAACCTCCAGCTTTCCCTAACAGTCTATTGTTTCTATTAATTCTTCACTCCACATGCAGTTACATGTGGCAAAGGTAACTTTGCAGGATACGCAGGGTCCTTTGGTTGCTCTGCCGTTTGTGGTGAGGGAGTAAGGAACTTTCCACTGCCCAACTCATAGGAAGGGTGGCCTGAGTTGCCTCCCTGCCCCAACTCTTGGGGAGTATGTGACTGCACCCAGGAATGTGACTACCGGAAATCATGGCCCCAAAGGGGCTAGTGAGAGCAGAGTGTGAGCCCACATATGGTTTCCCTTCCCCCACTAGCAGTTCAAGGGAAGAATGCTGTACCCATTAAGGGGGTGCAGACCCTCGGGCACCAGAATGCATATGCCGATCTCACTGGAGAGATGTGGCTCTGTGCCCTCCCTCATGCAGAGCTGCATTGAATAAGTACATCCTGGCCTTCAGTAGTTCAGTTATGTTACTCCTTTTTAATAGCACATTTGCATGAGAGTGGCAAAGGTTAGAAGAAACAAGAATTAAACACTACCAGGAGATCTTGGGAAAAAGCTCTGCTGCACCCGCCCCCTTTGTATTATTTTTCTACTGAAATGCTTGTGAAGCCAACCTCAGGACTTTCCCCAGGCTCATTTGATTAGTGTCTACAGAATATTTGTGAGCACTCGCTTTCACTCCTTGACACGTGTATGTTTCAATTACAGCAGGGCTATCCTGCGACTTATGGCTCTGAATCAGAAGTTCTTCAAGGTCAGGAGTCTGGCTGTGATGCTCTGGTCCAGTCCTGCTTCTAGTTTCCAGACAAGCTGGAGACCGTTGGAGAGAGAAGAACTGAATTGGAAATATGGTCATCAGACATAGTGAGTAATGGTTATGTGGGTGTTTAAGGTGATTAATGAAGAGAGAGAAACAAATCAGATGAGATCATAGGGGAGAAAATAACCAACCCATTCCCTTTGTATTAACTAGAGAGGGACTGTTTCCAGAAACTTGAATCTGTGCATCTGCAGTCTTTGAGGAGATACACATCTGGGCTTGAAATCAAGCCATATTTCATGAAGACCTGTATTATGCTAATACTAGGGTGGCTGCACCCCCTGCTTGTCACTCACCAAACAGCCTCTCCCTTCCCCAGGAGTTGTGGAAGCTGTGTGGCCAGCCCTGGACTTCCTAGGGGCTTGGGGAGCCATACAGCCAGACCCAGGCTGGCAAGGGTCTCCTCTCACCCCCACCCTGAATCCCCTCCCTGCTTCCACTCCCCCAGGTGGCAGACTGATGCATTTACTTGATGTCATTCTGTTGCTTGGGAGGAAAAAAATTGTGCGCGCGTGCGCACGCACGCACACACGCACACCGAGAAATTATCTCGACAATGAGCCCAAATCAACATTGCAAACCTGAATATCCCTGATTCCTGGGTGAAAGGAAGGGAAGGTCTGGACCCACACCTAAATCAGAAAGCTGTGAATAGATCCTATTATATGGGCAAGATCGTGGCTGGACAAGGGAGTAGGGATTTGTGAGGCTTTTTCCCTGCCTTGCATGGCCACCTGAGCTGTTATCAGCTCTTGGCAAGAGAATGGGGGTGTCAGAGGAGAAGAACTAGGTGAACATGACAGGAGAGGGTGAAATATGCTGCATCCTTCAAATGACCTGTGATAGGCCCTGATGCAACAGAGGAGGGTTAGGGCAGAGGTGTACAAAGGAGTGGGGGGCAGGACCCCCTCAGTGTGGGCTTGAAATTTCATAAGAGGGGCACAGCACAATCAGCTGCTGGGTCTCAGGCTTAGCCATCATTACAAGAATTGAAATGTGTTACTTCTTATGTATGTGTATTCATACTTATTCACCAATTAATACATTTTTTTACATTCTACATACAGGTTGAACCTCTCTAATCCAGAATCTCTTGTCTGGCAACATCCATCATCTAGCATGATTTTAATTTGCTGGATGGTCACTTGTCATAGGCGTGGCCAAGTTTCCAGTGGTCCCATAAAGTTTGTCAACAGCCACCAGTTCTGTCTCTCAATGTTCTGTGCTCTTATTTAGCTGTAATTTACCCCTAAATGTCTTCTAAGTGACCAGTAAGCACTGGAAGTGTTGGTAACTCTGCCAGACAATACTGACCTTCTGTGATCTGGCAAATTCTCTGGTCCAGCACCAGTCAGGTCCCAAGGATGCTGGATTAGAGAGGTTCAACATGTACATTATTTTCTTATACATGCTCAAAGGGTTGTTTTTCTTATGAACATAACCACAATTTCTGGTGGTTTGGATTACATTAGATAGATTAGGGGGCTCTGCTTATTGCAGGGATAAAAACAGGGGCCTAACCTAAAATGTTTGCTCACACCTGGGTTAGGGGAAGCTATGCCTGTGAGGGGCTTCTTGAATTACTCTGCCTCTTACGAATCACTGTGGGCTGCACTTCTATTGTGAAAGGTAACCATTTATTACTGCCTGGACTCAGGATTGCTTTGGGCCAATTGCTAATCTTAAATCCAGTTCTGCTTGTTATGAAAGCTATAGAAAGGGATGAACCACATGCGCTTTTGGAACAGGGACTGCCTTTGTGTCCATTTGCACAGTGTTCAGAAGACTGCGATCTAAGGATTGATAGGGCCACTTGGCACTCCTGTGGTATAAATCTGCAATAATGATGCTGAGTTGCCTTTCCAAATATTCACGGTAAATTTGTAACCATGTGGTGAAGCCATCTGCTAGTGTAATTATCTTTTAGAACCATTATCTTTTAAAACCCCTGGTTTCCTGGTCTTGTCTTTCCTTTGGTAAGGGACAGGAAAGATTTTGTTTTTAAGGCTCCCTGTATGCAAAAGTGTTCTTAGCTTGCAACCTGTAATGCACAATTAATAGGAAAATGAGAATGAGCAGGATTTGACATTTTGCCAGATTAGCAACTGGTAAAAATATATTTACTGAGCATAGTCTATCTTCTGTTATATGGTACAAGTAATTAAAGTTGTTACCTTGACTCACTTAATATTCCTACCCAGTAGAGTTCTCTTAAATAACATTAGCAATCTAAGCACCATATGTGTCTTCTCAAAATTGCAGTTTTAATTTTTTCATGCCTTAATTCCTTTAGCAAAAGGCTACAAAACACGAAAATACTGTAAGTGACTGCCAGTGGGGTTTGGCAACGTAAAGGTGCAAAATCTATACATACAGCACAATTAGAAAAGTACAGATTTTAGTGATTTTAATAAGCAAGATGGAGTTAGTGCTCATTTGCGGACACTTCTGAATTATCTGGAACTTCCTCATCACATCCAGCAGTTTAAATGCAGACTTTGGTCAAAAAGGTAAAATGGAACCTGCAAATAGGATGACGCTTTTTTAGCTGAGAAATGCAAGGTTGGGTCAACTGGTACACTCTGTGAATTTGGGTCAAGCTTGCCACAGTGTTTTATCGGGGGGGGAAAAAGAAGAAAAAATTAAATATTTTGTTTCAACATTTTAAAACGTTTAGATTCTTTTGAGAAACATCTATTTGTTTTGAAATTTTGTTCAATGCCAGGAAAACCTCAGAAAGTTTCAAGAAACGGAACTTGACTGAAACATTTTGTTGCAAGTCAAATGAAAGGTTTTGTTCAAGCTAAAATGTATATATTGTGATGGGGAAAAGCCAGATGGCTACCAGAAAGTAATAAATGATTAATATATTAACCATAGGTTGAACAAATCCCTGTTGTCATGGCCACCAAATGCCAGTTACTCCAGGTTAATTAAGACATGTGGAGTCAATTAAGGACCTCCTAAACTCAATTGAGGCTGTTACTTCAAGACACCTTGAGCCAATTAAGGACTGTCTGGAACTAGTTAAAGAGATCCTTCTATTCAGTTGAGTAGTGTGTTAGGACGTGTGAGCTGGGCACATGCCGCAACCCCCCCAAGTCTCTGGGCATTGAGGGAACTAGTGGGGCACCTGGCGCCCACAGCAGGGCTCTGGTTCCCTGCCCTTATCAGCAATGGCAGGGGAAATGGAACAATGCTGGGGGTGGGGGCAGTCCACCACCGCACTCACTGACACAAAGCAAAGAGATATGGTTGGAGGAGCTGAGTGAGCCAGGCCTTGTTTCTCCACTTTCCCTACTCCTGCCAGTGAGTGCAGGGGACTGGATCCCCATTCCTGGCATCAGACTCCCCTGGCCCCAACTACTTCCTCCAGCTGCATCACTCGGGTGAGGGGACTGAGGAAAAAGATGATGCATGAACAGGGAGAGGTGGGAGTAGGTGTGATTGTCTAGCTCTTCCCTGGACTGGGGGGCAGTCATGTGGTCAGTGCTTCCCCCATGTCTCCCCTCAGCAGTTACCACTGTCAAGAACTGTGTGAGAACAGTGCACATGTTCTGAGGTGTCTGGTGGGAACCCAGCAGGTGCAGATGGGAAGGTCAGGAAGAACCCTGCAGGCCACACCCTTCCCCCCCATGCCCCCCTGTCCCATCATGACCCCTGGCTCCCTCCCTGACCAGCAGGGTCAGGGAAGTCAACCTAAACCGAATTTATTTTTTGGTCTAGCCATTGAACCAAGCCACCATTTAGTCACACAAGTTTAACTAAAAGGTTTGGGCTAGAGCCGCAGTACAGCAGAAGATCCATCCACTCAGGGTCAATCTTCTGGTGTTTCACTTCGCGCAAGCGCAAAATGACACTTCCAGGGGTCAACTTCGACCCCGTACTCTTCGCAAGAGGCAAGGAATGAGAGAGGTCAACCTTTTGATGTATGGACTGTCATGGAAGTTGACTACAGATAAATCAAATTTAGCTACGCAACTGGCATAGCTAAAATTGCGTATTGGCAGTCTACTTCTGTGCCTAGCATGGACATAGCTTTACCAGCACTTGGAGTACCTTTGCTGAGTACATGTGTCTCAGGGTTAGCACTCTTGCCTCCTTTTTAGTCCCCAAGCCTTTCAAAATAGAGGGGAAGATTTCAAAGGAACTCTGTGAGGTTCATCTCGAGTTGTAACCAGAACTCTCAAATTGTCTCTCTCCTTGGGGCAGTGCAATTTCACTCCCATTTCACATGCTTTCTCTCAAATTCTATAGTGACCAATGAAGCAAAAATGTGTTGAAGTCCACATTGTAAAGGGACATTTGTCCTGAAGTTTATACAGAAGCTGTGTAGGCTCTCTGTCTGCTTAAACTGGAGTATGATCAATGTTCATCCAGGCTCTTGTGTTGTGACATGTTCAGAAAATAGTGATTAGAGATCACTTTATTTTCCAGTAAGAACGTAGATAAAACTCTTGAGGAAATTGCAGACCCAGAGAACGGCTCTGGGAAGGCTCAGTGATGGCGACTTGACATAGCACCCAGAGCACAGCCCCAGTGGAACCAAAACCCCAAATAAATCTGTCACACTGAGCATAAAGCTTATGCAGTGTGAGCTCGTACGACATTCACGCCTTTTATCAATGACAGAAATGCCTAGCTCTTGTCCCTGCCCCCTGCTACAATTGTTTATACAGGGTTTTATTACAACCCAAAGTGATTTTTATTAAGTACAAAAAGTAGGAATTAAGTGGCTGCAAGCGATGACAGTTCAAAGTAACTTACTAAGCAAAACAAAACAAAACATGCCAGCTAAGCCCAATACACTATGAGAAGTTGTTACAAATCACAATGACTCGCCTTAGCTTTTATTTCAGGTAAAGGCCTTCTCAGGGCACAGCTGATCTTTTTTTCTGACCTGGGTCTAGCAGCTTCTCTCCACCCCATCCTTCGAGTTCTTTTTACTTCTAGGTGTTTTCGGGGTATTTATTTATTTTCTTTTTTTGTTGGAACAGTGTTCTGCCACCTTTTTTCTCCTGCTGCTGCCATTTTTTAAAGGCAGCTGGGGAGCTCTTGAGCCGCATGTGGCTCTTTAAGGAGCCTGCTTCTCCTCTGAGACAGACAACCTCCAGCCAGCCTCATCATGCTGCCTAGCCGGGGCACCGCCGCCAGCATCAGCCTTGCTCAGGTATGTGTGGGGCTGGTGGGGGGGCCAGGAGCAGGGAGCAGCTTGGGACCCGTGCATGGGGGAGTGGCTCAGGCCTCATATTGTGGGGGTGGCTCGGGCCCCACACTGGGTAATTAGGGATCAGCTCAGGCCCAGTTCAGGGCAGCTAAGCCACTGGGGGTGGTTTGAGCCACCATGGGGTGGTTAAGTTACCAGGGGGGCAGCTGGGGCCTAGAATGGGGCAGTTTGGGCCCCACAAAGAGGGACTACTTGGGCCCAAGGTGGGGGGAAGGCAGTTAAGCCTCTGGGGAGCAGTTAGGGCCCCACATGGGCGGGGGCTAAGTTGCTGGGGCAGGTTGGGCCTCAAGGTTGGGGGGGAAGGTTTGGGGTTTGAGTTCTGCCACCTTTTTTTTTTCCTAGGAAAAAAGTACTGTTTATTTCCATGTTTCTTTCTGGGATGGGGTGCAGCCTGTTAATAAGGCAATTGCTGTTTGCTTCCCGTCCCTTGTATAGAACTTCCCTGGGGCAGGAAGTCTTTGTTCAATTCCCCTCACTCCCTGTGGAAAAGTACAAGATTCAAGACGGATTCCAGCACTCGGTGGCATGGTCACACATGTATTTGTAGAACCAACCACAGTTTATGCTTATGGGAAAAACAAGACTATTTACAGATAATGGCCCAGTTCTTAAAGTAATCAATTTCATTAAGTACCACTCATGGTTTTTACTAGAAGACTTAGATTAATAAATAGGTTTACTCTTCATATTTCTCACTTCACAGACAAGAATGATACATGCACATGATTAGAATATACACATTTGGTAGATGATAAGCTTTTCAATAACAGGTTATATGCCAGATTTTGCAGAAAGCATATTCAAGTTACACGTCTTCAAATTCAAAAGCCAATTTCTGTAAAAGTATGAGGGTACAGCACCACAAGTTCTAGTTAGCTTCTTTTGCTGTATTATAAAACCACTACACTGTGAAATCAGAATAAAAATTGACAGCATATCAAAATTTGCCCATAAACTAATCATCTATAAGTAAACAAGTTGATCATTTATTTAACCAGACTTCAAATACCCATGATAACCGTTGTATAATGAACAGCCACAAACACTTATTTTTAGAAGTATCGTTGTAGAGATTTCACTTTCACAAACTATTTTTGTTCCTTCCTTGAAATTGTGGCATACTTAACTGCACACATTTATTGTATCATAAACTCAAAGGGGTAGCAGTGTTTGTCTGTAGCTCACAAATAACAAGCAGTCCTTTACCACCTAAAAGACTAACACATTTGTTAGGTAATGGGCTTTTGTGGGTAAATCCCGCTTCCTCAGATTTAGGAAGAATTCTTGTAGAATCTGAGGAAGTGGGTTTTACCCACCAAAGTTCATTACCTAATAATTGTGTTAGTCTTTAAGGTGCTGCAGGATTGCTTAGTATTGTATTATGTGTGGGTGCATTTCCCTAGAGAATGCATTTAAACTTGGTTTCAAGCTTGAAGATTGTATCCTGAAATCTAGTCAGATATTTGTTATCTATCTGGTTTGCTAAATCTTTGTGACAACATAAAATTAGGGATCAAAACTAGAAACGCTCAGAAGCTGTAATTATATTGTTTTACATATCTCATGTCAGAGTGCTTTGTGAGATATAGATAAGCAAAATAACTATGATAAAATATGTCTCTTTTGACTTAAAATCTTCCGTTTGGAAAATCATGATTAGAACTAAGTTTCAGAGAATAAAGAAAATTCTTGTGTATTCCTCCATTCATGATAAGTATCTAGAATAGTCTCCATCTCTGTAACATCAAATAATATAACTATATCTTGGTTTTCACCAACACTGATATTTTCAACTTATCATATGATAATGGGAAATGCTTGCAAGATATTTTTTTAAGATAGTCTTTGACTATTGCATGAAGGAGAAAAGCAGGGAAGATGCAGTACAATGCTTATGAGTGGTTAGAATTGGTGTTTAGTATCACGGAAAAGAAGAAAAGGGAGCATTGGATTATCTGAAAATAAAGCAAGGCCTTAATTTAAAACATAAACCTAAACATAGGCAATCGGAAAGAGAGTCTCTGTATTTATAGAGTCAAGATTTTGAAATTTGACATCCACTAATTGGCGAACTAAACCTGTGGGTCAGGGGCATATTGTGCATCTATTGTAAATTGTCCAATGTTACAAAAGTTTAACTCGGCTAGTTACATAAAGCTCTATGTGAAAGTCAGCAAAATTTGGAGGTGATAGACTGGTACAAACTACGTTGTGATAAAAGGTATTCAGAGCTTCTGGTACAGCCCTGAGTTGGCATGACGATCTGAAAGATTCTAGAAATGCATGAAAATGTTCATAGCTACGCTCATCAAAGTGAGGTTAAAAAACCACCCTATGTTTTGACTGGTTCACTTTAAAAGGATAAGGTTTCGACCCCTTTTGGGCCTTGCTATCAGGGAGTCACTTAAAAGGAATGAGGATACAGAGACTGGAAGGACCAAGAAGCTTTACTCTTGGCTGGTTCCCCCACCGTCTCCTATTGTTTGTCTAGTCATGAAGGAAGTAGATTTTTGAATAACTGGGGCTGGGGGGCAGAACTGAGGAGGCTAAGTAGAAAATACTGATTTGATTCTGTGGATGTTGGTAATGAACATGCTTTAGGGAGATGGACTTGATTGCAAGGGGAGTGGGGAGGAGAATTGATTTTTTTTTTTGTTTACTGGAAGAAGACTGTAAGGGTGTATGGGGCTGATGCTGATGTGGGCAGAGCAAATGACTACAAATGTGATCAGGAGGAGAACTGATTTAAGAGGCAAGGGGAATGGTTTGTGAGCAGAATAATTTGAGCTGAAGGGGTGAGCAAAAACTGTGCAGCAGAGTCCCATTCCTTTTTTTTTTTTCAGCACAACAGCTAGGAAGCCAGAGTAAGATGAGATCTCTAACCCTGAAAAAGACACAGAATTTACCTAATTTAATTTTAACGTTAATTGCAGTTGTGCATCTTCTTAAGGTCAGCAGTTCTCTACTGGTGGGTGGCCCCCTGCAGAAGGGTGCAGAATTTACTCTGGGACATCGGGACTGATGGCCCCCTGGGCAAGGTGGGGGAGCGGGAAGGGTACTGGTGCCCCTTGAAAGAACTGGGCTAGGGGCAGAAGAGGCAGGGCTGGGGCTAGCCTCCCTAGACAACCCTCAGTGCTGCTTGGATCATGCTGCGACACCCTTCTTCCCCGCCAGCCCTCTGCACTGCCTGGGGCTCTGCTAATGTGTTAGTGGCCCCATGCCCTTTTGATTGCTAGGACCCCAGAAAGTTGTCCCCTTTTCACCCCCTGTCCCCCAGGCACACCTGCTCCTGAGGAGTGAAACCTCAGGGGAGAAAAAACAAAACCACACATTTTACCCACAGCAATCAATAACTAGCAAAGCTGATTCCTCCACACATACTAGACAGTGTCCTGTGAGGAAAAAGAGAAAAGGAATGAGCTTTTACTGCTAGAAATAATATCTTTTAGTTCACTTCACGCCAATGTTGTTGTAGTATGAATTCTTATTGTGAAAGTTTGACTTACAAATGTGGATTTTTTTTGTTACAAACTGAATTCAAAACTAAAACAATGTAAAACCTTAGATCCTATAACTCCACTTGGTCCTTATTTCTTGTGTTCAGTCAACTGCTAAGAGAAACAAGTTTGTTTACATTTAGAGGACATAATGCTGCCTGTGTGTTATTTACAACGTGACCCAAAAGTGAGACCAAGTGTTTGCATGGCTCATTTTTAGCTGGCACTGTAAGGTACTTACATACCAGATATGTTTAACCATTCATATACCCCTGCGTGCTTTGGTCACCATTCCAGAGGACATGCTTCCATGCTGATGATGCTCTTCAAAAGAAAAACAGGTTAAATTAAATTTGTGACTGAACTCCTTGCAGGAGAATTATACATCTTCTGTTCTGTTTTATACACGTTCAGCAATATATTTCATGTGATAGCAGCCTTGATGGCTGACCCAGCATATGTTTAAGAACACTTTCACAGCAGATTTGAGAAAACACAAGGAAGGTACCAATGTGAGATTTCTAAGGATCATCACAGCACTCAATCCAAGGCTTAAGAATCTTACGTGTCCTGCAAAATCTGACAGGGACAAGGTGTGGAACATCCTTTCAAAAGTGTTAAAGGAGCAATATTGCAGTGCAGGTCCTACAGACCGAAACCATCAAAAGAGGGAAAATAATCAAATCTTCTGTTAGTAGCATCTGACTCAGGTGATGAAAATGAACATGCGTCCATCCATTCTGCTTTGGATCACTAGTGAGCAGAATCCATCATCAGTATGGATGCACATCCTCTGGAATGGTGGCTGCAGTGTGAAAGGAAACATGAATATTTAGCACATCTGGCACATAAATATCTTGTGATATCAGCTACAACAATGCCTGTTCTCACTTTCAAGTGAAATTGTAAGTAAGAAACCAACAGCATTATCTCCTGCAAATGTAACCAGACTTGTTTGTTTAAGCAATTGGCTGAACAAGAAGTAGTACTGAGTGGACTTGTAGATGGTAAAGTTTTATGTTTGAATGCATATTTGTACAGAATTGTAAGTTCAACTTTCATAATACAGCTTGAACTACAGTACTTGTATTAGGTGAACTGAAAAATATTGGTTTTTCCAGTGCAAGTTTAAATGAAAAACAGTGAGCACTCCACTTATAATTTTTTTGAACAAATACAATCTGAATGTAGAAAACATTCAAAATATTTAAATAAATGACACACTCTTGTTTAATAGTGCATTTAACTGTGCAATTAATCATGATTAATTTTTAAATTACTTGACCACCCAAGTTAGAATTCTTATTTATTTGGACTTCTATTTGAAATGCTTCCTCTGTATGAACATATCTCTTGAGTTGTAGGTGGGAGAAGTGGAATGAAAAATGAGTTGGAATCTGCTATATTCCATACTATTCTCAGCATCAATCATAAAAGTTGTACTTTTGATAGTGTTCTTCAGCATCTCAATACATATAGACATTCTTTAATTAAACATCACTAATCCCCTCTATGGCCTCATCCAGTTCCTATTGAAGATAATGGAAACTCCATTTGCTCAGTGAGAACAAAGGTGGGCTTTAGGTTAAATGATTAAACATAGGGAGGGTCATAACAAGGACTTGGAAAAACCTCACTCATCAGTGGATATAAGTGATGGCTCCCTCATTACTGTTAAATTATCACCTTTTACAAAATAAAGTCATCAAAATAAAAAGCCTATGTGGTTGCAAGGGGCCCATTTTATAGACCTAGAATGTGAACAAATGTAGTGCTGTCTTATTGACTCTGAAGAGGATTTCTGAGCTACTGCCCTTCACGGTACAGCAGGGAAATTGCCAACAATGGGAATGTCAGTTGCTGCTATTAAAAGCTCTGTGAGCAGCTGCGAAATTGACAAGAGCCATGACAACTTCACACTGCTTTGTCTTGATCTAATGATAAGCAGCATCAAAAGCAGATGATTTGATGTTCGCTATGGAGGAAGGGAACTCAAATTACAAACAATAGACTAGCTTCTGGGTTAATATTATTGTACTCATCTACAGAGGCTACGTCTACACTGCATTCCACTTTCAGAAGTGGAATGCAACTGAGCAAGATTGAAAATGCAACATATCATGCCTCATTTCCATAGTCTTGCGTGGTCATGCTTCCAGAAGAGGCTTTTCCAGAAGCAAAAGCAGCAGTGTAGGTGGGGTTCCTTCAAAAACAAACCTCGTTTTCCAAAAAGCCCTTTTTTCAGAAACAAAATAGGAAGAAGGGTTCTTTCAAAGACAGGGTTTGCTTTTGAAGGAACCCTGTCTACACAGCTGCTTTTGTTTGCGGAAAAGCCTCTTCCGGAAGCATGATCACATGAGAATATGCAAATGTGGCACAAGATATAAATCTGTGCTTCAACTGCATTTTCAATCTCGCTCATTTGCATTCTGCTTCTGAAAGTGGAATGTAGGGTAGACATAGCCAGAGAGGGAAACTGGCTCAGAGAACATACCATAGTAATACAGCAGATCAGTGAGAGCTGAAAAGAAACCTGTGAAACACCTAGAAGCCCCCTTGCTTCTTCTAACTGCTCCACAAGGTTTGTGCTTATCTACGGCATAAAAGGCCGGATACCATATCCAAAGGAGTCATCGGGTTTGGATCAGGTCCAATAATGTCATGTTGTAATTGGACTACATTTATCCCTGCTCTAGTTTCATTGTATTATAAGACTGATCAGTAATACTGTATTAACAATTTGACTTGTTGATTATATTTTGCCTATAAATAAGAGAAAATGTATACAAACCTGACATATGTACTGGGTCAAATGGGTCAATGCAGAAGTCAAGTATTCCTTACACATTTGCTTACTTTATATGCTCGGATGGCTACATCCACCAAGTGTAATGTCCCATTTTTATGGTCCACTGGAAAGCTGGCCTAGCTTCAAGCTCGGAGTATATTCTCTGTCATAAGAAGATTATAAATTTTCAGTTCCACTGAAAATTATTGCTATTTTACACTGAACTATTATATTATTTGCAGCACCAAGAAATCCCACTAATACAAGAGAAAATAGGGACAAAAGAAATTCTGATTTAAAGGATATACAGTAACTGCCTTCATTTGTGTTTGGAACATGCCTGGCAAACAGTAGTTGCTATTTCAACCTAAAGAATTAATAATTAAAATGAATCAACATTTCCCTTTAACATACATACACCTGGACACTACATTTGACACTGAATCACGAAAGACTGGTCTCCCTGTAGACTTTAATTTCAACTGTAAAAAACACAAGTCTGAAAATGCTTTAAACTTTATTCTGTCATTGGAAACTTTAAATTTAAAAGCAATTGCTTTTCTGGGGCACATGAAAGGAATGGAAGAGAGAATTAGAGAGAAGCAGGGAAAAGTGTACATCACTTTGCTCCAAATGCCAAGAGCATGTTAAGGGCCTAGAGACTTTCAAATAAAAATCCTTTAGCCCATCAGGTCACACATCTAACTGTACCCTTCAATTGCCTTTCCCATTTCCAGCTCCCACTTACACGTGGAAGCACGAATTAAACTTCTGACGTTTCAGAGATGTTGCAAGTGTTAGTATTAGAACTGAGCAGATTAAAAACACATTAAAGCAAAAACGCTTCTAGATGATTTTCTAAACAGTACGTAGGATAGGATAATATTTTGCACTTAAAGGCCCTTATTCAGCAAAGTGCTTAAACGTGCATCATTTTACGCATATGTGTAGTGTCATTTAAATCAATAGGAATGCTCGTGATTCAAGTTTAGCGTGTGTGTGGTTGAAATACTTGTATTGACTTCAGTGGGCTGTGGGTCAGGCCCACAGCACACTACATCCAAGAACAAGGGGCTTACATACGTAAGGGGATTTAAAGGCTTAACTACCACGTTAGGTGACCAAGTCTAAAACGTAGATCCTCCAAACCTCTACTCATCTTCTGCCTAGACCTGAAGTGGTCTGAGATGCTGCTGACAAACCCGTTAAATTGCATGCAAAGCTATTTAAGTCCTGATGCAGTGAAGCTGCTCATGCCTAGCCTTTTGCAGGATTCTCAGACTAGGCATTCCCCTGCCTAACTTGCCTGTGGGGCCCATTCTGGTAGGTATTTATGGAGGTCACCTAACAGCATATTTACTATATTGAACCCCACACGAAAGGCTACTGAGAAGATACTGCCACTCTTACCCCAAATACCATTCAAAACTCCACCAGGACACAGAAGCCCAGAGTTGAAATGCCAGCTTGGCCTCATTTGGAGCAGGAGTTGAACTGAGCTTTCCCTCTTCCCGGGTGAGTGCTCTCACCACAGAGTTTTAGGATATTGTGCAGTGGGTCTCAATCTCTTTAGCCAAAGCTGTTATTTTCTGTATAAAATACAATGTTCACTGAACCTGGGTCTTCCAAGGGTGTGCCCCAAGCTCTAGGCTATATGGACCATCTCACTCTCTTTCTGACTCAATGTTCATTAAAATATTTTTTCAGATGAGTAAACTCTAGGCATCTATTGCTCTCAGGAGGTCTGTTATGGAGCACAAATCCTTTACTTGTACATGGGGTAGCAGGAATGCTGGTCTTCTGCTTGAAGGGCAGCTTCCGAACTTCTGAGCTCCCACATGAGCGTTCTGGATTCCCGAGAACACTTATTTATTCTAACGGAAGATTTACTGCCTAGAAGTACCATTTATTCTAGATTTTTCTTTTGAAACCAGTTATCAAAGCGCATAATAAATAGAATACTTCTAGTAAGATTTTTGTACACCTTGGAAGAATGACTACTTGTGGAAGGGTCAGAATCAAGAGGGGACTATTACTTATTATTTTTAATGCTGCTGGCTTATTTAAGAGCTACAACTATGGCAGTGTGGTCAGCAAAGTGACCGGCAGTGTTCTCTGTAAGCTGTGTGCTTGAGCGGCCCCTCAGGAGATATTCAGCTGGCAGCATGCGTAACTGGTGGTGCACATCCACACATGCCTTAGTGCACAAAACAAAATTTACTCCACACATGGATGGGAAAAATTAGAAGGAACATTGTTTACTACTTCCTTTTTCCTTACCGTTGCTGCTCCTCATAGGTTCCTTCTGTTTGATATTTTACTACTGCTAATGACAAAAAGGAAAGTTTATTGCTGCAGAAGATAGCACAGCAGGGCTAACTATGGTTGTGCTTGATTCTCTCATGTCTAGCTTACTGTCAGCCACTTTGTCAACTGATTTCTGATGGCAGAACATTTATATATTACTAGGGATAATGTATGTGTCAGAAAATAATCTGATGTTCAGATCACAGGGTGAGTTTGTGTGGCTGACGGTGGAGAAAAGTCAATTTTGACGAAGGTGCTGAGTAATTGTGTGCTTTCATTGAGTGAGAACATGAGAACATAAAAACAGTCATACTGGATCAGACTAAATGTCCATTTAGCTCAGTATCCTGTCTTCTAACAGTGACCAATGCCAGATGTCCCAGGGCAAGGGTTGGCAACTTGTGGCTAGGGAGCTGCATGTGGGTCTTTAAGGTGTCATTTGCCGCTCTGATGCTTTTGTTGCTGACTCGTCTTGTGGCTCCCTGCCTGACACTGCTGAAATAATGGCACTCAGTTGAATTGGTTTAATGGCCAGTAGGGCAGCGGCAGGGATTTGGCCATTAAACCAATTCAATTGTTCTATTATTTTGGTGGTGGCAGGGCAGGGAGCTGGCCATGCTGCAGGTAGGGGAAGTGCTAAGCCCACAGGAAAGCTGGGGGGAGGGGTGGCCAAGTCTGCCCCTGCTGGAGCCGTGCAGCCCCACTGAGGAGGTGGCGGCCGTGGAGGAGCAGCAGCGTCAGCACATGCAGCTAGCGGAGCTTGTCAGGTGAGGCAGATTAATCCTGGTGGTGGGGGGCAGGGTTGGGGCTGAGGGGGGTAAGCCTGGAGATGGGGGGTTGGGTTTGTGGAATGGGGTGTAAAGCTTGGGGATAGAGGGCAGATTTAGGGACTTAGGCAGGTAAAGCCTGGAGATGAGGGGTGGATTTGTGGGCCAAGAGGACGGAGCCTGGGCATGGGGCTTGCGGCATAGATGGTTGATGCGAACGTTTCTCCTTCCTGCTGAAGAGCCTGTCCTCAGGCACAGCATTTGCCTTTTCATCATTTGCTCTCCAATCCAGGGGTGAAAGTAACAAACTTTCGACCTGGTACAAATGATCATGTGTGCTCTGTCCTTAAAATAGGGGTGATAAAAAATATGGGTATTTATAAACATTTATTAAGGACCATCTCATATTCACATGCGGCTCTTGAAGTATTGATTTTGTAACTGAATTTGAAAAAAATGACTCTTCTCACTATTTTGGCTGAGGATCCTTGTCCCAGGGGAGTGAACAGAACAAGTAATCATGCAATCCCTCCCCTATAACTCATTCCCTGCTTTTGACAAACAGAGGCTAGGGACACTTACAGTGTTTTAAATGTGGAGGATGCATTTAAGTTGAGCTTCTCTTATGGCGTCTTTGAAAAGTTCCTGTGCTGCTTGCAGGGATTTTACTTTGTAACTGCACCTTTTAATTTCTGTTTTAATGTCCTCATTTTTGTGTAGTTCCCCTTTCTAAGTGCGACAGTGTTGGGCTTCTGAGATGCACCAGGATGTTAAATTTAATTATAATTTGGTCTCTTGTTTGGAAGCAGTCCAGGTATATTTACTTCTTCAATCAGCTCCTGTGCTCCACTTAGGAACATATCAGAAACTGACCCTCTCCATATGGGTTCTAGAACCAGCTGCTCCAAGAAGAAGTCCTTTAAGATGTCAAGAAACTTTCTCTCTGCAGCCTGTCCTGTGGTGATGAGTACCCAGTCAATATGGGGATACTTGAAATCACCCATTATTATTGAGTATTTTATTGAGAGAATAAGCATGCAATTCAACGATTCCCTTCTTACCAGCATGTCTCTGACTGAAACTCCAGTTTTGAATCCAAACAAGAAGTCCTTAGTTATACTAATATACCCATTGCTATGATGGGACAAACCTCAAGTGCAGACACCATCGGCTGCACAACATGAAGTAGAAGAGTTTACTTTGGTTTGAAATTTTGTCAGCATTCAAGCTTTTATGTTGATGCAGCAGAGGCTGAAATCCCCATGTAGATAAGGCATTGGGTTTTAAGAAGGTCATTTTAGGTAAATGTTTCCACAGAAACAATGCACAAAGGATGGTGGAGGGACCATTCGCTGGTTTGAGAATTGGCTTGTTAAACCAAGTGTCGAAAGTTCAGCCCTGGAAGGGTCTATTTAGTGATCTGGAGAAAATAGATTTTTAAAAAAGGGGGATGGTGCTTGGCCCTGAGGGCAGGGGAAGTGGATTCAAGGTCCTTTCCAGCTCTATAAGATGTGTATCTTTCCCTAAATACGTTGTTGAGTCAGGAATTCACCCTTGGGTTGACGTTTCTCACTTAAGCTCTTTTATTGGAACAGAAGATGTGTCATTGACTATTTTGAAACTCTGAAGTCTGGTTTTGTCTATTTGTACAGTGTTTTTGTCCAAGCAGATGATAAAGTCTGCAATTGCTGTGGAACTGTACTGGGTCACGGAGCCCATCCTATGTGGGAATCAGGTAATTGGCTGGGTTTTCCCTTGCGCACATTGCACCGTGGTTTGCAGATGTCAACTACGGGGATGTGCAAAACTAAGACAAACTTGGCGCACTCACGGACGCGGATCTGAAGCTCACTGTCAAGCACCAGCCGCAGCCACCCCAAGCTTGACAACTATTCGGCAGATGGGCGAAGTGGAGGTGAGGCTGCCCGGAGGCCAGATTCTGCCGAGGGAGCGAACCCCAGGAATGTGGACCGAGGGGGCGTGGCAAGGAATGGGGGCGGGGCGGCACCTTTGTGCGCTGATTGGCTGACAGGCTCCATAAAGCGCCAGCCTGCGGCGGGGAGCTGCAAACTTTCCGTTCCTGGAGGGGCTCTCATCCTTCGTGGGGTAGCGGCCGCTAGTCACTTGGGGGTGCGGCGGGCCGGGCCCCGTTCAGTCAGTGCTCAGCAGCTGGTGGCTCGCGGTAGTTTCCCTCCTCCCGCCTTTCCCCGGGCTGGTCAGTTTCTCTCCCAGCCGCCAGCCCGCGAGTATCTGCACTTGTTCTTGGACCGCCAGGGGTTACTCCTCCACAGCCCCTTGCTGAGGGGCGAAGGCAGGACTCGCCCCCCGCCGTGCAGAGCCCCAGTGCCCGCCCGCCCGCTCTGCAGCCGCTGACACGGGCTGCTCGCGCCGCGCCATGCCCAGGGGCCGCAGTCTCCCTTGAGGGCTGCAGGGGGCGCCGGGCGGGGAGCAGCGCCCCGCCCGCCGGAGCCATGTGGTCCCTGAACATCACCCCGGAGCAGTTCGCCAGGCTGCTGCGGGAGAACAACGTGACTCGGGAGCAGTTCATCGCGCTCTACGGGCTGCAGCCGCTGGTGTACATCCCCGAGCTGCCCGGCCGCACCAAGCTGGCCTTTGTGCTGGTCTGCGTGCTCATCTTCGCCCTGGCGCTCTTCGGCAACTGCCTGGTGCTCTACGTGGTCACCCGCCGCAAAGCCATGAGGACGGTCACCAACATCTTCATCTGCTCCCTGGCGCTCAGCGACCTGCTCATCGCCTTCTTCTGCGTCCCCTTCACCATGCTCCAGAACATCTCGTCCAACTGGCTGGGCGGTGAGTTACCCCCGTCTCCCACCTCTAGTCTGCCCTGCTGGCCTCACCCAGCCTCTCCTGCCTGGAGAGCAGTCTGCCCTTTCCTTGCATGAGGGCCTGGCAGAGCTTCAGGTTAGGAGCTTCCGTAGCTTCTTCCCCCGCCACTTGCCGAAGTTTGAACTTCTGAATTTCATACTTGATGTCTTCTTAGGACCTGTGTCTCGGGCTAGGGCATGTCTTTAACTTCAGCAAGAGCTTGTGGTGCTCCCAGCTTTGCCTCTGGGACAGGGAGTTTGTTTCTAAATGGAGAGAGAACAGGTGATCAAGATAACAAAGGTCTTGTCAGTCAAGTAACTGAAGGATTGTTAGATGAGCATGAAAACATTGTCAGGTCCTCCATTGAATACAGGAAACAGGTGGTAAATATAAAGGGAGAAACAGTAAAGTGGCAAAAATTGCAGATGACACAATTACTCAAGTGTTCAGCCCAAAGCCGTCTGCAAAGAGTTACAAAGCTGTCTCAAAACTCAGGGACTGGGCAACACAAGGGCAGAAGGAAGTCGGTGCTGATTAACACAAAGTAATACACATGGGCCGTGTTTACACGTGCACGCTACTTCGAAGTAGCGGCGCCAACTTCGAAATAGCGCCCGTCACGGCTACATGTGTTGGGCGCTATTTCAAAGTTGAAATCAACGTTAGGCGGCGAGATGTCGAAGTCACTAACCCCATGAGGGGATGGGAATAGTGCCCTACTTCGAAGTTGAACGTCAAAGTAGGGCATGTGTAGACGATCCACGTCCTGCAACATCGAAATAGCGGGGTCCGCCATGGCGGCCATCAGCTGAGGGGTTGAGAGACTCTCTCTCTCCAGCCGCTGCAGGGCCCTATGGTCACTGTGTGCAGCAGCCCTTAGCCCAGGGCTTCTGTCTGCTGCTGCTGCAGCTGGGGATCCATGCTGCATGCACAGGGTCTGCAACCAGTTGTCAGCTCTGTGGATCTTGTGTTGTTTAGTGCAACTGTGTCTGGGAGGGGCCCTTTAAGGGAGCGGCTTGCTGTTGAGTCTGCCCTGTGACCCTGTCTGCAGCTGTTCCTGGCACCCTTATTTCGATGTGTGCTACTTTGGCATGTAGACGTTCCCTTGCAGCACCTATTTCGATGTGGTGCTGCCCAACGTCAAAGCTGAACGTCGACGTTGCCAGCCCTGGAGGATGTGTAGACGATATTCATCGAAATAGCTTATTTCGATGTCGCTACATCAAAATAAGCTATTTTCGATGTAGCGTGCACGTGTAGACGTAGCCATGGAAAAACATAATCCCAACTATGCATATAAAATAGTGGGATCTACATTAGCTAATATCTGTCAAGAAAAAGATCTTGGAATCATTGTGGATAGTTCCCTGAAAACCATCTGCTCAATGTTCAGCTAACATAATATCCAGAATCATTAGGACATAATAAGAAACCCTCTATCACATTGCCTCTATGATGCCATGGAGTGCAGACAGCTTGCATACTGCATGCAGATCTGTTCACCTCATATCAACAGATACATATATGTATTGGATTTGGTAAATGTACTGAGAGAGGCAACAGAAATTCCTAGGGATAAGGGACAGCTCTCATTTGAGGAGAGATTAAAGACTGGAACCTTTCAGCTTGGAAAGAAATATCTAAAGGGTAGGGGGATATGTTAAGGGTCTAGAACATTATACATGGTGTAGAAAAATTGAATACGGAAATGTTATTTACTCCTTCACATAACATAATACAAGAAGGTCACCCAAGGAAATTTACAGGCAGCAGCAGATTTAAACCAAACAAAAGAAATTATTTCTCCAGTCAACCTGTAGAACTCTTTGCTGGGGATGGTGGGGAGCATAGTGGAAAAGTCCAAATTATACCATGGTTTCAATAAAAACAAAATAAGTTCGAGAAGGTTAGGTCTATCAATGGCTATTAGCCAGGGTGGGCAGGGATGGTGTCCCTATTTTTTTGTTGGCCAGAAGCTGGGAATGGCTGACAGCAGATGGATCGCTTCATGATTACCTTGCTCTGTGAACAGTAGGGAGGATAGAGTAAGCCCTACACAAAATACAAGTCCGACGCCTTTCCAGTGTCTGGTCACCATGCATTAATCACAACACAAATTAAAGATGAACAAACAATAAAGAACTTGTTTAACCACAAACAAGAATAACAAACAGATTAAGTTTCCTGTTGTCATGCTATGTAAAACTATGTGTAGGTGAGTATTTTTCCTCCCTACTGCAGTCCTGAAGTCTGGTGGAAAAATCAGGCAAGTCTGATAACCACAGGGGAGAGGAACGGGGGTGGCAGTCAGGAACAGCATGGCAAGTGGGCCAGGATGAAGATAGCATCTGCCTCTCTCTTCTTTCTTCAGTTCTTCTCTTGACGTGACGTCCTGCGTGGAGATTGCTTAGGAAATAATGGTGGGTATGTGTGCATGCATGACTGACCCTCACCACTCTAACTAAAATCAAATAAAGATTACACTGGCCTATAAGACCTGATACAGTATAACTGCTGCCCTAGCCACCAGGTCAAACCTGGCCTATGAAGCCTAACAATATACTAATGTCCTAGCCACCCGGGGCCTCTTCTTGGTCTCCTGGAAGAGACTGTTACCACTAGTGTTAACAGGAGAACTAGAGAGAGCCCTGAGGTGATTGCTCCACACCCTTTTATAGACTCGTCTCCAGGTAGATTCTGGTCAGGAGACCCAACCTTTTCCTCCCTTTGGTTTCCTGCCTTTTTTTGAGGGAAGAAGATGACTCAGCCTCAGTGGCCATCTTCCAAAATGGGAACTGATATGGAATCCATATTGAAAATGAAAACCAAAATGGAGCACCCCTTTGGGTCAGAATCTATACTGAAAATTAAATGAAAACTAGCCAACGCCATATTCACCTTAATCTGTTCTGTTCATACCTTCTGAAGTACTTGGCATTGGCCACCGGTCAAAGACTGAATACTGGCTTAGCTGGACCATTGCTCTCACTCAGTGTAGGCACAATTATGCAGAACATAGATGTGTCTGTTCCCTACTGTAACTCACTAGATCCCACTGCTCCTCCAGAGCTCAGATAGCATCAGGAGTCCTGGCTCTGTGTGTGTGACCCATTAACATAAATTTAGTGTGCTCCTCATTCTGCAGAGTAACAAGAACTGCTATGTCACATCACCACTGGACTGAATTAACTGGTCTGGCACCCTTGGGATCTGAGTGGTCCCAGACTAGGGATTTTGCTGGGCCAAAGGAGGTCAATGTTCCCCCTGCTGTCTGATGCTGGGGTTTTGCTCCAAGGTGTCCATTCACTCCTCCCTGACAGCCCCATCCTCTGGACCCTGACCTCCTGCTTTCTGGCCCCAGCAAGGCTCCAGCTTCCTAGCCCTGCTGCAGCTCCCTGGCCATGGTGGCCCAGCCCTGGCTGCGGCTCCTGCTCCCTGGCTGTGGCTCCCATTCCCTGAACGTGGCGGCCTGGCCACAATAGCCTTGTCACGGCCCCTCGCCACCTCTCTCTGGAGGCTTCCCCTGACCCCCAGAGCCTTCCTGGCACCTATCAGATTCCCAGATGCTGCAGCCCATCCTGGCTGACTTCCTGGCTCGTACCAGCTTCCTGATTCAGCTGCAACTGTGAAGCCTTTCTTGGACAAAGAGCTCTAGGCAGGGTCACAAATCCCCCTCCAGGATTGGCATCAGAATGTCAGAACCATCTAGTGAGGCATGCTGACCTCATTCCTTGCACAGAAGCTGCCCTGCCTGTGTCTTTGCCATTGGTGACTTATGGTAACACCCTGCAGGTGCACTGCTCCGCATGTTCATGCTAAAGTTTTAATTGCTAAATGGGGTGCCCCCACATGCCTCCTCCCTGTGCTTGTGGGTGCCTGTCCCTGCGCACCCTTCCCTGTCAGGCACCAGTTGTCCTGTCTCTTTGCAGAGCTCCTCGCTTCCCTCTTCCTCTCCACTAGGGCTGGAAGCAATTACCATTCCTGCCTGCACAGCACCAAAATGCTGATGCTGGCCACTGGCACAACCCAGTTGTCTTTTATCCATGGGTGGCAGGTGGGGAAAGCTGCACCTCCCCAAACAGCCAGACCTGGCCCTGCCCATACTCCGCCCCAGGGCCTGCTTTGATGGTGCCATTGGATCCAGGTCTGGGGCCATGCCATATGCTTTTCTGGGGCTGGTGTGGGGGCTTGGGAGCTTGTATCCACAGGTGGGACTGGCTGGTGTGGGGAAGGGGGCTGGGAAGCTTTTCAGTGCAATGCAGAGCAAGGAACACTGAGGTGAGTGTGAGGCCATGCTGCTGCCCACGAGGCTGTATGACCTGTCTTTTCCTTGTGTTGCCTCTGCTGCCAGGGTTCACGCCACTAAATTCAGATTGTCTCTCCCCCCCCCCCCCCCCCCGCACCACCACACTGTCAACAGTTACGCTGCTGCTGAGTGGCAGTTAGGTGCTTAAATCCCTTTGTGAATCTTGTCCAAAATGAACAAGAGGAAACAGGACAGAGGTACAAAAGTGAATGATCTAGAACAGGTGAATAGGGTACTTCTATTTACACTTCCACACTACAAGAATAAGGAGGTAGTGATTTAAAACTAATAGGAGGAAGCACTTTTTCCATGTGGCGCAATTCTGTGGCATTCATTGTGAAATGATAGCACTGAAGTTAAGACATTAGCAAAGTTTTTTTAAAAAAAAAAAAAAAAAAAAAAGATTAGACACAATGTTATTGATGTGGTTTCACAGTGGCTTTATTCTCCCCTTTTGGGAGTGAGCCTTCACATGTCAGACATCAGAAGGTAACTTGGGTGGTCCCTTCTTTTCCAGCAGGACCCATGTGATCATAGTCTGCCTGGGCAGGTAGGCTCAGTTTTAGCCTGGGTCAGTCATGCTCCCCATCAGTTTCCAGCCCAGGCTGTGGAAAAGCTAATGATCCAACCTCCAGACCAAATTCAGTGACGAAACCTGCTTGTGGTAAGAAGTTACAGGATTAGGGCCTATATGTCAAAAGTGAAAGCTACCAAACATGCAGAAGTTGTATCTACACTACCCTTCCCTTTCAGAAGAAGCATGTAAATACAATTGACACAAAATGCAAATGAGGGCCAGATTTACATATCTCACTCCTCATTTGCATACTCACATGGGATCTCGCTTTGGAAAGGGGCTGCTTTCGAAATACAAAGCCATGTAGATGGGGCTTCTTTGAAAGGACACCCCACTTTCAGAAGCACTCTTCTTCCCAATTTTTTTTGGTGGGGAAGAAGGGTGCTTTCGAAAGCATGGTTTCCTTTTGAAGGAACCCCATCTACATGGCTGTTTGTGTTTCAAAAGCAGCCCTGTTTTTGGAAGTGAGATCCCATGGGAGTATGCAAATGAGGAGCAAGATATTTAAATCTGAGCCTCGTTTGTGTTTTGGGTCAGCTGTATTTACGTGCCCCTTCTGAAAGGGAGGGGTGATGGAGACACAGCTAGTGTGAGTGAGCACAAGGAGATAGTGGTTTCCCTTCTAACCCCTCAGATACGTAACCTGGTGCCCCCACTCAGCCGCCACTGTAGCTCACAATATGCAGCCAGTGCTGTGGGGTGTGCCTGTTAGTTGAGAGCCAGCATGCAGTGTCTGCTGTGCTGATGGACTGCCTGGGGAATGGCTGGTCGTGAATGAGGCAGCTTTACCCCAGCCTTGCCATCATCGGCCATTGGACTCCTCCAACTCGCAGCTGGTGGGCGGCAGCAAGCAAATAGGGTTCAGCCAGCAGCAAGACCTGCCAAATTGATTTTTTGGGAGGGTGGGGGTGGGACAGGTGGGAATACAAAATATGGGACGATAAAGCTGTTTTTAAGAAAAAGTCAGGACACCTGCAGGAGGACTTAAGTACGGAGCTGTCCCTTTGAAAAGGGGATGTCTAGTCACCTTGTGTGTTAAGGGTGAGAGGGAGAGTGATTCACAGCCCAGACTTCTACTAGAGGAGGTCTGTTACCACGAAGACCAGCTGGTCAGAAACTGGGAAGTAGCTTTCTCCTCCACTGTGTGTGTACGCATGCGCGCGCGCTTTTTTTCCACAAACCCCAACTTCTACCTGGGCATTATTCTGTGGCACTCTCGTTTGGGAGATAGGGATGGAGAAAATAAGCATAACTTTTAGACTTGATAATTGAAGTCGTGCACAAATGCATGCCACATTTAGTTTTTTACTTTCACAGCATGGTCTGCCAGTTCTAATGTACCTGTTGGCTGGCAATGGAGTCCTTGCTCTTCATAAGCAGATTATTCAGAAAGTCCGGGGGTAGTAAACTAGCCTTTTCAAATTACTGCTAATTGCACATTGGCTATTAATTGCCTATTTAGCATTCTGTAGACTGTATGCTGCCTTTCTGTGCTATGCATAGCTAAAAGAATTACCGAAGCTTTACTCTGAAGAGGTTGGTGGTCACCTGAATGTAATTTTCTGTAGAAGTTAGTGCTGGGTCTGGCTGTTTTTCTTTCCAGTTTTGAAGGATGTGTGTGATGGTGAACTTGACTGAGTGGACATTAAGAGATATGGAATTGCACAGAAATGAGGTATCTTTGAGACTATAGGGCAAGTTGCTTTCTTTCTAACATCTAAAAGCTACACAGTAAAGACCTCCATGGGGGAAACAGAAAAACACAGGTGCAAATAGGCCAAAATGTCATGAGATACATGCAACAGAGTTGCAAAGCTAACTGACCCCTATGCAGCCTCAAAAGAGTCTTTAAAAAGATCTGAGATGCATGAGAAGAGAATGGAAAAATGAGATGATGGGGTTTGTCAAAATAAAGGGATCCAAATATCCAAACATAAGGGACGTTGTAAGAATCAGCAGAAACTGTGGCTACATCTACACTATGGCTGTGTCTACACTAGCTCCCTACTTCGAAGGGAGCATGGTAAGTAGGGTGTCAGGAGATTATTAATGAAGGGCTGGGCTGTATATGCAGCACTTCATTAAGATAATCCCCTCCACCCTTGCCACCCGGTGCAACTCCGAAGTGTTAAACTTCAAAGTGCTGGCTCGCATGTAGCCACGGCTAACCCACCCAGGCACTTCAAAGCACTGGAGGGTTAACTGCGGCTACATGCGAGCCGGCGCTTGGAAGTTTAACACTTCGGAGTTGCTGCGGGGGGAGAATTAGCTTAACGAAGTGCTGAATATGCAGCCCAGCACTTCATTAATAATCTCCTGACACCCTATTTACCATGCTCCATTCGAAGTAAGGAGCTAGTGTAGACACAGCCTATGAGATAAATTGGAATTTAAGGCAGTTAGCTTGATTATACCTAGTGACTGTCTTCCCTGTAAATATCATTAGTGCTCCCTAAATCAAGCTAATATCGCTATCATAATATCTTCAGAACTGGGTGGGTGAAGCATCAAGTTTGAATTTAACAGTTCAAATGAAGGCTAGTGTGGAAGCACCATGTAATTGAGTCAAATTCATTAGCCTCCAGAGGCTGCTGCACCTGGCTCCTGGCCCCCTGCCAGTTGTGGAAGCTGTAAAACTGACTGGCACAAGTGGTGGGGAGCTGGGAATCTCATGGCCCCACTGCACGTAGCCCCCCCGGCTCTCCACTACTCACAGGAGCCTAGAAATTGACCAGTGCAGCATTTGGCTCCTTGCTGCATCGGGCTCCTGTGAGCCAGGCACAGCAGCATTGGTCAGTTTCCTGGCTCCCCCCAAGCTGTGGGGACGTGGGAACCAGGTAGCAGGGTGAGCGCTGCCAGAGGTTGGGGTGCAGCAGGCCTGTGGGGAGTGCGCAGAATTCATGGCTGAGGGAACTGTGGGACAGGTTCCCACAATGCACGGCTGCAACAGTCGATGTTTGGCCACTCTAGTGTGGCAGCACTAACTTGTGTGGACTTTGTGGAGTGATAAAACCCAGAGTTATAAAATTGAATTTAATAAAATTGAGCTTATCTGGAAGTATAAGTGTAGCCTGTGGTACATTTACATACAGATATTGGATACTAGCAAATATACTTGTCCGTATGCTAATACAAAACCTGACTTCTTGGCTAAAACATTAACATGGTGTGCAGAGCTGCACACCAGAGTAACCAGAAAGTAAAACTGATTAATCATTAGAATAAAGAAGAGTTCTATCGCGAGAGGCAATGCTTTTACGCAATGTGTGTGCACTTAGGGAAGCTGAGGCACGACACAAATTTTTGATTTTTTTTCTGATTTTTTGCCTCCGAGACACCTGACCACACCCTTAGGGATGCTGGTGGAGTCTCTCACTGGATTTTACCCCGCAACTCAGTGCGCTGTACACGGTGGTTGCTTCCAATGGGGTTTACAGGGTTATGCTAGGATCTGAGTCAATGGTGCTGAACACTGTCTGCCCTGAAAGAATGAGTGAGTCTCTTTTAAAGGTGCAACCAAAAAGGAATTTAAGAGGAAAGGTTTTACCAACTGGGATGGACCTGAGTTGACAAACTATAGGGTTTTTCCCTTCCCTCTACTAACCACTTAGCACAGAGTTTGTTTATTTATAGAACCAGCCTTTAAATTATGTATAGCCGCAATGAGCAGCACCCTTAGAGTGTCCCGCTACTTACAGTGAATCCCAGGAATCCCATGGAGTCTTCACTGCGTGCTGTAAGGGGAAAGTAGTTAAGCACAATATTACAAGATTTCCTCTTTTAGAGAGGTACCAGTTAATGGCTAGGTAACCTGCTGTGGGGTAGTATCCCCTTACAAGCAGGGGGAAGAACCACGAGGCTCTCAACCCTTATTCCAGAATCACCTCTTACGATGATCTGGGCGCTCAACCTCCCTCTCGAACGGGGGGAGCAGATGGAATGGGACTGCCTCCTACGACAGTTCCCAAGGTTTAGGGGTCGCCTTTTATGACGACTCCCAGAAGGATCACCTCTTACGACAATTCCTGAGGTTTGGGATCACCTCTTTACGATGACTCCCTAGAGTGGACTGACTGGCCAATGGTTAGCCCAGAATAAGAAACACCTTTTTGGTAGTTTCTAAATTCAATATCTGTCCCTATTACGGGCCAGTCAAATTAATCCTGGCCTCTTACTGGCAAAGTAAATTATGCTTTTTAAAATGCTCTGAGGGTTGTTGATATCTCGGGCTGGCTATAAATAGCGCCCCCTGTGCTTTACACAGGCTAGTAGAAACAAAGGGTTACACAGTTTGAATTGTGTTGGCAGAACTGGGGCAGTCCCAGCCTACCACCTATAGTGCCTTGCTGCTATTGCTCAGCACATCCAGCAGCAGGCAAAAATACAACAACGTGTAAAGTACACACATTAACCAGGTCATTTACAAGTACATTTGTTTGTTACCTCTCTTTCCTTAGCTCTGTTTTCCAGCGCTGGGCCTGCGATCACTTCTTTTAGGAGCTAGGAAGGTATGGCTGCACAGGCATGTTTTTACAGCGCCGCGCTGGCCTGATAGGAAAGAGGATTGAAGAAGAAACCCAGGAGGAAAAGAACCAACTTGGTACACAAAAACCTCCTGCAACAAATTTGCAGGTAGACGAGCAAATTTGTAGTGATTTCAGGACGGCCTTTAGTTCTCCCCACCGGCCATGGCAACGGTCAATGAGGAGAAGGGCAGGACCGCTGCTGCAGTTTGTCCCTGTTGCCGGGCACACGCTTGTCAGGCGGTGCCACTGGCCGGAACAAATCCTCCGGGAAAAACCGGAGCCTTCAAGATGGCGGCAATCAGGAGCTCTTCTTTGTCCCACGATAACTATGGGCGCAAAGTCCGAGTTCCTGAAGGCGTCCTCTTCGGGTCTTCGACGTCCCTCGGTGGCTGGGGTACGACGACTGACACGAAGCTTGTCACCTTCTTTTCTTTTCTTCTTTCTTCTCTAGCTCTTTCCAGGTCCGGGTCCCCAGAAGGAGTGAAGTCCACAGTCCAAGGAAAAGGACCAAGTGAAGTCCAGGGCCCTCAGGCTCCTAACTTTATAGGGCCTGTGAGGACCTGTTTGAAGTCCATGTTGCATTCTGGTTGCCATGGCAACCAGCAAAGTCCTGACTTACATATGTATGAAGGATTCAAAACTAACCAATTGAATACTAGGATTTTAAACTGAAACTCATACATATTAACTACCCCTCATGAATATTAACACCAACTGTCATTTCCAACCATTGCTGTTGTTTACTCTGTTCTGGAAAGTTCTATGGCGTTTTCAAGGGGATTTTTACAATAAGGTTTTATAAAGCGCTTCTATGGGCCTGATAGGGAATAAAGCCATGAATTAAACAACATAGATGTTTAAATGCTCAGTTCCTAAGGCTTTTGGTTAAGGTGTGGGGAGAAACACAGACACCACAGCCCATGGCCAGGGACATATCCAGCACCTCAGGTGAGGATATTTCAACAAGTTCCAGGGTGGTGGAGGGAGAGGGAGAATTCTTGATGCCAAGGCCCCAGACAGCTGCCTTGATCACACTAGTAGATTTATACCCCACCAGCAGCAGTTGAGGGAATTCGGTTTGTCCCATTACATTGTCCAACCCTGTTGGAAAAATGAAAGAGTATTCAAAATGCATGAAGTGATGCTGCAGCACTAGGAACAGATGCAGATGTCCAAACTTATAGGGGGTTTTCCTTGACCTAAATGAGCTGTTTACCATAAGATTTTTGATGCATTAGTGGCGATCTGCAGGAAGCTGAATATTTGCTACCTTTTGTCGTGATGATGTGAAGCCTTCAGAAAGCTATTAACTTGATGGAGTCAGCAACTGGGAGCACCTCTGTCTGCACTACAGACAGTATGTCTACACTTGGGAATGAAATCAAATTTGTTAAAATCAATTTTTTAAAACTAGATTTTATAAAGTCGAGCATGAGAGTCGCGACCAGCTCAAAAAGTCAATTTAGTGTGTCCCCACATGGTTGCCTGGATCTGACTGCTATAGCAGTGCATTGTGGGCATCTATCCCACAGTTCCTGAAGCCCTGTTGCATTTTGGGATTTTGTGCCAATGTCTTATGGGGAAAAAGCTTACTGCAAGTGGTTCTGGATGTCTGATGTCATCATCCCAGAATGCATGTTCCTCACCTCACCTTTCCAGCTGTAAAAAAAAAAAAAAAAAAAAAAAATGGTATTTTCATGTGGTTTTCATCTTGACTGCCAGCCACTATTACAGACACTAACATTGATCCCAATATACTTCAAAGTTTGATGCAGTGTTTTGTGCTCGATTCCCACACTGTGATGCAGTATCCTCTGAACATAATGAGCTCGTAATGCGTGGACATTATTTCTGGAGGCACTGACAGATATGAATCTCTGGAGAGAAGAACTATGGCGTTTCTGGCAGCTCTGGAGTCACTGTAGAGCATGGAGCACAGGTTCTAGAGCCTTGAAACCAACACTGACTGGTGGGTTCGCACCGTTTTGCAGTCATGAGACAACCAGCAGTGGCTGCTAAACTTCTGCATGCATAAGGTCACTTCCAAGGAACTTTGTGACCTGCTGTCTCCTGACCTGAAGCATAGTGATACCAGACTGCTTTGACAGTCAAGAAGCACATGGCAATTGCTCTTTGACTGAGAGTTCCTAAGCACCTGCTGGGGATGCTGCTGGTGGAACAATGCTTTAAGTGCTGTGGCTTTGTAGCACTGGCCAAGAGTCCAAGGAAAAACAGACCTGGCTGTATAGGAGTCCATACTCTACAGAGCTTCTTTCAGTATTTCCATTCTCCACGTCTAGTATGTCTCCTCCATTGCCTTCTCTTAGAGCTTGTTTACATGGGGAGTTAGTATGCCAGATTACCACCTTTCATGGATGCTCTTATTCAAGAATAAAATTCCCATGAAGGGAATTAATCAGGAGTAACTCATTATGAATTCTGAATTGAGTGGATAGGAATTTACTTCATGGACCAGCAAGTTATCTGATGGTATGTCTACACTACCAGCTGGACTGAAGGGTAGCAAGCAATCCAGCAGGGGTTGATTTGGTGGTCAGTTTATCAAGTCTAGTAAGCAACCAATCGCTCTAGTTTTGACTCGGTACTCCACGTCAATGGGAAGCACAGAGAGAGTCCAAGTGAGGGAGAGCCTTTTGTTGACAGATGGTAGAGAAGACACTGGTAACTAGCCCTAAGTACATTGCCTTGCTACATTATTCACATAGTAGAAGTTGTGTAATTTATACCAATCTCCCCCAGTAGTGTAGACTAGCTCTCAAAGGCTGTGTCTACACATGCCCTTCTCTTTCAGAAGGTGCATGTTAATGAGGCACTTTGGAACAGGTTAATAAGGTGCTGATGTGCATATTCAGCACCTCACTAGCATAATGACAGCCAGGCACGTTTCGAAAGTGCTGCTTTTGAAATGCAGACTGGCTGTATAGACGCAAGTGCTTCTAAATAAGCGCCACACTTTGAAATTCTCTTATTCCCAATTTGTTTTGGGAATAAGGGAATCGCGAATTGTAGGTTTATTTCGAAGTGCCCCGTGTCTATACAGCCAGTCCGAGTTTTGAAAGCAGCACTTTTGAAATGTGCCTGGCTGTCATTATGCTAGTGAGGTGCTGAAAATATATATATATATATATATATAATGTCAGCACCTCTTTAACCCGTTCCAAAGTGTCTCATTAGCATGCCCCTTCTGAAAGGGAGGGACATGTGTAGACATGGCCATATACTTCTTAGGAGTTTCCAGTATCCTGATATCAAAAGGCTGGAATGAAACCAGGATGTACTTAGTATCAGGTCGGTGTGTAGGGTGTCCATAGGATGTTTTCTGCTCTTTGCCTAACAGACTGTTAATGTGCCCTTCCACTTGCAGCAGTTGCCCCATCGCAATATAATACTCTTCCCATGCCCCATTTTTAAGCCACGAAGATTTAAAAAAAAATACAGTACTACAAAGATGTTTCCCCCAGCTTTATGGGAAGGCACTGTTAGCGGAGATGCATGCCTATGTACAGGGCATCAGAAACTTCTCTCTGCTTGGTACTGGAATGTTCCGTGACATTGGACTTGGTGCTGAACATTTTCCACCCATCTCCGGCCCTTTTATTAAATGTGACCCGAAGTATTGGCATTACCAGAGAGTGCAGTATTAGACTTCACAAATAAACCAAAGATATTTTGCTAGCTGAAAATCCTCAAAGATAAAGTTGATATGACTTCTGAATTAAGCTGCTCACAAACAATTGCCTAAGGTAAGGACTGAATATAAATGCATTTCCCCCGCACTCCAGTAGATAAATATTATAGTTTATATAGTTCTTAGAGTGAGTATAATCTGTCATCTGCTCTGTTCTGTGAAATGGAAGGTGATTGTATGACTCCACTCAGGAGTATCATTTACTCTTTTTGTACACCAGTGTTGATTTTCATTTTAAGGTGCTTGGTTTTGATTCAAAGCATGCAAAAATGTCCATAAAAGATGGATTTAAAAGAGTGGGACTATGAAATTTAGAGAGAAGATTAATCAGATAAAAGATGCGTGGAACGTGATAAAAGCGTACAACATAATGAATGGCATGGAGAAGGAAATTCCATGCTTTAGTTTATCCTTTCTTAGAAGACAAGGACAAAAGAACATTTGCTGAAACTGATAGGCAACAAATTTAAAATGTGCACGTGGAAACTATTTTTAGTTTCTGTAGGTGAAGTAAATATTTTAGAAGTCAAAAAAAAAAACCAACCAACCAACCCCATAGTTAATTAAAAATCTACAGTTTCATAGAATAAATTGATGGGATATACCAATTGGGGTGTAGACAAACTTCAGACTGGCAGGCATGGGAAGAAACTGTGTTCTTACGTTATTTGTAGTACATTGTGCAGTTTCTTTTATTATCTTTGAAGCATCTGATACTGACCACATGGTATAGGACTAGATATAACACTGATTTGATCAGGTATGTTCTAAATGTGATCTCAGCTGACATTTTAATGACTAACATGTTAGATCAGACCAGGGTAGGAATCTACATGATCAGACCAGTGTTCCATTCTGCTTGATGAAAACACATACTAATCAGATGCTTGTATTTTGTCCAAGATATTCCTGTAAAACTCATCTGTAACATGACCAATCTTTGTCTTCTAATCTAGAAAAATGTTACTCTGGACTATGCATATATTCAGAATTTCCAGTTATAGACAAATTCAGTACTGAGGCTTGGTCTACACTAGGGGATTAGGTCAAATTTTAGGTGAATTAAGTCAAATTTCTAAGGAAACAGTCCTCACTTACAGGGTCCATTCTATCTTTTTTTAATGGGCTCCTAAGGTTGATTTTTGTACTTCTGCTTTTCACGAGGAGTAAGACCAAATTCAACATTACATAGTCGACCTTAGGGTAGTGCAAATCGAGCATTGTGAAATTCAATATTCTTGGCCTCCTGGAGGTATTCCACAGTGCTCCAGTGTGACTGCTCTGGCCACCACTTTCTGCTCCACTGCTCTCCACATGTGCTAGAAACAGCTCAGGAAAATGTGAATTTCATTTCCTGTTTGGCCAGTGTGGCAGGCAGCATGCCTCAGCAGCACATCTGGCCCTGAATTCCCAGATTGCAAACGAGCTCTGGCATGGATCCTGCAGAAGATCCAGGACCTCACGGCTGCGGGGTGGGGAGAAGATGAATATGTGCTGAGAAGACTACAAGCCAGCAAAAGATATGCCAAGATCTCACAGGGCATGGAGGAGAAAAAGGATACACCGGAAATGTCCAGCAGTGTCACTTGAAAATACAGTACCTCAGGCAGGTGTACCATAAAACAAAGGAAGCAAGTGAATGTTCAGGGTCATCACCACAAACGTACTTCTTCTATGAGCAGCTGCCTGGGATTCTGGGGAGTAACCCAAAGACTGTCCCCAAAGAGTCTGTGGATACCTCTCGAGATTCCTCAGGATTCCAGCAGCAAGGAGTACATGGTGGGTGAGGAAAAGAAGGATGATGACAATGATCAGCTGGTGAATGGAGGAGGCTGACATTCCCGCACCTATTTTGGGATAGGTACCCACAGTGCATTGTTGACAAAATTGAAGCTGGCAGTGCTAATGAGGAAACACTCCATTGACTTTATGTGCCATTGTGGACATGCACCCTCAAATTTGTAAAATTGGGTATAAGAAATTGACCTTAACAAATTCAGCCTAGTTTTGTAGTGTATACCTACCCTTAGAAACTCTGCAACTGCAGGTTGAACCTCTCGTTTGGCATTCTCTCATCTGTCAACATCTGTAATCCAGCCTGATTTTAATTAGCCAGATGGTCACTTATCATGGGTATAGCCAAGTTTTCTATGGTCCCGGAAAGTTTGTTTACAACCACCAGTGCTGTCTTTCAGTGTTCTATGTTATTTAGCTATAATATATCCATAAATGTCTTCCAAGAACCAAGTAAGCAGTGGAAGTGTTGGCGATACTTCTGGACAATATTGACCTCCCATGGTCCAGGAAATTCTCGTTTGGCACTGGTCAGGTCCCAGGGGTGCTGGACTACAGATGTAATTATCGAAGATGTGAATGACGTATGAATAAATTAGAATAACAACCAAACCAAGTCAATCACACCAGAGCACCAGGCTAAGCCACAGACAAGCCTCTCCCAGTGCTCCCAGGATTTTACCCCGCGACCTTGCTCGCCGTACACAGTGGATCTAGTTGCAACGGGGTTTTCAGGGTGTATGACTAGTGCTGCAAGCTATGTGTTTGCCCAAGGAAGAACGACAGACAAATTATTAAAGCTTAAAACACCAAACAGGGATTTTATTTAAGGAAATTAAATGTTTGAATTATCGCCTAAACTAGCCTAACAATTACAAATCTAAATGGCCCTTGCCTTTCTAGACCTAGCACAGGATTTATAGTATACAAGGCACTTAGCCTAGGACTTGTGTACAGTTTGCAAAATAAACAGATTTATCTAACCCCTCTAGCTGCTTACAGTGCTTCTAGGAGCAGACATGTTGCTGCTTCTTCGCTTGCTGCAAAGGAATAAAATTAAATGCAGAGCTTACAATTATATTTATTTTTCTGGCTTCTTCCTTAGGTTCAGCCAGTCGCTGTAACCCGAGGCCGAGTTACCAAGGGGAGCAGATATTGCTTATTACTTGCTATATTTTTGCCTATCTAGGCTACTTTATTTTACTTATTAATATTTATTTAGTTAACGGGTTGCCCTGCTGGCCATACAGGGGAGAGCCCTTTATTTAATAAGTGGGTTATCCTGATTACAGGTTGTCCCAACAGAATTTAGGGTTTTCCCAGTGAAGGGTTGTCTCTAGTCGCTCTACCTCTCCGTTTACAGGAGGGAGCCAATAGCTCTGCTTACAATAATAATAATAATAATAATAACAATAAATCCTGACACTAGTCTTCTGTGTGGTATGTGCGATTCATAGGCTAGGCTGTAAGACTAGCCTCCTGTGCTTTACATGAATCTAGAAGGGACATAGGGTAACAAAATATAAGTGTGCGCATAAGATCTGGGGCAGTCCCAGTCTTACCTAAACCTCTACAGTATCTTTTGATCTTTTAACAATGAAATAACAGTAAAATACTATAAATTTTAACACTGCTAATAAGAACAATAAACAAAGTAAAAAGAATATAAATCCTATATCCATCTAGCTATTTAACATAAATAACAACAGGCGAATAAACAACATAAACAGTAGAAAACACACATCCAGTTACTCATTTTAACACTAACACTAGTTTTGGGCCTAATAGGCTTTTGTTGTTGGTACTTCTCTTTGCCTGCTCTGTTTCCAGCTGCCGGGGCCACAGGTCTCAATGTGAGCTGTGAAAGGATGGCCTCACAGGCGAGCTTATACGGCTGCCGCAACAGGCCAGACAGAAAGAGAGGGAGAGAAAACAACAGCAGGAGGGAAAAAGCCAACGTGGTACAACAAAAAACCCTCCTGTAATTGACAGCCTTTGTTTCTGCCACCGGCCATGTGCTTCATGAGCCACAAAATTAAGGGATCCCAGGGGATCCAAGGATCACGGTGGCATTTCCACTTCCCTCATGGCGGTGATCTCACCACGAAAGGAAGTCCCCGTTTGCAGGTTCCTGAACAGACCAATGGCCTGAAAGATGCGTGCATCATGCACTTTTCCGGATGAGTCTGCTTTAATCTCTGTGAAATGCCCAGGGTGATCTACTAGTGCCTGCTGAACCATGGAGAAATACCCCCTTGTGATTAATATACTCAGAGGCTAGGTGATCTGGTGCCAAAATTGGAATGTACTTGCCATCTATTACCCCACAGCAGTTTAGGAAGCCTGTCCATCTAAAGCCATCCCCAATTTGACACACATTGCCCAGTGTCACGGTCTTTCACAGCAGGATGAGATTGATGGCCCTGTATACTTCCACCAGCACGAGTCCAACAGTAGACTTTCCCACTCCGAACTGAGTGACAATCAAGCAAAAGCCGTCTGGAGCAGCCAGCTTCCACAGAGCAATCACCGCATGCTTCTCCACTGCCAGGGCAGTTCTCATACACATGCTCTTGCACTGCAGGGTGGGGGGTGAGCTCAGCACGCAGTCCCATGAAAGTGGCTTTCCTCATCTGAAATTCTGCAGCCACTGTTCATCATCCCAGGCTTCCATGATAATGTGACCCCCACCACTCAGTGCTTGGTTTCCAGAGCCCAAAAGCAGCATTCCAGTGGGATCAGCAGCTCTGTAAATGCCTCAAGAAATCTTGTGCTGTATATCCCCTGTATGGAGTTTTCATTGCCATTTTGCCAGTTCAAGAATACTCAAGTCCCATGTTAGTGAAACCTATCTGATTTTTCATCAACAGCTGGCGATATGTTTCCTCAGACCAAGGAAGCGGAGTGCACAGCACAAAAGTCATTGAAAGATGGTGCCAAATGTGGATAAAAGCAATACCACCCCCACCCTGCAGGTGTTAGGATAGGATGACCCAAGCCTTCCCACAAACCTCTGTGGCAGAAAAGGAAGAGGTGTTCTATAGCATAGCCACTCAGAGTACACCATTCCCAAAGCCGCTGCAAGTGTCACATTTGGGGCTGTGCTGACAGTCTGAACACCGAATGGCGTTTTCACTGCTGCACTCTGTGAGCGGCTCTGTAGCTGCCAGTGCTTTCCAGCTGCTAGTGCAGAAGTGGCCTGAGAGTGTGTTAAGTGATGCCCAAAAGGAGATGCTTTAAAAAAGTAGTCTTAGGCCCTTTTGGTTTCTGTATAGGGTGTAAATAAGGCAAGGGGGGAAAAAAAAGGCTTGCTTCTTGCCTTATTAAAAAAAAACAGGAAGGGTGTTGTTTCTCAGAGAGAGATTTCCTTTATACAAAAGGATAATTAGCCAAATGAAGTTAAAAGGATACAATGAAAAAGCTGACAGCAATTTAATTAAAATTAATTTAATTAATTTAGTTAATCTTTTCCTTTTAGTATCTCCATTTTTGCTCTCTTGGGTCTTTACTAATCTTTCAATTTAGGATATAAAAAAGCAGATTTTTTTCAGTTACCTTCATCACTAGCAGATATAACTGGCATTGCTCAGGTCTTCAACAGCAGTATTGTTTTTTCTTTAAAGAGGTGAATGATGTATATTCTTTATTTCAATGTTTGTATTTTTCAAAAATGAAGGATGGTAGCTGGGGGCCAACAAAATAAGGTGGGGGGCGAAGGACAGGAGGTTGGGAGGTATGTGGGGGCTTGGTGGGGCTGCCCATAGTGGTGAGGGTGGTGCTGCTTCAGCAGGGGCTCTGCCTAGCGGGCCGTGGCAGCTCTCCTGGGAGTGGGGATCTGGGGCCGAATGCTTGTCAGGTGGAGACTGGGGCTGTGAGAGATGGTCTTGGCCAGCAGCCCCACTCTCTGCCCTGGCCTGCAGCATGTCTGGGGTGGGGGCAGCCCCTGGCCTGCAGCGGCTGCCTTGGCCTGCAGCTGCTCCGGGGGAGGCATTGGGGCAGTGGTTGCCACCCCATCCTATACCCTGTTGTATAGGACAGCACTTGGCAGATGGGCCCCAGTGCTCCAGTTGGCTGCCCCACACCACAGCCTGTTGGGGGCCACTCTGGGGGCTTGCCAGGCTCTCCCCATGGCCTGCAGGCTGTTGAGTTCGGTGCAAAGCTGTGTGGCTGCCCCTGGCCTCCAGTGGCCCCTCTGCAGCCTGCAGGCTGAGGGGGAGGTGAAGTTCTGGGGACAGCCCCTGACCTCCAGGACTCCCTTCAGGCTGTCAAGGGGCCAGTGTCCATGGACTGTCCCCGACACTCAGCAGCCCTCCCGCAGCCTGCAGGTTGTCTGGGGAGGAGGGCCGACAGCCTCCAGGAGTGGCCCTGCCTTCCGACACCCCCTCCCTGGTCTGCAGGCTGTCTGGAGAGGGGACGGGCTCTGGGGGCTGCTCCTCCTTTAGTGCCCCCCACACCCCTGCAGGCTTTCTGGGCTGGGGTGGGTGAATTTCTGGGAGTTATCCCTAACCTGCAGCACCCTCCCCTCCCCTGCAATGGCTTGCAGGCTGTTAATTTTTGCTCCTCTGTTTTATAACCCAATCGCCCTTTGAAATGCATTTTCCTGAAGCAACAAGCAGTCCCGTAGCACGTTAGAGACTTAACAGATTTATTAGGCCATGAGATTTCACGGTTAAGATCCACTTCCTCATGTAATCATCTGAGGAAGTAGATTTTACCCCCAAAAGCTCATGTCTTAATAAATGGTTCAGTCTCTATGGTGGTACAGGACTGCTTGTTGTTTGTGAAGCTGCAGATGAACATGGCTACCCCTCTCAGACTATGTTTCTGAAGGTTATCCCTGGCAAAAGTTCCTTCCAACTGTGAGGACAGAGACACAGAATTGTGTGGTGAAAGAGGTTCCAGGTTGTTGTTATTTAAAATGCGGGTTGATCTGTGCCTGTCTCCCTCTTTTGCCCAAGAATTGCCACTTGACTGCTTATTGGCAACTGGCCTTGATGACATCTGGCCAGAGGCATCATGTTATTTTTTTGTCTTTGAGAAACAGGAAGTTAATTCCCTGCCCCCCGTCCCCCAGCTTGTCTGATAAATACATTTCAGTCATAATTCCAGCTTATGTTCATAAATGTATATGTAATGATGCTACACACATCCTGCTGTGATATTAGTGACCACTGAGTTATCAAATTGTACATCATAATGCATATTTTATACAAATATCACTACAGTCATGTGTAGGGTGTGAATACAGGGGTGTGTTCCGTAGCAGTGAATAAGTAGTCACTGGCTAAAGAGCATGTGAGAATAATTCTACATGCAGGGGTTAGGTACTCTCCTAGGAAGCCAGAGACCCTAATTTGGATCAGGCAGAGTGGGGGAAACTGATCCCGAGTCACTTGCTTCCTGAGTGACTGCTCTAGCCACTGGGCTAAAGGTATATGGGTGGTTATGCCTTTATTTTTAAGGCCAGTTTTGGTATTGATGCTAATTCCAGGAGTGGGTTCAGGGCTGTGCACCCGGGGTGGTGACAGGCACCTTCCTCCAGCTGGGAGTTTGGCATTTAGGTCCAGCTCGTAACTTCCAGGAGGTGGGCCCTAAATTCTTCCATGTGGTACGGTTCAGGCTACATCCTTCTCAGCATTTCTTACTAGCTATTTTAGGCAACTCAACTCCACATGCTTGCTTTTGTGACTCTTATACTTCAGCAAAAGTCGGCACTGCAAAGTGTTGTACCATCTACATCCCCCTTGTGAATCCCAATTCAGGGGCAACAATTGTAAATAAGTAAATCGCGTTCTTTAAACATCACAGTAATGTAAGTGATGCTGAGTGTAATCAGAAGACGACAGGGAAAGACAGCACTGCTGTGTCTGATGCACTCAGTCATACTTCAGATTTGTCAAGCTGGGCTTTTCATGCATTTGTATTCAGGTTATGGAAGGCTAGCAGCAGACTCTTAAAGGAAAGCAACCAGCTGGTGCTGATGTTTATGCACACCACAAAGTATTTTCTTTTCTCAAATGGGATAATTACAAATTAATGTTTTGGAAGTTAAGACTAATGTTATTGAGGAATTTTTCTGAGTTTGACAGCTTTATTAGCTTGTGCCTCCCAGCCTGATGCCAGCCCTCTAGCATACTACTTGCTGCAGATATATTGATGCCAATCTAAGGCAGTAAATACTTTGCTTGCTTATATCAACAACTTCATTTAACCAATTACTGAGTTCCTCCTTAATTTGCAGTGTTGTTGTGGAAGTAGGTACCCTGTTTTCACCAGGTTATTGCAAATGTTCTCTCTAATTTTTTCCCCCCATGTGAGGAATACATTTTGTTATGTGCATCAAAGCATGTGCAACTAGGTACCACCAGTAAAACACATGCTCCTGGCATGCTAATCCATGTGGCAGTATTTGAATCTTTCCAGGGTGGCCACACAAGCTCTTAGATTAGAGGGAATGCTGTATTGTATTTACCACAGATATTTTGCCGAAGAGCTCAGTTAGAAACCCATAATGCCAGTAGGGATACAGAGTTCAGACAGCAAGAACAGTTCAGACAGCTTTCTGGTGATGGTTGTAGGTTTGATGTACATCATAATTCTTTTTCATCCAATTCTGTCTGATACACTTATACTAAAGTGACCTCAATGTTCATTTTTCAGTTTGTAATTGTTACAAGACAGAATGAAGTTTACAGTGATCTGAAAGAGGGAAGGTGGAGAGGGCTTTGCATCTTTTGTTCGATGCTTTGCTTTTTGTCTCCTTATAAGCTTGAGAGTTTGTATGTTTGTCTGGAAGATGGGAAGTGCTGGGAATGGGGCTGTTTTCCGGACCATAAAAAGGGAGGGAGCAGAGGGAGGATGAGGCAAATGGGAGGGGCACAGAGAGGAGAAACTGCGAGTGGCCCCTAGAGGCGGCTGCTGCACCAAGAGAGAGGTCAGCAGGGCTGGGGCTCCTTCATCTTGCCTGCCACCAGATCAGTGAAGTAGGCTCCCGTGCCCCAAACTCAAAGTTTTCTCCCATAGAGAACCTGCAGGCTGTGGGGGTGGGGGAGCTGGAGGAAGGTGCAGCCCCCCAGAACCTGACCCCCACAGGCTGCATGGGAAGGTACTGCAGCCTGGGGCAACCCTCAGAACCTTATCCTCCCCAGATAGCCTGCAGGTCAAGATGGGGCTTCTGGAGCCTGATCCCCACCTCAACAGCCTGTGGTGGGGGTGCTGCAGGCTATGGTCAGCACCCATCCCTCTGGAAGCCCCCAAAGCACCACCTTTCCACCCCCCCAGACCAGCTGCAAGGCAAAGGGGCAGGTGGAGGCTGGGGCCAGTCACCCCTACCTGAAAAGCATACAGTTCCAGATCACCCTCTTCTGGGAGGAGCTGCTGTCTGGGGAATGCAGCCATGGCCCCTCAGGAGGAGCTGCTGGTTGGGGGTTGCATCCTGGGCCGCCTCCAGGATGAGCCACTGTCTAGGGAAATCTGACCTGGCCCCCTGAGAGGAACTGCTGCTGGAGCAGCACCACCCTCACTGCCAAGGGCAGCCCTGGTAGCCCAACCACTCCTTCCTCACCCTCTACACTGAGTCCTGCACCACCCACCTACCTTTGACTTGTGCACCCCACCCCATCCTAAGACACCCCCCATATCCTTGCCTGTGCCTTGAGTTCTTCACCCTTTGCCTTGAGCCCCACCCACAGCTCCCAACCCTCTGCCTTAAGCCACTCACCCCAGAACTCACTCCACCCTTCATTTTTTAAAAATTCTGTAATTGAATAAAGCATGTACATTTTTCATTTATTTTTAAAATACTGCTTCAGCTAAAGACCTGAGCAAAACCTGGTACATCTGCTAGTTTCTCCATATTTTTCTCCGCATCGATCCATCCAGTATATCCACAGGTCTTGCCACTCACTTGCTTCCCCAGTTCATAATCAGTCATGTAGTCCATAAGTACAATGCACGGCAATCAGCGACCCCACACTTTGTAATCATCCATGTCATTAATCAGTACAATGCACAGCAATCAATCACTTTCCCAGCAGTTCATAATCAGCCATGTCGTCTGTAAGTGGAGAGCTGAGCGATCAACATAACCCTGCATTTCACTGCATGACATGACCTAATCTCATTTACTGTGAATGTTGTACAAGCACTTGCATAAATATTATCATCTTCTTCTGCTAGTCCATGTAAGCTCATAATGTAGGTGTTCAGAGCATCTTGGATTTGTGCTGTCTGGGTGCATTCTACCCAAGCTGTGATAGGCACCCTTTCTAATCAGTTTAGCAATCTGTTACTGTACTAGAGCTACTGTAAGGACAAATGGCCCACCTTCAGCTTCACAAACATTGCAAAGAGTACAGCAGGCCACAATAACGCAGATGGAATTGATGACACTGGAATCCAAATTGGTCTGCAATCAGTGACAGTGGGATGTCAAGCTGCCACATGCACATTCACCAACTAGTCTTTAAACCAAGGCCCTCTGAGACCAGGGCATGGTTTCATAGGCCAGTGCAAAACTGGGTATGCTAGTAGTAACTCCATGTATGACAATGTCATCTGGTGATGAAACTGTCCTACCCTGCTAATGTAGGCTACCAATCACTGAAAACACTGGCATCATGACCTTTTCCAGTGTTGCTCAGGTTGGCATTCATAAATCAGCTTCTGTGTCCACAGGGTTCTGCATAATATGGGGTGGTGCCCTTTGCAGTTTATATAATGGTATGCTGCTAGTGGAGGGCAAACTGTGGTCAGTTTCCAAACGGTTATAGCACCCACATCTTGATGGCCATATGTTCTGGGGTTCACAATTCCATACAAGGCCTGAGACGTGTAAGGTGGCTTGGTGAGTCAATTTATAACACAGTCTGCACCTGAAAGGGGAGGTAGGGAGAAATGAAGATAAACTAAGGCACAAGGGCAGCTGGGCAGGAACAGGAAGGGCTTGTATAAAGTAGAGGCCACCTGCAAAGAGAGAGAGGTTCCAGTCACCGTCAGGGAGAGAAGGCAAATTAGGAAGTAGCCCAGGGATACAGCAATAAGGGAGAGGACCAGTGTTCCCTGTAAGATGTGTACTTGTGTGGCCACTAAGGAGAAAATCACATGCTGCTCAGCTGATTAGCAGAGCATCCACAGCAAGGTTTATGCACGTTTGCACATGCCTCGGTGGACATCATGTTTCTGTAAAGAGATGGGAAAAATTCACAGAGAGATGGAAAAGATTAGAGGAAACAGTGGGGAGGATATGCCTTAAGTCAGTCAGGGAATGAGTTAACTTTTACCAAAGAGAGGCAGCCACAGGTCCTGCTGTGCTGTTGGCCAGAAGATTTCAACTTATGTAAAGACGGGTGTAGAGACAGTAAAGTGGGACAGCTTAAGGACTCTCCAAGGGAAGGAGGAAGCATTCTTTCTTCCTGTTCTCTGGCCATGTGAATGCAGACTCTGGAGGCATGAATAGGAAGTGCCTTCATAGCTGGACAAGAGAAATGTGCTTCTTGCGGAAACTGAGGGGCAGCCATGCTCTTCAGTCCTAAGTCAGCTCGCACAGCACAAAATGATTTACATATTGTGCTTTTCATTTGAATAATGGCAGCGACTTGCTGTTTCGGAAGTGCTGTTTTCAGAAACAAACAAACAAACAAACAAGCAGTGTAGATGGGGTTCATTGGAAAACAAACCCTGTTTTCAAAAGAACACTTCTTGAAAAATATGAGGAAGAAGGGTGCTTTCAAAAGTGGGGTTTCCTTTCGAATGAACCCTGCTTACACTGCTTGTTTTTTTTCCCAAAAACACACTTCCAGAACAGCAAGTGGCCACCGGTATGCATATGAGGCAAACAATATGTAAATCATCACCTCATTTGCATTTCCAGTCAGTGGCATTTGCATTCCCCTTCCGAAAGGGAAATGTAGTGTAGACCTAAAAATCTAGGAGATTAAGTCAAATTAAGGTTTAAGTTTGATTTTTATAAACTATCTGTCTACACCCCAGCACTCAGCAGGTCAATTTTAAGGGCACTAAGATCAACTTTTGTAATGCTGACTTCCCCCAGAAGTAACTTGAGAAGTTGAATTTGTAAAGTCGAACTATACAAGTGGAGATGGCAGCATTATTAGACTTGTTTTTATTAGCCTTTAAGCTGTCCCACAGTGCCTTTGAGGTGTCTTTTCTGGTCATTGCTCTACCCCCGCTGCTCTCCATGTGAGCCAGAAGTAGTTGACAGGAAATGGTGGTCATCAGCCTGGGAATTTTGATTAGATTTCCCTTCCTTTCTGGCCGGTGTGGTGAGCAGACATGTGGATCATATCTGCAGCATGCCTAGCACACCTTGTAGCCATGAGCTCTGAGGATCACCAAATAGCCTCATCAAGGAGCCATCAGGAGAACTTGGACCTCATTTCAGTGTGAAGGGAAGAAACTCTTTGCATTCAGCTGAAATCCAGCAAGAGGAATGCTGATATTTATGCAAAAATTTCACGAGGCATGATGCAGAAAGGGTACAGCAGGGACACTCAGAAGTGCCACGTGGAGATCAAGAAGCTGAGGCAGAGCTACCAGAAATGCAAGACAGCCAACAGTTGGTCTGGGGCATCTCCCAAGAAATGCCAATACTACAATGAGCTTCATGCTATTCTGGGACAGATGCAACCACTTGCCGTAAAAGTCACATTGACTCCTGTGGTCATGGGGAGTATGCTGACACGTGTCCTGATGAGGAAGGGATGGACGACAGTGGGCCCATTCCATGTAGAATTAGACCCTGAAAGCCAGCAGCTGTTTACTGAGCTGGAGCCAGTGGATCCCATCCCCTTAATTCAGAAGGCGGCTTCAGGGGCCAACCCAGATCCTGGAGAGGGCACTTCTGGTAAGTGGGCTTTTTTCTACTGATAATAGTATGATGCAGTTATGGGGTGGAGGGTCCATGCCCCTTTCCCTTAGTATAGCTTGTTAATATGCAACCTTTCCTTATCCTTTTTTGTTAGTGTGATGAGGCTGATGACTCACTTGGCCACCTGGAATGCATGGGAAGTTTTTGTGAGTCACTAATGATTTTTTGCCTGGCACCTACCCAGTGCAGAACAAAACTCATGAATCTCCTGGTGCAGCTGCTTTAAAATCAAGGGTGTGCATGCAACCACATGTACGGCAGCCCCTATGCCCCTCTTCAGGGCCAGGAGGTGATCAGCCCTCCATGGTTCATGTGCCTACTCCTGTGACTGTTAAATGATTTTTTCACTCCTGGAGCAGCCCCTTGGAATTCCAGGCACTGCTTGAAGCAGCATACACTCAAGGCAACCCTTAGTGCCTCCTGGGACATTGTGCTTTATGAATGCCATGATGCAGCCACTCCATGGGCCAGTGTCCCTGGGATACACCGTGCCCCCCCAGCCACCCTGGTGTTGCTTTAAGAAAGGTTTCTTCCCACAAACCGAGGATAGCTTACCATAGTGTTGAGGGTAAACCTCTGCCGGAGAAGAGCTGACATCGTTCTGCTTGGAATCGTGCATTCTTCAGTCTTAAGAGTAACCAGAGAGACCTTGCAGTTGCAATGGGTTCTTCCAGAGAGACAGGCAGCCAATATTTCTATCACTATGGTCATTGTTCCAAGTAAAGATAAAAATGTTGCTTTTGCTAATGACATTAATATTTTTAAATTTGTTATATCAGCAAAAGACAAAGAGAGCCCAGTCCAGCAGATACGAGGTTGCATCTGATGTGGAGGAAGAAGAAGACTCAGAATGAATTGTTGGAAAAATTAATTACATATATTTACAAAGGAGAAAACAGAGCTTTGTGACTGGAGAAAAAAATGACGGACTCTCAAGAACAAATGCATGCCCTTTATGGCCAAGTAGACAGAATCAATTAATTTGATGACAGAGAAATCACAATCAACGACCTCTGCATTAACTGAATCTGTGCTTGATAAAAAGTCAGTGAACCATATACCCCTGTGCCCACAAATGACCCATTTCATGCCCTTCTATTCATCCACATTACCTTCCCCTTTTAGAGGCACAGCATCCTCAGGTCACTCCAGGCACCATCAATACATGGCACCCTTACACCATTCCTTCTCTTCTCCTAGATGGGGCACTGCATCCCCCAGTCACTCCAGGCATCATCACTTGAGATGTCCCTCAACCCAGTCAGCCCAGTCCCTTGCCGCTAGCCTTGCATCACCAGTCACTTCAGGCGCCGTCACTTGAGGCCTCTCTTAACCTAGTCAGCCCAGTCCCCTGCTCTTGACTCTGCATTGGTTGTCCAATCAATGCCTCGCCCCCCCATGCCTCATTCCTCCATGCATTGGGGACCCAGAACAAGGGGAGAAGGCCATGGAAAGCCATGTTTCATAGCCCCACAAAATCAATACCCATCAGAAGGCTAATCTTTGACTAACTATGATCTCATTATCCCTTTTTTCCCCTGTACAGCCCACTTTTCTTTTAGTGTCCCCTAAATATAAACATTTGTTTATTGTGAAAAGAGTTTCATTTATTGGTTTACATGCTTTGGGTTTGGGTGGGTGGTTATGGTTGTCTTGTGGTTGATGGAAGATTTCATGAAGGTCACAGAAACAGCATGGCTCATGGGGGAAGGAGGGGATGCCAGTTAACGCCCTTCAGAGTCATTCACAAACATGATTTTCAAGGCATCCCTGATTGTCAGTGCATCTTTCTGTGCTTTCCTGCTTTCCCTTAGGGTCAGTTGCTAATAATTTCTTCCTGGGAGCTCTGCCTCAGATTCTTCCCCACCCCGCAAACATAAAACTTTCCCCTATCACCTTGCAAATATTATGAAGAATACAGCAGGCCCCAATGACAAGGGGAGCGTTTTCTTCATTGAGGTCTAAGCGGGTCAGAAGGCACCTAAACCTGGCATTAAAATGGCCAAAGGCACATTTTATCACCATTCTGTACCTGCTCAGCCTGTGGTTAGAGAGCTCCTTGCTGGAGTCCAGGGCGCCTGGGTAGGGTTTCATGAACCAAGGGAACAAGGCATAAGCAGGGTCACGCAAAATCACTATGAGCATGTCTATGTCCTCCATGTTAATTTTCTGCTCTGGGAAGAAAATACCACTCTGAAGCCTTCTAAACAGACCAGAATTCCTAAAGATTCTTGCGTCTTACTCCCTTCCTGACCACCCCATATTGATGTCTGTCAAATGACCTTTGTGATCCACCAACATCTGTAACACCATAGGAAGGTACCTCTTAGGTTAATGTTCTCTGATGCCTGGTGGTCTGGTGCCAGGATGGGGATGTCCATTCCATCTATGGCCCCACTGCAGTTAGGAAACCCCATAACAGCAAATCTGTCCACTATCTCTTGCACGTTCCCCAGAGTCACTCTTCTGCAAGAGATGCACATTGATCGCCTTGGCTAACTGTATGACCACAGCTGCACTGTAGATTTGCCCTTTCCAAATTGATTGCCCACTGACTGGTAGCTGTCTGATGGTGCAAACTTCCAAAGAGCACTGGCCATATGTTTCTCAGCTGTGAAAGCAGGGTCTCATTCTGGTAGTGCTGCATGTCAGGCGGGAGACAGCAGTTCACAATTACTTGAACATGGCCTTAGGCATGTAGAAGTTTTGCAGCCACTGCTGGTCATCCCATGACTGCAAAATGATGTGATCCCACCAGTGTGTGCTGGTTTCAAGGCTTCAGAATCTGCAGTTTATGTTGTACAGTCACTCTAGTGCTGCCAGAAACTCTGTGGTGGTTCTTTCCAGAGATTCATTTCTGTCAATACCCCCAGAAATAATGAGCTCATAATGCATGGGCATTATGTTCAGATGATACTGCATCACAGTGTGGGGAACTGAGCATAAAACACTGCATCAAACTTTGAAGCATATTGGGATCCTTATTAGTATCTGTAATGGCTGCTGGCGGTCAAAACAAAACCCACACCAAAATGCTGTTTTTTTTACAGTGGAAAGGTGAGGTGAGGAAAATGCATTCTGGGATGATGACATCAGAACTCCAAAACCACTTCTGACTATTTTCCCATAAGACACCGACACAAAATCCCAAAATGCAATAAGGCTGCAGGAACTGTGGAATAGATGTCCACAATACACTGCTACCACATTCAGGCAACCATGTGGGAATACACTAAATTGACTTTCTGAGCTGGTCAGGACACTCACCCTGAACTTTATACAATCTAGTTTTAAAGAATTGACTTTAACAAATTCAACTTTATTCCCAAGTGTAGACATACCCTCCCTTTCCACTAGGCCTGAGCATTAGTAGTTTATTTTGAGACCTCTAGCTGAAGTGAGCATGGGTCTTGAACTAAGCTGAAGAAAGCTTTCATGTTAAATCCCTATAAACTGACCATCAGAGAGAAGGTCCATGATGAAACAACAATGTTTTATCTATGTTTGTTGTGTTTCTTCATGGTTATTAGTGGTTTGCACTGTAGCCCTGAGTCAGCTATGTAGTGATGAGTTTTCTGAGAGTGTGGGATGTACTTCAGTAGAAGGACTCAAACTACAGTGAGGCAGACAAGCTAAGTGGGCAGATGGTATAAGTTATAAAAGATGCTGAACGAAACGAGGTCATCAATGTTGTTTTGGCAAATGTGTTTTTTTTCCTTTTTTTCAATAGTCAGCTGAATAAGAACCAGCTGAGAAATGAAATTTGGGCTTATTGGATGGTCTTTTATTGTTCTCTAAGTTTTTCTTTTTTTAATTCATTTTCTAAATCCACTTGGTGTTATGAGAAAGTGTGACAAAGCTATGGTGAAAAGTAAGATTCTTTAGGATGGTGTGTGTCTTTTACTATAGACTCTATGGATCAAACAGAACTGTTCATGTGTGGACCCCATGGACATGATTGGCATATTCCATGATGGAACTTAGTTCCATATGGAAGTGTGTTCTCTCTGCTTGGCCATTGACATCAGTTGAACTGGATTTTGGATCAAGCCCTTCCATTCAAAGCATTTTGTGTATTCCAAAAGGTGACACAGTTAGATCACAGAGGCTTGGTGTGATAATACACATTACAGGAATATTGGTATGGAAGGGTACAGCTTGCTCAGGAATGCCAGGCAGAGGGAAGAGGTGTTGCCTTACATAAATGTACACTTGTACTCTGGCAAAGATGGAAATAGGAAACAGGTTTGTTGGAAGTTTCTGGGTAAGGATAAACAGTGTAAAAACAAGAGTAATGTCATAGTAGGGGGTCTACTACAGACCACTAATCATGAAGTAAAGGTGTATGAGGCTGTTTTTTTAAATGGCAAAGTCATCGAAATCACAGAGCTTGCTGGTGATGGGGGACTTCAAATACTCAGATATCTTTATCATAACATGTCAGGGAACAGATTATTCAACAAGTTCTTGAAAGGTATTGGGACTTTTTTATTTTAGAAGATGGAGAAAGCTAATAGAGGAGAGTTTGCTCTAGATTTAATTTGGACAAATAAGGAGGAACTGATTGAGAATTTGAAAGTGGAAGGCAGCTTGGATGAAAGTGATCATGAAATAGAGTTCATAATTCTAAGGAATGGTAGGAGATAAATACAAAGTCAGTGGTTTTAAGAAGGCAGACTGTAGCAAACACTGGGAGCTGGTAGGTAAGAGCCCATGGGAAGCAAGTCTTAGGGGAAAAACAAATGAAGGCAGTTGGCAAATATTCAAGGAGACATTATTAAGAACACAAGTTTCTCAACTAACTTTCCCACTGTATAATCAAGGTAGGAAATGCGGCAAGAGACCACCCTGAATTAACCAGGGGATCTTCACTGATCTAAAAATTAAAAAGTGTCCTACAAAAAGTGGAAACTAGAGCAAATTATAAAGAATAAATACTAACAAATACCGGAAGTATGTAGGGAAAAAATTCTGAAAACCAAGGCACAATATGAGATGTTATAATCTTTTCCAAACAGCACATGAGCACTCAATAATTTCAAAAGGAGAAAAATACAGCACCTGATGTACAAGATCATCACTTAAAAACTTAGTAACCGTGAGGAGACCAGCCCTAATGCAATAGAATAGCATTAATACAAAAGAAATGTTGGCATTGAGAGAGGCCTTGGCCAGTGCGATCACCTGGCTGCAGGAAGATTGGAATAGCTCAGTTGTTAGAATATGGAGATATACCTATCTCATAGAACTGGAAGGGACCTTCAGAGGTTGTCAAGTCCAGTCTCCTGCCCTCACAGCAGAACCTACCAGCATCCCTGACAGATTTATTAATTTTGTTTAAATCTATTTGCCCCCAATCCCTAAATGGTCCCCTCAAGGATTGCGCTCACAACCCTTAGTTTAAGCAGGCTACTGCTCAAATCACTAAGCTATCTCTCCCTCTGAATTTTTAAAGAGTTTGTTCCCAATTTTTTTTCTTATAAAAACAGTGACACTTCTGACCACTCAGGTAACCAGAAAACATGCCCTGTGACTCCAATTGTCTGTTGCCATTCTATTCAACTCAGTATGCAAATTAAATTCAGAAGAGGGCTTAAGCTTTTAGTTTAAAGTTTCTGTAGGAAAGTGAAGATGCCTATTTTGATTTAGCTCATGAGAAGTGTCAGTTCAGAGAGATTGTTTTGTTTGACCACCATTATTCTCACCAGGTTTTTTTTTAAAGTGCTGTTTTAACACAATTATTTGATTTATGGACTGGTGGTTGTGTGATTTCATGACTATGGCCCCAAAGAGACAAGAACGCCATAATCTGTGGGTGTCATATGACCAAAATGAGGGCAGTCTTGCCTACTGGTCAGAGCAGGCGCAGGAACCAAGGCCTATGATCAGATCCTGAGTGGGGCCAAGAGTCAAGCTAGATACAAAAGCCGAGGGTCAAACTGGAAGACATGAACTGGCTAGCAGAGCCATGCATTAATTCTGAGTCTGTAATCAGAAACCAGAGCCCAGGAACAAACTCAGAGAAAAGAACTGAGGCAAGCAGGGACTCAAGGCAGGACAGGATACAGGGAAGCCTCAGTTCAAGGGGGAGCCACAGGAACCAGGAGCAAGCACAGTGGTGGGCACAGACATTGAGCCCCTCTCACTAATCAGGCAGGTGAATGCTGGCCTGTTGTACTGATGAGGCTGGCCTGGAGACTAGCTCTACTGCAGGCCCTGGTTCGTGACCCTAAGGAGAAGCAGTAAACGGTCAGTAATTTCTGGAGCCTCATTCCCCACTCCAGGTCTCAGTTAAGGGGGCATCAATAGCGGTGCCCCTTCCATATTGGAAACTGCTGTAGACAGGCAAACCCCAAAGGAGCTGGGAGTTAAAGGGGGAGTGGCTGAAAATGATCTAAAGAAGTTTTTCCACTCTTGGCTAGGTTGGACTGGATGGCAAATAAGTATGAAACTTCCCGTAAAGCATTGACTACTGCTAAAAATCATGGACTCATATTATTACACTTTCCCTTCATTACCTTAGAAAGCACAGTACACTGATATCTCGAGAAAGCTTGAGTACAATGTTTGTTCAAGTGGATTATTAATTGCATTATTTAAATGGGAACTATTATATGCCTTAAATATGTTTTACAGACTATGAGTAGCCATATGACAGAATTCTGTTTTTGCTGCAACTGAAATACAGGTTGCATCTCCCTGGTCTGGCTCCCTTGGGATCTCAGTGGTCCCTAACAAGGGATTTTGCTGGACCAAAGGAGGTTAATTCCCTCCCAATCCCTGGCTGCTCCCCACTGGCCTGCTGCAGCTCCCTGGACCTGCAGATACAGCTTTCTGCCACAGTGGGCTCTCCTCCCTAGCTCCATGTGGGGCAGCTGTGGGACACCAGCTCCCCAGACCTTGCTGTGCTCTGGGTGGGGGATGCTGGCCTCCCCTGGCCCCAGCCCCTCTGTGGTTTCCAGGGACACTGATGCCCCAGGCCTAGCTCCCTGTGGCTGATGGGATGCTGGAACCTGGGCCTTGACCCCATTAGGGCTGCCAGGGGATACCACCACCAGCCCCATTTCACCCCTGCAGGGCTGCTGGGAGACCAGCTTGGCTTCCCCTCCTGTCCCAGCCCTCTGGTTCAGAAGCATCCCTAGTCCTGCCAGATGAGGGCTGTTGCCAGACCAGAGAGTGATGTTTTTTGGAGGTACAACCTACAGTCAGAACAATTTGGACTTTTCTATTGCGGATTAGGAACAAACTAGCATTAAAGCCATTGGTGCCAGTGGAATTACTGTTTGCTTTACCCATGTATACCTGCCTCTCTCCCTCCCCTTTGGTAGCCTCATCCAAAGTTCATTGAAGTCAATGGAAAGGTTTCTTTTGATTCAGACCTCATATAATTTTGCCTTTAGCTTATTGCTAATAAGATGCTGATTTTCCAAAGACAACCAAGGTTTGTGGCATAATTTTTACCTGCTTATTTTTATCTCTGTCAACTGTGAAGTGGAGGTAGGGATTATTTTTTATAACTTTACTCAAGTGGTAATATGCTAACTTTGCAGAGCAGGTATAATTCAACTACAGAATGAATGTTCTCTCCTACGCTGCTCTAAACATAAAGGCCGTGTCTACATTAGCCAAAAACTTTGAAATGGCCATGCAAATGGCCATTTTGAAGTTTACTAATGAAGTGCTGAAATACATATTCAGCGCCTCATTAGCATGCCGGTGGCTGCAGCACTTCGAAATTGACGTGGCTCACCGCCGCGCGGCTCGTCCAGACAGGGCTCCTTTTCGAAAGGACCCTGGCTACTTCAAAGTCCCCTTATTCCCATGAGCAGATAGGAATAAGGGGACCTCGAAGTAGCCAGGGTCCTTTTGAAAAGGAGCCCCATCTGGACGAGCCACGCAGCGGCGAACCGGCTCAATTTCGAAGTGCTGCAGCCACCCGCATGCTAATGAGGCGCTGAATATGTATTTCAGCGCTTCATTAGTAAACTTCGAAATGGCCATTTGCATGGCCATTTTGAAGTTTTTGGCGAGTGTAGATGTAGCAAAAGTGATATTTTTTAGTGAGCTGTTGGATCTGTCTCGTTAACAATTTGCCATATACATTCATGGATCTGTAAAAGTGCTTGGTATTTTATAATTTATGAGTCATGATTATCGCCAGGCTGTCTTTGTTTCACAGGGGTCTTATCCTGCTGATGTTAACCATTCAGTAAAATACCAAGTAATCCATATCCTTCCCTGGCCAGCAGAACAGTGGCAAGTATAGATGCAGCCCAGTGGATCATCTTCCTTGTGGTTCCTGCTGGCCAGGCTAAGACTGCATGAGGCTATTGACCTGTGAGGTCCATTTTGCTACTTCTCTGAACAGGACCTTCATGTATATTTGCCATCTGGCTACAACGGGAGTTAAGTGCCCGTAACATTTAAAGATTTGGCCATGTACCCTAACTATTAACCCACATGTCTTTGGAGCTTAATCCTCCAGCACAAAGCTCAAAGGAATTTGAGCCAATACAATTCAATAAGCCATAGTAAATCTTTGGTGCACAGTCTTGTGCTTAAACTGGATTTCCATTCTTGCTCCTTCCTGTATACTGTGATGGCAGCATAACCTGATGCTCACATTTGGAGAAATTTCTCCTCCATACTTGTCCGATCACCAGTTTGCACAGCAGAGGGTAGGACTGAGTCTTGTTTGATCTCTCCTCCTCCTGTTTTCTACGTTTCATTGTTTGTGCGGTGTGCATTTAAACACTTTTTAACATTTAATTTTCAAACAAACCAAATATACCGGGAAAACATTTAAGTTCTTAATTGCACCCTGCGATGGGGTGGACTAAGCCCTGTTGCCTGACAGGAGGCCAGGGCCTTGCCACATCCCATCCAAGTGACAGGAGCAGAAGAGGGGTCCTCCCAGCAGGACAGAGTGGCTGTCTTTATGGCAGCCAATCAGAAACTAGCAGGCCCATATAAAAGAAGCTGCTGGGCCAGGGCCAGGCAGTTCTCGATACTACTTGGGAGGAGACCAGCAGCACTTTGGACAGTTCTGAGTGTGAACAGAACTAAGAGCTCAGTGAGACCCAGATACTGGCCACAAGCCTAACAGAGGAACTGATAGCAGCCTGGACAGGGCTTGTCACATCCCACCCTCAGAACCCTGAAGACAACAGATAAGATCTTACATGGTACGGAGGGGCGCTCAAGAGCATGTGGACCCCCTTACACACCCATATAACTTGCTTGGCTTTATTTAAAGGTAGCTCTGGGTACCTTTTGCAAAAAAATCTTTATTAATGATATAGTAAAGGGAATATGGCATCACTGATGGAATTAAGAAAATATTCTAAAAGGGAGAAAGTTGACAGGGCAAAAAATGTAAAATGACCTCAAGAATTAGAAATATTGGTCAGAGAATGGCAAGTTTCTGTTTGGGAAGAAGGTAATATAAATGAATACATTTGAGAAAGAATAATCCAAAGTACAGCTATATTCTTGAGAGTTACTTAAAATCAATAATTCAGAATGACTAAAGGAGTGTTTCTTAAACTTTCTGAGACTACAGAACACCAAGCAATAATATTTTTTATGTGGAATGCCCATGCAAATGTTCTTAAAAAAATTTATCAGACACGCCCCCTGACCCTCCGCAAAAAAAAAAAAAGAAAACACAAAACCCTAGCAATGGATATAACAAAAACAAATTGAAGTTATTTGATCAGGTATCACAGCAATGCAGAAGTAACATTGTATCCAGTTTTAATAACAGAAAATATATACTATCAGTGTATTTTTCCAAACAGTCATGGTACACCTGCAAGTTGTTCATGGAGCACCAATGTTCAACGGAACATAGTTTAGGAAACACTGGACTAAATAGTAGTAGGCTGCAAATTAAATGTGTAGTTAGTATGATTGCTTGGGGCAACTTACAGAAGCATCATGTTTTGTGGAAGGAAACTATATGAACTTTTTGAAACTGGAATACTGCATTCACTTCTGACAATCTTGCTAACAAAATATCTTGACAAATAAGATTAGAAAATTGCAAAAATAGTTAAGGTGTTGATTTATGAGAGACATTTTAGATGAGTGAAAAGTAAACAGCTTGGCTAACTCGTACATAAAAAGACAACTGAAAGCTATGACTATTTTGAAGGATGTAAATATCTTGGATGGAGGAGAATAAAGGGCTATAACCAGAAGTAGTGAGATGATGAAGAAAAGGAAAAAGTCAGCTGCATAACAATAAAAACAGCCTGATATATAAGTCAGCAAAACAACCTCCGGAGGGAAAGGCATCTTGTAGCTATCATGTAACTCGGAACATTTAAAAATAGGCTGAAGAGAATGCTAATAAAATGTGTGAGAAGAGTCTTAGGCTGTTATGGAGTTGAGCAAGATGACATAAGAGGTCTTTTCCCCCCTCTCATACAATTTAAAGATGAAAATTTCAAATAGTTCTAAATGTAATAGGAGTACAAGGGGCCACACGTAACAAACCCTTGATAGGAACATCTTAGAAGCCTAGGTATTGAAATAAATATATCCAAAAAAGATAGATTAATTTGTTCTTAATATCATTTTACTGACTACCTGGGTTTATTATTTTTATTAACTGTCATGGTTACATACTTCACAGGTGCCTTTGCATGCAAGATGGTACCGTTTGTTCAATCTGCCGCCATTGTTGCTGAGATTCTGACGATGACTTGCATTGCTGTGGAAAGGCATCAGGGAATCGTGCATCCATTAAAAATGAAATGGCAGTACACCAACAGAAGAGCTTTCACAATGCTGGGTAAGATCACAGGCAGCTCCAGTAGTCATGCACCTTTTCTGTGATTTGAATGCTTCTGTTGAGTGCAATGGGGGTTGGAAGTTTGAATAGTAGAGAAGCTGTTGATCTCTGCACAGTACAGAGGTTGTGAGTTACTGCTGACTCTCCCTGGCAGTGCATGGAGATTCACATTTATTCCCTCTTTTAAAATTCACATCATCCACATCTTTTTTAATCTGGCTGCCTCAAAAGCCTGGCTTTGTTCTTTTTTTTTCCCTACAGAGTAACAGGCTAATGTAAAACAAAGTGAACATCCCTGCTGCTATCTGTCCTCTTTGTGATGAAGCCTTGAGTTCTAACCCAAAATAGTTTGTATTTGAATAGGTTTTGACTAGGATTTCAATAACCTCATTAGTCATTTTGCAAGATACATTCAAAGTATACAGGCATGGCTGAAAAGGCACTTTGGTTGCCAAGGCTGTGTTCGTTGCTCATATCTGCTATACAAAGAGAACATAGGGTATGTTGATCTTCCTTTTCATGGGGCAGATGTTGTCTGGGCATCAAAAGTAGCTGGCCATGAGACTGAATGCTCCTGAAATTCTTAGAAAGGAAACACTTGATCCAGCTGCTTGAGGAAGAGAAAAGTGTTGCTATTGTTCATATCTACAATACATTAATTGCCCATGCATGTTGACTATAAAACTTGACCTTAAATTTGGAGTTTGGTTTGCAGTATGAAATGCAGTTTGTTTTGTAATTGAAACTATTCAAGTAAAATGAATTCATGTGAAGTTTCCTGTTCTGCTGAGCATTAAAAAGACAATTGTTTGTTTACAGGCATAGTCTGGTTGCTGGCAGTTATTGTTGGGTCACCCATGTGGCACGTGCAGCGATTGGAGGTATGGTATAATGTAATCACACTTTGGGAGGGAGCCCTCATTTTCAGAGTTAGCTCTTGCTGGGACAGCAGTAGGGCTGAGTAAACTCCAAATACAGTAAAAACTTTTTATCTGGAATTTTAGGGGAATGTGGAAAACCCATAAATGGAAAAACTCTGGTTAACTGAGAGGGAGTTTGGGTGTGGGAGGGGTGTGTGATGTGGGAAGGGGTGCAGGGTTTAAGGGGTGCAGGGCAGTGTTCCCTCTAAGTTTTTCCATCCATGTGTGGAATAAATTGTATTGTGTGCACCACAGCGTGTGCAAATCTGCACCGCCAAAGGAAACACATGCCACTGGCTGTGGGCACTCTGCTGATCAGCTGGGCAGCACCTGAATCTCTCCTGGGCCACACCCAAGTGCTCAGCTTACAGTGGACACTGGTGCAGGAGGGGTCTAAGGGTAGGGAGTTGGGCCATGGCAGGATTTCAGAGCACCAGGGAGGGGTGTGCATCTCAGGTGACCTGTCCCTGAGGTTTTTCATCAAAAATCTCTGGAAAGGCTGAATAAATTGGATGCACTGGTTTTCCTTCATCCATTGTTTAGTTCTATATTTGTTGTTAACTATTTCATTTGTATTATTAATTAATTTTACTATTACTTCTAAAGTGACTAGAGTAACATTAATAAGTGTGATAGTTGCTATAGAGAAACAGTCCTTGCCCCAACCCCAGCTGATGAGGAAAATTAAAATAAGATGTTTGGGGCAAGCTTGTTTCCTTTGTGGTGATGCAAATCTGCCTGACATCGACTAGTGGTACACAGAGAGCCAGTGTAACTCACAGGTGAATGGGTGCTACAGGTGTCTCTCTGCAGCAGTTACACAGAAAGTATAAGTCTGCTACAGCCCTAATCTGAAAGCCACTAGTCTGTTTAGCTCATGCTTCACAGACTTGTATTTGGGGCTGGAGGATGCCTATTCAATTCCTGGTGTATTGGCCAAGATGGCCAGTACAACCTTTGAAGTAATCTGTCCTAATGGTATATTGGTTCAGCACACCTCAGAAGCTTCCTGTAATGAGAAATTGACATTTGCTTCTACTGCATAAAGTCCGAAGAAGGGTGTCAGTTAAAAAACAGCTAGCCCTTCTTGGAGGACAGTCCGTATGCTGACTAAAGGAAGTATGTTTTGTGTCCTGCATAAGCCATGGAGCATCCTGCACTACACATGGAAAATGCATCCAAAAATAGTCTCACTTGAAAGGTCTCTCTAACTCAATTCCTATTATAAAGCAAAGGGCTTTAAGAACATGTGACGTTCTTCATTGTTAGCTTATTATAGCAACTCATACCTGTTTCATATGTTACAGATTAAATATGACTTTCTGTATGAAAAAGAGTATGTGTGTTGCTTGGAAGAGTGGACCAGTGCTATGCACCAAAAGATATATGCCACCTTCATTCTTGTCATACTCTTCCTTCTTCCACTGATGCTGATGCTTCTGTTGTACACTAAGATTGGCTATGAACTCTGGATGAAGAAACGAGTGGGAGATGCTTCAGTTCTTCAAACCATTCATGGGAATGAAATGTCTAAAATATCAAGGTTTGTACAGTGAAACCACATAGTGAGAATATTCAGTCTTGAATAGCAGATGTGGGGACTGGAAACAAGAAAAGCAATGATGGACAAAATTTTCAACAACCATCAATGATTTATATTAAGTGCCCAACTTGATATGCCTTCGAAGGCTCTGATTTTTTCAAATAGTGCTACACAGCCATACTCTTAAAACTGGATTCTTTAGGCACATTTAGCACCTAATATGTGGGTCATGAATTGCGAAGCTAAAACCAGCTTGTTACATTCCTGCGGCAGATTAGAAGTGATCAAATACAATTCCTTTTAGAATCCACCTGGAATAAGATCAATAATATCAAAAGTTTTCTAGTGTGAGTTTTTATTTAATTGTGTATCTATAACTACTATTCCGTTAGCTTTTTAAAACAAAAGTACCACATTAAATAAAAGAATCAGAACTTATCTGGAAAACTAACTTTGTTATACTCTAATTTATGGTAGTTTCTCGTCCCTCAGTCTTTTTCTGCCTCATAAGGCCATCGAGATGGCACCTTTGTGTTTGAAATGCAATGAAAAATGAACAATTAACAAGCAGGCAAGTAAATGGTATAGTACTCACAATTCGTAATTTAGTGTCACAATTAATCTATTTTATATATTACACTGTAATTTCCATTTAATTTGGCAAGTTTGTTTGCTGGTGTGATGGCAACTTCTAGCAATATATATACAGAAAACTGGAGCACCGGATTAAATATTGAATCCAAGGAGAATAATAAGTAGCAACTCACAGAAAAAGATTGCTCAGTCAAGTGGCTAATAGTCAAAATGCGAATGCTGATGAAGTTGAAAAACTGAATAAAATAGTAATGTGACATCCTTGTAAAGTTTGTGTCTGTCCCCAGCGAGTAGCTTTTCCATAAAGAGGATAAAGTTCTACCCCTTCTCTCTGCTAGTGGAATTACTCCTTTAACTCACGTGGTAGAAGTTTATAACATATGGTGGTAATAATGTTCTGTGGAAGTTCATGAGTAAAGGTAAATCCAGACATACTCTGTCTGCTAAGTGCTATGGTGAAAGCAGGGCATGTATTCCTAATACATGGTGTAGACAGACCTCCTCCTCCTCACATTCCTCCAAACACTATCTGAGAAACAAAAATTATCAGGGAGCGAGGTTCCATCCAACTTCTTGCCTATGTTGGACAGGGACAGGGACAGAGTAATGAGATATTACAGATCCAGTCAGTATTCCAGATCCAAGGAAAAGATCCTTGCTTTTTGATCTGTCATGGACTTTTGAGCTGTTTCTTCATCTCTAGGTATCAGAATTAGACTTCCTTGGACAGATATAACAATAACATGGACTTTTAAAATACAGTATTCTCTAGACTGCCTACCATAATGGAAATGATTATCTCCTGCATTAAACTATGAAGTAAAAGCTGTCAAGTTATTAAATATCACATACTCACATATATGCTTGAAACAACTATGTAAAATGATCCATCCATCTGTGTTTATAATACATCACTGTGATGTCTGGGCACCTTAACTGCAGCCCTACACTGAAATTTTGGGTCAAGATTTTCAACAGTGACTAATGATTTTGGGTACCTGTGACCCAGGAGCCCTTCTACCTCCAATATATATATGTGTTGTATTTCACCTGGGTTGGCTGAGGCATAGGGTCCACAATATTCATTCCACCTTAAGAAGTGCCTCCTTGATCACAGGTCAGGGCTGTAGGGTTGGTTTGTGAGACCCCGCAGATTCTTGCACCCTGGACATCAATCACATGACCTGCAGTAATCTCTCATCTCATATATGCGCAATAAAAATTCTTCAACCTTTCATAAGTTACCAGGTGACCTGCAGAAGGACGGTTGTGGGCTAATGTCATTATCCCCCTACAATGCGTAACAGGCACAACCAGCTGCTTGTAATTCTTTCAAGCATTCTTTCCTCCTCTGAAAAAACCTTTCCCTGTTTTCCTCCCAGCTGAGGTCCCCCAAGAGCTCTAGGGATGTGTCTGCTCTCTACTTCAGTGCAAGATTTTACTGGCTGTTAGCTCAAATTGGATCTTTTGCCAACTTCTCCCAGGAAACTCTCTGTGTCTGTCTGATGAGTGAGGGCCAGGGATGTCCCTCCCCCTGAGCTGTTTCTCTGTCTTTACAGTTTCTTCCTATCACTACAGAGCAATATTTGCTTTTACTACAAGTTACTGTATTAATGGCTTTAGACATAGTTAAGACATTATATCCCATGAGAATTTCTGCTTGAATGCAATCCAGTGTACCTGAAATGCAGTCAAGACCATTAGCTAAAATATACTTGGTATGCAAAGACACAGTGGTTCTAATGACTCCCAAAGCCAGGAGTTCTACCCTTTTCCCATACAGCATGCCAATTGCCCTCTCAATGCCTTCTCCAAATCATTTATAAATCTGTATTACCAATGCTTGAAGTATGAGCCTTAGCCAGCAGCTCATCAATGAGAAAAGAAGGCATTTTGAGCTTGTCAGAATGACATAAATTGTAATATAATGAGAGAAGCCCATGCCAAGACAAAGGCAGAAGTCCAGCATAAAGCCAGAGATCTCAAGAACAAATAGTGGACTGAGAAAGCACAAGAACTCCAGCATCTCGCAGACATCCACAATACATGTTGTTTCTTCAATGCCATGAAGGCTCTCTACAGGCCATCTTGTTATGGCATGAATCCCCTTCACTCTAAGGATGGAACCACACTTCTAAAGGACGATGAAGCCATCAATTTTTGTAGGAAAAAACATTTTGAAGATCTTTTTAACCATGACTCCATGGTTGCAGATGAACTCCTTGACCCCAACGACCTCCTGGGGATGAGCTTGGAGTCCCTCCCAATTTGCATGAGGTACGTGATGCCATTAAGCAGATGAAAAACTACAGGGCAGCAGGCCCATATCCCAGCTGAAATCTTTAAAGATTGTGAACCAGAGCTAATTCAGCAGCTTTACCTGCTCATCCTTAAAAGTCTGTATAAAGAAGGAGATACCCAATGAAATGAGGGATGATCTGATTGTCACCCTCTTCAAGAAAGGGGACAAAGTGGACTGTGGAGACTATCATGGTATCTTTCTCCTTTCCACTGTGGGCAAAGTTGTGGTACAGATTCTTGCAACTTGTCGTATGCCCTTGTCGGAAGAAATGTAAAGAGTCGCAGAGTGGTGTCGGACCATGTTACGGTACTATAGATATGCTTTTCACAGCATAACAGCTGAAAGAAAAGTGTCAGGAGCAAAATTGACCATTGTGCATGGCTTATGTTGATCTCACTGAAGCTTGTGATTCAGTGAATCACTGTGCCTTCTGGACTGTAGTTTCAAAGATTGGATGTCTCAATCAATATATCAGTGTCCTAAAGTTGCTTCATGACAACACGAGTGTGAGTGTTCTGAGTAGTACTGGCTCCGAGAGTGAATCTTTCAAATTACAAACAGGAGTCAAACAGGGCGTTCCAACCATGTTTGTGGTTTTTATTGCCATCATTCTTTACTTATTTGCTGGGAATATCCCAGATGGCATTAAAATCTTCTATAGAATGGATGGAAAGCTTTTTCAGGCTTAGCAGGCCAGAAGCTAAGAGTAAGATTTCCACCACATCTATTGTGGTATTTCAGTATGCTGATGACAGTGCAGCTTTTGCCCACTCTGAGAAAGATCTTAAAACTATCCTGAAGGTGTTTGCCAATGCTTATATGTGCCTTGGTCTTATGCTCAACATCAAAAAGACCAGAGTGCTTTCTCCAAATGAGGTACCACATGTTCCATCTATTAAAATCAATGGAGAAATATTGAAGTATATCAACCACTTCTCCTTTGGAAGTCCTCTCTCATTGAAGTCAGATATTGATGCAGAAATCAAACATTGTCTGAGCTGAGCCAATGCAGGCTTTGCTCGTTCATGACACAGGGCTTTTAAAGGTCATGACATTCAAATACACACCAAACTTATTTTTATCAAACCATTATTTTCCCAACATAGTTGTATGGGTCTGAAACCTGGAGAATCTACAGGCATCACTTGAAAGTGTGCTGGAAGAGGCAAAGAGTATCATGGCAGTGATCAGCAACTTCTCTGAACTGGTCACAATATCCAGCTGCCAGATCATCACGCCCCAAAATAGGTCCTGTTCTCTCAGCTGAAAGAAGCATACCGTAATGTAGGAAGACAATGGAAGCATTATAAGGACTTGCTGAAGGGTAACTTAAAGAAGTGCAATATTGACACTGACACTTGGGAGACGCTGTCCCAAGATCGCTAAAAATGAAAAGAAATCCTACATAACGGTCCCCTGCATTTTGAACGTGCCTGTCGACTTACTGAGGTGGGCAAGAGGTGCAGGAGGAAGGAGAGACTGGCTTCCAGTCAAGGACAACAGCTTCCTGCCATACCTGGAAACATCTGTCCTCACTGTAATAGAACTTATGGTTCAAGGATAGGCCTCATCATCCATCTGAGGATCCACAACTTGCATGGAAGATGATCATGCTTGGCAAACAAGTGATTGCCATCATATTGCCTGTGGTGTTTGGTTCAGGACACCTAAAACTGTGAGCCACTGAGGTACTGCTCTGCCTAACTTCCCTGACACAACCGCTTGTCTGTCTTGCTGATAAACTCTTTGGGACTTGGCCAGTCCAAACCTTGCTTTCCAAGCCCCTGACATCCATATCAGCCTATACATCAGTCCAGTCCCTCTCACTGAATGCTCAGAGAAATTATTGAGTTCACTATCGCCGAAGAGAGAGAGAGTGCATGCCCCAGCTTCTTAGGTTACTTAAGGGCTTGCCTTCCCATTAATACAGAGCACTAGTTGTTTTGTAATAAAATAAATTAGTTTATTAATAAAAAAGAGATATTTAAGTGATAGTGTTCTGTGCTTCTATCCCTCACTGTGGTTGTGTTCTTCTCCCCTGCTTGTTTAGTTTGATGGCTCTATTTATCATTTATATAAATCTACTTCCATTTTGCTGCCTGTAAGCAAGCCATTCAGGGCAGTAAATAGACATTTCTTTGTCCAGGACAGGCTGAGTTTATGCTCTGCCTCCCAAACACCTTTTTAAGACTGTATTTCCAGCACACATTTATAGCTCATTACCCATAACCCAGACATACATCCTACAATGATTTTCAGGACTTGTGTGTCACCAGTGTGTGTAGGATACCAAGCTACAGTCTTTATCTAAGCAGGTTTTCACATACATTAAGGTTCCAGCAGCTCTTGTATTTTAACCCAAGAGGATCCAACTGTCATAGGCTCAGAGGGTGCTGTCCTCAATCCTCCCCTCAGTTATGGAAAACTAAATAGTTTATTTGTTCCCCTTGTACTACTCAAAGTCCATTTTTTCTGCCTCTGGAACTAGAAAGGGTTCCTGGGGTGCTGTTTCTATCCCTTGCTGTGATTGTCTTCTCTTCCCCTGTTTAGTTTGATGGCTTTATTTATCATTTATATAAATGTACTTTCATTTTGCTGCCTGTAAGCAAGCCATTCAGGCCAATAAATAAAAGTCTAGGACAGGCTGGGCTTATGCTCTGCCTTCCAAATGCCATTTAAATATCGTATTTACAGCACATATTTATAGCTCATTACCCACAACCTAGACATATATCCTACAATGATTTTCAGGAGCTGTCTCTCACTTATTTATGTAGACAAAAAGCATTTTTTTGTTTTGATAGTGTATAGACTAGCACGGCTTCCTCTCTGTTATTATGTATGTAGGATACCTTATTTGATATCTTTGGGATATATAGCATTACTGCAATGAGCTACTGTGTGTGGAGGGAAGGAGTCCTCTCCCTATTAGCATTCAGGAATTCCTGGAATCACAGGATCTCAGTTTGAGTGCCAAATTTCAGACAATCCGAAGAGGCCTGATTTCTCAGAACCTGCTAAGTATCCACCTTTTGAAAGTTGGGCCCACTTAAGTTGTTGCAAATAGGACAACCAGAAATTGAGACACTCAATGATTAGTCATTTTTGAAAATCATTTGAGTCTGTGTTCTCATAAGTATCAGCACAGAGTAAACCCCCCCCCCCCCCCCGCATTTCAGTATACCAACAAATATTTAGAGTTGCATAAAGTAAATGACAGTTTACTAGTGCAGTTGTATGAAGGTAAGCAGATTTTACATTTCATATTGGTTTCTGCATTAGGAAATTGCTGTTTTCACTTATTACTCATTTGATATGGATCAGTCAACATAGTGATTTCAGGAAAGATTAAGCAAATGGCCACTTTTCAGGTCTATACTCATGGGGATGGGAAATCAAGGTACCCTGGGAGCTGTAGTTCCTTGGCCACTTCCCTTCCTAGAGAGTTGGTCCTTGAGCAGGGAAGGGATTACATTTCCCAGCATGCCCTTGGCTACTAGCAACAGGAAAGGGAGGGGGATGAATATTTTAGAGTAATGTTTTTCATTTACGATATTACAACAAGATCCCAGAAATTGATTTCTAAATAACCTTTATTAATGTATAAAGTTTTAGTATCACACAATAAAATCATTTTACCAATTAATGTTCCCCTCTCAAATTTTTCATTAATTTCTCTTATGCACACTCATTGCACAACTATTTTGAACTCCTTTATATTTAAAACAATTGTGGTCCACGTTTTCAATAAAGCAATCCGTCCCCCACAGACATTCCTGTGTACAGGCCTACTTTTGTAAAGCCCATTAAGTACCTGCTTGAATCCTTTGTCACCTAAATATCTTTAGAAGCTGACCTTGTGAGGCACTTGTGTTAAGCTTCAGTTTATTCAAAGTTATTTTGTAAAAACTGCCTTAGTGTAATTTCAGGAAGAAGAAGCGAGCAATCATTATGATGGTGATGGTGGTGGTTTTATTTGCAGTCTGCTGGGCCCCTTTCCATGTGATTCACATGATGATAGAATACAGTGAGTACCTGCCACATCTCTTAATGTACATCATTTCTTTGTGGGTGTCTTTCTTTTAGGAATGGCATGACTGATGATGTGTCTAACTCTCGTGCTGCTGCAGCATTAAACTCTCTAACATACCCATTGAGAGCTAGGGTGAATATATGCTTTTAAATCCAGAAAATAAACATCTCTTTTCTTAAAGCCGTGGCACTCAATTTGTGTGGACTGCAGACTGAGAACTGTAGTGCCTCTCCATGCTAAAATCCCCCTGTGCCCAGCCTCTCCCACCCAGAAACCTCTTCACACCGGGGGGTGTGGGGCTAGGCAACCAGGACCCAGATCCTGCACCGCACCCTGTGGCAGCCAGGCTCTGAATCTGGTGGTGCGGGGCCTGGTAGCGGGGACCCAGATATTTTTTAGCACATAGCTGGGCTATAATCATGTGCTACTTGGGTTGCATGAGAACCGCTGTGAGCTACCCCTGCCATTAATAGGGCCCAGGGCTCTTGGCTGCCTCTGCCACTACAGTGGGAACAGCAGCAGCCAGTGCTACGGTCCCTTTAAATCACCACGAGAGCCCTGGGTGGTATGAGCCAGGCAGTGCTGAAGGACTGGCTGAGGGAAGCTGGCTCCCAGCTCTGGCCCTCCATTCCTTCTGGGGCATCACCCTTTCCAGAGGCCCAGAGCCAGTCCCCTTCACCCTGCCCAGGGGCCAAGCTGTTCTGTCAGCAGCCCTGAATAGAGGTGTGTGCTCACAAACAACAAATTATTTGACTATGTGGGGGATGGAGTGGAGTTTGAGTGGCTGAGAGACATAGCTGCAACTCACACTGAAAATACAATTATCTACCAGAAACCTCTTTTCAGCTATAGTATGAGCAACATGGCTTGTAGCTGAGAGGTACGGATGAGAGCTGCATGGTTTGTTTTGTCATATTTTATTTTTTGTGTGATATTACATTTGCTGAAAAAAAGTCTTTCTTTAGAGTTACCAAAACTATTCCTCATTTTAAGTGGAATTCAGCAAATAGTTTCAGCTGGAAAAAAAGTCAAAATAGTTAATTTAGAAATATAGCTAATTTTTTCAAGAACAAAGCAAAACCAAAAAGACTTAAAAACCCACCTCTAACCCAAGAAACTGTCTCAAAGAACAAAACTACATCTGTGTTGTACAAATCATGCCTTTTGGGAGATATGCTGTTAGTCAAACACAAGCTGTTAAGCTCAATACAGGAATAACAGGATGACATTTAAGGGCCTGTATTACACAGGAGGTTAGACAAGATGATCTAATAGTCCCTTCTGTCCTTAAAACTCAATGCATTTATTTGTTAGCCTAATGATTTGTATTAAAAGAATTCAAAGTCTTCTGGCCACAATTCTTAGTGCCCTGAGATATGACCAGAAAAAGCTGGATATTGTTATGAATGTTGATGGAAGTATTCAGGCTATGCTTAGTAGAACAAAAAATTTTTTTTCTTTAAAAATATAATGGACCCAGGAAATTGTACCATGTCTGATGTAGCTCTCATGTAATTCTCCACTGTGGATCAATTTAGCACATTCATCTATGGAATCAACCAACTGGAGGATCCTTTGTGCCTCAACCTTCTGCCTGCTTTAATTAAAATTGTATGTCCTTATTTACCTTATAAAAGTACACAGACGAACGGCACATGGAGTTAGCAGAAGAAGGTGTCCAGGGCAGGCTGGCTGGGGTACAGTAAGAATGGGTGAGAATGGGATGAATGAAAGGCTGAAATGTGCAGGGGTAGGAAATGGAAGCAGGTGGCGTGAGGTAGCCCTAGCCAAGAGCATAAGATACTGGCCTTACTCATGGTGAGCTTCCAGCAGCTGAGAGAGGAAGGTAGGTCTCAGGAATTAGGTGTATGACTGTAAAGAAGTTCTTAATCAAAGACAGCAGCAGCCAGAATCATCAGAGGAAGCAGCGGGTGATGGAACACTGAATGTAGCCCCAGGTAGAAGTAGCTTGGAATGAACAGAAAGGTGAGGGACTGGAGAAAGTTCTTGTAGCGTTGTGGCTGAAGCAGCACCACCTTGTGGACTTTCCTGGCCTCCTGCAGCTGTGGGTCTCCCCAGGTGGAGGAAGTCTCTGACTGCTGTCCAGTGAGGCATGCTCCAGCCTATCAGACACCTGTTCTCTCTTTTCTTCTGGAGGAGGGAAAGGGATGGACGGGTTCAGGCAGCCCTGTAAAACTCTTCATCATGTTGTGTTTTATGGTGAGGCAGACATACTTGTTGAGTCCATGAGCCCCAAGCACTGGGCCACAAAAGTCATTTAAAAACATAGTCTTTTGCCTTCCCCAGCATTCTGAAAGAATTTCAATATTTCTTTTCAATAATGTCCCATTTTCTTGGTGTTCCCACTAGGCATTTCCATAGGAAAATGTTGAACTTAAAGGCCTTTTTTCCTTATATCAAATGCCCTTCTCAATGGTTTGCTTTTTGCTCTCCTAAAGGAGATGATGATTCGTTTCCTGGACCTTGCACATCCCACAGAATCTTTGTTTGTTTATTAGAAACAAATTACGATTTAAGCTACAATGACTAGTTAAAATTTTAAATAGTCACTTCTCTTTCTGAAGGCATTGGAGCAGCAGGTTTTGCTCTTTCACATGGTTCATATTCCCCTTTGTTATTTTACCCATAGTTCTTGCCAGTCCTCTCAACTCATTTTCAATTACATTTTAAAATTCCAGTTTATTTGAAGGGCTCTCACTGTAATCTGTCAGGTCCTTGCTCATTACCCCTTTGTGCGCTATTATTATGATTACACCCATCTACATAAAATTTGTTAACAGTAATGTTTCATTTAAGATATCACATTTCCTCTCTGAAGAGCCATTGCTGATTGCTAGTAGGCCAGATAAGGAATCAGACAGGATGACCATAGCATCTCTGTGCACATCTATAACTTAATTCAATTTCAGCATTATTCCTGCCAGTACAGCTGTTGAAACAGCTAAAGGATTTGATTGCTGTGCAGTTTGCTTGATTCTGAGTGCAGGAACACAGGCAGCTGTTCCCATTCTTCCTCTTCTTACATCTTTGAAGCCATCGGTGTACTGTATACTAGCTAATAGCATTCTCCTTAATAGTAAACGCATACCTTTGCTGTAGCTTGCACACTGAATGCTCCTTTTTCTATTACATATACATTTTCCCAATGATATAGATATTAATTTCTTCTAAGTCCTTATTTTCACTAAGACCTTTTATCCACACTTTAACCCTGCTTACGTGAGGCGTTCTGAATTTTTGCTCTATACGTTGACCACTTAATTCCCAGCATTCATCCTGTATTAGCTTACTGTTTCCATCTTCACAGTTTCCAGTGAATTCAGCCCAAAACGTGAAGCCCAAAAGCCTTATTCTTAAAAAAAAATGTCTATTTCACCAGCAGCTATCTGCATTACACACGGGTGTTGTGATGAATGCAGCAGATGCAATTTGCAAGCCAACAGATAAGACTGAGTCAAGCTTTCTCAAATTCAAAATCAGTATGGCACTTATACTGAACAACTGGAGTTCTGTTTAATATCACAAATACTTCCTTATTCACACTCCAGGAGGCTCGGGAAATACTTTCAATATGATTCTCAAGCGGTTTGGGAAATACTTTCAATGTGGTTCTCAGGAGGTTTGGGAAATACTTTCAATAAGGTTCTTCCAAGTGAGTGTGCTATCAGATATCACTCCTAAATATTCAAAGCTTTTAACTATACTTATTTGCCCTCTGCGCCAATAAGATTTATAATAATTTAAAAATTTCCTTTTACTGAACATCAGGTCTTAGTTTTATCAATTGAGAACTTAAAGCCTCAGGTTTCCCCATTCCCTGCCTGTCCTTATTGCTTCATTTACTCTTCAGCAGCTATTTCAGGCTGCTTTCCTGTGACCCCGGTGGCACAGTCACCTGCAAATAAAGTGATGCCCATTCCTGCACTCATCTCTTTTTTAAAAGATCATTCATTATGATCACCCTGTGGATTTCCCTACTCGCACCTGCTTTTACTTGTCCACATAGACTTTCTTCCTCTTATACCTGTGGCAGCCCTGAGGAAGTGAACCCTCTCTCCATATCACACCATAAGCTTTCTTCAGTATCCAGAAAAGTTGTTATAAATAGTTTTCATACTTCTTTGTTTCAACTTCTGTTTATACTATATGGTCACTTACACTCCTTCCTTTCCTAAACCCCCTCTGTAAGCTATTGCTGAGTCTGCTTCTCTGTCTCAAACCAATCTGTGTTGTTACTTCTTTTTCCATACACAGAATTACATTTACATCCAAACATAGAATCATAGAACTGGAAGGGGCCCTGAGAAATCTCCTAGTCTTGTCCCTTGCACTCAGGGCAGGACTAAGTATTATCTATTCTAGACCATCCCTGACAGGCGTTTGTTTAAGCTACTCATAAAAATCACCAATCATGGAGTTTTCACAACTTCCCTAGGCAATTTATTCCAGTGCTTAACCACCCTGACAAGAAAGGTTTTCTAATGTCCAACCTAAACCTTTTCCCTCGTGCCCTTGTCCAGTCTTAGTATCTTCCTCAGACTTCTTACAGATAGGAAGTTAAGCATTTCAAGGCTGATGCCATCCTGGTGGGAGCAGTATTTTGCTCTTTTTTTATAGCTTTTGGAAGTTCCCTAATACTGAAGCTTTCATTTAAAATTGTTCCTTCATCTTCCTCCCACCTGTTCAGTATCCCATTGTTTTCTTCAAAGAATTTTCTTTTTCTTTCACAGATATCTGTACTTTGATTCTCATCATGACTAGCTCTTTCAGACCCATACTGAGTCAGCTGCTTTCCTTTTATCCCTACTCCAGGCTGGGCATTGGCTGCAGGTATTGTGACATGAAGCAAGCTGGGTTCATAGACTCTCCTTTACCCTTTTTCTGCAGTTGTGGAGGCTCCTTGACCCATTGTAGTACTCTGTCTCCCTGTGGGTGCTCTCCTCTCAGCCTGAGCATGAAGGGTCTGCAGCTGTTAGAACTGGCCCTGCAGATAGTGCAGTATCAAGCTATACTACAGAGCTGCCGTTCAGGAAAAAAACATCCTCAGTCCAAATCAGAGACTATCTGTGGGCTTTGCTCTGGGTTATTTTTGGATCCTGCCTCAATTTTCTCATAGAAATTTGAAACTAAATTGTGGATCCTAACTACTGCTATGCCTCGGGTACCAGGAATCATCATTAAAACACTCACAACTACGTATCAGCACAGCAAATGGCGCTGATGCATTTCTTTTCCGCACTGCACTGAATGATCAGTTGAAAATACATGGTTCACACCAACAAAAGTCAACCAGCCATTAGTATACAATTGCTTTTTTTTTTCGAGCAAATAGCCTGTAGCTTTCTTAATCTGATAATTCTTTCCATGTCACTAATTGCCCTCTGGTACTTGGACTCTTGTCTGATCAATAGGCTCTATTGTTGAACAAAGCAAAGAAAAAGCATAATGTCACCTTTCATTGTAAACATGTCGTTTTGGGAAACCCTTTTGGGAAAGATTGAAAGAGGAAATTTAATGTTTAATATTTTGTGATACTGAATATTCAAAAATTGGGGTGTGACCCTGATAGGAAATAAGATTTCATAGGGGAATGTACACTTGCATGTTCCTACCAGTGTTTATGAATGGTAGAGAGAGACAGAGAGAGAGCAGATGACATAGGGACAACATTTCCACTTTCTTCAGGAAACTGGTTTCCTGTATTCTGTAACTCTCACCAGACAGTGGTCTGATTACATCCATTTCAGTGTGAACTGTACTTAAATACTTCTTGAATGCCTGTACTTTTGCAGCATGCGACTATGATGTCTCAGTGGTTATAGCCAGACTCTAAGTAATTTCCAGAGGAGATTTTCTGAATGCAAGAGAAGATCCATGTTTATGTAAAGTAGAGGTCACCCAGTTCCTTAAAAGTGACACCCTACCTCTGTGTTAACCAGAGATGAGAAATGAATACAGGTCTTGGTACAGGTGAACAAAAGTAAGGTATGATGAGTTAAGCATAGGACTGTGAGTAGGTTTTGAGATGTAATCCCAGCTCTGCTACTGACTCATTGCATGGCTGGTCACTTCCCCTTGCTTCCTTTTCCTTTTGTGTAAAAAGGGCTAATATTTATCCAGCCAATAACTCACTTTTATGGTGCTTTTCATCATTGATCTCAAAGCACTTTACAAAGGAGTCAGTATCATTATCTCCATTTTATAGATGGTGAAACAGGTCCACAGATTTACTCAGCAGGCCAGTGGTGGAGCTGGGAATAGTTCTTGTTAGTCCCAATACAGAGCACTCTCTATTAGGCCACACTGCCAACTTCCATTTAAAGTGCTTTGAATATGTGAAGTGCTCTAAATACTCATCACTGCTGTTTAATTTAAATGGCTGAAGCTTTACCTGCTTATATCTGTCATAGATTGGGCCCAGTGGCTACATCTACATGAGAAGCCTCTGTCAACAGAAGTCATTTTTGGAAGGGATTTCCTGGCAAAACTTCCGTTGACAGATTGTGTCTACGCATAAAAGCAGATCGAAAGAGCAATCCACTCGCTCGACAGACTGGTTAGACTGCCTGGCCCTTTCTCGACAGAACAGCTGACTGGAAGCACTGCAAACTGGTCTGCCTGTGAACTGGAAGCTCTGTATATTGACAGAAGGGCCCCAGAGCATCTACATGGCTGTTTTGTTCACAGAGCACTGTCGAGAGAGGCATTATACCTGAAAACGGAGAGGTATAACGCTGCCAACGGATGTGCCAGGTTTTGTCAATAAGCTGTCAACGAAGTGCATTTTGTGTGTTGACACTCCATGGTTTTTCCTGACCCAAGCCCAGTTTTGCTGTGAAAAGCCTCTCATGTTAGACATAGCCAAAGTGATGAGAATACAGAGGAGAGTGCTAGTTTCCCACTGTGTGAGCTGTTAAAAGAACAGAGGACACTGTTGGGTGACAAGAGTGCAGTGTTTAAAAATCTCAAGTAAGGATAGAACATGGGGGTACAATGAGGTTTAACTAAACAATGTGTGTAACTGAGAGCTTTGTGTCACTCAGCTGTATGTTAATTTTAGAGTTCGTAAATTGTGATTTTCAGACTTTATATTATTGTTTTATTCTTTTGCTTTCTGGTCAAAACCCATAATTGAAATTGATAAAAACATCTAAGCATTTTTTCTAGAAGCTGAACAAAACTTCTAATCTAACGAGATATGGCATGTGGGTAAATATATGTTTCCCTTTTCCCCAGGTAGTTTTGAAAGTGAGTATGATGATGTCACCATCAAGATGATCTTTGCTATCGTTCAGATAATTGGGTTTTTCAATTCCATTTGTAACCCTATGGTATATGCCTTTATGAATGAGAACTTCAAGAAAAATTTCCTCTCTGCAATCTGCTTTTGTATTGTCAAGGAAAACTCATCCCCTTCCAGGCGACTTGGAAACTCGGGGATTACCATGATGCAGCCAAAGGCAAGTCTTTCTCAAAGAGAGCCCATTGCTTTAGAGGAGGCCAGGAGAGAAGCATTCAGTGATGGCCACATTGAAGTCAAATTTTGTGATCAGCTAGCTGCAAAAAGGAATACAAAAAGGCACCTTGCTTTGTTTGCCTCTGAACTTACTGCATTAGAAAATGGACACTAATACCATGAACAGATTTGCTTCTGATATTTGGTACCTCTCAACAAACCATTTTGTTTTCTTTTCTATTTTGTACACAGAAGTGAGAAAAGAGAATATATTTTATGGTTTATGGTGTTGGAATGTTTTCAAAAGAGTAATATATTTTACTCAGATTAAGAATAAAACTTGGGAAAACAAGTTCCATTATGATTCTTAGAAATATTTTTCTTCTGCCAAATTGTGACTGTCTGGGGCTTACCCCCAAATGAGGGCAAACTTACACTGTTTTTCTATGAACAGCTCCATTTACTTTGTGCCTGTATTCTGGCTTGCCGTGGGAATGTGCGTAGCTGACTGTGCAAACTGCTTGACAGTATAATCAATGGGGTGAGTACATACACCCTCTGGGTAGGGCTGGATTCCATGTGGAACATATTTCTACCAAGACCTGCCCTCTGCAGCTGAGGGGACAGTGGGTCTGGGAGGAGGTGCATCAGGAATATTATACATTTATCTTTTGCTATTCATGTGAAATCCCAGGCAGAATTTTTCTGTATAAAGTAAGACTTATGCATTGCATGCATCCAAAGGTTTTTGTTTTAGTTTTGGTTTAAAGAGAAACAATTTGATATCTACAGTGTGCTTCTTGCATGTACCAAACTGATATGCTCTTGTCACAGCATAATTAGCTGAATAGAAATATAAATGTTACAGTGGACTGGTCTATAAACTGTACCACTATCATTGCAAAAAGCATAATGTCAAGAAGTGCAATATCCAATAAAATGAAGAAGTCGCACAATATATTCCCTGCAATATAGTTGAGTTTTTTTTAAGGTCCCAGTTTAGATGCACCAGCTGATTAACTGTAGCAATGTCATCACTATAGATATCGGAGGGGTAGTCATGTTAGTCTGTATCTGCAAAAATGAGACGTCCTGTGGCACCTTACAGACTAACAGATTTTTTGGATCATAAGCATAAGCTCATCTTTGCCTACGAAAGCTTTTGCTCCAATAAATCTGTTAGTCTATAAGGTGCCACAGAACTTCTCGTTATCACTACAAGGACTGCATTGAATACAGGGTCTGATCAAAAATCCACTGAAATCAATAGGAGTCTTTCCATTGATTTCAGGGGATTCGGCTCAAACCCTGTAAAAATCATACGCAGAATATTCCAGTTTTCTTTTTCTGTGTAGCATTTCCCCCCCGGCCAAACAGACAGCTTTCCATCCACAGGCAGTCCAGTACTCACTCACTCACTCAGTGTTTTCAGCAAACTACAAGGTTGAAGTGGAACACAGTGAAAATGTGAAGTCAGTACAAATGTGAACTATCAGAAGTGGGCCAAAACTAGAATTTTGAATTTGAGTTTATTTGCATTTTGGGCTAGGTGAGAAAAAGTGTTTAGATTCTTTCATCAGACCCGATTCCATGCCAGAATTGGATCTAAATCCACATCTTGCTCATTTCTTGGTTTCAGTTCAGATGAAGCTGGAATCTCTGAACAAAAGGTCAAGATTTCAGTGGCCTTCAATCTCCATCCTCTACCTCATCCTAACTTCTGTCTGCTGAATTCAAATCCAAGACATGACCCTTCCCATTGCTCTGCCATTGTAATTTAAACCTATTTTAAGGTTTCTTTTCATTGACATTGTGGTTAAGATATCTTAAATGTAAATGAGGATCTGGCCCTAAATCTGTTTCACATCAGAAGATTTTGAAATTCTAGTGTTGATTTGAGATCTTAGCTATTTTAAAAGGCTGTATATTATTTATAGGGGACTAAACTGTCAAAATCGTAGTTTTAAAGTTCCAGACTTGCTCATAAATAGAAGCCAGATTTGAAGAGCAATAACTCCAATCTTCTTTACACCAATGTAGGAATTAGATGAAATACCACTAAGTTTAGCAAAGTTCCACCTGTGTAAATCAACAGAGATCAGAATTTGGCCCAGAGTTGACATTCACTACTCCTGTGTTTACTGGCAAACGTTGGGGATAATTTCTGCCCTCAACTAGATATGTCCAATTTCCTTTGATGTCTACTGGATTTGTGTATGTCTGTGTCTACACTAGCAAGCTTTTTTCGGAAAAGTTGGGCCTTTCAAAAAAATTCATAGAGGAGCTACACACAAAATATGCTCTTTCGATCTCAAATTGAAAGAATGCAGCCCTTTTTCCGGTTGCCATATTCTCTCCCAGATGAGGAAGAGCACCTTTTCCCAAAAGGTCTTTTCAAAAAAAAAAAAAAAAAAGTGTGTGTAGATGCTCTGTGGCCCCTTCTTCCAAAAGAGCAGTCCTCGTGGTGCCAGATTTTTTGATCCCTGGCCCTTCTTTTGAAAGATCTGGGGCTGTTGAGACGCTATCAATTGAAAGAGCGGATTGATCTTTGTCTTCTTTTTTGTGTGTGGATGCAATCTTTCAAAAGAAGTTGTTTTGGAAGATCTCTTTCGGAAGAACTTCTTTCGAAAGATCACTGTAGTGTAGACACAGCCTATCTGTCTGAGGAGTGTCTGGTCCTCAGGTTTGGTTTGTGTTTCCAGCAGGGGGTAATCACTCTAAGGTTTCTGTACATTTATATTGTGATGGGCAAATGCAGCTTAATGATGTTAGTTTGTTCTCCTGTGCTGTACACCATCTGGGGGAAATTGTCAGATCAGTGATGTAAGGTCTGTTCTTTGACAGAGTCTGTAACTGAAAAGCACCCTATTATTTGTAACTTTAATTGTGTCTTTTCATTTACTTGTACAGATAAAGCAATGACACTTTGGCAACAAAATTCATTTCTTTTGTCAAATTTGCAAGAGAATGCTGCGTTGTGCACTTCTCATTCTCTTCTCATAAAACATATATAAAGAACTGAATGTGGCACTGTTTAAACTTTGCAGGAAAAAATGATCTGTTGTGGTACAGGGCACAGTGTGATGCTCCCACTGGTGGTGCAAGAGCATGAGCACCCAATTCAGGGCCCACTGCTAAGAAACTGAGGCACAAACTCCAAATTGTTTGAGACCTCAACTTAAATTTCACCAATGAACTGCACTAAGTACAAACTCCTCATGCATTTTAACAGCTTTAAGGGAATCTCAGAGAGTATCCTGGGATGCTATGGTTAATCTTGCCATGCAGGTGAATGCATCAGTGCCACAGATACTCATTTAAAGCAAGAATCAGAGAAATATTCAGATTACTCCAGATCATTTGAGCTTTAGGGCTCACACCAAGGATAACACATGTAGCTAATCCTGTAGTTAACAATATGAAAATAAATTGGAAAAGGATATTACTTATTTTCAAGGTTAAGGCATATAGACCCTGTATTACAGCCTTAAGTTATAAAGGATTTCTATAGTCCTTTGGAGTAACCTAGGCTGAGCAGTTGGGGAACTTTTGCTTATGCCTAGAAAGCCCTTGCTCTCCTGAGTCCAACAATATGGAAAACTTTAGTTCCTTTTGTCTGAAGTCTTTATCTTCATCCTGAGTGCGTAACTACCCACAGGCAGACTTGAACGTGGGATAATTGGAGCTTAGTGTGGTTGCCTCTAGAGCTTGAGCTAAAGGCCAGCTGGCTCTCAGCTTAGGCTGTAGAGGACACTTATTCTCTGTGGCCGTTTCTACACAGGCATGGTAATACACGGCCTGAAATATGCTAATGAGGCATGGATGCAAATTCCCTGTGCCTCATTAGCATACGGTCACATGATTTGGAGTCCGGAAGACCGTTCTTCCAGACTCCAAAACGCCGTTTAGAAGCGCGGCTCCTGGGGGGTCTTCTGGAAGGAAGTTGTTCTTCCGGAAGCCCCTTCTTCCCAAAAATTTTCGGGAAGAAGGGGCTTCCAGAAGAAGGACTTCCTTCCGGAAGCTCCCTGGGGGCCTCACTTCTACACTGCGTTGTGGAGTTTGGAAGAAGGGTCTTCTGGACTCCAAATGACATGACTGTATGCTGATGAGGTGTGGGGAATTTGCATCTGCACCTAATTAGCATATTTCAGGCCATGTATTACCATGCCACTTTCAAAGAAACGGCCTGTGATGTGGTCTAGCTACTACTACAAAGGACAGTTAGTCACACCTAGGTGTGTGGGTTACGTGTGTTCTCTGCTTACTGGAGCAAGGGCTGTGTGTGAACTACTGATGTGGGGAGGCTACCCTCCCAGCCCTGCCTCCCTTCCATGCCCCTGACAGAACTCACAGCGCCCACCCCCCCTACTACCATGGCCACTGGCACCTGACCCAGGCTAGCACTCCCAGCCCTGGAGTGCCAGAGGATGGACAGCACAGCTTCACTCCTTTTCCCAGCCCCAGAAAGCTAGAGGGGAAGGCAGCCCAGAGCCCTACCCCAGTGCCAGCCTGCCAGCCCCAGCCCAAGTGGGGCCACAGCACCTGGGAAGAGCTGACTTGCAGGAGGATGACTGGGGAGCCTGGCTGTTTGGGAAGGCACAGCCTCCCCCAGTCTATGATACCTGCTCCACGAGCATGGGAGGAGTCCATCAGCAGGATTCTTCTTGGGGAGGAGGAAAACAGAACAATGAGTGTCTCTAGTCCTTTGCTTGACAATTCTTCAGTCCAGCTGTAGGGAGTTTCTACTTACAAGAGCCACGCACAGCCTGTCAGGTATGGATGGGCATTCTCTTCTGGAGGGCGAGAGGTGAGTCGTCGTAATTTCTGTAGAAGAGCCACTTTTCAGCTCTCCTGTCGGGTGAGTGATACAGTCACTGAGGCTCACTCTACACCGTCACTTTACACTCAAGTACTTGCTAGATCTGTATTTCATACTGTAATGTAAATTACACTATGGAATACAGATATTGCATGTAAGATTAATGCATGTAGCAACTCAATCATTCGACAGAGTCCAAACACTAAACACGTTCCTATAATTCTAATATCTATCCTGACAACACTAACCCACAGGTGAAAGGGGCAAATTCTAGCTATATGTATTAGTGTCTAGTTGAGACATGGGGATCAAAACAGGAGTTGGAGCCTAGTCTACCACTGTCACTCACATCAGTAATATTTGTTAGTACCAGCTATCTTCTGGGATTCCTTTGAGCAGTCTACACTGCAGGGGAAGATCGAACTAAGGTACGTAATTTCAGTTACATGAATTACATGGGTGCTCCAGGGCACAAGCACCCATCAGAAAATTGGGGGACCTCAGGATCAATAAGGTCAGAGGAATTTGTATGGGTCCCAACATCTAGATCATGGCTCTGCCCTCATCCTCTCCCAAAGCCCCACCTCCACTCAGTTTCTCCCGCCCAAGATCCCACATCCTGCTCCACCCTTAGCCCTCCTGCCCCAACCCTCCCCCAAAACTCTTCCCCTGAATTCCTGCCCTCAGGGCTGGATTAAGCTTTTATGGGGCTGGCACCCTGCCCCTACTCTGCCTGCTGCCTAACCATGACCCTCCCGGTCTGAAGTCCTGCCTGCCATTTGCATGACAGAGGCAGGGATGGAGAGGAGCACTTGCTGCAAAACAAGAGCCAGCCCCTGTGGCTAGTACCACATACACCCAGGGAAAGTTCAAGAAACACCTGCTCCTGTATGATAGTGTCCCCATCCCAGCCCCTGAAAGGGTTAACATTGCTAGCCTGGCCAAGTAACCACGTGGGACTGCACCTCGAGGAGGAGCCCAGGTGCAATGAGAAATAATTAAAGGGTGATGCTCACCTGGATGGGCAGAGGTAGGGTTTGAATAAAGCCAGGCAGCTGGGGCAAGCAATCTGCAGTCGCTTTCACAAGGGTGAGATGGTCTTGCAGTAAGGGTTGGCTCACTGGTGAAGGGAACAGAGCCTGTTAAAAAGCAAGGTAGGAAGTAGACCAATAAAACAGCAGCAAGCTGTGGAATACCCCAAACCTTAACTGTTGGGTGTAGGGTCACTGGGCTGGATCCTGGAGAAAAGGTTGGACCTAGGTTTCCCTACCTGCCATCAGGGAAGTAGGATTATTGAGGGGTAGTGAATTAGTAAGCTGTCTGAAATAGCTGGTACCGGCACCCTCTAGTACCCAAACCCTCTTGGAAAGGAAAACTATAGTGATCACCTGGCTAAGGGCCCACCCACAAGGAGGACATAGTTGAGACATTCTGAATATCTCCAGAAAGGGGTGTCAAACTACCCGTGTAACCTCTACCTAGTTTTCCCCAGCCGTGGCCACGAAGAGACATGCCACATGTGAATACCACATCTTGTAACTCCAAAGAAAATTTCTTCTAACGCCCATTAATTAAAATCTGGCTTAATGCATTGAACTTGGCAGACTTGTATACCCTCTAAAGGTCTTGATGTTTTCCTTATAACTTGCTACAGAATTGTCTACAAAAAAAAGTTCTGTTTCTATTTGAATGCTAGTAATTTTCTGACTTCATTCTTTTGTGACCCTGAATTCCCCAGGCTGTCTGTGGCATGCACAAGTATGTCTAGTGCTATCTTGTTGATGCAATTATGAACAGTTTAATATTTTGATACAAAGGATTGATTTTTATGCAATCATACAGGCATTACTGACTACCTGGGCATTACTGACCACCCTTCTGATGAATGCACAATATGAATAGACGCTAATTGCATGCTCATTTAAAAAAAGCTTAATAAGCCAGTCAGGACATCTGAAAAGTTCAAGTATTGAAAACATGTCTAACTCTTTGCTGATGACTAATCCCAGTGATTTAACCTGAATATGGGTGGCCCAACATGCTGAAAAGCCTGAGATGGACTAAGGTCTAAGGGACACATGTACATAAAGTCAGCTGTGTAGAGTGGAATTCACAAAGTACTTAGGTGCCCAAATAGCCCAGTCTTAGGCTCTACCATGATCCCAAAATCTCTCACTGAGCATTTTAAGTGCCTAAACTCACTCAGAACCTATACTTTTAAGGGAAAAGTAGCTTAGGATTCCACTGCTAAGCACGTGCATGGATGTCTCACTCCAGGCATCTCACAACATTATGACTGGGCAACACCATGGCAGATAAAATGCAATGTTGATAAATGCAAAGAAATACACACTGGAAAACATAATCCCAACTGTACATATAAATTGAGGGGGGTCTAAATTAGCTGTTACCAGTCAAGGAAGAGATCTTGGAGTCATTGTATGGAGCTCTCTGAAAGTGCCCCCTCAGTGCGCAGTGAAGGTCAAAAAGCAAACAATGTCAGGAATCATTAAGAAGGGCATAGATAAGACAAATTATCATCGTTCCTCTGTATAAATCCATAGTATGCCCACATCTTGAATACCTCATGCAGATGCGGTCACCTAACCTTAAAATAGATATTGAAATTGGAAGACATTCAGTAAAAGGAAATAAAAGCATTAGGGGTATGGACTGGCTGACATACCAGAAGAGACTAAAAAACTGGGACTTTTCAGCTTAGAAAACAGACAACTAAGTGGTGATGGGGAATATAATAGAGGTCTGTAAATTCATGACTGGTGAGTTGAAAGTAAATAAGGAAATAATAAATATTCCTCATAACACAAGAACAAGGCGTCACCAAATGAAATCGGTAGCAGCTTTAAAACAAACGGAAGTAAGCATTATTTCACAGGACACACAGTTAACCTGGGGCACTCCTTGCATGTTGTGAAGGTCAAGACTCTACTAGGGTTAAAACAAATGAGGTAAGTTCATGGAGGATAGACCCCTCAATAGCTATTGGATAGGATGGGCAGGGATGGTGTCCCTAGCCGCTGGTTGTTAAAAGCAGGGAAAGGGCCACAGGGGATGGATCATTTGATGATTATTGCTTAATTCCCTCTGAAGCACCTGGCATTGGTCGTTGTCAGAAAACAGGATACTGAGCTAGATGGACCCTTGGTCTGTCCCAGGATGACCTTTCTTATGTTCTGTCAGCTGGCTAAATTGCTGGAACAATTCACAAATAGAGAGAAGATAGGTGTTAATCTGCATAATTTTTATGCAATACCCAGTGCAAAAGGCAACCACTAAGCAAATTTATCAGATTGGGTCTCTTTCAAAATCTGCTGTAGGAGAGCAGCTATTATTAACATTCAACCTATAACTTTCAGTTCACTGATTAAAGCACTCACCAGAAATGTTTGAACACAGGTCTCCCAGTCCCCAGAAAGGATTTGAACAGGCCTCTCTTACCTCAGAGAGTGCTCTCATAGTGAATGATGGGATATGGTGAGGTAGGGCTCTCCATGTTTCCTGTTAAAGTGTTTTTTATTTTGGATTATTTAGTCTGTGGCCTAGAGAGAGTCTTTCTGTAATGCAGTGATTGGTGGGGAGAGATACTTCAGAGGTTAGAGTAGTGGCCTTGTAAATCCAGGGTTGTGAGCTCAATCACTGAGGAGGCCATTTAGGGGTATGAGTCAAACAGATTAAAAGTGTATCAGGATAGTGCTTTGGTCCTATTGTGAATGCAGGGGTACTAGACTCTGTAGGCTCTATGAGAGAGGTATTAGCCAGCCTGGGGACAGATGGTTCAGATCTGTTTTCCAGTGACTCTGGGATTATTTCTTCAAACTAGAGCAGCTTCAACAGCATAGACAGAGAGGGCCACCAGACTATCCCACTGATGAGAGCACCCACCTGAGAAATGGGACACCCTTGTTATCATCTCTTCCCCTCAGGCAGGGTGGGAACTGAAGGTGCATCCTCCACATCTAGGAAAGTGCTCTATTAGCCTACATGTGATAAAGTGTGTGTCTAGCAGGGGGAAGGGATGGCTGTAGCAGTTCCTCCTTGGGCTGTCTGGTGTGGTGGCAGGCAGTTTCCTAACATATTATCACAGGAAATGCCTAAGCTGCCTGCCTCCAGGTAGTGGATTATTAACAGCAACAGGCACTTCCTGTAGCCTGGGTTTAGACACTTATCTCAGTCAGTAGGGCAGGGCTTAGCACAGGTGCCTCTCATTGGGATCTCCCTTTGCCCAGTTTAGGCAGCATGTGGGCTTTTGGAGGCTGCATTCTAAGGCCAGCTCTTGTTCTCTATTCAGGGTATAGAAGCCTAGACATCTGTTTCCAGGTCTGTGAAGTGGGTCTTCCCCCACCCCAATAATTTTTCTAGGTGCCCCAAAGTTAGGCACCAATGCTAAGAGCCTTGTGACTCTGGCTTGTAGAAAAGCGTTTGGAGCAATGGGTCATTTGCGTCACTTTGTAAAATGCACAGCGCATTGACTTAAATTTGTATCAAGATTTTCAACATCTGAGGTCTTGACAACTGAATTTGAAGTGAAGTGGTGATGAGGTGGACGTAGCCAACAGATAATCAGGTAGGTGTAGATAGGCTTGGACCCCCAATAAACTCTAGCTGAGGCACATTAGGCAGCAGACTGAAGGCAGGCGTATGTGGTACGTTGGAATGAGTTGAGCTTTTCTGGAGAGCAATAGTTTCCTTTTCTGTAAAAATAAGGAATCTTGTAAATGCAGGCAGACTATTTTGGAACATGGTCAAATCATCTGAAACTGCTTTTACACCTGCCTGGAGATAACCAACCCTGGACACATGCTGCATGTTAAGGTAACTGTCTAAACTTTTCACACAGAGGGATGGATGGGTACTGAACAGGAGTTAAAAAGAGAGCATTATTACATAGTATGATAAAGGCAAACATGATAAAGAGAGCTGCCCAGTATACAAAAGAAGGTAAAACAAGGTAATAGACTTTTGAGATTTGTTAAAAGGCGGTAGAAAAATGTCAACCAGAATGTATTTCAGTGACTTTGGGTATATGGAAAAACTGAATACTCTTATATGGAGTCTCGTATTCTATCATAGTTACCATTTGTTTCAAATGAACTCTTTAGAGGAAGAAGATGTTTAGGATAAATGACGTTCTCTGTCTTCTTTTCTATTGGGCCTACCAAAGCTATTGTCAGCTAAAATTAAACAAAAAAAATGCTACTAACTGCAAATCATTAGTGATCATTTCAGTGCAAACGGTCTACTTCCATGCAACTCAAACAAATATAGGTAGCCAAAGAAAAAAAAACAAAACCCCCCACAAAAAACTGTAATGTTATGACTAATACAAGTAGAAATACTTTGAACCACTTTGAGATGTGGCCGAACCACTGGGTATTCTAGGGCGCACCTCCAGCCCACCAAAACTCCCACTCTGTCTGCCTCTGGCTCTCCTTTGGGCGGGTTCAGTATACTCTGAACACACCTACAAGACACGGCTCTGCAGGGGAGAGAAGCAGAAGATCACCGGACTTGAGATTACTGCCAGAATTTTAGCATGCATGAGGGCTCTGGGCAGTTCAGTGACATCAGGGTATAGGTGACTCTAGTGCATGCCTACCGGCAGAATCTCAGATGTCCGGAGATAGGGAATGTAGGCTCCTATGGGTTATCTGGCAAGTGAGTGGAGGTTTTGGGAAGTTGTTTAACTGCAGGACTTGAGTACATATTAAACTGAAAGGTGAAATCCTCAGGTAACCTAGCTGGCCACTGTGTATTCTGTTTCTGTGGAGGCAGCCAACTTAACTTCCATGAGGGCACAGTGAGAGAGACTGGACGCTGAAGGAAAAGCTCTGGACGAGAGGGTGCCCTGCAAGGAATAATCAGATTGATAAAAAACTGGGTGAAGCATTGGTGCCGATAGCCGATGGTCAGGGAAGCATCTAGGGTTACAGGGCAGGCACTGACACTGCCCCTTGTTGGTCTGAGTGAAACCCCATACTCTCAGCTGAGAAGGTCTGGCAAAGCTCAGAGGATAGGTGGCTGATTGACTGGAGCTCCCAGTGAAGCTCACTGCATAAGCTCAGCAAATCTTCCTTTCACTAGAGGAAAGGGTAGGTAACAAAGTGACTCATGATCTTAGGCACCTCAATCACCATCAAAATGCCATGAAGTGTTTTAACCATATGCTTTTGGTAGAACATGATGGATTACACAGTAATTGTTATAACCCTCCTAGGCTTCAGTAGCAGTTGTGGTTAGATGAACAGTCAAGAATTTAGTTTAAACCAATAATCTATTGGAAAAATACTGAGGTAAAGGAATAGAAGCCTACTGTAATTTCCATTTTTGTAAGATTCTGCATCTTGAGGATGTGTGCCTGAACTGCCAAGTACTGTATTTCTAAACTGACAGTTTAGTTACAGGGTATTAGAAACAGATTAACTTGATGCCATTCAAAATACTTCAGAAAATGTGTTTCAACTAACATTTTCAAAAAGTCACTTTTTTTGAAGTGGAAATAATAAGCAGGTAATGCTCTCCAGATAGGAAAAAAAAACTATCTATTTACCAATCTATTGGTCAAGAAATAGAAGATAAAGTGCAAAACCATTGGTGATGGATAATGTCAAGTCTTCTAGCAGCTCCTTAGATCATCAAAGTTTCTTTCTTTTCATAGTCAGGAGCTCCTCCTTGTGGGCTTAGCTTTGTGTCCACCAGGGAGCTGGTAAGTTAATTTTCACAGTCTCCTGTGAATTTTCTATTTTCAGTGGAAATATATTCCCTTGTTCTTGGCCACAACTGGCCTCTGGTTTGTGTTTGTTTGGCCAACCCACTGAGGTTTGGACTAGTTCTTCTCTGTCTGGGGAGGGGGGCGGGTGTTTTGCCTCCTTTGTCTGTTCATAGACTCCAAAACATAGTATCAGAGAGTAGCCATAATTTCATGTGGTATACATCTCACACCAATACTAACATATTAGCTTTGAAATGTGTTACAAGTTTTCACAGGACTGGATTTTTAAATTGAATATGGAAGCCATTTATGTTACCCTTATATATAGTGGTACCAAATTTTGTGCCAGATGGCCCAAGTGAGGTGTCTACTGAAAGTTGGTGATACCCTGAATCTGTCTGTTACTTGTATGTCTGTGCCATGCTTGTATATGAAGATATAGATAGTGGCTCTATAGCTGTATTAAAAATGTTTTAGTGATGAGTTTCACAACACAAGGTGAAATCTTCTCCCCAGCCAGGATGATGGACTAAGACATAGGAACAGATTCCCAGATGTCAAATACACGTCACAGGAATTTGGAACTGTCACCTGAAATGCATCTAATTATAGAGTGCCACAGCAGCCTACCTGAGTCAGATGACCCTGACTCTCCAGTGCATGATGGGAAGGAGAAAGGACTTTTTTCCTCCACTTGGAAAAGTAGAAAAGGAGCCCAGGGAGGATCCATTTTTTTTCCTTTCAGTCCTCATGATTGAAGCCATCTGGACTGGGGGGGCCCCATCCCTCACAAGGGGCGCTTGCAAAGACTTTCAAGAATCAGCTTATAGTATCACTAGCCTGAATCCTGTAATTGATGTATATACAGTATCACTTTAATAATTTTTCCTATCACCCTGTTCTTTCTTTCTTTAAGAAACCTTTAAATTCTAGATTGCAAAGGATTGGCCCAGTGTGGTGGTTTGGGTAAGATCCAAGTATATATTGCCTAGGACTGTGACTGGACCCTTTGGAGCCCAGAAGAATCTGTGTGTAGGTGGTGAAATAGGTTTTAAGAACCTCTCACCTGAGGAGGGGGCTGTTGGACTGCGCATTTTGAGATAGCTGGGAAATCTGTGGCTTTCCTTGTGTGGCTTCTGGCTGGCCAGTGGGTCTGGTAGAGGTACTTTTGTGGCTGGTTGGATTTGCCTTCAGGAGAAGGAAATCCCAGCCTGGGCCTGCAAGTGGCTTGGTTTTAAGCAAAGATACCCTGGATTTATTTCCGTAGCTGTGCCAGAAACCTCATTACATTACACAAGTAATTAGCTTTGGAATAATACGTTACAAGATACCATGTGTTTATAAGAATAGTTTCAGGTTGGGGATTGTACTGAGTATGAATGTTAATAAGTATAGAATTACAGCTGCTGGCTTTATTTTTGGGATGGAGAAAGATTGGCTGTTTATCACAACCTAGATAACAATGCTAGCTAGAAGGCAAAGAAAGGACCTTCTGCACTGCCCATGGGTGATGTAAATAAGATAATATCGTGTGAAACACAATTATCAGTCTTCATTCCTTAGTATCAGAGGCTGTTGCATCAAAGTAAGTAGGCAGAACACACTGACACTCAGAGAAGGTCATGACAAGTGGTTTATTTTATAGTTCTTTCTATTCTTTTTTTACAATTTTCACAGATTATCTACATTCAGCAAATATTTCCTATGTTGCCCCACAGAAAATGAGAACGAAAAGCCTACCTTCTGGCTAAGGCTAAATACGCATGTTTATCCCAGTGACCTGTCAAGAAGGTTTTTTGAGCAGCTACAGTTTGCACAGGCTGATGAAAGTGATCAAAGAAGCTATTTTAGTCAAGAAAGGAGATGGCCAGATGTGTCATTTAGGCTGTCTTTGCATTGCCAGAAAGAAAAGGTCAGATGTTTAGAAATATTGCGGGGATGTGAATGGCAAGGGCTGGACAAATCTGCATGAGGGACTGGGAGGAGTCAAAGATAACTCTTGTGTACTGGGTCTGAGTGCCACAGAAAAGGCTGGTGATTTTGACAGAGTTGGGGACAGGATATGGCGAGAGTGGTCATGAACTTAGCATGATGTTCAAAGCTGATTCAGACATCAAGAAGAGGATGTTGAGAGAAAGGACTAATATGAGGCAAGCTGGAGGCAGAGAAGTTGAAGTGGAGGGGTAGACCTGAAAGGCCTTGATAAAGGAGGGTAGACATAGCCCTCTTCACGAAAGAACTTATCCAGGTCTTGTTCAGTTTAAAATTTTCAGGGCTGCCTTTTTTACTGAGCTCTGTCAGTAGATAATAAGGTTCTCCTTGGTGTTTCGGTTGCATTTTGATACAGCAATATTTTAGCCTGTTTTTCAAAGAAGCAGGGATTTAAAGTGAGTGTAAAGCAGGCAATTGAATTATTAAATTTTACATAACCTTTTTGAACTATCATCATCTGCTATTCTTGCTTCAGGCTACACAGAAAGCTTCTACCTTGGTGCCTCAAAGCTATTGACTAATGCAATGAAATGTTACTGCAACTGCTTAAAAGCTCAGTGATTTAGCTGTATGCAGTTTTTTTTGTAAAACGTGAGCTATATCTACACTACAGAGATATTTTGAAAGAACCCTTTGCAGAAGATCTCTTTCAAAAGAGTGCATCTAGACACAAAAAAGCAGATCAAAAGATTGAGTCCACACAGCCTCCGGTCTTTTGAAAGAATGGGCCAGTGATCGAAAAATCAGGCCCTGTGAGGACTTCTCTTTAGAAAAAGAGGGCCTGTGGAGCATCCACACACGCTTTCTTTCAAAAGGGGGCACTCTTCTTGAAACAGGAAAGGAGAAGCAATTTTGGAAGGAGTGCCACATTCTTTCCATTCACTTTTGAAAGAACACTTTGGCTGTGGCCACACTTGGCCAAAACTTTGAAATGGGCATGCTAATGGCCAAATCGAAGAATACTAATGAGGCGCTGAATTGAATATTCAGTGTTTCATTGGCATTCGCATGCTTCTGACCACAGCTACATGGGGGTCCTTTTCGAAATGACCCCGCACATTTCGAAATCCCCTTATTCCCCTCAGCTGAGAGGATTAAGGGGATTTCAAAATGTGTGGGGTCCTTTCAAAAAGGATTAAGGGGATTTCAAATGTGTGGGGTCCTTTCAAAGCACCGCACACAGAAGCGAGTGAATGCTAGTGAGGTGCTGAATATTCAATGCAGCGCCTCATTAGTATTCTTCGATTGGGCCATTAGCATGGCCATTTCGAAGTTTTGGTCAAGTGTGGCCATAGCCTTTGTGTGTAGATGCACCACAGGGTCTTTTGAAAGAGCTCCCTTCTTTCAAAAAAATTTTTGAAGAACTTACTAGTATAGACACAGCCCTAATGATGTGTAGCAACTGAGAATCTGGGCTGTTAATATTGAGCTGGTATTGCTTGCTCTTTTTTTAATTTCAAGAACCCCTAGTCCCTCATGTTGGTTGCTTTAATGATACTTGCTGCTGAAGTCTTTTGGTAGTTTTTATTTTCATCCTTTTTATTTCTGTGTTTGATGCAAGACTCCACTTTGGTTATTTAGACAAAATAGATACTGTCTTTACCAACTCCAGCTTGTGGCTGCCTGCTGCGATAACATTTTCTGTTTGTGTTGGATTACAGCTAACTTGCTGTCTTGTCAGAATGGTGCTGTTCTTCTTATTGACTTGTTTCTAAGCAGCTGGTGTGAAGAGACCCACGCAAACACTTCCAAATTTGACTTGAAGGAGGCTTTCAGATTTTTCATAGGCTCTGACGTGTGAAAAGGATCCTGTTTGTTAGTCATAGACCATTGGAAACCCATAGACAAACTTGAGTTTAGCTCAGCTGCAGTGATAGTGACAGACTTTGCTGGGCTCTGGACAATGAGGGGTGTCAGAGGTTCAGCTGCAGGTCCCTGGAAGGGGTGGGGCCTCAGGTGGAAGGGGTGGCCTCAGGCAGAAGAGGTGCGGCTATGATCAGAAAGACCTCAGTGATGTCTGGAGAGTGGCACACTGGCCTCCATTGGCAATATAAAGACCCTGGAACCCTTTTAAATCAACAGGCCCCAGGGCACCACACTGGGGGCCATGCCAGTCCACTTGTGCACATTAAGCAGAAGTGGAACAGGAACTCAGTCTCTGATTCAGCAGCCAACTGTAAAATGAGAATGATACAGCAACAACGCGAGAGAGTGCCCAGTATTTGAGGGAAACTAAATAATATACTAAGCCACTGCTTGCTAGCGTGACTGGTATGGGGATTTGCTACAGGACTTCTTAACTCTTTTCCTGGCCAGATCAGAAAACAACTAAGTGTAGCCTTGTCAAAAAACCAAGTGAACTTTGTTTCTGAGGCATTGGACTGACTATCATAATATGGCCCCAGGCCAGGGAATCAAGGGGAAATACCATGAGAATTGCCCATCAGCTTTATTTGACAGATCAGGCTTGCTAGCATGCACCATAAAAACAGCTTAACTAAGCAGGAGGGTATCTAGATAATTTCAACAGCTATTTTGTAGGCATAAGAAAAATCTGCACCAGCAGTTGACTCAGAAAAAGACCAATGGGAGTACATTGCTGGATGGAAAGTTCTGCTTGTAATTTTCTTTGACAAGTTCATCTTTTCTAGGTACCAGAAATGTGTGAAATGTTCTAAATTTTCTTGATCTTTGTCAACTGAAGATGTTTAATTCCTTTGCCAAAACACCCTTCCCTCCTCTCCACCCCTCCAAAAATAACAAAAAAACCCCCAAAAACCAGACTGAACTGTAAGCAAGCAAACATTTCCTGTGAAGGGAAATAACCTCAAAATTTGGAGAGGGACGCCCTATTTGGCAAACCTTAATATATATAATTATATTGGTGGGGGGAAAGGATGGACAGATGGGAGAGAGATAATGGGTGAGGAAAGGAATACTGAATGCACTGGGGACACATTGCCTTGCTGTTGTCTTGTACTCTGTATTTCACTGTGTACACTGCCTCATGTCCAGATCCAATTTCATAATACCTCTTCTCTCTTTCCTACCCCCTCTACTATACATCTTCTGTGTATCTACTTTTCTCAGTGCTCATCCACCTGCTTTCAACTCCTTTCATTTGTTAGAAACAGTTATTTCACACTTTAAACACCAAGGGTGTATCTACACGTGCACACTATTTCAAAAAGACCGGCCCTCTTTCGAAAGAACGAAGGGAGTGTCTACACGTGCCATGTGCTCTTTTGATTTGAAATCAAAGGAACGCAGCCCAGACATTGAAAGCTGGACCCCGATCCCGTATGGGAAGAGCGCCACCTGTTGAAAAACAACACCAAAAGAAGGCACGTGTAGATGTTCCACGGCCTGCTCTTTCGAAAGAGGAGTCCTCCATGACGTCGCCGAGCCCGAGCTCAGATACGCCCTGCCCTGCCCTGCCAAGCGGAGCTCTATGACCTGGGCGTCCGACCACCCTTAAAGCCACACAGACCCAGAAATCCCATGGCAGAAAGCTGAGAGCAGGCAAGCTGTGAAAGCATGAACCCCAAGCAGCACGCTGCCAACAACAATTACAGGCACACGGTGACCGCCCAGCAGTCTCCCAAGTCCCAGGGCCCCCCTCTGAGCCCCCAGGGGGTCCGTCCCTGAAAAAAAGAAAAGGGACCCCCTCCTGGATGGACCTTGAACTCCGAGACCTCTTGGGCCTCTGGAGAGAAGAGGAGGCCCTCTGGGAGATGGGGGTAAAGTGGAGGAACACCACTGCCTTCACCCACCTCGCCCAGGGACTGACCAGCCAAAGCCACCTGGAGCAAGTCTGGAGCAAAGTAAAGGAGCTCCGGCAGGGCTGTGCCTGGGTCCGGGATGAGGCTGAGCACTCGGGCACAGGCCCCTCCACCTGCCCCTACTATTGGGAGCTACACCACATTCTGGGGCCCCAGGACAGCTCCCCACCCACAGTGGTCCTGGACATCTCAGTGGACCAGCCTGAGCCAGAGGAGCTGCAGGATCTGGGACCAGCCAGCCCAAGCCAGGGGGCAGACACCACCCAGGACTGGTCCAGCGAGGATGGTGACCTCATCATCGATGTCCTCTCACAGCCTGGCCACGGGGAGCCAGGTGTCCCCGGAGATCCTCAAGCTCCCCCCTAGTAAGTGCACAGCAGGGCCAGCACCCTGGTGGGCAGGATAGGGGTTGGCACCCCTGCCAGTGGACCGGGCACAGGCCCGGAGGCCCAGGGCCAGACACCCTGGCTGGCCACAGCCCTGAACACACCCTCAGCACCCGCCTGCGCCACCCAGCACCCAGACCCGTGGACAGTTCCAGGCACCCAGTTGCCCAGTGGGATGCCTGCGGGCCAGCCCACAACCGGGGATGGTGCCACCCGGGAGGGAAGCCCTGTGTGCACTTGACACCACAGGGATGCCATGTCCACCATGGCCAGGCCTTGGGGGAGGTGGGGCCTCAGGGGGACAGAGTCCCAGGGGGGAATGGGGGATGAGGTCCTGCTCAAAGACTGACATGCTATCCATCACCTCTTCCAGGTGCAGCAAGCGAGGGCCCATGCAGTCCTTCAGCGTCAGTGGTCCCTGAGAGCCCCCCGGCAGCTTGGACAGGAGCCAGCGGTGCACAGGGGATGACCCCACCAACCTCCGCCAGGCAGAGCTCGTGAAGCACCGCCTCCAGCTGGAGGAGATTGACCTGGCGTGGCGGAGGGAAGCCTGGGACTGGCTCGTGCCCCACCGGGACGCCATCCATAGGACTTTGCAGGAGCACGTGGACAATGTGGCCTGGCTCCTCGGCCTCCGCACCCCCCCCTCAGCTACTCAACCCCCTGAGCCTCCCTGCAGGGCCCCCCCAGGGTCCCCTCCCCACCCCACTCCCCCCACAGCGTCCTCCACCCCACCTCACACCAATGTCCCCTCTGCAGTCCCACCATGCCCCTACCTTCCAGTGCTCCCTGCCCTATCCCAGCCCTGCCGTGGCACCCACTCCCGGGGGGAAGGGGATCCTGGGGCCGGTGGGGCTCTCGGCCAACAACCCCCTTGCCCAAGTGACCCTCCCGGTTCTGGCCCTCTCCCCACCCTCCTCCAAGTTCAGGCCCCCCACACCCTACAACATACAGGGGTGTCCCCCAACCCACACTGTAAATAGTTGGACATATATACCGCAGTTTTTTACAGTGTACTCAGTCAGAATAAGACAGGGACCTGCAGACTTCTAAAACTGTTACAAAAAAGCAGTTGGGAAAAGTTCCTTCCCTGTTCTCAACACCTTTGTAGTGGTGATCTCAACTTGCCATCTAGGGCCCAATCCTCTGGAACAAATACCAAAATTCCCCTTGATTTTAATGGGAACAGAAAAGGCCTGGGAAACTACAATTTGTGCAGGAGGTGAATTATTATTGCTCACTTCTAGCACAGCCATGTGGAGAGGGTGTGTAAAGGCAGTGAGTATGAGCACTTAAAGATAAGATGCTCAGTCATAAAATTGTAATTCTGCAACTTTCTGCTATGAAGCAGATTTGACTTTAAAGGAAGGTGAAAGACTGACTGAGGGTTTCTGTAGCTGGCCAAGCTTCCTGAAGAATAGAAGCCAGGATGTGAGTCTGGAAGGACTGATCTTCAACTTGGAAGGGCCACAGTCATGATGCAGTGAAGTACAGAGGTATGATGAAAATCCTGGGCAGATCTTAATGAACCAGGCAACAAGAAGTGACTCATCTGTGGTACTGTGAGTACTCCAGTCTTTAAATCAGATGGAACAAGCTTGTGAGCTGTAGAAGTGTTTTTTAATTTTTTTAAACAGCTGGAATGTTTAATGTCAAATCTCAAAGTGAACAGCCAGAAAAGGAGCTTAATAGGAAAAGGTACAAAAAGGATGGTGAAGTTGAGGGGTACCAGACTTGTTCAGTGAAAAAGGCTGATGTCTTTTTTTCATTATGACCTCTCACAAAGATATGGCATAATGTTCTACCCTTTCACCCTCACTAATCTCTCACTGATGTCCCTGAGAGACTTGCACCAAGATCAAGAGTCAAATATGGCCTTTATAGTAAAAGTTTAATTTCTACTTATCCATATGCTCTATCCTTATTTTCACATTCAGCTTCCTGTGTGGGAAGTACTCATGTTCATGCTCATTTCTATTTCTTTTCCTGTTCTCCCTTCCATCTCCTCTTCCTCTCACCTTCACTTGTCTTCGTGTTCCCCTCATTATCTGTCTTATCTCCTTGGCAGCAGACCCCGCATTCTGGTGGCTTCCCTTTCACATGGGCTAAAATGACCAGCTGTGAAATGCTGATGCTGAAATGTCATTGCTGGTTTTAGAGTCAATACTGCACCCATATTACCTGGGAAGGGGAGACTTCATAGCTCTGAGTCATTATTTCAGACTGTCTGGAGACCACATAGCAACTGTTATTTTTTGGTTCTTATTTAGAAGGTTAACTTTGCAACCACGAGGGAGACAGACTCCCACTCATTTCTTTTTTTAATATGAAATCTTTAATGTCATGTGGGCCATACAACTATAACAAGATGACTGGATGTGGCTGGGTATTTGACATTGCTACACTAGTTCCCACCACCATTCTCCATATAGACCTTGTAAATGACCATTTTTCCCATTAAGGTTCATTTATATCTTTACTGATGTGCTGCCTGTTCCACCTAATACATTACTTTGGAATTTGACCTTCAGTTTTTATAACAGACAGAGGTTTGCCTGGTGCCTCAGTGGAAGTCATTAATATCACTTCCAATACAGTTTGCAGTCAGTTCAAACGTATGGGCCAAGTGCCTTAAAGGTACTAAGCAGCAGAAATCAATGAGGTAGGTGTTCAAATATCTTTAATATGGGCTAACAATGGCACATGTAGAAGTTCCAGAGACTGTCTCGAGTCTCCATAAGAACAAGTGGTAGTAGGATTGTTATAGCTTTCATAAAAGTGTAACAACTCTGTTAAGCTCTGTCCATCTTCTCTATCTCTGGGCTTCCATGGATATTGCTGCTAGAAACCAGGTCTTTAGATGTTAGCTGATTTGGGCCTAATTTAAAGCTTACAAAGACCTTGCAGCTTAAGAATAAACATGGAGATTATAATGCATTTTAGTTACTAAAAGAATCACAATAAATCTGTGCCTTGCTGCAGACTTCCTCTTGAAGAGGGAATGTGTGGCAACACGAATAAAGTTCTTGTCCTGCGTGAGATGTGTTGTTGCACACCTCGCACCGTAGATGGCCCCATTGTGTAGCTGATCCTTCACTGTGCAGCAAAGTCCTGCTTCTTCACCATGGGAAAGATCTTGCACTCTCTTTTCTAGTTTATGTACACAGAACTAATTTATATTGTAAAGCCTCTTGAAAATGAAATACGTGTTCATCATCAGAACTCTCTGTGAATGCTTGCGGAAGTGAATTCTCAGTGGGGCTTGGAAATAGGGGCAAAAGAGCTAATGTCAATAAGACAGGTGCTTTTATGTGACTCTCTGGCCCGTTAATCTGTTTCAGAACGCATCATTTACACTGTGTGCTAAACACCAAGGGGGAGCAAACATGGTTCTAGTTAGGCTTAGCCTTTCGTTATGGATCAGCTACCCTAGATGACTGGTTAGGGGGTCACAGTAACTTGGGCCGGTCATTGGATCCAGCTAAGTTAGAGGTTGGTGGTATTTCCCAAAGATCTGGGAGAGCTCACTTGAGAAGTTGTCTCCTTTGATGAGCCCTGAAGGAAGAGGGCAGCAGGAGAGGCAGAGGTTGCTCCTGGGCCAGGCCCAGCAAAAGGCCAAACCTCTGGCAGATGGACTAGAGGTAGACTCAAAAGGATCCAGAGGCAAGATCGGATTCCAAGGAAGAAGCCCTGAGGGTCAGTGATTTGGGTAGGAGCTGAGCCTTGAGGGAGAAAGTGGTGTGAGCACTGCCGAAGGCCGTGCAACACAGAGTTCAAATCCCCACTGCCTGATGTGGCACAAGAGCTTGAACCCAGATCTCCCACCCTCCAGTGTGTACCCAACCACTGGATTATGGGATAGTGGGAGATGGGAGGGGTTCTCAATTACTTCCATTGAAGCTGTTCCACTTTGTGAGCTATTTAAATGGCCATTGGCTCAGTGAGAGTGACTGATTTTAAAGCACCAGCAAGCTCCAGGCCCTTCTCCAATTCATACAGAAGTACTACGTGAGGATTTGAATTTGAGCCTCCCATATCCTGGTAAATGCTCTAATTGTTGGGATATTGGGCATAATCCTGCTGCAGCATTGTCATTACCTTGCAAAGTACAGCTGACCTAGCTTAAGCATCTAACTCCAGGACAAGGTTCCAGGCTGTGACTCCCATGCAAAGATGAGAACCTAATTATGGGTGTGTGTGTGTGTGTGTGTGTGTAAGGCTCTGGTCCTCACCCTACCTAAAGACAGCAATAGGAAATGTCAACTCTCTGTGCAGCATATTGTTGGTTTTTGGCTCTCACTCACAGAAATTGTCCACATGGAAAGTTAGTGCTGGCAATATAAGCTGTAAACCTTCAGTGCGTAGCTTACATCTGTCACTGGACTGCATGTGCTAAGTATCTTGCACAGTTTACTTTGATGTACTGCCATCTGCATTTACCAAGTTGCTGTATGTACTTGAATGACTTAATCTACAAAAGTAACAGAGAGGTAGCCATGTTAGTCTGTAGTGCAACAAAACAAAACAGCCAAAATGAAATGTAGCACTTTAAAGACTAACAAAATGATTTATTCGGTGATCAGCTTTCATGGGACAGACCCACCTACAATGTTTCCTGGAATTTTAACTAACTAGACCCACAAGAACAAGCGCACACTCGAAAGTAAGCTCACAATTGCAACTGGGCCTTCAGCTGCCTTTCTTCTTACTAAAAATCTGTCTCCGAAGCATTTGTTCTGAAAGGTGAGACAAAGCCAGCAGAGGCTGTATCACACATGTTTGATGTGTCTCTGGTGACATCATGTGGCTTGTCCTGAATTTCTTTTTAAGAGGAACAGTTCGGTCACAAATAACAGACGTGTGCTCAATGGCTTATTTCAGCAGCAGCATATTTTAGTCACTTCTCTTTTCTAAATCACCAAATTTTATTCCACTGAAGCAATGCTAAAATACACCTTACTCTTTTGTTAAATCTGCCTGGGGGTTAGGTTTTTCAGACTTGATCTCACCTCCAGAACAAACATGTTGAATAGTAACAGAGAGAGAGCTGTGCTAGTCTATATACTATGAAAACAAAAAAGCAGTTAAGTAGCACTTTAAAGACTAACAAAATAATTTATTAGGTGATGTGCTTTTGTGGGACAGACCCACTTCTTCAGACCATAGTCATACCAGAACAGACTCCATATTTAAGGCACAGACAACCAAAAATAGTAATCAAGGTTGACAAATCAGAAAAATTATTATCAAGGTGAGCAAATCAGAGAGCAGAGGGGCGGGGCGGGAGGGGAGTCAAGAATTAGATAAAGTATGTAAAAGAGCCCCTATAATGAGCTAGAAAATTGTCATCCCAGTTCAAACCACACGTTAATGTGTCGAATTTGAATATAAAAGAGAGTTCAGCGGCCTCTCTTTCCAAACAGCTGTGAAAATTTCTTTTCAGTGCAACACAGACTTTCAGGTCATTAACAGAATGGCCACTCCATTAAAGTGCTGGCTGACAGGTTTGTGAATCAGGAGTGTTTTTATGTCTGTTTTATGCCCGTTAATTCTTTGTCTAAGAGGCCGTGTCTACACGAGCCTAAATCTTCAAAATGGCCATGCAAATAGCCATTTCGAAGATTACTAATGAGGTGCTGAAATACACATTCAGCGCCTCATTAGCATGCCACCGGCTGCGGTTCTTCGAAATTGCCGCTTTTCACTGCCACGTGGCTCATTCAGCAGATAGGAATAAGGGGATTTCGAAGTTTCCGGGTCCTTTCAAAAAGGATCCCCATCTGGAAGAGCTGCGTGGCAGCGAAAAGCAGCAATTTCGATGAGCTGCGGCTGGTGGCATGTTAATGAGGCGCTGAATATGAATGAATATGTATGGCCATTTCGAAGATTTGGGCTAGTGTAGACATAGCCACAGAATTTGAAGTCTGTCCAATGTACAAAGCATGTGGGCATTGTTGGCCCATGATGGCATATATGATGTTAGCTGAGGACCATGAGAATGTGCCCGTGATTCTGTGAATAACCTGGTTAGGTCCAGTGATGGTATCTTCAGAATAGATATGTGGACAAAGTCGGAAATGGGACTTGTTGCAAGCAAAAGTTCCAGGATTAGTATTCCTGTGGTGTAGACTGCGGCTGTCAGTGAGAATCCTCATAAGGTTAGGAGGTTGTCTGTCGGAAAGAATAGGCCTGTCACCTAGGGCCTTCTGGAGTGTGGCATCCTGATTAAGGAAAGGTTGTAGGTCTTTCTTAATGCATTGCAGTGGTATGTTTGATGGAATTCTAGAACTCAGGAACTGTTTCCTTTCTGTGTCCTAATGTGAGTGGACAAACTTTATTGTAAGCTCAACTGCAAAAGCTCGAAAGATGTTACAATAACCTATTAAAATCAAAAGTTGGTAGGGGAAAAGGCAGGAAAGTGAGACAGGCTAAATGAGCCTACACAAAAAAGGGCCACAGACATAACTCAACTATTATGGTCATGCTATGTATAACCAGAAAATGTGTCCAAAAATTTAATGAACCAAAATTGGTGTGGTGGCATTTAGGCCTAACTGCTGCAGAAAGCTGAGAGGAAGGGACATTCTACCCATTGCTCCCTTGTTTTGGGTCCTTAGATCCCTTTTTATTTTGGGCGGGGGGAACCAGAGGGTAAAGTTCACTTCAGCAGCCTCCACCATGCATGTCATGCACTCTGTCTCCTGATCTGATGGCCATTTCGAAGATTTGGGCTAGTATAGACATAGCCAGAGAGTTTGAAGTCTGTCCAATATACAAAGCATGTGGGCATTCTTGGCACATGATGGCATATATGATGTTAGTTGAGGACCATGAGAATGTGCCCGTGATTCTGTGAATAACCTGGTTAGGTCCAGTGATGGTATCTCCAGAATAGATATGTGGACAAAGTTGGCAATGGGCCTTCTTGCAAGGAAAAGTTCCAGGATTGGTATTTCTGTGGTATAGATCTTCTTCATTCTGATCCTAAGAGACTCTACTACAAGGGTCCTCAGAGGTGACTAGGCATAAGGTGGGGCAATGGCACTGTCTGTCATCCCAATCCCCACCTGGCCCATGGCTGATTGCGGGTAGGGTAACAGTATTCCCCCCAGCCCCAAGAGGTTCAGTTCAGTAAGAATATTTCCCAATGCTCACAGTTGGTCTAGCAGTAGCTATGGTTCCAGAAATACAATCCCTGCCAAAACTAAGTGGCTTTACATTGCTCCTGATTTTTGGCTGTGCTTAAATTACCTAATTGATTGTATGCTAGTTGATGCAAGTCAGACACATTGAGGCACAGAAGGCTTTTTCCCAAGCACTGTTAATGCAGCTAGGTAACTGGAAGGGAGATCAAAGCTCCATGACCAGTGTAGCTCCAACAGGAGCTTCAAGATGTAGCAACCTGGAGGCTGGAGGAGATACCAAGAAGTCAGTCTGTGTGCATGTGACTCAAATGCCCATTGCAGCTGCAGCATCTCAATAGTTTTTAACAAAGAGTTTAGTTTAGTTTAAGGAACATGGAGTCTTCATGTTATTGCTCAGCATGTGGTACATGAACCATAGTGACCGTAGTCATTTTAGTAAGGACTATGGCAAGGGAAGATAATATGATTAACAGGCAAAACAGCTCCCAACAGCCAAGCACAAACACAGAATGGAGTGACTCATGACTGAGAGTGCTGGATTTCCAGATGGAAGAAACTTTCCGCATCAGGGGAGCAAGAATTAGGTCTGTATAAAGATCTTTCTATGCCGGGATAAAGATGTGAAAATGAAGATAACACTTTATTTTCACTCTTACAGTGTGGGATGGGAAGAATGAGCGGTGAATGAAAACCGTTGACTGGAGTAATAAATATGTTGTGCTTCCTCTGAATCCAAGCACTAGAAGAGGGAATAGGTAGTTAAATTGCAGAGCTGAGAATTCTGACATCCTCATGTCTCTTGGAGACGTCGAAGGGAGAATTGTTCAGGTACCATGATCTCTCCAGTTCACAGGAGAGATTGGTAGAAACAAAATTAGTGAAATGCTGCCAAGCAGCAGGGTGGTTCAACTGTCTTGAAGAAAGGATCAAAATAACAGCTACTAGTGCAGAACAAGTACAAAAAGTTCAAATGAATGACTTACAGTGGAAATAGCTTCACTCCTTTTTGTAACGTCAGCAGCTCTCCTCCACATACCCCAGGCCTGTCACTCCACAATGAACTATCCAAATTGTTACTTAATTCTGCCAACCCAGTGGAAGAGGAGGAGCAGGCTGGCTGCTCCCTTACCTCTTATCTCATCCTCCTACCTCTCTACAATGAGTTATTTATGGGGGAAGTAGAAGGCAGGGGAGAAAGAAAAGAGGGAGACTGATAGAGTGGGAGGTGAACTCCATCTTACTGAAGCTAGTGATCCTCCCCCGATCCCACCTACACACACCCTGTACAACTAGTTAGTCCTAAAAATCGCTAATTTTCTTTACTAATCTACATCAAACTTTAGAATAAATCTCAAACTTAGTCTTAATATGCTGTTTCTTACACCTTCATCTGAGGCACTCAGAGGACTTTGCAAACCAAAATGAACGTAATAGCCTTGTGCCATCTCTCACCCATCTAGAACTGAAGTACAGAAAGGTCACAAGGCTTAGCCAATTGTGATTCAGTGGCTGAACAAGCAACTGTCCTTCGTACTCCCATTTTTGTGCTCTGACCACTAGAGTGCTCCCCATCCACAATGCAAAACACCTTTTTGCCATTGTTCTATGTTTCCTGACCCAATACTCTTTGGAAATATCACCCGCTGTGTGCTGGAAGTGAAACATAGTTATCTATTTACTAAGATACTTACAGAAGCTTGTTCTTAAACCATAAGGAGTCCCGTATTGACACAGCCCACAGCTGAAGCTGCCCACGTAGCTCGTAACCTCCCTCCCGCCTCCACTGTATGTGGGAGTGTATCTTTACTAGAAACAGTAATTACACAAATGACCTTCATACTTACTGAAATTAGAAGATGGTGCCACTGACTCATGGATTTGAGTCCAAACACTGGGTAATGGCAAGGTTCTTCCGTATGTCTTTCTCTACCATATTATGCAACTACGGAAATGAGAGCCAATTTCAGGTCAGAACATCTTTTGGGAAATACTTGCCTTGCTCACTTAGGATGACTTCTGTGCCAATACTAGGGTGTACTTAAAGACTGCAGAGAGCCCCTGCCCATAGTTCTTTCCTGGAAAAGGCAGCCTTCACTTGGTTTGTTTAAGCATTAGAGTGGGCAGCTTTTCGGGGGTGCTTTTGTTTTGGTTTCAGAACATCAGTGTTCACGTCTATTTCCTATAAAGATATTTGCCTCCAGAAAGAATATTAAGGCTCTTTTCTAGCCGTTTTAATAAACTTTAAGTGCTGCACTTTTATTGTTCATCTGTTGTACTAAATAGGAAATCCCCTTCTCTAACCCTCTTGTGATGAGTCAGTGATGCCACTGTTTGAACTAAAGGACATTCTAACTCCATAAACAGCAATAATTGCTAAACGTAATCTTGTTTCTTTGCTTTGGGAGTATTTTGCAAATAGACACTTATGTGTCTGATGGGTAAATAAACTGTGTTCTCACTAGACTTGTACAGGTTGAACCTCTCTAGTCTGGCATTCTCTCGTCCAGCAACTTCCATAATCTGGCATGATTGTATTTAGCTGGACAATCACTTATCGTGGATGTGGCCAAGTTTCTGATGGTCCCATAAAGTTTGTTTACAATCACCACTCCTGGCTGTGTGTTCTATGCTGTTATTTAGCTCTAGTTTACCCCTAAATTTCTTCTAAGAGCCCAGTAATCAGTGGAAGTGATGGTAATGCTGCTAGGCCCCCGGTGTCCAATACGCTGTCCATTCACCACATGTGGCACAGCAGCTCATAAGAGCCACACACATGGCACGCCCTCTGTGCATGCACCCCACCACTTACTGGGACAAGCATGTGGTGGCAGCTGAGGAGGTGGCTTATCCTGTGGCTCACTTGGGGCCATGGGGCAGCAGCTTTGGTGAGTCACTGGCAGTTTGCATGGTGTGTGTGTGTGCGCGCGCGCGTGCCTGCACCCATGCCCGTGCCCGTACCCCTGGCTGAATGGGAGGAAGGGTGTCGGGCTCGGGGGCATTGCCTGGCTGGGGGAGGGCACTTGGCTGCGAGGGTGGAGGCTGTGCTGATTGTTAAATTCTGTTTTGGATACCACTGTGCTAGACAATATTGAACTCTGGTGGTTCAGAAAACTCTCTCGTGTGGCACCAGTCAGGTCCCATTGGTGCTAGAGTAGAGATATTCAACCTGTATATTAAATCTGGAATGTTGATTATTGCCCCAAAATTAATTTAAAAGCTTTATAAGGGTTCAAATAACAACTGGGTTTAAAAATATTACTCAGAATTTATCTAGTACTTAATTATAAATGTATGCACAGACATGAATGCTTCCGGGAGATGGTCATCATTAGAAGTCCAACAAAAGGCACAGCTCAACTCAGGTGTCTTTAAAAGACAAATATTGAATACTGATATGGATCCACTTGTGTATTTAGTCACATTTCTCTTGTCCAAACATATATATAATATGCCTTTTTCCACTTCTAATGAATTGCTCTTATAAGCCACCACCACCTCTGAGAACCCCGTGAATCATTTTTTTTTCTCAAATACATAGCTACTCCCTATAAACTCCCAAATTCACTTTCTCTAGCAGCTGCAGAAAATCAGTGCCCAGTCATTAGTTTGTGACTAAATCGCTTTCTGGTTGGGGAAAATACAAATTCTTCAGAACCAAAACTTTTTCTGCTGCCCAGTATCTGTTTGCACAAGCCTTTTGTTGGGAATCTCCAGCTGCAGGATGGCACGGAAAGCAAGAGACCTCCCCACCAGTGTTCCCTCTATTTTTTCCTATCCCTGTGTAGAATAAATTTTGTTATGTACCCCAAGGCATGTGCAGATGTGCATTGCCAGTAGAGACACATGATGCTCACTGTGTGTGGCTGAGGGCACTCTGCTAATCAGCTGGGTGGCGCCTGAATCAATCCTGGGCAGCTGCTCAAGCACTCAGCTTACAGGAACACTGCTCCTCATCCCAGAATAATCAGTATTGCAGTGGTTAGGACACTCTCACAAGATCTGTGGGCTATGGAAGTTCAAGGCCTTTTCCTGCCTGATTTGAAGCAGGGCTTGACTTTTAGTCTCCCACAGATGAAGCCAGTGTCTCTAACCACCAGGCTATTGATACTTCTGGGTTGTCTCTGGCACAGTGCGTCCTAACCAGCAGGCTACTGAAGTGATCAGTCTCTATTCAATTCCAATATAAATTGGAAGAGACCAGTGAAAGACCATTGCCCCCTCTCAGTGTGCTGATGGTTGGGCTACTGGCTGTTCTGGGACAAAGAACTATATTTTGCATTGGAACCAGAGTTTAAAACCTTGAATTTTTTCACCAAGTGGAAATTCCATTTTTGACTGGCTGTTCAAGTCTTCTCATGCACTTGGAGAAGTACGGACACTTCTTGGCCAACATTAAACCACTCCCTTGCTCCCCACTGATTTCAAGCTAGGCAAACTGGCCTGTAATTGCTAGATTGCCTCTGGAGCCTTTTTTTAAAAATCAGCATTACAATAACTATCCTTGAGTCATCTGATAAAGTGACTAATATAATGCTCAAAATCACACCACATGTAGTTGTGTATGACTTAATGTAAAGTTCTTTCAGAACTTTTGTGTGACTTGGTGAGTTATTCCTGTCCAGTTTCAATTTGCTCTAAAACTTCCTCTGAGACTTCAGTTTGGGGTAGTTCCTCATTTTTTCTAGCCTGAAGAGAATGGCTCAGGTTCAGAAATCTCCATAACATTTTCCTCACTGATTTGTTGGGCAGGAATTCTGCTTCTGGTGTATTAACAGCAGATTTTTTTTTTTTAGCTTTTTGGTATTTGCTGTATAATTTCTTTTTTGCCAGCATAATTATATGTTAACACTTGACTTGCCAGAGTTTGTTCATTTCTAGTTTTCTAAGCAGGGTTTGATTTCTAACATCTAAAAGATGCTCTTTTTTGCCACTCTCCTATTTAGTCAGGGTGGTATTTTTGTCCTCTTACTGTTGTTGGCCTATTTTAAAAACTTGGACTATATATTTAATTTGACCCTCTACTATGGTGTCTTTTAAAAGTTTCCATGCAGTCTGCAGATATTTCATATTTGTGACTGTTCTGTTTCATTTCTATATAGCTACCTTCCTCTCTTTTGTGTGGTTTCTCTTTTTGAAGTTAAATGCTACTATGGTGGGCTTGTTTGGTATATTATAGAATCATAGGGCTGGAAGGGACCTTAGGAGGTCATCTAGTCCAGCCCTCACCTAACCAGGATCAACCCCAACTAAATCATCCCAGTCAGGACTTTGTCAAGCTGGGACTTAAAAACCTCTGGGGATGGAGATTCCACCACCTCTCTCAGTAACACATACCAGTGATGCGCCACCCTTCTGGTGAAATAGTTTTTCCTAATATCCAACCTACACCTCTTCCTCTGTAACTTCAGGTCATTGCTCCTTGTTCTGCCATCCATCACTACTGAGAACAGCCTCTCCCCATCTTCTATAGAGCCCCCCTTCAGGTAGCTGAGAGCTGGTATCAAGTTGCTCCTCACTTTTCTCTTCTGCAAACTCACCTCAGCCTCTCCTCATAGGTCGTGTGTATGAACCCCCTAATAATTTTTGTTGCCCTCCTCTCCACTGAACCTGCTCCAGTGCATCCACATCCTTTCCATACTGGGGCCGGGGGAGGCAGAAGTGAATGCAATACTCAGGATATGGCCTCACCAGTGCCGAGTAGAGGGGAGTAATAACTTCTCTAGATCTGTGGAAATGCTTCTCTAATGCACCCCAATATGCCATTAGCCGCCTTGGCTACAATGGCACACTCTTGACTCATATATCCAGCCTCTCATCCACTGTAATCCCCAGGTCCTTTTCTGCTGCACTGTTACTTAGCCAGTTGGCCCCCAGGCTGTAATAATGCTTGGGATTCTTCCTAACTCTAACCCTATATCCTCCCCTCAAAGATGTTAAATTTAATTACATTACAGCAGCTATTAATAAGCAGTTAAGTAGTGGTCACTTCTTGGACTGGATCCTGTAATTCTCTTTAGACAAAAATCAAGAATTACCTTTCTTCTTGTACATCGCAGGACTAACTACACAGGAAGAAGTTGTATCATGGTGTCTGTATTCTTTTCCTTGTTGACTTGTAGCAGTGCGAACCAATGGGAGTCAAATAGTTTGCTCAAGTAGAAGCATGGGGTTTAGAAAATCCTGAAGTTAGGTTCTAAGTTAAAATATATTGATTTTAAAAGCCTATTGCTGCAAAGGAAATTGTCACTAAAAGCCACAGACAAGTAAAACTTCTAATGCTCTTTCACTAATCCTTTCCCCAAAAGGGCATTTTTTTCCATAAAAATCCATGACTGCACAGGGGATTTCCTTAGGAAAAAATGCATATATGAAAACAAATGCAGCTGTTCTATGTATCTGGATTGCTGTAATACTGCCTATTGTCCTTACTGTCCTCTCCTGTTCACAACCAATATGGATTGTGTTTATCAGCATAAAAAGTTCTTTAGAAGCAAAACTCTCATATGGGTTTAATTGTGATCCATTGAAGTTAATGGGAGTTTTGTTCTAAAGACTTTGTGCTGATAAACACAATCCATACTGGGTTTTAAACAGGAGAGGACAATAAGGACAACGGGCAGCGTTTCAGCAACCTGGATACATGACACAGCAGCTGTATTTATGTGTAAATAACCCTACTTTAATATTTATAAAACATGAAGAGCATTGTTCTGTATGTATAATGATCCTGTAACAAGCTAACTAAATGCTTACTTACCAAGAGAGACTTCACCCAGGTTGCCCGTGACCCTGATACTTTAAGCTATTCCTGCTGATTATCAACTACTGGGGAGCATTCAAAGATTTGTTTTGGATTTACCGTATAAAGACTAAATGCTAAGAGACCTGGCTGCATAAGGGTTATTGGCCAAATTTTCAAAGGCATTTAAGCAGATAAGCACGCACAGAGTTTTTCAAATCAAAGGACTTGCGATCCTAATGTGCTATGACTCTTTGACAATCCTATCGCCTGTCTTATCTGCATTGTTAGGTGCTTGAATATCTGGGAGAATCTGGCCCTGACTGTCTTTTTTTGAAAATGTGACTTAGGTACCCTTGAATATGTTACATTTTATCCTGTAGTGAGGTTTGTGTGCAGACCGACCGGAGTCCCCCTGGGGAGGTGGGGGCTGGGACCTGGGCAACGCCCCCCTCATGCCGCAGGCCCTGCTCTTCCCCTACCCTGACCGTCCTTGCAGGGGATTACCTGGGGTAGGGCCTGGGCAGTGGTGAAAGCACCAGGGGGTCGCCTCCCCTTCCTTCCCCACAACCTGCACCCACCATATGGTGTGAACAGCAGCCTGGTCTGCTCTGCCACACCCTCCCAGCCCACCAAGCTCCTCTTCTCTGCAGGTGGCTGGGTCAGCCTCCCGGCCACCTGAGAACTGCAGGCTGCCACTCGCACTGTGTGGTGAGTGCAGGGTGCGGAGCAAGGAGAGGGAAAATGAATGCCCTGCTGCTTCCTGCACCCGGCCCCCTTCCATCCGTAGGTTGGCTGGGACAGCTGCCCCACCTCATCCTGGCTCTGCCCCTGGACCTCTAGTAAGAGGGTGGATTGATGGTAGCTAAGTAGGATTTAATATGTAGGTAATTTGCCTTTTAAGATAAGCGGGGGACCATCTTACCTGAGGCAGGGTCCTTTAAGGTAGAATGAGCCTAACCAGGGCCCCCAGAAGGTAATCAAATCCCTAGGGACTGGCTGGCAGCTAATGAGCAGGATAAAGCATTCTTGGGTGCAGAGAGAAGTAACAGCTTCCTTTTCCATGCTACTGAGGAGAGGAGCCTCCAGAAAATCTCACCAGAGCAAGAAACCAAGAACTAGAACGAGTGCTCCTGGTGGGCGGGGGGAGCTCCCAGAAGTAGCAGAAGTGAGACAGAAGCCTGGGGAGCCACAGCTGGCAGGAAGTATTGGCTGCAGGAAATAAAGTCCGCACAAGTCGATGCTACCGCATGCTATCGGCACAGCAGTGCTGCTGTCGTGCATCTGGTGAAGCCCCACTACGCAATGGGACAATGCTTCCTGTCAGTGTAATTGCTCTGCTGCGGTGAGGAGTGCCAGCAGGAAGATGTTGCTCACCAATGTAGCACTAGTGTGAACACTTGCTGCTGATGTGGAGGGAAACTTTTCATATCCCTGAGCACTGTAAGTTAGATCAACTTAACTGAGAATGTAGACCTGATCTCGGAGGCTGAACTCCCCCCAGAGGCTCAGGTCTCTGAGAGTGAAGATTTAGTGATGGACAAAAGCTGGAGGACAGCAAAGGAAAATACTTCATATTTGGGCATAGAGGTGTGTGTGCACGTGCGTGCGCACATCTGCGCACAGACACTCAAAGTAGATTCTTGGCAGGGGGACCTCTATCACACATCTTTTGGACTGTGTAGAGCAGGCTTGGTAAGCTGCTCAGTTGACCAGTCAGATAATACAAATGGACTGCCGATGATTTGATCACAGTCAAATATTGTCATCTGTTCCAGCAAGAAGATCCTAATGTAGGTTGTGGTGGTCCGCTACTATTATTGCATCCTGGTCCCATTTGTTGGTCATTTACTTTACTGCATGCTAATAGAGGGGAATTTGTAGTCTAACAGTGGGTTAAACTTCTTGAATAAAATGTGCGTCTCTGTTTCTCTCTCTCTGCCAGCCCTACATTGTACATGGTGGTTTACAAGCATGTAAAACAAGTTAAAGGTCATTGCTTGCGGGGAGAGAGACCATCTACAATGTAAAGTGAGTAAATTTCTGTAGGTTATCAACTCCCTCCCCTTGTGTTCCTGACTGGAAGAGGTTTAATGTCAGAACCCTTCATACAACACAGGTAGAAAAGCTTAAGAGCCAGGCAAACTGCTTGAAAAGTTGGCCTGCTGCCTACCTACCCTTAGCACATTTAATATGACTTTGTATGTTAGAGTTCCTACGTGTGTTTTTTTCCCCTTTTCATTTCACTTTTTTAAGTGCTTAGTCTTGAATAGCATTCTCACTTGATTTCTACTATAACTTTGCTTAAAGGTTACGTTTTCAGCCCTTCTTTTCATTTTCATTTTTCTGAGTTGTTATTTTAAGTGACACGTTTTATTGTAAATAGGCATAACAACTCATGACTAAGCCTGTTGGAGACCATAATGTCATAGGTTTTTTTACTGTTTTAATGAACTTTTGCAAAAAATGATGGCACATTTCTCACCGGAGAGGGGAAATCAGCTACCAAGATAGCCCTGGAAAATATACACCAAAATGATGTATTCCCAGATATCCTCCCAATCTAGAGTTCCTATGTTACCAAATTTGTTACTATCACCACCTTGGTCAGAAGTCAAGAGGGAATCAACAGCATGCTGCATTGGCTTCCACACGGCTTAACCTTTTCCAGCTGCACACAAAAGCACATACAACTCTATGGCCATCATCCTTACTTCATCTGTCTTCTCTCCCCTTTTCTACCCGCATCCTTATTCCTGGACAAAATTTCACACCAAAGTTGTATTTATCACAAATGAGTTCGTTACCTCTGGATTACTGCTAACTATAATGGGCTATCAAAACAAAAAAGCAGTCATGTATCACTTAAAAGACTAACAAAATAATTTATTAGGTGATGAGCTTTCATGGGACAGACCCACTTCTTCAGATCTTAGCCATACCAGAACAGACTCAATATATAAAGCACAGAGGTCCAAAAATTGTTATCAAGGTTGGCAAATCAGAAGAACAGAGGGATGTTGGGGGAGAAGAGGGGGGGAATTAATAGTTAGATTAAAACATCAAAGAATGTGAAAGAGTCTTTGTAATGGGTCAGGTAATTCCTATCCCAGTTCAAACCACATGTTAATGTGTCAAATTTGAATATGAATATTAGTTCTGAGCATTCCCTCTGTAGAGGGTTGTTAAAGTCCCTTTTTGGTAGAACACAGACTTTCAGGTCTTTAACAGAATGGCCCACTCCATTAAAGTGCTGGCTGACAGGTTTGTGTATTTGGAGTTTTTTTATGTCTGTTCTATGTCCATCCATTCTTTGTCAAAAGAGTGTTCGCAGTCTGTTCTATATACATGGTGTGTGGGCATTGTTGGCACGTGATGGCATATTTTAAAATGTTCATCAAGCTTAACAACTTTAGTTGCAGACGTTTCGTTACTAAACAAAGTAACATCATCGGTGCCTAGTGAGAGAGCTTCAAAATGGTTCTTTATATAATCTTTTCACATGGATCTTACCAGTAATTAGTTCCTAGCTGGTTACTTGTGTCTTCCAACTTAAAACCAATTGCACATAATCATGCTCTCATTAGCTGTTCTATTATCCTTTGATCTCATAGGTTCAAACACCGGATCCAAATCAATGTGCTGGTTAATTGCCTCATTTCCAGAGAACCATGCTTCTAAACATTCTCTTCCCTACCTAGATCCAGCCTCTCCTATCATCTTCATATAATTAAAGTCAGACTTTTTTAAGATGGCATATCTGATTTTAGTTGAGGAACAGGAGAATGTGCCCGTGATTCTATAAGTGCTATATGACTGCCTTTTTTTTTTTTTTTTGGTAGAATACAGATTAACATGTGTCTCTCTCTCTCTCTCTCTCTGTAATGGGCTAGATTTGCACTAATGGTGGCTTTTTATAGCCTACATGGTCTGTTTATAGGAAGAGCAACATAAGGTGGTGGTTTTGAAGAAACCAGAATGCCCTAGCTAAAATCTGTGCCTTAGCAAATAAAAACTCCCTTTGAAGGTGTTTTTACCATTTCCTGGTGGCCATTTTGAACTGCATGTGCGGGAGTGAGAGCAAAGCCATGCCATGGAGGATGGTAGCAGGAGCTTCCAGGAACTTTTCACATTGGTTCCTAGAGTGGAAATCCCTCCCATTACTGTATCAATAAACCTTAAAAAGGAGCCAGAAAGTTCTGTGTCTGTTGCAAGCGCTGCAATAGGCTGTTTCTCAGAGGACAGGAGGTACATCCAGCAGCTCTTCTGGATGGGACCCCCCAAGGTGGTGCTGCTCCTGCGCTAAAGCTGCGTCTGAGACTTGTTTCAGCAGCAGTCACTTCATTGCCTTCACTCAGCATCTGCTGCTGGGTCCCATCAGGCCCCAGTCTGGATTTTGGGAGCTGCCCAGGTCATTATGTGCCAGGACTGGCTCCGCAGTTGGCACAGTGCTCAGCATCTAGTCAGACTCCTTGCATGATGGTAGCAGGTTGCCTGAGGTGCGGTTCTGGTCCTTGGTTCTCCTGTATTCAGTCTTGAGCCACTTAGTCTGTCCCCCACATTGGTAATGGTCACTAGTCTGGTAAATCTGTACCAGTGCCAGGTTCTTTGCTATTTGCCTGGTATGACCACACGCAGCAGCAGTGGCAAGTGGGTGTGGGGAGGCTCGCTTTATAACTGGAACATCCCCTCCCCACACTATCCCTAGCCTGGGGGAAGGCCCCTGTCTCTTTCCACCCCTCCCCTTGAGCCCTCTCCCCTGAGTCATGCCTCCTGGGCAGCTAGTGGGGGAAGCTTGGCAGCAGCAGCACTCGGTCCCTTGCCCTGCACTCAGCAGCAGTAATGGAGGGAGGCAGAGTGACCCAGCCCCAGCCTGCTCTGCTCCCAGCCACATCACCGTGCTTCCCAATACCAATGAATGTGTGGGAGGGGTTGTGGTCCTGACCTTTCCCCAGCCCTCTCCCACCAATCAATGGAGCTGGGAGCTTCTGAAGTGGAGCAGGCTGCAGCCAGGTCTCACCACTGCCTACTACCACCTGTGTGTGCAGGTACAGGCCTGGCTCCTGCTGCCTGCGTCAGGCCCCCTGGTAATCCCCCAAGCCATGTTGCTAGGAGGTGGGGCTTGGGGAAAGGCTGGAGCTACTCCCTGCACTCGCTGGCAGCCTGAAGCAGAGCAACATGTTTGTGGACAGGTCATTCAACTTCTTGCTAAGGCCAGTGAGCGTGTGTGTGTTGGGGGAGGCAGAAAGACAGCACAACCCCTACTGCCAGCAACAGCCCCCTGCTCACCCATGGGGCCTGGGGCAGTTGTTTGGCTGCTGGCCTCTTTTCCCCCCTCCCCAGCGTTGGGTGGGCGTGTGACCCTTCATGGCCCACCCACATCTCACCCTGATTCCTAGTACTTTAATAAAAGTCCTCTGTTTTCACTGGTGTACCAGGGATTGACCAAAATCTGTAAAAGACTGTGTTTCTTCAGTCTCTATTTCAACACAGGGTGGTGGTGTGCTGGTAGATCACTTGTCAGAAGATAACAGAAGGGTTAAATGCTGACTCACTCAGCTGCAGCTCTACGCCACTGTGGACTGCTTCCTTTTCCCCTCGAAATGACTGGAGAATCTTGAGACAAAGAGGACAAAGGAAATTTCCCCAAAGCATCCTACAATCCCATGGACCAACTCCCAAACCCAGGCGGAGGGGCTGTGTTCAGAGGCGATTGGTGCCTACTGGAGGAGAGAGTCCAGGAAGGGCCATCCAGAGGGGATATGTTGGGGACACCCTATCTTACCTCAGGGCCAGGTTGCAGCCCAAGCTGGAATGCCAGTCCTGCTATTTCTAGCTCAACAGTTTAGTCCTCTGGGCCTGTGTCAACTGACCCTGGTCTCTGAGGCTCAGTGGAGTCTGTGTGTGGTTTTGTTTGTTTGTTTGCAGTGTAGACCAACCCTCTGAGGTGGCTGGAGCAAAGTGGGTTTCAAGGGTGCTCTCCCGCTCCAGCCAACTTGTCTTTGATTTTATTGCAATTTTCCTTATGTGGTATTTAGTCTAAATAGTCATATAGACATTTCATTTGGGTTTAGTCTTATCACCTTTGTGTGTTTCATTTCTATAGAGCCCTGAGAGGTTCTCTATAAATCAAAATAATTAAATTTTGGATTCCAGGGGAAAGTTTACCACACTACTATATTTTCTAGGGTAGTTAATTACTACTTATAAATAAGGTGGATAGATAGAGTAAGATTCTGGTTGAGAGGTACTTTTTCTTAGTGTGTGATGTAATATGCAGTACTTAAATAGTTTTTGTGGTTTTCAAATGTAGTGGAAGAACAAAAAAAAAATCTTATGACCTTTTAGTACTCCAAACACTCACAAAAAAATGAGAGCTCCTTACCCAAAACTCAATGAATGTGTTTTTTTCCTGACCATGTGAATAAAAAATTAATCCTTTCAATAACACTTTTTTACAGATAAGTATTTCTACGTTTTTGCTAATTGTTCCCCAGTGCTCAAACAGTGAACCTCTGCATATTTTTATTTGATAACTAAATTGGTGCTATTTCCAGTAAATAGGGGCCACATAAAGTGGAAATAAAAGCCTAAGATCAGGAATTATTCCCCTTCTATAATCTTTTTGAGCAGGAACAGGAACTTTTAAGGCAATTATCCTGTAAAAAAGTACATAGTCATTTGAATTTTTGATCAGTTGTGTAGCTAAGAGGAGGAGCTAAACTGGAGATACTGCATCTTTTAAATGCTTTGGTTCTGATCTTTGGCTGTGTCTGTTAACAATGTCTGAGAGATCTTTTATGATGTGGCTTTCGGTATTGCCATTCGGATCTTGTGCAGATGTACTGTAATGTTGTAAACTAATATTATCCATGATTCAGAAAGAAGGAAAAGTGTGTTCATATGCATTACAAAAGAAGGGCTAGGCACTGCTTATTATGGTAATGTTAGTGGCTAAGAAGGGTAAGTCTAAAGGGGCGACAGGGTCATCAGGAAGTCCTTAAGAGATACAGTTCTCATCTGAAATTTGATTGAGAAACCCATTTTTTTTTCCTTTTTTCAGTTTCCTTTCCTTCCTTGCTTCCACTTGTCAACAGCCACTTTCCTGCTTCTATCCAGTCAACTGCTTCACCAGGTGTCACAAAACCATTTCCAGTCCGCCTCCTCCAGTCAGTTTTGCGTCCTGTTCAGCACACTATTTTCTGACATCAAACACCAGATCCTACCTCTTTTCTGTTTTGAGCTTGGGCTGCTGTATTCTGAATTCTGCCATATTTCCTTTATCCACGATTGGATATATGCATACATCGGGTGATAGCTAGAGCCCTGCCCTGCAAAATCTGTATCCGCACCTGATCTGTGACCTGAAAAAATGATCCTCTGTAGCTCTGATATCCACATCTGTGGATGTCCACAAATATCCCTGGATCTACAAGGCTCTGAAAGCAATAGCAGCAGACAGGAGCAACAGCTGGTTCAACAACTTATAACAAGGATATTTCATGTAATGCTGCTCAGCATGGCATTGTTTGGGCTGCTTTAATGATTTGCTTGCAAAAGAACAGGTTTGAAAGCAAGGGTTCTCTCCAACGAACTAGTCCTTTTTCTTCTAAAACAAACTGTTAACTTGCTGTTTTGTAAGTAGTCCCCTGCATTCTTTGTACAGACATGTTGTAGTATTATTAAGTATGTTAGCCACAAGAGCAGATATGGTGAAACGTGAATATGTACAAGAGGAAACTAAGTAGCTGGATTTGGGAGGTTATTTTTAAAATTTATTTCCATTTTATTCTGACCTTTTGTGAATACACTCTATTTTGGTATGTTTTCTGTCCCCCAGTGGCTTCAGGAGTCTAGACTTGTGTGTTGCCAGGAAAATCGCTCAAAATTACGTAAAATACCATTTTTGTTATAACCTTCCCCCTGGCTAGAAGCAGTGCTGGATTTTGCTGAGAATAATATTCTCATTTCTTGTAGAAACACTAGATATTTTAATATGTCACCAATTTAAAGGCAGAAAAGTAGGCATGGATGCAAGACTGCTTACAGCTGCAATAGGGAAGTAAGTATTTTACTTATTGGAAGGAGGTAATTGTACATTTTGGGTAGGAAGAAACATTCTTGAGCTGTGTGGGGAAAAGGGACTTTCTTTCACAAAGAATTTTGATATTTCCAAATTTGTTTTACAGTAATTCTGATTTGAAATGAAAACTGAATTTCAAAATTCTCAGTGAAATGGAAAGGAGTCCCAGCTCTGGGATAATTCAGTTGGCAGTCAGTCCGAGAGCCACAGACCCCGAAAGCCAAAGCGTTGCCAATTCTCCTGCAGTCTGGTAGGTGGGCTGTTTGGGAGTCAGTCAGGGTCACGCTGACCCCTGCCTGGCTTCCATCACAATGCTATAGAAAATGAACAGTCTCAAAGCTGTTATATTTTTCAACAAACGAGTAGTTTTCTGTTGGAACTTTTCTGGCCAGCTGTAAAACTGTTGTTTGCCAGGCTGCAGCATTTTTGAATAGTCGGTTCCTGAAGCTGCTGAGTGTGGTGTTTGTTTGGCATCCGTGACAAAGGCCCAGGAATTTTTTTCAGTCTTCCTTTTGGCAGAACCAATTTATTTGCACTGTGTCCTCCAAACAGTAGTAGTGTGAGATCCCCGTGCCATTGAAGTCCATGACAAAACTTCCAATGGTAAGGATTTAATTGTTTGTATGAAATTTTGAGTGGAGGAAGTAATGTGGAAAATAAATTGGCTAGGAAAGTTGTGGGATCACCATTTGTTTTAAGATCAGGTTGGACAAACGCCTGTCAGAGATGATCTAGCTGGTTCTTGAGGCTGCCTTTTAGTGCAGGGGACTGGACTTGAAGAGCTCCCAAGGTTCTTTCCAGTTCTATGATTCCATGAAAGCATGTGCCTGAAAGCTGGAATCCTTAAGTGGCCCAGAATTAAAGATGTAATGTGTGGTCTGCATATCAAAGTTTAATGAGATCTGTTGCTTGTGCATGGGGACTAGAAGGTTTGTAATGTCAGATGTCTTAATTTTTCATTTTTCATGTAACGTGCATGACAGTCTTATTACGCAAATATCATTGTGAAATGATTTAACAGCTCTTATAAACAGAAATGTCTGAAGATTGTTTGGGCGGGGATATACGAACTGGATGTAACCTTCATCCAAATTCAACCAAATAGTTGTCGTCTTTGTCTTAATAGCTTTAAGTAAAGGACAGAACTTCTGATGTGGATAGTGACTTCCTCTACATTCACTAACTACCTCTCCCTTTCCTGGATGGGCCCAGAATAAGTCAGTGCAGCTCACAAAAAGATCAAAGCCAAACTGGCGGGAAATGTATTTGGTTTAGCATAACTCTATTGGAGGAGGGTTTGTGGAGCCCAAAATGTGGCTTAACATTGTCCTCTTATTGTGCAACTATAGGTAAAGTCAAAAAGTGTAATCGCTTATCTTCACAGCCTAGTGCAACTGCTGGCAGAGCCCTCCCATCCATAGGAAGAGGTGTGGTGGCTGCTCCAGGCCCTGCAGCAGCTGTCACAGATGTCCTATGAACAGGAGGGGGGAGGATTACCTGGGGAATGGTGCATGTGATGTGTGCGAGTGGCAGCAGCAGTGGCTGCAGGGGGTCACTTCCCTGGCCTCTGCCCTGCACACGGGGTGTGTGCAGCAGCCTGCTTTGCTTTGTCACGCCTCCTAACCTGCTGAGCCATACTTCTCCATGGGCAATTGGGAGTCCTCTGCTCCCACCTGGGGGCCAGGTGACCCCCGGTGGCTGCTGCTGCAGTACGCTGCCTGCCCCCTGCCCCAGGTAATCCCTGGCCAGGCTGGTTGGGAGGGGGCCAGCAGTCAGGGTGGGTTTGGAGTTGGGCAGGGGAGGGACCTATAGCACTGAGGGGGTTGCCCTGATTCCCCTGCCCAGGATGATGCTGGCTGCCAGTGGAGATGCTATGTTTGCACTCCCTTTTGCTAGACGTCTGTTCTTTAGAGACCCCCAAGTACCACTAGCCTTTTAGTGGCACAGGTGAAATATTTGTCCCATTTCTAGTGAGTTTCTCCATACTGCAATTCATATCCTAATGAGTAATTGCTGTCATGAGATAGTCTGTCTTAAATGCAATATGCTGCTGCCTATTTCTGTTCAGCAAGAGAGCTTCACTGCACTATATGAGCAGCAGAGGATGGCCAAGCAAATTGATGTGCTCAATAAGGCAAGACTAAGGCTCAGCAGAGAGACCACATAGGCAGGCTTCTGCTGAGTGGATCAATACATTATAGGCCTCAGTCCTGCAGCAGGGACTACAAACAGATTCTTGCACTCACAGTGGTGTCTTTTGATCCCTTTGCAGGTACAAGAGTCATTGTGCGGATTCTGTTGCAGAATTTGGTGCTAAGACATCAATCTCCAGTGCTACTATAAATACAGGTTGAACCTCTCTCAGTTGGCACCCTTGGGACCTGACTGCTGCCAGATAAGAGAATTTGCCTGGCCACAGGAGGTCAATGTTTTCTAGCACGTTACCAACACTTCCAAATGCTTATTGGGCTCTTAGAAAACATTTGGGGTAAATTGCAGCTAAATAACATAGAACACTGAGAGCCAGGACTGGTGGCTGTAAACAAACTTTATGGGACCTCAGAAAACTTGGTCACACCCATAAGTGGTTGTACAGCTACCTAAGCTTACGGATGTTGCCAAGAGAGCTCCAGATTGGAGAGGTTTAACCTTCATATTCACTAATAAAAGTTAAAATCCAGACACACATTTATGATAGCATATTGAAGTCCATATACTGTGCATAGCTGGATTTGTTGCAAATGTCTATATCAAGGGTTATTTAGAAAGATGGTTTCAGAGGCATGGCAGCTGGACTGACTTTTGACCACTACTGCTTGATCTGGGAGAGGTGAATTTGTAAGAAAAGAGTCAGCCTATCTCTGATAGAAACAGCTCTTTTTTCAGCATGACAAAAATGTAACTGTGTGGGAGCAGTTCTCCTTCACTGAAAACAGGACAGCTGTGGACAACTTGCATGTACCACTTACACGGGGAAATGGGAAGGAACAGGCGGCCTTGTTACTGAAGACAGAATTTTTTTAACAAAGTGCAGTGTCCCAGTTTTACCTTTCCCAGAGCTCAGCTGGAAACTTTCTGAGCTGCAAATCCTCCTCCTTCCAGCTTTCTTTCCAGAAGGCATGAGTCCCAATCTGTTTTTTAAACATAGTTTCCAAATTGTTCTGTTTCTGTTCCCAGTTTTTTTTTTTTCCTCTCATAGCAGTCTTTGCTCCCTACTCTAACACTTAAATTGCAGTTAAGGTATTTGTAACCACTCAGGATCAAGTGTTTTAAGCTGTTATCTTCAAGTTACTTTAAACTTTCACTAGCTAGTTTCCTATTTTTTCCAGCTGGAAAATCCCTAAACAAAAAGTTCTGCAGACAGTAAAATTGTTTGGCTGGCAGACACCCAGTCTATGCCTTCGGTAGATAAGCGGCTTAACTACAGACACAAAGCAATGAAATGTTTATTGTCCAATTATACTTGAGTGATGTAGCCAAAGGAGTTTTCCTTTTTTAATTGTATAGATGGGAGAACAAGAATAGCAAAGTGTCTCTGAATTCGGATGGATCCCCTGTAATTAGAGCCCCTTCAGTCAGGAAGAAAGCTTTCCCTCTTTGGTTTCTCTTCCTCTGGAAAATGTTTTTCTCTTCCTGGTTTTTCTGTGATGAAAATGTCATTACTTTCCTATCACCGGTGCCTAAAATGAAATAATTGAGTCAAGGTGACAGTTACAACTCAGTTTTAATCAAAAGGAGGCAGACGATATTTTACCTTCTCTTCACAGGACCTAACATGGCTCAGGGTCTGTATTAGGGGTTTTAGGGAGAAGCAGCGGTTCAGGACTGATATTCAGAGGACAGAGTATCTGCTTCTCAGGGCAGCTCTTAGAGCACAATGCATGTTTCATCTTAGGGTATATCTATACTACGTGTAAGTCAAGAGTTCAAACTCTGATACAAACCTAACCCTCCCTTCACTTCTACCTATGCACAAATTGTACTAACAGGAAACCTCATGGGGGTTCCAGATTTTAGTTAAGTCTGGACTTGGAGTTCAAGCTTTACTATTTTGTAATGGACCCAACGGGGCTGACAGCCACTGTAGACTCGGAGGCATGGCATAGGGAAGCTGGGCTTTACACCCCCAAAAGAGGCAGAACTTTGAGCAGATGGGATTGGGGTCAAGGACAGCCAGCCCATAGTACCACCCAGAGCATGGCATTGGTTCCCCTCCACCCCAGCCCTTACAGGCCATGTGGAGTGATGGAGAGATGCTCCTGTGGTGTTTCAGAGTATTTGTGCTCTGGGAGTCTGCTGAAACTGTTCCATGTTGTTGTGGGATCACCTCCTTTGTCTTCTGGACAGGCAAGTTTTGTTAGAAACCAGGTTTCGACAATTCCTAACTCGGGGTTACAAATGCCTATAGATATTCAAGCCCTAGGTTAACAAGAGACCTCTAACTTGTTTGCACCCTGGGCTTACATTTCAGTGTAGACACATTCTTAGTTAGTATGGAAGGGTCAATCTAGAAAATCACAGTAATCCCTTCTGACCTATAAATCTATGAGAGTATGCTGCAAAAACACTTCCTGCACTTTTTTTCCTGATCTCAAATGGTTTTCAGTTCAGACATTTTGGCAGTGACTTACTTATGCTCTGACAAGGTTTTCTAGAAGAAACTAGAATATTGATACCTTTCTAGTCATGGCTTGGGGTGGATCTACAGTTCTACTAGGAGGAATACTTGTCAGCAATCCCTATTTCTTTACTTCCCAGCTAGGCCTCTTTTCACACAAACACTCAGACACAGTGGTAACATTCTGGCTTCCTTGAACACAATGGCCAAACTCCCACTGATTTTCAGAGGGTCAGATTTTTGCATACTGTAAATCTCAAGGGCAATGTCTACGTGAGAAGAATCTGTTGAAAGAAGTGACTGTCGGAAGAGATTTCCCAGCAAAACTTCTGTCCACTGATTGTGTCTACACATAAAAGCAGATAGAACAATCTGCACTGTCAACAGAGAACAGCCTGATTGCCAGGCCCTCTCTTGACAGACTGGCTGACTGGAAGCTCTGCAAACAGGGCTGCCTGGTGAACTGGAAGCTCTGTCTGTCGACCAAAGGGCCTTGTAGCATCTACACAGCTGTTTTGTCGACAGGAAACTGTACAGAAAGGCATTATACCTGAAAGCGAAGCAGTATAATGCTGCCAGCAGATGTGCCGAGTTTTGACAGACTGTTGACAAAGCACATTTTGTAGACGCTCCACGGGTTTTTTCTGACAAAAGCCCAGTTTGCCGGAAAAACCCTCTTTGTGTAGACGTAGCCTAATTCAGAAGCAAGTACGTGTAAATAAACGTGGCAGCCGTGCTGGTAGTGGCCCCTACTCTGAAGTTTACAAACTAGTTTCCATCCCTGAATGTGCTTTTTTTTTTTTTTTTTTAAGGCACATAGACTTCCAAACTATTTACCTTCCATGCTTCATGTTTGCCCTAAAATCAAGCTGATTTCTTTTAATTCATCTTTTGTGAAGCCTGGAACAAAATCTCTGTGCTTGATTGGGAGTTATGAGGAGATACACAGTTTAAGTTCTCTCTTCATTTTACGTGGTGTATAAGTCAAAGCATCTTGGTTCTCAACAAACTATAGGAAATCAATTATGTGGGAAAAACATATAATTTGTGAATCTTGACCTCTTTATTTAATGTGAATAACTCTGCAAATGACTGACTTTTGAAATGTTGAAGTCACTCTGACTATGTCTACATTAGCATTCCTCTTTTGAAGGAGGCATGCAAATGAAGGAAATTGAAAATTCAAATGAGGCACAGATTTACAGATCTGGCACCTTATTTGCATATTCATTCAAAAGAGCTTCTTTCGTAAGAAGAAAAGCAGTGTAGACGCAGCTTTTTTTTTAAAGAAAGAAGGGTTCTTTTGAAGATGGGGGATTACTTTCGAAACAGCTGCATCTACGCTGCTTTTCTTTCGAAAGAAGCTCTTTTGAAAGAAGAATATGCAAATGAGGTGCCAGATGTAAATCTGTACCTCACATGCATTTTCGATTTCCTTTATTTGCACGCCTCTTTCAAAGGAGGAATGCCAGTGTTGATGTAGCCTCTGCATATTGAACTTGACGTTATGGTCACTTACAAATACAAGCTTAAGCAGCTGAGAGGGTTTTCGGTTGGGGAGAGGGGCAGAGGTATGAAAATCTTATTAGGGTTATTGTTTGTCTCATTGTTCTATCATTGAAGTTGTCAAAATCTCCTAAGATATCGGGATCATTTCTCCAGTTTGCAGCTAAATTGTTCAAAACCTGTTTGCAGGATTTTGACGTCACTGAAACCGAAACCTGTGCCTGGAACAGGCTTAACTTGGAACCCCAAAAGCAGAGGTTAATATTGCCTTAATCTATCTCTAGTTAATGGCATGACTATGCTACCTTTCAGCAGCAGCTGTGAAACTTATTAACCTTCCCAGGGTTCAGTGGGTTATATCCTAAAATGAATAAGTATGATTTTAAAACCTACCGCATCCCTCTTGTCGAGGGAAATGAACCTGTGCAACGGCTGCCTTTTTGCAGCCTCTTCCCCTCAGAAATAAAGGAATAAATCAGCAGCTTTAAAGTGCCGTTTATTCATCAGTGAGTGGGTGTTGTGTATATCCTTTTTGATAGGGGCTATATGAATGATAGAATCTAGTGCTATCTTGTTAGAAAAACTAATAATAAGATGAAACCAAAGTAAAGTGCATTCTTAGAAATGGTTCTGTGACCTATGTGGTCCTTACAGTAAATCGTACCACTTCTAGATTAATATTTTGTGTTTATACCTTTATTGAGCTGATATAACTTTTCCACTGTGTAGGCTGCTGCCTTTCCCACAGAGCTCCCTCCTGCCGAGTAGGTGTATTATTGTGTCACTGTTCCATGGTACTGTGAAAAATGAGAGGGAATCCTCTGTGGTCTTTCATCAGCACTACTTTCAAGTAGCTCTACGTGGGTTGTATTTATACAAGAGATGAATATGTTCTAAGTGGGAGAATGACTTTAAGAAAGGGGTTTCCCTCAGCATGGGTGGATTAAATTTTGAGATATATATGTGTCTCCAAACCACTTACTGATCATTTTGATTCAGAGAGCATTCTTGAGCCTTCGCCGCTATAACATCCTAACTTAGCAGCACCCAGAAGCACCTTCGCATAAAGAACGGTGAGTAATCAGTGCTTTCGTTTTAATCTTATACATATCTGGCCCCCAAATGAAATCACCCAGATTCATCCTGCTCAGTCCTCCAAAAAAAAAAAGTCTCATTTGGAATTTAAAACTTTAAAGTACATTTTATGACTTTCATATCTTAGTAATTTGCAAAACCCTTCCCCACAAGGGACTGCATAGCAAAACCATATAGCTAGATGTATCGTCAGCTGAAGCATTTATGCTATATCAAGCAATAGAAGATCTGTGTAATGTATCCATTCTGGGTCCTATAATATACTCCTTAATACTCATAATGAAATAAATAAGGTGGGTTGTGCTCATGTTTCTGGACCCTTTGGATTCAATGGTAAAGGTTTCCTTAACTTTAATGGAAGCAGAAACAGGATCTTTATTTATTTTTTTTAAACTAGGGTCTACCATTATTAGCAAGTGAGGGCTTTTTATCCTTATCTGCTGGTGTTTGACATTTAAGGATGTATGAGGACTTTCCAACTCATTGCTTCATTGCACTGATAATGCTGAATTTATTTTGTTCATCTCATTGCAAAGATGTTATGTTTTTTATAATGGCATTTAAACCATGTGTGCAGGTGGTACAAGAAGGTATAACAGAATATGCTAAATCAGTGGTGTAGATCACATCTCCCATCTGAATATGGGAACATTTCCAAGCCACAATGTTTTTAATTCATAGTGATCCATGCAGCATTAGTAGTATAAACCTAGCTAGCTATGAGGCGATGTTGGGTTACTCCGGAGTGGGGGTAGGTGGAAGGTGAATTAACCCACCACATGTTTTTGCTGCCTGTTTTTTCTTTCGGATAACTACTAACTTGACTACATAGCCAGGTTGCCACAGCTGAGACAGTTTAAGTGCTACAGTGTTTGTAATATTACTTCCATTGACTCTAAGAATTAATATTTCTTGATCTGAGGCAAAAATGCTTTTTTGAGTTAGGGCTAACCACAGGTAATACAGATCCAATTAGCTCCATGTTGTTGAAATTTATTAATAGATGCCAAAACACCTATGAGAGATAACAAGCAAACAGGCTGAATGGGGTGGGTGTCAGACGTTCTTCAAAGAGTGGTCCTTTCTCTTATTGTCCTGGGGTCCTGATTAGTGTGCAGCTTTGTTCTGACACAATCCAAATCTTCAGCAACCATGGTAACACATCACACACTCCGAGAGTGTGTGCTTCTGTTTCTATATGTACTTACATGGAAAGTAGCTGTTGGGAATCTGGGTGAGAGAGAGAGTTAAAATTGGAGTTTCCTCACCCTGCCCGTCTTCAGTCTCTCCTCTGCTTCCTCGACCCACCTCAGATATCAAGGTGTTAGACGTAGTGTATTAAAAACAAGTAAAAAAGAAATGAGCTGCTCATCAAGCTCATGCTCTTCAGCATTGCCTTTAAGGTTCTGAACAGGGCTGGATGGGCCAGAATTTTGCTGCTTATCTCCTCCTGTACTCTCCTCTATGCATTAACCTTTACAAAGTGTGCACAGCTTTTGTCTCAGCTCCCAGAGAGAGAGAGTGTTTGTGTGTGTGTGTGTTACCTCCATCCCTCCCTCCTGGCACTGACGGATAATCTCCTTTCCTCTCCATGTGATGAACAAACTCCATACAACCTAAGTGACTGCTTCCTAACTCCTTGCAGTCAATGCCTTGAGATTCTCCCTGCCCCCCCAACATAAAAGATTTGCTACATTTTGACTGGCATTCCACTAGTCCCTTCCCAAATCTGCTCTATCCCATCACATTCTGGCTCTGTTTAAAGTAAGTCTCTTTCTGAGTTGCAAAAGTAAAACCACCTGGTGCTAATAAGGCATATACCAAACTTAGCTGCTTGATCCCCTTGCTTTTCCAATACATCTTTCCCTTTTCACTGCATTTATTATTGAGATTGTAAAGAATTATATTCCTCATCGACTCTGCAGTGCTTCATAACTAAACAAGAGGTTGTTCATTGCATCCGATGAAGTTTACAAAGCACTCAACAGCTATTTTCTGTCCCCAGTCCCCACAAAAAAACCCAACAGGTTTGTTATATGATAATGAATATTAAATACAGTTTATCTTGACAATGCCTTTGGGAAGGTTGTTTTAACAGTATAAATCCAACTGGCAATGCAGAATATCTTGAGTAATGTCTAGCAGAGATTTTGTGCAACATTACCAGAATGGTTATGGTCTCAGAGGGACACCTGGGTTAGTCTGTAGCTTTGCAAATAACAAGCAGTCATGTAGCACCTTTAAAAACTAACAACTTGATTAGGTCATAGCTTTTGTGGGCAAGACCCACTTCTTCAGGTGATTGAACCATCTGAAAAAGTGGGTCTTATCCACAAAAGCTCGTGACTTAAAAAAGTTGTTAGTTTCTAAGGTGCTAGATGTCTGCTTGCTGTTTGGAATGGTTATGGTTGCAAAAAAAGAAATAATTTTGTGTAGCTGCAAAATAGTGTGTGTTTATGTATATACTTAGAGGTTTTATTGAACTTTGATAAACAAGTTAGAGCACCCAATTTGGCTAACATTACGTTCTGCCCTCATAAAATCAGCATGCAATGCATGGGCCTAAAAGAAAACCAATTCAGCCCCCAATCTGCACATCTGTATTGGCTTAATTAAAACCTAACATGATCCAGTGAACAAATGAGCTGTTGTAAAACTACAAAGCACTGGAGTATTTCTTTACCATACTTAATAAAGGACCGATCAGATGATTGCTTTGTGAATCTCCTCACGTCACAGAGAGAGATTCCTTGCAGAGATGCATTCCATGGTTTCAGAGGAAGGGGAAACTCATCAAAGATGAGAGAATATATGCAGTTTGTTCCTAACTTAGAACAGATATAATTGAAGTCAAATTAATTAGTCCTTTTTTTTTTTTTATTAAATAAGCTTTTTCACTAACTCTCTGATTATTGAGATGGAAAATTAGCATACTTGTCTGAAGGTGGAAGGAAAGGGCTGCATATGCCTCTCTTGTCAGAGGGATGTGATAAGTGGGTTAGAAAGCTGGGCAGGATGCAGAGGCTTTTCTGGGTTTGTGCCTTTTTTTCATTTGAACTGGAATTGTGGGGCTCGTGCTCCTTGCATAGGACTTATGTTTTAGCCCTGCAAATCAAAAGCTCAGTGCTGCATTAAGAGTCACTCAGAGAGCCTCATCCAAATATGGAGTCCCACTGACTTTAGTGGAGCTCTGTGGGAACAGATCCCTGTGCAGGACTGGAGCCTACAACCCCTTGTTTGTTTCTGAGGAAGTGGTGTCATAATTGTACCTCCTGAAATAGTTGCTGGGTTTTTCTGAGGGGGGCGTGGGAGGTGGGGGAGAAAAATTCAGGTCCATCTCAAACTATTTTTTTCTTTTAATTTTTCAGAGAAATGCAAAAATGGAAAATAAGTGTTTTGGGCTGAACACATTTCATGTGGTTTTTGAGTTTAATTTTTTTTTGAATGAAAAGGCATTTTGACCCAAATTTAGGAAATGTTTCTATCAATGTGAAACTTTGATTTTTCTGCCAGAAAAAGTTTTGCCTGAATAATTTCAGGCACCTCTACTCTCAAGAGTTCACATGTAGAACAAATAAACAAATCAATTAATTACATTTTAAATAATGTGCCTAAAACCTCCTGGTTTGGGGTTCTCCCCATCCCTTGCTTTATTATGTAAAAATCTGAGTCTATTTCTAATGAGATTCTTTTACTCTAAAATAAGGTACACCCATATTACCTGAATGAAGTATATAACAGTATTAGCAGGGGGTAAATAACTGAGTGACTGCAGTTTAAGTGACACTATTAAACATTCCCAGACAATCTTCTATTGGATTTAAAGGCCTTGATCTTGCAAAGAAAACCATGCAGTTGCCACCTGGGTCCATCCAAAGTCCCAGTGTTTTCAGTGAGTAGGAGGGTGTTAGGGCAGCAAGTGTGAAATATGGGCATGGGGTGTAATAAGCACTGCTACAAACCAAAGACTCATATTATCAGGATTGTTCCTATAAAATCAGGACCGCTCGTCACCCAAATGGGTACCTGTGTGAAAGTTGAGGGGATTAATCTGTGTCCTTTTGCTGGATTAGAGTCAAAGAACTTCTATGGTACAAGATTGCAGCTTCAGCGCCGTACTCTATGTGCCATAAAACTTTCCCTTCATTCCATAGTGGGGGCTTCATGAACAGGCCTTTAAATGAACTTTTGTCTGTTGTCCAAGCACGTGGATTTGGGTTTTGATTATTATTTATTTTTGGCTCCTTTCCAGCAGCGTATGCCTCTCTAAAGAGCCTATCTATTGGCTTTTAGATTCAAGTGCTCTGTGAGTGCAGGATCTCCAAACCAGGGTTTTTGCTTTTATTCTGGAATATCTCTGAATGAACTGTTACCATAATAAATTATAAAGAATGTTGCTCTGTAAGATTAATAGTGAGATCAGTTAAATTTTAGATCCTTAATTTAATGTCATACAGGAAGTGTACCAGATATCTTTTTACATAGAACAAGTTGGTTGAGAAAATGTTTATTCACTTCTGCAAAGCTTGATGTCAAGTTTTAAAATGTCACTCAGTGATTCTACATAATATAGCATTCTGAACACTGGATCAGGAAGAAATGCAAGCAGATCCAGAAGACACTTGAGATTTGGTAGTCTCTGCTTTGAATGTGTTTTGGTGTGCTTTTTCTATTGTATTTAAATGGCTATGCTGTCTTCTGTGGAGAGGCAGATGAAGAGTAGAAAAACTCTAAGGGGTGGTTCAAGGCTAGTCTTGTAAAACACTCGTGGAAATATTACTATTGTGAAAAAGCCAAAATAGGAGATGACTTTCTACATGGAAACAGATGGTTCAAGTGTTAGTCTTTTAAAATATGATTTCCCCAGAAACATCATGGAGAAGGAGTCGTGAAGGTTTTATTTCCTAACCAATTAGTTTCGGTATGTGTGACTAAGAGACCCTTTCACACAATACGCTCAACTCTGGTGCTTTTATGTTTTGACCACACTTACAGTAACAGCCTATCTCTTCCTCCATCCCTCCTCCTCTCCTCTCCCCTCCAACTCCTCCCCCAGAACTCCCACACACCATTTACACTTTCTATGGCCTACAGGCTTGTTTATCAATGGCATTGGTGGCTGCAAGAGCTCCACTTAGTTTGGAGCTGTGTTGTAACCTGTGTACTGCTTTAAAGAGAGGCTCTTAATCATTCTCGCCCATTGTATGAATCTGTGTTCAACAGAGGTCTAGCCTGAAAAATGTGCAACACTGAATAGTGTCTGAGTAAATATCTTTTTTGCATAATGTGATAACTTTATATTCAAGTTTCATTCACTTGCACATTTCCGCCCCAAGAAAAGCTACAATGTCTCTTATTACCCCACATGTTTTGACTGCTGCTTTTTCTCAGTTTTGGTGGTGAAAAAGAGTAATTTCATACTAACTTCCTTAACTTGGTAACTGAGTTAAACAGATACGTGACTGAAAGAGAGAGCACAGTTTTTCTCTCTCTCGTTTTTTTTTTCCTCTGTTTTGTTTTTTGTAATGTTGGGCTGTCTGATGTTTCCTGTTGCTGATTTTTTTTACAATAGCTACCTGTTTAATGATAAGTATATATAGTTTAACAAAGTACTCTAGTCTATAAACTCTGGTGGTCTGCAGGAAAAATAAAATTGGAAAAAGAAATGATTTGAGGGTATTTGGGTGGAATGTGACCTGTGCGAGAACCTCTATACCACCACATCATATGCAGACTATGTAGGCAAAGACAGGCAAACTCTGGCCTGCAGTCTGCATCCAGTTTATTGGGTCTTTTTGTAATTCAGCCCTTGAGCTTCCTCTGAGGAGCGAGGTCAGGGGTTGGCTTTGACCCATTCTGGATATGCAGCAGCTCCATGTAGCTCCCAGAAGCAGAGGGCTCTGCACACGGCCCCATCCAAAGCACTTGCTTAGCGTCTCCAATTGGTTGGGAACTGCAGCCAGTGATAGCTGTGGGGTTGTGCCTGCAGGTGGGGCAGCACACAGAGCGACCTGGCCCTGCCTCCTTGTGGAAGCCGGAGGAGGGATGGGCTGCTGTTTCCATGAGCTACTTCAGGTAAGAGCCACCTAGAACCTGCGCCTCTGAGCCCTCCCATCCCTGCCTTCCCCAGCCCTAATCCCCATTCTGCCTTCTAAACTTTTTCTTCCTATCCCGGAGCATCCTCCTGCATCCCATCCCCCAGTTTAGTGAGGCTTCATGGCCCTCCATACAACTTTTACACCCAGATGCGGCCCTCAGGCCAAAAAGTGTGCCCACCACAATGTAGGATCTAAATCTGCATTTGCTGCTAACTCTGAAGTAGTCTGAAATCATCTGCTTTCTTTTTTAAAGCCTCCCAGTCTTAATGTGAGATATCACCCTGTCTGGCTGCCAGTACAGACACTTATTTCAGCATTTTGTTTCAGTAGCCTTTCTGCCAGGGATCAGACTCATCTGCAAGGCTAGATTCAGTGTGGTGTTTGGAATCAAATAGTTTGTCTCATGCCCTCATCAAGAGATCGGCTTCAACTTAAGTTGAAGTACACTAAAATCTAAATGGCCCCTCGCAATATTTCTGCCTCTCACAAACACATGCAGGAGTCTTGGTAACCTAGGCCCACAACCAAACTGATTTACAAGCGAGCAAACAAGTTGCCTGTTGGTGAGAGCCAGGGTGAAGCCTCCCCTAAGCGCTCTTCACAAACACATTCCAGTCTGAACTCAGTCAATAGGCGATTTGTGTCTACTCAGCTCTAAAACTGGCTGGTCCAGGTCTCCTCCTCCACGCACCCCTGAATAACCCCCGTGAATTCTGAGACATAGCCACAGTTACATGCTACATTTAATGCAGTATGTCAGTACAGAACACTGGGAAAGCTCACATGGTATAGCTCTCAGCATTTTCATAAACTCTTCTAAAATTGGATACACGTTATATCTGTCAGCAGGTTGGGAGCGCCCTCATTGTCCCCCCTCTTGCCCACAGGAAAAGCCAGAGAGCAGCATATGCAAATTCCTTCCCCCCCACAATTACCTCACTTTACTACAGAGAGACACAAAGAGCTTCTGTTCCCACAGGTCTGAAAGCCTGTGGCTTTCATTTCTGTATGGTTACCTGCTTCTGTTCTTGTGACTTTCATGTGTATGCATTTGAGGTAAGAGCCTACAAATGCAGGATTTGCATTAGAAAGACTTAAAAACACAGAAATTTTGCTGGAGGAAGGAGTCAGAATTTTGGATAGTCTGCACTGCAGATTTTGCCACTGTGGCACTAATAATTACAATTTTTATGGATTGTTGCAGAGCGGTATTTTGTCTAAAGGATATAAAATGAAAAGTTCCCCAGAATTAATTTACATAATACATAAACTTGCTAACAATTTCAGAACTTTTTTGGACTTCTTAACTTGGTGAACACTGTGGCTGGTTAGTGTCATTAAATTTTATGAATCAGAATTTATTACATGATCAAATTTTGCCAGTATCTTTTCAATGAAATATGTCTCTTTGACCAAAATGAAATCTTTTAAGTAAATTCTCATGTTTGGTCAGCTTCCTAGCTTTTTCAAAAATAAATAAGGAAAAACTATTTTTCCCTCCTGAAAACATCCTTTCAAAATTAAAATATTTCTGGTTATTCATTGTAAAAATTAATTTTTGTGACATTCTGAAAAAAGTGGCTCAAAACTTGTGTGTTTAATTTGTTATTGTAATTTGTTGCTGTCTTTAAAAGCCCTGGAAGTAACCACTTTCTGTTAGTATATAAGGTGCCACAGGACTTCTTGTTTGTTCTCACAGGCACTTTCTGTAACTCAGTAGTTTTCTACCTGAACATTACAAACCCATTTCCTGCTGCAGACTCCATGATTTTATTATCCAAATTAGCTGAATTCTCAAGCATCTTAATTTTAGCTTCAACAATTAATAAAAAGCCCAGTAAATTATTACACTGAAAAAATCAGTTATTGGAAAAATATTGGCATGATGCATAGACACCAAAAACCTAGTTGCCTTAATTGGATTAATTTACATGCAAGCTTAGTTCTGTTGGGCTGGTTGTGTGAATGAAACCCACTGTGGCAATTTCCTTGAAAGGACTTGTTAAAATAGCCTTTCACTTGCCATACCCAGACACAGGTGATCTGATAAGTGAGGCTGCTACGTTCTAAAACATCCCCCTATGTCAGAAGTGGTCAATTTAACATTTACACCCTTTCCATAAAACGCAACTTGTGTGAGTTTCGTGCACTCACCATTGTGCAATGTACAACACATCTCCCCTCCAGGTTATTCTGAATTTGGCTCACCGATTCTGTGAAGCAATTATCAGGCATCTGTAGAAAGGAGTCAGACTCTGTTACCGAGTTCCTTCGTGTCTGAATGATATCCACTTTGACTTGTTTACACATTAAAAAGTAAATGTAATGAGGCTGAAAGAATGAAAGACACACCATCTTCATTCGTCCCATTGTGCCCAGATATTTTGACATGCAGTAATACAGCCCCTGGCGTGTTGATCTGAGACCACTGCAATAAGCATGTCCAGCAGGAGGAATAAGAGATGGAGTGGCAATCGGAGCTCTGGATAGTCTTTCATGGAACAACTCCAGCCAGTTTTTTTAATTTCATGGGTTTGGGTTTTTTTTGCATCTAGGTCCAAATCTTCGATCTTTATATCTCTAATATTAAGCAACTTAATCTAAATCCAGGCACCTACATAAATGGGCTGATTTGCAGAGACACTGAACACTCACCACTTCCTCTGAAGCTGAACTACAACTTTAAATGTTGTAACACATTTTAGTTACAATTTAAGTCACTCATAAAACTCAGGAAAGCTGGAATCAAGTTTCACTTGAAATTAAGTTGCCGTTCTTTTCTAATGGGATGCTTGTAATTAGTGATTACCAGCTGCATTTCCAATGTGTGAAGTGCCTGCAGTTATGGGAATATAAGAAAACAAAGCTAAACACCTCAGATCTTAACCTGGTAACTTATTTAAAGTTTTTGCTGTGTGCACAGGTGAAGCAGTATGGTGTCTATAAACTGTTTTGCTGTGGTTTGAATTGGTCGATCTTACTAATAAAAATAGTTATCGATAATTGAACACTCATTTAGGTTTAAACAGTCAGGTTTTGATCATGACTTCCTACGTAATTTCAGTGTTGACAGTTATCCTTCTGTGTGATATTCTGAAATCATGCAAATTGCTACAGGAAGGTGGAGACAGAGCTACTTTTCTAAAAGCAGAAATTATAGGGACACGGTTATTCTCCAGTAGTTAGATCAAAGTAGGGAGACTGAGGATTTCTGGGTTTTATTCCTGAATGAACCAGCAACTCCCCACAGGGCATGGAACCTGAGCCAATACACACTGACACATGAGAGAGAATCTCATGACTTTCAACACATGGGACTAAACTGTTAACAATTCATTGCCTCAGTTTCCCTATAAGTGAAATGGGAATAATATTTCTTAAGGGTGTTGTGAGACTTAATAAATGCATGTTCAAGTTCTTTTACATCTTTGTCTGGAAGGGGATATTTAAGAAGGTGCAGTTTCCTCCCCACGTAATAGTGGTTGTTATTCCTGATGGAACCTTTGCTTCAGAAAGTTATTTTGGGTTCCTCTTCATTTAGTTTTTCTACTTTTGCACACGTGGAGACATGGGGCCATATGATGGCTAGTCCATACACAGGGAAAGAGAAGAGTATAAGGAGACTGCCCCATTCTTGCATCTCTTACATGGGAGACTGTCACAACCAGGGCTGGTCCTAAAGAACTGGCAGCCCTGGGCAAATAAGGGCTGCCAGGTGGGTGGGGGAGTGGCAGATGCGCCCTTCTGGCTGCTGTGACATCCTGGGTGGGGGTAAGGCAGGTGGGGGGGTGTGCCCTCCCAGCTGCTGTGCCCTCCCAGTGGGGGTGGGGGGTGCACCCTCCTGGCTGCTGTGCCCTCTCGCTGGGTCCTGCTGCACCCCTGGCCACCTGCAGGGTGTTCTGGCCGCCAGGCTGCTCAGCTGTTGCCCTGCTCTTCCCTTGTCCCTGCACAGCAAGCACCCACTGGCTTCAGCCCTGCACGGGCCAATCCATTTCGGCAGCCCTTTGAGACTGGCGGCCCGGGGTGATTGCCCAGCTCACCCACCTCTAAGACCAGCTCTGGTCACAACTGCCTTTGTTGAGCACCAGTGAAGGCCAGAACTGTTGTCCCTCTACGCCCTGTGACACATGCCACTCCAAAGAAAGAAATGGGAACTACATGTTGAACCTCTTTTCTCCGGCACCCTTGGGACCTGACTGGTGCCAAACCAAAGAATTTGCTGGACAATGGGAGGCTAATGTTGTCTAGCACACTTACCAACACTGCCACTGCTTACTGGGCTCTTAGAAGGGGTACGTTACAGCTAAATAACAGCACTGGGAGCCAGGAGTGGAGGCTGTAAACAAACCTTAAAGTACCACAGGAAACCTGCTCACTCCCAGGACAAGGGGACATTCAGATAACTAAAATCAGGTTGGACCATGGATGTTGCCAGACTAAAGAGTGCCGGATTAGAGAGGTTCAAACTGGAGTGTGATTGTCAGGCCCCTTCATCAAACCCATCTCGCTCAGACACAGAACTCCTCTTCTCCCAGCTCGCCTCTCCCACTCCTGCTGCTATCCTGCATTCCAAGCACTCCCTCATGGAACAATTTCTATAGATTATCAAAGCAGTTTTGGAGGGACGATACTATGGAATTTACTAGGGATTTCTACCCTTGAAACAGAATTCTGTTGAATGGCTCACAAACCCTATCGTTCTGGGTAAATTTCTGTCTTACTCCTTTTAGAGCAACTTCATCAAATATTACTACATTGCTAGAGAACCTTAATGGAGGATTTAGGTCCTAGCAGGCTGAGCCTCTAAATTGCTTCCACTTGTCTTATATTAGGAGATTTTTCTTTTTTAGATTCTTTAGTGTGTCAAATTTAGTTCTCCTGCTCTGTCAGCACAAATGTTGCTTTGTGCTTGGATTCTTTCCCACTGGTCAGATAATACTTGGATCCACGAGAGAGGCCTCGGAATGCCAGAGCCATGTTCCTGTCTCCTGCCACGAACAAACCAGGAGCTACTGGTGGCACGGGGCATCCTGGGATGGAGGCAGTGTCATCCTTATGTCTCTGTGTGTGGAATAGCTGTATTTAGGATACAAATTTCTGCAGAAACTGTGATGGGCTGACAGACTACCTGCCACTTACAAAAAGAGCTCGGTGGTCTGAGCGTTGGCTTTGTAAATCCAGCATTGTGAGCTCAATCCTTTAGAAGGTTGTTTGGGGGCAAAGACATTTAAAAAAATCTGTCCAGGAGAGTGCTTGGCCCTCCTGAGAGGGCATGGGACTGGACATGATGACCTCTCAAGGTTCCTTCCAGCGCTATGGGGTGTGTGTGTGTGTATGTGTAAGATAGAGGAAAAGGGGCAAGGCATAAAGAACCAAATATTGAAAAATCTTTCAAATGTGATTATTCCTTCCTATGTAATTGATGCACTAAAAACATTTAGGGGTGGGATGGGGGGAAGCTTGGTCCCCACTCAAGTTGGGGTTTTTTTTTTCCCCCCCTCAGTGTAACTTTTTTTCCCCCTTTCTGTTTCACAGATTCATTGTCAACTACTCTAAAAAAATGAATGCAGATGCAGAAAATGCTCTAGGGCGATACACCAATGAATCAGCTGAGGCTGAAAGGTATTGATTGAATTCATTACAGAAAATCTTTTTTCTTTTTAAGTCAAACACATTCTGTAAATGCTAAAAATTTGCTTATAAACAGGACTCCCCATGGCATAGAACTGAACACCACCCTTTTCTCTTGTGCAGTCAAAACTTTATATGCCAGATATTGGGATTTATCATTCTCCACAGATCTCATTCCTCCTTCCAGGTACTCCTCTGAAAAACCATATCCGCTAATTTGATCAAGAGAAATAGGCTAAATTACTGAGTGTACGGATAGATCTTCTACATGCTAGAGGGAAAGATCCATAATTGACTGCCACTGCAGCTCTCCCCAACCATCTAACCAAATGCAGTGTAAAACAAAATGTGAGTAGCTCCTGAAGTTCCTAGATTTGCCCATGCATCTCTAAAGCTGCACAAAGAATGACGCTGCACATGTTGGTGAATCCTGTAATACCTAATCAACTTGTTAAACTTAGACAAATGGATCCAAATAGCTAGAGATTAACTAATTGAAAAGTGGCATTAAAAAACCAAAACGAAGCATGGTATATCTGTTTGAGAGAGAATGAAAGGAGGCCATATGCAAGAGCTAATTGTTAGCTGGAATTTTTGAGAGGCTATTTAATTTTAAAAAAGGCTAAAAAAGGTATTTTATCCTAAATCATTGTGAATTGCTGGGTTGAATATCCTTGGAAATGGGAGCTGTTCATCCAAAAAATAGCTGCTACAGCATATGCTGCCAACCTTCCAGCTTGTTCATCCCATCCTACTAACGGGGCTCAGCTGTGACCTAGAAGAAATGCTTCTGTGGCCGTGAAAGGAGTTCAGTTTCTAAGCCACCTGCTGCTGATGGCACCTCTTGTTGAGATGAGAAGCCAGTTAGTGGCAGCTGGTGATCAGGAGTTCACGTCACAGAACCACCACCACAAAGAGTACAACTTACCTTGTGCAGGCACAAAGCAGTGACTGCAGTATAATAACTGGGCTACTACTGAGCAGGATTTGAATTGGTAGCTTAAGGTGAAAGACTATATATCCCATCACCAGATAAGGAGACTTCCTCTTGCCAAGCACTCTAAATTTCCTAGACTAAATTGTTTTGTTCTTGGTAGTTTTGTTTATATTACGGATGATAAATCTGAACTCGGATGGTTCATATGGGGAAAAACAGACCAAGACATTTTGGGCTAGATCATTAATTTGTGTAAAGGAACAAAATCTCTCACTTTCATGGCAAAACACCAAATTGTATTAGCAAAAGTTCTGGAGCACTCTTCATAAGACACCAAAAAGGGTTAAAGCTGTGATAAATCTAAATATTGTCCTGGAGCGAGCCAACATGTAAGAGAGACAATATATACTTCCTGTGAGTTTACGATTTCATTTATTATGCTAATTCAGAAAAAGATGGGGTGCCAGATATTCTCCCCCACCCCCAGGCCCCATGTTGATAATTCTATCATGTCCCATTTGGGTGTTTTCAAAATGATGCACAAAAAAAACCTCAGTAAAAATTCAGACCAATGAGCACAGGCTGAGCAGCAATTATAAGAGCAGTTGGGGGAGTGGTGTGTACATTTCCAAGGCTTGCAGAATGCTATTGCTTTGCTTTCAAACATAGAGTTTCTAGCCCATCAGAAATTGACTTTATATTCTTACCATATTATAGTACAAACTCCTCCTTTCCTTGTCTTACACAACCATTTCATTTCTCTCCCTTGATTCTGTATCCATGGGTGAAATGTAAGGAGGGATCTCACTTTGTGCATCCCTTGCCCAACAGGATTAATGGTAAGTATCCAGCCATAGTACTTTTGATGGCTGGTAAAAATGATTGAACTACAAGTACCCAAGTTTATCTTTTGATCAAAGTTTGTGTCTCTTACAGACCATCACAGCCCCACTGAACAGTGAGAATGCAACCTCTAGAGAGATGCCTATTGAAATAATGGATTATATCACCTGTGGTTTCAGTTACCCTTCTGGTATTAGAGTTTTCAGGAGTTACTTATGTGGCAGTGATGTCCTAAAGGATACTTATATTTTACTGGTGCATATTGGTTTCTGCAAAACTGTCAGTCACGCTGTATTTGTTGGAAAAGGAAATAATCCTTGGTCAGCTTTGAGTTTCTGTATCTCTTTTAGTGTCTAAAGTTTCACTTCCATTTTCATTCTCTTCTGCCTCCTCCTCCTTTCTGATTAGCATTCAGTCCTTGAACATTGAAGGAAATCGCAACTTAGCTCATTCAGAAACATGCATGCTATTTGAGTAATTGCTGATTTGCATGGCAAAATGTTGACCACTTTCAACTAGTAATCCACATGCAGCTAAGACTGCTGTATGGTGATTCTGGGCTTGGGCTCTGTTCATCTTTTTGCATATGGGTGGTGTGCTAGCATTCAGAATTCTTGGATACAAAGTCCAATGAAGTTAGCAAGTCCACTGACCTCACTGGATCCAGCCCCTCATTCTTGCTCATGAGAATTGTCTTATCTACAGAAGTAGGCAGGAGTTCTAGATCACTACAGAGATTCTAGAGAACAGGAACTCCTTAAATTTGAAAAGTAGAACATAATGGGGCCAACCCTCTTCGCTCTTGACATGACTTGGCAGTTTTCCTTTTCCCTCTTCTTTCACATAGCCTATAAACTGTAAAGATAATGTAAAGATTGCATGTGATCTGCAAACATGTAAATGCCACCAGGCTGATAGGATTACTCATTCATCTTTTAGCAAATACGATGGGTTCTAGATGCAGCTCCTGTTAATTATTGGGATCTTTTTTAGAATGTTGTCAAAGAAACCAGATGTGTTTTTATCAAGAACACATCTCTGTTGTTGTGATTTGTATAATTCTTAAAATTAAGTGAAACTATTAAAGAACAATTGTTTCTGTTCACGTTAACAGCACACTGCTTCTCCAGATGTGGTATTTGACAGCCAAACAGCTGCTGGCTATTAAACGTGCCTAAAAAAAGCTCCATTCCTTTGTCATAAAGGGAACAGAATGTAGCAACGTTTATGGGGTGACAGGCAGATGTTTTGGCTGGAAAAATAGTGAGCGAAAGTTGAGATGATTTCTCTATTAGTCACTATTGCACACATACATTTTAGCCCTCTTCATCTACTTGGCACTGTGAAGCCCTGTTTTTAAGAATGAAAAAACATTATTTGTAAACTAGTCCTTGTCTCCAAGTCAGTGGTGCCAAATAGCGTTTCCTCTAAGTTTTTTTTCCATCCATGAGCAGAATAAATTTTATGTGCTCCAAGGCATGTGCAGATGTGCACCACCAATAGAAACAAAGGCTGTGGGTGCTCCGCTAGTCAGCTAAGTGGCTCCTGACTCTGTCCTGAGCAGCTGCCCAAGCACTCCACTTACAGGGAGCGCTGGTCCCAACACATTCTAATAGAGATCTTAGGAATCCCAGTTGAAAGACTTTGAATTTGTTTGTTCGTTTGGGTTTCCATTGTGAATAGATCTGGACTTCTGTGAATTTAGGCAGGCCTTTCAGTAATATTTTCAAAACAATTCTAGTAAATTTTCAGTTTTTTTTTTTCCTAAATTTGCAGTGCTAAAGGAAGTAAAGTGAATTAGGCTGGAAATCCATTTACAACATTTACTCTTTTGAAATGAATATTGGGGTGAGAAGGAGTTAAGTTTTTAATAGTCAAAGTACAGACAGGCTGTTGTATTTTATGTGAAATAGAATATATTGCAAAACATATGAACAGTAGTACAGATGTGAATTAATGGGATTGAAGTCCAAAACATCCAACTCTTATCAACAAAAAAGTCTCATGAAGGCCAAATACTTGGCAAAGCTTCATTTACTATACTGGAACTGCACTTCCTGGAAGTTACACAGCTCAGAATCTGGCCACTGATATTAATTAAAACTATCCAACCTCTTAAGAGTGCAAAATTAGTTTGGAGAAGAGCCCATTCTCTCAAATTCTATAGACCATTTCCACATGGGAAAGAAATACTGAGGCACATAGAATGATAAATAATAGGAGAAAATCTTAATTAACCTATTTAAATATATAAATGATTTACTTTGGGATGGCTCATGTTTCAGTTTTCATTTTATCTGAGACAGTTCATCTGTTGCTAATAAAATACTCATTTGTGTTTCTTTTCATAGGGATCTTTTCTCCACAGCAGACCTAGCCAAGCAGGACTCTCATGTTCAGAATCACCACCCATAGAGTTAAATCATATTTCCCCCCAAGACCAGCATTTCTCAAACTGGGGGCCCCATGGGCTGCTGGGCTCTGTGGACCCTGCTGGTAAGCAACTCCCTCTCCTGGAGCTAAGGCAGGCTCCCTACCTGGACTGGTTCCACATGGCTCCCAGAAGCAGCTGTCAGGTCCCTGCAGCCCCAAGAAGTGTGCCAGGGAGGTTCCATATGTGCTGCCCTGCCAGAGTGCCATCTCAGCAGCTCCCATTTGCAGGAAAACACAACACATGGAAGCTGCAGGGGCAGCCCCGTGGACATGAGGTCACAGTGCGGAGCCTCACGGACTGCCCATGCACCTACCAGCTGCGGGGACCTGAGGATTGTTATAAGTGCTGCCAGGACCCTGCACCTCAAACCCCTCATCCCTCTCCCGCATCTCAACCCCCTGTTCCAGCCTCGTGAAAGTGCATGAGGGTGAGGGGGAGAGAGAGTGACCGTAGGAGAGGGGCAGAGTGAGCAGAGAGTGGATCCTCAGAATGGGCAGGACCTCGATGAAGGGGTTGGGCAGAAAGTCCTTGAAAACCTTTAAATCAGAATGGGGGTCTTTGGGTAGTTAGAGTTGAGAACCACTGCCCTAGCCACTGGCGCTCTGATGCTGGGATTTGGCTATAAATACTCTCTTAAAACCTATTTATTTACAATTGCTTATGGTGTATTTCTTAGCTTCAGTAGTCATACCTATGATATAAACATGGTAGACATGCTGAAATTATATTGAATAGATTAGAGATTAAATTAATCATTAGCAATCACTGTTAAAGCACTGAGACTCATGGAGAACATTCCCCAAAGACCTGTAACTATGCCAGTTTCTCTGAGTCATATACTTCACTGACCTAGAAAACCACCTCAAGGGAGCCAAGATCTGGCAAATGGTGGGCCAGGAAGGCCAAGAAGCAGCAGCAGCAGTGACCTCCCATTTTATAACCAGTATTTTATATTCAAATATTTTATATTCAAATTTGACACATTAACACTTGGTTTGAACAGGGACCCCCATTACCTGGGCCATTTTATGGACTTTTACATACTTTGTTTTATCTGACTCTTGACTTCCCCCCACCCCACCACCTCGCTTCTTTTCTGATATGCCCACCTTGATTACAATTTTTCTGATTTGGCAACCTTGATAACTGTTTTTGGTTCTCTGTGCCTTAAATATTGAGTCTGTTCTGGTCTGGCTATGGTCTGAAGAAGGAGGTCTGTCCCATGAAAGCTCACCACCTAATAAATTATTTTGTTAGTCTTTAAAGTGCTACATGACTACTTTTTTGTTTTGATTTCATAACCAAGTAACCCAAGACTTCAGTGAACCTGTGACCATTTTCAATAGTAGATGAACTGCCATGGGTCTCCCATTCTTTCCCATGTCCAGGAGAGCATGGATATGCAGTTGTCCTTGAGACTCTACTGCTAGAGTTTCCATGCCCTATATGTCCACCATGGTTTGGTTTTATGTTAGCTTTGCTCGCAGGTGCAGGAATTGCTCTACGTCACCAATCTGCAACAGGGTGATTTCACATAGGATTGCCAGTTGCATCTATCTAGCAATCTTTCTCTATAGAATTCAGCATGTGTTAATGGGTACGATCGCGGTACTCTAGAATAACCTTTTAAAGAGGAAGCACTATGCTGTGTAACCCACATAAGGTTGGGTCAAGCCTGGCTCGTTGATGTCATATTTTGTTTCCAAAATAGAACAACCTAATTTAATTGGAAAACTGACAGATTAGATAACATGGTGTAAATAAATAATATCAAAGGGCCATGTAATCCTACCGTTACCTGACAGTTTTGATGTTAAAGGCAGGTGCCACAGAGAAAAATGTGAAATACTTTTTGAAGAAGTCTATTTGCAACTGACATTTTTACAACTTGACTGGACATGAGCACATGGCAGCAAGTGATATGATCTTTATCCAGTCAACTAGTTAATCATTAGAATTGAAAAGAGCAGATGATGTGACTACCTGCAGCAGTCAAACTATGCAAGCAGCCTTCTTGATCTGAAGGAAGATATGACTTGAGTCATAATTACTCTGACAGCTAGCTTTAAATTCTTAATATTCTTTTTAGGTTTAAGATGCGACTGACGTTTTTGCCCTCACCATGGTACAGCTCTGGATAAATAGCTAACTTTTTTATGTTTGTCCATATATCTGTGCACTTTTTTTAAAAAAAGTTATTTCATTTTTCTTTTATTTTCAAAATAAAAAGCGTACAAATTGCTAGGTAAAATTCAGTGTCTTCCCCTCTGTGCCAGGTGGGAGTGGAAATTGAATTGTCTTCACCCTGATGATTCTTTGAGCCCCTCACACTGGGTGCTCTCTGCTGCTGTGTAGATCTTTTGCTACACCATACAGCTGGGAAAAGTTATGAAATGTCTTTTGTTTTTTGTTTTGGTGAAGAGAAAATATTCAGTTTTGCTTCAAACAAAACTGATTATTTTTTAAAAATGTTTCTTGTTCACACCCTAACTGAAAAGCGAATGATTCTCTTGGCTCTACTGGAGAAGTTGGGTAGCCCCTGGTGGCAGTATATAATTTGGGGCTGTGACAGAGGAGTGTGCTAGGGTGTTTATCTTGGGACTTTACATTTTTGCATTCTATCTCTTTTCTAAGGACCAGATTCCCAAGAACACACTGAAGTCAATGATGGCACAGCCATTTAATTAAGCTAGCTGCAGATCAGGACTCATTCTTTCTCAGCAGAAATATTGTGCATCTTTCACAAGATTCTGTGCTGTAAAAAAGTGTTAAATGTAGCCTCGTACTTACAAAAATGAAAAGGGGTTTCTTCCAGAGATTTGTGAGAACTACATCCAGGATTCTCCTGTTAGATACTGGCTTGGAAATCAAGAGACCTAAAACAAACACCAATCTTTCCCCCCACATAAATTTATGATAAGGTATTGCATCAAGGCAGGGGAAGACTTGCACAGATACATCTAAAACTGTAGCATGTTGGTGTGTGGATGGGAGGGAGGTATAATGGGATAGTTTTCTAAACGTATGTTCACCTTCCACTTCTATTGCAGTACTCCTCAGGGGCTGCATACGTTTACATATGACCCTCCCTTTTCAGAAGGGGCATGTAAATGAAGCACGTTGCAAACAGGGGAAGGGATAGCTGGGTGGCTTGAGCATTGGCCTGCTAAACACAGGGTTGTGAGCTCAATCCTGGAGGAGGCCATTTAGAGATTAGGGCAAATAGATGGCAGGATGGTGCTTGGTCCTGCCAAGAGGATAGGGGACTGGACTAGATGACCTCCCAAGGTCCTGTCCAGTTCTAGGAGAGGTGTATTTCCAGTTATAATGCTAATGAGGTGCTGTTATGAATATGCAGTGTGTCATTTGCATAATAGCAGCCAACCCAGAGTGTCAAAAGTGCAAATTAGCCATGTAGATGGCATTCCTTCAAAAGAAAATGTTGATTTAGAAAGTACCCTTCCCAAAAATATTGGGGAAAAAAGTCCGGAATAAATAGTCTTATTACAGCTGGACTGGTAAAGAGATGCTCTTGCATCCCTGAATTAGCTTATCAACATTGTTTCTGTCACACAATATAGCTATTCAATCTCCTTCATACATTTGGTGATTTGTGTATATACTATGGAAGTGTTGCCAGGGAAATACAGCACTGGCCTAAATCTCAGGCAACACAAATTCTATTTGTCTCTGCCACAGGCTTGCTGGGGGTTCTTGGATAAGTCACTTCCTCTTTCTGTGCCCCAGTTTCCCCATCTGGGATAACCATATCGACTTCCTTTGTATGGTGCTTTGGGATGAACTGATGAAATACAATAGCTAAGCATCCTTATGTACATAAATAACCTCTGAAGTTATGCTTACATAACTAACCCTCTGAGGCCACACTATGCTAGAGTAGCAAGGGGCCATTCCAAGACATGATAGCACCATATGAAAACGTACTCACCATTTCTATAAAAGAGCAATGTTGGCTAAGACTGTGCATCAACTAAATCGCAATATTAAGTGCATCTGGTGCCTAGGTTACATTTGTGGTGATCAGGGATGTACTGCATCTCAAGACAGAGCCAACAACCTAATGAATATAAATATGCCATTGGTGCTCAGTGTGCTTACTTGTTTCTCTTGGAAAAATCTGATGGGTCAGGGTTATGGAGCCTAGAACTCTTTCACCTCTAGGCCACTTCAGATTAATCATGATTTGAGGTTCGTATCTGCTGGTTGTTCACTATCCTGCAGGAAATAATTGTAGGTCTCAGTCCATTTTGAAGATGGATAGATGTCAAAATCACTTGACCAATACGGCACTTATGTGGGACATTTGAGCAAAAAGAGGGAAAACAAAATAGCCGTATGGAGAGTGAACTGCTTTCTCACCCCCCATAGGCAATCACTTCTAGTGAGGATTCAGAATGAGACACGGGCAGAGAGGTTTGAGGAAGATATTACAGGTTGAACTTCTGTAATCTGGCACACTCAAAATGGATTATGGATGTTGTCAGATGAGATTTTAGTTAGCTGGATGACCACTTATCATGGCTGTGGCCAAGTTTCCTGTGTTGTAATTTACTTCTAAATGTCTTCTAAGAGCCCAGTAAGCAGTGGAAGTGTTGGTAATGTGCTAGTTAATATTGACCTTCCCTGGTCCAGCAGATTTCCTCATCCAGCACCAGTTAGGTCCAAGGGTGCTGGATTAGAGAGGTTCAGCCTGTATTGTCTTTCGTGTACCTGGTCAGTGAATAATTTGTCTTCAGGTCTGCACTGCTAGAGCAGTACACGATCCCTAAACTCTCGGGCGGAAAAGGGGACCAAAAGTCAAGCAGCAAGCTGAGTCAGAGCTGTAAAAGCCTAATTCAAAGTGAAAATACTCCATTGCTCTCTTTCACACTTTTTTAAAAGCTCCGGCTCTCCTGTGATCTTTAGATATAAATTATTTGCACTGAGTGGGTCTACAAAAATGTTATTTTCAAGCTTTTTGAGATGTAGGTTCAGATTTAGGCTGGGTTGGCTGATGGTGTTGCTCACATCACACTTCTGGTTCCTGGAGTAGCTGCATCTATTCTTTGAGTTCTCAAAAGCACCTAGAAGCCATTTTCAGTGTGTCTTTGATGCAGAGTTAGCCTGAGTGATCTGTACTATTGCTAGCCTATCCTGGCTGCAAGCACTCACACCATGAAGCTATACCTAAGTTACAGTGTCCTTGTCGGTGCTGTTACCACCAGTGTGGGCATATCCCATGATTCTTTGTGCTGCAGGAGGTCAAGACATTCTAATGCCTTCCAGTTAATGGTGAGAAGGTATTGACGAGCTACTAGTGCTCAAGTGATTTATGCTGCAAAGTGCATGTCCAAAAGCAGCACCTGAGCTTTAGGCTTTACTCCAGGATGGGCCAGTTGTCTTGGATTGAAAACATCATGAAACTGGCATCAGAAGTTTGTGTATGTGGGTGGGAAGAGATCTGGGGCAACAACTGCATAGTAAATGGGGGTGAATTTGAAGTTTTCTCATATTGTAGGGGGAGAGACTATTTTAGGGGATTTCCTCTAAATCACTCAGAAAAAAGGCCTCCACACACTGTTGCTGCTACTTCCTGTAATTCCATCCCTGCATAGGCTGTGAAAAGATTCATTTTGAGACAACTGACAACTTTCAGATGTTGATTCCATTTTAACAAGGACACTGCCCTATGAGACACATGAAAAGTCTGCTCTGTTGTTTCCAAGAGCAAGTATCACCATCTGTTTGAGGCCTGACCTGCTGTAGATTATTATCCCTAAATATGTCTTCATATGTGAGGCCTGGGAACTAGCTTCCTTTTTTCATTATTTGAAATTTATACGCACCTCCTTATTACGCTTGTTCCATAAAGGCTTGATCCTATGTTCAAGGAACTCTATGGCAAAGTGCCTGTTGGCTTCAGAGGTACACAATCAATCAGGTCCTAAATGAACAAGTAGACAAATGATTGCTAGGCTGTCTAGGTGAGGGGATATTGGATGTCTGCAGGCTGAGGCAAATAGACACTAGATGAAATAAAGGATCATGATCTTTCTCAGGGGACTATTGCCTTGCAAAACAAAGTCAAGATGATAATAAAATGGTGGTTTTGGAATCCCAGATCTCTGCCTCCCCCACCAGTATAAGGTGAGGTTGACTTTTAACTTACAAAAAAGGAAAAAAACAATTAAAAAAACCCAATATTTCAAACTGAAGTGACATTTGAGATAATACATACGTTTCCTGCAGGGAAGTAGGGTACGGTTTCATGAGAATTGTCCATATTTGGACCATTCTAATAAAATTTTTTGTTTATGAAAGTAGCAGTTACAAATTAGAAGAAGGAAGTACTAGGCTTATCTGAGTTTGCTTCTGCATTCAGCTTGCTGTACAATCATAGTCAGGATGGCTTGCTCACATCACGGATGTCGATATGTTTGCACTGTGAAGGATTTTCAGATATGGAAAGCAAAGACCATCAGATTAAAAAATACAAGCACTTTGAATTTCTACTTATCAATTTTTACAAAAGGGAAAAAGATAATATGAATTATCAGACCCTCTAATAGAAACTTGCCATTTCAGTAAAGGTAGATGCCATCTCATGTTAGATCCAATACAGTGGAAATCAACAATTATTTTAGTCACAAAAACACAGCTTAAATATTCCAGAACAAAATGCCTTAATTTAGTAACATTTTTCCATTAGTGCAAATTTTGAGATTGTAGAAAGTGCAGCTTTAAACTTGGTAAAACCTAATGTGTGTTTGGGAACATTACTTTCTCTGACAGCTAAATTCTGAGTGCCCTCTAGAGGTCAAGAGGAGGATCTTCATTATAGCTGTCTTAAAAATTCTAAGCTTGTCACACAGAAACCTTGGATTGATTTTTTTGGATTGATTTTTCCTTATGTAGCAACCAATACACCCTCTAATCTTTTCCATCCAAGTACAAATGCACTCCACCAGTAGAAATAAAATATCCACCTGGGGGCAATCCGCTAATCAGCTGGGCAGCATTTAAGTCTGCCGAGTGGCTGAATGAGTGCACAGTTTACAGGGAACACTGGAATAGCATTAATGTATTTATCATTGCAGACACAAGATGAGTGCTCTTAAGCAAATGTAACATTAATTTTCAAGCCAAATTCAATTAATTTTTCATTAACTATTTTATGTACTTCACAGTGTATTCCATACATTGAACTAAAAAACTTGTCTTCATTCCTTTAATATACAGAAGCATAATAATATGAAATTTGTCTAGGATGGGCAATCTAAGGCAATGTATTGTCAGACAGTATTTAGCTACATTTAGTAAAAGCTTAGGAAACTGAGTGACGTCCATATCTGTATTAGTTCTTTCTGAAGGGTGGAATACAATACAGAATGGTCAATTGGTTTTATACTATCCACATTCAAAATCATGTTAATAGAATGAAATGAGTGGAGTTTGTCCTCTGGACATTCATCTTTCTCTCCTCCATTTTCCCATATGAATCCTCTCAGAAATGCGTTAGGGAAGTCAGGAGGAAGTTTTAAAATATGGGATGTCCAGAGACCAGCTATGGGTTATCTCAGGGCCTGCCTGCTGTTGTCTTATGAAAACCTCTTTTAGATGAGAATTGGTGAATCTTCCTTTTTGTCCCTTCCTCCTTTGCCATCAACACCTAGGTCTTGTTCACCTAATGTGAATAGTCCCAGAGAGGTAGCCGTATTAGTCTGTATCTTCACAAAACAAAAAAGCCGTCCTGTAGCACTTAAAAACCTAACAAAATGATTAATGTGTTTAGACATTGCTAAGGACAGAGCTGTGACCTTGATCCTGAAAGGTAACAAGAACAAGGTCAGATCTCGCAGCTGAAGGTAAATATGGTGTATGTGTAGAACATAAGACAATCCACAGGAACTATGATAGAGTAAGGATGGGAACATTTCCTGGAATGCTTCTGTCCAGCTAAGTCACTGAGTGAGTGAGAATACTTGTTTCTAATAAAATGTCACTCCTAGGTTGGCCAGAACTAGCTTCTCCTGAGCCAGCTGGTTAATAGAATACTCTGGTGTTCTCACAAAGGAAGTTTTCTACCTTCCCCTCTTGCCTGCCTTCCTTCCTTCCTTCCTTCCCTCCCATGCACTGCTACTTAACTATAAGAGACACACATGTGATTCCTTACCCATCCGGTAACAAAGAATTCTAGTTGAAAGGGCTAAATCGATTTATTGGCTTTTAAAAAACACTCATCTTGTGTCCGCAATGATAAATACGCTAATGCTATTCCAGTGTTCCCTGTAAACTGTGCACTCATTCAGCCACTCGGCAGACTTAAATGCTGCCCAGCTGATTAGCAGATTGCCCCCAGGTGGATATTTTATTTCTACTGGTGGAGTGCATTTGTACTTGGATGGAAAAGATTAGAGGGTATATTGGTTGCTACATAAAGAAAAATCAATCCAAACAAGGCAGTTCTTCATTTAAATATTTTAAATAAAATAATTACAAATGAGCTTCCATATTACTTCTTGCTTTGCTCACAAGTACCAAAATTTCTGCTTCAACCTTTCCTCCAATCTAAATAACACCGATGGCTTAACCCTAATTATGCCAAAGTAAAGAGTGCACAACAAGGTCCTGTGTTCATGTGATATTGTATCAGTTCACAAACAGTACTCCTGGGTGTGCAGGCCTAAAAGACAGCAGGACACAGTTTCAGGGGGAAAAAATGTCAGAACCCACAACTTCAATAAACAGATTAGGTAGAACAATGCATGCCAAAAGTCATTACAGCGAGAGAGAGTTGCAGGTTCTCTACTGACCTGGGGCAACCAGTTCATCCTAATTAACTTGAAATCTAGTGATCACAGATCTCTTGACTTTGACCTTCAATGGCTGGCTTTCTGGCCCAGGCTTTGAGTCGGAGGAAAACAATGAAGAGAAAGTTACAGCAGCCACAGGGTAACCCATGATGGTCTATACTACTATGTTTCTCAGCTTGCTCTTTCTTGAAGAAGTACTCTTTCATTTAGCCAGTAAATTCCCCCCACACCCTCCCGCCACCACCACACACACACCCACTTCTATACTAAATTAGTTTGATAATTTGATCTTCCTGTAACTAACCCACCCAGACATTGAGACATAGTCTTCACATGCTTTACAAGAACTGAACCAAACAAGCTCCGCTGCCTATGTGATCATTCGTAATTTCCAATACCAGGAGGATGGATGTGGACACCTGCCTGCGTGCACACACACACACAGAGGTTACTGTTACCTTATTTTACACTGGAGACCACCCCAGGGTTACACACACATGTATTTTATTAAATGTCACTATTGGATTAAAGGAAAAAGGGAACTCGGTTTCACTAGCATGCACCAGACACACTCAGACCCTCCTGTACTTACACAGGCAAACTCTCACACATGAAGAACTGCATAGTAACAGCAGAGGAAACCAAAGCATAGTGGGTCCAATCTGTCTGTTCGCAGTCATGAATCCGGGGCAGCGAATTAACTGTGTGATCACCTTGTCAGCTTGTACTCTTGTCAGTGACCAGTCAGTACTCTTCATCCTGCCAGCTGAGACCAACTCCTGCAGAGTTGTGATGGCAAGCACTCCTGTAGCTTTGCACCCATCTTTTATATGCTTCAGTCCAATAGGTCTCATACTGTCCTACTATCCCAGCATGTTGTATGGCCCTAAGTTATCACCACTGCCCTAGGACTCTATATGCTCATAAGTGATCAGCTAACAGCAGATGGGACTTTGATCTTCTCTTGATGGGGTCTCTTTCTTTTTCTCGAGCAGATTCTTTTGCAGGGCTCAGCTCCTATTATTCTCTGACCATCAAAGTGCTGCTGGCAGCTGGTTGTGCAGGCAGGCTGGCTTCAGGGACTAAGTCCTTTGTGCACATACCCACATTCATGCTTTCCTCACTCACACACAGGAAAGCTCACTTCAGAGAGAGAATTTTTTTTTTTTACAAAGGAACAGCCAGAATGTCTTACAGACTTATGGTTTCTATAAACAATTTCTTACTAATTTATAGTTCTTAATATAGACTTAGAAGCTGCTGCAAACAAAGCTTAAAGAAAATTACAGGGTTTATGTCTGCATTGTGCTGGACTGAATGAAGGCTTTATGCAACATTTTCCTGCAACAGAAAAATGAAATAGTGCAAATATAATCTAGTGTTGTGGCCTACACTGTGCGTGAGCCACAGAGGAGGTGAATTAACTACAGGAAACCCTCCAGATATGCACAATAAAGCTGCGCACGTCTCAGGTTAACACAGCTGCTGTGTGTGACAGGAACAGGGAAAGTGCTCCTGTGAGGGGCAGCAGCCTGACTCTTCCTGCTCCTGTCAGGGGTGGCAGCCACCCCGTCTGGGGCGGCAGCCAGGAGTCAGGCTGCGATTCCTGACAGGAGCAGGGAAAAACTGCTCCTGCTGGGGAAAACAGCCTGACTCGTGGCTACTGCCCCTGACAGGAAACCACTGCTGTCAAGCCATAAATCAGGCTGCCACCCCTGACAGCAGCAGTTTCCCAGGTCCCACAAGGGATAAGCAACAGGGAGATGGGAGCCAGGCAGCAGCCTGATTCTCAGCTCCCTGCCACTTATGGTACCAGAGAAACTGACCCACTGGTCAGCTTCCCAGGTTCAGCAAGCAATAAGTGGTGAGCAGATGGGAGCCAAGCTGCCCTCTGGTTCCCAGCTCCCTGCCGCTCTGGGAGCCAGGAAACTGACCAGTCCTGCTGGGCTGCTTAGTTTCCCAGCTCCTGCAAGCCCAGAGGAGCCGGGAACCAGGCTGCAGCCTGGTTCCTGTCTCCCCTCAACTTGCACGAAAATTCGAGTTATGTAGGGGTGGTGTGGGGTGGTGTGGTGTGGTTGCAGTTGCAGACATGCAACCCCCATGTAACTCAAGGGTTCACTTTGAAGCCTGAATGTTTATCTTAGGCGATGGAGGCTTATGCTTTCAGCCTGAGTTACCCCTGCTTTAATCCCTGATAGTGTTTGGACTAGTCTAAAGGTGCATAATTTCTCATTAACACTACAGTAATCCAGCAACTGGGAAATTTAGGGTATCCAGAGAGTGGGCAAGTTTCTTCAATTCTAGGCCTACAGGATGCTGGGGTAGGAGTGGCTCTGACTGGGCTGGATTTTACTCCCCTCCCCCCAGTGCTGCAGTCCTTGCTATGGCTGGTTCTGGTCCTACTGGCTGGGGTCTTTGGCATTTACATTAATTACTGAATGTTATTTTCATACACTTTTTTCCCTAACTGTGCTAAATGATTGCTTTGATGTTGTAATTTCTGAATACTTCCAGATGTCTCAAATGCGTTTAATTCCACTGCATAATATGTAATACATTTTGTCATGCAATGCAAACATTTCGCACACTAGGATAGTGACAGGCAGACTAAAGGAGTAGAAACAAATGTTTTTCAGAGGGATGTGGATAAGAGAGTGTGGGTATGTCATATTACTAATGCACAGGATGTAGTGTTTACCGTGTTTTGTAGTTTTAGGCTAAGAATAAATTCAGGAAAAGGCAGAATTTCTCTTTTCTTGTATAAATTTTTATTTGTGTAAAACTTAATATTGAAGGGGCAGGGTAGTGGAGCTGCATTGTATACCACCTTTATTCCATTCACCCTTGGTAGCTAAAATCACTATATTTATGCCTAGTTAACACACAATCTTTGCTTTGAATACACATTGAAATGATTTGCTGCCGCTCATTTTAGGTGAAATTCACCCTGTAGAGAAATCCAGCCCAAGCATTGCTTAATGTCTCATATAGTCTGAAAATAGTGCTTAAAAGTTGAGAAGCATGTGGAGCTCTGTGCTGGCACTGGGTACGCAGTAAAATTTCATATGCTGACTCAATCTAGCAAAGGGCCAAGTACTTCCCCAAATTGGGCCCTGTATAACGTACACGAGTTGGCCGAGTTTTTAATTGCAAATTGCTGCTGGAAATGCCTGCCACAGTCATCTGTGGCACCTTCGGTAGTGTTAGGGTATCTTCACTGGCATAATTTAGTGGAGAGTCTTCATCTGGCTGCTTTGGGATTTGGATTGTTTCACTATGAAATCTGGAGCTCCAAAGTACAAGAAGCCATATATAATTTCGAGTCAGATTTTTAATCTAATTTCTGAGTGATAAGATACTATATCACATTTGTAGTAGACCCCTATTTAGTTTTCATCAGACCACCTTCATTCCAATCTTTATTATGCAGGGCAACATTCATAATCCCTTTGGGCTTAAATGCATAATTAAACCAGTACTGTTGCTCATTCTGGAGCACCATATAACTTGAACTTTATCCAAAGTGGTGAGGGATTTATACACTGTATGTATTCATTTAGCTGTCCAACACATCAAAAAGACTGAAAATTTCTACTTGAAAGTTCACAGGAATTCCTATAAATCCTTTTCCAGTTCATAACATTTAGTGACTCATGTACAGCTAGTATGAGCTGGTAGAATTACTGGTAGCTCTGGGGTCAGAACTCAAGAATTCTTCATCCGGTTGACAGCTGGACAATAAACCAACTCAAACTTTTGAGGTTTACCCATCTTTATTACCAACTCTTTTTCATTTGGCAGAAGGGGAGAGACCTAATGCTGGTGGAAAAAGAAATACACAGTCCCGTCTTGTAAGAGCACAGAATCGAATGAATTGTTCTGTTGTCTGTCCAAATTTCCTCTTGCCTAATTATAGCCTTTATTTTTATGGGGGAAGAGTTATGGATTTGCTATATGCGTGAATGGTATTTTTAAATACGTTTTCAAGGTGCTCAGTACCTGGAATAGCCCCCTTTCTGGATTGTTCACATAAACTAAGTACAGCTAATAGAAAAAATATTTTCAGTGCTTCTGATTTTCCTGATTGCTTCAAATGGAGATATTTATGAGCTATAGGAGGAGAATGAACACCTATTCTCCCTACTACACACACAAAAATGTTCAGATGGACCTTTTTTTTTTTTTTTTAGAAAAAGTATTAATTTCAAAACTGAAATGCTATTGTAAACATTATGAAAATGTTTACTAAGAACCTGGCTATGGTAAACAATTTTGATAACATTTTTGTTTTAAAAAATTTTGCGGGGGGAGGGTAATGGGAAAACATTTATCACAAACCCCAGCAATGACAAGTTTTTGCAAAAGAATTTCAGAGTGGGGAAAAGAGACATTTTACTTTAAAAAAAAAAAAAAGTCAAACAAAGAAACCATCTTGTTTTGCAAAACCTTTTGCCCTCTCTAACATAAATCCATTATCAAAATGAAAAGCAGTCAAGTAGCACTTTAAAGACTAGCAAAATAGTTTATTAGGTGAGCTTTCGTGGGACAGACCCACTTCTTCAGACCATACCCAGACCAGAACAGACTCAATATTTAAGACACAGAGAACCAAAAACAGTTAGCAAGGAGGAAAAATCAGAAAAAGATAATCAAGGTAGGATTTTTTTTTCTGATTTGTCCTCCTTGCTTACTGTTTTTGGTTCTCTGTGTCGTAAATATTGAGTCTGTTCCGGTCTGGCTATAGTCTGAAGAAGTGGGTCTGTCCCACGAAAGCTCACCTACTAAACTATTTGGCTAGTCTTTAAAGTGCTACTTGACTGCTTTTGTTTTGATAGTGTAAAGACTAGCACGGTTTACTCTCTGTTACTATAAATCCATTATAGTTGTTCCAATTTGGTGATTTGGAAACTGTGATTCTGCTTTCCTTTTCTGTGCTCATGGGTGAGGGTGAAGACTGTGATAGTTACAGAACGAGCTTTTCCATATATTTTGCCACATAAGGAAGATGGTTGACCAGACAAAGTACTCCCTACATTCTTTCCTTGATGATTGTTGATATGACGTTATCATTTCCTTCTAAGCAGATGTGAGAGCATAGAGCTTGATGATGAAATAAGAAATCTGATAGAGAAGAACAGTATTTCGCAGTCCTGTGAGAATGCTGAGTTCATTGCCCAAGAGCGTGTGCTCAGACAGAGGACTTTGTGTTCCCTAAAGGTAAGCAAATGTTTCTTTTGCAACAGTTTGTCTGCAAGGGAGGAAAATTGAGGTGATATCTCCTGTTGCATTAACTATAATTAAACTTCCTTGATTGCTGAACACACTGAAAATTCTCAAGCCAAGCCACTTCCTGTTACTAGGGAAACTGTTTAAGTCAAAGGACTTCTCTTCAGCAGTTTCAGGAACCCAGCTAGAGATGCAGCATACATCTAAAGAGGGATAAAAATCCTTCTGCTGTCTTGGGTGGGCTGACTCAGGCTCATGGGACTCAGTCTCTTCAGGGCTGAAAAATTGCCGTGTAGATGTGGGGGCTTGAACAGGAGCCCAAACTCTGGGTCTCGGAGAGAGTGGTAGGTCCCCAGACTTCTGGGGCTCCAGCCCAAGGTGGAATATCTACAAAATGCATAGCCCTGAAACCTAAGCCATTTGACCCAGGCCAGCCACAGCAGCTCCTCTTTTATCTCTGTGTAGACAATGTCTGATTATCCAAATGAGTGGTAACTGGTGACAGGGCTTATCAGGGAAGAGCTGGCTATGTGCTCCTGCCCTGTCCCCTTCCACATCTTCCTCTGGAAGCAGTGCAGTGCTGACAGTGAGTGCGGGGGAGGCAGCATGTAGATGCTGGCTGGGGGGGGAGTGCATGCGACCCCCTGTATACTTCCACACATTGCCACTGGGCCAAAACAGCCTTCTGCTTGGCCAGATGGGCCTTTTGGATAACAGTCTATAAAGATGCAGTGACCTGAGCACTTAAACACAAACGGGTAGAAGGGGACAAAAATAAAACCCCTTGTGAGGATGGGTCCTATAGAGTGGGGGTGGGAGTTGGTGGGGTGGGAATGGAGGTCTGAAGAAGAAAGTGATGCTTTAGTCAAGGCTGTCCTGGGGGTAGCGGGAACAGAGCATGGAGCAACCTCCCCATGCTGCCCTAAGTCTGTTGCAACCCACCTGCTAGGCTGCAGGCCCCACTCCCTTCTCCTTCTCGGAGCAGTGTGGGTGGCGGGAGCCAGAGCAGCACTCTGTCCAACTTCTCCGTAGTAGCGGGAACTGGAGTGCCTTAATGCTGGGGTACTCTGCTTCTTGTCGCTGTGGAAAAGCGGGGTGCAGTGGGCCAGGTAGACCAGAGCAGAGCAAGCTGCTGAGGTCCCACCACCTGAGTGGGGAGGCAACCCCTGCTGCCACAGACCAGGCGCCTCATAAGGTGGTTGGGGTACCTGCCTTATTTTGTCCTGTGGATGGGATGGCTCTGGCTTTTGACTTCCCTCTGCCCTGAATGCCAAATTACTCTCCACCTTGCAATGAAAAAAGGAAAGGATATTCCCCTCTGGTGCAACAAGGGAGTGCATCCACCCTGGTGAACGATACTGTTACAATTAATTCCACCAACTGAAGAGGATGAAGACCCACATACTTACCTTTATGCCGTCATTGTGTGGGAAGGGCTGTTGCTGATAAGCACAACTCCTGTTACAGGGAATTAACAGGAAAAAGAAAGATGATGATGTTCTAATGAGTCAGTTGCCAGGTATTTCACAAGTAAACCATCATCTCCTAAATGATTTGCTGCTACAGCGGCTCCAGGATTTTTCAATGGCAGGGTTGGTCAGAAAATTCCCATTTGTCAAAACTGAAGCTTCTTTGGGAGTTCCACACCTGGCTGGGCAAGTGCATCATGAGCATGGAAAATTTGGCAAAGAGCATTTCTTGGTCTGTGCTGGTGTTCTGGAGCTCCTTGTGCTCAGCACAGAAGGCACAGGGGACGGTGCTTATCAACCACCTTTCCCCTGTCACTTGATTATCTTGTGGCCGGAGTCAGAATCCTTGGTCTATGAAGCTTCTTTGCATCCTCTTTCTTATCTGACAATATAACTATACACAGTTCATAAGGGCTTTTTTGTAGTCTTTTTGTAGCTTTTACAGATGAGTTCTTGCCACTTTGGGGACCCTCCCCATTTCTTCTCCCTGGGAGCAGGACTATGCCCCAGAGATCCAGGTTTAAGAACTGCATCTCCTGTCTTTGCTCCTTGTCAGTCAGTGACCTCAAAAAAGACTCCACCAGCAATTGCTATATAGAGGCACTTTTTTACCTGGGTAGGCAGAGCCAGTTATCCCCCAGGGACAGCTGATAGCCTAGCAGAGCAAAGATACCATAAGATATTGGGCCTGTCTAGTAGCTCACTGCAGAGCCACCTAGCAGCAAGCACTTCACTCCATCTTGGGTAAAGAGCTTATTCTAACTTTACTCACCAACAGCTGGATTCCTTAAAGGTCTCTCTAGGAGCACCCCCTAGTAGTGAAGCCAATACCTCAGTAGAACCTCAGTCTTACACTGGCAAATGATTCGTTGTCCCAAGAGTCGCCTGATAAGTATTGACAATGTCCCACCTCTCATGAAAGTCATCATCACAATGGCTGGGAGAATGAGCAAGAGGATGGTGTTCATGGCTTTTGCTGCTTTTCATAAAGAAAAGCAATCTTTTTACCTGCACTCAAAATTCATTCCCAAGGTAATTTCTCAGTTCCACATAGAGAAATCATTCACATACTGGTATTCTTTCCAAAATGTCCTTTCTCTAGGGAGGAACAGAGGCTTTGCTCTCTTGATGTCAGACAAGCATTGGTGTTCTGCCCGCAATAAGAAAAGATGCTTACACTAGCTGTTGCTATAGCAGAATGCGTTAAGCACAAGAAGATTCCTGGCTTCTGTCAGTTACCACGTATCCCTCTCCAGGACAGGATGAGAGCCTATCTGCTAGAACACGGCAACCTCAGTAGCATCTCTCCAACATGTTCTGGTGCTGGATATTTGTAAGGTAGCAACCTGGACTTCCCCCCACACCTTCATGAAGCATTATGCTTTAAGCTAAGCCTCTTCAGCAGACACAGCCTTTGACCAACAGCATTACAGACATCACTATTGCCTGCATCTTCCTACCACCCTTTTCTCTGACTATTTGCCGTCCACCCACATGTAGAATACATATCGGGACCAGCACTTGAACAGAAAATGGCATTTGCTTACCTGTAATGGGAGGTTGCTGAGATGTGTGATGCCTCTCTGCAGTCCTCTGCCTGCCCTCCTTTGCATTTATCTCACATCATGACAATTTGAAATAAACCATCTGCATCTCCCATATATCTTGGGGCTGAGCACAGCAGGCTTCAGGGCACAAGGGTGGACAAATAGACAATACTTGCAAACTTTTCATTCGCTTGCACGTGGTGTGCATGAGCACCCACACATGGAATACATACAAACACACACACAGAGCTCAAAGAACCTCCCATTACAGTTGAATAACTCTGTGTGTGTGTGTGTGTGTGTGTGTGTGTGTGTGTGTGTGTGTGTTTTAACCAAACCTTCACTGGGAAAAATGTTGAGATCCAGGATGGAATTTCAAGGGGAGAAAGACTGGAGGATAGCCCATCAGTGCCCCAGTAATTAGAACACAGGGGGACATGCAAGAGCCAGGATTAAGTCTCTACTCTGGCTGAGGCAGAGTAAGAACTTGAACCTGAGTCTCTTACTGTGTCCCATGTGAGTGTTCTAACAGCATTAGTGTCTGTTTCCTGTTGCAGCTATTCCACTTTGTATAAATATTCATTGAAGGAGACAGATGCTGACTCAGAAGCCCTGTGGCTAGGTGAGCCAAGGTCAGGGAGAGTTAAGACTTGAACCCAGGCCTCCCATATCTCTGGTGAGTGCCTAAATCACAGTTCTTTTGAGGTGGAGCCCTAACTTGCTGCCTTGAGGAAACATAAAGCAAAACTACAATAAGCAGCTACAACACACAAATCCCACCTCCATTAGTTGTGGGTTTTGATTTTGTTTGCCAGACTAGCAAAACAAAGACTGGACTCAGGATTGCTCTTTGTGCTGTAGTGTGCTGAGGCTGCATTTGCCTTACTCAATGATGGATCAGAGCTAGAGAGGGACTAGTGTACAAACTGATTACTACACTGTCGTATCTTGGTGAACTCCTGGAGTGGAGAGTGAAATTTAAGGTCAGGAAAGTGAAAGGAAAGGCTTGCACGGGCTGTCCTGTGTGTATGACACTGACTGCATCATGAGTCTTGGTACAGAGCTTCCTTTCCGAATATTCTTCTTTGGTAGCAGAGCTGGCAAAATACTCCAAAGTCAAAGAAATAAATTATTCAATAAATAATGGCAATGCTATTTAATCAGATACAATATTTAATAATAGGCAACCAATATGAATTACAGACACTGATAGTAGGAAACAGTGCACAGAAATATTATTCTAGAGCCTTTCCTCAGGTCTTGTTTAGTTACGAAGTGAAGTTGCTGCATTTAGCATGATCACAGTTTTAGCCCTTCACCTGTTAAAGCAGCCAGATGCATATACAGAAATAACTGTCAGAATAACCGTACTAATTCTGAGCTCTGAATTGAGGGACAGGTAGCAAGTAAATACATCTCCTGTCTCATTCTCTCCTGTTCCACTCTGAGCCTCACCTTCCTTCCGACTCCTTCCCTTCTATCAGATATTTTGCTGCTGTAGCTCCCACCTGGATGGCTCACAGACAACTGGTGAGTGGGCCTATCACACATGCTTAGTGTCTGTGTATGGCCACTGCTCTGGGCCAGCATCTCCGACCTTCGCAGCCTGTCAGCAACCAGCAGCCTCACCCTGGCTTCCAGAAGCCTTGGTTACTACTTTCAAGCTGACCCCCAAATGTACTCAATATCCCCCCCAGAATGTGTAGTCTGTACTATCTAGCTCTTTCTTGGATAATTCCGATGTACTAGGTCCGTTACACCCCTAAAGGGAGACTTGATGATAACAAATCTCAGTGGGGTAGCAGGGGTAGTCTATATCTGCAATAACGAGGAGTCCTGTGGCACCTTAAAAACTAACCGACTTACGTGGCCATGAGCTTTTGTGGGCAAAGACTCATCTTTTGTCCACGAAAGCTTAGGGACAAATAAAAGTCTTTAACGTGCCACAGGACTGCTCAGTTGATAGATTACCGCTTATCAGCTTTGTTGACACCTACCTAGAGACTTCAACTTGTCATTTGTCTTTGGGGCCTGGGTAAAAGTGTTTCTCAGAGTTGTCCTGTAAACAGCTTTTAAATGATACCTCCCAGGCAAGTTTTGTATGAAGATTATTACAAGAGTGCATAGGGTATGAAGAGGGCAGGCGACACCAGCAGGGCAATATCCTGAGCATGGAGGCAAGAGGTAGGATCACTTGGATCACTGTAGCCTCATCTAGCTGTGAGATAACATCCTGTGGCAAAGTGTATCCTAGAAGTCTCCTCAAAGTCCCCATTAAAGTCCTCCAAAGTGAGATTGACGAAAAGGCCTCAAACGCTATGGTCTTAATCAGCATCCTCAAGTAAACCCAACATTCCTGGAAACTAGTTTCAGCAAAATAATTGTATCAATTGTACGAGCATGTTCATTTCATGTCCTGCTTGAGTTAGTTCCACTGCTAATAACATTAGCACCCTGAGCTAAAACATAAGCTTGCAATGGGAGTTGGGGATTTTCCAATTGCATTCTCACTTTTACAATGCAACTACTAGCAAGCTCAGGAATATGTAACACAGATAAAGATAGCCCCTGTTTCCATGAGCTTCTAACAGGTATGACAAGACACACCGGGAGACAATAAGATGGTCTTATTAAGGGACTTTCCCACTTATTTCTGTGTACGGAGGCTAGAGACAGTTAGAAGAAAAATTCCAGTTATATGCTTGCTTGTTTGGAAACTTAAAGCTAACTAGACTGAAAAAGGCTCATGAAAAGGAGGAAAAAGAAGCCAAAAATTTTTTCTCCCTTTTTTGGCCTAAGAAAATTCGAATTTTTGACCTCTTTGTCCTGATTTGGGATTGTAGGAAAACATCTCCCTTCTCCTTGTCCCCCTCCTTCATTAAGAAATCTCTTCCTTGATTCTTTAACACTTTTCTATCAGGAAGCTACTATTTCCTTTCTACAGGAAGGCAGAATGATTAATGCATCAATGCCACAGTAAGCATTCTGATGCAAGCCAACTATGACAGACAGGCAGACCACAGACCTACGGGAGATATGATTTATTAGTGAATACACTAATTCATTGTGTGACTGTAGAATTAAATCCTACTATTGCTCACTTTTGTAAAGAGCTTTGATACCCTCACATAAAAGAAGCCGGAGAGGTACAAAGTCTGTGATTAGTGCAATCATTTAATAAATATCATCTTCATTTTGAGACCTTTAGGGATGTTTCCTTTTCACCAGAACAGGAATCCTGCAGTTCCATCATTGCTGTCGTCTTCTGTGCTGGTTGAGCAGGGTGGAAAAGCCCTCCAAAATGGTGTGGTGTGATTTGTGGAAAATCAATTGTGTTTATACATACTGCAGTTCTGTAACTTCCTGTCATATAATTGCGGGAATGTCAAAAACAGTGGCCAATGTTGCCAATTTTTGTGTGATTTTCTAGTTTCCCTGTTACTGGCAGTCTGAGGCCAAATCCAAAAACGTTATTCATAGTAATACAGTTGATTTCAATGTGACTATTTACGTGAGTAATCTGAAGAGGATTTGAGCAAGCTAGGAATCATCTTTGCTTCCTTCCTCTCCTACGCATTTAGTCTGTGGCTGAACCCTATTCCTTCTTCCTCCACAACATCTCAGATATTTACCCCTTCCATTCTAGCCTGCTGGCAAAATCTGTAACCTGAACAGTTTCTGCCTCAACTATGGTCATCTGATATTTGCCCAAAAGATTAAATTAAAATGGCTCAGAATGAGAAAGGTCATCCCAATATTAGCCTTTGATTGAGTCAATATTTCAGGTACATTCTGCTTCAAAGAGCTCTGAGGACCCTGGAAATACTGTTCACTGGTTATGATAATCCACAACTACATGTCTAAAACACCATGATGCAGACAACCCCATAACCAGAGACAAAACTGTTACAGAATTGTGATCAGTACAGAGCATGCTGTGTTGCTGTGAGAGAACTAATTAGCAGCGTGAGTGTTAGACACAAAGCTATGTTTTCACTGTTCCTCACTTTACAAAATTCTTTTTTTTAATCATTCTTGTCACTTCTATAAATCTTTCATTTAATCTGTTTTATTTTTATTTGGTGGTCAGAATAACTTCTGTATACAATCCAAAATGTCCTTATGAGATGGAAATCTTTTGCCCAATACCTTGGTTATACCCTAGAAGAATCCCTAACCACTTTCACAAAGTTGGAAAACTGACCTGGATCAGATGGACCTGAGAAGGAGACAAAGCAAGATTGCAGGCGTTGCTATTCTGCTGTTTCCCAGAAAGACATTTTACTCGTGAAGAATTTAAACAAGACACTTTGGGCATCATGCAGAATCATTGTACATGGTTCGACATCTACCAAGAAGAATTAAAGTCGGGGGTGGGAGGGCACAAGGTGGGGTGGGGGGCAAAATCCTTTAGATGCAGTCCAGGCAATATAAAGTTAAATCCTGATGACTGGATTATAACTGAAGTCTAGTTATTGTTTGTGGGAAGTTCCATTTCATTCAAATGGAGCTTGAGATTCTACAGCACAGAAATTGTTTCATTATAAGTTAACAAGCAGATGTCTGGAGCTCATCTGCAAAAAGTCCAGTGTTTCATTAGAAGTCAGTAGCTAGTGTAGTTCTTTTTTTTAGTTGCAGGTTTTACAAGGAACTATGTTGTCTTAAATCAATATTAATATGATTGCATTTATACCTTTCCCCAAGGAAAAACCTTTCACAAAAAGTAAAAAAAGGATTTTTCTTCTAAATTTTCTCTCTGATACCATTATTATTCGGAAATTTTAGAAGTAAAAAACATTTTCTCTAGCACTTGTCTAGTGCATTTCCTCTTACTAGTGCAATTTGTCTAGCTGATCACAATTTTATATAAGGTTATCTGGGTTATGGTAGTGTTTGTATCATGGGGATTTCACTCTTTCTAGTGCAATTTGCCTAGTGCTTTCCATCAAAGAAACTCAGAGTGCCATAGAAACACTTAATTGTGTGACTGTTTTGAGAGGTTAGTTATGTATAGTTATGCCAGTTTGTAGATGGGAAACTAAGATGAAGTTAAAACTAACATGATTAAACTTGTGTACCTTATGTTAGGCATCTAAATTCATATTGAGACAATCAGATAAGTGACTTTGAAGATAAATAAGACAGAGAGCATAATGTAGTTCTGTGTCTTTGCTCAGTTACTGAATTATTTCCATGGGAAAAACCTCCCCCTTAGGCTATAAAAGAGTGAAATGTTGCATGTATATTTCACTACACTTATTGTTCTGTTCGCTGGATGTTTTCCTCCCCATAGTTTTCACAGGCTTTATTGGTATTCTCTATTATGTGACTCACTAACTTCTCTCTTACAAGGACATACAATACATCTTGATGTTGTGTCAGAAAATGTTTATAGTCAGGAAAGCCAAAGGACTTGGTTCCAAGTGGAAACAGATATCTCTAGTGCTGGGGAAAAGAGATCCATGTCCCTAGAGCTATTTATTGAAAGTTTATTCTTTCTTCCCTTATCTGTGCCAATTCCTCTCCCAGGGGAGACTCAACCAGTAAAGGAAAGGATTACAATTTACGTACCACTCTAAACAAATCCCTGTCCTGTCTCATATGTTAGTCACATGCAGCATGCTTGAGAAATTCAGGGAAGCCCCCATTTAGAAGCAAAAAAAAGTTTACATCAGAGTCCAATGATCACTTATATTTTGTCCTGAGCTGCTTCCACATATGCTTAACTAGCTGGGAACATTTTCTGTGACATTTTTGAAGACATATATTTAATAGGACATCCTATTTCCCCCTCCCTTGGATGACCCACTTGCTTAAAGCAAATACTTTATTTGTTTGCCTTCTTTTAAAGACCAGTAGTGGCACAGACATCCGAAACCACATTCGGCCGTCACAGACAGATATGAATGGCTCAGACACTTCAGCCGACCAGTCACAGGTAAGTGAATATTTCTGATGGGGAGCAGTATCGAGAGCATGTTGTTGAATTAATGGAAATCTGAAAACTAATGGAGGTCTCACTTTGTGAATAGACCACTAAGGCTTGTGTGTTAAAATAGACTTGTCAGAATGAATGTATTCTGTTTTAATGTACTAAGATGCTACCAGACTGCTGTAGATCTTTAAGTTAGTTTAAAAAAATGTTCTTTAATTTTTCTTTAAGAAGCTAATTCTGGGCATGGCAAATTGCTGTAGAAACAAGGCAGCTTCTAGAAGTACTGTTAGTTATACCAAGATTTGAACCATGGGCACTGGGGCATTCTTTGAATTTACCACTGTTGTGCTTCTGTAGGGGAAAGAGTGACTTGTGACATTTAAAACAAATCACCATTTGTCCTTAAAGTTGTGTATATTAGTCCAAAAAAAAAACTTGCAAAATGTATTTGGTGGCTTTTGAGAATTCTCGATTAGGCTTTGCTTCACTTGCCTGGGCTGACAAATACATAAGCAATGCAGCAAGCAGGTGTGAGATGCTCTACCACAAGTGGGCTGACTCCATGGCAAAAGGCAGCCAGAGATGGATCACAGGTGTGAGAAGAGGAAAGCTCTCCCTCCCTGGCCAAGCTCCAAGGATGTGGTACTGGCACTGACAGAGGTTTGGGAGGAGCAGCAAGAGATTGAGACATGAAATGGTGACCAGGAGTGGAGTGGGATGTGGGGGGGGGGCACAATTAGTCCTGGCAGCTCTGAGGAGAAACACATTTTTAAAAAAATGAGAGAATGAATCTGGACCCATAGATCCTTGCAGCCTGACTGGAACCTCAAAGGCATAAATATTGGGATTGGGTCAGGAACAGAAAAGGCTTGACATGTTTGGACTTGCATTCGTGTAGGCTGTAGTGTAGTTGGATTCAGGCAAGGCTTTAAAATTAGGTCCAAGCAGACCTCTAATTGACAGTGCTGTTTTGGTCTGAAAATCAGGCTGCTTATGGACTGGATATTTGGTGGGGGGAGGAATTACAAACAATGCTTTGAATAACCAAGCCCTTGGCATAGCTAATGTGTTTTTCGGAGTTGTGTACTTTTTGTTGCTGTTACAATTCTGCTTCTACATACAGGGAGTACTCATCATGTCTTGTTATGAGAACCCATGACAATTTCTGGGAGATTATGCTCTATTGGGCTAATAATATAAAAATTGGGATTTGCCTGAAACCATACTGACTACAGATGACCTATGAAGCATATTGTGAACCCATTGGGCACCTAATTATGGATCCACTCCTGCAAACGCTTCTGGGAATAATGCTTACTATACTAGTGCCATGAATGAATGCCAGTATGCCTCATGATAAGTGTTTGCAGTCTGGGACCTTTATTAGTCATGTGGCAGGCCAACTGTACTTTAATATACAATATCTTAAAAACGAATGAACCAAAACAAGAACTTAGAAAGCTAAAGAAAATCATGAGACTGCTTTTTTAAAAAGAATTGCACCTGTAACAAAATAATGATGCAAAATGGGCTAAAATCTCAGCTGGTATAAATGGGCAATGCTCCACTAACTTTAGCTGGCCCCAGTTTTCATTTCCGCCACTTATTAAGCAAACCTTACACTGAGCTGTAAAATTAGATTTTAGTTGAATTTTTTGCCTTGGTAGGGAGATTTAAAGGGACGACAGTGTAAATATAGCACTTAACTAGAAATTTCCCTCTTCCAGTTGCTTTATAAACATTAGTAATAGAGACCTATAAGGTAGATAAGTGCTCTGTAGGACAATATTGAATTTGGGCTTACTGTTTAGAAGGATTTGTTTGAAATATTATTTTTCTCCTCATTTAGAAGTGTACACTACTGACAAAAAGGAAGAACATTCCAACAGGTACCCTTGAACATCAGATCATAACATTGGAAAGAGAGAAACAAGAGGTAAATGATTATATGGTTCTGTAATTATAATTTTTAGTCTCTTAGACCAGGAAACCACGAGGTCAAAACTGTCACAGATGCTCACATTGATTAATATATACTTCTCTAGCAGTTCCTCTGCAGCCAATAGAGCTATGTTTAGACTATGGTTGCTATTTTGGGATACAAATTCCAGGGCTACTCCCCGTGCTCAAAATAGCCCTTCTATTTTGAGCATGGTATTCCAGTTCCGCTACCCCTCACTGTACGAGAGTAGCAGAACCCTCTAAATAGGCCCTTATTTTGAACTTTGGTGCCATTTGGACGCAAGGCAAATTGCGTAAAGTATTTCGAGGTAGGGATACAGTCTAAACACAGCCTTGCAGAATCATGGTCATGCATTTCTTGTAGAATGCTAGTCTTACATTCTTGAACCAAAATAAGTTAGACCTGAATGAAGGCTCCAATCTTTCAAATGCTTACCTATATGCTTGACTTTATGCATGTGACCTGATACCCTTGAAGCCCTTGACCTGTCTTACATACACAATGTTAAGCAAAACAAAAAGAAGTCAAGTAGCACTTTAAAGACTAGCAAAATAGTTTATTAGGTAAGCTTTTGTGGGACAGACCCACTTCTTCAGACCATAGCCAGACCAGAACAGACTCAATATTTAAGACATAGAGAACCAAAAACAGTAAGCAAGGAGGACAAATCAGAAAAAGATAATCAAGGTGAGCAAATCAGAGAGTGGAGGGGTGGGGGGGAAGATCAAGAATTGGATTGAGTCAAGTATGCAGACGAGCCCCTACAGTGACTCAGAAAGTTCCCATCACAATTTAAACCATGTGTTAATGTGCCGAATTTGAATATAAAAGTCAGCTCGTCCGCTTCTCTCTCTAAAACAGTGCGATAATGTCTCTTCAGTAACACACATACCTTGAGGTCATTGACAGAATGCCCCATTCCATTAAAATGTTGACTAACTGGTTTGTGGATCTGGAGTGTTTTGATGTCTGTCTTGTGCCCGTTGACCCTTTGTCTAAGGGAGTTAGAAGTCTGTCCAATATACAAAGCATCTGGGCATTGTTGGCACATGATGGCATATATGATGTTAGTAGAGGAGCATGAGAAAGTGCCCGTGATCCTGTGAGTAACCTGGTTAGGTGCAGTGATGGTATTTCCAGAGAAGATATGTGGACAAAGCTGGCAGCGGGCTTTGTTGCAGGGAAAGGTTCCAGGACTGGTGTTCCTGGGGTATAGGCTGTGGCTGTTAGTAAGGATCCTCATGAGGTTGAGAGGTTGTCTGTAGGAGAGAACAGGCCTGTCACCCAGAGCCTTCTGGAGTGTAGCATCCTGATTAAGAATAGGTTGTAGGTCTTTAATAATTTGTTGCAGTGGTCTGAGTTGGGGGCTGTAGGTGATGACCAGTGGTGTTCCGTTCTTGGCTTTTTTGGGCCGATCTTGGAGTAGCTGGTCTCTGGGTATGCGTCTGGTCCTGTCGATTTGTTTTTTTACTTTTCCTGGTGGGTAATTCAGGTTTATGAATATTTGGTAAAGTTCTTGTAGTTTTTGGTCTCTGTCAGTGGGATCAGAGCAAATGCGATTGTACCTAAGAGCTTGACTGTAAACAATGGATCTAGTCACGTGTGCAGGATGGAAACTAGAAGGGTATAGATAAGTATAGCGATCAGTAGGTTTTCGGTACCGTGTGGCACTGATCAGGCCATCCTTGATTAGTACTGTAGTGTCCAAGAAATGTATCCAAGTACATAAGTGTTTGCCAGATTGGGGCTGAAAAGCACACTAATAATGTGCTATTGCATAGCCAAGCTCAAAGCTAATAATTCCTTGAGCCCTGAATATGGTTCCATAAGACATATTAATGCAAACTTTATTTATGCTCATAATAGCTCTTTCCAGTAAATAAGGGGTAATGTTCAACAGCAATAATTGCTTATTGGATATCTGATTCTTAGCAAATTGGGAATGCTGCTTTTTGTGTACATCCTAAACATGATCCATGTCTTAAAGGGAGTAGATGTGTTAGTCTGTATCTACAAAAACAATGGGGAATCCTCTGGAACCTTAAAGATTAACCCATTTTATTTGTGGATAAGCTTTCATGAGTAACAACCACTTTGTCAGAGTGCTTCTAGGGGGCATATCTGAAGAGGCTAAATCATTTGTATTGGTTCACTGCTTGCTTTTCACGTGTCACTTACGTGTGTGATCATCATCATCATCATCATCATCAATTGGCTCAGCACCCATTGGTGTCCGATGCCTCCCTTGCTATTTCCTTACATCTTTACCTGTCCAGTGCAGAATGGCTTAGTTTCAGTAGACTAGCTCTGCACCAATCTACTATATCATCTACCCCATTCTCTGTGGGGTTTGCCTCTCTTATATGAACTGTCCATTATGCCGAATACCAGGGTCTTGACTTTTTACTTGTTGTTCATTGTACAGATATGCCTGAATAACTGTAACATCTGTTGTATAACCCCTACAAAATTCACAGCATTGAAAAATGCACGATGGCCCTTGAAATCTGGTCTCTCCCTCGAAATATGTCCCTTTGGGTGCTTTTACCCTATATTATTCAGGGTTCACAGGGGAAGCCAGTGTTTTGCAAACTAGGAGGGGTGTTCTAATTCAAAAACAGAGTTGCAGGGGGTTACAAGCCTAAACAGATGAGGCTTACTAGTTACAGATGACTGATAGGGGGCTGGAGCAGCCTGCCATGAGCTCCAGCCCTGTGGGGCCACTGCAGGCAGGGGGACTCCAGTTCATCAGAGCAGTCCCCATCGAAGGTGGCTGGAAAGTGTGTGGGGGTGGGAGGAGACAGCTGGGGAGGGGGACTGGAGCTGCTTTGCCCAGCAGGAGCATCTCTGCTTGTGTGCTCATGGCCAGGCCATTGTGGATGGTGGCTGCTTCAGCCATGCTGGAGCGCCACCCACCTGCAGCAGCACCACAGAAGGAACTCTTCAGCCAAATCTAAGCAGCTTGGGTCCCCAGCATGCTGTAGGTGGGGGCACTCTAAACCGGCCAGAGAAGCCCCTGTCCATGGCATCCTCAGCCACCCCACTTCACTTGGCCTGGGTTTAACCAGTTAACCAATTAAGTGGGATTTTACATCCCTATTGCAGTCAGTGTTCCCTGTAATCTGGGCACTTGTGCGGCCACTCGGGAGAGAATTAATCACTGCCCATCTGATCAGCAGATTGCCCAGAGCTAGGTTTAGTTTCTATTGGTGGTGCACCTTCACACATGTTGGTGCACATAAACATTTATTCCACACATACATGGAAAAGTTTAGAGGGAACATTGATTGCAGGATTGTCACACTTACTGCCACCACCGCAACCCAGAAATAAGGATGATAATACTGTGACCTCTCTACCTTGTGATCCCCCATCGCCTCCCTCCCCCCCAAAAAAACCCTTTTTCGGGCAGGACCCCTACATTTAAATTCTGAATTTTCTGATTTAAATATCTGAAATCATGAAACTTACAAAATTTAAAATCCTACAACTGTAAAATGGACCATGAATTTGGTAGCAGCCGTTAGGATAAAGACTAATCCCAGTTTACTTTATTCACTGAAATAGTCCATCAGAACTCTGTACTTTCATATCAAGGGGGGCGTTGCAAAATCTGAAACAATACTTTAGCATACATAACTCAGAGGACTTAGTGATCTGTCAACAAGGAAAAAAGTGTTACACTTCAAAAAGAAATGGGGAGTGGTGGTTTATTATTTATATTGCTACTGTGTTAAGCATGAGTCACCTGGAGCTTACTGTGTATCCGCATGATGTAAATGTCACTCCCTGCCCAACTATTATGTGTTTATGGGGAAAGCCTCAGTTCATACCACCACCTTGACTGTAGTCTGAAATGCAAATAGCAAAGAAACAAAAGACATGCCACAAAGATTGGCTGTCTTTGGACTTTCTTTTCCTGAAAGTAAATTGACCGTAGATAACAAGGAGATTCTGAACACATTTGTTAGCTAGGGGTTTCAAAAATAGTCATCTTAAATTATCCAGTAATGCATCTGAGACAAGTGTTGCTCACTGAAAGTTACTGACTTTTGCAGCTGCTGGAGGTGAACAAGGAATGGGATCAACAATTTAGAAGTATGAAACGCCACTATGAAATAAAGGTACGTTTGATTGTTTCTATTGGGCTGTAAAAGTGCTACCAACTGACAGCAGCGCTATTCCTAAATACAAACTAGACTACAGGTATAAAGTGAAAAATAACATAAAAACTACCTCCCCCCAATGTAAAGGGAAAAAAAATCAGAGTCTGAACACAAAATAATGTACATCTGGGCTTACTGGCTGTCAGTTACTAGAGATAATATTCAGTGGTCTTTGAAGTCCTTGTGGGGATCACTGTCAGCAAAACAAAGGTCCTCACGCCCTCCACAAGATCATGGAAATGATGCCCACTTTAAGCCGTGCTTCCCTGTGAATTAGCCTGCCCCACAGGTGTCCAATGTATACCAAGGACACTGAACCTGTACAACACTCCTCCGCCATCCGTTGTGCTACTTCCAGGTTAGTTTATGAATGACCAGTTCAGGGATCCTCTTTGGCATCCGTTGTGAGGGAACCTGAAGATTCCTTCACTAGCCGTAATACCTGGGTGGATTTTACCCCATGAGAAGGTATTCTGTACATGAAGCTTTCTTTTATTTGAAATCAATACTTTGACTTCTATTAAGAGTTGTGTTAAAATATGTGGTAGTCTCATCCTCCCTCCTTTCACATACTGTGTGAGGGTATTTATGCCACAGGTATTTCTTTTGAAAACACCATAGTTGAGTTTGTTACCCAGCTAGCTGCCTGGGTGGGGTTTGTTCTTTTAAATAACTCATAATTTCAGTGTCTGCTTCTAAATGCCTTCTTGGGAAAAGAAATTCCTATTAATTTTTGTCTTATACCAAAGAAAAAATGTTGATTTTTGCCCACTCCCCTGTTCTGTTAATAGACCATGCAGTTCCTTTCTGTATTGCTTATACACTGAGGCTACAGTTACACTGACCTGAACTGCCAGCTGCAGTATGCAAAAGGAAGGTTTTGAAAATGCAAATGGCTGCTCATTTGCATATTTGCTTGCCAGCAGCAGCAGCAAGAAAAAAGCAGTGTAAACATGGTTCTGCCAGCGAACCCCATCCTTTGTTGGCAGCCTCTTATGCCTGATTTTTTTCCCAGGCATAAGAGGCTGCCAACAAAGAGGGGGGTTCACCGGCAGAACCACATTTACAGTGCTTTTTTTTCCTGTCAACAGCAGCCTCTGCTGGCAAGTGAATATGCAGATGAGCGGTCATTTGCATTTTGGAGACTGCCTGTTTGCATACTGCTGCTGGCAGTTCCAGTCAGTGTAAGCGTAGCCTGGGGCTACATCTAGGCTACGTCTACACTAGAGAGTTTAGCAGACAAAACTGGGTGTTGGTAGACAAAACTCACAGAGCAGCTACTCACAAAATGAGTTTTGTCGACAAACTGTAGACAAAAAAGCTGTGTAGACGCTGCGGGGGCCCTTTTGTTGACAGAGCAGATTAGAAGATCGATCCTCTTTTATGTGTGGACGCAGTCTGTCAACAGAAGTTTTGTAGGAACATCTCTTCTGATGGTAACCTCTGTAGACAGATGCTTCTACTTTGGACATAGCCTGAGAGAATACAAATTACTTGACCCCTCTGTCACTACATGATCATTTTACCCCTCAGGTGAATTCTGAGGCACATAAACAGGAAAAAAAAAGCATTAAAAGTGGGAAATCTGTTGAGGGATTGCTTTTTAACTGCCGTAAATTGGCAGCTGAACCAGTGCATTTGCAACAGCTGAGGATCTGGCCCACTGTGCTTTAAAATGTCCTTCGAGAAAGGATAGGGAAAGATCGTACGTATATACACAGTTCCTGCACCTTCTCTGTGCCTAGTTGCTGAACACAAAAAAGTTTGGGAGGAGTCTGGGTGATACTGCAGCCCTCATCATCCTCTGACTCATGTTCTGTGTGTGTGTACGATCACTCTACAGCTTGCGGAAGTGAAAGCGAAACTGGGCGCATCACAGAGGACTGTCAGTGAGCTGGAGAAAGAAAAGCACCGGAATCAGCAAGAATGTGAAAGGCTGCAAGCCCTGGCCAGAGAAAGACCCGCTCAGGATGCGGTAGGAGGGTTGCATTTTACCTGCTTCATTGTGTGTGCCCATAGCATTGCTCAGGGTTTGCTCCAGTAGGAGATCACAGCATGGACTAATGACACCTGTGAGATAAAACAAAACAGCAGTCATTAGCGTTTTTAAAGACACTCTCGGACCTTGTCTACACTACCTCCCTACTTCAAAGGGAGGATGGTAATTAGGGTGTTGGGAGATTATTCATGAAGTGCTGTGCTACGTATGCGGCACTTCATTAAGCTAATCCTCCCTTGCTCTTGTATATTGGATTATATTTTTAAAAGCACTTCCATCTACAGTGTGTGCGCCCCTGTAGGATTCACTTTCCATAGATAATTGAGGACACCAGTTCACTGGCATGAATGTGCTCAGAAAGAAAATATCTGGATTTACCTCAGAAACTGCTCCTTTGTTAAGTTAAAGAAATACATCTCTGTGATGTTGGACCAACTACAACTAAGTGCCATGGCTATAAGTTATCATAGTCACAGTCAGATTCATAGAACAAAACTTCACAAAGATATTTCCTGAGTGCAATGAAATAACTGAAACAGAGGAATTTGCATCTGCAAGTGGCTGCTCCATGTTCATGGAAAAATAAGCCAATATGTAGAACCATGTGTGGATAAAAAAAAAGTATACAGTAAACCCCGATTTAGCTGACTTTGAGAACAATGGACGTACCCCACTGTTCACAAACTCCACTGGGGCTGGTAAAATCCTAAATGGCCCCCATCCCCAAAAAGGGACTTTCTGCTGCCGTGGCCTGGAGGTAGTGCCTCCTCCTCCACCAGAGCTGCCATGTGCTTCTCCCTGGTGGTTTCGGCAGCAGCAGCAGCTCCTCCAGTCTGTAAGATGGGCCCTCCAGCCACACGATGGGAGGGTGGTGCCTGTAGCTGCATCTCTGGCTATGTGCGGTGAGGCAGGTCTAGCCATGGCAGGGTCAGCGGCTCCTCCAGCAGTGGCAGCTCTAGTGCGTGGCAGGGTTTTTCTTTGTTTTGTTTTGTGTTTGTGGAGGAGTGGGGTAAGGGGACAAGGGGTGGGCAGGAAACCCTCACATTTAGCGGACTTTTGGTAATAACGGGCAACTCCCATTAGTCCATTAAATGGAGGGTTTACTATATCTGCATCCATAAAAATGAGCTGCAGATATCCACAGATGTAAAGCGGACAGCCATAAATTTGCAGAGTTCTAGATACAAAATTTGTATCTGTATCCATATTAGGAAAAATGAGCTGCGGATATCTGCATCCTCATCTGTGGATGCGGATACTCACAGCTAAAAACTGGATATCCACAGATTTGTTTGCTGTAACCATTTGCTTGTCTTGGGTTAGGCCATGGCAGGCAGGAATGCAGAGCGTGATCTGCAGAGAGAGAACTGATTCCGTGGTGAATTATGCAAGTGATTGTCCAGCTGTGTTTTATCTGCCACATCCCTCCATGATTAAATGGTACAAAGAATGAAAGAGCTGGAGAACCATTGGGTTAAAGGATGTACAGCACAGTATACCACACAACTCAGCAACCATATCCACAGATAGTCTGCACAGTTCAAATAAAATATGGATAACATTTTAAATTGATGGTAGGATGAGGGTAGCATGAAAAGGGTGTTAATGAGGGACAATGTATATCTCTTTCAGTGGGATCTGAAAATAGATAATTGGATAAGGCCATGAGATGAAAGTTTTCACAGGTGGCCAACAGCTGCAGAAAAGGTTCTCACTTCACAGTAGGGAAGGTGAGTGAAGGGAGAGAGCAGAGGTCTGTGTTTGCATGACAGAGATGGGTGGAACTCAATGACTTGTTCTGGAACAAATCGATGGAGGGTTCTCAAATGAGCATGGCAATTTTGAGCTGGAATCTGACCTGTCTGGAGACCCAGAGGAGGTTGGTTACATGGGGTACTGAGGTGCTTGTGTTCCGTTGTATGTGTCAGAAGGGGAGCTTTTGCATTTGTTGGGATTTAGGAGTGGGGGAAGCCCTAGGAGAAGTAATTGTCAAAGCTAGAAAAGATGAAAACATTTTATAAGATTTTTTTTTCAGAAGCTTAAAAACCCCAAGCTCCAGATTTTTGGGACTACTCCTCTATCTGTAACTAATCAATCAGGAGATGCTCTGCTAAAATACAAACTGTTTCAAAGAATTTAAATGTTCCAACCAATTTAGGGTTTAGTGAGGGAATGTAGCCAGAATGTGGTCAGTAAATGTAAGCCTGCCATGGGCTTTTTCAGTGGGTGGATATGCGCATTAAGATTTACTCTCTTCTGGGCATTTTAATACTGTATAAAACACAGTAGCTGACAGCACTGAGGCACACCTGTTGCACGTAAGAATGGGTTTTATAGCCCCCAGTGTGCTTGAATACACTGGGTTTAGATTTGTTGTAGTTTGTTTCTTTATTGCCCAAAGCAGCAGAACTCAGAAAACTTCTTAACTTTTTGTCCTTTTGTGCAAGAAGCCTGGAGCTGTTAAATTCAATTAGAAAAATGTCAAAATAACTCTGATCTAATTCAGTCTGACAAAAGCTGCTAGTGAAGCAATTTTTTTTACCCCTTATGATGTCATTAAGTTTATAAAGTACTGGTCACTCTGGGAGTTTGATACTCCTCCCAGTAACTGCACTAACAACAATGGTGTCTTGTGGTCTGACACTGGTGAGACTAAATGTGATGAGACATCACAACTGGACAGTTTGTTTAACATACCAGTTTTATTAATCTCAACAATGCCATCTTAAACATAATGTGGTAAAAGTCTGTCTTAATTAGGGACTCTTTCCTTAAATGGGCAATAGTTAAAATATCATCATGTCTGCATGCACCATTCCACGCAGCTAGGGTGGGGACAAAGGTAACTTTTTAAGATACCTCGGAGGATCCTGGAGAAGGCTGGGAGCTAGCTCAGCCTCTCTTACAACTTAGAACAACCTCAGGTCTGCTCTAAATCATCAGCTGTTACAGGAACCATTTCATTAGCCAGGGATTGCTAGAGCACTGCTTCACTGCAGCTTATTCTGTGGACACCTGCTGTGTTGGGGACTGTTGTGGAGGGACTATGGTAATGTACAGGCGGAGTAGTAATCTCACTGCAACCTCCTCTGTTTTGCTACCTGACTTCAAGGTCTCTTTGTGCAACCCAGGTGCATGAATGCGCCGGGATCTGATCTGGAACGGAATCTCTGCACATTTGAGAGCATCAGAGTCCAGTAACCCATTTTTTTCCTGCTGCTTCTCCTTCCCATGGTTTGACACAATTCCTTGGGGGCAAAAGAGTGAAACATCCGCCAAAGAGCAGAAAATCTGAAACTCATGCTTGGGGGAAAAAAAAAATTCCATCTGAATCTTATCAATATTTTGATACGTTCTACATTTCAGAAAGAAAAAGAAATCTTAAATGATGCATTGAATGAACTGAAGGAAGAGAACAAGCTTTTGAAAGAACAAAAAGCTTCCGTGACCAAAAGGAAAGAGTACTATCAATCGGAAATAAATCGCCTCAACAAGGTACAGACACAGAGAGGTGTTAGATGAGAAATATTGCTTTAATATTTTCTTATTTTTGACCCGAATTTATTTCAAGCATCTGTGCTGTCAGTTAACGCCAGCTTGGAGGACCCTGATGTGTGGTGCTTTTTCCTTAGTCCCATGTTGCTCATGTGCTGTGCTGCTGTGGGTCCATAGCAGCGGAACCCTTTATTGCCTCTAATCTGTGTGCCTCAGCAGAGGGGGCGATGGTTAGTAAGGACAAAAGAGATCATCTGAGCCCACCTTTGAGGCCTGCTACTCTTGACACACAGACAGGAACTGCACTTAGAAGGGGAATATAAATTTCCTCCAGGCCAGGTCACATGTGAGAAGCCAAAATTTCCTGCAAATCCTCTGTACTTCAAATTTCTAACCTGACTTAAATAATCATTGGGCTTCTAGTCCTTCTCGTGCATCAGCAGTGTTCAATTCTCAAATTTTTCTACCTGGCCTCAGCTGTCTGTTCCCTCCATTCTCCCCTTTGGTCCCTAAATCGTGCTGCCCCAGATGTAATCCTATTCTCCTCCTTACGTTACTCCAGTTTCTGCTCAGCTTTAGAGGCGAAGATCCTGACTCCCATTGAAGTCGTTAGCAAAGTTCTCCGCAAGTTTGAGGCAAGAGTTCACTTTGATCTTTTTCTCCTGGCCACCTCCCTTCCACACCTTACACTCGGAGTCCAAAATCCTCTCTACTAGACAGAGCCAAGAAAAAAAACCTGTCTTTAAAAAGGGGGAATTGCAGTAAACCTTGAATCAAGAGATCACAGAAAGCAAGATGTGTTTTCTAACAATGTACCTCTTGGTAAACCACAAAAGCTTCCTGAGGAAATATGCTGCTCTTAAGAATTACTGTGACGTAACTTTGCATGATGCATAGGCTAAATTCAAAGCAAGGAAAATGCGTGTTGCCTTGTAAAAGAACTTGACTGAACTTGCGGTCTCTTTAGCTGTTTCTGGAATGCATTGACGGGACTTGCACAGGAACTTGTGTGACTTCTTCAGTTTTGAAGGCCTGTTCATAAAAAAATTTAATGAAATGCTCTGTTCTGTTCTGTTCTGGTCTTGTGTTGTGGTTGAGATTGAGGAGAAGGGTTAAGGACAACGTTTCAGGGAGGGTGTTGGGGGGAATTCCTCTTGCTCTTCCTCCCCCGTCCCCTGACTACTGGGGAGCGAGGGGAAAGTGCACAGATTCTGTGATTTACTCCTCTGCCCTCCTCTCCCCCACTAGTGAAGAGTTAGGGGCATACACTTAAGCCACATACCTTCCTCTCTCTCCCTGATGGGGGACCAGGAGGAAGAGCAGGCAGTATCTCAACAGCCATGGCTGCTGCCACCTCTGCCTTCCCAAAATGACACCTTTGGAGGAGGGAAGGAAGCATGCTCATTTGTGAAGAGCTGTGGTGCTGGGGAGTTACCTGTTGCTCTAACACAGAACTCACTGAGTGAAAGAGAGAACAGTTCTTTCTCGTTTGCCTGATATTTAGGTTCTTCTGTAAATGTTTCACTCGTGCACACACCGACCGTTGTCCACAGTATTGCCAGTCCCACGTATTCAAAAATTTTGAGTCACGCTGCCCCAAAATCATAAGCTTAAAAATGGTTCTCTTTATTTGCTTTATTTTTTAAACCTTTAGAGTTCATGTTTTCCAGCGTTTTCTTCACACAATGAGGTCTAGAAATTTCTGGGGCAGGAGGGGATGAGGGAATGAGATTCTCATATTGTCACATGGCTCCAGGAGTTGGGCTTTTAAGAAAAACACCCAATATTGTGAGATTTATTTTAAATTATGAGAACTCTTAACTTACCACAGTTAATAAAGAAATTAATTGACAAAGCTTGATTTATTTATTAATTGACAGAGAAGTGGAGATTTATTCTGCAGACAGCATTAAAATAATCCCTCCAGATTGCATTTTAATATATAAATAGCAGCTTCTTCCACCCTCCTCCTGTACAGGAACTGCTTAAAAATCAGAACTGTTGAGGGCCACAAAATAATGTGAATTCTTCTAGTGGGTCTGTACAAAATTATTTACACCCTAGACGTGTCATTAACTCTGATATAGAGTACTAGGAAAATGCACAGTGTTCTTCCATTGCCATCTCCAACATGTCCACCTGTGCTCGTGGTGAGCTAATTTGAAGCTGGCACAGATCTGTAACATAAAGTATGTTATAATTGTTACCACATTAAAAAAATGCGCACCTTTAAAATAAAAACTTGGATTAAAGTCAGCAAAGTTAAAATGGATGGAACAAATAAGCTTGGTGACTGATTTTATAAAAAAAAGAGAACAGGCCTACAACTGAGAGAAACTGGGGAAAATACAGTAAAAGCTCGGTTGTCTGGTATTTGGATAACTGGCATACTTGGTTAACTGGCACCTGCTATGCTGGTGGCCACGTAGCCAGGGCCGAAGGAGCAGGCCTGGTTGCTGTGGTCCCAGGGCAGCCAACTACCTGGCCAGTTGCTCTGTTGGGGCTGGTGACCGAGGAGCTGGCTATCTGAACACGAGTAGCAGCTGTGGTGCCAGGGCTAGCGGCAGTGGGATGATGGCTGCAAGGCCAGCTCTCTGGCCAGCAGCAGTAGCAGTGGGGCTGGGAGCCAGCTCCTTGGCAGGTGGCAATGGCCCCACTCCAATATGTGGCAAGTCTGATTATCTGGAACCCCCAGCTCCCCAGGGGGTGCTGGATAATAGAGCTTTTATTGAACTTCATAAAGGAACAATGAAATAAGGCCATCTTTGAATCAGCGACTAATCCTCTGCATGTAAATATTGTCAACAAGGCAAAGGTGCATACCACATGGGCCAGTGTTTAAAATGAAATCAGATTTCACACCAAGCATCTATACTTAACAAATCCTGTGTAAAAGAATGGGTTTGTCTTCTACAAAATAGTCAAGGTACATAATATTAACCTTCAGGTTACTATGGCCATCCCTGCTTCTGGAAGACTTGTAATTTCTACTCTGCCTGCCCTCTGTCTTCCTAAACTGATCTTCTCTCCCTTTATGACCTTGTGTGGGAGCTGGCCAACAGGAAATCACTTCAGATGAACTCTGCTGGGCATTCTGATGAAATGCAGTGACATCCTCATCAGGGAATGTTTACCCTTATGAAATCCTCCGGAGCCTTTTGATAGTTAGCTGTGTGATGGCAACTCTGATTAATTCAGGCAAGGGAAGGAATCTGAGACAATTTTCTGAAATTCTTTTAAAACATGCATAAGTTTCACTTACAGCCATGGTCTGCTTAACAGAAGTTGAGTTAGGCCAACACCAAATGGCCATGTCAGAATATTAAAGGAGTTTGACATCTGTTAGCTGGTGATAGGTTATGGGGATGAGGAGTAACGTTAGTTTTAAAATGATGCCAAGCCCATGGATAACTGGAGTAAGCAATCCCATCTAAAAAGAAAATGTAAGGGAAAGTAGTACAAAGTATCATAGCAGAGTTGGATGGAAAAGCAGATCAGAAGCAGTGTGTGTAAGCATGACTCCCTCTAGTGGCTAGCCATAGTGACTGTGCAATCTATTGCATACCAAGAGTAAACGAGTTTGAACTCTAGCAGTAGACGTGCACTTTTAGTGCATAATGATTTTTGGTTCAGTTGTTTGCTAGGTAACAGCTAAATGGTACAAAAAAGTCTTTAGTTTTACAAAGGCACCTTTAGGAACCTAGCCTTTTTTCCCAAAAAGTTTCTCTAGTCTAGGCTTTCCAGAACTGATTTTTGCCCCCACAGGGAAAGGCATCAGTGAATGTAAATTGGATGGATTTGCAATGGCTCGATTTGCAAGCACAAATCCTATTTATATATGCAAATCTAAGCACAAGTCTCTCAGAAGGATAGTGCCTCAAACTCAGAAGCTGGAATGTGGTCACTTAGAAAATCTGAGTAGTTAAGTATTAGTTGTACGGTTTATACACCACATGAAATGCAATTTGACTATAGATGCAGTCAGAAACAACTCATGGCTTGCTTGAATCTCTGCAGTCAGAAATACCAGCATTGTAATGATTAAAAGGAATTCCTTTGATGTGGTGAATCCGAGTCAGCACTTACATGTTGTTGCAGGCCCTTCAGGATGCATTGCAAAAGCAACACTCATCCTTTCATGTGCCACATTTGGATAAGTCTGATAGGACCTGCAGCTATGAAGAGATGAGGACCCAGCTGGAAGTTCTCAGGCAGCAGGTGAGACTATCCGGATGTCAGTCGGACTGAGTTTAGCAAAGTACTATTTTTCCATATTTTCTCCTTTTTTAAAAAACACTGTTCTGGTTAACTCATTATCCTGATTTGAAAGGAGGACGAAGTCTGGCTTTAACCTAGAAAAAGTTTTACTTTTAAGATCCTGTTATCCCAGTGGTTTTCTTTGTCATAGGATGAAATTCTGCCCTAAACAGAGGACCAGAGCAAGGTCTAGTATCCCATGGGGACAGAGTTGTGAACTCCACATTAACTGCCGAGAATGGGCCACATCCACCCTGACTGAATAGATCTTGTCAGCTCTGGCCCTACCCTTTACTGAGACCCCCCTCCCCTTTAAATCATCCTCTGAAATCTCCCACGCATGCATCTGATGAAACAGGTCCTTGCCCATGAAAGCTGATGCTCCAAAATATCTGTTAGTCTATAAGGTGCCACAGGACTTCTTAATGTTAGGTCTATTGTCCTGTATAGTGTTAGACACAGCTATTGAAACACAAATAGACGTGATCAGAAGATTCATGGGGTATAATACTTGTTTCTAACATGTTTGATCAGTTGAGACAGACTTTACTCTCTAATGCAATGTATGACATGCTGGAGAACAGGATCTTATACTTCAGTTCTCAGAGGGGCAGCCATGTTTGTCTGTAGCTGCAAAAACAACAAGGAGTCCTGGGACTCCATGGCTATGTCTATGCTAGCCAAAAACTTTGAAATGGCCATGCAAATGGCCATTTCGAAGTTTACTAATGAAGCGCTGAAATACATATTCAATGCCTCATTAGCATGCGGGTGGCCGTGGCACTTCAAAACTGCTCATAGGAATAAGGTGACTTCGAAGTAGCCCGGGTCCTTTCAAAAAGGAGCCCCGTCTGGATGAGCCACACGGTGGTGAGCCGCATCAATTTCGAAGTGCCGCGGCCACCCGCATGCTAATAAAGCACTGAATATGTATTTCAGCGCTTCATTAGTAAACTTCGGAATGGCCATTTGCGTGCCAATTTCGAAGTTTTTGGCTAGTTTAGACACAGCCCATGCATCCAACAAAGTGGTTTTCACCCAGGAAAACTTATGCCCAAATAAGTCTGTTAGTCTTTAATGTGCCACAGGATTCCTTGTTGTTTATACTTCAGTGCTCAGTAATGGGTTATTTCATTCCATTTGGCAACAAAATAGTGTGTGACATTCCTCAAAATCCTCTTGGGGGGAATTGAAATATAGCTGGTTGGTTTTATTAATGTATTTTTCTCGTTGTACACGTCAGCATAGTCATTCTGGCTATGACATAGTTTATGGGACTATGTGAAACTTGGCCACGCCCATGATAAGTGATCATTTGGCGAACTATACTCATGCCAGATTATGGATGTTGCCAGATGAGAGAGTTCCGGATTAGAGAGGTCCAACTTATAGCTATATGTACCTCTTTCCTTTGTACCTCCTTTCTTGTTGTATGGTGCTTTGCCATTCTGTCACAGGGACAGGACAAAGATGACTAAGCAATGGAGATATACTGTCAACTTATGATCATAGTCATTCTGGCCCTTACACTCAGCATGAAGAGAAGAGGAACAGAAGGCTTGAGTGTGGCAGGAGACTGGGGGTGGATTTACATGATAGATTATGGATGTTGCCAGATGAGAGAGTTCTGAATTGGAGAAGTTCAACCTATAGCTATATGTAGGTAATATGGATTTACAAGTTATCTTGTAATATTTTCTGCTTCTTTGTCTGCCTGTGGTATGAATGGCAGGCTGACCCCTTGTGTCCATCATTTGCATCCACGTAAAGTGGATGTAAAACACTTATACTTATTGTGCACAGTTATAAATGACTACGCCAGGTGTAAGGCAAATGAGAATCAGGGCCAATCTCATAATTTGATAGTCAGTCTGGTATAAATGATCCCTCCTCTAGAAAAGAACACTGTTAAGCATTAGTTAGATGCATGAGCACGTAGCTATATTAATTGGGTGAACATGACTTAAGCAGAGTTTCTCAGTGTGTACATCACCTGTCTGGAGATAAAATAACCACAGCTTCTTTTTTGTTCTTCTATTAATCTCTACGGAATAAGCCACCAAAGTTTACCTTCAGACGCCTACTGCTTATATAAAATGGCTGCTGTTTCATAACCTAAATTCCATTCTTCTCCCATTTTCTCTTATTCACTTAGTCCCCCTGTCACTGACATCTAGTAGACACCTGGACAAGGTGCAGGGGCCCTGCTTCATGCTCCTAGAAGGGGTGGGGCAGCCAGCTTTTAACACCACCCATACCACGCTATGTTGGTCCCCCTATTTCAGTCCTCAGAGCCATCTGGAGCATGCTGTGCAGCACACAGGCAATTATTTAAGGGGTCTGGGGCTCCAGCTACTGCTGTGGTAGTAGTGGCAGTGGCCAGGACCTTTGGAATCACCAGGTCCCAAGGCAACTGCCCCCTTTTGCCACCCTGCCCCATGCTGATGAGCCTGGTTGATGGCATTTCTTCACTGAATCAGAGAAACAGCAGTAGTAACTTGTGACTTCTGTGCTGCACATGTAAGAGTGCTGCCTGGTTAAGAGCAAAATCATGTTTAATTCATGTTGTATCAAGTAAGGGATCATTGAGATGCTTCCTAGGTCCCAGTTTATCTCTGTGTGAATGATAACATACAGTGTTATACGTCATGTTTGCGTTTCAGGGACTATCCCTTGCAGGATCCTGAATACTACCTGCCAGGTGAGACGCAGCAGTGGAAATTGAGGAAGTTTGTTACAGCTGGTTTGAAAATGGGACAAAATTGTAAAATATTTCTCTCTCAAACCAACATTTGAATAATTTTGAAGAGTCCATGCCTTTAGTGTTTGGAATCTTGGTGCTAATCTCACCTTAGGCTGTCCCAAAACCAACCTCCTAAATATAGCAATATTCCACAAATACCGAGACTGAATTATTTGTGAGGTGGGATCACATGCAGATAAATAAAGTGAGGTAGTGTGAAAAAAGCATGGAAAAAATGTTTACTAGAAGGGCTCAGTTTAAAAAGTGCTCTGTAAAGAGGAAATTATCATGGTTGGAGATTTCCCTCTTAGGATGAATTCTGAACGTGTTTGGAACGTGTTTTAATACAAAAAATCAGCGTATTGGAAACCTTGGATCACTGTCACACTACCACAATACACTTGATAAATAACATTTATAATTTCAGGTACAGATATATGAAGAAGACTTTAAAAAGGAGAGAGCTGACAGAGAAAGACTTAATGAAGAAAAAGAAGCCCTGCAAAAACTTAATGAAAGAACACAGTCCCAACTGACCAAACTAAATTCTCAGGTATGGTTTGAAGAAAATAGCTCTTGCCAGTACATGTGCATTTTACTTTTTCTCTCTTACCATACAGCCCAAGGATTTTTGGCTTCCTTTAACTGACATTGTATTTCATTTGAGGTCGCTGCATGGGATGAAATCATTCTGAAGTAATGCTGTAAAGAGATGAGAAATGATTAGAGACTTTGTCCAAATTAAGAAGATGGGGTTCCTACTACAGATGCTTGTCACAATCTCTTAAATAAATCTTTTGTCTTCCCCTTTTTATTTATTCTGTTGGCATGACACTTGCTACAAGAAATACAGCCTCATCCCCAAACTTTGAACTAAAATGCATGGCACGAAGTTCTGCTCTGTCACAGTGACCGAGCTGTCTGAGTTAATGGAGTTACACCAGAGTAACAGAGAGCAGAGTTTGTCTTAGTTCAGTCTAATCCAGCAGTCTGAGCTGAGTTGTTCCGTTTGTCAGAAAATCCATTTTCTCTCTAGTGTGAGGTCAATGTCCTGAGACAGGAGAACTGAAATGAAATCATGGCATGTACAAAAAAATCAAGCTTTCATAATCTCTAAAAATAATGAAACCACAAAACTTCTTTGTGTCAGAAGTTGAGCAACGTATTACAATAAGTGGCAAAGTCATTATGGAATATTCTCTGCTCTGCTATCGTACCTCGGGACTTCCTAGTTTAACCACAGAAGTATTAAATGATTCTTAACCAACTCACACACCAGTACTTGAAGACACTGGATTTTACTGGTGAAGAAGCAGCAAGCGATTGGTATCCCATAAGGTACTTGAGTCCTGCCTGGAGAGGTATTGCCTACCCCTGGCTCCCGTTAGCTTCATTCCGAGTTGAAGACAGACATTTAACACCTACCAACAGGTGTTCAGCATTGCACAGAATATGAGTCCAATGAGTCCCAGTGCAAAGAGATGGCATTTCATTTGAATGTAAATTGTTAGTGATGCTACAAGTAGTGTTATTCATGACATTCAAGTGCATGCAAATGGCATGGACATCCTAGTAGGTTACCCATTTGGTAGACACTGGGTATTTCTGTGGATTAATGCCATTTTTTATCAACTAGGGAATGTTTTGAAGAGTTCAGGCTGTTTTAAAGCCATTTCTCTCACTGATATTTGTGTTGTGGTGGACCCAAGCCAGGGGGTAGAAGAGGTTGCAGAGTTTCTTTCCAGTGGTCATTGTAGGGTGACAGTCCACCTATCACTCCAAAACATCAAGATGGGGTAGGGGAAACCATCTGCTCCTCTCCAGTGATCTGATTGTGTCATGAACACACGAAGTAATAAGCCAGTGAGGATCTCATAACATGCACAAATGTGGGAATTGTTCCAGCCCAATGCTGTAGAAGCACCAGTGTATGTGTAGTACTTGGTGTCTTCTGCAATTTAAATGTCTGTTGTGTTGGTAGCAACTTTGGCACAGGTAGTCAAGATCATTGAGTCATGAAAGTGAAAATTTTTGTTTCTCCATAGATGAAAGCCTTTCAGCTCAAAAAAGAACTAGAGAAGCAGCTAAAGCAACAGGTATGTGTGTGTGTGTGTGTGTCTTCAATACCTTGTACTTTGCAGTTCTGTGAAATGTTTCAAGGCTTCTGTGAGTTAGTAAAGTAAATCCCCACTTCTAAACCGATCTCACCTCCATAAGGGCTGGATCCTTCTGCTTTTACCTGTGTTGTATCACCAAAGACCTTGGGACTATATAGGAGAGGATCAGCTCTGAAAGCAGTCCACTAGAATACACTCATTGTTCCCCACAGAAAACTTTCTCTTTGAACATGGTATGCTATCCATTGAGTGAGTAAGGCCCTTTCTTCTTTTGCAATAGTCCACATGAAATTTTCCCTACCTCAGAGTTCAACACAGGATGAAATTCGTCTCTGTCTGCAGAGGCACAGCAGAAAGCCCATGTATCCTTTAAATGAGCTCTGTAAATCTATGTCTATCCACTTTATATGCATGGTATCTACATCCGTGGTTCATTTTTGTGGGTACAATTTTTCTATCTAGACTTCTGCAAATTTGCAGATATCTGCTTTATACCCAAGAGTATCCACACCTATGGATGTCAGTGCAGATATCTGCGGTTCATTTTTGCAGATATGGATGTAGATAAAAATTTTATATCTATGCAGGGCTCCACCAGTAAGCCTATCTATAAGCTTGTTTTGCTGTATGAATTCTAGCCCAAATTCATTCAATAAAGGGCCTGTGATGTGATTTGATTTGATATTTATGAGAGTGCCTAACAAGTGCTAGGTATATCAGTGCAAAGCACTTGTTTGATTAGGCCAATTGTGTGGTGGTGACTCCAGCTTTTAATCTTTTTTTTTTTTTTGGGGCGGGGGGGGGGGTGAGGGAGCAGGTCTCAGTCCTGATTTGGCCCATTATTATCTGTGTTATTTATTAACCACATTCCATGTTATGCAAGTCTGCATGTGGTTAGTATTGTTTGAAAAACGAGTGCTACTACTGAGATAAATATGGCGTTGGTGCCAGAGAACAGTATGCTTGCAAGGTAGGTTTCAAATACTTCAACAGATAGATTTCAAGCGTCCTCGGCAGGGTGTGCCAAATTTCTACCAAGAGAGATTTGTTTGTCAACATTCATTAAATTAAGTTAAATTAGAAGCCTCGTAGCCAGTTGTGGGTCTGGGCCCTTCTTACCTATCCCTGCTCTTTGGATACTTTGTATTGGCATTCTGTTTGATCCATATTTGCAGCAAGCAACATATTGTTAGTTGTGCTTCTCCTACAGCCGAAAAACCTCCCTGTGCCACCTGAGAGGTGCTGCTTCTCACCTCAGGTGTTCCTTCCACCTTGTCTTAATTATGGAAACTGTGGATTAGTTCTCCACTGCCAAGACCCTCACGTACACATGACATCACGGGGTACGCATGATCAGCAACAGCACCCTGTAAGTAGGCCTTCAGTCCCTTAACGTTTTGCAGACCTTAGACTATGGCGACTTTACATGTGTACTATGATCCTTTCAGTGACTCGTTGCACTCTCTTCTTCAGCCACTTTGGTTGTCTCCCAATCCGTTTCAGGATCCAGATAAAATAAGTTCTTTGGTTTTTAAAGCTGTCCATGCACTTGACCCAGCTTTGTGCCTGATCTCTGCTGTCTCTCTCTCTCTCCCTGTGTCTCTCCACACAAATTATCAGTCTTCATTTAATATGTACTGGTCTGTCACTTCTCGTGAAATCTAGAGTAGCCCTTGATTCTGCACTTCTTTTTGAGCCTCATCAGAAAACATCTTTTCGGTCTTTGTTTCTGTTTTCTCCTATATTTTTCGTGTTAAATTTGTTACTCTGGATCCCCTTTCTACCTCCTTGGGAAAAATTGCAGAAGTGGGCTAACGGGAAGGGAAAGTCCCTTGCAGGTTTGTCTGTCCATTTCTCTGAACGGTGCCGGGGGTGAGATCAGTACAAGGCCCAAAAGATTACAAGACATCTTTTCTCCCCGTCTCTGCTTCATCTCAAGTGCTATCCCGAGCAAATCTCTGATATACTTGATCATGGGCTGAATTTTACCATTAAAACTGACTTTTAGGATTTGTGCAATTTATCTTTTTCTGAAAAGAGAGAAATAATTACAACTTTTGTAAATGCATTTTATCTATAATGTTCCTAAGGAAAAGGGAGTTATTTTAATCAGGAAAGATTTAATATTACTGCTATTAATTTTATCCTTGAAGTTTGATTAGACTTTCATTATCATTTAGATCAATACAGAATCCCATCACAAGTCCTGTCTCATTTTTGCGCTGCAGCATGGTTAACCTGTATTCATACATGTGGATTTGTTCCCCGAGATACAGAGCATGTCTCCAGGCATTCAAAATGAAGAATAGTGATAACAAAGATCCAAACTCTAGCCCTGTTGAAATCAATGGGATTATTTTTTGACTTAAGTTAAAGCAAGAGTTAGTCTAAATATTTTGTTGAATGCTGTGCCAAATTTTCCTGCCTTATGTTGTGAATCACCATATTTATTTGGACAGCCTGCTTGACTTTTGCGTGGCTTTGCAATTCATGACTAATGTAGTCATGCGATAATTGTGATGACTTTGTACAACACAGCTCTATCATATCCTTTTTCTATAGCATGCAGACATATCTACGCAAAAGATGACCTTGAAGCAAGGTACATAACTCATATTTAGTGGTATGTCTTACTTCAGGATAGCCTTGTTTAAAAGGGATAGATAATAGAGGAGTGACCTAATACTCAGCATGAGCAAGGGTGGTAGAACCTGGACCTAAATGATTTATGAAAATATGTAATTTTTTCAAGCAAGCATATTTTATCGCAAAACATTATTACAGCGCACCTTAAACAAGAAATTAAAATAGGAGCCCACTAATTTATAATCATACACTTTTGTATATACATAATGTTACAAATTAAAATGTGTTAATTGTTTAGGCAATTACAGCTCAGTTTTGGAAAACATAAAGGCTACATCTACACTGGCATTCCTCTTTCAAAAGAGGCATGCAAATGAAGGAAATTAAAAATGCAAATGAGGCACAGATTTACGTATCTGACCCCTCATTTGCATATCCTTCTTTGGAAGGAAGAAAAGCAGTGTAAACACAGCTCTTTTGAAAGTAAACTCCATCTTCAAAAGAACCCTTCTTCCTAGAAAAAAAAATAGGAAGGATTTTTTTTGAAGATGGGGTCTCCTTTTGAAAGGGCCACATCTACACTGCTTTTCTTATTTCGAAAGAAGCTCTTTCAAAAAAATATGCAAATGAGGTGCCAGATGTGTAAACCTGCCTCATTTGCATTTTCAATTTCCTTCATTTGCATGCCTCTTTCGACAGTGTAGACATAGCCGAAGAGGGGTTATACTGTCAAATGTAAGAAATCTCAGGAAAATTGTGGGCAAGCAGGTCATTTTTGTATAAGAAATACACTTATTGTGTTTGAGAGTCTGAAATGTAAAATGTTTCCCACCATAGTATGAACTCAATCTCAGATTATTTTGGCTTTCCTCCTTGCATTTTCATCATCTGTGTTTCTAATTGTACAAGGACTCTCTGGATTTATAAACTTTGCTACCCCTAAAGTCCTGCTGTGGAGGTGGAGTCCATTTCTGATTGTTTCTTTGAAGTTGTTTTCTTTTGAAATTCTTTTCTTATGTGAGCATAATATTGCTCTTAGCTCCTCAACTCCTGGAGCAGTATGCCGGTGAAGAAGAAATGTGTTAGGATTTAATCAGTGTCTTTATTTAACAAATGTAATACTGTGCATTTACTCTGTACTCCTGAATTTTCATCTCTTCTACATCTCACTTTTTGTTTCTATTGAAAACTTTAAATGAAACATTTATATTTCACCTGACTCGATGTGCTTGTCTTCTGTCCTTGGTTTTCTTTGAAGACTGAAATATGTGTGAGGAAAGAACAAGGAGTGTACTAGAAAACTGAGTGTTCATTAAAAACTGCATACAGCAAAATACTTAAGCACAAGCTTAACTACTTGAAGTTGATAGGACAATTCATGGGCTTAAACGTAAGTGTATACTTAGGTACTTTGTCTGAAATTAGTAATTTACTACAACTGGAAGTGGCACTAGACTTCATGTTCTATAGGCTTATGGTCACTTCTGAATGTTACATAACTACAACGGGGCTTAGGTTTTACTGGCCTTAGCCACTGTCCATAAAAAGAGCCAATCTTGCAGTTCTATCTTAGGCAACACTCCTACTGAAATCAGTGAAGTGTCTTCTCAGTGAAATTAGATACATGAGAGTTTTTAGAGGATAATGGGAACTTTGCCAGAAGGATTTTTGCAAAAACAGGATCATAGAATTCTCTCTTCCAATTAATTAATTGATGATAGTGATGTATGGCATTTCAGTCCTCCTTATCTGTCTGAACCTAGATAGAAAGCCTGACGTTGCTCCAGCTGAGGTTAAATAGATTTTTTGAAAGTGATCGAATGAATCCTAACATAATTAGAAAACAAACAATTTTGTAAAATGATCTTGGGAATCAAATAGACTCTGGTAGTTATCACATTTTGTAAAATAAATAAATCAATTTCCCTTTTTTTCCTCCTCTCCTATGAAAAACATGGAGGAATTTCCAGGACAATAACATCATTGTCTTTATTTATTTGTATTACATTAATGCCTAGCAGCCCAAGTTATGATCCAGGATCCTATATTGGTTTCATCTGCTTGTAGAAAGAAAGAAAAGAAAAAAAATTTTTTTTTAAATTTCCTAGTCCTACAGCATGTTCCAGATGGCACATGATACTATCTAATGTGATTGATACATTCATCTAACTGTGAGAGGTCAGAGGATTACGGCTCTAAACTAAAGGATGTTGAAAACCAGTGCTGACAAACTTAACACACTTTTACAGTGGAACAGCTTCACCTGCTATGTCAAAGAAGGCCATTCTCTTAGTTTCTTAACTGCTAGAATTGGTCCTTGTTTAAAAAAAAAAAAAGAATGGAAATATTTAAAATGTTGCAGATCTGTTTCATTTCTCCGAATCTTCTGACTCCATCTCTGCAGTGTTCATAAGTTGTTACTAATATTGGAGTTGATTTGTGGCATTAAGAAAAGTTTATACCAGTGTTTATACTCTGCACAGCATTCAAACACATGTTAGAAAAAGAAAAGCTCAATCAACAGAAATTGAGTCAAATCTTTTTTTTTTCTTGGTTTGGTAAATGACTTTTGTATGACTAATAAAAAGCTGCACAGCATAATTATATTTAACATACCGCTATTCTTTTGTTTGAAGTGTCTATGAAGTCCATATTGCTGTAATAATGTTTTATTGTTCTGTGCAGCCAGACTATCAGTGGTATGTTCCGGACCAGTTTCCGCCAGATGTGCAGCACAAGGCAAATGGTAAGACAACAGCTGTACTGAACATACTGTGAATTCACTTTTTTAATGAGGCCTTTTTGGTAAACTTTCCTACGTGGATGGTGCAGGCTTGCTTTCAGACTCTATTTTATAAGGCTGCAGTAGATACATAGGACAGGGTGTAGGTTCTACTGTGTGCCGTCTATGACATAGCTTTCAAATTCACTGTGATCCTTAAAACATCTTTTGTAATGTATATTACAGAATTGTATAAATGATTCACTGAACTCCTAGTAATAATTGTAAAGAGAGGCTATCCTCAGAATTGGACTTTAGAGCTTCTGAGGCCCCCATTGAGAATAAGAATAATGCTGAACTTGGGGTGGGAAATAGAACATCTTCTAGTACTTACCTCTGTTAACAAAGGGCAGACTTTCCTCACTAAGCAGAAGAGATTGCAAATTGAAATGCTGATTCTTACTGGATTGAGCAACAGAGACGGAGTTAACATTGATGCACAAAATCCGGAATCTGGAGTCCTAGGACAGTGGTTCTAATCAGCATAGCAACTAGGGCTGGATGGGAGGGGGGCCCAAGGGAAAAGATATTGTCTTGAATCCAAGTCTCTTTTTTTCTTTCCCTTCTCTTTGGAAACTTCTCCTCTCCAACTTGGAGATTTTGGTGTCAGCCAGGGCTCTGGGTTATCTAGTACTCTTATCCCACTGTCTTTGAGATGACGCCTCCAGTGACTTGTGACATTCTGGCAGTGTCTACACTAGCTGAAAACTTCGAAATGGCCATGCAAAGTTTATTAATGAAGTGCTGAAATACATATTCAGTGCCTCATTAGCATGCGAGCGGCCGTGGCACTTCGAAATTGACGTGGCTCGTCCAGACTGGGCTCCTTTTGGAAAGGATCCCAGCTACTTCGAAGTCCCCTTATTCCTATGAGCAGATGGGAATAAGGAGACTTCGAAGTAGCCGGGGTCCTTTTGAAAAGGAGCCCTATCTGGATGAGCCGCGCAGCGGCAAGCCGCGTTGAATTCGAAGTGTCGCGGCCGCCCACATGCTAATGAGGTGCTGAATATGTATTTCAGTGCTTCATTAGTAAACTTCGAAAAGGCCATTTGCATGGCCATTTCGAAGTTTTTGGCTAGTGTAGACATAGCATCTCAGTTGTGAAGTTAAATTTGTAATACTGTGTATTTCATGGTAGCCCCATGCACATCTCTGCAGTGTGTATGGCTATTGTAGGCAGTGATAAGGGTCATTACTGAAGCCATCTTGCAACATCTGTATGGGAAGCTACATGGCCATTTGTTCTCCAGCAGTTACGTATAGAGATGCAGTAGAAAGAAATAGCACCATCATTTAAAACGTATGGACTAGTCCCACAAAAAATGACAGAGCCTGAGGCTCTGGTGTGGAATGGAATGCTGGGTCCAGGGAACAGACTTGGAAGGTGGGGTTACTTTGTGGCTTCTTCCCTTTTAAATTCACGGCAACTTGGTGAACGAAAAAAATAAAAAAACTGATGGTGTCATACCCACACTCTCTCCATGTTGTGAACACATCACAGCAGGCATTGGGAATAACTGCAAATGGAATTTTATGGTAATATATTCCCATTAAAAGGTCCGTGAAATACCCCTTTTGTGTCCTTGCATTAACTTATGACTCAACCATATCTAAAAAGCTCTTTCAAAACCTAGCTCCCTGTATGTTCCACCACTGGTGGTGGATAGGGGCCAAGCCCAACCCTTCCAACAGGACAGTCAGAAAGACCCACTGCACTGAAATGTACAAGGAGCATTCACTCTCCCTCCTTCTCTACCCCCATCTGAAACCATACAATATTGTTTTGGCCTGTAGTATATAATTAATCCATAACCTAGAGAAATGATGATTGTAGAAGGGGCTACACTGAGCCACTGGGGGTTGTACTTTGTTTCTGATTGTCAAAAATTAGCTCCCAAATGTGGGGGCATTCATTAAAAACTGTTTTTAATTAATAATAAACGTGACTATTAAAGCTAGTTAAAGCTAACTGGCAATTTTTGAATTTTAGAAAGACTCTCTGAATTTTGAAATTCCAAAAATGACTTTGGGGAGCGAGAAACCTGAGGAAACTCAGAAATGTTCACATCTGCCCCCTTCTGTCTCTTCCTATTTTGGACTAGCTCTAAGCACAATATGTGTGTACAGTTTGAAAGAGCATTTATCCTAGCATGAGTATGCCCAGTTGGGTAATAAACTGTCTATAAAATATTAATTTTAGGCAGTTTGTTTCATAAAGAATCTCACTGGATTGAGGTTATGGGGCCAAATCCTTTATTTTTCCTTACTTAAGCAATATTCCCATTGCCAGTCAGAGGAAGTTTGTTCAAGCAACAACTGCAGGATGTGGCCTATAGATTTTAATGTCATGACTTATGCACAAGTAAAATGAATCTGTGAATAAATATTTATTAGCTAGTGTTATCATAATACACAGAAATCTGCACATAATTTGTACCTTGTGTGCGTGTGTGTAAGCCAAATAAAGGATTTCTGTCATCTAGGTGTTTGCTATGTATAAACATGACAATAGGCAGTGTAATGTGAAACGTCCTACAGGATCCTGGTCCAAAAGTCACCAAAGTAAAGCTGCATGAAGAATGGATTTTTTTTTTTTCAGTTTAGTGACGAGTCTAAAAAAATAAAAAATGAAATTAATTTCAAGTTGATCCAAAACCCACATTTTTTTCACAATGTTTGGTAAATTGAAAGGGACTCAAAATTTTACTTTTGGTCAACTAAAATGTTTTGTTTAAATTTTTTGAGCTTCTTCAGTTTTTTACAATAAAATTGAAGGACATGTATAAATAAAATGTGGTTTTGACCCAAAACATCAAAAAATTCAATTTGAAAATTTTGAAATGTTTCTACTCTTCTAGAATAGTTTTTCTTTCTTACACCCATCAGCTTGGTGAAAGCAAGAGAAAAAATGAAAACATTTTGAATTTGTCAAATCCCCAATTTTGTAATCCATAAAATAAAATCAACTGAAAATTTTGCTCAAAGCTGTACTGAAATCAATGGGGCTCTTTCTATTGACTTCAGTGGACTTTGGACCAGACACTAAGTGTTTATACAAAGTATTCTGTATGCCAGGTTTATTATAAGACCACTGCAATTGCAAAGGTATACATCACAGAGCTGGGAGGTAGCAGCGTGTAGTATTGTACTCATTCAGTTCTAGGCAGCTGTACTGAAGTTAATAGGTTTCCTGATGTTCAATGGGCCCAAAATGTCACCCCATCATATGTGTTCGGAGGTGCCTTTGGGTGCCTTTAATAGCATTTGGGGTGCTATTAAAATAAATACAGTTAATATTTGAAGTTAATTTACACCAGGGGAGGGTTATGAGGGTTTGTTAGGTGAGGTCTGAAGAAATATAGCTGGACAAATGTAGTGAAATTAAAAAAAGAGAAATTTCATGGAAACCAGCCTCGTCCCTGAAATATTTTATTGGCATGCAAAAATATTGAGGATTTTCTTTTGCCTTCCCAATTGTACCCTCATTTTCCTTATGTTTGTGCCTCCTCACCCCATTGCTCAGGCACCTTGTCCTTCCTCTGCAGTTAGGAGAGGGTCTCTTACATGCGGGTCTAAGCTGCAACATTCCACTCTAGAGCTGAACTTTCTCAAGGACAGTGGATCTAGGCTTTTGATTTGGAGCCTTTCTAATTTCAGTGGCAATGAACTCCTTCCTCAGAGCAATGTATGAGTGGGAGGAACAGTGAAAAAGAGGCAAACAGAAAACCAGCAAAAAAAGAAGTTAAAGGGACAGGTGGAATCGCCAATCTGTGTCTGTTTTAAAAAATAGGGGGATCTGATCCCCCTATTGCGAATACAGGACGGGGGAAGGAGGGGATGGCTCCCTGGCTGCAGGTGCCACGGGCTACTGCCCCAGGAGCCCCTCCCCAGCTGCTCCGCGCCTTGGGGAGCTGGGAAAGAAGTGGCAGCCGCAACGGTCTGGCTCCCGGTTCCCCCCAGGGCAGCCAGGCAGCAGCTGTGCTGGTCCGACTCCAGGGTCCTCCAAGGCGCAGGGAGCCAGGAGCCAGGTGGCTGCCACACCAGTCCAGCTTTCAGCTCCTCCAAGGTGTGGGGAGCTGGGAGCCAGGTGGCAGTCATGCTGGTCAGGCTGTCAGCTATGCCGAGACTGCGGGGGGGTGGGAGGGGTGGACAGCCGCACAGGTGCACTCCTGGCTTCCCCAAATATGGGGCAATTAATCCCTTTCAAAAAATAAATCGGGACACCTTCCTGGTGCCCATAATACAGGGCTGTTCGGGCAGAAAAGGGACGGATGGTCACGTTGTTAAAAAAGTATTTCCTCCAAAATCAGAAATAAGCAAGCAAAAGCAATGTTCCAAACAAACAATTTTTACATCTTTAAGTACAAATTCTTACGTTTTGTTTCCAAACTTGAGTTGTAACACTAGGTCAGTGGCATTTTAAAAAGCACAACAGCCCCAATATCAGTTGCATTTCAGATCTCTGCAGCGATTACACCAGTGAAATACGAAATCTGGTTGGAGATTTACAAAAAAAAAACAGAGCTCTGATTTGTTGAACTTCACTTATTATTAACCTCCTTTGTTTAATCATGGTTGTATTTCCCCCAACTGATTCACATAAGAGGGTGTTTCACACATAAGTGAGATGTGGCTATACTGAAAAGTATACACTGAAACTATACTCAAAAGTAGTACACTGTCACTACTTAATGCTGCTGCAATATGCTGAACTAGTTGGTCTTGGGCAAACTGGTCAATCCGGTCTGTATAGCTCTCCAGTCCTTAAGTGCTTAAGGATTTGAGTAGATAAAGCTTAGTCCTGCTGAGCCAGCTGGTGTGGAGGAAGCTGGTTGGCTGGGTGTATCTGCCTTAGCCCTTAAAGTAGCAGTTCCCAACATTTTCCAGACAGGAACCCATTTTGACAATTTAGGAAGACTTGTTGACCCAAGGCAATTCAAAGACGGGCGATGGGGAGAAAAGCAGTGCCATTATTATCTAATTTTGCTCCTGAGGCAAGAATATAAAATTGGGCCCCCTCATGTTTATACATTCATAGTAATTATTTCATAGAAAAATGGAAAATACATTAATAATAATAAAATAACACTACATTTATTATAGGTTATTATTTTATTATAGTTGATCTGAGTTGTGGTGGGGGAAAGACCCTCTTCCCCAAACTGCTCCCCCCACATCTTAAACCCCACACTCAGAGGCTGGAGAGGCTGAGGTGAGTCACACTCAAGGAGCCTGAGGGGTTGGAGGTCTAGGGTGGAGTCACTCAAGAGGCTGGGGATCATATTCAGGGGATGGAGGGAGTTACAGTCGAGGGCTGGGAGGGGTCACACTCAGGCTGGAGGGGTTGCGGGGGGGTCACACTCAAGGGCTGGGGGGTGATACAAACAAAATAATAAAAACTGATAAACCAGTTCCATAGAACAGAAGTGGGGGATGAAAATTACTTACTGCAAGAGTCTGTTAAGTAGCTTGCCTGAGATGGGTATGAATATCGAAGGTGGAGAAGCTGTCTTTTGTAATCCATAATTGCTTCTCTGTTGATAGAGAGAGAGCTGCTGGAGGTGGCAGCATTAAGTATCTGCAAGTGGCTCCTTTAAAAGCCACATACAACTACCGTGCTGCTGGCAACCCTTAACAAATCTATTAGCGACCCATGTTTGGGTCCCGACCGATAGGTTGGGAATCCCTGCCTTAAATGCTTCAGTGCCTGGCACTGACTTGTAACAGGGAGGAAGCCGTGCTAGTCTATACACTATCAAAACAAAAAGCAGTCAAGTAGCACTTTAAAGACGAGCAAAAGAGTTTATTAGGTGAGCTTTCGTGGGACAGACCCACTTCTTCAGACCCTAGCCAGACCAGAACATAGCAAAATAAACTATTTTGCTCGTCTTTAAAGTGCTACTTGACTGCTTTTTGTTTTGGCACTGACTTGTGGAGCCAGTTGCAGCCCCAGGATGGCTGGCCGGCCGGCCATGACTGGAGAGAGCTGTTGTCAGCCTTAGAAGCTGAACTCCCCTGGGAGAACCTAAATGAAGATTTTTGAAATCTGCAGCAGCAGCAACATGCTTGATTATTTCCAATAGTCCATCCCCAGGTATTCAAAGGGCTTCACTTGGCTCATGAAATCTGAAATGCTACAGATTCCTAAAACAGTCACTGTGGGTTTATAAAAGTGTATTGATGTGTAACCTTGTATTGCCCATTTGTATTTTTATCTTCAGTCTACTTAATACTGAACATTCAAGTTACTTTATAAAATTGCGTCTGCAGCTTTTGGGATATGAACTTAGATATTAAGGAATAGTTACTGCCCTAGGAACTGTCTCAATAGACCCCCGAGGTTAGAAAAATGTTGCCTCCAGAAAAGCTTGGGAACCAGGAGACTATGTAGGCTGCCTCTAGCTGCAGGCTACAGAAGCAGTTTAAACTCTTGAAGCCTAATTTTTTTTTTTTTTAAATGTGCAATGAATGTTTCTCCTTTTTATGGTGTGTTTAATGACTCGGTGTATTCCTAGCCCTCACACATTTGCAGGGTAGACTTTCTTTAATGGCAGTGCCTGTTGCTGCTAGTGGTCTGGTAAGAAACACCACCCTGCACCCCAGAGTAAAGTCACGAGGCCACACATGTGCCCTTTGGGAGGAAACATGCTATATGTCTGTAGGAACCTAAGTGATTAATCACCAGAAGTGTTACCACTGGGATCCAATTGAATTCGGGACTATTACTACAGCTAATTGCAAGTGGAAAGGTGTAGGCTGCAGTTAATTGGTTCTAAGACAGTAAGTTTTTCTTCCTATTCATAAAGATTCACATTTTACCTTATTAGAACTCCTTTAGTCCTTTAGCGGAGCTCATTTTTCCTGAGGGCATTAAATAAATGCCCTGAGCACACCTTTTCCTCCTGTGTTCTGTGCTCAGAGTAGCCTGTGACCAGAAACTGGGCAATACAGGATTAGGCTGCCAGCAAGAGACCATTTATTTAATTAGAGCTTGTGATCCAAAAGCCAATCTCCAGAGCAGAAGAAAAGCAGGCAGACCAGAGGAAAGTGGAAAGGATGGGTAGCCACATTATGGGGAGAAAGGGTGAGCTGGCCTGCTTTGCAACTTACCTCCCCTTTTGTGCTTGTGCCATTTTCTCAACCTGCTAATGCAGATGCCATATAGATGGGGAAAGAACTGGAAAGTGGTGTTTTCTGTAAGTTGTGACTTGTGCAGCCACTCAGGAGAGATTCATATGCTGTGCAGTGGATCAGCAGAGTGCCCAGAGCTAGGGTTTATTTGTTTCCACTGTTGGTGCACATTGGCACATGTCTCAGCACATGTAACAAAACTTATTTCACACAGGTGGAAAAATGCACACATGGATGCACACTGCGGGAGGGGCAATAAATTTCTTGGTTGAAAGAGGAGAAAGGAGAAAATATAAAGGGGACTGAGAATGGATTTGGTTCCAGGGAAGAACAGTGTGCAGGGGAGACGTAAGGGCACAGAAACAGATGATATTGCACGTATAGCAGTGGCTTGACTCAAATGGAACTGTTCCTGCTTATACCAGGGCTGAGCCTCCCTCTCTTTTACTTTGTACCTGGATTTGTGCTAGATATCAAGTCTGAAGTTTTCCTTACTTTCTTCCTTTCAGTCCAGCTTTGCTCTAAAATTCATGCTTCCTTTGTGGGGCCCCAGTTCCTACACCTATTTTGTGTGCTATATAACTCAGTGTCCTTGGAATTAGTTTTCATTTGCTTTAGAAGCAAAGGATGAAGAATTCCAGCAAGTGCACTTGACATCAGTTTATTTAGCAGGTCAGGCTGGCTTCCTTCCTTATCTAACTGTAAAATTGAAAGGACCGTTGAAAAAAATTAGTTCTGGAGATTTATCCAGAATCCTCTTTTCATAAAGATAAACCTCTGGGAAAGAGGCTTTATTGCTTGGAGCTCACATGTCCTTAATTCAGACATGGGTTTGTTTTCCTTCCACGGTGCATCTTTGGTTGGGTTTTTGTTATTTGTTTTGGCACAAATAACTAGTGATTGCCCCAGTAGCTGTATTCAAGAACCACACTTACCCTTCAAAATCCCAGTCTAAATACTGGCACTCTTAGTACCCATGGTTTAGGGTCAAATCATGCCTGGCTCAGTGCACGTGGAGAGGGTAAAATAGGTCCTTTCTCAGGTAACTCCCTGCTTGGCAGACAGTACTGATTTAGTTGCAAGATCCTAGGGAGAATGGAAGCAGCCATTAGTGCTGCTAAGAAGGCCTAGATGGGGAAAGCAGAGCTCAGCCTGTGGGAAATTTTAGGTATACCAGTTCCCAGCTTTAGCAGGAGATATGAACATCTCCAGAGGTGCAGTGTGCCCCTGGTGTAGTGCCAATTCACATTGTCATTCCCAGTTTTCCCTTTAACATACACACCCTTCTGATAATAATATAATATAATGTAATATAATATAATATATAGTAAGAGCTGGTGGGAGAATGGGTTGTTGTCATTTTCAGCAGAAGACTCTTTAGATTAAAAATGTATAACTGAATACAAATGGTTTGGCTTGTCAATGACAAGACAATACTTTCCCCAGAGAGTGCTGAAAAGTGTTTTGATGGAAAATTGACCACCCTGAGATACATGTGCAATCGTGCACATGCATATTTGAAACTGTACAAGTATTTCATAGTTGGGCTTTATAAAGCTTTAAGCTTTTCCCGTAAACCGGGACACATTCACAAGCTGGTCTTCACATGGGAAACTCAGAATTTGACAGTTTGCCCCATGTTTAGCTCTTTCAAACATTTTTCAGGAATTCTGCTCCAATAATCCTTTTCCCGCTGTAATGCAAACCACAAACACACTTGGGATGGCCTAAGATTTCTGTTTCCTGAAACACCAGATTTTTTTTTTTCATTTTTTAAATTCTGTTTTCAAAATCCACTTTCAACGTACAAGATTCCAAATTGTTTCAACTGAATACCAGTTGACCGCTGAGAAAGTATGATACCAAATTTAAACAGTCGGATATCTTTAAACACCAGCAGCCCAAACTCCACAACAAGATGTTCCAATATGTACTCGTTTCCTGCTTTGGTGTCAATCACTGGTCAAGGCTATTTTAAATAGATTCAGATGCATAGATAAGCTAATAAGAAAGTAGACTGAAGACATTGGGAAGCTATCAAGATGTTTTATAGTAACTTGTTTTTCTCTGGTTTACATAGGGAGCTCATATGGCAGTGTTAATCCTGGTATTTCAGTATCATACTGTAAATACACAGATGTTAATAAATTAGATTCTTTCCTGTTGGTTTCATGAAGCATTAATTTGCCATGTGGAAATTCCTTTTCTTTCTCATCTATTATCTAAAGGAGATGCAAAATTAGTTCCATACTAAATGTTCACTAATGTAAATGCCACAACTGTTTATTACTCAGTTCATCAAAAAATACACTATTCCTGCTGGGGGGGAGGGAAACAGGCAACAGAGCTGCCAGGCCCCTGGGCAAGGTGAGGGGGGCAGCTCTATGCTCCTGGAAGGGGCAGGACCTCGGGCAGAAGAGGTGCAGCTGGGGTAGCCAGCCCTCAGTGCTGCCCGGACTGTGCCATGTCCCCACTCCAGCCATTAGCCCTGCCCAGGGTATGCTGCCTGAGGCCCTGGTAGCCATTTAAAGGGCCCAGGGCTCAGGCCACTGCTGTAGTGGTGTCAGGGAGCTCTGGGCCCTTCTGAATCACTGGGCCCCCACAGGGCATTTGCCCCCTTTGTTTCTCCCTCCTCCCCACACCCGCTCCCTTTTGGCAGACCTGATTCCCAGTTCCCTTTGTCTGTCTGCCTTTTCACTCTCAGTTCTCTTTTGCAACATAAAATATTGTGGAGCAGATTTAGGCTCCAGTGCCAATTGTTGTGCTTTGCTGAAAAGCAGCCAGCAAGCCAAATTGCCCAGGAAATTAGTTTGCCTGGGAAGTCTTTTGTGTAAAGGGAGTCCTTAAATTGTGCTGATGGAACATCACCCCATCCCTGATGGTCTGTGGAGGGAACATATCTGGAATGCGCTTGCACTTGCAACTGCTCTACTGTCCCTTCTGGGACATGGGAAGCTGAGCCTAAATTAGAAACCTCTATGCCATTTTTACTTATGTTCTCAACAGTCACTTGGAACAGGGGAGAACGGAGTTGGCTTGAGGTCCTCACCTCCTCAGTTCTGCACAAAGCTCTAAGAATCAAGTCCTTCCCCTAGAATGTTATCAATAACTTTTTCCCAAGTTACTGATATTGACACTCACAGGCACCTTTAAAAAATCTTTTGTTTTTTTAAGGAAATAATTCTGCTTATAACATTATCTTGGTTTTCACCTTTTTTCAGTTATTGAAGATATTGACATGGGAATTCAATCTATTGTTTTCAAATACCTTTTACTATGTGTAATTATTTATACGTGTGCAAACTAAGTATAAAATGCTACCATTCTAATTTGGTAGGATTTTTCCATTCACTTGCATTGGTGTAAGTGACTACAAAACAGACAGGGCCAGAGAGAGCAGGTCTTGGTTCTTACTTACCTGAAATCATCATTTGGTCTTGTGACAAATTCGTGTCCGTAACAGTCATTATTGATGCTACAGTACTATGACTTTATATAAATGTAAATGTGGAGTAACTCTGGTTTACATCAGTGTATCTGAGATCAGAATCTAGCCACAAGATTGCATGGCTAGGCCAATATCCACAGCGTTTTAAAAGAAAAGTCCTGATCTTGCATTATCCAGTGTGCTGGTATGAGGGGAAACCCAAGCCAGCACAGTGGTCTACCTGTCTTTTAGACAGTGTAGAATTAGACCTAAATAGACCTTTACCAAAATTTTACCATGAGTCATTGACTGCTTTGTGATCTGCGTCTTTTTCTAATTGTGTGGGTGTGCCCCTGTAAGAGTACTGTGACCAAAGGTGAGATGAAGATATGTAATCCCCGTGGTATGTCACCTGAACAGAAATTCTACCTATATGCTTTCAGAAATGGTGAAATGTTCATCCGATTGTCATCCATCCTATATTCATCACCTAATTTATCACAGAGCCATAAAGTGGCTTCCAGCTGTAGATGTTACGGATCCTGGAAGAGTTCTTTCATGAAAACCTGGAATTCCCACAATGCTGCCTCTTCATCTCCTGTCACATTTGGGACCTTTGGATTTAATTTTCTTTTTTCAGCACATTCATCCAAATTCTTCCTTCATTTGGGAACCAAAGGGCTAGTGGGTTTTGATCGGCTTCTTTGAGTACAGAACTGATGTTATGTGACATCCAGACACAGTAGATTTCAGAAGTAAATGACTGATGTAACGTGCTGGAACTGTGCCTTGTTCTCACCAACATAGTCAGAATTCAGAATGCTCTTGGGAGCATTTTCTCTTGGAGTTTTAATACTTTTCACCGTAAGTGAGGCACTGGGTACTTTTTCATGGCCTTCCGGCAATATGTTACATTTCAGGAACTTTGGCTGAAACTTGGTCAGAAAGGATGTATGTGTGATATTTGCAGTCATGTATTTTCCTTTCTGGGGTGACAGTTTGTCCACTCTCACTTGCGTTACTATGATGGCCATGTGCCTGACCCGCAGATGTGCTAAGAGTTAATACCACTAGATATGTCACTGCCTTGTACTTTATGTAGCCTTTTGTACTTCTGCAAAGTGGACATCAACCTCTGCCAAATGCCACATTTTATTCCCACTTTGAAAAAGTGTAAAAGATTACATTAGGCACAAGACTATGGCATGTATCCTATACTTTGTAGCTGGTATCTGAGAAGTCGCAGTTGACTATGAGATGGTAACCACTGTTCACTGTTTAGAATAATGGCATTCCTAACCCATCTTGTTTCTCTTTTAGCTTACTGTATACTTGTCAGGACTATAAGCTTTTGATTATGATCTAAAATTCTTCAAGGGAAAGAAATCAAGACAAGAAAGGGAAATTAGTCACAAGCGGGTTAATACTTCTAATTATTAAACATTTGTATTCATTTACTTGCAGATACTTCCTCAAAGAAAGAAGTTCGTCACTGAAAGCATATGAGCTAGAGAAGTGCAGATGACTTACACATGCTCCTGTACTCTGAAAGACTGGGAGGCAGTGGAATATTTCCTCGTAACTTATTTTTGCTTATAGCCCCTTATCTCTCCAGTGCATGTTATTTGTACCTGGTGAAATCCCTGTGTGGTTGTGGTGGTGATGGAGACACAGATCCCTCGCAAAGATCCACAATAACTGATTCAATTATCTGAGGAAACACCACTACCCCTCTTCCTTTTGTGAAAGATGCAATCTATGCTGGCTACAGGGGCCTATAGCAAGTTTCTGTGGTACAATATTGTAACGACTGCTGGGGATTAAGAGGACATTGCATCTGATTTGAATATACAATATAAAACCACATTAATATTGTGATCTTTGTAAGAATCACAATCCATTTTATTTAAGTTCTGAAAATTATTGGTTGTGCCATTTTGAATTCTGCACTCACTTCTCTGCATATATATTTATTGGAAGGATAGGAGTTATTCAGAGAATTGACTGTCTACGACTCTGTGTTTGTACAGTGTTTCCTAGAAAAGGGCCCCATTTGTATTTGGTCCTTTGGCGCTTCTGTAATAAATGTGATTATTATTAATAATAAGTTGACTGAAGAAAATGGCAGTCTTACTTTTTCCACAATATTTGCATAATAACTGTAATTAATTGTGTTGCACCTTGTTGCTTTTCCACAATAGACACTGAACCTGCTTCTATTTAAGTCACGGCCAATTTGTCCATTGATTTCCATACCAGAAAGCTTGGGCCTGAAGAATATGGTCATAATTTGATGTTTGTATATGTATTTGTGTGAATGGAAATATTCCACTGATTTTATATTGATAGTGAAAAATAAGTTTCTACTTCTGGAGGATTTCTAATAATAATGCTAAACATAATTGTCTGGCCTTTCATTTGATAACACCATTATGTTTTAGCTCAAATAGTTCTCTTTAAACCATGAAACTTTAGGAAAGCTTAAGAAACACTTTAGATGTTTGGCAAATACTGCATGATATAACCTGTTCATAGTATAACTGCTCTTTCCCTTCATATATGTAGTTAGGACTATTCTTCCAGCGATTCTGCTAGAGCCTGTTGGGGCAGTGGATTACGCAGGGGTAAGTCTTGTGCTTTAAACAGTAGGTCACAGGGAACATGTAATGTAATTTCTTGATAAATCAGTAGAAATTTGAGTATGAATCTAATTTAACACTGCACCTTCCTAAATTGTACCAAGGCAGAGTTTTCAAGTGGACCTACCAGCCCTCACAGCCATATACAGAGTAATTCCCACATTAATAACAATCCATTTCAATTCCCACTAATGTACAAAGACTTTTGCATTATAATAACATCCAAGGATTAAATGTTTTCAGCATTTAAATTCAGACCCAATGGAAGACAATCCCTGGGAAAGGATTTCTCTGCAAATTAAATTAATTCCCCCAACCACTTTGTTTTTTTGCATTTAAGGCGACAAATCCCGCCCTATTTGGTCACGCAGACCAAGAGGAACATGACCAAAATCCTAAATTAACCATTCTCTGGAGAATGACTATTTTATCGTGATTTTTTGTAGGAGCCAAAGTTGCATGGCAACTTGTCTATGGCATAAAAGCCCAAGTGTCCATTCAAGCCAGAGATGAGTTCTATTTCTGCATGGATATGAAGCTGGCTTACAGACACTGTAGCAGCAGATAATTTAACTACCAGACAACTCCTGATTAATGATTTGGCTAATAAGGGTGAGATCATGGAAAATGCTAATGCAATGCTTTAGGAAAATCCAATTATAATGTAACCTAATTCAATTCAGACTCTCAGCAGGTGACCAATGTTGTGAGAAGAATACCCCACGCTCAGCTGTAGTGAATGTTCAAAACAGACAAGCTTCTGTATATCTGCTGTTACAGGCAACAAACCCCCATTTCATTCACATCAGCCCTTCTGCTGCTCAACTAACTATGAAGATTGTGTCTTCTGTTTGTGAAACTTAACTGGTTACATAGTTTGAGGAACCATTATCTGGCCTAAGCAGAGATGACTCAACATGAGTCATTCACATCAAGAAAACAGACTGAGAGAGGTAGCTGTGTTAGTCTGTATCTTCACAAAACAAAAAAGCAGTCCTGTAGAACCTTAAAGAGTAACAATATTGTTTGTTAGGTGATGAGTGTTCGTGGGACAGACCCATATCTTCAGATCTTGAGACTGTTCCACAAAAACTCATCACCTCACAAACAATACTGTTAGTCTGTAAGGTGCTTCAGAACTGCTTTTTTGTTTTACAAAAACAGAGTTGGTGGTGTTAAATATATATTTTTTCTTCATATGGACACAGGGATTTTTAATGGTTGGTTGGCTAGGGCCTGATTCTGTAAACATTTACTTGCACATATCCCAATGAAGCTAATTGAGAGGCTTTGTTTCTAATATGGTGTGAGTGGAAGAAAGACTCACTGTACCTTTTTATATGGTGCTATTCATCTTCCCCAAATCGAGACACTACCTTCTCTCTGAGTTAGTGTTTTCACATTAGAAGAGCACACACTAAAGAACTGGTTTTTCTGCTGGACAGACTATCGGGTGGGAGGTAGGAGTGTGCATGTGGCAATCGGAGTAACCCTATTGTGAGTCATTTCTTCAGAATGGCTCCAGTTCCAGTCTTTTGTCCAGTCTGAATAAGGGAGTTTCTCTCACTGTTTTTGGAAGATTGTTCCACCTTGTATCAGATCTTCTGTTATTCCCCTACCTTCAGTAAATATTTTTCTTGCTCAAATATCAGCCCATTTCTCCTTTTTAACCTTCCCATTTTGTTTTCTCCAACTTATACACTACTGCAGTACAAATCAGGGGGACCGAATATGTGGCATACTTTTGTGGCAAGCTGGCTTTGGAGCTGTTTAAAGTTTGGGAGTGTTGGAATAAATTCTAGAGAGAGGCAATCGATAGGCAGGATAAGTCAAGCAGTCATTGTTGACATACGATGATGAATAATCACGAAGTCCCTTTTTCCCCCCATACTGAGCCAGAAACTTTCTTAGAATAAGAAAATGAGTATTTATTATCCCTAAAATGCTTGCCTGTCTCTGTTTCACTGCAAGGCTGCTACCTTACAACCTATCTGAGCCCCATCACACCTCCCATCCTGCTTCAGACTTGAAGAAATAGTACAGACATTTCCAAAAGGCAGATAATAAATACAGCATACCACATAGCCAAGGGATAAACTGCAGAGCCCTCAAAACCCACATATTCAATATGTATTCTATAGAACATTCTATATTTGAATACCTTTTGATGTAGTTACAAGTTTCCTGGGCATAAATTAGTGATGGCTGTATATATTACTGAATAATTTCCAGCTTTCACTTCAGACCAGTGGTCCTTTGAGAGCCACCTGGTGGTCCTGGCTACCCAGAAGAGATTCAGGTCCTGTCCAGCTGATTAGCAGAGTGCCCAGAGCTGGGCAGCATGTGTTTCTGTTGGCGGTGCATGCTTTGCTGCACGTAACAATTGATTCTGACCCATGGATGGAAAGAATTATAGGGAACGCTGCTTCAGACCATCCTATACTTTAGGGATGAAGAAAATATCTTTGTCGGGTTAATTAAAAGAAAAAGGTGGGAGCTGTTTGAAGTTGCTGGGAAGTTTTGAGTACTAGAACAAATGTTTGGAGATCTGGATTAATGAGAAGGACAAGGTAGTGAAAGGTATCTGATATGTTCAGCTTGTCTCATGGATGTGTACATAGTAATGCAGATATGACAACCTACATGTGCAATTCCGTAAATATAAACGGCTGTCCCAGGAGCAGGTGGGGAGTGGTGGGTTGGGGGCCTATGCAGGGAATCCTCCCTGGTCTGGAAAAGTTTCTCGTTCAGGACCGGTGAGGTCCTGACCATTCTGGGCCAGGATGGTGCAACCTGTAGAAGCATGAAAGGCCATGTAAAAACTTTAGTGTAAGCGTTAGCAAGTTTGCTATCACACAAATGCCATTTATGATCCACTAAAGCTCAGCGTCCCTAGCTCCTGTTTGTCTTACCTTGATAAGCTGCAGGTTGCATTGGCAACCCCACCCCTCACATCACCAGGCACTGCATTTCTGCTTTGTTTGATATAATCCCCAACATTTAAAAATTCCTGTGAGATATATTTAAACCAGAGTTCAGTATTTTAACTTTACAAAACAGAGGTTTTTTCCTTCCCTTGCTGTAATGGTAAGCAGTGCCTCTCTGATTTTCAGATGCAATTTGAAAGGCGTATAAGACACCATAGCAAAGTAATGTATTTTGTTGATTAATAAAACATACTCCCTCATAAGTCTGGGTGCTGGTTAATTCTGTGTTTTCACTTACAGCAGCCGTTGCCTCTGTTTCTTCTCCACCTGCTCCACAAAGGGAGAACACCCAGGTGCTTCCTGTTATGGGGGTTGCTCATGGGAGAGTAATGGGCCCTGGCTAGTTACAGATTATGAAACAAAGCTTGTGGGGAAACTTGTGTGTATGGCGATGGAGACGTTAGACAAATGAAGGCAAACATATTAGGTGTGTAGTGAAACGCATTTATTAAAGCAAGAGATCAGCCAGTATGTGACATGAGATGTGGGTTTGAAAATATGGATCAGAATTTTGTTGGCCCAATAAAAGGCAAGCGAATAGATTTGGCTACCCAGCTCTTCCAGGACTCATAGGGTTGATGGCATTTCCTGGAGCTGATGGAAATGTACTTGGGCTGGGAGAAGGGTGATGTGATTCACTAGAAAGAAGGCTGCAGGGTACCCTGATAAAAGGATAGGTTACATCCCAGGTGCCCTCTAATCTTTTCCATGCATGAGTAGAATAAATTTTATGTGCACCAAGGCCTGTGTGGATGTGCACCACTCATAGAAACACCTGCTGCCAGCTGTGGGCGCTCTGCCAATCAGCCGGGCAACACCTGGATCTCTCCTGAGCAGATGCCCTAGCACTCATCTTACAGCAAACACTGGTTATGTCTCTGAGGGAAGAATAAATCTGCTTTTTGGCACATCTGTCACCAGTCTCTGATATCACTCTGTGACTCTACTGGGTTAGTTGGGGCAGAAAAGGAGCTGTCAGAGAAATGTATTGGGAGGCAATTTCTGGTGCTCTTTTTGTGTGCACAGTGGACCTGATCAATGGCTCATAGTGCCGTAAAGTGAGTTAATCCATTCAAGACAGCAGCATTACACTGGTGTATCTGCTGAGAGAGCTGCTGCTGGTATCCAGCCAACCCCCACAGGTCACCACTGGCAGTGTCAGTGGCTTTATTTAAAGCCACAGTATCCCCCTAAGCATAGGCAAACTGGTATGGAGTTCATGACGGTTTCCCTAAGACTAGAACTTGACCTGAACTGAATGCGTTTGGTGGTTAAAGTTCAGGTAACAGCTAACAAAAATATTCATGTTTGCTGAGTCAGTCCTTGTGTGTCCTGGAAGCTGCGATACTGAAAAACACCCTGAGAAACAGTATTTGTCAGACTTTCTGAACTGACCAGAAACTGGAGGTACTAGAAATATTGCTAGAAAGCTTGTAATACTTCAGGCAAAGTTCAGATGAGTGTTTGAAGTTTTAAGTGCCATCCAAACTTAACCTGAAGGTTTATTGATCAGGAGCTGTCTGAATAACACAATAACAATGCTATTTATTATGGCTCCCATTTGAAATTGAAGGTGTGAACTTGAATGGTTAGTGTGTGTGTACACACACACATGAGAGAGAGAGAGATGGAAATTACAACTCCAGCACCAGTGTAGACATACTGTGAATCTGCAGATCAAAATAATGGTCCATATCACAGTCATACATGTGGTACAGGTTGAACCTCTGTAATCCAGCATCCTTGAGGCCTGAGGGGTGCCAGCTGAATTTACTGGATCATAGGAGGTCAGTGTTGTCTAGCACGTTACTGACACTTTCACTGCTTACTAAGCTCTTAAAAGACATTTAGGGTAAATTACAGCTAAAGAACATCACCGAACACTGAGAGCCAGGACTGGTGGCTGGAAACAAACTTTATGGGACCACAGGAAATGTGGCCACACCCATAATAAGTGGCCATCTGGCTAACTAAAATCATGTCAGATGACAGATATTGCTGGATGAGAGTGTCCTGGATTAGAGAGGTTCAAGCTATATATGCATCTATACGGAGAAAAACAGATGCTCGGATAGCATTGTTAATTCCACAGCAGTCAGTTGACTTACACCAGGAATTAATCTGACCCAAGTGTGGAAGATGTGTGACTAGCCCAACCACATTCTCTCTCTCTAGTGCTTAATGCCAACAATTTAAATAGCAGCTCTGTTAAATATTTCACTGTGGAAAATCTCTGCAGTGGCAGCCAAGTGTTAGGAGCAGAGTATTTAGTGGTGCAGGAACAATTTGTGGAGTGGGCTTTCTGGAACGCACTCCCTTCACCTCTGTTCACCTGCACCATCAGCCCAGGGAACCTGGGCCAGCAGCTGTGACCCTGCATGTGGAGGCAACAGCCAGGACTCAGCAGTGGAACCAGTGGCTGAGCACCAGAGATGGCAGCTGAACGGGACCCCTTGGCCAAGCCCGTGTGTGGGGGGATGGTAGCTGAGTGGGACCCAAGGCTGGAATTGGAATCCCTGGGCATCAGTGGGCTAGGTGACCAGGACCCTGAGTAGCAGAGGGGGCAGAGATGGTAGCCAAGAACCTGGAGACCAGGGGCTTATGGCTGGGATACCTCCTGCACCCCTCTTTCTCATGTCTATGAGAGTACTAGTGCTATGTATCTATTTTAGCCTGATAGACAATTAATTTGGGATATGTTTCTGACAAAACAGTCTCCAGGATCAGAATATCCTGTTAACCAGGGTTGTGTATTAACATATCTGTTCAGTCATAAAAATACATATTGCCAGAAAAGTGCTAATTAATCGGAATGTGCTATAAATTTAATAAGTGCTCCCATGGAGAGGCTTTGAGGGGGCTACTAGTGACAAAATTTCTGTCCATTCCCCATGTTCCACAGACGCTTATGACACTGCCCAGTTTTCTCCTTTGGCCCAAGTCTTTTACTTTGTAGTCACAACAAACCATCCCTTTGCGTTTGGAGAGTCAATTGAGAGCTGTGAGACGTAGAATTCCCATGTGCAGGGGGCTTGGAATGCTATTGCTAGGCTGACAAGAATCCTTTTCCCCCCCAAATAATTGAACCCTGATTAATAAACGTTTTCTCTTCAGTGAGCAAAAACTTTGAAGCCATAAAGCCCTTGCAACCCATTTGTAGTCCAGCATTACCATTAAAGCACAGATAAGACACACACAGGAAAAGCAAACAAAAAGCTTTCTGTGGTGGCGAGGGTGCGGGGTGCTGGTAGGAAGGTGAAATTCCCCGCAGCTTTCAACTTTTCAGTGAAACAAATCCATGTTATGAAAATCTAATTAGCGCTGCAGCTCCAGCTAGTTTCTCTCCACCACTGTGAGGCTGGGTATTTTTAATAGCCTGCCTTACTTTTGAGCATACTGGGTCTTTCCATGAGCATCAAAAGAAATTGACAAACACATAGTGTACATTGATTCGTACAAATTAGATATGTCAATACTGTGCATGCTATTTATCATACATATGGCCTTCAGGACCACCAAATAAATGGTATTTGTTTTGGCTAACCTTGGTTTAGACTGGGCTGAGCAAACTTTTTACAGCAGGCCCCACTTTTCGTCCCTGCAATTAGCAGCTGCCCGGCCCCGCCCCGCACCCCAACCTGTCCAATGTAATCCAAACTGACAGAAATTTCAGTTATGTTCACATGAGAAGAAATCTCTTGGCATGTATAAGAATATATGTAGAATGTAAAAAACTAGTAATCGATGAATAAACACATAAAAACAGTAACATATTACAACATTTTTAATGAGATGGTAACAGAGAGGGAGCCATGCTAGTCTATACACTATCAAAACAAAAAGCAGTCAAGTAGCACTTTAAAGACTAGCAAAGTAGTTTATTAGGTGAGCTTTCGTGGGACAGACCCACTTTTTGTTTTAATGCGATGGATGAGCCTGACAGCCAGCAGCCAATCATATTGCACCCCCCCCGCAAAAATTTCACACACCCATGAGTGGGACTGCCCCCCAACTTTGCTCACCCTGGTTTAGACTATTTAGGTAAGCCTATACATTTCTATTGAAGGGATATTAATTTCTACTAAACTCTATAAACTATTTTAAAGATTTGTATTGCTTAGTCTCCTAGGTTATGTCTACACAGCAGCCTTTTTTCCAAAATAGGCTAGTCTGGAATAGTTTATTTTGAAATAACATTGCTGCACACAAAAAAAGCATTTCAAAATAGCATTTTGCTATTTTGAAATACGTTGTCTAAATGCTTATACTCTGACTACACTGCCCCGCCCTTTAGGCTCTATGTCTTTAGCTGCATTGCCCCTCCCTTTCGGCAGGGGCATGCAAATACAGCCAACTGGAAATGCAAATGAGATGCAGATTTAAATATCTTGTGCCTCATTTGCATACTTGCACGGGATCGCTAGTCTGAAAGAGCTGATTTCAAAAGCCAAAGCAGCCATGTAGACAGCGTTCCTGCATGAGGAAACCCCGCTTTCGAAAGAACTCTGCTTCCTGAAAAAAAAATTAGGTAGAAGGGTGGTTTCAAAAGAGGGGTTTCCTTTTGAATAAACCCCTTCTACGTGGCTGTTTTGGCTTTCAGAATCAGCTCTTCTGGAATCAAGATTCTGCGTGACTATGCAAATAAGGTGTGAGATATTTCAATCTGCAGCTCGTTTGCATTTACAATCTGCCACATTTGCATGCCCCTTCCGAAAGGGAGGGGGAGTGTAGTCACAGACATAGATCCTATTTCAAAACAGAGTTGGTCATTGAACCCACTCAGAACATGACTCACATTTTCTGAAAATGCCCTTAGCTCTTCAGGGCCAGTAAAACCTAGTCCAAATAAGTTCCTGGGTTCTCTCCATGCCCAAATGTTCAATAGTAACAGAGAGGAAGCCGTGCTAGTCTATACACTAGCAAAACAAAAAGCAGTCAAGTAGCACTTTAAAGACTAGCAAAATAGTTTATTGGGTGAGCTTTCGTGGGACAGACCCACTTCTTCAGACCATAGCCAGACCAGAACAGACTCAATATTTAAGGCACAGAGAACCAAAAACAGTAAGCAAGGAAGACAAATCAGAAAAAGATAATCAAGGTGAGCAAATCAGAGAGTGGAGGGGTTGGGGGGTAGGTCAAGAATTAGATTAAGCCAAGTATGCAAGTATGATTAAGTCAGACTATGAACAGGAGGCAGCCAGACAACTCTCCAGCACCAAATTTTACAGAACTCTCTCCGCTGATCCCCCTTTGGAATTCCAAAGGAAATTACAACAACTACCGAAGGAACTCCCTGCTGCTTCTCGGGACCTCATTCACTCAGACACACCATCTGAGCCGCAGCCTGGATTATTCTATTTACTTCCCAAAATCCACAAACCTGGAAACCCTGCACGCCCTATCATTTCAGGTATTGGCACCCTTACCACCGGACTATCCAGTTACATGGACTCCCTCCTCAAACCCTATGCCACCAACACTCCCAGCTATATCCGAGATACCACCAACCTCCTGAGGAAATTACAAAACATTGGAAAAGTTCCTAATAACGCCATCCTTGCCACAATGGATGTAGAGGCTCTGTACACTAATAGGCCACAAAAAGACAGATTACAAGCAATCAGGAATACCATCCCTGATGCCACCACAGCCAATCTGGTGTCTGACCTCTGTAACTTTGTTCTCACACACAATCATTTCCGATTTGGGGACAGTTTATACCTCCAGATTAGTGGAACTGCTATGGGCACCCGCATGGCCCCACAATATGCTAATATATTTATGGCTGACCTGGAACAACGATTCCTCAGCTCTCGTCCCCTATTACCCCTCCTCTACTTAAGATATATTGATGACATCTTTATGATTTGGACCCCTGGTACAGAGACTCTAGAAGAATTCCACAGAGACTTTAACAATCTACACCCCATCATCAACTTATGCCTCGATTACAACATGCAAGAGATACATTTCCTGGACAGTACAGTACTAATCAAGGTTGGCCTGATCAGTACCACACTGTACCAAAAACCTACTGAGCGCTATACTTACCTACACCCTTCTAGTTTCCATCCTGCACACATGACTAGATCCATTGTTTACAGTCAAGCTCTTAGATACAATCGCATTTGCTCTGATCCAATGGACGGAGACCAAAAACTACAAGATCTTTACCAAATATTCATAAACCTGAATTACCCACAAGGAAAAGCAAAAAACAAATCGACAAGGCCAGACGAATACCCAGAGACCAGCTACTCCAAGATCGGCCCAGAAAAGCCAAGAACAGAACACCACCGGTCATCACCTACAGCCCCCAACTCAGACCACTGCAACAAATTATTAAAGACCTACAACCTATCCTTAATCAGGATGCCACACTCCAGAAGGCCCTGGGTGACATGCCTGTTCTCTCCTACAGAAAACCTCCCAACCTTATGAGGATCCTCACTAACAGCCACAGTCTATACCCCAGGAATACCAGTCCTGGAACCTTTCCCTGCAACAAAGCCCACTGCCAGCTTTGTCCACATATCATTCTCACAGAATCACGGGCACTTTCTCATGCTCTTCTACTAATATCATATATGCCATCATGTGCCAACAATGCCCAGATGCTTTGTATATTGGATAGACTTCTAACTCCCTTAGACAAAGGGTTAATGGGCACAAAACAGACATCAAAACACTCCAGATCCACAAACCAGTTAGTCAACATTTTAATGGAATGGGGCATTCTATTAATGACCTAAAGGTATGTGTGTTACTGAAAAAGAACTTTCCCACCGTTCTTCAAAGGGAAGCAGCCGAGCTGGCTTTTACATTCAAATTCGGCACATTAACACATGGTTTAAACCGGGACGGGAACTTTCTGAGTCACCATAGGGGCTCATCTGCATACTTGGCTTAATCTTATTCTTGACCTCCCCCCCCCCACCCCTCCACTCTCTGATTTGCTCACCTTGATTATCTTTTACTGATTAGTCCTCCTTGCTTACTGTTTTGTTCTCTGTGCCTTAAATATTGAGTCTGGTCTGGTCTGGCTATGGTCTGAAGAGGTGGGTCTGTCCCATGAAAGCTCACCTAATAAACTATTTTGCTAGTCTGTAAAGTGCTACTTGACTGCTTTTTGCTTCCAAATGTTCAAGTTAGTCATACAGGGCTTTCAGGGTAAGAGCTCTCTGCTTTTTCTTGGCTGCCCTAGTGGCATAATTTTTCACAGATCTGCCATAGCAGCCACTAAATCATAGAAAGGTGTTGAGGTCTGTGTAATTTTGTAGGCATGGCCATGTAAGTATGTGCCTCTATTTTATCAGAATCTGTACCTATAATTTTTTAAGACAATACGATCCTCCTTTTTGACTGATTTCCAGCAGAACTGGCATTTATCAGTTCATCGCTTCTGTCTGTAAGTTTTGAACTAGTCTAATGCTTTTGGAAATATTTCTTCATTTTTCTCCGGAGTTGTTCCAAATGCAATCAGGATATCCAAACTAATATGTGTAGCAAATTCACATCTCCTGGAATTTTCTTTGTGTAATGTTAAACATGGCAGGTGCTTCAGACATGCATTGAACTTGATAGAAATCCTAGAGGCAGATGAATGTTCTCTTCTCTTTATCATCTTTTCTTACCTGCTGAAAAAAATCTTTTTCAGAACAGTCAAAGTCCAAACAAGCACTCCTGACCTAACACACATGATGGATTCAGTAATACCAGGTAAGTACTGAACTCCACAGAAGTTGGTTAGAAGCTGCATCACCCCATTAGTGATTCTAGGACATGTTCTTCAGGGAAGCAAGCCTGGTAATTATATCTGTGAAGAGATGCAACATGTTCTCAGCTCTGTGGTCAGATGCCTCATTGCTGGTGTTAGGAGGGCTATAGCCATCCCTCCTTTCTGTCCATTGCAAGATTATTAGTGCTACAGGGGTACGAGCAGGGAGCTGTATAATAACGCACGGGAGCTCAAGATCTGCAGTTGTGTCTGCCCCTGACTGGACAACTGGAAAGCTCCTTGTACTTTCCCACAGTCTGCCCCCTCCCCATTCCTCTCCGCATGCCCATATGCAGACGACCCATACTCAGACCCTGGATGTGATGGCAGAATACAGGCCTCTGGGTACTAACTGAGCTGCAAGGAAAGAAGTAAACTTCAGATCCCACTTTTGCTGGGACGGAAGCTCTCATTCTTATATTACATTGATTCAGTAAGAGTCTGAATCAGAGCCAGCCCTTGCCCCCTAACTTGATGTACAGTAGAACCTCAGGTCTCGTCTGCATTAAATGCTCACCATTGATCCTCCCACAGCAAAAAGCATAGCTGAAGCTGATATACTCACTGTGGCTTCTTCCCCACAGTAAGGTTGGCTGGGACTGCTCTCCTGACAACTCTGACTTCTCTTCTCATCCTGGTGTAGTACTGAAACTGACGATAGAGAGATCGATTTATCTTATCTAAGGACAGGAAATAAATTCATAGCTGCTGGATCGATTACTGAAGTGTCAATCCACCATGTAGTGGAGGCAAGTCCTCACACTTATAAACAGTTCAGGAACAGAGATTGTTTGTAACTCTGAAAAAAACATTGTGGCTGTTTTCCTAAAAGTTTATGGCTGAACATTAGTTTAATACGTCTCTGAAACTTTACAATGTAGAAGAAAAATGTTGTTTTTACCATTTTAACATAAATAAAAGAAGCAGAGAAACACCTTTAACGTGTCAAGTTTTAAAAACTTTTCTTTATTTTTAGTAGTTTACATATGACACAGTACTGTACTATATTTTATTTTGCCTTTGCTGCTGCCTGATTTCATACTTGCAGTTCCAAATGAGGTGTGTGTCAGTAACTTTGAGGTCCTACTGTACCTGGAAATTGTTAGAGCCCATCTCTTCTTTCCATTATTTTTGTTTTAAAGGACATTTGTTGCAGGGAGAAGATGAGAAGCTCTCAAAGCTCTTGGAAAATGTAACCAAGCAAAGTCTTTTGTTACAGAGGAAAACTGGGCCTGAGTTTTGAGTTATAAAGATTTTCTTTTACTTCAAATTCCCTCACAGTCTGTGATGTAGTCTTTCCCCCACCCTTGCTCTCACAGGGTTAAGGCAGGCCAGAGGGGCCAATTAGCCTATTAGGCAGCAAGCTGGGGGCATTATTAAGAGAGCAAGAGAAGCCTTAATTAGATGAAAATCATCTGTGCAGGAGCAGGTGGGGCCTATATAAGCCAGGAAGCTGGCAACAGATGGAACTGCTGGGAAAGGCTATAGCTGTTCACTGGAAAGAGTGAGGAGTGTTCAGAGGCTGCAGAAATGTGTAGGCTGCAGATGCTTACTGGGAGGAAGGAGCAGTAAAGGTGGTAGACCCACAGGAGGAAGGGAAAGCAGGTAGGTTAGTAAACAGCTCAGGGAAATAGAGCAAGGTAGAGGTTAGAACAGCCCTGGTGTGCTGATTAGAATATTCCAGAACCTGTTGAAAGGGCAGGCCTGGGAACCCCAACTCCAACTGGGGCAGTATGTAGGCAAGACTGCCTCAGCCTGCTTGGGGGAAAAGGTGCTTCGTTCCCTCCTCTCTTCCACAGAAAGGTTAAACCACAGTTGTGACTTGGCCAGAGGGCTGAGTTATAAAGAGGCTACAGCAGCTCCTGGAGCAAGAGAGGCACTGCAGAGGGAAGTAGGACAAATATGGCCTGCAAACCCCAGGGAGATACTTCCACCTGGTAAGCTATTCCCCTGGGTGTCCAGGATGCGGTGCCATCACTGTACACCACTCTGTCACACAGCAATGCAGGGCAGCTCTTTGAATCTGCAGATGGGAGTCCTTTACGCGTATGTATCTTACAGAGCTGGAAGGGACCTTGAGAGGTCATTGAGTCCAGTCCCCTGCAGTCTCAGTAGGGCCAAGCACCCTCCCTGACAAGCTCTAGATGACCACCTCAAGGACCTGGATTCAGCAGGCCAATTCTAAAACCACTTTGATGTGGGTGAGGAACCTTACTGCTATGAGATGCATGGCTGCTGCTGGTGAGCCTAAGAGCACTTCCAAGCCGTCACAAAGAGGACAGCTCAACATTTTAAGGGCTGGTGAGGCCTGGTGTTTGGTTTATTAGGTTAGTTCTCCTTTGCAAAGCTTTTGTATGGCCCCCAGTGTGCCTGCATGGACTCTAATTCAGGGACTCATGAAAATTCTTTTCTGCGTACCTCTACATTAAACCAGTTTCTTTGTGATATCCCAACATTTAATCAATCAATCAATCATGCTGATAATGTTCAGGCCTAGTGGTGTTTACAATATACAAATATTGGGTCTGTTTGCTGGGCATGAGTGGTCAGCCAGCAGAGTGATCAGCAGGCAAACTGATTAGGCATGAAAAATAGCGTGACTGGCCTACCCAAAAATGCAGCCAATGGTTCGGCTTAAAGTAACCCGTCTTTAAATAGAGGATACCAGTTTTTCTGGGCTTTTAGTTCAGTGATTCTCCCTCTCCCATTTATGTGGTTTACTTGATTTTTCTGTGCTCCTGCAACTGGTATTGTAAAAGTGGGAGGAAGGATTTAATAACTTTACCCAGTCCATTCCTTGCTGGCATTTAGGACTCTGGTCATAAGCTTGTCAGTGTAGGCTTCCTAACATCTTTAGGAATAACCATGGGTACTCAATAAGATCACATACATACCTGCAGTTACTACTTCAGATTTCTCTGCTAGCTGCCCATCTTACAGCAATCCTCATTTTCTTATTGGGATTTCCAATGAACTCTATTTTGAATGTCCTCTGGTGTGCTGTGATTTCGCCAGAGAAGTCTAAATAGAATTTCTCTTGTTCTTTATAAAACATTGGTAGTGTGACTTTCCCATGTTAATGTGTACTAACTGTGCACAAGCACGCAAAGCCTGCTTATATGCATCTTGTTGCTCTGGGTGGTTTCTGATGCCTTGTATAACATAGAACAGGTGTTCTTAAACTTCATTGCACACAATCCTTTACTGACAACAAAAATTACTTTACAGCCCTAGGAGGGGAAGACTGAAGGCTGAGCTCACCCAAGCCCCCCTGCCCTCTGGTGAAGCAGGGGCAAAACCCAAACTCCACTGCTTCAGCTCCAGTCATGGGGCTTGCAGCTTGAGTCCTGAAGCTCTCAGGCTTTGGCTTCACTCCCAGCAAATTTTAGCTAGCGCTGGTGACCCCATTCAAAGGGGGTTGTGACCCACTTTGCGGTTCTGATGCACGGTTTGAGAACTGTTCACAGTGAGCTCAGCTAGAGGGCTTTGAAAATGGTTTAAAAGTTACAACTCAATTCCTAAAGGCTACATTGTGTAACCAAGAAAAGATTTCTGGTGGGTCCCCATGGAGTCTAATTTTTCCAGTTTTCACATAATTGCATATCTTTAGATTTCCGTGTGTACCCAAATACAGTGTAGTGGACAAAAATAGGAAATATACAAGATCAAAGATTAGCTATTGCTTTTTCTGAGCAATAAAATGAAAAACAAAATCAATATAGAATTCATTTTTAATCTTCTGCTTTGGCTTTTAACTTCCATTCATTTAAGACCAGAAGCAAGCCATAGATCCTGGAAACAGTTTTTGTAATTAGACTCAAAGTATCTAGAACAGGGCACTACTTCACTGTTGACTTATCACAGAAGTCACAACTATGACAACTGCCTTAAGAACAAATATGGTCACTCTTTTTAGAATATCAGAGATGTGTATGTGTCCCATTAGGTGATTCTTATTTATACAGAGAAGCTGAATTGTAGAGACTAGAGTGGGCAACTGGGAATCAGGAGTCCCAGTTTTCAGTTGTTACCTGAAGCAAGTAATTTAATCACTCTATGCCTCACAGGGATATTGTAAAGTTTATTTAATATTTGCAAAATGCTGTGAGATCATTGCATAGGTTACTTTCATGTTGCATAAATAGGGAAACTTTCTCATTGAAACCTACTTGTGTTTAGGTGGTAGAAATGCACGTGTGAGTACACACACCCATATTGCAAGAGCATATTAAACGAAAGAGCACAAGCTCCAAAAAGAACACTGTTATGGAACTATTAATAACAAGGCTTTAAAATGAAAGTAGAGAGCTGTCTGTTTTGGTTCTTTGGTTTTTGTGGGCTGGGGCTAGACTTGTTCTCATGACAAAAATCCTGCTCTCAGCAAATTAAGCTATCGACTGTGTTTGGGCAGGATTTGGCCCTTAGAAAAAAAAAATGCTAGTCTGGTGTTATTTAACCTTTTATGTTAACCCACTAGATGGAGCTGTTGTTTTGATGGACAAAGCTCTTCCAATGAGGTTGTTAGAAAAGCTGATAAAGTAGGATGCAGAACAGATCCTTCCTGAATGTATGTCGCAGAGCAAAACTGAATGACAGTTCTGCCTTTGAGAAATGCTTGCCTTTAATAGACAGCTCTATTGGTGTTAAACTTCCATATGTGGGAAAATAAATGCTTTTCTGCAGTCTTCCTTATTTGAATACTTCTGCCCTCTTTTTGATCTTAATCTCCAGTTGCAGGCCGGGGGAGACTGCAGAGTTCTGTGTTCATTCTTTCCTGAAACCTTTGCTCCTTGCCATCCCCGCCTTCATGGATTTCATGGCAACAGTTGAAAACACATTAGTTATAAAACCTGCCTAAATTCCATGCCCTGAGACAATTGCATAATGCATCAGAAAAATATGCCATCGGGAAGCAGGGGAAGGAACCACCCTAATCTTACAGAGTTTAACAGAAAAGCTATTCAAATCTTTAAGTGTGGGAAAGAAAACAAGGATTAAGGGTGATTGTCTCTTAGGCATGTTTGTCAACTTTTTTCCAAAAGAACAATATTGCGTACTCAAACCCTACACTCACATGCCACTGACACAAAGTATTTCTGCGTATGGTATGTGGGTGCATGTGTCACCGCTCAGAACTTTTTATCTCAAACCTTTTCAGAAACATATTTTCTATCCACATAATACAGTACTGGATAGTGTAAACAGTTTGCCTGTGAAGGTGTTGTTTATCTTCCACATGGGTCTGGGGTAATCTTATTGCTGCCTGCACCACTTAAGGGGAATAAGTGTACTCCAGTGATACGACATTCTAACAGGATAATCCAGACATACTGACTAAAATCTGTTCCCTTTATGTAACCCTTCTAACATTCATGGAGTTACTCTATGTACCTTAGAGTAGAATCTGGCTTCTTAGTTCTTAGGCTTGTTTTAGGCATAGAAGTTAAGCAGGCAAAGTGTTCTAATCTTCCCATTTAATTATCAGGTTCCATGGCAACAAATCTTCCTGGAAGCTAGAACAGACCCAGTGCTATCCAGATTGGGATTACAGCACTTTAGAGGTTATTTTTAAGGGAGAATCATTAGATACCAATAAATAGCTTCTGCAAATGAGTTTCCTAAAACTGATCACTGCTAAACACAAATTCTGAAGTTCAGAAGCCTCTAAAGCATGTTTCTATAGCCCAAATTTTCAGAAGAGGTTTTCCAAAACCTGGAAGCATCCAAAGCAGGCCTTTCAGGAATCATCGCAGCTTCCCTCTACCCTACAGGTTTTTCATCATTGACCCTCTTATAACAGCAGCTCTCATTAGTTTATAACATTTATCTCTACTTTTTTTCCTGTTTTTAATTTTGGATGTCTGAAAGGAACTAATTTGCAACTCTTCAAAACGGAAAAATAAAAAGTTTCATCTAAGTAGTGAAGCTGTACAACGCACCAGGACTTCAAAGGCACTAGGACCAGACTGTTAAAGGTATTTAGGCACCCAATAGGATTTTTCAGAAGAACTAAGCACTTAAACTGATTTCAGTGGGTGTTGGGCAACTGAATGCTTTTGAGGATAGGGTCTAAATATCTTTAAATAACAGGCCCTTGCTGATCATTTACTGTATTGTGTGTGATCCTTTTCATGCTTATGCCTACTTCAGTTTATTGAGATGTTATAGTCAGATGCTGCTCATAACCACCAGCAGTATGTTTATTCTGGCTATGTCTATACTACAGCGATCCTTCAAAAGAAGTTCTTCTGGAAGGTCTCTTCCAAAACAAAAAAAATTCTTTTGAAAGCCCATGTCCACATATGAAAAAGGTATCGAAACATCAAGGTGCTCTTTTGATATAGAGCATTCAGCCAGTCCCTGCTTTTTTCAAAGAACAGGCCAGGGACTGAAAAATCCAGTGCCATGAGGAATGGTCTTTCAAAAGAAGGGTCCATGGAGTGTCTACACACTTTTCTGTCTTTCTGTCTTTCAAAAGAAGGCACTCTTCCTGATTTGGGAGCGGAAGAGGGCTTCCAGAAGAAGAGCCGTGTTCTTTTGATTTCAGATCTAAAGAGCGCATTTTGTACATAGGCACTCTGTGGAGTCTTTTGAAAAAGAGCCTGATTTTCTGAAAGAACTTGCTAGTGTTGATGCAGCTTTTGAGTGTGCATTTGTACCTCTGAATTCAGTCTTAAAGCAAAGCTGCAGCTTCTTTTCAACAACGCCTTTGCTGTAATTTTCTAGCTGGTATGTCTTTCTGCATAAATGAATGTACAGCACACGTGAAATGTCGTAATTAGTTGTTACACCCACTGGGAGAGCTTGGGTGAGGATGGAAAAAAAAGTAGGACATCTAAGTTAACAGAGATGGATGCACTCTTTGATCTAAGTGTTTTATAGCTTCTAGCTATTATTTTATAGAAGCCACATGCTCTGTCATGCCTAATTTAGCTGTGTTTTGTAGCTGCTAAAATGAATGCAGAATTTGAATTAAAACAAATAAGTTTGAAGCCCAGGGGTTGTTTTTGTTTATTTTCAGGCACTAGGATAACACCTAGTCATGGTACCAGCTTGTCTTACATTGCTTCCTGTCAATAATTAAGGAGAATCAAAGATGATTTGGACTCTTCAGACAAAGACAATAAGATTATTTTGGAGGATCCAGTTAATGAGCAACTATTTTTCTTTAGGATTTTTCCTGGTATTCCCTGTGAAATAAGGTGCTCCTTCTGGACTGCATGTTCAGATTTTCTCAGAAATCTAGCTGGCCATGAATTAAATAACACTGTTGGGAGCTTGCTCAACATAGTTGCAGTATTTATCTTACAAAATGCTACTGTATGGAAATGTTAATCCTCATAGTAATACTGAATTTCATTACCTGTGATTTTGGAACTTAATGATCTCTTGTGTATCCTAGTATTTCTGGGGCAATTACAATAGAAAATGCCTTCACTAATTAATTCCAGATACTTTTTATGCAGCTTTTATGAGGCTGATTTGAAAACTGTTTTCTCAAAGTCATTGGCACTACCAGTGGTCTTAAAATTACGGTTCAAGATGCCTAGGGCCCATAAATTGCCTTGAGAGCAATGGCTGTTCCATGCCCAGACAGACAGAAATATACATCTTTTAATGCCATCAGCAGGTAGCAGATTGCTATTCCTTGGCCTGCCCTTGAGGGTATCACAAATGCCTTTACTGTGTCATAGGTCTTATACAATAGCCATTTCTTCTGAGTGGTAAAATAAAACCAAATCCAGTTCTTAAACTGTTCTGATTTTTTTTTAAACATACACATCTATAAAATTAAAATCAGGGTGAGGGAAAGGTGTGATGGCTGTAGGCTGGGCCTCAGACTAGTACATGTCACTTTCACATTTAGGATTTATCTGTGAAAAGATAAGCTGCATTTGCACATGCCTGGTTTAAAAAAAAAATTGTGTACGAATTCCTAACTCAGGCTTTGCTTGCATGCAACATCAGACAGAAAAGATGAGGATACAATTTTAGAAGCCAGTCAGAATATCTGGCCCTTAAAATCAAATAAATTTGTCAGCCATGGCATAAATACATATTCATCAAATAGCATGCATAAACTACTAGGACCAAAGGGCTTGAGAAGAAAATTAATAAAGTACAACAGAATTGTTGGCCTGGAGTAGCTCAAGTGAAACTTTGTTCCATCACATTTGAATAAAAGGTGGTTGGGATCAAAGTTGCCTACACCTATTATTTAGTGCATCTAATTCCATCTCATCTCACCTTTTAACAAACTCACATGTTTTAACTAGAATAACACACATTCTAACACACATTCTAACACACATTTAAATGATTCCATGGACAGTTTATTATCCAGCAAATCGTTTAATCTTTTTTAAATAGCTTGATATAATGCAATTTTTTTCCACCATGTAATTAAGATTGAGAAACAGCACTCAGAATATGAGGGAGCCCTGTTTCCCATTACCCTTGCACATGCAGATTTTGGATTTTACAGTAAAGCTATTTATCTTTGATCTGGTTTTATGCTATTCTATTCAGATTTAGCAAGCTAAAACAAAATAGCCACACATTTTTCCACAATAGATGTTTTTTCAGTTGAGATGTGACAGCCCTGAGTTAACTATTCTGATTCACTATAGTATATTTTGGTGTTTATATTGATCAGTTCTTAATACAGTATGTGTTTGGGGGAAAATGCACTGTAGATATAAAACTAGCTGCATGAAGAAACTTCAGAAGGTGTCCCAAATAAAGCATAATGTATGGACAATATATAAAACAGATTGAATAATGAGTCCAAAGCCAGCGCCAGTTAAAGACTCAAATCCAGTCATAATATAAAGTGGTATAACTTCATTGACTTAAATGTTAATATGCCAGTTTAAACCACAGCTGGATTTGGCTTATTGGATGGGTCTTAAATTTACATAAATCACTGTTCACTGCTGTCTTCTCATTTCATCCTGACCTTCATTCACACCAGTGCATTTAAGTAATGTAGTATAACTATTCTGTTAAATCCCAGGCTGTGCTCAAACTGCTGCATATGCTTTTGATTTTTGTGTGTGTGTGCACGTGGGGGAGAGAGAGAAAACATCTCATTAAAATCTATAAGAAACCATAACTGAAATGACAGTAGATCCTAGACAACATCCACCGAATTATTACAGTCTTGCCATTGATTTTTGTTGTTACTGTGAAGCAGTATGATCTCAGTGGAAGGGTTAGACACACTGCTTTATGTTGAGGATGTGAGTTGTCAGTGGTAGTGCACCTGATGCAAAGATCCAAATAACTCAACAAATACCAATCTGATTAAATTGGCAGTGTAGGCAGAGGCCAATATTTCATCCCTCTCTGCAAAGCAACCACCTGTAAGGTGCAATCATCATACTTCAAGCTGTACCTCCTTCAGGTCCCACAAAAGCTGAGAAAAGAAAGCTGATAACTTCTGCAACTGAGACTACAGGACAGCCTTAAGTAAACCAAATAAAATTACCAAAGTAGGATGTAGTTAGGACACTACCATTAACACTTCTATTCTAGTGAAAAGTTCAATCCTGAGTTTTGTTTTTGACAGTTTAACTCACGTAAAAGATAACAGTAGCCAGAAGGCACTGGGTCTCTGTTGAAAGAGAAAAGTGACAGCTAAAGAATCCCAGATTCCGCTTCCTAGATTTCCTTGATTTCCTCCTTGCTCCCACCTGGACCAGCTTTGCTCATCTGATGGGATGACCAGAGGCTGAGGTTGAATGCCTGCAAACCTTGATGGTCCATGAAGCATTTCCAAAGCACCTCATAATGGACTTACAACTACAGTTAAAAATCCTCTAACTGCCCATTATGTTGAGAAATTTAGTCTGCCATCCCAATGGTTACTTGGGAAATCCTTAATTTTGTTGAATAGTGGCACACTAACTGGAACTGCTCCTGTTTTGTCAACATATACTTAAGAAATTTTAATCTATGGATAATTGACATACTAGACCTTCTTGTCTAGCATCTAAATTAAAGCTATCATTTTGGGAAAAAGTCACCTTTAGTGTTATACATGCACAGGAAGCACGGGTGTTAAGTATCTTTTGGAAAGTGCCTTAAAGTAAATTAGCACTAAGAAAATAACTTGCAAGGTATAATTTAATGAATAAATTCAGCCTCTCTGTTTCTGGAATTTCCAAATACTGGTTGACATTTTCTCAAAATATTCAATTTTTATTCAATTGATATATTTTTGAACTTTTTTGATGTCCCAAATTAATACATTTTTTTTATGATAGCATCTAAGAATGCCAGTCAAGTATCGTGGTCTAATTTAAAAAGTCAGCCCTTGTTGCAGTGAGGTTGCCATCTACTCCATGGACTTAACTGCAAATATTCATTATTTGAAATGTGTTTGCATTTGGTCAGATAAGTCAGGTAATTATTTTTTTGCTCCCTAGCTCAACAGATGTGGAAATGCACCATTTAATTTCCATAAACACATGCATATACAACTGACCAATTTTACTGGCAAAAATGCTCGCAAAAAACTTGATCGCTTTAAAGGTCACAGGGAACACAAACAGAAATGTGGTCAATGTAAATTAATGTATAAGTTACAAAACATTTTCTATGACTATTTTTGGATTTACTCATCTGCTGCACATACACAGCTGCCTTTCAATCCAGCAGTACATTAGATACCACGAGATATGATACTCAGACTCCAATCCTGTAAAGACTACACCTGAGTCTTTGCAAGTTCCAAGCAGTGGTGATTAGTGGGAATGGTCCCAGGTGCTTTAAAAATCCCTATGAAACACAGATTTTCAAAAACCTTTGTCTGATAGAAATATTCTATATTGTGACATAACATTTGATTTAAAAAAAAAAAAACTAAAGTGGCTATTCTTGCTGGTAGCTATTGAAACCCAAAGTATCTTTTGCTTTCTAGTAAATTGAGGAAGTATAAACCTTTTTAAAGTATAATTGTTCTCTGGCTGAGAGAAACTTCCTGCCATCCCTTCCAACCCAGCAAATATTAATAGCCTTGTACATGTCTGAAAACTAGAAACCTTGTTCTTCCCAGGAAATCACATCCCCTGTGAGTTATCTTACTTCCACTGAAATCACGGCAAGTCATATGCTCCAAGAACAATAGCACTAAAAATTGTATTTGGGTTAAAAATAGTCATCTTGTTTGTGCATCTAGCACAATCTCAAACTGTTTTGCCACCAGCAATATTTCATTACTATTGACCTCAAAGAGGAAAACTCAGAGCCAGCATTAGCATTTTGGGAAGGCTCTAAAACCATTGCTGCTATCTTCTTAAACATAATTGCCGTCTCTACCCTCCTCACAGATCACTGCAGTATGCTCAAGACTAGCCTGAGGGTTTATGAGAGGTTTAGTGAGATCATGCTTTATACACACACCAGATTTAACTGATGCATTTTACATAAAACATTAGTACATGCACACCTGCATGAGAATATCATTAGGTCACACAAATCCCTGAGTCTCCTGACACAGAAGACAAGTCTGTCTGATCTAAGATTCTTGCAGAAATGCCATGCTTTAAAAAGGGTTTTCAACAGCCATTGTCAAAATAAGATGTGGTATTGGAGTCCTTGCAGGGCTGCATATGAATTCTGGTAACTTCTAGTTTTTCTGCAAATAGACACAATTATGAATGCCTGTTGCTACCCACCAAGTGAATTCACATAAATATTATCCTAGTTTTTGAAAAAGGGAAACTAAAGGAGGAAAAAAAGCCCTTGATCAAGGGTCTCCGGGGGACCTTTTTCTTAATCCCTCTGTTCTTGTATTTTGAGCTACCCCTTAGTGACGGTAGAACTGTTGGAGTAGAATTAAATCACCTTCAGGTAGCCAGGTGAGAGAAAGCTTGCAGAAGTCCTATTGTTATGAGCAATTATCTGGCTGATTTGGGACCCAGAGCCATCAAATTTTCTATTATTGTCCCAGGGAAGAGATCTTCCCTGGGTGTAAATAACTTACACTGTCTGATCTCTCCCCGAATTTATATTCCAATCTGCCCCACAAAAAAACAAAAAAAACCAAAAAAAACCCCAGGGTTTATGTACTCCAGTGGCCAAAATGTGGGAGGGTGTAGGATTGAAAGTGAATAAAGGGCTTTTTAGGAAAAATCAGTAGCAGAGTTTTATTACTGATGATTAATTTACATATGTTTGCAGCAGTTTATATTTTCAAGGATAAATTGCCAAGAAAAAGCAATACAGGTTCTTTCATATAACTGCCACCTCTAAATAATAATGAACCATGTGCTTCCTTTCCTTTTTATCTCCAGTTGTGATGTCTGAATGATAAATACCATTTATCACAAACCCTTGAGCACCTCACCTGCTCATTTCTAACTCCATCCTTCTCTTAGGGATGCTACCTAACATTCCAACAACCAACGGCTTCAAACAGGTCTTGCTTTGTTGTGTTTTTCTTTTTACCTCAGTGTATAATTTACTCCCCAAGCAACTCTGGCCTGTGCTTCAGGATGAAGAGCAGTCCTTTTCAAGTATGATAACTTGATATATAGCATTGTTTCTATTCTTATGCATAAGATGCTACTTAAATTGTGGGATGACTGTCAAAAATTGTGGCTGAATTGTGAAAGCCATGGAAAATTGCAGAAAAGTAATTATGGACCTTATTGTTTGCAGTAGTAAATTCCATTATTATTTTTCCAATACTTTTTTCCACTGTTGGCTGCCTTGGGTTGAGAGAAGAGGCTTCCACTGTCAAAATGCAACAGAAGGCTAATGCAAGTCTAATGTTGATACTATTGCAAGTAAAGCAGAGGCTTCGTTATATATCATTGGAAAGTAGAGACTCATTTCGAAAAGAGCTGATGCATTTCTTTTTCCCCTGGCAATATGCAGAACCAATGAAAAGGGTGGTGTGATATAATAATTTGGGATGGCCTGTATCTCCACTTGGACATCATTACTCAGGAGTGGCAAAACACCAACTACCCTTTCATATTCATACAGATCTTCTAGAGAGAGGCCTGGCCTAAACCCCCAGAACTGACCCCTCCATAATAATGGGATGGGGCACAAGAACTAACACCTGAAGGGCCATCAACTCCTAACTTTCTGAGTTGGTAGCTCTGGCTGTAGCAGACTGAAGTAAAAGCATGTCCCTAACCCTGACGAACTCTGAGAGAGTTGAAATGCCTTATCTTCTTCACAGCTAAGAGCCTCCTTTGTTTATTTATATAGTGCCATCAATGAAGCATCCCTTTGCTAGAGCCTCACTAGCTACTCTTGGGCAAATGACTTACGGTGTGCCTCAGTTCCCCATTTGTAGAGGGGGAATCCTATGAGTGTTGCTCCTTCATAATCCCCAACTAATTGGGGGAGAACCCCAGCAAGGCTAAATTTAGCAATGAGTGAAAGCGGGGGCTGCTCTGGAGAATGGATATAGAGAGGACGCCCTCCTCGGCTGTAGCTTCACAAAGCAACCCCGCAGCCCTTTAAAGCCTTACGCCCTGATTCATTAGGTGATGAGCTTTCGTGGGGCAGGACACCCCCCCCGCGCCTCCTCCGGGTCTGTTTGCTGGGGACGGGCACCACTCCGCTCCCCAAAGCTCTCCTGCCCCCAGGCACAGAGGCGCAGTTTCTAGCCGGGGGACGACGTAGGACGAGCGATAGCTGCTCCCCCAGCAGCGGGGGCGGCGCGCGCGTGTGTGTGTGTGTGTTGGGGGGGGGGTGATGCAGCCCCTGGCTGCGCGGCGGGGGCCACCCGGTGTCGCTCCTCCCTGGCTGAGCCCCCGCGCCCCCTGCGGGCGGGCTGCGCTCCCCGCGGGCCGGGGCTGTGATAGGCTTCGCCGGCGCTGCCCGGGCGCTGGTTGGTGAGTGGCAGCGGGCGGGACGGGGCGGGAGCGGCTCTGCGCGGCGGCGGCACCGCCACTCGCGGCGAACACGCGCCTGGCTCGCCAGCCCCGAGCGTCCGCCCCGGCCCCGCCGGCTGATGCGGCTCCCGCCGGGCGCCGCCCGGGCCACGCGCGCACTTCGGCAAACTCCGGCCGCTGCGGGAGGGGGGGACCGGCCCCGCGGGCGGCACCTGCGGCCCGGCGGCGGCGGCGGCGGCAGCGCCCCTGGAGAAGGTGAGAGGGGCGCGGGGCTCCGGCCGCCGCTCCCGCGGGGCGGGGTGAGGGGGTCCTGCCGCGGCGGGGCTGCGGGCGCAGCCGGACCGCGCGCTGCAGGGAGAGGCGCCCAGGGGAGCTCCACACCCCCCGCGTCCAGCTCCGCGCCGGGGAGCGGGGATCGCCCCGCGAGTCGCCGGGACTGGCGGTGCCGGGCAGCGGCGCTGAGTGACTCGCGGCTGGGCAGAGCCTCTGGAAAGCGGGCGGGAGGCTCGTCCCGTTCGGTCCCGCTCCGCACCGCCCCGCACACACCTTCCCGCTGCGGGGCGCCTCCCGCCCGGCCCGCGGGCATCCCGGGCAGCGGCCCTGTGCCTCCCGGCCGGGCTGGTGCGAAGCCCCCGCCGCGTCTGGCCGCTCCGCTCCGGCCGCCGGTGGCGGGGGCCGAGGCTCAGCGCAGCCGCGAGTCGGGGTGAGAGCCGCGGTCCTGGGGAGGCGGGGCCGGGCGAGCAGCTGGGGGATCAGCCCGAGCTCAGCCGCTGGAGGCCTCTCGAGCCCGGCTGCAGGTACGTGGCTCGGGCGGGCTGCCCTGCGCTCCCCCGGCCTGGGTCGTGCCCCTCCCTTCACCCACCCGCCGCGGGCTCCAGCGGCTCCCGCAGCTGCGGGGCTGCGAGTCCCCCGGAGGGGGCGGCTCGGCTCGCAGTGCCCGGGACTTGGTGCGTGTCTTTTTCTTCCTCCTCTGAACTCCCAGCGGCGCTCCCTGTCCTCCGCCTAACACGCTGCCTGGGGCTGGGGGGACCGCTGCGGGTCCCTATATTCTCCTCTGGCCTCCCCGAGGGGGAGTTAGGGTTAGGTTTTTATTTTGATGAGCATTCCTGAGAACACGAGGGACGGAAAGGTGAGAAGGAAATAGACAGACGGGGATATAGACCAAGGAGAGTCAGGCTTTTAAGCAGGTCTTTGCCCATGAAAGCTTACCATCTTAGATGCCTGTTAGGACTTATTGTTTTTGGAGATACAGACTAACTGGGCTTCCCATCTGATGCTTTTAAATGTACATTAACGCCCCCCAGCCCTCCTCCTGCCAGGCTGTAAACAAGCAATCCTAACAGCTCTAGGTTTTTGGGTGGGATGTTCGTGGGTCTGACACTTTCTCACAATTCACCCCAGGCTGGTCAGAATAAATCCCAGACAGACCGCATCTTGAGGCTGATGTCTGGGTGATTATTTGAGATGTTGGGCTAAGATTTGCAGTGGGATGTAAACAGCCCTAACAGGCACAACTAAATTATACGTCAGTGTGTTTTAGGAAGTTTTTTTGAAATTCTTCCAATATATTTCCATTTTGAGATGATGAGCAAAGATGGTTTAGATAAAGTTATATCCAATCCTTCTGGGAAACACTCCTATTCAAGAGAGAGAAAGCTGGCCGCAGAGACTACCCATCCCTTCTTCCCCGTCCCACATCTTGAACTATGAATCCTCATCAAGCACTCTAAACAAAGGTGGTTTTCAGACAGCTTGTGATGTTTTTATTTTTGTGTGCACTTTTTAAGCAGAGTGAACCAGTACTTCAACTGAGCAAGCGAGTCAGGCACTCACACCATTTGAATTAGTAACTAAGTATAATTTTAAAAGAAGCTAAAGGTTGTAGGAAGATGGAATTACCACAGATGACATGTGGTTTGGGTTATGCATTTATTTCAAAAGAACTGAGACAAAGGCTATACAGTATTATCTTTTTTAAAAAGTGTTTAATTGAAGGGTGCCCTAACCTTAAAAAAACCCCAATTCCACAAGTTGATTTGTTCTGGTCCGTTTTAACATTCAAGTGGTAAAGCATCATGCTTTCCCCAAAGGCTGGTTAGCTTATTGTTACGTGTCAATGTGATATCCTGGCCAGTTCATAACGACTGAATTCAAGTTTCAGAGGGGTAGCTGTGTTAGTTTCACCAAAACCAACCAGGAATCCTGCGGCAGCCTTAGAGTGACAAATTTATTTGGGCATAAGCTTTAGTGGGCTGGAGCCCACTTCCTCAGATGCAGGAAGACAAAATGACAGAAGACTGCATTAGGAATCACCACCGCGGGTCACTCTAAGGGTAAGGTAGCTTTTTAAAATATTGGTTCCCAGGACCTACTGGTTCTATTTTAAACATCTCAGTGCCTTCTTCCCCAACTAAGGAGTGGGTAAAAGTGAATCTTTGCCAGACTCACAGGACTATATCATCATAATTGCTTTTTTCCACTGTCAATTAGCATACTGAGTGCTGGACAAACTCTAGAAGAAGACAGGTTCCCAATAGTGAATATATTCTTTGTTTGTCATTTGATATCAGACAGAATTTTGTGACTCAAATGTCAAATCTTGTTCTCGGTCCTGGCATCTGTGCCCAGGCCCTGACTATCACTGCACTGCTCCAGTATTACACCAGTATCATTCTGTGATTTTTAAGTCTGATGAAACTTAAATCAGTAGTTGTATCCATGTAACACTGGTGTCCCATCACAATGAATCCTCTATAAGATATTCACAGCAGACTAATACTGAGCTATTATGTATGGTAGCTGTTTCTGTTAGGTAACGTTGATTTAGTCATAGGTTACCTTGCATAAAATAGCGGTTAGCTATATTGTGATGAGTGCTATAAGCACATGTTGTTAGAGATTTCCTGATCCACTTTAAGTTCCATGTTCCTATTGTATCTACTCTCAATTGGTGTTCCTTACGTATAATAAGAATGGCAAGTTTCAATTGATACATGCCAGGAATAACTTGTCCTTCCTGTGCCTTTCTCAGATAATAGGATACTACCTGCAGAAGCAGATTTGCTGAGATTAAGTTCACAGTACTACCCTTTTCATGCATTTGGAACAAAGTTAAACATTTGTTAATATTTGAGGAGCAACTGATTTTTGCCTCCTCTCTTGTTCCTACAGTGTTGACCTTGTTCTTAAACAGGAATTGGTGCTACAGAATATATATACAATCTTGCAGTTACTTTTATGCTATTTAAAGGGGAACGGTAACAATTCTTCTGAGCCCTATATTCTGGCACGTCAAAAGATGACAGGTACTTCTCGATTTGAGTAAACTCTAAAAGGTGCCAGAAATGTGTTGGGGGTTTCTTGCTTTTGTTGTTTAGTTTGTTTGGGTGTTTTAGTCTCATCTTCTGGAATGCCATATTGCCAAGATGAAAACTAAATGGCTGAGCTCACACCAAAATATTAACTGTTGTAATTTTAAGGTGAGGAATGCACCTTTTTGTCATATGCATGTTAACAAAATGAAAGAAATGCCATACGTTTGTGTGCTGACTGTTATGTGCTATCTAACCTGTACCAATCACAGAAAATTAACAGTGACATTTTATGGCATATGTGACATGTCAGTGCCAACTGCATTTGTATGACATATTTTTATACCATAGCTATGTACCCCATGCTGCAGATTGCTGCAACCTCCTTTTTTCTTTTGAGTGCTCACCACAAAGATAATAAACACAATGAGAAAAGTTTACACAATCCAGAGCTGTATAGGATCTGTGTTGCCGAACAGTTACTCATAAGAGTAGTTCTATTGAAATTAGCAGGGTAACTTACCAACTGCAGAAAGATTTCCATAATCTAGTCATGTGTGACTACTTAGTTTTGGCGGTATGCTCTGGAAGACACTGTCAGATATAATGCAGTTTGAATCAACATTTAGGTATCCACAAGAACATTGAAGTCGCAAGCAGCCAAGCGAGCTGTTTAAAATCACTCCATGCCTGTGCTATGTTGCTGATTCAGTTTAAATGTATTATCCATCATTTAGTCATGTTTGGCTGACAATTGAAGGACCCAGAATAAGACTGAGGGACCATCTGCCCTATCTAGTGCTTCGGAGTCTCACATCAGTTGAATTGGAGATTCAGGATTAGACAGAGTCAAATCTGGGTATTAATTTACTAAAAGATCTAATTCTGCAAGGTGCTGAGCCATAGGTGATTCATAGTAGCACTTGGGAGGGGCACCACCATTCTATGCCCCTGCCAAAATTGTTATTACTAAATGGGGTGCCCCCACATACCCCCACCTTGCATGCAGTGTTCCCTCTACCCTTTTCCATCCATGTATGGAATAAATTTTTGTGTGCACTAGGATGTGGAAATGTGCACCAGCAGGAGAAACCAAAAGCTAAGCCGTGGGCACTCTGCTAATCAGCCTTTGAATCTTTCCTGAGGGTGAGTCTCACTGCAGCCTCACCTCCCACAGGCACCAGCTGTCTCTGCACTGAGCAGCAACTCTCTTTTAGGGCAGCGGGGGTAGAGGATGCTTAAAGTCTTTCAAGTTCAAGCTCCAAAACTGTAAAGGCAGAGATAGCGTGTTTCAGCTCAATTCATCACCCACTATGTCCTTAAACTAAACAAGCAAAAAAGACTCAGTTAAATGTATTATACTCCCAGCGCTATGCTTTCTCTTCTAGACTTTGTTTTGAAAGGTCCTTAATAAAGTTTACTAAACCAAATCCCGCTTCATTTCTGCAAATGGCTGTACTGCAAGATGGCATCATACCAATCTGTATGCCTCATGTGTCAGTTTAAAAGACTGCTAGAAAACGAGCCAAAAATCTGACGAGGTTTGGGTAAAGGGAACCAATAATATGTTCCATTGTATGTGGTATTTTTATGCAATGAAATGACAGATTTAACCACAGAACATCTGGGTACTGGCTTCTGTTACAGTAAAGATTTTTAGGGGAATAGCAAGCCTTCTTTGGCTTTGCATTCATTTTGAAATCGTTAAACTTTACATTAATACGAGAAACATAAAACCATTACCTCACTATTTTCAAGGGGCTACATACGTGTATTTTTAGTCTTCCCTCAATATCTCACTTTTCATAATCTGCTTTTGTTTGATATGTGTGTATTTATCTTTTCCACTTATTCTTCAAATTTCTTTTCTGGAGGTCAATTTAGTAATTTATGCCAGTGAATACAGTATAGATGTAGAGCTCCCACACATTTTTGTTAACTTTTTTACTGTTATATGTAGTCTAACAGAAACAGCACATTCACATCAAACTTTGTTCAATACATAGAAGACTTAATGTAGATCAGTATATCTTTTCAAACTTTTATATTTGAAATAAAAAGTATTTAGGATTTTTTCTCTCACACACTTAACAGAGTAGAGAGGGATGGAAATAAAGGATAGCACTTGTGCATTTTATGAACAAATGTGTTTGTAAAGAGCAGAAAAGCCCGAGAATACTTTTTAATTACCAAGAAGTATATATGTAGTTGGAATAAGGTCTGTGGGATCTACACGACATAATGCTTACAGATGTTGTTAAGCTGATAAGGTCAAAATACTTTTAAATTGTACATTTTAATGTATTTTGGTATACCTTCTTTTAAATGAAAATAGAAAATGTAGCCTTTATTCTCATTTCTCTTGCATCTGTGTAAATCAGGAGTAACTTCAGTCAAGTCAGTAGTTACTTTATTTTTATATCTATGTAAGTGAGAGAAGAAAATTACGTTCTGTGTATTTAATGTTTATAAATGGTATATTTCTCAAATGCACTTTTCTTTGTAACTGGAAACGAACTCATTGATAACCATGCTTAGCTCTTACAAAACAAAAATATCTTCTATATGCAGATGCTTTGCAAGGTGAAATAAACGTGAGTTTTCTTCAGAGACATTAAAATAAACTAACAATGCTAGAAGGAGCTGAAAAAGCTGAGAAGATGTTGCCTTTTCTGAAAATTTAAATGGTGGCGTGTATTTGCCCCTTAATTTGAGAAATGGGTGGGAGTAATAAGTCAAAGCTCAGTAAGAATATTTTAAAAAGATGAAAAGAAAGGAATCTTTCGGAGTCATGCAGTTTCTCTGAAATCTGTGAAGAACAAGAGTAAATACAAAAATGATTTGGTTATTTTAGGATTAATTACTTAACCTTAGATTTGTTCATACGCCCACTGGACTCCAGAAGAATAAATGTTTTAGCATGCATTGTGGTGAACTATACCCCAAAGAAATTCCTATGTGCTACATAGAGGGCTTTGATTGTGCAGGGCATGCATGATGTATGGCAAAAGCACAAAGGTCTTTCCAGGGACATCATATTTTTAAGAGAAACTTTCTGAGTTTCAAAATGCATGTGTTAGGAAATGGGTATGAAATCTGATACTACTTTTTTGAGAGAAAATAACAAGTGTCTTATTGGATGGATTCTCAGAATGGCATAAATCAGTACAGCTCTATTAAAGTTAATATATACCAGTTTACACCCGCTAAGAATCTGGACCTCCCTTAAGTAGTATGATAAAACAAAATGTATTCGTGTTAATATGCAATACAAATCTAGCAGTAGCTAACAGTTTGAAAACATGATTTGTATGATCTAACACTAAATGTGACTGTAGACTCTACTTAACACATACCCACCACAACTTAATTTTCTTCATCTCATGGGCACGCTGAATAACTTCAGATAACGGAGATCATTTTGAGTGTAATTAATGATCTGTTGAAGGATACATGAGACTGTGATAACTGAGCTTCTGGTAATCAAAGCTGTACTCTTATAACAAATTATACCGCCCTGGTTTTTTGGATAATAGAATCCAGTAATTGAGGAGATTTTTGTCTGCATTGTGGCAGAGATCAGAAGCAGAGGTGCTAGTCCCCAACACCTGGAAATCTGAAAAACAAACAGCAATAATTTATTTCTTCCACCACATTCCCCCTACCTCAGGTCCCGGATATGAACACCCTTCTAAGTATGACCCTCACACACTTACAATGTGACACGCTAATGAAACTGACACTTCTACCATGAATCATTGTCTTCTTAATTAAGTATATTATTACCTCTTTTTTGAAAAAATAACTTTAAAGAACGTTACTATTTTGTTAGTGACAGTTTAATGATACTTTTAATCTCTTTCCATTGTAAACTGTCAAAATAATAGTGCTAGAGAAACTGTTTTTCTACACACTTTAACAGTTAACTGAATCACACTTACTAATGGGGTACAAAAGAATCCCAGAGATTTTGCACAGATTAATAAAAATGAAATAGACTACATCATTTTCCAAAATTTCTATGATGGCATGAGAACTTTGCTTCTTTGTTTATAGAGAACATCCTACTAATTTGTTTATAGTCAGCCATTCTCAGTTTAATTTGCATCAGGTTTCTAGATGTCAAAATACTGAGAGAAACTGTTTACAGACTGGGTGATGGTAATTGTTTAAGAAAACCAAATATGTTCGAATTGGGAGTGGGAGTTACGATACAGAAGGAAACATTATTGTACACTAATTCTGTTCCTCCAACGAAACATAGGATTAGAGAAAACTATTATTCCTGACATGGGGGATTCTCTAGCAAAACTAGGCTCAATTCTCATGGGATTATGCTCCTGAGTAGAAATTATGTGCATGAGTATGGGTTATAGAATTAACAGGAACTTGTATTTTCGGGGGAAGAGCTCCCTTAGTCTTTCACCAATAGGAAATAATGAATAAAAATCTACAGTCATAGGGTATACTGAAGTTCAAATTTCATAAGGCAGATTTTGTCTGTCAATTTGAACATTTATAATAAAGTTAAGGAGAGTTTGTACAAAAGTTTTTTAAAAAAAAACTGTATAAAGAGTTTTACCTTTTACCTTCTGTGACTAAAAGCAAACAAGATTTGGCACTAATATATTTAACATCTGGAATAACCAGGTATTGTAATCCAAAATATCACATTTTCCTAGAGCAAATGGACTATTTGGTTACACCTACACTAATGGGTTTTCTCGACAAACCTGGAGAGCATCCAGATTCTCAAGGCATCCCGTCGACAGTAAATCAACAGAATGCAGTACTTTTGTTGATAGTCTTATCCTGCTCCCCATGAGGCGAAATGCCTCTGTCGACAGAGGTCTATCAACAGAAAACCAGCCTGGACGTTCCGGGGGGCCCTTTGTCAACAGAGAGGGCTTCCAGGACACCACGCAGCCCTGTCTGCTGGGCTTCCGGCTGGCCCTTTTTTGAGACAGTGCCCAGACAGCCTGGCCATGCTCTGTTGACAGAGTGGATGGCTTTTGTGATCTGCTTGTCGATTTGGCTGTGATCCATTGACAGAAGTTTTGCTGGAAGATATTTTTCGGCAAAAGCTTCTGTCAACAAATTGTGGTAATTGACGTATAGTCTTTGTGATGCAGTCGCTGTGAGCAGACTCTGTAAAAGAAGCATATCAGTTTAAGGAAAGGGAACATTTTCAAACTCAGTTAAAAATAACAAAGCAGTGCTGTAACATTTCCAAACAAATTCAGGCAACTGCCCATTTTGTTAGGAAGCTCTCAAAGTTCCTAGCTCCCTTTATCATAGCATGTACATAAAATGGAAAGGAAATATGCTTCCATGTAAACTTATTCTCTTTCGTTCTTTAAATTTCGTTCTTACCCAGCAATTCAGAATGGTGTACGACATTGTTAAAGCTCCACGGGTAAGTGCATGATGAACACTGTGCCTTTGGCCTGTGGGTCCTGGGTTTGTGGACTGTGTTTCCAGGCCCATGGTTGGGCATCCACACTGAACTGTAGACCTAAGTTTACAGTTGTTGTCTTTGGGTCCCATCGTATGGCTGGCATGTGTCCAGGGCTGTCCCTAGGAAGCACAGGGGCTGGAGTGATACCCCCCGCACTTCCCAGTGCCCTAGGCGTGGGACCTAGGGCAACTCCCACCCCACCCCTGTCCCTGCTTTTTTCTCTTAACCAAAGTTCCCTTCTGCAAATGACTTGAGCCTGGGGATCCTCGGGAAGTGGGCTGGTGTGGGACAGCAGGAGGGGTTGGCCCTCTTGCTTCCCCACACTAACTGTGGTGGTGGGAGCTGGAGTGACCTGGCAGCCTGCTGTGCCACATTCCCCCAAGCCTGCTTCATTCTGATTCACCAGGGCAGGTGGCAGTGGGGTGGGCTGTAGTAGTCTTGTTTCCCACTGCGGTGGTAACGCTGAGCACAGTGGCCAGGAGGTGGGTGGTGGGGTGGAGCAGAGCAGACTGCTGGATTGTTGCAACTCCCATCCTTACAGTGTGTGTGGAGGGGGGGTGACCCCACTTGCTACCCTGTGCCAGGACCCCCTAATAATCCTCTAGGCCACCCTGGATCTTTGGAGCCACCTAAAGCATGAGGTCTGGGTCAGCAACTCCAAACAAACCATCCTGTGGATGGGCTGGTTCTCTGTGTCTGTACGGCGTGAGACCAGACCTTCTGGCTCAGTTTAGCAGGTCAAGTTGCATCTACACTATGAGGTGACAATACGTGGACACAAGTCACAGTAGGCTCCAGGTTCTAATCCCCTCCCTAACAAGATGCTAGGAACAGGGCCTGAGTGCCTACTGACCTGAGTTTGAAGGAGGGGTTTGGGTACAAATGGAGTCAGAGCTTGGGCTTAATGAACATACCCACCTGTCATTGACTTGAGAGTCTTGTAGATATTTTGGGTCCAATTCTAACATGGTCAGTATAAATCTATGATTCTATGCTCATGTAATAACTGAGGTTCTTTCTAGTTAAATTTTTAGTCCTAAATTTGAAAAAAGCACTGAAGGAACAGGCTGCATACTAAATCTTTCCCTATTTGGCAGGGTGTATTTTACATTCTGACAAATAATCATTCTTTGACTTGAAATCCCATCAGCAGCAGCCTACTCTTCTGCTGAAAGTGATATTCTGAATTTTCATGTCTGGAGAGCAGTAACTAGGTCCCCTCTTCATTTACAGCACCTGCATTAATGATAAAAGAATATTTTATGTTGATTGGTAACTTTCATCCAAGGATCCCAAATTGCTTCACAAACATTAGCTAAGCCTCATAACCTCCTTCTGAGGCAGTCCTTTGGCCCTCATCACAGCTCTTAACATATCTTCTGTTTCTGGAAAATGGATTTCTCTTGTTACACATTCCAATCATCTTTTAATCCAGAAATAATAATGCACAACAAGAAAGAACTGAGGCAGGTCTCCCTCTGCTTAGTCTCTACATATGTCCTAGAAATCCCTTGTCTTTGCCAGAAGCATGAACATCCTGAACTTTGAACTAATTAAAGCCTTTCTTCCAGAAACTGTTTTCATTTTTTTAAAGCAGTGTTAACACTCACGGATGAGGTGGAATGGTGAACATATAGAAGCTTGGAAGGTTTCCAAATTGTTTGTGTGTCCATTGACCCAGAACAGTTTGACCTATCTGCTTGAATGTGTTCCCTCTGCTTTTGTTCAGAGTAACTACATGCAGAAGTAACCTTTCACCTGCAAGCCTGGACAAATAAACACTAGACCAGAAGCAGAGTGAAGCTGATAGCTATCCTCTTGGTAATCTGATTTTGGAACTCCTTATCACATCTCTGTATTTGACCATGACAGTTTTGAATACCTTTTAGCACTCTTGTTTAGATAGATCATCAGTCTTTTTACACTCAGCAGTGCTTTTGCAGCTTGCTCTCACAGTAAACAAACAGCTCTAGCCATATAGAAAACAGACACCTCAGTAAATCAAAAAGCATCACGTTGTATTCAAGCCCCCATCACATGGCACTCTTACATCATAAATATGATTCTACAGGTTGAACCTCTCTGTTCTGGAATTCTCTCGTGTGGCAACATCCGTAATCCAGCATGATTTTAGTTAGCCAGATGACCACTTATCATGGGTGTGGCCAAGCTTCCTGTGGTCCCATAAAGATTGTTTGCAGCCACCAGTCCTGGCTCTCAGTGTTCCGTGCTGCTGTTTAACAGCAATTTACCCTTTAATGTCTTCTGAGCCCAGTAAGCAGTGGAAGTGTTGGTAATGTACTAGACAACATTGACCTCCTGTGGTTCAGCAAATTCTCCCATTTGGCCCCAGTCAGGTTCTGAGGGTACTGGACAATAGAGGTTCATCCTCTAGTACTAAAAAAAAATTTTGGAAGGAAAGTTACAGCATCTTATATTATACTTATATTTCTATGTAGCAAAAACACGGAGGAAAGCGTGGTGTTCCACCAAAACAGTGTGTGCAGCCAGTGAAATGGTCATAGGGAGGTTTGAGCTTGGCATTGATGGTTCAAACTTTAGAAGGGGCCACGGATGGTTACATAGGAAATTCCCCTCCAGGTACCTACTGTGTCAAAGTTATGCTGATATTGGAGGAGCCTCTCAGAGGAAACAGGATAGGTTCAAAAGCTACAGGAAAACTAAGCTAATCAAGGAAATTAGTGCCATACAGGGTTAATGTGAATAGCACAGTGCTTGGTGTAGCACTGTGGGCTATATTCTTCCACTTACATCCCAGATGCACCACTGAGGGCTCATCCTCATATTAGAGCTCTGACTAAATGTGCTCTTTGGGCACAGTTTCACCACCCAGAGGCTAGTATCTTCTCTGTTGCCTGTATTCTTGGTCCTGGAAGCATGGAATCAAGCTGCCTCCATCTAGCCATTTAAGACCTACAGACCTTCTCTGGGAGTGCAGTGAGCAAATTATTGTCTTATGGCTCTTTCAGGAATTGAACATTCCTGTTTTTCCTGATAACACACTGGCTTTTCTGGCAGTACGCTGACTTAGAATTTTCTGTGTTTTGGGTGTAACAATGGGAATAATATTAACACACGCTTTTAGGGGCTGGTTTCCCCTTTTAGACGATCAACGGGTGAACGTCACATAGTTGTTTTTCTCTCCCTTGTACAAATTGACTTGGCAGAAAGCACCTGTTCCCTAAATTTTAGGATTTGCAGCCCACAACCAACACGGCCAAGACTTTGATGTTTCAACATTTTCCTTCTGGAGACGCAAAAGGACCTCAGAAACATTAGAAGTTGAGCATTCTGGAGGTAAAGTATGGTGATCATTTTCCACAACTAAAATACTTTAGTTTTTAGTATTATTTTTAATGATGATGATACATCATTAACAGAATGATCTAAAATACTGTAGATTCAGCTCATTGATGTGCCAAAGAGGACATTAATGTTCAGAGCTATTGCAAGCTCTTTTGTCCTGTAGCAATGCAGTTATAGCAGAAAACATGACAATTAGTTTCTTAGGTGTTTGGATAATACAAATAATAATTATTGCCAGGGAAAAACAAAATTATCAGCACAGCTGGGGGACTGTCTCCCCTCCCGCCAGCCTCAACACAACAAGCATCCCCATCTGAAATAAATAGAGACACGTAGAACAAGAAGCCATCAATGGTGAAACAAAAAAATAGGCCCAACTCTAAATTTTATTCACGTCAGCCGGGCTAGCCACCAGTGAGACTATCCAGCTGCAGGGACTACCTGTGTAAGTAATGCTGAAGTCAATGAGTAGGGGCTCTGAGTGCAAGTAAAGCGATGCAAGACCTTCCCTCTCTTACGGATGCTTGTTTTGTTTGCACGAATCAAATGGACAGGTGCACCTAAGGCCGAAAAGTTGCATGGCCATGAGTGCGATGCTTTCAAGAGAGCTGGGAATTAGTGTAGGGTTCCTAGGCCTTGATAGTGTCCTGAAAATCTTTGGTTCTGTAAGTGTGAATGATGCTTGAGTGTAAGGAAGAGGTCATCCCATCTCTTCAGTGCTGAAGCACTGGTACAGCTCTGTAAATAGTTGTTAATACTCTTAGCTCTCACATAGCACTTTCCCATTTCATAATGCTCTAACACATTCTTCCTAAGAACATCCCATTTTCTAGCTAGGGAAAAGTAGACACAGGGAATTTGTTATTAACAGCAACAATAAGCAAATAAGTAAACTATCCAGCATAGCATTTGGTCCCATATTAGTTCAGGAATGACTCAGAGATATTCATGGCTGTGAAGTTAATTGAAGGAACATAATGTTATAGATGAGCCACATTTTGAATAATAAAACCAGATTAAATTTTGCAATTTTGAATTCTGGTAAATGGCTGAATTATAAAAACAAAACTATGGTCCAACTGTGTAATGTGTATTAATGTGCCCATTAAAGAGAGAGAGCCTGACTGTCAGTCAGCTAGTATAAATTTTCATTGCTGAGTATCTGTTCCATACAATTCAGATGTCCACAAATAAGGGAAGTGAAGTGCAGGAAACAGTAAAATAGGCAAAATAACCAATTTAATTATTTTTCTCACAATTAAATAATTTCCCCTTATTCACAACCACATAATAAACTACTGAGCCTCACGGAATTAACAAAAAGCCAGTATCCCTAGTTTACAGATGAATTTGGAGGGGGTTAACTGTTAAAATTTCTGCATTGTGCTCCATGCCTAGTTCACTGTTCCGAAGGACAAAAGTTCATGTGAGAGCCATAAACAACCCACCCATACAGGACACTTGCATTTCAGTCACTGGGTCAATTGCCATGGAAGCAGGGAATAGCCTTTAGGCTTCATGCAGCATGGTATGGGCCATTACAAAGGCTCCTGCTCTACTGCTTTGCTGTTACAGCTGAGAGATGGCTATTTAGAGAGCACTTCCTGGGTGTTCTGGATGCTTCCGCTAGCAGTTGTTATCTCTGAGACGGGAACCACTTGTCAACCACTGAGAAACAATAACCACAAATGAAAGCTCTTGTAGAATTACAATGGAGGAATCTGAGTAACTTCTCAAGGACAACAGTTAAGAAAGGAGGGAGAAATAGCCTTTGTGTGCTTGAAATAATGGAACAATATCTCCTAACCTCCAACCCCACCAAAAAGCAATATAAAAATGTGAGGAATTTCAATGCAGGCACAATCACTGAGCACAAGAAAAACACCTTTGTTGTTACTCACAACTTTAGACTCAGCCCCTTTAGCAACAGGATGTGGTGCAAAGGTTATGCATAGCCAAGTTGGCCCTGCCCTCTCCTGCTTCTGTGCCCTGCTCCTGTAAATCAGAGCTGACCTGGAGTCACTTGCAATGCTCCTTCTCCCATAACTCCCTGTGGTACTGAGTCCTTTTATTTTCTTTCAGTTCTGTAAACAACAGTCTCAACTGTTAGCAAACAAGTTCTCAGACTACTAAAAAGGGTTCAAATAACTATAGCTGCTAGTATATGCAGGTTGTTATCTGTTTACCTAGAGCAGTTTCTGAAGAGCCCTCTTGACTTCAGTCACAAATCCAAATCGAGCGATTAATTCAGGGATGGGCAAAATCAGCCCCAGGGAGCAGATCTGGCCTACCATGCATTTGTCTCCAGCCTGCCCAGCTGAGTAGCAGAGGGTGCATACGTACAGCCAGCAGCATGTGTTCAGTTCCCCTCTCCCCACCTTGTTCCATCTTCAGTTGAACTGCTCCTAGGATTCTCCTGCTACCTGTGCGGAGGGAAGAGGGTAGTGCTGAAATCAGGGTGTTTCTCTGCCATGTACCTCATCTCTGCAGAGCAGGGATTGGGAAAAGGGGGAGACACAGCAGAGCTGTTCCAGTCTGAAGCATGGATGGTAAGTGACTCACTCAGGAACACAGCGCAGGGGATGTGGGGAGACAACAGAGCAGGACAGTTGTCCCTGAGGTGGCTTCTCTCAGAAACATACCCAGCAGCAGCCAGTACACACACTGTGTCACTGTCACAAATACCCAATCTGTGCCACACATGCACACACATTTACTGTCACATATACACTGCAGCACATACTCATTCTGTCACAAAGTGCATCTCTGTCTAACATATACTCTGTCACTCTCTGTAGCCCCCAGCCTGGACCCTTCTGCCCAAGGCCTCATCCACGTACCAAAATTAATGGAGTGTCCCTCCTGCGAAAATTATTGCCCACCCTTGAATTAATGGCATGCAACAGGAAGTGTAGGCCCTGTTAATGCCTCCAAACCTCTGTTCAGCTTTTCATGATAACATCAAACTGTACTCATCATAGTCTCCATTGGCAGTCCAGGGGTTCTGGAAGGGCAGCTGGTCCCAAGTTAGTTCAGAGCAGCCCAGGTCTGTGCTTGGTACTAAATACAATAATATTTGTGCTATCTGTAAGTTTTAAACTTGTGTCCATAATCCCTTTACTACTGTTGCTGAAAAGTTTCCTTCAAGAGCAATAAAAACTGTGCTAAAATAATGCTTAAGCTCTAACTAACTTGGGTTAGGAAACAGTAATATCTAATGATTAGAGGAAAGGGTTGGGTGCCAGAAGACTCTGGCTACATCTACACTACCAGATAAATTTGATTTTATTTAATTCAATTTTATAACATTAGGTTTCATAAATTCAGTTTTGAGTAGCCTCACTTCCCACAAAGTCCACGCAAAGTCAAGTTAGTGCTGCCACACTAGAGTGGCTAAACATTGACTCTTGCAGCAGTGCATTGTGGGAACCTATCCCACAATTCCTTCAGCCCCACATTCTGTGTCCTCCCCCGGGCCTTGCTGCACCTCTATTGTTGGCAGCACTTGCCTGGGGCTTTCCGGTTCCTGGGTCCCCACAGCTTGGGAAAGCCAGAAAAGTGACCAGCATTGCTGTGCCTGGCTTGGGGGAACAGGGAGCCAGGCACCAGGTGCAGCAGGGAGCCAGGTGCTGCGCTGGTCAGTTTCCTGGCTCCCACAAGTGGTGGGCAGCTGGGAGACAGGTGCTGCAGTCCCTGCAGTTTCTTGGTTCCCCACCACTTGCAGAAGCTGAGAACTGACCATGGCTGCTGCGCTGGTCAGTTTCCCAGGTCCCGCAAGTGGTGGGGAGCCGAGAGCCAGGTACAACAGTGCCAGTCAGCCTCTGGAGACTAATGAATTCCATTGAAAGACATGGCTCTTCCACACTAGCCTTCAATCGAACTGTTAAATTCAAACTTGATGCTACACCCACCTAGTTCTGACAATATTATGCTATCCATATTAGTGCTCCCTAAATAAGCTAATGGTATTTACAGTGAAGAAAGCCACTTGGTACAATAGAGCTAACTGCCTTAAATTCAAATTTATTTCATAGTGTAGACATAGCTTCTGATTCTGTTCCTGAGTGATTCCGGCACTATGTCCTTGGCCAAGTTTCTATACTATGTGACCCAGTTTGCTTACCTGTGAAATGGGGATTGTAATTACTCTCCTGTATAAAACACCTTGAGATCTTACAATGAAAGATGAGAGGTAGGAACATAATAGTACTATTTTATTATCTACTTATTTATTTCCATAATATCCAAGTAATTTAAGGTTTGCTCCAAAGTGTATTTAAGTCAATGGAAAGACTCCCATTAACTTCAATGAGCTTTGGATCAGACCTCTAAGAACCATTTTGAGATCAGTACCCAATGTGGGAGATCAGACTTCTGTGAGGAGAGATAATGAGCTTTGGTGGTGTGTGTTTTACTTTACAAAGCTGTTGAGGGCTTTTGTAAAGTTTCACGGGGTGAGCAAACATCATGGAATAGCTGAACCAATTTATCTAGTCTGCAGAGGGACACACTAGACTGCATTGGGACCTAGCACTGATCAGGTGCCCTTCATTGGTGTTCTGGTGTCATGAAACACAGCTCTCACAAAGAGCTCTAATTCCTCCAAAGTATTAGATTCTCTCCATAGACAAATATATAAAAATGCCAGTTCATATGGCAGAACTATGCAGTTTTGCAAAGGGATTACTGCAAAAGAGGAGGCCAAAATCTCCCTTCATTTTCACCAGTGTAAACCAGAAGTGTGTCAAGTGAATCACAGCAGAGTAACCCAGAGGAGAATCAAAACTGTCTCATATATGTCTATATATTTTAGTATGTCTTTCCTCAAAATGAACCTTCCTTGAGGTCTAGCCTTTCACTTTTGATTTTATTTTGTAAAGGCTGATATATGCAGCTTCACCTTCTCTGTAGCATCAGACTAGCTGGGCCAGTAGTATGCTTCAGCCTCGCAATGCCATGGTAGTTAGAAGCCTTTGTAATCATGCAAAAAGTGAAAATATAAATCCTAGTTTAGAAAAATAAATATTCCTCATAACATTTGATATTTTACTCCTAGATTTCCATGAGCATTTTCCTTTTCAGCATGCCTACACTGAAACATTTCCTGAATATTACCGTAACAAAAATTACAGAACTTTGCAGGTAACATGCCCTATTTGTTGAAATATAGGTCTGTAGTGGAGCTTGAACAATTGAAAATATACATCTGACTTTTGTTGTATTTTTAAATTGCTGCAGATTTTTCTATTGTGCACTATTGTGATTCCTTTTATTAAAACAACCCTTAAAACAAAAGAAAGACAAGGTTTGCATTTGAATTGCAAGAGAAGGGCTCTTAAGCCCCAGATGATTGACAGGATGGACCCTAAAAGCTTCAAAGGAGCTTTTATAGTCCATTTTGTCAGTCTGGAGTTAGGGAGCTTTAATCCATGGATTATGGAGACAATAGTGCATAAGTGCTCCCCCCCCAGCTATAGTTTGTCACACCAGTGGATGATCAAATATTAATCTGGACACTACATTGCACAAGCACACTCACTGTGTGTATACAAAAATCTTTGGAGAAATCTGTGCATGCTTGCATAGCTGTTTTCCTTTGTCCTTTAAACACAAACAGGCACTAAGCTATACTACTGGACAAAGGGGCAAATTCTGAAAGGTGCCAAAGACTTTCTTCAATAGACCATGTGAACTGAGGTTAATAGGAAGCTGAGTGGGTGAGGGTGGCTTGCTGAACACCTTTCACAAAACTCTGATCACCTAAGGAAGATGAGACCTAAATATGTAAAGTTCAGCTTTTAAAAATCAAGGTACATGCAGAAGTAATGAGTAGTCCTCTTCAAGTAATTTGAAAATACAAATGGTTCATTTTTTCTACCTTATCTCTAACAGCCAAATAAATTTCAACCAAAATTGTTAAACAAATTTAAAAAAATACTCTGTATCTGAGACTCTGTATTGTTTTCTGAGATTTTTTGCAGCTGATATGTAAATCCCTGAAAAATAGGGGTTTATAACGGAAAAGCTCATAGATCCTTAATGCTAGTATTTCTGCAAGTCAAAACAGATACAGAATGCCCTTTTATTTTCCAAGGCAACATTCTCTTTATGATTAAATCAGGCTGTATGGATTTATTATCAGATGTGGCATGGTTGACAGAAAATAAAAATGAATGCCCTCAATTTTAAAAATAGGACACAGATAAAAAAGTTAACCATTCATACAATAAAAAGTAAAGAAATGTAACACAGAAACCTCTGTGGCAGACTGTGCCTTGAAATTATCCTCACTAAATTACAGTCATGCACTTTCCACTCCCTGTAATTAAACATTAGGTTTTATTTATTCCAGATGCATTTGCTTCAAGTAAAGCCAACTCCTTTTTTGTTGTTGTAAATCTTTTACAGGACTCAGTGACCTGCAGAGAGCTCGGGAATAAAAGAAATATTTTCCAGATAAACCATTTGATGATAGTTTTGTGAATAATTTGTGTATTACAATTTATGATCAGTTTGACAAATCTCTATTATTTAATCTACCTATATATATGCAGTAGATATGCAAGGAAATCTTTTAAAAATATCTATTTTCACCTTTGCTCTGACTACAAACAGCAAAGCAAAGAGACTTGTGAAAATCTAAAATGCTAAGGATAGAATAATTCATCCCACGTCTCTTGCCACCCCTGCTAGATAAGTGAGTTTTAATAAGCTTTTTGTTTATTTCTCTCCGTGAATGATGTTTTATTTGCAAATAAGCATGTAGTTTAGATTTGTCTGAAAAAAGTTGGAAACTCAAAATTTTTGATGGAAAAGGACTTCTTTTTTTTAAACACAAATTATAATACAAATTGTGTTCCTTATTTTCCACTAGCTGTAATCTAAATCAGTGTGTGTGTTTGTAGAGAAAGACAATATGATGATATAACTGATTTAGGGACAACTCCTGGCTTTCATAGAAGCTCTTGCAAGCTATTGCCACACAGTAAAGTTTTTGAAATAACTTTGTGAGCATGTACGCTACACTCACACTATTTCAAAATAAATTTGAAATATCAGGCATGTTATTCTGAATTTTGTAAACCTCACTGCATGAGGAATAACACCTGTTAAGCACTGTTAAGATATGGAATACCGCTATTTTGAAATAAGCCATCATGACATCCAATGGCACTATTTCAAAATAGGCTCTATGTGTCCAGACATGCTATTTCAAAATAGCTGGATGCTATTTCGAAATGCGTTCTTGTGTGTAGCTGTATTATTTCGAAATAAGCTATTTCTGAATTGCTATTTGGGAATGGCTTATTTTGAATTTATGCTGATGTGTAGACACAGCCCCGCAGGCCCAATAGCTGGATGAGCTGAAACTGGGAGCTAAAAGATTGAGGATATCCCCTGACGTTTGGGAAAAGTCTTCATACATTGGAAACTACTGTTTTTGTTTCCAGGCTTGACCAAAATCAGGATTAGTCTGATCCTGCAAGAGTACTACAGTTTTGGCCCAGTGTTTTGTGAGACCATCTTATATGATTTTGTTGCTAGTGGACATAAACTCTAACCTAGTTTGACTCCAAACATAAACTCAAAACATAGGCTCAACCTAAATCTAATCTACATCCATATATAGAGACTGAATTCTTAGAACATTTTTCCCTTCCCACTGTACTTTAAAAATACAAATTATCCAGATGTTTGTATTTACTTTGAGACCCAAAAATGTAGGTAAACGGCAATTATATAAATGTTTTTAAGGACATTCAAAATGTTTATATAATTGGAGTTTTGGATAAATAAGATTGTGTATGCATTTTGGATTCAGGAGCCAGACATAAATTGTAGATAATCACAGACTAGATGATCAGGTTTACCGTATATAATTTTCATGTATGTTATACACAATTGCCATGTCTACACTAGCCGAAAACTTCGAAATGGCCATGCAAATGGCCATTTCGAAGTTTACTAATGAAGCACTGAAATACATATTCAGCACCTCATTAGCATGCGGGCGGCCATGTCACTTCGAAATTGATGTGGCTCGCCGCCGCGCAGCTCGTCCAAATGGGGCTCCTTTTTGAAAGAACCCTGGCTACTTCGAAGTCCCTTTATTCCTATGAGCAGATGGGAATAAGGGGACTTCGAAGTAGCCCGGGTCATTTCGAAAAGGAACCCCGTCTGGATGAGCCGCATCAATTTCGAAGTGCCGTGGCTGCCCGCATGCTAATGAGGCGCTGAATATGTATTTCAGCGCTTCATTAGTAAACTTCGAAATGGCCATTTGCATGGCCATTTCGAAGCTTTTGGCTAGTGGTAGATGTAGCCAATATATAATAGGATATTCATTATGATAAGTTTGAATGAACAATATTCATCTTCCTATTAAAGGTGCCAGTCACTGGGGCCTCCGTGCCATTTTGTTTGCTATTTTGAATTCACAAATTAATAGTGTGCAATAGAAAACCTTCCATTGATATAGTCAGATAATCATTCAAAGGTATATACGTTTAGCTAGGTATTTGTATTTCTGTTACAATGAGTGACTAGTCAAACTCTTTTAAAAGATTTTTCAGTGGTACTAGTCTTCTTATTCTACATCTAGTATGTGTGTGTTTGTCCTTGTTATGTATGTTTGCCTGTCTCTGTCATTCAAACTGTGGATTATTTTTCTTGTCCTACAGTGAGCTACCTGTGCTTGCACTGGAATAACTTTCTCTTTGCTTTTTTAAATTAGGAAGATTGTAGTTAAGTTATACAGAGAATCATAGAATACTAGAACTGGTAGAAATCTCAAGAGGTCAGCAAATCCCATCCCCTGCATTCATGGCAGGACCAAGCACCCTCTACACTATATCTGACAGGTGTTGGTTTATCATGCACTGAAAAATCTCCAGTGATGGAGAATCCACCGTGTCCCAAGGCAATGTGTTCTAGTGTTTAAGAGTGATAAGGGGTTCCCTTTCTTTTTGAAGGTAGTGGGAATACCATATTAGTATTTGCCCTGGTATGGATCAGCAGCACAAGCTATATCTCATAATCTGTCTCCCAGGTCTAAATATACAGAATTAAATAGAAATCAGATTGGCAGAAGCAACTAAGCATTACATTCGCATCAGAATTAACCTCTCATCTGGAGAGTTTGAGGGAGGGGAGAAAAGAGAGAGGTAAAGATGGGCCATTAGAGGGCACTTTTGCAATCCTATAGAAGGAAAACTCTGTTCGTTATTTCACTTAGGACTGTTTAATCTGGCTTTTGCTTAAATTCAGTGATAAACTGCAGGCAAATCTTTCCAGCCATCAGGATTATATCAATAGAATATTGACTCCTGCTTTAGAAAGCAAACAAACAAACAAATGGTAACTAAGATAAACCTGCAGAAAAGGAAATAAAAGATATTTAAGAAGTAGCACAGCCAGAAGTACAAGAAGTCACACGACATATTTCATGTAGTTGTGCCAGCCTAAGTAGCAAAGTTGAGGCCACTCCTTGAAAAAGTGTTTTAAATGTAAACCAAGTCCAGATCTGGTTACAGAGGACAAATTAAAACATTCTTGGCTGAATGTTTCCAAAAAGTGAGGACAGGGAGGGGTGATGTGGTTAGGCAATAATTATGCACTCAGAAACGCTAAATGAATTGTACGAGAAGTGTCATCAAAATATATGGCGTTTCACCCATATATACCAGTGCTGACCAAAAATGTATTTATACGAAGATAAAACAGGAAGGATTTGTTGTCACAGTGCATGCTTTTGCCACCGGCTATGGTTACATGAGTGAGCTTTGCTGACAAAACCCCAGTTTTGACAAACAAATGGGTGACACGTACACACACAAAATGTGTTTTGTTGACAGCATGTTGACAAAAGTCAGCACTTCTACCTACGACCTCTGCCTCTCCCAGATGAGGAAGAACACCTTTTGTCAACAGGTTTTGTGCACAAAATAGCTGTGTGAACACTCTGGCGGGGGCCTTCTCTCAACAGACAGGGTTTCCAGGACAATGGGCAGCCCTGTCTGCTGTGCTTCCCGGTGCCTGTTTGGTCAAGAGAGTGGTCGGGAAGTCAGGATGCTCTGTCGATGGAGCAGATCACTTTTCCGATTGGCTTTTGTGTGTGGCTGCCCATCTCTTCCCACAGCAATTTCTGTCGACAGATTGCTGTAGTGTAATTGTAGCCACCATGTAAGTGGTATGTTGTAGAAAATTCTGTTAATTAGGTTTAGTTTGAAAAGATTGTGCAAAACTTGAAACTTAAATTTTCAAATCCGAATAGTGACTTTGGATGGTTCAGTTTTTCCGTGTCCGATTTCAGAAAGTGTTTTCTGTAGAAATTAATCCCCTGGAAAGTAAAGTAGTTTATTTTAATAAAGCACTGGGATACCAGGGAGGTTCATTTAGAGGACACTGTCTTCAGAAACTTTTTCTTACCAAATCCTCTGATGTAAATGTTCTGATTAAGTCAGAATTGTTCTGCCCATTAGCTGAGGATACTACTTGAAATATTAGTTATCTAAGTATTTTATTATATGTAGAATTCATCCTGCATGATACTAAGGAGCTTTTGCTGACTTTGGTGAGTTGGGTCCATAAATATATTTTGATTCATGATCTTTGCTTCCAACATGTCAAATGTCTTTTAGCTTTGCTGATAAGTATAAACGCTTCATTCGAAGTTCAAGGACATCAGGGGCAGTTAGAAAGAAAGACAACTAATTTTGGAGAGACAATCACGATTTGACCACAAACAGTGCTAGAATTTTGTCATGGAATTCATGGAGTTGGTGAACCCATGATTGTATTTGCTTCAGCTCCCAGCTGCTGTGGTGGGAGGGCTCCCTGCAGCTCCCAGCTGCCATGTGCAGCAGGGACTCCCACAGCTCTAAGCCACTGCCAGAAGGGGGACCTCAGAGCTCCCAGTCCTGCAGACAGTAGCGGGCAATCCCTCGGCTCCCAGCCAGCAAAGGTGAGACTCATTAGCTCCCAGCTTCTGTGGGCAGATCACATGACTCCAAGCTGCTGCAAGTGAGGGGGGAGGGTTGGGAAGTGGGAGACACCATGCCCTCAGCCACTGTGATTGCGGGGGAAACGCTGGACTCCCAGCAGCAATGGCTGATGGACCCTCCTCATCCACATTTTGTCACAGTTGTTTTTAACAGAAATCAGGGACAGATCACGGACTTCTGTGAATTTTTGGTTTTTGCCCATGATCTGTGACTTTTACTAAAGATACCTGTGACAAAATACTGGCCTTTACTATTAAAAGTGATGATGTTCTCTTAAAGAAAACATCCATTCCTTTTTCCTAACAAAGTGCTCAGTACACTGTACCATAACAACGATATAGATAAAAACCAGTGAATAATAACAAAACATGCATCTTAATATACTGCAGTTGAAACAAATGTAGTATTTCAGACCTTACAAGAGAATTGTGCTGACTAAGCCTCGCAATCATGAGGGTGTGTTACGGCAGTCACAGAATAAGTATAAGGGGGCAACCTATTCAAATTGTGGTGCTGAAAAGTAACCATATCCAGTATGCTGATGGCTTTCCATACAAAGAGTATGGTTGAGCATAATGTACAGCTTTATAAACTTACTTTGGTGGATCCCAAATGTTTCCTGGGTGCTCTAAAAGGGGCCTTGAGACCGTACCAAGGTAAACCATTCTTCTGGAAGGAGAATATGCAACTCTGCAACCTCATCCATTTTCTTTCCTTTGTCTTTTTTCAGTAGGTTTTCCTGTGGAGAGCGGGGGTGTCTGATCCTAAGTTTAGGGGAAAACATGCTCAGGGAAAACCTAACACAAAGAGGAGTAGAGGACTTAGTGTAAGGGATGACAAGACTAAAAATAATCAGCTGATGATGGGAATGTTTTGGTTTGCTATGGAGGCATCTGGATGTGTCTGAGTTCTTATAAAAATTTGGTTTCCAATTTCGGATCACGTCTGGGCTTTTTTAAATTTCTCCTTATTCCTTCTGTTCTCACCTTGTTTTCCATTTGCGGGGAAGTGCAGCAATAAGGGTCAGAAGTCAAACTGGAATGTAGGAGAAGGAGAGGATGGTGGGCAGGAGAGTTAGGCTGGAGTCAAGATAAAGCAAAGGGAAGATGAAAGGAAGATGCAAGGAACAGGAAGGTACAGAAAGTTTAAAAGGTCAGTGTGGATGTAGGGAGCAATTAAATGGTAATGTTATTACAGGCAGAAGTAGCAATTTAATGGGAACAAGAATAGCATTGGACTCTATGAGAGTTGCTATGTATGAAAGGGGATTTGGCTGCATCCCAGAAAGAACCTCTCTGTAGCTGTTCTCCGGGCAGACTTGGAGAAGGTGAAGATGGAAAAGAGGAAGAGGCTTTGCTTGTGCTCCATGCCCTCCAAGTACAGAGAAGAGTTGTTGGGACCCAATGGTCTGTGTGGAAGGAAAAGAGGAAGGCTGCCAGTTGCCTCCTCTGTTGATTGCCTGCTCTCACTCTTCAGTGGGAAATGGAGCCTTTAGTAGACTGGCTGCCAGAAGAGAGAAGATGGAGGCCCTGCTGGAACTCCAGAGTGTGTAAGAGAGTGAGGGGAAACCCTTGGGGGTCTTTGGTAGTCTCTGCTGAAGGTCCAAAGTGGGGGTGAGAAGGAAGGAGGGGCACTGGCTGGCAGGTGCCTGCTGGCAGCTGTGCTTAGCTTGCTGTAGTCTGTCCCCTGGAGGGGGAAGGAGAGGGCCTGTTTGTGCTACCTTTGGGTTTGAGTGCTTATATTTTCATAAAGAAGTTGAAGGGGAAGAGTGAGTTTTATTATAACTGAAGTTGCACACGCTGCTTCTCAGGGAGCCATAGGTTTGATGTTTCACACCAGTTGTCAAAGAACAGTCAAGTAGGGGTAAAACCCTACCCTGCAGAATAGAAGAATATCATAAACCCATATATGTAATGTTAGAAATAGCGATGAAAGTAAAATCAAAATGACAGTATAAACTATAATATATAAATATAAACATGACGATAGAAATGACAATTTAAACTAAAATTTAAATAGTCCTCAAATTCACTGAAATGCAAATGGTTGAGGTAATGTCCTAGAAATCTCTCAACTCATTTTGTAACTTTTATCAGAATATAATATGACTGCTCACTACTATTTTGTAACTGCGCTGTTATTTTTTTCTGTTTCATGTCCATTGTATATGAGATCATGTACTGTATTGAACAAAGAATTTAATTCTATTCCACAGTATGTTTAGGAATAGTCATTACTGACCTAATAGTAGACATAATAATGAAAGTCTGGGGTTATGAATTATTGTTCCTAATTTGTAAAGGATTCTTTGCCTTTTGGTGTTCCTAACAGACCCAAGGACTAAGTACTGTGGAATGGCATGCTAATATAAAGTGCTTTGAATATGGAATAATAGCTCATATTTTCCTAATTCACTATTTTTATAAAGGGTAATGTGACTGGAAATATTTACTCTTCAAAAGGATTGGTTGGAGACCAACCAAAATCTCCTAAGGAAAGTGAAGTCAACATAACCTGTATCTGCCATGTGTTAGTGCTCACTCTCAGATCCAGCAAGTTATATTTTCACTGTGGCAAAATGTCCAGTTACAGATCTACAAAAATAAGTGGAAGGCTTTGCCTACCATTAATGATCAGAAGGAAAGAGAAACTCCATGCAGTAGACTCATTCTGAAATCAGTGGGTGGATTTAACTTCAATTATCTTAGAAGGTGGAGATGGGGAAAAGTCCTGTTTAGATACTTTGGTCAGTCCATCTGGTAAAATTGTTCCTTACTGTATATATTACTAATGCTTGTATAATAATCTGCATGTACTAAAAGCTCCCCTGAAATATCAAGCACACGTGTAACTACAAACATTAGTGCTGTATGTGCATATCAGGGATAGAAGAGATCCTTCAGTTTGTACCTTTTCTCAATTTTTTTTTGTTTGGAAAACATCTAAATATGCTGGTATTATTTATCTTATGTTTAATTTGCTTAAGAACACAGTAAATATAAAGGGCCAAGTCCTTAGTTGTGGTAAATTGGTGTACGGTGCAACTTAGTTTACAGTGCATAAGAACTTTACCCAAATCATGAGAAAAACATTGCTTTCACAAAATCTCATTTTTTCTGATTTGATATATAGTCATAATAATAAAGATACAATTAAAATGAAACAATAACACTGTGCAACAACAAGTAGACATTGTTACTATGCTTGTCAATCGGAATTCAGTATATATGAATCTCTTTTGTTGCCCTAGGATGCTCTTGCTCCATTGGTTTGTGTTCTTGCTGCTGCTCCCGCTCAACTCCAGGACACAGAAATTGCCTACCAGAGATGAGGAACTTTTTCAGATGCAGATCCGGGACAAAGCATTTTTCCATGATTCATCAGTAATCCCAGATGGAGCTGAAATTAGCAGCTTTCTCTTCAGAGACACACCTAAAAGGTACACTGAGTAGTATAATTTTTAGGTCTGTACAGGAAACTTAATATTTATGTTTGCTTTGGATCTGTTCAAATCAATTTTTAGATCCAATTATGAAAAATAAATATTATTTGTGCATTGCAGATCAATGGTGCATTTTTCTGTCTCAGGAGGTCACAGGCTGAACCTCAATCCCATTAAATTTATTTTCACTTTCTGTGTGAATGCAGAACCCCACAAACCACAACATTTTCCTGAAGTGAAGCCAAAAACCAAGTCTGGGATTGGGTGGAAGGCAATGAAAAGGAAACCAGTTCTGTGAGGGCTCTTCCACTGCCCTATTTTCATATACTTTTACTGAGACCCAAATACACGCAGACCAAACCCCAATCATCTTGCCAAACCCTCCTCCCACACCCCCAGTGAATTAACTGTGAGGTAAATGGAAGTAATGAAGCATACTGAATATTGATTTTCCTTTACAGTACTGAATGGATTAAAAAGGCAATGTGATAAACTGAAGAGAGCTAGACATATCCTACCAAAAATTAAAACGAAACCAACCAGAAATCCCAAATAATCCCAGGAATATACATAATAATTAACCAACCACAAATTAAAGGGTTAAGTGAAGATTTTTTGCTTTTGGTATTTTGACACCCCATTTTGAAGTAGGTGCAGAGACAATAAATGTAAGTTGTTCTGAAAGGACAAAGAGAATCAAAATCTATAGGAGTTTTGTCAGTGACTTAAGTGAGGGCAGTATTTCACCTCCACATAAAAATTGTGCTAGTGTAAAACTATCAGAGTCTAGAGCTTATAAAATACAAAACAGAAATAGATTCATGTTTTCCAGCTTCCCTTTCTTCCACTTCATAATATTTATAGAAAACTGTATGAAATAAAAACAAACTTTGATTGTTCATTTGAAAGCACAAAATATTTTCACGCACTTTTTTGTGGGGGAGGGAACAAGACCTGTTTACATGGACTTGCGGTACATGATATACCTCGCAGTTAACAAAGCACTTTAATATGCCAGAAAGGAGGAGATAGAGAGGGGGGGCGGGGTGTGCGTGAGAGAGAGAGAAAGATGATACCATACAAATGTGAATACATAGGCTCATTTTTTTTGTCATTTGGAGTTTTGTTTTTACTTAAATGATAGCAGAAATGAAACTTCGAGTATATTTTCATGTTGTACAATGATATTACAGCCATGTGTGGAGGGTGCCATTGTGTTAGACACAGTACAAGCACATGACAAAGAAATGATCCCTGCCTCAAATAGCTTTCGTCTTAAGTAGTAGATAATGTCATATTTGTCCTCATTTACACTGTTATTAATTTGTCTCCACTCCCCTAAGAACACCAGTCTAGGAGACTTAATGTCAACCATTATTTGTTGTAATTGTAACTAATGTTATACGTTTGTTCATCTTGCACAGGTATTTCTTTGTGGTTGAAGAAGACAACACTCCATTAGCAGTTACTGTAACACCATGTGATGCTCCTTTGGAATGGAAGCTGAGTCTGCAGGAACTTCCAGAAGAGGCCAGTGGAGAAGGTTCAGGTAATAAATCCGTGAACACTCTTATTCTGGGACTTGGTGGCTCAGAGAATGGATAAGAGGAGACTTTGATCTCTACCTGATTCACATCTGTCCCAATCAGTAGTGAGGTGACACGCAGTTTTGTGGTGTATATAACTTTTAAGAGGATTTCTGAGCTCTTGCTGTTTGAATATGAAACTGTATTTCACATTAGTTTAGAAGACAGGTAATAGTCTGTGAAATGAAGAATCAAAGCGGAATACGTTCACTGAGAGTTAGATAAAAGAAAAAGTAAGGATCCTCCAGCTGAGTTAGACACACTGGGGTCACAAGCCTCAGCTAAAGGAAGCATCAAGAGAAAGATCTTAGAGAAAACAGGACAGAAGAAGATTATAAATCGAAGTGGAGGAATGACTAGTGGGGAGCAGAGGGAGGGAGCAAACATATTCAAAAAACACTCTAATGATATATAGAGATATGAGACAGTAAAACTTTTGCTTATTGACACTATGGATTTTCATTTGTTAGCAAACTGCTTAAAGCCAACAAGGAATTCTCCTTGCTGTGTGAGCTATGCGGTACTTGGAGGGACAAACCCATCGTTAGTCAAAATTCTTACCATTTCATGTCTGTTTGATGATCTATGTGAAAAGAGCTAGTGGTCTTGAACCATTTTCAGATGAACAGTGACTCGATACTAGAAACAACCAGAGCAGCTAGCATTGTGTTACTCTTTGCCAGCCCTCTCAACAGTGAGGCTAAGGACTGCATAAGCATAGATTCTAAGGCCAAACAGGATCATTCTGAACACTGAGCCTGACCACCTGTGTAACACTGGCCATAAAAGTTCTCCAAAATTATTCCTGGAGTATACCTTTTGGAGAAACAGTCAAGCATGATTTAAACATCAAGTGGTGGAATTAGTGATGGAGAATCCACCAGAATCCTTGATAAATTGTTCCAATAATTACTTACTCTTGCAATTAAAAATGATTTATTTCCAGGCTGAAATTGTCTGCCTTCAGCTTCCAGCCTTTGGGTTATGTTACATCTTTATCTGTGGGACTGAAGAGCCCATTGTCTAATATGTGTTCCCTGTGTAGGTACTTATTGACTGTACTAAATCACCTCTTAACCTTCTCGTTAAGCTGATTAGGTTGAGCTCCTTATGTCTGTTACTAGGAACCACTTTTTCTAAACTTTAACTGTTGTGGCTCTTCTCTGTACTCTCTCTAGTTTATCAGCATCTTTCTCTCACTTCTCTCTCACCTCTAGGTGTGATCCTTTAAGGAAAACAAAAAAAAAAAACCTGTTGTGGGATAATAATGTGGTGAAACCCACATATGTGACTCTCTCCATGCAGTAGCTGTCCTATGAAGGATTTGATCTTTGGTTTCCAGAACCTTTTGTAGAAGTGTTAAATGCCTGTCTTTAAATACAAAGTGAATCAGTCTTCAGTAATGATCACATGCTGTACAACTTGTTGGTCTTACGATAGTATCTTGAAATCAGTTTCAGTGGATAGGATGAACCAAGTAATACTTTCCAGAAGTGGCTTGATTATGCCTGATTATTATAATTGGTGTATCCTTGGCTTCAGAAACTCTTTTATTGGGCTCTGATATTTTACTTACAAATAAAAGATTGTTTTCCTATACCATCATTTATTGACACATTACTAACAAACATATCTATGTTTATGTTCTAGGTGAACCAGAACCACTTGAGCAGCAGAAACAACAGATTATTAATGAAGAGGGCACAGAATTGTTCTCTTACAAAGGCAATGATGTTGAATATTTTGTGTCTCCTAGTTCCTCATCTGGTTTGTACCAATTAGAATTGCTGTCAACTGAGAAGGATACACATTTTAAAGTATATGCCACGACAACTCCTGCGTCAGACCAGCCTTATCCCGAATTACCTTATGATCCAAGAGTTGATGTCACCTCTCTTGGACGCACAACAGTCACTTTGGCATGGAAACCAAGCCCTACAGCATCTTTATTGAAACAGCCAATTCAGTATTGCATAGTCATCAATAAAGAACACAATTTCAAAAGCCTCTGTGCTGTTGAAGCCAAGCTGAGTTCTGATGATGCCTTCATGATGGCTCCAAAACCAGGCCTGGATTTCAGCCTCTTTGATTTTGCCCATTTTGGCTTCCCTTCAGACAACAATTCTGGCAAAGAACGTAACTTCTTAAAGTCATCATCGAAATTTAGTCGCCAAATGTTTTCAAAGACAAGAGTTGACCTGCAGAAGATTTGCATTGGGAACAAGAATATTTTCACAGTGTCTGATTTGAAACCTGATACACAATACTACTTTGACATGTTTGCAGTAAATGTTAACACAAATATGAGCACTGCCTACATTGGCACCTTTGCCAGAACTAAAGAGGAGGCCAAACAAAAGACAGTTGAACTGAAAGATGGGAAAGTTACAGATGTGTTTATCAAAAGAAAGGGGGCCAAATTTTTACGGTTTGCTCCTGTTTCATCACACCAAAAAGTCACTTTCTTTGTTCATTCATGCCTGGATGTCGTTCAGGTCCAAATTAGAAGAGATGGAAAACTTCTCTTGTCTCAAAATGTTGAGGAGGTCCGTCAGTTCCAACTTAGAGGAAAACCAAAAGCTAAATATCTAATTAGGCTGAAAGGCAATAAGAAAGGTGCTTCCATGTTGAAGATCTTAGCTACTACAAGATCTAATAAGCAGTCATTTCCTTCTCTTCCTGAAGACACGAGAATCAAAGCCTTTGATAAACTTCGCACATGTTCTTCAGTCACAGTGGCCTGGCTAGGCACACAAGAAAGAAACAAATTTTGCATCTACAAAAAGGAAGTGGATGACAATTATAGTGAAGAGCAAAAGAAAAGAGAACAGAACCAGTGTTTGGGTCCAGACACAAGGAAGAAATCAGAAAAAGTCCTCTGTAAATATTTTCATAGCCAGAATCTACAAAAAGCAGTTACCACAGAGACAATTAAAGGTCTGCAGCCTGGCAAGTCCTACCTACTGGATGTTTATGTCATAGGGCATGGAGGGCACTCAGTGAAATATCAGAGCAAACTGGTGAAAACAAGGAAGTTCTGTTAGTGATGCGTATACAAATATATGGAACTCCAATCTGAACACTATCCTTCTTGCAGTAAACCGATTGACTACTTTCACAGCTGAGAAGTTGTGACCTGTATTTGTATTGTGTAGAAAAAAAAATAATCAACTTGTATATTTATGTTTACATACGTAATTATCTGGAGGGACTGGACTTGGTGCTTTCCGATAGCATCTGGCAGTTGCATTATCATGTGTCCCATGGTCCACATTTGATGCTCAGTAGATATCCAAGGTATCAGGAAACCTTGAAAGAACTTCCATTCTTTTGCTTCCATATTGCATGAACTGCTTCTAAATTATTTTATTACTTAAAAGGCTGAGACAAATCATTCAACCACCTTATTATTCACACCCACAGCACACACACAGTCACTTTTGCTCTATCTAGATGGTAGAATTTCTGTAAATTATTTTATAAAGTTTCATTTTAAATGTTTGTTTATATGATTGTAAACTATTAAAATCATGCTCCATTAAAATATGGATCTAAACTAAGTATTAACTAGACTGCACATGTCTGTTTCATTGCTAATGTAAATTCTTATCTAGTTGATTTTAATGTTTAAATACTATATGTATTTCGTGTACAAAGTTCTAATGCATTATATTCCTGTACATAAAATTAAAAATATTAGATTATATATTGCGTCTCTTTTCTTGGTATGCTAAGGGGGAAGTAGGCACCCAATACATGAATGCAGTTAGAGCTTGGGTGGTGTTGAATTCTTAATCTCTAGAATTACTGTTGCTACTGAGGAAGTTTAGCAATTTTTAGTTGAATATAAAATACTGAATAAAGGGCAGCTGTTGCAACATAGTGTTTTTAAAACAGGAAAACATAGAGATATACTTAAACATAGACACATCTTTACCATATACTTTTTGATCAAAAATAGATTCCGTTTTTTGAGTGCTGACGATATGCTTGGCACTACATTGTTTGGCAGTCTACACTGAACAGACAATACCAGTTTAAAAGATATAACATGTCAGATGACCTGCATCTGAAAATAGTTTACATATGTACGTTTTAAAATTTTTGGCAGATTGGCATTGAAAGCTTTGTCTTTTTTGACATATGGCACCTTCTGTTTATAAACTGCAAAAGTAAAAATTTAATATAAAAATACTCTCCACTTTGTACCATGGTGAGCAATGGCTGCTAATCGGAAAATTATTTAAAACTTTCTATCATACATTCATTCCAGGTGAAACTTGTTTACAACCTTTTTATTCCTTTGGTCTTAAAGTTTCACTTGTTTAGACTCAAATTGTTGTTTGATACTAGGAAAATTTCCTAAAAGTAATAACAAATGGTTATGGGAGAACACCCGAAAGAGAGGCAGATAAAACACTGGCAGTACAGGCATCTAAGACTGGGTTTGATATAGCACTGGTTGCAATACTGTAATAAGATTCACAACATGACATAAAGATGTCCCAGATGATCATTGTGCTATTCTCTGGTCCTGTATGATGTAGGGTTGCAAATTGTCAGGCCCAATAAATGAGGCAGTAGATGCTAGGGCTCATGTGAGTAAGGTCCTTTTCCCGTTTCATCACAAGTGGTTCTTCACAAATTGTGTTACTCATCTCAGTGGATTGAATATGGGGTTAACTGAACCTTCAGGGCTCCAATTATGTACACGGAGCAACCCTGGGAGGAAGAGAGGAACAAAACCCAACGTTCATTAGAAAATTAAAACAAATATTAACTTGAGGGCATCATGTTAGTTGTGCCATCACCTCTGCCGTTTTATCACTCGGTGAAGAAGGAAGAGTCTTCATTATCATGGGCTGCCAGTCTTTCGCTGCCTGATAAGCAACTTTCAGAGCTGAAAATTACAAGTCTTTGGCTTTCCATTCTATTTCTTCCTGGGTTCTCTCCAGCTGCAATCAGTGTGCCTCTATGATCTCTCAGGCTTCAGAGTGCCACATTTGACATTTAGAGAGGTGATGGTCTCCACTTCATAGGTGGTAGCTAGGTTCTGGGTCATGCATGTAATAGAGTAAGGATTTGGTCCTATGATTAATACAGTGGACATTTCTTACAAAAAGTGGCTGTAATCTTTAATGTACTTACATAACAGCTATACACCGAAGTTCTGAGACCTGTGTAGGTCATAGGGCCTCAGTAGTAGTAGTAGGCATCCTTCAGTCTGCATAGACTATGGATTGCACCCTTTATAGTTTCAATTGAGGACTTCATTTACAGCAGCTACTGTGACTATGAAGACCCACACGAGAGTGACAGTCCTTGCTGCATCTCTTGCAGATGTGGTGGGTGTCTGGCAAGTCCTTATTGTGCTTTCTGTGCGCTCGCTTCTCCTCTGCTAGCTGTCTGATCCTCATCTCACCCTTCTGAAGGCCCTTGTGTAACCCCTGCCTCCATCTGCTGCAGTCATCTGCTAGTTCTTCCCAGTTGCCCAGCTCGATGTCTACCTCTCTGAGGTCTCTCTTGCAGACATCTTTGTAGCGCAACTGGGGGCGTCCGGGAGGTCTTTTGCCAGAGGCTAGCTCACCATACAGGATGTCTTTTGGAATCCTTCCATCATTCATCCTGTGGACGTGGCCAAGCCAGCGGAGCCGATGGTGCCTGAGGAGGGTGTGCATGGTTGGGATTCCAGCTTGCTCGAGGACGGCGGTGTTGGTCACTCTGTCCTTCCATGATATTCCAAGGATGCGCCTGAGGCAGCGCTGAAGTTCTGAGACCTGCGTAGGCCAAAGGGCCTCATGCAATAGGACATCTCAGGTGTGATTTCTTAAAGTTAATTACTTCACTTAAAAAGTTGGCTTCCTGTGCTCCATTAAAAGATACAGTCCTTGTAAGGCATAGCAACTATGGACACAAGTCCAAATGTGGGACGGGGCTAACAAATGCCAACTTAGTTGTTCCCGGGTAAAGCACTACCTTTCCTATGCTTTACTGCCTAACGAGCTTTATGAGGGGTACACTAGCAGGGAGAAGGCAACTTTCTGCAGTTCACAAAACATGACCTTAGATCTTTTAGTGGCACCACTATCAACACACAGCACTGATACACTACAGCATACATTTGAAAAGGCATTTTCATGATCATGGTGGTCATATATTTCCCTATTCAGTCTTGCAAGCCAACTGACATTACTCTTCCATATCTTAAGCTGCTTAAAAAGTGGAAATGTTCACAAAAAAGTCCCTTTTTGGAAGAAATTTGATTATTTTTGCCAGCCCTATTTATTTTTCTCGACTGGGTGCAGGAGAGTGTATTGACATTGTTACTAAGTACTTTAGCATGGTCCTATGAAGGCAAACAGATAAACTAGGCATGAAGGTAGTCTAGCTTCACCTTGGAGGATAGATTAGAAGAAGAGTATGGATGGTTGTATGAAAATCTGAGCATTTTAACATCAATGATGTGCTCATGGAAAGGTCCCAGCAAAGCCTTCATATATGGTACAGTACAGGCCCTGGAACAAATGTCATTACCCTCAGTACTACACCTCAACCTTGGGCTGAACTGATCACTTTTGAACCACAGTTGAGGCTACATATCTGTCCACTCTTTGGCTTTTTTACTGGTATCTATCCACTGAGAGCTAAATAAGGACCTATTATGTAAGTCATTTCACACAGCCCACAGAATATTTGCTATTTGGCAGTGCCTTGTAAGACCCTGTCATGGACTGAATTTGACACTGTCACCATTCTGGATCCTATTACTAATCCCTTAAATGCCAGTATCTGAATTTTATATCTGAACCTGAAATGCAAATGTCCCCCAGATGGGATCTGTCTGGAAGGAAGTTTTTTTTTTTTTTTAATCTACATCTTTGATATGTATGGTTGTGGGGGCAGTAAATAAAACATGACTACAAACCTGGAAACAGCAGGTCTAAGGAAAATCAGCAGTTTTCCTAACAATATGTACCTTATAAGGGAAACCAATATCAGGTGCCGGAATCTGCTGGTGGGGAAACAGCAAGGCTGCAAGAAAACAGCATATTTTACTCCATGTTACTGACAGTCATTCATTGGCTATGTCTACACGAGAAGCCTTTGTTGACAAAAGTGGCTGTCAGGAGGGATTTCCTGGCAAAACTTCTGTTGACAGATAATATCTACACATAAAAGCAGCTCAAATGAGCAATCCGCTCTGTGGCCAGAGAGCAGCCAGACTGCGCAGCCGCAATCGTGACAGAAGGGATGACCAGACGCTCTCCAAACGGGGCTGCCCAGTGAACTGGAAGCCCTCTCTGTCGACAAAAGGGCCCCAGAGCAGCTACACAGGTGTCTTGTTGACAGAACACTGTCCAGAGAGGTGTCATACATGAATGGGGAGAGGTATAACACTGTCAGTGGCTGTGCCAGGCTTTGTATAATAGTGTGCCTTGTTTTTTTAATTCAGTGACAATTCCAGCTATTTCACACCACATCAAGATAATTATCATCATCTTCAGTAGTCAAAAACCTATCTAATTTGACTGATTTACTTACTGATAGCAGCCATTAAGAAAAGATGGTGCTAACAGCAGTGGGAGAATAAATCAATGAGCTATACAGAGCTTTATAATTACCCTTGAAGAACAGCAATGATAAAAACCATCTCTGCCTCAGCTTTGGGTAGGATTTTTATGCTCTGGAGCATGAAAGGGAAAAATTCTTCCTTTAGAGCAATAGAGGGTTCTCGATCCATAGTACTTGGTAGAAAGCATGAGTTTTTGTTAACGAGTTCATTGACTAGCCTAGACCAAAGGCCTTTTTCTCTTTCCACATTTGTATTCAGTGGTGTTGGATGAGAAAGTGAGTGTGTGCTTTTTGATTGTCTAGCCCACTGCATCAGTAACTGTGTAGAGAGACTTCCATGGTACAATTTCTTGTCTAAGCTTACTTGGGAGTCCTAGCACCATTTGTGGCACCAGCGAATGGAGATCACCCCAAGAGCCTTTTCGTTACTTTTATTAGCCTTGGTCCCATAAACTGTCTCTACAGGCTCTTTCTGCCCATATCATTCATTTGGGCACCTGCACCTCAATACTGAGTCAAATTCATATTACTGTTATACCAAATGTGTACCATGGTAGACCAAAAATTGGAAACATGTACCATGTTGGAACAGTTAAACATACTCAATGGCGAGGTCCAGGTAGCATTCATAGTACTCGCTTTTGCAAAGATTCAGGGATAATAGACTTATGCTTTACTTACATATTAGTAGAGCTCTTGCTCCTTGAGGTGCCCATAAATGAGTCCAGCCTTGACCCACCCACACTTGTATTGGGTCAGTTTGAACTGGGTGACCTGCAAATCTCACAAAACTCATCATACCCATTAGTGAGTAAACAACTTTAGCCATTACTGAGTTATCTTACAGAGATATGTAAGTAATCTGACTATCTTAATAAGGCCAATGGTTTGATGATGAGAGAGCTAAGCATTCAGTTGTGTGTTTGATCACTGGTATAGCGCTAGGCATGGGAAGCTGCTTATACAGTGTGCTCTCAAAGGCCAACATTTGCGGTTGGCTCCCTGGTGAGCTGATGCAGCAGGGCTCTTTGTTCTTGGGGCAATTTTTTTCATTAGCATTTTGGGAACCAAATTCATCACAACATAGTGACGCTTCTGGTCGTTTGTAAAAATATCGGTTTCTGGCTGCATATTCGAAAGATTGTGCCTTCACAGCAGAAGGTACCACTGAAGCTGCTTGAGGAGAAAGACATACTCTAGGATATCTTTTTGCCCAGCCCCAGAAGACTGCCAAAGGGCTTTGCATAAATGCCTTTTTTTAGCATGCTAATTTCTACTGTGCCCAGAAATTCCTGAATTGTTTTCCTCTCAAAGTACATTTGAACAGAGGTCATCATACTGAGTAAGATGTACAGAGGAAATGTAAGTTATCAGTGACCATGATCACCTCTCACAACATAGGTTAGAACACAAGAGATAATTGTGGAAATCCTCTCTCCAAAGCATGGGCAGCACATGCACAAGCTCATTGCCCTGCTCCTCCCACTATTCCCGTGCTTGTGTGTTCCACAAAAAAAACTCATGATATGTTTTTTGAATCAAATGTATACAACTAACATTAAAAAGAAAAGAAAAAAAAAACCACAGCCAAACAATAACTTTGCATTTGTGATTGTCATTTTGGGCTAACATTTGACCTGCCAGATAATTAGCATCCAGAAGCTATTCTCTGCTGCAAGATAAAGTGCCAGATTCAGCGAAATTCAGTGTTCAACAGGCCACTGGTTTCAATAGAGCTGTATGAGGGAGAGCCTTCATTATGTATCTTAAATAAACAACCAACCCTGAAAGCCACCTTTTAGGCCATATATGCTTGTTATGGCATCATGCCCAGGCAACTCCAGTGATTTAATTAAGTATGTCATAGATATAAACAGCCACAGTGTCTTTTGTTTGCTGCGACAGAACCAGCCCACTCCCCAGAGGCTTCAAAAACACCTCAGAGCTACGCTGGCGTCACGGATGAATATAGAGCTGGATGAATGGATGAATACAGGATGAAAATAGCATGCAAACAAGACAATATGCAAGGAAGAGCCATATTGCTAATAGCACTGCAAATCAGTTTCAACTAAATCTAAACTTTTTGTTTGTATATTTTAGGCCCTGATTCCCCCCCAGTGGGATCCCCACATTGAAGGAGGCTCCACAGAGGTACAGATGTCTGTCCAAGGAAACCCAATTGCAGGATCTGGATTTTTACAGTGTAAGTACCTCAGGAGAAAGTCTCCCTTTATGAATGGTACAAGGCCATACAATTTGGCAACACTCAATAAATAATAAAAGATGTGGGATTAAATTATGTGAAAATTGTTACATTTTCTAAGATTATATTTGACTTGGATTTTTATTGTCATGAATTTTACTCCTCTTAGCCCAAAAGCAATTGCTTTCTGTGGCCTAAAATTGATCATTTACTTGCATTTTTCTACTCTATTTCCTCATTCCAATTTTGCAGTGCAAGCATTCCTGCAGTCCTAAGTGAAAAATGCACATTTAAATTCCTGGGCTGTGCAAAGAAAATATTTGATAAAGTTTTGGGTGCCAAAGTATGCAGGAGGCTAATCCACCACTCTGGAAAGTTAGGAAGGGAAGGAGCACCTCCAAAGCTTTAATATTTCCTTTTATGTCCTATTGTTTTTCACAATGTTAGCTACTCCTTTAGAACGCCTCTGGCATTCCCTGATACCATAAAGAGGATGGGGAAATGGGAACGTTCTGTCTTGCCTACTGTGCGATTCTAGCTCTTTGGTTTTAAATAAAATGCACCTGCTTAGCAGAAATAGCATTAGAAGGGGAAGTACCAATAAAACCAACAAACTCGGGATCATTTCACCAGTGATGAAGCAACATTTAGCATCTTGGGGAATGATGAGAAGCAGTAAAAAGACTGTTGTTGGTGGCTCATGTAATCAGATATGGATCCCAGACCAAAGACCTGATTCTCTATTGTCCTCCAATTTGTATAGTTATGTACAACAATGCAAACTGAGGGCAAAAATAATTGTAAAGTGCCACCAGATCAGAGTGGTGGTATGTCACTGTCGTTTTGCACTGATGCAAATGACTATGCAATGTGCAAGACAACCACTCTCCTAGGCCCAGATCCAAAAAAAGTACTTAGGTGCCTAAAGCCCAGATTTAAGCACTGAAATCTCACTTTTAGGCTTTGTACAAAACCCCTGCTAGGACGCAACCTAATCCTGTGTCACCTAAATTCACTCCGTGCTTACTGCAACAGTTCCTTAACTGCATAAGTTTCTGCCTCTGGGCATGTGCATCCAGGGAATACAGACATTCTGCTGCTTCCCCCTCTAGTTGTCAACTGTGTAGGAGTTGGAGAAACTGGGGGAAAAACTAGTGCTGAACACTCACTGGCAGCCAAGCTCCCCCTTTCTGTAGCCCACCCCATAGTGCCTCTTGCCCACTGGTGCCCCTGCTTACCAACTACTCCCCCATCCCCCCCAGCACTTCTGGACTGCCACAAATCAGCATTCAGGAAGCTCGGGAGTGAGATGGGGATGTGGGGATGGGACGCGTGCAGTGGCAGAAGGAGGGATGGCAGGGCAAGGTGAGGGCAGAGGTTTGGGGGGGAGGGATGGAACAGGGGCAAGGTGAGGGCAGAGCAGAGTGGGAAAAGGCAGGGCAGGAATAGGGGCTTGGGGAAAAGCGTGGATGGGGGCAGGGTCAAAGGCAGAGGGGTAAGTCAGCACCTATGTGTCTCCCCATCTCAGCTGAGTGGACTATAAGATCCTGTGATGTGGGTCTGTCTCACTTTCTCTTGCTGAAGCCATTCCATGCTAGTTGTCTATTAGATGGGCCAGAAAGAGAAGCTAGATGCCAGTGTTTAGGGCAGTCACTCACTTTAGGTGGGAAATCCCTTCTCAAAGCCCTTCTCATCAGGCAGCGAGAGAAACTGAGCCAGGGTATTCCACTTCCTGGGTCACTACCTGCAGTTTAGGGTTGCCAGTTTTCTCCACCAGATGGATTGGACACCATTTGCAGCAATGGTGTACAACCCACCCAGTCAGGAAAGCTGGCAACCCTAACCACTAACCCTAACCAGGGGCTGAAGGAATATCTTCTCCCAGTGCCATCCCAAGGATGCAGGGCCTAGGATAACTCCCATCCCTCCATGTCAGGCCCTGCCCCTCTCCCCACCCCATCCTGCCCCCATTGCACCCCTGCCCTCAGTCCCCTCCCCCAAACGACATGCCCTAAAGGATTACGGGGGAGGGATTGCTGCTGGGGGTCAGGCTCCCCTGCACTCACTGTGATGACAGGAAGTGGAATGACCCAGCCCCAGCCAGCTACATTCTGCCAAGCCTGACTCCCAGGAGTGTTGCTCAGGGGAGAGAAGCAGGCTGGGGCTTAGGCTCTCCATTTCCTGCTGCTGCAGTGAAGTGGAGTGATCTGGTTGGCAGCTGGTGGAGTGGAGCAGCTGGGGCTGGGTTGTGCCTCTTGACATGTCTCCTGCTGCCACTGGTGAGTGCAGGGGCGAGTATGGCCATTGCTGCTAGTGCCAGGTCCCTCTGGTATTCCCCCAGGCCACCCTGGTCCTCACAGGCTCCTCCAAAGTGCTAGAGCTGGGGCAGCCAATCTGACCCATCCAACCTTGATCCAGGGCTGGTGGCTGTAAGCAAACTTGATGGGACCATGGAAAACTTGGCCACACCCATGACAAGTAGTGGTCTGGATAAGTAAAATCATGCCGCATTACACAGTTAGCTGGATGAGAGAGTTCCAGATTAGAGCAGTTCGGCCTGTTTTAGTTTTATTTCTATTACTCTCAGGTCTATAAAACTTCAGCTTTCTCAGGAAGATACATAATATAGCTTTCTTATACACCGGTATGGCAACATGTTCCTTGGTGTCATTATAACCTATAAATGTGGGAAACAATTTCTTGTTTCTTACACCTGGGGTTGAAATTTGACCCCAACGAAGTCTAAGGTTTTTATCCCTTTTCTTTACTGATCATGTATTTGTCTAATAATAAATCTTACTAACACTGGCAATTCTGAAATTAACCTCTTAAATGCAACACCAGGCATTAACTTATTTTTTCCTTTGTAAGACAAATGGCATATGGGACGTACTGGGCACTCTTAGACTGTGTCTACACTAGCAAGTCCTTTTGGAAAATCAGGCCCTCTTCTGAAAGAACAACACACAAAATGCTCTCTTTTGAATTCATTTCAAAAGAACGTGGCACTTCTTCCAGAGCCCTCGTCCTCTCACAAATGAGGAAAAGCACCTATTTCTGAAATATTCTTTCAGAAAAAAGCATGTATAGATGTTCTGGGGGCCCTTTGTTGCAAAGAACAGTCCTCCTGGTGCTGGATTTTTTGATCCCTGGCCCGTTCCTTCAAAAGAGTGGGGGCTGTGTGGGCATTCTTTTTCGAAAGAATAGATTCCTCTTTTGATCCCCATTTTTGTGTGTGGATGTGCTCTTTCAAAAGATCACTGTAGTGTAGAGATCTTTGTGATTAGAGGAGAGTTTTTTCCCCCTCCAAAAGCAATGAGTGTGGGGTAGTCCTTTATCCCATTATTTTCAGTGTTGACAGAGTTTGGCAAGTAATGAGACTTAGATCAAAAAAAAAAAAAAGGGATTTAGGCTTCTAACTAACACTAATCTCTGTAGGCTTGGGAACCTAAATAACTTTGTGAATTTGTACCTGAACTCTTTTGAAAATAACATTTGAGATGTTCAAGGCATAGATGTAGCTGGAGAGCATACAGTTTGTGCCCGGGGGTTGGACTGATTTGATTATATTTATCGTTTTGCACCTGTATGACTCTCATCTCAGATTTAAAGCAGGTATAGTAGAACATCCTCCCAAAAGAAACGGATATGTGCAACTGGGTTAAATCTGTTTTGGTGCTCAGCATCTGAGGCAAATGAGAACTTCAGCTTTTTTTTCTTCTGCTTAAATAAATTTGGTGTGACTGTAGTTTATAAACTACTTATTTTAAGAAACTTGTTACATGTACTTTTCTGAAACTTGTTAATTTGTACGTCAAGTGTGGCAAAAGTGTATCTCTGCCTCTTGTAGTGGCTGTAGGATAGGAACTTTTATCATTAGTCTGGCCTCACAGATCTAACAAAAGGCCAGCCCCCAAGGTGACTCCTCTGCTGTGAAAAAGAGGAGCACCTCTTTGTTGCTTCATTCAGGAAGCTTCTTTACACCCTGTTATTGGTGAATTTAATTAACCTCCTTGTTTCCTCACATGTGACTGAGACTATAAACACAAGAGAAATGAGCTCTGCTTGTTTTAAAACAAAATGTACTCTTCAGACAGCACAAAAGCTAGGAGGACTAAAATAAGGACATGCAATATGAGTAACTATGATTCAATGCCTGTTGTTTATTGGTCCTATTAAGTTCTGAAGCCTATAACAATTGCATTAGCATGCTCTTGTAAAGCATGGGACTGCGTTAAATGTACATGAACTTCATGAATACAGAGCTAAAGCTAACTGAAATTCAAAGCATCGTGGACAAAAGAGCAGCTATTATATTTGAGGTAATAATACTTTGCTAAATGAAAGGGTTTCACATTTTCCAACAGCTCATTTTTCCATTTTCTCTAAATGTTTCCAGCACGCTTATTTCTATTTGTTTTGTTCACTCAAAGCTGCTGTTTTGCATATGTAGTCTTCTGCTGAGCAGCAGCAACTGTTGATGGCTGCGTAATTCAAGCCCACATGTAGAACAGGCAGTTCAGTTTTCACATAATTTTCTTATTAATTATTTCCAGTTATTGCATGTTTATGCCCATCGTTGGGGAAAGCCTTTGATTAGTCTCCTTTGGTTACAGTATGGATTTATAATATATTTAATGGCTTTGGAGTAAAGCAGATATATGCTACTATTAGCAATTGGTGCAATACAGAGACAATTTAGCCAATAAAACAAAATAGCACTTCAAGTGGTTTATAAACATACAGTATTCAGTGGGTAATACAAATTCAAATTCAAATTCTCATTTGACTTCAATTGTTGAACAGTTTCAGGGCAAGAGTTTGAGATTCTACTACAGATTGCAACACTCTAGTCCAGCACCTTGGGACCTGACTGGTGCCAAACCAGAGAATTTGCCAGACCATGTTGTTTAGCAGCATTACCAACACTTCCACTGCTTATTGGGCTCTTAGAAGACATTTAGGGGTAATAGTAACAGAGAAGGAGTTGTGCTAGTCTATACACTATCAAAACAAAAAGCAGTCAAGTAGCACTTTAAAGACTAGCAAAATAGTTTATTAGGTGAGATTTCGTGGGACAGACCCACTTATTCAGACCATAGCCAGACCAGAACAGACTCAGCTATGCAATATCACAGAACACTGAGAGCCAGGACTGGTGGACATTAACAAACTTTATGGGACCACGTGAAACTTGGCCACACCCATGATAAGGGGACATGAGGCTAACTAAAATCATACCAGTCCAGAGTGCTGGAATAGAGAGGTTCAACCTGCATCTGCATCATGGTTTTTCTCTGTCATCTGCCTTCCACTTACATGGAGTCGAGCATAGGCTGCCCTCTGCTTGTGTGGAGGCAGTGTGAGTTTTACATATGGGCTTTATTTCAGTATATCTTCTTTAAGACCAGCAAACAACAGTTAGCTTTTAAAGTTAAATGAAGTAATAATGAGGATAACTTTCTAAATGCAGAAGACTGTAACTCCAGTACAAATAACACTTCAGATCTCCTATCTATAAAATGGAAACAATGACACCGATCTCATGGGATTGTTATGATCGATTACAGTCCTAGCAGAAGGGACCACCAGGTCATTTAGTTTCATCTCCTGTATGTTATGTGTGTCACGGATCTGGGCTGTCCTTAGGATTAATGGGACCCTATGTAGTACTATTAAATTGATGCTCGGTGGCAGCCTGGAGCAGAGGGTTTTTTTTGTTTTTTTTTAAGAGTTGTGACTTATAATCATCACAAGCTAATGAAATAGTTTTAAAGCAATTTTTAAACTAAGGTCTTGTAGACTAATACAGTAAATTCAGAAACTGGGGTCGCCAATTGCTGTTAAATGGCTTCATTAGCATTGAATAGCTCTTTCACAGGTTCAGTGTTCTGCTAATAGGTCTGGCAGGCTTTTTCACTTGTTAGTTGACTAGATCCTCTTCAGAGGAAGCAGAGCCACAGAACAGGGGAAGAAAGAGAAGTGGACATTAAGACCCAGTGGGAGCCCCAAATTTCTGGGTGCCCTACACAGCTGCATATTCTGCATATGGATGAGGATGGCCCTGCACAGAGAGCAAGAGGGACCATAGTACACCAGTCCTCATGGTCCTTCCAGTGGCAGGGAGTTGATTCTGAGAGAGATTCAGATGATCCCAGCAAGTGTCCTGCACTCCCTGCTGCAGAAGAAATTAAAAACAAAAACCCAGTGTCCCTGCCAATCTAGCCTGGGGGGGAAATTCCCTCCTGACCTTGCATATGGCAAACAGATCTGGTGTGCCAACAATGCCCAGATGCTTTGTATATTGGACAGACTTCTAACTCCCTTAGACAAAGGGTCAACGGGCACAAAACAGACATCAAAACACTCCAGATCCACAAACCAGTTAGTCAACATTTTAATGGAATGGGCCATTCTGTCAATAACCTCAAGGTATGTGTGTTACTGAAAAGAAATTATCGCTCCTTTGTAGAAAGGGAAGTGGACAAACTGACATTTATATTCAAATTCGGAACATTAACACATGGTTTAAATCATGATGTGAACTTTCTGAGTCACTATAGGGGCTCGTCTGCATACTTGACTCAATCTAATTCTTGATCTTCCCCCCCACCCCTCCACTCTCTGATTTGCTCACCTTGATTATCTTTTTCTCATTTGTCCTCCTTGCTTACTGTTTTTGGTTCTCTGTGCCTTAAATATTGAGTCTGTTCTGGTCTGGCTATGGTCTGAAGAAGTGGGTCTGTCCCACCAAAGCTCACCTAATAAACCATTTTGCTAGTCTTTAAAGTGCTACTTGACTGCTTTTTGTTTTGAGATCTGGTGATGTGATCAAGACCCACCAGCATCTGAGAGTGAATTCTCAGTACTACCTGTGAATTCATTTAGTTGCTGTGCCTGATCATACGTTCCTGGCATACCCAGCACTCCTGCTGACTACAAACAGATTTCTGGGTACTCAGAGATGTAGAATTGGGATCCTTCTTTGTGCAGAGCTAAATAAATACTCATGCTTCATATCAATAAGAAATCTTCTCTCCTCCTAGATGCATTCTGTTAGTCATATTCTGTCATAAGAAATGTATGGAAACAGGGGTAATGTTCATACTCAAAATGCTCTATGCGGATAAACGAAAACAAGCATGATTATTAAATATGACCTAATTCACAGCATGGCTTCTGTGAATGCCTGTGACTGGGTGAAGTGCTTATGAGTTTGAATTACTTTTGTTTATTTGTGCAAACTGCTCAAAAGCTAGACTGTAGGGCTATGGGATGTCATGTTCTGACTAGGAGGCAGAATTTCTCTCCAATTCTCGCTTGGTGGAAGTGTCTCTGCTGCTGCAGCCTTTCAGATGTTGCAGCATATGCCCACGTCAGGCCCATATGCAGGGGGGGCGTGTGAGGGGCTGTGCTCACCATGCAGAGAAGTGAGGCTCAGTGGGTCAGGAAGGCCCAGCGGAGCTCCGCATGGTGAGTGCTGGGGAGGCCGAGCAGAGGTGATCCCTTGTGGTTGCCACTGATGCCCCCGTCCCAGGTAAGCCTCCCCCTCCCATCCACAGGATGGCCTGTGCAGCAGCAGGGCCTGAGGTGGCTTCCTCACCCATCCTGTGGATGGGCTGGCGCTGGCTGCGTCAGCAGGCCCTCTCTTACCTCTTCTATGCCAGCCGCTGGACCATGCGTGAGTGGTGTGATGCACCCACCCTCTCCCCCCACCCCATGCTGCCGCACAATGTAGCTGCTGCTCTGCTGCTCGACCACAGGCCTCCCCCGGCTGTGAGCAACCCTGGCAAGGAGGGCAGTCTGCACAGCACGGCCACTGGACTAGAGCTCAGGTGCAGGGGCTGCCCCCCTCAGTGCCCTGCCCAGGGTAAGAGACCCGCTTCAAACCATGTGCTAAGCAGCTGCCCCCTCGCTGCTTTTTTGTTTTTTTTTTTGCTTTTAACTGCTGCTTTTGCTAGTGGTGATTCTGCTGCTTCCAGTTCTGTACCTTCATCTTCCACCGAGTCTCCTGCTACTGAGTCTGCAGGGGTCAGGGCAGAGGGTTGGGTGGTGGGTGCAGGGATGAAGACTGGAATATTTTGTAATATTGTTTTTCACTTACAATATTACAGCAAGATTCTGGAAGGTAATTTCTACAAAGCCTTTATTACTGTACTATGACCAGGGGAAGGGACAGGGTTGACTGGAGAGTCCAGGGTTAGGCAGAGCAGGGGCCACTGTGGGGAGAGGGGGTGGACCACATTTACAAAGAAGCACCCTGTACAGAATTTCCTGCATCTGAGCCGGCATGCTGCTGCTACTTGCTAATACTGCTGTGGCCTTTCTCTGCACCTTAGCGGTGGACTGCAACAACCCGGGCACAGAGCTAGAACACTCCTCAGGCTTCCTCAAGAATATGGCCAGCAATTATGACAGGCTCTTATGTAAGACAGAGGTCCTTGCGCTCTTTTATTCTTCCCATGCACTTGTTGGAATGCCAGCCAGTCTGTCCCCACCATTCCTATGTTTAATTTTTGTTCAACTTCCCAGATGCTCATGATGGGCAATTTGGGAAACAATAAAGTAAACACAAATACCATCTGCTTCAAGATATCCTGTATGCCATTATAATTAAATGCAAGAAAGCCAGGACAACTCTCTCCCTGGATTGTTCAAGACATTGTTTTCTTCTCTGTTCTTGCTCTCTCTGTTATACTCTTCTTTTATGGTTTAGTACTGATATTTATAAAAAGATCTTTAATGGTTTATGAGCTATGCTAATGCTGATGTTACTTGCACGCTAATTCTATTTTGCATTCTATATAAAATTATGGTATAATTAGTCTTAGTACTGTTCACAACAAATATTTACTGACTACCCTGCAGATGCTGACTATTTAGTGCTTCTGCTACTTTTCCTCAGTTTCCTTTGGGATGGTACAATTGCTCATTGGCAGTGTTGTCTCTAATTTTTTTCCATCCACGGGCAGAATAAATCTTGTGATGTGCATCCAGGCATGTGCAGATGGGCACCACCAGTAGAAATACATGCTGCTGGCTGTGGGCGGCTGTGGGTGCTTCTCTAATCAGCTGGGCAGCACCTAAATCTCTCCTGCGTGACTGCCCAAGCATTCAGCCCTTGAGGACTTCTGAAGTTTGGTATTCTGATGTCTGGTGGCTTCTCTTTTCTCAATATTTGTCTGAATGAAGGGGGGTGATGAGACTTGATGGAGCTGTTTTTGAAATATGCATCGTAGTGAGAGTCTTTGGCACAGTTGTTCATAAACCAAAGACCCAAATGTACGTACTAAAATACAAAACAAACATAACTCTTAATTTACTTCCAATTTACAGTTTCCATCTACACTGTGAATGGGATGTACCATATAAATGTTACAGCAAACAACAAGAAGTCCGCTGGCAGCTTGTAGACTAACAGATTTTTTGATGCATAAGCGTTCATGGGCAAAGACGCCTTTGCCCTTGAAAGCTTATGCATCAAAAAAATCTGTTAGTCCACAAGCTGCCAGCAGACTTCTTGTTGTTTGTTGTAACATTTATAGACATCAGAATACCAAACATCAGAAAACCTCAAGGGCTGAATGCTTGGGCAGTCACCCAGGAGAGATTCAGGTGCTGCCCAGCTGATTAGAGAAGCGCCCACAGCCAGCAGCATGTGTTTCATACCTGGGTGCACATCACAAAATTTATTCTGCCCTTGGATGGAAAAATTAGAGGCAACACTGCCAATGAGCAATTGTACCATAGTAGCATAGGAATGGTGGGGACAGACTGGCTGGCATTCCAAGTGCATGGGAAGAATAAAAGAGCGCAAGGACCTCTGTCTAACATAAGAGTCTGTCATAATTGCTGTCCGTATTCTTGAGGAAGCCTGAGGAGTGTTCTAGCTCTGTGCCCGGGTGTTGCAGTCTATCCTTAAGGGGCAGAGAGAGGCCACAGCAGTATTAGCAAGTAGCAGCAGCATGCCAGCTCAGATGCAGGACATTCTGTACAGGGGTGCTCTTTTGTAAATGTGTTCCGCCCCCTCTTCATCAGAAGTGGGTCTTTGCCTGCAAAGCTTATGCTCCAAAAAAAATCTGTTGGCCTATAAGGTGCCACAGGACTTCTCATTGTTTTTGCGGATACAGCTACTTGTCATAAATGTTACAGTTATGCAAATATAACTTTATATTGAAAATCTGGGATGTGTCATCACTTTTATTGGTTATGTTTTAAAATTTGCTGGTGGATTTTTTCCCCTGTATTTTTAATCCATTCTCTTTGGATGTCTGATGTAAGAACGTCTTCTATATTTTGAATGAGCAGATTTTTAGAAAATCAAACTAAAGTCAGTCCTTTGCAAATGAACATATTTTCCATTTCATCTATATTCAGTCTTCCATTTCTATAGGATCTTATAATCTTGGGGGATGATTATAGCATTTTACTTTCTATTGTCATGGTTTAATCTGTCCATGTGAACTTAACTGATAACATTGTCAGGAGGCCTTATGAAAGTGGTAAAGAAAAGTAGAATGGAGGTTCAGTGTTCCGTAGGATTTTTGTGTGTGTTAATGGGGCAGATCTGTTTGCTCATGTGTGCTGTAAATCTGTGTGAAGGAAGCAATACTGAGTTGATGATGCTGATGTGGGATTAGTAGAGACTGAAAGGAAATACTTGCAAACTGGGACACAGAGATTCAACAGACTGGGTAGACTAAGCTGTGACAGATCACCCCCAACAAATCTGATCTGACTCCTACACTAATCCACTCATTTTTAAAAGGGTTAGATTTGTCTGACCACAATCATAAAAAAAGATTTAAAAAGTTTGTGTCACTGTGTCTAGATTGGTTGGCAGAACAGGTACATCAAACAGGTGGCATGATGTATAATTAGATTTTACCAACCCGGAACAAATGTGAGTTCATGGATCACTGTACCAGTCACGCCACGGCATCACAGATAGACTGGAGAGCCTAAGGTGACTATCTTGCTACCTAGAAAAGTTGGGCATTAGTGATAAATGGTCCATGGCACCAAATATTATAAAATAGTCAATTTGCTCCTATTACCAAGAGACCAGTCACTTAACCTAAATCAACTGGTAGCCAAGGTCAGACACCAAAGACAACACTTGTAATTTTATTAACTAAGGACAAAAGTTACAAGTTAAAGCCAGCCAACATACACACAATGAGTGGCCATCTATGGTTCCTAAAATTCACAGAGATGTAGTAATCTGCCCATTCAAAATAATTTCAAGGCAGACCCAGCTGACTCTTGGGATTCTTTGCTGTAGTTTAGTGTCTCTGGTCCTGTGACAGCTCAAATAGCAAAACAAACCATTTCTTCTTGTGAACATTTTTATATATCCTTCTCCCAGAGTTCAAACCAATGGGAAGAGAACTGCTGAACATAACTTCTTGGGACAACCAATAAAGCTTTTTGCCTTACATGGTCCATTAGGTGTCAATAGTTCTCCTTGATAGGCAGGGGGACCATCCGTCCCGTATTAGACGGGATGGTCCTGTGTTTGGAACACCAAAAGAGCATTCCTACTTATTTTTTAAAAGGGACTAATTGTCCTATTTTTGGGCCCTCCCCCAGGCTGACCTTTTCTGATGCAGCTGCTGGCGGGAGTCAATTATTGAAGCCTCGGGGAAGCAGGGGAGCGTGGGCGGCTGCGACATCCTTGCCACTTCCCTGGGGAAGTCCAGCAGCTGCTGCTTCCCCGGGGCTCCCAGGGAGCACTGAGGGCTGCTGCTTTCCTAGAGTCCTAGGGAGGGCCAGTGGCTGCCGCCTCCCTCCTGGCTCCCTGGGGCTTGTGGTGCCGGGAGGAGCCGCCCCTGCCTCTTGTATTTCCCTATCGCGTGTTTTGGACAGGGAGATATGGTTGCTCTAGTGACAGGCAACGGGAGGTGGGAACCACTCTTCCCCTGTGAGTTTACAACTTCAGAGCAGGCATATTTACAATCATAAAATAATTTATCTTACAGCAAGAAAGGCAGACACTACAAATGATGTTAATGCATGCAGCAACTTACAAGCATTTCATAAGACTAATACCTATTTTGAACAAAATTAACATAGGTGAACTGGTTTGTTTCCAGCTATGAATTTATCAGTTCTTGGCTAATGCCCATGATTTTCCAACATTGCAGATAGATGTAAAAGAAAAATCAATTTGTAAATTAACCACCAGCATTATGAAAAGTTTTGAGCATGAGCTTTCGTGAGCACAGACTCACTTCATCAGATGCTGGTCTTGGAAATCTGCAGGGCCAGGTATAAATAAGCCAGAGCAAGGGTGGGGATAACAAGGTTAGCTCAGTCAGCAAGGGTCACCTTGTTATCCCCACCCTTGCTCTGGCTTATTTATACCTGGCCCTGCAGATTTCCAAGACCAGCATCTGATGAAGTGAGTCTGTGCTCACGAAAGCTCATGCTCAAAACTTTTCTGTTAGTCTATAAGGTGCCACAGGACCCTTTGTTGCTGTTACAGATCCAGACTAACACGGCTACCCCTCCGATACTTGACAGCATTATGAACAAATTATACAAATATGCATTATCTACACCAGTTCCCAACAACAACAGAGATTTAAAGGGTTTTAAAATGGCATGGTAAAGATATTGTGGAGTGGAACACACATGAAAGGAATAACTAAAATGACAATAAAATTAAGATATAAAGACTTAAGTAGTGACATTTGTGACAAACCACAAAAATACTACATGTGCAGTCTTCGTTAGTGCATTCCCCTTTGAATTTTTGCATACACCTTTCCCAGGAAGTTTAGTTTGATACAAATAACCTTGTTTTCAATGGGATCATGTACTTCTTTGCCACACCTGCTTAGGGTTATGTCCACACGACAGTAATCTATCAACAGAAGTTTTTGTCAGAAGATATCTTTCAACAAAACTTCTGTTGGCAGATTGTAGCCAAATCACCAAGTGGTATGCAAGAGCAAAATGGCCAACCAGAAGTACAGCAGACAGGACTGCCCGGTGTCCCAGAAGCCTTGTCTGTTGACAGAAGGCTCCCTGGAACATCCAGACTAGCTTTCTGTCAAGAGAGGCGTTCTGCCTTGTTGGGGAGCAGCAAAACATTGTTGAAAGAAGTGCTGTTTTCTGTCAATTTACTGTCAACAGAATGACTTGGGAATGTAGATGCTCCACAGGTTTTGTCCACAAAACTCTCTACTGTAGACATAGCCCAGATGAACAAGGGGAGGTTTGCAGGTGACCCAGACACTGCAAACTATAGACTGAAGCTCCATTCCCACTACTCCGTTTTTCAGTCAGATGTGGATTTCTGTCATCTTGTTTTACAGCTCTAGTATTCTCTTTGCTCTCATAATTTTTGATAAAATTATCAGTAGATGACCAATTTTCAAGAGTTGAGTTTAGTATTTTACCCAGAATTCTGACGCCTACAGCCTGGAGCTGTTTTGTAATGAGAGCTGTTATGCCTTTTAGTAGTTTAGTGGAAAGAGATCTTGATTTTTATGATGCCTAAAACTTCGTTACTTTTAACTTTTCCCACTAAATTTTTTGAAAATATATGGAAAGGTAAAGTTGGGTGGGAGTGTGGGTAGCATAAGCTAGACTGACAGTGTGTGATAGAGGAGGCGGCACAGGGCCTCTGCCCATTAAAGGTACACTCCCAGATTTTCTAATTTTTTTAAGGGTGTAGAATTTTTGTAAAGAAAATCAAAAAAGGTTTGGGTGTTCCATGGACTCTGAAACACTTCAAGTCTCTCTACATTAGCAAAGGGGTTTTCTTAGAATGGTTTATTGGACCCAATGACTGTTTAGTTCTTATGTCAGAAGGCTCTTGTGTGACTTTTACTTGTTAGAATGATGTATTTGTTAGTAACAAACTGTACTGTAGCAAAGCTGAAACCTAGAACATTATGTGAAGGTTAATTGCATTCATTCAAGGACAAATTATTAAGGAGGGAAATGCCTTCAACATAAGATAAACATATCTCCTCTGTCTCTACGTCCTGCACTTCAGAGATCTTTTTAAAAAATCTTTTACCCAATTTATACTGCTCTTGAGTGGTGTGCAGCTGTTAAAATTCAGCTATTAAAAAGCCTATGGCCTTCAGACATTTTCATTAGCTGTGGCTGCCCTTTCTGAGCACCTTTGATTTGGAGCCTGTGAAGGCCACAGATAACAGAGCTGATAAGTTCCTATAAGTTCAACTGAAATAAATAGGAGCAGTAACTGATCAAGCATTCAAAAGGTGAAATACATGAAACAAACTGATTTTTTAAAATGTTGGTCCTGAATACTTATTAAACACCTAAAAAATCATACCAAATAGTGTTTTATGTAGTGTGTGTGTACATAAACACCCCATCCCCTGTGTATGTATGTATAGATATTAAATAGAGATTTACATCTTGCTGTACCTATCCTTCTGTCTTTGAATTGTACAAAGGAGTTCATATCCACAGGTACTATCCATACCAGGTTAATTTTACTAAGCCGCAAGCCTTACATTTATTTTAAATTGGGATATACAGCACTCTGCAGTTAATTAGTCTAATTTCCCCCTTTCAGAAATATATAGGTGCAGCTGGAAGTGGGGTGGTCATAAATATAGATAACAAAAGCCACTCAAAACCAACAAGGAGTCCTGTGGAACCTTATAGACTGACAGATATTTTGGAGCATAGGGTTTCATGGGCAAAGACGTGCTTCGTCAGATGAACGACGAAAGCCCACATCAGATTGCCCACGAAAGCTTATGCTCCAAAATACCTGTTAGTCTATAAGGTGCCACAGGACTTCATGTTGTTTTTGATGATAGAGACTAACACAGCAACCTTTCTGATACTGAAAAACCACTCAGTCCTATAACATTCCTTTAAAGAGGCCCCAGAAGTCACACTGTAAGATTGCGCCCTTACAGCGTCAGTATTTACTGAGAGAGTTATTAATCCTTGACTTACTGTCCTCCACTAAAAGCAGTATTGCTATGAATTAAAAAATTGTGCTCGCCCTTTGATTTTAGCATGTCTTCAAAAGACACCGTAAATTGACACTTGCTGCATCGATTGCAGCAGTGCCGATCTACCAGCAAGTGTACACATTCCCTCAAAGAGCAGACCTGAGATGCAAGAATTGAGAACAGAACAGGAGCAACCTTTAACTTGTACAAGCTCGGCTTAATGTTAGAATCACTGGACTACTAACGTAGATGCAAATTACAGGACTTTTTTTTTTTTTTTTTAAACAGCAACACTTCTATGAATGTAGACCAAAGTTGACTTTCCTGTTCAATAGTAACAGAAAGGTAGTCGTGTTAGTCAGTACTCCAAAAAAACAAAGCAGCAGAAATGTACTACTTTAAAGACTAACAAAATGATGTATTTGGTGATGAACTTTTGTCAGACAGACCCACTTCATTAGGATCTGATGAAGTGGGTCTGTCCCACACAAGCTTATCACTGAATAAATCATTCTGTTAGTCTGTAAAGTGCTACATTTCTGCTGCTTTGTTTAATTGACTTTTCTGTCATTCTTACTGTGGTTAGTAACAGAGAGGAAGCCGTGCTAGTCTATACACTATCAAAACAAAAAGCAGACAAGTAGCACTTTAAAGACTAGCAAAATAGTTTATTAGGTGAGCTTTCGTGGGACAGACCCACTTCTTCAGACCATAGCCAGACCAGTCTGGCTATGGTCTGAAGAAGTGGGTCTGTCCCACGAAAGCTCACCTAATAAACTATTTTGCTAGTCTTTAAAGTGCTACTTGACTGCTTTTTGTTTTGTTAGTGTGGTTAGTGGTACTGGCTATATTGTAGGTAGTTTGTGTACATAGGACTGGCCAGGAATTCTTGTATTTTAATTCCAGCTCTGGGACTGTTTAGCTTTATTGCCTTGGATAAATTCTACTACACAATATTGAGAACATGGATTCCAATAGCCCTAAAAAAATCAAAGGACTCAGTGAGAGTTAGGCCTGCAAAACAAGCGGCAAAAAATTATTTATGAGCTACCTAATTGTTGTTTCATTAGAAAAGTCAAAATCGCACCAAATATTAAACACTTTGTAAAGAAAAATCAGAGTTCTAAAAACACCAGCATTAACTGTTTTTCATTGTGTCTGGTTTCCATTTCTGGGCATATTCCCTTTGAGTCCATGCTTGACCAGATCAGCCTCAGTTTTGTATGGTAGCACAAGTAACGCATTGTGCTGCCGTATGCCGTATCACCAGACTATTTTTAGCCGGTACGGTGTATTGGAATAAAGCAGGAGGAGCCAGCTGCTCCCCTCGCATCTCCTCTCTGGCATGACTCCATGCCCCCTGCTCTTGTACAGTGCTGCTGTGTCTACTTGCAGAGCTGGGGGGCAGGGGAGGGGCTGGGAGTTCTGCTTCTTTTCCCACTGCCACTCCAAGTGGGGATGGAGCAGAACTCTTCCTCCAGCCCTGTATAGTGATGCGTCAGCTCCAGGCAAGGGGTGGAGGTTCTGCTCCTTTCCCCTCTATCTGCTGTATCATCCCTCCCTGGGGTGGGGAGCGGAAGAGCGTGGGAGGTCCTAGACTGGGAGTGGTATGTAGTCATGGTGTGGGGAAGGTCAAAAATAAAACCCAAGATAAACAAAACCCTCTCAAGTCCTACTTTAAATGAAGCACCATGAAGGAAAGGCTCGCATGCAGACATCATGGAAGTGAAAGGGGAAGTAGCTGTATTTTTGATGTAACAGTTTGATTTTTTTATAAAAGAAATGTCGATTAGAAGTCTAGATGAGGTCTCCCTCCAAAATTCAAATTTATGTGCAGTAGACTTCATGCAGCTATAACCAAAATGTGAAAGCAACTGATCCGAAAGCAGGAAACAAAATTTTCTTGGATTTCATGTGAGGTAGCAAGTTATATTATGACATGTTTAATAAGCAGCCCACAATTCTTCCTTCCTTTCTTTTCTTTTCTTTCTTTTTTTTTAAAGAAATGCCCACGTTGAATACTTTACTAATTGATGGGGAGGGATTTTGGGGATGATAATTTACACTGAAATGCTAATTAAAGTCAAAGAGCTTTGAAAGAAGTGTTTTTAAAAATGCAGGTCCTTAAACAAGAAACCTTTAAAGGGCATTTGCTTCTAGCAAATGAAAGTATAGTAGAGAAAGAATAACATGTTTTTTCAAATCACCAAAAATGTAGACAAAGCAAACAACATTATAGAGCTGAAAAAACTGAGACACTTCCCCCAGGGCTGAAGGGGATTGCTTGAATCCTGACAAAAGGCCTGTTTAATTGTTTAGGAAAGTAGATTACATCTTTGATTTCTTTTAAGGGATTCAGAGTTCAGAATCAGTAGTGTAACATGTGGTTTGTGTTGAGTCCATGTCAACACAATTTGTTCCAGGTCTCCAGTCTATAACTGCCCTGTTACTATCAACACCAGACTAAGACAGAAGGAAAGAAATTGACAAGTTGAGAGAAAGTGGTGACTTAACAGTTACAGTGTTCAGCACAAAAATTCCTGCATGTGGCCCTTCTTGGTTGTGTCCTGCAGTGATTCCTTGGCCATCAGTAGTTTCCCCTCCAATGTAGCAGGATAAATACCCTCTCTTCATGAATAATTAGGACAAAGCAACAAAATGAAGTGTCAGTGGTAATTACTGTATAGTGGTGGCTGCTCTTCTGCTGGGAGCTAAAGACACTCCTGTAACTAACCCACTGATGCAATGTTCTCACCTCCCTTTTTTACTCCAATATTCTGTTCTTTTGACTTAAGTGATCTTAAAAATCTCTGGCTCTTTTCTTTTCCTTTGAAAGTAGGCCCAGAACAATTGCTGATTTCAGAATTACAATTTCTCTGACTTTTTAATTTGTGTGATTTTGATTTTTTTTGGTTTGGTATGGTCTGGATTACAACTGTGCACTGAAAGGAATTATCTCAGCATTAACAGAAAGTTATTTACAGACCTGTTAAGAATAGTCTTACAATAATTCATACAGTCATCAGTCTCAGCTGTGAATACTCAGTGAATGAAGTGGCTACATTACCTTGATTACCTTCTATTTGCCTCAGTTCTACTAGTACAACAGGACCTAAGAGTATGTCTATACTTACATGGGTGTCGGCATGCCACAATCCATCTTCTGGGGATTGATTTTGCCACACACGTGAAAACCCTGGTACTCCATGCTAACACGTAGAGTAAGGGACATTGGCTTGAGCCCGACAAGCCCCAAACTACAGAAGCCAAGAAAGTCGATCCTGATATGATGATTGTAGCTATGCAAATGGTGTGGCTAGAATTGTGTATCATCAACTTTGATCCCTAGTATAGACCAGGCCTGAGTTGTGAACACCTGTGAAATGGAGGTTGCTCATAGCTAATAAAGGATAATAAACAGTCCTTTGGCACTGTAGGGACCAACAACTTAATGTCAAAATGTGTGGAACAACGGCTACTTTTAAATCCATTATTGAATGTCCAGGGAGGTGAAAGTGTTCCCCTGCAGGTTTGTGTGTGTTCCAGTTCCTGATGTTAGATTTGTGTCCATTCATTCTTTGGCACAGAGACTGTCCAGTTTGCCAGTGTACGTGGCAGGGAGCATTGCTGGCACATGATGGAATATATCACATTAGTGGATGTGTAAGTGTATGAGCCCTGGATGGCATTCCTGATGTAGTTAGGTCCTGTGATGATGTTGCTTGTTTACATATGTGGACAGAGCTGGCAATGGGGTTTGTTGCAGGGATAGGTTCCTGGGTTAGTGTTTCTGCGGTGTAGTATATGGCTGTGGGTGAGTATTTTCTTGAAATTGGGCATCTTTCTGTAGGAGAGCACAGGCGTGTCACCCAAGGCCTGTAAGAGTGAGGGAATGTGCTACAGTATAGGTTCTATGTTGTCAAAGATACACTTGAAGGGTTTAAACCAGGGGCTGTAGGTGATGACCGGTGGTCTGTTATTTTTCTTGTTGAGCCTATTTTGAAGTAGGTGACTTCTGGGTATTCATCTGGCTCTGCCAATCTGTTTTCTTATTTTCCCCTGGTGGGTAATTAAGCTTCGAGAATTTTTTGATAAAGATCTTGTAGGTGTTTGTCTCTGTCAGTGGGACTGTAGCAGATTTGGTTGTGTCTCAGGGCTTTGCAGGAAACAAAGGATCTTGTAATGAGTCCTGGACAGAAGCTGGAGGCATGTAGGTAAGAATCAGTGGGTTTCTGGTATAGAGTGGCGTTTATGTGATCTTCATTGATCTGTACTGTGGTGACCAAGAAGTGGATCTCTTGCATGGACTGTCCAGGCTGAGGTTGATAGAGGGGTGGAACTGTTGAAATCCCTGTGGAATTCTTCAAGGGTTTTCTTATCATTGGTCCATATGATGAAAAGGTCATCAATGTAGCATAAGCGGAGGAGGGTGTTAGGGGACGGCAGCTGAGAAAACATTGTTCTAGGTCAGTCATAAAAATGTGGGCATATTGTGGGGCGATGTGGGTGCCTATAGCAATGCCACTGACTTAAAGCTATAAATTGTCCCCAAATCAGAAACGGTTGTGTGTGAGGATGAAGTCACATAATTCAGGCACAAGGTGTTCTCTTCCAGGTTTGTAACTCTGAATGCAGCATTATTGCTGTTATATTTAAAGTTTACAACTGAATGTTGACAAAAATACAGTTTTGAAACTTTACTATGCAGAAGAAAATAGCTCCCTAACTATGTTAATGTAAATGAAACAAGCACAGAAACAGCTTCCTTCTCAAATTTTTTTTAAACTTGCCTTTTATTTTTTTCGTTATTTACCTTGAGCAGTACCGTACTGTATTTGCTACTGCTTTTGTGTCCATGCCTAAAGCCTAGGGGGTCTGGTGTGTTTTGAGATCTCAAGCCTTGCTAGAACAAGTCTGTCTCCTGGCCAGGAAGACTTGCTTACAGCTGCAGTGTACACATACCACAGAGAGCGCAAATGCCCCTCCCAGCTTTAACATGGGTCACAAATCAGAATCTTCTATGCTGGAGAAACATGACTTATCAATCAGAAACTTAAATGCACAGTGACAGCAAATGCAAGACACTTTTCCCCACCGGAAAAGGAAGCAAGTCCAAAATCTGCAGTATAAAGGGTCGGTGGGGAACGACATTGAGGGATTTCAAACAAAGATAATGACTGTGACCACAGTCATAGAAAGCTCATTATGTAAGCTCCAGGAGAACATTTGATTGTTGTTGCTGCAAACCTGGCAAGGGCTGAAAACTGAGTTTTGTGTGTCCATGCTTGTAAAGTCTGTCAGAAGAAAACATATACACAGGAGACTGAAATATGTGTTAATTTGAGGTGACTCCCTGCCTAGCCCATAGCTACCCAGAACATACTGCCTCCGTTTTCACAGAGCTAGAGGAAGGGTCAAGGAGGGGTCAAGTTCTGAGAGATCCACCCCTAACTATGTTCACAAATGCACTAAACTTCATTACAGGCTCCTGTGAAGAAATAATTGCTTTTGTAGAACACTGCATCAGGCTGACCTTAGCCATGTAAAACACTCCAGCAGGGTCCCTGTGCAGGAAAGGGCTAATTGCAGCTGAAAACACCATGAATGGAGCAATCTCAGACGTCAGAGATAAGGAATAAATATTTACAGAGACAAGGGCATGCACTTACTCTGATCTCACTTTAACTACCGAAAGAGGAGGAAAAACCTGCCAAGACTCAAGCAAGGTTTTCAGGATGTTGCTATAGCTAGCATAAAATTCATCCATGAAGCATTTCTTCTTTTGAGACGTGCTTTGTTTTTAAGCCATGGGACATTAGCTTCTGGTGCTGACCATTTTAATTCTGGAGTTTTGCAAGATGATTCTGCCAAACATACTTCTGCTTCTACTTACATTTTGACGTGCCAGTTTATAAAAATGACCACTAATTAGCTTTTCCCCCTCTCTTATAATTTAAAGCTGGCTGGAGGAAGACAATTCCATTTCATGACAACTTTTACTATTTCACATTTGGTTTTGTCCTGCACTGGAAGGAAACAGAAACCTTTTGAACATTTTAGTGAAAACAGAATGGTGTGGAAACAGCTGGTTTTGGATAAAAAAAAATTCAGATTTTTCACCCAAGAGCGCTGAACCCCAAAATTCTTCCAGACAAAACATGTTCAAAATCACCACCCCCCAAAATGTTTCGGCTTCGATAAAAGAGTACATTTTCACAAAGGCTCTGAGCAGCTCTAGTTCTGGTGTTGGAAGATATGGAAAGAGATCTGGTCAAGTAACTTAACAATTATTTTTATTTGCTCGCACATGGTAAATACATTCTCTGTAATATTTTAATTCAGAATATAATAGTCTTGATCATTGCATGAGCAGCTTTATCCTGCCAATATCCCGTCCACTATTTTTCCTTCCCAGAAAATTATACAAATAGATCTTGACACAGTCTGTTAAGCTTAAAATGCGAAGGCTGCTGAATGCTTTTGTATTTTGTATTTTTATTCTGTTTTTCCATAACTTGATAGATGTTCCATGTATTTGTAAACATATAATTATAGATCAATATTTGTTTACCTACCTCACCATGTAAATTGAAAGTAATAAGACTTTTGACAGAGTCCAACTCTATACTGCATCAAAAGCCCCAGCAATAACTATGTGGCTGAAACCAGACAATCACCAAGCTCTTGTCTTGAATGAATTCATGCAGAGTGGGAATAAGGGAATTTCAAAGTCTCGGTTTATTTTGAAGCGCCCACATCTACATGGCCAGTTTGCATTTCAAAAGCAGCACTTTCAAAGCGCAACTGGTCACCATTATGCTAATGAGGCACTGAATATTCACATCAGCTCCTTATTAACCAGTTTCCATCTGTGTCATTTAAATGCCCCTTCTGAAAGTGGGGGGCATATGTAGACATGGCCTTACAGCACAGACTGAGTCCCCTTCACAGTAAGGTGAACCACGCCAGCCACAAAAGTTTCTCTGCTAGCCCATCTGGCCAGCCAAAAGTTACACCAATAAATCCCACAGAGTCTCCAGCAGTAACAATGCCCAAGCCAGTGCTGCTCCTATTCAGGTGAGTGGTTATGAAAATCTGTTTCATCAAATCCACACAGATTCTATAAGCCCCCACAGGGACCAGTCACATTACAAGGCATATGCTTAGATCTTACACAAAACAGCAGGCTGTGCCCACCCCTTAGAATCTAAAGGTTTACTAAGAAAGAAAGAAAGAATAGGGTGTGAGAGAAAAATTGTTAAAGCGGTTAAATTACATACATCAATAAAACTATTGATGTAGGCCACAGCCAATGGTAGAAGCTACTAGCTTGAAAGCCTTTTAAAAACATATCGTCTGAGGGACATATCCCCAGTCCATGCAGGCTTAGTTCAGGAGGACTGAAAGACAAAGATGACCACTACCTGTGTCATCTTTATAGTCTTGCCATATGGAGGGAAGTTTTGTCCTCCTCAGCACCTACTCAATGGAGAATCACCTGATCAGGTTACGAGCTGGGGCATTCTGCCATTGGCTGCACGGTTAGACAGCATGTGTCAGGCAATTTTCATAAGGTGTCGATTTGAAGTCTGAGTCTCTGTTCCTTTGTTCAGCCCATGTCCCCTGACTGGGGAGGTGATCACACTTTCCATTGTGAAGCCCAGCACTAAAACATTTCTAATACAGGGGTAGAGCCAAGAGCTGTAACTACACATACAGATGGTACAGGTATACAAATATCATAAACTGATTCAGTGAATCACCAGCTTTCATTAGACACTTGGCACACTTGGCACAAGATTTGGTGCAAGCTTAACACAGTGGTTGCAGAAATGGTTTTCATATTCAGTTTAAAAGCCCAGTAACATCACACCCCCATCCTCCGATGGAATTGTAGTATAGTAAAATAAGGACTGTTCGTGGAAAACCTTTCTGAGGAGGAGGGCTGACCCAGCGAGCAAGCCAGATCCTTTTTTAACCAGGTCTTTTGAATACTGTCCTGCTCCTCAGCAGCCAAAATACTATGCAGTATGTTGATGCTTTATTGCAACTTTGCCTTAAGAAAAAGTGAAAAAGTGAGAACAATGAGTGAATTTCACAATAAGATCTGCAACAAACTCAGGCAGCATGACATTAATAGGTGGAGAAAGAATGGTGTAACCTTCTCCTGAGCCTTTGTACTGAAGCCTAATTTGTCATTGCTGGTGCAAGCAGCCTCCAGAGGTGTGTGCTTTTAAATTTCACATCTGAATTCCCAGACTATTTTTTCAAACTGAGGCCCCGGATGGGGAGGGAGGTGTCTTCCATTAGTTGTATGCCGTGATTCCCCAAAAACATAGAGCTGGTAGGTAACACACTTCATATGCATTGTGATGTATGACTAATGATCTTTTTCAGTGGCTTGATTTTTATCAGTAATGGGGATGTACTATTGAGAACAGGCCTCAAGAGGATTGAAGTCTTCATTGGGCACCATCAGCTGGAACTTTCTGATCAGATAGCCTGCCTCAGAGATAAATGCACACTGAGCCCTGAAGACAGGACTTCCGATCAGGAGAAGACCTTGTCCAGCCAGGAACAGTTACCAGCCTTGTTGTCATCCCTGATTGTTTTGGTTGTACCAGGTCAGTAATAACTTTGTAGAGCTTTGAAACACCTGGATTAAACCATAAAAAGTGGCCGCAGGATATTCAGAGCTCTGGACCCATGCTGCTAAGCATACTGTTGTTATGAAAGCGCCTCAGGTACACTGAAAGAGTCATATAGCTTTCAAGCAAGCCTGAGTTGTTTTAAAGCTTTCCATGATAACCAAGTAAAATTCCGCTTTCCATACAGTTTCAAACTTTCATGTGTTATGGTTTGCTATTGTAGAATCATTCCACCATGAAACACAAGGTAAAGAGTGTGTGTGTGTGTGTGTGTGAGAGAGAGAGAGAGAGAGACCCTCCTGAACAAGTGTTGGCTCTTGTTCTTGCCTGTTTTGAAGGCACATATACAATGAGATCATAGATTACAGAAACTCCTGCAGTCCTACTCTATGTATGCTTATACAACCTTTTACCTTATTTATATAAGCTGAAAATCTCTCCTTATGTAGATGCTATAATGTTGGCAGACCAGGCGCCAGCTCACATCAAGGTCCATGTCTCAGCAGGATACTGACAGACACACAACCGGAATCTGTCTGGTTCATTTGTGGATTAATACAGTACTGATAGAACAGCATGGGCAGTGGGTATCACAAGAAGGGGAAGGCTGAGTATCCCCAAACAACCTATTCTGGTCCCTCCCACAAAGCCAGTGTGCTTCCTGCAAGGACTCGGAGTTGGCCACATTGCTTGTCCAGGAGCTATGAGTGCTGAAACTGTGGCACACCGGGGCTGGGACCTTGCCTCCCGGCCCACAGCTAAGCAGAGCTGTGGCCAAGGGCCACAGTGAGCATGCTTTGGGCTTCTGCAGGGGTGAGGAGAGTAGAAGAGGGGGAACAAGGAGAGAGGCTGGGGGCTAGCCTCCGTGAGTGGCCAGGTCACTGGCTGCCCATGTAGAATAGGTATTAGAATGATAACAAATTATGTAGTGTTTGGATTGTATTGAATGCCTGAGTTGCTGCACACATTCATCTTACCTGTAATATTGTAACGCAATATTGAGAAGGTGTGTTGTGAGCCTGTTATTGCATGAATCACCACAGAGGACAGGCATTAGTATGAAGAGCTGCTCCTCTTCTGACCCTCCTGAATGAGGAAACCCATCCACACCAGACAGGCTCTGAGTAGATGTTACAACTGGAAACTCTCTACATCTGGATTGTAGACTCATCAACAAAAGAGTAATGACTCATTGTTCTGCTCTGCTCTCCGCGAAGATGAATGACATAGGTGGCCCTGTCCCATTGCGTATGCAGCTCAGACCACAAGCTGAGGGCTGGGGGGCATGAAAACTTGAGACAAAAGGAACTAGGCATCCCTAGGCTGCTTGGACTTTGGGAGGGAGGAGCAGTGTTTTGAGAGATCCCCAGCTGCTTAGTCTGGGTTAGCCTTAAAAGAGAGATAGAGATTGCTGATTATTGAAGCCTCTCTTTTGAAATCAAAAAGTGTAACTCATTTATGTGTCTATATCCACTAGCTTTAATCTTGTAAATCATTTATTTCTTTTCCTATATAATAAGTCTACATATATTTTACTCTAGGACTGCTTACAAGTATTGTCTTTGGTGTGACACCTAACCTGTGATGGACCTGGAGTAAGTGACCAATCCTTCGGTATTAGGGGTAAGCTGAATGTGGCTGTGATTCCTGTTGTAGTGGGCCATTTATCATAGGGATATGCTCACCTGGGAGGCAAGAAGAACTGGAGTACTGTCTGGGAGTCCATGTTGAGTCTGCAAAAGTGCTGGAAGAGTTTGCACTTGGTTCAGTTGATTGGTGAAAGGTGAGTTTAGAACTCAGAACCAATTAGGGTTTTGTGCTCTGGTTTTTAACAGTCTGCCCTTAGGTTGGTTCTCATGCTCTTGCATCATCATTGGGAGTGTAATGGATGCAAAAACCAGTGTTATTTTTGGAAGTTGATTTATTGTAACTCAGTTACAATAGATTAATTTCCACAGACAATGATAGCAGCTCAGAATTAAAATAATTGTTACATATGTCTTAAATATGCAATCTCAAAGAAAATAGTTATGTGAATATTCTTAGGAAGTCTTGCTTGCAGCATACGCACTTTCTGCATATGCTCTCTTGTCTGATTTGTGGGCATGTGTTTGAGGTATGCTTACTGCAGTGTTCCCTCTAATCTTTTCCATCCATGTGAAGGGTAAATGCTTTGTGCACCAAGGCATGTACAAATGTGCGCCACCCACAGAAACAAAAAACTTAGCTGTGGGCAGTCTGCTAATCAGCTGAGAGGCATTGAAATTGCTCCTGAGCGGCTGCACAAGCACACGGCTTACAAGGAGTGCTGCTCATAGGTTTCCAAGACCTTGACCACGACATGGAGGCCACCCATTCATTTAGCTAAGCAGCCTGCCTAACAAGTTCAATATGTCTCTATACTCAATTGCACCTGTTGATCTAAGCACCAAGAAAAGAATAAAGTCTGTGAAAAACTGAGGAAAGAAACAGATACACAAGGGCTGCCAAGATGACCTGCTTTGCAGGAGATGAAGACCTCTAGCAGTGGGGGATAGTGAAGGCAACTACTGAGTTTTACAGAACTGGCAAATCTTGCCAGCGTGGACGCTGGGTGAAAGTATTCCCATTTCTGGGTGTGATGGGGTTCTGGGGTCCCCCAAGCTCTGCACTCTGTCCGCAGGCAGGAGAATCTCTCACTCAGCAGGAAAACAGCAGGTTTATTAGCCGACAGGACACAGCATCGTACAGAGGAGTTAGTGCAGCAGGCAGAGACAGCCAGTCCAATCCATGTTGGGGAGAGGAGGCCCCGAGGGGCCCCCAGAGCTGGGGCTTTGCCCCCTCCTTTGTCTCTCTCTCCCTCAGCCCAGACTACCTGCTTCCAACTCCCAGTTCCAATTCAAACCCCTCAGGCTCCACCTCCTCCTTTGTCTCCAGTACAAAGGTGTTACCTGGTCGTCAGGGTTACCCTCAGCAGGAGCCCCACACCCTCTGTGAGCCACTCACATACACACAGGTATCCCCCACTCCATCACACTGGGTAGTTTCATTTGTGAGATGAAAAGAACCAGGCCATGAGAATCACAATCTACAGCCTAGAAACAGTGGTTGGTAGTACAGCATTGTCAGGAATAAGCAGAGAACTTGCTTTGTTTTTTGCCCCTTGCAAGGTGGTTGATGCTGCTATTCTTTACTAATTGAACCAGTACAGGGACATGGAAAGTGCTAATGAAGGGCCCCATATTAGGGGAGGTGAGTGAACAGGTCACGCAATCTAAGGTCAGTTGAACTTTTGACTGCTGAACCTGTGTTAGATTCATGGTAGCTGGATTGCAGAAGATGACTCACACTCTTCCCCTCTCCATACCATGTTACAGGAGGAGGGAGGGTGGCAATAGTTTTCTTGGCTGCCTCTGCTAGCCAGGAAGGGAATAGAAGCCCCAGCCTGGCCCTTTTATGGATCTACATCTCCTCTCCATATTACAGCAGCAGCTCTGGAAGAAGTCAGGCTGAGGGTTTTGCGCCTTTCCCTGAGGGCGAGGGGCAGTGGGGAAAGGAGCAGAAAGCAGGCAGACATATGCTCCCAGCTCTCTCGCACCCCAGCCCTGTTGTCCTGCGGGGCTCTGCACAGCTAGAACAGAGAAGAGGCAAGCTCTGTGGAGAGGCTGGGAGCAGTACAGTGTCTTTCAGGTGCACCATACCAGCTAGAAATGTCACGCAGGGATGGCATACTGGACCAGCCCAGCTCACTTGCACTGCTGACTGAAGAAGGCCAGGGCTGCAAGTATAGACCTGGGTCAGCTGACTTGGGTTCATGCTATGGGACAAAAAATAGCAGCATAGCTGTTCCTGTTCATGCTCTGAAACCTACTGAGACAGAATGGATGTCAGAGCCCAACCAGTAATGTCCACACTGCCATTTGTCCCTGGCTCAACTTTTTGGGGTGTGGGTAGAAAAATGGGGCAACATAGACGTGCACCACAGCTGACAGGGAATTCACACTATTCTTTCAGTCTCACATGGTCCCATTTATGGGCCCTCGAAACCCCAACATTAGCTCAGCCTCGCTCAATAATCCAGCTACTTTAAATCAGATGTGACTCCTGACTAGAGATGTATATCTAGTCAGGAGTCACCTCTGATTTAAGGCAGCTGTGGTCTATGTATCAGAAGAAGCTTTCACACAGGTACTTTTGAAGTATAAAGACATTCTTACTTAAATAGCTGTTAAAACGATATGCAAACTATAGCATGAGCACTTTGAAGAGGGGATTGACCACATTCCAAATGCTTGCGGCTTTTGTGATATGCACTGTTTTGAGTATCGATTACTAAAGTGATTTGGAAGAATGTGATAGAATATAAATGTACTCTCTGTATTATGATGCTTCAGTTAAGTTTCAGAAGGCATTTCCATTCCTAAAGGCCAAGTCCTGCTTCCCCTAATGTCAGTGCAAGTCTTTCCACAGACTTCAATGGGAGCTGGATCGAACTCTTATCCCCAAGTTTCAACGACTTGTAACTTTCTCCCATCTACAAATTAATTTGTGGAAGTCTCTAAATACTACAAGGGAAATAAAAAGAATTTACACTCTGTGCAATACTTTACAAGGACAGTTGTGTTAGTAAATTCCTTCACAAGACAGCATAATCCAAAAGAAAAAGTGGCCTATTTCACAAGATTATAAAATGTGAACAGAGAATTTTAAATATGGAGTCTAAAATACCAAGTGTTTATCTATAACTTTTCTAAGGTTTTTCCTTCCTTTCTGCTTGCTTCAAATGCCTTGATGCTTCCTTTTGACTCTATAAATAGATTTAAACACAAAATAAGTCTCCCTTGGGAAAGAATCATCTATAACCAGTTATAAACTTTGCTACATTTGGTTAATTGTTCATATATGAAGTCAACTAAGTATGCATTCTGCATTGAATTCACAGCAAAAATTAACCTGTTTATTAATGAAAGTTCACTGTTGGGCCCTGCCATCCTTTGTAATACACACTCCTAGGGCTTGCCTACGCTTGCCCCAACTTTGAAGGGGGCATGTTAATCAGGGTGACGGAAGATTACTAATAAAGTGCTGTGGTAAATATGCAGCACTTAGGCTAATTCTCCCCTGCAGCAACTTCAAAGCCTCAAACTTCTAAGCGCCAGCATGTGTGTATTTTTATGTTGCTAATTTGCAGATTTTGGCTTTCATTTCTATATGAAAACTTAGAAACAAGAAAAAATAAACACTGCTTGGAATGTATATATTTTAGGCAGAGTGAAAAACTTAATTTAATGGCTGGTTGAAAAAATCATCAGCTTTTTCCCACAGCAAATAGGGTTTTCAATTTAGCAAAACTTTTTGTGGAAAGGTACTTTCCTTGAAAAATTTTGATTATGGTTTTCTAGTGGGGGTAGAAGGAAAGCAAACTGAATTTGGGGATTTTTCTGTAAAACCAGCTTTTTCTGACTCACCTTCCCCCCACTAACTCTGTGCCTTATTGTTAAGGTAAAAATAGAGTATTATAATAGAAAGTATTAAACAATTGTCAAACTTTAGCAGATCAGGATGAAAACATCCAGGGTGAATTTCTGCTTCAGACCAATTTTTTTTTAAAGAATCAACAAAAATAGTTCAGCTGTTTCTGAAGATGGGAACCAGGTAGTTTTGCCAGTGTTACTCGAAAAAGGAATAGAAGAGTAAGAACACGTTAAGGCAAATTCAATGGGTGGCAAGGCCAAAAACAACAAGAATGATTTTAAGTGCATCAGAAACAAACTAAACTCCAGCAATAGCACAGTCCCATTATGCAGAAAATACACAAACATTCAATAATATTGATGTTCTCTATTTGGAAAGTAGATGGCTGAACTACTTTCTAAATAATTAGTAACTAAGGAAAGATATTAAACAACCTCTACTAGGATAAACAGACTGCAGATAATTTGTACCAAACTTCTGAATGTTGCATCTGTGCTGGGAATTCTGTAGTTCAGCAGAGCTGTTCAACAGGTCAAATGTACTAAGCATGCTTTCTGGCACAGGTCTAGACCTCTGGATGGGAGAAACATCACAGGGGCAGCAGTTGCCAACCTTACCCTTTGGGCCTATGGAAGGTGGAGTTTGCCTGAGGTAATGACCATGAGTTCTTGTCACATCTCTTGCAGGGGCTGGAACTAATAACTCTGTGACGTGCACAGAATTAAAATTGAGCAAGGCCTCATAACCAGTATTGTCAATCATAAACATCAAAAAATTATTAGGGCCCTGCAAAATCATAAGGTTGGTGTAAAAATCTGGGGATTTTTACAGGGTTGTTAAAATATATATACTGTTTGGTCCTTTACATACACATTCTGGCTTCTGAGCCTTTAGGTAGCCTAAGCTAATAACTTAATGGTTGCAAAGAAAAAAAACTCGAGGCATAGAATTAACTTTGCTTTCTTTTTAAAAGAAAAAACTAGGATTTTCATGCAATGTTTTGACTCCAACATATGGATTTTTAATAAACCATCAAATGAAGGTTGAACCTCTCTCATTCAGCATGTCTGGGATCTGAATAGTGTTGAACAAGAGAATATGCCAGACCACAGGAAGTCAATGATGTCTAGCAACATTACCAACACTTCCACTGCTTATGGGGCTCTTAGAAGACATTTGGGGGTAAATTACAGCTAAATAACAGCATACAACACTGACAGCCCATACTGGTGGCTGTAAACACACTTTATGGTACCATGGGAAACTTGGCCACAGCCATGATAAGTGGTCCTCCGGCTAACTAAAATCATGCCAGATTATGGATGTTGCCGGATGAGAGTGTCGGACTAGAGAGGTTCAACCTGTACTGCAAGACCAGACATTGTGAGAGGTGGTAATATTACACAAGGGTGACCATCCGTCTTGTACTGGGTGGGATGGTCATGCATTTGGGGCACCAAAAAGGCGTTCCAGGGGCTCTTTGTCCCATATTCGGGGCATCTCCACCCCTCCACTTTTCTACCAGCAGCTCCTGGTGGGAGTCACTTCCCTGAGCCTCAGGGAAGCAGGGGGAGTGTGGGCAGCTGCCACCTTCCCAGGGTTACGAGGGAGGGCTGGCGGCTGCCGCTTCCCCAGGGCTCGTGGCACACTGGGGGCTGCAGCTTCCCTGGGGCTTCCAGTGAATGCTGGCAGCTGCGGCTTCCCCAGGGCTCTGGGGCAGAGCTGGCGGCTGCAGCTTCCTCTGGGCTCCAGGGGAGGGCCAGCAACTGCAGTTTTCCCTGGGAACACCGGCAGCTGCCACCTCTTTCCCGGCTCCCCAGGGCTTGGTGGAGCTGGGAGGAGCCACCCCTCCCCCCCACATCTCCCTGTCCCATATTTGGGGCAGGGAGCTATGGTCGCCCTAGATTACACTGGGTCACTTTTGGTCGGGCTAGGAAGAGAAAAGGAACTAGACTCTGGGCTGTGCCTCTCGGGAAGTTTAACAGAGGGTACTGACCTGGAAAGGGGGTATGGGGCAACAGAAAGCCCTCAGCATAACTTGGAGCAGCTCTTGGGTCTGCTTTGACTTACAGCAGACTGTGGGTAGAATTATCAAAAATCAGAATGCTCTAGCTGTTGCCCCTCTTCTCTTTCAGAACAAATACACTGATTGCTTCTTCCTCTCCCTAACATGGCAGACTGTGAGAGCTGCATAGTGCCACCTTAAGTTACACTTATGCTGGGATTCTCCTTCCAGAGCTCCTGTCTTTCATCCCTCATGTCATACAGCAGGAACACTATAGCGAACACTAGAATTAAGTGTGTATGCCTACCAGAGCAGATGCCAAATCTCTTCCACTCAGCCAGCCCGGCTTTCAGAATGAAAATGCCAAATGATTAGACCCCTTCACTTCCTCCCACAAGGTAGGTCTAGCACCTGGGATTTCCATAGGGTTACCATATTTGACCTTTCGAAAAGGACGATGCCCATGAGAGGGCGTATATTGTTATTGGTATCTACCAACTATAGTATATATAGTACATTAATACGAGATGAGTTGGTAGATACTGATACACTCCCTCTCAGGGGTGCCCTCTTTTTTATATAGTAAATCTAGTTTTCTGGATCCCAGTATTCATTATCTAACCAATAATTGTGTAAGCCAAGGGCAAGGGCCTTGCTTTCCTTCCAGTGGCAGGTCCACATGAACTTAGCTTAGTATCTGTACCAATAGAATCGTCTGCTCAGGTTGTACAAGTCTGTGCTGTGTTTTAAGTGGGGATTCCAGTGTGCTGAGGATCCACAAGTGTCATTATAGTTCCATGCAAAGTAATTTCTGACTTACAAAAAAAGGAAACCTCAGATATCTACAAACCAAACAGAGCCCCTAAATGAAAACTAGTAACATTTTTAAAGCACTCAGAGGTAAAGACATGCAAAAATTAGGGTGCCTAATGTGGCTCCTTTGTGCATATGCTTTATGATAGTCCTTAATTGCATGATAAGGTGTTATCAGGTGTTCTGAGACCCCTGTGTCAGTCAGGGCAGGATGGAGTGGGAAAGAGGAGGAGAGAGGCAACTAGAGAAGGAAGTTCCTTCCTCTTTAAGGCTTTGGCCTGGGGATCCAAAGGATATAGTTTCTATTGCTGACTCTGCCATGCATTTGTCATGAGCACAATGGGGGCAAACTGTGGATCCAATACTCCCAGATCTCATTAGATAGACTCTAAATGAGGCATGCTCAGTTTGTGCTTGACTCATAAGCTTTGACAGTTGAAGAGTACGTGACAGATATGCAAATCGCAAGCTAGCTACTTCCCCTTGATAGCCAGACGGCCACCTACACAAGCAGATAGCGGTATGCAACAAAATGCTAAAGAAAATAAGCCAATCACAGGGATCCAATGAAACTATACATCCAATCATGTGAAGTAAGTATGAATGTATGCAACATAAAAGAATCTATATAAACTCTGCGCAACTTCCCCTCGGCGTGCTCACGCTTTGGAAAGTATTCTCGTGAGTTGCCCTACGCATGCGTAAGTAATAAAGGCTATCTGAGCTGGAATCCGTGTCCGAGTGATGATTAAATTTATTTCCGCTGTGCAACATTAACAGCTGTGCAGAATCCCAGTGAGGTCAGGTGTCTCCCATTAGTTTGAAGTATGTCTTAGCTGCAGGTGGGAAATGCGTGCTGAGCATTAAATGCAACACAAATTAAAGAGAAATAAATATAGCTTCAGTAATGGCAGACTAGAGATTTTAGCCTTGCCCATAATAAAGAGCTGGACGTTTCTTTTGCAGGCAGAAGAAAGTAAATGGTGTGTAAGTGGAACAAGGCAAACACAGGGAAGTAGCAGGTAAACAGGGTATGCCCAGTGTTTTCCACCCACATAACAAAAACCGGTCATGGGAGCTCTGCTAACCAGGGGGGCAGCACAAAAACATGAATTGTTGGTTAACTTTCACTGATGGTACAAAGGGAAAACCGAGGCCTGAAACTGGGCCACTTTTTGTCCTCGTTGCTGGATTTTGCACAAAGCCACACTGCAAATCCAAGTGTCTTATTCAGATCCTTAACTTGCATAAACTCATGGAAGGGGCGCGGCCCTGGCCTGGAGGCTGCAGGGTGTTGCCCCAGACCGCGCATGGAAGGGAGCGCAGACCCGCCTGATACTGTACGGGCCGATCTCAAAACTCTGGATCTCGGCTGCTCCGGCCCTAGTTTCACTTTCCTCCCCGTTGCTCTGAAGGCCGCCAGAGGTGCAGCCGTGTTTGCCGCTGCTGGCTTTACTGGGCTGAAACAAGCGTGACGGGATCCCACCTTCCTCAGGAGCCTGATCTCGCGGTGTGTGCGGCGGAGAGGTTGAACATACCCTCCCCCAGGGCGCTGCCCCACGGCCCAGCCCCGTCTCTGTGCAGTCAAACTTCCAGCCAATGGGAGCCGGGCTTTCCCCATCCAGCTGCTGCAGCCCCGGCCCCGCGGCAGCCGCCCGACTCCTCCCTGTTTCTCGGGATACTCCTGCAGCTGGCCCGTAGCTGCCCCCACCCTGTGCAATCAAAGGCCCGACAACTCTTCTCCCTCTGGGCCAGCAAAATGCTGGGCATGTACGTGCCGGACAGGTTCGCCCTGAAGTCCTCCACAGTGCAGGCCGGCATGGGGCTCTATACGGCCCGGCGCGTGAAAAAGGTGGGTGATCACGGCGGGCACAGCAAGGCGCCCTCGGGGCTGGGGGGCGCCTAGCGCACACAGCAGCGCCTTGCCGCGCCGCGCCCCTCCCGGCTCCTCCCTTTCCAAAGCGCCGGCGGCTCCGGCGAGAGCTGCCACGTAGGACAGGAGTGCGCTGCCTGCAGCGTGCGCGCGGACCTCCCCCAGCTCCCCGTGCTGCCGGCGGCCTCGCGGCGGCCGGGGCTGGAGACGGTGAAACGCCCCCGTGCCCCAGTGAAGCACGCTCTGGCTGCGGTCAGCAGCCGTGATCGGCCACGGCAACCCCGGAACCCTCCCCTAGGGGGCGTCGTTTGGGGGAGGGCTTAAAGCGGTGAGGCACCTCCCCCCCCAGTCTGCGCATGCCCAAGCAGGGAGTGTAGGCTGGGGTTGAGAGGAAGTGCTCCCTCTTATTTTTGCAAGCCAGGCGGGGATTTGTTCATGTGTGGCAAAAGGGTTTATGTGCACCAAGGCCTGTGTGCATGTGCACTGCCAGTGGAAACAAACAGGCACTAGTAGGGGTGGGTGCTCTGCTAATCAGCTGGGCTGCATTTCACTCTCTTGAGTGGGAGCAGAAGCACTGAGAGAATACCGTGGCTGTGTCTACACTTGCATTTCTCTTTCTAAAGAGCCATGCAAATGAGGGAAATTGAAAGTGCAAATGAGGTCCAGGTTTCCATATTTAGAACTTTATTTGCATATTTCAAAAGAGCTGCTTTTGAAAGAACAAAGGACCGTGTGTACAGTGCTTTTCGAAAGTAAACCCCATCTTTGGAAGAACCCTTCTTCCCTCAGTGGTTTGAGCATTGGCCTGCTAAACCCAGGGTTGTGACTGCAATCGTTGAGGAGGACATTTATGGGTCTGGGGCAAATAGTTGGAAAAAAAAATCTGTCAGGAATGGTGCTTGGTCTTGCCGAGAGGGCAGGGGACTGGACTTGGTGACCTGCAGAGGTACCTTCCAGCTCTACAAGATGTGTACCTCCATGTATTACGTATGATGGTTGGTCAAGTGAATCCTGTAGATACTTTGTAAGGTGTCTGGGGATCCTAAGGGATGAAAGGATTTGTGTAAATGTATGATTGTGGAGCCAGCTGGCCCGGGGACTGATGGTCTGTCCCAGGACAAGTCTACCCTACATAGGCTACAGCAGTTTGGCTGTGCCAGTCTGGTGAGGACGCACTGTACTGAAAGGAGAGTGCTTTCCCGCTGGCGTAATGCTCCTCATTGGTGTGAAGCATCTCCTGCCAACATAGGGCCAGTGTGGACAGGACAAAACTTCCATCACTTGGGAGGTAGGGGGCAGGAATGGGGAATTTTCACATCCCATCCTAGAGTGATGCAAGTTATATCTATTTTAGGCTGTTGAGTAGACTTGTCCTTAGTCTGCATTATGAAGTGGTGTTAACAAGTGTCACCTAAGAATGTGGAAGGAATCATACCCCCTAGCTGACATAGCTCTTCCCCTTTGCATTAATCCCATCAAATGGGGTCTGCTGTATGGGTGCTGTGTCTCTCTCCCCCTCAAAATGATCTGTTCAGTGTCATATCCTCAGTCATACCACATCTTCCTTTATGACATCCAACCACTTATTTTTGGATTGGCCTTTCTGTTTTTCACTCCCACCCTCCATCTTGATCAGTTGGACTCCTACCACATAGTTGTAAGGGTGGTGCTTAAAACAACCAACCCAGCTGAGCCTTCATTTTTTCCCATTTATTAGTATTAATTTGAACATGTCTCTACATGCACATTCTTCACATGGTCTTTCATCCAGCCAGCTCAACATTTGCATCTTAGTAGAACTGATGATTTTGTCATGTGTCTTCCTTGTTGCTCTACACTTGGGGCCACACATTGGAAAAAGCGAATGGCTCATCCTTTTGTAAAATTTGTATTTTAATTTTACTGGCATCTTTCTGCCTCTGACACTACACCACTTGGCTCTCTCTCCATTTGGGCCAGACATTTATTATCCTAGCTCTGATTTTTGCTTCCATTTCCCCAGATTCTAAACCTCAGATGCTTGACTCTTGGCATTTTCAGAATTGTCCGCCTATCTGGTTTCAAGGATAATTGTTCAGTGTTCATGTTATGGTATGTAATTTCAATACAGTTTGGTTTTATGTGCTTATTTTTAGGTCTCTTAATTTCTCAGGAATCTTACTGAATAGATTATCATCTGCATCCAATGTGTATCAAGGTGCCTCTTTCTGTAAATTTCCAGTGAGGATGTCTAGAATGATGAAAGGGCTCACGGCTGACACAGCTGTGCTGGAAAAACCTTCAGAGTATCCAATACTGTGCTGACAGAACAAAAAAGCAGTCAAGTAGCACTTTAAAGACTAACAAAATAATTTATTAGGTGAGTTTTTGTGGGACAGGCCCACTACTTCAGACCATAGCCGTACCTGAACAGACTCAATATTTAAGGCACAGAGAACCAAAAACAGTCATCAAGGTGGACAAATCAGAAAAAAAATTATCAAGGTGAGCAAATCAGAGAGTAGAGGGGAAGAAGGGGGGTGGGGGGAGTCAAGAATTAGATTAAGCCAAGTGTGCAAATGAGCCCCTGTAATGATCCAGAAAATTCCCATCCCGGTTCAAACCACATGTTAATGTGACGAATTTGAATATGAAAGAGAGTTCAGCAGCCTCCCTTTCAAGAGTGTTGTGAAAATTCCCTTTCAGTAAGATGCAAACTTTTAAGTCATTAACAGAATGGCCCACTCTATAAAAATACTGGCTGACCGGTTTGTGGATCAGGAGTGTTTTTATGTCTGTTTTGTGCCCATTAACTCTTTGTCTAAGAGAGTTTGAAGTCTGTCCAATATACAAAGCATCTGGGTATTGTTAGTACATGATGGCATATATGATGTTAATTGAGGAACATGAGAGTGTGCCTGTGATTCTGTGAATAACCTGGTTAGGTCCAGTGATGGTATCTCCAGAATAGGTATGTGGACAAAGCTGGCAGTGGGCTTTGCTGCAAGGAAAAGTTCCAGGACTGGTGTTCCTGCCGTACAGACTGTGGTTGTGGGTGGGAAACCTCATAAGGTTGGAAGGTTGTCTGTAGGAGAAAACAGGCCTGTCACCTGGGGCCTTCTGAAGCATGGCATCCTGATTAAGGATAGGTTATAGGTCTTTAATAATGCGTTGCAGTGTTTTGAGTTGGGGGCTGTAGGTAATGACCAGTGGTGTTCTGTTCTTGACTTTTTTGGGCCTTTCTTGGAGTAGCTGGTCTCTGGTATTCATCTGGCCCCATCGATTTGTTTTTTTTATTTCTCCTGGTGGGTAATTCAGGTTTATGAATATTTGGTAAAGATGCAGAAGGAATTCTTTTTGTCAGCTTAGTTAATGTTGTTTAGGGATCTGGTCCCAGTGGAACTTCTGTTGTCTAATAATGTCCTCCCTTCCCCCGGGGAGCTGCTGGTAGAGCTGGGAAGATAAAATATTTTTAGCATAAACAAATCCTCAGTTTTCCAATCTTCCCTCCCTCTGACACAAGAGGATAAAAGCTTGTGAAGTCATCAGATACTTCATAATGGGAGCTGTATAAAGTGCCTGAGAGATGTACAGTCAGCTTCTTATCCTCCCTTTGAAAATGCATTTGTATCTTAAAGGTGGCTTTGTAGGTTTGTAAAACTGACCTTGTCAGTTCCATGTTCATTCAAAACTTATTTCCATCTCACATCTGCAGTTTGCATGTAGATTGTTTTCTCACTCTCAATTTTACAACACAATGCTAGTTATAATAGTCAAACTTTCCACATTGTATATTAGCATCAGTAATTGAGGTTCTGCAGAAAAAAATATGTCTCCGCCTTTAGCCTGCAGCTGCCCTGGGCTGCGTTTGTGTTCTGTGAAGTTTATCTTCTGCTACAAAAGTGGCTGGAAAGGGCCCCCTAGAGAATTCCCTACAAAGGGGAATTTCACAAATGTAAAGTTGCCTAAACTATCTTCGCTGTCTTCTGTGCCAGCCAGTCCCCTAAGAGAAAGGATGAGATCTGTTACAGCTGAACCACCACTGGTGGTCAATTCTTGCACTGAAGTTAGCTTGTTCTGTGTCAGGAAGCCCTGACCAGTTCCCAGGTGTCCACCCTCTGCTCCCATCTAAGCACACAGTATGACAGATTATGCTTATTGACCTTAGATTCTCAGCATTGTTAGGCTTCTGTGGGTTTGCGAGCACGTGACTGAGGCTAAGGATAAAATCTGAAAATAAACATGTCTGTGTGGGTGTCGCTGTGGGCCTAATGTGACCGGCAGAACTTCCATTACTGGTGAAGTGAGGAGAGAGAGACTCCAGTTTGGGGTTCAAAACCCAGGATGACATGCTGAGGTCATTCGTTGTGGAGATAAGTGAAGTACAAAGAATATGCAGCCTCACAATGCCAGCTTTCCACAGTCCCTTTTAGGACCTCCTATGTGTGCATCTAATCTCCATCTCATCACTATCTCGGGCTCTGGCCCTCTTGGTTTGCTGCTTTCACTCTTCCTGCTCCCTTGGTGCGTTGTTTTCACACAGCTGTCTGCCCTGACACCCTCCTTTCAGTGCCCCAAGTGTCCTCACTCTCCACTTTACTCTTTTCAGCACTCCCTGCTGCTGACTTCTCCACTGCTGTCCATTTCTCTTGCTATCAGTTTTTACTGGAAAATATGAGCATTTACTAGACTTGCCTACTGTGTTATCTTCTATTTTCCCATACATTTAACTCTCAACCATCCTTTCCCAGGACCTTTCGTTCGTCTGTTATCTTAGGCTATGTCTACACTAGGCAAAGTAAGTTGACCACAGATATGCAATTCGAGCTACGGCAGTTCCGTAACATGAATCGACCTGTCTGCGCTCGGCTTACTTGGCTCTCAGTACTGAGCAAGATTGACAGGAGAGATTCTCCCATCGACCCCCTTACTTTTTGAGGAGCGCAGGGGTTGACTGCAACCCTGAGAGGTCAATTTTGTGTGTCCCCGCTCCCCCCAGACGCACTGTTTTGAACCCCAGAAGATCAACCCTGAGTGGATCGATCTTCTGGGCTAGTGTAGCCTTAGTGTTCTGTGTTTTCTCTTTTGCCCTGCATAAGCTACCCGGGTTGCCAGTTACTGAGTGGTGAGGTTGGTGGTGATGGGAGGATCCAGCACTGCTGGACTGCTGCCGCATATGTTGGCGGGTGGAGCAGCAAGGAAGTAGAGAAGTAAGCATTATTCCCCTTACTCCACAGAACTAAGCCAACATAAAACAAGAAGAACTTTTCTGCTGGGGATGGACTATCACTGGCTACTTTGCTTGTGGATCAAGAGAGAAGCCTGGGAGCTAGTTATGACGGTAACGATTTATACCCTAGGCCACACCTGGGCATATGCAACGTAAGAGCTAGATGGTATTATTAAACGCTTCCCTTTACTTGGGGGCAGATTGCAAAGTTACAAACCCATCATTGTTACACATTTTTTAGACTAGTGACCTGTGAGAGATCTTGTGTTCCACAGTTTTATGGAGCTAAACACATGTATATCAACAGTAACCAAAATAATCCATGTGTTTACATCGGGGAGGAAGTGCATTTTTAACATGTTAGCAAACAAATTAACTAGGGTAAACAATGCAGTGACAGTTTTAAGTAAATCATTTTCTCATCCAGGGAACACACATTAAAACTACAGCTACCTTGTCTACACTAGAAATTTAATGTTTGCGGGCACATGTTAAAAATAACACATTATTTTTCCAAGTGATGGCAAGGCCTAAGTGTAAGTAATATTGTGATCACTGATACTAAAATTTAGCAATATGTTTTCTAGAACTGGAGCATAGCAATACAGAGCCTTTTTCATGCAATCTGCATCTACTCTACAACAGTAACCACCCTATTACTAGAGTCTGCATGTCCTCTCTATCTCATTTTACCTATATGCACCTAACATAACCTCTAGACGTCAGTCTGGGCTGCTGATTATGTTTCTCCAAAGCTCCTGCCATAAATGCTGACTCTCTCCTCCTTGACATTTGAGTTCACTCTCCTCTCCTAGTTCTGTAGAATGAAGTAATGGCGTTGGGGCTCATGGCTTGGTGGGAAGGAGGAATGAATATCCTTTCCATCTTAGGTGGCAACTGTTTATTCTCCCTTCTATGGCAGAGTACAAAATGAATATAGCTGCACCTGTGTTGGCAATATAACGTAGTGCGAAACCAAAAATTCTTTCCTTCTTCCTACATTCTTCCCAAACTAAAGAAACATTTCGGGCCCCTGCATGATTTTCAGGCATCACATTTCAGCAATGATGGGAGGTGGGATGGATGGTCAGTTGAGAACACAGTCATGCACCTGTGTTGGCAGTATAACATAGTGAGAAACCAAAAATTCTTTCTTTCCTTCTACATTCTTCTCAATCTAATGTTTAGGGCCCCTGCATGATTTTCAGGGATCACATTTTGGCAGTGATGGGAGGTGGGATGGACGGCCAGTTGAGAAAACAGTTGCTGCATCCCTGTTGGTAATGTAATGTGTGGGGAAACCAAAAATTCTTTTTTCTAATTTTGAGGGTCTCTGGGATTGACATATTTTCAGGAGTCAGGAGAGGAATGAGTAAAATGCAGTGTGGGAAGATGACGTCAAGACCAGCAAGCATACCCAGAATGCTACGGGGATGAGGGAATTGTGGGATAGCGTCCCACAACGCACTACTGCAACAGTCAGTGTTAGCCAATATGTGTGTGGCAGCAATGACTCGACTTTGTGGGGAGAACGGTGGAAGTGAGGATTATCAAAACTGAATTTATCAATTCCAAAATTAGAAAATCGATATAAATAAATTCGAATGTATCTTGTTGTGTAGATGCAGCCTCCGCGTCTCTAGCAGGAACTCTTGAATGCTGGAGTGTATTTTATTGTTCTCTTGGAAGGATGGGAGGGAAAAAGAGCCACAAACAGTTTTACCTTACAAACTTGGGCCTTAATCTTGTGTGTTTTTATAAAGAAAATCATTGTAGTTTACTCTGGTTTAACTTCCTACCTTTTAGTTGAACCAGTGGTCCTAGTTTATAATAGTTTAGCTAGAATTACATGAATAAAGTTAAGCATTTACATAAAACTTTGCTGGATTGGAGCCTTGATGCCTTCTGTTACAGCACAATTTTTTTGGTATGTATCCCTTCACGTGTATGAGTTGAATTTCTCTATCCTGGTGTCATGAGTGAATTCAGGCAAAGGGTTAACCCCTACAGAGACACTTCTTGCAGGAGGCAGCCAGGTGAGGGGAAGAGAAACTTTTTTGAACCGAGAACAATTGCAGTCTGAGGTGTCTGTCTGCGTGGCTGATGCAGAGGAGACAGAGAGAGAGATGATTGCTCCTGAAAGGTTGGAATGAATCCACTAAATATCCTGTCTCAAAATCAGACACAAATATGTAAGTAGATGGGAGATGTATAGTTAGACATGATCAGATTATTGTTATTTTGAATTTGGTGTGGACTAACTATCTGTTTTAGTTGCTCTGATTACTAACTTGATTCTTTCCCCTATAACTTTTAAGAAAAATTCCAGGGAAATAATTCTCTGTGCTGCAACCAGCATGATTTATTTTCTCTTGTTTTGTGAATAGATTACATTTTTTAAGCAAATGGTTTAATCCCTGTGTCCTAGAGGAGAGTCTGTGTATATTTATGCCCTAGACTGAGAGGTCAGCTTTCAAATTACCATTCTTTGTGTCTAAGATCTTTCCTGAGAGGTTAAGAGCCTGTGTACCCCACAGGGAGATGTCCAGAGTGTGTCCTCCGGGGTTAAAGGGCTTTTTGTCTCAGTCGGGTGGTGGCAGATATTAGCCCCCAAGGTCATGGAATCTGTGATCTTGGGGAGCTTTTTAAGCAAAGCCTTTTATAGGCAAGGTATTTAATAAAGTTTCTGTGGAAACATACTTTCTGCACTCACGGAGTCAGAGTGGGGAAGCAGCCGTGACACCTGGCAACAGCCGTGGTCTGGCATGATTTTAGTTAGCTGGATGTCCACTTATCCTGGGTATGCCAAGTTTCCTGCAGGCACACAAAGTTTGTTTACAGCCCCCAGTCCTGGCTCTCAGTGGTCTCTGCTGTTATTTAGTTCTAATTTCTCCCTAAAGTCTTCTAAGAGCCCAGTAAGCAGTGAAAGGGTTGATATTGCTCCTAGACACCATTGACCTTCCATGGTTCAGCAAATTCTATGGTTCAGCACTGGTCACGTACTGAATGTGCTGGACTAGAGGGGTTCAACCTGAATCTTCTTACCTTTATCTTAAAATCTTCTCAGTTTATAAATCCTGTCTTTGGACATTACTGAGTCATGATGAACGTGTATGACTTTATCGTGCTTCGGTAGTGAATAGCCATTTCAGTTAGCCTGTAAAAGACGGGGCTACCTCGCTTCCATCCCACCAGAACTATGACTATCTAAATGAATTTTGAGGGAATTGGTATTATGTAATCTAGAAATGTGACTTGTGTCAGGTAAAATAAGATTTGTAATTCATGGTAGAAACTTCTTAAGGACTTTCACTATCTTCTCAGTTTCATGCCTAGTGATTTTTCTCTTCATACAGGTGACCTTACATCACTTGTATTTTCCTGGTATTTCCAAAAAACCTTGTCTCTAAAATTTCCTCGTCTCTTCCCTCCATCCCTGAACCCAAGTGGCCTTCTGTGAGTTTGACTGAGGAAGTTACAGAGCATGGAAGCAGAAAAAGCCACCTGATCTGCTTGTAGAGAGGCTAGAAAGGGACATGTTGGACGAGATGGGGGACTTAAAAATGTGAGCATACACTATATAAAATGTTTTGTTAAACAGAGACTCATGATGCAGAGCAAGAACTATAGAGCGTTTCAGTTAGGACAATGCCTAGAACAAAAATGTATTCTGCAGTGCAACAATATGCAAGCTCTGTTGCTGCAAACTGAAGATCACACTATTAGGGGAATAAAGTCCTAGTTAAATGGTTGACCATGCTGCTACAATGGTGTGTTTAGGACAAAACTATTGAGGGAACATATCAGTTCATATTTTCCTGGCATGTATTGTGAATAACAGGTAATTTACACTTAATATTCTGTTTTACATAGCCTTAAATGGATTTTTCTGTATGGTCAAAATCCTCCATGTTAGGTATTTTGATTTGTGACACACGAAATACACAGTTGTAATCACGCAAGTAAAACATCTGTCCTGTGAATTTCAGCCTCTTTCAAAATACACAAAAATATATGTCAAAGGTGGACATGTGGTAGAGGAAAACTTTGTTTTAGAGCAATGCCACAAAATATGAAAAGAAAAAGCCCAAACATATGAGCTCACTGTATAATGATATCTGTAGTTCTACATGGTCGACACTTAGCTTCAGAGGAAAAAGATAATTTTATTTGCTCAGCCTTCCATGCTCTTCACAAGCACACAGTAAACAGGGTTCCAGTTTCAAACTGCATGGCTACAACGCCAAGTTCACTTTGCAAATTTAAAGCTAACTGTGATACCAAAGATTGTAGTTTGCTAACTCATGAATTCTTTCTTTTAGGGTGAAAAATTTGGCCCGTTTGCAGGAGAGAAGCGAATGCCTCAAGAACTGGATGAAAACACAGACTGCAGATTGATGTGGGAGGTGAGACATATGGGGCTGATGCTGCAAATACTGCCCTGTATAGTGTTTGCTGCTATAAGTATTCTGAATGGCATTATAGCTAGTAGAAAACAGTTGCAGAATTAGGCTCTTAATTACTATAATAAATCATTTGTTGTAACCTTAAAGGGATTATTGGTACCCCGATAGGCTCTGTAAAAATTTGTAACATCAACATAAATCCTGCTAAATTTGTGAGGATCTAAGAATGAAAATTATTACTGTGCATGCTGAGTAATTTGGGAGGGAGAAGAGTAAAGAGAGGAAAAGCTGGTTAACACCGAAGCTTCTTTTAAAAAGGTAAGTTAATACACCTATGCTTGATTTACAAACGTAATTTGTTCCATGAAAACTGTTTGTAAGGTGAAAATTCATAAATCAAAAATGTAATTCCCATTAATGTCATGTAAAAAATTATGAGTGATTCCTGACTCACAAAAAATCACCCAATATTTTTCCCACTTTTTCCCACCCAATATTTTATAATATTGTACAATCATTTAAAAAAAAGAATAGTGCTACTTTATTGCTTTTGTAATTACATTTATTAGCACTAGTCAGTCCTTAGATACTGGTGAAGAAGGTAGTGTTGACACAGCTGATCCCATGGAACTTGCATCATCATCGAAAATGGGTCCATAGTGACTTCAATCTCCTTAACTGGGTTTTTTTCTTTGGCTTTTGAGGTTGCGGGTTGGGGATTGGCTGATGTTGATGAGGGTTTAGGAGGAGGTGATGAGGCTGAGGATTGAAAAAAACAGAATTGTAATTTGTACTGAAGGCCTCTCTTTCCTGTTGTACAACTCCTGATGGTATCCAATGGCTTCATGAATTTGTCACTTGCATGCTGAACTCTGTTCTGAGTTTGGGTCGTTGTCATTGAGAACTTGTGTAGCTGCTGCCAATGCAGGAATAATTTTGAGAGTGTTTTAGTGTCTAGTGTTGTTTTTTGTGGTTCATCCAATTCTTCCTCCTCTTTTTCTGATAACCTTTCTGCATCCAGCTGAATTAACTCTTCCTTAGCCAATTCTTCCATGTGACAATAACAGGTCTTGACCATCATCTGTGGCTATCTCATTGATTCCTGCTTGAGTTGCCAGATGCATGATAGCATTTGAATGTCTTTCACTTCAACTTGAAAACCATGAAAATCATGAACATACTTTGGCAACAGATATTTTGAGTAATTTTATTCTATGCAATTGTGATATTTTCTGTAGCCATCTTGATGTTGTAGTTCTTCCACAATTGCTAAATTGTTGGTTTGTCTTCTCTGTCTGATGCAGATACCTAGATACCTCATCACCAGTTGCAGGTAGTAAGCTTTAAATGTAGCAGTGATGCTTTGATCCATTGTCTGAAGGATGGAAGTGGTATATGGGGGCAAAAAAACACTCTAATGTTATCACCAGAGTCATAGGATGAGGGGGAGCATTATTAAGGATCAGCTGACATTTATTATCCAGATAATTTTCAGCACAATATTTAGAGATGAATGATGAAAGGTAGTTTGTTATGTAATCAGCAAAAACCTACCTTGTCACCCATGCCTTTCGATTAGAATTCCAGACCACAGGTAATGATGCCTTGCTTAAACCTTTAAGTGCCTTTGGATTTTCTGAATGCCAAACAAGGAGAGGCTTCAATTTCATGTCTCCTTCCCAATTTCCATGAAAAAGTAATGTCAGTTGATCCTTTGAGGCTTTGAAACCTATTGCTTTTGTTTTATCCCTTGAAATAAGGGTTTGAGAAGGTATTCTTTTCCAAAAACTCCCCATTTCATCAACGCTAAAAATTTGTTTTGGCGAATATCCACCTTCATCAATCATTTGTTGCAATGCAGGCTGGGAAGAGGTTAGCTGCCTGAATATCAGCAGATGCTGCTTCGCCTGTAACACAAAGACTGTGATAATGTGAACACACTTTAAAGCACTCAAAACAACTGTGACTTGCCTTGAATATTACTTCGGTGTCTCCAACTTGCCTCTCTTCCTTGGCTTTCTTCTTCAGGTCCCCAAACAAAGACAGGGCTCTCTCCCTTATGATGAAGAAGCTCAAAGGCATGTTGTAATCATTATGGATGTTGATCCAATGTATTAAAAGTCTTTCAAGTTTGCAAATTATTGCATCACTGGACTTCATTATTCAATGCAACTTTTAGCTCCATCAACATATGTTTCTGCCATTTCTTGCACTGTCGATGCTGCCAATTTCATTGCCAGGCATATGTCTTTCTCTTGCTGGCCCTCTTCAATTCTTTTAATAACTTCAAGTTTGGTAGCCACGAATATTGCTTTCCTTGGTTTCTTGGCCATATTGACAGCTCCTGAAGAAACTTTTTCACATCTAGGACCCATGATGATCATAAGTAACAAAGATATTTGAAGATTAATATCACTCACACTCCAGGTGACACAAACACAACAAAGTGCACAAACCAACTGGGAAGAGTTGGGCATCTGAAGGGAATAAGTCAACCTTGCACTGTGTTCTGCTGTATTCCTCTGCATTCATTACTTAGAAAGCAGATGCTTGGGTGAAGGTTGGTTCTTATTTTTAGTGAAAATATGTTTGTAAATTGAAAAATAGGTATAAGTTTACACTGTTGTAGCAAAAATGCATAAGTTGAAAATTTGTAAATTGAAGGGTAGGTGTAAGAGAGTTAAAAATGGTGGTGTTTTGTTACGAATTTTAGCATGACTGTGCTCCTTTGAAAACCTGAACATATTGCAATGAAAGAGATTAACAAAAGTATCATAGGGAGCAACTTTATGGCCTGATCATTGAGTTTGAGATACCTACAATTAGATCCTTTATTGACTAGTGTTCTGAAAACCTTCAGACACTAACAATCTAACAGGGTTGTAAGCATAAGGAAAGGAACTTGTAAAAAGGCCTAAAAACTGCAGAAAGAAGGAGCAGTGGCTCCGTGGTACAATCTCCTCCATCTTGGAGAAGTTTCTCTGAGCACATGGAACTGTCTGGGATTGATGCTAAGGAAGAGCCATGGAGCAGCTACTCTGAGGCACGCTTCCCTCAAGATCTCACAGACTGCTACAGAAAAAGTACCTTTTTGTATTGCACTTTGCACATTCTAAGTGTTTTAAGCTAAGATGTTTGAAAGCAGTATTATTAGGAAATCTGTAAATGTTTCTAAATCTTCATCTGTAAGAATTGGGTACTATGTCATATGGGTGGCTACCATATTCTTTTAATGATAATTGCAACACAATCTATAGCCATGGTGTCCCATACGCCTTCCGATCACCACATGCGGCAAACTGGATACCTTGGTGTAGACAAATGGCTTTTCAGAGCTGCACACATGGAGATTCCTCTGCCTGCTCCGTGCATGTGTCTCACCACTTGGTGGGACAAGCGAGTGGTAGCAGCAGTGGAGGCAGCTCCTCCTGTGGTGCGAACCCTAGCACGATGGTGGCTTCAGCCCCCTGGCTCCAGCAGTGGAGGGGCAGCTTGCGCTGCAGGGGTGTGGGACTCCAGCAGTGGCAGTAGAGCAGCTCACACGGTAAGGGGCCCCTGGTGGCAGGGTGGCTTTCATGGTTCACATGGTGGGTGGGCTCTGGTGAGTCACTGGCAGCTTGTTGGGGGTAGGAGGGGCATAGGTGTCTCCTTCTGGAGGGGAGGTGCCTGAGTGGGAGGGCAGCACCTGGCTGTCTGGGCAGCAGTGCCTGGCGGTGGGTGGAGGGGCTCTGGCTTCTTTAAATTTCTTTTGGATGTCACTGATCTATAGCTTTATGATAGTCCATCAGGACAGAAATCTGAGCTGTTGGCAGACTCAGAAGCACGGCAGTTTTCACGTTCACTCTGTGCTCCTCTGGTACTATTCCACAGTCAGGTCCTGGCCTTATGAACGGGTCCATTGAGGCAGAATTTTTTACGCATATGCAGCCTTACTAAAGTTAACAATTCCAACAGGGTTGTCACTAGACAGGACACTGGGATAGGTGGACCTTTTGGTCTGACCCAGCATGGCCATTTTTATGTGCACTGTGGTGCCTACTACTTGCTGTCTTGGGGGTTAACTCTGGGCCTTTCTATGATTGTGTCTCATCCACTGTCACTTCTGTTCGTGGACCTGTGCCACCCCCAGGACTGCAGCATCGTCTTCCAGAGTTCCACTCCATTTTCCCCCATGCTGGGAGAACTACTGTCCACTGTCCAGACATTTCCTTCTGTTGGAACTACAGCCAGTATTTGTCCAATTCTTCAGTAGCTCAGGGACCTGTAGATGGTCACCACTTGCTTTGCCCTCTCTGAATCCTCAGTTCATTTTCTCAGGCCAGCTCCCTCCAAGCACCTTTTTTACCCTTCCCTCTGGGCTACAGGCTTACCGATATTAGCAGCCAGCCATGAGTTCTCTCTAGCTTTCCTGGTCCCTTCTGGCAGCACTACTCTGTCCAGGGTGCTGGCACTGCATCCTGCTAGAAGCCTGCTTTCACCCCCTCCCAAAAAAAAAAATCTCCTGGTAGCTACTAAAGATGCTCTGTCAAACAGCTTTTGTTATAGGGCCTGCTTAGCCCTGATTCAGGGCTCCTCTCAACCTATGTCTTATTGGTTGCCTTGTGCATAACCCCTTAAGGCTCTGTTAACCCTGTTACAGTTTCTATCACTTATTTATTGTGCGGCTGCAAATAAAATGTTTGTGGACTTACTACAAAGGAGATAATTCTATAGTTTTTTTTTTTTTTTTTTTTTTTTTTTTTTTTGAAGTTCATAGCCCATCTTTATACACAATGTAAGTTTGTGGTGAAACCAGACATCTTCGAAGGCACTCTGGAAATCAGGTTTTGTATAGCTAAACAACATGTAAAAGAATGCTAAGTGACTATCTCATTTTACCCCAAATCAAAATATAAATATAAATCCGGTGATGTGGGAACAGCAAAAGGTTCACAGTGGGATGGTTTATTGAAGTCTGCGTAGGCGCTTGGCACTCATTTGGGTCTTGTTTTGACTGGTCATGAGAGAGCGTATGCAGTGCAAGCACTCCCCTGGGCAAATACAACTGTGCTCCTTTTTGAATGAGTTGGTTCCATTTTCCAGGAGGGCACCTGGTAATTGTAGTGTCATGGCAACTGCCTTGATTCCATTGGCCTTTATCAATTAAAAAAAGTACAGATTTCGTATCAGTTGCATATTGAGTACTGTTCAGCAAGAAATTCGTAGGGGTATCACTTTTTCACATTTCTACAGATTACTTGCAATCAGTACAGTATGTTCACTAGGGTAAACTATAGAAGATGGTGGGTAGGTAAAGTCCAAGGTTAACTTAGGTTAACTTAGGTTGCTCATAGAGTACAAGAACCTTTCAGATTCCTTGTTGCTGATGTTTATGTTGAATGTATCCTGTCTCTGGAAGGCAAAACAATAAAAGTCAAACATATGAATTCACTGATGACTAAAGATGACTCACTTGACAATAAATCAAGAGGTTTTTATTTTCCTCAGTTATTCTAAAACCATTACATGACATTTACTGAAAACTAAGTTGGAGTATCTTGAAGAATCCTGCATGCCAAATTTTATGACTTCCTGAACATTTGAACCCAGGCATTTCAAGTTTACTGAAGTTGATCTCAATAGAACCCTATAACATAATTTTAATCTTGTTGACTAGCTTTGAGTTGAAAATTGGGGCCAGGCATGTGTAAAGAAAAAAACAATGGTTATTCCAGAAATTCCTCGGGGCAGTTCTAATAGCTTGCTAAGTTAATAGCAATTTCCTTGAACCAAATGTAATGCTAATATACATTCTAATGACTATTAAGGTAGACGTGCTTTAAGGTATAACTCTGGGAATCAAAGTGCTGCTTTTGGAGGGGGTTGTGGGGAAAGGATATCTTTGCACGTGAGACTAAAAAGGAAAATGCTCTACTTTTTCATTGTATCAGAGGAATATAGACATTGACAGAATGTTTTCTAATTAAGCCACGTCATCATAGCCTCAGTTAATGGGATAATTTTCTAGTGGAGTCAGTGGAAAATTTTAAGTTCACCTAAAAATCATTACCATGTAGGTTTCTGGATGTGTGGTACATCTAGTGGACTGTCATGTGGTCAGTGCTTGATTTGTAATGGGAGCAACATTTTGAAAGAGCTTTTTAAGAGATCACATGGGACAGTCCTCGGTCTTTGTAAAACATGTACTTAATTGTATTTAATTATTTAATTTAAAAAAACTTTAAAGTGCTACATGACTGCTGTTTTGTTTTGTTAGAATACAGACTAACTCAGCTACCTCTCTGTTACTATCGTACTTAGAAGAATTCCTTTGGGTTCCAGTGATTTTTGCAGTAATTTTGTTAAATCAGGTTCCGAGAATACCAATATAACAATCACAAATAGCTATCAGAATGTCCTAATTCTTCCTGTAGTTCCTGGGCTACTTTTCTGAAGAAGTCAAACATTTATACCTACTCATACAAGAAAATGTGGTGGGTTGATACAAGAGTATCTTGGATTCAGCTCAGTGGGAGTGACAACTTGCAATTTATTATTGAAGAGTTACAGGCATGAAAAAAATGTAGGATAGATAACCAAGTAGTTAGAAATTACAGTAAGGTCTCAGAGTACGTGAACGCAGAATATGTGACACCACTGTTACGTGGCTGACCCCGATTCCTACAGTAAACCTTGGAAATGCGCGATTTCCAATTGCACTTAACTCACTCCCCCTCGGCCCTGGCTCAACCCTCCTAACTCTGCACGGCCTTGGTCAGCCCACTGCCCTCAGCTCTGCTCACCACCTGCGCATAGCTCCTGCTCACTCCTCACCACTGCCTCTGGCTCTAGTTCACCACCCCTCAGGTGCAACTCTGGCTCAATCTCCCTGGCCTCAGTTCAACTTCCCTGCTGGCTCACCACCTGCGTGTGGCTCCGGCCCACCATCCCATCTCCATGTCTGGCTCTGGCTCTGGCTCTGGCTCAACTCCCCCCTGCCGCCCCAGTTCAAACCCACCCTCCCATGTGTGGCCCTGTTTCAAACACCCCACAGCCCAGCTCACCACCCAAGCAGGGCTCCAGCTCACCATCCCTGTGCACAGCTCCGGCTCAACTCCACTCCTCGCCCCCCCTGCAGCCCTAACCCACCCCAGGCTTAGCCCCCTCACCTGCCTCCCACGGACCCAACCCACTGCCAGGCTTAACCCTCCCCAACTGCTCCCCCACCCCAGGACTTACCTTTCTGCTACTTCCCTGGCTGCAGAACATGTGTTCTGCTGGGGAAAAAGCCGGACCCCCACTTACGTGAAATCTAGGTTACGCGAGAGTACGTGGAATGGAACCCGTGAGTAACTTGGGAGGGGGGGTCTGCTCTATTTAGAGAAAAATATTTCAGTTGTATTTTTTTGACAACCTCAGCCTCTTGGACTAACCTCATGTCATACAATTTTGGATGATCTGTGAAACAAAGTTTTGTTCTCACCATTTGCAAAATGCCTTTATGGAATTTATATATTCATATGTTTAAGGTCATCTATTTTATTTATAGTATAATCCAAACAATGACAGTTTTAAACTTATTTTTATTGCCCAACTTGAAAAATAGAGGCGGAACATAATACTCATTGGGCATCATATTATTTTGTATAACTTTTTACCTTAGGGGGTTACGTTAATGTGACTCCCACATACTTATTGTTTTCTGCAGGCAATGGGGAATAAGGGGAAGTAGTTGCTTGGTTTCTGGAAAATGAGAAAAAAACTTGACAAGTGGCTTTTCATTGGGAGTAATGTTGGAATATGGAAAACACAGTTTTAGCATTGATTTTTTTTTTTTTTTTTGGAGCGGGGGTAAACATTAATGCAGAAAGAACTGGAAAGACTTAAATCCTTTCCAAGTTCCCTGCCAAACCATGAAGAAATGTTGGTCGGGGTAAGCAGGCACGTAATACACTTAGCAATGAACATTATATATTTTAGGTTTGGCTTCCGTCTGCCAAGATAATGATATGAATTATGTATGAGAAGAGCAGACATGCTGGAAATCAGTCTTTTTATGGGAGTTACTGCTTATGCTTGTTTGTATCAGAGAATGAAATGAGTATTTGTTTCTGTTACTTACTCTCAGCACTGTTGCAATAACAAATTGGTTATAGTTATAAGACTTGACTTCCACTGGCTTCTGTGGGCATTAGTTCAGGCCCATAATATTTCTGCTCAAAATATGAGAAGTTGAAAGGATTGTAGGATTTTTTTTTTTTTATTTGCTATTTAGTAGAATTATATCATCTTTCCTGCTGGTCAGAAATGTGATCTAGAATTGGAGAAGTGCCTTTTATACACAATGTAACAACTTAATATTTCCGAGTTTTCACAGCAAAAAGACTCTTGAACTGAATATTTTTATTGTTTCTTTCTCAGAAAATTAATGCTTGACATGGCAATGAAACGGGATTCAGAAATATAGTGTCAGGTTATTCTGTGTGTGACAATGGAATGCTCTTCTGATACTTTTATTCTCTAAAGAATTTTTACATTTAAGCCATCTTGTAAAGTGGTTTGATTTAATGGCTCTTTAGGCAGCTTTGTTTACTCTTTGCAAAAATATTATTTCTCTCTTTTCCCTGCTATTCTCACAGTCATGCATCTAAATGTCGTCGTCTTCAACAACCACCATGGGCTCAGTGTTTGTTCATGTCTAACACCTCCCTCACTAAATGCGGGTGCCTATATTTAAAACTACTCCCTCACACTGAAGTTCAGACACTGGAAATAGAATTTCCACTGGTTTTTTGCCTACCTTTAATTTAATTTTTCAATTTCTGGCATACATTTTGATTCTTCTAGAAATATTTCTCAAGTGAAGTTTTGTGGCCTTTCTAATTTGACCATTGTTGATAATTTTTCTTATTGTTTTTTCATCACTTAGTCTAGGTTCTTGTATTTTATTAACTGTTTGGTTTAGGCTTGTTTTTTTTATCGCTCTTACTCCAATCAGCCCGAATAAATGATATTGACTTTATTAGTCTTTGAAACTTGCCCCCTGAGAAGAACCTTGCTTTACATTTAGTCTAGTGATTTCTATGGGCTAACTCTTAGAGGACGTATGGCTTGAGGTGAATAAAGATGGTAGAATCAAGCCATTAATTATTACACTTCTTTAAAATATTCTAAAATAATTTTAAAATCAGGAGTTGATTGAATTAAGTATTAGTACTCCAGTTAAAACTTTCAGAGATGTAGCCATGTTTGTCTGTAATTTGACAAATAACAAGCAGTCCTGTGACACCTTAGAGACTAACAAATTTTTTAGGTCATGAGCTTTTGTGTGTAGAATCCTCTTCATCAGGTACATTTGGAGTAGAAAAACAGAATCCAGGGTTAATACAGCAGGGAGTTGCAGGGAGGGAGAGAAAAGGAAGTTACCTGTTGCTAGGAGGACCAGTTAATGAAGCAAACTAAGCTGGCTGTGTGACATTCCAGCAAATGTCAAAGGTGGGGAAATTGCCCTGGTAATTCATGAGTCAGTTAAGGGCTCTATTCAGGCCCAGGTTGAAGGTGTTGAATTTGTAAATGAAGTCCAATTCAGATGTCTCCCTCTGCAATCTTCTGGTAAAATTCTTTTGTATAAGAATGGTTTAAACTTCATTATAGTTAGACCCTTGGGTCAATACAAATTTCTACTGCCGATAGAAATTGCCTTCCCATAATCCACGGGTCTCTACTCCCAGGAAATGCTGTGGCCAAAGGAGAGGAGCGTGATGCAGCTGTTCCTAGCAACCAGTACCATACCCCCTCTCCCGCAGTAGCCCCATCCACCTGTATGTGACTGTATCAACTCCAGCCCTGTCTGGCTAGTGGGAGCAGCAGCACCGTTTTTAATCTTTTGTCTGCAGCATCTCCTGGGAGTTGAGCTCTGTGGATCAGCAGACACCGACTTTTATCTGTGAATATCTGCATCTACAGGTAGAAATTTGTATCTGTGTAGGACACTAGTTGTAATAGATCAGACAGTATGTGGATCCTCAGACATCCTAATCTTTCTCTGGAGAACAATCAACAAGCTGTTTTTAGAAATCTGAGACTTAGTTGAAGAGAAATGAAAAGAGAAATGATCACATTTGAAACTGTAACTTTCATAAGTGAGAGAATTCTCCCTTCTGAAAGGGCCCAGTATCTATGTAGTGGTACATCATAAGAACTCATTGATATGGTAAGCAGTGAGACATAAAATGTGTATGGGAGTGCAAGGGAAGAATGATGAGAAATCTGCTTGAGATGCCATTGCTTCTCAATTGTCAAGGAAAACAAGACTTTCTGGATCAGCTGCCCCCAAGTTTACTTTCACTTAATAGGTTTTTAATGTTGTTATAGGAGACATTACACTGATCCTGCCTGAGTTCTGGGTATGAAGGTATCTTGTAGCGGCTTCTTACTATTAACAAGAGTTGTCTTTTTTTTTAAACAAAGTGCAGTAAACCAATCTTTTACTTGATCTTATTGTTTATATGGAAATACTGGTCTTAATAAAATCTGAGAAAATAATCTCTGTATCCCAAATAACGTGTTGACTGCATGCAGTGCAGAGAACCATCTGCTTACTCTCAAAAGAGGTAGGTTATTTTTTCTCTTTACCTGCCAGTGCACACAGCGCCATATTTGCATTTGAGCTCATGCATATTTAAATAATGCAGCAGCATTCCTGACAAAGTCAAATAGATTTTGAAAAACTTTGGGTAGATTCATTGAAAGCTTAAAAATGCCATCCAGCAAATGGCCTGGGTGGTCCTGTGGAAAGGAACTGAAAGCAGCTTCGATATTATTGTTAGCTCTTTGAAGAATTGAGTCTTATAGCTTGTACAGTGGCTGGAGATGCATTTTCTAGTTCTTTTTATAGGCTATGTCTACACTAAAGCATAAAGTTAATTTTAAGGGAGTAAGGTTGATTTTAAGTGGTCCTAAGGTCGACTTTTCTACTCCAGCTTTTTCACTAGGACTAACACCAAATTTGAATTTACAAGATCGACTTAATACTAGCGTAGACACAGTATTATTTAATTCAATTTTACTGGCCTCCAGAAGTATCCCACAATGCCCGTGATGTGTCTGTTCTGACCATTGCTTTCACCTCTTCTGCTCTCCAGGTGAGCAGGAAGTAGGAAACAGAATCAGCCTGGGTTCTTCGTCTGCCCTCCCCACCACATGGCTGCCAGGCTCACTGGCTGCTCCTCCCACACCACATGGCTGCGTTTCTACCACACGGCTGCCAGGTCAAAATGAAATGAATAAGATAACACTAGGAAAATGAAGCATTTCAGCAATACCAAAGAACAGCTTTTCAATGGCTCCAAATTGAAACTTTTCAGATTTTCTTTTCTGCATTTTCCATTCCTCAGGACTGGCCCACTACCCTTGTAACAGCGTGTATTGAGTCAGGCTGTAGAAAAGTGGCATGAAAATGCATTTTGGCAGTTTTTCAATGGAAGCAGGAAGTGAGGGCAGTGCACACTGGGATGATAACCTCAGACCCCAGCAACCACTTGCAGTGCATTTTTTTTCCCCATAACACACTGGCACAGAAACCCGGAGTGCATTGAATGTGCAGGAACTGTGGAATAGGTACCCACAATGTACAGCTGATACGGTCGAATGTAGTAAAGATACTGGGGATACACTATGTTGACTTTCTAAATGTGTGACACACTCCATTGACTTGATAAAATCTAGTGGTATAAAGTCGACTTTAATAAATTTGACTTTATTTCCTAGTGTAGACATGACCATAGTGGTACTGAGATTGAAACACTGTAGCAGGATAGACAAAAATTCCTCCCATATAGGATCCTCATAAGTCTCAGTTCTTTCATTTATGGTAAAGGAAATTGAGCTGAATTAACTCACTATGGCACCACTGTGTTTAAGCTTAAGATATTTTCCAGGCATTTTACTCAATATGTGCAAAGTATTCTGTCCTCCACTGGACACTGTAGATACCTTTATGCACAGAAGTTCTCCATAGTAATTCTTAGAGCAGATTTTTTGGGGGGCAAAATTCAGTCCATGACATTTGGTAAATTTTTATAATAATTAATTAATCTTACTGTTAAAAATGTTTTATTTCTGGTCTGAATTTGTCTAGCTTCAGTTTTCAGCCGTTGGATTGTGATATACCTACTTCTGCCAGAATGAAGAGACTTCCATTAAATATATGTTCCCTGTGTAGGTACTTTTATAGATTGCAATCAAGCTACCCTTTGATCCTTAAAGCCATGTGTGGGTAGGGTGAGGAGCTTTTGGAGACTGGAGTTTGTGTAGAAAGGATGGGGGTGGAGTAATGAGTGTCCCTTGGCTAGAGGGATTATAAGTGGTCACAATTTCCCCCTGGGTGGTGGTAGGTAGCGGGGGGAACAGGCATTCTCTTCCAGTATTGGCTCTTCGGACCCCAGTGCCTGCCTGCCCAGCCCCAGCCTGATGAGGAGATAGGCAAGCTGCTGTGTCTTCAGGGACTGTTGCCCATTTGTTGGTTGGCACCATCTCCTGTCTTCCTCTCCCACTAGCCTGTCTGGAGCAGCTGGTGTGGTGGGGGTGAGGCACTGAAACTGCAGAGTACCATCTTATGCTTTCCTAATCACACTGGTTGGGGTATTGGAGGAAGGGAAATTCCTGTGCTTCAGTGGCTGCAGTTATGGTAGTTATGAACCCACCTGCAATACAGCCTTGATCTGAGTGGCAGCCATGCTAGTTCTGTCCCCTTGAATGGCTGAATGATTTTCCCAGCACATCTGTGTATAGGATTTTAGCATTCATCTCTAAAACATTTTGTTTTTAACTGTCCCATACATCCCCAAACGTAACTTATTCTTTTGCTCCATGATCACATCAGCTGAAGGCTAATAGTGAGTTAATTCTTGGGGATATACTCCAAACATAATTATTGGCATTTATAGACTCTTCGTTTAGGTTCCCCGTGCTGTAGAACTGGAGTCCATCTGATTGCTCCTTGTGACCGATTTTCATTCGTTTATAGTTTTAAGACTGTCTTTGCCTCCAGCTCCTACCCTCGTATTCTTTTATGAATAAAAGCTGAGATTTCTTTCATGGGGCCCAGAGGCTAGCTCTGTCAAGAAGAGACTTGTATAAGTCCCGGTTGGCCCATCAGTGGGAACAGGACATCCCTAAATGTCACTAATCCAGCCCAGCGTAACATACGATGTTTTGAATATATTTTTTCTGACTTCTCCTCTGTTCCACATCTGTATATTTAATGCAATGTTATGTCTTTATGAGGTGAAAAAAGCAATAGAAAATCTAACACGTGTCTTCAAGAGTTTTATGGGATTGGTTTGGTCAATAGTTTCCTTATGTGGTAAATCCTTGATGTACGTTCGACGTGTCTTCTTGCATTGGCAGGCACTGTGAGCGCCCAACTGAGACAACTGTAAAACTGAGATGAGTATAAACTCTTCCAATATAATTTGAGGATTAAGCAAATGGAAAAAGTAGATTAAAAGGAAGGTAGATGAACATATGGCTTTTATAGTAGGGACTTGATTGTTTTTCTTCTGCAACTTCAGTCAAGATCTAATGAAAACCTTTCTAGGACCAGCTTGGTGGGCCTCCCTCCCTCACTCCCACTCTTGGTAGCTATTGCCAAGTCCCCAAGCCATTAACTTGTCTTTAATTGCTCAAAGATGTAAATCTGAGCTGTTAGCCATTTTCATACAAAGATTGTATTCTGTAGCTTACATATTTAAAACAGCGTGGGCATAGCAATGTAACTATTATGGTGCTCAGTTATGGCTTTTCTGCCTTTTTGGGCTGTGAGTACAAAGTGAATTTGTGTTATTGTGGAAACACAGAGCTTTTCTGTAACATGTGACTATGTGAATACTGTCTATATTCCTAATTCAAACAAAAATGAATATATTGGGGTGACTATTTTTCATATGGAAATATGAAGTAATGTAGTATATTATTATTATTTCTAGGTCACAATCTGATTTTTTTTTTAAATACATGACTCCTTTTTGTGTCAGCAGTGAGGTGTATCTAGATTTTAAAGGCAGAATTTGACCTTTTAATGTGAAGCATGGGCAGACTTCCATAAAGGGTACCTGTTAAAAAACCAATCGCTGTTTGAAGGAATGGTAATATATTCTGGAGATTTTTTTTATTCTAATTACAAATGTAGTTTTAAGATTTTGGTGTGTTGGGTTTTTAATCTAAGAGTAATGAGCCAGCAACATTGATTGTTCTAATGCAATGCAGTTTTTCTTTCTAAAATACCTTAGAACCTAGATAATTCAAACAGTCATGCTGTAGACACATGATATTAGGTCTGTTAGGAGACAATACTGAGGGAATGTTAGCAATTTAAATACAAAGGAATGGCGACAATTTAAATTTTGTTCTTACTTTGGACCTCTTTGTTGACAGAAGAGAAAATGTGTTTCGTATATAAATCTTACAGGAAAAATACTGTTAAAGCATGACCTTCCTTCAGTGGTCTGAATCCTCCACACCAGAAGGGGTTGCCTCAGTGATGGATGAAATTATTATAAATATCTTACCCTATGCTCTTTGGCTCTTCACTGGTTGTAAACATTTGCTCAATATACATATTCATACCATTACTGGAATGCAGCCTTTTCAGACATGGAAAGCTGTAGACATATTTTGCCTGTGGTATTGGTGTTTTTTTTTTTTTTAAAAAAAAAAAAAAAAAAAAAAATGGTAGGGGTGAAGAATAATTTAGCCAGTTGAAACTAAAGGAATAGGTGTTTGCACTCAGCCAGCCTGCTTTGGAACGTTGGCATAACACCATGTCTGCTTGTCGAAAAAAATGCTAGGGAGTCTTTTTAATGCTCTCCAGCAGCACTTGGCCTTGTAAAACAAGAACACATCATGCAGTATACTTTCTCTGTGGTTCTCACATCCCATATACTGACTAGGCCTGACCTGAGGAAGATCTGACCATGTCAGAGACTAGAGGGCATGGTTATAGACCAATAAACTTTGATAGAGGTAAAGTGTGCCTTTCATGATACAGGGCTGCCTTCTGAAGTATCCCTGCACCACTAAGGATCTTAGCAAATTTTTCAAAAACCAAAAATGGATATACGTAGTATTCAGGGGAATAGCTGTGAGTTCTTTAGAGTCTGAAGGACTCTATAAACCGGACTTCTCTTGAACAGCAACATTTCTGGTCCAGTATCTATGGGTACTCTAGGGCTGGAGTATTGATGCAGAAAAGCTGGGGGCCTGTGCTCAGTAAATCCACCCCTACCCTCACGGAGCTTCCAGAGTATTGCACATAAGCTCAGTGAGTAAGAGTTGGGACAAGGGGTACTTGGGAAGGAGGCAGGGTCTCTGTGGAACTCAGGGGCCAAGAGTCCAGCCCTATGGCTGGCGATGGAGTTCCACGACCAGCCTGGGCAGCCAGGAGCACAGCCCAGTGGCCAGGGAGCTCCAGTGCTGGCTGTGGGGCTTTGCTCCTGGCCTCCAGCCATGGGGTTCCATCCCACCTGTCTTTTTTCCTGAACACCTCCCCTCCACTAGTTTCTCCCTGCGCGTCCCCCTCCCCCACCAAGGCCAGTCCCTCTGCTTCCATTGGAGTAGCATTAGAGTGCCCCCAGCCCCCAGCATTGACCTGCTTCTGGTTCAAGATCAGTCAGGTCTGGAGCATGCTGGACCAGGGAGATTCAACCTGTATCTGTGGTTTGTTTTTTGAAAAATTTGCCAAGATGGTGCAGGAGCAGAAGTAGAAGGAAGGGTGTTTTGCAGAGAGAAGAGTGAGAAGGTGATGGAGGGAGGGGAGTCAGTAAGGAAGAGATTGAGCAAAGAGAGAATTAACATAATGGAAGGGGCTGAGATACAGGGATTGAAGCTCTGAGTGGTCCACCCCTGAGATAACATAATCAGAAAAACATCACGTGTGAACAAAAACAAAACAAAAAAACATTCACTATATCTGAGCATATGTGCTAAAAACAGAATTCATCTGCCAAATGCCAAGTGGACTGGACACCTTCAATGTCTTTGTGCTTGTATCTAAAATATCCCACAAAAATTAATCCAACCAACAAAAATTAATTCTTGACATATAAGATTTAATCTTTTCTACTTTCTGTGAGATACCATTTCCGGTTTTCATTTTGATTAATGGTTTTTAATATTTCAGGTTCGTGGGAGTAAAGGCGAGGTCCTTTACATTCTGGATGCCAGCAATCCACGGTATTCTAACTGGCTGCGTTTTGTCCATGAGGCACCATCGCAGGAGCAAAAGAACTTGGCTGCCATCCAGGTAAACATGTTGAATTCTTACCATTCACTTCAGGTTATTAATCTGCTTGTTTAATCTTCATATCTTGCAATAAAATTGCAGATTATATAAGAAAACACAGAAATGTCAATATTTTTCTTTTCCTCTTTCACTTTTTAGAAGTGAGTGTCCTCAAAGATATACCATAAATAAGTATCTCAAATACTGACAAGCCAGGGATTGAGGGCATTTTAAAACATGTAATATAGTCTTTCAAAGACTTTAATTAAAATCACTCTGAAATTTGTGTGCAGACTTTGTAGTCACGTGAAATCCATTTCTCTTTCCATTTCTAGCACTCGGTGCTGCTACATTTAGATTTTCTCTTTACAGCCATATTTCAGGTAGATGGTTAAAGCTCTTTCTAATGTCAGTAGTGCTGCTCCTGTACTTGAAGGTAAACGTGATTATGTATGTAGTTGAATCAGAGCTAATTGTTTCTGGGTTAATCCTGTAATACTTCCACTAAAATTTTTGGGCATATGCAGAGAAAGCAGCACATAAAAAATTTGAAGCGATTAGCCAAACATATAAAAACAAGTAAAAGATGCTTTAAAAATTCCAGTGGATACTTTAAGAGGCCTAGTGGGTTTGCTAGATTATTAGATGTTAGTAATTGTTTGATCTTTGCAGAAGATCTAAATTATTTTATCACTCTTCGTCACAGATATTGGATCTCAACCTACTCTTGTTTGGCAGTAAAGATGAGGGATTACTTGAAAATGAAGGGGAAGTACTGCTTAAATATGTTATGTAGTGATGAAGTTGTGTTCTGTGCCCACAAGGAATCCATTGTCTTAAGTGGAGTTTTGTTTGCACCTCTTATTCCACTTGCGTGCTGTATGTTGCAATAGTGAATAAAAAGCCACAAGGTACAGATGGCTTAATACCAGAACACAAGAAGAATTTAGGAATAAAATGACTGCGCACCTTACAAAATGGTGTGATCTCATTAAAATCAGCTGTTACTAAAATCAGGTAGGTGACTGGGCAGCTTAATGGCAATTGAGAGTAGGAGTGGGTGGCTCGCTCCTGGGGCAGCAGCAGGACCCAGATGGTTCCATCCGCAGAGAGGCCATGGCATAGAATGAACTGTGACTCCTTGCCCTTCTTCCCCACTGTACAGTGTCTCTGGGTGTGAAGCTCCAGAAGATTTAAAATATGTGTGGGGTGGGGGGTGGGGGGCTGCAACCAATTGAGTTTCTGGGCCAGGGATGGTCAGCAGCACGGACACAATCTGGTAATCCCCAGCACTCAGGGAAGTGGGGGATGGAGAGAGCAGCAGACAGCCACCAGAATAAGGCAAGACCGGGTGGGGCAGGTGCCCCTGCTTGCCCATTCCCTTCCCCTAACTATTAAAATTCCCTGCCCACTCTCATGGCTTTTGCCCTGCCCTGACTCAGACAATCAGCCAAGCTGTGTCTTCACACCTTGCCTGGCACCTCCTCGATAACTGGAGCCGTAAGCTGCACAATTGAAAATGAATTCAGTAGTTGGAATGACTCATACCTTTTGGCTGGATTCTCAGGCCATTCAGGAAAATAACCCACTGGCATTCCTGTGCAGAGATTTTAATTGAGCTGGCTGCCATTTGCAACAATGTTCAAATAATCCAACCAACAAACAACCCCCCAAGAACATGTTAGAATGTACAAATAACCAAACAGAAAATAATGTGGAAAATATGATACCATTTACATATGGCATACCCTCACCTTGAGTTTTGGGGTTTTTTTGGGCACTCTTACCAAAACAAGGCAAAAAGGAAACATGGGTGGCAAGAATGATTAGAGGTATGGAAAGGATTCCAAATTAGGAGGTATTGAAAAGCTTTGGGATGGTGAGGAGGCAAAGTGGATATGAAAGGTCATTTGGAAACAGGCGTGCCCAATTTGCTGTATAGGTCATTGGGCATTATCAGTAATGGTATACTAAAAGTCCCAGAGGTTTTACCAATTTGTTATAACATAAGGTCCCACTATTGCAATTCACATATGCGCTTAACTTTACACCATGTGAGTAGTTAAAGGGACTGCTCACAGTGCATAAAGTTAAATACATTCGTCTTTGCATTATTGGAGTTTTATTTAATATAGAGGGGAGTGTATGCCATAGCTCTGATATTGTGTAATTCACAAATACTGACCCATACTTCCTTTAATATGAAAATATTTTGTTGGCCTAATATTTTTACTGATATGCAAATTTTTACTCAGTTTCTCTAGTTACAGGCTCAGTGAGAGTTTTGTTTGTGGAATGGCTCTAGTAATGGAACACTTATTTATTATTAAAGCTAAATGCAGTATCTCCCTGTACAGCCTTTGTGACAGGCTGACATTTTTCTATAGTACCTTAAATGGACTTAATTCAATAAAGTTAAACCTAATTGCAGTAGTCTTTGTGGAGTTCACTGTACTAAATATGCAGTTGTGTATGTGTTTTTGAGCAGTTGTGTGCATTTCCATGGTAAGGGTAAATAGGAGAACACCATGGGGTCATTAGGCAAATTCACTCACATTGTTACATCTCCAGAGAAGCCACCCCCTCAAAAGGTATGCATCTGCTAGTTCAAACTGCTTTCTCCAGGGATCCATGAACAAAGGCAGCTTTGTTTAAGTAACTTTGGTTTTTAAACTCAGGGTTTTCTTCCTGGTCCAGTAACTGGACAGGATCCTCGTGCACTCAGCTTATAGTTGGAAGGCCTGAGCCTGCCAGAATTCATGTTAGGGTTAAGGTTAATTCCCGTAAGCTTATTCATCCATGTGTAGGTTCTTTAATTTATTTATTTTTTTATATGTTGTTTCTACTTTTAGCCTTAAGACTAAATATGCTTGCCTAAGGAGTCTGTACAGTACTTGTAACTGCTATAATTGTCCTCCGTCTCTTAACGAGAAAGTAAGCAGGTCTACTGTTGTGCTGGGAAATACACAGTGAGGGTAGGGAAACTGTGCATCCTGGAAGTACTCCAATCAGAAGAGGAGGGGGATGTGGGCTTTCAGGCCAAAGGGCAATGTCCAGGGAACTGGGGGGCCTTTACTGAAAGACTGAGGGGAAACGCATTGCTCTGAACTGTGACAGCCTTCATAAAGATAACATAATGATATTCTGTTAAGCCATATTTTGCAATCTTTGCAAATAAGACATTTATTCATTTACATCAGCAAAGTGATTTCAACTTGGTTATCACAAACTCTCATTATTTAGTTGCTTCTACGCCTATTACCAATTCAGCTACATTGCTGAAAATGAACTAAAACAATTAAAACGTTAAAATAATTCATAATACAGATTATCTCTATCAAATACAAGAGAATCCTAATCTTAATCGTTCAATTGAGTAAAGTGGAATATGTCAGCCTAATTACATAGAGTAGAGGGCTAATTTTCTAATTAACAAGAGAAAATGGGATATTTAAATTCAGATGGGGTTCCAGACCTCTTGTTCTAACTGGCACATTGTAATTACTCTCATGAAATGTAGGAATTCTCAGAACATTAACCTCAAGACATTTTTATCGTATGAAAAGGCAGAGTTTTTATGGCATTTGCTGGGATTGTAAAGCTACTACTGGATTTTAATTTTGTCTTTCTAACCCGTTGTTCAATTTTCAGACTGTGCTATGGGTAAATGTTGTAATGATGATTTTCATTGTGTAAAATCATAGAGTTAGCAATAAAGATTTGTGACGAGTACTTATGGTGAGCTATACAATATAAGAATATTAGTAATAAGAGCGTAAAAATAAGGTACAATCATGACTGCTACGAGCTGATCCTCGCACTGATTGCAAAGGGTACTTTATGGTAGTTTTTTGTATTTAAATGCATTACGAAGTCCCCACAAGACTTAAGGGAAACCCAAACAGATGCTAAATTCCATCTCCTTTCACAGGCAAAGCTTCTCTTTTCAGTTTTCAGAGAATCTAGGTGGAACTTCTTGATCTAGCCTGTGGAAAAATCACAGAACCACATTCTGCCCTCATAAATACTGCGGAGTGGCGTCATGTAAGGCCCTTCCTCACGTAAGGATGTCAGAATGAGGCTGATGATGAATTCAGCATTTTGAGCCCTTTGTGGTCTTGGATTTAAATGAGGTGAAGTGTGTATGCATGCCACAAATGCAAAAAAAGATGAACCACATGACCAGGAGTACATAAGAAGAATAACAAATCCTGAGATGACTCTGTTGAAGGATCACACTTAAGAAAACTGTATACATTCTAGCTACTTCATCGTCCATTCTTTGTTGTGGTGAGGTGGCTTGTGTGTCTCAAGGACCCGGAGATCTACACCAGCAGGAGCTACAACTGCTGGAAGAGTCATCCAGCTGGGCCGGTCAAAATGTAGAGACCAGACAAATTTGGATCACGTCTCCTGAAAGGTAAAAGGGGTTGTCTTAAGGTTAACAACCCTATCCGTAAAATACAGAAGTTACAGAAACATGTACAAAGAAACCTACAACTACACAAGTCTTGGGAGCAGTTGACAATGTGCTCGCATTTAGTATGAAGCCTGGCAAGGAAAGCAAAAAGGAAGTTGCCCTGCAGATGACTCTTCTCTCACCCAGGACAACCACCCAGTTTGGTACATGGAACGTTCGGACCATGTATCAAGCGGGAAGACAGCACAGACTGCAATGGAGATGAAACAGTACAAGCTTGCAATTTTGGGCTTGTATGAGACAAGATGGACACAATCTGGGTAGCTACGCTTGGCAACAGGTGAAACCCTCTTCTATTCAGGACATGAAGAAGAGGGTGCACCACACACAAAAGGTGTGGGCTTTATGTTAATCAAGAGAAGCATCTGGTGCTTTAATGGAGTGGACAACAGCATCATTACGCATCATCACAGCCAGATTCTACACCAAAGTGTGAAAGATACTAATTGTGCAATATTATGCACTAACCAATGAAGCCCCTGAGGAATATAAAACAGACTTCTCTGAGAAACTACAAAGTGTGGTGAATCAGAAAGTAAAGAAGGATATGTTGATTTTGATGGGTGACTTCAGTGCGGATATTGGAAGCATAAATACAGGCAGAGAACAGACCATGGGAAAAGAAGGCCTAGGCAACATGAATGAAAATGGAAAGAGCTTCAGTGACTTTTTGTTACTTTAATGCATTGGTGATAGGTGGTAGTGTTTTTTCACATGAAAGGATCCATAAGGTCACTTGGGTTTCACTAGCCTACCAGTCGGAAAACCAGATTGATTACATATGTAGCAGCAGTTCTTTTAGAAGATCGATGCAGGATGTCTGAGCTAAAAGGAGCAGATGTAGGCTCAGATCGTTTCATCACAGTAAAATTCAATTTCAGGCTCAAGAGGTACACCACAACAGTGGCCAAGCCAGGACTGAGATTCAACACGGAGCAACTGAAGGCTCTAGAGATGAGAGCCAGTTTCTAAGTGGAGCTGTCCAACAGATATGCACTTTTGGCAAATTTGGGTATGCACCAAAACAGCCTGGAAGGAAATTTGTGATACAACATTGGGAGAGAGGACAAGCCTTCACAAAGAATGGATCGCATCAGAAACTCTGAGAAAAGTATTGGAATGAAAGGATAGAAAGCAGCAGTCAACAACAGCAAAACAAGAGCAGCCAAGTTGGAAGCTCAGAGACTGTATTCAGAAGCCAACGAAGAAGTTTAAAAAGGCTGTAAAACAGGACAGGAAGAACTTTGTGGAAGAGCTTGCACAACAAGCCGAACAAGCTGCAGGACAGAGAAACTTGAAAGAGCTCTATAACATCACACGGAACCTAGCTGGGTCACAGTGTACAGTGCATCAGCCAGTACAGGATAAGGAGGGGTGTGAGCTAACAAACCCAAGTGAGCATCTCAGTAGATGGAAGGAACGCTTTGAGGAGCTACTGATCCGCCCTGCTCACATGGAATCTCCAGAGTTACTGCCTGCAAATATACTGCTGCAAATTAACAGCAGCAGACCTACAAAAGAAGAAATCGGAAAAGCCCAACTGGAAAGCAGAAAAGGACTTAGTCCAGACAACAGCCTCACAGAAGCAATCAAGGCAGGTAGTGATACAACAGTCAGCATGATGTATAATCTGTTTGGGAAAATTGGGGATACTGAAGTGATCCCACAAGACTGGAAACATGGCTACCGTATCAAGCTTCCAAAGAAACGCAGCCTGAAGAGATGCAAGAACTAGAGGGGCATCACACAACTGTCTATTTCAGGAAAAGTGTTCAATAGGATTCTCTTGGAGAGAATGAAGACAGAAATCTATAGACAGCTCAGGGAAGTACAGGACAGCTTCTGAAGTGAGAGATCCTGTACTGACCAAATAGCAACTCTCAGATTGATCACAGAACAGTCACTCAACTGCAACTTGCCCCTGCACATAACCTTCATAGACTTTGAAAAAGCCTTTGACAGCATTGATAGAGACACTTTGTGGAAACTGCTGCAATGCAATGGCATCCCATCCAAAATTATTATCTTGATTCTTTCAATGTACGAACTCTCGACATGCCAAGTTCTCACAATGGTGTCTTGACAGAATCCTTCAGCACACGGTCGGGAATGTGACAAAGGTGTCTATTGTCACCTTTCCTGTTCTTGATCTCAGTGGACTTGATTACGAACAGGACAACAGATGGCTATCAACGAGGCATTTAGTGAATGCTTCTCAAACAGCTGGAGGACACTGATTTTGCTGATGATGTTGCCCTCCTTTCGCACCAACATGAAAGCATGAAGGAAAAGGTCATAACACTAGACAAAACTGCCTCAATGACTGGACTGAGCATTAACAAGGAAAAGACCAAGACAATGAGGATCAACCAGTCCAACAACACCAGTATCACACTGGAAGGGGATGACTTGGAAGATATGAAGCAGTTCAGCTACATGGGGAGTATTATGGGCAGAGATGGAGGAACAGACAAGGATATCAATGCCAGGATAGGGAAAGCAACAGCTGCATTCCAGACTCTCCATCCCATATAGAGTTCACAAATAGTATCTGCGAAGATGAAACTGCAGATCTTAAACACAAAAGTGAAGAGTGTGCTCTAGTATTGATGCGAGACCTGGCGTACTGAAAAGCCTTCAGATCACAAGCTCCAGACATTCATAAACAGATGCCTGAGGTACATCCTTCACATCAAATGGCAAGACTTCATCACAGATGAGGCGCTTTCGAACAGAGCAGGACAAGAACCAATTGACATGCAAATCAGGAGAAGAAAGTAGGGATGGCTAGGCCACACTTTCAGAAAACCATCATCCAGTATAGGCTGTCAAGCTATCACATGGAACCTGCAAGGAAAAAGCAAAAGAGGAAGACCTCGGACTACGTGGAGAAGCTCTACTGACACTGTAGGACAACAACTGGGGTGCTCTTGGAGCCAGCTAGAAGTTTTGTCGCAAGACAGAGTGAAGTGGAGGAGACTTGTAGACCTGTGCTCCACAGGGAGCACAAGGGTTAAGTAGTAGTAGTAATAGGTTCTAAGACTTGGTGCAATGTCCTTCCTTTTGGGCATATAAAGGGAACTTGTTGGGCTGAAGATGATTCATTTTTTGAAGTAAACGAGTTATGCAGTGTACCTGATTTGATAGCTCAGGTAAGAGCTGTTTCTGTTAGTGTGGAAATCGGGATTCTGTAATAAAATAGAATGCTAAGGTACTCCTTTGAGGCCAACATTCAGAAAATATTTTAAAATAGTTCTTTCAGTAACACTGCCATGTGTGAACCAGAGCCAGCCAAAAAGATGGGTGTATACGTCCAGATATGCCAGTTTTCGTTGATTATACGCTCTATACCTCTGAATTGAACTGTGGGCAGCTTTTATCCTTTCTTGCACTAGAGGAGCTTGAGAGAGTGGAAGTGTGATCTGTCTTGTTACCCTGAACCCAAAGAGGAAAAACACAACATAGAAGAATCTAAACTGACAATTGAGTTACAACTTTTACATCAGTTAGTGTAGAGCCATAGAGTCATTACTTGTGGATTGCATTTATTTGGGCAAATCTTCATCAGTGTCCTCAACTGTGACCTATGATGGTATGAACTGGAATCTTTTTGTTCTAGTGTGTGCCTTGCAACCAAGACAAACGTGACCTGTGAAATCCAGATAGCTCATTGTGTTTGTCATGATCAAATGCAAAAGGCTGCTATTATTTTTTAAATGAGCTCCTATCAGATATTTAAGTCTGTAACAGCATTATATTTTTAATATTCTTAGTACTGCGCTTGCGCGTTCATCTGTTGGCCAGTTGCCATTTTGTGAAGTGATTCCTGCTGTAGTTTGCTGTATGGGGAAAGCCATTTGGCAGTTAAGATCCAAACTGTTTTTTAGAAATAGAATCATAGCCAACCAGAGTTTTAAATTCAGATAATTCATAATTCATTGTGGTGGTCTGGACTAACTCAACAAACTATGTTAGAATAATTAAATGGCAAAGGTTAATGTGAAAGGAGGTATTTATTGTGAAGTTGTAGAGTGGTTTGAAGTCATACTAATCTTCCAGTATTACATTTATTAAGTATTTGGGAATCAGTCAACACTAATAAATATATAGTTGATGGATCTCCATTCCAAAGGGCTAATAAATATAGTTCAACTGGACTATCTCAGTGTAACAGGCAAGAGCGAAGGAGAGGAGAACGCAGGCAAAGCAAGGACAAACTGTTAAGCTGCTTAGTAAATTTACATATTAGGGACAGTTTTGTGAAAGTCTGAAATCTACTAGTGTTGTAATAACTTCAAAGACAAGATGATTAATTATTTTATGCAATATAAGTTAATAAAATGAACACACCATTAATACCCTGGGTGCTCAGAGGACAGAGTTAGAATGGCTGCTTGATGTTTTCTTTATTTTTTCATGAAAAACACTGAATTATTTAATTTCAAGGTCATACACATTTATCAGTTGTTGAATACACAGCATGTTAAGTGCTTTTTCAAATATTCTCTTACTTATGCAAACAAGCAAACAAAATGGGTTGCTTTGGATTAGAAGAGTGAAGCAGTTATTTTCTCTGGTAGGTTTTTCAAACTACAGCTGCATCATCACTGTAGTCTGATGTCAATAGGAGTTTGTGTGAGCCTGAAAAGTACATAAAGTAGCACTGTGGCTATTAGAGAAGACTTAAGGTGAGAGTCACTGTAACTTATTGCTGACTTTTAAGCCCCCATTTCACTGCCAGTGTTGCAAATGGACCCTTAATGTAAATGAGACTCAAATGCCAAATTTTTATTACTTGATGGCTTTCAGAAGCCTGTAGGTGGTCATCTGTTGGTCCAGCTAGCTCAGTGGTTCCCAAATTTTCAGCATCATACCCCTCCTTCTGATTTTTGAGAAACCCTCATGCCCCCCCCACCTCTTCTTCACCATCATCCAACCCCCCTTTAACAAAAAGTTTAATTTGTAATTTAAAATAAACACAAAATCGTGATATAACGTGTTGTTTAAAATTAAAAATTAACATAAATAGCTTTCTTGGTCCAAAAATTTAATAAAAATGTAATTTAACATCAGAAACATCAGAAACAAATGAATTTGATGTGAAAGATGGTGCTGCATTTTCTTCATGAGTTGGGAAATCCTAGGAGGCCAACTATGGATCATCCAGGCTATCAGCACAGATCCCCCTTGTGAGTGCTTGGTACAGCCCTAGCTAGGCTGCTTCCCGAGCCCCCAGGCTGCTGGGGCCAGCTGCCCGAGCCACCCGCCTGAGCCCTACGTTGCTGGGGTCAGCCACCCAAGTACCTGCACTACTGGAGCCAGCTGCCCAAGCTGCCCGCTTGAGCTCCTCTGCTTCCGGGGCCAGTCACCCAAACCACCTGTGAGCTGCCTGCCTGAGCTGTAGGCCAGTTGCCCCAGCTGCCCATGAGCCGCCTGCCTGAGCCCTTCCCCTCACTGAAAGCCAGGCACTGCCAGCCCCACATCTAACCCCTTCCTCCTCCTCATTTCCCCTCCCCCGCCACCAACCAACATTCACTCACCTTTGCAGGAGGCAGCTAGCTTCACGTGTCCCTTTGCCGGCTGCCTGCTTTTTATAGTGGCTGTGCCAGGTCGCCCACGTGAAATGGCAGGGGCCGAGAGCTGGAAGCAAAGGCCGGCTCTTTTTGGGGTAGGGGGCAATGATGGGGGGTGCTGGGTGCTGGAATTTCTTCACAGTTTGGGAAACCATGATCTAGCTGTTGATTAATAGCTTTGTTTGTTGAGATAGTGTTACTAGGAAATTAAAAAGCCTATCATTGCCGCAGTTGTCACAGTAATTTCCTCTTAAATATTTGGAAAATCTCTCCCATCTCTACCCACTGGGTGCAATTTGTGATAAATACTGGATTTTTTTCTGTTTATGGTGACACTCATGGTGAGTTATTGGAGTAATTTTGAAATGGGAGTGGGGGAAGAATGTAACTTTTACTCTTCGGAATTAAAGTCCTGTTGCACAAGAATGCATAAGCATATGTCTAACTAAGAACTTGGGCAATCTCAATGGAATATATGGAACTATTCTTGTACTTAAATGTTGAAGTTCTTGGCTAGAGCAGAGCTCAAGCATCTCGTGTTGATTTTCTTCTTTGGGAGCCAAGTCCTTGATAGACTGTGATACTGTTTGTCAGCTAAAGCATCAAAGTGACTTGATGCTCTCTCTGGTAGATTCACATGTGGTTTCAGTTCATACAAGGGTTGATCTGTCATTCATGTTGTTGGGAGTCTTTCCATTGTTTTGAGTGGACCTTTCAATTAAACGTAAAAGTCTCAATCCTGAAAGCTCCTGAGTATTACCTGAAGGTGCTAGAACCCCCAGTTCCCTATAATTTCCATTGCTTGCAGCACCTTGTAGAATTGAGCTCCCGAAGACCTGATGCTGTTTAAGGATTGTTAAATTGTTGACTTGGACGATATCCTGTGCCAGTGGCTGTTAAAAGGGTGATCTCCATCTCTGTGTTATAGAGTCCATGTACTTCTTACATCTTCAGCAAGCATTTCTGAAATAAAAGTATTTTAGTCAGAGATGAATCCAAACTGGAACAGCAAAAACAAATGTTCCTGATCTTTGAGGGGAGTTTAGATCCAAAGTCAGAGCCAATCTTCATTACTTTGGCTCGTCTGTGTTTTTTGTTTCAAAACATTAAAATTACATGTTCTTTTCTTTCAAGGAGCAAAAAGCAGGTCAGATCATCTGTGGAAGTCCGGGGAACAGAGACTATCATGAGGGTTGTTATTTGCTTTATTATGGGCTGTCAATTAACATGCATTAATGCCTGTGATTAATGCAGGGTAGAATTAATGCTTAAAAAAAAATTAACTTGTTAATCACAGGCGTTGACAGCCCTATACGTGCTGCCCTGCAAAAGTGCAACCAGTGCAACCAGCCTCCAAGCCACCCTGCCATGTGCCCTCCAAGGAGCTGCTCATGCAACCACCTCCCTCTCCCCAGCCCTGGGGGGGCTGCCTACTGCAGCAGAGCTTGCTGTGCCACCCCTGCCCTACCTGCAGCTGGTGCTCATAATGTGTGTGTGGGAGCGGAAGGGTTTAGGGAGGAGCTGTTGTACCTGAGCTCACAGCGCTGGTGCAAAGCGGGCACATACATCCTTGCAGCCGGCTCACCCCCATTCTCCCGCTACCAACAAGCCCTCTGCCTGGCCCCTCCCCCATTCAGATGACCCTCAGGAGCCTGCGGAAGGAAGCACCCCGCCCCCCGCAACAGCTTGTGGGTGTCCCACCTCCCCCCTCAGAGAGAAACTCTGCCCTCCCCCCAACAGAGGTCTGGGGTCTCCCCTGTACCTGTCCCAGCATCCTGACCGCCCCTTTAAGACTCTGACCCCTAACAACCTGACCCCCCCAGGAAAGCCTAACCCTTCATACCTGCCTAATGCCCATTCCCCAGTGATATTCTTCCCCTGCTATAACCACTCCCAGGGCCTGTGGATCCCTGGCCTCCCTAGCTGCCTGAGCTCTTTGAGAGAGTCCCTTTCCCTCCACCTTCCTATGTCTCCTCACTTCCTGTAAGATACTCCAGTCCCTTTTGTGAATATCCCAGAGAAGCCTGAGGAAGGGGGAGTTGCCCAACGTCTGTGACAACGGGGCCATTTCCTCATGCCCTGGTCCTGCTACTGGCTTGTAGGTGGCCCTGGCCGTAGTCCCAGAGGGGAACGACCAGTCCCAGGACTGGCTTATTATTGTTTAACAGCACAATTAATCACACTTAATTTTTTTTATTGTGTGATTAATCACAATTTTTTTAAATCATTTGACAGCCCTGCTTTTTTATGAGAATGTTGGTCAACATACTTTTGAAATTTACGACTGCAAAAAGCAGCATAATCTTATAAAATCTATGTTAGGGAGGCCCGGTATATCTGTTGTGAAAATGGACTTGATTTTAAAGAGTGAGTGCGATCTATAAAGGAGAATTCCAAAGTTGAGTAGAGAAGAGAAAATTCAAACCAGTCACCCCGAAATCTACAGGCAAATAGTGTGACACTGTTGCAAAAAAAGCAGACATGATTCTGGGATGCATTAACAGGTGTGTTGTGAACAAGACACGAGAAGTCATTCTTCCACTCTACTCTGCGCTGGTTAGGCCTCAGCTGGAGTATTGTGTCCAGTTCTGGGCACCACAGTTCAAAAAAGATGTGGAGAAACTAGAGAGGGTCCAGAAAAGAGCGACAAGAATGATTAAAGGTCTAGAGAATGTGACCTCTGAAAAAAGATTGAAAGAATTGGGTTTGTTTAATTTGGAAAAGAGAAGATTGAGGGGAGACATGATAGCGGCTTTCAGATATCTAAAAGGGAGTCATAAGGAGGAAGGAGAGAACTTGTTCTTCTTGGCCTCTGAGGATAGAGCAAGAGGCAACGGGCTTAAACTGCAGCAAGGGAGGTTTAGGTTGGACATTAGGAAAAAGTTCCCAACTGTCAGGGTGGTCAAACAGTGGAATAAATTGCCAAGGGAGGTTGTGGAATCTCCATCGCTGGAGATATTTAAGAACAGGTTAGATAGATAGTACTTGGTCCTGCCATTGGGGCAGGGGGCTATACTTGATGGCCTCTCGAGGTCCCTTCCAGTCCTAGTGTTCTATGATTCTGTGAAATAGTATATCTGAGAAGATGAAGCATGGAACCTTGTATGATCATCATCAGTGCAGACGGAGTCTGGGACTTCTAGGTCTTAAAGCATGCAGCTCTACCACCTGAGTGAAAAGCCTCAGTTAGCCAAGGCTATTACAAGTTCATCAACCTCTACAGATGTCCCAGCTGTCAACAGAAGGAGACACAGTACCAAACTAAGTGGGTGTTGGTTAGCCAGCCTGTTAGAATGGTGTAGAAGAGACCTGCCTGAGAGGAGAGTGTCTATGGAGCAGGTTGGAAAGTGGGTTTTAATTTCCACAGAAAAGTTAGACAGAAATAAAAATAAGTGGACAAAAAGGTGAACTGGTTGGCTCAGACATGGCATAGGTGGTGCCTACTGGGAATTGGCATTCCTTGTTCTCTGTGGGCCGGGCTCCCTGGTTGGACTATACTTCTCAAATGTGCCACTGCCTCTCCTGTTGAGTAGAGGAGGCCATTTATCATGACCTTCACATAGTGATGTCTTAAATCAGCAGTGGGGAATTACTGGCCTGTGGGCCTGATCCAACCCCCAGCCTAATTTCATCTGACCCATGGCAAGTCTGCACCATAGGCCAGAAACCCTGAGCCTTGACACTTCCCTTTGGGGATGGAACCATGAAAGCTGGCCCCCACCCTGTTGTGGGGAAAAGCTGGGGTGCCACGCTGGTCAGCTGTCCCTGTAACCCCTGCTGGGAACTAGGGTCTGTGGGGTAGTGCCTGTGGGCACAGGCAGAGCGCACTGTGCAGAGCCACTTCATCACATCATGGTGGCTTCAGGGAGTGGCAACAGCCACCTGCACCCAGACCCCTGCCCCAGCGCTGAGTCTGCTCCCACATTCCAACTCCTTGCCCCAATCAGGAGCCCAGTTCCACACTCTCAACTTCTGGTTTCTAGCCACATCCTGGTGCCTAGCAAAGCCTCGAGCCTCTGTACCCTGTCCCACATCCACAGTGAGGCTATACATCCTGCAGGATTTATGTTCTTTGGGTCAGTGGCCCCCAATAGGAAAAAGTGTTGCCTACCCTAATTTAAAGTGATAGCTCCAAAAGTGCTGTCCATTTTTGCTGTAGGTGATTGTGTAGGAAAGTAATTTGACAAATGGAAAGCTGCTGTTAGGAAGTAGGTAACAAATCTGCTTCATCAAGCAGAACTGAAATGCCTGAATTTATTTAAAAACAAAAAATCTGGCTCAAAGGGAAGATAGCAAATAAAGATATTTTATCAAAACCAAACTATCTGAGTTGCCATTTTCAAAAGGCATATCTGCTCTTTTATCTGGAATTCCTGTTTAACCTCTTGCTTATTTTTACTTCTGGAAGCTGCTTCCCTTCCCTCCATTTTCCTCCCCATTTATCTGTACTATGAAAAAAACAGAAGTAGTATAAAAACAAACAAAAGGAAAAGTTTGGCATGTGTACTAGTTGGTATATTATTTTTAAAAGGTCAGTCTTATTCATGGAAAAATAAGGTTAGAAAGAAAAAATTATTTAAAGAATTCACAGGATTTCATTTTTTTAGCTAAAACCTCCATTTCATCCTTATACTCTCCCTTTGTGTCCTAGTGAAAGAAATAGAGGCAAGATGGAGAAACCACAACTTTTTCTTCTGTTGGAAAAAATCAAACCTTTTAAAATTTTCACATACAGGGAAAAGCCATTTTTCTGTTACAAAACGCTGACCAGCTAGTCTAGTCTGTTGAATGTGCTTTAGCATTCCTTATGGACTTCAAACTCCCATTGAATTAATTGCTGGGCTTCCTGTGATTATGTGCATTGAACTATGTATGAGAGTCCGAAAATAACTGAATCTAATCAGATGCCAAAATGTCATCGAAAAAGGTAAAACCAAAGAAGAAAGAAGAAATGGGAGATCTCCTCCTACAATGCAGAACATGCAGCAGCAGAATCATTCTCACCCTAGGTAATTGCACTGGCCAGCCCTAAAAACTCAGGAACTACAGCAAAGAAGGTGTAGGTGCAACATTGCAGTTACTTTAATGGCTCAGACCAATATTCCCTTTAATCCAGTATCATGCCACAGAGGCCGTGTCCACACTAAGAGAAATCTTCAAAATCGCCATGCAAATGGCCATTTCAAAGAATACTAATGAGGCGCTGGAATGCATATTCAGCGCCTCATCAGCATGCCACTGGCTGTGGCACTTCAAAATTGCTGCTTTTTGCTCCTGCATGGCTCATCCAGATGGGGCTCCTTTTCAAAAGGACCCTGCCAACTTCAAAATCCCCTTATTCCTATCTGCTGTTCCTGTTACTCGCTGGCTACATCTACACTAAGAGAAATCTTCGAAATAACCATGCTAATGGCCATTTCAAGGAATACTAATTCCCTTATTACTAACTTCTATTCCTATTAGTGGATTTCTCTTAGTATAGATGTAGCCAGAGAGTAATTAGTACCAGAAGAAGAAGAGCAAGATGCAAGAATGTTCATCTGTAAAGGCCCACTATGTGGAGTAACTTTCTGTTGGGGAAATGTAGCTGGTGAAGTGGTCCAATGCATCTGACAAAGTGGTTTTTAACCTACGAAAGCTTGTATTCAAATACATCTGTGAGTCTTTTAAGGAGTCATAGGAGTCCTCATTGTTTTTGTAGATAAAGGCTTATACCTTTGAGACTTTCCAGTGGGTAAAATTTCATAACCCTGTATTTTGGGGAAGAGATGTAAACCCTCAGGTTGTAAGACAGCCTTTAACTAAAGAAGTTTAGGAACAAACTTTTTTGGGGAACATTGTTCCTCCAGGTTTTCATTCATCATCTTTGAAACCGTTGCTAATATTTGAAGGGTCATTCATCTGGTCCAGTGTAGCAATCCCTTTGTTCCTATGAGCAAATGTACACTGTTAGATTCCTGCCCCCCGTGCCCCCCCCGCCCCCCCGAATCCCCATATTAATGGGCTTGATCTTGCTGCTGTCTTGAGCCGGGAATTCCTTTTGACTTCCTTGGAAATTCTGTATGTGGAGCAACTGCACGGTAAGTCTCAATAATGTCTCTTCCTACTTGTACTAATAATTTTTCTCACACCCAGAGTGCTTGTTGCTTTAGAGGTAGATAAGATGACAAAAGACCAAAATTTCAAAGGTATTTCCGAGACTAAAGATACAGATGGAAGTTGGATTTCAATGGAAGCTAGGTATCTGGGTTCTTTTTGGTTTTTCTCTAGCCAATTTCTTGCATCACTAGGTGCCTAAATATCTTTTAAAAATCTGTCCTGGATTCCCTGCTTTGAAGAATTTTTAAGCTGAACAGACAGCAAGCGAACGATGGAGGAAGTTACTGCAGCTGAGTGGTGAAATTCAACATATGTCTTGTAGTCAACAATATTGGTATGTTTAGTGAACTCCAGTGGGAATACAGCCCTTGAAGGCATAACACCAGATCCGTCATATGTGAGTTAGATGGCTGGTGCATGAGCTAACTGGAAATAGTATGTTTTACTTTTTGCGTTTACAGTGGTATACTTCCCCTACCAGAAACAGTGATTACATTCTACCTTAATGCATAAAATTGCCTTGCTTTTAGAATGATTTGAGCTGTACTGGGCAATGAGATGAAGATCTTTTCCAGTGTTTGCATCCTGTCTGTGCTGACAAAAAATGGAAAGAGCCCTTTTTTTACCTTACTTCAAATCAAAATTACAAAACATAATTTTTGTAGAAAATGAAGGTTCTCTGAAGCATAAGACAGTGTCATAGAAAAACCTGCACCTCCTACACTTAGGCAAGGATTAGGGTGGCAAATGGTTTGCTGTCAGGATTACACTTTGAAATGCAGATCTTCAGGGAGGGGAGAAGTGTAATTAGATTTCTTTCCAAATACCATCACTGATATAAGGACAAAAAAATGAAGTTGGTCCTTGAAGACTGCTGTTTCTATCTAGTTTATTGAATTAGATAGTTTTCACTGTTGTACTTTTTAAATATATTGCAGGCCTTCTGAAGTATTAGAAATACTATATTGCTGTTGACAGTTTAAATTAATCTTAACATATTACAAAATTAAAAATCATTATCTTATTTTTGTGTTATGAAGCCTGCTACAATTGAGATGCACTGTAAAGAAGGTTCAATTAACTTTACTGAATGTTACTCAGATAAGCATTAAGATTTATGACTGCACTTGGACGTCTTTATTAGGTAAACACAATTCTCCTGTAGCTGCCTTGGATAGCACTCAAAGCACTTGGCGTACATACAGCAGAAAAAGGCAGCCTAGTAGATCAGTTTATAAGCAGACAGCTGCTTTTGTTAAATGGATTATAGTATATATTTTTTGTTAGCTTTGGTTAAGTACACATTGAGAGAGACAGTAGTTAGCTCCTGTATCTATTTGGTAGCTTTCTTGTTCATTCTTGACACTTGTGGAGATGATTTCAGGAGTGTGTGTGTGTTGTGGAGAGGGGAAGTTTAAACATGGTGCACAGTGTCTGGGCTAAAACGTCAGTTGGTATGAATCTGCATAGCTACAATAATTTACACCAGCTGAGGATCTGATCTTTCTTAGTGTGTGAAGCCATGTATTATGAACCTGTCTTGTCGTTCTGTAGTTCAAGCTTAGGCTCAGAAGAGAAAGTTTATTCAGTAAGAAGGATGGGGTCCTCTGGGGAAAAAGCACTGTGAAACCATGAAGGCTGCTGTTCTAGTGTGTACAGACACACACAAGGGACATATCTAGGGTTGTACAGGCTACTTTCATTTTAGCACTTCCTAGTTTTTGAGTGTTTCAGTTTCCAACCTCTAAAGTGCTTGGTGTGCTGAGGATGATGGTAGAGGAGGACAAAGTACCTCACCTTTACACACACTTATCCTAAGCCTATCCCTTAGCAGAGGTTAGATCATCAACATCCAGGCCTTACTCAAGGGTGTACATCCTACGCCAGGGTAGAAAGCTGAGAAGAGCTATAATAGCTCAGTGCTACCAGGAACATTGACTCTGTCAGCTTAATCCTTCAGTGGCTATCTAAGCTGGCTTTGTGACACCAGGTTCAAGGATCTCACTCTAGGGGTTTACTTTTCTGTGTTGATGATTCATTGCTTGTGCTTACTCATTGCAATAGGAAGGGGAAAACATTTTCTATCTGGCTGTTGAGGATATTGAAACCGATACAGAGCTGCTGATTGGCTACCTCGACAGTGACATGGAAGAAGCAGAAGAAGAGGAGGAGGAAGTGATTCTTAACCAAGAAGATGAAGACAATAACAATCATAGTAACAACAACAATAAAGAACTACAACAAGCTGGTGAGAAAGGTACAGATGAGAAATATGTGAGAACGGAAACAGCTTTTGAGTTTTTAAAACTAATATCAAAACAAGGGTAATGGAAACTTCTGATTAGTGCGAAACTGAAGATGTGTCTGTAAATATTTTTACTAATTTTTGTGTGACAAAACTGAAGGCCTTATCCTCTGCTTCCTTGCGCTCATGGAATCATTTACCTCCGTAGAAAGAGAGAGCAAAATGCTTGCAAGGCCACAAGGTCAGAACAATACGATGCTGCAGATTCCAAAGATTTGTCCAACAGACTCGACCTTTGTATTACTTTTTACTCCTGTTAGTAGAGGCAGCACAAGAGAGGGAGAGTGAGTTGGAGTCTGTTCTTTATTGTGGAGTATCTGCAAATTTCAGTAATCTGTACAACCTCATTGAAAGGAATGAGATTGCATAGGTAGAATTTGGCCTGTAGAAAGTTGATTAATAGGATGATAAATCAGATTCCTTCCTCCTTGAGGTGTTTGATGTGTTGGCATTTAGAAAAATTAACTTTTCACTTCTCCTGGGATTCATATGGATAATCCTTTAAGAAAGCATGGACTCTCCCAGCATGGTGACTCGCATGATACCATTTTATTTCGTCCCTTTGCAGAGTAAGATCTCACTTTTAAAGCAATGAGAACTGTAATTGTCTTGAAACTATGCCTCATTCATGTGTGATTATTTTTCTCCCCCAAATTGTGTAGATTCTCTCAATTGCAAAGAGGACCACACGTGTCCAAATTGTGAATCCAGTTTTGCCAGCCAGGAGATCCTAGCTGAACACCTTCAGACCCTGCACCAAAAACCAAGTGAGGAAAAGGAATTTAAGTGCAGGAACTGTGGAAAGAAATTCCCAGTGAAACAAGCCTTACAAAGACAGTGCGTACAAGAATGCTTTCTTTAACCCTTTAAATCGATCAGTAAGCTTAGTCATATCGTTAACTACAGTTGGTGCTTACAGCTTCGTGACTCTTTTCTACTAGCATTGTGATTTAAGAGGCAGGAGTTGTCCTATATTTCATTGCTTTTACTAATTGAATTAATCTTTCCTACTTTCATTTTTGAATGTTGACTTGCTTTACTTCTTAAGGATCTTAGTTTGAATTACAGTTGTGCCATTAACGTTTAAATAATTTGTGCCTTTAAGAAGGCTGGCATGTGGGGGAAAAGGCTGGGTAATTTATGCATTGTATAGCATACCAGCAAAGTGCTGGAACCTTGGTGAACCTCAGTGGACTGTTTTAGCAGAGAGACTCCTAGAAATGGATGGTATCTCAGCTATCTTCAATGAGTGCTACTATGGAATTAGAATAAAGTTTTGAGTAGAGAGGTGAAGATATATGAAGGAATAAAACCATTTCATATTGATTTGATTGAACCTCTGTGGGCAGAACAAAAATACACTGAAACGTGAATTGGGAATAGGGGAATTTTGAAGTCTGGGGTTTATTTTGAAGCGCCTGTGTCTACGCAGCCAGTTCACGTTTCAAAAGCAGCACTTTTGAAGTATGACTGGCTGCCATTATGTTAAGGAAACACTGAATATTCATATCAGCACCTCATTAAGCACTTCGGATCCATATCATTTACATGCCCCTTCCAAAAGGGAGGGCATGTTTAGACATGGCTTTACAGTCAAAATGTTGTTCAGCAAATATTTGCCTTATATTTTGTTTCATCTTTCCCCTAGTGTTCTTCAGTGCACAGAGAATGTCAATCCAGGAGACACTTTGAGAAGCTTTCAGTGTTCCGTTTGCAATACATCCTTCAGCTCAGAGTCGAGGTGTTGTGTCTGAGTTACTGGACTGCTGTCATATCATTGCTGGCCCCCCTTTGCATGTTTGCTTTCAAGTTTATTAGTTTATGTGAATCCTAACAGTGAAAGAGGAATGAAAGTATTTCACTTATCAACTGTAAGTAATGCATGAGGTGGCCATGGAATTCTGCTGTGTGGCATGTTAAGCTCAGAATGCTTGCTCTGAGTCCAAGTTCTCTAGCCGTGTTTTCATGTATTATTTTTCTTTTGTCACTTATCCAATATAGTTATGAGCAGCACAAAGAGGCATGCAGAGGGGATGCTAGATTCATATGCAAGGCCGATAGCTGTGGGAAGAGGTTCAAGAGTAAAGATGCTCTGAAAAAGCACAAGGAAAATGTTCACAATGGTAAGAAATGACTGAATATGGCATTTTTAGCAGGATTGCTGGTCTGCTGCCTAGCAGACAACTTTTTGTTCTCAAACTAAAACAAGACCCATCTCTCATTGCATTTTCAATGGGCTGAATGGCATTCTTGCTACATTTTAATTTAGTGGCATATCCTATTTCTTTAACAAGACGTCCTGTGGCATCTTATAGACTAACAGATATTTTGCAGCTTAAGCTTTCGTGGGCAAAGACCCGCTTTGAAGTCTTTGCCCATGAAAAGCTTATGCTGCAAAATATGTGTTAGTCTATAAGGTGCCACAGAACTTCTTGTTGCTTTCGAAGATACAGACTAACTCTGCTACCTCTCTGATCTATTTCAATAGTGTTTGGAGTTGAGTAAAATTAATATAGCCTTTCCACTTGACTCTTTCCCCTGGCCTCTGTACAGTACCACTTCATGAATGGCAGAAGGAAGTCCCCATGTAGCTGCTATTTTTTCTGCGTGTTTAGCTGCATGAGGAGAGGGCAGAGCCTTGATTCTCCCTTTCTATCATGCCGGAAAATACCAGTGAGAGCAATGCTGGAGATAAAATAATTTGCTGCTACTGTGGAGCGGTAGTAGATAATGTAAGCGCCCCACACCTCCCAAGGAGGAATGTAAGACCAGGAAAAGAGTTCCCTGGGCTTCTCCTCCAGGCATAATTTGCTCTGTGTACATGTGTTCCCTCTCCAGCAGTGGTTGTCAGTCAGCGTGTCTTGGCACACTGGTGTGCCGTGAAAACTGTCCAAGTGTGCAGAGCCACTGCAGGGGCATATTGGCGGCCCCATGCCAACTGGGGCTCAAGCAGCAAGGCTGCCTGCTCTCTGCTGTGGGCAGGAGAGAGGGAGGGTGGCTGGGAAACTGTTAGATCCAGGATGTGGTTTAAATGCCCCATCCCAGTTCCAATGGGCTGGCGGGGAGGGGCAACATTTATGCGCAGTTGATTCAGCTGAAAAAATGGCTGTGCCATAGCATCTTTTTGTCTGACTGGTGTGCCATGTTACAGAAAAGGTTGGGAACCACTGCTGTGCAGGACTACTTTGAGGCGCAGTTTAGCGCTTAGGGAGTAGTTTGCAGCCCTTTTTCCACTTATTCTCCAAAATTCTCACTAATGATCTGATATAAGGAACTTTAGGTACTAATTTCTTAAATAACGGTTACATGAAAATGTTTTGAAGAGGTCATTCCTAACACAAAAGTCAAATGAAGTTTGAGTTACAAATTCAAAGTGAGGACTGAGATACTGATGACTGAAATATTTCAGTAAGAGGTCTATGGTGTGTAATTCTAGTGCCACCTGCTCTATGTCCAAGGACAGGTTTTCTAAAGATTTGATCACTTTCAGTTTCTCTAGTCCTTGTGGAAGAGCCCAGACCCTCAGTTGCCAGCTTTCTAATCGCACAAAACCAAACAGCTTTGCCCACCTCCTGCTCTGCCTCTGATCTCAGGCTGCATTTCCACTCACTCTTCCTCACCCACTCATTTTCGCGAGGCTGGGGTTAGGGGGTTGGGCTACAGGAGGACTCCGGCTCTAGGGTGTGGGCTCTGGGATGGGGATGGAGATGCACAGTTTGGGGTGTAGGAGGCAGATTGATGCAGGGGTTTGGAGTGTGAAAGGAGGGAAGGTTTTTGGGATGGGGGTGGGGGTGGTGCAAGCATTGGTATGGGGCCAGAAATGGGCTGTGGGAGTACGCTCTGGGTGGCAGTGTGGGTCCTGGGGAGGCTGAGGGCTCTGGCTGGGGATTCAGGCTCTGGAGTGAGGCTGGGGATGAGGGGTTTGGAGTGCAGGAGGGGGCTTCCGGTTGGGGATGAAGGGTTGGACTATGAAGTGGGTTGAGGGCTCTGACTAGGGTGCTGGCTCTGGGATGTGGACAGGTATGAGGGTTTCAGGTGCAGGAGGGGGTGCAGGCTCTCTGAGAGAGTTTTTGTGGGGGAGAGGTCAGGGCTGGGGCAGGGGATGAGGGCTCTGTCTGGAGGGGTGGGCTCTTGAAAGGGGCCAGGGATTTTCTGGTCAAAAACCTGGCAAGCCTAATCCTCAGAGATATTTAGGTGCAGGTTGAAACTCTCTAGCCCAGCACCGTCGGGACCTGACTGGTGCCAAACCAGAGAATTTGCCAGACCATGGGAGTTCAATGTTGTCTAGCAGCATTACCAACACTTCCACTGCTTACAGGGCTGTTAGAAGACATTTGGAGGTACATTACAGCTAAATAACAGCATACAACACTAGGAGCCAGGACTGGTGACTGTAAGCAAACTTCATGGAACCATGAGAAACTTGGTCACACCCACGAGAAGTGGTTGTCTGGCTAACTAAAATCATACCAAATTATGGATGTTGCCTGACTAGAAAGGTTCAACCTGTATCTAACTGCCTTTGAGGATCTAAGTTAGAATGACTTAAAAAATTGGATAAACTGAATATTCAAAGCACTTGAAATTTTGTTCATTAATGTTTACAAAGCTCAGTGGTTTGAGCATTGCCCTGCTAAACCCAGGGTTATGAGTTCAATCCTTGAGGAGGCCATTTAGAGATTGGGGCAAATAGATGTCAGGGGTGGTGTTTGGTCCTGCCAAGAGGGCAGGGGACTGGACTAGATGACCTCCTGAGGTCCCTTCCAGTTCTAAGTGATTTGCATCTCCAATTATTTATGTACTGTTAACTTCATTCCTGCATATAGTGCATTGTATACCATGTTACTGACAATATTAGTGTTAAATCTGAAATAAAACTGTGGTTTAAGGAAGATGATCTGGGAAATAATAGAACACTGTGGCCTTCCCTTTGTTATATGCCTGTGATAGACGCATGCTTTATTTTATGCTTAACTTGTTTAGTTTTATCCTAATCAGTTTTCTGCAGATAGAAACACTGAGGATTAAGAGATGTGTTGTTAAATATAGTACCCCCAGACTATCTGAAACGTTCCAATTTCTTGCTACCTGCTGCTGTGGTTCATTTGAGATTAGAAGCCTTTTCAGCATTTTAAGAACATACAGCTGTCTATTTTCATACAGTGCTTAAACAATATCTGTATTGTTGTAAGATAATGTGTTTAAATAATATTACAATGTTCATATGGTGTACGCAGTCTTTTTCCTATTTGTCAATCAGCATTTTATATGATCATTTATAATGGAAATATAGTATTGATGGTGGTTGATGGAAAGTAGGCCAAGTGAAAGTCTGCCTTTCTTCCATCAAAAAGCAAAGGGTCTACATTCTTGATCCCCAATGGGATCAAAAAGCAAAGGGGTATAAGAGTAGCTTGTGATATAGCTGTCTTCTCAGAATAAGTTGGCTTGAGACACTAGATACTAATCTTGGTGGGGATTATTGTAGGTGTTTAGGATAATGTTCTTTCTTTTGTCCTTTTTAGTGTTGTTTGCTTAGCTCACAAGGCACTCACTTCCTTCTTATTAATTTTACTTTGTGTGTCTCACAAAGCAGCATCTCCAGTAGTGAGCAGACAGCTGTTTTCGCTTGCCAGTCTCTAGCTGATTACCAGGAAAATGAGGTACTTTAGTTGTGGACTAGGACACCATTTTACTAGCTGCTGTCCAAAAACAGAACAGGCTCTTGAAGGAGCTTGCAATGTAAACTTCTGAACAAGAGACTGTAGATGGATACAGAAACAGTGAGACTCTTGGTTAGCATGACAGTCTCTGGTCTCTACAGAGGATGGAGGTGGTTCTTTGGTCATTGATGAATCTTCCAATGGTGGGCAGTATGCTTGGGAAGCCAAACTTGGACATGAGTTTCCACAGACCCTGACAGTTGACGCTTTTGTCAAATTGACAAATGCAGTACAGAGTGTTTCTGATGCTTTTCTTGGATCTGTCTGCTCCAGAAGTCATGTTGGTGTTGCCTTGTGTTCCTCACAAGCCTCACGGATAGTCTATTATAGGATACCCCAGTTGTCTGACACACGCATTATCATTTCCATGTGTGTACGTGGTCAGTTTTTCACTGAGGTGTACCATGAAGTTCTTTTGGTAAACTAAGGATTGAAGCCTTTGGATGTTGTATTGCTATCCACATATTCTGAATTGCTTTCTGTGTTTTGGTGCTCTCCTGATGGGTATGACTGACCTCATCAGGTGGTGGTCAGTCCAGCATGCATTGGTTCCTCTCACAATCTGGGTAATTTGGATGTCTCATAGATCCTGTGTTCTTAAAAGGACGTAGTCTGAGGTCTCATTTTTCTGAATAGGTCTGTTGCCAAGTTGTGGTTTTTGACTTGTAGCTTTGTTTGAAGACTGCATTTGTGATCACAAGGCACTAATCTACACATTTGCTGAGTAGAAGGATGACATTGGAATTTGTTTTGCTCATTCCTTTCTCCTTACCAATGATGGTGTTCCATACATTAGAGTCTCTGCCAACTCTTGTGTTAAAAGTCCTCTGACAGGATTATCTTGTCTGTTTTTGGAATGGATGGCAGAATTTTGTCAAAGTCAGGTGTTTATAGGCCTCGTAAGAAAGAAAATGTGAAACATGAAAGTCCTCTCTGTTGCTTGGTGCTTAGAAACTAGTAGCAGGAGTCAAAGCAGCTCCTGTCAGGTAGATCTTAACTTTTGTCCCAGCCTTAGCAAGACTGTGAAAAGAAGGACAGTACTTGTGTGTGAAGAAAAAATATGAGCAGATACTTGGAGATGGGGGTGGGAGAAGCATAAGAGAGCTGAGATGAGAAAAGAGAAAATGAAACAACAGAAGAATGACAAATACATGCACCTCACTAGAAGAATAAGTAAGGGAGGAGGACTTGGAGCCAGGAGAAAGGGAGTAAAAAGGACAAGGAAATGAGGGAAGATGAATAACAGTATACAGTGAATGGGGTATGGGAGGAAACTACATACAGTGGAGGTTGAAGAGACCAGAATGGAACAATAATTCAAATTTGTTTGTAAACATGTATATGCTGTGCGTATGGCTTTGAGCCCTTCAGCCCTGGTGGGCACTGAGAAAAGGGCTCATTTTGCTACTGGGCTGTCAGTCCTCAGAATCCCTAGTTTCCTTCAGCAGTTTGGTGGCCCTCACTGAATAGTCAGACTCCAGGAGTTTGATCCCACTTGGCTATAACCAAACCTATCATCTCACCAGCATTTAGACAGAGGCTTCTGCCTGCAGTCTTGCTGCAGACACAATGGAAGTCACCAAAAAGTTTATTGTGCTAACTTACAGGACAATATGACACAGCTCTTAGAAGAGCGTAGTCTAAAGTGAAGGTTAGCTTTTAGTGCACTCCCCTGGCATGTGAGAATTTGGCTCACAAAATGCCATTTATAGTACAAGCTTTATTATCCAGATTCCCTGTGAAACTGGGCTTGCTGGGTAATGAAATGCTCCAGTTATTCGAGCTGCAGCCACTGGCCTGGCTCTGGCTGGGCAGCAAGTCCAACTCTGCCAGCCCTGGGCAGGCCATCCGCCTCATCTGGGCATGCTGGTTAACTGAGTGTGCCAAGTATCCGAGAGCCAGATAACATGGCTTTTACTGGGTCTCTAAAATCAGTGTTGTTAAACAGGCCATTTTTGTTTCATTCACTAGTTCCTTGTGTTCAGTGACTGATAAAGACCTGTATAAGGTAGAAGTTAGATGCCATCCCCAACCACTGGCAAGACAAAAGGGAGATTTTCAAACAATTATCTTGGTGTTTGTTATGTCAAGATGAGGTTGTCTTAGACCAGTGCCCCAAGATCTGTGCTAGCTTTGTGCAAGATGGAGGAATTTGAGATGTCAGTTTTAACTTATAAAGCCTGAAATATGCGAGACCAGATTTCCTGGGAGATTGGCCCTCCATGTGATACACTGCTACCATGGAAAAGAGCAGCCATGCTGAAACTGGTGGTTGATCAATGTAAGCAAGAGGGAGCTGCAGGCAGGGCATTTTTCTGCAAAGCATCCTCAGTGTTTTTGGGATGTGAGTCCAAACTTTTTTGCCATCTGAGCATACTGTAAAGCCCCTCTTTATTCCCTGATTGTTAATGCTGCTGAGGATGCTGCAGATTGAGGTACATTATATTTAGGGGAAGTCCTTTGTCTGTGTTTATGAGGTAGTTTTTAATATATGGGATAGGTGTCCAAACCACTCGTATTTTAAACATTTGAATGCATATGTGGGTGGGGGTGGAAGGTCTTTATTATTCTTGTTAAACTGATTGGTTTAACAGTTTTCCAGGAAGACAAAGGCCAAATCCAATTCAAAAGCTGATTTTTCTCTCTTTTTTTTTTTTTTAATTAACAAACTATTCTAAAGAATGAAATTGGAGGCATAGCTCAGTGGTCCGAGCATTGGCTTTGTAAACCCATGGGTTGTGAGTTCAATATTTGAGGAGGCCATTTAGGAGTCTAGGGCAAATAGATTAAAAAAAATCTGTCAGGGATGGGTCTTGACCCTGCTGGGAGGATAGGGGACTGGACTTGATGACTTCTCAAGCTCCCTTCCAGTTCTGAGAGAGATGTGTATCTCCATATATTTAAAAATTAGTAATCAAAAGAAATGTACATTCTTTGGAGGACAATTACAGTTTGAAGGTTGGAAAAATCTTGCAGTGGCAACCATCTGAGGTGTTAATTTCTGACCTATGCTTTGTTGCTCTTCCGAGGAATACCATTTTGCTTCCTGTTTAGTGTTGTGCCTTTTCTTTTCTGTGTAATATAGTTGTTGGATATGTATCAGGAGATGTGTCACATGGGTCTTTGGTTGTAAACAAAGAACTGTGTGTGTAGTAATTGTTCCCTGTGCAATACTAGCACGAATTTGAAAGCATAATAATTAATAGACATACCTAATTAAATGCTCAGTCCTTTTTTAAACAAACTGTGAAAAAGGAAGGGAAATGCATCTGGTAGCTGACCTTTAACTGAGTTTATAGATTACCATGATTAGATTAGATTTGTATTTTTGATGCAGTTCTATTACAAATGGCCTAAGTTAAGAAAATGTTAACGGGATTCTGTTTCTTACTGCACATGTACCAAGGAAGAACACTTATGGTTTTTAGACCTTGTTGTCATTACAAAAAGGGAAGTTTTCATGTTGACTTGAATATGGATCTCGTTTCTTGTTGTTGTTTCACTGATTCCAAATGTTCATGAAGGTTTTTGTGTATGATAATTGTTTTTGTTTCTGAATATTGTAGTAGTTACATGAAAATTGATATTAGACAATACTTAAATGTTGTTATATAGTCTTTAAAATAAAGTGAAATTTTTCCAGTTTTACATTCCATTGAGTAAATAGCTTCTAGGACACCTACAGAGCACTCCTGTAATCCAATACCAGGAAGATAAGTTACAAATGTAAAATTTTTTGTGAGTCAAATGACCTGTAAAAATCACACACCCAGCAGAAACATTTGGTTCCTTTCCTTGCTTCCTTTTAAAGATGTTTCTTGTTAAGATGTATTTTGTTTCTGTCCTAGGAAATTCTAGGAAGACGTTGATGTGCTCCTTGTGCAATAAGAAGTGTTCCTCAGCTACAAATCTTCAAGAGCATCGAAAGGTCAGTGGGATGAAAGCTGACCCACAGCAGGCTTTGACTTCAGCAAGATGTCAGGCCAGAGAGCATAAGTCACTCGAGAGCTGCTGTAATACAAACTATTGGGTAGCCTTTTTCATGGTTACAAAAGTAGTGCCTTTTCTTTGATTGTGTGTATTTATTTTGGTAACCACAGTAGCTCCATCCAGAAAATCTTGGTTTCATTCCAATGTGTCTTTTTATCAGATATAAAATTTCATGTGTGCGTCACTTTTACATTACAAAACTGCCTGCTCTTTTTCTTTCTTGTCTGAGGCTCACAGGAAGGGAAATGAATTCAAATATATTTTTAGACATTGAAGTAAATCTGTTCAGTCTCTCTTACTATGCACAAAATGCAAACAAGCTTTTCTTGTCACCCACTGTGGGGAAAAAAAAATCACAGTCCTTAAGGGTATTGTGTACAATCTTGTGAGTTATTTGGTTAGTATTATCAAGTGCCACTTACCAAAAATAAGTTAATTTTTGTGTATAAATTGAAATTCTGTAACATTTAATAATAGCACAGAAAGAGTTAATACCCTGAAAATAAATGAGTTTGTATGGAAACAGCACAATGAATATGACATTCTGACCCCATTATACCCAAAGGAACACCCAGCAAGGATGTCACAAAGGGGCTACGTCTACACTACAGAGATGTTTCAAAAGAAGGTCTTCTGAAAGATCTCTTACAGAAGAGCTTCTTTCAAAAGAGAGAGTCCACGCAGCCCCCACTCTTTTGAAAGAACAGGCCAGGGATTGAAAAATCAGACCCCATGAGGATTGCTGTTTTGGGGCTGGGGGAAGAGCCTATGGAGTGTCTACACATGCTTGCTTTCAAAAGAAGCTTTCAAAAGGGGGCACTCTTCCTGAAACAGGTAATTTCTAAAGGAGCACCACATTCTTTCAATTTACGTTAGAAAGAACACTTTTTATGTGTAGACGCTCTGTGGGATCTTTCGAAAGAGCCCTCCTTCTTTCAAAAGAACTTGCTAATGTAGATGCAGCCAAGGAGTGATGATGCCTTATGCCAGCCTTTTGTAAATCATTACTTCTCCTTGTTCATGATAATGTTCTGTACTTGAGAAAACCTTACAAATTCAACCATGCATTCTGAAACCAAATCATAGTGCAACCTGTTTTGTTTAGCGGGGTACGGACGTATTCTTGCATGCTTAAAGAGGCCATGTGGCCCTGCAAATCACTTTTGTAAGCATGTCATTGTTAGGCTTACAAATAAGGCCTGTGCTTCATTCAAATTGCTATAAATCTCTACAGATCCTGCTAGCCGAAGAACCCTTTGACAAGCTTTGCCTGTGAAACTAAAGGCAGATTGACTGAATGCCTATTATCACGAGATCCACCATCAAGCTTGTCAGCTATGGAAAATTACAGTAGGGAATAGGGACAATAAGACAGAAAACAATAGGGCTGTGTCTACACTTGCATTCCTCTTTTGAAAGAGGCATGCAAATGTAGGAAATAAAAATGCAAATGAGGTATAGATATACATATTGGGTGCCTCATTTGCATATTGTTTTGAAAGAGGGGAGAAAGTTTCTTTCAAAGATGGGATTTACTTTGAAAAGACTGCATCTACACTGCTTTTCTTCTTTCAAAAGAAGAATATGCAAATGAGGCACTAGATATGTAAATCTGCACCTCATTTGCATTTTCAATTTCCCTCTTTTGAAAGAGGAATGCAAGTGTAGACACAGCCTAGGGGAGGATTCTTCCCAACATCTTAGGTGTATGGGCACAACTGCAAGGAGTTTATAGGGAAGAAATAGAAAGATCTTGAAGTATTCATAAGGGCTATGTCTACACAAGACATAGGTGTATAGCTTGTTCAGAAAGGAGAACCAGTCAACAAAAAGGGAGGCAGTGTTACATTGTGCATCAAGAATATATACACCAGAAGAAGACCAGAAGCAGACACATTGAAAGCCTCTTGGGCTATGTCTACCCTAGCCCCCCCTGTTTTGACTAATGAGATGCTTTGGGATATACTAATAAGGTACTGCAATGAATATGCAGTGCCTCATTAGCATAACGGCAGCCATGGCACTTTGAAAGTGCTGCTTTCGATCTCGCGTGGCTCGTCTACACGGGGTCCTTTTCAAAAGGACCCTGCACACTTCAAAATCCCCTTATTCTATAGGAATATTCATTGCAGTGCCTCATTAGCATATCCTGAAATGTATCATTAGCATACTCCTTTTGAAAGTGGGGGGCTAGTGTAGACATAGCCTTGGTGAGAATAAAAGGGGGAAAAGGCAGGGCCATGTCATGGGCCCCCTATAAACTACCACATCAACAGGAGGAGATAAGTCAGTGATTTGCAAGAACTAAGTACAGAAATATCCAGAACACAAGACTCAGTAGTAAGTGGGGACAAGTAATCAGCCACAACACACAATGTCTATTAAGTTTTTGAAAAGAACTGGGAACTATTCATTTTTTTCAGAAGGTGGAGGAAATGATTGGGAAGGCACCTGCTTTAGATTTGATTCTGACTAAGAGGGAGGAATTGCTGGTGAATGCAGAAGGCAACTTGGGTGAAAGTGGCCATGACATTCTCGATTTTTTTTTTTTTTTTTTAATATCATTCTAAGGGAAAGAAGTGAGAGGAGCAGAATAAGGACAATGGACTTCAAAACAGAATTTAACAAGCCCAGAGTTGCTAGATAAGGTCCAGTGGGAAGAAAATCTAAGGAGAAAAGCAATTCAGGAGAGCTGGCAGTTTCTCAAAGAGGCGGGAAAAAAAAAGGCACAATAGCAAACTATCCCAATGCAAATGAATAGCACAAATATATAGGGATAAAATGAAAGAGACTAAGGTACAAGGAATGAAGGGTCCTGTGGCACCTTATAGACTAACAGAAAAGTTTAGAGCATGAGCTTTCGTGAGTTTCGTGAGACCAGCATCTGAAGAAGTGAGTTAACTCACGAAAGCTCATGCTCTAAACTTTTCTGTTAGTCTATAAGGTGCCACAGGACCCTTCGTTGCTGCTACAGATCCAGACTAACACGGCTACCCCTCTGATATAAGGTACAAGGGACACAAAAGGCAATAAGATGAGATTTTATAAATACATTAGGAGCAAGAGAAGGATGAATGAATGAGTAGGCCCATTAGTAGGGAAGGAGCGTTAATAATAGATGCTATCATGCAATGATATGAAGGCAGAGATGTTTAATGACTACTTTGTTTCAATCTTCTAAAAAATTAATGGTAGCCAAATACTTAACATAATTAATATTAACAACAAGGAGGACAGAGCACAAATCAGAAAAAGGACAGAACAAGTTAAAGAATGGTTAGATGAGTTAGCTGTATAAAAGTTGGTATGGCATGATGAAATTTATCCTATGGTACTTGCTGAACTAGGGGAAAAAATCTCGGAACCACTGAAGAATTCATGAAGGATGGGTGAGGTTCCAGAGAACTGGAGAAAGGCAGATACAATGCTTATCCTTTAAAAAGAACATCCATGTTGGCTATTTACCCCCTAGCTCACAGTGAATATTTCACATCTGATTTCACTGACTCCAGTAGAACTGCTGGGAAGGTAGCTCAATGTAAGTAAGTTTAAAAGAAGCTAGCCTTTTTTAAACTATGTCCTGCAAAGTTAATCCACCTCCGCTTCACCTTTGCAAAGTTATGCAAAGAATTTTTGTCCTTTTTTAATAGGCCAAATTAAGATTTCCAAGTGCCTTTTTTTTTTAAGTGAGGACATATGATTTGTTGAAAGAACAGAGACCTTGGTGAGATAATCGCAGCTCTAAAACTATCTCTCACTTTGTAATCATTCATAATCTACCCTCTTGATGTGTGCAATAAGGTGAATGAAACTATTTCTGTGTGAAGTCATTCTTGATATGGGGAAAGGTGAAATAAGCTTTTTTCTGGGTATAGAAATATTTCCAATTTAACTACCACAATGACTGCCACTTTCTTTTTTGGAGAAGAGCAAACTGTTAATATGTATAATGTGTTCATTAACTGAAATCAGTCAGTGACATGGAATTAGAGAACAGTTTGGACTCTGGTACATTAAAGAGTAGTCTACTTTCAAGAAAAACAAACATTCATCTCCTGAAATAAGGTGTCTTGAATATTGGGAGAGGAATTTTTATTGTTAGGTGGCAGCTCTGTAGAATTTGTACAAATCTGAACTTCAGCCTGGGAAGAAGAAAGCCAATGAAGCTGCAAAAGAATACAGTAAAACCCCATGTAATCAATAGGGAATTTGGAATTTACCTGCATAAACAGGAAAATTTTCACTATAAATGTCTACTGAGGGCATAACCTAATTTTGGGTAAGGGTTTTTTTTGGACAATTAAGACTATTGCTGCGCTTAAATTGAATAATATGCAAATAGAAGGGCATGGGAGTCTTGTAGAGTCTTATAACTGGTCTTCATATAATTTAAAATATTTAATTTGTTTCAAAATCAAGTCACTAGTTCAGCAGCAGGTCTAGGCCCAAAATGATTGCTTGGACAGATCCATCCTCTTCAGTTCACATGCACGCTTGATATCTTTGCTACAACTATCTAGAAAGAGTGGGCCACAGGGGCTATGTAGAAGGTATTTATTAATTTAGGGAGAAGGAGATCAGTGTTTGATATTTGGATCTTATGACGCCCCTGCTTAAAGGCTATTCTAGACAAGCTTTTTTATTTGTGGATGAAGCCATCATTTTGTCATCTAGATTGGCATCGATAAATAAAAAATAAAGACTGTTTGTTTGTAATCTGATGCCTTCATCGTGTTGAAATACACTGTTGTATTTACAGTGGACTCTGACAGTATTTCGTATTCATTATGCATTTTTGAAAACTCTCATGCTTGGTGTTTGTTGTTAGAAAGACAAAGCAGGTGAGGTAATACTTCTTATTCGACCAATTTCTGTTGGTGTGAGTGACAAACCTGAAAGCTTTTTGTTATTGATAAACATGTTTACTAACAATAAATGAACAGAAAAATATTTTTGAAAGATATTTCATAATGATTTATTTTTGCTTTGTTTCCATATTGAAAAGATTTAAAATGAATGTGATATTACATATTGACATAATCTTCATGCCTGTGGGTCGTCTTATTTATAAATGTTTGTTTAGAAGTAAGATCATTTGATTTTTGAGACACACTGTTCAGCCTGGGATAATTAAGGAAGAAATCACAATATATCCACAAGTATTAACATAGCTACTAGCTACGAAATAATTACAGTCTGTTAGAGATGTTCTGTATATCTGAGATGTGTGATCTTGTTTGAGACACGTATTTAATTATCATTAAACACTCATTTTACAGGTTCATGAGATCTTTGAGTGTCAGGAATGTGACAAGAAATTTATTTCAGCTAACCAGCTAAAACGTCATATGATAACTCACTCAGGTAAAAAAAAAACAAACAAAATAACCCTTTACTTTTCCATGTATACTAGAATTGGTTCCTAAGGTGTATTACCTTATGCTATTATTTTATAGATGTTTTGATGGATTCTACAGTGTTCTGGGGCTGGTGCAAGTAAATATGGTGCCAGCTAACACTCTTCAGCACCACTGGAAGGTCCACATTTAATGGTGCAACCTTTTGCCCTTGGCAACTTCTTCAGGCTTCTCCTTCAGGCTAGCTGGGAATGAGAGATTTCAATGTTATGGGGATTGGAAATGAAATAGCATTGTCCCTTGGTTTGTGTAGGGGACTAAGTGACAACTGGTTGAATGGAGGGGTGCAGAACTGGGATAAGTACGCAGAGCTGTGATAGAAGGAGGGATGTTCAGATTTTCTAATGGGCTTGCATTAGGAATACAGGGCTCCCAATTAGAATAAATCATTTCATACGACATCGTGCAGTAAACCCCACATTTACGTATCAGCATGCCTAGCCTCTCATGGAGCAAGTCACCATGATTGGCAGCATCTTGTGTCTGCAGGTTTGGCACTGCTAGCATTTCTGATCATTGGAACCTGGCATTTCTAGGTCATTCACCCAGTAATTAGAATGATTAGCCAACACAAGGCAGGCATGTATTTGGTTCTGTCAAATACATTAAAGTATAAAAATGCAGGATTTTGTAATAGCATGGCCTTATAATGTATCTGCTTTCTTGGTTTCAGAGTACTGCAATCACATGTATTAAAAAATAAGCTTTATCCCAAGTCTTTCAGCTTACATTTGATGCTTTTGGTGAGACTATAGGGCTTGGGTTCGAGTCACCACTTGAAGCATAAAGACTTTTTGCATAGCAGCTAACAGTTTTGGAAACTAATATATATATCCATCTATATAGTTAATTAACTTTTAAAACATTTAAACTGTCATGCCCTCTTTTACGTTTGTAATCTGGAAACAGGCTTTTCTTCTTTGAAGTCATTCTCTTTTGATTTAAGCTAATTAATCAGAATTTAGTGTTAGCAATGATTTTTGCAAAGAATGTGCCAATTTCTTGAGATACACCATAGCTCATCTTTTATGAAGTGACTTAACTGTCTAACATAAAGGGCATTAGATGGCTTTCTAATTGGTTTAATCTTAATTGGGTTGACTTAATTGCAAAAATCTCTCCGAGGAGATGACTGTCTCTGCCTTTCATCTTCTCCCCCTGTATAAACAGGAGATTAAATGTCCCCCACTCATTTTCTGCAGAAAAACGCCCCTACACCTGCGAGGTTTGCAATAAGTCCTTCAAACGACTTGATCAAGTGACTGCACACAAAATAATACACAGTGAAGATAAACCTTATAAATGCAAGCTTTGTGGAAAGGGATTTGCCCACAGAAATGTTTACAAGAATCACAAGAAGGTAAAGCACTCTGCTGTTGTTGTTTACAGGTCTGCCAGCCTCAGATATGCAGCTATTTTGCTTTTAAATGGTTGATTATTAAGCTCTGGCATGCTTATAAACATGAGATTAAAGTATTGAAAAATGTATTTTCTAGTGTTCTTTGTTATAACCAAGATCTGAAGATAATGAGGCAGTAAAATGCAGACAAAAACACAGAAATGATTATTTTGCCTTACGCACTGAATAAATCCCTATTTTGATTTTTTTCTGGTTTGTTTTTCTATGTTATCAAGTAAAATTTTTATCTGATCTAAAAGGTCTTCAGTTTTTGGCTTATAAAATAATGATATTTGAACAAATTGAGCAATAACTCTGTTGCAATCATCCCCAGTCATTGGATTTACTAGGAGATAGTTTCAAACAATATGATGTTTGCATCTGGTAGTGTTAAATTTTATTACGCTATTGAAATATCATAAGAAACACTACCCTGTGAATGTACACACAAAGGGATGTTCTACTTCAGTTGACTTAAACTGAAATCTTCCTGTCCTAATTTCTGTAATGCTTGTCATTACTTTTAACACTATGTTGCATATTGAATGGCAAGGCTGCACCAATGGCTGCTCTCTCAGAAATACAGGACCACAAATAAATAAATAATCTGGCTGTTTTCCTGCCCAGTCTTTGGAATCTCTTGCTGTCCCCCTTGCACTTTGATGAAACTGATATACCCCTACTTACAAGGTTTTCAGAGTGTGGCTCATGTTATATGCCATCTGGGAATTTGGCACATGATCTTTGCACCATCTCTTGTACTTTCTGCCATAAATCATACAGAATTAATGATAATGCCTCTTTCAGGATCAGTCAGTGATGCCTTCCCCCCAAGAAATAGAGCACATACACAAACATGCTGAAAGACACGGCTAGCTGCCGCATAGATACTGTAATCATAATCCCACGTGTAAATTCTTTTTTTAAAAAAAAGACCTTACCAAGCAGTTATTAATCTGAAAATGGATATGAAAATTCCTGAAATACATAATCTGGGCAGTCACTTCACTTCTCTATCTAAAAGCAAAATCTACACATTATATTGGACATCATAGGAAGGTTATCATAATACAGAGTTTTGCCTCAACAAAGCAATAAAAATGTGTACATTTAATTCTATTTTCAACCCCCTTTAGTCCAAGCAACATATTTTTTATAAACATAGTAAATCCTTTTGTGCATTGAATAAACAGCATGGCACAAACTGTGTGATAGTAAGGATGCTAGTCTATTTGTACGGCCAAGATTTTGAGAGAACTACACTCTTTACCAGAAGCAGACGGCTCACTAGTGGCTTCTTGACCATGTAGTTATCCCAATAAGATGGTGATTTAAAACTTCATATCATCCCACTCTTACATTTTCATTTATGCTTTTCTATTATGTTTGTGGTTTTGTTTATTTAAATCCACATCCTCCTGATTTTGTGTTTGAGTGTAATCCTGTGGGGTATTCTATCAGGTTTCCTTTCTTTGGGGGAAATAAATGTTTGCATCTGAATTGGCTGATGACAGTGCTTTTTCAGTTTCAGAATACCTTTACTATTACCAAATCAGCTTGGTTGTAAGCATGCAGTAGGAATGCTGTGCACTATGGTTAAAAACCAGGTAAAAAAACCAGTAATGAAGGATGTAGTTTCAGATTTGAACATCTTTTTGGCTTTTACACTGAAGCTAACATTCAGACTTTTTTTTTAAGGAAGAAACAGGATGGAAGCGTTTGCCATCTTTGAGTTATATTTGTATCGTTTGGACAAAGGGTTTTTATTTGATTACTTTATAGCGGATACTTAATCTGTCCTTGTGTGAGAGTGTCAGAATAAAGTAGAATGTGATTCACAACATATCTGTACTTTTAAACATGGCTCAGGATTTTGGAAGTACTGCCCACTGTACTTAAGGACAGTTGTGCTGCGCAACCGGTGGTTTCTCCCCGCTTGGTGGCCGAAATAGTGCGGGCGAGCCGGGCGCTAGGACCCACGGTTCCCATGGGGAGCCCAACCACCCACCCGAACAGGGGAAGAGTGCAGTCGTTGATAGGGGACAATGTAAGTGCACCTAAGGTCCCCGCTATTCCCCTACCAGGTAGTGACTGGGACAGGAAGCGAGGCTCAGGCACAGACCAACAAGGTATAACTAACAACTAATTTATTAACAAAAAAGGCAACAAGCAAAAATGCAACAACAACAGTAAAACATACACATAAGCCTACTCATATTAATTACTATCTTAACTATGCTTAACTTACTATTATAGTTATTATAGTAAACTCCATAAGGAACACCTGTTTGTTTATCTTTATTTAATCGCAAAGCAAAAGAGTTTCATTAGTGAATTGAAGAAAGGGAAGATAAAGGGAGTCTGGGCCGGGGCGCTACTCCCAGCCCAAGTGGCTGACGGTAGAGGCTGCAGGGGATCCTACCCGTAGCCAACCCCCTTAAACCTCAGCCTTTTCCCGGGGATCTCGTGACCCGCACCAGGATAAAATATGGGAGGGGAGGAAGAAGTGAACAAGGTGGTTTGGTTTATGCCTTACAGCTATGAGTTAAGATTCTTACTCTATTAATTCTGTTTAACTAGTGACTTTAGTAACCCTATATAATTACTGTCTCTAAACTATAAGTAATATTTTTAATCAAGTGTGCCCTAATATGGGCCGAATGGGCTTTTAGGCCCGGCTGCAAGGGGTCGGACCCCCGGGCTCTGCCCTCCCCCTGCCAGAAGAGCGGCACAGCGGTGGTTGCGATCCCCAACCCCCCTGTCAGGGGTCCTGGTGCCCACAGCTATAAGTGTTTCTTGAATGTATATAGAATGTCAAAAGCAGGGAAAAAGGCCAGGGCTTTGCCACGGGCCTGTTAGATACAGTTACGTGTCTTGTCCAGTGTGATGTCCAGTCCGGTGTGTTTGTCCAGTCCAGGTGGGTTGTCTTGTTCGGTGAAGTGAGCCAATTAGAGAGCAACGCAGGCGGTGCAATGACGGGAGGAGCAACGGTGATGATGCAGTGTTGGTGGGCTCCTGGTTTCCCTGTCGGGTACACAGTACCCGCAGCCAAAGCTGTGGGCCAGTTTGCCACCCGTCAGGTACGCCAAGGACCCCACTTGTTGCTCCTCAATGCAAGCGCTCTGCTCAGGAGTGGTGAGGTGCGCTGAGGCGCTGGCGCCGCTTCTGGCTTGCTGGTCCCCTTAGGCCTCCGTCTGCTGCGATCTGTGCCGCAGCAGGTGCTGCAAACGCTGAGGTGATTTTCAGCTCTTTCGCTCCTGAGGGTCCAGCGGATGCGGCTTGTGCCGCCACGCTCCCCTGTACTGAGTAGCAGGGTTCTCACCTGTGTCCCCAAGGGCCACCGACTGGCCTGACAGCCCTGAATTTATAGACCAAGCTCATGATTATTCATTACCTGATTACCATATTGAAAATTCCAGACAGGTGTTTTCAAACAGGTCCTCTGCCCGGCCAAAGGTGCTAGAAAAGCTTACCTTCGGCCAATCAGAGGACTTCATTTCAAACCTGCAACCATGAATAATTCATGAGTTCAGGTTACCGGGGAAACCAACTGACTCAGAGTGACCCTTGCAGGGGGCTGCTAAATGGCAGCCTGTGTAACTTTAGATTTTTCCATGTACCTGCATTGATTTTTACACTGCCAGAGGCTTGTTTCCCCTGACACACGGGGGCGATAATGCCCTAGGGATAAAAATCCCTGACAAGTTGAAGACTTGGCTTTCAAACAAGCCAAAGGTAATTAGTTGTCCAACTGTCATGGAACTTTGGTAGGAGGTAGAAGTTAACTCACTTGGGATATGTCTACACTGGAAAAAATAAATACACCATGGTAATGAACCTTAGAGCTTGGTCAGCTGCCTCAGGCTTCTGCAATGGGGCTAAAAATAACATTTTTTTTTGCGACCGGGTGCTGGCAAACAGGGTGTGTGCTAACAGGAGGGAGTTTGGAGAGGGGAGTTGAGAGGGGGAGCTTGGAGGGAGCCAGTGACTTCTGTTGCCCTTAAACTAAATCCTTTATAACAACCTCTATCTGAAACATTTAATTAACCCTCATATATAACTAGAGTAGGAAATGGAGGCAGAAGCCCAGCAGCAGAGTGGGGGCTATCCTGTTTATTGTGTCGAGTGCAGTATGTATGACTACCTACCCTGTGGGCGGGTGGCGTATGTGTGCGCTCGATGCAAGGAGCTCCTGGCCCTCAGAGACCGAGTGCGTGCTTTGGAGGCCAGGGTGGCTGAACTGGAGGAGCTAAGGAAGGCAGAGGTGTTTGTGGATGAGACTTTCCGGGACATAGTAGGGCTGTCCCACCTCCAATCTGACAGTCCTGAGGCTGTTACGGAGGATGAAAGGCTCAGGGAAGGAGAGCAGTCAAGGGGAGCAGAGGGAAACCATCCCGTAGTTGGGACCCTCCTTCCAGAGGGTGATGTTGTATCCTCTCGTGCCGAGGATACTTCTCCGGGGGAGGGAGCGCCAGCTGTTAGGAAGAAGCAGGTTTTAGTAGTGGGGGATTCGATCATTAGAAATATAGATAGTTGGGTTTGTGATGACCGGGAGAACCGTATGGTGACTTGCCTGCCTGGTGCGAAGGTTGCGGATCTCTCGAGGCATCTAGACAGACTTATGGGCAGTGCTGGGGAGGAGCCGGTCGTCGTGGTACATGTTGGTACCAATGACATAGGGAAGGGTAGAAGAGATGTTCTGGAGGCCAAATTTAGGTTACTAGGAAAGAGACTGAAATCCAGAACATCTTTGGTGGCATTCTCTGAAATGCTTCCAGTTCCACGCGCAGGGCCAGATAGACAGGCAGAACTTCAGAGTCTCAATGCGTGGATGAGACGATGGTGTAGGGAAGAGGGGTTTAGATTTATTAGGAACTGGGGACACTTTTGGGGTAGGGGGAGCCTATACAGGAAGGATGGGCTCCACCTAAATCAAGGTGGATCCAGACTGCTGGCATTAAACATTAAAAAGGACATAGAGCAGTTTTTAAACTAAGAGGTGGGGGAAAGCCGATTGGTGCGGGGGAGCACCTGGATCGGACGGAGACTTCTCTTACACGAGGCTCCATAGACAGGGATTCCCTAGAAGTTAGTCAGATAGGGAACGTGGGAAATAATATATGGGCAAGATCAGATGTAAAACAATCATGCATAAAAAAATCCACCGTGTCTGTGAAAGGCGGACATATAAATAGTGGTAGTTTTCTAACATGCTTTTACACTAATGCTAGGAGTCTGTCTAATAAGATGGGTGAACTGGAGTACCTCATATCAAAGGAGGAAGTTGACATAATAGGCATCTCAGAAACATGGTGGAATGAGGACAATCAGTGGGACACTATCATACCGGGATATAAATTATATCGGAAAGACAGAACAGGTCGTGCGGGTGGCGGAGTGGTACTATATGTGAAGGATAATATAGAATCAAATGAAGTAAAAATCCTAAAGGAATCAAAATGTTCCATAGAATCATTATGGATAACAATTCATTTCTCTAATATGAATATGGCATTAGGAATATATTACCGACCACCTAACCAGGACAGTGATAGTGATGCTGAAATGTTAAGGGAGATTAGAGAGGCTATCAAAATAAAAAACACAGTAATAATAGGAGATTTCAATTATCCCCATATTGATTGGGTGCATGTCACCTCAGGACGGGATTCAGAGATTAAATTTCTTGATGCCTTAAATGACTGCTTCTTGGAGCAGCTAGTACAGGAACCCACAAGGGGAGAGTCGGTTCTCGATCTAGTCTTAACTGGAACGCAGGATCTGGTCCAAGAGGTAACTGTTACTGGACCGCTTGGAAATAGTGACCACAATATAATAACTTTTAATATTCCTGTGTTGGGAAGAACACCGCAGCGGTCAAACACTCTGGCATTTAATTTCAAAAAGGGGAATTACACTAAAATGAGGAAGCTAGTTAAACAGAAACTAAAAGGTAGAGTAATTAAACTAAAATCCCTGGAAGCTGCATGGAAACTGTTTAAAGACACCATACTAGAGGCCCAACTTAAATGTATACCCCAAATAAAAAAACACAGTAAGAGACCTAACAAAGAACCACCATGGCTAAACAGCCATGTTAAAAAGGCAGTGAGAGAGAAAAGGGCAGCTTTTAAAAAGTGGAAGTCAAATCCTAGTGAGGAAAATAGAAAGGAACATAAACACTCCCAAATTAACTGTCATAATGTAGTAAGAAAAGCCAAAAAAGAGTTTGAGGAACAGCTAGCCAAAAATTCAAAAAACAATAGTAAAATGTTTTTTAAATACATTAGAAGCAGGAAGCCTGCTAAAAGAGCAGTGGGGCCCTTGGATGATAAAGATATAAAAGGAGCGATCAAGGAAGACAGTGCCATTGCGGAGCGATTAAATGATTTCTTTGCTTCAGTCTTCACGGCTGAAGATGTTACAGAGGTTCCTAAATCTGAGCCAGCCTTTTTAGGCGACAAATCTGAGGAACTCACTCAGATTGAAGTGACATTAGAGGAGGTTTTGGAATTAATTGATAAGCTGAATAGTAACAAGTCTCCAGGACCAGATGGCATTCACCCAAGGGTTCTGAAAGAACTCAAATGTGAAATTGCGGAGTTATTAACAGTGGTTTGTAACCTATCCTTTAAATCCACTTTGGTACCAAATGACTGGAAGACGGCCAATATAACACCAATATTTAAAAAAGGCTCTAGAGGAGATCCTGGCAATTATAGACCGATAAGTTTAACATCAGTACCAGGTAAATTAGTAGAAACACTAGTAAAGAGTAAAATTGCAAGGCACATAGAAGAGCACGAATTGTTGGGCAAAAGTCAGCATGGTTTCTGCAGAGGGAAGTCGTGTCTGTCTAATCTATTAGAATTCTTTGAAGGGGTTAATAAACATGCGGACAAGGGGCACCCAGTGGACATAATATACCTAGATTTCCAGAAAGCCTTTGACACGGTCCCACACCAAAGGCTTTTATGTAAATTAGGTGGTCATGGGATAGGAGGAAAGGTCCTTTCATGGATCGGAAATTGGTTAAAAGACAGAAAACAAAGGGTTGGAATAAATGGTAAATTTTCACAATGGAGGGGGGTAACTAGTGGTGTTCCCCAGGGCTCAGTCCTGGGACCGATCCTGTTCAACTTGTTCATCAATGATCTAGAAAATGAGGTAAGCAGTGAGGTGGCAAAGTTTGCAGATGACACCAAGTTGTTCAGGACAGTCAAAAGCAAAAGGGATTGTGAAGAACTACAAGGAGATCTCAGCAAACTGAGTGATTGGGCAGCAAAATGGCAAATGAAATTTAATGTGGGTAAGTGTAAGGTAATGCATGTTGGAAAAAATAACCCAAATTACACGTACTACATGATGGGGTCAAATTTAGCTACGACAGATCAGGAAAGGGATCTTGGAGTTATAGTGGATAGTTCTCTGAAGACATCCACGCAGTGTGCAGCGGCAGTTAGTAAGGCAAATAGGATGTTAGGAATTATTAAAAAAGGGATCGATAATAAGACAAAAGATATCATACTTCCCCTATATAAAACTATGGTACGCCCACATCTCGAGTACTGCGTGCAGATGTGGTCTCCTCACCTCAAAAAAGATATATTGGCATTAGAAAAGGTTCAGAAAAGGGCGACTAAGATGATTAGGGGCTTGGAAAGGGTCCCATATGGGGAGAGGCTAGAGAGACTGGGACTTTTCAGTTTGGAAAAGAGGCGATTGAGGGGCGATATGATAGAGGTATATAAAATCATGAATGGTGTGGAGAAAGTGAATATAGAAAAATTATTTACCTTTTCCCATAATACAAGAACTAGGGGACACCAAATGAAATTGATGGGTAGTAGGTTCAAAACTAATAAAAGGAAATTTTTCTTCACACAGCGCACAGTCAACCTGTGGAACTCCTTGCCCGAGGAGGCTGTGAAGGCCAGGACTCTATTAGGGTTTAAAAAAGAGCTTGATAAATTTTTGCAGGTCAGGTCCATAAATGGCTATTAGCCAGGGATAAAGTATGGTGCCCTAGCCTTCATAACAAGGGCAGGAGATGGATGGCAGGAGATAAATCACTTGTCTTCTGTTCTCCTTCTCTGGGGCACCTGGCATTGGCCACCGTCGGCAGATGGGATGCTGGGCTTGATGGACCTTTGGTCTGACCCAGTATGGCCATTCTTATGTTCTTATGTTCTTATGTTCTTATTTTTAACATTGGGGTTTGGGCTGGATCCCAGACTCTGAAGCCCAACTATAGGGGAGGGTCTTAGATGCTATACTCCATTCTGAGTTTAAATGTCTACACTGGTATTTCTAGCTCTGTGGTGTGAGCCCTGTGAGTCAGAATCTTTTGCCCAAGGCTGTGAGGCTTGCTGCCATGTTTTTTGCTTCCTCTCCCCAGTGTGGATGTACACTTAGGCTCCTCTGAAAAGCCCAGCCCATAGAATTAAACAGGCATTTGACATGCACAATTCCTTTTTGTGGAAGAGGTGGTGAGCAGTGTTGAAACCATGTGCTTCAGAGAAATCCTGTTGCATTTCATAAACGAAGGTCAAACTTGAGGATGGTGGGTATATAGTACAAATTATTTTTGTGTGTAGGAGTATCCGGCTTTGGTTTTCCCATCCCTTTTTTTGTTCCTCTCTGACAACATGTTGCAGATGTTGTCAGGGAAGAAATGTGAAGCTGTGTGACGAGTAAATTAATAGTAACTCTCCTCAGACACTCGATGCAAAGGGATCAAGAGCTAATCAAGGGATATTCACTCAAGGAAAGACAGTCAGTTGCACTCGGTGGGTAACATGTGACCCATCAGGATAATCTGACTGCAGGCCGCTAGGCATTTTGCTGACAGTGATCATCAGTGAGCCCCACTTCCCACAAGTATCAGAGAGTAGCCGTGTTAGTCTGTATCTTCAAGAACAACAAGAAGTCCTGTGGCACCTTACAGACATTTTGGAGCATAAGCTTTTGTGGGCAAAGACCTGCTTCATCAGATGCATGAGTCTTTGCCCACAAAAGCTTATGCACCAAAATACCTGTTAGTCTATAAGGTGCCACAAGGCTTCTTGTTGTTCCCACCTCCCACAGTTTCCTGGGGCTGAAGTTCTCTGTTTGCATCCAAAGGGAGCTATGGGAATCAGCGCCTGCAGGTGCAGCAGCTTCAGTGTTGTTCTGGCTGCTGCCTCCCACAGCTCCAGTTGGCTGGGAACAGTGAACCATGGCCACTGGCAGTTGTGGGAGGCAATGCCTATGGACAGTCAAAGTCAGTAAAGTATCTTGCAGCCTACAGTCAGATTACCCTGATGGGTCTGCAGGTTACCCACCACCGGTTGCATGGATGGCCATGTCTTGAGGGTTCCACCAGGATAAGAAGCTTTATGCTGGGGTTGAGAATAGAATTCCGCAAGACCCATGCTAGCTGAAGCTTCCTAGGGAATGTTCCAGGGTAGTCCATTCCTCAAATGCCTTGGTCTCTCCACCCTCCAAAAAACACACCAAGTTCTTTTAGAATTCCAGTGGCTAGCTGCCACCCAACTGGTGCAATAAGTGGTTTAGTTGTCACTCTGTGCAGACTTTCCACCTTGAGGTGCCGTGTGCCAGTCCAGATTTTGAATGAATCAAGTCTATACAATATGCATTTCTGTGCCATTCAAAACTCTGGAGTTATGAGCAATGGTTTCCTAATAAGGAAAAGATTCAAATGAGGGAAATTATTTGCCAACATGTCTGCCTGTGTTGCACTTTTCTCTGTTTATTAAGTGAGCTGCAGTGATACAGTCAAATGCTTACACACAGTTTCTGTGCAGCCAGACCTCTTCTGTGCTGATACTGTACTGAACCCAAGTTTCTTGAAACTGTATCTATATTTTCAGCATATTTCAAGGTTTCACTTCACCACCACCACCAAGAGTTTTTTGATAACAGTTGAGTGGATTTGATACGTTTCCCATGTCACCTTTCAGCCTTGTACTCAAGCATGTGGCTTGAAAAACCAACATTTTTCACTCCAATGTAGTGGACTGCCACCAACTTTTTGTGCATCTCACTCTGTCTGAAGGTGCCTCACTTCCCCATTTTCAAAAGTGAGGATGATTAATGCTTTCCTACCTCATAAGAGCATTGTGAGGATGAATATGTTAACAGTTGTAAAGGGCTGTGAGGTGTATGGATGAAAAATGCTATATATTTAGCTTTTGTTTAGGCATGTGAATAGTCCCACTGAAGCTAATGAAGCTACTCGCATTGTTAGTGTTAGGAAGTTGCTTAAATGGTAAGTTGGTAAATGCCACCCAAGGAGTTGCGTAAGGATCATGGGCACCATTCTTTTGACTGCAGAAACTACAGGTCTTGATGCTTGCTGTTTCAGCTTGCTGTGAGTGCAGATCAGCTTTAGATGATGCTTCATCAGAAAGAAGCTGCAATCCTGTTCTGTTACATTCAGATTTAAGGGCAGCTGCCCGTGTGGTCAGCACCTGGGAAGTGGGGGTATGGAAGAAATTGGACATACAATAGTCCATACTTGCCTGATTATCTGTTGTTTGGTGTTTTTGCTACTGTGTGTATGTTAATCAAATCTTTTAAAACGCCATCCTTTGTGTATTGTACACAATGTATACAGATGTGTGTGCTCTTTTATGCAGTGCTTTGTATATTTATTATAGGCTGTTAGCTATAATTTGTAACAACAATTAAAGCCTCGTTTGAAGCTTCAAATTTCATGTGAGCACAACAAAAATACTAGACCAGTTTTCCAACTTAGATACTCCTACTCGAGAACATGTGTATTTCTAGCAAACCAAAAGAACTCATGGGCTATGTCTACACTAGCCCCAGAACTTCGAAAGGGGCATGATAATGAACCTAATTGAAATATGCTAATGAGGTGCTGCCATGAATATGCAGCGCCTCATTAGCATGATGGCGGCCGCGGCACTTTGAAAGCGCCGCTTTCGATTGCGTGTGGCTCATCTACATGGGGTCCTTTTTGAAAAGGTTATAACTAAATAGGAATAAGGGGATTTCAAAGGGTGTGAGTGCTTTTGAAAAGGACCCCATGGAGACAAGTTGTGCATGATGGAAAGCGGCACTTTCGAAGTGCCGTAGCTGCCGTTATGATAATGAGGCAGTGCATATTCATGGCAGCGCCTCATTAGCATCTTTCAATTAAGTTCATTATAATGCCCCTTTTGAAGTTCTGGGGCTAGTGTAGACATAGCCATGGTGTGAGGAAAGTGAACGTGTGATTGCACGAAGTGGTCTGGTGACGATGATGCATTCATCTCTAGGTGCATTTTTGCATCTACTTCACATTCATCTCAGTTATGAAGTTTAGAAATTCCGTTGGACTCCTATACTGCAGCTTAAAGGCCATATATGGGAGAAGTTGCAAAGGGCTTTTCAGTGACAATGGAAAAGCCCCGCAGCCGTAGACCTAATCAAATAGAAAAGCATTCTAGAGTAGGGTGTGTTGAATTAATAGGAAGTGACTTTTGCGCTCGTGAAAAGTGCCAGATTGACAGCCCTGGAGACTGAACCCTTCTATTTATCCACAGAACAGGTACAGCACAGACAGCAGCACTGCCAGCTTCCCCACAGTGTCTCATCAATATGTCTCAAGCCTGTTCTGGAGGAACCACCTGTTGAGGTGAGAAGGCAGTTCAGTCTCTTCATGCCCAGTCAATCCTTGGCCTCTCTGCTGAGACTGCCAGCAAGGGTATCAACTGATGCTAATAATGTTGTGAACCTCTAAGAAGTAGACTGAAACAGTCAATTTATTTTGCATAGCTATTTGATGGTCTTTCAGTGGCCTTTCTGCAATATGGGACTTAGGCTAGATTTGAGTTAAAGACTTCGAGGTGAAAGCCTCTGTAGCCCATTTTCAGTCATCATAATCTCAGCCATCCAGTTTCAAAGCACTTTCTTAAAGGTATCCCCTCTCTCCTGTGGACGTACACTGATACGTAGCTGTATCAGTGTAAGGCTTTGTTCTTTAATAAGAAAGAGTGCAGGGTTTGAAAGAATAAGTATCCATGAGTAAAAGAGTCCTGGGCTGTTTTATTTATCTAATCCTTGTTCTACCTGTGATTTTTGCAGTCCACTACAGATGGCTATTAGTATACCATGACATCTTGGTATTGCTAGCCATAAGAAAAGACATTGAGGTTAAAAATGAATGTGTGTGACCCAAAAGAGCTAAAGGCTGCATATAAATCAATTCACTGCCTCTCTTCTTCTTTCCTTCCCCCTCCCCCCACAGCTTGTGGAGTAGCTATGAATGCCTTATGCCATTCGGGATTTCTCTGCCATGAGGAGAAAATAGATTGGGCACTTATGTACCATATTAATGTTTACCCTTAGGCTACAAGAGTCACTGTTTAATATACCTAATTTTGTTATTAACCATAATCCCTGCATGTTATAAAACGCTTCCAATCACTCCTTTTTCCCTTGAGGCACAATAGCTTTCAATCAAGGTCCTTGTGAGATAAATGCAGTATTTAGACACTGATTCTTTAAAACTTCCCTTTGTTGGAAAATTATAGACAGTTGCTTAGATACCACATTGTGCAGTATCATTTACTGGCTATAATGGGATTGTACTGCATTACAGTAAAAAAAGTAGAGGAAGTGATTTGAATTTACAGAAGTAGGATACAAGCTGATTCTTTCACAAGCTCCTGAGAGCAGCATCAGCAGCTATGAAGTTTTAGCCAAGCTTAGGTTTCCATCTTATTTATGACTTTGATGTGGTTGTTTCAGCTTTGGTGAATTTTTATTGAGGTAAGCAAGGCTCTCAGTACAAATAATTCTGTCTTCTGTTTCAAATTAGAAAATGAAGCTGAGACAAAGATGGGGGTAGCGTCTAGATTTGAGACCTTTTATTTTGCTAAATTTTCAGTTGGTTTCTGAAAAGTAGGCAGATCAGCAGCTGGCTAAGAGTAGACTGGAATTACTTGAGAAAATTTTGTGCTTTTGAGGGTGTATTTAATTTTGATGATTTTACATATCTTATTTGGTGAAACTGCAAATCCTACCTTGTAGCTCTTCTTCAAAATACAGGTATTCTGTGTGTGTGCATGCTGATGCAGGCAAACACACCGGAGTGCACGTCTACACACTCATACCTTTTACATAACAGGATTCCAAAGACTTACGAGATACTCCATTTTAATAGTTGCCGAGTTGTCTTGCAATGTTCCACACAATTGAAGCATTTTAAGCTTAAGTAATATGTGGAACTGCCATGATGTATCCTCTGAACTCAGCCTGCCAGGTTAGCTACAAGTACTGTAAAAACTTTTACTTGATTTCCCGGATCCTTCCCCCTGACTCATTGTCTTTCGTCTGCAGACCCACTCTGAAGAGAGACCATTCCAGTGTGAGGAATGCAAGGCTTTGTTCCGCACCCCATTTTCTCTGCAGAGACACCTACTAATACATAACAGTAAGTGCTAATTCAGAGGGGCAAAGGGCTTCATCAGCTCACATCACTGACTTGTAACATGTGGGAGGAAATGCACTGTTACGCAGCACAAAACTGAACTACACTGTCATTCTTTCTTGTGCTCAAATAGTAGGCATCCTTCAGTCTGCATAGACTATGGATCGCGCCCTTTATAGTTTCAATTGAGGACTTCATTTACAGCGTCTACTGTGACTATGAAGACCCACACGAGAGTGACAGTCCTTGCTGCATCTCTTGCAGATGTGGTGGGTGTCTGGCAAGTCCTTAGTGTGCTTTCTGTGCGCTCACTTCTCCTCTGCTAGCTGTCTGATCCTCATCTGGCCCTTCTGAAGGCCCTTTTTTTCCACCCATGTGTGAAATAAATTTGATGTGTACCAAGTCAGGTGCAGATGTCTGCCTCTTTGAGAAACACATGCTGCTGGCTATGGATTGCTGTGGGTGCTCTGCTAAACAGCTGAGTGGCATTTGAATCTCTCCTGGGTGGCTGCCCAAGTGCACAGCTTATAGGGAACACTGCCCAAGTCAGAAAAAGATCAACTCAGGCCTGAGATAGGACTGGCTGTTTAGGGTGAGAATTAGCTGGCATCTTTTGTTTATTTCAATTTGGTAATCTCGATCTGTCTGTTTTCACTTGTAATCACTTAGTAAAATCACTTTTTTTATTAGCAAGCCCAGTGTAAATAGTTGTTACCTGAAAGTGGGGTGGGAACCATTGCAACCACTGTGCTTGCTTGTCTTTTCTTGGTACAGGGGGCTGACCTTTTGAGCTTTCTCTGTGTAAAACTTTTATGCAGAGTAAGATGGATTTATCTTGGGTTTTGATCATCTGTGGGTGCTGTGTTCCTGGGTGTCATCAAAAGCCTTATAGCTGAGCTGGTTCAGTGTCTGTATTGTTCTGCTGTGGGGTGGTTACCCCAACTTTGTGCCAAGGGACCTCTGTGATTCAGCTAGTTACAGTGGCCTTTCTCTTTCTCTTCAGCAGAACACCAGATGTAGTCATGTGTGAGAGTCTTCATTTCTTTTATACTTTGCTTAATTAATTAACGAATTAAAAAACCCTTTTAAAAGTAGAAAGAAATGTTTTATTATTTTACTCCTGAGATCGTTGAAGCTTTGAAGACAGCTCTGTGTTTTTTTTTTTAATTTATTATAATTTAATATATCCATGTTTTGTGCTAAGAAGATATATATTAAAGAAATTTTGGAGCAATGTTGGTTTTTGTGAGGCTGTTCTTCTGTTAAGTATTTAAGATTGTAGAATGCTGTTCTCCAGGCAAACTTAGCCAGAGTGCTAAAAATCCTTACATTCTTGCTGTCTTTCTCTTTCTCCAGTGCATAGAAACCTCTGCTTAAACACTTATTTTAGGGACTGATCTAAAACCCACAGAAATAATTGTTTTCCACTAACTTCAGTGGGCTTTGTCTCTCACCCACATCCAAAAATAGTAGTGTACATTCAGAGTTGCAAGATCTTACAAATATCTATTTAAAATGTTTTTTGTTTTCTTCAGATTCTTGGAGGAGCATGAAAATATTAAAAAAAATCTTTTTTGTTTTGTGCCTTAAAAGTACACTTTTATTCCGGTTTCATTTTTTAAGATGTTCCGGCTCCTTCACTCAGTTCCAGCACCATATCTGTATAAAATGTACATAAAGCAAACTTGTTGGGACACCTTCTCTTCCTGTATGGTTATTTAGAACAGAAGTGCTGACAGAGGTCACCACGATCATGTACTTTGTAAGAAATAGTTTAAATACAAGCTACTGGTTAAAAGACGGGACCTTGCTGTTGTGAAAGCAAAGCTTGTGTTTCATGTAAGGAATATTAAAACTCCAACCCTTCTGACCTCATCCTGAGATTGACAGGCTCTGTGGTCATGATCATAAACCTGTAATTTCAAAATAACTGAGAGTCCTGTTAGAGCATACCCGTGGTGCCTCTTCCAGTATTGAACTATATGTCCTGTTTCCGAGGAAAGAGCAAAACAAACAAACAAACAAACCTAAATATATCCACCTAATTTTTGTCCAGGTTCACAGTGCAGTGTCACAAAGAAGGAACTGTGTAGCAAAACTCACATTTAAGAATTCTTTCATAACTTCTATCTAAAATCAATATGCGAGTGATAGTCAATGTTAAAGTGGGGTACTCTGCAGGCAACGGTGTCTGGCATTCGTAATTAAAAAAAAAAAATAGCACACACACATTTAATAAAGGAATACCTGAAAGTGCGATTCCACTCTGAAAAATAGCTCTATGAAAAATGGCATCATGGTGTTTGAGATGTGTATATAACATTATCTTTCAAAATTCCATATTAAATGTGTTTAGTGGTAAAAGATTCCCCCTGCAACCAACTGCCGATTCTGCGAATTCAATCTGGAATTTTAAAATAACCCAGAATTCATTCCTATTCTTGCATATCACTGCCAGTTATACTAGGCCCCGCATGCTAAATTATTCTTTCCATAACCTTTGTGCAACCTCCCCAACTTCAGCAGATTTATGCCAATATATTTTATAGAGTTTAGTAACAATTCTGTTGATAATACAGTAGAAGGACTACAATCCATGTTGTACTTTCTTAGCTGTGTTGGCTCCTCAGGGCTCATAAGAATTAAAGGCAGCCAGCACTTACTTTGGTCATTAAAGTGAACAGGAGGAATTCATATGTAGGTATATAAGGAGGTCTACTGAGCAAGAAGACAGTTTTTACGTACAGTAGACCCTCGAGTTAGAGTTTTGTGTAAGTGGGGGTCCGGCTTTTTCCCTGGTGGAAAACAGGTTCTGCTCCCAGGGAAGCAGCAGAAAGGTAAGTCCTGGGGTGGGGGGCAGTTGGGGAAGATTAAGTCTGGCAGTGGGTTGGGGCCATGGGAGGTGGGTGGTGGTGGTGGGGGCTAAACCTGGGGTGGGTTAGGGCTGCGGGGGGCGAGGGGTGGGGTTGAGCCGGAGTTGTGCATGGGGGTGGTGAGTCGGAGCCCTGCTCAGGTACTGAGCTGGGCCGCAGGGGGTTTGAACCGGGTCTGCATATGGGGAGTTTAAAGCAGAGTGTGTGGGGGGACGGCGGTTTGAATTGGAGCCGTGCATGGGGGCGGGGGTTTGAACTGGGGCAGGAGCATGGAACTGGAGCCGTGCGTGGGGGCGGGGGTTGAACCAGGGTGGGGGTGTTGAATCAGAGCCATGCACGAAGGGGGGATTTTGAACTGGAGCCATGTGCAGGGGTTTAAACTGGAGTGGAAGGATGGAACCAGGGCTGCGTGCGAGGGGTTTGAGCTAGGGTGGGGTGGGGGTTGAACTGGGGCCAGAGGATGGAACTGGGGCCATGTGTGAGGGGTTTGAATCAAGGTGGGGTGGGGGTTGAACTGGAGCTGTGCATGGGGGGGTTTAAACCAGGAGGGTTGAGCTGGAGCCGTGTGTGAGGAGTGATGAGCCAGAGGCAGGCATGGGGGGTGAGCCAGCAGGGAGGGTTGAACCGGGGCTGGGGAGGTTGAGCGGGGGTGGTGAGCTAGAGCAGAGGCAGGGGTGGAGGGTGAGCAGGAGCTATGCACGGGTGGTGAGCGGAGTGGAGGGCGGTGGGCTGAGCCGGGGCCGTGTGGAGCTGGCGGGGGTTGAGCCAAGGCTCGCAGGGGAGCGAGTTAAGTGCAACTGGAAATCGTGCATTTCCAGGGTTTACTGTAGGAATCGGGTCAGCCACGTAAGGGCGGGGTTGCATACTCTGGGTTCATGTACTGAGACCTTAGTGTACTCACTTTCTGGAGTAGAATTACACAACCTTCAACAACAACAACAATAAGAACTATAATATATTAACAGAGAGTAAGCCGTGCTAGTCTATACACTATCAAAACAAAAAGCAGTCAAGTAGCACTTTAAAGACTAGCAAAATAGTTTATTAGGTGAGCTTTCGTGGGACAGACCCACTTCTTCAGACCATAGCCAGACCAGAACAGACTCAATATTTAAGACACAGAGAACCAAAAACAGTAAGCAAGGAGGACAAATCAGAAAAAGATAATCAAGGTGAGCAAATCAGAGAGTGGAGGGGTGGGGGGAAGATCAAGAATTAGATTGAGCCAAGTATGCAGACGAGCCCCTATAGTGACTCAGAAAGTACCCATCGCGATTTAAGCCATGTGTTAATGTGCCGAATTTGAATATAAAAGTCAGCTCGTTCACTTCTCTCTCTAAAACGGTGCGATAATTTCTCTTCAGTAACACACATACCTTGAGGTCATTGACAGAATGCCCCATTCCATTAAAATGTTGACTAACTGGTTTGTGGATCTGGAGTGTTTTGATGTCTGTTTTGTGCCTGTTGACCCTTTGTCTAAGGGAGTTAGAAGTCTGTCCAATATACAAAGCATCTGGGCATTGTTGGCACATGATGGCATATATGATGTTAGTAGAGGAGCATAAGAAAGTGCCTGTGATTCTGTGAGTAACCTGGTTAGGTGCAGTGATGGTATTTCCAGAGAAGATATGTGGACAAAGCTGGCAGCGGGCTTTGTTGCAGGGAAAGGTTCCAGGACTGGTGTTCCTGGGGTATAGGCTGTGGCTGTTAGTAAGGATCCTCATGAGGTTGAGAGGTTGTCTGTAGGAGAGAACAGGCATGTCACCCAGAGCCTTCTGGAGTGTAGCATCCTGATTAAGAATAGGTTGTAGGTCTTTAATAATTCGTTGCAGTGGTCTGAGTTGGGGGCTGTAGGTGATGACCAGTGGTGTTCTGTTCTTGGCTTTTTTGGGCCGATCTCGGAGCAGCTGGTCTCTGGGTATGCATCTGGCCCTGTCGATTTGTTTTTTTACTCCTCCTGGTGGGTAATTCAGGTTTATGAATATTTGGTAAAGTTCTTGTAGTTTTTGGTCTCTGTCAGTTGGATCAGAGCAAATGCGATTGTACCTAAGAGCTTGACTGTAAACAATGGATCTAGTCACGTGTGCAGGATGGAAACTAGAAGGGTGTAGATAAGTATAGCGATCAGTAGGTTTTTTTTATCTTTTTCTGATTTGTCCTCCTTGCTTACTGTTTTTGGTTCTCTGTGTCTTAAATATTGAGTCTGTTCTGGTCTGAAGAAGTGGGTCTGTCCCACGAAAGCTTACCTAATAAACTATTTTGCTAGTCTTTAAAGTGATACTTGACTGCTTTTTGTTTTTATAATATCTTAAGAAGATCTTGCTGCTATGTTGGCCAACATACTTTGTAGGAGTAAAAGATGAGGAAAAACACAATGCTTCCTTTATAGTCTGTACCAGAACGAGAACATAAGAATGGGAAGAGGAGCGATTCCTATGTAAGCCATTCGACGTGATTGGTACATCTGTGGGAGAGATATTTTTGGATATATTATACCAGTGCTGTAGAGGCTGCATTGGTTCACTGTTTTGTTTGGGGTGCAATTAGAGGTATAGATGGTAAAACTTTTTGTAGTTTGGGTTCTAGTTATGTGAGGAACACTCTCTTCCCTGTGCATTGTCCCAAGAAACCCAACATGCATTTTCACTTTTATTCTCTAGTTCTGAGTAAGTTAAAGGTAGAAAATTTTGAGTACAACAAATTGACTTCCTCTCAATCCAACAGAGTCAAAGTCTTTTGAATTGAAAATGGGGAATGGAAATACTTTCCCTATTTTCTGTATGTGAAGTGACTTTTTTTTTTTTTTAAATAAAGAGCCCTATAGCATAAGTAGTAGATGGAACAAATTGGGCATTTGGTGGAGAGCGATTACAATAGTCTTGTGAAAAATGGTTCGATTTATCAAACATTTAGCAATGAGATCTTATTAAAATATACTTTGTGTACTGTATAAAATATACTGAGCATTGTAGATTGTGCAAAGTAGTCTTTTACTAGGATATTTTCACAGATACATAAGAGATTTAAGTGCACAAGTGTGGTTTGACTTGTACTCTTCTTTTCAATTGGATTTTTTTTAATGAAAACGTGTGGAAATCACTTCAGGACAGATGCTCCTTGATTTCTGTTTTTTTAGGAAGATTTTTATAGATACATTAAATATGACGGATTTCTGAGTGACCTGCATATTATAGATCAATACATAGTAATATACTTCTCAGGAACTTGAAATTCACTTCTAAATTGAAGCTGGTAACAGTAATATTTTATAACTGATTATCTCCAGATTATCTTCTAGGATATTTTTTATCAACAATTCTATAGAGATTTTCATAATCTGGTACTTCTCCTTTTTTGTTTGTTTTGATAATTAGTGAAATAACTATGAATGACAACAATCAAATAGCCTCATTGGCATCTGAGTTAGCATTCACTGAAATTAATGAGACAGTTGCACTCTCAAAGCTGTTGTTAAGAATTCTTTGCAAACTCAAGCAGGCATCTCTGCATCAGTTATATACACTTAACATTTTAAAATCTTTCTTTGCACTGTAAAGGTTTACAATGTTGGATGTGCCACTTTTCCAAGTAGATATAAAACCAAAGGTCCTGAGTACCTGTGGTCATTTAAATTCGTTTGCTTTCAGCAAGGGTAGAGAAATTAATCCCATCTTCCTGACTAAATTATTTGGGTGATTACGTTCTGCTTTCTCAAACTAAAATTTATACTGGATATGGTGTTCCTTCACTTCTTCCACAGACATGTCAGTACAACTTCCTCCATGGGGGAGATATATGGATCATGGTGCATTTCTCAAGGGGTCAGATAGTTAACATGATTCCTGATGTTAGATTTACACTTTGCTTTTTTATGTTATAAGGTGAGAGGACCTTCAAGTGTGATCACTGTGATGCTACCTTCAAAAGGAAGGACACATTAAATGTTCACATCCAAGTTGTACATGATGGACATAAGAAGTACAAATGTGACCTGTGCGACAAAGCCTTTGTTACACCGTCAGTGCTTAAGAGTCATAAAAAAGTGAGTAAAATCCACTCCATGGCATTTTCATGCATTGACTAGTTTGTTTACCCTCAAGACTGTGACTAAACGTAATATCCACACGTGTTTCTGTATGGTGTGTTTTCAGTAAAAATTTATCTGTTACTGGTAACAAGAACAAGCATATTTTTATGTTCACTTGTTTCAGTGTTGGGGTTGCAAGTGGCATCCAGAGGCTAGAAGGTTCATAGGTAAAAGTCCTTTCTAAGCACTCTAGTGTTGGGTGTGTGGCAGAGGTGACTTGTTGCACTGCTCTTACACCACTCCTATCTACCAGTCCATAGAGCGGCCTTGGTGCCTGCTTTAGAAGAAGCCACTTACTCACCTTCCTGGCCAGAGGTAAGGTGTCAATTCCAGTAGATGTTAATAGGGGTGAATATGGAGGAAAAACCAATGAACCACAAGTCTCCAGTGTTGTCACCAAATGCAGAATGAGAGAAATGCTAAAATCATTAAAGTCTGAATTGGTGTTGAAGGTCACCAAAGGGAATTATATAGGAGGATACAGCTGAAAGAGAACCTACTGCAGAAGGCTATACAATGGAAGTTACAGCTATTTGGGCAGATCTGCAGAATTGACAATGAATGAAGAATCAAGACCCTCGTATTCGGCATAATGGATGGTTTGAACAGGAGAGGCAGACCCCACAGAGAATGGGTAGATGGTATAATAGATTGGTGCAGAGCTAGTCTACTGAAACTAAGCCACTCCAGACTAGACAGGGAAGAATGGAAGGAAATAGTGAGAGAGCCATCAGATACCAACGGGGGCTTAGCCCCTAGTTGTTGATGATGATGGTGATGATACACACAACCAACAAAGCCAATTATGGTGGTTTTTACAACAGGTTAGGCATGAGATTATATGAAGCTCTGATTCTATGCATTATCATGAGGGCCCTGCCAAATGCACAGTTCATTTTGGTCAGTTTCGCAGTCATAAGATCTCAAAAATAATGTCATGATTTCAGGTACTTAAGTTTGCAGTTTCATGGTGTTGTAACTCTAGGTGCCCTGACACAAAAAGGAGGTAGGAATGTGTGCACGTGAAGAGGGTTTTGGTGTTGCTACCATACTTCTGTGTTGCTGCTGGGTAGGTAACAGAGCTGCCTTCAGAGTAGGAGCTGCTAGGGAGTGGTGGACCGGGACACCAGCACTGAAGCCAGAGCTGGTGCTTCAGCCAGCAGCCACCAGTATCTAGCTACCCAGCACTGAATGTAGCAGAGAGGTAAGGGTGGTAATTCCATGACTCCTAAAACATCCTTGGATCCCTTGCAACACCCTTTCAGGTCAGACCCCCCAGTTTGAGAAACACTGATCTATGCTGTGAAACCTGCATAATACAAGGCAAAAGCACACAGAAGACTGGGTTTCATGGTCCGTGATATGTTTTTCATGGCCATGAATTTGGTAGGGCTCTATTATCATGCTAGTGAGTTTACTTTTGAAGGTGCTTATACAAAGTACAAAAGGGAATTTTAAAGTTTGTTGCCACTCTGTCCTTATTTTGTTTTATGATGAATGCATGTGTATGGATTAGCATACCTGGGAGCCTGAGATTGATCTTAGAACTCTGAATTCTTGAGTATAGTAAACTGCATTGTCATCTTTGTATGTCACCAAACATGCAGTCACAGACTGCAAATAATAATGGGGCCAGTTAAGGGCAGAGTGGATTTCTTTGGTGGTTTTTCTTTTGCTTTTGTTTGGATGTTTTTTGTTTTGTTTATTGTTTTTTACAGTCTTTACCTTCACGTAAATATATTACAGTACAATTGTGATCTCTCTGTATTTTACTGGTATTTGTTTTGAAATCTGTTATCTCACATTTAAATACCTATTCTTTAATATTTTTGTTACAGTATTGCATTGGTGAGAAAACAGGACTTTTTATAGTAATCATTTTGCCATAGTGGCAAAATCACCTGAACTTTTCCTACCCTCTAGCGTCCACTATTTCCAATGGAAAGAAAGAGGGTTATGAAAAGTGACTTGTTGAACACAAAGCCAGAGAGCATTACTGAGAGAGAACTGCAACAGGACAACACATCCATAGGGAGGAACACATGGAAAACTGGTATATGATGAATATCTCATGGCTTTAAGCTTTTCAGTGAAGCTGGTGATGGAGTCTGAAGAGTCCCTGTTTCTAGTCCACATTTTCTATTCACTCTTCCTCTTGTTTCTGGGTCCTTCTTCTTCCTGATTCACCCATCCCTCTCTTTGGAATGTGTAACGGACTAGGCAGTTGGCCTAATGATTGCGGCTGGCCTGGTGTTCAGAAGCTGAAGATGGCCGTGAAATCAGCAAGGACCTGAGTACTCGCAAGAGCCAGTTATGGGTAAGAAAGGAATCAGGGTTAGGGTCAGGCTTGAGGACAGAGACTGGAGATCAGAAAGCAAGGTGAGCTCTGGAGGCACAGCAGCCAGAAGTCTCTGTGGCTGTGTTGACATCTTCCTGGGAAACCTCTAGGATTAAATAATCGGCATGGGCAGTTAGAAAGACACAGGACATTATCACACAAGGGTTCCTTTAGGCTCTGAAGGAAGTGCCATCCGGTCTTCACAGCGCCCTCTCTGGCGGCAATATGGGAATGCCAACTGCTCTAGGTTCTGCAAACCTGAGATTTAGTCCCTTGGCTGGTACCAGGATGTGAGTCTTTAGGATATACTTATCAAATATTAAAAATTTTGACCTGCCCTGCCCCCCTCAAGAAAATGGCGGCTATGGTTTTTTGGCAAAACATAAACTGATTTCACACAGCACTGGGTAATATTGTGATGGGGTTTATGTTTTTGGTTTGGTTCTGGTTTATAGTATGTTGGTTATGTGTTTACTAAATGAAGCACATCTGCTGAAATATTCACTGGTAATTTTCAGAGCAGATTAAAATAGTAGTATAGGATATTAATTCTCTGGTACAATTATGTTCTTTGCTTCCTTCATCTGAACAAAGATCATCATGATCTCCAGATGGCTACTTAATTAGACTTTTATTGAAACTGCAGTACTTTGAGATACCACAGCAAAATATATTGGTTTCAATACCGCAGATTGATTTTTAGTTAATGATATGTTGAGTAATCAAAGGAAATTTTAAAATGTGTTTTCCTCCTATTCAAGAAAATTAAATTGGTAGTATTCTGGTTAAGAATAAATATACACATTGTAAAAAAGTATATAAAATCTAAAAATAATTTGTGTTTTTTTTTAAATTTTTTCCTTCCCTTTTCATTAAAAAGACAGAAAATATGTGAGAATAGAATTTGTCACTCCCTTATCTACCACGTATCAAGATTGTGTGTGTGTGTTTTTTTATTTTATTTTATTTTATTTTATTTTGAGAGCACAGAAATATATTTTTAAAAGGACATTGTCATGGAAGGCTACAAAAAAGAGCAGAATCCACCTATAACATGATGGGCCTGAGAGGGTTATAGGAGTAGTTTATGCTGCCACTGTCCAATCAATTATGCAGATAGTTGTTCAGCAGACTGGAAACCTTGATCCCTTTTATAGGCACTGTTTAATTGCATAGGCAGTTTGAGGGTAGATCAAAGTTGAGCTACTCTGTCGCCCTAAATATTCTCTCATATGCCATTTTATGTAAGGTTACACTAACAAGCTCTGCCAGCAAAACCCTGGTTTTGCCAACAAAACTCATGGGGCATGCACACACAAAATGGGATTTGTCGACAGTATCTGGACAAAACATAGCCCTTTTGCTGTTGACAAATTCTGTCGACAAAAAAGCTGTGTAAATGCCCCAATGGGGCTTCTCCTGTCAGACAGGGCATCTACAACAATGGGTGGCATTGTGTGCTGTGATTCTGGGTGCCTGTTTCGTGGAGAGAGCAGCTGGGCAGTCTGGCTCCTCTGTCAACAGAGTTGAGTGCTCTCCTGATTTGCTTTTGTGTGTGGCTGCTCTCTGTCAACAGAAGTTTTGCTGGGAAATCTCTTCTGATAGTGACTTCTGTTGACAGATTGCTGTAGTGTAACCGTATCCTAAAGGTGTCGAACTAATTTCTGAAATGTGAAATATTACAAATAATATGTTTATCTTACATTTATTATAAGAATCAAGCTAATTAACAGATAACTAGTTTTTATTTAAAAAAAAAAGTAAATGCTCTTTATCCCATCGGTCCTTTATTGATTGCATTAGAGAGTGAACTGACCATTTTGTGCTGCTATTATAAATAAGACTAGCCATGTACTTGAGCAGCCAAGAACTCCGGTGGACATTATGTATTGCTTCAGGAAATCCTATTATTATGGTTGTTCAGAATGAATGTCTATCTGGAATCCCACAGTGTTGCCATAAAAGATACAAAAAACTTCTAAACAACCTTATCTTAATCAAGATAGATTGAACATTGATATCTCTGGCGTCACAAAATGAAGCGTGTGTGTATGTGTGTTTGGTTTTGAAACTGAATACCATTTATTTTAACTTCGATTTCAGTATAATGCATACCATGTGAGTTAAATATTTAAAGATGAATAAAGAATGTGTAACTTTATAATGGCTGAGGATTTTTCAATCAAAATGTAAATTAATTTCCTGACCTACAGAGAGAGAAACACAAAGTTTTAAAAACTGAATTTGTCAATGGGACAAATGGTTTAGTAATCTTACCTCTGCTATCCCATCTGAAAAGCAGTCAGTAATCCTAAATGGAGAATGTTAATGTTTTCAACCAAATTCTCAGAGAAGGGTAGACACCATCCTATGTATATATAGTTCAGTAGACTGATCAATCTTTTTTCAGACAAGAAGGCTGGAGGTAGCCCTGAGATGGGAGTCCCAACACTGAGGTTATTTTTGAGGCAAAATGGTGATGCTCACATCACAGCTGCTGTTAGAATTAAAAGGGAGTCTACCAGAGTTTCACCATATATGTTGTAAGAGTTTGGCCTTTCATTGTGGGACGAGAAATCATTAAGTTTATTAAATGTCTTCTGTTTTTTAACAACTAATATTTTGATATCTTTTGTTTTTGTATTGACTTTTTTGTCTAGATAATCCTGAATGTTGATATCATAAGCAAGTAAATACACAGTTTAGACCCACATACAGTCAAAAATAACTTAGGTGGCTGTAATTGTTACCCTCAGTAATGGGACAGTTAAAAAAAAGTAAATAAGGGTCACATTTTGACATTCTTACTGTCTTTGAATAGTACGTCGCACCTTAAGTAGTGACATTTGTAAATGTGTTTGGTTACGGAATGAGTTGTTGTACAGCACAAATCAGTCTGTACTTCTGGTTTCAACATAGACTGGTTAGGACCAAACAGGAGAGCATCTTCTGCCGGTTAGTTTGACCACAGTAAAGGACAACGTGCATACTAACATTTAGCATGTACTTGGTTGCTTTCCTGAATTTGGGACCCAGAGAAATATGTGAAAATATGCAAGAAGCCATGTGCACAAGTTTGACTGAGAAGTGGTCCTCCTGTTACTTCTTTGTTCCGCGTGATAGCATCTTCCCTTCAAAACAGCAGTGCAATTTACCAGTATGACATTCTGTCCATAAAAGGGCCACTAATGCAAAAGTATTGAATATGACCTGCAAAATTCTGAATGCTTGTAGTTCCCACTGAACACACTTTCCAATTCTTTTTCCTAGAGAGAAAAATTATCTGCAAGCCAAATCAAACTCTAGTCTGTTTTTAATAAGACAGGACAAAAATACAAGATTTTAAGAAATGGGTTCATTTTATTGAGGTTATTGGTGCCTTGACAAAATCAAGTCAGTGGTTCCAGTTTTGAACTGGAAACAGTATTTGGCATTGAAAAATAGGTACTCTCCTTCCACCCCCCTCAGGGATGTCAGCAAAAGCAAATAAAGATAAATCAAATGTTTATAAACCAAACTATTTGAAGAACTATAGACTCACTGAAACCGTACTGTAGTTAGATTTGATAAACAGACTTATTTAACAATCAATAAGGAGATGAGTTTAGAAACTTTTGCTATTGTGTGGACAAAAAGCACATCCAAGATTAATTCTTTAGAATCTCTGTTTGACGGTGTGGAATCAAACATTAATGACTGTGGAAGGAAATAAAAGCTTGGAAGAAGAATACAATAGAGAAAAACTAAAAAGAAAAATGGACAATGTCAGGTATATTGAATCTTCTATGGAACCTAATTCTTTGAAGCTACACAAAATCTTAACTTTTTTTTTTCTTCTTCCTCCATTTCCCACATCCAGACACACACAGGGGAAAAGGAGAAAATTTGTCCGTACTGTGGACAGAAGTTTGCAAGTAATGGAACGTTGAGAGTTCATATTCGGAGTCATACAGGTACAGTAGCTTTATGTGATATGGAGAGCTTAGGTCTCTAGACATAACTATATTTATTTATTTATTGTTGTCTAACTACAGTTTTAAGTACAGGATCACTTAATATAGCGCTTTGAGATTTTTAGTTTTCTTCAGCCTGAGTGACTTGAAGATCCACAGTTACCATACTTCAAGCACACCAATTACAAAAATCCTATTAAACTATCTGATTACCCATCTATCTGTCCATTAATTAATTTTTCTTGCTAATCAGCCTGCTGTTTTAGCTTGCTTAATTCCTGCTGTCTTGTTTGTGTAATACTGCATGACAGCAATGGATCTATGACAATTTGTATTATATGAGAATCTGTCCCAGAGACTTGAATGGAACAACTCATTTAAGGAAACCAAGCAGGAACAGCCCGTACTGTTTTGAGACATCATAGTTTCCATGGTACTGTCAAAGATGGGATTGATGCATGACTTGGTTGACTAAACACTGATTTAATATAAAATAGCAAAAATTGATTCCATAAATGCATCACTGTGTTCCTAACTTGGTTGTTGTGCAAAGTACAAGATGAGGCAATGTTAGAGACACTTCACACACAACAGGATATTAGTGTGAGAGCCAAGTTTGGGGAAGGAATGTATTTTTATTGGATCAGTTTCAGCTGGTGGGAGGGGAAGGTGGCAGGACATTCATTCCTAGTGGTCAGAGCAGGATTTAGGCTTTGGGATTGGTGTCCAAATGCCTGAGCACAAGGCCAAATTAGAGTCAGAGATGGGGCTGGAGACAGAGGTCAAAATCCAAATGCCATCACCAAGGGTTAAGACAGAGTCAGATCCAGGCCTAATATCATAACCAGATTACATTGTGTCAAGGGAGGCAGGAGCTGAGTTGGTTCTAAGGTAGGAAAAAGTCTGAAGGCAGGGCAGGGTCTAGGCTGGACCCATATAGGAGGAAGTAGGAGCCTGACTTCAAGTGAGGTGTGCACAGGGATGCCGGCAATCAGCAGGTATATGTAGCTGTTGGGCTTAAGAGCAAACCATGCCATTGTCTTCATAAACCAGGTATTTCTGCCGTTGCCTTGTCATGCTTGTTGGCTGCCTGACAACTGGTAGGAGCAGCTGCAGGTGCTTGTGCCTGAAAGAAGTTTTTACCCTTCTTCGTGTCTTGGAAAGGTAACCAGTGTGTCTCAGCTAAATAAAAGGTCGGACAGATTGCTGAGCATAAGAAGTTCACACAAGCCATAGCAGACCACTTTAGTGAAGTGGACAATGAAGGGTTATTAGACAGAAGGGAGTGGTACAAATTGCTGTCATGAGCCATAAAACAAATGACTCTGGCTTCAGTCCAGGGTTTGCGGTGTCTAGCGGAGATCTGTAATTAAGTTCTTAAGCTTGTCTTGTGAAGGTATTGTGCCTCGCATTGCATTGAGTGTCAAGAGTGACTACAGGGCTCTGGGGGCACGGGTGAAGGGGTTTGGGGCGCAGGTGGTATTCTCTTCAATCCTTCCTGTTGCGGGGAGGGGCCTGGGCAAAGACAGGTGCATCCTAGAGGTGAATGCCTGGCTGCGTGGATGGTGTCGCCGGGAAGGCTTTGGTTTCTTCGACCACGAGATGCTATTTCAGGAAGGACTGCTAGGCAGAGATGGCGTTCACCTTTTGAGGAGGGGAAAGACCATATTCGGACACAGACTTGCTAACCTGGTGAGGAGGGCTTTAAACTAGGTTTGCTGGGGACAGGGGAGCAGAGCCTGCAGGTAAGTGGAGAACATGGAAACCTGGGAGATGGGTCGGAAGTAAGAGGGAGCATGGGCAACAATGTCAGAGTAAAAAGAGAGCCAGGAAAAAACTGGGGGGAAAGTTCAAATCAATATCTAAGATGCCTATATACCAATGCAAGAAGTATGGGTAATAAGCAGGAAGAACTGGAAGTGCTAATAAATAAGTACAACTATGATATCATTGGCATCACAGAAACTTGGTGGGATAATACACATGATTGGAATGTTGGTATTGAAGGCTACAGCCTGGTTAGGAAAGATAGACAGGGAAAAAAGGGGGGAGGTGTTGCCTTATATATAAAAAATGTACACACTTGGACTGAGGTGGAGATGGACATGGGAGATGGACGTGTTGAGAGTCTGTGGGTTAGTTTAAGAGGGGTAAAAACCAAGGGTGATGTCCTGTTAGGAGTCTACTACAGGCCACCTAACCAGGTGGAAGAGGTGGATGATGCTTTTTTTAAACAACTAACAAAATCATCCAGAGCCCAGGATTTGGTGGTGATGGGGGACTTTAACTATCCGGATATATGCTGGGACACTAATACAGCGGGGCACAGACTATCCAATAAGTTCTTAGACTGCATTGGAGACAATTTTTTATTCCAAAAAGTTGAAAAAGCCACCAGGGGAGAAACTGTTCTGGATTTGATTTTAACAAATAAGGAGGACTTGGTCGAGAATTTGAATGTGGGAGGCTGCTTGGGTGAAAGTGATCATGAAATCATAGAATTCACAATTCTAAGGACTGGTAGGAGGGAAAACAGCAAAATAGAGATGATGGATTTCAGGAAGGCAGATTTTGGTAAACTCAGAGAGCTGGTAGGTAAGATCCCATGGGAGAAAAACTGAGGGGAAAAACAACTGAGGAGAGTTGGCAGTTTTTCAAAGAGACATTATTAAGGGCCCAAAAACAAGCTATTCCCCTATGTAGGAAAGATAGTAAATATGGGCAAAGACCGCCTTGGCTTAACAAGGAGATCCTGCATGATCTCAAACTAAAAAAGGAATCCTATAAAAAATGGAAACTAGGACAAATTACAAAGAATGAACATAGGCAAATAACACAGGAATGCAGGAGTAAAATTAGAAAGGCTAAGGCACAAAATGAGCTCCAAGTAGCTAAGGCATAAAGGGTAACAAGAAGGCCTTTTACAAATATATTAGAAACAAGAGGAAGACCAAGGACAGGGTAGGGCCATTGCTCAGTGAGGAGGGAGAAACAGTAATGGGGAACTTGGAAATGGCAGAGATGCTTAATGACTTCTTTGTTTCGGTCTTCACAGAGAAGTCTGAAGGAATGCCTGACATATTGAATGCTGGTGGAAAAGGGGAAGAGTTAGTTTTTGAAATAAAAAAAGAACAAGTTAAAAACCATTTGGAAAAATTAGATGTCTGCAAGTCACCAGGGCCTGATGAAATGCATCCTAGAATCCTCAAGGAGCTGATAGAAGAGGTAGCTGAGCCATTAGCTCTCATTTTTGGAAAGTCATGGGAGACAGGAGAGATTCCAGAAGACTGGAAGAGGGCAAATATAGTGCCCATCTACAAAAAGGGGAACAAGAACAACCCAGGAAATTACAGGCCAGTCATCTTAACTTCTGTGCCAGGAAAGGTAATGGAGCAGGTAGTTAAGGAAGTCATCTGCAAGCACTTGGAAGGTAGTAAAGTGATAGGGAACAGCCAGCATGGTTTTGGGAAAAAACAAATCATGTCAAACCGACCTGATAGCTTTTTTTGACACGATAACGAGACTCGTAGATAAGGGAGAAGCAGTGGATGTGGTATACCTAGACTTTAGTAAAGCATTTGATACGCTCTCGCATAATATTCTTATCGACAAACTAGGCAAGTCCAACTTAAATGGGGCTGCAATAAGGTGGGTGCATAACTGGCTGGCTAATCGTACCCAGAGAGTAGTTGTTAATGGTGCTCAATCCTGCTGGAAAAAGCGTAACAAGTGGGGTTCCGCAGGGGTCTGTTTTGGGACCAGTTCTGTTCAATATCTTCATTAATGATTTGGATATTGGCATAGAAAGTACGCTTATTAAGTTTGCAGATGATACCAAGCTGGGAGGGGTTGCAACTACCTTGGAGGATAGGGTCATAATTCAGAATGATCTAGATAAATTGGAGAAATGGTCTGAAGTAAACAGGATGAAGTTTAATAAAGATAAATGTAAGGTGTTGCACTTAGGAAGGAATAATCTGTTTCACACATACAGAATGGGAAAAGACTATCTAGGAAGGAGTACAGCAGAAAGGGATCTAGGGGTTCTAGTAGATCACAAGTTAAATATGAGTCAACAGTGTGATGCTGTTGCAAAAAAAGCAAACATGATTCTGGGATGCATTAGCAGGTGTGTTGTGAACAAGACACGAGAAATCATTCTTCCGCTCTACTCTGCGCTGGTTAGGCCTCAGCTGGAATATTGTGTTCAGTTCTGGGCGCCCCAATTCAAGAAAGATGTGGAGAAATTAGAGAAGGTCCAGAGAAGAGCAACTAGAATGATAAAAGGCCTGGAGAACATGACTTATGAAGAAAGGCTGAAAGAATTGGGCTTGTTTAGCTTGGAAAAGAGAAGATTGAGGGGGGACATGATAGTGGTTTTCAGATATCTTAAAGGGTATCATAAGGAGGAGGGAGAAAACTTCTTGTTCTTGGCCTCTGAGGAGAGAACAAGAGGCAATTGACTTAAGCTGCTGCAAGGGAAGTTTAGGTTGGACATTAGGAAAAAGTTCCTAACTGTCAGGGTGGTCAAGTACTGGAATAAGTTGCCAAGGGAGGTTGTGGAATCTCCCTCGCTGGAGATATTTAAGAACAGATTAGATAGATGTCTATCAGGGATGGTGTAGATAGTGGTCAGTCCTGCCGTCGGGGCAGGGGACTGGACTCGATGGCCTCTCGAGGCCCCTTCCGGTCCTAGTGTTCTATGATTCTGTGTTTTGCAGACACACTTTAGAATGTATCTGTAATGAATGAGCTGAAGGATTGGTTTGTGTTCCTACCTGTAGCATTAGGAGAATGAGTGTGGGTCACTCTTTTGCCCTCTTTGGCATGAATATGCAAAAGGAGTTAGTTGCCTAAATCTATGTTTTAGGCATCTAAGTCCCAGTTTTGGGATCACTGTTATGCACAAAACTCCCACTTGAGCCCTGTAGGTGATTAAGTTTTCAAAGTGAATGTTCCCTCAAGGACTGTGTCTGCATCTGATCGTGTACACTGCTACCTCCATGTAGGCTTCTGGGCATCTATGTTGGACCTACGACACAGAGCAATTCACAAACCAGGGGAAGACGGGCATTCTTCTGCCTAAGTTTGTGTGCGGGGTTGGATCCAATGTGCATGCTCAGAGGGCACCTACTGGATCAGGCCCCTTTGGTGAGTTCTCACAAAACAACGGGTGCAGGGCAGATAGGCAGGTCCCAGTGAATAGCTGTAATAAGGGGACCTCCTACTGACTTCCGCTCTTTACTTGCAGAAGAAAAGGGATTTGAAAGCTGAGGCCTGTTCAGGTGAGTGCTGTCATCACTGGGCTGTGGCATATTCTGGTGTGCAGCTCCCTCAAGTTCTCCTGTTCAATTCTGAATAAGTAGTCATTGGAGGAGAAGGGGGATCCAGGCTCTCCCACTGCCTAGGTAAAGATGCTCACCAGCAGATTATAGTGTTACTCTAAAGCTTTATCTCAGGCCTGAATGACTCAGAGGGAAAATGGAAACATACCAACCATCTAGTAGGGATGAGCAAAATAGACCTCTCAGGGGTTGCAGTCAACCCCTATACTCCCTGTGAGACATGAGGAGTAAGGGAGGTCAATGGGAGAAACTCTCCCATTGACTTTCCATTGACCTTGCTCAGTAGAGATGGTCAAGTAAGATGAGTACAGATAGGTTGATTCTAGCTATGCAGTTGCTGTAGCTAGAATTGCATATCTGTAGTCGACTTACTTTGCCTAATGTAGACATAGTCGTAGTCTCTTCTGTCTTTTGTATCTTTCTTCTACAATACTGTCCTCAGTGGGACCTTTAGGTATTCTCTGAGGTATGAAGGACAGCACCCTCTCCTGTACCTCCCCCACCCTCAAAAAAGAAACCTTGGTGCAAATGGTCTGTGTGTGGCAGAAGTCTGGAAGCTCTGCCCTGTCCAGAAAGCACTAAACTCCTCATCCTTGAGGGAAATGAAAAAATTTGCAGGAGGGGATTGTGTTATTGTACATTTGAACAGCATCTAGCATAATGGAATCCTAGCTTAATGGAATCTCTGGTTGCTTTCATAACACAGATAATTAAATATAAACTCACCTCTAGTAAGGAAGTAAGCATCACAGAAAATAGTTTTATGCCTAAGTATGTTTGAATAATAGCATTATAAAGCACTGTGGGTCTCAATGCACAGTTCAGAGCAGAACTACCCTCCTTTTGTAAACATTCTGCATAGCAATTTGCAAGTCAATGTACAGTTTGTGCTTTTATGTTTCTTGATCACCATATATGTCTGGATTTATTGCTGTAGTAATACAGTGTCAGCTTTTCTTCAGTATGCTCTACATAAAGACAAAACTGTTTTCCTTTGCTTCCTCCAGATGTTCCTTAGGCAAATGATGGCTAATTATTATCTCTGTTGTCCTTTTTAGCAATACTGTTGTCCTTTCTCTGGACTATGTTAACTATGTTTTTAAAACTTTTTTTAATCAAAAATATTTTTGCTTCATCACATGGCCATCCCCCAGGGAACTCTTTCACTTTTCACTTTCCCTATATCTTAAAAATATTGGGCATGAGAATGATGAGTAATTTCCAGCTTTTCTGAAATACTCTTGTCCACAATGTCACATTCAGTAAATTTCAATATATTACTCCAGTTCTTTGTTAAAATTTTTGGATTCTCACTTCTCAGTTTGTTGAATATAAAACCTTTTCATATTCCTGACTGCATAAGTCATAGCTTTGCTCAGTCTACTGATGGGTATCAAAATTAATCTTCGTGGAGCGCAGACTACGTGTGTGTTATGTTCCTGTCCTTTAAATTAAGTGTTTTAGTTTTCTCTCCTCACAATCTTATTACACTTCTTAAAAATTTCTGTAATTGCTGTTTCTTGAACACCACACCTTTCCTGTTGTCTACGAACTACAGGGGCTAGGTTTCAGTTTTGATGTGTTAAGTGGTGCTAGTTATTTTTGAGACAGAGAGTAGTTCTCGTTTGAATAGATGGGGTTTTATAGCTGGAAGGCTGAAAATTCTAATTTCATGTACAGCATTATCCATCACACTTAGTACTTCACCTAGCTCCTTCCAGCAGGATTTCTCAAATTTTAGGAAATGTTTCATAAACCCACCTTCAACAAGACCTCTAACAGGAGTTTGATGAAGCAACGATTTGTAGCCACGACTTTTCTAGAAACAATAATTATGATGTTTTAGGAGGCTTATTTGAATAATAAAGGAGTCCACAGTGGAACATACACTCATGGTTCAATGTGATGGATGAGCCTGACTGAAAGATTACACTCCATACAAGAATGAACTGGAGAAATATGCAGATTTAAGTCATTCTCTGATCAATAACTGAAATGCTTCAGTATTATTGCCCCCCATTAAATAAAGTGGATATGAACTTTCAGGATTTTTATATCTAAAGCTGGAAACTTCTTCACAGAACATAACAAGACAGTCATTTGCAATGAATTGTCATGATTAAGAACAGACTGTTTGGTTACTGTTGCTACCAAATTGTTAATATTTTGGATGGTGTTTGTGATCCTCTCTAAGGCTGCTGCTACACTACCATTCTCCCATTGGAGGTACCATGGTAATGAGGCAATTCGAAGCAGGCTAATGAGGTGCTAACGTGCATATTCAGCACCTCGTTAGCATAATGGCAGCCATGCGAACAGACTTTGAATTGCAGATTGACAGTGAAGACGGGGCAGCTTCAAAACAAGTGCCTCACTTCGACATTCCCTAACTCTGATCTAGCTCTGTGGGAGTAACGGAATGTCGAAGTGGGGTGCTTATTTCAAAGCTGCCCCCATCTTCACTATCAATCTGCAATTCAAGGTCCATTCACATGGCTGCCATTATGCTAACAAGATGCTGAATATGCACGTTAGCGCCTCATTAGCCTGTTTCGAATTGTCTCATTACCATGGCACCTTCCATGGGAGAATGGTAGTGTAACAGCAGCCTCATGTTCCTCAGATACATGTTTCCAACACAACAAAAATAGCTAGTTAGATATGAAGTTTCATCAGACACTGATTTATGAGTTTATTTTAGTTCCTGACCCAGTTCTTCTGGTACCTAATGAAATTTGAAATAGAAGGGAATAACTTCAGCACTTGATTAAACCAATTGCCCAGATTTCTGGAGGATGCTTTTACGCTGAGAGAAGAGTTCAGCTAGCCTTGGGAACCAAAGATATCAGAAAAGCTAGACCATGCATACCACAAAGATGAATTATTGATGGCAAATTGCTGTTCACTATGGACAGTCAGTACATCTCTTGTTAATTGAAAGGATCAAAATACTCCTTCACCTTCTGAAGAGCTATATCACTGCAAAGGGATGTATGAGTTACCACTGAAGGGAATCCCTGTATCATCAGAACACAGTGCAAAAAGTCAAGCATTGTTTTTGTGGCCTTTAATAAAAAAATGTACTTTTAACTGCTTTGGGAAAGACCTGGCACAGGTTTTTAAGGAGATTTTCTGAGCAGCAAGAGGGCTTGGCTGCACCTTAAACAGTGAAGCCATGGTTTTAAAATGTTGCCGTAGTTTTGAGGACTTCATGTTTTTGGCTCCACTATACACTGTGGTTTCCCCCCAGTTAAATCAATGCAAAATTATACCTTCCTATGTTTGTCATTACATTTCTACATTTCCCCTTTTGTTCTTTCCGGGTCAGCCAGTGCTGAGTTTTGGGTCAACTGTTGTTTCCCCTCAACCAGTGCTGAGTTTTGATGAAGAGTGAACACGACCATTGTGCAAGTCTCAGAAATGCCCTCAGGCCTTAGTGATTGCAGCTGACGTGGCTGGTATCCCAGTTCAGTGACGTGTGTTGTCATACTCTCTCTGCATGGATACTGGTGATTCATGTTGTATATACCAAAGTTTATTTGGGCTTGTCTTGTTTTGTACGAGGTAAATTCGGGCTCAGATTCATTTTCTTTTGTTTGTAGAGCATATAGCATCCTGCTTTGGTTCCCCTGAACTCCTTCCTGAGATGCCAAGTTGAATATGATGGCTTGAGAGGGGAATTCCTTTACCAGTTTTAGGCTATGAATCTATTTTTGTCATAAGATATATGTAATATATTTTATATGACCTATTGTGACCCACCATGATCCGTAGTTTAAAAGACCCTGCTTTACAAAGTATCTTTCACAAGCACAGTAATCCATCAAAAAAAATCACGTGAATATCTCCGCTGTTAAGCAGATGGCACATATACTCGAATGTTACCCACAGATATGTGCATGCTCCTTCAATAAGCAATTTTCTATTCTCTTTTATCTTAAGATTCTGTAAATAAGGCCTACTAGTACTTGCCCTTTCAGCTGAGACTCCCTGTTTGGGGTGAGTGAGTCTGACTGTGTGTGCATGTGTATAAGAGGTGGATGTTTGGATCTGAGCTTGGCATATTGCTCTGTAATTCATCATCAGGGTTTCCAGCTCTGGAATGACAGAGACAGCAGTCTGTAGGTCAGCTGAAACACTAGAGCACATTCTCTCTCTCTGTTGTATCCTGTTGGTTTATGGCTTCTCAGGGTCAGAGGGAGCTGGGGTTAATTCAGCAAAAGACTCTTCTGTCTGTGACATAAATTCCATTGGTTGTTCATAAATTGTGAAAGAAATTCTGTGAACTGCTTTTTGGAGGTTTGAAGCTTTGGGCCATGAGGTTAATTATTTGCCTACAGTTTCAACCAACTTTCAGTACTGAGAGATACCGTCTGTTGTTTGTGCTTTTTGGATTTTAGCTTTACACACAGTCATTTAAAGGTGATGATAAATCACTCATGTTTTTTTAAAAAAAATTGTGTAGCAATGGACATTGGTGATTTTGCACATCAGATGTTTGAAGATACTCATGCATGTGATGATGAGTTAAGCCTAAAGGGATAGACTGATTTTTCCTTTCTTTGGTTTTCCCCAGTGTTAGCCAAGGAGCCTGATGCCAAACTCAAGAAAGTGAATAGGATTCCCAGTTCTTTGGATCAGGACCTAAATGTTGTCCCAGCATATTTTTGCTTTAATGTTTTACCCTTTTAAATTAATCCATAGCATATAATGTAACTTTCCAATATATTTTCATTCTTTGTGCAATAAAATAGCTTATGATTCTTGAAAAAATGTTGAGAGAATTCATTTTAGCTCTAATTCAGATTAGATACATTACAGATAATACTAAGTTGTTGCATCTAATTGACCAAATCAAGTAGAACATTGATTCTACATCTTAATTGTCAAAGTATCAGATTTTTTCTTGCCATTGTTTTTCTTTTCCATACTTAATTATTTTTCAGCAGTCTTTTGAAGCTGTTTTCATACTTTTAGATACCCTATGTGGAGATAAAATTTCTCCTTCAAAAAAACCCAACTGTGTTTAAAAATTGAGGGCTGAATTCTGTTCTCAGATACACTATGCAACTTGTTAATCTGAATCTCATTGCTATAATTAAGAGCAGAATTTGCTCTACATAACCCCTCATGTATCACTATCTAGTTCATGAAGTTTCCATATATCTATAAATAGGTTCTTTCTGTTCATTAACCTGCAGATGATCTTTTTTTTTTTTTGATCTGTTGATTTAAAAAAAAAAAAAGGGGGGGGAGACCCAAGGTTGAGGACTCTGCACTCTTAAACTTTGCAGCTTGTACATCATTATTCTGTTTATCTCCTTGCGAGACTTCTGTCTGTAAAATCTCATGATGCTGTCAGCTTCTTGTTGTCAACTAGTGGTGGAGGAGAAAGATATATTCTTAGAATAGTTTTTTTTAAATGCAAGGAACTTCTTTAGGTGTGTAACTCATTTGATCTAATAAATTAATTAATGTGTATAATAAAATAATACCAGCAGGATGTAGGTCATACATTTTAATTTGCCTTTTTTGGGAAGTAAATCACTTCATTCCTCTGATAGGTGCAAAAAGTCAAAATTGGTTTGTTCTTGTTCTTTTTAAGAAATGGTGGTATGATAGTGGTGAAAATTATGAACTATTCAGATTCTACGTGTGGTTAATAATTTGGTTATCAATATCTTATTGATTTCTGTAGAAATGTAATGCCTGATTGACCGTTGAAACTCCTACCGTATCATGAAGGTTTTTGATGGCTCATCCAGGGTGGATTCTTAACTGACATTCAGTCTAGACTCATCAAACCTTTTCAGTTTGCAAAATTAAACTACAAATCACCAAGAACCGACTTTGTCACTTGTAAGAATGTCCATCAGATGCTTGAGAATAACGGATGGCCGAGAACATGAAAAAGGAAAAATACTAAAAGGTCTAAACTAAAACAACCTGATTCCTTTTCTGTTTTTGAGAAGGAACAGTTTTTCAGGATTTTGCTTTTGGTAGTTCTAATTTTGCCTGAGAGTAAGCAACACAGTAGGTTGACTCAAAAAGCAATTATGATCCTCCCTTGTAGTCAAGAATATACACATATTGCCTCCTGGCTAGGGAACATCCAGAAACACAGAGGTTCTCTGTTCTTCTAATCGGGAGAGCAAAAGCAAACTACAGAAATACTTGGGTACTTGTGTTTCAGATTGTGTCCAAGAGTCCTGATTAGAGAGTAGGAAGTACAGGTCCTTTCAAAAGAAACTTCCAGTCCAAGAAATACCTCTTAATGGACCACAGTTAAAGACCTTTTCTCCATCTTTAGCTGGTAATGTAACCAATATGTCTCAATGCAAGTTATCTTTTCTCACTCCAGTGAGGGAATATAACCCCAACCCTTACATCCAGCTGAGCTCAGGGTATATAACTACACAAAAAATTGGCTTTATTGGTTCTGGTACCCAATGGAAGCCAGAAATATTGGGAAGACTGTGTTGTATCATTCAAAACATCAAGCCCTGAACATTCAATGATCCATTTTAAATGATTGATAATGCCCCAAATAAGCAAAATATTTGGATAGTGAAAGGATAAAAAAATCCTTCATTTATTGTCTGTTTTATCCACTGAGCCCAATTACAGGGTTTGTGAACAAAACAGTTAGTTACCGGGGCTGGCCAAACTCACTGCGTGAATACTGACCTATTTGGTATTGTGCAATTTGGCCTTGCTAGTATCCGGTGGTAACCATCTCAAAATGCTTATTGATCTTAGGCACATATGAAGATTTGACACCATAACTGTAAAATTGGGTAAATGGAAAATTGCACCTTACTTGCAATGACTTTTTTGTCTTCTGTGAGTCAGTATATCATTTTACTCTGCACAGCATAGCTGCGTCTACACGTGCACGCTACTTCGAAGTAGCAGCAGTAACTTCGAAATAGCGCCCGTCACGTCTACACGTGTTGGGCGCTATTTCGAAGTTGAAATCGACGTTAGGCGGCGAGACGTCGAAGTCGCTAACCCCATGAGGGGATGGGAATAGCGCCCTACTTCGACGTTCAACATCGAAGTAGGGACGTGTAGACGATCCGCGTCCCGCAACGTCGAAATTGCTGGGTCCTCCATGGCGGCCATCAGCTGGGGGGTTGAGAGATACTCTCTCTCCAGCCCTTGCGGGACTCTGTGGTCACCGTGGGCAGCAGCCCTTAGCCCAGGGCTTCTGGCTGCTGCTGCTGCAGCTGGGGGTCCGTGCTGCATATACAGGGTCTGCAACTAGTTGTTGGCTCTGTGTATCTTGCACTGTTTAATGAAAGTGTGTCTGGGAGGGGCCCTTTAAGGGAGCGACTTGCTGTTGAGTCCGCCCCGTGACCCTGTCTGCAGCTGTGCATGGCTCCCTTATTTCGATGTGTGCTACTTTGGCGTGTAGACGTTCCCTCGCTGTGCCTATTTCGATGTTGGGCTTAGCAACGTCGAAGTTGAACATCGACGTTGCCAGCCCTGGAGGACGTGTAGACGTTATTCATCGAAATAGCCTATTTCGATGTCGCAACATCGAAATAAGCTATTTCGAAGTTGGGTGCACGTGTAGACGTAGCCCATAAGTGATAAGTATTTGGAAGTTGGAAAAGTGCTAGAAAAAACAATATTAAGCATTTAATCTTCACAAAATAAATCCACCTGTTTGGTGATTTTTGTTCTATTTTTTGTTGAAGTTAATGGGTGCTGTGCATTGATATCAGTAGACAGCAGATCATTTCTTAATTACCATTTTTTTTCTCTTTCTCTCACCCTGTGTATATCTCCTCCTGTTTTTGAGAGAGCTTGTCTGTCCATCCATCTCTCTGTATCTATTCAAGAACTCCTCCTAAAGGAGTAAGAGTTAGGACCACCAAATTTTGTGTATAGCTTCCTCTTACCATAACTTACAGCAGGGTAAGGGTTTGGCTGTTCTAGGACAATTGGATATGCCTGGAATAGAAAGAGAGAGGCCCGCTAGCAGGGAATGTTATACTGGGGAATGCCCACTGTGGGGCAGCCGCACCAGGAACTGAGTGGCTGGTTGAGGGCAGGGCTCTGGATTTTACCGGACCTAGGAGCCTCCATAGCCCCAAGGAGTCACCATCAGTTCAGTGTGTGGAACAGCAGCAATATAGGGTACACATGTAAAGTAGAGAGGCTCACCATGGCGGATACAATTCTAAGCATATGCCACAGATTACAGTTTTGTTCTGTCTTTTAACCTCTTGCCCATCTCAACTTGCTGTTGAATTCTGTCATCACCCCACATGATCTCTGACTAAAAAGGGCTCTTACAACTCCCTTTCTTGACTGCCCTATTGATCACCTGGTAGGGGGTGTTGCATATGTGATCCAGATGTCCCTGGTGCTTCACCGTTTCTCCATTCTACTAGAATTGTGTGGTGATGGATTTCTTTTTAAACTCTAATCAACTTTAGGCTGCTCTCAAGTCAGGTATTTAAACCTAGGGAACTTCAGAGCTGCAGTTTAACAAAGTCCCTTTCAAAATCTCCTCTTATAAGTATTCTTGAAATCCCCCTCTGTAGTAATCTTAAGAAGATAAGTTCAGGGCATTGGTAAGACTGTAAAGATTACAGTGAATTGTCAACAGAAGTATTTGTCAGAAGATATCCTCTGACGAAACTTCTGTCGACAAATCTTGGCCAAATTGCCAAGCGGGTTGCGAGAGCCGTCCACTGTAGACAGAGAACAGCCAGACTGCCCGGCTGCTCTCTTGACAAAAAGGCCAGCCAGAAGCACAGCAGACAGAGCAGCCTAGTGTCCCAGAACCTTTGTCTGTCGACAGAGGGCCCCCACAGAACATCCAGACCAGCTTTTGGCCAAGAGAGGAATTTCATCTCATGGAGAGCAGGATAAGACTATCAACAAAAGTGCTGTGTTCTGTCAATTTATAGCCAACAGAATGCCTTGGGAATCTGGACTCTCCCTAATGTTTTGGTGACGAAACCATCTAGTGTAGACAGCCTATGAGTTGATCCTTCAAGTTCAAAGTGCTCTGTGGAAGGGTCTAAACAACTTCAACACTGGGCAGGATTGGATCCTTAAAAGTAATTTTTTGCTAAATTATTTTAAAAGTAGAAAATTAATTTTAGATGGGAGCACATTGAGCCTGATCCAGTGCTCACTGGAATCAGTGGAAAGGCTGCCTCTGAGTTCGGTGGGCCCAGAGCGCAAAATCCTCAACTGAACCAGTATTCAGGGCTCATATTTTCAAACGTATTGTCTGCTACATTTGTGCTACAGCTCTATCATTTTCTAAATTAATCAGTAAAAAGACACGCGCTTCAGTAAAACTCTGGAAGGATAACGTAAGGCTGGATCCTCATGTAACATAATGAGGAATCAACTATCAGTGAGAGAACATACATTAGAAGCATTTCATGGATTGATATTAATTTTTTTAAAGTGAAATTAAATCAAATGAGTGCCAGGGAAATGTAATTAGGCTAGGATATATTTGATTTTTTTATTAGTAACTGTCAGTAAAAAATAATTTCACTGCACGTCCACGTATACAATCTGAAAACAATACTTCTATTGACGACGACTGAAATTTACAGATAGGCAAAATAAGAACATTCTGCTTGAGAGCTAGAGTTTGATATTAGGATATTTATTGTGTATATTTAACCCATTATGTGGTCAATTTGTGCATTAACAGTTTATAACTTTTTGAATCTCAATATCTGCCAGAGTGTTGCATAACTGTGAATGTCTAAAAACAAAGTAAGCACTGAAAACTGCTTTAAAGTATTGATATTATCCTTTTTTTTTTGCTAACCTAAGTGAATGGAGATTCTCATAAGATTGAGGCATCGTGTCTATAGGAACTCTTTAATCAGATGTCATAATTCTGGATGTTGTCTCTGTTTCCCGGTTTCCCTTCCTGCTTTTTCTCTTGTCTAATTAGATTGTAAATTTTTCAGGGTGGAATTCCCCCCTATTATGTGTTTTTAAGTTGTCACAATCTCAGCTGAGGCTGCATCTACACTACAGGATAAATTAGAATTTAAGGCAGTTAGCTCGATATTACCACATGACTGTCTTCCCTTTAAATACCATTAGCTCGATGTAGGGAGCACTGATATCGGTATCACAATATCGTCAGTACCCGATGGGTATAGTGTAAAGCTTGAATTCAAAAGTTCAATTAAAGGCCAGTGTGGAAGCACCATGTGTTTAATATGAAATTTATTAGCCCCCATAGGTGTACTGTATGTAACCCACAATGCCTGTCAGTGCTGTGCTCTGGCTGCTGCTCTCCAAGTACACTGGAATTAGGTAACAGGAAGACCATGAATTTCGCATCAGGACCAAGAAGCCTGTGGGGTCGTGTTTGTATGAGAGCCTGAGAAATGTCTTTCTTTCTTTGCTATTAGCGCTATGAGCTTATCTACCCATTACAGACAACCCTGGCAGGGAATTTGTGGTTCTGTCTCTGCACCTGGTATTTTTTTTCTGTGCTGCTTGGCGCCAGCCACTGATCTGCCGCATCATGTGGCAGCAAGGCCGTTGTGGGGGTCGTGCTTCGTAAGAGGCTGAGAAACTTCTTCTCAGCAGTTTACATTTGTACGCAAACTCCCTTCCCTCCCTTACAGGCGCCACGCAGTTGGGGTTTTTCCCACACTCAGCCATGGCACGTGGATAGCCCCCAGTCCAACAGAAGGATGTGCCTGCAGTTCGGTGCTGACCATGCTTCCAGGAAGTACCATATACTGGCTTGCACATTGTTAGGGATATGAAGGTGGGAAAGAATTTCAGGGGCTTGCAGCCACCTGGGGGTAAGTCTTCCCCAGCAGCTAAGATATTCGGGGGACTAATTCAACTGGCCCCCCACTAAACCTCCCCACGTCCCTAGCAAGGGAATGGTGGGGCTCGCTGCCGGCAGGGGGAAGTCTCCCCACCCCCCAAGTGGCTGAGATACTCGAGGGCTTGCTGCCATCGGAGGGGAGTTTTCCCTGGCAGCTAAGATATTCAGGAGACTAATTCAACTGGCCCCTCACTGAAACCCCCCCATGTCCATAGCAAGGGACCCTTGGGGCTTGCTGCCACGGGGGGGAAGTTCTCCCCAGTGGCTAATGTACTCGGGGACTTGCTGCCACCAGAGGAAAGTCTCTCCTGGTGGCTAAGATAGTCAGAGGACTACGTCAATTACTTCAACATTTCAACCAGCTCTGCACCCGCAGACCACAGCCCCCCCCCCCCCCCCCCCCGCCGCCGCCGCCAAAAATAGTTTTGGGAGCTTGCTGTCCTTTTCAGACATCTGCTGCTTTGATATTTCTGTTAGAATATTCTTTTCCTTACAGTTCCTATCTGTCTTCATGTTTTCACACACACACACACACCCCAAACACAGGGGGGAGGGCAAGCTGAGATTCTTGTTTCCGTTATAAGTTCAGTGTTTGAGATTTCACTGCCATCATTCGTGTTGGCAATGTCTGTGTCATGAAGATGGAAGACAAAGATCTTTTTTCCTAGACTTCTCTGTCCTCTTTCTTCTAACATTGAGAATGCAGTCAGGGTCCCTGTGTTATTTTCAGGGATCGGATACAATCATGGGAGGGAGGACAGTCAGTGGATTGCCAGTTGAGAATTAAGTTACGGAAGAAAGAGATTTCTGTTAACTTTTTTTGCCATCTCTGTGGATGCCCTACTTTGCCTTCCTTCTGATGGGAAGAACGGTTAGCATGGGAGGGGAATGAGGAAAAGGCAATGTGGGAAGATGATGTCAAAGATCAGCAAGCATTCCTAGAATGTCGCGGGGATGAGGGAACTGTGGGATAGGTTCCCACAATGCACTACTGCAACAGTCAGTTTGCCAGTTTGAGTGTGGCAGCAATGAGTTGACTTTATGAAGAGCGTGTGGGGAGATGAGAATAGTCAAAATCAAATCTCTAAACTCCAGAGTTACAAAATCGATATTAATAAATTCTATTTTATCTCTTAGTGTACCCACAGCCTGAAACATCTAGCCCAGTGGTCCCCAGCTGTCTACCTCATGCCCTCACAATCTTATTTACCCCTATCAGCTGTGGCTCCAAGGGGGTGTGGTGGGTGGAGACTGAGTCCACAGCTGTGAAAGAGCGCAGGAGCAGCTATGGCTGGTAGCCAGGGCCCTGAGTATGGTGCCAGCGGCTGCAGCCCAGAGCCAGAGCCCTGTGCACAAGGGCTGTAGCCGGGCTGGGAGCAGAGCTGAATGGAACATGCCTGGTCTAGACTTTGAATTGATTCCAAATGCTCTTGTTGCTTGTCTGAGGGTTTTGTCAGAGAAATTTTAAAACATCAATTTTGACTTTGAACATTGGGATGTGACAGTCAATGAAAGTAAGTGGAGGGAAATCATCACCATTTACTATATTTATGTCACTCAAGTGTCTTGTTCTCTTTTTAGCGAGACAGCTGCTATTTTCTTATTTAGTTATTTTGGGTGTCAGATATAATTTCATATATATAAAATTATTTTGAGCATGTTTTCTATGGATCATAGAATCATAGGCCTGGAAGAGACTTCAGGAGGTCATCGAGTCCAACCCCCGAGGGAGGCTATCAAATGTAATATGGTTGGATATAGAAACTGTCTGGTGAATTGAATGTGGGGAAACCTCCCACAATGTTCATCCTATGATACACAAATCACCTTGGCTCATATGGGGTTTACTAGCAGAGTATCAGCTGTCAGTGTAAAAAAAAAAAAATCAAAATTCCTGTTACGAAAACAGAGGCATGAGAGTGTGGAAAGGTTTTTTGTTTGTTAAAAATTGGCTTTTGTCACAAATGTTTTACAAATTAGATGTATCCAAACAGATACTTTAGTAGGTAAATATTGGGGGATGGGAAGGATGTTTGCCAACAACCATTTTTCTCTTTTATACATAAAAAGTTAAATGAAAGAGACCAGTGTTTTAAAAACTTTAAATTAGTTGTTTACTGCAAAGAACAATGAGAGTATCACAAACAAAACAATACATTAATCTGCCTCCAACATGCTGACCCTGAAAAGTTTTATTTTTACCATTAGCCGGTCTCAAACATTCTACCCAGGAGATTCTCCTCAATGTGGTGGCACAACTAGCGTATTTACCCAGTATCTCAATACCAGTCTTCCTAGCAGTGTATCTAACAAAGAAAAGAAACATGAGTGTACAGTATCCCTTACAAATCTTTATTTCTTGTTAAGATTGTAATTTTTTGGTAAAGAGAGGAGAAAAGAAGTGGAGGTGCAAGACCTGGACAAACATGAATTATTGAAGATTTCTGTTTTCTAACATTATTCATGTTATTTTTTAATCTCCTCTTCCACAAACAAAACAGATCAATTCCCTTCCTGATCAGAGATGATTCACACCTGTAAATCTCCAAGTATTTATTGTGGCTGAATTGATTTGAAGCTAGGTTTGGAATTTCAGTTTTTACATTTGATTCTTGGTGGTTTTTGATTTATTAGAGACAAATCCCAAAACAAAGATGGATAATGTCACCTTCCCAGTAACATTTATTATCTAGCCTTTTCGTCTCCTATTTTAATGACTAACACTCCTTAACTTTCTCAGAGTGAAGTCACCTTTAATTTAAAGACATAAGATACATTCCAGTATGAAATACAGCATCAGGAGAAAGGCTTAAGAGGCACCTGCACCAGAAATATATAGGGTGTTTTTTGTTTGTTTTTTAATATGCCTTGGAACCAAGTTGTTTTTCCTCTTTTAGAACAACTTGAAATTTAGCCAGTAGATGCAAAAATGGGGGTGATTGTTCAATCTTTACACAGGTTAAAATGAACCTATTCACTCAGATAGTCTCATTAAGGGTTCCACTATTGGAATTCTTTTGTGAAAGTCTGGCACAGTCTAATCCAAAGCAAGATGAGAAAATTTTGGCCAAGTATACTGAGGCTTGAGGACTGCATACATGCCAAACCTTGAAATTCAAATCAAGTTTCATTTATTCAAGACCGGAGCCATTGAGAGAGGAAGCATGTAATAATTTTATAATGTGACAAAATTTTTCATTCACCACACACACACTCTCAGATGAACACACGTGTACATACACGAATATTTGCGACTCAGGACAAAGAGATTAGGATTTTAAAGATTCTAGTTTTAGATTCAAATTTGGGTTGAGTAGGACCCATCATTAAACCTGAATAACCTTAACAGAACGAGGAGCTAGGGTCTTAAGCTGCAGTGGAAGAGATTTAGCTTGACTATTAGGAAAAACTATTTCACCAGAAGGTTGGTGAAGCACTGGAATAAATTACCTAGAGAGGTGGTAAAATCTCCATCCCTAGAGGTTTTTAAGTCCCAGTTTGACAATGCTCTGACTGGGATGATTTAATTGGAATTTGTCCTGGTTTGAGTTAATGACCTCCTAAAATGGCCAATTGCTCACATAAGAGCAAATAAATAGAGGTGTGTTCATATTCTGAGCATACAGATGAAATGTTCTAGAAAATTTAAAGGGGACAGAAACAATAAAAGAAAGAATAAGCATAAGATTAGTTGGGATTTAAAGATGTTTTATGTTACTGATACTATAGTTATAGATGTGAAGACAATTGTATAATTCAGTAAAGCGCTAGCCTATAATGACTTTGTCCCTCCCCCACATCAGCCCACAGTTTCCATGTCTGTTGAATGGTAAATAGTAGATTGGAAGCCTGTGCCGCCTATCGTAAGGTGCAAATTTACAGTGGCCAGAGTCTGGATCTATCAGATACAACATGCTGATATAAAGTCACTGTGTTGCCCTCTACTGGCGTCTGCTGAAAGCTGTTAAACATCTATTCATCAAGAACCATAAACAGCATGATTAATTTTGGAAGGACAGTATTAATAGATTTCAGACCAGCTCAAAGCTATCCCTGTAAGTAAAAACCTTCCTCTGTGAGAGTGGTGGGGGGTAGTGCTTAGCTGTCAGCACTCATCTTCTTACAGACCTCTGCAGACTTTACCTTCAAAATACAAAAGCTTTAAAACATAAAAATGTCAGCTGGATTAATTAAATGTTTGAGCACCAGCAGCTCCTACAGAGTTTGAAGGCTCACGGCATGAATTAGGGACATGGGGGTCATGAGAGATAGTGTCGTGTTTCAAACAGATATGAAACGTCTAATTCAGAACACACAAAGTCACACAGCAGCCTTGTTAAAAAATACTTTGCCAGATCTATACATTTGTACGTAATAAGATAAGGCAGGGTGGAGGAGAGAGGAGTGTTTGCATTTCTCAACCACTCCATTGCCTTTATTTCTGTTGTTTCCACTGAGGTGTGATCTGCTGTCCCCATGGGCACTAAAGAATGGGCTGCCTATCAAAGGCACAGTTATACAACCCTTACTCGAGAGTAGGCCTCTCTGGCTCTGTATGAGAAAGCTGTACATGCAGTAGTGATACCCAGTGGGTCAGCTGTGATGTAATCCAAGTGTGTCACTTTAAAGAACTACGTCTCTACACTGGCTCCAGCACATGCTTTTCCGGTTCTTTAACTCAGACTTCCAACGTCCGTTTGCCAAGGGTGAACACCTCAGAGAGTGAATTGAAGGCCTGAAAAGAGGTGGGAGGAGGTCTGTCTTGCTCCAAGTCAGAAGGAATGGTCCATGGACAGAGGCTGCATCTGCACTAGGGGATCAATTTGATTTAAGGCAGTTCGATATAACCATGTGGCTGTCTTCACGGTAAATACCATTAGCTCAATTTAGGGAGCACTAAGAACAATATTACAATATTGTCAGTACCTGATGGGTGTAGTGTCAAGCTTGAATTCGGAAGTTGGATTAAAGGCCAGTGTGGAAGCGCCATGTCTTAAAATTGAATTTATTAGCCTCCAGAGCTGCCCATATGTAACCCACAGTGCCCCTCACTGCTCTGCTCTGGCCGCTGTTCTCGGGTGGGCGGGAATTAGGTAACAGGAAGACCGTGAATTTCACATTGGGACCAGGAAGGCTGTGGCTGTGAGGTCATGTTTGTACGAGAGCCTGAGAAATGTCTTTCTCTCCTTGCTATTAGCACTGTGAGCGCATCTACCCATTACAAATAGCCCCAGCCCAGAGTTCGTGGTTCTGACTCTATACTCGGTATTTTTTTCTGTGGTGCCTGGCGCCAGCTGCTGCTCCGCTGCACCATGTGGCAGCAAGGCTGTTGTGGGGGTCATGCTTGCATAAGAGGCTGAGAAACTTCTTCTCAGCAGTTTACATTTGGATGTTAACCCCCGCTCCGTCCCCCACAGGTGCCACACAGTTGGGGCCTTTCCCACGCTCAGCCACATCACATGGGTAGCCCCTGACCCAATAAAAGGCTGTGCCTGCCATTTGGTGCTGACCATGCTGCCAGGCAGCACCATGTCCTGGATTGTGCATGGTTAGGGCTCCAAGGGCAGGAAAGATTTTGGGGGGGCTTGCTGCCATTGTGGGGGAAGTCTCCCCTGGCGGCTAAGATGATTGGCATAAACCTTCGACATTCCCTTACTCCCACAGAACTAGATCAGAGTAAGGGAATGTTGAAGTGGGGTGCTTATTTCGAAGACCCCCCCCATTTACACTGTTAATCTGCAATTCAAAGTCTGCACTTCAAAATTCACATGGCTGCCATTAGGCTAATGAGGTGCTGAATATGCACATTGGCACCTCATTAGCATGCTTCAGATTGCCTTGTTACCATCAGAGGTGGCATGTGTAGAAGCAGCGTAAGGCCTGGAGTGACTAAAGGGACCACAACTGATTTAATGGGCCATTTGCATTTGCAGTGCAATGCGCATGTGTATTTAGACATACATTGTTAGATTCTGGAGCATCAAGAAAAAAATGTGACAGCACAATACCTCGGTATGATCCAAAGGTCATAGAAGTCAGTGAAAAGAATCCCATTGATTTCAATGGGCTTTGGCTCAGAATTTCTTTTCAGAGTTATGGGTTAATCCATTCCAGATCACTGATCTGGAGTGGGAATACCTTCTTATGAAAACATTGAGCCCTGGGTTCAGCAGGCGACTGCTCTAACTGCTTTGCTACCACTCCCCTCCCCCACTTATAAAAACAAATCACTTATACAAGCAAGATTCTGCCTGGAAAAGGGATGTTTGCATAACACGGCAGGGGAATGAGGGAAATAAAATGTAGGAAGATGTTGTTAGATACACACAGCCACGTTGGGTCATTTTTTTTCCCATGCTGCACCAGTGAAAATACCCAGAATGCTACAGGACACAGGGGACCGTGGGATAGGTTCCCATAATACACTGCTGCAACAGTTGATGTTTGGCAACTTGCATGTGGCAGCAATAAATCAAATCTGTGGGGAGCCTGTGGGAAGGTGAGGATGCTCAAATTCATATTTATAAAACCCAGTGTTAAAAAATCAATTTTAATAAAGTCAAACTTCACTCATAGTGTAGACGTAGCCAGCGCGTCTTAAGTAAAGTATAAAACTTCCCCTGTCCTTCATTTGCTCTCTGGCTTTGAGCGTATCATTGCAATTGGTTCTGAATTTTCTCATATTTACATTAATCTTTTGCTTACCTACCTTACTGGCTTGCTGTGAGAGTCAGTTAACGTTTGTAAAATGCTTGCAATGTGGCAAAGCTCTGCGTGCCCACAAATACTTTATGAACTGATTTTTTTTCTAGACCTGCTGAAGGGCATTATTGTCCAGTTAGCAATATGATTTGCCAGAACAGATTCTGTTTTGTTAGAAAATGAGTTAGCATGCATTATTAGCTTGTTGAAAAACTGTGTTTTGTGAGCAAAGCAATCTCATTGTGTTGAGACGCCTTTTGTGTGCAGTTAGCCTCGATGCTAGAGTCTTATTCCAGGAGATCGTCTACAATACTTGGAGAACAAATTAATTAAGAAATTGTAAATCTTAATAACTATTTTTAAATTATGGAGTTATTACAGAAAACCTCTAGTGCGTGGGTATGAATACCCCAGCCTTTCTGAGTTACAAAGTATAAATTCATAGTGACTCTACTGAAGTTAGGAGAAACAATCCTGGTTTACATCAGAGTTAAGTGTCCAACCCTGTGAGTACAGAAGGCACCTTGTGAGGCGCTGAGTCCTCTTTACTTCCACTGAGGTCGTTGGGCACCTCACACAAGATGGTGTGCCTCCTAGAGAGAAGGTCTTGCTGGCATTCTTTTAGTTAAATGCAACAAATGAACAGAAGTGGGTTTTGTAATTAAATTGGCTTGTGCTACCCAGATGGTTCTAATGATGAACAGATGTGAACGGAGGGACAAGGACTGTATTTTTGAGAACAGTTAATGACTAACCATAAAAGTGACCATGTACTTGCCACAATAGAATTCATGTTAGCACAGTTGTCACCAGGACTGCAGTTCTAAAAATGTCCCTCTCTGCATGTATTCATATTTCATGACAAAATCAAGCAGCTGAAAGTGATACTTTGATCCAGCCTCACATGCTATCCAAACAGATCTTTTGTTCTGTATGGGTTCTTCCCCCAAGTCTCAGATCGCTGTCTCTGTGTTTTGAAGTGAACATGAACAGTAACACAGAAAAATGTTGGACACAACCATGCTGTGCTGCTTTGCTGAACTGAGGCAGTGCTTTCTTCCTTCTAGCTACATTTGTTGACTCTGATGCATCTTTGATTTTCAGGTGAGCGCCCTTATCAGTGTCCTTACTGTGACAAGGCATTCAGCAAGAATGATGGACTAAAGATGCATATTCGTACCCATACCAGGGTAAGTGCAGCCCACTTGCTTTAATTGATACTTGAGAACCATGACTGTCCACCAACAATGCAAGGAAATAAAGTTGTTGCTGTTTGTATAAGGGGGGGAGGAAGTTTCAAAGATATTTGTGCTTCTTAACAGGGGAAGAGGGCATACAAATGAACAATCTTAGAATTCTGTATTTGTCTCCTACACTGACCTGTGGGTGACCTTGGACAAGTGGCTAATACATGTATAATTATCAATGTTATGTTTACTTGGGAAGTAGGTGCTTAGATTGGACACCGATAGGAATCCTAACCCTTGGAAAGGCCAGACATATTAAGGTTTTGTGATTTAAATCATTGTAAGCGTCACAGATGAGAACATGAGATTGTGAGTAGCAAGTTTTCTGGCAGAATTTAGAACAGCAGTCTCTTTACATTTACTTTTACTGTACTGTGTAGGTAACACAGTTGATGGAAAAATTTCCATTGAACAAGTAGTATATGGAATATGGCTTCTCTAGAAAAACAGACAGGTTTTTATTCAGTTTGCCACAATTGAAAACCAAAAGCATATTTAGGTTTTCAGTAATTGAAATGTGAAATGTTTCAGTTTTCAGCAAAAACTTGAACATTTTCAAAGAATAGTTTATAAAAATAAAAAAAAGTTTAAACTTCTGTCCCGAAAAGTAAAAAGTCCTGACCAGCTCTAGCATGTACCATAGCTTGGTATTATCATCCCATTCACTTCTTCTGTTTCACAGTATCTCTGCCTGTTTATGTCAAGCCACTTCAAAGCCAGTCTGTATAACTCTGAAATCATTTCTGTCCCTGGCATTCACAGAAAGAGGTTTATTTAACCGATGTGAACAGATGTTGGCCTATCCTTAAAAGGAAGGCAATACATACATGAAAATGTATTTTCCCTCTACTTGGGAGGGGGAAAAAATCAATCAGTTCCAGAAACTAAAGGGTGTGAAAATGTAGGTTCTCTGGAATTCATACCTTCTGTCTTCTGTGTGCAAAACAAAGAGATTTCATGTACAGCAACGAGAGCACTGCCAAAAGTAACATCTTCAAGAACGCAGATGTTTGGGAACTCACTCATGTCTCACCAGTGGGGACAACCCCCAGGAAAAACAGTTACCTACCAGTCATAGCTGTTTTTCTTTCAGATGTGTTGCTCGCGGCCATTCCAAGCTAATTGTCTTTGTGCCCACACGCAACCTTAAGGGAAGATTCTCCAGCAGCTCTCTGTTGGGGGCAGTCCTAGCACCCCCTGGAGTTATGTGCCAGTATAAGGGATGCTGACAGCCCCTTGCCCTCTGACTCCCTTCTTGCCAGCAATTACAATAGTGGGGTAAGAGAGGAGCTCATGGAATGATCATGAGCAACACATCAAAGTTACAAAAGACAGGTAATCATTGTTCTTCTTCTTTGAGTGCTTGCTAATGTTGGTTCCATGCTAGGGGGTTCCTAAGCAGTATCCCCACAGGTGGGCTTGGAGTTAACAGACAGGCAGTCTGCAACACTGGTCTGCCAAGGCTGGCATTGTCCCAAGACTGCTGCGCAATGACATAGCGGAACACGGAGATAAGAACCGAAGGTCCATCAGAAAGACCTTCCACAAGAGAAGCAGTAAATGACAGGAAGCCAGCTGTTTGAAGGGTGGACTTGTGAGTCTTAGGAGCACCAGGTTCAACTTCCTATGGGGGACCAGGTTTCAAACTTCCGGTAGAACCTCTCTAACGCTTTCAGGAACCTGATCATCATCTCCTGGGAGAGGTCTTATCTACCATGGACCAAAGTATGGAAGGCTGAGGTAGCTATAAAATGGACTTTAATCAATGAAGAAGCTAGGTCTTGATGTGGTAGATGAAGTAGATAATCCACAATGTATTTTAACAATGACCAGCAGGGAAAAACACCCTTCCTGTCCTGTCTGGGGGCTCACAGATCTACTTGAGGAGTTACCCACAATGTGGACAATGTTGTTCACCACCTCTGGGTGGAGAGATCACTCAGGCAAGAGGAAAAGGGTCTGCTGAGGTGATCAACATGGTATTTTGGTCCTCTGGAAAATGTGATACCTCGAGATGGACTGCACGTTGGATCAGAATTCCCAGAACTGTTGCATCGCCTAACACAGGGCCAAGGAGTGAGCTCCTCATTTGTTGATATAGAATATTGAAGCCATATTGTGTGTGAGGACCCATGCCACCTTGTCTGACAGGTAAGGAAAAAACACCTGGCAGACCAAGCAAATCACCCTACTAAGCAAATTGCGTTGAGTTCTCTGACGCTTCTGTGAAGGGAAAATATCTCCTGTGACCAGAGATCTTGGGTATTACTGACATCAACTCCCCCATCCCAGGTCTGATGCATCTGAGATTAATATCCCTATGATTAGCATGGAGTACAAAGAGAGCTCCAGTCATTACTGGATGCTAAGACTGGCTCTCAGGATGCCACTAAGGGCCAACTCTCCAGCAGCCATTCGGGGGTACAAGCACACATCATGGAATTGACATGAACAAGCATAAGAAGAATTCCTTATAAGAATTTAGTTCCTAACAATTTTTCTCTATGTTCTTAACATTGTCAGTGGTATTCAAACCAGTAGTAATTAGATTTAAAATGAGCTGCAAAATAATATGTCTCACTGTTTGTTTTCAGAGGACATATAATATTTAATAAAAGTAATGAAACAGCATTCGAGAGTGCCCTTCTCGACTTTGTTTTCCATTATTGCCATATACAATCTGCAACTTAATAGACTAAGAGTTTTAAAAAGAAATGAAAATGCTGATTCAACATAATGATAGCTTTTGAGCATGCATATATGGTTACATTTAATATTATAGAATGTATTTGAGTAAAATGCAGTAAGTTATTTCTTCTCAAGGATTAAGCTTTGGGCCCTTCAGCAAGTGACATTAAGGTACATAGACTATACATGACTGAAACAAACCCAAAACCTTCTTCATTAGATAGGCAGGAGAGCATGATAAAATATCTCCTCAAAGCTAATATCATTTGTATGCTCACTGCCACAAGACCATCTATGCATTTTCTTCACAATTCCATGAGTGCTTCTACAGGTTGGACCTCCCTGGTCTGGGATCTTTGGGACCTAAGCCGTGCCAAAGTTGAGTGTTTACTGGACGAAGGGAGGTCAGGGCACTTTGGGAGGCTATGCTCCCTGCCACTGGCAGCCATGGGTCATAGGAGCCCTGTCAGTGTGGATGTGGCTCAAGTCACAGACCTGAGTCAAATGATCCATCTAGTTTTATATGGACACATTAGCACGGTTGTGTGACCCAGGTCTAGGAACTATTAACTCAAGTTTTCAGTTCAGTGTGAATGCTCAAGCGTGTGTGTGAAAAAACCAAATCCACAAACCCATGTCTCACATGGGTTTAGTTTACAATGTAATGTAGATATATCCATGGGCACCTACCAGACTTTACCTAGGGATTTTAGGTGCTTCAAAAGTTAATTGTCAGCTGCAAAGGGTTCTGCAGCTCTCAGTGGCACCTAAATGTTGACTTAAAGTGCCTAGATCCCTTTATGGCTCTAGTTCCATAAAAACTACAGGTTTTATGGTATCCACATTTATGTTGCAGTTTGTGAATACTTATCAATAGCCACAGTTTACACCTGAATGTATTTAAATGTACATAATCTATATTCCATTCAGAATGGTGTTTGCTGTGTGTAATCTCAGAGATGCATGATTTGACAGCGGATAGAGTTTTGAATAGTCCAAAATTTGTTTACAGTTTTCAGAAGTGTTCGGGATGAAAAGCATTTTCATTAAGAAAATCAGTTTCTAGAGCGTTGTTTGAATTAAACCACTTAAATAAGAGGCAAATACCAAAAAGTTGCTTACTTAGTATTCTCCCATATAACCAGAATTCACAGAATTCATATACACATGACAAGCATTTCACACTACACCATATGACTCCTGGAACATCTATGACCCTAAGGTCAGAGAGAAATCTTCAGAGACTTCTCCAGCCTGCATTACAAATATTATGTCTGGCCTTTCCAAGGAGTAAGATTCCTATCGGTGTTCAATCTAAGTGCCTACTTCCCAACTAAGCATAACAGTGATAATTATGCATGTATTAGCCACTTGAAATAGACCTCTGTCTGTGAAGGAGACACTTACTTTCTTGGGAACCTCCAATTGTTGAAAAGATATTTTATTTTTTATTTCAAACGTTTCATATTACTAGAAAACTTGACCTCATTAACTCATACCAGCTGTTACCTAGGTGTCTTATCCTCTTTTCTCAATAGGGGATATTACACTGGTGGAAGAGATCTAACGAAGTATTGGCAGCATTTTGTGGGCATTAATAAATGCGATACCTTGTTTAAGACTGAAGTTAACTGTATAAAATCATCTAAATAAGCAGCCTTTGCTGCAGACAATTCTGCATTTACTCCTCTCCCCAAAACTTCTGGACTTTTTTATTAAAAGGAAAGTTGGTCCTTTAAACAAGTTCCTATGTGACAGTAAAATTATCCTCGGGGCCTCTCCTCCTCTACGTAGCGCACCACTGCACTCCACAGCTGCTTAAGGATCTGTTACCACAGCTGCTAACCTAACAAGTTTTTCTTGTAAAGAACTATCTACTAGCCATCATGCAGTGCTGCATTATCTGGTGTTGCCTACATGGGGTTCCTGGACCATGCAGAGGAGTTCTCAGACTCTGTAGGGCTTCGTGGCTTATTCATTGGTGGTCTGCTTAACTACGTGAAGGAGTGTGGTGTTAGCTGTGCAGTTGTGACAGATTATACATTATTAAGCACACGTTTGAAAGCAGATAGTGTTTTCCCAACAAAGGAGAACTCCATAGTTTAATAATAAAGTATTTTAAAAAACAGACCATACTAGTTAATAGCTACTCTATCACAAAAGTGTTTTTTTTTATAAGTATAGTTACTTCTGTAAAGTCCATGGTTATTATTTTCTCTACATATTTTCCCTCCATTGTGAGTGAGTCTGCTTTTTTGCAAAAGCAGCACTGTGCCTTGCATTGGCAAACAATGTTAGAGATGACTGAGGCTCAGTCTTACAACCATCACATGTCATCATAGTACCACACCCCATATTTGATAGGGACCCCGTCCTTAAAAAATTCTTTCCTGCACCCCCTTTTCTGGCCCTAACTTCTGCAAGTTCATTATCAGAAACAAGCTCCCCACAGATCAGGACACACCAACTCAAAGCGGAACCAGACTTGGCCAGACCAGCAGAGGCTACAATGATTAGTAAGTCGCGCACAACACACCTTTCAGGATTGATGGATTTTACAAATGCCTGTCACATCATGTGGTGTTTCTCATCCAGGATACTTGATTCCCCAAAAGCCACTAGGTGAGGGAAACCAATTGCTGCACTGTTGAACATACAGAGGAAATGGATAAAAGACAAAAACACCCTATCCCGAGTGGGTGAACTCTTTTGACAAAGTGATCGCTCTACACTGGATCCGTGAGCCCTTACCAAAAGAAAACTGCACAGCACTTTGAAAAGACAAGCCTGGGAACTCAAATTCATAACTTTGCTAGACACTAAAGCTCATGGACAGAATAGAGACACTGGATTTATGGCTTATTGTTACAATCTGTTACCCACTAACTACCCTCCCAACTGCTATACTCTCTTTCTCTTGCCTCTTCAACCTAAGACTGGATGGGATGGTCATGGGCCACTTCACCAGGACTGCTTGAAAAACGTGTTAACTGCTCAACCTAAGCATTCTATTCAGATCTTGCATCTAACAGGTGACACTATGAGTTAGTTTCCCAGACACGAAGAAGAGCTCTATGTAAGCTTATAAAACAAACTAACAGTCATGTAGCACTTTAAAGACTAACAAAATAATTTTTTTAGTCTTTAAAGTGCTACATGATGGCTGGTTTGTTTTAGTAGATAACAGACTAACACGGTTGCCTCTCTCTGTTTCTGTGTAAGCTTGTCTCTCACCAACCAAGTCAATCCATTGAAAGAGATCACCTCATCCACTTTGTCTCTCTAACCAGCCATATCTGCCAGTCTTACATGTATTGGGACCGAGAAACAAGCTCTGATAGTTACCTAACGACATACCTTTTTGCTTCTCAACTTGACAACTTTATACCCTTGCACAGGTCTAAATTACATGAACGTGTGCGGTTTTAGCAAAGTAGAGATTTGTTTCGTTTGTGTATCTTGGCCTTAAATTGTGGTTTGCAACTTTTAAGAGCCATTTTACGCTCACTTGGCAGAACTGTGAATGTTTACACAGCCAAAAGCAGTAGAAAATCAGGCTTTGTGTGTGCCTAATTGGAAAATGTTTTCTTCTAACTCCCTCTCTACTTGCATGGACAGGCAGTTTAAGAAGCATTTTCAAAAGTACTCAGCTGGCCTAACTCAACTGTATGGACTGCAAAGAGAGTAGTAGAATCTCATGTAAGACTTTTGGAGATTTTAATGTGTGGGCGTGTGGCCTATGTATGAAAGGGTTGCATGTGGAGATGGGAAACTGAGTATAGGGAGATGTCTGGTGGCGGGTGATGGTCAGACTTGGCAGTGAAAATAGATGCTAGCACATTGATATAAAATTAATACAACTAGTAAGATCAGATCCTAGATATCTCTCGTATGATTTATATGCTGCATATGTGAATTGTACTTGCAACCTTCTATATGGAGTGTATTCTTATCTCAGTCTTATTTATTTGAGTTTTGAGAGGCTTCTGGAAATGCAAGCATCTTTTTCTTGTCTTTACCAAACAGCTAATTATGTGTTCAGTTTTGCTAAACAAGTGAGGATGTAGAGAATTTGGAGACATTCACACAAAACCTCAGCCATGCTTTACTTGTTTATCAAGGGGCACATGGTTTGAGAATTTTGTCCACAAGCTTTCTTAAACAAAAAAATAGGAATTAGCCATCAAATTGCAAGAATAAGCAAGCCTATATGTTAATTTGTATATGGTATATCTTTTTTCTGTAAGAAAGACATAAGCAGCCATCCCAGCAAGTATTTCTAATTTGAAGCATTTTTCTCCATCATAGTTGTGAGAGATGGGAGAGTATATATATATCTATGATAAATATGACATAAAGGAAGTAGTTTTAGGTGTTCAAGCACAGATCTGTGCTGTTGTCTAATAGAAGACCGTTGCTTAGACGTCAGGTTCATGACCCATGATTCCTTAATTCAAAGACCAAGAAGAATTTTGGTCTCAGAATTGCAAATCTTGAGGTATCTGTCAGATCAATAAGTTTTAATAGTAAATGTCTCTAAGTATCTACTTTCATATGGCCAGGATTTTCAAAAATAGGAGCTTACAGTTAGACTGGTGAGGCATCTGTCTGGTTTTTCAAAAAAGGCCAAGCTCCCAGCTCAGCTCCCACTGGCCTCTATATGTTTTCGAAAAAAGTAGGTTTTGAATCCTGTTTTTTTACCTCTTTTTATGCCATATATACTTTAAACCTGTAATGCTAAAACACTTTATTAATTACTTTGTGACCATCTCATCTGATATTTATCTGATCAGTACAAAAAATACATGTAATCCTTTTGCTTTGCTGCCATCATTGCTGTGGTCTGGGCTCATTCTGTATTTCAATAATCTGGATTTATAACGTTAGCATCGAGATGCAAGTAAAGTCTGGTTTTTATCTCCATAAGACCTTCTGTTTATTAACAGCAGTGTTTTTCTTTGCTTTGTGCTCTACATCTTTCCATCTTTTAATTTCTTCAGTGTCTCCTGTTGCTCTTTCCGACAACACTAACTGCTTTCTAATTTGTTGCTAGTTTTCTCTCTTTTTTCCTGCAGACTATCTAGAGGGGCAGTTACATCATGCGCCATCTTCTTTTTGCACATTACAAATGTTCTTCAAGTGTCAATTTCTCGTAATACAAACTTGGAATTTTTTCCCCTCCAAGGTGATTTGGTTTTGTTTTGAAAAAGCAGTTCTCTGTATTGTGAGGTCTTCCTTCAAGGCAGAGACATTACTCCTTTACAGAAAGATTAATGGCTACAGTTCCATTGTAATTTACACATGGAGCCCCACTGATGTCACTATAAAAGGAGTATGTGGCAGATAGCAAACTGAGGGGAGAGAGAGGTATGGGGCTGGTGTAAATTAGGAGTAAGTTGCCTGAAGTTGGTGGATTTATACATATTTAAAACTAAAGGAAGATTAGAACTGTGATAGCACTCATTTCCTGTACTACATACATGAATTGAAATTTATATGCCTAAAAGAGTGCAAGGTGGCTTCTCCACAGTCAGCCAGGTCTTCCTCTCAGTGGGTAACATGCATAACAGTGTATGTTGAAATAATAGAAAAGGAGTAAACGGAACGCTCCTGTGATTGCAGGTGCAGCCCATTGTTGTGTCCCCTGCATGCGGAGCCCAATCGTCTTAGAGTTGGTGTTTTCCTTTTTTCCCCGCCAAACAGCACAGCCACTTCTACCTCCCTTGAGCACCTGTAAAATGGGCAGGAGAAGCTGTGATGGCACTGGCAGGGAGCTAGGCAGAATTCCCTGCAGCAACAGAGAGGCAACAAGTAAGAGAGAGAGTTTGCACTAAGAAATGTGGCATATCAGTGATTGCCATGGAGTATTTATAGGCTGTGCAGATATATAGAGTCTGTATTTTATTTTAAGCTTTCTATGGAATATTTTACGTGGAGCATAGAACTCATTTTCAGAGAGTTGACAGAAAATGTGGTTTCCATTAACCACAATGCGAAACCAATTAAGGGCGTGTTATGGAAACCTGCTTTTCATATGGTTTATCCGTAAGCTTTCTCCCTAAATTACAGGGCTAGTCTGTGAACTCTCTACTCAGTCCGGCAAAATTCCCATTGACGTAAGAGCTTTAGGACTGGACACACATTTTTTTAAAAAAGGGTTATTGTTTGTGAGGAAATGCATTGTTTTCTTGTGTGCAGAATAATCATGCAAGCCACAAAAGAGACTGATTAAAAAACCCACAAAGCATAAAAACATGTGTGTGAGAACAGTATCCTGCCCAGTGCACTTAGCAGTGAGAAGCTAGTCACTGTGTGCGCAGACTGAGGCACTAGCAGGTTTTGTTCTGTATTGGACATTGTGCTTTGGTTTCTCTTTCCATTTACTTGCACTGAAAGGTAAAATTCTAGAGAAATAGTTCTCAGTTAGTGCAAAACTTGTTACATGCTTGAAGTTAAGCCTGTGCTCTGCTGCTTTGCTGGTTGGGGCCAGAGTGCTCAGCACCTGGCAGCAATACACTACAGTAGAGCCACAACTTTCGCAAGAGCGCGGTGTTGAAAACCCTTGCGAATGTTGAAATTTGTGAATATGGCGAAGCGACAGTCACTGGCACTCCCTGCCTGGAGTCCTGGCTGCTGGTGCTTCTGCCTGGAGCTCCGGCAAGGCGGCAACTGCCGGCACTCCCTGCCCGGAGCACCGGCAAGGCAGTGGCTGCCAGCGCTCCTGCCTGGAGCCCCAGGGAAGTGGCAGCCATTGGTGCTCCCCACTCCGGGGATGCAGCCCCTCATGAATAATTGAATTCATGACCGTAAAGTTCATGAATGTGGGGGCCTTGCTGTACACTATACAAATAGGCTACTACTTGCTGCATACTTAGAAGTAAGGATTCAATAGCTGGAGGGGCTTCAGAACCTCAGTGACTTCATCACCTAAGCTTAGAGGATTGATTCTTCCCCTCACACTCAGATGCAGGGAGGTATCTCCCAGAATGAACTAATGCTGTATGATTTGTTAAACCAGATTACAAAACTTTCTCCTCCTTAGCTGCCAGTAAGGAATTGCATGCTCCACTCTGGAAAATATTTGGACAGAAACATTATTTACATCTCTCTGAACTGCACAGGCACTTATGTTACTTATAGCATTAGTAGTTTTCAAACTCCCTGTGGGCACACAAACAGACTGCTAAGCAGGCTGATTTATTCTCCTGGACTCCATTTATTTTTAAATAGTTGTACTTAATTTTATAATTCAGCGTAAATTCCTAACTAAATGCCATGTGCAATATAAATATACATTTATTTCCGTGCTCTTATGTGAGGGAAAATGTCTATTTAAGTCTGTGTATTGTGGGGTTTTTTTTTGTTTTTTTTTTGTGTTTTTGAAGGGAGAACAGATGCACCAGAGACACTGCAAAACTGCACGATAAAGGATTGAAAAATATGTGGGGAATTTGCCATTTTATTTCAGGAAAAAAGGTTATCCATTTAAATTATTTTGAGAATTTGTTTTTTAACAATACACTATGGTTTTTGGAATTGTTTTTAAAAAAGGTGTCAAGATTTGTTACATAGCTTTCAAATTGTCGCTGAATTCTTGTTCTTCCAACATATTGTATTTTAACCACAGGTGTTCTCAGGAGTCAAAGAAAACACTGCAGTACAAGCTTATGTCATAACTTCTCATTGGGCCACTTAAACATTTCGAGTGATAGGCCTTTAAGATGTTTCTTTGGTGCTTTTTAAGGACAAATTCTGTGCTCAATGTTGTGGGCAAGCACAAGGCCCTCCAGATCACTTGAACCCAAAACTGCAGTTGCACAAAGGAACTTCAGGCAGAGCAGTCAACCTGGATACTTGTGTAACCATGTTGTAATGAGATCTCCTGACTCTTACAGTTGTGTAGATGTGTCATCATAACACAGCTGTTTTACTACAAACCAAAGCTAAACCAATGAATCATACAAAATACCTTGGTAACTTTTCAGAAATAATTCACTAAAACAGGTTAAAAATCTTAGCTATGGAGAAGTCAATAGGAAAAATCCCACTGATTCTGTGGGACCAAGCCATTGCCACTTATCCCTTACTATAGAAGAGCTCATCTCTCACTCCATTACAATAGCTTTCAAAGGCTAGGTCTGTACTACTGCAGAAGATCAACCCACTCAGGGTCGATCTTCCAGGGTTTTGTTTTGCACATGCGCAAAAACAGCACTTTTCAGGGTCAAAGTCAATCCCAGAATGCCTCACAAGTGGCAAGGATTAAGGAAGGTTGACAGGAGAAACACTTCCCTTGACCACCTTCCATACAGACAGACATTGAAGTCAACGGCTGATAAGTCGATTTTTAGTTATGCAGTTGGTGTAGCTAAAATTGTGTATCAGCGGTCGACTCCTCTGTCCAGGAGAGGCCTAGCCTGACAATGATTTCTGTGGAACTATATGCTACTGGAATAACAGCATGATGAATGAGGCCTAGAAAGTGTCCACAGGCAAACTTTGAGTTTTTCAGAGCCTGATCACGTGCAGTTCTTAAGTGACTTTTTCCACTCTTTAAATGACACTTTGCATATCGCGTAACTTCAGCTATGACGTCACATTAACTTTGTATGGCTAAGTTACAAAGAATTTGTATTCACTTACTAATGTGTATCATTTACTTTCTTTATTGTTCTCTAAAATAAATCCATAAATTTTGAAATGGCACACTAAGAACCATTTAGGCTAAATAAAAACTTTGCGTGAAAGTGAAAGACTAGCAATAATTAGACTCTGAAAGACACATAGGGCTTGTCTACACTACCACCTTCCTTCAAAGGAAGGATGGTAATTAGAGTGTTGGGAGTTTACTAATGAAGTGCTGTGGTGCACAGGCAGCACTTCATTAAGCAAATTTCCCCCGCGGCAACTCCAAAGTTTAAAACTTCGAAGTACCGGCACACGTCTAGCCATGGCGCACCCACCGGTACTTTGAAGCGACGGGGCAACTTCAAACTCCCCTTACTCCTCAAAAGACACGTGCTGGTACTTTGAAGTTTAAAACTTCAGAGCTGCTGTGGGGGGGAATTAGCTTAATGAAGCGCTGCCTATGCACGGTAGCACTTCATTAGTAAACTCCCAACACCCTAATTACCATCCTTTCTTCGAAGGAAGGTGGTAGTGTAGACACAGCCTTAGTGTATTTAAAGCATTAACATGATCATTGACTGCCATTGCAGTTCCGCTTTTATTTATTGTCATTTGGTTTTGGTTTTGTTTTTTCTGTTGTGCTTTTGGACTACTATAAATGAAGGTGGACTTATATTTTCCCAAAAAAGGTCTTTGATTCAGTTTAAATATACAAAGGTTGTAAGGGGCATTGGAAAGGATGTCACTATATAAGCAGTTCTTCATGTATGTCCTTTAAATTATCTGTGCCAATTGGATTATCTTGCAACTGTTATAAGTTATCATGAGCTATTATAGCTACTAACCACTAGTTCCAGTGAAAACACAGTGGGCTTGGTGATCCTATGGGATCTTGTGATGAATTAGCTTTCTGTCACCAACTTTTTAAGAGCTCTCCCCTGAGTTCCTACTACCCAGGAAAACTGGATGGAAATCCTGAGAGTCTATTGATATCTCACTTGTGTTTGTCTTAACTTTTTATATAGCGGGAAGGAAAGTACATCGGGATTTTGTGTTTTTTGTACCTTTCACGTTATGAAAAACAGACCCCCAAAACTGCTGCACTTGAAAGACTGAAACAGATAATTAATTGATAATGAGTGTTGAAGTGGAAACTGTCAGACCACAACTTTCCCAGCTTTCACTTAATCATTTGAAACTCATTTTCTGTTGTTTTTCACTGACTGCAATCCCTCAGAGAGAATATAAAACTTGCACCATCCAGCATGGAATTCCACTCACTTATGACTTGTGCTCTGTGTTGACTCACTTTCACTCACCGTTGTCATTCCCTACAGGAAAAGCCATACCAGTGCTCTGAGTGCAACAAGGCCTTCAGTCAAAAGCGAGGCCTAGATGAACACATGAGGACCCACACCGGAGAGAAACCATTTCAGTGTGATGTGAGTTGAACATTCTCTTTTTCTTGTATTCAACCCAGGAGTCAGACTTTATAGCCTAATACTCTCATGGAAAATATGTATTTTCACTTTACAGTTATGTGGAACAGCATAAATGTATAATGTTTTATGGTCTTTGATTGCTTAACTAATGAGATATCGTTCAAGTAATTTTATGTAGCCTCGTGTGTTGCCAAGAGCATTACTGCACGTATTTATTTTATGGCTTATATCCCATATGAGTTGTTCGCACCATTCTTAATGCAATTTGGATTCTGGGCAGTACAAATTCATTACCATTTGAGGCATGCCTTTTGTTTATTTATAAATCTTTGACATGTTAATAGCTGGAGATTAGCCTGGATGGGAATATCCTTTACAGTAGAATCTGAAATTTTATAATGTATATATTCCATATTATGGTTGTAATGTTGCTGAATAATCCAAGTGCAAATTCAGAATTTCCCATTTCTGCTGCTCTAAATTTGAATGGAAACTGATTGTACTTTGGCACATGGTCACTTTGGTAAAGGTAGAAATGATAAATGGTCTCTAAAAGGTGTATGCCATGGTTAATGGCCCAAATGGAGTTTATATTTGTATATTATATGACCAGCATGCTCTTTGTGATCTGTAACATCCCTTATCATACATAAATGGTGTAGGGTCCCTGTGCATGGCATTTGCATGTGACAGTGCTGCATTGCCCAACTTTTGAAATTGATAGTTATCTAAATGGTTAGAATATTGTTTGGAAGGGTTTTATGCTGAAGTGCCAAATACCGGAATAAAATCAGTAACTCAGTGTTGTTTCTTGTTGTTGGTTTTTGTTTTTTTTTTTAAAAAAAAGAAGTACACCAGTATTGGTTCTGTGACTTTTGTATCCCTTTGTGAATTAGTCACAAACAGATCATGACTTTTACAAATGTATTTCTTACTCTGTAGTGTTCAACAAATAGTTTGTGAGAAAGTTTCCAACGACTCTGAACTAAATATGTGAGCTGTGTGATAGCTTACATCAGAGCTTGTCTACATGGTGTATGTTACTTCACACCACTCTAGTAAGCACTGGTGTGTTTTGCACCATCTGGCTCCTGTGGAGCTTACTGGTGCACACTCAAAGTTCTTTTGCTCATGTTAACATTGTCCCATTTCAGACACTGCTAGTGTATCACACGCTAGGGAAATTAAAGCTCCCAAGCCCTCAGCTGCAAAGCTCAGTTCTGATTAGAAGGATCTGACTTTCACGAAGTATTTCTGATTTTCTTTCATCAGTTAATAAATACACTTTCTTTCTTGATTAAAGGGATTTTGACTACCATGACTGAAATGGCCTTTTCATAGATTTCTGCACCAGTGGGTGCTTGCAACAGATAATCGCTCTGTGGCTGACAACTCTAAAATTCAGTTCCATCAGGGAGATGGAGTTAGGCCCCATCAAACTGATGAGCCATTTCATGATCCATCAGTGAGTGAGTTGGAGAAGAGGAAGGAGCAGTCCTGCAGCAGTGGTTGTGAGTGGTCAAGGGTTTCACCATCTCTGGCTATCAGTCAGGAACAGGAGCACTCCGACTCTTAGTCCCCTTCTTTAGAGCTGGTGATGCTAAGAGAGCACGCCACTAGTGAACTCGGGGCTTGAAATAGAAGTTGTGCTATGGGAGTTGAGAGCTTCTCACCCTAAACTTCTTGACTAGTCAATGATAGGGGTTACTTCAAGATTAGAGAGAGGGTATCTCAGGGGGGTGGACAGATCCTGTGTGGAGAGAGGATATGTGGCACCCATGAAACAAGGAACTCATATATGAGCTTTAACTCATAGATACTCCTCAAGTCCCTGACATGAAGTTTCCCACATTTTTAGCCTTGCTTTGGTCAGGTCTTGCCCCTTGAATGTGCTGTCTCAGTGCAGAATTGGCATGTGGGACTTGCTGGGGTTTATAAGCTGTGTTGTTTGGGATGAGACTGTTATTCTGTAAACCTAAATCCTTATAGAATTGTGGGGGAAAATTACAATTACCAGGATGTCCTCTGACCGTTCTGAAACCTTAGTATGCTGTGATCAAATATACAGAAACATAAGAGTCAAGCAAGTGCAAGGTTAATAGTTTTCAAAATGACAAATTAATCCCAGTTTGTTATGAGTGCAAAAATGTATTCTAAGCTACGACAATTTATTCTGAAATCACTTTAAAATTGGGGGAAAAAAAAACACCTTTGCCCCTCTCAGATAAAAATTTAAGCCTGGAGTGCTAGAAACACAGAAGTAATGGAAAGACAAGCTGACTGCATTAATGGCAACATCTCAGTTACCGTTCACATCTACTGTTTTGTAGAGGGAATGGTGTCTTCTCTAGTTAAAAACAGACTAGAGTGTAATCCATTCAAACCAAGTTTTCTCTAAAGGGACTTGTTTCTTGGTACTCTGTACTCCTCCATCTTTCTTTTCCTAAAAGATTTTTTCACACAATTCTAAAAAATAAATTACTGCCTAGCCTGTTTATTTCCAGTGTGGTACAATCTCTCCACAAGGTGCTTTCAGTTGATCCTAAACATACCCAAATTACTCTTCATTGCCATTTGTGTATCAGCTCCTCCCCTGCTAGTAGATGGTAAGCCTTCTCAAGTGATATTACCCATGCAGAAGCTTCCATGTAATAATGTTTCAGACATTACTCAGTTTATATATCATTGTCTACCTCTGAGTGCAGAATTAGTGAGGAAACAGAGTTTTTCTTTCAACTGGAGTCCCATCTGAGGAGATTATGAATATAGAACCCAAACAGTGGCATTGTTTAATCTAGCCCAGGGTCTTGTCTCCAACTTGGTTTTGTACCAAAGTCTGGAAGGCATAAAAAGCCCAGAGTGCATAACCTGCCCATAGATGTTTCTTCCTGAGTGTCTTATGCATTGAAACATACAAATTGATATTTGTACTTTTTTAGTTCTATCTAAGGTAATTGTAGATATTCTGATTAGCTGTTAAAAAAATCCTAGTAAGCCTTTCACCTCATATATCATGAGTCAATGAGTTCCACAGGTTAATTATGCAGATTTTAGAAATCCTCTTTTTTTAATAATTTAAAAATGTTTTAAATGTCTTGCCATTCAGTTTTAATTAATGTCCCCTTGTACTTTCATTACAGCAGGCTGGTAGGAGTGTGTGATTTTACTCTATATCATTCATTATTTTGTATATATCTATCATGTCCCCTCCTGCTCTGGTTTATCTGTGAAATAATTTTTTTTTTTGTAAAGTTTGTCTTCCATGTCACTAATAATTCTTCTTTGCTGTTCTCTGGACTCCTAGTTTCATTGTATGTTTTAGTGGCATTAAAATATGCAGGATAGAGTAACACACACTCATTGAGTTTTTTCACACTGTAATTTCAGGTGTCATATAGGGCCAGTTCTGACAAATCCTTACTTAGGAGAGTAGTCTAATAGTACAGTAGTTCCAGTGATAAGGCCTGTAAAACATCCTACCAAGGTGCAGGGTGGATATAAGATTTAAAAAAAAAAATCCGATTTTTATTTAAATTGTCTTTTTAATCAGTACTAAATTGCTCACTTCAAAATAAGTTGCAATTAAGTTTCACCACAGACATGCTACACTTACCCTTAAAGTTGCAGGAAAATAAATTACTAGCTCTTGTCTGTCTAGCCTAATATTGTCTGTTGCTTTTTGAAAATTTTGGGCTTTCAGGTTTCTCTTTTTCAGCAGGCTAAAAAGTAACAAATAGAACGACTGGCACAAGCTGAATAGGATTGTTTTTGTTCTGTGCTTCTGTGGTGGTGGACCTCAGGCAAGCTGAGCAGAGGAGTTTGTTAAGACATTGTCTTAAAGTCAGAGAAACAATATGGCAATGATCTGAAGAAGTGGGTCTGTCCCATGAAAGCTCATCACCTAAGAAATTATTTTTTTAGTCTGTAAAGTGCTACTGGACTGCTTTTTTGTTTTGATAGTATATAAGAAAGAATGGAGGCAGGAAGGACCAGTGGAGTGGACTAGAAAGAAAAAGGGGTGACATTGTTCAGCACACACACTGCTTCCTGTATTTCTCCACACTTTTGTTATGGCTCCTGGGCATAAGAGAGAGACCCTAACAGAATATTTTGAAGAAATTTCTTCCCTGGGTAAAAAAATGAAAATATGTCCAGTATAAGAAGTGCAAGATGACAACATAGCAGCTGGTTGCATGAATGAAATATATGGAAAACTGCGTATTAGGAGAAACCGATGTAGTTGAAGATGTGGATATGGTTGAATGGATCAGCTGGTAAATAATTTATATAATTCACTTTGCAATACATCATTTTTCAAGCCTCTCTTTATGCCTTTTAGTAGAAGTGTGGCTGTTTTTTCCAGTAACCTCCCAGGCTGTTTCCTGGGTTGGACGTTGCTAGAAAAAATTTTTTAGCTTGGCTAATTCTTATGGCTTGTTTAATTAGTCAGTGGGTTTAGAATCTGTCACCTAAGTACAGAGTACAGAAAGCTGCAGCAAGAGAAATCTAGAGTTGCCAGTTGCCATTTTCTTATTATATATTACATAATTTGTGCCCCTTATTTTGGAATATCACAGATCATGAGTCCCAGATCATAATGGCAATGTCTTGAATCTATTCCGTATTTTACTTCAACATAACTCAGCTTTCTCAAGGGAATCCCATTCTATACTCCACACTAAGCACAGTCAGAATTAGCTTTTTTTTTTCTTTTGGTAGCTTGATTTAAATCAATTATTTTTGGGGTGATATAAATCACCTTGATTTAAATCAATCCACCCTATGGGTGGGGCAACTTTTGTTTCTTTCAGTGACTGTGATATCTTTGCAAATTCAAGAGCATATGTGTTCATATTTATGGGGAGGGCATGGAAGTCTCATAATGAATGACTGATTTTTCTTACCTGATATCAAGAGCAGGCGTAATGACTAGTCTGTGCCTTTTAAATAACTCCTTTATTCTAGGTGTCCAGCTTTGCCATTGTTAATACTAATGACTTTAGCGTTTAGCACCAGGAAATACCTCTAGTGCCAAAGGGTTAAACAAGATCAGGTTTCATCTGGTGAAGTCAAGCATTTTTATGTGCCTTGTGAAAAGGCTTCAGTTGCTCCTAACAGAAATAATTGATGCACCTTTTACCTTTGAAAATGTTCCTGAGTTTGCCTTCCAGAACAGTTTTGTTAAAACAACATTGTAAAAATAAAATAAATACACCAGCTTCTCCTTTTTTCTCCTCTAGGAGCAAATTTGATGAACATTATGATATTGGGCTTTAGTGAGTCAAAATAATCCATTCACTACTTCTGCTTTGTATGTTTATTTTGAAATCTGCTTAGTTTTTAATCTCCAATATTGCCAGGGATTTTAATTACTTCACCTTCATAAGGGTAATGGCTCAAAGTTGAATTCCATACTGATTTCACTAATATTAGTGGAAGTCAGTTCCCCATATACTGCTGTTTAAACTTAGCATGTCTGCAGAAAAAATAAGTGGACTAGACTGGAACGGAGATTGTTTTAAATGATATCTGTCCTCTGAAGATCTGCATGTTTTTATCAAAAAGACCGATGACCTGCAGTTGCTTTTATAGGCAACAGATGTTTCTCCAAGAGCTAGAAGGGCATGCATTACTTCTCCTGGTTTATTTCCAGTGTGGTACAGTTTTGTCCCAATGTGCTTTCAGTTGATCCTAAACATACCCTCATGTGTCAGATGTCAGCAACCTCCACGCTAAATCAAACTGTTGATCACTGTGACAAGATTGACTAAAGGATGACGTGAGCACATTCAGGAATGTTTGTAAATCAATAAAATGGTTCATTTTAATTGTAACAGACTAATTACTAAATACCAACAAAAAGCAAACTAAAATAATTTTACAGTTACACAAAGTATGACAGGAAGGATCATTTAATTAAGTAATGATTGTTATACTGTCTGGTGTCAGTTACTTTCAGAAAAAGTAGCACTAGAATAGTTTAGGGGATATAGTTAAGCAAAGTTTATAACAGTTAATTACTAGATCCTATCATTGTATGGCCACTGAAACTGAAATAATACATTTAATATAACCTTAAGAAGCTTTTAATATAAAAAATAGGATAATTACCTTGGAGTTTTAGGGCTTAATTCAGCATTATATAGGAGACGGTATTAACTAGTGGAAAGAACAGTGGTTGGGACTTGAGACATTGATTCAATTCCTCTCTCTCTGCTGTTAAGCTGCTAAGTGATCCTGTCCTTCTGTACCTCACTTTCTCCATGTGTAATAATGTAAATGGCTGTCCTGTGTAAAGCCCTTTGAGATCTACCGACGAAAAGAGCTAAAAGTTAGTACTTAAGCACATGCAATTAAATTGTCAGCTTTATCGACTGAGTTCAAAAGCTTTTCCTTTCAGCATTCCACGGTGCTTGTCCGCTCTAGAACTGCTTTTCTACCAGTCAGTGAGCTCTGTCATAATGTGTTTGTTACAATATGTAAACGTAGAAATGATCGGGAAGTGGTACATTTCATTTTAGGTGAATTACATTTGCAGTTTAAAGTAATATTGGACTGGTTAATCCTAGTCTTAACACTTCCATTTTGTGGCCTCATTCTAAGGTTTAATCTTGGTAATGCACTCTTTTTTCATTTTATATGAAACTGTGCGATGTTGCTATCGCTGAATTTCAAGAGGATTTAACATTGGATAACCTGTGTCTGTAAGCAGTTTATCTTTCTCTTACGGCAGACAATCCGCCCTTGTTAAGCTGTCATCACTGTACAGTGGGAATTCATTAGAAATTACTTACTCAAAGGTGAACTTGACATATTGTGTTCTATTCATGAAAATATTCATATAAGTTGTGTGTATAAATGCATGTAATATTGTTGTGGGCAAATATAATATGGGATCCATGACTATCATGACTAATACAAAAATATAGCTTACATCTTAAGATTTGTGTATGTGCATGTGTTTGAGCGGAACATGTCACACATGGACAAACTTTACTCTTATTTACTTTACTTTTATTTGACACTGTTCCATTGCATATGTAGTATCTTGTGGTTTGGAAAAAAATAAGTTATTTTGGATACAAAATATTGCCTTTGACTATTGCCCTTTTCTCTCTGGCCCTCCTATGACATCTTCTTAACTGACGCAGAGCAACTATAGTCCAGGTCAGAATGACCTATTAGATAAACATAGAACTACTCAGACTGGTTTATTGAGTCAGAGGGGAGCCACACCATTTGAAAAGCAGCGCCATCACCAGTTACTGCAACTACAGCTTTAAAATTCACCTCTCAGTTGTGAATTCCATTGCTAATGCAAGACACTTCAGGAGGGGCGGATGCCTCAGATTCCAGAACTCCAGCTGTTATTTTGAGATTGTGACAAATTTCACTAATCACCGTGCTTGCTTTAAACAAACAAACAAAAAGTTACCACATAAGAAATGCATACACACATACAGTATACGAACACAAAAATCAGTACATGAAAATACACTTGCAGTATTTCAGGACAGGTATTAAGCCTTCCTATATACAGAAGCATTAATGTCTGAAAATGGGTATCTGAACTGATCTCTCTTAAAATGATGATGACAGAACTTCCTGCTACGGCTTAGATGCAAACTGGTGGTGTGAGGCCTAGTCATCCTCCTGCTACTACAATGCACATTAATAATAATATTGGGAGCTTACTGTAAGACTTTATCTGAGACATTTTTGTACCATTGCACAACAAGCGTGCTCATGTACACTGGACTTAGGCCAGTATCATTCTGAGATTAAGGTCCGGATAATCTCTGCATGTATTTCAGCACACTGTTCTTTCAACAGCTTTCTATTAAATTAAATTGATATTTGTCCATTTTATTGCCAGTTTACCTTTCCTTTCCTCTATTTTCATTCCTTGAATAGCTGCCTTCATTCCTTTTGTTCTTTCATTTCCCCTATTTACAGGTTGAACCTCTATAGTCCGGCACACTCTTGTCTGGAAATATCCATGGTCCAGAATGATTTTAGTTAGTTAGATGGCCACTTATCACGGGTGTAGCCAAGCTTCTTGAGGTCCCATAAAGTTTGTTCACAGCCATCAGTCCTGGCTGAGTGTTCTGTGCTGTTGTTTATCTCTAATTTACCCCTAACTGTCTTCTAAGAGTCCAGTAAGCAGTGGAAGTGTTGGTAATGCTTCTAGACGATATTGACCTTCCATGGTTCAGCAAATTATCTCATTCAGTACCAGTCAGATCCCAATAGTGCCAGACTAGAGAAGTTGAACCTGTATTACTATTTGTCCTCTTCCTTCATCTGTTTATTCCTATTATTAAACTTCAGAGGACTTTAACATAAGTGTAGATAGGATTCTATAGAAATAAGACTTTAGACATTATACTGTTTAATCGGCGAATTTATTATTCCTGTTATAACATTAACATATTTCTAGGATAATCATGCCCAAATGCAGCAGTAAGGTCCAAATTCCTAGTGTGTATGTTTTAAGTTGACTGTCCATTTAATACAAATATATAAGGAGCCTTCTACTGGTGACCACCTTCCTCTTGTTCAGTGTATTACTGCCCCTGGACTAATATAAGTGCAGCATTGTGTTTCTACTGCATGTTCATGCACAAGAAGTTTATTTCATGGGGGAGAACCGTCTTCCTGTGACAGACATGCACAGCAGCAGCACAAAGAATACAGCACTTGCTGACAAAACAATTTCAAATTGTCCTTTTGTTTCAGGTTTCCGCAACAGTGAAAGTCCTTTAGAACACATAGCAAGTAGTTAAAAGTTAAGAAACCATCATCCACCCTTGCTTCTTGATATGCTTATCATAATTCTAATTTGGTTCCAAAGTACTGTGAAAGCATTTCATTCATTATTTTAATTCTACGCAAGTGCACACAGAGTCAGGACATGCAGTGAGTTTCTGTCATTTGCTGGCTATGGGGTAGATATATAGCAGTATTTCTTCCTTAACTTGTTGCAGGGACATTAATGTATTTACTTGTATACTTCTACTTAGTATGAGAAAGCTTCTAATTCTGTAACCCTAACTTCAGGGAACTTTGAATGAGGAATATGGTGCTACTCAGTGGATTAGTCTTGCCTTGCATAATTTTGGGTTGAAATCCAGCACTTAGTGCCCAACCCATGTATATGGACTGGATGATTGTCAGATATACAGGGAAGCAGGAAGAAGAAAACCTCTGCACATCTTCCAAACCATGGAATGGGTGCAGAGTCACGCTGTATGAGCTATAAGGTGAGAGACGGGAGAGGAAGTATGTGAACAACCCGGTTCTTATTTCATATGATACTGCAATATGCAAGACATATATAAATTTAGGGCCTAGTTTTACAAATATGTTCACATGTGAGTACTTCCCTCTTATAAGCAGTCCTGTCAGCTTCATTGCAATTCTCTTGAAGAAAGAGGAAGCCACTGACTTCAGTGAAGCTACATGTCTGAACAAAACAAGTGCCTCAGTGCTTCCAGGCATGTGGGCGGTTTGTGTTTTTTTTTAAATGCCCATGTTGCCAACTGCTACCCTAAGACGACAAAGATACAAGAAACAGAGAAGTGTAATGTAAAGAGAATTAGGAGTTTGTTTTCCAAAATCTTAGCCTTAGTTGCAAAAACTGAAAATATGAGCTAGGAGCTCATGCATCGCTGCATATATTTAAAATAAGTAAAATGTCTTAGATGTGGTCTTTTTACATATATATATGTTTTGTCTTTATTTACCCTACTTCAGGTTTGTGATTTATCCTTCAGCCTGAAGAAAATGTTGATCCGACACAAACTGACTCACAATCCCAATCGTCCAATGGCTGAATGCCAGCTTTGCCACAAGAAGTTTACAAGAAATGACTACCTCAAAGTGCACATGGAAAATGTCCATGGAGAAACGGACAGCTAATCATGCCTTATTCAAGAAGAGTGTGTCTAGTGTTTGAGCGAGTTCCATTTGTAAATGTACAAACTCCAGACTTCTCACCTGATTATTGAGCAGAGTCAGGCAAAATAACTGTGTTCGCAATTGTTTTTCCCATGTTACTCACAGGTTTTTTTTCTTTAAAAAAAACTCAAGTAAGAAAAGTTTGGTGATAAAAGATTGAAGATAAAAACTTTTTTCTCTTATAAATTTGAACAATTTTATGTGCATCCTTGGTACTTTCAGTCTTGGTGGTGTTATCCTGAAACTTTGGACAAAGCTCAATGTATCCAAGGTTTCTGCAGCACAATAGAAGCAGTTGCATACCTCGTTAAATTAATTTTTATCTTGATTGACTAGTGATCTCATCCAAACAAATTTTCATTCAGATAACAACACCATGCTTTATTGCAACATAGTTTCTTTTTAGTACCTTTAATTATTAGATAAAATTCATTAAAATGATTTTGAGATGCCACAAATGCATGGCATGGGAATTGCATTCTCAGGCACTTCATCATAATGAGCAAGAAAGAAAGAATTTCTTCTAGGTAGTTTAGTGCTTGATGCAAGTTCTCATCATGTGAGACCAGCCAAGAGAAAAAGCTGTGCACAATTTAGGTTTAAAACCCATAGTAAATGACCACAGTTGGTTGGGCCAGGAGGGGGGAAAATACGGCATGAGTAGATACAATTGTCTGTTTATGGCAAAATATGTATATTCAGTTTGCTCGAGAAAATGCTATTCCCTGAGGTTTTACCCTGTGGAAATCAGTTGTCTTGATTAAATAGCTTTAGTTTTCATATGACTGTTAATAAGCATCAAGAAAAAAATACTGTGTACAATTGACTAATACTGAAATTCTCCAAGATGTTAGATTAAGATTCGTATGCCACAGGTCTCAAAAAGAAAAGAATTATCATGTGCACTCCCCATTTGCTACTGTATAACGAAGAGCTCATTTTTACCGAGTAAGCCAGTGAAAAGCATAACTCTAGAAGCAGAGCACATTTGAGGTCCAATACTCCTTGGGTAGTCTTCACAGTTAAAACATTCGGGTTCTGCCTCTGTGCACACATTCATTTTAGTTTATGTATCTCAGTATTGTTAGGAATTACTTTGTTCATCCTAGCAGCTTATTTTAGTTGCTGATGGAAAATGTTGTAAACTTCCTCCTCTGCCACAAAGACCAGACAGACACTGGGTAAGATAAACAAAACGTAATAGAAGGCAAAATTCTGACCCCACTGAAAGACTTCACTGGGAACAGAACTTCAAACATTGTGTTTCCATTCTCGAAGGAAATGAGGTCACCACAAGCATCATTTTCATTTTTCCCTATTAATGGTTTTACCAGTGGCTTGGATCCTATTCCATTAGATTGCCTCAGTCAGCTCTTAAAAGTGAAGAGAAAGCACATTGGCTATGTCTACACAAGTTACTGTTGGAAGAGATGTTCCAACAAAACTTCTATTGACAAGTTGCATCTACACATAAAAGCGGATCCACTCTTTTGATCCACTCTGACAAAAGGGCCCCCCAGAGCATCTACACAGCTTTTTTGTCAACAGTTTCTGTTGTCAAAATGCATTTTGTATGTAGATGCTCCATGAGTTTTGTCTACAAAACCCCAGTTTTGTCTACAAAACTCTTTAGTGTAGATGTAGCCAAGGTGTTTTGTTTGCATTTTGGGAAATTAATGTTACTGATAACAGTGGCTATGTCTACACTAGAGCGATTTGTAGACAAAATTTGTGGAGCATCTACACACAAAATGCGTTTTCTCGACAAACTGTCAAAAAAAGCTGTGTAGACATTTGGGGGGCTCTTTTGTTGAAATACTGATTCAAAAGATCACTCTGCTTTTATGTGTAGACACAATCTCTTCCAACAGTAACTTCTGTAGACAGATGCAATACGTCTTCTACTGTAGACGTAGCCCTCGTGATTCCCTATTAGAATTCAAAAGAAAGCACACGCTGGTAAGTGTGTTCTCAGGAAAGGACTATTTCTGGGTTTGTCCAAATTTCCATAGTTTGCATCACATGTACTATAAGATTTTTTTTGCACCACCTCTTTACCCACTAAAATTATGTAATACTGTGTGGCAACTATTTACATGATGGCATTTAACTCCTCTTTTAATGCAATTAACTAACTTGAAATTAAGGAGGAAGCACTGTCATTTTGGGCCAGACCCAAAGCCCACTGAAATCAATGGCCTTTTGTTCAGGCGCCATGTGAATAGCCATGTCACAAGGAACTCTCTGCTCTATATGGATAACTGTCAATAAGAAGCTACAGTGTTATCACCCATGAGCTTGCTTATAAAAATAGAATAAACACAATAACAAAGCAACAGACATGATGCCACAGATATTACATGTAATTATAATGCATGGGCCAGTCTCAAGTTATGCTAATGTGTCAGGCCACTGAACAAGATTCATTACTGAGAAAAAATTTATCACATGCATATGTCTCATTTTATATTGGCGATACAGCCTATGATTTAATTTTAATTAAAATAGAACTTACTTACCTGTGTTTTATAACAGTTTCACTATAGGTACAAAGTAAGCATTTCATTTTATAATTAATTATTCAACAATGGGTGGTTGATTTTATTGCATTCAGTTTGATTTTTGAAATACCAGATATTTAATTGAATCTTCTTATTTGAGTGGGATATCTGCAAATTTGGAAAGAGGAGAATTGGGCATGTTTTGTTAGTTTAGAATCTCTTAACTTTGTGAAACTGCTTTATATGTCGATTTCTCTATGCATAGTTTGCTGTCAGAGAGTTTTATGAAAGTCTGAAGACTTAGAAAATTTGTCTGCTTTAATTTTAATGTGCGCACACACACACACACACACACACACACGTGTGTGAGAAATACCACAAAAGACTAAGTTGACTCCTCCTTTGGGAAAAGATCTTGTGAAAGAGTTTACTGGCCAGGATATTTATAGAAACTAATCATTTAAAAAAAATCTTGCTGCTATTATTATAACAGAATCCTGATACCAAGACTTACATTCAGCCAATAAGTGAACAAAAACATACCAGATATTTTTTAATTCCTTGAATTGACAAAAAAAAATAAAATGAAAAAATTAATGTGTGAGAGATTAGGTTGATCTTCCCCCAACACACCTTTTTCCTCCTATTTTGTTCCTGCATTTTTAGTGACAAAATAGAAGAGGGGAAAAAGGAGAAGGGAGAGAAGAAACTAAAAACAAAAAAGGGGGAAAATATTTTTTTGAATTTTCAAATGAAAATGTGTTCCTTTTCAAAATCCATGGAACACTTCTTTGAATTTAGTAATCAGTTTTGTCATTTTTTTCCTAAAACAACCATGATGAATAAATTTGAATAGTAGTGATTTTCTCAAATGTGACTATTTTCTTACAGTTGTCGCATGAATGGAAACAATTATTAATGTATATTAATTTCATTTGCCTAGTGTCAAAGCACTACAGGTTGAACACCTCTCATCCGGCGCCCTCAGGACCTGACTTGTGCTGGACAAGAGAATTTGTCCATTAAGTCAATATTCTCTAGCACATTACTAACATTTCCACTGCTTAGCGGGCTCTTAGAAGACATTTAGGGGTGAATTAAAGCTAAATAGCAGCACCAGCAAAGAACACTGAGAGCCAGGACTGGTGGCTGTAAACACATTTTATGGGTCCATGGGAAACTTGGCCACACCCATTATTTGTGATTGACTAACTAAACTCACGCTGGAATACAGGGTTTGCTGGATGAGGAAGTTCTGGATTAGAGACGTTCAACCTGTACTGGATAAATTACAGCAAGATTTCAGTTACGCTTATATGTACTGTAATTGATTGTTTCAGCTTTGCATTTGAGAAGGTCTCTTATTAGCAGAGATGCTCATGGTCAATGTTTAGAGGAGAATTGTGCAGGGAAAACATAAGCAGGCCCTGCAGAAAGTGGTGCTGAAGTTTCAGGAGACTGAAATCCTCCTCAGAGCTGAATCTTGTCATGCTCCTCTGGAACTTCAGGAATTCAGAGATCTTCAGAAGAAAAAGAATCATAATGATATTGGTCCATTACTAGCTGGAAAGTGGAAAAAATTATCAATAATGCAGGAAAAGTTTGAAATATACAATAAATATTTCTATTCTGGGGAAGACAGATGATACGTATATTATATATTGATAACACACTTTCAATTCCAGCTATAACTAAATAGTAGCTCTTAAAATTAGATTTTTTTTTTAAATCAGCTGGTTTGGGTAATATTCATCCAAGAGTTTTCAAAGAGGTTCCAAAAGACTTGAAAAAGTCCATGTTGTGCTAATTTTTAAAAAGGGTAACTACAGTGATTCAGGTTTGTTTAGGCCTGTCAGTTTGGCATCAATCCCAGCCAAATTAATGGGGTGGTTAAACTCAGATTTGAATTGAAGACCTGTAATAGAATTAATGTCAATCAACATGGGTTTATTGAAAATAGAGCCTGTCACACTGAACTGTTAGTTTTTTAAAAATGAGAGTACAAGTTTGTTTGATTAAAAGTAATAATATTAACATAGGAGACTTATGGAAGGCATTTGACTAGATCCTACATAATATTTTGATTAAGCAAACTAAAATGACACAAAGTTAACATGGCACGCATTAAATTGATTAAAAATGGTTTAACTGATACATCTGAAAATAATTTATAGATGGGTTCTAAAGGAACTGTTTTGGGGGGAGTTCTGTGGCAAGTGTTACACAGGAGACTGGCCTAGATGATCTCAAGGGCCTCACCTGGCCTTGAAGTCTGGATCTGTGCATCCCCAGTAACCTGCCAGAGTACACAAGCCCTAAGAAATCTATCTGGAAGAAAACTCTTCCCGTCTAATATTAGCAAAAGCAAAGGTGTGAACTCATCTCTCCCTTATCCTTCCAATGAGTTAAATGGGCCAAAGGTGTCATGAGCATAAAATACCAACAATATATGCCCAAGCAAAATATTTTTATTCTGTAATGAAAAACACACTAGATATGTTTAATTTGTCATAAAATCTAAACACAAGGAAAGAAAAACAGCAGAATAAGTAACATCACATGTGCATATTGTATAGGTGCATTTAGATACACAGTAATAATTCAATATGGAAAAGGTGTATATTATGAGTGAATTAATTACAGTCTGGGACCATAATATTCTGACTCGTTTTAAAATTGCAATTTTAATGTAATTTTTGTTTATATGTATGTAGGCCACTTTTCTGCTTGATTTACTAAGGCTATTCACAATACATCAAATGCAGCATGTACAACTTGTAGAATTGATGTCCTAATTGGCAATTATGTAAATTATTGTGAGGCCTGAATGAAATATTACATTATACTTTGGTTAGCAATGTTATAATCAGACCATTGGAATAGGTGTCTCACAGTTTATTTTAGAAAAGTAACGCATTATGCTAAACAAGGAGAAACATTCTGATCAACTGAAAACACAAATCATTCTTTTCTGAGACAATAAAAAGAGGAAGAGGAATGCTTTATCTGAGGGTTTCTTTGTTTTTTATGTTAATGTGCTATATTAAAGAGGGAAAAGTTCACCATTTATTGTGCTGTCTGTGACCATGGCATGCATTATGGCAGCTAACACAAAGACAGCTATTGTGTTTGCACACAGCCGTGGGCTGGCTACAGCTCTTCATTTCTGAAGTTCACTAATCTAGTGTGGGTTCAAATATTGTTTTACAAGCTCTGTCTTCTGTGTAAGTATAACGTGATATGTGGTGGTCTTCTGTGCCTAGTCTAAATTGATATCACATTCATAAATGAACCTTCAGCTTTCACTTGTGTTGATAGCCATACCTGGGAGGTCTAGTTTAAAATACTTCAGAGACTGACTTGCTTAATTGCACCATACCACTGGTATTTGGTCATTCTCTCTTGCTCACAAAGATGCAAGTCCAGGGTGCTAAGTTATATAGTCATTGCTATGCCATGTAATCAGGTGACGTGGTGGTGGCCCAATATTTTAGACTCAGGCATGCAAATGCTGTATTTGGCAAGATACATAAAGTGCTATTCCAAAGAAACCCTCCTTACAAAGAGGTAGGCATTCTCCTGACTGGTTTTCAGAATGTTCCTAGTTAAATGGACCATAAACAACAGCATATCCAAGACAAGAAACAATAGAAAAATATGTGGGTGGGCAGAGGAATAGCAGCGTCTCCAATTGTGCCATATAGAAGTCTGGTGCTGCCCTACGATAAGAGCAGTGCAGGCCCACAGGGAACTACAGGAAACATTGCTTCTGGAGACACAATGCCTCTTAGACCTCTCCAAAGCACGTGGGGATTACGGCATTCACAATCCCCTTTCGCCGGCCTCCTTTGATAGACAGCGATGCAGGGAGGAGTTGGCAGCACTGACATGGCACTTGCGCTCTGTTCTGTGCTGCTCAAGTGATGTTTATTTTTCAGGCTACTAAATCACTGCATAACCTTAGCTATGTCTCCAGTTACACTAGAAGCGAGAGCAGAGGCTGTGTGAGACATGCATTCGGTTATCGCCCTCCAATGATGAAAGAAACCAGGAGGAAACAACAACCCACAAAGGTACAGATGAGACCAGATGCCTCATTTTGTCCCATGGGTTCTGCCTGAGCTAGGATGGAAGGCATGTCTGGCCTTCCCCTTCACTGTATGTGGCATAAGGTCAGCTACCCCAGGGTGATAGACAGCCAGAGGGGGAATAAAAGCAAACACAATCTATGTCATATTTATCCCTCTTTTTTTTTTTTTTTTTTGAGGGGAGGGGAAAAGAAATGTGAGTGGTTTTGTTTTTAAGGGTTGGCTGGCTTTCATGCTCTTTTTTTTTTTTTTAAAAGTGGATTTCCAAAGTATGGCATAAACTGTTGTCTGACTGACATACTTGATCTGAACTAACTGCCAGAGAGCATGGAGCAGTGGTTTTACAGAGGTGGAGCATTTCAAGAAAAAGTGAAACCTCCAGCCCATTTCTGAGAATCTGGCTCTTTTGATGAGTCTACAGAGGCTGCACACTGATCAATAGCAACTAAAGGGATCAGCTAAGTTCTGAAAAGATTGTAATTGTTGGAGATTTAAGTGTCTCAATGTAAGCAAAATAAGTCAGGGTGGCAATGTGACTTTGTCTGGTACAACAAATGCTCTGTACAGTGCATTTGAAACAGCATTAGCCAAGGAAACTAGGTGTCTGTGATTCTTTTCTGCTTCCCTCCCTCCAACCACCTACCCACAACTCCTTGATAATAAAACCAAGAAAATTGCCCAGGCCATTTCTGAAGGAGAAACTTCTCACTGGAGTTAACAGCTCCAAGTTATGCCTCAAGCCACCAACTCCTTCCAACAAGTTAATCCCAGGCAATACCCTCAGTTTAGTCATTATCGTTTAATTGAAGAGAGATACAAGAACTCTCATCTGGATTTTTGAAAAGAATGTTCCTTAATGATTTCCAACATTGTTTTGTTTTTGTTTTGATTGCTGCTTCACACTGGGGGGACGTTTTCAGGGAACTAGCCCCAGTGATTTGAGATTTCTCTCTCTCTTGAGTGGTAACAGGTAATAGACCCCATCACTTTACACATATAGCTGGGATGGTTCTAATCTGGTCAGCGTGCCAGGGAAGAGTATTCCAACAAAGATGGTTGCTATTTCAGTAACTTCATAAGCACGAAAACTTTTCCTGAAGAGATATAAAGCCCAGGTAAGCAAGATGGCTTGCATTTGTCTCTTTGTGGAAGACATGCTGAAGATTAAGTTTGGTGAGCAGGGATGCTATGTGGTGGTAGGGTGATGGGCCATGTCTACACTACAGATGCTACTGGGGCACTGATATGCACACTGGTCATAGTATAAAGACACTACAGCAACAGAAAGGTTTTTCCGTTGCTGAAGTAAATCTATCTAAGTGATGGTAGCTAGGTCAAAGGAAGCCATGCATTGGCTATGTTTGCACTAGAAACATCTGTCTACAGAAGTTACTGTCAGAAGAGATGTTTCTGTTGACACTGTGTCTACACATAAAGGGGATTGATCTTTTGATCCACTCTGTTGACAAAAGGCACCCCACCCCAGAGGTCTAAACAGCCTTTTTGTCCACAGTTTCTGTTGACAAAATGCATTTTGGGTGTAGACCAGTAGTTCCCAACCTTTTCCAGCTGGGGACCCATTCTGACAATTCAGGAAGATTTGGTGACGCAAGGCATTTCAAAGGGGGGAAGCAGTGTCATAAGTAGCTAATTTTGTGCCTGAGGCAAGAATATAAAACTGCCCCCTCACATTTAGATATTCGTAGTGATTCCATAAAAAGGGAAATACATTAATAAAACAAAAACACTATTTATTATTGTATATTGTTTTATTATACTTAATCTGAGTTGTGGTGGGGAAGGACGCATCCTCAAGCCACACCCCCCACCCCTCCCCCAGCTTAATCCCCACACTGAGGCTGGTGGGGCTGTGGGCCAGTCACAAAAATGAAAACTGAGAAATCAGCTACATAGAAGAGACATGGGGCAAAAGAGGGGGAAGGAAGGGCAGGGCGAAAAATACTGCCAGAGACTATTAAGTGGCTTGCCTGGGATCACTACATAAAAATGGCCATTACTGTGTCAGGCCAAAGGTCTGTCTAGCCCAGAGGGGGTGGACTGAAGACAGTGATCAAGCAACTTGTCTCCTGCCATCCATCTCGAGCCTCTGACAAACAAAGGCCAGGGACACCATTCCTACCCCATGGCTAATAGCCTTCTAAGCACCTAACCTCCATGAATTTATCTAGCTCTTCTTTGAACTCTCTTACAGCCATAGCCTTCACAGCCTCCTCTGGCAAGGAGTTCCACAGGTTGACTGTGTGCTGCGTTTCAAACCTACTACCTATTAATTGCATTTGGTGTCCTCTAGTTTGTATATGGGAACAAGTAAATAATTTTTCTTTATTCACCCTCTCCACATCACTCAGTTTTACATACCTCTATCATAATCCTCCTCAGTCTCCTCTTTTCTAAACTGGAAAGTCCCAGTCTCTTCACCCTCTCCTCATATGGGACCCATTCCAACCCCCTAATCATTTTCATTGCCCTTTTCTGAACCTTTTCTAAAGCCAAAATATCTTTTTAGAGGTGATGAGAGCCCATCTGTACACAGTATTCAAGATGTGGGTGTACCATAGTTTTATAAAGGGACAGTAAAATATTCTGTGTCTTATTTGCTATCACTTTTTTAAGAATTCCTAACATCCCATTTCTTTTTTGACTGCTGCTGTACACTGCATGGATGTTTTCAGAGAACTATCCACAAGAACCCCAAGATCTTTCCTGATTAGCTGTAGCTAAATTAACACCCATCATATTGAATGTATACTTGGGGTTATTTTTTCCAACTTGCATTACTTCACACTTATCCACATTAAATTTCATTTGCCATTTTGTTGCCCAGTCACTCAGTTTGGTGAGATCTTTTTAAAGTTCTTCACAGTCTGCTTGTGTCTTGACTATTCTGAACAGTTTAGTTTTTGTCTGAAAACTTCACCACTTACCCCTTTCTCTAGATCACTTATGAGCAAGTTGAACAGGAATGGTCCTAGAACTAACGCTGGGGAACACCACTCATTACCCTTCTCCATTCAGAAAATTTATCATTTATGCCTAGCCTTTGTTTCCTGTCTTTTAACCAGTTCTCAGTCCATGAAAGTATCTTCCTTCTTATCCCATGACAACCAAATTTACACAAGAGCCTTTGGTGAGGGACTTTGTCAGAGGCTTTCTGGAAATCTAAGTATACTATATGTATTGAAACACAAAGCAGTCAAGTAGCACTTTAAAGACTAGCAAAATAGTTTATTAGGTGAGCTTTCGTGGGACAGACCCACTTCTTCAGACCATAGCCACACCAGAACAGGCTCAATATTTAAGGTACAGAAAACCAAAAACAAAAAAGCCAAGAACAGAACACCACTTGTCATCACCTACAGTTCCCCCCCCACCCCCCCGCCAACTCAAACCACTGCAACGCATTATTAAAGACCTACAAGCTAAACTTAATCAGGCTGCCACACTCCAGAAGGCCCTAGGTGACAGGCCTGTTCTCTCCTATAGACAACAGCCCAACCTCATGAGGATCCTCACCAACAGCCACAGTCTATACACCAGGAACACCAGTCCTGGAACCTTTCCTTGTAACAAAGCCCACTGCCAGCTTTGTCCACATATCTTTTCTGGAAATACCATCACTGGCCCTAACCAGGTTATTCACAGAATCATGGGCACATTCTCATGTTCCTCAACTGACATCATATACGTCATCATGTGCCAACAATGCCCAGATGCTTTGTACATTGGACAGACTTCTAACACCCTTAGCCAAAGAGTTAATGGGCACACTACTGACATAAAAACACTCCAGATCCACAAAGCAGTTAGTCAACATTTTAATGGAGTAGGGCATTCTGTTGGTGACTTAAGAGTTTGCGTGTTACTGAAGAAAAAAATTTTGCACCACTCTTGCAAGAGAGACAGCCAAGCTGTCGTTTATATTCAAATTTGGCACATTAACACGGGGTTTGAACCAGGATGGGAGTCACTCTAGGGGCTAATTTGCATACTTGGCTTAATCTAATTCTTGACCGCCCCACCCCCTACCCCTTTATGCGCTGATTTGCTCCCCTTAATCATTTTTTTCTGATTTGGCCTCGATTACTGTTTTTGGTTCTCTGTGTCTTAAATATTGAGTCTGTTCTGGTATGGCTGTGGTCTGAAGAAGTGGTTCGTCCCATGAAAGCTCACCTAATAAATTATTTTGTTAGTCTTTGACGTGCTACTTGACTTCTTTTTTATTTAAGGCACAGAGAACCAAAAATAGTTACCAAAGGTATCAAATCAAAAAACGCTGTTGGAGAGTTGTCTGGCTGCCTCCGGTTCATAGTCTGACTTATTCATGATAACAACAGCACCCTTTTTGTCATCTGGTTTGATTATAATGTTTGGATTATTTTTGAGCTTCTGGACAGCATAGTGTTTAGCATAGTTGAGCTTGTGTGTCAGTTGGTATTGTTTGCGTATAATATCAGTCTGAGCACAGTTGCGGAAGAATTGTATTTTGAAAGCCAGACTTTCACTACAACCGTCGGGGGGGCGGGGGGGTCCATGTAGCATTCTCCTTCTTTTGGTGTTGGTAGGGGGAAGGGGCGAGAGAATCAGACTGAGGTTCACAGCTCTGGTGGAAGAATTTCTTCAGTTGGAGATGGTGAACGAAGGCTTCAAGGTCACCACAGAATTGTGTGAAGTTCATGGAGGAAGTGAGGCAGAAAGACAGACCCCAGGATAAGAGAGACTCTTCTGCGGGGCTGAGTTTGTAGTGGGAAAGGTTAAAAATATTGCTTATTGAGTTGTGGTTGTTGTAGTATCCTCAGGTATGAAGTGATTTAGATAATTTATTGTCCTTTCTTTTTCGTAGGAAGTGGAAGTGTGTTTTATAGATTTCTTGTCTAGTACATGTAAAGTCTCATTCGATGGGAATCTTACGTGGATGCCTGATTATTGATGAGCGTTTCAAGTTCAGAGAGTTCATTTTTAATCATTTTTTGTTTATTGTAAAGGATTTTGATCAAGTGGTTCCTAGTTTCTTAGAGAGTGTGTGGCATAGATTCTCACTGTAGTCATAATAGTATGGGGACCCACAGTTGGGTCCCGACCCATAGGTTGGGAATCCCTGGTATAGACACTCCATGAGTTTTTGTCTACAAAACTCTCTGATTAAGATGTAGCCTGTATTTTAATTGTGTTATGCTTAGTCCAGGCCTTAAATGTGATCTGAATTTAAGCCTGCATAATTTGAAATGGATTTCCTTTAAGTCAACATTCACACCAATACATGGAAGAAGATTTTTTACTCTGCACAGCTTTAGCTGCCAATGGAGAGTCAAGATAACTGCATTAAAATGAAAAACTCACAAAAACATTGTTAGATAGTAGTACTTAAACACAACTGAGGTTCAGAGCATGGACTCATATCGGAGAAAGGAGTCTTGGATTTATTCTTGCCTCTGCCAGTGGCCTGTGTGTACCCCTGGGTAAGTCACTTCATCTCTATGTTCCCTCTTTCCAATCTCACCTTTTAGCTTCTCTATTTAAACTATAAGCAGTTCAGTACAGATACCCTTTCTCAATCTGTTTTTGCAACGAATAGCATATCGGGGTACTGATCTTAGGTTAGTATCTCCAGGTCAAATACAAATAATTGTTAAAAGTAATAACAAAATGAGCATAGCCTCAAAATTATTGACTAGATTGTTAAAAATTAGTTGAGCACTATTTATTTAAATTAGCCACTAATCCCAGGAAATTCCCTATATTGGAATTGTTGCTGTTTTTCACTGGAAAGGAAAATAACTTTATATAAGGAAGTTTATTTCATAGATTATGTAGTTTCTATTAGCTTAGAAGTAATACCCCATAAATGCTGCCCCCCCCTCCAAAAAAAAACCTCATCAAATGTATTTTCTCTGAAAAACATGATTTAATTCATAATTGTTTTGTTGCACTGTCCTCAGTTTACAAGTACTTTAGCACAGGGAACATATCCTGCTAATGTTGCTGCACTATGTATAGCACCAAGAGGCCCCAGGAACTGCTGTACTATAACTAATAACATTCCCTTCTTTTGATATGTTGAATGGTAGAGGAAGGCCCATTGGCAAACTGTATTTTATTGGAGGGACTTTGTTTTAATTTGCATTCCTCTTTAGATAAGGCATTTCACAAAGAGGGGACCATTAATAAAAAGGAGCCTTATTATTCTTTTATGAAGGCAAAGACTATAAGCCCTTAAATCCACAAACTCATTTCCACGTTAGCAGCTGTTTAAACAAACAGCAAGCGACTTCTACAACAGGTAGTCAGCTGCTGGATTACATGCCTTCACTGGTGTTTTGTCAAGGATAACACTTTAGTCACACCATGCTCACTTCTATTAGTGTCATGTCTACACATCTAAACATACTCATGAACACATCATACCTGCCAGATAAAGAGTCTGTCATATCAGCTTGCAAGTCAATTAAATCCAAAATTCTTTAATCAAATAAACTTATTTTAGTAGATTTTTCAGGCTGAAGGTCCATTTTTCTTTACCACATTGTTCATACCGGCTATGTCTACACTAGCCAAAAACTTCGAAATGGCCATGCAAATGGCCATTTCGAAGTTTACTAATGAAGCACTGAAATACATATTCAGCACCTCATTAGCATGTGGGTGGCCGCGGCACTTCAAAATTGACATGGCTCGCCACCGTGCGGCTCGTCCAGATGGGGCTCCTTTTCGAAAGGACCCCGCTTACTTCGAAGTCCCCTTATTCCCATCTGCTCATAGGAATAAGGGGATTTCGAAGTTGCAGGGGTCCTTTTGAAAAGGAGCCCCGTCTGGACGAGCCATGCGGCAGCGAGCCGCATCAATTTCAAAGTGCCACGGCCTCCCGCATGCTAATGAGGCGCTGAATATGTATGTCAGCACTTCATTAGTAAACTTCGAAATGGCCATTTGCATAGCCATTTCGAAGTTTTTGGCTAGTGTAGACACAGCCACCATGATGAAACATGGAAACTTCTTTGTTTGCATCTGTGGATGATGTTCATTTTCATGGCAGACACGCTGAATGTTCACCCCAGAGAAACTAGATGTTATTAAGAACTCCTTCGCAGGAGGCTAGAACTAAATGAGAGTTCAAAGAAGATGAGCACATACTAAAGAAGAGTTTTGCAGTTATAAATAGCACGGGTTTTTTTCTTCCCCACACTTAAACCGTGTACGCTGCATGTTTGTTTTTTGATGATACTTTTTTCGACATTCCAAGGTTGAAATAAGTAAAGTTGAAAAATCACATTCACACAGTCACAGCATTGTCAAATGGATCATTCGCACTACCTGGGCATGATGGGAACTGATAACAACTCTGCTTTGTTCACATGCATTAATATTCAATCTTGAAAGCTGGGGGAGGGTTGATTAAAGTCATTCACAGAGCTGGAGGTATTATTTTGAGGGAAAACACCTCTTACCTTGGTTCTTCATCCACAGCAGTCTTTGCATTTTCATCCATGGCTTTGGATTTGTTTGGTTTTTTTTTCCCCCAGAAAAAAAGTGCAAGTTTAGACAAGCCCTTAGAGTTGAGTTGTAAATATCATAGAATAATAGAATCTGAGTTTGTTGAGCTCAAATCCCAGTAGGTATATGATGGAGGTGGATTGAATAAATTTGGCTATATTTGATCTTACCCAAGGAACTCAAAGAACAGCTGTGAAAAATACACCCATCGTACTGTAGCAATCAACTATACATTCTCAGCTACAATCAGTCACATACGTACTGCTGCACAATAGCTTCTAGAATGAAATATTAATTTCAATAAAACCAAATACCTGGTGCTTTCACTGAAAGGAATCTTGCAATCTGCTCTGAGTAAGGAAAAGTAAAGAGAAGTAAATCCGACCAGCAATCTCTCCTGGAGCACAGCAGGGATAAACTTTATCACTTGTTGGGTGTGCCATCACTACAGACTGGATCAATGAGCAGCAATCAATCCAGCAGTGGTCAACTTATCATGTCTACTGAACACTCTCCCATAGATTCTGCTACTCCACCAGAATTAGAAGAGTAAGCGCCGTCTATAGGACAGCGTCAGCTTTTGACTTATAGTGAAAACACTGCATTAAGCAGACCTAAGTACATCAACTTCAGCCATGTTATTCACATAGCTGAAGTTACATAACAGGTTGACAGCTCATGACAGTGTAGACAAGACCTTTGACGTAAAAGGTGCAGTTTTCTCTTGCTCTCCTCCTGCTCCAGGGAGAAAGTAAACTACACAAGCTCAGTTCCTGGTGTAGCTTTCTTCCCCATCTGTAGTGCCTGGCATGCAGCAGGTAAGGCCAGCTCAAAGCACTTATCCACTCCCTATCCATTTGCATGGACTGAGAAGCCATGGCTTGGCAGCAACTCTTTTCTCTCCCTATATTGCTCCTTGAAGTAGAGGTAACAGTCATAGCAAAGTAAAAGGACCTACTTACACCACGTGCTAGCAAGTAGCCACGTTGAGTGCTTACAGGGATATTTATCTAAGAAGGGGAGAATATCTACCACCGCAATCCTAAATAAGTTACTGGCCTGCAACATTTAGGATTTGCCTGTGATTCTCATTTGAATAAAACACTTAGCTTAACACAGCATTTCTCATGTTCAAACATTTGCTAATTTATCCAAATTAAAATACAGCAGATGGTAAGAGAACCAATGATAAAGATGACCAATTTGCCCCAGCAGGCAGATTTTTCTCATGTTCTTTAACCATGAAGGGCCAAATTGTGAAATCTTTATGCATTTGTGTGAACTCCTACTGAAATCATTGATACATCTGACAAAAATAGGTCTTTGGCCATGAAAGCTTATACTCCAATAAATCTGTTAGTCTATAAGGTGCCACGGGATTTCTCACTGTTTTGTAAAATCATTCAATTGATACTCATGAGTAAGTGCTCACTGCAATCTAGCCCTAAGCACAAAAGATCTAGTAGACAACAGAAAATATATGTTTCCTAATAGACTGACTTTTATAGTTCCTGCTCATTTCTTTCATGAGCGTAAAATCCCAGGCCAACACTAAATTTTCTTCTTAATTACAAGTTTCTTCTAGTTGAGGCTGCAGTTTCCTAAATTAGAGTCCCAGCTGGGTCTGGTCAGGATATGGGCTACTGTCGTCATCCATGAGGATGTGGGTCATCTAGCCATGGTTCATCTCTCTGTCAATGGAGGATAAATATTTAGATGTTTTGCTTCAAAAGATCTCTTTAGAGAGATGAAAACAACCTTTACCAGAATTTACTCCACAGGAATTTAGAGCCCACATAGTTACTGTGAGCTCCAAATGGCTGTGGCATTAGCTTTTTTCTAAAAGCAGATCCTGACTAGATGATGCAGCTGGTTTTAACTGCTATTTCTCCACCCAGTTTCTCTCATGACATGATTTTGAGAAGAGCCAGACAAAAGAACAACAAGAATATGTTTTCTAAAATCCAGATAAAATGACTCACAAATGAGCCCTTAGGTCTTTATTAAATTTCAGACTTGTAATAGGTGAATCTGCAGCTGTTCTAGAGTTTGGCAGTATGTTTGTAGATACACTGAGCACATTGGCTGAGAATCACAAAAATCACATTCTCACCTCACAGTGGTTTAATTCTATTGACTTAAAAAAATCAGAACTATTGAATATTGTCACACACTGTAGCAAAGAGCTTTTTCTCAAATCAGAATTATATTTAAAAGTTGAGTGTTAAACAATATCATCTATTTCACATGCCTATATCTTTTTGGAAGATGACAATCGTGCCTATACATGAGGCAGTTTATGTTTGTCTGATTGTCATTTTATATTTACTGTAATCAAATGGGGCACAACTGACTAATGATAGAACATCCCTTCCCAGTGAAGATGCACTGAATAGCCTACAGGAAGAAACAACACAGCTGCAAGTGTGTGAGACAGGTGGAAATGACGGGAACGTCCTCGTATATGAGTAACATTTGATTGTACCAGAGTGAACTTAGGCATCTAAGGCCAGATTTTAGAATTTGCAGCCCCAATGGGCTGTGTGCCACTCCCTATACTGGGAACAAAGCTAGTTAAGCAAGTAAGAAAGGGATATTCAAAAGCCAGACAGCTTTCTGAGGCACACTTGCAGTCTTTTGTGCAGGTACTGTGCTTTTTTCTCCCGCCTCCCCCATACCCCCAAACACTGCTTGTGGCTGCAGCCTCTGACAGGTCAGGTCTTAGGTGTACTCACAGCATGCCTAGACCTAAAGGATGGACCCCATGAAAGAGATGTGTGTTCCTGCCAAGGGAGCCTCCAGAATTTGGCTTCAGGTAGGCTCCAAGCAGCTCCTCAGCTGTAGGAAAGCAAATACTGACCAGCAAAAACTTAGGCGCACCAGAGACTTGGGAACCTATAAGAGGTTAGTGGGCATCTAAGATGGAGCTCTGAAAACATCAGTGGCAAATACACAATAGCCTTAGGCTCATATCTGGCCCTTTAAGTACTTGAGTCACTTTAAAAATATGGCACCCTAATTCCCATCGAAAGCAATGGGATTAACAACCAGATTTTAAAAGTGAGTAAAGATGCAAATAGGTCCTTAGAAGGGTTTTTCTTAAAGCACTCAGACACCAAGCTCTTACTGATACCCAGTGAGAGAGAGGCTCTTAAACTCCTGAATCACTTTTGAAAATGAGACATTAAGTCTCACAATACCAAACTCAGCAGTGCTTCAATATTGTTAACAATCTAAGGCTACATTTGCACTACAGCCCAGACTGATGATCTGAGATCAATTCACCAGTGGTCAATTTAGTGGGTCTAATGAGAAGACTGCTCTTCTGTTGAACCTGTTACTCTGTGCAGGACGGGAAGGGTAAGAAAAGTCAATAGGAGAGTTTATCCTGTCAACCCCTTCATAGTGTAGACCCCATGGTAACTCAATGTAAGGTATGCCTACTCCAGCTACGTTATTCATGTAGCTGGCACTGCATATCTTAAGTTGACTTTCTGCAGTAGTATGTATGTAGCCGAAGTGGTAAATATGCCTGAAAATTTTACCAATCCTATTTAAGTCTTACCAGCAAACAATGTAGGATATCACAGGTGAGAAACAAACTTTTCCAGTTCCTGTTCTGAATTGGGGAAGCTGTTCTACAAACCAATTAGGTCGTTCCCAAGACCATGACTACACGTCTCTACATTTTTCAAGCTACAGCGAGGGCTGGTGGTAAATAATGACTTTGCAGTTGAAACAATGCACAAATGTGAGACTAAAATTGTGATAATTGCCAGTGGAATCAGTGTCACAGATTTCAGAACAAATGAAAAACAGGGACAATACTTGATAAAGGACTTTGTACTTTCAGTACCTGGTAAGTTTGAGAGTTTTCCACAGCAGTACATGGCCAGTTCTGCTTTAAATAATGTAAAATCATTAACTACTTTGAGCATATGCGGTACTACTGTTTCTTTTTTTTTTTCTTTTTGGTATATTTTTTATATACTACTTTTACCAGTAGACCTGTGCTTCTGCCCTCTTGTGGATTTGAAATGTAAGAAATGCAGTAAATATAAATCAACTGTGTTTAAGTATCAATAAATATTTCATGGTGTTTAATTGTAATTAAGGAAAACAAAATGAAATTAATGTGCACCATGGCTTTGCTGTATTTATTTGCCTAAAATATTGTGAACTCTCGAGTTTTTTTAAAGACACAGATTAGTCAAATTGGCATAATTCAGCAAAAAATGAAAATACGGTCTTCATTTTTGAGCCAAGTCAATTCTCAGGCAGTCGCTCTTCCAATTCTGACTGCTTCAGGAAGCCAGAAATAAAAACAAAGATGACACATATGCAATATCATTTATTTATTCCTGAGGCTCTTAAAGCCCTGGGAAACTTTTCTAAGGTCATTAAAGCTATGCCTACGATACAGCAACCTGTTGACAAGTTTCTGTCGGAAGATATCTTCCGACAAAACTTCTTTTGACAGATTGCAGACAGTCTGCCAAGGGGCTTTGAAAGAGTGATCCACTCTGTTTACAGAGAGTGGATGGACTGCCTGGCCACTCTCTCGACAGCCTAGCCAACTGGAAGCACAGCAGGCAGGGCTACCCGGTGTCCTGGGAGCCATGTCTGGTGGCAGAGGGCCCCCTGGAATGTCCAGACCAGCTTTCTGTTGACAGAATCTGTTGACAGAGGTGGTCTGCCTCGTGGAGGAGTGGCAGAATCCTATTGACAGAAGTGCCACGTTATGTTGATTTACTGTTGACAGAACACCTGGGGAATGTGGATGCTCCATGGGTTTTTGTCAACAAAACTCTCTAGTGTAGGCATAGCCTAAGGGCTCAGAGTCTTCCACAACCTAATCTGGCATTTAATATATAGTCTGTGTCTTGAAGCTAGTTGCATGTGCAGAAGAAGAAGAAAACGGCAAAGATGGATACAAAGAGATTGGTCCCTATACTAGTAAGAGCCAGGAGGATCAGGCCTATGTCAAGACACAAGCTGGAATTCTGAAAACAATGCCAGACAATCTGAAACCTGGGCTTGATTATTAACAACAATATCAGTACAAGGTGTAGCTGTTCAGAGTCGTTAACACTATCTTGGCCATCTTTATTTTATTTCTGTTAAACATAACAGATGGTCCCATCACTTTAAAATGCTGAGTGCAAGTAACCCCTTCCATCAGGAATATCAGGGTGAGTGAGCAGAACATACAGGTTCCTCACATTGTATTGTGTATATTTTTATGTGTACCAAGTGTATTTTATCAAAATCCCACACTGTCCAAGGTGCTGATAACACCTTTTGAGAGATGTAATATCAGTATTATATAAACTCTGTCCTTTTTTTCTGGAAAAAGGAGGTGCACAGGATCTGTTGCAGAAGTGGACAGCAGTCTTCCAAAGGGCCGAGTATAGACTTTTGTTACGCATCCTTACTAACAGAGGGTTTTGATGCACTACCGTTATTTCACTAGCTATTTCTAAAGTTAAGAAACACTTGAAGCATTTACGTCTTATTGATTTTCAATGGGACTTAGGTGCATTTGTCAATTAGGCCTTTTTTTTTAAATGGTCTTTGAATCCACTAATACATGAAGAACAACTGTCCAATGGCTGTTTCTCTGTTTTGCAATGGGTCTGAGTAAGTCCAATTCTTAGAGCTTTTTAAAAGAAATATAGAAAAGTTCCGTGTGAGGTTACTAACTTCAGTGGCCTATTCTACTTTTGTTTGCACCAGTGTAAAGCAAACTGACACCAAAGAGTTAGTTATAGACATGTACTGAAAATATAAGCAGAATTAAGCCCAGAGTTTTAAAACGACAGTCACCAATTAATTCATAGTGAAGTCTTCCAAGTATGTTAGCTCACTACGCTTAAAAAATGAAGTTTCTTAGTCTTCTACATGCAAATCCCATTGCAGTCAATGTGTTTATTTTCATTCCTATTTCTACTAGATGCACATTGAAAAATGTTATGTATATCTAGGTTTCACAGAAGCTTTGTCTCATTTGGATTCCACCCACTGAGAGATACAGATGTCCTAAAATCTCTTTTCTCTGCCTCATTCCTTTCTTTTCAACATTCAGTGAGGTCTTATTTGTTAAATTCATGGCAAACTGCTACAATCTGACATTAGGATCAAAACTGGTAATTTGTTCACCCTCTTTAAGCTCCATTTATTGTCAGTAATGGCTGTTTAGGATCATTTGGGTCTATAAATAAAAATCTTAAGTGCTGCTGTGCAGATGTTGTTGTTTCCCTTTTTTATGGATCTCTAGATACCAAATACTGTCCATTGGACATGATGATGTACAAAGCAGCTATCCATAGCTTGTTTTTGGCAGTAATATCAATTCATAAACCACAGTTCTGCTTCTGTTCCACCTTTAATGGTTTTTGGGTTAAGTCTTGAAATGTCACCTCATTAATAAATGTTTTATTAAATGATTTCTACAGTCTACATCATGTTTCACTAACTTTTTCTTTAGAATGTTTTTGAAGGTATGGGGGGTAACTTCTTAACAGATGAAGCTGTAACAAACTGCAATACAGACTATCAGAACACGTAAGATTCATGCAAAGAACATCGCAAGCTAGGTTAATACTTGAATTTAAGGTTAGTATAAAGTAAACCATAAACTTCCATATAATCAGTTGCACTTAATCAAGTATTCATAAATGGAACCACATCAGGAAGTGTCACTAATGTCTCATTGTCCCAGTTTGCAAAACAGCACCTGCCTTAGAAGTGGAGAGCACATTTGTTTGTAGTTAGCTGACTGACAAATGGGAAAGCCAGAAGGTTTGGCAGCAGAATCAAAGACTTCAGACTTTAATTATGTTTTATGTACTAAACGTATTTTTACTAAATTTGCTAATTTTTATAACATGAGGCTGGGTGGCCTCAAGGAGCAAGCACTGAATTGGGAGATGTGTTTTACCTGAGTTCTAATCTGGGCTCTGCTACTGATGCACTGGGTAATATTGGACAAATCGCTTTAGCTCTGCCTTACTTTCCTCACTTGGTCAACAGCACATGCTAAAATGATGAAACTGGATAACAAAACAAAAAGCATACAGCACTAAACAGTGCCCAGAGGACCAATGAGCCTTTAGGTGGTGTGTTTTTGATCTTTTCTCAAACATGAAGGCTAAAAGTTGACTTAAAGAAAGCCAAGATTCTCACGGAATTACATGGGCCTCTAAGAAAAAGTGAGACACCAAAAAAGTGAGAGACTTGTGGTAAAATCACAACAGTGGGGAAGACTTCCTCTATAAAATGGGATTGACATATATTTATCCACCTCCACATAATAATTTTGGTTCAACATCTGAAAATAGGGTGACCGTATTTTCCCAAAGGAAAAACAGGACCCTGCAAAGGGCCAGTCCAAGCAAAGCGCCACTTCCAGCCCTGTCTGCGTCCTCCTCAGGTGGGGCTGACCCCAAATCCCCTTTCCTCCCTACTGCATGGGTCCATTCTGAGATCCCTGCCTGCTTGAAACTGACTTGAGATGCCCCTCTATCATCTGCCTTCTTCAGACCAGCTCGAGCCCCAACCCGGTACTCCTTACATGCCCAATTATGTAAGTCTGGCCCATCCTGAGTCACTCTCCCAAGCCCTCCCTCCTGCACAGAGCTGGCATTGCTGCTTGCCCCTTTGTCCCCTGCATATCGTTCCATATACTGCTATGAGTTGTATTACACCCTTTTTTTTCTTTTGCAAAACTGAGCATTTGTCAGCAGTTGGCCAAAGCAAAATTGGACAAATGCACAGTTTTGCCAAAAAAAAAAAAAAAAAAATCAGGACAGTTGGGATTGACCTTAAAAATAGGGATGTCCCAAACAAAACAGCACATATGATCACCCTAGAAATTGCCTATAAAGACTAAGTGTTATGATGATTTGTGATTACAACGTATTACCTCATAGTAGAATATCGTACATCTCATTGTTATGCTGCTTTCTAAACATGGCCCCACTGGCTATGAGGGTACTACTCAATTCTCTGAAGAAACAGGTGTTATCACTAAGGCGCCGGTTGAGGAAATGCACTATAGCATGTCTTCAGGTTCACTGAAGTCAGTGTGACTTCGGTACACTGGGGCTGTGAAGCATGTGCATGTATAGAGCCCTGTGCAGGTAAAAAATGTGTATCCATATCTGCATGAGTTGTAGCTATCCTCATTGACATCTGCATATACAGATAACCAGGGCTGTAATGCAGATATATGCACATTTGCAGGGCTCTAAATAGAAAATGTATGTCCACATCTGCAAAAATGCGCCACACACATCTGCATTAACATCCCCAGGTGCAGCTACCCACACTACAAAGCAGACACCCGTGGACTTGCAGGGCTCTATGCAAGAGTGCCATCATGAACTGGAGCTTGAGGATCAGCGTTCAACATCCTCACTTTGCAGAGCAGGGGCAGATGCTGTAAAGGACTACATGATGTGAACTGGGGTTTTTAGAAGACACCCCACTCCTCATTACTACAGTACGAACAAGAAAAAAACACACTTCCTCTGCAATAATAACATCTCTCCTTTAAGTGAAGAAAGATAGCTCCTAATCCACCAGCCTCCCACTGCCTTTCATCTTGCAGCTCCAATAAATCATGCTTTCAGCCACTTCTCTTTACATCTTTATTTTCATCACATTTACGTACGCTACAGGGTTTTTGCGCTGTTCTATCCTGGGCTCGTTGTGAGACATTAATACAGCTTTAACAAGGTGCATGGAGTGGAACATTTTGGGCTATAGCACCAATGAAAACAGATGGGAAAGCAGAGCCACGTGTGACTCAAAAAATGAAGAAATGTGGATCTTTCCAATTAATCACGAGATGCTGCTGACAAATAAGTGACAGTAATTGATAGAGACCTTTGAGAAGCAGTCTGTAACTACTGCACTCTGGGAAAACTTTCTTTCATTTGTGTGCCACATTAGTATCAAATAACTGCCTTGTTTAATTGCTGCCCATCCTTGCTTTATGAAATAACCATGTCAACAACAAGCCCAACACTAAGTTTATCATCACTGATAAAGTTGCACATGACACAAAAATGGTGGAGTGGTAACTATAATTTTTAATATGGCTAAATATAAATGCATATCTTTGGAAAAAAAGAACGTGCCCCAAACAGCCGCTATTCTTGGAAGCACTGGCTTACGACTGGGAGCCATGGTCGAACATGAGCTCTCACTGTGGTCAAAAGAGCAAATGTGATCTCAGAATGAATAAACTGGGCAACCTCAAGTAGATGACGCCCATTGCTAGAATACGGTTCTGTTGCCTCAGAATCAAAAAGGATGTGAGCAAATTTGAGAAGGTTCAGAGAAGAGCTACGAGAATGATCAAAGGATTAGAAAGCACGCCCTATAGAGACAGCTCAAAGAAGTGCAGTCTATTTTGCTTAAAGGTTAACAAAGAAAAAATTAAGGAGTGACTTGATTACAGCTTGTAGGTACCTATGTGGGGAACACATATTTAATAAATCAGAGAAGGGTATAACACGATCCAATGCCTGGGAGTTGAACCTAGACAAACTGCGACTGGAGATAAGATATATAATTTTTAAAAGAGAGAGTAATTAACCTTTGGAACAATTTGACAAAAGTTGAAGAGGACTGTCCATCATCAGGCCTGCTGTTCAGCAGATGAGGAAGACACAAAAGGCAGCAACTGCCCTGGTGCCTAATGATTTGAAAGGGCTCAGGACTCCTGGACACTTGTGCAGCAGTTATGGCGGCTGGACTTCTGGCCCTTTAAATCACTTCCAGGGTCCCACATGGTATATTGTAGGTCATGCTGAGGGCTGCCCGAGGGAGTCTAGCCTCCATCTGCCTCTTCCACCTGAGGCCCCTCCCCACCATCCCTTTGCCCATGGGTCCAGCAAGTCTATCCACCCTACTGCCCATTATGGAAAATTTTAACTCAACATTGGATGTTTTTCTGAAAGATGTACTCTAGGAGCCATTCTATGGCCTGCATTGCATAGGTCAGACTAGATGATCACAAGGGTTCCTTCTGAGCCTTACAATCTTACACTGAATTCTCTCTCCTGTAGGCAGTGGCTGGTCCATCAGGCTGCTGGAAGTTTCCTGCCAGGAGTCATCATGGGTACAACGGACTGTTACTACTACAGTTGCAACCACTCCTTTCCCCAGCCCTGATGTCGATCTGTGACCATCAGGCTTTTAATGATCAAGTACAGAAAACTAATGAACAATAACCTTTTACTGAACTTCCCATTTGCTTTCTTAGCCTCTTTCTGCTACAACAAACAGGTGTGCACAGCTGCAAAACAGGGGGAGAGCAAATTAAACGAGGGAGTAATAGTGCTGACAAACTGTGACTAAAAAGAAAGACACAGAGTCCTACAACTCTTCCCTTGTGTTATTCTATTACACAGTAGCACAACTGTCCTGGCATGTGATGTTAGTGGGACAAAGTAATTGAAATACACACATTTACAGTCAGAAGAAAACATTCAACAGGCCGTAGGTTAGAGTACACAATCATATTTAGCACTCAAACAGCTCTTTATCTCAGTGACGCTCCAACCACTTCATAAAGAACTCGCTCACTACTCCGACCTTGCAATGGAGAAAACTGAATCACAGGATGACTCATGCCCTGGGCTATGGCTACATTGTACTTGCTAAGTTGGAATGCATTATTCTGAGTGTGGTATTCATGAGAGGGGCAGTGGAAACATTGAAGTAGCTGCTTATTTCAAACTTCAGTGCAAGTTGGATGGCACCGAGTTCAGAATAAGTTATTTTGAGTTATGGCTATAGTGTAGTGATAGTCCCGGTGTATAGATATGCTGGGCCCTCACATTCTTCACTGGTTTGAATAGGATCTGTGGGGGTCTCAGGACCTCTGTGAACTGCAATTATAATTGGCCTCCCCAAAGCCATCTGTGAGTCAGCAGCAAAGCTGAGAATAAGTCCAAGGGGCAAATTCACCACTGCCCTGCACCAAATTAGAATGGTAGGATTTATGCCCCCCTTTGTACAGGTATAAATAGATACAAGTAAAATAAATAAGGATGAAGAAGAACAGTATCAATACTGTGATGTTGTAAAAATTACCCTGCCCCCTTTTGATTTCACATGCAACCCTTCTCTTGGTACAATTACAGATGTACAACGGCAGACTGACATCTCCTCTTCATACAAATGAAATCAGTCTGCCGTTCTGCAGCTGTTATTTCACTATTATATATGAATGGTGCAAAGATTACCTACCATCACTTGCCATCTACCCGGAGACTGTAAATCCCACATAGGTATGCTGTGTGGCAGTGGTTTTGAGGAGGAAGAGGAGCAGTATCCTCTTCACAGTTTCAGTGGGCTTAGTTTCCTTCTTTCCAGTACATCTTGCTTGGGTTAAATACAGCATGAAGGTTCTTATGTTACTCATGCAAGAGTTATCTCGGTAAAGGATTCCAAAACCCTAGGTTTAGGACAGCAGGGCCCCTGCAAAGCAAGATGCATGCAGCCTCAGGCAGACTTCCATGACCCACATAACATGACTGGAAGAAACAGGGACTTTGCAGCTGGGCAGATCAAGGACAGTGGCCTTTAAGGAAACAGAGGAAAAGCGAGCAGCTGGAAAATGAGGTTGAGTGAACTTGTCACTACAGATGAATCAAAAGTGTTTCATAAGTGAAAAGGGGGGAGCAGGAAGAGCTTTGGAAATTAAAAGAACGCAGGCCCCAGCATAGTTTGTCTTTCAAGGTTTGTCCCTAGTTGTTTTCTCTCTCTCTCGCTCTCTCCCACACACACACAGCACAAGCCCTTTACTGTGCTCAGTAGAACTTCTGCCTCTCCCCATGGCCCTTTTTTGTCTTCTCCCTCCATGTTGTTCCTGCTGTAATATTCAGGTCTCAACCCTTTGTTCTCTGGCTCCCATCTTTTGTGTTTAGATCTTCCTCCAAGAAATCTGGAACGATGCACTCATCTGTTTTCCTTCCAAGTCCAAGAACAAAAGCACTAAATGAATGCTGCCTTCCCTGCTGCCTTCCCAACTTGAACCAACATGTTTTGCAGTGTTTATGGAAGCTTTTCTCCTGAGACACCTGCCAGAGCTCTTACTGTTGTGATCAAGCACTGCTGCTGATTCCTGACCTCATAAAATGTTACAGATACTGGAAGAACCAAACTTTTTTTGCTTTATGGGGGGAAAAATTACATTCACGTCACACACATCTGTTTCACCATCAACTGGTGTTTGAACTGTCAGAAAAGTGGCATTCCCCAATGACTTTGACTGGTTACATTTCAAAGTCTTGATAGTTATCTTACAGATTAAATAATTGATCATTTACTTGTTATGTGATAATCTATTTTACTAAACTGAGGCTTTTAGACCCGTTGCATAAATACATGCAGTGAGCAGCCTCTTTTCACATTCATTCTTTCATTCCAACACAGCAGGCTGTACACTGGTTGAAATCTTCAATCCATTCAAGAAACCACCACAATTCAAGAAAGTGCTTCAACAGGTGCTAGGCCAATGGGACTTAAGCACATGCTTGAGTGAGTGCTTGGTTGGATTGGGAATTTTGCAGGAATCCCACAAGGTAATAAAAGACACAGTGCTGCTCTGTGCCAAGCTTACAGGGCTGAGGCTGTTAGGACGTGAAATTGCTCTGGAATCCTGGGTGGGAAAAGGAGCTCAGACCTGAACAGGTACCTTACAATTTTATAGACCTGCAGCCTGAGCCCCCAAGAGCTGAGTCAACTGGCATGGGCAAGCCACCTTGTTTTATCGCTGTGTGGACATACCCTCATAATACAGTAACCCATTTTAAACAGTCTCTCTGACTGGGTCTACACAGAGCCACTCTCCCGGCAGCTCCATGCTAATGAGTAGCCTCACAATTATGAATAGCTGCTCATTAGCATGGTCCCATGGTTCACTAGCACAGCTGGGTGAGATCTTGCTCTCGGCAGAGGGAGTGCCGGCAGTAAAGAGGCCGTGTGGGAGAGCCCCCGCTGGCAAAAAAAATTCAGGCATAAGGGGCTGGCGCCAGAGGGGCTTTTTTGCCAGCAGAGGAACATCCACACGGCCTCTTTATTCCCAGCACCTCACTCTGCTGAGAGCGAGATCTCGCACGGCTATGCTAATGAGCAGCCATTTGCAATTGTGAGGCTGCTCATCAGCATGGAGCTGCCGGGAGAGTGGCTCTGTGTAGACCCAGCCTCTGTGTGGGAGTGTATTACACCAATGATCTGGACCTGTGCTAGGTGCCTTTAGGTCTCTGGGTGGAGTACAAGGTGCTGGTAACAAATCCTCAGTGGTCCATGACTTGGCGTTTTGGAGAGGTCTCCATGCTATATTATCACATTTGAGATCAGAAGAAGCACTTGTGCTTGGTCCTCTTCCCTCGCATTATAAAAGAGAAGAAGCAGTAGGATAAAAGCATTGGCTGTGGGATTCAGTTACCATTTTTTGTGTGAACAGGAAAAGGACTAACCAGAGTACATACTGAAAAAAAACTGTTAATGATTATATGAAAAATATTTACAAAGTTGTAGAAAAAAATCCTATTTATTAATTACAGATATTTTGTTAGGAAATAATGGTGGTAATTCTGAACCATATCATCTATGGGCAAATGTAGCCGTTTTAATGTTATCCAGGGGGATTTTAGTGTATTGGGGCTATTTTATTCATTATTCTGTAATATTATTTAAAATCCTCTTCTGAATAGTGCTCCCAGATTATGTGAATCATTAGGCATTTATCAGATTCAGGAATCAGATATATGTATGAAACTGAATTAAGAAATCTAAAGAGGTGGGTAAAGAACCTAAGACCATTAACTTTCAACGGGACTTCAGATCTAAAGTCATTTTAGTTACTGTTAAAAAGTTTACCCTATAGTGTATATTGCATAGTATGCATTGCAGACTATTGAGAGTTGTATTATGCTAGGCCCCAGCCAAAACCTTGAACCCATTGTGCTAACCACTATTCACACATACTGAGTATGAGTCACCAGTGTGACATGACTGCAAACAACAGCAAACACGACTCTGGGAAACATTAACAGGAGTGTTGTGAGCAAGACACAAGTAGTAATTCTTCCACTCTGTTCTGCATGGATTAATCCTTAATTGGAGTACTGTGTCCATTTCTGGGCACCACATATTAGGAAAGATGTGGAGAAACTGGAGAGGGTCCAGAGAAGAGCTATAAAATGATTAAAGGTCTAGAAAATATGACCTATGAGAGAAAATTGAAAGAATTGGGTTTGTTTAGTTTGGAAAAGAGAAGGCTGAGATGAGACATGATAGCAGCTTTCAAGTATTTACAAGGTTGTTGCAAGGAGGAGGCTGAAAAATTATTTTCTTGGGCCTATGATGATAGGAGAAGAAGCAATGGGCTTACATTGCAGCAAGCGGGGTTTAGGTTGGACATTAGAAAAAAAGTCCTAACTGTCAGGGTGATTAGGTACTGGAATAAATTGCCTAGGGCAGTTGTAGAATCTCCATCATTGGAAATATTTAAGAACAGATTGGATAAATATCTAACAGGATTGATAGAGATGGTGCTTGGTCCTGCCATGAGGGCAGGGGATTGGACTTGAGGACTTCTTGTGGTCCCTTCCAGTTCTAGTGTTCTATGATTCTATGAAGTAAGATACCCTCCCCATCCCCAGAGAATTTACAATCTAAATTGATCAAACTGACAAAGGAAGGATTATCATCTCCATTTTACAGATTAAAAAATTGAGGCACAGAGAGATTAAATGACTGGGCCAAGATCTCACAGGAAATTTGAGACAGAGCTAGGAACTGACCTAACATCCCTACATGAAAATCCAATGCCTTAACTTCAAGGCCAACCTCCCTCACAAGAGTATTATAACTATTTGAAAAATTGATCATGGGGAATTGAACATGGGGATGTCGCAGTTTCATTTTTATATGGTACAGCTCACTTACCAGGCCAAATTCTGTCCTAATCTACAGAAGGGTAATTAAGTTTCTCTCTGTCCTGAAAGGTTTTTTTTAAACTCCCCCCCCCCACACTTTTTTTTTAAACATCATCAAACCCCTGCCAAGTAGTCTGCACATGCACACGGCTTGAGTGCACTTACTGCCAAGGAGCATGACATTCTCTGTGATGCTGGGCCATCAAAAAGGCACGAAGTGAAGTTTGGATGTGACTGTAACTCAGCCAGTGTTTACGCAGAAGAAACAATAATCTTCTTGTTATGGAGATCATTAATGAAACATCAGAACTGATCTGCAAATGCTACCACATTGTGAGCCAGCTGGAAAAGCAGCCTTGTGTAATGTGAGTATGTTGAATAACTTATGAACTGGGGGGAAAAATGTTTGAGTTTTCAAGGACTATTTATTTTCTAACTCAAGCTGAATGAATAATCCAAAATGAATAATGTATTTGATTAATTTAGCTTATTTTTCTTCTCCAAGTTTGTCTGTCTGGGGACCCTCACATGTATTTGTAATTCTAATTTATTTGACAAATATCTTTTAAAAATCTTATATTACAAGATGAATCTCAAATATTTGAAACCCAAGTTGTGCTTCTTATTTCTGAGTGGTCATATAAATCACATGGTATTACTTCTGTTGTTTGATTGGATGAGGTAAAGAAAGTACTTCTGGAGTAAATATATATGACTGAGTATCAAAATTTTGTTTGCTTACACACACAGTCATGCTGCAACTTTGAAATTTGTTGTTAATTTATTGTTAACTTTTTCAATAGGTTGAAAAGTGTTCATTCAATTGTTTGTAATACACAAACACATGGTTCAATGAATTCATTATGACGTTCTTATAACTATTTCCATGATTTGTCCCAGTCTAATTGCACATTTTCAATGCAAATAAATATACAAATAGAACAAAACCAATTTTCCTCAAAATTTACTCCCAGCTTCTTCATTCTGTAGTTGTATTTCATTACAGGAAAAAATCCATAGACAAACGCAACATTGGGGAGGACATTTCATTTATAGTGAAACAAAAAACCTTTCAATTCTCTTCTTACAACGATCACCATTTACAAAACTGCTGAATACCTACCAGCTCTCAGTGAAGTAAGTATCACGTATGAAGCCTAGTTTAAGGGGCTGAAGTTTGAAAAATTTTGTCAATAAATTTCAAACTCCTCTGATGTGTTCCAAAGCTCCTGGGTGAGGGGAGTAGGAGGGAAGACTTCTTTGGGATGAGATATGGAATATGAAATTTTATCTTTTTACTGAGTCTCTTTTGGGGGGCTTTGAGTTGGGGAAATTGGTTCACAGTTCAGACTAGCTTAATTTTTAACTATGGAGTGGCCAATCCTGTTCAATTAGTAAGTATTATTAATAATGGACAATATGGACAAAGCTTGAAGGCCAGATCCTCAGATGATGTAAAATTGACAAACATGCTTTGAGTTCAATGACCTTATGTTGATTCACATGAACTGAGGACCTGACTTTGTGACACCACTAATGAGAATGGGACAATTTTTGTCACCAAAGGAGAGATTATTCGTCCATAATAAAGGGTGTGTATCTTGTGGAATAAGAAACAGTCCTTGTAATTGCTAACTCTTTGTAGCCATACAACATTCACTGTAATACTTAGCATAGAAATAATGGTCTGAGTAATATCTCCATGAAGTGCTGCTCATCACTGAAGATATCACAGTATGAAAAACATGAGATCCAGCCTACAGCCAAGAATCCATTTCTTCTAATTCATGATATAACATTGTATTCCTGTGAGACCCCTGGCAAGTCACCAAACTTCCTGGCTCAATTTCCCCATGTGCAAATGGTGATGAACTTTGTAATAAAATGGAAACTATTATGCTTGAAACTGCCAGAGAACACATTCCAAAAAGTCAATGTCAGACCACACCATGGTTAACCAAGAAGGTGGTTGAGCAGGCGGAAAAATTACAGAGTAAAAGAGAACTGCTTGGAGATGAAGGAACAGAGGAGAGAATATACTGAATAAGCAGACAGATTCAAAGGCAGAGTGGAGAAGACAACGGCAAATATATAAGCACAAGATGTATGGACTTCAGAATCACAGAGAAAGTAATAATACAATAGGAATGTTCACAGTGGTCAGGTTTCCTACCACAAAGCATTTCCCCCATGATTAACCACAATAAAAGATCATGACAGAAGAGTCCTCACTGAGGGCGATATTAAACGCAGGTGGAGAGATTATGCTGCCAATCTGTATGAATCACCACAGCCACTCATAACGCAGGATGACAGAGAAGAGAGTACAGAGCTGGAGCCATCAATCCTAAGAGAGGAAGTGGTATGTGCTATTATGAAAATGAAGTGTGGGAAAGCAGCAGGGCAAAATAACATGCCTACAGAAGTGTTAAAAGCAACATGTGAATGCAGTGCTGATTTTATGTGGAAAAATTTTAATGAAGTAAGCATGACTTGAAATTGGTTAGAGAACTGCATAAAAGGAATTTCTATACTCTTATTAAATGGAGACATATTGGTGTTTAACTACCATCTCATCTCCCTGATATTGCACATGAGCACAGTCCCATTCAATATAATCCAGGATTTCATGAAATGAAGGTTAGAAATAGAACTATTATCATCACACCCTTGGTTCAGAGTGAGAGCAGGCACACATGACCAAACCATGAATATCCATCATAACACTGAAAAAAGCAAAAGGTATTGTACCCATTGATAAGGTCTTTGTTAGTACTCAAGTGTTTGACATCCTTGGAGGATGTCAGGTATGGGGATTCCAAAATATTTCACTGATCTCATGTCAAGTGTTTTCTTCCACCAACTGGCATTACTAACAAAAGGAGATGTAAGCGGACACCACAATTAATGGACAAGCCGTGATTGCAGTAAATTAATTTAATTATGTGGTTTCATATATACCCAAGCACAGAGGGTGCTCCAAAGAAATTGGAAGATGACTAGTGATGACTCAGTCAGCTAAGACCTCCCTTAATAAAATATGGAAAAGCTGTGACATTCCAAAAGGTACAAAACCCAACTTACAGTGAATGGTGAAAAGCCTAATGCAGACCATAGTGACTTTTTGGACATGCATGCTGGGAAGTGGATTCTGCTGCTGCCAAGAAGATAATTGAAGCTTTTGGAAGATGGTGCTGACCAAGACACTTGCATATCTACTGGGTAGGGAAAAAAGGCAAAGGCCTATATGAAAAATATTGTTGGAGATTCTACAGACTCTGATGTCAGAATTCAACAGACACTTACATACTTTGTACTTACATACATGTCACAGAGAAATATTGTTTAAGAAGGAATAGTGGAGGGTCATTTTAATAGGGGATGAGGAGTATTGAGATGAATGGTGTTCGGCAGATCACTGGAAATTCAGCTGCTGAGTGATCTAAGTTAGCAATGGAGCATGATGGTTTTCAAAAAATTTACGCTCAGGTCACTGTTATTCAGAGATAAATAAATAGATATATTAGCTTTAACTTGGTGATAACCCTCACATTAATAATGTTTGTGCAGCAACATGAAAGAGAAATGTACTATGTAAAAGCTAAGCATTTCACAGAGGATATAAGAAAATGTCCTTAAAAGCTGTGTTATAGGAAAGACAGGCACCTGAATTTTCAACTTTATATAAAATAACTATTTGTGTTATATTTAAGTTATCCCATTTTGAAATGTTTTCCTCCAGACCTGGCAGTTATCCAGGATATTTTTTATTGTCTCTAAGGGTGAATTAATTATAGATGGTAGAGATTTTGTTTTATGACGCTTTGCAATAAACGTTAGCATGCTGAAGCTGAAATTCTCATAGTTTTAAAGCTGGAAAGAACTGCCAGGCACACTTTCACTACAACTTTTTAACTTCTGTTTTGTTACTGTTGCCATTGATTCTTATTTTACAAGCCTCAGCTGCAGTACAAGTCAGAGTATGTACTGGTGGAAAGGGCTCGTCTGGTGCAATCAGCAGTCTTTAGGTGTGAGAAATGCTCATACACAGAGCTCCGCATGTATACAAAATTGGTATCCGCATTTGCAATCATGATCCACGTATATCAACGTCCACAGCCATACATGCCGTTACCTGTTGTTACAAGACCGATTTCTGCAAATTTGTAGGATTCTAGATACAACATTTATATCTGCATTCTCATCTGTAAAAATGAGCCCTCGATAGCCACATGTGGATACCTGCTAATATAAAGCAGATATCGCTGGATTTGCAGGGCTCTACACATAGACAGCAATATATTCAGTTGGATCTGAATCTACCAGATGTTGCCAAGCATCAGATGTGGCCCATCCAATCAGTCATATGTGCGAGTGATTAGAAAACACTTTACAATGGATATTATTATTCTATGCTGTTTAGAAGAATTAATGTTTCCAGTTCACATGAGCTATGCTCACAGTGATGTTATAAACAAAACGTTAAGTACTGCAGTTTATTTGAAACGCCTTCTTTTCCTGACCTCAGATGCAGCAGTGGTTTTATAGCTGGGTGAAGAGACCATATAATTTATGGTTGCCTCGGGATTATTTTATGGACTAATATCTAACTTTAAAAGTTTAGCTTTGTTTTCCTCATACAGAAAAATATATACTGATAAATGGCATTGCCCATATATTTAACATGTGAAAATATACAAACTGCATTTCAGATAATACTGGCCATTTTACAGACTGTTTTACATTTATGCAATGCCATTATAGTCTATAGTCTTATGCCAAAACATCTGAAATTTTTGCTAATGTTTGCAAGTTAAGGTATATGCCTACATAATAATAAATGCTATCAAAAAAGAATCATTTTTTCCTTACAGAGCAGCTGATATTATAGAAAACATTCTATTTAAAACACAATTTTAGTGCCACACTAAACTGATTTCTTCTTTTTCATATTATCTGTATTGGAATACCACCCAGCGACTCCAGCACTGTGTGAACATGCAATGAGAAGACAGCCCTTGCCCAAAAGGATTTAAAGTCTAAATAAAGGAAAAATAGAGGTAGATAACAATGAAAGGGATGGTGGAAGCCCGCTGAGACTTTCTTTGCTTTCACCTCTTCTGGGAGTTCATTTCTCACTTGAAGTCGTAACCGTTATCTCTGTGACGCCAGCAAGTCATTTCTGTAGCAAGTAACTGTGATATCACAAATAGAGGATTCTATAACCTCAGCTGGGGAATAGGCAGAAAGGGCAAATGATCTAAGTAAAGACCTTGGGTGGAGTCCTGGCCCCGCTGAAGTCCACAGGAGTTTTGTCATTGACTTCATTTGGGCCAGGATTTAGGCCCATCCTTTCAAATGACATGGGCAGAAATCGCTCTAATTAGAATACTTTTCAAAGTTTTGGGGAATCTGTCAATGGATTTTTAAAAGACGTTCGCTTTATTTCACTCCTTTCATGCCTATTTCCTGATATGGTGTAGCCACCCATGTTTTGTAGCAAGACATTATTTGACAAAGCCATATGTCAGTGGGTTGATTCATACTTTCACCAACTCCAACTTGGATGGAAAAGGGAAGCAAAATTTGGCTAATGATGAGAAAATATGTAAGTAGTTTTCTGTTTTTGTTTGTTTTAAACATAAGGCAAACAAAGTCTTGGTCATGTCAGTGATCCCAGAGTCTATTTTCTGCCCAGCTTCTGGGCCTTCCACACTAAGTACTGATTCTTACCAAAGCTAGAATGCAAAGTTCCAAACCAGCCATAAATAAATGTCTGTGAGTTAATCCTATTAAGACAAAAATGGCTTGGAAAATGAAAATCTTCAATGGAATAAACAAGAACGTAGGCCCCTGTGTGACACCCATGAATACAAAGAATATCAGGCACCCCAAAGACAGTGAAAGCAGCATCTGACACAAATTGTAATAACTCCAGCTGATCTGTCTTGGAGTTCACTCAGTGCTAGTGGCACCTCCTGCTGGCTGCCCTGAGCCTTGGCTCTTAGGAGTTATGCTCCCTCTCCAGCAATGCCTTTCCCGTACTGTCCCACTCTGTGCCCCCTCACACCCCAGCTGTGTAGTCTCCTCTTGGTCTTCCTGCCCCATCACTAAGGTCCTCCCCTTGCAGGGAATTCAAAGCCCTTCCAGGCCCACTATATGGCTGGCAGCCTTGGCTCTGCCATTTCCCAGAAGCTGGTAGGGAAACCCAGGCGTGCCCTCTATACTCATTTCCAGATCAGGGCCCTTATAACAAGCAGACAAAAGTTCTACATGGTCTGAACCCTTTGCTGTTGCTGCCATGGGCTCCTTCCAACTCATCTAATTTCCCCAGGGCTTTCCAGCCTTCCCACTTCCTCCACGCAGGGAGCCTACTTCTCCCTACCTTTCTGCTCGTGGTTTCTATGCTTTATACCAGCCCCACCTGTTCTTGCCAAGCTAAGCCTACTACTAACAAGTGTCATGCTCCTGGATTCCTCCTCTAGGTGCACCCAGTGGAGTTGATTGCCCTACCTGGCTACCTTAGGCCCTTTCAGACCTGTGTGGGGCAGACACCCCACCATATGGTGAAAAGTAGAAATTAAAAAATGTTGGAATTATTTAGAAATGTCAAAGACATCATTCCACACATTTAGCAAAAGGAACAATTTGTGTACTTGAAAAGTTTGATGAAAATTGACTGAGGCACTCAGCTGCGAGGGCGAACAGTCTTAAACTGAAAACTTTTAATTTTTCCCTTCCTCCTCTGTTTTTCCCACTTTCTTCCCTTCCCCTTTTCACCACCACAAAATCTGAAAGTGGGGAGAGCAAGGAAAAATGATAAAATCAGAAAACAGAAAATGGCATTTTATTTTCCACTGTTTTATTTCTGCTAAAAAGAAAAAAATATCTGTAGGTTTGGAGAAAGGCCATTTTTGAAAGAAAATGTTGAGTCTCCCATGATGGGCCGGGAGCACCTGCAATTTGCAACAAGTTCACTGGGAATACTTTGGAAGAATAGACTCTCTAGAAGTACTGGTAACTCACTGTCCTACTTTACCCTGTGATCTATCAGAATGAGGTGACAGTAATTGAAGCAGAAGTAGCTTATCCACTGGCAATGAGTAAGACAATCAGGATGAATGTATCTGGGTTAATTCTAAGGATCTGATCAAAGTAATTCCCTATTGCAATAGAATGTTGCATGCTGGTTATGACGTTAACTGTTATAACCATAAAATTGCTGATATCTCTGTTACACAATTGTAACAACTCCTATGCCAAGTATGATACCTGGCCAGAAAGGGTTAAGCATCCTGAAAGCTAACCGACTCAGTGTCAGCTAGTAGAGAAAAGTATGTAAATAGTAATTAGGGCCATTCAGTGCTAGACAGAACTTTGAAATGCAAACCGAACTGGATATGTTTACTTGTACATCTTGTTAGCTAAACAAAACAGCAGTCATGTAGCACTTTGAAGACTAACAAAATGATTTATTAGGTGATGAGCTTTGGTGGGACAAAATTCTTCAGATCAATAGTGTTTCCAGTCCAGACTCAGTTATACAGCACAGAAGTCCAAAAAAATTACAATAAAAACTGACAAATCAAATACATGGAACTGAAGGAGGAGGTGCAGGGTGGGGGAAGTTAAGTGTCTTGCTTGAGACAATTACGAACATCAAAGGAAGGGAGGCAGTCCTTGTAATCTGTGAGATAGTTGTTGTCTTTGTTCATACCAAGTGTTAATGCGTCAAATTTGAGTATGAACACCAGTTCACCAATCTTCCTGGGTAATCTGCTTTTAAAGTCCCTTTGTTGTAGGATGTATATTCTCAGGTCTTTAGCAGAATAGCCCACTCCATTGAAATGCTCGTTGACAGGTTTATGTGTATTGAGATTCCTAATGTCTGCCCTGTGTCCATTCATTCCTTGGTGAAGTGTTTGCCAGGTTTGTCCAATGTGCATTGTTGAGGGGCATTGCTGGCACATGATGGCATATATAATATTGGTCGAAGTACAAGAGAATGAGCCCCTGATCTTACAATTAATGTGGTTTGGTCCAGTGATGGTATCCCCAGAATAAATATATGGACATATTTGGCAACTTGTTAGCTGTTAGCCTTATATATAGATTGGTTCCAATTTCAGTACCTGTTTATTAGGAGATCAAAGGCAGTACTAACATTCAAACAAATCTTGTGTGAAATAATCTTTTCAAAGTTTGTGATAAGGTAATTTATCCACTAAACATTTTTTGTTAATTACCTTGATGTTTGGAAAACAAAAGGTTACATCAAAAGTCTATCATTTGTCCACGACTGCATGGTCACGAGTTGTCGTGAAAGGGAAACCTGGACCATAAGGGACTGAGGTACCAATCCTAAATTGGTACACCTTGAATAGCCTGTTTGTTGCTATGGACTAAGTTTTAAAAGAATTCTGCAACTACAAAGCTCACCATCTTTACTACGAATATGATCTTAGAACTGTACTCATGTCTATGTGTATTGCTCTTTTAATCCATACTATTAAATAAAATTTAGTTTTGTCAATAAGAATTGGCTATAAGCCAGTACTTGGGATATGATCTGAAATATTCATTGACGGGGAAGGATCCTTTATTTGACTTGGGTGTTTACATGGAAGCCGAAGGCTGGGTTGGTTTAACGGAACTGTATTTTTGGCTTCTGAGTAACTAGTAAGTATTACAGAAGCTGTCATTCAGACTAACCATGTGTTAGAACACTGTTAACTTGTTCCTCCAACATTACTTCAATCACCAAGAGGTTTCTGTGCTGGCCTGGTAAATCTGTGTACTGTATTAGAATCACTACCAGCTTTGAGGAATGGCTGTCTCATTCTTTGCTGGTTACATTAATTGAGTGACCTCAGCTGGCTCCCCAGGGACTCCCATCTCACTGGTACCCATGTTTTTAAATAGATACCGATAATAGATAAACAGAAGGACTAATGTCTGTTCAGCAGCCCCTACTTTGGTAGACGAAAATTCAAAAAAAATGTAAAGCAAATGGTCACTAATCCTGTTGATCTTCTGAGTGCGAGGTGCAAGTTCATGGAATCACTTTTAAAAGTGATGTAATGTGAAGAAAACCTCTAATAACAGCACATGTGGTATGTGTAAAGTAAGCTGCAAAGTTAAATAAAGGATAGTGACTGAAATATGTACTCTTTATCCACATCAAAGGATTGGATAGAAGACCTTTGATACAAGGACCTAGAATTAGTAATGATCTCTACTTTCTGATCTCAGTGACATGTATGACACTTGTATAGGAACAATAATAAGAATAGAATGAACTTTTCTGGTTAAAATGGGTACTGATTTGAGGAGAGAAATGAATATTAATAGAACAAGCTCTGCTGTGATGTTGGCAGGCCAGATGCAAGCTCCTTCCCAGGTGGCAGGCATTAGCTAAAAATTACTGCCTTATAGCTGGAGACCAGACTGGGTCACCTGTATATTAGTTTTGGTTAGAATAAGTACTAGTCCCTGTGAATGAAGTTATTCAAGTACTTACACACCAAGACTGGGTTCTGAGTCAGCACTATTCAATAGCCTCCATTCCTTGTTTCTCCTTCAGACCCTTTTCTGACACCACCACACATAATCATACTAACCATGTGTTAGACATTGTTAGCTTGTTCCTTCAATATTACTTCAGTCACTGAGGGGGTTTTCATTGCTCTTGAGTCAAGCACATGCTTTAACAGAATGTCATCAAGGTTACCAAACTCAAATGATCATCAGGATTTTTTTCCCCCTTTATTTTTCCCTTTTATGTTTCTCCCAGGGCAGGAATAAATTCTCTTTTCTTAAATGCTTATGAAAACCATCTCAGCCAGTGCCTTATATAACAGTACTAACACTTCCCTGTCTTTACTGGAGATACCTCACCTAATGCATCTCAGCATCCCATTTGCCTTTCTCACAGTCACATCACATCAGTGGCCCAGAGTTATACTGTGATCCACCAATGCACCCGGATCTTAAGCCTCCTCTTTCACCCCAAACCGATAAATCCCCAGCTCTCTGCAAGTGAAAATGATGGGAAATTCTTTAAGACCGTCCTTTTAACTTGAATAAAAGGAAACTGTTCTTTCACTTTTTTTTCATTTCTTCTGTGCTGCACAGAAAAGTACCAGCTAGCAACAACACAGAAAGTTAAATTTTCTGACCTTTTGGTACCAGAAGATAACACTCAACAGTATAAAAACGTATTGAATGCAATGTTACAAAAGTGTACCATTGTGGGGGAAATGTCTATAGACACACATAAAGAATAGCTTATTTTGTGGGAGATGAGCCTCTTTTACCTACTCCCAGCAACCAAAACCATTTCTTTCCCTGCACTGCCTACTAAAAAGGTGGATAAAAGATCTTTGACACATTTTAATAGAGTGCTAGCAAGCAAGAACCCACTGCATGCCAGTTAACAACCAGATGTTACGTGCAGGGCATATTTCCTATTGAGTACACCAGGAAAAAACACAGGGTCCTCAAGTGGTGTCCAGTATCACAAAGAGCTGGATTCACAATTAGGAATATGGCAGATAGAATTGGAAAAAAAACCCCATTGCAGCAGATGAACCCACTGGGCCAACAGGCTCACTGGGGCCTGAGCAAGGCAGCGGCGGGGGGGATTGGTTGAGGGTGGAGCCTGGCTCAGTGCCCCCCAGTAGGGGTGGGGCTTCAGGCAGAATGGGCAAAGCTGGGGCTAGCCCTCCCCCAGCCATCCAGCACCTACCCCAGGCAGCCTGCAATGCTGTCTGGAGCATACCACATGGGGCTCCAGTCATGATTTCATGGGTCAGGAGCCCCTGGCTTTTTGAATCACTGGGTCCTGGGTCAGTTCTCTCTTTTGTACCTCCTCAGCCACTCGGCTGACCTGGATGAGTCCATCCCATCGCATGGGAAAGAGATAATCCATTGATAGAGAATGAATTCATGTTACTGCACTTACTAGTAGTTCAAGCCTTTGGCTGAGCTGTCAAATACATCTATATATTATATATGTATATTATGTGACCTGATTCACCACTTCCCTGCCTCTTATATAATCATACACACTAGTGTGAAATGAATATGATCCCCTGCCAACTCAGAGCAGTAATGTTGATTCTTGTTTGCGTACTCATTCACAGCATGCACAATGGAATGGGAACAGTGAATCGAGACTGAAATATTCCCCATCATCTAAACTCATCAGTTCTAGGAATTTCTGCCATTGTTGCCTATGGTCAGGAACGTCTCAAAACAGGAACTGCAATATAATCAAGGTCCATTATAGTGAAAAGAAACTTAAGGCTTTATTTGTGCTTGTCTCTGAGAGCATATCTCTGAGCAAAGGGTATGTCACAGGCAATAGTCCTGAAACCTCAATGCAAAAAAGTAGCCCTACCTCCTGAAGGGTGAACAGAAGTAAATTCCATATGGACCCCCCCTGCCACATTCTTCTACCAGATGCTGGAAATCCACAGAACCTCCTTAACAGATAGCTTGCTCGCAGTTACACCTATGTTGTAGGATATCAGAGCTTTTCACCTGCCTACTGACACTAAATATATCCAGTGCTCAGGAAACATAGCAGAGTAAACTGTTAAAGCGTGAACAAGGGCAAAATTAAAAAGAAACTACAGGAACTGATGTAAAACGAAGTCTGCTACTGGAACGTCCGTGCAGAGCACACAGTATCCCTCCTGTAATCAGAAGCAGGCTTCCCCTTCCAGCTGAGCCACATACTTGGTTTATTCGCTTTTTGCATTGGCAGCATGGACCCTTCAGGGAAAACTTCATTTCCCATATTTTCAGGGAAATCCATCAGGCTGGTAAACAGATTATCATCACCTGTTACTGCTATGTAACAGACAGTCAATTCTGCCCTGCTTTGCTAGGTGAGATAGCCTAGCTGTGTTAATTGCAGTGATAAAAAAGCAGGAGCTCAATGGCTGGCTACAGGACAGCAACAGCAGCTTCATAGGCACTGGTTTTCCTGCCTAGTCAAAGCCCATATTCTATAAATTCAATAGAAAACCAGATGTCCCTCAATCCAAATACCAAGACAATGAGTTGAGTCCACCTACAGGTCATACATCAGCCTCCTCCACCTGATCCTTACATTCTCTCCCCATTCCATGTCTTCCTGTCCCCATGTCTTTCCTTACCTCAGCTCTCCCGGACCACCATCCCCCTGGTTCCCCTGAATTTATTTATTGCTCTGTTCTTCTCACATAGCTTCCCTCCCTTCTGTCAGCTCTAATCATTGTCTATCCACCAACAAAACAATTCTAATCCCCAAATTAAAGGCTGTGGCTACACTAGAGAGTTTTGTCCACAAAATGCAGTTTTGTTGACAAAACTCACGGAGCATCCAAATCCCACGTGCGCTCTGTTGGCAGCGAATAGAACAGCACTTCTGTCGACAGTGTTCTACCATTCCTCCAGAAGGCAAAACTCCTCTCTCGACAGAACCTATCAACAGAAAGCCAGAGTGGATGCTCTGGGGGCCCTTCTGTTGACAGAAATGTCCTCCAGGGTGCCGGCCAGCTGGCCTGAGGGGATGTCCTGTCCACAGCACTCACGGCTCTATGATCCCCAACTCTGGCCACTTTTAAACCCACAGGGAGTCCCGGACATCGTGTCAGGAAGCTGAGAGTCTGCACACAGCCCAGCAGTACGTTATCTGCTCCACACTTCAGAGCCACTCCTACTACATGGCAGTGAGCCAGCCCGCATGTGATCCCCTGGGGCCCTCTAGGGAGGAGCCAGAGAGGTCCCAGGAGCCCCCCACCAGGACACAAAACACAGGGCCGACTCATGGACTGGGCTCAAGGTCAAGGACCTCCACGGCCTATGGGCTGATGAGCAGACCCTCTTGGACCCCCTCTACAAAGAGGTGCAACACCCCTGCCTGTGTCCAGCTGGCCATCACCCTGGCAGCACGGGACCACTCCACCCACGTGATGGAGCAGGTGCAGGCTAAAGTAAGAGAGCTCGAACAGGGGTATGTCTGGGCCCGGGATGCCAACCAGAGGTCGGGGGAGGACCCTACACCTGCCCCTGTTACACAGACCTCCACCACCTCCTGAGGGGTGATGACATAAATTCAAAAAAACATTTAGCCATAAATTCAAAATTCAAAAAAAAAGCCGCAAATTCAAAAAACAATAGTAAAATGTTTTTTAAGTACATTAGAAGCAGGAAGCCTGCTAAAAAGCCGTGGGGCCCCTGGATGATAGAGATATAAAAGGAGCAATCAAGAAAGATAATGTCATTGCAGAGAAACTAAATGATTTCTTTGCTTCAATCTTCAAGGCTGAGAATATTACAGAAGTTCCCAAATCTGAGCCGTCCTTTGTAGGTGACAAATCTGAGGAACTGTCCCAGATTTAAGTGTCAGTAGAAGAGGTTTTGGAACTAATTGATAAGCTAAACAGTAACAGGTCTCCAGGACCAGATGGCATTTCTGAAAGAACTCAAATGTGAAATTGCAGAGCTATTAATGGTGGTTTATAACCTATCCTTTAAATCAGCTTTGGTACCCAATGACTGGAAGACAGCTAATATAACGCCAATATTTAAAAAGGGCTATAGAGGATACCCTGGCAATTATAGACCAGTAAGTCTATCGTCAGTACCGGGCAAATTAGAAGAAGCAAAAGTAAAGAATAAAATTGTCAGACATGTAGAAGAATATGATTTGTTGGGCAAAAGTCAGCATGGTTTCTGTAGAGGGAAGTCGTGTCTTACTAATCTATTAGAGTTCTTTGAAGGGGTTAACAAACATGCAGACGGGGGAATCCAGTGGACATAATATACTTAGATTTCCAGAAAGCCTTTGACAAGGTCCCTCACCAAAGGCTCTTATGTAAATTAGGTGGTCATGGGATAGGAGGAAAGATCCTTTCATGGATTGGAAACTGGTTAAAAGACAGGAAACAAAGGGTTGGAATAAATGGTAAATTTTCACAATGGAGGGGGGTAACTAGTGGTGTTCCCCCAGGGTCAGTCCTGGGACCAATCCTGTTCAACTTGTTCATCAATGATCTAGAGAAAGGGGTAAGCAGTGAGGTGGCAAAGTTTGCAGATGATACCAAGCTGTCCAGGATAGTCAAAACCAAAGTAGATTGTGAAGAACTTCAAAAAGATCTCAGCAAACTGAGTGATTGGGCAGCAAACTGGCAAATGAAATTTAATGTGGGGAAGTGTAAGGTAATGCACATTGGGAAAAATAACCCCAATTATACATACAATGTGATGGGGGCAAATTTAGCTACAACAGATCAGGAAAGGGATCGTGGAATTATAGCAGATAGTTCTCTGAAAACATCCACGCAGTGTGCAGTGGCAGTCAGTAAAGGAAATAGGATGTTAAGAATTATTAAAAAATGGGTAGAGAATAAGACGAAGAATATCATACTTCCCCTATATAAAACTATGGTACGCCCACATCTGGAGTACTGCATGCAGATGTGGTCTCCTCACCTCAAAAAAGATATACTGGCATTAGAAAAAGTTCAGAAAAGGGCAACTAAAACGATTAAGGGTTTAGAAAGGGTCCCATATGAGGAGAGGCTAGAGAGACTGGGACTTTTCAGTCTAGAAAAGAGGAGACTGGGGGCGATATGATAGAGGTATATAAAATCATGAATGGTGTAGAGAAAGTGAATATCGAAAAGTTATTTACTTGTTCACATAATATAAGAACTAGAGGACACCAAATGAAATTAATGGGTAGTAGGTTCAAAACTAATAAAAGAAAATTTTTCTTCACACAGCACACAGTCAACCTGTGGAACTCCTTGCCAGAGGAGGCTGTGAAGGCCAGCACTCTAACAGAGTTTAAAAAAGAGCTTGATAAATTTTTGGAGGTTAGGTCCATAAATGGCTATTAGCCAAGTGTAAAGTATGGTGCCCAAAGCCTTTAGTCAAAGGCTGCAGACAAATCGCTTGATCATCGTCTTCGGTTCGCCTCCTCTGGGGCACCTGGCACTGGCCACTGTCGGCAGACAGGATACTGGGCTGGGTGGACCTTTGGTCTGACCCAGTATGGCCGTTCTTATGACACCTTCCCTTCAACTGCCCCTGTGGACACTGCAAAGGAGGTCCCCACCCCGCAAATGGAGCCAGTGGAGAAGGAGCAGCAACACTGGGACCCAACCAAAGCCCGAAGCAGACACAGGGTCTGAGGCCAGCGAGAGCACACCCATCATCTCCCGAGACTTGGGCCCCTCCAGCCAGACCACTTCCAGAGCGTCCCCAGACCTGCTCAAGGGGCCCTCCACTAAGTATCCCATCTGTCACACATGGTGGGAGGTGAATGCAGATGGGGCGAGCTGTGAGCCTCGCCAGGCAGAACCTGTGCACAGCAGTGTGTCCCACCTGCACTCAGCAGGCACCCCCTGGGCATGGGTGCCAGCCTCTTGCCAGGCTCATGGGAGGCTGGATGAGCCCCAGGTGATGGGGAACCTGCCAGCCAGCCCCTGCCATGGCTGGAAGTGGGCTAGCCACAGGGCACCAGCCTGAGCCCAGACATACTGAGGAGTGTGGCTCCCAGCATGCGGGCATGCCCACAGGTGACAGTCGGCACCTCTCCTGCAGATACTGCTGCGAGCTGCTTGTGTGTGCGGGGGCCCCAGGGAGGCCCAGGCTGTGCCCAGCTAACCTGACACCTATGCAGGGAACCCTCTGTGGCTGGGCACCCCACCTGGCCACCAACCCTTTGCGTGGGAGCCCGCAACAGTCAGCCTGGTCCTGGAATCACCGTGGAGTCACCAGGTGGCAGGGCCTGCTATGAAGGGCGCACATGCCTGTGCGCCTGGAACAGCTGCTGCCCATGGCGCGGGGATGGCTTGCCAGCCAGCTGTGTGATGCAGTTCTGGGGACTGTTCTGTGGAGAGAGCAGCTGGGTAGTCTGGCTTTCGCGTATGGCCACAATCTGTCAACAGAAATTTTGTTGGAAGATATTTTTTGACAGTAACTTCTGTTGACAGATAGCTCTAGTGTAGACAGAGCCTAAATGACAGAAACGCATGGGCATATATATGCACATCATGGTAACAGCAAGACATGCACATGATAAACTCCAGTATCAGAGAGGTAGCCGTGTTAGTCTGTAGGTTGGAGAACAAGAAGTCTTGTGGCCCCTTATAGACTAACAGATATTTTGGAGCATAAGCTTTCGTGGGCAAAGACCCGCTTCATCAGATGCAAAACTCCAGTAGCTGCTTGTAATAGAGATGGTGGAAAATTTTCTGTTTAAAATCTTTTGAAGGCAAGTTGGGTTTTTAATGAACAAATTTTGGGGGGAAAAATATTAGCTTTCTGTGAAAGTTTTTGATTTTTCAGCTGTGCTTTTTCATTTTCAGCACTTTTACAATATGAACTATTTCACAACCAGCTCTACTGAACAGACTTTTATTTGTAACCTTGGAGCAATTTTTACATTTTCCCCTCCCCGCTCCCCACGGCCTTCAGTCTTATAACTAGACATTAAACAGTAACGGTGTCTTTCTTTGTCATATATGCATAACTGACAGAGTTCTGCATGTGCAAATGGTTTATCTGAAGGATGATAATATTTCTCTTTTTTCTTCAAGTCCTTTTGTAGTGAATGTAGAAAGTTAAGAAGGAATCATGAAATCATTTAGGAAAAACATAGAATGATCTGTTTCATACAAACAAAATGTTGGACATATCGCTGTAATAACAAGTTCTTTTGGCCTACATGCTTATTTATTTTCTAATTACATTGCTCATGTAGGTTTTCTTTGGAATCCATACACATTTGTTTAAAAATCTAGGCACCAGCCCTATGGATCTTTATGTAACTGCAAAGGTCTGCTTGAAGCATTCATTGCTGGAACAGGGTACTATCTGAAAAACAAATCTACACACCAGACTGATTATATGGTTCTGATAATATTTCATGTGGTTATGGTGGTCTGTAGTTCTTTCCCTCGTTTAGGATAGGATTTTCAAGAGGTCCCAGCGCTGGGCTAACTGTGCTCCCATAGAAGCCACTGGTAAAATTCCCCATGATTTAATGAGAGCTGTTTTATAGACAGCAAATAAAATATGATGGCTAAATTTTCTATATTCCCTGCCAATTTTAGCAGTGAATACAATTTATGCAGTAATTCCTCATGTGACAAGAACAGTTATCAGACAGTCCTGATTGTATGTTGAAGAGGTTTTGTAATCGTTCAGAATGAAAGTTAATTATAGAATGAGAGATGTAAAAATATTGATTGTAAGAGTCAGACTAGCATAGAATAGAATAGAACAGTATAGAATAGAATAGAATATTTTGGCTTAACATGTACATGTCATCATATAATTCCCTTAGGCACGCACTTGTTCCAATGTGCAGTCCATAACTGGGATTATTACAATTTTATTTGGAATTCATTCCTGTTATCAGAAATAAAACTAATGATATCACTGCACAGATTTTTGCAGCTTCTTCCTAGTGACATAAGTCCTACAATATTTGGACCAACATTCATTTTCCTAGATCTGTTACCTAGAAAATACAGGAGCCATTGCCACTTTTTTCACTTGAAATATGTATCATGTTGAAAATCCAAATTCTATAAGTACTTCACCTACAGACATAAATGGAATTTACGTACCATAAATGGAAACTATTGCTGATGTATAGCTATAGAATCATAGAAGATTAGGACTGGAAGGGACCTTGAGAGGCCATCAAGTCCAGCCCCCTGCCCTCATGGCAGGACCAAGCACTTTCTAAACCATCCCTGAAAGCCATCTATCTAACCCCTTCTTAAATATCTCCAGTGATGGAGATTCTACCACCTCCCTTGGCAAGTCGTTCCAGTGTTTGATCACCCTGACAGTCAGGAACTTTTTCCTAATGTCCAAACTGAACCTCCCCTGCAGCAATTTAAGTCCATTGCCTCTTGTTCTATCCTCAGAGGCAAGGAAGAACAAATTCCCTCCCTCTGCCTTATGACACCCTTTTAGATACCTGAAAACTGCTATCATGTCCCCCCTCAATCTTCTCTTTTCCAAACTGAACAAGCCCAATTCTTTCAGCCTTTCTTCATAGGTCATGTTCTCTAGACCTTTGATCATTCTCGTTGCTCTCCTCTGGACCCTCTCCAATTTCTCCACATCCTTCCTGAACTGCGGTGCCCAGAACTGGACACGATACTCCAGCTGAGGCCTAACCAGTGCAGAGTAGAGCGGGAGAATGACTTCTCGTGTTTTGTTCACAACACACCTGTTAATGCATCCTAGAATCATGTTTGCTTTTTTTGTAACAGCATCACACTGTTGACTCATATTTAGCTTGTGGTCCACTATAACCCTCGATCCCTTTCTGCTGCACTCATTCCTAGGCAGTGCTTTCCCATTCTGTATGTGTGACATTGATTATTCCTTCCTCAGTGGAGCACTTTGCATTTGTCCTTATTAAACTTCATCCTGTTTACCTCAGCCCATTTCTCCAGTTTATCCAGATCCTTTTGAATTATGACCCTATCCTCCAAAGAAGTTGCAACCCTTCCCAGCTTGGTATCATCTGCAAACTTAATAAGTGTACTTTCTATGTCAATATCTAAATCGTTAATGAAGATATTGAACAGAACCGGTCCTAAAACAGACCCCTGCGGAACCCCACTAATTATACTTTTCCAGCCGGATTGAAAACCATTAATAACTACTCTCTGGGTACGGTTATCCAGCCAGTTGTTCACCCACCTTATAGTAGCCCCATCTAAGTTGTATTTGCATAGTTTATTGATAAGTATATTATGTGAGACCGTGTCAAATGCTTTACTGAAGTCTAGGTATACCACATCCACCGCTTCTCCCTTATCCACAAGGCTCGTTATTCTATCAAAGAAAGCTATTAGATTGGTTTGACATGATCTGTTTTTAACAAAACCATACTGGCTGTTCCCTATCACCTTATCACCTTCCAATTGCTTGCAGATGATTTTTTTAATGACCTGCTCCATTATCTTTCCTGGCACAGAAGTTAAGCTGACTGGCCTGTAGTTTCCCGGGTTATTCTTGTTCCCCTTTTTATAAATGGGTACTATATTTGCCCTTTTCCAGTCTTCTGGAATCTCTCCCGTCTCCCATGATTTTCCAAAAATGATTGCTAAAGGCTCAGATACCTCTTCTATCAGCTCCTTGAGGATTCTAGGATGCATTTCATCAGGCCCTGGTGATTTGCAGACATCTAATTTTTCTAAGTAAATTTTAATTTGTTCTTTTCGTATTTCAACTTCTAAACCTACCCCTTTTTCACTAGCATTCTCTATGTCAGGCATTCCTTCAGATTTCTCAGTGAAGACCGAAACAAAGAAATCATTAAATATCTCTGCCATTTCCAAATTCCCTGTTACTGTTTCTCCCTCGTCACTGACCAATGGCCCTACCCTCTCCTTGGTCTTCCTCTTGTTACCAATGTATTTGTAAAAAGCCTTCTTGTTTCCCTTTATGCTTGTAGCTAGCTTGAGCTCATTTTGTGCCTTAGCTTTTCTAATCTTGCTCCTGCATGCTCATGTTGTTTGCCTATATTCATCCTTTGTAATTTGTCCTAGTTTCCATTTCTTATACGATTCCTTTTTTAGTTTGAGATCATGCAAGATCTCCTGGTTAAGCCAATGCAGTCTTTTGCCATGTTTTCTATCTTTCCTTCGTGGTGGGATAGCTTGCTTTTGGGCCCTTAATAATGTCCCTTTGAAAAACTGCCAACTCTCCTCAGCCGTTTTTCCCCTCAGTTTAGCTTCCCATGGGACCTTACCTACCAGCTGTCTGAGTTTACCAAAATCTGCCTTCCCGAAATCCATTATCTCTGTTGTACTGTTTTCCCTTCTACCCTTCCTTAGAATTGTGAACTCTATGATTTAATGATCACTTTCACCCAAGCATCCTTCCACTTTCGAATTCTCAATAATTTCCTCCCTATTTGTTAAAGTTAAATCTAGAACAACTTCCCCCCGGTTGCTTTTTCAACCTTTTGGAATAAAAAGTTGTCTGCAATGCAATCCAAGAATTTATTGGACAGTCTGTCCCCTGCTGTATTAGTTTCCCAACATATACCTGGATAGTTGAAGTCCCCCATCACCACCAAATTCTGGGCCCTGGATGATTTTGTTAGCTGTTTAAAGAAAGCCTCATCCACCTCTTCCACCTGGCTAGGGGGCCTGTAGTAGACGCCTAGTAGGACCTCATTCTTGTTTTTCACTCCTCTGAGTCTAACCCAGAGACTTTTAACCCGTCCATCTCCTATGTCCATCTCCACCTCTGTCCAAGTGTGTACATTTTTAATATACAAGGCAACACCTCCTCCCTTCTTTCCCTGTCTGTCCTTCCTAAGCAGGCTGTACCCTTCAATACCAACATTCCAATCATGAGTATTATCCCACCAAGTTTCTGTGATGCCAATGATATCATAGTTGTATTCATTTATTAGTACTCCCAATTCTTCTTGTTTATTTCCCATACTTCTTGCATTTGTATATCGGCATCTCAGACATTGATGTGGTCTTGCCTCCTAGTTTTGCCCTGGCCCTCTTTTTACTCTGCCAGTGTAGCCCATACTCCCTCCCATTTCAAGTTCATCTCCCAGGTATCCATGCTCTCCACTTACATGCAGGCTTTGCTCCCCTGCCCCCGTCGAACCTAGTTTAAAGCTCTCCTCACTAGGAGGAGGCATGTTAAAATCCATTGTTATTCATGATACCTGTAATTTTCTCAATTTGATTATTGGTCTCGTGGATGTAGCATTAATCCCAGTCCTTTTTATTGCTCAAAGAGAATTACTCAGAGGCTAGGTCTACACTTGCCCCCAACTTCGAAGGGGGCATATTAATCAGGGCAATGGGAGATTACTAATGAAGTGCTGCAGTGAATACACCGCACTTCATTACACTAATTCTCCCCCATGGCAACTTCGAAGCTTGAAACTGCAAAGTGAGGAGTAAAGGGACTTCGAAGAGCCTGTGGCTACATGAATGCCGGCAGTTCAAAGTTTGAAGCTTTGAAGTAGTTGCGGGGAGAATTAGCCTAATGAAGTGCTGCATATTCACTGCAACACTTCATGAGTAATCTCCTGTCACCCTGATTAACATGCCCCTCTTCGAAGTTGTGGGCAAGTGTAGACAAGCCCAGATACACGTTAAGTTTATAGACAGTGTTATATCTGCAACACCAACACCTAGTTTGGGCATACTGTGAGTAAAGGAGAAATAGTGGACATTCTTTCTCACAATTTCAGCTCAAAGGGATAGGCTAGGCACCTAGCTGCTATACAAATGTATGCTTTTTTTATGTTGGGCCTAAACCCAAATTTCTTGATTGTAGCTAGAAGGTACTGTATGGCCATTCAACTCTATCAAATGCCTTTCTGGAAGCCTATGATACAGCAATTGCAGAATGTTCTGATGATTAGGTTTCAAGTATTAACTGTATTATTCCTTGAGCATAGTCAGTTCCTAACCTTCCATTTATAAAACCCACTCAACCTTTTCTATATAATTGTGGAAATCTGGCAGCTGAGATTTGTTACTAACCTTTTCCAATTTACATTTAGGAAAGCAATTGGCTGGAAACCTCTGTGTTGGTTTCCTGTTTTAGCCTATTCTGGGATTAGTGTAATCAGAGCTGTTTTCATAGCCTCTGGGATATGGCCAGTGTTGAAGAAGTCCAACTACATTTGTATTTGTATAATAGTTATGTGGCATTAAAAGGTTTTACTAGCATTATACAAAACTATCTAGCCCTATCAGTGATAGTAGTTTATTTTTAAAATTGCCTTCAATTCTTGTTTATGCTAACTATATGGGCATTACCATCAATTATTTTTATTGAGATGATAGAGTATTGAAACTGGTACTGTCTTTCAATATCCAAAAGTCAGTTCAACATATAGGGCTAAAATAAAGATAAATCTGAAAATACTACTTATACCAACAGATAATTCATATAAATATGAGAAGGGGAGCAGTTTTTATGGCCTTAGCATTGATTCTCTAATGGTTTTGGTAAAAAAAAGTGAAATTTCAAAGTTTTGTTCTTTTTCATTGAAATATTGAAGAAACTAATTACTGACTTTCATTTTTAGCATTACTATCATATAATGTATCAGCCCCTAGCCAGGTGATTAGACAACCAACCAGACAGCCATACCTGGGAAAATAGAGTAGTAAGAATTTTTGCTTCTCAGTTACGCAAAACCAGTCATTTAAAGCTCTGAACAGCAATGACATTGGCATATATGGTGTGCGGTCTTGGGGATGGGGTGGAGAAAAAAAAGTAAAAGCTAGACACATGCTAGATTTGCAGAGTTTAGTTCTGAACTGTGAACACCTACTGAACTACTCCTAAAGAACTCAGATTTGGTATTCTAGTTCAGACTCACTATTGAAGTACCTTTGAGCTGTGAAATTCCTACCCAGATGTGAGAGAGAGATGTAGGTGCTTGTTAACTCCAGGTGAAATAGCTAAGAGTGGAGGGAGAAATATGGAGATCTTCTTTACAACTTACAAGCTAGTGGTTATGTGTGCACCCAGTCTGTGAGAGCCCCTGGCTCACTCCCCTCCATCCTTGAAAAGGTATCATTTGGACATGGGTCTCCTGCCTCTCAGGTGAGTGCCCTAATTACGGGTTTATAAAACCTTGGGCCTAATTAATATTCACAAACTGCCCAAATCCCTAGCACAATCTCACAGCTCCCGCTGGCCAGCAACCAGGCAATGGATGGATGCTGCCTGGGCCACGCTTGTGGCACAGGAATCACACTGAGCCCCCCTCTCCCCAAGGAAGCACATGGCTCCCGCAGCCAGCTGCTTTGAGGGGCATGCAGGGGTGCAGGAAGCTCATCCGAGGATCCCCCTGGGCTGCTGGCCAGGGATTGCCTAAGGTAAGTGCCCCCCCGCAACAGCCAGAGCCTGCCCCTCGCATCCCACCTTCTTCTCCCTGACCCTCTGCCCCCCTGCACTGCAGCCCCAGGTCACAACCCAAATCCTCTGCATACCATCCTCCCAGACCCTGCACCCCAACCCCCAACCCCAGGTCACAACCTAAACCCCTGTATCTCCTCCTACATCCTCGCCCCAAGTCACAACCCTCTTCTGCACCCCTCCCACAGGTCAGAATCCTCTCCTGCACCCACCGTCCCTCCTGCACCTGGACCCTGTCCTGCATCCAATCCCCTACCCCAGGTCACCAGCCTCTCCTTCACTCCAACCCCTCCTAGACCCCCCACGGCCCCTCCTGTTCCCCGATCCCTTACCTCAAGCTCCCCTCTGCACCCAGCCTCCATCCGAGACCCTGGACCTCCTTCCTTAATATCATACAGGAGAGCGGCCCTTGACTACTTGCGTAACCCTTGGAGTGATCCCCTATCAAAAATTATGTCCCACCCTGGTCAACTCCTATATCCTTTTGGTTTGAGAATGGTACAGGGGCTTAGACCTTAGCTAAGTTTCTGGGCAACTGCTTGAGGCTGCAGGGCACATATGAAGGCAGAAATGCAGGTTGCTCTGGAGACTCTGCAGTAAAAATTTAGGTTTCAAGTGAATTTGACATCTACAGGATTAGACAGCAGACAAAAATCAGATTTTGTGCATCACAGTGAACTCTAAGTCTGGAATTTAGGCAGTTAAATGGATCTAGGCTTGTGAGGGACAGAGGATTTATAGTGGTGACAATAGATGTGTCTGAACAGAGTAACAGTGGTGAGAATTAAAAAAATAAATAATTGTAAAGGTGTTTAGTTTGCTGTAAACCACAGGAGGAGAAATAGCTCAGGGGTTTGAGCTTTGGCCTGCTAAACCTAGGGTTGTGAGCTCATTCCCTGAGGAGGCCATTTAGGGATTGAGGCAAATTGATGTCAGGGATGGTGCTTTATCCTCCCAGGAGGGCAGGGCACTGGACTAGATGATCTCCTAAGGTCCCTTCCAGCTCTAGGAGAGGTGTGTCTCCAATTACATGTATAAGGTCTACTATAGACTGCAAAAAGAAATCAGGAAAAACAATTAATTGCAATTTGCAGATGGTGACCATGCACACATTTTCACAACATCTGCACCATTTAGTAAAATTTCACAAAAAAAATTCTGTGAGTATATGCAAAAGTTAGGGAACTCAGCTTTGTCAGGAAAATATTGCTAATTTAACTGAAGAACCATGATTGAAATGGCAACAAAATTCTGTGGCGGACTGACCATTGCATTATTTTAAAGGTTTAAAGTGATTAATTCCAGGTTTTCCAGACAGTTTGTATAATATGTTGGACAAACGGGACAAGGTAATACCAGAATACAAAATGTATAGGAATGACCGAGTGGGTCAAAATAGCAGGGAGGGGTGCACTATATGAGGGATGAGCAAGATATTGTTTGCAGGCCAGAGTCAGACCAACAGGCCTTTTGATCTAGCACACGGCCCAGCCTGCTGGAACCCAAGGCAAGCTCCCTGCCTGCTGCAGCCTCAGGCAGCTCAAAATGGCTGACAGTTCCCTCTTGGTCCTGCATGCCTCTTTTGGGGTGGGGAAGAGAGTTCATACACCGCCCCTGCCCCACTCAATCATCGCAGCTCCCACTAGCTATTTTGAGCAGCCTGGGGCTGCTGCAGGCAGACAGCCTGCCTTGGGGATCTGCTGGGCTACTGGTCCCGGGCTACCTAGGCAAGCGCCTCCTGGCCACAGCCTGACTCTGATACTCCTCTCCCTCCCTCCCAACTCCCTGCCACTCCCATCCAAACCCTCAGCACTCCTTCTCCAGGCCACAGCCCCCTCCCAGATGCTGCATCACCTCCTACACCCTTCCCTCAGGCCAGAAATCTCTTCTGCGCCCATACCCCCTCCCTGTCCTTGCACCCCAATCTCTTGCCCAGGTCACAACCCCCCCTCCTGAACCCAAAATTACTCTCAAACCTTACACCCTGTCCTACACCCCAGTCCCCTACCCCGAGTTCCCTTCTGCATTCAACCTCAGTCCAAGACCCCACACCCTCTTCACAGAAAAATGCAGCTCTTGACCATTTACCAAAATCTTGGTGTGCCCCCCATCCAATATTATTCCCCTCCCCTGTGCTATATGCTTAAACAAGAAGAGTGTCAAATAAGGTGAAAATCTTAAATGAAGCAATCTGTATTATAGAACCCCTGTGGTTATAAACTTCATGCTTAAACAATAAGAGTATAGTAGTAGGAATAGACTCCAGACCGCCTGACTAGGTGGGTGACAGTGATTGTGAAATATTAAGGAAAGTCAGAAAATCTACAAAATGAGGAAACAATAATAAATTGGCCATTTAAAGCTTCCTCATGTTTAATGGTTCCTCACCTCAGGACGTGATGCAGAAATAAAGTTTCTAGATGACAACACAACTGTTGCTCTGAACAGCTAGTCATGGAACCCATGAGAGCAACTGCAATTTTTGATTTAGTCTTACTTGGAATGCAGGATCTGGTTCAAAACATCACTATAGCTGAACCGTCCAGAAACAACAGCCACAAAGAAATTGAATTTATCATTCTTGGGGTGGGGTGGGGGCAAAAACCCAACACGCTTGACAATGGGGAACTATACAAGAATGAGCACATTACTTAGAAAGAAATTATAAAAAGCTATCACAAGGGTACAATGCCTGTAAGCAGCATGAAGACCACTGAAATACACTCTAATGAAGATTCAGACTAAATGTATACTTAAAAACAAAAACAAAAAAACAGTACAACCATAAAAGCGTGCCCCGATGGCTAAGCAACAGAAAAAACAAAGGCCACTAGATGCAAAAAGACAACAAAATTTGGAAGTCAAATACTGATGAAGAAAATCAGAAAGAAAGCAAACTGGCAAATTAAATGTAAAAACATAATAAGGCAGAGGGGTACACCAGCAAGATTATTTATTAATTTATTTGCTACCAGAAAAATTCTCTCATCATTGTAGTAATTTCTGATGACTAGTTACATTGTTGAACAAACTTTTGGGAGTTTGCTTACACAAGGAACTTTTCACAGAAGCTTCTTTACGTTTATAAAGGTTGAAATTGAATTTATCATGTATGCAAATTCTGATCAAAACTGAGGGTTGGGCTCATTTCAATCAAAAGTGACTGCAAGCTGCTGCAGAGCTTAAAACAGGGAAATGGGTTTAAATACACTAAAAGTTCCACAACAGACTTTCTTTCCATAACAAAATTTCCTAGCCAAAAACATCATCCCCAGCATAAGGCTGACCACAGAGTGGCTGACAAAACTGCTGTGCCATTGGGCAAGGTGTGTGTGCGTGGGAAATGGCTTCATGCTCCCAGAAGAGGCGGGGCTGGGTACTCCAGTGGGGATCACAAGATACTGGGGCACCCCAGGCTGTTTTGAATTGCTAGGTCCCAGGGCAGTGGTCCTGAGACTCCCCACATTGCTGAACACAGGACATGCAATAAAATTACTCTTATTCAGGCAAGTTCAATGGCAAATCAATCAGAACTTATATAGTACAAACATTCAAATTAACATCAAGCTGACTGAGCCCCCATGAAAAAGAAATCCTGTGTGGTTGGAATCTTTCTTTTTACCATCTCATCTTTCAGGCTTGAAGGCTCTCAGTGGCAGAGATGACATACACAACACTCCTGCCTCCCACCCCCACCAGAAGCAGTTACACACACACACACACACACGGGGGCTGACCAACTACCTCAACCCTCCCTACCTGGCACTGTCCTCTTTCCAAACCTGACTGGGTCCCCAGGATGGCACCGCCTCTCCTGGTACCTGGCACCATTCCTCCCTAAGCAACACCGGGAGGGGGGCATGCAAGGTTATGTGCTCCCATCAATTTTTGACAGGGCTCACACCAGAATGCAGCCAGCAACAGACTTTCAGCTCTGGGTGGGAAGGATGGGATGGGAGATGCTTCCAGCCACAGCGGAGTGGAGGGAAGGGATGACTTGGCCTATATCTTTGCAGAGGTCATCTTCACCTCATCTTCAGTCTTTTTCTTTTCCTGTGGCTGGAAGCAGCTTGCCCCTTCCTGTCTATACGGTGTTGAAAGGCACTGCACACCTGGGCCTGGGAAACCTGACCTCAAGGGCTTCAGAGAGCAAGCCAGAAGCCCCACACCAGCTACCCCAGAGCTTAGCTGAGGGACAGAGAAGCTTCCCCATGCCAATGATACACAGGCTTCTGGCACATGCAGGATTTGGCTCCTCCTGGCTCATGCCCTGGGCCAGAAGATCTTGGGTTTTCCTCACAGCACCAGCCCCACCAGAGGCGGTGAGGGATGTAAGGAGGCTGGCCAGCCAGGCTTCTGGTTAGCTGAGCACACTCACCAGTGGCTGAGTCTCTGTACAGGGCTGGGAATGGGAAGTCAGAACACATGTAGGAGGGCTTCAATATATGGGACTGTCCTTTAAAAACTGAATGTCTGGTCAACCTACCCATTGCACTACTCAGACAAATTGAGCCTTTCTCCATCATCAAGAACATCCACACCTTGTTAGCCAAATAAAAAAAGCAAAATTAAAACACATAAAGACTGAAACAGGGGAAGGAAAAAAAAGTAAAACAGTTTGCTATACGGGAAAACAAGTGATGACCAAGAAACTTACAGCCATGAGAACCTTCAAATTTATTGGGTCACATTATCAATGGTCTACCAAAGTAGTGACCAATTTCACACACACAAGTTTTTACATACGCACACAAGGGATAAACCTGCTTGATTTGCACATGAAAAAATGACACAAAATGGGAGGCATCTTTGAAAATGTGGTATATAACACGTATGCTTTAAAACTTGTAATACGGTAAAAGCTTTATTAGCTAGCTTCCCCAGGGAACCGGGGATGCGGGATAATAAAATGTGCTAGTTATCTGAGCTGGGGCCATCAGCTAAAAACGTTGTGTGCACCTGGTCAGGCAGCAGGCAGGTGGTTTGTGAAACCAGCCTTGGCCAGGCACCCAGCCCCACGGCAGCCACATTAGTGTTACGGGTGCTGAATAAACAAGTTTTTATTGTGCAGTTAATAGAGCTCAGTGCAGATAAAAAATTCATGTCCATATGTGATTCTCAAACATGATTCATGGATATCTGCAATTATGCACGCACAGATAGCAGCAGATACAAAGTGGATATCAGCAGATTTACAAGGCCCTACCACAAAATTTAGATCCATGTCCACACACAATCCACAAACATGGTCCACGAATACCTGCTGGGCTCTGGCCGTGGATGTTACTTTGGCCAAAAGGCAAATTAGGAATAGGATAAATCTGTTTACTTGATTCACAGAAAATAATTCACCAGCATGTTTTTTTTTTTTTTTTAAACTTTGGCTTGAATGTTTTACAGAAACAAAAGGCAACATTTATGGTTGGCAAACTCAATTCACTGTGAAAAAAGTGGGGTTGCTTTTGTACCCTGGATTCAGCCTTTCCCTTCCAATGAATCCTGGGACCGTTCTTAGATGATATCCAGGGTTAGCTTTGTCGTATGTGCTTGCCCTAACCTTTTTTTCTTTTAAATCATGGAGGGCAGATGTCTTCCTCACAGGTCTTTAGTTTTGGGGGTGGAGAGGGAGGTTGTTGCAAATTTGCAGCTGTGCAAATATCTTCTGTCCACATGTGCATAATGTTTCAAAAAAGGTACCCAGGATAAGTCCACACAGGATAAGTCCACACAGATTCAGCATATACTGCAAATATTTTACATAGCTTGAGAGGCAATGGTCAGTGAGGCCAGGTGCCTGAGCATGCCATTTCTCTGACTTGAAAGTAGCAGGCCACTGACCATATTAACTGATCAAAATGTATAGCCTGATTCTTAAGGCTGGGAAATCAGATCAGAAAACATATCCTGCATCTCACTCATCCCAATTGGATATTAAAGTTATGTTCTTCTAGACACATGAGATCCCACAGGCTTTCAGCATGATGTCTATTTTAGATTAAAGGGGAAAAAACAAAATAAGAAACCAAACCACACCAGCTGCATAGTTACAGTAAAGAAATCTGATAGCATTTCCTGTTGTTGGGGGAAGATCCAATGGCAGCAGCCATCTGTAATCCATTCTGGAAAATTAATTGGAATATCCTGGAATCTGTGACTTCTTCAGTTTTACCTGAATCTTATTCATTGTCCTTGTAACATGTATGTTATTGAAGCCCCCAGGAATGGTATGAAAATTAGGTTTTAGAACTAATAAACCTGTATTTGGTTTATTAGTTATTTTATTTTTAGAAATAGGTGCTCTTGTTCATGTAAAACAAGACCTATCACCTGAACCTGAAAAACACTTTTTGAAGGATTTGAAAAAAATATGATTCTCTTTTTCTTCCCATTATTTTTCCTCTTTATGTTGCTCTGCACTTTGCAAACTCCAGCAGCACAGGAATCAGAGGCACCCATGTATCAGGAGAAAACAAGCACTTAACAAGGTATCCAACCTAATGCTGTAGAATTAAGACATTCAGATAAGCATCCACACTTTTGATTATCTGATGTAACCTGAACCCTTTTATCTTCACCTATTTACAATGCATCAAAAATTATACTTGGTGATGTCAGGTGTCCTCAACTTGAGGCACAAAGAAGTGGAGAGGACCTTAAAAGGCCCCACTGTCTCAGCTCTACCCTCTTGATTCACATAAAACAGTAAAAAGTCCCATCCTGAGGCCCTGTTCCCTTTTGTATTCTTTTCACAACAGAATATATGTCAATGAAAAGTCATTAACCTAAATCTGAATATGATTCCTCACAAGATCATACAACCTCCCCACCCCCCAGCACTAGACACATTCTCCTTATAGCAAAGGACAAGATACCATACACCCTGCCACAAATGTAATGCTTCCTTTAGAGTCATCATTGTGAGTGCCATACGACTGTATTCATTCAAAAGCCGTTAAAACTGCAATCTTTCCAGAAGGTGGAAAATTAAATTCCCTGCCTGAGAACTACTGAGAGATAAAAATCTGCTTTTGCTTCCTGCTTCCCTATAGAAGTCCTGTCTGATGCAAAAATGCCACATACACTTCAAAAAGTGATATTAGTCTCCCCAGAGAGATCCAAAAGTGCATCTGAAAATTATTTCTTGAAGTCGGTTATGGTATTTTAAAGATTCTTTTTATTGAACTAAAATTATGGAGCCAGCATGATGTGAAGAATGCAAAAACATTTACAAAAACTCAGGATTTCATAACTGCTATAACCTTAGGTTAGCTCAATCCAATCCCAATTGTCTGATACTATGGCCATGTCTACACTTGGCCAAAATTTCGAAGGGGCCATTCTTATGGCCAAATCGGAGAATACTAATGAGGCGCTGAAATGAATATTCAGTGCCTCATTAGCATGTTGCCAGCCACAGCACTTTGAAAGTGCCGCATTTCAAACGAGCACAGCTCGTCTACACTGGGCCCTTTTCGAAAGGACCCCACAAACGTCAAAATCCCCTTATTCCTATCAGCTCATCTGACTTCCCAGCCTTTCGAAGAGCTGCGGCTGTCAGCATGCTAATGAGGGGCTGAATATTCATTTCAGCACCTCATTAGTATCCTCCGATTTGGGCATTAGCATGGCCCTTTCGAAATTTTGGCCAAGGGTAGACACGGCCTATTTCTCTTTGTTTCTTGTCATCCCTTCTCTGGCCAGAGACCCATCTTTTTGGAGTAAGAGCCATGTCTTTTGTATCCAAAGCACCATCACACTAACAGCACTGTGTAACAATCATACCAAAGGGAAAACCTTCGAACGTATGTTTCTTTTTCTTTTTTTCTGGTTCATTCTGAGGCCTGAATTTTTAACTGGACTTCAGTCATATTTTGTAAGTGTCAATCTATAAAACACTTCAAATGAAAGAGGGGCTCACTCATTTGGCTGAAACTGCAGGTGGAATTTTATATAGGCAGACTATAACTGCCCATATTGGAATTTCACCAAGAGACGAATAAGTGAACAATCCTCTTCTTGCAAGAAATAATATGGGCTCTTTAAAGACAAGCGACCTCTGTTTAATGTCCCATCTGTAAGGATTTTGATCAAAGGAATAAAACAGTAATATTTAGTACTAAACTCTGTTCTGCTCAGAGAGGTGAGAGTATCACTTGCATGTTGGGATTCTCTCTCTGCCATCTTCACATGATTGTTTCAGTGTGTGAGACAAATTTTCTAAAGACAACGTTCACCTTCCAGCTTCTACCAAGGTATCTTAAACAGCAGAAACTAGGATGGAAAACACCACAAAAGTGTCAGAACATGATATATGGTTTCAATTTCTCAGTCTGGTGCCCATTAATACAAAAAGTGATAAGGAGCATTTTCCTGTGCTGAAGATTTTGTATTTTTGAAATATTCTTTTAAGGGCGATTTTATAAGGCAGATGTTAAGAACATAAGAATGGCTATTACTGGGTCAGACCAAAGGTCCACCTAGTGCATCATCCTGTGTGCCAACAGTGGCCAGTGCCAGGATCCCCAGAGGGGATGGACCAAAGACAATGATCAAGCAGCTTGTCTTCTGCCACCCATCTCCAGCCTCTGATAAACAGATGCCAGGGACACTATTCCTACTTCCTGGATAATAGCCTTTTATGGACATAACCTCCATGAATTTATCTAACTCTTCCTTGAACTCTCTTATAGGCCTAGCCTTCACAGCCTCCTCTGGCAAGGAGTTCCAAGGCAAGGACTGTGCACTGTGTGGAAAAAAAGGACTTTCTTTTATTAGTTTTAAACCTGCTACCCATTAATTGCATTTGGTGTTTTCCAGTTCTTATAGTATGTGAACAAGTAAATAACTTTTTTATTCACCCTCACCACTCATGATTTTATATACCTCTACCATATACCCCACTCCGTCTCCTCTTTTCTAAACTGGAAAGTCCCAGCATTTTTAACCTCCCCTTATATGGGACCCATTGGTGTTTATTCTTTCATATAGCAAGAGAGGTGATTAACTTCCACAAGATTCAAATAATCCATCCAGATTAGGGAGCCACTGTGTAGCTTTGGAAGTAGCTCAGTGTAAGTCTGTGATGCCGCTGACAAAAATTGACATAGCCACTGGTTTGCTGCTGTGTGTCCATTGTGCATTCTCTCATCTTGCAAAGATGCAGGAGATGGCAGCGTTTGCCATGCAATAGCCTGTAATGGTTCAATGTGGCCCATTGTCTCTAAAACAGGTTAAAACCTGGCCATTCTTTTGTGGATTTAGCAATGAGGTATGGGTTTGGGACACTAGCAGTATGCCAGAATTCTTTCTAGTGTTTCTCAGAAGGGAAACACTCCTTGGGTATGTCTATGCAGCATTTTGAAGCAAGCCTCCCAGTCCTGGTGGACAGACTCAGGTTAGTGGGGCCTAGTTTTATAAAAATAGCTGTATGGGCAGTGCTTTGGAACTGCATTTTAAGCTCTGAAGTTTGGAGTTTTAGAGGGGGCTTAGGAGCCTGAACCTCAAGTTCAAAGCACTTCCAATACATTGTAAGTCCCATTAGGCGAAGTCTGTTGGCCTGGGTTGGGAAGTTCACTCCAAAATCATTTAAGAGCCTTAGCCTGATCCTAAAAAGGTTTGTGAGATTTGAGACACATCTTCAGAAGGTTCTGGAGGACCTCATGAATGGGTGAGTTCAAGGTGGTCATCATTTAATTGTACTCACCAGCTCTCTGTGTGCATGTCTCACTGGATTTAGGTGAGGGCATGTGTTATAGAGGATAAGCACTGAACAAGTCTTGATTTTAATGTTCCAATTACAATTCTCAGTGGCCAGTTGATGACAGTAGCTCAGAACACAAAGCCCAAAAAACAACAGTGCTCAACAGAAGTTCCATGTAATGGTCACTTAACGCTGAAGGGATGCAATGGGCAAAAGTGGATTACCTCTCAAGGACCCTAAAACTCATGACATAGTAGCCCTCCAGGAAATACAAGTGACAGCTAAAGAAACCAGCTATAAAATCTATGGATTAGAACATGAGAAAGTTTTGGCAGAATCATTGACCAGTGGAAGAAAGTTCAACGTTGTTGGGATCAGGGATCTCATTATGTTAAACATATACAGGCTACCTGACATTATGTGGCCTGATCTCAGCTTCCTTTCCTTATCTGGTCGTATACGTAGGTGACTTTAATAGCCATCACAAAGACTAGGGATACTGCTCGAATGACACAGCCAGGGAACAGACCACAGAATGGACCTCCTTCAAAGACCTTTATTTGCTCTATGATCTGAAGTAATATTATCTTTTGGTCTAGGCGGTGGATCATGGTTCGCAACCCCAACCTGTGTTTTGTATCCCACTGGCCACACCAAAAAGCAATGCCTCTGTTTTGAGTCTTAGTGCTGGTCTGTATTACATGTTAATAAATTTTGAAAAGAAGCATTTTACAGTTTCTTTTTAAGAAGTGAAAATCATAGGAGTAGGAATAGCTGACTACAATAGATTTCAGCTAAAAACTGAAATGAAAAGGGGCGAGCACTTAGTCTTATGTGAAAGAAGCTGAAGAACTTATACTGAAAATTTTTTATTATGAACAGTAAAGCAAACAATAAAGAAACCACAAACCAACATAGTGTGTCAACTTGCAGACTTCTGGGTAACAAATCTAAGATTCTGTTCTTATTCATGTTACTTGCATGTGTAAGTACTGCATGACACAAGGATTGCACAATCAGGCTCCGAGAGCCTGCATAAACTCCAACAGGTTTATGAATTCATTTTATTGGCCAGTGCATGCTACTGTCTGCTCTCAGTTACACATGTGTAAATCTGGAACAGCACCAAAGAAACATAGAGCAGAGTTTAATGCTCCATGTCAGCATCAGTCTCACCACAGGGGCTAACAGTGTGGGCAAAGAGACCATTGGCCAAAGCAGGCCGAATCCCAGACACAAGGATTTGTGAGGACGTAGAGAAGCCAGGGCATAAAGAGTTATGAATTACAAATTAAACTGAAAATGAGGGAATTTCTCTCTCTCCTGGGTCTGGATGTATGCCACAGCTGGTTCTATTCAAGGGTCTTCTGTAAACATAAAAAGCAAAGGGATTAAAACACCAGCCAAAGCAGCAACTGGTGTCTTTATTGTAAATTCAAGTGTTCCTTAAAACACACACACATCATATACTTAGCATGTGCTGTACATCTTTTAGGGTAGTTTAAAAGTAGAGTGGTGGAGTAAAGCATGCTCTTCATAAGGTCAGTCTTAGCGAGAATGAAAATATGATGCTGTAATGGTAATTAATATGTACTTCATGAAGTTAATATAACAAATGGAATAGTAAAGAGCCTTTTTTATAAATACTACCAAAAAGAGGATTTAATAGTGTAAACCATGTTTGTCTATTTCTTACTGAACCAATAAGGTGGTTTTAGCTAGGTCCTGAATACACACATGATCATTTTTAGCACAAGGTATAAATCCTTTCAATTATGTAGTCCAACTTAATGGTATAAGAAAACGATATTTACGTGGGCTATACTAAAATAACATCTATCAGCTGAATTACTATATTTGTTCCTTTTTAATTCAGAGAGACTGAATTCTTATTACCCACAAATATCACATGGTATATTTGATTACAATGGGACAAGAGTGATGACAAAGTGCCCAAAAACCATGAGAGAGAGAAGACAGCCTCTGTTATAATTTTAAGAACCTACGTATTCAGATCTCAGGACAGAATATGGCTGCTGGTAAGTCAATATCACTAACTAATGCTTAGTTTACATCAAGATTTATATCCCATCTTCATCACTTGAGATCCATTTTTGGGAGCTGAGCCCACCTGGACTATTTCCTGAAGACCTTGAACATTTCTGTTTCATTAGAACGAGCTAGTTAAGCAGACTACATTATCCCTTTAATATTACTTCATTCAAAACACAATAAAGCATTACGGTAATGGTGCACCTAATCTGTACTCCTTAATCCCTGCCCTAAAGCAAATGGAAATCTGCCTTAAAAGGAGTCGTTGAGCATTGAGGAGCAATGTAACTTACAACAGCCCCCTCCCCCGGCTGCTCTAAGTTATGCTGTCGGGTTCTGTGACTTGGCCAATGCAAAAATCAAGGGAGGAGAATGGTGGCGATAATCCAGTTTGCTCCCTTCCAGTGTGCTGAATGCAAACTAAACGTATCAACTTGTCACTGAACCCCTATATGCAAGAGTGCGTTTTCATTTTCATTATTTAACACACTGTAGTAAGTATACAGGCTCTGACCTAATGTAAGGGGAACTTCTTTTTTGCCTGAATAGGATACTGGTCAGAAACCCTCAAAACTAAGCTGTAGTCCCCAGAATAAATATTACTGTACAAAATATGATAATTAGTGTGTGGTATCCTCCATCATTGTGATGAAAGCCTCTGCATTTCTAATGTAGGCCAACAGCGGTAACAGGTATCTTTACAAATGCTAAAAACAAAATACATGTGGTTCTGAGGAGTCTACCAATTAATACTTTAACCATACTCATAGCTCTTACTATGGGTTCGTTGCCTTTCATTCCCATCATAAATGTTGTCCCCCAACCAGCAACCTTTTTGCAACAGGAACAGTCCATTAATCCATGTCCTTCATGTTGGCTTGCTTTTCTTCTACGTGATCCTATGCATAAAATATTGTTTTATTTAGACGTGTAGTGGATGAGTGTGCAGTTTGTTTTGCTTGCTTTTGTTTAGCTAGAAAAATCCATTCTAGAAGTATAAATATTTGTGGAGAACCCATAACGAGAGGGCACAATAAATAACTTTAAAATGGCTTTAAATGGCTTTAGAAGGTTGCAAAATTACACAACAAACTATGAGACTTTTGATACACAATGATTCTCTATTGCACAATAAGAATAGCATCGAACTGGATGAACATGTATGGTTTGTTCAACTACTACTAGATAGGAAGGTCATGTCCATAAGTTTGCGATAAGAATAACCTGCCAACTTCCAGTCCTCATTAAGCTGCTATTGAAATTTTATAGAATTGAGTTAAATAGCAATTGCCTTAATAGAATTATCAGTCAGAAAGCCATAAGGATGTCAGTACTGAATTATGTAATACCATGTCACTGGAGAGATACTGAAAGAGATATATCATAAGAATGGTACCCACAACAAAGAAGCACCCCTCTAGCCAAAAAGCACCAGCCAACTGCACCTGCCAAAAAGGTTACCCTGAAATAAATCAGCCCAACAAAATGTAGATTAATAATCTTTCCTCTAAAAAAGAAGAACAAAACTCTCTTCACTGAGTATCATTTTTAGCACAACAAGTGAGAAATTTGAGTCTTCAGTAAGTGAACTTGGAACATTGCTGTTGTTGATGTTATACAGATAACACCCTGATACTTTGGAAATGGCTTCCATTATAAAATCCTAAAGGCAGGAAGATAGGTAAGTGGCCAAAGAGGAATTTCACAAAGCTAGTGCATTCAAAGAGTGAATTTGTTTTCAGTGTGACCGAGTGCATATGCAGATAATTTTACAACAGGCAGCTCATTTTCTAAAGCCAAAATCTGTAGCTGACAGATAGTGATTATAAAAAGAAATCTAAGACTTTTGGGTAGGATTATCTAATTACAGTTACTCAAGAAAGAATAAATGTTGATTTGGAAGTACATTTTCTTGCACGCCTCCCTACATGGAGGAGACATTAGCAAATTTCTCTTGGATGTGTCATATGATACTATCAAATTTTAACATTTTTTTAAATTGTTCTCCAGTGAAGTGGTTTTCTATTTATTCATGATGAGTAGAATTCTTTTAATAACCATGTAAAATTTATTGTAAGTGTTTTCCTCAATTATTTTTCAGAAGAAAGAGGATGTGTAGCTACAGAACTAGATCCTCTGACACACATTCCAAATCTACTTGGTCTTGTTATTTTAACCCAAACACATACATAAAACCTATCACTGGAGCAAGTTACTGTATGTATATGATACGTTTATTCACAAATTTCCCCTTTCTGTGCCTGTAACTACGAGCTTATCTCGCTCTCTCACCAGATGTGGCATACCGCTGGAGAAGGGAAAAATTAAATTAAATGGTCTCCAAAAGTAGTGTTTTTATGATCCCATACAATATAAATTTAGTTCTCCATTGTTTCTTGGGGCTTTTTTTCTTAACCTCAACATTTTACCACACATTTATGTTCTCAAAAAAGAAGCATACTACTGAGCTATGGCAAAAAGTGTGTGCACATATATAAACACAGAAACAGCCCCACTCTCAACACCCCGCAAAAAAAAACCAAAAAAAAAACCCATCACACCAGAGGTTTGAGCATCTGAAAAGTGCTTCTCAGTTAGGGTCATGAACAACCCACGTGGTGTGTATGGCATTCATGTAGAACTCCCTTGAAATTCAGATTTATGAAAGACTTGGGACTTTGAGACACTTGGGTCAAAACTGGAAATGATTTTTTTGAGAGATCACTTTGCAGCTAGCTAAGTCTTGCTGAGATTTCAGATCTGTATTTATTTGCAAAATGTTAAGAGAGATTGCATCCTTCAAAACTAATGCTTACACATCAGTGTTCCCTCTATTTTTTTTCCATCCATAAATTTTGTTTATGTGCACCAAGGCACGTGAGGATACGCCCCACCAGTAGAAACACACGTTGCTCACTGTGGGTGGCTGTGGACACACTGCTAATAAGCTGGGCAGAAACTGAATCTCTCCTGGGTAGCTGCCCAAGTATTCAGCTTACAGGGAACATTGGAGCACATGCATTCACCTAGCAACCAGCCAATGGGAGCTGAGAAATTGTATTGCACTGCCTCTGCCCCCAGCAAAATCTCTCAGCACCCATTGGCTGGTTTCTGGCCAATTGGAGCTGAGAGATTTTGCTAGGGCGAAGGGCAGCGTACGAAGCTCTACCACACCCCCTGCCACACAAATAGCCACTGGGAAAAAACAGCCACTTTGAGTGGCAGTGCTCCATGCCACAGGGTTGGGCTGAGGTCCAGATTTGGCCCAGCTCTAGATGGGGCATGCCATGAGTGAAGGGGTCTGGAATTAATGATCTCTCAAGGTTCCTTCCAGTTCTATGATTCTATACTACTGTGAAGATAAGAGAGAATAAGCCTGTATTATTCAGCTTCCATCAGGGAAAGGGAAATTAGAGATTAGGTGTGAGTGTGTGGGACACTCAAATGCACATGTGGGGTGGAAGAGAAGGAAAAGAGATAGACAGCTGATCATACTTCAATATTAAAAGTGTGTTGGTTCATTTTCTTCTCATATATGAGTTCAAAGTATTAGGTACCACTAGCATAGTAAAAGCTATTTCCAGAACCGATGTGTCTATGTTACAATGATACAAATATTGGAAACGCATGACTGAATCCTCAAATGCTGTTAACTGGGACATTCCCATTTAACAGATGATGTCTGGCCAACTCTTATAAATAAAGTAAAATTAAATTACAGCATGAATAGTAAATGAACCGTATTTTCAGGACACTTTTTAAAACCAAGAAACAGATGAACATAATTACACTACGATGCAATACAGCCTAAGGGATAAAGTACTGAACTGAGATCCATGAGACCTGGGATTTATTCTTAGCCCTCACAGGCTACTACTACACTACAGAGGTATTTCAAAAGAACACCCAGTTATTTTGAAACAGTATTCTGGACATCAATTGCCTATTTTTCAATAGTGCCATTAGGGCTTATTTCAAAATAGTGCTGTTCCTTGTGGCTATGGTTACACTGTGGCTTCTAGTTCGGGATACATTTGTATCCCGAACTAGAAACCCTGTGGCTAAACACCATGCTCAAAATTTCATTCCCGCTATCCTTCAACACCAGAGAGTGGTGGGAAGTTTGAAATAGGAACTTATTTCAAACTTCGGTGTTGTTTGGATGAAACTGAGTTTGAAATAAGTTACCTCAAAATAACTTTTGCAATTTGCACAATGCAAATTGTGTCAGTTTTTTTTGAGATACAGCCACAGCTTAGCCTCGGCATAACAGATCTGTGCATAAGCTTTATCTGATGCATCTGACAAACTTGGTTTTTGCTTATGCCCAAGTAAATCTGTTAGTCTTTCAGTGCCACAGGATTCCTCATTGTTATGTTAGAGCAGTGGTTTTCAAACTTTAGCAACCCATTTTTATTTAAAATTTTTCAGAGACCCCAAAGTGAGCTTCTAATTTTTCCTGTGGGTGCTCAACCCCTCGATCATCCCAAGGGACCACCTACACATCACATTTTTCCACTCCACCTTTGCTCTTCCTCTTCTCCACCTCTTTCTGCCTCCTCCCACCACCTTCTCCTGCATGCTGCTGAACAGCTGTTCTGTGGTGTGCAGGAGATACTGGGAAGGGAGAAGGGAGTCTGGCAGCCCTGGACATGACTTGCAGACCCTTTGGAGTACCTTCACAGATTCCCATTTGAGAACGGCTGTAGTAGAGTGCAATTACATAGAAACTACTGAAACAGTTTTATACTCACAGAATCACAGGGCTGGAAGGGACCTCAGGAGGACATCTAGTCCAGCCCCCTGCTTCAGGCAGGATCAACCCCAACTAAGTCATCCCAGACAGAACCTTGTCCAGCCGGGACTTAAAAATCTCAAGGGATGGAGAATCCACCACCTCTGTAAGCAATGCATTCCAATGCTTCACCATCCGCCTGGTGAAGTAGTTTTTCCTAATATCTAACCTACACTTCTCCCTCTTCAACTTCAGATCATTACTCCTTGTTCTGCCATCTGACATCACTGAGAACAGTTTCTCACCCTCCTACTCTGCTACATTAACTCCAATTACTTCATGTATATGTGCTTAGATATCACAATAAAATAAAAGCTGTGTTATCCAGCACTTGGATACCCAGCACATTCAATTAATGGCATTTGAGGCAGTGGCCCTGAGGCCAGCTGCCCTGCCAGCCTGGCTACTGGGTGGGCTGAACAGGGTTGGACAGAGGCTGGCTGAGTAGAGCCAGCTTTCTGGTGGCACCCAGCTGACACGAGGCAGCCCCCACAGCTGGGCAACAGGGTGGGGCTGGCTCCACTGCTGGGGCTGGTGGAGGTGGGGTGGCTCCCTGCCAGTCCTTGGGACCAGGCATAGCACCCCCACCAGGTCAGCTGAAGGAGGCCAGTGGCCACCCCACTCAACATACTGGAAAATTTATCTGGCAACCCCTCTTCCCCAGCAATGCCCGACAACCAAGCTTCTACTACATACAAGTACTCCACTTCGTCTCCTGACTGGAGAAAATCCAATTTATAACCCAGCCAGGGAAGCCAACAACTTCGCTGGGCCCCTGGGCAAGGTAGCGTGACAGCTGGCTTCCCATTACTGAAAGGGGCAGGCCTCAGGCACACAGACAATCCTTAGTATGGGCGCCCCCTCCCTAGCCCTCCAAACTGCCCAGAGTGTGCTGGTGGTGATTAAAAGGGCGTGGGGCTCTGGCTGCCATGGTTGCCACAGTGGCAGTGATGGGAGCCCCACGCCTCTTTGAATCACTGGCCCCCAAGGCAACTGCCTCTTTTGCCCCCCATCATTGACAGGCTTGGCACTTCTTTATGCATGGGGTGCATCAAAATACAGTTAATGGGCAAACAACAATGTACAGAAGGAGAGGATGCAAGTAGGATTCAACAGAGCACTGAAATATAGCAAAAAATATACTCGGGCACAGTCCGAGGAAATTCACCCTGACTAGAGTTTGTGGGGGTGTACTCAAAAAGAAGAACAATTTCCCTCCAAATTGGCTAATGCACATGCTGCTCTCACCAAAACACACAGCCATTTTCAGCAGTGCTATGACTTTCCTCCCAGAAGGCAACAACAGAAAGTAGCACCTTTCTGTCACACCAAAACGGCTCCATATCCTTCCTTCTGTGGGCAGGATGTCGCTTTTTTCACGACTCTATTTAAAACCACATAAACAGATGAAAGTAAATTACACTGTGATGCAATATAGCTTAGGGAATAAAGCACTAACCTGACCTCCAGATATCTCTTGCTATGTGTCTGACTACTTGCAGCTGCACTGCTTTGGGCTGTAATGCCAGAATTTGGCACTTAGTTTTGGCTGATACATTACGATTTCTTGGATGCTTATGCCTTAAGGTACAAACAACACTGGGTCTGATTCTCTAGTTCCTTGTAGCTTATGCAGCTAGAAATGCCACAAAAATTGCCTAAGAAAAGGTAATTGGGATGCTCAACAACGCATATTATCAAAACCTTGGTGGAGCTGAAAAGGAAATGAGAATGGGTCTTTTAAAGGCATGGGAGATATTCAGTTCTTTGCAGGGTCTAGCCTCAAATTCTTCACAAGATCTTTTATAATCCACCAGTCATTTTCTTTTCCTTTAGATATTCACTAGCAAGTTCCAAAGAACAGCTGGGGGACAACATACAAAGTTTTCCAATGAACAGCTGATGACAGAAAAGTGTTGAAAGAATATTTTATTCCAATAGTGTTTTTAATTGTCAGTTTGTTTTTCAACAGTTTTGTTCTTGGTGAAGTAAAAATATGACAGTCCTAAGCTGAAGTCTGCAAGCTTTTCCTGTTCAAAATGAAACTTCTAGATAAGCTTCCATATTTATTGGAAGACATCAGTCTCCCAGTGCTGGGACCACCAGACAATTGGCTCATTTCCTCCAAGCACAATGAAATTCATACTGAGGTACTATTGGGCCTCCAAGATACACAGGGTGCTCATACTATTCATTTGCGCATGTCCACAGCAGTCATTGGCTAAAATTGGTGATACAGTTCACAAGTGGTGGTGATTGTAGGCAATGGACACATAACAGAGACCTAAAAGATTTGTTTTGTGCATTTTAAAAATGACTCAACCCCAATTTGTCCATCATACTTCTAAAAAACCTTATTTAATTCTCTCATCTGACAATGAGAGTGGTAGGAGAGATCTCAGAATCTCCAGAGACGAGAGAGGGTGGGCGCAGGAAATGAGTACAAGCACCTTTCACCAAGAGAATAGTCTTTTTACAAGGCAGCTTAGAAAATGGCGTGTAGTTCACAGACATGCAAAAAGAAAACCTAAACCCAGGTTTATGCAAGTTAACTGAACGTTCCAAACCTCAAGAGGAGGTTTGGTCTAAGTTCTGAACAAGGATTCAGGTTGGTTCTTATTTTATCTCATCTGTCTCTCTTCTCCCTATTTTATTCGGCGTGCTTTTACTTGGTAATGGGATCCCCTAAAATAAATGTTTATGTGAAGGATCCTGCATTCCTAAGCACAGAAAACTCATTGTATTTCATGGAGGTTTGGGCCCAAAGTCAGGTGTCTAGATTTAGCTCCTCTATGATGAAGTGGAGGTAAATCATGTTATTCCAAAGACAAAGAATTCAGAGGATTCTGGTGAGGCTAAACCCTTTATTTACTGAACAACTGCCTCATGGCAGAGAAAAATAAATGCTAGATATAAAAATATACTGTTCTGTAAAATATATGCTTCACTTAGCACAAATATAATACCTTTTATCACTTCAACTGTTGAATTAATATCAGTTAGCTGTTGTATCTATTCGGTGAAAAAATTATATGTGATGTAACACTAGGTATCATGTTTGTACAAAGCCAGCAGTATAAATCAGCTGTATTTACAAATTTAAAAACAGCAATGAAATACCTTAGAAGCCCTAGGTCTGATGACCTCTTAAACAGCAAACTGTGTCGGCAGCAATAAATTCCATCTCCTAGGTTCAAAGTGCACCTGATTGTATTCAGGGTCACCATGCTTCATGCTCATCACCAAATGATGAACACCACAGTCGTGAACTCCTGAAATACACACCACAGTGTGACAAGATGCACCTGTCACCACTGTGTGAGAGAGGGAAAATGAATAAGCCTCCTGACAGCTGGATGTTAATGTCCCATTCTCAGTGGATCAGCTTTGCAAAACTAGTAAAAACACTACTAAAATTGAATCCAACTTGATGTTACCATATGTTTATAACCTCAGATTTTCAGTGCCTAGCTTTATGAAATATCATGACAAATTGCAGCTGAAGTCCTGTGTTATCATACAGATGATAAAGAAATAGGATGGATTCCTAACATCTTCTATATGTTTGCATCTTCTCTTTATATTTGCCACCTTAACTTCTAGAATTAGAAAATCTAAAAAAAAAAAAAAAATCTATGGGCACATGACTTGCACCAAATAAATTACTTCCAAAAATGTGCATTGTATGAGTCACACCTGCAACAGACTGTATATGTAGATAGTAGCTCGTGCATGTTGAAATATTTGATTTGTTCCCACAAATAAGTAACTAAACATGTAGCTGCTCATGCTTGTGCCCAAATTTAGTGGCAGACTCAAAAATGTAGGAGCTAATTGTGCAGATGTAAATTGCTCCTGCAAAATGGCAACCAACTTTTTTACAAAGCACCTCTAACTGAAAAATAGGAATTAAACAGATTTCTGGTTTCTAAGGTGATTTTGCAATAGACGCTAAGCCAGAGTCTTGAATCTGCTAGGTCCACTGTGTACCATGTAGGTGCCAGGGAAATTTTCCACTGGCTATCTGTTATCATTTTAAGGTCAAAAAGGCTATACCCACACAGCAGCATTATTTCAAAATAATCCATTCCAGAATAGCTATTCCAAAATATCTTATTTCAAAATAACACAGCTACACACAAGAATGCATTTCAAAATAGCATTCAGCTATTTCAAAATAGCACATCTAGGCTGTGTCTAAACTAGCCCCCTTCTTCAGACCATGGAAAGGACACGAACTGGGGAATATCAATGAGGCACTGCCATGCATATGCAGCGCCTCTTTAGCATAATGGCAGCCGCACAAATTTTGAAGCTGCTAACTTTAAAGTGCTGACAGGAAGTCTAGATATGGGTGCTTTGAAATACACGCCCAACTTCAAAATTCCCTTATTCCCAAAATGAATTCCCTGGTTCACATCATTTCCATGCCCTCCTCGAAGAAGGGGACTAGTGTAGACATGGCCCTGGACACATAATGTCTATTTCAAAATAGTGCCCTTAGATACCAATATGGCTTATTTCGAAATGGTGCTATTCTTTGTCTTAACACAGCCTATTTCAAAACAGGCATTATTCCCCCTGCAATGAGGTTTACAAAATTCAAAATAATGCATCTGTTATTTTGAATTTATTTCAAACTAACGTGTGTGTAGTGTAGATGTAGATAACAGTTGTTATTTTGGAATAACTTTGCTGTGTAGATGTAGCCAAAATTATCTCAGTAATGCTTCTAAAATCTGATTTCTTTCTAACCAAAAATGCAGCATTTTTCTTGTTCAGGCCCTCATAACCTTCCATCTTTGTTCTCCACCCACCTCAACACTCATCTTCCTCATCCTCATCCACTCAGAATGTATCTACAAAGATCATCTTCCCTTGCAGGTCCTTCTGACCACCTGAATGCTCTCTTCTTACAGCAATAACTCTATTGGCTCTCTCTTTACTTATATGAGTATTCTAGTTGAAGATCTATAGCAAGGTTCAACACATAAAGGTAAGTACAAATTAACCATTTAAAAATGTTTAGAATTTACATTTCATTTTAAAATATCAACTTACAGTGAAATATGGAAACAAACCATTTGGCTATTTCAGATCATTTTGTTTTCACCATTTTTTAGTGAAAATTGTTCAGGACTAACATCAGTGCTTCAATTTTTTTTTTCAAGTGCCCAATCTAGAATATCTCTACTGCAGGAATTTATATCTATTTCATATCTCAGGTCAGTTATGTCATAACTATGCAGGAAACTAATTCTGTTTCTTGTTGTCCTTAAATCTTTCCATTATTCTCAGAGAAGCAAACTGGATTGCAGGTTTTTCCACTTGTCTTATTCTAAACTGAATCTTCAGAGTCAACAATGTGACTTGCAAAGCTCTCCCGGTATCCTTAAAACACATAAAAGATATATTTATACTGTTCTCAAACAATTCTTATTTCACTAAAATACAAAATTACCATGTCAACCCTATTCTAGCAAAGTCCATATTTAAGCATCTAGTTTCCAGAATGTTATTTGTTTCACCAGCCACAGTATGTCAGGAATTTAATATACATTATTTTCTTATCCAACATCCATTGTGTCCAAAGGGAATACTTGGACTGTAATTCTCTCACATCATTGACCAAGTCAAAGCTTTTGGAGACCATTCCAGCAAATCCTAGGCAAAATCAGAATTGAAGTCTTAGTTGGAATTTCACCTGTCCATGGACTCAAATCTACAAAGCTTTATGCTGTTCAGTGACAACTGAGAAAGTTGAGATCAATTTATGCCTTCAGATCATTCAAGTAAATGAAAGAAGATATAAGCAGAGATTTCAGTTTACATACCTTGTTATACTAGTTGTTTCATAGTCTTGGACTAGCCCCTTATGGCTTGATCCCCCAAACACTTACTCATGTGTTATATGGCCATAGGGGCCTTCAGTGGAACTGCTCATATGAGTAAAGTTACTAACAGGTTTAAGTGTGCACAGGAACAAGCTCCACTGTTAATAATCAAGCTCTGAGGAAATGATCCTGCATCCCTTGAAGCAAATGACACAGCTCCCACTGGTTTCAAACAGGTGCAGGATCAAACTCTAAGTCCACACTGTCTTATCATAAAATAAACTTATTGGAAGTACCAGCACTCCAAAAGTCTCGTAGTCACTCATAGCAAACAGAAGTTAGGCATGGACAAAGTACAGCCCTGAAGGAATGCTGAATGAGAGCTAGGTGTCTTGTCTAACATAGATACCACCCTTCATACTACCATTTTTACCATCTTCTGATCATTTCTTAGGATATTTTTCCCTTTTTTATTTTGAGGTATGAAAAAGAAAAAAAAAACCCAAAGATTTACAAAGCACTGGCTATTTTTGCTGTGAACAGTGGTACTTTGCATCTATGTTGTATGTTTCATTTGAGAAAAATCAAAGCCTGTTAATAGCTTTAAACATTAATGTTTTTGAATATGTATTTCATCTATCAGAGAGCCATAATTACCTCATTGATAGGGCTCATGTCTTTGTTTAGTACAACGTGCTCATTCTCCTGATTGGCAGGAGAGATATAATTTCATTTAATTGGGGGATTTCAGAGTAGGAATCTTCATCAGCTACAATAATTGGCTTTGCCAACTGGAGTTAATTAAGATGAAGTCTGTCAAACTAATGTAAAAAAATAATCAGCAGCTAACACTAACAGATAATAGCAAACGGGTTTTTATTTGATTTAGTTTTGGTCAGAGCAGTTAGTGTGGTTTTTTTTGAGGACTATGAAATATTACAAACTTCGGTTAAAACATTTGGTATCAGCTGTCTCTTGATATTTTAAATTTCTCTCTTTTATTACAGCATGTGGAATTCTACTGTTTTTACATTATCATATGATTCAAATATTTTATAAACCAATTTCAGCTAGGACAGTTATTTGCATGTATGTGGGGAGGGGGGCGGAGGGGCTGACTATGCTATATTTATTTGAACAATAGAACCAAACCAGCAACTAGGCAATGTAATGGGCACATTGGGTAAAATTCAGTCCCATGCAGATGGCCAGCTAAAACTCCAGGCACCACTTATGTTCTCAGAATAGAGAGTAAGATTCTCTGCTTTACCTCTAGGAGGTAGGGAGCAAGCATGTGATGGCTTTAAGCTATCTTTGTCCCCTCCCTATCTTAGATTGCTCTTGATATTCAATTGGCTCCCCATGTACCTTGCACAGGTCAGGGAGTCTTACCAAATCACGGCAGCCTCCCCAGGTCTGTGGGTCTCAGCACTGCCTGGAATTGCCACGCAACCATGTTCTTAGACCTTGCCCTGTCCCCTGCTGGCCCCAGGCGTGGTTCCTCATGTTAGGCTTATGAGGCTGTCCCCAGAAGTCAGCCTTAACAGCTGTCTTCTGCAGTGCCTCTGAAGGAGGAATAGTCTTTATCCAGAACTAAGGCTTTTGGGGCCCTTTTAATGCCAGTCTTCCCATTACTAGGTATGAAGGGGTCAAAGCGAGAGTGAGCATCTCACACAGGTTATAGTGGAATTTAAGTAATATTTAGACTGTGTTGGCTACTGTGAATGTAATACAGTGAGACAGAACAAATTTTACAAAGACATAAAAGGACAGATTTTACCCATGAGGAAGAAACAGCTTACAAATATTGCTAATGAAGTTGTCTCATTTTGCTGTCACTTGAATAGAGAGTCAATTTTGTGCTGGGGCAAACTGGAGTGGGACCTAAAGTTACCTATGGACAGCTACCAATAATGGCAGAGCAATACATTATTATATTTCTTCAAGACATTTCTCAAACAAGCCACTCATATGTTATGCAGCCAAACCAACCATTTTTACTTATTTTTAAGTGTACTATACTATACTAACCACTACCATGCACAGAAGTCTGTCTAGTGAAATATGCTGATATATACACGTCCAAATGAAACACATTAGTTCATGGTTAAGTGATCCTCTTTTTTCCTATATATGTTGGAAATCTTTATTTTTTAGCACATCTGCCCTTCTTTCCTTCATACTCGTGTTTCAAAAATCAACCCCCACTTCACATTAGTGAAAGCAGTACAATCTTTGCTGTTCAGCTGTGGGTTACATATGAATTTCTCATCATGTTGTAAGATGTGTAATAAAGCTCATTTGGGGAAATTTGTCATCAGAGAATGTGCAAATAGGTCTCATTAATAAACGAACGTGTGAGAACCTTAGCACGTGTTATGCCGGCTAGTGACTTATATGAAACCACTGTAAATGCAACGTGAGTGTATCCAGATAGAGAACGTTGGGTCAGTAAGACTGCGGCTATCAATTATTTGAAGAAAGCCTGTCTGCAGATAGTCATGCCAAGCATCTGAATCCACTTTATTAGTGGAAGTGGACGCATATGCTTGGGGAGTTCAAACCCTTTATGAGTAACACTCACTTATGATATATGAACAGAGACCCAACACTGGGGAAGATTTTAGCAAGTATGTGGTATTTGGGAGTGTATAGTTTAAACTTCCTTTTTTTAGTGTGGTCGTGTCATAGCTGTTATCATTTAGTAACAGACAATCTGTATTCCAGTCTGTTGTTGCAGACATAAAGAGTTAGGACTGGCAAGTGATCTGGCATAGCTGAATGTTTCTATATGCCAGCTGTTTACCTTAGTACTAGTTAGGTAAAAGGAGCTAATGAAAATTTAAATCAATAATGCTACATACTGAGGAATACTCCTTCGGACAACCTGTGCGGCTAGAAACCTTCATCACCATTTCTTGGATTCATTCTCAGGAAAATGTGTTGTGGCTGTGCCGTTCTTTATCCTATAGGAGGACGTAAATAAAAAGAACTTGTCAGACTTTGAAAAATTGTTTACAAAGTCCATAGTCAAATGAAAAAACCTCAGCGTTATAGAAGAGAGACTGAGCCTAATGCTATACAGTATAACCAGAGAGCTCTATTTTTATTTAAACATGTTCAGTAATAGAATATCTACAATATAGAAAGGTTTTAACCTCAGCTTAATTTTCACTAGACAACAACTTGAAGTGGCCCTGAAACATATTTAATAAAAGCACTGCAGTTTTAATGAGTGATGGTTAAATGCATTAAAAATGGTTTAAAATCGATTTGCACTCCCCTGCTTTGAAAGGAACTAAATCCCGTAACGTTTCTGTTTCATGGAGGTATTAGGTAAGGTCATCTAAGAGAATGGAGGCACAGTTGTTGCACAGCCTCTGAGACCTATTTAGAATGCAGCCTACAGATGTGCACCAGAATGGATAGTATGATGTAAACATGGGTATGAGAGCATTTAAAAAAATCAACCTTAACAGAAGAGATGCGATACATGTACAGGAGCTTGAGAGTGGGGGGCGGAGGAGTGGATTGGGAGGAGAGGAAACAAAACCAGAAGAAGATCCTTGAAATAAAAGAGGAAGGATCAGAGGAGACAGACAAGGCCAAGATGTTAGGGTGAAAGAGGAATGGCAATCAAGAAGTAGAATGTTTGGTTAAAGAGAGGCATAAGGCTTAGCAGCAAAAACAGCAAGCTGCCTTGCAGAATGGAAAGAAACAACAGACTTGCAAAAATATCTGGCTACAAGAGAGAACCTCCCAGCCACACATGCTGCCCTGGCTAGTAAGGACTGAAGATGCAGCCAACCTTTGAAGATCCAGCCAGCCAGGAAAAACATGAGGTTAAAAAAAATGGATGTCTTCCAACAGTATATACATTAAGTTATAATATTCTAACATGTTTTATAATATTGTGTCCCTAGTTTTAGATTTGTAGTAACAATGGGCTAGGTTTGTACTGCATTCCACTTTCAGTATTTTATGATTATTGTCACATTTCATAACTTCCTGTTCTTACCTTTGTTATTAGGATGTTCAGATGCATCTCTTGCAGACCAGTTGCTATACAGTTAATGTATGGCGTGTTATGGATTGTTTGATGCTGTTCTGCATAAAATGATGTGTTAGGTAGTTGGATAAGCCAAAACACATGAGAAAGCAAAAACATACTGCTGCTTGTCTTTAAAAATGAAAAGTTGTTGGTGAGAGAAGTGATTTCCGCTCCTGAAAAGCAGGGAGGAGGATAGAATGCAACACCTCAGCAGAAATGTCTGAGCAATGAGAGGCACAGAATTAACTTGAGGTTTGCTGATATAGTTATCATCAAGGAAGATGAAGAGAAGCTAGCGACAATGGTACAGGTGCTAAACGAGTAAAAGGAACGTGATGATAAACTGATAAAATGAAGACAATGGTATTTGGCGATAAGGAAATAGGAAGGAAGATCAGTGTAGACGGGATCGAACTACAGAAGAGAGAAGTTCATATATCTGGGGAGGAACGTGACATATGATCTAGACTGTAAGAAGGAAATAGTGACTAGAATAGTGAAAGCAAGAGTGAGTTTGAAGGCGATGGATAAGATCTGGAAAAGCAAAGTGATTGGCTTAAGAACGAAGCTGAGCGTCTTGAAAATGTGCGTATTCAGCAGCGTGTGAGACTTGTGTGATAATGAAAGATTTGAAGAGAAGGATATTGGCATTCAAGAGGAGTTGTTATAGAAAGATCCTGAGAATAAGATGGACGCAGAAGATCATCAATGAGAAATTTTATAGGGAGATACAGCTGGAAGAGAACCTACTGCAGAAGATTATACAACAGAAATTACAGTTATTTGGGCATATCTGCAGAATGAACAATGAACAAACAATCAAGACCCTGGTATTCTGCGTAATGGACGGTTTCAATCGGAGAGGCAGACTCCACAGACAATGAGTAGATGAAGTGGCAGATTGCTGTGGAGCTAGTCTACAGAAAGTAAGCCACTCAGCACTGGACAGGGAAAGATTGAAGGAAATAGTGACAGAGGCATAGGACACCAATGGGCACTGAGCCCATGGCTGTTGATATTGAAGATGATGATAATGATGATGAATGAGCAGCACATATCCTCTGAGAAATCTAGTGCATGACAATAGCTATTTCATGCCTGCAGTCAATGTCAGAGTTTGGATTCTCAGATTTATAAGTTCTCTGTGGCCTTTATATAGGCTTATTGGAAATATCAGTGGCTACTGGGCATCTAGGCCATGTAATTTCTCCACTCTAATACAACTATCAGGGCTCCTTCTATTGCTGTGCTGCGCTGTGTCCAGCTCCCTGCTGCTAGTTTTATATGATTATCAAGACAGCTGCTCAAAGGAGCACCAATTTCAGATGCTATTTGTCCTTCTCCATCAGCCACATTCCATGTACTATCCAAGTTCCATGTACTATCCAAGTTGTTTATATGAGGCTGATTCTTCCCACCTTGTATCTGATCACAATGTCACTGGGGCAGCCTATGTTTGTTGCATTGATGCTTTTTGAGGATTTTGTTCCAGCATCTTAGAATCAATCATAAAGTCAATGGCATCATAGCACTTACATTTTTTCTTTTCCACCTAAGGGACTGTGCAGCCTTTTCTTTTCGACAATTGTGATATGTTTATTTCACATAACTTTCTATCTCTGTTTACCAGAGATAGTGGTATTCCTTCCACTGGGCTGAAAATAAGTATTGACTATATGGAGATATGCATCTTATAGAACTGAAAGGGACCTGGGGAGGTCATTGAGACCAGTTCCCTACTCTACTGGCAAGACCAAACACCACTCTTGATGTTTTGTTTTGTTTTTTTAAAATCTATTTGCCCCAGGTCCCTCAATGGCCTCCTGGAAGGTAGAACTCACAATGCTAGGTTTACCAGGCCAATGCTCACACCACTGACCTATCCCCCTCTCCCCACAGAACATAGTCCCTACATATTCATTCCCTGCTGAATCCATTTCAATACTCAATGATTACAAAGTGACAGGCAGTCTGTTCTGTAGCTAGGAGATTCTAAGTCAGGCTCCCTGTACAGCAAGTGGTTCTGCCTAATTTGATTCAAGAAAAATGGTGTGGGGGGGCGGGGGCTGGAAAAAGCAAAGCTACATTAAAATCCTTTTGCCTCTCTTTAGGAGCTGACAAGCTGTTGCAGTCTGTCTTCTGGCTGAATAAGCTGGCAAGAAAAGAACAGCACTCTTCAGGCTTCTGTGTGAGCCTAATGGGTAGTGTAACATGTTGTATAGCTTGAAGTCAAAACAAAACCCATAAAAAACAACTCAACTAACTCTTCATCCACTGAGAACCAGCTGCATTGTTAACAGAAAATTATTTCACTAAGCATGCCGAAAATTCCATTTCTTGGTTTTAAACTTGTTTCTCTCATTTATCACAATCTTGGAAATGGAACTACCTCTTGGAGACACAATGTTTGCCCCATGAAACACTGCACACTGAAACAAGGTAAGGCCTTCCCTGATTTGAAACAGTTCTGCAGCTTTACATATCAGAATTCTTTCCCTAACTCAGTGTGTTTAAGAACCCTGTGATGTTTTTAGCTTATGTATCCAGCCACTTTTGAGTGTTATTTCTATGTTAGATCAGTTGGAATTTCTTAAAATTGGTCAGAGAACATGCTGACACAAATGACCCTATATTTGAAATCAGCTTCTAAAATTGTACCTGAATGCTAAGTATGTTCAAACCTTGCTTTTGGACACCCACATGCTTGACTTGTGAGCTCCAGTGTCATTCCTCTTATATAAAACAGATTTTGTGTGCACAACATTTGTACGTGCAAACCATTGTAGTGGCTGTGCTAAAGCTATTTGAGGATGAGAATTGCTATGTTATATTTTCAATAATGGCTGGTAAAAGTAACTCTTGCAGTTTAGTGACCATGTGTCTTATTAATGTATACACTTGCCTACTCTTTGAAATAGAAACTGTTCCCTGACTTACACGTAGAGTTACTTCTTCAGATTTCAAGATCAGTATTACAACAAGCAGTGTTATAGCTTAATGCAACACACGAACTATTACTGTACAATCCATGGCCACCTCTAGAGATACCCTTTACTTACCTTGAACTTTTTGCTGGTTATTCATTGATATTTGTGATTTTCAAAAGTACTTTATAACTTCCCAGCTGTAGCTCTAAAAAAACGAGAGATGGCATTTTGAGGGAAGTAATAAAAGTGATTTATAAAGAGAAATTAAATTGTATTGCCTAAATAATGACTTAGTGGGACAGGGTTATAGTCTACAAGACTTTGAAGAGTATGAACAATGTGTGTGATATGGGTCTAGTATTTTCAGCATGAAGGAAAGCTATCTCCAAGAGTTTCACAACTCACGCATACATCATCTCTCCCCCATATGGAGCCCTCACAAAAAATCATGATGTGTTCCACTGCCCTAAGACTCTTCCCGCTTAGTGCTTCCTCACGCCAAAATTAAGACACAGATGACATACATCCTCCCTCCATGTGCTGTGGACTACTGAGTATTTCAGCAAATGTTTTGTACTTGAAAACTAATGGCCTATGGTTCAAAGATGCTGAACACCTGCATCTGCCATTGATAATTGGTAACCCATGTTACCCACCTAGTCCAGTTTGCTGTTCGATAGTCTTCCTGTAACTGTGGCTAGCATGGGATAGTTCATAGAAAGGAATCCTGTCTCTTTATCCATCAGACTTCTACCCAGTCCACGTCTACACTACAAAATAAAGTCAAATGTATTTAAGTCAACTTTTTATCACTAGATTTTATCAAGTTGAAGTTGAGTGTCCACACCTGCTCCTCATAAAGTCAACTCACTGTGTTCCCACTACATCGCCAAGTTCAACTGTTGCAGCATTGCATTGTGGGTGTGTGATATCTTCCCAGACTGCATTGCCCTCACTCCCCATGCCGTTGAAAACAAATAGCCATTTTTTATAAGTCTTTTTCCCTGAAGAAATTGTTTGAATTATCTGCATTATGGAAAGAGGAAGCTTTTACAAAAGAGCTTTTCTAAAGACTTTAAATTGACACTAAATACAAGTGAAGAGAGGGAGAGGTTGAAGGAGCCAGGTTTGAACTAGAAAGAGAGAGAGAGGAAGTTTGTGAGCTGTCACCACACAGAAGTGAAGAATGGCCATTTTTCAGAAGTCTCTTTCCCCTGCTGAAAATACACCAAACAGGAATGGTTCAAAGTGGGTCTAGGCAACCAGGGAAAGACTTCATATTATTCACAAGGAAAGAAGATACAATGAAAAAGTGGTAGTGTGTCTGGCTGAAAGAGCCAGCTTCGAAGAGGAGAGACAAAAATTTGAGAGTCATCACCACATACAAGTGGAGAGGGCTTTGGTGTCTAGTGGCCACTGGAAGAAGCCATTACCCCATCAGAATCAGTAGTGACTTGAGAAGAGAAGCAAAAGTTAAGGAAGCATTAGAAGACAGAAAAGTTGAGGTAAGAATGAAGGGATTCCCTTGCCTCTCCTGGTAAAGAGGCCCTAGCCCTAGCATCTGCCTGTGTGTGAGAGGGAAGGAAGCAAGAGAGCCCACAGGCTCCATTTCATCATAGGAAATGCTCCTCCAAGCCACACGATTTGGTAAGGGAGAGCACTCTGTATGTCTCCCAGTCACATTTTGCTTCCATCCCATTGAGGGTAAGCCCTCTCAAGCAGCAAAGGCCACACAGGACAGGACAGGGCACACTCTGCAGACATAGTCTGCACTGCTCAGCCATCATGTGGTGTGGTGGGACAGGGGCAAGCCCACCAACCACATAGCGCCTGCCTGGTGGCTGGGGCAGCCCTGTAAAACGTGAAGTGGAGAAAACAAGTTTCTCAGCCTATCCTGCTAAACCTTGTGCCCGAAAGAAGCCTTCACTCCACAGAGGGCAGGACATGCCACTGTCTGGAAGCATGGTCCTCACAGGCCAGACACCACACAGTGCCTGGGCCAGGGAGGGTTGGGGGGCGCTGCCCTGTACAAATGTGAAGTGCAGAAAACAAGTTGAGCAACCTGTTGAAATGGTTCAGTGAGCTGGGTGCTCCCAGAACTCATTTGGTAACAAGGTTATTGTTCTTTAAAAAGCAAGCTCCATTACTTCCTATGAAACCCTCTCCCAAGCCACACCTACTCTGTATGTCTCCTAGTCACATGCTGCTGCCATCCCAATGATTCTTGAGCCAGGCGGTATGATGGGCTGTATGGCACCAATAGGGTGCTCCCAGAATGCCTGAAAGAGGTGAAACACATTGGTAGCAAGGTTATTTTTAAAAGTCACTGTTCTTTAAAAAGGGACAGAATTAAGCACAGTCCCAGCAGTGACCACTTACAAATGTAACAACTGCATTGTGGCTCAGGAAGGGAGAGGCAACTCTGTACAACGTAAAGCAGAGAAAACAAGTTTCTCGGCCTCTCCTGTTAATCCTGTGCAGGGAAGAAACTTTGCTCAGGACAGAGCATACCACTGTCTGTGGGCACAGGCCACATAGGTTGGCAGCCATATGGGAGTATGGGGGAGCTTGATTGTCATGTGTCACACACACACACACACAGAAATGAGATCCTGGATCTCCTGATGGCTCCATACAGGGGCTCTTTTGTGACCTTGAGAAATCATGGCTGGATGCGGTCACCACACTGGCCAGAAAGAAAATGAATTTAAAGTGCTTGGCTTCCTGTTACTTACTTCCTGCATATCTGGAGATCAGCAGAGGTGAATGTGGCCAGAACAGACACTGTCAGGGCATTGTGGGATAGCTCCAGAGGCCAAGAAAATCAATTTAAATTAACAGTGTTTCCACACTAGCATTAATTCAGCCTTTTAAAATCAAACTTAGCATTACACTGCCCGAGAAGGGTGAAGCAAAAAAATCAACCCTGGTGCCCCTTAAAATCGCCATAATGGTATTTGCAGTAAAGATAGTCATACTGGAAAATAGAGATAGGTGCTTTAAAATTGACTTTATGCTCTAGTGTGGACACAACCTTCATTATATAATATTCTCCACAAGGGCTGTGTCTAGACTAGCCCCCAACTTCGAAGGGGGCATAGTAATTAGGGTGTTGTGAGATTACTAATGAAGTGCTGTGGTGCATATGCAGTACTTAATTAGGCTAAATCTCCCCCACGGCTTCAAAGTACCTGCGGCTACATGCAAGCCGATACTTGGAAGTTTCACACTTCAAAGTTGCTGTGGGAGAGATTTAGCCTAATGAAATACTGCATATGCACCATAGCACTTCATTAGTAATCTCCCAACACCCTAATTACCATGCCCCCTTCGAAGCTGGGGCTAGTCTAGACACAGCCAAGGACTATATTTTTATTTGACGTCATCTTCCCATTCCCCCTTGCAAGGTTGCATTTACTCTGAAAATCTTTGGCAGCTCCCTGGATTTTGCAGTTTTCAGGTGGTAACCTAGATGATCTGTAACGACTTAATTTTTTAAAGTACTTTTTCATAAGTTAAATGTGAATATATATACTATATACAGTACAATAGACTTCTATTCATATAAGACATTCTTCATGACTAGCACATCAGTGTTTATTTTGCAGATGCTCTGATCTACAATCTCCACATTGTCAATGAGATAGGGATAGGGGGCAATGTTGATTATTTCATTGCTCAAAGCCCAACGCTGGGACAGGCCTTGTCAGGGTCAGGTTTCCTGAGTTAAACAAGGATGCTGAATAGGAAAATTAACACTTACAAGCATTAGTGTTTGAGGCTGTTTGCAGACACCAGATATTAAAAACTCTCTTGGTTCACAAATGGTTCACCTTTTCAAGGTTCTTGTCTTCAGGGTGATTAAATGAAAGCTTAGATTTTGGAGCATAATTTTGAAGCAAAAGGCAGATTCTGCTGCACTTTCGCAGTCAGGATGAGAGAATACATGTTGTCCAAGCTTTATACTAGGAAGTGAGTAATTTGATTATCCTATTATCTTAGTTTTCTTACTTACTATTATATTAGTACTAATAAAATCATCATAATCTTTTAACAATCCAGTTTCATTTATTTGCAATTCCAGTGAGTGCCATACAATAGATTGACTCGAGTTCAGCCAAACTGCTGGTACTGTCAGCAGCATAAAATTTGGGTTTGGAGAAAAACACGTACCACCTAGTTAACTAAACACTACTGCATGTGAGCAATAGAAGAACAAAAGACAAAAATGTAAACAGATGTGTGTTTACGCTTGATTAGAAATGGTGTGCATTTTTGGAATCATAGAAAGTGTGGCAGAGCTAATCCATCTTTAATAAATACAAGAGTGAAAATGAATTGAAATAGCCTGACACCTAAACATCAAGCAAGCCTGGATTATTTATGCTCATTCTGGAATCTCCTCTTGGTCTTGTGCATATGCGTGCCATCCACGTAGAATCAGAACTATTTGTGTACTATTTCATATATGGAAAAACTGAAAAATTTACTTAGTTTTGGTGCTGTAATATGCCTCTTCCCTAAACATTTAACTCATTTAGATAGAACGGATAGTAATTGTACAGATAAAGTCTGATCCCATATTAGGCGGATGACCACTAGCCTGACTGAAATCTATTAAAGGTCTCTGATTCCCTAGTTTCTTCCCTTTAAATATACCCATTTGTGTCTAAGTGTCACAATAAACTCTGCAGATGAAAACATCTGTCTGATATCAGCTCTGCAGGCTGTAAAGTTTAGGTGAGCAGAGTATTTTTATTCACATGCATCATTTTGCTATTCCATTTTATGTTGTGTGTATTTTAATATACTGCCTCTTTCAAATTTAAATTGTATAAAAATCTCTATTTTGCCCTCATAAAATAACTTGCAGAACTCGGCTCTTTTGCCTTGGATACATTCACCATTTTTATATACAGAGCCACAGTGGGTAAGCATAGAGGGATTTGGTGCACTTGCAAAACCTGTAAGAAAAGCAAAGAGCAATTTTTTAAGAAGGTAATATTTTAGTTGGGCCAAAATCCCTATTTTAGCCCTGATCCTCCGAACACTTCCATGCATAGGTCACTGTGCACACGTTTGATTCCACTGACCGAAACAGGGCTACCCATGTGTGTTTGCTGGATCATTATTATTCCGTAATGGTGTCACTGATATATTTCCAGACACTCTGAAATTGCTCACAGTTGAGCTGCTCATAAAGGACAAAGAAGCAGACAGACCAGCGGTAGGGGAACAACAATAAGCAGTTTATACAAAAATCAACTTGATTCATCGCAGGTAGCACAGCAGAAGCGGGTCTTTAAAAAGGATTTAAGTGGATAAAGCAAAGGCCTTACATGAGCACTCCAGAAGGCTGCACCACGCATAAGAAGCCAGAGAGGAGAAAGCAAAGGGGTGACTAACAGAATCTGACAAACAGGTGGCCAAGGATGGAGGCATCAATTGAAAGGAAGGGACAGGGCAATGTGAAGCTTGACAAGAGAGTACAATTATGTCAAGCATTGAAAATGGTGACCTATGGGTTAGATGATAACCAAGCAGGCAGTGAAGGGATTTGAAGTGGGAAGTGACATGATCAAATTGATGGACAAGCACTAGGAGTAGAGTAGTTGTATTTTGTATGGGTTAAGTGTGGGTGGGAGGAACAAGTGTCCTGTCTGGAGAAGGTTGCAGTATTAGTCAAGGTGTGATATATGGAGAACTTGAACAAGAGATGTACCTAGGGGATAGGAAGTTTAAGGACAGCTCTCAGAGGTGTAGAGGAAGCAGCACTGGCAGCATCAGGACCTTAATTTTCTCTCTGCAGAAAGGCACTCTGCTAATGGAGCCACAGAAATCCCCGGGGGGATTGGGGAAGGAAGGAAAAATGAAGCAATGCACAAATAAGAGCTTTAAAAAAATCCTATAATAAATCCAGCACCAAAACCATACTTTAAATTCAGAAATCATGAGAGAGGTACAGAATGGATTTGCCTGGGGAGGCGTACAATATCAAATCGGTATCTTAGAACATCTGGGAGAAATAAAACTCGTTTGATGATGGGCCTTTGACGTCTATTCCCACCTCTAATCAGAAATATTTCATAATCCTAATCCCCTAATGGAATTTGGAAAAAAATTATAATGGACTCTCACAGACTCACAGTGGAATAATATTTTGTTTGCTTTATGCATTCTACAGCTGATCTAATATTATAGGTAATCCATCAAAAATTAATCTTGGACTCTCTCAAAAATGGCTGCTGCTGCTGCTGCTGCTGCTGCTAGAAATTCTAACCTGTACTAAGATGTCATACTCAAGATGAAAATATTGCCATGAGATTTGTGAATGATAAGAACAAAACGAATAGCTTGTTGGAGGACAAGCAGCAGCAGAGTCTATAGTACTGTACTAAACTTCATCTCTTGAGGTAATCTTTGTTTATCCCCAGCAGGTGATTTTTCACTTCAATCAGTTTAGATTGAAAACAAATAAATGTTCACAGTGTTAAGTAGCTGTCATTAACAACATGACACAACTGAACAACTACAGTTTTTACCAACAAGACTGCCAGGATATGTTTTTAAAGGACAGTAAAATTCATGGGTTTTTTTGGGTGTGCGCACATTTATTTTTGGAAGTCTTCTTGTACCAAAGGTCCAGACCACTCAGTGAAACCACAAAGTTTACTATTTGTCTCTTTGCCATTAATGATCAAAACAAAGGGGCTCACTGAACTAGGAATTTCACCACATTCAGTAAGAAGGACCTTGTCCAAAACCCAAGAAAGTCAATGAGACCTTACCATTGACTTCAGTGGGCACTGGATCAGGCCTAATATGTGTATCTGAAGCAGCAAATGGTGAAGAGGAGAATCAGATGAAGAAAAACAAATTCATGTCAGCAAGTCCCAGGAACTCTTGTACTTATAGACATCTTTAGTTTTGTAGTTTAGTAGCATTCAACACTTCAAAATGTTACTTTTCTTGTAAGAGAAGAGTTGCAGGAGAATTTTGAGAAAGAGGGTTTGGCATTGTAAGTATATGGAACAACAGCAGAGAGTATTAGTGTGATTCATTCCTTTTTGCAATATTGTCAAATGGAAGATCCTTGAAATCACAATAAATTACCTTTTCCCTAGCCACCACTAATTCCAACTACAAGTGCTTGGGCTGTTATTTTCTATGCAGGAGTTTTCCCAATATCTCTGTTGATGGATAAAGTAGGATATCCAGTAATAGAGAGAAAGCCATGCTAGTCTGTATGCTATGAAAACCAAAAAGCAGTCCCGTAGCACTTTAAAGACTAACAAAATAATTTATTAGGTGATGAGCTTTTGTTGGACAGACCCACTTCTTCAGATCATAGCCACACCAGAACAGACTCAATATATTTTTCTGATTTGTCAATCTTTATTACTATTTTTGGTTCTTTGTGCCTTAAATATTGAGTCTGTTCTGGCATGGCTATGGTCTGAAGAAGTGGGTCTGTCCCACGAAAGCTCACCACCTAATAAATTATTTTGTTCATCTTTAAAGTGCTACTGAACTGCTTTTTGGTTTTCATAGGCTATCCAGTATTTCTTTGGCCATCATAAACAGTACATAAAACTACAAAAAGAAAAGTTTGGACTAGACATCAGGAAATGTTTCTCCATGGAGCCACTGGACCCTGAAAAAACACTAAAGACAGCTGATCAAGGTTGTCCCTTTGGAGGTATTCTAGGGCTGTTTAAAAACAACCTTAGTAGCAATTATACTGAGAGGGAGTAATCTTGAAAAGTGCAAGTGTGGATACTGGATAATAAAAGTGTTCTCTTCTGGTCATATCTTTGTCTACTCATACAGTAGATAGTAAAGAAAATGTCTACACAGTGGAGACGATTGAAGGGGGGCCAGAGTTTGCAAAAATCACGGTAACAACATTTATAATATTAAAGCTATCATTTAAATATTTGGGGTTTTATTTGAAAGAAGGATAGAACACTTGTCACAATGTTGTCACATTTAATAGCAAAAATGCACAGAAGTTTTAAACCTGAAACTCTTGGTAATTGTGTCGTGACATTGTTTCCAATGGAAGAGAAGGGCAGGAACTGATATACTCATTTATTCCAAAGCACCGTATAAGCTTCACTGTGGGTGCACAGATTTACCTAATTTCTAAAGATTCCTGAACAGTGATGTCCCAAGCAGCCCTTATATTTACTAGCTAGCCAACAATTCTAGCACTGTCATATGAAATTTAGAAGGGGAGATGTCTGTCAGTCAGAATTATTCTTTTGGCGGGAGGCGGAGGAGACGGATGATGTATGAGGCCTTTGTAACACTAAAGCCGTGTCTACACGTGCACGCTACTTCGAAGTAGTGGCACTAACTTCGAAATAGCGCCCGTCACGGCTACACGTGTAGGGTGCTATTTCGATGTTAACATCGACGTTAAGCGGCAAGACGTCGAACCCGCTAACCCCATGAGAGGATAGGAATAGCGCCCTACTTCGACGTTCAACGTCAAAGTAGGGACCGTGTAGTCGTTGCACGTCCCGCAGCATCGAAATTGCAGGGTCCTCCATGGTGGCCATCAGCTGAGGGGTTGAGAGACGCTCTCTACAGCCCCTCAGCTCAATGGTGGCTGCGTGGAGCGGCCCCTTAAAGGTCCCCGCCCCCTCCCTTTCTGTGCAGGAAGCTGAGAGCGCGTGCAGGCAGCAGCAATAAAATGTGGCCAGCCTGCACGCTCTTCAGCAGCCCCAAGAACCCCCCAGCGCACCGATGGCTGCCCGGCAGCCCCCCCAGCGCCCCCAGGGGACCCCCCACAAGGGGAGCCAGGGCAGCCACGCTGGCAGCCAGGCCGGCAAGCGGCAGCGGGGCCCCTCCTGGATGGAGGCCGAGCTTCGGGACCTGCTGGGGCTCTGGAGCGAGGAGGAGGTGCTCCAGGTAATGGGGAGCAAGAGGCGGAACGCGGATGCGTTCGCTCTGCTGGCCAAGGGCCTGGCCGCCCGGGGTCACCCTTCCTGCACTCCGGACCACGTCCGGAGTAAAGTCAAAGAGCTGCAGCAGGGTTACGCCTGGGACCGGGATGCGGCCGGCCGATCTGGGGCCACCCCCGTCACTTGCCCCTTTTACAGGGAGCTCAGGGACATCCTGGGCCACCGGCACAACTCCTCCCCTCCAGCCACTCTTGACACCTCGGTTGAGGAGCCCCAGCAGGCCCCGGAGCCGGAGTCCGCCCCGGAGGTAAGCCCCGCACCCCGGGGGCCCCCCCTGGAGCCCACCCCCAGGGCATCACAGCAGGAGGAGGGGGACTCCTCCTCCACTGAGACGGGGCTGCACATCCTCCTCCCATCCCGGAGCAGCAGCTGGGCATCCACCCCCCGGGTGTCCCCGGACCGTGGGAGTGGACCTACAGGTATGTACCACCCCCGGTGTACACCCCCGGGTTGAGGGGCAGGGGTAATAGATATGTGGCCAGGGCCCTCCACATGCCCAGATGGCCATGGCCCCAAGGACAGCAGTGCCATCTCCCTCACAGGAGTGCATCAGCCCCTGCCCGCCCCCCCAGCACGACAGTGACATGCCCCATCCCCGGGGCTGGGGGGGAGCGGAACCTCTAGGGTCCCCCGGGAGGAGCGGGTGGGACACCCTGCAGCAGCAGCAGCAGCAGCAGCATGTGATGGAGTGGCGGGAGTGCAAAAGGGAGACTCAGGCTAGATATGAGCAACAAGCTGAATAGCTCCCAGGGGCAAAGGATGATCCTGGGGCTACAGCTGGCAGGTGACCTCTCTGTCCTGAACAAAGAGGAGGGAGGAGCCGAGCTGGCTTTGAATCGGGGGGGGAGGGGGGGGCCGCAGGTAGAGGCTAGGGGAAGGGAGAGCTGGAAGGCAGCCAGCCTGAGGAGGGGGAAAGCTACACCCCAGAGGGGCACCCCTTGGGGTCTTCTCCCCAGGACGGGTTGGAAGGACTGTCTCTGACTGCTGTACTGTCACTCCTGGGAGAAACTGGGCATCTGTGGCCTAAGAAACCTCTCCTGTCAGACCCTGCTGAATGAAGTGAGAGTCACTCCCGCCAGGGGACAGGGTGCAGTACAGGGGGACCTGTGAACCCCATCACAGCAGCATCTCCCAGGGACGGGGATGGGGAACCTGCAGCACAGGGGTGGGGGGACAAGGGCCACAGCTCGGGGCCCACACTAACGCCTGTCTCCACTCTTCTTCCCCACCTCCTGTGTTCCGCAGCTGCACCATCGGAAGGACGGGAGAGTGCCGGCGAGGCTTCAGTGGTCCCGGAAACCCCTCCGGGGCCATTGCTCCAGGCAAGCCCCTCGGCGGAGGACCGACCAGCCCCACGGCGGGCAAGACGGCGGACCCAGCAACACCACACACCGGCGACGGACCCCCAGCTGCTGGCCATCCATCGTCGGCAGCTGGAGGTCATGGAGCAGCGTCTGCCGGTGGAGCAACGCCGCCTCCACCTCCAGGAGCGGGTGCTGGCCTGGCGCCAAGAGGCATGGGGGGGCCTACATGGATACCTTCAACCGCCTCGTGGACTACCTGGCCCCCCATGCCGTGCTGGCCACCGCTGCACCCGCCCTGAGTGCTCCACCTGCCACGCCACCCGCTGCTCCGCTCGTCGCCGCGCCGTCCGCCGTCGCCCCGCCACCCGCGGCCGTACCGCCGAGGGACACCTGGGGCCAGCTGAGACTCACCGGACGTACCTTCCGGTCCACCCGGCCCCCAGCCAGCCCCGGACAGGGCTGCAGCCGAGGCAGGGCTCCCGGCCGCCCACCCCCAGTGCTGGACTATAGGGACGTGGGGCCCAGGACATGCCCCCCCCCTTGTATATAGTTTTGGGACTTATTTATTGGTGCCTCCCGTTTGCCCCGTCCCCCCCCATGTAAATAGTTCTCCCCTTCCTTGTAATCCCTGGTTTTCTGTTTTTTGTACATATAATATATGCAAACATTTTTATTATTCACTTATATAATAGTTTAGTTAGAAGGTCTTGTATATAGTTTGTTGTTATTAGTTAAAAAAACAGTTCAAAGAAAACCAGTTTCATTTCACCAACAAGTGCGTGCTTTTATTTGTCCAGGAAAAGTTGGGCGGGGGGGGTGTGCCTTTGGGTGATCCGTGGTGTGGGCGTAGGGGCAGGGAGTGTTGTGGAGGAAGGGGGGCGCGCAGTGAGGGGCCTGGCAGAGTTCACCCTGCAGCCTCATTGAAGTGGGCCCGCAGGGCCTCCCGGACCCGGGTCCCTTCGGGGTCCACCTGGCGACTGGGGGCAGTGGGTGGCTGGACATCGGCCCTGCTGGCCTCCACAGCCCAGACCTGAAAAAAGGCCTCCCCCTTGCTCTCCACCAGATTGTGTAGGGCGCAGCAGGCACCCACAATCTGGGGGATGTTGTTGGGGCCCGCATCCAAGTGGGTCAGGAGACATCTCCAGCGCCCTTTGAGGCGGCCAAATGAGCGCTCCACCACCTGGCGTGCATGGTTCAGGCGCTGGTTGAAGTGCTTCTGGCTGGCAGAGAGATGGCCCATGTACAGGTGCATGAGCCAGGGCCGGAGGGGGTATGCCGCATCTGCGATGACGCAGAGGGGCATGGTGGTGTCCCCCACAGGGATCTCCCGCTGGGGGATGTAGGTCCCCGCCTCCAGCCGGCGGCACAGGCCCAAGTTCCGGAAAACCCGGGCGTCATGGGTGCTGCCAGGCCAGCCCACATAAACGTCCTGGAAACGGCCCCGGCTGTCCACCAAAGCCTGGAGAACCACTGAGTGGTAGCCCTTGCAGTTTACGTAACGTCTTCCACTGTGTTGCGTTGTGTGGATGGGGATGTGAATCCCATCCAGAGCCCTGAAGCAATTGGGGAAGCCCAGCGTGGCAAAGCCCGCGATGGTGGCATCTGGGTCCCCCAGCCTCACGAGCCTGTGGAGGAGCATGGCGTTGATGGCACGCACGACCTGCAGGGAAAGCACATGGGAGAGCACCAGTGAGGGGTGAGCAGGGTGTGCGTGGCCCTGCCCTCCCCTGCCCTGCCAAGGCCCCCCTGCCCACCCCCCCCCATGGGTCCTCTTACCTCCATGAGGACAGCCCCGACTGCTGGCCCATGGATCTGTAGCTGCCTGGAGTGGCCAGCTTCCAGACAGCGATGCTGACCTGTTTCTCCACTGGGAGGGCACGCCGCATGGCGGTGTCCTGGTGCCTGAGTGCAGGGGTGAGCCACTGGCACAGTTCCATAAATGTCTGCCGGCTCATCCTAAAGTTCCTGAGCCAGCGGTCATCGTCCCACTCCTCAAGCACCAGCCGCTCCCACCAGTCGGTGCTGGTGGGGTAGCTCCACAGGCAGCGGCGTGTGAGGTGGGGGGGGGTCAGGGTACTGCACGGTTGGGGGTTGAGTCCTGCTCCCCTGCAGGCCGCTCCTTCTCCGGTGTGGCAAGGAGGTGCTCAGCTGCTTCCCGCATGGCATGGATCAGGGCAAGCCCTGCTCCTGCAGGGAGGGCTGGGTGGACCTCTGGCTGCTGCTGCTGCTGCTGGGGGTCCATGCCTGCGTCGCCCGGGGTCTGTGTGCCTATGGCTCCTCAGACCACGTGCTGTGCAGGCTGAGTGTGTCTGGGAGGGGCCCTTTAAGGGAGTGGCTAGCTGTTGCCCCGGAAGCGCTAGTCCGCCCTGTGACCCTGTCTGCAGCTGTGCCTGGCATCCCTATTTCGATGTTTGCTACTTTGGCGTGTAGACGTTCCCTCGCAGCGCCTATTTCGATGTGGTGCTGCGCAATGTCGATGTTGAACATCGACGTTGCCAGCCGTGGAGGACGTGTAGACGTTTTTTATCGAAATAGCCTATTTCAATGTCTCCACATCGAAATAGGCTACTTCGAAGTAGGCTTCACGTGTAGACGTAGCTTAAAATGGAGACTGAAGGCTTCCGTACTCTGAGTGGAAATGATCTACATTGCTGGTTCTTTCCCTTTTTGGTGTGTATTCTCAGGCATGTCTTGTAAAATTCCAGATAGGATTGACTTTAAACTTCCAGGGGGTTAACATGAAAAACTATTCTAATACCTTGTCTGTGTTCTGATACGTACACAAAAATCTGAAAGTTCTTGTCTGTGTCTGTCATCCTCCTGATGAAAGGAATTGGGAGGTGGCCTTCATTCATGGGACACATTGCCTGGAGATCTGGGTTAAGCCATTCATCCTGTACAGGGTGATGTAGTAAGGTAGCCCAGATACTTCAGTTCCACTTGGATTTGGCCAGGGCACTGTGGCAGCCAAAGGTCTGACAGGCAAGAATGCCTGAAGTCTGACCTCCTAGTGCCATTTCTAGCACGCTACCATTTTTCAAAAGTTCTCTATCTGTGGCCAGGAGGTGTGCAGGCCTCAAGCTCACCATTTGGCACCTCCTTCTGGCCATGTGTGGCAAGCTGCTGTCTCCTTCTTTGGTTTGGCCCTTTGCCAGATCGGTTCCGAGTCTGACACTTGCTGGGGTAGTGTATAAACAAGATAAGGGAAATTAATGCGAACATAATGGCTATGTCTACATTAGCCCCCACCTGTTGAAAGGGGGATGCTAATGAGACAGACACTTTGGGATAAGCTAATGAGGCATTTCCATGAATATGCAGTGCCTCATTAGCATAATGATTGCCACAGCAATTCGAAAGTGCTGTTTTTGAATTGTGCACCCCCCATTTAGGCAGGGGCCTTTCCAAAGGATCCCCCAGTCTTCAAAAGCCCCTTATTCATAAAACCAAATAGGAAGAAGGGGCTTTCGGAGTCTGGTGGGGGTTGTCCTTTCAAAAGGCCCCATATACGTGGGCAGCGTGCATTTCAAAAGCGGTACTTTCTAAATGTGCGGCCACCGTTATGCTAATGACGTGCTGCATATTCATGGCAGCGGCTCATTAGCATGCCCCTTCCAAAAGGCAGGGGCTAATGTAGCCACGGCCATACCGTAGCAGTAAGATGATATTTATTGACTATGTTTAACCTTTGGGCCATAAGCACTTACAATCTAGAGCAGGGGTCTGCAACCTGAGGCTCTGGAGACACATACGTCTCTTTAAGGACTTCTTTGTGGCTCCTGAGGTTATAGTTGCAAAGTGAAAAAAAAAAACCAAAATAATCTTCCTGATTATTTTCAGTAAATGGTGAAAATACAAGCCCGAAAATGAACAATTGATATCTAAATAGCAAACAATGTGTGATCTTGAAACTTTGGATAACTAGCATCCTTCAGAGACAGAGAAGTTTCGAGAGTGAAAGTCAGGAAGACAGTGGTACAAAACCACACATGTAAAGTGGAAAATAGAAATACGTAAGAAGTTTTTGAATGTCCTGCGGTAAAGATGTATCCCATTAAAAACCATTGTGTGTGCGCTCTTCTTAAAAGAGGGGTTACAAAAAGTATGGTTTGATTTTATTTATTAAGGACTGTCTCATATTCACATGCATTGCAACTCTTAAATTATTGAAGTTTTTACCAATTGGAAAAAACTGGTTCTTGCTGTTTTGATTGCTGAACCCTGTTCTAGTGGAACACTTTGGAAAAATACATGGAACAATTTGCTATGTGTTAAAAAATTGGAGATTTTTCTTGTGTCACATTTTAATTCTTTCTGTTATTTTAGAGAAAAGGGGTATTTGGCCATTACATATGTCATCAACTTTTGTATAACAGTTACTTAGGAATGTATCCTTCTCAAAATTGCATGGAATGGTTTGAATTATCAATATGGAATTGTGAGGTTGGGTCATTAGGATCTAGCATATGGCAGGCAAAATCTTGCCACCTGCTGTCACTTTAGAAAATCCGTTTTTGAAGTTCAATTTTCTCATCTAATTTAAACTCAAAATATTGTTTTAAAATTGAAAAACAAAAACATGAGTTGAAACAGTTGTTAGAGAATACAATCTCATAAGTAGAAAGTGTCTACTTAACTCCTGCATTTGGCATGAAAGAAATCAGTTGCCAAAGAAATCCATATTTTGAAAATGAAACAAAACCTCTGTGGCCTATTTTATCATGGCGGTGACTAGTGTAAAATGATAGATGGCACCAATATAGCTTTTGTTTACACACACATTCTAAACCTATTAATGCTTGCTTGTTTTTGGAAGACAAGAAAAACTACAGGATTCACCTGCTCCTGTTTCGAGAGGCTATACGAGGAATACTGCAAATGCATACGGAACCAATAGAAATTCCAGTATTATTTATTTCAAGACAAATAATAAAAATTTATTTAGCATGCTGTCTTTTGTACAGCCTGTGTTGCAAATTGCAACCTTATGCCAAGGCCAATGAATTCAGCCAGTGGAAGCTCTCTCGCCAGCTTCGTTTGGGCTTTGAATCAGGCCCCAAAAGAATAATCCAGTGAACACCTACACTACAACAGAGTAACTGTATGGTTCAGAGTTCTGAGCTGTATGTGAGATAACTTCATGCACTTAGGCTTTTGTGAGGTTTAACAACTTTTGAGGAATAAATACGAAACACTCTCACCTGACTGGATGTGAGCTAAATCATATTTTCTGTTAAACATGCTATATAATTGTAAAATTTGGTTTTGAAAAATTAGCTCTATAGATAGTGCTTTATTGGGTTTCACTACTAAAGTTGTACCAATCTATTTCTGCTTTTCTGTCTTGTGAGCACATTCTTCCATCTTTTTCTGTGCTGTGTCTCGGCCCTCTTACCATTTTTTTCCTTTTGTTAAATCATTTAAATATAGATATTGCACCTACTTAAATATCTTTACATCTAGCCCTAAAAGACTTAAATCTACAACAGATGCACATGTGGACATTGCAGTGAATGAAATAGACTATGGACACCAAGCTGTCATCAACTGTCTCACTATCAAGTTTCCACCTTCAGCTTGTTAGCACTATGCTTACAGTGCTAGACTGAGGCTCAAAACTAGCCTGTTCCTCCTTTCATAAAAATTTTGGATCTGTCAGTATCTGAGAGTATGTCTAGACTATCATTAAAACCATGTCAGCTGACTCAGATTCATTGTGCTTGGGCTAAGGGCTGTTTAACTGTGGTGTAGATGTTCAGATTCTGGCTGGAACCCAGGTACCGGGATTCTCTTGCCCGGAAAGGTCCAAGAAACTGAGCTCCAGCTGGAGCCTGAATGTCGTCATTACAACTGTCATTGCTCACTAGCTGAATCCCAAGTCACTTGGCATTGCTGCCTAAATACAACGTAGACATACCCGTAACATTCTTACAAAGCACTTCTGCAGCACAGACAGCCCTGTTTTCAAGTGCACTGAAATAATAAACGCAGGCACTGAAGAAATCTATCTGGATAAGGAAGCATAAGACGTGCAATAAAAAGAAGCTAGTAATTCTGGAAGTCAGGATCTTTACATGTTTTACATTACTAATCAGTAAATTAACACTTGGACACAATATGACATACATCCTAATGCATCAGTATTATAGGAACATATGGGCTTCATACCGATCCAGTGAGAAAATTCACAAAGCTTTCAATACTTTTAATTTCTGTATCTAGGCTAGTGGATTGCACATTAGGGTTATATATCCTTTCAAGAAATACCCAGGAAGACTCTACGTGAATGCCTAGAGCAGGGGGTTAGCAACCAAAAGAGCAAGAAGAGCCATTTTTTCAAATTTGGTAAAAAAACTCAATTTAAGAGCTGCAATGCATGTGAATACAAGAAGGTCCTTAATAAATAACGCCAAACCATACTTTTTGTAATGCTAATTTTAAGAACAGTGCAAAAACAATGATTTGTAATGCGATACCTGCTTAGTGCAGCACATTCACAAACTTTTTAGATATTCTGTTTCCTCACATTTCACATGTGTGTCTACAATCATCTTCTGGACTTTCGCTCCTCAACCTTCTCTCTCTCTGGAGAACCCTCCGGGGGTTATCCAGTGTTTTGAGATCACATTATCATTTGCTATTTAGATATGCATTGTTCACTTTTGGGCTTTTAGAAGTTCACCTTAAATCAAAAATAGTCAGGAGGATTTTTTTTTTTAAACTTTATAGTGTCAGCAGCCACAAATAGAGTCTTTAGAAAGCAGTATGTGGTTCTGGAGCCACAGGTTGCAGACCCATGGCCTAGAGGGTACCTCTACGTTGTTTTATGAATGGCTAAGTTGTGGCTAGTCTTTGCATGGCTACATGGTTTGGGGGAGGGCACAAAGAGCTCCCTCCGTCTTTCTACAGACCACGTGAGGACTGCCCAGAATCACAGCTCTTCTCGGATAAGTGCAACACCGAGACAGATGTCTTTGCTCCACATCCCGCTGACACAGATCCACAGCGTCTAGTTTATGCCTTAATCTGTAACCATTCTCTTAGTGTCTTTGGCCCTAGTGACCACATGGAGGCCAGAGGCCTGCCCCTGTGGAACTAAGACTGGGCCTTTGAGCACCAGCAAACCTGGTCACTCTCCATGGCTCTCTGCAGTGAGTCCCACCATCTAGACTCCTGGGCAAGGTTTGTATTGTACCCCTCCAGGGCACAATGCTCTCACTGAGTATTCACAGCAAGAGTAAGCATACTTTTCAAACAAGGTAACAATGCATTAGTCATCTGGCATACAGAATCTCAAAGTCCTTAGGTTAACCTTTATCTCTCACTTCTAAGACATAGTCCATCTGGCCAAGCCAGAGCAATCCACCAACCAACTAGCTTCTTCCAGAAGTAATGCCCTAATGCTGCTGGAATAGCACAAGAGGTCTGTAGCAGGAGCTAGAACCTGATCCTAGATCTCCGATATAGCAAACCCATGTCTCACCCATGGAGCCACTCTGCACTGGCTGTGCTGTCTGTACCCTAAAGGCCCCACTATCCGTTGCAATCAGAAACAGATCCCAAGATTCTGGATTTCCAACTTTTCTCTGAGATTTAGTAACTATCGGGCAAGCCACTAGCAAAGTATGTGTCATATTGCTGTCTTACAGTTGGTCCCCATAGAAAACACAGTGCAGGTCTGCTGTAGGTTTAAAGGCCCTGGCTCCACCCTGCTGATGATCGAGGCAAGGGATCAGTACATGATGGGCTTTTGGTTTTTTTCAGTTTCATAAATTCCAAGGCCAAAGGAGACCATTAAGATTATCTAGTCTGACTTCCTGTATAATGCAGGCCCCTAGACCCTCCCCCACCTTGCCCCCGAAGCATATATTTTGGAAAGACATGTGAATTTAAAAATTGCTAGTGGAAGAAAATCTACTATGTCCCTGGGTAATATGTTCCATTGTACTTACTCTCACTAATTAAAACTTACACCACATTTCAAGCCTGCATTTTGCTACCTTCATCTTCTAGCCACTGGATGACATCATTTGTACCTTTACCTGCAAGACTGAAGACCCCATTATTAAATATTTGTTTCCTACATGAGTACTTCTAAATTAATCAAGTCACCCCTTCATCATCTTTTTTGTCATACCAAGTAGACAGAGCTCTTTTAGTTTACCACTGAGGTTTATTTTCTAATTCTTTAATCACACTTGTGGTCTTCCCTGAGCCTTTTCCAATTTATCAAAAACTTACCTGAATCATGAATATCTAAAGTGGACACAGCACTGGTAACTTTGACACCAATATATACAGGTTGAACTTCTGTAATCCAGCACCCTCAGGATCTGACCAGTGCTGAATGAGAGAATTTGCCAGACCACAGGAGGTCAATATTGTCTCGCAGCATTATTAACACTTTCACTGCTTACTGGACAGTTAGAAGACATGTGGGGTAAATTACAGCTAAACAACAGCACAGAACATTGACAGCCAGGACTGGTGTCTGGAAACAAGCTTTATGGGACCACGGGAAACTTGGCCACACCCGTAAGTGGTCACCTGGCTAACTAAAATCCTGGGGGATTACAGGTGTTGCCAGATGAGAGAATGCCGCACGAGAGAGGTCCGACCTCTGAAGTAACCTTCCTGCCTCATATTCAAGACTTTTCTGTTCACACATCCAAGAACTGCATTAACTCTTTCGACCACAATGTTGCACTGGCAGTGCATTTTCAGCTGATTATCCATCATAACCTCCCAGTATTCTTCAGTGTCACTGCTTCCCAGTTTAGACTCCACTATTCGGTAAGTAGGGCTTACATTCTGTGCTCCTCATTGTACACATTTACTTGTATTGAAACACATTGTTTGCTTGCCCCAACTTAGCAAGCAAACCCAAGCACTTTATATGAGTGACCTGTCCTCTTCATTGTTTACCACTCCCAAAATGTACGTGTCAACTGCAAACTTCAATGAGAATTTTATGTTTTCTTCTGGATCTTTGATAAAAATATTAAAACAGAAAAGGGACAATTACAAATCCCCGCGATACCCCACAACACACATTTTTTAGAAAGCCTAGGAAGTTACACATAGCAAAAAAGCTTAACAAAAAAACACCACTACGTTAACAGATCTTTTATGTTGCAAAGTCTAGTAAGGAAATGCCAGAAATAAGATTGCCACACAACCTTAATTCCAACCTTTTGCACATACCCATGACAGCAGAGCTATTACTAAGCTATCAAGCGCTGTCAGCTCTACAGGACCTCTGCTTCATTCAGTATATAGGATAGATGATTAAGTCAGAGGCTTGCAGGAAAAGACAGAACTTTCTCTTTTGTGTAAGTCACCTGACTGGGGTCCAGGAAAGACAAGGTTCTATTCCTTACTCTGCCATAGACTTCCCAAGTGAGGCTGGGTTTGTATAAGAATGCATACACTTAAGGCCCCTGAATGATCGCACAGACAATCCTTAATTCTAGCATATTTCCGACTGGTTAGCATTTGTCTTGGCAACCTTAATATTCTTTTAACGTGTAGCATTTCGTGTAGACTTTATATTCAAGTAAAACCTTCCATACGCTGAAATGTGAAGTCCACATATGTTTACACAGATATTAGCTCGTCCACTCTTGCTAATGCATAAACTTCATTTGTGAGAGGTAACATCTGGTTTCAAACACAAAGCATGGTAAATGCACATGTAAATGTTAGTTAGAAATGTGCAAACTTCAGGCCTTGCACTGGTCCAGACTCAGACATGTGAGGAAGTACCTCACATAGGAAGTAGTTCAAATGAACCCAGTCATGCAATATGGTGAGGAAGTGTGAAAGAACTGGGTCCATAACGGTCCCAAATGCTACATGCTAAATGCTACATACTAAATGTCCTCCTGAAACAGAAAATGGCATTAATCAATTATTCTCACCACAAGTAATTACTGCGAAAAGCCATGCAGCTAATCTTTTGAGAGTCTATTAACTGATTCAGGCAACCTGACGATGATTTTTTTCCCCACTATTTTACACTGCACCAGTTTGACTCTATTTTAGCTGAATACTGGGGGGAACATAGGTTAATCTTCTATCAAATACATTTTTCAGGTATTCATCACAGGGCATATTTTGCAGAGGGAAGTGAAATCTCCTTCCTGTCCTGCACATGGAAACTCACTTTGATCTTATAAGGTGAGATATGTACTCCTTCTTCTGTTAATGATGAATCATATACCTTATGGGAAATAGTTTATGCAGCACATATTTTATAAAATCATACAGCAGGACATAATGTAATTTTTGTACCCAACAATGGGCCATAGTGATGGAGACCCATGACAAAGCTGAAGCTATGCACACAAAGAGATAAACCCCCAGAAAGAGGGAAATGACAAAATATCATTGAGGGCTTCCATTGGTACAGAAAAGAGACTTAATATCTAAAATGTTATTCTGTTGTGTATTGTTGATTTTTACTACTGTACGATAGTTAATGTGGCTTTAGCTTGATCTAACAAAGAAGGAGTGAGGGAAGAGGATTAGTTAGCATCAGCTTTTGATTTTAACAATGCATGTCAATTTATTTGATAGGATGGGAGGGAAGCTGGGTGTACAGTAGTTGTGTAGCACTTAATATTTTATATCAGCTGAAATGCCAGTCTTTAGTCTTAAATCACAAAGGTGTGGATGGAGAGACATGTGGTCTGAATGATGAATCCAATAATACTGCTATATGGCTGTTGTAGTTGGAACAATCTACATTACAAATTAAAAAAACTTGTTAAAATTATGAAAGAGCATTTCCGTACACTCAACAATTCAACCTGCAGCTTATTAGCATTACCATCGAGAACTTCAAATAAATCAGTTAGCCTTCAGCTTTCATGGATTTGTCTTTTAATAAAACGCTTATTGCAATTGAATTACATTATTGCTGACAACTATCTCAGGCACCTGTCATGGTTATAGCCACTAAATGGTTAGAAAAATGTCCTACAGCATTGAAAAGAAATACATTAAATCCTCAGATAGAGATTATTTTATTCTCAAGAGCACAAGTCAGTATAAAAGCAAATACCTTAGGATATTAAGAAGATAAAATAAAATGCTGATTGTCTTTTCTGTGCCAATGAAAGCCATTGTTATTTCCATCTGTGTGGGATTTCATTTCTTTGTGTGCATACCTCCAGTTTTGCCATGGGTCTCCATCAGTATTACCCACTGTTGGGTGCAAAGTTTACATTACGTCCTGATATTTGCTTTTATGAAATATGTGCTGCATAAACAACTTCCTGGGAGCTAATGTGATTTATCATTTACAGAGGAAGGGGAACATATCACACCTTATTAGGTCAGTGTGAATTTCTACATGCAGAACATGAACGTGACTTCATTTCCCTCTTGAAAATACGTCCCTACGATGAATATTACAGGACAGAAAGTTTTCGGTAGAATTTCCAATAACATTGGCTTTTCCAATAAATGGAACTTCTCTTGTTAAAGTTTCCATCTTTGTTCACATCTCATTTGGGGTTTTCTTGGAAAAAAATTCAGATTTTGATTTTAGTATCTGGAGGAGGGAATCAGGAAAAGAAATCACCATTCGTCTTCTTTTTAGTAAGAAAAGATCATTTTTGGTCTTGCATCCTTCCAACAACAAAAATCCACAAACATTGTCAATGAAGAATGTTTATTTTTTGATATTTTAAAAATTAAAAATAACAACACCTCCCCCCGCCGTCTCCGGTACACTTTAGCCAAACTACTACAAGCTGACAGGGTAGTTGTAAGGTTCTTAGTTCCCCTCCTGTTGCTGCTATTAACCTGCCTTTTGCTGTTATTGATGTTACGTATCCTGCTGCTCTTTGATCAGTTTCCACAACCTTCCAACCCAGGCAACTCAGCCAGCTTTCTTGGAAAGCTAATATAAGTTGAACATCTCCAATCCAGCACTCCTGGCTGGTGCTGAAAGAGAGAATTTGCCAGACTGTGGGAGGTCAATATTGTCTAGCAGCATTACCAATACTTCCATTGCTTACTGGGCTCTTAGAAGACACTTAGGGGTAAATTACAGCTAAGTAACAGCACTGAATCTGAGAGCCGGGACTGGTGGCTGTAAACAAACTTTAAGGAACCATGGGAAATTTGGCCACACCCATGGTAAATGGTCATCTGGCTAACTAAAATCATGCCAGATTACAGATGTTGCCAAACAACATTGCGCCAGACCAGAGAGGCTCAACCTTTTTAAACAAATAATTGCTTTGTTTCGCTTATACCCCAGATATTGGATACTTTAACGTATTGCACTGACGGTACTAAGATATACTCATCCCCAAAGCCCTTTTGTATCATCTTTTAGCTGAGTTACATTCATGTGTTAATATATGCTGTGGATGATTCTGAGGTTATTGAAAGATGGCTCCATTAAAATAACAGACATTCTTGTCTCAGTTACCAACAAGTAATTCCCTGCATGTATTACACGGAAATAGCAGAATCCTGTGTACCGTCAGTTTTGTAAAAAGAACGTTTTCTTGCCTGGGACAATGGCAAATACAATACAGTAGTCCCCTGAGCTATGCGAGGGTTGCATTCCTGCACACCCTCGCATAATCTGAATTTTGCGTAAGTTGGCGGGGAACTGAGAACCAGGCAGCAGCCTGGCCCCTGGCTCCCCTGGGCTTGTGGGAGCCAGACATGGTTTCTCCCCAGCTCTCCCAGCTGGAGGAAGCTGGGGAGAAGCCATGCCACTGTGCAAAGAGCTGCTGTTGTACAGCTTCTCCCCACCTCCTGCCTGGCTCCCTCCACCGACTTACGCAAAATTCGAGTTATGCGGGGGTGCACAGGAATGCAACCCTCACATAACTCAGGGAACTACTCTATTGTGAGATGGTGAAACGCATTGTGCTACATCTCTTTCCTAGTCATTGTCCCAAGCAAGAAAACATTCTTTTTATAAGACTGACAATACTCAGGATTCTGCTGTATCCCCGTAATGCATGCAGGGTGTTTCTTCTTGGTAAATAAGAAACAAATGTCTATTACTTTAATGCAGCCATCTTTCAATAACCTCAGAATCATCCACAACATGTATTACACATAAATGCAACTTATGTGAAAGATGTTACAAAAGGACTTGGAGGATGAATATGTCTCAGTACCTTCAATGCAATACATTAAAGTATCCAATCCCCCCCACTGGGGGAGCCCAGCAGGCACACAGCCACTGATGTGGGGCTTCTTCCCTGCTTCCCCCAGGTGGGGGAGCCAGGGGCCCGAGCGCTTTTGATTTGCACTTAACTCACGTTAAAGCGAGTTAAGCACAAATAAAAATTGTACACACTGGGGGATAACTGTATTAGGTTAATGGCCTAACTAAACTGTTTAAGTGGCACATCATTTTTCTTGTAGTTTAAGTCACAAGACCACAGCGATCAGTGTACCTAGTAGAATAAACTGTCTTGTTCGTTTTATGCATTGTTTAGCTTTGTGCTGTTTTCTGCTCTATTTTCTGTGCTAAACAAACCCATCCAACCTTTTAAAAACATTTACACGAATGGGAGTCATGCTATTTAAAAAACAATTCATAAAAAGACACTTTTCCAATGTATACCTATTCGCGTCTGCTTGCTAGGGGAGCATGTTACCGGCACATTTGTTTCCACGAGAGAAATGCCAGGTTTTTTTGTTTGTTTGTTTGTTTGCTTTTTTTAAAAATCAATATAATCTCCTAAATCACTCAGACTGTCTCACTGTTGTTGTCTAGATTAGGAGTTCCCAAAAAGTTCACACTCACAACCAGAATTTAATACAGAGTAAAAAAGAGAATCCACAAAACAGCCTTTTTTACATGAGTTCAGAGCACTTTGTCTGCAGCAAAAACACAGTTAAGTCATATAAGGAAATTACTTCACGTACTGTATCAAGCTTTTAATGCTCTTTACCAGCAGGAAATAAGGAAGAAAAGCCAGCATAATGTGACTGGACAGCTGTCCACTTGAGAACCGCTAATTCAAATTAAAGGCTGGCATATTACAAAGATGACCGCATTTTCCAGAGGAAATTCAGAAGGTTATTTAAAAAAAAAAAATGGATCCTGGTATAAAGTCTTCCTGTGAACAATAGGAAATAGTCTGTTCCTCTGCCAGTACAGAACTAGGTGACTCAGTATAAAACTTTTCCATCTCTTATGAAAAAATGATAAAACCCCATAGAAATGAAAAAGGACTCTTAAATACTGTATTCCATCGTAAACTGCTTCACTGTTCACATAATTAATAATGGCTTGGGAAACTGGCACTTGGAAACATATCAGTGAGCGATAAATGGTAGACATTTGTCCTCAGTCTTTAAAAGGTACCTCAACATTAAAGATGTGCACATACTTGCCTAAACAAAATGATGTTGTACATTTCCTAGCTTGTTAATTAGAGTGCTTGAGCAATAATTTGAGGCAGCCACCGTTCCATTTCTCTCAGCTGTCACAAGGAGCAGAGTCTAGAAAATTAACTTACAAGTACGCTGTCAGAAACATTACAGCACACCACATCATAACCTGCTAGCACAGTTGGAGAGAACTGTTTGGATGATAAAGTCCACCCTAGCCCTAAGAGCTCTTGTTTCTGAGCGATAACAGCTGCTACATTTTCAACTGGTCAATAAGGCTATGTCTACACAGAGCCATAAGTGCCAAATAAGCTACGTAATTTGTACCTTCGTATCCCAAAATAGCACCTGCTCTGTAGACATAGCCTAAGCACCTGAATATTATTCTTAAGTGACCATCTCACTAAAAAATTTTGGGGTGGTTAGATTATAGCTATAAACTCTTCTCACACCTAGAGAGGAGTAAAAGTTTTATCACACCATATGGCAGCACAACAAGTTTTATATCCTTTCTGAAACTTCATTCCGAAACAGCCATAGCTCATTGTACATTATAAGATATTCTCAAATGGTTTGCTTTCCGGAACTTCAATGGACTGCAATAAATAATGACAATATTCTTGGCATTTTCAAAGTACCTTACAAAAGTGGCTGAGCATCATTCTCCCTATCATACAGGTGGCCACAATAGGTCATGGAAGGTTTTAAGCGATTTGCCCAAGGACCATACAATGAGCCAGTAAGAGAGTCGGATGACCCATGTTTTATTGCAGTAAAACAGACTCCTCTCCTGTATACCCTGGGGCAAGTGGGGAATGGGTCCTGCCTCCATGCCCCTCAAAAAAAGCAGGACTGAGGGAAGAATGGGCAGGGCCTAGGGCAATCTGTCCTTAGCACTGCCCCTGCCAGAGCGCCAGCTGCCACCCCTCAAGAGCTGCAGAGAGCAACAAAGCTGTGCAGTCTTGGCACTTCAAAGGAGACTGGAGCTCCAGCCACTGCTACAGCCAAAGTAGCAGGGGTGGAGGCCAGAGCTCCAGGCCTCTTTGAAATGCCAGGCCCCAGGGAAACTGCCCCCCTTTGCCCCTCTCTGTCCATGGGCCTGGCTGTAAATCACTAGCTTGAGTACTTCCTTTGACCTAAAAAGCAAAGGCCTTGAGATCAGTGGTAGAGGAATAAGTTTTCCATGGTAGATTTGAAATAATCAAATATGCTGTCAGTCTGTGTCGTTCTCATGGATTATTTGAATTATAACAATGCGATAGTTAAGTTTGGGGTAGGGGTCATGTGCCTAGGAATTGCAGGACTGATTATGTCTGTACAATGGGTCTTTTTGTGAAAAAAAAAAAAAAAAAAGACCCAGCTGATGTTGTTGTCATTTCACGTTGAAGTAATTTGGCCAGAACCTTGGGACTGGCCAGGAGTACTTAATGCAGCACATACCTATTTTCTCAGTTCCTTGGGCTAAAGGGGGCTCATCTAGTCCCATGGGACAACACAGGACAGCTGGTGGTGCTAGAACTTTAAGAGAGGGGGTGCTGAAATCCAGGCCCATAGCCCCGTCTGCCTACCTCCCTGCCCAGACTTGAGCCTGGGACCACAGCCTCAGTCACACCGGGTGGCAGCCAGGACACCCAGAGCACTGCACCATCCCCACCCCTAGTTCCCTGTCTAAAAGGACTGCCTCAGGCAAACAGCATTTTGACAGCCAGGGCTCACCAGACTATAGCAATGCTCTGGTGCATGCCTTACACTGGGGCAGGCATAGTGCCGGATAACCAGCTCTGCTCTTCTTAGCTAATTCCCAACACTAGCAACATCCCTCAGGAGACAGTTAAACCACTTTAAAAACCGTGGTGCTCCATAACAGCGGTTTAGAGCAGCTTCTGCGAGGGCCATTATCTCTCAGTCGAAACACTGAACTTGTACTTATTTGAAAACTAAATATTCATCGAGCAAGTGACTAACGAGTCCATTTTTAAATTTAATTTAGGCTTCACCCTCAGATCCTGGCCCTCTGAAGAAAAATGGCTGCTTTTGTGATTTATGTGGCTCCGGTAGTCACTTTTCTTTAATCATTACTGAATAAATTCAGTGCTTGAAGCAGTAAGGGGCTAACAGGACTGGCTCCAAGGGGATAGTGTGTATGAACCCATGCTGATGATTGTGTACCTCATTCCTGACCTTACTGCCCATGCTCTGCCTGATCACAGCCTCCTAAGCACAAGTATCCAGCCATGCTCAATTCTGTGGTGATTCTGAGAAGAGAACAAATGAAGATAAGACTGAGACCACCAGGATTAGTTTTTGAGTGACCTAACCTTGGCTTTGAATCCAAACACTGTGGGCTCTAGGACTTTATAGTTCAAGCACATGATTTTTAGAAGCTTACAGAATACTACAGATAATACAGCTTGCCTGCTTCATCAGAGATTCCTCCATTTATCTACTCGGATAACAAAATGTACTTGGATAAAGCTTTGGTTTGTATGTAATGTACTTTGGGACATTCTCATTAAATGTATTTTTGTAACAAAAGCAGTATTTGGATGCACTGAAGCTGGCCTTGAAAGAACAGTGGAACAGTTGTGGTGCACGATTTTCAGAGATTAGCCTCCATCATTGTGTCAGCTAATTATCAGCAAAAGTGAGGAAACTTCATATTTTAAATATCTGGTTTGTGTCTGCTGACAAAATATACCCAGATGGCCTAAACAGTGTGTACAAATAAGCGCCTCCACAATTTTGCCGATGAAAAATGGAGTCCAAGGTAAATGAGAGTTTAAAATGTGGACTGTATAGAGCAGGGTGAGGAAACTGTGACCTAAATATATTTGTCTGTCAATAAGCTCGCTGCTAGATTTGAAATTCAAAAGGAGAGGCACTGTGTCTTGGGTGCTAGAAAGAATTATAGTTCTCTGCTTAGGGAACATAAGTATGTATATTAAAAAGAGGCAGAATTTTAACTATCCTGTGGAAATGCTTTCAAGATTTTAGAGCAAATGTCTTGCTCAAAGGAGACAAAAATAGGACCAAATAGTTTTTAGCACAATACAAACAAACGATGGGATTAGAAAGCACTCCTCCGAGGAGGAGTCACTGATGTGCGTCAACAAACCTTCTAGTGAGTACAATGGTGCTAGAATTAATTTTAGCGTGTGGTTGCTTAGCTGTGCCCTCCCCATCACCCATTCACCTCACTGCCCCGAACTGAAGTAACATGTAAGCTTGTCAACTCTCCTGGCCAGAACGCCATTGCTGTCAATGGCATCCAGTATGTCTGGTCCAAGACAGTTGGCGACCTTAGCTACAGTTAGAGGCAGCTGCAGAGCCCTGGGCCAGTGGCAGGAACAAGAGCCGCGGCAGAGTCTCCAGGGGCAGTAGCCTGGAGCCAGGGAAGGCAGGCTATAGAACCCACAACGACAAAGGTGCCATTTTGCAGGGGAGAGGCTGCAGGGGTGCATGCTGGGATGCTGCTTGATTTTATTCCTGTTCTCTTCCCAAACAGGGAGCAAGAGGAAAGCACACAGCTTGCCCAAATTACTCCTCTGTTTCCTCCCCTCACTAGCTGGAAGCGAGAGGAATGGAGGCAAGATGATGGGTATTTCCTTTGCTCTTCATAGTCAGGGGAATGGGAAGAACAGCAAGAAACATCCTGGTTCACAAAGCTATAGTCCCCGTGCTCACGTGAAATGATACCCTTGCCCAGGTGGCAGGACCTCGAGGGATGGGGGCACCCAGGTCTGGTGGAATGGCAATGGGTTGACAGCGGGACCAGTCCCTGAATGCAAGGAAACAAGATATAAAATCTTGGGATGCTGCAACATCCTTGCACCTCTTCTCCCACGCCTGTGGTGGCTCTTTAGTGGTCTAGAACCTTAAGCTGTCTTCACTTCCTTAATCAGGGCAAACTCCCCTGGAAGCCAGTGGGACTTTTTTCAAAGGAATGAGCACAGCACTGTGTCCTGATGGTGTTTAAAGATTTTTTTGCTTCACACATTTCATTTTCCCAGTTCAGTATGTATGAACCCTTGAAAACTTAACATGCTAGTGGAATGTGGGGTGGGAAAGACATTTTAGTGTAACCATAAGATGCAAACAAAATAGGCAGCTTTTGAATTCACATGTTCTCATTTTTCTAAAAGGATGGAGAAAAATGAAATTTATTCCACGTTTTGATACAAGACCAACATTTAGAAAAAATTCTTTTGATTAAAAAAAACATAGCATTGAAAGGGGCTTAAGCAATGTAGCTGGCAACTATGATTCACTGATGCATTTGTATTATAGACTTTTTTTTTTTTTTTTTTTTGCAGACAGTCACTTTTTCCAAAGCACACTGACAGATTTTTATAACACATATAAATGGTGTTTCATAGGGGTTCTGGCAGATTTGTAACACTATTAGATTGGATAGCTGACAATGTCCACTAGTGAAAATTCAAGTTTGGCATTCTTTGGCTTAGAGAAAGCTCATTGGATGAATTTTTCTGACTCTCAGATTAGGGAACAAATTTCCTTAGTCTAAATACCTTTAACTCCAACTTACCTGTAGGACAGGAATAAAACCCCATGTGCTATTCTCACCTGTTATTTCTCTCCGAACAATGGCCTAATTCACCTGTCCAATGTGGGCAGATCAAGAGCAAAAATATTCCAAACACCTACATATACCACTCAAAAATAAACCTTTTGACATAAATTGACATACTTTCATAACTGTGAGGTTTACTGGACAGCAAAAATTTCCAAGGGAAATGGTACAAGGTTTGAGTCAGTTAAATCTACAATACGTTGAACACACCGTAGCACATGAAAAGGCTGGAGGGTGGAGGCCATAACTGCTATGGTTCTGCTGTGCAGTTTACAGCCTGAGTTGGTGTAGGGTAGATACTAACAAAAGTGCTGGAACAAGATTTTTATGGTGGAGGTGCTGAGAGCCATTGAACCACACTGTGAACTCTGTCTACAATAAAATCCTTTCAAAGCAGGGGATGTAAAGCCTATGGCCACTAACGTGAAAGGAAACGGGCTGGTGAAACAACTGATGCCAGCTGAAATAGGAGGATTTCAAAGTTATCAGCAAAAGTTGGTGGTGTGGGAGTGAGAATGAATGCAAGTTATCATGCAAAATTAAAATGTACCATATGCTGCCATTCCTGTTATTTGAGATCTTTTCAGTGCACTTAGTGAGAAGAGTTCTCTCAGGCCAATTCCTCTCAATCAGAAATGACCATAATTGGCACCATTGTTTTGGCTTCTCAACAGAAACAAAGGGTGCAGACAGCGAAATATCAGACAACTTTTAAATGGCCCCTTCAAGAGCTTCATTTATAGTAACCTGTTGGGTAACAGCTAAAAAGGTTAATTTTTGTTTTTTTAACCTCTAGTCTCCCCTTAACAGTAACAAAAAGATTACAGAAGAAAATGTGGAAGCTACTTCTAGAGAATAAAGTCAAGATGCACATGCCCAGACACAGCCACACTATGATTTCATAGGTCCACTCATGTGTGTCACACTGCAGGATCAGGGCCTTAAAACATTTACTCAGTATCATCCCAACTGCCTTTGGCAAACTTTTCTGGCCTAGGTAGCAATAACGGCTACAGTTTCCAAAATAATACTTTTTCTAAGCATCAAAATCACTGCACAGCAACATGATGTGCGACAGGGATACTAAGAATGTACCTGATTGTTACACACATCCAGTTGACTTCACTGAAAATTCATAGCATTACCTCCCATATTAAAGTCATAACAAACATGCAAAGTACAAGCAAAATGGCCTGTACTTTTTATTTGAGAATCACTGAAAGGCTGTGTCTACACTAGCAAGTTCTTTCAGAAAATCTGGCCCTTTGTTGAATGAACACATGGCACCTCTACACACAAAATACGCTCTTTAGATCCGAAATCATCTTCCAGGAGCACCTTTCCGCTCCCCAGATCAGGAAGAGCACCTTCTTTTGAAAGTGCCTTTCAAAAAAAAAAATCTGTGTAAACACTTCTCGGGCCCTTTTTTTTGAAAGGGCAGTCCTCAGGGCACTGCATTTTTCAGTCCCTGACCCATTCTTTCAAAAGAGCAGGGGCTGTGTGGACACTCTCTAGCAAAAGAGTGGATCGATTTTTTCTTTCAAAAGAAGTTTTTTTGGAAGAACTTCTTTTGATAGATCGCTGTAGTGGAGATGTAACCACAGTGTCATAGGATTCATCTTTTTCACTGTGTTGCAAGCTCTTTTCTAGAGCTGACATTTCAGTCCTCTCATTGGTGTCAGCCTCTAAAGCAACTGCATCTGGATGGAACTCCCATAACCAATCCAATCTACCTTTGGGAGTTTCAGTTTTGTATTCTCAATACTCCAACTCTGTTCATTTACCTGGCAAATGCCAGCTATAAACAGCAACAAAAGAGATATCCAGGAAGAGAAATTTCAAGTGGTGCTAGTATAGTTGGAAACGGGCTGAGTAAGATCAGGGGAACTGTTCTCTTGGTAGAGAATGTAATCCAAGTTTTAAAAAACTTGGGTGTCTAAGGTTATCCATATTTAGGCATCTAAATAAGTGGTGCCTCTTTCAGAAGAACTACTTGAAGCACAGCATTTTTTTAAAAAAAAATTAAACCACTTATTTGGGTACTTGAATACAGACTTTGGAACTTAACATTAAGAAACCAGATTTTAAAAATCATGGTTTTGGTAATTTGAAGATAGCTTGCGTAGCAAAAAATACACCACCACCAGTCTCCAAAGAAAAAGGTATCTATAAAATATTTCTTTCTAGTCTTGAAAATAATACACACAGCCACATTTCTTCCAGAAGTGACCGTACTTCATCAAACCGGGATTATTTAGGTCAGTGTTTCCCAAATAGTGTTCTGCCAAACCCGTAAAGTGAAAATTAGAGTTCTGCAAGAAAATGACCAGGGGTCAGCAACCTGTGGCTCTGAGGAGTCATTTGTGGCTCCGGAAACTGCCACCACTGACTTTTCTGCAGCTCCCTGCCCTACCACTGCTGAAACAGTAGACCTAATTTAATTGGTTTAATGGCTAGCAGGGTGGTGGGAGAGATCCAGCTGTTAAACCAACTGAAGTTAGTTTCATTATTTCAGTGGTGGTAGGGCAGGGAGCCACAGAGAGCCCCTCACTTGCAAAATAGCCAGCATACACGCCATGGGAGCAGGGCAAGGGGAGCCAATGGCTATCTGGAAGGGGACGCAGATGGGTCCTACAGTTCCTGCATTGTCGTCACCTTTCATTGGCTGCAAGTGGCCTCTCACATTGCCATAAGATGGACAATGAAATAAGGTCCTCAGGACTAGAGTCAAAGGAGCAGGAAGGTTCATCCACCATGTTGGGTAAGGTAATGGGAGAGGCTAATGCAGGTGGAGTTTGTTCAGGTGGGGTTGGGCTGGGGGGCCTCTTTGGGGCTGAGGCGGATTAATCCTGCGGATGGGGCCTGGGTTTGGGACCGAGAGGGGTTAAGCCATACATAAGACTGTTACTAGGGGTTCTGCAAAAATCTTTCGAGTTCAAAAGGGTTCCATGGCCAAATAAAATTGGGAAACACTGACTTAGGTGAATAAAATGAAGCACATGCCTACCTGTTCACAGGAACAGAAAACTAAAGTCTTAATGATCAACTCCCAAACCAGGGTTATATTTCAAGAAAGCAAATGTCATTTCTTTTTACATTCTTTCTAAGTGATATTCATACTGGTAAAAGTATCAGACAGACAGCCCTGGTGTCAGCCCAAGAGTTTTCATTTCTGAAATGAATTTCCACGAAAAATATCAAAGCCAAATCCATATATGATGTATATTCTGTAGCATTTTGCATTCCACATCTATTTGCTCACTTACCTAAAGTAAATTATCTTTTAATTCTGTGTGCTTTTTGGTAGGGTATAGGGGGAACTAAAGATTTGAGAGTGTGATGGCTAACATGCTGTCAGCACCTCCCACCTCAGTATTTTGCTCATTTGCAGGCAGCTACATTATGAACTCCACCAGCTCCCTCAGTGCAGACTAAGAGACGCCCCTTTACTTCACTGGGCTGAAAAGTGATTCAGTCCCCTTGCTACCCATATGGAGTGTTATCTAAGCCGACCTTGCCGACTGTGCTGAATGGGATGTGCTGTACTGATTGCCACACACAAAGTTTACCAATGAAACATTTAAGTTCACAGACTGGACTTGCACCAGGGACTTAACTGAAGAGACACATGCTTTACAGGGTTTGTTTGACAGATATATTTTCAGACATGACTAGTTTGGGGTTATCTAAGCTCAGTGCTGCAATTCAGCTGCTGCTTAACCTATCACATCATTAGTTCCTGGTCAAACATACTGCACAGAAGGACTTCAGACCTTACTTGGAAAATAAAATTTATTAAGAGTCAAAACTTGACTCCAGGAAGAAAAAAGTGGCTGGAAAAATGTTACAAAAATGATCCCTGAATATTCATTGTAACGGATTAAATTATATTAAAGTACATAAAAGCCATTTGAAAAATTGAGTTAAGATCCTCCAGGAGCATTATAAGCATTATATATATATATATAATTACTTATAAGTTGAGTAAAATTCAATCTAACTGTGATACAAGACTACATAAGGAAATGAAAAGATAAATCAGTTCTTTAGTAGAATAAAGGGAAAAAAAACCCACAAACGGAAGGCAGATTGTATGTACCTTCTCCTGAGCTGGACCAGTTTTGACAATGACCCTGATCCAATAAGGTGCACAAATGTATGCAAATTTTAAGCACAAAAGTTGTTTTATTAAAAATATCCCCTCCAGCTGACCCAGCCCTCAGAGCTGCCCGGATCCCACCCCCTGGGGCTCCCATGGTTGTGGTGGTAGTGGTCACGATCCCCAGGCCCTTTTGAATTGCTGGACCCTGGGGCAACTGCTCCTTTTGTCCCGCCCACCATCCGAAGGAGTGGTTTTCAGTACTTTGTTGGACCAGGGCCAATGTGAGGTTAGCGTGGGGAAAGGATTTAAAACCATCAATTAATTGTCTTCTTTAGATTCTCCGGTTCATTGGGTATTCTCCTTGAAGGAGGAGTTGTGATTTCCAGCAGGTGTGGAGAGCAAGGTGCCTGCATCAGTGAAAGGAATGGTTTCTATTTACAATAGAACAGCCAGTTTTTGGCAGCTGCTGTCAGGATTATAGACTTTGCTAGCAATGAAAAAATAAGGCAGTTCTAGTGTCTTATTTTCAATTAAAGTTTAATTGAAAAAAATATTGTGGACCAAACTACTCAGGCAACTCCACAGATTTCAGCAGAGATGCTGGGATGTAACAGTAGAAGGTGGCCCTATGTCTTTAGGCACTCATGTCTTACTCAAGGTTTGCTGTCTAAAGAGGTCAGCTGCGAGCAAAAGAGAAAGGGAGAGGAAAGACCTGGATTATGCGAAGTGGCTCCAGGCAGAACCAGCCTTAGATTTTGTCTCTGTCAAACTGAACTCAACCTTTTTGAGCTTGAAAAAGTGGGGCAAGCATCCTAAAGATGTTTGTGCTCCTAATTTACTGGTTCCACTTTGAATCAGATGAGGAATGCCAAAATATCATGAGAAACATGGAAAGGGTTTTTCAATATTTGCAGCAGAATAAAATCTCAGAGGAAAATTGTCTGAATTTGAGCCCAGTTTTCATAGTAAATATGGCTCTCTGAGGTTCACCAATATATCCATGATTTTTTTTTATTTATTTATACATGTATGTATAAAAAAGTGGATATATAGCTATAAGGATATATAAAGGATAAAGGATAAAATATTTAACATGATTAATTAACGTTACAGCTAAAGACCATTTCTGGTCTATTTAATACCTTTAAAAGAACAGTGAAGCATATCTCGTGTTCTCTGATGTAGATCCAATATCAGCAAGTTACTTTGAATATTGGATTAATTTAAATCTAAGGGCCCCAAGTTCAAAACTGTTCTTATATCTTACCCGTAAAGCAGTATGCAGGGGGGTAGAAAACCCTTTTGTGGTCGGGGGTCACTGACCCATGGACAAATCAGTTGGGGGTCACACAAGTGAGAAGCAAAAAGAAAAAATAAACCCTCACTATTGTGGTCCCCAACTGAAAAAAAAAACAACCAACCAATGAACAAAAATGGGATGCTGCCTTCATTCCCTCACACATCAGCCCCAGACTCTAGCGGGGCCAGGACTAGTATATATTGTGGCTATGGGGTGGGGCCAAAAATGAGTGTAGGAGGTTGCTGCCAGGAAGTGAGCTTGGAGTGTGGGGTCTGGGACCTGCTTCTGAATCTGCATGCACTCTCCTTCTGGTGGGTTCCAGAACAAAGACCTTATTTTTGAGGGCCAATCCTACCTCTGAAACTGAGCGTGCTAACGGAGTTCTCATCTGCTGAGTCTATGTATCCAGGGAGCACCAGTCAGATCCAGATGTAGGAGGAAGTAACCACAGTCCTGCTCCATCACCATCTAGTACCACATCCTTTCAGAGCAGAGGCTCTTGGATTGGCAGGGGCCTGATATTAAAGTATTCTAGACTGGAGAGAAGGTCTCCCTGACTGACAGCTGAGGAATGCATATGGGAATGGCAGGTTCACTACCAGTATGTATTATTTTCCACTGGCCAGTGTATTTTCAAATTAATTTCTTAAATTGCTATGTTTCATCAGGCAATTCACTCTCCATCTTAAATGATGCCACTATTTCTTTAAATCAGATAACAAGGGATTCTTAACAGATCCAATTTCATTTAAATGAACACCTTAAAGATATTGAGAGGCATTTTAAATAAAAAAATAAAGAGAAAGAATTGGTCAGTTATATGAAGTCATGGACCTGCTCAGCCTACCTTAGATGAATACTTAATGTTAGCCAGTAACTTTGGCTAAATAAACCTTGTTCTATGTTACTAGCTTTTAATGCTGAAAAGCTATTCAATGAGGCGCAAATGGACATTGTCTAAATTACTAAAGAAAATTGGGTAGTTTGTAAACCTCAACTGAAGACACTGGTAGAGGGCACTCTGCCCAGAGAAGGAAAGTGTGTTGACTGTCCATCTATGTTTTACAATTATCGTCTTTGAGAGTTTGATTGGAGAGAGCAGAAAACCGCTGATTTCTTGACATATGAATGGCTATACCAAGTCGGATCAATGTTCCACCTAGTCCAGTACTCTATCATCTGCTAATGTCCAATAATGCCAGGGTTAGTTGGGAAATAAGGCAGTCTACCCTCAGTAGTTTATTGTTTGATCTATTAAAGGGGACATTCTTATGAAGTGGGCAGAAATATGTTTTGTACTGCATTGCCGTAGTAACTGAGTTAGAACATTAGGGGGTTAGCTCAGCTCAGCCACTTTTGGATGGCTCTAGCCTGTAGAGCGGGATGGAATAAATGGAAAAGCTGCTCTCTGTGTTCAAGCGATTTCGTCTAAACTCAGTGACTCCAAACAACATAACAGGCCCAACTCCAGTACCTTTTCCACATTTAGTTGAGAGCTTCCCAGCCTTCTTTCTCAGAGCTAGGTCACAGTCGCATCTCTGCAGGAACCAAGTTCTTGCTGCATTAGCTTTTCCAAGCCACCTGCAGCTCCTCAAGTTTTTGTTTCCCCAAACATTAGCCCTGCTTTCTCCTGCTGACCACTAAAAACACCTGCTGCCTTTTTATAGAGAATAACCTAATGCTTCTCAGGTAGAAGTCATCATGTCATCAGAGGTAGCTTAGCCCGAGGCCTCCAGCCTATAAAGCAAGCAACCCTGTTACACAGCCCACATCCATGTTAAGACATTCCACTGACATAAATGGGGAGTTATCGTCTACCAGATTAGATTAGGGAATCAACCTACATGAGTGAATAAATGGCACTTGTAACTGCTCTAAACATACATTATGAATGAATTTGAGTTTGGTTTGGAAGCTGCTATTCAGACTCAAAATTATCCCATGTGTTCAAGGAGTTCCCCAATATAAAGTGGGTTAATAAATCAGCTGTTCTCTATGCCTGTTGTTAATAAAGAATGAACAGAGCAGACTGGAAGTTATATGATTTTGGCATCTCTTTATTACATAATCCTAAACTATTTGCTATCTTGTATCTAAAGAGTTTAAAATGAAGTTAAAGTTTTCAAAGAACAAAACCAGGATAAAAAACTCTATGTCCGTAATGAACCTAACTGACTAATTGGCATCTGTTTGCAATTTGTATTAACTATTCAAAGGCTTCAAAGAATGTTCACATTTCAAAGCAACCAGTGTTTCTGAAAAGGAGGACAGAGGTACCTCTTTTATAGTTAAAATTATTAAGTGCTTAATTAATAAATCCTCCTTGTCTTTATTTAACTTTTATGCTCTCCATGGCTTTTTGTAGTACCTGCCACATGCAGAAAGAATGCTCACATTAGCCTTCCTTTTAGAGAAACGTGGATTACTTTCCTTCTCTATTGCTTTCACCCCATCTAGGAACCCGCTGCATTGCAAACCCCTATTCTTGAAAATATTACCTCAGCATGTCACATTTTCAGTAATTTTTTCTCCAGTTAAAGAGTGAGACTACAGCAGGCTTCTTGTATTTCTAGGATGAAGATCCAATCTAAAGTTGATAGACAAGGGGCCAGTATTTTTTTCTAATGCATTATGAACAATAGGAAAGTTACAACACACACAACTTCACCTGCTAATTATTTAAAAGTTTTAACTTTCCAACTTCTGCTCCTGACTCACATATCTTCCATTTTTAAAGATGATGGTCAACAGCTCTCCTCCCTCTGTTCCATGCTGTGTCCCTCCCCATTTCCTCCTGATTGCTCTTTCTTGAACTCAACTTTCTCTGTTAACCCCAGATATTCTCTCTCTTTTTTTGCTCTTCACTCTTTGAGCACTGTTTCATTGTCTCCCTGCTGCCTATCTTTATTTAGCTCATTTTCTTACGTTTCTCAGCATCTTACTCTGATGCTTATTCTGCATCTTCATATTTCCTTGGTTCTTCTGATTTAGCAGAATTTCTGAACTGCTCAAATGTATATTTTAGCTATTTCCTTTCCTTTTGGGGCCATCTGTCTTGCACTCTGTCTGAAGCCTCACCGGTTTTTATGGCACAGGAAATCTCTAGGGAGTCCTATGTGGTTATTTATTTGCTCGGATCTTTTTGTGTGAGGGTTTATTTTGTTATTTTCCTATAAGAGTGCCATCCAATGATCTGGGCACCTATACTCAAACCAAACCATCAGTTACGCATATAAAAATCAAATAAACCTGCAGCAACAAATATAATAATTAATTACTCACGTCACATAATACCTGCACCTTTGCTGGCCAGACCTATGTATCATCAACAGAGAAAAGAGGAACTATGCAGAATGCTCTGAAAGCTAACCAACTTGGGCTATTAACGGTACATGGCAGAAGCAATGTCAATAGCACAGGGTCTTAAAAGATGGCAATCAATCAGCTGCCCCCTTGCTGTCATTGGACCATAGATCAGACTGCAGGATCAGAGCCTTTCCACCTTTACACCAATGCGTAATCATCTGGAGGATCACGTCATGGTGTGAGGCATATTATAAAGAAAGCAGGTCCGGCATGAGGTCTCTTTTGTATTTCAGTAAAAAGCAACCCAGTACTAAAGCACTGTAACTAACTCTCCTACATCTTTACCACATAGTTGCTTTGAAATAACAGCTGTTATTTTGCAATAATTTTGCTAGCATCTACACTACTCACATGCTATTTAGAAATAAATTGCAAATTGTGGATGCGTTATTTTGAAATTGGTAAACTCATTGCAGGTGGAATAACACCTATTTTGAAATAACTATGTCAGAATAGGCACTGTTTCTTAATAAGCATCCAATGGCACCAGTGCTTTTTTTGTGCCTGTACTTGCCAATACAGACTATGGCACCTCGGCAGCCCCAGCAATGGGATTGGCTGGTGCTGGCGAGCCAGCTGAGTACTGGCATCTCTTTCTTGTTTAAAAAAAAAGGCACTGAATGGCACTAAGTGTCCAGAAACGCTATTTTGCAAGGATGCAATTTTGAAAGACATTTTGGCTACATCTACATTGCATTCTGCCTTCAGAAGCAGAATGCAAATAAGCAAGATTGAAAATGCAAATGAAGCACAGATTTATATATCTCACACCTCATCTTCATATTCTATTTTGTTTCAGGAAGGAGGGTTCTTTCAAAAACGGGGTTTGTTTTTGAGGGAAACCCATCCACACAGCTGTTTTTGCTTCTGGAAAAGCCTCTTCTGGAAGCCCAGTCACATGAGAATATGCAAATGATGTGCAAGATATGTAAATCTGTGCTCCCTTTGTATTTTGATCTCGCTCATTTGCATTCTGCAGTGTAGCCACAGTCTGTGTGTGTAGCTGTCTTGTTTCAAAATATCTTATTTCAAAAAAACCACTGCAGTCTAAACATAGCCACTGTGAGTACTTGAGGTATATTGTCCCCGAGATGTCTAGTAGCATACTGAATATACTACTCACCCAAAAGGCAAGTGCTATGGGCTCTCCAAAAGCTAGGACCTTGGGTTGCAGCCCATGGTCGATCCACCTAAGCATTCAAAACAAGATGAATAACAGAAGGTTGCTGAACTGGGACTGTGCCAGAAATAAATAGTGCAGTTATACTAGGCAGGATTGCTTGGAGTTACACAAAACAAAACAAAACAAACAAAACAAACCCCACATACAGGTCACAGGCCATCGTCCAGTTCCACTCAGCACAAGGCTACAAATACAGGAATTCTTCTCAGTCTAGGCCACGCCCTCCCAGGGGCAACCAAGCATTGCTTGTAGATCCCACAGCCTGAATCTCATCCTTCAGTCTCATCCAGGCCCATCTATAAAGTATCCCCCATTTACACACCCCCTCCTGGTTATCCACCAGCAACAACTGCTACCAACCGCTTTGTCAATGGCTGACATCTTGTTTCTTTTCTCTCTTGAACCAATCCTCATGACCTCAAGCCATACTTCCCTTTCCTGGGCAGACAGGTTAGAGAGTCCTGCATTGGCTGGGTGCTGCTCTGGGAGTTAGTACCCAGTGAGAAACATTGACTCAATGGTGTATGACTTGACCCTTAACACTGTAATGAAGCCAATAACAAAACTCCATCTGATTTCAGCAATGATGTTAGAAGAGTAAATCCACACGTCTGAGCTAAATAGTCACTATGTGCATGAAAAGAACATTCACCTGCCATAAGCAGTGTTCCCTCTAAGTTTTTTTCCACCCATGGGCAGAATAAATTTTGTTATGTGCACCAAGGCATTTGCAGATGTGCTCTACCATGCTGCCCACCGTAGGTGGCTGTGGGCACTCTGCTAACCAGCTGGGAGACATCTGAAGCTATGCGTAGCCACCCAAGTGCTCAGCTTACGGGGAACACTGGCTGGTGAGCTATTCCACCAATAGCTGGGGATCATCAAAAGACCTTGGAAAATGTCTCATTCTCTTGCACTTCCAAGCTAATGTAACAGTGCTCAATAAGAGGTTGCAGAGTACAATTGTGTAGTACTGACAGCTTGGTAGTTCACCGAACAATATTACATTGCTAGCAGACGCACCCAGCATTGCTGGGCTCTTTCACTGAAGTAATATTTTGAAAATAAATGAAAAATGTACATGCTTTTAAAAATTATAGTATTTTTCAGAACTGAAGAAAAATGAAGGCTGGAGTGAGAGTTTAAGGGTGAGGAGGGGCCTGGTAAGTGACTTGGGGCAGAGGGTTGGGAGCAAAAGTCAAGGCAGGTGGGAGGTGCAGAAGTTAGGGCAGGGGTCTCAGACTGAGAAATGGGGTGGGAGTCCCCAGAGCCACCCTCAGCAGTAAGGGTCCTATAGTGGCAGCTCCTCCTGGGGGCCAGGACAGTTCTCTCTGTCCAGCGGCTCCTCCTGAGGGGGCCGAGGCTGTGCCCCTCATTCAGAGACTCCTCCTGGGAGGGAGGGATTCGGAACTACAAAATTCCTTTAATATTACATTCAAGCCAAAACCATGTTCACTTACTGCTTGCATTCATTTCTGACAGAACGTATTGGAAATACTGGAATAATCAAGATGATGATTTTCAACACTGTTTAGCAGAATGAGCCTTAAATTACCATCACTGGTTGCAGACACTGCAGGATCAAGTCTGCGTCAACACTCCTAAGCATATCCTGATTTCAAATAAAAGTTCTTTGTCTCCTGGCACAGTTAATTTTGAAATTCTGACTTCGGTTAGGTCCAATGAGCTGCTGTTTTGAAATCTAGCTGGGAAATTGTGGAGGAAGAGCCACGTAAGAATGGCATGATGCCAACTTTACATTATTAGGGCTATTTACAGTTTCTATAAAGAGTGTGGTACTCTGCATGGATAAGGAAAGTCAGAAGTTGGTGGCTGCTGACAGCAAACAAGGCCCAGAGGTCTTCCATCTCTCTCCAGAGCCAAACAATTTAAACATGGTTTGCTACCAAGTGCCACCACACCATGTTTCCCTAAGAGCCAGTCATACCAAGCCATCATGTAAAGTGGTAATGACTACACTTCATGGATAAGAACATCTCCTTAGCTGAAGAGCAGGATCTCTTTTCACTGCTCCTCTCTGTGCAGGGGAAAAATAAGCAGGCTTTTATATTAAAAGACACTGAACTTTAAAAGGTCTCTATCCCTTTTAAAGATGCATTTTAAACACTGAAGGTGCGTCTACACTAGCCGGCTACTTTGAAGTAGCTGGCACGTTGAAATAGTACGTGTCGCGTCTACACGCTCTGTGAGCTATTTTGATGTTGAAATCGACGTTAGGCAGCGAGACATCGAAATCGCTATTCCTATCTGAAGATGGGAATAGCACCCTACTTCAACGTTCAACATCGAAGTAGGGCGTGTGTAGACGATCCGCGTCCCGCTATGTCGAAATATCGGGGTCCTCCATGGCAGCCATCAGCTGAGGGGTTGAGAGACACTAGCTACATCTACACGTGAAGCCTACATCGAAGTAGCTTATTTCGATGTAGCGACATCGAAATAGGCTATTTCGATGAATAACGTCTACATGTCCTCCAGGGCTGGCAACGTCGACGTTCAACATCGACGTTGCACAGCACCACATCGAAATAGGCGCTGCGAGGGAATGTCTACACGCCAAAGTAGCACGCATCGAAATGAGGGTGCCAGGCACAGCTGCAGACAGGGTCACAGGGCGGACTCAACAGCAAGCCGCTCCCTTAAAGGGCCCCTCCCAGACACAGGTGCACTAAACACCACAAGATCCACAGAGCCGACAACTGGTTGCAGACCCTGTGCATGCAGCATGGATCCCCAGCTGCAGCAGCAGCAGCCAGAAGCCCTGGGCTAAGGGCTGCTGCACACGGTGACCATAGAGTCCCGCAGGGGCTGGAGAGAGAGCGTCTCTCAACCCCTCAGCTGATGGCCACCATGGTGGACCCCGCTATTTCGATGTTGCGGGACGCGGATCGTCTACACGTGCCCTACTTTGACATTCAACTTTGAAGTAGGGCGCTATTCCCATCCCCTCATGGGGTTAGCGGCTTCGACGTCTTGCCTCCTAACGTCAATGTTAACATCGAAATAGCGCCCAACACGTGTAGCCGTGACAGGCGCTATTTCGAAGTTAGTGCCGCTACTTCGAAGTAGCGTGCACGTGTAGACACAGCTACTCTGTCCAGCCCCTGCAGGGCTCTATGGTCGCTGCATGCAGCAGCCCTTAGCCCAGGGCTTCTGGCTGCTGCTGCTGCAGCTGGGGGGTCCATGCTGCATGCATGGGGTCTGCAACTGGTTGTCAGCCCTGTGGATTTAGTGATGTGCAGGGCGAGTGTGTCTGGGAGGGGCCCTTTAAGGGAGCAGCTTGGGGCTTTGCTGGCCCCTTATTTCGATGGAGAGCGCTTGTGTGTGTGGACGCTCTGCATTTCCTTCCGGGGCAGCTCCTTTTGATGTTCTGTGTCGCTACTTCGATGTTGAACATCGATGGCACCAGCCCTGGAGGATGTGTAGACAATACGCATCGAAGTAGCCTATTTCAACGTAAGAACATCAAAATAGGCTACTTCGATGTAGTGTGCTAGTGTAGACATAGCCTGAATGTCAAATGGACTGCTTCTAATACCTTCAACAACAAGGTAGGGCTCCACATTTAATGGCAGGAGTCCTTGTGATTTTATGAGAATTTCTTTTCCATAAGATGTGTGCCTGAAGGCAGTATTTTTACTGCTCTGAACACAGAATTTGAATTTAATATAGTTCATGGCATGAGGCTTAATGAGGGCTTTAGAAAGAGATTTTCAGACTTTACCCCTTCTTTTTCCCTGTCCCCTCAGTCTTCAGTAAAGCTTGTGCATCTATTTTGCTCCCAAAAACCTGTTCCTAATCACCCTTTGAACAGTTCAGTGAAACAGCCATCTGATGTGCAAAAGTCAGTTGGCCCTGATGATGATAAAAGAAACAAGTCACAAAGTAACAAAGTTAAGCCTTGCGTGTATTTAAGCAATAATGCAGCTGTTCCTATTGTTCCTTAGTGGTACTTGCAAGCTCGGATCAGCATCTTGTTCATGGTGGCTGTTAAAGTCAGGACAGGCTGTGTTTATTTATAAAAGGTCCATAAATGAGTCCCTGGCTGTTTTTGCCATCACTGCAAAATGACAGTACTGGCATGTACCAGAATAACACACACCCCCAGATGAAAAGGGAGTTTAATGCTTCACCAACTGGAAACATAAAGATTCTTCAAGTAACTTTATTTTTGCAATTAGCCTTGGTTAATGTACTCACTCTTCATCAGGAGCCTCAGTGTCTTCATTCTGAGCACTACACACTGTGGTAGTGATATGGATTAGGATTCATTTACTCCTGAATGCTCAGCTCCATTTCCAGCATCTTGCTCTCTGTGATGACTTGTTTACACATCCCGTCTCTCCTTTTCTATATACTTTGTTGGTTGAGTTCAGTGAAACACAAGGACGACAAATTATTTATTTTCAGTCTCTCATAGTGACTGTTGAGGACAGTGGCCACCACTAAAGAGTCAGCATTTTCCAGCTGTTACCACATATTTATCTCTGTGGTACTGAGGCATTTTCCTGTTCAACAAGTATAGCAAAGCCAACAATAATGGGGGCTAGGTGTGGGTAAAGACTGCAAGATTTGCCTTTGACTTGGTTTGCCTGACCTACATTAGATTTCAGTCCAATGGTACAGCTGCTATTCATCTCAGTTAAAATGGAGGTGTATGTGCTGGCAGGACTTTAAAACTGAATATTTAAGGGCTAAAATGATATATCATACCCTGAAAGCCCATCATAGGAGATGATATCATGGTGCAAGGTAGGGACAGTTGTTTTGCAGTATCACAAAGCAACACGTTACCTTGAGGGCAAAGCTGTAAGAGTCACAATCCTGTGTGGCCCTTGTGATTTTGTCAATTCACCTCAGTCAGTAAAAACCATGCCCTTAGTATTCCATTCCTTAACATCAAAACAGATGGGCCATCTATGACCTGGCCTAGGTCTGGGACTTCCAGCCTTCCCCTTCCCTCAGCACCATCTGAAAGAAGGACGTTTTAGCTTTAGATATTAAGAAAATAAATTACTACATGACAGATGACATATGTATGACTTCTTAAAATGACTACTGTGTTAACTGGGAGCAATCAAGGGAATCTAAAATCATATTAGGATTTCGTATCTCATAACAAGGCTACTTGTCTACCTTGTTACCAATATGGAGTACCTCTGAAATCCTACCACATCTGCCCCAGTTATTTACTTCCCTATTGAAAGAATCATGGAGTAGTATCCAGTCTCAAGGGAGCTGAACTGTAGGTTCAATAGGTTTTGAAGAAGAAGGGAGAAAAAATAAGAGAGGGCAAGTGTTGTTAGAGTATCTGGTTTATAACAGTCATGGTTGTCACAATAAACATGATTAATTTGCTCTTTGTCACCAAGCAGCCTTTTAATTCTTAGATAGTGGCAAAGATTAATAGTGAGCAGACTTCATCCTTCTATAAAGCTTTGAATTTAAGGAATGCAAATCTCATGGTGAAAGAAGGCTGGCTGAATTATGTGTGAGTTGCAATTTGACCGATATTGCTTTTCATAAGAACCACTCAAAGTGTCAGTCATGTTTCTCCCTTTGCATTGGAGTCATATATCTTTCAGTGGACAGAGAAAAACTAGGCCTCCTTTTTTAAGTGTACTTTACGTGAGTTAACATTGAATAATTAGCATAAATCATGTTTGATATAAAACATTCATTTTCCTTTTGCTTTAATTTATACAAAATACGTATTTTAGAAATAATCTGTCTTAAATCTGTTCTCATTCTGTCACCAACATCCTGACTCCAATAAATCATTGGAATCTTACTTATATGTTTAATTGTATCTTGCATGGGACTTAAAATCAGATAAATACGCAGTTACAAAATGGATTCTGTAAAGAAGAAAATAAGTAATTTATTTAGTATTCTAAACTAGTTTCCTTTCCTTTTTATGTATCATTCTTACTTCCTACTGAAATCAGTGCTGATTCAACCTTGTGATACTGTCATTTAGTATCTGTCTTAGCACTGAGCTTTATTCATCTGGAATTGCATGTCGAGAAACACATTTTTGCCCAAGTTGAGTTTATTTTGACAAATTGACTTACACACCCAGTTTTGTAACTCTACCCAGTTTTTATGAGCCACTGAACTAGTTACATAAAGCTGCATGTCTGTATTTATTTTTTTTTGAATAGCTGTCCTGCACCAATTATAATTTGCGCACTAGCTCAGGAAAATCAGCTTATAACTGAAATACATGCTCAATAGGCATGCACATGTGAAATCTGGTCACAGTGCTGAGCTATCCTGCCACGGCAAACATATATATTTACATTGGCGTCCCCTTAAAATTTGACATAATCAGTCATTTTCATAACTATGTTCAATGCATTTATCTAAAACTACCAAATCAACTGTTGCATCTGTTTGGTGGATTAACATTTTGGAATATGGCCAAACAACCTAAACTTAAGAGATATCTTTCCTACTTTTGTCAGCATGAGCTAGAATTGCTTCTGTTTAATGTAGTTGAAGACCACAATATAGTTTCTGCTGTGTATATACTTGAACATTTCAATTGGATGCCCTTATGGACAGTTTGAAACACAGCTAGCTGCTGATTGGAATTACAAATCTCTTTGGATCTGATAGGATTGATTTGGAACCATATGGGGGCTATAATTCATAGTCAGGGAAAAGACAATTAAACAGGATATGATTTGGTTTTACTTGATATATCAGTGATGGGTTGCAAAGGCCCAAGAGATATCAAGTGTATCTAGATTCAGTATTAGAGCCAACTACCCAATCTTTAACCTGTCCACCCAATTGCTGGTCTCAAGTGATTAGTGTGTTAGTAACATTGTTTTGTATGGAAAGATCATGCTGACTTGTCAGAGTCCAAGGAATTTCACCTGGAGCAAAGCACGATAAATAATTCAACTGATTGCTGGGAACAAGAATGGTAAAACAGGATGTTGTTAAAGGATTTCTGGTAGTCAAATATCTCTTTGTTTTACTGCCAATCAACACAAGTGCTTATAGTTATTTTGATTTTACTGTCTTCAAGTAAAATTTCTAATTACATAAACTGAAGGAAAGTGTTTCTTCTTAAACATCTCCTTGGTATTAAAGGCAGGAGATTCTTATGAGAATTTGCCAAATTAATTAGTCTTAGGAGAATTTGCCAAAAAAGATGATCAAAATGTTGTTTACTACCTAGTTAAATTAATGAGGGAACCCAGAGCTAAAGCAGCAGGATGAGCATCAAGCATTTGCTTCCAACACTTGGGACTGTTTCATTCCGGCTGGCAGATTCTGAGCTGCAGAATCACAGCAGTTGCAGGCAAGATGTGGAAGGATGTATGGAGTTGGAAGCATAGCAGTGTAAGTTGCCTGTCATTCCCATTCCTTTAGGAGCAAAGTCCAAAAACTGCATGAAGTGAGTCAGACAGCAGGGCTCAAGTGCCCAGGAGATGTGTTCCACTGCCAGGACTTTTCCACCAGGGGGCTGCTGCCTCTTGGCAAAGCCCTGAGCAAGGGCAGTAGTTGCGATAATATTGTTTTTCCTCTGTAGGACATGAGTGCCTTCAGGTCACACAGCTGCCTTCTCAAATGCAAAACTGAAACTCCTGTACCCAATGGAGATAAATCAAATCCATTCAGGTGTTTAGAAAAAAGGGACTGAATCAGTAAAGGGACAGTTAGATATTTTTAGCTTTTGTAATGTTAACATGACAATGATAGTCCCATGTTATTTACCTGCCTTGTCATTGACTCTCTCCCTCTGCCTTACAAATGGAAAGTAGATAAACAAATAGGATCTCTGCATTTGGTGGGGAATGACTCAGATGTCCAATAGATCTTTTCAGCCTGTTTCTAGTGACAATTGACACCATTTTGATATTGGTAGAAAAAAACCAAATTGTTCTTTTATATACACAGCACTGAAAATCATTCCAATGCTGAGCAAAGGGATTATAAGTACAATAAGTAAGAGGTACGGATGCACTGCCTTCAAGAGGAATTTTCTCTGTTTAGCCAGAGGATACACACTGGCATGCCAATTTTCTTGCAACATTCCAATTTTCGAATGTGCTTTAACCACACTTTGGAGGAACCACAGCCAACCAGTAAGATAATACCAAGTCTCCAGGCCTATTCAATTATTGGCCTTGTACTGAGACTGGCATTACTAATGGCAGTCATTGCACTTCAAGGGTGTAGGTTTTCTTTAACAGAACACCTATATCATAAAATGTACATTGGAGTCACCAGTTCCATTCCCATAACCTACCAAATATAAAGAAGTTGAACCCCTAGCTCCAATGTAGTTTTAGTCATTCATATACAAATTATCATCACTACAGCAGATCTACCGTGGAACCAGCAGCTACATGTTATTTGGAATCCAGCTTCAAAATATATAAAGAAAACTTGCAGGTCTTTTACCATCCATGAAAAATGTGGGAATACTAACAGAGATTAAAGTACCTCAGTAGCCTGATGAGACATATATCCTGAGAGAAAACAGCACGATAATAGTCCCCTAGTTTATGATAAGATGTGGAGAGCATCTATCTCCCTAGCATTAGGTGATCAAATACCATGACGAAAAAGACAGTAAATCAAAACTGAATAATGAATCAGAATTTTCTAGCTTTGGGTTTTAACCTAGAGATCTTTACTCGCAGGTACAGTCCAACTACTCTGAAATTAATAGGAGACATTTCATTGACTTTCAATAACTTTTGGATGGGACCAATATCAAGTAGTTCCATTTGTGAGAATAAAAGTTTACACAGTTAGGTCCTGTACCTTGAAGGTATCCAACTGACTAGGGTTAAAGGGTCTGAAACCGATGGAGTGATATCAAAGAGTAATATGTGAGCTAATGATGGAATTTCAGCTTTCAGTCTATGGTTTTTTACAGCATTACTATGAAAATTGTTCATAACACCAGCCAACAGTTGGCTGCTGCTCAAATCAAAAGACAAAGAAAGTTTTGTTTAATGACTAACACAGACAGCAAGTTGCAAATTTGGGCTAGTTTGATTTCATGACACATTCCAGTCAGTAACATAAAACACAGGAAATATCTTACATGTGCTGCCTTTGGGGAACAAGGGAAGATATGGAAGTCAAGCATGGTTTTATTACATTTGCAGATAAATCTTTTCAATAGTACTGTTTTCTTCAGCAGTGTGGTATTGATTGCAAAGCAGTAGAAAGATCAAACAGCTTTGCAACCATCTGCTGAACATTGGTCACTGCCTTACAAGAACAGTGAACCCATTAATGCAAGAGTGCTTTACTGCACATCACACAGACAAACAGAACTTATGAATGACCTTGCCCACATACTCTTGGTAGAGTAATCAAGATCATTAATGGGGTCAATGCTTTATCTCCACATGAAACCTGACAAGCTATGAGAGGCAAGGTTGACTCTGGAATTGGGTTTTAACTTCTTGAGTTGGAAGTGCATCTGAATTATGATGCAACAAAATTTACTAGAAACAAAAAATGATATTAAGACTGACAGCAGCAGTCAATAAAAGTAAATATGTTTGTTTTGAGTCATGCAGATATGTGAGGATGAGCATACCCATCTTCCATCTCCAAATACATCTCAGAAACTAAGTAGCTAGTAAGGATAATGATCTTTTCCAGCTTTATGAACACAGTTACAGTTACACATCCTGAAAAGATGGAAAGAAAGCAACAGTTCAGTCATCACCCAATCACATTGGGTGACTTGGTCCTGATTCTCTACCTGTGATCACAACAATTTATTTTTAGTATGCCAAATGCACACTAGGCATAGGTTTGGGAAGAAAGTTCCTGCCCCTCAAACAACTATCATTTTAAAAGCAAATACAAATGAAGGGATGGGAGTGATGCAGTTAAGCACCGGAATGCACATATTGGTAATTCAACTATTGTTTCATTCTTAATTGTTTCATTTTTAGTCTGTGTGACTTTCAGTCATATTAAGAGTTAACCCTTTTCTGCGGTAAGATCTAAGGTTGATAGGACTTCTAGAAAATCAAGGAAAAGAAGAGGATGGAAACATTAAATTAGGTCACAAAAGAGAAGGTTTATCTGAGTAGTTTGATTAGTTTCAGTAGGACAACTCATGCACTTAAATTAAGTTTATGCTTAAGTACTTTGCTGAACTAGGACCAGTTTATATAAAATAAAGCCCTAATTATGTCGGTGATGCTGCTGAAAAATACTAGTGAAAATTTACCTATAGTGTTTTAAATCATTTGGAGCCTACAATAATACACGCTATTTGCAAAAGGGCCAGAAATCAAGTTCTGTTTGGGTAAGCACTAGTACGTCAGCTGCAATTATCTGAATTTACTAAAAACTGATATAACTTACTGATTTCATAAAAATTTAGGAATCTTATCCCAAGCCCATTTAAGTCAATGGGAATTTTTGCTGTTAATTTCAAAGTGCTTTTTACCAACCCGCAAGAAAGAAAAGTTGCTATAGGTTGACATTTCTAGGATTTGGAGTTCCTGATAGGAACATATTGATAATATGAAAAAAAAAAACAAACCAGAAAAAACTAATATTTCAGAATGCACACAAAATAGTTTAAATTATGTTCTGTTCCAGAAAGGAGCAGAGGCATGAGGTAATGAGAAAAAAAGTTTGTTTTTCAGAAGTTGTTCAAAATGTACATTCCTTTATGGTTTCTTCTAATGGTGTCTTTTTCTTAAGTATTTTTGGGTGAAATACAAAATAATATACAGTAGGGAATTATAAGCCTTAGTCACCACAGAGCCTGTGCTAGCTGATGGCAGAAAGGTCACTCAGAGTGGCAGCCACCCCCTTGTCTACAGTCTGACCTCCCGGGACATCCTGCCCAAAGGATGATTGCCGATACCTGTGGAAGGGGAATGTCTGGGCCAACTGGTGATATGGTGATTCTAAACTTGGTTATACAAAATTCCCATTGACTTCAATATCGTGGAATTAGCACCTCAGTGAACTCCCATTACAGCCTGTGCCAATAGGATTCTGATAGACTCTCCTGAAAAAAAAAGCCCATATTTTCAAAAGCCCAGATATCAACCCCTGGGGCAATGCAAATTAGATTTATTTTTCAGATTGAAATATTTCATCCTACAATTTAGCTGAAGAACGCATCACACGAATAACAATACTGATGCACACCAAAGAAGTACTTACAGCTTCGTTGTTAGGTGCACTATGTTGTGAGACCAACATCCAGATAATATACGTATTGGTATTGAACCATATTTTCAGCCAGGGTGCTGGAACATTTTGTAAAGAGAGGGATGCTGAGAGCCATTGAACCACACTGTAAGCCTGTCTAATGGAATATACTTCAGATTAGGCAGCGCCCCACCACAGCCCAAATTCCAATACTTGGGTTTTCAGTTTGTAAGCTGCCCATCTTCTAACCCATCCAAAAAGCAGTGTAACCAGGCACCAGTAATATTTGGAGGAAAAAAAAGCTTTAATTTGATGTCTTCAGAAGTACTGTGGACAAGTTTCTGGAAGGTATTGCCTCAGCTGAAGGTAGAAATAGGTATTAACGCATTTTGTGAATGCTAAGCATTAGTCAGGAAAACATGCACTCTACAGCAAAGTGAAATGCAGACTTAGAGTTTTGATACTCCAGGCCAATATATCTAACTGCAGTTGTTTTGTGTAATTTTAAATGGCTGTGTCAAATCACAACATTTTCTGGGCCCACTGTGAAGTGAATAAACATTTCATTTTTTTCAATAGCTGTGCACTGAATAGTTTTTCCTCTCCACTCAGATCTAGATTTTTTTTTGCCTGCTTCAGTTTCATAGGGGATTCTTCTATTTTAAAATGTACTTTGCTTAAAAATTGCATTATTGTGTCTTTGGGAACATCTGGGGATAATATTAAATGGATGTTTTGATTAATGAGATAGTTAATATGACTGAAGAGACAGTGATCAATCACAGTCTTTAATGGTTTCAAAATGACTTTGACCTTAACAGTTTTCTTGTTAAACCTATATATTAGGAGTTATACTTTATTTTTGTCAATGCAAAAATTCAAGTAGGCCTGAAATTTGCTTTAATAGCCTTTTATATTTATTGTGCTTGGAGTATGTGACAGCAGTGATGTTTGCTCTGATCAGTCAGCATTTCTATCATAAACACTTATTCTCAGGGCTTTATAACCAACCCATAACACATTCAGCTGAAAACTGGCATGTAAATTCACATCACTGGAGCACTTTGTTTCAAACATGCTATAAAATAATTAACTATTTCTCACTTACATAATTTTATTCATGGATAGCATGTATACGTTAGATGTTTTTGAAGTGAAATAAGTGCTACAACATAAACATCACTGCCCTCATCCTCATTTACACAATGATAATTTACACCTCTCTCATGGAGCAAAGAGGCCTTGCAGCAGGATTAAATTATATTTATGTCCAATTTAAGGCTCCTTTGCAAAATCAGAACAGCATAAAGAGGAATCAGGAACATAGGAATTATGGCACTAGGTCAGACCTGAGTTCCATTTAGTCCAATGACTTGTCTGACAGCAGCCAGAGGAAAGTGTCAGAATCCTGCAGTACAGAGACATAGGAGAATGAGTCCTTCACATTATATCTCATCCTGATGTCTTATAGTTTGATTGACTTAAGTCCTGCAGCCTGAGGTTTGATAGCCCTCAACATCTATTATCCCTAATAAGAGCTCTGGAAATTTACAAAACTCAGAACTACCCAATCCCTTTATTAATCTTGCTAAGTTCTTGGCCTCAACAGCTTCTTCTGGCATGGAGTTCCAAAACCAAATTATGCATTGTGTGAAATGGAGTTTCTGCCATTAGTTTTTAATTTGCCACCTTTTAAGTTTCATTGACTGTCCCTTTCTCATGTAATGATACAGGGAGAACAGAGGTTCCTGCTGTTTTCTATAAATTAAATTACATGTCCCTTCCTATTCAGCTCCTTTTCTCAAGGCTTATCTATGTAAACACACACTTAGTTGACTGCAACCTAAAGCATAAATCTGCCTGTTTGAACCCTGGTGCTGGACATTTACAGTTCTGTAGTGCACTTTGATCTACACTGTTTTGACATGGCAGTAGATCACATGCACTATAGAACTTTAAACCCACAGCACTAGAGTCCACAGTAGACTTACAACTCATCCATCTAGACTAGGGATTCTCAACCTTTTTCTGAGTCCCGCTCCCTTCCCCCTAAACATGCTATGAATTCTCCAAGGTCCACTAGCAACACTTGTTTTCCGGCATATAAAGGCCAGGACCAGCATTAGCCAATTGCAAGCAGAACAACTACCCTGAGCCCCATGCCACAGGGGCTCTCTGAAGCTAAGTTGCTCAGGCTTCAACTTCAGCACTGGGTGATGGAGCTCAGGGACCCAAGCTACAGCCTCCGTGTGGCCAGGCTTCAATTTTCTACCTGAGGCCCCAGAACATCTAATGCTGTTCCTGCTTAACAGACCCACTTAAACCTGCTCGAAGCTCCCAGGGGACCACCGACCCCTGGTTGATATCCACGGATTTACACAATCCCTACAGATTTTTTTTTAAAGAAAGACTCAGTTTTTCTGCACAGAGCATATCCAGGTCCTTAATCTTTCTCCTGACCCTTCTCTGATTTGCAATACAGTAGTGCTTCTGATACGGGTGTTACTGCACACACTACTCCAGATGAAGATTTCTGTGAAAAGGTATTATAATTTTTCCACCTTTCACCATTCTGTTGTTTATGCATCCTAACATCTTTTTACCTTTTTTGACAACAGCTGCACATTGAGAGATCTTTATTGAGCTGGCTACACAGATATCCAGCTCCATTTCCCAAGAGTAATTTCACATTTTCCTCCAATGCACATTAGAGTAAAAGCTTGGGTATCTGGCACCTGGACAACCAGCACATTGAGTTAACTGACACACTACTGGGCCAGCTGACCTGTAAAATATCTGGCACATTTGAGTTACTCTGCTAGGGATGCTGGATAATAGAGATTTTACTGTATTTTGTCTATCTTGACATTGCACAACATTTATCAATGTACTGCCCGTAAACTACATTGTGTACTTCCTCACAGTTCTCCCCATGTCCTGACTAATCTAAATAATGTTGTGGCATCTGCAAATTTTGCTACTTGCCTACTCACTCCCCATTCTGACCCATTAATAAGTAGTACAGAACACTGAATCACTCTGTTAAGCATTTGGCAACGATATCAGGCTCCTGGCACCTGAAGAAGTAGTGAAAATTTGTTTAATTAGCAGGGAGAAAGAAGGTGGAAATGGTCCTCTGAATTCCCCACAGCCTTGGGTCTCAAGGGAAAAAGGAGTCATTCCTGAGCCAAAGAGGCTGGGAGAGGGCAGGCCAGCATGTGCACTGGCAGGGACAGGGAGGGTGTATTTCCACTTTGCTTCATCAGCCATAAAGCCTATTTCTCCACAAAAGCAGCACAAACCCAACTCAGCTCTGGCTCCATGGGTGGATGATCTGCTGTAGGCACAATGCTAGTCACCTGCCACAATTGTATAAAATTGTATAAATGTTCATCCCATGGATTATAAACACTCTTGCATTTAACAGAAGCACTTTGACATACAGCCGTAAAAGTGATGTGCAGTCTATAAATTTGGCATACTGGTAAATCAGAGGCCCTCAGCTTTCCACGTACTGTACTCTTTACAGGAATTTGACTGATCTGCATAACTAAGTTTCACCTCACTTAAAAATTGCTTGCTTACAAAAATCAGACAAAAATACAAAAGTAGTGTCATAGCACATTATTAGTGAAAAACTGATTCCTTCCTGTTTCATCATGAAATTATAAAGTAAAATCAACCAATATATCAATATTTACTTGTATTTCTATGTATAATATATAGAAAATTATAAACAAGTCATTGTATGAAATTCTAGTTTTTTAAACATGAGCCAAATGAGTTTTAGTAGCTGTTTGTAAAACCAGGCAACTATCTAGACCTTGATATACTCACTTGTGTACCCTAGTGGGTTTGTGTACCGTGGTTGAGAACCACTGAGATAAAGGACTCCTCTACAAAGCTAGTTCCCAAGTACACACACACACCTCACAGAACTGGAAGGGACCTCAAGAGGTGGTTGTGTCCAGTCCCCTGCCCTCTTGGTAGGACCAAGTACCTCCCCTGTAGATTTTTTTTTTTTAATATATTTGCCCCATACACGTAAATGGCCTCCCCAAGGATTGGGCTCACAAAGCTGGATTTACAAGGCTAATGCTCAAACCACCAAGCTACCCCTCCTTTCCTGCCATCCAAACCAGGATTTGAACCAACACCTGTATTGTCCACAGGGCTAGCAATCAAGCCCCTGCGGTACCAGGAGCATGGTTATAGCTCGAAGCCATTTAAAAATGCATAGTCCTTTAGAGTGAAGATTTTATTTTGAGAGGTACCATAAGGAAGTGATGTGGCAGTGCTCTTATTCTAATTTGGGAGCTGTGGGATTGATTTTTGTCTCAACAACCAGCACTGGGATGAATCCATTCATCACATCTACAGGATGCAAGTCTAAAAAGCAAGTAGAGAAACAAGATTGGAGCTTACTGGTCCTGAGCCTCTGTTAGGGTAAATCAGAATGGTTCAACTGACATGAGAATTAAAATTTATACCATCTGAAGATCTAGACCATGTGATGTATCAATCTGGTAATAATACAATGACAGCTTTGTGATTATGAGTCCTTCAACTCAAGTTGAAAATGCACCTTGACACCTGATTTTATGGGTTAAAATTGCCTTGATTAAATTTAAACAGTTCTGACAAAGCCCATTCACTTTTACTGTATTTGTTTTGTTATATAACATTTAAATAATTTACATTTAAATAATTTAAATAAAAACAAACAAATAAAACAAATTGTATCAATTTCCTTTCAGATCTGAAAATCAAGCCTACCACCCCTCCACCTAATCTCTGACAAAATCTTTGTTTGCTTTAAAGCACCTGAAAGAATAGCCACTACTAGAAAGAAGGTTTACCTAGGAGTGCAGTCTGTGTAAACTTTGCAGTTAAAGTCCTAATGGGTTTGCTCTTATATAAGTTTGTTAGCATAATGCCTCAGACACATATGATCTTTTGCTTACAACATCGAGGAAATTGAGTACAACAGAGAGGCAAGCAGAGTTTTGCCTTACAAGGCTTACAGGCTCATAAATCAAAAGCCAAAAACAATAAATTGCTTTATGATGTTCATTATATTAATAAAAGTTTTACCCATAACCACCAATAGTTGAAGTTTATCTAAACCAAAAGTAGTAAGACCAATGATTAAAAAAGAAAGTTTAAATAGATAATATCCTGCAGGTATCATTTGCAGAATTCATTCCGAGTGGAATGAATTGCTTTCTTTAAGTCTCTAGTAACACAAAATATTAAAGATGGGTGTAAACAGACTCAAATATTGGAATTGTCTCAATACTGGAACTGCCCCACCCCAGCGCTCCAGCCACAGGGCAGCCAGGGGACATTGGCCGTGGCCTTACTTCCCCCTGGGGGCCTGCCAGCTGACTGCCCTCCTGCCCGGTCCAGGGACATCCCTGGTCCTGCCATAAGAGGGATGTTGCCAGACTAGAATGTGCCAGTTTTAGGAGGTGTAACCTGTAGTGATCTTCCACCCTACTCTATGTAGTTAGATGCCATAACAAAGGGTAAGTCTACACTATCACAGCAAGTCAACTGAAGTTTTGCAACTCCAAGGACATGAATTAAATAGCTCAAGTCAACATAACTTACGTCAACTTACTGTAGTGTCTACACCATGCTGAGTTGACAGGACAATGTCTCCTGTCAACCCTACCTTACCTTTTCCCATTCAGTTCTAGAACGGGGATTGATTGGACAGCAATTTGTGGTTAAAATTTGGCAGGTCGTCACTAAACCTACTAAAAATTGACATCCAGTGAATCAATTGCCAGAGCATCAGTTTGGCTGTAGTTTAGATGTAGTCAAAGCAACAACCAAATTGCATGTGGGCACAAGTTTAGACAAGCCAGGCGTTTACGAATTCAGTAAAAGTTTTTAACTTAGATTGCATCTTAGGTGGGACTTGTTGCACCTTTCATCCTGAAGGATGCAGTCACCTTGGGATGGGGCAGGGCAGCCAGTCGGCTTACAGTTTGCTTATGTTGGAAGTCACAGATGTGAGATGTGTGTGTGTGCTGTTTACTAGTTTTACTAGGTGACCCTGTGGTTTTAAATTATGTAAAAGAGTTAAATAACACTCCTTATTCATTTTTAGATGCTGGCAGATGAGGTGCCAGCTCATTGCATAGCTCTTATCTAATTCACTTGATTGGTAAATGTAAGAATGTATTTGGTACTTAAGCATCGACTTGTGCTTCATTGGTACTTAAGTGCTTCATTAAATTAATCCACTGCATCAGAATTCCTCTTTCCAGTCCTGGCTATAGGAAAGAAGAACAGACAAAAATGACAGGGAATATGGCAAGAAGCCTAATTGGATAATTAAACCCTTTTCTTTGTTTAAAATTTGATTCATTCTTTGTTCTCCCTGATAGTCATTTGAGTTATCACTTGAGTCATTTGAGCTTGATTTATATTCAGATATATTTCTTCATTACTGCTATTAGGGTAACTATTTCCAAGGTACCTATAAAGGAATATTATGATTCCTTCAATATAGTCATGCATCATTTACAGAAACAGGACTCTTCCCACAAGCATAAGAAGTGCTTGATGCAATGGATCACAAGGACATTTGGGCTTTCCAATTAGCAATAAACAAAGATTGTTTATCAACTTGCACTCCAATTTTTTCACCTCAGAGTTATTCAGATTTGAGTTGTGCTCTTTCCTAGCACTTTATTGCATCCCAACTCTGACCACATCTGTTTTTCCACAATCCTCAGACACTAAACCTTCCACTGACTTCATGAAGAGTTTGTCTAAGTGAGGACTGGGTAAATTTCTTAGGAGCTGGCCTATTAAGGTTATATGAATGCTGCAAAACGAGCCCAAAGTTAGGGGGACTCAAATCAGCTGACCCATGTTAAGGAACTCTGGGCTTGAGCACCTACATAATACTTAAATCTATGTCCAGGATTTTCTAATCTGTGCTCAGATCTAGGGCTCTGGTGTCTGCCCTGCAGATCTGAATCTAAATAACCATATTTCACAGACCCAGGCACACTCAGTACCCCTGCATACCCAAAACAGGGCTGCTCTAGTCTTAGGAACATGGTGCATGGTGGGAAAACTTTACCGCCTGCCCTTCATGTTACGAGAAAGCAGCTCACTTTGTGAAAGACTTGATCTATTTGCTCTCTACTGCAAACCCAAGAGGCTCTTTGATAGCACACTTGTAGGTCAGCGATCAGAAAATAATGGGTTCCTGCTGCTCTGGGGTGCAAAGGGAGTGGGATGGCCTTCTCTTTCAATAGAGTAGATCACAGACTGTTGGGAGAGAGGAGACTGAGGCAGCTGTCCCATGGCATTCTGGGATATTGTTTGCTGTCTTTTGCATCAGAATCAAGTGTGGCTATATTTACCCTGCAAACCAGCAAGGCTCAGACCATGAATCCCTGCTTAGCCTGAGGTCAGATTTTCCCATCCTTCAAATTCCTGGGTCCTTGTGACCAAACTCTCAGTCAGTGGAATTACAGGGTACACCTGAGAGCAAATAGTACATGTAATTTCTTAGTTCTGATTTGAGAATCAATGGTTCACATTAGGACTCTTATATTCACTATCCATAAATGTCTGGGGATGTGCTTCTTCCAAGGGGAATGTATACAATATTGCAAGATGTGCACATTTTTATGAGATGCTGGCATAACCCCCTCAGTTCAACATGCTATAGCAGGCTCTCCTCCTCTAGTACCCCATCTAGATCCTGCCATCATCTGCTTCTTCTATGTGACTTGGCCTTGCAACCAGGTAACTTTTAGTTTTACCCCATCCAACATGAGTCCAACATCCTTACATCAGTTCTCCAGCCCTGACCCTGGGCGCTATTGACCTCATACATCTTCATCTAGTGTCCTGTCAGAGGATTTCACACCACCTTTCCCAGTGATCAGTAGGGGGGACCCAGAACCTCCAGTTACTTTGGGTTCCAACCCACAAACCTTATAGTGAACAGGCAAGGTCCGCTTATTCACACGCACACACTCCTACTTTCCTGGGATACTTCCTACTTCTGCTCTCTAGGGTTCAACCTTTTTACAGGGCCAGGACTCACAAGGCTCACCCTGATATCCCCTTCTGCCCCACAAACATATCCCCAACCAAGAGTACAAATGGAAACAGCTTCCATTCTCCTTAGGCAGAAACTTTCATTTCACTTTGCTCTGTTTCTCACTTGAACAGTCTCTGGAGACCCAAGTCCCATCCTTGTGTCAGAGCTTATTGCCAAATCTTGCTTGGTTACAGCAGCAGCATCATCTCCCCGTCTTTTGCTAGAGTTTCCTACTCAGGAGAGGATCCAAGAACCAACTGTCCTCCTGGGCTTTCTCACTGATGACAGACCCACAAGAATGGCCATACTGTGTCAGATCAATGGTCCATTTAACCCATATATTAGAGGGAATGAACAGAACATGGCAATCATTAAGGCTACGTTTACATGGCGGTGCTATTTTGGGATACAAAGGAATAACGGAATATTTAGAATAGCCCCTTATTCTGAAATTTGGTGCCATTTGGACAGTACCAAGTTCAGAATAAGGTATTTCAGAATAAGATACACAATTTGCATAGTACAGACTGTGTATATTATTTCTGGAAACATGTTGTCATGTAGACGTAACCTAAGTGACCTCTCCCCTGTTGTCCAATCCCAGCTTCTAGCAGTCAGAAGTTTCGGGACCTATACAACATATGGGTACATCCCTGACAATTTTGGCTAACAGCCACATACAACCCTATCCCTCATTTAACATATCTAGTACTTTTTTTGAACCTAGTTACAATTTTGGCCTCCAGAGCTTGCCCTGGCAACAAGTCCCACAAGTCGATGCTGTTATATGAAGAAATACTTCCTTTGTTGATTTTAAAATTGCTGTTTACTAGTTTTACTAGGTGACCCTGTGGTTTTAAATTATGTAAAAGAGTTAAATAACACTCCTTATTCATTTTTAGATGCTGGCAGATGAGGTGCCAGCTCATTGCATAGCTCTTATCTAATTCACTTGATTGGTAAATGTAAGAATGTATTTGGTACTTAAACTTCATGAAAACTAATGGGATATTACATGAATTGTTTTCACTCACCCATATCCCATTTTGTAATAGCTAACTTTTGCATTGCATGTGATCCTCCCACAATATCTAAATAACCTTCCAAACACGAAAGCAACTTTTTGTAATGCAAATGAAGGACTCTTATTAGTAAGGTAATACATCTCAGGCACTACAAAGCAAGCAACCAATGTGTAGGGCATTCAGAGTTCAAAGACTCTGAAAGCATCCTTTTCAGGGCCAAAGCAGCCACATAAGTGTCTTATCCCACAGTTGTTGCACAGTGTTCTAAGACAAATACATATACGAAGGAAAAGGCTTCATTTATGAATTATTGGGATTCTAACAGGCAGAACAACTGAACAAGAAGATGGACATCATTATTTCGGGTAGCCTGTGTGACTGGCAGATTGCTATCTCCCTGACATTTGGAATTAACAACTGACTCTCCTGAACATCTGTTTTACCTTCTTCCCTGGCTGAGATGCTCTTTAACTGGACTGAAGGTGCAGATGCCTTAACTGATCATGCCAGTACCACTTAAGCCTTTCATCATCTGTATCATGTATGTATCCTACCATATGTTCTTAAACATATATTCTGAGTATGTGTAGCTTTAATTTTGAATTAGCTCCCGTGCTTTGGAGGCAAAGCATTAGATATACATGTACCCAAAGAAAAGCACAAACCCAGGATCAGGAGTTCCTATTTTAGGTAAAACAATGTGTGTCAAAAGAACCAGAGTCTGTAATATTCCTATAGCATTTAATACACATTTGAACATACAGGGCTAGATTGTCAGATAACAAAATCAGCATAGCTTAATCAAAGGATTCATTAGGGCCAAATACAGAAAACTGAGTTATGCAGATTTACACCAGCTGAGAATGTTGACCAATGTTCTTACATGGATTCTCAGATGGGCATAGTTAAAATGGCTTAGTGTTTCTTTAAAAAAATAAAATAAGCACCAAGTATTATGGAAGTCAAAAAAAACTATTGATCTGAAGAAAAATCAAGCTCCTGAAATGGGGCTTTGAATATATCCCCTTTGGTTCACCTTCAGTTGATGAACAGGGACACAAGTGACAATAATGTATTTCATCTTCAAGGTCAATCAGGCATCAGACTTCTTGAAGCAATGGTATGAACAGTGACAGAGGGCATTAAGTCTTTGGAGAGCTTGAGAATTGATTTGAGAACACTTCAGAAGGTCCCAGAAGTGACACGCCAGTGGTTAATCCACTGAGTTACTGGATTTCCTTGCCCTGCTCTCTATACCTGTTTCCATATTTGATCTCATTTGGATTATGTTTGTTTTATGCTCTTTGTAAGCGTGAAGAAAGTAAGCGTGGCATATGGCAGTAACTGAAGCTGGTACTTCCCATATGCAAATTTCCTGCCAGTATATTTTTCTTCCTCAGAGTACAATACCTGACTTGTTTCTGTTCAGATTGTATTACTCTATCAGCTACCGATCAGACAAATGTAGGAAGTTACATTTTTATGCATCAGAACATCTTTTCTCTAGGGCTAAATAAATAGACTCTTGTTTTTCATTTTTTCTATGAAAGAAAACTGAGTGCTGGTATAAGACTACAGAGCGCACCTTTAAAAGAGTCCTGCGATTCTTCAATAACTGGTCATTATTTGAATGTATTACCTGTTGCTTTGTTCCATATTTGAAAGAAAATATATAAAGCCCAGCTAGAATTAAGCCTTGTCTTCATTATTGCATACTTTGCAACACAAGAATCATGTTCTGACTTTGGTTGTTCAATTAATCTTCGCAAAAACTTATGCGAGAGTAAACTTAAAAAATTCAGAGCAGGAAAGTGGAATTTTTGAAAGATTTAAAACTAATTTGGAACTTGACAGCTTAGGCCCATTTCTATAATTCATATAAATGTAAGAGCCACATTAAGACTGAAGGAAAACAAATATGTTCAAATCTCTTATTTATAACCTAGCTTGTAGAAAAATCACAGATTCAAAGCTACTTTCTTAGCTTGTGCATGTGCACGCACACATACACACAAGGTTGAAGAAAGTGGGCTTGTTCTACACTGGAAACAAGTGTACTGCCAACAATTGACATGTGTATTTTATAACAACTCATGGGGAAATTAGATGTATACTTGGTGATGAATATATTATGGGTAAAGAATTATCTATACATAGGAGTTTCCTTACCTTCAGGTATTTTCCTACAAATGACTGCAGAGATTTTCTAGCAAATGGTCAGCATAAGAAATATAAAGGCTGTATAAGATCACATTTCCCTAGCAACTACACGCCAAGTTCTGGGGCACGGAGATGGTAAACCAAGGGCAGCGACATGGAGGACTGTCTCCTGCTACTCTGCTGCAGGTTTGGGAACAGAGATCATCCCACACGGCCATTAACAGTATGGGAGATTGAGGGGGACTGGGCAAATAGTAAGAGAGGAGATGGGACTAAAGCGATTGTAAAACCTGTGCCTCCCAGGATTGGGAAGAGATGTCCAGAAAGCCCATTCATTGTCCCCCTCCTTGGTATCTGTATAGAGGGAGAAGATAATCCGACTTTCTCTGACCTCCATCCAGAGTCCTTCAAAGTGGGAGGTAGTTGCCTATGACAAACATTGAATTCAGGAGCTCAACAATATCCAAGTATTAGAATCCCAAATCCATATTTAAATGGAAGTTCAGCTGTAACACCTGGCAATAAAATAGCCTACCAGTATTTCTGTGGTTCAGCTCTATTGCACTTATGCTGCTACCTCGGGCTAGTTTCACAAAGTTAGGTGTCTAGAAAAATCATTGGGATTCACCCAAACTTACTATACAATGAAGAGAGAGACTTTAGAATAGGGTTCACAAAATCCAGCATGCTGAAAGGTGCCCTACTTAAGGCAGCCAATGGGAGATGCTAAGCTAAGTGTGTGCTGTCCTTTTCTCAAGGATAGGTGCCTACTTCTGGGCTGTAGGAAAGGCACTCGCTCTCTGCCCGGGATCTTCACTTTGAACCCCTCTCTTGTCGGAGCTGAGGGAGGACAACTTCCCTCATAGCTCCTAGCCTAAGGCACTCTCACAGGCTGTGGGAGATCAGATTCCAGCCTCCTCACCCCCCACCTAAACAAGAGAACAGATTTAAACTGGGATCTGCTACTTCACAGGTGAGTGCCCTAGCCACTAGTTTACGGGATATTCTGATGGTGGCGGTGTTGATGTGCAGGCAGTAGTGGGAGACTCCCTCATTCTCCCCTGTAGATGTTGTTCCACTGTGGACAGCAAACACTTAGATTAGTATCTCCCATTGGGTCTCTCCCCCTACCCAGGTCATTTGTGTGCTAGAGAGAGCAGGAATGGGAATGACTGTATAGCCTACATGTGGACGATCCAGCACCCAGTTCCCCTACTCCAATAACTATGTTTTTATGAACCTAGTCCTATGTGCTTATTCGAAGTCAGACCTGTCCAGTGATCTTGGGGTCTTAAATCCTTAAGTATAAACTGAATATGGAGGTTCCTCCGAACTTCAGAAATTATTGAAATAAAGCCAATATATTCATAAAAGCCAAGAATTGCCTGGGAAGCCTGTGGAATCTGTGGAGATAATCAAACTGTGGAACAAATAGGGAGGAAAAGGCAGTAAAATACAGAAGCTTGGAAATGAGACCTTAACCTAGTGCATTGCTGCTATAATCAATAATAATCAATGCTTTCGTATAGTTTTTGGTTTTCTGACTTTTCGTCAACTACTAAGCCTTTCTGGCATTTTGACCTAAAACCGGACTTCAAATCAGTTTCTTGAGCTAAATCAAACAATCAGCTGTCTATTGTTCTTACAATTTGTGATTATGAATTTAAGACCACTGGACACACGCATTAGCACTAACTAATGTCTACATGATTAAAGCCTTGTTTGTTGGCCTCAGTCTGTATATCATTTTTTTTTCTTCAAATGAGCCAAACCACAAAAATATACAGTAAAATCCATGGTATGTTATAATAAAATTACATGCTGAAGTTCGTTCTAACTATAGGTGGGAGAGGAGCAATTTTGCCATAATAATGTGTTTATTCCCTGCTAATGCAGGCACCAGGCCTACAATATGGTCGTATACAATGGCACGAGAGATCTGTGGCAGAAAAAGCAAACGGAGCAATGATTTTACCAGTTTTTCCTGTTAACTTTAATTGTCCACATGGTGCTAAATTAAGTATGGCAAAGGTGTTTCATGTGTCACTACTAATGGGATACAGGTGTCAGACAACTTCAGATTATTTCAAAACTAATTTTCTTAGAGTGAAGATTCAAACAGTTACACAAAAAGCAGATGTGTTGCCTCTAACAATAATCAGCACAGAGGCTTTGGAGAAAGAGAAACTATATTTGATTTTTTGTCTCACTTGGTTCCCCTGTTTTCAAAATCTGTCTGAATGAACCAACCACTACCATTTTTGAAGCCCAAACAACTTTTAAGTGTAGTGCTGTGAGATTGAGCTTCCCCTTCAGGAAATGCAGTTCACATGCTGGCTCCTGTCAACACTGCAGAGCCCTGACAACTACAACTCCTAACAAAGAGCTGGAAACAGCAGTCACAGTCCTTCAGCATCATTTGCACAGGCCACCTGATACGTGTAATGCAGATCCATCATCCTGCCTCTGATATACTCCCAAATGGTTTTCTACAGTGGTCTTGCAGAGATCAGCTCTATGGCTTGCAGGTGGGGAATACAATACAGTTATGCATCTAGCCAGTCCCTTATACATTTCTTACACAGAGCTGAAGAACTGCAGAGGGCCCTGGGCTACGTAAATTGCACCATTAATGTGCAAAGGCACTGAAATAGAGCAATAACCAACATACAAACATGTTTTCCAGTTTCACATTTCACTTTTTCAAGAATCTGTATTTTCTGGTTTTCAACCAATCTCCATATTTGTTACTGGAATTCATTTACATTTCTGCAAGATTTTCAGTCCAAATTAGTTTTATAGTAACACTTTGTGAGGGGTATTGCCTAATAGCATGTTTTTTACATCTGTTGTGCTTTGGAGGTACGTAAAACATCAAGCTGCCTGTTCACATGACAACTTGATTCATATGGCAGTTAGAAAAACTACGGAGTGGAGAAGAAAACTATTTTCTTTTCTATAAATTACATAGAATGATGCTGGCTCAGAGTTACATATGACTTAATTATGTAGAATCAATGCAGGAAATACATTAATGGAATATTCTACAGATGCCACATGCTTTCCAAATTCTTCATGCCCAATTCTGTTTCCACTCCCTTTAAAGCCAGGCTATCCAACAAAGCTGGGGTTGTACATTAGTGTAATTGACAGACTCCCAATTACATACCTACACTGTCAGGATAAAAATGGAAAGAATATCCAAAATCATACTGCTGAGTCAACATTACAAATTGTATTTCTACTACTCCAGCATGTCTGTCTTCTACTGCTGTTAAACACTGAGGGTGTGTCTACACTGCAGAGTTTGGCCAACAAAAGTGGGCTTTTTTTGATAAAACTCAGGGAGCATTTTACACAAAAAAGGTGTTTTGTCTACAGTCTTGACAAAACACAGCACTTTCCCTAACAGTGTTATCCCTCTCCCTGTTGAGGAATAATGCTTCTGTCAACAGAGTTCTGTCAACAAAAGTGATGTGTAGATGCTCTGATGCCCTTTTGTCGACAGACAGGGATCCTGGTTCACTGGGCAACCCTGTTTGCAGAGCTTCTGGTCAGCCATTCTGCCAAGAGAGGGCCAACCAGCCTGGCTGCTCTCTGTCGACAGAGCAGATTGCTCTTTCCATCTGCTTGTTTCTACACACAAAATCTGTCAACAGGAGTTTTGCCACTAGATCTCTTCCAACAGTGAATCCTGTCGATAGACTGCTGTTGTGTAGATGTAGCCTGAGAGTCTTATGCTTTCCAGTATTATGTTACTATTATAGTGTCAGATTATCATCAAATGCAACTAAAGACACCTCAAGCTTAGTCTCAGAGAATTTAACTACTGTACATACATTTTCTTGAAAGATTTAATAAAATCTCTCGTCAAAATGCAAATCTCTCTTATGAGCTTTTTATGGTTCTGGTTATGCTAGGGCAGATTTGCAACTGGGACCAAGCATCAGCAAATATTTAAGTAAAATTCTAGCCTTTAAAACATCGAAGCTGATAAAACACAAAAGACAGGATGCTTTAAATCATCCATTTCTATTAGACAAGAGAAAGCCTGGCATTTAAGATATCTGAGAGAAAAAGAAGGCAAAGGACTTAAATATATGGCTAGAAAATATTAAAAAAGCAACCAGAAGGAGTCACCACTCATCTATGCTACACTAGTGCAAATCGCATGAGGAAGGTCTTGAGTCAAGCCATAAAATGTAACCCTCAGAGAAGCAAACTATGATGAAACATCAAGCACTGGTATTTGAATAAATGTAAAAACAGAAGAACTAACAAGATCAGGGTGTTTTCTGAATTTTTTTCACACCTGGTAAATTTAAAAATATACAAAGGGAAACACCAAAATATCAGTTGAGATATCTTCCTAGATATCATGTATTAGCTAATGCCAAATCAAATGGACATTTCCACAGTATATTTGGAAAACAGCAAAGAGCATGAATTTTTCCATTTTTCAAACTTGACTCAAAGGAAGGTCTGAGTCCAAACCTGGTGTGCAGAAGAGGAGTGGCCATAACGAGCTACAGTTTTGGGTCTTTTGGATTTTTCGCTTTGCACCTGCAAAGTCTCCTCCCCCATTTCACTGCAAATTGCCAAGGGCATGTTTGCATCCACTTCCTTTTAGATACACCCCCATTATATGCCTCATGGCAATAACAGCACTCGTACAGAACAGACTATGTTTAAGACCAAACGCAAGATAACATATGTAGGATAGTAATCACTGGAATATTTATCAGCTAGTGATCCATTCTAGTTCAGAAGTCATTTACAAGATGGATCCCTGCTATCTTCAAGAGTGCCTAACTCCCACAGCTAAGAACAAGCTGAGTCAGGTTCAATTGGCACAAAACACAGCCAGTGCTAGCTGGCCGAAGGAATCAGGTACTGGATTTACTGGCAAAACAATTTCACCTACTAGCTGCTCCCAGGCATATCTCATGTTATTCATATGAAGTTGACCACAAGGGTATAGCAATTCCATTCTTATGCTGGCTTTGCTACTATTGCCTTACCCACCCCCTCAAGTGTGCAACCATGAAGAAGGTCTTTGCCCATGAAAGCTTAAGCTCCAAAATATGGTAGTCTAAGGTGCCACAGGACTTCTTGTTGTCTAGGTTTGCCACTCACTGCTAGTGTGCCTCCTCTCACCTGTGTCAGGGAAAATAGTTCAGTATGACAGATGCCCTCTTGCTGCTCAGAGCTTGCTTGAAAGAGCTTTTCTTAAGTTAACTTGGTCATCCAGCCAGGTTTCTATTTAATCCACCCCTTTGGGGCTTACAAAGGGCAATAGGAAACTGTCCAAATGCTTTTGCCAAATGGGGTTCAGGCCCCTCCTCAGGCCCTGTGCCACTATATTGGTGACTAGCAGGGAAACTCAGGTTTGCCTGCTACATTGGATTCCAGCTCAGGGCCCGTACAACCAGCATGTCTAATCTGTTCTGTTTGTGAGCTCCTTCCTGCACAGCCTCCCTAACATCTGCTTCTAGATTTACCATGGAAGCCTACTCTACTGTCTATGACTACTTTTCCTTCCCAGCTTCTCACTAGACTTATTACAAGGAAGGACTGCTCCTTACTTCATCGCAAAGAACCACCACCACCTTTGCAATTTATCTCATTTTGCTCTGCTCTGTCTCTTTCAAATAATGCAACAGTATGTTCTAGTCTGTGCTGATTAGGCCTCATCTAGAGTCTTGTGTCCAGTTCCTTCAAATCCAGAAACACTAGTGGTGTTCCATGAAAAAAATAATGGTTCAGTGATTTTGTTATGAAAGTTCCAAGCAAAAAGAGTTGCTGCAACTTAAAAAGAGATAGGATGGGGGTGAAGGTGTTTGAATTTTCTTCCAGAAAAAATACTGGTTTCCTCCTATATTTCATTGGCATGGGCTTGTAATACATTATAGTACAGTATGGATTCTTGCAGGCTCCCAGTGGTAAGCATGCTCACCCATGGCAGTTTGAAAGCTCCAGAGCACGTAAAGTCCATTCACTGCAGTGTATTTTTAAAATATGTCCTCATAAAATATTATATACTACAGAAATGGTCATCTAAGTCTTATAATAAGGGTTTTTTGGTATGATTACCATAGAATACTGCAGTGTGTTTTTAAATAAATACTAATTTTCCAAATCTATCACTGTGTAAAGATGTGCACTTGAAAACAAAAGCAACACACAAAACCCTCCAAACATCTGAAGAAATCATTTGATGGCTGTTCCAAAGCCTGTTGAAATCAAGGCCATCTTTCTGCAATTGTCACTAGGCTTTGGAACACGCTGAAAGCTAGTGAGCTCAAGATAAAAATCAATGATGCTTCTACCCTCTCTTCCTATTTCTACCACAAAATTAAAGGACAAGAAACCACAAACTCAAGGAAATCTGAGCTCTGGTTAAAACATGCTATGAGTTCTTGCTCTGTTGTGTGGTAAACATTAGATGAAATTAAATGCCAACACACTGCACAACCTGAAAAGTGAGTTTTTAATCATTTAAAATAATGTCTTTGTTAACCATTTCTTAATGATAATTGGCTCTAAATTAGCAATTTCACCTTTGTTTTTAAATAAAACATTTTCTCATTTGTCTGTAAATTAGTCTCTTTGTGTTTGATCCTAATGAGAAGCATGTTGAATTTATGACATTACTAGCAACAGACTGTGCAAAATACGGTCAACAAAAGTAAAAAGCTAAGCCATGTGCATTTATAATGTCTGAAATACTGTACTTCAAAGCAAATACAATAGTTGGTGGCCAAGTATATTGCTTTTGCACAAATATCTTTATTAATAGGGATACTTGTCTCTTAGGATTTAATCCTAAAGGCCACCGTAATAAAATTAAAATAAACCTGCCCACTAAGGCCACATCTACATATGCATGCTACTTCGAAGTAGTGGCGCCAACTTCGAAATAGTGCCCATCACAGCTACACGTGTTGGGCGCTATTTCGAAGTTGAAATCGACGTTAGGCGGCGAGACGTCGAAGTCGCTAACCCCATGAGGGGATGGGAATAGCGCCCTACTTCGAAGTTGAACGTCAAAGTAGGGCACGTGTAGACGATCCGCATCCCGCAACATCGAAATAGTGGGGTCCGCCATGGCGGCCATCAGCTGAGGGGTTGAGAGACGCTCTTTCCAGCCCCTGCGGGGCTCTACGGTCACCGTGTGCAGCAGCCCTTAGCCCAGGGCTTCTGGCTGCTGCTGCTGCAGCTGGGGATCCATGCTGCATGCACAGGGTCTGCAACCAGTTGTCGGCTCTGTGGATCTTGTGTTGTTTAGTGCAACTGTGTCTGGGAGGGGCCCTTTAAGGGAACGGCTTGCTGTTGAGTCCGCCCTGTGACCCTGTCTGCAGCTGTTCCTGGCACCCTTATTTCGATGTGTGCTACTTTGGCGTGTAGACGTTCCCTCACAGCGCCTATTTCGATGTGGTGCTGCCCAATGTCAAAGTTGAACATAGACGTTGCCAGCCCTGGAGGATGTGTAGATGTTATTCATCGAAATAGACTATTTCGATGTCGCTACATCGAAATAAGCTATTTCGATGTAGCGTGCACGTGTAGACGTAGCCTAACTGTAGTGGGTTGTTAATCAGGCCCATTTAATACCCTCATCAGAGGGCCTCCAATCACTTTACAAACATTTATTCATCAAACCTTACCAAATCCCAACTAGTCAGGAAAGTATTATCCCAGATTACATACAAGTAAACTGAGATATAGGGATTACATCATTTCCCTAATTTACCATTGCAGGATATTGGCAGACCAGATTCAAAAGAAATACTCCCATCTTGGAGTCACTGGCTAGCCACTTATTTTCCTCGGAACTGATCGTGAGCTGATCGAAGACACTGTTAATGCTCCCGTTAACTTCAGCGAGTAATTTCATTGAGCCACTAATGTTAAAGTCAGTCTAAAATTTTCAGACTTTTGAAATTGTTCAGCTCTCTCCAGGTGATATTAAAGATCATCTTTAGTGACCTGGTAAAGACTCACCATGTATGACTATCTGGTACCATGAGGCCCAGATCCACAAAAGGAACTTTGGCATTGTGATACTGAGCATCAAAGGGCCTAACTTTTGATTGCCTAGAAAAAAAAATAATAAAATCACAGGAAGAACCTTGCACTTCACAAAGTGTGAGTTAGGTACACAAGATCCTATACAATCTACGGCAAGAGATAGGCGGGTGCTTTACAATGTGATCCCCAGCATGCTAGGTGGTGAGCTACTTAAGTTAGACTATGGTAGATGCAAACAAGTCAGATGCATGCTAAATCCCAGCCCCACCCCTTGAGTTCAGTGCTTAAGTCCAGACATTAAGGAGACACCTATCTCTGTGATTCAGAAACTGGGAAGAGAGGTGCTCAACTGACTAAGTAGCATACATTCAATGTATGTTCAGAGGTCACCTTACTCTTTGGCCACTCTGGAGACCTCCTATAAAAAGGCCTGGAGGACAGCAGTTCTCCCTTTAACCTTTAGCCCAGTAAATCAGGTACCTGTCTGCGATGTACAGAGCCCCTCTGATTCAAGCTCTCCCCTCAAACTAGGATTTGAAAAAGGGATTTGAAGAAGACACTGCCACCTCTTGGGTTGAGGGCTCTAAACACTAGACTGGAGAGTTATTCTAGATCTCCTTCTGCAGTAATTAATATTTAATTAAAAGTGGAACAACTTCAACAGGAGAGACTGCGACTTTCATCAGACTGCTCCATAGCCTAGGAGTTAGGTCCTTCCCCTCAGAGGTGGCAGACATTCTCAAATCCCTTCTCCTCAGGTGGGAAGCAGGAGACTCGTCACTGAAGTCTAAGCAAGTACTGTAACCAGGGGGTTAAAGATACCAAGAAAGGTCCTCCTTCCCCCCTTACAGTAGTTTTGTCTGAATTTGCATGATGGGCCCATCTAGCTGACAACCTGGGAATGTGATTAGGCAGCTGAATGCCTGTTTTCCCCAGTTGATGAAAGGCCATGGGGCTTAGACTAGAGATGGGCAAGGGGATGCCCAGAGGGAAGTTGCACTGAGCATGCTCAGAGGCAGACACACAAGTATCCAAAGAACTCTTACAAAAAAGGTGCTGAGCAACCTTAGAATCCTACATGGTCAAGCAGCAGGCAAGTCACAGTTTTGTTGACTGCAATCATGCCTAAAGGGTCTAGCCAAATGAAGGTTAATACCTTTGTGGATCCCATGAGCTCAGCCAATGGCTTTTTGTATTTGGTTCTCTGAAAGAGCCTTGAAAATTATTAATAACTTCCATCACTTACTTACTTTTTAAGCACTGGTCTACGCTGTAATTAGGGCAAGCTACAATCTTCATTATAGCTACCCTTGTCAGTGTAAATTATAGCTTACACTGAATCAATGTTAAGTGTCTACACTAAAATGAAACTCCTGTCAATGTAACTCATTCACTACACTTAACTCGACCTCCATGAGAGGCATGGCGCTTAAGTCAATGTGCTGTCATTGTAGATACTATGTTGTTTCAATCAACTGTTGCTGCCTTTCAGAAGATGTCCCACAATACCCGTCACTGAAAAATTAGTCTAAGCACTCCTGGCAGGGATGTGCACCACCAACATAAGAAGCAGAGTGCGAACATGCAAAAGCTGTTTATTTACTATGGTAGCCCTAAGTAAACATAACTTAGGCTGACAATTTTGTAGCAAGTGCCTGAACCATGCCAGGACACAGGATGAGGTGGCCAAAGGCACACTTAAGGCACAGTTCTGTTGCCTGCTAACCCACCTTGACCTGGGGGAGCACAATATCCCCGCAGCTGTAGCAACTTCTTGTATTCTGCACAACTTCGTGGAGGGTAAGGGGAAGGCCTGGCTCCTGGCTGGAAGGGGTGAGCCTATGAGCAATCAAGCACAACAGCCATCTGCCAGGCCCATTGGGATGGGTTGTGGCTCCAGCAGACCCTGAGGGAGAACTCCCAAGGACCCCAGTGACCCTCCCCAGTGCCCCCCCATTGGGGCCCTCAGGCCTACAGCTCTAGCCCATCCACACTATGACCCCTCTCTTCGCTCCTTCACCCCTCCCCAACCTCAGAGTAATAAAAACCCACTTGTTTGTGTAGTGAATGATACACCACTTTATTTTTAACTGTTTACAAAAAAGTGGTGGTGGCGGGGAGATGGTGGCAGGGATTGTGGAGTGGTGGGGACCTCAGAACAGGGGGCCTGGAGGAGTCATGAACCAAAGGGAAAAAGCAAGAGCAAAAATGGTGTCGGCCTCAGGATACCTTCCTGCCAGGCACTCAGGGCCCCTGTCAGGGCTGATTGTGTGCTGGGAACAAGAGGAGGTATGGACGAGGCGGGGGCTAGGGGCTGGGTTGGTGGGGGCGCAGGCATGTCCATTGCCCAAAGGATCAAGCAAGGGTCCAGGTGTCTTGCTGGAGGGCAGGTGGGCAGCAGCAGGCAGTTGGGCGAGAATGTCCCATCACACCATGGTTATGGCATCACAGCGGGACATGAGCTGGTCCCACACCCACACCGCCACTCTGTGTCCCCACGGATGCAGCCAACGAGAGTTTGCCGATTTGTTTTAGGACCAACATGCTGCTTCGTGATGTCCTCATACACCCCTGACTACTTCCTCTGGCTCGGAGGGGGAGGGGAGCAGTGTGATGACGACGTGTGGGTGGCCTGGCCCTCATTTGGTGCTGGTCCTGCTGTACAGAACACAAGGAGGGAGAGTGTCAGTCATTCATGCAACACAGTCCCTGACCATGCCCCCCACCCTCATTGTTAGCTGCGACCAACACCCCTTTGGCCAAGGGAAGGAGATATCCTGGGAACAAAGGCATGGGTGGCCTGCACATCTGGTCTTGCAGCACAGGGACTCTGAGCTTCCTATGGGACTGTGCTGCCAGCTGCCACGCACAACCCCAACCTCATGTGACAGGCTAGTGCCTCAGGGGGTTGGGGAGCCGGGCAGAACCTGGCCTTCCATGGGGCCCATCACGCACCCATAGCTCGCACCACTGTCGCAGGAGCAGGTGCTGCCACACGTGGACAGGCAAGCTCGTGTGTTGTGCGCAGCATCCCTTGAGGTCCCCAGGGCGAATGCCAGTGCCCTCAAGCAACATGTCGAGCACCATGTTGAGCTCCTGCTTCCAGCCATGGCAGATGTTTGAAGCCGCCCCACCACCACAGGGCCTGATGCTCATCCAGGCTCATCAAGGCCTGGCAGTAGAAAGCCACCCCTGCCCTGGGGCTGCCTTCTGGCTCTTGGTGGCACACACTAGCACAGCATGTGGTTCCACATTCTGGCACTGCAGCATGCAGTCCCACCTGAGCCAGCAGAGCAATGATCACACCCCTGACTTTTATGTACCCACCTCTTACACTCTGGAGTGTGAGATGAATGGGGCACTCACCTGAGAAACCCTCCCCAACGTCCAAGGAGGCCTGGGAGGCATCCTGGCTGCCTGGGACCCGGTCCAGGATGATCATGAGGCTGCTGGTCTCACCCGGGTCCCATTGCTGTCCCTCCTCTGTCTTTCTCTCCTCCTATAGCTCATCCTTGTGGGTGACAACGGGGGAGCTGAGGCCCAATGTGCTCCTCCCTAGGATCCAGTAATAGGCGCGGGTGGCTAGTTCTGCCCCGAGTAGCCTGAGGCAGCCCAGGCCCAGGCATACCCCTGCCACAATTCCTTTACTTTGGTTCTGACCTGCTCATGGTTGCAGGGGTGTCGCCCTGTTTGTCCAGGGCATTGGCCATGTGGCCATAAATGTCCGTGTTGTGGCGCCTGGCACAGGGGTCTTGGAGGATCTCCTCCTCGGCACAGAGATCAAGGAGGGACTGGATCTCTGCAGCAGACCACAAAGGGTCATGCCTTTTTGAACTCTGGGGAGGTTCCTGGGACTCCTGGGTCTGTTCTTTTGATGGTCCAGAGGAGACTCAGGGACCTGTGGTCTGCCAGGGTGGTCTCATTGTAGCTGTGAGCACATTGGGCACAGCCATGTGGCACGCAGCTGCTCCACACTCAGCTCCCTGCAACTGGGTTCCCTGGGCCCTCTTAAAGCTGCAGAGAGCCCAGAAGCAGGAACCACATAGCTCCCTGATTGCTGCAGACAGGACGCCCACCAAAGCATCTCTGTGGCATCCTGGAGGCCTCTTCTGTTGATAGAAGGCCCCCCCAGCACACTCATACCCACCTTTTGTCATCAGATCTCTCTTGGCAGAGTTGTTCTTCCTTGTGGCGAGCCAGGTAAGGCTATCAACAAAACCACTCAGTTCTGTTGACTTGCTGTAGACAGAACACACTTTGCAAACTGGCTGCTCCCTGGATTTTGCCAGCAAAACAGCTATTTTGTTGGCAAAACCCTGCAGTCTAGACATAGCCTTAGTCTCTCCAAAAGAGGTTCTTAAATTCAAGAGATTCTTGCCTGAGTTTTCTATTTTCAATATTGTACACCTACTGAATCAGAAAAAAAAAAAAAGGTTGCACCTCACTGGCCAGAGAAAAATAATCTCATAATGGTGGTCTCCAGATGCTGCAACCCCACAGAAGCAATCCCCCTGTTTATTAATTGCAGACCCAATAAAATAGATATAATACAGAAGGAACTCCAGCAGGTGCAGGTAAAGAACACACTACAAAGTGTGCTAAAAAATGGCCAACACAAACAACTCCTAACTTTAGCAACCTGAAAATCATGGCTATTGCTTCTTCAAACAGGAAACAATTAAAGCCATTGTCTGACTAAGCATCTGATACTAGTGGTTTTCAATGGCAAACTACCAACATCTGCACTGCAAAAACCCAGCTACTGCTTCAATTATATACCAGCGATAACCACAGAGGTTCTAGAATGTTTTCATTTTCTATAGGTCCTCTATTAAATATGGCCTATGATTGATAGGTAAACTAACATGATGGCAAATTAGGTTTCTTGAATTCCATACGGTTTCATTTACGTTTCTAATGCTTAATATCCTCTGGAAAACCAATGGTAAAAGCTTCAAAGAGAGAAAACAACAGACTCAAAAGGCCTCCAAATATGTTTCTTAATCATATAAACAATTTCAAGTTTCCAGACCAATTCAACATTAAGATTTATACAAAGTATTCAATCCCACAAGAATGGCAGCTACTCAGTCCCACCCACTAGTGCATAAGTAAACATAAATCTTACTAAACAGACACTGAAAATCCTTACTTATGACTAATAAGAAGCTAAGGAATCCTCACACTTTTCATTGCCATCCTAGAAATAATGCTAACACGTTAACTAGGTTTAAGCCAAATTCTTCTTTTTTTTTTTTTTTTAAACAACCAGGAAAGGAAATGCAAATTAAGCAGTAATTTGTAGCCATGACTGTGGAGTGAAATGTATTTCTGAAAGATAAATCTTTGGATTAATAAAACAGAACTTAGCTACAACATCAGTGGTATAACAATCAGGCAAAAAGTGTCAGATTTTTCATTTATAATCCCCTATTTTAGGGGTTTATTGACTTAGTTGTAAAAATATATCTTAGTTTGGAACTTGGCACCCATACAAATACTCGGCTTCACAGTTTTTAAATTTTAATACAGTGATTCAGACATACTGCAACTCCAGCTAAAAAACATGGAAGTATTCTGCTTAAAAAATAATTTTGCTGCCATGAGTAGCAATTTTCAGTGCTTCAAATATGTGATTTCAGAAAGCAACAATACTCTGGAAGGGAGGAGAAAAAAAAAAAAAAAAAATCAGGCCTCTTGAGGTATCCCAAGAAGGAGAACCAAAAATTGAGGAACCCACAAATAACTGGTCACTTCTGAAAATCTTGGCCAAAAATCAGACAGACAGTGCCTGCAGAAAAGACGTAAGAAAAGTAATGGTGGATTCTACCGTAATATAAGTGTGACCCAATGGCACATGTATTCACTCCCTACACACTAGTGCAGGTGTCAGCAACCAAAATAGCAAGAAGAGTAATTTTTTTTCCCCCAGTTTGGTAAAAGCTTCAATAATTCAACAACGAGAAGTCCTGTGACACCTTATAAACTAACAGATATTTTGGAGCATAAGGGGTTTTTTTGTGTTTGCCTACCATTAACTTTATCCATTTGAAACAAAAAAGCAGTCAAGTAGCACTTTAAAGACTAACAAAATAATTTATTATTAGGTGAGCTTTCGTGGGACAGACCCACTTCTTCAGACCATAGCCAGACCAGAACAGACTCAATATTTAAGGCACAGAGAACCAAAAACAGTAATCAAGGTGGACAAATCGGGAAAAAAAAAATCAAGGTGAGCAAATCAGAGAGTAGAGGGGCAGAAGGGGGTGGGAGGAGGAGTCAAGAATTAGATTAAGCCAAGTATGCAAACGAGCCCCTATAGTGACCCAGAAAATTCCATTCTCAGTTCAAACTACATGTTAATGTGTCAAATTTGAATATGAAAGAGAGGTCAGCAGCCTCTCTTTGAAGAGTGCTTTGAAAATTCTTCTTCAGTAACACGCAGACTCTTAAGTCATTAACAGAACGGCCCACTCCATTAAAATGCCGACTAACAGGTTTGTGGATCAGGAGTGTTTTTATGTCTGTTTTGTGCCCATTAACTCTTTGTCTAAGAGAGTTTGAAGTCTGTCCAACATACAAAGCATCTGGGCATTGTTGGCACATGATGGCATATGATGTTAGTTGATGTAACTACATCGCAGTGTGTGTTTAATATTTTAAAAGACTCAAGGATTGCCTTTTACCTTGATAAAGTGAAGAGTTAACGGCAGGAATATTTTTTACATTTCACACAGTTTCTAGTGGATTGAATCCCTAGTACCTATGATAGATGTTTCAATGAGCAAATAGAAGTGACAAGGTATAGTCAATCTTTAAAGAAATAGGCCCTGACTGGGTGATGTTCCAGTGAAGGAATGCACATGGCCTACTGTAGAAATGTTCAATGACAGCTAAAAACTGATGTCTGACATGACATTTCTCCAGGAGAGCTGTGAAGAACCTTAGCGAACCCCTTTTCCACATCTCCTGCTAGAAAAAGCCATTTTTATTCATTTGCATAGCTCAGGGATGATTTTGGTGCTAACTGAACAATATGATTTGTCTTTCCCATGCAAGATGTGTCACTATGAATGAGTAGTGGTAGGGCTGAACATGGCTAGTTTGCTGAGAATTTATCTAGAAACCAACTCGAAATTAGTTATATTGGTTGATGTAATCTGTACTACTCTGCATTTTAATTTTCCCCCCACCTCCCCAAGAGAATGATTATGCAGATTTCTGAAGAGGAACTGGACAATTTTCCTTGTTCAAAGTTGTGACAACATTTGAAGTATTTGAGCCATTAGGAGCTTCTGAAAAGATTTAGAGAACCCACTGCTAAAACCATCTGGCCTTGGAGATTTGCCATATCGAAGGTCCCTTATAGTTTTTCCACAATTTATCTGTTGACATCTCTGCTTCAACCTGCACTTTTTGTTCTTCAGGAATCTAGGAGGTTTGGTGTTTGTTTGTTTTTTTAAGGTTCTCTAAACATACATATTTGCTGTAACAGATGCACCTGACACTGAATAAAGTTTTTCACAGAATGTTAAAAATACCTCTTATTACTTTTCATTTTTTAATTAGTTACCCATTCTCTTCTGCTACACCTGCGTTTATAACATTTGTGGCTGCATTGTGATGACAATTTTGGAACTACATGGATGACTTTCTGCACAGACACTCACACTCTCCTCTAAAGTAACATCATAAAACAATTCTGAGAGAAACTAGCATGCTTGATGTAATATTTGTTAAGCTTCCTCTAAATTTCATCTGGAGTTTCTGTTTCTCAGTAAGCACCTAAGCTCAGTTTCTTTTCTAAGACTAGGGGTTTGCAACCTGTAGCTCCAAGCCACATGCAGTTCTCCAGCGAGTTTTGTGGTTCCCAAGGCTAGAAATGCAAAGAAAAAAATAACTCTCCTGATTATTCTGGATAAACAGTGAGTGTCTAGAAGCCCAACAATGAACAAATTAAGCTATGCTGTAGGTGGGAGAGTTACCTGTGATTTAGGAGGATTATTCCATTTTTACTCTAAGAATAAATGAACTTTTCCCTCCAGGTGTATCAGCTGCCATATTCACAGCTGTCAGCAATTCAGACATTTCACTAGGGAAAAAGCTATTTATTTCAAACTAGATTTGAAATCAGAAAACAAGGACTAATTAATATTAAACTGTTGACAAACTGATTTAAGGTGAAACTCTACTAGCAATATTTTGTCTACTATTTAAACTACCATTTATTACTGTGTTTTTCTACAGGTAAAACATCACTTTTCCTTATTCAGTTAGTGAGCTTTAAATGGAAGCATTTTTTAATACAGGTTGAACCTCTCTAGTCCAGTACCCTCAGGATCTAATTGGTGCTGGATGAAAAGAATTTGCCAGACTACTGGAGGGCAATATTGTCTATCAACATTTCCAACACTTCCACTGCTTCCTGGGCTCTTAGAAGATATTTAGGAGTAAATTACAGCTAAACAGTGCATAAAACTGACAGCCAGTTCTGGGTGTTGTTTAAAAAAAAAATTGATGGGACTATGGAAAATTTGACCATACCCATGATAGGCTGTTGTCTGGCTAACTAAAAACATGCTGGATTATGGGTGTTGCCAGATGATAATTCTGCATTAGAAAGGTTCAGCCTGTCCTTTAATAATGTGGAATCACTTAATGAAAAGATTCTCTAAAATCTGTTACACTAAGGTCAAAACAAGACCAGGCTGAGGGTTAAAAAAAAACAAAAACACACGTCTACACATAAAATTACCATTCCTTTGGTTCTGTGCTCAAATATGCTTCTTCACCACTTGTACTACTGAGTTGGTTGCATGAAATATTAGTTTCAGGCTTAGAAAACTTGCACATATCAAAACTTCCACATCCGCCATATGTCAACCTTTAAAAATGGTTTTACTTGTCCTAACTGAAACTAAAAAGAAAATTACATAATGTAATTGCTTTCTGCACTGCCATCTAGTGAAATGATTATATTTGCTAGGTAGAATCAGACTGATACTTAGTTCCAATGTGTAAGTGAAACAGCCCATGTTGATGGCAGACAGGATTTTTTTCTGTAGAGAAACTAGTATTTGTATGCAGAGTGACCCATATTATTAATACTTAGGATGATACAGAGAAGAATTCCACCAGTGACTGATCTAAGAGCAATGCTCAAGGGAATTTTACACATCATCATCAGAACAAGGTAACTGTCATATGAAATCTTAGATTTCAGAAACTGGATAGACCTTTTAAACTACAGTTTTATGGAAAAGTCTTGTAGCACTTCATAGGGATGAAATCAAATGGCTTCTCCAGAAGTTACAAGAAAAGGCTTCACTCAGTTTAATGCAAATATTTAATAACACTATAATATTGTGAAATCTCATACAGGTTGAGCCTCTGTAATCCAGAGCACTCTCATCTGGCAACATCTGTAATCTGGCATGATTTTAGTTAGCCAGATGACCACTTGTTATGGGCACGGCAAAGTTGCCAGTGGTCCCATAAAGTTTGTTTACAGCCACCAGTCCTGGCTCTCAGTGTTCTGTGATGTCATTTAGCTGTAATTCATCCTGAAATGGCTTCCAAGAGCCCAGTAAATCAGTGAAAGTGGTTGTAGCGTTGCTAGACCATGTTGACCATCCACGGGCCAGCAAATTCTCTGACACCAGACAGGTCCCGAGAATGCTGGGCAGGAGAGGTTAAACCTGTATTACTAAACATTCATTAGTTGTGCACACACACACACACACACACACACACACACACACACACACACACACACACAAACTATAGAACCTTTACTGGTCCACCACAAAGAAGTGGTTGCTTGTGGTTTTCTAATGAGAGTTTAAGATGCTGGATTTATAAATGCTTAGACCACACTAGCCAAGAGATTGCACATGCAACACTCTCAAAACAAAAGCAGTCAAGTAGCACTTTAAAGACTAGCAAAATAGTTTATAAGGTGTACTTTCATGGGACAGACCCATTTCTTCAGACCATAGCCAGACCAGACCAGACTCAATATTTAAGGGCACAGAGAACCAAAAACAGTAAGCAAGGAGGACAAATCAGAAAAAAGATAATCAAGGTGAGCAAATCAGAGAGTGCAGGAGTGTGGGCGGGGGGGGAGGTCAAGAATTAGATTAAGCCAAGTATGCAGATGAGCCCCTATGGTGACTCAAAGTTCCCATCCAGGTTTAAACCATGTGTTAATGTGCCAAATTTGAATATAGAAGCCAGCTCAGCTGCTTCCCTTTGAAGAACAGTGCGAAAATTCTTTTTCAGTAACACACATACCTTTAGGTCATTAATAGAATGCCCCATTCCACTAAAATGTTGACTAACTAGTTTGTGGATCTGGAGTGTTTTGATGTCTGTTTTGTGCCCATTAACTCTTTGTCTAAGGGAGTTTGAAGTCTGCTCAATATACAAAGCATCTGGGCATTGCTGGCACATGATGGCATATATGATGTTAGTAGAGGAGCATGAGAAAGTGACTGTGATTCTGTGAGTAACCTGGTTAGGTCCAGTAGCTCTGTTACTGCTCTCTGTGCTTCAGTGAGATTCCCCTTGAGAGCTGCCCCAATAAGCCTGCTATTTCTACAACAGATTAATCAGTTTATCAGCAGATCTTCAGAAGCTTACCCTGACCACACCTCCACTGTGCATTCCTTTCACGGCCAAAATTCTGACTTCCCTTACAGAGAGGGGCTTCACTGGTTCTTGTGCCAGAGTAGAATGCACATTTACAGGGACATGATTTCATAATAATTCACAATGAGCCTTTCACTCATGAGTGCAAGACAGCAAGTTTCTACTAAGTATGTATTGAAGGTGAGAGGTGTGCGAGCAGAGGCCAGCACAGACAGAATCATGTATGTGCACACTAACATGCTTCTCTCAGCCTTGGGAGCCAGATGACTTTGAAAGAAATAGAAATCTAATTGTCACATGTTGGTCCATCTTTCCTCCTCTCCCACATCTTAGCTATAAAATGTACCACAGTCATACTAGCTGTGTTTACATAGCCCCTCCCTTGCAGAAGGGGCATGCAAATGAGGCACAGATTTAAAAACTTTGCACCTCATCTGCATATATCCTCCTCCCCCCCCCATCTGGCTTCTGGAAGACCCATTTCTGGAAGTCAAAGCAGCCGTATGGACAGGGTTGCTTCAAAAGGAAACCCCCACTTTCGAAAGCACCCTTCTTCCTATTTTGTTTCAGGAAGCCAGATCACATAGGAATATGCAAATTAGGTGCAAGCTATTTAAATCTGCATTTCATTTGCATGTCCAATCTCACTCATATGTATGCCCCTTCCGAAAGGGAGTGGCCACATACATGCAGCTATTATGTTTCTCCTAGACTGCTTCAGTAGAGTCAAGAATTGATTAATAGAAAGATTAGAGAAAAAGCAGGTGAACGACCACCTTTCATGGGACCAGCTTCTGTGGGTGAGACACAAGCTTACACAGAGCTCTTCAGGTCTAAAGTTTATGCTTGACTTGAAAAGAGCAAGGGATTTTTTTTTTTTGTGGAGGGGAGGGAGGAGGTTTCTACCCTTCATACATATAAAGCAAATGACATTTTACAACTTTTGAATAGATTTGGAACTGCAATAAGCAGATCAGGCAACTCTTAGAAACTGTCATTTTCAAGCCATAAAATAAGGCAAAAAAAAAAAAAGGAGAGTGGTTAGAAAATAAAACGCCCTCCCCCATATACACTTTATATTAGTGAATGCTTTTCCTGTTCCCAAAGATACTGTGTTGCACAAAACAGCACCCCGATTCTGGAAGTCTGCATTCCATACTGTAGAAATGTCTAAAGAAGCTGAGTGAAGCGGTGACCTGAGCTCACAGAAGGAATGGCAACCCACTGTCCAGTTTGTGAAAACTCCTTGTTAAAGTCTTACAGTGCTGAGTCCTAAAAAGGAGCTTGGTACAGAGATAGGTCACCAACTAAAATGTGTGGGAGACTTGTGGGATTTAGAAAACCCTCATTTCTGCAGCCCAGAATGAACCCACTTCATTGCAGACATTAGAACTATTATGTATAAAAATATAAACCTTCAATTCAGTTTATGAATACCAATTACATGGAAACAAGCCGTAATCACTACTGACCAAGGCCAAATTCGAATCTGTGACCTAGACGTGAATCACTACCAGTCCTCAGCGCCAACTAGCATCCCATGTTCTTCATAATCTTGAACTGCGGAGGATTCAGGAAACGGTTACAATATGGTGGAGTAGTTAGGCAATGATGATGTGGTTATTTATAAATAAGATGAAAATATGGTTCAAGTATCACTGTCTCTACTGCCCTTTCACTAACATTTTATTTCCTCAAAACTGCATTGTGTAGTTTGTTCCAAAAAAACTGCCTTGCTCAGCTAGAGACTATGGCAAGTGAATTCTTGAATACCTACTGTGCACTGTAAGATAATTGAATTTTGCAATATTACTTGTGAAGCCTTTGTGAAAAAGGCCTGGAGAGAACAAGAGACTGCAGATGTTTTAAGCCCTTCATTTACAGCTACTGGAAACTTCACCATAATTGTATCACAAGCACTTCTCTGAAATGCCACAAAGGATATGAATTCAAATTCTAAAGTGGTCTTATTAGCAGATAAAAATATAAATAGTGCAGATAGTTTGAGATGAAAATAGCATGCACTCGACAGAAGAAAGGTTTGAATATTAGAATGTGAAACGGCTCACTTCATTATTTCACTCTGTCACACTTACACTCTGTTCTAAAGATACCAAGTCAATATCTTTTGCTCCATTCCCAAGCTCTCACTGTGAAACTAAAAATAGTAATTCCTTTATACATTAAAGCAGCTGATATTATAGCACTATAGTCACCTATGCCAGCTAAAAAATTGGTATAATGGGTTAAAGGGCAAAGCCCTTTTTAAAGAAAAGATGACCACCATAAATGCAATGGCACTTAGTCTCTGGCATTGGCCAGTGGAACTATCGTACAGCTCTTGTAGCCATCAGCATTCAATAGTTACTTAATTGCTAAAAATCCCTTCTAAAAGTGAAGACGATGACTCACATCATTTGTTGACTACTAAATATTTCCTAGCACTGCATGATGAGTGTCTTCTGTTGAACGCCAGTATTCAAAATAAAACAACTAACACACAGAAGATTTTGGGACAGGACATTATTTTGCATTTATCTTTGTATATTTTCCTCTTCTCTTTCTAAGCATGAGTGTTCATAATTCCATGCCAAAAAAAGAGGGGGAAAAAAACAAACAAACAATGAAAAACATTAAACAGTTTCCATGTACACGCAATATAATTGCTACAGTAGTACTTTGTAAACCATGGTTTACCAAATGGGGGAGGGGGTGAGGCAACCCAGCCCCACCCCCCCATTATTCTCCCCACCTGAAGAAAGAGAAGGGCTTTGCTTCTGGCTCTCAGTCCCTCCCATTTTATGTGGGAGACCTGGCAGAGCCACTATAAAAAGCAGGCAGTCAGCAAAGACCCACGTGGAGCTAGCTGCCTTCTGCAAAGATGAATGAGTGTGGGTTCGGGGAGATGAGGATGAGGATGGGGTTAGATGAGAGGCTGGGGATGCCTGGCTCAGGTAAGGGGGATGGGGTAAGAGCAGGGGGGGATGGGGGGGCTGGTGGTGCCTGGCTTTGTGCAATGGGAGGGGCCCAGGTGAGCAGCTCATGGGGCTTGGGTGGCTGGCTGGCTTGTGGGACTCATGGTACTTGGGCAGCTGGCCCCAGCATCACAGGGTTCAGGCCCTTCGGGCTGGCAGCAGGCCCCAGCAGCGCAGGGCTCAGACAGCCGGCCCCAAAAGCGCCGGGCTTGGGTGGCTCAGGCTGGTGGGTGGGTGGCTGGCCCCAGCAGCATGGTGCTCGGGTGGCTTGGACCAGCAGGCAAGTGGCTGGCCCCAGCAACATGGGGCTCGGGCAGTGTGGGATGGCAGGTGGGCAGCTGGCCCTGGTAGTGTGGGCCTTGGGTGGGCGGGCAACCTGGGCAACCGGCCCATGGCTGGGGTGGGTGGCTGGTGGGCAGGCAGTTGCTTCCAACAAGGTGGGGCTCAGGCAGCTGGTGGTTGGGCAGGAGGCTGCCAAGTGGATGGCCGCGGCAGCACAGGGTTCAGGCGGGTGGCTTTGGCACCGCAAATCTCAGGCAGGCAGGCGACTGTCGCAGTCAGCTCGTGGCCTGCGAGGGGGCCAAGAAAAACTATTTGTGCCTGTTTTTAATTTTAAATAGCATTTTTATATCAAGTTTTTTGTTTATTTTAAATTACAAATTGAATTTTTTATTAAAAAGGGGGTTGGATGATGATGAAGAGGTGGGGGAGCCATGAGGGTTTCTCAAAAATCAAAAAGGCGCTTGATGCCAAAAAGTTTGTGAACCACTCTTGTAAACCAGTGCCAATACTAGTGAATGATTTTGTGATGTGGACATTCATTTGCTAGGAGCTGGACTGATCACTCTTATTTTCACCAAAAATATTTTATGTTAAGAACTCTCAGTCACCACAGTAGATACATAATATTTATCTAGAAATTAAAGGCTTCATATTCGTTTGCTAATGTCTTCAGTCTCATTTTACTGTACACATGTTTAGTTAAAATATTTTATTTCTTAGAGCTCAGCAAATACCACAATACGCTCACTGGAATTTAAGGCATTAAGTCCAACTGTAATTTTTCCCCTTGTTTGTGAAAATTCAGGTAAGTTTTACTCAAGTGTTCCTCAAAAGTGAATTTTAACTGAACATATAAAGGATATGACACTTGACACAGCAAGGAACTTGTGGGACCATACAGTACATCCACACAAATGAAAAAAGGGGAAAAACGCCCCAAAAAGTTAGCTTACCACCTAGCACAATGGGCAGTGAAACAAGAAACAACCAAATGAAAAATGGTCACGTTCAAATTGCAGCTACTTGTTAGTGCCAAATTTAAAAGACCAGCCTCCAGAAAGGCATGCTGGGAAGAAGTTCCAATAAGAGGACAAGCTTTTACTAAGGGGAGTTAATGAGGATCAGGATCAGAAATAGCTGATTCTGTGCTGTGTATACAATCCTACAGCGTGGGTTCTTAAGTACTTCACCTTTGTGTAGCAAAGACCTGTTCAAGGCAGGGGACTTTAGTGGTGGCAACTCAGGCATCTAGGGTCTTTAGACACCTACCAGGTTAGACAGCAACTAAGTGCTTGTTTTGCAAATGCTAGTGATGCCTAAGTGTTAAAATTGGACAAAGTCCCCTTAGAGAATCTAGCCCTTAAGACGAAACCTGCGCCCTACAGAAATCAGTGAGAATCTTTTCATTGACCTCAGAAGGTCCCATAATTTACATTCACTTCTTATTGTACATGGCCAAATAGTCTACAAGTCTTTTACAGGAAGAATTTAAAAAAAATACTGTATTTTAGGACAGCCATTTTCACTCCAAATTCTATTAGAATCGGACAGAATTAAAAGTGAATATACGCATTTTTGGTTTATTTTTAAAAAGAAAAGAGAAAGTGATCCACAGTATATTGCACTAATTAATGCTAAGCTGGTATTTTTCTGCACCTTGAATTCATGGATAAGAGCATCAAGTTCCCCCTTCCCCAGTCTTTTTTTCCAGGCAGAGAGACTTTGCTAATAAGGGCAGATTCTTTGCTGTCAGGCCGTTCACTGCGTAAGCGCTGCAGATCCATCATTAGTTCTTGTCATCTCTTAGGGACTGTTGGCCTGGAGCCCAACAATTGATACAGTAGAGAGCTTCCAGCTAAAATAACAGCCTCCACATCTTTATCTTCCCATCCATCAGATGGCTGGTGGAAGATTGGGCTAATTTGTCACTCTACCCACTTGGAAAAGTTTGATAAATGGTTTAATTAGATTTTTTTGAAGAAAGAAATCATATTTCTTGAGAACTTGGGGTTGGAAAAACAATGCCTAAGAGACCGAATTAGAAAAGGAAAATATTTTTTCTTCAGCCAGGATCAGAGGAAGCACAACTATAGCACAGTGATATGCTGTAAGAAGTGTGTAGTTGATTTGCACAGATTTAAAGAGGCAACTGCTAACACATGCACTCTGCAAAGCTGTGCAGTGACTCAAAAGCCACTTGCAGAATCTACTCACCCAGATGTGTCAAAATACAGAATCCAGTTTAAAGTAAGGCCACTTGAACTAGAGTGACCCGGCCTGCACTTCAGCCTTGATCCAACTCACTGGGCTGGAGCAGAGGGGGAAGGGCCCAACAACTCCTTATTAGCTGATTTGCTCCCCTGAAGGACCAAGGATTGAGCAGTTCAGGCTCACAAGAATAGCTACTGCAAATTGCCCTTGCACCAGACTTGCTAATGAGGGCATTTGCATGCTCTCCTTTCGTACCTGCACAAGGACTGATTACCATCTGGTCCTGGGAGTTTGAACACTTGGAGCGAACAAGCAAAGGAAAGCCAAGCTAGTTAGAGTCCTTTTCTTTCATGTGCTATTTCAACTAACTTTCCAAAGGTTGGGTAACGTTTTCGCCTGCACCTAGTCATATTATAGATTGGCAAAAAAAAAAAGACCCAAATTGGCAGCTTTAGAACTTGTGAGAAAACCTTGCTAATTTAGTGCAAAAGATTACACGCTTCCTAAGGGAAATACTAATACAGGGTAATTTATCCCCCATTGTCATTTCATATCAATATACTGTATAGACAGGGATTTGAAATCTCTTTAATTGAAAGCTATTTGTATTTTAATAACTAAAGTAAAATTTTTCCCTGAGGGTGAAATTTTAAGTATTCTGAATTATATGGAGTTTCTAGACCGCTTAGATAGAAGAGAATGAAGTTTGTCTTAATTTATAGAATAGAAAGGTGTAATGGATTTAATCAATTAGTCAAATAGAACTTCTACATTTGCATGATTAGAGAGACAATCCAGTCAGATCGAACTTAACATATAGGGATCTACAACTGTCAGATGATTATACAGATGCCTGTCAAAGGAAACTGTTTCTGGTTCAAGGTATGTAAGGTGCACAAAAAGGAAGACAAAACAAAATAGATTTAACGCACTCATCGCTGCCCCGAACCTGAAAAAACAATTCTCAAAAAGGTAGACCAATATGAAATCATTAATTCCCTGGAGTGGTCAATAGGACTAATTGTGGATGGGCCTCGCCCTGAGACATTCCTCTAATTTTCTAGAGTAATATCTCCTCAAACAATGCCTAAGATGAAGCAGGATACTACGGAAGCTAGTACATGGCATGGGTTAAGGCAATGTTTGTTAGTCAAAATCCAGTCAAAATTAATAGGGACCAAAAGTTATTACCTGATGGCTGTCTAGTGACCATTATGAAATTAGTTGAGTCCATTAGCAAATGGACTGAGATCACGACTTCATAGAAACCTCCAACTTTAACAACCTTAGCAGACAGAGTCCAGTGAACTACTCCTGTGTGTGGTTTTTCTGCACAGGAGTAAGGAAAGTTTGGCAGAGCAGTGAGAAGATGGTCGTTCTCCACATTGTACCTGTTCTCCTCTGTGACAAAAAAGAGGACTTCAGTCTGTACAGCCCTCAGAGTGACCATTCTAATTGGCATCTCCAAAGGTAAAAAAGGCACTTCCCCTGCTTAAGCCCAAGTAATTTGGCTCAGTACAGGTGAATTCCCCTCCAACAAAATTTACACCGTGCCACTTATCTACAATACAAACTCTTCGCTGCCTATCCTGCTATCACTAATCCAATCTATAGTCTGGAGTATTGAATTTAGCCATTCCTTCCCCACTAGAGTGTAGTGAAGTGCTGGGCAAACTACAGGATCTGCCCTCCATTCCCAGAGGAAGGGCCATGTGACCTCTGCTTATGTGAATCCAATATACTACAGGTTGAACCTCTTTAGCCCATCACCCTCAGAACCTGAGCAGTGCCAAACAAGAGAATTTGCTGGACCACTGGAAGTCAATAATGCTGCTAGGCAATATCAACACTTCCACTGCTTACTGGGCTCTTAGAGGACGTTTAGGGGGACATTACAGCTAAATGGCACTGAAAATTAAGAGCCAGAACACGTGGCTGCAAATAAACTTTATGGAAACCGCTGGAAATTTGGCCACACCCATGATAAGTGATCATCCAGCTAACTAAAAATCATACCGATGTTGCTAGACAGGAGTGTGCCAAACTAGGGAGGTTCAACCTCTACCCCAGTGATGGGAAACCTAGAAGAGTTAGTGGAAGTTCACAGAGTTAATCTCAATGGGATGCAACAACCTAGGCTAAGAATTGCCTGATTTACGCTCTGTCCCTGCTTTTCACTCTACCTCCCAGAGCTGGAATGCTGTGAGTCAGCTGTTCACAGGGGATCCAGCTCTGGGAGGAGGAGGAGGTGGGACAGAGCACCAACCAGGCAATTCTTGGTGCTGCGAAAGTGCTGGGAGGGTGTGGCTAGAGGAGGAGCAGGAAGGGCACAACACAAACAAAGTAGGAAGAAGGGTGTAATTCTTCCCTCATGCCACATGACTACTACTTTTTACTGTCTTCTCTTGAGTGGAGAGAAGCGAGTCTAGAAGTCCCAAACGCCACGCATCTCCACACGGCTGGCCCTGCACGCATTAACTAACAATTGCCTGTTAGATTTCATTGAGACTGATAATCTGATTAAAGTTACTCATGATCACGTTTGTAGGATCAGGCTCCAGGCTAATAACTGAGCCTAAATTATTAATGGACTGAGCAATAACCTGAAAACCAATTTCACTTTCAGCTTTAGATCTCCACCAGGAGCTTGGATTTATCTTATTAGAGAAAGTAAAAGTTCAACAAACTGGCTACACACTGGGACTTGAAAAGGGCATTTGGGAGATTATTTTTGAATTAAGGGGGGTGGAGGGGAGATAAAATAGTGTTTGTGTTCAGTACAAAAAACATGGTAAATGCTATGGCCAAAAAAAGCATAGTTAATATCCTGTCATTTTTGTTTTGTTATTTTAAATTAACCAAATATATACAATATGTTTTAGTGTATTTTGAAGAGTAGGGATTGTCAGAAATCATACTCACTAAATCAGTGGTAAACCTTTGTGATTCATTGCTAGTTGTGGATATTAATATTTTAAATCAGTCCAATATGCTTTGAGCTGCTACATCACTTAGTTCACTTTGAAACTGAAACCGTTTGTAACAAAATGTGTAGAACAGTATTAGATCAATTTATAATATACCGAGATATTAAAACTCAGAGCCCTTCAAACGTTACAGACACGTGCTGCATTTCTATAGATGACAGGGCTGTCTATCCAGGTACATTAGAAATGAAAAATTACTTTACAAAATACCTGCAGGATTTCAGCTAAAGGGGCGGGAGGGAGAATTCATGACGCCTGCTCTCCGTTTTCAAAGCAGCAACGCTCCTCTTCCTTTTTTGGTTCATTCAGACAAAACGCAAGAGCAAGGGGGCACATCTTTACAGTTACTTAGGTACTTAATGATTCAGATATGTGCCCAGTAAGATTTTAAAAGTGCCTAGTGCATGGATCCACAAAAGGGTCTTCGGCATTTCAGTTCCTTGTCACAACACTTAATTGTCAAGAGCCTGGTGTGGGGAAAAGGAAAAGAAAAAAAAATAATCACACAAATAAGAGGTTGAATGGAGATACAGGAGAGACTGTGCAGTGAGTTGCAGAGTCTTGCTGTGCTACAGGGCTACAAAAGGGCAGCAGCGAGAAATGTTCTTTGATCACTCACATGGAAGTACTTCTGAACACACAGCTTTGATACTAATGTGAGCAGGATACTTGTGTGTTACTCGGGTCACTGGAGACCTGAGCCGGTCTTTTCAAAATAGATTACAATGGTCTTTAACCATTTATGGAGACAATTTGGATGCCTACACATGTTGAGTGTGCAGCTTCCTGAATACAGAACAGGCTTAGTTATATGATGTAAAAATGAATATTTCATAGCATTTTGAAGAACTCTAACAGTTGCCATCGTCCAATGGCGGTCATCTTCTATGATGCTGTTGGTGACAGACTAAACCAATCCTTGATTGGCAGAGCCAATTACAGATGTTGCATAAAAAAACTCCAACTGCAGGTGTTCTACATTCTTTTCAGATCCTATGTTTTTCCTTGTAGTGCCTGGAAACACTGACTCAAATCAATTAAGAGCCTGTACAGTGGTTTGCTGCCAGGACAAATTGGTCCTGAACTAGAGTTTCCAGATCATTGGGAGATATGCTGCATGACTTCATGTTGACTTTTAAGATGTCTTAACACTCATATTGACCATAAATACTGCACTTTCTATGAGCAAGCATGCCATAAACAACCATCTTTGGTACCAGTGTATCATCCATCTGCATAACATGACATTTTAGGCTACTGCCCTAGCAAGACCCACTTCTTTAAAGTGACCTAAGTGGAACAACTCATGTAATAAAATATGCACATATGGGAGGGAGTGTCTGCAGGATCTGGACATTTGAAGCAAAAGGCATCTGACATTTATGCTATTCACCCAAAAAGAAGGAAAAAAAAAAGACCACTAGGATGACTTGACACATGCCTGGTACATATTGTTAGTTTATTGCACAAAAATAGCTTAAGTTCTCTCACCTATATTTTTTTACCCATGACCACCCTTGAATTTCACCCAGAAATGTTCCATTTAAAGGTTTTGCTTTTTAAAAAAAAAGTAGGTTACCAAATGCAACTACTGTAGCTAAACAAGCAAAGCCACACGTTCAGCGTTTCTAGGCTCCAGATGTACCTTCAGAAAGCAACTAACATTTAAAACTGCTCACCAAGACAAAGTGGCTGTTTGAACATCAAGGTCTGTCCATCACATTAGCCCTAACAAACATTTATCCACTGTTAAAAAATCATTTTGCAACCATTGACAACACATTTCAATTGAAACGTAAAGTGGTGATGCTTAGGGAACTAAAAAAAATATCAAAAGGACAAATACAGAATAGGGAAAAATTGGCTTGGCAGCAGCACTGCTGAGAAGGATTTCTGAGGAGTGGTGGATCGCAGCCTCAACATGCATCAGCAATACAATGCTGTTGCAAAGAAAGCAAGTGCAATTTTAAGTTGCATTCACAGAGGCATAGGCTGGAAGTAATGGAAAGTGGGAATACCATTCTACTCATTGTTGGTTAGGCTTCATCTGGAGTACTGTAATTTTGGTCACCAATGTATAGAAATTATATAGAGAAACTGGAAATGATCCAGAAACAAGTGCCCACTATGATCAAAGGGTGGAATGCAAGCCACAGGAGGGGTGGCTGAAGGAACTGCATATGTTTAGTCTGGAAAAGAGAAGATTAAGGGGTAGGCAGATGTGTCTTCAGGTACTTGAAAAGCTGCCACAAAAGATGGAGAAAACTTGCTGTTTTGCCACAGAGGGCAGGACAAGAGGCAATGAATTCAAATTACAGCATAGCAGACCAGAGTAAATCTCAGGGAAAAAACTTCCTAGATGTGAGAAATGTAAGGCAATGAAAGACTCTCTAGAGGTTGTAGCAGCTTCTTCACTGAGGGCTTTACGAAAGGCGGCTCACTAGCCATCTATTTTAGTTTAGACACAACAAACCCTACATCTTAGCAGGGTTAAACTAATCAACCCTAGGTGCCTTCAGTGTTAGGTGACAGCTGAGTAACCAGATGCCTAAATTCAACTTTTAGGCATCTAACTGCCACCTGAGTCTCCTAGGTCCTTCTCCCTGAAGGCAAATGTGGCTAAATTTGTTTTTAATGTGGATGAAAAAAACAGAAAAACATACAGAATTCAGAACTTCTAGCACATAAATGTACAGTGAAAAGTACCGCAGGCGAGTCTAAACATCTCTACATACTGTTTTCCAGCACCAGGGAGTCTGTCAGTGCTGCATTGAAATTTTAAAAATTCACAAGCTTGATTTGGCTTGAAAGAAGGAATTTTAGGTGTCTTAACAATGTTACTAAAGGAAATATAGCTCACAAATAAAAATACGCATGCGTACTGGAAAAATCCTTATTACACACACACTGGCATGAAACTTAATGCTCTTAAAGGGCACTTGGAACTGAGACCATTTCTGTACATAGCTTTAAAATTTTTGTTTTTTTAGTTATAGTGTGAGCACTTCAAGGCCATTTCCAAGAGATAGGAGACATTATATATACAGTGCATACACAATGAAGTGTGTATGTAACTTTCTGTTGCACTTGATTGAACAAGCCAACCATTGAACTTTTACTCAAAGCCAAGAGTACAAATGCAAACACAGGATGACCCTCTCTCACCCAGCACCCTCAGGATCTGACTAGTGCGGGATGAGAGAATTTGCTGGATGACGGCGAGGGGGTGTGCGTGTGGAGGGTCAATATTTTCTAGTACATTACCAACACTTTCCACAGCTTACTGGGCTCTTAGAAGACATTTAGGGGTAAATTACAGCTACATAACAGCCCAGAACACTGAGAGCTGGGACTGTTGGCTGTAACACTTTATGGGACCACAGGAAACTTGGCTACATCCATAAGTGGCCATCTGGCTAACTGAAATCATGCTGAATTATGGAGTTCGCTGGAAGAGAGTGTTCCAGATTAGAGGTGCAACCCATGCTCAGCAGGTCCTTAGTAGTTTATTTACCACGTGACTGGGTCTGTTACAGTTTCAATCATCACCATCTCCAAGTAATTTTAATCTTATACATCCTTCCTTCCAGAAGTAGTATGTCAATCTGGAAGTAACTCTTTACTTTTCATTTTCACATAGATTTAAAATATTGCAGTTTTTCCTACTTCATGACCACGAACACTTAACTTTCAAAACTTTCAATGTTTCTTCAGTCTCTGAGGAGGATTACACCTGGAGTTTAATGACAAGCTAAAACATTTCTCTGTTCAAAAGAAGATGGTCAATTAATAGAGTCTAAACCACTAGGACTCTGAAATGAGTTACCCCTCCCTCAGCCTCATTGAGAAGGCTTTCCACATGATCTTAGCAAAATCCTCCATAGGGTAAATGCACAAAATTCCGTAAGAACCAACCTTAAACCCAACTTTGAAACTTCAGCTTTGTTCCTTGTGGTTTGAGGTAACTTCTACACCATTCTGATCCTCCCAACTTTTATTTGTGATTTTGTAGGAGTTTGCCTGCTTGCCATTTTGAGATGCTGCAATTCTGCTTGGTATAAGATATTTCCAGTAAAAAAGGCTACAGTTTGTCTAATTAAGCCACCAGATGAAGAACCAGTAGTTGTTAAAAAGTATCACGTACTTCAGGATATGGGACTTTTAGAACACTGACTGATTCTATTAAGTTTAGGAACAAAAGAGATATAATAAAGAATTGCAAGAAGCTTTCCTGTTTCATTTTGCACTAGAGGTTAACATTTCTGGGTGAATTGACTGTGCAAATCGTTACACCCTTCACTTATTATATTGTAATATAGGAATAAGTGCACACAAATACCTAGAAGCTCAAGTCTACACAAAACTTTGCATGAGAACCCACATTTGTAGGTACAAACCCTACTGTAGGCACATTCAAGAATCTAATCCCTTACTGATGCACAAGTGCTAGAATTTGCACTTGCATAGCATTTCCTATGTGCGATAATTAATAAATCCAAAATTAAAGGCTAATATTTTCCAACAGGGATCACCTAGAATTAGGCACCTAAATTTATATTTATTCTCCAATAAGTCTCTGTACTAAACCCAATTTTAAAACAAAGTCTTGAAGCATGTACTTAAATGCCTTGCTGAGCTGCAATGCAAATCACTAGCATGCATAAAGCAAGGCATGGGTTTCAATTTTTTGTTAAATTGGGTGAACTCTTAGAAGAGAAGTGTTAGAATTTTAGGAACCCAGTTTCAAAGGCCACAAGTTTTAAATAATGATAACCGAACAGATAACACCACTTTGTATGCAGGGGTTGAGTTAAAGTTGCCTTAGAGACCTAAATAACTTTATACAGTATTTTTGGATACATGAAGTAGGATATCCAAATATCAAGTTTTGTTCTATAACAGAATGTAGCAGGGGTATGGCTCAGCCTTCATGCTGTGCTCCCAGTCAGTACCCTACCTAAGCTGGAAAAATTAAGGATCTAACCTGTGGACCAAGTTCACTGATGAATCCTGGTCACGTGCCACCTCAGAAATGGGCAACTAAAATGACTAAGGGTTTAGAATGGGTCCCATAAGAGGAGAGGCTAGAGAGACTGGGACTTTTCAGTCTAGAAAAGAGGAGACTTAGGGGCAATATGATAGACGTATATAAAATCATGAATGGTGTGAAGAAAGTGAATACAGAAAAGTTATTTACTTGTTCCCATAATATAAGAACTAGGGGACACCAAGTGAAATTAATGGGTAGCAGGTTCAAAACTAATAAAAGAAAGTTTTTCTTCACACAGCGCACAGTCAACCTGTGGAACTCCTTACCAGAGGACGCTGTGAAGGCCAGGACTCTAGCAGAGTTTTAAAAAGAGCTCAATAAATATTTGGAGGTTAGGTCCATAGACGGCTATTAGCAAGGGGTAAGGTATGGTGACTAGCCTTTTGTCGAAGGCGGGAGATGGATGGCAGGAGACAAATCGCTTGATCATTGTCTTCGGTTCACCTCCTCTGGGGCACCTGGCATTGGCTATTGTCGGCAGACAGGATACTGGGCTAGATGGACCTTTGGTCTGACTCAGTATGGGCGTTCTGATGTTGTCAGCATAAGTGCAACATGCCTAACACTCCAATATGTCAGATGATGAATATTTACTGACCCTTAGGCTACACCTGCACGGCATTCTGCCAGCAATGGCACTGGGCAGAGGTATGCAAAATGAGCTTCTCAGGATTGCAAATAGCACACCATTTGCATACTCCTGAACCTCATTACCATAGCCCCGCAAGCATTCGGCATCGTCCAAAATGGGTGCCAGCACTGCCTCAAATGTTTGAGGCATAGAGGCATAAGGGACTGACAACAGAGGGGGGTCACCAGCAGAGGTGCATACACACGGCCTCTATAATGCTGGCACCCCCTTCTGCCGACACCGAACTCTTGCATGGCTATGGTAATGAGCTTTGGGAGTATGCAAATGGCACACCATTTGCAATCCTGAAGAAGCTCATTTTCCATATCTCTGCCAGCAGCAGCGTTGCGCAGAGCGCCATGTAGACACAGCCCTTAACAACAACCATACCATATTTAAATATTGCCAGCAGTCCTAGACCACCTTCCCATTCATCAAGTCTAGAATGCCACAGTCTCAATGGTTTGTAGGCAACCCAGGCACACCCTCTACTACAGGTTCCACCACAGGGACTGGTAGGTAGCAACCAACATCTATCCCATTCTGTACCTTACTGTCGTCTTCTGCTTTTCCTCACCTTCTGGCTCTCCCACTTTTGCTATGTTTGCTTGTCCCAGAAATCTCTCCTCACAGGGAGGGACTGTAGGCAAAATCAAAACACCTCCCTTCTCCCAGAGACTGATGACAGCCTGCAGCCTCCTTTTTAATATCAGCTCTCTAGCATAACAGAAATACCACCTGTTCCCGCACAGGTGAATGTCTCCTAATTACAATTTTCCTCTTAGCCTTCATTCCCACAACTTGCAGTATAGTATGGTTAATAGGGCCATCTGACCTTCATTAACCCCTTCAGTGCAATTGTAGAGTGAATAGCCTACCACCCAGTCCAACTTTGGCTCTAGTTTTCAGCAATTTATAGGCTTTGTGCAAAGAAGTGCAGCTCTCTGCCACTTCCCTATGAGGGAATGTCATAGCAAGTTCAATATGTGAATGTAATACTCTGCACATCATAAATAGAGTGGAAAGGCCAAGGATACCTCTTTGAAAGCTTGTTGCTATAGTTTTCCAAAATTGCTGTGGTCACATAAGCTGTATTTTTGTTCTTGTTTTTGCATGATTGATGAGTAAGGGAAGGTGGTTCTGACCTATCACATCAAGACTCTATTCAAGGATTCCTCATAATTTGGGAGTATTTTGATTTAGGGTTTGATTTGTACCTATTATTAGTATTATGAGCACATTTATGGGGACTGAGTCACAGACATGGGAGCAGTCTTGTTCAGGACATTGTGACAAAGCTAGAAAGGGAACCCAGAAGTACAGTCTCCTGATCCTGAGCCCCGAGACCAAGTATTCTTGTGTCATTAGTGACAATCGCAGCACACTAAAGCCAGACTCTTTTTTAGTGAAATATTTCACCTGTTCTTAATGCTCATCCCCCCACTTCATGATACAACTCTTTTGGCCAGGCAACAAACCCTCTACCCAGCCAGCAAAGAAATCATTTGGATGTCTGGTGAGATACAAGGTGCAGAAGATGAGTTTCTAGATAGCAGGTATTGCATGCAGCACCGGAGGCAGCTACTTCCTGTCATACGCCATTCACTACAATTACGTAAACCCATTTGTCATGGAAGATTGACATGATAAAGAATATTAATCCAGAACTAGCTAAGACAAAGAACAATAAAATAAAGTAGCCATCCTGAGAGTTAACAACCTTTACTTTCCCCAATCAGTTCGAACAAACAAGTTGTTCGGTTTATTTGAGATTATACCTGAGACGGATATTCCTGCTGCAAATTCCAAGCTGCATGACTCTGTTCCATTGCAGGGTCCCTAATTAGAACAGGTAACAGTTAAATGTGAAAAATTAGTCCATATTTCAAGGGACATGGAAGAAGGAGGTCCAATATACAACCAATGCTCACATCTTATGCTCCAAAAAGAACACTACAACTAAACATTTGCCTTTGAAAGGATTTTCTGTGAAACTGCTTACAAGTCTTCAGTAAAAGAAGATGTATTCCTACACAGGACAGATTGAAATGGGAATGAAACTGGAGGGTAGTTAGAGAAAGTGTCATTCAATTTTGTATTTCTTAATGAAAAATTGATGAAGCATAGCTAGCCAAGAAGAATCCCATATCTTATTCTAGCACACTAGGGAGGATACAATATAACCAGCTCAAGCTACCTTAATGATATTAAAGGGTTGCCACATGCTGTTAAGAGACTTTGCAAATGAGTTAAGGTAAATTGATTGAACAAACTTTTTTGGACTATGTACAAGGGCCTTAACATTTTCACTTTCCAAACACCCCAAAGCCAAGTGAATTTTGCCTGGGTTTATGTTCTGTAGCAAAGTTTGACATAGCTATATTTCAGACTTATCTCCAAATGCCCTATTCCTGATAAATATTTTATATTTTAAAATAACTACGCAGCTGTATGTACAGTGCAGTATTTAATAATGTTTCTATTGTGCACCATGCACCTATGCATTAGAACAAAATTTGTACAAGATAAACCAAAGTTGTATATTTTCCCCCCATCTTCAGTAACTAAAACATTCTATTAATTACCTATCCAAATTGCCAGTTCATTTATATATGATAAATATTTAGCTGTAGTTTCAGGATGACTTGCAGTAATTCATTTTGTCCTCTGACAGACCAAAGTGGTTCTACTAACAGGCATAAAGCATTCTAGGAATATTGTTTCTCAGTTGTTTTAGTGCCTATATGAGTTATGACTAGCAAACATGGCTTTTGTCCTATCAAAATATTTGCTTGCACATGTGGAATATACCTATACAGTACAAGCAGTATTATCCAGCTCCACCTGGTACTGGGGGTTCCAGCTAATCAAGCAGGGCCACTGACCCTGCTCCACTGTCTTTACTACCACTGCCAGTGCCACCAATGGACAGCTAGCCCCTCAGCTCTGGCCATATAGTTGGCCCCAGCTCCCCCTACTACCTGCAGCAGCCAGACAGCAGGCCCTCAGCCCCACTGCCGCTGGTGCTGTCCAGAGAGCCAGCCCCATAGCCCCAGCAGCAGCAGAGCGATGGCTGTCCCTGAAGATGCAGCCCATGGCTGGGCAACCAGCCCCACTCCGCTGGAGTAGATGCTGGTTAATTGAGCTTGCTGGTTATCCAAATTCTAGCTAACCCAGCTTTTACTGTATTATAGGCAAAAAGGTGGCCCCTTTGAATATGTGAATTTTACCATTATTTCCCTGGGGCCACGTTTCACCCTATGTTATCCAACTATTTCTTCGGCTGTAAGAATGTAGATTTTATGACGGAATCTGCCTCCCTCATAACACAGAAAATAACTATGAAGTCTGTAACAAATTATGTAATGCATCTAGTGCGTACAGCCTTTCACCATGTTTGTACCACTCACAAACCGCAGCAGCAGGAGTGTTTATTAAAACACATAACAATCAACTTTGCTGGGCCAACTATTCCTGCTAGCAATGGATTGGAATACAAAACCCCTCTCACATAAAATTACACAGAATAAAAGACTATGTCAGGCCAGGAAACTAGAGACTAGTCAGCTTAATTTCTGTACCAGGAAAGAAATTAATAATTAAGGGATCCATTTGCAAACATCTATAAGATAAGGTCATAAGCAAGTCAGAATAGATTTGTAAAGAACAAGTCACGTCAAAACCATCTCACAGCTTTCTTTGATAGGATAACTAGCCTTATGGATAAGTGCAAAATTGCATATGTGGTTTACCTAGACTTTCGTAAAGCATTTGATAGTCTCACAGGATCTTGCATTAATAAACTAAAGAAATACAACCTATATGGGGCTGCTATAAGGTGGGTGCATAACTGCCTGAATAACCATTTCCAGACAGTTATTAGTGGTTCACAGCCATGCTGAAAGGACGTGACAGAAGTGGGGTTCTGCAGGGATCAGTTTTCAGACCAATTTTGTTCAATGTTTTCATCAATGAAATTGTGCTGCACTGCCCTGTTCCCAGCAAAAATCTCTAAGCATGTATGGGCTGGGAGCCCTCCCCTACCAGCTCTGAAAGCCATATAGAACAGCCAGTGAGCTGTGGCTCCTGGCAGGCTGGGAAGTCTGACTGAGTGTGCTATTTTCCCCACAGCTGCTTAAGTAAGCACCTCCTAGCCAGAGCTGCTTCTAGTACCACAACTCCTTCCTAGACCCTGCACCCTTCTCCTGTATCTCTTCTCTTCTGCACCCATGCCCCCTTCCACACCCAGCCCCAGGTCACCACAAACTCTCTGCAGCCTCCTTCCTCAGGTCACATCTCTCTCTCAGACCCTGCACCCACTCCTACATTCTCCCCCTGGTCAGAGTCCTCTTCTGCACCCATACATCCTCCCTGACCCTGCAACCAAATACCCCACCCCAGGTCACCACTCCGTCTTTCATCCAAACACCGCCTTGGACCTCACATCCTATCCTGCACCTACTGCTTCCCTACTCGAGCTCCCTTCTGCACCAACTTTCATAGAAAAGTGCAGCCCTTGACCGCTTACCAAGAGCTTGGAATGACCACATCAAAAATTGCCCAGGGTGCAAAACTAGAGAGTTTCAACCGGTATTTACAACATGCAGAAAAAATACTCCAATTTATAGGTCATCTCCCAAGGCTTTTAACTGCTTCACCTTCTTTACCCCACCCTTGTCCTTTTTCGCCCTCTAAGGATATGATACAATTACAATCAACTTAACTGGAAGAATGATTTCAAATTATATATTCTTTTGTCTTGGAAACAGCTGAGGTTCACCATTTGCTTCTTATGCTTGGTCCATTGAAGACCAACCACTAATGAGAATTCACCACTCAGCTTTTTTTCTTACGGTCAGCTGTGTCTAGCCTTACGCCTTCTTGCTTTTAAGTTATTGCCATGATGTTACGGAATCCAAAAAAGGATTATGCTAGCAGCAAGCAGCCAAGCATGCCAGTTATTTACATAAGTATATCCCATTTTAATCCACATGGTTCAAATGGTCTTCCTTTCAACAAGCATTTTGCACTGATTTATGGTCTTTCAGCAGGACAACAGTATATAAATCAGTATTAAAAAGGCCGCATCTTATTTAAAAATCCTGCCAACTGAAACTAACCATCAGAGAGAGCACAGCCAAAGAACGCCTCCAACTGGATTCTCATCCATTTCTTACTGGGTTGAAAACATGGAGTACAAAATATGAAAATAAAATACAGCGTTTGGCTGTTTAACATTACAAATGAAACTGGCACCATAACCTTTACATGGCCTCAAAGCTGAATAGGAATCATCTCCTGTTTGCTAAAGATCTGATCAAATGATAACATACATGGATCAGGAGGGAGGCCTCTTCTAATCTTAGCAATCCTATTCTCCCATGGGACTTTCCTAGAGATGGCAGAGTTGAAACTCCCAGGTTTTATTTTCAGAACATGGTCATTTCTTGTTTATTGCATTTTATTGCTCTCAAGTAGTATTCAAAATAGAAAGGTGGATGACTGATGCATACATAAACAACCTTCATGTACCAGACTAATGCCTCAAATCACTTGAAAAATTTCCCTAATGCTACTGTCTTCTTCATTCACATCTGCCAAATATTTAACACATCAAACGTTGTCTCCCATGTACGAGCAGGTACCTTACTATTTTCTAATGTTCTTAGATACAAGGTCTGTACGACCAAAGTGGTTTTACACACGTCTTATTAAAAACAAGCACCTTCTGAAAGTCTATTTGTTGTCAAAACGTCTACTGAGAAAATAGATTTGTTCTTTCTGAACAAACTGACTTCTCCTTTAACAATCTGCACATCACACTAATTTTTATTCCCTCCAAACTCTATCACAAAATCCTCATTGGTGTCTGAAGTTGACATTAAGAGCTTTTGGGGTTTCTTCAGTGATAATGAACTCAGGAAATGTTTAAGCAAGTCTAGTTAAAATACACTTGGGCTACGTCTACACGTGAACCCTACATCGAAGTAGCCTATTTCGATGTGCCTATTTCGATGAATAACGTCTACACGTGCTCCAGGGCTGGCAACGTCTATGTTCAACATTGACGTTGCGCAGCACCACATCGAAATAGGCCCTGCGAGGGAACGTCTACACGCCAAAGTAGCACACATCGAAATAAGGGTACCAGGCACAGCTGCAGACAGGGTCACAGGGCGGACTCAACAGCAAGTCGCTCCCTTAAAGGGCCCCTCCCAGGCACACTTTCACTAAACAGCGCAAGAGCCGACAACTAGTTGCAGACCCTGTGCATGCAGCATGGATCCCCAGCTGCAGCTGCAGCAGCCAGAAGCCCTGGCCTACAGGCTGCTGCACACGGTGACCATAGAGCCCCGCAAGGGCTGGAGAGAGAGCGTCTCTCAACCCCCCAGCTGATGGCCACCATGGAGGACCCCGCTATTTCGATGTTGCGGGACGCGGATCATCTACACGTTCCCTACTTCGACGTTGAACATTGAAGTAGAGCGCTATTCCCATCCCCTCATGGGGTTAGCAACTTCGACGTCTCGCCACCTAACGTCGATTTCAACTTCGAAATAGCGCCCAACATGTGTAGCCGTGACGGGCGCTATTTCGAAGTTGGAGCCGCTACTTCGAAATAGCGTGCACGTGTAGACACGGCTTTGAATTGTAAAATGTATTTTACAGATTTGAGGTCAAAGCTATTCGAACCATAGGTAGTGTAACAATTTTTGGATCTCTGTGTTTTATATACTGAGTCTGTTCTGGTAAGGCTATAGATCTGAAGAATTGGGCCTGTCCCATGAAAGCTCATCACCTAATAAATGTTGTTAGTCTTCAAAATGCTACAGGACTGCTTTTTTGTTTTGATAGAATTTCCCTAATGAAGTGCTGCACACGCATCACAGCACTTCATTAGTAATAGCCCATCACCCCGATTACCATGCTCCTTTTGACATAGCCTTGTCTACACAGCCCCTATTTTGAAATAGGCGCTATTCCTCGTGCAATGAGGCTTACCTAATTTGCTATAAGCTGTTTGCTATTTCAAAATTATTTGGAAATAGTGGTTGCATCAGGCAGATGCTCACAAGGTTATTTTGAAATAACAGTTCTTTTGAAATAATTTTCCTGTGTGGATATAAACCTTTTTGTTTACATAGCACTCAGTTTAAACACAACTTTACAATGAGAAAGATGTGCCAAAAGCAGAGGACTTGATTAGTTGTATGTGTGAAGGGCTACACAAGTAGCCAGAAAGCAATAAAGCCTTCCAAACAAAAAAAACCTACGCTTCCTCTGCACAACTTTTCTAATGTTATCACTACATAGCCTACTGGATAGGCAGCTGGGCTCCCCTTGTCCTCTAGTAGGATACTGATGGCGACATGCCAAAGGTTCTTTCCCAGTCTGCTTCTGAAGAGCCATCTGGCTAACCCTCCCAGAGGCCTTGGGATGGCTCACTGTGAAGTACTGGATCACAGTGGACTGGGGTCCAACATGTTTGGTGGACTTGGGAGAATGGGGAAAAGATAAAAAGTAGTTTTACAGGTCCTCTGTGCCTCTCCACCAGAAGTGTATTGATTGCCAAGTAGAAATAAGCAACAATACTTAAGATAATTTTCAGAGCAACTGTAAAGGGTTCTGTTTATAAAACACCATAGTGATCAGGGTCCATTGTAGAAATACAGAAAAGATAAATCTTAAATTCTTATACTGAAGCAATTTAAGACAGCAGGATCAAAATTAAGACAAGATCCAGAACTTATCTTATGAAGAGAATTTACATAGACTGTAAGGGCTTTCAAGCAAGGGAAAATTACTCTGTAACAAAGAGGTAGCGGTGTTAGTCTGTACTCCAGCAAAAAGCAGCAGAAATGTAACACTTTAAAGACTAACAAAATGATTTATTTGGTGACGAGCTTTCATGGGACAGACCCACTTCTTCAGAATAGCTCTCATGTGAGCATTATTCCAAAATAAAAAAGTGACTGTCCTCTCTCATCCTAAAGATAATGGTGCCATCCATTTTTTAAAAAGTTTATGATCGGCAAATGAGTCAGAGACAGAGCTATGGTACATGAGCACAATTGCTCTAACTGACACAGTGAGCTCACTCTCAAACAACTTTGGGAAGTCTCCCCTTCCACTTTCAAATCTTAACTTGCAATTGCAAGTTATCTGCCAACAGAAAACTGAGAAATGGCCTGCTAAACATAGCTATACTCAGGTTTATAATGCATGATCAAAGGGGCAGAGGGGTTTCAAAAGCACTTAAAGGTTCAACCTACACATGCTCTCCTTCAAATCAATAGCAATTTTGCCACTGACATCAATGGAAAGTGTTACTGATTTTGCCATGTTATGTCTTACTGTAGAGCTTCAGTACCATTTTTTATTTTAGTTGTATAGTTTCTAGAACTTCATCTTCAAGACTGGGGACACTCTACTTGAAAGTGTAGCTTTCAATGAGGACATTTTTTCCTGTAACAGCTGTTTTCAGAACACTTGCTATTAATGTACACATAGGTGGTTAACAGAAAAATCCCAATAGGGCCTTTTTTTTTTTTTTGCCTTTTTTTCCTGTGAATCTGTTGCACATTCAGTTTTTACAATTGTTTTCAGAGATGTTCTTTGTAAAGATTGTTGGCAATGGAAGGACCTGATAAATCAGGATTGTTCATTAGTCGAGCTAGACCCAAATCAGGACTGTTCATTAGTACAGCTAGATCCAAAATTTCTATGTCACATTTATCAAATATAGCCATTTTCAAAATTGACTCTCCGTGGAAAAAGTTATCCACATTGTCAAAAATGTCCAAAAAATTCTAAACTAAAAATAACCAATATTTCTCTCAGCATTTTAACCAAATGGGCTCTTAAAAGCCCTTTAGAAGTAAGCTGTGCTACTTATTTATTTAGCTGTAATTTACCCCTAAAATGTCTTTTAAGAGCCCATTGACCAGTTAAAGTGTTAGCAATGATCCTAGACAATATTGACCTCTTGTGGCCCAGCAAATTCTCTCCTTCGGCACCGCTCAGGTCCTGAAGGTGCCAGAGTGGAGAAGTTCAGCTTATAATTTATTATGCTTCCATTGACTGAAATAGGCTTTAGATCACACCTAAATGCCCTCTCTCTTTTCCTCTTTGTTATATTTCAGTATAGATGCTGTATCTACTCATATATTAACAAATAAAGCTGCTAAATATCAAACAGGAATGAGGATTTCAAACAAACCTGCCGAAGTTGTTTCTAGTTCTCAGGGTTCTACAGAGGTTCAACCTGTACTGTAAGTTCAGCGATCCAATTAGAGTTCATACTAGTAAATACAGAAATTGCCATGCTGGACCCACGCAAGGACCTATGTTGTCCAGTATCCTGTCACTGTACCACAGGAAACACTCCCCACTCCCACCATACCAGAGCCCCAGGCTGTTAGGAAGTTACCTGCTTCTGAAAGAAAGTTTCCTCCCTACATCCAATAGCTAAGAATCAGATAAATTCCTAAAATGGGAATGTTCATACTATCCAAAATGTTGAGGGTTTGGGATTTACTCTTAGAATGCTGGATATTCTTATTCATATGTTGTGTAATAGCATATTGTACACTGTTATACTACTGGCTTCATGGCATCCTGAAGTAATAAGTTCTACAACCAAGTATACAAATTAGTTATATGGCTTCTCTGTACTATTCACACACTGTGTATGACTTTATCATGTCCAGTTTCATCTCTAAAGTAAACAAACCCAAAATTTTCACTTTCCTACAGAAAAAAGTCATTGAGTTGGCACCAGTCCTTCAAAAATCTCAGTCATAGGTGACATGTGAGTCATAGGCGACAAGGGTTCACAGGAGCAAGGAGGAGGCAAGAGGACAGCCAGCACCAGGAAAGGTGAGTTGCCTGGGAGCCACAACAGGAGTTGAACTCCCCCACACTCACTGTCAGCAATGGGACATACATAGCAACACTGACCCAGCTCACTCAGCTCCTTAGGAGAGGGGCATGACTGTCCCCACACTCACAGGTGGGAAGCAGGATGACATGGTTGGGGAAGCAGAGCCTGGCTCTACTTGCCCCACTGCTGCCTGTGAGTGTGGGAGGGGGCTGCCCCCAGCCCTGCTAGTTCCCCCAACCTACCTTTTTCCCCACCCCTTGAAAGATGCAGCCTGAGGAAGAGCTTGGGCAGGGCCTGGGGCAGATGGGAGTTGTCCCAACCCATCCCCAGGCTGTGTGGGCCACAGGGACAGTCCTCCTGGCTCCCATCCCAGTTTAACTCCTACATATGTGTAAGTATGCAAATTTGATTGCAATCTGACCCTCACCCCTCAACACACACATCTATTTTAATTTCTGGTTAGATGAGAAGAGAGATTGGGGTCCTCTAGATTTTGCAAGACAAGAGAGAAGCTGAAAATGAGACCTGAAAAGCCAAAAAAAAAAAATGTAGTTAGACTGGATTCAGTGCACAATGACTCAATGTTGGTCAGTCATTATAGCTCTATTGCATCTTAGCAAAGCACAGAATGCAGCTGTGTATGTAGCTCTAAGTATTGCGTGGGGAATACACGTGGCATTTTTGATGTTTTTAATTTGTTTGTTCCCAGTTGTTCTGAGTTCTATTATTAGTGGGAACAACAACTAAAATTTGTAATGTTCAAATGATATTTCAGATTGGTGTGTGAAATGTGTTAGTTTATGAAAGTGTAGATAACTTTTGAAATTAAAATGTGCAAACAAGTTCTATTCATTAAATCTCCTCACTTTCATTAATCTAAATATCCTGCCTGAGAAAGAGGGAGAGGAAAGAGAGCAAGGAATTCAGATGATTACGGAAAAAAAAAATAGCAAGAGGTAAAAAGTGCTAGGAGCTTCAATTATTTGTTCTACTCTCTCAGAGGACAATATAAAAGCTTATGCTGAAAATATTGGGACCAATTGTAGGGGGTAATGAACTACATTGGCTGGCCCTACACTACATTCTCCTTTTGGAAGAGGAATGCAAATGAGGGAGAGTGAAAATGCAAATGAAGTGCTGATTTTTAAAATCATGTGCATTATTTGCATAATCTCACATGATTGCATTTCCAGAAGAGACTTTTCCAAAAGTAAAGACAGCCATGTAGACAGGGTTCCTTTGGAAAAAACCCTGTTTTCAAAAGAACCTTTATTCCTGGGAAGAAATGAGGTAATGCAATTGTGAGAGATTATGCAAATGAAGCAAGAGATTTGTAAATCAGCACTTCATTTGCATTTTCACTCTCCCTCATTTGCATTCCTCCTCTGAAAGGGGAATGCAGTGTAGACACAAACAGTTACAGTTATTTAAGATCAAATTCTCCTGCTTGAGGTGCATTATCAGACAGAAGTGGAAACATCCAATGAGTTTCAATTAACCGAATTTCATGGGTAGTTCTAACTGGAAGGGCTAATAAATACAACTATGACATTGTTGGCATCACAGAAACTTGGTGGGATAATACACGTAATTGGAATTTTGGTATGGAAGGGTACAGCTTGCTCAGGAAGGACAGACAGGGGAAAAAGGGAGGAAGTGTTGTCTTATATATTAAAAATAGACACACTTGGACTGAGGTGGAGATGGACATAGGAAACTGATATGTTGAGAGCATCTGGATTAAGCTGAAAGGGGTAAAAAAAACAAGGGTGGTGTCCTGCTAGGCCACTTACCCAGATCGAAGAGGTGGATGAGGCTTTTTTTAAGCTATTAACAAAATCATCCTGGGCCCAGTATTTGGTGGTGATGGGGGACTTCAGCTATTCAGATATATGTTGGGAAACTAACACAGCAACACACAGACTATCCAATAAGTTCTTGGACTGATTGGAGACAACTTTTTATTTCAGAAGGTTGAAAAACCTACCGGGGAGAAGCTGTCCTAGATTTGATTTTAACAAATAGGGAGGAACTGATTTAGAATCTGAAAGTGGAAGGCAGCTTGGGTGAAAGTGATCAGCAAATCACGGAGTTCACAATCTTAAGGAAGGGTAGAAGTAAGAACAGCAAAATAGAGACAATGGATTTCAGGAAGGTGGATTTTGGTAAACTCAGAGCTGGTAGGCAAGGTCCCATGGGAAGCAAGACTGAGGGGAAAAACGACGGAGAGTTAGCAGTTTTTCAAAGGGACATTAAGGGCCCAAAAGCAAGCTGCTCCGCTGTGTAGGAAAGATAGAAAATATGGCAAAAGACCACCTTGGCTTAACCAGGATATCTTGCATAATCTCAAAGTAAAAAAGGAATCATAAAAATGGAAGCTAGGACAAATTACAAAGGATGAATATAGGCAAACAACACAGGAATGCAGGGGCAAGATTAGAAAGGCGAGGTCACAAAATGAGCTCAAATTACCTATGGCCATAAAGGGAAACAAGACGACTTTTTACAAATGCATTAAAAGCAAGAGGAAGATCAAGGACAGGGTAGGTCCATTGCTCAGTGAGGAGGGAGAAACAGTAATGGGAAACTTGGAAATGGCAGAGATGCTTAATGACTTTTGTTTCGGTCTTCACTGAGAAGTCTGAAAAAGGAATGCCTAACATAGTGAATGCTAGTGGGAAAGGGGTAGGTTTAGAAGATAAAAAAAGAACATGTTAAAAATTATTTAGGAAGGTTAGATTTCTGCAAGTCACCAGGGCCTGATGAAATGCATCCTAAAATACTCAAGGAGCTGATGGAGGAGGTATCTGAGCCATTAGCTATCATCTTTGGACAATCATGGGAGACAGGAGAGATTCTAGAAGACAGGAAAAAGGCAAATATAGTGCCTATCTATAAAAAGGGGAAGAAGAACTACACAGGAAACTACAGACCTGTTAGTTTAACTTCTGTGCCAGGAAAGATAACGGAACAAGTAATTAAGGAAATCTGCAAAACACTTGGAAGGTGGTAAGCTGAAAGGGAACAGCCAGAATGGATTTGCAAAGAACAAATCATGTCAAACCAATCTGATAGCTTTCTTTGATAGTATAATGAGCCTTGTGAATAAGGGAGAAGCAGTGGATGTGGCATACCTAGATTTTAGTAAGGCATTTGATACAGTCTCGCATGATATTCTTATCAATAAACTAGGCAAATACAACTTAGATGGGGCTACTATAAGGTGGGTGCAAAACTGGCTGGATAACCATACTCAGAGAGTAGTTAAAGGTTCTCAATCCTGCTGGAAAAGTATAACGAGTGGGGTTCCGCAGAGATCTGTATTGGGACCAGTTCTGTATCTTCATCAACGATTTAGATATTGGCATAGAAAGTACGCTTATTAAGTTTGCAGGTGATACCAAGCTGGGAGGGGTTGCAACTGCTTTGGAGGATAGGGTCAGAATTCAAAATGATCTGGACAAATTGGAGAAATGGTATGAAGTAAACAGGATGAAGTTTAATAAAGTCAAATGCAAAGTGCTCCATTAAGGAAGGAACAATCACTTTCACACATACAGAACGGGAAGCAACTGTCTAGGAAGGAGTATGGCAGAAAGAGATCTAGGGGTTATAGTGGACCACAAGTTAAATGAGTCAGTGTGATACTGTTGCAAAAAAAAGCAAACATGATTCTGGGATGCATTAACAGGTATGTTGTGAACAAGACACGAGAAGTCATTCTTCCACTCTATTCTGTGCTGGTTAGACCTCCGTTGGAGTATTGTGTCCAGTTCTGGGCACCGCAGTTCAAAAAAAGATGTGGAGAAATTGGAAAGGGTCCAGAAAAAAGCAACAAGAATGGTCAAAGGTATAGAGAACATGATCTACGAAGAAAGGCTGAAAGAATTGGGCTTGTTTAGTTTGGAAAAAAGAAAATTAAGGGGGGGGCATGATAGCGGTTTTCAAGTATCTAAAAGGGTGTCATAAGGGGGAGGGAGAAAACTTGTTCTTCTTGGCCTCTGAGGATAGAGCAAGAAGCAATGGGCTTAAACTGCTGCAAGGGAGGTTTAGGATGGACATTAGGAAAAAGTTCCTAACTGTCAGGGTGGTCAAACCCTGGAATAAATTGCCTAGGGAGGTTGTGAAATCTGCATCTCTGGAGATATTTAAGAACAGGTTAGATAAATGTCTATCAAGGATGGTCTAGACAGTACTTGGTCCTGCCATGAGGGCAGGGGGCTGGACTTGAGGACCTCTCAAGGTCCCTTCCAGTCCTAGCATTCTATGATTCTCTATCAGAAGAGAATTTCCCCTTAACCACTCCTGGTGATGTTACCAAGTTCCATCTGCAAACTTAGTGGCCACAAGTAGAAGAGGCAAAGGAAGAAAGTGCTTCCCTTGGTCTTAGCACTCAACCTGCCCCCCACTTCCAACCCCTATTTTGAGGGTTTCTGAATGCTCCCCACAGCAGGCTGTTGCAGCATGCAGACAGGTAACCTTCCACCACCCCTCAGCAGTGGATCTGTTAACTTTAAAATGAAGAGCATAACACTGGACATAACCCTATCTGAAAGGGTCACTAAGTGGTAACAAAACCATTTAACAGGCATGTGCCAACCTTTAATTTAATTACAAAAACAGTTGTGTGTTACTATAACAATGTCTACAGGAATTTAGTTTAAAATTTGCTTTTAATGTTTCACTAGTTTGTTGCTCAAAATTATGAAATCACATCTCTAAAAATCCTTGTATAGAGTTTAGATGCTTGGCTTGTCAGACAGTTTTTTAAATAAATTATTCAAAAGACTACCCTTATTTAAAATACATAATTATAGTACAAAAACTTGTTTCTACTTTCTATCCATCGCTATTCTCCTGTTGAAGGGAGCCCTTAAAGCAGGAGCAGGCAAGGTACAGTCCATGGGCTGAATCTGGCCTTTTAAGACTTTTCCTCAAGCCTGTGGGGGCCCTGACAGGATCCCAGGGGAGGATCTCTGCCTGTAACAGCTCCAGATTGCTGAAAACAGCTGGTGGCTCCCTCCATGCATCTCTAGGCACTTCAGGAGAGCAGGGAAGTCTTTGCCTGCCTCAGGGTCCTGCTGGCCAGAAGTCACGGAGGTAAGCCCCTCCCAGCCAAAGCCTGCCTCTAGCACTGCAGTCCCTCTTGTTCCCCAACTTCTTGCCCCAAACTCACCACCTGAACCCCCTGCACCTCTCTCCTAGCTCCTGCAACACCTCCTGCACCATTTGCCCATGTCACACTTCTCTCCTGTATCTATACCCACCTCCAAGACCTTGCACCCAACTCCTCTGCCCCAGGTCACAATCCCCTCCTTCACCTAAACTCCTTCTCAGACCCCACATCCTCCTCTGCTCCCAGTCTCCATCCAGACCCTGCACCTGTTCCATAAAAAAAAAAAAGGGCAGCACTTGACTACTCAAACATCTTGGAGTGGCTCCACCTCAAAAATTATTTCCTTTTACTTCTAACTATTTGATGAAGTAGTTTTAAGAGAGCCTCCACCAAAATCAGTACCTCACTAAGCTATGAAGTCCTGTTATGCTTAAAATCTTTGGAAACCTTTGAACATATATAATGAAATGTCATCAACATGCTTAATTGTGGGGACAAAAGTCACAAAATAAATGTTCCTCTTTCTAAAAGCAGTGACCTTCATTAGGAACATATTAAACTGCTCTGCCTGATGAATTTAAAACAGCTGTGTTTCAGTGAGTTTAAATACATAATAATCTAGAATGATTATTTTACAAAGGCTTAAAAGTATATTTAAAATAAAAAAAAAAAAATCAGCTTAGAAACACTTATGAAGATGTAAAACAGAGATGGGGTGCATTCTATTATATTTAATGTTGTATTCAGCAGGGCAATGGACTTGCTCTCACTACAGAGTTTCAAGGTACTTAAAAAAAAAAAACCCCATGACTGATAGTTTTATTCCCAACTTTAGGACTTTTAATTGCATACTTTGTGCATGTCCAGTCCTCCTCACCATCGGGCATGCAGTGGAAGGCACGTTCCATTTTCTTTAGAAAGAAGTGTTCGTTGTTTTTCCCCCAAATGTCATTTGCTATGTTTTGGTTTAGGGACTTGGCCAGCATGGGTTAGCAGAGAGAAGAGGGAGACAGTGGGAAGGGAGTGAGTTAGTGGACAGGGAGCAGGGTCTAGGCAGAGCCACAGGCAGGGGAGCTTCCCTCCTCACACAGCAGCTTCAGATACCACCACTTGCAAATTCCAGCAGACCAGTGGGGAACCAAGAGAACACTCTGCTCACTAATGGCTCCCCCAGCCCCATCTAACCCTTGTGACTCAGATCCCCAGCAGGCACATTGCTGAAGGAGGCTTTTCTGAACATGGCTGCTCCTGGACCCTCAGCCAGGAGAGGGAAGACTGATGGAAAGACAATTTGCTGGAAACCTTTCCACTCCCCCACCCCACAAGTCCCCTCCCTTGGGTGCAAAGACAAGAATGCTGTGAAGGCAGTACCGTTGATCTCTACACTACTCCAGTCTGCACTCCTTGACACAGTCTTTCCTCTCCTCATGGAAAGGAATGGGGAAAGTCTATATATCATTGCATGTATTTCTCAGGCGTCCGTTACCGCAGTCTCAGGTTGCCGTTTATACAAAATAAAGTCTTGAACTTTCCTCGCAACTCTAATGCCTATTTACAGGAGCACAGATGATCATCTGCCCTGACAATGATAATTCCGGCAATCATACAGCCGCTGACTAGTCACACTTAAGTCATTCTGAGAAGCACTGCCTCATGCCCTGCTGTGGTTATGCTTCCATCAGCCTGAAATTACTTACTAGACAGGGGTTAACCAGTTGGTTGCTTATCCACACAACCTCTGATCCCGTGGAATGGTACAATACAGATACCAGCATGTCTGTATCAGTGCAGGATCAGTTAAACTGGCATGCCCAGGGCAGGAGAAACTTTCCAAAAGAAAAAATGACCCATGTTAGCTCCCATCTAGATATAATAATTCATTAGGTCAAATCATATCATTTCCCAGTTATAGAAACATTTATTTCTTTAAACAATAGATCAAAATACACTGAATAATTAGGTTGACTTTCTACCGTGAACTCCAAAGCATGTCAGTGTTACTGGCTTGCTTAGCAACAGCATTTCTTACTTGAAAGGCAGGATACGAGTTCATTTCACTTTGATATTATTCTGCAAATGTGAAAGTGTATTCTTATTCTAATAAATCCTCTCTGTATTCATTCATTCAACATCCTTTCCTTACAGGGACTATTTCAAAATATTGTTTGATGTAATAAAGGATCTACATGAAATAGTTTTCTTGGAAACAATACAATTCAAGCCACTTGTATTTGAATTTACCAGAACTTAAGTGAAAAATTTAGGAATCCTACCATTGGCAAGGACAAGGACTTCTGAAGTTGTTGGTTACAGTCCATTAAGGATTCCTATCATCTGCCAGCCTTTGTCCTTCTGAAAGCATGAAGTGAGATGTAACCATACACTAAGTTTTACAGATTTCTGTAGGACATGGTTTCATTTACTGCATGCTGTGAAATAACCTCAGAAGGACACCATGTCTTTTTATTAGAATGGCTAACTACAGAGAGACTTCAACAGCAGCAGGCAAACTAGTCTTGTATGTGGTCATGCCTGACACCTCCTACTATCTCTTTCCTCAGGTTCCACACAGGTTGCTAGTCATTCACTTTTGCTGCTGATGCATTAGATTCTCTGCTAAAGCAGTAGGGAGTAACTGAAGTTGGTTTCAGTCTTACCATTAAGATGAGTAAAAGACTGAGAGGCCCAGCTCACACAGATGTACCCATGCTTGCTCTGCTTGACCAAGCCAGGTTGATAGCTTGGGCTAGCCACTCGGGTATTTACTGGGCAGTACCTTCTTGAGGCAGTTAGCCCTATCCGCTTCCAATGTTATTATACTGCTACTGTTAGAACTTGTGTGGGTACACATATGCAAACTGATAATCACATCGCAGCTCCAAGGGCTGACATAGCCCAAGTCCTGGAAGCCTAGTGCAGAGTTTAAAATATATTCCACCACAAAAACCATCTTTAAATTGATATATACCAGGCTTGACCTTTGTGCATACACACACACACACACACACACACACACACACACGCAGCAGCGCTGTAGCACCTTAAAGACTAACAATTTTAAATGTATTAGCTTTTGTGGTAAGACTCACAAAATCTCATTAGCTAACAAACAAAATTGTTAGTCTTGAAGGTGCTACAGGACTGCGTTTTTTTTTTGGTGAAGCTACAGACTAACACAACTACCCCTCTGAGGCTACATCTACACTAGCCCAGAAGATTGACCTATTCAGGGTTGATCTTCTCGGGTTCAATTTTGTATGTTTGGTAGAGATGGGCAAAATCGACCTTTTTCAAGACACAAGGAATAAGAGGTCTACAGAAGATACTTTCCCATCAACCTTACCCTGTATAGACAAGTTAGCCAAGTGCAGATGCACCAATTTTAACTACACAATTGGTGTAGCTAGAATGGTGTGTCAGGGGTCGACTTTCTTAATTTAGTGCAGGCATAGCCTGAGACTACAGATTCAGTATGTCAGTCACAGCACGGTACCCAGTAATAGAAGATGCTGTACATGTGACTGAAGTTATAGAATAAAACCATGAGCTACTGTATTGCATTCCTGGAGAAACTATGTGAGGAATGGCTGTATGATAACTGTGTATGTATTACAGTTGTATGGGCAACCTTAGCTTTTGTAGTCACCAAACAACACGTGGAGACTACAGCAGGTCAGCAGAGTTGTATAAGTAGCAGGTGTAGTTACAGGACAGTGTATGTGCAGCAGACCCAACTTTAGGCAAACAAGGCAGTTGCCCTGGACCCCACGCTAGCATTCACCACCCGGGCCTTTTTGTTAGTATGCCACCTTGGGCCCCACAAACTCTTGGACTGGGCCCAATTCTCACTTCTCTCCTGGTCCCCACCAGCTTTATGAGGCTGGAGGCCTGACTTGTATCCCCCAACCTGGGAATCGGATCCCAGCCATAGGTGATGCTACACTGATTCACAACATCAGTCTTCTAGGCTTCTCTGCAAAACAGGCCTATTGCTCTCTGACCCATGCCAAACCCTTAAAGGTGCAGGCTGACCTATTACAAGAGGAGACAAGGATATACTCAGACCTGTCAGTCAGGCAGCAGCTTGTACTCAGAGTCCTTGCTGAGGAACTGTGCCACCAAGTTCACACATGCTTCCAGCTGCAATGTGGCCATTGCTTTAAGGCTATGGACCCCAAACTTTTCAGGGTCAGTCCCCTTTATCCCTGTCCATGCCCCACACCACCCAACAAAACACAAATAGGGTGAAGAGGTTGAGTCCGAGTGGTACTACCTTCCTAACCCCAGGGAGCTGGCACAGGCCCCACCGCACTCCCTCCAAAAGTTGCTACACACACACACACACACACCCCCACCCCCACCCACCCGCCCAGAAAGGTACATCTTAAAGGCTGTGTCTACACGTGCCCCAAACTTCGAAATGGCCATGCAAATGGCCATTTCGAAATTTACTAATGAAGCGCTGAAATGCATATTCAGCGCTTCATTAGCATGCGGGCGGCAGCCGCGCTTCGAAATTGACGCTTCTTGCCGCTGCGCGGCGCATCCAGACGGGGCTCCTTTTCGAAAGGATGCTGCCTACTTCGAAGTCCCCTTATTCTCATGAGCTCATGGGAATAAGGGGACTTCGAAGTAGGCGGGGCCCTTTCAAAAAGGAGCCCCGTCTGGACGCGACGCGCAGCGGCAAGGAGCATCAATTTCGAAGTGCGGCTGCCGCCCGCATGCTAATGAAGCGCTGAATATGCATTTCAGCGCTTCATTAGTAAACTTCGAAATGGCTATTTGCATGGCCATTTCGAAGTTTGGGGCATGTGTAGACACAGCCAAAGTCAACAAGCTGTTATTTTAAAAAAAAAAAAAAAAAAAAAAAAAAAAACCCACCACTTACTACAAGCACCTCTTCCATTTCTTACAGTGCTGTCTCCTCTCATCTTGTCTCGTGCTGCTCTGTTCTCTCCTGGCTCTGCAGCCTCCTCTCTCTGGCGTGTCTCACCAGCCAGACCACTGAAGCCCTCCCATACTGAGGGGATTCAGTCTTTCCAGACTAGTGGTCTCACTTGTGCCTCCAACACACTTGCCATTGTCCATGGCCTAGTAGAAAGTGGACTTGGTTCCATCCCAGGGACCTGTAACAAGCAACAACAATCCCCCATGCAGTCAGACCTCTTACTGCTATTTCCCTGGGCTTCTTCCTGTATACCTGGATTTCCCCAGCCCTAATCTCTGCCAGCTTCTAACTCCCCTGCTCAGGTAGTAACTACAGCTTTACTCGCAAAAGGCAACCACTTGTTTTTGCCAGCTACGTGTGTTTAAACAGGCCCTACCTGTTCCTGCACAGACTAGCCTGTCCTTAATTAACTGTCTTCTCCAGCCTAAGCCTCCCTTGCTTGCAGCCTAATTAGCTGATTGGGCCCTCCTGGCCTAATTTAGCTCTCGCAGGGCTACTGTAAGGAGTTTACCTATTACAAGCCTCACATGACAAAAGCCATACATGCTGTACTGCATGTTCCATCCTTTTCTCTTTAAAACATAAAACATGTACTCCGAATTTCTCAAAAAGCAGCAGTAACACTATCCATTGTTCCCACTGCTCCTTTTTCCTCCAGTGAAGCTTATTCAGTTCGCAGTGGTTAGTTTTTAAACAGGAACATTCAGATTTACACCACAGTTAAACCTGTTTCCTTGAGTTTTACCTTTTTGTTCTCTTTCCTTTTCACATGACTTTTTAATGAGGAATATTAGGAAGGCAGATTCATTAGTGGGGAGATGCTTCTTTCAAGCACTTAAGTATCTATCTGCTCTTGAGGAACTATTCCTTGCTGCAGATTGCAAACACATATCCATCCTTCCCACATAAACTCCTTTGGAGTAGTTTTACATTCATAATTCCCATGACCCTTTTCTAATAACTACTCAGTGCATCCCGGTCTTTCCTATATACATCCAGTCTGGGTTCAGATTTTAAACAAAACTTGAAAATAGTCTCAAGTTGTGTACATCTGCTTTCGGGGGGATGGTATCTTTGTAGAACAGTTATGAACTGTCAATGGCTAAGAGCCCCCATTGTCCAAAATTGATCATGGGGAAATGAGTTACATACATACAATGTTCTAGTCCTGCAAACATTTTTTCGTGAACTTAAAAATACAGGTAAATTGATATTGCAGGATCAAGCCCATGCTTTGCACAAAGTACACAGTGCTACTTAGCCATTTGCCAATTTATGGTCTCATTTTTATACATTTTTTCTTTAAAAGCATACATGCCAATAACAATAAAGTAGAAAGTTATATTGTATTACTTCCATCAGCTGCCACCCAGTGTTATATCTATATCAGTGTTCAAAATTAGCTTGTAAATTCTTTATGGCAAGGACTTAATTTTATTTGTATTTGTTCTATGGCCAGGATAATGGAATCCTAATTCTGATAGAACCGCTGGACACTTTCATAATACAAATGCAATAAAAAAAAAAAAATAAAACCTGACTTTGCAACCATTTAGTAGTATTTAAGATCACAATATTTTACATTTTTCATTTTATTAGTGGAGTTGGTTAAACTATTCATTTAGATAGAAAAGTCCATTTCAAATTTACTTCAGTGTTTGCTTAAAAATTGTTTCTGAACAAAGTGCAAATAATTTCATTATATTTATAAACATTTATCAAAACCATTTGATAAGTAATTTTCAGCCTGTGCGCAGTCTATGAGTTGTTTCTCTCAGCTAGTGTTTATATTGTATCAATGGTCACATACTGTTATTTTTGATCTACAAGGAGATGAATGAAATTTATTAGAAAGAACAACTACATATGTTTGAAAGTTCTGAAATTCCACTGAATAAACATTTCCATTTAAATTCACAAACTTTGGGATTCATAGAACACTAAGACTCGAAGGGACCTCGAGAGGCCATCGAGTCCAGCCCCCTGCCCCAATGGCAGGACCAAATACTATCTAACCTGTTCTTAAATATCTCCAGTGATGGAGATTCCACAACCTCATTTGGCAATTTATTCCACTGTTTGATCGCCCTGACAGTTAGGAACTTTTTCCTAATGTCCAACCTAAACCTCCCTTGCTGCAGTTTAAGCCCACTGCCTCTGGTTCTATCCTCAGAGGCCAAGAAGAACAAGTTCTCTCCTTCCTCCTTATGACTCCCTTTTAGATATCTGAAAACCGCTATCATGTCTCCCCTCAATCTTCTCTTTTCCAAACTAAACAAGCCCAATTCTTTCAACCTTTTTTCATAGGTCACATTCTCTAGACCTTTAATCATTCTTGTCGCTCTTTTCTGGACCCTCTCTAGTCTCTCCACATCTTTTTTGAACTGTGGTGCCCACAACTGGATACAATACTCCAGTTGAGGCCTAACCAGCGCAGAGTAGAGTGGAAGAATGACTTCTCATGTCTTGTTCACAACACACCTGTTAATGCATCCCAGAATCATGTTTGCTTTTTTTGCAACAGCATCACGCTGTTGACTCATATTTAGCTTGTGGTCCACTATAATCCCAAGATCCCTTTCTGCTGTAGTCGTTCCTAGATAGTCTCTCCCCATTCTGTATGTGTGAAACTGATTGTCCCTTCCCAAGTGGAGCACTTTGCATTTGTCCTTTTTAAACTTCATCCTGTTTACCTCAGACCATTTCTCCAATTTATCCAGATCATTTTGATTTATGACCCTATCCTCCAAAGTAGTCGCAACCCCTCCCAACTTGGTATCATCTGCAAACTTAATAAGCGTACTTTCTATGCCAATATCTGAATCATTGATGAAGACATTGAACAGAACCGGTCCTAACACAGACCCATGCGGAACCCCACTTGTTATACTTTCCCAGCAGGACTGAGAACCATTAAGAACTACTCTCTGGGTACGGTTATCCAGCCAGTTATGCACCCACCTTATAGTAGCTTCATCTAAATTGTATTTGCCTAGTTTTTTTATAAGAATATCATGAGAGACAGTATCAAATGCTTTACTAAAATCTAGGTATACCACATCTGCCGCTTCTCCCCTATCCACAAGGCTTGTTATCCTATCAAAGAAAGCTATCAGATCAGTTTGACAAGATTTATTCTTTACAAACCCATGCTGGCTGTTTCCTATTAGCTTACCACCTTCCAAGTGCTCGCAGATGATTTCTTTAATTACCTGCTCCATTATCTTTCCTGGCACTGAAGGTAAGCTGACTGGCCTGTAGTTTCCTGGGTTATTCTTATTTCCCTTTTTATAGCTAGGCACTATATTTGCCCTTTTCCAGTCTTCTGGAATCTCTCCTGTCTCCCATGATTTTCCAAAGATGATAAAGGCTCAGATACTTCTATCAGCTCCTTGAGTATTCTAGGGTGCATTTCATCAGGCCCTGGTGACTTGCAGACATCTGATTTTCCTCAGTGATTTTTAACTTGTTCTTTTTTTATTTCGACTTCTAACCCTACCCGTTTCCCACTACCATTCACTATGTTGGGCATTCCTTCATCAGACTTCTCAGTGAAGACTGAAACAAAGAAGTCATTAAGCATCTCTGCCATTTCCAAGTTCCCTGTTAGTGTTTCTCCCTCCTAACTGAGCAATGTCCCTACCCTGTCCCTGGTCTTCCTCTTGTTTCTAATATATTTATAAAAAGCCTTCTTGTTTCCCTTATAGTTTCAATCAAACAATTGTCCAAAGTTTTTTAATCAGTCTAGGTGCTTGGAAAAAAAAAAACAATGGCAATCAAATGGGAGTTAAGGTGGGGTGTGGAAGAATTGTTATAGCTTTTGAAATCAAAGTGTTGGTGTTTAGTCCTGAGGCCTTGCAGGAGTAATGTATCCATCTTTATTCTAAAAAACTCTGCTTTGCGGCCATAAAGCGAGACTCAGGGTAACTGTCTACACTGCATTCCTCTTTCGAAAAAGAATGCAAATGGGGGAAATGGAAAATGCAAATAAGGTACTGATTTACATATCTCACACTTCATTTGCATAATCTCTTTTCAGAAGAGATTATTTCGAAAGAAAACAAGCAGTGTGGACAGGGCTCTTTTGAAAATAAACCTCATGTTCAAAAGAACCCTTCTTCCTGAAACAAAATAAGCTATTCCAGAAGAGTTATTCCAAAATAGCTTACTTGGAAATAACACAGCTATACACAAAAATGCATTTCAAAACAACATCTACACACAGAGGCTATTTCAAAATGAAGCCATTGGACGCATTATGGCTTCTTTTGAAATAGGCTCAATTCCCTGTCTTAACGGCACCTATTTCAAAATAAGTGCTGTTCCTCACAGGATGGGCTATGTTTACACTGGGCCGTTACATCAAACTAGCTTATTTCAATATAGCGAAATCGAAATAAGCTATTTCGATGTGTAGCATCCACACATCCTCCGGGGCTGGTGCCGTTGATGTTCAACATTGACATAGGAAAGTGCTAAATCGAAGTGGGCCACGTAGGGGAGCGTCTACACACAAAAGCAGCCCCGATCAGAATAAGGGGGCTAGGAAGGGCTGTGGACAGGGTCACAAGGTGGACCTGCCCTGCCGGGGCAACAGCAAGCCACTCCCTGAAAGGGCCCCTCCCAGACACACTCGGCCTGCACAACACGAAGTCTGCAAAGCCAACAACCAGTTGCAGACCCCGTGCAAGCAGCATGGGCCCCCAGCAGCAGCAGCAGCCGCCACCGCCAGAAGCCCTCAGGGCCATCTCCTGGGCAGGGGCCACCCTGCCCAGCGCTGCAGAGGAGGCTGCCCAGCACCTCCTAGAAGATGAGCTCTCCTCCTTGGGGGGATGAAGGAGCCCCCCACGCCAGGCATGCCGCCAGCTATGGAGGTACCCCACCAGCACAGAGTGGTGGGAGCGCCTGGTCCTCGAGGAGTGGGATGACAACCACTGGCTCTGGAATTTCTGAATGAGCCGGCAGATGTTCCTTGAGCTCTGCCAGTGGCTCACCCCTGCCCTGTGGTACCAGGACACCCCTATGTGGCATGCCCTCACTGTCGAGAAATGGGTCGGCATTGCTGTCTGCAAGCTGGCCACTCTAGACAGCACAGGACAGCAGTTCAGTGCTGACAAGGCCACTGTTGGGGCTGTCATATGGAGGTAAGGGGGGTTGGGGGGCACCCTGGGGCATCTCGGGGGGGGCAGCCACACCCTGCACAGTCCTCATGGGTGCCCATGTCCTCCCTCCACAGGTAGTCTGCACACTGAATGCTCTGGTGCTCCTCAGGCTCAGGTGGCTCTGGGACCTGGATGCAGCCATTGCGGGGTTTGCTGACATGGGGTCCCCAACTGCTTCGGGGCACTGGACGGGACCCACATCCCCATCTGCACACCGGAGCACATCAGGGGATGCTTCCTGAACAGGAAGGGCTACCACTTAGTGGCCCTCCAACCCATTGAGGATGACCAGGGCCACTTCCGGGACACATGTTGGCTGGCCTGGCAGCACCCATGACACCTGCGTTTTTAGGAACTCGGGCCTGTGCCACCAGCTGGAGGTGGGGACCTACATCCCCCAGAGGGAGATCCCTCTGGGGGACACCACCGTGCCTCTGCCTCATGGCGGATGTGGCCTATCCCCTCCAGCCCTGGCTCATGAGCCCCTACACGGACCACCTCAGCGCCAGCCAGGAGTGGTTCAACACCAGGTGGTCAAGCAGACTTTCGGCTGTCTCAAAGGCTACTGGAGGTGCCTCCTCACCCGCCCGGATGTGGGGCTCTCCAACATCCCCCAGGTTGTGGGCACATGCTGCGCATTCCACAACCTGGTGGAGACCAAGGGGGAGGCCTTCATGCAGAGCTGGGCTGTGGAGGCTGAAATGGCCTCCCCCGCCCCCCCGTTGGCTGCCGCCCCAAGTCAGCAAGCCGACCACAAGGGGATCTGGGTCCATGAGGCCCTGGGGGCCCACTTCCACCAGGCTGTGGGGTAAGTGCCTGTGGGGCAAGCCTAGTGGGCCACCCACCACCCCCACAACCACTACCCTGCCCCCATGCCCACACTACTGTGCCTTGAGAGCACACGCCACACTGTTTTAAATAAATCGAACGTTACTGAAACCCAACAAAACCGATGAATATTTTTAAACAGGAATGGGAAACTATGTACATTGGTTGGGGAGGGACAGCTACTAAATGGGGGGTGGGACATGACAACTATTTAAAATGGGGGGGGGGGGACTATGTACAAAGTGGGGGTCTGGGTGGCCCAGTCCTTGGCCCCCTTCCCCCTTCTGTCCAGTACCCAGAGTGGGGGGGTGGGGACACAACCCGCACCTGGGCTGGAGGCCCTGTTGAGGCTGGGTGGGGGCTGGAAGGACCAGCAGGTATGGCCGGGCCAGCTCCTGAGCCCTGCGGTCCTCCTCCTCAGCAGGCTCCAGGGCAGGTGGAGGGTGGCTGGGAGGGACGGCGGCCAGAGCACGGCATCCGCTCGAAGGTCCTCATGAAGGACCCCCAGGCCTCCTGGCAGCAGGCCAATGCTCGCTTCTGCAAGTGGAGCCGGTGCTCCTCCACTTGCAGGCAGCACTCTGACACCTCCACCTGGTGCCAGAGGGTGCCGAGGAGCTGGAGGTCAGCGGCCACCCATGGTGAGCTCCGGTGGGGGCAGGCTCATCCCGGGGCCAGTCCCTGCTCTGTTCCCTGGCTGCCACAGCGCAACATTCCAGGCAGGCTGTCTGGCACGACGGACGCAGCGCCCGCACTCTCGTGGCCCTCAGATGGTGCAGCTGTGGAAAAGAGTGGGGAAGAGCGAAGACAGCCGTTAGTCTGGGCCCTGACCCATGGCCCACACCCCCCACCTCCACTGCTGGTTCTCCATCCCATCCCATCCTCCAGGATGATGGGTGTGGTGTCCCTCCTGTGGGTGATCCCCTTTGGGGGTTCTGCTCCCTCCTACCCCCAGGGATGGGGTGTGGTGCTGTCCTGGGGGGCAGGTGCTGATGGGCTCTGGGGGCTGTATCGCTGCTGTCCCGGGGCCATGGTCTGGGTGGGCCAAGGTCAGCTGGGTGTGGGGGGTGCCCTGGTCATGTCCCTTGCCCCCGCCCCTTAACCTGGGGGTGTGCGCCTGGGATACATACCCGACTGTCTGCTCCCATGGTCGGGGGACACCCATCAGCCGGACGACCTGCTCGAGCTGCGGGAGGTGAGGTTGATGAGGAGTGCCCCATCGTTGGAGCCCTCCTCCTCCTCTGTCCCAAGGGTGGGCTCCTCTGGGGTGCAGGGCTGGCCTCCGGGCCGGACTCCAGCTCTGGGGCATGCTGGAGCTCGTCGGCTGAGGTGTCAAGGGTGGCTGTGGGAGAGGTGGTATACCGGGGGCCTAGGATCTCCCTGAGCTCCCTGTAAAAGGGGCAAGGGACGGGGGCAGCCCCAGACCATCTGGCCGTGTCCCGGGCATGGTCAGGAGTGCAGACAGGGTGATCTGGAGTGGCCAGGCCCTTGGCCAGCTGGACGAACACATCTGGCTTCCGCTGCTTGCTCGCCCCAAGGCCCCTGCAGGTCTCGGATCTCAGTGTCCAACCAAGAAGGGCCCTGCTGCCTCTTCCCGCCTGGCTAGACAGCTGGGAGCCCTGGGTCCCCCTGCGGGGGGGGTGTGCCCTGGGGGCGGTCAGGGGGCTGGCTGGCAGCCATGGGTGCTGGGTGGGGGATTGGGGCGTCTGGAGGGTGTGCAGGCTATGCACGTCTGTGCTGCTGCCTGCATGCTCTCAGCTTCCTGCCACAGGAAATCCAGGGGCATGGAGCTTAAATGACTGCTGCATGTGGCAACCATAGAGCCCTGCAGGGGCTGGACAGAGCACCTCTCAACCCCTCAGCTGATGGCTGCCATGGAGGACCCCGCTATTTTGACATAGTGGGACACGGATTGTCTACACATGCCCTACTTCAACATTGACATCGAAGTAGGGCGCTACTCCCATCTTCTGATGGGGATAGTGATTTTGACATCTTGCCACCTTACATCGGTTTCAACTTCGAAATAGCACACGGCATGTGTAGACACTCCGCATGCTACTTCAAAGTTGGGCTGGCTATTTCGAAATCGCCGGCTAGTGTAGATGCAGCTATGAGGCTTACCAATTTCAAAGTTATTTTGAAATAGCAGTTGCATTCTGTCAACGCTAGGATAGTTATTTTGAAATAACAGCGGTGTAAACCTACCCTCACACACTATTGTGTTAAAATTGACAATTTGTTCCTATTTAATTGTCCAGAACGTGCCAAAGGACATTTCTCATTTTATTTTGCAGATGCAGATGTTTGTTTATAAGGCTTAAATCTAAACAAAATAAAAAACCCTTCCGCTAGTCTTAGTATATTAAAAGTAATGTTTTGCTTACCAGATCAAAGAGGAGAAACCATCCAAATCTAAACAGATAAGCCTCTGATGAGATGATCGGTGGATTGTTTCTTTGTTGTAGTCTAGGCATTTATGATAATGTAAATTGCACTAGGGCAATCAGACCTGTCTAAAGTACCAGGATCCATACAGCTATAACATAAGCCAGACAAACAACTTTAGCCGTTAGCCTTCAGCATTCAACTCTAACCTATGACCCTCACTGTTCATCATGACTGGGCCACATGTTGCTGTTAAACAATATTAAGCTTTGCTCAGGTAAGCAATGTCACAACTTTTTTTAAAAGGAAGGAAGATGAGCACTTATTTATATGAGCACAAAATTGAGATATTGAGAACAAATTAATCCAGGAACTAAGGGTCAACAAAGAAGAAACTGTTTAATTGCTAATGGCAGGAACATGGAAACAAACAAGAGGCAAAGCAATTACTAGCTTCCTAACATAAATTCAATGTCGCTGGTATGGAAAAAAGCCAGTGGGATGATTTGCATGATTGGAATGTAAAAATCAATGTTTATAAAAGATTCAAGCAGGATCACGTGGGCAAAAGGGTGAGAGTGTGACAAGCTGTTTTAAAAAAAAATCACTTGTTTCTGAGTCACTGATAACTCTGAAGAAAGTTATTGTTAATGTTTATGGATTAATGTGCTAACAGGTAAAGCACAGTGTAGGGTATTAGTTGATACCTTCCCCAGTGCACCAAGTCACACCAATGCAGTGGTTCTCAACCAGGGTCCTGGGCCCCCTCGGGGGCTGCAAGTAGGTTTCAGGGTGCCTGCCAAGCAGGGCCATTATTAGACTTGCTGAGGCCCTGGGCAGAAGATTGAAGCCCCACTACATGGATCTTGAAACTGGGGACCTGAACCCCACCACCAGGGGCTAAAGCCAAAGCCTGAGCAATGTAGCTTTGTGGGGGGCCCTGTGGTGTGGGCCCCCAGGGAATTACCCTGCTTGTGTCCTCTAAAGTCAGCCCTGGCTTATGCAGAAAACCAGGTGGGCTGTGGCATTTTCATAACATATTGGGAGCAGGGCTCAGAAAGGAAAAGGTTGACAGCTCCTGCACTAGGGAATAGATACTGAAGGAGCCACTCATCCTATGTACCACGATATAGGAGAAAAAAGCTGCATGATCAGGGTGGGAGTTCAGCATGAATGATATATGCTTGAGGCCTCATGTTGCCAAAAATAAAATATCATTTGAATTCCATAATATTATGGAAGACAATTTCTTAATTCAAAAAGTATTGTAGCCAAGATGGGGAAGTTCTCTATTAGACCTCATCTTGACAAATAAAGAGAAACAAATCCCTGAACTAAAAAGTAATGGTAGCTTTGATACAAGCAATCAGACTTGATTACTTTTATAATGTGCAAACAGAATAAAATCCAGACTAGTACTTGGTGCTTTAAAGGGGCCAGTTTCCCAAAGCTGAAAACAATTATGAGCAAATCAGCAGGGAGAAAGAATTTAATCAGAAAAATATGAGTGATAATTGGAAATTGTTTAAGAAGACTTTACCAAATGCCCAAAATGCCACAATCCCACAACTCAGGAAGAGGGTTAAAAAACAAACCTGGTTTGAGGGGAAGTGAAGCAGAAATCAAACTAAAAATATAACAAATGGAAGAAAGGGGAAGTTGATTGTAATGCATAAATATAGAAAATTGTAAGGACAGCAAAGCAATGCAAAGGAGGAATTTATGCCCATTAGAGGTGAAGACAGTAAGGAAGATTTTTTTAAAATATATTAGGAACAATTGAAAGTTCTAGCAATGACCTATTACAAGACAAAAGGGGCAGATTCATCAACAATATAGAAGAGGCAGCACTGTACAATGAATTATTCAAGTCTGTATTTAGAAAAAGAAATGATGAAAAAATCATCTTTTATGACGATAATACTCCATTCCACTTATATCACAGATGGATGGGATACTTTTAAACACTTTTAAAATCAGGGGGTCCCGATACTTCATCCAAGAGTTTTAACAGAAGTGGCTGAGCAGCATCTCTGGAACATTAATTGGTTTTCAATAAGTCCTAGAACACTGGGGAAATTCCAGAAGATGGGAAGATAAAAATGGCAAAATAGGATGACCTGAGTAATTATAGGGCTGTCGGGCTGACACTGATCTCAGGCAAGATAATGGAGCAACTGATGCAGGACTTGATTAAGAAAGAATCAATTAGGGTAATGTAATTCATGCAAATCAACAGGGGCTTATGAAAAACAGATCCTGTCAGACACACTTGACATCTTTCTTTAAGGAGATTATAGGTCTGAGTGATAGAAGGTAATAGTGCTGATAAAATATACTTAGATGCCTCTAAGGCATTTGACCTCGTGCTGTGTGACATTTGGATTAAAATCCCAAGTTAATATTCCACATATAAAAATGGAAGAAAAACCTGGATGATTGGTCTCACAATGTAATTGTAAACAGGGAATTATCTACAAGAATATATGTTTCTAGTGAGGTCTCAGTGGTGTGTTTCTAGTGGGGAGACAGTGGAGTAGGGGACAGCTCTCCTCAGAAGGCGATGTGCAGTTCAGGAAATGACGCAGCTCCAGAGTTGTGGAGACAGCAAAGCAGAGGGAATGGTGATCAAGCCACCACTGGAGGGAGTTCTCCCTGGAAGTGCTCAGCTAATTTGCAGGAAAAAAAACAGCAGGAGGCGGTGGTGAGCATATCCCATTACAGTAGGCCATACAAAGCAGTGACTCAGATAAAGATGTGAGGGTTGGGCTGGATAATCTGCTGAGTATGAGATCTTATTGTGATGTTGTGTCCAAAAGTGCTCCTATGGGGTGGGCAAATACTGGTGACCCATTCCACACCACTTCTGATGACTCCCATTGGCCACAAACAGCAATCCGCAGCCAACAAGAGCTGCAATCGCTCAATACCTTGCGGAGGTTCAGGTAAATATAGTAGTGGTGGCCTGCCAAGGAGTAATCCTGACGGGTCACCAATTTTTTTATTGCCCACCACTGAACTAATACAGTCCTTGGATGCATAAATTGGGGAATTCCAAGTAGATTATTTTGCCTCTGAATTTGTTAGTGGTTCAACTTCTGTTGGAAAACCATGGTAAATTTTGGTGCCAACAAGTTAAGAAGGATGCTGATAACGCTGGAGCGGACTCTGAGAAAAAGTGTAAGACTGATTAAAGGATTATAAAGCGTATCTTATCGTAACAGACTAGAAGTGCAATCTATTTAGCTTAACGAGGAGAAAGATAAGGGACAACTTGTTTGCCATCTCTACGTGGGGAGCAAATATTTAAAAATGGGGTTTTCAACCTTGCAGAGAAAGATACAACTTAGTACAATGGCTAGAAGCTGTAGCTAGATATATTCAGACAGGAAATAAGATGCACATTGGTGACAGTGAGTGTTACTAACCGTTGGACCATCATCATGATGGATTCTTCGCAACTGGCAATTTTTAAATCAATATTTTAAAAATATGCTCTGGGAATAGTTCGGGGAAAATTCTATGGCCTTATGGCCTCTGTTATGCAGATGACGACACTAGAGGATCACAATGGTCCTTTCTGGACTTGAAATATACAAGTGTTAGAAAAAAAGTGAAAGAGTGAAAACAAGAGGAATCCCAGAATTCCCGTGTCATTTGCATAACAATATGTATTGCATGAACTTCCTGGAAAGAGTTTTTTTTTTTTGGGAAAGTAATCTATGCGCTTTTGTTGGTGTTTGTCAGAACATTTTTAAACACAGTTTTGGCTTTTAACTGTAAAATAAGAGGAATCATTAATCTGCCTTTAGATTATAGTATGTTCCACTTTAGTAACCTTTAGAAAAATGCCAAAGCAAGAAATTAAAGCAAAACTCCATTCATTGTACTACTATCATTTAAAAATGTCATCTTAGATTAACACAAATGAGAAAACTAGCAGTTCACTTGCAGTAGAGGATTATGATTTCTGTTTCTTTAATTGGCATAATTGCTTTTAGCAAAATAGAAGACATCTGGACTGTTCTGGTAGTAAGTGGTAATCAGCTATAGATAGGCTGCATTGCAGAATTTGGCCATTAAATCCTTTCAACTTCATGCACTTAATGACAGCAAGTGAGGAAGATTCATGACAAAAGCAGGTTTAAAGACATGTTGAAGACATTAATGAGGCAGATTCTGATCTCACATTGATGTAAAACAGGAGTCACTTCACTGAAGTCAGTGGAGATACATCAACTCATTTAAGTGAGACCAGAATCAGACACAGCATATTTAAAACATCACAAATTTTGCTCTGAAAAGGAGCCAATGATCCCAGTTCTCCATACATGTCAGCCAAGAGGGTCTGACTAAGGAAACAGAAGACCAATAGTACAAAGCTGTCACCTTTCTTCTTGCCAGCAGAACATTCATTTTGTTTACACCTCCTCTCTAGGGAATTGAAAGATGAACTTAGATAAGAGGTAACAGAGGAAATGATGGAATGATTTTACTGTTTATTTCCCCATCCCTTGACCTTATGGACAGCCCTGACTTCTTAACCTCTATTCTGTCTGTTATCTCATGAGGTACTTTCAGGTACTAACATGGAGAATTTCTTAAAACAAAACCCCTTCAGACTATTAAAATTGCTGGCAGTTAATTGATACAAAAAGGTACTTTGTACATTTGTATGATTCAAGAAAACATTACAAACGGGTGGCACAGATGGTGTATCAGATTACATGGCCCTCCAGAAAAGCAGTCTATTTTGGTCAGAGGTCTCTGTTCACATACACTCCTTGTAGCATTTTAAAGACATACGACTTGATTCTCCTCTTATTTACATAGACTACACAGGAGGAGGCGTCCCTACAAGGCACGTCTTCCAATCCTTTCATCATTCTTACTGGTCTTTTCAGAACCCTCTTCACTTAACAGTGTCCTTTTCAAACAGTGGACGCAGTATTCCAGCAGCAAGCACACCCACAGCTATACCACTCAAGATTCCTGTCTCCGGAATCCAAGAACAGTGTTAAACCTTATGGCCACAGCACTGCAGTAGGAACTTAGAACATAAGAATGGCCATACTGGGTCAGACCAAATGTCAGACTTGCACAGCCAGAAAGCAAAGGGCTGACAGACATAACTGGGATGAGAGTTCACGAACTGACCAGACAAGCTCAGGAGGGTCAGATGGAGAAGACAGGACCCCTCACCAGATGGCAACAAGGATTCATCCAATGACAGACTGTAAGTACTACCCAACTATGACAAACTTTAGTAATACCTGCACAGAGGAAATGTATTTAACTTCATGCTGATAACGTACAGTAAGATGCTCCATTCACCCAGTACCCACCAGGCTGCCTCCAGTGTACCTGAAGCCCCTCTGGGCCCTGTAATATACATTGTTTATGTACTGGGGAAGATCCTCCAGTGGTTCAAATGAGGATCACAGATCTTAAGTCACTGGGGCCACCTGGAACTGATGGCCCCACCCGGAGGCAAGTTTTGCTTCCCGTTACATCCCCGCTGTCCCACTAAAGTCAATGGGCAGTAGCTGGAGTTTCATTTAGTCTTTTCAGACAATTACTTTCCTTGTTAAATACTACTTAGTGCAATTCACAAACAATATGGGCCAATTAGTGCCCCCTTTGCTCACCGAGGTGAGCACTTACTCAAAGGGGTAGTCAACAAGGGGACAAAAGTTTTCACAAGTCTAGCCTATACATTCAGCTGCATGTTGTACTTTATGTACTGCACAGCACTATTGAAATGTACATATTTAACATGTTACATGAGAGTCTAGATCAGGGCATGTCTGAGGGGCAGGCAATTGGGTATCTTGGGGTGCCAATATTAGGAGATCCCAAAACACCACATGGGGGGCCAATACCCTGCAGAAGTTTGTCTGTTTGTTTTGATTGTAACTTGGAGTTGGATGGATAGATGGGTGTGCGGGCATTGAAAACATTTTTCTGTCTGGGTGACAAAGTCTATAGGGCCAGCCCTGGTCTGCCTTGTAGGTCTCTATGCACAGCAACACAATAGGGAATGTACTGAAAGAAGTCTTCAGTAGACTGAATACAGTTTATTTAATTTTTTTGTGTATGGTGTATTTGCAAACCTAGGAGGCCACTTTGCTTAAAGTATTTCTTGACTCGATCGACTATAAATAAAAATCAGATTGCAGTGATTATATTTTCAGAATTAAGGGGCAATCAGAAAAAAAACAGAAAAACAAAATCACAAATATCAAGGGAGAAGTACAATTAAGACAATTTGATTAATAAAACATACTATCCAATAATCAAGAACTTGCATTATAACCAATATAAGATACTGATGCAAATAAGCTGTATTTCAGGAGTACCTGATCTCAGACACAATTCACTGAGCAGCTACATGAAACTTTATTTCTTTCAGCATGCTGTATTATCAAATTCAACTTTAATTAAGGCAGTCTCTGGGTACAGTAGTTATTTGCTATGCTACTTAAATCTTCACTGAGGAAAAGAATGAATAGGAAATCCATAGGAAGGAATTTATTCATCAGCACCTCCTTGAAGCTGCAGAGGATTGATCAGGAATAAACCAAGAAATCAATCTCAAAGTCATATGTCTGCATCACATCTTTTTTTTTTTTTTTTAAACTAAATGCAACCTAGCCTTCAAATCTTGCATTCTGTATTCAGTCACAACACTGCCAAGATGAGTTTGTGTCATTACAGTTATTGAAGGATTTATAAAGTGCTGAACCTGGCCTGTGAAAAGCAGGCAGAGGGTCAGGCTAACTCTTGGGAATGAAAATATTTTTTGTCATTTGCAGATGCTGTCATTCTGAGCAAAGAGCAGAGAGGGCAGGAAAAGTTTATAACCACAACATTGTCTCTGTTATGGCACTTTTCATTCATGGATCTCAAAGCGCTTTACCAAAGGAGGTAACTATTGTTATCCTGATTTTACAGATGGGGGAAAGGAGAAAAGAGACTCAGCCAAAGACACATGTGGCAAGCCAGTGGCAAAGCCAAGTTAAAAAAAAAAAAAAGGTTTTCCAATTCTTGCTCCTGTCCTTTTGTCACACTGAGGGAACAGTGTGATGTTCCCTGGGAACATTAAATGTGTGTATGTGTGGGAAGGAGACTTTCTAAGGCCTAAAGGACAGGTAACATTCAACTTTCCCATTTATGCCTTTGAAAATCTTCCTGGAATTTGCTAATTCCAAGGTAGACAAGCCTAGAATTTGACTTCATTTTTCCCCCTCTGTTAAATCTCTAATGTGGGAGGCAGGACAGGCATGGGAAGGAAATTGGTAAAGACATTTTGGCCTCCCAGTATATACAGTTGAATGGCATAACTTAGTTTAATATGTTATTTTTAGTTTCATTTTGATACAAACATTGATGCTGCTTTTGGAATGCAAAATAAAATGCTTTTTTTATAGATGCTGTGTTAAGGCAATCAGAAGCAAAGGTGAAAAATCAGAACGGGGAGTGTGGCCAGAGAAATAGGTACCCTTCTCCTGTTCCTATTAAATCAGGACATCTGGTCACCCTGCACTATGTTCAACTGTACAATGAACATCAGAAATAAGATACATTAGGGGATAGAATTAAGGAAATTTTAAAATGTCACTCTGTCCTGCTAATATAAGAAATCTGTGAATACAAGGTCAACAACCTCAAACATAATGAATAAGAATAAACTGCTAGCACAGCCCTTCCACCCCGCCCCCTTCTTTCAAGGCATGATAAAATATTTAAAATAAAGCCCTCATTTTCAGCCTGAAGGTTTGGGGAGGTTACAAGTGAGGTTGATGTTTAGATGACACTGCTCAAAGTGATGGATGGATTGGGAAGGCTGTATAAAGATTGAATTGGCCATTACACAAAACAAAAACAAAAAAATAAAAATTAAGATCTCCACCTATATAGGATAATAAACTCAAAAGTTCTCCTTAATGCACCTGTGAAGGGAGTGGGAGACATAGGTGGTTCTTTACCACATTTCTATTAATCTCTGATCCTGAAGCACAGTTATGGGTCAGTTCAATCCCTAGCTTTAATTAGAGTGCTCTGAGGTAACCCTAATCTGCACTATGAAAGTGTCCCTTCAGGGCTCCTTCATCAGTCCAGGATCTCTGGATTGCATTACATTCCAGCCATATTTTTTTCCTGCTCCTGGGAGAGCTACTCTACAGGGGACACAGGGACAGGTGCTAAGGAGACATTTAAACTGATTTGCATCACCTGTGGATTCCCCTCTGAAAGGGAAGCCCCTAACTGCACTATCTCCACTGTGTCACAGACACAGCAGACATGAAATGGAGAAATAGTCCAAAAACCAAAGAGAATGAACAGTCAACATATCTGTTCTGCTTGGAGGTGATATTCATGGGAGAAAAAACATTAGTTTGTAAAGAAGAAAAACAAATGAAACTTTACTTTTTAACCCATGAAGTATTTTATACCTGCTCTTGTGCTAAAATGTGGAACATGGTTCTCCACTTTTCAAAGGTGAAGCTATGTGCTCTTTTCAGTCTACAAGCATACTGTAGCGGTTCCATTTTTAACAATCATATTTCTTGGTGTGACTCTACCTTGGATCTAAGATTTTTATAATAATCCTCTGCTATAAATTGGCTTTATGCCCATACTACAATGATCTTCTGTTTTTAAGAGACAAGACTGAGATCCTGTCCTGGACTCACTTGGGACTGTGTGGGAAAAGTGGTGATGCTCTCTGTCTCCAGGGGGAATAAATACTTCCACTAGAGCCCTGAACAAGAGCTATTTTTTAATCTTGCTCCCTTCAGCTCCTACTATTTTGGCTGCAAGTCCTGCAGGACCTGTGGGAGCCTAATCCCACTGCAGCACCCCCCTCTAGTCCGGCAGGCCTCTAGCTTCTACTATTCAAATGTGAACAATTACTGAGGTGAGCCAAAAGCTACAGAGCCCCAAGTTTTGTAGTAATATACAGGCCTCCCACAACCTCAGATTTCTCAGTCAGGATGTACAGAAGGCACATGTATTTGGTAAACCCAGGAAGATAGTAGAGATTAAGCAGTGCAACATTTCTATTCAGTAATCCCCATAATCACACTGTGGAAAGTGTCAATATATTAAGCTCCATATACCTATTGCAATCCAGCTCAGTTGGAGACAGTCTACCTGTTGAGAAACCAAGCTCTGAATTAAATCTCTAACCCCGTTATAGCAGATTGCCATTTATTCTCAAGTAATCGGCTTCTGAAAAGCTTCTTGGTCTGAGGCCCAGTACTCAACTGGCCCTCTCCTGGACAGGGGAACAGACTGTTGATTGCTTTAATAAGAGAGACAAGTGAGTGAGACAAAGCTCCTGCTCTAGCTTGGTGAGTCCCATGCTTTTTGGTGGATTATTTGCCCCAGAGGCTCCCAACAGCCCTCAGTCTGAACTGCAGCTTGCTGTTGGGTGAACTATGCTCATCATTGGCCAGCACAGGGAAAAGAGAGGAGACCAAATTCTATAGTCTCTGCTGCCTCTCCAAGTGCTTTGGGCAGGACAAACCCCCCCACCAATTTCAATCCTTCCCCTATGCTGGACAGGGGATGAGAGAATGGGAAAAGCCCAGGCACGCCCTCTATTGTGGGCTCGAGCCCAGGGGCCCTGTGTTAGCAGCTACCTGCAATGTGTCATGTCTCAGCAGCTTGACAACTACAATTCCCTGGGCCACTTCGCCACAGCAATTCACAGCACCCCTGTAACTGCAGGCTCTTACCTCAGGTACATGCTTCTGCTGGCTTCTCTTGGACTCTCCACAGCTCCTTTCCTCTTTCAATCCTCACACAACACAATCCTGAACCAGAAGAGGAGACTTTTTATAAGCAGTCTCAACTGGTTTATCATTGATTCCAGGTGTCTTAATTGTCCTGATTGATTCTAGAAGGTTCCTGCTGGGTCTAGATTAGCCCTTGCTAGTTTACTCTGGAACAGGGTCCTATTTAATCTAGGGTTAATATATTTCCCTCTTATCACTCTTCCGCAGCTCTACGGATTGACCCTGTCACAGTGAATATAGCTAGGACTTTCAAAGCCTGCTACAAGACTTGGACATATATTAAGTTAAATGAAAAGTGGGCATCTAAGTCCTTCAGGTAGCCTCAAAAGGCTCAGCCTACAACTCAGGCTTGAAATGGGCAAAAGAATAGTTTTATTAACTTTGTCAAACTTGGATCATACATCCAGAAAAATCTATAATAGGTGTCATACTACTCATTAGAATTTATGCATCTGTATAATAGTGAGGGGTAGGGGGAGTAACACATTCAAACTATCTGTTTAGCTTGGATACATTTGACTGTGATAATGGAAATCAGGTTTTCTCATAGGAAGACTCCGATTCACTGTCTTTTCCAAAATAAAAGTCCACTTAACATTACCTCAGAATGTAAGCAACAGTGATCACCATCTCATAGGCTGGGAGGAGAGTGCATGGGAAGGGAACCTTGACAGTGAAAAGTAATCTTTTGGTTAGGAAACTAGGAATGAAAAGTCACTTCACACTATAGAAAGGCTCTGCCCTTTGGTCCCTCCCTCCACAGTTCTGAAGCTGGGGCTCATGGAAAGACTGACCGGCGGCTGCCTTCACTGAGACTCAGCCAGACAGGCAGACTCACAGCATGGAGTCATGGAAAAAATGTGGGAAGTGCTGTTCCAAGTCTGCTGAAAATTCAGCTGCTGGTTTTATATTGCATTTGCCATGGATTGTGGTAATAATTATAAAATATTTGGATAGTGATCACTCTCCATTCTGTCCATTGACAGGTTGTCCCCTAGTGGTGCCTCACTTACTGACCACCTTTTTTATTACTACACCTGTCTTCTCTGGCCCCCAGGCAGTTTTGGAAACTACATTGACTATTATTCTTCCTTCCCTTCTCAAACTCAAGCTTGACTGCTCCATTTTCTACTGACCCCAGCAACTTTCAGAGACACCCCACCTCCAATACTAAGAAATTTGTTGTTTATTCTATGCCAGCCTTTCTTAATCAATATGGCATTCATGAGTATAAACCTAGACCTAACACAATACTTACTCAGCAAAGCAATTTGCTTTCTACATCATATCTAAATGCCACTCTTCCTGTCCCTCATTTGAAAAAAGAGCCATTCTTCTGACACACATGTAGAACTTATTTGTTTTTCTCTAGTTGTGGCCCAGATTCTGATACCACTCTTCATGCACACTAATATTTAACTCTGCGAGCAGATTTACTGAAATCACTGAGAACACTTGCACCATAACATATTGTTTGACAGGACTTAGTGTATTAGAATCTGCCCCTGGGATCAAATGTGTTTTCTTTTTGTTAATCATATTTCTGCCTCAATTGAAGGATTTAAAATAGATATTTAATTACCCTTTTCTGTTTAAAAAATCCTCTATCAATTTGTAATGAAGCAATACAAATTAGTGATCCCAAATTTCATTATAAGGATTAAAATGCTCCCAGTTGTACATAAATACTGTTCTTATCAAAGAAGAGAAGATATTGAATGGTTGGTTAATACCACTTTCTCACAAATTTTACTTTGGTCACAATCATGAAGGCATAAAAGCAAAACTGACATTGCATTAACATAAATGATCCTGTGCTAAATAGATTAACAGTTCCTCAGTTTTGTTGCATTTTTTATTATGCTCTCTCCACCAGTGCTGTGAAGACATAAATACATAGGTAATATCTTTGCCATCAAAACTTCTGTGCTGTAGGACCTCATGTGGTGTGGACTCATATGAACCACTACTAATTTTGGATTACTAAAACCACATTAACTGAAACTGATGGCATGTCAAGGCAGCCTCCCCACTCTGACACTCTCAATGAAGAAAATAGGGGCCCACAAAAACCTTAAAAATACCTTGTCTTTAAAGGCTGTGCTTAAAAAAGCTCCCCAAGGTCACATATTCCGTGACCTTGGGGGGTAATCACTGCCATCACCAAAGTGAGGAAAAATACCCTTTAACCCAGGAAGACAAACTTGGAATGTCTTCCATGTGGTAAACCGCAAGTTCTTAATCCTCCCTTAGGAGAGAGCTTGAAAACAAAGAGCTGTAATCTGATAGCTGACCTTTCAGTCTAAGGCATGAATATACACAGACCCTTCTCTCAGACACAGAAATCAAATCATTGCTTTAAAAAGTAATGTATTCACAAAACGAGAAAAAAGCAACTCAAAACATTCTGGTTGCGACACAGAAAATTACTTCCCTGGGATTCAGCTTAGAAGTAACAGAGTACATGGGAAAGAATCAACCATTAACCAGCCTAGAAGTCCTTCACCAAATCCAAAAAATAAAAAATAACCTGATTGCATCTAATTAAATATTTCCTTTCTACTTCCGTACCCTATGTTGATTACGAGATGGCCAGATTTACTGGATTTCATTCAAGCATTTTTGGTCTTTCTTTGCTCCAGTCACAGACAAAGGGGGCAGTCAGACTGCAATTGTTCCCAGTTTAAAAGAATTTCTCTTTCTCCCATTGGCTTACCTGACTGCCCCCTGCAGAGAGCTGTCTCTTAACCCTTTACAGGCATTCATTCATGACAGATGGCTTTTTCACAACCATAACTCTAAGTCACTGGAAGGGGAAAAGAGTCACAAGGCCAGGGTAAGCCCTGAAAATGTGGGTATTTATTAGAGCTGTTTGGGAGTTTTCTGTCAAAATATTTTTTTAAAATCCTTTTTAATGCAGTTTTGACAACATTACAATTTTCCTTGGAAAACTGAAAAATGCGGGCTATACTTGTCAATTTTTCATTGGGAAAATCAAAATGAAATATTTGTTTGGGGGTTAGCACCATCAAAATTGAAATATTTTGGTTTGTCGAAAAATAAATTGAAACATTTAGTTTGGTGTCAATTCCACATTAATGAGCCCCAAAAGGCTGCACGGTCTGTCATGGGGCTTGTATTTCAGGTCCCTCCTGCCCTCAATTTCCTCTATGGGCCAGGCTGTCTGGCTGGACTATGGATAGGTCTACATAGCAAAGTTATTTTGAAATAACAGCTATTATTTTGAAATAACTATCCTAGAGCCTAGACAAAGCAACCACTATTTTGAAATAATTTTGAAATAGCAGTTGGTTTATTTTGAAATAGGTAAGCCTCATTGTACAAGAAATAGCATCTCTTCTATTTCAAAATAAGCCAGAGTGTGTCCAATGCCTCTGTTTTGAAATGGGCTCTCTGACTACAGCTACACTAGAAGCATCTGTCTAGAAGTTACTATTGGAAGAGATGTTCCAACAAAACTTCTGTTGACAGATTGCGCCTACACATAAAAGTGGATCAATCTTTCAATCTGCTTTGCTGATGAAAGGACCCCCGCCAGCGCATCAAAAATATCAGAAGAAAATATTTCAACAATTTTGAGCTGAACTTTTTCAGAACTTTCAGTTTTGTGAAAAAAAATGCAATTCCAACTTTTAATTCTGTTTTGCGACAAAAAGTGCATTTCTTAAAAATACAAAATGTCATGCTAGAAGCCCTGATTTTATATGAGCTTTACATTTATCCTATGCTTTGTTCAACTTGTGTGATTGACCATCTAATAGCTTCCCTCCTTCCACCAAAACAGGTTTAAATTTCACTTTCATTCAACTCATTCTTCCATTCTCATGACCTCTAACTCAGCCCCTTACGTCTCAGAGTCATATTCCTGATCCAAATAAGCTCTCAACTTTGAGTTTTCCTTTGAGTTTTCACTATCCTGTCCCTATGTGCCAAAGATACTATCGACTCCATGTCATGTGGGGTAATAGTAAAACATGTTGCATTTGATACTTGTATCTCTCAGTTCAGGCCAGCAGTTCTGTTCAGATCCCACCCACTTTATGGTTTCCCTGAATCAAAGACTTTCCACAATATATTTTCACTTCATTTTTCTAAGTATCTGAAGGATCCCACTGGATTTCACAACAACAATCAGCACAGCAGAGGTTGCCAGAAGTTCTCAGATATCAAGAGGAAAGGAAGGAAGCCGATTAGGTGCCAATAGGAGCAGATGCATCATTAAATTTTTAGAAACTAGCATGAAGTTTATGTTGGTGTGTAGATAGCTTCACACTTCTTTCAAGGTTATTAATCTATTCAGGTAATCTACTTGAAATACAACAGTCAGCCTCAAAAGTGACCATTTTCATTTAGGTCTGAATTTTTAATTCAACAATAGTAACCTTTTAAAAGGTATCAACATTTTTGTCATTGGTGATGGCAAAGGAAAGGTCAAATTAAAGTTCAGTCTGGCAGGAGATGACAATTTTTATGATTGACAGAGGAAAAACTGTGCAAAGATACACATCCAACAAAACCATCTGCTTAAAGTCCTGAAGCTGATACGCCTTTAAGACCAGCATTAAATATGACAAGAGGTGCCATATTTAAGAGATGCAATTTTCATTTCAAGTTAGCAGTGAAGGTTTATGTATCTAAGCTGTAACAGGGGAGAAGAGAAGATGACTTTCTTTGAACATGGAGTCTGAGGATTGTCGTAGCTGGCTGAAGAACTAACTGTATTAACTTAAACCTTTTCAGATAAATTTATCCTATTACAAATTTCTAAAGTATGGACATTCAAATTCTCAATAAAAGTACTTGCTTTTTTCCTGGGCCACAATCAATTCAATACCTGCAGATAAGTATGGATCATACTTTACATCAAAATGGTTTCACAAAGAGATTGCTTGCTCAGTATTTGTTTTTATTACAGCCCCATATAGTACATTAGTCCTCTGTGCCCCTCCTGATCTGCAAGCAAAAGAACCATAGAAAAGAACTTCACAAAACATAAAATAAATGCACACCCAAACATGTTCTCTTTAATGAGTGCAGTGACAGGGATTTGGATCAAAGCAAATTTATTTCTTATGGTGAATTCATAGGCTGGCAGCACAAAGCCTCCCTGAATGCAGCTTAGGCACCCCTGTTGCACTACGATACAAATTCAGGCTGGAATCCAAAACTGTGATTTGTGGGGAGCATATTTTATTTTGACAACTCAGTGTTACTTTGTTTCCACATAATCAGCCCTTTTCATTATAACACCCTGGCCTCCAATAACAGTGACAAAAAAGAAATACATTTTCAAATGAAAATGGGTGAACTGGGTAATGATTATGAGAGAGAGAAAAAACATTATTTGTTATGATCACCTAATGCAATCAAATCTTGACATACAGCATTGTTGGAGAAGCTGGGTTAGGACAACATGGGCAAGAAGGAAAGACAATTATTCATGTTTTTGAATAAACCTAATAAGGCAACGCATCCCTCAAGGACAAATTGGCCAATCACTCTATAAATATATATATATACATATATATGTACACATATATGCAGACAGAAAGATCATAATCAAAACAATAAATATCTTCACAATAAAAGATCAGTTTTAAAGACTTATTTGGACTGGTAGATAAAGAACAAAGAATTTGATCCTATGGCAGGAAACTACTACAATCCCTCTCTTAAATACTGTGGGGATTTTAAATTTTGAGCCTAAAAGAGAATATATTCAGCTGATTTTTTTTGCCTGATCTAAGAGTTCAAACATCAGAAATGTAAAAATAAATAAAATAAATCGGTAACTGAAAATATACCCATGAAATCTGGTTCAAACCTGAAATGCAGCTGGCCCATATTCTACAGATATGTGTTCAAAGACATGCATTATAATAACTGGCTTATATTAACCAAGTCTGTAAGAAAGAAAGACATTTCCAAGAAAATGTCTTAGGGAGGTTTGGGGGTGTGGATGGGCAGTTGTATAGTTCCTCTGACTGTAGAGTAGTTATCTGTTTGGCTTCATTTCACAAAATCTTCAAAAGTCTCCAAATCATGACCCACTTCATTGCTTTTTTGTTTGTTTGTTTTGGTTTACTGGAACTACGATTCATTTTGACCAAACCTATTTTATTTCTACCTCTTAAGGGCTACATCTACATGAGAAGCCTCTGTCGACAGAAGTCCCTGTCGGAAGGGATTTTACAGCAAAACTTCTGTTGACAGATTGCACCTACACATAAAAGTAGACTAAAAGAGCAACCTGCTCTGTCAACAGAGAGCAGCCAGACTGTCCAGCCCTCTTTCAGCAGGATGGCTGATTGGACGCTCTGCAAACAGAGCTTCCTGGTGAACCAGAAGCCCTGTCTGTCAACAAAAGGGCCCCAGATGCATGGCTGCTTTTTTTACCAGAAACTGTTGAGAAAGGCATAATACCTGAATTCGGAGAGGTATAATGGTGCCGGCAGATGTGCCAGCTTTTGTTGACAAACTGTTGACAAAGCGCATTTTGCATGTAGATGCTCTGCAGTTTTTCCCAACAAAAGGCTAGTTGAGCCAGGAAAAGCCTGTCTTGCACACATAGCCAAAGAGTGTAGGACATACCTTAGAGTTGTTCTGACTTCAGTCAATGCATGTGGCCCTATACCAGAGATTGTAATGCAACAAACTACATTAATTCTTGGTATAACCACTAACTTCAGTGGATTTACTGGCAATGTATTTAACATATTGTATCATGGTTATAAGAACATAAGAACATAAGAATGGCCATACTGGGTCAGACCAAAGGTCCATCAAGCCCAGCATCCCATCTGCCGACGGTGGCCAATGCCAGGTGCCCCAGAGAAGGAGAACAGAAGACAAGTGATTTATCTCCTGCCATCCATCTCCTGCCCTTGTTATGAAGGCTAGGGCACCATACTTTATCCCTGGCTAATAGCCATTTATGGACCTGACCTGCAAAAATTTATCAAGCTCTTTTTTAAACCCTAATAGAGTCCTGGCCTTCACAGCCTCCTCGGGCAAGGAGTTCCACAGGTTGACTGTGCGCTGTGTGAAGAAAAATTTCCTTTTATTAGTTTTGAACCTACTACCCATCAATTTCATTTGGTGTCCCCTAGTTCTTGTATTATGGGAAAAGGTAAATAATTTTTCTATATTCACTTTCTCCACACCATTCATGATTTTATATACCTCTATCATATCGCCCCTCAATCGCCTCTTTTCCAAACTGAAAAGTCCCAGTCTCTCTAGCCTCTCCCCATATGGGACCCTTTCCAAGCCCCTAATCATCTTAGTCGCCCTTTTCTGAACCTTTTCTAATGCCAATATATCTTTTTTGAGGTGAGGAGACCACATCTGCACGCAGTACTCGAGATGTGGGCGTACCATAGTTTTATATAGGGGAAGTATGATATCTTTTGTCTTATTATCGATCCCTTTTTTAATAATTCCTAACATCCTATTTGCCTTACTAACTGCCGCTGCACACTGCGTGGATGTCTTCAGAGAACTATCCACTATAACTCCAAGATCCCTTTCCTGATCTGTCGTAGCTAAATTTGACCCCATCATGTAGTACGTGTAATTTGGGTTATTTTTTCCAACATGCATTACCTTACACTTACCCACATTAAATTTCATTTGCCATTTTGCTGCCCAATCACTCAGTTTGCTGAGATCTCCTTGTAGTTCTTCACAATCCCTTTTGCTTTTGACTGTCCTGAACAACTTGGTGTCATCTGCACTTTGCCACCTCACTGCTTACCTCATTTTCTAGATCATTGATGAACAAGTTGAACAGGATCGGTCCCAGGACTGAGCCCTGGGGAACACCACTAGTTACCCCCCTCCATTGTGAAAATTTACCATTTATTCCAACCCTTTGTTTTCTGTCTTTTAACCAATTTCCGATCCATGAAAGGACCTTTCCTCCTATCCCATGACCACCTAATTTACATAAAAGCCTTTGGTGTGGGACCGTGTCAAAGGCTTTCTGGAAATCTAGGTATATTATGTCCACTGGGTGCCCCTTGTCCGCATGTTTATTAACCCCTTCAAAGAATTCTAATAGATTAGACAGACACGACTTCCCTCTGCAGAAACCATGCTGACTTTTGCCCAACAATTCGTGCTCTTCTATGTGCCTTGCAATTTTACTCTTTACTAGTGTTTCTACTAATTTACCTGGTACTGATGTTAAACTTATCGGTCTATAATTGCCAGGATCTCCTCTAGAGCCTTTTTTAAATATTGGTGTTACATTGGCCGTCTTCCAGTCATTTGGTACCAAAGTGGATTTAAAGGATAGGTTACAAACCACTGTTAATAACTCCGCAATTTCACATTTGAGTTCTTTCAGAACCCTTGGGTGAATGCCATCTGGTCCTGGAGACTTGTTACTATTCAGCTTATCAATTAATTCCAAAACCTCCTCTAATGTCACTTCAATCTGAGTGAGTTCCTCAGATTTGTCGCCTAAAAAGGCTGGCTCAGATTTAGGAACCTCTGTAACATCTTCAGCCGTGAAGACTGAAGCAAAGAAATCATTTAATCGCTCCGCAATGGCACTGTCTTCCTTGATCGCTCCTTTTATATCTTTATCATCCAAGGGCCCCACTGCTTTTTTAGCAGGCTTCCTGCTTCTAATGTATTTAAAAAACATTTTACTATTGTTTTTTGAATTTTTGGCTAGCTGTTCCTCAAACTCTTTTTTGGCTTTTCTTACTACATTATGACAGTTAATTTGGGAGTGTTTGGGAGTGTTAAGTTGGGAGTCCTTTTCTTGTATGATTTACTCTTAGGGGAATTTTGTGCCAAAAAAATTAAAATTTCTGAGCACAATATTTTCAAATTCTGCAAATGTTGTTTGTCAAAATTACACTGCATTATCATGCCAATTGCAATTATCTTGGTGATTTACTTCAAAATACCACCAGCAAGTATGTCTGTTCTAATACACAAAAAATTTCCCCAGGAGTAGAGAGTTTAAAACAAAACAAAAAAAAAACCCACCCTATAACAACCCAGTTCCTGTTTCTCTGTCCCATTCACCAGAGTAAAGGCAAGGGACCAGACAATCATGCCACCTGCCCCATGAGCTCAGCCATTCCTCCCTCCACCCAGCCCAGACACTTATTCTCCATACCCCTCAGAAGCCACCCCCCTTCAGCTCAGAAACTCACACCCTCTACACCCAACAGCACAGAGATCCAGAGGGAGAGAGAGGCTGATGATGAGTCTCAGGACTGCAAGAAGTTTCCTGTACACTGCCACCACCTTCCTTTAGGGAGTGCTGGGAACCTTCCCCATTGCCCCAGCCTTGTCTTCTATTTTCACCCCAAGTGGCAGCCAACATCTCTGCAACCCATTGCTGTTGCGGTGGGAGGGGAGGAAATTCGCACAGCATTCATGTATGCAAAATTCTGCAATTGTGCAGTGGTCCAAAATCCCCCCAGGAGTAATAATTATTGTTGATAAAGGTTGCACTACCAGAAGCCAGTTAGAAATGGATTAGGTGGGACACGTGAATTTTGACAAGTAATTAGGAGATAAAAATTACACAACAAAAATTTTTACCATAAATAGCCTATTTGGAAATGAAGCATCTCCAGTTCTCAGAGGCATCATTGTTTTACAAAAAGTTTAATTAACTACAATTATTTAGGAACAAGCAAAAATGAGCCTGTAAGATGTCAAGATGCTTGTATAACAACTTCAATGATCTTAGATAAATAATAAAATGAAATAAATAATATATATATATTTGTGATTGTGTGTGTATTTCTCTGTGTAAAACATGCAGTCAGGTAAGATCTGTAGGTTATGCACATCATGTCAAATCTTCAGCTGGTGTAAATCAGCATAGCTTTATGTGAGTTTCTGTCCCATCATCTTCATGTCTGATCAAATGAAATCTAAAAGGGATCTAAACCAGTAAATAAACAAGACTATAAAAGCCTGAGTCTGCCTGGGGAAAATTAGAGGACAAGTAAATGAGTCAAATATATGGTGTCAAGACTGAAAGAAAATACAAGTTACCTCAAGTATAACTAAGGGTTTGTCTACATGGGGACACTCAGAAAAATTAATCCAAATTCATGAAAAATATGAAGTAAAATGGATAACTTAAGCTACATTAAATCCTTGTGAGAATATTCATATATTTATTTAACTTTATTTATTTCATAGTGACAGAGAGGCAGCCGTGTTGGTCCGTACTCCAACAAAACAAAGCAGCAGAAATATAGCACTTTAAAGACTAACAAAATGATTTATTTGGTAATGAGCTTGCATGGAACAGACCCACTGAGTTTATTTCACTCAGCAAAGCTGAATTAAGGCCATGAAAAGTATTGTTCAACTTATTTCATATCTGACATCATTAAAATGTTACTTATGTTCTCTAAGGACCTTGCACCAGATTTTCAAAGGTATGTAAAGATGCAAAAGGATGCCTAATATGATTTTTTTTCAAAGCACCTGAGTGGATGTTTAAGAGCTATTGATTTCAAAATGCCAGTGGACACCTATCTGTATCTTTAAACACCTTTGAAAATCTGGTCCTTTGTGTCTTGTGTGGGAAATGTACACAGGGCCATCCCACACGTCTAAGACAAAGGCTACGTCTATACTGCCACATAAATTCAATTTTATTAAATTTGATTTTATAACTCTGGGTTTGATGAATTTAATTTTGAGTATCCTCACTTCCCACAAAATCCACACAAAGTCGAGTTAGTGCTGCCACACTAGAGTGGCCAAACATCGACTGTTGCAGCAGTGCATTGAGGGAACCTATCCCACAGTTCCCTCGGCCCTGCATTCTGCGCACTTTTGCACCCCTCAAAGCTGGCAGTGCTCACTCTGCTGCCTGGTTCCTGGGTCCCCGCAGCTTGGGGGAGCTGGGAAATTGACCAATGCTGATGCACGTGGCTTGTGGGAGCTAAAAGCCAGGTGCACCAGGAAGCCAGGTGCTGCACTGGTCAGTTTCCCAGCTCTCATGAGTGGCAGGGAGCCAGAAGACAGGGGCAGCAGCACCATCAGTATCCCAGCTCCCTGCCACTTGCAGGACCTGGAAAACGGACTAGGGCTGCTGCGCTGGTCAGTTTCCTAGCTCCCATGAATGGCGGGGAGACGGCAGACAGGTGCAGCGGCACCAGTCAGCCTCTGGAGGCTAATGAATTCAATTCAAAGACATGGCAATTCCACACTAGCCTTCATTTGAACTGTTAAATTCGAACTTGACTCTATACCCACCCATTCTGACTATATTATCATATCGATATTACTGCTTCCTAAATGGAGCTAATGGTATCTACAGTGAAGCCAGTCACTTGGTACAACAGAACTAACTGCCTTAAATTCAAATTTATCTTGTAGTGTAGATATAGCCAAAAAGTGTGCTTGAATTTTATCTGATTTGAAAAGAACTTTGAAGACACTTTTAACCCTGCCACACTTAGTTCTCTGGAAGTCTTCCTTTAAAAATACAGGTTTTTTTCATTCTCTCATAAAAGACATATTACATTTTTGTGCACATTATAGAGTTTTCATACAACAGGTTTGCCAGATGTCAGATGCTGTTCTACAACTACACAAGGATTGTATGCATTCAGCCCCTTTCCAGCTATGTTAGCTTAAGATTTCATAGCCAATGACAAGTTTTATATAAACACAAAATATGATTTTCACAGGTTTAATGCACCAGAACTCAACTGACTCTCCATAACATCCTCTGTAGTGATTTTTTCATTACTTTGTTTTATATTTTCAATCACACTCTAGTGAAGGGGCTGGGGGAAGCTGTAATTAATGAAATTGACTGAAAGCTCACAACAACACAAAACTGCAATTTATTTCAATTGTCAAATAGTCAGTGAAGTAAAATGTATATGACAATAATTAGGGTCAGAGCACACAGCTCGTACATGAGTAGTCCTGAGCATAGTCCTGTGTTATACAGTTTCACTACCCATGAAGGCAAGGCTATGTCTAGACTGCACGCTTTTGTCGGGAGACTGGAGGTCCCTCAACAGAAGTTTGCTACATCGGGCACATTCTGTCAACATCCCTGTCTTCCTCGTTCCATGAGGAAGAAAGGATGTTTCGGCAGAGGGAACTTTCCCAACATTTGGCACCTTGTGGACAGGCCAAATGTTGGGAAAGCCTCTCCCAAGAGAACTGTAGGCAAAAGATAAACAAATGCATCGCACAACTTGAGTATCTTTTGCCAACAGCTCTCAGCAATGCAGAATTGCACCTTAAAAAAACAAAACTGACACAGATGAGATACTAATGAGAAATACCTGATAATTTCACCTTTTCCTGTCCACTTATCTACAGTAAAATTGACACTGAGACTGCAATCATGAAACTATTTCAAACACAGATGAACTTTGCAGCTAAGGCACTGCACTGGGACAGCAGGACTTAATTCCCAGCTCTGCTGCAGACGTCCTTTGTGGTGCACTTCTTCTTTCTGTGCATCAGTTCCCATCTGTCAAATGAGCCCGATTCTGCCTACATGCTGGCAGAACCCCCTGGACTTATTTGGAGGTGCTCCAGATTTACACTGGTTTATTGTTGAGCAGAAGCAGCCCAACATACTACTGTCTGCAAAAAAATGTGTGAGAATATACTGTGAAGTGAAAATGCATGTTTTCATGTCAGAAGTGTGTAGTTGTGCATGCAGAGGGATACCTAAAAAGGACGTGTGTGTGTGTGTGTGTGTCCAATTTGCCCTTACAAAGTGTTGTTTGCCCACACAATCTGTGTTTTGAAAATACAGTGGGTGTACTGTTTTTCAGGAGTAGTTCAGGCATCTGTATTAGGAAATTGGCAATCAATATAACAAGTAATATAATAGACATACTAAAAATGATTGTTGGAAAGACATTCTTAAGTAATCTAGGGATTTTGTCCCAAAAAATACGCCAGTGAGGTACACTGGATGCTAAATAAAAGTGCATTCCATCCTATATCTGCTCCTGATGAAAAATCTTTCTAAAGGTGATGGTATTATGATGCAATGAAGTAGCAAAAGAGTCAATGTGCAAAGTATCAACATTTTCATTCTTAACATCTATATTATAAAAAGAAAGTGGAATACTGTACCCTTAACAGAAAAAAAAATGTATTGGCGCTATTTTGTGAAGTTCGGTCTATACAGAAGTCCACAATTTTCCTATTTTCCATTTGAAAAATGCTTCATTTTTATTTTACACATATTAGTAATGACAGTTCTGGATCCCTCTATTATTGAAGGATTTGTTGGAGTCCTCAGAGGTACATTTTCAGCTCTCTCACTCAGGGAATGTATAGACTTAGGATTGTTAAATCTTAGCACATATATATATATGCATATTTTTTTGGCTTTTAATGTAAGAAAAAGAAAAGAACCAAATAACCAACTCTCCGAAGTGTGTGGGAGAGGGGAGAGACAATCCGCAAACAAAGAAATAAAAACTGAATACAGACCTCTATTTGTTTGCTGTTGTGTTTTTGATTTGCTTCTGCACCTTAGATTGTAAAGCATTTGGGACAGAGACAAAGGGAAAAATTTCAAACATAGACGCCTAAAGCTAAACTTCTAAATTAATAATTAGATTCTTAAATAAAAGTGATAAAAGTTAAATAAAAGTTATCAGGGTGTGCAGAATTTTAGTCATTTTCTTGTATATGTCTGGAAAACACCTCACACGTTAGTGATGCTGTATAAATAACTCTGCATGTTTATACTTGCTAATGCAGGGGGCAGCAACGTGTGACTCCAGAGCCGCATGCAGCTGTTTAAGGAGCCACTTGCAGCTCCGAGCGCTGCTGCCGCTGACTCTTCTTGTGGCTCTGGAGGCTGCCACCGCTTAAACAAAAAAACTAAATTCAGCTACCCGCTGTTAAACCAACTGAATTCAGTTGTTTTGTATAAGCAGTGGCAGCCTGAGGAGCTGCTGAACAGTCAGCTGAGGCAAGGAATCCCAGATAAGAGCCATGGCAGGGCAGGGAGTCCCAGAAGAGAAAGCCGGCAGGGCAAGAAGCTGCCAGCTCTGCATGTGGGGGAAGTCTAAGCCCGCAGGACAGCTGAGGGGATGGGAGGCTGAGACTGCCCCTTCTGGAGCCATGCAGTGATGCTGAGAAGGAGGAGATGGCGGGAGCAGTCGGGAGATGGGGAGGCGATGGCCATGGAGGAGCACTGGCAGATCTCATCGTGAGGCAAGTTAATCCTAAATCTGGAGGGCACGGTTTGGGGCTCAGACAGGTTAATCCCGAGCTTGGGGGGCGGTTGGGCTGAGAGAGATAAAGCCTGGGGATGGGGGGGCGGGTTTGTGGCATGGGTGTAAAGCTTGGAAATAGGGGGAAGACCTGCAGGATGAAGCAGGTAAAGCCTGGAGATGGGGATAACAACTTTCTAACTGGAACAAATGATTGTGTATGCATTGTTCTCAAGATAAAGATGACAAAAAGCACAGTTTGATGTTATTTATTGAGGACTGTCTCATATTCACATGCATTGCAGCTCTCAAAGTATTGATTTCGTAACTGAATTTGAAAAAAATGGCTTTTCTCACTGGTTTAGTTGCAGACCCCTATCCTAATGGTTTAGGCCTGTTTTAATCATTGCACTTTATTCATTCACTTTCTTTCTTTCTTTCATAAACCAGAACTACATCAAAGCACACTTAGGTTTACAACATCCAGATATAATAACCTTACACCAATTCTGTAAACCAGTTAAACATAAATAGCACTAAATGTAAAGTTAAGCAGATCCTTAAATGGTTACTGCTTCAGTGCTTCTATTCCACAAATAGTTAAACACAGCAGTCTTCATCATTTCTGTATACTGACCAAATAAAACAACTCTGGTATTTACAGCCCAATATTATATTTGAGTAGCTTTTCCAAAGAAAAACATTACAAGAATTTTCAAACAGTGAAACATACAGTATCATATCTCATGAATCCTTGCTATGAGCCCCATCAATCTTTCCAGTCCTATTTCCAAAATTACTCTTTTCTGGCAGAAGCTCATACACTACAAATTTCAGGCAGATTGGCCAAATTAAGTGGTATCAGAATCAGGCTTAAAAGGATAATAGGGTCACGTCCTTCATAACTGCTTCACTAGCAAGCTCCACAGGCCCCATCCTTGGGATCTGTACAGTTGGCTTAAATGGCCACATCTACCCAAGAAAAGGCAGAAATATTGATTGACTATGTTGTATAAAGGTGTTTATAGCTTGATACCAGCATGTTTAATGTTCACTTTTTTTGCAACTCAGGTAAGCCCTTTGCTCAAATTAGTCTATTAACTTCAAAGTGCCTCAAGCTAAAATTGACAAGAGGAGGCCAGTTTTGGGGGGTGTTTAACCCAAAAACAGATGGAGTGAGCATGATTAACACAAACAGTCTGATTTTAAACATCCACAGTGTGAAAAGACCTAAATATCCATGTTGAATCTCCTCTTATTTTAACCAGTTTCACTCTGATTACTTCGTGAAATTACCCAGATTTAAACCAGTGTTAAAGGAGACTCAAGCTCATTGATTACTATTTGAGGCTATGTATATACTTGGAGGTAGGGTGTAATTAGCAGCTCAAGCAAACACATCCACATTAGCTCTCATCAAGCTAAATAAGTAGCATAACTGGGATAGCATGGGCAAGGGTAAGTAGCATGGGAGACTCACCCCATTTCAAGGCTACTGGAGCCTGTGGGTTCTTATGCATGGCACCAAGCTGTGCCTCTGCTCACTAATGCCCATGCTCTTGAGGTTATGTGGCTATTTTTAGACTGCCAGCCCAATGAGAACAAGCCCCAGTATGAATACAAAAATTGGGAATCACAACCCTCCCTCCAGGTGTATCAGCGTAGGCTTAGAATGGGTCCCTGGCATTACATTTTATACTTGTGTAAGGGGATTGTTATCATCTTCCTAAAGCTCAGTGTTTTGGTTTTTTGGTTTTGGCTGACTAGCCTCAGTACCAAAAGAAAGGGTAGGGTCCCTGAGAAATCAGGACCCCAAGACTGACAATTCCCAGGAACAAAGGGAAGAGGCCAACACCTTGGTTTGGCCTGACTGACAGAATAGGCAGACCAATGGGGGAGTCAGGAGGCCCGGGGTGTCCCATCCTCTGTGTGAGCGGGATCTGTCTGGGTCAGTCTGAGTGGGGCCAACCTAAAGTGACAAGATGTGCCTGAGTTCAGCTGGAAGCAGAGCCATGCCAGCCAGATAGCCAGAGACAGCTCAGCAGCAGAGCCATGCTGAAGGCAGAGCTGCAGCCAGAGACTCTGAGATGCAGCTCAGAGAACAGACTCTGAAACGCAGAGCAGAGGGTAGATCCTCACTGGTAGTGTGGCTACATCCACAGAGCCAGAGGGGCCAGAGAAGCAGCCCAGGTGGTAGAGGCAATGCAGCTGAGAGTAGAGCTGGAGCCACCCTGGGTACAGACCCAGCACAAGTGGACACCACCAGCCAAGAGGCCTTGTAGGCCAGACTAGAGAGGAGCTGATGGTATGGAGAAGGGTTCTGCTACCCAGAGCAAGTGTCTGACTTACAGCATAGCCAGGCCCTGGGAAGGAGGCCTGGTACCTGCCAGGAGCAGACTGTGACCTGTCCTGATATTCCAAAGACTGCTTGTGAGGTCTCTGTGTCATAGAGTGGGGTGATGTGTTTTCCCTTTAACTTTTTCCATTGGTCCCTATCCTTTTTTAAACATTGATTTTAATAAAGTGTATTTGAATTGAACTGTAGGTAATCATCAGTGGGTCAGGGAAGCACTCCATGTGAACAGAGGACCCCAGAGTGGGGATACCCTGTCCACTGCCCTAGGTGACCACACAAGGTTGGGGTTTGAGCCCCCAGGAATCCTGGGCCAAGCCTTGATGGGGTTCCATGGACTCTCACACACACGGGAGTGGAAGGGGAGCCATCAAGGTCAGGGAGGCCTCTGGGTAAGGGAAGAGGAAGAGGGGACTCAGATCTTTTTGCTAGCCCATTTCCCCAGAGTAGTGTAGAAGCCAGGAAAGTGCCCCTCAATAGCAGGACATCCTCCGGCTTACACTTGCAATGTACTGTTATACTGAGATTAGAGCAGGTCAGGAGAAAGGCTGTATGCTTGTCATCCCTTTAGGAGCACATTTCATGTGACTATGTCAGCGTCAAATATTTCAGATAAGCAGAACACAGCAATTAGTCTTCCAGCCAAGGGGGACTGCATGGGGTTCCTTTCAAAACTCATCAGCACTGCTTTGTAAGCTGCTAACGGGGCCATTCCTCCACACTGCTCTTGTTACTTTAATGTATAATAGTAATTATCTTCCCCACAGGGATACTTAATCAAGCAGAAAGTCTTAGTGGACCCCTAAGTATAGTCCATAATTACCTATACCTGTTCAAGATTAGCTCTCCACAATAAAGTAATAGCACAAATCTCTAGCTTGATAATTGTTTGGCTTTAATCGAGGGGAAAAATACTTATTAAATACCAAAGGAAAGAGGAAAAATGACTTACAGAGGTCAGAGGGAGTAACAGAATGCAATTAAAGCAAGGACAAGTTTTGGCTGAATATCTAGAGGATAAATTGCTATTGTGATATCTATTGACTCAGGAACAACCTCCCAAAATAAGTGGGCACTAGAAGCTCTATAACTTGGGAAATTTAAATTTGGACTAAACAAAGCCCTAGAAAGTAAATCAATGTAAAAAGCTGCTCTGTATTGGAAGGAAGGCAAAATTTGGTGGTTTTGGGATATGGTCCAATATCCACAGAAATCAATGGAAAGAATTCCTTAAGCTTTAGATCAAACCCCAGAAAGCACAGTATGCAATTTGTGCTGGCAAGGTACGTGTGTCCACACTGCATACATGATGTTAGCCACGGATACAAAACATGCAGATGTCTCAGCTGCCAGGCCCACTTTGGGCATCTTAGATAAAACCCTGGTTTGGTTCCATTTAAGTTTTGTCTTCCATGTAATGGTCTCAATCCAATACACCCATTCCACATTGTATATTTTTCAATACACTCTATCTGGGAAATTCAAAGGCACCTAAAGGATTTTACTATCCTGGGCTCCTTTAAAAATTCCAGTCCCAACATATTCCAGAGTTGCAGCCTCCTCCTTTCTAAAATGAATGGTTGGATCAAAGAATCACATAACTTGCAAATACCAGAAGACCACTCTGGTAAAAGTGGTAAGCTATATTTAATAGGAGACATTGCCAAAATGTAGACCTTTAATTACTAGGAATGGACACTTGTTTTATACGTCTTACAAAGAGGGATTCAACATTTAGGTTTAAATTTGAATATCAGGTTGACTTCCTGCTTAGAAGAGTACAATTCTAGTTACATTGAAATTACACTGCAGCTACTTTATTCTGTTTGACACAGGCATTTACCAAGAAATCAAGCTCACAGAAGCTACGTCTACACATGAATGCTACATCGAAATAGCTTATTTCGATGTAGCGACATCAAAATAAGCTATTTCGATGAATAACGTCTACATGTCCTCCAGGGCTGGTGTCGTCGACGTTCAACATCGACGTTGGGCAGCACCACATCGAAGTAGGTGCTGCAGGGGAGCGTCTACACACCAAAGCGGCCCACATCGAAATAAGGGTGCCAGGAACAGCTGCAGACAGGGTCACAGGGCGGACTCAACAGCAAGCTGCTCCTTTAAAGGGCCCCTCCCAGACACACTTGCACTAAACAGCACAAGAGCCACAGAGCCGACAACTGGTTGCAGACCCTGTGCATGCAGCATGGATCCCCAGCTGCAGCAGCAGCAGCCAGAAGCCTGGGCTAAGGGCTGCTGCACACGGTGACCATAGAGCCCCACAGGGGCTGGAGAGAGCATCTCTCAACCCCTCAGCTGATGGCCGTCATGGCGGACCCCGCTATTTCGATGTTGCGGGACGCGGATTGGCTACACGTGCCCTACTTCGAAGTTCAACATCGAAGTAGGGCGCTATTCCCATCTCCTCATGAGGATAGCGACTTCGACGTCTCGCCGCCTTATGTCGATTTCAACTTCGAAATAGCGCTCACCACGTGTAGACATGGCGGGCGCTATTTCGAAGTTGGCGTGGCTACTTGGAAGTAGCCGGCACGTGTAGACGCGGCTAGAAACAGGCTATATTCACCTGTATCCTCTGGTGACCTGAGGCAGCTGTCCAGACAGGTTAAAAGAGCCTCTGGGTGCTTTGTATCACCAAAGCAGAACAAAGCAAACAAATGACACCAATAAATCTGGCCCATAGTATTCTATAAAGCTTCTCACACAAATAATGTAATTAAAAATTCGTTAGACTTAAATACTTAAACGGATGCCTTCATGGCAAGAATCTCAGAGCCCTTCGCAAATGTGACAAATTTTAGCCTCACAACATTCCTAGAAGATAGAAGATAAATTCCTCCTTAAAATTCATAACCCTTAGGCTTTGATTTTTAAACAAGCAATTCCTTCTCAGCTGGAATGTTTTTTTTTTACAATTGTTTACTAAAATTCAGATGTAACATGAATAATTAAAAAATGGAATGTGAAGAAAATCCTTATGATAGTTACATTTACTACCTGCAGGAAGAAACGTGTGCCTGTTGTGGGATTTGAGCTGCACATATTTCTGTTTTATATAACAATATTTTTGGTTTGTTTTTTTCCTTTTTAGTGGGTTCAGTCATGGTTTCTGGTGGCGATAATGAGGAAGTATTTCCTGATCTGTAGCTGTTTTGGGAGTCACTTTTCCTGAGGAGAGTCTGAGTGTGGTATTAGCAAGAGTTATTGACTGATCCAAGAAAGCACTTTTGAAGCCATCCAATTCTCCAGTCTATCATCTATAACAAAATGATTACTACGTATTACTTTTTGTGCCACTGAATTGTTCACGTGAGGTTTGAAAACACTGGGTCTTATCTCCAAGCATGTACTCCAAGGTCAGGGTATGATGTCCCGTTCTCTTGCTGAACTGAGATTAGCTCATTGTCTTCCTTCCTGAAAGGGCTATAAAAGTTATGACCTTGAACTTGTAAATTTTTAGAAAGCATGTAGGCAATACAATTGCAAGTGTAATATTTCTTGATTGCATCAGAACTCCCCTTACTTCAAATTAAAACTATTTATGGTAGTCAGACCAAATGTCATCATGTTTCTGTGCTGCAACCACTAGATAGTGCTTTTTTTTAATACTTAAATGTGTGTCTGTTTATAAAGAATGTCAGTCAGCCATCTCCAATTGTAGTGAAGGACAGAAGAAGCCTCAATGAACAGATGACAGTCAGAGCTACTGTCCTGGCCCTTAGCAGGTGTTAGGGTTTCCATATCAGAATATCACTGCTTCTCATTTTGTCTCACCTCCTGGGATGGGTTTGGAGAGGGGCATCACGTGCTAAACTAAAGCACCTCAGAGTTGGTAAATAAGGTTTCCTTCTTTTAACTTGACACTTGCAATTTGCACAATGATTCTGTCTGGGTAACTTCCTCAGAATGATTCCCTACTGATTATTTCATGGTATGGATGGAGGGATGTCTGGTGAGTAGAACATGGGAATGGATGTCCAGAGATCGGAGTTCTGCTCATAACCTGTGTCGTTTTGTGACCTTGGGCAACTTTACTTCTCAGGTCTGCATTTGAGACATCTATGGATTATAATTAATAATATTTACCCCACAAGGATGTTACAGGGATTAATTAATTACATTTATAAAGTACTTAGAAAATCTCAAATGATCCACCTTTACAAATCCACCTTTGTATTTCTAAGTTCTCCCATACCTTGGTGGTTAAGAAGCCTGCCATTTTGCTATCTGTGTCCAAAGTGGTGTTAGCTTATTTGTTTAGGTACAGTTCACTAGTACAAAGAGCAAGATACTGTTTTCCTTTTAACAGAGAAAATAATAAATAAACATCTGCAAAGTGTTTATGGCCACATCTACACTACAGCAATCTTTCGAAAGATGATCTTCCAGAAGATCTCTTCTGAAAAAGTTTCTTTCAAAAGAGTGTGTCCACACACAAACAAAGCAGTCTGAAAGATCGATCTGCTCTTTCGATAGAGAGCGTCCACATAGCCCCCTGCTCTTTTGAAAGTACGGGCCACAGATCGAAAAATCCATCATCATGAGGACTGCTCTTTTGAAAAATGGGAGGTACAGTGTCTACACATGCTTTTTTTCCAAAGAAGCTTCAGAAAGGAGGTGCTCTTCCTGATCCGGGAGCGGAAGAGGGCTGCCTGAAGAAGAGCTTCAGTCTTTCGATTTGGGATTGATAAAGCCCATTTTGTGTGTGGGTGCACTGGGAGTACTTTTGAAAAAGGGCTGGATTTTCCAAAAGAACTTGCTAGTGTAGACGTGGCCTATGTGTGTACAAAAAGAATAAAGTTCAGTCCCCTTTCCCCCTCCTGCCACAAAAAATGAAAGCAACCTACTTGTTCCAGCTGCATACCATCATCCTTAGATTAACCATCTCCTGAAGGACATATATGGTCCTAATTTGCTGAGAGCATCAGAGACTCAAGAATTGTTGCTGACGTTGAGGTTCTCGCAACCAGGTGTAGCTTGTTATGACCTAGCAGTCAAAAGACCCCTCCTAAGATTGACAACCCTGGAACAAAGATTTGTACATATACCCTTGAAATTCTGGAAAGTTTTAACACATTTATCCTGTGCTAGGAAAGTGAGGTTTGTCTTCTGATACTTGTACACTCATTAACAGTGAATGAATAGCTAGGCTTCACTAGTATGGGGGCTCATGTGTATTCAGTTAATATACTATTCTGTCAAATTACCTAATACAAATACCAACATACTATGACTTCCGTCAGGTTTGAGGTGTGGGGAGTTCAGGTTGCAAATATAAAGGCTTCCTTGTACTACTGAAATTTTGGAAAAATCAAGTCAATGCTTCAGCACAATAAGATGTTATGTGATGACCTATCACACTACAAACAGGTCTATTATCAGATATGTTATCCAGCAGAAGAGATAAAAATACACACGAGCTACCTACTACATCATAATGAGTGATATGACTAATTGTCATGGAAGTTGAGTTTTCCGTTTGCTAACTGTATTTTCTCTGTCTTTTTGTTTTCCTCTCTTTTCTTCCTTTGCAATTGTCGAGGAAGCATCTGTGTGCACCATTAAACAAATGTTACACATTAAAACCCATTGCTGTCTGCCAGAAAGAAAAATGGCATCTTATTTTAAAACAATATGTAATTGTTATTGCTGTCTTGCTGCAAGTTACACCCTTGCAAATGATGGGAGCTTATTTAGCAGCAGGTGACACTGAGAGAGACCAGTACCACTAAAACCAGAAAAGTAATTGCTTTATCATTGGGAAGTACAATTATTTCAAACAACAGACTCCTTTTCCTTGAAATATTGAGGCCTTTGTTTTCCTACTTCTGACAGTTACGTTTCTTTCATCACCACTTTCAGAGTAAAATATTTAAGCTATTGTACAATAATAATATTTCAAAGTATCTTCTATCTCCAAAATGTAGTGAAGGAATTTTTAATATACTCAGTTGTATTGCTACGAAGATTGTGTTTCTCCTTGACAAAAATGAAAAGACAAGTTCTTGTCATAAAGTACTCTGTTTCTTTTAAGGCCTAATTGACTCTATGTAAGTTAGACGAAGTCTAAGATTGTGGAACTTACTGCCTTTCTTGACCCCATCAGCACAGGCCCTGATCTTAAAGTGAGATACACAAAGACATGGGTGCACAGAGCCCTAACTGAACTCAAGGGAGCTTCACCCCAGCTATAGAGCTTGTTGGAAACTGAACAAGTTTTATCACCTCGGTGATGTGATTTATTTTCAAAAATGTGTCGTTGACCATACATACTGACTAGAAACTTGCAAAGTGACTGCTGGCTTTTCTGTAGGGGGCACAGAAAAGGTTACTATCTTTCATTCAACTGGGTGTTGGTGGCAGACATTTTCAAAAAGGAGAGGGCTTTATAGTCTAGATTAGTTATTACAAGACATTCTTGGCCAGGACACACAGGCCAAACAGACATAGGAATGGAATTGAGTGACAGGCTGCATTTTTATTAAATGTTACTCTATAGAATGATGCCCTCTGCCTCATCTCTCCATGCCAAGCATGTTAAACCGGCAAGAGGCATTGTGGAACTACCTCTTATCCCCAAACCCTACATGCCAAATTCTCAGATCTAGATGCATTAGCTCCTTCGTTTCCATGTTCCAACTATGATAATTGGCTACGTCTATCCTAAAGTTACTGTCGGAAGAGATGTTCCGACAAAACTTCTGTCGACAGTTCGTTTCTGCGCATAAAAGCAGAGCGTCTACATGCCTTTTTGGCAAAAGTTTCTGTTGACAAAATTAATTTTATGTGTAGATGCTCCGTGAATTTTGTTGACAAAACTTTTTGTCTACAAAACTCTTTAATGTAGACATAACCATTATCTATGCAAGGCTCTTTTTCTTCTGATCAAGAAATGGATCCTACACAACCTAACAAAATGATTAAAAGTGGAGTAGTGGCTGAATCTGAATTTTAAGTGGTTTCTCTCCCAGAAAAAAAAAATCAGCTGTCAAAGCATCAAATCATTTTGACTTCAGAATGAATGAATAGACGAAAACATTTTTAAAAGGAGAACAGGACTACCTCAAAAATAATGTATAGCTAGGAGAAAAAAAACTCTCCAGGTGTCTTTCAAAGTGATTTTATAAATCAGACCTATGTATTTCACAGATTAATGAGATAAATACACTCGGAAACATAGGACTATAAGTCCCATCAAGAGGTTCTTGTAACTTCAGAAAGCAATCTTTTTGTTGTCATGTCTTGTATGACATCACCAGAGTACCTCAATGGAATTAGAGCCTCATAATTCACAGCTGTCTGCTATATATTCTACATGCATTTCACACTACAGACCTCCCACTTTGGGGAAAGGGCTAGAAAATATTTGTATAATAAATTATAGCAAGATTTTTGAAAGGCTGTGCAATATATTATATACAAATTGGTGAGAAATAGCACACAATATTTACCCTCATTGTTCATTCATGTGGGTTGGGACCATAACTCAGGAGAGGTGAAAGCCTTAAGCACAGTAGCAAATTACTTTTACCCATGGACTCAGGAGTAAAACCAGCACTTGTAAAAGTACAGACTTCTAAAGGGAAATGTGACTGGGCCAAAACACTATCCCATTGCTAAAAACATTGCCATAAAAAATTAAACAACTTCTGATGGTTAAATTTTAACATTTTTGTTCTTAGGTAACATGCATTTTTAACCACCGATTAAATCTTTGGAACCCCAACATACTGGTCACTTGAAATGCTGCCTTCTCCAGCCACTCTTTAGCTACAATGAACCAGCTGCTGGTCATGCTACTGAACTATTCAGTTGTATTTAGTAGTAGTAGTAATAGTACCATAGCACCTAGAAGCTCTAGTTATGGACCAAGGTTATAACAGGGAGCACTCACACCCTGAGCACCTCTTGCTAATGCATACTGTTCTTTTCCCATTCCTGGCACCTCCTGTAGGTGGTCAACCTTGCTTGGCACGTCTTTGCTGGCTTGGTCCTCTAGATGGATGATGAAGTCAATAGGTACCTTTCTAGGGTAGCAATGAAAACTGTTTGACTCACCAGGGTCTTCAGCTGTGGCTCTCAGCGTCCAAATTTAGTCCTTTTCTTGGACTTCCCAACAAGCCTTGTCCCTTTTAGGGGTATATGCGACTTTGTGTCAGCAATGAATTGTGTTTGCTGTTTATAGGATTCCTGGCAACATGGGCCTGACAACTACTCTAGGTTCTGAATTTACAAACAGCAGCCACTTACTGCTCTCTTCAGTTCATTGCTACTACTTCTCTGGGCTCCTTCCTATTGGGTTAGAATTCTCAGATCCTTCCTCTCAGCTTAGGCAAATGTAGCTATCTAAGTTCTTGTGGACAGGGAAGAGCATCCCCCTGGTTCCAGTCAAGGATGAACCCTCTAAGGCCCTGCAACTCTTTTTACTGAGTCTGCTGGGCTCTGATTGATTGGTTGTTTCTGTGTAGCTTCTTTAGACATACCTGGAAGACCCACCTTCACTGCTCCTTTCCTGCGACTGGGCGCCTACAACAGGGGGCCGCAAAGGTCTGTTGCACCCTGTCATAAGGGCTCTATTGTGCTAGATGTTGTACAAAAACTGAACCAAAAGAATAGAACTGTAAGTGAGAAAGTATCAGTCAGGTTAAATGTAAGTAGGTCATCAACTAAGAAGTAGTATTTCGACAAACATCACTGCAAACCATGTACTGACATTTTGAGCAGCACCTAGATCATGGGAAGACGATATAAAGAAATATACCTCTACATTCTAGTAATGAAAACAGAAAGCACAGTATTACATACTCAAGTTATATACAACAGATGCCAATAGAGCTAAGTCAATTTATATCAGCTGTGACTAGACGCATAGGCACCATGTTAAACACCTAGCTCTATAAAAATCACACCTTTAAGGATGGCTTTTGATGTGGCAGATAATATCTAAGCCTGTAAAGATCGTTAAGTGTCTATGCCTTTGAGAGCATTTGCTGCTTGTGCGGGTTGGCAAATACTGAATCTTTGCATTTGATGACATTCTTCAGAATTCATTAGCTAATGAAGGATCTGTATACACTTTGGTCATAACCAGAACAAATATCAGATAGTTTCAGTCTGAAAACACTTCCTAGAACCTCCAAAAAGGAAATATTTTAACATGATCACATCTAAAAGGAAGAATGTACCTATGAAACAATACATGTCAGTATTAGGCTATCAGAGAGCTATTAAGTTACTCTTTGGGTTGCCATCCCATAGCTGCAAATTGTCCCCTTAACTATGTTATAGTTTTGATAAATATTCATTTTAACAAAACTTTTGATAAAACGTTATTCCTGTAGGAATCGCTCTTTTGCTCAGAAACTTGTCCGGCCTCTTAATATTGTGCACTGTACACACACACACACACATGCAATCTATTTTCTGTTTTACCCCAGGAAGCATGACTAGACTCTAAAGACTAGCTGATTATAAGAAATGGAAGACAGGAGGAATACTAGTCTGTCTGCCTCACCTTGTCTCTCCTACATAAAAATCTGGCTCATATCTATAACCAACACACTGTGTTCGGAGATGGCAGTCCTTTCTTCTCACATGGCTATTTTGGATGCAGTTCATTCTTAATAATTTTGTTGGTGTAATGTGCATGATTAAATAATGAATCCTCACAATGCTACATACTGAGATTTCAGAGCTGAATAGCTTGGCTGAGCCAAATTTGGAGAGTTTGAAAGCCAAATTCCTAGTATATTTTGGCAGGAAGAGGGGCGAATACAGCCATCGTTTATAAAAGTGGCTGTGAAGAATTTGTCCATGCCCTCCCACTGGTGAGAAAGCTGAATGCATGCTGTCTAGTATTTGATGTCATTATACCACATAGATTCTCTTTGTAACTGAAACTAGTGGAGGAGTTTGGCTTTATTAAGACTGATCTACCATTAGCAGAATATAAATATGACTGAGTGTAATGGCTTAAATTTGTGACAGCCTCAGTTTTGCCAGCAGTAGATTTCCATCAGTGTTCATGAGGGATTTGGAATATTGGCCAAGTGCAGAAACTCTCAGACTAGATGTCAAAGATTGTGTCTCATACATACAGACCGATGAATTGCTGTTGAGAAAAGCTTTATTTCCCCCCCTCCCCAAGTAACTGGTGAGACATGAATTCTGCCTCTTTCATTGGTGTGCAAACTATTGTGCAGAGTTCCAATAAATACACCTCATCACCCTCACTGTAACACCTCACAGCTCTTGTTAACTCTTCCTTTTTTACGGTCCTTTAGGTAAAAAGGCTCATCTTGTTTCAATATCCCTAAGGCTACTAGCAAGAAAATGTTGAACTATATAAGAAAACACTTAAACATAAAAACAGATGGATATGTGCACCCCGGGGATGGATCTGGTTTGATACAGGGGCTAAACACTGTTCCAGTTCTCTGAATACAGAGTAACTCTAATGAGCTGGTAAAGTTACTCAGAATTTGTACCAGTGTACACGAGAGCAGAAGTCAGCCTAGGCTTGTCATCAAGCCCCTCACATTCACATTTTCACCTATTCCTTGGGGCCATTCAAGCACCATGGCTTGTTGACAATTCCCTGGAGACTGACCTCATATCTCTGACATTCTGTGAGGTTTTCCCTCACAAACTATGTATTGGTTCTATTCCCTTTTTCTTTAAAAAAATAAATACACAGCAAATAAACCATAACAATAAAACCTACATGGTGTTTAGAACAATAGTGAATGTTCCCCCGTTTTTGTTTCTGGATTCACTTCACTACTCATACAAAATTGCCCCAGTAAATACAAATGACTCTTTTGTGGATGAACTCTCCTTCACCCTCAGCTGCTCCATTCTGAACTTCTAAACTCCCTGCTGGAAAAATGCAGAAAGCATCTCAAACAGTCCAATGCTGAGTATGGATAAGCATCGAAAACAGATTGTCATATGAACCAGATCCAAACTTTGAAATGTATGCTGGACCCATTTCTCAAAAAGTTCTTGCTCTAGATTTGCAGTGAGGAGATTACTTCTGGCAGTGACAGTATCACCACTCTTGAGACGCTACCATGCTATCATCCCTGCCAATAACAGAAGGCCTTCAATGAAGTGAGACAAATAGCAGACCATCTTCTGGTAAGCTCTTTTTTTCAGCCCCACAAAACAATCCCATTCCACACCTGAATTATCTTATTTATAGGCCGTGTCTACACTAGCCAAAAACTTCGAAATGGCCATGCGAATGGCCATTTCGAAGTTTACTAATGAAGCGCTGAAATACATAGTCAGAGCCTCATTAGCATGGGGGCAGCTGCAGCACTTCGAAATTGTCGCGGCTCACCACCGCGCAGCTCATCCAGACAGGGCTCCTTTTCGAAAGGACCCTGCCTACTTCGAAGTCCCCTTATTCCCATCGATCATAGGAATAAGGGGACTTCAAAGTAGGTGGGGTCCTTTCGAAAAGGAGCCCCGTCTGGACGAGCCATGTCAATTTCAAAGTGCCGCAGCTGCCCGCGTGCTAATGAGGCGCTGAATATGTATTTCAGCACTTCATTAGTAAACTTCGAAATGGCCATTTGCATGGCCATTTCGAAGTTTTTGGCTAGTGTAGACATAGCCATAGATACATATACGGTTTTCAGTGTGTAGCTGAATCTATGTAATGCCCCCAGTGTTTCTATTAGGAATTTTCAACATGTTCTAAACATGAAATAGGAACTAAGTTGCTCCTTGGTGCACTCTGGAGCAGTGGTTGCCAACTTTTCACTAGTGCAGACCCCCAATAGTCCATCCAAACCATTTACGGACCCTCAATAACCCCCCAAACCATTTGTGGACCCCTACCAAAGGCAATTCTAGCTGCTATGTATACTTCATTAAATGAAAAAAAAAGAAACCACACCACAGATTTTCAGACAGCAATTAACAATATTATTGGAAGATGTTTAATTTAAAAATAATAATTGATTGTACCTTTGCAATTTATTTAAAATTTTTTTTCTCTGATGATGGAAGTCCACAGACCTCAGATTGGGAACCACTGCTTGAGATCACAAAACAAACTGAAGGGCGGGGGGGGCAAGTCTTAGCACATAAGCTCACTGGGCCCTAAAGCCTTTCTGCAAAGGTGTATGAAAGATTGGCAGCAGAAGGACTTCTGAAAGGCAAAGATAGGACAGGCAGCAGGAGGGTATGAAAGGGTTCTTGACTCAACCAATCTCAAAAGGTTTTGACAACACAGCTTGTCTCCACATGCTCATCCAAAACAAAATGAGAAAACCAAATCAAGTAATTTAAATGTAAGCATGTAAAGCAATTAGCATCTTTCCTGGGAACTTGTAAAATAAATTTAGCAAAGTTATATTTTTCAGATTACATAGAAATAAATTGGGAAACATCTGCAAAAGACAAAGGCAATGGGATTGATTGAAGTTTGTCCAAATGGCCCCAATTTAAAAGAAAAAAAAAAGCAAGAAAGCTACTGAGTAATTGTAATTCAAGCAACTATCTCACTCTCCAGTCTTGCCTTATAATTTTTACAGTGCAATGGTTGGGACAACAGAAATCCACCCTGTCATTAATCTAAGTTCTTTTCATGTCTTCTGAAAGAAAGGCATTACCACCTGTGATTATATTTACTGATGTAGAATCTAAAGTAGTGGACTGGCATTTGTGGATTTACATCTGCAATTTCCCCTAGTCTGTATTTATGTTCTTTGTCAAGCCAACCTTGTGGTCTTTTGTTTTTTTAAATTTCAAATCAATGCTTGTCAGGATACAGTGAAGCTTTGAATTCCATACAGATGTTGCTCTAATTTAATACAGCGCAATATTTCTTGAAGCCTGTGGAGATAGCTTCAATTTAAACTTTTTTGCTGAGATCAGATACTAGCTTTGTAATCTTGCCTGTTTCCTCACCTCCATACTAATGCTTGAATGAACCTTGTGGGGGTGGGGAATCCCCCCAAGTCAGCTGCACACTACAGTGAAAGATATCTCATCATATACTGGTAAGATGAACAATATTACTAGTTAAATAAACCCAAGAATTATCTCTCTCCTGAGTGCCTTATTTACTGGCTGTACACATGCTGGTTTCATACTTCCAACACTCAACCTGCATCTCCATTGTTTTTCCCTCAGAAAACTTACTGAGATCCAAAACTTTCTAGTAGAAAGTTTAAATCTAGTTCAATTAATTGCTGAAATCCAAATAACAAGGAGAAAATCTTATTTGTGAGTGCGTAAGATTTTCAGACTTTGTAGATAAGATGCTGTCACATGGGCTTTATGGATTAAGAAACAATTAAGCATACAAAGCAAAACTTGAAAAATCACAAACCATAAGAGAATTACAAGTGGAAGACAAGCTAGAAAAGCACCCTCACTTCACTAAACAAGCATACTGAGTATTCTCACACTTATCGAAGAAACTGTACACATACCTTTCTCTCAGGCAAACTTCATGCCAGATATTAGTGGGAGGAAAATTGTGTACTGTATTTAACCACATTTAGACATCTCTGTAAAGTAATCTCATGGGTACAAGTTAAAACGATGTGAAGAAAAGATAAAATAGTTAAAAAGATGTGAAGAACTGTTAAATGTAGTCACCACCTTATTATGCCTTACACTATCTTCTTCCTTCTTTATTTTAAACATGGGATGCATCTACACTAGCAAGAACATTCGAAATGGAGGTCCAAAGACGGCCTTTTTTCTAAATAACCCGCGGAGCGTGTACACAAGCTCTGCAATCTTTTGAAAGTAACATCAAAAGAACGGGGCCATTCTGCCGAAGTTGGTCCTCTGTTCCCACATTGGGAACAGCACCTCCCCCCCACCCCCCGAAAGATTATTTCGAAAGAGAGCAAGCGTAGATGCTCCATGGATGGCTATTTCAAAAGAGGGAGTCCTCCATGGCAGTGATCAGCTGGCAGGTGGCGGCGCCACTCACAGCACAAGCAGAGCTCTATGGCTGCAGTGTCTGGCCACATTTAAAGACACAGGCTCCCACAAACCTCAGGCAGGAAGCTGAGAGAGTGCAGGAAGCAGGGAGCCCACACTGCTCTCAGCATGCTGCCTGCTGCAATGCCTCAGCCAGTCCCTCTCCCTATCTGGCTCCATGGTCAGCAACCCAGACCCCCGCCCACCCCAGAGCCCCCCCAAGGACAGCAGGGAGCCCTCCCAGGAGGTGAGCTGGGTCCCAAAGTGCTGGGTCCCCTCCTGGACAGAGACCAAGATCCATGACCTCCTCTCCCTATGGGAGGATGAAGAGGTCTTCCACCAGACGGGGTCCGGCACTGCAACACCATGGCGTTTGAGTGCCTATCAAAGGGCCTTATTGGACAGGGCCACCCCACCCGTACCCCTGACCAGGTCTGTTAAAAAGTAAAAGAACTCCAGCAGGACTATTGCGAGGCTCAGGATGCAGCCAGGCAGTCAGGGGCAGCACCCACAAGCTGCCCCTACTAGAAGGAGCTACACTGCCTCCTGGAGCCCAAGGAGGCTGGACCCTGTAGTCGTCATCCTGGACATGGCCAAGACTAAGCCAGAGATAGCAACAGAGTGCAAGAAGTGCCCAGAACTGGCACCCAGCACCAGGCACCCGTGGATGATACACCAACCAGACCCCACCAGTGATGATGAGGGCTCAAGTGAGGGGTCCTTCATCATCGACATCCCGTCTGGGCCATCCGGCCAGGCCCCATCCACCCGTGCCTTGTCCAATGTCCTGGAGGGACCCACAGGTAGGTGTTGTGCACGCCAGTCACCTCAGGGCCTGGAGAGGGGTACTGGCTTCCACCTGGGGCGGCCACAGGCTATCCACATGGCCGCTTGCCCCAGTGCATGTGGACTTTGACTGGCCATGCTCCCCGAGCCTCGGAGGGCCGACATGCAGCGCTCAGCACCACAAGGCCTGGACAGCACCACAGGCTGGCTGTCCATGGAGGGACCGGAGGAGGGAACCCCGGGATGTGGGTACTGCAGGGCCCCCCAGGATGGGGGAGGCAGGGTGTGAGGACATAGGTCCAGTGTCAGGGACTAATGGCCCATTCCCCTCTCCCCTTCTGTCTCCACAGCTCCAGCAGCTGGCAGCCCAACCAGCCCCACCACCGAGAGTGAGGGTGAGTGGCTCAGACCCCAAGCAGGGACTGTGCAGAGCCACCGTTGGGCCATCCACCAGCACCACCTGGGCGGGGAGGAGGAGGCGGGGCACACTGCCCACACAGCTGCCCTGCGGGACCTCACTGGCATGCTGCAGGAGTGGCTCGCCATGGAGAGGAAGGCCTGGGACTGGGATACGGCATACCTGGACACTCTGACCCATGCCAAGTTGGCCGCCTGGCCCTGGCCACTGCCCCCTCATGAGCCACTCCCACACCCACCCCTCCTACCTCCACCGCTCCATTCCCCCGTCACCCAGTGAATGACCCAGGGGACTGGGTGGGGATGTCACACCCTGAGGACAGCTTCCAGGAGGATGACTAGCAGGGTGGCCACCTGGAGCCACTGGTGCATGGTGGCCAGGACTGTGGCCAGTGTGCTGGCCACAGCCTTGATGTGGGGGGGAGCTGCTCAGGGTACATGGGGGTCTAATGTGCCTCCTCTTCCCTCTGTTGGTCTGCGTAACTGGGGACAGGTAGCTGGCCCTCAGCATGTACAGGCTGAGGCTCAGGGGTTGGGGGGGCACTTTAAAGGGATGCAGGCAGCAGCCCCAAAGGGACTCATCCACCATCCAACCCTGCCCATGGCACTTCCTGCCCCTGTACTTTTGAAAGCACCCTGGAACATGTGGTCACTCTTTTTTGAAAGTGCAGTGGGGCTGTTCAAAAGGGTGGGTTGGCTCTTCACTCCCCATTAGCCTGTGTGGATGCTCTGCTTCAAAAGGCCATCTTTTGGTGTTTATTATAAAAAACTGTCCTTTTGAAAAGGAGCTGTAGTGTGGACACACCCATAGTGATATGTTAAATGTCATTGTTAAATGATGCTGACTTTTATCAAGTAACACTAACCTCACTCTTTAGCATTTTGCCAGCTCTCCTAATGCTCTTGATGGGCATGTGACACTTTTAGATTCTTTGAAGTGCAACACGATGACTTAATAATATATTCCTAATGCTGACTTTAAATATTCTTGCCATTGCACCTGGTCTGAGTCATATACCCCATGAGCTATTCTGAGAGGAAAACAAGTGATGAAGGTGTAACAGGCAATGCATCATTAGAGTTATTTCTCTAAAGAGCAGCTCATTAAGAATCAGGCCTCTGAACAAAATAAGTTTCCTGTGGAAACTGGCACCAGACATACCAGAAAGAGAAGCATGAAAACCTCTTATACACCATGACCAAGCAAAGGTAATTTTTACCTAGTCTGGAGTCATGGTTAATATCCTGATCTTGTGCTTAGCTTATTGAAGGCTTTCTGTTCTTTTGTTTACCATCTGGTTCTTGTTCAGCACATTTACATGCAATGCTGAGGCTCTGTCTACACTGGAGAGTTTTGTCAACAAAAGGGGCCTTCCATCAATATAACTCAGGGAGCATCTACACACATAAAGCGTTCTGTCAACAGAGTCTCCACAGAACTCTGCGTTTGTCTCGACAGTGTTATCCCTCAAAAATTTGAGGAATAACACTTCTGTCTACAGAGTTCTGTCAACAGAAGAGCAGTGTATACACTTCTGTTGACAGAGAGGGCTTCCGGGTTACCGGAGAGCCCTGTTTGCAGAGCTTCCGGTAAGCCATTCTGTTGACACAGTGTAGGGCAGACTGGCTGCTCTCTGTCAACAGTGTGGATTGCTGTGTCGATCTGCTTTTGTCTGTAGATGCACTCTGTTGACAGACATTACTGTTGAGAGATGCATCTAGTGTAGACGTAGCCTAAGTGTTTGAATGGGCTCAGCCACTTCTACTACAAAATGGTGTTCAGACTCAGGAAGGTTGTTTTTAACATTCTTCAAGCAAAATTCCATCATAACTTCTTTCTGGTTTAACACATACCTGGATGTTAAGTTTCCCATTCAATAAAGTGGGCCTGTGTGGACAAGCTACAGCTGCTCAAAAAATTCCAGGATGAATTAGGTTTTGCTGACCAAAGTTTTTTTCCCTTTGTTTTTAAATTAAATCTGATAGCTAGCAATAACCATATGGCATAGCACTCACTTAACTTTGTAATTCATAGCAACCATCACAACTTAATTAAGTAATTGATATTCCAATTTCAAACCATGATTCAAAAAGAAAAAAAGTTCAAAATTAAATGATTATTATCAGCAAAATAGACCAGACTTATAAAGCAGGATAGACTTAAATCAAAATCTGTAGACAAACACCAAGCAATACAGCAAAGCAGCTAATTAAACAAACAAAACACCTGAATGAAACAGCATGTAACAGACACTATTGTTTGACAAGATACATTAAAATATAATTGCAACAAATAGCAGATATAAAGCTGAACAGCATGCCAGTTATGTTGGAACTGTGCCTTTTGCACACAATCACTGTGTCTACCCTAGCAAGTTCATTTGAAATATTTTTTTGAAAGAAGGGACACTTTCGAGATATCCAGCGGAGCATCTACACACAAAAAGCATTCTTTGGAAATTAAATCCAAAGAGTGAGGTGCTCCTTTTGAAACCACACTTCCACTCCTGTGTCAGGAAGAGCACCTTCTTTGGAAAATTCCTTTTAAAAGAAAACATGCATAGACACTCCTCAGCCCCTTTGGTTTTCTTTTTTTTTTGAAAGAGCAGTCCTCATGGGGCCTGATTTTTTGATCCCTGGCCCGTTCTTTTGAAAGAGTGGGGGTTGTGTTCGGATGCTCTCTTTCATAGGAGCAGATCACTCTTTTGATCCACTTTTTTGTGTGTGGATGCACTCTTTCAAAAGAAGTTCTTTCGGAGAGATCTGGAAGGACATATTTTGAAAGAATGCTGTAGTGTAGATGAACACATGCCCCTCCCTTTTGAAAGGGACATGTAAATGATACGGATCGGAACTGGTTAATAAAGAGCCAATATGAATATTCAGTGCCTCATTAGCATAATACCTGCCAGTTGCACTTCAAAAGTTCATTTTGGGAACAAGGGAATTTTGAAGCCTAGGGTTTATTTCAAAGCAACCACGTCTACATGGCCGGCTTGTGTTTCAAAAGCAGCACTTTTGAAGCGCAACTGGCTGTCATTATGCTAATGAAGCACTGAATATTCATATCAGCACCTCATTAACTAGTTCCAATCCATGTCATTTTCATGCCCCTTCCAAAAAGGAAGGGCATGTGTATACACAGCCAAAGTGAGAAAAGTCAATGAATTATGTAACTACAACGTCTAATGTAATATTTTCAGAAGATAGTTCGCAAGCTGGAAGTCTGTGGAATGTGGTTAATTTGGAAGTAATTGGGAGTTTTTGAAGAAGTCAAATGCCCCACTGTGAACATGTTCCTAATTAGAAATAGGCATCAGACTTAAAAAACTTCAGAGGAATTAAAGTACCCATTATAGCTGGAGTGTGGAGTGAAGCCATAGATTTAGCCATGGTGTAGTTGCCAAGTTTTTGATTCCTTGGCTCCATTGCTCAATCATCCTGATGAGATATTTGTATATTCTATGCCAAAAATATGTTTTTGCATGTCCATCACTGCAAAGCCATATAACTCTCACTGTATATTGCTGTCAGGTGTGCTTAATGGTCTTCCTCCAAGTGAGCAAGACTTAAGTTACAAACAACATGAAGGAATTTCTTTTATTACAAACTGATTTGTTTACGTTACTGATTCATGATATTTCCCTCTTTGTATATATACGACAGAGGGAGCGAGGTCATCTCCACTGGGATATCTGAAAATATGAGGTTGGGGTTTGCTTTGTTTTGCAGAAAGTCTGAATATGCATAACTGGCTTGTCTAACCACAACTGGTGCGTCTGATGAGTGATGCTGTGTTCTGGGATAGTCTCTTATGCAAAATTCTCTGATGGCCAAATGTGAGGTCAGGATGGAATTTCCCACAGGTGAGACTGGCAGTGATCTTGGGAGGGAGCAGGGAGTGTTGGTTTCCTCTGCAGGATGGAATGAAGGTCATTTGCCAGGAGCATCTGGGTATATTTCGCTTAATTGATTCCCTGCCACTGAAGGGACCTCAGTTCCTCCTGTTCTCCACTTGTAGCATATACTAAAATAATCTCCTGGGGACTGGAATACTTTGGTCCAATTTCTGTTGTGGGGTTTAGTGTCTGGTTCTGGGTGGTATTGGTGGTTCATAATAAATTGGTGGTTCTGGCCCTTAAACTTCGTGACTCTATGACTATTCAGTCTCTGGTTCTCTAAGCAACAGAGGTTGCACCAACCTCTGACTGCTGTAATGCTCCTTGGAGGATGTCCTACTGACATCAGATAGATGTAGTGTAGAAACTCTAATGCCTCTGATGCATTCATTATGCTGCATACTACGAGTGAGTAGTGCATAAACAGCTGTGCCAAATGCTGATCCTCCTGTGTAAGAGGACTCTCCAACCAGACTTTAAAGCAGCTCTCCATCTCCTTTGTGCTGACTGAGTGGCTCAAAAGAACAGACTATCAGCCAAGATCTGGTCTCCAGTGAATATGTATAATGCCCTTTTGCTCCAGCCCTCACCTCCAAGCTCAAATCACTCTTTCCCCCACGTCTGCTTTCCTTTGGACTTTCATATGCCCTGATGGAATGATGGACACATCACAGAAATGAAGCCAAATTACACACAACAGTCCTGTTCTGATATATTGGGCACTTAGTTACCCTAAAACCCCATGAGCCAAATAATACTTGGGCTAAGAATAACGTAAAAGCTGTTTGCACAGCAGCTGAAACTGTGCCTACAATTGCAAGAATGACTGAAGTCTATCCTGCTCATATGCAGCTTTTTGATATTTTATCCCTTGTTTATCCCAGGAAGGGCAATAAAATTCTCTCTTTGCAGTTTGGAAGAGAAAATTAAATCATGTTGGGGAGAGACTGCCTGATGAAAAAAGGAATACCTGTGAGGCCATTGCCAGGCAGTGATACTGTCAGAGTGCTGAATGATTTTCCTGTAGTTTCTCAATACCCTTCTGTAATACATTTTTATGAGCACTTGGAAGGGAAGAAAGCCTGGGCCAAGCAGCAGGTTTAGTGGTTTGGAAGGCCGTGCAATATGGCACTGGCAACTCTTTGTTTTACACTCACTGACAGGTTCTGCCAGATCATGTGAGCATTTTTTTCTAACACAATAATATAAATCATTGCCTGGCCACCAGTATTCCCATTCTAAGTCTTCTGAAGCACTTTTTAGGTGCCCCCCCAGCCCCACCCTGAGCTAAAGACACAGGATACTGTATAAGCTCCTTCAGTGGGCCATGAAGTACTAAAATATTTTCTGCTGTGCCATTCCAGCTCAGAGGATGTGATACGTGGGAGGATATGATCCCATGGATGATGATTTAGGGTATTGTGTGACTTATCTTGAAGACCACCTACAGCAAGGTGGTCTACACTGTGAAGAATCTCCTGTGCTGTCATAAACACATTAAATCCTTAATTAAAGGGCAACTTTTAACTAGCTATTTACTGTTGCTTCAAGATAGGATAATTAACAAAACAATATACTAGTAATGTCAATAAACTGCACACAGTATAATGTCTTCCATCCAATGTGTCAAATCACATTGGAAGTATTAATGAATTAAATTTCAAAAGAAACCAAATGTTCTTTCTACTGTAGGAATAAGGAATCAGAGGCACTGAGTAATAAGTGACTTGCCCAAGTCAAATTCTGGGAGCCGGATTCTGATTTTTTGATATGGCAAAGCAGAATGAGTTGAAAGGACCATTAGGAAACTGGTTATAGTTCCTTCATTCTTTACCCTATCTGAGTACACCTCAGAGAAGCCAAAGGTTCCCCAAGGGACCGGGACCATCTCCTGAATGGGAAGAGCCAGACTGCAGCATATTCTAACCATGTCTCCTCTGAAGAACAGAACCCAGATTTCCCAATTCTCTTTTTTGGGCTTTAAACACAAAATTAAGCCAACTCTCATCCATTGTATATGTGGATCTACTGAATGACAATGTCACACATACCACATGTGATTTGCCTTTTTATGTTGCTGTCACACTTTCATACTGTCTTTTTCACTGACAGACTGCACAACTAAATCCCGGTCTACACTTCAAAATTAGATTGAGGCAAGGTGGCTTATGTCAGTCTACTTGTGGATGTGCCTATAGCCTGAGACAAAGCAGCCCTTTTACTCCCAGACCACTGGAAAACAAAGGTGAAAATAAAATGACAACTGATGGACTCAGCAGGAGTTTGACTTGGATGAGGTTAAGTGATGTAATAATCTCAATACTAAACTCTGCTGTGCAACAGTTTCTAATGCATTCAAACATAAGGCACATGTACACAAAACAAGCCAATATGTTATCCTTCCATCCCCCAAACTAAGAGCTTGTCCACATGGAAGAGTACTGTGAACTACAGGAGTGTGATTTCTTAAGCATGCAAACGTGTATTAACTGATCTGTAGAGTTCCTGCTGGTGCACACTAAAGGTGCCATTGTGTGTTTTCAGGAACTGTAGTGCTATGTCCTCTACATCACAATTTGAAATCCCGTTGGTTTGAAGAACAGAAAATACTGCTGACACCTGTGGTAAACAAGGATTTGAACCAACATCTCATTCTAAAAATGCTAAATGGTTTGACTTGAATGACTCTTTCTGGTCCACAGAGAACAACAAGAAGTCCTGTGGCACCTTATAGACTAACAGATATTGTGGAGCATCAGCTTTCGTGGGCAAAGACCCGCTTCATCAGATGCATGAGGCAGGTCTTTGCCCATGAAAGCTTATGCTCCAAAATATCTGTTAGTCTATAAAGTGCCACAGGACTTCTTGTTGTTCTCGAAGATACAGACTAACACGGCTACCTCTGTGATACTTGTCTTTTTGGTCCAGTGATACAAAAACAAAAAATCTGCTTTGGTTCTAAATTAATTTTTGAAGGGAGGGTACAGCCACTAAACCAAAAAATCCTTGCAGAGCTCCTGTGGGAATAAAGTCAGGGTCATGTCTTGTGCTTGTGCCTAAGGCCAATCCAGGTGATATTCATAAATACTGAATAAGAAAAAAATGTATTAAATGCCTCCCTCAGCAACACCACTGACATCTTCTCATGTGTAGAAAGTAGCCCAAGTGGCTGAACTATATTTCTAATGTCCCCTAAATCTATTTGGATTTAACCCTTGTTCAGCCCATTATAGAAAAAACCCTCAACTCTGAAGTTCACTTTCAGAGCCAATCAGAAGGGGGCCAGCAGGCTCATTTGGCCTAGGCCTCAGCTCAGAGAGGGCCTCAGAGCTAGATTATTCCTCAATAATTAGAGCATTTGCAACAGAAAAAGCTAGAAAAGTATTTGTTAAATTTAAAAAAAATCAAATTATGTCTCGTTTTGTGTTGGTGACTTACTTTGTTCTCATCTGTCATAATTTTTAATTTTTGATTATGGCTAGGGGCCTCAGAAGGTGGAAGAGGCTTGGGCCTCTCTGGACTTCTGAGAGGGCCTGCTTACTCTCAAATCTGGAGGCAAATTTCCCCAGAGCTCAAGGCAGATGTGTATGTAACATTTAAGTTCAAGACCATTTCTAGTGGTGTGACAGCAGTGGCCTGGCATGATCATCAATGTTACAACGTTATGAGCTACTTATTCTTTGTGAAATACAGTTGACAAGTAACAGCCACACAGCAAAACTACAGTGAATGGAATTGATGGAAGGGCAAAGTGGAGGTATGGAATGGTTATTCTGTCCAAAAGTATGTACGGGGCTATGTCTACACTTGCCCGCTTCTTTGAAGGGAGCATGGTAATCAGGGCAATGGGAGATTACTCATGAAGTTCTGTGAGGCATATGCAGCACTTCATTAGGCAAATCCTCCCCCCGTGGCAAATTCAAAGTGTCAAACTTCGAAGTGCCAGCATGCATATAGCCGTGGGCACTTGAAGTGCCTGTAGCTACACGTGTGCCAACACTTTGAAGTTTGACACTTTGAAGTTGCCGGGAAGGGAGAATTTGCCTAATGAAGTGCCACATATGCCTCGCAGCACTTCATTGGTAATCTCCTATCATCGTGATTAACATGCCTCCTTCGAAGAAGGGGGCAAGTGTAGACATGGCCCTAGAGTTTAAGAGAGCATGCTCTTAACTCAAATTAGCTAACTAGTTTTAGTTAATTGGTTTAAACTGCAGTGAAGACATGGCAAATACAGCTGTTGATTTGGGTTAGCAGGTCAAATTCAAAGCCAGCTTACCCTGTGGGTTTTAACTTGAGGTGCAAACTGGAGTTAAGAACTGCTTTTTTGTTTTGTAGTGTAGACACACTGTAAGAAAGAAGAGTGAAGTAAAGTGAAATGTAAGCAGAAGTTAACTAAGGGCACATTAAGCAAGATTGCAGGCTATGGGTTCAGAGCAGCAGTGCAACTAGGGTGGTCGAATCTGGTATACCATACTAGCAAAATATTTATAGCTGGTATGGTGTACCGCAGAGACACAGGAGGCACAGAAAATGGAGCCAGCAGGAGGCACCACTGCAGAAGTTCCTCTGGCTCAGCTGTGCCATCCTTAGCCCTTTTGACAGCCGTTAGCCAGACGACAGGGCTAGAGATTGGGGATGAGGATGATACAGCTGCACCAGAGGAGCTGCTGATGTGGGGCTGCCCATTGGCTGCCATTGTACCTTTCCCTGTTGCAGTTCCAAAGTGTCTAGCATAGCAGGAGGACACATCACCTCTCCCAAAGTGAGGGGCCTGGGTGTACCATGAGAGGGGATGGGGAGAGTGGTGGGATCCTTGGGCTGAGGGAAGAAGTGTGAAGGGTCATACTGGGAGGTCACTAGCTTCCTCCCCTTCACCCTCCACCCCCACAGCCCTCTTTAGGTGGTCCCTGCCCTGTACTGGTCAGAAATGTGTTCTGTTTGCACCACTGGTGCAGAAAGATGTGTGACATAATGAGGATAACTGAAATTTGGCTATATCTGCACACTGTCTGGGATTTCAAACAGCTAGGATATGGAAGTGATAACAGGATCAGACAATAGACACAAGAGGGCAGGAGGCAAAGGTCTAGCATGTAGATGAGGAAAGATATTGTCTAGGGAGGGAAAAGCAAATGGAGCTTGGACACCACAGCAGGTGGCCAAGAGAAATGGAAAGGCTGGAAAAAGCAAGAAATTATTTTAGAGATAATGGCCATCTAGATTAAAGAAATCTACCATGTTCATGCAAGACTTCAAATCTCCTGCTCTGACCAATATAAAAACTGTGCAAAGTGAGAAAGTGTTGCATTACTAAGAAAGTTGAAGCCACTTTAGAAGATTGTCCTTCATTCTTCTGATGGGAGAGGGGAAATGGGGGCAGGGAAGAGAGAGAGCAATGATTTTTAGAGGTGTACATTCAGAATTGTTGATATGTCAAGAATTAAAAAATGTAAGTTTCTTTTACAAAAACAAAAAGGTTGCCTATGATTTTTTTCAGACATTTAAATGTACCTTAACTTGGTTTTATTGTAGAAGATGAAAATGCACATGGGCATCTAACTATACCTGTGAGTGTTGGGTAAGATTCCTGAGAATGTTGGGGGGGATATTTTCAGAAGGACTGAAGTTATTCGGAAGCATCACTTCCAGTGTTTTTTAACCCCCTTGGCCTCTTCCAGCATTCCCTCCAGTTGTAATTTACTTTTTCATTGACTTCTGATTGCTGTAAATATTTAACCTTTCCAGAGCTTCACATGGGTGAGGGTTCTATCTTCTATATCTTTGAGAGAGTTTGTCTGTCTGTCTGGTTTTCCTTTCTCAAACACCTTCTAAACAGTAAGAACTAGGACCACCAAATTTGATATGCAGCTTCCTCTTATAACTTGAAGCAAGGAAAGGGTTGTGTTGTGTCAGGAAAATGGGATGTGCCTGATATGAGAAAGTTCCTCATAACACTATAAAGAAAAGACAAAATCACCACGAAGGGGTAAAGGGGCTGTCAGGAGAACATGCACCCCTCCCCCATTTGTGCCCATTGGAACTGCAGCGGCCATGGAGAGACGCTTCTCGCCTGACCCCAAACTGCAGCAGGGAGAGAGCGAGCTGGGGAAGTCACCTCTCCCTGGGGACACCCTGCATACCGAACCCCTCATCCCCACCCCAGAGCAATGATTTAAATGAAAAAATGAAAAATAATTAAGTTAAGGACCCGAGCAATGCCATGTAAATCCTCTATTAACATATAGTTTAAGTTTACTTCAACATAATGCTAACTAAGGTCAGGGTTCCTTCATCTTTTAATCAATTATCATTTGAGAAACCTCATAGAAAGAAACAAAGTATTTAAAAGGAAACATCAGAGCTTTCACGTGTGTACAGGAGAGTGAAAATGGCTATTAAAGATCAGAGGCCCCTAAAATTCAGTGCACCAGACAGCGTGTAGCCAAGGTAAAACATGGAACACGAGCTGACAATTTTACAAGTTTCTTTTGTTTTAAGCGAACCCCAAGCAATGAAAATGTCTTATGTCATTCCATGACTGAAAGTAAAAATGATGACAACTCTCCATGGATAAATACAGACTACTCAGCTTCACATCATTTAAGCATGAAAAGATGTTGAGGCATTTCATTACAATACGAACAACCCCCGAACATGGCTTTGATGAAAAGAAGATCTTGCTGACCAATCTGTTCAAAGGTTCATATTGTACTGTTTACTCAGATGTTCAGAAACTACCGCACATTTCATTTTGGAGAGCTTGTTCAAAGGTCATCATGCTTCCAGGACACATTCGTCCCCAATAGATCTGAAGCAGAAAATACTATCAAATGTTAGAACAAACACTTTCTTGTTTGATAGATGGAAACATTTTTAAATAGACATAGTAAGGACATCATGATCCAAACTCCCAAGGTCCAAAATGTGTAACTGTCCAAGAGTCCATTTTTATCCACATGAAATAGAAGTTTAGTAATAGCCAGACTGTCAGAAGTACTGATTTTTTTCAGGCGTAAGGGGCTGGCGACCAAGAGGGTTTTTACCAGCAGACGCACATCTATATAGCTGTTTACTGCTGGTAGCACCCTCTGCCAGCAGTGAGATCTTACGCAGCTATGTTAATGAGTTGTGGGAATATGCTAATGAGAATCCATTTTCAAACACGAGACTGCTCATTAGCATGAAGCTGCCAGCAGGACGTCTCCATGTTGACTCAGCTTTTGGTTTTAACTTCTTTTGTATTATCATTCTAAGAAATAAAATAATGCTACATTTCAATCTTTGAGAAAAAATAAAAACATCAAATAATTTATCTTTGGCTACGCCTACACTAGAAGCATCTTCCACAGCAGCTATTGTGACAGGGAAATCTCAACAGAACCTCTGTTGACAGATTGTTATGCTCAAATTTTTTGAGGGATAATACTGTCGAGGCAAATGCAGAGCTCTGTTGAGACTCTGACAACAGAATGCTTTAAGTGTGTAGCTGCTCCACGAGTTATGTTGACAGAAGGCCCCTTCTGTCAACAAAACTCTCTAGTGTAGACACAGACTTTATGTGTTCCATGAAATTAACATTTGGTATCCAACATTAAAAATAAAGAGTTAGGAACCCAAATAAGGATATGTTGGCCTAACATTAAAAACTCGCTTCTGAAAATCTTGGCTTTCCCTCTTATTTAAGAGCCTCATAGTTAGGACTACTTATATTATGGGCCAGAGGAAAAGCCAGTCAATGGCCTACTTCTAGTCCTGCCAAGTTGCAGTCAAGGAATATGATTGGATATGCTTTTGTTATGGTAAAATGCAAACTAACAAACTGTTTACATGGTCTCTGCTGCTGCACATAAGCAGTTTGCTAATTTATTGTGTCCTGTTTCAAGAGGACTAGATCAAAGCAAATTAATAAGCAGTGTACAGCAGCTGATCAAATCTAACAAACTGTTAGTTTGCAGTAGGAGGTGAAATAATTCATGGCTCCCATGCTACGTGCTGTGACCTAATGGTATCCCCATCTCGGAGCAATCCCACACAACCCCACCACAGACAGGGAGAGTCTGAAGGATAAAGTTATGTCATTAATGTCTCTTTATAGAATACACACAATTGCCACATTCCTTTCAAAATTAACTTAGCAAGGTCAATGGAAGAGGTTAGGTAAATAAAAGAGGCCCAGAAGTGTAGCAAATGTTATATTCATAGCAATTAAATATAATAAATACAATGGAAGAATGTCCCGTATGATTTTAGCTTCATTATTTCCTCTACATATTGAAAATAAGTAACCACTGACATGAAAAAGCAGTGATATCTGGAGTAGCAAATAGGTCTGGAAGTCAGGATTAATGGTTTCTATTACCCATTTTTGCCACTGACAAGCTGACTGAAATGCTTGACTTTATCGGTCACTTTGCTTGTTTTTTTCAGGCTGAAGGACTGGGCCTATTCCTTGTTTATCATCTTACCTCAAATACTTGTCCCCCAGGAATAATTCATGTTTCTAAAATGCTTTGAAAGATTTTAGTATGAAAGGTAGGATAACAGCAACAGTTATTACTATTGTTTCAGAGCATATTGCTGAAAGGATTCACACCCTAATGTATTTACAAAGCCACATGATTTTGTAAAATCCATTTCTTCACTACAAAGAGAGTTGAAAGCAAGAAATCTAGAGAGGAGGGCTTTTGAAGAAAAGGGGCTCAGCTCTGTCAAGAGCAACAATACAGATCTTACTTAAAATTAAATATTCCCACCCTCAATCTCCCTGTCCAGAAAACATTTAAAAGCCTCTTAGAGCTTTAACATTCAGTCCAGCAGTTCTCCTAGCACTTAATTGGCTGGCACACTCCACACAGGGCTGTCTCACTATTGTTTGAAATGTCATGCATCAGCCCCAGCATATTAGACAGCCAAGGTAGGTGAGATAATGTCTTTTACTTGAACTACTTCTGTTGTGGGGAGAGAAAAGCTTTTGAGCTTATGCAGACCTCTTTTTCTGGACTGGGAAACACACTCGCTGGTCTGGTCTGTCCGACAGACCTATACTGACATAAATATGTCACTCAGGGATGTGAAAAATCCACCCCACTGAAACCATGTCGAGATTAGAGAGTTTTGTGGGGAAAAAATGGCTATTTTGTCAACAAAACTGGGGGAGTGTCCAAATTACTAAGCATGATCTGTCAACAGTAAGTCGACAGAACACAGTGCTTTTGTTGACAGCTGCACCCCACACACCACAAGGAAGAATGCCTCTGTCAACAAACCTGTCAATAAAATGTGGGTCTGGACATTCCGGCAGGGGGGAGGCTTCTGTCCACAGAAAAAAGCCTCCAGGGTGCCACACAGGTGCCCTGGGGGACATGCTATCCACAGCAATCAACGCCCTATGGTTCCTGTCTCCAGCCATTCTTAAAGCCACAGAGAGCCCAGAAAGCCTTGTGGCAGGAAGCTGAGTGTGCAAACAGTAGAGCAACACACAGCTGCGCCTCACACCCTCACAACCACTCCTTTGCAGCGAGTGGTCCCCGTGGCAGACCAGCAGGGAGCTCGCGACCCCCCTGGGCCCTTGAGGGACCAGACTTAGGGTCCCAGAAGCAACCCCCAGGCAGCAAGAGGTGGGGCTCCCTCCTGGACCCTGGCCAAGGCCTGTTGCACCTGTGGGGGGAGGAGGAGACCCTCCAAGACCCCAAAGTGAGGTGCAGCAGTGCTCACATATGTAACAGGATGGCCACCGCCCTGGCTGAACGGGGCCACCCCCCTCACCCTCAAACCATGAAGCACGTGTGGGCCAAGGTGAAGGAGGTTCACCAGAGCGATGTGTGGGCCCAGAACGCTGTTCCCGGGCAGGACCACCTGCCCCTGTTTCCATGACCTCCACACCATCTGGCGGGGGGACAGACACATCCCCACTGGACCACAGCATGGATAGGGTACTCAAAGCCTCTCTGGGCCTCCTGGGTGTCTTTGGAGCTGGGCGAGGGTCCCTCCAGTGACTACCTCATGTGTCACACTCCCTAGGGCGTGGGAGATGGGCGCCACGTGAGACCCGGCCCTGCACTCCCAGTACATGGAACCATGTGCAAGGTAATGTGCACCACCTGGACCCAGCAGACAACTGCTGCCAGCTTCACAGGAGGCCAGACAAACCCCAGGCCCCTGGGGGTGGGGGAGTGGGCCTGCCAGCATCTGCCATGCCTGGAAGCAGGCTGGCCACAAGGCCACCAGCCTGACCCCAGACACACCGAGGAGTGTGGCACCTGGCATGCGGGCATGTTCACAGGCACAAGGCAGCACCCTCTGCTGCAGACCGTGCTGTGAGCTGCAGTTGTGTGCGGAGGGGGAGAAGAGGGCCAGGCTGCTCCCGCCTCACGCACCATCCATAAGGAGACTCCTCTGTGGCCAGACTCCCACCTTGGGCGCTAGCACTGTGGTAAGCCCAGTCCCAGAGGCACTGCAGAGCTCCCCCATGTGGCAGAGCCTGTTGTACAGGCCGCACATGGCTTTGCTCCCTGGATATTCCCATCCCTTGGCCTGGGGAACGTTGGTCACTGCTCATGGTGGGAGACAAGGAGAGCCCTAGGAGCTGCGTTACATGAATGACTCACTGCCTCTCCTCCTCGTCTTCCTTAGAGCTGCATCTACACCACCCGAGAGGCTGGTCAGCCCCACTTCACCACCAGGGCAACCCCACAGCCAGAGGGACCATCAGCATCTCTAGCAGCACCTACACCAGGACCACAACGCTGCCCTCTGGAGGATGACTCAGGAGAGTGGTGGCTGCCGGCTAACCCGGAGTGACAGTAGCGGGCCTGGAACTAACTCATCTCCCACTTTGATCCCACCACCAGTGTCTGGCAAGACATGATAGCCCAGCCGCCTGCATCAGCCCCTACTACCCAGCCCCCCCCCCGCCCCAAACCCTGGCCCACCTAGACTCTGTCCCAGCCCCACCATACCTTCCCCGGTCCTGGCCCCAACCCACCCCCAAAAGGGGCCCCAAACACTGCCACAACTTGGGGGACACTGTGCTCCTCCACATCCAGGTGGGTGATCAGGCACCTAAACGGTGCCATGAGGTGGCCAAAGGCACATTTGGCCTGCATTCTGGCTCAGTTGAGGCGGGCTTTGAAGAGTTCCTGGCTGGGGCCCAAATGGCCAGTGTAAGGTTTCATGAGCCATGGCATGAGGGGGGGGTAGGCCACATCATCCACAATGCAGAGTGGCATCTGCACAACCCGACCACCAGCTCACGGTGTGGGACGAATGTGCCCACCCCCATTCTTCAGCACAGGCTAGAGTTGTGGAACACACAGGCATCATGTGCCTGGCCCAATCACCCAATGTAAACGTCTGTGAACTGTCTACGGTGGTCGACCAGGTCCTGCAGCACCATCAAAAAGTATCCCTTGTGGTTGGTACACTTGGCCACATTCTGCTTCGGGGAACAGATCGGGATGTGGATATCATCGATGGCCCCGATGCAGGTCCGGGACCCCAAGGCAATGAAGCTGGCCATGACTGTATCCACATCTCCCACACAGATGACCCTCCAGAACAGAATGGTGTTGATGGCCTTCATGACCTGCATAGAGAAGGGACTGAACACACACATCACACACATCACGGAGTGAGGGAGGGAGTCCCTGGGGCTCAGGGTGTGTCCATCCCCTTCCTATATCCCCCCTCAAGCTCTCCAGGGTCACCCTCATAAAGCCAGAACCCCTGGCATCAGGGCTGTGTGAGGGTGGGATGGCACAGTGCCCCAGGGATCTGCTTTGCTGTCTGGACATAGAATCATAGAACACTAGGACCGGAAGGGGCCTCGAGAGGCCATCGAGTCCAGTCCCCTGCCCCGACGGCAGGACCGACCACTATCTACACCATCCCTGATAGACATCTATCTAATCTGTTCTTAAATATCTCCAGCGAGGGAGATTCCACAACCTCCCTTGGCAACTTATTCCAGTACTTGACCACCCTGACAGTTAGGAACTTTTTCCTAATGTCCAACCTAAACTTCCCTTGCTGCAGTTTAAGTCCATTGCCTCTTGTTCTCTCCTCAGAGGCCAAGAAGAACAAGTTTTCTCCCTCTTCCTTATGACACCCTTTAAGATATCTGAAAACCGCTATCATGTCCCCCCTCAATCTTCTTTTTTCCAAGCTAAACAAGCCCAATTCTTTCAGCCTTTCTTCATAAGTCATGTTCTCCAGACCTTTTATCATTCTAGTTGCTCTTCTCTGGACCTTCTCCAATTTCTCCACTTCTTTCTTGAATTGGGGTGCCCAGAACTGGATGCAATATTCCAGCTGAGGTCTGTCAACAGACGTTTTGTTGCAAAATATCTTCAAACAAAAACTTCTGTCGACAAATCGCTGTACTCTAGACATAGCCTGAGCGGCACGGTCAGACCTAAACCCCACGTAAAGAGTGCAACCTCCGTGGGAGATCTTCTCCCTCACTAGCTGACTTTCACTGTTACTGGTCTTGGCACTAGATTAGGGGTTCTGCACTGAGCTATTGAAGACAATGGCAAAATCCGATTGACTTCAGTGGGGCCAGGGTTTTACCCCAGGTTACTGATCTAGGAGGAAATTTCTGCTTGCACAGAGAAACTAAAAATGTTCTTGCAACTTGAAAAAAGGTGAACTGTGCAAAAGACCTTGACAATCTGCAAAATCCCCTTTTATTTCTTCTTCTTGTGAAGGGCTGTGCAAATTCTCATCTTAACTGCAGGTGGACATCAACTCCTGAGCTTCAGCTACTGCTGGAAATTCTTTAGGCACTATGTAATCCTGCAGAAAGGAAGGAGGGGGCTATAGAGGAATATATGCTGTTCAACACAGACCAAGCTCCATTTTTGTGTTTGTCCTCCCATATAATTCTCCTAACACTTCAGAGTAATAGACAATGGCAGAACGATCGTTCAGAGAAAATATTTTAAAATTCTTGTAATAAGATTGGCTCCCAACCTGTTTAAAAACCCCTAATCATCTCTGGGCCTACTCCCCAAGAATTGTCGTCCAGCCTCCTTTACAACCTGGCACATTTACAGTCACAGCAAATGTTTGAAACCCTTTCTTAAAAAGTCATTTTAATAGCTACTGGCAGGTGGTCTTTATGAAGAGATGGTTTTAAAGAAAAGACTCATTGTATTCTCTTTGCTGTATACAACACACATGCAGAGGCTTTTATTTAGGCAGTGTAAGCCAAAGACAAGGCTGCTAAGAATTACTCAGTTTAAAGGCAGTGTATGTTAGGACAAGGATCTACGCAATTTTACTCCAATATATGTTTTTATTACACTTTATAGCATATTTCTAGATATTAATGCTTTCCTTTATTCTGTTGTTTTTAGGAGTAAACTCTGTGCATGTAACTCTCCAGTAACACTGTTAAAAATGTGTAAATCCCCACACATCAAAGATGTGGCGAGATGCCTTTGTGTAGTCTAATGTTTTCAGGTTGGGAGAAAATCTTGATAAATTAGGAGCAGTCCCCCCACCCACTTTTTCTCTTTCTTAAGTTTTGTTGCCTTGATTAGATAAAAAAATAAGGGGCTGCCAATCTGTTTTCTTTTCAGTCCCTTTCTATCTTTTTTTAAATTAGTTACAGCCTGCTTTTTGTAGCCAGCCTGACCCAATTTAATTACCATGACTTGCGTGGTTTAAAGATAAATAGTTTTATTCAGTCTGTCTACTTTGTATATGGTTTTCCCCTTTCATAGGTCTCTCTATATTTTGGCACTCAGAATCCTTGTTCTCCTTTCTTCAGCAAGTTAACACAAGGTTAGTTTTATAGCATTGTCCATATTCCCACAAAAAGGTCTCTTTGATGCTGGTTTTGTTTAGTCCCTTCTTTGCTATATTTGTTTGTGTGCTGTGAATCTGTGGGCCTTTATGTGATCCAAGCTAATGGGTACGCAACTTCTCTGTGTAGATTCTGAAAGGCCAATGTCCCCAAATCCAATATATCCGAATCTCAAGATTCCAGAAACTTGAGATTAAAAACTTTGAAGTAAAGAAAAGTATGTATAAATACTCATGTATCAAGATGAGATTGTTCACTTTGTATAATCTAAGCCTTTTAATTTGGGACAAATCCTTGATAAACAAGAAGTTAAAAGAGTAACAGTTGGGGAGGTGGAAAGCATGCCAAATTTAGGAAAACTAACATTGATAGTCTAACAAAACAAAAAAGCAGTAAAGTAGCACTTAAAGAGTAACAAAATAATTTATTAGGTGATGAGCTTTTGTGGGACAGACCCACTTCTTCAGATCTCTGTTACTATTAATATTCTAAGTTTATTAAAATGCCTTACGTGAAAATAAAAGTTTGCTGTTCATATGGGACTTTCCAGTTGTTAAATCTAGTTTTGAAAATGTTTGCAAATGAACAAGATCACACTATCTTTGCCTCACATCAAAAGGTACATCATAACAAGTGCAGTGAATAACTAGTGGTATTGTGCCTCAGAAGAGAGAGCTTGAATTGATTAGAATTTATCTACATTTGCCTATTTGGTACTTCTGGTCTGATGGAGCCTTTTTTTTAAAGGGGCAGGAACGTGTGCTGAATACATTTAAATCAGATACGTCCTCTGAACAGATTGAGCTCTGTCATAGATGCAGAAGAATTTTTCTTGCCCCCAGACAGCTACCTCCTAAAACAGGCTCCAACAACATGCCTTTGCAAAGCATCCCTGCAGAAAACTTGAATGGGGCATATTCTGCCACATGCAGTACCATATGAAACAGCACAAAAAAACCTGCTGTTCCCTGAAACAGGCAAATCACAGAAAAACACATTTGTACCTCTATGGAAATTTCACTTTCCACACATTTTAAATCATGTGTTCTACCATATAAAAGATGGTTTGTTTTGCAAATGAAGAAAAAAAAGTCATAAAAGGGAGCATAAAAAGTTTCATTAGAACTACGCAGATAGTGCTGTACCTTAAAATAAACAGAGTAAGTCTTTGTGTACATGCCAAAAACTAATATGCTACAGATACAGAATACAAAGAGTATTTCCATGCCCTGACACCCACAGCATAGTAAATCTGCCAAGAAAAGAGTCTACTCTCTTTTTTGTATTTAGAAAATAGAAAGGGAATCCTTTTGTCCCCAACTGATCATTAACTAGAAAACTGTGTGAAAAAATAGGAATAACATAAGCAAAAGAAAGCAAATTAGTCTTCAGTTAATACTGAAAAAAGCCAACAATGGTAATGGGTGGAATTTTCAAAGACATTTAGCACGAGTCTCAAAGTCTATGTGTGAGCACTTCAGAAAATCTTACCAGATAACTTACCTTTATATAGCCCCTACCGCAATGAAATGCAGCTGCCTCTGGAGTGGCATGCATTAACCCGCTAGAACACAGGCCATTATGTAACAGTGGAAAGAGGAAAGATACTAGTCATCAGGGTAAACCCCTTCTGTTGTAAGAAAAGTGACTTGATTAGCAGATTGATTTTAAAGGTTTGATCAAAAAGTCCCAGGGATACAGTAGACTGCATGGCACTTATATAGATATCTTTAGCAGAAAAAAAAAATCAGCAACAAAAGGCAAAAACATACAAAGTACCTTATTTGTGGTTCTGTTCTGTGTAGGTCCAACAAAGAATACAGACAACTGTACATTATTTTTAATATTAAATTTGCAAACTATTACAATAATTTCAACATGTATGTGTGCATTTTTGTTTTCCTGATGCTTATTAAGTAAGTACTTTCAGAAAAAAATGCCAGAGAGGCCACCAGCAAGAGTAAGTGGCTGCACTCTGAGGCCATCCAAAAATTTGTTGAGAGAAATCCTTTGATCTTCTATGGGTATTGTGACATTTCATCCCATATACTTAATAAAAATATGCTTGTGAATAAGAATCTGTGAAACTAGAAAATGCCTTATGTCAAATACAACTTGAATTATACTATTTAAAAAGCTATAATCTGCTAAATGTGAATATTCTATTTGTGTCCATCTGCCACTCCTGTATTTGAAGTTAGAAATAAGAAGTTTAAACCTGTTTACTAATATAGATAGGCTAAGGGAGGTCATTAGTAGTGCTCAAGGAACTTAATGGCCCAGTACTCAGGGTAATGATCTGTAAATTCGAGAACAACAAGAAGTCTTGTGGTACCTTATAGACTAACATATTTTGGAGCATAAGCTTTCGTGGGCAAAGACCCGCTTCATCAGATGCATGAGTGGAGGCGTGGTTTCAGAGGGGTATTTAAATAGTGGGGTCCCAGTAAAAGGGAGGGTCAGAGCTGACAAGGTCTAGTCAGCAAGGTGGAAATGGCCTAGTATCAATACTACTTATCAAAAGAGGAAAAAACAAGTCAGATCAGACAGGGGGATGTGATCCTTTGTCAGAGTCTAATGGGGAGATATTAACACCCAGGGCAGAGAAGCTGCCTTTGTAAGCTGCGAGCCACTACCAGTCTCTGTTTAATTCTTGGTTAATGGAGTCAAATTTGCAAATAAATTGCAGCTCAGAGATTTCTCTCTCCATTTGATTTTTGAAATTTCTTTGTTTCAGGACTCTCACACTTAAATCTGCCATTGAGTGTCCAGGGAGATTGAAGTGTTCTCCCACAGGCTTCTGTACATTATTGTTCCTGATGTCTGATTTATGTCCATTTATTCTTTTATGAAGAAACTGTCCAGTTTGGCCAATGTAAATTGCAGTGGAGCATTGCTGGCACATGATGGCATATATTATATTAGTAGATGTGCAGATAAAGGAGCCCCTGATGGTATGGTTGATGTTAGGTCCTGTGATGATGTCACTAGTGTAGATATGTGAGCAGAGTTGGCAGTGAGGACTGTTGCAGGGGCTGGTTCCAGGCCTAGAGTCACTGGCTTGTGATTTGTAGTGGCTAGTGAGGATTTCTTTAAGGCTGGCAGCCTGTCTGTAGGCGAGGACAGGCCTGACTCCCAAGGCCTGTGAGATCATTGTTCAGAATGTGTTGCAAATCACTGATGATGTGCTGGAGAGGCCTTAGGTGGGGGCTGTATGTGATGGTCAGTGCTGTTCTCTTGTTTTCCTTGCGAGGTCTGTCTTGTAGCAGGTGGCTTCTGGGGACCCGTCTGGCTCTATCAGTCTGTTTCCTCACTTCCTGAGGTGGGTATTGTAGTTTGACAAAACCTTGGTAAAGGTCTTGTAGATGTTTCTCTCTGTCTGATGGATCAGAGCAAATACGGTTGTACCTTAGTGCCTGGCTGTAAACAATGGATCGTGTAGTGTGCCCTGGATGGAAGCTGGAGGCGTGTGGATCAGCATAGCGGTCCGTGGGTTTTCGGTATAGGGTGGTATTTATGTGACCATCGCGTATCTGCACAGTAGTGTCCAGGAAGTGGATTTGTTGTGTGGACTGGTTCAGGCTAAGTTTGATGGTGGGGTGGAAACTGTTGAAATCACGGTGGAACTCTTCAAGAGCCTCCTTCCCATGGGTCCAGATGATGAAAATGTCATCAATGTAGCATAGGTAGAGGAGGGGCACTAGGGGACGAGAACTGAGAAAGCGTTGTTCCTGGTCAGCCATAAAAATGTTGGCATACTGTGGGGCCATGTGGGTGCCCATAGCAGTTCCACTGATTTGAAGGTATAATTTGCTCCCAAATCTGAAATAGTTGTGGGTGAGGACAAAGTCACAAAGCTCCGAGACCATTTGTGCCTTGGTCTTGGAGTCCATCTTCATGTGGGATATTGGTGTAAAGGGTCTCTACATCCATGGTGGCCAAGATGGTGTTTTCAGGAAGGTCACCAATGGATTGTAGTTTCCTGAGGAAGTCGGTGGTACCTCGAAGAAAGCTGGGGGTTCTGGTAGCATAGGGTCTAAGCAGAGAGTCCACATACCCAGACAATCCTGTGGTGAGCATGCCAATGCCTGAGATAATGGGGCATCCGAGATTTCCAGGTTTATGGATCCTGGGCAGCAGGTAGAATAAACCTGGTTTGGGTTCAACAGGTGTGTCTGTGTAAATCTGTTCCTGTGTTTTTATAGGGAAGGTCTTGAGCAGATGCTGTAGCTTCTTTGTGTATTCCTCAGTGGGATCCTCGGACAGAGGCCTGTAGAACATGGTATTGGATACACACTTCAGCAAAAGAGTTATAAAGGTGGGAAACCAAACAAAAGGAGCATCTATCAGACACCAGAACAGCCCAGCTTACTTCCCAAGATGACTGCTGGAAACATCTAAAAACTTAACAGTGTGAATGATGGATCAAAGTTGGGAGGCTTCACAGCTTCTGAGAAAAAATTGTTAGAACAACTGTTGGAGTAAGAAATTGCATGTAAGTAGTTTATTAAAGTACTAGGCTTACCTGGCATGTTTTGTTTCATTTTACTTGGTAAATTACTTTGTGTTGTCTTCTATTACTTGCAGCCACACTTTTGTTTATTGATAAACTCAGTCTAAATAATTATCTGTGTGGGGGTGGGGAGTGGCTGGACATCTCTCTCATTATGATCTTGCTCTGTATAAAACTTTATGCAGAGCAATAAGGTTTTATCTGGAGTTCTGGTCCCATTGGCGCTGTGCACCTGGGCGCTCCGTCAAGTCCCTTTTTCTGAGCCTTCCCAGAGCTGATCTGAGTGTCTGTATTACTCTGTTGTGGGCTGTGACCTTAACTCTGTGCCAATGCAGGAGGTGACCAGAGGATCTGGCTCAGCAGGATTGAGTGGTGGTACACCACAGAGAACAGGATGGTGGGCTCAGTGGCATTTCAGCACGTCAAGTGACAGTATCAAGGGTATCTCTGTGACAACATCCATCAGAGGCATCTCTCACCTAGTTGGTAAAGTGTCAGTGATAACTAGACATTTCTTGTGAGTTTGATACTGGTTCTAAGGACAGATAAGCCACATGCACAAGTGGCATGCATAATATATTTACTAATGGCATATCCCATTCAGGCCTTTCCTTCCTTCTTTTACCTATGAAACTAAGAAGCAATTTAATTCTTCCATACCTTCAGGCAGTGCTTTTTTGGTGACAGCACATGCCCATATGGCGTACCGGCACCTTTTTTCAGAGCGACCTTGACAAACGTCTGCTAAAATAAATGAGTGTTCTAGTGCAGCTCTGCAGCCTCTCGTGGCCTGGCCAGTGTCAGACTGGGGCGTGGTTCCAAGGGCAGGCAGGCAGGTGACAGGCTGTGTCGAACTTTATGTCCAATCAGAGCATGCAGGACACGCATGGAACAGGGCAGCAATGTGTAAAAAAGCCCAGGGAAGTCCTCTGCCCCTGCCCGTGCCGCTCCCTCACACTCCGCTCCGCTGTGCTCTCACTGGTCACCTCCCGCACCCTCCCCTACCTACTGGCTCCCGAGTGCACTCCCTCATCTGCCGCCACCCACTCTGCCCCCAGCGCAGGGCCACCTGGGGAAGGCAAGGGACCTATCCTCCCAAGCAGGGGGCTGCAGAGCATGGTCCGGGGTGCAGCGGGATGTGGGGGAGAGAAGACAGGTGTTGTAACATGTTGTTTAACATGATCTTGCTGATGAATCATGTTGCAGGGAGGAGCAGTGCCAGGAGAGCTGTGTGTGACAGTGTCTCCAAAGGACGAGAGCAGAGAGCCTCACAGGAACTTCCTCCTTGATTTCCCTTTCATTAGCAAGCCTGCTGCAGTGCAGGCAGGGGCTGAACAAGCGGAGATAGAGCATAAAATGTGTTTCTAAGAAGCTGCTGCAGTTTGTGATGCTTGTAGCTTCCTGCTGGGGACTTGAGAGCAGCAGCCCGGTTGCAGGAAGAAGGGAGGTGGGTAGGGGTGGGAGAGGCATTTTATATTTAACAAAAATAGTACTGCCTTTAGGACATAGGCTATGGAATTACCAAATGGATTTCAGGCCATGGATCCTATCTGGATCAGTCTGGATCCCATTAACACTTATAATATGCACTAAATATTACAAAGAATGTATAAAAAACTCCCCTATTTCTCTTGAGACATTTTCAAGCCATGCTCTAAGTGGATTTAAGACCTTCCATAGCATAATTTTGTATTCTCTCAAAGTATGGAAAATACAGTCAAGCTGTCTAGGAAGACAAGTTCTTCATCTCCCATGTATTTGCCCAGGACGAGCTGAAGCATAATGGGTTCACTGATGACACCTTGTGCTGTTCTGTTCACTATCCAATAACTCAAACAGCATACAAGCACTGTATGACCAAAAATATACTTCCACAGAACAATGAAAAATCCCTACCTATTGACTCCCTGATATGAATGAACTATGCTGTATCCCTCCAGCCCGCCAAAAATGAGGAAGCATTTTTCAACAGTATGGCAATACCCCCCCAAAAATTAAGCTTACTAAAATGATATGTTTCTGCTAGATTCTGATAACAGTATCTTTTGTAATTCCCCAAAAAGTTAACACAAATATATAATAATATACATATAAATAACTAGTACCAGAGAGATGGCTGTGTTAGTCTGTAAACTATCAAAACAAAAAAAAGCAGTCATGTAGCACTTTAAAGACTAACAGAATAATTTATTAGATAATGAGCTTTTCATGGGACAGACCCACTTCAGACCTGAAGAAGTGGGTCTGTCCCACGAAAGCTCATCACCTAATAAATTATTTTGTTAGTATTTAAAGTGCTACAGGACTGCTTTTTCGTTTTGATACAAATAACTACATTGTTGATATGATTTTAAAAAGAGCTCTCCTGTGGTTTTAAACACTGGATTTCAAAAACTAATTTAAATACCTGAAAGATTTGAAATGCTTTACCTTGCTATTGGAAAGAGAGCTTCCAGGCTTTAAAAAGATATCTCTTCTAGTCTAAAATAGTGTATTTTGAGGTCATCAACACAGGAAATTACTTCTATTAATTCCGTTCCACCACATTTTAAAAGCAAGAACAAACTGTGAAACTTAAAAGGGAACCTTACAGAAAGTGTTTTATGAATCTATGTGAAATATTTTAGTTGCAATGAAATAGAATGCTGATGTCTGCCAGACACCCTGAAGTTGGTCTCTTGTGACTAATTCTCCTTAGCTAGTTTGTAAATTAATCTCCCAGTGTTTGGCCTTTCCCTCTCACAATTACTAAACTGACAAAAAGCAGCGTGTACAACAGGCAAAGGATGAAAATAAAAACTATTTTATGCCCTTATTTGGCCACATCAGATAAATTAATTTCGAAAATATTATACGCAGATATTTAAATATTTTTTAAAATTTCAAATGTGCCACCCATATTGCCTCAGAGGACTTGCTTAGTATTTCTTAGACTGCGGTATATTCCCAAACAAACGACGCTCAGATAAATGTGAGCATTGCAATACCATTAATTATTTGATTTGCCATAGCAGAAAAGAACTGGTCTCAGCAGGTGCTAAAGAAAAATATTAACCTTCCTATGAACTTTCCATGAAAACCTATAACGCTTAATAAAATTAGGATGAATGCATTTGGTTCAGTTAGGCCCTCTGACTTTACAGTTTAAAAGCACATTTCCCATTTAAAAAGTAATCTCTATTAGGAACCAATGTGGAGAAGAAAGCAAGCAGCCAGAAAACTAATCAGACTTGCTGGACTCCTCCTCTACACCCTTTTACCTTTAATAAGTCTTTGCCTGGAAATCTCTTGCTGACCTACCTACTTTTAGTTTAGTAGGGGACTTTTTTATTCATGTGTTTATCATCAGAGAGGCCCCAACTTTTCAGATTTCTTACTGCCATAGAAAACATAAGAAAGCGCTCATGTACGCAAGCCTGACCATGAGGAGGGCAAATGGGGCCATTGCCCCCAGGCCCTTTTGAAATGCTGCGTCAGCACTGCTCCGGCTGTTGGAGGGGAGGAGTGCCCAGTACCATGGTATGGGCACTGCTGAGGACTGACTGCTCTTGGCCCCTCCCCTTCTGCTCTTGGCCCCACCCTTTCTGGTGCATGGCATCCCACCTTGCCCCAGGGCCTGCAGCGCTTGCCAGCACCACTGCATTCTAGTGTATAAAGTACTTTCCTGCACTGAGGCCTGAGGACTGATCTTAAGCCTTCTATTGAAGTCAATAGGAGTTTTGCGTGATGAGGTCTTGTAGGATCAAGATGACTCCGTAGGAAGATAGAACTGAACAGAGCTGAATTTGGTTTGATAAAATGCTTTTCATGCTCTAGGGTGGTTTACAGCACAGTAATGAGTTGGAGAATGATTGGGCAGCAGCTGCAGTGACAAAAGTGCTAGCCACTATGTATTCAGGGATCTCTCTCCAACACCTTTAGACATTAGGTCCTGCTTTATGAAGAGAAGGAATATTAGCCTGCAGTCACAGGTCATAATTATGCCCAACTCGTTAAAATATATTGAGTCAGGTCTTTAGCTGACACCGCAACAGGTACGAAAGACAACAAAGATAAAGCAAGTGTGCTTTGTCAGAAAGAAAGCTACAGGTAGAATGTATTGTATTTATGTCCATTATTATGGGGTTAAAAATGGGTGAGTATTTTTTACATCCAGTCCGCCATCTGTTCACAATCAAAGACAAGCTTTACTGTGGCCTGGTTCTCCCCTTTGGAGAAATAAATAAATAAGGCACATAGGGAAAAGATGCTACAAAAATTATTCAAATGCATGGAAGAGGAAGTTACTCACCTTGTGCAGTAATGATGGTTCTTCGAGATGTGTGCCGCTGTGGGTGCTCCACTCTGGATGTTGGTGCACCTTTATGCTAGCGCTTGGACTTTCTTCTATAGCTGTGGTTTCCTGTGCCTCGCACACATAGTGGTGCCTCATCGTGCTGTCTGGTGCATGGTGCAGAGCCATCCATTCCTTCTCTACCCTAGCAAATAGAGCAGGATGCGCCCAAAGCAGGGGAAAGAGGGAGGGAAGTGAAGCACCCATGGAGACACACATCTCAAAGAGCCCTCGTTACTGCAGAAGGTGAGCAACTTCCTCTTCTTCATCAAGTCGTGTCCTCATGGATGCTCCACTCTGGGTGGCTAAAGCAGTAGTCACACTTTGGAGGTGGGTTTGGAGACCAGTAATGTTTACAGTCAACAGAACTGCTTGACCCACTTGAATGGGGGAAGCAACTGAAGGTGAAAGAGAGTAGTGCTGTGCAAACATATTGCTGGAAGACAACGTCACCACCTTGAATATGTCTGTAAGGGGTATGTTCTTGAGAAAGGCTGTGTTGGAAGACACAGCCCTGGTAGAATGGACAGTGACAGCACCGAAAGCTCTTTCCATGAAGCACATAGCAGATGTAAATACAGGTGGAGACCCACTTGGACAGCTGTTGAGAGGGAATGGGCAGGCCCTTGGATCACTCTGCAAAGGAGAGGAGGAGCCTAGGAGACTTGTGTCAAGGCTTCGTGTGATCAACATAGAAGACCAATGCCCAAACAATGTCCAGAGTGTGTCATGCTGCATGCGCAGGATCAGAGTACAGGGAAGAACGCAGGTAAGTGGATAGGTTCATTGATATGAAATGGAGAAGTTCCTTGATGAGGAACTTAGGATAAGGGCAGAGTGACTCTATCCTGGGTAAACACAGTATCAGGAAGTTCAGCCATTAGAGTGGCATGCTTCCCAACCCTCCTGCCCAACGTGATGGTGACTAAAAATGAGACCTTCGTCGACAGATGGAATCAGGAACATGTCACCAGGGGTTCAAAGGGAGTCTCCATGAGGAGGTGGAGTACATGGTTAAGGTTCCAAATAGGGACCAGAGGATATAGTGACAGAAAGGTGTTTTGCAGACCCATCAAAAACCATCTAGTGATAGGATGCTGGTGGCTCACCTCTGAGAGCACCCATTCGAGCAGTGCCAGCTTAGATGGTGCCAGGGACATCGCTGCAGCTTTCTCAAATGGTGCAGCCCATGAAGATGGCGCCATAGGTCAGGAACATGGTGGGGATGGAACCTCTTTGGCTGTTGGAGTGCTGATCAAGATAGAGGCATGTGCCAAGTCTGCTACGCTGGGGCCGGTGGTTGGAGGGACTTCTCATATAAGTCTTGAGCCTATTGACTCAGTTCTTCCTGGTCCTCACTGTGAGGCTTGAGCAATAGGTGCAGGATTGGGTTTGGTGACACTCACCCAGGCATTCAATGCAGGACATTTGGTCACCAGAGGTCAGCATGCCTTCCCTACACATTGCACGTTGCTTGAAGCCTGGTGTGCCAAGCATGGCAATGACATGGTGACTAATTCTAACACTAAACCTAAACTAAAACTGTGTTTGTTTTCAAACTTTAACAAAAAAGATAAGTTGGATAAAGGTGGATCAAACACTAACTAACTCTTCTTCTGCCTTTCAGAACAAGAGAAAGAGAGTGAAGTTCTGTCTGCAGCTGAGGATGGTAGAGAAGGAACTTTGGGGCCCACACCACACGCGCGCCAGATAGCACAAAGAGGCGTCACTGCGCGTGTGCGGTACGGGAAACCACAGCTATAGAAAAATCTCTGAGCACTGATGCAAGGACATACCAACACCCAGAATGGAGAATCCCAGGGGACACTACTCAAAGAAGAAGTATAAGCTGCTTATTATTCTCCTATCAAATCTATGTACACTAGCAATGCAAGCGGGAAGTAATGGGTGTAGTATTATAAAAGCTTGATAAAACACGATGTTCATGAAAACTGAAAACTGCATGCTGTAAAAGCACTTTCATTTATAACTTTCAGAGACACATGACACAGGACGTTGCTTGTAACCATCATGATAGGCTCTCAAATTAAAAGATGTCAACTTTACATGACAGCTGTTGCTATCAGCAGAGGCAAACAGCCTGAGAGTAAGATGTAGAACATGCACGGGAAATGGAAATGCTGTCTTGAAGCCCAGGGTAAAAATGCTAAGTGAAGACAACCGAGCTCAGTTCATTCAGAGTGGATATGTATGAACACTACTACTGTGTGCCATGGCTCATAGCACTGTCCAGACTATTAATTCTGCACACCTGTCAGCTCTGCAATGTTAATTTCACTGGGTGTGTGTTGCAAGAAATACAACGTATAGTTACATTTAAACACCAGAGTAAAAGAACAAGGCACATATCTATATGATGCAGCTGACCTATTCAGGAACAAATTAATAAAACAAAATAAATGAGTAATGGACACGGGTGTCTAACCACTGCATACACTTGAAAAAACACACAGTGCACATTCCAGTCCCAAACTTATAGACTATCACCATATTAGTGTATCACAGATAAGCTGCATAATATTATTTGTAACCAATGTATCCTGCTTGTGCCCAGAGTTCTCCAAGGTGCAATAGTTTCTACCAGTATCAATGTTTATCAAGGCACTCATACATGCAAAGTGAAAAGGTCATGGATATTTCAGCAGAATGAGATGTACTGTGCATTTTGCCTTTCTGTGTGCAAAATGACCTGTGATAACTTTTGTTATTAATTTATTATTACTGATTTTAATAGCGTTCAAAGGGACCAGGGGGTTCCTGAACCAAAAAGGCAACATGTTCCCTGTCCCTAGTATCCTACAAACTAATATTAACAAAGATGTAACAATGGGGTAACAAAACAGTTAAATGGAGTCAGGAGAAAGATAATATATCTTTAATACAGTTACAGATTCTCAGCAAGAGCTAGTGACAGAGAGATAGTTGTGTTTGTCTGTATTCCAACAAAACAAACCAGCAGTCATGTAGCACTTTAAAGACTAACAAAATAATGTATTAGATGATGAGCTTTCATGGGACAGACCCACTTCTTCAGATCTATAGCATTTGCAGTACAGACTGACAGTTAGATAGCACAGAGGTCCAAAACCAAAATAAAAACTGACAAATCAGATATATGGAACCGAAGTGGGGGTGAGGGGCACCAGCATGGCCCCATAGTATGCTAACATTTTTATGCCTGAGTTAGATAAACGTTTCCTTAGCTCTCGTCCCGTTACCCCTCCTTTACTTTCGCTACATTGATGACATCTTTATCATTCGGACCCCTGGTAAAGAGACCCTGGAAGAATTCCACAGAACTTTTAACATGCACCCTACCATCAATCTCAGCTTTGACTATTCCACATGAGAGATACATTTCCTGGACACCACACTACAAATTACTGAGGGCCAGATCAATACCACTCTCTCCCAGAAACCCACTGACTGCTACACTTACCTACATGCCTCCAGCTTCCATCCAGCAGGCACCACATGAGCCATCATTTATAGTCAAGCCCTAGGTACAATCTCATCTGCTCCGATCCTACTGACAGAGACCAAAAACTTCCAGATCTTTACCAAACATTCACTAAACAATTACCCACAGGTCAAAGTAAAAAAAAAAAAAAAAAAAACTGACAGGGCCAAGTGAATACTCAGAAACCAGCTACTTCAAGATAGGCCCAAGAAGGTCAATGACAGAAAACCACTTGTAATTACCTACAGCCTTCAGCTCAAACCCCTGTAGCGCATCATTAAAACCCTACAATCTATACTAGAAAATGATGCTACGCTCTGGAAGGCCCTAGGTGAGAGGTCTGTTCTCTGCTATAGGCAACCTCCTAACGTAATGAAAATGCTCACTAGCAACCACAGGCCATACCACAGTAATACTAATCCTGGAACTTAGCCTTGCAACAAACCCCGTTGCCAACTTTGTTCACATATTTATACCATCACTGGACCTAACCAATATTAATTACAGGATCGGGGGCTTATTTTCCTGTACCTCAACCAATATTATATATGCCATCATGTGCCAGCAATGGCCCTCTATTATGTACATGAAAAAATTGGGCAAACACTTCGCCTAAGAATGAATGGGCACAGAGCAGACGTTAGGAATCTTAATACACATAAATCTGTCAGTGAGCATTTCAATGGAGCGGGTAATTCTGTTAAAGACCTGAGAATAGGCGTCTTATAACAAAGAGACTTTAGCAGCAGATTACAAAGGGCTCCATAGAATGTCATATAAATTAAACACTGAGTTTAGCAGAAGTGCACATATGATAAACCTCTTCAACCAAAACTAAAAAAATAAATGGCAGACTATGGCATAAGTTCCACTGCTCTGATCATATGTAGAAGCCAGCTAAATTTTGACATTCTGACTTTGCAACATGTGGATCTTCAGAGATTCAGAGTTAAGCCCTGAAGACTTTTTAAGAAGCTAACGTGCAATACATATGAACATTTGGAAATCATATTGTTCATTATACATTACTGTGTAATTGTTTTATCTTTTATAGAATGCAGTCATTAAACTGACTCTTGAAATTGCATAACTCTTAACAGAACCTTTTCAGGCGTGTATCCTGATAAAGATCAATGTCTCTGCTGTCTGTGTTAAATTACATACAACATTCACTTTAACCGTAGATGCAACTTTCCCGGCCTTAAATCTTTACTGGTGCTCAAAACCTAAATGGGTGTATAGGGAGGGAAGTACGTGTGGTATATGTACCAATACACATATATAAGGCTAAATTCTTTCTAGCACAGTATTATTTTACTAAAGATGCTCTGAGCAGCAGGGGGAAATCTGATATATGAAACAGTAGGCCCCAGCCAATTAGTCTCTGACAGGTAAGAGTTTTTGCTTAATTTGTGCTGTGAAGTTTATAAGGGATCTGTTCTTTCAATAATTTCACAGTCCCCTCTGACTTCACTGAAATCCAGTTCTTATCAGTTGGAGTCCTAGCATATTTTTCAGCACAGCAAAGAAATATCCTTTTTGGAGGAAATATGAAGATACTGCTTTTGCTTTAGAGAAAGGAAGAAAAAACTGTTGGAAAAGGAACCAAAATTAATTTATTAGATGTACTGATGTACTGTTTACAAGATGAGATACATGAAGATTTCATGACATAACACCCACTAACATCAGTAATATTCACTAGATAAAATCTACATGCTTTGGAAAGCTATCCACAAATGAGTAAGCAACAACAGCTCAAATGTTCCCCAAGCATTCATGCTCAATAGTAACTCTTGTCTCCTCCAAAGCAGTAGTGTCATGTTGGGTATTCCTGATTTTCCCACAGATGTCTATGAATTTATGCTGTCTAGTGCTGTAGACATCTGGGTGAAAGTAACTTAAATTTCTTACTGGCAGTGTCCTATTGCAAAGCGGAAGGGGACCTCAGAGCAGGGAGTTGGTGTGGATATGAGGAGCAGGGTCTGGAGGGTGCAGGAGTCAGGGCAGGGAGTGGGTATGGGGGAGTGCAGAATTCAGGGCAGAGGTGTGGGAGGTAAGGAAGGCTATGTCTGAGAAGCTGCAAAATATAAAGTGCCAAGCACAGGCAGGTGAACAGGTTCTCTTTCTCCTCTTCTTACAAGAATAAACAATTGTACAAAAAAAAATAGCATGTATCTTTTGAGTCACTGGAAGCAACAGTCAGTTAAATACTAATCAAGAAGTGAAACCAGCAAAGGAAAAATGGATACCCCCCAGCCCAGACAGACAAACTAATGTAGCTCTGGTCAAGCTAGCACACTCAAAATAGCAGTACTGAAGTTGCTCCTCCAGGCAGAATTGTCCCATCCTTGAGAGCCCACCACAAACCCACGCTTCTGGGACCACGCACTGGCTACCTCAACCATTCTACGAACTGGACCCAGGACAAACCTGGGAGATAGTGCAGGGGCCTGGTGCAGGGAGGCAATGGGGTTGCCCTCCCATACACACAATGCGGTGGCAGAAGCCAGAGTGACCATGACAGCCAGCTCTGCTCCACCCTACTGCCCTCTCACAGCCCACTGCACTCCACTTCACCACTGCAGTGGCTGGGAGAGGGCGGTGAGGTGGAGCGGAGCAGGCTGCCACATCACCCTAGTGAGTGCAAGAGTGGTGGGGGCAACCTCTGCTGCAGCCCCGTGCCAGGCCCCCTGGTAATTGCACAGCTCACTTGCTCAGGGGAGGGGACTTCAGGCCAGGGTGTAGAACAGGGGCGGGGCTTGTGGAAGGAATAGAGTAGGGATAGTGCAGGAGCGAAACAAAAGCAAAGCCTGGGCAGGGCCTGTGATATGGGGGCTGCCCTGGGTCCCATACCTGGGGTACTGTGGATAGGGGCATTGCTCCAAGCCCTGCACTCCCCTTGCGATGGCCTTCACTCCAGCAGAGGCTTGGGTTAGCCACCTGCATCAGACCCAGGGGATGAGGAGGGCTTGAGAGCCTGAGCTACCCACCCCCATATTGCAACATCCCATAATATTATTTTTATTGCACTCACTTGAGCCCTGCTAGCATGAGTCTGTCCACTTGGGCTGGGAGGCTTGCTCCCATCTACAGTGCAGACATACTCTTAGAGGTAATGTAATACTTAGGTATCTGTTTGGAAAAACAGCAAGAGAGCAAGTGAGACAATCTTCCTGTATGGCATGAAAAATGTAATATTGCAAACTCTGTTCTCAATTATACTAGGAAAATCAGAAAATGCACCATTAAATTCAAAATTTCTGTTGAATTTATATTAAAGTCACTGAGATTTGTGCCTGATCTAAATTTTTGTATTAAATGTCTGATCCAGAATTCATTGACATCAACCGGGGCTTTTCCATTGTCCTGAGTGGATTGGAACTGACCCTTGAGAAAAGCCACTGAACACTTCATGCACAAGAATGTTTGTTTTCGGAAAGGCCTGTGAGAGATATATGCACAATATATATATGTTCTCTTCCACGATCAATTTGCAGATTTATATTGTCTTTAAAAAGGGCTACACAGTACATTATATTGAGCATTGGTTCATTTCTTTGTTGGATTAAAGTCATAGTATTCTGTGGCAGGCAGAAAGCATTATGAATTGATGTAGTGATCTTTACGTGGTCTATAGGGCATTGCCTATGTTTTCAATGTTAAAGGAAAGTTAGCCTCATGCTGGTTAATTAAGTATATTTCTATAAAAATATAAGTATTTCATAACTATGTCATCCTCCAACTTCCATACTCACTCCTACTCCCACTTACTGCTCTCCTTCATAACATATCAAATGTGTTGCTTTCACAACCTTAATGTGTGTGTTTTTAATCATTGCCTAAGGGAGTTTTTAAATTTTAATATTGCCATAGTTTCACTGGAAACTATTCTGCAGTGTATGAAGTCATTGGGTCTTATTTATCTTTGCTGATGCTGTGAAAGCTATATGGAAGGCCCTAACACAGTGTAATGTGTTTCCTCTGTTGGAGAAGGAGGTTTGAGCAAGGTTATTTTAAAAGCTTGAACACTAAGTTCTTCTAACCTATACCCTGGTTTGGGACACAAGTAATCTTTATTCCACAGAAAATACATTAAAACAAGCAGATATTTAATCTGAACAGAATTGTGTCTAATTCACATATCCAACTAATGTTTTCAGGGAGAAGTGAATTTCATAGATGGCCCCAACACATACACATTTTAATATGTATCTAATAATCCTTCTTCTAACGTGGGAATATTGGCCTTAGGACCATTTAAAATATATTTTAAATAATACTCATTCATACATTTGACCACAAAAGATATTGGGTTCAATTCTGCCTTCATGAGAACACTCCCAAGCAATCCACTGAAGTCATTTGGGGCATGGATCTCACTGAAGGCAGAATTTATCAGGACTGTGGACCGGGAAGACAAAGGAGGCAGTTGCCCTGGATCCTGGTGATTTAATAGGACCTGGGGCTCCAGGACCCTTAAACTGCTGGCAGAGATCCATGCAACACTGAGGGCTGGGTGAGAGAGATGAGGCATGATCCACAGATCCTGCTTTGTTGGCTGGCTACTTCTAACCCCACCACTTTTGCTCAATGCTTCAGCCCTTCCAGGGGGCTCAGAGCTGAGCCCTCCCTCCCCATTCCCCCACACACGTTGTCCAAGCCTGGCAAAGTCTGTCATCGACCTTGCCTTTGATTTAAATGTAGCTAGAATGATAGGGAACAGTTGCTGTTAAAAATTCAGGTTTTGCCAACGATAACTCACAGTGGTATCTGTAACTGCACAGTTCCCTTCAATTGCTGAAAAAGGAGATAATTATAGTAACTGTATGATGTCTGTTGGCAAATACTGATTCTTTTCAATGTGAACAAGACCCGCAGGGACACAGAGTAAAATGACCATCTGGCAGATGGCAAAGTGAAAATACGAGGTCTTCTAAAATAACTTTTGTAGCAAAACTTCCTTTCTCCAGATTGTGTCCAGAAAATGGAAGCCTGCCCACTCTTGTTCCCTCTGTAATGAGCCAGCCACAACTCCCCTTATGCAACACAAACCCCAGGACCTGATCCTTCCTAGCACTTTTAGGAGCACAAGACACACTAAATGAGATGAGAAGGGCAAAGAAGAAATGAAGTTTCCAGTCAACTAGCCTTTGAACACAAAAAAACACTATGGCCATGTCTACACTAGCCAAAAACTTCGAAATTGCTGTGCAAATGGCCATTTTGAAGTTTACTAATGAAGCGCTGAAATACATATTCAGCACCTCATTAGCATGCGGGCAGCCGCGGAACTTCGAAATTGATGCGGCTCGCCACTGCATGGCTTGACCAGACAGGGCTCCTTTTCAAAAGGACCCCGGCAACTTCAAAGTCCCCTTATTCCTATGAGCAAATAGGAATAAGGGGACTATGAAGTAGCCCGGGTCCTATCGAAAAGGAGCCCTGTCTGGACGAGCTGCGTGGCTGTGAGTCGCATCAATTTTGAAGTGCCGGGGCCACCCGCATGCTAATGAGGCGCTGAATATGTATTTGCATGGCCATTTCGAAGTTTTTGGCTAGTGTAGACGTAGCCTATGTGAGTTAGAGGAGAATCTCCACACCATAATTAACAAAGAATTCACCTATCATTAGAAAGGTGAGGGGTGGCAAGGGATGGAGAAGCATGAAGAACCATACACACTACAGACAAAGGACTTGCAATATAAATTTGAGATCAATCTTCCATGCTGAGAAAGCTGAAACAACAGCGAGCAGCTCATCTGACTCTGTATTGTCAAAATGTGTGTGCCTGGATCTAAGACTTAAAAAAAACGACAAAGCAGCAATACAATAAGTTACACCCAAATAAATAATTCAGCCTTTGCAATGATAGTCTTTTTTTCATCTTCAGATCACTTTACTTTATACATTGAGCATTACTGACTTCCAAGTTACACAAAGAGCAATAATGCATAAATATTCTCTCACATTTGCTTACTGGTATGCTACACCTCAGCTTGAGCTAGTCATGAAAACGGCCAAAAAAAGGTCCAAGTACAGGCTACACAAACACAAGCTGCACTGCAAATTTGCCAAAAGCCCAAAGGGCAGTGGCTTGAGATTAGAACAGGGAGAAAAGAAAAAAAAGCAATTTAATTACACATTTCAAAGTTGCTTCATGGGGTTGAAACTATATCTAGCCCACTATCCTTTCTTCCAACAGCGTAAAGTTCCAGATGCCTTAGAGAAATGAACTGAATAATTACTGAGTCATCCACCCTCTGTTATCCTGCCCCAGTCAGAGGCTTAGGGACATCCCATCCATGGGTTCCTGACCATCTTGAATAATAGCCAGTGATGGGGCCATCCATGGGCAGTGGGCGAACCCACAGCTCGGGGAGAGTAGCCCCCAGCTCTGTCCCTTCTGGCAGGGGCCCTGTCCCTTCCATACCAACTGGAGCTCCACCGCAATCTACTGTATCATCTACCCATTCTCTGTGGGGTCTGCCTCTCCTATTCAAACTGTCCGGTATGCCAAATACCAGGGTCTTGATTTTTCGTTCATTGCACATTCTGCAGATATGTCTGAATAGCTGTAACATCTGTTGCATAACCTTCTGCACTAGGTTCTCTTTTGGCTGTATCATCCTATATAATTCCTTGTTGGTGACCTTCTGCACCCATCCTATTCTCAGGGTCTTTCTTTAACAACTCCTCTTGAATGCCAATATCCTTCTCTTCAAATCTTTTGTTATCACCCATGTCTCACATCGGTACAACATGCTGCTGAATACACATTTTCAAGATGCTCAGCTTTGTTCCCAAGCTAATCACTTTGCTTTTCCAGATCTTATCCATCGCCTTCAAACTCACTCTTGCTTTCACTATTCTAGTCACTATTTTCTTCTTACAGCCTAGATCATATGTTATGTTGCTCCCCAGATAAGTGGACTTCTCTTAGTTCTCTAGTTCGATCCCATTTACACTTATCTTCCTTTCTATTTCCTTATCTCCAAACACCTTTGTTTTTATTTTATCAATGTTCATAACCAGTCCCTACTGCTTCCCTTCCTTGTTTAGCACCTGTACCGTTCTCGCTATCTTTTCTTCATCTTCTTCAGTAGTAACTATATCATCTGTGAAGCTCAAGTTGTTGATTCTCCTCCTGTGCACAGATATCCTTTCTACCTCTTCCTTGATCTTTAACAGCAATGAAGGGTCCTGTGGCACCTTATAGACTAACAGAAAAGTTTTGAGCATGAGCTTCGTGAGCACAGACTCACTTCTTCAGATGCTGGTCTTGGAAATCTGCAGGGCCAGGTATAAATAAGCCAGAGCAAGGGAGGGGATAACAAGGTTAGCTCAATCAGCAAGGGTGAGGCTTACTACCAGCAGTTGATCTGGAGGTGTGAACACCAAGGGAGGGGAAGCTGCTTCTGTATTTAGCCAGCCATTCGCAGTCTTTGTTTAAGCCAGAGCTGAGGGCATCGAATTTGCTGCTGAATACACAATTCAACACCCTCAGCTCTGGCTTAAACAAAGACTGTGAATGGCTGGCTAAATACAGAAGCAGCTTCCCCTCCCTTGGTGTTCACACCTCCACATCAACTGCTGGTAGTAAGCCTCACCCTTGCTGACTGAGCTAACCTTGTTATCCCCACCCTTGCTCTGGCTTATTTATACCTGGCCCTGCAGATTTCCAAGACCAGCATCTGAAGAAGTGAGTCTGTGCTCACGAAAGCTCATGCTCAAAACTTTTCTGTTGGTCTATAAGGTGCCACAGGACCCTTCGTTGCTGTTACAGATCCAGACTAACACGGCTACCCCTCCGTTCCTTGATCTTGTTGCTTTCTCTAGTTGCATGATGAAGACACTCAGCGATATCAGATCTCCTTGTCTCGTACCTCTACTCATTCTAAACCAACTCCCCAACTCTCCACACATTCTCACTGCTGCCTCTGCATTGACATTGATATCCTTCAACAACCGTATCAGTCTGCTATCCACTCCAATACCACCCAAGTCACTTGCTGATCAATACTGTCAAATGCCTTCTGAAAATTGATGAAGCAATTTTAAATGTTCTTGTTCTTTCATCAAGTTGTCTCCACTATCAGTCTTAGTGCCAATATGTGCTGTATGCTACTTCTATCCTCCCTGAATCCTGCTTGCTCATCCACTAGATGTTCTTCTATTTACAATCTCAGTTTCTCCATCAGGATCATCACGAGCGCCTTGCCTAGACGACTCATTCGGGCAATCCTTCTGTAGTTCTTGCAATGTGTTTCCTTTCTTGTTTATTGTCACAAATATGGATCTTTTCTATTCCTTTGGTGCCTTCCCTTCTTTCCATGTGATATTACATAGTTGGTGTATTTCCTGAATCACAGTTTCTCTGCCATATTTGACCATCTCTCCTGTGATCCTATCATTTCAAGGGTTCTTGTTGTTCTTTAGTCATTTCACTGCTCTTTCTACTTCCTCCTTCAAAATATCAGTCTTGCTCCTGATGCTCAGCAGAGATATCTCTTTCGTTTCTTCCATCAGTCCCTCTGAGATACTCAAGTCCAACTGTGCTTTGTACAGATAGGTGAAATATCTCTTCCATCACTGCACAACCTTCTCCTTGTTCATGAGCACCACATCGTTCTCATCTTTGATTGCCATCTGCTTCAGCTGCCACTTCCTATTAATATTCCTAATCAACTTGTATACCCCCCTGGTCTTACACTCGCCATAATACCTCTATATCTTCACACTGCTCCTCAAACCATTTTGCCTTATCCTTTCTGGCCACCTTCTTTACCTTGTTGCAATTCACTCTATTTTGCTGTTCCACCCTCAGCGTATAGTCTCCAATGGGTATTTCTACACTCCAAATGCTGCATCTGTGCAAGTGCCACCAATGCAGCTGCTCCTCTGTAGAAATTTAAGGAAGATGCTCTCCTAAGCCAATGTGAGAGAACTTTCCCCTTGGCTAATTAATGCACTTCCTATGAAGTGGTAACTATGTCAGTGGTCGAAGCTCTCTTACCAACCTAACACTGTCTGCATGGGAGGTTAAAGCAGTATAACTACATCACAAGGAATGTGGATTTTTCACACCTCTGAATGACATAGTTAGGGTGATATATGCCTGGAGCATTGATCAGACAAATTTCATCTCTAAGTTCCTTCAGAACTCTTCACTGAATGCTGTCTGATGACTTATTATTGTTTAATTTATCAAAATGTTTCCAAAACTTCCAATATTTAGAATCATGGTATCCAGTGCACTCCCCATTCACCACATGTGGCAAACAGGGAAACCTATCGTGGCAAATGCAGCTCGGCGGGCTGGTGCAGCGGCTTGGGAGGTGGCACAGTGGCTTGGCTGTTCACATGGTGGCTCCCTCAGAAACCACGTGCTGGCTCAGGGATTTGGGCACTGTGCCACACAGCTCTTGGGGCTGCGCAGCTGTGCAGCTTGGAGCTCACAGCACAGCTGGGGAGGCTCAGCTTGGGGCTCCCATGTCCGGGGCAGCTGGTGCAGCATGGCTCCAGTGAGTCACCAGCAGTTTGCTGCAGTTTGTGGGGTAAGCTACCTAGCTGAGATGGTGGGCAGGATGCCTGGCTGGGGAGGGGTTGCCTGGAGGAGGGGGGCACCTGGCTGAGGGGAAGCATATCTACTCAAGTGCTTTTGGCACCACTGATTTAGAAGGAAGTCTTTTTGCCTATGATTCTCCTGTTTAACCATGATGGTATTTTTGACTCTTACTTTTATTTTGTTTTTGATTTGAGGTATTCATGTAGCATGAGCCTCTATTACGGTGATTACATAGTTTCAATGCAAGCATTTCACTCTCTGACAGTTTCTTTACAGTTTAACTAGTTTCTTCATTTTAATATAGTTCCGCTTTTTTAAATTATAGGTGACTTTCACACAAGTTTGATTTTGTTTTTAAATTTATTTGAGTTTTACTAAGTAGAAAATAATGGGAAACTTATTTTGCTTTGGGGGCATTTTCTGGATACATACATAGTAAGTGAAATACAATTGTTCACAGTCCACATTATAATTCCTCCACAACTAAAAGTTATCCGGATAATAGACTTAGTCAAAGCAGCCTACAAAAATGGTTAGGGCAAACATACTCAGCTCTGCAAAATCTCCTTATGTTACTAAAACGAATCCATTTTAACATCTGTATAATGGAGATACGAATTTTCACCTGCAGAGTCTCTAAATTCCAATTGAGGTAAACCAGAAATGATTTTAGCATATGATGTACACTGGTTGGAAACCAATGTAAAACATATTTGAAATCATCAGTGTATATTCAGTGTAGGATATTATTTATAAACTGGTAATAAAATGATTAACATAGATTTTGTAGTCCATCCCACACAGAGGGACCAGGTACAGTCATGGAGCCTGAATAGCTAATCAGACTGCAGAAAATCATCTGCAGCTATATTGTTACTCCATAATTTTTAAAATCAGAACTAGTAAAACTTAGTGAGCTGCACAGCTTCTCTCTTTGATTGTTTCTTTCATAAAATATCCTGGATGAAGATTAACCTTTTCCTCGCCAGTAAGTTCATTTGCCGTGAAGTAGAAAATGGTTAAGTTGCCGGACGTGTTTTATCATAGTTCTGTATCTTCTCATTGCTTAGTGTAACACATTTTATACTGGTAAAAAAAAATGCAGTGCCACCAAGTATAGACAAATGTGATATTCTGTCCTATAGACAATATAAAGTGTAGGTGTCAGGCAGGATGCAATTGGAAAACAGACACAATGTGGGTTGGGGCAGAGGATAAGTGCCAGAATGAACAAAGGTTAGCAGAAAAGTAGAAGTCTCAGCTTAGCAACTATGTAGCCTATCCATACCTGGATTTTTAACCTCCTCAACACTGATCAGCATGCTCTAACAACTATGGACCTTTAACATAAAACTGGAGGAAAACCAGATGACAATGAAGTAAGCTTTTATAATCTTTCTGAACCTGTTCTTTATAACAATGAAGTCATTAACAGTAAATCATAGGATTTAGTGTAATCCATTTTGGCTATTGAATACACTGAGGCACTAAATTTAGCAGCTTCAAAAGCTAACTCAGTTCAAGTCATTACCATGGAGTGTATCAGAGAGATTGCCGTGCTAGTCTATATAGCATCAAAACAAAAAAGCAGTCCAGTACTACTTTAAAGACTAACAAAATAATTTATTAGGTGATGAGATTTCGTGGGACAGACCCACTTCTTCAGACCATAGCTATACCAGAACAGGCTTGATATTTAAGGCACAGAGAACCAAAAATAGCAATCAAGGTTGACAAATCAGAAAAATTATTATCAGGGTGAGCAAATCAGAGAGGCAGAAGGGGGAGGGGAGTCTAGCTCATTATAAGGACTCTTTTACATTCTTTTTTACATACTTTGCTTTATCTAATTCTTGACTCCCCTCCCCCATTCCTTCTGCCCCTCTGCTCTCTGATTTGCTCACTTTGATAATCATTTTTCTGATTTGTCAACGTCGATTAGTATTTTTGGTTCTCTGTGCCTTAAACGTTGAGTCTGTTCTGGTATAGCTATGATCTGAAGAAGTGAGTCTGTCCCACGAAAGCTCATCACCTAATAAATTATTTTGTTAATCTTTAAAGGTGCTACTGGACTGCTTTTTTATTTTGATACCATGGAGCGTGCACTTTGAAACTACCCTTCCTCCTTTTGCACTCTTGTCTTTTTATGTTCTCAGATCATAAACAAACAACTGTGACATTTCTTTTGTTCTACAGTGATTAGATGCCTATTTTTGACTAATTGCTTCATTTATTTTAATGAAACATCAAGATGATTTCAAATGATTAACATTCTTTTCATGCCAATTGTATAGATTTGTGGCCCCTATTTTTAGTCTCTGGAGGCTTCAGCATTGAATAGTTAAGATGTATTTCTAGAATCTGTTTAAAAGAAAACCACTTCAGATATAGGCTTCAGGTATTACTGAGATGCGCTCAGTAAATCATCAGCGTTCAGGAGTGTTGGGATGTTGTATCTAGCATTCCCATGTTGGTTTAGCAAACCTCTGCTAAGACACTTTGATCAAGATTTCCAGTCCTCTATTCCATTATTAAGCTCAACACTCAGGACTTGTCATAATCACTTTAAATGTTTGTCAGAAGTAGGAGGGAAGTAAAACATTCGGTAAAAGACAGAGAGAAGAAGGGGCTACTCTGGTGAGGTGCACAGAGTGATAGGGATAGGCAATAGGCTGTACTTGAGGGGAGGAAGCAGGAAAAACAACAGTGAGTGAAGAGGGATGGCATCCACCAGGAAGGGGAAACCAACTTCTGTGGAGGTGGGATGTGTCCAGGAACTCATGGGATTGGGGTGGTAGACAGCAACTAGTGGGTGTCAGAAAAGGGGCCTGGCTACTTGGAGTAGGTCTAAGCAGCAAAGTTATTTAGAAACAACAGCCATTATTTCAAAATAACTGTCCTAGCATCTACACGATGCAATTGCTGTAGTGGTTGGCTTATTTTGAAATTGGCAAAGCCAGGGCTTTTTTCTGGAGGATGCCTTTTTTCCCAGGGCCACCATTTTTAAAAGGCGGCTTGGCAGCTCTGAGCTACATGTGGCTCCCGCCGCTGCCACTGCTCTGCCTTTGGCTCCTGGCCTGCTGATGAAAGAGCAGGACTCAATTTAATTGGTTTAACAGCCAGCGCTGGTCATTAAACCAATTAAACTGAGCCCTGCTCTTTCAGCATGGTAGGTCAGAGAGCTGCTTCTCCTGCACTGTCTTTGGGGGAGCTAGAGGGCTGGGGGGAGCTGCAAAGCCACAGGGAAGGGAACATGGGGGTCAGCGAAGGAGCAGCAGCATGCGATGCTCCTTTTGAAATGTAAGTGAATCCTGGGGTTGGGTTGTTGGGGGGGGCGGTTAAAGGCTAGGGGTGGTTTGGGGCTATGGGAGAGTTAAAGGCTGGGGGGCAGTTTAGGGCCATGGGGGGGTTTAAAGGCTGGCAGCAGGTTGGAGCCACAGGGGTGTTGGGGGGTTAAGGCTGGCAGCGTGGGGGTGGGAGTTAAAGCCTGGCAGCGCATTGGGGCTATGGGGGGTTCAGGTTGCGGTATTTTGCGGCTGCGTTGGATGGCGGAGCATTCAAGCCTGACTGCAGGGAGTAGTGGGGGTATATTTAGGCTGGCGGGGGGCAAGGCTGTAGTAAATGGGGCCTTAGGGGGATGGGCACGGGGGTTAAGGCTATTTCAACATGCATTTTGTGTGTAGTAGCCTTATTTTGAAACAAGCTATTCCAGAAAATCTCTTCTAAAATAGTTTATTTCAACATAGGGATGAAAGGCCATAACCTTCGAGAGTGCTTGTGGAAAGCAGTAATGGTTGAGGTAGTGAGAAGGAGGTTCAGAAAGACTTTAAGGTGTATTCCAATTTCTTAAGAGGAGATGTGGTCAGTTTTCAAAGACCTGGTCAGAAAAGCTTTTCTGGGAAGCTTTCCTCTCCCCTCTCAGAAAGCACCTAGCTAGACCATGTGCACTGAAAATATTGAGAACTAAACTTCTTAAGAGACAGAAGAGTTTATGTGGCTTTGATAACAAGATGACATTTCACTGAGAGTATACACCCAACCTTTATCTAATTTATTGGCCAAATTTATGGGCAGGTAGCTTCAGCTGCTAACTTCAGTAAAGTTATATATACTTAAACTAGCTCTGAATTTGGCTTTTCTTCTGTGTTTGTGTCCCCTGTTATTCTGCCATCATCCTCCACCATACATTTTTCTGGTCTTCTTATCATCTTCTCTGTCGGGATACCAACACTGTTTTTTAAAATGAAGTTGATGAGATATTAGGCCCTGGGGCAGGGGGGGAGAGAAAATATCATGGTAGTAGCAGCAGTTTGACTTCCAGGTGTTTTTTCCTTTGGTTGCGTTTGGACCACTCCCCACTTCAACAGTTCACCAACATCACATCCCAGTGGCTTTGTGGTTTCATTGTTAAATCTTCATTAGCAAAACCAAATACACTTTTTTTATTATGAACATTTCGGGTACAGATTATATCAATACAGAATAATAATAAGAATGCAAACATCTATTTAAAAAGTTCTATAAATTATACAGGTAAGGGAATGTAAATAAACTATTATACTTTCATCTTGAATTTGTTGCCTCCTTGACTACAAACCACTAAATGTCATAACTCTGAAGTACTACAGATTTCTGTGCAAGGCTGAAAGGATACAGTATGGCACTTTAACTGGTTATTTTTATATTTTCATATATATTTATTATCTCAGAGACATACTGAAATAGTAAGTGAAAAAGGACTTAACTTTTTGCAATTCATGCATTCAAAACTGAGACTTGACATTAAAAATCACCCCGGATATTGTAGATCAATGACGTATTGATTTTTACATACAGTTCCCCTATATGTAAAAACAATTGTTATTATCTAATGATATGTCCACAGGGGCCAACATGTTCAAATGATACCATTTGTATTACATTGATGAAAAGGCCTGACATGACCTCTAGTATTTTATATTTTGAACTGATGAGTGCAGCAGAATCTGTAGCAGTTTTTAGACCAATGATGCTGGACACAAAATTGAAAGAGGTTGATTTAGTGTCATGACATTCTTCTCAATCACATGTGGCATAGTCTAGCTCTTGAAAATATTGTCTGGTGGTGACAGGGTGCAAAGTTGAGAGGGAAAGTATTCCATATCTATCCTCACCATCATTTAAGAACACCTGTGCTCTGTTTGCTGTCAGCAATACTATCCACATATAATGTTTAAAGGAAACTCTTTTTAGACTAGATTTACGTAAAGTGGTTCATTCTTTCAGTGGTCTTTGATGTTTTATAGTAGATTTCTGTCAACCATGTCAGCCAGTGGCAAGAGTCATACATGTTTTTCACAGCCACCCATGGAGGTATACCAGCTTGGTATCTCAGGGGGGTAGCAGTTTGTTTTTTCCAAGCACTAGTATCTATGTGATTTGGGAAGATATTGTAGACAGACCCATAAAAGCCTTGAGTTTTCCCCTTGTTAAAAAGTCTAGGCAAGTGTTGATCAGGCTTAATATTTGTTTATTGGTTACTGGGCAATGACACCTTTAGAAACCCAGTTTCTAAAAGTACATTTTTTAAAAAGAAGTAGGCTGAGCATTTATACAACAGGGTGAAACGATAATCTGGATAGTCTGAAATCTGCTTCAGGATGAAATGAAAAGAAAAAGCCCCTACCACTTTCTCACATTATATTAGCTGTAGTGATCATGAAAAAAATTGAGGACTAATATTAATGGGAGAGCCAGGCACATGACGTACAGATTTCCCATCTAAATTCATCAATACATCTCAGCTCTGAGTAAAAATTTCAAAACAGTGAAACTCAATGGGAATAGAGACACATAAAACGTTGCCCTAACTGCTAGGCTTCTTGCTGTTCTGGGGCTCTCTCTCTCTCTCTCTCTCTACTTTTTCTACACACAAGAGGGGATTGACTGGCTTAGGTGTGTAACTCCAGAAGAGGATTCCAAGAACAGCATCTTGAGCAGAAGGCATCTGTCTCCTTTCAATCAGGCACCAAGAATCCAATCAACAGGAGTTAGGTACTTAAGTGAGTATGGACCCTTTCCTCCAGATTTTCTTCCTGCCCTGCTCAGCTTGCTGGCCTAAATCTCCCTTTGCATGGTATGGGGAAACTGGACACTTAATCTAGGGCTGAGAATTCTACTAGTCAGTTTGCTACTTTGGGGGCTTGTCTGCACTACCCACCAGCTGTCGATTTATCATGTCTGCTTTGGTATGAGAAATCAACCTCCAAGTGCTCTCCCATCGACTCCGGTATGCCACCGAGATGAGAATAGTAGCTGAACCAAAGAGACAACAGTCCCCATCAACCTTACTGCATGAAAGAGGCTGTGGTGAGTATGTCAACTTCAGCTACGCTATATGTGTAGTTAAGTTGCATAGAATAGATTGACTGGGGGGGAAGGGGAGGTGTAAACAAGGCCTGACTGTTGCCAACACCTATGTCTCTGTGAATCCGGACCAAAGTGTCTATCACTTTTGAAAATGCGACTTAGGCACTGTAACACAGAGCATTGCAATGCCTAAATTCTTTTTTAAAAACTCACTAAGCTTAGGTGTCTAAACCACTTTTGAGAAGGGGATAGCAGGACTAGAAATATGGCAATTTTTGGTTTGACCCCAGGTCACAGAATTTGCTGTGTACTCAGAGTACAACACAAAATGCCTTAATACGCCTTAATATGCAGCTCACCAGCAAGGCAAAGGCACCCTGGAATACCTGCCCAGAATGCCACACACTTACTCCACAAAAATGATGATTTGGCACAATGATTCATAGGAAAGAGCAAGCCATAGGCATGCAGTATTATGGACTGTCTACTCTGTAAAAGCACACACAACAGTTTAGTGTGAAATAAACACTTCATGTACACTAGGCTTTAGGCTTCTTAAATTACTGAAGTGCCTCCCCTGAATTCATTTTAAGGCATGGTGTTTTGATGTAGACAAATGGTGTCCAAACCTGACTGTAACAGGAGTGCAGTTTACTGAGTGGTCAAGGTTCACTTTGCAGCATCCTGCCTGTGCGCTCCTCCTTGCAGGCTCCTCAAGAATTGCACACAAGTTTTCACATTGATACATTCACATTGTAGGCCTGCCTACAGCCTGTTTAATATAAAAATAGTTCTTAAGAGTACTCAGGCTCCCAAAAGAAAGTCCATCACCTCACAAGAGTCAATACTTAGCGCATGTGTCATCTATCACAAAAGCTTTTCTGTCGCAGTCTGTTCTCCCAGCCCTTCCTAGCTAGAACATAGCCTTCTGGCACTGGCCTCAGGAGTCCCCTGCCCCTCATCCCCCAATATGTAGGCCCAAACTCCCTCCAGGTTTCCCTCTAGGAGCTTCCTGCTCCCTGGATCTCATATTACCAGTATAATAAATGTCTCCTGAGTTATTTTAATTTAAGAAAAAGTTTTTTTTTATTTTTAACTTAAAAATGCAGTAATGTTTATAGTGCACGACTGCTACCACAGAAAACAATTCAGAGGCTACGTCTACACGTGCCCCAAACTTCGAAATGGCCATGCAAATGGCCATTTCGAAGTTTACTAATGAAGCGCTGAAATGCATATTCAGCGCTTCATTAGCATGCGGGCGGCAGCGGCGCTTCGAAATTGACGAGCTTTGCCGCCGCGTGGCGCGTCCAGACGGGGCTCCTTTTCGAAAGCACGCCACCTACTTCGAAGTCCCCTTATTCCCGTGAGCTCATGGGAATAAGGGGACTTCGAAGAAGGTGGCGTCCTTTCGAAAAGGAGCCCCGTCTGGACGCGCCGCGCGGCGGCAAAGCTCGTCAATTTCGAAGCGCCGCTGCCGCCCGCATGCTAATGAAGCGCTGAATATGCATTTCAGCGCTTCATTAGTAAACTTCGAAATGGCCATTTGCATGGCCATTTCGAAGTTTGGGGCACGTGTAGACACAGCCAGAGTGTCACTGCTAGATTCGAGATTCAGGTAGTTAAGTGTAAGTATTTAGCCCATATTCTAGCATGCTAAACCATCTGTTTAACCTTCCTTTTAGCTGTGGCACTTTAAGCTCCTTTCTTGGATGTGAAAAAGACTTCTGTATAGCTCAAGACCCTAAGTGTCACCAACAGAAGTTGGTCCTATAAAAGATATTACCTACCTGCTTTGTCTCTAATACTTTAAGATCAAAACTGCTACAACACTGGGGAGGGGAAAAAAAACAGCCTTTTGGCTGTGACACTGTCATTTTACAAAGATTCCATAGCATTTCATTAGCTTTTAAAATAACTTTTACACAATTAACAATCTTTGTAAGACTTGTAACATGAGTGTATATTCAGCTCCTTTGATAGGAGTGACTTAGTCAAGTTACAGTTATGGCACAAGGAATTAATTTAAATTTCCTTGTTTCTGTTTAATTTAAAATGAATCAAACAGATATTTAGTGTTAGCACATTAAAGATATCCAGCCTTTTTAATATTTCATTTATTTCAATTTAACCATCTTGCAATAGTTTAGTTTACTCTTAGCCAAGTAATTTCTATGGGTGAAAAACTCAAATTACAAGAATATAAATCAAACTCACAGACTGTACTAAGAGGTACTGTATATTTGTCTCAACATGCTGGAGCAGATATTGATGATTATTTGATTAAATAAAACCTTCCTTCAGACAGTTGGACAGAACCATGTTCAGAATCTGGACCTTCGGTCCTGTGTTATTGATTACTCTTGGATCATTGCACAGCTAGTAACTCTTGTAATGAAGTAGGGGGGAAATTGATAATTAACTCTGCCTCTTTATGAAATCAGGGAGACTAATCTGCATATAGACATAAAAGCAAAGCAACTGATCAAGAAACAACTAGATGAATAAAAGGGAACACTTCTAGCAAAAGAATAAGCCAGACAAGGTTTTATTATATGCAGATGTGTAGTTTGCATATCATAGGGCTCAACAGCACTCAAGTTTCCAATAACTTCATTGCTGTTTGACCAAGTTTCTTTGTTATTTATGAGTCCCTGCAGGACTAGAAGCTGTTTTTACAAACATATACATTACAGAAAGAACATTACCTGACATGCTAGGTTTTTGCCAGGTTTTCATCAACTATGTTTATCCACATTTCTTTATTTCTCTTGTACCCTGACTCTTAATGTCATGGTCTCTAAATAAAACTGTAAAAGAAAAGAAGTGAAATATTACCACAAAATGTATAACTGAATATGAAAATAATCACTTGTTATAGCTGAAACATGAAGGGTGATCTACATTAACTCAGACTGGGTACATACTATCAATTCAATGCTCAGCCCATTGCCAGAAAAGGGTTATTTTGAAACACTGGAAAACCTTTACAGATTGAAAGCATCAGTGCCAGAATGTCTTTAAAAAATAAAAAGGTTGTTGAAGCAGTAAAGCAAAACTGCACTATGGACTACCAAAGAGTCAAGAAGAGAGAATGTGAAGCAAGTTTGATGTTGGTGACTGATTTACCATTATCATTTCTAATAGCATGATTTTCATTATGAGCGCCCTGTTCTTAGCTAATGCAGGATGTTTGGACTCATATTCCACAGGGGCTAGGGAATCTATCCAAAATTACTGAGGGTGAGACAGACTGCCAGCTAAAATCATTCCAAAATTTCAGTGCTCCTGACCTTGGCACATAAAGTCTCCTGCCCACAAAAATTCCCCTTAACATCTGCTGCTGTGGTTGTGTGAGCACATACACAAAGACAGGAGATTGCACACCCAATTTTATAAAGACCAATGTTCAAATTCTATGTTATTAAGGCTGTAACACTCGAGTCATATGCTCATGTCAGTGGAACCCTTCAACAAAATTATAGCATACATTATACAGTTTCCTGGGTATATTATGTTAAATACATGGGAGGTAGGGGGAGGGAATCAAAAAAGAATAGCTTGGTAATTTACAAGTGCTGCTTCTGGGGGAGAAGCTCAGCATGTTACAATCATTATGAATGAAATCATATTGCAAAACAAATGAAACTGTCTTGAAAACTGTCTCCTGCAGATACTGATTCTCACTTTGCAAATCTGCAAACCCATTAACCCTGACACACAAAAATGCTCATCCTACTTTTCAAGCAAGATTCATTACTGGAGTGCTGCAGTGAGGTCTCTCATTAATGAGGCTTCAGTATTTTTATTTACAATAACATTTCACAATATCCAAATCAATGCAAAATATAAAACAACCTCCACCTGACAAGTACAGTCACCTTGATTTTTTATCATCTTTTATTTACTATTCATCCCAGGGTCCAACTGCATATATTTTACTCATTACTGAGCCTTTACTCATATTAGTAGTCCCACTGACTTTAGCAGGACTTCCTGCATAGATCTTGCCCATAATTATGCCCTGATTTGACAACCCAAATTTCCTTAAATGAAACAGTAAGAATCTTATTGACTTCACTTGTTTTGGGTCAGGCCCAATACTATTTTAGGCTCTGCTTTCTTCACTGGGAAAGACAATACAAATGATGAGCCAACTAATTCTGTTAAAACGGTAGAATGTATACAGAAGCTCAGCTTTCATGAGACTTTCCAACATTTTGGCTATGTCTACAATGCATTCCGCTTTCAGAAGCAGGATGCAAATGAGTGAGATTGAAAATGCACCTGAAGTGTTGATTCACCTATCTTATACCTCATTTGCATATTTTCACACGAGCGTGCTTCTGGAAAAGTCTTTTCCAGAAGTGTGGTCGCACAAGCCTATGCAAATGAGGTGCAAGATAGGTAAATCCATGCGTCATTTGCATTTTCCATCACACTCATTCCAAAAGCAAACTGCAGTGTAGATATAGACTTTTTGTTTGACCAATATACTAAGCCTATGGGAGATAACCATGCAGAGCAACAGAAGAGAATCTGAGATGTCCTTTTTCAAACTTGGCTTGTCCATTAACAATTAATCTTTTCTGATGTGCACTATTTACGAACAGGAAATAAAACTACCTGCTGTGTTATATTTTTCCTCACTGAAAAATGTCACAAATCACTCAGTTTTGATGATCTCAACCTTTAATGAAAATTAAGTTTATAAAAACAAAGACCATCACTGAGATTATGGAGCAATTTTCTTCTCAGTGAAAGAAACAGCAGGAGGAAACTTCTGTTGTGATTAAAAATGACATCATGCTGCTTCCTGCAAACCGACACAGTTTTAAAAAATCATGGGAAAAGCAGCTTGAGTGAAAAGAGGGGAGGGAGATTAAATTTTTGAAGAACAATTGATTTTACAAATACTATGGCAAACAATTGGGAGTTGAACTGCAAAAGCAAATCTTTAACACAAACCTGAAAAATAATTTTAGAAACACTTAGCTGAGGCCAAACACATTTTCTAGTGGTTCTGAAGATTCTACAAACCGACTGTAACTTAGATCTCAGACCCATAATTATTACTAGCATTTACTTAGGCTTTGATCCCACGTAGACTTATAAACATGCTGATACTATATGTATTTCCAGTGAGTTTGATTTGATAAAGTTACACGTGCATAAAACTTAGCAGTGTGGGGGTATTAAGTGGATATTTTCAAATAAGCTTACTTGAGCTGTGTACCTACCTTTTGCCTCCTTGAAAATCCCACTTTGAAGATACGAAGTGTTAATTATTTCAGTGTTTATACTTTCTTTTGTAAAAAAAAGTACTACAGATTGAACCTCTCCTGTCTGGGACCCTTGGGACCAGACCAGTGCCAAACAAGAGAATTGCTGGACTACAGGAGGTCAATATTGTCTTTCGCTGTCAATAACTTTCACTGCTTATGGGCTCTTAGAAAACATTTGGTGTATATTACATATAAATAACAACACAGGACACTAAAAGCCAGAACTGGTGGCTGTAAAAACACTTCACGGAATCATGGGAAACTCAGCTAAGGCCATAGTAAGTGGTCATCTGGCTAACTAAAATCATGCCAGATTATAGATGTTGCCAGATGAAACAGTGCTGGTCTAGAAAGGTTCAACCTATACACAAAAAGATGTCAATCAGGTATGGCCCTAGGGAGTTCTTCAGCTCCAAGTAAACTCGTAGATATTTGACCCAGATAGCCCAATGTCAGCCAAAGTGAAAAAAAATTTGAATATTTTTCTTCCCTAACTATCTGCCTGTTCAATTTGAATGGAAGGAAGGAAATCGGAAATGCAAATAAGGCACTGATTTACATATCTCATGATTCATTTGCATAATCTCCTCTCAGAGGAGATTCTTTCGAAAGAAAAAAAGCAGTGGGGCTCTTTTGAAAATAAACCCCATCTTCGAAAGAACCCTTCTTCCTATGTGGTTTCAGGAAGAAGCATTCTTTCGAAGATGGGGTTTATTTTTGAATCCCCTCAATTAAGCATGAGATATGTAAATCAGTGCCTCATTTGCATTTATGATTTCCCTCATTTGTACTCCTTTTTCAAAAGAGGAATGAAAGTGTGGGCACAGCCAACATGTATTACTAGGAGTTGATATGTTTACACTGTCTCTTCAGAATTCCGTATTCTAAGAGGACATGAATATTTAGGTTTTAATTGAGATCTGTACAGATTAAGTTTATAAGTATAGTTCAAGCAAAAGGCATCAGATATTAAGGATACCTGAAAATAAACAGACCAAACTGATCTATATGAGACCCTTCAGCAGCAATTTAGAACTTTGGATAAAGAGCAGTAGATAGCTGATTTTTTAAAAATCAGCACTCACTTTATTGATTGCCCAGAAAACCTTCCACTGGAGGAGGGACAACTATGATCTGCCTTGCAAATTTGTCCTGTAAGAAATTCTTGCCAAATTTTTGAAACTCTCCCTCTCCACCTCAGTCGTCATTAGGGCTCAGTTTCATGTCCCATAAAATCAATGCAAGTATTTCCATTGACTTCACTGATCCTTGAAGCAAACCCTTTCAGCATTGTTTTAACACCTTGGGCTAAACGGAATTTGCCAGAGTTCTGGCATTACATGTTCAGGTCCATCATCTTTCACTTAATGGATCAACCCCCCTGTTCAAAATATGGAGGGGGTAAGGGAAGAAAGGGTTATAACTTAACATTTTTATTAAATGAGGTCCCTTGGTGCATGTGTAATAACTGAACTGGAAACAGAAGTTAAAGAGAATATTTGCATACACAGTACAGCAGAGTACATGCTAATGAGACACATAGGAATTTAATTCACTGTTCCATGAGAAAAAAATTCATACATCTAAATATTCATGAATTAGTGCTTGAGCTCTGAATGATGCATACTCTGAGATAATTGATTTAGAATTAGTTAAGACTCTTAAATTAAGCCAAGGGATGTTAACTTAATTAAAATGGCCCAATGATACAATAATCCCCTGGTTAGACTTTTACGATATTGCCATTACATTCAGTTTTATAACTACTGTTATTTATTTTGATAGTTTAGAATTTTACACATGGGAAAGCTGCTAAGTCTTCACAGTTAGATATTTAATCATCCCTACAGTGCTGTTAAACCTTCTTTTCCTTCTTCCAATCTTTTCTTCAAACTAACTTCTTTTCACTGTCTCTCCACTGTAGATCGGTGCTCTGGCAGCTGCTTAATATATGTTTTGAATGTATGTTCTCATATACAGGCACTGGATGTACATATGTTATAAAATTGAGCTAAAATTGTGCATAGAAAATTAAAATAAAAAAAACCTTCATAACTTTTTCTGCCTCCCACTTGCTTGATTCCCACTCTCCATTTATCATGTCATATATAACATTGATTTATAAGCTCCTCAGAAGGGACTGTTTCTGCTTTCAAGGATCCATTCCTGCAAAAAGTTTGCAGCTGTGAATAGGGTTGCTCAGGTCAGCAATCATACATATGGGCTGGGTCCAAAACCTGCTGAAGTCACTGGGAGTACTTCCATCAACTTCAATGAGCTTTGGATCAGTCCCAAGTGTTAGGTTGCTCGAATGAACAAGTATTTTGCAGAATTGGGCTCTAAATTATTACTGCATACATGTTGGGCCTTCATCCTGACTGTGGACCTGGTCGACCTCCTTACCTTCAGCCCTGGCCTCAGTGCTGCCCGCTGCAGCCCCCTGTAGCCAACCCCACTTCCCTGACTCTGGACCAGCTGCTGTCAGCTGCCATGGGTTTTCTGCCAATAATGAGGATCCCAGCCATGCCTCCACTGCCCAGGGCCCCAACACCAGACCTGGCCATGGCTCTGCTGCCATTGCCATGGGCTCTGGCCATAGCGCCTCCAGCAAGGGCTCCAGCCCTGGCCCCACTGCCGACAGCTCCAGCCCTGACCCCACTGCCAAGAGCTCTGGCCTGGGGTTCTCTGGTCCAGCAACATTCATGGTCCTGCTCGCCTACGGATGTTGCTAGACCAGAGAATCCCAGTTTTTAGAGATACAACCTATATTTACATTAGCACATTTCAGGCAATATTATAATCACTTCCCAAATGTACAGGAAGGTACAGCATCTGCTCTAAGAAAGGAGTTCATGGCTTCAGGTATGACACCTTTGTCAATTTGCTTCATACTCTTGGCTGTTTCCTTGTTAATTTTGAAAGGCCTAATTCAACCAGAACTACTTGGGCTCTTTAGAATCACCAGCCTGTTTACCAGCATCTCATTTTAGAGCATTGAAGGGTTTCTATTTTAACCAATGGCTTATGTCACATTTTCTGTAAGGAATGACAGCAACATTTTTCAGTGGCTTCTCTGCATTCTCATTTTTAAAAAGTAGGCAGCTTTACTCCAGCACTTACCCAGCCTTTATACACCTAAAGATCTCCAGCTATCTGCAAAGTCCTGGCCTACTACATAATAATGATGAGTGTCTTTGTAATGTCCATAGAATTCTCTGTTCTTGAGCACATAGAAAGTGCTGTCTGCCTTGATGGCAGAGAAAATAAATAGCCTACATGCAAGCAAAAGATGCTATCAACAGAGCTTCATGTGCTGTATGTACTTTAAAGACCGATAGGATGCCTACAGGGCTGCATTACAATGGAGACTTCCAAATCACATTCAAAAGGTCTGTGCAAATTTGCACCTATATTTATACACATTCAATATGACTGGATGCACTGATCAGATGAAAATGCCTAGTTAGGCACCTTTGCAAGCCATCTGTATGTGAAATCAGGTGATTTATAACCACTGTGTGTACAAATTTGAATATGGAAGTCAGCATGTCACTTTTTTTTTTAAATTATCTCCCCAAATAAGCTTTCAAATTGCTGCAGACAGGGATTTCTGATCCTTCAGAACATATCTTTTATTACTTAGCCTGAGTTTTGAGCAGTGTTTCCCCCTCATTTTTTCCATCCAAGTGCAGAATAAATTTGTTATGTACACCAAAGCATGTGCAAATGTGCACCACCAATTGAAACACATGCTGCTGGCTGTGGTCGTTTTGGGCACTCTGCCAGTCAGCTGGGTGGCACCGGCTACCAGTTAAGCAGTCGGTTTACAAGGAACATTGGTCCTGAGTGATTTGATTGTTTGCTGTTTCGTTTTGGTTTTTTAGTTCTCCAGCAAAAGTCAATAATACAAGCATACACAAATCTGGCGTAATTCCTCAAGCCACGAATACAAGAAAATCCAACAAAACATGATGATCTGTGTCTACAGATTTCAGAACTGCTTTTTTTGGCCATTTTAGTTTTTCTTTAGAGAAAATCTCATCCAGTGTAGAAAAATGGAATTCGTCCTTTGCAATTTAGAGGCATAATAAGAAATTGTTTAGCTACTATACAATCTCTAAGAAGGGTATCCAATAAACAAGGCCTTTGTGAGCTATGTCATAGTTTATCTGCGGGTTATCTTGGTCTGTAGCGATGCTGATGGAATGTGAGATTATAAACACCAGTACCTCCGAGTAATACTCAATCCCAAAGCTCTTCCAGAAAAAAAACAAAGGCCATTCTGTAACCACCAAAAACCTGATTAATTGAGAGTGACACTGTGGGCCTAGTACTGGTGACCCAGTGAGTGGGTTTTGCCCTGTTCGTTTAAAATCTCCTGTCTTTCCAAGGCATGAGTCAAACATGCAACAAAACTGCCTAGTTAACAGACATTAGCCAACTACTATTTACAAATTTCAGCATCACATATGGTCTGCCCATTGTTTGGCTCAATCAGAATTGGCATTAGAAGCTGCTGACAGATTGCCAACCCCTGGTGCAGATGGTGGCAGCTCATGAATGCTAATTATCAATGACATTAATGATGAGGTAACCTGTCTTGCTTCAGATAATAAACAGATGGAGTGTGTTTCCTATTAAAAATTAAGATAACAAGTTGTTTAGCTTTAATGTTAGACAATAACAGAGCTAAATTATCTGTTTTGTGGGGAAATTTGTTTTTCACTGATTGCTCTAAACAATCAATAAAAGAATTATTACTGGCATTATCCCACCGAGAACAGAAGCAATGGAGTCAATTAGTTTCTTATAGTACAATGTGCTCAGATGGGAAGAATAAAAAATCCAACTAACAAGTACGCACTTTCAGTAACAAAAAAAGGGTTGGCAAGAAGGTCTAGGCAAAGGGTTTCCACATGTCTCTTGGACTTTGTGAATCTCTGGAGTATCTAGTTTTCTTTTGAAGCTTCCAAAAAAGGATGTAATACACATATAGATCTTATAATGCCCCCTCTCTTGATCTAGAATGTCCCATTTGATAAAAATACTGGCATTGTGAGTCATTAAAAATAATGATCAAGTAGCCCCTGTAAGTACAGCTAACAGCCCGCTTTAGTTTTTAATTTTCCAAGAGAGGTTAGTGAAGTCCTATACCAACAGTCAAAACCTTCACCATACAGTACTTGACTTTCTGCTGTCTGCCCCTCTACCACTCTGCTCAGTAACAGCCCTTTTGAGAAGAACAGAAAAAAAAAGTCTTGGAGATAGGCCTTCCACCAGATGGAGTACAATGAATTTTTTCGGTTACATCAGAATTGCAAGAAGGGACATTTAGCAAAGAGATCTGTCTAGATATTGTAAATAATATCACCTGGCTCAAAACAGCAATCTCATGTACCTAGGGCAAGTAAAGAGAAATAAAGAGCAGCCCACGTGACAGTAGTAACTGAGCACCTAGGGTACATTTACACCTGTTAACAGACTATTACAGTAACTTGTTATTGTGTTTTCTGTCTCTCTTAACTGTGCCCGAGTGCAAAATCCACTGTTTATTTAATAACCAAATTTACCCGTTCTACATAAACCTGCAAGATGTCAGATACAGTGTACAGAAGCATGAAACTGAGATTACACTTTATTCAGAATCAAAAGACTTAAAAGTCTACATTACTTCATGTTTTCCTACTGTAATAAACTTTATTATATCCCTTTGTTTGGGCACATGCCATGCAATCTGTAGGCTAATAGCATACATCTTGACTCAGAAAATTAAGATCTATGGATTTACCATAATTTCAGTCAGGCAAGTATACATGAATATTTTCGTGAATCAGTATCAGGGGTTTAATTTCTGCATTGGGCTGAGCTCGTGACTACCAGAATAAGACAGATGAAAAGTCAGAATGTTTTTTTCCAACTCCAGTTGAATGACTGTGCTTTTTCTCCCCCGACATAAGGGCATTTTTCTTGCGCAGGTTCATTTTTTTCTTCCATTGTGCCCCTAATTTTACATTGGACAAAACTGTCGACTGCCCAAGATCTTAACGGACAAACCAATTATATTCAGCAGTGAGATAATGTTGTATTTGAAAACACATTATCTCCCTGTTTCTGTTTTACTCTGGTCAATACAGTGACGTCAACTGACTTTCCCATTCAAACACAGTCTTGAAGTATCCAAAATCTTTCTTAAAAGGCCACCTACTTATTCCATGAGTTATCAGAAAACAGATAGCTTATTTAAAAGTGAGCAACAGTGAATGGCTGATTTGATCTAGGAAAGAATTACATGTGTAGTTACAGTTCCCTTTATTTATAGCTTGTAAACAGCAGACAAGCCCTACAGCCACTCATTTAGTGCCTCATTAAAACTCTCTCTGTTTTTTCCATATTTGCTTCTGGCAAAGTCAACTTTTCGTGACCTTTTTATTATTTTATTTTATTTTATTTTTTGGCCAGTATGAGACACTGGTTCATTGAGACCTGGATCCTAAATGCCAAAAGCAAAGGATGCCCTCTGTCAGCAGAGGTATCCAAGACAGTCTGGCTGTGTCTACACGGCCCTTTAGCACAGCGCTGCTGCCAGCAACACTGTGCTAATGACGGTTCTTGAAATTGCAAATAGAGGACCACTTCCAAACTCATGTAGCTAATTAGCATAGCCACACAAGATTCTGCTGTCAGTTGCGGGGGGGAACCAACACGGAGGTTGTGTGTATGTCCCTTTGCTGGCTAACTGCCCCCACCCCACCCATCGCCAGTCCCTTATGCCTGGCAGGGACTGGCAACACAGTGCAGATTAGCCAGCATAGGCAAATCCACACGGCCTCTGTGCTGCCGGCGCACGCACGTGCGCGTGCGCGCGCACACACACACACACACACACACACACACACACACACACACACACCAGCAAAATCTCTTGTGGCTATGTTAATTAGCCACACAAGTTTGCAAATGGTCCTCCATTTGCAATTTCGTGAACTGTCATTAGCATAGCACTTCCAGCAGGAGCACTGAGCTGAAGGGCCATGTAGATATGGCTTCTTAGCACAGTCAACAATGTTTTGTCTCCCAGATCTTCTTGTGCATAAGTGGAATAAATTCAGTTTGAGTTTTGCTGGAAGATGAAAATTTTCCTTTGTTACAAAACATTTTCCTGGTACGCTGACCTCTGTGCTGCTTAAAACAGCAAAGAACTTTCTTTTAGAGACTCAGACAACCCAATGCCACACAATGAAGGAAATGATGAGACTTTACAATGCTCAGTATTGCTCCCCAATCAAATTCTCTTGGACAATATTACACAGAAATAACTGGGAATATGCCCTCCTTCATCCACATGTAACGCCCACTACTTATTCAAAAACAGAAGCTTCAAAAACCTGTTCAGAGAAGAATGTGCACCTGCCTCTATGAAATAGAAATCAGACATGTGGGAGTACCATATCTGAACTATCTAGGTGATCTACTTTTTCTGTATATAGTGGCCTACCAAATTAAGAGACCCTCTGTAAGTTCTCATTCCTCAGGCGACGTGCTTGAGACAGCACTCAAGGCTGGCTGGTGGGATGGGGGTACTGAGTGGTCTGGGTGGCACTGAGGATGTCCCCAACCTTACTTACTTTCTGAGAGCACAGAGCCATTCCACCCCCCTGGCCCACAGGCCCAGCAATTCAGTTGTCCCTCTCCCACCCTACCCATGCAAGTGAAAAGTTCACAACAGTTTCACAAGTATAATTTTGAGCATAGTTTGGCTTATGATGACAGTAAAATACACCTCATATTAAACATTTAAAAAACAAATCTGGAATACTAAAACATTATTGGTTACATAAGGCATTCCAGGCACACAGGAATGTTGTCTAATTAAAACTCCTCTTAACCAACTAGAAGAAATATGTCAACACTCATTCTATACTTATTATATTTCCTTCCATAGCCAGGAAACAGTATATATTTATTTATATGGATAAAACAACTTTTTCTCTCACACCTTGGGGTGCCTGGGTCATCTGAATGTAAAGATTAGAATTAAATTCCTGCAAATAGTAAACAGTTCATCCCTCTCAGTGCTCTCTGCTAGATTTCACTGCACACAATGCAGTAATTGCTTTTGCTTGACTTGTTCAAACAGCCATGTTCATGATTTGACAGTTGGGGCACTAATATATTTATGCCCTTGGTAATCGGCCAGCATTGATTGTAATTAGGTGCAAAGTTAATTAAGTGCAATACATCTAATAACTGCCTGCCAGTAGTTATAAAGTTTGACTTAATGCATGAACTGTCAAGGTGTCAGACTGGTGCATTTAAAAATCCTGTTAACAATGCATGGAAAAGTGCAGTGAATCGGCTGAGAAGAGACAAAATTATTCAATCCCAGCTATTTCCAACATTGGTAAAAGAATTCCAGATCTAACGTGGTAAATTATATCTCAATTTGATGGACTCCAAAATAGTAAGTGTCTTATCTAGTGGCCATTTGTCTTGTAATGCCTTAGCAACAAACATATCTGAATACATGCTTGAATTTATTAAAAAGCAATTATTAGTAACACATTAAGTTTAAAACTTGCAGGGAAACTTGTTTGGGAAGCTGGAAAAAACTAAGAAGGTCCATATATATGTTTGTAAATATATTTATAGATTTGATCATTTTGTTTTATAACCAGTAATTTTGACATCAATACTGTAACATCAAAGCACCTTACTTTTCCTCTGCTGTATATAATAAAACTTTGTTCACTAAAAGTATTTGTATTTTTTTAAAATACTTATGCATTTTAAATGTATTTCAGCTGGAAATCTTAGCCATGCGATTTTTCACTTGAACAGAGTGGCTCTTCCTCAGTCCTACTCATAACACTCTATCCCTTTTCTCCCCACTCCTCCACTTAAAATATTTAATTTTCCAAGAACTAATCATGTCTGGAGCTACCCAGGTCTCCAGCTCTAGAAATTCAAGCTAAATGCACTGTGAGCTGAACTTACTGGCCATTTTTTCTACTAGAAGCCAGCAAAACTCACTGTACTTTACCCATCAAACAGAAATAAAGGTGGCTGTGGTATAATGCCACCATGGGTAAACAGAATAATAATGAAACAGCTAGTTTCCCCTCCTTGAGCCAATGTATCATCAATACATCAACGAATTATAAACAGATTAGGCAACTATAAATTTGACCTAAAGGAACTGATTTCCTAAATTGTCTATACAGTTGCACACTCTATTAGTGCATGAAGTTACTGTAAATGCATATGAAAATATTCAGTATGATACACCACTCGTGTGAACACAGTTACCTGCAATTTTTAAAAACAGGCAGGTTAGTACTAAAATAGTGCGTGAGCAAACAAACTGGTTATGCCAGACACTGAGTCTAGAAAAGTACACCCAGATTTTCTTTCCACACTTACAGGAGCAAAACAAGCAACATTGAAAGAGCAGGGTTCTAACAGACAGCTAACGAAGGGCCTGACTCTGTCAACTCTCCATGCACAGAAGTCCAACTGAAGTCAACAGAAGATCTGCACATATAAGATTGCAGGACAGAGACTAATACCTTGCAAAGCAACCTATGTTCAAGGACAAATTACTTATCTGAGCGTATTCAGTGAACAAAGCTTGTTCTTTAAAAAAATACAAAAATCCATGCAGATAAGCTAATCTGTGTGGTTAGGTGGTGCAAATTGATATTTGATCTGGGAAATGAAGCTAGAGACTGACATGAAATTCATAATGTTGGTTGTGTGGTGCCCAATGACAAAGGTAAATGCTAATAGCTCTGAAATTCTAATGATTGGCAAAGTACTCTTCTGAGCTTTGATTAGGATGTATGTTGTGCAATTACGCCTTTCTATAATTACTGGAAATTACCAGCACGATATTATTCTCATTTTTTCTTGTTATTCCTCTGAAATTGTAGAAATTTCCTGCAGCTAAAAATGGATTTCATTTGCATTATTACAAGCTCTGATTGTTTAATGAAAAATAATTTCATGCAAACTCTCATATTAAATTGTCCTTTTTAATTTTTTTCAGTTGTCAACATTATATTGATGTGCTCCTTTTTTTCATCTATTATTTGGTTTTATTATGACTAACTGTGTCCCTGCTTTATGTGGTATTGTTGGGAAAAGGAAATAAAAAAGACACCTCTATTTACATTTACCTGCTAAGATTGGAATTCCCACCCTGAGCTAACCACCCACATATTCAATTGGCTTTTAAATCTCTTAGAATGCATTCTTTGAGGTCTACATATGCTAATCCTTGTCAGCTAAAACACTATCAATAACTCATATTAAAACCAAATAAGAGCTATTCCAAAAGTGAAATCTAGGTCCCATTAAAGTCAGTGGGAAAGCTCCCAAGGGACCCAGAAACCTGCCCTAAATTAAACACTGCCCTTCAAATCACCCAGATTATTCAAGTGTCCAAACTTTGAAAAATCCTTGGGGCATGAACCACACTGCAGTCACTTCAGTAAATCCATACATACATCAATAATAATAGCAACACAATAATAATGTAACAACATGGCAATAACAACAATATAACAACATAATAATAATCACATTTCTCTACTCTTCCTCAGTCCCTTTTAGTAAAACATAATGCTTGTTCTGCTAATCCTAGTTTGGATCAAAGCCTACTCACAAACCGTCCCTGGACACCAGTTGAAACGCTAATGAGAGTATATTTTGAAGTCAGACAAGCAGGGATAGTCTTCTTCCTACTAAATGCTGAATGGCTCTTCTGAAAAATTGTGTCCTCTTATTTTTCCACAGATTTTCAGGTCGCGCCTCCCTTTTTTGGCCCGGCAATTAGCCGGGCCGTCCCCAGCCTGAGGGAGAGCCAAAGGAAGGGATGTAGTGGGGGAGAGGCACTCAAGACGGGAGTGCTGGGAGGCTCCAGGGGTGCCCTGAAGGGGGAAGGGTTGCTCGGGGGCGGGGTGGAATCCATGAGGATACCATTTAAATCCAGAAACTCACTGGCTTCCCTGCCACTTGACTCAGGGCCTCTGCACATGCTGATTGCCCCAGGGGCCAGGGCAGGGGGACAGGCATTTCCTTAGCAACACAGCGCCACATGGGAGAAATCAGAGTGCTTGCGGGGGTCAAATGTGTGTGCCCACCACTTTGCATACCCCTGCACTAGTGTACAAGAGAATGGAATGCATAGAGTCCAAGGCCATATAACAGAGACCACAGAACTTCCACAAAATAATTCCTAGAGCCTATCTTTTAGAAAACCATCCAATCTGGACTTTAAAACTGTCACTGACAGAGAATCCACCATCACCTTTGGTAAATTGTTTGCAATGGTTTAATGCTCACTGTCAAAAGTTTAGACCTCCTTTCCAGCCTGAATTTGTCTAGCCCCAGCTTCCAGATGTTGGACCATGCTATACCTTCCTCTGCTCAACTGACCATCCCATTATTAAATGTTTGTTCTCCATGTAGATACCTACAGAAACTGGGCACAGGCGTACTGTCCTCACCCCTGCACAGAATCCTGATGCTCATGAGCTCTGCCCACAAGGTGAAAAGGGTTAGTGCTCCCCGCAGTACCCAAAGCCACATGGGGAGCACAGTTAGTGGCATGTCTGTAGCCTTTCCACATGCACTAGCCCACACTGAACATATGTAAAGGATGCAGTAGTGGCCATCTCTCACTGCTGAAGGTTTTGACTCACCTCTGTCCTCCACAGACAGAATGACTCTGCACCCATTTCAGGGTCATTATAGCTTTTAAATTCTCTGTACAGCTGTAAAGGATTAAACCTAATAACCACAATTTTCAAAGGTGTCTGCCAATTAGGGCACTTTCCAGGGGTTTGACTGGGGCATCCTGGGCCTCATTTTCAAAGGTGCTGACTAAACCCTCTCAATCCCATTGGCATCAATTACTCTTACTGCTCAGAATGTCTGCAAGTTGGGACCAAGGTGTTTCATGTTTGGCACCCATAACTTCAAACGGGCAGAATCAGAGGCCACTTCTAAAAATCTAGACTTAAAAAGGGCTATTTTACAATGCAGAATACATACGGTCTTCTTTTAAAAGGTGATCCAGAAGAGGCACAGCCAGTGACAGCACTGCCTAGTGATCACGTGTTGCAGGTCAGGGCATCTCACAGTGAACGTAGTCTTGTTCCCCAGCATCTTCCATGCCAGGGGTTTCCAGTCCTCTCCTTAACTCTGGGGCTTTGAGGACAGAGCTCTTGAAGGGTCACTGTCTCTTCCAGAAGGCCTCTCCATGCAGACAAGGGATCTTGTCATTCTAGTGTTCTCTGGAGTGGCTCAGGGAGCCTCGGCCTAATCGACACCTAATACACTGGGGCTAAGCTGCTGCCACCCAAGGACTGCTTCATATCTCAGACTTATTCAGTTTTCCAGAGTAGGCCACTCCAAGAAAGTCTGTGACCCAAACACTCTGATTCCTCCTTCTCCCATGTGGGTTTTCATGGCCTGTTTGTGAGGTCCCAGGCAAAAAGCTTCTAGGCCATATTTCCCAGTAAGAGCAGCTATCTGCTCCCTTCCACTGCCAGCCTCAGAACTGCTCTGCTCCTTTTTCAAAGCCCAGCCTCCAGCTGTTCCTTAAGCCCTTGCTTTCCAGTGTGGGATTTGTATGCCCCATCTCAGGTAAATAGTTGAGCAATTTAGAAAAAAAAATTAAATGAGCATGAACCTCAAAGATCTAAGATAGTCAGAATTCAAGGAAGATGCCATGGCCATTAGCACACTAGTACTATTTGAACATTTTCCCTTAGTTATAGTTTAACTGAATTTCAGTAAGATGGAGGAGCCAACCTGTGGCTCTGGAGCCGTATGTGGCTCTTCAGAAGTTAGTCTGTGGCTCCTTACATAGGTGCCAGCTCTGGAGCTGGAGCTACAAATGCCACTTTCCCATGTGCTAAGGGTGTTTGCTGCTCAACCCCCCGCTCTGCCCCAGGCCCTGACCCAACTCTACCCTATATGGTCTAGATCCGTGGTGTCCAACATGCTTACCACTAGCTACATGTGGCTGTTTGACCAGTTGCATGTGGTTAGTTGTCTTGAACAATAAATATTTGTTCAGAATAATGTGGCTATAGTACTGCTTGAGAACTAGCTGGACACCACAGATCTCGATGATGATTGGTCTTGTCATGAGTGCAGGGGACTGGACCTGATGACATTTTGAGCTTCCTTCCAGTTCTATGATTCTGTAATTCCCCAAGTCCCACCCCTTCTTACCCCACCCTCTGACCCTGCCACATCCTCTCTTCTCCTTCTCTAGAATCTCCTGCATGCTGTGAAACAGCTGGTTGCAGTGCAGAGGAGGCACAGGGAAGGACAGGGAAGTGCTGTTTGGCAGGAGGTGGGAGCTGATGTGGGGGGCTGCTGACCTATTACTGGGGCTCTTTGGCAATGTACACTTGGTGTATGTTTTCTCTCAGCTCCATTTTTTCTCACCTCTGTTTTAAATACTTCCCCTGCACACTCACATTTCCTTCCATGCAAAATGTAAACCGAACAAGTTTGGGGAAAAATTTCAAACCTAGAATATTTAAATGGGTTCAATATTCAAATGGGTTTGTCCCTGCCCCTTGTGTACATTTAGGGAGAAAAGGCCAAAGCAAATGAAAAAAAAAACCAACAACTAATAAACAAAATGTCCTTTCTAAGGATATACAACCCTAAATATTTCGGTTTTCAGTTCTCTCCAGTGATAATAGCAGGGCTTTTTTTTCTGGCAGAATGCACCAGAACAGAGTTCCAGCATCTGTTTTCCATTAGAGCACCAGAAAACCTTTCGCCGCCAGTTCTGCAGCAGCGTGTGGACTGGGGCAGGAACCCCCGCCAGTCCCACAGCAGCACAGAGATCGGGGCAGGAGCCCCCACCAGTCCCATATCAGCGCAGGAATTGGGGCAGGAGCCCCCCACAGGAATCACGGCAGTACAAGAACTGGGGCAGGAGCCTCCACTGGTTCCACAGCAGTGCTGGGATTGGAGCAGCAGCCCCTGCAACTCCCACAGCAGTGTGGTGATGGGGGCATTAAAACTGAACACCCTAACCCATATGAGGAATCATCAGACTTGAGTTCCATCACCGTTTTTTTCTAGAAAAAAAAGCACTGGATAATAGCAAATTATAGAGAGATTTTCTATAAGTTTATTTTCTTATATGAAAAACATTGAGCCCACTCTGAATATTTGCATACTGTATCTTTTGAAACAGTGCTCCAACATTAAGGTTTTATAATGATAGTTCATGAATGTAGGGCTTGGGGGCCATAATATATACTCTATGGAACCACAAGTTCTTCTCATCTGCTTGTCAGAGTGAATAATTTTTCACTGCTTCCTAGTCTTTCCCATTGAATCATTGTTCTGTAAGTTGTGTGTATGTGGTTTTGACTAAAAGAGAGCACATTTGGTCACCTCTGAGCTAAACTGTTAGTTCTGTATAGGCGAGCACATCAGTGTCTTTCAACTGAGTGAAAGCAAGTGACACTGATGTTAACATTAGCAGTCTCCCATGCATTTACTCTAATCTGCTTTACATTAATTCCACTCAAAAGCACATTATTAGCAAGGCTAGAGTTCTATGTCCACAAAACAAGGGTATATAAACAAACAGGTAGTAATAAATATCCATGGCAGCAAACTATGGACAAATTCTGATCTTGCCAATGGACAGACCAGCCCCATTTGGGAATAACACGTCAGGACAAATCAGAAATATGCATGTGGTAGCCTTTAACACTGGCACAATGCTTCATTTCACCATCCCTATATTCCTTGACTAGCACTTTCCCTGAAAATTGTCCTTGTATGTTAAAACTATCCTGGTATGTTAAATTGACTAGAAAAAGAGGCAACCCCTCCCTCCATGTTTCTGGTGTGATGGCAATTATCCCTGGCTAAGCAATTTTGGTTATCACCTTTATTCTGAGCACCCAAACAACAAATCAAAACTAGCATCCAGCAGCTATAAGTCTCATATCACGTGCCATTTCCAATCTTGGATCGACACAGTCTGACAGAATAACCCCTGGGCGCTTTGTTACAATTGAATCATAGCCAGTGACACTCTTTTCCCATCCTATCACATTGTTTTCTCTCCATAACCTACAAATGACTCTGCGTGCCTTCACATACAGTAAGGTTTTGTCCACACTAGTGTGCATATTTGGGTTGTTGACTGTTTCCCCATTCCCGGGCTAAGCGTTGCCCAAACCTGCACTGACTATCCACATATGCTGTGCTGGAGATTATTACATGATATTAGCACTACAATTTTAAGAGCAGCATCCTGGCATTGTGAGTATCACAGTAGACATCCTAGGAACCAACTTGCCGTATGTTGTTGGTCCACTTTCAGACAATCGTTGGCTCTTCCTGCTCCCTTTGTCCTCCAGACAAATGGGGTGAAAGAAATGAGCAACTGTATGATTATCTGTTTCTGCTGCTTATAGAGGAACAGTTGTTTATGAAGTGTAGCAGTAGTTTGGTGAGATGCTGAATAAAATACGGACAGAACATTCTGACATACCAAAGACTGCTGGGCATAAGGGTGAATGACAATCCAGTAGGATCCTATGAAACAGATATGGTGCTGCCAGTATTACAACATTATGACTCTGGATGAACATCTGCTATGGGAAAACCAGCACAATGTGATAAAACTAAACCATTTTGAAAACCTGGGATGATAAACAGCGACTTCATAACTTCCAAATGAGGAAACAGACCTTCATGGAGTTATGCAATGAGCTTGCATCACATCTTTTGCTCCAGAAAGCCACACTAGTGGAGAAGCAGTGTTTGTTGTCCTGTGGAAGTTAGCAAAACCAGACAGTGACTGGCAAGTTGCAAACCACCTGGTGGTTATGCAGGTTTGCAAGGCAGTTAACACTGTGTTACCCACACATAGTTACCATAAGCAAATTTCCAAAAATAGCTCAATTTGAGAGGATATTTCCTAATTATGCAGGCAACATTGATGAAATCCAACATCCCAACAGTTTGCTCTTTAAAGGCTGCAAGCGAGTAAGAGACCTGAAAAGGTTATTATTCATTCATTCATTCATTCATTCATTCTATAAGGCTTAGTAGACTATAAAGGCAGATTAATTGGCTGTGTCTACACTAGCAAGTTCTTTTGGAAAATTTTGCCCTTTCTTGAAAGTGTCCACACGCAAAATGCATTATTTCAATCCAAAATTGAAAGAATGTGGCTCTTCTTCTAGAAGCCCTCTTCCACCCATGGATCAGAAAGAGCGCCTTCTTTCAAAAGCTTCTTTGGAAAATAAACGTGTACACACTCCGCAGGCCCTTTTTTCATAAAAGCAATCCTTGTGGTGATGGATTTTTTGATCCCTGGCCTATTCTTTTGAAAGTTTGGGAGTTGTGCGGATGCTCTCTATTGAAAGAGTGGATCGATCTTTCAATCTGGTTTCTTTGTGTGCGGAAGCACTCTTTCAAAAGAAGATATTCTGGAAGATCATCTTTCGAAAGATCTCTGTAGCGGAGACACGACCATTAAGACCAGCATGGGAAACATCACAAAAGTTTGTGATGCCAGTGTACTGAGGAGAGTGTGATTGTACATGAGGGAGTAAGAAGGAACTTTATGAAACCAGAAATCACATGGTGCCCTATACTTTGCAACCTCATGCACCCTCTCTTAACTTGGCTCAGGAAACTATGTCTTGACACCTGGTGATTCTGGAAAAAGGTAATTCAGCTACAACTCAGTAGATACAAAAAATAGTTCTGGAATATGCATTTGGTAGGCAGAAAGGTAGTTAGTGCTGCTTAGTAACCCAGCTGGATGCCAGTGTGGTCATAATGGTCACATGCTGTGCTCTGCATCACATCTAGGCTATGTCTACACTAGCCCCCCTTTCAAAAGGGGCATGCTAATGAGACACTTTGGGATATGCTAATGACACACTGCAATGAATATGCAGTGCCTCATTAGTATAATGGCAGATGCAGCACTTCGAAAGTGCTGCTTTAGATTGCGTGCGAGTCGTCTACATGGAGTCCTTTTCAAAAGGACCCTGCACACTTTGAAATCCCCTTATTCCCATTTGGTGGTAGGAATAAGGGGATTTCGAAGTGTGCAGGGTCCTTTCAAAAAGGACCCCACGTAGATGAGCCACACGTGCTCGAAAGCAGCACTTTCGAAGTGCCATGGCCGCCATTATGCTAATGAGGCACTGCATATTCATTTAAGCATAGCATTAACATATCCCAAAGTGTCTCATTAGCATCCCCCTTTCAAAAAGGGGAGGCTAGTGCAGACATAGCCCTAGAGGGTGAAGAGGAGTGCTTCCATCCACAGTGAGCATATGACAGGCTTGTTTTACAGATTCTGTATAGACAGCAGGATCTCATGCACATGCACATTAGTTATGGGTCTCACCAGACCAGGGAAATCAGGGATGTCACAGCTGCACACTTTTTTGAACATCTTGGAAGCAGAGGGTGACATCTGCCAGTGCCAGGAGCCATCTCCACAGCCTGTGCAGCTGTTAGAAAAGCACGAGAGAATATGGGTTGCACAGCTTTGTGAGGGTTTTGTTGCACTGCAGCACATTTATGTTGCCATCAACTCTAAAGAAACACCTGCAGCTTCTGCTATCCCAGAGATCTGCTGAATTCTGCTTAGAGGAGTGGGATGCAATTGAACTGGAAACAGATTATATTCTCAATTAGCACAGGAATGCAGGAACAATTATTATTGGGAGTGCTGAGAACCACTGAACAAAACAGTTGTAAACCCAGTATAAACAACAGAAACCACTTGAAGTAGGGTGTGTGGCAGTACCGCCTGCACCCTTAGTTTTAGCACATATTAGCTAACGAACACAAAATGCTAAAGAGTTCAGATCATGGGAAATCAATAAAACCATTGATTCACAGCAGTTTCTTAAAAGGCTGACCATTTTGGAGTAGACCAGACTGGGGACTAGGCTTAAAATCAGGCATGAAGTTCCAGAATAAGGGTGGAGTGTGGGAGTCCATTGTAACTTTTGAGACAGGGGTTTTGTTTTCAGCCACAGCTTGGGGCCTGCTTCTGTGTTTTGAGGCAATGCTTGCTCAACTCTGTATGTTTTGTATCAACAGCAGTGATAATCTGAAGCCATAGGAGAATCGCACAGACAGCAGCAGAGATAAGTGAGTCTATATCCTTGGCACCAGCCTGCTAAACTAACCGTCAATGGAGAGAGGAGCTACTGGTCTGCCATGAGATACTGGGCAAGTCACATCACTTTTCTGTACCTCTGTTTCCCTGCCTTTGAAGAGCAGATGATGTAAAGCACTGTCAGATCAAGCAACAGAACGACTAATACACAAGAGTTGAGTATTATTAAATGATGTTTCAAATTATATGCACTGACATGCCTCGGAACTCACAAATGGGTGGCACTGCTGTGTCCTCACGCAAGCCTGGGCCTTAAAGTCTAAATCTAGTTCTAAATTCAACTCACCAGTTCATCCTTTAAGTGAATGGGGGCTAAGTGGCTTATTCGTTTGTGCTTTTGTAAATCACATTGGGGAATAGCTGCATCTTCAGGCACCTGCATATCCTTGTAGGTCTACCCCAGGAGTGTCCAATAGGTGGCCCTCGGGAGTCAAAAAAATAAATAATATAAAGTTCGTGAGCCCAATGTCCACCCCTCCCATGTTCCAGCGAGTAGCCAAAGGATTTGGAAGAGACATGGTTTAATGCTGGCTGTATACCTTCCTGATCCTGGGGCTGTCCAGGGCCGGGTTGAACCAGCAGAAGTTAGTGAGTGTCAAAACTGCTTCAATTTGTGTCAGTTGAGGATTGTCATGTTACAGCAGCATTTTGGCACCACTGTTTACTTCTTCCTGATAATTTCCTTCTGAAGTGTATGTAAGCCTTTCGTTAGACTCAGTCTGCTAACAGACTTGTGCTCACCAGACTTGTGTTCACCAGGGAGATAAGGGTCTCCCTTCTCCTCTCTGAAGAAGCATGTCTCCCAACGTGTGTATCTTTGAGTGACCTGTAAACCACCAGGCCTGGAGAACACAATTTTCAGCACACATACATAACATCTCATATTTTCTGTAAATACACCTCACAATGATTATGACATGTGACTCCTTCTTTCAGTAAACACTTCACACAACACCTTGTGGTGAACTTAGGGGATCCCTAGTACTTTTATGTACCCCTCCACCCACTGCCAGTTGCATCGAGAGATCTTTGGGTCACACCAGATTAATTCAGCTGTGCCATCAGAGTAGTATTAAAGGTACTCTGTTGGGGCCAAAGAGCCAGCCCAAAAAGTTCAAAGAATTATTCATTTCCCTCTTCTTGTCCTGCTTCGCATTAGTTCAGCTCACACACAAATCTTGAAAAGCAAAAGGTTGCAGTGCCAAGGTTATATAAATAAACAAACAGCAATCATGAACATTGCAGAAAGTCAACACGCTCAAAGCAATGCTGTTGACCGAGGTAACATGCTGACTTTCTCCATCTGGAAAGAACATCACAGGATAAAGGAGAGCTACCAAATATTTACACCCCTCCATGAGAGAAGCAGTGACCTTACTCACTAGGAATACAGAGTAGGTTGCTGTTTGATTTTCCCTTGATTGGTTCTGTATTTGTCTTTAATCCTTTTGGCTTAAGGTTTGTAACATGATTGAATCAAACACAGAGTCAGAACCTGCTCCTACTAAAGCAAACAGCAAAACTCCAATTGGCTACACAGGGATCAGGACCTGCTCAAAGTGAGCAAAAAATTGTTGCTGTACTTGTACCTATGTAATTGTTGCTGTACTTGTACCTATATACTTATTGCTGTACTTGTAACCTATGTAAGCAGCTGAACGTATTCTGGTGCAGATCTTTTGAATAACAGAGCATTCAGAAGCAATAGTGAGCTCTGTGATATTTAGTGAGAGCAGCAAATAAAGTGTCAGAAACAATTCCTAGACCAGACTAGTAGCAGAGATAATGCTGTGGATGAAGAACGGGAAGTTCTGTGTGGTATAGTAAATTTGTAACAGTGTTCCCAATGTTCCTCTACTGAAATGGTTTAAGCTTTTGGTATAGACCTATATTTGACACTGAAACTTTGAAGCATGTGTATATCTGAATGTAAATCAGCAGTAATTACATTAATCCAGGAGCCGGTTTCCACTGTCACCTCGCTCAGCAGACAATACAAGTAAATGACAACTTTAATCTCCACCGAGAGATATAGAGAAGGGGCCTTTAAGACTTTGGCTGGGTTGGGCCTCCATTTTGGCTAGCAGCACATTTTCAGACCTTCCAGAACCAGCTGGTTTGCCAGACAACTGACCAGTTTCTGTTGGCATAGACCCCCAAAGAATTTGGCCCTAACACTAAAGGTTCATCCCATTTATTATTTTATTCCTTAATTTTTAGCATTTTTATTGCTTGTGAAGATTACTGGGCTGCCACCCTAAGAATTCTATTTACTTTTAGTTATACAGAACAGGTACAACAATGGCAATCAAGAAGACTTGCTCACAATTCTTCACTTTATGGACCCACCTCTAGGAATAGGTGGTGAATTTGCTTTCCCATTTCCACCAGCGATGGTTCTCTCCTTCGAGAACATTAACAAAGGCATCTTTAACAACAACAACTGAGGTTTGTGATGGGCACTACCTATGTCCTAGAAAAAATGGCTAAGACCACCTATTTACTTAACTGGATAATCAAATAGCCATCAGATAGTGACAGACCAGATCATCAGAGAGGCCAGTCTGGATGGAGAATAGTCTTTTGTGATTTTCCACTATGGTCTTCCAACTCAAAATTCTGGGGCAATCAGATGTTTGCTCAGACCCCAGAGCAAGTTAGAGCAGCCCTGAGGGAGCTCCTGAGAGTTTCTCACAAACATAGCATGTTCCAAGCACTCTCGCCACACAAGGAAGGCTAGAAGTGCGTGCCACACAGTTGGCTTTACTAGCTCTATAACATCCTTGTACCAGGAAGATTCACAAATGGCCCTTTTAGCCATCTCTCTCTTTGTCCTTTAAACAATTGTTTAGAAGAAATGTTCCTGTGTGTGGACTCCACCTGTTAGGGAGAGTTTTCACAAGATTTCCTCAACATTACTGAACATTCTTAATTATTCTCTGAATAACTTTGGCAATTGATCATTGGTCAGTACATTGTTTGCAAGAAGTTTCTTGTGAGAGATGCTGCTAGTCGTAATCCAAGATATGCCTGATCTGTGTCACAACTCTCTTTTTTTATCTAGAAAGTTTGCCATTTTCTAACTCGCAAGTTCTCTGATCGGTTTTCCCACATGAAAATTTAAACTTTTCCTACATTTTAGCCACCCCATGTTTACTGTTATTTGTATTGTCTGAAATCTCAGTCAGTAAGAAGGCATACAACTCAATATACCTCTAACATGCCACTGATCCGCAAATTCAGTATCTAAGGAGTGGAAATAAAGTGGAAATAAAGTGGAAAACTGTTGTGAACAAAAAAACTTGCAAAATTGGATATTTCTAGTAGGTTTGTGTATATGTAAGAAATCACGATGTAGAGCTTTGCTCATTTTTACCACATATGACAAAGGGAAAGTGCTGAAGCCAAATAAAACGATGCTTTCCTTACAATTTCCATTATTTGGAGGAAAATTCAATCTCCCACTTCATGTCAATGAACAGAACTGTTGCTCCCCGCTTTTCTTCAACTCACAGAAAATACTTCAATAAACAGGAACAGAGATGAGTAAAATCTAAAGCACAATAAGGTTAAATAGCTTTGAAAGTCTTACAGCATGATTGCTACAGTTATTAGAACATCACTCAGCATTAACTTTCTACACAAGGCAGCATCTGCTTTCCCTTTTCTTTTTGACAGCTAAAAGCTGATATAGACACTGAACTGAATCAATGCCTCACCAACCGTTCCCAAAATTGTAACAAATTCTTAATAGTAAAGGAGGAATGCTGGATAATGTTAGCATTTGTACATTTCTGTTGATTTGATTTTGATTTTTATAGACTTTAACCCTGAAAGATGTAAGGCAAGAAGTTGTCAGTGCTTCCTTTTTAGCATGTTCATTGATAGTCTACACTTCACATTCCCAAGTTCTTTCATATCAGCTATTTCTGCTCTGATCTAAGCTTCTACTGAGTCAGAGTGAATTAGAAAGCCATTAAAGCTCAGTACCTTCAAAATGGCAAGATATTTCTACCACTGAACTCTTTCTTGTTCACACATACATGTCCACTGACAGTTTTGGAAGCTCTGGATTCAATTTTACCACTGCTTATCCACTCGAAAATAAAAGATCTTCCAGACAGACAATGGATGTTTTACTTGTGACACTAGCACCATCTCCTGGAATTTGAATAAGACACACTGAAGGATCCAGAAATAAAGGACCTCATTTCTTCCAATACAATACTGCATCTAAATTAACTTTAAAATCATTTGCTCGGCTCCTAAAACTTTCCACTTACATCCTTAAAATGGGTTGCTTTTTATTCACAACAGTTTTGGAATTTTGTTATGTATTGACATTTAACTGTGTGCAGAGATATATTTTGGATCTTTCCACATCTATATGGTTGCCTTTTTCTTTTTGAAATTATTCTGACATGGCATGTAACTGTTCATCATCCACACAGAGAGGAGGAACAAAACTTCAGTTACATTCTAACTGTTCAAAATCCATTCCCTTATGGTCACATATTAAGCAGAAATATGACCAGAAAAGTATGTTGCTTTAGTTCAAAAGGAAAATTGCTAATTCTTGATTTTCTAAATATCTCATTCTCCCCAAAATAAAACACAATTGCCATATTGATAAATATAATTAAGCAAGCAATAAACTGTAAAAATTGTGATTAAAATAAAGTGGAAAACTGTTGTGAATAAAAAACGTGCAAAATTGGAGTTTTCCAGTAGGTTTGTATATATGTCAGAAATCATGATGTGGAGCTTTGCTCATTTTTACCACTAAGAGAAAGTCAGCTTCCCAGAAAGGAAACAATTTGCAACAACGTTTTACAAGAGTATGTGAAAAGGGCTGTGAGAATGAAGGTAATATTGTGAAATCCATGACATCCACCAAAATTTCCACGCTAAATAGGATCACATTTATGCTTTGCCATCTACACTAATTTTCTACTGCAAAACATCCAGTAGCTCAAGAGAGACACCATATGGTATCATTGTTATACCTTGCTTTATTTATACTAATACAGAATCCTGGCAGACATCCAGAAGATACTAAAGAGAGCAAAGCATATTGAATAAAGTTGGTAGGAGTAAAATGTGCCTAGGACCAAAATTTAGACCTAGTAAGTTCACATTAGAGAAAAAATAATTCTTCCTGTAACACTAATCAGTGGTGACAACTTAGGGGTTTATCCACAATAAGAAAGAGAAGACACTCTAAGAAATAAATAAATTTCCAATTATTATGCTGGAATAATAACAGGAATTGGTCATTTGCAGCTATAAGCAAAGAAATGAAGTCAAGAGATATTGTCTTAAGCCTGCTGGACATTGGAAAGTATGGAGTTGTCGTTGATAGGGTTTGCTGATTATGGCTGGCTTTGAGTACAAGTTTTAGTGTATTAGACTTGCAATGGATAATTGGATAATCCCTCTAAAATGCAATAATTTCCAGAAGGTTCATAAAGTTAATATACTCCAAACCTCCAAGCAGCAGAATAAAGACAGCAAAACAAAAAAAGCAGTACAGTAGCACTTTAAAGACTAACAAAATAATTTATTAGGTGGCAAGCTTTCATGGGATAGACCCACTTCTTTAGACCATAGCCATACCAGAACAGATTCAAAAAAAAGAAAGACAGCGAATGTCATTGGAGGAAATGAATAATTGAGCAGGTTTCTTTTAAAAGAAGCTTGTGTCAGGGTTATATTAATGCATGAAGAAAAAAATAAAAGGTATAAATACTTCCCCACTCATATGCATGCCCTAGATTTGATTGAATGAGAAATAGGCAGTTTTTGATCACATGATGTTTGCGTCAGAATAATTCTGTTGATTTAATGAAATTATACTCCAGGATCACTGATGTAAGATCAGACTCAACCCCAAAGTAAGGTCTGACATTTATTGCTTGTCTTTTTCTATTTGGACAACAATTTATATCTGTTGTGTAACCTGGAGGCAAATTTTCAAAATAATGCTAAGGCTTTTAGCTTTGTAGTAGCGTGTCTTACATCCAACCACACATCTAAAAATATCTAAATAATGTTAGAGATGCTAATGCTAGAAAACACACAGTAAAACAAAAAAAACAAACAAATAAACAAACCCTGATGCTTTACACTCCAGGTTCTATGGAGAGAAGAACAGCACAGTTGGGTTAGGCAACAATAAAATTCTTATTTGTATTATCGCATCATTTAGGAGTCCTACTCATGGGCCAGGATTCCACTGGGTGCTACAGAAATCCAGAACAAACAAGTGATCTCTGCCCCAAAGAACTTGCTGTCTAAGCACTTTATCTTTTTCTTGCCCTCTGTCAAATTTGTATCACATAATTTATATAATGACCATTTTCAGCACTTCTCTATTTTATTTAAAATTCTTTTCCTTGTAGCCATGAAGAGTATTCTTCAGAGATTTTCCTTTCCATATGTCAATACCTTTGCACAGGAAATAGTTTCTAAATTAAACAATTTTAAAATTTTCTCTTTGTCCTTCATTCCCAAAACCAAAGGGTTTTAAGGCCACTTCTTCAGAATTTCCAGATCTGAAGAAGTGGGTCTGTCGCATGAAAGCTCATCACCTAATAAATTATTTTGTTAGTCTTTAAAGTGCTACATGACTGCTTTTTTGTTTAGCACAGAACACTGAGAGCTGGGACGGGTGACTGTAAATAAACTTTAAGGGACCCAGGGAAACCTGGCCACACCCACGATAAGTGGTTGTCTGGCTAACTCAAATCATGCTTGATTATGGAGTTTGCCAAACAAGAGACTTCTGGATTAGAGAGGTTCAGCCTGCACTGAAAATGGCAGGAAAATGGGCAATTTGCTGAAAATATTTTTTCAGAGTCATAGTCCAACCTGGGTGCTTGTCTCAGACTGAATAACTTGTGTTTGGATTGTTTCAAACACCATAATACAAAAGGAAAAGCTCTTTATTTTGCACTGGATCTTTAAGTAACAGCGCCTACCTGTGGGGAGAAAGGTTCTGAATCAATTTCTGATGGCGGTTAGTAGAGATGTACTTGCAAAATTTTGACAAAGTTTAAACTTTGATGATACTCAAATAGATTTTTCCAAATAAAGTGTTTTTCTCCATTTTCTGTTTAGATGTAACTATTAGAGATTGAATAACAAATGCTGCTGGGTTTACTTTTTTTTATGTTTCCCACAAAATAGTACTTTTATTTGTCCTGTGTGTCTTTACTAAAAGAACTCATTCAAACTGATAGCACATGGCACACAGAGCTGTAACAACAAATCAGATTATCCTTCCATAAGACCCGATCCAACCCTCAAAGTCAATGGAAGTTTATTTTACTGGGGCTTTGGACTGGGCTTGTAACACCAATTTTACAATCCCTAACATCTCAAGGTGTGCTGTCATTTTTATATTTAGAATCATAGGTCACCTGATAGCGCCACCTATCAGGAAAATCCATTCTGACACACGTTCACAGACCTACCACCATTATACTGATTAATACTAATGGATATTAGCTTTCTCAGTAGGGAATTAACTCTAAATTTACAAAGAAGAAAGGTTCCTAGGTTTATAATAGCTCATTTATGACTGAAAAAAAATGCCGTGGCAAAGCAGCTTTTACTTTAGGCAAATTAGCTCATTGCTCTCCCTCTGAGTCTCTGCCTCTTGGCTTCCTCGGGATTTGACAGACTTCTAATGGAGGGGGACTAGAGACTGCAATGATTCACGCCATTACACCTCATTGAAAGTGGTGTCTATTTTGTTACCACACTGCATGACAAGTGCTTAGACTTGTCTCATCAGAAGAGAAAACAACTGTAGACGAAGCAAAGCTGAATGCATTAAACCATTACTCCAACTGAAAACTAGTGGCAGTTGCACTGGGGTGCAGGTTTTATTGTCATCATCTTGTATCCTTGAGAGCTGGCATAAGAATGATTTCGTGTGTGTCTTTTTAGAAGGCCAACTCTTCCTTCTCTATTATCCTTCTACACAGAGAGCGTCAGAAACAATCTGACATGTTGTGGAAGTCACAAGGCTGTTTTTAAATTTGTATCTGGATCAGTTCCAAAAGATGTAATGAATCAAATAGGCATTTGTCCAGAAGAAACAAAAAAAACAGAAGAATTTATTAAACAAATTGCCCACCAAATATAGTCTGTTGTGTAATCAAGTTTCAAGATTTACTATCATGAAATGGTCCCAAATATGTCGAAAGACGATCCCTGGCTAAAAATTCCCTGTATTCTACATTGCACAGAGACTTAGTTAGTGTGTCTTCATTTATTTTGAGAGCAATTGTTTTGGTGGCGTTCACTATTTCCAGACTGATTTAAAAAATCCACACTGAATATCACTTGAGCAATAGTGATGAAGTTAGAAGGGGAGGAGGAAAAATTACTTGTGGAAAACTTGTGCTACTTTAACCTCTTTCAGAACATTTGGAAAATAAAGAGTAGCTAAAGTAAACCCAGAGATTTCTACTGTATAGCTGAGATGTCCTCTGATCAAGTAATGAATCCTTTTGAGGGAATATCCCTTTAACTGTGCGTGCTTCCTGTCTCTTCTAATTGTAGCCAATATGCAGAGCAGACAAAAGGCCAAAAGATTCCATGGCCATAAGTGAGACAAGAGGCTTCAAGAGCCCCAGGCAGGAGTTTAAATTGATGAGCAGGGAACAAGGAGCCAATCCACTTTCATCTTTCTCTGGCCAATGGAGGGGAAGGGCATGGGGATGAGTAACCCTGGCAGTTTGCAGGCCTGGGCTTCCCTTTCCCTTTGAATGTTGTCTACATCCCTGCAATCCAATCAAGGTGTCTCCCCAATGGGGGGCCACTCTAACTCTGATTTTTCAAACTACAAGATCTTCAGGAGAGGGAGCAACTGTGTTGGAAATAGCACACAGCACAGCACTGCTTAACAAAAAACAAGAAGAGCGATAATAAGCACTTAACGCAGAATCTGGCAATCAATTGTAGGGAGGCCACAGAACGTCTAAGCTACATGCACTAATGTACCATTGTGCCTGCAAAGGCAAGTAAGTTGCTCTGTCACTCAGCTGTGCTAGATACCGGGACCCCAGGTTGGGAGTTGGGGGGCTGTTAGATCAGCCTCCATAGGCAGCGGCACTGACAGCCACCCGGAGCTCTGGGGTAAACTGGGAAGGGGGCCTGGCTCTGCAACCCAGAAAGGGTGGGGCTGAGAGCACAAAGGGCAGGGCCCAAGGGCAGTCAGCCCTCAGTGCTGCCAGGACTATGGTGCTGGTCCCTCCCCACCACAGCCAGAGCAGCATCGCCATAGCATTTCAAAGGCGCCTGGCTGACACTGCTGCCAAAGTAGCAGTGACGGCAGCCAGAGCTCCAGGTCCCTTTGAAACAACAGGCCTGGGGCAACTGCCCATTTTTCCCCACCCTGTGAGCGGGCTTGTCCATAGGACTGCAATTCCCCAGTCCCATGCAGATGAGTTGGGAGGGGATGGAGTCATGCAACTCTCCTTACACCTCTGCCTCAGCCAGCAATGCAGAGGGCGAGAACTGGCACAGATTACATTTCTCCTGGAGCAAAGGACCATGCACAGTTGAAATGCTCCAGGAGCAAATAATAAAAAACATCTAAGAGCTAGTTGTCAGCAGAGCTCAAACTTCTCTACAAGTGGTGTCCATATTGTCCCCCATTTTACAAATGAGAAATGGACCCACGGAGAGTGAAGTGACATACCCAAGGTCATCCAGCAGGCTAGTAGCAGAGCTGGGGAGTGAACCCATTTCTTCTATCAAAGCCCACACTTGTATGTATTGTGGTAGCCCTGAGCCCTGTATGCACATAAGCAGCATTTGGGCCCAAATCCTACATTCCTTTAGCACCCAGTTAACTGAAGGGTATTTTGGAGTTCACAATACATATTAAATCTAACCTGTTATTTATGAAGCTAACAAGATTTTTTTTAAATCCAAGGAATTATTAGAAATAAACTACATTTATTTTCATAATTTTAAAGGTTTTCAGTGTTCTGTTCCTACATACACAAATTCCTCTCTTACTTTAAATTGTCATTAGCAATTTAGTATAGTATACTATATACTATACTATATACTACTATACTATAGTAGTATAGCAAAAACTTCTTAAATAAAAACCAGCACAGCCACAAAATAAATTCTGTCATATTCATGTATATGATCTGTTTTGTAGACATTTTGCATGTACAAAAAGACAGATGAGAACAAGCGTACTGGAGCCTAGCCATATGTTATATATTTTTTCAAATGGAGCTCACTAGGAAAAAAAAAAAGCCATCTAAATGGCTACTACAGGGAAAACAAAAGTGTCTATTTGTACTGCATGCATCAGTCCCTAAAATACTACAGAAGCAGTTGGTGGTGATTGCAGCTCTATGAAAAGCAGTCCTGCAGCTCCTGAACTGGGATGGGGGGGATGGTTGCTCCTATAGAGAAACCCTTATCACCTGTATGAAACTCAGCCTGGGCCTGCAAACCAAGCAGCTAACTGCACCTGAAAAACAGTTTGGAAGGTTGCAGCTCATCATGAGAGTTTCCAATAGCTCTCCTTAGCAGGTTCAGAGAAAGAGATCAATCTCCCTTTTCTGAAAATGTATGCTCCAAATCTCTTGCAAAAAGTCAGCACCTGTTTGTCTTAGTGAACCAGCTCTCTGAAAAGTGGAAAAAAATAATGCCAGAAATGACAGGCAGAGAACTCTAAAGACCAGCTTAGTGATTTGAGATAATGTTTAATATCAATCACAGATCTGGCAAGATATTTCAGTTTGGGTTCTATTTGGAACTCTGTTCTGCGCATCATCTGTGTCTTCTCTCAGAGTCAAACTTAATCCCAGTGGTAATATGCAATCCCACTGACTGCTATATAGTTGTACCCGTACCTGATCTTGATACTGTACCAGGAATTAAATGTAGCTGATTGGTTGAGCCAAAACCATGATTGGTTGGCCAAAAATATGAATATAGGGAAAACATGTCTCTGGTATTAATGGACATAACTCAAAGTCAATGAAGTTGTATCCATTTCAACTACATTGCAGAATTGTAAAATGTTTGTGTTCAAAAATAGGAGAAGGTACCAGTCACAGGCCTCAGGAGACCTGAAAGATTTTGAAAGATCATAAAACAAGAAAAGTTAATCAGCAGGAGCATTTGGACCACGGACAAGAAGGCTAAATTCCAGAGCTGTGAGGAACTCAGGAAATGTTCTGCCGTAAATCCATAGCCATTTAAATGGAAGATCTGCACCACAAGCACCATCTTCATTGGTGGCTATGTCACGGAGGAGAGAGACACAATCCATCAAACAGGCAGGTTCCAAACTGTATTATGTCTATATGGTCACTATTTTAGTAATTTTTAATGTGAAACTGCCTGAACGTGACACTTTAAGATCCCCAGACTTATTTCTAGAGCCAAATCCTCAGCTGGTGTAAATCAACATTCCTCTGGAGTCAATGGAACTATGTCTATTCACATCAACTGGGGATTTGGTCCCAGATTTTAATCTTTATTTTTCACCCGGTCATTACAACAAAATGGCTTTCTGGCTGGGACATGCAACTCACACTTTTAATATTATCCTCCAAGGATCAGAGAGTTGAAAATGTTGTGATTCCATTTTCATTAGTGAAACATTTCTCAGTCTAAGCTGCTAGTGATGGAATACATTTCAGACATTCTTATTCTCTGAATTAATGCACATGGGAGTATCTAATGCTGTTCTTTTCACATAAAAGAGATAGTATTAGAACATAAAAAGTACAATCAAACTACAATAGTAATGCCACTGGAAAACTGAAATTCTGCACTCATTGTTAGTTTTTGTTTTAAGGCACCTGTTTTATCAACTTTGTACCACTATAAAATGTGCACGGAATTACAGTACTCCAATATGCATTCAAGATGCATAAGTGAATTTTGAAAATCCCAGGCGAAGGCAATATTAAACAGCGATTTAAGACCTATCCCTGCAACAAACCCCATTGCCAGCTCTGTCCACATATTTATACTAGTGACACCATCATTGGACCTAACCACATCAGCGACATCAGGAGCTGATACCCCTGTACATTCACTGATGAGATACATGTCACCATGTGCCAGCAATGCCCCTCTGCTATATACATTGGACAAACTGGACAGTCTCTGCACCACAGGATGAATGGAGATAAATCCGACACCAGGAACTGGAATGCTCATAAACCTACAGGGGTACATTTTAACCTCCCTGGACATTAAATAAAGGACTGTAAAGTAGCCATTCTTCTACAAAAGGATTTTAGCACAAGACTACAAAAAAAAAAAAAAAAGACATCTGAATTAGAATTCATTTGCAAATTTGACACTTTTAAATCTAGCCTTAACAGGCAAGGGCAATGTCCCCACATTTGATATTCACACTAATGGCAGCCATCCCACTTAAACTAATTTGCTTCTTCTACTAGTCCTATTCGTGACAGGTAACACCCCTCCTCCTTTTTTTCCTTCATTCCTCTTCCCCCTGACTCCCCACATAAACCCTGGATTCTGTCTACTCCAAATTTGATGAAGTGGGTCTTACCCACAAAACCTCATTACCTAATAAATATATTTGTTAGTCTTTAAAGTGCTACAGGACTGCTTGTTGATTATGTTCCAAAGTACATCACTGGGTGAGCTGTTCATTTTGGCTCCATCAGAGCAGGCCATTAGCACCATTCTGGGAAACATGAGTGAGGCTGACATAAGATGAGAGTGGGAGGGAACAGGACATTAGGGAGGCAACATGGTCTTCCGTGTGGTACACTTCTCTTATTTTGAATAAAATATTGGTTAGACACTCCCCAGAGTAGTTTCAGAGCAAACCGAGGTTTAAAAAGGAGCTCTTTACATGTGGAACAGCCATAGACAGAAAAATTAACACACACCAGAATATACTATATTGAGTGACTGAATCTTACTGCTATGAAAATCTATTTCACTTCTCAAGTGGGCATTTATTTCTATTCCTCCCAGTTCGACCACGTCGAAAACAAGACGTTTGAGGCCAAATTCTGCTCTCAGGCCTCAATTCAGTAAAAGATAAAAACTTTGTACTTAAAGCTGGCATACCCCTAAGCACCTTGTGGAACCAGGGCCTGAGATCCAGCTAAATCAGAAGAAATTGACCTAATAAAATTAAAGTAATGCTAGAGAGAGATTGGAATTGGACCCACGAAAGGCAAGATGTGCAGACACACAGAACATTAAAACCATCTCAACAGCCCAGCCCATGCAGAATAACTTGCCCATGCAATCTGTCATCCAGCCAAAAAGTATGTTCGGCTTCTTTCTTTAAAAGAAGCTTGAACATTTGTTATCCTGAAATTTTACAAGAACTGCAATTCCTTAAACTAATAAAAGTAAACAAACTGGTGGCTTATCATGACAGACACTAACAAGCAAAAAAAAAAAAAGGAAGTGCAGACGCAGGAAGCAAGTTACAATAAGCCACGTGGGGAATTATATAATAGGATGGGTGTTTGGAAAGATGGAATTTTTTCACAGAAACTTATGTTAGAACAAATAAAAAAGCTGGGGAAATGTGAGATGCCAAGTCTTGCCAAAACGTATTTGTCTCTGAACTAAGCAGGGGAGATCTTCGGTTGAGAAACTGTTTGTAACAGCACTGACTAATAAAAAATAAAATTTATGGTCTTCTCATTGTAAATGCTGCCCCAGATGTTCAACCACAGAGTACATAGGTTAATCACCCAAAGTAATGAATGGTTTATTCATCTTTCCTCCAATGTCAGAGGTATTCTTTTACTAAGAGAAAGTTAAATATTTAAGCTGTATATGTGATCTCTGGTGACACTTTAAAGTTGGTATAGAATTATTGAGGCAGCTAGTATGGGAATTATAACAAGACCAAAGTATATTTCAGACCCTTGTTTTACAAGAGCAGAAATGGAGCAGTTTTCAGAAACTGGATTGGAGACAGATATGAACACTGATACAATATGGAGAAATCGCATAATGCAAAATTTCCAAGACATGAAAGTCCTAATTGGGGAGCATCCTTCCACAGAATTCTACTCTATTTATATTTGATCAGATACAATTTGAAATGCAGTTAAAGCTATAACATTAATTTAGTGTCCAGCTAGTTAAGACAATGGTAGAATTATTAATATATATGACTTCGGTGCTGCACAGTAGAAGACATTCCAGTGCAATCATTCATATCATCTGTCAGTTGCTTACAAGCCAGACGCTGCTGTTATTCTGATACACTGCTTAATCTCTGTGTAATCCTTATGCTCTATCACCAAGAGCCTCCCAATGCCGAAGTTGTGAAATTTCCCATGCTGCTTGCCCAATAAATTTGATAAATCCTGAGCCCGCATTTCAAAATGCCTTCTATTAGTTGTAAAATGGGTTTTTGCTATTATTCATAGGGTTTAAGGCTAGAGGGGACCATTACAATAATCCTCATGTCAACATACTGTAAAATGGAATCCAATAAAGTAACATACTGTAAAATGGAATCCACAAAGGAAGATTTTGGATGCTTAGAGGAACTGAATAACCATCCTTTGGATTTTCCACCACAAATGGTTTTATATGCAGTTCTTCAATGCTGAGACTCGTTTCCTGCATGCTTTTACATCTGTCTCAGAGTTAATAGTAAAGTTTGCACATCGTTTTTAACTTATATCACCCTTGTAGAGCTAAAAACAAAGTAAGAATTATGTAAAAAAGAAAAGACATTTTAGTACAGGTGTTGCATGGAGAATATAAGATACAGTAAACCCTCAATTTAACGGACTAATAGTGGGGAAGGGGTGTCTGTTAATGCATGAAGTCCATTATAGCCGAATGGTTATACTGTATGATGATGCACTGACCTTCCCAGCCCATCACTCACTCCTGTCCTCTGCCCCCGCTTCCCCTCTCCTGCCCCATTCTTCCCCTCACACCTCCATCTCCCTCTCCCAATTACCAGGAGAGGAGCCGAATGCTGGCCTGGCTCCTTTCACCTCCTGCAGCTCCTGGAGCTGTGGGCCCTCCAGCCTCCAGCCCCCAGCTCAGAGCCACCTGCACAAAAGTAGACTATGGCCACTCCCACCTGCTGCAGTTGCTTCATAGACCTTTTTGCCCCCCTCAAACTCAGGTGCAGCAGCTCCCTGCAACTTCAGCCAGACTGCCCTGGCGCACTGCACAACGCACATCCACAGCATGGCTTTGAGCAATCTCCCAGCTGCACGGGGGCGGAGGGGCAGGGCTCTTCAGCGCCATTGCAGGCAGTGGCAGCTGGGTGCCAACATGTTCCACACACACGGGGCTGGGAGAGGAGAGCTCCTGCACCCTGCCACAGCCCACCCACCCCCCAGCTCCTCTGGCCCTGGTAGCCCCAATTGCTGCAGTGGCCCCAGCAGCCCCAGTCTGTTAAACTGAGGCTTTACTGTATGCCTAAAGACCAGAGGTCAGGAACCCCCGGCACACATGCCAAGAGTGGCAAGACCAATTTGCACTGGCACTCAAGGCGGGATCCCAGCCCTGCCCTTCTGCCCCAGTGCAGCTGGGAGATTGCTCAAAGCCATGCTGTGGATGCGTGTTGTGCAGTGCACCAGGGCAGTCTGGCCGAAGTTGCAGGGAGCTGCTGCTGCCTGAGTTTGAGGGGGTCAAAAAGGTCCATTGAGCAACTGCAGCAGGTGGGGGAGGCATTTACAGTGGTCCCAGATGAAGGTGCTGCTGACCAGTTGGCCGGCCTTAATCCTTGGCAGAGGAGGGAAGTTTGCCCCTGACCAGCACCTGGGCTGCTCCACATCTGTCAGAGAGTAAGTTCCTTGGGCTCGCTGCAGGGCAGTGGGCACTCTGCTGGCCTGGCACCCATGATAAGAGGCAAGAAGAGACAGATGCATCTCAACTGACTCCCATGCACTAGGATCATTCACTTTGTGGAAGGCAATAGGTGTCCACAGCCAGCAGCTCCCTGGCCAGCAGCTGCCTGGCCCTACATGCTCAGCCTGCCCTATTTTCAGCTGATTTTATGCTCAGGGGCAGCCTCTTCTCCTTGGTGACACGTGAATCCACCCGCAACACTTAGTGATTTGTAATAACTACTTACTCTTCAAATATCAGAGGCCTGATCCCACAGAACACTCCAATCATGTGCTCAACTTCCACCATCTGCTAATGTGCCCTTCACTTCAGGGATATTGACTGAAAGTTCAGCACATATTTAAGTCATTTGTTGAATTGGGTCCTGACCAGTAACCCATCATTGTCATAGCTCCCTAGCAAGGAATGTGAGAGAACCAATTATCTTCTTCTACTGACAGGGAAACTGAGATACAGAGGGGCCAAGTCTGAGGTTCTCAGAAGCATCTACAGGAGTTCTTTGCCCAGCTCCCATTAAGTTTCAAAGGACATTAGGTGCATAAATATCTTTGAAGATGGAGGCTTTAGCTCCCCAAGGCTTCTGTGAATATCTGCCCCTGCCTCCCCACCCCACCAACACTCGCCAGTGACTGACCAGTGGATGCAGGGTATAAGTGGCAGGGATAGGAATCAGCTGTAGGTCAAATTTTCAGAGCTCTTTCTTTTTGAACTTGCTGCCTCCCCTGAACTTTCATCCACTTCTAGCACCAAAAGCAAGCAACCACTTTGGGGCTCTTCCAGAAATGTCAGGCTTTGTAATGAAGAAGAGGTTTTGTGAGGGATGTAAACTGATTGTTTAAGACAGCAGGAAGACAGGGAACTCCACCTGTGGATTAACAAAAGAACAACTAACTAACTACCAAATAAACAACCACCACCAAAACAGTAAATCTCTGTGCCTTAATTTATTTATTAATGAATCAGTTGTAAGTAGGGTTATTAATTATTTCAAAAAGTATCACCAGCACGTGGACCATACACAGAAGTCAAAAGGTCAAATTTCAGCCCTCCACCTAGGAAAGTCTGTTGGCCCCTGCCCTAGACAATTAGTCAACAATCAGCATTCTTTCACCTCATACCAGCTCCAGTTTTTGTATCAAGCTATGTAAAAAACCCAGGACATGGATGAGTGGTAAATGCCTCATTCATTTGATTTTATATACTGTCCCTGACCAAAGGTGCTCTGCCCCGGATGGCATGTACTTTGGTGGTACTTCTCCTTTGACGAGGCACAAGACTACTTATGTAAAACACTTTTGTGCACATTATAGTAGTTCTGATGTGTGAGCCAAACCCCTGGCTCTCTACATTTGTAATATGTGAAGAGGCAGCACATTTTAGTGCCTGGAATGGAAGTCAGGGGAGCTAGTTCTACACCTAGCTCTGCCTTTAACCTGCTGAGACAACCTGTGTAAGTCACTTTATGCCTCTGTTCCTCCACATTCACTGTGAAGTGCCCATCACAATGCTCCGTACACCACTGTCATGCAAATAAGCATGTGCCATTCCTCATCCAAGGAAATCTTCCAAACCTGATGATCTCTGCCCCACTGTTCTCTTCCTTAAGCTAACAACTGCAGCTTGTCTGCTGACTTCTTTCTCCCTTGAAAGCTCATCCTCATTGCCCCTTCCAGATCCTTTCCTCTCTTCATGTCCTCAGTCACAGAGTCAGCTTAATATATCCTTACACTGAACAGTACTTAACACAGCTCACCAAGAGCACATCCCTTATGTTTAATTTTGCTTACATGACTGTAAAAGTCCAAACTAGAAAGAAGACTGGGTGCAGTGTTTAACATACACCAGCTAAGAATTCATCACCACTGATGTTTAAGTGCTAGCAATGCTGGGGCTGGTAAACTTTTAAAGGAAAATATGGCTTCTTACAAAGGACAACGTAGTTCCTAGTGTGATTTTATTCTTTGTCCATAAACATGTTGGCGCTGTAAATAAATCCCACACAACTATTTTAAATCTGACAATATAAGGTCATGTAATTTAAACTTTATGGACTCAGGTTAGAATATATAGCCAGCCTACCACCTATTGTGTTCTCCTGCAAGATTACTTTCTGACACCTGTAAGAACACAAATGTTAATAACAGTAAATGCAATCCAAATTTCACCTCCTTTCACATTCCATTTTGGTTAACAGAAAAGAGCTGAGAAAAATACTGAAACTTTAATGGGAATAATCTTACACAGATGGAGGAAAGCTAGATGCATTCAAGCAAAGCAATTCTTTGCCAATCTAAAAGAGTCAGATGGGTTGTTTGCTAATCTTTCAGAACATCCTTGGGATAATTTCCAAGGTCTGACAAAGGGATCCAATAGAAAGGTGCACAGTGCAGCAGGACAATGGTGCTCCTCTAGAGGAAAAAAAAATAACTTCCTCAGACAGAAATCAATAAGAACAATGTAAATGAGATTATGCAGAGGAATCAAATAGGCTATCCTGGTGAGGGAAATACTTAAATATCATTAATCAACAAGGAAGACTTGCTAAAGGTCAATATTCTTACAGGTTAACACAGCTGGAAGAAAAGAGAAGAGGGAGAATTTTCTGACTGCTTTTCCTCATGGAAAAAGAGAGACTGAGACTTGGTCTACAAAACAACCTGTGTCAATATAATGGCATCTTCATATAATGACATCACCAGTATAAGGATGTCATACTGACCTAACTTCCTCATATAGACAGTATTGTGTTGATGGGAGAGATTCTCTCATTGATACAGCTGCTACTTCTCAGGGAGGTTGTTGGGTTGATTACCTGCCTTGATGGGAGAATCCTTCCTGCTGGCGTAGGTAGCACCATCACTGAGATACAATAACTGTGCTCTTGGCAGCCTTTTAAGTGTAGACAAACCCTTAGAATCCAGCTGCTAATTTACAACTACAGATAAAACACAGGTGGAAGTCAGCAGTAAAAGATATCCATCGGGGTCACATGTTGCAGCCTCAGTAGAAACTGATAACTAATGTGTAGCTGAGAGCAGGCTAACAGTGAGTGTACAAACAGAATTGACATCAGTGGAACATGGAAATTGCGGAGCATGTCTTGAAATATTGCATTTGTCCAGTTATCTACCAAAATACCTGCACTTAACATGAGCTGGAAAATGGCTATGGTTAGAAAAGGCCAGATTTTTAAACTCAGTATCATAATTACAGTTGCAAAACAGGACATGTTCCACACAGCTCTCAATGATATAAAGGCAATGTTTAGGCTACCTACACTACTACAGCTTTCAAGCCATTTCTTCAGATATTGAAAACCTAACTTTCTTTCTTGACAGCTGATCCTGTTATCAATGACTAAGTCCATGGAATGGAAGGGACTTCAGGGTACGCCTCTTATATTCATCCCTTGCTGATGAGAAAACAACTAGACTCTTAGAACAACAGTGTAAAACCTAGCAAAGTTAACTCACTCCTTTATTGTTCTGTGGCACATAAGCATAGTACATGCAGTTTTAGGCTCTTTCAGACGAGAATTTATCAACCAAAGCTCTGTGTGGACATTAACATAAGTTACAAAAATGTGCACGTAATTGCAGGTATAAGAGCATGCACATTCAATACAACTCTTCACACCGGGTATTGGTACATGAAATTAGATATGCAGCTCTCCAGATGTACTCTCCCAAACACTGAACAAACAGTTTCCCAACTCCATTTGCAAGTCAGGCATGCTTCTCTATATGCTGCTTTCAGTGCACCAATGTACATTTTAGTCTAGCACCTACCTTTCCCACAACACTTCTTGTAAGTCAAGTTCCACATCAGAGTTGTGCTCTATTACTCAGCATTTGTGTGCCAACTGCTTGCTGTTCATCTTCCCTATGGAGGTTGTATATAATAGTTTGTGAACCACAGTGGATATAAGGAAGCAAAAATTTGCAATACTTATTGGCAATAAAGACAGAAGCTAATAAGCTTTCAAGCTTCCCAAAGAGTTTACAGTGGAAACTGCAGTTAATTACATTTTCATATATGGGCCCAAATCCTCTGGTTTATCCTAACTTTGCTTAGTGCAGGAACAGATAAGAGGAACAAAAGTGGCTGTATAGTTCTCACAGAAGGTGCGAAAGCCTTGTTGGTTGACTGGGCAAGGCAGGGGCCTTCTCCATGCTCCTGGAAGGCGTGAGACCTCATGAAGAGAGAGTGGGACTGGGACAGCGAGCCTTCAGCGCCACACAGACTGCGGCACATCCCACCTCCAGTGCTGCCTGGACAGCAGTGCTGATAGCTGCTGTGGGCCCTGGGGCAAGGTCTCATCTCTGTGCCCTAAAAGAGGTGAGGCCAAAAGCAGAAGGGGCGGGGCCTAGGGCATGCAGCCCACAGCACTAGACCATGGTGCTGGGCCACCCCGCTTCTTCACAGCCGTGTACCACAGCACTGCTGCAGTTTTTCAAAGGGATGCAGAGCTCCAGCCATCACCACTGTCAAAGCAGCAGCCATGGCAGCCATAGCTCCAGGCCCTTTTGAAATGACAAGCCAAGGGGCACAATGCCTTTTTTACCACCACTAGAGCGTGCCATACAATGCTCCAGAAGTGTTTTAAAGTGCTGGGAGTCAGAAGGCTGCCAAAGTAGTGGGGGCAGCAGCCAAGAACTTGAGGTGCTTTTGTATTGCTGGGGCCCAGCAGTTGCCCCCTTTCATTCCCCTCACCACCACTGACCTCAGGTCAGCAGGCCTCAGTTCTTGTATTCTGAAACCAACCAGGGGGTGAGGTGGCTCAGATGAGCTATATTTTATCAAATCCATGAATGTATGGGAGGGTATAAACATAGAATCGTAGAATACTAGGACTGGAAGGGACCTCGAGAGGTCATTGAGTCCAGCCCCCTGCCCTCATGGCAGGACCAAGTACTGTCTAGACCATCCCTGATAGACATTTATCTAACCTGTTCTTAAATATCTCCAGAGATGGAGATTCCACAACCTCCCTAGGCAATTTATTCCGATTCTTGGGTAATTTACCAAAAAGCTACAATATATAATGGCAACACTAACATTCCTTTAGACACAAGCTTGGCCTCTGCTCAATAAACAATTTTCTTGCTTTGATTCCTCAGCAGGATAGTGTCCATATTGTGATGGTTCTTCTGTCATTATGCTTTTCAAACTATAATACTGAGTTAAGAGTTGGTCTTTTCCTTCAAGGAAGTCTATAAAATAAAATAAAATAAATTTCCTTCCATTTTCCTGTCACAAGTAAAAGGAACAAGGAAATAAACAGAAACCTCAATTTACGTTTACTGGGTGAAATCCTAACCGTACTGATTTCGAAGGGAGTTTTGCCATTAACGTCAGTGGGGCTAGGATTTCACCCAGGCTACAGCTACAAAGCAGTCCTATTTTGAAATAAGCTATTCCGGAATAACTATTGGGCTCATCTGCAATAGCTGATTAGGTCTTAACTGGAGTATTGTGTCCAGTTCTGGACACCACATTTCAAGAAAAAATGTAGAGAAATTAGAGAAGAGCAATGAGAATAATTAAAGGTCTAGAAAACATGAGCTTGGAGGGAAGACTGAAAGAACTGAGCATGTTTAGTTTTACAAAGAGAAGACTTAGAGGGGACATGATAGTGGTTTTCAAGTACATAAAAGAGGGCTACAAGAAGGAGGAAGAAAAATTCCTCTCCTGGGAATAAATTGCCTAGGGAGGTGTGGAATCTCCATCACTGGGGATATTTAAGAGCAGGTTAGATGGACGTCTATCAGGGATGGTCTAGATGGTGCTTGGTCCTGGCATGAGGGCAAGTGACTGGACTGCATGACCTCTCGAGGTCCCTTCCAGTTCTAGTGTTCTATAATTCTATTCATTTCAGATTGTAACTGCTACAGATTTGATTGGGGATTTGGGCAAGACAGCAGAGCATAAAATAAAACTATTTTGCTGGTAATAAAGCTACATGACTTGTTTTTTATGCACGTTGGTTGCCAGTTAGCTAACTCAAGAAACCAAGAGTCTTGACATCTACAAACTATGATCCTTCTGCTCGCATTTGACTCTTCTGGAGAAGTTCAGTAAGAAAATTTTTATTTTGATGGACAACCAAATATGGATTTTCTTCTGGGAAAGCAGAGTCAGAAGATGATGAAGTGACTCGCCCAAAGTCAAATATTAAATTAGTGCCAGTCCTTGCAAGTGGGAATGCTGACCAGCAGAGAATTTTACTTATTCTCCCATGTGAACAAAATAATTTTTCATTCATTCAATTGCCACTTGATACAGAGTTCTGGTTCAATGAGTAAAGTAAATGTAGGTAAAGTATTCAGTGTAAGCTATTAGATCACCATGGGGATTAAGAGCAGAAGATTGCACTCAAAGAAAGTGTTCTTAAAATTGGATTGATTACTTGCTTGATTCACACATTTTGCTCCCATTCATTTGAGGCACTGTTTGTAACAGTAATTACACAATGCAGGAGCACAACGCCAGCAAATAATTCTATGCCAATAACATATATTTTCTTATATTAGCTTACAAGCAAATGAAATTACATTTCTGTTGCTTTATTGTGATATTGTTAATGCACTATGATGGATGGTAAAACACAAGTAGGCCAATACAATGAATCTGAAACAAAATATACCCTTGGACACAATATGAAAACATCAATACAGTATACTTAAGCCAACATTTAGCTCTCACTTTTGGTTTTAACCAGCAGTATTGCCAGCTGTCTCAAAATATATAAACAGTTCATAAACTCTAATAGTCCTTTTAGACAGCTGCAAGCCCATTTTTCTTTCTCAAAAATCTTTGCAACACACACAAAGGCTTCCAGATCATTCACAAAGGACATACAAGAAATGCAAAAGGAGTGCATTTTTCCTATTGGATTAAATTTGAGTTTGTAAAATATGCATGACACTTATTCCCAGAAATCTAGTCCGAAAAGGTACATTTTTTGTTACCTATATACAGCTAGAGCCTCAATATAAAATCAAGTAGTTCCATTGCCTTTAATGGAGTTATGTCAATTTTCACCAGCTGAAGATCTGACCTGTATCCTCAGATATTTTTCCCCTTTTTCAGAAATGCAGCATTGGACCCCGAGCCATGTGTTTTTTTCTGAACAAGTCCTTACTTTTATTAAAAAAGGTTAACAATAATGATTGATTACAACTGGGCAAAACAGTACCAGTTGTCAAGTCTATTTGTCCATAAAAGCAGCACCATTTATACTTGGAAAGAGTTGCAGTCCTTTTATCCTTCATGCTACTGATGTTCATTACGAAGGGCTATATTTTACTTCCCTCAGCTGCCTTCAGAGGAAGAAAGCATATGGATGTAAATAACTTCAAAAAAGATAGCCACAATAATTTTTATACCCAAATTATACAGCATAATTTATGCCATGTGGGGAAAATGGGAAGTGAACTAGTAGAAGTGAGGAGGACCAAAGGAACAGAAGCATTATATGGCATGTGCTCATAGCAAACTAATAGGTAAAAGACATCCAGGCTGTGGTGACTGATGAGGGGAGCTTCAGGTGGGAGCACTAGCCACATGCCCCCCTCAGGGCCAGCTCCTCCCCTACCCTCTCTTCCTCTGCCCCTTCCCTCTCTGCCCTTGACTCAACTCTGCCCCACCTCTGCCACATCCACCTCTTCCTCCAGAAGTGCAGCATCACTTTTGGTGAGTGCAGGTATGGGACCACTCCCCCCACTCACCAGAGGTGGGGATGGGCATGTGTGACCTGTCATGCACCTCCATACATCTCCCCTGCATCCAGATGTTTCTTCTGCTCTGTGTATCCTTTACTTCCCACTTGCAAATCCTGTGACTCCCCTCAGAGGAGACATGAGAGTATGTCACAGAACTACTAGGGTGGCAACAGACCCGGCCAAGCCTGAGCATCTCAGGGAACAGGGGAACAGGAGAGGTGCAAGACGGGAAGACGGCACACACATTTGGCCTGTGATCCATTGGTTTGCAGAATCAAGAAGTGGCAATCTTAGCTCCTCTGATGATTCTAAAAAGCGGTGAATTCAGAACAGTAAATATATGAAATAAGAATAAGGTTAATTGTCTCCATACTATATCATTTCCTTTCAACCAATGCTTCAGACGCTTCTGTAATCAATACACCAAAGTGTAAAATCTCAAGCTGCTCATAAGTTTTCACCTTGAGGATTCTAATGCTTCAGTGCTATCATTGTTACAATGCAGTAGTTTCTAAAACTCACCTAACTTTTCAAAACTGACTAATGAATGAAAGCCTTTTTTTTTTTGGCTGCCCAAATAAAGACATCTTGAATTATTCTGATTTTTATGAACTGGTGGGTGTTTGTCCTCTAAAAAAACCCTAACCCCAATAAGATGTCCAAAGTTGGACACCCAAAAATACAAGCCCCAAAACACTAGCCTTTTTTTGAAAGTTAGGCCTATACATTGATAATTTCAGTCACTGAGATAACAGAAACCTGATAGTTAGATTGATTAAACTTCTCTAGGATTTATTATACTTTTTAAACCACTCAAATGCTTTTAGATATCTGACTACAACTTTATTCATTAAATAAAAGAACTAAAAATATCACCTAGAAACTGAGCAAATAGGCCCTGCAGTTAAAAGTCAGAAGACCCAGGCCTGAAGGAAAAACCACCATCCAGGGACTCAGTGGCCTTTTCTGTAGGAGGATCAGTCTGCCATTCTCTAGGTTCCCACCTGATATCAATCCTGTGTCTATTACTAGGATCCGCTTTCTATAAAGAGACAGCCTAGCCAAAATCTTTGCCACATCTTTTGTGCCACCCTGTAGTTTTAGTTTGGAGTAAAATAGAAACCCTTATCTTATTAAAACCTAACAGCCATGTCAGGTGTAACTATAGTGGTTATGAGCTCACCATAGCCGGTGGAACATCTCACAAAGCATGTTCATCTAATCATCAGCAGACCAGATAACCAACTCAGGATGGCCTGCCTGGGCCTTACAACCCACAAAGCAAATAAAACATTCTCATTGATTTACTGATGTTTTGAATGGCCCTAGTTCTGATAGAAAGTGAACGTGAGAGCAGGTTTGCTTGGTGACTCTGATATAACATGCTATCCTTTTGTACCATAATATAAACATTGATTCTTCCACATCATTGTATTTTAAATACAACATTAATGAGAGTGATTAATGGAGATATAACGGCATGACTGTTCTGCTTCTAAGATCCTAAACCAACTTTTACATAACAAACATCAAAACAGATTTGTGGAATATCAAGCTGTTGGTACTGTGCCTCATTTAATTTGATGTCATTATCTACAGTAAAAAAAAATTAATTAACATTTATAGATGAAGCTTATAGCTTCCAAAGTTTAGGTTTCAAACTATAAGAGGTCTTTTAATACTCTTCAAGTATTAAAACTTTCCTTTATTTTTCAGTAGCACATTCTCAATGGTGCATTTTTATTACTACAAATGTACTATTAACTTCAAATTGAATAACTTGCTTTTAAAAATCATGACTAATATACAATCAGTGCATGGAAAGAATTACTAGACGTCTACTAGCAAAATAATGAAACTGAATAGTGCATATTTTTACTAAGCTACAAGAAGAAGACAATAAATAAATTATGAAATACATTTATCAAGTGGAGAAGTGTCTTGTGACACCTGTTAAAATTATTGCTGAGGGAGATGGCATAGTCATGTTTGAACAGTATATATTCCCTGAAAGCAAAGGTCCAACACCCAACAGCCAGCTCAGCATTTCATCCTAACAAGTCTTAGCAGATATACCGATATTATGTTTCTTTCAGCAGAGACTTTGATAGAGGAGATGCTATGGAAGTTTGCCCAGCCTTGAAGTATGACTTAGAAGGCTATTTAGAAATTACAATTAAGTAGCTGTTAGCCTGCTATGTGGCATTAGCAGATTGGAGAGCACAACAGAACAGTGCTCCAGGCTCTACAAAAAGCTACCAACACAATTTTAGAACCATTTAGAGGTTCCCGTTCTTACCAAGGTATTAAAAGATTAATATTTGGCTATTGAAAAGACTGCAATTGCTTCTCTGTGCTCCAGTATGGCAGCTCCACTCAGTACAGATGTTGTTGACTGAAGCCAGATCATAAAATCATGGAGAAGTGAAGATGGGTAAAGATGGGTGAGAGTAGAAATTTGAAATGCAAACTTCCATTGTTAGAGCATTAGAATGATAGGTGTTTTCTCAGGTCTTGTGATGTGGACAAACAATCCTTATCTGTTACTCTTAATTTGATTCAAGGTCAGAAGGAAATACTAACATTTATGTTGAAACTCGATGGAAGTAGTATTATTTTTCAGATGTCTCTTTGAAGGTTGTGCTAAATGTATGCAAACCATTTAATAGATAACATTACCTTGTGCTAATTGCCATGATGTTTGGGAGACAGAAGGTTATGTGCTCTCCTAGGCCAAGAGGCTGCTAAAAAAGGCATAAAGTTCCTTTTGGCAGAATCCTTTTTATCTCATATTTGCTTGCGTGCTTTTGGTACAAGCCATAAAGGATGAGACTCCAGGATATCATCGACTTACGGTCTTGGATCTGTTTGAGGTTTCTTACAGGGGATCCCAGATGCCATTCATTGGCTGGAAATACCCTGAGTGTGACGTTGGATTTTGGCCTATAACCATGGACTAAATTCAAAAGAACTTTTTGCAGCCAAGATCATCCCCTCTATTATGTATCTGAAAGTTAAGAATTGAACTCATGTCTGTATGTATATTGATCTTTTAACCAATACTTCCTCTTCTCTTTTTTAATAAACTTTACTTAATAAGAATGGGCTCTAAGTGTGTATTTGGGATAAGATCTGAAATATTTATTGACCTGGAAGGTGATGTGTCCACTGGGTGGAAGCCTGAGGCTGGGTACATTAAGGGACCTGTGTGATTTGGACTTCTGATTGGCCATAAGGTAATACAGAAGCTGTTTTGTGCTGGCTTGGTAAATATAAATATTGGGGAAGAGCACCAACTTCAGGGATGGACCATCCCATGCAGTATCCTCAACTGAGTGACCTCAGCTGGCTCCCCTGGAGCCCTGACTATCACACCTGGCTGTATGTGGTTCTAGTTTGAGTGGGAAGGGAAGAGTTCAGTTTATTTTTAGAAGGAACTCATGCTGTTCTAAAGTTATAGAATGGAGCCTAGCGAAGGGGTGAATGAAAAATATCATAAATCTAAAGACAAAAGTCTCATGGTGAGAGGTTTTTCTTCTGATGTCCGTGGGCAAAACCACTCTGCCCACTGTAGCTGGGCAGTACTGAGTGCATTAATTAGCTAGTCAATCCTTGCACACACAGGTGGCCGTGACACTTTGAGAGTTCTGCTTGGGTACTGGTACAGGCAGACATTCACTAGGCTGATCTTTAGGAGCTGTTCTCACTTTCACCAGTCAAGTATAGGTGAAGCACATCAGTTTCATCCATACTCTCTGCACTAGGGCTAAACAGAGAGGTAGAGATACACAATCTGTGCCAAGGAAGTTCTCAGCTCTTGAGCCACTTCAAGCAGCACAAAAGGGCAGCAGTTCACCAGAGTAGCTGTCCCAGAGGTTTATTCTTTCACCTTGTTATGGTGAAGAATAAAAGGTGCTAAAGTACATTTAAAATATCAACCGGTAGCAAAATAATCATTCTGCAGATTCCTCGTGTTTTTATTTGTTTGCATTTCTGTAACAATGGATGAGTGCCTAATCTTAGGATTTAGGGGCACTTGACAAATACTTTAGAAATACAGGTTTTATGAAATTACAGATACTGTGATTTAGTGGCCAGGCTCATCATCAGAAATGATGAAAACAGGGATTGAAAAAGACACCCCCACATCTCACTACTTGCTAATGCTCATTATTCCCCTTCTTGAAGTCTGCCTGTCAGCAGATTTAGGACATTTCCAGTCACAGCAGGAGCAAGTTGGAAAGCAGATTTCCCATGGAAAATGCCCCCACCAGGAAATCCTACTTATTAAGCAAAAAGTGCTTCAGCTTGAACATCTGCCATATCAGACAGCAAGAGAGGCAGTCTGCCAAGTTCACAGGTTGAAGCTACTTAAGGCTCCCTAGGTCAAAAGTAAGACCTTAAACTTCACACAAAAATAGGCAGCCAGGGCAGATTGTGAAACACTAACATTTGGTGCCTACCACAAGATGACCCTTATCAGCAAGTGGACTGCAACATTCTGCATTTGTTTCCCTCAGCTAACCATTACCAGTCTTCCATAGACTGTGCCTCAACTAGGTACACTCATTATTGCCCAATCACTGATTAAGGAATGAGGCAGCACTGAGTTGCAGAGGTGGCTGATAGACTCAATACACTGCACATGTGTCTCCCCAATAATTCACGCAACTGATTATGTGCAAGGTCATATTTGAGCAAATGATGGAGAGGGAAGGAACAAGTCCTAGTTTCAACACTAATATACTTGAAATTAGCAGCTGTAAGAACTATGTTATGCATATTAAAATGCACAGTGTTAGATTTAAATCAAATATACTTGAAAAATATCCCTGGTATAGTGTACATCTTTAAAGAACGCCCTTTGATTTATGACTATTAGCACTGTGCAAGTTCCATACATAGAGGAAGCTGAAGTTTGCCAGAAACTGCCTACAATCCCAAGGCAGCCACAGGTGCAATGTCATCATACCCACTACAGAGCTGTCCTTACACATACACAGAATATGTAGCTGCATAGGGCACCTGAAAATTTGGGGGACCATGGTGTTAATGTCCACCCACCTGCCTCTCTCTTATGCAGGTTCTGTGGCTGTGGCTGCTTGGTCAGTCTTTCTCTGAAAGGGATCTACTTAACTTAGGACAGACCTACGTTACAGCAGAAAGTTGAATTAACATATGCAAGTCCAGCTACATTTAACTACATAGCTGAAACTCATGTACCTTCATTTGGACATTTGTAACATATCCACTAAGAGAGGTCAATAGAAGCACATGCTCCCATCAATTTTCCTTTCTTATAAGGGCAGGGGTGGGGGAACAGAAGTACCAGCACTGATGGACATGTAACTGCCCACAGGCAAACTCAAACCTGGGACCACTGGATCTTAGTACACATGCTTCTACAGCTTGAGCTAAAGGCCAGCTGGCTCTCAGCATAGGCTGTAAAGGACACTTATTCCTTCTCTGAGAAGTGGTCTAGGTACCACTACATGGGACAGTTAACCACACCTAGGTGTGTAGGTTACACAGGCACCATGTACATTTGATTTGGCGCATCCCTACTAAGCACACCAAATCAAACTCCAGAACATCGACCAAGAGAGGGATGATCTTCCCTATAGCGAAGACATAGCCTGAAAAGAGAAAAAGCCTTCCAGTCTGCCAAACCCATTAGCACAACATTAAAACTGTTAAAGAGTAATTAAAGTGGTAAGGAAGCCAGTTTACTTCCTTTTGCCAACCCCCATGAATATACTGTCAGTTTCTGAATTTCCTGATAAAAACAGGAAATTAGTCTACAGGTTTTTAGTTTAACATTTGCTTTGAAACTATTTCATTAGTATGCTACTGAAGGTTATAAAATCACATCTATAAAATCATACCTTCCTGTCCCCTGTGCTGCTGTCAGGCATTGGGGCACCAGTTGATTAGTATTGGATAGGGTGCTAAGGATGGCCCTGACCAACTAGATGGGATACAATGAGACTGAAAGAAGCTGGATAGACAGGAGAAATGAAAGAGGGGTAATGAAGAGGAAAGGGCTCCAAACCCCCCTGCCCCCGGGCACATTTTCTTTTCGGGAGCTGTGATTTGTGAGGCCTCTCTAGACTACGGGTTGAATCTCTTTAGCCCAGCAACCTCAGGATCTGACTGGTGCCAAATGAGACAATTTGCCAGACCATGGGAGGTCAATGTTGTCTAGCAACATTACAAACATTACAAACATAAGCCCCTGTCTTATGGGGCTCTTACAAGACGTTCGAGGTAAATAAAAGCTAAAAAACAGCACAGAACACTGAGAGTCAGGACAGGTGGCTGTAAACAAACTTTATGGGACCACAGGAAACTTGGCCACATTCATAAGTGGTTGTCTTTCTAACTAAAATCATGCCAGATTACGGATGTTGCTAGCTGACAGGTTGCTGAAATACAGACGTTCAGCCTGTACCAGAAAACGTCTAATGTTCATAAGGGTTGAGATAAAGGCCCCACAGGTTTCACAGGAGTTGGTGATGTTCTTTTCCATCTTGGGTGTCTTGGAGTTCCCTGCTCAGGCAGATAGTCATATAATTCATGGATATGGAAAACTGCCTTTGTGCTTAGTACAATTCTTGAACTGGAGAAGACAGAGGTTTGTTTGTTTGTTTTTAATATGGATGGTATGTTATACAGGTATTGTGTATTTGGGATTGATATTTTGGTCCAAATTACAAACCCAGTCTGTTAAAAATGAGTCAGGGTGTAGTCCCATTTGAAAAAACTAGAGTTACTGGTGGATACTGTCAAGATCAAAAGAATCCTTTTGTCCACAAGAAAATTCGTTCATCTCTGCCTGTGTCACCATGTATGCACATAGCCACGTATGGCATCAGACTTGACTTTTCTATTGTCAAACTAGCACAGTGAATTGCGTATTTCAAACTCAACCACAAATATTTCATTAGGGACAAAAGAAGGAAATAGTTCTGGACAGCACAACTCTTCCAAGCTATCATTATTTCACAAATGAGTCTGTTACTCTTTATTTATGAAACCAGTAGAATGACAAATGGCCTATCACAGTTTCAGCCAATGCTCTAAAGCAATGTGTTCTTGGCTCACTCCTAGCAATCTGAGTAGTTCAATCCTGCTTTTTCCAACCTACATATACTTACCTTTCTCTTATAACCCCATCTCTTTCCCCTTCCTCCCCTTAAAAAACTTTAGTACCCATATCTTGACATATTGAACTCTGCACTCCAGGCTGCTTTTGATTTGTAAGTAGAGTTACAATAATTAAATACAGAGCATGGCCTTCTGAGACTAAACATTTTGCATTTGTACATTCTTGATGTAATCCAGAACGGGATGCTAAACCATATTTAATTTGTCCAAGACGGTTTTGGTTAAAGCTCCATCAAACAAGTGACCAGAATCCCTCTGATTCAGCTGGAAGAGTCACTATGAAGAAAGCGTTTATCAGCATTTTCCTTAGTCACAACAGGACACCCTGAAAGCGTGAGCCTGGGAGTGGTGTGAGTGGGGATTAGTGGTTATTTACAAAAGTCAAAACTAGCTTATTCCCTGGTGGATAAAGTGTCAATAATTGCTTAGATATGATTTGGAACTGGTTTTACAAGGAGCGCACAATTTTTAAAAAATTAGTTAATTTCTAGAGGCAGTAAAGATCTATTCTTGGAAACAACTAAATTTGACCCTTACATCTCTAGCACCATAGGAACATTTTGGAGCTGCAACAGAAGTTTACCCACTGATCAGCATACAGAATCTTCACACAGATGTTATTGGTGGAACAGGGATTACAGAACTGAAGGACCAAGGCACTCAACAATATTAGAGCAACACTATATACCTCATTTCTCCAATCTCACAGAAAAAGATCAAAACACAGACAGGTTTCCTTTTTCCTCCCAGCATAATATTTTTACCATGCCTTTCACATGTGTGTTTAAGCCTCTTCACTGTAAGCCTTTACATTGCACTCTGCAGCACAGCACATTAACACAAAGAGTCAGCAGACATATTGCTTTGATTGAAAAATCCTACATTTAGAAAATCAGTAGGTAGCATTCTTTTAAAATGCCATATTTGATATTTCATTACATTTTTATTCTCATAACGAAACAAGGAGGATGTGGCACAGAACAGCAGAAAAAATATCCAAATCTGACAAACATACCAAAGTGACAAACGCTATACAGTGTCTAAATTCAAGAGTGACTGAGGTACAGTTATGTTAATGTGGCACAAGTTACTTAAGATGAAAAGAAAAATTGAATTCTCTCTATATAAAAAGTTAAAGTTATGGTCACACAAAGTTATGGTCACTCTTGTGCTTATTGATGGGGGAAAGTGTACAATAAAGTGAAAAGCACATACTATACTGCACTTTATCTCATGACATCTTCCTTTTGTGTATAATAGGAAATACCATGCAGAAAAGCTACAGAAACCATTTAAAACAAAATTGATCTTATATGAACACTCAGTTCATTAAATAATGTTGATTTCAATGGAACAACAATTGTACATGTGAAACTGATAACAATACATCCTGAATTTATTATGAACAGGACTACTCAATTAATACCATATGAATTCATAATGACTGGATTCTTAAAATGCTACCAGGTTAACTTCAGATTTTCTGTTTCCATGTTTAATTACTACAAGTATCTATGACTGCTACCAACTATTTTATGAATGAAGCCAAAAGGAAAATTAAAATGGAGTACCTGAATCTTGCTATAAAATTAGTGGATGTTTTACATATCAGTGCTGATGCCTAACAACATGAATTATGCTTAGTCACAGTTCATGTTTTCAGTTTATTTTCTTCAGCATTAATTTAAATAGCCAAAATAGTCCAAGGAATTTTTGGAGCTAGGTTGGTTACTATATTTTTAATTAAAAAATGACTGATTCATTGTTTACAGTTATGCAAATAGCAAAATATGCTTCAAAATATTTGCAAGATGACTATGAAAATAAAACATTTTCTTCAAAACGAATTCTTAGTCAGAGATTAATCATAGGAGGGAAATTAAAGATAGTTTTTTACTAAAGTAGCAAATCTTTCATTTAAAGTGCACACTTCTGCTCATAAAAGCTCAGAAGCTTATATGAAATTCTCACACTCTGCTACATATAATATAATTTTATCTTTAAAGAAAAGGACCCTGATTACTTCACATTCAGTTTGGAATGCCATTTACTATTCTGGTCCCTGATTCTGATCTGCTGCCATATTTGTGCCAGTGTAACATCACAGATTTCAATTAAATTACCTTCGATTTACATGTGTTGGATCAGAATCAGACCCTCATATCTGGCACATATTCATGTTTACAGATTTGTTTGTTAGCCTTTTCATCAGTCTGTCACATACAGTTGCTTTTTTTCCTCTCTTGCACAGATTGCTCCATAGCACATATGCTAAATAGACCAGAAGTGTTTTTCGTTCACACATTCCATCAGAATGTATCATTATGAGGACATGCTGGAAATCATCTCCAGTACCTATTTAATACATAGATTATATGATGATTTCACTCATATGATGATTGATTGATTGATTTTTAATTTCAAAAACCAAAAAGGTGGGACACAATTGAGCAGGAGCTAAGTGGGGAATTGATTAGACCAATGCAGTTCAAACTCGCTGCTTTTTTCATGGTGTTTTTGGTTTTGTTTTGTTTTGTTTTTTCATGAGTAGTGACAAACAGTTGTGGTATTATGCCTGCTTCCAATTAAATTCATAAAGCACACATAGTTATTAGGGCAATTAATGTAAATGGCACCATGAGGACTGTTCTTTTGAACAAAGGGCCGTGTGACCATCTACACATGCTTTTTTCCATTTGGGAGAGGAAGGGGGCCTTCGGAAGAAGTGCTGCATTCTTTCAAAAGGAATTCAAAAAGAGCGCATTTTGCGTGTGGATGCTCTGCTTGTTCTTTCAGAAGACGGCCTGATTTTCTGAAAGGACTTGCTAGTGTACATGCAGCCTATGATTTCAGTAGTATCTCTTTCAGAGGGTCTTTTAATTTTGCTTAGCATATGATCTGAGAATCTACATCTTATTTCTATTACTACTTCCAGTTCCCCACCATAGAGATTTATTTCCAGTTTTAGTTCCCGTACACTGCCTACTTCTGTTTCTTTCACCTAAAGACACATTTCATTGCCCTTTTTCTAAATGGACACTCACCTGGAAAAATTGTCTTTCCCTCCAGAAAAAGTTATTCTTGCTCCTGTTACATAAGATTAATGTAATTGAAAGATTAGTGAAATATTTCTGCTCTTCTCTCTTCATTTCAGTGAAAGTGACACTGAAGTGAAGAAAAACAGGAAGGTGTAAGGAAAGAAAGAGGTGAAGGAGAAGGAGGAGATGTGACCTCAAGCAGGTTTGATGTTGTTGCTCTCTCTACCTGCCCAAAAGACCCTTCTACACATAAACATGGAGCAGAAACAAACAAACATTTTAAAATTCAGCAACATTATGTATACTATATTACAAATGGATTTTTTAAACAATTACCTTGAATTTTTGGAGTATTGGTGTTCTGAAAAGAGGTCTGTTTTACATAATGTTCATCCCCATTAATTTTCACCACCCACCAGGTTTCTGATATGGCCATGACTTAATCACAGCCATCACTTTTTGACAAGAAAGTTTAATTCTTCTTGTAGTACCACTATGAAAATGCTTGTGCTTCAGTGAAGGAACACAGCTAACAAACTGAATACTTTGATAGGAGTTGTCAGCTGCATTTCTGCATGCAGAAATGTTTTTAAAAATCGAAGAGTAGTCTGGAAAATCTCCCCCAGAAGCACTTTTTATGTAAAATTTTAGGGCAAAAAGTCACTTTGAAGTGCCCATGGCTACATGCAGGCCAGCACTTTGAAGTTTGATGCTTCAAAGTTGCTGTGGGGGAGAATTAGCCAAATGAAGTGCTGTGTATTCACCACAGCACTTCATTAGTAATTTCCCGCTGCCCTGATTAACATGCCCCCTTCAAAGTTGGAGGTAAGTGTAGACAAGTCCTCTGTCTCTAATCACTTCCTGGAAGGATATGCATACAACAGAGCTAGTCAACATTTTTTCTCCCAATAAAAATGAGGATTTTGGACCAAAATTAATTTTTTAATTTTTTTTTCATTTAAAGTTTTGTGTAGTTTTAAGGGAAAACTACACAACAATTAAAATCTACCCTCCTTTAGTTAAGAGATTGTTTTGTTGATTTAGCTAAACCAGTGTGTTTGGAAATCCCTACCCAAGATAACGAGACTGGTGCATAATCACTACCCAGTGTTCGAATTATAGGTTTACCATGAGCTTTCACTGCCCAGGAGTACACTGAGCAGTGCAACATGTACATTTCAGAAGGACAAGGCTGCAGCTGAAGAACTGGCCTGCGTTGACCTATATGTAGCTCATGAGTGGCTGGGAGATCATACATGCATTTAGCTGGGAGTGAATTTACAAGCTCAAAGCTACATGAGCAGGACAGGAGTGACTGTTCTGGCAGCAAAGCAGTGTAAAGAGCACCTCAGGCTAAAGTGTTCCGGGGGCACTGCTATTCACCAGTCCAGACTGTATTCTTGGGAATGTCACCTGATACATGTCTTTTTTTATCAGAAATTTCCCCATCTATTTTGCATTCTCTGTAGTAGTTTTAATGCAGGATTGCGTTTCACTCCAACCTGTTCTTCAGTTTCATCCTGCAGAATAAAAGTATTGACCAATAACAGAAACACATTGCTTCAGTTTAATTAGTATTGGTAAGAACATTCATAGATCTTCACATCCCACTTTCAAGTGTCTTGTCCTTGAGGAGACAGCCGCTGACATTTCGCAGAATACCGCTGGACACACACGCACATATTGTGGATACTGAGCGTGTTCTCATTACAGTATTATATATTTCCTTGAAAATATGAAATTGACATTAACCGTTATATTAGCTTGATCCTCTGTTGCATGAACTCTGTTTTTAATAATACTGCATAAAATTCTTCCCCTATATAGGACAGTACTGGCTTCTCTTGGCAAACACAGAATTAACATTCCTTTTTTAAAGTGGATGCATTGTAACTATCTTCATGAAGTGCAGCCAGAGTGCTTATAATGCTTTAAATGCAGTCTTTAATTAGCAATGGTAAGATCAGGAAGTGTGCTGATGAAAGTGGCATGCAACACAGCCTATCACTTTTGGATGTGCAAATAAATGCCCAGTGGATGTGATTTTTTTTAATTTCATGGGACACAAGAATGTCTATAAAATTGTCACTTCAAGGGAAGAAGTGTTAATTTCATGCAACTGTAGGTGAAAAGTATATTTAATTGGATTTAGTGGCATAAAGTTCATGGAATGTATAGGGAAAACAACATCCCTCTTATATTGATGAAGACTGGAAAGGCACTTGAAGGACAGATCCATCACTTCAGTTTTCCTGTGCAATGCTTGTGAAACAATGAGTTTGCTGAGTCAAACTGGCAAAAATGAATACAAATATAAAATTATGCCTCAAAAAATAAAATCTCAGTGTTTGATTTTAAATTAATATTTAAGTTCTGGTAATTTGGCTGTTCCAAGTTTTTCATATTTTCCTGCTAAACTTCTCTAAAATATAAAGTTATACACCAAAGGATCTTTCACAATTTTTTTTTTATTTTGTATTACCATAGTCATAGGCCTGGACCCCACAGAACAAAAAGGAGGTCCTTGCCCTCTTTTCTAATTGTGTCAAGAGTTTTGCCAGTTCACCTCCCACTTATTTCTTGTTAAATTCTCTGAATAAAAACAATGTCCTGCTTAGCCCAGTGGAATATGAACAAGCTTCCCAGCGTCGGGCGCTATATATTACTTGAATTCACCAAAACTGAGTAATTCTGTTTCTGCTCTCTCCTTGCGCACCACCAAAAAGCTCTGACCTCTTTATACCTACTGGTATATTGTGTGCACTCAAGTAATTTCATTAATATATGCTGGTTGGTAGTATCAGTATGTGTTCCATAAGCTTTTGCTCACCATTAATAGAAAGTAATCCCAGACTCTTCCTAACTGAATTCATGTGTTATTATCTTAGGCATTAATTGTCAAGTAGATTTACCAAGGAGCTGATCAGCTGTATAATAAATAGACTGAGAAGCCATAGCATAACTGAACATAAAAGCGGGAAAGAGAAACCCACTCTCTGCAGGAAATACATAGTGCAGCTTTTACAAGTATTTATTGTAAATAAACTGATATGTTAGGCTGATTTACTAAAAACAGGGGCTACAAATAACTTATCAATTATTTGTAAGCAGGAATAATATAAATTCAGAATAATTATTGCAAAATAAATGTGTGCACGCAGGGAGTCCCTTCTGGAGAAGTTAATAAAAGTTGGAAATACAGCAGATTATGAATATCCTCTACAATTTTTGTTGCGACTTGTGATCCGTAGAAAGACACCTGGCTTTTACAGCAAAGCTTTTCATCATTTTGTGTCTACACTAGCCCAAATCTTCTAAATGGATCCCCGGAACTTTGAAATCCTCTTATTCCTATCAGCAGATAAGAATAAGGAATAGGAATAAGAGAGAAATAAGGGGATTTCGAAGCTCCTGGGGTCCTTTCAAAAAGGACCCCTGTCTGGACAAGCCACGTGGCAGCGAAAAGCGGCAATTTTGAAGAGCCGAGGTCAGCAGCATGCTAACGAGGCGCTGAATATGCATTTCAGCGCCTCATTAGTAATCTGCCATTTCAAAGATTTAGGCTAGTGTAGACGTAGCCTTACACAAGTATAAATCTGCAATACCTATATATTGGTTTCACAGCTTAGCTGAGCTGTCCTTTCTGAGATTTAAGGGGTGAGGTTGGCTATTACTAAGCATTCCTGGGGGCACCCCCACAGGGGCATTGTTTCGTCATGACCACTGCTGAAACTTGTAAAGGTGCTGTTACACAGGGTCAGAGGCTTTAACTCCTTAATCCTAACTTTCTTTCTTTATTGACTTAAGTGCACAGAGGAATATTGCAAGTTACAAAACTAACTTTATTTTGTGACCATTTTTAAATAGGACTAGCAAGAGACTTGCCCAATTACACTGTTGCTCTTTCCCTTCATTGGTGCTGAAAGCTATAAAAGCAAAAGAACCAACATGCTTTCACTACGCAGGGCCTACAGAGAGTAAGAAGATCCTAACTCACTGCATGCTGCAGAGCCAGTCTGCAGGATCAATTCACAGAAGTGTTGTGAGAAAGGCACTGAAGTAACCAGTGAACTCAGCCTGTATGTGGATCCACAGCTTTCCCTCGCTCCTCACTGTCACCAGTTCTCTAAGGCTGTGGCCACACTTGGCCAAAACTTTGACATGGTCCATGCATATTCAGCGCCTCATTAGCATTTGCACACTTCCAGCCATGGTGCTTCGAAAGTGCTGCTTTTGAACGCGCGCGGCTTGGTGCAGCTACACAGGAGTCCTTTTTGAAAGGACCCCACACATTTCTAAATCCCCTTTTTCCAGTCAGGTGAGAGGAATAAGGGAACTTAGAAATGTGCAGGGTCCTTTCAAAAAGGACCCCCATGTAGCCATGCTGAGCTGCAGGCATTTGAAAGCGGCGCTTCCAAAGCACCACGGCCGGAAGCATGCGAATGCTACTGAGGCGCTGAATGTCCCATTCAGCACTCCATTGGTATTCTTTGATTTGGCCATTAGCCAGGCCATTTCAAAGTTTTGGCCAAGTGGGGCCACAGCCTAAGTAAATGTTTACACAGCCATTCTTCTGAAATAACACAATCTACACATCTAGCATCTACACAATGCAACAGCAATTTTGATATAATTTTGAAATAGCAGTAGGCTTATTTTGAAATAGGTAAACCTCATTTCATGAGGAATAATGCCTATTTGGACACAGCTATTTTGAATTAGGGACTGTGTAGACAGGGAATAGAGCCTATTTTGAAATAAGCCACAGTGCATTCAATGGCTCTATTTTGAAATAGGCTCTATTGTGTCTAGACGCTGTTATTTTGAACTAGCTAAGGGCTATTTTGAAATGCATTTTGTGTGCAGCAGTGTTACTTCGAAATAAACTATTTCAGAAAATCTGCTGCTGTGTAGACATACCCTAAGAGAAGTGCAGAGACCCCTAGTTCTTACAACAGCTTGTAGACAAAAGGTGACACTGCATTCTTTCTTCACACCATATTTCCAGGGAGACAGAGAGGATCCCGGACCAAAACCAAACCCACAATCTATCCCCTGCATAAAACTTTGCCACTAGCGTGATCAAATTTGGCCTTGAGAAGGAGAGAGAAACAATCACAAGGACCAAATGTACTTACTAGGATATATAGATAAGCAAATGCTAGTAATACAATTGCTCACTCAAATTGTGCATTTCCTTCAACATGTGAGAATAAATATAATTTTAATAATGTAGCATTCACATTTCTACCACCTGCAACAAATGCCGCAAGAAAAGGAGACCAAATCTATCAAAGCAAATAGAAAACTATCTCAAGTGGAATTAGTATATACAAAATATATCATGATGAATCTAAATGAATAATATTAAAACTTTAACTTGGCTCATGGCTATGTTTCATTCCATCACACCTATCTATCTATATCTATATCTATATATCTGTATAGATATATAGATATAAATAAACTTATTCCTTTTATTGGGTCTTTATATTAATGGGACACCTGTTTTTCACTTTCTTCAGATATGAACAAATTTGGTGATTTATAAAATCTGTCTGCATGCTTTTACAAATTTTCATATAGCCCCAATTTAGACATGTTTTCTGTTTGATATTTTCTTTTTCAAAAAATACAAAAATGTTCACTGAGGAAAAAAATCTAATTTTTCACAGGATCACAGCAATATTGGTAATAGCAGACCATGTATCACCAACCATGATTTCTAGTTTAAAGAACTTTCCCACAGACTGAGGAATGTGTGTGTCAAACAGAAAAGAGAGTTTGATGGAGAAGACATATTTTTTCTGGACATAAATATTTCACCTTACAAAAAGTGAGTTCAGTTGTAACAGGCTATGACATTTTGAAGGCAGCAAAGTTTCTGCTGATCTGGTTAATAATGAAATTAATCAAAGGTAATAAAAATAATTTTTGTGCTAATTCATGAACCAAATCACACATATAATGGCAACCTCTCCAGACAGAAGAAAAGGCAGAATCCACAAAATCCCATCGTAATGCCACCTAGTGTATTATAGTATTCTGCTAAAATATCAACTCAGTTGTCACTGGAGATGGAGTTTGGATTTCAAGCTATGTATCTTCCATGTAACTGGAACCTTGACTAAATTTTCATTTGCTCTTTCATTAATAGGTATGGTACTTGTCTGCTCAACATAACACAAAAATCATGTAACTGGAAGAGTCTATAGAAACCTAAAGATCACAAAGAACTATAATTGCTTTTAAATCTATATGCAATGTGATATGTCAAACATATAAAGGATCAACTAAAATTAAGCAGGCCACAGAGATGAAGTCTAAACATCATTAATTTAATGTAAAACATTTGTATGACAGCAAGCAGAGACATGTATTTACAGTAAGAACTGAAGCACTCATCAGAAGGACAACAAACTGGTAATTTCTTAGAAGGGAAAAAGCTGCTCAAAGCTTCTGAAGAGTGGACAAGTCCTAAAAACAAACTAACTCACCCCCATCAGATACTATCAACCACCTATGTTTCAAACATTTGGGATTTTACTTGGTAAACAACTTCTGTTCATTATTGCATAGGCACTTGAATTGTTGTCTTGAATCATTTTCAGAAATGCTCTAAGGAAAAAAAAAAGCAAGTTTCCAATTACAAAACACCCCAAAGCATTCCTATGGCTGCTAAAATGGCATGCTCATCATTTTCTGCCCATCTGTCATTCTGAAAAAAGTGTCTGGTTTTCTAGTTCTGCAGACTGGTATGAAAATATTGCAGGAACCCACTATCATTTACTTATAGAAAAGCACAGATTAAAAAGATTAAACAATTTAATTTAGAATGGGACACAGCAATCATTTCGGATTCATCTTACATTCCAGATTCATTGGCAAAAAAAGGAAAACATATCCACAGTGCAATGCTTTACCACTCTTTTAGAAGGAATCGAGTATTCTGTTAAGTAGCTGCAGCACTGAGTGAAACTCTAACACATTTTTCCACTATGTTGCAGGATCTAGATGTTTCAAATTTGATTTTTTCATCGGCACTAAATTCAGCAGACACCAAACTCAAAGGCAGAACTGCTGTCAATAATCATTGAGACTTAGCCTTTGAAGGAAAAGGGAATTATGGAAGTTGCAGTCCCCAGGGGAGGTTGGATCTTGTGGGAGGTGAAAGCTCAGAGAGGTCTCCTCAGAAGGTTAAGTAATTAGCTCAAATTCACGTTACAAGTCACTCCCAGAGATGAGCGCAGAACAGAGAAGTACGGATTCCCATTCCCCGGATCTGATCACCAATAGATACAAGTAAAAGGGAAGTTCCTTAAAAACTGGATTAAATGTATTACTGTAGCTGTAGTAATTGAGTGAGGCTCTGTTGCAGCAGGCGCTGTACAAACATAGTAACTGGATGTTCCATACCCCTCCTCCAAAAGCTGACAATGAAAATATAAAGTGAGGCAATGGATGGATAGAAGAAACAGGGGGACTGGGAGAGAGCACAAATCAACAGTGAGACAACCCCTAAGTGGGATCTGTACTGCTTATTGAATTATGTTCTCTTTTTAAGCAGATACTTCGTACACTTTCTGTCATACTACAGTAGATCATCACATTGCAATTACATTCCATTTATGCAATAATTTCAGTAACAACAATACTACATGAGTTAAATTATGATCCCTTTTGGTTCCGATCTACAAATGCACTCTAAGGTCAGGAAAGCAGCCAATCTGTATGTAATTGCCTCGGGCTGCTGTTTTGTTTTACTCTCTTCCCACTTCCTTTCTCCTTCTAAATAAAAAGCAGTCAAGTAGCACTTTGAAGACTAGCAAAATAGTTTATTAGGTGAGCTTTCGTGGGACAGACCCACTTCTTCAGACCACAGCCAGACCAGAACAGACTCAATATTTAAGGCACAGAGAACCAAAAACAGTAAGCAAGGAGGACAAATCAGAAAAAGATAATCAAGGTGAGCAAATTAGAGAGTGGAGGGGTGGGGGTGGAGGTCAAGAATTAGATTAAGCCAAGTATGCAGACGAGCCCCTATAGTAACTCAGAAAATTCCCGCCCCGGTTTAAACCATGTGTTAATGTGCTGAATTTGAATATAAAAGCCAGCTTGGCTGCTTCCCTTTGAAGAACGGTGCGAAAATTCTTTTTCAGTAACACACATACCTTTAGTAACAGAGAGTAAGCCGTGCTAGTCTATACACTATCAAAACAAAAAGCAGTCAAGTAGCACTTTGAAGACTAGTTTATTAGGTGAGCTTTCGTGGGACAGACCCACTTCTTCAGACCACAGCTAGGCCAGAACAGATTCAATATTTAAGGTCATTAATAGAATGCCCCATTCCATTAAAATGTTGACTAACTGGTTTGTGGATCTGGAGTGTTTTGATGTCTGTTTTGTGCCCATTAACCCTTTGTCTAAGGGAGTTAGAAGTCTGGCTGTGGTCTGAAGACGTGGGTCTGTCCCACGAAAGCTCACCTAATAAATTATTGTGCTAGTCTTTAAAGTGCTACTTGACTGCTTTTTGTTTTGATAGTGTATAGACTAGCACGGCTTCCTCTCTGTTACTTTCTCCTTCTGATACTGCATTTAACATATCTAAGAGACTTTAAAGGAACTAATCATGTTGAAGCTGTGACAAGTTAGAATAACCACAAATGAAGTACAATGTTGCAGCACGGCTTCCTCTCTGTTACTATTCAGTTTTCTTTGGTATTCATAGTGACCTTAACCTTGAAGAGTTTGGCTTACTTACTACGCTTACTACGCTTGATCAGAGTGCTTTCATTTAACAACACCACATTGCTACCTAGAGATATAATGCCATATTTTAACTCAAATTAGATTTTAAAGAAGGTTGGGGGGATTGGAGGAACAATTAATGTCAAACTGCTTCTCAAATTACAGACCCATCTGGTTTCAATTTTTTCCTTCTGGCAACATCTCATCAGGAGGCTTAGATAATGTCATTACTGCAGGGAGAAGTTGCTGGTACCTTTTATGAACTTTCAAAAGAGTAGAGAAGATTAATTTTTCCTCCTAATAAGTTTGGCAGCACTGATAACTATGCAACAAATTTAGGTAAAATGTTCTGTGAGGCCCACTTATGACTTATCAATAAAGTGGTGGTTCTCAAATTCTCTTAGTAAGTCCTTTCTTCATTTGTTTTTCTTGGCTACCTTGCAAAGGGTTCCACTGATTATCTTTAATCGCCTTTGGTCCTTTGGTCTTCAAAAGGAAAAGAAAACCCAAAAGAGCCTTCCCAAGTTTTCTTGCAGCATTCAAATCTGGAAATGTGTCAAGAGCTAAACTCCAAGAAAATTCTGAATATAGTACTATTCATTACTTGTACAGTGCCATTTTAGAAAGTGCTAATTAAAAATTACAGGAACACAAAAAGATTTGCTCTTCACTTTCCCAGTGATTTAGAGGATGAATTATGATGCAATTGTAGCCACTCCATAGTTAAGCTGGTAGTTAAGTTTTGTGAGGTTGATTTGTGTCCCATCACCTCCACAGTACACCTACTCATTCAGCCTATAGTTTCCTTTACATAAAGACAGCATCTTTTCTCGCTTTCATATTACTGATGTAAACCAAGTATTTCTTGCACTTATTTTCAAACACATGTGATTCTTACACATTCCATAAACCTTCCTCCTTGAGTAACCTACACAGAAACAAAATATGATAAAGGACTCTTGTAAAACTAAGAAGTTGCTAGTCACATAGGGCTAGATTCTCTTCCTGACTTACATCAGTGCAACTCAAGTTCATAGTCCCAAAATATCTGGCCTGAGAAACAGAAAAAGAGATGGCCATGCCAACCCCACCACCACTTCTGTTCACCCAGCTGCATCACAAGCAAAAAGATCTACATGGGAATATAACAATGTTGACCCACCTCTCGTGAGTGCCCTCTGATTGAGTGTGTGTGGCTGCATCCTCGCTCTGTGATGTGTCTTTGTCGATTCAGCTCTCTGGCAAAGCAAAGTATTTTTCTCCATCTTTTTCAGTGTCCTCTGTGTTGTCTCCCACAAGCTGCCCCTGCTCTGGGATAGAGCGCTGCCCCCAGGGCTGCCCTCCCTTCGTGACCAATCTTTGTCCTCTTAGGGCCTTTCAAGCCACAATTCTCACCTGAGTCACAACAGTTCAGTTCTCATCCAGTGTGTGCCTCAGTGTGCAGGCCACTTTCCCCAGAGACTAGTGGAGGTTTTGGGGTACCCAGCCCATCCTCTATTCTGGGTCCCAGCCAGAAACCCTTTAGATAGCAACCATTCTCAATGCCCCTTTAAGTAAACTCTGTGCTGCTGTAATTCCCTGAACCACTTCATTATGCCTGCTACACATTCTTCACTCTTACCTCAGTACCTTGCCCTTGTGGAGTCCCAGCAGCCAGCCTGGAGTACCCTCCACCTTCCTCTACCTCTAGCAAGGAACTGCTCTCAGGCTTCATCTACACTAGGAGATTAGGTCGAATTTAGGTGACTTAAGTTGATTGTCACCCGACAGGGTCCATTCTGCCGACTTTAAGGGTTCCTAAGGTCGACTTTTGTATTCCTGATTTTCACAAGGAGCAACACCAAATTCAGTCTTGCACGGTTGACCTTAGGGTTGTGCATACAGAGCAGTGTGAAACTCAACATTCTTGGCCTCCTTGAGATGTCCCACAGTAGCCCATTATGACCACTCTGGCCACCACATTCAGCTCTACTGCTCTCCAGATGTGCAGGAAATGTCCAGGGAAAGTTTGAATTTCATTTCATGTTTGGCCAGCGTGGCGAGCAGAGCAGAGAGCACACCTCAGCATCACATCTGGCCATCAATTCCCAGGGTTGCAGACAAGCTGCAGCATGGAGCATGCAGGAGATCCAGGAGCTCATTGCTGTGTGCAGGGGATGAAGTTGTGCTGGCAGAACTACAAAAAAGAAAAAAAGAAATACAGACATCTTCGCCAAGATCTCCCAGGGTATGGTGGAAAAAGGATACACCAGGAATGCTCAGCAGTGCCGTGTGAAAATAAAGGAGCTCAGGCAAGTGGAAGACAAAGGAAGCAAGCAGATGTTCTGGGTCATCTCTGTAAACATGATGTTTTTATGATCAGCTGCATGGGATTCTAAGGGCGGACTCAACCACTGTCCCCAAACAGTCCCTGGATACCTCCCAACAGATTCCTCAGGCAGCCTATGGCAACAGCAGGGAAGACATGGAGGATAAGGAAGAAGAGGATGACAATGGTCAGCAGGCAAACAGAGTAGCTATCACCAATAGCCAGGATCCTTTTTGAACTTTGGATCTCATCCCCTCCTCCCAGGATGTTTCACAGCAGGACCCTGATGGTGGGAAGGGCACCTCTGGTGATTTCTTATTTTTAACCATGCTACAAGTGGACTAAGGCAATAGGGATGCGATCTGTTGCGGATGCTGTACTTACACTGCCTAAGGCCCCTGGAACAACTTGTTAATGTGTCTGGGGACAGAGCACCAATGCTCCTTGCACATCTCCATAAAGATGTCAGACCTGAACTCTTTAATTCTTCTCATGAAGTTTTTGGGGAGGCTGCCGTATTACAACCTCCTCAATAGGACAGCTTTCCACGCCGGGCCACCAGTAAATAATCTGGTATCATTGCACCACAGAGCAGTGCAGCATAACCCCCAGCCTTCTAGTCACATTCAGTCAGCATCCATTTCTTATCCATGTTTATTATTCTAAGGAGGTTTATATCTCTTTTTGCAACCTAGAGGAAGCAGGGGAAGGAGCACTAAGCTATTATGATAATAGGGGCCCCGCCACCATACTCATGCAGCCTGCACAACTGCAGAAACTGCTTTGAAATCACAGGCTTGAAAGCATTCCCCAATCTGTGGCTTACCATGACTGGAAATGAACCGACTCAAGCAGATCCATTAAGATCTCTGTGTAGTGCCTGCTGCACAGAGGATGCTTACAAGCCAAAATTTATGCTTGCATGGAATACATCCCTGTTATGTTCCACAGAGGTTCTTTCATGAAATTCCTCTGTGTGTTTTTAAACTTATCTTATCTGCTGTAAATGTATCTCCTTCACGTCTGGCCTTCACTTATATTTTGTTGGAGTGTGCTCAATAGTGGGTTCTTTGACCACTACTTCCCTTCTCTCCAGCAGTTAGACTGGCACAGATCTAAAGGAGAAAATGAATGTGAGAAGATATGTTCCTAGAGCACATGGAAGCCACCTCTGTGGACAGACACAATTAAATATAGGGAGGAGAACACACTGGAGGAGATTAGGGCAGATTGGGAGGACAGGAGGGTGGCTCAGATAGCATCAAGTCCAGACCCAGGAAGAGATGTTAAAGCTGATGGTGCAGCATACAGAGTTCCTAAGGCGCCTGGTACAGGAAGACAACGCCCCACTGCAGACCATGTTGAACCAAGTACCCTCCTCATTATGTTCCCTAACCTCCTCTTATTAGCACCGTAGAATGCAGGTGGTGTGGGAGTCAAGGGCAGCAGAAGGCTGACATTCCCCCACCCGTGATGGCAAATGCCTTTTGTCCTTGTTTACCCACTCCCAAAATCCCTGCCGTGAACTCTTCTACTGTCCTCTGAATAAAAAATGATTAAGCTCACAATAACAATGTTTTTATTGCTTGTGTTGCACAGGGGGCAGGTGTTTACAAGATACAGGCCAACACACATCCCACAATCCTTTCCTGCAGCTCTTCCTATACTAGCCTGCTGAGCCCTGATTGGTTGCTTTCCACATAATGGCTCTAGGCAGCTTGGACCTCTCTACTGCCCTTTTCTGGGCCAGGGTGTGGCAGGGCCTCAAGGCCTCTCCAGAAGAGAGCTTCAGAGTCCAAGTTCACCCCATCACAAGTACACAGTGAGTGGGAGTCATAAACAGCATGTGAAGTCCAATTAAGTAGAAAAATGCCTGCAAAGCTCCTCAAAGTACTGTGAGAGCAGAAGAGATGCCAGACACTGGCCAGTGCTACAGGAAAACTGAGGCGTTGCTCAGAATGCAAGCATAAAACATGCTGATATAGACAGAATGCATAAGATCAGGAAAGGTGGCTGGTACTGTTACACTAGGCCCTTATGGTCAATCTGTAGTCCCTATGACACTGATCAGAACGAGCAAATACTTGCAGGCTAACCAATAACCCTCTTCTCCTGGGACTTGATGCATAATTGATTCAATTGGCAGACTAATGTGGCAATCAAAATGCTTTTGGTCCAATGTGAATTCTATACTCCTACCCCTGGGTTAGATTAATTTTAACAGCTATGTTTTTTCATGGAGGTGATAACATTTGTCTTTGTCACCCTTACAAAGAAGAATGAACCCACATCCAAAACTGGCATATGGATATGCAACCACAGCATAACCCATTGTACAAACAAGAACACTGTTTGGTTAGATTCCAAGTGCAATTCTCTTGGCATGGTACAACAGGAAATCAAATGCTCCCAATCAAATGCCTCTCATGCATTTGCTGACCATTCATTATGGCACTGGCCAAGCTGTTGTCTCATTCATTTGCGTGAAAACAATCTAAGATCTTGTAATGATTTAATCTTGTCATTAACACTAAACAGGATTTGGCCCTGATTTTGCAACTAGGCCAGGGGATTTGATTCATAGTTGCAGCAGTACCCAGAAGGTGGGAGGGAAACATTCATCTTAGTTGCTGGTGTATAATCAGTGGGAGCCCAGTTTTGAAGTAGTGGTTTGTTAGGGAACAAGTGACGTTAGTCTGGCCCCATTTTAGTTGCAGAGGCTATGTCTACACTAGAAGCATCTGTCGACAGTAATGTCTGTTGACAGAATGGCTGACCAGAAGCTCTGCAAACAAGGCTGCCCAGTGAACCGGAAGCCCTCTCTGTCAACATAAGTGTTTACACTGCACTTCTGTCGACAGAAGCACTATTCCTCAAATTTTCAAGGGATAACACTCTTGAGACAAATGCAAAGTTCTGTTGAGACTCTGCTGACAGAACGCTTTATGTGTGTGTAGACAATGCATTATGTCGACAGAAGGCCCCTTCTCTTGACAAAACCTTCCAGTAGACACATCCACAAGGAAACAGCTTCCTTGTCTGTCATAGATTGAGAAACCCCTCACCTGTATCTTAATTTTCACACAAGGGTAATAGGGATTTCAGCTGTGGAGGTCAGTTATAGAACAGTTCATACATGGAGGTGAAGCCATCAGGCCTTTATGGCTATTGTCTGCAATCCCATGGCTTTGTTACAAAAGAAGGCGGCTTACTGTTCCTAGAGCGTATCTGATTGTTTTCATTAACATGTTAATAATTTTACATCCACTTGCTTTAATTTACAGAGTATCTGTGTCTCATTCCCTATTGTTAGTCATTTCAGGAGGCTGCTTTGAAATTAGCCAGAGAAATATATTACTTGCAGAGCTGTTACAAAATATTTAGAAGAGGAGCATATGTGCAGGGAAAATGGGATACAAAACAGATCTTCCTTCCTTCATACAAAGTTCCCTGGTATCTCCTCTTTAGCTATGTTTACACTAGAGCATAAAGTCAATTTTAAGGGAGTTAGATCAATTTCTTCACTACAAATAACAGTAGGTCGATTTTAAGGGGTCCTACAGTTCACTTTTCTACTCCAGCTTTTTTACGAGGGGTGACACTAAATTTAAATTTACAAGGTCAACTTAATACTAGTGTAGACATGGAGTTATTTAATTCAATTTTATTTGCTTCCAAAGGTTTCCCACAATGCCCCCAATGTGTCCATTCTGGCCATTACTTTCACCTCTGTTGCTCTCCAGGTGAGCAGGAAAAAGGAAACAGAAATCAGCCCAGACTTCCCAGCTGCCCTGTGCACCACACAGCTGCTGGGCTCTCCAGCTGCTCCCCACCACCACAACCTGTGACTGCTGGGCTCTCCAGCTCGACCCTCTCACCATATAACTGCTGGGTCAAAATGAGATGAATCAAAATAACACTATCAAAATAAAGCATTTCAACAATACCAAAAAAATAACTTTTCAGTAGTTCCATATTGAAACTTTTCAGATTTTTATTTCTGCATTTTACATTTCTCAAGACTGGCCCACTAGCCTTGTAATGGCATGTACCGGGGCAGTCTGTGGAAAAGTGGCACAAAAATGCATTTGGCAGTTTCTTTTTAATGGAAGCAGGGAGTAAGGACAATGCACACTGGGATGATGACATCGGACACCCACAACCACTTGCAGAGCATTTTTTCCCATAACGCACTGGCACAGAAATCCAGAATGCAACGGGGGTGCAGGAACTGTAGGATAGGTACTCACAATGTACTGCTGACACAGTCAAACTTAGCAAAGGTACTGGGGATACACTATGTCAACTTTCTAAACCTGTATGGACACTCACCATCAACTTTATGAAATCTAGTGAAACAAAGTCGACTTTAATAAATTTGACTTTATTTCCTAGTGTAGATACAACCTATGTCATGGAAGTACAACTTTTGCAGCATATCCTATTTAGCATTTCTCACTATTTTACAACAGTACAATATTTTGCAATTTTATTTATTTTATTGTATTAACCACTCTCCAACTCAAATAATGTCTAGACTGTGGAAAGTGATTCTGTTTCTGAATAAATTATGCTCCCCAAACTTACTTACCTTTCCACAATGAAATGGACATACCTAGGACTCTTCCCTTTTTTTTTTTTTTCCATTCTAGCCTATATGTTAAGGGCATGTCATTCTGAGAACAGAGCACGTGATGTGTGTCTATCAGCAGATCTGGACTGGGAAAATGTATTCTGGTTAATAAAATGCAGGCTATAATGTATGTTGTGTTTATTTGCATGACAATACCCTTTCCTGTTTACAAGCACAGACCTGGTGTCAAACCTATGGAAAAGAGCAAACATTCTGAGCTTGTGTTTGTACCAAAAAAGTTTTCTTTTCTCTCTCTTTAACACTTTGCTTTGCAGGTGAGAACTGTGGACTTACATCCAATTTTTGGTTCCAGATTTTTTGTGATGTATTTTGTATCGCTCATCCAGCCACGTGTTAGTGAATCATATAGCACTAGTAATCACTTATTATCAAGATGCAGCTTTCTCATGTAAGTTCCAATCAGGGGCAACACATGGGAAGTTACACAGGGGCACATCCCGGCCAAAATCCATGGTCAGAAAGGGTAAGCAGCCAACCAGAAGAGTCAAAATTTCTGGACACCCAAGGGTGGTGGAAGGGGGACTAGCAGTGCAGGAGCCAGGTGTCCACAGCAGGGGTCTGCCCCGCACCACGCACTCACCAGCTGCGCCACAGGAAGTGGAACAACATGGTCCCAATTTATTCTACTCTCCTGGTGGATCAATCAGGGGAGGGGGTGGGACCACCTCCCCACTCACTAGTGGGAAGCAGAGTCATGTGGCCAGGGAAACAGAATAAGCAATGGCCACTTACTCCACTTCCCCTGCCACTGCCAATAAGTGTCAGGGCCCTGCTAGTCCCCTGAGCTGGATCATTCATGGGAAGGGGTTGAGGGAAGAGGTGGGACGGGGGCACAGCAAGAGTCGGGAAGAGGAGGAGAGAGAGGGCAGAGCAGGGGTGAGCAAGGGCCTGGATGGGGGCCAGAGGAGGTTGTCTCAGCCCTTCCCCGGATTGGGGGCCAGTCACATGATCAGTGCCCCCCATCTTCACCCTCACCAGTCATCCCTGGTTCCAATTTTCTGCCCTTTAAAGTCACTGGGAGTGTCAAGCTGTCAGAAGTGGCTCAGTAGTGTGATTACCAACCCCAGGGCATATTGTTAAGAAGCAGGGTACAAAACCCAAATTAATTGTAAGTCTCCTGCTTGCTCCATTGGTATTTAATAACAGAGCAGGTATGCGATCCATTTCAAATGGTCTGTTTATTTCAATTTCTTGCATTCTTTTGAAAAGTTCTGAGATGTTATGAATTAAATGATAGCTTGAATACACCAAATTGTCAAGCCTAAATGATTTCAAAACAGCCCAATCTTATTTTATATTAAAATAAGCAAACTTCAAATCAGATATTCCCTTTGGAGCCAAAATGAGGCAGTTTAGCACCCACCTTTCTAATTATTACTTTTTCAGCAGTTCAATTGTGGTTATTAAAGAACCTTAGTCTAATGGATTTAACATTACCCATTACCACTTATGACACAATGTCATACAATACTGCAATGTTAATATAGAAAAGCCTGTTTTGCTTTTCCAGGCTCTGAAATGTGACTCCTGTACAAGCTGACAACCCTTTTCAGAATATTCAACATTTAACTTGGTTTTAGTGTGATTGAAATCAAGGTGAAAAATAAAAATCCAACATATTTTGCATATAGTTCATTAGCTAACCATCAATGAGCTAACAAGGCACAGCATTTTTTAGCATCAATAAACTGCTTTATATTTTCATCTATCACAAATACCACTAACTTCCCCTTTGTCCTTCTCTGTAAAACACAAGAAAGTGCTGAAAGACATATGTAAATGAGAGAGATAGCATGTATTTTATATCACACACTTCACAAAACACACAAATTAAACAGGAAATGGGAACCCATCAACAAAGAGCTCATGCTAACAACTGAATAAGTTTCCAATAATATTACAGGCATTTGATGACACTTTATCCTCAGTTTGCAAAACTCTGCCATATTTTTTCTGTGCACTAGAGGAAGTTTGTAAGTTATTTTACTGTAATGTGTATAGTGAAAATCATTTATCCAAAGGTCCTCACTTGGAGTTTTTGAAATACTTTTAAAAGTATAAATTGTAAAAGATAATATCACAAATGAGACATGCATTTTTGTCAATGGTCTCAATTGGGACATGGAAATAATGAGTTTCTAAACTGACCAAAGCTCTTATCCTTACCAAAAAATAGACTGTACATGAAGTTCCTGAAATACCTATTAATGGACAGAATTTTGACAACTATCCGAAACAGTAAATGCATCTTACAAAATCAAGTGAATTTGAATGGAAAAGGAAAGAGCATAAATATTTCATAATTATTATCGACATTAGAATGACAGTTTATACTATTGCAAAATATGTGACTGTGGCACAGAGTAGTGGTCAGATGTACTTCGGTTTTGAGTATAGAATAAAGACATAGTTATATAGCTATAAAATGTAAAAGTAGATTATTTCCCTTGGTATGAATTTTTAGTTTACAATTTTAAATTAGACATGTCCTTGACATTCTTATCATGATTTTAAAATTGGTAAAAATGCACATAGAAGTGGGTTTGAATTACATATTCTTAAAGCACATAAAGATAAGTGTAATAAATGTATTTCACGAGCTAAATGAAAGGGCACATATTTCATATGTAAACAGTGCCATCTTCTGGTAGTCCAGATACAAATCTCATATAAAAATTCACCCTAATTAATTTGCATCAATATAATTTGCAAATAGTTAGGATCTTTATAAAGAAATTTACAAATCATTGTCCCACATTTTAATTCTTATTCTTCCAAAATGACACGATGTATTCCATTCAAGTCGGTAAGAGTTTTTCCATTTCTTTGGATGGGGCTTCAACTAGTCCTAAATCCATTTCTTCTTTCAAGAAAGAAAGTCATCTGATTAAGTAGCGTTAACAAAACACATGGGCTGCAGTTACACTAGTGAGTTTTGCGGACTGAATTTTGTTGAAAAAAAATGGTAGAATGTCCGCACACAAAATAGCACTTTCGCCGGCAGCATTCTGCCACTCAGCCATGAAGCATAACACTGCTGTTAATAGATTCTGTTGACAAAAGAGCTGTGTGGAAGTTCTGGGGGGCCTTCTCTCAACAGCGCATCCAGAAAAATGGGCAGTTCTGTCTGCTCGGCTTCCAGATGCCTGTTTTGTCGAGAGAACAGCTGAGCAATCCCACCGCTCTGTCGACAGAGTGGAGCGCTCTTCCATCTGGCTTTTGTGTGTGGCCGCACTCTGCTGCCAGAAATTTTGTCAGGAAATCTCTTCTGATAGTGACTTCTGTCGACAGATCATTGTAGAGTTACCATAGCCTTGCAGTACTACTCAGTTTATACATTTTGATAAAATTAAAAAACTCCACTAAAAAGAAATTGACTTAAATTTTGAGTTAGTTATCTCTTTCCAGTTTGCATGGCTGGGGAAGTTTGGCAAGAAAAGCTTGAAATTCAAATTCTCATGTCCGATTTCTCTCATCAGAGACATTGGGAGAGTAAAATGAAGTCTAAGATATCCTAATAGCTCTCAACAATTACATCAAGTTCCCTTTTCCCCCTACAGTTTTACAGTACTTGTCTGAAGCATTTAGTTAATCTTTGGAGATGTAAAACTGTAGATGAAAGGGCATGGGATTAAATTAGTTAGAATACAATCCTATTATTTATATTATTAAAGATGGCTTTAGCTAACCAAAACAGAAATAATTGTTTAAACTATTTTGATTGTTGATATTAAGTTCTGGCATTTATCCTGTATATTCAATTCTACAGAGACACAAAACTACAAAGGAAACCTTTTAAAAACAAACTACATCATCAAAAAAGAAACTGAATTAAGATGAACTGTATCAATAATATATGTCAAGAGGTCCAGAATATCAAATAACAGTAACTTCCTTAGCACTTAATTCAAGAGTAAAACAGTCTATCAATTACATATGTGATCTCTGAGGGCTGAGTACAGTATTTTCACATATGACAAATGTCCAGACATTGGTGGACTATCACATTTACTGTGCTGTGCTCTCACCAAAAGTAATTTTATACTGATGCCACTTACATCCTGAAAAACAATACGTGTACTGAAAAGAGAGACAGTTGCAGACATTGTTCACATGTTATTTCTGTTACACACTGACCACTCCTGATCTATTTTATTTTCTTAATATGAAGAAGCACTTCAACGCACAAAAGCTAAGCTGGTCTGTCTGTTTGAATACCAACACAAAAGATCTCAGCAATAATATTTTAATCAGCTGATGCCAGCTTCATGCCAAAGTGTGCCTGACTACATTTTTGTGTGGAGTAATATGAGGCAGAATCTGCCTCTTACAAACTGCCCCCATAGCCAATTTTCTTTATTCCTCTAGCTCTCAGGCATCGCCATGTTCCCCTCTCCTATAGCCCCCCACCTCTGCTTCCTCCAACTGGCTTCCCACATATTTTAATTGGATCCTCTGGCTTCATGGTTTAGGAACAAAGCAAATGCACTGCATGGACCAGTGGGTCTAGGAGAAATGACAGTTCTGTTATCAAGCTTTCCATATTTGTACTCTCATTGACTGGGAAATTATAACAGGGAAAAACACTGGGTTCAACTGGAACAAATTATATGCCTAGAAACAAAACAAAACAAAACAAAATTGCTTTTGGTCACTAAAGCTGTCTGAGCACCTGGATTCTTTAATTATCCTACAGCAAACACAAAACCAAAATGTGGGACAGGATGCCACCTCTTACAAACTTATCTCCTTTACATGTCCAGTTACTCTCATGACACTTAATTGAATTTTTGTAATGAAGAAACTCCTCTCATGTTGTCTTACAACAACCAACTTGAGACTCTATTGTTTATATAACCATGCTGGTAGATTTACAAACTCATTTAGATCTTCTGTTACCACATCCCATGCAGCTGTAAATCATATTTTGTTGATTCGTCCCAAGATTAGTTTAACTCCTAATCCACTACAGGTAATACGAGGCACTTATTCTGCTATGGATACCCAAACCCCACTCATTAAATGAGTAAATTATGTTCAGGGGTTCAGATATACAGTATTTCACAGCACAGTTCAGGACTTCTCTATACTTCAGTGGAGTTCATACCATTTCAATTTCCATGACCCTCTCACCCTGCTATCTATGCTTTTTGTTATTCAGATTTTGCTAGCTTTTAGTTCACTATATTTGCTTTTTAATCAACACATTAATATGTGTTTGCATGTCTTACGTGACTTAAAAATTTAACACAACTATAATAAGCAGCCTACATTTAACCCTTTTTTCCTTTCTTGTTCTTTTTGGGGCTGCAAGTCTTTTAATTACTTCTTAAACCTTTCTACTGCATAGTATTCTTCAATGCCCAATAACTCTCAATATGAAAAATTTGATATTTTAAAGGTTAAAGAAATACTGTTCTTTATTCACAGTTCAGATGTCCTCTCTATTTTAGGGTGTTTGTGACTGGCAAATTCACTCAGTTTTGTGTATCGGAGCTGTGTACATCTTCATTTATGTCTGTTCTGTGGGGCTCTTTTTCCTTTTTTAAACTTGAGAATTTGTTTATGAATGGGTTTAGCTGATTGCCAGATTCCCCCCACTCCCTCCTCCCACCCGGCACACACATACCCTCTAGTTTTTTTCTTTAGAGTCCTCTGGTTGTTGTCTATGTTCCTTGTTACAAGTCCCAAGATCCATATTATTTTCTACTATTCCTTTAGACCTCTCACTATGTATCCTTTATTGAGGAGACTTTTGAAAAGGAAACCTTATTTATAGTCAATTTAGTCTTATCATAATTCTTTATCACTTCTCCACTTCTCCTTTAACAATATGGCTGAGATATCTTGAAATATTTTGATTCTGTGGCCCTGGTGAATGATGTCCTCTATCTTCCTTGGCTTTTCTCTTTACTTCTTTCTGTTGGAAATAGTATCATATTACAATTATGTCCATTGGGCCGTTCCTAATTCCAGGACAAGGAAAAAAGTTCTCCATGCACCATCTCCATCATGACCTCTACAAAATTTTCCCTGAAAGGTCTTTGGCATTAATAAAACAGGATTTCCATTTTTTCCCTAAATATATTGGAAATCTTTGTGATCTGTTGTTCAACAGCTCATTATTCAATACAATTACCAAGACTTCGCACTTGCTGCTTCACCAAGTCTACAGGCTCAGCATCCTATCAGAGTGTACTCCAGCTCTCTTTCTGATAGGATGTTCCTCCTGATTGCCAGCAATTAGGTGTGCATCTGTTCTTATGTTTGAAATTCCAACAAAAAATCATTAGCATCAAACTTGGCAGTTAACATGCTTTTTTCCAGTGTCACTTTTACTCCTTGTTGTTTGTTGCTGAAACTAACGAACACTGCTAGCCCTCTGATATTTTTTCTCTTATTCATTTTACTCGGTTTACTTAGTGCATAGTTCAGTGTCAACCCAAAAGGAGCTAAAAAGATGGAACTGGATTCAGGGTCAAACGGTCTGTACATAATAATGAAACTTCTCTTGCCAAGTAGAAGCCTTGCAACCTACTAGCCTACTGCAGCAATGACTGTTAATCCCACTTTCTCTGAGCAGGAAAATAAAGTCTCTGCCTTTGCAGGACTGGCATTGCTGCTGCTTTGCTTATTGTTTTCATGGCCTTTAGATCCTAGAAGAGAGAAGCCAGAAATCCAAAACTTGCTTTGTTTCCTTTTTATTTCCTGTTCTCTTTAAGATTTTACAGGGCTGCCCACCATTGTAGGCTCTAAGTATCTTCCAAGATCAATATTTACGGCACATGTTCAAATGCTCTGCCTGCAGGTTAGACCTTTAATCCCTTCCTGCTCTTGCTGGAGTTTATACACCACAGGCTCCAGAAATCAGGTGAAACAGTAGCATAGAAAGCGTGGTTATGGGCTCCTTTTGATCCAAGTGGTAACCCAGGAAAAACTCTGGTATTGGTGCTCATCCACCTTCCCTTTAGCTATCCATATATGCAGAACCACTCCCAGTAGGACTCTCAGGTGTCTCAACAGGCAGCTAGAAAAGCTGCTTGACTCACATGCAACAGGTGATTCCATATGTGAGACATACTGTGACAGAAGTATGAAGGACTGAAGGTCTTACACATAACACAGACATGCTGGTGATTACTTAAGTGATTTGCTATCTGTATTTTGACACGCATGATTAACTTGCAAAATTCTTCAATGTATTTCAACAGGATTGAAACATGTTCCTTAATTTTCCTACCCTTTTAACTGCTGTACTTTCACTTCTCGTGTATGGAAACAAATTCTGAGTCTTGCAGATAAAAAACGGAAATGAACTGGATGTATCCTGGCTATACTGAAAACTGACAGAATTACAGGTCTCTGTGATAGGTACTTCAGAGATGGAAAAAGATTTACTGTATCTTTAATCCATCTCTAAGAGGCCAACAGTATTGTTTCCTATTTGCATTTAGAATATTTAATTCAATCTGGTTTTGGAAGTCACCAGGAGCAGCCTTTCCACCCTCACTTTGCTTGTATCTCCTTCCACAACCCAATACATCTCCCTCTGAAGAATTTCATCCCCACCAGCATGAGTAGTCTGCTAATTTTCATCGCACACCTGCACTACCACCAGCTGCACTGTCTACTCTATGCCAAATGCCTCCTTCCCCATTCCAGAGTATTAAAATATTTCAACTACGTATAAATCCCACATACTGAAATATAGGGAAGAAATAAAGGCACTTCAACCAGCATGCACCCTCCCTCCCCATCTGATGGTGCATGGTTACAGCAGTCCCACTGCTAGGCCCTGGTGCAGATGTTGTTATGCTTGTTTTAGTGGTTCGCATACACCTTGCCCCTCCCCTTATCACTTAGCCAGGTTGCACTTCATTAGACATTTAAAATCCTGGCCTGTACAGGTATTTCCCCAGATTGCCCTACAGAAGGTATACACTATTCTCCCTCTTCAATTGTCAAATAGTTACATTGCTGTGTTGCCCAGCTGATCAGTTTTGGCTGGTGTTGGTTTACTAATCACTTGAATGCCAAAATAATGAAATGTTACCCTTATTGTGTGAGCAAAGGGCAGAAGAACTGTACTTAGTCTGTCCTGACTGAGGGAGTTTCCTGAAATTGAAATGCACTAAGCAGGTGTTTCTGAGGCCGGATCCCAATGGAGAGAAAGGATAGGAACAGGTTGATGATCTGCCCTTCTCCACTGTTTAAAGACAGACTTGATTAGGATCCATAGAGAGTCTCTTCTCAAGTGACTCCTATAGCTGAAGTGTATCAGAGGCATAGATGAGTTAGTCTGGATCTTTAAAAACAACAGGAAGTCCTCTGGTACCTTATAGACTAACAGATATTTTGGGACATAAGCTTTCATGGGCAAAGACCAACTTTGTCAGATGCATCTTTAAACCCTTCTCTGTCATGCCCACACTCATGCATCTGAGGAAGCAGGTCTTTGCCCATGAAACTCATGCTCCAAAATATCTGTTACTCTATAAGGTGCCACAGGACCTCTTGTTGTCGCTATAGCTGAAATCACTGATAATTGGGTCCCACGGCTTAGACCTGTGGTGGGTCAGTGTGGGGAAGAGACAGCCTGGCTTGCACTGGTAGTGAGGTTCCCTCATGGACAGTAGAAATCATTAAGACTTGGAAACTTAAGACACCAACTTGCAAAGGTCACAGTGGTAGACTGCAGCAGAAGATGATGGTGCAAGGTCACTGGCAAAAGTGTGGTGGAGTGAACAGTAGCACAACAAGTAACAGTGGCTATGATGAGGGGTGAGCGGCTGGAGAAATGCCTCACCCACCCAAACCATGTCTCAGAGGTAAATTCATATAAAAGCATCTCTGAATGCTGAGTCCCCCTCTTAAGGACAACAACTGTAAGCAGGAAGGAAAAGTGAGGGGCATGTTAAAAGAACATTTGTTTGTTGGAAAGTAACGTAGTGGCTTTGCTACAGAAGGCTGTATTTGTGACTGAGAAATATAAATATGTTTCTTAGTAGTGTTGGCACGGGAAACGTTATTATATTCTGATCTCATAGAGACATTGTTTTGTAAATGAATGCTTATTGATGTTCTCATAAGGTTCAATATTGAATGCTACCATTGTTAGTGAATCCTCCTTAATTTTCAGTATTGTTTTGTTAATGAGATCCTGTTCATGTTCTATACGACCGAATAACTCTACCTTCCTGTAATTTACTTTTTGTTATAATCTATTGGTACTTGACCTCCTGCTCAATAGGGAATTACCAGAGCAGAATGGCATAAGACCAGTAAGAATTCAGTTTGAGCTGGGGGAGTGGATAAGGGAATTATGAGAAACTCTCCCCTGGTTTGTTGGGAGGGGGTGAACAAAGGAGGAGAGAGGTATAAGTATTGCACACTGCTTGTTGCAAGGTGTGCAGGCGTTGAGGAGAGATCCCCCTGCACCTTACTTGGCATGCCAAATAAAGATTCTTCTTCCACTCTCGGTGTGTTATTGGGCCAGCGTTGCATACCGGGCACGAACTGCCACTGTGCCACCTTAAGAAGGAGGCAACAGTAGCCCAAGATTTTTAACATACATTATTTGTCAAGGTCATTATCTCACATCATTGCTATCTTGAATGGTCATCATCTTGGGGTATTTCTGTACTAAATATTTGTATTACCACTAATTTTTACACAAAAATGACCATACTGGGTCAAACCAATAGTCCCTCTAGTCCAGTACCCTGCTCCTGCTCCTGCTCCTGCCACTGCCAGGTTCTCCAGAGGGAAAGAAAGTAAGCAACAAAACAGGCAATAATTAAGTGATCCATCTCCTAGCATCCAGTCCAGGTCTGACAGAGACTAGGGCAGGGGTGGGGGAAATCAGCCCCAGGGGCCATGTCCAGTCCACCAAACATTACTCTCCAGCCCACCCAGCTGATTAGCAGTGGATGCATACTTACAGAGAGCAGCATGTATCCAGCTGCCTCTCACCTCACCTTGTTCCTCTTCCAGCTGAGCTGCTCCCAGGATTTTCCTACTAGCTGTGCAGAGAGGGGAGGGGAGAGGAGCGAGAGTAGTGTTGAAGTCAGGGCATTCCCCTGCCCCTGTGCCCCATCTCCGCAGAGCAGGGATCAGTGAGAGGGAGCCATGCAGCAGAGCTGCTCCAGTCTGAAGCATGGTTGGTAAGTGACTCACTCAGGAGTACAGGGGAGGGGGAGACAACAGAGCAGGACACATTTCCCTTAAAGAGACAGACGGTGGCTTCTCTCAAAACCTTACTCAGCAGCAGCCAACACACACATTGTCACGCGTACCCAGTCTGCCACACATATACTGCAGCACACACTGAATGTATGTCACAATGCCTGTTTCTCACAAAGTGTTTCTCTTTCATACTCACACACTCTGTAGCCCCCCATGTCCAGTCCCTCTGCCTATGGCCCTGCCCCTTCCAGGAGGCCCAGAGTCAGCCTGTGACCAGTATCAAAATGCATGGAGCAGCCCCTCTATGGAAACGATTTTCTACTCCTGGGCTAGGGACACTCAGAGCATGGTGCTGCATCCCTGCCCATCCTGGCTAACAGCCATTGATGGACTTACCCTCCAAGAACTTATCTATTTTTTAAACCTTGTTATAATTTTGAGCTTTACAACACCCTAAGAGTTTGTGAAGAAATACTTCATTTTGGATTTTTGAAACCTGCTGCTTGTTAATTTCATGTGGCGCTCCCTACTTCTTGGGTTATGCAAAGGATTAGAAACATTTATTTGCTTTCTTCACACCAGTCAAGATCTTATAAATCTCTATCATATCCCCACTTAGTTTTCTCTTTTCCAAGCTGAAAAGTCCTATGCATTTTAATCTCTCCTCCTGTTTCATTACCTCGTCATTTGGGTAGCCTTTCTATGTACCTTTTTCCAATTCCAATGTATCTTTTTTGGGAGAGAGCTGACCACATTGAACACAGTACACAAGAGGTGAGCGTACCAGGGCTTTACACAGCAACTTTGACATTTTATCTTCTCTAGCCCTTTTGCAATGGTTCTCAATATCCCAGGAGCTTTTTTGACTGCCCCTGCAGGTTGCGCGGGTATTTTCACCCAACCAACCACAAGGACGCCAAGATTTCTGTCTCAAGTGGTAAAAATAGTTCATTGGGAACCCAACATTTTGCACGTATGGCTAAGATTGTGCTTTCTAGTGTGCATTGCTTTGCACATACAGCTTCACAGGTCTCGCCCCTCATTGGCTCCGACACAGGAGGTACATCCGACCCCCGACCCCCACGTCAGTTCCTGGGGAAACACACACCTTAGGCTGCAGCTTCCCCGCTTTGCAGCCACAGCCCTTCTCACGGCACGCGCATGCTCCCCGCGTGTGTGCAGCTTTCAATTCCCCCCCCCCGCTGTGTGACGCACGGCACGCGAGGGTTAGGGGGAGGGGGAGCAGAGCACGCGCTACAGCCTCCCATTCCCCACCCCCACTGGCCCACAGAACGCGGACAGCTTCGGAGCTCCCGCCAAAGCAGGAAGTTACTGCGCCTGCGCCCAAGGAGGGCCGTTCCAGGAGAGGCGGTGGCGCCTACAAGAACTGTTGCCATTGGCTAACGGGCGTGCGCCGGCGCGGCCGCTCAGGGGGCGAGCAGCGGCAGAGCCTATGAGGCGGCGGCGGCGCCCGATTTGAACGGGCCACCGCGCCATGGCCAAGCAGCTGAGCCGGGAGCAGGGCATCACCCTGCGGGGCAGCGCCGAGATCGTGGCTGAGTTCTTCTGTGAGAGAGCTGGGAATCGCGCTTGGGGGGCCGGGCCCTGCCCCTGCCCCTGCCCCGGGCTACCGCCGCGCTCGAGCAGAGTCGGTGGGGGGCCCTCTACGGGGTACGCGCTGCCCCATGAGCCACGTCTCCGCCCAGCTCTTCCTGGCTGCGGCGCCCCCCCCCGTCCCAGGCTGGTAACGGTGGGGGAGGCTGCGCGTGGTGTTCCCCGCGGGGAGGGTGGAGACCAGTGACGAGGCTCTACCTTCCTTTCAGCTTATGGCATCAACAGCATTTTATATCAGCGTGGGATCTATCCCTCGGAGACCTTCACGCGCGTCCAGAAATACGGCCTCACGCTGCTAGTAACCACGGATCCGGAACTTAAAAACTACCTGAACAACGTGGTGGAGCAGCTGAAAGGTACAGCAGGTTAAATGCACCGAGATGGTGGTTCGTGCGATTGTATGAGCTTCGGCCCCCTGTGTCTTCCGCACGTAGCATAAACACTGTCATGATTGCAGAGTGCGAGGTGCATATACTTTTGTGACAGTGCCTGATAACTATCTGGGGGATAGCCGTGTTAGTCTGGCTCTGCAAAAGCAACGAGGAGTCATACAGAAATGTATGAGCATAAGCTTTCAAGCTCTTTGCCCACAAAAGCTTATGCTCATACATTTGTTGGTCTATAAGGTGCCACAGGACCCATCGTTGCTTTTACCTGATAAATGTTTTATTTATATTCGAGTTAAGCCATATTCTAACATGCAATATGTCCTATCCAGCACTCTCTGGGGCAGAGTTACCTCTTGGAGGTCCTCACCCTTTAGAGCTCAAACGTGAATTTATTATTTAAGAGGTTCCATCTAACATGTCTGTTCAGCTTGCCAATTTACATAGCCATCTTCTCTGTGCCACGTTTTTATATTTCTAAATTGGCTGTTAGTGCTGGCGTGAATGTATGCTTTAGAGTCTGTCGCTAACAATATCCTTAAGATGAAGACTACATACTAACTGCTTTTCCATAGTGATACTCCTAGTGCAGATAATAATGTGGGGTTAATGAAAGAACTTTATATTATCATCTGTACTTCTTCTAAGTGATCTCCTCTTTTACTTTGGGGAAGCTTAACTTCTCTTTTGCTTCTTTCAGACTGGTTATACAAATGCTTAGTACAGCGACTGGTGGTAGTTATCTCTAGTATTGAAAGCAGCGAGGTTCTTGAAAGGTGGCAGTTTGATATTGAATGTGACAAGACTGCAAAGGATGAAAGGTAATGCATTACATTGTTATAAATCCTTCCTCTTGATTCTTGCTAGTAAGTGATTAGGTGCAAGTGATTAAGGCCTTTTTGTATTTATAAACTGTGTTGCAAGCTTTAAAAATGCTCAGGTGCAAGGGGAATACAAACCAGCAGAGATCTTTGACAGCTTTATTTGTAGTTTGGTGGTAGTTAACTGGTGTGCTTCATTCTAAATCAAATGGAAAAATTTTGAGCTTGGATGAACATGTAACTCTCATTTATTTAAATAGTGTTAGAATTTACCAATTTTTATTCTTGTATAAATCTGTAGTTTATTTTAGCAACCATTATAGACTTCAGGGGTGGTATTGACATACAGTAAAACCTCAGTTTATGTGAGCATTATGTTCCCCCACACCCTTGCATTACACGAATTTCACGTAAGTTGAAGGACAGCTTCTTTCCCCCAACAGAATGCACATTCTGCAGCTGGAGCCATCTGGAGCTCTTTCTTGAGCTGTAAATCTGAGGTGGGGGGGTAGCTGGGGAGGCTAAGCCTGGCAGTGGGTTGGGGCCATAGGAGCAGGGAGGTTGGGGAGATTGAACAGAGCTGTGCACTGAGGGTTTGAACTGGGGCTGGGAGCAACCACAACTGCCACCTCTCCAGGGTGGAGAGTGTCTGCAGCTGTTGCTTCCATGGGGCTTGGTTGCAGCTGGGAGGAGCTACCCCCCCCAGTGGGGGGTGAGCTGGGGGTGTACAAGTGGTGAGGTGGGGCTGAGCTGGGGCTAAAGAGGCTGGAGCCAGATCTGTGGAGGTTGGAGCAGGGTCCATGAGGATGGTGGGCAGGGGGCTGTAGTCAGACCCCTGTGTGCCAGATCAGGGGTTGGAGCCTGAGCCCCATGTGGGGCTGTACTGCGCTGGGGGCTGGGAGCTCCATGTGTGGGTTGGGGCAAGGGGGGGTGTTCCTGTGGGTAGCAAGGGATTTTAGCCTGAGCCCAGCTAAAACCCTTCTCCCTACCTTCCCAGAGTGGTGCTGCTGTCAACTAGACAGGAGTACTGCTCTGGGAAGGGGGTTTTAGCCCACCTGGCTGCACACAGGGGCAGGCAGCTAGGCAAGCTAAAAGCCTTCCCCTTATCTTCTGAGAGCGGTGCCTAGCACTACTCTGGGAAGGCAGGGGGAAGAGGCTCGTAGCCTGCCTAGCTGACTACAGTTGCAGGAAGCTAGGTAGGCTGACAAGCATGCATCTTCGGGTCGTGTAAAACTTGCATTAAAGCAAGTTTTGCACAACCTGAAGACATGTAAAGCAAGTGTGTGTGTGTGTGTGTGTGTGTGTGTGAGAGTCTCTTTTTTCAGTTGCTCCTGTTGAGAAGCAGCTAAGAGTACTAGCCCATGAATTCCAGCTCACAGGGAAATCCAGACAGAGGCTGGTATTTTTAAGTATTTGTGAGGTTTCATGGAAGAACAATGAATAGAAATCTTTAAACTGTCATTTGGTTATATTTTGCAAACCTTGATCACGTACCTTGTATTGCACTACATAGTATCTGTCCTTCTAAGATATATATTTCTTGCTGGAGGGAAGGCTGTATCTTTTATTATACAGCAAGAACAGCAAACATTAACTGAGATGTGGATTTGGAGAACTTTTTCCATTTTCATAAGCTTTTTTTGACAACTTAATACTCATGTAGTGCACCAAGAGAGAAATCTCAGAAGGCTATCCAGGAGGAAATCCGATCGGTTATCAGACAAATAACTGCCACTGTAACATTTCTGCCTTTGTTGGAAACATCCTGTGAGTATTCCAAACCTTTGTCTAACAAAATACTCACAACTTATTGTGGGGGTGTTGTTGTGTGGTGTGTGGGTGTGGGGGGTTTTTTTTTTTTAAACTTAAATCTACATGAGACTGCCACCTTCCTATTGATGAGCAGTACACTCTTTATGTAGAGTTAAAGAACAATCTCTTTCAGTGCCCGACCAAGGCCATTCCACCTGCAATTATATAACATTCCCTGTGTAAGTTGTAGGTCTAATTTTGCAAATAAATCAAATTTACATGCTTAACTGAAAAGCCTTTATTCAAATGTGCTAATGGTTCTAAGCCCATGGGGTCTAATACACTAGCCAAATGTAGCTAGTTGGCTTGAACAAAAATATATTTTCAGAATAATGTGGATAGTTTGCTATAGCCCCAAGCTGGACACCACAGTTCTAAGCATGTTATCTCCTCCTCCTCCCACTGAAGTACTTGTAAAGTTGTTCCTCTTTAAAAAAAAAAAAAAAAAAAAAAAAAAACCACCCTATTTCTGAATTAAAATTAAACTCAGTTTAAGCATACATGTGATTTTTAAAAAAAAATCATTTTGCCTCCTATGTATTCCAAAACCAGTCTCCAGTAAATAAAGACTAAAGAGACTTAATAGCAAACTACTAGTCTGAGGATAAATTGGGAAATAGCTATCCACATGAGGGATGATGGTTTTGTAAAGTTAAGCCTTGGTACTGCAAATACATGAATAACTTTTGTGCACGATATTCTGCTTTACAATACAGCTACTAGACTGCTTAAATGAAGTAAAAAACTGAACAATTAACACTCATTTGTAGATTTGTTGTTACAAAGTTGTGGGGGGGCTTTTTTGGAGCCTTAAATAGAAGATTGAAAACTTAGTTTCCATGTTTGTTTTAAACATGGAAAAAAACATTGTTTTCAACTTAGTTTGGAGTGGGAGAGCATTTGGTCAAATGTCTGGAAATTGTGCAACCAAAACTTCTCTGCAATGCAACCATAGTTGTTGACTACTCTCTCTTCTGCTTCTAGGTGCCTTTGACTTACTCATTTACACAGACAAAGATTTGGCAGTGCCAGAAAAATGGGAAGAGTCGGGACCACAGTTTATTGCCAATTCTGAAGAGGTCCGTCTTCGTTCTTTCACTACCACCATTCATAAAGTAAATAGTATGGTAGCCTACAAAAAGGATTCCTTTCCTTGACAGAAGGAATAATGCAGTCAGTGTCCATAAACAGCCTTCTTTTATAGCTGACATTATGAACTTTAATTGCAGTCTGAAGAGTGCTTTCTCTGAGTTGGTGGGGTTTGTTTTTAACTGGATCTTACTTGAGTTTGGATCAAAATAATAACAAAAGAAAGCAATTCTCTTGTTCACATTACACTGTAAGCTTTGCTGTGTACTTGACCTACTGAGATTTAGGAATGTGGCAATGTCTTGTACTGAAAAGTGTGCTAAATCCATTCTAGACTGACATTGCTCTGGGCCATCCAAACACTTAACCCATCTGAAACCTGGATGAAAGAGACTGCCTGGAGATAATACATTTACAATTGCCATTGAAAATATATTTTGGGGGGGGGGGGGCAATTGTTACCTAACTTTCAATATGACCTCATGTATGAGGTCCAGAGTATAACAGACTTCTAAAGATATTCTGTTACTTTTGTTCTGACAAATAGGGATTATTCTTAACAGCAGCTTAGATAGTGGTATTAAGGAAGATGATCCTGGAAATATCTACTGTTTGAAGTCTCAGCTATTCTTCCTGCCTCTCTCTTCCATGATAGAAACTGTAAAAATCCTTTCCACTGTATAATAAGGTGTGGATGTGACATATTATGGCCTATACCAAGATCTTGGGTATTCTACTGTATAGTTCATGTCATGTCAATATTTGTCTGCCTGTATTCAAGTTTTATAGAATAAAGCTCTAAAATTTTTGTAACAGCTGTTTACACACTTTGTGCAGTGCCTGGCAACTGCAGGTTTCATGCTTCTTAAATGATGTCCTGATGTTTGCAAGTCCAAAATACTTTCCTCAGACTTATCATTATCACAACTTTTTGGGTGTTTATCTGTTAGCTGTGTAACTCTGAACATAATTGAATCTTTTTTCCAATAAGCTCACAATTCCAGTACACAAGATAAAGATGAATGGTATTTGCTGTATAGTCTCAGGCTGCTTCTACATGTGCCCTTCCTATTGGAGGGCATGGTAATGAGGCAGTTTGAAGTAAGCAAAGGAGGTTGACATGAATATTCAGCACCTCATTAGCATGATGGCAGCCACAAACTTCAAAATGCAGACTGGCAGTGTACATGCAGGCAGCTTTGAAATAAGCACACCACTTTGACATTCCCTTATTCACAATTAGTTATGTGAATAAGGGAATGTTGAAGTGGGGTGCTTATTTTGAAGCTGCCCTTGTCTGCACTTCAAAATTTATGTAGCTGCCATTATGCTAATGACGCACTGAATGTGCATGTCAGTGCTACATTTAGCTTGCTTCAAACTGCCTCTTTACCATGCCTCTGCCTGACAAGAGGGGGTGAGTGTAGAAGCAGCCACACTGTTGCTTTGTATAGATTCATTTGCTTTGTATGTGTCTTAATGTTTACCCATACAAGCACACTGAAGGACCTCAAGTTTGTTAGATAGTGGACCCCAAATTATGTGAGTTGCATTCCTGGGCAAACTGATAATTTAAATCTCACACAAGTGAGGGGAAGCTAGGAACCAGACAGCAGCCTGGGTCCCCTGGGCTTGCAGGAGCCAAGAAACTGACTAGCACTGGTCTGTTTCCTGGGGGAAGCCAGGGTGAAGCAAGCCACTGGCTCTCTGCACACCCTAAGCAACACCTGGCCACCAGCCTCAGCCCACTTGCTGTTCCATGTGGCTCTTTGCTACCAGTGGAAGGGGGACACTAGCAAAGTCTAATTCCTGATTCTAGAAACCAGCCAATGGGAGCAAGAGCTTTTTCTGGGGATGAGGGCAGGAGGTGAAGCTCTCGCTCCCCTGCAAGGATAGGGGTGGGATAGAAAGGGTTGATATAGCTGAGCATTGTTTAAGCACCAATGCAGCAGGATCTGCAAATCACGTGAAGATAAACTTCTCAGCATGCATATTGCTGCTGAAGGTTAAAGTATTTCAGGTTCCTCTGGGCTCAGGTAGCAGTTTTTCAGAGAATGACAAGGATCTATAGGAGGATCTGCTACAGCCACCACCCCCCCCCCCCCCACCCCAAAGGAGCAGAGCAGGGAGATGTGCTGGTCAGTTTCCCCTGTCCTGTCAGCAGAAGGCAGGCCAGAGCCAGGTTCTCAGCTGCCTGCCACTCAGACAAAACTGACCAGTGCATTCATCAGTTTTCTGGCTCTGCTGAGTTGTGTGAAATATGATTTGTGTGCAGTTGTGCAAAAACCCAACCCCCAAATAAGTCAGATGTCTACTGTAATGGAAACTGTAGGTCCAATACAGAGCATCTTAATGTAACACTGACTTGGTTTTGAATGCCCTGGGAAGTTTTCAAAAAGTACTGAGTCTGGTGGTATTTTCAAAAGCCTCTCTGCATCTTTAAGCACATACCTTTAGAAACCTGGACACAACTGATTGTTCCCTACTGCAACAGAAAAAGTCTTTGCCTCTCCAAGACTAACTGTCTATGGACAATGCAGGACTGGGTAAGTCTTATGCTAGTATGCTGATATAAGCCAATTTGGTTCTATGTAAGTACAGCTGTAACTGCTGAATTCACTGCTAGTCTAATGTTTAAAATAAATACTGAATTGAAGTATTCAGCAGAGTTTTATCCCAACATTTAATCATTCATATACTGCCTTTGAAAAAATATTCGAGGCTAGCTCTGATTTATGCTTCTGGTTAATATAACTAGAAATATGAAACATGCACAGTTGAGGTAATTCTGAGTTCTGGCACATTGAGAGGAAAAATTTTTGTTGAAGATTAGGAACTGTTGTAACAAAACCAAACTAATTTTATAAGTAGAAGGTAGAAATGAAAAAGTTACATTTTAACCCTTCCCCCTACCTGAATAAGGCTATCTCTTATTTTCCTATTGTACACTGTCTGTTCTGTAGTTTTAAACTTCAAGTAGCAAAAACACTGTTTTGTTTTTTTTTTGTAAGAAGTCTCACCACTTACATTTCTGCTGGACAAGCTCATGCTGATAGTGTGTGCAATATGGCCAAGTTAGAGTTGCTCCAGTAAATTTTTCACTGTCTTCAGGTTTTATATTTGTAACCCTGTTGCATTAAACTAGTTTTTTGCATTCCTTGGATGTAGCTGAATTATTAGATTAAAAAAAACTAAACGCTACTCCTACAACATCTTGTATACTTTCCACTAGAGGTCCTCAAAGCTGTAGAGCTTAACTGACTGGCACTCCTGAGAAAATCTGGGCGGCTGCAATGGAAAAGCTTTTTGCTCATCCAGATTCATATTACATGTATATCAGCTATTTCATGGAGATAATATTTGTGCCTTTTCAGAAAATGTTAACTAACCCTAGGCTTCCAGTGCTAGATTACATCTTCACTAGCTCTAACAAAGCATAAACAAACAATCAGCTATAGAAGGATTCCTAGAGGGAAGAAACAAAGACTAAGGTACATCTATACTTACAGGGAGATGGAACCCTGGAAAATGGACAGTGAATGATTCCAGGGTTCCAGCCTATGTCTACACTTTCAAAAAATTTCAAAGGTGTCATGCTAAATGGCCAAATTGAAGAATACTAATGAAGTGCTAAAAAGAATATTCATCACCTTATTAGCATGGCACCAGCCACAGCACTTCAAAAGTGCCAGTTTGCTCCCTTGCAGCTTGTCTGCACTGAGGTCCCTTTCAAGAGGACCCTGCCTACATCAAAATCCCCTATCAGCTGAACATCCATAGCCCAGTTCTTCTCCCTACTTCTACCCATTTGCTCCTTTTTCCCCCCAGCTACTACTGCTCACTGTTTTCTTTCTCCCTTCTTGGGAAGTCCAAGTCAGGAGGGACTCACCGGCAGAGTGGAGATAAATTCATGGAGGATTGGTCCATCGCTGGCTATTATGCAAAATAATCAGGGATGCAAGCCTATGCTTTGGATATACCTCTACTGCCAGAAGCTGGGAATGGATGACACAGGCTGGATCACTCAATAATTGCCATATACCATTCATCCTCTCCGAAGCATCATTTGCTGACACTACTGGAAAACAACATATTGGACTAGATGGACCAAAAGTTTGATGTAGCATGTCCATTCTTATAATCCACATTGCCTCCGGCAGCTTATAATTATAATTCTTATAATCCACATTGCCTCTGGCAGCTAATAGCCACGCTTGAGGAGCATGTCTCCAGTGCACTATGGCAGGATAGACTCAAACCTATACTCAACCACCTGAAGAGAAAGCACTACACTTCAAACAAAAAAAAAATAAGGGAACACCTCCTCATACAAGTACACCCAAACAATTCACTCAGCTGGTGTCAGCTGACAATTGCTCTTTGCATTCCTAGAGGCTTTGGAAATACCTTTTCATAGTGAGTCATTTTATGTAAAAGAAAAGAGAATAAGTCACTCAGAAGTCTGTCACATTCCAATGTTCAAAACTACCCCTCTACACATGTTTTTTTTTTTATTAGGAAATCACAGTCAGATTGAGAATATATTCTCAGTATGTTTTATTTGATCTTGATACTTATTATAAATCTCAACTGCACCTGCCAAGCCAGTCTGGTAGTTCGTACATTTTTCACCAACTAGATTTTTCACTCTGTCTTCCGCCATCTAATTAATTTGTCTACACCACCAGAACAAGTCTGACTTAGGGAACCTCTCTCTCTTTTATAAGGGTTTGGCACACCTGTTTGCATGAGCTTTAGGTTCTAAATTCACCAGAGTATTTATGGTGTGTCTGGACCTGACCTTTGTGTATATATTGCATCCAAAACGTTAGTTTGCAGTGGTGGAATCAGTCATATTGGCATGTGACTGAAAACAGAGCATTAAACTGTACCAAAATACAGAATAAAATCTGAATGCTGGATTAATACTATGTATGATCTCAAAATTAGATATTACTTGGTGTCTAGAATTTTCTCTATGTGTAGCACAAGTATGGCCAAGTCATCACTATTTGGCTATAATGCCCTGCTCTGCACTATATTTTTTACTGAAAGCTATCTAGTCCAAGGAATATCCTGAAACCAGTTAAAGGTGATTTGCAAAGTTTTGCATTTGTTCACTTTAGTTTACAATACCCACGATCTAAGAAGATCCACTTCTGCTTGATTTATCCAACATCCTGCTGTGATTACTGGTACCAAAGTTACGTGAAAAGGTCACTTATTTAACTGCAGCTGTCTCTTCCCCTCCTCTTTTTCACACACCAAGAACACAACTTACTCCCCTTCTGAAGGGGTCAGGCTGGCAAAGCCAGCAACAAGTCATGCTTAGAGGCATTTCCTTTGCCAATGACCACAAGCTAGCATACGCACTCCTCTCCCAGAAGTGTGATCCCACTTAGTTGCACACTGAGATCAGGACATCACTTTCCAATTTCTTATAGCACTTAGTTAAGGGCTAGTCAGTTCCCATGTTTAGTACAGGCAAAGCTCAGTTTTACTGAAAACTGCTCTCCTGAATTCCATTCTCCTGGCTGGTTTATTTAATACACATATGCTAACCTCAATCTACAGCAGCATTTGTCACAAGTTCACTTAAAAATATTGAGTAAAAAATTACTTTATACATCTTTAGTCAAGGAAATAAACGTCAAGCAGAATTTACTTTCAGGGAAATGGTTAGTCCTTGTACAGTCTAATTTAAGAGAATCTAAAGGGCACCCTGTGATCAAGCAGAAGAGGATCACCACTTTCGCAGTGGGCTGAACATGCTTTGGATGTTTCAAAGATTCTAGACCATCCTTCAGTTTGTTTACCGATAGCAGCTTGCCCAGCAACAGCGGTTTAGGGATACATTTACTACAATACACTCTTCAGCCTTAGCTGTGCATGAGGAAGGATATACCTATCACCAGGGAACTGTTATACTAAGGGAAATTTGTATTTAGAGGGAAGTGCAGCATCCGTAAAGAAAACCATTCTATTTGGAAGGGCTGAAACACAAGCTCCTTGGACCTAAATCAGCTGAAATGAAGGATTAAATAATGGTGGTAAAACCCTCAACTTCCAAACACCTTGTCTGCAGGTACAAGTTCATTCCAAAGGACATCTTTCAGAAGGAAGATGGGGTAAAACCAACAAAGTGTGTTTTAGTGATGTCTGTTTCATCAGCTGTACAGGGAAGCTCAAGTTCAAGTCACTTCTTGCTCATATTTGAAAGCAATTTGACTTCTTTCTGGAGAAGGAACAGTATTAAATTCATCTCCCTCATCCGTGATTTCTTCCTTGAAGGCAGAAGTTGGCAGAGACGTACTATATTGCTCAGTTTCAACAGTTTGCAAAAAACAGATGAAGGAGAGAAAAAAACCCTAAAATCCTCATATGGACCCTAGAGAACAAGAACAAAAGGTATCAGCTTTGTTAAGAACATGATAAAACACAAAAATATCTTGTCCTTAAAGGAAGAATTCAGTGAGACTGCTGATGTCTAAAGGAAAAATACAGTGGTAAATATCAATCCACCCAGTGCTCTCTTATTTATAAAGGGTACCCTGAAAAGTTGTAAGTGCTTTATTTGCAATCTAAACATCTCCACATTGACACACTGCCACCTTTTCACTTCAAATTCTCTGATTTCCCACTACTTTGACAGTCATTTCTCTTCAATCAACAGTCAAGCATGAGGAGCTCTCCACTCCACTGTAAGGCCAGTGCAAGTTATTTTTAAGAAATGGGTGACTTGGTTAATTTGCAGAATCCTCAGCAGTCAACACCCTGATGCTTGAAGGAAATAACCACTCCTTACCTGACTCTAGTTCAGCTGACGTATGAGCTTGTTGATTCCATTGCCTCGATACCCAGGTTTGCCTATCTCCTTGAGGAAACCCACTTTGTTACGTGCAGCATGGCGAGCAACAGAGAGATGAAATGGCCATAAGAAGTTAGTGATTTCTTGGAAATGCTGCCCAGCTGAATAAATTTCATGAATGAGATCTTCCAGGCAAATGACATCACACTTTCCTGGGTAAAGAAGAGCATATGTAAATAAAATCCTTCTGCACCTTACTACATACTACCTCCACATTTCCACACAAATCTTCCCTTGCCAGCTCCCATTTCCCTCTTTCAATGAGAAGCAGATTCTCACAGATCATAACACAAACCATTTAAGTTACAGCTCCCAACCTTCCCTCAGTTCACTGCCCTTAAGGTCCTTTTTCTCACCTAGATGCTCCTCTATCAGAGTGTTGTCTGTCAGAGGGACCCTCTTCCTGTTGATCTTTGCTTGACCTCGTTTCAGGATGAGCTCTCGTACAGATTTCAGATTGGGATGTCTGTATCATAAAAAACAGCTGATTAACAGTGCAGCACTGAGTTAGCCAAGGGACTCTTCTATCTTACCTTATGCGCACAGAATAAGCAGCAGTAGTATTTCAAGCACATTTAGGCTGTGTCTATGCAGGCACAAATCTTCGAAACAGCCATATTTCAAGATTACTAATGAGGCGCTGTATTGAATATTCAGCACCTCATTTGCATTCGGACGCTTCCAGCTGCTTGTGAAAGTGTGCAGCTACACGGGGCTCCTTTTCGAAAAGGCCCTCAGTGTAGCCTATCAGTGATCGGAATAAGGGGATTTCGAAAGGTGAGGGCCTTTTCGAAAAGGAGCCCCACGTAGCTGCGCCGAGCTGCACGCTTTCGAAGCGCCACAGCCAGATGCGTCCTAATGCTAATGAGGCGCTGAATATTCAATTCAGCCCCTCATTAGCAATCTTCGAAATACGGCTATTTTGAAGATTTGTGCCCATGTAGACACAGCCTTAGAGAAAAACATACCAACACAATTTTTAGGTATCAAGACACCATAGTTGTGAACTATGATGAAAAGAAAGCCAACTAATGATTTTGTCGTATTGTAGTATCCAGAGGAAGATGACAAGAAAGCCACTATGAATAATATTTATAGCTTACCACTGTATTATGAAATCAAAGTACTCACCCCCATGCTACATAAGGATCCACAATGCGCAGCATCTTCATGGAGGCTGGAGTCAGCTTAATGAATGTGCCACTGAAAATCTTCCTCAATCGCAGCATCTCTATTACTCTCCGCACCCTTAGACTCACCCCTTTAATCCTGAAGAAGAGACACTACATTGATAACTGTACTCCTCTCACCCAGGCATGACCCCATGATCACTTCTCGGCAATTTTCACTGTAGGAAGCATAGATCAGTAAATGAACCCAGGCAATTACAGAGCTAACCAAAGAAAAGAAGGATATGGTATAAAAAGTTCCTTACTCTGCAATCCGCACAACAAAGGCCAGTTTGTGTCCCTGAGGTAGAACCATTTGCCCAGGTTTCTGTTCTAGGCGCTTCAGCCGGACCTCATCTCTATGTTTGCGCCGTGAGTCTCGAACAAATGTTTCAATACGTTTGAATTGTATCTGCTTCCCTTTCTGGTGCTAAGTACAGAAAAACGAGAGATAAACCTTAACAGAATGTGTATGAAAGACACGTGATGTCAAAGGAAGAAAGTGAGATTTAGGGTCTGACCGAAAAAACTGTGAAGAGCACAAGGCCAAACTCGAGACAATGCTCCAGGGTTGTGTGGAAAAAGACAGACTTCAGCTGTTAGCTTCAATACATGAGAGACTGCCTACTGAACCTCTTAGCTGCGCAAGTTACGAAAAAGCAGAAAAAGAGAAAAGCAGAGCAAATACCCTAACAATCTATTAGCAATGCAGGTAGCTGTGAGTGAGAAACTAAATGGAGCCCTGTCTAACCAAAAGCGAACAGGGTTCCAAAGTTAAATATATTACAAGACCAATGCATAGAAAGCCATAGCAACATCCTTCATACACGTCTTAAATTATGGTAAATGACTAAACCTAGACAAAATTTTTCATCCAAAAACCTTTTTCACTGAAAAATACATTTTTGAATTTTTTCCAGATTTTGGAAAGCTATTTTACTCAAAAGAAAAAGGTTGGAACTGTCCAAACGCTTGGTTTTGATCTTGGGGACCAGTTCACACACCAAAATGAAAAAGGCAGGTGTGATGGTCTCTCTCAACGTTATTAATCAGTTTATAAATGTGAATACATTTATATAAAAACTAATATATTTCAACATTTTTAATGAGACTGATGAGCCTCACACACAGCAGCCAAACATGCTACACCCCTCCTTATGAAATTTCATGTCATTCCCTGGAAGGGGGCCACCTCCCAGTTTGCTCACCCCTGCTCTAATCAATCAATCACTCATTCTCTCGCCCACTGACTAATTTTTTCATATAAAATAGAAGAGCAGCAGCAACCAAAGAAACAGAGACCCACTCCAGAATACTGCTGTAGATTAGAGCATTCATCTGAGAGGAGAGAGACCTGGAGTTCAATTCCCTGACCTGATTCAGACAGATTGAGCTACTAACCCTGGATTCCCCACACGCTGGGTAAGTGCTCTAACCTACTGACCAAGGAGGTGGAGAGAGAGGACTAACATTACTTTCTCTTCCTCTATTCTTCCTGGAGAAAGTGTTGTTTAGGCATCTAACCCCAGGACAGAGGTCATACTTGTGACTCCTGAGCAGATGTGCCAATTCAGTGGTTTGAGCAGTGGCCTGCTAAACCCAGAGTTGAGCATTCATGCCTTGAGGAGGCCATTTAGGGGTCTGGGGCAAACAGATTTTGAAAAAAAAAAAAACTGTCAGGGATGGTGCTTGGTCCTGCCAAAAGGGCAGGGGACTGGACTTGATGACCTGCAAAGGTCCCTTCCAGCTCTATGAAATGTGTATCTCCTTGTATCTGTATCTAAATTTGGACCAAATGGAGATGCTTAAGTCCCTCTGAAGGGTGGGGCTTCACAATGCAACCTGTGCCTACTTCTTATGGTCTGCAGAGAGCTCTCTAGTCCATAAACTGTAATGTAGGCCCCCAGCCCTTCTTTATCCAAGATAGTCAGGCTTTTCACTGGCAATTCAGCTTGGTGTTACAAAGAGGTAAACTACAAATACACACAACAACACCGTCCCCAGCTCCCTTACATCAATCTCATACCCCGGCAACTAGACACTGTGCTTCCTCCCACGACTATCCCCTCCATAGCAACCCCGCCCCGACATTCACACTGCAGAACTGCACAGAGAGCCCTTCCCCAGCAGCATCCCGCAAAGTGCTCCCCAACCTCCCCTGGTGTCGCTCTTGCAGCCGCCGCAGACTTTGCTTTAGGAACCTCGAACTCCGGGACTCTTGGCTGCGGCAGGAGCAAAGAAGCAGCTCCCTTGGGCAGCCTGGGCCGGGGGCGCGCGGGTGGGTGGCTGCAAGTCACAGGGCTCGTACCTTCCTCTTGTCCAACAGCGCCTGCTTTGCCTGGGTGGCCTTGAGGGCCTGGTACGCCTTCCTCTTCTTCAGCAAGTTCTCCGGCACCAGCGGGATCTTCCGTTGGGGCCTGGCGCAACCGGAGACGGGAAGCGAGACGCGTCAGGCCCCCGCAGTTCTACCCACCAGGCAGGAGTCCGGCTCAGTGACTCCTCAAAGGCCCCCACCCCGCTGCGCTTGCAAGGGCCATGGGCGCAGCCCGCGCTCAGCGCCGGGCAAGTACGGGACCCACCACACCACGCGCACGTGCGTCCTCTCCCCGCCCAACGGCAAACAGACCCCCCCCCCCCCGGCAGCTCCCGCCTCACCGGCGCCTTCTCAGGAGCGCCCCGGACCCCGCCCCACATCGGAACACGAACCCCCCCGCTACCTCCTCCATCCCATCAACCACTCACTCCGGTTCTGCCATGTTGCCTTCCCTGTGGGCCACGGACGGGAGTTCTTTCATTGCGCATGCGCCTCCCCTGCTACGCGAACTCCCTATCACTGCGCATGCGTTCGGCCAGTACCACCAGCCTCTCTGTCTCCCTGCAACCCGACACTTTCTATGGTTTTGCTCCCAGGCCTGGAGGACTTCCCTCTCTATGGTTCGGGACTTGGGGCGGGGCTGCTGTAGGTTGAAGGTGGGAGAGGAGTTGCGTGTTGGTCTGCGGCTGCATCTCGGCGTGGGAGAGAGGCGCTGTCAGCGTCACGCGCTGGGTACGTGTAACATGAATCTAAAGTTAGGTTTAACTATGGTTCATATGGATCTGAAGAAGTGGGTCTGTCCCATGAAAGCTCATCACCTAATAAATCATTTTGTCTTTAAAGTCTTCCATTCTGTTGCTTTGTTTTGTTGGAGTACAGAGTAACAGGGCTACTTCTCTGTTACTGTGTTACGCTTAAAGTCGTTATCTGCCCTCGTGAGTGCTGGGTTAAACCCTGAGCGTTGGTGACTGCCTGTGTGGGAGAAGGTGCAGCCCCCCAAAGAAAAAATACTCCTCTCACATGCCTAGAACCTTGGTCCTTCCAGGCAGCAGTTCCTCCTTCAGCTGCTGCACATCCCTGCCTCCTGCTCAGCAGGAATAGGAGGAGCCAGGAGGGAAAAGTCCTGGGGGATGGGGAAGGCACTTGAAGTGGTGCAAACCCCAAGCATTCCAATAGGATGTCAGCCCCCTCAAAAACCACATCATTGGTTTACAAATCATTTTAACAATATTTTTTATTTTCATTTTTTTTCTGTTTTGAAGGCTTTAAGATTCACTTAGGTGATATTTTCAACAAAGGCTAGAAACTGAATTTAAAAAAAACCCTTGAGATTCTTACCTAATTGTGTGTTTCCAGCAGCTGGGTCTTTAAGAAAAGCCCACAAATATTGTGAGATTTGCAATATGTTCAAAAGAAGTGGCAGCATTGGGAGCAGTCAGAGAAGTATGGTTTCTGAGAGGAGTACGGGAAGTGCTTTTGGGAATCACTAGGCCCTATGGTTAGAACCATACAGTCTCATTAGCTGGAGTTCCTATCTGTGTCAGACATGGGATGCCCAGAACACTACCAGGATCTACCAGCCAGGTTTGGTACTCCACCATGATGGTGATGCCACAAGAGAGTGATGCTTACACCTGGAATAATGTAACAATTATATTGTCAGGGCAGACATTATAGAGAATCATAGAACGCTAGAACTGGAAGGGACCTCGAGAGGACACTGAGCCCAGTCCCCTGCCCTCACAGCAGGACCAACCACTGTCTAGACCATCCCCCGTAGATGTCTATCTAACCTGCTCTTAAATATCTCCAGCGATGAAGATTCCACAACCTCCCTAGGAAATTTATTCCAGTGTTTAACCACCCTGACAGTTAGGAAGTATTTCCTGATGTCCAACCTAAACCTGCCTTGCTTCCGTTTGAGCCATCAAATCACAGAATCGTAGAACCATAGGGCTGGAAGGGACCTCAGGAGGTCATCTAGTCCAGCCCCCTCCTTCAAGCAGGATCAACCCCAACTAAGAACAGTAATTGCTTCAGGTATGTCTTGAATATTTTGGGGAACCAGTATTCCTAAATATTTCATAGATGAGAATTGCAGTTGAAAGTCCCAATTTGAGAAAAGACCTTTGTGACCATGTTTGTTGCTGCTTAATATTCTTAATTTAGCAATTTCATAACCTGAGAAAGGTCCAAAATTGTTAATAATGGTTAGAAGGTTTAAAATGGTGACCTCAGGCTTAAACACTAATTCAGAAGTTTCATCCACATTGAACATAATTTTGTGCTCTATTTCCACCCCATTGATAGCCTGGATAAGTTGATTTACTCGAATAAAAATGGCTAAATGTTCTAGAGCTAAATCAAGCAGAAGAGGAGAGAGAGGGCAGCCTCACATCAAACATCTCTGTAATGGAAATGGGGCAGAAATAATACCATTAGTAACTACTGTGGAAGTCTGGTAAGAGTATAAAGGCTTAATCTGAGCAATAAACCGGTTACTTAATACAAATTTTGCTAGCACATGAAAAAGATAGTCCAAGGCTGCATGGTCACAGGCCTTTTTGGCATCTGAAGAAATGATGGCTATGGAGTCTTTAAACTCTCCTGAAGTGACAATATGAATCAATTAACACAAATGAGCTAAGCCACATGTGTTACAAAGGAAGCCTACCTGATTTATGTGTATTGCTTGAGAGAACTTTGCCCAATTGCGCAGCAAGAGCTTTTGCTAAAATCTTATTGATAAAATTGACACAAAAAATTGGATTGTAATTGTTACATAATGTAAGGTCTTCAAAGGTTTAGGAATAGCTAAACCTATCTATTGTTTTAGTATAGGCAGGAGAGTTTGCTCATTCTTGGCTTCACTGAACTTATTTAATAATCTAGGTGTTAAAATTTCAGGGAACTTCTCGTAAAATTTATCTGGGAACCCATCTGCATGATTTCTGAGAATCAAAAATCTTGGCTGAGACAATCCACTAAAATGTTATCTAGGCAATCTTTACTAAATCCTTTTTGGCAAAAATAGTTTTGAATAAAACTGTTTACATTGTTTATTAATTGTGCTGTACACAATTTATTGTTACCATATTGAATAAAGAAATTTTATTTCAGTTAGCCTTTTGCTTAAGCCTGTATGCTAACAACTAGTCAACTCTTTCACCGGATTCCCAATAGTTTTACTTCAAACAAAAGAAAACAGACTTAGACTTTTGGGACAGAATTTTGATTATTTCATATTTTAGCTTGATGAGAGTTTGAGCTTGGGTGTGGAGGAGGCAATGCACAGACTACATCAAAGGTGTTACTTTCCTTAGCAAGGGAGTCAATTCTGCATTCTCCACCTTTCCTTTTAAAAGTTACATAAGAGACTATATGGCCTCTGATGAAGGCTGTAAAGGCTTTCTAAAGTGCGGAAGCAGATGAAATAGTGGAGGGCATTTGTTTTCAATACAAGTTCTAACTCCTGCCAGACAGAGTGTACAAATGATGCATTAAATAGCAGAGAGGTATATAATCTCCTCATTAGTTAAGGGTGCATGCCATTGAGGCCTAAAAGACATAGGTATAGGAACATGGTCAGATATAACAAGAATACTAATGCCACAATCAGAAACGGAATTGATCAAGTCTTGTGACATTAAAAAATAGCCCAGTCTTGAGTATGTCGAATGAGCTGCAGAAAAAAAATGTACTATTGTCCCTAGTCGTAGTATTATTCAATTTCCACACATTTTGTAAACCTAAATCAGCCATGTATATCACATATGAAGTATGTGACAAATATGTGTATTTTGTATAGGTACACAAGATTTGTCAAGAACTTGGTCCACAGTTTTGCAAGATTGGCAAAGGTGTTTACAGAATTGCCAATTTCGGCCAGCAGGACAGTAAATCTACTCTCAGAATGTAAACGTTCAACTTTTAGTGTTGAATAACAACACTTTGCATTTCAGAATTAAAGCAGCTAGAACTGAGAGGCCCACCCTTTCTCCATTTTGTTTACAAGCTTCAAGTTATGTTAGCTGTGTCCCCCTGAGCATGACAATGTCAACATTCTCTTTATGCAGCACTGACTGGGCTTTTTTCTTATTTAAAATTTAAATAGGTCTACTAAAACCCTTTGTATTCCAGGAGACACATCATGATCAGAACCATCACCGTTAAAATATAGTGGGATGAAATATAGTGGTTTTGTGTACACTCCTGCTGGACAGAGTGTACAAATACAGTATCAAATAGCAGAGAGGTATTTAATCTCCACATTAGTTAGGGATGCATGCCTTTAAGGCCTAAAAGACACATGTACAGGAGCATGATCAGATACAAGAATACTAACCCCACAATCAGAAATGGAATTGATCAAGTCTTGTGACACTAAAAAATAATCCAGGTCTTGAATATGTTGAATGAGCTGTGCATATCTATTGGAGTGGGAAGGGAATTCCCAGCATGGGAGGGCAACAGGACGAGGACAGATAAAGGAATTAAATAAGTGGGAACAAAACAGAAAAGATATCAGAGAGTACATAGAGGCAAAAAGAAGAATCTGTTTAAAAGGCCCAAAAATTTATACTTGACACCCAAAATGAGTGTCCAGACTAAGAAAAACTTAGAAAACATTCCACCCTCAGACACAACAAATATATAATCACTCATTACCAATAGAAGCTTGATACATTAGTCTATAAGCAAGCACTATCTCATAAAGCCTTATGATGGTGGGAGGCAAGGGGGGCACTCCAAGAATTTGGTAAGTGGCTGCACTCATCTATGATATAAATGGAGGAGGTGTGGGGTCTGAGCAGGAGGTTGGGTGTAGAAGGGAGCTTGGAGCAGGGGAACAGGGTCCAGGAGGGGGTGCAGCATCTGGGAGGGAGTTTGGGTGAAGGAGGGTGTTGTGACCTGGGGCAGGAGGAGGAGGAGGAGGGTGCAGTCGTTTGGATTGTGACCTGGGACAGGGGGTTGGAGTGCAGAGTCTGTGAGGGATATGGGTGCAGGAAAGGATTCTGATCAGGAGATGGGGTCCAGGAGGGGGTTTTAACCTAGGGAGTGGTGCAGGAGGGGGTGCAAGAATGTAGTGGGGGGTGCAATGCACAAAGCACATCTCTCAGGAGTTTGTGGCGCACAAACTGCTGCTTTGTGGGGATGCGGAAGGTTGGGACCCTTCCTGAGGCTGCTGCTGGGCCACAAGACTGTATAGCAGGATGGGTTCAGCAGTTTGGTGGGCTGGATGCAGCCCGCTGGCCGTATTTTGTCCAGCCCTGTACTGAAGCAATGATAAGAATTATATATACTTACTAATCATTTGGGTTTACGTTGATGCTCCTTACCCATGAAATAAGGCAATTGGAAGTAAATTGATCGTTTAACACTAATAAGGGGAGGGGGGAGGAACTAATATGAACTAGCACCCATTATAGAGAAACCATATCAGATCTCAGAAAGCAAAATGTAAGTTCCACACAAGGGGATTGTTCTCTAGGCATCTCCTCTTACAAAGGAAGGGTTTCAGATTTTTAAGGCAAATTTCTTTAAGGCCTTTTGAAGAGAACTGAATGATTTTATAGTCTCACAATTTTTAATACCGAATGTGACTGGATTTTATTAAAAAGTGCATCAAGTACATCTTCCTGGTCAATTGTTTTGCTTGGTTAAAAGTTGCCTTTATTGCAAAAAAACATCACAAGCATAATCTTGAATGAGCAGTATTATCATTGCTTGTTCTCTCATTATGCTCCAGCTGCATCCAATCAAAGCACTGCTGTGGGAGCCACCCTACAAATGCTAGATTCCCAAGCACAGCCAGCAAAATGACCCTATTCTGGGAGACTGTATTGGTTATGACAATTTTGCAGTCCACTGAGATGAAGGAGGGCTGCTCATGCAGCCCACTCACTAACTTAGGTTGTTCCTTTGCTGTTCTAGATCAATTAACCTGGTCTTAACAGACTTGATATAATTACAGTTCTCCCTAAACTATCATCTATCGTCTTTGAAATCATCGTCCTCTTCACAAACGCTGTGTTCTGCTTCACTCATCCCTCTGGACTGAGCCTGCAGAATGCTCTGCTTCTCAGTCAGGGTGGCGTATAGAATTCAAAGTACAGATACAATTTCAACAGTATCTGTGACAATCGGTTATGTTACAGCCATTGGGGCATTCCATCAGACTCAGGCACCATTTTGTTTGTAAACGTGATGCAGAGCTAGAGGATATACCATGGATTTGGGAAGTTGGGATCAATATTTCTTAGGGTTGGATGGTGGGTTTTAGGGGACAATGTTTGGGGATTCCCTATAGGCCACTTTACAGCTCAAGCAACCTAAATCCACCAGGCCCTTGCCCATAAGGGAGGAAGCCACCAGAAACAACTTTCCCCCAAGAAAACCTGAAATCTAGTTAATTTTCCTTATCTGGTTACAAATACAACTTGGATGCCAAAAGGAAGACTAACTGATCAATCACCTTCAGACACCAAATGAATAAACCACTATTTTTTGCCATAGGAAAATAAGTACTAGAGTACTAACAGACTTTGTATGTTTTGTTCCCTTAAATTACAGGGCAAATTAATCTCAGCTGTAATCTCTGCTAAAGTCAATAAACTAACACTAGGGACAAATATTGCCCATTTATTCTTAACAAATTAAAATGATGCAATTTTAGGGTCAATGTCAACACTGTGATCAATAATTCCAACTGCTATTGACTTAACAGGTGGTTATGCCTGGTCACACCAATAATTCACATTTACTTCACTATTGAAACACAACCTGAGAGATGCTTTTTAGCAAAGTGTTAAAATAATTCTCTGTGGTTGATCTTGGATTCAAATAAATCTAGAACTAGATTTTTATTTTCTGCACATGTGAAAGATGTGGACATTCTTTTGGTATGCATTCATTCTGATATTGAGGTATGCAGTTGTAGCCAGACAGAACCCTCTACTCCATCTTGTCTCTCCTGGGTGCTTCAGAGCACCAAAGGGTTAAAAGAAACAGCTCAGCCCTGGAATGCCCGAGAATGCAAATGTGCTTATTTTGGGCACAGTCTTTTTGATGCTCCGGAGCAAAGACAATGGGCTAATAAACAGGCGGGCCTCGGACTGCCCTTAGCTAAGTACCATCAATTGATTCGCCTACACCAATGTCCCAGACGGAGGAAAAATCTCCGGCCCATAAAGAAAGAATTCCCTAAAATTATCTCCACCCCACAGGTGTGAACCAGCCTTGTGAGAGCTAGTGTCTCGAGACGAGTTAATTCAATTGGCATCTTTTGAGATAAGGAAGAGCGTACGTGACCCAATGGGTATAAAGTAAGGGTCCGGTAGACCCTCTAACTGAGCTCCAATTACCTCTACCTGCCGGTCAGGAGGGTCTTTGCCTCCCGAGGTCCTAAGGGCGCCCATTTCCTTGTTATTATTGCTTCTCCCCAATGGATTGAGTGAAAACACTGGCCACGCCACGTTGGTAATGCAGGGGAGAGAATAAGACCTGTTAAGTGTATTGCTTTCCTTTTGTTTTCTTTGTGCACATTCAATAATAGATCTATGAATAGTTACATCCTAGCTATTAGCAACTAAAGAACAAAATGTTAACCTTGTAATCTTTATAACAAAGTATAAATCTTGTAAGCTTGCAACAAAGTATATATATATCTTGTAATCTTGTAACCATAAGAGTTAAGTCTCCTTAGTCAATAAATAAGTAACTGGTTAAACTGTAAGCTGACTCTCCCTGTTACTGTGCAAGCTGAACACAAAACAAAGAACCCAGCTGCTTTTCAGCTGCAATTAGCCTGGTCATTCGGGAGAGCGTGCTGAGAGCTGAGTGCTGAGTCGTGCTGCCTCCACGGAGCAGACTCTCTGGGGCACCCGTCAGCCACCCTGGCTGCCCACTGCAAAGGGACTTTCTCATCCTAGCAGGTAAAGACTCGGGTGTGGGAAGCTCTCAGTGCAACCGTTGGGGCACCCGTCAGCCTGTCCTGGCTGCCCACTGCAAAGGGACTTTCCCTGTCCTAGCAGTTAAAGACTTGGGTGTTAGGACCTTGGGGCATCCATCAGCCTGCCCGGGCTGCCCGCTGCAAAGGGACTGTCTGTCCTAGCAGTTAAAGACTCAGATGAAAATAAGGGCATAGGTGGTAGCTCACCCGACCATCGGCTAACAGCAGTATATAGCCATATGTGCAAAATCAAAGTCTGATTCTGTTGCAGACCATGAGCACTGAGGGTTCCCAGCATCTCACCGAATGCATTCAGCACCTTACAGGCTTGAATCCTCATTGGCATGTTTCCCTGTTACAGTTACACTACAGTGATCTGGGAACAGAAGTCACTCTCGGAAGAGATTTCTCAACAAAACTATTGCTGACAAAGTTCATCCACACACAAAAGCCAACTGGAAGGGCACTCCACTCTGTCTACAAAGCAGCCAGACTGCCTGGCTGCTCTCTTGACAACCCAGGCACCCGGAAGCACAGCAGACAGGGCTGCCATTGTTCTGGATGCCCTGTCTGTCGAGAGAAGACCCCCGCAGAGCCTTCACACATTTTTTTGTCAACAGAATCTGTTGACAGCAGCATTATGCCTCATGGCTGAGAAGTAGAACGCTGCCAGTGAAAGTGCTGAGTTTTATCCACAAACTGTTGACAAAACGTATTTTGTGTGTGGATGTTCCACTAGTTTTGTCAACAAAATTGGGGTTTTGTTGGCAAAACTTGATGGCGTAATCATAGCCCTTATGAATAAAGACTATTAATGCCACCTAAGAATGTGCCCAGTGATTTCCTACATTTTATTATAGGTTCTTCCAAAGCACAGGCTGTCTATGTTCTCTGTGTTTTAGAGTCCACCTGTTTACAAACAATCAGAAAGTATATTTTCAAACTCTCCCTTTGCAGTCTGGCTATCACATGATCTTTGTCATGTAATTATAGCAATTTCCACATACACATACTATAACAATATAAAGTTAGAGCCAACTCCTAGGCTATGTCTACAGTAGAGGGTTTTGTCAACAAAATGCCTGAGGAATGTACAGATTCCCAAGGCATTCTGTTGAGAGCAAATCAACAGAATAGAGCACTTTTGTCAACATTGTTCTGCCATTCCCCCATGAGGCAGAATGCCTCTGTCGACAAAAAGCTAATCTGGAAATTCCGGGGAGCCCTCTGTCAACAGACTAGGCTTCTGGGACAGTGGGCAGCTGTGTCTGCTATATTTCTGTTGAGAGAGTGGCCAGGCAGTCCAGCCGCTCCCTGTTGACAGAAAGGATTGCTTTTGCGATCCACTTAGCAGTCTGGCCGCAATCTGTCGACTGAAGTTTTGTCAGAAGATCTCTTCTGACAGTAACTTTTGTCAACAGATCATTCTCTAGTAGACATAGCCCTAGAGCTGCTGAAATCAATGAGAGTTTTGCCAGTGACTTTAGTGGGCCTAGCATTTATGTATAAATCAATAAAATGGGGTTAAAAAATAAGAACAATTAGATATATAAATGTCTTATGGGCAATTGCCAGCCAGGATATCCTTATTGATTGTATTGTCCTAATTGTTTCAGAAGGTTGTATATTCAGCATGGGACAGGAGACATTAGAGAGCATGTTATGAAAACTTAATTTAAGTTTAAGCAGAGCTAAACTGATGGAACACATTATTCATCAGAATATGACATATACTTTAGTCTCAGGCCAAAATTTTGCTTCAACGGTTTAAAATAACAGATTTACTGGCAGGAGTACAAATTTACACAGTTACATAAAAGATCTTGGTCTATGGATGGGTTTAAAACATCTGTAATTTCAGTCACAGGATTTATGCCTTTGGACAAAATAGTTTTATAATATAACTATATGCAACTCAAGTGATGATGAAGCAGGAAAAAAATACACCTAGTTAAACCACAGAATCTGTCGCTGTTTGTGTTATATCCGGCAGGCATTATGTTAGTTATTATTAATTCTTATTATATTTGGTTAGTATTTTAAACATTCCACTTAGCTGACCTACTTTTTAAGTTCATGACTGCCTGCCTGTATGTTTCTGCTCAGATTAGCTGAAAAAAAAGGCATCTACTCTGTTATTTAATGCCTGTTTTGGAATTCATTTGCTCTCCATCTGAATCATTCTCATTTGCTTGGAACTGAATACTATAACTGTATCTTTTGTTGTGTCTTCCTCTCCCCTGATAGCTTGTTCCCAAAAGAAACCCTGGCATCCAGTTAATTTTGCTTATCTGATTTCAAATTAAAACAATGTTTTCAGTGATGGAGTGACACATCTTTGAATAACTTGTATTGGATAGTTGAAGAATCATTTTGGCTTGAGCAAATACAGTATGTAAGTTTATACATATATAACTTTTTAAGTAATATGACTGTGTTCACACTGCCTGCGTTGTAACATCTAGTATAAAATAAGTTACTGTAACATTTAGCAGACCAAGTGTAAAGGGCTGTGATAGGTCAGAAACATGTGGAGTGAGCCAAAAATTAGAGGCAGGGGGTTAGAAACCATTCATAACCATGTCTTCAAAACTTTCTTAACCCAAATGTTATGTTTTTGAACCATATTAAAATTCAAGGCCAATATTTTAAGTGTGGGTGTCTGGATCCTCTTCCAAGATGTCGACTTTCCTCATTCCCATTGTTTTCATCTGGAACTAAGGACACATATTAGCTGTCAGGATTGGGCCCAATATTTCTACAAGGGACACTAAGTAGCCTCAGTCTATAACTACTCCCACTTCCACTTTTCTTAAAAATGTGTCACATCTCCCTTTCCCCACTGCTCACATCACAGTAAAGTTGCTTAAAAATTTTCTTTTCTTTCCAGAATGCACACTGGAGTTACAGCTGGCTGACCTGACCAGTCTACGGCTGCAGTGTTACACAAGAATGAGAACGTAAATTCCATGCTACTTTGTTAAAAGTGGCTTTTTGGTTGTACTTTCAACAGGGTAACAAAAGCGATTATATTTCACTCAGGAACACCCGCCATTCTGAAGATAAATGTGATCTTTAGTTAACTGGGTGCGCAAAGTGAAGGGGTGGGCTTCCTCGGGGGGGGGAAATTTCATAAGGGGGGTGCAGCACTGTCAGCTGCTGGGTCTCAGGCTCATCCATCTCGTTACAAGTGCTGAAATATGTTACTGTTTTTATATACAGTACAGTCTCAGAGGACGCAAAACCAGAGTACATGACCCCACTCTTACATGGCTGACCCCAATTCCTACAGTAAACCCTGGAAATGCACAATTTTCAGTTGCACTTAACTTGCTCCCCCTCGGCCCTAGCTCAACCCCCCCCCCGGCTCAGTCACCCCCCCAGCTCTGCTCACCACCCACGCACAGCTCCTACTCACCCTCCACCCCTGCCTCTGGCTCTAGCTCACCACCCCTCAGGCACAACTCTAGCTCAATCTCCCCAGCCCTGGTCCAACCCCCCTGCTGGCTCACCCCTCCCGTGCACACCTGGCTCCGGCTCTGGCTCACCATCCCGCATGCGTGGCTCCAGCTCAACCCCGCCCCAGCCCTTGTTCAAACCCCTCACGCACGGCCCCGGCTCAACTCTCCGCACACGGCTCTGGTTCAAGTCACCCCCCATGTGTGGCTCCAGTTCAAACCTCCCCCCCCCAGTTCAACCCCCCGCGCATGGCTCTGGTTCAAGCCCCTCCCCCACACATGGCCCTGGTTCAACCCTCCCACATGCTCCGGTTCAAACCCCCCGCAGGCTGGCTCACCATCCTCATGCACAGATCTGGCTCAACTCCACCCCTCGCCCCCATGCAGCTGTAAACCACCCCAGGCTTCAGGGCCCCAACCCACCACCAGGCTTAACGCTCCCCAACTGCTCCCCCAGCCCAGGACTTACCTTTCTGCTGCTTCCCTGGCTGCAGAACATGTGCCCCGCTGGGGAAAAAGCTGGACCCCCACTTACAAGAAATCCACCTGACACAAGGGTACGTGGAACAGAACCCTCCCATAACTTGAGGGTCTACTGTATGTGCATTCACATTTATATACCGATTAATAATGTTTTTATGTTCTACACACTTATTTTCCTACACATGCCAAAAGGTTGGTTGGTTGTGTGTTATATGAATGTAACCAAAACTTCTGTCGGTTTGGATTACATTAAACAGGTTGGTGGGGGCCCTGCTCATTGCAGAGACATAAAAAGTTTGCTCACCTCTGACATAGCTGGAAAAGGGTCCATATCCAGTCCCAGTTCTGTGAGTCATCCAGCCACACGGGAACTAGTGTTGAGTGTGATGGGGGGTGTGGGGGATGAAGGGGAAAAATGCTACTGACAAAGTTGTTAATTGAGCTTTTGTTACTTTGAATAAACACAGTCAGTTGCTTTTGAGACAGAATTCCTGATGAATTTTTCTATTCTAGTAAAGTAGGGGTGAGCAACCTTTTTATGGTAGGCCCCAGTTTTAGTCCCTGCAATTAGCAGGGCCCCCACAACCTGTGTAATGTGACAGACATTTTTCATTATGTTCATATGAAAAAAAACAACCCTTTTGGCATGTAGTCTGTAGAATGTAAAACTTTATTAATCTGCATATAAATGTGAATACACAGACATAAAAACATATTTCAACATTTTTAATGAGGCAGATGAGCCTGAAACCCAGCAGCCCATCATGCTGCCCCCCTTATGAAATTTTATGCCCCCTGAGGAGGCCCACCCCCACACACTTTAAGCACCCCTGCTTCAGAGCATTGTTCTCACTAACACTACTGCCTTGTGCCCACCACAGAGACAGCAGCAGCACTAGAGAAAACAATCCTCATTAGTGGTCAAAGTCAGTAGGGAGACTGGTGATTGGCACAGCAGTCTTGGAATTAATTAAGTCAGTTCTATATACTGTACAGTCCTCATCACGGAGGTCACTCTCTGCAAGGCTGAATGTTGGCAGGGAGCTAATTAGAGCTGAAGGAGACAGACATGTTGAGTAGTCAGAGCATCAAAGGGCAAATCTTCTCTGAATCTTTTTTTCTTTAAAAATGATTAATCCATGCCTGTGTGTGTGACTTCAAATGTCTCAGCTCAATTCCTGGCAAAGTGCTGATGCCATCACAAAAAGCAGCACAATAACTGGCATCCTTGTTGGCATTTGCATTGGAGAGGCCATCTGAGCCTGGAGGATGGACTACGATCTCATTGCTTTACTACTCTATTATCTTTACTAGATAAAAGGGACTTCACTTTCTTTAATCTTCTTTCTTTCACATGGCAATAAATTTACTTCTGGAAAACATTATATTCAAAATAAAAAACAAAAAAGAAAACACATTAGTTCCACAGGGACCTATTGCAAGAATAAAGATAGCATGTGACACTAGGCCCTTTAAAACTATTTGTAAACTGATAAGAAAAAATGTATTCCCAGTGCTATTGAAGTGTCATCTCTTTCTGTGATAAAATGATGCAGGAACCCAACTGATGTTAGAACATTAAATCATTTAAATGATGTCCTCTTTTGTGGGAAATGCAGATGGACAGAGAGATACTAGAGATTGAAAAGAAAGGGTAGAAAGATCATCGGAAACATTTTCAGGCATAGAAAAGACTAAGGAAAATTAGTTGCCTATGTAAATGACAGGTTTGTATTATTTCCACTTATAGAATCATAGAACACTAGGACTGGAAGGGACCTTGAGAGGCCATCGAGTCCCGCCCCCTGCCCCAATGGCAGGACCAAGTACTATCTAAACCAGCCCTGATAGACATCTATCTAACCTGTTCTTAAATATCTCCAGCGATGGAGATTCCACAACCTCCCTTGGCAATTTATTCCACTGTTTGACCACCCTGACAGTTAGGAACTTTTTCCTAATATCCAACCTAAACCTCTCTTGCTGCAGTTTAAGTCCATTGCCTCTTCTTCTATCCTCAGAGGCCAAGAAGAACAAGTTTTCTCCTTCCTCCTTATGACACCCTTTTAGATACCTGAAAACCTCTATCATGTCTCCCCTCAATCTCCTCTTTTCCAAACTAAACAAGCCCAATTCTTTCAACCTTTCTTCATAGGTCACATTCCCTAGACCTTTAATCATTCTTGTCGCTCTTCTCTGGACCCTCTCTAGTTTCTCCACATCTTTTTTGAACTGCGGTGCCCAGAACTGGACACAATACTCCAGCTGAGGCCTAACCAGCACAGAGTAGAGTGGAAGAATGACTTCTCGTGTCTTGTTCACAACACACCTGTTAATGCGTCCCAGAATCATGTTTGCTTTTTTTGCAACAGCATCACACTGTTGACTCATATTTAGCTTGTGGTCCACTATAATCCCTAGATCCCTTTCTGCTGCAGTTGTTCCTAGACAGTCTTTCCCCATTCTGTACGTGAAACTGATTGTTCCTTCCTAAGTGGAGCACTTTGCATTTGTCCTTATTAAGCTTCATCCTGTTTACTTCAGACCATTTCTCCAATTTATCCAGATCATTTTGAATTATGACCCTATCCTCTAAAGCAGTTGGCATCATCTGCAAACTTAATAAGCGTACTTTCTATGCCAATATCTAAATCATTGATGAAGACATTTTACAGAACCGGTCCTAACACCCTAAACTGTCAGATACAGAAATTCCACACCATAGTTGTTTTCAATAAAGTACTGACTCTCCCTAGTGAAGGGCCTTCTTAGTCAAAACTAATACCTGTAAGAGAGGCAAGAAGTTTATGGCAGGGCAATAAAGATGGACTTAGATAAAATCAACTCTAGAGCTGCTGGTTAGAAAATTTGCAGAGGAAAGTTTTATTTTAAGGCTTTAGTCTGATTTGCAACGAAAATCTGTACATATATCTTGAGGGGTTTATTTTCTTTCAAAAGAGTTTTTACTTCAAAAGAAGTACTGAATGCCTTCAACTAGTGGGAATTAGGGATGTAGCATATATTTGAATATTGCTGAATAACTGAGGCTGGTGCGCTCCCCTAGGCCCATGGAAGAGGCAGCATTGAAAACAGGACACATTTAAGGAGGCAACATACTGAAAAGTGTATGATATTAACGGTTGGACCAGTGTACTGTAACAGATATGCTTTTTTCATGGAGACAGGAAAAGAATGACCCAAGGATGGCCTCCTCATGTTTGTAACTGGTGGCGTAAACAACTGCATGGAACAAACTCAGTCCTGTATGGGGAACTGAGGAGCAAGAGAGCCAAGAAAAAACTGAAAGTTTCATATCGAAATCAGGAAGAGGTCTTTAATCTCATTCCCAATACAAGGAGCCATATTCAAATTTTGAGGACACTACATGCATATGGGATACATGAAATTTCTTCCATCTGAAAAGAATCATTTCAAAAGTATCGACATGAAACTATATATACCTAGTATTAGCCCTCCATCCTATTACAATTCAAACTTTCCCCTTCTCAGATATGCCACCGCAGTGTCACTTAACTTCAGACATGACATTTGTTATTATGCAGTACCTTTTGCATTCTATTTCCAAATGTTTTACAAACTGAGTGTAATACAGCTTATGCCATAATTAAATTGTTAGTCTTCAAAGTGCCACTGGACTCATTATTTTTGCTGAACTAGACTAACATGTCTGTCTCTGAAACCTGAGTGTAATACAGTTAGATCAGTGGTCCATGGAACCACTGGGGTCCAGAAACCATACATAACTCATGCCTACTGACAGTACGTGATCACAATCCGGTAATAGCTCGAGTCACACCACACCCTTCTTCCCCTCCCAGCTGCCCCCTTGTTGGAAAACAGCCAGACCCTTTGTGCAGTCCCCAGCTGTTCCTCTGCCTCTCCCAGAAGAATTAAAGCAGAAGACTCTCTATGCAACTTCTGGCTGTTACTCTGCTCCTGCTGCTGCCTCTTCCTGCCTACCTCAAGTGCTCTGCAGGGAGGTTGGCCTGGCTATACCATGTGACGGAGCAATCTAGGGGGTCATGTGACAGCATGCTCCCCCCCACCACATATTGCCCGTGGCACAGACTATGTCTAAAGTGTCCACAAACCATTGGTCTTTCCACAGAACAGTGTTCTACAACCAGTGGTCCCTGTAAGCTGAGAGCTTGGGTGGCCTCTCAGGAAACATTCAAATGCTGCCCAGCTGATTAGCCAAGTGCTCACAACACCTGCAGAAGACAGCATGTGTTTCTATTGGTGGTGCACATCCATGCATGCCTCAGTGCACATAAAATTTACTGCACACATGAATGGAAAAAAATTAGAGAGAAATTGTTTCCTACCTGTGGGGATCTGACAACTATGTCTAAGGCTTCCTAAGGGGCTTGCACCTCCATTTGGAATATTTTAGGAGTCTGCAAATGAAAAAAAGGTTGATAAGCACTGAGTTACAGAATTAAAGAAAATTAATAGGTGAAGGGAGCAAAAAGGAGGAAGAAATATGAGACAGAGAAAAAATGTGTTTTCAGCTGATCTAAGAAATGAGATGGCTGGTAACTGAGTAAGGAGACACAGGAAGGTTTAAGAGTCCTAGAAAAACAGCATAGTTAATAGCATTTTTATGCTAGTGAGAAGAACTGCAAAGGGAAAGAAAAGGAGGTTCTGATCCAGTAATAAGACAATGTAACAGAAAAGCAAGGTCTGTTCTCTGCTCTTGGAAAGAGAGAAAAGGCTGCAAATGATTTCCTAGGTTATAAAAGCAGAAAGGATGATTGAAATAATTGAATCTGACTTCCTGTGTAACACAGAGATTTGGACTTTCTCAATTAATTCCTGATTGAACTAGAGCACACCTTAGTAAGAGACAAGTGTTGATTTAAAAGTTGCTACTAAGCTGCCACAGGTCTTGCTAAATTACTCCAGGCACTAATTACCTTTGCACCTAATTTCTCATCTGAATTTGACAATTTTCTGTTTCTAGCTATTATATATTGTGGCTTTTTTCCCCCCTAAACTGAAGACTCATCTATTATCAAATTAGCCTGTGTAGGTACTTACAGAATGGGACCAAGCTACCATTTAACCTACCCTTCATTAAACTAAACAGATTGAGCTTGTTGAATCTTTCACTACAATCCTGTAGTCATTGTCGTGGCTCATTTATATCCAATTTATCACCATCCTTCTTGAATTGTGGCCATCCGGAACTGAACATATCATTTCAGTAGAAATTGCACCAATATCAAATACAAAGGTAGCAGGACCTCTATACTCCTGCTCAGGATTCTCCTCTTTATTCATCCAAGGAAATTAGCCCTTTGTCCTCAGCTCAAGTTCTTTTCAGAGTCATTGCTTCATAGGATAGAGCCCCTATCCTTTCAGTATCACCTAGTCCTTGAAATGACTTCATATTTCACTACATTAAAACATATGTTATTTGCTTGCACCTAAGTGATTAAGCTATCCAAATCAGACACCCCAACTTCCCCTCTAGCTGTTTTAACGCCCACTGTTAAAAAATACAATATTCAAAGTTTTATGTCCCCAGTTTTTAACCAGCTTACAGTTTGGTCAACATTCCCAATTGAAATTTCAACTGAAAATTTTGTCAAAAATTCCTGAAATGTTTTTGCTAATATTTTGTTTAATTTTTTCCACTGGTTCTATTTCAAGCTGATATGATCATTTTTTAGAGAAACTTAATTGTACAGAAGCTTTTGTGACCACAGACCTAGAACAAATTATTGCCTGGTCTTTTCAAATGTTTGCCTTCCTTATTTAGTAAAACTTGATTTCCTGTCACTCAGAGTTATTACTTATGTAAATTAAAATTAAACATTTTAAAGTTTTTTTTTTAAAAAAATATGGGCCTTAACCCACTAGATTCATATCTGTTCACAAAGTTCTGACATTTACAGCTAAAACAGTGTGGCATCTACTTAAAATCTTCCATCAGTGAGATAATTGTATGAAAAGATTTGTATATTCATGTAATTGCAAAGTCTTGAATAATGACCTGAAGTAGAAAAAAAGTTTTTAAATCATAGCAACAAGGATATATTATTTCCCTTTTCGTCATGTCTAATTTCTATGGTACATAGATGGTAATACAAATTTAACTCCAGCTTTCAAAAATAAAAAGGGGAAAAGCAGACAAATGAATTTGTGGTCTCTATAGATTTCCATGATTTCTTCGACTGCCATGGAGATGAAAAACTTCATTTTTCATTTGAAAAAGAAAAGAGTGATTGAATTTTGGTTGACATGTAAGATGCTGGCAGCAAAGTAGCTATCTTTCTCACACTTAATTGGGAATACTGCCTCCCACTAGATATTCTTTTTAATTGGAACTTCAAGTTATAAATGCAACTTAATATGCCATTTAGTTAACAGAAGAATGGTAATAAATAAATCTCCACATGAGCTATGCATAACAATAGCCGTGTCTACACGTGCACGCTACTTCGAAGTAGTGGCACTAACTTCGAAATAGCGCCCGTCACGGCCACACGTGTTGGGCGCTATTTCGATGTTAACATCGACGTTAAGTGGCGAGACATCGAAGCCGCTAACCCCATGAGGGGATAGGAATAGTGCCCTACTTCGACGTTCAACATCGAAGTAGGGACCGTGTAGTCGTTGCGCGTCCTGCAACATCGAAATTGCGGGGTCCTCCATGGCGGCCATCAGCTGAGGGGTTGAGAGATGCTCTTTCTCCAGCCCCTAAGGGGCTCTATGGTCACCATGTGCAGCAGCCCTTAGCCCAGGGCTTCTGGCTGCTGCAGCTGCAGCTGGGGATCCATGCTGCATGCACAGGGTCTGCAACCAGTTGTTGGCTCTGTGGATCTTGTGTTGTTTAATGCAACTGTGTCTGGGAGGGGCCCTTTAAGGGAGCGGCTTGCTGTTGAGTCCGCCCTGTGATCCTGTCTGCAGCTGTGCCTGGCACCCTTATTTTGATGTGTGCTACTGTGGCGTGTAGACGTTCCCTCGCAGCGCCTATTTCGATGTGGTGCTGCCCAACGTTGAAGCTGAACGTCGACGTTGCCAGCCCTGGAGGACGTGTAGACGTTATTCATCGAAATAGCCTATTTCGATGTAGCGTTCATGTGTAGACGTAGCCAATGTTGCAGGAGGGGATGCCACAAAAGAATCTGAACAGAATGTGCAAAACAGCTAAAATATATAGTATTTTTAAGACTGATGTATCCCTTACAGTACAGAGACTCTAATGAGAAATTCATTCTTTGTAATCCTAGTTTTTTTTCCCTCTCCTAAACCTGTGATTGGTAAGCAATGTGTTTACTCCCTATAACCTTTTATGTGTTTTAAGTGCAAAAGCCATTATTCCTTTTTCATGCATCCATTTGTCATGAATAAACTGCCCTGTCCAAAGTCCTTTTAAAAAGTTCAGTTTTTAACAGAAATAATGAACTAAGAAGGGAATTAAAAGGTGAGAGGAGGGATATAGTCTTCTTCAACTAATTTGATAAATCCCAGTAGGGCAATCTCACCAGCATGCAAGATGTGCCTATGAGTACTAAATAAAGGCATGATGCTAAGTGCTGTAACAGTGCATAACAAAAGAGAATATAAGCACTTTTTGCCGTTAATTTATGCAGGGAAGGTTTTGGTTAGAAGGTTTTATTTTATCTAAAGCTAGTTTGTGACAACTGCCTGATTAGGATAGAGATATAGCACATTCGTATGTGGCTATTTCAAGAAAACGGCATCTTTCTGCAAAGTCTAGCAGCCTGAAGTGTAAAAGGTCTGAAACACACTTATCACCAAGCAATATATTTGAAAATGCTCTGTAGTGCTCTTGGGCCAGCTCTCACCCCATCTCCAACTTTAGGCATTAAAGGCCCCAAACAGAGGACGGACACAGATCCTTCATGTAAAAGATTGGGAAGAAAGTAGCAGAGATCGAATGCAGAAAGGCATGAGATAAAGGAGTGTGCTCCTGGCCAATGGAGCATTTTCATTTGAGGAATTCTCTATCTTAGGGTCATCATTTTTTTTTTTTCAGTCAAGGTCTACATTTCCTGGTCAAGGAATAGTCAAGGTCCAGACTTCAGAGAAAATAATACAAAAACAACAATAATGATAATAAGTAAATAAAGTTTTAGCAATCTACTCAAAAGCATCTGATAGTTCAGATTTGGCCCGTGGTCTGCCTAATTATCCTTCTTGACACCTTATTCTTAATTACGTTTACTGTGGTAAAGAACTCTATCCAGGGTCAGGCTTAGTTGTGCTAAGCACTGTACTGTCAAATGGTAAGAGGTGATATTGTTTTGTTAATTTAAAACTAATCTTTCCGCCACTGAGCAATCTCAATTCAGCAAGAAATAATCCTGATGCAGGTATTCTACAGAAGTATATTTTGATCTTAAAATATTTTTTTCTCTGCATCTGACAGGCTATATCAGACACACACTAAGTGCCGTTCTGTGCACGCACGTGCCCACACCGCACACACGCACACACATACCCCCACACCCACTTTTAAAACCAAATATGCCAAATTTCATTTACATCAGGAAATGGCCCCGTAAAAGTAACCCAGGAAAATGAAGAGACAGAGATAACTGGCAGGGTAGATTTGTAAGAGCAGTTTTCACATCAAGATTGGACGCCTTTTGTGGAAGAGATGCTTTAGTCAAACACAAGGTATTGGTCTAAGACAGATGACATGCAGGAGGTCAGACTAAATGGTCTAATGGTCTCTTCTCACCTTATATTCTATGAATCTATGGGAGCTTCTTTTTGAAAAAAAGCTTCTTCAGAATTTCAGAATTTTTAATGACAATACTAGGTTTTACATTGACATTCCTACTTCAATGAAACAGCATGTCTTCATATATGCTTCTAAATGCAAAAAGAATACTAAAATTTATCCCCACATTTCTGTTGCTGAATTATCTGTGAACAACTGTCTGGGTTAGCTTATGTTTTTTGCTATTTGTAGTAATTTGTCAGATGGTTTATCCAAACGTACTTCAAACTCTAAAGGTCTCGTAAATTTCATTATCTGTTTGTTTTTCCTAATACCCACTGTGTGACTGGTCATGTTTAGATAGTGCCACATGCCAAGATAACCTATTTAGAAATCTGCTCAAAATAAGTTACAGAATTTGTATCTTCACACAACAAAAAAGCAGTCCTGTAGCACTTTAAAGACTAACAAAATGATTTATTCAGTGATGAGCTTTCAGAACTTCCAGGTCTGAAGAACAGGGTCTGTCTCATAAAACTCATTGCCTAATAAATTATTTTGTTAGTCTTTTTATACTATGGTATAAAAAGTTACAAGAAGGAATTATTAAATAGAGTCCAGTAAAAGGGGCAGCTGCCATAGGAGGTGTTATACGCTCATCAAATTGTGGCAGTATGTGGTAAACATAATCCCCTCTTTGGACTGGAGATAAGTGCCTATACTAGATGACCCTCCAAAGAAACTGGCAGAAGATGAGACCCAGGATCTGCACTGCACTTCCCAGAAATTCCAAAGTGATACAAATGTAACCCTGGAGTATTGCCTTTTTTAAAAAAAACAAACAAAACATGGACTGGGGTTTTGGAGGACAGTTTTGGTAGTGCAAGGAGAGGCAGAATCTTGGTGCGGTCCAAGTGGTTTTTACTAGCAAACAGCCAGCTCTCTTCTTACTTTTATATAATCTGCAGATGTGCTCAGAGCGCCATTCTGGTTAGGTTTGAGATACAAATTACACAAAACTGGGTGCAACACAGCTTCCAGCATGAAATTCTTGTTGTTAGTTCCGTTTGTTCTTGGCACACTCAATTTATCATTTTTTAGTCCACGTTTAGCAATACAGTTCTGAATGTGCAAAATAAGTGTGTCATCCATAAGGTGCCACAACATTTCTTGTTGTTCTCTATTACTGACCTGTATCTCAGTTAACAGGACAAAACCTCACTGAGATGCCTTTTTTTTTTTTTTAAAGTTCTTAAAGTCCAGGTAGATTGCACCTTATTCTTACACCCTCAATTATATTAATCAGGTTTGTCAAACCAACCCACCCTTTGGGAAACAATGCTATCTGCCAGTGTCCAATTGTTTTCCCATGTTGGGTCCTAATTAATCCGAGACCTTCTTTCACTTACACAAGCAAGCTGTAATTTTCCATTTCTTTCCTCAACTCTTCTTGAGAAAGCTTCTTACTTCTACTTTGCAGGTTCTACCTCTCTTGCTAGTGAGGTGTGAAATATTTCCTTTAGTTCATTAACTCTGACATCTTATTAAAAATTCCAATACGTAAGCCATCATTCCCATGAGTTTAATCTATCTTAATGACTCTGGGAGTCTTGTTTATTTGTTGTTCGTGTTCCTGTAATTTCTTACTTCTCTCTAAATTTTCCCCTGTTTTTTGCACGCTTTCTGGAAGATGTGTGTCATCAAATGGCCTGAGCTAAGTATGTTTGTGTGTGTAAAAACTATGAATAACTTGCAGTGTCATTAATACAAGTAAAAGGATTTATGCTTTTCAGAGCAATGGTAAACAATGGCAGAAGTCCCTGATGTTGGAAACTGCTCAAGGTTGCTGCAATGCGGCCCTGGGGCAAGACTTACATGAAGGGCCTCCCAGATCTGGACACCTCGAGCCCCACAGTGGCCTCAGCTGCCCACCTCTGGATGTAAGACGTAGGCATCCCCCTTGCCTTCCACAATGTTGTGCAGGATGCAGCAGGCGCCCACCACTTGTGGGACATTGCGCACCCCCACCTTGAGGCAGGCAAGAAGGCACCACCACTGCCCCTTAAGGTACCCGAAGGCCCGCTCGACCACGTGCCGGGCCTGGTTGAGGTGAGTGTTGAAGGCCTCCCTGCTGTGGTTGAGGTGACCATTATAGGGCCGCATCAGCCATGGCAGTAGGGGGTATGCCACATCCACAACCATGCATAGCAGCATGGTTGTGTCCCCAACCAGCATCTCCCGCTGGGGGATGAGGATGCTGGCCTCCATATGCTGGCACAGGCCAGAATTGTGGAAGACCCTGGCATCGTGGGTTTGCCCCAACCAGCCCACACAGATGTCCATGAACTGGCCTTTGTAGTCCACCAGGGCCTGGAGGACTTCCGAGTGGTAGCCCTTCCAGTTGATATAGCAGCTGGTGCTGTGTGGTGGGGCATGGATGGGGATGTGCATCCCGTCCAGGGCAACAAAGCAGTTCGGGAACACCAACGAGGAGAAACCTTCAACGATGGCATCCAGGTCCCCGACGCAGATGATCCGGTGCAGGAGCATGGCATTCATGGCACGGACAACCTGCATGGGAGGGAGGCCGTGCACGGTCATGAGGGTGTGGCAGGGTGTTCCCAGCCAGCAACCCCCTCCCAGCCCCCCCCGGCCAGAAACCCCCGAGGGGGCCTGTGTCCATGGACCCCCTTCCCTTGGTGGGAGTGTGCCCCGGGCCTGGCTTACCTCCATGAGCACCACTCCGACAGTGGCCTTGCCCACCCCAAACTGGTGGCCCACTGAGCAGTAGGAGTCCGAGGTGGCCAGTTTCCATATCACAATTGCAACTCGCTTCTCAAGGGGGAGTGCAGGCTGCATGGTGGTGTCCTGATGCCTCAATGCAGGTACCAGCCAGTGACACAGCTCCTGGAAGGGGTCCTGGCTCATGCAAAAGTTCCAGAGCCAGATGGCATCATCCCATTGCCCCAGAACCAGTTGCTCCCACCAGTCCCTGCTGCTGGGGTGCCTCCACAGGTGTCAGGGTGCCAGGGGGTGGGGTGCAGGCTGGGTGGGCTCCATGTACTCGGGGGGCTGTTCTATCTCCCAAGGAGGAAGGAGGCAGCTGCGATGACCATGCAGACAATGTGGGCAACAGTGCCCACAATGTCTGCATCCAGTGCGAGAAGCACCTTGTCATCAGCCATGGTGCTGCTACACTGGGGTCTGCGTTGCTCCTGGCAGCTTGTCAGGCCTCGGCTAGTGCAGGACAGGGGAAGTGGAGGGGGGCTCTTTAAGGTGGCGGCTGGCTACAGGCCCTGGAAGGGCTTGGTGGCCATGCGACCCCATCCGCGGCATCTCCACCTCCCTTCTTTCGAAAGAGCGCTCGTACACGTGTGGATGTTCCCTTTCGAATAATGGGACGGGGTCTTCGAAAGAGTGAGTTGGAACTGCAGTCCGCCTTTGCTGAGTGGTCGTGTTCTGTCAAAAGCCGGTATGTCAATTTCTGCTTTTCAATTTTGCTCTTTTGATGGTGGGCTCCTGTGTAGACACAGCCAGTATGTGCTGGCTGCTTCTGGGTATGTTTCTGAGAGAAGCCACCTTCTGTCACCTTAAGGGAATTCTGTCCTGCTATTTTGTCCCCATCCCTCCCCTGCTCTGCACTCCTGTGTAAATCACTTACCATCCATGCTTCAGCACCTCCACTCTGTGTCTCCCTCTCCCCAAGCCCGGCTTTGCAGAATTGGGCTACAGGGGTAAGGGAACACCCTGACTTCAGCACTGCCCTCTCCCCTCCCCCTCTGCATGGTAGCAGGAGAATCCTATGAACAGCTGGGCTGCAGACAGAATAAGGTTTAGGGAGGGGGACCTGAATACATGCTGCTGGCTGTAAGTATGCGCCCTCTGCTAATGAGCTGGGCAGGCCACAGAGGAATACTTGGTGGGCCAGATCTGGCCCCTGGGGCTGATTTTGCCCACCCCTGCTCTAGAAAGAAGTATGCAACAGGAACTCTACATGTGTTCCAGAATTCCCATAGGCTTTTCCACCCCCCTCTCCCTTGCATATGTATCAATGGAAAGAATTTGGCCCAAATGCCAACATCCAACAGTTTGTTACTTCCTACCCATAAGAAGTGCTGTGTATTTATTATACAGAACACACATACACAAAAGTTTTTGCACAGAAATAAATTTGTGTTAAGTCTGTGTCTACAAAGCAGTAATTTAATACAAAGTTTGATGAATAGAGATAAATCAAGATTACACTCTAACCCCATCCTTAATTTTAATTGTTAAACTTATTGTCAGCAACAAGTCTTTCTATTAGTGTCTTTTTCAACACTGCAGATAGCAGAGGATAACAATTTCGTATAAAATTAAATAAGCAATTTGACAAAAACGCTAGCTTCCTGGAATGATTTTTTAACAATAAACCTTTTAAAGTTAATAATAACTTTTTGCAACATTATATTGTATTAGTATTTAGTCCTGATGAAACAAAACTATATTTTTGCCAAAAATTGTGATTTTTTTAAAAAGTTTAATCTTTCAAAAAGGGAGATTTTGCTGTAGAGTATTAGTATTAATTTTTTAAAGATAAACTGTTACTATTTTTAAAGATAAATTGTTACTATTAAGAATTATGTTAATTTGGATTATTTTGTGCTTTTGTTTTTTTATGTACTTTAATATATTTTGTTTTAAGAGAAATCCAGTCTCTGTGGCTCCTTAATGGAATGTCAGTCAACCAAGTTATGTTAGGGAGAAATAATGCACCTGTTAAAGATGCTCTGGTATGTGTTTCATAATACCTAAGTGCTGAAGAGTATTGCATAACCCTCTAATATGTCTGGTTAAGTGTGAAAATTCCACAATGTACTAAGTATTTGAAATTGCTTTTGTGCAAGACTTAGACATTTGTACACATTTCACTGCACAAATGAAAAGAGGCTACTTTTTAAAGATGACCTGCTGCCTTAAGATACTGCTCCAAAATATCCTCAAACATATAAATTATTTTGTTCTACCTCTGCTAAAAGACCTATTTTTACAGGACTTGATTGGTCATTTGAGAAATTTCCCTATAATTGCTTGTGTGTCTCTGTGATGTCATTAAAGTGATTAAAAAAAGAAAAAGAAAAAAGAAGAGAGAGTCACTTCTGGCCTTAAAGTCTATGAGAGACAGATGAAATCAAAGTTTGTTCCCATATACTAGGAAATAAAAAGGTGCAATCCAGATATGTTCATTGTACATCTCCTTAAAGCTAAACATTGCAGACATTTTCACACTCCTTAAAGCAGGATCAGTGATGCGGCAAAAGTTAAAATATTCCTGACAACTTTGCAGCAGTGTTAATCATCTAAAATAAAGCCATAGAGGCAAAAGAGCAGCAAATAAAGAAGTGTTGACAAAGAAAAAAAATAACAAAAAACCCCCCAACAACCTCACTTAATAATGGTGATCTATGAAAATGGAGTGTGTAGCTACTGAAGATAGAAAACAGGAGTGAAAAAACCAACAGGGGTCAATTGGTAGTAGATTGGCGAGCCATCGGTTTCCTTTTTGCAGGTCCTCAAATTACTGTGTTTAGAATGTCAAGCCCTGCTAAAAATGAAATTGCTTTCAATACTGAATGAAAGACAGATTTGGATTAAAGAGCAAGGCCAGCTGCTGCAAAGTATTTTTATGCAATATTGAACAGATCTTAAGAAAAGATGAATTTTGGAATACTTGATAAGCATCTTCAGACATATTAACAGCTATTTTAAAGGGTATGGTGACTAACTGTTCACCATGTCCACTCAAGATAGGACAAGTAGTAATCAGTGAAATCAGCAAGAGAGATTTAGGTTAGCTATTAAGAAAAAAAATCTAACTAAAATGATGAAGTATTGGAATAAGTAATTTGTGGATTCTCCATCACTGAAAGTTTTTAAGAACACATTGGACAAACACCTGTCAGGAATGGATCTAGGTATACTTATTCCTGCCTCAGTATGGGTATGGGTACACTAGCAAGTATTGCCAGCAAAACGTGGTTTTGTCAACAAAACTTGTGGAGTGTGCACACATAAAATGGGATTTGTCAATTGTATCTTGAAAAAACAGCACTTTTGCCAGCAGCATTCTGCCTCAAAGGGGAGGTGGGGGGAGGGCTTCTCCCGACAGACAGGGCATCCACAACAATGAACTGGCCTGTCTGCTGCGTTTCCAGGTGTCTGTTTTGTCAAGAGAGCAGCTGGGCATTCCAAAGCGCTCTTCCACATGGCTTTTTTGTGTGGCCACACTCTGTCTACAGGAGTTTTGTCAGGAAATCTCTTCCAACAATGACTTCTGTCAACCGAGTGCTATAGTGTAACCTTATGTGTATGTTTGGGGGTACAAGAAGGATTAGCCAAACTCTAGAAGTCCATGTCAGCCCTTCTTTTCTATGATATTGGCATAGCTAAGAAGTTGGTTTTGCTTGTATCATCTATCAAATCTTTCTTTAGCTAGACCAATCTTTTGGTTTGGAAGAAATGAGGAAAAAGCCTGAGGAAAAAGTTCACTGAAGCTCTTATAGGGCTCAATCCTGTGAAGTGCTGAAGCACCTCAGCTCCCAGTGACATTCAGCACTTTGCAGGAAAACTCCCATGACATTCAGCACTTTGCAGGAAAATTTATTATTTGTGCTTTACGGGGTGAGAGCCTTACCCTCAGTTAACTCACTACCAGGGCCACCGCGGCATAAAGGGGTTCCAGAAATCCAGTATCTGACCAGAGGGGAATTCCCTGGTGCCGACAGTGCTAAGTCAGCTGTACATCTGCCTTCCAAGAACTCCACAATTAAGCTTCGGTGTAGTGCCTGAGTCACAGGCTGAACTGTAAACAGAAGGTGCAGCTGAGCAAGTTGAGGGCACAGCCACAGTGCACAGTGCTGTGGCAATTCTGAGTAGAGCTGTGTCTTACAGGAGCAGCCCCAGAAGAACAACGGTAGGCCTCCAGATTCTTTAGGTTATCCCAGGCAGATGGGGAAGAAATACCCAAAAAGTTACATGCATAAAAGTGCAGCTGCTTTCGGGAGAATATACTTAAAGAAATCTAGTTGAGTAAAGGTACATGCCTGCATGCACACACACACGTGTCATATCTTTATTGTACTGAAGTACCCAGAAGTGAAAGCAGCTGCACTTTTACTCAAGTAACTTTTTGAGTACCTCTCCCACATCTGATCCCTGAGGAACCCAGATTCAGGAGGGCACAAAGATGGCTACCATAAACCTTACCTCCTGAGCTGTGAATCCTATCATATGGTTTTGGGGTGTGACTATACAGCAATTAAACACCAGGGCTGGCCCAGGTCAGCTGACTCAGGCTCAGACTACGTGCTGTAAGATTCCTGTGTAGATGTTCAGGTTTGGTCTGGAGGCCAAGTTCTGGACCCTCCAAGGGAGAAAGGTCCCAGGACCCAGCTGGGTCCAAAAATCTCCATTGCAATTATTAGCCCCATGAGCCTGAGGCAGCTGATGAGGGCCAGCCTGTGGCCATGGCATAGTTCTTTTATTCCAGTACTCTTGGCATGCTGCACAGAATCTCATCCTGTAATTACAAAGTTACTGACTGGAATTATGGGTGAAATCCTGACCCATTGAAGTCATTGAGCATTTGCCTTTATCGTTCACATGGTTTTAGTCATTTCACTTTTATCTCTTTCAACTTTTATTTCCTTCAACTTTGACAAAAAGTCCTTCCCCTAACAACTAACATTTTTGAGTATTTTTGCTTTTCAAACTGCTTATCTCTTTTCCCCTGCATTTTTGTGGCCCGTGATCAATGGAATCCCAGCGCTGCTACGGGCTTTATTACGTACTGTAGCTGAAGATTCATTGTATTTCATATCACTTGTTTCTTAGCTGTTTTTATTGCCACAGTCACATTGCAAACTGCATTTCCATTTGAGCTTGGCTTTGTTGAATATTTTGTGTAGATACTGACAGCAGTGGGGTGCGTTCATTAGGAATGCTTAAGCACATTTGCACATATGTAAAAGAAATTGAGGATGGATTTCAGTCCTGGAGGGTACTATCATGTAATTGCAGAACTGCATGAGACTTTTCTTTCTGTTTGAAAGAGTTCCCCCACAACCAACGCTTTGCATATCTTCTCCTCAGAGATGGAAAAGTAACCAAAAAGTTAATTGAGTAAAAGTACAACTGCTTTGGAGGGGCATGTACTTAAGCACAAGTCACTGGTGTCCTTCTGGAAAACTACTTGAGCAAAAGTACACACATGCACACAAACATGTCCCTCTTCATTGTACTCAAGTACCCAGAAATGAAAGCAGCTGCACTTCTACTCAAGTAACTTTTGGGGTACTTCTCCCACCTCTGCTTTTCATAAGTATTGTACCTGAATAATAAGATACTAATATCTAACTGCATTTTAAATGTATTCACCTAAATGTGGGTTATTGCTGATTATGTACTCTACCTATCTTGATAACTTTTAAAGCAAACTTTGTATTTGTGGATAATCTGAACACTATACCCCAATGTACATTCACTCTGTTCTTAACCAGTGTACAGCAAATTCTTTCCTTTCCAGCATTCTATGATCCCAAATTCTCAAATAACCTGGCATTTTAACCATAAGTAAATTTTAGTTATGTTTTCCTTTAGTACAGTGAAAGTAAATGCAAATAAATACAGCCAATACAGTATAAGTTTACAGTGTACAATGCTACTGTTGTTGGTAAACAAAGTACTCTGCATATATTTTAGTTTGTTCCTTAATATCAAATCTTGTTTTCTTTTAGTGTTATGCATTGCTAGATATACCTCTCTATTATCCAGAATATTTGAATATCTGGTAACCTCCTGGGCCTGGAGCTGCTGGATGCGAAAGAGCTTATTGTATTATGTAAATTTTTAACACCAGCTTTAATAAAAATTGTATTTCTCCCAAGTAAACATGCTACTGAAGATACCATGCCAGATCCTCTGAGGAGATAAGCATAGCTCTGGTGACTTCTTTGACAAAGTGTGATACGCCTGTATGGAATGATGAACTCCATTTTGTGTTATGCGCTGCACGTGTGTCTAATCTCAAAGGGTAGCCTTATACAATGTAGTCATTCCAGCTGCTCAGGCTGGAACTCTGGGAGCATTTACATAAGTGACTGGGGAAAGTCTGAGATTTAAGACACTGACTTTGAGAGTGTCCTGTAGTCCGAGAATAGAAAGAGTGACTAGACTGTACCCAGACTTAGCTCATATGGAAACAGATGGGACCCAACAACTGTGTTCGCTTGCAACAGATTGGGAAGAATACTGAGATTAGGTAGGCTGTAACAATTTAAAAGAATCTTACACTAGCTGAGGATTTAGCCCCCACAATATATCTGATCTACTCCAGACCTGACACAAGCATTTGATATTTGTCAATCGTGTTACCACTACAAGGCAGTTTCAAACAATAAATAATAATTCTTAAGCTATGCGTACAATGGCAGATGTAAAACATTGGCAGTTCCACTGCTGCTGTGTGTCCATGCTGTGCTCCTTGGAATAGTGAAAGGCATGCACATTAGCAGCTCTTGCAATGGCTCAGAGAGCACAGTTTTGTGGTACCTACCCCACTGTACAACTGGCTGCAGGGTGCTTTGAGAATGTTTTGCAATGCCACATGAGGCAGGCAGCATCACATGATGCAGGTTTCCCAATGTCATTGCTCCTTAGTCATCCTACTACACTGACAGCAGCTGAAAGGGCAGGGAAAAGGTAGAGAGTGTATAGGGAGTGTGTGCAGGGAATTGGGGAGTTTGTTTTGGGGGAGGTCAGCATGCTGTCCTGTAAGTTTAGACAGTGGCAGGAAACAACCTGTCCTGAGGCTCCGGGAGGGAGAAAACCTGAGATCAGCCCCTGCCTCCCTCTCCAACTCTGTGCTGCATGGCAATATCACACACATACCATGCACACACACACACATACCTGCCTCTGTGTACAACAGCCAGAGCATTCCACCCTAGATGGTTTGTTCTGAGTCCAGGAGCAGATCAGCACAGCATGCAGGCTGTCAGAAAGGGATCTTTGAAAAGGGAGAGGCACACACCTGCAGGGTAGCCAGTAATGTTCGTATCAACAGCGTGCCACTTGAAGGACTGAGGGACATTTCTGGCAACCAGTTACTATGCAGAAAACAACTGAAGTGTTTACACTGGCATCCTAGCATTGTGGCCATGGTGCAGAAAACTCTACACCTCTTCTTGAGGTGGTTTACCAAGAGCACAGCAACTGTAGAGTGTGTGCATAGTTAGTGCCTTACCAATGTGGATACCTTGGGTCTCACAGTACTGGGAGCTGATTTCTTGCACTGTGACTTGCCAGTGTACACAAGGCCTTAGTTATTCTCTTGAGTGGGTACACAAAAGTAACTTCTGTTAAGTGAAAACTCAGGGAGAATGATAAACAACAGAAAAAATAGGTAGCTGATTTCAAGTCTAAATGGTGAATCTTTGCTCACCCTATAACAAAAGAAAAGTCTTCACAATAATAGAATTCCTGCCAAAGGACTTTCCTTCTACAGAAAAGGTCTTGACTTCTTTGCGTGACTCCATGGGGCTTCCAGATGGAGAAACAACTCCTGTGTTGACCAGTCCTGTGGACTTTATCACCAGCTGTAAGAAGTTCTCATAATTAAAAATTGCAAATAAATTACTGCTGTCAACCTATCAAAACCTTTCAGAGATATCATATGACCAAAGATCTCTAAAATATCTTTGAAGAGGGAGAACATTTAATTCAATTAGAGTTACACAGAAGGCAGTCCTAAAATAACTTCCTGTGTAAATGGACTTTGTCCAGAACTCTTACCAACAACAATAATAAATATTTCGGATTTCTGCACAGCTCTCGACCCAAGGAGTTCACAGAGGAAGAAAAAAATTCCTTCCTAGTGATCCAGAAAAAAAATATTTGTTTTGTTTGACAATGAGAGACTCAGGGCTAAACTGTATCTTAGAATGGAGTAGGGACTCCCGCAGAGGATCATCACCCCACCAGAGGCTCCAGATGCAGACAAAATGTCCTTGGGAATCTACCAGCTGGGGCACAATTTGAAAGGGCACTGCATGTGATCTACTCCCTGTGGGCCCACTCAGCTGACCTGCAGGGTTGAGAGGAAATGGGATTCTCTCACTGGCATTTTCTCTCTGACCTTACCGGAGATGTCAACGTAGACAATAGCCTTGAGCTCCTAACTGGCAAGAAGCAAAACCAGCTGCAGCTAGTAAGGGTTTAGTTAAGTCACAGGGAATGGTCAGAAATCAAATCAGCCGAAGAAAAAGTTTGCAATAGTACGTCAATGCTGTGAAGTCTGGCCTGATCAAAGATAAAGGAACTGAGAGACTTTAAGCCAGACTGTGCTCAGGCCTGCATGGGGGTGCAAGGGGCTAATGTGCAGAAGATGCCATTTCCCCTACCTCCTTCATGCATATGTGAAACCTCTAGTTCTCTTTGAAAATCTTAATCTATGCAAATGAGCGTCTATTTGCATTATCGAGTGCCCTCATTTGCATGACCCTGCCGGCAACAGCACCCCACATAGATGTATCCCTGGTGTCTTAGACAGAGACTTAGCACAGTGGATGAAGCTTACCACTCAATGAGCGGTTCCTTTGGCTTTTCTCCAGAGTAATGCCTTCTATCATTGAGGAGACATTCACAAATCTTGGACATGGTCGTACCCATGACAATTTGATCTGACTCATTTCATCTGTGAAAACTGGCAAATTCACAGATTATTTTTAACTCACCTACTGCAGCTACATAGTGATTGATGAGCTCACAGGGCATCTATACATAGGAACAGAACTCGAAGTGTCCAGCTGCAACATTTAGTAGAGGATTAAAATGATCATTCATGGCTCATAGAGCAGTCTCATGCAGAGTCCCATCTTCTGATAAGTTCATAGCACAAAGGAAGTGCTTGAAAATGTGTTGTCCTTCAGAATCAAGGCCATGAATTTTTGGGCTTTGCATTTTTCCAGAGTATATATAAAAGTTTCTACAGCACACACATCACTGCTGAAGTTGGACTTCCATTTTTCCCATTGAAGTAGATGGTCTCCTGAGGTAAGCAAGGAAAACAGTGATGGCAGACTTGCATCATGGTCATAAGTGTGGGAGCAAACTGGAGACATCCAATGAATTGAGATGGAGAAGAATTAGCTGGTAAGAAATGCTGATCACAGAAATGTCCGACTGGACCTGTAAAACTGTTTGTGGTGCAGTGCAGCTGAGCTACTCAAAACTGCAGAGAGCTGTGCTAGCTGGGGAAAATGGCACCATGGAAAATAAGCACTGCCCCTTTTCATTCATCTTCTCAGCTATCTGCAGCACTTAGTAGCAGGCTTTAGGCCACTGGAGTTTCCTTGGGAGGACCCATAGCTGGTTCCAGGAGCAGGAATCATAAGACACTTGGATATTTTGTCTTTAAAAAATGTTTGCCAAGACTAATAACTTCAATTGCAAACATTTCGTTACTAAACGGCATAACATTCTTGTACCCAGCAGCTTTGTAATTATGTACCTGTAAGAACTTTGCTTAACTGTAAGCTTTTAAAGTTAGTGAAAACAGTACCACAGCTTGATAAAAGTGCTTGGATCAAGAACTTTTCAAGCCCAATATTATTGGATAATGAGCAAAGCATTCTTGTTCACGGTCTGAACTATAATTACAAAGACGCTGGGTACAAGGATTTTCTTGCCAGCTTAGAAGGTGCAATGAGGATCAATCAGTTACCAAATGAAGTACAGCAAGAAATTAGACAAACGGTGGTTCCATTTACGACACAGAACAGATCTTCTAATACTTTTAATGTAATGGAATAGAAGGTGTTAAAATCGTTACATCTTGATAAAAGCATTGTAATATTACCAGCGGATAAAGGACGTGTCACTGTTGTTACGGACAGACAAGATTACATCAGCAAAGCTAAGCTGCTTCTGCAGGATAGAACAACTTATCTTCCAGTAAATACTGATCCTACAACACAACTGGCAAATAGGATCAACCGGACTTTAAAGTCTCCAGTAGACAAAGGAGAAATCACAAAACAAGATCAGCTGAGAATGAGAGCAAATGATACGAGTATAGCACAGTTTTAGGGGTTGCCAAAGGTTCATAAAGAAAACATTCCACTAAGACTCATTGTCTCCCTTCCAGGAACACCAACTTATAATTTAACAAAGAAATTATGACAGAGCTTAAAACATTTGATTGCAAACTCACCATACTCAATTACATCAGTGACAGAGTTCTTATAAAAAATCAGAGGTAGCCAGAACCAAGTGGATGAATTAATGGTGTCTTTTGATGTCACTGTGTTATTCACATCAACTGATCTACAGTTAGCTAAACAAATGCTAAAACAGCTGATGAATCCCACTTAACACAAACCATTAATCATGATTCTATAATGGATCTAGTCAAATGATGCCTTAATACCAACTATATATTCGATGGCCAGATATATATGCAAGTTAAAGGGACCCAAAAGGGATTACCGCTTTCAGGGTTAATCACGGAAGCAGTAATGCAACGCTAAGAACGGACTGCGCTACCAGCAATTAAACCAACCATTTGGATATGCTATGTAGATGACACATCTGTTGTCATTAAAAGTGTGGATATAGAATGTGCGCACAACATTTTAAATGAAACAGTTAAGGGTATCATGTTCACTATTGACAAGGAATATAAGGACGAACTTCCTTTTCTTGATGTATTAGTTAATCGTAATGAAACAGGGCATCTGGAAACATCAGTGTGTAGAAAAGAGACACACAGATCAAATTCTCAACTTTTTAGTAAACATCTGGTTAGCCATAAGAGAAGCTGTGTAAGAACTCTTTTTGGGAGAGTTAACACGCATTGCAGTACTGAGTTGTCATGTGAAGCGGAAGGAAGCACCTTCAGGAGGCATTTAAGTTGAATGGTTACCCAATGAGTTTTATTAGAAGATGTCTACACAAAAATCAAAAACCTGCAATTATGGAACCTCCGGTCAAAAGGATAGTATTATCATAATTAGAAACATCTCGGAGATGACATTGAGGTTATTAGAGCCCCTTGGAATTAAAGTGGCATACAGACTGACGAATATGTTAAAGAATATTTTATCTTAACCAAAAGATGTGGTTGAGTATACATGCAAAACTAATGTGATTTATGAGATTCAATGCCTATATTGTTCCAAGCACTGTGCTGGACAAACAGGAAGAAAATTAATCACCCATATACATGAACATCAATTGGCAGTAAAATGGCGTGATCCCTTATCATTAATATCATTACATGAAGATAACACTGGCCACAACTCAGACTTCAATAATGTGAAAGTAATAGGACAAGCTGGATCTAGATAGGGAAGAGAATTCTTGGAAGTATGGTTCTCTGGAAATGAGGCAATTAACCGGCACATTGATTTGGATCCGGTGTTTGAACCTATGAGATCAAAGGACAATAGAAGAAGAACACCTAATGAGGGTGTGGTTACATGCAAATTGGTTTTAAATTGAAGACACGAATAATCAATTAAGATCTAATTACTGATAAGGTCTGTGTGAAAGGACTATATAAAGAATGGTTTGAAGATCTCTCACTAGGCACTGATGATGTTACTCGATTTAGTAACAAAACTTATGCAATTACAGTTAGGCTTGGTGAACACTTTTTAAAGACAAAATGGAACTTCCTGAGCTACCTGTTTTTATTTTTATTTTAAAATGCTTGGATATGTTTGATTTCTGGTTTTTGTGGTTGTTTTATGGTTACCACCAGTTTGTTTTCTACTGGAACACCTTTGAAGACGACCCAGGAGCTCAATTATTGCAAAAGTGACTTTTATTCCCTCCCCCTTCACAGAGCTTCCTTTCTTCCTCCTCTTTCTCTTCTATCCTTTCCTTCCAATGATGCATCCTGGGAATTGTAATTCCTGCATTATACCTAGGAACAAACTTACTAACACTGGAATGGTTATCTTCATGTACCTAGCGGCACAGAATCAGAAGAGTAGGGTTGGAAGAGACCTCCAGAGGTCATCTAGTCCAACCTCTTGACATAGCAGGACCAACCCCAACTAAATCTTTACAGGCAGTGCTTTGTCAGTAAGGCTTTGACAATAGGCTGCTTAGAGCCCCATTTATACAAATACCTTTGGCTTGCAACACAAAATATGCAAGTAACAGCCTGGTCTATCTTGAAATCCAGACAAGGAAGGGCAAGAACATCACATTCTCCAGCCTTAGAATTCAAAAGGGCTTGCTTCTGTTTATGAAGAATTAGAAGTATGAGCTACAGCTCTAGATAGGAGGTGAAAAACAAACAAAGGTGTATAAGTTGAAAGTGGACATTATATAAACCATTCACAAAAATGCTAAATGTTTCTGCCCTTTTGTAGAAAAGTTTTAGTCTACTTTTTATTTTTCAGATCTTTTAAGAACTCTTTTCCAATCATTTTCCCATTTTCTATGCTGTGAAAGTCCTCAGAACTTGGTAGGGGTTCTAAAAAGGAATACATCTTGGATACTTTTGTTTAAATCTCTCTTCAGAAGCTAGAAAACATAATCCTGGCAACAGCACTAATAGTTTCTGCATTCTTTCATCTCATTCCAGCATAAGGAATAACATTCAGTGGTTTTTAAAAAAAAAAAACACAAACAAAACACACTTTTAGAAATTACTATTTAGTGCAAATTGCCATTGCATCTTCTTGTGAAAATTGGATACAGAAAATGGGAGCTCATGAATGAATTCTTTTGAAGGTCCAGATGAAATGGTTGAAACTGGAACCACACCGGGCAAAGATCTCAGTAGAGAAACACACGCAAACTCCATTAGCCCAGACTGTATTCTCCAGACTATAGGTAGTCTCAGAGCATTTGCTAGTGCTTTAAAGACTTTTGAGGACCACATGGAACTGTCTGGCTCCTCAGTTTTTCAGATATAGAACTATGGTTGCCAACTATCTAAACACACAAACTCATAGCCTTGTCCTGCCCCTTGCTATACCCCTTCCCTGAGGTCCTACCCTGCTCACTCCATCCCCCTCCCTCTGTTGCTTGCTAGTCCCCACCCTCACTCACTTTCACTGGGCTGGGACAGCAGGTTGGGGTGCAGGATGGTGTGTGGTCTCCAGATGGGATTTTGGATGAAGGAAGGGGCCCTAGGTTGGGGCAGGGGGTTGGTATGTGGAAGACACTGAAGCATGTGAGTTCTTGGTGGGAGTTTGGTTGAAGAAGAGGGGGCAGAGCTGCTAATGGGAGTGAAGGGCCTGGGCTGCTGGAGGGGGCTCAGGGCTGGGACAGGGAGTTTGGGTGCAGGAGTGAGTGTGGCACATGGACTCCAGCTGCAAGCAATTGCCAGGGAGTGGTGCAATGGGGCTAAGGCAGGCTTCCTGAATTCCCTGGTTCTGTGCCACTCTCAGAAGCAGACAGTATGTCCCAGTGGCCCCGGAAGAGGGTCCAGGTGTCTCCACATGCTGCCCACAACTGCAGGCACACCCCCAATGCCTCTCATTGATTACAGTTCTAGGCCAACTGGAGCTCTGAAGCTGGCACTTTTTTTTGCAGGGGGGAACAGTATGAATCTGTCCCCTGACCCAAGGGTCATAGAGATAGGCCAGCCACTTCTGGGGGTAGCACAGAATCAGGGCAGGATGGGAGCCTGTGTCAGCCATGCTCCCTTAGCCCCTGCTGGACTCTTAGCAGTCTAAAATCTGGTTTGGCTCCTGTTCGTTTGACTGTGAGGTTATAATTAAAAAGTGTTCAGAAATGTTATCGTACCATGCCACATAAAACATTTGTTCCCTTTATGTCTGTTATTTCCCTGACAAAAACAGAGTTGTCGCTGCAGGATGGATACATCTACAAGAACATAGATGAAATTGACTTCTGCATCATCTACAAAACACATTTGTCTGGATTGCAAACATTTGTGTGTGATTCTCTCTTTCACTTTCTGTACTGCACTTATCAATGATTGGCCACAGTAATAAGTACTGTGTGGTTGGGTAGAATGTTTATCCCAGAAACAAGGAAAATAAAATTGTTATTAATGTTTATCTTGCACAAAGCAAACAATTCCATTGTTTCCCTTCTATTCCATGCCACTTTTCCTATGTGCAGACAGCTACATTCTCCCTTAACTTAGGAACAGTTCTCGTATGCAGTTTCTTTCTGCAAGCTCTTGCATAGTGACTTTTTGGCTCCTTATTATGCTAACTAGGCTTACTCCCAAACCCATTAAAGTCAAAAGTGTCATTGATTTAACTAGGCTTTGGATCACACTGTGTTCAAATGCCTCTTACATTCCTACTTTTTTTAAAAAAAATTTAAGTAGCACAAAAATAATGTTGAAATTATGTACGGCAGCATCAACATTTGCAAACAAAATTACAATATTAATTGAGGGAAAGATGGCAACAAAAAGAATTCTTAACATTTTTCTTTTCCTTTGTAATTTAACTGTCTATAAATTTTATGACTTTTGGCAATCAGAAAAATGGAGTGCTGTAGCTGTGTCAGCTACAGATGACATTATGTGAAGATATGTCATGATGTGGTCAAACTTGCAAGGATAATTTAACAAATCTGGAGCTGTAGCATTTTCAGTCATGTCTGTTTGTTTTGGTAATTAAAATAAAGCAAGTGTCTGCCAGTGCAATGGGATTTTGCTAGACATAACAAAACCTAGCGATAGGGTTTATAAGAAAAATTCCCTTCTTGATTTCCAGATGGTTGACATGGTACAAGGGGTTTGCTCCTGTCTTAAACCTTATAAGAATATTAGGATCTGTTTTAGCTCATAAAACTCAGACCTATCTCCTTCTGTCCAGACTAAAAGCTCAGCCTCTCTCTGACATCTCCTCATTGGTATCTAGCACTCAGCTCAAGCTAGATGGGACTAAAAAAAAGGTTCAACTTCCCTTCCCATCAAGTCCTGGCACTACCTCCTTTCTTAATCATTGTGGAAGCACCACCTCATCTGTCACTAACCTGGGCTTCGCCTTTGATTTGACATTCTTTTCTGGTTTGTAAATGTAGGCTGTATCTATGTCTTGCCATTTTTTTCATAACTTCTAAAACACAGCCTTTCCTAGCCATCTGTGCAGTTGAAACTCCATGCTACACTCTCATCATCTTACGCCTCAGTTACAGCAACATCTTACCCTCTGCCTTGACAAAGCAATCTTGCCTTATTTATATCCATTCAGAATGCTGCTGTGTAATGGGCACAACTCACTGCTTTGGCGCTTCCTGCTGGTCATCTAGGAATTAACTCATTCAGCCTCCCAAGCACCCTCTTCCGGCCAGTGTCTGACCCACTGCTGCATATGCGTTTGTTCTCCACCTTATATCAGGACCTGCATCCCTCCCTGACCAAAGAGCCCTTCTCTTGGAATACAGCCCCACCATAATGCCCCTCCCCACAAACCCCAAACCCCCTCTACCCAACTTGGCTGAGTGACCCACTGCCAGTCTTCATCAAGACCCTTATCTCAGGGGCAAACTGAAATCTGAAATGGCCAATCATCATTGGCAAGGGGATGGACCTGCTGCCCTAGTACCCTCAAGCTTTGTCTCAGGCCCTGCAGCCTGGGGCTTACCTGGCCAGAGCTCCCTGGCTCACCATGCCTGTCCCCACCACTGCTCTGTCTGTGGCACCCAAATCTAGCAGGCAGCTAGGTCCCTCTCCCTCCAGGGCAGTAGCAATAGTGCTTACATCCTTCCCAGCCATCTCTTTTATACAGCCCTCCTGGGCTACAATTGGCTGCCAGAATCATTTCCCCTGATTGGCTCCTGGCTCTCTCAGGGCTGTTTTAACCCTTTCTGTATCACAGTAGCACACCCACCCTGTCACATGCTGCAAAGACTATTTTACCAGTCCTTTGCTCTGATCATGTCACCCCTCTCTTTGACTCCATCCACTGGCTGCTTGTCTTCACTTCCTAGGCCCTTCAGTCAGGCCCCATCTTACTGATCATCTCAGTTTACCGAGCAAGCTGTTGATGCTCACCTCTGAACAGTCCAGGATTTTAACTTCCCATGCTCACTTGTTAAAATTTCAAACACACAACTTCATGCCTTCTATGTTGGCCCACACACTGGGAATGTGCTCCCCATAAAAGTCTGCAAAGCTGTCACTAACCTGGGCATCGCCTTTGATTTGACATTCTTTTCTGGTTTGCGAATGTAGGCTATATCTATGTCTTGCCATTTTTTTCTTCATAACTTCTAAAATATAGCCTTTCCTAGCCATCTGTGGAGTTAAAATTATCCACATTGAAATACCTCCATGGCTCCCCTTTGTCATGATGCCTACCGAAAATATAGGCTGCAAATGTGGACAGTCTACAATGTATTATCTCATTCTTTTCTTGTACTCTCTAGAGTTTGTATCCATCTGTTGCACAGTCTAACTATAAGGCAAGAGACATTCTTTGGGGCAGAGACCTTGGGATTTTTTTGTGACTATTCAGGACCAAGTGTAAAGGGGTTGTTGGCCATGACTAGGCTTCGTGTCATGATTATAGAAACAAATGAGGATACCAAGAAAGCTTATTAGATGCTCTTTGATGGAAATATTATGTTTGGTTCTCACAGTATATACTTAACATATGGACAATATTGCATGGTATTGACACCGAGCACTTTGAAATGAAGTTTAAGTGAAGATCGTAGGTAGGGGCAGAGGTAGAAATTTACTCCTTTATACGTTGTTTTAAATAGACCTGCAAGTTAGCACAATGTGGTCTATTCTAAAAGCAAAATATGTTGCCCTTCAGAAGTATTGTTCTAAGCCTCAGACAGAGAGGCTTTACCCACATGCAGAAAGGTGACTCCATAGGATGGGAAATTATACTGAACTTTATGGCAGTTTTCACAAGGAATTCCTGGGAACTGCCTCCAAAAGCCATTTTTAGCACATCACTGCATCCAGATCCTGCTACCAAAACATCTACAATGTTTTCACCCACCCAGTGATACAATGAACTGTGTTATCCATCATGTGACCAAGGCAGTGAAAAGGCCAGAACTTTGAAAACTGAGACTTGCCTTTCCTGGTATTTTGCCATCTGTTAGTGGAATGAGGTGGAAACTTGATATGCTTTTAAATATGAACTGATCATCTGCATTTCAAGCTTGACAACAGCGTGTGTGGATTGTCTGGCTGAGAATAAGAAAAACAGAACATATGGATTAGTGACAGGAGCCCAATTTCAATTCCTGAGTCTTTTCAAACAGCATACTAGAAATTGCCTATGTGATTTCATGTGTGCAGCTCTGCTTTTTCTTAATTAAAAGTAACATAAATCAAAGGAAAAAGAAAAATACTTTCTTTTGAAGCTTATGTTGAACATAATGAAAAAATACGCATACAAAATCCTGATACATCAGAGTAGGTTTGGTGTCAGAGATGGGGGATATGCAGAGCAGATTTTTGATTGGAGTTAATAAGATGTTATCAGATAAAACAAATGTTAGTAACATAGTTGTTTGCATCCTTTGCAGTCAAATGAATGTGTATTGGCATCATGTTTTGCGTCTCTCCTTTGATTCTTGATTGCCGCAATTGATTATAGCAGTTGGACGTAACTAGGCTTTGCTCGGTTGGCTATACCTTGGCAAAGGATTTTTCAACCACTTCTGGAAATAAATTGCATAAGTGGAGTCATACACTTGGTAGACACGTCTATGTAGAGGACTGATGAATTCAAACTAAGCTGTAAACCAGAGGTTGCTTAGCTTCGTATCTGAACTTCAAAAGATTTTCTAAGGACATTTTTAATGGACCCAAATAGACTTGTACATGGGACCTTTGGAGCTTAAAGCAGGCGCCTCTAGAGTTTGAGCTGAAAGCCAGCTGGCCATCAAAGAGGCTCATTCTTTCTCTGTGTAAGTGGTCTAGGTGCCACTGCTTGGGACAGTGAACCACACCTACATATGTGGGTTACAGTGACACATAAATTTGCCTCCATAAAAATCAGGAAGTCTCCGCCAGAGAAAAAAAGGCTCACGGTTGTCAAAGGGGGACCCCAGCAAGCTGACCAGTACATCGGAGACTGGGGAAAAGTTCATTGGCTTTTCTCTTTAAATGTCAACACTTATTGGCTATTTCTACATAAGCCCCTGCCTTTCGAAAGGGGGGTGCTAATGAGACACTTCGGCAGATGCTAATGAGGTGCTGCCATGAATAGGCAGCACCTCATTAGCATAATGCCGGCTGTGGCAATTTGAAAGTGCCTCTTTCGAATCACACGCCACCCATGTAGACGGGGGCTTTCGAAAGAACCCCCCAGTCATCAAAAGCCCCTTATTCCTATTTGGTTTTAGGAATAAGGGGCTTTCAAAGACTGGGGGTCCTTTCAAAAGGCCCCCGTCTACATGGGTGGCATGCGATTCAAAAGCGGCACTTTCAAATTGCTGCAGTTGGCATTATGCTAATCAGGCACTGCCTATTCATAGCAGAGCCTCATTAGCACTTGCCGAAGTGTCTCATTAGCATCCCCCTTTCAAAAGGTGGGGGCTAGTGCAGATATAGCCACTGAGGGATAAGATGGGAAAAGCTTGCTTTTTCAAATTAATATTTTGTGGCTGTCTGACCTCAGCAGATACAAAGATAACATAACATACTAAATCATATCTTGTCTAGCTTTTAAAAACCAATCTCCAGCAGGCAGCAGGGAGCAGCAGTAGCACAGAAGAAGGGAGTTGCTGCATCTCCAGTTGCTGCCTGCTAGCTGCTTTCTTACTCTTACAATTTCCTGCATTAGGAACCTTCTCAGCTTTATAGTTGTTTATAAAGCTTGAAAATGTCCCCTAGCACATCACCGCTTCTGGTTCAAGAGAAAGAAACAGACACACCAACTGATCCCTTCCCATGACACCTGCAGGATCCCCCGCACTGAAAATGCCCAAGGGAAAAGACAAAGTTTCCCATCATGACATTTCCAATATTTTTCGTTTGTCACAAACTGCCAAAATCGATTCAAATGACCCTTCACCCATAACTTGAACTGAACCAAACCCATAGAGGTCTGTTAAAGAAGGAACACATGTTATTTTCACTCTCACATTCTGTACTTCTTGTTTTTTGCTGAGACCAGAAATTGAAATTGCGCTTCCATTATTCCATTCCTGCCTGTGACCAGCAGATACTGGAAGTCCTACAGGAAAGCCTGTTCTTGCTTTGTTTCCCAAAGCAGATGTTTGGGTAAGCTTTAGGTAAGCAGATAATTATCCAGACATTATCAACCACACCTGCAGCCTTCTTTAGGATCGCCCATCACTAGCTATTCTGTAAATTGTATTTTCAGTCTCAGATTGACTAATAGTGATCTGAGCTGGTGACAGACTTTGCCAGGCTGGTGGGGGGGCACCTCAGGAGGAAGCAGTGTCTAGCCCTCAGCACTGCCTGGTCAGCACTGCACCTCCCCCACCCAGCCTTCAGTGTGGATCAGACAGAGTTGCAGGGTGCACCAGCAGTGGTTTAAAGGGCCAAAGTCTTCATCTGCTGCTGCAGTGATGATGTCAGCAGCCTGGATCCATGGGCTCCTTTAAACCACTGAGCCCCAGAGCAACTGCCCCCTTTGCCTCCCCGTCCCTTTGCCCCGTTGGCTGCCCTGATGCTGATAGCTTATCCTACCATTCACCTGGAAAACATTCCAAATGTGTCTAAGTCCCTTAGGAACCCAAACCCCATTTTTAAAAAGAAGCATGAGTTTTGCACTTTCCATGAGATTGAAGCACAAGATTTTTAAAGGTATTTCTGTCCCTAAAGATGCAGATAGGAAGGTTTGAAAGTATCACTTAAGTGCATAGGCTCCTCAGTCTCAATGAAAATCTGAGTAGGAACCTGTAAGATTCTTTAGGTGCTCAAATACTTTTAAGAATCTGGCCCCTAAATACTTAAAATCACTTTTGAAAATGGGATTGTTACCCATTTTTGACCCAGCTGGCAATGTAGAGCTAGGGCCCTGGAATTGTCCCAGCTTGGAGAAGAACTTGAGGACAGTCTGATGTTTTTGTAGTTGCGGTCTTACTTATTTACAAGGAATGAATAAGATCCTGTTTCCCTAAATGCAGAAGGAAACAAAACTGAAAAGAGCAGTTATTTAACTTACTGGCCCAAGCTTTGTTCAGGCAGCAGCTTTGACCCAAACCTCTTTGTAGACTGCCTCAGACTCACACTGCACTTACAGGCAGCTGCTTGCCTTTCTTGCTCTGGCCTTGAGTCTCTCTCATTGTTAGCGTTCTGACCCCCATGTCCCTTGCTCTATCTCCTACACACACTAATTCACACCTTTTATGTAAACAGTGTATTCAGCAAAATCCCTGCACCGACTCAGTCCAAAACTCCTGGGGGGGGTGGGTCACAGCCTCTTGTGTCTTAGGTGCAAGGGGCTTGTACTTACCCCAGAAGTCATGTTAATTGATGGGTAAGTTTATGTCCTGTCTCAAAAGAGAGTCGATTCATGTAGTTACCAGAACTACTCAGTAAAACAGGATTGAGGCATCTGACTGGCTAAACTGTTCTGAAGGCACCAGAGAACATTTGGGGAGCTTATTATACAAGTAGATCTCATGTAATGCTAGCAGACCCTGGTCTTCTGTGGGTGGAATTGAATCTGGGATCTCTGGAGCTTAGCGCATGAGCCTGTACTACGTGAACTAAAAGCTAAGACTCTAGAGTAGACTTATTTTTCTCTTTGTAAGTGGTCTCGGTGTCAGAGAGTGTACGATGGGTTCCATTTGCACCACAAAAAAACCAGTAGATTTCATTAATCCTAGGGGATGTGCAACAATGGACTTATAAATAAGAAAAGCACCTTGAAGAGATTTTGTTCTACCTTAAAAACTCAAGTGCTAAAATAATTACTGAATACATCTCAGTATAACGTTCGTAAACACGAGCATCAGAACATGCACCCAAATTTTATTGCCAGGTGGGCCTCATTAGGTCAGGTTCTCTGCTGTCACCAAGCTCTCTTTCATATAGCAAAGTAACCATTACAGCTTCCCCATTCCCTGCTAAGTGCCTCCTTGGCCATAACATCGGTGAGAACATCACAGGGGCTACTCTACATCAAGCCAGCTGTCAACCATCTTAAAGGGACTGCCTGCACTGTGCTCCAGCTATTCCCAGGAACCTGCTGGTCAGGCTGTCTCGCCATCCCTACACACTCTCTACGCAGCGTGGTGCTGAAAGAGCCCAGCTGCACCAACTCCCTGCCTGCAGGAGACATCTCCATACAAGGGGAAAAGAAAAATCACCAGCCACAAAGAAGTGGGTCACTTCAGTTCCCCTCACGCTGCCTAAAGAGGGACAATTATTCCAGCCCAAGATGTCTACTTAGAATGGTGATGGTCTGTTAGAAATCCAATCAGTGATTCAGGAGGGCAAGGAAAGACCCCCAAAATGTTCAAACTGAGGGTTGTGTTCAGGTTTATTGTGAGGCTTTTTATTGTTGGTTAGTAATGTTTTGAAATGTATACACACACATACACTTTTTGTCACCATTGCAGAGTTTAAAAAGTATACAGAAGATGTTTCATAAAACAAGGGTTCAAAAGTGTTGTTTCTAAGCCCCATTGTATTTTTATTTTTCCTGCTGCAATCTGGCCCAAACTACTTCAACGTATATATAAAATCTTGTATATTTTAACTAAAGTAGATATGTATTTTAGTCTCTTTTGGTAAAATATTGCGTTCCCAGGCTCTCAATGCAATTAGTTTTACCCAGGGAAGACATGAATATTTTGGCCCTTTTATAGTGTTAGCCTTCAGCAGTTCTTCCACAGATAAATTGAAGCAAATAGTGGTCTCCCTGCTTGTGATGCTTCATCCACCCACGTTATATAATACTGCACTGCTCTTGACAGACATAAAAATCACAGCGGATAACAAAGTCAGAGCACATTGGGCTAACCCTTCACCAAGGTTACCTTACAGACTATGACCACAACCACTTTACATCCATCACATTAAGCAAGCACACAGTCCACACCAGTGTGTACCAGAGAACAATATTTAGCACTTACTAGATGCAATCATTAGTGACACAAATGTTTCTCTTCCTTCACCTATGTCACCAAATTAAATGAATGTTTGATATATTTCCCCCATAGCAAGACAAAACCTAGCTGCACACTGAAGCTGTGTCTACACGTGCACGCTACTTCGAAGTAGTGGCACTAACTTCGAAATAGCGCCCGTCACGGCTACACGCGTCGGGCGCTATTTCGAAGTTAATTTCGACGTTAGGCGGCGAGACGTCGAAGTCGCTAACCTCATGAGGGGATCGGAATAGCGCCCTACTTCGACGTTCAACGTCGAAGTAGGGACCGTGTAGACGATCCGCGTCCCGCAACGTCGAAATTGCCGGGTCCTCCATGGCGGCCATCAGCTGGGGGGTTGAGAGACGCTCTCTCCAGCCCCTCAGCTCACTGGTGGCCGCGTGGAGCGGCCCCTTAAAGGTCCCCTCCCCCTCCCTTCCTGTGCAGGAAGCTGAGGGAACGTGCAGGTGCAGGCTGCAGCCTGCACACACGGCCAGCCTGCACCACCCTCAGCCCCACACAGCTGCGATGGCTGGCTGGCAGCCCCCCCAGCACCCCCAGGGGACCCCCCCCAAGGGGAGCCAGGGCAGCCAGGCTGGGAAGTGGCAGCGGGGCCCCTCCTGGACAGAGGCCGAGCTGCAGGACCTGCTGGGGCTCTGGAGCGAGGAGGAGGTGCTCCAGGTAATGGGGAGCAAGAGGCGGAACGCGGATGTGTTCGCTCGGCTGGCCAACAGCCTGGCTGCCCGGGGTCACCCTGCCCGCACTCCTTACCACATCAGGAGTAAGGTCAAGGAGCTGCGGCAGGGTTACTCCCGGGCCCGGGATGCGGCCAGCCGATCTGGGGCCACCCCCGTCACTTGCCCCTTTTACATAGGTAGCTCAGGGACATCCTGGGCTCCCAGCACACCTCCTCCCCTCCAGCCACCCTTGACACCTCGGCCGACGAGCCCCAGCAGGCCCTGCAGATGGAGTCCGCCCCGGAGGCAAGCCCCGCACCCCGGGGGCCCCCCCCGGAGGCCACCCCCGGGACATCGCGGCAGGAGGAGGAGGAGGAGGAGGAGGGGGGCTCCTCCTCCACAGAATCCGGGCTGCAGATCCTCCTCCTGCCATCCCGGAGCAGCAGCAGGGCCTCCGCCCCCCGGGGATCTCCGGACCGTGGGAGCGGACCGACAGGTAGGTACCCCCCTCTGGTGGACACCCCTGGGCTTGAGGGGCGGGGGTAAGAGATATGTGTCCAGGGCCCCCCACATGCTCACATGGCCATGGCCCCAAGGACACCAGGGCCATGGCCCTCACAGCACTGCATCCATCAGCCCCTGCCCCCTCCACCCCGCATGACAGTGCCATGCCCCATCCCCGGGCCAGGGGGGAGCGGAACCTCGAGGGGCCCCCGGGAGGAGGCGGTGGGACACCCCGCAGCAGCAGCATGTGATGGAGTGGGGGGAGTGCCAAAGGGAGACTCAGGCTACATATGAGCAACAAGAGCCGAATAGCTCCCAGGGGCAAAGGAGGATCCTGGGGCTACAGCTGGCAGGTGACACCTCTGCCCTGAACAAACAGGAGGGAGGAGCCGAGCTGGCTTGGACTTGGGGGGCGAGGGCGGGGCCCACAGGTAGAGGCTAGGGGAAGGGAGAGCTGGAAGGCAGCCAGCCTGAGGAGGGGGAAAGCTGCATCCCCAAGGGGCACCCCTTGGGGTCTTCTCCCCAGGATGGGTTGGAAGGACTGTCTCTTCTGACAGCTGGTGCTGTCACTCCTGGGAGAAACTGGGCATCTGTGGCCTAAGAAACCTCTCCTGCTCTCAGACCCTGCGGGGTGAAGTGAGAGTTGCTCCCACCAGGGGACGGGGTGCAGGGCAGGGGGACCCCTGAACCCCATCCATCACAGCAGCATCTCCCGGGGACGGGGATGGGGAACCTGCAGCACAGGGCTGGGGGGAAAAAGGCCACGGCTTGGGGCCCACACTAACGCCTGTCTCCATTCTTCTTCCCCCCCTCCTCTCCTGTGTCCTGCACCTGCACCATCAGAAGGACCGGAAGAGAGCGCCGGCGAGGCGTCAGTCGTCCCGGAGAGCCCTCCGGGACCATCGCTCCAGGGCAGCCCCTCGGTCGAGGACCGACCGGCCCCACGGCGGGCTAGATGGCAGACCCCGCGCCACCAACCGCCGACGGCGACGGACCCCCAGCTGCTGGCCATCCACCGTCGGCAGCTGGAGGTCGCGGAGCAGCACCTCCAGCTGCAGGAGTGGGCGCTGGCCTGGTGCCAGGAGGCATGGGGGGCCTACATGGAGACATTTAACCGCTTGGTGGACTACCTGGCCCCCCCATGCCGCGTCGGCCGCAACATCGCCCGCCCTGCCTGCTCCGGCAGTCCCACCACCAGCTGCTCCGCCCGTCGCCGTCCCGTCCGCCGTCGCCCCGCCACCCACCGGCGAGGGCCGGAGCGCCGAGGGACCCCTGGAGCCACCTGACACTCGCCGGCCACTGTACCTTCCGGTCCAGCCCACTCCCACCCAGCCACGGACCAGGCTGCGACCGCGGTGGGGCTCCCAGCCGCCAACGCCCAGTGCCGGGCTATAGGGGCGAGGGGCCCGGGACGTGGCCACCCCCCTTGTATATAGTTGGACCCTGTTGTTTTCGGCCCCCAGTTTGCCCCGTCCCCCCCATGTAAATAGTTCTCCCCTTTATCCTCCCTGGTTTTCTTTTTATTATTGCGGACAGTTGTTTCTTTGTATTGTTTTATTTTTGTACATATTGCTTTTGTTCAACGTTTGTACATAGTTTTTGGTTTGTGGTTCAAATATTTATTTACAGTTAAAAAAAAAGGGTTCGGAAAGAAAAAAAAAAAGTTTACGTTCAGCCACAAGTGCGTGCTGTCATTTGTCCAGGACAAGTGGGAGGGGGGTGCGGTGGGGTGCTCCATGGTGTAGGCGTTGGGGCAGGAGTGTGGGGGAGGAAGGGGCGGGCAGTAGGGGGCCTGGGCAGAGTTCACCCCGCGGCCTGTTCATCAAAGTGGGCCCGCAGGGCCTCCCGGACCCGGGTCCCCTCAGGGTCCACCTGCCGACTGGGGACAGCAGGTGGCTGGACGTGTGCCCTGCCGGCCTCCGCAGCCCAGCCCTGGAAAAAGGTCTCCCCCTTGCTCTCTACCAAATTGTGCAGGGCACAGCAGGCACCCACAATCTGGGGGATGTTGTTGGGGCCCACATCCAGGCGGGTCAGGAGACATCTCCAGCGTCCCTTCAGGCGGCCAAATGAGCGCTCCACCACCTGGCGCGCGTGGTTCAGGCGCTCGTTGAAGCGCTCCTGGCTAGTGGAGAGATGGCCCATGTAGGGGTGCATGAGCCACGGCCGGAGGGGGTAGGCCGCATCTGCGATGACGCAGAAGGGCATGGTGGTGTCCCCCAGAGGGATCTCCCGCGGGGGGATGTAGGTCCCTGCCTCCAGCCGGCAGCACAGGCCCGAGTTCCGGAAAACCCGGGCGTCGTGGGTGCTGCCAGGCCAGCCCACATAAATGTCCTGGAAACGTCCCCGGCTGTCCACCAAGGCCTGGAGGACGACAGAATGGTGGCCCTTTCGATTCAGGTATCGTCCTCCACTGTGATGCGGGGCGCGGATGGGGATGTGAGTCCCATCCAGAGCCCCGAAGCAGTTGGGGAAGCTCAGGGTGGCAAAGGCCGCGATGGTGGCATCTGGGTCCCCCAGCCTCACGAGCCTGTGCAGGAGCATGGCATTGATGGCACGCACAACCTGCAGAGAAAGCACATGGGACAGCACCAATGAGGGGTGAGCAGGGTGTGCGTGGCCCTGCCCTGCCCTGCCCTGGCCCCCCTGCCCTGCCCTGCCCTCCCCCCCCGTGGGTTCGCTTACCTCCATGAAGACAGCCCCGACGGTGGCCTTGCCGACACCAAACTGCTGGCCCACGGATCGGTAGCTGTCTGGAGTGGCCAGCTTCCAGACAGCGATGCCGACCCGTTTCTGCACTGTGAGGGCACGCCGCATGGCGGTGTCCTGGTTCCTGAGTGCGGGGGTGAGCCACTGGCACAGCTCCAGAAATGTCTGCCGGCTCATCCTGAAGTTCCTGAGCCAGCGGTCATCGTCCCACTCCCCAAGCACCAGCCGCTCCCACCAGTCGGTGCTGGTGGGGTAGCTCCACAGCCGCCGGCGTGTGAGGCGGGGGGGGCGGGGTGCTGCAGGGGTAGGGGTTGAGCCCTGCTGCCCTGGGGGCATCTCTTCCTCTGGGGCAAGGAGGTGCTCAGCTGCCTCCCACATGGCACAGAGCAGGGCAAGCCCTGCTCCTGCCGGGAGGGCTGGGTGGACCTCTAGCTGCTGCTGCTGCTGCTGCTGCTGCTGCTGGGGGTCCATGACTGCGGCGCCCGGGGTCTGTGAGCCTATGGCTCCTCAGACCGCGTGCTGTGCAGGCTGAGTGTGTCTGGGAGGGGCCCTTTAAGGGAGCGGCTAGCTGTTGCCCCGGAAGCGCTAGTCCTCCCGGTGACCCTGTCTGCAGCTGTGCCTGGCATCCCTATTTCGATGTGTGCTACTTGGGCGTGTAGACGTTCCCTCGCTGCACCTATTTCGATGTTGGGCTGCGCAACGTCGAAGTTGAACATCGACGTTGCCGGCCCTGGAGGACGTGTAGACGCTATTCATCACCACATCGAAATAGGCTACTTCGATGTAGGCTTCACGTGTAGACGTAGCCTGAGACATGCAAAACTAGAACTGTGAGATGGACTAAACTAAAAGCATTGATTCAGCTTCCTTGTCCTTTTTTTCGAATGAAAAAGTTGAAAAATCTCAAACCAATATTAGTTAACCTGAACAGCAATGTAAGAAACTAGCACTCTACCAATAACTCTGTGGTATAATGGACTGTACTAATGTGGACAGCTACTCAAACAGCATTGAACAGTCCACCCCAGAAAACCCTTCAGAACAACTTTCTGAGTTTATTTCCTTGTAATTCTATGTAATGTTACCAGTATGCTAAAAAACTCACCAGAACCCCCACTTGGTTGTTTTCACCCTTTTTTCAGGGAAAGCTGATCATGTTGCTGAGCATAAAAGAGATTGCCTAACAAAATTATGCATAACATTATAAACCTTCATTTTCAGTTTGACAAGCTCTTAACCATTCAAGATGAAACAAAGCAGCAGAAATGTAGCACTTTAAAGACTAACAAAATGCTTTGTTTTGTTGGAGTACAGACTAACACGGCTACCTTTCTGTTACCATTCAAGATAAATTTGCTATCCTTGGTCTCTGCCTCAGCTTGCATATTTGTTTAATTGAGAGAAAATAGTGAAGCTCTTTTTAAGAGTCTGCTGGCTATAAGACATTTTTTCTTACATTAATGCTTTTTCCATCTGTTTTTGAAGTGCTTGAGTGTTTTAGTGGCAGAGAGCAGGAGCTCAGAATTTGGCAGAGAGACAGTCCTAAGGTCAAAAAGATATTTTTTTGCTGGCTCCATGAAAATCAACCCTGATCTGGCTGCATTATAAACTATGGAAAAATCCCAGTTTTCATGTGCCCACTGGAAATTGTCATACCTTTCTTGAACATTTCAAATGCATTGTTCATGCATATAGGCTCCTCAACATCTTGTATTTTATTAATACAATATGTGTAGCACTAGAAAGCCAGACAAACTTTTGCACATCACAGATTTTTGTTTTCTTAAAGTAACCGAAGCAACAGCAAAAATAAGAATAAATAAAAAAATGTGAGAGAAATGGGAAAACCAGACTTGGATAAGTTTCAGACTAAATTAGTATATTTTATATATTTTAATAAGCTATTAATTTTTGGTAGCATCACTCACTGGTCCTGCATATTACCTTGATAAAATTTAAGCTCTAGAGTCACATCTAGTATAAATCAGCTATTTTCAGTTAGTTGAGTTATGTCAGTTACAATAGCTGTTTTTTTTTTCAATAATCAGGCTTATGCTATTATTTCAGCAATTATTTTAAAGTCAGCACTGGATGTGTTCTGGGATGCTACTATAATCTTGATTTACAAAGTGCTCAGCCCTGAATTTCTTATACATCTAAAATCATAACTGGTCAATTGGAGCCTTGGTTGTGTGTGCTGAATCACTTTGCTCCCTCCTAAGAAGAGTCCAGTAGGGAAAGAATATAGCAAACAGCTGAAAAGCCTGGTATTTCTGGATTACTTTTATAGCAGAGAGAGAGTCCTCTATGACTTTATGACAAGTTTGAACCATGTCATTTTGGAAAGGAGTTTATTTGGATTGTTAAACACTTGCTATAAGCAAAACTATATCTTGGATTTGTTAACTCTAGAATTGCCATATGTGGACTGGAAAGTAGTCTTGGGTGGGTATGAATAACCATTAGGAAGCAAGTGAAAAGTCGCAAATTGGTGATATTATATGCAAGGAAGAAACAACTTGAAAATATCTGGGCAAATTTCCATTTTGCCTGAAGCAGAAATTTTCCCCATGACATGTGATTCAAAACATCCACCATATTATAGCCCACATGTTGATTAAACAAAAAAAACCCAGAAGTGCAGAGGCATACGCCAGAATTTTAAATAGTGGCTGTACCAAAGCTAGGTTGCTTGCAAGGAAATTAACAAAGAAAACAATAAAAAGTTCCCAGTATTCAGGAGAGTACCTTATATAAGACATCTCAGCAAGATGTTGTGAATACAGACATAAGAGAAAGTAAACTGACTGTATGTAAACATGTATGTAGTCCGGCAAGATAAATATAGTAAGTGAATGGCACTCTGAACATACAGCAATCAACAACAAAATCACAAAGGCTATGTCTAGACTGCAGACATTTGTCGACAGAAGTTTTGTCAACAGAGTGTGCGTCCAGACTGCAGATCTCTCAAAAGAGATCTGCGGTTGTGAGCATTCTGTTGACATCCCTGTACACCTCATTCCATGAGGAAGAAGGGATGTCTTGACAGAGGGCTTTTTTTCCAACATTTGGCCCGGTGTGGGCGGGCCAAATGTCAGAAAAAGTCTCCTTACGGAACTGTTGGCAAAAGATAGGCAAATGCATTGCACAATTTGCATATCTTTCACGGATAGTTCTTGGCAATCTAGACACAGCCGAAGACATAAATGGCTGTGCATAATGTGGTTATTGAACACAGTTGCATTTCTGAAGTTATGTGATAGTTTAATGAAGGAACTGGGGTACAGAGTAGGGTTTGAGCTGGGTTACAAGGCTAAGTTAGGAGGTATAAGCAAGAAAACTCGAAGGTAAGAGGAGGAGCATGCAAGAGAGGCAAATTGTAGAGCCTTGTTGCAGGGCTGATACTGCTTTCACAGCCAAGTCTGCATTTTTAAAGTGGCTTGCTAGTGATGTTAAAGCAAAATGTGTTGTGGAAAAACAATGGGCTGTGGGGAGAAAGAAGGAAGAAGAAGGTCACCTTACACTAGTAGAACCAGTTAATGAAGCAAATTAAGTAGGATTTGTCCAATTCCTGTTATATTCTCAGGAATGAGACATGTCCAACTGAATTTGTTTATTAACTGGTCCTACTAGCGTTAGGTAATCTTTTTTTCCCCTTTCCTCCCTCCCCCCACATGCTATATAAATCGTGCATTCTGTTTTTCTACTCCATTTTTTGTATTGGAGGGACTGGGTTTTACCCATGAAAGCTCATGACCTAATAACATTTTTAGTCTCCAAGGTACCACAGGACTGCTTGTTATTTGTGAAGCTACAGACTAACACAGCTACCATTATATTCTACAGGCAAGAGATATACTTGCAATAGTTTAGTGAATTGATGGCATATACGGAAAAGTATGAAGAATCAACTATCTAAATTAGGTTAGATCTTGGGCCAGTAATGTTTACTATAAATTGTTGAACAACAAGAACTCCTGTGGCACCTTATAGACTAACACACTAACAGTATTTCTGTTAGTCTATAAGGCGCCACAGGACTTCTTGCTGTTCTTGAAGATACAGACTAACATAGCTACCTCTCTGATACTTGTCTCCATGCAAGGCATTGCATTTAGCCGCATTGAGTGGAAATCCATCAACCTCATATAAATTGCTGAGTTCACCAAGATGTTCTTCTAATGCTCTATTCATTAGCCAACCATTTTAATCATCTTTCAAAATCCCATTCATTTTATAGGTTTCCTATAATTTAAAATAAGATCAGAAGCATTTTGCAGCACTACTATGTGTGTAATTATTTTAAACAGCTCTACTTTGTGATTCTGAACTGTAAATCAGGGGGTGCCATTAGGCTCACTAGTCAATTAAAGTGCTTAATAAAAAAAACATGTAAATAAAGCCAGCAGTAAGAACCCTAAGCCGCTTGATTAATCTACATAGCAGGTTTCTCCAAGCTGGAGTCCGGCCTCTAGGGGTATGTAGGTAAAATAATATACACCATCATAATTAAACTTAGGTACTGTCAACAACAGAAATTTCTAAGTGTGCTGCTTCCCAGCAAAATCTGTCCTCTGGAGGCAGCCCTAATGCCATCTGTTATTTGTCAGATAGCATTGAAAACCCTTGCTTTTAATGATTGTCTCACACATCTTTAATCACTTTACTGAAGCCACCTGCGGTAGATGCTCAAGGTAATAAATAACTATTTTATTTTTAAAGAAGACTTTTCATAAACTTGATATGCAATAATTTGAGAAGCATATAATGCTTTACGTGTTCAAAGAGCTGTGCAAATTTTAAAGGCCCAGTTCACGAGGCTAACAAAACTCTTGTACACCAGACATAATGGAAAGGGAGTGGTCAGATTTGTCTCCTAGGGAATGCCCCTTACAAAGGGCTTCCCTGGGAGGTCTAGTGCCAATGTAACCCTCACTTGCAGCCCCATGCCAGGGCCAGGGAAGAGGGAAGGGCAATACTATTTCAGTATCCTTGGCAGCTGTAACAGCTCCTTGGTTCTGCAGTTTAGAACATCTTTTAAACTGCTCTGAAATGATCAGCCCCAAAATACAGGCTGTTAAAGCCACTCTTGGTACCCTCGTCAGGTCCTATCTTGAGAAGAGCTTAGCTAGAACCCTTAATCAGTCCCTCATAATACAGTATATTCAGTTATGCAAGAGGGACTCTATTAAAATGTCCTGTTTGACATTATAACAAAATCCTACATTGGCCCAAATGTATGTTCTCTTCCTTTGCAACTTTGACTTCTCATTCCATTCCCTGATACCGCTCGCAGAGGAAGCGACAGTGTTAGCTTACAGAATTGCAAACTGTTATTTGATACTGTAATGGTGTCTCGCTCACGGGCATTCTGCTCTCTCTCCACCTGCTGGCTTTGGACCTGCATCACTCCCAGGACCACGGTGTCCTCTTCAGAAGACTGGCCTACAGCAATGCCCACTCCTTAGATTCTCACCCCCTTCAGGGGCATCAGCTGTCCTCAGTCTTTAGACCTTCCTCTGTGGCCAGCTGCAGCCAGGGTCTCATCCCTCACCTCACGGGCAAGCTAAAGTCTATAGGCCACTCTCACTGGTGGCCAGGGCTACGTCTACACGTTCACGCTACATCGAAATAGCTTATTTCGATGTAGCGACATCGAAATAGTCTATTTCGATGAATAACGTCTACACGTCCTCCAGGGCTGGCAACGTCGACGTTCAACTTCGACGTTGGGCACCACCACATCGAAATAGGCTCTGCGAGGGAACGTCTACATGCCAAAGTAGCACACATCGAAATAAGGGTGCCAGGAACAGCTGCAGACAGGGTCACAGGGCGGACTCAACAACAAGCTGCTCCCTTAAAGGGCCCCTCCCAGATACAGCTGCACTAAACAACACAAGATCCACAGAGCTGACGACTGATTGCAGACCCTGTGCCTGCAGCATGGATCCCCAGCTGCAGCTGCAGCAGCCAGAAGCCCTGGGCTAAGGGCTGCTGCACACGATGACCATAGAGCCCCGCAGGGGCTGGAGAGAGAGCGTCTCTCAACCCCTCAGCTGATGGCCGCCATGGCGGACCCCGCTATTTCGATGTTGCGGGACGCAGATCGTCTACACGTGCCCTACTTCGACGTTCAACTTCGAAGTAGGGCGCTATTCCCATCCCCTCGTGGGGTTAGCGACTTCGACGTCTTGCCGCCTAATGTCGATTTCAACTTTGAAATAGCGCCTGACACATGTAGCCATGACGGGCGCTATTTCAAAGTTAGTGCCGCTACTTCGAAGTAGCGTGCATGTGTAGACGCAGCCAAGGTGTGCTATAAGGGGGAAATGGGGATCCCAGGCCTACCCACTACTCTGGGTCTTGGCCCAGGGACCCTCTGATGGCAGCCTTGTCCTGCCCTCCTTAACCCCCTTAATTGCTAACATTCTTCCCTGGACCACTGCCCTAGCACCCTCTTGTAGCGTCTCGTCTCTTGTATCAAGTTCTGCAGCCTGGCAGGTATCAGGTTAGAGCCTCTCTCCTGCTCCCGTGAGCCTGCCCAGACTGCTCTCTCCAGGTTCTTCTCCCTCCCTGAATCCTTCCTAGTCAAGGCCCAACTGACCACTACTCTGCCGAGCAGCTCCTTATAACAGGGCTGCCCCAGCAAGCTGCACGCTGATGTGCTCTTTCCTAGTTGGCTGGGGCTCTGCACTGGCTCCTTCCAGCCTGTTTTAATCCCTTCAGTCCAGATTGGAGCAGCCACCCCACTACACATACCCTCTGATCAGGACCCAAGTTAACAAAATAGGTGGTGTAAGGTACAGTAACTTCTATGGCTTTCCTTCGAACTGTGCCATTATTGCTGAAAAATTTCCCAGATCTGTTCAGGTGATGCTCTGGATCACTATGGCTAGATGAACTTGTGCTTCAGTCATCTATTAATTTGATACAATAGCTTTAAGTATAAATGCAATTATATATCAGCAAGGAAAGGGTTAAATTGGTGTGCATGAGGATTGCATACAGACATTCCTACCCAATGTGTTTCTTAAAGATCAGTTGTTATTAAAATTGTCAGTTTCAACAAACTCTGCAAAAACAACAACAGGGTGTTCGAATGTTCGTGAGGCTCAGGAATAAAAAAATGTATTCTTGCTTATTCTCTGACAATAACCATATGCTGTGATGATCCAGGACTCATTTATATTAAGCATTAGTGTTCAGTTCAGCCCACTGAAACTAATCTGGGTTCGTGTGGAGCAGAATGCTACCCACCATGAATAAGATCATCAGACTAGGACATTAATGGGTAAATTTTAATTGGCCTTATATATTAAGCAGTGGTTTGATTAGAAGCCCACAATAAGGGTAAAAAGAAGTCTCAGCTATTTCCTATTGTATTTCAATTTCAGAGGAAGAGTGAATTTTGCTTCCTTATCATCATCATCATCATCATCAACAACAACAACCATGAATTTTGCTTGCATATTGTAAAATGTGAATCACAGTGGCAGCTTCTTGATTAATTAGATCAAGATCCACAATGCTCATGAAATTACACCTCCTCAATTTTTTTAATGAGTTGTACCTTCAGTGATTTTAGATACTCACCTCCATGGATCACAGTTTTTATGTTTGTACTCGATTGCTTTGCTAAACTCACATTGGTATGACATGCTGCAATTTATTAAATAGAAAAGACTGACACTTTCAGATGCTCATTCATCTAATTTTGTGCAATGCATGAAGTAATGTGGATGAGCCACTGTGCAGAAAATTTGAGAGACCTCAGTATTCACTTGAAAGTGAAATTGAACCCAATCTGAAATTCTTTTCAATCTTGAAAAGGTGTTTAGCTGCTAAATCTTAATTTTTGCTCATTTCAGCACTTGGTTTTGGCTGAAGACGGAAGTTCTGAAGTAGTTGTTCCTACTGTGTTTTCCTCATGACCCTAACAAAAACCTTCCAAAAGTCTCATGAGAAAGCCTGATAATAAGAGATTTCCAGATCAAAAAGGTAAATTTGGATCAATGTATGATCATTTGGGTGCTTATTGAAGCTGAACCAAATCTCAAAACCCTTTCCGGTTCACTCACTGAGAACTGGACTTTGAACTCAGCCTTATCCACTGACAGCAAATTGTAATGCTACCATGGCTACGTCTACACGTGCCCCAAACTTCGAAATGGCCACACAAATGGCCATTTTGAAGTTTACTAATGAAGCGCTGAAATGCATATTCAGCGCTTCATTAGCATGCGGGCGGCTGCGGCGCTTCGAAATTGACACGCCTTGCCGCCGTGCGTCTCGTCCAGACGGGGCTCCTTTTCGAAAGGACCCCACCTACTTCGAAGTCCCCTTATTCCCATCAGCTCATGGGAATAAGGGGACTTCGAAGTAGGTGGGGTCCTTTCGAAAAGGAGCCCCGTCTGGACGAGACGCACGGCGGCAAGGCGTGTCAATTTCGAAGCGCCGCAGCCGCCCGCATGCTAATGAAGCGCTGAATATGCATTTCAGCGCTTCATTAGTAAACTTCAAAATGGCCATTTGTGTGGCCATTTCGAAGTTTGGGGCACATGTAGACACGGCCCATATGTTTTATAAATGTTTTCTATTGCCTCTGATTACCTGATAGAACATGAGGCACATTATTTGGATGGTTATATTTATATTGCCAGAATTCATGTAAAAGAACACCTAACTGTGCATGCAAATATTATTAGGACTTAATTTTTAAAGAATAATTTAATTCAAATAGAGCAAAATGTCACAAAAATAGCAGTTAAATATTTAAAACAACATATGGTAAGAATCTATTCTATCTCCCTTTAGTCAAAATAATAATCCATCTGAAAAAAAACATAAATGGGTGTATTCTTTGAAATCAGCATTATTTCTTCCCCTGCCTTTTATTTGTGCTTTTGTTTTAAATACAGACTACAAAAACCAAGTTCCAACTTTGCCTTCCTGTTAGAATGTGCATGTCAAACATTCATTTTCTGTTAAAAATAGTAATCACTAAAGAGACCTTGGGAATAGGAACTTACCTTTTTTACAGTGAGGCCAAAGAAGCATTGCCTATTAAAAAGTGTTACACTCAGGTGCAGCTTTTAAATAAATTTGGTACTACAAGGGGAAAAATGAGGTCTCCAGACTTTGTCCTACAGTTAGTACCAATGAGGTCTCATTTAGCCTTCAAGCAATTTGGATAATCAAAAGGATTGTTTCAATAGTAGTTCCATAATAGGAGATTTATATAAATAGTAGTTAAATTTCATAAAAATTCAGCATATGTAGAAGCTGCACTTCAGTGTCTTTTCCTGAAGCAATATATAACACTAGCAAGTTCCCAAACTGAAAAGCTAAAACAATCTGATAAACTGCTTATAAAATTATTTGAAGCTTGTTTATGATTTAGAATGTTGTTTGTTATTTTGTAGGCTGTCTCCAGCCTACATGTATATTTAACTGGAAATCTAATTTCATCTCCCTAGAGTTGATTTGTACACAGAACAGCTCTTCTGGGAGTACGGGTAACTCAGACAGTAACATTTACTGTAAGAGCTCAAAGAACGGGCCAGCTCTCAGGATTCAGTTTGATGCATCTGATGAAGCAGGTCTTTGCCCACAAAAGTTTATGCTCCATAATATCTGTTAGTCTATAAGGTGCCACAGGACTTCTTGTTGTTTTTGAAGATACAGACTAACTCGGCTACCTCTCTGATAGTTTGTAAGATTGTCACTGTGTGACCACATACATATGTTCTCTTCACTATACATTTTTGTCACGTATGATCAATGTACAGGCTGAAGAACTCGTGTATTTGGTTTTAATTCCAGCCTTAAAAGTCCAGTCATGGCTCTGAGGATCAAGTTGGCTTTTATGTGTCACCCACCCCTATTACTACACATCATTACATCTGCTTTTCAATGGTGTTACACTGGGGAAAGTAGTTCGAATTTCATTCTCTTGAAGACATAGAAGACTAGAATAACATTGATTTCCATATTTCTTAGCTGTCTCAGTTTTGCTGGGCAAACAGGAGTAAAAAGCAGGATAGTTATTTTAATGTCTGAACAGACATGACTTTTAGTAAACCTAAGAAGTAGCTCTGTAAGGTAGGATGCCATTCTTACACAGTCACTTTTTGGAGAAAAAGCAATCTTTATGGCAACTTGTTACCCACATAAAAAACCTAACAGAAAAATTGCCCTTTTCTCTTTCCTAGGGTTCTCTGAAAGAGCTCTACAGACCAAACAGAAATGTTGTTCTTGAATTGTTTGTATATAGATTGTTTCCTGAGATTAAAATGACTGGTGTTAAGAAGAAGGGCTTTCAAAAACTGGGGGTCCTTTTGGAAGGTCCCTGTCTCCACGGGCAGCATGCAATTAGAAAAGCTGTACTTTCGAATCGCCGCAGCCGCTGTTATGCTAATAAGGCACTGCATATTCATGGAAGCACCTTATTAGCATATTTCAAACCCGCTCATTAACATGCCCCTTCCGAAAGGAAGGGGCTCATGTAGACCCAGACATACTGTTTGTTACATTCACAGGCTTCCTAAAAACTCCCTGATCAAAGATTTCCCCTCTAGGTTCCAGGCTCTCCTGGCACTCATTACAGCATATAAACACACAATTAATTTCTTATCCACCTGCTTCACCATTTGGTCTGTCCAGGCTACCAACCTGGACCTCTCTTCTCTCGCCTTTTCAGAACCCTCCTTAAGGGGCTTCTTCATTTCAGCCACCTCATTGCTTCTACTTTTTGAGCTCTCTCTCAGCCACGGGGGCTCTGTCTAGACGGCAGGTGCTATTTTGGGATATGGCAGCAGCGCTTTTTTTCTAGCAAAAAAAGTGTTGGAACTCAAGCCCCAAACTGCACCCCGAGGACCACCCCAATGGCAGCTTAGCCCCCAGGGAACCAAACCATCCTGTGTGACACCCAAACCACCCTACGCAGGGCCCAAGCTATCCCCCCAGCAGGGCCCCAACTGTTCCCTGGTGGCTTAACCGCCCTCCAGGAGGGGCCCAAACCACCCCCTCACAGCCCCCCCCATGGGGCCCGAGCTTGCCCCCACACAGGGCCTGAGTTGCACCCCAGGCAGCTTAACTGTGCCACCACAGGGCCCAAGCTGCACCCCAGCAGCTTAGCTGCCCCACGTGGGGTCCAAAGTACCCAGCGCAGGGACCAAGCTGCCCACCCGGAAGGGCCTAAGCTGCCTCCAGGCAGCATAGCTCATCCACACACAGAACCCAAGCCACCTCCACAGGGATTTAACTGCCCCCCGGCAGGGCCCAAGCTGCCCCCGCCCTCCCGGTGGCTCAACCAGCCCGTGCAGGGCCTAAATAGCTCTGCACAGGACCCAAGCTGCCCCCTGTGGGGGGCCCAGACTGCCCTGCATGGGGCCTGAGCATGGCCTGGGCTGTCCCCCCACCTGCAGCTTAACTGCTCTCTCCCAGTGGGGCCTTAGCTGGCCACTCCATGCAGGGCCCAAATTGCCCCATGCGGGGCCCAAGCTGCCCTGCCCCCCGAGGCTTAGCCACTCCCTGCAGCCCCAAACTTCCACCCCTGTCCCCAGGCTTAACACCCCCTCCTCCCAGCCAGCCCAGGATCGCTCACCTTCCCCACCTACTGTGGCTCCCTCTGGCTCTCCCATGTGCAGCCTGGCAGAGGCAGCTCCCAGCACCCTGCTGTGCTGATAATCGGACTCAGTTTCATTGGTTTGTTTAAACCAATGAAACTGAATCCTCTTTCAGCCAGCTGGACCTAGGGCAGGCACAGTTATAAGAGAGATGAAGTCCTTTTCTGGGTATAGTCGTTCCACTCAGGGAACTGATTTAATCTACACAGGCGGAAGAACTCTTGTTAGTATTGTTTCATTTTCACTAGGATCTTTGTCAGTCATAGAATCATAGAAGAGTAGGACTGGAAGGGACCTTGAGAGGCCATCGAGTCCAGCCCCCTGCCCTCATGGCAGGACCAAGCACTTCCTAGACCATCCCTGAAAGCCATCTATCTAACCTCTTCTTAAATAGCTCCAGTGATGGAGATTCTACCACCTCCCTTGGCAATTTGTTCCAGTGTTTGATCACCCTGACAGTTAGGAACTTTTTCCTAATGTCCAACCTGAACATCCCCTGCTGCAATTTCAGTCCTTTGCCTCTTGTTCTATCCTCAGAGGCAAGGAAGAACAAGTTCCCTCCTCATGCCTTATGACACCCTTTTAAATACCTGAAAACTGCTATCATGTCCCCCCTCAATCTTCTCTTTTCCAAACTAAACAAGCCCAATTCTTTCAGCCTTTCTTCATAGGTCATGTTCTCTAGACCTTTGATCATTCTCGTTGCTCTCCTCTGGACCCTCTCCAATTTCTCCACATCCTTCCTGAACTGCGGTGCTCAGAACTGGACACAATACTCCAGCTGAGGCCTAACCAGTGCAGAGTAGAGCGGGAGAATGACTTCTCGTGTCTTGTTCACAACACACCTGTTAATGCATCCTAGAATCATGTTTGCCTTTTTCACAACAGCATCACACTGTTGACTCATATTTAGCTTGTGGTCCACTATAACCCCCAGATCCCTTTCTGCTGTACTCATTCCTAGGCAGTCCTTTCCCATTCTGTATGTGTGACACTGATTGTTTCTTCCTAAGTGGAGCACTTTGCATTTGTCCTTATTAAACTTCATCCTGTTTACCTCAGCCCATTTCTCCAGTTTATCCAGATCCTTTTGAATTATGACCCTATCCTCCAAAGAAGTTGCAACCCCTCCCAGCTTGGTATCATCTGCAAACTTTATAAGTGTACTTTCTATGTCAATATCTAAATCGTTAATGAAGATATTGAACAGAACCGGTCCCAGAACAGACCCCTGCGGAACCCCACTAGTTATACTTTTCCAGCCGGATTGAAAACCATTAATAACTACTCTCTGGGTATGGTTATCCAGCCAGTTGTTCACCCACCTAATAGTAGCCCCATCTAAGTTGTATTTGCATAGTTTATTGATAAGTATATTATGTGAGACCGTGTCAAATGCTTTACTGAAGTCTAGGTATACCACATCCACCGCTTCTCCCTTATCCACAAGGCTCGTTATTCTATCAAAGAAAGCTATTAGACTGGTTTGACATGATCTGTTTTTAACAAAGCCATGCTGGCTGTTCCCTATCACCTTACCACCTTCCAAATGCTTGCAGATGATTTCTTTAATGACCTGCTCCATTATCTTTCCTGGCACAGAAGTTAAGCTGACTGGCCTGTAGTTTCCCCGGTTATTCTTGTTCCCCTTTTTATAAATGGGTACTATATTTGCCCTTTTCCAATCTCTCCCGTCTCCCACGATTTACCAAAAATGATTGCTAAAGGCTCAGATACCTCTTCTATCAGCTCCTTGAGGATTCTAGGATGCATTTCATCAGGTCCTGGTGATTTGCAGACATCTAATTTTTCTAAGTAAATTTTGATTTGTTCTTTTCTTATTTCAACTTCTAAGCCTACCCCTTTTCCACTAGCATTCTCTATGTCAGGCATTCCTTCAGATTTCTCAGTGAAGACCGAAACAAAGAAATCATTAAACATCTCTGCCATTTCCAAATTCCCTGTTACTGTTCCTCCCTCCTCACTGACCAATAGCCCTACCCTCTCCTTAGTCTTCCTCTTGCTACCAATGTATTTGTAAAAAGCCTTCTTGTTTCCCTTTATGCTTGTAGCTAGTTTGAGCTCATTTTGTGCCTTAGCCTTTCTAATCTTGGTCCTGCATGCTCGTGTTGTTTGCCTATATTCGTCCTTTGTAATTTGTCCTAGTTTCCATTTCTTATACGATTCCTTTTCTTTTTGAGATCATGCGAGATCTCCTGGTTAAGCCGAGGCAGTCTTTTGCCATGTTTTCTATCTTTCCTACACAGTGGGATAGCTTGCTTTTGGGCCCCATAGTGATACCCTTGTAAGCCAGCAGGACCCACAGCCACTGTGGGCCCCAGGGCAAAGCGGGAGGGGGGCCTGGCTCTCTGCCCCAGAAGAGGCAGGGCCAAGGGCAGAAGGGGTGGGACCTAGGGTAGTCCGCTGGGCTGCAGCATTGCCCCTCCCCCCACTCCCTTGCAGTCATGCACAACAGCAGAGCAGCGCCTGCTGCAGCACTTCAAAGAGGCCCACAGCTCAGCCTCTCACCACTGCCAAATGCCAGGCCTCAAGACAACTGCCCCCTTTGTCCCTCCCCGTCGGGAACTTGCTTATAGCTACGCTAGCAAAGCCTTCCGAGCATAGGCAGGGCTTGAGAAGAGTTTGGCCCTTGAACTTTCTACATTCTTCAGTGGCATCCTTTAAACACTATAAAACCCCTTTGTGGAACTTTGCTCCTTCATTTTTGGAAAACAGAGACACCACTTCTATTTATTCATGTCCAATAAAAATATCAAGAAAACCAAAATGGTCTGTGCTTTTAGCCTTTATTTTAGACAACAATTACGCAGACAATAAATGTACATCAAGGAGAAAGAAGAAACACTCAGTGGTGGAGTACAAAAAATATCTGAAGGACAAAAATGGGTATTATACAATCTGTTTTATTCTACCTGACCGATACTTTATCTGCATTTTGGTAACAAGTCATTTATGTTCATGCAAATGCAAGGCAAGTGAATTTGGACTAAGATGTCAAACTGAAAGTAATAAAATCCTTTATTTACACTCAGCTTCTATGTTAAGCATTTAATAACTTGGCAGCACTATACTTGTACTCACAGAGCCATAAACCTAACTATACAGAAGAATGGAATCAACTAGCATCTGCTAACAAAATTCTTTGCAGATTTCAAAAAAATAATGAAGTTATTTAAGTATTTTTCCTCAGAGAAACATAGCTAGAGATAGGAAAAGTCCATCAGCACTTTGTTATGTCACACAAGTCCTTATAGCTTTTATATTTTGCACCATAAGCAAACAAGATTACTCACCACTGAGGTTCTTACAAGATTGTCCATACTGGGTCAGATCAATGGCCCTTTTATCCAAGTCTCCTTTGATCTGACATTGGCAAGTGCAAGATGCTTCTGAGGGAAGGAGTGGAATAGGGCAATTATTGAGTGATCTGTCCCATGATGTCCAGTCCCATCCTTCTGCAGCAAGAGGTTTATGGAGAGCCAAATCATGGGGTTGCATTCCTGACCATCTTGGCTAACAGCCACTGATGGACCTGTCCTCCGTGAACTCATCTAATTCGTTTTTAAACTCCCACTTATACTTTTGGTTATCACAACATCCTTTGGCAACAAGTGCCACAAGTTGACAGTGTATTGTGTGAGGAAACACTTCCTTATGTATGTTTTAAATCTGCTCCCTATTAATTTTATTGGGTGACCCAGTTATGTGAAGGGGTTAATCAATCATCATCATCATCAATAACCCTGGGCTCAGTGCCCATTGGTGTCTAATGCCTCTCTCACTATTTCTATGCCTCTCTCACTATTTCCTTCCATCTTTCCCAGTCCAGGGCGGAGTGGCTTAGTTTCTGTAGACTAACTCTGCACCAATCTACTATATCATCTACCCATTCTCTGCATCTCCTGTTCAAACAATCCATTCTGTAGAATACCAAGGTCTTGATTTTTTGTTTATCATTCATTCTGCAAATATGTCCGAATAGCTGTAACTTCCACTGTATACCCTTCTGCAGTAGGCTCTCTTTAGGCTGTATCTTCCTATATAATTCATATTGGTGACCTTCTGCATCCATCCTATTCTCAGGATCTTTCTATAACAACTCCTCTTGAACACTAATATTCCTTTCTTCAAATCTTTCATTATCACCCATGTCTCACATCCGTACAACATGCTGCTGAATACATACGTTTTCAGGATGCTTGGTTTTGTTCTGAAGCTAATTGCTTTGCTTTTCCAAATCTTGTTCGTTGTCTTCAAACTCGCTCTTGCTTTTGCTATTCTAGTAGTTATTTCCTTCTTACAGTCAAGATCATAGGTTATGTTGCTCCCAAGATACATTAGCTTCTCTACATTCTCTAAATCAATCCCATCTACATTGATCTTCCTTCCTATTTCCTTATCTCCAAATACCATTGCTTTTGTTTTATTGATGTTCATAATCAGTCCGTACCATGTCCCTTCCACATTTAGCACCTGCATCATTTTTGCTAGCTTCTCTTCATCTTCCCCAATAACTATATCATCTGCAAACCTCAAGCTGTTAATTCTTTTCCCGTGCACAGATATCCTTTCTCCCTCTTCCTTGATCTTGTCCATTGCTTTCTCTAGATGTATGATGAAGATACTCTGTGATATCGGATCTCCTTGTCTCACACCTCTACTTGTTCTAAACCAACATCCCAACTCTCTGCACATTTTCACCGCCACCCCTGGATTGTCACTGATATCCTTCAACAACTGTATCAGTCTGCTATCCACTCCATACAACTGCAACACCACCCAAGTCACTTTCTGATCTATACTGACAAATGCCTTTTGAAAATCGATGAAGCAAGTGTTCTTGTTCCTTTGTTGAGGTTTCTCTGCTATCAGTCATAGTGCCAATATCTGCTGTGTGGTACTGCCATCTTTCCTGAACACCGCTTGCTCATCCGCTAGATGCTTTTCTGTCTGTGATCTTAGTCTCTCTGTCAGTATCATCATCAGCACCTTGCCTAGATGACTCGTTAGGGCAATTGTTCTGGGTTAATAACACTTCCTTATTTACTTTCTCCATACCATTCAAGATTTTATATCTCTTTTCCAAGCTGAACGTCGCAGTTTTTTTAATCTTTTCTTATATGGAAGCTGTTCCATGCAAGTTTGGATTAGCTCTTCTGAGGGGCTTTGTCTAGTAAATTTTGTGGGCCCCATAGGCTCTGGAGTGAGCTCAAAATGAGGGGCTCAGTGTGTGTGAGGGGGCTGCCACGGAGTAGGGTGGGAGAGCAGGATCTGGACAGAAAGTCGAGTGCAGGAGTGGACTGAGGGAAGGAGGATCTGGGCAGGAGCCACGGTGCAGGAGCGGGCTGGGGGTGTCGGGTCTGGGCAGGATGTAAGGTGCAGGAACAGGGTGAGGGGCCAGGGTCTGGGCAGGAAGTAGAGTGAAGGAGCAGGGTGGGGTAGGAGTCCGGGGGAGGAGGAGTGGGCTGAGTGTGGGGGTGCAGATCAGGGCAGATACAGGGTGGAATAAAAGATTGTGGTGCTTATGTGGCCCAACTCCCTGGGGGCAGGAACAGATGGCTCTGTGCAGCCCTGTATTTGCAGGCACTGCCCCCTGCTGCTCCTATTGGCTGGGATTCCCAGCCAATGAGAGTGGCAGGAATGGAGCTTGCAGCAATGCACATGGCTCCAGCTGTGGGTTGGAGGGAATCAAGGGGGAACAGCAACATGCAGAGCCACTTCAGATTCCGCCAAGTAGAGCCAGAGCATGCAGGGGCTTTAGTGGGTGTAGCCCTGGGCCCCCTTTAGTCCTCCTTCTAATTTTTTAAAGCTGGAGACCAGAACTACATACATCATTCAAGGTGTGGTCACACCCTGGACTGAGAAAGTGGCATTATTTTATTCTTATTATCTAATCCTTTCCTAATGGTTCCTAACTTTGTTAGCTATTTTGACTGCCACTGCACATAGAACAGATGTTTTCAGAGAATTGTTCACAATTACACCAAAATCTTTCCTGAGTGGTAATAGCTAATTTAGATCACATCATTTTATATGTATCGGTGGGATGATGCTTCCCAATGTGCATCACTTTGTATTTATTGACATCGAAGTTCATCTGCCCTCTTGACACCCAACTATTAGAGAATCTGTCCTTTCCAATTCTGTATTAGGCCTAGTCTTCGACGATGCTGAAGCATTCCTAAGCAGCAGGATAAGGGGAAAAGACACAGCCAGCGTTTGTGCAATTTAAGAGGTTTGATTAACATTTTTAAAATGTGTTATTTTCATTGCAGACGGAGAGTTTCTGGTCAAGTGAAAAACTTCATCACTTGGGACTCTGATCCTGCAGCTATGCACCAAGTCCCACTGAATTCAATTGCAAAAGTAAATATTGTAGTGCAAACAGAATAGTGCTGTTTCTATAGATTATGTGCCCAACTCAGCTGCACTTTCACAGTCCCATTGACTTTAGTGGGGTTCCATGGGCACAGAGAAGTTAAATTAATCTGTATCGGAGTGGGGAACCCTTGGCTGACAGCTTGCTTGGATCCATTCCCCAAGCCTTGGGGCCCACTGCGGGTGAGGGAATGTGGAGCCTAAACCTCGTGGGCCAGAGTCAGAAAGCCAGGGCCAAATCCAGCCCATGGGCACTGCCTGGTGGCACTAGGAAGCAGTGCCACTATTGCCGCCACCTCTCCTCCTCCTCTGGCTGGGGGAACAGCAGTGTAGCACAGCCTGGAGAGAGGCTTCCCCCCTCATTCTGACTGGCTGGAATTCCAGCAAATCAGAGCAGCAGGGGGATGGTGCCTGTTGGGAGTGGGCAAAAAGACTCTCCGGGAAGCATTTCTTCATACTACTGTTTCCCCCAGCCAGGGGGAGAGGGGGCATTATCGTCAACACACAGAGGTAAGCACCTCACCTTGCTCCTGCGCCCTCCCTCCCCCCCAGCCTGTTTCTGTGCCCTGCCTCCTACCCAGATCCCTCACCTCCACCCTGCTCCTGAACCCTCCCATGGCTATCCCCAGCACACTTATGCACCTTACTCCCACCCAGATCCCCCAGCTCAGCCCACTCCTGCACCCCCCTCCCACCCAGCCCCCACATCTGCTCCCCAGAAGGCCTCTCCTGCACACTGAACCCAGAAACCTCCATTTTTGGTCCTATCCTGGAACCTCAGAAGAGTTAACCTGGCCTGGGAGAAGCCCAGAACTTCATTCCCCGTTTGTCCATTCCCCTGCCTGCGGTGCTGGAGCTCAGGGGTAGTGAGGTGTCTCAGTCGGGGGCCACATCATTGAGGGTTTCCTTGTTTTTTGGGGTTTTTTTCTTCTCAATTTTATGTGGCCCACAGCTGATTTTCCGTGGCCAACAATCCAAAAAAGTTTCCCCAACCCGATTGATATTAGTATTTCCAATGCAAACAAAGTTTTTTTGTCCAGCACTAACTGTAAACAGTGCTGTGCACATAGAGATAAACATGGTTCAAGGACAACATCTTGCATGTACGCAGGGCCACCACCATCAGTGACTAGAAGATCAATTGTTCCAATTTCAACTCAGAACACCCCTTTGTAAACAGCTGTTGTGAAGATAGAGATTGTGGAAAACTACATTACAAAAACTGATCTTTTGTATTGGAAGGACCTCCTACTTTAGACAGCAAGCAGACAATAGTTCCTTCACAGAGGAGACTTTGGTCTTAGAAAAAAATAACTCCCATATGAAATCAGTGTTGTGGATATGCAAAACTATACATTGCCCACAAAGATCTAGCTGCATAACAGCAGGAATTGTATGTACTTGTGTCAACACATAATGCCAAGGCAAATGTTACATTTCTGTAGCAGCTGATTAATGTATAGTTGCACATTGTAATGGGCATTTAGCTTAGCAAATGTGATAAAAGGTCAAGTATTTCTTACTGCTTGCCAACTGAGTTATGTTCTTCAGGCCATTACTCATTTTTAAGGAATGAATAGCAAGAAATGAATATTCAGGAATTGACAGCAAGTCTGATTTTAGAACAGACAATTACTTTTTGCAACTAATTTTTTCTCATGTTGTTGCTTCTCAGGTACATGTTCAGGTAATCTCATTTAAGGGCCGTGACTTGGTAAATAAGCAGGGTATTTCTGCAGCACAGTATGTGGCTGTTAGTGAGTATTTTCTTGAGTTTGGATGGCTGTCTGTAGGAAAGAACAAGCCTGTCACCTAAGGCCTGTGAGAGGGATCAGGTTCCAGTGTAAGTTGTAGATTGTCAGTGATGCGCTGGAGGGTTTAAGTTGAGGGCTATAGGTGATGACATGTTGTGTTCTTCTGTTTACCTTCTTGGTCCTATCATGAAATAGCTGGTTTCAGGGTATTGGACTGGCCCTGCCAATCTATTTATTTACTTCTCTCAGTGGGTAATTAAGTTTTACAAGTGCACGGTAGAGATCATGTAATTGTTTGTCTCTGTAATGGTATTAGAGCACATATATGATACCATGGCCGCGTCTACACGTGCACACTACTTTGAAGCAGCGGCGCCAACTTCGAAATAGCGCCCATCACGGCTTCACGTGTTGGGCGCTATTTTGAAGTTGAAATCGACATTAGGTGGCGAGACGTCGAAGTCACTAACCCCATGAGGGGATGGGAATAGCGCCCTACTTCGAAGTTGAACGTCGAAATAGGGCACATGTAGACAATCTGCGTCCTGCAACATCGAAATAGCGGGGTCTGCCATGGCGGCCATCAGTTCAGGGATTGAGAGACGCTCTCTCTCCAGCCCCTAAGGGGCTCTATGGTCACCGTGTGCAGCAGCCCTTAGCCCAGGGCTTCTGGCTGCTGCTGCGGCAGCTGGGGATCCATGCTGCAGGCACAGGGTCTGCAACCAGTTGTCGGCTCTGTGGATCTTGTGTTGTTTAGTGCAACTGTGTCTGGGAGGGGCCCTTTAAGGGAGCGGCTTGCTGTTGAGTCCACCCTGTGACCCTGTCTGCAGCTGTTCCTGGCACCCTTATTTCGATGTGTGCTACTTTAGTGTGTAGACGTTCCCTTGCAGCGCCTATTTCGATGTGGTGCTGCCCAACATCGAAGTTGAACGTCGACGTTGCCAGCCCTGGAGGACGTGTAGACGTTATTCCCTACATCGAAATAATATATTTCGATGTAGCGTGCATGTGTAGATGTAGCCCGTATGATACCACACTACAGAAATACTAATCCAGGATACCATACCTGCAGTAAACACCATTGCCAGCTCTGTCCACATATCTATACTAAACATGCTATCACTGGACCTAACCATGTCCATTACACCATGCGGGGCTAATGTGATATATGCCATTATGTGTCAGCAATGCCCCTCCACCATGTACACTGGACAAACTGGACAGTCCCTATGCCAAAGAATGAATGGACACAAATCAGACATCAAGAATGGGAATATATATAAACCTGCAGAAGAAAACTTTAATCTCACAGGACATACTATAATGGACCTTAAGGACCTTACTACGAAGAGATTTTAACACCAGATTACAAAGGAAAACATCTGAATTGGAATTCATTTGCAGGTTTGATACATTTAACCTTGGGCTCAATGGGGATCTCAATTACCTCGTACATTATGGCTATGTCTACACTAGAGAGTTTTGTTGACAAAACTGATTTTGATTTCCTGATTTTGATTTTGATTTGATTTCCAAGGCATTCTGTCAACAGAACATTGACAGAACACAGCACTCTTGCCAACAGTCTTATTCTGCTCCCCACACAGCATAACATCTCTATCAACAGAGATCTGTTGACAGAAAGCCGATCTGGATGTTCTGGGGGGCCCTCTGTCAACAGACAGGGCTTCCACGACCCCAGGCAGCCCTGTCTGCTATGCTTCCAGTTAGCCATATTTTTGAGAGAACAGCCAGGCAGTCTGGCTGCTGTCGTCAGAGCGGATTGCTCTTGTGATCTGCTTGGTAGTTTGGCCGTGATCTGTGGATAGAATGTAGGGTAAAAATCAAGATATCCTCCAACCAAAATTTCTGTCAACAACTAGCTGTAATCTAGACATGGCCTATAAGGATGATTTCCATACCTTCGGTATTTGCAGGAATGGCACCCATCCCACTTAACTTAATTTACTCTTCCCAGGGGTCCTCTTAATAATATGTGACTCCCCACCACCCCACCTCCTCCCCCATTATATCTTTTCTCTCTTTTTGCCTTTCTCCCCCTCCTTCATCTTCTTTCTTCACCACTGCCTGCTTTATATTTACCCCGATTGCTCATTTCTACTCCAGAATCTGAAGAAGTGAGTCTTATCCATGAAAGCTCATTACCTAGTAAATAAAATTGTTAGTCTTTAAGGTGCTACAGGACTGCTTGTTTTTGTGAAGCTACAGACTAACACAGCTACCTCTCTGAGACTATAAAATATATTTTTCATTGTAATTATTTTCAAGTGGCTTGCTGGCCCCTGCTGTGAAACCAGAATACTGATACAATGCTATGACACAAGGTTTGTGAAGAATATGGGGCACACAACTGTAAATAAGGATCCTTGAGGGCAGTGCTGTTATCTCCTGAAACAAGCTCTTCAATTGTTCTCTAACTGCTGGTCCATTTTGCTGCCCTTTATCAATCTAGAGTTGAACTATGTGTTGTGAGAAATCAATAATGGTCAGGTTCAAGCCTATCATACAGAATCAGAGAAAGATCTTTAACCCAGGAAGGAATTTCTGGGTAGAGTCTCCAAGCCAAAGAAAGAGAAAGCTTGAATTGTTTCAAATTAGAGATTTTAAGAAATGCACTTCTTCTGTTGTAAGTGCTAGCGAGGTCCAATTAGAAAGTTATTAATACAAGTATTTGGTATTACATAATGATTTCACTTCCCCCCCCAGATGGTCCTGTATGAATTGTAACCTTTTATCATGGACTTAACAAGCTGTGCGTTGCTGTTAATTGTCACTTCCAAGTTTCAGTGTTGTTTATGAGCCACTAATGAAATCCGCTGTTCCGCTTTACTCACACAGTCATTTTCTAATGTTTTTATTTAGAATATATATAACATAGGTCCAATTATTCTTCATTCCGGTTTCTGCAGTTCCATCAGCATGGTTGGAGAGATGAAAAAAGGTTGGCTGCTGGCTCTCAGTTAATTATTTTCAAGTGGTCTGCTGGCCCCTGCTATGAAAAGAACACTGACACATGTCAGCTGCCTGCTGGTATCATGAGCTGCACTGTTCTATGAATAGACAAGACAGACAGAAGCCCTTGCACAGGAGGCACACTGCCACTGCGTAAACATACTGGCAGATTTTGCTACCTTTACTCATGCTGAGTAGTCTCTTATACCTTTATGTCAGAGGAATCACAGAATAAGGGATGATTACTCCATGTGAGTAAAAGGGTTAGTATCTGGCCCAGGTAGGAATCAGCCGTGCTAACAGCATGCTCTTTAGGGAAGCATTGTTGCTTATTGCAATGTAGTTCAGACCCCTGACTGGGATGATTGAGTTGGGATGGGTCCCACTTTGAGCAGGGGCTCAGGCTCGATGACCTTCTGAGGTGTCTTCCAACTCTATGATTCAGTGCCTCTGGGGAAGCACTGATGTTGCATTGCTTTGGAGCAGCAGTGCAACAACTGCCATGCCATGCCCAGGCAACTTACCCAAAGGAGCCAAGGCTGATAACTGGCAATGTTCACTGTGAATTAATTTTTGTTGACTCTTAAAATACACAAACATAGAAAAAGCTCCACGGTACGGTATATTCAGGGGACATTCTCCTCACAGCACATGTGTACAAGAGTTAATTAGTAGAAGCATTAAATAGCTTTGCTGAAATATAAACACTTTCACGCTGAGAAGAAACTCACACAAGCAGACTCACTGAAGTTCACAAGACTTCCCACGGAATAAGGTATTTGCCATCATTGGTAAGGAGGACAGTATAAGATCCCTGATTATTTCTTTTCTTCCTCTTTAAAAATAACCCGGAAATAATTCACATAACAAGCATAATTTTTACTAGTTAGTTGTTGGTAAGCTGGTTCTGACACTTCTGAGACTGAATGGCCCTAAGACAGAGGCCTGCAACCTCTGGTTACAGAGCTGCATGTGGCTCTTTAAGGACTTCTTCGTGGCTCCCAACACCGTAATTGAAAAGTAGAAAAAAGCCCTCCTGATTATTTTTCAGTAAATGGTGAACATCTAAAAGACCAAAAATGAACAACTCATATCTAAATAGCAAATGAGACATGATTTGAAAACATTCTTTAATGCCCCCTAGCATCCTCCAGAGAGAAGGAAGGTTCAGGAGTGAAAGTCAGGAAGACAGTAGTACAAACATACATGAAAAGTGTGAGGAAATAGAATATGTAAAAAGTTTCTGAATGTTTGCAGTAAACATAGTGCATTGCAAATCACAGAAGTGGGTCTGTCCCACGAAAGCTCACCACCTAATAAATTATTTTGTTAGTCTTTAAAATGCTACTTGACTGCTTTTTTGTTTTGATAGTATACAGACTAACACATCTTTCTCTCCGTTACAAATCATAGTGTGCGCTCTTCTTAAAATAGGAGCTACAAAAAGTATTGCTTGATGTTATTTATTAAGGAACGATTCGTATTCACATGCATTGTGGCTCTTGTGGAACCAGAAGCAAAATATTCTATGAAGGAAGGCTCCATCCTGTGGCATTGTTAGCCTTCGCAGAAACAGGCAGTGCCAGAAATTTTGGGAAGAAGTATATTCTTGTGTGGCTTTTGGCCTAGTTTGCAGACAATAGGATTCAGTAAATAGGCATGTATGTGGGTCTTATCTAAATGGAATCTCTGCACTGTTGTTTCATTTTGTTTCATTCGTTTTGGTTTGGTTGAATAATGCTGGGACTTAAGAGATGAATATTACTATGCTACACAGAAATGCCATTGCTTCTCATCCTGAGACTTGAGTCAGATACATAAACCTTGGACTCAACGACAAACACCCAGAGAAAGAGCACCTTATGTATGCTGCTTCAACTTCCTAGATTTCCTTGCAGTTAGACTCACTGGGACCAAATACAAAGGTGAAGTGTAGAGCTTGGGAGAGGTTATATATGGATAAGCACATGTGAGACTTTAACATTCACCCATTCATTTGGTGAGTTGTGTTCTTACTGCCACATAAAAAGCTATTATCATCAGCTGGTTTCACATGTAAACAACGCAGATGAGAACGCTTTACTTTTGCAGAGTTTTGTAATATAGATTCTGGGGCCTGACAGTATTATGATGGACTTCTGTGCTTTTCAGGACTCCTGTCTCAACTTATTCGTGATTAAAACCATATTCCTCCTGTAAGAACCATAAGTGTGACACAACATGGGAAAATAGGATTTAAAATTGTATAATAAAAGATGCTCACCATCAGTGTAATGTCCAGTTACTAAACAACACAAAGACATTAAAGCAAATAATCATTTGTTTATACTGGTGCAATTTTTTCCCTATAATTTTTGTTGCCATTCTACTTGTACCAAAGTATTATTGTTGGCCACAGGCTGCAGCATTAAGTCTTAACGTACATCTGGTTACAGAACATTTTAGAAAAGTTACATATGTAATGTCCTATGTAATGTATGTGTTTTGGCATATTATCCAAAGAAAACATATTAAGAGCGACATACAGTCTGAGATCCCTGGTGGGGCTTCTACTGAGGACAATGGGAGCTGTGCCCATGGATATAGGTCACTACCATATATGGCCATAAAACAGCAACAAAAATGTAGTAGGTTTCATTTCTCTCTCTCAGGAAATATAAGTGCTATATTTGTGATGCAGTCTGTGCAAGAATGATACGGAATAATGCAATTTCTGAATGTAAAAAATGTTACATTTTAATTTGAAACTTCCAATATTCTATAGTACAGTATTGTTTCTTTGTTCTTAAAGTGTCACTCATTATAAAGGAATGCATGTCAGCCACCTGCCTCTGGGAAAGCAGCTAATCATGGACTCCTTATTTTGGCACAAGTTATACATGTACCTTATATGCGGGACAGCGTCTCTGGCAACTCGGCTACATGGCCCTTATGAATTCAGTAGAAAGCACCATATTCTCTCCTCCTTATAGAGCCAAAGTAAAGAATGTTAGAATGTATTACTTGAATTTATAGCTGTGCAGCATTTAGAGTACTCATGCATCTTACAGACATAAGACCATAGTCTAATCTTTGCTCAGAATTTCTTTTGATGGACATTCCACTCAGCGAACAAAAGTAGAGTACTGTCTTTAAGGTGTAGGTTTCTCAAAGAGCTTAGTTTTCATTTATGCATATAAATAATGGACAGTTTTTCAAAAGTGTCCAGATGGATTTTTCCTTTTGATACTTATGGCCAGATTTTCAAACACCTTAATAATCAATATGCAGAGCTTTTCTGAAAATCTGGCTGTTTATTTTGGTGTCTTAAATTGGAACTAAACTCTTCTGAAAATATGCCTGTAAGGCTATCATCTATTTCAGTGGCCCTTCCGCAGATAGTTGGATTATTTATGCAATCAAGCTTTGTTAGGTGCAATGGTTGAGAGCAAAAATACAGTAAACTCTTTCATATTTAGAAGCCCCGGGAGGTTGCCAGATATTCAAATATTCTGGATAATAGAGAGTATGCCCAGCAATGCATAAAGAAAAGCAAGATTAGATATTAAGAAATAAATAAAAATGTATGCAGAGTACTTTACCAACAACAGTAGTATTATACACTGTAAACTTATACTGTATTAGCTGTATTTATCTGTATTTACTTTCACTATACTGTATTTATGGAAAATGTAACTAAAATTTACTTATGGTTAAAATGCTGTTATTTGAGAGTTCTGGGTGATAGAATGCCAGATATGAAAGCATTTACTGTAATTCTTTTCAACAAGGGCAACAGAGTCAAATGGTCAGATGGGTAAGAATGACTTTTTCCCAGGTTGCCTCAGATATCCTTTTTTCCAGATGAGCAGTTAAAAGATTTGTTCTTTGGGGAAGCTTTGGAAAGAGCCAAGTGTGGAGAGATGACTAAAAGAAGACATTTCTTCTGTTCCAGTTACTGCTTCCATGCATTTGGCTAATACACATAACAGACATTACTGGGGTGACATAGCTACTTTTCAAGTTCTTTACAATGTACTTTAGAGATTCAAAGCTATGGATATATGCTATCAGGTGGTTATTTTGAAAGATTGACTAGAGAGAGAGAGTGGTAAGCCATCTCACCTGGGGCAGTTGTTGTAAATAGCATCAAAACTTCTTTTTTTCCAGATGCAAGTGACTGTTTTCAACACATCTGAAGTTAAACACTGTGCTTGGGATTTATTTTCCTTTTGTCTCATAGTGTAACTGGTGACCTCACATGATAAAATATCAACATTCTGAGGTTACAATTCCATTCCATTTCATCACGAAACCAAGGAAAAAAGGAGCCACATTTCTCCCAGCCCACAGGGGTCTAATCTGCACACCCTCATTTGCCATTATCGATATCTTTTAACACTTAGTAATGTCTTTTTAACAGAACATACTTTTTAATTTTTGGTACAGATACATGTAGATTTACTCCCATCAGTTTTAGTGTGTGTTCCAAGTTATTCAAAAGCGTCTACTACAAGAACGATTGTTTCCCCTCAGGGCTAAATTAACAGATTTTAAGGTCTGAAAGTAACCATTAGGCTCACTGAGTCTGCCCTAACATAGAATTTAGCCAAGTGATTCCTGTTTCAATCCCATAACTAGATTTCTCTTAACTCTAACAAAGACACACATGGTATTAAAGAGGAATACGGTTCCCTCAGCCTCACATGGTGAATGCACTAAGGCCAGTGGGATCTTGGGTCAGATGCTCCCTCAGAGGACAGACTGGTGGAGAATAGGGCCTGGTCTACTTCTAAACCTTAGATGGACCTAGCTACATTGCTGAAAAGGCCCTATCCCCTGGCACAAGACAGGCTGTCAGTGCAAGGTAGAGTGCTCTCTTTAGTGCCTGAAAGCTTCCTGGATTGGGAGCTGAAAGGTGGCTCATCACCTCTGGAGTGTGGTGTAAATTACATGAATTGGAATTACCTGCATGTTTTTATGAAGGCATCTCAGAACTAAAAAATACAGAGAAAGCAGTGTCTGAATTTTGCCAAGTTTATCTGGCTTTTCACTTTCTAACCTAGATAGCTGTAATCATCACCTTGTCAATCAGCAAAAGTTAATCCAATACAGAGTTACACTGTTCGTGAGCAGTGAATACAGCTGTGGGCAATGAATATCAAAATCTGAAGGTCAGTTACCCTGCTGAGTATGATTTACTATGTCAAGAGCCCTCTTTACCTTTGTTATAAAAAATCTTATTGTATTCAGAACTACCTATAGTAAAATTTCTGTCTATATGTCCTTCAAGTATTTGCTTCCTACTGAAATGATCTGGTGGGGCCATTCTAGGCTATGTACTCAAGAGATGACCAAAATGGCTTTGGTTTTTGAAAGCGGTGCATGAGCCAGAAGAAGAGAGAATATACCTAATCTGCAATTATAAACCTGCAACTGGCCCAGGCCAAATGATTTGGGCTCTGACTGGGGGAATGTTTCAGTGCAATGTAGACTTCCAGGTTCAGACTTATGCCAAGGTTCTAGGACCCAGCAAGGTGGGAGGTTTTCAGGACTCAGGCAAAGTCTGCATTGCAGTGAAATAGCCCCCACAGCCTAAGCCCAAGTCAGCTGGCAAGGGACAGCTGCAGGTTTTTAAATTAATGTAGACATACTCTGAATGGGATGGGAGGGTTTTTTTCCAATAAGTACCTTGCTTAAATACAAGGTTCCTTGCAAAATCCTAGTCGTCTGCAGGTGGAATGTAACAAGTGGAATTTTGCACTTGCATTTCCCCATTTGTCCTGAAACAGAGAGAAGTTGATTATCCTTCCTCCCACCCCCAAATTACAGTATGTTCTTTGACACAGTTTGACATTAAAGGAACACAAGAAATGTGTGGGAAGAATTGTAATATGTTCCTGCAAGGAGAAGAAATTGGAAGGAGAATCTAATAAAGCAAAGAATGATTAGAATCTCGAAGTCCCTGTGGTTCCTTGATTTCAGTTTTAGGAGCAAATCCGTTTTCAACTGGAAACAGCCATTTGTCAGCTGGAGTAGAGACAAGGTGAAGGGTGCAGCAATAAAAACGCAAAATGCTGTAACAGACAGGCTTTTGCCACCATCTGCAGTCTTTCCATTGATAGTCTACTTGCATTAATCATTAATGAATAGCTGTCAGTCTTAATCACCTTTACTACAGAACAGGTTCTGTTTAAGAACATGACTGCCATCGTGGGTCACACCAATGGTCTCTCTGATCCAGTATCCTGTCTCCAGTAGTGGCAGTACCAGAGCTTCAAGGGAAATGTTCAGAACATGGTAATCTGAGAGAGATCCACTATCATCTTGCCTTCTCGGCTTCTGGAGGGAGAAAGTGAGTGAGATAATATCTTATTGGATCACCTTCTATTGCAAAGACCTCTTCTTATCTGCATACATCCTGGCTTCTCATGTTCAGAGGATTACGGTCACGCAAAGCATCTTGTAGACCCATGGTGTCCAACACATTTGCTACTCACCACATGTGGCGAATAGGACACTGCACTGTGGTGAATACAGGGATGGCTAACTCGTGGCTACCGAGCAGCTTGTGGCTCTTGGAGCCTTTAAGTGCGTCTTTTCTGAGAGCTGCATGTGGGAGTGCTGTCAGCCTGCTCCACGTACGCACCCCACTCCTTGGTGTGAGAAGCACACAGCGGCTCCAGTAGTGACCCTGATGGCAGCTCTGATGAGTCACCATCATTGAATTAGAACAGGAGGGCTAGGGGGCCTGGCTCTGGGGGACAGCATTCAGTTGTGGGGGCGGGACTTGGGGGGGCTTGGCTTGTGGGGAGGGAGAGGGCATTTATTTAGAGCCGAGGGGGTGGCTGGGAGTGCAAATAATGTGGTGAATAGGGAAAGATGACAACCACAAATGTGGCAATCTTTGAATTCCCATTGGACACCACCAATGGACCTGTCCTCCATCAACTTATTAAGTTCTCTTTTTAACGCGATACTACTTTTGGTCATCACAATATCATATACCAATGAGTTCCATGGGTTAATTGTGCATTGTGTGTCAAAATACTTCCTTTTGTTTGTATTAAACCTGCTGCCTATTAAATTCATTGTGTGAGCCCCAGTTCTTGGATTGTGGGAAAGAATAAGTAACACTCCTCTCCATTTCTTTTACACCAGACATGATTTTATAGCTCTCTGTCATACCCCCCTTAATCTTTTCTTTTCTAAAATGAATAGCACTAATCTTTTTATTTGCTCACCAACAGGAACCATTACATACCTCTGATCATCTTTGCTGTCCTTCTATGAACCTTTTTTCATATCCACTGTATCCTTAACAGCTTTTTCTAGTCCAAGTGTGCCAATCCTGCAATATATAGCACGCAAGCCAAACAGCACCCATGCAGAAACCCGCTGAATGTAATGAGACTGTCTGTGGTTGCAGGGAGATACCCCCATATTATAAATCTCAGCATTATGGTCTAGGACTGGAGTACAGTGTGTTCCTAGACAACATGGAGGCACAGTGGTCTGGCAACAACAGCAAAGATCCAGGAACCAGAAGGGTTCTGGCCTGGATTGCCAAAAAGTCATAAGCATTTTCCCTTTATGTGCCCCTGAACAAGAAAACATATTAGAATAATGATTTTTAAACAATAGCATCAGTGTAATTAAGCAAAAAAAAGCAAAAAAAGAAAGACAGTTGTTAAAAATTAAAAAGGATCTCAGAAAATTCAAGACGTTCTATTTTTCCAGAAGTTATGAAACAGATAATGAGTGAAATCATTGTTAAATGGATATTACAGCCCTTGCATTTAGTGGTTAAGGCAAAAGAATATAGCTCAGATTTGGCCTGAGCTCCAAATTCACTCTGATCTCTAGCAAGTGTCTTGTCCTCTTTTTGTTTATATCAACTCGGCTGGAAATCTTGGTAGTAAAAATACCACCAGCATTTCAATGAGTTCCAGATGTTGAGTTTAAGAGCAGTTCCCCTCAAAAAATATGTTCCAAATAATAGCTGAATCAGAAGACAGAGTCATGATTACTGAGTCTGCGACATATATGTGAAATGTAATCTACATTTGCTTACATACCAATCATCAATGATAATCCATCAGAATCTCTTTTGGAATTGAAAATCCACAGGTTGGTTGTTCTATCCCTCAGATTAAAACAGAACACTGTTATCTTAGCTATAGAACCAAAGGATCACATGATTTATATTATTAATTATTATAATTATTTTATTATATTGTGCAACATATTGTGATTTACATTGGCTAATGTAAGTAGTATAGTGAGTATGCAACTGCTGCTTCTTATATGAAATACTAGCAGATATACCCAGCATTGCTGGCCTCTTTAACTGAAGGCATTTTTGAACACAAATGAAAATGTACATGCTGTTTTCAATTATACAGGCTGAACTTCTCTCGTCTGGCACCCTTGGGACCTGACTGGTACCAAACAAGAGTATTTGCCGGATGACGGGAGCAGCATTCCCAACACTTCCACTGTTTACTGGGCTCTTAGAAGACATTTAAGCTGCATCTACATGTGCAAAAAACTTCGAAATAAATGGCCCTTTTTCGAAAGAGCGGGGGAAGCGTCCACACGTGTAAACCCATCTTTCAAAAGAAAATCAAAAGAACGGGGCACAGACTTCGAAATCCGAACCCCGATCCCGTATCAGGAAGATTGCTCCCTTTCAAAATAATAAATTGAAAGAGTACGCGGGTAGACGCTCCACAGTCCACTCTTTTGAAATATAGGTCCGCTATGGCGCCGATCAGCTGGAGCGCGAGGCCGCTCCAGCCAGCAGCAGCGGGGCTCTATGGTCCCTGCGTTCAGCTGCCTTAAAGCCGCATGCACGCAGGAAACCCGTGGCAGGAAGCGGAGAGCATGCTAGGAGCAGCCTGCACATGCGCTCCAGCCTGACGCTCCAGCACCCTCATGGCCAGCAGCCAGTCCCCCCGCGAGCCCCATGGCCCCCCCCCCGAGCCCCCGCAAGGCTCCCAGGGCTCCCAGGGGGAGAAAAAAAAGGGCCCCTCCTGGACAGAGCGGGAGCTGCAGGACCTCCTCGGCCTCTGGCAGGACAAGGAAGTGCTGTGCCACATGGGCGTGAAGCAGCGCAATGCTGCAGCCTTAGGCCACCTGGCAATGGGCCCCCACACCAGGGGCCACCTGGAGCGTACTGTGGAGCAGGTACGCTCCAAAGTAAAAGAGCCGTACCAGAGATATGCCCGGGCCAGGGACCAGGCCGGACGCTCTGGGGCAGGACCAGCGACATGCCCCTTCTACAGGGAGCTAGTTTCTTTACATTACTTTCTTTTACTCCAGTAAGTGTTCTGTAATATCTATCGTAAAAGTAGCAAAGGCTTATCAATAGGAGATTTCCCTGTGGCAATTGCTGTTAATTAAGACCAACATTTTATGTGTGCAAATGATAGGCTGTGCAGATTAGTAAAGTGTATGAATTAGCGACATCCAATTGTATTTTCAGAGCTCCCCAGCAACTAACAATATTTGCCTAAGATGGCACTGAAGTGGACAGGTAAAGGTGAGCCATCCTAGAAATGACAAAAATAACCCAATGTTGCACTCTGTGCCTGTGCCCCTGTTTTATCAGATATGCCCTGTGTATGAAGAGCTGCAGTACTTGTTTAAACTTTAACTATTTCCTATATGTGGTAAAGAGCAAGAGACATAGGTATCCAATAAGCAGGGTAGATGCTACAACACCAGAGTTGGCCAAACTGTGTCTCTTTTCATCTGCAGTGTGAGGAAGATGGGACTTCTCTGAGAAGATGTACTTCCAATTACAGTAACTTGATGTTATGACAAGGAGTGCCCCACAAAAATCTGCAGAGCAACCACACTGTCCTCCTTCAACCTCACATCTGCCATGAAGCCTACAAAAAGCCCAACAATGGCTAGACACTTGGTGTGCTGTGACTGCTGCTTATTGTGCTGATCACAATTGTTATTCTGAGTTTTCCCCTCTCACTGTTGCAACTATTGTTTTTCAGATTATACTTAGACTATAAGATGTGTGCAGCAGGCGCTATCTTTTTCATATTTTTGTATATTACCTAGTAGCACAGTAGGGCCCTGGCCTTTAGCCATGACTGCAATAGAAATACAGATAAAATTAAAGGTGTAAGCTTGATGTAACTTCTCCTATTCCACTATGCAAGTGAATATTCTTCACTTGTGCTGTAGGTCAGCCACAAAAACAGAATAAAATATTCTTATTTCAACATAAAATATGAAAATATTCAATACTTAAGATCTTCCCCCTCCACCTCCTGGTGGTTCACTAGACATTTAAGCTATGTCTACACTACAGCAAACTGTCAACAGAAGTTGCTGTCAGAAGAGATCTCCAGCAAAACTTTTGTCAACAGATCACACCCCCACACAAAAGCACATCAAAAGAGTGATCAGTTCCGTCAAAAAAGAGAGAGGCCAAACTGCCCAGCCACTCTCTTGGCAGAAGAACCTACTGGAAGGTCAGCAAATAGGGCTTCCCTGTGAACCAGAAGCCCTGTCTGTTGACAGAGGGACTCCCAGAGCATCTACATGCCTTTTTTGTCAGCAGAAACTGTCGACAAAGACGTTATTCCTCATCAGGGAGAGGCAGAACACTGTTGGAGGAAGTGCTGAGTTTTGTAGATGGACTGTTGACAAAATGCATTTTGTGTGTAGATGCTCTGTGAGTTTTGTTGACAAAACCTCGCTTTTGCTGAAAAACTTTAGTGTAAATGTAGCCATGAATATTCCCTTTCCTGTATCTTTTATGATGGGGCTAACGGTGAAAAATAAGGCAGTGCTGAAGCCAATTTCAGACATCCTGATGTTCTCCCTGTGGCTCTAGTCAAACTGGCTTCTGGCAATTTAACAAATGCTTTCAGTTTCTGTTCAAGAGCTGAGAGATCTACAGCTGCTGTTCTGTGAGGACATTGCCTCTGGAGATGATGAGAAACTGTAAACGGAGGTCCACAGGCAGCTCATTTGCTATTAATACAAAAAAGAATGAAAAGACTAACCTTTGACTTTTGGCTTTCCAGAAATTCTGCTCAGTGGTAACAGCATTACAAATGAGCTATTTCAGGTAGGAATCAGAGAAATTATTGTAGGAAATGTATATATTTAGATTTGACTTTTGCTTTACAGATGCTAAAAGCAAATAAAACTAATGGAATCTGAAATTTAAAAAAATACATACAATAGCTAAGAATGGTAAATGGAAGCTGATCTGAGTTTTTAGACTTGACTAAAGCAAGTCAACATGAGAGAAAATTTTTGACAAGCGAGTACCGTTTTTCTCAGTAGAAATGATTGAGTATCTTCTTCAGAATTAAATAATTAATTTGTTCTGGACCTAGAAAACTGCTTTTGATATTGAAATGAAAGTTTTCTGCCTTTGTTAAAAGCCTTTCAATTTCATAGACTTCTATGGGGTTTCACCAAGGATAAATTTGGCCCTATATTTAGAAGGACATGAGATTTCAGACAGCTGTATGTTGTTCAATTAAGGTAATACAGGGGTAACAGAAAGAAGAAGCTATTTCACTTTCTAATTAACCCAGTGAATCAGCTACATGATGAAAGTAGTAACATATAATCCAATCTGCCACTACTGACACAACACAAAGTCTGTTCTGACATATTAGCAGGCTACCCTGAGCTGACGATAAAAGATAACAGTAACAATATGCACAACTGTTCCCCACTGTATTATATTAATGTCTTTCATGCCACTGCAATGTAATCAGTCCCCAATATATTTAATTATAGTCCTGTTAGTACGCAGAAATTGAGTGCAGTTTCTAGAGAGAAATGAAGCCTCTTTGTAGTTCAGTGGAAGTGCACATTGCTTTGTGATGAACACTGGTGACAAATTAAGCCACAAGGAGCAAACCTGCAGCTCCTCATCCTGTAACTCCATTAATGACAACTCCACTGATTTACATCAGCTGAAATTCTGAACTATGAAGAAGTTTAGGTTCATTGCAGGACACGCCTTTTTGGACCAAAGGTCCAACATGCACATAGATATCCAAACCACTTTAAACCTCTAAAGCTGATATAGGAATTTTGTAAGAATAAACACTTTTTGCAGAATTTCTTATTGTTCCTACCTCTGGTAGATCTTCAGGGAATTTTATCTCTATGGGCTCATTCTTACCTGGTGTGAAGACAATTCCCATAGATTTTAATGGGGGGTTATGGGCATTCAGTCCCTCCAGCAGTTGACTATCACCCCAGAATACTGAGCATACACAAATAAAATGACCTGTTGTGACATAACCAAGATACACAGATGAGATTTGCATTCAAATCAGAATACCACCATACCTCAAGGATCCTAAGTGTCAGTCAGTCTTATCTCTGGAGGCCATATTCACATCCGAGGTCCAACTCCTTATTTGTTTTTCACTTGGCTAGAACTCTTGCTGAAGGCAGTTCCTCTTCATTCTAACCCCTGGGTTCCAGCACTTCTACAGGAACTGAACTGGGACTTGTCTTTACAAGCACAATAGAGAGACTATGCTCCTCAGCAGCTGGAGAGTATATTCTGCCTCCTCCTGTCACACCTCATCCTTCATTGGCAGCAGACCTTGAACGTATCAAAATAGTTAAGTGAAAATGGGAAAGGGAGGGGGTCAGGCATGCCTCATTTGAGGGTTATTCAATGAGCATCTCAGATTCAGGGGACCTAAATCCCAGGGGATAATGTTTCAAACTTTGTGAGAGTACTGACCAATACTGAACTGATTCCATGGGAAACTTAGTTGAAAATATTCACTCAGATTAAAGAAGTGGCTAAATAGTTCATTTATATGCACATACATATTTAGATAGACTGATATAAGTAAAATTAATTGTAAAATTTTTCACATAAAATAATCCCATTGTTTCTCATTATTCTTGTACCTCTCTTCCACAACATAATTTCAGAGCTAAGTTTTTGGGTTAAAGCACTGGGTGAGAACTCAGAAGATTCATGTTCAATTCCCAGTTCATCCACAGACTTTGTGTGTGATCTTAGATGAGTTACAAATGGCCCAGTTTTCACAGGTGCTGAATGCCTGCAGATCCTATTGTTGTCAGGAGGAACTGGGGTTTTTCAGCATCTCTGAAAATCAGGTCACCTCTCTGTGCCTTAGTTCCACAGCTTCAAAATAGGGATAATTATACCTCTTTGCAAATTGCAGGGATCGTGGGAAGATAGATGCAGAGGCAATTGCAAGGAGCTCAGATCCAATGGCAAGCTAGCTATGTCAACACAGTACCCAGAAAGATTGACCGTTTGTAAGAAGGCTGTAAAATTTACTTGGGAGCTAACTGTTACTCAGATCCCCATCAGATTCTATTAATTGAGCTCTGATTGAAAGACTGGCAGTTAGCAGAGTAGGCCAATAACTGGAGTTATGGATGGGGGCTAACTGGGTGAAGTATCCCCAGTGATTAGGCTTATATATGCAAGCAGGAAGGAATTGGTAAGAGGAGTATAGGAAGTTTGAAAGATGGGAGAAGAAGACAGGACTGGTTACCGATACTGGTGTACCCTTTCACAGAAGCAAGAAGGGAGATTCGCTGCTGGGTAGAAATATAACATAAAATAAGCATGGTGGTGGTTAAAAAAACCACTTGACATTCAAATCAAGAGAAAAAAGTGGGGCTGGCTAGGCCACACCCTCAGAAAACCATCATCCAGCATAGCCCATCAAGCTCTCAAATGGAACCCTCAAGGAAAATGCAAAAAGAGGAAGACCTTGGACAATGTGGAAAAGATCTACTGAGATTGAAGGACAACTACTGGGGTACCCATGAGGGTCATTTAGAAGTTTTGTCCCTAGACAAAGTGAAGTGGAGGAGACTTGCAGATAACCTATGCTCCACCCATAGTACCAGGGTTTATGTCAAGTCAAGGTGGTTGAAAAACGTGGAGTGGAGTGATTGTGGTCAGTTACTGAGGTTGGAAAGGTCCCTCTGGAGATCATCCCATGATAGGCATCTAACTCTCTTAGGCCCTTAAAAATCCAATCCGAAAGCCTGATAGTCTCTACTAATTCAACTATTAAGTGTATAACTGTCAATTTTAGGCTATGATTAAATACCCCAAATATGCTGTTCAGTACTTTAGTTCACACATAATTCTAGGAATTGTATGATTACAAGATTAGTCTGTCTAATAATTCATTCATTCATTCTGACAACCCTTGATAGAATGTAACATTCCCATCTGAGAAATGCTTGCAGTCAGGCCAATTCTGTTATGCACTGTATTAGAAATTCAGAAGCATGAATGAAAGCACTGACACACGTTATGTCACATTTTCTCTTGGTGTTAGCTCTCTTATTGATCTTTCTAAAACGTAAAATGGATGAAGATCTCTTTCTGCCTTGGTTTTTATGGAGATTATTTACCTGAAACCACCAGCAGCTCTTATTCCATAATTTTTGCACACAGAAACCCTGAACAAGGCTGAATGCTGGATAGGATTAAAACGAACAGAGAGAGAGAGAGAGAGAGGCATATTTGGCTATGAGTAAGCAGCCTGTTTGTGCATCCTCTCCTGGAATTATTCTTCCTTGAATTGTGCCTCACACCTCAACTTACTCTTTTAGTAATGAAATAGCCCATTTCTGTATTTGCATATTATTTTGAAGCAACATCAAACTGAAACCCTATAGAAGACAGAATATTCCCAGAAGCAGAAGCAAAACTACTTTTTTATAGCCAGGAACTAACTAATGCATTTCTCAGTACCTGGTATTGAAAAAATAGTCCGTATTTTTTGTTATGAAACATATTTAATTAGAAAAGTAAGTTATTACTAAAAGAATAAATTGAGGTAAGGGGCAATCCAAGAAAAAAAAAGATATAGCCCCATTTCACCTCTTCCCTCTCTCCAAATACATATCAAAATAAGGTTCCAGAACTGATACTCCATCTGTGCATCACTTTGAGACCTAGAATTCCTGAGTCAGTGTGAAGTGATGAAAGCAGCTACAAGCACAGTCAAGCTCTTCTTCTTCTTCTTTTTTTTTTTTTTTAAGAAAAGTATCACTGGGATTTGTGGTCTGTTACTGCTGAAATTCTGTCAAACATTTATGGATCCATTTATTTTTAAATGAAATGCTATTGTTAGGTTGGAAAGAAATATCATCAATGTTAGACACGAGAGTGTTTATAACTAGTTTATGAAACCTTTCCAAGGCTAGGGCATTAGCATGAATCCATTCCAGGTAGCCTTGATCACAAGTTGTTATTTTGTGGTGGCTGTTCAGTAGTCTATATGAAGAGAGTTAGTGTCTGGAAGTCAGCAGGTATCTGGCATAGTTGGCACTAATTTGTGACCTTTTTTTAAGCTTCTTGAATTCTGCATACCTGTCACTGAAAATAACAATACATTTTCCATACAATCACCAAGAATCTTTTTTCCATTTATTCCCACACATTTGCATGTGCAACCGATGCAGATATAATCACTGTGTTCTCCTCAACTTCGATTTACAAGCACAAATAAACTTACTTTTCTGTTCAAATGTTATCTGCAATCTGGTGATGATTTTTACTGATTTCTCAGTTATTTGCCGTCTTTCAACAAACTTGGAAAGATCACTATGATTGACACTTGTACCACACATTGTTCTCCTAAATCACACAGTAAATCTTCCCTAATTTCTTTGGGGTTATGTGCATAAGGGCCAGAGAATACCAGCCAATCAAATTTGCAGACCTTGCTCAAAGAATATTTGCAGAAATGATTAGACCATGATGGCCAAGTGATAATGAAATAAAACAAAATGGAGAGCAATCAATATTCTTTCTGAAATTGTTTTTCTTCCCTGTCCTGGCAAGCTTGAGTGACTTCAATTATATATTTTCACTCTCTGAACCTCATGATGAACAAATATTTTACTTGCCTAGATAAATTCATAGAGGATAGATCCATCAATGTCTGTGGGCCAGGATGTACTGTTGGTCTGATGGAGTATGGTCTTTCTTATTTCTGCCAATTGTTGGGCCTTATCCTAAAATCAATGGAAGTTTTCATAGTTTCATGGAATTGTAGAACTGGAAGGAAACTTGAGAGGTCTTCTAGTCCAGTCTCCTGCACTCCTGGGAGGAGTAAGTGTTGTCTAGACCATTCCTGACAGTGGTATTGTCTAACCTCTTAAAAGGCTCCACAACCTCCCAAGGCAATTTATTCCAGTGTTAACCACCCTGACACATAGGAAGTTTTTCCTAATATCCAACTTAAACTGCTTTAAACATCCGACTCATATCTGCACAATATAACAAAGTCATCCTGCTAAGGAGTCTTCTTTCAGATTTGAAAGAAGCAAAGTTGCTAGTTTTTGGCCTTTTACTGAAATTTCTCTTTGAAACTACTTGAAAGAAGGTACTGTTTCATAAGAATGGTCTTACTGGGTCCACGTAGCACAGTGTCCCACCTTCCAACAGTAGCCAGATGCTTCACAGGGACTGAATGGAACAGGGCAACCTTCTGTGATTTATAACAAAAGAAGAATATCCCCATTTGGATTTTTTTTTCCTTTCTCTCCACCTCCCTACATTTGTGGCAGGTTTTTAATAATAATGTTCTTGTAAAATATACAAATGTCTCAACAGAGTCAAAGAAAAAACACAGCTGTCTCGCAAGGGGTGAGGAGATGGATTTCCAGATAAAGGTTCAGTGCAGCAGCTCACCCACTGCCTTTGGAAAGAGTATGCAGGACATTCAAAAAGAACTTGAATGTAAGGTCACTTTCTTCATTCTATTTCATTTTAACTAGATGTGGGCACACTTCAAAAAGCTTGCAATTCCTGTCCATTGCACATAAGCATTTGTGTTGGGTGAATGTAATTACTTAGCAAAGCCTTACTAACTGCAAAAGAGGGTAAAAACAAAAGCTGCATCTTCTATAAACATACTTTGTAGGAATCAGTAGTGCTTATTTTGGCAAAAATCTATAGAAGTCCATTGGATAAAGGAGTGAATAAAGACAGCAGTTGGTACTACTAAATGTAAAGACCCAGAAGACAGGGACAAATTCTACTTTAATTTTCATTAGTGTAGAGCGAGTGTAGCTCCATTTGGGTTATTCCACAGTGACTCTGGTGCCACAGAGGGCAGGAGGTGACCCACAGTATATAGTGAGAAAACCAGATGCAAGCATGACATTCTTGCTAAACTTTCCATAGGGCAAAGAATGTGTTAAACTTTATGTTTGTCTTCATGAGGCTATTTTTTAAATGATTTTCCTAATTAATCTCAGAACAAGCTGTAGCTAAAGGTCATGATTTAAGTGTTTTAGCCCACAGAGAGGCATTTCCAGGGAAATGTGTGTTTTGAGAGTTGCTAGGGTAACTCTTAATCTGTCATGGCACCAGCCAAATCTTCTGGAAAACAAGTGAGAAAGGAAGCAAAAGCAGGTATGGAAAACACTTTAACTTCACAAAAAGATTAAAACAAGTGCCTAGAAATTAGTTAACCATAAGAAGACAGATACTCAGAACTTTAAGGAGTTCTAAAGGAAAGAATTAGCAATGCTTTCGAAGACCTCATATGGCTTTACCTTGCATTCCTGAAATCAACAACAGCTTTTCCACTGACTCCAATGTTAGCAGTTTTGGCCTTTAGAACTCTACAAACAAATCCAAAATTCATGGAACAAAACTGTAGCACTTTCCTAACAAATCCAGAATCTAGGTGATGTTTTCTTGTCTTCAGGATTTCCTTTAAACCTGTCATGAAGACTTGTACCATGTCTTAAATTAACACCTGCCATCCACAAGGTTGCTGCATACAGCTTTGTCCTTTTGACCAAATGGCGCAAATCCATGCCAACTGAACGCAGAACCCAAATTTGCTGTGCCCCGTGGAGTCAGAAGCCACAGCTTTAGTCCTGTGTTACATGAAGTTATGGGGGAAGGTTAGGGATAGGGCAACCATGGGCTGCATGAGTTACCCTCCTTCACCTCATTGGGCCACATCAGCCCGTGGCCCACTGGAGTCCCACCTGTGATCCTGCAGTCCCCCCACATTTTCCTTCCCCCATACACATCCCATACATTGGAGCATGAGATCCCCACACTTACCTGCTCCTTCTCCCTCCCAGCACTTTTGGAGCATATGAATTGCCTGATGTGCACTCTGTCCCCACTCTTCCCCCACCCGCTCAGTACTGGAATGCTGTGAACAGATGATTTGAGGCATTTCAGCTCCGTGAGGGATTGGCAGGAGTGGGGACAGAGCATGAGTCAGGAAATCTGCAGCTTCTCCAAAAGTGGTGGGAGGTTGGAGGAGGCATAAGAAATGTGGGGCTCCAGTGCCCCAGTGCATGAGAGAGCATGGGGGAGGTGGGTAGCCAGCAGATCTGCGGGCTGCAGATCGAGCCAGAATGGGACACAGGATGCCCTCCACTGAGCTAGGTCCTCAGCTGACTTCCGTAGTGCTATGCTGATTTACATCAGGTGAACATCTAGCTGATGAAACCTACTTTGTAAAAATGAAAAATCAAATAATAATTTTGAATGAAAAAAGAGTTTTTACTCACACCTCAAAGAAACGTGGCAAAACATTTCATTTAGAAAAGAACTGTCTAAAATACATGCCATATATTTTCTACATTTCTCCTCCATTGTTTCTATTGTTGTTTGCCTACCGTAAATGTAAACTGAACATGACATTTTCCATTTTATGGAATACCACAATTGTTGCTTTGCCGGAGTGATAGGCTGAAGCCTGGGACAATATCCATCAGGTGGAAAAAGACAGTCATAATTTTTTATTAGCTACATCTATGTTAGACTCACTTTGATTTGGTTGTATGTTTTTGTGTTGGCACACTCTGATGCACTCTGATCACATAATTATGGTGTTCAAAATGCAATGCTGTGCCATTGCTTTCCCAAATTTGACACCAGTGTGCTAGGGAGAATACAAAATGAGGACAAGTTTTTAACCTCTTAACTTCAGCAGGATTCAACCAGGAAAGAGGAATATTTTAATTTTTCTCCCAATAAGGCACCCAAAAGGGCCTTACTGGTAGTATGTTGCAGCATTGATTGTAATGAAGAGATTTTTGGAACTACCCGAGTTCTATGAGTAGCATGTCAGTAAAAATCCACACTCTTCTTTTGCTGTTGGAAAGAATTGTGACTCACAACAGGCAATAACCTGGAGGAGCAGGAAAAAGCCTGAAAGCATGCATATGCCTTTAACAATAAGAGAGGGAAGAGAGCTATGGGAAGAACAATATACCAGTAAATTATGTGAATGAATGGTCTGTACTTTTGGATCCTGTACACTGAAAGGGCTAACACGACTCTGGAAGTCGCTACCTCACTCCCCACTACACAGCAACCCCCAGAGGGACTGACCCCACATTCCATTTATTTAGAGGGCAGCAGTCACACAACCCAAGGCCATCTTGGCTGACCTCACTGTTCTAAATTCCAACCATGAAATGCATGCATGAAATTTGACTCCAATAAAAAATAAATACGTTCACTTCTTCAGTTTCTTTTTTCTGAAAGCATGGATGGTTGTAGCTATTGACTGGTGAGCTCGTCAGGGGCCTGTGCCAGAAATACAAAGTAATAAAGTCTGGGAGGAATGAACGATGGAAAAAATGACTAGTATTAAGAGTGACAACAATAGTTGTTTGACTCCATTGCTTCTTTGCATTGAAGAGGCAGAATTATCCTTGTGGCTTGTGTACAGTAAACGCTTTTGTATCTGTCAACCCCCGAACCAGAAGGCTGCTGGGTATTCAAATATTCTGGATAATAGAGAGGTATGCCTAGCAATTCATAACAATGAAGAAAAGCAAAATATAGCTATTAAGAAACGAACAAAAATGTATGCAGAGTTCTTTATTTACCAACAACAATAGTACTGTACACTCTAAACTTATACTATGTTTGCTGTATTTATTTGTATTTACTTTCACTATACTGTACTTATGGAAAATGTTACTAAAATTTACTTTATTTGTAGTTAAAATGCCAGTTATTTGAGCATTCCAGATGATAGCATGCCAGCTAAGACAGGGTTTACTGTATATACAATTATTTATATAATATTTTACGTCTTCTGGGAGCCACATATACATCGAGTGCTGTTTTGTGCCTTTAACTCTGCAATTAGTTTAAGTTTTTCAATCCTGGTAGCAATTGTTTGGAGAAAGTTCAAAGCTATAAAAAAGTGAGCTCCAGTCAGTTTTCTTTGTCGTATATAATGCATCTAATTCACCCTGACCAATAATTCTACACCATCTTAACTCCACTGATTTCAGTGGTGGAATGCCAGTATAAAACTGGAGTAATACAGTGGTGAATCAGGCCTGTGCTATATTAATTGATCACAAGCCGGTTCTTCAGCTGTTATAAATCAGTACAGCTGCATGGAAGTCAATTAAGTCATACTGAGGTATGCTAGCAGAGGATCTGCCTCAATATCAGGCTACATGCTTGTGCTGACATATAGATTCATATATTAACATGAAATGCATGGAGGGTGGCATATACATGATATGTTCAGTTTCTATGGCTCTATCATGAGCCTTTAAGCCCTTGCATCTTTTATAATCATTGACCCCTGTGCAAAGTGAAGTGAAAAGTAGCATTGAATACAATCATTCTGATCTGGTAACATTTAATATCTACTTTGCACAAATGTAAGTGGCCACCAAGATTGACGGCAGTGAAGAATCAGACCCGTATGTCACATTAGTCAAAAATTGGCATTGCCTGGTGGCGTGCAAACTTTTTCAGCTGCTCCCCAACCCATCCTTTGCCATTAACATTTGTTCGTTTTCCTCCATTATTGCGCAGCCTAGGCTTCCTCAGCAGAAGCACTTGGGCTGAAGGCATAGTTGGGGGTGTAACGGGAAACATGGGAGGAGATGGAACTAGAGGTAGAGGTCCAGAGGCAGAGAGAGGATAAGGGCGGAGCTGGAGCTGGGGGCAGATCAGGGTGGGGCTGGATCTGACCTGTAGGCAGAGCAGGACAAGGGGATGAGCAAGGCTGGGGTGTGGAGCTGGTCTGGAGCAGAGTGGGACTGGAAAAATGGCACTCCCACCGTGGCCCCTCAGGGGAACTGGCCCAACCCCAACTGCACTTCCAACCAAATATTCCTCAATGCTCCTGGGGGAGTGCTCTCTATGATTTAGGGCTCACTAGCACAGCTCATTTGACGTAATACTTATGCAGCTTACTGCCATTTTGGGCTCCGTATTTCAGTCCTTTCCCCCCTCAGTCTAGCTGCCAGATCTCTGGTGGTCCCAGGGGCTAAGCTGATCATCAAGTCTGGGATCCAGAAGAGCCTTCTCACATGAAAAGACGGGCAAACGGCTGTGAGGATTTTTCACCTTCCACCTGGGAGATCTGGTGTGGGAAAGTTTCAGATCGAACTGTCACAGCTTGGGCAGATTCTTATATGGTTGGTGAGTTCCAAAGAGTTCAGTGCACAATCTCAGTAATTCCGGGAGCTGGCTGCGCATTGGTACTGGGCACGGCAATTCATGGTGAGGGATATGCCTCTGTGTCTCACGCAGCTTTTGCCTCTCCTCATCTTGGCTCTCCTACCTCCAGCACAATGGAGGTAAGTGGATTGGGACTCCGGCTTTCAAAGTCCAAGTCCCTTGATCAGTTTAAGGGCATAGGGAGGCACGGACTTCACACCAACCCTTGGGTTTGTAGGCCACCGAGTCCACTGGTGTTATCTAACAGCTGCAAGGGAAAAAGGTGGCTGAGTAGAATAGGATGGTTACTCCAGACAGGCAATAGTTTTAAACAGAGTCGCAGTCTCTGCATTTCACCATATTATAGCGTCGCTCTCTCATTATTTCTACATTCACATCAGGTATCTTCAGGAATATTTTCTTTAAGACTGAAGAAAAATGTATTGGGATCAGAGTCAAAATGGGAAAAGTAAAAAGAAACCATCAGCAAGACATAATCACCTACAGAGGCTTATTTTATAGCCAGGGTCGCTGACGGGGAAAGGAGAGGCAAAGGGAGCAGTTGCTCTGGGGCTTGATGATTTAAAGGGGTCTCAGGCTCTGGGCTGGTGCCACCACTACCACAGCAGTAGTGATGGCCAGAGCCCTGCGTGGAGTGGTCCAGGTGGCACTTATGGCTGTCCCGCCCCTTCCACACAAGGCCCCACCCTTTTAGGAGGCCTGGTACAAACCCCCACCCCCCTGCCTCTAGGGACCCGACGAAGTCTGTTGCCATCCCCGTTTCCAGATAGTTTTTACGTGCTTTATTTAATGCCTGACTGATGATGGATCCTGGTGGAATGCCTAAAAGAAGACTTAAAAAAATTAATGGTCAAGGTGCCCACATTTTTGGTGGAGTGTAGGCAATGTACTGATCAAATTGCAAGTGCATTAGGGAAGAGCACATTCCATTTTACAAATTGTTTGTTAATTTTAAAAGCATTAGTGACTGGAATGTTTGGATAGACAATAGAAAACTGTATAGTAATAATGTGCAACACAAGAATTTCTGTATGGTGCCTTTTCTTCTGATAAATCTATTACCTTATCAACTTTTAAAGTTAGCGTGCTCAATGACCCAGGATGACTTTAGTTTTGGTGACCAAATCAATAAGAATGTGTGTTTGGAGCAAGCAATCTGTTGTCCCTCAACCACTCTATTTCAAGCCACTAAATGATTCAGCTTGGCAGGATATAGGGAAATGGAAACTGTTTTATATGAATCTTTTAAGGGAAATACACTATTTTAAAAAATCCAACAAAAAAGGTCTATAAACTAGAAATAAGCACAAATGGTTCTTGTCGCAAACTGAGCTCACCATCTGAACTTCAAATTCATGCATTTACAATCTATTATGCTTCTCAGACAGGACGCAGCCCTCCTGGTATCTCAGTTTTCTATTGTCTATCCAAACATTCCAGTCACTAATGCTTTTAAAATTAACAAACAATTTGTAAAATGGAATGTGCTCTTCCCTAATGCACTTGCAATTTGATCAGTACATTGCCTACACTCCACCAAAAATGTGGGCACCTTGACCATTAATTTTTTTAAGTCTTCTTTTAGGCATTCCACCAGGATCCATCATCAGTCAGGCATTAAATAAAGCACGTAAAAACTATCTGGAAACGGGCAAATTACTAATTAGTGTGATAGATAGAGATGATCTAATCAAACCAACTATTGTTCTGTCTTGGGCAAATTACTAATTAGTGTCCTGTACTCTCAGCCCTGTCTGTGCCAACTTCTGTTAGCAGAGGCCTGCCTCTTGCTCACAGCTTAGCCTTAGGCCTCAAACGAGGCCTATGCTGTATGGGCTTAGGCAACGTCAGAGGGTGGTAACCCGATACATCAGCAGTGAAGTGCACTTTGTTTGTACCTATATGTAACGTGATATCTTGGGGACCGTCTTTGTCTGACCTGGCGGGGGGAGGGGCGGAAGCGGAATTTCCACTGTTTGTGTCAGTCCATAGCAGCAGGTGCATATGTATAGGGTATCACTATAGTATACTGTACCTAACAACTGTTATTTGTACCTTGCTTGACAATAAACCCTGGCAGGGTGCCTTCAATCCTTATCTGGTCTGTGGTATTTGGGGAACCTCATGGGGCCTGCTGAGATCAATGGTCCCATATGAATTGAATATGCATGCAAGCACCCTTCTCGTTATCATCAATGGATCCAAAGACCCATGAGGACACAACAGCAGTAAATCCGCTGAACTACACTGGTGACTCCAGTGTGATTAGCCCAACTACAATAGCCAGTGTGGATGTCTGAATGTTTTATAGGAAAGTCTGTGAAAAATGACTTCCCTCAAGGTGGACTAGAAAAGCCATTTTGTTAGTGCCATTTCCATGTTATTGTTTTCACTCGATTTTTGCTAATGATCTAACTTTACAAAAACTAACAGAAGTTCTTTGTGAGTAAGGAAACTTTAGCTGATGTGGCTTATGGCTGATCATCATTCAGAAGTCCCAGTTTAAACAAAGCAGAAATATTTTATTATAATAATACATTAATAGAATTAGCCTAAGATTTCCCACTATCATGCAGTAATTTAAGACAGCTATATAAGGGGAAGAACTGGGGAAAGAATTACAGAGCAGAACAGTTGTTAAGGGCTGGCTGGCTAATTACACGTTTTCTTCTGTGCATGCATGTCTCTATATTCCATAGACCTGATACATTAAATCTGTGCTAAAAGCTAGAGAAGTGAGCATTCAGCATGAAATAATAAATCCAATTTTTATCAACTGCCAGGTGAAAACCAAACAACAAACCATGTCATTCCATACAGCTTCCAAGGTTTCAGACTTCAGTTACTGAAAGGTATAAACAAAGCAACCTGTTAATAATAAGTTAAGTTCTAGCAGAGTGAGCAAATAAGTGGGCAGCCTAATTCAGCTGCACTTAACAGATGACTAGAGACTTTATGTCACCAGACAGGTTAGACTTCTCAACACAAAAGAATTGTTTTGTATAAATTGTCAGCTATTTCCAGCTCAGTCAAAAAGGACTGGCTTTGACATTTAACGTCAGTGTCTCCTGATAGGGATATTTTTAAAAGAAGTGAATAAAAGTGAGCTTGCAAAGGTGCCTTATAAATAATCCAACTGGCAAAGAACTTTCAGGCAGATATTTGTTTTGGTGCAGAAAATAGGGCATGGCACCAGAGAACCAACACAAGTGATGAGGAAGCCAGTGGAAGAAATATGAAAGGAAAATGAATTAAAAAACAAAATGAACCGTCAGTTTAAATTATAAAAAAGAGCAACTAAGCTTTAAACAGTTTATTCCTGGCCCTTCACTCACAGGAATTTTCCAATGACAACATGGTCTGAGCAACACTAACATCTTCATTAATCATATTATAGGCAGATTATGGAAAAGAATTCAGCTCTTTCAAGTTCGTGATTAATTTTGTGTGTGCATGCGTGTGTGCTCACGCACATGCCGAATGTTTAGGGCTTTATTTGTGTAACTTTTCTTATGCTTACCATTCTATGGAACCATGACCTCCTACTTATATAGTAAATTATGAACTCCCCAAAATGAATTCAAAAGGTGTAAGTTTGCCAAATGAGAAATATATAAATGTTCAACCAATGAAAGAAGTGTTATAAAAAGGAAATAGTATCAATTATTTACACTCCTTCAAGGAAAACTTACCACTTTAATTGTATGGAGATATGCGATAAAGAAAACCTAAGGGGGAGAGAGTGAGAGAGAAAGAGGGCAGGGGGAAATTAAATAATTTTCTAGCTATCTGCAGCTTGATCCAAAGATGTTCTTTGGAAGACTCACTAAATACCTGCACTGACTCGTTTGTCTACTTCAGAGTGTAGGTTATTTGCCATACGGATCAGGTGTCTTATTTTAATCCCATATGGATATAAACCATCAGTTTCTTTCTTGAAGTCCAGGAAATTATGAATATGAAACTGATGTAAGATTAGACTCAAGCAGTATGCTCCTATATATTCCACACACTGATCATAATGAATATATGCATAAAATACTAACCTCAAAGAAAAACAAAATCTAATGACAAGAGAGGTCTGATTTACGTCTCAGATAATTCAGTTTTATTTATGCAGTTACTCCATTACTTTCAGACATTAGTCCTGATTTACATTGGGTTACATGACAGAAAAAATAGGAAAAATGAATTTCAGCTGCAGTCGTAGATCACTGACTGTTGAAATAGTTTAATTTCCACATATCAAAGCCCTCCCCGAGAGAGGGAATAAACAGATACAATCTAGACAATGGAGCAATGAGGTCACACATGAGATTGTACCAAGTTAATGACAATAGGGTATGTACTAGGTTTTGATCACTCTGTTTTGAAGCCACATGAGTTTAGTCATCAATGCGTGTATCTTGTACAAAGGTCTCTTGATTTAATGGAGAAAAGGTGAGTGGGGGAGGTAAAATGTTTTACTGAACCAATTTCTGTCGCTAAGACAGACATGCCTGAGCAAGCTCTTCTTCAGCTCCACAGCTAAATACAAAGTGTGAACAGATAGTTTATCGTAAATCGTTAACACATATTTCAAGAGATCATTCAAGGTGAAATGGCTTTTTACTACCTCTCCAGTCATAAGGAGAAAGGAAGGAGTGTGGACGGGGAGCAGTTGAGGGGGCGGGGAGGGTGTTGTAATAAGTCATGAAATCAAGTGTCTGAATTCAGTCCAGGATTTAGTTTCCAGCAAAGCTGTGAATTTAATCCCCCAACCTCATCTTTTGAAAGTGCTATGCAACATCTTTTATCTCCTCAGCTTACCTTCTGGCATGGCATGTGACTGGGAATCTCCGATTAGATCCTGCTTTTGACAAGAATTTCTATGCCATCTGAATATTGAGGCCCTAACCTCAAGCTCAACAGCTTATCACCCCTGCACAAATGGGCAGACAGAGCAGACCAATCAGGTCCTTGAACAATGCTTATATTGCTTTCTAAAAAAGCTATCAAGACGATGGGCAGTCCCTAGGTCCTCATGATGAGTTTGCTTACAACAATGTCACACACAGCTCCACTAAGCAAACTCTCTTCTTAGTTAACAATGGTTTTATCTGTGTGCTCATCCACTGTTACCAAACCCACAGCCTACTTTGAGCATATACAACAAGAACATCAGAAGAAATTAGAAGATGCTAAGGCAGTCTTTAAATGATATGTTCATTGGTCCTGCCAGCCAATACCTGGCTTCAGCGGAGGGGATAAACTGTAGATGTCTACCTAGAATCTGTGGTCAACTTGCTCCTCTCCGCAAAGCTGGATCATAAGTACAGTATGCCTTCTTCATATTACATATACAAGATTCCCTCAAGATTCATGCAGTCTTTCATGTCTGTCTTCTAAACCATTAGTCAAGAAACCCTTCCCATTCTGCTGCCTATAACTATTCAGAACCAAGAAGAATATATGGTTCAGCAGATTCTAGACTTGTGAACGTAATAATATAACAAATATGCTTTTCCTATAACCATATGGAGAGGCCTGAAGCTTTTCTCCACAGTCTGAATAAAAGAGCAGCAGCCACCATTAACTGTAGACCTAGCATGCGCATACTCACATTCCATCTAAATCTCATTACAATAGCGTCACACCAGGCTCTTAAGAGGGAGACCACATCCTAGTGGCATCCACTGTCACCAAATGAAAGAAAGCAATCTCAAGATGCGTAAAGAAAACTTACATAACAGCACTTCGTCTGGCAGGAAACTACCTATCAATAACTGAGGTTGCGGAATCCCCATTCTCCGATGATTGTCTTCACTTTTTTACTGCTTTCTGTATGATCTCTGTCTGGTTTATAATTGTTTCTGTCTGCTGTATAATTAATTTTGCTATGTGTAACTCAAACGAAGGTGGTGGGTTATGATTAGTTGGGTAATTTTGTTACAGTAGGCTACGATTGGTTAGTAAAATTATACTAAAATAATTAGTCAAGGTATAGCTAAGCAGAACTCAAGTTTCACTACTTAAACTGGAGTCCGAGAAGTAAAACAGCAGGAGGAAGGGGGAAAGAAGGATGTCAGCAAGAAGAACAGGAAGAAGGGAAAACCTGGACGGACTCACCCCCAAGACAAGAACTACCAGACCCTAAGGTGCAGCAACCAGCATCCAGAGACTGACTTTGTCTGCCTAACAGGGGAAGTCTGCCTGCCTTTGTCAGGATTCGTGAGCCTCACACTAGCCGTGTCTACACGTGCACGCTACTTCAAAGTAGCGGCACTAACTTCGAAATAGCGCCCGTCACGGCTACACGCGTCGGGCGCTATTTCGAAGTTAACTTCGACGTTAGACGGCGAGACGTCGAAGCTGCTAACCCCATGAGAGGATAGGAATAGCGCCCTACTTCGACGTTCAACGTCGAAGTAGGGACCGTGTAGCCGTTGCACATCCCGCAACTTCGAAATAGCGGGGTCCGCCATGGCGGCATCAGCTGAGGGGTTGAGAGACGCTCTCTCTCCAGCCCCTACGGGGCTCTATGGTCACCGTGGGCAGCAGCCCTTAGCCCAGGGCTTCTGGCTGCTGCTGCTGCAGCTGGGGATCCATGCTGCAGGCACAGGGTCTGCAACCAGTTGTCGGCTCTGTGGATCTTGTGTTGTTTAGTGCAACTGTGTCTGGGAGGGGCCCTTTAAGGGAGCGGCTTGCTGTTGAGTCCGCCCTGTGACCCTGTCTGCAGCTGTGCCTGGCACCCTTATTTCGATGTGTGCTACTTTGGCGTGTAGACATTCCCTCGCAGCGCCTATTTCGATGTGGTGCTGCGCAACGTCGAAGTTGAACGTCGACATTGCCAGCCCTGGAGGACGTGTAGACGTTATTCATCAAAATAGCCTATTTCGATGTCGCTACATCGAAATAAGCTACTTCGATGTAGGCTTCACGTGTAGACATAGCCACTGTGTGCTTAGCATGTATTCTGCTTTCCTCGTAATTGTAAATAAACAGAGAATAAGAATATTACTGTGTAAGGCTTTTTTCTGTGGCACAGATCCTTCAAACCCATAGGGAAATATGCCTGAGCCTTAGAAATTGGGTAAGGGTGGGAGTTTAAATTAACAAGGTCATGCCTTGAGCCCTTGGGATTGGGTGTGTATGTCCCTGAAGTGAGGAAGGGAAAAAGAAATTTGTGTGGGTAACAGCAAGCTTTGAGGAAAAACACAATGTCTAATTGACTAGGATGACTGTAGCCCAGAGAAGAATTCATGGGATCCTGCAGAACACTTCAGTGCCCTGGATCTCCTGAGGCCCTTACGTCATACTTAACCTGACAAACCAGGTTCCAGGGTCCCTACATGGCACTCTCAGGAAGAGGGCATTGTCAGGAACAGAGCCCAGCAGAGCTATTCTCCAGGCAGTCTCTCAGCATAACTGACCTGCAACAGGCTGCCTAATTAGCCACACCACCTCATTGGCTGCAAAGATTAGCAGACTGGCTCTTGCACCAGCGGCAGATGTTCCATGCTGATTAATCAGTGGTCATGCCCACTACTGGGCCTGCTTCTGCGATATCTTACTCCTTCCATTCCTGCCTAGTGCCTCGCACCCCGCCTCGCCTCTGTACTGCCATTGTGGGAGTGTAGGGAAATCCCTGGGTGCAAGATGTGCCATTCAGCTCTGGATTATTAAAATTGATGGTTGTCATCTGTCCTTAATTGCCAAAGAAGAACAAAAGCTGTAAAATACTCTCTTCATACCCATGAAACAGAAAACTCCATTCAGCCAGACTGAAGCAAACCATCTATGTAAATCTCCATCACACAGCTGCAGAAAACATGGCTCTTTGCTATGACACTTCTTGAAGTTCTGAGCTATAGGCTGTGCAGCATGTTTTTATTTTATTTTAGTTTAGTTTGTTTCGCTTTGGGGGAGTTTTTTTTTGAGGTGTACACACCCTGCACAAGACTGAAGATGTTTTCCACAAGAATGAGTTATGCATTTTTAAAAAAGGTCAAGGTGGAGTGACAGATATCAACATTTTCTTTTTTTGGAACAAGCTTTGCTTAGTTTCCATTAAGTAATGCACTGTTAATGATGTGCCATTACAAGAAGCATCTGCAAAGGCACCTTAAAAATACCGAAGGAAAGCTTTGTCCTACAAGACAATTCAATTCCATTGTACATCTTGGTGCCAGAAGGCATTCCATAACTGATATGTGAACTTGAAATAGCTAACACTGAAGATTTGTTCCAGAAACATTCCTAACAAAAATGTTTTCCTGAAATACATAATGAGTTTTTTTTAAACATTCCAATATTTCACTGCTTTTGTAGTCTTGACAGGAGGTATGAATTACAAACTTACGAGTAGATAGTATTCTGCATTCCTTGTGGTGGAAAAAGTCAAGCACTAGTGATTTTCACCGAGACAGACTAAGGGAACAGGCAGCTTATATGCTGTTTGCTTGAACTTTTTGCTCTTTTTAGGAATCGTATTGCTACAACTAGTGTTGGGCAAACAATGCACAGGCAAAAAATATTCAGGGCCAGATTCTGATATTTTTATTCATGCTGGGTAGCATCTTATTGTGTAACTAACTCAGCTGACTTCAAGGAGCAGTGGTCTGAAGTTACATGAGAGGAGTAAGTTGGATATTAGGAAAAACTACTTCATGAGGCAGGTGGTGAAGCACTGGAATGCGTTGCCCATAGAGGTGGTGGATTCTCCATCCCCAGAAGTTTTTAAATCCTGGCTTGACAAGGTCCTGGCTGGGATAACTTAGTTGGGGTTGATTTTGCTTGAAGCAGGGAGCTGAACTAGATGACCTCCTGAGGTCCCTTCCAGCCCAATGATTCTATGATTCTAATGGGACTATTTGTGAAGCATGGTACCTTTCAACATGAGCAAGTATATCAGAATCAGACCCACCATGAATTTAGCTTGTTTTCCTGAATTTTAACCAATTTTTGTACCATATGAGTTGTTCAACAGTTTTTTTTCCCATAAAGAAGCAATAGAACAGCCTATAGACTGCTTGCATTGTTTCTGAACACCTTACAATCACAATTCTATATTACAGTGGTTGCCTCACCTAAGTCACATGATATTGTTTCTATTCCCTGACTGGAGAACTTTTAGAAGGGATTTTCCCTGTTGACTGAAATAGCGTCTATTTCATAAGGAAATAAATACATTTAATTTAATAACTGAATCTCAGCTACAAGCCCATGCATTATCCTCTGCAGATATTACACACATGCACAGAGCGAATAAAAGAGGCTCCAAATACATTTGCTGAAAAGTTTGTGAATATTTCTTCTCATTGTTTATTCGTTCATCTCTATTCATATGATGTATTCTTCTATGTATTTCAAAATACGCCGGCAATAATAGAGTAATAATACTAAAGACCTCATCGAGATTTCCTTAGGACTTGTTATTTGAGACAATTTGAAGCCACAGCTTAGAATATGCCTACATTTGTGCTAGATGGCGTTTAGTTAAACCACATTACAAGTCCTCATTTTTAACTCCAAAATAAAGGATGAGACTTCTCATTATATCACACTGTGCATCTTTACACATATTCTATTATTTGAAGCCATACATGGGTGTATTTGGAGGGGGCATTGCCCCCACAGCCTGTAAGCCTTGGGTAGGCATGGAGTTTACCCCGACTCCATCTGAAATGGGGAGGGGATATTTATGCACCCCATGGTCCCACTCTCACCTCTGGGACACCACAGCCTACTGATTTAAATCAGTTTTTGCAGTCTGTCTTTAGGGCAGCATGGACTAATGACCAGAGTCAATCATCACAGCCCTCACTCTTGGATCAGCATGGCCCAGAGGTGAGAGTCATTCGCCGCAGCTTTTGCTCTCAGGGCTGCATGGGCCAGTGGCCAGAGTCAGTCACAGCCCCCTTCCTCTCTCCTGTTACCCCCAGGCCTCATCTTAGGGCCCTTATGCTGATTCAGTCAGTCAGGTGGAAGGTCTCCAGCTCACTTCCTTCCCTGTACATAAGGGCTGATGTCCACAGGTTGTGAGGGTTGCTGGGTTCCTCCATGAAGTGGACTTTCTGGTTCTGCCTACACTTTGGGCTCTCTGGGAGGGCAGGGATTCCCAGCCAAGGTATCAGCAGTTCTTCAGTAGGAGCTTCCACTGCAGGTCCTTCCTCTCAGCCATCCACCCTGGCTGAGTTAGGTTTTATATCCGGTCCCCAGTTGGAGCATCAGGCCATGGCCTCCCTGGCCCAAAGAGAGGTCCTAAATTTGCGAGTGTTTTAGGTAACGATGAATTTAAAGCTTATATAAGAGACATTTGTCTAAATGAAAACTGCACCCTCAAAAACATTTAAATATTATTTTCCTAATTTGTGTAAAAAATCCCAAATCCAGACTCTAGTAGCACACTCGTAATTTTATGATGGGACAGTCTTGTGGGTAAAAACCCACATTAGGCACCAGGCAGGCTGAGTTCTGTTCTTGGCTGTGTCACCAACTTCCTGTGACTGATCTTGGAAAGTCATTTAACCTCTCTAAGACACAGTTTCCACATCTGTAAAATAGAACCCACTAATGCTTCCTTCTTCCACTAAAGTGTTTGAAGGGTAGCTCATTCATGTTTGTAAAGAATTCTGAGAGCCTGGTAGGGAACACACTATATAAGTGAAATGACATTATAATTATACAAGATTTTTTACTTTTGGTGAGTGGTTGAGAACACTTTGGCCGTTTCTACACATGCCACTTTCTCCAAAAGTGGCATGCTAATAAATGGCCTGAAATATGCTAATGAGGTGTGCATGTAAATTCCCCGAGCCTCATTAGCATAAGGGCACCTGATTTGGAATCCAGAAGACGCTCTTCTGGACTCCAAAACAGTGTGTAGTAGTGCGGCCCCCAGGAGGCCTTCCAGAAGAAAGCAGATGGGAATAAGGGGACTTCGAAGTAGGCAGGGTCCTTTCGAAAAGGAGCCCCATCTGGACGAGCCACGTCAATTTCGAAGCGCCACAGCTGCCCACATGCTAATGAAGCGCTGAATATGCATTTCAGCGCTTCATTAGTAAACTTTGAAATGGCCATTTGCGTGGCCATTTCGAAGTTTGGGGCTAGTGTAGACGTAGCCCAAGTGGTATTGGACAGGAATTAGAGACACAAGGTACCGGAAGTAATATCTTTTATGGGGCAAGCTTTTGTTGAGGAGAGAGACAAGCTCTTGAGCTTACACAGAGCCCATCTTCAAGCCTGGGAAAAGTTATTCAGTGTGTCTATGTCTACACGGCAGACCTATTTCAGACCTTGGTATCCTGAAATAGCTACTCTGTGTCTGTGAAACTCATCCATTATGTCAAAATATATTTCAACATAATGGGCATGATATTTTGGCATCCCTGTAGTCCTCGTTGGAAGAGGAATAAGGAATGCCTTGAAACAGCACTTTATTTTTGCTATCTACTGAAATAGCCTATTTCGAACTGCACTCAAAATAAGCTATGCAATGAGGCAAAAGTTCAGTTCCTTGAAAAGTACAAATAATTTAGCTCCATCTAGGACCTAATTATTAATCTTAATAAATTGATGATGCTGGGATGTTGTGTAGTGCTTATGAGGGTAGGGGTTATGATACCCTAGTTTCTTCCAGAGATGATGTCTTGCAGATCACAACTGGTTCCACTTTCTGTTTCTGCATTGCATGGTCATCATTAGGTGTTTTCATAGGTTTTGGTTTCTCACATGATCTGTAAAGTAGGTTTCCTGATTTTTGCCCCTTCCAGTGTATGGAAATATGTGATCGTTTCTTCACTGAGATGGTCCCTTCTGGAGCATGTGAGGTGCAGGAAGTGATTCCTTATTTTTTCTGAAGTCCTTCTACAAAGCTGTTCAACATATTTTGGAGTTATGTGCAGTGTTCAGATGGTTATTGATGGTGACTCCTCCTGGGATGATGTTTTATTTACTTAATTTTCTCAGGAAATAGCCATCACTGTTAAGTTTTGCTTCCTTTTTCTTTGTGTTCTGGAATGTCTGTTTTATTGGAATGACTTTTGGTGGAGATGAAAGGGATTCAGAGTTCAATCTTGCAGAGGGTTGAGTATTGTGGCCCTGATCCAGCAAAGCATTTAAGCGTCAGAGAGATAGCCAAGTTAGTCTGTATCTTCAAAAACAAGAAGAAGTCCTGTGGTACCTTATAGACTAACAGATATTTTGGAGCATAAGCTTTTGTGGGCAAAGACCTGCTTCATCAGATGCATCTGACAAAGTGGGTCTTTGCTCACAAAAGCTTATGCTCCAAAATATCTGTTAGTCTATAAGGTGCCACAGGACTTTTTGTTGTTTTCAAAGCATTTAAGTGCTTACTTAACTTTAAGCCTAAGGGAGCCCTATTGACTTCAAATATGCTTAAAGTAAATCCCATGCTTAAATTCTTTGCTGGATTGGGTCCACAATGCTCAGTATCAGGCATAATCACGCCTCTGTGCAGTGTAGATTTGCCACACAACATCTATAAAGACTAATGGACAATGTATAGATTTTGCTTGGGAAATATCAGTGCAAACATTAGTGAGCTATACAGGATCAAACACTTTCCACTGCAGAAGTAGCAGGCGTGATAAAAGGTGCTAGGATTGCTTAAGAAAGTAAACTTCCTAATCTGCCAACAGTGGAAATGGTAGGTACCTCTTAATTCATACGTAAAACTGGTTGGAAAAGAGGGAGGGGACAGAAAATTTGTGAAATATTTAAAAAATATTTACTGCCATTTTGTTTGCCTACATTTTGCATACAGCTCCCTGTGAGGAACACTTAGATAGAGTAAACTCTTACACAAGGTCAAACCATACCAAGCTGGCATGGGGGAGAGTCCAAAACGTCTATTAAAATGCAATGCATATAACACCTTAGATATGTAATGAGGGCAAAGAGTCTGTTAATGTTGTGAAAAAATATCAGAGTGTGTTTGGTTTGGTTTGAATATATTAAATTTGCCTAACAGAAAACAACAGAAAATGTCAGCCAGTTATATAGGGACTAGCTGGTGTAGTGGAGGCCATTTATGTAAAAATGCCAAAACCTGAGTCCCTTCTCATTGACATATATGATACAATGTGAACAAGGTCTATTAAATACCAATGGAGGAAATTATGGTATTTTTGTTACACTGAGTCCTGGAATGGAATGTATAGCAGTAACAATAAGCTTAATGTTTGGATACTGACATTATAAGGAACTTCTGGTTTCAGTGGCACAAAAATGTTGACTGCTCTGCTCAGCCTGCCAGAAAGAATATATGTTTGAAGAGTATTAATGGGAAAACAAAATGTAATGTTTAACTATCTTGCATTGCTACGGACTAATTGCCTCGCATATTGATCTCATCCAACCACAGTTCCCTTGGAACTTTATTGTAATGTGGCAAACTACATGCATTCTTTTACACTATATGACAATTTATCTTGGTTTCTGCTGAAAATATAAGGTAAATGATCTAATTTCTAGTGGGATTTATCACTCAAGGTGCTAATTGCTACCCATGAGTTGCTCAGCAGCCTCTCTTCTCCATCATGTCATAAAAGACATTCAGCAATTTTTAGAATAAGGTCCATTATGAATAGAATTTCCCTTGATTTTTACTGACTTTTGTACAAAGTCTCTTTCATAATGTAACATAAATTTCATATTTTAATGTAATCTTTCCTGACATTAATGCCCTGTATTTTGGCATGAAAGAACAATTAAACCCTTTCATATGTTTATACAATTCAATTAAATTTGCCTGGCCTGTGTAACATACCCATGCTCCTTGCTTTTAATTGAAAAATGGTCTCCTTACTCTTCTCTTGACATAAACAGTCTGTTTTATCTCATAACTTAATTCCTATAAACCACTGTGTTTTTTCAACTTATGTTAAGAAATAAATCAAGTGTTCTGTGCACGTCACATTTTTCATACAAGTGTCTGGCATGCTTACTGCTTATGTAAAAATATAGCTTTGTTTAAAAGAAAACAAAAATGTGACTTTATTGGTAGAATGCATTCACTCCTTTAAAGCAACAGTTCCCCAGAGAAAAAAGGAAATTCATAAATACAACTCTGTTTCATAGTTTGAGCAACAAATCTTGGTTTCAAAATTCAGGGAACCACCAAATGAAGTTTAGTTTACAATTTGTATTTATAAGGGTTATCATATTTGGCAATTTAACACTTCACTATAAAATTCAGTATTAATAAAAATACCTCACAATTAAAATAGTGTGAACTTTGTAATACATTCAGTAGAAAACAGTTACATGTTGAACTTCTCTAATCCAGCACCCTAGGGACCTAACTGATGCCAAACCAGAGAATTTGCCAAACCATGGGAGTTCAATATTGTCTAGCAGAATTATCAACACTTACACTGCTCTCTGGACTCTTAGAAAACATTTAGAAGTAAATTACAGCCGAGTAACAGCACAGGACACTGAGCACCAGGACTGGTGGCTGTAAATGATCTTTATGGGACTGTGGGAAACTTGGCTACACTCACAACAAGTGGACATCTGGTTAACAAAATACTTGATGGACAGCAGATGTTGCTGGACCAGGGAGTACCAGATGAGAGAGGTTCAACCTCTGCCAAAAAAGCTGATCAACACTGAGACCATAATATGCTTTGTTTCTATGCGTACAGTTCCCACTCATTGGATTCACTTCATTCCTCCTGATGAATCCTGGCTTTGGGCCTGATTCTCTTCTGTTGCCGTTGGTTTCTGGTTAGTGCTAGTGTTCTACTGAATTACCAGAGGAATGTCTGCTGTATGTTAATATCCTTTTCAGGTTCCAAACAAGTGCTTCTCGTCTTCTCTGGGTTTATGCTTACAGTTTGGCCAGGAAGAAGAGGTCCAGCTTTGGATTCCAAGAAGTCTAGAACAAACCAAATCAACCAACCAAACAAAAAAGTGTATTCTCCTCTCTTTCATCAATGAAAATGAGCTTGCAAAGATAGCTTAAGGCTATCTGTTTTCCTTCACTTCTGGGACTGGCTGGGGAACAAGCTGGCCTCTGGTGTAATATAGAGTAGCCTATAGGCTGCTATAAATTACACCTGGCAGCAACTGTTCCAAGAAGCTGTTGCACAGTCAGGGATTGCTGGAGTGTGATTTTCCTTCCAAAAGTTATCCTTGCACACTCTATGGCTATGGTTACGCTAGTGAGTTTTGTAGATAAAACTTGTGGAGCATGCACAGACAAAATGCATTTTTTCAACAGAAACTCTCAACAAAAAAGTTGTGCAGATGCACAGGGGGCCCTTTTGTCGGCAGAGCAGATCAAAAGAGCAATCTGTCAACAGTTTTGTTGGAACATCTCTTCCAACAGTAACTTCTGTAGACAGATCGCTTTAGTGTAACCATAGTAATCAGCATGCGCAGTAGGTTGAAGTCCCAAACTATCTAGATAAGGTGGCTTTCAACCTGTTTTGTGTTTCAGAAGAGCACAAAACAGAGGACCTGATTTAGTCTTAATATGTAGGATGGTGTCCAGGGTTTTCTGTTTAGTTTTCTTAGTTTTGAGAGAGAGAGTGAGCACAGTGACTCTTGGGGAATCGTAGATGTGTAAGCCTGGTAGGGACATAGAGAAGTCGTCTAATCCAGCCCACCCTGCTGACACGGAACCAAGAATGACCAACCCTGAAAGGTGTTTGTCTAACCTGTTGTCAACAAAACAACAATGATGGGGATGCCACAATCTCTCTTGGTAAAATATTGCTTAACAACCCCTATAGTTTGAAAGTTTTACTTAATGTCCAACCTTAATCTCTCTAGCTTGCAGAGCAAGACAATTATTTCTTGTCCTAATACCAGAAGACATGAAGAGCAACTGATTCCTGTCCTCTTTAAAACAGGCCTTAACATGTTGGAAGATTATCATTGTATTTCCCTCTCAGCCTTCTTTTCTCAAGTCCAAAACAGGTTTTGTCCTTTCCTTGTACATCAGGTTTTTTAAGCTTTTTACATTTTTGTTGCTCTCCACCAGACTTCAACTTGCCCACATTTTTCTTAGAGTGTGGCACCCAAAGCTGGACACTGTATTCTAGCTGACACTTCCCCTGTGCTGTGTGGAATGGAACAATTACCTCCTGTGCCTTACATATGACACTCATTAATTCTCAACAGAGTGATATTAGCCTGATTGGCAACTACATCAGATTTTTGGCTCATTGAATTTGTGATCTACTATATAACCTCCAGATTCTCTTCAGCAGTACTACACGCCAGCTAGTAATTCTGCATTTTGTAGTTGTGCACCTGACTTTAACTTAACTGTAGCACTTTGCACTTGACTTTATTGAATTTCATTTAGTTGCTTTCAGACCAATTCTCTAATTTATTAAGGTAATTTTGAATTGTGAGCCTGTCCTCCAAATTGCTCCCACTTTGGAGTCAGCTGAGAAGTTTATAAACATACTTTCTACCCCATTAGCCAAGGCATTAATGAAAATATTGAGTAGTAACAGATCCCTGTGGGACCCCACTAAACATATCCCCCCAGTTTGACCATTGATAACTACTCTGAATACATTTTTTCAACCATTTATGCACCCATTTCATAGTAATTTCATCTTGATCATATTTGCCTAGTTTACTTATATGGGGCAGTATCAAAAGCTTTACAAAAACCAAGATAAATCAGATCTGCTATTCTTCTCTAGCCATTAGGTGAGTAGTCCTGTCAAAGGAGAATAGATTGGTTTGGCAAGATCTGCTCTTGAGAAAACCATATTGGCTATTCCTTATCACCCTATTGTCCTCTCGGAAGGTTATTGTTAGGAATGAGGCCTTGCAGCTGTGCCTGTCCATTCTCTGAACATTAAGGCCACCTGATTGGCCGCTGTACCTCACTGCTTGAGATAGTCAGCAAACCTGCTCTTTAACCCAGCAGCATCAGCTGATCTCTACAGCTATAATTTCTCCTGTGTCTGCTTTATTCCGAGTCTGCTTGTTTGGTGCCTGATTCTGGCTATGATTACCCAGGTCCCAGTTTGTGACCACTATATAGAAAAGGAGTATTATACACCATGGCTACAGTTACACTACAGCAGAAGTCACTGTCAGAACAAATGTTCCAACAAATCTTCTGTCGACAGATCACGTTTACTCATAAAAGTGGATTGATCTTTCGATCCACCCTGCTGATAAAAGGGACCATCTACACAGCTTTTTTTGTCAACAGTTTCTGTTTAAAAAATGCATTTTGTGCGTAGATGCTCCATGAGTTTTGTCGACAAAACCCTCTAGTGTAACGGTAGTCTATGGTAAAAAGTCTGTTTGGTTTGGGCTTAGCTTGATTTTATTCTGGCAAACAACATTGCACAGCTGAAGTACTGCAATGTACAATGCCCAGTTCCCCATCTTTAAATAGCTGGAACCTGGGTCTACCTAGCTGCAAAATCCCCATGGTGTACAGTTGTCTTGGGGTAGAGTGGGTGGTAAGGCATTCAGGTCCCAGTGCATTAACTATCTTGTGGATTTAAACCTGAAGCAGATCCTCTGTGGGTGTAAATTTACAGAATGACCATTGTGTCAACTGATCTATAAAAATTATGCTGTCAGAGGAATCTGCCCCCTGGGCTTTAAAAGACTTTTCTGAAATGACTGGGAAGCCACTAGTGTTTGCAAAGCACAGATGAGACATTTACTGGACTTCCTTGTTAAAGAGCTGTTCTAATCTGTTATGTTCTCTCCCTCCATTAAAGGCAATGGAATTACTATAGATTTACACTAGGATAACAGTGTAGTTTCACACCAGCATCTTTTCCCTAATCCCTGAATGACTGACTTCACTCCCCCGCCCCCCACAAAGTACTGAGCTTTGAGCTTTGGGACCAGGTGCTTGCGAACAGGGTGAGTGCTAACAGGAGGGAGTTTTGAGAGGCTCTCCTGGAGAAGGAGAAGGAAGGAGCAAACTAAAGCACCTTGGGGTAAGTGGCTGCTTGTGTTTGGGGGTTCTGGGCTTGTGTGTGTTTGTTTGTTTGGAGTGCTGAGCTGAGTGTTTGTTTGAAAGGCCGTGTGCTCACGCAGGCAGTTGGAAGCTGTGAGTCTTGATTAGGTTTGAATCGAAACACCGTGTACTGATTGGCTGAGCTGTAGGCAGAGGGAGGAGCTATCAGGGAGGCCGAGCACTTAAACCCCGTTAGTAAGCGACCGGGTGCTTGCAAACAGGGTGAGTGCTAACAGGAGGGAGTTTTGAGAGGGAGAGCTTGGAGGGAGCCAGTGACTTCTATTGCCCTTAAACTTAAATCCTGTATAACAACCTCTATCTGAAACATTTAATTAAACCCTCATATATAATTAGAGTAGGAAATGGAGGCAGAAGCCCAGCAGCAGAGTGGGGGCTATCCTGTTTATTGTGTCGAGTGCAATATGTATGACTATCTACCCCGTGGGTGGGTGGCGTATGTGTGCGCTCGATGCAAGGAGCTCCTGGCCCTCAGAGACCAAGTGCGTGCTTTGGAGGCCAGGGTGGCTGAACTGGAGGAGCTAAGGAAGGCAGAGGTGTTTGTTGATGAGACTTTCCGGGACATAGTAGGGCTGTCCCACCTCCAATCTGACAGTCCTGATGCTGTTACGGAGGATGAAAGGCTCAGGGAAGGAGAGCAGTCAATGGGAGCAGAGGGAAACCATCCCATAGTTGGGACCCTCCTTCCAGAGGGTGCTATTGTATCCTCTCGCACCGAGGATACTTCTCTGGGGGAGGGAGCACCAGCTGTTAGGAACAAGCAGGTTTTAGTAGTGGGGGATTCAATCATTAGAAATATAGATAGTTGGGTTTGTGATGACTGGGAGAACCGTATGGTGACTTGCCTGCCTGGTGCGAAGGTTGCGGATCTCTCGATGCATCTAGACAGACTTATGGGCAGTGCTGGGGAGGAGCCGGTGGTCGTGGTACATGTCGGTACCAATGACATAGGGAAGGGTAGAAGAGATGTTCTGGAGGCCAAATTTAGGTTACTAGAAAAGAGACTGAAATCCAGAACATCTATGGTGGCGTTCTCTGAAATGCATCCAGTTCCACGTGCAGGGCCAGATAGACAGGCAGAACTTCAGAGTCTCAATGCGTGGATGAGGTGATGGTGTAGGGAAGAGGGGTTTAGATTTATTAGGAACTGGGGACACTTTTCGGGTAGGAGGAGCCTATACAGGAATGATGGGCTCCACCTAAATCAAGGTGGATCCAGACTGCTGGCATTAAACATTAAAAAGGTCGTAGAGCAGTTTTTAAACTAAGAGGTGGGGGAAAGCCGATTGGTGCGGGGGAGCATGTGGATCGGACGGAGACTTCTCTTACACGAGGCTCCATAGATATGGATTCCCTAGAAGTTAGTCAGATAGGGAACGTGGGAAATAATATATGGGCAAGATCAGATGTGAAACAATCGCATATAAAAAAATCCAACGCGTCTGTGAAAGGCGGACATATAAATAGTGGTAGTTTTTTAAAGTGCTTTTACACAAATGCTAGGAGTCTGTCTAATAAGATGGGTGAACTGGAGTACCTCATATCAAAGGAGGAAGTTGACATAATAGGCATCACAGAAACATGGTGGAATGAGGACAATCAGTGGGACACTATCATACCGGGATATAAATTATATCGGAAAGACAGAACAGGTTGTGCGGGTGGCGGAGTGGTACTATATGTGAAGGATAATATAGAATCAAATGAAGCAAAAATCCTAAAGGAATCAAAATGTTCCATAGAATCATTATGGATAACAATTCATTCCTCTAATATGAATATGGCATTAGGAATATATTACCGACCCCCTAACCAGGACAGTGATAGTGATGCTGAAATGTTAAGGGAGATTAGAGAGGCTATCAAAATAAAAAACACAGCAATAATAGGAGATTTCAATTATCCCCATATTGATTGGGTACATGTCACCTCAGGATGGGATTCAGAGATTAAATTTCTTGATGCCTTAAATGACTGCTTCTTGGAGCAGCTAGTACAGGAACCCACAAGGGGAGAGTCAATTTTCGATCTAGTCCTGACTGGAACGCAGGATCTGATCCAAGAGGTAACTGTTACTGGACCGCTTGGAAATAGTGACCACAATATAATAACTTTTAATATTCCTGTGTTGGGAAGAACACTGCAGCGGTCAAACACTCCAGCATTTAATTTCAAAAAGGGGAATTACACTAAAATGAGGAAGCTAGTTAAACAGAAACTAAAAAGGTAAAGTAACTAAACTAAAATCCCTGGAAGCTGCATGGAAACTGTTTAAAGACACCATACTAGAGGCCCAACTTAAATGTATACCCCAAATAATAAAACACAGTAAGAGACCTAACAAAAAACCACCATGGCTTAACAGCCATGTTAAAAAGGCAGTGAGAGAGAAAAGGGCAGCTTTTAAAAAGTGGAAGTCAAATCCTAGTGAGGAAAATAGAAAGGAACACAAACACTCCCAAATTAAGTGTCATAATGTAGTAAGAAAAGCCAAAAAAAGATTTTGAGGAACAGCTAGCCAAAAATTCAAAAAATGATAGTAAAATGTTTTTTAAATACATTAGAAGCAGGAAGCCCGCTAAAAAAGCGGTGGGGCCCTTGGACGATAAAGATATAAAAGGAGCGATCAAGGAAGACAGTGCCATTGCGGAGCGATTAAATGATTTCTTTGCTTCAGTCTTCACGGCTGAGGATGTTACAGAGGTTCCTAAATCTGAGCCAGCCTTTTTAGGTGACAAATCTGAGGAACTCTCCCAGATTGAAGTGACATTAGAGGAGGTTTTGGAGTTAATTGATAAGCTGAATAGTAACAAGTCTCCAGGACCAGACGGTATTCACCCAAGGGTTCTGAAAGAACTCAAATGTGAAATTGCGGAGTTATTAACAGTGGTTTGTAACCTATCCTTTAAATCCGCTTCAGTACTCAATGACTGGAAGACGGCCAATATAACGCCAATATTTAAAAAAGGCTCTAGAGGAGACCCTGGCAATTATAGACCGATAAGTTTAACATCAGTACCAGGCAAATTAGTAGAAACACTAGTAAAGAGTAAAATTGCAAGGCACATAGAAGAGCATGAATTGTTGGGCAAAAGTCAGCATGGTTTCTGCAGAGGGAAGTCGTGTCTAACTAATCTATTAGAATTCTTTGAAGGGGTTAATAAACATGTGGACAAGGGGCACCCAGTGGACATAATATACCTAGATTTCCAGAAAGCCTTTGACACGGTCCCACACCAAAGGCTTTTATGTAAATTAGGTGGTCATGGGATAGGAGGAAAGATCCTTTCATGGATCTGGAATTGGTTAAAAGACAGAAAACAAAGGGTTGGAATAAATGGTAAATTTTCACAATGGAGGGGGGTAACTAGTGGTGTTCCACAGGGGTCAGTCCTGGGACCGATCCTGTTCAACTTGTTCATCAATGATCTAGAAAATGAGGTAAGCAGTGAGGTGGCAAAGTTTGCAGATGACACCAAGTTGTTCAGGACAGTCAAAACCAAAAGGGATTGTGAAGAACTACAAAAAGATCTCAGCAAACTGAGTGATTGGGCAGCAAAAGGCAAATGAAATTTAATGTGGATAAGCGTCAGGTAATGCACATTGGAAAAAATAACCCAAATTACACGTACAACATGATGGGCTCAAATTTAGCTACGACAGATCAGGAAAGGGATCTTGGAGTTATAGTGGATAGTTCTCTGAAGACATCCACGCAGTGTGCAGCGGCAGTTAGTAAGGCAAATAGGATGTTAGGAATTATTAAAAAAGGGATCGATAATAAGACAAAAGATATCATACTTCCCCTATATAAAACTATGGTACGCCCACATCTTGAGTACTGCATGCAGATGTGGTCTCCTCACCTCAAAAAAGATATATTGGCATTAGAAAAGGTTCAGAAAAGGGCGACTAAGATAATTAGGGGCTTGGAACGGGTCCCATATGGGGAGAGGCTAGAGAGACTGGGACTTTTCAGTCTGGAAAAGAGGCGATGAGGGGCGATATGATAGAGGAATATAAAATCATGAATGGTGTGGAGAAAGTGAATATAGACAAATTATTTACCTTTTCCCATAATACAAGAACTAGGGGACACCAAATGAAATTGATGGGTAGTAGGTTCAAAACTAATAAAAGGAAATTTTTCTTCACACAGCGCACAGTCAACCTGTGGAACCTGTGGAACTCCTTGCCAGAGGAGGCTGTGAAGGCCAGGACTCTATTAGGGTTTAAAAAAGAGCTCGATAAATTTTTGCAGGTTAGGTCCATAAATGGCTATTAGCCAGGGGTAAAGTATGGTACCCTAGCCTTCAGTACAAGGGCAGGAGATGGATGGCAGGAGATAAATCACTTGATCATTGTCTTCTGTTCTCCTTCTCTGGGGCACCTGGCATTGGCCACTGTCAGCAGACGGGATACTGGGCTGGATGGACCTTTGGTCTGACCCAGTATGGCCATTCTTATGTTCTTACTGTAATTAGTAAATCCAGATTTATATGTTACAGTTAAGAACAAGTTTTTCTTTGGGGGATCCGAGTTTACATTTTCAACACCTACATATTTCAATTTTAATGTTAAATGTCAGAATTTAACAGACTTTGTTAAACAGATTTTGTTTTGCTGTAAAACAAAAGAATTTTTTCTTCTTTATTTTATTTAGGTACAATATAAACAGGATTTGGAATCTGGCCACCATTCTCTAGCAGGGACAAATGAACTCTGAGGATGTTTTCTTAAATGCTGTCAGAGTTACAAAGCATCTGTAATTATCACCATATGCCAAATTCACTATTAGCTAGAACATTTCAGTAGCTCTGGGACACCAAAAGTACAGTATATTGGAGTCAGGGGCACGGGACTCACTATTTACTCATGTGCAATGTTAGACTGAGCTCAAAATCTGGATCCAGGAAGAAGATACCCCATAGTAAAGGACTTTTTGACATGTTTTATTAGGGGTTTTCTTGTCCCCAGATTAGGGTGAATGAACTGAGTGAGTCTTGTTTTGGTAGATCAGAAAGCGTTAAGAACATTGAATCTATTTGTATTTCTGCATTTATTTTATGTCCTGATCTTCATACAGGGACTCTTTAATAGATTTTATTTTCAAAATGTAGAAAAAAAATATGGCAAAAACTTTGAGAGGCATTCACATTATGGCAAGTTTGTATATAAAGTGAAAATGACAGCCTATTACATGAAATTGTTAGCCTGTATTTCTTCTTTTTCCACTAGTGACTTCAAAGCATTTGTATTTTGATCAAATCAGTCTGAAATTAATTTTAATTTTATGTATAAGAGCAGTGATTACTCAGTGGTGAGCTCCTCTTACGACCTTTTCCCTTGCAGGCACTCTTTCCAAGTGACTAGCTTCAGCCTGAATTCTTTCCAGTAGGGAACTCTACATTCACCCCCCACTTTCAACTGGGTCACCGTGGCTACAGGACAAACGGTGTCTGATACTCGCTTCCAGTCCCCCAGGGATACACTCCCATTCAAGTGACCAAGTTCTACAGTAAACTCTTTCATATCTGGCATTCTATCATGCAGAACTCTCAAATAACCGGCCTTTAACCATAAATAAATTTTAGTTACATTTTCCATAAGTCCAGTATACTGAAAGTAAATCCTCATAAATACAGCCAATACAGTACAAGCATACAGTGTACACTACTACTGTTGTTAGTAAATAAAGTACTCTGCCTACATTTTTGTTTGTGTCATAATATCTATTCTTGTTTTTCTTTAGTGTTATGCATTGCTAGGCATACCTCTCTATTGTCCAGAATATCTGAATATCTGGTAACCTCAGTCCTGGAGATGCCAGATATAAAAGAATTTATTTTACTATCTTTGATTGCCATTGGATGGAATGGTACCCCAGACCTCTACCATACTGGACCCCCTCCTAAGGTCACCAACTCTCCCAGAGCAGATGGACCAGACACCATTGCTCCAAATGACATCCAGTCAGTCCAGCCAGGAGAATTGTGACAGTTTCTGAATTAACAAACATTCTTTCTAGGACCAAAGACAGAGGTGCAATGTTCTCATCTCTTAACGAGAATAGGTGGGCCTTGTAATCAGCATATCAATTATTAGAAATGAAGGAAGGAGCTAGACACAGGATCTGAAGGAGACTGGTGAATGTTGAAGGGATTTGTCATCTGTTTCACACAAGTATATACAGCAAGAAGATGCAGAAAGGTAAGCACAGACCTTTCAAAACTAAAAAGGGAAGTATCGATGACCTACATTTACTGTGCTTGCCTGCGTGCAGCAGGGCATGAAGGAAGGGAGTAGCAATTAAAGGTATAAAGGCATATAAATCCATTGGCACTGATGGGTTAGAGTTTTAAAAAGAGTTTAAGGAGAGCAATTACTTCTCCTGCCCTCATGTAAAATCTGAATGACCTAATATGGGATTTGAGAGGGGAGCTCTGTCTGATAGAATGCAAGATGCTTCCCTTTAACAGATTTCCCTGATGGAAAGGCATTACAGAGACAGTTCAGACTATCAAATTGCAGAAGCAGCTGCAGAAGCAGCCCAGTCGGTCATCATGGGGAACAGGGAGCCAGCAAAGAAGAGATTGAATGGATGTGTGCAACTGATTATTCATTTTCCAGCATCATGGGTATGGAGTGTGACTTCCTTCCAGGCCCAGCAATGGGAGGGCAGGGGGTTGAGGGGGAAGGGGGCAGTTGCATCAGGGCCTGGCATTTCAAAAGGGCTTGGAGCTCTGGCCGCTGCCGCTTTTACTTTCAGCCTTTAGAGGTTCGAAGGCTGCTCTGAGCTCTCTTCTGTGCAGCTGTAAGGGGTGGTGGGGAGGATAGGTGCTATGATCTCAGTGATACTAAGGGCTAACTGCCCTAGGTCTCTCCCCTTCTGGGGTGTGGAGCCAGGCTCCTGTCCCATGTTGCCCCAGAACCCATAGTGGCTGTCGGCCCCACTGCCTCCTTCATGCGGGAAGAGAATTCTGTGGCAATAATTTGAGGTCCCTGAGGAATCAGGGTGTTTCTCTTTTAACAGAGGTCCTGAGAGGACACATCATGAGTTCCTTCAGCCTTTTCTTTAACAGAATTTCACGGCCCGCTCTTTCCCCCAGCTGGCTGAAGGTCAGAAAATGAAGCAGATTAAAATATTTGTCCTAAAAAACAGTTTGCTGGCTGCTGGTTCCTGATTTACACCAGTGATGCTGTTAAGTTTAAGGTCTGTACAGAGTACTGAAGTGTCAGAATCAGCAGGCAGCCAGCTGAGGCAGGAGCAGATACAAGATGGAGCAGAGACTAGCTCGTGTGGAAAGGAGTGAGGGATAGAGGTAATCTGTCAGACCAGCCAAGCAATGGGAATGCTCCCAGCCAGATGGTGATGTTGAGCGGATATGACAGGTTGCTTTCTGTAGGAGATTATATACCTGCTCTGGGATCATTTGGATGGGTCGTCCTCTGTGGATTAGCTGAGCCCTGGTTGAAAAGCATGGGACCAGCAATTATTTCCTTCTGACTCATCACACACTCTGGTCAGGCATGACTCATCAACTCAGACAGATTCTGCCTTTTTTTCTTTCAATTAAGTGCCTATGATTTTTAAGTGCAGATTTTTTCCCCATTGTCTTAGGGCAGCTGCATGTCAGGCAACAGTCAGTGTTTTAAGTCTGGTACATTTCCTTGACTTCACTCTGTGCATTAGACTGCATGAAAGGAATTCAAACTGGTGTGACCTGGGAAAAAGTCTTTGACAGAACTACACAGAATTATACCAGCTTGGGATCTGACCCATACATGAACTGATTTTCTTCTTTCTTCCTCTAGCATAAATTATAAGGCTTTGAACTCACAGTGATGTAGAACTAATTAACTTGAGAAAATACATGATGGTATAAATACTTTATAGGCATGCTATCAAATGGTAGCATTATTTGCATAGTGAGTGATTTGAATCCATAAACCCAGAGCACAATGCTGCAAATATATCTCAGAATTTTATTCAGCCTCAGTACTGACCCATCAATCTCTCCTGGGTAACCTAGGCATCTGACCTGTACAGTTGCCTGAAATGCAACCCATTTTTACCCAGCTCCATCCAATCTTAGATGAAACAGTCCAGGTTTATCGAAAGGAAGGTAACAACCCTGAATGTCATTTGGTTTGTGAGGGTGAGGTAGGAAGTTTGCCCCACTCCAAGAATACTGTACACAATAGAAATAATTCCAATGTTTCTGTATTCAAGGATAATGGTTTTGTATTTTATTAATTCACTGGAAGCTTTAACCAAATAAATATGTGCCTTTATTAGAATCTTGGGAAAGGCCTCACTATGTCACTGCATTTGTTTAAACAAGAAATGCAAGAGTTCAAAGACACCACCAATGTGCATAAAGTAAGGAAAAAGCTAATGTAAAAACGACTTGAAATTGCATCCAAATAGGCTTGCTCTTATTTCATAGAAGCATGGACAATATAATATGGCAGCACATAATATCCTCCCTTTCCTCTCTCTTCGCTCAGATTTCCTTTGCTGATTAACGAAAACATATTGTAGATTTTAGAAAAATAAAAAGGATAGTCTAAACTGTTCTCTTACTACTCTTCTGAGTCACAGGGTATGTAGTTCATTCTCTACAACCACAATCTGTGCTCACAAATGCACGGCCAATGCAGTCTAAGAGCGTGTCTACACAGCAGTTATTTTAGAACAGCCGCCGCTATTCCAAAGTAACTTTGTGAGTATCTACAGAGCAAAACTGCTATTTTGAAATAATTTTGAATGAATGACTGGTTTTAATAAGTGGTTGCATATTTTTGTTAGCATCTCAAACTTGAGGTACTTCTGAACAAAAAAAACAATAACGAAAGGTATGGCCTCACCCACCTTGCTTCAAATTTCCTGGGACCAACATCTCCAACAACACTGCCACCCAGCCCACATAATCTGGATTTTCTTAGTTATAGCAACAAATTAACAATCATTGGTCATTGTGATAAAAATGAGCTTCTCCTAGAAGAAATAAAAGTCTATTCAGTATTGCTAGGGAGAGTAATGTTTAGCATGTGCCTAGAGGCAGACTGACAGGAGATAAGGCACGGGCCCTATAAACTCTGCTCAAGGAGACTGTTCAGCTTCGGGAAGCTTCTATCATAGTTGGAGTTTAAACAGTTTTCATACTCAGTTCCATACTAACATTAGCATGGTCATTTCCCTGCCAGCAACACAATACTTATCCTAACAGAGGAGGATTTTTTTTTTTTTTTAAAAGATTTTATTTGAAAAGCAAATAGTGTCAGACTAATCATTTAGTCAGAGAGTTGTTTTATTCTGGCTGATGTAATGCATTCAGTTTCAAGGCATTTGGTGATTTAGCTGAAAGGAGGAGAAGGCATTTGATCAAATCCATATACCTGTTCAGTAGGAGTTGATCCTGAAAAGGGCCACATGACCACCTACAATTCCCACAAGCTCTTAGGGTCAGGACTTAACAGTCAGAGGAATAAAAGCCAAACAGAACAAAGCTGTAAGCTCACATTCCGGGGCAATGTTGAGATGCCTCATTTCTCCTTAACATTAATGGGAGATGAGGCTGTAATACTTGCACTGCACTCAGGTGCACAGTCTCAGGCAGAAGAAAACATCAGTTACCGCACCGCTGCAGGCACAGTCTAGTTTAGTATCACTATATGCCTACAGGACTGGAACAAGTGACACTCCACTGACATCAGCTATTATTTTAAAGAGACAATGAAGTGGATGCATAGAGCCCTGCACAGATCCAGAACTTGCATCTGCATCTGTATCAGCACGGACATTCACAGATGTGGATACCTGTGATATAAAGTGAGTATCTGCAAATTTGTAGGATTCTAGATACAAAATATGTATCTGCAGCTACACCTGTACCTGCAAAAATGAGCCAGATCTTCCACACCCACGGATGTGGATACCTGCGGATATAAAGCAACTATCCATGGATTTGCAGGGCTCTATGTATCGAATCCTGATCATTTTGCCTTTCTGCACACTATGAACAGCTAAAATTCAGAGGGTTATAACTACAACAATTTTTATTAGAATAGACCTTCCTACAGCTGCTGTTTTCAGACTGCCTTATTTTTATTTAACAAACTTCTTTGAGCATATTCCAAACTGTTTATGAGGAAGAAAAATAACCCTCTGTTCCTCTTGATTTCTGCTAACTACTCATCTTATTCCTTTTTGCTAACTTTAACAAGGGTTAAAATTTTTAACAGCAAGGGTGCTTCTTGAGTTTTTTTCCTTTCCTGTCCCCAGGATGAATGGCTAGGCACAAGTATATTGCCTTCTGCTTTACAAGCATCTAGTTCTATTAATCGTTCAAAGCATTTTCTCAGCACATTCTCACTGAGAATCATGAATGCTAGCTCTCTGCTTGATAAAGCATTCTGTCTTTCTTTCTATGTGTGTTTGTGTGTGTGCAGAAACAAAGCCCTAGCATAGAGGGAAAGTATCTGGCTCAGGATCTTTTTAGTAAATGTAACCTAAAAAGCTGGAGTTGTTTACACGTGGAAATGACCATTGAGCAATTTTGCACTCTTTATAATTCACAGTGACTTCTTATTAATATGGCTAATGCTTGCTGGAAGATAAAATGGTGCTGTAAAGCACTGTAAGAGCAATAGTGCAATTTTAAACAACTTCAAATTTGTCTGTCTCTTCTCCTGGCTTTAAGTTAAGGGTGTTCCTTCTGTCAATTAAACAGATAGCAAAGCATCTATTCTACAGAAGCAAGAAATTAGAATGCTCCAGAAAATCCATCATGTATTGGAACTATTTGTAAACTCACTGATACAGTGTACAATGAAGAAAGTTAATCAAAACAACTTCTTTGTTACACTTTCCAAAAACTGCTCTCATGGGATGGATGCACTGAGGGCTCACAGAAGGGAATCCAACTCAAAAAACAAACTCAGGAGCTAGTGCTGGAAAAGGACAGTAAAATAAGACAAATTAACGAAAAGCTAAACTCAGCCTTTCTGAGATCTAAAGTGGAGGCTGGTGGAGAAGGAAAGCAGTTTGCGCAAATCAAGTATGACACAAATATGTTTCCATGGGATCCTGAAAGTAAAAGCACTTATGTTTCTAGAGTTTGATGAACTCACTAAGTGGGTGGGAACATCTTCTGTTTCTTTATACTAGTTATAAACTGCAGTACAGTTTGTAGGAAAGTCTTTATGCCCCCACCTATAGTGTGTTAAATAATGACTGAAGCATTTTTTTACTATATTTGATATGATCAAAGCTAAACAATGACTGCTCTGTTATGTCTTTGAAAGGAATATATTCACATGCACTCATCACAACACAATAGCGGCTATGTAATTGTATATTAAGTATTTTGAAAGTGGTGTTTTTTAAGGAGGACTTTTTTCCTCCTAGCCCAAGTTTGTTTGTTTGGTTTGGTTACTTACAGAGAAAATAATTTTGTCCACAAACATTTTCTGACAAATTTTTTGGAAAGAATTAGAATTCTTGTCTTTTAATAATGGACAAGGACTGAGTTGACAATCTGATCCTTGAAGAGTTAAACTGAAACTGAAGTTTGCATCACATTTTGCAGCAGATGAAACCCTTTGATATATATGTGAGTTTTCCCATTTGAATAGAAAACTGGCTTTAGGAGCGTATTGCAGAGATCACATTTAATAGCCTCTAATGGAGGACTCGAGTGAAGCACTAATAACCTTTCCTCCTCCATTGTCTGTAAGTAATACAAACCATAATCCTCTGTCTCTTTTCTCTGATCTGCCTTACACTGATGAATCCATAGGACTGCCCAGAATTGCTTACAGTGCAATGCGTTTCAAAAAAATATGCGGAAAGTAGCTTTTTAGTTATTCTGCCCTTCTGCTGTTGAATCACCAAATATGGATTGTAAAAGTGGGCAACACGCTGCTACAGACTATGGTAGTGGGAGTACAGCTCCAATTTGGCAGCTTGCTGTTATCTGAATGTTCCTTCTCTATTTCCTGTCACCAACATACATTTCATAGACTGAATAAATTAATTATCAGCATATGGACTGAAAGTAATTAAAATTCAGAGATGTGTATTTGAAAGGAGATGAAAAACAGTTCCTAGATTGGGCACCAATGAAGTGTGACCTACAGATGGCTGGAGCCCACAGTGATATAATGTAACCCATAGCCAAGGCAAATTAGATTAAGCCAGATAATCTGATCCTGGTATTTTTAATATGTGATAATTGCACTTCTCTATATGGGTTTCTAAATGGAAATGCTTTTTTAGGATGGGCACGTTTCCATGTTAATACTAGTTTGTCAAAATATAGCATGGTTCTGGCAAAGATCTCAAAGCAATTTGTCAACATTAATGGTTTAAGTTTACCAGGGAAGTAAATATGCCTGGTTTCTATTGACTAAACTGAAGCAGAAACAGAGGGTACACTAATTGCCCAAGGTGAATTTTAAATGATCAGTTCCTCAGGGCTGGGTTTAGTTGGTTTTGTAATCTTGTTTATGTGGTAGGTGGTGCTTAGCAAATAATAAGTTTCCTAGTTATGTGACCACTACTGTCTTCCTACTGCCTTAAACATTAGACAATAATGGGAGCAAATCAAATGGAAACATCACTAAAAAAATACTAGTTCTATGCTGTGAGAGAACCACACCATGAAGATCCCTGTGTGTGCAACTGTCTATGTGTGTGTTAAGTACTGCTTTCAATTGGGCCATGTGATTCACTCAATATCACCTCTGCTCCTGGACAGTAACTTTTGCTTCCTTTCTCTCTCTGATATTCCTGATCCTTGCACCACACCTGGAAGTTGATCTGTGCCATTTAATATCTTCTTTACTAACAACAGAACAATTCAACCACACAGGAACGCAGTCTCTAAGTGAGAATCATCCCCCATATCCAGGATGAAGTCTTGCATGCTCCACACAGGTCTGGCTATGCATGATCTCTCTTTTACAATGGCTATCAGAGAACAATTGTCAGATCTGGCTTGACTTCCACGTCTTGCATGGCCTTTCCGCATGCATGATATTTGGTTTCTGTGTTCTCAGATTGGCATTGCAGTACAGACCCTGACTACAAGAATAGTGCTGACAGCTGGCATAGTATAGGGAGAAGTTATTTTTTTTCCAGTATTTCCCAGCTGTTGCCAGGTCTCTCCCCTTCACTCTATAATCCAAGAATTGTGTTGCCGACAGCATCATCAATCTGACTTTGTGTGAATGAGGGAGTGTGTGTGTGCACCAAAAAACTAGCAACCGCCAAATATCAAATTCATGTTTTTTTCCTTTCTAAAGTGACTGCCTGTTGTTTTTCTCTCATGTTTTGAGTCCATCTGCATCTTCCCAGGCTGTGGCTATGCAGACATGTCTGCCTAATTTTGTAAGAATGAGTGTTTACTTCTAAGGGAAAGTTGGAACCAGCCAAGGAATAATTGCCAAGTCCATTTTTTGTTCTGTTTTCCTCCTTATATATGTTATTTTGAACTGAAAAGGTTTGGCTCTCCTTTCTCACCACTGTAAATCTGGATTAAGTTCATGGAGTTACTGGTGCAGATACCAGAGTAAGAGAACCAGGGCCTTAAATCACAGGACAGCTGTACCCATCTGTAGTGGTGTGATAACCCACTCTGGCAAGAAGAGGGTTACAAGCAAGCCAGACGGGGCCTGCACAAACCTTGACAATCAGGGAGAGGAACAGTCAGCCTGTCAGGGTCAGGCTGAGCCCTATAAGAGACTGCTGAGCTGAGGGGAGTTAACTCTTGCTCTGGCCGAGGAGGAGGAAAAACTAGCTCCTGGTGGAGGAAGCAGCTCCCAAGACATGCAGTGCTAGGCAGGGTGCCAGGGCAGCATGAGCCCTGGCTAACCACTGCCAGTCCTGAGACAAGAGCCAAGTGGGTGCAAGAGGTCATGGGGAAGTGGCCCAGGGAATGGGGGTCAAAAGAGGGGCAGGAAAAGGCTTCTGCCAGTGAGTCCCTGCATTGGGACCCAGAGTAGTGGGCAGGCCTGGGTTCCCTCCATCCCCCTTGCACTGCATCTTGCCAGTTTGGAGCACGGCCAATGTTGACTTTGACTTGCCCCTGAGAGGAGGGGCTTAGTCGCAGCTGCAGTCTGCCAGGCAGACGATAAACCTCCAGAAGGGAAAGAGAGCAGAATAGCTGGCATTGCTGGAGGCAGTGTCCCAAAGAGGGTGCCACAGTACAGGGAGAGCCATGGGTCCAGATGGCAGCGGCATAAGAGCGGAGAGGGATGATGGGGGAAAGACACCAGCCAGAAGGCAGTGCACTCCAAAGGACTGAGCTAATTCCTGGTGTGACCTGCAGGAGGCACTGCAGCAGTGAGTCAACACAGTGACACCCTCCCACAGCATATCCATGCACTGCATTTGATCATACACGAAGATGGGGGTCTACGCTTCACTAATTTTTTTCTTCCTTCCGCCCTCTCCCCTCACAATTTCTCACAGTACTTCAGCTCTGCACATTGTAGCAATTTCAGAGGATTACAGCGGACAGCGCCCCTGGGTGCATCTAGTCTTGTATCCAATGTGTCATCTAGACTTGGTCAGGGCATAGAAAACCTTGCATTCCATTTGGTTGCTGCGGGACTTTAAGATGATGCCCTTGCAAACCCAACTTCTCTGAAGGAAATCTTAGAAAGGGGTATACATGGGACACATTTTAAGAAGAGTCTTTTACAAACTTGACTTCGAGGAAGAAGACTTGAAAATGACAAAACTATGATTAGCTTCAGTAAGCACAAGATCAGGCACCAGATTTTGCTGGCTTTGGTTATATTTCCAAGCCAGTTTTAAAGACTCATGCAGTTTGAATTCAGAGAAGTATCCAAACTTGGATTTGTTCGTCAGAGCCCAGCCTCCAAAACTTTAGAGAGCCATGCCTCTCTACAAATTACTCAACAGATTTCTGGTTCTTTGCTTTGTCTGTTCAGTTCTATTATGTAATTTGTCACAAGGCAGCCAATAAAATTAAAAAGCAATATGTTTTTTGTTCCATTCTGCAAGACGTGGCATGTTTCCCAAGAGAAGAGTTTTACTTCATACCTATAAGAACATGTAACATACTGAGACACTACACACTAAAAATTTTGCATGGCACGGCAAGCAACTCGATATGGGACTTAGCTGTTTTATGCTCTGAAGGCTGTTACTGTTATAATTAGGATTATGAGGAAGACAAAATCTGTCATCCAAATCTCTCAGCTGTATTTTTTAAAGAAGAAATATTGCTCTTCTTTGTCTTTTCCTTTTGTTTTGGAGTTTGTATCTAGGCACTGCAGTTCATCCTACCTGAACAAATGAAATTAGTTCATTTGAAATAAAAGGGTGCTGTGATATGAGATTTTCTAGTTAAACTGCAAATATTAAACTAACAACATAAATGTTTTTGTTCTCTCAAGACCAAATTCTGTTCTCAGCCACACTAGTATAACATCTGGCATATACTCCCAGTGTGAGAGAACTTTGTGTATAGCACTTGAAAACACAGAATCTTGTGACTTAACTAAAACAATGGGGTAGATTCTTATCACAATTACACCGGTGTACATAAATTGCAGACTTACTTTCATCTAAATGTGATGATCACAGTTTGACCCTGTATGTTTAAAACATGAAGCTCTTGCATCTTAGCATCAATGGCATGCAACTGAGTATTACATAAGCAAGTTAGCATTTAATAGTGTATTCTATATACATCCCTTTCTCAGATTCCTTTCTGCATGGAATGACAAGTTGTCTTCCCAGAAATCAGGTCTGCATGAGCTTCTTCTTAAAGTCCCACTGCCAAAAGGAAGGAAAGCTTTCCTATGAAAGTGTTAGACTCTCCAGGTACTGATGGATCTTTCCTACCAGAGAAAATTAATCTGCAGGATTCATACAGTATTTCTTTGAAGAGCACTGTTTTTGCTTTGGAACTTAACAAGTGGCAGGTATTTTCAAAACAACATTAGGTTTCCATAGAAGGTTAAAAATAGTCACTAAGCCCTCTCCTGTGTCCAACTGCAAAGCTGAATACTGCCATGTTATCAATACAGCTAGTATATTTTTCAGAAACAAAGTATAAACATGTAGCTAATGCACTTAATATAACTTTGCTGAGTACTTTCGCTTCCTTTCTTGGTTATGGTTATATGAGCAAGTGTTTGTTTAAATGGGGGTGGGGGGAATGAATAGATTCCCCAGACTCCTCTCCTCTGCCAGCACACACACGCCTCTCTGCATGTTGTGTAACACAGGGTGAAAGGAAAACAAATGTGAATCCGTTTTAAAATATTTGCAGTATGTCCTTGCTTTTTCCTCCTGCAAATGCACACTGTAGGCACTATCAATGGGAGTTTGGCCACTCACTTCAACAGAAGTCAGGTTTAGTCTCTCAACATAATCAGAAAAGTCTTTGATCCCAATTTTGCTTTGACACTGGCATGAATCCAAAGTAACCCCACTCCCCTAGTGCTTTCATGTAAATGTTGAATAGGATGGTGGAGGATATTAAATCTGTAAAGGTGGAGGTAATTGCTCACCACCAGCCGCTGCCATCATTAAGAACGGAATGGTTTGAGCCATTCCCTGTGCCACTGATGCCAGCATTTTGTCTCTGATATGCCCCACAGTGTTCCCTCTATTTCTTTTCATTTATGGACAGAATAAACTTTATGTACCCCAAAGCACATGTGGGTGTGCATCACCAATAGACACACAGGCTGCCCACCCTGGATAATTCTGGGTGCTAGTCGAATGGGCGGCGCCTGAATCTCTCCTGGGTGGCTGCCGAAGAGCTCAGCTTACAGGGAGCACTGATGCCCCAGCAGTATCAGGTGCTGCAGAATGATCCAGTACAAAGAGTCTGAATGTTTCTCACTGCCCATGGTTAATGGAAGATCATGCAACAGTAGAAACAGCACCATCTCTGGGGTGCCTCTGTTTCTAGTCTAAATCGAGGTTAATAATAACCAAAACTTGTTGCTGCCTGAAGGAGGTTTGGCAGTGGAAATAAGGTTTTGTCATTACTGTTCACTCTCCAGTAGCCAAGTGCCAACATAAAAAAGCTACCACCATAAATGTCGTTAATTGGCAAACTTTTTGATAGCTTCTGGGAACACCAAGGATTTGGAGGCCTGGACAGTGAATATAATTGCCATTGCTGTGGCATGTTGGATATATTTACACTGCAAAAAAATGCAGCAATGAGTCTCAGAGCCAACTAACACAAGCTAATGGAGCCCATGATATGGGGATAAACAGCAAGAGTGTAGATGAGTTCCCGGCATCCAAGTTTCTGAACCAGAACACCAGCCCAAGGAGAATGTCCACACTTCCCTTTTTTGCCTTGTAGCGTAAGCCCTGTGAGCCCAAAGCAATTGACACAGGCTCCGAGACTCACTTTCACAGGTTAGTTGGCTGGTTTGCAATGTAGAGATCCCCACTGACACAACTTGCTGTATCTACTCTGAGGATAAGAAGAGTGCTCCATTCTCTAGTCATGCCACCCCATCATCCTTCAAGAGCACTAAAATTCACACACAAATAAAATAGTAGGCTTGATGTTGATCTACTGCATTACCTCTTGTCTCCAGTTTTCAGCTCTGTGTTTTTCATGAAAGGTCTTCTAATTACACAAAACAGACAAATTCTTTTCTTACAGCCACGTGGGTATTATTCACCAGGTCCCCATGTGTCTGACTCAGAAGACAATAAAACAACTGCATTTATTAGCTCTAAATACCTTTGAAGTGATTGTTTCATCTCTGTAGGTCAAACATCTGTGGATCATCTCCAAAAACTTTGGCAGCTGGTTACAAAGCAGGTGCAATTGAATGCATCTGCGTTCCAGGTAGCTCAGCTGTATGAGTGATTCTGTTGACCTGTCAAAGCAATGCACTCCATGCCAGCGGTTTGAGAGGATGCATTGGAATAGAGGTCAAAGAAAGACTATTCAAGAGACCCTGGTACAATTCAAAAGCATTTTTCTTACTACTTCTCTCTTTTTTATATTTGTTCATACTGTTTGAGTTATTTTTCCATCACATCAGAGCAGTGGTGGTGAGAATTAATAAAAATGCAAGTGCAGCATCAAGTATTGAATTTTGAATAGATTCTTTGGGTATTGAATATATAATCACATATTTTTTCAGATTATCTACCTACCCCTGCATATTAATCCAGAAGTACTCATGCAGGTAAAGTAATTACAGTCTACTCTGCTACTGATTTATATGCAATATGATCTGCACTGCAAGTTTGTCTATGACCAATTATGTATTTTACAGAAGAGACCATTGTTTATGTTAGAGATGTTCTTACCCTGAATTGTTTTCTTTAAACAATTGTTTTTCATTTTGTTATACTGATCTTGGTAATTAATCTGCCCTGTTGAGAATAAAACATTCTTTCCATTTTTGGGCTAAATCCCGGACTAACCTGAAAACCATTTGCCTTTTTAGGCAGCAACAAAGAAGGGCAAATAATGAGAATTACTGGACCAGATCTAAGGATTTTACATATGAGTTTGTAGAGCTTTTAATTTCAGTTTCATGGATGTTTATGTCAGCAAACTTTTATTGGTACAAATGAAAGGACAGCACTAATTTCAGGCGCATAGCAGAGATTCATTATCTCCTAATTTGTTTCTTAATTAAGAAAGTTCATTCTGGCAGAATCAGATTTTTTGAAAAGGTCAGGTCATTCAGGCAGTGAACAGAAACACTACTAGATATTTAACAGAAAGGCACTGTTAAGATGTATAGTTTTAATATATTTTTGATGTTTTATTATAGTTTAATCAATTGTATGGTTGATGGTTTATTGGTAGTTCTGGAGTGGATCATTGTTTTCTCTGGATCCAACATGGAGTTTGTGAACTCTGACTCTTGGACTCCATTTCCAATCCTGATTGTAAACAACCAGGGCAATGGGTCCAGACAAGTTCTTCCTGGATGTTACTATTTTTTTCTTCTGGCAGAGCTGGCACCCAACATTCTATCACCTCAGGTTTTTTCCTACCAAAGAGACTATGTAAGGGCTCCCTCAGTATCTGTGTGCTGCTGTCCATATGAGAGACAGTGTTTGTGGTATGGGCCTCTGAGCTCCTCAGACAGATCCTCAGAGGATACCAGCATTCCCAAAACAAGACTGAGGAAAGGAGAAGCCTACCGAGAACACTAGTAATATCAGTCTACCTATATCGGAGGGGTAGCCGTGTTAGTCTGGATCTGTAACAGCAACGAAGGGTCCTGTGGCACCTTATAGACTAACAGAAAAGTTTTGAGCATGAGCTTTCGTGAGCACAGAAATCTCATGCTCAAAACTTTTCTGTTGGTCTATAAGGTGCCACAGGACACTTCGTTGCAGTCTACCTATAGTGACTCCTGTGACCCAGTTATCATCTTTCTTGAGGGCTTCTCCACAAACAAAGACAAATATCATTCACTGGATGCCCCAGAGTTTCCTCATCAGAGGCTTAACATTAGCTGGAGAGTTGTAAGTCCTGGTCCTTGTTGCCACATTCCTATCAGCACCAGGTGTTTAAGTAGGAAATAGGTTTCCATCTGGGAGTATCCTTTCTTTTACTGCATAGTCATGGAAAGACTTTATTTGGCAACTGAGCTTTATGCTCTGGGAATCAGTTACTGCACACTGTAGTGTTTGAGTTTGTCTTAATCTTTTATCCCAACCTTGTATTAGAACATAATGCAGTTCTCTGGGTTATACCTTTCCTGCTATCTCCTCTTTATTTCTAATTTATGGCTTAGACGCACCATAGTTTGGTTATTCCACTGTTGATAGACCCTGAAATAGGTGAATCTGAATCTTCTGAGGAAAGGGGTTTTCCTATTTCTATTCCCTCTACCATTATATAGGTTGAAAAGCATTACCTTCCTCCCCCTGGGGTAACATTCTTTGGTGACTGTGGCAGGACCTCTTTGGGAATAGCCACGCATTTAGGTCCTATGAGCATCCGATTATTATTTGATTTGTGACAGTGACCGACAGTCCAACTGACTCAGGGAGGGGGTGGTTTGGGTAAAAAAACCCACACCCTTCCAAAATGTGTGGCAAAGGGTTGGGATTTAATTCTGTCCATGGAAATCTTGACTTGGTGATTAGTGTTGCATGGATGCCTGGACCCTTTGCTGATAAGGAGGTAGCAGTGACGGTAGCCTGCTTATCAGTGCTGTTAGTGTCCCTCTGTCAAAGGGGTGGAAATGGGATGGTACTGGGCCCCATAAAGGCTGCCACCTTTCTTAAGCAGGCAATAATTAAGGCTGGAGTCGTGAGCCACCATCTTGTGAAAACTGGATGTTTCCTTGCGCAGACCTTTGAGCTGCAATATCTTGCTGGCCTCAGCTTCGTGGCCAGGGTCCTACTGGGAAGTGGTTTCTTCTTGTGGCCTTTCTGGCGTGTGTTGCTTTGTTGTGGTTGTTGTTGTTGTTTTTTGTGGAGGGTAGGGGGTTGGCGTAACCATTCTGTCACACAGCTGGGTAACCAGCCAACAGTGTGCTGATGGATTGCGTTTTCAGCCATCCCAGCTTAGTAAAAACTCGCTTGACTATTGTATTGATATATTTGGTAAAGGTAAAAACCCTTGGAAAAGACGGTCAATAGCAGGAGTTGACTCACTGTGTAAGTTCTTCATGCTGTGGGCCAGGTATTTAACTATTAAGCCTGTTCCAAACAAAAGGACACAAATGCGTGCACTGATTTATGGCCTAGTCACGGGAAGGGTGTTAAACTCACAAGTGCAGCTGTTCACACAGCAGACCGCTCAGACACTTGAAAAGAAACAGTGGCTTAAGCAGCAGTGTGAGCAACGAATTGCAGAACAGCAGACAGCAACTGCCCACATCACCAGCCTCACAGTGCCAATCTCCCAGTAAGAACAACTGCAGAGTTCAAACACCTCAGCTGCTGGGGCTGAAAAAGCTGTGGAGATAAAATGCGGGGAACGTCAGGAGTTGCAAGCAGCAGGATGGCAGCTCCTGAAAGAGACCCAGGCAAACAGCAAAGGGTCAGTAAACCATCTGACTTGCCCACGCCAGATAGAAAAACTGCAAAAAAACAAGTACAGTTAGCAAAGGGTTTGATGGGAGCAATGGAGACAGACCCGTCAGCTGCTTTTAGATCTTGGATAGATGAAATCAACTCAGAGTTTGGAACAGGAGACCTTCCACCAAGGTATTCATTGGAAGAAAGGCTGGAACCCTCGGCTCTTCAATGCTTTTAGGAAGATCTGCCCAACACTAAGGGATGTCCACTGGTCCTTATAATGACTACCATAACACAATATGATAATCAGAGACCTTCTGTGATTAAGCATGAGAGTAAGGGCCTTATCTCAGAGCACCCCAGGGCTCCTAGGAAGCAGATGGGTCCTTTATAATAAGGGAACTGTGTAAATCTTGCTGACTAAACTGTCAGTAATATCAAATCGTAGTCAAGATGATGCAGTGACACTTTTAACAGATTGTATGTCCACTAACGAATTTGCTACCCTACCATATGGAACAATAATTGATATGAATGCTGATCAGTCACCTGTATATAAATGTGCATTGCAAGTGTACTTCCCTAATGAGATTATTATTGTAAGGCATATGCTGAAAGGCAAAATGCCAGAAGAACGCCCAGAAAAGTACTTTTTTAAGAAAGAAGCTGTTGTTTTGGTTTGCTGGTATGGGTATAAACAATGGTGGTATTTGCGACAGTGATATCCCTGAAATGAGAGAGTTATATTTGCAAGGTCTGTTACCCACTGTAATATTGGAACTAGGCTATATAAACACTCATTTTATACCATTACCTATATTAGAAGCTAGAGTGAGGGAGTGTATATGAGCTACACAACAACTAGTATATCCTGGTGCAGGAGCTAGGAGACAGCAGCATATAATAACAAAACTGCTCCTTGTAAACTTCCAAATAAAGGGCCAGTCCAGCAACCAATTAAGACACCTAAATTTAGCAGTAAAATATTTCATGGGTCAGCAGAAAAGATGAAGATCGTGAAAAAGCTGCGTAAAAAGGATCTTACAACATCTGACAAAAACACACTCAGAGCAAAAGTCTGGTGATAACTACTGGAATTAGTATTTGGATATTGATAGTATTACAGCGATGTCAGTGTTTGTGAAACCAGTGAAAGTATATTTTTCAAGAGGAGTTTGAGAGAGGATAGTATCTGCTGTACGACAATACAAGACCTATTCAGGTCTCAGGAATAAATAAGAATAGAAGAGGGAAGTGCAGATGTTGACTCTGACACCGCTGGTAAAGCAAAGATGTGTGATGAGGTGTACAAGAAACAACAGGGAAGTAATGGGGCAAAACTGTGGAAAACCTTGAAGAGGCCAAGAAGGACCTTAACTGTTTAATACATGAAGAACTTTGTGGGGTGGGAGTTACACGATAGGTGCATTGAGTCTGAAGAAAAAATTGGCTGTTCCTTTCTGGAAGTGACAAGTTGGGGAAGAGGGAGGAAGCTGAGATATCTGGATTCTGAGATATGGTGCGATGGGAGAAAAATAAGTGATTTTGGAATTGCAGATGTAAATAGTTGAGACAGTGTTGGCAGAACTTCACTTTGAAGAAAAAAGGCATTTACTCCCCTTTCTTTTTGCTAGACTAGCTAGTCTTCCACGAAGTATTGTACTGCTGCATTCACTAGTGCAGCTCTGGGAGAGCATTTATTTTTGTATGGGGAGGCTGCTGTGATACGAAGTTTTCCTGCTGTAACAGAAAGGACTCCAACTGTCCTAATGCCTTGAGCCTCGTTCAGTGAGAAACAGATGGACCCCCAGGCAGAGCAGAAGCAATTCAGTGCTGCTAGTGAAGAACAGTATTGTATTTCAGTTGAGAGCTCAGTATAACTCTACTTATGCACAGCGCATATTCAAAAGGTGTGAGGTTACTTCAACTTCCTTCTAGTTTTCACTTCAACTTTACCAACAGGTCAAAAAAACACCCTTCTTTCCATTCCTTCATTCCCCTTTGCCTTTTTTTTGGGTTTCTGAAACATTAAGTCTGTTTTCTGCTCCTTTAGTGTGTATTAGTAAATAGTAATACTTCTTTCAGATAAATTATCTGTTCTTACTTATTTAAAATGCAGCCATTGATAGGGCCGCAGGTTTGCAATGAAGAGGAGAATTAGAGTCAGTCACTTTAAAAGCACCATGCCTCAAGGTAACGCTAAGGTCCATGACTTATTTAAGCTGGGGAAAGACATCAAACCAGACTGATTAAAATCAGAGAACATCTTTCTACTTCACTCAACAATTCAGAGACTGTTCCTTTTCAGAACTTTCAAAAAAGTCTGGTGTTTTTTTCTTTCTTTTGCTACTTTCCTTTTCATATCCTTCCCTGTTTGTGCTTCCAGCCTGTCTGCTCTTATGATATTTTTGCAAACAGCAAGTACTAGAAAGGCAAGGGGGAAAAGTCTGTTCTCATGAAATTTTTCAGTTCATTTTACCAAGCAAAGGGGTTCAGATTAGCATTGTCTTGTACTAAAGCATGCTGTAAGACACACAAAATTCAGGTACATTTCCTGGCTTTGCTATAGACATTGACATGAGCTTAAGCAAGTTAGATTTCTCTGTGCATCAGTTTTCCCTGTCTATAAACTGGGGATAATATTTATCTCCTCGCAGGAGTGTGAGAAGATAAATCCATTGAAATTTGTTAGGCACTCAAATATACAGTGAATGGAAGATTTGCCCAGAATTGCCCAGGTCCGAGGTTGGGCTGGGTGGCGGACTGTGTGGCCCACTAGCTGGCTTCTTCTTGGGGCTGGCCTGGGGCACTGGGGGTGGGGGCGGTGTTAACCAGCCTGGTCAGTGGCACTGGGTTAGAGGGTTCTCTCCAGGACTGGGGCACTTGACCCTCTAGTCATTTGTATGACTGTGCCTGCAATCACACCCCTTCCTTTCTATCTGATGCAAAACAGTCACACTCCACGTACATCTTATTGTACTGGCACAACCAAACCCTGATCTTGCTTTGAGTTATGATAAGAGAAAGCAGCATACCGAATTTGGTTGTCCTCTTATTGTTTAAGAGGGGTTCCTGAAGAAATGGACTAACAGATGGATGGACAGGCACATAGACAGATGCACAAACTCTCTAAAATATATAGTAGATGAGGGACATAAAATATTTTAAAGCAATAGTTTGACCAAGTTTTCAGCCACAGATTAGGCCTTTGTTGCACTATGAGACTATTCTAGTGACTGCTTGCTGATTTACCCAGTGCCACTGCATGCTTCAAGCAAGACCTGAGCAAGAGATGTGGCCCAGGATGGTCTATAGTACAGATTATGGTTATCATTTTTTTCTCCTACATACAGAGTGAGGACAAACATGATCAACTGCAGATTGTTAGTGCCAAGCAATTGATATTCAGCTGTCAAGAGATGAGTTCAAATATTTTGGTGGTGGAAACCTATTTTTTTAAAAAAAGTAATAAACTTAAATGCAAGCTAAATAGCTTTTGGCAAGCTACTAAAAAGTTCTGGGAATGGCACATTTCCGTCACATATTGTAAATTTGCCTAAAATCGCCTTCTAACCTTCTTCTCAATATGCTCTTTACTTTCATATACATAGACATAAATGAACTCCTATCTGGAGCTCCAGCTGCCATAAAATCATAATTACACACATAAATACATCCATCTGGCTCGATCTATATCTATATATTGTTAACATGTGACGCACAAATATCTGACCGCCCAACAAAAATAAATCCCTCCACTTTAGCTCACTTTCTACCTCAGAACACCCCATGCCCTAAGAAGCAGGGTAGGGAGAACCCGAGTATGAGTTGCTCAGTTGCTTAGTGGCAGGAGAACCGAATAGTTAGGTCTTAGGCCTGGTCTATATTACTGGGGGCCATCAATCTAAGTTACACAACTTCAGCTAAACAAATAATGCAGCTGAAGTCAACTTACTTAGATCTACTTAGTGTGGCTTCTTCACTATGGTGAGTTAATAGCTCATGCTCTCCTGTCTACCCTGCCCTGCTTCTTATTCTGGTGGAGTATTGGAGGCAATGGGCATGTGCTTGGCAGTCAATTTATTTGCATCTGTACTAGACATGATGGATCCAGTGAGAATTGATTTATTGCTGCCTGTCGATCCAATGGGTAGTGCAGATAAGTCCTGAGATTCGTAAATAAAATGCTGACACCATTTCTTTCTGTGAATAATGATTGTACCACTATTTTATTTTTCCCCCCGCTCAAGAAACTACTAGAAAAAGTTAGGCACCTTCTTGCAAGTGACTCACAGCCTCCTTGTTTAAGATTTAGCTAAAACAAAAATTAATACTCTGCAGACAATTTTCTACAAACAACTGTCTGACACACCAGCATCTTTGGCACAGCTGGGGGGGAATTTCAGGTTTCTATAGTCACAGTCCCAACTGATTCAAAACACCAGCTTCCATGAAAATATGTGCTTAGTGCCTGTCATATCCCTGTCCAAGTGCACCCATTTCTTTCTGACTGCTTTGCTCTCCTTGGGCCTAATTCAGCTCATATTACTAGCTTTGGCTAGATCTACACTATGATGAAGAATTGATTTAAGATATGCAACTCCAGCCTCATGAATCGCATAGCTGGAGTCCATGTATCGGAAATCGATTTATCGAGCCATCCTCTCACTCCATCGACAGTGAGGAGTACCAGGATCAATGATGGAATCCTGATGGTTCAATTTAGCATGGCCTCATTAGGAGTGCTAAATCGAACTCCAGGTGCTTGATTACCCTCACACTGATTTTCCGGTAAGCGTAGACCCTTAGTTGTGATTTATTATTTGTAGCACAGTAGTGCCGAGAGGTGATATCTGAGATTGGGGCTCCAGTGTGTGCTAGGTGCTGCACATGCACAGGGTAGGAGAGAACTGCACTAGTTATTCATGGCATGTGTGTAAGTCCATGGATTTCAGTGGAATTACTCCTGATTAATATCAGAATTGTGGCCTTTCAGTCTTAGGTGACTGTGCACTGGGTCAAGTGATTGAGCAAACCCTTTCCATGCAATGCACATTTATCCAATCTGCACTCACAAGTAACTGCTTCTGCAGAGATCTGGGATTTTTTTTCCAATGAAAACTTGTCCCCCATACTCATTATGTTAAGGATATGAAACCATGACTCCTGGAGTTCAGGATTCAAAGCACAAAATTTAGCCTATGGACTTAACTACAGTCCTTCTTCTCTCCCCATTCCTAACAAACTGTTGAGGAGTTTTTCTGCTACAGTGTGGCAGCTCCATTTTCTCGTAAAAGGTGGCTTCATTTCACATGTGAGTGAATGACATGTTAGTGTATCAGATGCCCTCAACCTACCTTGCTTGAAGTGAACAGAATCTGAGGGACCATGTTATTTCTCAGAAAACCTTTCACATCTTGCAGGATTAAGTTTATAGACTGGGGAGTCCTGCAGGCACTATGGCCCACTCCTCAAAAATCAATGGAAATTAGCAACCTAAATAGCGTTCAGGATTTGTCCCTCTATAAATGTCAATTGTTAATGTAATGTGTTGTTATTGGTCTGCTTCTAGGCAGCTTCATTTCTGCTTTATTCTTGAATGGAATTTGCTCTTCTGAGCTTTGCTTCTTGTGGACATGTTCTATTCATGCTAAATAACTTTCTACTATCAATTGCTTCCTGTTAGGTATTATGCTGACCTATTCATTAAAAAAATGTTTTCAGCTCAAACGAAAGATTTCTTCACAGGACTATGACATAGCATCTCTCCACATGCTTTTCCGCAATATGATTCTACTACTTTTCTTGCAGGCATTATTGGTTTGCTTTAATGCAGCCATGCCAAATTGCACCCTTTTAGCCATTTACTGCTAGGTGCTGGCTGCTAAACCTGTGCCCATCTGATAGAGTTGCAGAGCTATCAACACAGATAAAGTTAAATTAAAAAAGGAAATGTTTTCAATTTTCAGTAATCCCCGGATAATCCCGTCTGATCAATGTATAAAACAAGTTGTTATAATACATAAACCATTAGAAGTATTTCACTTAAATAATACGTCTTTGTGCCAGATTTCAAATTAGGTGTTATACTTCACAGTGAGGAAATGTTTAATTTAAATAATATATCATATGCTAATGAGAATGAGCAGCATCAGATTTTTAGATGGTGTAAATCACGGGAGCTTCATTGTAGTTAATGAAGCTACAGTGATTTATATCAACTAAGGTGTGGCTAGTAATATGCTAGGAAAAAAATGTTTTGTTCTCTCTATTACCCCATAATTAATTTCACCATTGTACGATGGCTGTTTTTTTCTTTTAGATCCAAGTGTCATGGAGATTGTTTCGTAGGATGATGAGCTCTTTCGATTCCCAGTGCAGTCAATGGGAGTTGACGGTGCTTTGCGTCTGACAGGACCAGGCCCTAAACAGCCTGATCATAATTTCCCATATATCAGTTTATAGATAACCAATTGTTTCTTCTGTATTGTGTATGTTATTTCTTCAAGCTACCATTGTTGTATGTAGTGTTGTTGTAGCCAAGTTGGTGCCAGAATATTAGAGAGACAAGTGGGCGAGTTCTTCTCTTTCATTGGGCTAACTTCTAAAGTTGCTCTAATAAAGATACTAACTCACCCATCTTCTCTCTCTTTAAGCTACTGGCAGTTGCATAGGTCTCAATTTGATTTGTACTGAATCAAGCTGACTTACTTTGAGCCAAAGCCTTAATGCTCACTAATGAACCCAAAGGTGGATGAAGAGAACTTTTCGAAGAATACAGGAAGATAGCACTCTTAGTCAAATAAGGCTCTTGTTAATAATACCCAGGAGGCAAGCCCAAACTCAACAAGTCTGAGTACTGGACTTGTGAAATAAAAGTAATGACAACTTTTGTAAAGGCACCATGAACGAGGGGAATGTAAGGATATGGCCTTTTCTGTAGTCATATTGGAAGGCTTGTAGTCATATAGAAAGGTCTAAGCATGAGGCCAGGTCTACACTATGAAAAAAAAATTGATTTAAGATGCAACTCCAGCTATGTGAATTGCATAGCTGGAAACAACGTATCCTAAATCAATTTTTCATGCTGTCCTCACAGCAGAAGGTCTCTGAGAGAAACTCTCCTGTTGATTTTTCTTACTCCTCATGACTGCGTGGAGTACCAGGGTTGACAGCAGAGCCCTGGTCATTTGATTTAGTATGGCCTCACTACATGCACTAAACGGAACCCAGAAAGATCAACCGCTACCATGTCAATCTTTCAGTACATGTATTTCCCTAAGGCCTCCATCTACAACCAGACTGAAAGAGCAGCAGCCATTAGTTGTAAAGCAGGGAGTCACAGCCTCACAGTCCCTCTAACTTGTATTAAAGTAGTGTAATACCAGGCTGTTAAGGAGATCCTGTCCTAACAGCACCCACTATCACCAGACAAAGAATGGGAGCTCAAGATGGGTAAAGAAAACTTACTTTGATAGCATGTGGTCTGGCAAGAAACTCCTCATCAGTGGTTGAGTTTGTGGAATCATTCTATGATTACAGTCCTAACCTTCCTATTAATTATTTGTATGATCTCTGTCTGGTGCATAATAAATTTTGCTAGGTGTAAATCAAGTAAGGTGGTGGGGTACGATTGGTCAGGTAATTCTGTTACAGTACATTAGGACTGGTTAGTAAAATTTTAGTAAAATAATTGGTTAAGGTGTAGCTAAGCAGGACTCAAGTATCAGTATACAAGCTTTGGGAACCAACTCCAGGACACAGCTCTGAGACCAGAGCTGCCAGACCTCAACCCTGTGCCAATTACATTGTGTAGAAACTGGAGTCCCCCAGATGGACCAGCTCCTGAGTGGGGATCAAGACAAGGTCATTAGTCTTATGGGGAATGGTGAGCTTTATATGTGCATTCTTTGTTGTTTTTGTTTTAAATGATCGTTAATAATAAGAGATTAAGATGACTATTAGGCAGTGGCCACACTAGCCCCCTCCTTTTGGAAGGGGCATGGTAATGAGGGATTTCGGCAGATGCTCATGAGGCACCAATGTCAGCTAGAATGGCAGGTTATCCTGCACTTACCAATGTTTGTCCCAAAAAATATTACTGAAAATTACAAATATGCATTGAAAATGTCCTAGTAGTTGAAGGCTGTTTGCCCCCAAGACACTGCCTTAATTGGAGAATTATTGAAAAATGTCAGGAATTATGCACAGATTCCAGCACAAGCACCTCAGTTTCAGTTCTTCTGCAGCAAGGGAGGCTGGTGGTGACTCAGCTGGTTTGATGGGAAGGGCCAAAATCCACCTCTCTAATCTGCTCCCTAGTCAGAATGGCAGCAACTTTGTACCCATGATCTGGAGTGGTTTTAGTTAGTAACAAATTGTGAAAGGCTCTGTAGTCCACTATGATGCCCTAAACCAGGGCTTGTCAGTAGACAAATTGTGGGCCAAATAGAGATCACCATAAGTTTTTGAATGGACATCAAATCTTTTTATTTACTTATTATCATCATTATTGTTTTCTCTGGAGTCTAAACTGTGACTATATGTGGACGAAGGAAATTTAGATTATGGATAAAAAAATATTGAATAGCCCTGCTGGAACCATTCAGGCTCTAGATTCCCATTCCCTAGGTCAGTCAAAACTAGGTAAAGGCATCAGAATCCACAGCCACTGTGGGGAATACCTCTCATCTGCTTTCACTTGATCTATGAACAGCAATGGTGGGCGCTGAATGGTTCCATTCACATTTCCTTGGCTGAACAAATGTCTGCACCACAGAAGTCTTTAGGGAGGGGATATGAAGGCTGAAGGGGAAAATGGATGGAACCTGAACAGATTACGCCATACCCCTTCCAAAAAAGCAAACAGAATCCAGAAATAGACTTGTTAGTAGGTAACAACTTCTTTCCGTCTTAACTGTTCTTATAAATTTTGTTGTTGAATGTAAGTAAAAATACCACACAAACCCATTTATACAATTAGAAGTGCTGTGGGTAATATTACTTGCAAATTAATTTCTAAAACATTTTTCATATACTTTTTCAGAACAGTAGTGGAGATTTAAGTTCAAAACCAGTACCTCTTTTAACATATCCACCATAATGTTATGTTTAATTAAACTGGCTGTTCACTTTGTTTACTGTTTTATTTCTGTTGCTAAGAAGTTGGTAAATAGGAAGAGCTTCCACTGACTTTCAGAATCACAGATTAAGGGTGGCATTCTTGTAAAAAAAAAAAAAAAAAAAAAAAAAAAAAAGAAGTGCTGGTATTCAGCCAGCTCCCCTACTTCCCCCCTCTCCCCCAGCAATCCCATGGCTGGGGCTGTCGAGGTGCCAGTACTCAGTACTGGCAGGTACTGGCACCAAAAATGCACTGCAGGTTAGTACATTGCTTATTTGAGTCTGTCACTTCATGGTGTAAACTAACTATATTCCAATTTTCACCTCCATTGCATAGTCCCCCTGTGTATCTTCGCCGCCGGGGGAGACTTCCCCTGGCAGCAGCAAGCACCACTATGGGCGAGCGGTGGGAGGGGGAGCGGTGTTCAGTAGAGGACCACTTAGCCACCGGGGAAAACTTCCCCATGGCAGCAGCAAAACCTCCAGTATCTTAGTTGCCAGAGGAAACTTCCCAATGGTGGCTGCTAGCCCCCAAATATCTTTCCTGCCCTTGGAGCCCTAAATGTATGCAGTCTATCATGGTGCTGCCTGGAAGCATGGTCAGTGCCAATCAGCAGGCACATCCTTTCATTGGGTTGGCAGCTACCCACGTGATGTGGCAGAGCACAAGAAAGACCCAGACTGTGTAGCACCTGGTGGGGGAGGAAGGGGGTTCACACACAAAGGTAAACCACTGTGAAGAAGTTTCTCGGCGTCTTATGCAAGCACGACCCCCACCACAGCCTTGTTGCCATGTGGTGCAGTGAGGCAGTGGCTGGTGCCAGGCAGCACAGAAAAAAATAACAGTCGCAGAGACAGAGCCACAAACTCCCTGCAGGGGCTATCTGAATGGGTAGATGTGCTCACAGTCCTAATAGCAAAAAAAGACAGACATTTCAAACATGAGCCCACAGCCAAAGACTTGCTGTTCCCTCTTGGAAATTCATGGTCTTCCTATTACTGGAGAACAGCAGCTAGAGTGGGGCAGTGAGGAGCATTATGGGTTATATACTGGACACCTCTGGAGGCTAATAAATTTGATTTTAAGACAGGGTGCTTCCACACTGGCCTTTAATTGAACTTCTGAATTCAAGCTTGATGCTATACCCATCAGGTAAATGCAATTTTATAATCCCAATATTAGCGCTCCCTAAATCGAGCTAATGTTATTTACAGTGAAGGCAGTCACATGGTAATATTGAGCTAACTGCCTTAAATTCAAATTTATCTCGTAGTGTAGATGCAGCCTGTGATAGCAACAAATATAGGGGTTGACTGCTCACCTCAGACAGATTGCATGTCTGCAACAGATACGTGAAATCAAAATCGAACTCCAGCAGGTTGACCCTGACCAGCTGATCTTCCCAGAAGCATAGATGTGCCCAAGGGTTTTATATGCCAGATCTTGATCACCTGAGTTAAGAATTTTCCCACACTTACAGGCAGGTAAATGATGGGAACAGCAGGGAGCTGAGTGTATATGGGCACAGCTCAAAGGATGCTGAGAAAAGGCTGGCATTGGTACGCTCCCGAGTGATTTCTGATCAACAACTTGACAGCCTTGTTATGTCTACATAAAATGATTTCACATCAATTAACTAAGGCAAATTGGATGCTTACAAGCGTTTCTGAGGGAAAAAAACCCAAATAGTATTGTTATCACATGCGATAAGCTTCTGTGCAAATTTGATGCAAGGAGCCACACACATCCTATGCCAACTTTGGGCTGGCCAGAGTCTCAATGGGGAGTGCAGTGTCTGCTGCCTCCTAGCTCCTCTGAAGCTGCTTGTTCAAAGGGGGTGGGAAGAGGAAGTCATTCCCCCGCTCCTCTGCAACAATCCAACAGGCCTCCCTGGTTCTGGCATACATACATTCATCCTGGCCTCAGGAAGTGTTCTGGCTGACTAAGCTAGAATTCCTCCTGGGGTCTATATCTGCACCTTGCCCCCTACATACATCATTCAGAACTCCCAAAGTGAACAAAGAACCATATCTTACTTATTGACAGTCCTATAACATAAACGTGCAGAGCTCTGTATAAATAAGGAGTTTAATTCAGACCACAGTCTATGAAGTTGTGCTTAGCTACACTGAGCCTGAATTTAGCCCCAAAGTCACATTTAAATGCTTTATCTGTGTCTGGCCACATTTCCAATTGCATATTCTGTGCTGCATTGGAAATATCACTGAAATTCCTTTTTAGCTTCATCCTTCATAAGTTTACAAAGATCAGGGCATTAGAACTGTCCCCTGCCCCCAATGAATTTACAATCTTGCTTTAAAACCCTGGCAAGATCTAAAATAGTTCTCCTAAGATTTTCAGTGTAAAGCAGGAGAGAAAATCAAAACAGTAGACCTCAACTAATAAGTTAAACTTTAAGCTCAAAGTCTAAGCTCTGCTTTCCAGGCAGTGAAATAGAAGAGGCTGTTATGATCCATCTGATAATCATTATATTACAAACAATTTGAGAAGCCTCTCGTTTCCTGACAGTGAGAGAAATGTTAGCTGCTGCTTTGATGGAGATAGAATACTGTATCATGTTAAAAACAAAAACACAAGGAAACTACTCCTATGCACGGCTTCCTGTAAGATATATGCAATGTAATCCCAAAGGAGAAAGCAGTGGAGGTAGTGTGGTGGCAGCTCTGTGAAATTGCATTTATTTGGGAAACATTTCCAGTAATTACTAGGAAGGAGTTAGAGGAAAAAATTTGCAAGACATTCTCATGTGTTTATAGAATTTGAAACATGCTTTTAATTACAAGGAATGAGATTCTAGCCCCCACTTTGGCCGCATTTATCACTTCAGAAATGCAAAGGGAGCAGAAAGCTTGCCTAAATAGCCAGCTAGGGATTCCCCCCACAGTTTGGAGAACCTTGCTGGGGTAGAGCCAGCATAGCTTGCTGGAGCCATTTCTTCCTGGTCCCTCTGGTAGTTCAGAACAGCCCTCAGGTTATTTTTAGTTGTGCTAAGAACCAAAGCAGCCCAGTCATTGGTCAGCCCCAGGATCAGGGATGGCAGAAAGGTGGTGAAAATCTATGTTGTTCACAATGCCCAGCCCTGCTAAAGTCTGCTCCAGTGCATCTGAGGGTGGAATTTAGTACCACCATTGCTATTAAGTAAATTGATTTAATACCGTAAAACAGCTCTGTTTATGACTCTATAAACAAAAATACACAAATAATGACACAATCTTTAAATCAGCCTCTTCTCTCTCATAGTATTGGTATTCTGTCTCTTTCATTTGTATATATGTGGGTAAGAAACACCTATACTGGGTTTCCACAGCAGATGATTACTTTCAAATTGACTGGTATACTGAATATTCTTGTACATCTGAAAGTGAACTTTTAAGTGTGCTGTTTGCTTCTAGGTGCATCTCCTTTACACATTTGAAACTGGGTTAGAAATAAAAACTTCATCATACATATTAAAATAGTTTTTAGGCTCAAAGAATAAAAGTCCTTCATTTAAGAGAAATTCCTTGCAGAATTCAAGGAATGTGGGTCTGTGTCCAAGCAACTTACCTGACATACCAAAAATGAAATAACACATAAAAAATGAAGTGTGAACAGTTCAGATTCTCAAACTAAAGGATGTTCTTGAGATTTTAATCCTGGCATGATTTTTAAGAGAATCAATTTAGTACTACTGCATTCTGTTTTCCAGTTGTATGGACACAATAAGATTGTAGCACTTGTGTCCATAGTCTTAATTTCCCGTTCTTGCAGCTTTAAAAAACAAAGATTTATTCTTAGTGAATTGTGTGCACCTGAAAGATGCTACATGATCAGCCCTAGAGACTGCAGGTATTTCTTTATCCCCATTCTGTCCCACCAAGATGAATTATTCATTTTTTGCATTGTTGTAGCTCTTACGAGCCTCAGTCCTGGACCAGTATCCCATTGTGCTATACCTCACTCCTGACTTGGAGAAACCAAGGGAAAGAGTAGATACATCAGCCTCCAGAACCATTCAAGGGTTGGCTCCCTCCCTGAGACTAAGGCACTTCTTGACATTTCTGAGCCAGAGATTTGGTCTAAATTTTGAGAGTGGTGAGTAATCTCTGTCTCAGTTATTAGGTACCAGCCTGGGAGATACTAAAAAGCTTTGTTTTCAGAGGCCAGGAAGAGAGTATGTGTTCTAAATTCTATCCACACATTCATGAAAGACTCCTTAACTTTTTTTCTGATTGTCTTCAGTTCCATTAAAGCACATTCTCCTCTACCAGCACCGGACAGTGAGGGGAGAAATGGATGAAATAAGGACCTAATGCCTAGGAGCACAAGAAAGAAACCAGACTTTATTTCTTAGTCTCTGTAAAATGATTTTGGCCAGAGTGATGAAGGCCAGTCCTGTCAGAGGATGGGGCCAATGTCCCCTGACGACTGTTACAGTTGAAAAGTTGCCATCTTTTGACTTGGCCTTCTGAGAACTTTTAGTTGTGCAGTGGGGACAGCAACAATGGGGTCATTGGGGCTACCAATCTAACTGACAATGAGCATTAAGTAGTAGAGAGAAGTTAACTATGGGATGGCAAAGTAAAACATCAACTGTGTGTGCCACAGTAGATGCATCTCTTGTACCAGCTTTTCTAATGCAACTTGGAGCAGATCCTGAATATCATGTTAGATTCTAAAACCATAAACAGAATAATAAGCAATAAAACCCACATTCTCCGGGTATGAGCTGGCAACTATCATAAGAACATAAGAACATAAGAATGGCCATACTGGGTCAGACCAAAGGTCCATCAAGCCCAGCATCCCATCTGCCGACGGTGGCCAATGCCAGGTGCCTCAGAGAAGGAGAACAGAAGACAAGTGATTTATCTCCTGCCATCCATCTCCTGCCCTTGTTATGAAGGCTAGGGCACCATACTTTATCCCTGGCTAATAGCCTTCATGGCTAAGAGAATTTGGGATGAAATCCCTGATTTAAATATAAGTTTTTTCAATATAAATGCTTATTGGTATGTTCGTCAAATTCCATCCCCAACCAAATCTGCCAGAAACTAGTTCTGAAAGTGTAACAGAAACAAGTAAGAACTAGTGTTTGGTCTCCGAATAGCTATATGGGAGCATAACTGACACACACACATATCCCAGCTATTGCCTCTGGTGTTTTTGGTAATATCTGTTTTTGCTAGGTATATCATAAAGTTGGTCCCATTGCACGCATTTCCCATTACAAGTTATAGCGTTCCATTTATTTATTTGACACCAATAAATGGTTGGCATAAATAGTCTTGTCTGGATTCTCAGCTAGATCTTTTACACAGATGACAGAAGGGAAGCAAAGGCAAATTACTTGTCCCCTAATGCTGCGGAACCAGCCCCCGCAACGCAAGTAAAAGCAGCTGTACACTTGCTCTGGCTTACAGTACTGAAAGAATCCCTTAGGGTTCCACCCATGACTGTCAGGATGCATTATGTTCCAGCTGTTTTCCCTTGTGACCCCCAGCATGCCCTGTCCTTGCTTTGGAACATCCTCTAAAATAGGGAGATTATGAGCGGCATAAAGTGGGCTACCTTGGCTTTTTACCAGCTGCGCAGCATTCCCCGGCTCTGCATGACTAATGCAGTTTTAAGTCTGTAATGCACCAGTGGAGCAATGCAAAATGGGCTTATCCAGAACTGAGGATGTGGCTGTGTGCAAAGAACAGTATCATTCATGGAGAATAGTATTAGCAAGCAGGTCTCTGTGTGCCAGAATCAGAGAACAGGACTGTTTAAATGTTGATAAATGACTGCACGATGTACTATAGATGGAAGCAGAATTTCATTTTGGCAGCAATGTTGATAAGTGTACTGGTCACCTCACTACAAGGATTTTAGATGGCAACTTTCCACAATGGTGAAAAAAAAAATCCTGCAAGCCCAGTACACAGAACTACATTTGCTGACAGTGTAGCTATAGTAAACATCTATAGCAGCCTGTGCTACAGATCAGGTGGCAATCACAGGTTTTGAGAAGCCGATCTCCAGAAAGTGAGATCGCTGGATGACTTGCCATTGCTGTAGCTGAAGCAATATACTAAACTGCGCAGAAGGCGGCGTTTATTCCTTTTCATGGGGAAAATATGTAGGAATGACTTCTTTTGAATGAAAATGAATAAACAGACTCTCTTTATGCATAACAGAGCATGCAAATAGATCATTCTCTATATACTTTCTTTGTTGTTGCTACTGACCAAGATGAGTTATCACACTCTAAATTATATGTCAGACAAGCCAAACCCTATTCTTATCTTGCAGTAGTCTCCTTGCTTTGAGTTATTTTCGAAGCATATCCAGGAAGAATTCAGTGTATGTCAAAGCACTCCCCAACTCTACTATGTTTCCATTAGCACTTTTGCACAACAACTTTGAGCTGGAAAAGCATTCTGGATATTATACTGAACGTGACAGTTATTGCAACCCTCACCTAGTATCTTTGGGGATGAGAGTATTAAATTTATGCATAGTTTATATATGATTGTGTTCTATTTGATGGAACAGGGATTCCACAGTTCCTCTGGAAGCTAAAAGAGTATGAAGTGCTTACCTTAGAGATAGTAATCAAGTCCAGAAATGTTTCATCCCTTAGGTATTCACATAGACTGATTCAGGATGTATTCCCCAGAGATTAAGAAACAAAGTTTTGGTTTGTAAAATATACTTGAACTGACTCAACCTTCTTTCCATTTGAGCAAACAGACAGGCCCTTCTGGCCAAGGAGGAAAGCATGAAAAGTCTTTGGCCTACTATGATTGCACAAGACTGATGGGTGAGCAATTCCTGGTATGCTAGTGTGTGTTTAAATCTGCTTTGTTTTTCATTATGTTTTCTCTGTAATACCATTTTACCTTAAGCATAAATGTGCTTACTTAGAAAGAGCTGCAAAATAACTTGGCAATGCACTCTTCATAGCCCTTGGAAACAAGGTGATGTGCAGGCACTGGCCATTAGGCAAGCTGGTTTGCTGTGGTCAGAAGGGAATGGGGCATGGTCCCTGCCCAGAGACAAATGACTGCTGGAGTCCTGAGACCTGACTGGGACACTCCTGAAGTTGACCATGAAGCGGGGTAATATCCTGAAACGGTGACACAAAACACAAAAATGTCCTGCTTTTCCACAAGCAGCTTTTGACCTTAAATAGGGTTTACTTATTCATAGATTATTACTGAGCATCCTTTCCAAGCTCATAGCTATTACTTTGGGCTTACCATCAGCCTAAAGAAGACAGACGTACTCGGTCAGGATGTTGCTGAATCCCCATCAACCAACATTGACATCTATACGTTAGAGTTCGTCCACGAGTTCGTTTACCTCAGGTCCACCATCACTGACACCCTGTCGTTGGACACTGAGCTAAATAGGAGGATTGGAAAAGTGGCCACAACTCTGTCCAGACTCAGCAAGAGAGTGTGGAATAACAACAAGCTGTACACTCACACCAAAATGCAAGTCTACAGAGCATGCATCCTCAGCACCCTCCTTTATGGCAGCGAGACTTGGACCCTGTATGCCCGCCAGGAAAAGAGGCTGAATGTCTTCCACTTGCGCTGCCTCAGGCACATCCTTGGAATATCATGGAAGAACAGAGTGACCAACACCCCCGTCCTCGAGCAAGCTGGAATCCCAACCATGCACACCCTCCTCGGGCAGCGTCGGCTCCGCTGGCTTGGCCACGCCCACAGGATGAATGATGAAAGGATTCCAAAAGACACCCTGTATGGTGAGCTAGCCTCTGGCAAAAGACCTCCCGGACGCCCCCAGCTGCGCTACAAAGATGTCTGCAAGAGAGACCTCAAAGAGGTAGACATCGAGCTGGACAACTGGGAAGAACTAGCAGACGACCGCAGCAGATGGAGGCAGGGGTTACACAAGGGCCTTCGGAAGGGCGAGAGGAGGATCAGACAGCTAGCAGAGGAGAAGCGAGAGCACAGAAAGCACACTAAGGACTTGCCAGACACCCACCACATCTGCAAGAGATGCAGCAAGGACTGTCACTCTTGTATGGGTCTTCATAGTCACAGTAGCTGCTGTAAATGAAGTCCTCAATTGAAACTATAAAGGGCGTGATCCATAGTCTATGCAGACTGAAGGATGCCTACTAAGCTATTACATATTAATACTGTCATCTGAGCTCTGGGACCAAACTGAAAAGCCTCAGTGTGAGCTGAGATGCATAGTTCTTTCCTGCATGCTTTGCAAGCCAAAGTTTTGGAAGGCTTTTTTCCACTTTTAGCCCTCATCTTTGTTGTGTATGGCTTCAACAGCCACTTTTCACCTTAAAAATGGAAACAGCATGTCCAGGATAGCATAAATAATACATTCATGGAAATATCCAGTGACAATCTCCTTCCCTCTTTCCCAGCAGTTTCATTCTAACCTCTGCATAGCATACTTCTCAGCCACTAATGTCTTGCAACAGAGAATGCAGGAAGATAATTTCCTGTACTAACTACATTGTCTCTTCTCTATGGGCTAAGTTATGGCTTTGTGACAAGCCAAAATCAGAGTCTACCAGGTGGATTTCCCCTTGCTTTGTGTCTGGGACAACACAATATATACGCTCTCCTACCTGGTGCAGGTAGGCTGATCATTCCAGTTCATACGTCATTGCTCACATGCGGCTATGCTAACTGAGTCATGATTTACTTCGACATTTCCACAGTGCCCAGAACAATGGGAACCCATTCTCATCTGAGACCTTTGTGAGGTGCTACAATAATGTACATGTTTATTACTACTAGTGGTACTTCTACAAGTAATCATCTGAGATGGGGGACAGCATGTGTTGCAATTGCCATGCACAACACACAGAGAGTCCTTTTAATTGAGAGGAAGATTGTAAGGAACATTTCATACAGTGAAACATCCATTGAAAAACTGTGACAGCCTCTGTAAGTGAGTGTTGTCAGATTGTTTATAGTGGCACTTCTTCTTGGCAGCCACTCAACGAGTAAGACATCATCATGTCACCCTCCTATTTGTGGTGTATTTCCCTTGTAAGTACTAACTTGATATCCTACCCAAATAGTGAAAACTAGCTAATACAAACACCACAATCGTGATATCACGTGTTCTGATTTGGCTCAGCTAGGAGGAAAAAAAATAGACCACTGTGAAGACATGGGACTGTAGTAGCTTTTGGAGGAAAATTACCTCTAGATTTTAAAACCAGGAGAATTTCTGGAAAAAAAAATAATTATATGTATACTGCAAAGAAAACGGAAGGAAAAATATAGAGAAGATAAAAATATTAATATTTTCATGTCTTTCCTGTTTATTTTGTGAAATAATCCAAAATATTTAAACCACTTGAATATAAGTGAATGTTCATATTTCCTACCAGACAACAGACTGGAATGTGTGTGTTGACATCATAGGATCACAGAAATTTCCATACCAGACCAGATCCAATGACAAGCTAGTCCGGTGTCCTACCTCTAGCAGTAGTCAATGCCAGATGCTTCTCCAGCAAACATAAGAACCTCTCAGGCAGCTGCAAGATAATCTGCCACCACATTAGGTCTCATCCTGATCTAATAGTTAGAGATTGGCTTAAATTTACAAATGCTAGAGTCCTCCCAAAATACATTCGTGCTAACAATGACAACTCTGGATATACTTGTTACCCATTTAACGGTCTAGTCCCTTTTTGAATCAGATCATGTTCTTGGCCTCAGTAATTTCTTTTGGCAATGAGTTCCACAATTTAATTGTGAATTGTGCGAAAAAGTATTTCTTTTTAAATTTTCTGTCATTTAACCGACCTCTTGTGCTTGTGTTATCAGAGAGGCTGAAGAGCAGTTCATGTTACACCACACCATTTATTAGTTTATATTTTTTCACAGCCACCCTTATTTGACTCCTTCAAATCCTGTAGACCAGTGACTGTTTTTAAGAAGATTACATATTTTCATTCGCATCTTGGGAACTTCAGACCTGAGCAGCCTCATATTCCCAAGAGTTCTGAACATGGGCCTGGTAACATTGTTTTTAAATCAGCATTGCCTATTCCTCCAACATCTGAGAGCATTTAATCTCTATTATCAAAAGAGACCAAGTATTGTGTAAGTTTCTCCTTTCATCATCTGTAGTACGATGGAAGCAAATTAGCATCTCAGCAATATCCATATTTTCCTTAATTACATTTTTTAGCCCTTGATAACACAGCAGACCTGCTGCTTCTGCTCAGTTTTCCTGCTTCTGATGTACTTAAAAAATCACTTGTTCATTTCACTCCATTAAGGCACTCAGTCCATTCTGACCCTTCTAATTTCCCTCCTACTTATTGCCTGCTGTACTTTATGCCCCTGTTTATTCACTTCACTAGGGTCAGATTTTGAAGGATTTCTGTTTAGGATGAATAGTCTCTTGAATATTCCCATTTAGCCATATTTTTTCTAGACTTGGCCTTCCTAGTTCCCTTTCTCTGCAGTTGTAAACATGCCTTCTGAGGCAATTACAACACAAATTAGGGAAGTTCATGTTGCTTCCCTTTCTGTATGCACCACTTTATTTCACCACCAGGTGAAATTCATAAATCTTGAAACACAAAGGGATTACAGAGAATCTTTTCCCTCAGGCTGCATAGGTGCAAGGCCTGTTTAGGAGCTGGGCCAGTCACGATTACCACAGTTCACACTCTGAACTTGTACATCAACCTATCGGGAACTGCAGCGCAGTCACCCTAAATAGCAGACAGAGCATGTTTGCAGCTCTTATCTGCATATTAAATGTACCTGTCACTGAAAATACTGCATTGGCTTCCTGCAGTTAGGTGACTTTCACCCTGCTTGAATACCTCTCAATCCCATTTGATTAGAAAATAGACCACTCATTTTAAACTCCTGTTTTTCCATTTCCATAAAACTTGCCTCTGCATGTGAGATGCAGCCATAAGAAATGCTAAAGCTGGGAACAAACAGCGAGGCCTGTTAATTATTACACTTAACATTCTGCTGCTCTACAGTATTTGATGCTTCTCATTCATCTTTGTCTCAAATTTAAAGCTCTGAAACCTCACATTTTTCCTTGTTGAAACATCCAGCCTTTAATATTATGATGGCTCTCTAGAAAGAGAAGTTGAAGTAGGAGAGCTGTGATTCTTATTGGGGTCAGGCATTTAGCCTTCAGTTTTCAAACTTTAGAGAAAATATGAAAAATTGAATGCCAGACACCTATGAAAACCAGGCTACTGATGTTCTGGTACCCAAAAGGATTAAGGAACCTAACCATCAACACACAAGATGGGAAATGGGTGTGTAGAGCTGCCTTCTGGTAAGAGATGCTGGAAAAGGGTTTCAATCTGCCACCTTTTAAACATAAGAACAGCCATACAGAGGGGAGACCAAACGTCCAGCTAGTCCAGTATCCTGTCTTCCAACCGTGGCTAATTCACACAAGGGATGAAACATAACTGCTCTATAAAAACGAATGCCATGAAAAGCCTAAGGCCCTGAAAAGGCACTCAGGAAGCACGCTTCTGTTTTGCAACTTAGTTTTCTCTCTTTCTAGGGCCTGCTGGGGCATCTGCTTCGCCTTCCGCCTGGCCCCCAAACAAATGGCTCATTTCCCCCGCCGGTCACTTAATCAAGGGCTCTCCCGGGCTGCAGCTGGGGTGGACGCTGTGCCCCGAGTAGGCTCGCCCCTGGGTGCTTCCCCCTGCGTGGAGCAAGGACCTTCCCGCCATTCCCCCGTTTGAAGCAGGGCACGCAGCGGGCTCCCCTCCCCTGCACGACGACGGGAGAGGAGCCGCCAGGGGGCTGGCGCTGCGAGCCAGGAGGGCCGGGCTAGGCCAACACCTGGGAGCGGGAGCAGGAGCGAGGCGGCGGGCGGGGTGGGGCGCTGGCTGCGTGCCAGGGTCCAAGCTCCGCGCGGAGGCGGAGTAGGGTCTCCCCAGCGCTCCTGCGGCGGCTCAGAGCCGCGGCCGGAGGGGAGGGGGCGAAAGCGACCGGCGGCGCGGCTCGGAGGCGGCCGGGAGCATGAAGCACCGCTGCCTGCCCCCGCCGCGGCAGGAGGCGGTGGAAGCCTGGCTGGACGATCACCCGGACTTCACCCGCGCCTACTTTGTTCGGAAAGCCACCAGGTAGGGCGGCGCGGGGCGAGGAGCCGCCGGCCCCGCACAGGGTCCCCCGCAGTGCCCGGGAGCTCCACCCCGGCCCCGGCCGCGCTCCCCTGCGGATAGCAGCAAAACCGAAAGCGACACCCCGCCGCCCTGCGGCCGCCCTGCCCCCCCCCCCAGCGGCGCCGCGGGGGCCCAGCTGCAGCTCCCACACCACCATGCACAGCCTTTGCCGGGTGGTTCCCGGGGGCAATGGGAACGGGGCGCGCTGCGCTCGGGCGGCCGTCCCGCGCTGAGAGCCCCGGCCTGGCCTGACTCCGGACAGCGGCCAACTACCTCGCTCGCTGCGGGACACCCTCCCCCGCCACTGCGCACCGGGAGGGAGCTCGGCCCGCGGGGTGGAGGTGGGGGGGGGGTGTCACTCGTTAATTCCCACACAACGTGCTGCTCGGCCGGGACCGGATGTCTGCGCGGCGGGCGGGCGGACTCCGCAGGCTCTGGGTGAGCCGTCGGGGCGCGGCGCAGCTGCGGGGTCTCTCCAGGCTGGGGAGCTGGGCTGGGGGCGCGGGCTGGGGAGCGAAGGCTGAGGGGGGAGGAGGAGGTGAGTGACCGCAGATGACCCCAGGCTGGGGGCCCCTGCAGCGGCTGGGGGTGTTTGGGGCGGGGCGCGGCGGGGCGCGGCGCCCACATGGGCAATCCCAGCGGGGCTCGCAGGGAGCTGGGGACCCGGCCTGCGGCTGGGCTCTTCCCCGCCAGGGGGCAGCGCCGCGCCGCACTGCGCAAGGAGCCGCCGGGGCCGGGCCTGGCGCCGGCGCGGGGAAGTTTTCCCGGGAACTCCGGCGGGCGGCTTGGAGGGGAGGCTTTGAGCTGGGCGGGTGCGCGCCCGGGGGCGCTGGTCCGAGCGGAGTGCGAGTCCCCCCGGCCCGTCATGCTGCCGTTCGGAGACAAGACGAGGTACCTTCGCGCCGCTCCTCCGCCCCGCGCCGCTGCCGGCGGCTGTTTTTAGAGGTGGCATCGGGTTTCCACGGGGGATATTGTCCTATGAACAAAGCGGCGGGGATGCAGCGGGCCGCAGCTGCCCGGGTACAGCCGAGCGCGGGGCAGCTGCTGGGAGCGTGGGGCACAACCTCTGCGGCTTCCCGCCTGCTCCTGGGCCGCTTGTACCATCTACTCCGCTCCGCTCCCCTCCCGACGGGTCGGAAGCAGTCTGGCCGCTGCCCCTCTCTGCTGGGCGTGGGGCGGTAAGGAGAGCGCTCCCCATCACTTATTGCCCTGCAGGGGTCAGTCACCTGCTTCCCTGGGGCCATCTGCGTGAGGTCCTTTCCCCTCCCCTCCTGCTGCTTTTCTGTGGGGCTCTCAGAGCCATCTCTCTGGAAGCCAGCAGGCAGAATGGGCTGTTTAAAAACCCGGGGAAAGGAAGCTGAATGGGGGGACTTGACATCTGTGGTTAACCTTTGTATTTCTACGAAACACGGGCGTGCGGTATATGAGCGAGGGATAGTTTGCTTATCTATTAAAAATAGGGTAGTAGCATTTTAACTAGGTTTGAGAAGTAGCATTTTGTCAGGTCAGTGCGCCACACATCTTAGTAAACTGGAACTAGCACCAAACAAATACAAATGCTAATTAATAATAGTGCTGATTCTGTCGATTTGTTTTCCCCATGGAGTAGTTGACTGGTCTCTCTTTTTTTGGCACTCAGAAACATTTGTAAAAAAAAGGCAGTGGTTAACAAAATACAAATTAATCCATTCCTGTGACTAATTCCTGTGACTTAATAAATACCCTTATGTTTTGAGACGTTTTCTACAGAAAACTGTAAGCTTCATATATTTGTCTATTTTTTTTAATAATAATGGAGATGCCACATTATTTTCAGAACTGTCTGCCAGTCTGACTTAAGTGTTTGTGGCTTTTTTGTTTTAATTTTTGAATTTACCTTATAAGTAGGGGTCTGTACAAATATGGGAGGGAGTCCACATTTTATGTGCTGATTTGTAGTTGAAACAGCAGAATTTCTGCTATTTGATGGCCTGTCTTGTTCTCCTTGTATACTGTCAAAATATGCTTCAGAAGCCTGAAGAATTTGAAGCAATCTGTATAGTTGGTAAAATGTATAACTTTCTATAAGGTGGATTTATTTTGGAACACAGTTTGACAGAAGACTTGGAACACCATTTTATGTTTTTGTTGTGGGTTTTTTTTTTTTGAATTGCATAATTTTGCAAAAGTAATAATTACCTTGATACAGGGTGATTGCAGTTTATTTTTCTGAGTAAGTGTTCGCAGAATCAGTGTTTTACTCTACTGTTTTGATTGCTTAATGCTGTACTTTTTCTGTATGGTAAATAGGATTTCTCTGAGAGAATTTTTAGCCTGTTCTTTTAAAATGTAACTTAGTGCTGCACCTTTTTAGTTTGTTTCATCAGTAATATATAATATGGACCTTGAATTATTCTGGTAACATGAGACTGGTACATCATGTTTGAGTCAGAATTTATAGTGTGTGTGTGTGTGTGTGTGTTTAATTTTATTTTGAGGCATTAGAACATTTGTTACATTTCAAAATATGAGTACGGAGAACTGAGCTCTATTCTTTCTTGAAAGGAACAAAATAATATTGAAAGTGTGATTTAAAACCCAATCAGCATAATTCTTTCCATTGATTTCAGTGGGTTTTGGATCAGGATCTAACTGAGCAAAGATGTTTTACAAAGTTAAAATCAGTTATACAACATGCACCTCTCTTTCTTCATGGATTAATTTGTATAATCCCTCACTCATAAAATAATCCCACTGACTTCCATAGGAATACTCACATGAGTAAACAAACAGAAAAGAAAGACAAGATTAGATGGTTTTATCCCATGTGTTTTATAAATAAGAGCCACCATATCACACACAGTCTCTAAATTGTTGGGGATATTTTTCTATTTTTTATAATCACATTACCTTAATGGCTTTCTGCACATAGTTTACAGGGAGAACACATTTCCTAGAAAGCAACACTTCAAAAATGTGTATTTCAGTTAATTTATAATTATTTTTAATTTACATATCTATTGAAGCTTTGCTGACCAGTATTTTGGGCCAATTACAGTACGGACTACAGGACTAGACCACCTGTGCACTAATTTGGATAGCATTGTTATCCTTTTTATAAAATTTTAATGTATAGCAACAGTTTAAACCTTATATCAGTTAAGGCAGCAAGCTATGGATCTAATTCTGCAAGGTGCTGAGCCATCTCATGTAGGTTGCTCAGTGTTCTTCAGGACATGCACCTTGTAGGCCATATTACTACTTTTCCACAGTTTATACTAATTGGGTGGATGATGAATTCTGTGATGCAATATGTTATGTTCTGATATGAAAGTGTGCCACCTGGGCCTGATCCTACAGACATTAAATGGGAAGTTTTTACCTGCATAATCATTCCCATTGGCTACATGGAAGTAAGGATTACTCCCTTGATAATGGTTTACAGTCTCAGGACCCACAGGTGTTTTACTAGATTTAAACTACAGGGTGAACCTCTGTCTGGCACTCTTGTCCAGCAACATCCATAATCCATCCTGATTTTAATTAGACAGACAACCACTCGCCATGGGTGTGTCCAATTTTCCCCTGGTTTTATAAAGTTTGTTTACAGTCACCAGTCCTGGCTCTGTGTTCTGTGCTGCTGTTTAGCTGTAATTTGTCTCAACTGTCCTCTAAGAACCCAGTCAGCAGTGAAAGTATTGCTAATGTGCTAGATAATATTGACCGCCTGTGGACCAGCAAATTCTCTCATCATTCATGGGTCCAGTTCTGAGGGTGCCACATGAGAGAGGTTCAACCTGTATTTCTTTTTCTAAGAATTCCTGTACTAAAATTAATCTTTGATGTTTAGAATTTTATTTGTAAAAGTGGCTTTTCAGAAAATGGAGGGGAGAGATTTTGAATTCAGTTAATTATTTTCATTCTAGTATAGTGTATGGCCTTTATTTTAGACTGTATCTTCTGATTTTTTCCCATACTTTTCATAACTGATGGTCAAAATCATTCTTCAGATTTTATTAAGTGCATTGAATGGTATACAAATTTTAATGCTATGTTAGACTAACCTTGCATTTCCTGTTCCCAACAACGTCTGTTTTGGTTAGAAATTAGTTTATAGAATCATAGAAGAGTAGGACTGGAAGGGACCTCGAGAGGCCATCGAGTCCAGCCCCCTGCCCTCATGGCAGGACCAAGCACTTTCTAGACCATCCCTGAAAGCCATCTATCTAACCCCTTCTTAAATATCTCCAAGTGATGGAGATTCTACCACTTCCCTTGGCAATTCGTTCCAGTGTTTGATCACCCTGACAGTTAGGAACTTTTTCCTAATGTCCAACCTGAACCTCCCCTGCTGCAATTTGTCCGTTGCCTCTTGTTCTATCCTCAGAGGCAAGGAAGAACAAGTTCCCTCCTCATGCCTTATGACACCCTTTTAGATACCTGAAAACTGCTATCATGTCCCCCCTCAATCTTCTCTTTTCCAAACTGAACAAGCCCAATTCTTTCAGCCTTTCTTCATAGGTCATGTTCTCTAGACCTTTGATCATTCTCGTTGCTCTCCTCTGGACCCTCTCCAGTTTCTCCACATCCTTCCTGAACTGCGGTGCCCAGAACTAGACACAATACTCCAGCTGAGGCCTAACCAGTGCAGAGTAGAGCTGGAGAATGACTCCTCGTGTTTTGTTCACAACATACCTGTTAATGCATCCTAGAATCATGTTTGCTTTTTTTGCAACAGCATCACACTGTTGACTCATATTTAGCTTGTGGTCCACTATAACCCCTAGATTCCTTTCTGCTGTACTCATTCCTAGGCAGTGCTTTCCCATTCTGTATGTGTGACATTGATTGTTCCTTCCTAAGTGGAGCACTTTGCATTTGTCCTTATTAAACTTCATCCTGTTTACCTCAGCCCATTTCTCCAGTTTATCCAGATCCTTTTGAATTACGACCCTATCCTCCAAAGAAGTTGCAACCCCTCCCAGCTTGGTATCATCTGCAAACTTAATAAGTGTACTTTGTATGTCAATATCTAAATCGTTAATGAAGATATTGAACAGAACCGGTCCTAAAACAGACCCCTGCCGAACCCCACTAGTTATACTTTTCCAGCAGGATTGAAAACCATTAATAACTACTCTCTGGGTATGGTTATCCAGCCAGTTGTTCACCCACCTTATAGTAGCCCCATCTAAGTTGTATTTGAGTAGTTTATTGGTAAGTATATTATATGAGACCGTGTCAAATGCTTTACTGAAGTTTAGGTATATCACATCCACCGCTTCTCCCTTATCCACAAGGCTCGTTATTCTATCAAAGAAAGCTATTAGATTGGTTTGACATGATCTGTTTTTAACAAAACCATGCTGGCTGTTCCCTATCACCTTACCACCTTCCAATTGCTTGCAGATGATTTCTTTAATGACCTGCTCCATTATCTTTCCTGGCACAGAAGTTAAGCTGACTGGCCTGTAGTTTCCCCGGTTATTCTTGTTCCCCTTTTTATAAATGGGTACTATATTTGCCCTTTTCCAGTCTTCTGGAATCTCTCCCGTCTCCCATGATTTTCCAAAAATGATTGCTAAAGGCTCAGATACCTCTTCTGTCAGCTCCTTGAGGATTTTAGGATGCATTTCATCAGGCCCTGGTGATTTGCAGACATCTAATTTTTCTAAGTAAATTTTAATTTGTTCTTTTCGTATTTCAACTTCTAAACCTATCCCTTTTTCACTAGAATTCTCTGTCAGGCATTCCTTCAGATTTCTCAGTGAAGACCAAAACAAAGAAATCATTAAACATCTCTGCCATTTCCAAATTCCGTGTTACTGTTTCTCCCTCGTCACTGACCAATGGCCCTACCCTCTCCTTGGTCTTCCTCTTGTTACCAATATATTTGTAAAAAGCCTTCTTGTTTTCCTTTATGCTTGTAGCTAGCTTGAGCTCATTTTGTGCCTTAGCCTTTCTAATCTTGCTCCTGCATGCTCGTGGTGTTTGCCTATATTCATCCTTTGTAATTTGTCCTAGTTTTCATTTCTTATACGATTCCTTTTTTAGTTTGAGATCATGCAAGATCTCCTGGTTAAGCCAACGCAGTCTTTTGCCATGTTTTCTATCTTTCCTACGCGGCGGGATAGCTTGCTTTTGGGCCCTTAATAATGTCCCTTTGAAAAACTGCCAACTCTCCTCAGCTGTTTTTCCCCTCAGTTTAACTTCCCATGGGACCTTACCTACCAGCTGTCTGAGTTTACCAAAATCTGCCTTCCCGAAATCCATTATCTCTGTTGTACTGTTTTCCCTTCTACCCTTCCTTGGAATTGTGAACTCTATGATTTCATGATCACTTTCACACAAGCATCCTTCCACTTTCAAATTCTCAATAATTTCCTCCCTATTTGTTATCATCAGCATCAGGTTAACGGTGGTATACTGTGTGTGTTATGTGGCACTATTATTTGGGTGCTTCGTCATACCTCTTTTGTCCCTTAGACAGCACCCTTGCTGAAGACCTCCATAGATCAGTATTTCTGGTTTCCTTTATTGTTCCTCTGAAAAAGGGACTTTCTCTTAGTCCCTATTGCGCTTACAGGCAAATTCATTGTTTATTGCTGATTCACTCAGCTCAAGGAAAAGTGTGCTCCAGCTGTAAGCAACTTCATTGTTCCATACGTTTTTTTCCCCCTGACTTGCTAAATGTATGGTATGATAGATGAAAAGTTGTTAAACCAAGCTTTGCATTTGTCCTAGTGAAAAATAAGGGTCTTTGCTACAACTATTGTGGGTTATTAGGCATGGCTGGAAGTCATTTTACAAATTAATTAAGAGGAAGTTGTTTTAGGAACAATACATTTCCTTAATAGTGTGGTATTTTATTGCTTTTTGCAGATTTCCAGAGGAAAGGACAACCTGCTTAGAATTCCTAGATAACAAAGCTTGACTAGCTCAGTGATACATACTGACAGAGAGGTAACTATGTTAATCTGTATCCTAACAAACACACAAACCCAAAAAAACAAACAAAAAAAAAATCCACAAAAAAGTCAGATAACACTTCAAAGACTAATAAAACAATTTAATAAGTTGTGAGCTTTTGTGGGGCAGACCCACTTCTTCAGCTCATCACCAAATAAATTTTGTTAGTCTTGAAAGTGCTATGTGACTGCTTTTTTGTTTTGTTGCTGATACAAGAAAGAACAAACACAGCTTGTTTCTCTTAGGCTGCATGTACACTAGCCAAAAACTTCGAAATGGCCATGCAAATAGCCATTTCGAAGCTTACTAATGAAGCACTGAAATACATATTCAGTGCCTTATTAACATGCGGGCGGCCGCGGCACTTCGAAATTGATGCGGCTTGTCCAGACGGGGCTCCTTTTCGAAAGGACCCTGGCTACTTGGAAGTCCTCTTATTCCTATGAGCAGATAGGAATAAGGGGACTTCAAAGTAGCCAGGGTCCTTTCGAAAAGGACCCCCGTCTGGGTGAGCCGCGCAGCGGCGAACTGCATCAATTTCGAAGTGCCGCGGCCGCCTGCATGCTAATGAGGCGCTGAATATGTGTTTCCGCACTTCATTAGTAAACTTCGAAATAGCCATTTGCATGGACATTTCAAAGTTTTTGGCTAGTGTAGACATGGCCTTAATGACAGTTCCAAGTATTCCATTTGGGATGGCTTCTCTGTTCAGAGGTCTTCTGTCTCTCTGTTCTGGGAGACGCTGGAAAATATCTTTAATCCTGAGTCATTTATTGGGTGTGTTAGTTTTGTAAGTTTATTTTAGTTACAGATTTTCTGTGTCATCTCATAGTTTTGTGTAGTAATATAGGTCTGTGCTTAGTTGTTTCTATAGAAGGCAAAGTCTATGCATTTTTATAAGTGTACAGCTCAGCTCAGACTGTCAAACGCATTTTGAATGTGTGTTTTGGAGAGTTAATTTTGAACTACCAAATTTGAAAATACTTTGGTAATCCCATCTGAAAAAATAATATACTGAAAATATAAAACATTTTAAAAGGAATGAGTCAAATCAATCCTTGGTGTAACCTTATTGTCATTAGTCACGTTACACTATTCAGGCCATGGTAATTTGTCCCATTTTCACACTTTGTTCATGTTTTATGTATTTGAGGATTTTTGCCTGAGAAAGTCGTTCATGTAAACGTGCTTTCTATAAAAAGACATGATGTGTTTTCTTGGTTTTTTTTCCCCCCATACACTTAAAATCCACTAAGTAGCCCATACATGCTTAAACTCTTCTCAGGAACCTTTGCTCCCCAAATATATTTATACAATGCGCATGAAGACCATTGTAAAATTTTAAGGCTCCAGTCCAACAAATGTTTAGGCATGTGTAGAAAGTTACTTGTAAGAGTCAAGTTACACCATATAAGCAAGTTATTTACACTTGTGTCTATTTATTTGCAAGAAATGTTCAAAAAGCAGAAGCAAAGCTTTCTATTAATTCAGGAAAAAGCAGGGTCCATGGCCTCCCCTGCCTTTGTACAAAATGGAAGGAGCATGATTCTAGAGTGCTTTGACTGCTGGGAGCTTTGTGTGCATCAGGGTGAGAGGATACCAAAAATAGTGTTGGGAGGGAAGTTTAAATTTCATCTGAAGGAGGTGGGAAAATGTGCTGAAGAGTTGTAATCTTTGCCATTGGGCTAGTATTTCTCAACTGTAGGAATTCACATAAAATTTGGCTACTGTTTTCTACTGAAGAATCCTCTCAGATTTCAGCTACTGATTTTGAATTAAGTTCACTCCCTGTGCAGCAGGCTGTCACAAGGCTATATAGTACTTAAATCACACTGAAGCATGATTTTTGAGGCTTTAATGGGATTTAAGTGGTGCAGAGACATTGTATTGGCCCTCTGAAAAAGGATGAGATTTTGACCACTACCCAGAATGTGTTCAGGCCAAAGAAAACATGTTCAGATTTTCATAGTGTATTTGCATGTTTTTGAATGTTTGTCTAAAGGTGACTAGCACAGAGAATGTAGGATCCAGGTCAAGCATTCTAAACCATGCAGCCCAAACTTACACAATATGTTTCTTGAGTCAGACTAATACTGTACAGTCTGTTTTCATTTTCAGCATTGAAGAGAATGTGTGTTGCTTTCTCAGAGACAAATATAATTACCAAAGTCACACAGCATAACTCTCCTTCTTTAGTATCCAAGAAACATATATGGAATAACTTATGATTTATTTAAATTGCTCAAAAGGCAGCATTAGGTGCCAGACTCCATTTAGAAAAAGCCTGTGTTCAGATGGCCCTTGAGTAATTCAGTAGTTTTCATTTCACATTAGACCTGTCACCAGTCACAATACATATTTTGCTTAGTTTAAAAAAAAAACAAACCCATTTACTTATGTTCTGTGGGTGAGTGCACCCCCGTACAGAGGGCCAGAACAAACCCACTGCACCAATTAAACCCGAATTAAGTCCTATTTGGGGAATTTAAGTGGGCCTGTAGTAGTACCTAGGGGCGAATTTTACCTTCTGGGCTTAAACACTTCCTGTTGCCCTCACAGGAAAGTGGATGGGTGCCTTTGTTATTTTGAGGCTGGGACAAGAAACAAATATAGTATCAGGAAAGTTAAGATACAATTTTCTTATATAAACCCTTGATCTTTGGGCCATGTATCTTTATATCATTGTAGTTTTGCTATGCCTTTTTTTGTATAGTGAATGGAAAGTCCCTTCTACGTCTTCAGCTGTATTTGAAAAAATGTTGAGATTACGTATGCATAGTAAAAGGTGATTTGTGAATAGTCAAGAAAAACAAATTACTGTGAGGATGTGCACTTTTTGGGTATTCAAACTATATGGCCTATTTAAAAAGAACACCAGAATCAGGCAAGATTTTAAATTATTGTACAACACTGAAAAATCATTTAATTTCGGCTCATGCATGAACATAGTATCTGAATCAGGAGCAGGAGTTCTTAATTTGCATTTATATTTGGCAAAACATATGTTTAATTTAAGACCATGTGTTGTTTTATTCAGTAGTCACTCGTATAAAACTATACATGTGCATAGGAACTTTGCTGAGTATGTCCTTATGGTAACTGTTATCTTTAAAATCACTCTTCTATCTTTTACAAAAAAAATTGTTTGGTGTTACAAGTTGCATTTAAAGGGAATAAGGCAAAACAGTTTTCTATGTCTCCCCCAGTGATGCGCATTTGATAGCACTTCATTATTGCTGTTTAAATTATTTCTATCTTGTCGTACAATTTCTCCTGTTGGTTACGTCTTTAACAAAGCAGAGGAAAGGAAAAAATTTTTAAAACGTATGTGTAGGGAATGTGGCAGAAGGAATGCAGTGCTGCTGAAGGCTGGGAGGAATGAGCCTTAGCTCTGTAAGACATTGATTACACAGGGCTCCCTGGTTTAAAGCATTGTGAGAGACAGGGGAGGGGTACTGGTTGAGCCAGCTTGCTGAGTGCCTTGGCCCTGCCTATGCCTTGGCCATATAGCTATAAGCCTGGCTTGACTAACCCTCCCCACCTGTTAAAAGACAGAGCTGGATACTAGGGTGTTTGTAAAACCCCACACTAGACATACCAAGAGCTGAAATCACAGAGTGGCAGCTGAGGCCACACAGCTGAAATCACTGGGTTCTGCCTTAGGGCAGTCCCAAGCAGTGGGGTTAGGACCGGCGGACAACAGCAGGACCAGCGGGCGGCCGGTAGGAGCGGCGGCGGTGGCGGTAGACGACGGCGACCGGCGGGCGGCCGGTAGGGGCGGCGGTAGACGACGGCGGGCGGCCGGTAGGGGCGGCGGTAGACGACGGCGGGTGGCCGGTGACAGCAAGGGGAGGCTACAGACAAGTGGACAGCTAGTATTGCCCTGGAGATACTGTGGGCTTTGAGTTTGGGACTGCACCGCAGAGGGTACACCCTGTAAGTGGAAAAGGGCCAAGAGCCCCAGCAAGAGACTGGGTTCTCCTGCATATGGGGATGGTATCTGGGTAAAAGGGGTTTTGTCTCTTCTATGCTGAGATATACTGCATCTGTCGCTGTAACCTTGGGGTAGGTTACGGTCATTAAACAAGCCATTTCTATCTCAGACTCTGTGCTTGCGAGGGAGGAGGGGAGAACCGCCTTACAGGCACCCAGCACGGGGGTGAAATTGTCCCAGGCCACTGGGTGGGGGCTTGAGCCGGTTGGTTGTATCCTTGATAGGAAAACCCCACAAGAGTTGAACCCGGCCCTTCTGGCAGGCATCTGGCGTTAACAGAAGGGTTACATATGAATATGTGAAAACCTCAACGCTTGGCAAGAGCACTCAGGGGCAGGTTTAGTACCAGAAACTACCTTAATTTTTTTTGTTAAAAATCAAGTAAATTTGAATTTGATGACGATCTTTGAAATGACTTCCTTATCTAATTTCATTAAAAAAATTGAAAGAACATTTGTTGATGTCTACTAGTCATTCTGAAAAAAGCAATTTGATAAAGACTAATTATTAGGCCTAACTTGGAAAAACTGTCTTCAATAGCATTAGGACCAGACGCTAAAAATTAAAGCAATTTATATTGATATTGTATACCCCAGTGAGTCCAAGCTTGATTGCCTTTCTTCTGAGAGTCACAAAGTGCTTTACAGATGTTAAGGTGATCATAGTGTAACCCCTAATGACACAGCTGGTATCACTTCTATTGCTCATGTGAGGAAGGCAATTTTGATTTCTTCTTAATTCATTAAATATCATCATTTTCAAGGGGATAGATAAGTAGAATATCTGTTTTACAGATGGGTAAAATGGAATATATGGTGATGAAGCCACTCTTGTAAGGCCACACAGTGAGTTCTGTGGATGAGAGCTATTAGTGGGGAACAGTATAGTTTGTGGGATGGAATACTTGACCAGGAGTGCTCATTTTTACTCCTAGATCTCCCCTGGCTTGCTGTGTGGTCCAGGACCAGTCAATTCTCCTCTGTTTCCCCTTCCACCCACTTTCTGTCCTTGTCTATTTAACTTGGAAGCTCTTTGGCACAGGGACTGTTTCTCATTATTGTACAGCACCTAACATAGTGAGGCCCTGATTTCAGATGAGACATCTAGGGCTGCTGTAGTACAAATAATAAATGTAGTTCTCTACAAATGAACATACGTACTCAGGAGTATATAATATTCCCAAAAACATTTTATTCCCTATTTTCAAAAGTAATAACCCTCAGCCTCTCCTCCTCCTCCTCCAAAAAAAAAAAACCTATCAAAGGCTGCATCTATAATACAGTCCCCTTTTGAAAGTGGAATGCAAATGAGGCAAATCAGAAATGTGACATAAGTGCTGATTTACATGTCTTGCGCTTCATTTGTATAATAGCAATTTCGAAAGAGAGTCTTTAGAAAGAAAAACAGTAGTGTAGATGGGGTTCTTTCGAAAACGGGATTTGATTTCAAAAGAAGCCTTCTTCCTAATTCCAAAACAGAGTGCCTGTTATTTTGGAAAAACATTTTGAAATAACGGGCACATGCCAAAGACACATATACCTTCATATCCTGAAATAGCTCTGCTGTGTAGACATAGTCTAGGTGTCTGATACTGTTAGACATTACTTTTATGGCTTATCATATGCTGAGAAAATTGTTTTGTCATGCACGGCTAAATGGAAAATGGTGCTGTAAAAGTGAAAACAAGTCAAGTCAATCCTCTGATTTTTAAAATGTATTACAATGACTCTGTTCTACATTTCAGCCAAAACAGAATTTTAGTTCTTCCACCCATACATTTACAGTGCACTCAGATCACATATTCTGACTTTTCTTTACAACTAGGAAGGCTAGACATTATTTTTGTTTAATGAAAGCTGAGGTTTTTAGGTGATTGCTATCTCCAGGAGTGGAGCTAAGGCTTAAAGAAAAATACTGAATATCGCAAGTCTCGTGCTCAAATTGCAAGAGTTGGGAACAATGATTTTAATCCGGGGCACTCACAGTCATCTTATACAACTATTTATTTAATAATCACCTGTTTAGTTCCTCAGGGTATGTTTGTGACCATTTCCTTCTTTTTTTCCTTCTGAAAAATTTCCCTTTTCCTCCTTCAGTAAGGAGAACGATTAGATGTTGGCATCTTATTTTGTCTCTTATCCAAACAGCTTGCAGGATGAGTTTGCTGACATGCCTCTTGCAAAATATGATTTCATGTATTTCTAGGGTACAGATTCTCCCCTCCTACATCTTAACATTATCTGTGGGAGCGCAGCATATTAAGTGCTTTAAAGAAGTACTTGTTAAAATCAGTTTTATGATAAGGTATTGATCATTCCTCCCCTTGACATAGTTTTTCATATGAAAAATGTTATTTCATAAACCACTTGGATTGGACTAGATTGCTTTGAAGAGGAACTGTGATACTGTAATAAAGACAGATTATTAGGAATCTGTATTAAATAAGCTCAGATGTTACTTCCTAATTTTTAAAATGTGTAATCTGCAGTCACATTGCTCCTTTTACTAGACAGGTATTCACTCATAGACCCACCACATTTTAAGTCTATCCTTACTCAGTGAATCAGTTTTTAATACTGCATCCATGTACTTCGTAGTCCCAGTCAGGATATCAAGTTATACATCGTTGCTGAAACCTTTGCAAGGCAAGACAAATATACTTCTTTTTCAGGTTATAGCTCACCACATAATAGTGATAATATTTATTGTTTTGAGGTATAGTTGATATAAATGACTTTAGGGACTAATCAATCAAGTTCAACAATCCCTTACAGCTTTGTGTTTTACAATGCAGTGGAGACTCTCTGATAAACATGGAATATGTATACACAGAGTTATTAATATTTAATGTATGCAAATACTCATAACTAGAGCTGATTGAATACTTTCCTAGGAAACTTTTTTTCCATCTAAATGGTTTCTTAGGTCTGGGATGGAATATTCTGTGAAAGAGTCCCACCCCAGAACAGCAGTGGTTGGTTTCTTGGTCTTTCTCTTTCATTCTGATGTGGAGCAGAACCATATTCTGAAACCTCTGAACGTTTTTTGTAACAGAATTCTTGCTTTCGAGCACATCTCACTGGTAGCATATCACTGACCAGCTAATGGGATTCATTCTGCTCTCAGTCAGCTGCACCTTTGAAGGTGTGCAATGCTTCTTCTATGGTATGCCGAGAAAAGAACAAAATCCCAAATTTGGGATATGACCTCTGACCTCTCTGTCAAGGCTACCAAAAGACCAGACACTTTGACTGATTTTTTTTCAGCTGTCCAGGTTGCCCACACATTACGTGATTTGCAAAAATTATATTCTTTGAGCTGGTCATGGACAGTATGCCGCCTCCACTTGAGAAAAATGATCATCAGCTGTGATTGCAAAATTCTATGTTTCTGATTTTAGCCAAGAAAGTTTTGATAAATGTTCATTGAGTACACGATTTAATAATTTAATTTCGGATACGATGCATGTTTTTGTAAGTAGAGGGGCTGGTGACTGTCTTACTGTGTACATACCTTGGGGAATCCCCTAGAGACACAGGGCAGCCATGTGGCCTTCCTGATGTCCCTTACGTTAAAATGATAAATCTAAATAGTGTCGCCACATTTGAGGGTCATTGCTTGCAAAAAGCATGCATGTGCTCTACCATCAGACTGTGATTGCCACATCTCCCCAAAGAACATACTGCACAGTATTTACTGAGGTAAATACGTTTATTTCAAGATTTTCAAACCAACTCCTTTTTATAATATTATGGTCCTTGTTTGGTAAAGTTCTCATGTGTACTTCATGTTTTTCATTATAAAAGTGAAAAAATCATTCAAAGGGTTCTAAGTAAAGGCCTGGTCCTGCTACTTGGTAGTTTAGATATGTGGTTCCTTGCAGGAGTGGTCCTTTGGGCCGTAACTCTGTTCTAAGGATTCCCATGTTATCTACCCCAAGTTCTCATTGCTGTCTCTCAGTCTAGTACCGCAAGTTCTGTTTCCAGAATTTTGTTTGTTCTGTCAGCTTTTCAGTTTCCAAGGAAGCTTTTCCACTCTACCCTGACAAATTGGCAGTCATTGCTGTACCATCTGTATGAGATAAAGTTCTGTACAAACTGGACCTTATAATATTGTTACTGAATTTCAAAAGCAGTTCTTTTAGAAACAGGGATACTGGATAATGTGCCAACAGCTCAGTATTCACAGAGGGTGTGGGGAAGGGAAACTCTGATTAAACTACCAGTATGTATGGTACATGTGTCCCAAATTTTATACCCTACCTCTATTGCTCCATTAATGACACTAATCAAATGAGTAGAATAATGCGCATTCATAGTGTTTCTAAGACCCTGACTTTAGTGAGTGACCAAGGCACAAGCATGTAGTGGAAGTTCATTATATAGTTAAGAAGTGGCATATGGGTATACAGTTAAAGACTGTATCAAAATGAATATGTTCAAGGGGTAAAATTAAGGTGGCATGTTCAAACTAAACTTGGTCTACTTTTGAGTACTTAACTGTTCGAGCTTCGGAAACAATGGTTGCATGAGTAGGGACCATGTAAGGGAGTAACAGTCTGAACACTTTAGGATCTAATCAGGCACCGTTGAGATTGATGGGAGCTCAACTTTTGAATATTAATTATCCAACCAAAATTGGATGACAAATGTTTAAATGTATTGGTCAAAATCACAGCTGACCAAGCTTTTTTGATCGAAAATTCTTTTTGTTGAAAAATGGCCTTTAAGTGAAAATTTTCACACGTTGAATTTTTCTCATGAGTTGATGAAAGCTTGGATGTTCTCCCCTGCCCCCAGAAAACTGTGGAAAAAAGAATAATGTTGTTTTGCGTAAAGATTTGTAGCATTTAGGGTTAGTGAGTCTCATTACTGTTTCATGTACAAATGAGGGATTCTTTCCCCCATGCAGTGTGTTGTGCATAGTGTGTATGTAGGGAAAGGGATCGTGTGATATGTTTGGGGTGTTTTGGTTTGGAGTTGCCTTTTCTTTTTTGGTGTCTTTTTCTGAAGTGTTAGGGATGACCACATCTGGAGATAGGCCATTGGGCAGGGTCGGTGGGGGTTGGAGAAGTCCAGGCCAGAGAAGGCATGCCCCAGCCAAACCCTTTTACCTGCCTAGTGAGTCTGTCTTGATTGGTGGTGTTGTGGTTTTTTTTGTTTTTTTTTTTAATGGTTTTGTGAGAAGCAATCCCATTCCAGGCACACCCTATTTTCCTGGCACAATCCAACCTTTATTTTTCTTTAAGATATGATAAGAGGAAGCTGTAAACAGAATTTGATGGTCCTAGCTCCTATCATTTTAGGAGGAATTCTTGAACAGATAGACAAACTCTTTCAAATATATAGCAGACTGTGTAAAAGGGCTGGTCCCCTTAAATAATTATCACTTGGAGATTAGCACATAATGTTTATTACCATTCACTTCTGCTTTACAGAGAAATGGTCAATGCATGGTTTGCTGAGAGAGTTCATACCATCCCGGTCTGCAAGGAAGGAACCAAAAACCACAGTGAAGATTGCTCTTGTCCTGCTCATCAGACTACCGGAGCTGAGAGCCCCAACCTTGGGACACCAGCAAGAAAAATCTCTGCTTCTGAATTTGACAGGCCTTTAAGGCCCATCATTGTCAAGGACTCTGTCGGGACCGTGAGTTTCCTTTCTGGTGCTGAAAAAAAGGAACAGATGCCTCTGCAATCTCCAAGGATTGGGACTGATGCAGGGGATCAGTGCTCAAGACTCTTAGAACTAGTGAAAGATATTTCCAGTCACTTGGATGTTACAGCCCTTTGCCACAAAATTTTCCTGCATATCCACGAGCTTATAGCTGCTGATCGTTATTCCCTTTTCCTGGTCTGTGAGGATAGCTCCAATGAGAAGTTTCTTGTCAGCAGGCTGTTCGATGTTGCCGAAGGTTCCACCTTGGAAGAAGCTTCAAACAACTGCATTCGCTTGGAATGGAACAAGGGGATTGTGGGACATGTAGCAGCTTTGGGTCAGCCTTTGAACATCAAGAATGCATATGAGGTAAGTGTGCAAATTTTGTGTAAGTAAAAAGAGGCCAGATCCTCAGCTAGTATAATACAGTGAACTCTTGAATATCCAGCAGCCCCAGGTCTGGGAACTTGCCACATATTCCAGTATGCTCTGGGTGGGGAGCCATGCCGTGTGGGGATCCACTGTGGGCAGCTCACGCATGGCTGCATGGGGAGCCACTGTGGGTGGGGCACTATATGGGGAACTACTCTGGCCGGCTTGTGCCTGGGCACGAGCTGCTCTGGACTGGGGCACCACACCATCTGGTGAGCCACTCTGGCTGGCTCCTGCATTGCAAGTCACTTTGGGCAGGGCACCGCGTGCGGAGCCACTCTGGGTGGTTTGTGCATAGCCATGCTGCGTGTCTGTCTGGGCGGGGCACTGTGCCTTGTGTTGAGCCACTCTGGGAGGCAGGCATGGGGTGGGAGAGCAGAGGAACCACCAGCCACTCACACATGGGATAGAATGCTGGTTAACTGAGAAGTTTGGGTATTTGAATACCAGATAAAACAGAGTTTAGCGTATATGCACTTCATTGGATCCAGATGGGTTCACACTAACAGAATTTGGCTTCAAATGGCTCTAAATATATGTGCATTTAGCTACAGATGATGTTTGTGGAATGCATTTGAAAAAAAGTGGTGGACATTTGAGGGCAAGGGTCAAGGTTTCATAATGGTTTTAACTGGGTCTCTCTTTTTCCACCCATCTTAATTTGCATTTGCAATTCAGCAAGTAGGGTATGTATATGACAAAGCAGGCTAAATTATGGGGTAAATAATTGCTTGCACTTTTGAAAAATAAATGTGGGCCAATACATGAAAATCTGCTTCTAAGAACTGTATAAAATCGAAGGCTGCGTAACTGGACATAATGGGATGAAACTGAACAAAGGAAAACGTAGGCTGACTGTCAGGAAATAAGCCTCATAACAAGCTGGAAAAATTTTTTCCAACCAAAATGGTAAAACCCCTATTTTAATAATTTAAGCTTATACTCCTGGTTGTTCTGTCTATCTTGTAATAAACAATCCTGCCTGATAAAGCCTATTTTGTGCATTCAGAGTTAGGGACAAGGGAAGGGTTCCCAAATGAAAAGGGGGGAAAAAAAAAAGACTAGAGTTGTTGGTCATCCCAACCACCTCCTGAGTGGATTTTTTTTCTACAGCAATACGTGGAGGGGTAATTACAGTCTGCTTTAATAGTCATCATAGATGAAGACTGTCATAGGCCAAAATCCAGAAAAATACATCATGTGTTTTGCCTTAAGCACATGAGATCAGTTGGAATATTCATGTTCTTAAAAATAAGTACATAATTTAAATATTTTTCCTGGATCAGGCTCCTTGTACTGAACTTTAAAAGGGAGATTTCTAATTCACCCAGATTTGATTTCACGAACATTTTGCCATAATTTAGTTAGAGGAAAAAAAAATAAAACCAGTATGATAAACCATTTAAGGAAAAAAGCTCAGATGAAAAGGAACAAGAATGAAACTCATTTAATAATTTGTGCTTGTTGTACTTATATAAATTTTTGGCAGTCTGTGCTAATTCTCATTGGTCTATAGGTAAATATAAGGGAAATGTGTTTTACTCATGGTACATAGTCGCCGACCTATAATACAAGCAGGTCTACACTTAAACACAGTTATGTTACAGAATGTGAAATTAGGATTAAGGCTGGGATTCAAAGGAGCCTCATTAAATTTCAGTAGTATTAGGCTACCTAACTCCCTTATACACCTCTGAAAATCCCAGCCTGGATGACTGTATCTTTTTGGTTACAGCAAAAATATTATATTGCCAATGGAGTCATTTTCAGTGTTTCTTTTTGCAGTAATAACAGGGGTTTTATACATACACAGTACAAATCAGATTTTATATGGAGTGTTTCTTTTTCTTCTGGCCATCTGACCTATGCCTTACACTTAAGACCGTTCTTCCTGCACAAGCACTAGACTTTCCCAAAGCTGTGTTGTGAGAAATCCAGGACAAAAGTTCTTTCTTTTCAGTTCCTGTCCTAGAGCATATTCTTACAAATGCTGTAATACTTAGTTTGCCAGCTACCTATTAGGCTGATTGCATTGAATGACTAATCAAATAAGCGGTAAGAATTTGTTCCAGTTGTAGATGACTATTTTTCGGTACCTTAGAAATAAACCTAATGAGAGCTTCAGTCAGTTTTTAGAAAATGATTATTTTTGCATTAAACCTGCTTTCTGAAGCACATGGGATTGACTTTTCATGGAGCGTAGGAGAGAGACTTAGGAAAGCTCGGGAGCCTGTCACACTCTTCCAGCTAATGTTTTCAACACTGAAAAGAAAAATAAAGTACATTTCATATATTTTTGCTGTATATTTCATAAAAGCCCATTCTTCATATTTTTTTCTCTTATGGGGTATTGTTGATTTTAATCACAAAATGGAAATACTACTCCTATTAATAAAACATACTTAGCCAGGCCTGCCTGTCTTTTTGGTGTCTTGAACATTTCCTCTGAGAACAAAAGATATACTAAAATTGGTTATGCAGAAATATACAGCTGAACAAACAGCTTTTCCTCAGCATACTGCATTTTCTGACACTTGCATTTATCCACAAGCGTTTTATATTCTTCATAAGCAGTTTGTTTTCTACAGTATTGCTCGAAATTCACTGTCAGTAATTTATATTTACATAGTCATTGGCTCATAATGGAAACATTGTGTGAGTAACAGTAAAGACAAATGTGGTAATTCCCCAAGGGGCCTGTAAACTGAGAAATTAAAAAAAAAAAAAAGACATTCTTTGAGGGAAGATACTTAATTCCACTTTTTTTTCCCCCATCAGGATCCCCGATTCAATGCAGAAGTTGACCAAATCACAGGGTACAAGACACAAAGTATTCTTTGTATGCCAATAAAGAACCACAGAGAAGAGGTAAGCTGCAGCACCTGGACCATCATATACAATAGTGTTTGTAGCGCTGTTAACTTTTTTTAAATGTTTTTCAACAGTACATCATGATTATACAGTAGAAGAAAATTAGAAACCATGTTTTTATATCATTCTGTGGAATATAGTTTCATTTCTTCTACTTAACTGATGTTAACCAGAGTTATTAGAACAGCTTACTCATAGCTATTTTTTAAAAATTGTGTTTATATTTCCAGTTACAAAAGGATTCTGCTTTCCTTATACACCAAAAACTCTCAGTTCACTTAAGTAAAATCACTATGGCTGTGGCCACACTTGGCCAGACTTTCAAAAGGGCCATGCTAATGGCCAAATCGGAGGATACTAATGAGGCGCTGAAATGAATATTCAGCCCCTCATTAGCATGTTGCTGGCCACAGCACTTTGAAAGTGCTGTGTTTCGCTCACACACGGCTCATCTACATGTGGGTCCTTTTCAAAAGGACTCCGCAGACTTTGAAATCAGCTGTTAGGAATAAGGGCATTTCGAAGTCTGGGGGGTCCTTTTGAAAAGGACCCCTGTGTAGATGAGCCACGCGTGAGCGAAATGCGGCACTTTCGAAGTGCCACGGCTGGCAGCATGCTAATGAGGGGCTGAATATTCATTTCAGCACCTCATTAGTACCCTCAATTTGGCTATATAGCATGGCCCTTTTGAAATTTTGGCCAAGTGTGGACACAGCCTTGGAGCTCTGTATATGGAAGAAGCACAGGAGCAAGTAGTAAAAATAAATGAAATTCTTCTGAACTTTTTTAACATACGCATGATAAACAGCTATATTTAAATACGTATCATACATACCAGTAGTGCCCAGTAACTTTAGACCTAATTACAGGCTCACTGATTGTCCCATCCATTATAATAAGTTATGAGGAGGGACTTACCTTATTTTGAAGGCATCTTTTCTGAGTTAAAGGAGTTCTTTAAAGGTTTTACTGTATCTTTTTTCACAATCCATATAAATCTTATCTTTAAATGACATTTTTAGGCGATTATACAATGGTGACCATTACATTCTACCAAACACCTTGCAAGTTTAAGATACAGAGTAAAGGCTCTTTTTCATAGACCCAGAACAAGATTTTCAAAATTATGTACTGCAAGTTTGGCACCCATGTTCACTCTTTAGGTGCCCAGATAAAAATTGTGTGATTCAGAGAACGTGCGCATCCACAGCCCATATTACCCTTACTAGATTTACAGTGAGATGCATGCTATTAGAATCTGGTCCTCAGGTTCTCTGAACAGCTCTTCCCTCCAATCCTGTGTCACTTCTCACAGCAACACTCCATTAAGTTCTGGTTCTGCTATAACTAGAATCAAAAAAGTTTTTTGTCAAGGCCTTCAAACCATACACAAAGTAGGCCTCTATTTGGTGACAACATGTAGAACCATATCAAGAGGACATTAGAAAATGAGAAATTAAGTGAGGAATGTCATCAAGCTGAAAAAAAAACACCATTAGCCATTTGAGTGGCATGAGCCGGCCTTCCCTCTGACATTCATGTAGTTCAGGAGTGATTCCAATTAAACCAGTGCAACTATAGGTTTCCTTTAAGGATGTGTCTAGATTGCCAAGAACTGTCTGCAAAATATATGCAAATTGCACAGTGCATTTGCATATCTCCTGTCCACCATTCTGTCGGGAGACGCTTTTCTGACATTTGGCCTATCTACATGCAGCCAAATTTTGGGGAAAAAACCCCCTGAGCTATCCCTCCTTTCTCGTGGAATGAGATGCATAGAGATGTCAACAGAACATTCACGACCAGCAGATCTCTTTTGAGAGATCTGCAGTCTGGACGCATATCTGTTGACAAAGAAGCCTGCAGCCTAGTCATAGCCTAAGGAACAAAAAAATCATTTTTGCATTTTTATGTATTGCTAATAACTGTAAGAGCTGCTTGAAACTAGAAGACATAAGATTCAACTTTACTATTGTCCATCCTTTTTATGATGTTGGCACAGCACAATGACCAAGAAGTGCCCCAGAAATTTTCAGACAGGGATTTCTTGTCCACTAATTTTTCCTCTTTCAACAAAGTTCACAGTTCATATTGTTAAAATGACTGACTGCAAAAACTGATTTTGAAAGTACCATTTTCCCTTTTTTTTTTTTTTTTTTTAAACCCCTCCACTCTCCTTGTGCTGTTGTGTTGTAAGAGACAGATCTTGTCTTGAGTTATCTCATTCATTTGGTTCTGCTGGTCCTAGCTGACCCAGTGATTAAATGTGGGATCTCTCTTTCCTTTTCTGCATCTGATTTCTGTTTCCATTTTTTCCCCACTGCTCCAGTCTTGTAAGGACACTATTTCAAATTTACAACCCACCACCTCAGGGTGCTTGTGCTTTTGATATTGTTCTCCCAGTCAGATGTTGCTTCCACTTCAGAGTGCCTCTCTGTGTGTTAGTTGGCCACAGCTGCAACTGGCCATGAGCAAACAGAATGCCGTGGGCAGTTATGTCTGGCTGGGAGAAGGGTGATGGTTGTGTGATTGAAGCAGGATGGAGGGTCTATGTTTTGTCCAGATCACATGTTTTGTGTGTGTGCATTGGAAAAACACAAGAATGCTATAAACTAAGGACTTGGAATCATAAATTACAAGACATATTTCAGCTGGCTGCAATAGATGGGTGCTTACTTCTGACTCTGGCCAGACATGAGCAAGAATTAAGTACAAACACCCTTTGCTCATATACACTAGCACAGACTTATTGGGCTGAATGAATCCGTAACAGGAAATTTGCAAATCCTGGGGGAAAAAAAACTTAACTGGGTTTCTAAGTGCAACAAATGGGTAGATTAACAAATTGGAAAAGGCTAAATGGGGAGGGCAGAAATGATGCTTTACTCCTATATGTTGTAAACTGGAGGATCTAAACTATGAAATTTGTGTTAGGGGACTCTTTTTTATTTTATTTTAAAATCTCTTCCCAGAAGGTTTTCATCACACTCACTGTAATGCTCTGCTGATGCTTTTCTGGAATGATATGTAATTCAGTGAGTAAATTACCATTGACTTTCAGCCATTTTTTCTGTTAAAAGCAACCTCCCCCAACCCCCACAAAATAACCCATCTTCCTCCGTGCCCCCCCACCCCACACCTAAAAACAGCCCAAGCCTCTGTAGTAATATAGTATCCAGAATCTAGGGAAAACTGCCCTAGTCCAGAATTTCACTGGTCACAGTCCAGATATATAGCTACATAAGTCTGAGACACATCTGAAAGTAAATGGTTAGAGAGAAAAGAAGGTCTTTTCTGCTTTGAAATTTGGCCCCTTGTTTTGTTATTTTAAAAGCAAAAAGTTAGCGTTTGAACTGCAGAAATATTGTGGTTGAATATCAAACTTCAAGGCCAGGTGGAGAATGAAGTAGAGATTAAAAATAGGCTCCAATATGTTTAGACTACCGTGTGGAACCTGAGCTTAAAGAGCTCAGTTTAAAATGACAACGAGGAGTAAGCTCTTCCAGGAGCAGATCCCATTGAGAAGGACTAATAAATCTGTTGTGATCTTAACAACAAAAAGCACCAATATGCAACAGCAAGAACCTCAGTACGTCATACAAAGACTGGAAGCAGATGTGTTAACAACAAAAAGTAAACTTGCAAAGCTTCTCTCCTACTTAATTCTAGGTGAAAGAGCCAATAGAAATTGGGCATATCAGGCCCAGGACTGGAAAACACCGCTGTATGTATTCTTCAGACTCAGAGCAGTGAGAGAGTTACGCAGGGCTAGCTCTATTTTCTACAAGCTCCTATTTTCCCCAGGAAGAATTACAGATGCAAGCTGGCCATGCTTTGAACAGGACTTGAAAGGGTTTGAAGCAGGTTCTGATATCTGCAGGCCACTGCTGCACAATCTCTGGTAACTAAATGGAGCCTCTGTCCCATTCTGCCTGAAAAACATTGCCCCATAGTTTGTTTTGGCGTTTCAGAATATGCCATCTGATGTTTATAACTATTTAAAAAAATCAAGAAGGAAGAAGGATGAGAAACCTGACTCTGACTTTACAAAAGGGAAAACAAACTACTACCATGAGAGAATCAATTTCTGACTATTTTTGTATTTAAAACTGTCACACAGTAATTGCATGGCAACTGGTGCCTTCTGGTTTTTTAGTTCTGGCAATTCTCTAATAATAGCTCCATAACTTATAGTCTCTTAGTTTATGAAACCGCCACTCCGACTATGAAATGTAAGAGAAAACACACAGCTCTCAAACTGAGTGAATTCTTAAAATCAATGGTTCAGCGACCACCAGAAAAACGTTGGCATTAGCCAACTGTTACCATACGATTATGGTTATTTCTTGTTCTAGTTATAAAGGGAAACTGGCATCTGTGGGCCACAGGTGTAGCTCTGGGACCTAATTATTATCAGTTCAGTATTACTGTGCATTTCCAGGAAGCAGGAATGTTTAAAATACTTCCCTTCCGCTAAGTTGATAGTTCATGCATTCTGGAGTCATAGCACAGCCTTCCAACATTTTTAATGTACCAAGAGCTCTCATCACTGCAGGAGAGAAGCCTACATCTGTATTTCAAGGGCTTACATTTGTAGTGTTCCCCACATGCACCTCCTCCAACCCAACAAGCTATAAAAACTCCAGGGGGATTGAAAATTATTTACCAGAGCACCACTCCAGACAGCTCCAGCTGATTTTTAAGCCCTGTGTATTCCTGGGTATATGTGCTGTTCCACATCAGCCACGATCCAACAAATAACTTAAACACATGCTTAACAATGAAGCCAATAAGACTACTGGCCTGCTGAAAGTTCAGCATGTGTTTAAGTGCTTTCTTTGATGGAGGGCCTGATGTTTGTTTGGCTCTGCGCTCAAGAATTAAGCAGGGTCTTTCTCTGCATTTAGTTCAATGAAGTAAGATACTGCTCAGCATGAGTAAGGGCAGCAGAATTGGATTTTGTGTGTTCTGGTCCCAGGAAGGGAGTATGGGATAACTAGAGATTTCATTTGTGACCTTGGACAAAATCACTTCTCCTTTTTGATCTTCACCTGTAAAATGAGAATAACAACACTGTTCTACTTCAGAAGAGTGTTTTAAGTGTAAAGTATGCATTGTATTGTACATGCAAATTATAATTTATCATGTGCTAACGGCAGTGGACCAGCAAACAAATACTTGGTAACCCAAGATTTCATGATTCATTAGCAAGACAGCCCCCACCGCTGGGCCACCAGGACTCTGGGCCGGATTGTGAAAATGCTCTGGCCAGAGGCCATGAGCTTGTGACCCCGAGCAAGAGAGAACAGCAGCAGGGCAGCTCAGAACCTTGTTCTCTACTGCCTGCATACACTGAGTCTCTAGAAGATGTTTTTCACCCCCAGCTAGAGCTTTAATCATCTACAACTCATGGATGCCCAAGAAATACCGGTGTCACTGATTTGCCCTCAGGCACAATTATGCTGAAGTGAGTGGGTTGCAGTAGCATTGGTTTTGGATAGATTCACAGATCTGAAAATGGACTACCAAAATTGTCTACTGTAGTTGTCATCTCTACTTCTCAACACTTCTCCATCTATTTTTTCAGACTTGTATAGGATCTGTAGCAGGGCTTCTCGTGCTCCTGGGCCCCCGGCCCCTGTTTTGTCCATAAACTCAATGGAGAGCACTCCAGTTCCAGGCACCCATGCTTGTATTATGTGTGAAAGTCCACCACCTCCTATATACAGTTGATCATAGAAATCCCGCTGGTTACCCAGCAACAGGGGAGCAGAGCCTTCCATGCCCTGGCTCCTCCCCTTCCTCTCTGTCTTTCCCCTTTCCTATGCTCTTAGCTATAACCCCCTCTGTTCCAGGCTCTCAGTTGCCAGCAATCAGGCCTGGGTTTGATCAGCCAATGCCTATAACCCTTGTTGGTCAGGGCTGCCGTGACAGAGCTCTGGCTCAGGCTCTCTGGCCAGTAGTCTGTCACAGATCATTGTAAAGATGGCTTCATAGAAATGTCTTGTAGCACTGCAGAATCAATGGTGTTTTTGTGGAATTTTGCAATAGAATTCCAGGTTAAATTCATAGTTGGTTTAGAAATCAGAGAATTCTCTATTAAATCCTGTAGACTAGCTAGAGTAACATTATATTTTTGGTTTCACCCTTATTAATTGTATGTGGGATTTTCCCATGTGGGAGCTCTGAGCTGACTTAACTGAGGTACCCCTCCCAAGCTCTGAGCCAAAGTACAGGAGACTTAACTTCCTGCTGGCCTGCTAGGTGAATGAATCATTCTGGCAGTGATTACTACAATTGTTTTGGCTTATTTAATTTCATTTTTATTTTTCCCTGGTCTTCTGACCCTGGGAAGCACTTCCCAACAAATCAAGAATGCTGTGTTTTTTCATAACAGCTACTTTTGTTGTTGCTGCTGTCTTGCTGACTTTTATTTTTTGTAAGGCTTAGCTGAGTGCATTAGTGACAATCATTGTGGGAAAGTGGTTCTTACCTCCCTTCTGCAACGTAGACATAGTTGTCTTTTTGCCTTGATGTTGACATTGCCTAATGAGCATCTGTACATGTTGACACTCCAGTAGTTAGCTAAGACACATTATGTTGAAGAAGATAGGAAATGAAAGTAGTTAGTTAGTTAGTTAAAAGCTGGAGTCTATAAACAAATGAGCAGGACTGCATACTGTCATGGCCATGAATCACACTCAGCCTCTGCAGTAGTAACAGAGACTCGAAAGCTGTGCTAGTCTATATACTATGAAAACAAAAAAGCAGTCCAGTAGCACTTCAGAGACTAACAAAATAATTTATTAGGTGATGAGCTTTCATGGGACAGACCCACTTCTTCAGATCATAGCCATACCAGAAGGAGCAAAGTCTAAAAATCATACAGGCCATAATTTCATATGGGTTGGATCCAGTGTTCCCTGTAAGCTCAGCACTTGGGGGTGGGGGAGGGAGGGGTGGAGAGTGTGCCATCCGGGAGAGATTCAGTTGCTGTCCAGTGCTCACTGCATCCAGAGCTGTCGGCATATGGTTCTTCTGGTGATGCACATTCCCAGGTGCCTTGGTGCACATAACATTTGCTCTGCCTTGGACAGAAAAAAAAATTGGCAGGAACCTTGGTTGGATTCCTTCTTTTTTAAATGGGTGTTGTTTTTAACTCCTTTCACCATTATTTGGCACAGTAAGTCATCTTTCTCAGCAAGGGGCAACCTAGGCTAGTGAGTGGGCCCCATGAGTGGCCCTCATTCATCTCAGTGGGTCGCAAGATTGTCATAACAAAAACAGTCTCCCGGGATAGGGCGGTTTTGCTACCTCTGCTTGTCTACCTAGATTTGCAGATGTGGTGACTGAACCATAGCAATCCTTTGATTGGATGCAGAAGAAGTGCACAGCTCTGTGTTTTGTGCAATCAGCATGCACCTTACTTCACGTGCCCTTGCTTTGAGAGTGTGTCATTTAGTAATACTGACAGGAAAGAAAACGTATGTGGACGAAAACCAGCAGAATCTGACAACCTTGTGCCTGGGCAACGGCAAGCCAACTGTCTCATGGGCCACATGGGCTACGTCTACACGTGCACGCTACATTGAAATAGCTTATTTCGATGTAGCGACATCGAAATAAGCTATTTAGATGAATAACGTCTACACGTCCTCCAGGGCTGGCAATGTCGACGTTCAGCTTCGACGTTGGGCAGCACCACATCGAAATCGGCGCTGCGAGGGAACGTCTACACGCCAAAGTAGCACACATCGAAATAAGGGTGCCAGGAATAACTGCAGACAGGGTCACAGGGCAGACTCAACAGCAAGCCACTCCCTTAAAGGGCCCCTCCCAGACACAGTTGCACTAAACAACACAAGATCCACAGAGCCGACAACTGGTTGCAGACCCTGTGCATGCAGCATGGATCCCCAGCTGCCGCAGCAGCAGCCAGAAGCCCTGGGCTAAGGGCTGCTGCCCATGGTGACCATAGAGCCCCGCAGGGGCTGGAGAGAAAGTGTCTCTCAACCCCTCAGCTGATGGCCGCCATGGCAGACCCTGCTATTTCGATGTTGCGGGACGCGGATCGTCTACACGTGCCCTACTTCGACGTTCAACTTCGAAGTAGGGCGCTATTCCCATCCCCTCATGGGGTTAGTGACTTCGACGTCTCGCCGCCTAATGTCGATTTCAACTTCGAAATAGCGCCCAACAGGTGTAGCCGTGACGGGCGCTATTTCGAAGTTGGTGCCGCTACTTCGAAGTAGCGTGCACGTGTAGACACGGCCATGTACAGCTGCCCAGATCTTTCTTTTGGGCTGGGTTGATTGACTCCGTAAGTGTTCTCAGAATGCAAAGCATGTTCTGAAAGTCAGCAAAAAGGAAATGACTGAAAGAGGGCACTGGCTGTCTTTAAATTAGACTTGAGGGCTGAGTGTGCAAAAAATGCAGCAAGAAGCAATCCAGGTAAAATAAAATTCAGAACACAGCCATCATCGTTGAAGAAATGTTTGCTGTGTTCCAGGAGATCCTAAGGGGTTGCACTGCCAGTGGTAGGGAGAGGAATCAGCTGTCCATTTCAAACAGTTAATGACTGTAGTGGTCTCTGACAATTAAAGGATTTCTCGCTCTCTAAGGCTTGGTCTATACTAGGCAGGTAAGTCTATTGAAGGTACACAATGCCAGCTATGGCAGCTGTGTAGCTAAAATCAACATGTCTGCAATCAACTTACCTGGTTGTCCTCACTGAGGGAGGTTGATGGGAGAAAGTATTTCTCCCGTTGACCTCTCTTACTCCTTGAGATGGAGAGGAGTGCAGAGGTTGATTGTCGACCGCAGATAGTTGATTTTGAATGTCTCTACCAGATGTGGGAAACTGAGCTCCGAAATTTCACTCCTGAAAGAGTCGATGTTCCTCGTAGCAGAGACAAGACCTAACTTGAATCAGGCCTTATGAAAGGGGAAAACTGATACTCCTGGAGCCAAAAGCCCTTTATCTTCGGGACATTAGGCACTTCCCCATGCTGTGTGCTATCATTGGGTGGGTGAAATGAAGTGGAAGGCTGGTGTTGCCTTATTTATTTATTGGTCTTCCTTCTGTGATTGGTGACCAGGGAGCTAGCTGAATCACTGCAATTCTGAAGTTGCATTTGTTTGTAGTGTCGGGTTGTCTCCTATAAACTGGATAGACATACCAAAACAAACAGCCTTTGGTACCATAGGAGTCTTTCAGTTGATTTTGATAGCTTTTCAGGACCTTAGTTACCCCTCACCCCCCCTAATACACAGACATGTTCTTTATCTCCCTCTGCCAGATTCTGGCCCCAGCTCCTACATGCTGCTCTAGTAACATGTGAGGGGGCTGCAACAACTTGGGGGGACAATTCCCCTTATATAGGAGCCTCGTAAGTTTGCACATGCAGTCCTGTACTTCCCTCTCTCATCACCACAGCGTAAGGGCGGTGCTGGGCTTCAAAAGGAAATAATTAGTGCTCAGCATTGCAGCCCATTGGCAACCATAGAGTGGCCCATCATAAATGAGAGGCCTCCATAAATTGCCAGTTATTTCAGTACTAAATTCTTTCCTGCCCAGTTCTGCCTATCATCTTCCATCCTCGCTTGCTGAGCCCCATCTCCTTCACTGCCAGGGCTCTGGGAATACAAAAGTACATGGATCAGAGGGGTAGCATGTTAGTCTGTATCTTTGAGAACAACAAAGATGATTGCTCCATGCTTAGGCTGCAAAATGTTAGTCTATAAGGTGCCACAGGACATCTTGTTGTTCTCAAAAGCACATGGGATGATTTTGTGGGCAGATTTTGAAAGTAACAGGAAAATGAAAAAATAGCTAACTTGACTCCTGTTGCTAACCTATTCAGCATTCAATCCAGTAACATGACACCTGCTTACTAAAGAATCAAAGAATGTAGACTATGGGGCCTAAGCAACAAGACATTTTTTTTTCACACCATTGCAGTGTCTTCATTAGCTAAAAATGCTTGAGGGTTTGTGGATTGATAGTGTCTGCAGCACCCTTCAGACATTACAGAGAACAGTAGAGGAATTCTGTGGAACCCAGATATGTAAATCTGTTGGTTAGGTGTATTGTGCATTCTGCCAATATACATGCACTTAAGACAGGCTTCCTATGTTTTGTGTTCATGGACTCATAGATTTCAAGGCCAGAAGAGACCATTGTGACCATCTAGTTTGGTCTCTTGTAGCATGCAGGACATAGCACTTCCCAAAATAATTCCTAGGGCAGATCCTCTAGTAGCATATATCTGGAATCATCATTACAATCACTTTGGGGCTGGGTTTCCATCAGGTTTAGACTAGACTAGCTCCTTTAAAGTCAGTGGAGCAAAACGAAATTACCCTAGCTGAAATCTGACCTATTTTCATTGTATGATATGTTGCAAGGAAAAAATGTTGATGTTTTGGTTTTATATAATGCTTAGATCTCTAAAATACGGTTTCTATAATCTTCATGGCTTGTGTGCTGTAATATGAAGTACAGTTGTCCTAGTTACTCTAGACACTTGAGTTTTATGACTCTTCTAATTGCCTGCCAGTAGGAACATTTCTTAGTTTGGCTAAGAGCCTTATCCATCTGATTTTTTTCTCATTACTGTCACTGGGCCAAATCTTATTGAAATTAATACGGTTTGTTAGAATTTATACCAAAATGTCAGTGAGGTCACAATCTGCTTGTGTTTTACGTAGAAATGGCAAACACCCCTAAAACATCTTTAAAAGTGATATCTTTAATGTCATTGAACCAAAAATTGCTAAGCTTTGTCATCTACTTTGAATTTTTTTATCGCAGAAGAAAAGCCATGAATTTAAGGTGGTTTTTTTTTTTGTTTGTTTTGTTTCTTTTTTCTTTAAGCACCTATTAGTGAAGGATTTTTGCAGGAGTCTTAGAGGAGTGCAAGTTCACTCAGTATGCATCCTTCTCTCAGCGAAAGAGAAATCTGCAGGGCTAATGAGGAGAGACTAAGCGGTCTTTTTAGTATATGCTAACATAGTCCTTTTACTGTTTCCTTGTGGCCCTTTAAGCACCACAAGCTTTCCTTTCATAGAGGAAAGGTGTTTACACAGGATAAAAGTGCTCACCTTTCGGATGCCTCAGAGAGCCTATGAGCTCATTAAAATTATCTTAGCTTCTGTGGCTCAAAGCTAATAAAAATACAAGAAGGCCAGTGGTATGAATAAAGACCTAAGCATCAGCCAGCATGCCAGTAGGTTACTGCAAGAGCATATGAAGGGGCTAGACAGTCTACTTACTGTTCAGAGGCTGTTGCAGAATTAAGGAATACTTCATCTCTGTACAGGAGTGAGAATATTCATAGGATCAGAAGCATTGTTCATTGTGTACATGCCTGCTCCTGTTCCACTGAATTCAGTGGGAGTTTTGCTGAACCATATGGTCCTCACAATAAAATCTTTTTAAAAAATGGACCATATTAAGCCCATAGCTGGTAGTGGTCCATCTTGCAAAACAATGACCTATTTTGTACCACTGATATTTTGCAAAGGTTCACCTGGGGGTTTGTAAATTTGTCTTCTCTCCCATTAAGAAAAAACTATTTTTCCATCTTCTTTAAGCATTGGTTTGAGTTACAATGTTAATGCATAATAGGTAAAAACAATTCTTCAGACAGATACACAACAATGTTCTTTTTATGTTGTCTGTACTAAAAGCAGGATGGAAAATACCATTGTTTTGCCCATTCACTGGACTTCACACTGCTAGGGTATCAAATGATGCCATTTCTCTGGAGTATGGCCATGACTTTCTGCAAGTGTGCCAGAAAATCTGAATTAAATTAAAACCATAGTTTCAGCTAAACCACAGTGCTGCTTCACTGTGCAACTTCACAGATTCTCATCCTATATACCTTGGGCTCCTTCTGCACTGGTGAGCTACTTAGTCATATTTTGCCCCTAATGCATCTCCATAGCAGGAAGTAATGGTGGAAAGGTAGGGCAAATGCAATCCAGCTGCTTTAACTGTGTCTCTGAGTAGACCTAAATACCACCATGATAAAGCTCTTGGATCCTATCCTTTTCAGCTTCCACTCTTGTTAAATTTGCTCTCACTTGTGGAAGTGCATCATTCTTGATATGCAGATATAAAATTGTACTGCATAGCAAAGGCTAAAGCAGATTTTACTTTTGCCAGCTCTTTGTTGGTGTCAATGGGCAAAGCCTCCTTAGAAGGCAGTGGATCTACATCACTTCATACCAGCTAAGGACTTGGATTCCAACTGAATCTGTTAGGCACTCTGAGAGAGACATATTAATTGATTAAAGTAGCATGTTAAATATGGAGAGAATGAAAGAATGTAGGACAGATACATAGGTCTGTATTTGTATTCACAATAGTAATAGAATATGAATTAAAGGAATTTTTAAAATGGAATGGCAGAAGCGTTAAGCATAACAACCTCTTGGTTTGATTTTCCTCTCATTTACAGGGTAAATCAGGCCTTTGTCTTTAGAATGCATTCTTCCTTCACCCTGGAGCCTGCCATTAAATCCCAAAGTTAAACTTATGACTGCCATTATTCACGTGGCAAAAGATCATGCGCTCATAAGCATAAGTAGTGTAGGTTCAACAAGAAGCTGAGCTGGTGTGTGGGATGGAACACTTTGTCAGCACACAGATGCAATAATTGCAAGGGGAACACAGATAAATTCTGTCCAAGTGAATGATTTCTTTGGACAAATATTCCCTATCCTCACATTTGCTCCAATGTTTTTGTTGGCTTCTGTCACATACTGTAGCTTCTAAAAAGGCCATCCATGTCCTTCATCTGAAAGGCTGGTCTCTAAATTGCTCACACGATGAGGACTAAAACTCCAGAACAGCCTGGCAGTTTCATTTCTGTCCCGGCAGCAGAATCACACTCTGCGGTAGAGAGCTGGAGTTGATGCTAAGCAGTGACCTCATTTCCACCCTCATCCACGTGAGCAGTTCAGCAGTTTGCTTGGCCAGATGGATTTTTTTGGTGGCTATGAAGGTTTGGAGAACCCATATGTGGCTTGCTGGTGAGAAACAGCTTTATATGGTCAGAGGATACACACACACCAGGGAACAAATAAACAGAAGCCAGTCAAACCAGCGGGAGAACAATTACAAAATCCAAGTAGCCAGTGGAATTTTCAGATTAAAACTTAAACTGGATTGCTAAATTGGAAGGTGGGGAGTGTGTCAGAGTTTCCTTTGGGCACTAAGCCATTTAGGGACTGATCGCTTGGTAAATGGAATTAAGTCAGAAAGTTTTAAATGCAGAGTTTGCATCCCTCCCCGTAGCCTTTTGAATTCTGATCACCCGTTCAAAAGTATGTGTGTACGTGGGAGGGTGAGAGGAGCTCCTGCCCCAAGACAAAACTGAATTTTGAGCCTGGTGCAGGTGCATGTGTAAAGGTCTGCATGTTTACCTTTTGTTATCCTGGAAGTGTAGCTGTATTGGAAAATTAGGCCCTCAACTGAAGAAATGATAGATCAGATCTTGGCCTCTTCAGCATCTGCTTTGCCCTGGTCTGTTGGTTTAAAGCAAGGGAACTGTCCTTCTGCCTTTGCCAGACGCAGTCTCACAGCAGTGTTGTGTGGATTATGGATCTAACCCAACACACATTCCCTAGAAGAAGGTAATGGCAAAACTAAGCTACTCTTCCTTTTTGTTTTACCCTTTCTTTGAGGTAGTTTGTTCAAGCAGATGTTCTTGCATTGGCCCATACTGTGAGAAATGCATCATGCAGTCTTCACTTGTCCCCTGTATTAACAATAAACATTGCATTAGCACTGCGGAATCAGTTCAATTTTCTTTAGGTTTAGCACTGTCTACAGAATGCAGTTTGTCAAAGGTGTCTGAACGTGCCCTGGGAGCTGCAAGCATTGAGCACCTGGAGGAGGCATGCTATAGCTCATCAAATGATTTAGCAAGTACATTTCCACCATGTTTGGAGCAAACCCATTGTGCTGCCAGGTTATTCTGCACCTTTTGTCAAAATCAGCTACACTGCTTGAACAGGTCACTTCTTTGGCTGAATTTTTTTCTCTGCAGTAGATCTCAAGAATGTGAGAAATTAAGATCTTAATTGACCTCTCCTGGAGGATTATTTTCTGTATCTAAGAAGTGAAGTTTTAATCTCACAATAGAGTTTGTCAGGAAACTTGAAATGAGATGTTTCCCCACAACTGTTTTGTATACAAAAAAAGATTCAGCTAGTAATTTAAAATAACTTGAACTTAAACAAGCTTTTGTAAGTATGTGTTCTCTTGGCAAATACAGCTGGTCTGTTGAGTTCTCTAATTGTTTTACAGCAGAAATTATTTTTCTTGTTAAAGACACGAGGGGCTTGTCTGCGCTTCCCCCCGCCTTTGAAGGGGATGCGGTAATCAGGGCAAAGGGAAATTACTAATGAAGTGCTGTGGTGAATACGCAGCACTTCATTAGGCTAGTTCTCCCTTCTAGCAACTTTGAAGTGTCAAAGTGCACTTCAAAATTTTGAGCAGTCAAGGCACTTCGAAGTGCCTGTGGCTGGATGCATGCTGGCACTTGGAAGTTTGATGCTTTGAAGTTGCCATGGGGGAGAATTAGCCTAATGAAGTTCTGCATATTCACCGAAGCACTTCATTAGTAATCTCCCGCCACCCTGATTACCATGCCGCCTTCGAAGTTGGGGGCAAGTGTAGACCCAGCCTTGGAGCTCTTACTATCTGGAGAGTGCTGTGATATATGCAGATAATGTGATATGTATATGATCTTTGTTACGTGAGGCTAGTTTGATATTCATTCTAATGCCTATGGAAAAACAACAGCACATCTGAAGGTTAGGACACTGGATATTTCCAGACCTGGAGTAAACAATCAGAACAAGGACATTAAACAAGGACTCAAACAACCTGGGCTCCATTCCTAGGTGAGTCACTGATTGTTTCTGAGACCTTAAGCCTGTTACCTTCTCACGTCTGTTTCCCAGTTGCAAAGTGGAGTGTTTCCCCACCTCCCATGGCAGCTATGTAATCCATTGATTGTGAAGTGCCCGGACACTATAGTGGCAAGGACTGTATAAGAATGTGGCTAGAATGCAATATTCACAATGTTAACGGAGGAAATATACCTTTGGTATAGGGGCTGATTATTGTGTTTATAGGAAGAGCCCAACATTTCAACAGTTCCTTAGTTTGAAGAATAAATGTGAATCTTTTAAGAGTACGTACACACACACACAAAATACCCATGTAATATATAAAATGTATTGTTTATCACTGATTAAAAAAAATCCACATAATCAAATTATTTGGACAGAGATTGGGAGGAGAACATACTCTGATTCTAAGAACAAAACCCTGGACTTTGCCCACAGTCCCACAAAACAGGCTGTGTGCTGGGAAGGGATTCTTCACCTCACAGAAATAGCAGAGATGCTCCAATGCTGCTACTACTACAGGATTTAGGTTGCCAATGGGCCTGTAGCTGTTGCTACTCCCTGGGAACAGCTAGGTTCTGTGTAATTGTGGACCTACTCGCCCCCTCTTTTTTAGACTTAGCCGTGTCTCATCCCAACAAGCCTACTAAGTGTGCAGCATTGCTGACAGCTGTCATGGGTTCTGGGACAAGCTGGGAGAGGGGACCCAGCATGGTGCCAATGGCAGAAGGGATGGGACGAGAGCATTTGGCAGGGCAGCAGCCACCAGCCTCATCCCCCTCTCCGTCTGAGCTGTGTGCAGCCAGAGCTGCACTGCCACAGCACTTTAAAGGGAACCTTTGGCAGCGGCAGCAGCTCCAGGCCCCCTTAAAAAGGCTGGGCCTGTGGCAACTGTCCTTGTTGTCCCTCCATTGTTGGGTGGGTGTGTTTTAACTGAGCAGACCTCCCTGCACAGGCTGCTACAGAAGGGATATTCACTCCAAGCAGTAGATCTGTATTGATTCCATTGTCTTCAAAGCCTTTCATGGCAGCAGAGGAGGGGAAGGATTTGCCCCCATAGAGACTAGAGCCATGCTTCAGCAAGAGACTACAGCATGTGCCTATATGCATGTGAACAGTCACACTGAGGTCAGTGAGATTTCTGGCATATTTAATGTATGCAGGTTCTCGCATATCATGTTGAACTGAGGCTTAGTCTAGTACAATTAAATCAGCTACATTAACACATTGTTTAGTAGCCTCAAAGGTAAGTTAAAAAGTAGCTTTGAGTATTGCATGTGCCTCTGAATCCTGCTGCTAATCTTTGCAGCAATTGCATTTTCTTATTTTTAATGGCTACGTCTACACGTGAAGCCAACATCGAAATAGCTTGTTTCGATGTAGCAACATCGAAATAGGCTATTTCGATGAATAACGTCTACACGTCCTCCAGGGCTGGCAACGTCGATGTTCAACTTCAACGTTGCGCGGCACCACATCGAAATAGGCGCTGCGAGGGTACGTCTACACACCAAAGTAGCACACATCGAAATAAGGGTGCCAGGCACAGCTGCAGACAGGGTCACAGGGCGGACTCAACAGCAAGCCACTCCCTTAAAGGGCCCCTCCCAGACACAGTTGCACTAAACAACACAAGATACACAGAGCCGACAACTGGTTGCAGACCCTGTGCCTGCAGCATAGATCCCCAGCTGCCGCAGCAGCAGCCAGAAGCCCTGGGCTAAGGGCTGCTGCCCACGGTGACCATAGAGCCCTGCAGGGGCTGGAGAGAGAGCATCTCTCAACCCCCCAGCTGATGGCCGCCATGGAGGACCCAGCAATTTCGACGTTGCGGGACGCGGATCGTCTACACAGTCCCTACTTCGACGTTGAACGTCGAAGTAGGGCGCTATTCCGATCCCCTCATGAGGTTAGCGACTTCGACGTCTCGCCGCCTAACGTCGAAGTTAACTTCGAAATAGCGCCCGACGTGTGTAGCCGCGACGGGCGCTATTTCGAAGTTGGTGCCACTACTTCGAAGTAGCGTGCACGTGTAGACACAGCTAATGTGTGGTGGTGCTGGTGGTGGTGGTATTATCATCCTTTGTCCTGAGGTAGCACGGAATGGAACCAGGCCATGCTACATGCTGTACAGGCACATAACGAAAAGATGTTCCCATTCTCTTGTGCGAAAGACTCATACAATGAAAGGGACGTTAGGTGACAGAGTATGAAAAATGTCATCAAGTGCACAAAATAAAAAGTGGCAAATATGGGGGAAGATATCCACAATCTTTCTGTTGCAGCAGGCTTAGGTGTTAGTAACAATAGTAGGTAAAAACTTTGCAGCAGCTGTACAATTTTTTTAGTTAACAGCCAGTACTAAAGATCTAGTCAGGAATTTTTAAAAATAAATGAAAACCATAGATTCAGCTTTCTAACTAGTCAAACATCAATTGCAAAAGTAACCATAATCAGAGTTTATAATCTTCTGTAAATGTTGCTTTCCAGACAGTGCAGAGGCAGACAACTCCTGGTTATGTAACTCTTTGTTATTTTCATTGTGTTAGGTTGTTGGCGTGGCTCAAGCTATCAATAAGAAATCTGGAATTGGTGGAATTTTCACAGAGCAAGATGAAAAGGTATCGGGGATGGCGGGGGGAGAGAGTGGAGGTGGAGGGGGTGTGTGGTTTTCTTCTGTGACAGCCAGAACTCTTGAAGTTATTCAAGCTGCACTAATCTTTGAATAAGTAAAAAAAACAAGTCTTGATGAAACTGTAATTGTTTCTATCTAAGGTGCTGCAGAAAGGTAGATGAGAATCAGTTTAATTTCTGGGTCAGTTTGCTTTCTCTCTCCTACTAAGGCCCAAAATGTTTCCATGGTTAATTGAACATATTATAAAGAGGTGTAGGCTTACAAGCTAGTAGCTGAAATCACCTTATCTGAAAGGAATGTTAAAATGGGCACTTGGAAGCAGCTTAACCTTAAAACTGAAGCTTGCCAAGCAACTTAAAAATTACCATATAACTTAATGTCTGTGTACTCCAGCAGTACAAAGAAATAAAGCACTGGATATGTTACAGTCATGCCTGACCTAATCAGTAGTGCAGAAAGCACCCAAATTCTGAACTCTCACATTGCAGCCACTTTCAGAATGCTCTTAGGCTTCACATGCAAACTGTGGTGCACCACGAAAGGTTGAAGTCAGGCCGAAGAAGTTGACTCAAGCCTTGGCAATAACAAAGTAAGAATTTACTCCTTCCCTGCCCCAGTGGAATGTGGAATGAACATCCCCTGGACATCAGAATTAATCCTTTTCCTGAAGAGAAGCAGCTCATGGCTTCTCTGCTTAAGCAAGATTCGATTTTTCCACTTTTAAAAATACTTAATTTCTTATATAATAGATGCTTATTTTGTGTGTTGAGGTTTTGATGGTGAGATTTTGGTTGGCATGGCTGGCCTGTTTCTTATTCCAATGTAGTTCAATCACTTTGTTTCCAGAAAAAGGTGGGAGATTCCTGATGAGATGGCAACAAGAGATCAAGACCAGACACACAAACCCTTTATGCACACTTAATAAAAATAAGCATACCAATTGCTACCACAAAGTCCAAACAAACAAAACTAACTTGCAGAGTGTGTACCTGAGTAGATTTCAAGGGGTTGTTTTGGTTTTTACCAATTCTTAAATTTAATAGAGTGTTCTGCTTTTGTACATGGATCAGGGCCAGTGTATAGGATTACTGTGTAAGTTAACAGGTAAGGCACATATTGAAAACCACTTTTTCTTCTTTGTATATATTTGCAGGTTGTGCACAAAATGGTACTGCCAGAATTCTGGCCACAGTAGGTTTAATTAGATGGACTTTTAATAAAAGATATAAACAAACTTATTTATATTGAAGCTAAAAGCTAGGAAAAAGAAAATAATATAACTTTCTAGTTCTTCATACACAATCAGTGGGCATTTTGGATGTGAAAATACCGGGCTGTTAGAAATAAAAAAAAAAAAAATAACAAGAACTTTCCTGGGTGTAAATAACAATTTGTCAGATCCAACGTGTTGTGAAATAATTTTAGGTCTATACCGTTATCCCACACAGGACTCGGCCTCTAGTAAGATACTGAAATAACACAGAGAAGTGCAGGTGTTCGCAGACCTTCTCTTAGTTAATTCTTGACATGTAATTATCTGTTTTCAGGATTTTGCTGCTTATCTGGCGTTTTGTGGAATTGTTCTTCACAATGCTCAGCTATATGAGACATCACTGCTTGAAAATAGGCGTAACCAGGTATGACCAACAGATTGAGTCTAGCCTGGGTTGTGGATAGTAGTGATTTGTTATATGCACCTTCTGACTTTCGCCATGTGGTAGATGTTCCTTGCTTATATTTATGTGTGTGTCTCCTTGCAGGGATTCCTGTGAATCTCTGTTAAAACCCTACTGCCCCGTTCTGCATAGTGGGCTGTGGCAGCAGAATGTTTTTCAATTTGTAACTTTAATCAGGAGCATATGGCTTTAATACTTTTGATCTAGAGAATTATTCCTGGAACTTGTGCACCTTGTGGAGGGCAGTGCAGAAATCTCTGTAACCTCTTTCCACATTAGTATCCTGGGTTTTGCATCAAGTCAGAATGTGTCTTATTGCATGTATTTCCGAGCACGAACCTTAAATAGCTCAAGCATTTTTGCTAAAGTTACCCATACAAAGTGAAACATTCTGCCTGTTAGATTCTGCAGTAGCAGTGGGAAGCAGAGCTAATCTCTTTTGGTATGTTTCTGGCAATGCATCTTGCCACTATCTGCTTTGTGAGAGTTGTTTATACAACTGCTATGTATTGAGGAAAGTACCTGGATGTTCTACACACAATATGGAAAAGATATTTAGACGCAAACAGGTAGAAATGGTTCCAAAGCTTTCCAGTAGGGTAGAAGGTTAAGCCTGTTCCTTGAGTTTATAGGTCGAAAAACATGTCAGGCTAGATTCTCAGATCTGCCTGCATTCTCCATGTCACCTGACTAGGGAATCAGCAATATAATCCGGCCACATCTGGCTGGTTGAGAATTTGTGCTTCCGTCCCCCATCATCCTCTTAGTCTACCAGGCTCCAGTTGGACTCTGCATCTAGGTATGCTCTTTGCCTCTCTCATCAAAGATGCTCACAAGGGATGCCATTAATGATATCCCACATAGACTGTTGCCTGGCAAAAACTTAACTTTGGTCATATGAATATATTTTAATGTATGAGACTGAAGAAAAAATTCAAGAATAATAAAATATGATAGTTTAACTCCTAGCTATTAGAATTTTCACAAAGGGTTTCACTTTTTGTCCAGGTGCTCCTTGATCTTGCTAGCCTGATTTTTGAAGAGCAACAATCTTTGGAAGTAATTTTGAAGAAGATAGCTGCAACAATAATCTCCTTCATGCAGGTGCAGAAATGCACCATTTTCATAGTAGATGAAGATTGCACTGTGAGTATCCCATGTGGCTTTGCTCTTTATTGCCCCCCAGATCAGATTCTCCACTTCCATTTTCCATTCTGTCTGGTCACATTTTAAACCCACTTTGCACAATGTAAATTACTACACAAGTGCAAGGAACTGGCAAATCAGGCCTCCACTGTAAAGGAGAGGGAAGACAGGAAATGGTTGCAGCATATGCTTTGTTCGCAGGAACAGGTACCTTCTGTCCACACTTCCACTAGCCTTCCATCTCTGATCCCAACAACATTTTCTGCTCCCATTCTCATTCCTCCTCATCTCTATTTATATGACATCCATTCAGTGTAGATGTCGGTTCTTCGGGACATGACCTGTCTCTGGGTCAGATTGTGATTTGGTGCAGCTGTTTTGCACTGCCGGCTGGTGTAATCTGTCCCTATGGCCCTCTTAACTGTCCCAACAAGAATCATGCCCCCCACCCCCAGTGGTAAATATGCTCCCTCCATGACAGAGAGCTGCTGTGGGCTGTCGCTCTGCAGCTGCTGTAGCAGGGAAGAGGGGTGTGGCTGGAGGAGGAATGACATGGCCAGGACCATTTTGTTCTAACAGAAGTTAGAGCATCCCCTGCATAAAGCTCAGGAGGGGCTTCTTTTCACAGCAGCATTACTGTCACAAGAATGCAAAAGCCCAGTTCCTCTCTACCTCGATTTCTCATCTATACAATGGGGTAATGATAACGCCTTGCCTCACAGAGGTGTGCAACAATAAATTCATTAGTGTTTGCAAAATGCTCACGGACTACAGTGGTACGAAGCTATAACGAGATATATCAATACATTTAAGGTTTATTAAGGTTCTTGGGATTCTATACATACAAGCAAAGTGATATGACTTAAGCTGATCACAAATACATTCTTTGTGTAGAGTTAGGTGAATGTTAAAATAGACTCTTTTTATTAACAGCTAGCTCCAGAGCTATTTGTAAACATGCCTGTCCTCATGTGGGGTGAATGTTTCCCTGGAGATGCAAGGGACTTCAGTGATGCAGAGAGGTTAAATTTCCTTGTTCTGGGCCAGAACTGCCATGGGTGTGTGTATGTAAAATGCAATGAAATATTTCTCTTTCTGCTTAATGCAGACTCTTTTACTGCTGACTTTCTCCATATTATTGTAACTGTTAGTCAGAATTATAATTTGTACTAATTGCCAATCAATAAGAATCCTCCTCTTATTCGTAGGAATCATTTTCTAGTGTGTTTCACATGGAGTTTGAGGAACTAGATGATTCAGCTGACGTCCTAAAACGGTAAAACAATTTATTCTCAATTTCTGTTCAACACAGGCAAATGAAAATTACTGAAGAAACCTGTTTTTTTTTTTAATAATTGTAATGGCAAACAATTTCAGTAAACAAAACAAGACAGTGAATTATCATCTACTGTTACCTTGAGAGATGTATGTACCAACCCCCCAGGTCTCAGCAGAATTTGTCCCACAGTTGTGCCTAAGGACTGCTTTGCATAATTTTCTTCAGCTCATGTGGTGTTTTCAAAGTTAAATATTCATGCACAATGTGTGCTATACCTTTTTCCTGCACTGTGCTATTATCTCCCGCAAAAGCCTGCTAGCCTTCATTTTTAATGTGATTGTTTTAGATTTTAAGTCTTAACATCACACACATCTTCTTCTGAAGAAAGAGAAGTTAAAGGAATATAGAAATTCGTATTACCCAGCACAACCAGCTTTAAATATCTCCTAAAGCCCCTTATTGTAGAGCTAAGTACAGAATGGGAAGTTTACCACATTATTGCAGCCTTTTTCTGTGGCTTTAGAAGGCTTGGAAATCTAGACTATACCTGGCTCTCCCATGCCACCTATTGCTTGTCCTCTTCTGCAGTAACCAGCAGAAGGGTCATTGGAAGTAAGCAGCAGTATGTGAACCACAGTATGCCACGCTGTTGGCCGCTGCCCTATGCAAAATGAATGCAATGCCATTCTCCTGTTGTGAACCTTTGCAGAAATGTTGCCACCCTGGTACTTAGTGGAATGCCTTGCTAGTTTGTTTCAAGTTGGGCAGGTATTGGAATCTTGGAGAAAAACCTAAGCTTTGGGGGGCATGCTTTTAAATTCTGAATCTAATGTAGACAATGAAGTTAGAATGTTGCAGCCACAATTTCATGTAAACAGAATATTTTCATAGAGACTTTCAGGAGTCGTGACAAGAAGTCCAATATTAAGTCAGTTTCGTTCCACTGCCTAGTTTTTGTGAATTCCTAGTGATTTGGTATCATAGGATTTCTGTCCCGGTCTAGAATTCTGATGATATGGCTTTGTGTAACAGTGGCACCTACTGGCTGAACGTGTTATGAATATTAATATTATTGAGAAAATTGCAATAGGACCCTATAACCTCAATCAATATCCCATCCCATTGTGCTTGGCATTGTGGAAATATGCAGGATACTACGGTCCCTGCCACACCTATCTTATAAATATGGCCCTGGTCCTGGGAAGACTCAAATATGTATAACTTGATATGAAGTCTCTTGAAACCAGTTAGAGACTACTCGTGCCTAAAGTTACATACATACTGTGTAGGGACAAAGCCTAGGAAAGATGTAACTGTGTGCAGCTTACGAATAGCTGTACCTAAAGCCTATTCGGTAGGTCTGTATAGATCTACAAAAGGCAGAAATCCAGTTCAGATAGGCACAAATCTCTGGTCTGCAATTTATCTGAGGACTAGTCATGAGAAGTATGAAGACCTATGCTCAGTTGTACAACAGGCAATAATCATAGTATTAGCTGTCTGTAATTAGTGCTCCATTTTAATCAAAGTATCTGAGTACTTTACAAAGGTGCATAAGTATTAGTCCCATTTTATAACTAGGAAGACCTGAGATTTGAGGTGGTATTTCAAAGAATCAGGAGTAGAATCCAGTGACCTGACTTCCAACCTGCTTTTCCTTACCCCTCCATGTAAAAAGAAAAAGAAAAAGGCAATAATTGGATTAATGTACCTATGTTAAATAGATTTCAAATTCAATCTCTGCCACAGAATCTGTACCTAAAATGCTGGATTATCACCTATTCTCTAAATGTTTCTGTTGCTTACAAAGCTGTTATTTTATGTAGCACGGAGGGCTCACTTTTCAGAAGCATGAGATCAAATTGTACACAGGGAACACTATTGGATATGCAGTGTCCACATCCAGCATTGTGCACCCTGTTCACCTCTTTCTGCTAATGACTGCTTCACATGTGCAGTTCTCACACACATTTTAGAAAATTCAGCTCAAGAGTCCAGTTTAAGCAGCAGCATTTTTGGTTTATATTGGGACTTGGACTGCTTGAAAGTATGAGTAAAGGCCGGGGCGGGGTGCTTTCTTACTCCTTTCTCTAGAGCAGGCAGGTGGCAAAATGGGCAGGCCATGGGTCCTTCCATTCACACCTCCCTCCTACTAGCTCGTGGATGCACCTGAGGGTAGTTTGTTGCGTACAGAGGCCAGCAGTGAAGTCTTCTCTCAATCTGAGAGCAGGGAGGAAATTTTGGTCTCCTAAGTCGTCATTCCTCCCCTGAATCGTTCTGGGGCAGCAACTTTATGGTGGGCTGTCTTGTGATCCACTCAGCCCACTGAAGGCTGATCCTCTAAGGTCACAGTTTCAGGGGCCATAAACGGCACCGTGACATGCCTTAGATAGAATAAATGTTTACAAAAGCTACCCTTGGATACTCATCACATCATCTGTGAGCTGAGTCAATCCCAAATCAGGCCAGTTTTCACAAGGGCAGGGTTTATCCCTAAATAACAGAAGAATTCTTTCCCGCCTCTCATGTTGTGCATGGATTCTTTGGGCATGTGCATTTATAGTTGAAAAATAATTGAATCCCATTTACAAGTCAAAGAGAAAAAGCAGAAGCCTGCGGGGAGCAGGTATATTGATAGGAGATGGGTGCTCTTCTAGAATGAGTGGGACAAGAATCAAAGGGCCTTAATTAAATATAGAAGTACTCAGCTGTTTGAAAAAAGCGATGATTGATTTTTGTAATGTTATTTTAGTCCCTGATTTAGGGGAAACAGCTGTTCTGTGTCAATAATGCAATCCCCATGCAATTAATTGTTCATTCATTCTAAGAGCACATTTTACATGAACTTAAAAGCAAAAAATCACAAACATGACCATCTGCTCTCTGTTTAAAAATATGTGAATTTTGTCTATTGATTTTTTTCAAATGTATAAATGTGTCAGATTGCTAGATGAATATTGGTTCTACTTCTGTGAACTCACATTTGGCTGGTTGAGGTAATGTCTTTTATTTGACCAATGTCATGCATCTTTTCTTTCTGATATCTTGGGACTGACGTGGCTACATCTGTCAAACATTTTTATCCTTCATTCTTGTAAGCTGCATTGATTTATTTCTTAAGTTTAGCATTTTAATACATCTCTTACTATCCTAACATGTAAGAGTATTATTTCCTCTGGAGGGGGGGACAAGGCATAAAGCCTTAGATCTTATCTACATGAAAAAATTGCCCTTGTTTATCTGAAATTTGTTTTTTAAACCAATTTATTTCAGTTGGTGCAAGCCCCTGTGTGGATACTTGTTTCAATTAAAATCAGGCTATTTCAGTTGTGCTTAAATGAGTTGGGCAGTTTTAAACTAAACAGAAATAAGCCACACTTAAACTAAAAGGACTGCAAAGTGGCTTGTACCAGTTTAACTTTAAAATAGTTATTTTTTAAACTTTATTTATACTGGTGCAGCTTTCTCATGCATACAAGTTCTTAGCAGAACCACAAATATTGAGAGAGAACTTGTATGGATTTTAATAGAAGTCACTTGCGCACATGGAGCACTAAATACACCCACGCAAATCCTGCATTTCATTGTAATTGATTAAACAACAAAAACACATGCATCAGAGATAAGACTTATGATGTTACTTTTAGAATATTGTTAATTGTTTGGCCTTTTGTAGTGACATGCACAGTATGGAATGGCTAGACATTCGTATCGCTCTTAGCTTAGTTTAAATGAATGTGGATAGGCAAAATGGGGCTGTCTGAGTCATCTAACTATAGCACAGCCTACAGTGATGTGGAGGCAAGTATCAGAGAGGTAGCCATGTTAGTCTGTATCCTCAAAAACAATGAGAAGTCCTGTGGCATCTTATAGACTAACAGATTTTTTCGAGCGTAAACTTTTGTGGGCAAGGTCTTGCTTTGTCAGATGCATGTGCCTGCATTCGTCATGCATCTTAAGAAGTGGGTCTTTGCCCACGAAAGCTTATGCTCCAGAAAAACAAATCTGTGAGTGTAATAGTTATGTGGAGGGTTGGAGATAGTGGTGGATCTCTGCTTGGGAATTGATCACACCTTTCCCTTTGATTTACACGATATATTTTACATTGGCTTTGCATTATTGCATGTCCCAGTGCCATACAAAGACTGCTGTGAATAGTACCATTCTGTCCTTGCTGTTCCCTCAGGGACTGTGATGCAAACAAAATAAACTATATGTATGCTCAGTATGTCAAGAATACCATGGAGCCTCTTAATATACCAGATGTCTGCAAAGACAGAAGATTTCCATGGACAGTAAGTAAACTGAAATTGAGTTTAGAATCCAGTAACAAAAGACAGATGATTTTTTGTTTGCCTTTCATTTATGACCGAGATGTGCGTATGTTTAACTTATTAGTATGATCATTGCTCCATTTATTGACTGCCAACACTCAGAACTGTTTCAACTTAGCAAGAAGATACAGTCCTTGCCCCAGGGAGTTTAGAAACAACACATTTCTGACACAGAATGGGGCAGGGTGGCCCAGAAGATGGATTAATCGCAAAGAAAATTGGTATAAAAATAAATCTAATTATACTTATTTAAAGAACACATGGTCCTGCTTCAAGAGAGAGACGTATGTTCTAAGGGAGTTTTGAAGGAAGACTGAATCGAGGCTTTGCACATCACTCCTCAGGTTTGCTGTAAGATTTGGGGAATGGTCTCAGAAGTTCTTTCTCCCATTTTCGGGCTGGTAGAGTTTAGCCATGATATAGATGTGAACTGTTTGCTGTTCGGAGGAAGGCACAAATGTTCTTCAACACCTCACACTTCCCAGTCTGCAGAGCAGCACTAGGAAGAGTGAGTTAGTGGCAGCATATCCCAGACACCACTTGGATAGAAGCTGGAGATTTAGGAAGAGAGGAAAAATTGGTAACAAAGAGACCAGTGTGGTGGAGTCCCCAAGCACAGGTCTAGTGCCTTGGCGTCCCTGTCTGCAAAAAGCAAACCTGTCACTGTCAGGAAAGCCACCTCCTCCTCTTATTGCACTTTTGCAACTGCCAATTTTTTTTTTTTTTTTTAAAAAAGCATAATACGTTTGTAGGTAGCCTCTGGCTGAGGGAGAGAGCGGGGGCGTGTTATTGTCAGCAGATGGGCTTCCACTATACTTTCTCCCTTCTGGGGTCAAGTAGCAGATGGGCAGAAGGTACAATGTCCAAAAAGATTGTTCCTGTAACTGGATAGTAGGGCTACTGGAGACCCGCACAGCGATTCCATTTTCAGCTTTGATGGTTTAGCAGCTGAGAGTGCTCTGCACTTTGCAGGTTAGAGCCAATGTGTAGCCCCATTTAATGTCTCATGGGGAGCAGGGGGCTACAAAATTAGTTAGACAAAGAAATAGGTGAATATTTGGCAGGAAATTTAAAATACATAAATATCTAGGGAGCAATTTCAAACAGGGTATTTTTTAGGACAAACCATTTGATTTGGCAGCAGAATTAGAATTCTCTGCTCAGGCAGAAATGCATTGCTCCCGGACTCTCAGGCTATGGCTACACTAGTGAGTTTTGACAACAAAACTGGGATTTTGACAACAAATCTGGTGGAACTTCCACACACACAATCAGTTTTCTTGACTGTATGCTGACAGAAGTCAGCGCTTCCGCCGACAACCTTCTGTCTCTCCAGATGAGGAAGAGTGCCTTTTGTTGACGGGTTCTGTTGACGGACTAGGTGTGTGGACACTCTGGGGTGGCCTTCTCTTGACAGATGGGGTGTCCAGGTCAATGGGCAGCCCTGTTAGCTGGTCTTCCAGGTGTCTGTTTTGTTGAGAGAGCAGCAGGCAGTCCAGCTGCTCTGTCAACAGAGCAGAGCACTCTTCCAGTTGCTTTTTGTGCATGGCTACACTCTGTCAACAGAAGTTTTGTCGGGAAATCTTCCAACAGTGACTTCTGTCGTCAGATTGCTGTAGTGTGACTGTAGCCTAAACGATTTGTTGACATACATTTAATTCTAGATACAAGGATAAAGAAGAAACAATACTACTGCTGGAGAGGAATTCCAGGTTATCTATTTCTTCAGCACGATGAAATAGAATCCATACCTTGTATTCCTTTCAAATCTGTTTGCCCTCCCTTCATCTCTTCAACAAGTTGAGCATTGGTCTAATTCCTCTAAGTAATATACATGGGGTAGGGAGTTGGGGAGGGGCAGTGCTCCAAAAGCCAATTCAGGTCAGTGGAGGGACTCCACTGGCTCAGGATTAGGCCAGATCTGAACATTACTTGGGTCATTGAGTCCCTTTCTCCACCAATCACTTAACTGGCCCTCATGAAAGCCCTCCTTCAGTGCGTCTCCACAGTGATTGCTGGAGAATTAGGAGGGAAGGAACATTTGGAATAAATGATGGACAAATGATGGTTGCCATTTGAGATGAAAAAGGTTAATGCTTTAAACACTCAACAATAGGGGAATCAGGAATCGGAGGGCAGGAGAAAAGAAGACTGAAGAGCAGCAAGAACAGAAGGAAATATTAGTGAAGGATAAAAGAGGAGAAAGTGGGAAGGAAAAAATGGGGTAAAAATGATAGTGCAGAGACAGGAAGGATGTGCATGAAGAGGGAAGAATAAAGAATAGAAAACAGAGATCTACAAGGAGTGGCTGGGATGATTTTCATCATTGACTCAAGATAATGGACAAATCTTTCTTGTCAGTTAACCAAGGAGAACTTTCCCATGGCTAATATGCCTTAGAAGGGCAGCAAGCAAGCAAGCATGCATGCAGCAGCTTAGTCTCATGGTGTCAAACAGAAATTTCAGGATCATCACAGGGTGCCATGGCTGGTGCTGCAGCTGGACCTGCTGCTGCTGCCACCACACACTTGTCCCACCAATTGGTGGGGTGCATGCGCAGAGCAAGCAGAGGGCATTCCATTTCAACACATGTCAGTGTCTCGTTCGCCATATGCGGCGAACAGGAAGCATATTGGACACCGCTGACTTAGTCCACAGTGCCACAGAAAATAACTAATGTGTTTGTGTCATTTTGAGGAGGCAAGCGAATCTTTGATTTCTGACGTGGAGAGGTGGTGTATGGGGATGAGAAATGAACCAAGAAATCAGGGCTACGTGCCAGTCTGTCTTCTCTCCATCCCAGTTTGGGCTTTAGGACTTTTGAGAACACCAAACATTATCTGCTTGTTTCTCACCAGTGCGCTGCACCTGTGGCAAGTTGTTGCATTTATAATGAGTGAGCTTACCCTGGCATATTCAGACGGGTATTTTCATGGCTGTGTAATTAGGCTACTGAGTAAGCGTATAAAATGCAGCAGCAGATCTTTGAAGATAACTCTTATCTCAGGTGCATACAGATGAGACAGTAGTCGTTACCAGCATAAATAAAAACATGGCAGACAGGAGCAACACATTGTGTTCCAAACTGCTCTCTCTGAAGAGCTGGATGGCTTTGGGAGGTGCACGGGAGGGCTGGTGTTCCTTCTTCTTTCCAGTTAATTTCACTGGTATCGAGGCTCTTAATTGCTAAGAATTGCCTGGAGTCATCTAAAGCATGTCACACATGACATCATTCCTTCTACAAAGAATAGCATATGCTATCTTACACTAGGCAAAATGTTCTTTTATTTAAGAAGTGATCATGTCTGTAATGTTGAACAGAAACTAACCCAGGCAGCCAAGAATCAAAGAAACTTCGGAGCTGAAATATTAGCATGCCAATATTTTTCCTTTCCGTATATAGCATCAGACATTGGGCCCCACTTTGCTCTCAGTTATCTCCCTGGGTCTCCAATAACTAGGTGTTACAGAGCAGAATTAAGCCCATTTTTTCCTTTCTTAATAATCCTCACAACTGGGGAAGTGCAAAAGGTATTTCAGATCCTCACCAATTTTTCCTCAGCTGGCCCTGAGTTGAAAATCCGTCCCTTGTACACAATATGTTCATTTTCATTCTAATGAAAGGAACATAAAATGAAGAAGTGGACCCAAATGACTATAAATTCATCTGGAAACTTCATTACTCATTTATTTATCTCCATTAGAATAGACGCTGCTCAAACACAAGGAAGACAGGGCCCCTCCACCATAGAGCTGTGGTGTAAAAATAATTTTACAGTCTGCCTCCCTTGCATGGTATAGTTCTGTGTGTAAATTTTAACTGTATTCTTTATTTGCTTAACAGAATGAAAATGCAGAAAATGTAAACCAGCACGTAAAAAGTTTGCTTTGTACACCAATAAAAAATGGGAAGAAGAATAAAGTGATAGGTATTACCATTTTGATATGTTTATATTTCTTCTTACACACTGCATGCCCAGTTGTTAGATGCATGTTATGGTATTTTGTTTAACTGTTTTAGGTGAGATAAAATGTATTTATATTATACTCATAGAATGTAACTGTTAGGTTTTTTAATACTTGTATATTATTGCTGTATTGAAGTATTTCTGTACTACAAAGGATAATCTCAGCAATATGAAATCCAAAATCACAGACAATGACAAGACAATGAAATTCAGGTTGCCTCTCCCTTATTCAGCATCCTCCAGACTTGACAGGTCCCAAATAAGAGAATTTGTCAGACTAGCAAAGGTCCAGGGCTTCTGCACACAGACAGCCCCAGGCTCTGAGGCTGCTGCTGTCCCAGCTTCCTGCCTCCCTCCCCTGGGATTTTGACCCCAGCTGAGACTCCAGGGGCTCCCAGACGGCTCCAGCCCCTGCTCCCCAGCTGCCAAGGCGCTTCCAGGGGGATCTGGCCAGTCCTGCACTGTCAGACCATGGATGTTGCCAGATGAGTGAGTACCGGATTTGAGAGATGCAACCAGTAGTTGTCCTACTTCTAATTCATGGCACCATCATCCTGTCTGTCTGTCTTTTTTGGCCTACCATAGGTGAAAAAGTACTAGTAAGACCTTAAATTATTTTTCTCTACTTTTTCTGTTTATTTCCTTTGTGCATTTGGCAGCGCTTTGTTGGTAATTATTTTCATGTTAACTATTTCCTGTACATAGAGTCCCTGGTTATTTGTATGGGTATTTTGCATGGTAGTAGGTAAGAAAAAAATTTATTTAAAAAATAGAAAAATATAAAAACCTGAGGCACCTGGCATATGCACTAAGGGGGAGCAGAAGCACCTGAAATTACTTCTAACTCTTTTATATTGTTTAGATTTTATGTTGATAGTGACTTTTAATCAATCATATATGCTCATTTAATGTAACAAATTTAGTATGTTAAATATTAATCTCATCAATATTATACTGAAGAATAGGAGAGACAGACAATGGGATGTCCTGTCTAATACTATCCAGCTCCTTTGTGCCACTCAGCTGGTGCAAAGAGGCCAGAACTAATCATACCTAGTCAACAGAAAATCTCCCTCTTGGAGGGGAACACCCAGGAGTTGTAAGTGTGCTTGTATTGAAATCTTCACCTGTCTAACAACTCATCTGGCTTGGGGACATCTCGAGGATGAGGAGTGAGCATGGTGGAACTGCACCCATTAAGCATGCAGCATCAGTGGTACAAGTTGGGGTTGCTCTGAAAGTCATCCAGGGTGTGACCGGCTGATTACAGATTGGGAAATAGTTCTGAAGAAGCCTCCACAGTTAGCGCAGGAAGCAAAGCTCACCCATATCAGTGAAACACTAAAGGTCAAATATGAATTTCTAAGGCTTGGTGTACCCTAGGAAGTTTAATTGATTGAAGATATGCAATTCTAGCTATGGCAATTGCGTAACTAGAGTCAACTTATCTGCAATCGACTTACCTGGCCATCTATACAGACAGAGGAAGATGGGGAGAAACTCTCCCCTTGCAATATCAAGGAGTCGAGGGGTTGACTGTTGACCCCAGGTAGTTTGATTTCACGCATTTCTACCAGGCACACACAATGGAACTCTGGAAGATTGACCCTGAGCAGGTTGATCCTTCCAGTAGTGTAGACATACCCTAAGTCCTTACACAGAATTCCTGATGTCCTCAATGAACTGATTGAGCTCAGTGGAAGGTCACTTGGATGAAGTCTGAGCCAATAGTAAGGAAGGGCCTCAGGATTTCCACCACTGATATTTCACACAGTCCTAGGCTATGTCTACAGTACAAGATAAATTAAAATTTAAGGCAGTTAATTCAATTGTACCAAGTGACTGTGTTCACTGTAAATACCATTAGCTCAATTTAGGTAGCACTAATATCAATATCATAATATCGTCAGAACCGGGTGGGTGTAGCATCAAGTTTGAATTTAACAGTTTGATTGAAGGCTGGTGTGGAAGTGCCATGTCTTTGAATTGAATTCATTAGCGTCCAGAGGTCAAGTGGCACTGCTACATCTGGTTCCTGGCTCCCTGCCGCTCACGGGAGCCAGGAAACCGAGTAGCACAGCACCTGGATCCCTGCTGCACCTGGCTCCAGGCTCCCATGAGCCAGGTGCAGCAGCACTGGTCAGTTTCCTGGTTCCTCCAAGCTGCAGAGAACCACGCAGCGGGGTAAAGCAGGGCCAGGGGAGAGGGCACAGAATGCCGGGCTGAGGGAACTGTGGGATAGGTTCCCACAATGCACTGGTGCAACAGTCAATATTTGGCCACTGTAACGTGGCAGCACTAACTTGACTTTTTGTGTGGACTTTGTGGGAAGTGAGGACACTCAAAATTGAATTTATAAAGTCCAGCATTATGAAACTGAATTTAATAAAATCAAATGTATTTGGTAGTGTAGACATAGCCCTAGTCCAGACTAGGAGTACAGATGTATTTTTAAAACTGACACATTTTAAAACTTAAATGTGCACATAGAAATCTGTATTGTAACAGGTCTTGGTAGATTCTAGTGGGCAGCCTGGGATTTGTCTCAACTAACTTGTCAGTTTAAAATACAGCTGGCAGTGCATATTGGGAGCTGGAAGGCTTTTGTATGGAGTTTTGCATAAAGCATAAATGAACTTGGGAAAATAATGGATAAGCTCTGGGTGGTACCTCTGAGAGGCACAGCACAGAACTTACAGCCCGAGGGACATGGGAAGCTATGGTGGTTTTAAGCCACAGTGTGGGTCTTCATATAATGTTCACTGCACTGGGGTCCTGTAGAAGTAATGGCAGCTTCCCTAGGGGCTGAAGCCCAACATGTGGCAACCCCGCTCCTGATGTGCCCTTTCTGCTCTCAGCCATGTCCCCACCAGACTCTACTTCAAGGCTTACAAGGGGTTTCTCCAAGAGCTAGCAGCTGCCTGCCTCAGTTCCTGCATCGGGAGAATCGTCCCAGGGCCAGATTTGGGTGTCTGAAGTCCCAGTACATCACTCTAGACCTTTTTAAGCCAGAATACAGTGGTCGGACCTTGGGTGAGGTCCTCATTGTAAGTGTTCTTGGTCATTACTGTCTGTGTCCCATAGGACTTTAAAAATCCTTAGTGTGAAAATTCTCCAAAAAGCAAAGGAAATCAAAGGAGAAAAATCTAGAAACGAACAAAGGGCATCCATTGAGCCATCTGGTGAATAGATAGTGCTAAGTCCCTCTTCACACACAGTTCATCTGTATGAAGATGCTGCTCAGCAGTTAGTTGTTACCACTATGTCAGAAGAATTCAGCACCTACATCTGTTAGGTAGTGGAAGAGACCCAGGGTAATAAATGACACCTTGTCATGTTTTTCATCTACTCCTGATAAAATCTTTTAATATTCTCTGTAATATATTTCATTAAAAGATCTGTTGTTGTTTGAACAAAGCTGTAAAAAGAGAATCTACTTGTATAAATCCACTGAAATCACTGGAGTCACATGGTGAATCAGCCTCAAAGAACAGAATGTCTGCAAGTGGGTAAATACAACAAATACATGGTCCTGTGAAGTTACACCAGGCTCTCTAATTCATGCACTTCTCAGATATTTATTTAAGAAAGAAGAGGTTATAATCATTGCAAAATGTGATTGTTGGTACTGTGTTTTTCTTGATGAGTTCAACTGTAGTCATTTCATGGGATCCATATATGCCCAGATTTTGTCTCACTTTCTGCTGTCTCTCCCATTTAGTGTAAACATCTCCATTGCTGTAGTCAGACAACCATTTTGCAAGGCTGCATCTACACTAGTAAGCTTTTTCAGAAAAGTCAGGACTTTTTAAAAAAAACAAAACAAAAAACTTGTCTACACACAAGGCTTTCTTTCTATCTGAAATTGAAAGAACATGGCCTTCCTTTCAGCTGCCCTCTTCCTCTCCCAGATGAGTAAGAGCATCTTTTTCGAAAAGATTTTTTTTTTTTTTCAGAAAAAAGCATGTGTAGATGGTTCACAAGCCCTTCTATCAAAAGAGCAGTCCTCATGGCGCTGGATCTTTCAATCCCTGGCTTGCTCTTTCAAAAGAGCAGGGGCTGTGTGGACGCTCTCTATTGAAAGAGCAGATTGATCTTTCAATCTGCTTTTTTATGTGTGTTTTTTTTTCCCCAGAAGATCTCTTCTGGAAATATTTCTTTCAAAGGATCACCTGTAGTGTAGAGACAGTCCAAGTGAGCAGTTGATTTTCTTTTTTAAAAGTTGAAATAGGAACAAAAATAAGCAGAGTTTCTATTTGTATTTTTTGTTGCATTTCACAACGGTGGTCGTCTTGTTTCATTATATTAATAGAGGAGCAGGCACCAAGAAAAATTAGTTTGCGGGTTAAAATAAAACTATTTTTAAAATGAGTATTTGTTTACTGACACCTTTCACTTCCCTGCTTAATTTTCACTCTAAAAGATAAACAAGGGTGCCATATTCCCTGTAGCCTATAAATAGCTATATGGGTCTCAGAGATCTGACACACAATTTCTGTCCCTCCCTACTCTTCCTGAGATTCTGCTGGTGCTGTGATGGAACAGTGGCAATGCAGTCATTGGTTCAGTAGGGTAACATTTTCAGAAGCATCTAAGTCCCATTTTCAAATGAGGCTAAGGCAGTTTCTATGCTACCCCTCCCTTTTGGAAGGGATATTTAAATGACACAGATCAGAACTGGTTAATGAGGTGCTGATATGAATATTCAGTGCATCATTAGCACAATGGCAGCCAATTGTGCTTCAAAACTGCTGCTGTTGAAACACAAACTGGCTAGTAGATGTGATCGCTACGAAATGAACCCCAGACTTTGAAATTCCCTTACTCCCACTTTGTTTTGTGAATAAGAGAATTTCAAAGTCAGGGGTTTAGTTCAAAGCACCCACATCTACACGGCCAATTTGCATTTCAAAAGCAGCACTTTTCAAGCATGACTGGCTGCCATTATGCTACTGAGGTGCTGAATATTTGTATCAGCGCTTCATTAACAAGTTCCGATCCATGTCATTTAAATACCCCTTCTGAAAGGGAGGTGGTGTAGACATAGCCTGAGAGAGGCACCTCAGAGCTTTAGGCCTGTTGACTCTCAAATGGGACTTCAGAATTCCTAGATGGAAGTCACTTTTGAAAGTGGAATGTTAGTTCATGTAGTGTGTCTGCACTTTGAGTTGGAGGGGTGATCTGCAGCTCCAGTAGACATCCCTTCCTTCGCTTTTATTTGAACTAGGGAGCTGAAAATAACAGTGTAGCAGAAGCAGGATGAATTCCACCAAAGTATGCAGAGGACCTAGTCTGGTCAGCTAGTCTGTCTCACTGCCCCCATCACTTTAGTTGTGCATCTGTTTTCGGCATGCTGATTCCATCTGAGTACATGTATGTACCCTAGCTGGAATTTCTACCACCAGCTCCAAGTATGGATGTACCATAAAGTCACTTTGCAGCTTTTGAAAGTGTTATCCCTGGTCTGTAGATTTTCAGGGTTAGAAACAAGGTACATGTATGTGCTGTTTCCAGCAGCAAGAAGTAACATCAGACTCTGTATATCCTGTGCTGGTTTCTGACAGCAGTTTTGTCCCTGCCTTTCAACCATCCACACCATCAAATTCTGCTGTGTCCCAAATGTGTGATGTTTTCTGGAAAGGAGTTTCTAGTGACTACATTAGAGGATTGGGGGAATACTTCATAGTCAGTACTCCTACTTCCATATGTATTTCCAGGCCTCATTTCATGGAGACATTGTTCTTAGCCATGAGCTCTGTGCAGTTGATGGAAACAGGAAGTCCTCAGAGTGGAATTATCTGTAACTTGTCTAGTTTTCAGGATTTATATTTTATACTTGCTGCTTTTATGGGACTGTAGTTCACTAGATCTCTTATTTTGAATACTGTACTGAAGCACACAGAAGGCTCAGTGGAAGATTGAAATAATTTGGGCACAATTAGGGATTCTTCACTGTGCTTGTTGCTCGAGGAAGGGTTTCTAACTCATCTCATACAGGTTCTTCTGTTATTTGCTGTTCAAATGCATGATTAAGAGTTTCTGGCAGGCTGCTTCGTATATGTATTTTTTACTTGTACACTAAAGCTGCGTCTACACGTGCACGCTACTTCGAAGTAGCGGCACCAACTTCGAAATAGCGCCCGTTGCGTCTACACGCGTCGGGCGCTATTTCGAAGTTAACTTCGACGTTAGGCGGCGAGACGTCGAAGTTGCTAACCTCATGAGGAGATAGGAATAGCACCCTACTTCGACGTTCAACGTCGAAGTAGGGACCGTGTAGACGATCCACGTCCCGCAATGTCGAAATTGCTGGGTCCTCCATGGCGGCCATCAGCTGGGGGGTTGAGAGATGCTCTCTCTCCAGCCCCTGCGGGGCTCTATGGTCACGGTGGGCAGCAGCCCTTAGCCCAGGGCTTCTGGCTGCTTCTGCGGCAGCTGGGGATCTATGCTGCAGGCACAGGGTCTGCAACCAGTTGTCAGCTCTGTGGATCTTGTATTGTTTAGTGCAACTGTGTCTGGGAGGGGCCCTTTAAGGGAGCGGCTTGCTGTTGAGTCCGCCCTGTGACCCTGTCTGCAGCTGTGCCTGGCATCCCTATTTCGATGTGTGCTACTTTGACGTGTAGACGTTCCCTCGCTGCGCCTATTTCGATGTTGGGCTGAGCAACGTCGAAGTTGAACATCGACGTTGCTGGCCCTGGAGGACGTGTAGACGTTATTCATCGAAATAGACTATTTCGATGTCGCAACATCGAAATAAGCTATTTCGATGTTGGCTGCACGTGTAGACGTAGCCTAAATGTCTCTTCTGTGAACAGTATGTGGTTCTGAGAGAGTCGCTTTCTCCATCTGCAACAAAGCAAGAAAACCTTTCTATATGGTTTCCTTTTGGACTTGCATACTCTTTTTTAAGATATGCTGAGAGCGTGAGAGAAACCTTCTGTAGTTTTATAAGTATGCTCCAAAAAAGAATTAAAGCCCCTTTAAATCTGATGCATATGAGCCCACTGATGCCTCATGGAAAACTTTGGAGAAACATCATTTAGTGATCCTTTGGCTTATATATCATGCAATATATTTACTGTAGTTCTCTCTGCACTTATTTATTGAGTCATTTACATAAAAACAGTCTTCATTTTTCAGAGGTCATGTGATCTTCTGGAAGTCATAATTCCCTATTCATTAAATCACAGTTGCTATGGAAATAAATATAATGTCATAAACAGCACTAAACAGAGTAGAAAGTCAGACCCATGAAATTGTCCCACACCCTCAAAAAAGTCTAATAATAGATCACTTCCTCTGCCATAAAGGGAAACCAATCCATTTTTCAATGAATTTTTATTCACAGTTGTGTGTTATCTCTTTTGCTGTTGTGCTGAAAGTTCCCAATGAGGGATTAGGCAACTGTTTTGCTGTACTCTGCCCCCAAAAAGCTTGCAATTGCAATGTTCCTATTGATTTAATTGAGAGCAGGATCTGGTCCTTGGAGGATTTCCAAAAATAGGGCCTAATTTGGCAAAAGAAGCCACGCTCTTACTGTGATATAGGCAGGTTGGAAACTGTTCTGTGTATAAAATCTTATTTCATAGAACTTCTGTATGTGGGTGCAGCGATCCTTTTATTTGAGTTGCTGTAGACTGTTACAGAGAAGACACATCTATGCATTATGCTTGCACATCAATACTTTGAGTCCTGTTTTTCCGTAATCTAAAATGGGTAATTTTAGACTAGAAGTGTAGATTGTTAGCAATGGTGGGAATTTTCTATAAGCATTCTGTAGTGTAGACTAAGCCTTCAAATAGGTGCCGATTACACCTGCTGTTGATACAGTGGCAAAATAATTTCCATTATAATTCCCACCTGCCACCATCCTCCTTTTTGAGAAGCTGAGAGCAGCTCTGGCATTGTTGAGGAGCTCTCTTTCAGAGGCTGAACATTATGGCTACATCTACATGGGCAGCTTCTGTCGACAGAGAAACTCCAACAAAACTTCTGTCGACAGATCATACCTACACACAAAAGGAGCTCAAAAGAGCAATGTGCTCTGTTGATAGAGAGCAGCCAAACTGCCTATCCCTCTTTCGACAGGTTGGTTAACTGGAAGCTCTGCAAATGGGACTGCCTGGGGAACTGGAACCCCTGTCTGTCGACAGAAGTATCTACATGGGCACTCTGTCAACAAAATGTTATACCTGATCGGGAAGAGGTATAATGTTGCAGTCCGAACAGTTGTGTAGACAAACTCTCGACAGAGCACTTTAGCTGTAGATGCTCAGCCTAGTTTAGTTGACCCACGTAGATGCGGTCTATAGGTAACAAAAAGTCAAAGATCAAAATTCTATTCCCATTGATAGTGGTGTAATTCTGAAAGTAAGAAAATGCTAGACTTTACAGTTCCAATAGCAGTAAAAGTTGGGTGTCAGACAAAATAATGTTTTATATTTCTTTTCACAGGTTAAATATATAGTGTAATACATTATTGATTTAAATATGTGGCATAAAAAGCACAGAATAGTCAAAATGACAAAACTATATCTTCAACCATAATTTTACATTTTCTAGCTCATTACAATGTTTAATTGTTTGTAACTTTTCATTGGTATAATGACTTACATTTAATCAGACAGGTGTCTGCCCTCACAATCAGACATTTTAGCAGCATACATACGGAAAGTTCAGTATGTCTGTTACTGAATAATGTCAGTAGGACCTTTTGATAACATCTGTAGCTGTTGTATTTTTAATAAGTCATCTGCAGTTAGAGATTGAGCCCAACCCAATGAAGTCAACAGGTGGCTTTCTGGTGCCTTAAATGGGCCTTGATTGGGCCCTTTCTTGGAGAGACCACATCTCCATAGAATCATAGCAAGCACACTTGAACTTTGAGCCTGAACTTGAAGTGTTTTCCATTTAATTTTGTTTTAACTTTCTGGTTCTGTTTCAAATAAGGAAGTACAAACTTTATGTGCCACTATCCTGACATTCAAAACTGTTCTTTTGGCATGGTTACAAAAATCTAATTAGCCTCTGAAGGACAAATTGTCTTTGGGGATTAAGTCAATCTAAAGCACTTTTAATAATAAATCAAGAAAAAACTGCCCTGTAGAACTTTGGAAAATAACGGAGGCTACGCAGAACTATATATCTGTTTTGGAGCTCTTAATTAATACTTGCAAATCCACAGAACAACATATAATAGTGTAGATTTTAGTCTTTGGCATATGAAAAAAATTCTAGAATAGTTCTTTTATAGCATTTAAATTTGTGTCCTGTATATGTTTGCTTTAAACATTCACTGTTTATATGTTTTATTGACTATAAGATTTCAGAGAACTAATATCTTTTTCTGTTTTGTCTCATGTAACAGTGTGGTATTTTAGCAGTTGCTATATTACTTCTTTTCATTCCTGTGACCTGACGTAGGGGTTTGTCAGCTTGTAAATAAGATGGAAGAAAACTTGGGCAAAATCAAGGCTTTCAACAGAAATGACGAACAGTTTCTGGAAGCCTTTGTCATCTTTTGTGGCTTGGGGATTCAAAATACACAGATGTACGAAGCAGTGGAGAGAGCCATGGCTAAACAGATGGTGACATTAGAGGTGAGCTCAAAAGCTAAGCAATCCTTATTTTGGCCCAAATACCACTTCCCTAATCACAACCTAAAACTACTACTATGAGTAAAGTGAGCAGAATTTGGCTCACTGCATTAACGGGCACCATACTTATTTGCTGCTTGTTTCCATATTTGCATGAATAGTATTTTATTTGTTGTTTTTTTAACTGCACTCATGAGATCCCATGGTAGACATGAACGCTGCTTTTCCTGAACACCATGTTGCATGTTTGCTACAGTCATCAACATCACTGGTTTGTCCAACTACATAGAAAGAGGAAATGGTTTGGAGGATTAAGGGTGTCTTTTTGTCTAAGGTTTGCTGTGATGATTTTGGCTCAGTTCTGCAGATAAACAAATACATGCAAAACCAGCAGGATTACTGTAGGCTTTCTGCAACTTCCTCTAACTCCATCAAAGTATGTCAAGCATGAAGGTCATCTGGTTCTAGCCTTTGAATTGTTTATGGTTACGTTTAATGACTGTGGTGTTAAAGAAAGTTCCAACACAATATGCTAAATTACTTGGAAAATGGTAACTGTAAGCCTAAAACTTAAATTTTGTTGCCTTTGGATCTGTTCAGTATGTATAAAAGTGTTCGCAAAATTTCTAAAATGTGGATTATGCACCCAGTAGTTTCTAAAGGAAACACTGCAACTCTCATGTAAACCTGTACTTAGTCACTCTAAGTAGGGCAGATGATAGCCATGCTTCCAGCTAATTTATGTGCCTTTAAACCTAAGATTAGGTGGCTTCTTTACATCTCACATTAGTGGCTCTGCTGATTTATCATTTAACAAATAAAATTTGTATAGGCTTTTCTCTCTTTGAGCCAGAGCTAGTCTCTTAAGCACACGTTTAAAGGAACCTAACGCAGTACCATTATCCCGTCTTTAATTGCACAACTAATTATATATAATCAAAATATTTGCTCCTGGACTTAAAGTCGTCTTCCAAATTTTATCCATGACAAAATTTAATATCTGAGTTATAAATCCATGCAAGAAAGGGACATATTTTCAGGAGAATGTTGTCCCATAGTTATAGCTGCGTTGTGATGTATTTGTCTTTGAAATGGCGTATGAAAGCTTTCCCAAGAGAAGGGGGGGTTGTTGTGTTTTGTGTGTGTGTGTTTTTTTTGTTTGGTTTTTTTTTTAAAAAGAGCATTCTTTGCTCATTTATAGATTTCTTGGCCTGACTATATCAAAAAGCTGTTCGGATGAGCATCCCTCTGCTCATGCAGAGCTCCGTTAAAGTCAGTGCATTGCAACATGAGAGACACAATCAGAATCTTTTTCTCTCACTTTTTTTAAAGTCAGTTGATTTTACATTGCATGCTTTCATTTGTACTTAGGTTTCTGCATTCCTTATCCCACAGGTCCTCTCTTACCACGCTTCAGCCACTGAGGACGAAACAAGGGAGCTGCAGGTAACAGCGGTAATTGCATTTTTCTGTTTTAAAAATATTTTCATTCCACAAAACGTTTTATATTTCAAGTCGTCATGTGCTTTGGGAGGAAGACAAATATTGAAATACTAGCATTTCTACAAGACAGAAATTTTTTTTCTGTCAGCTCTACTTAAACAGTAATCCTGAGATATTGTAATTACTGTATTCCCCTGGTTTGCTCATTGTGTACCTCTGTAGTTAACATCCACTGCCTCATGAGCAACTGCATCTAGTAGGTCAAGGTATGTTTCATGCTCACTCTCCTCCAGTTCTGGGGCCTGTTGCTGATGCCTATTGTTTGTCCTATTGAAGTTCTCAGTCACATATTCTTTGTTATAAAATTGAAGCTTGTTATTGTTAGATATACTTCTAACTTATCTAAGGCTATCCATCTCTCTCTTTTCCCTTCCTGTCTCTTCTCTGTCTGATAGAGTACTCAGTTCTTTGATACCTGTTGTACTTTGCCTCCTAAGGACTAGAACTTTGGCCATACTTCCATGGACCACTTTTCCCCATCAGAGACACCAACCAGGAGAATGGGCCTCTTCATTCTAGTGGCTTCCATTCAGGCCTTGCCTCTTGATCACTGATTGTGCTGCTGACCTCTGTTGGGTTCGTAGTCTGAAAACAGAATACCAACTGCAGGCACAACTGTTAAAGCAGCTCCTTTGTGTACTGTCTTTTCTTCTTGCAGCTTTTAGTTTTCATTGAAGCCACACTTCTCCATCTTCCTTCATTTCCTATAGCCTCTGCTGCGCTCTGCATTCTCTCAAATTGCTTTAACTTTCCTGAAGGTCAGTTTCATCTTTTTTCAGTTTCTTTCTTCATGACTTTCCTCTCCTTTATTTTGTCTGCCAGTCATGCCTCTCCATCCTTCCTCCAGATCAATTAATACTTAAAGATGGGTATTCCATATGTTCTGTTCATCTGTTGTGCATGTTCCCCTCCGGACTAATTCCGATCCTTCATTTGCCAGTCTTGATAGTTCATCAGTGTTGGCAAAGAGCTTTGAGAACCTCAGATGGAAAGTGATATAAAAGTGTAGAATGTTGTTATTGTTACGGCAAATGGTATTTCCTACTTTAGAATGTTGCTTCATTTCTTGGACCTTCCTAGTGTCAAGGATCTGCTACAAGAGCTCCCATGCTGTACTGTTTGCTTCTCAGTCAACTTAATTCTATGCACTGTATTGTGCTCCCATTTCTGCTACTGCCTTGGTTCTGGCTTGCTTTATCACTCAGCACCTAACTTCTACACAGGTCAAACCTTTTTTCGAAATCACCCCATTGCTAGGTCTCCTTTTTCCGACCAACAATAAGCTTGAGGTCAATGCTGATACCTGAAATCAAGAGTTCTAAAACAAAAGGCAAATTTTGCTAAATGTATAAATGCTTTCTAGATTTGTTTGTTAAACAACGTCAGGGACAAATTTGGCCTTCAGACTGAGGCCTACAGGTTCCATTGACTTCAGTGAGAGCTTGTTTTTTCCACTTTCTTTGAGCTTGGCAGTTATCACAGGATCATAGAACTGGAAGGACCCTTGAGAGGTCACCAAGTCCAGTCCCCTGTACTCATGGGAGGACCAAGCAATCTCTGACAGGTATCTGTTCTTAAATCTCCAGTGATGGAGATTCCACAACCTCCTGAGGCAATTTATTCCAGTGCTTGGTTACCTTGACAGTTGGGCGGTTTTTCCTGATGTCCACATCAGCGCTCTGCTAATCAGCTGGGCAGCACCTGAATCTCTCCTGGGTGGCCAGCCAAGCGCTCAACTTACAGGGAACACTGGTCCAAACTAAACTTCTCTTGCTGCAATTTAAGCCCATTGTTTCTTGTCCTATCATCATAGGTGAAGAAGAATTTTTTTGTTTAAATTCCTCTTCCTTATAGTAACCTTCTAGGTATTTGAACTCTGTTATCACGTCTCCTCTAAGTTCTCTCTTTTCTAGACTAAACAAACCCAATTCTGTAAGTCTTCCCTCACAGCTCATGTTTTGGAGATCTTTAATCGTTTTGTTGCTCTTCTCTGGATTCTTCCCAGTTTGTACATATCTTTCCTAAACTGTGGCACCCAGAACTGGACACGATACTTCAGATGAGGCCTAATCAGCGCAGAGTAGAGTGAAAGAATTATTTCCTGTGACTTGCTTACTGCACTCTTGTTAATACATCCCAGAATGATGGGTGGGGTGAGGGGTTTGTAACAGTTTTACACTGTTGATTTGTATTAAGTTTTTGGTCCACTATGACCCCCTATATCCCCTTCTAAAGTACTCCTGCCTAGAGAGCCATTTCCCATTCTGTATGTGTGCAACCAGTTGTTCCTTTCTAAGTGGGGCACTTTGCATTTGTCCTTAATGAATTTCACCCTGTTTATCTCAGACCATTTCTCCCGTTTGTTCATAGTCTATCTCTGCACTTAAAGAATGCAAAATAATAACATGTGAGATGTTTAACAAGCTGCACCACAACAGAGATATTCTGGGTAGGCTGTCAGAGGCTGGATTCCTCCCAGCCCATCTGATGATTATCTGAGAATTCAGAAACCACTAGTGAACATTTTTTGCTCTTTAGAAATTGTAGGACCATGAACAGCCTGTTCCACTTTCCTACCACAGAGAGCAATATACTTTCAGTCTTGCTACTCTTTTTGAAACAGATCATTATTGTCAGAGAGCTTCCTTCAAGTGAATAGAAGATTAAAGTGCACATGATTGTTGTAGATGACATTCAAAAGAAAACTTTTGTGTTCTGGTTTTATATTCCATCATTCAGCGTTTGAATAACATTCTAAAGAATCTCTCTCTTCATTGCGTGTAACATCTTCTTGGAGGAGCTGTTATTTTTAAGAAAGAACCGTCACCAAATCAATAGATTTTTCTGCAGGCTGCAATTCAGAATATGAGCACTACTGAGTGTGTCAATGTTTGTTTGCTTATGTTTTGTACAAAAGAGGAAGAGTTTTTTCTGTTTTTATAAACCCAAGCTCTGATACCTCTGCCATATGTTTAAAAATACAATCGAACCAACGCACCCAAAAGTGTTAGCAGCCTCTCCAAAACCACAAATGGGGGTGGGGGGGAACCTTAAGACACACTAACCACAGACTCCAACCTAGAGAGTATTCATCTTCCTTCTCCAAAACCCTGGAAATGTGATCAGATTTTTTTAGCATGTGCTCGGGGTCCGCAGGCTGGTGCTAGTGTGAGCAAGGAGGAGGATTGACTGCAGAATACCACGTTCCTGATAGAAAAGTCTCTACCAGCAGCTTTCCCCGCTTTTATTTTTTAAAGCTGGCCCGGGGGAGGGGATTTCTATGCCTGTGCTAGTGAATGTACCACTGGGAGCCTCACTCAGAGCAGTGTGGTTTGACACCAAAGCTGATCCACCAAACATTTTAGATCTTTAGGCAGGGGACTGGATTTAGATGACTTCTGAGGTCCCTTCTGGCCATATGGTTCTATGATCTAAACTGGCACTGGCCTAAGAAAGGGGAGAAATTATGGGAATGTTTTTTTCCTTCAAATTTTGAAACTGGATCAAAGTTCAAAACATTCTGACCAGTTCTGTAGCTAGTTGAAAAATGGGAAATACACATTATAAATAATGTCTCATCTTTTCTCATTTATTGTTTGAATTTCAATATCTCAGGTTGTGACTTGTACTGGTCAGTGGCAGGATAATAAGTTTCAAAGGTATGTCTGCACTGCAGCTGGAAGAGAGCATTCCCTCCTGGATAGACTCACAAGAGTGGGAGTCGAGCTAGCATACTAGTAATTGTAGGGTGGATGTTGTGGCTCTGTAACGGGGTCCACCCGCTCATTAGCACCCCTTTGTGGTCAAGGGTATTGCATAAAGTCTTGTTTGGTTGCCCTCAAGGTTCTGAGGGTGGGATGTGACTAGCCCTGTCCAGGGTTCTATCTGTTTCTGTATTAGGTCTGTGGCCTGTCTTTGGCCATAGGGCCTGGGTCTTGCCCAGATCTAGGTTCAGCTCACACTCAGAGCTGTCTGTAGTGCTGCTGGTCTCCTAGCCCAGAAGCTTCTTTTATATGGGCCTGCTGGGTCTGACTGGCTGCCACAGAGAGAGCTTACTCTATCCTTCTGGGAGGACCTCTCTTCTTCTCCTCTCTCTAGGATGGGGTGCGGCCAGGCCCCCTAGTGTGCTGTAAGGCATGAGGGCTTAGTCCACCCTATCACAGGCTCCATCAGAGACTCAGACTGGCCACCTGAGCACATGCTTATGGAGTTGGGTGCCCCACATAGTAAGGTTGCCCATTAGCTAAACGGACTGCCACTCCCTGCCCTAGCAGCCTTTTCTGAGTTGATTTAGAGGCAGCCCCAGGTTGTATGCATTGCAGCAGTCTAATCTCAAGGTGACAATGGTCTGGATCCTGGTAGTGAGATTCACAACCAAAAGAAATGGTCTCAGTGTTTTGGCCAACTGTGTAGGACAAGGGTGCCATTTCAGGAGGGGTGGGGGCAGAGTGGGGCAGCCATGTATCCTGGAACACTGTTTGCTCTTCTTCCCACTCCCTTGATTATCAGGGAGTGAGGGGAAAGTACCCTGCTTGAATGCATTCCTCCCACTTCTGGCCAGTGAGGGGAGGGGATGGAGGAGTAATTCATGCAAGCTTTGTACTTTCCCTTCATTCCCTGATAGTCAAGGGAATGGGAGGAAGAGCAAACAGTGTACCAGTATGCTTGGTTGCTGCTCCCTCCTGAAATAGTGCCTTTGGTGTATGGGCAAAGAAGCCCTCCCTGTCACTGCAGTTACATGATTTCTAGCAGCAGCTGGGGATCCAGTAATGCCCCAGATCTTTAACCTGAGTAACAAAGGGTGGGCTGAGGAGATCCATTAAAGGGCCAGGTCAGATTCTTGCCCTGCCTTGAATTGCACTGCCCCATTTCTATCTTAATACCATCTGGAGGCATAGTAAACCCAGCAATATGAGTCTGTCTCAGTTGATTTAAGGACATGGAATGAGGCATGTGGCAGCATTTGGGTCAGATGAAATTGAGACACAGAGCTGGGTGTCATCACAGCATAGTAAAAACATTGTAGCCCAAGCCTAGCACTGATTCTTCCAGTGACAGAGTATTCATGCTCAACAAGAGGGAGCACAAGGAAAGAGCCCTATAAAACACCACAGGAGGAAATCATTGACTTAGAAGAAGTTGCCCAAAATACCTTTCAAGACTTCTCAGAGAGGAATGAAACCATGAAAGAATGACCCACCTCTGCTCTCTCTGTGGTTTGCAAATGAACATAATACAAATTGCTACTGTGCATCTAAAATAAAAGCTAGAACAATTGCCAGGTGGATGTTTTCATTTAAACTTATTGTAGCCCCCCAAATGCCCATTCAGTAATTTTCAAACAGTGGACAATGTAGTATTACAGTCTATTATGCAATATGATGCATTGGTAGAATTTTTATTCCTAAAACCAGGGTAAGAAGCTGATCTTGCTCACCCTTTACAAATCTGTAGTCAACAAACCCCATGTCTGATATATACTCATGAAAGCATTTTTCTTTGTTTACATTTTTAGCAACAGACTCAAAGACTCAAAAGTGGCAAAAACTGAGCTGTCATCATGTTTATCATATTTTTCTGAAGCCATCTGGTGTTTCTGTATATGCAGCTGCTTTAGGAGGGTTGGAGGTCAAATAACTCTAGACACCAAATGGGCCATTTTAGGTTGGTTGGAAATCAGTGCTCTAGGCCCAGTTTTAACTTAAATATAGGGTAAAGGTTTGTTCCTAAATCTGAGCTTACGTTTCGCATTAGGAATGTGTATTTCTGTCTATGGCTAGAAAAAAATCAGCTGTTTCTTCTTTTAACTTTTTAACTTGTTTAAGTTCATCTATGCATGTGCAGGTATAAGTCTATCCCATTTTAGGATTGTGCTTACACCCATGCTTGAATGCAGTCCTGAATAGGGTTACTTCCCTGAAGCAGAGTACAAGTAGTCACAGGAAGACATACATTTCTGAACCCATTGGCGTGATATTAGCACACTGGAGTTATGGGTGAGAGGGGGCTCAGCCCCCAAAATGTGAGCAATGGTGTCACTACCTGGTGGCCCAGCAGCAGGACAAGCAAGAGTCATCCCCGGAGCCCAGTAGCAAACAGCGAGGTCTGCAGGCGCTGGTATGAGCTGTGGGCAGAGATCTTCCTGAGTGTGTCCAGTGCTCAGAAGGCCACTCCCCATTCCTGTTATGGTACTGGTGAGCCATCCCATCCCTTCCAGCAGAGCTGGGGTTGGTGCTAGGAAGGGTGAGAGTAGCGAGTGAGACAACAGGAGGAGAGGTGAGGGGGAAGGGGCTATGGAGGAGAGAAGCCAGATCCAGCTTTGGCCACTGGAACTTCTACAGAACTCCCCGTGCTCCCAGCCCTTCCCTCCACCCACAGCCCCTCCAAATAATCCACCAAAGCCTGACCTGACCCTCAACCCTCTCCCACCCCCAAATAAACCCAGATTCCACAAACCACATTTTCCTTTCACAGCCCTGCCCATCTCTCCTTCCCACAACGCAAACCCTCATCTCCCCAAATACACGCATCCATCACACAACACCCCCAAGAGGCCCACCTTCATTGCCCAAAGCCCCACATATCCTGCCCCACCATTGCTTATCCCCGATAAATCCAGCTCTTCAAACCTCCCCTACTTCCCTGTCCCCAGAACACTTCTCTCCCACCAGCCTCCCCTTTCGTTCCTGCCCCGTCATTCTACGGCTCCTGCCTTCCCCCGATCTCAGCAATTCTGCTGCCCCAGCACCCAAGTCTACGTACTGTACAAATCACCTCAAATGTCACCAGCTCTTGGCTGCATCCATCCTTCAGATGCTCTAGTCACTTATGACTCTCTCCAGGAACTCCTCACGGGGCCCTCACCCCTTTAGTCCTGGTAGCAACCACCCAGCTTCAGTGTGGGACTGGTGTCCGTTTTCCACCTCTCCTTGGGGTCGGCAGACATCCAAATGTCCTCCTGCATTTGGAAGTGCTCACCACAAGAGCTATTGCTGGCCCACGGAGCCAGGCCCTGTCAGGGTGAGTGCAGGCTCTATACACCCTGTGATATTTTCCAGGGATATCCAGGGTTGTGTGACACCTTGGTGTGAAAGAGACCTGCCTGTACCTTCCCTGGATCAGTTTCCTGACAACCCCAGCTTCAGGCAGCACAAGGGCGCTCTTCTCAGCCCTGTGGCCTTTGTTCTCTCTCTGCAGGCAAACAGGAAGCGCATACCAAGCCTTGAACCCTCTGAGTGCCCTTGTGGTATGCCACACCTCAGTTCCACTGAACACATATGTCGACACTCCTGAAAAACAATACACCCCAGCTTGTTAGGATTCCTTTAAATCCTTACTTCACTTAACATGCAGCACTTAAGTATTTTTGAAGTGAAAACAGGAACAAGTTTGTAATCAACAAACAGAGATTCAAGTGATGGAAAGTAAGAGTATTGGAAACAAATGGTAATTATATAAAACAAAATCATAGTAGGCTTTTGAGAGCCTAAACTTAACTCCTACTGGGTAGTTTACCCCCATTCCTTTTCCTAGTATTTTCAGCCACAATGTGTTTTGTTCCTCTTTCGTAAGATCAAGTCTGCTGGTGGCTTGTCCTCACAGACTGAATGAATACTGGAGAGTTCTCTGCACCCCAGGTATAATTCCAAAAGTTCGTTAAGTTTCCCCTAAGCAATTTCTTGTTCATTCCTAAAATCCCCACAATCTGTCAATTAGCATTTTGTTCGGACTGTAAATGGGTAGCCTTAGGACTCATCTAGTTCTCAGTTTGCCCACGACCAGCCAGAGAGAGAAACATCTCTTCTCTCCATCCTCCCTGACAGGAATAGGTGGGTTACCGTTTGGTGACCTGCATTAACACACAGACCTAGAGAACATAATTCATAGTGTCTATCCATGGTTTCTCACGTACTTTCCCTACATGCATCTCACTGTGATACAGGCTTTCAATAGAGACTACATGGCATTCTTTGGCAGACTGGTATGTAAGTATCAGGCCCAGGGAATCTCTGTAACCGTCATGTACTCTTGTGCCCTCTGCGAGTTGGCATCAAAAAAGTCCTTGAGCCATACCCTCATCAGGGCCTCTTCTCCACACTGGGCAAAGATAGTGACCCATACTACACACTGGAGAGCAGAATGTGACAGTTTCACTCAGCTCCCCTCAAAGAATACTTTCACCAGCTGCCTATGATTGGAGTCCCTAGTTGAAGCCTCTGGGCATGATCAAAATACATACAGCAAGCAACAGTAATTACAGGCCAGCTCATTTCACCACAGTTATGCAGAGTTAACAATAGCTTCTCGTCCTTCCTTCCCAATGCTATACTGGTTTGTAATTTTGCTGAGGTGGCAAAAGTGAACATTCTGGATGAAAGAAGTGGTGGTTTGGGAGGGAGGTTACTACTACATTCAGAAGGTACAGTGCATGTCACTGAGCCAGGCTAGGAACAATAGTGAAAATGGCTTTCAAGCAGCATAGAGGAAAAGGAGCTCTGGTGTGTCTGGGAACTAAAGGAGAAAGAATTGAGCAACCATTGTGTTGGATGTATAGCTGGGAAGCTGTGATTTCCGTCTCTCAGCTGGGGAGAAGCTTGTTGCTCTTTTTCCCACATGGGCATCAAAGGCAGGACATCAATGCATAGAAAGAGATAAATTATAGAAGAGGTCAGAATGCAGGCATGAGAAAATGTCCTGCCACGTTCTTGCTGTGTACATCCTTTTACCTCAGGAAAGAGCTGGTTGCAAAAGCCGTGTGTTGCCGTTACTTTGCATAGCTAGGGAGCAAGTTGATACACAGCTAAAAGGACGGTGATGATGTAGTAAGTCAAGTCGTAAGTAAAATCCTGTGTGTGCCACTCCTCCCTCTCCCTGCCCAAGACAGGCTCTTATCTTCTGTGGTTTATGTGCCTCAGGACAGTTGAAACCTCTCACTGGAGTGGATGTTAATTTATTGGGGGAAAAGATCAGAATCTCCCATACTGAGAATTACACTGATCACAGAACTACCCGCTTTAACTGTTTTGAATGAGGTGTAATGAATGTTGTGATGTTTTTATTCTCAACATTTTAGGTTGGAAAGGTTGGTGCTTCAAGGAGGACAAAATAAAACACTCCTAGTTCACTACTAAATCATGGTGTTGACCCTGGGAAACAATGCAAAAAGCTGTAGCATTTGGAGTTACCTCTTAGATGGCCATTCGGTATTCCACGTAGTTGTATTACTTCCTATGGAGAATATTGGCAAAATGGTCCCTTCATCTAGTAAGGCCCAAATGTGGGTGAACTCAAAATGAGACGCAAGACTTTCAAAGAAAGAGGCTTAAAGCAATATAGGATTCTTTCTTACATGCCAGTTTCCGTAACTTCGGTTTCATGATTCTCCATATCTGATGTAAGTAATACAGGGCAAGGAAAGTGAGAAGAAAGGAAATGGTAGCTATTGAAGGAGGTTGTCATTTTTACCAAGAGAGAGCTGAGCAGCATGATCAGAAGTAGTACTACTAGTGTTAATAGAAAAATACCTGGACTTATACCCGGACTTCAGTAAGGACAAAGGCGAAAAATAAAACACAACTCTCCTTTTTATCGGTACAGTCTTGATTTAATAAAAACAAAAAAAAACAACTCATCAATAGATACAGGGTTGAAACACTGCAAGGGAATTGCACTGGAAAATCCTGCCATTTTTATTTGATATAAAGAACTGGTAGGAGCTTTTGGATCATAGTGTCAGACTTCATTCATCTTGATATTTATTTCTAATGCTCTTAATATAAAGACCCTGAAGATGCTGCAAAGTGGCTTCTATAATGAATTTCACACCTGTATAATGAAAATGTGACACATGGGCTGTGTCTACGCTAGCCGAAAACTTTGAAATGGCCATGCAAATGGCCATTTTGAAGTTTACTAATGAAGGGCTGAAATACATATTCAGCGCCTCATTAGCATGCGGGCGGCCGCGGCACTTCAAAATTGACGCATGTTGTCCAGATGGGGCTCCTTTTCTAAAGGATCCCGGCTACTTTGAAGTCCCCTTATTCCTATGAGCAGATGGGAATGAGGGGACTTCAGAGTAGCCAGGGTCCTTTCAAAAAGGAGCCCCGTCTGGACGAGCTGCGCGGCGGCAAGCCGCATCAATTTCGAAGTGCCATGGCCGCCTGCATGCTAATGAGGTGCTGAATATGTATTTCAGCGCTTCATTAGTAAACTTCAAAATGGCCATTCGCATGGCCATTTCGAAGTTTTCGGCTAGTGTAGACATAGCCATGGAGACATTGGAATAGGTAGTGCTACATGTAGTGCTTGATTTTGAAGGTTGTGCAGGGTGGAGCTGAAATTTTCCATGCCCAAGGCTTGACTCTGATGTGTTTTAAAAGCATTTCAGATGGGCAGTTTCAGCCATTTCTGAGAATGAGGTTAGAGGAAAACACGTAGTGTGAGCCTCTTTAAAGCAAGCTCCAGCTATTTCTTTGTTAGGTATGGTGCTTCCATAGTTTAGAGCAGGAGCTCAAAATCTATCAAGTCCTATGATCAGAAAAGTGCTTTTTGCTGTCTCTAATGCAGAAGTCTCAGAACATTACCATATGCACCTTTTTCAGTAGCACACATTAGAAGGTAGTAGTAAAATCTGCTTTAAAATCAATGACGTGATATTGCCCTGGGTAATTTTAGATGACAGGAGGATGGTCCATGTAATTCTTTTCGGATCATGGATAAATTACATTAATTCTAAGACCCATACAAGATTAACATTGAACAGTGAACAGGACAGATAAGGGAACATGGTCACCAGCTCTGAATTTCATGTACTTTAGCACAATACTACTATTCTTCTATTGCATGGAGATTTGATTATTCAAGACTTTCTAATTGCTGCTAATGAGTTTGTTCTCTTTTATTTTCCCCCAGGCAGCTGTGGTGCCATCAGCACAGTCTCTGAAGCTAATGGACTTCTGCTTCAGTGACTTTGAGCTTTCTGATACTGAGACAACACTGTGCTCAATTCGAATGTTCATGGATCTCAACCTCGTGCAAAATTTCCAAATGAAACATGAGGTATGGAAGATATAGAATGCTATTTACACATGAAGGAAGCATCAGGCAACTTCATTTCAAGTGTGTGTGTGTGTGAGAGAGAGAGAGAGAGAGAGAGAGAGAGAGAGAGAGAAACTAATTTGGTAGTCTGAGTAGCTGGGGCGATTGATGTGAGCTACAGAGCCTTTTAACTAGATCAGTTCATAGACTCTCTATGATTACTAGAATTTAAAATTAGACAAGACCATTAGATCATCTAATATGACTAATATAGACTCGAGAAATTCATCCAGTTCCTCTGGATTGAGCCCAATTACTTGTGCCTGATTAATGTGTATCTGCCAGTTCGGAGTGAGTGTGTACCAGGGTGAAAGTGAGAACAGAAGTCTTTCCCACCACACATAATGAGTTGGTTTCAATCCAGTTCCTAATGTAGAGGTGCCCACATCATAAAAAAGCCTCACCACAACTGGCAGCCATATTGAAACCCTCACCAGAATCACCAAGGCATTAGTGGACATGGAAGTTGAGTTATCTTTTTCCCAGAAGCCCTGGTCTCAGCACAGTCATATTAACAGGCTAGCAGCTTACATTGCTCTTGCCTTTTGCTCATTGCTCTTCTTGGCCTATGGATAATATTAATTTTCCGTTGCTGTCAATGTGACATCTTTTGCCGGAGCACTCAAATTCCCTTATACAAAGTGATATCAAGATCCTTAGCTGCCATAAATCAGCAGAGCTCTGTTTAAGTGTATAAATTTAGTCCAATTTACACCATGTGGCAGTCTGGCCTTTATACCTTTTGCTTTCATGAAACAACTGGAGAGTCTTTTTCTTTCCTTCTGTAAAATACCTAGCTGTGATTTGCATAAATAATAAACAACATGCTAAGCACTGAAAAGCCTTTATATCATTCTAACATGCTTTACAAGGTCCATCTGTCTCTTCTTATGTTCTGGTCCCATCTTGTGTGAGGCAAGAACCCATGTTCACTTTCCAATCCACTTTTCCAAACACTCTTTGCAGTCCCTCTAATTCAGAATGGAACAGCTACTGGTGACCATACAAATACCATGGAAAAAATTCTTCATTTGGCTAAATCATCTTAACTCCAAAGTCTGGATCTATACTAGTGTACCTGGGACCATAACTGAGTTGTTAGTTTATGTCGTGGACTGGTAACTTTACAGAATACAAGTGTTCCCATAATAAATTTTAAAAAGCTACAATTGCCTAGGTCAGGGGTGTCCAGTGTGTTTACCACACACCATAGGACCACAGCTGTGGCCCGCCCGCAGCTCTTGAGCCACATGCAGCTCTTGGAGCCTTTAAATACAGCTCCTCTTGAGAGCTGCAAGCAGGGAGTGCCATCCACTTGATCTAGGTATGTGCCCCACCATTTGGTGGGAGAAGCATGTGGTGGCCCCAGAGAGTTACTGGCACTGAATTGGAACGGGAGGCTGGGGGTCCCTGGCTCTGGGGGAGGGAATTTTTGGGAGGGGGGTTAGGAATGCCTGTCTCTGGGGGGAGCCTGGCGGGGGAGGGCGAGGGGCTGGGAGTGCCTGGCTCTATGAAGTTTTATATAATGTAATGTGGTGAATACAGAAAGATGACAACCACGAGTGTGGCAATCTTTGAATTCCTGTTGGACACCACTGCTCTAGGTTTAGAAAGTCAGGAAGTTAAGCTAAGAGACTGCAGATTATCCTTATCTGTATTTTTGCATAAAGGTGTGTCCAGGTTAATCTTTACTGAAGACAAGTAACAAGGAAACTCTTTCCACATTAAATCTATAATAATTAGCATTTATTACATTTGTGAGCATGAAAGGAGTAAAGTAGTGTATTTTGCATTTAGCTGATTGATGTTGTTTGTTAAAGGTTCTCTGCAGGTGGATTTTGAGTGTGAAGAAAAATTATCGAAAAAATGTAGCATATCACAATTGGAGACATGCCTTTAACACAGCCCAGTGTATGTTTGCTGCTTTAAAAACGGGTAAACTGCAGGTATGTTTGACTGCTTTCACCCCTAACAGTCTTTTTTTTAAACTAAGTATTGTAACAGTTGCACAGACCTATGTCAGTGTGGGACTGAAGTCAGTGCATCTTCTCTGAAGACTTTGGAACCTGGCCTTTGAATCGGAGAACTGTAGGACTGGAAGGAACCTTGAGAGGTCATCTAATCCAGCCCTTGTGCTGAGGAAGAATCAAGTATTCCTAGACCATCATTAACAGGCGTTTGTCAAATTTGTTCTTTAAAACCTCCAATGTCAGGGATGCCACAAATGCACTTGGAAGCCTGCAACAGAAGTTGTCTACAATCATAGTTATAAGCTTTTCCTAATATCACCCCAAAATCTCCCTTGCTGCAGATTCAGATGATTACGTCTTATCCCAGCATCAGTGGACAGTTGATCACCCTTCTCTTTATATTGCCTTAACATATTTGAAGACTTGTATCTTGTCCCCACGTACTATTCTTTTCTCAAGACTAAGCATGCCTAGTGATTTTTTTTTTACCTTTCCTAATATAGACTTTAAAAACTGACCACCTATTTGTTGCTGTCTTCTGGACTCTCTCCAGTTTGTCTATATCAATGGTTTCTAACCTTCTTATGGACAAGATCACTGTGGAAATTTAAGAGCAACCCAGAATCTACCTTGCCTCTTCTCTGGGGCCCTGCTCTTTCCCCAAATCCTGGCTCCCCTCACTCCACCACCCTGTTGCTTGCTCCCCGCCACCCTCACTAAGTTTTTACTGGGATGGGATGGGGGTTGGGGTTCAGGAGGTGATGGAGTGCAGGAGGGTGGGTGTGGTTGCTGGCTCCGTGAGGAGGTCAGGGCTGGGGCAGGAGTGCACAAGGGGGTCTTGCTCTGGGAGGGGCTGGGGGATGCGGTGTGGGCTCCTACTGGATGCTTATTGCCCACAGCTCCAGGTTGGGGGTGCAACAAGTCTGAGGCAGGTTCTCTGCCTGCTCTGGCCCTGACCCCACACTAGAGTCCTGCATGGATGCAAACGTCTACCCACAGATAGGCAGGAGTTGTTACATGCAGAGCAGCAGGGCTCTCCTCCAAGTGCAGTGCCACTGTTACTTCCTGTGATAATTAAACTACTATCCCTTTATTGGCCAAATGATCAATGGAATATTTGACCTGACTCTATTGCCTGATCAGTCCAAACTTCAAAGATACTTATGTGATGAAGCTTTTGACCGAAAATAAGACCATTTCTCAGCTGATGTAAAGTGGTATAGCTACATTGAGGCAGTGTGATCTAATGGGTAAGACACTCAGGAGACAAGGTTCAGTTCTCAGCATTGTGAGTGGTTTGCTGGGTGACCTTGGGAACTAATTTCCCCGCACTGTGCCTCGGTTTCCCCATTTATTAAAAAAGGGGGGGATAATGATAGTGATCTCCTTTTGTGAAGTACTTTGAGATCTACAAGTAAAAGGAGCTATACAACAACTAGGTATTATTGTTATGTTTTACACCAGAGGAGGATCCTGGCCTGTTGTTTTTAATACACCAACTTCTTCAGTGAAGATTTAATGCCTATGAGGAAACTAATTGTCCTATTAGGACTATAGTCACATAAATATATCAGTGTTCTGGAAGACAAGAAAAGAGACATGATGTGTTTAGTATTAAATCTGTACTGCAAAGCTAACAGACATCTTGTATTTCCTGTTACAGAACAAGCTTACTGACCTAGAAATACTTGCTTTGCTGATAGCAGCGCTGAGCCACGATTTGGATCACAGAGGGGTGAATAACTCTTACATACAGAGGTAAGCAGATCTGTTAGAAGGGAAATGATAAGCACCAATGTGTTTTCTTCTTTCACAAAAACAAATAAAAACCCAGATAATTAGACAGAGTAGAATCTTGCTAATGTGCACTAATGACTGGGAGAGTCCTGGGCATGGAGTTTGCAAATGAATAAATTTGATAACGTTAGGGTAAATCTACCATGGCTACGTAATGTTACCTCATCAACTACCCTTGTTTCTCATGAGCTCATTGAATGCTGGATTGTTTAATCTAACTGATTTAAGACTTCTTAAACATGAAATTTTGATCAAAACAGAAGCTATGTGAGAAGTTACAGAAAATAATAAGCTGGCTATTCACTAGTATGTAGGAAGTTTAAGTGAATGAACTCAACATAGGATTTTACATATATCACTTCTTAATACACTGAAGTCTGAGTAATTTCTCAGGTCTATTGATCCACACTCAAGTACTGGGGCTCAGAACTGTTCCAAGTGTGACGTGTGAGAGAGGCATGCAAAAAAAAAAAAAAAAAAAAAAAAAAAAAACCTGAAAAGCTGAACTGGTATCAGTCCTTTGGCCCACAAATAGGGAATCTCATAGCTCACAGACAAACAGTGATTGGAACCAGCTAGCTATATTTTGCCTTTATTTATTTTAAAATAAATTTCCTGGAAAACATCTGGAGATGCGTCATCTGTTCTTCAAAAATGTCCTGGGAAAAAGTCATAGACAGCAAAATCTAACATTCACACAGGCCACAAAGCAGAGTCAATTACAACTTCACATTTTTTCACCAACAACAGTTTCAAGGATTTTGTTTTTTAAATTCCTCAGTCTAGTAGAAACCAAATTAAAAGATTTTGCCAGTGATGAACGCATTTTTTTTTAAAGTTGGAGGACGGGGAGTGACAAGATACTTTTCTTGGTCAATAGGTTTTTTTAAAAAGGAGGGAGGGGTGATTGTCTGCCAAGCACATACTACAGGAAATAGACTTGGTTTCAGGATCTCTTGGCAGATAGACAATTTTCTTTCCACACGTGTGTGTAAAAGAAGTCAAGAGCAATGTGAGAAGGTTGTATAATCAAATCACTGTATTCAGAAAGAGCTGGTGTCCTTTGGCCTGGTTTGGGATCCTAACAGAAATGCCATGCATTGGTCATGCTGGGAACTTGAATTTGTTCCCACCACTAATATATTCCTTCCCAGAATAGCAGGGGCTGTGAGTGCTGAGGGGGCAACACTCTTGTACCCAGTTTGGGACCATAGCTGGCAATATAAGTTGTATCTTTTGTTAGATATGTGTGTGTCTGATCAGGATGAATTCATGGCCCCACTGAAGTCAATGGGGGTTTTGCCAGTGACTTCACTGGAGGCAGAATTGCACCCTTGGCTGCCATCCTAAATATGTGTGGAAGGACACACACACACACACACACACACACACACACACACACACACACACACACACACACACACACACACACACACACACACACACACACACACACACACACACACACACACACACACACACACACACACACACACACACACACACTTTGACCAATAACCCTGTGCACCGGTCTCCTGAGTGGCACAATCCTGGAATTCCAGTTCCTCATATGAGTAAATCTTCCTCATGCAAGTAGCCCAATAGGAGTGTGCATTTTAAGTAAGGGTTACTCACATGGGTAAGGAGTTGCAGAATCACAGGTGACTACAGTTCATGATGGAGAGTCAGCCTGAAACAAGCTTCAGAGGGAATCCTGATTAGTCCTTAGCTGAAGGTGTCCAGGCAGAGATGTGTAGGCCTAAAAAAGGGAGATTTTCAAGGCACAATTACAACATCATAGAATCATAGGATTGGAAGAGACCTCAGGAGGTCATCAAGTCCAATCCTCTGCTCAAAACAGGACCATTCCCAACTAAATCATCCCAGTCAGGGCTTTTGTCAAGCTGGGACCTAAAAACCTCTACAGATGGAGATTCCACCACCTCTCTAAGCAGCCTATTCCTAAGTTTTACCACCTTTCTGGTGAAATAGTTTTTCCTAATATCCAACCCAGACCTCTCCCACTGCAACTTGAGACTATTGTTCCTCATTCCGCCATCTGTCATCACTGAATGTAGCCTCTCTCTGTCATCCCCCTTCAGGTAGTTGAAGGCTGCTATTAAATCCCCCCCCACTCTTCTCTTCTGTAGACTAAATAAACCTAAATCCTACCACCTCTCCTTATAAGTCATGTGCTCCAGCCCCCTAAACATTTTTTGTTGCCCTCCACTGGACTTTCTCCAATGTGTCCACATCCTTTTTGTAATGGCCCCAGAACTGGATACAGTATTCCAGATGTGGCCTCACCAGTGCTGAATAAAGAGGCGTAATCGCTTCCCTAGATCTGCTGGCAATACTCCTACTAATGCAGCCCAATATGCCATTAGCCTTCCTGGCTACAGGGACACAAAGAACGCCATTATGCAATGGGAAAGAAGAAATTTTCAGAGAAGTTTCCATGTTTATGCAAAACTAAAGAAGCACAATAAGCTCAATGTCCTATAATACAATACAGGGTTGAGCTTCGCATCCATGCAGTTAATTTCATGCTGTTTGTTCTACCAATGATATAAAAAGGGTAGCACAACTCAGATGCCATTTTTCATTAGATGTTTTGTTGATCTCAGAAGAAATAATGCTAGCTCAGTAATGTGTTCATTATAAATCAAGGCATTTATTTTGGCATAGAATGAGTAAGATTATTGCGGTTCATAGGGTCACAAGCAAAGAAGGGTATGGCTAGCATTGACTCCTATAGGATCTGATCCAAAGCCTCCTGAATTCATACAAGCTTTTTCATTGACTTTAGTTGGCATTTGATTGAGCCACTATTGCCATTTGCTGTTTGCAAGCTCAGTAATTGCAGACAAGCAGCCTCCCTAAATAGACTATTGAAGAAGTTACCTGACAGGTAGTATATAAAAAAAATTCTCCTCTTTTGAAGTGTTCAAGCTCAGCACCGTTTCTCATTGACTCGTTCACTTTTAGATGCTTGCTGCTTCCAGAAGTCTCTTATTTTCTCATTACTTGTATGTTAGTGGCCTCTACAGGCACCAGTTTAAACCACAACCTGAACTTTAGAGCTGTCAGTGTTTTGAAACAGCAGATGTGTTGTTTCTAATGTTTTTGCTGCCTCATCCATCTCTCTAAGTGCATTTTCTGTTTGACCAGTCACGTGGAAGAGGGGAAAAAGAGAACAGGGAATAAAGTGGCAGGGGCAAAAGGATAAGTTATGTTGGATGCTGCAGCCGGGCACATACTCGCTGATGGGGCAGTGGGGCAGTTGTCCCTGGGCCCAGCATTTCAGAAGAGCCTGGAGCTCCAGCCACTGCCACTGCTACTTTGGCAATGGTGATGGCCGTTGCTCCAGGCCCCTTTGAAGTGCTGCAGCTGTGCTCTTCCGGCTGTGTGCAGCTGTGAGGGAGTTGGTGTGGGGAGGGGGCGGGGGCCACGAGATGGTGGTCTGGGCAGTGCTGTTGTGGGCCCTATACATCCCTTCTGGGGTGCAGAGCTGGGGCCCACAACAGCTGTTGGCACTGCTAGCTGAGGGATGGGTGTCTTTAAACTGCTCTCTCATTTTCTCCATGTGATGTTTGTACTCCTCAGAAGCGAACATCCACTGGCTCAGCTCTATTGCCATTCAATCATGGAGCACCACCATTTTGATCAATGCCTGATGATCCTGAATAGTCCGGTAAATGCCTTGTTTTTGTGTGTGCACTGTAGGAAGCCCCAGCCTATTTCACTTATATTTTTAGTTTCTGGATAGATTCCCAGTAATTATACATTCTTAAATGATCTTCATTCCTTTTTGGGTAAAGAAGGCAAATGCAGAGTCCCACGTCTGAGTCACCAAACCCTTCCAAATGTTTCCTGATAAGGGAAGCTTTGCTACTCTTGTTTGAGTACCTGCTTCCTTGGACCCAATAAAACAAGAAGCTTTGTTGCTGTTCCTGTGACCTCTAATGAACCCTTGTTTGGATTGGCAGCACTGCTTGCCTTGTAAGGTACATCCCTGCATGCTCACAACAGTTCTGAAAAATAAATTAAGTACCTTTTAGCTACAGATGCATCTTAACCAAACCCACAAGCCAAACGCTGACATTCAGAAGTGAGCACAAACATATCTGAAATAAATAAATAAATATATGCATAAAATGACCACATTCTTAATCTACTGCTACATTATTAATTCTTTTGCAGACACTACTCAACACATACAATCATTTTAAAATAGCACATTTATACTAGTCATTCAATATCAGAGGCTTGGTAATGTTGGGCTACCTAACGGGACAAGTGATTCACCTTGATTCACCTGACAAAAGCTAGGAAACGCTGTAGATGTGATCTCATATCATCCCTAATATGCTTTAGTGTGTGTCATGGCAATGATTTATTTTTGATGCTTTTTGGTAAGTGAATGAGTCTTGTAAGTTGTTTACGATATGTTAGGTAATTTGGAAAGTTCCTAAGCAGTATATAGGTTGCATCTTTCTGGCTTGGCATCTTTCAGGGCCTGACCCCAACTGGAGAGGACCCCCACCAGCTGCTGGCTCCGTTTTAGGCCCCCCCCCATATCCAGGTTCCCTCCTGCCAACCTCCAGTCCTGGTGGCCACCTTACTGCCGGCCCTGGCAGGGCCGTCACTACCCCCAGCAGGGCTGTCACCAGCCCCTATGGCACTAATGTTGGCCCCAGCCACCAGGCCAGGGTGCTGGACACAGACACTGCCCTGCAGACACTGGCTCCAGCCCCAGCTGGGCTGCCAGACATGGCCCTGGCTGCATCCCCAGCCAGGCTGCCTGATGTAGCTCCGGACCTGGCCAGGCTGCCATACACAGCTCTGGTTCTGGCCTCAGCCAGGCTGCCAGGCCTGTCCCCAGCTCTGGCTCTACCTGGGTTGCTAGGCACAGCCCCAGACCCAGATGCTGACCTCCAGCCCCCACAACAGAAGTCCCTCAGGGCTCCCCATGCACAAGGCTGCTGCCCCCTCTTGCCCCCCCACCCCACACTGGCTGCCAACCCAGCAGGACTGCCACCTGCTGGCCCTCTTCCCACTAGGCTCCTGGTTCAGACCTCTCTGGCCCAGGAATATCCATGGTCCAGCCCAGAGATTCCCAGTTTTGGGAGTTGCAACCTGTATTTGTATGTTACCGTCTCTGTACTGGAGTTAAAAAGCAGCAGCTCTGGAAAATGAACATTTTGGGATGAAATAAGGACTTGGAAATGTTGTTGCTTTCTGATTGCACTTTTTCTTGTATATACCCTGATAAAATACTATAGTGTTTTAATATACAGTCATTTACTATAGTGCTGCTACAGAGCACAGGGCTATTATTCAAGAATACTGAATTTATGTTTTTATTGGGCGCATGAGAATACAAGGGAAAGGAGAGTAGGGAGAAACCTTCGGTTACAAGGAGACAATTCCCAGGGATTTAGGAGGGGATGTAGTAATCGGCTGACATATTCCAAGTTTTATTGTTAACACTGTTCTTTTGTTTTTTGTTTTGCTTTGTTTTGGAAAGGGAAACCAGATTCTCAGCAACCTTTCCATTGACGAGTACAAGGCCACACTGAAAATGATAAAACAAGCTATTCTTGCCACTGACTTAGCACTGTACTTTAAGTAAGTTAGAGGGATGTCTGGCTGAACAGCTGCTGGCAGATGTTTGGATTGTGTCAGACTGATTATGAATCTTGTGTTTACTGGCTTTAAGGAGAAGAGGAGAGTTTTTTGAACTTCTCCGAAAGAATCAATTTAACTGGGAAGACCCTCTGCAGAAGGAGCTATTTCTGTAAGTAAACTGCAGATATTTAACAACAAAGTATCAGGTTTTCCACTCCATACTGCTGTCACTTTCAGTAATGCTAATGTAAATCGGTTTAATTCAGGCTTGTTCAAGTTGACGCAAATCAGGTGTCTAGGTTAATGGACATCTGGGTCTGAATATTTTTAAGAGAGCTGCAGGGGTTGGTTAATGAATTATTTCTTGTGGTCTCCCTCCTGAAACAGTCAGCAGAATTGCTAGCAACTGTTGGTGATGACAGGGATACTTATAATGTGGCACCTGCTCACTAGCACTTCTATTATTCCTAGAGGGTGCAGGACTCCTGACAGAAAGCAGTGTTGTTCTTCTGCTGTATGTATGTTGTCAGAAGGCAATGAAGTGTCACAGCTGAAAGATGCAGGGAGCACTGCCTCTTTCATAGGAAGTGAATTTGCTTCAAAATGAAAGGGATGTAAGGCTAGAGACACGTGGGATAGAGAACAGCCATGCCAGCAGTACTGTCATACTTCCTATGCTACCTCATCTAATTTAGAAGGCACTGCCTCGCTGGGCAGACTTGTTCAGTTAACATCCATGCCTATGGCTCATTGAGTCATTGGCCTTCATCTTCAAATAGCCAGCAAAGGTGTTCACTGTTGTCAGTGATGGCAGCCATTTTTCCAATGTGGCACCTGTCCGTCTGCAAACAGACAGACAGAGGCCAACAATCTTTGTACATGGGTCTTTCCTGTAGTAATAGATTTGATCTCAACCAGTGTGATCCAGATTTGCTCAGGTCAGATGATCCAGGCATGGTATCTCATAACCATTTTTCAGTCATCTAGTCTCCCATTAAAGGGTACTTTTATCACCTTACTGCAATTTCATCCGTTACCCTGGCTTTGATTTTATCTGATGTTGGGTACCATATTTATTAGCTTCTAAACTGAATGGTTACGTGAGTTTCCTCTTACAACAAACCATGATTTTTTTGTTTTGTTTTTACAGAGCAATGCTAATGACTGCCTGTGATTTGTCAGCAATAACAAAGCCATGGCCAATTCAACAACGGGTACAGATTAATTTAGACTTTCTCAAGGTTTTTGTCCTTCATAATGTCTGCTGCCTGTGCCTGTCTTACCTGTCACTTTGCAAAGACATTGTTGGAAGGCACAGCCTTTGGGCGCAACCCGCAGAAGCCAGATGACCTTTGTTTATATTTGTATTTATCATTAATTTGATTTATGAATGTCTGGCTCCACGCTCCTCCCAGTTTGGTTGTGCTGTTGTTGTAAATGCACATGCAAATACAAGGGCATTTTTGTGCTCTGCGTGCGTGCACATGCACGTTTCCTGCTTAACACACTTTAAAGAGGACTGATTTTAAAAGGGTGTATGGTCAACCCTGTCCAAAAGCTAGCAATCAGGCTTGTCAAATTGGACACTCATCAAGTGAAGTGCCCAAAATCACCAGCCGTTTTTGAAAATTGTAGTTTAAATATTTGCTTGTTATTTTCATACTTCAATTTACCTATCAGTAAATTAATCCTTGTCTCAGTGGATTGCTGGGAGTTGAACTTTTAACATATAAAGAGCAAATTTTGGAAGAGGATCTGTACAAGTGCAATTTGTGTATAATATCTTAAGTCTCTCAAACATACTGAATCTGATTTGGCCATAGTTTCTAACCCATGCAACTCTGCTCAGGTCAGTGGAATCAGACAGGTGAAAGGCTTGTACTAACGTGCTTGCTTTTTTCAGAACTGATGTGCAACAAAGGCCAGTTTCAGAGGTAGCTGTGTTAGTCTGTTTCAGCAAAACAATGAGTCATCCTACAGTATCTTAAAGACTAACAAATTAGGGCATGTAACACTCGCATCTTAAAATAACTCTCCCCTCTTTGCATGTACAGTAAAAGCTCTGTTATCCGATACCCCGAGGAGCTGGGGGTGCTGGATAATCAAAGGTGCCAGATATCAGAGTGGGCCCCATTGCCATTAGTCAGGTGGTCCCAGCTGGTCAGCCAGTCCCATGGCAGCTGGCTCCAGCCTTGTAAATGGCCCTACAGCATGTCAGTTAACCCAGCGTGCTGCTTATCCAGATGCTGGATTAACCGAGCTTTTACTGTATATGTAAAATCCCTGCCCTATTGAAACTTCCACTTCATGCATTTGACAGAGTGAGCTGCAGCCCACAAAGTGCTAGTTGTTTCCTATGTCCTCATGTGTAATGAAATCTTAGTGCTAAATAGTTTGAAGTATCTAGTCTGGTTTGTTTACTGCTAAAAATGTTTCATCTGACATTGCCCTATTTGACTGAGACGGCTTAGTGGGCCTACCTCAATATTAGAGATTTTGCATGTAGGCTCATTTAAACCAGCTGGGACTTCACATAGGCATACAGAATTTTTTTCAAGATCAGAACTGTCTTCTTCCTTTTTCATTCAGAGCGGACACCCAGCCATAACGCTTTGTTTTAACTCTAGGCCGGTACTCACCAACCCGTATCGCCTCGTGGCACACTTCAGCATTCTTTATAATTTCATGGCACATCCAATATACATATAACCCAGTCCCCCTCCCCTCCTCCAGAGCCAGGCACTCCCTGCCCTCTAACTCAATGCTGGAGATTCACCAGAGCCGCTGCCACCATACACTTCTACCACCAATCAGTGGGGCACGTGCACATAGCAGGAGACAGCACTCCTAGCACATGGCTGAGTGCTGCTCTGCAGCACACCGGTTGCAGAGCACTGCCTGAGGCCTTTAAAACTAATGACCAGCATGTGACATTTCTTACAGATAGCAGAACTTGTTGCTACAGAATTTTTTGACCAAGGAGATAAAGAGAGAAAGGAGCTCAACATCGAACCAATTGTAAGTAGGAAAGCCATGTTTGAAAGCACCTCCTTCAGTATAATTACTGCCAGCAAGACACCCCCTCTGCCTTTTTTTAAATGTTGTTGTTTGGTGGGGACTATCAGAATGCACAACAAGCTCTTCCCCAATCATTCTGACACCTGGGCTATGGCTACACTACAGAGATCTTTTGAAAGATCTCTACCGAAAGAACTTCTTTTGAGACAGTGCATCCACACACAACAAAGCGATCAAAAGAGTGATCCGCTCTTTTGAAAAGAGTTTCCACACAGCCCCTGCTCTTTCAAAAGAACAGGCCAGGGATCGAAAAAAATCAGGCCCCACAAGGACTGCTCTTTCAGGGGGAAAAAAGGGCCTGTGGAGCATCTACACGTTTTCTTTCGAAAGAAGCTTTCTAAAGCGGGTGATCTTCCTGAACCAGGAAAGGAAGAGTACTTTAGAAAGAAGTGCCACATTCTTTTGATTTGCTTTCAAAACGCTTTTTGTGTGTAGATGCTCCGTGGGATCTTTCGAAAGAACTTGTTAGTATAGACACAGCCCTGATCACTAGTTTACTTCTGTTGTTCCCAAACATCTGGAACTGACCTTCCAGACAGTATTGCAAGGAACCTGATTTCCTCCGAAGTAGATGAATGCGCTTTTAAACTATAAAGGAATGGAATTCTTAAAGTAGTGCAAATATCAATCTCACCCTCTTCAAGTGGGCTTCAACATCCATAGATGATCTGTGCTGTGCCAGTCCAGGAAAAAGACACAGAAGTTGTTCATGCAGCCAAGTCATCTGCTTGATAACATATCATGCTGCTAGACTTCTGTGCTTACTAAGGTGTTACTACATAGTTCCAGACTGACTCTTGGATTTTTTTAAAAAACTTATTTTAATATATAGAGCTGAGTCACCATTTGAGCTTCTTGTGAAAACTGACTACTACTTTTTGTGTTTTCAGGATCTAATGAACAGAGAAAAGAAAAATAAAATTCCCAGCATGCAGGTTGGATTCATAGATGCCATTTGTTTACAGCTCTATGAGGTACTCTAATTGAGAGGGGACTCGTCCCATGGACTGTACAATTAACTAAACCAGAATAGAGCTCAGAAGCCTGCAACAAAGGCAGAGGCTGAATTCAGAGCCAAGTTTGCTGTTGTTCATTAGTTGTTTGTTCAATATTGAATCTGGCCAAAAAACTAATTCAATATTAATCATTAGCTGCTTACTTATTTGATTAAAGTGTTTTTAATAATCATTACAAAAGCAGGTGACAAGGTAGTGTGGTCTCCTGATTGCACCCGGCAAATAGGAGTTGGATCCTTGAATTCTGTTCTTGTCTTTTGCTGCCAAGTTGCCATGTGCTTTGGGAAAACCTCTCTGTGTCTCACTACACCATCCATAGATGGGCACTATCCATTTTATCTCAGAGCTGAAGTGTTGTGAGGTTTTATTAAGGGTTGTAAAATGCTTTGAAATCCTGTTCAAGTGCAAACAGTTATGTCTACTTGGATATTCACCAAGCTTCAGATTATACACACATGGTAAAACATAACCCACTGAAATGTTTTGCCTCTTAGCTAGGTACTGAATCAGATTGTTGTGTACTAAAACGTAATTAATTTCCTATCTTTGAGACTAGATGAAAATCTTCTCCGAGAGCTGCAACTTGGGGAGAAATGGGATTCTAACCCCAAAAATCTCTCAGGGGAAAAGGGACCAAGATAATTTCACACATCCATCCCTCATTATCTGTCCCTGCTTCAAAGTCACCCTGCGTGAATGCACAGTGCAGCTTGAGAGGAGGCAGAGCTGGATGCTCTCTAATGCCTCTGAAATCCACAGAACAAGTTACTGAAGATAAGAGTCTTCAGTCATGTGTGCAGCTTCCCGTTCTGTGTCTTGGAAATCCAGCATCAGGGGAATGTGATGGTAGTTATGACTGGAGACCCCAGACAGCTCCTTTCAGTGGCAGGCAGGCAGCTGTAGAGGGTAGAGTGGCTGTGCATGACAGATCTCTCTCCAGAAAATCCATTACGTTTGCAGATGCACTATGATCTGTATACACATCAGGTTCCCCAGGTTTATGGGGCTGAATATTTACCCTTTTCCAAAGGGGAAAGGCAACCCAACCACCATACAAGAATTCAAGGGAAACCTCCCAGTCCAAAATGCTAGGTCTTATGTCAACTCTCTATCAAAATATATTGGTCCAGATTTTGCCCAGCCCTTGTTGGAGGTGCAAGGGTACAGGGAGCACAAAGAATGACCTTTGTGTGCCAGTGCTTCATAACACAATTGTATTTGTTGATCACTCCTGAAACAAACAAAATTTGCTAGTGGCAAATGACTTACACAATGACCTTCGCTGCACTCACCAAGGACACGTCTTCACTATAGAGAAGATTGACGCTACCACAGTTGATCTTCCAGAGTTTGATTTAGCATGCCTGGTAGGGATGTGTTAAATCGAACTCACAGGCTGCCCCTCTCGGTGCTGGCACTCCTGCTTCTTGCATGGAGTAAGGGAAGTTGACTGGCGCATGTGCTCCTGTCAGCCTCCCTTAGTGGAGATGGCACAGAAGCACAAATTAAAATACTTCACGTAGCTGGAGTTGCATATCTTAATTTGACCTTCCCCTTTAGTGTAGAACCGGTGCAAGATACAAGGGAAGTTTGTACTCCTGCTTTTATAAGGACATTGCACATCACAGGAGCTCTGGGAAACATATGTACTTGAGAGAGACTGCCACCTTGTGCTTCCCTTGGTTCAGGGCTGTGCCTAAAATGCACAGCTGAACCACTGAAACTCATGCATTAGGAACTGAAACTCTGTAGTGGGTTGGCAGCTTCTAGGCACTTGTACAGGAATGCAGTGGCTCTAGAGAGTATCAGTCCTAGACTGGGATTTCACTGAGCAAGGCATCGTACAAACGTGTCATGGAAAAAGGAATCCTTGCCCCAAGGAGAGTCCTTTGTCCAGAGTCTCATCCTGTACTTGTTTCAGCATTATTTTCTGCAGATTCATGCTGGCAGGTGGGTCCTCTTGGCTGTCCCCTAGGGTTACGAGACAGTTTGGAATAGCTCTGTGGAGCAGAAAGAATGAGAGAACTAGGGTTTTACAGGTAAATGCCCTGGAGAAAGCTTAGGCTGGGACATATGCTTTGTTGTGTCATTCGAATTTAACAATACACCTAAGCTGCATGAAAGAGCTAAATTTGGTTTCAATCCATGCTAGATGTATTGTCTGGAGCAGGACAGGGACTCCACCTGGTTCCTTTAATGATTAACAATTAATGAAACAATAAATCATTTGCAATGTCATCTGGAAAATGCACAAGCAGCCAGTTCACTCTTCAGTGTTCTAACTGTGTAAAAATGCACAATAAGCACAATTGTAACTTTGACCTGCCCACTCATAGGCTTTGTCATCAACTTCCACTCTGTCCCTAGGAGTGCATTGCACAGGCAGCACCTAAAGTCGGATTTACTGTTTTACCAAAAATCATTCAAGTCCAAGTGAATGGGCTTGAGGCAGAAATAACTACGGCTATGTCTAGACTGCAAGCTTCTGGCAGGAGACCGGAAGTGTCTCGGCAGAAGCGTGCCATGGTGGGAGCATTCTGCCACCATCCCTGTCTTCCTTGTTCCGTGAAGGAGGAGGGATGTCTCAGCAGAAGGGGTTTTCCTCATATTTGGCCCCATCTGGACAGGCTAAAGGTCAAGAAAGCCTCTCCTGACATTGCTGGCAGCAAGAGATGTGCAGATTGGTGCGTGATTTGCAAATCTTTTGCCAACAGTTTTCAACAATCTAGATCTAGCCTAGGTGAAATTCTCTACCCTGTGTTATGCAGGACACCAGACTAGCTGATCATAATGGTCTTTCCAGACCTTAAAAAAAATCTGGGAACAGCAAAAGTGTTTTCTCATTTCACTGACTTCAGTGCTGACCTGTAACTAACTGTTGTAGTGTTTTTAAAACGTTTACACATGCTCCAAAAAATTAAATGGTATAATTTCAAGTGAACTGTGCCTAATGGGCCTGATTTTCTTCCCTGTGATGTAAATCAAGAATAATTCCATTGAAAACTGTAGGCAGCTCCTTGGTTTTACTGGTGTCCATGGAATTATACTGATTTAAACCAGGATATGGTCCCGTGAAAATATACTGTTGTAAACTACCAGGAGACAAAGGAGAATTTGGCATCACCACCTTTTATTGTTTGAATGAAAAGTTCCACAAGTAAAATCCTGATTGATTTTTATCCCCTGCTTGTTAAGTTCACCCTGTGTCTCTCATGCAGTCGGGCACCATATGTCTAGGAGTAGGCACAACCGGTGTTCCATGTAAGCTGTGCGCCTGCTCAGGAGAAACTCAAATACCTCCCAGCTGATTAGCAGAGCACCCATGTAACGGCCAACAGCTGGAACCGAATCTGGGACCTCTGGAGCTTTGTGCATGAGCCTCTATAGGTTCAGCTAAAAGCTAGCTGGGACTCAGCTAAGGATGTAGAGTAGATTTAGTCTCTCTCTCTGGAAGTAGTCTTTAGTGCCACTGTATGGAACAGTGAAGTACTTCCAGTAGTGTGTGGCTTACAACCACAGTTAGCTTTTTTTTGTTTCTGCTGGCAATGCACATTCACACATGCCTTGGCATGCACAAAAATTTATTCTGCAAATGGATGGAGAGGATCAGAGGAAACATGGGGACCACTTATAGAATCTTAGTCATGCGAGTAGTTCTACTGAATTCCAGAGGCAAACAGAAGTAAAGGTCTGTGTGTTCATCATGTACAATTGCAAATTGGGCAGAAAAAATATTCATGGATGTTTCCATTATTCATTAAAATTTAGTTTCAGTGGAAATTTCTGGACCTGGTCCTAGTATTTATCCATTCTCTTCTAACCCAAACGTTGGAGTCCAGTTCTCTCTAAAATTTGTTCTCTACTTCACTCTCATTAGTCCTTTAACTCAGTATTGCCTGGTCCACACTAGGAGATGAAAACTAATTGAGAGTGGCTATTAAACACAGCTCTTCTCTAGACTGTTCTCAATCAGCTGCTGAGTACTCAGGGGTCAATGGTCCTTTTGTGGTTCTGTCAGGTCATCTCAGAGGGGTAACCCTGTTAGTCTGAGCTTCACAAACAGTCTTGCAACCCATCAGAGACTAACAAATTTATTAGGTCATGAGCTTTTGTGGGTAAGACCCTCTTACCCACGAAGGCTCATAACTAAATAAATGTTAGTCTGTAAGGTGCTACATGACTGCATATTTATCTGTTAAATTAGTAATTGCATGATCAATAAAAATGGCTGAATTTTGCTTCATTCGGAGAGGACAAATGATTAAGTTGTTTTTGGATTTGGAGTGAAAAGGAGTCTTGGTTAAAACTAGTTTTTCCCAACACAGCTTCACACTCTAGTATAAATAAGTGCTACATGTCAAAACGTATTCTAGTGCCTCCAGTGGCCACATCTTAAGGAACAGGAAGACTGTCTTATTACACATTTACTGTTCTGATTTGTTTTATTTCTTGCAGGCCCTGACACATGTATCAGAAGCCTGCTACCCTTTACTAGATGGCTGTAGAAAAAACAGGCAAAAATGGCAATCTTTAGCTGAACAACAGGAGAAGAATCTGATTAATGGAGAAAGCAATCAGCCCAAGCGGAACTGAGATTCTGATTTAGCAAATACAATTTTGAGTTTACACAGAAGATACAGTAATTTGGGGATACTATATTTTCTCTACGCCGTAGGGATCTGGTGTATTCTTTACCACTATTATATACAAAAACAAATATGTATTTTCCCCCACCGTTAAAAGCATAGCATGACCATTTTTATTTGATTGAGGTATAATGATTGTACATTTTACATTTCAGAGGTAAAGTAGAAAAAAAAGAACTGCAGAATTAATTTAGTTTGAGTTCTACACAGGAGGTACAAGTACAGTTGCTGGACTACCTTTGAAAGCCTTTTACTTTACAGATGTACATAGCTGTTTAGTGTCTCATGAGTGGCCAGTATCTTAAAGATTACGACATATGGCACTTTTCTTCATCTTTTTTTTTGTTATGTCACTGTAAGTAATAAGCAATGTTGTTCATTCTCTTGCGAGAAGCCTGGTGGCAAAAAAGAGCCTGAAGATTAAAATTCACTCTGAAAGCCTGCCCCACTGATTGTTATACAAAAATAACTCACTGAAATCAATGAGAGCCTCATTTATAGGGAAATGGAGGACTGGGCCCCAGTTGACAAAGCACAGGGACTTGAGATACAAAATGCCTTTTACAAGTGTCTCAACAAAATGGTCATACCTTTTTGAGAAGCTTTTAAAAAAATACTGTGAATTACTAGACAATCAGGGACCTAAATGAGATTTGCAGTGGAAGTGCCAAAAAATTATACAGAGACGGTGAAAGCTGCTCAGTGAATAAAATACTACAATTCATAATCTAGCTAACAGGGTGTTGGGAAGAGCTTGACTGATAACAGGGCTGGGAGAAGCAGAGAATGGATGTGAAGAGAAGTAAACTGAGCTGCCCATAATATCTTTATACTTCAGATGAGCTGACTGTCATAACCCGCTGACTAACCCAAGAGAAGGAACAACAGCACAGGAGAATGAGATTGTGAAAGCATGTGATGAGAAAGATGGCTCATTCAAGAATATGAGCTGGAAAAGGGCATGTTCATGGTGGTTGTTAGCAAGTCTGATTAAGTGCTGCTAGTCTAGCCAAACAATGACTATGACCACTTTGAAGGCTTGCTTGAAACTTCAGATGGTTTTTATAAGTTTTTTATAAGTTAAGATTAAAAACTAGAATGCTTTTATTGGAAAAAATCTTTTAGGACTTACTCTACTAGGAATAGTTTTTATATCCAGATAAAGTCTTAAAGCAATAAGTGAAAGGAAAACTGAAAGCAAAAGCAAATAAGAATACTGCAGGGACTTAATTTTAATTAAGGTATAACAAAAGCATTCAGAGACAGCAGATTTGCAGAAGATATGGAGGAATTCTCTCTTTTAAATTATCACTTTTTTAAAACTAGCAAATGCCTAATTAATAAAAAGTTCTTTTTAATCTGCCACTGAGCATGAATTCAAGGAAGTTTATGGACAAGACAAACCCAAAAGCACTAGAATAAAGGGAGCACAATTGCCATGTGTAGCCATAATCAGAAGATTAAAACTGTAGCACAGATACAACATTGACTGTGTAGAAACTCAAAGATGATGATGATGATTGTCATATTTATAACAATATTTTGTATTACATACCAGCTACAGCGATGGGCAAGCCTGCTATTTGAGTGTGCGTTCCATTTGCTTGAACCATTCAGGTTCAGGCAATTTTAGTTGGAAACTCCAAGAAATGTTCTTCCCCGTGAGATTTTCAGTACCATCTGCTTACAGTTCATCTTTAATGCTGTGAAAACAACCTGTTTTGTCATCTGTCCTGCTTCTGGTCCTATAAGGAATCAGAAGAGACAGAGGCACTCAGGAAAAAAAAAAAAAAAAAAAAAAAAAGGGAGAAATAATAATTGAAACATTTACTTAACTTTTCCAAATTTTCCAAACACTAAGTTTTATTATAGTAATATGGAAATGTAGAGGAGGTTGTTCTTATTTTTTCTGCAGGATTTCAACTAACCCAATCAATAGTAACTGATTTAACTCTGTTTTGAGATCCTCTGTGAACACCAGCACATTATTATTGCAGGTAAATTCGAAAACATTTCCTGTGAAAAAATATTTTTATAAGCTGTTCATTGCTTGCATTTCTGTCAATCTGATGTGTACTTTAACAATGAAGAATTCTTGGGGTAGTAAGATCTTCAGTATTGTGTGTCTGCTTACATAAAATGAGATCTGTGTACACACATATATATTATTTAGAGGCACATATACGGTCATTACCCTTAATACCTTGTCATTGCTCTTTAGATAAATAGCTAAGATTACCTCAGGATATGCAGTATTCCTGTATTCTCCTTTTAATTGTAGGAATTAACATACTGCAGTTACTGAAGTAAAATTATTTGCTTATCAGACAATTTTATTTGTGCGTGTGGATAAAATATTTGTTGCTTTATTCTTGTAATGTGATTGAGAGCAAAACTCATTTGGGAATGGCAGAGCAAATTGACCATAATATTATTGTTAGTGATACAGCATTAATAATAGGAGCCCAACTATTGTGTGTCTTGTTTGCTGTAATCTATGTGTGTGCACACAGATTTCTCATGGCTTGATTTGTATTTTTAAATCATGCAAAAGAATGCTGGTATCCTATCTTTGGTAAGTAACACAGCCATCATTTTTTATTTCCACTGATATATACACAGTTATATAGGATTTGTATATATTTAAAGCAGTCCCACAAAACTCTCCCCCTTTAGAAGAAAACATTTATTGGAACAAATATAGAATTCTATTCTAGGTAGGTTGTCTGTCAAAATGTTGTCTTAACATACAAGTATCTGTGTTTATTCTAAAGAACACAATCTTTTAAAAGCTATTGATTTAGGGTCTTAAGTTTTATGTATTTTAGACTAATTCAGAGAATGATCAGGGCATTATATTGTGTTTCGGTCTGCCTGAAAGCCAAGTCAAGAGTTCAGTTTTTGTGGTATGGCTCTAGCATGGCTGGTTTGTGTGCAGGTAAGACATATTTTGTCTTTGGTAAACATATAGGAAAAGCGATGGTTCTCTGACAGAAATGTAACCCTCTGGTCCAATCCTCCTCTCATTGCTGTATTCCGGAATTTTGAGATCAACATCTCTGGGAGAAGGAGGGGACCCACTGTGTTCTTCATATTCTTTAAAATCAAGATACCAAGAGACCAATGCTAAAGGGAGGCAAATTTTGCCATCAGATGGGCACGCATACTCCCATTGAAAATAATGGAAAATATATGTTCACCTGCTAGGACAAAATTTAGATATTAACTGTAAAACAAAACAGGCTTCCTATTACTTCACATTTGGTAAAAGCAGCTAAGGAAAATCACGCAATAGACTCTTCATAGCTAATCATTTGTACTGTTAATTATAAATCGATAGCATGTCATCAACCAGTCCGTCTCTATCTCCAGTCTGAAGCTAAGTGGGTCAACACATATTGCTTTCAGATGGTGAGGGCGCTGACAGGCTATTTATAGTGAGTTCTTTGCTCTTTGTGAAACATTCAGTAGTGGCAGGGCTGCCTCTCTTTACAACTATGGGTTTGATTTTTTTCAGACGCCTACTTTTGCCTAGTGTACATGCAACCCAAGTGCATGCAAAAGTGAGGCTTTAGAAAATCCGACGCAATGTATTTCATTGAGGGCAGGCTCTGAGATGCTAGGTTCAGATGTGAAATCTAATCCAGATCTAAGATGCTTCCGTTTTAAGGGGCCAAGTATTCTGGTTTAGCCCATTACACAGAGAAGCCTGCAGTCAAATTGGTCAAATCTAGATCCTAAGTCTATGGGGTGCTGGACTTACTGCATTTGTGAACCAGAATCAGTGCAGAGAGTGCTGATTCATACAGATTCAGAACACATTATGATGCTGTACAGGAGTCTCTCTCAAACTCCTGATCCTGTGGGTAGAATTTTCTTCAGCTGTAAATGGGGGTTTGGCCTATGTGAGGGTTGTAGATTATGCCCCTGCACAATTAATCATGTGCTGTGTATGTTCCATAAGCACTCTTCTACTTCTAGAATCCCCTGGCCTGTAACAATCACCCTTGTAAGAGCTCTCCAGACCACAGCCTTGATTTAAAAAATGGGTCTGAGGCTGTTTGTTGGATACTCATAGAATTGAGAGCCTTCATCTGAGTCAGGTCTGGATACTAGTGACATACAGAAAATTGTGACATCCAGCTATTTCTGTGATCAGGATTGCTAGCTGAATGAAAAGAGCACAGAGAGACTTTTTTCCACAGGGATTCTATGGCAAAATTCATATGTAATCACCCTTTGTAAATGTATAGTAAGAGTCCTCGCCTTCTGCTCACTGCTGCACCATGTGTCTATTCCATGATACAGGAATGATCAAATGCCCACCTGAAGTCAATGGAATGATTCCCATTAACTTCCCTGAAAGTTAGACTGGGCCCTACACAGAGTGACAGAGTGGGCCAAATTTACATGTGTTTTTTCCTATACTTGTAGGCTATGTGTACACTAGAGGGTTTTGTCATCAAAACCCAGGCAGTGTCCAGATTCCCAAGGCATTCTGTCAACAGTAAATGGACAGAATGCAGCACTTTTGTTGACAGTTTTATCCTGCCCCCCCCCCAAGGCATAATGCCTCTGACAGAAAGCTGGTCTGGATATTGTGGGGGAACCTCCATTGACAGACAGGGCTTCCAGGACACCAGGCTGTGCTGTCTGTTGTGCTTCCAGTTAGCTGTTTTGTCAAGTGAATGGATCGCTCTTGCAATCCACTTGGCAATTTGGCCAAGGTCTGTAGAAAAATCGCTGTAATCTCGATGTAGACATAAAGAGCCTGGACCAAGTTCTTTCTCTCAGTGACACCTGCACAGTGTATAGTTTATTCAGCCAGCCTCCACTGAGTTCAATAGTACCACACAGCAAGTGTAACTGATATTAAAATTTGAACTCTGTATAAACACCTTAGACACACGCACGTGTCTGTTAAAGAATGTAGTTTGAAAGCACTGTATATAGTTTAAAAATAAATTTCTATTATAGTTAAATAAAAAGAATTGTAATAAATTACTTGCCACTGAGTGTGTCTATTTGTATTCTACCTTTTCATATATTTAAACAAATATATGGTTTCTGGGCACAGTATTTTTGTACTAGGCTAACAGGGTTACTGGGTATATTATGTTCAGCTTTTAAGTAGTATTAAAGTCTTGTTCTTGCTTCTTCAGTTTTCCATACTACACAATTTTTCAGCAGAACGCTCTTAAGGTAGTCTACAGAATTTTGTCCCAGTTACTGTATAGTTGATAAATATACATAGCTAATTAATTTTCTATGATCAGACCGCTACCCATTACTTATTCCTCATTCTATTTTGTACTTGTTTTTCATGCTTTCTAAAATAAAAAAAGGAAGGTATCATCTATGTTTTGCTGTTTTGTCACTAATTTTACTATGCATAAATTTTCAAAGCAATGTCATTTTCCTCATCCACAAGAAATTACCTCTAGTAGTTTAGGTATTATTGTAAGTATCTTTACCAGTTTATAGAACAACAAGAAGTCTTGTTTCAATTTATAAAGCTCTGATGAACCTGAAGATCCTGCTTTGGAGCATTAGGGAATTTTTGCCTTAATATTAGGAAAGCTTTGTCATAACTGAAAACCAGTGGCATACTATTTCTTCTCCCTCCCCAACAAAAAAACCAAACAAAGCCCTAGAAAGGGGGGGGGAGCTGTAATTTCCCACTACAGAGCACTCCAAATACAACTGATTTTTTTAAAAAAGAAAGGTAGGCAAATATAACTGCTATAAAGAGTGCTGTGTCCATAAAATTAGCCCCCAAAGGGCAAGTCATATAGAAGAGATTAGAAGAGTCTAATCTGGTGAGTTTTTCTTAAAAGCAGCCCTGTGGCCACTTTGAGACTGAACACACTTATTAGGTCATAAGCTTTTGTGAGCCAAACCCACTTCCTCGGACGAAAAAATGTACTCATAAAAGCTCATGACCTAATAAATGTGTTAGTCTCTGAGGTGCCACAGGACTGCTTGTTTTTGGAAAGCTATAACCTACTATGTTATATGCCTCAGACAATTTTTTTGAAAAAGGTAAATACATTTTGATCTGACAGCATAATCATAAAAGTTACAGCTTGTGCAGACTGCTGACCTTGGGTGCTCAGTCAGGCCAACAGGCCTCTCAGCACTGATTATTCTTTGCCTTGTTAGGTTTTGAGCAGCAGCAGCAGCTTTTCTGGCACTAGATGGCTGACCTCTTGGGTGAGTGCACATGCAAGCAGCAGGCACTTTATAACAGAGTAATAACGTGCTAGATTTTCTGAGCCTCTTATCAGGAGCTGCATGCAAGGTTTACGCTGTCAGTTTCTTAAACTAATCCCCTTTTGCATGGGCACTTTAAAACCACCTAATCAGGCACGCACATAGCTAACTATCTTTGGACAATGCACAGCCATGTTAGGATATGTTTATACTGCAAAGAAACATCCAAAGCAGTCCCATGTTGGCTGATTTGGGCCACAGGCTCCAGGGCTGTTTAACTGAGGAGGGAGGGTCCCAGGCCTCAAGTGTCTACAGCCCTGTAGCCTGAGCCCAATGAGTCTCAGCTGGCACAGGTGAGCCTCAGGTGCTGAACAGCAGTGTACCTTTGGGAACATCATAGTCATTACTATGTGACACACTGTAGCTGTGCAGAACTTCCCAGTGATAGTGGGAATCCCAGTTAGAAGAAACACCTTTAAATATCAGCAGCATGACTCAGCAGTTGAGCAGTTCTGGCTCTGCCCAGTAGAGTTCACTGCTTTATACACAGCAGTTCATTAAAATCTCTGCATGCTTTAATAACCTTTATATCAGTTTAGTGCTCCATATTAATTTTCTGACATGGCTGATTCAAGCTATTTAAAGCTGTTACCTCGCTCTAGTAATCATTTAACAAGAGTTAACACGATGGATCCAACATTCAAAAGCCCTCAGTGTTGCCTTAACTCTGTTCCCACTAACTTCAGTTGTCTTTTACCACTGATTTCAGTGGGAGCAGAGTTAAATTAACACTGAATTCTTTTCAAAACACAACCCCATGGCTATACCAGCACATACAACTTAAGCGGCTGTACCAATATGTGTACACAAAAAAACCTGAGGAAAACTTCATCCCATATAATGGCCCCTTATATTGCTGAGCATAATGGATGTTTGTGACAGATATATATGCTTATCATTTGTCTTAGCATCTACCTTACTTCCTGGTATGTCACACCATAAATGCATGTGGTCCAGTAACTTGTGGGGGGAATTGAATTAGTACAATCCTCATTCCTTTCTTCTTAAACACTGGAGTTGCTATCAGCTCTGTAGAGTATTAAAAATCAAAAGCTGGAAATGAGGCCCAAATATGTATATATTAAAAGAATTACCCAGCATTGCTTGGGTCAGCAATGCCCCCATACAAACTGGGGAGTGGGTGATCTTCAGGCTTCCCCTCCCTAAGGGAGACTGGGGAGGGAAGCTTGGGTGGGGCTAGAGATGAGTTCAGTATGCAGGGGGCCCCAGGGACAGACAACTACCACAACCCTCTCTCACTGCAGCCGCTCGGGGCCAGGGGAGACGTGCCTCTCCAGAGGTGCTACAGCTCCAGCAGGCACAGGCAGGGGAGGGGTGCATGTTCCCCAGGTGGGACAGGCCCACGTTCATCTGTCCCCTGAGCTCCCCAGCCAGAGTGAGAAATTCAGCAAAATGTGCACTTTCCCCTGGCTTCCTAATGAAGGGCATCAGCGAGCAATGTTCCTGGACAAATTGGGGATGTAAGGGGATCTTCAGCCCTTCCCTCATCCATGCTCCTTAAATGGACTGCCTGGAGCTGTGTCTACATTTGCATGCCTTTTGAAAGAGGAGTGCAAATGAAGGAAACTGAAAATGTTATTTTGTTTCAGGAAAAAGGGTTCTTTTGAACATGGGGTTTATTTTCAAAAGAACCCTATCTACACTGCTTCTTTCTTTCACAAGCTCTTTTGAAATGAGAATATGCCAGTGAGGCACTACATATATAAATCAGTGCTTCATTTGCATTTTTGATTTCCTTCACTTGCATGCCTCTTTCGAAAGTGGAATGCAAGTATAGATGGCTCAGGTGATGGGAGGCATGGGGCTGGAGAAGTCACAGCTAGAGCGGGTGCCCTCTTTCCCCCTGTTCACCTGCCTGGTGATTGCCTCTTTTCCATATGGTTTTGTGAGAAGTAATACGATTCCAGGAACATCATATTTTCCTGGCATACCCAAACCCTTTCATTGGTTTAAGTTATGATAAGAGGCAACTTCATACCAAATTTGGTGGTCCTAACTCTTACTGTTAAAGAGAGGTTCAGACAGACTCAAACGTTCAGTAGATATGTTGCACTTTTACCAGCAGATGGCTCCCTACTTCACAAAATAAGACGCCCCCATTGCTCAGGTCCTTATCTCAATTAATTTTTGTTCTAAGCACATCCCGTTCTCCTGGCACAATCCAACCCTTACTTTCCTTTGAGATATGCTAAGAGGAAGCCATACACTGCATTTGGTGGTCCTAGCTCATAGGCTATGGTTACACTACAGCAATCTGTTGATCAAAGTCACTGTCAAAAGAGATTTCCCAACAAAATTCCTGTTGCCAGTGCAGCCACACACAAAAGCTAAGGGGAAGAGCTCTCTGCTCTGTTGACAGAGGGCGGGACTGCCTGTCTGCTTTCTTGACAAAACAGGCACCTGGAAGCACAGCAGACTGGGCTGCCCATTGTTCTGGATGTCCTGTCTGTCAAGAAAAGCCCCACACCAGAGAGTCCACATGGCTTTTTTGTTGACAGAATCTGGCTGACAGCGCTGTTATGCCTCATGGAAGAGAGGCAGAACACTGTGGGTGAACATGCTAAGGTTTATTGACAAACTTAAGAAAACGCATTTTTGTTGACAAAACTCACTAGTGCAACCATAGCCTTACTGTTTAGGAAAAGTTCTTGAACAGAGAGCTGCACAAACTCTTAAATATACAGTAGATTTTTCTAGAGCTAGTTACAATTTTTTATGTTGAAAGTTTTTCCATTAAAATATGATTTTGTTGAAACCAAAGTTTTACATTGGGGAAATATAAAAGTTGGACCCCGACCCCCCCCCCCCCCAAAGATGCCACCGCTGCAGAAGGGAACTAACAACCAGCAGGAAAGAATGCAGCTACCTATTTATAAGCCACACACAGGAATAACTGCCATGTAGAAGATAATTTACAACAGTGGTTCCCTAACTTTATGGCATCACACTCCCCCTTATGATTTTTCAGACACCCTCACGCCCTGCCCCCAACCGCTTCTTTGCTATCATCCAACCCCCCTTTTAACAAAAACTTAAATTTGTACTTTAAAATAAAAACAACCTTGATATAAAAATGTTATTTAAAATTAAAACTAAGTACAAATAGTTTTTCTTGGTCCCTTGCGGGTGCCTGGTGCAGCCCCAGTTGGCCAGCTGCCCACCTGTCAGAGCTGCCTGCCTGAGCTGACCAAGCCCCATGCTGCTGGGGCCACCTGCCTGAGCCCCTCCCCTCCCCCAAAGCCAGGCACCACCAGCCTCCCACTCTTACCCCATTCCCCTCTCCTGAACCAGGCACCCCCAGCCCCCACCATCTAACCACCTGCTCCTACTCCTTACCCAACCAACACTCACTCACCTTTGCAGGAGGCAGCTAGCTCCATGTGGGTCTTTGCTGGCTGCCTGCTTTTTATAGCTGCTATGCCGGGCTGCCCACGTAAAATGGCAGGGGCTGAAAGCTGGTGCAAAGACCAGCTCGTTCTTGGGATGAAGCAAATGATGGGGGTGAGGCTGGGTTTTCTCATGCCCCCCCCCCTCCCCCCAGAATTTCTTCATGCTCTCCAGCCTGGGAAACCATGATTTACAAAATCTTTCTGAAGGTAAGGGGACTGTTGGCCCCTTACTAAAACTCTGTGGGGGTTTTTGGTTGGTTAGCTCCCAGTATCAAAAGGGAGGGGAAGAATCTTTGAGAAAGAAGGATCCTGAGACTGAGGATAGGAAAAGGCTAGCCCCCCATGTTAGCCTGATTGCCAGGGCAGGCAGCAGTGTCTGACCTGCCACAGAGCCAGGCTCTGAGGCAGCGGCTTAGGACCTAAGCGGAACAGACTGTGACCTGTTCTGACCTGCCTGAGACAGTTGTTTGTGAGGGCTCTGAGTCATAGAGCAAAGTAATGTGTTTTCTTCTCCCATTTTTCCTCATTTCTCTTTGTTTTAAACAGATTGTTTTTCAGTAAACTATCTTCTTTTAACTACATGTAATCATCAGTGGGCCAGGGAAGCATTCAATGTGAAGAGAGGGCACCCTAGTCCCTGCCCAAGGACACCACAACAGCTATGTTTTGATCCCTCAGGAATCATAGTCCCAGCCTTGGAGTTATGACTACTCTGCCAGGCAGGAGAGTGGAAGGGGAGCCCTCAAGGCCAGGGAGGCCCCTGGGTAAGCAAAGTGGAAGTGGGGACTCAGATCCTCTCTCTGGCCCATTTCACCAGTGTATTGTAGAAACAGAAAAGTTCCCCTCAACAGCTGGACCATTTCCCCACCTACATCTAGCACCACAGCCTGAAAACTGTGGAAATTCCACTCAATAACAAGAAGAAAATAGGTCATACACTGTCAATGCAAAAGACCCATACATTTGTCAAACACATCCCTCCTTAGCTCTTGCAATGCAAGCTTGCTCCTGCCAACTCCAGATAGTGCCCAGTTCTACAGTCCTTATGAACGCTATTGCTGATGGGGAGAAAAGGGGGAAGATGGCAGGATATTCAGTTTAGTCTGTTGGTGGGGAGAGGGATGTGGGTGTTCAATACTCAAATTACTTGACTGTATTGCCAAGACATACAATAGACGACAAGTTACTTTCTTTAGCCACAGGTAATATGGAATTGTTAACCTAACTGCTAACTTGCTATCAGTAGAGCGTTCCCATGAAATCTTAATCCTTAAGTGTATAATCGAGTTTTTTATGGGTAATGGATGGATACTCCTCCTTTTATCTATAACTAGTAATGTGCAACCTTGAAACATTTTTACTGAACTTCAACAAACGTCCAAGTACACTACCCTACAGATGGAATATTTGGCTAGGTTAAATTTTATGAACCTTTAAAAATATATGTAAGATTTCACTATCACAGCTAGGTAATGAAAAGGATAGCATATCTTCTCAGAATAGACAAACAGATAAGATAGTCCTGTTGGAACACTAATTTACTTCATTGGGACACTACATATTCGGGCTATAGGCTCCTGCCACTATATGATGTTGCACAGGAGAACCCGTTTTAAACCTGCTAAGTTTGGGAGTGTTGGTGCCTGGCTCAATCAGGTGTCCCAGGGTTCTCAGCTTTTAAGACTTCTAGATATCCCCCCAGCAAACTTTCACTTTGAACTTTTGAAACTAACCCTTTTTATTTATTTTTTCAAAATGAGTTGGGGGGAATGTCCCTTCTGTGTGAAAAGTCAATGTTCCTTTTTAGTTCCAAAGTGGTACAATTTTTTTAAATTGAGAATCCCCAGGGAAGGTAAACACCATATTCTTCTTCCAGTGTTTACTCATGCCCATACAACATTGTGTGTCTGTGCTTGCCACATGCAGGAGTGCCAGAAGTTTCCCTCTCAGCATTATCCATAAGGTAGCGGCTCTGTAGACCCCCACCCCCCGAGTGGCACCCTCATGACATGGTATAAAGGAGGGCTGTGCACTCCCCCAACCCTCAGTTTCCTCTTGCTGCCAGTGACAGTGCAATGGAACGTTCGCTGCTCTAGTGTTACTTATGCTTCATTCAGAATTTGTGAAGTTGCTGTAAATAGTTGAGCGTTGGTACCTTAGCAGTTGGTACCTGTGTGAATTCCATCTGGGACTTAGCTGGGGGACAGGGCGCGCTCCAGTCCCCAGGCTTTAAACCCTGTGACGACTATATGTCCTATGCCCATTAGTGACCTGCAAAGCAGTTGTCTCAGGTGCCTAGGGGAACAGTACAGAAGAGACAGAGGAGGAGCATTTCCTGTTAGATGTGCACTTGCATAGCCCACTCTGGAGAGAGTCAAATGCTGCCCAGCTGATTAGCAAAGCACCCACAGCTGTTTTTGTCCGTATGAGTGATGAACACTCTCACATACCTTGCCCATAAAAAATTATTCTGCACATGCATCCAAAAAATTCGCACATGGGTGGAAAAGATCAGTGGGAACATTGTCGACAAGTGTGAGTCCTCTAAGCTGAGAACTGAGGAGGAGCTAGAAATGAGACTTAGAGCATCCCTGATGGAGTCAGCACTTGCTCTAGCACCAGAGAAGAGGTCCAATTTGGCACCCAGCACCATTGTCAGCGTGCGATGTCCCACCAGTGCATTCTATGAGCTTGCACCCATGTCTATCTGCAGTTCTGGCCAAGAAAACCATAAAAGCTGGTAGGGATCAGTCTCCTACTCCCTGTCAGGGGAAGGACAGGGCCAGGACCAGGGCGAGGGGTGAACTAAGACCCACGTTGGGCAGCTCTTCACCCTATTCAGGAAGTCAGGACCCCTTGTTGGTTCCTGAGGTGAGCATGACCATGCCAAAAGTGTCCCTCTGTAAATTGGCCTATGATACTTCCCAGTCTCCAGTCTTGTCCCAGGACTGCTCTTAAATCATGAGGCATGGATCCCACTGGTCCCTGAGGTCACTGAAGAGGTGCTCCTCCTGTTCTAATATCTCCTCCAAATAAGAATGAGGACACTGCCATGTGCAAACTTGCTGTTCCAGCAGATCAGGGTTGCTGAAGACCAATCTTTCTAGACACAGTTCTGGAATGGATCAATGCTCTATTTTGATAGCTCAGGGCCTCAGCACTATCTAAATCAGTTACAGCAAAGACTGCCCCATGGCCAGCCCCATGGTATCCTTGGATCTCATGGGATTCACTTGTCCTTCCCAACCTGCCCAGTTGGCATTGGGAGCTTCACATAGGCCAGTGACCTCCATGGCTCATCCATCTCTGGTGACTGAAGTCTTGGAGAAGATCTCCAAGTCCACGTGGATGAAAGGGGCCGAACCACTGAACCACCAATGGGCATCATGGACCCTCAAGGACCAATCTCCTCTTCATCAACGAACGAGGCTATCACAGTGCTCCTCGTCCTGTTCCTCAGGATGACACCAAGGTGCACAAGAAACTTCTGAAAAGGTCCACTTCCAATCACGGCCAGCAGGAGGAGCAGTTGGAAGAGCAGGCAGAATCCTCTCCTCCACAGCCCCATTCCTCTTCATGACAAGCATCCTGGCTGCTCCTCTCTGGTTTATCCCGAGGCTCAGCTGTTGATTCAGCGCCTCCACTTTGATGGCCATGGCCTGTTTGAACAGCAGCCAGATACTAATTTACATGGGTTAATTTTAGTTTGAAAAACAGAAGACTGAGTGGGGACATGATCCCCTGGAAAAGATGACCATTCCTGCAGTGATGCTTACCTCCCTTCAACAGCTGATCATAGAATCATAAAAAATTACAGTGAATGAAACTACAGGAGGTCATCTAGTCCAATTCCCCTGCACAAAGCAGGGCCAACCCCACCTGAATCATTGGAGCTAGGAGGCAGGGCTTTGTTAAACCTAGCATTAAAAACCTCTAAGGATGGAGATTCTACTACCTCCTTTGATAACCAATTCCAGTGCTTCACCATCCTCCTAGTAAAATAGTTGTTCCTAATATCCAACCTAGATCCCCACCCCCACTGCAATTCGAGACCACTGCTTCTTGTTCTGCCATCTGCCACCACTGAGAACAGCCTTATTCCATCCTCTTTGGAATCACCCGTCAGTTAGTTAAAGGCTGCTATCGAACTCCCCCTCTCTCTTCTCTTCGGCAGACAAAATAATTCCAGTTCCTTCAGCCTCTTCTCATAAGGCATGTATCCCATCCCTGTAATCATTTGCACTGCCCTCCACCGGACTTGATCCAATTTGTCCACATCCTTTTGATAGTGGCAGGGGGAGGTCAAAAATTGGATGCAATACTCCAGATGTTACCTCCCAGTGCTGAATAAAGCAGCATAATCACTTCCCTTGAGCTGCTGACAATGCTGCTACTAATGTAGCCCAATATGACATTAGCCTTCTTGGCAACAAGGGCACACTGACTCATATCCAACTCCTTGTACGCTGTAATCCCCAGGTCCTTTTCTGCAGAACTGCCACTTAGCCAGTCAATCCCCAAGCCGTAGCTCTGCATGGGATTCTTCCATACTAAATGCAAGACTCTGCACTTGTCTTTTCTGAACCTCATCAGATTTCTGTTGACCTGTTAATACTCCAATTTATGTAAGCCACTCGGGACCCTATCCCTGCATTTCAGTGTATCTACCTCTTCCCACCAGCTCAGTGTCCTCTACAAACTTGCTAGGAGTGCAATCCATACCATCATCCAGATTATTAATGAAGACATTGAACAAAACTGGGTCCTGGATCACTCTGCTTGATACCGGCTGCCAACTACACAGTGAGCTGTTGATCAACATCTGTTGAATGCACTGATCTAGCCAGCACTCTATCCCTTCATAGTCCATTCATCCAATCCATACGACTAACTTGTTTGCAAGAATCTACAGGGGACCATATCAGAAGCTTTGCTAAAGTCAATGTATACCACATCCACCACTTCCTACATACAGACAGAGCCAGTTTCTCATCATAGAATGCAATTGTGTTGGTCACATATGACTTGTCCTTGGTGAATTCGTTAACTGTTCCTTATCACCTCCCTCTCCTCCAAATGTTTTAAAGTGGATTCCTGAGGACCTGCCCCATGATTTCTTCACATACTGAGCTGAGGCTGATGGGTCTGTAGTTCCCTGGATTCTCCTTCTTCCCTTTTTTAAAGATGGGCTCTATTTGTTTTTACCCAGTTGTCCAGGACTTTCCCTGACTGCCATGAGTTTTCAAAGAAAATGAACATTTATTCTCTACACTCACATCAGCCAACTCTGTCAGTACTCTTGAATACATTAGATCCACCCCCAGTATTTGTGCATGGCCAGCCTTTCTAAATAGTTCTTAATCTGCTCTTCTACTCCCCTCCTCCCCATACTGGGAGATGGTCTTGATCCAGACTGATCCAGAGAACACCCTAGAAAGAGTTTCATTCATCAATACAGCACCTTCTCTCAAGCTGGTACCAAATGCCTTGGACCTCAGCTGGGATGTGCAACTCACAACTCTCCTGACCAAAGGGATGTGGACTCTGGATATCAACACTAAGAAGCTGATAGAGGTTCATCTGGCAAATCAGGGTCTTCCTGTCACGCAGGTTGAGCAAAGCGGTACAAGTCCTCATGGAAAACATGGTCTCAGTGTTTTACATCAGACAAGGGAGCATGAGATTGTTGGCTCTGTGCCAAGAGGCCTTCTATCTCTGGGACTTCTGCACCAGCCACATCATCATCTGGAAGAGGGTCTCCTCTTAGGAGTCAGGAACTCCCTAGCAGATCACTAAGCAGGGACTTCTACTCTCATCACGAGCGTTCCCTTCACCTGGAGGAGCCACATCATCTTCCAGAAGTGGGGAACTACCCAAGTGTACCTGTTCACGAAGCAAAACAGAAAGTGTCCATAAATTCTGATCCCAGCAGGGACTGGAGAAGGGCTCACTCTCTGGCACTTTCCCCCACTGAGAACTGAGGGCCTGATCGACATGTTTCTGATGATTCCTCTTGTCAGATCCTAGTAAAAGGTAAAGAGAAACAATTGCTGCAGCACGGCCCTGTCAGCGTTGTTAGGGCATGCTCATGAAATATCAGCAGGCTCCTGCACCCCTCCCTATTGTCCAGATCTCATGTTGCATGACTGTGGTCAGCTCTTACATCCTAACCATAAGTCTCTGCCCTTGCAGCATGGATGCTCTGTGGTTGAGCCTGGAGTAACATACCTGTTCAGAAAAGGTCTAGAAGGTCCTCCTAGGAAACAGGAAGCCATCCACAAGACTGATTTACCTGGCCAAGCAGATGAGGTTCTCCTGCTGGGCATAAGAACAGGGCATTTCCCCCTGCATTCTCCAGTGCAGTCCACCCTAGACTACTAACTGCAGTTCTGGAACCAGGATCTGGCACATTTGTCCCTCAGAGTACACATAGCGGCATCCCTGCATTCCACCTGCAAATTCAGGGACAGACTGTGCTCTCCCTTGACATGTCAGTCAGCTTCCTGAGAAGTCTTGAACAACTCCACCTACAGGTATGAGAACCTGTCCTGCTGTGGGTCCTCAACCTGGTCTTCTGTAGGCTTCCTGGCCCACCATTCCAACTGCTGGCTTCCTGATTCCTTTCCCACTTGTCTGGGAAGGTTGCATTTCCAATGACAGTGACGTTGGTGATACAGGTCTTAGAGATTAGAGCTTTGACCTCAAAATCACCTTACACAGTTTTCTGTATAGACAAGATCCACCTGCATCTCCATCTGGCCTTCTTGCCGAAGGTGGTTTCCTGCTTCCATGTGAACCGGACATATTCCTATCTTTTTTCTGCCCTAAGCCTCACAGGACAGTGGAAGAGAGGTGTCTTTCATTACCTTGACACCCCACTGGCCTTGGCCTTTTACACAGAACATACTAAGCCCTTCCAGAAGTTGACACAACTTTTTGTCACGATGGCTGAGAGAATGAAGGGCCTTCCAGTGTTGTCACTGAGGATTTCCAACTGGTCACCTCCTTGCATACAGATCTGCTAAAAGCTGGCAAAGGTTTTGCCGTTGCTGATTGTCCAGGCTCACTGAACCGGAGCGCAGGTTTTCTGGGTAGCCTTCTTGGCACACTTGCCAAGCCAAGACATCTGTAGAGCCACAACATGGTCATCATTCCACAGTCACGTCACACTGTGCCATCACCCAGCCGGCCTGAGATGACACAGGGTTTGGCAGGGCTGTTTTACAATCAATGTCACCATGAGCTGCTACCGGCCTCCATGTGTACTGCTTAAGTCACCTAATAGGGCATGGACGTGAGCAAGCACATGACAAAGAAAAGACAGTTACCTGTTCCGTAACTGGTGTTCTTCGAGATGTGTTGCTCATGTCCATGCCACAACCTGCCCTCCTGAGCCACTGTTAGAGTTTCCAGCAAGAAGGAACTGAGCGTCAGGGGACCATGCATTGCCTTTCACAATGTGCCATGGAGACACTGCTCCAGGGGTGGTCAGAGCCACTCCACTACAGATACTGCTGAGGGGAAAGCTTTCAGCACCAACGCATGTGTTAAGCGCACACCTCTAATGCTGCTTACCTCCATTCCATACATCCTGATGAACACCAGTTACAGAACAGGTTTGTTTTGAACGGTCACCCTTTCCTTGCAAAGGTTTGACTAAGGCAGTGACAAGTTCTAGATGTTGATGGACTAAAGGATTATTTCACAACTTAGTCTCACTGTGCTCACAGTGACCCAACCTCTGTGTACCTCTTAAAACTGCATGTGTTCTTCCAGCACACATCTTAGCAATTATCAAAACAAAAAAAGCAGTCTGGTAGCACTTTAAAGACTAACTACTGGACTGCTTTTTTTGTTTTGATAGTCTATAGACTAGCACGGCTATCTTTCTGTTACTGTTCAACATCTTAGCAATTGTAATTCATAAAACAAGAAGGTGGGTAGAGAAGAACTAACCCAAAGCCTTGCAGACAAACCATGGGTACCAGGGGAGTGGGCTATATGGGTAAGAATAGCCACTTTTCGTTTAGAATTAAAAGGGCAGTACAGATAAAAATTAAGAAGGATTTTCCAGAAGCACCTGACATAGGTGAAAGTCTATTTAAAAAAGAATAAAAATGCAGACAAACAAGCCAGTTTGACAGCGATGTTTAACCCCAAGAGAGTCCCAAAACCATTGAACAGTTTATCTAAGTGGCTCTAATGCTCACAGGTTCTTTGACCCATTTGCTGGAAAAGTGGCATGGCAGAGGTTGGTCTGACACTCTTAATTTTCTCTGAGTAGCTTATATTTTCTCTGGGGTGGCAAATTATAGGACTGACAAGGCAAGAAGGAAAAAAGACTCCATGTGCACCTCAGTGGGACAGCGGAATGTCAGCTCCAGTGAACACGTGCATGTCCCCCTGATCTTTGGAATGTCATTCCATTTCTATAGTACAGCTCTGTGATATGGTCTTGACTATCAGCGATGGCTATGATTAGATGGCTGTGCTAGTTAATAATTTCTTTCCACTCACCACAACTGGAGGTCAGTGCCAGGCAATACAGATCAAACTTCAAAGTTAAAATGTTGTGCAGTTGATTTCCTGTGTCTTAAAATTGATACAAATTGGAGAGTAAGATACTGGGGAGGAGGCCTCACACAAAAGCCCCAAGTTCAACCAGTTACATCTGTGCTACACAAGGTCCTGTAAAGAGCAATGCTGTGGGACAGCTTTTTTTTTTTCGCCAGCAGTATCCTTGAAAACTAGAGACATGGTTTTCACATGCAAAACACTGGTGCCCAAAAATTGCACAGGCAACTGCTTAGATGAGAAAAAAAGACATAGGCAACACTTGAGCTACGGATAACAACAAAAAAATAAAAAAGGGCAGAAGCATAATTAGAAAGGCTGGGTTGAGGCCTTCTGGGGGGAAACAAACAAACAAACAAACAAACAAAGATTTAAGAGCCATGGTAAAAAGGCTTAAGATTAATAAAGCTGGTATTTTACCTATGAGAAAATCAAGATCAGATTTTACTGTATGAAATTTCTTGAACTGCACAGGTAACGTGGGAGGGCAGAAAATGCCAACATGTTCTTACAACACATTCTATTATTGAAAGACCACTAGTCCTCAGAGCAACAGAGAATGCAGCACTCACAGTCATACATATAGTCACTAGTGTGTAGATGTGACCGAACATGTCACATACAGCTCCTACAGCAGCCATCTATTGTACTGGCGATAGATTTTTTTTGTTTGTTTTTAATTTCAGAAGGGCTACGTCTACACTAGCCGGCTACTTCAAAGTAGCCGGCACAACGTCGAAATAGCACCCATCGCGTCTACTCGCGCCAGGTGCTATTCTGACGTTGAAATCGACGTTAAGCGGCGAGATGGCGAAATTGCTATTCCCATCAGCAGATGGGAACAGCGCCCTACTTCGATGCTGAACGTCGAAGTAGGGTGCATGTAGGCGAGCCACGTCCCACTACTATGAAATAGCAGAGTCGTCCATGGCGGCAATCAGCTGAGGGGTTGAGACGCTCTGTCCAGCCCCTGCGGGGCTCTATAGTCTCTGCACTCAGAGGCTCTTAAAGCCGCGGGGACCCAGAAACCCCGTAGCAGGAAGCTGGCAGTGTGCAAGCAGCAGCCCTGCCATGTGGTGTCCCTGCACTGTCAGAGGGACATCATGGCAGCCAGCCAGCCTCACGAGCGCCCCCAGAGCTCCCCCCTCTGGGCCATCCCAGGGCTCCCAGGACTCCAGCTGGCGGGGTAGGAAGCGGGGCCCCTCCTGGACAGACCCTGAGCTCCGAGACCTGCTGGGGCTCTGGGGGGAGGAGGAGGTGCTGCATGTCATGGGTAGCAAGCGGCGGAACGCGGAGGCGTTTGCCCGGCTGGCCAAGGGCCTGGCTGCCCGGGGTCGCCCTGCCCACACTCCTGTCCATGTCAGGAGCCAGGTCAAGGAGAGTTGCGGCAGGGTTATGCCCAGGCCCGGGACTCGGCCAGCCAGTCTGGGGCTGCCCCCGCTGCTTGCCCCTATTACCGGAAGCTCAGGGTTATCCTGGGCCCACGGGGCACCTCCTCCCCCACCAGCCACCCTTGACACCATGGCCGACGAGCCCCAGCCGGCCTTGGAGACAGGGTCAGGACCAGAGGCCAGCTCGCCGCACCTCCCCCCACGCCTACAGCCAGGACCCTCCACCCCAGCCACGGAGTGGTCCAGTGAGGAGGAGGAGCTGGTGCTGGACATGCCATCCCACAGCTCCAGCCGGGTGCCTGCCTCATGGGCATCTCCAGAGCCTGGCAGTGCACCATCAGGTACGTACCCCACAGGGCACAGACCCCCAAGCATGGGGCAGGGGCACCACTTGACCAGGGGCACCCCACATCCCCACAACACCCCAGCCTGACATGGCCTGGGCAGTCCACAGCACAGGGATGGTGCCACAGCCACCAGTGCCCAGCAGCACCTCTACCCATGGACAGTGCCGTGCCCCACCCCCGGTGGGAGGGGAGGACCACTGGAGGGGGCCACCCACAGGATCACTGCATGCACTAATGGGGGATGATGGGGCGGGGACACAGGCCCTTGGGGGGATGAGGGGGGGTGGACCACGGGTCAAGGCTGGGTACTCATGGCCTCCCTTCCCCCTTTCCCCCTATTTCTGCAGGCGCACCATCTGTCATCCCCGACAGCCCTCCCAGACCACCGGAGCACCAGCTGTCAGGGACACCGCCTGTCCCAGTCCGGGTCCACTCCCGTGGATGACACCGCCACACCACCACCACCTATGACCCGGAGACGGCTGCCGCCCTCCGGCGCCAGGCAAACCTCATGCAGCAGAGGCTCCAATTCGAGAAGCGGGAGGCTGCCTGCTGCCAGGAGGCCTGGCGTGAGTTCATGGCCACCTTTAACCGGGTGGCCCATCTGCCTCCCCCGCCCCGATGTCCTCCATCTTGCCCTCCCTGCCGCCCCGCCCACTGTCGTCCCGCCTGCTGCCCCACCCACCAGCTCCTCAGAGCAGGAGCCACCCGGGGCCAAGGACCCACCTCGGCCATACCTCCCCATGCTCCCGGCTGGCAGCCAGCCTCGCCGGGGACCCCGGCTGAGAGGGGGACTGGCCAGCCAGACGCGGTAGGGGTTGTGCCCTTCCACCCCCGCCCCAGAATGATGTGCCGATGGGTGGCCTGCCCACATCTCCCCCCATAAATAGTTGTCCCCACCCTTGTATATAGTTATTTATAGTTGACCCCCCCCGGTTATAGTTTGTAGAGACGTCCCCACTTGTACATAGTTATTATTTTCATTAATCTGTTTTTTGCTAATATTATTATTTATTTGCCAAAGAGGTGACATTTTTTTCTTGTAAATAATGACAATTTTATTTTTCCCAAAACCTGTGTCCCCTGCGCTTTTGGTGAGGGTGAGGTGTGGGTGCTGGGGCGGGGGTTGCTCACTGGGCTCCCTGGTGAAAGTACTCCCTTAGGGCCTCCCGGACCCGGACCCCGTCCTGGTGGGCCTGGCAGCTCAGGGCGGCGGCTGGCTGGGGGTAGGCTGTTGCGGCCTCCTGTGCCCAGCCCTGCACGAAGGCCTCCCCCTTGCTTTCCACCAGGTTGTGGAGTGTGCAGCAGGCCCCCACGACCTGGGGGATGTTTGGGAGGCCCAGATCTAGGCGTACCAGGAGGCAACGCCAACGGCCTTTCAGGCGCCCGAAGGCTCGCTCGACCACTTGTCGGGCATGGTTGAGGTGGGTGTGTAGCGCTCCTGGCTGTCAGAGAGGTGGCCTGTATAGGGCTGCATAAGCCAGGGCTGGAGGGGTATGCCGCATCTGCCACAAGGCAGAGGGGTACGGTGGTGGGATCTCCCTCTGGGGGATGTAGGTCCCCGCTTGCAGTTGGCGGCATAGTCCCGAATTCCGGAAAACGCGGGCGTCGTGGGTAGAACTGGGCCAGCCCACGTAGATGTCCTGGAAGCGGCCATGGCTGTCGACCATGGCCTGCAGGACCACAGAGTGGTAGCCCTTCCTGTTGACATAGTGGCCACCACTGTGATCTGGGGCACGGATGGGGATGTGGGTCCCATCAAGGGTTCCGAAGCAGCTGGAGAATCCCATGGCGGCGAATCCCTCGACGGCCGCAGCCAGGTCCCCAGCTCGGACGACCCTCTTCAGCAGCAGGGCATTGAGTGCATGCACCACCTGTGGGAAGGGAACACAGGTGCCTGTGAGGGTTTGCAGAATGTGACCCCCTCACCCAGACCCCCCCTCCTGAGGCCCCCCTCACCAAGGCCCTCCTCACCCAGGCCCTGCTCCCCAGCAGGGAGTTCAGCCCCAGGCCTCCTTACCTCCATGAAGACAGCCCCGACTGTGGCCTTTCCCACTCCAAACTGCTGTCCCACGGAGGTCGGCCGGCTCATGCGGAAGTTCCGCAGCCACTGGTCATCATTCCATTCCCCATAACCAGGTGCTCCCACCACGCAGTGCTGGAGGGGTGGCTCCAGAGTCGGCGGGGCACCTGGCGGGGGAGGGCGAGGAGGGCCCAATGGTCAGGGGCGTCTCCTGGTGCTCCTGGGGAGGGCTCCCATTCCAGAAGCTGCTGGGCAGCTGCCCAGGCAGCATCTAGAAAGGTGCCTGCTCCACGGGAGACAGCTTGTAGGGCTTCCAGCTGCTGCTGGAGGTCCACGTCTGCGGGCTCGAGGGCTGCAAGGCTTGTCTCACCAACGCAGGGCTGCTCATGCAGTGCAGGCCGAGTGTGTCTGGGAGGGGCCCTTTAAGGGAGCGGCTTGCAGCTGCCCCGGAAGGGCTAGTGTGCTCTTTGACCCGGTTCGTGGGCTTTCCTGGCCCCTTATTTCAAAATAGGGGGCTTGTGTGTGTGGACGCTCCGTGTTTCCCTCCGGGGCGGCTCTTTTTGATGTTCCCCAGCGCTACCTCGACGTTGAACGTCGATGTTTGCCAGCCATGGAGGACACGTAGACGATAATCGTCGAAGTAGCCTATTTCGAAGTTCTTACTTCGAAATAGGCTACTTCGACGTTGTGTCCTAGTGTAGACATAGCCAAGGTGGAGAAAGTTACCAGGGGAGACGCTGTTCTAGATATGATTTTTCCAAACAGGGAGGAACTAGCTGAGAATTTGAAAGTGGACAGCAGCTTGGGTGAAAGCAATAGTGGAATGATAGCATTCATGGAATGGTAGAAGGGAAAAGAGAACACCAAAGACAACAGATTTCAAAAAGGCAGACAATAACATGTGCAGGGAGATGGTAGGTAAAATCTCAAGGGATGCAAATGCAAGAATCAGCCTGACCTGGGAGAAAGACCAAAGACCTTTGACTGGAAAAAAGGACATTGGGCCCACTGTGGGATGAACATGTGAGAGGAACATTTACCCAGGAGTGGGAGCTGTCGGGTGGAAAAGTCCATCTGGGTAGCACAGAAGTGTTGGTGAATCAAGGTCTCCTCTTAATTAGCACCTGCAAGTCCCCTGAATACATAACCTATTTTCTTTAAATGTTTAGAATAATTATCAGACTAAACCTTTCATCAGCAGGAATTACTTAAGGTGACATGCTACGGAGTGAGCTATGATAAATAATAATGAAGCAGGGCAGTTGAGCAGCAATAATGTATATAAATAAAAACTTGGTACAAACGACATTAGCTTTATCATGCTCAGCTTGGAATTTCCTAAAATAGATTTTTTTTTCCAGTGACTACTTGGGAAAGAGGAGAAAGGGGTTCAAAGCAAATTCAGTCTTGTAGCAATTCTGTCCAGTCCTCAGAGATCTATTTTGAGGAGGCTTTTGCCAGAATGAAATCCTGTTAGATGTAGCTCTAATTACAGCCTCATGTGACATCAATATTTAGGTCTTCAAAGATATCAACAAGTGGCGCCAGCAAGAAAAGGGAGAACCTGACAGCTGCCTCTGACGTGGAAAAAAATGATTAAACCCTTTAAAAACTCTCTTTATCCAGCACACAGAAGCACTAAAAGGTAAAGCATACATTTCTTTGTTTTAACTTCACATTTCACATCTCTGGGAGGCTGGGGCACTGTGAAATCAGTAGGCAACTTTTCACAAAGCAGAATGTAACCAAGAAATAAGCTGCCTCTCCTAGAACGCACCAAAGAAATGCTAACTCAGGTTGAACCTCTGAAATCTAGAATTCTGTGGTCCAGCAACATCCATGGTGTAGCAGGGCCACAGATGTTGCTGTATCAGAGATTCTCAACAGCTGGGAGCAGAGGCTATCTGAGAGTACAGCAGCCAGGAGCTGGAAGCCAGCAGCAGGCAGGCAAGCAGTGTTTGGGGAACTGCAGCCAGGAGCCCTGCCAGGGTGCTGAGCCAGTGGCTGTAAAGCTGGTGGTGGCTGGGGAGTCCCAGCCAGGGTGGCAGCAGGGGGAAGAAGGGGAAGGTGGCAACCAAAAAGCTCAGGGAGTTGCAGGCAGGAGCCCTGACTGGGGCCAGGCTGGTGGCAGGGAAACTAGTGGCCATCAGAGAGTCCTGGCTGGGCTGGTGGCAGGGAAGCTGCCAGCAGCCAGGGAGTTGCAGCCAGGGGTCCAGCAAGTGGGAGCCCTGCTGGACTGGGAGTGGAGCCCAGTGGCCGGGGCTAGTGGATGAGAACAGGCTGACGCTCCAGAGGGCAGCCCAGGGGCAGGGCTGGCAGCCAGCAGGGAAGCACTGACCTTCCCTAGTCTGGCAAACTCCTTAGTTCAGGATCAATCAGATCCCAAGGGGGCTGGACTAGGGAGGTCCAACCTGTAGTATGCCTATATGAAGTCCAGTAAATGCTTCGAAATCATGTAAACTAAAGGTCCACTGTTTCCATGGAATATTTTCAATTTTGCCATAGTTGCTAACAATAGAGAAGCAAAGTTCTGCAGCTGTAAAGTCCTGTGCTTGTTAGATATTTATTACGTTGGCCGTGAATTTGAGGTTACAGAAGCAGCATCGCACAGTCTTTCTATTTTATTAGGCTGAACAGAAAATATACATTATTCAGAAGTTGCATTAGGCCAGGGGCAACAGATTCCCCACCACAGAAACCATGAAGCACGTTAATAATTTATTAACTGTCACTAAACTGTTATGAACTATAACCGAACACGAAGCATCTATAAACTTAACCTATAGCATCTGATATATAGGGAGATTGATAACTTTGTAGGTCAAAGATAAATTCTCGTATAATAAAATGATTAGTATATCTGCCTGCATCACTGAGGGCTTGATTATGCCTTTGTAAACACAAAATACAGTAAACCTCTAACCCCAGTGCTCCCAGCATCACAATAGAGCCAGTGAGGGGGTGTGGGAGAGTGGGGAATTGATCTCTACCTGCTAAAGCCCAATAGATTACCCCTCTTCCCCTGCCTGTCATTCTAAGTCACAATAGCCTTCCAGGGTTGCATGCTGCACCCTATGTCATGTGAGACAAAGTCTTAATTTTGTCTTTAATACAAAACGAATTCAGTGTCCGGTGTGGGAAATGATGTTTAATATCTGGTATTTTAACCATCAAGATGGTCTTTTATTTTTCTACCTAAAATATTCTGGGGTTTTTTTTTGTTAAAGTTTGCTTTTTGCAAATTTACTTGGAAATCTTCCGAGTACCATGTAATGTTAACCTGCATTTAGAGTTTATTACGGAGACTTAAATGTTGTTAAGTTCCTACCTCCCTTCTATTTTATTTTTAGGGTAAAAGAAAGGATATGTTTCTCTGGCATGTTAGCTGAATAAATACAGTGAAACTGGCTGGAGTGAAAAGCCATTCTACATTATCCTGTATGACAATTCAAAAGGTTTGCTTTGTAGGGAGCAATCAATTATGCAGTGTATCAACCAAAGTCCAATCTAGCTAGTCCTAGAGCTAACACTCAGCCAGTTGTCCCTATAGAGTAACTTCATCCAAAAATTTTGTCCCCTTTGTTTGCCACTCCTGACCCCAGCTTACTGAGGCTGCGTCTACATTATGAGATAAAATCAAATTTAAATCAGTCAGCTCAATTTTACCACATGACTGCCTTCATGGTAGAGGCCTTAGCTCGACTTTGGGTGCAGTAATCTCAAGATTACAAAATCGCAGTTACCTGATGAGCATAGCACCAAGCACGACTTCAGAAGTTTGATTAAATGCAAGTGTGCAAGTGCCACATCTTAAAAGCAAATTTATTAGCCTCCAGAGGTGTCCTGTATGCAACCCATAAGGCCCTCTGAGTGCTGCTCTCTGGCCGCTGCTCTCCAGTAACAGGAAGAGCCTGAATTTCCAAGTGGGAGCAGCAAGCCTTTGGCTGTGGGCTCATGTTAGTTCGACAGCCTGAGAAATGGCTTCTTTCCTTCTAGGCTATTAGCGGTACACATGCACCTACCCATTCAAATAGCCTCTGCAGAGAGTTCGCAGCTCTGTCTGTACATTTGCTATTTTTTTCTGTGATGCCCAGTGCCAGCCCCTGCCCGGCCATACCACATGTCAACAAGGCTGTGCTGGGTGTCATGCTTGCATAACACACTGAGAAACTTCTTCTCAGCGGTTTACATTTGTGTGCGAACTCTCATCCCTCCCCTACAGGTGCCACACGGTTTAGGTCTTTCCCCGCGCTCAGCCACATCACTTGGTAGTCCCAACCCAACCCAATAAAGGGATATGCCTGCCATTTGGTGCTGACAAAGCTGCCAGTCGTGCGTTTCAGGCTCCAAGGGCAGGAAAGATATGCTGGGCTTTGCTGTTGCCATGGAGAAGTCTCCCCCGGCAGTTAAGATACTGGGGGCTTTGCTGCTGCCGTGGGGAAGGAACAGCTCAACTGGTCATCCACTGACACCCCCCACCCCTTGGCCCATACCTGGGCTTGCTGCTGGCGGGGAAAAGTCTCCCCTAGCGACTAAGGGGCTTGCTGCTGCCGGGGAAGGAACACTTGAACTGGCTACCCACAGCATCCACCCTTCACTCACATGGGGCTCGCTGATGCCAGGGGGAAGCCAAAAATTCTTTTTTTCCCCTGCACTTTTCTATCCTTTTTCTTCTAACTTTAAAAAACAGTCTGGGACCCCGCATTAAGACCCTCCCCACCACCAATACCGTGTATGGGGAAACCAAACATTCTTTCTTCTAATTCTGAGGATCTCTGCATTATTTCCAGGGATCAACATGTTTTCAGGGGTCAGGAGGGGAATTATGAAAATGCAATGGGGGAAGATGATGTCAAGAACAGTGAGCATACCCAGAATGCTATGGGGATGAGGATATTGGGGGATAGCTTCCCACAATGCACTACCAACAGTCGATATTAGCCAATGTGTGTGTGGCAGCAATACCTCGACTTTGCGGGGAGCACGGTGGAAGTGAGGATGGTCAAAATGAACTCGTAAATCCAGTATTAGAAAAATTGATATAAATAAATTTGATTTTGTCTCATAGTGTAGACACAGCCTTAGTATGTGTTCCTTCGTAGCAGTCAGAGATCTGCCAAATGTCATGCAAATTGTGTGACACTCACACATTTGACAGATCTCAAGTTCATACATACAAATGTGCGTGTGCGTACATAAGAGATTTTTCCCTGCAAATCAACCCTTAATCAAGAGGTATATGTGCTGAGCTATTACCCACAAGGCTGTGAACTCCAGCTCTTCCAGCAAAAAATGTTAATATTTCTTTGCTATTCATAACTTCTATTTACCATAGCCTCGTATTCCCACTGTAGTCAAGGCACCTATCATTTACCCATTTTACAGATTAAAATAACTGCAATTCTTGGTTCAAAGAAAGAGTGAGTATCTTGACCTGTCCAGGGTGGCTGGTAAACTTGTCATAATCTCTTGAAAAATAATTTTCCTGTCATCCACCGTGTATATCCCCGGTGAGGTAGCTACTTTATTGCCGCCCTCTACACATCTGGATACATGAGGAATTCAGCTGATGTTTCTGAGTTTGCTTTTTTTTTTTAAAATGACATACTCTGAACAGTAGAAACAGCAGATTCCCCAGATTGTGTTTCCTCTGGTCTTTTGATATTTGGGGCATAGGGAGTAATGCTTTTGGGAAAGAAACACAAGGACCATCTGATGGGAGCTGGCACACATTCCCTGTGTAAGATTGACTGTTTGGAACTCTTCACTTGTATTCTAGGCCTGCACGAGTGATATAACAATAGGCTGACTTTCTTACTAGTCTACAAGTTTATTCAAGAACAGTCTCTTGCTTCTCTCTCTCCTAACATTTTCCAGGCATACAAGTTGGGGGTCAGAAGAGGTATCTCAAACACAAAAATATTAAACTCTTGATTGAAATTTTGAGTAGATACTTGACTTACACAAAACCATCAGAGCCTCCACTTTTAGCAATGAGATGGTGATAGAGTGAAAACAGGCCTGCTTCTTTAGCAGCTTAATGGGTCAAATGCTCCTTGCCTTATCCACACTTGCAGCCTCTTTAAATTCCAGCAGCAAGTATGCTCCTAGGGCTTAGATTTGGCACCAGGCATAGAGTTTTCATTGAAGTCAAAGGGAGTTATGCATGAAGCAGCAACAGATTTCTGTTCATGTCTACAGGCTTATTCCCATACACTGCATCTCTGACAGGTCAGGAGCTGGCATTATTTGGGATGATGTTAATATTCTCTTCCCTGGCCAACTTCCTTCCAAAACAGATCAGTATAAATGTGAGGTGTGGATAACTTGTAGATGCTACGCAGAATTTAAGCCTACATGGTACAGCAAGGACACAACCAAAGAAGGTCATGACAACATTCACAAGTGTAATGCCATCAGAAGCCTGGGACCTATGGAGCTAAATGCATAACCCTCTAGTGCATGAGCTAAAAGCCACATAACCCTTATATTGAAGGGACACCCAATGTAAATAATATATTTCTGAAAGACATTGTCAGATCCTTGCTTCAGTGGATTGCTACTTACACTACCATTGTAATGTCAGATGTAATGTGAAGATACTATCTATTATATTTTTAAGACAGACTATTCAAGCATATCAAGTTTGGGGGAGGTGAAGTTTGACAAGGTGATGAGAAAAGACAGGTCAGTTGAATATCCAATAACTTGACCTTGAAGAGATCACATGGTGACATGAGCTTTAGCCTGCCACCTCACCCTGGGAAGATAAGCCAGATCATAAATTCCCTGTGCAAAGCTGAACTGCATCTCAGGTTGGCTAGAAGCTGCTTCAAGGAAATTCCCCCTTCAGTCTGAAAAATGGCATTTGATGGCAGCTGGAAGGTAGACAGAAGTGAAAACTATGAAAAGTTCATGGAGCAGATGGGTAAGCAGTACTTTGCCAATGGTACTATTATTGTCTCAGTGATATCACTGAATACTAGTGCTGCCCTCTGTCTGCTTTTACATGCCCTTCTACTACCCCTCTGATTGCCTCTTTTTTTCCCCCACTGCAGAAAGAGACGTCATGACACTGGGGTAGACTGCAATCTCGGTAGTAAATCTCTTAATTCCATAAATGAGAGATTTTTTTTCCACCTCACTGAAGTTCTCCCATTATTGAAAAGTACTATAGAATTTGAAATAATCTCTTTGCTAATTCTACAGCAAGGATATGATTGTATTTTTAATCATACTTATAAAATATAGTATCAAAGAAAGATCATTCTCTCCAAACCTACAGGTGTTAGACTAATTGTTAGAAAACTAGCCTCTCTCCTATAGACTGCATTTGATTCCATCGTTATTAGATAGGACTTTTCCATAAGGTACAGAAAGAGTCAGGGGGCTTACTGGAAAAATATTCATTGAAATGTAAAGTTCTGTAAATAACATACTGACTGGTAAAGAGCTGTAACTGAGGTGCGTAAAACTGTGCACCTCACTTTAGAAGCTGCTTTTGAAAATGTTCCCAATTATGCTTGATGGTCTTCATGTCTGAAAGTGCAAAAGAATTTTTATTTGCAGTTTTGGAAATAGGGAAGACAATATATGTCAAGCAATCATTTATGCTTTCTGATGCTTATTTAATTTCTGAGTTCAAGAGGTCTGACCCAAAAAAAAAAAAAAAAGAGATTGGGATTTTTCCTGCTTTTTTTGACTGTAGGACTAAAGTCATCAGTGGAGCAAATCCCATCAAAGTCAGGCTCACTTATACCTGCAATGCATTTGATCCATGCAACTCAAAGTGCACACATGAGCACAAGGCTGAAAGATTAGGAACCTGGTGCTAAAACAGAAAAAAAAGTAGAGATTAAATTCTACACATGACAAGTCCCATAAAGGAGCTGATTCGCCACTGCCTTGCACCACGTGTAATCATTTAAACCTAGGCAAAGTCGGTGGGACACACACTCGGGTGTTTTGGTAGTGTTTTGGACCAGCTTTGTCCAGGTAAAAATGGCTGCACAAAATTAAAGACAAAAGGTGGGGAACTTGGACCCAAGCACTCCAAGCAGGCCCATAATGTATCAAATTCACTTGTCCAAAAAGGGTCCTTGCAAAAGGACTTTGGAAAAGAGAAGAATCTGATGCTGAAATTTAAGTTGCTTAATGTCCAATTGTTTTTCTAGGTATTAATGTAATGAAGAGGAAGCTAGGAGCCCACGACAACCTGAAGATAGTTATTCAGCAGGAGGGAAACAAGTTCACTGTCAAGGAGACAAGTACTTTCCGCTCTACTGAGATAGTATTCACGCTGGGAGTCAATTTTGAATACAGCCTGGCTGATGGGACCGAACTCAGTGTAAGAAATCCACTTTCATATGACAAGCCTGTATTTAATAAAGTTATCCCTAGGGTGTGGTATTCACCTTTCTGATTTTATGTTAAATGTGACTCTGTCTAGCAACACAAACCCATATAGCAGACAGCGGAATCTGGCCTAAAGCCTAAAAAGATTGAGTCATGAAACATTTATTTACTTGCTCTATACCAAAATGAAATGCATCACAATGAAATCAGTGTGGTGTGAGCCAACAAGAGTGTACAACATCTGTTCTTTAGCAGCTTTGCTGGCTTTCTATTTTCATCTATGACCAATGTCAAAGTTTTGACATTACATCTAGGAAGTTCGATGTGGTGTGGGACTGAGTACTTGAGAGACAACTTCCTGCCACATGAACCAAGAGACATCAGCTAAGGAATTGACCAAAAAGGCTCTAACTGAAATGCTAGCACCCCTGATATCAAGCAGAGTTTTGTCACATATTCTAATTGAGTCAGGATTTTATCTCCTAGCTTTAAACATAAGGCTGTAGGGCAGGATTTTCTTGCAGGGCTCCTACCTCTGCAATCCACTGCCTGAGCTGCTCTGATGAAGCAGGTTCTTTGAGTGGATTGTCTCTCTCTCTCAAGCATCTGGGAAGCAGGGAGAATCAGGGTCTGGAATCAGGTTGTGATAGAGGATTAAATGGAATTAGTTATTTATGAGGAACTATGCTTTCTATGTCAGAGACAGATGCAAAGTAATATATACATTTAATTATGGATGGGCTCTGAGCTCTGTGGAAAGAACTGTATCCACCTCATAAATTTATTTTATTTGTGTTATCATTGCAGCTAGGAGCTTTAGTCCTGGACCAGGCACCCATTGGGCTAGAGGCTATACAAACAGAACAAAAAGATGTTCCTTGCCCCAGGAGGCTTATATTCTAACTGTAATATAAGAGATAACAGATGGATACAGAAAAGCAGGGGGGATACAAGAAAACAATGAGACAATATTGACCCGCATGATAGCCAGTGGTCTGAGGGCAACATAGCAGCCTGACTGCTGACAATCTTTATTTATGCATCAAGGCAAAACAGATCTCAGCAGAGATTTGAAGATGAACAATGAAGTGGCTTAGTGGCAGAGTAGGGACAGTACCTGGCATAGCATGGAGGAAAGTGTGGAAACTCTCTGGAAATTTAACAATTGGGCAGTGGAGGCTGCATGATGGGCTGATCAAGGTGAGCACAGGCAATTTGCTCGTGACTAAGATACAGCGTGGATATTGACCACGAAGGACCTTAAAAATGAAGAATGAAGCTTATGTTTGATATATAGGAGAAGGGGAAGCCAGGGAAGGGATGCAAAATAAGGCGGGGGGGGGGTGTGACCTGACCAAAGTGACAAGCTAAAAGAATGCTTCTATACGTGTATTCAAAACTAGAAAGGTGCTGGCACTCCTTTACTGTACCTGCCATTTTACAGGGCTGCTGGCAGAATGCAAAAACCTGATAGGGATTTACTCTTCGCCAGACAACACATATACAGGACCAACACTGCCATGAATACCTTGGATGTTTTTATTTTTATGCTGCAGGGTACTTGGACCCTGGAAGGAAATAAGCTTGTGGGAAATTTCACCCGGAAGGATAATGGGAAAGAGCTCAAAGCATTCAGAGAAGTCGTAGGAGATGAACTGATTCAGGTGAGTTAACAAGCCAATTGTTTTTTCTTTGTGCACAGCATCAAATCATAAAGAACTGAACTCTCTCTTACAGCTGCATGAAACTGGGAAGTATATTTGTTAATTTTGTTTCTTTTTCCAATTCCTACTTTTTAGACAATATTTGAAATTTGAACAAAATTGAATTTCAAAATACTGAACTATTTTACCTCTTCTACTTTTCCTATTTCCCTACCCATCTGCATTCATTTCAATTATATAAGTGCAGCCTGAGCTCTGTCTAAAAAAGCCCCCTGCTGGGTCCAGGCACATTCCGACCAAAGGTCACGAATCCCAAAGGTTTTATCTGTTAGGGTCTAGAAAGGCCCTTCTCACATTAGAGTCTGAGTCTCTCACTACAGATACCGCATATATCTTTGCATGCCTGAGGCAGAAAAAGTACATTATGCCCATATTTTAGAGATGGAGAGTTGATGCACAGTTCTATTAAATGACATCCCCAAATCACACAAGATGTCTAAGGCAGAGCTGCACATGGAACTTTGATATTTTGAGATCAACAGCTCTTGTATTGTTAACTTCAAATCTTCCATCCTTAGTCTTTTGAGCCTGAATTGAGAATTTGTCCACACTTGAAATGCAACAGCTGTGGTGTTGAAGCTTTGCCACTGTTAACATATCAGTGTAGGCATGGCCAACCTCAGTAGGAGGGGTTCACCTCTCAAGGTAGATAATCCCCTTTTCTGAGTGGTGGTAGCAAGGTGGATAGAAGAATTTTTCTGTTGACCTAGCTCTATGGGAGTTAAATTAGTTTACCTGTATTGCTCAGGGCTGTTGATCTTTCACAACATAGCCATGGAAACTTAGGCTGTGGCCACAGGAGCCCCTCCTTTCTGAGGCACTATGATAATGTGGCACTTTGATATGCTAATGAGGCACTGCTATGAATATGCAGTGCCTCATTAGAATAATGGCAGTCATGCATGCTTCAAAACTGCTGGTTTTGAAACACAGCTGCCTGTGTGGCAGGGGGAGGGCCTTTCAAAATGACCTGATTTTAAAAGCCCCTTATTCCCATCTGGTTTTGGGAATACGGGGCTTTCAAAATCCAGGGTCCATTTCAAAAGGTGCCCCGGCTACATGGGCGGCTGGGTTTCGAAATGTGCGGTTGCCGTTATGCTAATGAGGCACTGCATATTCATAGCAGCGCCTCATTAGCATATCTCAAAGTGCCACATTAAGGAGGGGCTAGTGTGGCCACAGCCTTATAATGTTTTAGTGTACATCAGGCCTAAGTAAGGTAGTACAGGTCTGAGTCTAACGATTTTAAAAATCCACAATGTTGAGCTGTAATCCCTCTCTTTGATTTGGATGGAAATACTTACATGAATGAGGGTTAATGATGGAGTGGTAGCTGGACTGAGCTCTTTGGTGGTAAACCTGTGATGGATGATAAATATTCTCTAGGTGGGATCTGTAAAATAAATCTCAATCATCAGTGACAAAAGCGTTTCCTCTTCATTATTTTCTTTCAGACTTATATATATGAAGGAGTTGAAGCCAAGAGAATCTTTAAAAGGGGTTAAACATCAACCCAGAAAGAGATCTGAAGGGAGAAGAATTATGTTGTATATAGCAACTGTTTTCCCTTCCCAACAAGCACCAAGTTACTGATTGTTCAGTCTCCATTTAAACACAGGGCAACATTTCGCATTTCCAGTCTTGACAATATTACATATTTGTATTTACATCAAGAACTGTTTTGATATATGGCATTGTTAAGCGTTGTTTAATTACATTTTGTAAATTAAAATAAATATTGACTCTGCACTGATTTTTCAAGTGGCAATTTGTCTTTACTATCATAAAATATGTTTGTAGTGTCTCTCCATGCATTGTATATTGAATCACATTAATTGTATAATTCGAAGCGAATAACCTCCTCCTTAAAAATAAATCCTGAACAATCTGCAGCCTTTATACATACATAACTCCTAGAAGCTTGTGTATCTGTAGATGTAAAGATTGTAATTTACATATTTCATCTTTGAAAAAAAGCAATCCAACTTCTGCTGATGTCAGTGGGATCAGCACAGGTTTGTACTGCAGATTTAGGAAGGAACAATCAATCGGTTTCACACATACAGAATGGGAAGTAACTGTCCAGAAAGGAGTATGGCAGAAAGGAATCTAGGGGTTATAGTGGACCACAAGTTAAAGATGAGTCAACAGTGTGATGCTGTTGCAAAAAAAAGCAAACATGATTCTGGGATGCATGAACAGGTGTATTGCGAACAAGACACAAGAAGTCATTCTGCTGCTGTACTTTGCGCTGGTTGGGCCTCAGAGTACTGTGTCCAGTTCTGGGCGCTGCATTTCAAGAAAGACGTGGAAAAATTGGAAAGGGTCCAGAAAAGAGCAACAAGAACAATCAAAGATCTAGAGAACATGACCAATGAAGAAAGGCTGAAAGAACTGGGCTTGTTTAGTTTGGAAAAAAAAGAAGATTAAGGGGGGACATGATGGCAGTTTTCAGGTGTCTAAAAGGGTGTCATAAGGAGGAGAGAGAAAACTTGTTCTTCTTGGCCTCTGAGGATAGAACAAGAGGCAATGGACTTAAACTGCAGCAAGGGAGGGTTAGGTTGGACATTAGGAAAAAGTTCCTAACTGTCAGGGTGGTCAAACACTGGAATAAATTGCCTAGGGAGGTGGCAGAATCTCCATCTCTGGAGATATTTAAGAACAGGTTTGATAAATGTCTATTAGGGATGGTCTAGACAGTACTTGGTCCTGCCATGAGGGCAGGGGGCTGGACTCAATGACTTCTCAAGGTCCCTTCCAGTCCTGGCAGTCTATGATTCTATTATTCTATGATTTACAAACCTGATCTGTGTTTTCATACAGGTCATGCAGTAACAAATGAGCTCTTGGTCACCAAATCCAATCAATTACAAATTTGTAGAGGACTATGTGGCCCATGCCCTTATATAGTTTCACGTCTAATATTTTACACTAATATTTTAGAACAGGCTGTGTGTATACCACAGCTGTAATAGAATTGAACTACCTATTTCTGTGATATAATCTTTGTGTTGGGAAAATTCAGAAGAACTGTGGCCTCCTATATTTTTAATTTCTATACAGTATTCACTAGCCTTTCCATGGTGACTTTCCTAAGAGATTATCCTGAAATTTTTCTAAATAAGATCAAAGAGTACAACCAAAGACTTTTTCCAACACAGCACAGGACATCTGCATACATTCAGTTATATTAACAAACTTTATAGAACTAGTAGGGAAGAAGTTGGCATATGTCGTTGATGAATCCTTGGCCGTTATCTTTGAAACGTCGTGGAGATCAGGAGAGGATCCCAGATGATTGGAAAAAGGCAAATGTAGTGCCCATCTTTAAAAAAGGGAAGAAGGATGATCCAGGGAACTATAGGCCAGTCAGTCTTACATCAGTCCCTGGAAAAATCAGGGAGGGGCTCCTCAAGGAAGTCATTTTGAGGCACTTGGAGGAGGGCAAAGTGATTAGGAATAGTCAGCATGGATTCATGAAGGGCAAGTCATGCCTGACCAATCTGATTAGTTTCTACGATGAGATAACTGGCTTTGTGGATGGGGGAAAAAAAAAAAATCAAGTGGATGTGATTTATCTTGACTTTAGCAAAGCTTTTGATATGGTCTCCCACGATATTCTTGTCAGCAAGTTAAAGGAATGTGGACTGGATAAATAGACGGTAAGATGGATAGAAAGCTGGCTAGAAGGTCAGGCCCAGAGGGTAGTGATCAACGGCTTGATGTCGGGGTGGCGGTTGGTTTCTAGTGGAGTGCCCCAAGGTTCGGTTCTGGGCCCTGTTCTGTTCAACATATTTATCAATGACCCTCAACAAGTTTGCGGATGACACTAAGCTGGTGGGGGGGGGGGGAGTAGATATGTTGGAGGGTAGCAACAGGGTCCAGAGCGACTTCGACAAATTGAAAGACTGGGCTGCAAGAAATCTGATGAGGTTCAATAAGGACAAGTGCAGAGTCCTGCACTTGGGCCAGAAGAATCCCAAGCATTGTTACGGGTTGGGGTCCTACTGGCTCAGTAGCAGTTCTGCAGAAAAGGACCTGGGAGTTGTAGTGGACGAGAAGCTGGACATGAGCCAACAGTGTGCCGTTGTAGCCAAGCAGGCTAATGGCATATTAGGTTGCATGAAGAGGAGCATTGCCAGTAGATCTAAAGAAGTCATTGTTTCTCGTTATTCAGCTTTGGTAAGGCCGCATCTGGAGTACTGTGTCCAGTTCTGGGCCCCCAATTATAGAAAGGATGTGGATACACTGGAGAGGGTCCACTGGGGGGGCGACCAAAATAATTAGGGGGCTGGAGCATATGACATGTGAAGAAAGGTTGAGGGAATCAGGACTGTTTAGTCTGCAGAAGAGAAGACTGAGGGGGACTTGATAACAGCCTTCAACTTACTGAAGGGAGGTTGCAGAGGCTGGAGAAAGGCTGTTCACAGTGGTCACAGATGGCAGAACACGGAACAATGGTCTCAAGCTGCAGTTGGGAAGGTCCAGGTTGAACATTAGGAAAAACTTTTTCACTAGGAAGGTGGTAAAGCATTGGAATGGTCTACCCAGGGAAGTAGTGGAGTCTCTATCCCTGGAGGTGTTTAAGTCTCGCCTCGACAAAGCCATGGCTGGGCTGATCTGATAGATTTGGCCCTGCTTAGAGCAGGGGGCTGGACTCGATGGCTTTTTTAGGGCTCTTCCAGCTCTATTGTTCTATGATTCTATGAAACCATAAGGGCTACATCCACACTAGTGAGGTTTTTTTTTTTGAAAAAAAGCTTGGGGTCTTTCAAAAAATCCAGTGGAGCATCTATACAGAAAATGCATTCTTTTGATATTAAATGGGAAGAATGCAGCACTTTGTTCGGCAGCCTTCCTCCTCTCCCAAATGAGGAGCAACACTTTTTCCAAAAGATTCTTTCAAAAAAGAAAGATGTGTAGATGCCCCAGGAGCTCTTTTTCGAAAGAGCAGTCCTCATGGCACCATATTTTTCGATCCCTGGCCCGGTCTTTCAAAAGAGTGGGGCTGTGTGGACATGCGCTACCAAAAGAGCAGATCGATTTTTTGATCCACTTTTTTGTGTGTGGACAAGCTCTTTCGAAAGACGTTTGGAAGAGATCTTCTGGAAGAACTTCTTTTGAAGGATTGTTGCAGTGTAGACGTAGCCAAGGGAAAAAGGAATCCAGGAGAGATGTCAGTTTCATGATGAGATGATATTAAAGCCACAATATCAAACTATCCTCATGTGAAAGAAAGACAGGAAGACTAGTGAGAGCAGGTAAGTGAACTAAAAAATAAAAAAGGGAATGCGAGAAAATGTGGAAACATGAATTAACTGAAAAGGATAAGCATTGAAAAATAGCATTGAAATGTGGGGACAAAATCAGAAAGGTTGAGACCCAAAATGAGCTATACCTTCAAACCTTAAAAGGTAATACAAAGATCTATAAATACATGGAGGACTCAGATGGTGCAGTGCATCCAATTAAAGACAGTGCAAGCCCAGAATAGAGAAACTAAAATGATAAAAGGCTTAAAAAATCTGACCTACAAAGAAAGGTTTAAAAATGGCCATGCTTAGCTTTAAGAAGACTAAGAGGGGACTGGAGAGTCTTCAAATAGATTAAAAGGTGGTTATAAACAGAATAAAAAGTCCTTTTGTTCACACAACTTGGAACAAAATGTAATGGGGCTTGATCTGCAGCAAGGGAGATTTAGGTTAGATATTAAGGAAAACTCTCTTAGTATGAGGCTTGTTGAGGACTGAAATAGGACTTCCCAGGGAGGTTGTGGAACCCCCATTATTAGAGGTTTTTAAGAACAGGTTAGACAAACACTTGTCAGGGTGATCTACTTGCTCCTGCCTCAATACAGGAGGTTAGGCTCATCATCTCTTGAGGTTGCTTTTAACCCTATATTTCTGTGATTCTGTTCCCCGTACGCCAGGTGCTGAAGGAGCAAGTACAGAGGAGGTGGCCAAACAGCCTTTTTTTTTCCCAAAAGAGATGTATATTTAGTGGTCCTGCTAGTTGAATGATATTTGGAAGCATCTGCACCTGAATATGATTATTATTTGATGTGACACATTCCACCTGCCTGCTGCAGGAGTAGACTCACTTTGTTCACCTTATATTGACTTCTGGAGGAAGGGTGTGGGTGTAAAAAGCAATGGTCCCCTCTGCAAGACCTAGAAGTCAGCTCTATGCCCTAAGTTAGCTCTATGCTGCAGAAGAACACAGTGAAAGGGAGGCTCTCTCCATTCAGAAAGTGTTAGAACCTAGTATTTGGGGACAGCAGCCATAGGGGAAACATCCCTAGAAAAAGGATCCCTAGAGAAGTTTATGAGAGAAGGTTGTGTCTTGGCACAAGTCAAAGTTTTCTTCCCTTGTGCTGTCAAAGAATCAGATCTCCAAGAGGTGTGGAAAACTGATGCACCAGTAAATATCTTCCTTACCCTCTGAGAGCCCTAAAGAATTAGGCCTGACTAAAGATAACCTTTACTTTCTTCAACCTGAGGCCAGTGGAGGGGAGAGCTGGCGCACAGCCTCTCCTCCAGCAGAGTTTGGATGAAGGGGACTGAAGTGTCTGTTGACCAACTTGTAAGCTGTACTGCTTATCTCTTCTAAGTGGGTCTGTCAGTACTCCTGGCAGCAGCAGATGTAGGATGGCTGGTTAAATGCTCAAAGAATAGGACTATGGATAAATAAGGCAAGTATGTGCAATGTTTATATTGTTTACATTCTAAGGCTAGAAGAGAACACTGTGATATTTAGTCTGGCCTCCGGGATAACAAGCTATAGAGTATTTAACCCAATAATTCCAGCAGTGGGGAAATTCTTTTTCCCCATTTATAAGTAAATGCTACCAATTTCACCAACTTGTGGCTGAGCTAGGGCACTTCAGAAAGACATTCAACATCTACATAATGGTTCCAAGAGGTGATGAATTTACTATAGCCTTTGATAAACAGTTCTTATGGTTAAGTCTCCTCGTGGTTAAAAAATTGCATCTAAATTTTTTCTAATTTCCGCTTCCATCCACTGGATCTTTTCATGCCTCTGTTTGGTAAAGGAAAAGCCTTCAGGTGGTAGATGTCAATATTCTTCTTATGTAAGTGTTTATATAGCATGATCAAGATTCATCTTATTTTTTCTCTTTAATAGCAAATTTATTGAAGTCGAGCTCTCATGTTTAGACAGGTTTTTTGAACCAAAAATCATTGTTGTACCTCTTCTTGAAATCCTGTCCAATTTTTCTACGTTTCTTAGAAGTGTTGATACCTGAACTGGATATATTAGTCCAGTCGAACCAATGCCATGTAAAAAGCACATACAAATAAAAGTAGAAGATTCCCTGATTCCACTTGATATTCCCCAGTTCACACATTTCAAGATTATTAGTATTTCTAGACACAACACCACATTAAAAGTTCATTTTCAGCTGGTCAGAGACAAGAATCCCTAAGAGCTTTTCAGAATCTCTGGTTTACAGGATTAAGTTGCCCATTTCATAAATATGGCATACACTCTTTATTCCTAACTAAATGACCTTGCATTTGTATTAAAACACAATTATCTGGGTGGTTCCTGGTTTATCAAAAGATAGAGATTTCTCTGTGTCAGTGACCTGTGCTCAACATTATTTTCTACTTTATCAATCTTTGTGTTAAGTGCAATCTTCAGCTGTAATGATTTTATGATTTTTCCTCACCCACTAATGAAGACACTGAATTGGATTCAGCCAGTGCTTTGAAAAAAGCTAAAAGGTATGTTCGGACCAAACTAGCCCTGGATCCACAAACCTTTACCAGCTACCCTGATAGCTACCTATTGGTGTGTCTACACAGCGAGGTTATTTTGGAATAACGGCCACTATTCTGAAACAACTTTACAAGTGTCTAAACAGCAAAACCACCATTTTGAAATAATTTTGAAAGAGTGGAGGGTTTATTTTGAATTCTGTAAACCTCATTCTACAAGGAATAGTGCTGATTCTGAAATAGGTATTTTGTAATAGCGGCTGTTTAGACAGGGAATAAGGGCTATTTCAAAATAAGTTATAGTGCTTCCAGGGCTTCTAATCTGAAACAGGCTCTACAGTGTGTGGATGCTCTATTTTGAAATAGCTGAGTGCTATTTCAATATGTATTTTGTGTTTAGACACACTATTTCAAAATAAGCCAGAATTCTCTTCCAGAATAGTTTATTCTGAAATAACACTGCTGTGTAGACATAGCCTACTCACTTTTTAATTGCTTCTTACCTATTACAACTGTCCCCTCTGCCCTTGGCTCACATCATTTTCTTAGTGTTTTTGTGAACACCTTGGACTAGATGCATTTACTCCCCCTCTATTGCAATGGCAACAGGTGACTAGCCAGCATCTGCCATGTATTGGGTGGTTTTTGTTTGTTTTTTTGAAGTTTCCCTAACTTCACCTACCCAGAGCTACTCTTTTCCACAAAATCTAAGAGCTCCATCTGCTGGTTATATGAAACATTTTTTTAAAAGATACCATCACTGGTATAATTTTTTAGAAGATATCACCACCTAACCACGTCAGTCACATCATCAGGGGGTCACATTCCTGCACGCCCACTAAATGTGATAGATACCATCATGTGCCAGCAATGTCCCTCTGCCATGCATATTGGACAAACTGGACAATCACTTTGCCAAAGGTTGAATGGACAAAAATCAAACGTTGGGAATCTCAATACACAGAAACCGGTAAGTGAGCATTTCAGTTTGGCAAGACACACTATCAAAGACTTAACAGCATGCACTCTAAAACAAAGAGATTTTAACACCAGACTACAAAGATCCCTTTTAAGGAGCTTCCAACATACGAATTGGAGTTTATTTTCAAGTTTGATACCTATCACCATGGGCTCAAAATAGATATCAATTATTTTATGCATTATGAGGACAATTTCCCCACCTTTGATATTTGCAGTGACCACAAACATCCCGCGTAATTTAACAGATACTTGCCAAGGTTTTTTTTCTCCTCCCGCCCCTGCTTCTTTCTCCCCATCCAGTGATTCATCAGCTTTTTTCTTTCTTTTTTTTATATCTTTTTAAATATTCTTTCTTTCTCAGTTATTATTCTCCAGATCTGAAGAAGTGGGTCTGTCCAATGAAAGTTCATCACCTAATATACAATATTGTTAGTCTGTAAGGTGCTCCAGGACAGCTTTTTTTTACTTTTTAAAATAGTAAGTTGATTCGCCAACTAATTGCTGTGTCAGGGGTTTTTTTTTTCCCGGTCTGACAGAAATTTTTTGAAGAACATAAGAACGGCCATACTGGGTCAAACCAAAGGTCCAGCCAGCCCAGTATCCTGTCTGCCGACAGTGGCCAGTGCCAGGTGCCCCAGAGGTGGTGAACCGAAGACAATGATCAAGCGATTTGTCTCCTGCCATCTGTCTCCAGCCTTTGACTAAAGGCTAAAGGCACCACACTTTACCCTTGGCTAATAGCCATTTATGGACCTAACCTCCAAAAATTTATCAAGCTCTATTTTAAACTCTGTTAAGAGTGCTGGCCTTCACAGCCTCCTCTGGCAAGGAGTTCCACAGGTTGACTGTGCGCTGTGTGAAGAAAAATTCTCTTTTATCAGTTTTGAACCTACTACCCATTAATTTCATTTGGTGTCCTCTAGTTCTTATATTATGGGAACAAGTAAATAACTTTTCAATATTCATTTTCTCCACACTATTCATGATTTTATATGCCTCTATCATATCGCCCCTCAATCTCCTCTTTTCTAGACTGAAAAGTCCCAGTCTCTCTAGCCTCTCCTCATATGGGAGCCTTTCCAAACCCTTAATCATTTTAGTTGCCCTTTTCTGAACTTTTTCTAATGCCAGTATATCTTTTTTGAGGTGAGGAGACCACATCTGCATGCAGTACTCAAGATGTGGGCGTACCATAGTTTTATATAGGGGAAGTATGATATTCTTTATCTTATTTTCTATCCCTTTTTTAATAATTCCTAACATCCTATTTGCTTTACTGACTGCCGCTGCACAGTGCATGGATGTTGTCAGAGAACTATCCACTATAATTCCAAGATCCCTTTCCTGATCTGTTGTATCTAAATTTGGCCCCATCACCTTGTATGTATAATTGGGGTTATTTTTTCCCAATGTGCACTACCTTACACTTACCCGCATTAAATTTCATTTGCCATTTTGCTGCCCAATCACTCAGTTTGCTGAGATCTTTTTGAAGTTCTTCACAATCTACTTTGGTTTTGACTATCCTGAACAGCTTGGTATCATCTGCAAACTTTGCCACCTCACTGCTTACCCCTTTCTCTAGATCATTGATGAACAAATTGAACAGGATTGGTCCCAGGACTGACCCTTGGGGAACACCACTAGTTACCCCCCTCCATTGTGAAAATTTACTATTTATTCCAACCCTTTGTTCCCTGTCTTTTAACCAGTCTCCAATCCATGAAAGGATCTTTCCTCCTATCCCACGACCACCTAATTTACATAAGAGCCTTTGGTGAGGGACCTTGTCAAAGGCTTTCTGGAAATCTAAGTATATTATGTCCACTGGATCCCCCCGTCTGCATATTTGTTAACCCCTTCAAAGAACTCTAATAGATTTGTAAGACACGACTTCCCTCTACAGAAACCATGACGACTTTTGCCCAACAAAGCATGTTCTTCAAAAATGTTCAAAGGTGTTCTGCATAAAAAAAAATAATTGTTTGGTGTTCCATGGTCTCAAAAAGTTTAAAAAGCACTGCTATAAAAGTCTGAACTGAGTAGCAGACCTCCAAATTTTTAAGGATTAAGACCGAACTATTTTGAGGCTATGAACGCTGTCTTCACTTATAGACAGATACCAAGCTTTGTGATGTATCTGTTTTTTTCTCTTTAAATGGAGCATGCTAACTCTGCAACCCAGAACTTTCTGGGTAAGTAGGAGAAAGGCAATAGAACTTCAATGCACGTACTCTACTGATCTACAGGCCCAAGGTAGTTGAGGTAATAACTTTCATTAGATTCAACTTCTGTTGGTGAAAAAGACAACCTTCCGAGCCTCACAGAGCTCTCCTACTGACAAAAGTATTTCTATCACACCCAGCACTGTAATGTAAGTATCTACTACATGGCAGGGCAGAATATTACCATTAGGCTACAGGACCCTGTTTGCTTTGACTTGTTTGGAATGTGCTTCGACAAGTGTTGTCAGGTAAAGGTGTGATTGCTTAGGAACACCACTTTATTGTTACTGACCACCAGAGAAAGGAAACTGTGTATCATTGGATTTATTCATGAAATCCTTAGATAAGTGATACAGAATATGAAGTATCATATATAAGTGATGTGTGGAGGATTACACAGGGGTTACATCACCTGCACTAACCATGAGCACTGTTCTGCTTCCGATGAATACGGGGGCAGTCCTGCCCCTCCCCCGCACTGACAGAGACCAAAAGCAGTACCCTTAGGCCGCACCCTTCCAGGAGAGGTAGGGGATTGCCCCCAAACCCACTGGAAGCGGTGAGGCACTTCTGGGGGAAGCAGCAGGTGGGGACAGAGAAGGGGTGGAGCGAAGGCAGAGCAGGGATGGGAGAGGAAGGTTATGAGTGGGGAAGGGGTGGAGAAGGAAAGGATGGGAGGAGCATGAGCAGGGAAGGGGAGGACATGAGTGAGGCAGGGACGCTTGGCCAGTAGGGCTCCCCCACGATCTCTAATACCATAAATACTAATGGCAGACTATGTAACAAAGTTTGTAGAACAGTTCAGCCAGATATGCTCATCAGGTGTGGTATCAAATATCCCACCCCCATCTTTTAGCTTCAAAAATCCAAGTCCTTGGCACTTGAGCTAATTGAGAATCCCCACTAGCACGGAAAAAACATTTACATCCTTTGAGAGCAAATGCCAAAAAGACAACATGATCACAGACTTAAGCCAAGTATAGGACGAGTAGCCATGTTAGTCTGGATCTGTAACAGCAACGAAGGGTCCTGTGGCCAGTACATGACAATGGCAGTTCTCCCTGTTTTCATAATTTCAGTAGAATAAATGACATCACCTGTTTTGCTAGGAAACTGTTTCCTTCTGGAGTGCTACACTGAATAACGCAGAAAGCCATTTCTGAAACAACAATACTTTGCTTCCTGGTATTAGAGTGAAAAGCATTAACAGCTGCCCTGCTAATGGTTTGGCTCTGATCTGCAAACAGTAATATTTGGTTAAAGCCCATGAGTGCTCTAAAATCCCTTCTCCCAGGCTACAGAAGGAATAATTAAGCTGCTTTAGGAGGTAAGATAGCACAACACAGTACAAGTCACCATTTAATGTGACATGGCCAATGGGAGGTGCAGGGGCAGTATCTCTGGATGTGGGCAGCATGTAGAGCAACTTGTCCCTCCTCCCACCAGGAGATGCTGCTGAACATGCTGTTTGCTTTCAGGAATGGCAAAAGACTACGATGGGAGCAAGCCTGCCTTAGCCCCACTATGCCACCACCTGGGAGCTGGCAGAGGTAAGCAGTGCCAAGCCAGATCCTGAACCCTTGCCCCAGCCCTGAAACTCGCCTGCACTCAAGCGCCCTGCCCCAGGCTTAGCCTGGGGCCCTCCCCCACACACTCCAAACCCTCGGCCCAAGACCACAGGCTGCATCCCAACCCTTTGCCCCAGCCTGGTGACAGTGAGTGAGGATGGGGCAAGTGGGGGGGATGAAGCCTCAGAAAAGGGGACAGGGCAAAGGTATTTCGGGTTTGAGGTGGAGCCTGGATTGTGCTTCAATTCGAAAGGTAATTTCATGCTCACAAGCTCTGAGTTTGTCCACTCACCTGTCTGGCAGTGATTCCATAGGCAGGGGCACCTGGTGCCTGCAAGAGGGGAGGCATGCACGGAGGGCCACCCAGAGCGACGTGGAGAGCACTTCTTCTAGCCATTAAAACGTTGGGGGGAAGGCAGGGAGCGACGCCGCCCCCAAGCCCAGGCCAGAGACGCATGTGCCACGCTCCTCCCAGCAGCGCTTTCTGAGCCAGCACATACCTGAAGCACTGGGGTGCTGTGGGGAACTGTTCTCTGCGGCGCTGGGCAGAGAGCAGACCACACGCACGGGGAGGCGGCACTGAGCACACCACGGTCTGCTAACCCGCCCCGGGGCGGAGCGAGGCCCGCGCTGGCCCCACCCCCGCCAGGAAGCTCGGGCTTGCTACGTGACTCCCAGAGCGTCGCGAGCGCAGCCCTCCACCCCCGCCCAACCGGGGGCTGTCACGTGACCAGGCGAGCCGACTGCGCCCCGTTGCTCCCATTGGTGTGCAGAGCCGCTCCTTCTTCTGAGCGGACAGGTGCGCATGCGCCAGGGCGCCGTATCACTTCCGACCTGCGCTGGTTGGCGGAAGTCGGAAGCTATCCGGACGGCGACCGATGGAGCCGGCGGCGCCAGAGCAGCGGCAGCGAGGCCGGGAGCTAGAGGCGCCTGCCGCCAATGGCGGCTGCCCCTGCCCCCTGTCGCTCTCCGGGCAGTCCTACTGGCTGGACGTGTGGCTCTTCGTCCTCTTCGACCTGGTGCTGCTCGTCTTCGTCTATCTGCTGCCCTGAGCCGCGGGTGAGTCATTCCCGGCTCCGTCCCTTCCCCTTGTCCGCGCCTGCACGCCCCGCGGAGGCCTAGCCACGGCTACCCGGTCTGTCTCCCGCGGTGAAAGCCCCTGGCTCCCCGCCCCTCCGGGCAGCCCAGTGCTGAGGACCGCGAGGGAAGCAGGCCCGGGCCGGTAGGGCTGGCAGGCCCGCCTAGCTGGGAGGCGCTCCTGTCAGTAACGTGCATTGGTGCTGCGTTCAGTGCCTCTTGGCTGCCTCAGGCTGGCTTTCCATGGAAGGGGGCAGGCGGAGGGGGCCAGCTGCTACTGGGCAGGAGGCTCGAGAACAGTATGTTTTGCTTTGCCCAGGTTAAAATCTAATTCTGGCTGCTACTTCCTGGACAAGTCCATGTTTTGGAGCAGGGACTCAAACGTTAGACAGGGACAGCTGGTGTCAGGGATCTGCCGTTTATTATTCCCGTGAAAATGCCCGTGCATTATAAATAAACTGTAGTTTGTACCCACACAGTAGAGGCTTTATAGCAGCTTGTGGCTAAGGATTGTGAAGGCTCTTAACATACTTAAGCTGAACAGGAATTTCCTTGTCAGCTGTAGTTCTGGGCTGCCCCAGGCTACTGTGAGTTCATGTCCAGGCACCAGAACTGAGAGCTGGGATGGAATTTGTATACTATTTTTGTTTCTTTTCTTGTTAAGTAAAACCTAGGAAATGACACATGCTACATTAAAAGACCATTATTGAGGTGGCAAAGTCAAGCACTCAGATTATAGAATGCCTGTGCAATCTTAATTCAGCCCTATCCCCTCTTTGTGCAAGGTTTCCTATAAACTGCCTGGCCATATGGCTACCTAATAAGCCCCATGCTGGGTCTCAGAGTTGTTGCACACAATGCTGATGTACAAGGGGAAAGTGTCTCTCCCCCCTACAACCCCAATTCTCCTCTCCAGCTCTGAACCCCCTTCTGCACCTCATACAGTTTATCTTCAGCCCCAACTAGAGCCCTCATTCACCCCAACCCTGAGCCCTTTCCTGCTCTCTGAACCAAGGTTTCCTCTAATATTTTAAGCGTGTGCAAAATGAATTTTGTGTACACCAGTGTGGAGATAATGTGTGACACATCTGGGAAGGATTTAGGATGTGGGATTGGACTCAGGACTAGGGCCATGTGGGGTGCTTACTGGGGGCAGCTCCCATTTGGTGGTGGGGAACAGGTGACACCTTGTGGTGTGTTTGATCTCCCACAGGCTATGATTCCCAGCCAATGGGAATGCTGGGGGTGGGGAATTTCCATGTGAGGGCAATGATGTGGCTGGGGAGAGGGAGAGGAGCTATCCTCCCTCACCCCCAACAGGTAGGGCTGGTTCAGAACACGGGGGCTGACAAGGTCTATTCAGTCATGTGGATATGGCCCATTATCAGCAGTTAACATGGAGCTGTGAACATCGAGAGGAGAAATCAAGTCACTTGGGGGGGAGTGTGGCCCTTTGTCAGTTGCTAGTGTGGAGGTGTGAACATCAAGAATGGAGAAACTGCTTTGGTAAGGGGCCAACCACTCCCAGTCTCTGTTCAGTCCCTGGTTGGTTGAGTCAAAGCAGGTCTTTGCCCAAAAAGCTTATGCTCCAACCTGTCTGTTCCTGTATAAAATGCTGGAGGACTTGTTGTTTTTGAAGCTACAGACTAACTCAGCTACCTCTCTGATACAGTTCCTAGGCATCTCTCATTGGACTCCAAAAATTAGTAGATCTTTTACCTGAATCTGTTCGTGCTTCCATTCCTCATCTGTAAAACAGAGATAATTCCCTCTCATTCATGGAGTGGTATGAAGAGTAGGGATGTTAAAGGTGAACCAGTATAGGTTAGAGTAGCCCCTGCCCACCATGTGCAGGGAGTTGCTTTAGCCCCCACAGGGCTGCTGCATTTGGCATTCCAGCTGTCCTAGGGTAGCCCCATGTGTGCTGGCCTGCCGAGAGAGGAGACCCCTGCTGCAGAGGCTTCTTTGGCCAGGCTGAAGCACCCCCATCTGCTATGTGCCAGGGCTGAGGCTGCTTCAGTTTGGCTAGGGTACCACTGCCGTGCAACTCACCCAAGGCAGTGCTGCAGGAAGGGAGGCTCTAGCCAGGCTGGAACAGCCCCATCCTTGGCGCATCACAAGTGAGGGCTCCAGCCTGGTCGGAGCCGCCCTTCCCTGGGAGGAGGGGGGCTGGAGTGGGCTTCCCAGCCCCCCTCCCCAACCCATTAAATCAGTTAACTGGTTAAACCTGGCATTTAAATGGGATTTTACATGCCTAATGAAGATGAATAAGCAGTGCGTAAAAAATATTCTGACACTATAGCAGTAAGCACCAAAGAAAAGCCCATAAAATATAAAGTCATTAAAGTAAAATACAGGAAATAAGGCATGGGGCTGCACTGTGAACAATGGGAACATATGAAATAGATGCTCATTTAAGTGATCACCAGCCATCCTGTGCACTGAATGAACCAGGAATTCAGTATGGCTATGTGTAGACTGCAGCTGTATTTTGAAATAATTTGCACAACGCAAATTGCATAAATTATTTTGAGATACCTTCTTTTGAACTTGGTGCCATCTAAATGACACTGAAGTTTGAAATAAGGGCCTATTTTGAAGGTTCCATTACTCCCGCTCTGGACTGGGAAAAGCCCCAGAGTTGCTATTTCAGGATACCTCTGAATCTTGAAATAGCAACTGCTGTCTAAATACCTATGTGGAGGCCAGGCAGTAGACCGTATAGGCTCAAGGATTCTAAACTAAGCTGCTTTTGCTTCTGGCATTTTAAAACTAGCTTGCTTTATCTTTTCAATCTTTGTTCTTCTAGCGTGTGTCTGTCTCTGTGTGGAATATAGACTTATCTACCACTATCCATCCCTTCACAAATAAAATGTCATCCAGTTTCCATCTGGCGAAATACCCATCAGATTACCAGACTTGACCTTTTCTGTGACAGGATGCCTAGTGAAACTACAGTGTCTCTACTTATCTATGGCTTTGTCGACATAGGAAAGTGCCCCAAAAGGCTCAGTGCATACATTGACTTCCCAAGAGGGATCAGTAATAGGGCTACAGTAAACTCTTTCATATGTGGCAGTCTATCACCTGGAACTCTCAGGTAACTGGCATGTTGCTGATAAGTAAATTTTAGTTACATTTTCCATGATACAAATAAATACAGCAAATACAGTAAGTTTACATTGTACAATAACTGCTGTTGACAAAGTACTCTGCATATTTTGTTTTAATATCTAATCTTGGTTTTCTTTAGTGTTAAGCATTGCTAGGTATACCTCTCATTCAGAATTATTTGACTATTCAGCAACCTCCTGGGCTTAGGGCTGCTTGATAAGAGTTTACTATATAATGACTCTCACTAGCAGCATTGGTGTCCATTGCTAATGATAACGGGTTATGTCTCGCTTAAATACCAGTTTTGTTTTAGATTTAAGATGCATGCAGAAATTTATAAGTCGCAGATTTCCAAAATGAGTATAGACCCCTTTGATCCTGCATGACTAGATGATAAAATGCCAAAGTAGAAGTGGCAGTTGTCTCTTCATTTCCATGGGGTGGAAGTGACTAATCTTTATGTAACAGTAGGCCCTCAAGTTGAGTGTTAACTCTCATTAGCGAAGCAAGATGAGAGAGGATTTAATTTTTTTTCCCCATCTTGCAGGGCTTTTTCAACTGGTACCGAAAGTTGCAAGCACAGAAGAATACTCACAGAGGGGGATCCGTGCTAGTCACACTCTGATTTGCTCACTTTCATCACTTTTTTTTTTCCTGATTTGTTCTCCTTGCTTACTGTTTTTGGTTCTCTGTGCCTTAAATATTGAGTCTGTTCTGGTCTGGCTATGGTCTGAAGAAGTGGGTCTGTCCCACGAAAGCTCACCTAATAAATTATTTTGCTAGTCTTTAAAGTGCTACTTGACTGCTCTTTTGTTTCAATAGAAAAATACTCCTTCTGCAAAGGGAATGCTGGCATCAAACTCTATGTGCCTGTGAGCTGACTGACATTACTAGCTGTAGGCACTACTCTGTCTTCGCTCTTTTTCTAGAACGTGGCAGGACAGAACAAAGTGTGTGGCTGAAGTGTGCTATGCTTTTGTAACCTCTGCTTGGTGTAAAGTTCTTTAGGCAGCTCTTAAGAGTAGTATAAATTAAAGAACAGATTCAAGTCTGTGCTAATTTGTTTGCAGGGCCCAAGGAAGCACAAATGGTTTAAAAGCAGTCTTTCACTTTCTGTGTGGAACTGTCATATTGAACAGAGCTCTGGTAAGACTTGATGTGACCTAAGCCCAGTAGTATAAAGTACATTCCACAACCAAAGTGCTGATGAGTTAGTAAGTAATGGTTAATTTTGGTTTATTCACCACTTTATACCTCAGATATAAAAGCTTTTGAATTGAAAAACTTCTTTCCAGGTTTTTCCATTTACTTTTTTTTCTTGTCTTATTTGTTAGGGTTCAAATATGGCAGACATTAAAATAGAATTAGAACTCTGAAACTTGAACTTTCAAGCAGATGAGCAGGGAAAAATTATAAAAATTGCAAGTAGACAAAAGCACTTGTTGATAGTAAATTTTAGATACTTAATTTCAAATAATGTTACTGTTACTTGACAGCTCAGGATTTAACTGATACTGGTGTTAAAATTTTTTTAAAGAGACATTAAACTCTGATTAGTTTTATAGCTCAAACACTGCATTCCTGTTACAAAGGTAATTAAGCCATATATTCAACTATAATGAGGAAAATGGTATCTAGTCTATGGGTATATCTGTAGTACAGCAGCATCATACTGTAGATGCTTCCTACATTGAGGGAACAGATTACAATATGCATATAGTCTCAAAGGCAGAAGCTCTAGCCCCATCTACAGAGAGAGTTAACGTTGACCTGCCAAAGGTCTTCAGGGTGCAAAATTTTTCAGTGTTGTAATGAGGGTTTTGTTTTTTGAAGTGTAAACTTGTGCTTATTTCCTTCCCTCTTGGTAACCTCATACTACAGAAAATATAATTTGTTTCCATTCCTCAGTGGCAGTTCCTATTCAAGATGATGAACCTTATGAAAGCAGACTGTGGAAGAGAAAGACCTATGCAAGCAGTAGAACCACTCAAAATGATTCTCAAACCAGTTAAGCCACTGAGTGCTACCGCTACATGTTGATCCATTCACAGATGTACTGACTGAAGAGGCCCGGGCTCATCTTTAGCCGGTTTACTGCAGTGCTGTGTAAATTGTGCCTTAAGTTAAATTGCTCCATAAATTTGAAAATATTCCATTTTTCATGGTAGTAAAATGGATTGTTCATTTCTTGTGTATTAGTGATTAAAGAAATTGAGGAAATAAAAGTGGAACTTGTGGCTGTCTAGCCCATGCTGTAAGGGGTCTAAACAGATTCTTGTATGAGGATGTTGCTTGGTTTCAGTTGAGGTTAGTGGTTGCTTATTTAAGTGAGCACCATCCAACTGTGGACTGAATGAACCAGGAATTCAGTCTGTTGGAGCAGGGGAGTAAAATGCATAGGCTCAAGGATTCTGAATCCTATACTAGCCTCTAGCTCCATACCAAGAGCCTCAGTAGTTTGTACTTGCAGAATTATCCCAAACCTGTGCTGCTGCTCTGTAGTTTGTGTACTAGTGCACCTGTTTGTTCATGGGGAACATGTTCTTGCCTTACCCTCAGTGAAATTGTTCCAGATCCCCAATAAATATGCATTTGCCTTTTTCACCCAATGAATGTGATGCCTATGATCTATTTGCAATAATTAAGTGTTGCAGGATCACTGATGCTTTAAGAGAGCATGAGGACTGAAGAGGACTCACAGGAGGAGTGAAGGAAACAGACAAGGGGCCCTCTGTGGCTACTTCCTTCAAGTTCAAGTGAACTAGGATGGATAGAAATAACATAAGGAAGGAAAAAAATGGTAACTACAGCTCAGCTGTTAGAACTGTTTTTGACAACAAAACTTCAAAGAGTACCTACAGGCATGGTCCAGGGCACAAAACTACTAGGTTCTGTTATAGAAAACCCTCAAGTAAAATTGGCTGATGTTGGCCACTAAACCTTGTTCATCCATATATAGGAGATTAGTTAAAGTTGAGCTGAAGCATTGGATTATGCATTAGATTACATGTAAAACCATATCCACATTACATGGTGGACTGGCATTGCAGCAGTCTATCCATCAGCCATGGATTTGTTGTCTGCCGTAAACCTGATCACCAAGCTTGCTGTTGTCAATGCTGGTATCCTCCCAAGATGAGTAGCCAGTGTTGACAGGAGAGTAACCCTTGACAGTCTTATTGCACACAGACACTGCAGTGAATGTCTATTTTAACTACACTATTGGCATAGTTTAAATACACACAGGGCCAGTAAGTGAAAACAAGGCCTTGGTGTCACCAGAAGCTGTACAGCTAGATGTCAGCCAAAGCAGATGTCTTCATGCATGAAAGTTTTACATAAGTGTTTCTTGCTTGTGTACTGTAAAGATGAACAGAAAAGAACAACCTTACTTTTGAGCCCTGTCTGAAATGCAGTAGCATGCTACTGGTCATCTTTAAAAAGTGGCCAAGAACTAATTTCAGGATTTGTCTCAGGAAAAGAGAGAGCGAGCGAGCGAGAGCAGGGTTTCCCAACCTCTGGGTTGGAACCTAAATAGGTTGCAATTACATTTCAAAAGGATCACAGCTGAGCTGGGCTGGATAGGGCAGCTCCATGGGTGGCTATTAAGAAACCATTCACACTCCTGAAGTGGTTCTCAACTTAATTGGATTAACAGCTGTCAGGCCCTTAAGCCAGTCAATTACATTGAGAACCATTTCAACTGCAGGGCAGAGAACTGCATACTTGAGGAGCAACACCCAGCTCAGGTAAGGGGGGGAGCCTGAGTCTGAAGTTGGGAAGGAGAGAGGGCAGAGCTGATCAACTCTCTGGCTTCCAGCCTCTGCAGGAGATGGGGACCCCTCAACCCCAGCCAGGTTCCAGCAGTCTGTGCCCTAGCCCACTTCCCAGGTGCAGGGGTCCCTGGTACCTCCCTTAGCTCCCTCCAGCCTGTGAGTGACTCCTAGCCCTGTGCAGCCCTTGGGCTGAAGACGACTAAGGGTGTCTCCCACAAGTGACTCCTCTTGCCCTCTGCAAACCCTGAGTGACTCCCAGCTGGTGTGACTCCCATGACCCTGCCCATGAGGTTTTAAGCCAGGGGGAGCAGTTTGGGGATGAGTATCTTTCCACCACCACAGCTCTGACTATAATAACACTACATTTACTACTTTTCCCTTTTCTATGAAATACCTATTATGAATATATAAATATTAGGGGCCATAATTTTATATTCTTGCCTCAGGTGCAAAATTAGCTAGTTAGGGCTCTGCTCTCCCTCCACCCCATTTTCGAATTACTTGGATCACCCACTCTTTCTGAATTGTCAAAATGGGTCCCCCTCTGGAAACGGCTGGGAACCACTGAGAGGGAAGAATAGAGATTGCATTTAAAAGCTTGCAAGCCATCAGGCAGGCAACTAGCAGAAAAGAGAAGTTACTCACCGTAGTAATGGTGGTTCTTCGAGATGTGTCCTAGTGGGTGTTCCACATTAGGTGTTGGGCTCGCCCCGGCGCCGCAGATCGGATCTTCCGAGCAGTTTCTGCCGGACCGCACATGCGCCGGTGCGCGCCGCTCCCTTGCGCACTCCCGGCCACATGCGCGATCCGGTCCCCGCCAATTCCTTGACCAACCGCCTCGGATGCTCCTGCAGAACACTAAATGGGGATCCGAAGCAGGGAGGATGGGCAGGTGGTGGAGCACCCACGGGGACACATCTCGAAGAACCACCGTTACTATGGTGAGTAACTTCTCTTTCTTCTTCGAGTGTCCCCGTGGGTGCTCCACGTTAGGTGACTATCCAGCAGTAACCCAAAATAGGAGATGGGTAATCGGATCATGTACAGCTTGTCCCCGAGAGGACCACTGTCGAGAGACGGGTATCCTCTTGGAATACCCTGTGTAGGGCATAATGCTTGGCGAAGGTGTCATAGGATGACCATGTCGCCGCTCTGCAGATGTCTTTTAGCACAACGCCCTTGAAAAAGGCTGTTGATGCCGCCACCGCCCTAGTGGAGTGAGCCCTGGGTGTGGCCAGTAAAGGAGTCTTTTTGAGTTCGTAGCACATTTTTATGCAGGATACGATGTGCTTCGAGATTCTCTGCGAAGAGAGACCTTCTTTTGATTTGGGAGCGAGAGAGACTAGGAGTCTATCCGTTTTCCAGAAGGACTTAGTCCTGTCTATATAGAAAGCCAGCGCCCTCCTCACATCCAGGAGGTGTAGGCACGCCTCTTTGTTGGAGTTATGAGGCTTTGGATAACGAGGGTAAAACTATAGGTTCGTCAATACGAAACTCTGAAGAAACTTTGGGAACAAAGGCTGGATGCAGCTGTAAGGTTACTGCCTCCTTGGAAATTACTGTGCAGGGTGGCGTTGCCATGACTGCCGCAAGCTCGCTCACCCTGCGAGCTGACGTGATTGCAAGAAGGAAGGTCTTCTTTATCGTAAGGAGATGGAGGGAAACCGTGGCTAAGGGTTCAAACTATGGTCCCGTTAGCGCATTAAGCACCAGGTCCAAGCTCCACGGAGGTGGAAGCGGTTTCCGAGGGGGGTATAGGTTTACCAGCCCTTTGAGGAACCTGATAACCATGGGATGGGCAAACACGGTGTGCCTTTCCTCTTCATGTCTGAAAGCCGATATAGCAGCAAGGTGGACCCTTCAACGAGGATAGGGAGAGTCCGCCTCTCTTGAGGTCCAGTAAATACTCTAGTATTACAGGTATATGCGCAGCAAGGGGGGCTAATTGCTTGGTAGAACACCATGCAGTGAATCGAGTCCATTTTTGCTTATAGGGCTTCCTGGTGGAAGTCCTCCTGCTACTTTCTAGGACTTGTTGTACTCCCTCCGTACGCGTGCTCTCTAGGGAGCTGAGCCATGGATTAACCATGCTTGCAGTCGCAGGCCTCGGGGGTGTGGATGCCCTATGGACCCCTGGGCTGCGTGAGCAGATCCGGCGCCACCGGGAGGGGCATCAGTGGACAGTCCGACATGCGCAGGAGTAAGGGAAACCATTGCTGTCGATCCCAGTTTGGGACTACTAGGATCATTCGGGCTCTCTCTCTCCTGGCTTTCTGCAAGATTTTGTGGATAAACACTGTGGGAGTAAAGGCGTAGAGCAGGGGGCCCCTCCACAAGATCGCGAATGCGTCCCCCAGTGGCCCCCGTCCCAGTCCTGCCCTGGAGCCATATTGTGGGCACTTCTTCTTGTGTTGAGTGGCAAACAGGTCTACCTGGGGAAAACCCCATGCGTGAAAAATTGGTCGTAGCAGATCGGAACGGATCTGCCACTCGTGTGCAAGTGTGAAGCGCCTGCTCAGCTGGTCTGCCTTCACATTGTGAGCACCTGGTAAATACGAGGCTTTCAAGGTTATATTGTTGGCGATGCACCAGTTCCACAATCGGACTGCTTCTGCACATAAGGCACGGGACCGAGCTCCTCCTTGTCAATTTATATAAAACATGGTGGAGGTATTGTCTGTACTGATCCCGACTACTTGCCTTGTATGTGGTCTCAAAAGTGTTTGCAGGCATTGAACACTGCTCTGAGCTCCAGTATATTTATGTGCAGTGACTGTTCCATGGAGGACCACAGTCTTTGCGTCACCTTTTCGCCCATGTGTGCTCCCCACCCTATGTGGGAGGTGTCGGTAGTGAGAAAAACAGATATTTGTGGTTGGTGAAAGGGCACCCCTGTTAGCATGGTCTTGGGGTTCACCCACCATTGCAGGGATCTGCACACCTCTGTCGTGGGCGACACCACCCTGTGGACAGTGTGTGCTGCCGGTCTGTAGATGCTCGCCAGCCAGTGCTGCATGCTGCGCCTATGCAATCGGGCATTCTGTACCACAAACGTTGCTGCTGCCATGTGGCCCAGCAGCTGTAAGCACGTCAGAACCAGCACCGTAGGGCTGAAGGTGATGACTTGCATGAGGGAACCAATGGTGCGAAAGCCAGCATCTAGTAGATAAACCCTTGCTGAGATGGAATTTATACGTGCCCCTATAAACTCTATGTCCTGTGCGGGGTCTATCTTTGATTTTGCCAGATTGATGACCAGGCCCAGCGAAGAGAACGTGTCTGCTGTGACGCGTATCATGCGAAGTACCTCCTCCTTCGAGGCCCCTTTCAGTAGGCAGTCTTTTTTTTTTTTTCCCTCCAGATATGGGAATGTAAACACCCCCTGTCTGTGCAGGTAGGCTGACACTACTGCCAAGGTCTTGGTGAAGACTCTGGGGGCCGAGGAGAGGCCGAACGGCAGAACCTTGTACTGAAAATGTTCTTTGCCTACCATAACCCGGAGAAAACGCCTGTGAGCCGGGTGAATAGTTATGTGGAAATACGCGTCTTGTAAGTCGAGGGCTGCGAACCAATCTCCATCGTCCAGTGCCATAAGTATAGAGGCGACTGTGATCATCCGAAAGCGTTGCTTGCGCAAGTACCAGTTGAGGCCTCGAAGATCTAGGCTGGGCCTCCAGCCTCCTGTCTTTTTCTCTGTGAGGAAGTATCTTGAGTAGAACCCTTTCCCTCGGAGTTGCTCCGGCACTCTTTCCGCTGCCCCTATAAGCATAAGATGGCCTACCTCCTGCTTGAGTCTCACTTCGTGGGAGGCGTCCTTTAGGTGGCGTCTGGGTGGAGGTCGTGGCGGTGGGAGCAACTGAAAGGGAATCGTGTAACCCATGGCCATGATCTCCAGTACGCATTTGTCTGTGGTGATCTTTTGCCATTGGTCGTAGAATGGTCGGAGGCGATGGTGGAACAGTAGCTTCAGATGACATTGCGCGATGGTAGCGATAGTGCAGCCCTCGATCTGTGTGTTAAACTTGTGGCCTTTGGCCCTGCCCCGAGGAAGCACGGCTCTGTTGAGAACGTTGCCTGGGAGTTCTGTACTGTTGGTGTCGCCCTTGCTTGTAGCCCCTGTGGTACTGGGGACGCTGTGGTTGGTACTGCAAACAGCTTCTGCGTGTCAAAAGGGGAGATCAACGATCTTCGCCTGCATATCCCTCGGGATACCCGATGTCTGGAGCCAGGACTCCCTGCTCATGACTACTGCCGTAGCTGTTGAGCGTGCTGCCATATCCGCTACGACTAGGGCGATCTGAACTCCCGTCCTCGAGGCCGCATAGCCTTCTTGCACGATAGCCTTGAGCACCGGCTTCTTGTCCTTTGGAAGCGAGTCCATGAGGGAGGTTAAGCTAGAGTAGTTGTAGAAATTGTGGTTCGCTAGATGTGCTGCGTAATTCACCATTCTCAACAGTAGGCTGGAGGAGGAGTAGACCTTTCTGCCGAACAGCTCTAGTTTCTTGGCATCTTTGTCCGTTCCCCCTGTTTTGAACTGAGACGTTTTTGATCTCTGTTGAGATGATTCTACCACCAGAGAATTTGGTTGCGGGTGGCTGAATAGGAACTCTATGCCCTTCGCCGGCACGAAGTATTTCTTGTCCGCTCTCTTGTGGACAGGCGGAATAGTCGCAGGGGTCTGCCATATCGTGGTGGTGGACTCCAAGATTGCTTCGTCAAGCGGTATGGCTATTTTAGAGGAGGCCGGAGATCTCAGATTTTTAAGGAGCTTATGGTGCTTCTCTTGCACCTCTGCTGTCTGGATGCCTTGCATGAAGGCCACCCTTTTAAACAGCTCTTGGAACTGTTTGAGATCGTCCGGAGGATGGACGTCCCCCGGGGCCGTAGCCTCATCCGGGGAGGACAACGAGGAACCGCTAGGGTACGCCTCTCTGGACCCCTCCGCGTCCTGTTGACGGTGGTACATCCGCTCGCTAGAAGCTTGCGAGGGAAAATCCCAGGGTTCCAGAACCAACTCCCCCTGAGATATGAGTCTCTGTCCCCGTTCGCGATTGCCCTCGGGGATACGGAACCTTCTGTAGGGATCTGTCCCTGGTAGTATGCCTATGGTGTCTGTGCCCCGCATGATAGGGGCGACCATGGCAACATGGGCACTGCTCCTGGGATGGTGACCTGGACCACTCCCTTGGTGCATACCCCCTACGTCTGGGGGAGCGAGATCTTCTGGAGACCTGGGACGCTGGGGAGACCGATCTGTGATGAGTACTCAAGTGGCTCGAAGCCCAAGAAGGGCGAAGCTGGTCCAAGCCATGGGGAGGCTGGCTGTAGAAATGGAGATGGGGGCTCCGGATAGGCTAGGGGTGACCCCTGCCTTCTCGTTGGAGTCCGCAGCACGAGCAGAGGGCTCAGAGAAAGCAGCTCTGCAGCCCTGTATGGAGAGGGACTGTAGTGCCGTGTTTTCTGTGCTGCCTTTCCCCTCCCCTGTGGGGGTGGTTCCGCCCCCTGACGCGTCGGGGATCTCAGCCCCGTAGTCTGCACCGCGCTCGGCACGCTCCTCAGCGGTGCTGCGCGGACAGTCTCCCCCAGTGCCTGCAGGCCGTGTGCCTGTGCGCTCTGTGCCGCTGGTTCCCCGGGGGTCGGTGCCGCTGTTTGCAGTGCCACCGGTTCCGGCGCTTGCTTGGCCGCCGCCCTGCCCTCGGTGCGGGGCGGCTGTTTGATCATCGGAGGCTGAACCTCCGCCACCTGCGTCTCTGCGCCGCCGCCGATCAGCTGTAGCTGCGGCTGGGGGCGGTGCGCTCCACCCGTCCCGCTCGCTGTTGCTGCCGGCAGGGATCGGGTTGGAGAGATTTTCCTCCGTTTTTGCGCTGATGGGGTTAGGGACGCGGCTTTCCTTTTATGGGCCCCGGAGGTCCCTCCTGCTGCAGCTGCTCTGGCACGTCTGGCTGGAGGGCCTTGTCGAACAGCAGCATTTTCAGCCGCATTTCCCTGTCCTTCCTTGCTCTGGCTGTTAACTTGGCACAGAAGGAACATTTCTGAGTGACATGGGATTCCCCCAAGCACCTTATGCACTGACTGTGCCCATCAGACGCTGGCATCGCGGCATGACTCACACTTCTTGAATCCTGAAGAGGACATTGTGGTGAGTCTTTGAGTTGTTAATAGGGTACTTAGCACCTTCTCTGTGCTTGTTCCCCTCTCAGATAAAGCCTGCCGTGGCAGGAGGACTAATGGCCCTAGGCTCCTGGCCTCCGGTGCTCCGCTTGTTACTAGGATTGGAAGCTTTGAATTCCTTTCCTTTCTTTGTTTTTTTTTTGAAAACAACAGCCGACTAACTTAATCTAAGACTGAAGAAACTTTAACACAATTAAAAACATTAAATACGCTAACTCTGGCCGTAGCCTGAGCGGATTCTGTCTGCAGCCGATGGCGGTTAAAGAGGAACTGGCGGGGACCGGATCTCGCACGTGGCCGGGAGCGCGCAAGGGAGCGGCGCGCACCGGCGCATGCGCGGTCCGGCAGAAACTGCTTGGAAGATCCAACCTGTGGCACCGGGGCGAGCCCGACACCTAACGTGGAGCACCCACGGGGACACTCGAAGAAGCAAATTTCACACCTCTTGCTCATACAACACTGACTGTTCAGTTGTCATTAGCTTCAATAGAGAGATCTAGAAACTTCAGAGTCTATGCTCTATATTAAATAAGTGAGGAGTTTTTTTTTAAAATAAGGTTTTCCCATTTATTTCAGTGAATGTGAGCACCACTGTTCAAGTTAGACTGCTCAAACTACTCAAGCACCATCAATCATACTCATCCCTCATCAAATGAGTACTTTAGTTATGAGTACTCGCTTAAATGGGGGACATATTTATCTACCGTAGTTCACTCTACAAGTGAGCTCCACCCTGCTAATACAAGCCTTACCCTCCTCCCTGTGGCTCCAACCCCCTTGTCTAACGCCCCTTCCCCCCGCCAGCCCCAACCCACTGCAGACAGACACCCTGCTGGCCCTGCAGCGTGACCACCTCCCCCACCCCCAAATGCAGCAGCCTGACACCCCTGCCAGCTCCACAGACAGACCCCACTGCCACTTGACCCTCCCCCCCCAGCAGCCCTAAACTGCAGCAGCCAGACCCCTTTCTGGCCCCACAGCCTGGAACATCCCCCCTACCCCCCTGCAGGCCCCACTACCTGTAACCCCCACAGCCAAACATCCCACCCTGCCGCTGGCCAGACCCCCCTCCGCCACCTATAACCCCTGCAGCCTGACCCCCTGTGGCCCCACAGTCTGATCCCACCCCTCCACTGGCCCCAAAACGTGGCAGCTTCAACCCCCCCACCACCAGATTTTAACCCTCCCTCCTACTCACAGCCCCAAACTACCCTCAACCTTTAATCCTCCCCAACCCAAGGTTCACTCACCTTTCAAAAGCAGCACCACCCACTGCCCTTCCTTCCCCAAATTAGGAGCCAAAGGAACCAATCAGAATTCTACATATAATTTAACAGGAATTTAGTGTCCCTCTTACGAGTTTCTGCCTACAAGCAGAAAGTTGGGAACCAATTGTACTTGTATAGCGAGGGAGGAGTGTATTGTGTCATCCAAGAACAAATCTGATTTGGAAATAGTTGATTGGTGAAACAAAATGCATGTATACTGTTTTAAACTATGTTTGTAAAATAGAGAACAGAAGTAGCAGTCAGAAAATTAGTTTATCTAATGATCTGAACAAGCAGAAAATATGCAACTTTGCATGAAAATAAAATTCTAAAGACTGAAAAATATTAATTACAATACCTGTTAAATGCATTTAAACATTACAAAATGTCTGTTATACAAATCTATAACCAGAAGAGGACATTTGTAAAAAAATAAATAGGCACTCTAGCTAAATCAATGGCAGGTTACACATTAAATATTAAACATCGGGTCTGTGGAGCAAATATAAAAACTGAGTGTGTCAGTTAATTATATATATAGTGCACATACAACTTATCTGGTAAACAAGTCATATACAAAAGGTTTTGCCTGGAAAGACTGCATCGAGCAAAGCAAGGAAACGCCAAAGTTATCTGAAGGATTTCAGTGAAGATGGTTGCATTTGAGGACTCCCCTGGAAGAACGTAAGTAGCCATTCTTGAATACACCTACCAATTTCACTCAGCTTTCTGGAAACTGAATTCACTTTTTTGTTAATAATCAGCCTTTACATTGTTCCTTTGCAAAGAAATATGAACAACATTTACAGTTTATATTTACATAGTATCAACATTCAATTGTGCTGCTCCTACATTAAAATACTGCAATTTCAAATACAAGATTTCTCGAAAAGCTTCACAAGTTCTAGTACTATGAAGTTTTTAAAAGATGCCTTTTTAATTAAGTAGCTGTGTGTATTAAATCCTATCTGGTACAGATTAAGATTAAATTAAAAAACAAAACAAAGATTAACATGGGGAATCTTCCATGCTTCCAAACATTCAAATATTTTTAAATCAAGTTCCTTCTCCCTATCTAATTTATCCTCTATATAGAATGTAAAGATTTTCAGCAAGTATAATTTCATTGAATTCATCTCCATACACATTGAATGTATTTGCTTTAGATGCAACAGTACCACTTCCAGAGGTTATTCTTTTAAATGCTACTGACTGGAAAGGGGATGGTTTGACATATTTGGTCTGCTGTCAGTCATGTTTATTTTAAATTACAAATCTTAGGTTGAATTCATATTAAGACAGTGGCAAAGTAACCACAGCTTCTGGTTTTTCCCTGGATAATTAATACACATGATTTTTGCAATTTGGCTGGAGCACTAATTTGCATAATGTACATAACACATTTGCAATTGTTTAACCACAGGGCAAGCACAACATATATAACATTAAGCCCTGAACTAAAAGGCATTTACACTTATCTGTAACTAGTACCTCCCAATTTAAAAAAATCTAAGCATTTTGCTTTAAAATTTAAGAAAGCTGTGAGTTTCAACTACTCATTTCACACACTCCTGATTTGGTAGTTTTATATTATTACAAGTTACATAATTTCAATAAGAATCAATGGTACAAAGCATTTAGATACCACTGAAGCTGAATTCTGAGCTTCTCTAAGGGGTACAGGTTCAATTAAAAGACTGTCCAACGGAGATGTAGATTTACACATTTGCTAAACACTGTCTAGCTGTGTTTGAGTGCGAGACTGCTAGCGGGGAACAAAAAGTTCTGTAACAGTATATCAGAGTAACTGATCCTGTAAGTTTGATCAGATTTGTGAGTGGCACAGTGATGTATTTTGAAGAAGGACGTGAAAAGAGCGACAGTTGGACATAGCGTGGTTGATTTTTGCAGCACTAGGCAAACTCAATCTGATGTGAAGAATAAGGTCTTGTATAAAGGTAGTGTTTCTTAATCTGTTACAGTTACATATGACAACTTCATATCCTATTACAGCACATTGCAGAGGACTTAATTTGTAACTTCACACCTAAATTAAATTGCAGTAATAAGTTGAAGTATCACAGCTTTCTTTGCGGAACACTGACTACAATTTAAGTTTGTTCCTTAACAGTTGGATTTTAAAAATGCACAATAATGGAACTGGATTTTGAGAGTGAATTAAAAATCTCAAATCACTTGTTCTGTTTGACGTTCACGTAGACCTCAAGTAATGTGTGAAGTTGTTCATTAAGGCATCTTGAGTACTAAAATTGGAAATTCTCAGGGGAAGCTTGCATTAAAAGACACTTACAGGATAAAGGAAATTAAGTTAGACTGTCGTGGAAGTCAGATGAAGAAATAGGTAACACCTACTGTTATTCACTAGGAAAAATGGTTCCATAAAGTAGTTACCATTCTGACTAATGTACTATATTATGTATTGGACTGTACTCATGAATATCGTTCCAGCTGGTTTAAAAGGATTACAGGTTAATTTATATCTTCTCTGTCTGTGGGCACTAAGCGTATTAAGTTCTCCACTAAAACGAACAAATTGTATTTTTCATACACTGATTATTCTAGTTATTAATTAAAAGCACACACTTTTAAAAAGGACCATTTGTAACAGACTTGGTGAATAAGCTTGTATTATCACAGAGGTAACATCATTAAGGCAAGAAAAATGAGAAATTTGTGAATATAGGGCCAAAATCTTAGCACCTTTCCCCTGCTCACCCAGATTTGCAAAATTAATCAGCCATTCTTAAAAGCACGGCCAGCAAGATGCCAAAGTATGCAGTGTTGCAGCTATGTCAGTCCTAGGATCTTAGAAAATAAATGGGTGAGGTAACATCTTCTATTGGTTCAACTTCTGTTGGTAAGAAACAAATTTTGAGTTTTGCATACCTCTCACCACACTGAGAAGGTCTATGCCTCCTACCCATAAGTAGACTCTGAAATGCAGAAGAAAACCAATTTAACAATCTACCTATTGCAATGTATGCCTTCTGTGCTAGGTTTGTATCTGTGTTCAGATGTGGGATAACTAGAATCAAGAATGCCATGGCATTCAGTGCCCAGTTCAGTTCCAGCTGGTGGTGGATGCTTATCTTTATGGAAGCCACCACTGTCTGCAAAATACAGTTTGGGTCGCTGGTGGTATTTCATCCTGTACGTATCTGTCATGCAGCTATCCACTGAAAAATAGGTTGTTAGAGATACGCTATCATTTGCATCAGGAGAGCTAGCACTTGGTCCTGTGTGCTGAGATCCTTTATTAAATATACTGCCAGATACAGTGCGGAAGTCATTAGCTGATGAGCTAGGCGCTGAATCCAGTTTGTGAACTGTGTGCTCATTCCCTTGAAATGTTTCTTTAAACCTTTCTTCATTTGTAAATGTACCTTCTGATGCAGATTTTGAAGCAGTAGATGTAGTTTGCCTTTCAAAACGTGAAAGATTCCTCTGCAACACTTCTGACAATTTTACAGCAGCTGTGGATTCATTTTTTGATCCTAGGAATACATTCAGCGTATACTTCTTTGGTGGTAAAGGAGGTGGAAGATTTTGGTAAATTACTTCTGGAATCTGAAGATTATTAGTCCTACCAGATGAGGACAGATCAATGTGGGACTGTTCTGGCAGATTCTGTTGGACTGAAGTTGTGAGCCCTGACTTTGATCCAAGAGTTCTTGTATGAGAAGGCTGCAGATGAGATGAGAGAAATTCATTGTTGTTCACTCTCTTGCCACACACAAATAAGTGTTCAGCAGTGTAAGCATGGACTGAGTGGTCAGCACTGTTCACTGGTATACTAATCTTCTCAAATTTATCAGGAGTAAGCCACTCTGAGCTCTGTTCATTTAAGTTGCTCATCTTTGTTTCTCTCTTAACATGGTCCTTAAAATTGGGCTGTAGAGTTGATGAAGGGAACATTTTTCTTTCTGGTAGCTCTGCTCTGAAATATAAACAAACAAACTTTCACAGGTATTTGTGGACCAGTCACAAGAGATTCCGTCTCACAACCATTTAGATTTTTTTAAGCATGCAACACACCCTTACATCCAAAGTACTATGAATTTTTTTTTCTTTTTTTAAGAGTGATATTGGAGTGATATTTAGAGTGATATTAGAGACACTGTTTAAATATCTTTTACCCTTGATATGACTGGGGGATTTAGAGAATTATTCAACAAATACTCATTTTGCTCACAGGTCTATCAAATTACTGCAGATTTTCTTCCAGAAGAAATTTGAAGGCAAGAGAAATCTTACTAAAGATGGAGTTAAGACCAAGAAAAGAATCCAGACCTATCACATCAACATCTAAGCAAGTCAAGAATATCAAAATATCTGAAAAAACGTCCAGTACTTTTGGGTGCCCAATTTAACACTCCATGTCCCAATGTTTCGTGAAGGTAGGCACCTGCAGCTCCCAAAGACTTAAGATGGAGCTGGGGGTACATATTACTGCAGAAAGACAGATCTAGGTGTTTAGGAAATTGCTACCTGGTTTTTTTAATTACAGTTTGACAAATTGTTATTTGTTGTATGGATGCACAAATTAGATCACTTTAAATTCCTGACCTACTTAAACTTGTTAAACAAGATTAAGGGACAGATTATTAAATGCTAATTTGGTGCTTATATGAAATTTTCAGGCACCTACACCCTCTTAAAAATCTGACAAATTTAGTTGTGTCTGACCCTTTAGAACAATCAGGTTTTCACGTCTTTTCATAAAGTAAATTTATCAGCCAAGTAATTCCGATACACTAAGTACAAAATTGAATGGCTGAAGGCTAGATTTAAAAAGCATGTGGACGTATATATATAATCTCCTGGTTAACAAATGGAGTTCCACATAGACATTGCATTTGAAATAGAAAATATTCACAGTAAAGAAAGAAAACAGTTAAATTACCTCTTCAGTGGAGGACTGTGCATCTGCAATTGTGATTCTGAAGGAAAATTAGTATGTGGTCTGTAAACAGCTTCCATATTCATTTCATCTTTCCAGACATCTGGAAAAGATACCCCAGATTTACTAAAATGATTCCTCTTCCTTAATTTAAATAACTTGTAATGAACCCTGAACAAAACAAACCTCCATTAAACAGAATATTATTCATTATTTTCAAAATTACAATGGAAAGAATACAGGTCAGCAAAACTACTTCCACTAAAAACCCTCTCCATCTTTATTCATCAGCAGTTCAATCTGTTACTTATTAAAACACCTTTAAGAAAGGCCTGCTAAAATATCTACATACCGAATAATTTAATTACTAAATATACCTCTGGCTTCTCTGATCATCATCACATGCTTAAATACCTAGTAAGTAATGGACACAGTGCATTTCTAAGATCTCTAAATGTTGTGGGAACTTATTCCAAGCCCCCCATAGGGTTAAGGTCAAGGTCGTTCGGCAAGTCACATCTACTGGAACCATGCATTTGCCCTAGATGTCCAAGGCATAAAGAGCAGAACAGGCCCAGTTGTTGTCAGTTCCTTTGCCAATGCAGAATCACAGAAAGGTGACCACCACAGTAGCAGAGAAGGAATGAGAGCTGAAGAGTTTACATGGACAACGTAACTTGAAGAATCACAGCTATCTTAGACAAGCAACCATTCTTTCAAGCAATTGTTCACATCAGTTCAGCTCTTAGTGATTACCAAGCAGGTGCTTGTGTGCTTGGAGTTGGATACTAGAGTTCCTACTTAACTGCAGAACAGCCTTACCAAAATGGGCATTCCTTCTGGAAGCCTCCACCAACAGGCAGTATAAGGTATATGCCAAACTCCACATACCTGCATACCAGATTGTAGGGAAAGGGACATTCTTCAAAGAGACAGCAGAGGATGCATTAAGTCCAGTAGAATGAGGTCTAATGGAACAAGGTGAATATAGCCTTGCTGTCTCACAACCTATCCTTACACATCAGGAGGCCCACTTACATAAGCTCTGTAAGGGTGAGAGTTACCCCTTAACTATCATTAAAGGCCATGAGTAGATTGGGCATATTCTTGAATGATTTTTGTCCTGTTGATATAAGATAGTTCCCCTCGCTATATTCATTGTGCATGAAGTTTAGCTTCCCCAGGGTTGAATAAGGTTCGGGCCAGAAAACCAGGAAGCAAATAAACTGGATCAGATAGAACTCAAACCACCAAGTGGAAACTTCAGGTGATGCTTAAGAGAGACCCTGAATATGAAACACTGTATAAAGGGAATCTGATATAAAAACATGTATTTCCTCTAGCCTTCTAGTCAATGTACCAGTCACTAAAAAAAGGCAACTGTAATGTTGGATAACTCTCCCTTTAATATGTGCAGTGCATTTTTGAATATGATCCTGGATCTGTGTTTTGATTGTGTTGCTAATAGTCTTGATTTTGAAAAGGAAAAAGGAAACTTGCAACATTCCTGCTGTGAAGGACAGCACACATTTTAAGAAAGAGAACTGACATTAAATGTAAAGTAAAATTGGCATAATTAAAGTGGGTTTGAGAGTGAAAGTCAGGAAGATAGTACAAACATACACATTTATAGCATGAAGAAACAGAATATGTAAAAAGTTTGAGAATGTCCTGCAGTAAACGTGTATGGCATTACAAATCATTTTGTGTGCACTGGTCTTGAAACAGGGGGAAAAAAGTGTGGTTTGACCTTATTTATTAAAGACCGTCTCATATTCACATGCATTGCTGCTCTTGAGTTACTGAGTTTTTACCGAATTAAAAAAAAAAAAAAAGGCTCTTCTTGCCCGTTTGGTTGCCAATCCCTGACCTAGTTAGTACAAAACTGATGAAACTGGGGATGTCGAGTGAAAGCTGGTGCTGAGATGCTCAAATGGAAACTTCATTCCATTTTGCTCATAAGTCAGTCTGATTGAAGGTTTCCTCTTCTGGAGCAGAATATTCTGAATTTAAGATGACAGCTTTTTGTGGTGGCATCATCCAGTTAAGTCTCCTGGCTGACAGATGTAATGAAGCTTTGTACAGTTACAGGATTAAGCACTGTTTTGCAGAACAACAGGGGGCACATCGGACTGACTGTGGGATAGGCAGAAGGTGGAATGGACTATACTGAAAGGCTTCTCTGTTGAGAATAGAGCAGTGGTTCCTAAACTTTTCGGCATCACACCCTGCCTTGTGATTTTTGAGAAACTCTCATGCCCCGCCCCTTCTGTACCATCATCCAACCCACCTTGTAACAAAAAATTAAATCATGTTTAAAATAAAAAACATGATATAAAAATGTTATTTGAAATTAAAAATAAGCACAAATATAGTTTTTCTTGGCCCCTTGTGGGTGCCTGGTGCAGGCCCAGCTGGCCAGCCACCAGAGCTGCCTGTGCCAGCTATCCACCAATCTAAGCCCTGTGCTGCCAGAGCCACCTGTCCAGCTGACCGAGCACTGCACTGCCGGGGCCAGCCACCCAAGCCCCTCCCCCTCCAAAGCCAAATGCCCCCAGACCCCACTCACGCCATCCCCCTCCCCCAAGCTAGGCACTCCTAGCCCCCATCTAACCCCATCCTTCTCTTCCTTCCACTCCCCCCACAACCCACACACCACTCCCCTTTGCAGGAGGCAGCTAGCTCCATGTGGGTCTTTCCCGACTCCCTGCTTTTTATAGCAGCTGCTATAAAATGGCAGAGGCTGAAAGCCGGAAGCAAAGGCCGGCTTTTTCTCGGGTAGGAGAAAAGACTGGGGGGGGGGGGGGGAGGCTGGGTCGCCTCACACCCCCCTGGAATTTCTTCATGCCCCCAGTTTGGGAAACCATGGAATAGAAGAACTGTAACTCTATGCTAGGACTATCAAATGCTCTGCTTCATGTCTTGCTGCAGGGTGCACCTCACTGGTGTTCCACCTGTATGCCCCTGTACTTCTCCCTCACATACGTCTTTCACACTGGGGCACGTGAGCCCTGCCCTTAGCTACTTCCTCTCCCTCCCAGCTTTTCTGGAGCACCATGAATCTCCTGATTTCTGAAAATAAGAGACGGTTGCCAACAGGAGGTCAAAATGTCAAAAATGGCCTCTGGTATTTCTTCCAGGCTTTTGAGGCTACCATCAAATTTGTTGCCTGGTGAAAGCCGCAGACTGAAAAGCAAATGAGGAAACAGAAGAATTGCCTGTGATGGAATTGCTCTTCTTCAGCTAATCTGATCTCCTCTTTTGTTTGACAGCACTCCTCTGGCCTAGTATCGCTATCTGAAAGATGGCTACTGGCATTTGCACTTTATTCTTTGGAACCATGTTCCTAGTCCAAGAAGAGGCGGGGGAGGTTGCTTTATGGTAACCTCATACTCGAAGCCATTCTGCCATAAACATCTTAATGAATTCAAAACAAAATTTCTACTTTTTTTCTATTGAACAACATTAAGATTTCTCCTATGATGTATTTTCAAATCAATACATTGAAAAGTCTAGATCCAAAATTAGAATATGGACATGGAAGAAGTTTAACTTTTAAAATAAAAAACAAACTAACATACGTGTTAGCCTAAAAGTTGTTACTAGCCACAGAAAGGTAGCCATGTTCTGTATCTTCACAAAACAAAGTTGTTACTTGGTTTACTGTGATTTCAGTTAAGCTTTTAACATGCAAAATCCGAATTCATCTTTCATATAAGTTCTTATTTATATAGTTACTTTTTCCACATAATTACTCCTTACACCCCATAAAATAACCAGTAAGAACTACTGTTCCAAGGTAAACTATTCAGTAAATTAGTTTACTAAGTTTTGTTCCAGGAGCTGTGAACTCCCTCTGTGAAACAGTTATTTAAATTAAACACAAGGAGGCAGCAGAGTTTTGTAAGCAATTACTACAGTGTCACCAAGGAGGCGTTCAATCACAGTCGTTCACAGACACTGGGAGGTTTGTGCCTTTGGAATTCCAGCTAATTTAAAAATAGATGTGTTATTTTTCTCTTCTGCTGACATGGAGATCCATGCATGGTTAAAACCAGAGAGAGAGTCTAGTGGGAATTTTGGCTCCAACTTCTTTGCAAACCTAAATATGGCAGATGTTAGCACACTGCAAAGCAGAAGCCTCAACACCATTAGAAAAAAAACTGAACAGTACATTCAAGATAATTTTGACTCTCTCACATACAAGCTGGTCAGATTTTTGGGATTTTCCATCTCACTTAAGATGCATCTGAACAGACAGCTTTGTTTAAAAGGCAATAGCCATTCTTCTACCCCTGAGTAATCTAACTCCACCCACCCACAGAAGCTGAAGATTTTATTTCCACGTGCTTTAGAAAATATTTTCTACAGTATTGCCAACATATTACAAATATACAAAAGTCCAACTTCAGTACACAGAAGGAACTTCAGTTTTGCAAGTGAGGATTCTTATAAACATACATTAGCCTTGTATGTCTGGCAGGTTAGATATGATTACACATTTTTAGAGTAAGTGCAGAACTACTAATGAGAAGCCAAAGTATAATGATTGTAGTATTTTGTTTGATAAATGTTAAAGGTGCTTTTTGGGGGCAGAGGGGATGTGGTTATGTTTGAGAATTAAATTTGGGAATGAACCTTGGAAAAACTAGACTACTATATTGCTGTCATGGATGTTTTAATAATAGAAATGAAATGAAGGACCTTCGTAACTCACAGACAACCACTCGTTATATACCTTCCCATCATTAGAACATGCACATCACACTTACATACTTTTAAAAAAATTACTTTTTATAAAAGACCTGATAAGGCTTCATTCCATTGTCAGAATTAGTTTAATTTTGTGTCACATGCACAACTATCAGAAAGTTTCACCCTAGCTGCTACCTGCGAGGTCGGCTGTAGAGCTCTATATATGACCTAGCCAACCCAATCACCCTTCAGTTCCTTCTTGCCAGATTCTCTAATAGTGGGGAAGAAGTGTGTGTTTTAAATAACTATCAACACCACATTTTAAAGAACAGAAGGGTCAGTAAGCTTTTTTCTTTGAGTGCTTGCTCGTATCTATTCAAATTAGGTGATTCACAAACCGAAACTAGGAGGAAGGGTCAGAGTCAACACGTGGCTGACTCAAGGACAGCAGCCCTATAGGCTGAGTCCCATCTAGACTGCTGCACAACAGCATTGTTAGATATAACAGTGTGTACAGAGGACTTGTCACAGCTTGATAGATCTTCTGCAGAAGCCCATGAGCCAGGAAGACAGTTGAAGAGGCCTGAGCTCACATAGAGTGCACCATAACAAGTGGAAGGATAACCTTAGCCAGGTCATAATACATTCGTATATAAGACATGATCCAGGAAGGGATGTGCTGTGACAAAATCGGAAGCCCTTTTCTTTGACCAGCAACAGGTCTTGCAGAAGGGCTTGGGTCATTTGATGCAGAAGGCAAGCACCCACCTCATATCAAAAGCACAGCTGCTGCTCCTGTCAGAAGCTCTGAAGTTTAGGATGGAAAACAGGAAGGAAAATGCCCTAGCTAGTATGGAAGATGAAGACCAATTTTGGTAGGAAAGGTGAGAGGGCAGAGTTGAACCTTGTCCTTATGGAACACCATATACATTATGTGCTGGTCAGTTTTCTGGCTCTTACAAGCAGAGGGGAGCCAGAAGCCAAGCTGCTGCCTGGTCCCTGTCTCCCCTTGCTCCCTGGAGCCAGGAAACTGACCAGGGTTGTGCCTTCATCAGTTTCCTGGCTCGCCTGTGTTGCATGGCAAATTTGACTTACGCGGGGGTTGCGAAAACACAATCCCTGCATAAGTCAGGCATCTACTCTACTGTGTATACTGGTATGAACTTTGAATAAAAGGCCTTCAATTGATCCAGAGTAGTTTTATTCCTGAACTACCTATTAGCTGCTTCAAAGTATCTGCAGTATTTTTATTTAGATAAAAAGAAACCCAAAGGCCATTATCTGGAGGGTAAATACCAGCTTAGATATGATGTACTTCAGATCAACCTGCACATGTCAAGATGCTGGGTTTTTTTGTTTGCTATTCGTAACTACAAATTCAGTGTAGCTAAATCTATAACATTACAGAAAGACAGAACTCATTATGCAGGCCCCCAACAAATTGTCAGTCCATTTTACGGTCAAAGGATTTAAAAAAAATAAAATTTCACAGTGTGGTAGATGTAGAAGTTTTTCCCAGAAAGAAGTGTGGGGATGCATTGCAAGGTTATAATAGGATGGTATGGTACTGCCATCCCTACTTCTACACTGCTGCTGGTGGAGTGCTACCTACGGAGGTGGGCTCCTGGCCAGCAGCATCACTGTCCGGCACTTAGTTTGGAGAGTCCACACTGAAGTAAGTGTGAAAATGCCATGACATTTTTCCCTCTCCTGCAACTTTCTTTTCAGTCTGAATCACCAATGTGAGAAACACTGGTCTCCAGGAAATCTGTATAGCAGAGGGTACAAGCACACCAAAGACCAGATTTCACACTTTGTGGTGTATTTTCCTCAGCCGTGAATTTGGTAGGGCCTGCTCATTAACATTTGAAATCAAATAGCCAAGACTACAAACTTTTGTAAGGTGCTATATGGAAAACAGTTTCATACTGGTATGAAAACAGACCAAAAGCGTATTACAGGTACTTGTAAATTGCAGCTACAAAGCCAAAAGGATAAAACAAATCCTTCACAACCCCTCCCAGTCTCAAAGTTTAAAATTCATGGTGGAAATGGCAGATTAAAAACCTACCAAATATCTACAATCCAGAACTTTGTCACATCATGTTATACCTCAAACAAGCATGGAATTTCAAGCTTGGACCTAAACCATTTCATAATGTCCCTTGACAACTTGAGTTGGTATAATAGCTGCTGTAAGCTCTGCCAATAGGAGGAAAAGAACAGAGCCACTAAGAACTTATTTTAACAAAACCCCAGTGCTCAAAAAAAGAGAGAGATCTGGAAACTAGAAGTACAAATTATGTACAGCAATGCATGCTTCTTTACACTAGCAGTGTGTCTGATGGAGGTGGTTATCCTAAAGGGGCTAGGGGGGCCAATTAAGTGCACAGGCTGCAACTAGAAAGGAACCAAGGCTCAATATTGCTTAATTATGAGCAAAGCTCCTCTGGGCAGGATCAGGCAAGTCTTCAATAAATTTAAGAAGCTGAGAACAGAAGGGAACTGCACTGGGGAAGTAGTCGCATGTTCCTCCATGATGGGAGATGTGTGATAGAGACTACAGGGCATGGAAACAAGCCAGAGAGGGAAGTAGTCATGGGGAGCAGAGGAAGCTTGGATGCTCAGAGGCACCAGAGAACAGGAGGAGGAGCCAAGAAAAACAGAAGACAGGTCTGGGAGCAAGTGGACTGTAGGCACAGTCCCTGCGTTAGGACACAGAATACAGGGAGGGGGCTTGCATTCTACCAGCCACTGGGGAATTGGCACAGAACTGAGGACTGCCAGGAAAGGCAGGGGGTACAGTTAATCCAGATGAATGAACTTCAACAGACCCTAGAAGGGGATGTATTTGTGACTCACCCAGAGGATCATGTCATGAAGAGGGAGAAGCCAGAGTCCCAAAGACAACTGCTATCCTAAATCTGGGAGGGTGAGTGTGGAACAATGACTAAGTGACCACAGAAAGGGATATCTGACCAGTGGCAAGCTATTTCCCAGATGAGCTGCACGGAGGCATGCCAGCAGAGAGTAATGAACCCTATTACAGGCTCAAAACCCTATTCTAAGGAGGGCAGACTCAAGGATGACAGGGCAATTCTGTTCTCCTTCAGTCCTTAGCATCTGCACAAGACTGTCAAAGGGGCAGTTGTTTTGTGGACACACATCTACCAAGATTCAGGTGAAGACTCAACCCTTTCTAAACATCACTTAAAAAATTTTGTGATGGGAAAGGCTTTAGTCATTATGAAGCTTCATTAGCTACACACAATATTTCATAATCTTTTACCAATTCTCTGAAGTCATAACATCCATGAATGTTGATAACTGAGGCCAAAAAGACAACTGAATATTTCTAACTATCCATTTAGATGGAATGATTTAATCTTCCTGTTGACTGATTTGTAGTTCACCTTTTCCATCCCTTTCATATGAGTTGCTTTAGTGTGTCATTCACACCTAACCATGGTAAAATAAATGGTTTGATTAAAAATACTTAACTGAGATTTATAAAATTGTGGTTATAATCCTCTTGCTTAGCAGATAAACGTGGAGTTGCAGTATGGAGCTTAGGTCAATAGAGAATAACCATAGTCATTTTGGAAATGAACTATCATAACATAGGATTCATAAAATGTGATAAGATATGCACAGAAGAATCCTAATAATACAATGCATAGATCAACTGCACTACATAAGAGAGGAAGCCATCTTGAGTCAATTAACAAATGCTCTCTTCATTAATTAGCATGGACTGTGTCCACACTGCAAAAAATTCCATCAAACAGGCTGCAGGCAAAAGGTAGGAGATGAAAATAATCTCTCTTCTCACGCATGAAGGAGGTCCCATCAGCTCAGAAGTTTCAGAAACACTACTGGGACAACTGAGAGGCCTGCATTGCCACTACTTATGCTGTGTCTCACTTGTAAAAATAGAAGGACTTCGGTCTTTTGGATGTCAGGGTGGCAGATTTGATGAATTCACTCCACGCATCTGACATTGTTTTTTCACCCACAAAAACTTATGCCCAAATAAATCAGTTAGTCTTTAAGGTGCCCCAAGACCCCTTGTTGTTTTTGGAGATACAGGACTAGCACTGCTACACCTTTGAGACAAATTACTATGTAAGAGCAAAATACCATGAAAGTGCTGTATCAAAACTGATTAACACCTTTCTGAGTCAAGGGGGAGATTTTCAAACTTACTCAACATTTACTGGATAGCAGAATTAAACCAAAGTTTATTCCATTATGAAAGAGGAGAGGGAGAGACAAAAATCAGAACTGTCCAAGTTCAAACAAGTAGCCAATAAGAGCTGGAATGTGAAATAAGATTGTTTTCTGTTCAGGGTATGTGTAACTTGCTAAACTATTATTTCTTATATACCACTTACCCAATAAATTAATACAATAGTTGATGGGGGACCTTGGATGGCTTAGTTTGATTACTTGTTGGCTTAACTTAATTCAAAAAGTATGTGTAGTGCCAAACAGACTTTTTTTGTGTATTTTGAAGGAATCTAAACAAAATCTTTGGCCCAATGGCAGTTTAAAAATCATAAGGTTTTTAAAAAGACAAAAGGGATCTCTAATAGCCCACTTTTGGTAGTAACCCCTCCCCATCTCACTCACAAAACCGCAACAAGTCCCTCAGCATCCAGAATGTTATACATCTGACCATGTACCGACCTGATCTGTTTCCCTAAGTGCCATTATCTCAATATTACTTGCCCTACTCAACAGTTGGAATGCACTATACCCATTACTTACATAATTATGATTGCTTTAAAAACTAACAGATTTGTTGTAAACACCCAGTTTGAGCTCAAAAGGTACACAGACATAGGGTGCAAGAATTTAACAGGAAGTGTTCAGTTACTGAAATGGAATATTTAGGCTTCTGCATACAAAACATCAGCAAACCTAATCTCAATCATTTGGAACTGATGTATTTTTGAAGTAGTATTTGCCATAGAAATATTTTAAGCATAATACTTGAACAGTTTATTCAGTAAGACCTGAACACCTCAGCAACTGAAAATTTCAACTACTGACTAATCCTAGGAAGCATAACCACCATATAAAACACCCCCACGCAAATACTTCCATCAATAACTGAAATTTACAGACATTTAAAGAAAAATGCTGCTTGAGAACTTAGCAGTTTGATTTAAGGATATGTAGTATATTTTGGCAGAAGAAGTTGTCTTTTTGTTTTTAAACTATCAACCTTTAACTTTTCCAGTCTCAGTGAATACTTACTGTTCAAGCTCCACACTGTCTCTGCCACATGATTTACCTCAATTACGAGCATTTAAATCCATAAAAATTAAAAAACTCAAAAGTTTAAAATACATAATACTGAATTCTGCCATGCCTGTGTACGATGTACATAAGGAAGGATAGGTTGTTTGTGCAACCTAGTGATTAGAGTACTGGGCTGAGATTCAGGACACCTAGGATCTACTTCCAGCTCTGCCACTGGTCTGGCCACAGGGTGACATTCAGCAAGTCCCTTACTCTCTGTACCTCAGTTTCCTCATATACAAAAAAGTGCTTGGGACTCAACCAATGAAAAGCATGGTATGAGAGCCAAGTAGCTACAGAAACACATCCCGTCCAACTCAGAATGCTGAAAGACACTGGTAATCAAAAAACTGCACTAGTGCACTGCAATTTGAATTATGTAACAGTCAACTCAGATTTACAATGAAACATATATGATAATACACAGGCACTTGATAATCTGATCCTTATGACCAGTTTAAGGTGGTGGGGTCCCCCAAGCTTTTCTTTGTTGCAGCATGCGGTAACAGTGTAAAGACGACAAGAACAACTGTTCCAACATACTCCCAGGGTTTTCGTTTGTTTAAAAAACACATTTTAATAGTTTCGTGTGATTTCTGAACAAATGAGATAGCCTAATAAATGAGTTTGTTCGTTCTCTCCCCCCCCGCCCCCACAGATTTATTTAAAAAGTTTAGTGTTCCTGGAAAGAGCAACATAGTTACCAAATACCAAACAGAATCAGTTCAGCAAGGTTTACCAAGTTGTGGAGAACTCATTATGATTAGTCAGAACTCTGAGTGATGAACAGTATTTGAAGTCAAGATATTGGCACTCATTGTGAAGAAAAGGAACAAGCTTGCTACGAGGAAGACAGGATAAACATATAGGCTATGTCTACACTAGAGCGTTTTGCAGACAAAATTGGGGTTTTGTAGATAAAACCTGCAGAGTGTCTATGCACAAAATGTTGACCAAAAAGCTGTGTACACACTCCAGGGGGCTCTTTTGTTAACAGAGCAGATCAAAAGATGTATCCACTTTTATGTGTGGATGTGCTCTGTCAGCAGAAGTTTTGTCAGAACATCTCTTCTGACAGTAACTTCTGTAGACAGATGCTTTTAGTGTAGACTTAGTCATAGGATAGGTATAGAATGAAAGCAAGGTATCTCTCCATGGTAAATGTGGTTGCCGGGGGCGGGGGCCACCATTTTCTTAACTATATAGATTCTATTTAGATTCACCCAAATACAAAATTAACTTCATATATGAAGTTGTCTTTTTGCCAATCCAAATCTCAGACATGCTCAACTAGAGCAAAGCAACAACAATTGGTACAGTAAGAGAAATTCAGATTTTCATTGTGTTGTCAACTCTGCAAAATCTGAAGTACCAATAACTAAGCAAATTAAAAATGTTTTACTTTTTAAAAGTAAAAACCATTTCAACTTTTTACTTGTTGTTAAAAATCAGATATAAGCACTTTTGAAAAACAGTACATCTGGAGAGTTTTTAAAAACCTCATAGGAGATACACAAGTTAAAATTCTCACCATCAAAATAGCTTCTGTTCTGTTGGGAGGTAGATTGCAATACACTTTCAGCACATCTGATTGACAGATTTTGGTCACTGAAAAATAAAAAAAAAAAAACAGACCTTGTAGTTTAAATATATATATGAGAAAAAAAAAAAAAAATCACAGCTGCCCATACATGTAAGTATAAAATATTTTACACTATAAACAATGTACTTTACAAAAACACTAAATTTAGAACCTGTCTCCTTATAAAATTAACAAATTTAAAGCTACTGATAAATAACTGATGGCTGAGTAGGGGAAAGTGGTTTAATGATTTAGAAAGTACATGTAAACAACTTGCAACTGAACTTCAGTTGCTTATCAGGAGTATTTCTGTGGCCTAACAGTTAGTGGCTAGGAAGCTAAGACCACTTCTAAGTGATAGAGCTCGGTATAGCAGATTAGATTTTTTTTAAAAATGGTTCAGAGGAAGAAAAATACATTCTAGAGTATAGAAAACACTGTTTAAAGTATTCAGTGTTAGAAAGCACTAAAAAGGAGCTGACAAAAGTTTATATCATCTTACTTTCATTATTTCAATGTTACAGTTTGCAAACAGTTTAACTAATCCCTAGTACCATTACATTTATATATCTGTTGAACCAATCTGTGAACTGAGCTTTATAAACTCTTTGAGGCACACAGATTTATTTGGTGCACTTTCCTCACTGAACTGTGAAATGTACATCCAAAGTTCTACATAAATTAAATGTTTCATTCAAGATTATATGCAATATTGATTTCACATCAGTCTCATAGATTTGTCCATCAATCTTCTCAAATTATATTCACAGACAGCCCAATGAGAGATTCAGCAGCGGACGAGGCTGACAGGAAGTAGGTTCAGGGCACAGGGTCTGGGAAGGGAGTGTGTAGGAGCTGGCTGGGAATTTTTTATTTATTTATTTTTTTGCGCGGGGGGGGGCGGGGTCTGGGCAGGAGGGAGGTGCATGGAGTAGGCTGAGGGTGTAAGATCTGCACTGTTCCCCCAACCCAGGAGGGTTTGGAGGAGGGGTCAGGGTGAGGTTGATGGATCTGGGAGAGACGGGGCAGGAGCAAGGTAGGGATTGGGAGTCTGGGTGGGAGAGAGGCAGAAGGAAAGGTAGAGGGATGCAGGGCCTGAGCAACAGAGGTACAGCTGGCCTGTGCAGCACCCCTCTGACACATGTCTTTGTACCCTCCCCTGCTGTTCTGAGGCACCACCCTCCCCTTCTCTGACTGTCCAGAATTCCAGGCAGAGTGGCAGGATAAAGCCTCCAGGCAGTACTGCTGCTTTTCCCTTTCCCCAGCTGGGGGAATGACAGCAAGCAACAGCAGCACTATGCAGAGCTGCTCCCGGGGCCCCCACCCTATCAGAGCCTGTGGGCCAGATCTGGCCCAGGCTTGCCTGACTCCAGCCCCCATGGCTTGGGACTCCACTCCCCTGCAACCCACCAAGGGCCAGATGCTGGAGAGGAGAGTCCCGAGCAAGCCTTTGGGGCCAGATCCAGGAAAGCCACAAGGGTTTCCCACCCTCTTTCATGTACAAACACTCACATTCGAGTTACTGAGAGTTTTGAATGGTATACGTGTTGAACCATGGTGCATATATATATATATACACACATACACACACACATATACATACACACACAACTCATAACTAGCGTTCATTTGGCTTTGCATTTGTTTCCCACTCAACTCTTCCTACCCTCCAGTACCTAATTTCAACATTTCTTCAACTGTTGCCTAAAATAAAAGATGGAATGTTTCAGATAGTGAATGTAACCCACAATCCAGAGAATGCCCTGTGACAATAAGACAATTTACACTTGGTAGAGGCTCTTTTTCAGGTTAAGAGTATTGTTTAACATTACCTCCAGGAAACATTTTCTTTAATAACCTTGATGTCCAGTGGGCTGGTTCCTTCAACAATAGGGGATTCCAGATTGGCAGATCCATTGCTGATATGATCACTACTTTCATATCCAGATTCAGTCCTTTGCATCTGCCAGTTATCAGAGTGGACTCTTCTCTCTGTAAGCCCTTTACCTCTCTCAATATTTCCTTTTCCTTCAGAATCCATGGAACTCCGGCTCCCTGTCTCCTGTTTTGTTTCGTCTTCATAGATAGTCATTAACCCTTTCTGGGTTTGGTTCTCTTTTGGCCAATGGATAAAGCTCTGCTCCTTTTCATGTTTAGGTTTACTGCTTGGATTTGCCTTGTGTCGTGGGCTATGCTGCTTCTTTTCAGTATCACTAAAAATGCTGTCCACGTTCAGTGTCTCCCGCATAGGCTTCCAACCTCTGTTTCTGCTTTTGGTGACACTTCCTTTGTCCCTAGAGTCTTGGCTGCAGTCTGTATCATAGCCAGTGGCACTGTCAGCTCTAGTCCTGCTTATTTTTTCCCCAGCAGGAAAAGCTTCTGTTTTATTTGATCCTGGGGCCTGTGCAGGAGGCCTCATTTGGTTGGGTACTCTTTCATGTTTATAAGGTCCTCTTCCCTGGCTACCATATAGGCGTTGATCAGCATAGTGTCTAAATCCATTTCCGGCAGGAGGGGACCCTGCCTTAAAATGAGAGCGGTTGTCACCTATTAAATCTTGTAAATGAAAGGAGGGGTGGGGGGGGAAAAAAAAGCTCCAATGAAGTTCTCCTTCAGATACATTCTTTTAATAAAAAACTTCTCTGTCTGACATAGTTTTGCCTAAAACAGCTATTTACTCCTGCCATACACTAAACAAAAACATCTTAAATGGCATTAATTTTTTAAAAAAAGTCCACAAGAGTGGAAACTTTCAATCTGGTTTTTCCTTTGCCAGAAGTGGCAAATGTAGCACGCAACTGATATTTTTAATCTAGACAAATTGATATTTCAGCCCCTCATTTCTGAAGTTTGATTTTTAAATGTACCTCGGTTTCTCCCAGTCTCCCTTCCTGGTCCTCTGTCTGCATCTTTTCTTTGGTAGGATGAAAAGTTTTTCATGTCAGCTGCTTTCTGAGCACATTCTCTGGAGATGTCCTTCAATCTGTCCTTTTGATCATTATACCCTAGCTTAACTGTAAAGATAGTAATTATTACATCTTAACAACTGAACAGTTGTTTACTATAACTTCTGTTAATAGCAATGGAAGGGCTTAAGAAGACTATACCGCCTTTCATTTACCTCAAATTTTAAAAATCCAGAACAATCTGAACACAGCAAACCTTAATAGATTTATTAATACGACAGCGTATATTGCCTGAAAAGAATTCTTACAAATGGCATGTTCTAACATTGATAAAATTAGTAAACTGTGCTTCATGCAAGCAAGGTTTATTTGTAGGGGTGAACATACTACACATTTTCCTTTAGATCTAAACAAGAATTAACTTTTAGGGCTCATACTAAAACAGAGCAAAGAAAGTTTAAATACTAATTACTGCATCAAGATTATTTCCTTTGTAACTTGAACTTGAAGCCAGACATGATGGCAAAGGTGCTTTTTTCTTTTATTGTCAACTTCAGAAACGTTCAGCTTGCTACTAATTCACTTATAACCAATCAATGTTGATTCAGAAATGGACACTGACTGGAAAACACAAATTTAAATAAAACAGATTCTTTATTGAAACTTGACTCTTTTTGAGATTGCAGGTAAGTTTCAATAAAGAATCTGTTTTATTTAAATTTGTGTTTTCCAGTCAGTGTCCATTTCTGAACCAACATTGATTGGTTATAAGTGAATTAGTAGCAAGCTGAACATTTCTGAAGTTGACAATAAGAGAAAAAAGCACCTTTGCCATCATGTCTGGCTTCAAGTTCAAGTTACAAAGGAAATAATTTTACAAAGGAAATAATCTTGATGCAGTAATTAGTATTTAAGCTCTTTTTTCTCTGTTCTAGTGTGAGCCCTAAAAGTTAATTCTTGTTTAGATCTAAAGGAAAATGTGTAGTATGTTCACAGCTACAAATAAACCTTGCTTGCATGAAGCACAGTTTACTAATTTTAACTAACCTCTAGACACTAGGGAGATAGGTGGGGTTAATTAATAGAAAAGATAAATAAACCACTTTATTAAGCAGTGCCAGTTTCTCTTTGTTTCTCTTACTGGTCTTTTTAAAGGTGTAAGCCAAAGTGGCCAGGGAAAAATTGCCTGTAACTCAATGAAGAGGAAGGGATGGAAACAAGGGCAAGCCATGTCTTTCTTGCATCAGCATCACCCAATTGTGACATCCTGATATGAGAATTTTGTAATCTGTCAATTTGAAAATCTGAGAATTCTCAGAGATAGTCGTGTTAGTCTGTACCTGTAAAGACAATGAAGAGTCCTGTAGCACCTAAGAAACAAGCAGATTTAGGACATAAGCTTTCATGGGTAAAACCCACTTCATCAGATAAACTGGAGTGGACATACAAAACCAGGTATATATGTAAGAAAAAATACTGCAAAAGAAAAATTAGTATCCACTGTAGATTAGGGTGATCAATCAGGGTGACTGTAGTCATTTAACGTAGCTGATGTGGAGATATGGATATCCATCAGGGTGAAGTTATTCTTACATATAATATACCTGCCTTTGTATCTGATGAAGTGGGTTTTATCCACAAATAGCAATAGAATTAAATCCATTAGTCTCTAAGGTGCTACAGAACTGCTCATTTTTGCAAGTTTGATTTATACATAAAAATGGACTGATGTTTTAACAAATGCAGTAGAAACCCACTATAAAAAAAGGAAGTGACTATTACTACTTATGCTTCCAAACATATAAGGAAAGGTTAAAGAGCAAAGAATCACATACAATAACTAATCCAACATATTATAAATAGTGGCTTTTTACTGGAGAACTGTATGGCTACATTTACACTACAGAAATCTTTTGAAATAAGCCCTTCTGGAAGATATCTTCCAAACAAAAAACAAAAGACAAAAACTTCTTTTGAAAGAGTGCGTCCACACAAAAGAAGTGGATCAAAAGAGCAATCTGATCTTTCAAAAGAGAACATCCTCACTGCCCTTGCTCTTTTGCAAGAACAGGCGAGGGATCAAAAGAAGGGCCCGCAGAGCGTCTACACAGTTCTTCCTGAAACAGGAGTGGAAGAACACTTTCAGAAGGAGTGCTGCATTCTTTCAATTTACTTTCAAAAGAACACTTCGTGTGTAGACACTCCATTGGATCTACCAAAAGAGACCCCTTCTTTTGAAAACTCTTTCGAAAGAACTTGCTAGTGTAGATGCAGCCTGTGTGTATAGTCATAATTGGTTACATTCAAATACAGCTTTTCATATGTCAATCATTTTGTGATTATACTGAATTTTCCACCCATGACAGAACTACTTCAGAACAAACTTTGAACCTAAAGAAAATGCATCCAAAGTTACATTAGTGTGAAACAAAAAAAGTTAGTAAGCTACTTATTTAAAAGGTATATACCTGGACCTCTACCACCACTTGCTTGAATATGGCTTCTACTAAATTCTGCACTGTCGCTCTGAAATTTTTTATTGCTCTTCTGAATAGCACAGTCTCCAAATCCATTCTCTTTTGCATGATCTGCCTTTCGAACAGATGGCTTCTCAAATCCTATAAAATTACACATTACTAATCTTCAGAAATGAAATTCTTGCTCTTTACCACTTCACCATATTTATTTTAAGTTTCAAGAATTAGAAAGTATATTTTTAGATTACTTAAAGATTTATGTAATAGTGAAGATTGTGGCATACGAGAAGATACTTTGTATCATGTTACATATAATGCAATTTGCCAATATAAACATGGTGATGGTGTTTATTTTTGATTTTTTTCCTTGAGACAATCTGGTGGCGGTTTGCAAAATGAATGGGAACAGGCCAAATCCAAATTTTCTTTTCATCACTTTTAAAAGGTTTTACCACAAATAGTTGAAAACTGCCAAACAAAGAAAAAGGGCTAGATTCTGACAAGGCACTTAGACTTCATTGACCTTTCATAATGAATCCCTCAATAGAGATTTCCTGCAACCTCAAGACTTCCCAAGATTCTGAATGGTCCTCACTTGCTCACAGTTCTTCAAAATATTTTTCCCCTCAATTTTATATTATTTTGGGGCTAACAGAAGGAATCCATCATGTATCTACTCTCATACAGACAAAACATGCTTTGACTACATATTAGATACTATTTAACAATAAAATATTGGTTATACTATTTAGTCACAAAACAATACAGAATAGATAAAAAAAAATCAATGTTCACTCTCTCTTGGTTAAGTGAGATAACAGATAAATACAAGAACATAAGAATGACCATACTGGGTCAACCCAATGGGTTCATCTAGTCCAGCATCCCATATTCCAACAGTGGCCAATGCCAAGTGCTTCCAACGGAACGAACAGAACAGGCAATTGAGGATTTTTATTGTTATAGAACTTTTCTGGTTACGGATGCTTTATCCATGGCTTAAATCCACAGTTTTTACATTTACAACAAAACATTATTTGATACTTCTAGTGTTAAACATATATACAACAGATGCTTAAAAAAAATTTAGAAAATTATTCATAAAAGCACTTAAGAACATTACAAATACTCAATTAACCCCACATATTTATCATATTCTACAAAAAATGGTATTAGTCAAGACTGACTTACCCAAATCATCCTCATTTCCTGAAGTTGCTTTGTAATGAGACCAGTGAATGATATGCTTAGGGGCATCTTCTGCCGATACAGCCGTACCATCCGGGTTAGCATAAAACAGCAGCAATGGCTGAAAGTGACATCGAATGCACTTGGAGGCCACATCTTTCCATTTTGTTCCAACCTAGTAAGAAAATGCTCATATTTTTGTAACTGTAAAAATGATCTAATACTTAAATGCCATTTTAAGCATGTCATCATAAATCAAAGACATTTTACTCAAATTGAATGTCTGATCCTAAAAAGAAAAACAGCACAATTAAATGTACTACTCATTTTGAATTTAGGCCAGTTAGAGCAGAAAAGCTAACATTTGCAAATTAATCAAACTATAAATACAACCATCGAGAGTTCATCATATTCATTACTTATTAAATCAATATTAATAAAAATCATACTAATATCTACTACGAAATTATGGTGCATTTCACAAGAATGAAGTTGTGCATTAGTTGCTTAAAATTGACTGTCAGACTATTTTTCATGAAAATATGGGACTGTAGTTCTGTTTTGGAAGTTTAGTTTTCAGTTTAGGGTGAAAGGAACAAAATGAGATCTACTGTAGAAAAAAAAGTTAAATTTTGGGCACAATGGACCACTTTAAAAATGATCATTAAACCTAGCAGCAGTAATGCAAAGCCTACCTCTTTCACATTAGCATCATCAAAGAGCACCCACTTGCAACTCTTGGCATGAAAGGCAAAGGCACAATAATGTCGGCTCGTGTAGCAAATCATCCCCACAAGAAAAAGTTCACTATTTTTGGCCTGTTCATCTGTAACCCTATAGAACAGCTGTAAAAAATTATTATATACGTATTAAAGAAAAACACACCCGTGATGATAAAGTTAGATTTAGTTAATGCTAATATTCAACAACCACTACTTGTGTGTTTCAAAGCAATTCTGTGAGTATTAAGGCAAGCTTCAATTAATAATTCACTACAATATTGAGGATTTAGACTTTAACTCATCTTTCATCAATACTTAGAATTTTTAATAATCAAGTTTATCATTAAAATATTTATATGCACAGTTCCAAAGCAGCATTTTGAATCCTCAAAAATGTTTCCCAAATGTCACACTAAACAAATCCATGTGTTTACATCACTGCAAACAAATACATCAATATTCCAGGATTTTTGTAGCTTGGCACAGAAGCTGGATAATTTCCCACGCCAACAAAATCTTCAATACTGAACTCAATTTCCTTAGCTATTCTGAGTGGCTGAAATGTTGGTCAAACAAGTATGCTGACTAGTGACCAATATGGGGGCCTATGCTACACACTGAAGATAAGTCGTTCACAAGGCATATACAAGAACTTAACTAACTGCTTTCTTCTCATCAAACATCCTAAATGAGAGGTTTGATAGACTACACAATCGAATCCTGGTAGACAAGCCAGCCCTTCATCTTTCCAATGGGAAGTTCCATTAATTTTAAAATCGGAAAATCTTTGGGGATAATTTAAAAGGGGAATCTCTGCTTTGTGTGGACACTAAAGATTACATGGCACTTTTTAATAAAGGAAGAGTTATGTTCTAATGCCTCTACCAACATTAACTTTACAGTAACATTTGCATAGCATCTGGTTGCTGCTGTCTTCCATTTTCAAAGGAAGATGTTTTTCAGTAGAGTTTCTATGTGACAATCCTTAAGGATGAAGTCTTCTCTATAAATACACGTAAATGACTTAAAGCAAGTTTAGGTTCCAAAGTCAAGCACCCAAAAATTAGAAAGTGTTAGAATTAAGGTTGCATGCATGTCTTATTGTGTGTCTATCTGTAGGATGACAAGAATTACATGTTCACATAATTAAGTGATCTCTGCCTCATTCTATCTACCAGATGACTGATACTCAGGAAGTTAAACCCTTGTGTGGTGAGGGACACGGATGTCTTCAGGGACTTTGCTTCACTTATTGCAGAAGTTTGAAAGTGTACAGTGAATAAGGCAAGGACTAAAGGAAAAAAAATTATGTCACGGTTAAGGCAACCGAATGCCACCGTGGAGAATCAATCAATCAATTCATTCTCTCCCTCTCCCTCTCTCTCGATACTATGGAGTCATTTCAACCACGTTTTCCACAAGCGGACACAGTCTGTGTTCATTTTCTGGGTAATCAATGTTGATTAGATCTGTGCTTTGAACATATAGCCTATCTGTACACTAGCCAAAAACGTCAAAATGGCCGTGCAAATGGCCATTTCAAAGTTTACGAATGAAGTGCTGAATAGGAAGTTTACTAATGAAGAGCAGATAGGAATAAGGGGACTTCGAAGTTGCTGGGGTCCTTTCGAAAAGGAGCCCCATCTAGATGAGCCACGCAGCAGCGAGCCGCGTTGATTTCGAAGTGCCGAGGCCGCCCGCATTCTAATGAGGCGCTGAATATGTATTTCAGCGCTTCAGTAGTAAACTTTGAAATGGCCATTTGCACGGCCATTTCAAAGTTTTTGGCTACTGTAGACACGGCCATAAAGTGCTATAAATATGCCAGCTACACATCCCTCACTATACAAGCAAAATCAGTTCCCAACTTTCTGTTCGTAAGCAAAAACTCATAAGAGGGACACTAAATTCCCATTAAAATACATGATTTGTTCCAGGTGCTTGTAATTCAGCAAAGAAGTGGCAGCATGCGGCGCTACTTTTGAAAGATAAGTGAACTTTGGGTTGGTGGGGGTAGGTTGGAGACGGTTAAAGGCTGAGGGCAGTTTGGGGCCATGAGCAGAAGGGAGAGTTAAAACCTGGTGGTGGGTTGGACCTGTGGGGCGATTAAGGCTGCAGCAGGTTGGGTCCACTGGACATGTGGGTTAAGGCTGCAGCAGGCTGGGTCTGGGGGCTGGCAGGATGTTCAGGTTGCAGTGGGTTGGGGCTCATATCAGCAGGTGGTGGGAGTTCTTTCATCTACTGAACAAAGTAAGTATGTGTGTCCCTCATTTTAGTGAGTACTCATAAGTAAAGTACTCATCTAACGATAGATGAGTGTACTCTGAACACCAGGTCCTTTCCATATCAAGTTAGCAGACACTTGAGAATTTAGCCATTACTCGCAATGCCCCAGATCCCCAACTGAGAATAAATAATAAAACAGGATTATTGCCACTTTATCCCCATAGGTGTATTGTGAAGATTAACAGAAATATTAGTTCACATAAAATAAATCAGAGAGTAATTTTTAAATATTAATCGTAATTCCAAAATTAGCTATATAAGAAAGTTATTTCAAAAAACAAGACATAAAAAGGAAGGACATGAGCATGATGAATCATCTGTTCACACCAAAAGTTTAGACAAGACAAATTAGTTTTAATTCAGATACCCCAGGAAGATAAAGCTGTGTTGCCAGATTCCGTATGACATCTTCTGTAAGGTCAGAATGTTCTGAATCCCAGACTAAACCAATTGTCACAATCTCAGGGCAGTTCATGAGGACACGACGAACTTTTATTTTTTGACCACAGTTACTCTAGAAGAAAAAATGTGAGAGTGAAAAGATTCAGCATGCCAAAATTTAAGAAAATGAGAGTTACTGGGTGACCAGAGTAAAACAAAGTAGTTACACACTTCTTTTTAAGCCTCAAATTTAAATTTAGTTACCTCTAAACTGGTCAGTATCAGTCACACACATAGGGCTTGTCTACACTACCACCTTCCTTCGAAGGAAGGATGGTAATTAGGGTGTTGGGAGTTTACTAATGAAGTGCTGTGGTGCATAGGCAGCGCTTCATTAAGCAAATTCCCACCCCCACCGGCAAATTCTAAGTGTTAAACTTCGAAGTACCAGCATGTGTCTAGCCGTGGCTCACCAGCCTGCACTTCAAAGTACTGGGGGGCAACTTCAAAGTCCCTTTACTCCTCAAAATTTTTGAGGTTTCACTTCAAAGTACTGGTGGGTGTGCCACAGCTAGTCACAAGCCAGTACTTTGAAGTTGCCTGGAGGTGGGGGGGGGGGGGGCGGGATGTGCTTGATGAAGTGCTGCCTATGCACCACAGCATTTCATTAGTAAACACCCTAATTAACATCCTTCCTTCAAAGGAAGGTGGTAGGGTAGACAAGCCCATATGGTTATAAAACACTAGACACACATCCTGATCATGTCACCTCCAAAGTCAGACAAGCTTCAAACCCCCTCCCCAACACCTAAAATAGAGGGCATTGACTTTATTACATTTCCCCCCCTCTGTTCACCACTGTTTTGTCAATAGTTTGGATTCTTCTGGAATATTTCTCTAGCTCTGAAACAAAACAGTAGAACACAAAGGCAAAACACAAGACAGAGAGAGAAGGAAAGGCAGGCACAAGTAAGAAAGGAGAAACTTGTGTTTGTTAGGAAAAAGTACAAGATAAACCAGGTGGCAAAAAAATCTATTTGTTGTCATATCACTACCAAAACAGTCTAAAGGAAAGTGCATTTAGTCAGCAGGTATCATTAAGCTTTATCAAATCCAGCCAAGTTATAGGGTTTGTTAGTAAGTGAAGCGTTCCTACAACAAAACATGGACTTAAGTACCTTATTTTCAAAATGGCCATTCACATACAACTTTGTATGTGAAAATACTTACACACAGATGATCTCTGCACATGTAGGTAACTGCTGACAAACTGTTGCTCAAAAAGTGGATGCAAGTATTTGCACGTTCAAAGCTGAGCTGCAAATAAATTCTGTCTAAGACATTCCCTATGTCCAAGCCATAAAAAATACAGGAATTGTTTATTGTGTATACATACAGGGCACTTCCTGAAGTCATCAGTAGTATTTGCTGCCTGTAGCAGTTCTGCAAACATTTCTGGCTTGAAACGCTCATGCCTTTCCAACATTCTGTCAACTTCATTGCTATAAACAAGAAATAGGAATACATTTGTCAAGAGTACACAGATTTAAGCTCTCTCAGGAATGCCTCAAAACTTTAGCATTGCAATGTATACCTAAGACTTAACATGACTGCCCTGCTTTGTTAACTGATTTTTAACCATTATTTTTAATTTAGTGAAATTTGTTCTCCCAAAATTTGCAGATTATCAGTCTTGAAACCCATCTATCCAGAGAAAAGGATTACAGGGAGGACTACAGACAAGTAAGTTTCCCCACAGTGGCAATACTATATGCCTCACACCTGACCTGGAACGATGATGTTACTAGTGACAGGGCAGTTAGGTTACTAAATTCTCTGATGCAAAACATGGGTACTTGGACATTGCTATCTGTCTCTTAGGAACTATACTAGATCAGCTCATTTTATGGTTGAGAGACTGATGAACAGCAGAATTTTTGTACTGAATAAGTTAATTTCAGTAACAAGTTAAAATTATCAGCCTGAAAACAGTCACAGTTGATGGAAGCAAAAGGTGACTCAGAGGCTACAGTAATTGTTTTCAGTCTTGAAGGAAGATAATGCAGGGAGTTTGCCCATCAATTTTTAATCTCACTTCCCAGTACACCAAGGGAATATTTTAAAAAAATTGTGTGCCCCTCTCCGTGTTGCTTAATGGACATAAGATGACAGGTAGAAGAGCTTATTTTCAGTGTTTGTTGAAGGAGGCCCAGGCCCTCTCTTTAAAAATAAACAACTTTGCTTTCAGGTAATGCACAAAAGTTCACAAAAAACACCCAAGACATGCTAGAGATACTCCTGCAAAACTGAAGGAGATCAGACTTAATTTTGTTGATATTTTGAATGGTAAAAGACACAAAAAGGTCTCACAGCTTAAGAAAAAAATTAAGACAAGCCTTTCATGCTATACAGACCATAAAAGTAATAATTTCACTTAAAATTTCACCACCTCTCTCATTTATTGGGCTTATAACCTTTTGTTCTCCATTCCTCTCTTCGCAGCAGAAAATCTTTTGCCATCTATGGATTTTGGAGAAGCTATCACAGAATCATAGAACACTATAACTGGAAGGGAGCTTGAAAACTCCTCAAGTCCAGCCCCCTACCCTCACAGCAGGGCCAAGAACCATCTAGACCATCCCTGATAGGTGTCTATCTAAACTCCTCTTAAATATCTCTAGTGACAGAGATTACACAACCTCCCTAGGCAATTTTTTTCTAGTGTTTAACAACCCTGACAGTTAGAAAAAAGTCTTTCTAATGTCCAACCTAAATCTTTCTTGCTGCAGTTGAACCTCATAGGAGAAAAAAATATTGTTCCTGGCCATCTTCCTTGTAACACCGTTTTAGGTACTTGCAAACCACTACCATGTTCCCCCTTAGTCTTCTCTTTTCTAAGCTAAACAAGCCTAACGTTTTCAGTCTTTCCTCAGAACTCATGTTCTCTAGACCTTTAATCATTCTTGTTGTTCTGGACCTTCTCCAATTTCTCCACATCTCTCTTGAAATGTGGTGCCCAAAACTGGACAAAATACTCCAATTGAGACCTAATCAGTGCATAGTAGAGTGGAAGAATGACTTCTTGTTCCTTGCTCATAACACTCCTGTTAATGCATCCCAGAATTATTTTTTTTTTTTTTAAAAACAGCATCACACTCTTGACTCATATTTAGCTTGTGGTCCACTATGACACTCGGTTCCCTTTCTGCAGTACTCCTTACTAGACAGTCACTTCCCATTCTGCTTGTGTGAAACTGATCATTCCTTCCCAAGTGACATACTTGGCATCCTATCTACCTCTGACTATTTCTCCAGTTTGTCCAGATCATTTTTAAATTATGACCCTATCCTCCAAAGTAGCTACAACTCCTCCCAGCTTGGTATAATCTGCGAACTTAATAAGCATACTCTTTATGCCAATATCTAAATCATTGATGAGGGTATTGAACAGAACTGGTCCCAAAACAGACCCCTGCAGAACTCCACTTGTTATGCCCTTCCCGCATGATTGTGAACCATTAATAACTACCCTCTGAGAATGGTTATCCAGCCAGTTATGTGCTCACCTTATAGTAGCCCCACCTACATTGTATTTTCCCAGTTTATTCATAAGATCATGCGAGACTATATCAAATGCTTTATGAAAGTCTAGGTTTACCACATTGAATGCTTATTGCTAATCTACAATATCTGTTTTCCTATCAAAGAAAGCTATCGAATTGGTTTGGCATGATTTGTTCTTTACAAATACATGCTGACCATTACCTATCATCTTACTTTCTTCCAGATGTTTACAGATGAATTCCCTAACTACTTGCTTCATTATCTTTCCTGGTACAGTTAAACTGATTGGTCTGTAATTCCCTGGGTTGCTCTTATTCCCCTTTTTATAGATGGGCACTATATTTGCCCTTTGCCAGTCTTCTGGAATCTCCCCAGACTTCCAGGACTTTTCAAAGATGACAGCTAAAGACTCAGATAATTCCACTATCAGCTCCTTGAGTATTCTAGGATGCATTTCATCAGGCCCTGCTGACTTGCAAACATCTAACTTTTCTAAGCAATTTTTAGCCTCCCCCCCCCAGTTTATCTTCTAGACCTCTCCCTTTCCCACTGGCATTCACTATGTTAGGCATTCTTTCATCCGACTTGCTGAAGATGAAAACAACTAAGTCATTAAGCAACTCTGCCACTGCCAAGTTTCCCGATATTGTTTCTCCCTCCTCACTGAGCAGTGGGCCTATCCTATCCTTGATCTTCCTCTTGCTTGTAATATATTTATAGAATGACTGCTTGTTACCCTTTACGTCTCTAGCTAGCTTGAGCTCATTTTGTGCCTTTGCCTTTCTAATCTTGCCCCTGTATATCTGTATTGCTTCCTCTCCATTATCATGACTAAACACATCTCACTCTTCAACTACTGAAACACTTCTTTCATGCCACTTTCCTGAAATAATGTAATACCCCAGAATAGATTCAAATTGCAGACAGTAGAAGAATAGCTTGTCTGCTGTTCTAACAAATATACAGAAACATTTACACAATAAGGAATTTGAGAGAGACGTAATAGCTGGTAGCAGTCATGCATTACTATTCAGTTACCATAATTTTCTCTCCTTCTCAGAAGGCTAACTCCAGTGGGAGATTAATCCTCATGCAGCAGTCACTGACACAGATGGAATAAGCACAGCAAAAAGTATTGTGTATTACTACTTCAAAATTAAAGGGCAGTCAATTTAGAGTACTTCCTTTTTCAGTGGTAGTATAAATAGAAGGGATGGCTAGTTTTTCGTCACGCAATTGATTTTGAACAATCAAATCCTCTCTACCCTCTTAATGATCTAAAATTTTTATTTATATGTATTTTGAAAATATGTCAATGTCTGTACAGAAAAAATGTACAAGTAGGAACATTTATAGCACTAGTTTTCACAGGATTTTGCATTTTTGGGGGAAAGGAGGAGAAAAAGGAACTTACCACAGGGCTGTTGTAGAAACATAGCGCACAAATTCGGTAAAAGGCAAGGGATCTGAAGATGCTCCACAACTACGGCACACACACTGCAAGCAAGCAAGATATCTTCTTTTTCACAGATTCACAAAATTGGCAATAAAACTGCAGATAAAGTTGAAACACAAAGATCTGACCTGTTCATATAGAGTCATAGCAAACTTCTGATGAGTGATGCAGGATTTCGAAGTGCACATGTCGGATTCACTGCTTGGCACGATGTGGAAATGAATTCTCTCAAGTATGTTTTCCTAAATGAAATGATGACATTGATAAGAAATCAAAATCCAGCCATGACCAGTAGCACGTTACTATGGCCAATGTTCTGGATGGCTCCAGGAGACAGTTACTTGACTGGTGGCAAGAAATTTGTATCAATCACTGTCCCAGTTCATGGTGCCCTATAATCTCTTTACAAAGTTTCAGCATTAACAAAACAGAATGAGTGTTACCCAAGTGGCCTTTCAGCCATGCTGTCTCCCCCCCACAATTAACATGCTGAGACCAGAGTTCTCTTTTCTACAAAAAGTATCCTAAGAACATACTTCCACTGCAAAGTAAGCCAAGGTCAGACTCGGGCTTGAGTCCAAACTGCCATTCCATCCACTTGCAAATCTCACATTTAGCCCCATGGACCCTTCTGGGGTCTCAGCCAAAGTCCAGTTGGAATCCAGGCTTCAAGCTCTATTGCTTTTAAGTGTGCAGAAAGCCTTCCAGAAGTCCACCAAAAGTTCCCCACAATCACAGAAACACAAGACTGAAAGGAACCTTGAAAAATTATCAAGTCCAGCCCATGAGCTGTGACAAGGACCAAATAAACTTAGACCACTCCTAACAGGTGTTTGTTCAACTTGTTTTTTAAAAAAAAAGTGTCCAACAAGGACTCCTCCATGGTCATCCTTGGAAGCCTATTCCAGAGCTTAACTACCCTTCAAATTAGAAAGCTCTCTCTAATATCTGAAGGTGCATTACCACAGATTAAAGCCCATTATTTCTTGTCCCATCTTTTGTGGGCTTGTAGAACTGACTGCCTTCCTCTTTATAGGCCCATGGATCAACTGCCTTTGTCCTCTTTGCCCCAAGAATCTCCAGTTTATTCCAGGGAAATTAAAGCAACTCCCCACTAGTGTACTTCATCAGCTTGGTGAGTCAGTGTTTAAACCATCACCACCTTTTGGGGACCTGAAGCAAGGCTCTAGGACAAAGCAATACACAATAATCATCATGCACCAGTGCAAAATGCAATGATACTATAGAGATGCAATGACATATCTGACATCTATGAATGCAAGAAAGTTTCTTGCCTCCACCACTGCTGAGAGAGTGCAGACAGTTTTGTGAAAGAGAAAGGAATTACCATGTTAGATCTAAACACTAAGATCAGAACCCTCTGGACAGCTTCAGTACCACGAACAGCAGAGTACATTTCTATGAGGTTCCATAGATGCCTCTCCTTCACACACCGCCTGTCCCTCACCTCCAGGGCCTGAACATAGTGTTTCTGCTCCTGGACTCACTACTATTATTTTCATGCACCCATCCCCTGTAAAAGGCCAGGCCTACAACATCACTCTTTCCCGGGCAGAAGGAGGTGGGTGAAGAGATTCATTTGCAACTTTCTGGGGGGCCTAAGAAGTGTACAAAGTTTCCTAATGAGACCACAGAGTATCCAGTGGCTCTTAGATTTGTCCCAGTGCTGCTGGAAAACCAGTATATCCCACATGAGATGAGAAAGGGGAGATTTAACACTATCATCATCATGTAGCTTGGTACATTCTACTGTATTTCTTCCTCTGTAGAATCTTTGGAAAGAAACTTGTAAGTGCATCTCTAGGGAAGTCACAAGGGGTCAGCAAGATTCTGCTGAGACAAGGAGAAGGAAGAAGTTACCTTCAAGTCTGGCTGGCCAGTTCTCATTATGTAAAGTACCACAGAGTCTAATATACAATGCTTCTTAGAAAGGCGCCTCACTTTTGAAGTGGAGTTGTTAGAAGCTTCTGTTTGACCTGCAACTCCCCTTTCTATGCTCCGAACCAGAGTTCTCCTGCCAGCAATATTACCACGAGCAAGGGGGAAGTCAGAGCACTACGCTAGTACCAGATATAACTAGTTAAGAGGTTTTGCTGCTTCATAGTTATGCTCTCCTCCAGTAAAGGAAGTCACTAATCAGCTGCAAAATAGCTCAAAACTGAAGATATATCACAAACTGCAACAGGAAAGGTCTGTGCTAGGCACAGCTAGAGGGTGGAGAGACTAAAGCTACAAACAAGAAAAATGGTGTCCCAGTTGCAGATCAGGAATACTTCTTGCAGAAAAATTAATCTAATTACAGCAGGCTATCACATAAATCAAAATGAATTACTATTAAGCTTGATACCAATCTTGTTAATTGACACCACAGGCATCTCAGCAACAAATTACTATAATTATTTACTAGATCAATTCCATGCCATCAAATAAGTGCAATACATTCAAGAAAATTTTTCTAAGCAATCTTTTCATTGCTTTTCACAGCATGAGAAATGAGGCCAAGTCCTCAGTATGAAATGAAGATGTGCCAATTTACACTACGAACTTGGGTCCCATAGTTTCAAAAAGTCTAGTACCATCAGTTTCATTAAAGAACAGGAAAGAGTAGTAACAACTGAAATGAAATTATAAGTAATTTATTATAAAGCTGCTCTTAAAATCCTAATCATATTGGGACAGACAGAATGTTTACTTAACAGTCATCTAGCACTACCTGGACACAAGGTGATTTATTTTCATTAAGAAGCTTGCAATCTAGGTCAATTAGCAAGAAACAAAGGCCAAAAAAAAAAAAAAAAAAAAAAAAAAAAAATAATACATCAGCCATTCCCAAATTTGTATGCGGAGAAAACATGAGCTGAAATGCAATGAATATACAGGCTGTTCATGAAGTCTACATTCCCTCAGAAATAATTTAAAACTACTGGTACAATAGTGTGCCCCGTCAGACATAACTGTAATTTATATGAAAACTTAAGAATGTCTGTACATCAATATTTCCTAGATCTCCCAACAACCCTCTGAACAGATTTAGATGACACTGGGTTTTTTTAAAAAAAAAAAAAAGAAGTCTGACTTTGCTCACGCTAGCATTCCCACATTTGCTGCTGGCGCTGCTCTGGGGTTAAACCAATAAGAAGGTGGTTTCAGAAGAGGGCCAATGTAGTTAAGTCTGAAGACAGAAATATACCCTCATATTTCAAATCTAAGCATTTCACGTTTTGCAATATTTAAAGTAATTATCTTTTGTGAACAACCATCACACATTAAATGAGCTTAACACCAAGCAACTAACTATTTTACACGGTCAATGAAATGTTTCTTAGATTTCTGCACCAAGTTTTAGCCATTTGTTTGTATTTCACATATTAGGTCACACTGATTTAATCTAATGAAAACATTAGTTTCTTTCCCTGTGTTAAGTACATCTCATCGATCAAGAGGATATTTCATATTAAAATGGCTGGGTAGACTGAAGTGCACAGTTCAAGTCTTGCAAGTGCTTGCTAGGATCAATGCTCTCTCTGTATTTAACAAGTTATTTTTAAAATTTGTGTAAGATGGCACTTGTAAGTGGAGCTTGAGAAAGATCACTGGTAAGGTACAACAGTTAGTCGGTTAACAGAAAACACTGTTTTCTGGTGTACAAGGCCCTTGCTTAACTAAGTCCGCAATCTTTCACGTTCTATAATACCACAGTGCAGGAGTAAGTAAACTGTCAGAGCTTAATGCATGGAGCCAATTTGGCAACATACAAAACAAACCCAAGAAAGATTTCTGCAAGACAAATTAACAGCATTGTAAATACTCACAAAACATTCTGCTGCATCATCCATGAAGCCAAGCTGAAAACGCTGTTCATCTTTAAAGCTTTCAGCCAGGGCATGCCTCATATTATCTGATGGAAGTGCCTTTTCTCGACTGTGTTGAAACTGTGCAAATATAGTCTGGAAATAGATTAAATGACTGATAGCTTCACTGAAACTTCTTCACATTATATCAGAACAGATGCTACTGCTGAAAAAAATTATTTTGTGCCACTGCATTTAATACACAAATGTCTACAATACATTAACGTTGCAAAATTGAATAGTAAAAGAGGAAGCCGTGCTAGTCTATACACTATCAAAACAAAAAGCAGTCCAGTAGCACTTTAAAGACTAGCAAAATAGTTTATTAGGTGAGCTTTCGTGGGACAGACCCACTTCTTCAGACCATAGCCAGACTACAACAGTCTGTTCTGGTCTGGCTATGGTCTGAAGAAGTGGGTCTGTCCCACGAAAGCTCACCTAATAAACTATTTTGCTAGTCTTTAAAGTGCTACTTAACACAATTTTGCAAGACAAAAAGCAGTCATCTATGACCTCAAGTAAGTAAAACCAAATCCCACTACCATCCTTCAAAATAAAACTATTATAAAAACTATGAGAATATACTTCTGAAATACTTTGAGTTATCAAGCTAAGTGAAGAGGTCTCTATACCAATCCAATACCATATGGATATAAATAAATGAAACATTTGTACATTTTGAAATTGGCTGGTAATTTTCTTCCAAAAAAAAAAAAAAAAAAAAAAATATCAATCCCACTTCAGACTTTTGGTTGAGAAGTAATCTGTTTCCTCTCATCAAGTTGAGCCATAATATTACAAAGCAGGCAAGTAGATTTTACACTTGTACAGTTAAAATCATGAAACTGTACAGAGCTATGATTAATCAATTCTGCACAGCTTTTACACAGCCCTTAGTTTGTAAGTATACTTTATATCTTGTTCACTAAATAGTTACTAAGCCGCACATAATCTTTTCATTCAGTTTTATGGTGGGCGTACATTCCACAGGGATGGAATTTAAAAATAAAATTTCATAGAACTGGAAGATAACCTCCCAAGGTCCCAAGTCCAGTCCCCTGCCTTCTTGGCAAGATCAAGTACTACCACCCGCCTCCTTTTTTTTTTTTTTTTTTTTTTTTTAAAAAAAAAAAAAAAAAAAAGGAAAATTTCTTTGCCCCAGATCCCTAAATGGCCTCCTCAAGGATGAACTCACAACCCTGGGGTTAGGAGGCCAATGCTCAAACCACCGAGCAATCCCTCTCCCTTGGAGAATGTTAGAGTAACTTGAGCATTATTTAATGAATGACTAAGTTTGTAAAAATAATGTAAACAGGTAGATCATAAACATTACACCTGTCTCAAAAAGTGAAGATAGATAAACATGAAAAACAGTTGTTTGGAAATTATACACTTTACCTGTTAAAGATGGCTACGATCATCCCCCCAACTTGTTTTGGTTGTTTAAATAGAAGTTCATACAGGGCTACTGAAAATCCTGTAATTGAGTCAATTAACTACAGAACCAGTGAAGATTAGTAGAAGCTGGGTCAGCTGACACTAGAGTTAAACAAAGATGCTATGTCTACACTAGGGGAAAACTTTGAAACAGCCATGCTAATGGCCAAATCAGAGAATACTAATGAGGCACTGAAATGAGTATTCTGCACCTTATTACCATGCTGCTGGGCACAACACTTCAAAAGTGTCACATTTTGTTCACACGCAGCTCATCTACACAGGGGTCCTTTTTGAAAGCCGACCCCCGCTCTCCCGTGTAGCCGATCCCCACACAAAAAGGACGCCACCCATGTAGCCAAGCCATGCGTGAGCGAAACAGCACTTTTGAAGTGCTGTGGCCAACAGCATGCTAATGAGTCACTGGATATTCAGTTCAGTGCCTTACTGGTATTCTCCGATTTGGCCATCAGCATGGCCATTTCAAAATTTTCCCCTAGTGTAGACGTAACCATTGTGTGTGTTCTTGAAATTACTATTGAACAGACATATTGAAGATTACATAGAGACTAAATAACTTTATTCCAGCCAAAATTTGTAGGCACTGGTCTAACTATTAAAAACTTCAAAAAAAAAACCAAAAAAAACCCACAACTGATAAAACAAAAAGTTAATCAGGTAAATATAATGTTTGGGACTTTAAATAAGGGACAAAAAAAACCAGATAGTCGGTGAAGTCTATTTCCAAGAATTAGCTGTAGGTCTCAAATTCTTAGTCTTATAAGGAAAGTCACATCAAGTCTAAATAGTGGTATTTCTCACTTCTTTGAAGTCTACAGTGACTATGTGTGCTATATGAAACAGTTAAGTTTGTCTAAGATTCCATTAAAAGGTAATGCTATATAATATAGTACATTTTATAATCAAAAATAGCAGAACTACAACTTCTTTCCAGCTTGCCAAAATATCAATTACTATGCTATTAGTTTGAAAAAAACTAAAAGTGAGATTAACAGTAATAAAACTAACAATGCTCAGTTCACTTTGTTTTGTAAGCATATATCATATGCCATCTCTCTGCTCTACCTATTGATCCAGTTTTTGGTAATGTTCAAGAGTATTAAACTTAAGAATTTTGAGCTCCTGTACAAGAACAGGATTTTAAAATGCCTTGCCACTTCTAAGGAGGAACACAACAAGAGGCAGTATTACAAAGATATTCATATTCATGAACCAAAACAAAGATTTTTAGATCCATTTTCAAGCCTTTACAGGAGAACCAGTGTACGCATTTTAAGTGAAAAAAATTCTGATTGTACAAAAAACTTAAGGTATTTCTCCCAAAAAACACACAAGACAAAGTGGGTTCTTCCTACTTCCTTATTTTACCTCTTTTTTTTTTAAATCACCCTCCAAGCTCAAATTTGTTGGTTGGCTTCCCTTAAATTCCCTTTCATTCTGTCTTCACTTGTATCACTGTAGTTCAGTTGTGCTGCACACCATACAGTATTACTTGTTAAGAATCAGTTTGAAACCCATATGGCTCAAACAAAACATAGCTGCCAACTGAGCTGTTGTGCTCTTTATTTGTGTGCTGTACACACACCTCAAACCACTAATTCAAGCAGCACAACGGACAGGTCTCTCCCAGGCATCATTTATCCAAAATCAAAGCTGGCACTTACATACAAAGTAAATGTAGAACAGGGAATCAAGCGTCTCTTCACTGATGAAGTGTTTCTAAACATTTTTCTAGAGTTGTTAGACATCTGGTTTAGAGCCATACAGGTTGACAGGGCTGCTGAAAGTTTGGTCGGCTGCCTGCAATGGGGTAGGCTGACTTCCTCCTGCTGGGCTCCATACAGCTCCTGGAAGTGTCTGGCATAAATCACTCTGTCTACTAGCCACAGGGGCTCTGAACGCTGCCCCTGCCCTGAGAGCTGGCTCTGCAGCTCCCATTGACCAGGAACTGTGGCCAACATGCAAAGCCACCTAGCCCCCCGTGAATAAGACTTGGCTACTTCCACGAACCACCTAAATTCAGCTAACATCCAGGTCTCACACCCCAAAACCCCACCCAATTCTGAACCCCTTCACACACTGAATCCCTCAGCTCCAGCCTGGAACTCTCTCCTGCACCACAAAACTGTCATCCCTAGCCCCACCTAGTATCTACACTTCCAGACAGAGTCCTCTCCCTCTCCTGCACCCAGCTCCTTGCTCCCAACCTGAGCCCTCTCCTGCAAACAAACTTGTTCCCAGAGCCTGCACTCCCACCCCTACCATGAGCCTTCCCTCTACCCTCTACTACCTTATTTCTGTAACCAAAACCCACAGTCCCAGACAGAGCCCTCACTCCCTCCCCACATACCAATCCCCGACTCCAGCCCAACAAAAAAATGACTAAATAAGTGAGGGTAGAGAAGACACAGTGATGGAAGGATGGGAAATGGCCATAGAGACAGAGCGTGGCAAAGGCTTCAGCTTTCTCTAAGTAGAAAGTTGGCAACCCTAGCTTTTCCCAATATTCCCTGTAACATCAGTTACTCTCAGTTTTACATGTTACTATCCATTCCACATGATCATATTGGAATTTCAAAAGTGTGTGTTTTCCAGGGAATCTGGTTAGTCAAGAACATACAAAAATAAAAATCAGGTGGCGTATATAAGATTTCCCCTTAAAATTATTTATTTGGCTATTCCTCTCAACATTAAACATAAACATTACAATAAAGGGGGCAGAATAAAATCTTATATAGAAAAGAATATTTGTTTATAAACTTCAAGGAAGATCTGATGCAGTGTTAGGGGTAAATGTCAGACAAGAGTTGAAATATGCAGATTTGATGCTGACGTATCAACATGTAGCACGTAGGAGCTTTATTTTAATTATTCAGTAAGTATGGTAACTGTTCCCTGCTTTCAAGCAGAAAAAATAAGCCAAATACATTTAAAGTTGGTCAGTTACAAGCAACTTACATCTTATAAACAGGGTTACAATTTTATAGGATATGTTCAACACGCTTAAAACATAAAATTCCAAAATAGCAAAATATGTTAAATATTAACTTTCAAACACTAAGTCATCTATGCAATTGACAAAAGGTGGAATTCTCCTTTGGTTTAAATATCAATACATGTGCCTCTGCAACATAGATCCGAACAACAAGGAAAAAAAGATGTTGAAACACTGGCTGCAATTTCCATAAACCTAGGCTATGTCTACACTTGAGGGTTCTGCAGACAAAACCCACAGAACATCCACATTGAAAACACATTGTCAACAGAACTAGACACTGTCATCGATACCCTTCTGCCTCTCCCACGTGAGGCAGAATGCCTATTCTGTCAGCCAAAAAAAAAAAAGCCATGTGGATGCTTCAGGGTGCCCTCTATCAACAGACAGGGCTTCTGGGTCATCAGGCAGCCCTGTATGCTGTGCTTCTGGTTGGCCATTCTGCCAAGAGCAGGGCTGGGCAGTCCGGCCACTCTCTGTCAACATCACAGATCAACAGAGCAATCTCCTTTTTTTCCCCATGTGTGGCTACAATCTGTCGACAGATGTTTTGTCAGAAGCAACTTTTGTCCACAGATCACTGTAGTGTAGACATAGACCTAGAAAACAACTCCTCATTATTTAGGTCTCTCTTTACAGCAGAAAGGGTGTATGTACCACTGATTAGTGTCTGAAAAGTATTTATTTGATGAAAATTAGTCTTCTCATGTCATGAAATGAATAGAAAAACTGGAAGTACAAACTAACTTAACTTCCATTTGAAATATTCAGTATTTACCTTTAAAGCACAAAATATGCAAGCCTCTCCCTGACAGACATGTCCAGTTAAACCTCTTAAACTCCTTCGGAATATGTCAAGCTGCCATAAAACCTACAAGAAAAATAAAGTTGAACAGAAAATAACCTAGTATAAAGATTTATTTTCTAAAAGTAAGAAAAGATACATTTAAACTTTGTGACAAGTACAATGTTAGCATGGTTAATTTCTATAAGAATTGCAGGTTCCCCCCCCCAACCCCCCCCATGCATCTGCAAGCATATACAGAATTTTTAATTTTAGAATGGTCCCTGGTATTGCATAAATGGAGATGTCTAAAATATTTATAAATTTGCTGAGCAAGTGAAAGCATATATTTATAAAATAAAGTGGCAGACACACATGGTGGTTACAGGCATTATATACAGGTTGAACCTCTCTAGTCCGGCACCCTCAGGATCTGACCGATGCTGAACCACGGGAGGTCAATATTGTCTACCAGCAATACCGACACTTCCATTGTTCACTGGGTTTTTAGAAGATATTTAGCAGTGAATTAGAGCTAAACAACAGCACCGAACACTGAAAGCTAGGACTGGTGGCTGGAAACAAATTTTATGGGTCTGCAGGAAAACTGGCAACACCCATGCGTAGTGGACTTTCTGCTAACTAAAATCATGAGGGACCCTGAGTGTTGTTGGACCAGAGAGTTTCAACCTGCAAATACAGACCACAAAATGTAGATGAAAAGTAAATCATATTATGGAAAATGCACAAAGAAGATGTAGACGTCTCTGTCTGACTTAACTTTACTCCACTCTCCCAATGCATTCTTTCAATGGAACAACTGTAGGCTACAATACTGTTTGTATACAAACAGCCCATACTGTACCATCCATCTTTTTATTCTAATGGTTGGTGAAAAACATTTGTTTTAACAGGTTATAATAAAAAACATTCACTATATTTTTGAAGTTTTGGGAATAGAACGAGGAAGTCTTAAGTTATGGAAACAAAAGCGTCAGTACTTGTTCAACAGATCAGAGTTCACACATCATCTCTGTAAGAGGAAAAAGGCTGGGAATCACTTTTCCGCCTAAAGCCTGATGCAGCAACAGTAAAAGAGAACAATAATACTACCTATAAATTTAGATGCTGAAATGAATGAGTGAAGAATATTTCAAAAGTAGAGACTAAAGTACTTTTGAAAGTGGGAGGAAGGGAAATGGCGCAGAAAAAATAAACCACACTCCCCCTTGCAAAAAACAGTTACTAATTACCTCTCCTCCAAATCATCTGTTATGAGTAGACTGCAGATGTAGGACTGTCTAAAACTATAGCTAAAAATGGTTTCTGGGTTTAATTTTAGGATACCTTAAGGAAAAGCAAAACTAAAATCTTTAATATAGGTCAGGTTGTTCCAATTAAAATTAATGTAAAGCAGCATATTCAGTCTGCTGCATCCACATAATTCTATTGATTTACATACAAATGCAGCCATACAAATTTAAAAAAAGCAATATGTCAGCTGTCAACATACCCATTAATGGACATAATTGACACCCTCATCTAAAGAGTACTGCAATTTATATATACGGGCATTTTTTTTTTTTTTTAAAAACTGAAAACTATTTTATAACAGATCTCACTAAAATGTGGTGCAACAAAAGACAGATGTCCCTCTTCATCCTTTTTAAATGTAATATAAATATGAAGAATGGGAAAGATCCCCTACAGCAGGATAACAAAGGATAAACAGAAAGTAATAGCAGGCATGTTAAATATTGAATTTCACCTTTTTTTTTTTTATTTAAATAAAAACATGAAAACCTTTTGGGATCCAAAACCATTCTGAGATTGTTTTTGTTGGTGTACTGCCCACTGACAAGATATAAAAGCTTACTATTATGGAAATATGTTTTCTCCCACTTCTAACAAGTGTCTACTCCAATCACCTGAAGAAGTAGGTCTTATCCTCAAAAGTTCATGACCTAATAAATTCGTTAGTCTTTAAGGTGCTACAGGACAGCTTGTTATTAGTGAAGCTACAAGCAAACATAGCTACTCCCCCGCCAGGACTAGATGCTTGTGTCACTCTTCATTACAATTTGAAAAGTATATACTAGATCTCAGAGATAAATCTGTCCCGATTAAGTGAAATCCACAGAATGCCAATACCATAGCTTCCTGTTTCTTTCATTTGTTCAATCTTCCACACTCTGTATTGATAGCAAAGGATCTGTAATACTGTCAATCCAGTATTCAAAAATATATGCCAATTAGAAAAGATTTTCCAATAATTTGCTATTTGTAAAATATTTACCATTTGTTCAGGAAAGTGATGTGTTCCAACAAATGAGAAAGCATTAGGATGGCTTTAGTAGGGGTGCAGCATCATTATCAACAGATTAAGAAAGGTATGAACACAGTCAAAACCACTAGATGAAAATCTTACTGTACTTCTACAGTGTAAGAAACATAAGCATTACATGAAAGCTTTCACAGCAGCCTTTCAAAAAGAACAAAATATATGTTCATAATACATATAAACTGTTGCAAACAATTTGTTTTTACAAAGAAAGAACCAATTGTAAAAGTGGGATAATCTTCTCTTACCTGTACAGCACTGTTAAGAAAGCAACTGTTTTGTCCTGGCTCGTTTAACAAGCCTTTGGTAGGGGCCAAGGACAACATACTTCCAGGCTGATACATTTTCCCAAGGTTACCTGCAGGTTTCCGCAAGAACTTAACCCATGCCATTATTTTAAAAAACACATATAGAAGTGCAAATAGCTCAATTTAAAATTAAGGATATGATGAGCACAAGGCAAAGGAGGAGGACTAAAGAGAAGTGCCTTAAAGTCATGGCATTTTGTCCAGAGAGCTCAATAGCACCCACTTAAGGAGTTTGTCTACAGCAGCTGTTGGCTATTTATCAGGAGTAGTCATGTCAACTGAACTTAACCATAAAAAATGTTCTGTAACTTTGGAGACTAAAATAGATAATGAAAAGCCCATAAAATGATGATGTCCTGTTACAGTTAAAATATTTTGAAGATCCACCTTTGTTAGAATAAAAGTTCTTGCTGAACAAGCCACACAATATCTGATATTTCCTTTTTAAGATGTCTTTGAAGCAAAGTCTTACTGCAAAGCATGTGTTGGAAAATACTTTTTGGATACTATGTTCTTAATATACTACAAAAATAGAAAATTCTTCTCTGGTATTATATTGCTGTTCTCTCATTTCCTTGAATCTTCCTTTTCCTTTTAATAGCGTAGGCTCTCTCCCCCATGGTCCATGAAATATATTCCAGGACAGAGGACTCCATATTTTATTTCATTATTTTCTCAGTAAATCTGTAACAGGAAAAAAAGTTTCAAAATAAGCCCTTTAGAACAATATATTTAAAAAATTTTACATGTGAGATAAGAGAATGTGGATGAACAAAACACAGTAACAATTAAAGGTAAATGGAGTTTCACAGAGAGAGAAACCAAAGAGGTGAAAAAACGTAAAAAGCGTTAAGATGGAAAATTCAATCTGACGCGGTTCAGTAGTCCTCATAGTGCAGGTATTATTTAGTCTAGCAGAGACCATAACAAGGATTACTTTAAAGAGAGCTAACTTTTTTCCAACACTAAGTGTCTGCTTGTATGAAACTGCAGAGAACAGATGAAGAAAATCTGATAGATGCCGAGTCTGCACTAGGAAAATAAGTTGCTTTCAAGATATGCAGTTCCAGCTGTGGCACTTGCATAGCTAGAATCAAAGCATCAGAATCAATTTATTTCCCCAGTGAAGACCTAACTTCTATATTCTTGAGTTGACCTCTCTTACTCCATGCTAAAGCATGGAGTGCAGGGGTTGACTTTCGACCCCAAAGAGATCAATTTTGCCACACCTTCACCAGATGTGCAAAAATCAAACTCCAGAAGAAAGATCGATCCTGACCCACGTCCATCTTCCGCTTAGTATAGACAAGCCCTTATAAGCTCAAACCTGAACACATACTAGTTTGCCTTTTATAAACTGTATTTCACTACTAAAAGATTTTGATTTCATAATTGCAGCATTTGTATATGCATGAAATACCTAGTGGAGATATTTCTGGTTTTTGAAGCAGATTAAAAACAGATGTTAGGGAGAGATTTACTTGATACCACATGATACTGTAGTCTCATTTCATGTTATTGTGTATGGCCATCTTGAAAAACATTTATTTAATAATATGGCAATTGGGTTAGCTGAACTCTCCAAATTTTATTACAAGTACCAACTGAGCTGGCCAACTGATAATTCTTTTATCTCACCTACTGAATCTTTATCTCAGTTCTGGCTTTACAGCCATGGAACTTGTTACTCATTACATTACTGCAAGAATGTCATCACTATTACATAATCAGAGCCAACAGTTCAAGCTCAAAATATTAGATTATCCATTTAGATCTGCATAAATCACTGCTGTATTACAATTTACTTATTTCAGATTCTAGCCTAACACAAACCCAAAGATTATCAGGCAAGAAGAGTTATGTCATGTATAGATAGAAAAGTGTGAAGAAACCAGGCAAGAGAGACCTTGATGGAAGTGGGACCAGAAAGTCAGATTTTCCCTCCAGATTCTAAAGATACTGAAAACAACATATTATAGCAGCAGTTCCCAACCTTTTCAGGACAGGGACTGATTTTGACAATTCAGGCAGACTTTGTGACCCAAGGCAATTCAAGACTGGAGGGGTGGGGAAAGGACTTTCTCCCCTGGGAAAAATATCCCCCCTCCCTTGACTTAAATCCCTCTCAGCCCCAGAACACCCCCCACTTAAACCCCTCCCACCCCACCACCCCTAGGCTTGCACCCGTTAGCTAGGGTTGCCAGATTTTTGGAAAACTCATGTGGGACAGACAGCCCCACCCGTGGGATCCCCAGCCAAGGCTGCCTGTCCTGCATAAGATTTTCAAAAACTGCGGGGGGGTGGGAGGCAGGGTAGACCCTGGCAGCCCTGCAGCTGGGAGCCAGCTAGGGTGACGACCCCTGACTGGCAGGGCCAGCAGCAAGATCCCCAGCAGCCCCATGGCAGGAGCCAGCTGGGGCACAGAGCCCTTGCTGGCTCTCAGCCTCCCCCCATCCCCAGGCTTAAACCCCTATCAGCCCCGCTCCCTGCCCCACCTCACGAGTTCTGCATGATGCTGCCCCCCGGTGCTCCTTCACTGGGCCACTGCTGCCTCCTCCTCTGCAGGGCTCCCCCCAGCCCACCTACTCCCTTCCTCCAGCTGCAGTGCAGGAAGTTCCCTGTCTTGTCACACTGCGATGGGACTCAATTTAATTGAATTAATGGCTGGATCCCTCCTGCTGGCCTTTAAGACAATTAAATTAAGTTTCACTTCAGTGCAGCAAAGCAGAGCAGGGACTGGGAGCTGGAGGAGTGAGCGGCAGCAGAGCCGCAAACCTCTCCTTTAAGAGCCACACGTGGCTCAGAGCTGCGCAGCAACACTTACAATATCCAATCACTACCCATGTTTGGGTCCCGACCCATAGATTGGGAATCCCTGTGCTTGAGCTTTTGGTAAATCAGCGTTATCCCTACGAAGATTTTTCCCCATTACTGTGGCAACCCTACAGGTCATATAATACCAGCTGAGGATTACAATTTATGTTTAGAATGCTATAAAGAACAAATAATTGTTTCATCTAGCTATGTAGCCCCAAAAACAGTTTTATGGTTAAATAATTTAATAGCATTTAAATGGTACAGAAAATAAGGCCTTATATAGCACCAAATATATGCCTTTCAAAAACATTCTTAATGAGAAAATGTCATTAAACCCCTAAAATTAGCTTCCTTTTTATTCCTAAAATTTTCTCCAATCTTTAAAGGGCACAGTGAGACTCCACATTCGTAACACTCAATAACTGGAACTTCACCAGAACTCTGTGTTGACCAGCGTATAACCAGGATTTTTGTTTACTGATGTTAATGTCTCAACCATAAGTAATTTGAGCCTTAAAATGCAGAAACAAGCATCAGGATCTACATTTGTGTTGAACAAAGAATGTGCTAGAGATTTACATATGTAAGTTAATTCTCTAATTAAAATCAACCTCAAAGTCCATGGTAATAGGTTTTTGCCAAAGTGAAGTTTTCATTTCCTTAAGATTATTTAAATACACACATAAGAAAAAAGCTACAATTTAATAAAGATTGTGAATACATACCACTTCAGGAAAATCTCTTATTATAATCTTAAAATTATTAAAACAAAACACCTGAAAGTTACAAAACTCTGAGGGGGTGGAGGAGGAGTCTTACAGTGGAAAAAAAGTTCCTTTTTTACATAACTGCCTTCTTCCAAAAAGGAGCAAGTGCAATCTAAGCAAAAAAAGCCAAAGAGGTGAAGGTCAACTGTACAGCACAAATCAACGTGACACAGGATTTCAGGAACTAAGGCAGGCAGAGGTGACAACAAGCATGCACATCACTACTAAGGAAGGTAAAATTTCTAACAAGTATTTTTCCAGCAGTTAAAAGCTTTTATGGTGATATATAAATAGCAAATAATGCAACACTGCACTAGGGATATAAAGAGTCAAGGAGAGGAGGGACATTGTGCATGGGGATGCCAATTTCATTACTCCAAGGAATGGGCACTTCAAGGGATTTCCTAGCACAAGTTAGCAGTGTTGTGGGAAGACCCCTCAGTGCACCAATACCCCAGACCAGAGAGCGAGAGAGACTATTTTCATAGTGATGCTGCTTCTGTCTGGAGAACTGACAAGTGCCAAACCCTTCCAAGACTGATGTTACCCTGCACTACACGCTTCCCCACCTCACTTCCCACAGTTCTTACCTGTACCCATCACTGTCCACTCCAAGTGAGACAACACGCTGGGGGGATGGGGATGGAGGGGGGGGCGGAGATCTGTGGCATCAAACTGGAAACAATTAGGTATGTTGGAAGCAATACAGAACAAAAAATGTTTGTTGGTGGTGAGGTTACTGGGCCGTGTAGGTAACTTGAGATGACAGTGCAGAACCCCAGTGTATTTCCATTAATACCAGAAGGGGATCCCCCACATGTTGTTACATCAAGCAGCAGGAAAAGCCCAAATACACTGACATGTAGACCCGAGTTGATATCGCTGCACTGCAAGAGACGCGACTTGCAGATTCGGGATCTCTAAAGGAAAAGGACTACACCTTTTTCTGGCAGGGTAAAGCCCAAGAAGAACCCAGAGAGAATGGTGTTGGCTTTGCTGTCAGAAACACCCTTCTACAAATGGTGGAATTAGTCATGGGCGGATCAGAAAGACTTCTTCGGATCACGCTTCAAACTTGCGCCGGTCCCGTCCACCTGATCAGCGCTTATGCTCCAACCCTGTACGCCACACCAGAAGTAAAAGACAAGTTCTATGACGTGCTTAGTGCTGCCGTAGCGCAAATACCTGCTCACGAACAACTGTACATCTTGGGTGACTTCAATGCAAGAGTTGGAGCTGATTGGGCCTCATGGCCTTCCTGCTTAGGACACTTCGGTGTGGGAAAAATGAATGACAGCGGACAGCGTCTCCTTGAAATGTGCACGTACCACAATCTGTGCATCACAAACACATTCTTCCAAACGAAGCCACACGACACTCTGTGCTGGAGACCCCCACGCTCGAAGCACTGGCATCAACTAGACGTGGTCATCACTAGGCGTAATAACCTCAAAAACGTCCTTCTGACACGCAGCTATCATAGTACTGACTGTGATACAGATCACTCGCTAGTTTGCTCCAAGCTCAAGCTGAGACCCAAGAAGCTGTACCGCTCTAACCCTGCTGGAAGCCCCCACATTGATGCCAGAAAGATGGCAAACTCTGAGAAAGCTGAAAAGTTCAGAGACCCTCTCCAGGAAAATCTGCGCAGCAGCCCTGGGGGCACCGATGTGACATCCAAATGGCAACATCTGAAGGATACAGTTTACAACATGGCCTTGTCGGTGTTTGGAAGAAGAGCTAGAAACATGAACGACTGGTTCGAAGCTAACTCCGATTAGATGATTCCAGTCATTGAAAAGAAGCGTGCTGCACTCCTGGAGTACAAACGCTCACCGAGCCAGAGTACCCAGCAAGCACTTAGAGAGGCCAGAAGAACAGTACAGCAGACAGCCAGGCGCTATGCCAACAACCACTGGCTCCAGCTATGCAACAGCATCCAGACCTGTGCTGACTTTGGTAATCTCAGAGGAATGTACGAGGGTATGAGGAAGGCATTAGGACCCACCCAGAACAAGATGGCACCTCTGAAATCCAAATCTGGTGAAGTCATCGCTGACAAAGCCAAACAGATGGAGCGCTGGGTTGAGCACTACTCTGAGCTGTACTCATGCGAGAACATTGTGGTTGACGCAGCCCGATGCCATCGAGCTCCTACCAGTAATGGATGAACTGGATCAGGAACCGACTGTGGATGAACTGAAGAGAGCCAGACAGCATTGCAGCAGGAAAGGCCCCTGGCCAGGATGGTATACCACCAGAGGTAATCAAGTGTGCCGCGGACACACTCCTGGAACCCCTACATGAACTACTGTGCCTGTGCTGGAAAGAGGGTGAGGTTCCACAGGATATGTGCGACGCTAACATTGTATAAGAACAAAGGAGACAGAAGCGACTGCAACAACTACCGTGGAATCTCCCTCCTAAGCATCACCGGTAAACTGTTCGCTCGCGTCATCCTTGGCAGACTCCAGAAGATTGCTGAGAGGGTGTACCCTGAATCGCAGTGCGGATTCCGCGCAGAGAGGTCTACCGTTGACACAGTCTTCTCTCTAAGGCAGCTGCAGGAGAAATGCAGGGAGCAGAGGAAGCCACTCTACATAGCCTTCATTGATCTGACCAAGGCCTTTGACTTGGTCAGCAGAGATGGTCTGTTCAAACTGCTCCACAAGATAGGCTGTCCTCCACAGTTACTCAAGATGATCCAGTCATTCCACGAAGACATGACAGGAACCATCCAATATGACGGCGCTTTATCGGATGCTTTCAGAATCAGGAGCGGCGTCAAACAAGGATGTGTGCTTGCTCTGACATTGTTCGGGATCTTCTTCGCACTCCTCCTGAAGCATGCCTTTGGATCTTCAACAGAGGGCATCTTGCTGCACACAAGATCTGATGGGAAACTGTTTAACCTTGCAAGGCGGAAAGCTAAGTCTAAGGTGTGGGAAGTCCTCATCAGAGACATGCTGTTCGCAGACGATGCTGCTGTAGTGTCTCACACAGAAGACCAGCTTCAAAAACTGCTGGATCAGTTCTCCAAAGCGTGAAAGGACTTTGGGCTTACCATCAGCCTAAAGAAGACAAACGTACTCGGTCAGGATGTTGCTGAATCCCCATCAATCAGCACTGACAACTATACGTTAGAGGTCGTCCACGAGTTCATTTACCTCGGGTCCACCATCACTGACATCCTGTCGTTGGACACTGAGCTAAATAGGAGGATCAGAAAAGTGGCCACCACTCTGCCCAGACTCAGTAAGAGAGTGTAGAACAACAAGCAGCTGTACACTCACACCAAAATGCAAGTCTACAGAGCCTGCATCCTCAGCACCCTCCTTTATGGCAGCGAGACTTGGACCCTGTATGCCCGCCAGGTAAAGAGGCTGAACGTCTTCCACTTGTGCTGCCTCAGGCGCATCCTTGGAATATCATGGAAGGACAGAGTGACCAACACCGCCGTCCTCAAGCAAGCTGGAATCCCAACCATGCACACCCTCCTCAGGCACCATCGGCTCTGCTGGCTTGGCCACGCCCACAGGATGAATGATGAAAGGATTCCAAAAGACACCCTGTATGGTGAGCTAGCCTCTGGCAAAAGACCCCCTGGACACCCCTAGTTGTGCTACAAAGTTGTCTGCAAGAGAGACCTCAGAGAGGTAGACATTGAGCTGGACAACTGGGAAGAACTAGCAGACGACCGCAGCAGATGGAGGCAGGGGTTACACAAGGGCCTTCGGAAGGGCGAGGTGAGGATCAGACAGCTAGCAGAGGAGAAGCGAGTGCACAGAAAGCACACAAAGGACTTGCCAGACACCTACCACATCTGCAAGAGATGCAGCAAGGACTGTCACTCTCGTGTGGGTCTTCATAGTCACAGTAGACGCTGTAAATGAAGCCCTCAACTGAAACTATAAAGGGCGTGATCCATAGTCTATCCAAACTGAAGGATGCCTACATGTCACACATCACCTCTGTATTAAAATTTTCTTATATGCATCATTCTGGTTGGGATTGAGGGGAGTGGGGAAAGCTACAGGAACTTAAAACCAGTGTTCCAAGTGTGTGGAGGAGCTGAAATTGTTCACCTAGAAGTCCAAAGCATGGGCAGAAAGCAGAGAAAAATTTAAATGAAATTTTTTACAAGTATTTGCGCTGTACATTTTTAAATAAATAAAGTATTTCTTAATTCATGGACACCCTCCCTTTCAGTTTCCCTTCAGTGTTTTGTACCGAATTAGGACAATGAATTCAATCCTTTATGTGCACGACAGATTTTATACAAATTATATACCAATTCCAAATACAAATCTCCATGTAAATCCAATCCTGCAAGTATGCAGTGTGCAATTTTGACTGTGAAGGTAAGTAGTTGCTGGAACACTCAACCTAGCACCACAGTGGATTCTCTATCACTGAATTTTTTTAACTCAAGATTGGATGTTTCCCTAGAAGATACTCATTTGGAATTACTTTTAGTTAGCTTTATGGGTCATGTTATACAGGAAGTCAGACAAATTATAATGATGGTCCCTTCTGGCCTTAAAATCTATAAAACTCATACCATGTGCAACTATTCTGGTGATGTCACATTTGTTCTCTCATCCCCTCCACAGCATAGTGAAGTGGGGGTGGGAATATTTTTTTACATCTACATATATAATTCACACACACAGTTTGCTGGAGACCCATGAGGCAGAGTTACATATATCTAAACCATTCCTGACCAGGTTTTGTCTAACCGGTTCTTAAAAAAACCTTCAGAGTTAGGGATCCCATAACCTCCGTAGATAAACTGTTCCTGTACTTAACAATCCTTGCAGTTAGAAACATTTGCCTAATACAGTAAATTTCTCACTTATGTTGCTCATTTAAAGTTGTACAATGCTTCCTTAGATGTTGGGCCTCCTACTTTCTCCACTAATTGCAGGAATTTTTGGAAAAGTAGTCTTTTTCTTTGGAACCAGGAGCGGCTGGCAGCCCCCACACCACCTCCCCTAAGTTCCGTGAAAAGTATTGTATGTGGCTGGACAGCTGCCAGAAGCAGTTCTGCTGCTCCTTGCCTTGGAGCTGCTCCCAGCTTACCCCCCAGCCTCCACGACCAACTTCCTACGTGTTTGGGTGTGGGAACGAAAAGGGAAGAGGTTTTCTGATGCCCAGGATGCCCTCCTCTCTGCCAATGAAGACTCCAATGCTGTACCCCATTTCTAAAAACAATCAGGTCTGTTGTGTCTCCTCCCTCCTGCCTCAATCCATAGTGCCTTATCTAGTCGGAGACTAATTGGGGGTGGACAATAATTTTTTGACGTGAGCGTCATTCCAAGAATTTGGTAACTGGTCAAGGGCCACACTTTTATAACATTAATGGGGGGGGGGGGGGGGGGAAACAGCGGTTGGATGCTGAAGGGAGCTCAGGGTATGCAACTGAGGTGCAGGGTCTGGGAAGGGCCATGGGTGCAGGAGAGTATTCTGACTTGGAGGAGAAGTGCAGGATGGAATACAGTGGATTTGGGTTATGACCTATGGCAAGGAATTTGTGGGAGAGAGGAGAGGGAGTGAGGTTCCAGATGAAGGCTCTGGCTGAGAGATGCTTGCTTTAGGCAGCTCCTGGCCAGCAGCCCAGCCCAGCAGGATCATCAAGCAGGCTCCCTGCCCGTCACTCAGAGCAGCCAACTACTGAGGCCACATACCTCGCTGCATGCTCTTGGGGGGGTGGGGAGTGGGACTCACCAGACTGCTTGCACTGCAAGCACAGCTCAGGCAGCTCCCAGTAGCCAGTTTCCAAAAAATCAGAGTTGCAGGATTTTGCTAGTCAGAGGAAGTGAACAATTTTCTGCCTGCACTACCTCCCAGGACATGCAGTGCACGGAGACTCACTTGGCCCCACAGCCAGGCACTTTGAGCAGGATCCTGGAATACAGCAGGCAGAGAGCCTGCCAGAGGCTCCTGCTTGGGGCTGCAGGATAACTGCAGGCTGGATCTGGTGGTTTAGCGGGCCAGATTTTGTCTGCCCTATGCTACATTAACAATACATTAACCCTTGAGGGCTTTAGCAGACTCCTACTTCATGATTTAGTAGCAAGACATTCCATGGGAAATATTCCACCTCTTACTATATGACATCAACCAAGCTTCACAATCACCATTCCCATGTAGATTGTTTAAAGCTTATATATAGGGTTTAACCTCTCTGGTCCAGCGCCCTTGGGACTTGACCCATGCCAAACAAGAGAATTTGCTGGACCACAGGAGGTCGATATTGTCTAGCACATTATCAAAACTTCCACTGCTTACTGGACTCTTGAAATACATTTAGATGTAAATTATAGCCAAACAATAGCACAGAACATTGAGAACCAGGACTGGTGACTATAAATAAACTTTACAGGCCCACAGGAAACTTGCCCATACCTGTGATTAATGGCCATCGGGCTAACTAAAATAATGCCAGATTACAGATGTTGTCGGTAAGAATGCTGGATTAAAGAGGTTCAACCTGTACTGTCTTTTATGTTAAAAAAGATTTTCCTGGAATCTAGCCTTCCACTAGCCTTTATGGGAAAACTGGATTTACTTAATATGGTTTCATTTAAAGTAGTTTTTTCCAGGAACATTACTACAACATTAAGTGAGGAGTTACTGTATCTAACCTAAATTCCCACTACTGAAAACTAATCCCATTACTTCTTGTTCCACCATGTCTGGACAGGTATTTCATACTTTGTACTCATGCTCTTGATTTTTCCTTCCTAACTGTAGTACTTTAAACTTGTCTATTGAATTTCATCTTACGTATTTCAGGCCAATGTTCCAGACACGAAACAGGCCCCTGCGGGATCCTCATAGTTTGAGAGAGAAACATTAGTAAATCCTCTTTTAGTAGCCTTTCAACCAAATGTGTATGCAGTTATAGTAATTGTCTATTCTGCTACGGGACTGTGTCTAAGCTTTAACAACATCCAGACATGTCATGTTTACTGAGATCCAATATCTAGTATAGGTTGGTTTGGCTGGATTTGTTCCTGATGAAAAAAAATCAATGCTGGAAAATACTAATGACCTTATTCTCCTCAAGGTTGAGCAAACTTATCCTTTTTTTCCCCCACTGTTTCTCAGGGAATCAAAATTACCCTCTAATTACTCAGTTCCTTCTCAGTCCCCTTTCTGAAGGCAGAGCTATGTATTTTGCACACTCCAGTCCCCTGGGACCTCTCCTATCTTTAGCCTAAAGATGATCTGTTTATCTTGAAGATAGATACTAATTATTGCTTTGGCTAATTCCTTAAATGCTGTCAGGTGAATTTCATCAGACTTCAATATAACAAATATTCTTTAACCTGTCATTCCCCTATTTTGATCTTCACTCTTGTTATTAATACTCTGTTTAGTAGACTAAATATTAATCACTGTTTTAGTAAATATCCTGTTATGTTGTTTGGGTTTCAGCTTCAACCAGGTATTCTTCATCCTCAAGCTAAATGTCTTCCAAGCACTGGACCATCCTAGCAATAGTGGTGAAGTCACAGAGAGAAATTATTTGTGAGCAGGGGGATCACCTGGATCACTGCAGCAGCAGTGGCTGGAGCTGAGCGAGCGGCTCCTTCTCTCCCCCTTGACAGGGGGATTACCTGGACCTACTGCGGAGGAAAAGTTGCTGCTCAACTCCAGCCAGCACTGCCACAGTGGGTCCAGGCAATCCCCCTGTCAAGATTCCTTTCCCCTCCCTCCATGGGGTAAAATGCTATTCATGAAATTCAGCATTTGTGAAGGTTCTCAACACTGAAACCTCACGAATGTTGAGACCCTACTGTACTGAACTCGAGAAATGTAGGTGAGCTGTCTAGTGGCGAATATAGATGGAGGAAGCTTCAGTGATGAAGTGACAATGAAGACTCTTGCCTATAGAAGAAAATCTGTGGCACTAACTAAATCAATTTGGAAACAGATTTTTTTAATTCAGTATACCAACTTACGTAGATATTCGTTTCATTTTAAGAGTGCTTCATATCCACTGAGCTTCTCTCAACTTAGGATAAATTGAAACAGCAGAAAAATAAAGTGTCAACACAAGAGGGTGCACTGTATCATCAGTTTCTATGTTCTAAGATTATACATAGTACAAGAAAAAGAGATGACAACAAATAAGAGGCAACTCCCTAATGCATTGCTCGGGGAACAGGAGAAGAGTAAAGAAATTAAATGGGTTTAATCTGAAGTGGGGAAATCAGACTGGAATTTTGTATAACAGAGAGTCACTTTTTCTACTAGAACGAAAGGACACTAATCCTGTAATCAAGACAGGCTGAACTTCAATGTTCCTTGAAGCATTTAAGCTGCCATTTAAAAGAATTTAAATTTCTAGACCTGGTTACTTGGTCTTTGTATTGGGTTAGTTCTCAAAGCCCCAATCCCCTTTCCAAATGTAAACAATTGAGTGATGTCTCCTCTTGACAATACAGAATGAGACAAACCATTTGCTCTAAAGCCATAAATCTTTTACATTCACCTCAGTATTATGTTAATACAAAAGCCAATTGAGAATACTAGATTAGCTTTTCCTAATATCCAACCTGTACTCTGCCACCCCTGACTGCAATTTGAGATCTCTGCTCCAAGTGCCATTATCTCCCATCACTGAGAATAGCTTGGCTCCATCCCCTCTGGAACATGTCTTCCACTGCCACCTTTCAGGTAGATGAAGGCTCTTATCAGAATTCGCCCTCCCACATTCTGCAGGCTAAATAAAGCCAGTTCCCTCAGCTTGTCCTCATAAAGACAACTGCCCCAGTCCCATGATCATTTTCAATGCCCTCTGCTGGGCTCTCCAATTTGTTCACATTCTTTCTGTAGTGGGGTTCCCAAAACTGGATGCAGTATTTCAGATGTGGCCTCCCTAGTGCCAAATAGAGGGGAATAATAACTTCCCTTGATTTGATGGCAATGCTCCTACTAATGCCCAATATGCCCTTAGCCATCTTGTCTACAAAGGTACCTTTTCACTCATATCCAGCTTCCCATCCACTGCAATCCACAAGTTGTTTTCTGCATAACTGTTGCTTAGCCAGACTGTGGGCAGCCTGTAGCAGTGCATGGGATTCTTCAGTCCTAAATGCAGGATGCTGCACTTATGCTTGTTAAACCTGATCAGATTTTTGCCCCAAGCCTCCTATTTGTCAAGGTCACTCTGCTCCTTATCCCTCCAGCATATATACCTCTGTCCTCCAGTCTAGTGCTATCTGCAAACTTGCAGAGGGTGCAATTCATCCTAACATCCTCATCATTAATGAAAATGGAGAACATAACTCCAGGACCCATTACTGGGGCATGCTTATGTCAGATTTATGCTGCCACTCTTATGTTAGCTTTGAATAAGAAGCCACACACAAAGCTTTTGAGCAAAATACTGGCTTAGAATACCAAAGATTTTTTTTTTTTAAAAAAAAAAAAACACGTTAAATCTATGTACCATAAGTTTCACATAAGTCCCAATAAGTCTACTCTTAAGTGATACTGTAATGTCAATTTCTTATTTGTTTACCTTCTACAGTTCTGTGTTTACTGTTTACAAAACAGCATAACACATTATGACTCCATTAAAGTTCTGCATCAAACTCACCCATTTGAGACTGGTCACATCTCAACAGTGCTGGACCAGGGAGGTCCAAGCTGTACCTCAGAGTTCTTTAGACTGAAACTGTGCTATGTTGTTCCAAAGAACCCATCAATACAATCTAAATTTGAGGTAGAGGTATTGATCTAATATCTGTAAATGAATTTTACTCTGATATGGTTTGCATGGAAATGACCTTTACTATTCATGCACACATCATCATCAACCACCACCACAGGCTCAGCACCCACTGGTGTCTTAATCACTCTCTCACTATTTCCTTCCATCTTTGTTCATTGTGGAGTGGCTTAGTTTCTGTAGACTAGCTCTGCACCAATCTACCCATTCTCTGTGGGTTCTGCTTCTCCTATTTGAGCCGTCCATTATGTCGCATACAAGGGTCTTGATTTTTCGTTCATCATTCATTCTGCAAACATGCCAGAATAGCCATAACTGGAGTCGTATAACCTCCTGCAGTAGGTTCTCTTTCGCCTGTATCTTCTTACATAACTCCTCCTTGAGGACCTTCTGCATCCATCCTATTCTCAGGGTCTTTCCATAACAACTCCTCTTGAACGCCAATATTCTTCACTTTGAATCTTTTGTTATTGCCCACATCTCACATCCATACAAAATGCTGCTGAATACACGTTTTCAAGATGCTCGGCTTCATTTCTAAGCTAATTCCTTTGCTTTTCCAGATCTTATCCTTTGCCTTCAAACTTGCTCTTGTTTTCGCTATTCTAGTCGCTATTTCCTTCTTAAGCTCTAGATCTAGTTGTTGCTGCTCCCCAGATACTTGAACTTCTCTACGTTATCTAGTTCAATCCTATCTACACTGATCTTCCTTTCTATTTCCTTATCTCCAAATACCATTGTTTTTATCAATGTTCATAACCAGTCAGCACTATTTCCCTTCCTCATTTAGAGCCTGCACCGTTCTCACTAGCTTCTCCTCACCTTCCCCAGTGATAATCATACACGAACCTCAAGTTAATTTTTATCCTGTGCAGATGTTCCTTTCTAACTCTACCTTGATTTTGTCCATTGCTCTCTCTGGATGCATGATGAAAATACTCAATGATAGCAGCTCTCCCTGTCTCATACCTCTGCTTGTTCTAAACAAACTTCCCAACTCTCCACATGTTCTCACCACTGCCTCCGCACTGTCACTGATATTCTTCAACAACCATATCAGTCTGCTATCCACTTTGTATGAGTCCATCACCGCTTAAGTCACTTACTGATCTATACTGTCAAATGCTTCGGGGGGGGGGGGGGGGAGGGGGGGGCGTGGAATTAACAAAGCAAGTGCAGATATTCTTGTTCTTCTGTCAAGCTCTCTCTGCTATCAATCTTAGTGCCAATATGTGTTGTATGATACTTCCATTCTTCCTGAACCCCGCTTGCTCGGCTGCTACATGTTTTTCTATCTGCGATCTTAGTCTCTCCAGCAATACCATTATCATCCTAAGTCTCTTCAGCAGTACCATTATCAGCATCTTGGCTAGTTGTCAGGGCATGCAAGATCCATTTCTTCTACAGAGGTTCTTATGAAGTTACATTGATGTGAAAGTTGTCAAATACTTAATCAAGTGAAGCGGTATAATGGTATTTAGTAGGAGATGCTTTAAAAATATCTGCTCATTTTGACTAATCAGATATTTGTATAAATGATCTCTTATGTCCTTAGGTAAAACAAAGATATTTCTGCATCATATACCTCAAGCTGTTCAGAGTACTCTTATGAAGCTTGAGATGCTTTATATGAATACTAATGCAATCTTTGTGTTTAATTCTGATTAGATACCACACACATACAGATAGCCTCCTAATGAAGAGGGAGGGTTTCTACATAATTCTGTTTGAATATTTACAAACCATACATGTGCCTCTGAAAGATTTCCATGTACGTAGTCCTCTCAGATATAACCAAGTATATCCCCTAAAAGGATTTTATTGCCTACAATACATATTTATAAAAACAAAAATCATTGTTGACAAAATACTGTGAATTTAATACTACTACTGCTTACTTTTGTTATAGCAAATTTCACTGGTACCAAACAGCACCATGTTAGTTAATCAGGCTGGAAAATATATTTTTCAAACCATATCAACTTTCACCCTTTTAAGACCTCAAAAGTTTGTTTTAATTCCATATCATCAGAATAGTGTAAAAGAAACGATTCAACCATGTTTAGATTCACAAATGTAATTTAAATTCACTACACAACCTGAAGTGGCCTTGAGGGACCTCACCAAACAAAAGATGTGTAATTATTTTGCACTCTGAATGGTCCCACTAACTTCAAAGTTCAATTTATGTAATTACTTCCTAAGTAAATATATTTAGCCGATGATGCATCCATTGTTTTACAAAGCACACCAGGAAAGGATGCTTTGGAAAGAGAATGGACAATACAATTAAATTCTGAATGTTTCTCCTTAAAAGTCTGAAAAGCTAGTCAGACAATGAACATATACAGAAACCTAAACATTTACCTAGCTGCCACACCTCATGCACTGAGAATGCATATCACAAACTGTTTCTGAAATATCCTTAAGTATAAAGGAAAAACATCCAGGAGCTGTACGCATACAAGCAATCGCATTTCTAGCAGTGGAAATCCACTCCATTATACCTGTACTTGCATTTCCTGTTTTCAAAGAATGTTTACAACTGGCCCATAAGCTACCAGGTAATGTTTAACCTAACTGTGACCTGCCCATGAACTACACACTAATATTTACATTTACATACATAAATATGCACTTGGTTTAATATTACAGTCAGTCATATTATGAGGGGATCTAAACCGATGAGTTTGTTTATGGGCGCGGCAGTGACCTGTACAATATTCACTTCTCTTTGGAAACACGTTTTAATATAAAGACAGCCCTGTTCTCCATTTAAAGGACGGTGTAATGTTTAACTCCGGGTCGCACGACGAATGTTAACACCACCACGCTCCCTGTACATGCCGTTCAACCGAAACGAGGAGAGGCTACATTGCAAAATCTGAACCCCGAGACGCCGGCACCTGGTCGGAGTCGGGGTGTCCCTGGTGAGTTAGAAATACGATTTAAACACTGATCCGGGGCGGGGGGGAAGATTAGGGGATGGGATTGGACAGGCTGAAGCCACTGGAAGCTGCGAAGCACTCGGGGGCCGGACACAGGCAGGTAACGTACCTGGGCACCACCCTCACCCCACATACACACCGAGCAGAGCGGGGGCAGACGGCGGGACTCTGCAGCCTTGCACACACCGCCCCGGTCAGCTCGAGTCCCGTAGGAACAGAGGCGGTGTGGCCAGGGTAGAGGGACCGAGACCCCCAGTGTCGGGGTTGATCGCCGCCAGCCCTGTCATGGCCCTGACGTTGCGCTGCGCCGCGCCGCCCTGCCCCACCTCAGGCCACCACTGCCCCCCGCAGCTCCGGGTGCCGCCGCCGGTACCTACCGCCGCCTGGGCTGAGAGAGCCGCCGCCGCCGCTCGCCCGCGCTTCAGCTGCGGAGTAACCCTGCCAGCGGATTCACCTGCAGCCCCGACCGGCCCCGCGCGCACAACGCCGCGTCTTGCCCGGCCACGACGCCGCTCTGCCCTCGGCTGGGAACTCTCTTCCACTGCTCCGCGGCTGGCGCGTGACCGCTGAGGTAGGCAGGCGGCGCGCGCCCGACAGCCGGCGCCGCGAGAGGAGCGGAAGAGGGCGGGGCGGAGGCACGTCTCGCGTCCCTTCCCTCAAAAGCCCGGATTCTGACAAACCGTCGCGACCTCCCGCACATGAAGCAGGTGTGCACGGCACGGCCTTAGTGACTAGCGAGGAGTAGAGGAGCCGACAGCAGCCCGAAGACGATTGGAAGAGCAGGGCAGTGACGTATATGAAGCCGAGCCAATCACAACGTCTGATCCCGTCTCGTCTTGCGAGAGCACGGCGGATGGGCGTGAGGAGTAGGGTGGAACGGTGCATGCGCGATGAGTACTTGCTGTGATTACAGCCTGTGGGGCAAGCGTTGGCCGCGTTCCCCCTCCCTTGCCCAGCGCTTTAAGGCAGGTTGGGGCCCTGGTTGGAGGTGGGCGAGGTCTATGACCCCCAACCACCTGGGCGAAGGACTCTGGCCTGGAGAAGGTCATGTTAGTAACCCCCCACCCCAAAGGAGTCCTGGCCGAGAGAGAGAGACTTTCACCCAGACACACCCACAGGCGCTGGTTTGTTCCGAATTTGTGATCTAGCCTTCAGTGGATGGTTGTCAGTGAACTAACACATCTGTCAACTGGAGTCTGGACAAACAAATCCAGGCTGAATTCAGAGGGAATCAGAAATCTACATACAGTAACCCCCTGACTTTACGGTAGGTTGTGTTCCCAGCCAACTATGTGTAAGTCGAATTTCAGGCAAGTCTGGGAAGCCAGGAAACTGACCAATGCTACTGTACTGATCAGTTTCCTGGGTCCCTTCCTTGCTGGAGCTAGGCAGCTGTTTCCCAGTAGCCTGGCTCCTGGGACTGGCATTAGTTTCCCAGCTCCTGCATGTGGAAGGGATCCTGGAGCTAGGCTGCTGCCTGGTTCCCGGGCCCCTCTCCTCTCCTGGGAGTCAGAAGACTGAGCAGTGCAGTGGACTGACTGCAAGCAGAGGGGAGCTGGGAGCCACCTGGTTCCTGGCTCCCCACCACTCAAGATTTTTGACTCATGTTAATCCAAGCAACATGCAAGTCAAAATCATGTGAATAGGGGTTTTACTATACAGTCACAAAAGCCTTTGTGGAGAAAGTTATGGTGAAGTTGTGTGGTGGTACCCACTCAAGCGGACACTTTGTGCAGGTCGTGTTTTTGAGCTTCTCTTTAAAAGCATGTATTCTTTTCAGTTAGCTGTTGGCACAAAAGCCTACTGAAACAAATGTATTGAAATGAAGGGTCATCTTTAAATTGGTTACCATGGAATTTAGCTCAAGTTTTTAGTCACTTTTCTGTAAATGTGGGATACTTAGATATAAGCATAATATCCCAGGTGCAGTCAAATAAACAACTTTTACTCTGATCCAAAAAGGATTGCTCAGAATACATTGAACAAAATACATAACCTTACATTAGTCTTAACTGCTGTTAGTTGCATAGTTAGCTCCTTTTTATTGTGCTGTCCAAAAAGACCCCTAGCGCTCTACCCTCAGCATGTTGCTTTCCACATTTGTTTCTTTTCATTGCATATCTGTGGTTTGGATTATTTTCTCTTCCAAATAGGTTGTTTAATTTTATTTTTTCATATTTCTAATTGCTGTATTTTTCTGTGCTTGCTGGTATTGGAACATCCCCAAGTTTAGTACCCTAGGCATATTTAATTAACATACTGTTCACTCCACCTTCTAAAATGTTAATTGGTATTTTAAATATCTGTCTCTTGGAGTGCACTATTAGACATCAAGTTGATACAATATTTATTTTTCCATTAGCCTTTCTACACTGTCATTGTGTGTGATATTCTTCTCTTCCACACTAATCTGAATTAATTTTATAAGTAGTGTTAATTAAATAACATCTGAAATACTTCACTATAGTCTATAAATGTTGCATGTACTATGTCCAATTTATCCATTTTATTTCCTATATATAAATAAAATCACTGAGCTTGTTTGCTAAATTAACTATTTGTAAACCTACTGTACCTGTCGCTCCTGGCTTCCTTTTTGTGTCAGTGATTATTTTATCTTAATATTTCTTCCATTAATTTACTATCAACAGTAGAGCTGGTGGAATTTTTAAAAATGCCAAGCACTTTTACAAAACTGTCAATCAATTTTTGATGAAAACTTTCACCAACATTTTTGGTTTTTGACTTCATAATTTCAAAATTTGGAAGAGTTCAAAGTAGTAAAAATCAACTTACAGCATCTTTACTAGACCATAGAATTTGAACCACTGTTAATGGAAATTAGAATTACATCTAGTAACTGATAGCTTCATTCTTTTCTTTTTATGACTAGTGTTACATTTGCTTTTCTTTCATTTCCAGTGTTTTCTCAGCTTTCCTTGACTTCTCAAAATAAATGAAAATACAGTACACTGTATCTTAAGATACATATTGGCAAGATTATCTATATCTCTGTATTTATGTACAAGCTATTTACTTTTTTTACTTCTATCGCTTTAGCTATCATCTGTTTAGTGCTTAATTCTTCATTACTTTACTGGAATGCCACAAAGATGTGTGTATCCCAAAGTCGGATTAGGCACTTATTCTAATTTTATGCTTATCTTATCCCTTTACTGTGTGCATTTTTATTTTGTAGCTTTTTATTTTTTCCAGTACACATTTTTTTTTTTAACTTCATATATTTGACATGTCCTTCATGAAACCATGTTGGCTTATACCCATTTCTTCTAGTTCTTCTTCACAGAGGAAAAAAAAATCAATATTTTGGGCTTTAAGTGTACTAAGGTTCCCTGCTATTTTTCAGCCTGGATAATTTTAATATGACTTTCACATTATTCTGACTGAGAATGACACAAGTGGTCACAGGAACCCTGAAAAGAACTAAAAGAGATTTTAAGCTAGTGGTAGAAACTCATAACAGTACCGCAGAGGTTAAATGATTTTCTGCTGTAGCTATTGTCAAGACACAATCAGCATTATGTGATCAAGGGCTGTAGAAGAATGTGACCTTGTTTTTGGAACTGAAGCATGAGAGTAAATGGGCTGTTAGAAATTAAAAGTGAAGCTGGGGGAGGACAAATAAGACCCAGGGCACAATATATGGGGAGACCCTGAACGTGTCCAAGAGTTTTTCCCCCCAATTAATTGGGCGCATTGGACTACATTTAGAAAAGAAGTCCTGTTCAGTCAAGGACCAATCACATTTGGAAAAGGTGTGCACCACAAAAAGAGCCATGCCTGGGAGAGTTAGTGAAATACCAAGAGACATTGGTCTATTCAACGGCATCTGTGTCTTGTTGCAACAAAGTTCTGTTCAGTTATTCAAAGAATGTTACTTGCACCATGTACACACAAAACATTTCCCTAAGTCGAAAACGTATTTGCCCAGCTTTTAACAGAAACTGTGCTAGATCTTCTACAAATCAATAAGACGAGCATGTCTTTCAATTCTATTTGCTTTTATTTAGCCTGCAGCACGCACTATTTTAAACATCCTTTTTTCCTTATGAAAATAGATACCAAACAAAGTAGCTGTAAATCTTTCCCCCTTGTAGGGTTGCCAGTTTTGGCTGGATATTTTCCTGGAGGTTTCATCACATGACATAACCTTTAATTAAAGATTAATCTTTAATTCATGGAAATTCCTGGAAGGTTGACTACCTAGTAGAAACCTTTTACAGTAGAAGCTCTTCTTGCAACAGAATTAATGCCTTTCTTCTGAGGTGAGAGGAGGTAAATAAAAGAGCAGGCTTTGCGGGGGCTGTGTAGGAAGCAAGAAATCCCCACATGACACAGACACCAGGTCCCAGTGATCTCTGTGCTGCCACACCACATCTGTGGGTATTCAGCCCTTCTAAATCCCATAGTGGAGATTCAGTGTTCATGGAGTAGCCAGGGAGACTCTGCTCCCTTTCCCAATACAATTGAAGTACCATCACACTCAAAATTACTGGTAAACTGCTAAGAAAGATAGCTTCAAATGAGTAGAAGTAACGCATTACCCATAAAATGTTTGACATATGTCAGCATCTTCTGAAGCTGGCCCATTGTAAGCCAAGAAGGATCGCAGATGTTATTTCATTAGGGGAAGCTTTCACAGAGCATAAACACTCATTCCCTTTTTTCTTCCTCCTCACTTCCTTCCCTCTAGACATAACTCCAAACACACAAAGTAAACTGTTTTTCCTTTATTTGTTTCATGTTACACTAACCTGACTGCTAATGTTTCTCCAGTTTATTTATCAACAGTGCTGACTTCCCTACAAATGCTAAGTATTGTGTCAGGAGCTATTTCCCTGAACTCATCTAAAGTTTATTTATTTCCTGGTTTTTTTTTAAAACAATTAAGATTTTCAAAGATGGATCCCTAAAGTTGGACTCCTAAATCCATATTAATCCCTTATATAAATGGCTTGATTTTTCAAAGTTCTGAGCAACCAGCAGTACCCACTGACTGCCCACTGCTCATCAGCCCTTTGTTTAGAAACCAAAATATACAGTTAATGATCAATTAGAGACACATTTTGAAAACTCTTATCCATAAAGAGTTTAGGCATGTTTTCAGGATTTTTTTTCTCTGTCTTATTTTACTAACCTATGGTAAAATGCAAGCACTCATGTACACCCACTATACACTCATTGACTTAATATCAAACTGATGTCATATCTAGGAATGATTCATAGATACCCTGTGCTGTAAGGAGAGGATATGAGTGCTACTGCCTAGTAACACAGAAACTTCCAAACTTACAGTCAGTCCTGGATGATTTGTGTTCTCTGCTATCAGCATAACTCATTGATATCTGGCTTGGGGGCAATTTCCTCCTCATATATTCATTCTCAAACCAAAGCTATCCTGCCTTTTCTATCTAATTTTCACCTTCCTTCTCCTGCTGTTTCTGCCCTGTCCATTGTTATTGTTCCCAAAAGACTGACAGAATGATAGACTGATGAGCCTGTAAGTTTGTAGTTTTTTTTTCTTTTTTTGTTTCTTTTGTTCTTCAGACTCTGTTTTCTCTCTGGCTTCAACACTGCTTTTTCCCTAATCATTTCCCAGTCAGTGAAAGATATTTCAAACATTGCAAAGCTGTAACACAGAATAAACACATTATAGTTTAGTTCAGAAAAAGATGGCTGCAGGAAGTGGTCCGCTTGCTTTCCTTCTGCCTATCTGAACTAAATATTCTTGTTTTTCTGTTTTCCTGAAAATATCCAAAATACTGAGATTAAGAACTCAAGGATTGACCCAGTGATTGAATTTAGCTGTAAGAATTAAGGAAGGGGAAAAACACTGTTTGGCCTGACCTCCCCCAATGAGGAAGCAAGTACCTGTTAACCTTCCTGGTTTACAATGGCCAAGCTTTGGATGGTCCAGACGTGTTTCATATGTTATGTATGCCTTTCACATTATTTCTACTCATTGAAATTATCTGTCATAGTGGTTCATTAACTTTACTGGAGACATCTGCTGTGGACAAGGGAGAAGTGTCTCCCCACCTACTCCTCAGCCACTGAATCTCCACTACCAGATTTGGAAGGACTGAATATGCACAGATGTGATGTAACAGCACATAGAGGTCACTGGGACTTGGGATTTCTCACTCCCTGTGCAGCCCCATCGAATCCTGCTCTTTGTTTTACCCTCCCCACCTCAGAAAAAAAAACACTATTTTTGTGCCAAGAGGGACTCTACACAGATAGCAAAGGAGGGAAGATTTTAGGCTACTTTGGTTATTGTTTATTTGATTCTTTTTCATGAAAAAAAGATGTTTAAAATATTACCCATCTGAGGTTAAACAGATAACCATTTTAGAACCAATGTGAAAAAATTCCTGCATTAATAAGTCTACAGTCATATCTAACTTGGCAGAGTTCAAAATGTTCTTTCTGAAACCCCTATTGAACATTTTGATCTCTAGTTGTTTTTGAAGGAATAGCTGGCTCACTTTATTCGCTGCTACTTATACACAGGGGTTGAGGGATTTCAGTGCCCTTCACAAATATTATTTGATTTAGTCTCACAGTATCCTTATGAGTTATGGAAATTGTATTAGCCTTATAGTCACAGATAGGTAGCTGTGTTAGTCTGTATCTTCACAAAACAAAAAGTAGTCCTGTAGCACTTTAAAGACTAACAACATAATTTATTAGATGATGTGCTTTCGTGGGACAGACCCACTTCTTCAGATCTGGAACATTCAGATTTTCCAGATCTGAAGAAGTGGGTCTGTCCCACGAAAGCATGTCACCTAATAAATTATGTTGTTAGTCTACAAAAAGCTACAGGACTGCCTTTTTTTTTAAATTAGCCTTATAATACTAAGGGGGGGAATTGGGGATACAAACAGATTATATGTCTTGTCCAAAATCATGCTGTGACAGAGCCTTGGATTCCTCACTTCAAGCTTTATTCTTCAGTCATACAAGAACAGCCTTTCTTGTGGTGTTAGATCCATTTTCAGGAAACTTTATTACGTAAATGTAACTTTCATATAGGTAAATAAATAGGGCCTTTGACTCATAGGGAGTTGATTTCTCATTTGATTTCTGTGATGTATAGTCAGTAGGTGTGGACACTGAGAGTGATCCTGGCCTATTTTAGTCAATAGGGGAGCAATTGGAGTCCCATTTTTTACACATCACTGCAATTCACAAAACTGCTTGGATGCCACCTACGTGCATTAACTCATTTGATGCCTGTGTGTTTGTTTTAGTAACAGTTCACTAGGCACCCATGGAATGTTTCTGAGGCACCTGCTGGTGCCTCACTCTAGGTCTGGGCACATATCTCCTGCCTAAGCAAACCAGAGAAGACATCTCTCTGGTGTAAACATTCAGTCATCTGAATAATATATGGCAGCCTACTCAATTTGGTATGCTGCAAAACTACCTACCACATTGTTCCTCTGGTGAGGTCATACAAAACAGAAGGGGTAGAGAGAGTTAGGAGGAGGAGGAGAACCTCTTTTATCCCATTTGATTTAGAGCCTAGATTACTCACCTAAAATGTGAAAACCTTCTATTTTAAGTTCTTCCCTTTTACCTGATGAGAAGTGATATGAAAAAGAATCTTCATTTCATAGTAACAAAGAGGAAACCGTGCTTCCCCCCCCCCACCCCTCCACTCTCTGATTTGCTCACCTTGATTATCTTTTTCTGATTTGTCCTCCTTGCTTACTGTTTTTGGTTCTCTGTGCCTTAAATATTGAGTCTGTTCTGGTCTGTCCCACGAAAGCTCACCTAATAAACCATTTTGCTAGTCTTTAAAGTGCTACTTGACTGCTTTTTGTTTTCATTTCATAGGTGAGTGCCATAGTCATTATGCAATGGAGTATTTTGATGTGGGTCTCCCTCAATCTCTTCTGTTGAAATTGTTCCACTTTAATTAAATAATTGAATAATTACATATCAGTTTGGTCAGATAAAGAGTTAGAGTGATTATAGCCTAGTGGTCAGGGCACTCATCTGAGCGGTGGCTAGTCCCTCTTCAAATACCATCTCCTTTCAGGAGGAGGTGGAACTTGAATAGAAGTTGACCCACATCCTGGGTTAATATCCTGACCAGTAGGCTCAGGTCAGGCTCCTTCTTCCCTGGCTGAATTTTTTTCAGCCCCACCCATGGCTGAATGCTTCTCTTTCCCTTGTTCATGGATCAAAAACAGAAATAGGTACCTCTCTGCAGCCCAGACATAGGTATCTGTCTCCATGAAAGATATGGGATTTAGCACACATCCCTCTGGCAAGCATCTTCCAATGGCTAGTTTTGGCAGCCTCTGCCTAGTCTGTTGGGTTTGTGAATTGCATTTTAAGGAGTCTGTCTATCCCCATTAGTAGTGTGTATGTATGTGCTCCTTACTTAGGCTTTGTGGATTGCACTGTTTTCTGTGGTTTCTTTAGGTATCCAAAAGGTGCTGCAGTACTCAGGGTTGCAATGCCAGTTTCCCTTTGTGGATCCGACCCTGGGAGTTTTGCTTTTGACATTATAGAGGTCAGAAGCACATCTAGAATGTAGAAGAGTCCTTAATACAAAGTCCATATTCCACATTTTGATGCTGATAGAGTACATAGCTGAGTATGGTAAGAATGTACATTATAAAGTCCCCTCATCCAAATAAGGGATTTGCTGTCCTATGGAGGTGTCCCCAATTGAAAATTGTGCTCCTGGTATGTATTTTTAATGTGAGTTTGGTATAACGGAGTCTCTGATGTAAATAGCATTTAACTGACTGGCCCATGCCACTTTAACACTATGTTTCTCAAACTTTGTCAGGGATGATTACATTTTAATACAGTAATTATCTTCTAGTGCACCTCCTGTCTCTCTCATATAATGTCTCTTTGTCAACTACAGTTATAGACATGGATAGTAATATTAGGAAATACTTTAATGTACTCTAGTTGCCTGTCAACAAGCCTCTGGAAATAACAAGGAAGACCCAGCACCATATGACCACCCAACTTTAAGGGAACTACAAATAAGTGTTGCATGGACTGCTTGTGATCTAAGGATCATTTATTTGAGTAAGTTTGCCTTAATTTAATATTTCATTTTGCATATATGGATTTTATTATCTCTTTTCTTCATGTCCTCGGTATGTCTTGGAATACATTGGGCAGGTTACTGTGGTTGTATAGGTTCTAGGCTGCACAAGAGCTGAACTGTAAACAGTTAAAACTTCTCAGATACCAAGAAATACTAATTCAGATCCATTGTCCATCTAGTCCATAGTTCTGTCTCTAACAGTGTCTGGGTACTGGCTGCTTCAGAGGAAGATGCAAAAAAAACACAAAAGTGGATTAAGTAAATTTCTTCCTAACCTGTGTTGGTGAATTTGTCTGTCATAGCCTATTCCTCTTTTTGCTGCAGAATTCTGGTTTTTATTATTGTTTCAATCAGTCTACCTGAATTTTGGAGAAAGAATCAAGACAGTTTGCATTCCATCTTTACTAAAGTACAATTGTTGTTCAGCTGCCAGTATGGTTAGCCCTGTCCTTTATTCTTGCAACATTGATTCTGATCTAGGGTACACATTGGAGTAAATAGTGGCGTAAACTTCACTTAAAAAATTTGTTAAACATGCTTTGTGGTCTAATAAAAATAAACTACATGTAGAGTGAAATATTGGCTCCACTGAAATCAAAGGCAAAAGTCCACTTAACTTTTGTGGGACCAGGAGTTCAATCCTGAACATTTTGTTTCATTTTCAGATTAACCAGGTAATTATGTCTGAGATTTTCTCAAAACAAAACCCTACTAAATGAATTAAAGCACACAATCTTGGGACCAAAATAATCTGAATTGATTTCCAAAAGAGTGAGATATTTGGATTGAAAAAAGGCAGTCAGACAGACTGATACAAAGATCCCTAATTACACATACACATCACAGAGGTCCTGCCTGTATCAATGTACAGGATTCAGTATAAACATGAAACTTCTTCAGGCTACCATTACTTTAACAGGTGCATTGTGAACAAGACATGAGAAGTCATTCTTCTACTCTACTCTGCACTGGTAAGACCTCAGCTGGAGTACTGTGTCCAGTTCTGGGCACCGCAGTTCAAAAAAGATGTGGAGAAACTAGAGAGGGTCCGGAAAAAAGTGACAAGAATGATTAAAGGTCTAGAGAATGTGACGTATGAAGAAAGGCTGAAAGAATTGGGCTTGTTCAGTTTGGAAAAGAGAAGATTGAGGGGAGACATGATAGCGGTTTTCAGGTATCTAAAAGGGTGTCATAAGGAGGAGGAAGAAAACTTATTCTTCTTGGCCTCTGAGGATAGAACAAGAGGCAATGGGCTTAAACTGCAGCAAGGGAAGTTTAGGTTGGACATTAGGAAAAAGTTCCTAACTGTCAGGGTGGTCAAACAGTGGAATAAATTGCCAAGGGAGGTTGTGGAATCTCCATCGCTGGACATATTTAAGAACAAGTTAGATAGATGTCTATCAGGGATAGTTTAGACAGTACTTGGTCCTGCTATTGGGGCAGGGGGCTGGACTCGATGGCCTCTCGAGGTCCCTTCCAGTCCTAGTATTCTATGATACTTTGTAAAGTGCTTGGTAACCTAAGACCATAATATGGGAGGCACATTCTCATTTCCTGGAACCAGTTATCAAAGACCCTCCTTATGCAGGAATGAGAAGAAATTGATCAAAATTCTTATTGAAACGGGACACCACATGGATTTAAGGCTAGCTTTCATATTTTCTTTCCAATACACAGCTGTTGCCATCTCCACAGCGCTGTATAAGTAACATCATAGTTACAAGTAATACTTGCATGTCTTTAACCTTCTATAGCCATTGGAGGCCATGAACTTTGTTTTTTCATTACATTTATTCTGGAGAAATAGAAGTACATTGTATTTATCATTGAGGACTTTTACTCGGGTGAATTTTTCATGCCAGTGCTCTCCCACCCGTTGATTTTGCATATTTTAGTAGCAGGAGACTATCACACAAAAAATATTGCATAATTTGAAAAATAAAGCCCTAATTCTCAATTATACGAAGGCTCCTTTGCACTACTCTGTCAATAAAATTGTCTACCAAAGCAGTGTAAAGATGCCTTGGGTAAATGAGAAGAAAACACTGAAAATTTTAGGGACAAGAAATCGCCTTCTGGGTCAATATACCTATAAAATGCCTGATAGGCTTTTAAAAACACGTCCTTAATTCTTCTGCCTTCCCACATTTTTATCATATCATACTATCCTCTCCTTTTCTGGAAACAAATAAGTGTCTCCTGGACTCATTTGTACTCTGCCTCAGTCACCTTTGCTGGTAACTTATTCCTTAAGACTGTTCACTTATGCATAAAGTAGCAGTTCCCCATTTAATCCATGTTGTTAGTCATGTTCCTTAGCTTTAGAAGAGCCAATGTTTAAAAAAAATGTTTTTCATGACTTTGTCAGTCCCTGGAAACTTTTTTTATTCTGTCACATCAAGGCCATCTCTTTATGAGCAAAGACAAGCCCATATCCTTACTCTTGACTCATGAATTTGACTCATTAGTATTGCCCTTCTCTATGTATCCAAAGACGATAATATTTCCAGTGGTAGGGTAACTTCATGGAATATCCCAGTGGCATCTTGCAATTGCTGCTCAATGTAGATGCCCAATCCAAATCCACCGAAGTCAATTGAGAGGCCCTAAATTTCCAATCCTACAGTTGAAGCTCCCTCAGTGGACTTATACATAGGTACAGAGTTTTGCTTGCTTTAGTGAAATGCTGTTCGGTAAAGGTAGATCAAGGGAATTGCTTTGCACATTTGAGATTTAGCACAGTATGACTTGGGGAGGCGAGGGCAGTGACAGTTAACAAATTTATCTGTACGTTGAATTAGTGATTTCAGTGACCATATACCTACAGCACTTTAGCAGTGCAGCTGCACTGCTATCATGTTTACTCTGCTTGTGCCAATGGGAGGGCTTTTTCCATCAGCATAGGTACTCCATCTCCATGGGAGGTGATAGCTATGTCAACAGGAGAAACTGCCGGAGATTCAGTTAATATACATTGCTCTGGGTTGTGGCTAGTTACAATGGCATGCATTGGTCATGTAGACTAATCTGCAAATCCTTTGCCTCATCAAGATGCTGGAGCCATGCTCACAGGTTTTTTTCAATATCATGGATTGAAATGTGTTACTCATATGCTGGCCCAATCATTTAACAGTTTTGATCCCTTTGAATCTGACTGTGATGTTCCTCATTATTTACTTTACCTCTGTTCTCTTTGTGACACCTGCAGAATTGGCAGACTCACATTTTAGTATCATTCTTATTATGTTGGCTGTGGCCACACTTGGCCAAAATTTCAAAATGGCTGTGCTAATGGCCAAATCGGAGGATACTAATGAGGTGCTGAAATGAATATTCAGCACCTCATTAGCATGCTACCCACTGCGGCACTTCAAAAGTGCCGCTTTCAATTGCATGCGGCTCGGCTGTACAGGCGTCCTTTTCGAAAGGACCCTGCAAACATCGAAATCCCCTTATTCCTATGAGCTGGCAGGAATAAGGGGATTTTGAAGTCTGTGGGGTCCTTTCAAAAAGGATCGCCGTGTAGCCAAGCCATGTGCGATCGAAAGCTGCACTTTCGAAGTGTCACAGCCGGCAGCATGCTATTGAATATTCGTTTGAGCACCTCATTAGTATCCTCTGTTCTGGCCATTAGCATGGCCATTTTGACCAAGTGTGGCCACAGCTTTTATGTGTTAACTGCAACTATCCTAAAACTGAAACCTGATGGTAGGCACAGTTGACACCTGTAAAATTTGTGTTCACCTTTGTGGCACAAGATGACTTTCTGTTGAAAAATCAGGGAATTAGTGCCCCTAAATACTTGACTTGAGCCCACAATTGAAATGCTGTGCAATTTTTTCAGATACAAATTACAAGCATAGTCATGGAGGGTAGGTTTCAGCTCATTTGAAACTGTTCTTTCAGGATCTCTTTCCTGTGTTAACCATCTGTGGTTCCTCTTTAATTCTCTTAAGCCTTCTGAGCTCTCCATTTTACTTCTTAGGTGATGACTCTTTACCTCAGTCACATCTGATGCTTTCTGATTCACTCACTTTAAACAAGCACTCCTGTAGCATGTTAAAGACTAAGGCTGTGTCTATACTACAGAGTTTTGTTGATAAAACTTGTGGAGCATCTACACACAAAGCGCATTTTGGTGACAGTCTTGACAAAACAAAGTGTTTTGCCCGACAGCATTATCCCTCTCCACGTTGAGGAATAAACCTTCTATCAGAGTACTGTGAACAAAATTGTAGTGTAGACACTGTAGGCCCTCTGTTGACAGAGAGGTCCTCTATGGCGCTGGCCATCTGGACCCGAGAGGCGCCCTCTGCACCAGAAACAGGGCTCTATGATTTTTGCCTACGGAGGCCCTTAAAAATGCTTGACACGATGAGTGGCTGCCATTATGCAAACGAGGCACTGAATAGTCATATCAGCCCCTCATTAGCATTTTCGATCCACTGCATTTACATGCGTCTTTCAAAAGGGAGGGGCATTGTAGACACGACCACACAGTTTGAAATAGCACTTAGCTATTTTGAAATACAGTGTCAACACACCTAGAGCCATTGGACACACTGACTTATTTCAAAATAGGCGCTTTCCCTGTCTACACAAACTTTGTCTCCAAATAGCTATTTCAGAATGGGTCAAAATAGGCACTATTCCTTGTGGAATGAGGTTTACCAATTTCAAAGTAAGCCAACCACTATTTCCAAATTATTTCAAAATAGAGGTTGCATTGGGAAGATGGTTGCAAAATTATTCCCAAATAAGGGCAGTTATTTCAAAAATAACTTTGCTGTAGACCTACCCGAACACAGCTATTCCTCTGAGACTATCACTAACTTTGTAGCTGAACCCACTGTGGATCAATACCATCTGTCAGAGAAATGCCTTTGAAAAAGCAGTGTCTTGATGCATTACATTTGCCTATCCATCATATATATGGCTATACTATGGCTTTAGTCAATGTAAGTTGCTTTGAGATGTGAGTTAGCCATTCCTCCGAGACATAAGTTGTGCTGATTTAAGCTTTGGTGTGGACAGTGTCATGTTGGCAGGAGACACTACTAATACTCATGGAACCTGGGATAATTAAATGAAAGGAAGAGCTCTCTCTTCTTGGCTTAGAGCAGTGAGAATGCAGGATTTCCAGCAGAAGAGCAGCATTGGTTCAGCTGCACTAGTGTAAGCTCTCTAATGTAGCAATGGCCACAGGCTAAGGTGGGCTTAATCGTGATCTGAAGTTTAGGGTTGCATATAGGTGTGGATCTTGTTAAACTTTATACACACCTGCTCATTTCCCAAGAAAAATAGAGATGTGAACCTTTATATTTTTTTATCAAAAAGTTCATGGTTGTTGCATGTTGTTAAGTATGGATTCAGCACACGTTAAAAAACAGCTTTTAGAGCCAAAATTCAAAGTCACCAGAGTGTGTATTTAAAAATATATCATGCCAGTGTTATATCCTTCTCAAACAAAAGATAAACTTAATAAAAATTAGTTATTAAAATGCAATTCTAATTTGATACTGTAAAAATGGCACCTTCGTACTTAATCTGCTTTGTGTACATATCTCAATCATATCAACTTCTTTTCAGCCCAGCTGTTCCTTTTCCTAATACATTGGGACTTACTACTACACAACATACAAAAAACTTTTTTTAAGTTTGGGCAACATTAATTTACCCATTACTGACTCATGTATATGTGGTTTTACAGACATCCTTTCCTGTATGTTCTGATTATTAAATTTGGATGGGGATAACGCCAACATAGCTGAAAACATCAGACTGGGCTTGACCTGTAGATCTAACAGAGATCTAAGATAAACAACATTAAAAACAAATCCGTAATATTAAAACAATGACTGCTGTAACAAGTTGGACCAGACAGCTGCAGGGCCACATGTAGTGAAGGCAAGAATATCAGCCTTAGAATGGTTAAGCCCTTTGTTCCTGTAAGCTAAAGAAGTTACCTCAGGCTAGTTAAGAGATACCAGAGCCTGAATAAAGACTTCTGATAACCTCTAAAACCCCTTCTGATGAGAGTGAGGTGGGGAGGGACAAGAAAGATGCTGCAGAAAGTTGGAGACAGCACAGAGAAAAGGTTTCCCCATAGGAAGAGGTCTGTTCTTTCTATAGTGGAAATGCTGTTTATTTCTATTTAAGCAGGGAATGGCAAACAGGAACAAGCATAATAAAGGACAGGGCCCCATGGAATCAATGAAATGTGGGATTTGTTTTCCTGTGGCGATAGAGGGGAGGGTTTCTTCAGAAAAACAGTTGGGTCAGCCCTGAGGTCTGTCTTGTGAAGATTGTAAATTAACCAGTGATAAGCCTGCTCTCACTGAAACCAATAGCAAAACTGGCTTTAACCATAGAGGGGGCAAAATTGGAGCCCAAACTTCATTTCCAAATCCCAGGATAAGTAGGCAGGTTTATTCCACATCCTAGTAGTACTGCCATGATATTGAGAGGATCTGATAGGACTAGACTAGACATGAAATGCCATGATGTCAGAGTCATTTTTTCTTCATCACAACTGCTCTTAATGTGGCAGCGGAAAGTTTTGAAACATCTAGTTCTCATTAAAGAATACAAGTGAAAAAAGTAAAATGTGAAGACAAAAGTAAGATGCTTCAGTTAATAGTTGCCAAATTATTTTATTTATATTAAGTTTGTAGATGAAATTAAACTCGTGAAAAGAGATACTATTTCAGAAGCTATTAGACTCAGCAGGAGGTTGTGGCAAGTAGCATCTATTAAAGTCAAAATAATAACATGCTGATTTTTATGGTCAGCTTTCAGAATTTTGTATCAAATATACAACCATAGCTTCTCTTTCACAGGTCATCCGTTTCTGGAACAGTATTGGAATCCGAAGGCTGGATGAACACTATGGGAATATTCTCAGACGTCCATCCCTTAGGAGTCCTGTTGAAGGACCTCCTTGTAGAAAGAGGGTTAGCGAGGATCATGAACCTAGGATCATTTAGCAGCAGTAGATTAAAATCTGGTACCTTGAATTTAACCAACTTTGATGCTCTCTCAAAACCACCAAATGGAGTGGCAACTCTGTAGATGGTAGGAAAAAATAAAAGTGAAATGTGATTTTAACAATACTTTTCTTTTCCTGCAGGAGCTGAAAAAGTTATGTGGTTTTGTTTTAATTTGGTTTGTTCTTTTTCATTACTTTTTTTTTCCAGATTCCTAGCTTTCTGAGATCTGTTGAAAAACTTTTGGAGAAGTAATATGTGAAAATTTTTCTGGCAAACTTTCTTCAGTTACTGTGTGTGTTCTCCTTTAGATACATGGCAAAAAAGCAGTCCTGTAGCACTTTAAAGACTAACAAAATAATTTATTAGGTGATGAGCTTTTGTGGGACAGACGCACTTCTTCAGATATGGAAAATTCTGATAAATTCTCATTGTGCCCATTCACTTTTATCAGAAAGATGAGGAAAGAATGAAATGAAAACTAACAACTCAGCTACGTAGGACAGAAGGAGGGGAGGGAGGGGGGAAGAAAATTACTTACTGCAAGTATCTATTAAGTTGGTTGTTTTTTGGTTTGTGAAGATACAGACTAATATGGCTATCTCTCTTTAGATACATTCTTAGCTTCTCTCCTATTCATAGTCACTCAGTATTAGGGTGGAAAAATTGACCATGTAACATATAACATTATAATGATTGCAGTTATAACAAAATACCTGATGACTTCTAATTTAGTCACTGGAGTTACATTGTGAACAATAATTCTTGTATGTGCTCCAGTCTCTTCCCCTCCTATTTTGAGTCAGAAAATGTTTGTCTTCTAGACATACTAAGGACCATGTTCTACTTGTCAATGTGCATGACAGACCTCAAGAATATGCGTTAAAGCATTAATAGTCAGATTCTGATCTCACACTACTATACACAGTGGTAATGAGGCTGAAGTCAGCTGGTTAACAATGTTTGACCTTATCTAATAACAAGAGTTGTACAGCTCCAACTAAATTGGTTTAGAAATAGACTTAGTTAAATTGGTGAGGAGAAAAAGTTGCAATTGATACCGACTATCCGAAGCAGACTTTGTGCCACAAGGTCCTGCCTAGGTTTCACATGGTGGAAACTTAACAGAAACTCAGACTGAACCTAGCCCATTAACTGCTGCCTATCTTTCATGTTATTTAAAGATAAATGTTCCTGAGGTGACTTGCTGGTGACACTTAGCAAGCATACACAGATACATGAATTTGAAAATATTTTAAAGCAATATTTCCATACACAATATGATTCTTTTGTATGGCAGACTCCTCAGAAGAGTGTTTTCCTGTAGGTGTTCCGATCCCCAGGTGTAAACAAACATGTCCCAATGGAAATAAATTATGCCAAATGTAGCCATGCCTTTTGGTCAATCAAGTAGCTTTCTTGGGATATATATCCAGGTTTATGTCCAGTAAAAAAAGCAATTATGATTTGTTAACTGGACCTTGGTTCTTGCTTGCCACAAAACCACATAAATAGTGACACACCCAAGTGAACTCCACCTGAAAACAGAGCTGTCAGTTGTGCCCCTTGGTTTTCTATATGTGATACAGAATAATGTAATAGTTTTTTCTAGAATTCCTGGGGAAGTGGTGGGGTGTCCTGGTCCTCCATTACAGACCAAAACAAATAACTGAACACAAGCAGAAAACAAGAGAGAACAATTGAAGATTTTACAGGTACGTTAGCAGGTTAGAATGGGTTTTGTTTTAGCTTGTTCCAGCTGAGCAAATCGCAAGGTTCAACAAAAAAAGGGAAAGATGGAGACTAGACTGCACTTTGTGGTGCATAGAAATTGCTTACTGACATTTCGCAATTATGCACATCACAACATAGCCACCTCTACTTCCAAAAATTGATCCAGGCATGATAGCAAGAGCCTTGTGAAAGGTTCTGGTAACCCGCACTCTGTGGAAATGGAGGGTATTTTTTTGGTCAGGCTGAAAAAATATATCTTGATACATAAAGGACCAGATCTTATAGCAGCAACCACTCCATGCACCAGATTCTCTTTGAAATCAACAGGCATTCTTCACATACATTGACTGTCAACACCAGTGTGGAAATTTTCTTCCAGGTTACACATGACAGTCTATACTGTACTTCACAAATTAAAACTAATTATAATCATAGCACAGCTTGAGTACTTTGACTAACACGATATTGAAAAAAATGATCATTTTAATTGCTGCTCCAATTAAGATGTATGTTCTCATAGCCGTGTTTCTGTAATCTTTAATGGTTTTGGATTTGTAAATTAACAAAAGGAAAAACAGTATTAATTTTGCATTTGTGCTTTGCCATTTCATGAAATAATTGCTTCCTTTTAATATCCTATATATATGTAGGCCATCTAGGTATAGATAACACATTAAAAGGTGTGTGTTCTCTGAAAATTCACCATGCTTTGAACTTACAGAAATGAACTACTGCTATATAAAAAGCAGGCCACATTGGATTATGCATTAACAAGTACCTGTGTGCTACACAGAAATACATGATTATCTGCATAAAGGAGAGTAGAGTGATCAGCTAATAAATATTAGTTTGTCCTTCATGGCATAAGTATATTTTCATGTGAGCAATAGCCTTTATGATAACACAGTAGTGTAATGTCCTCCATTGTTTGGAAATTTAGCAAATAATCTGAGTTCTCATTCATAATCCAAAAACTGTGCTTAAAAAATTCCAAATGGTCATTACATATTACAGGAGGAGAAAACGCTGGTTCCAGGCAGTGGTACCAGGAAGTTTAGGGGGCAGTTAATACTCACTTTAGATATTCCTAAAACGTTAATGCATGATTTAAAAACATCATGGCACATATCTGTATTTTTGGCCTGTGCTATATATGTACACATTTATTTTTTTTATAAATTTTTAAAATCATGATTAAATTGTCCCTAAAAAGGAAAGGCTTTTTATCTGAATTTTTGGACATTATCAGATGGAGATGGAATATTTTAAACTAAGCTGGCTTATCGTCAGTTACAGTTACATAACTAAAGCAGTAAAACAATTCTCTATTTGCCCAGACTTCTTCCCAATCTGAATAACATTTGCTGAACCTCCCTGTGCAGTGGAGACCTGCCGCTGACACTCCTACGGTGGAGAAAGTAGGACTCTGGTCATGTCCACTCCCCTACCAGAATGCCTCAAGATAAAAAATGCAGAGAGGAACCATGGAGAGCCACCCCTGAGCAGGGCCATACTGTACTCTCCTTTATGCAGACCATCAGCTGAAGAAGCAGCCGAAACAGGAAACTTCAGCAATGCCTCTACAATGTCCAAAGTTTCCACTATACTACTTTTTCCATGTACTGATTGGCTGTTCCTCCAACCTTCTCCTTCCTCAGCGTCTTCACCTCAGTTTCATTCCTTCTTCTCATGGTCCCTGTGCATGCCCCTCACCTCCTTCCTTTCCATGCCCCGCTGCCTTTACTTTCCTTCTAATTTAACCATTTCCCTCCTAATTAAAGCCAGTCACAAAAATAAGTAAATCATAGCACTAAATTATGTTTGCTGCTGTCTGCTTGTGTGTTAAACACTTCCTCTGTTTTGCGCTTATCTTGCCTAGTACATTCTTTGGGAAACACTGTCTGCATTGCCAAGACGCTGCCTGCCTTCTGCAAGGTGATGGCACTTGACACTTGCGGCAGACATTTGGAGTTTTGCAAGATCAGATCCAGCATTTGTAAGTCAATAAAACAAGGAACTAGCCAGATAGACTGGATTCTTTAGTGTTTGGGAAGCAGTAGATTGGGAAGGGAGAGGCCTACCTAAGATGTGATCTAGTTGGAGAGGAAGAACCAGTCAAACCTGCTTGTTGTCAGATGCAGGCATGGTTCAGTCTTTCACTTGCAACCTATAATTTTACTGTTGACATTTTTTTCCCCATTGGCAACAGCATAGAAGGAAGGGGTTAAGTAAATTAATTAGCAAAAATAATTCTCGCTGGCTTTTCCATACAGATTCTTGGATAGATTCTTCCAGGCTGTCATTTTTACCTTTGTGCCAGCTCATTTTCTTTGTGTCCCACTGGGGCCATGGTATCCAGCATGCTAGCCACTAGTCTCAGGTGGCTATTTGGCCAGTTGAGTGTGGCTAATTGCTTGAATAATAAATATATTTTCAGAATAATGTGGCTAGTTTGCTATAGCAGTAGCCACTGTAGTGGCTGTTGCTTCAGAGAGTGTTGGATGCCATGACACTGGAGAATCAACTCTAAAGGAAAGCAAGTGGTTTTCTCCTTTCCATTTTAATGACAGAGTAAGCCACCTCTAATTTTTACCAGGAGCATTACAAGATCCTTACCAGCAGAGTCTGCTTAATGTAACCTTCGATAATGCTGAACATACACTCAACTCCATACCACATATATTTCAGGCTACATTGGCTAGCTATAAGCCCTTAGCAGAAAGGAAACTACAGCTGCTTTTTGCTGCCACAGCCTCCTCCCTGGTAGATTTACTGATGATACAAAATTCCTGTTGTGTAAACCCAACCACAAATTGGGCCATTGGCTGTATTAATTCTTGAGAAGTGGTCCTGCTCCCATTAGAATCAATGATTAAACTTCCATTGACATGGAAGAGGTAAATGGTACACTTTTTCTCACAAAAAAAAAGTTCTGAATTCTTTTCTCACTTCAATACACCTCTAAAATAGTTATGATTTAAAGTTATGTGCCTGAGTCTTATTTAAAAAATCAGGCATAGGGGAGTGCTGACAAAGGAGGTTTTTACTGATGGAGCTAAATTTACACTGCTTGATTTCTGCCACAAAAATCCACATTACCTTTTTGAATATGCACTGGGCTATATGAATATGCATATGAGCCACCCTTTTCCATTTTTGAGACTGCTTATTCTCATCAAACTGTTGGCACTGGGGCTCAGTGTAGACACAGCCCCTGAGGAGGCTGCAAATCTACAGAAGACACCACTAGATATCAACCAGACCTCAGAACACCTGTCTATGTCAATGCTGCTTTAGTGCCACTCCTAGTTCCCAGCTGTAGTAGGATGTCCAACTCAGTTGCTCTCCGTAAGTGCCTATCAGGTTTTCTGTAGTACTAGCAACTATAGTAACTAAACTCTGCTGCTCTTGCTCCCATAGCAGTAGTTGTGGGCACATGAACTCTCCATTCAGTGTCTGTCACATCTATTTTTGAGATCAAAATGGCACACAGGTTTCCAGCTCTTCCTCCTGGTGGACAGCTACAACTCTGCTCATCTGGCAATAAGCATAGCTTTGGAGCAGATTGAGGGAAGGCTGTGCAGTATGTTGATACGATAGCCACATTTCCCCTCTTCACCACCTTAATTTAGGTCTTCCTGCTTGTCACCATGCTCCTGAATGGAGTTGTTGCTTTGGGCAATTTCCTACAGATTTACATTGCCAGTATCTGCCATTTTCTGTGGCAGTAGATTGCCACACAGCTGGGTTTGTTTGTTTGTTATTTTTGGAGTTTTGGCTTGGCTTAGTCAGCTGGAGCTAAACAAGAGCCGTTTAAGAAAAAACAGGTTGTGACTTTAATAAAAGCAGATCTTGTGCACAATATAAACAAAAGTGGGAGGCACAGTCTTGATGTATTTAAAGCTCCCAAAATAGTCCCAAGCTCCAACCAATGTCAACATAACAAGAGGTTCTGATGAAAACCACAGCCTGCAAGCTACTGTGCAAATAACTTTTAATTCAGCTCCTTGCTGGCTTCACACAGTCTCTTGTATTTGGTGCCTAGTTTTTATTTTTGTTACTCTATTTTGCAGCCTTAAAACTGAAATCTCTTATTTCAAGATGTGAACAAAGATTGCAGCAGCTTGTTAAATATGACTGAACAGTCTAATGTTTCAGGTAGTTGAATAGCCACTGTGAGGGCTAAGCATTCTCAGCTTAGAGTGAAAGTTGAGGGCACTCAGCTCTTTGCTGGATCAGAGCCAAAAATGTGAACCTGTTGACTGTGGCCTGTAACATTCAGAAACAAAAATTGCTTGTTTCTGTTATGGAGCTTCCAAGCCAGACTCTGCTCAGAACTCTCCTTTGCACCGTGATCGCTTAGGGCCTGATCCAGGGTCCACTGAAGTCATTGGAAAGAGCTAATAAATTTGGGATCGTGCCTTTACTATAGCCTATTTATTCCATCAAGTCAGAGTGCTGGAACAATCTGTATAGTGGCAGTGTTGAAATCCATTGAACCAAACTGTAAACCCAATGTGTGACAGAATCCGCTCCAAGCCAGGGGACAGGAATGCAAAAACACCCTCAGCATCCCTAGCTCCAGCAGCTATTCATGTTCATCATTTCATTGGATACTTCATTCTTACTTTTCGTTTTTTATTTAATTATTTCTCAGTCTCCTACCGTGACCTTCCTCTTGTGCTGTTTATGCTAGAGGTTATTTTAGAATCCATTCTTTAGATTTAGACTAACTGTGATTTCCACTTTAATGCTGGGAGGCATGTGGGGTGGCTGTGTGTGTGTATGCATTCATGCATGCATATGAACTAGTTTCTTTCCCTATAGTTTGGTAAAAATACCTATGTGTAGTAGATTATTTCTACCTAAAATTCACCACCCTCTTCCCCAGATTACCTGTTAAAGCTCCTGTAGTCAGGCAGCTGTGGCTTTGCTTCAGGCTTAAACAGTTTAGGATATAGAGCCTCCAACAGCTCTGGGTCATTGCTGATGGCTTCTATCCAGGGGGACTGATAATATTTGGGCACAGAAGTAGTGTTGAACCTCTCAGGAGGAATTTCTTTTAGTGGTCCCGAATATCCTTCATGGAAATAAATCAAGGACAAATAATTATAATTGTGCATTACATTCACCTAAGTATCTCAAGCAGCAATTACACATTAGTTACTTTTCACTACCATCCTAGCTAGTAGATAGGAATTATTCTGTACCCATTTTATAGATATGTAAGCTGAACAATAGAGGGGATTGAGTTACTTGCCCAAGACTACATACAAATAAGAAGCAACCATAGGGGATTTGTACCAGTTTAGTTAAACCAGTGCAAAAGGCTTTGTAGATGTTCTTAATTTAGGTTTAAGAAGGGTTTATTTTGGTTTAACTTAAAACTGTTTCTTATTGATTTAAGATGGCTTAAACTAAAGTATGAGTGTCCACACAACCTTTTGCACTGGTTCAGCTAAACATGAGTTTAAAATCAAACCTTTAGTTAAAACAATTCACTTCTGTCTGTAGGCTAGGGGTTTTTTTTTGTTTGTTTTTGTTTTTTGCTGGGGGAGACGCTTTAAAAGCTTTAAAAGGAGTTAGGAGCACAAGTCCCATTGTCTTTCAGTAGGACTTTCACTTCTGAAAATCCAGTCTGTATGCCTGGTTTTCCATTTTCTTGCGCCATGGGAGCAAGTGAAGAATCGGAACCATTCTCTCCCTCACCAGTAAAGGATAGAGTCTGACATACTTACTCCTGGTAACCAGTACTTTACTACACAAGGGCTAGGTCAACACTTGCCCACTTCTTCAAACAGGGCATGGTAATCAACCTGATGTGCTACAATGAATATGTAACACTTCATTAGGCTAATTCTCCCTGCAGGAACTTTGGAGTTGCAAACTTTGAAGTGCTGGCCTGCTGTGTAGCCGTGGACACTTTGAAGTACCCATGCAACTTCAAAGTGCCCTTACTCCCCAAAATTTGAAGTGCCTGCGTCTACACAGCATGCCTGCACTTTGAAGTTTGTAACTTCAAAGTTGCCATGGGGAGAATTAGCCTAATGAAGTGCTGCATATTCATTGCAGCACTTCATTAGTATTCTCTGATCAGGTTGATTACCATGTCCCCCTCGAAGAAGGAGGATAGTGTAGACACAGCCAGGCAGCTCCATGGACTTTAGTGGGATCACTTCAATAGTAAGATGCTAGAAAACAGAAGGAAGGGTGGCAGAATCTAGCCCTTAACATATAGTTGACCGTACTACAAACGGCAAGGGGTTGTTTTAAGATCTGGACCAAACTGTTTCTTGGAAGAAGAGGGAAAATTATTCCTAACTTTTTACCTCACTGCATTTCTAATGCTCTGTTTTATTTTTCCATTTCAGTGTAAAAATATTTTGTTTTCTACTCAGAAAGAAAATGAGTTCAGGCAAATATTTTCTGCAGACACAGAGTTCATCTATGACCACTCAACTTTGGAAACAGAGATTGCACCCATTCACACTGTATTTGGCTCGTGGACACACAGTGTACTAAAGCTCCTAGTACTTTTAGCAATCACTGATCGAGTGGCATCGATCCAGTTTGTGTTGGCTGGAAAAAAGTCAACTCAAAACATGCATGCTCTGAATAATGCTGAACAAAGGATAATTGTAAAAACCACAGCCTGCTTATCAATATTCATGACCAAGTAAAAGAGCTATATTCACTGAATAAATTGTCACAAATTAGTTGGCCAGCTCTAAGCTTTAAAAGATAAGGGTTACACGTAGCTTTGGGCTTTAAATAAAGAAAACAGGGTCCTTGCAACCAAGGTCTTTAAAATAGAAAAATATCTCTGCAGCAAGAGAGACAAACTCTCCACATAAAGGGCTCAGTCAGAATCTGCAGTGACTTCAGATTCATATTTAGAGGCTGTAATAAAATTAGTAATGCTGAATCTCAGATCGTTGAAAAGTTGGCCAATAAACAGTCAATATTGGCAGGATGAGATCAAGGGGTTTATGCAGATTTAGGGTCTGATGATATGGCCCTAGATGTTTATGCAATGTTATCAAATATAATTTTGGCTGGTGATCAGGAGGGAAAATTAATAAAACTAAACATCACATGGGATTTCTAGTGTTTCATGACATTAATTAACGTACTGATAGCCATGAGACTAGCTTCTCTTGATGTATCTAGGTATTTCCACTTGTGTGTGAAATGAGACACTGGAGAGGTGTATGAAAATTTTTATAACACACACTGAAGCAAGCTAAGCACTCTCGTTAGCTTTTGAGATGGAGTCATATAAATTCTCTCATTTCAATCAATTTGCTGATCCCTAATAAGTATTCCATTAATGATCATGTCAAAATGTGCTGCTGTTTTCTGGGCTGTGATATAAGCTGAGTTCTCAGCGTGCAGTAGTTTGTACTTTACCTGGTGCAATGCTTTCAGGATTTGGTGGGCTCCGTGGGTCAGGTGTATTAGGGGGTGTCATTGGTGCATGCTGTTGGCCAACTTCACCACTGCTAGTTTCCATTTTAATACTCTGCATAGGTTCACTGCGCTGCATCAGAATAGAAACAAATACTATTGGTAACACTTTCATATAAAGAGATGTTATGTGATCCTCTGAAGTAAGGAAGTAGTATTGTCATATTACAGATGGAAAACTTGAGGTATGAGAGAAAGTGAGTGATTTGCCCAAAGTCACGCAGGAAGTGTATGTTGAGCTGAGAACTGAACCCATCTCCTAGTCCAGGACCTTATCTACTAGATCAGTGTATTTCAGCTTTTTCACATTGGGACCTCTTATTCAGAGACAAGTATGTTTGTGAAAGCCCTCACATTATAAAAATAATATGTATTATAAAATAAGATTAAATAAGATTTTATATGTATTATAAACATAAATAAGATTAAAAATGTATCAGTGACAACAATGGGTATGTCTATATAATTCAGGTGTGCCTGTCTTTTAAGACGCTGACTTTTTAGAGAACTCTAGCCTTTGAAGGGTGTGGGTATTGGGGAGTGTGGAGGAGTAAGGTTTTTTTGTTTTTTTTTGCTTTGGAGTGCAGAACATAGTTCAGTACCTTAGGACCCCTGCCCTCAAATTTTTTTATGAGGCTTCTCTTTCTGTAGCAGTCATGACCCCACCCAAGGAGAAATACTGCTGTAGATCATCCTTCCTATCCTAGCTTTCAAGCAACCTGGTAGGTTTGTGTAAAAGCCACTGATTCCCTAATAGATGCTTTTTGTATGCCAATTGAAAATGCATCAGCCACACACAAAATCGATACTTCTTTGTGGTTTGTTTCCCCCGTCCCTCCCCCCACAGTAGTCACAGCCACTTCAGTGCAAAAAATCCCTCTTAGGGATTTTTGATAGTTTGGAGTTATCCCCACCTCTCGTCTGGTCATTAGTTCTGGAGTTATCCCCACCTCTCGTCTGGTCATTAGTTCTAAGGAAACATCCAAAGCCTTAGTCATTGTTTCTTTTAAATACAGAATCAGAGGCTGGCTTAAAAAAAAATCCACCATCAGTAACTTATTTTCGCAATGACAAAGTCTAAAAGGAACTTAACTACAGAGTGTTTTGGAGTGGGATTTCCTTAACATAGAATAAAAACAATCAAATACTTTTCTTTAACTTGAAACAAAGGAAATATTTTTGATCAGGTCACTCACTGTGTTTTAGAATGCTCCATATTGGAAAGATCATTTTAATCTTATCAGGCAAAATCATATCTCCATAGGACACAGAGTAGATCAAGGCAACATAAGCACTGGCCAAACATATAACGGCGGGCAGCAGAAACTAAAAAGGCATCATTTGCTCCCCTCCCCCAGGCTCTGTGTGTGAATACTAAATGGCTGGAGCTCATCTTGCATTTGTGAGGAACACCAAAGAGAGCAGAACAAGGAATTGGCTTCAGAGATCCCAGGTGAGTTGTGAGGCTAGTGTCAGACTTTGCCTGCATAGCTAGTTACCTGTTGCATAAGGGAAAATTAATACAGCTGTGACAGGAGGGGAGGGCTGCTGGCTCATATTTCCTGAAGAACTGGCCAATTGGTTTTATGGCTGCTTTGCTCTGGAGTAGTGCAAATCAGCCAGAGTGTACTGGTGAATCTGGCCCTGATGGAGTGCCCATAGCTGTGTCTACACGTGCACGCTACTTCGAAGTAGCGGCACTAACTTCGAAATAGCACCCGTCGTGGCTACATGCGTCGGGCGCTATTTCGAAGTTAACTTCGACGTTAGGCGGCAAGACGTCGAAGTCGCTAACCTCATGAGGGGATCGGAATAGCGCCCTACTTCGACGTTCAACCTCGAAGTAGGGACCGTGAAGACGATCCGCGTCCCGCAACGTCGAAATTGCCGGGTCCTCCATGGCAGCCATCAGCTGGGGGGTTGAGAGATGCTCTCTCTCCAGCCCCTGCTGGGCTCTGTGGTCACCGTGGGCAGCAGCCCTTAGCCCAGGGCTTCTGGCTGCTGCTGCGGCAGCTGGGGATCAATGCTGCAGGCACAGGGTCTGCAACCAGTTGTCGGCTCTGTGGATCTTGTGTTGTTTAGTGCAACTGTGTCTGGGAGGGGCCCTTTAAGGGAGCAGCTTGCTGTTGAGTCCGCCCTGTGACCCTGTCTGCAGCTGTGCCTGGCACCCTTATTTTGATGTGTGCTACTTTGGCGTGTAGACGTACCCTCGCAGCGCCTATTTCGATGTGGTGCCGCGCAACGTCGAAGTTGAACATCGACGTTGCCAGCCCTGGAGGACGTGTAGACGTTATTCATCGAAATAGCCTATTTCGATGTTGGCTTCATGTGTAGACGTAGCCCATATGTCCCATTTTTCCTGGGACAGTCCTGTATTTAAGCTGTCTCACAGGTGTCCTGACATTTTTAAGAAAATAGACAAATTGTCCCATAGTATGCAGGGCTCCTGTTCCCTGGCACTCTGTGTCTGGATGAGGCAGCCTCTCCTGCCAGGGAGCATCTCCACTGGGTGGCTGTTCTGTTCCCCAGAGCTCTGCACCTTGTGTCAGCAGCTTCTGCTTCAGGGGAGCTCTGTGGGGCAGCTGCCACATTCCCTGGCACCCACACTGGCAGCCCCCACTGCTGACAAACTCCGCAATGCGGCGGCTGCCTCGTTCTCTGCTGCCCTATGCTTGGGGGCAGCAGCTCCCACTGCTAAGGAGCCCCTCCACAGGTCGGCTGCCTTGTTCCTGGCCTCCCACACCTCACTCAGGGAGGCAGCTCTTCCTTCATTCCTAGCCCACCTCCCCAGTTGGGAGGCTTTGGAACGCCCCCCACCCCAAACGGGGTTCTGAAGCTCCCATTCTCCACTCCCCTTCATCCATGGTGCCTCCCCATAGGAGGCTGCAGAGCCCCCATCCCTGGAGCAGAAATCCCCATTACCAAGGAGTCTTGACATGCAACAGCAGCCTTGCCCCCATCTCTGGAGGCTGGTGTCCTGTATTTGCTGAGTTAATGAAAATCTAAAGCTCCAATGACCAGCTGTTTTCATTGCACTCATCACGAAAACAAGTATAAAATCTATCATTTTGTCTATGACAGGATGTTGGGACAGAGATGTTCTCATCTCTGGGCAAAATCCATTACTGAGCTGAAAAAACAGGAGCGTCTGAATGGTAACAGATCACAGAGATAAGAGTTCTTCCTTGAATAGCTAACAAGACAAGTTATTGAGTAGTTCAGGGACTATACTGAAGATTTCAACTCCTGTTTATTAATATAACCTTAAATTATTTTATTGCCATGACCTTCCTCAGTATTACGATTAGTGTAGGGAGTGGAGAGTAGGAAAGGCTCTTCTACTAGTCTGCTACCAACAGGTCCTCATTATGAACAGGACCAAAAGCTTCCTAGAATCCGGCAGATGATAAAGTTGTTATATTGCATTTTTTTCTGGCGAATTATTAGGACTAATAGTTCTGTAACTTTCAGATCAGTTCATAATTACTTAACCAACCTGACTTAAGTATAGTACCCAACTCTTCTTCCCTAGCCCCATGTTTGCACCTGCACAAGAGTTGGTGAAATATTTTCTCAGAACAAAATACGTAATGTTGTAGTGCAATATAGCATTTTCCTTGATAATTGGTGCTTTGCCACTCCTGAGTAATGCGCTGCTCCTCTCCTACTCATGCCAATAAAAATATTATACTATAATAAGCCAATAGCATATATATAATGCATAAGACTTGGATCCAACTGAAGTCAGTGGAAGTCTTGATTCATTAGCAGATGGACTGGCCCCTAAAGCATTAGCACCACCATCTGAAATACGTTTGTAACTTTAAAATTTTTGGGGGGATAGGAATTGTTGTTTAGCAATAATTCAGCATAATGGACATTTCGAATAGGAGAGGCAGACCCTACAGAGAATGGGTAGATTGGTGCGGAGCTAGTCTATAGAAACTGAGCCACTTTGCATTGTACAGGGAAAGATGGAAGGAAATAATGAGGGAGGCATTGGACATCAGCGGGTGCTGAGCCCCTGGTTGTTGATGATGATGAAGAATAAATGTCTGCTAGGTAAATTAATAATAATTATATTCATGTATAGTGATACAGTTCTCTTCATCTTCAAAGCAGTTTAAAGATGCTGTGAGAAATTCTGCTCCGCTGTTACATGTCTTCATAACTGCACTCATTGGGCAAATATGCATGGAATTGAGACACAGAATTTAGTGCTTTGAGGGCCTGAGCTAGTATGGAAGTCATTGGGGCTGCTCACTTAGATTTAAGAATGTGTTTAAGTGTTTTCCTAGATTGGAACTGACATCTTGCAGGATAGAGCCCTGATAAAATTTCACAACACAACTGAGAGTGAGGTAAATCTGTAAATGTAATTATTGCTGTTTCTACAATTTCAGAAAACAAGGCAAAGAGATTAGGTGCATTACCCGAGGCCACAGAAGGAATGAATGTCAGACCCAGTATTAGAAAATAGGAGTGTCTGATTTCCACTCAGCAATTTCCACTGCCCTGCCAATATGTCTCAGTGCTATTCCTGAGGGACAGTTCTGTCTCCATAGGCCCTTTACTTCTTTTCTAAGAGTGCCAGAAAGGATATCTATGAGTGACAATTGCACTGGTAATGTTACTGATTATGAACTGGAATAAGACCACCAACCTATTTTTAAGACTAATAATGTCATTAATACTTGCTATTTATAGATAACTTTACACCTTCAAAGCTTTCTGCTGTTATTAACAAACTAATTATTTCACCATTCCTAAATCACCAGTCAGCTGTCACATGATAATGACTTTTGGTCACTACTGACCTGAGTCAGATTTAGATGTGAATCCTTTCAACCTGAGGCCCTGGAGCCTGGCTGTCCCATTCTGAGGGACCTAAGGATAGGGTGACCATAACTTCCTGTGCCAAATACAGGACTGGGAGATATGGGGGGAGAGACAGCTTCTCCTGGCTCCACCAAGCTCCAGGGAGCCGGAGAGGATGCAGCAGCTGCAGGCCTTCCCCGAGTTCTGGGGAAGCGGCGGCCCCTGGCACTCCCTGGAAGTGGCAGATGCCAGTGCTCTCCAGGAGCCTTGGGGAAGTGGCAGCCCCCAGCGCTTCCTGAGCCTCAGGGAAGCAGTAGCAGCCACCCCTCCCTGGGAGCCCTAGAAAAGCAGCAGGGATGCAGCAGCTGCCCACGCTCCCCACAGGCTCCAGGAAGTGACCTATGAGCTCTCCGTCCAGCAGCTGTGCAGCTGCTGTCAGAAAAGGTCAGCAGTGGGAGGTGGGGCCAAAAAGGGAACAGTTAGTCCCTTTTAAAAAATAAATAGGGATGCCTTTTTGGCATCCCAAATACAGGACCATCCTGCCAAATACAGGACGTATGGTCATCTTACCTATGCATAGACCCCAGATCTGAGCCTTTGTGGCTTGTTTTTGAAGACCTCAAAATGACACAGTTCACTTTGTGCTTCACGCTGGTCTTGTTCCAGCTCATGGTTCATTTCACATTTTTCTAAAGCTATGGATAATTCTTGCCCTCAGTACCATGCAAATCATAGTTAAGCCCATGCTGGTCTCCGTGTACTGAATTTAGAAACTTGTAATGCAAAATACTCACATTCCTTTGCTTATTTGCTAAATAATGATAGTTTTCATAAGTGTACTTGTCAGATCTCCTTTGACGCATCTTAAATAGCCTTGCACCTCTGTTGCTGAGTACTGATAGTTCCTCCACCATGATGTCTTGGGGGATGCTGATTTTCTTTCCAAGGTCTAGGCCATCTGACTCTGTAACATAATAGCCAAGCATATACCTTATGGGATATTCTTCTCCATGTTGCTAAGTAATGCTTAGTATTATATTCTCTAGATCTGTAGTCCAGCAAGAAATGCATCCCAGTTCCCCGATAACACATAGCCTTTATTAGTGAAATCAGTCACTTTTTCAGGGAGTTATGAAGTATGCCATAGCCTGGAACAAGCTTCTAACCCACTTACAACCTGGTTTACAAGCGTCCACAGTACCCACAGCTCCCTTTTACTTCTGGTAAGAGTCGTAGCTGCTCAGTTCTTCTGAGAATCAGGCCTTTGGTATCTCACAATATAATTTACTATTGGTCAGTAAAATCATACTTTCACCAAAGTCAGTGCCAAAACTTTCCTTGACGTCAGCAGTTCAGTCTTGGACCCTTAATAAATCAGAATTGTAAGGACTGAAGATAAAGAACTCCTCAGCATATTTTACATGTATCTTCCTATTTCTGATTGCTTACAATAGTTTTTGTATCACTGATTCACTCACATTCAGATTTGTATTATCTGAGCCACTAATTAATAGTTTTATTTAGAGAATGTCAGAATAAAGGTCCCGTTTATGAAAACAAAAGACTTAATGAATTAAAATATGCTTCCAACATCTCATCTTCTTTTTATGTGATTCCTACTGAATAAGTATCTGGGTTTTTTTTTTCTTCCCATGGTGCCATTGTTTAACAATTCTCGTTAATAGGGAGCTTACAAGCAACTCTTTTGAAAAGATTTAACAAGTGCTGGAAATCTAATGACTGCTGTGAGGGTTACTTAGGCCCCTGTCTGGGGAAGAGATCACTTCCATGACATTATATGTTATCCCTGGGGCACTTTGATAATGAATATACATGCCTGTGGAGTGGCGGAGGCGGATGAGTAAAACTGTGGGCAGAGAACTGGCATTCAATTCTGGAAATTGGGATACTAGAGGTACTGAGTATGCAGATGCTGATTGAAAGAACTCTCTGATCTAGCGTCCTCAATTTTAAAGCTCTTGCTTATTATTTAAAACACAATAACTTCAACACTTAGAATTTAACAAAATAGTTTGCTTTCTTCCAGAGCTGGGAAGTTGTCCTTGTCAGATGTGGCCATGATTAGATCACCCAGTAAAAATAACATTGTTAAGCATCTTCTCCAACTTTGTCATTTACAATTACTTCAGTAATTGAATTAGCGTCTGTGGGAGTTTATAAGCCTCAGGATAAGATGTGAGATAACATCATGCTATGCAAAATTGAGGCTTTAATATGAATCTTTGGTCTGTTTATTCAAAGTGACATTTTGGTATGTGCTTCAAACAAGCACTAATACTTTAACTGATTTTATGAACTATGGAATAGTTCAGGTTCAGTTAGGGTGTAATATAGTAGAATGAATTAAAATCAAATTATATATAGGAAACCATACTTCACTTCTTCCACACAGAAGAACAAAAGTTAATTTTGCACTACAGATTACAGTAGGGGAGCAGTGAATAGTTATGGTAACATTTTATATTAAGAACTACAAAAATGGAGATGTTAATATTTGTTTTCAGAGTTTCTATAGTATTCTTTTTTAATTCATTGTGTAATATCTACTGGAAGCTTAGCAAATCTAAAAAGCAAATTATGGATGTTCTTGCAAATATAAATCTCTTTTAAATGACACAGGCACATTAAATATTTATCCCAGGCTACTGAGAATCTGGATTTCCCTTTAACTCACACAGAGAGAAGTTTGTAGGCACAGGAGTTGCATCTGGGTTGGTTCAGTTCTGCTCCTACTGATGTCATCCAGTTTTTGCAGTTGACTTCAACTGGAGCAGGATCAAACCAGCTATGGATAATGCCAGGAACAGGAGCATGCACTTCTGCATTGAAAACAACATGAGCAAGAACCCTAATACCCTCCTGTTATTTAAGAGAACAATAAAACTAAGAGAGTTCAGTATGAAAGATGTCTCAGCTTGCCCACTGCCTAACCTACGCCAGGTAATTGTGATTTATAGGCATCATGATAGAGTTAGAGTGCACTAGTTATGAGCTACATAGCCACAAAAATATTGATTCCTAACTTCTTTTTAAACTCCCTCCACATCCCTCCACATCCAAATCTCAGGTATATTTCAGCATGCATCCTGAGTGGTTGGAGCTGACAGTTTCACCTCTTAATCCACCCATGTTTTCATGTAAAGCAAAGCTCCTTTCACTCATATTTTTTTTGCTCCACTGCCTAGAACTCAGCCCCTATTGAAATTTTGGGGGAACAGGGTGATGAGAATTCAATTCAGCCACTCCTCAGTCTTTGTCAATCATCTGCTCCATAGTGAATACTAAATTCCATGTATTTGGCTGTTCCTTCAGACATATACTGTCCTTGATCTAGATGCAGACTTCTCATTTATGTAACTAATGGTGTGTTTTGTTGTGTAGCTAGGCAGCTTCTCAGAAATGAAAGTGTGAGATTTTACTTCAGTCTTCTGCACATTAAAATCTAATCGGCTGCCTGGTTTAATAATGTGCATAAAGATTGCTTGGGTGTCAGTGCAATGAGAGTAATAATAAGAAAAAAACTGGCATTTGGAGGAAAATAAAAGTATCGGCTCCAAATGCAAAAGTTAAAATTCAGTTCATTCTCTGTTCCTGCCAAGTCCAAGCTGCCCCTTAAAATCACGACAGCTTTCATTTTAAATATGATTTATATATTTCCTCCATCATCCACCCCAATCTCTTTTAATCCTCTACTTTAAAGTCTTCTAAATATCTTGTTGTAGATTATACATTTTAATCATGGATACTAGATAATATATGTTTGTCATATAAACAGAAGTAAGAATATATAAACCTCCACAAAAGTAGTTAGATGTGTAGCTGCTGACATGCATTAAAATATTATACAGAACTGGAAACTAGATGTAAATATGAGCAAGGAGTAATTAACAAATATTAAGGGCTTCTTTTACCAAAAAATATTATTTAAAAAAAAAAAAAAGAGAGAGAATGACCCAAGAATTTTTTTTAATATTTTTAAAGGAAATTAGACGGTAGCCTGTTCTTAAAAACATTTTGAAACAGTTTTCTACTTTCATTTAAGCCTTGTACAGTGAAACAAGAGTTTGTGAAGGGAAAAGATTGCTGGCCCCAGAAAATTAAGTCCTCTATAAAATAAATTTAACAAAAGCGAGAATAATGCAAGTCTTTCTCCACCATTCTGCCAATGGCCTTCCAAACGTAACTGCTGAGGCCAGAACAAGGGCACCATTTTTTGGGAAGGCAGCAGCCCTGCGTATGGGGATGCTGCTTGTTCTTCTCGTTCCCCTGAATAAAGGGATAGTACATGGCTTGCATGAATTACTTCTCTTTCCCCTCCCCTCAGAGGAGTGAGAGGCATGCACGCAAGCCGTGTGCTTTCCTCTCACTCCTTGATAGAGGAACAGGAAGAAGAGCAAGCAGTGTCCCAGCACACAGGGCTACGCCTTCCCTGCCTCCCCTGCCCTGCCCTCCTAAAATGGTGCCCTTAGGTCAGAAAAGTTGAACAATAGATCCATTTGCCCGTCAATACTAGAAACTCTCTTGAGAGAACAAAAAAGACGCCTTTTAGTTTCTACATTTGTAGCGTTTTTCACACAACGACCTTGTGTAATAGTCACAGGAATAATAATCAAAACCAATTTTACTAACCCACTAAAGAACTGGTAAACAGTAACAACCTTCAGTCTCTGACAACCTGGGCCAGATTTGAAACAATGATGGGGAGCTAACAGGCTTTGCATTGTATTGGGAATTGTAAGTCTCTTGGTATGAGTCAGTTTACAAAGAGTTTGAGTCTCAGTACTTATTTTACAGTGTTATTGAAAAGTGGTTGGATGAAAATAGGTCCCCTTTCTGCAACAGACCTGCTTCATGTATACTACTGCAAGCTATAACTACTTTCTATACTCAATCAAATACAATTTTACTGTTTTTACACTAGTTAACAATAAAGAGCTGAAGCAGCTTTTGGGCCATGGCTGTACTACCCCGCCCCCTTTGGAAGAGGCATGTAAATTATGGCGGTTTGAAAATGCAAATGAGGCCAGAAAAAAGGGAAGAAGAGTGCTTTTGAAATTGGAGCACCCTTTTGAAGGAACTCTGGCTACATGGCCATTTTTAGCTTGTAATACGCACTTTTGATGGGCTGGGTGGGTGCCATTATGCAAAGGAGGTACTGAATATTCATATCGGGGCCTCATTTGCATTTTCAAATGTCCATAATTTACATGCTCCTTCTGAAAGTGGGGGTAGTGTAGCCAAGGCCTTGGAGAATGAGTGGGATTCCTTTGTGATTCAAGCAGACTATTGAATTGCGAGCTAAATTGCAGAATCATTACTAGTGGTTATGATACAAAAGCCAAAATGAAAACAGATCAACTTTTGAGATCTCAGGTTAAATTTTTCAGGCCAACAGTTAGAGAGAAAAACAATGGCCAAATCAAAATCCCAGATCCAATCTTTTTAAAGGGTCAGCACAAACATGTGGATCTGAACTTGAGGATTTAAAATCCACATTCAAACCCAATTTTCTCCAGAGGTCTAGAAAATGTCCAGGATTTAAAAGTTTGAATTAATTTGATGTGTTGACCTGTGAGTCTCAAAAGGTTAGACACATCCCATAGTTTCATTGCTTCTCCAAGGCTTTCTATACTTCAGTGATTTGGATATGAGCATGGAAATCTCATGAGGGAAGACTTCACATGATTTCTAGTGCGACAAAATTTCTAGTGCTGAGCCAAAGACACCGAAAGGGCAGTTATTTGTAGTGTTTTGGTCTTTCCGTTCACATTCCAAGCTGAAAACAGGATGTGCCAAAGTGAGTAAAATATGTCATCAACACTTCTTTGAATCTCAAAAATGTCAGAATTCAGTTCAAGTTGTATGGATGCTAAATAGAGTCAGATGCAACAGCATTTTGTGCCCAGTCTCTTGAAACAAATGACCTGATTTTCAAAAGTGCTGACTGTTAAATGATTTCCATAGACTTCAAGGGGGACTGCTAGGTGCTCATTGATTTTGAAAATGATGCCACTTATTTAGGCATCTAAACAATGTTCTGTGAGTGGGATTTTCTAAAGCATCTGAGTTAGCTACACAGTCTCAATGGAAAGTCAATGGGGTATGTGTTCCTAAATCGCAAAACCCTTTGAAAGGTTCACCTTAGAAGGATAATGTTAAATACCCACTTCTGAAAATCAAGCCAAGATTTTCATGGCTGTTTCCATTTCCCTTGAAATGGCAACAGAAATGTTGAGTTGTTGCTTAAGAGAGCAGCCAATGACTATATATTGGAGAGAACAGGCAAGGGCTAGTGAGGTTTATTAATTCCTGTAGCTAGCTTTGAGGGGAGAAAAAAGGAGAATCATAAATTGATACAAATACTTTTGATTGACCATATTAAAATAAATGGAAAACAAGAGAAAATATACACAGATAATCGTGATTCATACATGAACAGTCTTGTAAAATGGAATCCAGTCATATTAGCCCCAAATTAATATTCTGAAAGGTTATCCAAGTAGAATGTACATCAGCTGTTAGATTACTTCATTCCTTCCCAACAGTTGTTCATCTGAAAATAGCTTTCAAATGAAAAGAGTCAACTACAAAAGGATTAGTTACCATAGGCAGCATGATACCCTCAGAGGATTATTTATGGCAGAATACCCAGAGACAGAACCATAAGAGAGTTAGACTGTGAGATTAAAAGGAAATGTTCGGAAGAGCTAGAGGTACATTGGACATACAGTAACTGGTTTTAGTTTCATACCATTTCTGTGGATTTCCTTCATAATGTCTGCTGCTTGTTGTTTCCTCTCTTTGACCAGGGCAGAATGTGATAACATTGTGATTTGTCTGGTGGGGTTTTCCTCACTTAAAAAAAAACAAACGAAAAAACCCAAAACATATTTTTACATTGTTGAGCTGGTGTGCAGAATCCAGTTGACTTATTTCTAACATTGTCTTTGGGATGACTGGTGAATATACCTTTCCCTCAGTTGGCTAAGATGCTTTCTTAATAATGCCAAAGACACTGGCAATCATTCCTTACAAACATCTGATCAGAGACATGTTTTCCCACTCAAGGAAAAGAAGTCCTGAGTGACATGCTGTCATTTGGCTACGCAAACTGTGTAGCCAGGGCTGTGGCAGTGGTCTGGGCCTTCTCATTTTCATACACTATGTTTAAAAATGCAAATATGTGATCAATTTCCAATGCTGTATTTTGTTAATTCTTTATCTACAGTCTCAAAAACAGGTAAGTTCTGGCAAACTGCTTAAAGTGACAGCAAGACAGTTGATGAGCTTGCTAAAGCATCTTTAAGCAAAGTAAGTGGATTCTCTACTAGAAGAAAAATGCATCTTATTTTATCCCTGAGATCAGGTGTTACTTAAATGTCTTGTATGCAAGATATTGTAGGACAAACAATGTCAAAATATTTCAAGAAACAGTACACTTACCCTATAGTTAGGATTTGTTGTGCAGAAAAAAGCAATCCCAACCCCTTTTGGTGAAGTATCTGTAGTTTATGAATGGGGATGATCTGCCTGGTCCTGGATGGTTTCTATCCTTCTGGTTGGGTCTGCATGGTACCTAGCACAGAGACAAACTGGGGGCTGAGCCTCTCCAAAGAGACTGGCATCCAGCTGACATCAACCAGCTATATATAGAACTAAACACTTCAGCTAGTCATATCTTCCTGGCGAAAGAAGAGAACAGAATGGATTCTGCTGTACCCACCACAAAGAGTGTGTATCTCTTCCAGAGCTTATTGGGAGATTTCATGGAATGCTCTCTTTATACTTGTTCACATTGTCCCATCATCACCTTGAAGATAAAGAATCTCCATGTCATAACCAGGGGAAAGACATTTAAAAATAAGGTGATTATAGTCTTCCTCATCCATGTATTTAATTGATGGGAATGGAATAGTCTAATCCTTCAGTGAAAGATAAAACCGTGCCTTTATATTATCTGATGACTAAAGTTAGTGGCAGACGGCTGATGTACAAAGCCTACTCTTAAAAAGAAATCAGAAACTTGCAGTGCTATTTGTGTTACGGCAATACTTTTATCATAGGCTACAGTTTTTCTTGAGAAATAGTACAATAATTTGTTTCAATGATTTTTAAAATTTGATTAAAAAAACTGCAATAATTTAGAATCCATTAATACCCAAGTACTGTATCCCTTTCTCCTAGAAACTTGCTTTATGTAGGATCACAGGTATCTCAGAACATTAGCTACTTTGTCAACCTGCAAAGAAAACATTGTGGGGTGGTGTTCCTCCTTCTCTTTGTCCTACAATCTTTTATGTATAAAATGTACCTGAATTTATAAGGGTAAGGAAATAAAGAGGCTGTTTTTCTTGTTTAGGGATTGGGGGTGCAGATTATTCTAAAGGATTTTGTTTTCTGCTTGTTTTTTACATCAGAAATTGAGTTCTTGCATCCTTCAGTAGAGGACTGGTAGGATTATGGCATTACAGCACAAAGGAAGTAAAATCTGTATAACTGAATTTGATGTGATTTTTATTCAGATTCTTTAAAACAGATATATAATTGTTAATGCATTTTAAGCAAGAGGCCCCCTTCTCTAACATATATACACGCTTTATAAAATTCCATCCAACATACTCAGAAACATGAACCTCAGCCTAAGCTTTCTCCTCAAGTTTGGCTTTTCATATTTTCACCCTTCTGAAACCTCTCTGTTGCAAACTATAGTTCCCTCTGCCCATGTTGGAGACTCATTTTTAATACTTTTGTTAGCGTCAACAGAAACCACCTACTAGTATACTCAATGGTTACTCAGTTGCTCTTTCAGGCAGAGTTTAAGCTTGTGATAAAAGGATTTTCTAACAAACACTGGGGGGAAAAATTATTTGAGAAAGATTCAGTAGCTGTTACCCATTTAATAAAAGATCCAGAGGTCTCCTGGTTTCTCTGAGACCTTTACCAAGTCATCCAGCAAAAGCTGGGAAGATCAGACTTAACATACTTGAGATTTCAATGGCAAAAAACAAACCAGAAAATCAAAAGCAAGCTCTCTACTAAATAAAACAGACAGAAAAGCATATATACTTGAACTACCCTTTCAAGACATCTTTATGCACCATAAAAAAGAAGAGGAAGAAAGCAAATGGAATGAGGGCAAATTGGAGAGACTGGGAAGGAGGTGGGATTGGGTGGGTGGGTGGAGCATAGCTTGGGTCAACACATCCCGCCTTTGACAGCAGCACTCCCTATCCTGTACCGCACCCGCTTGCCCACCCACTCCTCATTTCCTGACCACACATAGTGCATAGAGAACAGAGAGTAAATATTTTTTCAAGACAGCCAGAATTTGGACAGATGCCTCAGTGGTAAAAATCCAAAGCTGTGCCTCCACAGCAGGTAATTTACATATTTTGCCCTGTACATAGACACAGGGAACATGACAATTTTCCCCTTGCAATTATTTTGCTTTCTTGCTTCAGAAGTAGGAACAGTTGTAAAGAAAACAGATGAAAAACAATATTGAAAACAAACAAAAATCCAAAATTATTTCTAACAATACTAAAGCTCTTTTGTAATAGAGAGAAAGCTGTGCAAGTCTATATACTATCAAAACAAAAGAGCAGTAAAGTAGCACTTCAAAGACTGACAAAATAATTTATTAGGTGAGCTTTCGTGGGACAGACCCACTTCTTCAGGCCATAGCCATACCACAACAGACTCAATATTTAAGGCATGGAGAACCAGAAATAGTAATCAAGGTTGACAAATCAGAAAAAAATTATCAAGGTGAGCAAATCAGAGAGCAGAGGGGCAGGGGAAGTCAAGAATTAGTTTAAGCCAAGCATGCAAAAGCACCCCTATAGCATCCCAGTTCAAAGCACGTGTTAAGACTTAATGACTTAAGAGTTTGCATCTTATTGAAGAAGAATTTTCACACCGCTTTGGAAAGAGAGACTGCTGAACTCTCTTTCATATTCAAATTTGACACATTAACACATGGTTTGAACTGGGATGCAGATTTTCTGGGATGCTATGGGGTTCTTTTGCATACTTGGCTTAATCTAATTCTTGACTTCCCTCGCCCCTCTGCTTTCTGATTTGCTCACCTTGATAATTTTTTTTTCTGATTTGTCAACCTTGATTACTATTTCTAGTTCTCCATGCCTTTTTTTTTGTTTTTTGTTTTGTTTTTGCTTTTTACAGTATTTACTCCCTAGTAAATAGGACAGTTCTTACAGAAGGAGAAAAAGAAGAGAGTTGACAATCATAGAGTCAATGGTAAATTCATGAGGCAACATCAGGTTTGCTGTTGCATAAAACTTCTTAAATTCAGATATTTATTGAAAACTATGGCATTGACTGTGGACTACTTGGCCGAACCCAGAGGGTAAATCACACTTTGATACAGCTTAAAAGGTGAATTGCAAATCATAGATAGATAGACATTCAATCTCACTTGTTTTATTTTTTGACTGTTCCTTGATTTTGCGTTCACCATTTATTTTTGAGTTAATTTTTTGAAAGCTGTCTTCAGTCTTAAACTAAGACTACACTATGCTTTCTATTTTGGGATACATTTGTATCCCAAAATAGAAACCCTGCAGCCAAACAGAGTGCTCAAAATAGCAAATCTATTTTGAGCACAGTATTGTGTTCCTGGTAACCATTGTCTTACAAGGGTTAGCGAGAAGTTCGAAATAAGCACTTATTTCAAACTCTGGTGCAGTGTAGCCTGCACTGGGTTCAAAATACGATGCTTCAAAATAACTTATGCAATTTGCAAACTGTGTAACTTGTTTTAAGCTAGGATCTAGCCTTGCAGTCTAAGATAGGTAATATTGTCCAAAAATTAAAAATAAGACATAGTGGTAAAAATGAAAGTAAGAAGTGAGAGATCAAAAAGGCATCATAAGCATGAGGAACATGTGGACTTTCCTCTATAGTAAACCTTTGAAATGCACGATTTCAAGTTGTGCTTAACTCACATTAACGCAAGTTAAGTGCAACTCAAAATCCCACTCCTCTGGCCCTGGCTCAACCCCCTGGCCCATGTGGCACCAGTTCAACCCCCTCCCCTGGCCTCGCTCACCACCCGCGCAGGGCTCTGGCTTACCCCCTACCCTCATGCCTGGCTTGGCTCTGGCTCTGGATCTGGATCTGGCTCTGGCTCCCCACACCACATGTGCAGCCCCGGCTCAACGCCCCCCCCCAAGCCCCTTAGTGGCTCACCACACAAACATGGCTCTGGCTCACCACCCGCCTGTGTGGCTTTAGCTCAGTCCCCTTGTCCCGTTTCAACCCCCCTGTGGCCCGGTCCACCATCCGAGCATGGCTTCAGCTCACCACCCCTGTGTGTGGCTTTAGCTCAACCCCCCACCCCAATTCAAACACCCTATGCGTGGCTCTGGCTTAACTCCACCCCCCGCCTCCCTGCAGCCCTAAACCACCTCAGGCTTAACCCCTCCGTGCCAGCTCCCACAGTCCCAGTCCACCACTAGGCTTAACCCTGCCCAGCTGCTCACCCCCAACCCCAGAGTTACCTTTCATAAGGAGCTTCAGGTGCTCCTGCTGCTTCTCTGGCTGCAGAACGTGCGTTCCACCAGGGAAAAAACCTGCCCCCGACTTATGCGAAATTCAGGTTATGCGAGGGCATGTGGGAACACAACCCTTGTGTAAATCGAGCCACTACTGTATTACAAAATGTCCCCTGTTGTCTTTTTCAGTGTTTCCTCCAAAGTGTGTCAGGAATGAAACCAGTACATTTTTAACCACAAATGGAAAACTCAAATGTTTGGCCCCAGACTCACCCCTCCACTGACAATTCACTCCCGTCCACTCCCTTTTGTTAAGCCAGTCACATGGCTTGTCCATGATAAGGGGCAAAACTAATGTAAATAAGAGAGGATACTTGGAAAGCACTACCTTTCTATATGTGAAGAAACAAATTGCCAAAGTAAGCCTACTTTTTTCCTATTTAATTATGAAATACCAGAGTCTTATCAAGAGACTTTATCACATTTTCTTTCAGAGCTCCTGCCAATGTTTAATTTTCCTCTAATGTACCAAAGCATTTTCTTTGACAGATATCTCACCTGCAAGAAAGTCCACACACTTGTCTCGCACAAATTTAGCATGACCTAATTGCACTAGATTAGGTTTTGACAGCAGTAAGACGAGGGTTTCTTCTTTTATAAGGGACAAGATCATATAATATGTAGACCTGTAAACCCATTTTTGTTTAAAAAATAAAGTGGGTGTTTTTACAACCTAATGTTAAATTAGAAATACATTTTAAAAAGGGGACAGAGTTTGTTTTTCCCTTCAGCTGAAACACTGTTCCAATAGTGCGGTGCTGGTGTGTTAAAACTATCTGTGAAATAAAGGCTCTGATCCTTCCATCAGCTCTATATGGAGGGGTTCCAGAACCCATGGAGCATCTCAGTGAAATCAAGAGGGTTCTGCTTCAGTTCAGGGTTTGTCCTGCGTTGATCTATGTCAGGATTGTTACAATAAAGAGAAGGCAAGATTGACCTATTTCAATGTCCAAGTTGAGTGTAGTACAAAAAACCTTAAATGTAGCACTGCTTGGGGAAATACTTTTTTCTTTCTTCACAAAAAAGTAAACAAAACAACAATTTTCCATTTTCATCAGTATTTCTCCTCAAAATGTTTCATGTTTTTCAAATCAAACATGAAACTGTTTCCAGTTTTGCTTATTGAAATCCAAAAAGATTTCAGTTTTAACACTGTGCAATTTCAGTCTTTGGTTGCTGAACACCTGAAATGTGTGGTTTTGATGTGTTCATAAAAACACCAACATTGTGGATGAAACTCAGAATTTTGTCCTTTATAGAAACAGATTTTAATGAAAAGCTGTTTAGAACAAAAGACAGATTTATTTAAAAGTTTTCCTGACTTTTTCCCACCAGTTCCCCTTAAATGTTGAAAAATAGTTTTGTTTTGATTTTTAAAAAAAGTCTATCTGTTTTAATAACTAAGGTGTTATTAAGGCATTAGGGGAGGATTTGCATGTAGATGCTAGGATGTTGCACTGTACTGTACCATGCGTGCTCTGTAACTATGAGGGACTTGGACAAGTAGACAGCTAAACAGTATCCCCTTTTACTGTTCTTTATTGTATTTATGCTTATCTTTTCAAAGGCACATTTACTCTAATGTCTTTCTGATGTTTGTAATTCTGCAATATTTAATAAAAGCCCCACCTCCTCACTAAGTCACTGATTAGTAAAACATGTAAGCACATATCACTTTTCAAGTGTGCTTAGTTCCATTCATTGCACATGGGCTGCCTCTTGTCAAACCCAAGCTTTGAACAGTGAGTATGAATCACATCCCCCAAAAATCATGAGATTGGCTTTCAAATCATGACTGAGTTAAAATAAATATTAAAATGTATATATTTTGCATGGGGTTTTTGTGTTTTTTTATTTTTAGGGTGTGTTTTGAGTCATGCTTTTCTCTGCAGGAATGAGGGCTAGAAACTTCTTGGGGCTTAAGAAGATATGACAACACTCAAGCGAAACTGTGAGAATTGGCAACACTGCTTTGGCAATGGGGCTTAACCTCAGGCCTCCCCCAAACACACACACACCTTGTCCACAGATGGATGAGGCATCAGTGGGAATCAGCAGACTCTCAGCCTTTCAGAGCCTAGCTCTGCACATGGAGTGGGCCTTACCGCTGGGAAAATGGTTTGCTGTTTAGCCCAGGGCCCTGAGTCCAGCAGCAGCAGCTGTGAGGCGCATAATCAACTGTCTTACCCAGGCAGCTAGAGCCTAAGCTCGCAGCTCCAGGAATTGTGGCCCCAGGTTTCCTCTCCCCAGGAGCTCTTGAGAGCCCCCTGGATGCCCCTCTCAGCCTCCCTCAGGCTCTCAGAGCTGTGATTCCTGAAGCTGGGTGACTTAGGGTCTGGCTGCACAAGTGGAGGCTGGCAGGTCCCACAATGGCTATAGATGGGTTTGGGGCCTGGGGAAGATCCCCTGCCTTATAGCCCATGACTGGACCACCCCCTGCTCTAACCTGGGTAGGACTTGCCAAGGTGCCACCACTTGGGTTGATGATGAGAGCTGTTATTCCATAATATTGGGGGCGGGGGGTGAGCTATATTTGTGTCCCCACACCTCATTCCCTGTAAGCTGCAGGTATGTGGAAGCTGGGGGTGCTGGAAACAGGAGTGGATACGGTGGGGCTGAATTGGCTTCGATGGCATCTGTGAACACACAGGAACACTCAGCCTGAGTTCCTTTCATAGTGAGATTCAGGTTGCAGCCCTGCTGAAGCCTAATCGGAAGGTAAGAGGATAATTGCCATAAGAACAACCATACTGGGTCACACCCGTGGTCCATCTAGCACAGTATCCTGTCTTCCAATGGTGACTAGTGGCAGATGCTCCAGGCAGCATGAATGGAACAGGACAATTTATTGAGTGAGATCCCATCAGTATTGTCCAGTCTCAGCTTCTGGCAGTTTAGAGATACCCGGAGCATGCACTTGTGTCCCTGGTTAATTGTCATTACTGGATCAGTCTTCCATGAATTTAGCTCATTCTCTTTTTGAACCCAGTTATAATTTTGGCCTCCACAACATCCCTGGACAACAAATTTCATAGGTTGACAGTGTGTTGTGGGAAAGAAGTACTTCCTTATGTTTGTTTTAAATCTACCTGTTTTTACTCATTTTCTTCAACCATTCATGATTTATAGACCTCTGTCATATCACCCCCAGTGATCTCCTTTCGAAGCTGTCTTTTTTAATAATTTCTCATATGGAAGTTATTCTACATCCCTAATCATTTTTGTTGCCCTTCTTTGCATTTTTCCCAGTTCCAATATATCTTTTTGAGATGGGGAGAGATCAAAACTCCATGCAGTATTTAAGGTATGCGCGTACCATGGATTTACATAGTGGCATTATGATATTTTCTCTCTTATCTATCCCTTTACTAATGGTTCTTAATATTCTTTTTAGCTTTTATGACTGCTGCCACCCTTTGAGCAGATGTTTTCAGAGAATTATCCACAATGACACCACAATCTCTTTTCTAAGTGGTAACAGTGAACTTAGACCCCATTATTTTGTATGTATGCTTAGGATTATGTTTTCCAATAGGCATTACTTTCCATTTATCAGTGTGTATTGAATTTCATCTACCATTTTGTTGTCCAATCACCCAGTTTTGTGAGGTCCCTCTATAACTCTTCTCAATCAGCCTTGGACTTAACTATCTTTAGTAATATTGTATCATCTACAGACTTTGCCACCTTACTGTTTTTCTCAGCTCATTTATGACGATGTTGAACAGCACTGTCCCTCTACATATCCTTGCTGGATCCCACCACCCCAGTTTCTGTCTCTATATTTAGAAAATGAATCAGTTATTCCTAATTTTTGCTTCCTATTTTTTATTCAGTTATCCAGCAACTAACACTTGCTTCTGTCCCCAGATGTAAGATATCTGGATTAAACACACTGACCTAATGAGATTCAGCCTTTTCCTTAAATTTTGGGACAAATATTTTTTGCTTCTTTTCAGGTTAGCCCAATGACATCAATGGGCCTATTCATATGAATAGAGTAAGTGGGATTTGTTCTGATAGCTGTTTTATAATTCACGTTTTTTTTTCTCCTTTCAGAATAATATTGTTTTCTTAAAAACACAAACAACAAAAGCAGAAACCTATATCTCAGAATCAACTCTACAGTAATAAACCACTGTGCATACAAAATGGAGAGGGAAAAAAAAACAGTAGTGAAAAATATGTTTCTGATTTAAAAAAAAAAAGAGGCTGATCCTACAAACATACACTTGCTCAGTTTTATTCATTGTATCAATGAGAGAACTCCTACGAGTAAAAATAGGCAAGTATTTTCCAGGGCAGGATTTTAGTAAATAAAAGGTGAATTTTCAAGTACCTCAATTGAATTCTCTTAGTTGACAGAATTAGTTGACTAGCGTTTGAGTTTTCTGTCACCCATGACTAACAGTACTTAGACCAGGCATGAGAGAACCACAAGCATTTGCTTGTCAAGTGTGATTGAAATAGTTGTTCTAGCTAAGGGGATTTTAAACTGAACATAAAATATGTCCCTTGGAAAATCTCACCTGAATTCAGCAAGCATAGACATTAAAATAGAGCCCTGGGTGACTGGTAAGTGTCAGGGCATATGCTCACAAGCATGAAAGTGGGCAGAAATCAGTGGGAGTTGAGTGGTCAACTGTTTTCCTAAAGAAAATGTTTGTAAGGAAAATACCCTTATGTAAGTGTTCTGTGCAAATAGACTGACCAGCTTATTTTTCCCCCTTACTTTTCTTAAGAAAGAAAACAGTCATCAGCATTTTCACTTGTTTCAAAAAATAGGCAGCCTGGCTGGCAGCCATAGGCAGCCCTGCTGTGAAAAAACATTTCTCTTTGGTTGATCCTAATATGTTATTGTGACCACAGTCAAACAGGCAAGAAACACAGTACAGAAAATTAACACCAAAGGGTCCTGTGGCACCTTATAGACTAACAGAAAAGTTTAGAGCATGAGCTTTTGTGAGTTAACTCACTTCTTCAGATGCCCAAATTAACACCGTGACTGTTGTAGTGAACTGAATCAGTCATTCCAAACACTTTTCCCTCTAACTAACATGTAAAACAATAACTCTTACATTTCCTATAAAATGTTGCAAATGAAAGCAAGCTGATTTTAAAACCCTAAAAGCCAATGTACTGCTGAAGGAAGCCCTGATATTATTTTAGTATTTAAACGAATTAAATTCATACCAGAGAGCAGTTGTCAAAAATCTTTAATCGTACACACCTTTATTATTATTTAATGTTTTATAGCAACAAAATATTTTTAGCCTGGTTACAGTATCTTCCTTCATGCTTATTCCATGCCTAGTTTAATAAGGCTAGGACTGGGACCACAATACAATTTGTAAATTATCTTCATTCCTGTTTATTTTTTATAGTAAACTTACCACCAGGATCTCAGTTTCACTTAGTATTTGCCCTTTGAGTCTTTCCTCTAACAACTGAGTGTATCTCATTTTCTTATAAAATTTCAAGGTTCATTTAGGTTCATCTAGATTACAGGCATTTGTCTACAGACGTTTTTGTCAGAAGATATCTTCTGACAAAACTGCAATCAACAGATTGCAGCCAAACTGCTAAGTGGATCGCAAGAGTGACATGCTCTGTTGATAGAGAGCGGCCGGACTGCCTAGCTGTTCTACTGGGAAAACGTCCAAACAGAACCACAGCAACCAGGCTGCCCAGTGACCCAGAAACCCTGTCTGTCAACAGAGGGTCCCCCAGAATGTCCAGAGAGGCTTTCTGTCAACAGATCTCTGTTGACAGAGGTGTTCTTCCTCATGGCGAGTGAGGTACGGCTGTCGACAAAAGTGCTGCATTCTGTCGACTTACTGTCGACTGAATACCTTGGGAATCTGGACGCTCTGTGGGTTTTGTCAACTGACAAAACTCTGTAGTGTAGACATAGCCTTAGTCTTTTGTGGAAGCAAATGTTTAATTCTAATTTCCTAGTTATGATCTTTTCCCCAGAGGTCCATTTTCTACCTAGAATCTTTCTTTTCTATTCCCCCCCCCCCCATTTTCTAGACAGATTCTTTCATCTCTACAGGGAATATGATCTAACAGGACTTCTAATTACTGCTGTTGCAGCTTCCCACAATCTGCCAACACCCACTTCATTATTAGCATTAGCTGAAAGACATTTGGCTGGTTTTCTGTTAAGGGAAGTAACAAGTCTTTTTCCACAACAAAGAAAAACATTTCTTTTCTCTCTTTTATGAGGAACCTCCAGCAGAGTGCCATTCAATGGGAGGAATATTTGAGACACGATCAAAGCGTATCAGAGGGGAGCTGTGTTAGTCTGTATCTGCAAAAACACTGAGAATGAGAAGTCCTGTGGCACTTTAGAGAGATTTTGGAGCATAAGCTTGCATGTGCAAAGACCCACTTCATCAAATGCAAAGAGTGCAACCTCCCAACTTCAGGGCCCAATACACCCCATATTTCAGATCATCTATTTAAATATAATCATGTCCCCAGTGTGACTTATGTTGGTGATGTTGTTCCACCCCCGACCCCAGGAGGGCATAAAATGTCTTATGCAGCAGCTAATTTAATATTTTTCATGTTTAGCTTTTTTAAATCAAATGTTGGTTATTTTTTCACTCTAAAGCTATGATCAGCTGTAGTAGGACCAAATTATTATGTTACCAGTCTCATATTTTGTACACTCTCAAGCGTAGTTTCAGGCTAAGGATCAATGTAATACCAATTTAACATCAGTTACTTCCTCCGTTAGGAAATCATATCCTGTCTTTGCTGGTGGCTACACTCTTTGATCTAACAGGTCTTTTCCAGCTCTACTCACTATAAATTTAGAGTTATTTTTGAGGAGAGTATATAACTTAAGGAAAATTATTTATTGAGTGAGTTTTTAGAGCTACTTCAGGCTGTGGCCTACAATTACCAAAATCTTACTTGAGTAAAAGTGTATTTGCTTGGGGGAGGATGTACTCAAGTATGAGTCACTGGTGTCCCTCTGGAAGACTACGTAAGCATGCATACATGCGCATGCGTGCACACACACACATTATATCGTTGTTGCACTCAAGTATCCATAAGCGAAAACAACTGCATTTTTACTCAAGTAACTTTTTGGGTACCTTTTCCAACTCTGGTAAGTGGCCGATTGTTAGAGCTTTTCTATATATATCTCTGCATGAGGGCAAAGCCCCAGCATCTTCTAAATTAGGATGAAAACAAAAAAGCAGTAAAGTAGCACTTTAAAGACTAACAAAATAATTTATTAGGTGAGCTTTTGTGGGACAGACCCACTTCTTCAGACCATAGCCATACCAGAACAGACTTTGGTCTGAAGCAGTGGGTCTGTCCCATGTAGTAGGCATCCTTCAGTCTGCATAGACTATGGATTGCACCCTTTATAGTTTCAATTGAGGACTTCATTTACAGCGTCTACTGTGACTATGAAGACCCACACGAGAGTGACAGTCCTTGCTGCATCTCTTGCAGATGTGGTGGGTGTCTGGCAAGTCCTTAGTGTGCTTTCTGTGCGCTCACTTCTCCTCTGCTAGCTGTCTGATCCTCATCTCACCCTTCTGAAGGCCCTTGTGTAACCCCTGACTCCATCTGCTGCGGTCGTCTGCTAGTTCTTCCCAGGTGTCCAGCTCGATGTCTACCTCTCTGAGGTCTCTCTTGCAGACATCTTTGTAGCACAACTGGGGGCGTCCAGGAGGTCTTTTGCCAGAAGCTAGCTCACCATACAGGATGTCTTTTGGAATCCTTCCATCATTCATCCTGTGGACGTGGCCAAGCCAGCAGAGCCGACGGTGCCTGAGGAGGGTGTGCATGGTTGGGATTCCAGCTTGCTCGAGGACGGCGGTGTTGGTCACTCTGTCCTTCCATGATATTCCAAGGATGCTCCTGAGGCAGCACAAGTGGAAGACGTTCAGCCTCTTTACCTGGCGGGCATACAGGGTCCAAGTCTCGCTGCCATAAAGGAGGGTGCTGAGGATGCAGGCTCTGTAGACTTGCATTTTGGTGTGAGTGTACAGCTTGTTGTTATTCCACACTCTCTTGCTGAGTCTGGACAGAGTTGTGGCTGCTTTTCCGATCCTCCTATTTAGCTCAGTGTCCAACGACAGGGTGTCAGTGATGGTGGAGCCGAGGTAAACGAACTCGTGGATGACCTCTAACGTATAGTTGTCAGTGCTCACCTAATAAATTATTTTGTTCATCTTTAAAGTGCTATTTTACTGCTTTTTTGTTTTGATAGTATATAGACTAGCATGGCTTGCTCTCTGTTAATAAGTCAGGATGAGTTTGTCATTTTTCCAAAACCGCTGAATAAGGCCTTGGCAGAGTGTAGTTGCGCTACTCCAGGAAGAGATCAAATTTCAGGTTTTTTTCCCACATCTTGTTCCAACAGTGATGTAACCTGCTACGGGATTTAGCTAGCATAGATTATCTTCACCTCTGCACCAGCTCACCTGCACTGGCCAACTCAATGTACTGGAGTACATTGTTCTATGCAAGTTCCTGACCACTCACTCACCAGAAGAGAGAGTAGCAGTCCTGTGGAGGCTGCTGTGTCTTCTAAGTTACAACCTCAATAAAATAGTCCATGTAGCAGGGTAACAAGCATAGGTTTGCATTGTAATAGAGGTGTGATTGTAACACCAGTAGGTGTGACCATTCTAGCTTTAATCTAGCTAGTACCATTAAAAATAGCAACAAAGACCCAGAAACATGAGCTAACAACACAAGTACATATGGAATCCCAGGCAGGCATGCATATCTATGCTCTTATTTATAGCTATGCTAAGTAGATTAATGATAACATGGGTGTATCTACATGAGCTGTAGTTACACATCAGATTGCAACACTGACATACCCTTATTATATGCCAGTGCATGTAAGACAGGTTGTAAATGTTTACTAAAACCATCTCTTGATACAAGCAGTCTTAGCAACAATTGCATTTTACATAATTTTTTTTAAGAGTAAGATTACTTAGAAAATTTGGGCAAGGCAGCTGGAGAGAGGGGTCTCAAAAGTCCTCCAATTGCCTTGATCCCTGTCAGTTTGATTTTAAGCCTAGGTATAATATGAACAACGAGAAGTCCTGTGGCATCTTATAGACTAACAGATTTACTGGAGCATATGCTTTTGTGAGCAAAGACCCACTTCATCCCATACATGAAGAAAAGTAGGTCTTGCCCATGAAAGCTTATGCTCCAATGTATGTGGGTCTGTGGGGTGCCGCAGGACTTCTCATCATTTTGGCAGATACAGACGAAAACAAGCACCTCTGATACTACGTACAGTATGGTGGTGACGGCATACTTCCTGTGTGGTGAGGGTTGTGGGAGGGAGCTAGTCTAATGCTCCAGAAATTGTCTCTGGTTAAATGTGGTCCTGTGTGGTCTTTTAATTATTTTTACTAAACATGTTCATGGGGATACATTAATGGGTGCACTTTACTGTCCATTGGAATACATATAAATACATTCCAAAACATCTTGAAATAAAAGTGGGGATAGGTTTGTCATTGGAAGCATCAATACAGCTGAATTCTGCTCCCTTGAAACTTACTGGCTGAGCTCCTGTTCACTGCAATGGGCGTGAAATCTGATCTGCTTCCAGAAACACAGGCTGTGCCTTTAAGCACACTTCATGCCAGCAGGCAGCATGTTTCTTTCTCCTTTTACAATTATGTTTTTCTAAATTATAATCTCATTAATCATAATAGCTGCTCCCCTTGTTCTGTGTAATTAGTTTGCCCTGGGCAGCCCTTCCCAGGTGTGAAAAAATGTTAAGGAAAACAACTAAATACAATGGTTGGTTCAGGGAGAGGACAATCAGCATGTGGGAATGGGGGCTGTGCTGTTGCAGAAGCATGAAGCCGCAATATAGCTCTGCATTCACTGGATTGCAATGCCATGTGGTAGTGTCAGCTCCCAAAGAACATTTTAGGTAACCTGTTCCCTCTTCAACATATGTGCTCAACTCCCTGTAATGCCAATAAGAACTGTATATGTACACTGAAGGAAGAAGAGAGCCACAACTGAGTTTTAAAGGTAGTGTCAAGTCCTGCCAGCTTATCCTTTCATTTTTACTTCTGCAAAAAGTTGCACCAGGTCTCTAACAAGCAAGGATATAACTGGCAAAGAGACTCAATCTCTGTGCTTGTTACTAGTGACGCTTGTTTTATTTTGGACTATTGTTTGAAAGCACTGGGACTACAATTTTCAAACTTGCAAGGTTTACCATAGGCATCTACTCCAATTTATAGTCAGCTAAATAGAAACAACCTGGTTATGAGAACCTCTGGGCACTCAGAGCTGGCACAGACTTTGCCAAGGCCTGGACAATGTAGGGGAGATTGGCTCTGGGTCCCATGGAAGAAGCAGGGCTGGGGCAGTCAGCTTTCCATGTTGCCCAGATTATACCATATCAGGCTCTGCAGCAACTTAAGGGGCCCGGAGTCCCAGACCCTTTTAAATAGCTGGAGTTGGGCCTGGCCCTTGGAGCAATTACACCCTTTCCTCCTCACACCCACTTGTTTTGATAGTGTATAGGCTAGCATGGCTTCCTCTCTGTTACCACTACCAGCAGTTCTGCAGGCATCCACAGCACCTTTTAGTTTCAGGATTTCAGCACTTGTGAAAGGTAGAGCATTTTTATTTAGATTGATTTAGGTACTCTAGGGGCTCAAGTCTGAAAATTTGGGGGACTGGCTTTCAGGCTTCATAATGTGATTCTGGGCAAGTGGAGTTTTGGAACAGCAGTTTCTAACTCTGAGACTACAAGATGGAACCTGAATTACTCCTTGTCTCCCCTGTCATAAACCACAGCAAGTGAGACCACTTGGGGTGCATTGACACCCCACTGGGACATCCAGGAAAGGGTTAATAGACGGGCTCTGTATCCCTCCAACTGTGACTCAGGAGCCAATTAGCAACAGCTGTTATAGAATGCACAGCAGAGTAGCCTTGAAACACCTCAGTAGCTGGCTGAGAAGAAGGCATATGAGGAGTCAGAACTCAGAGGCAGGAGGAGTAGAGTCCAAGGGCCTGTGCAAGATGTGGACAAACAAGGAAAAGGTAGGAGCAGCCCTGGTGGCAAGCAGTGAGGTGGTGTAAGAAGGCAAACTTAATTGCCTAAGACTGTGGTGTCCAACATATTTGCTACTTGCCACGTGTGGTGAACAGGACGCCGCAGTGAGGCGATTCTGGGCTCTGGAGCTGCATACAGCTCTTGGAGCCTTTAAATGTGACTCCTAAGAGCTGCACGTATGGGTGCAGTCTGCCCTCTTTGCACACATGCCCCACCACTTGGTGGGATAAGTGCATGGCAGCGGCTCCAGCTGCTGCAGCTTGGGGCCCTAGCATGGCTCTGGCCTCTTGCCATGCAGCTTGGGCCCCAGCATGGCTCCGGCCTCTTTCCTTGATGCAGCTCAGACCCCTGCATGACTCCAGGGTGGCCCCAGTGCAGGTCTTGCGGCAGTAGCTCTGGTGAGTGGCTGAGTGGAGGTGCCTGGCTCTGGGGTTGCCTGGCTCCCGGGGAGGGCATTCAGTTAGGGGTGGGGTGGGGGAGCCTACCTCTGGGAGGGGGCATCTAGTTAGAGCGGTGTGTGTGCGTGTGTGAATACAGAAGGATGACATCTACAGGTGTGGCTATCCTTGAATTAGTATTGAACACCACTGGCCTAACACAAGGGCCCTGCATCGGAACCCAAAGCAAAGTGTGGCCCTGGTTCCTCTCCCTCAGCAAGAGGGGAAATACAAGCCTCAGAGGCCAAATCTGAGCCCCAGGTGGTGATCAAAGCCCTGGCATGATAACCATTAGAATTTTTTCTGTTTGCACTTTTCTGTTACCCCAGCAGGGAACTGAAATCAAAGCTGACTGAATCAAATCACAGCTGGGGGGCAGGCTATGGAAGCTGCAGACTGCTGTAGTAAAGCTGATAGGCCATGCAGAGCAGAAGAACTCCTGCTGTGCCATGTGGTGGCATGAGGGGTTGCTCTGGCTGTGAGTTTGCCCTGTGACATGGAGACTGCAATAAAGCCTTTAGATTTAAGGATGACTGGGCTAGTGACAAATGGTTCTGAGGAGGTGGGTCCCTCGAATTCACTTCCCCAGTTCATCTCCTAGATCTTGTGCTTGTCACCCTTCAGGGTATAGTGCAGCTTTCCCCAGGAGATGTTTGGCTGGGCTGGAGAAGTGAGTTCCAGAGGTGGGAGCCACCCACTAGGAAACACCTTGGGTATATCTACATGGGCTACCTTTTAAGCTGACTGGCTTCAGTACCGGAGCAGTGGAGCTATGGCAACAAAAGCTGTACAAACCTGCTTCATCACTCAGGAAGCTAGCCCACATTGACACTTGTACTGCTGCAGCATCATTGCTTTGGTGCCAGAGCCAGGCAGATTAAAACTAGCGTGGGTTTGTTAACATAAACTGCAATCGAAGCTTGTTGGTGAAGTGTAGATGTACATTGAGGCATGAGGAGATGACTGTTACTTTGGGGAAGGCTACTTTTATTCTACTTCTAAAAAAATTTTTATATTTTAAGTTTGCCTTAGTTATGCAGAAGAGTAAATTTTACATATCTTAAAAACAAAAACACAGTATGCAAAGTCCAAGGAAAAATTGTGCAGGCCATACAACCTTCATTCAGACAGTAAGGATACTGCAGTTGCAAATTAAAACTTGCTGCAGGCTGCCTGTTGTTTATCATGGGGAACAGACAGCTTGCCTGGTAGACACAGCAGAAGTTAAGAGATTTAAGTAAACTCTGGTCACCATCAGCTGGTGCTTATACAATCAAAACACCACTGCTTCATATTCTATTTTAAAAAACATTTTATACAGAAAGACATGGTTGCTGATACTAAGTGTCAGGTAACATTGAGACTCATGAATCAGGCATGTCTGGATATATTTTTAAAAGCTGTAAAGAAATAATTTCTCTCACACATAATGGAAGAGACATTTATTGCAGATCACCAAAGGCACAATCTTGCCTCAGAGTACGGATGATATTTTTGAAAAGCTATTCCTGCATCTTTCTGTAATTAGACGTATCTAGAGCAGAAGCAAGTACAGGTTGGACTTTCCTGGTCGGGCACTTCCAGGATCTGGTCAGTTCTGAATGAAGGAATTTGTCAGACCAGGAGAGGTCCCCTGCCTCCAGTTGCCCAACAAACTTTCCCTCCCTGCTGTCACTTCTGTTTGTGCCCTGGCTAGACCCGCCCCCCCACCTTTGACCCTTTATTGCCAGTCCAGTTGGGCTGCTAGCTCCAGCCCCAGATGCTGTCTGAGCTGCCAGAATTGGGCCCCAATTCCTCGGACCCCAGTCCCACCCAACTGCCAGACACCAGCCCCCTGGATACCAGCTTTGGCCCCAGCCAGTTCCACAGACAGGGCTTCCAGCCCACCAGGGCTCCCAGATACTAGCTTTCCTCCTACTAGATTCCCTGGTCCAGGAATATCCGTGCCCGACCACGGATATTGCTAGATCAGAGTGTTGGTTTTGGAGGTGCAAAGCTATACTGTACCTTATTCTGAATAATCAAAAATGAAGTGTGTTATTTTGAGTAAAGTTTTGGTTGAACTACCTTTCCGTTTGGAGTTTTCATTCAGGATTAAGTTCTCCAACTTCAGGTTGGTCAAAATTAATTTTCTTAAAAAAAGAGACATTACCTCTTCCCTTCATGCAACATATTCTCTTTCCAAGAGGAAGATTCTGTCCTTTGAAATTAAACCACAGTCACGTCAGATATAATATGGCTTCAATTCCATCCTTCTGTCAGAGGCTTCAAGCACAGCTTTCTAGACTCACATTTTCGTCTTTTGCTTCACTGAGGCAAATTCTTCTCTCTTTTGTTACATTGAATGAATATGAATTTCAATGAATCTTCCCAAAGTGGTATAGGCTGCTACTTTTTGCTGCAAGATCCAGAGTTTGACTATTCCCTGGTAATTTGACTATCTTGTAAATTCGTGGAAATACAATTGAGAATTTAGCAGATAAGCTGGCAGATATGTCCCAGTAATGGTGTCACAAAAGTAATATATTAGCTGTTCAGTTTCAGGGTTGCAGTGCATGCCAGGAGCTTTCTTTCAACACTGCTAAAATTCCTAACTAAACTGCTATTTAATACCCCACATCAATATGTGAACCAATATTTAACTGAGGGATCAGAGCTATACTGTCTTTGGAGCCTGGATCCACTTGGGAGCAACCAAAAAATTGCTACTCTTCGAAACTCTTCCCATTTGAGACACTAAACGAAGCAGTGCCTCTCACTGTAAATTGTAGGTGTGTTCACAATTATGAACATGAGTGCCCTGCTGAGTCCATTGGGTTTTCTGGCTTGGCTTCCCTTTAGTGGGGTTCAGACATACCCATGTTTTTTGCTGAGATCCTTAAGTGAGGCTTCCCTTCAGTGATGCTTAAGTGCGATTCTCAGCTTGACTTTCCCATGGTGGGGTTTCGATATACCACTCTACTCTGCCAGGCTCCATGAGTTTGACTCCTTCCTATCTGGGGAGAAATATGTAGTGGCATTCTCTGAAGTTCTATTAATTCATGAGCCATCACTCTCAGTAGATAGGGCAGACTTTGAGAATGTGATCGTCCCTCTTCATTTTTTCCAGACTTTGAGCAGTTCAGTTGCTGACATTTCAGCACATCAACTCTGGGCATATGAGTTAACATCTCACTGAGGAAAATGGAGAAGTTTCAGGCCAAGTCAGGAAGAGTCAATGCATAAATTCCATTAGGTTCACATTGTCAGTCTTTTTTTTTCTTTCCACAACCATATTACCTAGAAACTTCAGCTTGGTTTGTGTTTTGTTTGTTTTTTAAGGCAGCTTACACACTGGAACATAATATGGACACTTGGAAAGCTGTGAAGATGCTGTCGTATCACTTACCTTTCCCCTAATTTGACCCTTTGGAGTGCAAAGACACTGTCACTGTTTTTAGCATTACTGGAGAGTGTCCTTCTGGATAATTTGTAAGTGCTGTGAATAGTCCTTGTAGTTAGACTTCCTTTGGAGTTGAAAGGGTAGACATTAAACTGCTGGAGCATAGATAATTCTAAGTGACTGTTTCAGAGCATTTCTTTTGAGGGTGGACAGTGGTGTTATGTATTACTTGCTTAGCACTGACAATGTTCCGTCAGTGACACTTGCATTCCTCTGGCCAGAATACAGTGTGCCTTCTTTACAGCTCTGCTTTCTCCCAACATTACACTCAGTGAAATGTATCTAAATAATTCTGACATGATGAATCTATAGCACAAAATGATGGAGAATGAAAGATCCAAATATTAAATCTTCACTATTGTCGCTTTTAGTTTTGAGCAAGAACAAACCTATGCAATAAGCAGTCATTTGAGATATTTGTCATCTTTTCTTTTATTCCATTCCTTAAAGGGAAATAATACCCATTTGAGCAGTTTAGTCCTTGCCCATTCCTGACTCTTCCTATGTATTTTGCAAGGTCAGTGTTCTAATAAGGTGTTTTGGTTTTTCTTGATTTGATCATTTTTGGAACATGTGAGGCGCTTTTACTGAGGAGGGTGGAAGGTCCTTTAATTTTGTTTTGTTCCATTTGTCTCTTTTAGCTTTACAGACTTTTAGTTTAGAAACACTTAATAATTAATGGATATGTTCTCATTGGGTGATCAACAGAAAATAAAACTCTAACTGGCAAATACTTTCCATTGCGGAGCAATCCAACCATACCAAAGATACTTTCCACTCTCAGCTCTGACTTCCAACAAATATGGAATTTACATCCCATGAACTATGCTAGAATCGTGCATATATAGTGTATTTGACATTACTAAATCTTCGTACATCACATGGCCCTTCTAAGTGTGGGCAGCTTGCCCAGCTGAATAACAGTCACCATAGTAGTAGTACGCATCCTTCAGTCTACATAGACTATAGATTGTGCCCTTCGTAGTTCCATTTGGGGTCATCATTTGCAGCATCAACTGTGACTGTGAAGCCCCACACGAGAGTGATAGTCCTTGCTGCATCTGTTGCATGTGTAATGGGTGTCTGGCAGGTCCTTACTGTGCTTTCTGTGGGCTCGCTTCTCTGCTAGCTGTCTGATCCTCATCTTGCCCATCTGAAGGCCCTTGTGTAGTTCCTGCGTCCATCTGCTGCGATCATCTGCCAGCTCCTCCCATGTCTCGATGTCTACCTCTTGCAAACATCTTTGTAGCACAACTGGGGGCGTCCGGGAGGTCTGTTGCCAGAGGCTAGCTCGCCATACAGGATGTCTTTTGGGATTCTTCCATCATTCATCCTGTGGATGTGGCCAAGCCCGCGGAGCCACCGCTGCCTGAGGAGGGTGTGCATGGTTGGGATTCCAGCTTGCTCAGGGACGGCGGTGTTGAACCCTCTGTCCTTCCATGATATTCCAAGGATGCGCCTGAGGCAGTGCAAGTGGAAGACGTTCAGCCTCTTTTCCTGGCGGGCGTACAGGGTCCAAGGCTTGCTGCCGTAAAGGAGGGTGCTGAGGATGCAGGCTCTGTAGACTTGCATTTTGGTGTGGGTGTACAACTTGATGTTCTTCCACACTCTCTTGTGAGTTTGGACAGAGTTGTGGCTGCTTTTCCGATCCTCCTATTTAGCTCAGCCTCTAATGACAGGGTGTCAGTGATGGTGGACCCCAGGTAAACAAACTCGTGGACGACCTTTAACGTATAGTTGTCCATACTGATTGATGGAGGTTCAGCAACGTCCTGACCAAGTACGTTTGTCTCTTTAGGCTGATGGAAAGCCCGAAGTCCTTGCATGCTTTGGAGAACTGATCCAGCAGTTTCTGAAGCCAGCCTTCTGTGTGTGACACTACAGCAGCGTCATCTGCGAACAGCATATCTCTGATGAGGACTTCCTGCACCTTAGATTTAGCTTTCAGCCTTGCAAGATTAAACAGTTTCCCATCAGATCTTGTGTGTAAAAAGATGCCCTCTGTTGAGGATCCAAAGGCGAGCTTCAGGAGGAGTGCGAAGAAGATCCCGAACAATGTTGGAGCAAGGACACATCCTTGTTTGACGCTGCTCCTGATGCTGAACAGTCACCACACACACACTTTTACACACCTCGATACGTACAAAGCTTATATGTAAAACCAAACAGAAACTGCTAGCTCTTGGAAATTGTTTACTTTCCTAAATTTCCCAGTTGCTTCAGATAGTTAATACAGCAAAATAAAACAAGGAAACTGTTAAGCACAAAAGCAGTAAAATGTTTAGCTAAAACTCCAGAATTTCCAACTAGCATCTGCAGTGCCAGTCCTCTTGGATCATGCATAGCATTGGGAAAAACTACATGCAAGAGAAATGAATTTCTTGGGGGGCCATCCAAGAATGTTGGACTCACTCCCTTCAAACTAAAAGATCATCTCTTGTCTTGCCACTTTGCAGTTCAAAGGCAAGGCTCCCTTCTTCAACATTGCTTTTACACATAAAAGCAAAGTGCAGATTTTTTTAAATTGTGCAATTTTTTCCCTGGGAATTGCAATGGAGAAGAAATCTCACCCAATGATTGTTAGTCACATTACTTCCCAGGCTGCTTAGCTCAAATACCAATGAGCAGTGGATATACATTCTCAAGATCTTTCAGAATCCATGCCTGTTCCATCCGTCTAGGGTGTCTGTACGTGACTAGGAAGTACTCTGAGAATGGTATTGAATTTTGTGTTGTCCTTGTGAGAAACATTTGCTGTTCTGTTTTCTGTTTGTAAGACAACATTACACACTCAGAAACATGGAAGCCTAAGTACAGCAAGCCAACCCTTTTGCCCTTGGTATCACACAGTTGCTGCAGCTGGTCCCAGGAGGCAGCAACCCATCTTCTGAGTGTTACAGATAGACAGGAAAATATTACCCTGACACACACTACACTTGTTCCCAGTGAGCATTAGTTCTAATTCAAAGTCTTAGCCTTTCCATGCCTCATTAGGCTAGAGCCTGATTAAGGGAAGGACTGCTTCTCCCACATCATCTCTAAAGTATGTAATTACCAGGCAGACAGGAGCAGCTGTTGGTACTCAGAACAAAGTTAATTAAAACAGGGAAAGCCATCATTGGCAAAGGACAACCAGTTGTGGAAAGTTGCCATAGAAGAGTTTTCAGAGAGCAGAATGCCAGAGTAATGTTTTCACTGTCCGCTTAATTTAGGAGAGGAGGTAATATACCCACACTCAGTACAAGCAGTGTCCAAAGCGAGCAGGTAGTATCACCAGACCAGGGCCATTCAGATGCTTGATACAGACCGGCATACACAACCCTACCTTTTAAATGGTGCCTAGATGCTACGATGATTCTTTCATTTTAGATAGAGGTCTTTGGTGGTAGAGAAGAAACAGTGATATGTGTTCAGGGCTGTATACACCTTGTTTTTTTTTTCTTGACATAAGGTGTGGAATTGGAAATTAAATGTAAACAAATAGTATCACTATTCTAATGGGATATGAAAAATAATTGTTGATTTGTCTAATGGCACACCAAAGTCTACTATGACACGTGGTGCTCCATGTAGCCCCTGTTAATCCTGACAACTTCCTTTTAATTATCCCTTTTACTGACATACCTTTTCTTTCTCACCCTTTCTTAGTATCTTTAGAGGAAGCAGGTGATTTTCTGTTTTTGTGGCTGCAGATGAGGGCAGCTGTATGCATGTACTTACTGTAGCTCTTGCTGTAGACTTCTGTTTTATTATTATTGTGAAATACTCATTATGAATGAGTGTGTCTCGCCACTCTTTTTGCTGCATCTTGCTGGAAGCATTTATACTTAATAGGCTTTGACAGCACTAGTAGGCCAGTATTGATCTACTTTTGTCTCCCAGCAGAATATGTCTGTAAAAAATTAGACTGTCTTTATTGTGACACACATCTAGGAATGGAGATGGCAAGTACCCCTGGTAAACTGGACAGGTATTTGTGAAAATAACCCTGTCTAACTACAGAGGTATTAAGGAGACTGTAGCATCCATCTTGATGCCAATCTATACCAATTGCTTATTAGTTCTATTATTCCATTTCATGTTGATGGAAGAAACGACTGCGTTAGAACTGTTTCACACTAATGGCCAGTTGCCTCCTTCTGATACCTAAGTAAATGGCTGTAACTTTTAATAAAACAGTTTGTCTATGTGGTAGCAGGAGCTCTACATTTTAAATTATTACAGCAATTTGACTAAAACACTTAAAATACCAGTGTCATTCCTTTCAAGAAATTACTGGTCCATAACTTGGTCTCTCAAGTAAAACATTGAGGACTAGTATTAGTGTATGGCTGAGGAGATTGTGACAGTGAACGTATTGTACATGAGCTCAAGGAGAAACTCGTAGACTTTGATTATTTGGTTAGAATTTTTTGCTTTGTTATAGATTCTGTAGAAGTTTGTACAATGGGATTGTAATTCTGAAAAGCCACACTGTAAGGGAATGGGACGTGTTTCCAACAGATGGGGAGAAGGGGCAGATTTTACATAAATAAATCCCTGCATTTTACTATCTTATGAGTCGAATGCTTTCTAAAACTTACATATGGTCCTTCTGATAACCTGGTTTGTGTTACTATGCTCTCCACAGCTGTGATAAAACAGTTTATTTTTCTTTGATATAGGGGATTATGGCTTGCATTGGGACTTCAGAGACTAGTGGCTCCAGCCTGGTTTTCTTAGATCTGTAAAAATGTAGTGCCCTGGTTGTTGTATAAACACTACCACTACTGGCAGCTAATGGACTGTGCATAGACCTATGTGCCAGGAAGACCGAAGTTCTAACTGCATCTCCACCACTGACTCACTGTGTATGGCCTTGAGCAAGTCATTTGATCTTTCTGTGTCATCTCTTCTACATCATTTTAATGGGAAAAGGAAGGCTACCTGCCTCATAGAATTGAGGTCAGGAATAATTAGCTAATGTTTGTACAGTGCTTTGAAAATATAAAGAGATCTGTTCAAATGCCTGCTATTTATTCTACTTTAGTTGAAGCTGTAAAGCTATTTTTTAAGCAAGTGGCTTTGAGTTCTGCTCCCACTGCAGCATGCATGTGGATTAGCTGGTACTTGTGCAGTCTATAGTATGCTAACATGGATCATTACAGATTGGCATCTGGCTGTTGGACAGAATTCCTATGACCTTCATCCGCTCTCTAGCTTTATCTGCAAAGAATATATATTATATTGGCTCGTGTGCCTTGCATACCATTGCCCTCTACTGGGCAGAATCACATTTAAGAATTTGTACTTGTTTTGCTGTTTTGGACTTGCGAGAGAATGGGCAAACCTGTTTTTCCTTCACAAAAGTCATTTCACTTTTAAAAAAGAAACACTTGCTATGGTTATGCTCATGCTTTTTCACCTTCTCTTCCCACAAATATTGGAGTAGTGTGAATTTTGTTGGCATGTGTACAACTGTTCATGAAAACTGAACTGCAGATACATGAGTTTGAATAACTGTGCCAGAAGCATGTGTGCAGTCATCCAATCAGTGAACAAAAACAGCATCCTGTGACTTCTCTGACCAGTCACAGTTAAACAATTCAGTCTGAATAAACAAAAATTCTGTGACCTTGTAAAAATGAATATATATTGCAAAAAGCTGATGGAGTGTCTGAGGAGAAAGATTAATGCATCAGCTAATTTGTTTGTGGATCATGTGCAAACCTCTAGTGCTGTGCATCCCATTCAGTGCCTTAAACTTCTTGCAGAATCAAACCCTTATTGAAGATGAGTCTGCTCTGTGAAATCGGTATTTGACTGAAGTAACAGTTGTGGTGCATGTTATATAGATACAGGAAGGAAGTAACTTATTTTCCTCTGATTTTTTTTTTACTTGATTTTTCTAATTGGGTAAGTGCTAACAGTGACCCAATAACCTACAAGAGGCCAGAGAAGGAGACGTTATATCTGGAACCATCAGAGGAAGAGATGGTTGCAGACTCAGAGGCAGCTGATACAAAAACTTGTCTTCTGTGGTGCCTTGTATTGTTCTTGTAGCAAAACTGAAACTAATACCAAAGTGAGGCTTTGCACTAGGGATGGAAGGTGGTGCAGCTCAAATATTCAAAAAGAGAAGACACCACACATACTTTGCCATTGGCAACTGCCAGCAGCAAAAGTCCCCAGCTGCTGAAGATGGAACACTAAATCAGGAGGCTCTGAGTTATTACAGAGAATTGGTTACTGGGTATTGCCTGGTGGGTCTTGTTCTCATGCTTTGGATGTAACTGATTGCCATATTTGGGGTCGGGAAGGATTTTTTTTTTTTCCCCCTCGGACAGACTGGCAGAGACCCCAGGGGCGAGTGAGGGCGTCCTTCTGAAGCACAGGGCATGGGTCACTTTCAGTTTAAACTAGGATAAGTGGTGGATGTTCGGTAACTTGAAGTCCTTAAACCATGACTGAGGACTTCTGTGACTCAGCCAGAGGTTGGAGTCTATTTCAGGAATGGGTAAGGACAGCAGTGTGCTGGAGGCCAGACTAGATGTCCCTTCTGACACAGTTGTCCCTTCTGACCTTAAAATCTGTGTCTGAGTTAGGTACCTGGCACACTGAGATTACTGCCCACCATACTGACTAGTCTCTCTGCTTCCTTGTGTTCTGCATCCACCTAAGCTCCTTGGGTCAGGGATTATCTTTTGTGAGAGTAAAGTACCTTTTACAATGGAGATTAACTGACTAGCCAGAAGAGCTGTAGGCATGTATGCATATACTTCACACTCTTACTCCTCACCAAGTCATGGGAACATACCCTTACAGTCTGAAATGGGCAGGAAGTGGTAATTCTGTTTCAGAAACAATTTCAGAGATTTTTGTAATTTATTTCCATACTGACTTGGAATGCCAGAACATCACTGAAAACAAATGGTCTCTGCAAAAAGTACCAGTCTCAACAAACTGGCAAATTCAAATAAAAATTTATTGGCATTTTTCTGGCCAACTGGCTTATGCTCATGGTACAATGTCCTTACAACCAGCTTCCCTTCCGCTGCTTTACAGTGAATGCTTTTTTGTAATCTACCTACCTATTTATCTGCCTAGCACCTCTCTTACATGGTCCTGAATGGCTTTCATTGGTTTGCCTAGCCATCACAATACACTGAACATTTTAAATAAATATAAATGTACATATAATGAAGAAGAAGAACAAACAAATTATGTAAATAATTAGAGTAAGACTCCCAAAGAGAAGTTCACCTCTGGCACAAGTCACAGCTTCATTGCCTTTGGTGGAGATGCTCCCATTTGCTCCTGCAGTGCATTTAGCACTGAGCTTTTCATTCTTCGTGATATCTGCAATAGAAATGGTAGCATAGGGGTAGTGAGGAGAACAGATTACAAAGGAAAAAGGCCAAGGCCCCTCATCTTCTGCTGTTACTGATGCCCCTCCCTGTTCTCCTACAGGGGGTGCAGCTAGAAGGAAGAGGAATGGCTTTCAAATAAACTGATCCATCAGCACTACCTTCACTGCAAGGGAGAAATGTTGGCTAACGCTTTCTGCTTTTCCACAGCTTAGCCAGATGTGTGAGATTCAGACTCCGACGCAGACCAGGAGGCCAAGTTCACCAATGTCAGGTGAGAGGCGTAGCCCAAGCAGCCTGCTGGGCCTGATTTTCCACTTCCCTTCTGTGTAAGGATTTGTATCTGCACAAACTGCAGGCAAAATGCCACCAAACCAGAATGGTAGCCTTTTGCACGCACAGTGTAGACTTTGTCCTGATGTATACAACTGTGTTTGAGTACCAAAACAGAAACTGAGGTCAGCACCTTCCTGTTTAGGGTGAGGTAGATTATATTTTTCTCATCTGTGAAGTCCCCTTGACTTCCAGGTTTACCAAAGATATTTCAGAATACATCATTCTGTGGCAACTTCTGGAAATCCCCACTTTACCAATTCAGGTTGTCCCTGGTATTTGCATGACACACAGTGATGAACCTTGAAGCATAAGAGGATTTCACACAGAAAGTTCAGTTAAAATTTCATTGTCTGATGAATGTCATGCACGGATTGTTAAGAGGCAATCGGCACAGAAAAATTCTTCTGAGACTCTCATCAGCTTGTTCCATGGGTTTCTTTCACAGAGTCCAGCTTTTTGTTTGACTCTTTTTTTTTTAGAAAGGGTTAAAGGATTTAATCTAACAATTCACTGAGGTCTGCCTGGCCAGGTACATCTGAGGGACAATCACCTGCAGAACTCCTGGATGTACCAGGGATACCTTACTAATCCTTTGACATCATTCACATACCACTACACTATGTTTGCCTAGTGGGTGCACCCAGGAAAGTGACCTTTGAGCTCCAGAGCTCAGGAGAACAAGGATCAGGAATAGTTACATTATCTGGGGCCAGATGCTAACTTTGCCAATTCTTCTCAAGGGAAAAATGTGTAAGCGATTTTATATTTGTCCAATGTTACCAAAAGCATTTGAATACATTTTAATGTAAATATTTCATAAGTTTTTTTACATACAGTGTAATTCTGAGGAGGATTTATTGCTTTTAAAGTAAAGGAACTGGTTATGTTTTTTTGTTTTTGTTTTTTTTAAAAGAAATGTCCTTTGAAAACTCTAATTCCATGCTGACTTTACTATTCAAGAGCACAAGAAATGTATAACTTTAGGACAGCAGTCTGTTTATACTGATAGTGTTTTGTGTTTCCCTTGGAAGAATAAATTAGAAATGCCATAGCAATAAATAAACTGTCTTTCTCTAAACTCTGATGTTTTCCAAAAAGCACTGATTTTTTTTTTTTTTTCAGATTAAACTAAAATCCAGCTATGAATAACAGGAAATGTCTGATTAAAAATAAAGTTGCCTAGCCTATTAAGGATATTAAAAATGACAATTTTTTGGTAATTTCCACAATCCTGAAGGGTTGATGTAGGGAAAGGTTATTACATGTTCTTTTGTTGATGGTAGAAATATGTTTGTTACTATAATAGTTATGTTTCCCATTTGCCATTTCTTCTCTCATCGAATTCTCTTGGCTTTTGCATGGTGTCTGTCTGACAAGTTATGTAAGTAATGGGCACCATAAATCTGAAGATCAATCCAGATGTAGAGGGGTTTGCTTCTACCTGCAATCTCAAATTGTCCAGTTATTTTGGATAACTTCTATTTCTATTAGAAAAGGACCTGCACATAACTGCTTACCTACAGTCTGCCTTATAAAGATCTCAAAATGTACAAGATAGATGGAAATAAAGTGTCACCTATTTATTATTCTTGGCACATTCTCTCTCTCTCTCTCTCTCTCTCTCTCTCTCTCTCTCTCTCTCTCTCTCTCTACGTATAGATATAATATAAATGCGAAGAATATTTTTTACCAGTGATTAAAATCTTTCATTTTTTTAACTAAAAACTTAATTTCAGTAAGTCTTGGTATTTTGATTTTTATCCTGTCCTCTTTATCTTTTGGGTTTTTGCTTTTACTCTAAAATTGTATACCACAAAATGTATTTAAACTGTATCAGTCGTTATTTTGTTCTTTTTTATCTGTTACTTCCCTATCCTCAGCTCTTTATCTGGGATTTGTGTCTCTAGGGTACATATAACTTCATTGAAACCTGGCTGCAGGGTTTTTCCAAAGTCCAGACGCCAGAACCTGTGGGATGTCTACACTGATATTTTAACCCTGTAGTGTGAGCTGGATTCATTTGTCCCAGTCTGATTGCTACCATAAGGTTTGTTTACATTGCAAATGTTCCCCTAGACTACAAGTCCCTTCCCCGGAGACCTGTTTGTAGCAGAGCTTGTACCATGCCCAGTACAGGATCTGTGGAATCAACCAAAGTTAATGCTGCTGGTTAATTACTGTTGTTTGAATTTATTAAACAACTCCCTTTTGGAAGACATCTAGTTTTAAAAGTTAAAAGCCAGACTTAATTTAACATGCTTGCCTGTTTTCCCCCTGCAAAACTCAAATACGTGTATGCAGTGCTTTTTTCGTGCCAGTTCTTGCTGGTACTGAGTACTGGCACCTCCGCAGCTCCAGCTGCAGGAAGCCTGGCTGGGGAGAGGAGGGTTGAGTAGCCGACTGAGTACCAACTCCTCTTTTATAAAATAAGCACTCTGTGTATGTGCACACATCCTTCAAACAAATAGGTTGAAAATGGCTGAGCCAGTTGTAGTAGGGCTGTTACTTTTGTGTTATTCCAGCACGTGCAGTGGACTTTTCTGTCGTTGGGTTTGACTTCATTGGGACTAGTTTATATGAGTTCAGGAAGCAGAATTTGGCTTTCTATGAGCCAGACTGTAAACAATTTTTTTACACTGGCGAGTGGTTTCTGACCTGAGATGTGTGACACAGTTAGCAGTCAGTTCACTGTCTGTCCCTCTGTAGCTATTTCTTTTTGGAAGCAGCAACTTTTCATTTAAAAACATAACATTCCAATAATCCCTCTCTTCTGAGGAACCCTATAATGACTAATCCAGGCATTTATATACAATGGTGGCTGAAAAATAATTCTGGAGGGAGATGGATATTACTATCAAACTTCAAAGGGGAACCATGCTGAGAGGGAAAGGTTTAAGATGATGCAAACTGCTTTGAGAATGCCATTTTGCATGTGTTTATTTCCTCTGCTTACTCAATGTGAAGATGCAATTCTACTGACTTTGACATGTTGTCATTTGATCTGAGAATAATTTAAGCTTCTAGAAGCTCAGACCAGCTGCGGGTTTACAGACGGGTGAATTCAGTGACTCTTAAGAATGGTATGGAATGAGTGATTAAACTTTATTTGGGTTCACATTATTTCAAAACTGGCATGTGTACAGAGAAAGCAGCATTACCTTTCATCTGATGAGTGAAATCTCTTTATTAAATGATACAATTTACATCTCTGGTGTGCTATCTTCAAATAAAATATTCTTTACAGTGAACAAACAGTGTGTAAAAATGAAAATTCATTTATAAAGCGAGCATAGACTTTTCCTACAATGCAAAATTGTAATGTGAATAGGTATCTAATTGCAATACAGCTAGCTAAAATGAAAACTATGAACAAGAAATGTGAACATCTATTTTTCTAGTGTAGCTACAGAAACTAAATGCTTGGTTATATTTGAATATTCAAATTCTCTGAATATTAACAAAGACAACACAGGTTTAAAAGTCAGTTCTAATGTAAATAGCAGGCATCTAAGATATGGGGACAGGCTATTTTTCTCATGTTAACTGAATAGATGTGTACATTCAAAAACAATAAAATATTGGAAACACTTTAAATGAATATTCAGAGCTCACATACAACACAATTACATGATTTTCACTGAAAAATATTTTTGCCTTAGAGATGGGATAAGGGAAAGAAAGAAGATTGAAAGGTGCAGAGTGATGCTTCAGAAAGTTCTGTATGCGCTAATATCTGATAAGGTCTGAAACTGCTCCTCTTGAAGTTAATGACAAAAATTCCATTGACCTGAATAAAAACAGAGTGTGTGAGGTTGTTCTGTTACCTACTGAAAAAGAGGATTCCTGTTTGTCAGCGTAAAACAGTGATAAGTATACTTTCTCTAGAGGCTTAGTGTATTTATAAACTGGTCTCTTCCCCCTTCAAAATCCTAATACTTATGGCTGACCATTAGGCATTGTTTGGGTGTGATTGGCTTACCCTACTTTAAAACCGGGAAAGAAGGTAGCTCTGTGTTACCAGAGCTGTCATCTATACATGGATGGAAGTGCTGCAGCTCATCCTACATCTCCTACTCAGCCTGATTCCATGGACATTTTCTGGATTAATGGCCACAAATTGGTGTTTCAAATTCCTGATTCAGTTGCTGCTGGAGTCAGTTGGAGTCTTCCCCCTGACTTTAGTGAGAGATGAATCAGTTCAAGTGTAGAAGTCCAGCCCCAACTAGAATAGTGATGAAAAGTTTTATTTTGTATAAAGATTGTAGGCATTTTTCTAACCTACATATTACTTCCAGATGGATGTTATCCTGAGCTTTATATGCAAGGATTGTTATATTTTCAGGGTTCAATCCAGCAAACACTTGTACATGATGAGTAAGTTTATAGCATGTGTTTACAGTAACTGTTTGCAGCCCAGCCCTCATTTGGTATAATTTTGTTTCACAATGTATTTGCGATATTTTAAAATACGGGCATTTTCGATATCTTTTGGGTGTTTTATTTCTAACCATGTATTTCCATACTTCATTTGGATGCATGATATCACTTTCAAAGGAAATATGAAGCCATTTTCCAGATTCTGAGGAATGAAATGCTTTCCCCACTCCAGACCGTTCATTTGATCAAATTATTATTTTCTGGGCATTGCTTAATTCTATTCCTGGTATAACAACATAAACAATACAGTTCCAAACAGAAACCAGCAGATGAGTCAGCCTCTGATGGAAAAATTATATTGATTTATAACATGGTTTCTGTGTATGCTTTCTTGATTTTTTTCTTTTCAAGTTACTCTGCTTACACTTACAATATACTATAAGCACAGATATTCAGCTGTGTTTCAGCAATATTTTAAGTGGCCATGCTTGATAGATATTTGAAAAATGCCCAACAATGGTTGCAGTGTGCTCTCTAAAATTGGATATTCATTTTGACCATGAACATGGTCTCTACTACCCAGTGAGCTTGTAAAATATGACTTAGCCACATGTCACTATCAACTAAATAGTAACAAAATTATGTACCATCTCTCCAAATCCACCTAGATATATTGAACACTCAAAGAGCTCTCCAAATATGTTGCCTTAATCAGACTCAAACCAGCTAGCACTTATCATAAATCATGTTCCACGTACCTCCTACACATACCATGAATTGTCCTTGCTATACAACCTATTTTGGTCTTTCAAGATGAAACATACAAATTAAAAGCCTTTTGAATATTCAACTAAGACTAGTAGAATCTGCTGCACTAAGTGTTCATCAAGTTAAATATTTCACAAAGAAATAAACAAAGTTGACATTCAACACAAGACTAAGATATATTTGTCTGTTTATTACAACAGTTGCGTGTAGCCCAGTTTCAGCATAGCCTAACTATATTAAATATTTCTCCAATTCATTTTGTTATCTATGTATCTTTCCTCATAATGTTGCCCTCTTTCCAAACTGTTTTCAAACCAGGGTAGGTAATTACAACAACTGAAGCTTACAATAGAGAGTTATGCCCCAAACTTCCTTGAAATTACTTTGAACTTTACAATTACATTAATTTAACATATGTTAATGTGTACCAGAGCTTCAAATAAAATATTGACAGAAGTATTGTGTGTTTGTCATAGTAAAATTATAAGATGATTTAATTCACTAAAATCCCCCTTTTAAAAAAATATAAAGAAATTGTATGATCTATATTTTGCTTAAGCCTTTCTGAACTTTGGCATTCCATTGAAAAAATAATCCTTTCTGAAGTCTATGTCCAGTGCCTTAAAATTCAGCTATCAAACACACTCAGAAATCCTGCAGATTCCACGTGACAATTTAATTTATGAAGCCTTATTTCATTCTTTGTATTTCATGAACTCATCTGTCAGTGTTTTTGTACTCTGTTCAATTAAATCTTCTTCTACATGTACTTTGTAATGAGCACACTGATTATCCCATCAAAGCCCAGCTGCAAATTTGACCTTTTATAACAAAAAACAAAAACAAAGCTGTGGGCTGAGAGTAAAACTGAATCTAATCTAGGACTGAAAACCCTGAAATATCAAGAAAACTACACCATTCTTCTCATCTTCCTCATTCCTTCAGTTCAGAAACTGTCAGACAGCCGGAAGGTGCACAGACAGGTCACTTCTTACTATTGTAACTGGTATCTTAAGCTGGCAGGAGGGAAATATGCCAGGTTCTTCTGCCTTTCAGGTCTGATGCCTCCATCCTCTTGGATGGGCATTATAGTTTGAGTTGGCCATTGACAGGCAGTAGTCAGACCTGGAATCCATGAACATCACGTCAGGATCTGTTTGGGATCGCTGACCACAATATGCGTATTGAAACCGAGAGCCAGACTGTAAAGTGGAGCTGGGGGCAGACGCAGTGCTCTTTGGTGGGGATGTGATACTAGACTGCCTCATCCCAAATGATGCAAGGTCAGCGTGAACCCCTGCAGCTGGAGGAATATAGGAAACCCTTTTTTTCCATTCATCTGGTGGCTCAGGAAGCGTTTTCCTGCGGGCAGCTGATACAACATTAGCAACAATGGATTCTTGAATGTTTTGGGGGCCAAAAGCATCATCCACTAGGCCAAGAGGGGACTTGGCTGCTGCTTCCCAGGGAGTCAATCTCTTGCCAGGCTTGTTGGCTGCTGCTGGTGGTTTGCAGAAGTAAAAAGGGCCAGGTTGGAACATCACAGGTGAAGCAGGGGACACAGCTTGAGAGGTGAGTGAAGAAGGCCTCCCAGGAAGTGATAATGAACAGCCACTGCCTCTTTCCTAGGAACAACAAAACCTCAAATATAACCATTGAATATCAATTGAATTGAATATCAATGACTGAAACCCATTCCTGCACTTCCAAACTGAAGCAGATTATTGTTGGGCTTTTGGCATAGTGTTTTGCATTTTTAGTATATGAAAAAGTACGAGAACTTGCCTGCAGTATGAAGAAGAAACAACAGATCTGTAAGAACATGTCGTTCTTCAGCTATGTTTAGATTGCCGAGAACTGTGGGCAACAGATACACATCACAGTTTATTTTCATATTTCTTGCCTATAGCTCTGTCAGAAGAGGCTTTCCCAACCTGTCTACACAGGATCAAATATCAGGAAAACAACCCTCTGCCAAGACATCCCTCCTTCTTCATAGAACAAAGATAACCGGCACGTCAGCAGAATGCTCCCAGAGTGGCAGACTTCTGTCGGGAGACCTCTGGGCTCCCGACAGAAGCCTGCAGCTTGGACATAGCCTTGATGTAGCTTATTATCTTTGTGTGTGTGTGGAAAAGAGAGAAATTCAAGTGTTTGGGAAAGTCACCAGTTTGACAGACCTGAAGGAATCCCTAATATTACTGAACAGGTGCAGCATAAATAGCAACACTACGAATTTGCCTACATCTCTTCTGCCCTGATGATATGTCCTGCCATCCCTAATTGATAAAAAGGGAGATGGGAGGGAAATTGTTCTTACCAGTCTGATTATACCTACAGGATGAAGATATAAACTTACTGACTTTGTGATTGGCTCTGTCCAACAGATCTAGCCAAGAGTGTATTTTATGCACCCCTTACTGAGAAGGAACTCTTTTCCCCTGAAATTACTGAATTTATTGTGGGTGGAAAGGGGACAAGAATGAAAATAACTGAAAATGCCAGTGCAATAACTTTCCTAATACTATTGCAGGACATTATTTAACCTTGTTCCTTTTAAATGACAGTGCCCTAAACATTTCAGAACACTGTGACCCATTTATAGAAACACATTCATAGTCTACAAATCCTAATCCTCTTAGTAATACAGTACTTTTAAACAACAACTCTGTTCATGAAAAGGATTTTGTCCTCAGCAGTCTTCATGAAACAACACACAGAAGAAGTACCCCATTTTTTGCAAACATACCGAATGTGCACTGTGCAGCAGGCAAATCACCCTGTTCTTCCTAATTTAGGAACCATATGGACAGAAGTGGCTTAATTGACCATGTCTTCTGATTCATATCCTGAAGTCTCAAAACAGTCTTTAATTCTCATACCCTATGATATCAGGAACTATGATCTAGATGCTCAAAGCTATTTAGGAGTCTAACTGCAATTGGGAATTAGGCTCTTGAATACCTTATTCTATGGAGTAAGAGCATGACTTTGATGATCTGACTCTAAGGCTATGTCTACACGGCAGGTATCCTGAAATAGCTGCCCATGACTATGCATCACACCTATTGGCCCAAAACAGTTTTGAGATAAGAGGCATGCTATTCTGGCACCTCTGTACACCTCTGTACACCTCGTCACCTGAGGATTACAGGGATGCCTTGAAATAGGTCTTTATTTCAGCACGTGGCACCATTTAGATTGCTCCACATGCCAAAATAGCCTATCTGAAGTCTGCTCTAAATAAGCTACACAATTTGCATAGCACATATTGCCTAGCTTATTTCGAGCATATGGCACCATATCGACATACCCTAAGTGACCAACGGTTTTGCTGAGTTTCTCTTGAAACCAATGGCCTGTATCACCTTTCCTACGTAACTTTCAAAGGCCATATGTTAATCTAAAGCCCACTAAAGTCAACAGGAGCCTGGATCACCCACAGCAAACAATCATCCAATAATGATTTTGTTTAGCATTCAATTAATGTCATATTTATTTTTCACTTTCTTCTAGGCCCTTCCATCCAAAGATCTCCAAGCATTCAGCAAAATGTCTTAGCTTGTATTTCATACACTATTTTGAGATACATATTATTAGGGCCTTTTTTAGAGATGTGGAAACTGAGATGAAAAAATTAATTTTCAAAGGTCTTAAGAATCAGCAGCTCTTACTGAGTGAAATAGGTTTAGTCAGTACCTATTAAAACAGGCCATCAGTGTCACACTCAAATTTCATAGTGAGTTTTTCATAGAGTCATAGAAGATTAGGGTTCAATGAGACCTCAGTATGTCAGCTAGTCTAATGTCCTGCTCAAATCAGGACTAACTCCAGCTAAATCTTTCCAGCCAGCACATTGTCAAATCTGCCCTTAAAAACCTCTCAGGATGGAGATTCTACCACCTCTCTGGGCAGTGCATTCCTGTGCTTTGCTATCGAGCTAGTGAAATATTTTTCTAATATCCAACCTGGACCTCCCCTGCTGCAACTTTAGACCACTGCTGCTTGCTCTGTCATCTGCCATCACTGAGAATATCCTGGCGCCATCTTCTTTGGAATGCCTCCTTTCAGGTAGTTGAGATCTGCTATCAAATCCTAACTCACTATTCTCTTCCGAAGAAACTAAGTAGGACCAGTTTTCTGAGCCTTGCCTTATAAAGCTTTTGTCCAGCCCCCTAACTATTTTCATTGTCCTATGCTGGCCTCTCTCGAATTTGTCCACATCCTTTCTGTAGGTGGCTATAGGAACAAAACTGGATGCAATGCTCCAAATGTGGCCTCACCAGTGCCAAATAAAGGGGAATAACCATTTCCCTTGATCTGCTGGCAGTGCTCCTACTAATACAGCCCAATATGCCCTTAGCCTTCTTGGCAACTGCTGACTTATATCCAGCATATTCATCCATTGTAATCCATACTTTTTTTTTTATGCAGAACTGTTGCTTAGCCAGTCAGTCATTGCCCAGCCTGCAGCACTACATGGCATTCTTTCATCTTAACTGCAGGACTCTGTACTTGTCCTTCTTGAACCTCATCTGATTTCTTTTGGCCCAATCCTCCAATTTGTGTATGTCATTCTGGACCCTAGCCCTACCTTCCAGTATATCTCTTTCTCCCTACATGCCATCTTAGTATCATCTGTGAACCTGCTAAGGGTGAAATCCATCCCATCATCAAGATCATTAATGAAAATATTGAATAAAAGTGGCCCCAGGATGCATCCCTGGGGCACTTTGCTTGATACTGGCTGCCATCTAGACATTGATCACTACCAGTTGAGCCTGATGATCTAGCCAGCTTTCTAGCCACCTTACAGTCCATTCATCAAAACCTTACTTCTTTATCTTTCTGTGGACTCCACCTCTCTTCTGTAACAAGGCAATCCTTGTCCTTGCCCATTTGAGCTAATCACCAGCTATTCCCAACATACAACAAAAAGATGTAGGGATAGCTTTTCAAAAATATCAGTAGAACTCATGACTGTGAGCGTGACTTTAATGACCTGCATTAGTGTCCTTTCTGTTACTGTGTTAGAGAAATAATCTCTCCACAGCTTTTTAAATATATCCAGATGTGTCTGATTCATGACTCTCGATATTACTTGACACAATAGTAACAGCCACGTCTTTGCATGTAAAATGGTTTTTAAATGGGATATCAGGCAATGTGAGTATCAGCTGAAGGTGACCAGCATTTACTTAGAATATTTAAGAATGCAATTTCCATGCTACCAGGTATAGTACAGTTGAGTGTGCCACTAGCTGATGTTGGAAAACATTGGACAAGTGAATCATCTTCAAGATGTATAGGTGAGATTTTTTTTTTCTATTCCAGTACAGTTTACTATAATAAATACTGATAACTGTTGTCATTTCTTGTCCATATACCCAGAACAGTATTTGAATATTTCATTGCTAGTCTTAAAAATAGAAAGCACATATAGGTTTGTCATTAGCTAACTAGATTCCTGTAGATTCGCTTAATTCTAACATTCTGCCTAAGTAGACACTACTTGAGAAATACTCCTTATACAGAGGAAAAGAAGGATCAGACAATTAAAGAATGATGTCTTTGGTCTCGGTGCAGTATCAGAAGTTTCCTGTTGAAAGTCTTATCCTAGATCCCAGTTACATGAAACTAAAGATATACATTACTGAGATAATTCAATGATTAATTCACTTGTGATGATGAGGGACAAATCACATTGCCTCAGAGAGAAGGAGATTCCCAGTTCAAGATCAAACCCAGAATAAATGTCACATGGCTAAACACAACACAATGAGTTTGCCAACTCTAGTTGATTCATATACAAAAAATGCAGTTCTAGTAGATATTCATGACTGTCTTGGCTTTCTTGGATGCCTTGAATTTTTAATACTTTCCTTCAGCTAACATGAACCAGTACTTAAGTTTAGACAACTACTCATTAACCTTTTGTCTCCTCAAAATTAAAATATATGTGAAAATGGCATTCTTCAACACCTACTCAGGAGAAAGATGAAGTAACCTCTTCTTCTTTGGACAAGGAGCTAGGTTTTTTTTTTTGTTTGTTTTCGCCTTCAGGGTTATTGCCACGTTGAAATCTCTTTAACTGAAAGATGCCTCTGTATCCTAAGGGAAGAAAAGAACTGAGACGGCAAGGGTTTTTTTCTGGGATGTATTCTTTGGAAATAGGCTGATGTAAGCAGAAACAAATTTGCCTTTCTTGGTGAGAGACTTGAGGAATTCCACAATTTTGGGATGTAGTTTAGAAGGCTGGAGACTGTCCTGCCACTTTCTAGGTTGATACTTACCTCAGAATGCACTCCACTCCACTGCTGAACCTTGGATTTGTCTGTCTGGTTCTCCAATGGTTGGAAAGGTTCATGTTAGAAAAAGGCAGCTTATTGTCATTTACCTTGTGTCTTAGATTGCTTTGCAGTCCTCAAGTAATATCCTTTAGTTGATGTGGAGAGTTTTGACAGAATTTTTCAAAATTCTTTGTCATGCTCAGAAGTTACAGAGAGCTAGTGCGAGGTTCCTAGAAAAGGATAGTATCTTTGGCTAACAGGTACATGAAGACATCCTGCTCATTATTGAGTGACTGCCAAGACCTCATTTATTCTGGACCAGAGATTTTCAGAACAAAAATAGAAACCACCTTCTAGCAAAAAATGGACAATAATGCTGTTACCTTCCCTTTGTTCTTGTTACCATTTTTTAAAGAGCCCCCAAAATTTAAAATTAATGGACCTGATTATGTTCTCTATTATATTGATGCAAATCAGGAATAGCTGTATTGAAGTACTTTTGTATAAAATAGATACAACCATGAGAAGAATCAAGATCAAAATATATTAGGCTGTATTAGTAAATTAGAAAAATAAATAGTGGAGGCCAAAGCATGAAGTCAGTACACAGTTTTTACTTTCCTCAGCTGGAAAAAAGCCCCTATTAGCTTCAGTGAGATTAGGATTGAACTGAGTAAATACTGAGTAAAAAAGAGTCTCAGGATTTGCTCCTAAGAGGAAAATTATCAGGCCCAATCCAATATATCATAATTCAAAAGGTACAAAAATTTAAATAGAAAGTTAATTTGTGTTCCTAGCAACAATTTATAATACGAGGTAAAACCTGTTTTACTTCTTTGGTGTTGATTGTTATCCAAATCAAATGTATCATGCAGTAGTTGCTTTAGCTATTCATAAAGGTGTAATGAGTAATTACACAGAAATTCTATTTCATTCTGTTTCTCCTAGTACCAGAAATGATTTTAGTGGAGATACTGTACATTTTTACTGATCTAACAGAAGAGAAGTTGGCTTTAGGGGCCTGATCATGAAGAGATTTGCACACATGCTTAAATTCATGAACAGTGAGTTAAACATTTAATTCAGTGGAGCTATTCACATTCTGTAAAATTAAACATGCATAGGTCTTTGCAGGATTAGGTTGTATTAGTTACACTGTACTAAGCTGATGCCATATTTTATCTTTATGCTTTGTGTCTCTGATAAGAAATATAACTTCATGGACTTGACTTGCAATAGTATTTATGCAAAGTTTTTGGGGTTTTTTTTTCAGTTTTACAGAGAAACCATGAAACAAAATGAAACAGTTGTTTTCTTCTGACAGTTAAGTCTGAATCCCATTGAAGTGAATGAGGGTTTTGCTGTTGTCTGTGGGGGAAGAAGAGATCTTTGATGCTCCTGTTACTATTGTACTAGGGAAGATAAGAAATCTCTTTTTAACAAGTTTTCAACTTCATTTGACTAGGGCGTTTTAAATGAGTATGTTTTTTGCTGAAATTATCCAAGGGCCTTCTTCATTGTCATATCAACTTCACATTAGTGAAAGCCCATTCATTCAGTTTATACTGGTGTAACAGTTGAATCCGGCCCCGACTTCTCTCATTATCCATAACATTAATACAGCACAGGTAGTAGCAGTGCAACAAGTCTTTCATTTGGTGCCACTTATGGTGTTGGCTGTTGCATACCATTGTTATTCCCTAGCAACCTATACACCTATGCTGGAGTGTGCATAATTCCATAAACTCAGGTCATCACTTTTTGCAATCACTTTTTCCGTTTCTGAGTAAGAATGCTTCTATTTGGTTGGTTTCCACACTATTCTGGAATGGTATACTCCTAGGCCTTTTTTGCAGAAAGGTGCTCTATCTGCTTGTATTCTTCATAAATAGACCTGAAGGATTTTCAGGAAAGTATAATTTCTGCTAAAACACAAGCATATCTCCTGTTTTTTCACAGGTAAAAACTGGGAGATGATGATGTTGTTAGAAGTAGTACATACCATTAGTCGAGAGTGGACTGAATCCAAACATGGGGTTAAACATTCCTGAATTTGTATCAAAATCCAGATTTAAATGTGTGACTGATTTCTGTCAGTAATTAGCTGTTCAGATCCCTGGACTTAACCACAGTAACTCAAAACTTGCACCAGTCTTTAGTCATTAGAATTCACTCAAAATTCATTTACCAAATAGTATTAACTAAGCACTGTAATACTCAACTTTTGTTCTCAGTCCATATTCTGTTCTTCAAGGTTCATTGTGCAGTTTTTAAGTTACGGCTCAGAATGTAGCTGGTCTTAAGGAGAATGTACAAAACACAGATCACACAAAATGCAGTGGGAAAAAGTAACAGGCAAACATAGAGGAATTAGCAATCTCTTCCTTTCCATAAAGCACTAAATAAATTTAGGGAAATAGAGGGAGAAAGAAAAGACTCCCTTTTACCCATCCCTCCCCCTTCCAGAAATGGAGCAAGGAAAGAGAAGAGATATGTCATCAAATGAAGCAGCAGAAAGCAACAAAATCATCACAAGACCTTGGTAGCACTCTATTGCAATGTTTTCATAATGATGTTCTTTTATCACACAAAAGACATTGTGTGTGATGTTGCAACCCCATGACAAGTCAGAATGCTACTCTGTGATTAGTCTGTGCTTTTCCATTACTCCATTTGAAGCTGTTTTGAAAAGAATACCACTGTCCTGTAAGAGTTACTGAATGGAGACAACAGCGTTTTTGTGAGAAGTGGATGAAAGACAAATATTTTGTCAGCCAAAATCATAGGGAATTCTTATAGCTGCAGTTGGCTTCTCCAGCATACACGAGAACAGTTAAAATACTTGTCACGTTACCATTTAAAAATGCAAAGTATTTATACAGTGTTCAATAAAGCAAACATTTATTTTGCCATGGAGAGATCTTTAATATATTTGTGTGTCTTCATATACACTAAAGCGAATGTGGAATTATTCCCAAAAGTAATCCACTAAGTTAGATACACATAGGTGACTCAATGAACACAAAATTTTAGTGTGCGTATATACATGGAAAATGTCTATATGTTTTGTAAAGTAAACACAAAAGTAATTAGAAAACATAATATGGAGCTAAGTGTTATTTATTTGGTATGAACTAGGCATCCAAGCTCCCATTTTAGAGTCAGGGGGTAGGGGAACAAAGTGCTAAGTAACAGATTCTCAGAGGCAAAGGGGGAATCCATCTCCAGGAGAGTATTCATGGGTGAGAACCCCAAGTGGAGTCAGGCACCTGAGGCAGGTCAGCCCTTCTCAGGAAGAATCAGAGAGATACTTCCCCACCCAATATAACTAGTACCTCTGTGCTTAGCGCTGTCCTGAGATGGGGGACACTTGTTTCCACATCCTTGCTCTGTCTGATTTGTAGCTGAAATTTCAGGAACTTGAACCCAGGTTTTCCCACATGTTGGGGAAGTGTCCTTACTCTCCCACTCCAGTTATGTCTCCTGTTGAAGCTGTTCCATTTTGTTTAACTGTTCCTGGTGGGTGTGTGGTGTGGGGGTGACCCACTAGCCCAGTGGTTTGGGCATTTAGCTGAGATGTGGGTAAGTTAGGGACAAATCCCTGCTGTGATGGAGAGTTAATTACAAAATGGAACCACTTTAATGGGGAGACTGAGGGAGCCTTATCTCAGAATACCTCCTAGCCTGGATATTTAGGAAACTCTTGGGAGATCTGGGTTCTGTGCCTTCTCCAACTAAAGCCAAGTGACCTAAGCAAGTGGGTGGTTCGATATAATGTTGGGTGCACATGCTTGCCCTGACTGTCCTTTATTTTGTTTGAGTTAGGTGTGCTCAGGGTATGCCTGCTGGATTGGGCCCTTCAGGCAAGACAGGCAGACCACTGCCTAGTTAGAGAATCCCACTTTCAATGCAGCATGACCAAGGATGTCAAGCAGTGCAGTGGCATCAGGATGTAAGCATCTTGTTTGGGCCAACCAGTGGAAACTTATGAGCTTAGAGGGGTAGGTGGTTTTGTCAGTGATGCCTCTTCATTGGTTTTAGACAGAAAAGAGGCAATTGGGTGTCTAAGTTCCTCTGTGAGTTTAGCCCAATCCATTCTCAGAGAAAGTCTATGAGGCCTAGACTCTTACCTATATAAGTCACTATCGAAAAATGGAATTGGGCTTTTGTGTCACTTCAGGGTTTGAAAATTTTGCCCTTGCTCCAGAATTCCACAGCAAAAGCATGTTCAGTCCTGAACCAACTTTGGCTTCCACATGGACTACACCCAGAGCCCCAGGCTGTAAAAGAGTAAGGGGCAAAGAAAGAGGAAGAAAGGGGGCATCTGTGTCACTACAAAAAAGGATATGTAGCTGCTCCAGGTTTTAAAGGCCCAAAGTGATGTCACCCATTTGAGGAGCATTTTACACTACAGATCCCTGCTGTGATGGCAAGTTATCATTGTTCCATTTTGTATAAATGATTAAATACTTCAAGTGATAAGTGGAACCATTGCAACCAGGGTGGGAGCGCAGGTGGGAGAGAGTTATGAAAGAATGAGGGTCCATGGTTCTGGAGAAGCTCAGCAAACAGACTGCCACAGATCCAGGGCATTCCCATTTGAAGAGAATTTCAAAAATTTTGGTTTTCATTCCAAATCTGAAGGAACCAAGTTTTAAAATATCAAACTTCTCTGCAAAATGGAGATCCCTTTCTTTGTACAGCTCTGCTGCTAATCACAGACCACTTAGATATTGACTTAGCTCTGTATATCTGTTTAATTTGAGCAAAGGAAAATGGTTGCTTTAGTTTGTTGTACAACTTTTATATCAGATCTGACTGTAAAAAAAGTCTTATTTGCAAAATGCAGGGATCTGGAGAGCCCTATTTTCAATTAAGCAGAGCTGTAGGTGGAGTGGAGGTAGCATGTTTGCCAAAGGAAAGAGCATTTACTGCCACCTTCTGGAGTTTAACAGTTACTGTGTACATGTAAAAGTAACGAAACCAGAGAGCATTTGAAAGTAGGTGCAGTTTGAGTCTGGCTGGTTAATGTAATGACTAGACAACTGTTTCTGATTTTTACTGTGTAAGTTCTATTTAAGGGATGGGTCTACACAGAGCTCTGCCCAGTGCTGCTGCTGGCAGAACTATGCAAGGTGAGCCTCTCAGGATTGCAAATGGCTGCCCATTTGCGTACTCCCAAAGCTCATTACCATAGCCATGTGAGAGTTTGGTGCTGGCAGAAGAGGGTGCTGGCACTGCAGAGCCTCTGTGGACATGCTTCTGCCAGCTAAACCCCCCTCTGTTGTGATTAGTCTGTCACCAGTCATAGCCAAGGGCCAACTCTTGTACTCTGGGTTTCTCTTGTGACTCTGGTTACTTTTGCTCCAAATAGTTATATTTAGGGGCTATGGTTACACTAGCGAGTTCTGCCAACAAAACCCCGGTTTTGTCAACAAAACTCATGGAGTGTGCACACACAAAATGCGTTTTGTCAACAGTTTGTGGACAAAACTCAGCACTTTTTCCAGCAGTGTTCTGCCATGAGGCATAACGCTGCTGTTGACAAACAAAGCTGTGTGGATGCTCTTGGGGGTGGGGCTTTGCTTGACAGAACAATGGGCAGCCCTGTCTGCTGTGCTTCTGGGTGCTTGTTTTGTCAAGAGAGCACCCGGGCAGTCCTGCTGTGCTGTCAACAGAGCAAAATGCTCTTCCGATCCACTTTTAGTATGTGGCTGCACTCTGTTGACAGCAGCTTTGTTGGGAAATCTCTTCTGACAGTGAATTCTGTCAACAGATTGCTGTAGTGTAACTGTGGCCAGAGAGTGAGAGGTTGGGTAAAGAGGTCTTCTCGCACCTACACACACGTTGCCTATCCTGCCATGGCAAGTGAAGTAGGGTACTCCTCCCCCCATGCATATTTATTTTTAAAACCACACGGATCTAAAGTAGTAGTTGCTGTCTCCTTTATACTGTATTGACAATGAAGCAATCTTAAATAAAGACTGAAAGAAAGGTGCTGAGTAAACAACTCTTTGTACCAAAGAGCAAACAATAAATACCAAACTCACAGAATAGCAGGGTTTTTCCATCTATTAAGTTGTCTGGCACTTTACACTGTAGAGCTCTTGTTTTCAGTTGCTTATAACTTGGCCAATATTTAACCATCTGAGCTGAAAAAAACTCGTGTGATATTTGCCACAGGCTGATTTCTTTTGAAAGTTTTTAACCAAAATAGTTAAGGTGTTTTAGAGAATGAGGTTGGGAAAAAGACTTGTTTTGTTTTGTTCTTTTTGTTTTGTTTTGTTTTGTTTTACTCATTATAAAAAAATCTGGTGATCTGTTATTTAAACAATGCTAGTGCCCCCATGCTCTGAAGCTGGAATTGAAATTTGCCATGGGGTATCCTTTGTGTCAGGGATGTAGATTTTTGCCATAATCTTGAGTATATGCCCAATTTGGCCACAACATGAGCCTTTAAAAGTTGTCGTTTGCATATTTACAGAACAGCCTTCCTCTACTTTAACAGCTAAATTCCCCAGTGTCCATTTGGGGGAGAGCAATTTACCCTGCAACTGCAAATCTGGGCCGCTGAATGTCATGCCAGGCCCAGCTCTAGGCATCTAAACTAAGAGCAGGAAGATTCTCTCCTGTGCACTTAATGATCTGAGCCAAGGCAGTGTGGAGGAGGATTTGCTACCTGATTTGAATGTAGGGACAAGAGGTGGACCAATGGCAGGAAGGAGAAGAAGGTGAGACACGGTATCTTGGGAAGAGGGAGAGAGGTTTGGGGCTAGGAGAAGGAGGTGGGAAAAGACTGGGACTGGCTGGATAATGAGATTGAGAGCAACGTATGGAAACTGGGGAATGGGGCAGAGCCAGAAGGGTGGAAGGAGTCTGAGCTCAGAAGAGGGGAATTGGGTCTAGCTGGGTGAGGACACTCAGACTGTGATGTGGGGACTGGAACTGGAAAATCTAGAAGGATGAGAATGGGACTAGCTAGATGGGGAGAATGGGATTGGGATGATGAGCCAGGCCTGGGAGAAAGAAAAGACTGGGACAGATTGGCACAGGAGTCATCTGTGGTGTGAGTGGACAAAAGAGTTTGTGCCACTGGAAGTTAGAACATGCTCCCTTCCAGACCTGGAAGGGAACCCAATATGCCTGAGTCTCATCATTCTTCTACAGGTTGATCCTCTCTAGTCTGGCACCCTTGGGACCTGACCAGTGCTGCATGAATGAATTTGCCAGACCCTAGGAAGTCAATATTGTCTAGCAGCATTACCAACATTTCCACTGCTTTCTGGGCTCTTAGAAGACATTTAGGGGTAAATTGCAGCTAAATAACAGCACAGAACACTGAGAGCCTGGGCTGGCGGTTATAAATAAACTTTATGGGACCATGGAAAATGTGGCCACACCCATTATAAGTGGTTTTCCAGATAACAAAAATCATGTTGGATTATGGATGTTGCTGGATGAGAGCATGCCTGACTAGCGAGGTTCAACCTGTACCATGAAACCCAGTGGCAGTGTGTCCCATTCCCCTCATGTTGGCCCACATAGAGAATGACATCCTACTGTTTGTTACTCTGTTAGCACAAGTGGCAGAGGTCTGAATGATGGAACTGAACATTTCAACCCTGATGATGACTCACATAGGTGTAAATATAATGCTATGTCATGGATTTTCTATTTTTGCTTTTTTAAAAAATAGAAAATTTACATACACAAAAATCTGTGTTAAAAACATGAATAAGGTCGTGGAGTTGAGCACACACAAATTAAGAAATGTCAGAATGGAGGTTTTCTGTGATGAGCACAATTTGTTGCAGAAGAGTCAACATGGTTTTTGTAAAGGAAAATCATACCTCACCAATCTACAAGAATTCTTCAAGGGGCATCAACAAGGATGTGGGCAAAGGTGATAGAGTGGCTAAAATGTACCAGATTTTCAGAAAGCTTATGATGTTTCTTTAACAAAGGCCATTATGAAAAGTAAGTTGCCGTGGGATAGAAAAGAGGGTCTTCATATGGATTAATAGCCGAGTAAAAGAGAGGAAACAAAAGGTAGGAATAAATAGTCAGTGTTCGGAACAGCAAGCAGTAAACAGTGACATGCCAGAGTTGTCTCTACTGTGACCAGTCCTGCTTAATAAATTCATAAATGAGATGGAAATTTGGTAAAGAATGAGGAGGCAACATTTGCAGATGAGACGAAACTACTTAGACTGTGAAGCATTATAAAAGGATCTCATAAAACTGTGTGACCTGGTGGCAAAATGGAAGCTGAATTTCAGTGTGGAATAATGGGGTCTTGATTAGTTGTTACTACTCCAGAAAGAGTTCCCAGAGTCATTGTAGATAGTTCCACAGCAGCAGTCCAAATACAAACAGAAAGATGGAGAATCATTAAGAAAGGGATAAATAAGAGAGAGAATACCAAAATACCACTGTGTAAAATCCACACTATGCCCACAATCTGAATTCTGCATGCAGCTCTGGCTCTCCCATCTCAAAAAAAAAACAAAAAAAAAAAAAACTGGAATTGGAAAAGGTACAGAAAAAGGCAACAAAACCGATTAGGAGTAAAAAAAACAGCTTCTATGTGAGATGTGATTAATAAGACCAGGACTTTTCAGCTTGGAAAAGTAATGACCAATAGGGGATCTGAAAAAGGTCTATAAAATCACGTCTGGTTTGGAGAAAGTAAATAAGGAAGGTGTTATTTACTCCTTCTCCTAATACAAGAGGTGGGGGCTACCAAATGAAATGAATAGGCAGTAGGTTTAAAATGAACAAAAGGAAATATTTCATCACACAATGCACAGCCCACCAGTGGAACTATAACAGGGTTCAAAAAAGCACTAAATAAGGTCATGTAGGATAGGTGCACCAATGCTTATTAGCCCGTAGGGTTGGGATACAAAACCCACAGCATCTCTACTTCTGTCAGAAGTTAGGAATGGCCAATGGGGTATGGATCAGTTGATGATACCTGTTCTGTCCATTCCCGCTGAAGCACCTAAGATTGGAAGATAGGATACTGGGAGAGATGTAACATTTTTCTGAGCCAGTGTGACCATGCTTATGTTCTAACTCCTAATTTGATACTCTTAGGCATCTGCACTATGATAATCTGTAATTACAAGATCACATACCATTTTTTCCCACAGGAACCCTAGAGTACAACCTTTATCAGACCACCCTTTCAATAGGAAGGTAAATAATCATAACAGTACTCTTGCACACCTTGCCATTTATACCTGTACTGTAATTATCTAGCAGCTCTGTAATTTATTTTCCCTGTAAGTGCCCAGCAATGTGAAGGATCTCTTCCTTTTTAAGCTTCTTTATCTCAAGCCATATAATAGGAACCAAAAACTACAGCCTTAAAAGAGTTGCTGCTGGTATATTAATTAGATTGTTTAAGGCAATCAACCTTGTGCCAGATTAAATCCTCAAACACATTAGTGTGCATGGAGAAAAGAATCCCTCCCCTCACCCCTCCCAGGAACTGTGAAGACAAATATTAAGGCTTGACTGGCATGAGGCTTGTCTTCACTGCTCAGGGAACCTGGCTAGAATCATAATAGCATCACCATTTGGTGAATACCAGCATGGCTCCAGTGTAGTAGGTAAGAGGGGCTTGGATTTTGTTGTTACAAATGTTCCCTCCAACATAACATTTCACTGAGGTCACAGGGGGCGGGGGGAGGTATGAGTTTTCATTAATTTTCTGGCAAAAATAGTATTTCCTTCAATAAGTGCTCAGCTGGATGGCACTTGTCTAACATACCTCTTGAGTAGGTTCAAACTGTTTCCTTTGATTTAGTCATGGGAATAGGTGGACCTTGTAGGCTATGAAGTTAGAACAGTCATATATCTTCCCAAGAAAATGCCTGGTGATGAATATATTCATAGCTTTTGAATCCATTGTTTTTGATGCTCTTATTGTTAGTTTGCTTCATTGTACAAAAATTCTGATTTTGAGCTGAATAGTGTCAGTATATGATAACATTGTGCAAGGTCGTAGTAATGAAGTCTTAATGCTTCCAGGTCTAACTATAAAAGTGATCAAGAGAGACTCAAGTGTGTGACTGTAAGCAAAACCAGTTGAATCATATCCAGTTAGAGGGCAATGTTGAAGCAATCTGTTTTTCCATAATGAATCAATTTTAAACAATTAAATACCATGTAAAGTCACAAAACAGTATAGGGAAAAATCTTCCAAAGTTCTTATGGGAATCAATGCCACTGCGTCCTTGGTATTTTCCCCATCTCAGGATGAGCGGTGAACTGTCTTCAGAAGGCTGGAGCAGCTGAGCAGCCTGCTAAGGCTGACATTGAAGTGAGATCCTGGATACAGTGTTCCTGTGAGATCCTGTACACAGTGTTCCTACATAGTCCAGTTCTCTATTATAAGGTTCCCTTTATATGTTGCTTCACAGTGCTCCTGAATAGCCTTGTACATAGTCTCCCTTTTGTAATGGCTCACCTGGGTGCCTTTAAAAAGAGTCCTGGGCTGCGTCTTAACTTACTGTTGTTTGTTTAAAAACAACCTCACATTTTTTCCACTGATTTGTATTAGGAAAGAACACTGCAATTCCCTTAATTTGAAGGCTATATGTACAGTACATGTGAGAAATCATAGCTGGTGATGGACATAACTAGGAAAAAAATTGCCAGATATATCAAATCTAAGGGCTGGAGATCAACCAAGCACTGAAAGGTTTTAAACTGAAATTATAAACCACTTGAATAATTTCGAAGGACTCCTTTTTCTCTAAAGCAACTTAAAGACAAAGAATGGTGTGGCCTTCTGGGATGGTTGTTCCTATTTTCACTGTCTCATGCGCCTCTGGTTCTGACTGTTTGAGCACAATCTCTGCCTACTCTTCAGGCATGTCTAGTAAAGATGCACAAAATTGATCTGTCTGGGGTTGGTAGTCAACCCCTGTACTCCTATCACAAGGAGTAAGGGAGGTCGATGGGAGAAATGCTCCTGTTGACCTTCCGTAGTAAGGATAGTCAGGTAAGTTGATTTCTGATACATTGATTCTAGCTATGCAATTGCTGTAGCTAGAGTTGCATATCTGAAATCGACTTTCAGGTCTAGTGTAGACTTGACCTTTCTCTTGTAGAACTTTCCTCAATGGTTCTGGCTTCCCCTAGTTCTGGCAGTTCTTCCCTCAGACAACCAGTGCTCTCACACATAGAATCATAGAATGAGAGGACTGGAAGGGACCTCGAGAGGTCATCGAGTCCAGCCCCCTGCCCTCATGGCAGGGCCAAGTACTGTCTATACCATCCCTGATGGACATTTATCTAACCTGTTCTTAAATATCTCCAAGGATGAAGACTCTACAACCTCCCTATGCAATTTATTTCAGTGTTTGACCACCCTGACAGCTAGGAACTTTTTCCTAATGTCCAACCTAAACCTCCCTTGGTGCAGTTTAAGCCCATTGCTTCTTGCTCTATCCTCAGAGGCCAAGAACAAGTTCTCTCCCTCCTCCTTATGACACCCTTTTAGATATCTGAAAACTGCTATCTTGTCCGCCCTCAATCTTCTCTTTTCCAAACTAAACAAGCCCAATTCTTTCAGCCTTCCTTCATAGGTCATGTTCTCTAGACCTTTGATCATTCTTGTTACTCTTTTCTGGACCCTCTCGAATTTCTCCACATCTTTCTTGAAATGTGGTGCCCAGAACTGGAACTCCAACTGAGGCCTAATAAGTGCAGAGTAGAGCGGAAGAATGACTTCTCGTGTCTTGTTCACAACACACCTGTTAATGCATCCCAGAATCATGTTTGCTTTTTTTGCAACAGAATCACACTGTTGACTCATATTTAGCTTGTGGTCCACTATAACCCCTCGATCCCTTTCTGCCATATTCCTTCCTGTCACTAACACTCTCATCTGCATCACAGTATCACCCCTTGCTTCCTATTTGTTGCCTGCTCACTGATACCCTGACCCATTGGTAGTGCCTTACTTCAGACACAACATAATTATGAGGAAAATTCACTATAAAATCAGTTGATACCAGTTGGGCAGAAAGGAACTATGGAAATTGGCCAGAAAAGATGGAAGAAAGTGTTGTTGTCAGGGGAGACTGGTGCCAGCAGCTCTGTGGGATGTAGCAATTTCAATGTGAACCTTTTATCTATGATTCCTTAATGTCTCGAGCAAAGATCAGAAGCTGCAGGGAGGGTAATATGATTAGGTTACAGGAACAGAGCATATTGAAAGACCCTTATTGTTTAAGTGTCTACTGACAGCTGATCTTGTGGCATTGGCTTTGGCTTCACACAAGATAATTCATCTTCCCTGCTAGCTGTAGGAAAGTAACCACAGAGCCCGTGACAATATCAGGCTGGTAAGTGGTACGTATAAAGCATTTCTGAAGAACGACAATTTCCTCCTTAGCCACTATTATTTTGAATTAACTGAATGATGAGGTAAGCCCTTTGTTATCACAGCTGCCTGTCATCATGAGGATTAAAGAGATTCTCAGCCTCCTTTTTAAAAAGGAAGTGTTACTTTTCCTTGTAAAAGAGCCTTGATTATGTAAAGTGATATCTAGGGTTCAAAGAAATAAGCACCTGCTCTTCAGCTCTTCCATAGGAGGATAATAGAATTTAAGGATTCACCACCACCCATTTATTATGGTGACACTTCCCCAAATCATTGAACTGAGTTCTCTGCACAGCAGTGAGGAGTAGATAGGAATTGGTTATATTTCATTTGGGCAGCCAAACATGGTGTCACCAGTCTATGCCAGAATGCTCATTGAGACAGTTGTGATAAGCTGGGTGCAATCACTGTTATTAAGGCCATGTCAGCTGCTGCACAAGGAACTTCCCTGATGCTCATATACCAGTTCTGGTAGGAGTATACAGAAAATGTTGGAAGTCCAAAGTCCAGCATCCCCAGCAGTTCACCAGAAGAAATAAAAAGAAAACAGGGCTTAGTTGCCCTGCAGCCAGCCTTTCATCGTGACAAAGCCTGACTGCCCTGCCAAATCAGCCAGGAATGTGAATAGACAGTGATGGGAGGAGCCTGGATCCCTGTGTCCTTTTCAGCCATACACCACTAAAAGAGAGCCCTTGGGTGCGTCTACACTAGGAACTAACTTTGAAAGTAACTTTGCAGTTGGACACTACATAGAAGTAGCCAGCAGAGGGTCTACACACATTTTCCCTTCCTTCGAAGTTAAGTTCAAAGTAGGGAGCCCAACTTCAAAGTCATTACTCCATTCCCAGCAATGGAGTAGTGCCCTACTTTAAAGTTTAACTTCGAAGTAGGGTGTGTGTAGATGCTCAGCTTCGAAGTTATTTTTATCATGTGGACACAGCCCTTTAGTCTCACATGCTCCCATACCAGTTAGAGAAGACTACCAGTAGATAGAAGGATATCTGCCAGTCTCAAAAAATAAAGGAACTCACAAGACTGAGGCAGTTTTCTTGGTAAATGTACAAGTCCTGGATTGAAGTAGCTTACTAAATGGAAACCACTACAGAATTTAAGCTCAGTAATCAAGTAAACTAGAAACAATGTGAAGATCTGAAAGAATTTTTTAACCATATTGTGAACATATTAGTTATGTCTGGTACAGACTGACATTGATTTTCGTAGACAAGTGTGCTCATTCATTGTGCCCAAGCCAGTGTGTCCTCATCAGAGTATATTAAAATAAAGTCAAATTGCTCCTTTATATATAAACCATATGTTTTCGTAACACTTGATATCATCTACAGCTTCTAATTTAAACCTGACTGACAATATTCAGCTGTCCTCTACTGTCTACTTCTCTGGAAATGACATTACTAGTGCAATAGTTAGTATAAATAGTCTATTCTTATGCTGAAATGCTATTAAGAACTGTTGACTTACCTTACTATTGGAGATGGGCTTGAAGTAAACCCGAGATCCAAACACTCACAAAATGCATGTGCATGTGTGTGTGTATGAAATTATATGGTTGTGGGGAAGTTGTTTTTCAGAGTGTGACACTCAGGTCAGATCTAGATGGAATTTTCAAAAAAGCAACAGTAAGTCACTAGTCGCACTACAAAACGTTATGGCTTGTTTCTGACTTATTTCAATGCTTTTGAAAACCCCATTCTTAAGGTCTACCTCCTCTTGTATCACTGCAGTGGTTCAAACCAAAACCTTGGAACTGAACACTACTGGCAATTCAAAAATCTAGAAACAAATCCCAATTAGCAACTTGAATTCATCTCTCTCTTTTGGTCAGAGTACAGAGATGCTAGATTAAAACTTAATTTTAAAATTGCTGCTACAGAAGCTGACTTTTTGCTCATTTCTGTATATAAGTGCTTGAGTAAACTAATTGCCTAAATGCATTTTTACCTTGTCTTATGACTACATGCAATGCATTTTTCTGTTAATATTTTTCATGTGAATGTAATGTTAGTGGAAGGTGCTGGGTCGGTGACCCAGGAAACTGGAAACCTCTCTTCATACCCATAGCTTTCTCACTTCCCTGACAACATGGCTCATTCCTTATTAGGGAGTGATCATTTTGGGGGACAGAGAGTGTAACCCACTCTTCACATCTATCCAGTCTTTGTGCTCTCTGTTGATACTTCCAACAGGAGTGTCAGTCAGTTTTTCCTGAAAGCTGAGTGCTCGGGCAGCCACCCAGGAGGGAGTCAAATACTGCCCAGCTGATTAGCAGAGCATGCACAGCACCCACAGCCAGCAGCATGTGTTTCTGTCTGTGTTTCCACATATGCCTCGGTGCACATAAACAACATTTATTCTGCCCACAGATAGAAAAAAATTAGAGGGAGCACTGGTGTCAGTTAATTCTAGTTCTGATATCCTGGCTGTATTGGTGATGCAGACCTCTATATTTTAGAAGCTGGACCATTCATTTCACGTGGGGCTTGTCTACACTACCACCTTCCTTCGAAAGAAGGATGGTAATTAGGGTTTTGGGAGTTTACTAATGAAGTGCTGCTAGACGCGTGCCGGTACTTTGAAGTTGCCACGCAGGTTGCAGGGGGAGTCGGGGGGAGAGAGATTTGCTGAATGAAGTGCTGCCTATGTTCAGCAGCACTTCATTAGTAAACTCCCAACACCCTAATTACCATCCTTCTGTTGAAGGAAGGTGGTAGTGTAGACAAGCCCGTAGACCACTCAACAGCTGGTCATGACTTCCAGTAATTAATAATCTAAGCCACAGCTGGACTGGTGCTTAAATGGAGAAAGGCATTGTATCTTATTACTAGAATCCCCATGCACTATCCATACCCACTTGAGTTAAAAATATAAAACAGATATAAGTCTCCTCATCAGTGGAAGTTTGTTTTTTAGCATGATTATAATATACAAGTGTCATCCTATTCAGAGAATGGCTTTTTATTTTTTTACTGGAGAATACTATAGAGTCCCAGTCTTGCACTGACTAGATTTATTTGGCACTTTTTATCTGTCTAGATAGCCAGCTACCTGCCCCTGAAAAAAGTGGGATATCCCACAACCCTTATCTTTGGTAACAGTAGATTGTTTTCCTGTGTAAATATCTTTTATGATTCAGAGCTTATTGAGGAATTTATGTAACTAAGGTATTTAAAACTATCATGATATTATATGAGGAAGGATGGAAGGAAGGAAGACGATCAGTTGAGATTGTAATTGAAATGCATGGAAAAGAGTACCAGCAAGAAAATACATTGTCAGTGTATCCATGTAAATGAATAAAAGTCAAGCAGGTAAAGAAGGAAGGAGCAAGTTTAATGGTAGAGGAAAAATACAGCAGATTGACAGTGGAAAATGAGTGGAAATAAGGAGATCACAAGAGGATTGAAATATTGGTACCATATGTTCTTGGGCAAGTCATGTTTGCAATATACCTCTCTGTTTGTTTATTTTTCCATGAAGAACCAATTTTTTTTCTGCAGTTTCCGGCAGTTATCCTTGATTCGTCATGTAAGCTGATTCACCCAGGCTGTGGTCCCTGATTATTCTGCATCAGGATCATTATCCAAAACCCACTGAAGCCACTGGAACTCCTACCAATGACAGCAGTGGTCTTTGAATCCAACCCCTGGTGACCTGCACTGTCAGGGAACATTTGTTTTTTATATGTACAATAGAAGTTTGTTTTCAAACTAAATAGCTGTTAATTTGATATTATGGGGATAAATTTTAGAGGTTTTGCTCACTGATGAGCACTCGCTCATGCAAGTAGTCCCACATTGAAACCAAGCAGACATTCTTAACTCCATAATTGCTCCATAGTCTGGCCCACAGCTGGCTGGCTGGTGGCTTAAACAAATATATCTACACTAGACTCTACCACCGTTACCTACTGTTAGACCATAATTATTCCATTCTGATACCCTTCCTCGTGATGAGTAGCACTTTGCTTCAGAAGTGATCCCACTGATTTCAATGGAACCATGTAAGGAGTAAGATGCTGGTCAGTGTGAGGAAGTGTATCAGAAGCTATCCCTTTGACTTCAACTGGCCTCTTTGACCTGGAGTAGGGTATAACTCAGCATGATGATAAATGGCAGAATCTGGCCCTCTCTGAGTAAATAGAATTTTACATGGTAGCAGTGCCTTGATCCTCCTGGTCCACAGTACATGAAGTAAGGGGTGAAAGTCCAAGAACAGAGTAAAAAGAATAACAGTTGAAAAAGCACCATACAGCCCAAAATGCAAAGAGGAGACTGTCTGTGAGATACCAGCAAAAAAGTGAGGTAATCTTTATGCTGTATGCTGATTTATAAGGTATGTTCTAGGCTGGTTGCAAAAATCAGTACTGTTATTATGTATCCCTTCAATTCTTAGTCGCTATACTTTCATGAGAAATTACAGCATCCTATCCCAACTGCACAACCCAGCTCATCCATCTTAACTGCTCTACAGTTCTAATTTACTGGCTTGTATAATGTATCATTGGCTAGACTCGAGGCAAATGGTTATTAAAACTATGCCTGCACTGGGGTGTAAAATGCAGTTTTAAATTTCCTAAAAATGGAAAAACCCTTAACACCTTTTTCAGCCACTTTCCAATTTCCTCTAAATCAGTCTTTTTTCAAACCATTGCAACATTCCTTATGACACATTCTCTGTGAAATCAGAGAAGCAGCTCGTGACTTTGGATCAGAGTTGATCCACATAACATACATACTAAGGCCCTGATCCTGCAATCGGAAACCTGTGGAAGTATCCTTGTGCCAATGCGCAATCTTCCACTGAAGCCAAGGGGGCTCTGTGTGGCTATCCGTAAAGATCCTATTGGAGGTCAGGGCCTAAAACTGTATCTATTTTGTATGCTACATTCATAATAGATATTATTATAAGGCACTTTTAAAAATAAATCTAAACTCAATAAATCTTATTTAATTTTACTCAAAACCTTGAGTAACCAGAGCACAGTTCAGAAAAATAATATGAAGGCTAATTGCTTGAAATACAGGGGACACTGCTTACAGTCACATTTGTTTTTGTCTTAAAGCTTAAAACCTAGCATCCTGCTTACTTAATAGAATAGTATGTGTCCACTTCATGTTATATGTATAAAGTGTGTGATAATGTTCATAAGTGTATTATCTTAATGTGATATCCATTTTGAGACATTTAAAAATTTTGAATAGCTTGGACTCAGATTTGAGGGGATACATGTGAAGTTATTAAGTAAGCTAAGGACTGCTATAGGCACTTTTGGTGTGCCAGATCACCACTGCAAACAATTAATTGCATGCAAAGTGGATGCTGCATCACAACTACAAGATTTACTCTTCAATGATTGATGGTTTCCACACCTGGGCTGTGACACCAACTTTCTTTGCCGAAAACTTTGGCCTCGGAGCAGTAAAGAAAGAGGATGTGATTGATTCTTGCTTAGAAAATGAAGGGTAACCACTAGGCTCATAGGATTCATTTACTGGGGTGGATGCGTTTGACAGGAACGATGGTTGTGAACTGTAGGCTGGTACGGAGTACACTGAAGATGCTTGGACGTTGGCAGAAGAACCAGCACTGAGTGGTCTTGAAGGTAGAGCATGTTTTGAGGCAGTCACTGAGTCGAACTTTGTGGACTGCTTAGTAGTTGGGCCTTCCTTAGTAGCAGAAGGAGGTTGAAAAGTAAATAAAGATGCATTAAGCTGATATGGTTGATGCTTCATGACATCTAAAGAACTGAGAACTTTCTTAGGTTTTCTTTTGGTATTTTTAGTAACTGCAGGTGATTTAGATTGAGGTTTGGTAGCAGCAGGTGGGTAAGAGGGGGACTGGATGGGATTGTAAGCAACAGGTGGAGGTGCTCGAACATTAGATGAATACTTCCAAGAAGCTGGTAAAGAAGGAGTTGGAGATGAGGCCCGTGGCATGTGGGCCTGCACAGTTTCCGAGTCTACCACATACTTCTCCATTCGAGATTGCCTTTTGGCAAATAGCTGTGCTCCTTTTCCACTAAAAGCTGGTGGCATCTCAAAGGCTGGCCCTATTCCTCCAGCAAATGCAACATTTCCTATTGGTGTAGTAGGTGTTATTTTGGGCGTATAATTTTGATTTGATACTGTTGCTTGAGGCCCTTTAAAAGGACCTGTTATCTTAAGAGTACTTGGCGGTGGGGGAGGATGATGAGCAGGCTGTGTTTGCTTGATTGGATCAGGAACTGCAGCTTGGGGTGAGTTTGGAGTTGGGAAGACAGGAGGCTGGGTAGAAGCCACAGCCGGCGGTGACCAGACTGGTGAAATGGGAGTGGCAGCAGTAGGAGAGACTTTGACTGAGGGCTTTGGAGCAACAGGTGGAGGGGTCTTTTGTTTTGATGCTTGGATCTGCATGAAATTACAAGCCTCTGCTCCTAAACTAAGGTAGTCTTCCTCGGGTCCCGATTCAAAGCCAGCTCCAGTACTTCGTTTGCCTTCTGTATTCTGTACAAGGGATAATAGGGCAGGGTTAGGACTCACTTTTGGAGGTTCCTTGAAAGTAAACATAGGCTTTGCAGTGCTTCTTTTCTTTGCCTCTTGTAGTATGCCAGTTCTTTTGGCCGGCACTGCAATCCTTTCATCTCTGGAGGCTATGTGCTCTGTTGACTCTGTTGGTGACCAAATAGCTGGCTGAGCTCTACTGGCCACTGGACTTGATCCTGCTCCATAAAAGACTTGAGGCAGTGGGCTACCTGTGGAATAGGATGGTGGTGCTGGTAAATCCGAGAGAGGGCTAGTCACATTTCTTGTTGGTGAAAATGGTGCTGCTGCTCGGTTCTGTACACCAGGAAAAGGTTTAGCTGTTCGGTTTAAAGATGTTGATTTATGGGCATCGTAAGACTCTGGTGCTCCCCCAATGCCATTTTGTTGAACCATTTTGCTATGACTGTGGCTCACCTCTATGTAGCTTTTGCTCATGCAGCTCTGCATTCTTGGTGGTTCTTCCTCTCTTGCCTGATAAGACGAGGAGCTCACTTGTTTGAAGCTCTCTTTTGGGGTGGTTCCCCTTTGTTGTTCCGCATGCATTCCATGCAACTTCATCTCTTCTTGTTCAGCTGTTATCTCATCCATTCTCTGCCGCCGCTTGGCAAACATGAGGGCCCCCTTGCCCTTGGTTTCTGGCAGCATCTGCATCTCGTCTCCACCTTTTATTTTATTTTCCACCTCAAGCAGACCAGTATCCCAGTCAAATGTCACAATCTGGCCTTCGTTGTCAATGTCAGAGAAGAAATCTTCATCTATTTCTGACTCACTTGTTCCAAGTAAAGTGACCTCAAAAGTGTTTTCTTTGTCACCTTCTTCTCCTTCCCCTTCTTCACCCTCGTCTTCGTCACGTTCTAATTCCCCGGTGCCGTAGCTGACTAATGTGTATTTCCTTGCTCTTTGGCGTCGCTTCTTGAACATCAACACCCCTTTGGAATTGGGATTGGGAGCTGCTGTCAGCAGCAGGGCAATGCTTTTACATTTAGATTTGGCTTCTTTCACTTGCTTCTCTGACAGACTCTCATTCCGCCTGAGTCCTGTGGGAAGGATCAAAGGACATAGTTAAAGAAACACTCCACGGAAATATGTGACATTGTCAGGCTATAGTGCATCTGGAATACACCTTCTTAAATGTGCTGCCCTCCAGCACATAATCTTTCTTTTCTTTAATAATAGACTTAGTTTGTGTCCATAGTCCACAAGTCTTTCTACATGTGTTTGAAATATAATATAAATATGAATCTATAGAGAAGACATTAAAATTAATCTTTTCCTGCAGTAACTGCTGTGGAACAAATTCCATAGCAATCATTCTTTTTTGTGAGACATGTCTCAAAACATAAAGCCAACACAGCTGCCTATAGAAATTTCCTACTTCAACTTACAAGAACTTTTGTTCATCACATATCTATTTCTGTCATTACACGATCACTATAGTTTATTATACATATAAAATCTCTGATGTGTTATATATAATATGTTTATATATTATATTACAAATTCACATAGAAATACTTATAAACTATAGATTTGAATTCTGTTCTTCTGCCACTGAAGCCAGTGGTAATTTGACCATTGTGTTCAATCCAAACAGGTTTAAGCTCTTTTAAAGGAAAAAGAGCTTTTTAAAAATTTCAAAATAACAAATAATAATAATGACTGGAAGTAAATTTATAATAAAAATGTATTTAAAATAGATGAATAAGGTTAGTTGTGTAGGATGTAACATTTCCAGAATAGTTCTTCAAAACCTGTAGCAAAAATAGCAACTTCCTACAATAAAAACTGTCCTGCAACTTATTTGAGAAGGCATAAATAACTCTTAAACAGTATTCAGTAATATATTACAATGCCATGTATCTGTTAATGCATAAATTAATGCTCTTTATAATTTACGGGACTGCAGTTGGCCTCACTACACTCTCTTCTTATTTTTTAAATGAGTGTGCAATCCTACTCTTTTCTAAATTAATGGTCAAATTCCAATTAACTCAAAGGGAGAACGATGGATTGCTGGTGTACTATTCAGGGCAGTAGAAGAGTAACTTTTCTTTTCTTTTCTTTTCTTTTCTTTTTTTTACATCTAAAATTGCTATTAATGTACAGATAATGTCATTTAATAAATTATGTACAGCATTTTATAACTAATGATCATTTCAGTCACATGGGGGGGGGGCACATGGAACCTGATCCTTCTCTTGTTGAAGACCAATGAAGTTTTGGCATTATATCAGGTGAAAGCATGACCAGAGCCATGGTTTTCACAAAAAGCTATGAAAGACAATAGAACGTGGGTCCAATCTGGCAAAACTTTAACAAAACTAAATACTGAAATCCTCTGCTTGATTATTAATTAGGCAAAACCCTTGCTTGAGTCACCAGGGGAGTTTGTCAGAGTATGGGCTGTAGAACTAGACCCATTTTCTGGAGATTAGGGAAGTTGCTATAGTAGCTAGATAATACAGACCTGATTCTGCAAATCTACCTCACAAATAATCCTTAATCATGCATGAAGTATTGTTGGGCTGCAAATGAGTCTGCTCTTATCAGCTTGAACCACATTTATGGGAAAGGATTTGCAGCTCTGATTTTGTGGCAAGGAATAAATTAAAATGTTGTCTTAGCAAATAATTTTACAGCTTGTTTACATTTGGTTTAATCAATTGTTTCAAAAGAAAATTTTAATGAAGAAAATTGTGCTCTTGATTAAAATTAATTGAATTGCTATTTGCAGGGAAATATCTTCGTTAAAGAGAGCAAAACTTCACAGTACTTTACCTGTTCTAGTTTAAAGTCTTAGAACCACACAGTGGTGTCTTGCTTCATAAAACAAACATGTTTTATTGGATTCACACTTGCTACTTCAAGCAAATATCTTATGAGGCTATGTAAGTTCATGGCATTCAAAGGCTTAAAAAATATCTTAAAATAGTTTTATCATTTGATCAATATCTACCTGTGTATAACTTATGTTTAGCCTACAGTTGATTTAAGGTGTAAAATCCTGCCAATTGCTGCAAAATAATTTGGATATTATATGGAAGGGCAAAGTTTCTGTCCTAAACAGAACAAGTTTAACATAACTACATTTTGTTGCATATGACAGGTCATTCTGTATTAAATAGGAGTTGCTTCACACATCCCCTATCTCATTAGACAGCCAGAGCATTACAGAGCTAACATTCTCCTACAGTTGCTGCTAGCTCCACTATCAAAATGTAATGCGTGTGCACTCTTCTTTTATATTGCATTTAATATGCCATAAATATGTGGATTACGTACAGACACTTACAGCGTAAGTAATGGCTTAACCCACATGCCAATAAGGAAGCAAATAGTTATCATTCTAAAAATATGCTTACAGAGGAATAGCAATGGGTTAGCAGACTTATTCCAACACTGCATATAAAATAGCTCGTTGCTGCAGTATAGCATTGCACACATTCAAACACCTTTACCATACTGTGATTAAATCCTTGAACAAAATGCTTGACATTGTTGGAAAAGAACAAACAAGCATTAAAAATTACCCAAATAAATAAATAACTGTGCATAGATGTCACTCTTTAAAACAGCATTGGATTCAATCACATTTTCAGTTGGTTTTCAGTTAAACTCCTTAGATTTTGAGCCTGGCCTCTGGGTATGGAAGGCAGAAGAAATAGTAAGTTCACTTTACGTTCTAGAGAAGACTTACAAAACTCAAAGGATCATATAACTAGCCAGTAATACACATGCTGGTGTCTGTCAAGCTGACTTTTGCAGGCATCATCAAGCTTTCCTATGAGCCCCCTTTATTCGTATCTACTTTTAACAGCAGTGACATAGCTTTGATTTTTAAAGTTGCAGTTGAACACAGTTTTTGCTATAAATGGAGAAATCCAGAACACCTAATCATGTTCAAGAGATGACCTTGCTTATTTGTTTAACATTTTACAAAATCATCCTTGTAATGTACTTTAGAAGCCTAGCACAATTTACCTGTCTGGAAATTCAACTACTTTTAGTTGTACAAAGTGAGATATCACCTCTACAAGTAAGTAGCCTTTAAAATAAAATAAAGTAGTCTACTACAGCAATGTCATACAGCACTCTTAAAGCATGGTTAAATATGGGCTGATATCTTTGCAACTTTTTTGTTTTAAAAAAGACACATGAAGTTTGAGTCGATATATCAAGTTTAAAAAAGAGCTGGGGGGAAGTTAGAATGCTTGAGAAGAATCTCTTTAAACTATTTACTAATGTAGGCATGGTTCTGAAAAGCTGTTTCAAGTTACAAAATTTATTTTCGAGTCAATGCAAATGATTTAGCTGTGACATACTTACTTGCGTGCCTTGCCCTGTGCTTGTGAGGTCTGCTGTGGTCTCTTTCGGAGTGCTGGTCGTCTTCTCCCTGCTCTGTGCCTTCTGATGAGATTCCAAAGGAAACTACAGAAGGAGGTGCTTCTGACTGCCCTCCTTCCTCTTGAGAATCAACACACCCCTTTTCAGCCAGAGACCTGGATACTTCCTTCTCCCTGTCAGAGCAGTCTAGGATCACTTGCACTCTCGGGAGAGATGGATCGCCGACCTCTGCTCCTTGGATCACTTTGACCTCTTTGCCACTAGTGATTTCGAAAGTTTTACTTGACCACTGAACAGTGGCTTCTTTTTCACCCAGTGCAACTGCATTTACCAGGCTAGTCCCATCTTCTTGTATGGTGGGTCCAATTGCGGAAGGGCTACATTTTTCAGCTCCCAGGAGACTAATGGCAGGAACACTGGTGCCCTTGTGGCTGTCAGAGAGAGACAACTGCAGCTCAACCACAGTGCCTGGCCTTCTTTCTGTTGTCCTCTGTTTGAAAGCAGCCTCATCTGTCACAAGTACTCTAGAAGTTTCTATCACTTTAGGAGTAATTTTGTGGCACTGCATTGTCTCCTTTTCTTGTTTTGTTGCAGAACTACCTAAATCACTTTCTTCTGCTCCTTGGGAACCTTCATTTTGTATCTCTGCAATGTAGAATTCCTTCTGTGGCTTTTGTGTGGCTGCTCTGATTTGCAGGGTAGTACTTTCCCTATACTCCTCATTCTTTATGTTATCGTGTTTTCTGTTTTCAGTTTCCGGACTCAAGCTTTCGTTTAGTCCATTGGATGATCTGCACATATATACACATACACACACAAAAATAATAATTCAAGAAGATAAGCTGTTGCAAGTACAACTGCAAAAGAGATCTTCTTGTTTAAATGGAAGCACATATTGCTTCTCCCCCTAAGCTTTACCTGCACTATGTGTTAGAAGGTACAGTTAGGTAACAGAATTTCCCAAACATTTTAATTACAAAGGTTTTTGAACCTCCCCTAACATCCTGCAGTAGCACTAAGGCATAAGCGCAACTATATTACCGCAGTAAATTTTTGTTCTATGATTCTGGTATAGTTATTCTTGAATCCTTGATCGATGCCATTCCTAAACCATGTACACAACTTTACAAAAAACATGTAATGTTTCCAGACAAATCTTGAATCATCTCAAACTCCTAGGATTTATACTCCCTATTTTATGTTTGAACATAAAACAATGGCTTGCACTAAAAAGATAGCTTTTAATTCATTTTAGCTCAAAAATTTTTATTGTTTGTGTTCTGCCAGTGCCCAAAATGTGTTCAATGTTATCCTCTCACACAGGTCCCTGTCCCAAAGAATTTACTATCCAAGAAGATAAGTAGTGTATATAGGGCAGGACGAAAACAATAAGTAGTTAAAATACTTGTTTAAAAGGGAATTCCTTTTTTAAGCATCATCCCAGTGTGTCATTGAACGGTTATATTTTAGGGGCACAATTCCTGTGACATATGCCTTTCCCTCTGAAGTGCTCATGCCTTTAACTCCCACTGAAATCAGAGCAAGCCGGTGGTGCTCAGTACATCACTGGATCAGTCTATATATTTTTTCAGTTATTTTATAATTACTGAATCTGTTACTTCAGCTCCTCTAACCCCACATATCAGACTGTCTCTTTATTTTTCTATTTATTCCTCTTGTCCTCTGTTTTATAGATTTCTTGAAAGGTATTTTAAACTTTACTGTAATTTCCAGTTCCCTTTACAGTGTTGTTTGCCTCAGGGGCATAATGTTAATTTCAGCAGAAACTATTTCAGTTCTGTCTGACACAGTGACATGTTCATTTTTCATTTGGCTGTAATGTAGTACATCTTTCTGATTAATTAATAGATGCATTAGGTGCTCGCAGTAAGCTACAAATCATCAAGTATTATAGAAGGAGTTTGAAATCAAAAGCAGGTTCCTGGTATTCTAAAACTATTGGATCATGCTGCAAATACAGACCAGAAACAGCAACGGAAAATGACGAGGTAAATCTGTCACTGCAATGAAGATGCCTCAGTATAACTCATATTTATAGCCTCTTGGCATACTGATTGCATCAAGCGGGATTTGCCTCAAATAGGAAACAATGTATAACATCTATTGCACCACATATGGGACTGCTGAAGGGTCAGACAGATTTTCATTTAGGCATCTGTGTATCTCTGTCTCCATTCCATCATATTCTGCTATTTGGACAATCAGTTGTTTGGCTGCTGACTGCAGAAAAATACTGTATGAATCCATAAACATTTCCTTGTAGGATATAAGACTGGGTGTGGGCCAGCTAACTTTTAGCCTTTATTGGTAGCTCAGTGGCTGTGTGTCTGTATGAGAGAGAGAGAGAGAGATTTCCACCTTAAAAGGCCCTCACTACTTGTTGATATACTGTTTATAGACCTTGCTGTATGTCTGTGTGTCCAGTGGCAGAGTACCGTACCTGGTCTCTCTCTTTTTTTTTTTGGTTATATTTTTCATTCTATTTTGTTTGATCCATTTTTTTGGACTGCTGAATTCACTGGAGGAATTGCAAAACATCTGCGAACCCATACACTGATGGTATAATTGCAGTAAGGGAGGCAGAGCTGCGTGAAGGGGATGCAATAGGATTTGGTCCAAAATCGTGTTTACAGACTGAATATCTCAGTTCAGTTTGTTATGCACTGAGCATGAACCGTTCTTTTTACTTTCATGGAAATATTCCATGCCTCTCTCCACCCCACCCTCTGCCAAATCTCCAGTGCCTCACACTCTCAGCATCCACTGGGAGCCAGATGCTCATCCGTGAGTGCCCTAGTGGAGGCTAATATCTCTGTTCCCACTCCTGCTGCTTCCATGGTACCTCCTTCTAGAGGCTTTCTGGAAAGTCAGTCAAACATTCTCTCTCTATGATCTCTTTAGGGCAGTTGCCAACCAGGGCCATAGGCATGGGATATAGGGCTGCGGGAGTACTGCCTCACCCCCCACTTTTAATGCAGGTCCCACCTCTGTTCAGGATTCTAATTCTGCCTTCCCAGCGCCCAGAGCTCCTGCACCCTGCAGTCCCTGCTTCAGGACTTATGCCTGGGGCTCCGTTCCTGGTTTGCAAGCAGGGCCCTGACTACCTCCATCCCTGTGCCTGGGGCTTTGCTTGTGAGGTCCTGGCTACCACCAGCCCCATGCCCAGGACTGTTCACAGCTCCGCACCACACATGGGGGTCTCAGCTGCCAGTGACCCTGTTCTGGGAGCTTTGCTCCTGGCTGCACACATGGGATATCAGCCTTGGCCCCAGCTCTGCAGAGTTGGAGGGCCATGGACAGGACTGAGAGTGTGAGGACCACTGTCTTTCAGCAACCACATGTAAAAAGTGTTCCAGTGCCACTGAGCAGGGCCTTTCCCTCTCCACATGCAGTCAATATGAAGGATTTTGGGGAAAGCACCAGGAGGTAGCCTGGCCCCTGTGCAGAGGGCAGCAAGACACCTTCCTCTAAGCAGCAAAGATCCAGGAGCATTTCAAGACTTAGGGTGGGACTTTTAAAAGCTCTAAGCATTAGACTAACTCTGCTTACATAGAATCAATGGTAAAACCCATCTCTACTTCAGCAGAAGCGGAATTAGGCTAGTACTGAATGTTTTGGAAATCCCCCTTTGATTGTAGCAGCCAAAAAACAGTCAAAGCCTCCTAGCAAGTGCACAAGTACTCACCTCTGCAAAAATGAAGTTAATGGTGCTGGGATGCAAAGATCATCCAAGGAATATACCACAGTCCTTTACAGCCTAACCTGACTATACCTATCACCTCTCCTTTGCAACTGAAAATTTGACTCCTGCCTTCACTCAGCCCATGAGGCCGCCCTCCTTTGCCCATTTGTGAAATTGTTAAACAAGCAGCATTGTGCTTTCTCCCACCCTGCTTGAGAGGAACTCCTTATAAGCATCCCCAAAGCTGCCTCATTTATCCACCTTCAAATTCCACCTCAAAACTCTGCCATGAGGCCTACAAATAATTTGAGCAGTTAGGTCATTGATGCACTGATACCACACTGCTTTTCAGGCTGCCCAGTATTGTCTCATTGTTTCCTTGTATTGCTCTGTCTGTATCATTTTGTTCTCTCTTGTCTTATACTTGGAGGCTATGTCTAGATTACAGGGATTTGTCAACAGAAGATTTTATCAGAAAATATCTTGCAACAAAACTTCTGTCAACAGATCACAGTCAAACGGCCAAGCGGATCGCAAGAGCGATACACTCCGTCAACAGAGAGCAGCTGGGAAGTCCAGTACTGGCAAAACAGCCAAACTGGAAGCACAGCAGACAGGACTGCCTGGTGTCTTGGAAACCCTGTCTGTCAACAGAGGGCTTCCCGGAAAGTCCAGACTGGCTTTATGTGGACAGAGGCACTAATCCTCATGGGAAGTGGGGTACATGTGTGGACAAAAGCGAGCCTTGGGTATGTGGATGCTCCACAGGTTTTGTTGCAAAACAGCCGTTTTGCTGACAAAACCCTCTAGTGTAGACATAGCTGGACTGTAAGGTCTCTAGTGAAGGGATCATCTTTTTATTTTGTGTTTGTACTGCACCTTGTATAAATAGGGTCCCGATTCATGACTTGGGCTCCTAGCAGCTATGGTAAGTAGTTCAAATAATAATTAAATAGGCACCATTCTGATATTAAAATGTACACTCTTCTTTTAATGCTTGATTAAGAGTTGTCTGCAGCAGATGAAGAGTTTGCTTCTCCATTGCTCTGTGATGATGCTAGGTCGCATCACTCAGAAGAATCTTGAGGGCTCAGTTAGCCAGCACCTCCAAAGATTCCCAGAAAGGAACCACAGAGGAGGTGGCAGCAGGCTAGGAATTACAGAGGAAGTGTGGGATGGGGGAAGAGGAGTTCTCCTTTCTTTCTCCTACCCATGAAGATACCAACTGTGAACAGTATAAGACGGGAGATGTCTAAATGGATGAGAGGCTGGGAACAGGAAGTTCAGAGATTGTGCCAATAGGTGAATTTCTTTTAAGTATTCTGTGCAACTCCTAAAGGAAGGTCTCTGTTGCTGGAAAACTCTTAGCTCCTCATGATCCTTGGCAGGCTGGAGTGTCATTCCACTAAAGAGTGTAATGCTCCAAAATTATTTTTTGGTTTTGATTTTCAGTCCATCTTATGCATTCAGACAGGACAAACAAAGTGGCAGAGAAGTTTTTCTATTGACTTCAGTGGGGCCCCAGTGGGGCCCTTCATGCATTTTAAATATCAATTACCAGCAGCAGCTGTGAGTGGAAGTATGAAAAGTTATTTATGCAGCTGCAAAGTGTGTAGGAAGTCAGCGATTGAGCTTATTTCCAAAAGTCTAGCTTTACCAGTTATCATCATACAGTAAAAGAATAACAGTGCTGATATCACATGGGGAGCTCTCAAATGAAGAATTAGATTTTTATCTGTAAGGCTGGATCTACACTTGCCCCCAGCTTCGAAGGGGGCATGTTAATCAGGGAGATGGGAGATTACTAATGAAGTGCTGCGGTGAATATGCAGCACTTCATTAGGCTAATCCTCCCACACAGCAACTTCGAAGTGTCAGCAAGTGTGTAGTCATGGGCACTTAGAAGTGCCCGTGCTACTTCAAAGAGCCTTTCCGCCTCAAAAAAGGTTTAAAATAAATATGTATATTATCTATAAACATTAAAAGTAATAAAAATCAAATTCTGCTGTGCCTAATTATATATATTTATCTTAGGAATAAGAGCATCAAGACAGTATGTGAGCTGTCGCCCTCAGCTGTCGCTGTTCCAGTAACTTCATCAAGCTGAGTAAATGAGTCAGCCCACAAAAACAAGTAAACATGAAGCATTTAAAATAAACTCCTATTATGTATGTTTGTAATAAGATTAATACCATTCAATGACTCTTTCCCTCTCAGGGCAGATCACACTTTACCCTTCATGACACACTGGAACTGTTCCACTGCACAACTGTGGGAATCCCCAGAGGAATTCTATCTTACTCATTCAGAAGTCCCTTGCAAGCCACAGGGATGTACATGCTGAAACAGGAACTTGACAGCCTTTCAGAGGGTGCGGCTCTATTGGTGTTCAGGGAGTTGGTCACAGCCATCCTCGCTCTCCTGGTCCCCTTTTGTAGAGTTAATTTTAGACTAGCTGAGAGCAAACGTCAGTGTTAGCTGCCCAGTTGTGTCTGGTCTTTGCACAGGAGGAAGGGTCATCCCCTTTTCTGACCCACATAGAATTGTTACTGTGTACTAGCATATTTACTCAGCTTTGCTCAGGTCCTTAACTCAAAGGTGGTTTTTTTAAATTAAAGGAATATATACATGTTTTATTTAAATAATTGTATTGTTTTAAAAAAGTGTTACTTGTGAAGTTCACTTTTATTTCAGATTTCTTTTGAAAGGGATTACTAAAATTTGGCCATTTATTTATTAAGTAATTTTTTGAACTGGGAATTCCATCAAATGTTTTTTTTCATCCCTATAAATTCTTATCATTTTCTTTAACACAGAAGGCCTCTAGCCAATTTGGTTTCCAATAACATTTCTTTGCTAGTTTTCAAACCTTAAGCATTAGTTTAGCTGTGCCAATACAGAGCACTACTCCAAGTTTCTCCATTTTATCTCTGTTCTGTAAGGTTTATTGAGAACCAATCCTATGCCAGGTTCATCCTGTTTTCTGGCTCATCTTGGTTCAGTCCAGGCCCACCAATGGAGGTGGGGGCAAAGGAGACAGTTGCCTCAGGGCCTGACAATTCAGAGTCCTAGGGCTCCTGGCCTCTGCTATTGCACACAGTTCTCAGGGCTGGCAGGAGGGCCCAGAGCCTCAATGAGGGCTTCCCCAGCCCTGCCCCTTCTGCCTGAGCCCCTGCCTCTTCTGGGGGCAGGAATCAGGGCCCCATATACCTTGCCCACAGGCCCATGGAAGCTGTCAGCCAACCTGGTTCAGTCTCTTACAGCATTTGCTCAGTTATGTCAGTTTTGAGGACTGTACTTGCTTTGGTGACTCTGTCTCTTTTCTGGTTTGGTTTTGTGAGATGCATTCCCATTCCAGGCATATCCTGTTTTCCTGGCACAACCAAACCCTTACTTTGCTTTAAGCTATGATGAGAGGAAGCTCTACACTGAATTTGGTGGTGCTAGCTCTTCCCCTTTAGGACGAGTTCTTGATCAAACAGACAAACTCTCTAAAATATATAGCAGACTAGAGAGGTAGCAAGACTGAATGTAAGACTCAGTGTTACATAAAGAATAAATATCTCTATCAGCTTTCTATACACAGAGAAACTGAGTTACAGAGAGGTTATGCAACATACTAAAGATCACAGAGTGAATAAGAAGCAGAAATGGAAGTCATGCATCCTGACTTCGGGTCCCTCTTGTGACTGCCTCTCTGAGGAAATTCTTTCTCATGTCACCTACACGCTGTGCTGTTGTCAGGTATGCAATCTTTGCTCTTCTTACACCTCATTCAAAACGTGTTTCTTGTATCACTCCTGCACGCTCATATTCCTTCCACTCCCTATGCTTAGAATTCCTTCTCTCTCTTACATGCCAGATCATCCTTGTGACATCACTCCTGAAGACACATTACTGTTGCGAAGGGTGTCACTAGTAAACCATAATGCGCAAAACAGAGAGCTGTGCTTTTTAAAGGCTGAGAAAGGGGGGTCCAGCACAGTGGTATGGGAACATTTTTAAGCATGGGGGGTGCTGACACTGCTTTTTAGTTCTGTCCTCCACCGTCCCAGCTAAGGCCAGGAGCAAGGCCCTGGTGTTCAGGCCAGTAGTTGGGACCTGAGGCACAGAGAGGGCAGCCAAGCCCCACTGCACAGAGAGTCAGTAGCCAGGACCTCAGACCCCGAGACATCAGCAGCTGGCACCCCAGGTGCAGAACCAGCAGTAGGTGTCTGCCCCGTCTACTCACCAGCAGCGGTGGAGGGAAGAAGTGGAGCAAGAAGGCTTGGCTGTTTTGCCCTTTTGAGCACACAGATCCAGGAGGAGAGGCAGGGTGGCCGGAGGAACAAAGCAGCGAGACTGTCTTGATCTGCTTCTTCCCCTCACCACTGCTACTGAGTGCAAAGGGGGAGCGGCAGACCTCTGCTTCCGGCACCTGCCTCCGGCCCCACTAGTTCATGGGCCTCCTTAGTTGGGGGAAGTGGAGGGGCAGGGATGGAGCAGAGGCAAAGAACGTGTGGGGAGAGGGCAGGGAAGAGGCAAAGCTTGTGGCAGAATGGCAGCTGGGTCCCTGGGCATAGGCTGGCAGCACATAGAAGGACAGCTGGGATGTTAGGCTGGGAATGTTGGGAGTGCTACAGCACCTCTACACCCATAGCTTCTGTGCCTATGGTCTAATACCTAGGGCACATGCCTGGGATAGAGACCTTAATCACTCTGTGCTTCAGTACTGGGTCTGCACAATGGCAGTAATAGTACTTCCATATCTCACAGAAGTCAACACTCTTGTGAAGCCAAGTCCATTGAAGATTCTGAGGCTCTCGGATGCTATGGGGAGGAGGCCATATAAGTGGCATAGATTGATAAAACTGTGCCGTAAAGTACACTATCCGGAATCAGTGCATCAAGTACACGGACTGTGTCGTCTGAAATCTCCAATGAGAGCTTTCTGGCTGAGAACCGTGTCTTCCTTTACATTTGTATAGTGGTGAGCAAACTGCTGGAGATAAATACATAAATAATAATATACAATATATAAAATATATAATAATATTACTATGTACTGGAAATTCACAGTACTGCAAACTCTTTCATATCCAGCATTCTATCATCCAGACCTCTCAAATAACTGGCATTTTAACCATAAGTCAGTTTTAGCTGTGTTTTCCGTAAGTGTGGTATGGTGAAAGTCAATACAAATAAATACAGCAAATGCAATATAAATTCACAGTGTACACTACTTTTGTTGTTGGTAAATAAAATACTCTGCATACATTTTTATTTGTTTCTTAATATCTAACCTAATCTTTAGTGTTCTGCATTGCTAGGTATATCTCTCTCTTATCCAGAATATTTGAATATCCATCAACCTCCCTGTCCCAGGGCTGCTGGATATGAAAGAGTACAAGCATGCACCCCCACCTTTTACCTGTGAGTTTAGGGAGCAGAATGTAATGCCAGAGCATTCTGAGCATTCCTTTACCTCTTGATAAGCAGCTGGAGCGCATCAGTCAGACCTTCCATGAGAGTGGTAATTTCAGAATAGGTTAAGTCTGCGCAGGGCTTGCCATTGATAGACACCACCTCATCCCCTTCACACAGCCCAGCTTTAGCTGCTTTGCTCTTGCTGCGAACCTGAGATGAGTTAAAATCAAATTAAATTCAGAATTGTGTGTTTATTGTTTATTGAAAACAACAGCAACTCTGTCCTCACATTCTCAGTGGAAGAAATTAGTTCATTAGTATATGCATACTTATAGTACAGTACTATTGAGGAATCTATATCAAGGAGCAAGCCATACTGAGCTAAGCTATTGTACTGACAAATGACAAGGAAGACCAATTCTGCCCCAATGAGCTTTTAGATATCGAGCAGAATGAAAAAGTCAGATGAAACAGGCCAAGAGGTTTGTGTCGATGGCCCGGTAAATAAGGAGCTGACATTCTCTGAGCAGGCTAGGCAAAATTTTCAGAAATCAGGTCCCAAAGAAAGGATCCTCAAGGCCAGGTTTTTCATACTGGCATGCCATTTGACTTGTGTGGGAGCTATGGGTGCCCAGCACCTCAGACAATGGGTTTAACAATTTTATTTAGATGTGTGATTATAGGTAACTTGGGCTACGTCTACACGTGAAGCAACGTCTACACGTCCTCCAGGGCTCGCAACGTCGATGTTCAACTTTGACGTTGCACAGCACCACATCGAAATAGGCGCTGCGAGGGAACGTCTACACGCCAAAGTAGCACACATCGAAATAAGGGTGCCAGGCACAGCTGCAGACAGGGTCACAGGGCGGACTCAACAGCAAGCCGCTCCCGTAAAGGGCCCCTCCCAGACACAGTTGCACTAAACAACACAAGATCCACAGAGCCGACAACTGGTTGCAGACCCTGTGCCTGCAGCATGGATCCCCAGCTGCCGCAGCAGCAGCCAAAAGCCCTGGGCTAAGGGCTGCTGCCCACGGTGACCATAGAGCCCCGCAGGGGCTGGAGAGAGAGCGTCTCTCAACCCCTCAGCTGATGGCCGCCATGGCGGACCCCGCTATTTCGAAGTTGCGGGACACGCAACGACTACACGGTCCCTACTTCGACGTTGAACGTCAAAGTAGGGCGCTATTCCTATCCCCTCATGGGGTTAGCGACTTTGAGGTCTCGCCGCCTAACGTCGACGTTAAATTCGAAATAGCGCCTGACGCGTGTAGCCGTGACGGGCGCTATTTCAAAGTTAGTGCCGCTACTTCGAAGTAGCGTGCACATGTAGACATGGCTACGCTCTGGGAAAACAAAAAAACAACAAAACAAAAACAAAAAAACACGCTGGCTGTGTCTACACGGGCACAAATCTTTGAAATAGCCATATGTAGAAGATTACCAATGAGGTGCTGAATTGAATATTCAGCGCCTCATTAGCATGAGGATGCGTCTGGCCGTGGCTATCAGTGATCAGCCCCTTATCAGTGACCGGAATCAGGGGATTTCGAAAGGTGCAGGGTCCTTTCGAAAAAGACCCCCGTGTAGCCGCACCAAGCTGTGCACTTTCCAAAGCGGGGCTTTCGAAGCACCATGGCCAGAAGCATCCTAATGTTAATGAGGTGCTAAATATTCAATTCAGCACCTCATTGGTAATCTTCAAAATATGGCTATTTCAAAGATTTGTGCCCGTGTAGACACAGCCCCTGTGTCCTTAATTCAGATTGTTATCTTAAGTGCCCTGATTTTTGAAGTGCTAAAGTCAGTGGTTGCCACTGGATGCTCGACACCTTTCATAATCAGGGCATTTATTTAGGTGCCATTGTATGGACTTAGTGGCCTAATTTCTGTACAATCTGACACAACATTGTCTTGCTCTTGAACAACAGTTCAGCTACAGAAATGAGTTTATGGAATGTGCATATTTGTATATGTTAGAAAAGGAGAAACATGAGTTAAACTGTAAATTGGCAATTGAAAAAGTATACAATCTGTTGCAAAGATTCACTGCTGGGAAGAAAACAAGCCATAGTGATAAATCAGGTAAGTATCATAAGTAGGAATGTGACACAGACGTCACAGACTGAGTAATCACTCACTGAAAGGAGAATTGCACATTGAAAGATGGGTGAAGAGTTTTCAGATTGATTTATTTTTATTTCTGAAGTGTCTATGTATTACTGATGCCCTTATGAACCTTACACGGCCAAAATGAGCGTTCACAGGAAGTGCATAAAACAATAATAAACTCTCTGAATCCCACTAGTTAACCCTCAAACTCTCCCTCCATTGCCACCTTCTCTCCCCAAAAGTTTTTGCTGTAGTCATATTAGAAAAAGTCAGGAAGAATAAATGGAGTAAACAGGTTCAGGTTCTTCTAAGCAAAGGCAGAAATCAAACCCCAGTGCTGAAAATTCCTCTCCAAGAATGTCCCATCTCCAACACCTTTGTGATTAAATTAGAACATAATCTTACACCACCTGGACTATCTCAGGTGTACGGGTATGCCATACAAAGAGCAGGAACTCTAAGATATCTAGGATCCAACTCATTTAGTGCATTATGGGTCAAAAACAACATGTTAAATGGTTGGAACTGCAGACTACTTGCTGAAGACTCTGCTCATTCATTCCTTTTAATAAATAGAGTATACCTCCTTTGGATGTTAACAGAAGTTGTAAACCCACATGAAGGAATTCTCTAATATGACTGTCACCAACCATTCAGATAACTAAGATTCCCTCATGTATACTTGTGTTCCTCATGGGGACTTGAAAGCACTGTATGTTCACTAACCAAGCCTCACTGCAATTCTGGGGAGTACAGTTGGTAAGGAACATACAGGGATAACATTGCTAAATAGTAAAGTCCATCTGCCTTGTGGTGGAGGGCGACAGCTGTTCAAAGTGCACAGCAACATGTCACAACAGTATAGGACAGAAGACTGCAATTACCCAGACAGGAAGGTGGCTAGAACTGTGGGGTTAACAGTTGCACTTTTGCAAAAAGTGCAGCAGAAACTTTAATAAACAAAAGTGACTAGAATTTACATCTTATCCATGGAAGATCACCTCCTCCCTCCCAATGCCCCATAACTGATACTGAGGTATTAGACTAGTACTGGTGCAGAAGAAAGAACGTTACCTGTTGGGACTACCCAATATAACATCTATGTTTCCCAGCCAAGTGTTCACCCAGTCTAATGTGCTAACTTGAAAGATCTAGCAAGATTACAGCACAAGGTGGTACACAATGGTGCAAATCCATTCGGCAGGGACAGAGAGAGAGAGAGACAGAGCATCTTTCATTTTTTGTTCTTGTCCCAGAGGGTTTTATTCTCCCTTGTCAGCTCCTTAAGCCTAGGCGTGTACTAGTGGGAAACTGCCACTATTGTTTTAAGGTCTATTCATGCTCTTCAACAGAGAAACTAAATAACCTGACCTACCAAGATCCTCATTCAAGTATCTGCCTGCACAGACCTGTCTTTACTGCTCCAGTCCTTTTTCCTTTTCCAGTTCAACACTATAGCTGTGTCCACACTTGGCCAAAACTTCAAAATGGCCATGCTAATGGCCAAATTGGAGGATACTAATGAGGTGCTGAAATGAATATTCATCCCCCCATTAGCATGCTGCCAGCAGCAGCACTTCAAAAGTGCCACATTGCACTCACTCAAGGCTTGGCTACATGGGGGTCCTTTTCAAGAGGGCCCCACAGACTTCAAAATCCCCTTATTCCTATCAGCTGATGAGCTGCACACATGCAGCATGCTAATGAGGCACTGAATGTTCATTTCAGCACCTCATTAGTATCCTCCGATATGGCCATTAGCATGGCCATTTCAAAATTTTGCCTAAGTGTAGCTACAGCCTATGACGTGTCATAATTACTTTATAACAAACCACAGCCATCTTTACCACTACTCAAGGTATGCCATCTGGTTAACTACTATTTATAAAATATGTATTTGGCAAATGATGTGTTATATTAATCAGGAAGTGTGCAGGACTCTTATAAAACAAAACATAAACACAACTGGGTTGACATGCAATCTGAACTCTGAATTTTCTACTCTTTGAGCATGTGTGAATTCTTCAGACTTATTATTGTGTGCACAGGTTATGTCACAGATATACAAACACATACACATGATCATCAATATTTATTAGCTATTTTATTTAATATTATCACAGGCTGAGTATAGTAACATAAATATGTATTGTCCTCAAAGCATCCATTTGCTAATCATGCATTTTGGTATTTAAATCATACTCATTAGCATGCTATCAGCCCCATAGTCTCCAAAGAAGTTAATCTGTTTGCACTATGACCGTTAGCAGCTGAGCTGCTGCATAGGAACCCATTTCTGGAGGCAATTCTGTTAGGCAACCTTTACTGGAGGCAATTCCTGGACTCATAATGCTATTTGACAAAAAAATTCAAAAAGTGGGATTTTTATCATTTTTGCTGCTGCTGGCCATTTTTCATTGCTGTTTCAATTTTTAAACACCCATGGATCACAATATAGTCTTCTGGACAATGGAGAAACAATAATCCAGTGCGTCAAATAGGCAGTTACAGAGCCGCTAACATTTACAAATATGGAGTGGTATGCTGTGTTTATCCTTTTCTAGTGGGAATATAAACATCCTTTCACTTTGGGAAGCAATGATGATTTAGACAGTCTTTAATAGGTTCCTCTGTGTAAATGAGGTTGGATTTATTTTGTTTTATAAACGTGACTGACATTTCCATTAATTTTTTATAATGTAATATAACACAGAGTAAATATTTAGTAGTCACGTTAGAAACAAACTAAATTTTCCTAAGTTTTTAAAATGCAGAAACGTTAACATAAATATATATGAACTCTGAAACACTGTAAATGGAAAATAAATAATTTCCTGCCATTTTCACTAAGGAAATAAGGAATTCCTGCAACTTTAAGGAAAATCTCCTGTTTCTGTCCATTCCCTTCTGCTGCAGATTGCCATTTTGAATCTGACCTGGGTCAGCAATTATTACCTATTTCATAGCTGTTTGGTGATATATGTGAAATAAAGTGGGGGTGTCCCACATTTGTTGTCCCATGGCAAGATTAGTACAGGAGTAGACTAACACATTATACATCATCAATTTTTAACCAGTATTATTGGAAGCATCAGAACAAAATGGATAGGACAACAATTTTCACTCTCTTATCCTTATATATGATCACTTCAGACTAGGTCTCAAGCCCATTGGCTGGGGACATGGGGAATATCCTATTGTATTGTCTGAACTTTTCAATGGGGCCCCAAGCCTGTAATGAGCTGAGTTGCTTTCCCGAGATTCGTAAGAAGTGCCAAAAACCAGCAGCTCTGCAATGCTCAGACCTCCATGCTGATGTCCTGCACCTTGTGGGACAGGGCATAAATACATAATATTCATCTTCAGGGCCCTGTAAAACATATAGGCTACCTCTACACCTAGATAGTTTTATCAACAAAATTGGAGTTTTGTCGACAAAACTCATGGAACATCTACACACAAAATGGGTTTTGTCAACGGTCTGTTGACAAAATTCAGCACTTCTGCTAACAGCTTTCTGTCTGTCTGTGAAGAGGAAAACGCCTTTTTCAACATTTTCTGTCAACAAAAAAGCCATGTAGATGCTCTGGGGGGCTCTCTGTTGACAGACGGTGCTTCCGGATCACCAGACAGCCCTGTTTGCTGAGCTTCTGGTTGGCTGTTTCTGTCGAGAGAGCTGCTGGGCAGTCTGGCCACTCTCTGTCAACAGAGCAGATTGCTTTTGTGTATGGATGTGACCTGTCAATAAAAGTTTTGCCAGAAGACATCTCTGTCAACACATCTTTCTAGTGTAGACATAGCCGGTACAGCTTTTATGTCAGCACTTCATTTCTTCCTTTTGTCAGCTGCCAGGAAGGGTTTCTTTGAATTTCCCAGTTTACCCATATAAGTCAAACCCTTAATGTGATTTTGTGGTCATTGTTGTACTATATTTCCTTTAAAAAATTTAACAAAAATAAGGTTTTTATCTTTAATAATTCCCCTTCTCCTTCAACAGCTCTCTTGTCACACCTCTGCTGCAAAGGCCTCCCTCCTTTTCTCCTTTCCCTCCACTCCAGAACTGATCTCTTCTTTTTACGCTGCGTGGTGTGCAAGTTCCTCATCTGACTGTTCAGAAGTTCTTTCCCCAGCATAGGCCAACCAGGCAGAAGGTAGCTATACGTGTGCAGTGCAAGTTCCCGCTGAAGTCAAGAAATACTGAAGGAGCAGCTGGAAACCAGTTAACTGGTGCTAGCTGTTGGACAAGGAGGAGCTGCTGTGCTCTGCGTGCAGAACATTAAACATTGGTTTGCTCCTGGCTATCGCAAAATATTATCAGGGATTGTAGTTACCCATTACAGATGCGGGGAACTGATGGTGGTTCAAAAATAGGGTGGAGGAAATGCTCTGTTGAGTATTCCTACAGATTAGGAAGAAAATGGTTCTCATCAGAATTTGCAGTGGGAAATTTTGACAGTTAATTGAGAAATAGCCAAAAACCTGAAAATGTTGTCTTCCCCCTCCACCCCTCCTTGTGTTTTTAGGTTTCTGGCTTTCTGACAAAAGATCAAAAATGCTCAAGGAAAGCAGATTCTTTCTGTGAATCAAATTACTCACACAGAACCTTATTTTCCATTCCAAAATCTCCACAGACAAATCTTTACCAGCCCTAGAGAAAACTGAGTTGTTTTTTCCCCAGCTGGCAGCCATGCAGTTCAGTTGCAGAGTGGAAATGGAGGACCCTTTCTTTGGCTGTGGTGATTCAGTGGCAAGACTTTAATCTATGTAAATAACAAAAGACTCAAACAAAAGTTGGAAGAGTATCCATGCTATAAAATCAGTGAAGCCTCACAGCTCAGCCTAAACTCTTTTGGGCACTATCTGCTTCCACCTTCTTTGAGTTAGTGTTTATAAAAGAATCAAAAATGTCCATGTTCTGAAACTACAAAGTAGGTTGTCATTGCTAGGGAAACTTCTGTAAACTCCAATAGCACCTCGTTGTTTATAATGAATTTTGTCATACAGTCATCACGGCTGCAGCTTTCCACCACTTGTTCTGAACCTGTCTAGACAACAGCTGTTCTGCTGGAATATTCTAGTGCTTTACTTCCATCCCTCTGATACAGAATGTGTTGCTAATGCTAAAAACTCCATCTCTGAATGCAGGATTCCTTTCTTTTCTTATTGTTATTATTCTAATTATATACCACCCGCTGGTGAGAAAAGCAGACTGCCCTATTATTTCTTCATAATACAAAATTAACATTATCAAACAGTGAAATGTCAACGCAAATATTTATTCTGAATTCTGAAGGATTTGAAGGAACTCTTACGTTTGGCATGTTGGCGTGGCAGCAGTACCATGTTGTAACTGACAATTCTATGCATATTGACTGTGTTCTTCTGCATTTTTATAACATGGCCAGTTCATTATCCTTGTGTGTTCCCAAATAATTGAACAGTGGAAAAAATAACAGTTTTCAGAATATAAAATTATCTTTGTTGCATTATTTAATATAGGCAAGCCTAATAATCTGTCTCCTGATCGTAAATTGACGACTGTGCTGATTTATTTTAGAGCATGTCTAACCATTACTTGTAATCATATTCAGCTTTTCAGATCATTTTCTTCTAGAATGGCTCTGTGTTATTTTGACGATTTGGTACATTTCAGTAGGACCTGAGTATGTAGCTTTAAGTACTATTTTGAAAAACCCAGCCATGAAGTTGGTTAACTTGGCCAAATAACTTGATTAGAAGCAGGACTCAGCCCTAAGAAAGCATAGGCACTCTAAGGCTGTGTCTACACTACAGAATAACTACAAAGTTGCTGCAACAACTTCGAAGTAGAGCGTCTACACACAAAGTGCACCCTCCCTTACTTTGAAGTAGGCTTCCCCCTACTTCGAAGTTAAACATCTACACACAAGTAGCCCCTACTTTGAAGTAAGGGGCCAGGAAATGATGCAGGCATGGGGTTGCATGGCTGACCCTTTAAGGGACCCCTCCGAACACCCCCATCCTGCACGTGCTCAAGGCTGCAAGGCTGCAGACAGCAACAGAGCATGTGCTGGAGAGAAGAGCCACACATCATGCCCACTCCTACCCTCCCCAAGGACAAGGTCCTCTCCACCCTGGCCAGCCTGCTGGCCATGCTGGTTGCCCTTCTATTCCAGCGGCATGGCCAGATCGCCCACATGGGACTCAGCCTGCAGGCCCTGGCCACAGCACTGCTGACCCTCCCCTGGGCCCCCGATCTGGCACTGGTGGGCTTTCACCACCAGCACCTAGTCGTGGGACCAACTGGTGCTGGAGGTCTGGGATGACAATTGGTGGGTGAGGAACTTTCAGATGACCTGCCAGACCTCTGCCACTGGCTCGCCCCAGTCCTCCAGCCCTGGGACACCTCTTTGAAGCCAGTGCTCCTGGTGCAGAAAAGGGTAGCCATCACACTATGGAGGTTGGCCACCCCAACAGCCTTCGATCTGTCAGCCATGAATTTGGAGCTGTCAAGGCCGCCGTTGGAGCAGTGATGATTGAGGTAAGTCCGGCTCCTACCTGGACCCAGCCTGGGAAGAGGGCTACTAGGCAGGGGGTCCCTGGTGGGAAAGGGGCAGGGGGCCTTTGGCGGGAAGGGGGTAGGGGGCCCTGGTGGGGAGGGGGCAGGAGGGCCTCCTGGTCAGGCATTCATGGATGTGTCTCTTTCCCCCCCGACGCCCCGCCCAGGTGTCCAAGCTATCAACAGGGTCTTGATATAGGTCTGGTGGAGTTCCTTAACTTTTATCTTCATGCTGCTGCCAGGTGCCAGTTTGCTGAAGGTCCTCCTCCTTCCCCCAAAGAGTGAGGAGGTCCTTCAGCTCGTCCTCAGTCCATGAGGGTCCCCTCCCTGCACAGGCGCTGTGAGACCTCAGACTCCTCGTCCGGGGCCCCTGGTGGGGCAGCGGGGTCCTGATGTGCTGCCATGCTTGCCAGGGGTGTGGAAGCAGGCTGGTGCTTCAAGCAGGGGCAGTCCAAATGGGAGCTCATGCTGCCTCTGCTTGCGGCACAGTCTCAGCTTCTTGCCTGGGTTTGCAGGGGAGCTGTTTCCTTTCAAGTGGCTGGCAGGGACCACAGAGCCCTGCCTGGGCTGGCCAGAGTATCTCTGTCCTCCAGGGGTGGGGTGCTTCCTGGGCAGACTCCTTACTTTGAAATAAGGAGTACAGAGCATCTACACACACTTAATTTCAAAGTTAAACTTCGAAGTAAGCCACTACTCCATTCCCGGGAATGGAGTAGTGACTTCAAAGTTAGCCTCCTTTACTTTGAAGTTTACTTTGAAGTAAGGGAAGGTGTGTGTAGATGCTCTGCATGCTACGTCGAAGTAGCAACTTTCTTTGAAGTTAACTTTATGTAAGTTTGTAGTGTAGACACAGCCCAAGAGCTCTATTGGTGTTTATTAACTATTTCAAAATTAAAATCAACCAAAGCGTTTTAAGATTAGATGATGCTTGTAGAAAATCTTTTTATTTAGATGGTATACTTGCCAAATCCAGGTTTATAATGATAGTACTTGTAATCCTGTAATTATTGCTAGTTGCTATAGTAATCAAATAAAATATGTGTAAAGATAAATTAAATGCATGATTATATTAAGATAATATAGTCAAACATTAAATATACTATAACAAGTGTTTCATCTTTTTCCAGTAATCAAAATTATCATTAATTTGTTTGACCTTGGACACACAGTTTACAATCTATTTTCCCAAATGTCTTTCTCTTTCTATTTATGCTAAAATGTGAAATTTCATTTCCTCTCTGGTATGTACATCCTACAGCAAATATGCAGAATTGCAATTCCATTTAAATGTATTAAGAAATTATCTGTCAATTAAATAGATTTAGCGGTGTACAGTACACTATGTAATATTATGGGCAGGAAAGGGAAGCATTGAATGGTACAAAGTGTTAAAGCCTATTACTGCTTTTTATTTATTTATTTATTATTAAATCAGAAAATTAAAATTGTGACTGACAATTAACTTAGCCTGAATTTAGCTTATCATAAACTGCAGATACTAAGCCCAAATTTTGCAGCCCATACACAGGAGTCCTTCCCTGATTACATAAATATTCTAATTGATGCCAGAATCATGAGAGAGAGTGTATCGGAGGGGTAGCCGTGTTAGTCTGGATCTGTAACAGCAACGAAGGGTCCTGTGGCACCTTACAGACTAACAGAAAAGTTTTGAGCATGAGCTTTCGTGAGCACAGACTCACTTCATCAGATGCTGGTCTTGGAAATCTGCAGGGCCAGGTATAAATAAGCCAGAGCAAGGGTGGGGATAACAAGGTTAGCTCAGTCAGCAAGGGTGAGGCTTACTACCAGCAGCTGATCTGGAGGTGTGAACACCAAGGGAGGGGAAGCTCGCTGCCAGCTTCCCCTCCCTTGGTGTTCACACCTCCAGATCAACTGCTGGTAGTAAGCCTCACCCTTGCTGACTGAGCTAATCTTGTTATCCCCACCCTTGCTCTGGCTTATTTATACCTGGCCCTGCAGATTTCCAAGACCAGCATCTGATGAAGTGAGTCTGTGCTCACGAAAGCTCATGCTCAAAACTTTTCTGTTAGTCTATAAGGTGCCACAGGACCCTTCGTTGCTATGAGAGAGAGAGTAACTTTGGGTTAGTCCACATCAATGTATATTTATCTTCCACGGTTTTCAACACTGCTACTATTCCTGTTCTGAGTCTTCCCAAGAAGATACTGTCAGATAATGGTTTTGTGCACCTAGGACACAATGGTTTTGTGCACTGTGGACTAACCAAAGAGTACATTCACTGCCCATGTTATGTAAACACATTGAGCTCAGGCCTCCAGTAGCTCTCAGTGATTACTCAGCACCTAAACTGCTTGCAAGAGCCCTGCTTTATTCTGTGTCATGTTGCAACTGGCTGTGTGTAACAGTAAGATTTCCACAATGCCCTACCATGACTTCTGCCTGGGAAGTACAGTCTTTAAAGCTAGGGTTGTTTTCTGGCCAGGTTTTTAATCAGCCTATCTGGTTTTTGTACTGCTTTGCTAGTGAAAAGATTTAATGTGCCATTTTTTCTTCATCTGGGATATTTTAGCATGCTGTACAATTCACACTCCCTTAGTCTGGACTGTGGTACTGTGGTAGGATAAGGTAAGTAAAAGTGGTAAATAAGCATCAGAAAATATGTATTGTTTTATGCGTATTTGTGTTTTGTAAAACAGTTTTCTAAAACTTTTTAGTAATAATTTGCTGTCGTTGGCATTAGAAGTGGATGGGCAGCCAGCGGTGGCTTTCCTTTATCTCAGAGGCGGTGGCGACCCTATTTAACACACAGCCTCTATTAGGACAGCATTCATATTTCTTGTAGTATAGGTTGAACCTCTCTCCACCAGCACCCTTGGGACCTGACCAGTAGCAAACAAGAGAAATTGCTGGACCATGGAAGGTCAATATCGTTTACCAACATTACCAACACTTCACTGCTACTGGAGTCTTAGAAGACATTTAGGCGTAAATTACAGATAAATAACATCTCAGAACACTGAGAGCCAGGACTGGTGGTTCTAAACAAACTTTATGGGACTGGAGGAACTTGGCCACCCCCATGATAAGTGCTCATCCAGCTAACTAAAATCATGCTGGATTACAGATGCGGATGAGAGAGTGCTGGTTAGAGAGGTTCAACCTGTCGTTTAATTCCTCCATCCCAAGTTTTATATCTTCAGACAGAAATACCTTTACCATTAAATGCTTTAAACTGCTATACATTACACATTTATAACATCACTGTATAGGTATAAATTAATATAGACCAACATAAAACTCATCTCCTCTGAGTAAAATGGCCTAGATTTTCTGTTGCTTTCACTTTAGGTAGTTATTTATACTAACTCAAAGGTTGTGTTTATATTACAAAAGTAACTTTGAAGTTACTTTGAAGTACTACTTGAGTTGGGCTCCCTACTTTGAAGTTAACTTCGAAGTAAGGGAAAATTTGTGTAGACTCTCTGCTGACTACTTTGATGCAGTGCCTAACTTCGAAATTAACTTTGAAGTTAGTTCCTAGTGTAGGCACACCCAAAGTGAGCTACAAGCGTGTTACCAAATCGAATTCTCTACTCATTTGTAATAATGGTGGCACTTTATACCAATAAACATACAAAACTTGATCACAGCCCTTTCTCCCATCCATTGTTTGTCTTTAACTAGCAAACACATTACTATGCATAAATTAACTCATCTGAGCAGTGACAAATGGGATACTTGTGAGGAGGAACAACTCGTGTGTGTAAGGTTACACAAAGTGTTTGCTCTATTGAAACTAGAAATTGTTTGGTTTTTTTTCCTTATGGACCACAGATTGTTTCTTTCCATGAATGTATGGATACTTTCTCACACATGGGTGCTACTGGAACACAAATTGTAGTGAAGCGTGACATTCTCTGCACCCTGCATTGATTCAGTTGCTTGCTTCTTCTGTGGGTTCAAGAGCAGGCAACAGCATTCTATTTGCAATTTCTTTGTGCACCCGGAGCACGTTTGATTTGTGAGCACACACTGTAGTTGCTGTTAGGTTACAGAATGAACTTTTATAATGTTAGTTATGCACAGATATCCAAGAGTACTTGTATTTAGGAAAAAAAAATGCTGATTCCAGACATAAGTAGATAAAATGCGGGGAGAGGGTACAGTCAGTCACATGACCAATCAATGACCTTTCTAATCCTTTGTCCTTCTCCTCCATCCTTAATCCTGTGACTATTTAAAATAGTATTCATAGATGTAAACGCCTATGTTTGGTCTGTCCCACTCTGTGGCCAGCAACCATCAAACTACAGACGTCTCCTGTTGTGCTACAAATCAACACCTCTGGGAGCAGTGACACCTTATGTCAATCACTCCCTATGCCCTGATTCATTGCACAAGTCAAATCCTGTGCTGGCATAAACTCCATGGAAGTCAATAGAATTAGACGCATAGAGATTCTGACGCAGGGCATGGAGGGTGACAGCTAACAGTGACTTGCTGGTCACTTGCACAAGCAGGTCTTATATTTAAGAAACAATGAGACAGCCTGAAGGGGGAAGGCAAAATTGTGGACTGATGATACCATAGGCCACAACAGAACCAAGTTAGTTTTTGTTCTTATTTGGTATCTAAATTTAACAATAGCTGGGTGCAGGAGTTCCTTACAGTAATTGATAAGCAGAAGAATGGAAAACCCATGTATGTTCTAAAGAAGGCTGATTTACCTGAAGAGCACTGTTACGGCCAAAACATGAAGTACCAGTTTCCAGAGAATCTCAAATGCTGGAAGATCGTGTTTTCAGCTCATATAAAGTGGCATGCCCCCATTGAAATCAATGGATTGTATCAATTTATACCAGCCTGAGATCTGTCCCAGAACACTTAAGCAGCTTCAAAATTCATATCGGTTAGTTCACCAGCCCACTCCTTCTGACATTCCCCGAGGAATATTTTTGATTTGTATAGTGTAATCCCTTGCCTTTGAACTCTTTCCAAATCTAACATATTTGCATTAGAAGGCTGGAAATACAGGCTAAAAGCAGAAAAGCGCAGGCTGGAGAGGGAGAACTCGTAGTTCACCCCTGAATGTAAAACTCTTTTTTCACAATCTGATAACTTTAATTTTAAAGTGTTTCTTTCTACTGTACAGTAATCCCTTTAGTGGGAACTAATTAATAATGCCAGAATACATCTCCAGGAAATGTAGAAAGAAAAGAAGTTGTGTGTTTACACACTCACACATTTTTCTGTTGCCCAAATCCATGTTCAGTTCCGTGCTCATACCCTGGCTATTGGACATAGTGTAATAAAAGGATGTGATGTAATGCAATTTTTACTGGGTATGTTAGAATCAGATTTACTGGTTTTACTACTTGATGTTACATCACATTCTTCATAAACACTCCCGATTTGTTCTTGTTGCTATATAAAAGATGATTTCCCAAGTTTGCTTTGTCTCATCTCAGAGAAGTCTACGTGCAGTACCTGCTCCTTTTCCTCATGAATGGAACATGGATCCTAAAGTATCGTCATGTAGAAGTTCCAATTTTTTAGTGCAAATCAATGAAATGGTGATTGTATTAAAAACTATGCACATGCTGCTACAGTGGAGTGAAGAAGCGGGTCACACTGTGTATGAACTGTAACAAAGAGGAAGCCGTGCTAGTCTATACACTATCAAAACCAAAAGCAGTCAAGTAGCACTTTAAAGACTAGCAAAATGGTTTATTAGGTGAGCTTTCGTGGGACAGACCCACTTCTTCAGACCATAGCCAGACTGCTTTGTGTATGAACTGTGGAGTATTTGTATTACCCAGAGCCAGAGAGCAGAATGATCTCAGTAGATGGAAAAGCTTGTCCAAGTTTCAGAAAGCTACTCCTAAATGTACTAATGGTATAATCTTGCTAATGGTTGCCTTTAGCTCTGGCAGAAATCCAAGGGTAGCAACTGAAGAAGGGATGAAGTAATGACCTACAAAATATTGATCTGGTATGCTGACGACACAGCAGATTTCTCAGCAGTGAGCCCTGTGCATTATTTTAAGGACATTGTGCTAGATGGTCTTCTCCAGTTATTATTTTCATTAATACAGTAAGAGTGTGTCTACACAGCAAAGCTATTTTGAAATAATGGCCACTGTTCTGAAATAACATTGTGAGCGTCTACACAGAAAAACTGCTAGTTCAAAATAATTCTGAAATAGAGGATGGCTTATTTGAATTCTGTAAACCTCATTCTATGAATAGGGGTTGTATAGACAGGGAACGGGATATTTTGAAATATATCCAAATCTAATCCAAAATAGACTCTATTGTGTGTGGACGCTCTATTTCAACATAGCCGAGTGCTATTTTGATATGTATTTTGGCTGCGGGTACACTGCACTCTGTTTTCGGAAGCAAAATGCAAATGAGCAAAATTGGAAATGCAAATGAGGCATGGGTTTACATATCTTGACCTCATTTGCATATTCACATGCAGTCTCTCTTCAGGAAGAGCCTTTTCCGGAAGCAAAAACAGCCATGTAGATGGCATTGCTTTGAAAACAAACCCCGTTTTTGAAAAACCCCTTCTTCCTATTTTGTTTCAGGAAGAAAGTTTTTTTCAAAAACGGGGTTTGTTTAGGAAGGAACCCCATCTACCGAGCTGTTTTTGCTTCTGGAAAAGGCTGTTCTGGAAACGAGATCTCATGAAAATATGCAAATGAGGCATGTAAATCCACTCCTCATTTGCATTTCCTATCTCAGTCATTTGCATTCCACTTCTGAAAGCAGAATGCAAGGTAGCTGCAGCCTTTGTGTGCAGACACGCTATTTCAAAATAAGCTATTCCAGAAAATCTCTTCCAGAATAGCATATTTCAAAATAATGCTGCTGTGTAGACATAGCCTGGTGTTACATTGCAGAGACATGGCTGGTGTTACAATGCATAATGCTGGTTGGCATTTTGAAGTGTTCCATTTACATGGCAAAGGGTACCCCACTTCCTCTGCAAATGCTCCCATTGATTTCAAGACTGTGTGACTAGGGTACAGTTACACTGGAGAGTTTACAGCAGCACTGTTGCAGCTATGCCACTGTAATATCTCTAGTGTAGCTGCTCTAAGCTAATGGAACAGATTTTCTCATTGGTTTAACTACTCCAGTCCCGTGAATGGCAGAAGCTATGGTGGTGGGAGAAGCCCTGCAGTTGACACAAGGCTGTGCATACCAGTGCTTGTGTCAGCATAATTTATGTTGTGCAGGAGGTGATTTATTCATACCCATGAATGATATAAATTATGTTGACATAAGCTGTAGTGTATAGACAGCCTAGGAGAAGAAAAATGATACCAGCCCCTACTCCTCACTCCTTTTCTTCCTACCACATTTCTCTACTGGTGGCCTTACTTTTCAACCTTGGCAAACTCCAATTTTTTGTGTCTGTAGTATCTACAGCCTTCTCTTCTCTTCTCTTTGGACTTTTTTCTTCCTAGTTGGAGAGCATAACTGATTCGCTACTGCCCTTATGCGATACAGAGGAACCAGTACTAATTCAGGGAGTGTGTTTTATTATTCAGGTAGCATCACACTGACAGGCTTCTTCCTCTCCTTTTCAGCACTGATTCTGAGATCAAAGGTCCTAAAACCAGGAGAATATTGAGGCCTAAATTATTAACTGTAAGCTCTGTGTTCTTGGGGAACCAGAGCACAATATTCAGCATGTATGGCTCATGGAAAAACCTTCAACCCTCTGCTTGAATCAAAGCTGATCAGAAGAAAGGCTTATGAAAAGCCAGGGGATGGCACACCTAAAGCCCTCTGGACAAAGGTGGCAGGATTAAGGAAATTCTCCTAGCCTCATTTGCATGCAAGATGGGACGGGGAGGCATTTCTGAGCAGAATTTTCCAGATCTGAAGAAGTGGATCTGTCCCACGAAAGCTCATCGCCTAATACATTATTTTGTTAGTCTTTAAAGTGCTACAGGACTGCTTTTTTGTACTGTTGTAGTAGGTAGCACTCCAGATAACCAAGGTGAAATAAAGTGCAAGGGGGAAGATTACTTCTTCGTATTCTCCATTGTTTATTTTGAATATCAGGTGGCATTTCCTGACATAGTCGCTCGGTTTCCCTTCTGGTTGTGTGGGGATTTCACACACCAACAGGGAAAGAAAATCACTGAAAAGACTAGGAAAACATGATGTTTTTAAGTATGCGTGTGCGCCTAAACTTGCTCAGAACAGGACTACCTGGCACTGCCATAGAAATGCTTGCAACCACCTGGCTCTTATCTACACTTTATCTACTGATTGTGATAATGATGATAATTTCCTCCTTATCAATCATTGGTGAGATGTGAAGATTTTAAAAAAAGACTAATGTAGACGAGGATTTAGGGCCTGACCCTGAGGTAATAAGCACCTTTAACTACTATTAAATTCAGTCCAATGTTTGGATAGCATGGAGTCAGCCTACAGGAATAACCATATTAGGAGAAAGGGACGTTTTATGGATCCAAGTTAGGCATAGAATGGTAACAGTTTATCTGCTTGGGCTGAAACAAGTGCTGGGATCAGACTGTGGGCCTTAGTTAGGTTAGACTGGGTCTTTGTTGGAGTTGGTGTTGGTTTGTCTGTGTTGGGAGTTGATGTGGGACAACTTCGTGTGTTCATGTTGGAGTTAAGGACGTCGTCTGCCACTGGGCCAAGACTAGGGTTGGGGGGACAGCAGTAATGGGTATTGGCATTTGTTGTGGTGTCAGTGTCATTAGAAGTGGGGCCATCTTGTAGTGCCTGGTTAAGATTAAGGTTAGTTCCAGTTCATGGGATTTCCTTAGATTAAGTGGTGGGGCCAACCAGAAGCTGGTGTCACAAAACCTTCCAGGGTAAATGGTCCTCCGAAGTCACCTCCCCAGGTGGAGAACATAAACAATGTAACATGACAGGCAGGTCATGTGACTAAATAAGGAACACAGGCCTATTTGATCCTCATGTGCCAAGCAGCTCCCCAGTGGATCTCTATCAGGAGAATTGAAGCAACAAGCGATTGGAAATGGGCCCCTATGTGGGGATAAAACAGAAGTCTATGGAGAGAAGGAAGGAGAGCAGGTAGGGAGCTGGGGGAATGGCTTCTTAATAGAGAGCAAGGAGGGACTTCAAAGAGCAGGAGGGCTGTGTGAACAGAGATGTGAAGGCGCAAGTCTACAAGGGAGCAGGAGCCAGCAAGGATGGCTAGAGGATGGAGAGCAAATCTGCTATAGTAAAGTCTCAACAGGGACAGGGCTAAGAGCTTTGCATCAAGGCTGGGTGGCAATTCTTGTGTTTCCTTGTGAGCCTTCATACTAAACCCAGACCCCTGCTCCAGTCTGCAGTTGTGTTTCTGTTTCTTTGGTAAAAATGGGATGATGTTTTTTTCTCCCACATGGACATCCTGGAGCAAAAATTGTATTTGTAGATCACTTTTAAATATAGCTTTGCACTTTAAAGCTTGGTATGGACTCATCTCTTTATTTCCACAGCACTAATGTCAAAACACATAAATGCAAGAAATAATTTAGCTCCCTATGGTGAGCAGCTCCTGCACTGCCACACAGGAGTGAGCAAGCAGCTTCCCTCCTCTCTGTGGCTGTACATAATACTATTTACTAACTGTTTATCTATTTGTATTACAGTGGCACTAAGAGGCCTCAATCAAAGTCTGGCCTCATCATGCTAAGCAGGACAGAGACACACACAGGAAGACACAGTTCCTGCCCTGAAGAGCTTGCACTCTACACAGAAATGACAGAAAAAGTGAGTAGAGAAACAGGTTTGTAGAGAATGGAAGTGACTTGTGAATCACTGAGCAGGTCAGTGGCAGAGCCAGGATTAGTTCAGGGGCTGCTGGCTTCTATTCCTCCTTCCCTACCTCTGCCACTCCGTGGGCAAGTCCAAGAAAGTATGTAGCACGAGGATGATGAGTAGGGCCAGCGGGTTGAGAGGAAATGGCTGGTGATGCAAACTACACACAGACAGACACACTATCTTGGGAGAAAGTATGTTTCAGACAGACATCATCTCTCCTTGGTGCCCATTTTGGTGATGAGCAGTTGAAGTTCTGCCCTTATTACCGTTCAGATCTTCTCTTAACTTAATTACATATTAAGAGTTGGAATGTGGCATTTTTAGCTCCAGGCATTGTGCCTGTAAAGGAGTATCTCTACAACAGGGCTCAAACACTTTTCTGGAAGGCTACAGAGTTTGGATGTGAGTTTTTGAGTTGGTGAAGATAACAATACACATTTTGATGATAGGGAATTCAGCATTATCTCTTTTTCTAAGTCATTTGCAAAGTTTCTTTTATAACATCTGATCTCAAGGTGAATATAAAAATAGTGAAATATAAAGGTAATCCATAACAACCCCGCTGGGATGAGGATAGAATTGGATTACTCAGTCTGCTGCACTGCAAGCATGCATCATTTCAAACCATGTTTCATTTTACCGAGACCTCTGTCCTTCCTTACATCTGGGGTTATGTATTGGTTTATGTAATGTGGTAAGGTACTCCTGTTTCTTGCCAGGGTTCCATGCCTCTCCCTTTGGCTGGAGGATTTAAGTTGCATCCACCTCTGTCTGGGCTGATTGGTCACTCTTTTGTCCACCCCAAACATGGTCAGGACTTTCAGTCTCCTGCGGGGAGGGGAACCAAGGCACATTCCTGTTAAGTTTCTCCTTTCCCCCTTCTCCCCTCCCCATCCACATCCCCACTGTCTTTTGCAAACGCTTCCCCGCTCCTTATTGGCCTAGTCTAGGGTGATCAACCACCCCATATTGGTGGGACGGTCCCATAGTTGGGATGCCAAAAAGGCATCCCTAATTATTTTTTAAAAGTGATGAATTGTCCCATCGTTAGGCTCTCAAGGGCTGGTGGTGGGGGTAGGGAAGGGGCAGGGCGCCTGCGGCTGCCACTTCCCCAGAGCTCAGGGCTGGGAACTCCCGTGGCCGCTGCTTCCCCAGGGCTCCAGGCTGGTAGTGCCCACAGCAACCGCTTCCCTGGGGCTTGGTGCAGCCAGGAGGAGCCACCCCTGCCCCCTCATAGCTCCCTGATCCATATTTGGAACAGGGAGATATGGTCGCCTGAGTCTTGTCTCTTCTTAACTCACTCTCCACTGTTTTCCTATCTCGTCCACTTCCTCTCTGTCAGGGTACCTCTTCCCTCCATGGAAGATTGACCAGGTTAGGGTCACTCTTCTGGGCTTCAAGTTCACACACCTAGTAGGGACGCATGAAATCGAACTGTCTGGGGTCGACAATCAACCCCTGTACTCCTCAGTATTGTGAGGAGCAAGGGAGGTAGATGGGAGCGTTTCTCCTGTCAACCTCCCTCTGTGAGGATGGTCACATAAGTCAATTGCAGATAAGTTGATTCTATCTACTCAATTGCTGTAGTTAGAATTTTGTATTACAATTGATTTTAATGTCTAGGGTAGAGCTGGCCTCACTCTCTCTCTCCTCTCTGACTGGGATAGCTTTTTAGAAGCCCTGCCAGCATGCCAGCCATGAAATCAGTTGGCCTTCATTGATGGATCACATTTAAACACCTTCCCCTGCTGCTGCCGCCCCCTGGGTGTTTAATCAGCTATTTCCCTTCTTCCTCTAGCCAGGCTGTGTCCTGAGCTGCCTTTCCCCCTTCCTACTATGGTCTGCTGGTCCAGCCCTGTCACAGTAAGTGTAACAGTGAAAATATGAATATATTACCGGCAGTATTGTTCCATGATGTTTTGAAAAGAATGGTACCTTGAAATCTGCACTTTGTTTTGTTGTTGTTCTTGCTCTTGTTCTATGGAGGGGTGGGTGTTTGCCAGAAATCTTTGTTCTCCACATATCTTAACCCAAGAATGCCTGTGTGAAGCTAGGGGATCCTCCTGACATATGCATCCAACCCCACTGCACTGATTTTCCTGACTAGCTCATTCCTAATTAGTGATGTGCGCACCATAAATTCACCCTACTAGCAGCAAAGGAGACACTCGGCCACCAGTATGTACTTACATACATATACTGGTATCTCCATATCCTGTATCAGTTACTCACTCCTATGTGCCTAACCAGTCTCACTTTCACTCTATCAGTCATCTGTCCTAACCCTGTAGACATGGCAGGCTTCTTGTTACAAACTCAGACAAGAGATAACAAGCTTGATCCATAGCACAAAACTAGTCCAATGGGAACTACCATTGAATTCAATCTCCTGAAATGGTCTCATTTGTAACAGTCCCCTACCATTGTATCATGAGGTTGTACATATACAAGCAAGGCGTGTGTCCATCTGCCCAAAAGGAATAGCAGAGGAAGCATTAAGAGAAACAAGTGTGTTGTTATGGTTTTCTTTTTCACTGAGTACCACAGCTATCACTGGCAGTGATGTCACTGTGTTATACTGATATGTATATCTAATGAGGTATTTTTTGCCACTTGTCTCATTGCCTGTGCAGCAATTCAGTCAACACCAAGAGGGCCAGGAGATGACAAGGAGTGGTTCTGTTTCACTTCTAAGAAAGCAATGGCATTGTGTTATTCAAAACAGGGACTGCCTTTAATATGTTTGTATGATGCCGAGGACAGTTGGGCCTGGATCTCAGCTAGGGCTTCTAGAGACTACTGTAAAAAATAAATAGTAGTCAAATCATGCACTAATACAACAGAATAAGTAGCTGTTACAGGGATAAACGATTAAATAATACTCCTTTATTAACATACACAATAGTCTGAGAGGGGGAGCCTTGTTAGTGTGTAGCTTCACAAATAACAAGCTGTCCTGTAGCACCTTAAAGAATAACACATTTATTCTGGGACTAAGACCCACTTCCTCAGATTAAGCTCATTGTCTAATAAATTTGTTAGTCTTCAAGGTGCTACAGGCCTGCTTGTTATATGCAATCAGGTTCTTTGAGATGTTACCAGCTGCAGTATAAGTGGCCCTTACAAACAAAACCACAGATCTGAAAGTCCCTGCTTAGCTGAGAGCACAAAGTTGAGAGTTGGTTCCAAAGCCAGTGATTTGGACCCATTTCTAACTGGAATATCAAGTCAATCAAATGATCTGATTTTCAGACACATTTAAATGTCTCAACCTGTTTGTCTTTGAGTGATTCTGAAGCTCTTTCCCTCTAGTTTCACTTTTCAAAGTGAAACTCTGTCAAACTGTGCCATCTTTGGATTGGTTTCATTTCAAACCATGCAAAAAGCACAGAACTTTCACCATTTCCCATGTTAAATTGAAATACTGCCAATATTAGAGAATCTTGCTGAGCTCCTCAGTAGACCTGGCCCAAGTTAAAACTTGTCATGAAATAAGAAGTCAAGTGGTGTTACAAAAACTATACACAAATGCATTTAGCAAGCTCCTAAGTTGCTCAACAATTTCTCTTCCATCCCTTCCTATCTCATTTCAAAATAACTTCCTGGTCACTGTTGTCCACACCAAAGACTGCAACATGCTTAATACCTCAGCTCTCAGAAGGGAAAACAATACCAAGCGGACGTGTGGAATCAGTTTTGTTTTCCGTGCAGAGATGTCCAAGTAAAATGTGCACAGATACATGGACTTTGGCCTGTCATCCCTTTGCTCTTCCTAACAGCAATTTTCTTGTGACTCAGAAGAGGATTCCAGGGTTCATCTGTTTTCAGGCTCCTGCTAGTTTAAAATAACAGAACAGGAGAGAAGAGGGGTGAAGACTAAGCACCACACATGTATACCCCAAATGGGAGGCCAATAAACCCAGTGTCCTAAGTTTCCTTTATTTGGGTTTCCAAGCTTAAGAAATTTGATTTTAAGGCTGAGCAAGCCTCATGCAGTAGTGCTGGAACTTGAGGTACTTGGGGTATATAGTGGGGCAAGTGCCCCACTTCTGCAAGGAAGAGGTTAAGGCAGGCTAGAGGGAATCTGCGCAGCATCCCAGCCAATAGATTAAAGGCCCCTGGGAGCCAATCAGAGGGCAGCTTGCTGGAGCAGCCTTGCATATAAGGAGGTGCAGAGCTGGAACAGTTAGATCCTGATCAGGAATGGTGAAGGATCAGCTCCCAGTAAGAGCAAGCACCTCAGTTAGAGCAGTACTGGGCAGGCTAAGGGGAGCTAGGGAGAAGCTTCAGCCTGATGCTTTACCAGGCTGCTGGCCGTGATAGCAAGGTCCAGAAGGTGCAAGGGATCTCAGGGGAAGTGGCCCAGGGAGTAACACTGTAAAGGGGAGAGAAGAGAAGGGCAGGGCAAGGCTGCTGCAAGAGGGTCCCTAGGCTGGGACCAGAGGTTATGTCTATGCTCCAATATAAATTCAATTTTGAGTATCCTCAGCTCTGCACAAAGTCCCCACAAAGTCACCTTATTGCTGCCACACTGAATCGCCAAACATCGACTGTTGCAGCAATGCACTGTGAGACCCTATCCCACAGTTCCCTCAGCCCCATAGCATTCTGGGTATTTTTGCTGGTGCAGTATTGGAAAAAAATGTCCTGCGCGTGGTTGTGGGTTTGTGATGTCCTTTTCCCACATTGCGTTTCCCTCATTCCCTTCCCATGGAAAGCAAATGGCCATTTTTTCAAAATGAAAGAAGAAAAAGTAGGGAATCCCAGGTGAAGGAAAACCAAGTAGGGTGGCTTCAGAAGGTGACTGACTCATATCAACTGGTTACTTGGCTGTTTTTTCCCATAGAAAGAACACCTTTAGGTACGACTTTTACATTATCAGCCAAGTAGCATGTCAGGCAGGGGACTGTCATACTGCCCTGGGATGACCATTTTAACTGGCCCCCCCAAACACTTTGTCCCATCCTGAAGCCAGAAACATCCTCTGTGAAAATATTACAAGAACAGACTGCGGAAAGAGTAGGATAGTAAAGTTGAGGAAAATGCAAACCATAACAACTAAAGCCAACTCCCTCAGGCAGAGGAAAGAAGACAATTTGTGGTGCACTGAGTTAGAAAGAATTTTTGGCTTCCCACTTCACTACACAGACGTGTCCAACGTGGGGCATGGGACTCACCAAATTTCCACATGCCAGAATGACTCTGTGCCTTGTGATCACCCAGGTGTCTGTGTCATCTTAATTGGCCTTCCAGCCACTTTTGTCCCCCTTAAAATAAGGAGCAACCTCCCTGCAAGTATTACAGGAACAGATTACAGCTTGTGATATACAGCTCCCCGCAGTCTATAAGGGATGTTGTGGGCTTGGGTGGAGGAAATGGTTGAAGGGCCAGTTGACACAGTCCCTTAAGCAGGTTGCTCTGGCAGGGTGCTGTTGTCCTGGTGACAGCCAGCCCCCGAAAATCTTTGCCGCTGGGGGAAACTTCCCCCAAGTGATAGCCAGCCCCCAAAATCTTTGCCACAGGGTGAGACTTTCCCTTGGTGACAGCCAGCTCCCAAAAATCTTTCCTGCCTTTGGACCCCTCCTCACGCACAAGCCAGGACATGGTGCTGTCTGGCAGCCTTGTCTGCAGTGTGCTGCAGGCATGTGCTTTCGTTGGGTCAGGGGCTAGCCATGTGATGTGCTTGGGCACAGGATAGACCCTGACAGCATGTTACCTGTGGAGCAGGGAGGGGCTGCCCCTGTGCAAATGTGAACTGCAGAAAAGAAGTTTATCACCCTCTCATACAAGCACAACCCCCCACAGCCTAGCCCCCACGTGGTGCGGTGGAGCAGCCTCTCCTGCTACATCCTGTGTGGGGAAGAGCCACTCCATGTTGGGACTATTTTGTCATGGGTAGATGCTATCGCCACACTGATAATGAAGAAAGAAGTTCCTTGGCTTCTCATACAAGCATGACCCCCACAGCCTAGCTGCCATTGGCTTCCCTGGTGCTGAATTCAAATTCTTGGGCTTCCTGTTACCTAATTCCTGCCTACCTGGAGAGCAGCGGAGATGGAAGTGGCCAGAGTGGGCAACTGTGGGGAATTATGGGATACATACAGGACACTTGCACTAATTCAACCTTTTAAATTCGACCTTGATGCTTCATCAGCTCACTTTGAGGGTGTTATAGTAGTGACCTTAGTGCTCCCTAAAATCCACCTAATGGTATTTACAGTGAAGAAAGTGACATTGTAAAATTGAGCTAATTGCCTTAAAATTGACTTTACCATGTGGTGTAGACATAGCCAGAGTACTGGGTGGGCCTGAGTCCCTTCCCTCCCCACTTGCACCACACCAAGCCACACCGCTGTAGCCAATACAGGCTGTGGCTTGCCCAGAATTAGGGGGCTAGATAGGGGCTGCAGTTGGCGATATTTGTGGGTGCCCTGAACAAGGACTGCTGAGATCCCCAGAAGTGGGTAAGAGACTGTAGTGAGCACTGCCAGAGGGCAGTGTCCTGAAGAGGACCTGGTGATCCTGGGAGCAATGCGGGTCCTGAGCAGAGCACAAGGTAGAGCAGGGAGCAGCAGCGGACAACAAGCCACCAGAGAGAGGTGCCCTGCTGAGGCGAACAAACTACTTCCCTCGTCGACCAGCAGGAGGTGCCGTGGCGGTGAGTTTGCTTTCTGACACGGTGCAGCAGTAATAACAAACAAATATATGGTTTCCGCTTTCATCACCCTCACTAGAAAAATTGTTCCAGCACCTCTGCCCTCCCGTTGAAGGGACCAACAATAGAATAAATGATTTGGCAGTCTGGCCAGTGACTTAAACTGACACAGAACTTCTGGGTTCTGCTCCTTCTGCTGCAGCATCCACAACTGACTTGATGTATTACCTCAGGCAAGGGTATGCCTCAATATTGGAAAGGGTATTCCTCAATATTGGCCCCTTAGCCTCTCTAAGGTCTTGACTAAACTCTGAGTTTGCACTGGTTCAACTTATAACTTAGGTTTTAACTTGATTTAGTTGGATTGATAGTAACCCTTAAGGCTTATTTATTCCGATCTTGTAGAGCTGAAGGGACCTTAAGAGGTCATCAAGTCCAGTCCCCTGTATTCACAGCAGCACCTATCACCATCCCTGACAGACTTTTTCGGAAAAACAAAAAAAAACAAAACAAAAAAAACCCTATTTGCTGCAGATCCCTAAATGGCCCCTTCAAGGATTGGGCTCACAGCCCAGAGTTTAGCAGGCCAAGGCTCAAGCCACCAATGCGTCACTCCCTGCTTGTTCCTGAAGGGTTTAAACCTAAACTGAAATAAGACTGGCTTAAATTAAAATTAAAATATCCATGAAGCCTTTGTTGCTGGTTTAAAATCATGCTTGAAACTGCAGCAACTCTTTCATGGTGACAAGCCCCTGTACAATAACATAGCCTCACTACAGCTCTGTGAAGGATTAATGTGTGTTGAGGAACTGCTTTTTGTTCTTTAAATAAAAGATGCTACCAAAAGTTTTACCACAGAATTCCAATCAGAGGGTTAGCTCTGCCTATCCCAAGGTAGAAATTGTTCAGATATGAAACCTGCCTTGGAATCAATTGAGAATGAAAAATACTCTATTGTAGCAGTGCGTCCAAATCATGGCCTACCTCTTTGTACACAGGTTTAAGGCAGTATGCTCCATTTGCATTTGACATATTGTTTAGAAATAGCTAACTTGTAAACTAGCCTGAAATTACATGAGTAGTGATGACGGAGAATAATCTTCCTGCATGATATTCTAACAAAAGTTACCTGGTTACAGAAAATGGTATCTTCTTTCCCTGACTTTCAGCCCTCGGCTGTAAGCAGTCTAGCTGTGGTGCCCCCCAAGCACACACATGCCTGGAACAGGGCTGAACCAGAGAGGTACTGACGCAAAAGCTCCCATGAATTTCAAGGCTTGGTACATGGCAAGCTTAGGTCTACCCTTAGGTTTCTTTTCAGAGCACATGTTGTTGAGCTCAGTCTTTCTTATTTGCTGCTGACAGTTGTTTTTGTCATTAACAATAAGCTGTTGCTGACTTCAGTCAGAGCAATCAGTACTCTGAGAAGGTCAAATGAAAGATGCTATTTTAGCTAAAGTAAGGAAATCAGCTGATTTCTCCAAGCGCTGTCTTAGTGCACACACACTCCTCAGTTCCTTACCCCCATCAGAGTGAAACTTCAGGCCTCTTGGATATTTCCCACACCATTGACTAGTTTTCAGTGACAACACCACACCACTTTTCTGTCCTGTTGGCCAGCCACGGACTTCACAGGAATCACACGCCCATCATTGCTTCATCATTCAGACTTTACTTTTCTGTATTCCTATAGGGCACTTACGTATCTGTGGCTGTGTCACAGAATACAGTTCCATTGTAACAGGACAGAAGTTCTGTTTGCTTATGATACATTTATTCATCCCTGTTTTCTCAGCCCCAGGTAGCGATTCCTCTAGTTTAAGGATCTTTCACATTGGCAAGGCCATCTGGAGAAGCCTGCACTGAGGCTGGCAGAGTTGTACCTGCTTTGTGGGAAAGAGAGAGATAGAATCCCCAGGGCTGTAAATCCAGCAGCTTTTGCTAAACCATTCATTCTTTTTTATTATTCGTTCTTAAAATGTAGTTGCTTGTTGGATGCTACTGAACTCTCCTGTCATCTGAGGCCAGATCATGCATTTTTCACATTTGCGAGACGCTTACAAAGGAAGTACATGATGCACCGTCCAAAATGCCAGCTTGAAATATAACAGTTTCAATATTGCCTGGCACCTCAGTATCCAAGAGAATTCTATTTTTAGAGTGGTGCTCCACTGAACCAGCTATATAAGGTTGTGCTGGGGAGATCACTGCTTTTGTATAATGTATCAGAATGCCCATTATTCACTGGGGGGGGGGGGGAGAAAAAGGTCCTGATTCTGCTCTCTTTTACATTGGTGTTTAAATCACAGGGAATTTCATTTAAGTCAATGGTTTTAAAAAGCAAGTATAGGATCAGAATCAAAGTCAGTGTATTGGTTTTCAATAGTACAGCTACATATTCCCCTTCTCCCCCCCGCCCCCCGAGTATAACATCTTAAATATAAATATGCTAATCTTTAAAAATACAAGAGAGGGTTCACTATTAAGCCAAATGATGCAAGGGAACATGGATGTTCCAAGAACATGGAAATGAGATCTGTTTGCGTAGTAAGCTAACAATAGACTAGTAAACGAGCAATAGACTCACAGGGAAAACCCCCTGAAGTTTCTACTTACTCGCTACTTGCTCCAGACAGAAATCACTGGATTGGATACTTGATACCTACTTTAGTGCTGTTTATACGTGGTAGTTATTTGGTTTTGTCTGTAATTCTATTAGTTACAACAGTGAGGACTAAATGAGATATCAGCTAAATCACTGCCTCCATTTCTGCTATAGAATTTAAGCTGGGAACTGCAAGAAGGTAATTGAATGCAGCACTGGATTGATTCTAGTCTTCTTTGGCTTTATACCGTTACATGCAACTTTTCTGACTTCCATCCTAATCTAACCTGTTTTGCTTCAAGTACAAGGAGCCAGGTTGTTTCCTGCTGGACTAACTAATAGCAACACACACATTACAGGAGCCTCTGAGGATGAGACACAGCAACTGGAATCAATGTTCACATTCCAGTAGCATAAGGCAAGGCAGCAATCAGTGGCATGTTGCAAAACAGGGCTAGGAGGGCCTGGTCTGGCGGCAGAGCAAAAGTCTAGGCAATACAGTGAACTCTGTTATAACTGGCAGCCCTGGGACCAGGAGTTTGCCGGACATTCAAATATTCTGGATCAGTGTTTCCCCAAGTGTGGTCTGCGGCCCAGTACCTAGAAAATATACAAAATTGTACTGCAGACTCTACAACTGTTAAAATTCTACTGGTTAACTTGTAATTAAGGTAATAACAATAAGTTAGGCACTCAAGTATTTTATATCAAGATTTATATTATTATATACTATTATTATTGTGGATAAATAATAAACAATGAAAATGTATTCATTTTTCATTCTTTTTATTATATGCACTTATATTTTTGGGCCACAAAAAAGGGGTACTGAAAAAAATGGATTCCAACTATATAAAGTTTGGGAAACCCTGTTCTGGATGATAGAGAGGTACACCTAGCAATTCATAACACTGAAGAAAAACAAGATTAGATATTAAGAAACAAACAAAAATGTATGCAAAGTATTTTATTTTCCAAAAACAATAGAATTGTACACTGTAAACTTATACTGTATTTGCTGTATTTATTTGTATTTACTTTAATTCTGCTGTACTTTTGGAAAACGTAACTAAAATTGACTTATGGTTATCATGCCAGTTATTTGAGAGTTCTGGATGATAGAATGCTGGATATGAAAGCGTTTACTGTAATCACTGAATAGCTATGGGGGAACATTCTCCCACCCATCACACCTGCTGAGCTAGGAACAGCAACACAAGGGCCATATCTACACTAGCCGCCTTCTTTGAATGGGGCATGGAAATGACACAGGCCAGGGAATGTCAATGAGGTGCTGCCATGCATATGCAGCACTTCATTATCATAATGGCAGCTGCATGAATTTGAAAGCTGCTAACTTTGAAGTGCTGAGGCTAGATGTGGGCACTAGAGCTGTGTCTACACGTGCATGCTACTTCGAAGTAGCGGCACTAACTTCGAAATAGCGCCCGTTGTGCCTACACGCGTCGAGCGCTATTTCGAAGTTAACGTCGACGTTAGGCGGCTAGACGTTGAAGTCGCTAACCTCATGAGGGGATCGGAATAGCGCCCTACTTCGACGTTCATCGTCGAAGTAGGGACCATGTAGATGATCCGCGTCCCGCAACGTCGAAATTGGCGGGTCCTCCATGGCGGCCATCAGCTGGGGGGTTGAGAGATGCTCTCTCTCCAGCCCCTGCGGGGCTCTATGGTCACCGTGGGCAGCAGCCCTTAGCCCAGGGCTTCTGGCTGCTGCTGCGGCAGCTGGGGATCCATGCTGCAGGCACAGGGTCTGCAACCAGTTGTCGGCTCTGTGTATCTTGTGTTGTTTAGTGCAACTGTGTCTGGAAGGGGCCCTTTAAGGGAGCGGCTTGCTGTTGAGTCCGCCCTGTGACCTTGTCTGCAGCTGTGCCTGGCACCCTTATTTCGATGTGTGCTACTTTGGCATGTAGACGTACCCTCGCAGTGCCTATTTCGACGTGGTGCCGCACAACGTCGAAGTTGAACATCGACGTTGCCAGCCCTGGAGGACGTGTAGACATTATTCATCGAAATAGCCTATTTCGATGTTGCTACATCGAAATAAGCTATTTCGATGTTGGCTTCAAGTGTAGACGTAGCCTTTGAAATACACACCCAACTTGGAAATTCCCTTACTCCCAATTTGTTTTGGGAGTAAGGGAATTTCAAAGTTGGGTGTGTATTTTGACACGTTTGCATCTAGACTGCCTGTCAGCACTTTGAAGTTAGCAACTTCAAAATTCGCACAGCTGCTGTTATGCTAATGAGGTGCTGCATATGCATGGCAGCACCTCTTTGATGTTCCCTGGTCCGTGTCATTTCCATGCCTACTTCGAAGAAGGGGGCTAGTGTAGACATGGCCAAGCTCATTCCCTGATTCTTTGTGACATTTGAAACTCACAAGGACAAGCCTGGACACTCTGGAGCATTTCACTGCAGACCTATTAAATCTAATTACTATTAATAGAAATAAAATGCAGGTTTTTATGACAAGCAGTTCATGCATGGAAAGTTACTCCTGTTCTGGTGTGCAAAACCCTATCCCTCTTCAAGCCATATAACTTATGTTTTAAGCATCTTTTTCAAAGATAATAAAAGAGATTTAAACAGAACAGCTGGACAACCTTATGGTGACCTAGGATATTTTCCATGTAATTGTAGGGACTGTTCAACATGACCTAGGAAAGGCTAGAAAGAGGTTAGCTGACTAAACTGAGCTAAACTTTAGTTTTCAAGGCTTTTAAAATAAAGCAATGCTCCCCCCTACTGGCAAGTTTTAGGCCATGCCAATATCCAAGCAAAGATGTATAATTAGCACTTTTTTGTTTATTAGTTATAATCCAAAACACTATCATAGTTGGCAGGTAGTGACAGTAATTGTAATACTATTAATCATGTTGAAATTTTGGAGAATTAGTCATGCAGGCATTCTACAGTAAGACATTTAGGCTATGTCTACACTAGCCAAAAACTTCGAAATGGCCGTGCAAATGGCCATTTTGAAGTTTACTAATGAAGCACTGAAATACATATTCAGCACCTCATTAGCATGTGGGCAGCCGCGGCACTTCGAAATTGACGCGGCTCGCCGCCGCATGGCTCATCCAGACGGGGCTCCTTTTCGAAAGGACCCCACCAACTTTGAAGTCCCCTTATTCCTATGAGCAGATGGGAATAAGGGGACTTTGAAGTAGCCGAGGTCCTTTCGAAAAGGAGCCCCGTCTGGATGAGCCGTGCGGCGGTGAGCCGCGTCAATTTCGAAGTGCCGCGTCCGCCCGCATGCTAATGAGGCACTGAATATGTATTTCAGCGCTTCATTAGTAAACTTCAAAATGGCCATTTGCATGGCCATTTCAAAGTTTTTGGCTAGTGTAGACACAGCCTTAGTAGCACTTCCAATGCAATGCAGCATTTGCTCTGAAGTACTAAGAAAGCGTCCGTTACTCATCCCTCGCATTGCACCCTTAAAGCTCCTCATTCTCCTCTAAACTGCTCAGCCCCACTCTTCCTCATTCCTACAAGACCTTCTGGGTCTCTTCTCTTATGTGTGTAGTGCACCCCCAAAAAGCTCCTCCTCATGATAATTCTCTCCTTCCTGAATGTTCCCTCTCACCACTGGCTTTTTCCATGATACACACCGCCAAAAGACATGAATTCCGCATTTGATCCACTTCCCAGGGCTTAATTCATATCTGTATGGACTATGTATTTGCATACTTTTATAATGGAAGGACAATACACAGAACTATATACACTGTGGCACTGAATGCTGTGCCTTTAAGGCTGAGCTTTCTAGGCGGAGACTGAGTGGGGCTCTGTGAAGTTCTAGTTATGCACCCCTGGACAGAGCACTCTTGTAAGCACTGGGGCCCAGATGAGCAAAGGGATTTAAATGCCTAAACCCCAAATTTAGATGCTAATCTCTCAGTTTTAGGTGTCACAAAAATCCTGCTCCCTCCCCACCCCAAACTTGTATGTGCCTAAACTCACTTGAGATTTGAGTTTTAAAAGTAAAATTATTTAGGAATGTCTAAACAGCAGCATTATTTTGGTAGAAGCTATTCCAGAAGAGATTTCTGGAATAGCTGATTTCAAAATAGCATGTCTACACACAAAATGTGTATCGAAATAGCACCCAGATATTTTGAAATAGAGCCCCCACGTTGATTGGCCAGCAAGGTCCTCTATTTCAAAATAGCCGCTATTCCCTGTCTATACAGCTCCTATTCCAAAATATCTATTTCAGAATAGGTGCTAGTCCTCACAAAATGAGGTTTACACACTGTTTCTCAATCAAGGGTACGTGTACTCTTAGGGGTATATCAAGATCCTCCAGGGGGTACATCAGCTCAAAGATATTTGCAACAGGCTACGTTAAAAACACTCATAAATCCAGTACAATCTAAAGCTACGGTTACACAAGTGGGTTTTGCTGACAAAACCCTGGTTTTATCAACAGAAGTGGTGGAACATCCACATACAAAATGCATTTTGTCCACAATTTGTCAACAGAACTCAGCACTTTTGCCAGCAGTCAACACCACAAGGCATAACGCTTTCCTCAACAGTTCCTGTTGATGAAATAAGCATGTGGATGGCCCAGCAGGGGGAGTTTTGTTGACAGTATGGTCCTTCATGGCACTGTCCAGCTGAAGCACTGAGATTCACTCTCCACAGCAATCTGACCTCTATGATCAGTCCCTCCAGCCACTTTCAAAGACACAGGCAGCCCCAGAAATCCTGTGGCAGGTAGTTGGCCCTTGAAAGTGGCAGAGCCACTCCCTACCAGCTGCAGGTGCCAGCAGCCTCCCCTGAGGCACAGAAAAAATGAGTTGGGACTCCCAAGATGCCCCCAGCCCCTCATAGGATTATCCTGGGGGTCCCAGAACCCACCCTGGGGGTTGAAAAGTGGGTCCCCTCGTGGTTGGGCCCCATGCTGCAGGGACCTCATTGCCCTCTGGAGCCAAGAAACCATCATTCTGGACTCCAGCACCAAATGCCAGAATGCTGCTGGGTACATCCTGGTGGGGCGCAGACACCCAGCCTGCACCATGGAATGGGTGCGGGCCAAGGTGAAAGAACTCTGCCAGGGCTATGTGAGGGCCCAGGATGCCAGGTGATGTTTGGAGACGGGCAGGGAAATCCACCTGTCCCTTCTACAAGGAGCTCCACCAGCTTCTCGGAGGGGAGTGGGGAATGATGGTGCCCCGATGGTGGAGCATGTTGACACAGCCAAGGTGGCCACCTCACAACAGCCAGACCTGCAGCTGTACCAGCCGCACACCCCGCAGGAGTCCCAGACGTGGATGACTTGGAGCCAGACTTAAGCCAGGGAGCCTGGTCATCGTCTTGGGCCCCTCCAGCGAGGCCACACCCCAGACATCACCATACCTGTTCAGGGTCCCCTCCGGTGAGTACCCCACGCATCACACACCCTGGGGCATGGGGGGCAGACACACATGGGGTGCACCATGGCACTTGCCAGGCTGGCATGGGCATGGCCCCAACATGTGGGCCCAGCACATGCAACCATGTGGCTAGCGATGTGGCCCACCACAACCCAGCGCACAGCTCCTGCCAGGGAGGCCAGCCTAATGACAGCTCCCCAGGAGTCTCCATGTGCCCCAGGGCCGTGGGAGAGGATGGACCGCAGAGAAGGCCAGTCTGTGCCCAGCCTATCCCCCAGCCATGTGGGGACTTTCACATAGTCTGACCACCCCCTGGGCCACTAGACCATCAGGTAGGGGGCATGGGGAGGTGCAGTGGTCAGCCCACTCTCCATGCCTCGGTGAGGCCATCATGAGGCAGGACCCACCATACAGGGCACAGAAGGCCGTGTTCCTGGGATGGCGTCCTCCCATGTGTCATGAACTGGGCTGCTGCTCACAATGGGTAGAGGGGAGGGCCATAGGGGCCACATGGTGGTAAATACACACCATCTTTCCTTCTCTCCTCCCACACAGCTGCACCTTCAGAGGTTCAGGCTAGTGCCACCACATCTCCAGGGACAGCCAGTCCAGCACTGGCACCTGCTGCAGCTGAACCACCAGCACCACCATGGGAGTGGGCACACATGCAATGATCCTATTGCATCCCAGGGGATGAGGCACTACACCTGTATGTGGCTGCTCTGGTCCACCAAAACCAGCTGCAGAAGCAGCACCAGTGGGAGGACTGGGAGTGGCGGGAGCAGGCCCTCGAGCTGAGGGAGGTAGCATGGGGCCATGACGAGGTCTGCAAAATCAGAACTGTGTGGGAGCACACACTGGCCCGGCCATACCCACCCGAAGCCACCGCTGCCCTGGTCACCGTTCTGCACGCATCCCCCTGCCTGCCCATCCTCGAACGCCATTCCCCCACCCATCTGGTTCATCCCTCCTAGTCCCCACCCCCACAGGATGCCATGCTGTAGGCCCTGCAGCAGTGGGCAATGGCTGTGCTCCCCAGATGGCCCCTCCCACTGACCCATCTGACCCCACTGACCCAGCTCCGTGTGCCCCACATTCTCCTGTGCTTCCAGCCCCAACCGAGACCCAGAACCTGTGTCAGGAGAGGATCCTGCAGCTGAGGCCACTCGAGGTCCCACCCCGCCTGTGTACATAGTTACCCATAAGTGCTCATTGTACATAGTTCACAGTAATCCAAGGTTTATCTTAACAGTTTTTTGTTTGAGAAGTAAACTGTTTCTGGTTTCAGCACCCATGCATCCCTCTTTATTGGTGCAGAGTGTGGGAGGGAGGGGTCAAAGGGAGGGGTTGTGGGGTAGGGCTTTGGGCCCAAGGTCTCTGCCGGGGAACCCTTGGGAGGGTCACTGGGAGAAGGTCTCCCATAGGGCCTCCCTGATGTGGACTCCATCAACATCCACCTGGTGGGCTGGGGGCACAGCTGGCTGCTCGTAGCTGTGGTCCACGTCTACCCCACACCCCTGGGGGAAGACGTCCCCCTTTTCCCCTCCACTAGATTGCGAAGGGTTCAGCAAGTGGCCACCACCGTGGGGATGTGGTCCTCCCCCATGTCCAGGTGGGTGAGGAGACAGTGACATCTCACCATTAGGTGCCTGAAGGCACACTTGACTGGGATACATGCCTGGTTCAGGCAGGCGTTGAACAGCTCCCTTGTGTAGTACAGGTGTCCAGTGTACAAGCGCATTAGCCATGGCATGAGGGGTACGCAGCATCCCCCACCATGCACAAAGGCTTGCGGCCACCCCCAATGGCTATGGCACGCTGGGGGATGTATGGGCCTGCTGCCTTCCTGCAGCAAACGCTGGAGTTCCTGAAGACCCTGGTGTCTTGGTGCTCAGCCCACCCACCCGGTATAGATGTCTGAGAACCATCCATGGTGGTACAGTAGGGCCTGCATGATGATGGAGTGGTACCCCTTCCTGTTTATGTCGCACTTTGTGCTGTGGTCCAGCGCACAGATTGGTATGTTGGTCCCATCAGATGTCCCAAAACAGTTCAGGAAGCCCAGGATGTTGAATCTGGACATGGTTGTGTCCTGGTCACCAACTCAGACGAGCCTCCCCAGCAGGATGCTGTTGATAGTCCTCACCACCTGCAAGTGGAGAAGAGCAAATGCACATGTGAGGGGCATAGAAAGAAGGCCCCTGGGCCCTGGCGGCCTCCCCCACCCTCTCCCGGTCCCTGCCCCCTGGTTCCTCCCACGGTCCCACCTGTGCAGCACCCCTCACCCAGCTGCAGGTCTCTGTGACAGTGGGACAGTCCAGCCCCCTGGGGATGGGGTTTCCCCGCTCCCCCTCCTCCACTCCTCTGCCCCCACCCTGCCCCCCTTGGATTCCCCTTGGCCGGGGCCCCATCTTTCCCTCTTCCCCCCCACACTGAGACTGCAGCCCAGGAGTGGCTTACCTGCATCATGACCACTCCATCGGTGGACTTCCCCACCCTGAATTGGTTTGCCACTGAGTGGTAACTATCCGGGGTGGTGAGCTTCCACAAAGAGATGGCCAGCTGCATTCAGGTGTCTTGGTGCTGGAGTGCAAGGGCGAGCCAGGTGCACAGCTCCTGGAGGGTGTCCCTTGTCATCCGGAAGATTTGTAGCGATTGGATGTCATCCCATTCCCCCCATCACTAGGCACTCCCACCAGTCTGCCCTGATGTTGTGTCACTGCAGCCACCATGGCATCCAGGGGGCGGGGGTGAAAGGGACTAGGGCAGCAGAGGTGTCCTCATCAGCGTCGTGATTCAGCCGTTCTCCTCAGATGAGGTGGAAGTAGAACAGGAACATGGGCAGAAGGACCTGCAGCAGCTGCTGGGCAGCGAGAGGCTGGCCCGGGGGCTGCTCCTGGTTCATGCTGGCTGTGCCCTGTGTTTGATCCCCTGGGGAGAGCATGGGAGCCTAGCCTGTGTGTGCCTCACAGACCAAGGTAAGGCTCAGCATGGGCAGGCACTGGCTGGGGGTGGGGAGCGGGACGGCCTTTAAGGCACACTTGTCCAGAGCGGCTTCCCGGCGGTACGACCCTGTTTGCAGAGCTTCCGGGGCCCCGTTTGTTGAGAAAGCAGCCATGGTGTCTGGCCACTTTCTGTCAACAGAGCGGATCACTGTGTTGAGCCACTTGGGTGTGTGGCCGTAATCTGTCAACAGGGGTTTTGTTGGGAAATATCTTCCAACAGTGACCTCTGTCGACAGATGGCTGTAGTGTAACCATAGTCCATAAATTCATACAATGACTTGTTTCTACTGCTTCATATGCCTTACACAGAAATGTAAATACAATATTTCTATTCCAGTTTGTTTATTTGATAATGAGGTGGCAGAAAGTCAGCAAGTTTTCAGTAGTAGTCTTCTTTGATATTTGTGCATGTTTCTGTAAGTAGTTTTTAAATAAGGTGTAACCTGGTGGTATTCAAAAAAAAATCTGACTCCTGAAAAGGGTACAGTAATCAGGAAAGGTTGAATGGCACTTCTTTCAAGAACTCAGGTTACCTAAGGACCATATTTCTCAACTGGTGATACGTGTACCCTTAGGAGTATGCAAAAGAAGCCAGAGGGTACTGTTTTTTTTCCTAAAGGAGGAACTTTACCAAAAAAAAAGGTTGAGAAACACTGGTTTACAGAACTTGAAATAAGCCATCCACTATTTTAAAATTATTTCAAAATAATGGCTTTGCTGTGTAGAAGCTTGCAAAGTTATTTCGGAATAGCAACTGTTACTTTTAAATAATTTTGCCGTGTAGACACACCCTAAGTGTCTGCATCTGGAGATGCACACAGCTGCCTTATCCTAGGCCTTTCTCCCACCTAAACCCCAATGTGATCCGAAAACCAAGAGATAATAGATGTTCCTTTGCTAAACAGAATTTCTTGTAAACCCTCATCCAGTAGCAAGTTTAGAGCATGCCAACCAGATTAAGCCCAATGCAAAACCTTGCCAGAGGTTATGGTGCCTAATTTATAACTTGTAGCCCAGTGGTCAGAGTACTCATCTCAGAACTGGGAGACCCTGATTCAACTATCCCTCTGCCTGAAGATATGAACAGGACTCTCCTGCCTCTCAGGAGAGCCACCAGAATGGTGCCCCTAAAAGACATATTAGCACTAAAAGAAAAGTCACAGGCAGTAAAAGGTTAAAAAAAAAAAAAAAAAAAAAATTAAAAAAAATGGGGGGCAGGGAAGCCAGGACTTAAAATGGTGAACTTTTCTCCGCTAAGGTAGTATGAGACCTAAATGTGTATGTAAATGTCAAACTGAAAAAGATAAGTTTTGTAATAGTACCAGGATAAAAAGAGGGAAACTTTGGCTTTAGTCCACGAATGTAAAAAGTTTCATGTCTTTGTTTATGGAAGCTCTATTTTCAGCTGAAACTGACCATAAACCACTTCCTGCTGTTGCCAACCAGGGGCTTGGTAATGCCTTGTCTCCATAACACAGAGGCTCTTCTTTCTTTTCAATTACAAATGTATGACCTGCAAATTGAATGTAAACCTGAGAGGGATTTGGTGACTGCAGATACCCTCTCAAGGGCATTTGCAGTGGAGGAATTTCAAGAGCTAGATTGTGTATGTATCATCCGATGTAAAAAAACTACTCTTGTCTCAGGCAAAATATGGACTGCAATTGCCAGAACTACTCTACAGAAAGTAATTAAGGTTATCAGCACAAGATGGTGGGGCAACATATTCCCAGCCCCTGGTGCCAACTTAATAGGGGGGTTTCCATGTTAGGTGTGATTTTGTTTAAACACACCAAGATGGTGATTCTGGAGAAGTGCTTGCGGCTACACTGCCTGTCAGTGCTTTGAAGTCAGCACTTTTGAAGTTCCGGCAGTGGCCATTATGCTAAAGAGGTGCTGCATATGCACCGGGGCACCTCATTAGCCTCTCCAACCGTCCTGCTTAGCGTGCCCCCTTTGCAGGAGGAAGCTAGGGGAGACGCACCCTGTGAAATAATGGTCACAAACAGCAATGCTGTGACAAGAGTTTGCCTTGTGGACACAAGCTGTGGAGGAAGAGCAACACTTTCCCCAAATCCTGTAAGTAGCAGGAAATTAATGGGCACTGAATCTGCAGTTTTGCTAGAGAAGGTCACCGACAGGCAGTGGTCACATCAGGTGGAGACAATGGAGACCCAGAACCTGGAACATGAACCATTTGGCTCTTGAGAGGAGTACTGTTGATTCATGACAGGGAACCTCAAAGACTAATTGAACATAAAATCATAGAATACTAGAGCTGGAAGGGACCTCCAGAGGTTATTGAGTGCAGTCCCCCGCACTCACCACAAGACTGAGCACCATTTAGATCATCCCTGTCAGAGGTTTGTCTAACCTGCTCTTAAAAATTTCCAGTAATGGCAATTCCTCAGCCTCCCTATGTAATTTATTCCAGAGCTTAACCACCCTGAGAGTAAATTCACATTGTTAGTAAATGTATTTATTAGTTTGGTTGTAAGTATTTAATTATGTGTTATTGCTACTTACGGCTTGAGAGGGAATATGTGATGTTAGGGGAATGTGTCTTTAAGGGCTGAGCTTCCTAGATAGCATCTGATCAGGACACTGGAGCTCTTTTTATGCTCAGAGGCTACCTGCTGGAGCAGATCACTCAGACAAGCTCACACAAATCAGAGAATGACCTCCCTTAGCACCTTTAGGCTGTGTCTACACTACCACCTTCCTTCGAAGGGTTTTGGGAGTTTACTAATGAGGTGCTGTCCCGGCACTTCGAAGTACCAGTGGGTGCACCACGGCTAGACGTGTGCCCGTACTTCGAAGTTTAAAACTTTGGAGTTGCTGCAGGGGGGGAATTTGCTTAATGTAGTGCCGCCTATGCACGGCAGCACTTCATCAGTAAACTCCCAACACCCTAATTACCAGTGGTAGTGTAGGCAAGCCCTTAGCCTAGTTGATAGGGTACTCACTCAGAATGTACAAGACTCTCTGGGTCAACTCTCCCTTCTCCTAAGAGAGAAGAGATGGGAAATGAAAGCAGCTACTGCTCAGGTGAGTGCCGTAACGACTGGGTTCTGGGACATTCTGATGTAAGCATCCTCATGGAATTTGTTCCACTTAACTTAGTGATTGAAAAATTAAGTATTAGTTGGGCCAGAGAAAGAGTTTGATCCTCTAGCCTCATGGTTAGGGGACTCCCCTAACAGGGGTCTACCACCACTTCACTTCCCTTCCCTTCTTCCCTTCAGGAAGAGGTGGGGGAATTTAACGGGGGATCTCCCACATCATGAGTTAGTACCCTAAAAGTTAAGAGTGAGTTGATACTCTTCCTTCCTTCCTTCCTCACTCTGTTTCATTTTGGGCCCCAGTCTGAAGAAGTGGGTCTTACCCATGAAAGCTGATTACCTAATAAACAAACTTGTTAGTCTCCAAGGTGCTACAGGACTACTTGTTTTTAACTGAAATTCTGCTTAGGAGTCTCTAATAGACAAATAAGATTAATAGCACTACATTATAAACAAAGAACACTATTTCATAAGTCATCTGGTTTATACAATGATTTCATCAGACCTTTTCTGATTGAATAGACAGAGGTTAAATCAGCAAAAAGCAGAAAGCACACAAAGTTACTGAAAACAGCTGCATCTTTTTATACAAAAACCTGCATTTAATTACAGACCAAGATTAGAACTATGTTTATAAATGCTTTGGTCATTACTTTATTGTTTTTGTTTTCAATTTAAATGGAGTCATTTGATGCAACTGCCACAGAATATATACTATGGCACGTATATTCATAATGTCCCAGATTAACGAGTGATATAAACTGGGTTAAAGGAAATTATATACCACAGCACAACAAAGTGATAAAAACTTTTAAAAACTTTTTAAAATGTTAAAAAAACTTAGTTTTTAAAAACTTAGTTTAATACTAGTAGAAAATGGAATTTGACTCAGCATGGGCAGTGGCAATATACAAGTGTGATCAACTGTTCTCTCATCACATTACATCACATATATGAAGGCATACGCAGAGGACTGAACCCAGAACTTTAAACGTGTGCCCCTACCACTCAAGCTGAAGGAATAACTCCATTAGCTTTAAGTAAACAGCAGCCTATTCTTGTTATTATGACCACCTACTATATGGAGGCTTGATTGCAAAATAAAGGGTCTTCACCAAGAACAAACAAGCAAACTTGGGTTAACTAGCTCTGGTTAAAATAACTCTGAGGACACTGTGACTTTGCTTTTAACTTAGGTGAACAGCTTGAGTTTAACACCCCTTCCCCTGTGTAGGGTATAACTTGAGCTGCTAAACAGAATTACAAATAAGTTGCCATGTCTTCACTGCTTTTGTAACAAAAGCTAAGAACATGCCTTCTTTTCAGTTTCTGAAGTTTTACATGCTTATCTGTTCCACCTCCCATTGTGCCACAACCTGACCCAAAGAGTGGCTGTCTTTTGGGGCGTTTGGTCTCAGCCCTCTGACTCATTCCTGAACAGGATTCCAACTTCTGCCCATTTTGATGGTTATAGGAGCACAACCAGTTCCACAAGGACCTGGACTGACTTATAACACTAGCCACTAACAGAGGCCCTAAGACAGCTTGCCCCTGATGGCAACAACATTTTATTTTTAAATTAAGCATGTTGCAAAACCCCTGAATTGCAGCCATTTAATATTTTGAATAGAATTCTTTCAGGTTATCTATACAGAAAGATCAGTCAGCCTTCTAACCCTCCAGTTCTTCTTTTAGGTGCACCTGGATCCTGAAGTACTGAACAAAGCTTATAGAAGGGATACAGTCCTTAAAGTACACAGCCTACTCGGCCAATGTGCAAGAAATATACACAGATGAAAAACACATTTGAAGGAACTACTGACCCCTCCTGCCCTACCCCAGCCAGAAGAAGCTGAAAGAGAAGAAGGGAAGCCACGCAAACATGAGCAAGGAATGAAAAAGCAGAATGAGTCCTCCTCCACAGTGTGCATGGGTGCTTCAGGAAAGGTAGGCCTTTTAATAGAGATTAAACCAGGATGGCAATACAGAATTTACTCTGAAACCTATGGAAGGTAAATGAGCATTATACCCATTGGGTGTGTGTAGACAGATAAACAGAATTTGTATCCTTGCTCTGAAATCCTGTGAGTGAAGTCCTGGCCCCATCAAGTCAATAGGAATTCTGCCATTGACCTTAGTGAAGCCTCAATTTCCCCCTTATGTTTTAAAATTCTGTAAAAAGTGGCTGGTTCTCTACTGAATTTTGCTGCCCTTTCTTAAGGAATAGGCCAAATGACACACAAATGGTGGTTGTCTGTGGAGCTCCCTTGCCCCTTCATGGAATCAAAGATGCGCCTCTGGGAGCAGCAGTGACCCAGGAAATGTTTTGGTTTTAAATAAGAGATGAGACTACAGTAGACCCCTTAAGTGTAGGTTGCATGGGGCAACTCCTAAGCAACCACATGTAACTCAAATTTCATGCACGTCAGGAGGAGCTGGGAACCAGGCAGCAGCCTGCTTCCTGGCTCCCCTCCGCTTACAAAGCCAGTAAACAGCTGGGTCAGTTTCCCCACTCCTCTGAGTCGCAGGGAGTTGGTGCCTGGCAGCCCAGAGCCAGGTGCCAGCTTCCCACCACTCAAAGTTGCATTAACCCAAGATACACACAAGTTGAATGCACGTATCTCGGGGTTCTGCTGTAGTGGGAGCTACATGTGGAAAGAGGTGACTATAGTGATGAGGGGAAAGAGGTGAAGGAACTGGTATGATGCTCTTCCCTTACAAAGCAATATGTGCACGTCTTGTAAATTGAGTACATCTGGTACTGGTGCCCATGGAAAAGAGAAAAGTCCAGGGAATTCTCCAGAGCCCCTCTGCTGAATTAGCTGGGTCCATCACCATATTCAACCCTGACTCCTGGAACTGTGCAGACCTCCCAAGTCTACTCTTTTCCTCCTATAACCTACAAGCTTGTGGCCCTTTTCCAGGTCTAATTTAGAGGAACATTGAAGCAAAATCTACTGTTTTTTCTAATGCCAAGCTCAGTTCAGGGTTTGTATGATTTATATGTTTTAATGAGAAATAGCCCTGGCATTAAAATATTTCATAGTTCTCTGTTTCCCTGATATCTCTTATAATTTAGGTTATGCAAATCTAAATTCCCCAGACTTTCACAGGACAGAACTCAAAGCATCATTTCTCTCAAATTTGGTAAAATGCCTACATTTCTTCCCAGGCTTCTTGGCTCATGCTGTCCAAGTCAGAACTTTTCAAGAAGACCTTTTGGGATGTCTGTTGGAATTTTTAGGGTATTTCCTAGGTTCAAAGAGCAGAGAAGAAAACATAGGAATTAATTTTTTTATCCCTTGCACTATATGCACATACATTGTTCAGCCCTGGTGGGAGGTAAGTGTAATGTGTTTCATGTTCATGTAAACATCAAACATGTTCTATAATGTTAAAAATGTATCTGGGAACATCTACAAAAGCGTATCCAGGAAATGTCAAATAAAAACTGTGATCCTATATAAAATGTCAACATCATGATTCATAACACACTCTGTTGTCTGTGTTCTATTCACTGTGTGTAACTCTTTCTTACCCTTTGATGTATGACAGCCATGGTCCTTTTAAGGAAGATTTGTATTTCCATTGTAGCATGGTATTGAGGTTTCTGTTTAACAGTCTGCATTAGTGTTAATCCATGCTAGCAACAAATGTGTTTGACATTAATTTCTCACTAGTGTGGAGTGGAACTTTTCCCATTGAGAACCACGTTATAAAGCCACACAACAGAGTCTGAACTATGATGATAGTCTGTTATGTAATTTGACTGGCAAAGTTCTTGGAAAAAAAATTCCTTTCCATATCAGTTAGGGAATAGCCTATTAGCACTTGCTGTGTTTAAATATGATCATAGCTAAAATGATGTTAGCTACAGAGTGGCTAGTGCCAAAATAGTCTTCTGTCTGTAAATAAATGTCAGTCAGTATGTAAATTAATACTGCTAGGGCTCTGCAAACCCTGTGCATTGTACAAAGATCTTAGTTTGGAGACCAGGCATGCAAACTGTAAGCTCTCTGAGACAGAGGATCTCTCTTCAGGTTTGTTTATACAGCACTCAGTGCAACAGAACCCTGCTCTTGCCTGGTGTCTTTGAGTGCTACCTTGGCTGATGAGAGAGTGGGGAAATGGGAAACAAATGTGTGGGGACCACATGCTCTGGGGTCCCCTGAAACATCTGTAACTGGGATAAAATGAGGATGAGGATGCAGGGGGCATCAATGAACATGATATACACGGGCCCCAAATTTATCTCAGTAAGCCAGGGTGCTTATGTGAAAACAAATGGTGGGATATGGGGAGTGATGCTGTAGGAGGATAATGAATGCCTCACTCAACAGTACCCTAATCCATTCATGCCCAGTGATGGTTTGGGAAGATACTGTGACTGTGGCCACACTTGGCCAAAATTTTGAAATGGCCATGCTAATGGCCAAATCAGAGAATACTAATGAGGTGCTGAAATGAATATTCAGCGTCTCATTAGCATGCTGTCAGCATTTCCATCATGTGCAGCTCGTCTACACGGGGCCCTTTTCAAAAGGACCGCACAGACTTCGAAATCGCCTTATTCCTATGTGCTGACGAGCCGCACACCTGCAGCATACTAATGAGGCACTGAATATTCATTTCAGCACCTCATTAGTATTCACCGATTTAGCCATTAGCATGCCCATTTCAAAATTTTGGCCAAGTGTGGCCACAGCCTGTGTGTTTTGCCAGTATAATGAAAAGTGGCATGTGGGCAGGGAGGGAAACATATTAATCACTTGAAAGGCAGCACTGAGAGAGGCTTTCAGACCCTGATCCAAATTTTGCAGCTTAGGCCAAGCTCTACACAAAATGGACATTTCTGAAATATACCATCCAATATTAATTTTCAGTGAATGTACACTCCATGTATACAGAAGCCTGAGCAGCATTCTGAGTCTCAGTTATCGCTGCTTAAATAATTATTTCAGCATTGCTTGAATGCACACTAAGCAGAAGTGCTTGGAAAATTTAGGAATTAGGATCTGAATATCTAAATATGGCAACTGTCCTATAGCTTCTCCTAGTAGCCATAGAAATGGTTAGGGTGGTCCTGTCATGCTAACCATGAATTAGCATGGCATTATATCAATCATAGATTCCCATATTTTAATCCTTAATGCTCAGCTCCACATGACTCATGTTATTGTCTTTCTTTTCTGTCATTATAGGAGACATTTTCAAAACACCCAAATTTTCTGTAGTACTGAGTGCTCCACTAACTGTTGCAAGGTTTAAGTGACTTATGAGCATATGTTTATTTTTTAAAAGTGACTGAAGCATTTATCAACCCTAAATTTCACTGACTTAGAGCCGTTAAGCGTCTGTCACTTTTGAAAATGAGAATTAGAAGCCATTCCCATTTGAATATTTCTGGAAATGTTATGCTAGGTCTTTCTGTGATACAGATTAATCTAGTACAAATATTTCACTTTTAGAAAATAATTCCAAGACCTTTAGTGAAATGCTATGCTATTTTAAGGAATACTCTTTTGTTAGTAGAACGTCTTGCTCTACACAAGAGAGAGTTGGGATTGTTAGCTATTTCATAAATCCAGTGTTTCAAAGGCAGGTAAACTTTCATTTGGCATGCCAGCAAAACAAAATATTCACTGATTTCGGTATTAATGGTTTTCTCTGAAATCAACAGATTCTGTGTTCACTGTTCTCATCTAGTGCAGTAGAGGGCAGTGAATACACTGCTGAGGAGGAGAAAAATTTACAACCAACTGGGGAGGAATATCATATTTCTTTACAACCACATTTCCTGGTCATTTCCCATCAGAAATCTATGCCACAGTTCATATATATGAAGGACATTTTCAATTCTGTGGTGTAATAAATTAAACAAAATTGTTTCAGTTTGGGGATCTTATTGAAATATACAGAGGGTCTCCAATAACTTCACTGGAGATTAAGACAGGCCCAGTGTGTATCTGAGTTTTCAGATTATACTATGTGATGAACAAAAATAAATTATGTTGCAGAGTTTAAGCTATTTCCTTGATGTGCTGCAGAGGGAGGGAGTAGTTAATTTAGGAGTAAGTGAGAAGGAAGTCGGAAAGGATTGAGGTGGAGAGAGACAGACAGACTGACCACAGGCAGAAGCACAAATGACATGAAAGGATGTAGGCAACAGTGAAGAGAAATATTAAATTCCAGGCATTTGATTGTAGAGTTAAGAAAATGATGTTTCACCTCAGGCAAAATAGCTGCCGAGTGAAAACCTGTAAACATTTAGACTAAAAACTGAATACCAAAACATTTTCAGCACAAAATTTCTGACAAAAAAAACCCTAAAAGTTTTCAAGGAAAAAAAAAAACACTATCAGTAGAAGTGTTAATTTTGTTAAAAATCCAATTTTCTGTAGAAAAGTAATATGATGGAAAATTTTCAAACTGCCTCGATTGGTGCATCACTGAAATTATTATTATTGATAACAAACATATATCAAAATTTTAAACATGTGGAATATTTAAAATTGAAGATCTTACTAGTAAGGCAAGCAAAGATGTTTGTTAAAATATGATCTTTAAATTTACAGCATCTCTGTAAAGTAGATAAGCATAAACAATTACAAGGTTGAATAACCCTTCTCCACCAGGGCATAAATGGATCCAGCTGAGATCAGAGAGAAATGCATCCCACTTGATAGCCAACTAGTTTTTTCTGGTATAGCAATTTCTGTGCTCATGCATCTTATTTCTCACATACTGTTTGATGTTGCTTTTGTAAGAGTTGCCTCCAAACCTCAGCGTGAAGAAGAAACAAAAGAAAAAGATGTGCTCCGTGCTGAAAAGCAACTGAGTTATAATTGATTGAATCTTTTGCAAGTATGTGTTTTCTTTTGGACATAGGACACCATTAAGTCAGGGTGGATGAGCTGAAAGATTCTGGCTTTAATCAAAGACTGTTAAAATGATGAGCTTGTAGAAAACAATTAATGATTATTACCAATCAGTACAAGCATTTATGAGGTACACATTCCTGCCATGTCTAGGTATACATTACAACATTTAAATGTGCTAGAGCTGAATATAGCCAGCTGAATACACCAAAAACAAGTGCATATGCTCTTTGATCTAATGCAGAATTAAACTGCCTAACTATTTGAGCAGAAACCCAGCCAGTAGGCCCAGTGACAGGGTATTACAGAGAGCTATTATTAATGCAAGATATTAGGATGGCCTGCTATTAAGCTCTCTCTCTCTCTCTCTCTCAGATTGTACTCCAAATATGTCCAGGTTTGGTCTGAGGCATATTCTTGAGGGAATGAGCATGTATAAAATGGACCCCAGTGGAAAAAAAAATGAGTCCAATGACACCTTAAAGACAAACGAATTGATTTGGGCTTAAGCTTCTGTAGCTTGAAGCCTGCTTCACCAGATGCATGTCTTCATGAGTGACTGAACCATAGACTACTCTGTAGATCATAGCATAGACTGGCAGTTCCCAACCTTTTAAGTAACATGGCACACTTCAACAAGACAAACAATTCCACAGCACAGCCACTTTTTTCAGCTGAATCGATTGCTTATAAACATCACATTTACTTACATTTGCTATGGTTAAAGTCTTATTAGAGAGGTTTGCATCACAGTAGTGTATACAACCACCTAAATACAGTAAACCCTTGAGATGCGTGACTTCGAGTTGTGCTTAACTTGCATTAATGTGAGTTAAGCACAACTCAGAGTTGCTCTATGTCTGTCTGCCTGCCAGCCTGTCCCAGCTGGGGGAAGTCAGGCAGGCAGACAGCCACCGCTGCTGGGGGAAGCCAGGGAGAAGTGACACCTGGCTCCCAGAGTGGCGGGGAGCTGGGAACCAGGCTGCTGCCTGCCCCAACCCCTCACCCTCAGGCCAGTTGCACCCTACCACCCACCCAGACCTTACACTCTCATCCTCTCCTGCACCCCACCCCCTGCCCAGACTCTGCGCCCCCATCCTGCTGCCCAGCAGTCCCCTCTCTCACACTGAACCCCTCATTTTGTCCCCTGCCCCAAAGCCTGGGGGGACAACAAAATCCACTAGCTCTGGGGCCCAGAAGAGTTAATTTGGTCTGTAGGAAGCCCTGAATCTCATGCCCCACCCCCTCCCTTGGGGCTGGAACACTTGGGGACTGAGGTGTCGAAGTTGGAGGCCTCATCAATAAGGACAGGTTTTGGTTTGTTTGCTTGCTTGCATCTCCCCTTTGTGTGGCCCCGGACTGATTTTTCTGTGGGTCAGTAACCTCGACCCCTAAAAGGTTCCCCACTCCTACCATAAATAAAGACAGTGTTGAATCCTTTTGCTTTGAACATAAGTTGATATTTTACTTCATTTAAAATGAAACCTGGCAAACTAACATGATAGAAGCAATAAGATCTAAACATGCGACTTCCTTATGCTACAGCTACGTATTTATGTTTTTATGCTCCAGTAGCCTAATGTGAGTAGTTTAGTATTTAAGGTATTTAGAGATAAGCAACTGCATTTTATCATCAGGGTTGATTGGCTGGTGGTCCGCAGAAAGGTTTCCATTGTTTGGGGTGAGCCGCAGGCCAAAAAGTTTGAGCGCCACTGGAAAACGGCTACACAGGAAGCTTCCATCAGCACATCTTGCCCCGATTTTGTGTGAAAGAATTTGCAGGGGGGAATTCTCCTACTATTACTGTAACGACAGGCAAGAAACAGAAATTTTAGTTCCTGGATGCACTCACGTGAAACGTTGGGTTCCAGAATTAATATCCCTCTCATCTGACACTGGGATTCCAAGAGCTCCTGCTACAGTTACCACCATCTTGACTAGACCTGCAGTGAGCACCATTTAATGACACAGTGATAACAACACCAGTCCACAGTCTACACTGGTTGTTAATGAAACAAAGGAAGATTTCCCCAGAAGGACTAATAATATAGACACAGTTTAGTCACCATTATTATGTTGACACTTACATGTGGATTTAACACACCTCTTTCTTTGTGATGTATCAGTTAATAGAAACATTAAGTTTTGAGATCAGTCTGAAGAAGAATTGCAGGCATGTCACCTCCCTTCTTCCATTAATAAACATGTACACACCTGGATTATGGAGAGTCCGAAAATAAGCTTTCTGCTCAATTGGCTGTAAAACCTCAGAGATTTATTCCCTACTACCCCTTTCCCTTTTCCACCACCCACTTAGACTTTAATTAGACTCCTCTTAGGGAACTAAAATAAACTATATTGTAGATAACATCAGCACAGTGCACAATAGCAGAATGAAGGGAAATATTTGCCAAATGCAAACTCTTAAAAATATCACCACAGAATCAGCTTGCTCCCACCCACCATTGGCCTGCCCTTGCATGGGTCCTGTCAGTTGCTGTAGAAAGCACTCCAAAGGCATCAGGGGATGGTAATGATACCATGAAGGCAACTGACCAATCCATTTCTTCTACACAAGTGGGGTAAAATCTGCAGACTGGGCATCCCCTCCATTAATATGTACAAAGGGCGTTTTAATTCAGACTAATTAAAATATAACATAATGGCTGCGTCTACACGTGCACGCTACTTCGAAGTAGCGGCAGTAACTTCGAAATAGCGCCCGTCACGTCTACACGTGTTGGGCGCTATTTCGAAGTTGAAATCGACGTTAGGCGGCGAGACGTCGAAGTCGCTAACCCCATGAGGGGATGGGAATAGCGCCCTACTTCGACGTTCAACATCGAAGTAGGGACGTGTAGACGATCCGCGTCCCGCAACATCGAAATAGCGGGGTCCTCCATGGCGGCCATCAGCTGGGGGGTTGAGAGATACTCTCTCTCCAGCCCTTGCGGGGCTCTGTGGTCACTGTGGGCAGCAGCCCTTAGCCCAGGGCTTCTGGCTGCTGCTGCTGCAGCTGGGGGTCCCTGCTGCATATACAGGGTCTGCAACTAGTTGTTGGCTCTGTGTATCTTGCACTGTTTAATGAAAGTGTGTCTGGGAGGGGCCCTTTAAGGGAGCGACTTGCTGTTGAGTCCGCCCCGTGACCCTGTCTGCAGCTGTGCCTGGCTCCCTTATTTCGATGTGTGCTACTTTGGCGTGTAGACGTTCCCTCGCTGTGCCTATTTCGATGTTGGGCTGAGCAACGTCGAAGTTGAACATCGACGTTGCCAGCCCTGGAGGACGTGTAGACGTTATTCATCGAAATAGCCTATTTCGATGTCGCAACATCGAAATAAGCTATTTCGAAGTTGGGTGCACGTGTAGACGTAGCCAATGAGTCCTGAGACTGTCTAAAGAGCATGCAGAAATGTCGGGCCAGTCTTAGCCATTCTCTTGTCCCTACAAGAGCAGGGAGTGAGTTCTTCAGGTTACCAAAATGGAAGATCGAAAAGGCATTCCCAGTATTTTCTTTCTGCAAAAGTAAGTTTGCTCTCTGACCCCAGTTCTCACACTGTGGCAAACAGCAAATTCTATTGGGACTTGGAAGAAATATGAGAAACACAGACATTAAAAAAAAATGTTTTCCTAGAATTAGTCACTAAGAATAGGAAGCATCTGGATCTGGATAACCTAAACTGAGGGAGAAATCAGGGAACCAGGAGATGATATTTTAGTACAGAACTATATCTTAATATAAACAAATCACTTCCTGATTATTCTGAAAGCCCCTGTTATGAACTTGGTACCAGACAGTGGTTGCTGGATTTTCCAGAAAGAAAATCCTCAAAGCCATTGTCTATTTGGAAAAACAGATCTGAACGCTCATTGGCCTGGGCTCAATTCTAGCTGTTGGGTTTGTGATGAATTAGGAAAGGATATTTCCTGGCTGTAGTGAAGTCTTAAATGAATTTGTGAGAGCCAAGGAAGGGAGAGGATTTTGCATCTTCAGAGGGAAACAGACTATCTTGTTGTATTGAAAAGGTAGTTCTTGAGCATGGGAGTAAATCCTATTGTCCCACAGGCAGATATGCAAAGCCTCAAAGTGAGGGCAGAGATGGAAGAATGTATAGGCCAGAATTGTATAATCTGCTTGTAACACACCCAGCACTGTGGAGCCTAATTAGGGCCTTTGATACAATGGTGATAATAATATAATAATAACACGCAGTTCCCATTCATTGACTTTCCTATATCTCCCCCTTGCTGCAAAAATATACGATGAATTCCTGGTATTATAAAAATCAATGGCAAAACTCCCATTTACTTCAGTGGGGGCAGGGTTCCATCCATTACACAGCTGATCTGTTTCATTGCACCTCCTCTCCTATGCTCCCTGCTAGAATATGGAAGAGGAGAGTGTGGATTTGATAGGCTGGTGGAAGGTTCATCCCCAATGAAGCAATACTCACTGTAAAATGACAGTAACACAAAAGGAGAAAAGGAACAAGTCTTATATCGGCTTCCCAATAGAAGCAGCCACGGCCCACCTACAGGCAAAACCCTTTTACTCAGGCTTTGCTTGCAAGACCAAAGTTTGTCTCTTATTGCCCAGTTTAAATATTAATATTTTCTGACTCAGCAGTATTCCCCTTGCTGAGAACAAATAAACCAACCATCTCTAGCTGTTGTGGCTTTTTCTGTTGGCTGGAATGTGCAGGCCTGTTCTGCAGACACAGTGTACAGCTTTTCCAAGAGCCAAAGGTCACCCTGAAATCTCACGGCACACTGCACAAAAGCCAAGCAAGGAAATGAGCAACAAGCTTTTGGAGAGTAGTATCTCAAACCATCAGTTTATTTTAATTGACAGTCTTTCCAACTCCATATGCCACCTGCCCTGAATTTTCCACTAGGTTTGATATTAATGTAGATCAGCTATCTTCACTGCAATCTGGTCTCAAATTATAGGACAGTAAAATGTCATGAAAGAGGCACATCCCTTCACCCCCTTGCAAATTAAAAAACAAAAAACAAAAAACAGAAAAGGAACAACATTTCATTTAAATAGCCTACACAATCTGTAATAAAAGGGTTGGATTTTGGTCTTTATTAATCTGTGCAGTTCAGGTTAGAATCTGTCCCCAGATATCTTCTTTTTTTCCAGTATAGCACTCTTCTGTAAGAATCCTCTGTAAAACATTAGAGCATTCTACTAGGGTCTTTGTCCAAACTCTCTAGCTTTGTTAAGCCTGCAAAGCTGGAATGAGTTTCATGAAAACCTGTATTCATTTGGCACTCTCAGTTCTGACTCCAGTGAGAGGTATATTTGCTGGTGTTATGGAATATTAATATTGTTCACTGTAGAAGAGCCAATACCATAATATTTCTATCGCTTTTTTAATGAAGGTATATAGATAGATGTTTCATCATATACATTCTGAGAACAAGAAGTTGTTCTAAACAAATATGCTTTCATTTGGACCTACTTCACCACTGATTCTTTTCTACAAGGACATAAATCACACCTATTGACTTCAACAATAAGTACTCATTTTCTGCAGTGGGAGAATATGGCTCTTTGTTTATCAGTTTTAAGTGGGCTACAGAATAAGGTAAAACATTGCAATTCAAAGCAGTAAAAGGGATATAGCTTTGGTACATTGGACTACACATATCTCACTACTACTTTGGCACGGTTTACTGATATGGGAAATTAAAACAAGGAAAGCAAGACGTTGGGAAATTGCTGTCTAAATAGGCCCAAATAAATAGAAATTACCCTATTTGGAAACATTATTCCTCTGAGTACAATAAAAATAACAACAGGGATATAAATGAATAAAATCATATTAAACTTTTAAGGACTGGAGTAAAGTTGGAGAGTTTCAGCATCATACCTATACAAAAGTCCTTCATGTTTTCCATAGACTTTGATAGTTTTCAGTTAAATAAATAACTAAATTGTCAGTCTGAGCCTACTTCCTCTGTCAAGGGCAAATCTTCCACTGATTACATTGGGAGCAGCAGCAAGCACGTCAATTTTAAAAAGGACCACGCTAATTGACAAGCAAGCATGGATAAAATGGGAACTTCCCTCTTCCAAACCTTTTCCTCAAATCTTATTTGCACCATTTTGGAGGGTCAAATAAATGTAGCTAAGATGTTCATGACAGTTAAAGCAACAAGAAAGGCCTTCTCACTGGGGCCAGAAGTGGAAATGCCAGATTAATACAAGTTTTCATGAAACATTCATTCCAGCTTTTCAGACTTAACAACACTAGATAGTTTGGTTAAGCGTATGGACATCTGAGCTGTTAGTTTCAGACTTTCAGAGGTTCTGGCACTTCTATTTATGATATGTACAACATGTTATCTGTAAAGCAAAATGTGTACCTCATTGTAACGTTTGCTCTATCGTACAAATTCACAAGTATCTAAGAATCTGCTTGCTTTGATGTAGACATATAGTACTTATCCTAGCCCTCACTGAGGCAAAACCACTCACTGAAGTCTATACACATTTCACTAAGGGCTGTTTGCTCAGGCCCATTATCCTTAATCTATTATTTCAATTCCAACTGTTTAAAAATATCCATTTTCTGTGACTGCCACTCTGGAACATCGACATCACTGTGATAAGTTTAGACAGAAAATTATAATTATTTCCTTTATTTTCTATCCCAATAGTTACAAAATTCTAACTGGGGAACCTTTCACTAATTCCTGTTTGCCTCCTTTTCTTGTTTCTCCATTTTCATTTTTTGTGTGGTATGTCTGTGTAAAGGATTTGCCCCCTACTCGTGCAGGAGGATACTTTAAGTGACCTCATTCTCCTTAAACAACAATCCCATCTCTCCCAGAAAAAAAAGAAAATCTTGTGCTTTTTTAACACAATCTAAGAGATAGAGAAAAGGGTAGGTCGGCAACAATTATGTAGGTAACTCCTTTAGGTTGCTGGTTCAGTCTAATCAGGTTAAATGAGTCAGTATCTGAAAGTTATTATTGTCTAATGGCTGTGCTGTAGCCTGTGCGAAAAGTTTTTCCACCAAGTTCTCTGTGCAGTTGTCTTCAGCATAACTGCACCTTAGCTGACTGGCTCACTCTGAAGGTTACAAATCCATCTCAGCCCTAAAGGAGATTCTTTCAAAACAGGATGAGATGGGTTGGGACACACCTCCCATTTATTCCCTTATAATGACTCTGTGCTGCCACTCAGTTTCCCCATATGAAGAATTCCTTAAAGGATGGACCAATCTGAGTTTCAAGTCTGTAATTAATACCTGAAAATCAGGCATAAGGAAGCTTCTGTTGATGGTCCTTTTGCTGTACCAATTCTGAGCAGAGATGTTTTTAGTCTTCAGGGATGACAATACATCACTAATTCCTATCAGCCTCCTTTCCTTGTCAGTGATTTTTTTTTTCACCCTGTGCTTATGTGCTGAATGCCAGTTCTGTGAGGGAACAAGTTTTCAGTGTGTATAGACGTGTGTGTGTATATATATATATATAGCAGTGTGATTGGCAAGCTGGAATAACCTGTTCAGTCTGACTTGAAAAAATTAACCTGTTTGTCAAAAGTGATAGGTTAATACTTGGGATCGGGGACAGGAGAAAAGGCTTTGAGTAAATTTTTGTCAGAAAACATAAATTATTCTGTTATATTAGTCATAAAATTTACTGTGTGGCCTGGAGAAGAAAGTCCATATGAACACACCAAGGGCACATTGAGAACACACTCTAACAGCAGCATAAGTTGTCCAGAATTTGCTATTTGGAGAAGAGGTTTTCAGGACACATGGTTCTTTGAATGGGATCCTTGAAAGCTCTGTGACAGCTCCCAAAGAAATTGCACATAGATAGGACTGTGAGGAAGAAGCTGTTCACTGAAGTTATTTTAACTTGCTGAGTCTCTCTGATTAAGGGACATATTCTCATCTAGATGCACAGGGATATGTACCTATAATTAAACTCTAGTCAGAGCTGATAAGCCCCTCCTCCTTTCAAGAAAACATAAAATGAAACAGTCAGCATGATCCAATCTGGATTGTTGTATCTTTGCAGATGTTAAGGGGAACAATACAGTAAGAGAGAATATTGTTTCACTTTGCCATTTGCAGCTTATTGTAGATTCATTTGGTTTTCCCCACAAATCCTGGCCTCACTGAAGTCAATGGGAAAACTTCCATTGATTTTTACCAGGTCCACAGTTTAGAATTCTAGCTTTACAAGTGGTTTGTGTCTTTGAAATTCAGCCTCCCCTAAAAGGCTGCATATGAGAAGGGCTGCGCTCTGCTTTCCCATGCTATCAGGTGGAAAAGTGGGTTTCCAAAATCCAAGGAGAGATTTGCAATGGATAAAATCGTTCGCTCTTTAGTTCTGGTTGGTTATTGTTTTCTTATTTGCTTTTGCCTCAAGTTTGTCCATTCCAAAAATTGTTTGGTGCTGAGACCCATCCACAAAGATTAACATATATAAAAAACACACATAAAACACATAATAAAAAAATTAACATATATTATCCCCTGAGCTGTGCCACAGACACTATCTATGATGGCGCATAAACAGGAAGCAAACAAAGCTGAGTAATGTGTTCTTACGTTCCACCAGAAACAAAGGGACAAAAGGAAGACTGTCAAATAGATAAGAGCATAGCTGGTGAGAAAATTATTTTCAAGCTTCTAAGAGAAAATTGCCTGAAATAATAGAAAAAAAAATTCCCATTTAAGTAAAATCAAGGAAAACTGAAACATCACCTACTAGATCATTAGATGATTTCTGCATCTACGCTTAACCAAGTGGTAATCAGGTTGAATTGTAACAGTGGTTTTCCTGTAAGGCTAAGCGGAAACTCTTGGGATAGCTACCCACAAATCAGACAAAAAAGGGAGGAAAAGTCTTATATTTTGTGCCAATACAAAACATTTAACATTAGTCTTTTTTATTCTCTGTTGGCCTTTTAATGTCTATAATATATGTTGCCTAAAATCTATTTAGCAAATTTCTTGGAAAGTGCAACAGACTTCCAAGTTAAATTTGCAAGCTGTGATTGGGCTCTTTATATAAAGACGATGAGCTTTTAAATACAGAGGTGATGTTCTGGCCGATCCAATACATTCCACCGACTCTGATACCCTCATATGGTTATGTGAAATTGCTCTGTTGGTGGCAACAGATCCCTTGGAAAGAGATCTTGGCTTATGCTGACTTTTTTCATGTTTAAATTTTTACAGGAATTTAATTATATAGCTGCTGACAGTTTTATAGGCTTCAGTTCTGCCATGTACTTAAGCACATGTCTAACTTTAAGCTTGTAAGTATTTCAATTAAAGTAAATGAGAGTAGTCACATGCTTAAATTAAGCATATGCTTAAGTTCCTTGGTGAATTAAGAGAGGAATACAGTGTAAGAGTTGCAAAATCAGACCCAAAATATCAAATTAACTGCAACTTGGTTTGAAGTAAATGCTATATGCTTAATTTCTTGTATGTACCCACATCTCTACAAACCATATCACTGGTCTGTTGAATCCTTAGTATATACTGTGATTCTGCATGCACATTTTTTCAGTTGTTGTCGTTCCTATTTTAGGTGCACATTCGATAAATGATGATTATTAGCCTATATAAATGTTCTTTGGTATTATAGATACACATTTTTGCTAATGCAAGTTCAGACAAAAACATTAATGCATCAAGACTGACTACTAACCAGAGCTCTGTCATGGCAGCCCTGCCCAAAGATAGTTAGAGGAGCCAGCTGAGCAAACCCAGGCCTGGGGCCCTGGAGCATGAGGCCCCATTACAGCGCATATTCAGCAGTGGAAAGGCAGGTGTCTGATGGCTTTTCCCTTCTAAATATATTTATATAAACTTTAAACATTCAGCTTTGACATTTAAATCTCTTGCCAGTCCAACTATGCATCTTCCATGCTTTTTCTTCAGGTAACAGAGAGCACACTATATTTTGTTTCAGTACACAGAAATTCACACACCTTGAGATTCATATATAAGTTTGAGTTTTAACTGAGAAAACTCAATGCAAAACACTTCAAATTGCTACACCTCATTTGTTTTAGCCTGAAAACTAAAGTAATGACAATGACCATGGCATGACTTTGATGCAAGCCCACATTCATATGAAACTGAGCTGAGGTTCACTGAGACTTGTCTAGATGGAGAAACCAAACAGAAGAACTATATGATGTTGTAACTCCTCAGATAGGCACTCTTTCCTGCTACTCAGGTTTGCCCATATGTACAAGTCCTTAAAGGATAGATTGGTCTGAATTTCAGATCTGACATTAATACGTGAAAAATCAGACTTGTATTTTTGATTCCCTTGTAAATACACTGCTGCGCTCCAGTTGAGTCTGCATCCAGATTATCATGATCAGGACCACATTAGAATTAAATTCAACTGTTTTTGTTTTTAAATTTCTTCATTTTGAGATGGAGCCCAAAAATTTGCAGAAAAACAGGAAAATAAGCAAGATCACTTTGCCTTTTGAAGCTTGTAATAGGTATCTGCCTCCTAATTCAATGCAAAGAAGTGTTTTAGCAGCATTAAGATGAATTATCAGAGGCTTTTCTACATCATATAATAATGATTAAATTATGCTTCAAATGGCCTAATCAATTCAAGGTGTCAGTTCTAGGATTTGAAGGTACTTTGCACCTCACAAGAATCATGATCTAACAACACACATCCTTGACCCAGTAAATCAAACATTTCAAATTTGTGAAGCGCTTCAAGTATATTTAAAAAAAAAAAATCCATGGCCTTTGGCTTCTTGTCTAACAATTACCCTTCATGGCAGTTTCAAGTTATTCATCTGGCTGGCCAGGACCCAGAGTTTTTACTCTATTTTAGTAAATCTGCATCTTGTTAGACACAGGTTATATATGCACCCGAGCCTCATCACCCACTGATGTGTACGGTTAAAGTCAATAATGCACTAAATGGTGCTATATGAAGACATGAAATAAGAAAACATCTTTCAGTAGTATTCATTAATTTAAAATACCAGAAGCAACAACTACAATAGAGGAAACTTCATGAGTCTGTTGGAGGATCACTTGTGCCTTATTTCACACATTCTATTCTGAAAATTCTTTGCTGGGACTTTCCTTCTAGACATTTACACCTTTTAAATGTTCAATTTCTTTATCTGCTGAAAGCCGAAGTGCTACCAGTGGGAGGGGGATATATTAAAAAGCTAGACATGGACACTGAAAATTAAACTGAGGGTACTGCTTGTTTCCCCTTTGATTCATAATTAGTGGGAGTGCAGAACATGTAATTGATGCAATACCTGCGTTAAATCAGAACTGCTGCTTTAGAGGGAAAAGGGAAGGAATTGGAGAAGGGATGGGCAGTGACGAGCATTGGAGTGGGGGCTGCACAAGTGGCCCTCTTTCAGCTCAGCGGGTTAGAATCATAGAATCCTAGGGCTGGAAGGGACCTCAGGAGGTCATCAGGTCCAGCCCCCTGCAGGATCAACCCTACCTAAATCATCCCAGTCAGTACTTTGTCAAACTGGTACTTAAAAACCTCTAGGGATGGAGATTCCACCATCTCTCTAGGTAACGTGTTCCAGTGCTTCACCACTCTCCTGATGAAACAGTTTTTCCTAATATCCAACCCACACCTCCCCCTCTGTAACTTTAGACCATTGCTCCTTGTTCTGCCATCTGTCACTCCAGAGAACAGTCTCTCTCCATCCTCTTTAGAACCCCACTTCAGGAAGTTGAAGGCTGCTACCAAGTTGCCCCTCACTCTTCTCTTCTGCAAACTAAATAAGTCCAGATCTCTCAACCCCTCCTCAGAGATCATGTGCTTCAGCTCCCTCATAATTTTGTTTTTGCTCCTCCACTGAACTTGCTCTGATACATCCACATCCTTTCTATACTGGGGGTCCCAGAACGGGGTGCAATATTCCAGATGTGGCCTCATCAGTGCCAGATAAAAGGGGAATAATAACTTCTCTAGATCTGCTGCAAATGCTTCTCCCAGTGCAGCCCTATGTGCCATTAGCCTTCTTGGCTACAAGGGCACACTTTTGACTCATATCCAGCCTCTCACCCACTGAAATCTCCAGGTCCTTTTCTGCTGCACTGCTACTTAGCCAGTCAGTCCCAAGTCTGTAACAGTGCTTGGGATTCTTCCATCCCAAGTGCAGGAGTCTGCACTTGTCCTTGTGGAAACTCATCAGATTACTTTTGGCTCAATCATCCAATTTATCTAGGTCACTCTGGATCCTATCCCTACCCTCCAGTATATCTACCTTTCCCCCTAGTTTAGTGTCATCCACAAATTTACTGAGGGTGCAATCCATCCCTTCATCCAGGTCATTAATAAAGAAGTTGAACAATATTGGCCCTAGAACTGATCCTTGACGCACTTCAGGAAGTGGGTCTTACCTACAAAAGCTCCCTAACAAATTTATTAAGTAGTCTTTAAGGTGCTACAGGACTGCTTGTAATTTGTGAAGCTAATGACTAACACAGAATCATAGAATCATAGGGCTGGAAGGGACCTCAGGAGGTCTTGTAGTCCAGCCCCCTGCTTCAAACATGATCAACCCCCACTAAGTCATGCCAGCCAGGACCTTGTCAAGCCTGGACTTAAAAACCTCGAGGGATGGAGAATCCACCACCGTTAACACAGCTACCCCTTTGCATTAGAATCATCAACTCTGACCACTGAAAGTCTCTGTGACTTCTTTAAAACTGTAAGAGAAAGCTTGAGAGTTGGAGCTGGGAAGCAAAGTTGCAGACTCTTCCTCCACTATCCAGTTTTTGAGACAAAAAAGAACACAAAACAAAAGTGGTGCCTGGGGATGGACAAAAAGGGACATAAGGATCATTCTGTTTGGTGCTTTTCATTGCTCAGCAACAACATAGGATCAGCATTAATGTTATTACTTGCCTTGTGTTGCACAGTGCCATATTTTGTTCTTTGTTCTTGTCCAAAAATGGGCAAGAAATCCTGAATGTTCCTCCTTAATCAGTGTGTTACTGTTGCTAGTAATGGCAGAGTTGTACACTGGGAGATATTTATAATATCAGTTCTCCAACGTCCCCCAAAGAGCCTGGTGTCTTTTCTTTTATATTCTCATGGTCTCTCTTTCTCTATCTCTCACCAGCTGCTTTAAGAGGAGCTGGTATCATGCACTTTTGGGGGAAGACGGAGGAGGGTGATTTCATCTTTTTATGGTTACAGAGAAGACAAAAGTACCATCAGCTTCTGTCACTAAAGTAGATCCAAGAATGAGATGTTTCTCTTCAAGGGATAGATGCCTTTGTTTTCAGTTGTAAAGGAAAAGGGCTCTGGTCTTAGTTTAGTAGGAAAGTTTGTGATTCTAATAATTGTGCCTGTCATCAACAACATATAAATTTGCTACACTGAGAGAAAAGAGAGGGTAACCTCTCTTCTTACAGATGCAACAACAATACTGGGTCTTTCTACTCCAATCCACAAGTTTTTACTTGGGCAGAACTCCTGATTTTCTCCTGGCCATCTCCTATGCTCTGGTTTATGTACTTAATGAATAAAACCATGAAAGGTGTAAAAGCAAAACTGACTTTCTTCCTCTATTTCTGATACTCATTTAAAGTCCAGGAAATTTCTTATGTTAAAAAGTGGAATGTTAATTACAAGCTGAACTATAGAGAGACCAAAAGCTCTCCAGGAGTGTATTCTTCCATTGGTATACAAATATGGCATCTCTTTCTTGACCTTGACATTGATATATTTTCATGTATTTCAGTATATTTTTCATAAAATCATGGTTTAGTGATTTTATGGTAATAGGCTGTAATTTAAAAAATGTTACAAACACAAAAATGAGTCAGTTATTAACAGGCAAAGACACTAATAAAGACTTGAGGTGAGTGGAAGGAAGAGGATACTAGTGCAGAGTTTATAAGCATGATCTTGTTTCATGTGGTTTTAATCAAACTTGGGATGTGTGGAATTAAGGGTCACCACCTAGCCATGTACCTTCAGAGGAATTTCTGTTTCAAATAAGCCCAGGGCAGCTGCTGACATGAATGTGTCTGTGAAGTTGTGTTTTATTGGAAACCACGCATAAAAGGAGGAAAAAAACCCAACCCTAGCATAATGCTTTGAAGAAGGAACGTTGTGGCATTTCCTAGCATGTCTTATTATTTGCCCCCATAAAAAAAGAAACTTAACCTGACCCAAACTCATTTTTCAAACACATATTGTAAATTATTTCACTATTTAGGTGTGTAACAGATTGTAGCTGACTATTAGGTTATGGAGTACTTTTTTTTAATATCGATTATTCTAACCTAGAATTTGTGGATTCATAGAATCCAAGGCCAGAAGGAACCACAGAGATCATTCGGTCTGACCTGTGTAGCACAGGCCAAGAGCTACAAGGATTGAGAATGAGAGAAAAAGAATAAAAATACAATGTTTGATACATAATAAAACTGCTTTTAATAAAAGGGAGGCATATCAATGAGCCACAAATCTGGGATACAAATTTCAGCTTTCCAGCACTTTCTGGCAATGATGATGGTGCTGCTTGTATTGAGTTTTTGTTTCAACTCATTATGAAAATAAGAGCTAGACACAAAATCTGTTTCCTAAGAATCCTGGTGTCTGCATCCAGAACTTTGCTTTTGGTCATCTCTTTAAAAAATCATATGAGAAAGACAAAGCATAATGTAGTCATGAGAGGACAGAAATAACTAGTGCCTTTTAAGCTCATCAGTGCCAAAAAAATCCATTTAACAAAGTTTTATTTTTATTTTATTCCTTGCTAGAAGATTTACCCAGTGTTGCTTGGATCCTTAACTCAGTTACTTTTGGAGGTTTTTTTCGGAAAATAAAATGAAGATATACATGTCTCCTTTAAAAACAAATTCTCTGGGGTAGGGATGAGGAGTTTAGTATGCTACCTCGGTGAGGGAGGACTACCACAGCCCTCTCTCATTGCAGCAGCTGGGGGCCAGGTGAGAAGCACCTCTCCATGGCCACCACAAGTCCAGCAGGCACAGGCAGGGGAGAGGTGCATGTCCATCGGCTGGAGCAAGTTGAGGTTCGTCTGCCCCCTGCGCTCATCAGGCAGAGTGAGGAATGCAGCCAGCTGTGCATTTTCCCCTGTCTCCCTGCTGAAGAGTCACAGGCAGCAATGTCCTCATATGAATTGGAAGGGAGCTTCAGCCCCCCCATCCCTGAATGGCACCTGAGGAGTGAGTGGACTGGGGCTGAGGCAATCCCAGACACAGGTGGGGAAGGCACCCCGCCAGCCTCTTTTACCTGACTGGTGATTCTGTCTCATTTCTGTATGGCTTTATGAGAAGCAATCCCATTCCAGGCACATCCCATTTTCCTGGCACAACCAAACCCTTACTTTGCTTCAAGTTATGATAAGAGGAAGCTGCATACCAAATTTGGTGATCCTAGCTCTTACGTTTCGGAGGAGTTCTTGGACAAACAGACAGACAGACTGACTGACAAACTCTCTCTAAAATATATATTATATATGTATTTACATCACTTCATCTTTAAATGATACCTATATGTGATGGTTTGTAGTTGAGAGGAAAAGCTACACAAATCATACATTCATCCTGAAGATGGCATAATATTGTATATTTAACTGGAATTTTGTTTCAGCTATTTCGTCAGCACTGCTCTGCTATCACATCAGATTTTGTGTGATACCTGATTAGTTTTTTTTTCAGGAGGAGGTACCACTAAGGCATAGTAATATTGGAAGTTAAGAGATGTGTAAGCACAGAGGCCCCAGCTCTATAAACACTAAGTTATGTGCTTAACTTTAAGCATAGGAGTAGTCCCACTGAAATCAGCGTTTTCAGGATTGAAGCCAGAAAAGACAAGTGATCCATGCTGAATTGTTCTCAGCGTTTCCATGGCATCGCTTGAATAGCTGCTACAGAAAGGAGCACTGACGTTTCTGAAATGTTGCAGGGGTGCAGAGAGCCATTGAATCAAATTGTAAACCCTGCATATAATGGACATCACTTCAATCCAGGGGGTGCTGCAGCACCTATGAAATTTCTCAATCTCAGTCTCCTATGCCAGTGACGGGGATTATTATTTAGCTGTTCCTACTGCTGAGTCTCAGTGGTGCACATCAGTAATAGTAGTAGGCATCCTTCAGTCTGCATAGACTATGGATCGCGCCCTTTAAAGTTTCAATTGAGGACTTCGTTTACAGCGTCTGTTGTGACTATGAAGACCCACACGAGAGTGACAGTCCTTGCTGCATCTCTTGCAGATGTAGTGGGTGCCTGGCAAGTCCTTATTGTGCTTTCTGTGCACTCGCTTCTCCTCTGCTAGCTGTCTGATCTTCATCTCGCCCTTCTGAAGGCCCTTGTGTAACCCCTGCCTCCATCTGCTGTGGTCATCGGCTAGTTCTTCCCAGTTGTCCAGCTCGATGTCTACCTCTCTGAGGTCCCTAATGCTGACATCTTTGTAGTGCAACTGGGGGCGTCCGGGATGTCTTTTGCCAGAGGCTAGCTCACCATACAGGATGTCTTTTGGAATCCTTCCATCATTCATCCTGTGGACGTGGCCAAGCCAGCGGAGTTGACGCTGCCTGAGGAGGGTGTGCATGGTTGGGATTCCAGCTTGCTCGAGGACGGCGGTGTTGGTCACTCTGTCCTTCCATGATATTCCAAGGATGCGCCTGAGGCAGCGCAAGTGGAAGACGTTCAGCCTCTTTTCCTGGCGGGCATACAGGGTCCAAGTCTCGCTGCCATAAAGGAGGGTGCTGAGGATGCATGCTCTGTAGACTTGCATTTTGGTGTGAGTGTACAGCTTGTTGTTATTCCACACTCTCTTGCTGAGTCTGGACAGAGTTGTAGCCGCTTTTCCAATCCTCCTATTTAGCTCAGTGTCCAACGACAGGGTGTCAGTGATGGTGGACCCGAGGTAAACGAACTCGTGGACAACCTCTAACGTATAGTTGTCAATGCTGATTGATGGGGATTCAGCAACATCCTGACCGAGTACGTTTGTCTTCTTTAGGCTGATGGTAAGCCCAAAGTCCTTGCACGCTTTGGAGAACTGATCCAGCAGTTTTTGAAGCTGGTCTTCTGTGTGAGACACTACAGCAGCATCGTCTGCGCACAGCATGTCTCTGATGAGGACTTCTCGCATCTTAGACTTAGCTTTCAGCCTTGCAAGGTTAAACAGTTTCCCATCAGATCTTGTGTGCAGCAAGATGCCCTCTGTTGAAGATCCAAAGGCATGCTTCAAGAGGAGTGCGAAGAAGATCCCGAACAATGTCGGAGCAAGCACGCATCCTTGTTTGACGCCGCTCCTGATTCTGAAAGCATCCGATAATACGCCGTCATATTGGATGGTTCCTCTCATGTCTTCGTGGAACGACTGGATCATCTTGAGTAACCGTGGAGGACAGCCTAAGTTAAAAATATATATAGTGGACCCAATCCTCCTCCTATTGAAATCCAAGGCAACATTTCCTGAGACTTAAATGGGAGCAGGGCCAGAACTACCAATGTGCTTTGCCCTTCGCCAATTGCATTCTCACCTGGTCTGTCTTCTAGCTATTTAAAGAGAACATCTTTTTTCTGCTTGCTCATATGCCAGTAGTCCAGCGAGCAAAGAAATACTTGGTGCCACTGCACTGCTGGTGCTTGTTTAGGACAATCTTTAATCAGATCTGTCACACTCACATGGATGTGAACTGCCTGATGTCTGTTTATACTGCAAAACACATCGGATCTCATTCCCTTCTAAGCTAAGGCATCTTTATACCACACTGGCTATGTCTACACTAGCACCCCCCTCTTTCAAAAGGGGGATACTAATGAGACACTTTGGGATATGCTAATGAGGTGCTGCAATGAATATGCAGTGCCTCATTAGCATAATGGCAGCTGTGGCACTTTAAAAGTGTCGCTTTCGATCGCACACGGATCATCTACATCTGCATTTGGTTGTAGGAATAAGGGGATTTCAAAGTTTGCAGGGTCCTTTCAAAAAAGACCCTGTGTAGACGAGCCGCACGCGATCGAAAGTGGCACTTTCGAAGTGCCGTGGCCACCATTAAGCTAATGAGGCACTGCATATTCATTTCAACACTTTATCAGCATATTCCTGAAGTGTCTCATTAGCATCCCCTTTCGAAAGGATGGTGCTAGTGTAGACACAGCCACTGTTAAAGTAGAGAATCCTTGAAGTTGGTGTAAATGTAATTTAACAGTGTACAGCATGGGCGTCCAACCTTTTGGCTTGCCTGGGCCGCATTGAGTGAGATAGTCTTGGGCCGCGTACAAAATATATAATATAGTTAATGTATATAAATCACATAATAATGTTAAAAGTTTATGATCTTGTGGGGCCGCATTACTAGCTGTCCAGAGCCACATGCGGCCTGTGGGCCGTAGGTTGGACAAGCCTGGTGTACAGTATCCTTACCTGAGAGAATCAGGAGCACTGTATATAAATGGAAAAAACCCAAGATGGTGCAACATTTGACTCTAGATATCAGTACTCAGTTTCAGGGCATTAGCATCTGGGACTTTGGCACATTATAATAGTAGAGTGGGGGCATTTGCATGATTCAGCCCAAGCTTCTGGTTCAAATTTCAGATGCTCTGAAGGTCTGTTATGACTAAGGAGAGTGGCTGAGAAATAAAAAAACAAATTTCACACAAAAAATCATATTTTCAATCTTATTTTCATTTTAAAGGGTTCAAAATGGATTGATTTTTCATTTTAGCAATTTTCTGTAACTTATTTTATTAAGAATATCAATATTTTGTTTACCCAAAATCCATTTTTGATAAAAGAACATTTTTATTGACTAAACACTCACTTCTGATCAATTAAAACTGTCTGTCAATTTCAATTAAATTAGTGTTTCAGTCAAAAAAATTGAAATGAGACTACAAACAACTTTATCTCAAATATATCAACAATATTATGAATAAAATAACCATGATAATCTAGTATTTTTTAAAGGAAACAGCCTATTCTGCATGCATAATACCGTACCATTGGGGCTTAACATATAGACTAGTGAGGTTTAAACTAGCTTCTGTTTTCATATGTACTGTGTACTTATACTGCACACGATGTAGCAGTCTTCTTATATCTGGTGATGTATTTGCCAGTCAGTCATTTTTTGGTGGAGAGAGTGCTCATTACTGGAGAATGAGTTCGACATAATTCTAGTGTTACGCATGTGTATTCTGTTTGACTCTCGTAATCTCAGGTGTGGCTTTCATTGTCTGGAAAAGGAGAAACCAGCCTTCCAGGGTGCAGTGTCTCACAGATCAATAACACCTCATCAAAATCATGTCCAAGTTCAACATAAACTAATAAAAGGAAGAAATTTCTGAGGGAAAACTTCCAACACTTCTAAAAGCAGCTCCATATTTCATAAGCTTTGTAGCACGTAGAACATAGCCAAATTCTCTGATCTCAGCTATAAACTATCTAAGTACCTATTAAGGAGGATGACTGTGCTGTGAGAAGAGCAGTGGTTTCCCTCTAAGCCCCCTCAAAATAGAACAACCATCAGTGGTCCCCACTTCCCCTCCCAGACAAGCTGCAGCCCTCAAGAGGTTAAAATTTAGGTTTTAAAGTGAAATGGGACCTATGGGGAAACTCACAAGGCAGCTTCCTAAGGTGCCAGAGTTAGGAGTGGAGGAAAAAGAGCAGAAAGAGGGTGAGGAAGGAGAGGGCAAGGATGGAAAGAAGGGGGTCCAACAGAAGATTCAGACTGCAAAAGAAGTGCAGACTTTGGCTATATTTGCTGCCAAAATCTGTACTATTTTAAGAGGAAAATTGCAACTCTGTAATACTTAGTTGAGGGTGAAAAGGAAATAGCATAAAGATGTGAAAAAGTCTTTCTAAAACATCTATTTATCATATTCATTTCATATAGTGGTAGAAGGGTTTTATTCTCTTGTTTTAGTGGTGATGTCCCGGTTGCAGATGACTTTTGTTGGTGCTCAACAGGACATCACCTTGGCAGACCAGCCCAGCCAATCAGATGTGACTTTCTCTTTATTTCAGCATGGGGATATTCATTATCTTTGAAAATCAGGCCACCTGTATCATTACCCCAACCTTATTTTGATCTGGAAGACAATGCTGCTGTGTTTTGAATAAAGCACAGCACATACCTAACATTGTTGAGAACACCAAGTGGTACATGGCAATTCAACCTTAACAAACTGGACCAGTTCAAACTTTTCTCCCTGTGTTATAAAATGCAGCAGTCTTTCCAGGATGTTACTACTGTTTGCCCATGGACAACACATGTATTGTGCGGGAACTTGAAATTGTCTCCTTTGTACGCAAGACACAAGAATTCTTCTACTCTACTTCTCACTGACTAGGCCTCAGCTGGAGTATTGTGTCCAGTTCTGAGAGCCACATTTTAGGAAGAATGTGGACAAACTGGAGAAAGTCCAGATAAAAAATATTACAAGTCTAGAACAGTGATGGACAGTAATTTTTGCATAGGGGGTCACTCCAAGAATGTCGGTAAGTGGTCATGGGCTGCACTTTTCTTTTATATGAATGGATGGGTGTGGGGTCTGTGATGGAGTTTAGTGAAGAGAGGAGTTCCAGCAAGGGTCTGGGCTGCAGGAGTGGGTGCAGAGTCTTGGAGAGAGTTTGGAGGCAGGAGGGATTCTGACCTAGGTCAGGGATATAGGAAGGGTTTAGGAGGGACTTTGTTTCTAGGTGGAGTTCTGATCTAGGGCAGCGGGGTTGGGGTACAGAATGGAGCTCCAGGTGTAGGCTGTGACCCTTGCCAGGAGTCACTTACAATAGGCAACTCCCAATCGGTGGCTCCATGAAACACTAAGGCCACTTGCATGTCATGGTGGTCCCACGCTGCTCAAACCTGCCACGCAGCTGGCAAGTGTGTCTCTGTGCACCTTTGGAGGGCAGGGGCAGCACACAGAGACTTTCTTGCCTCCCCTCCTACATGGAGGGAGATGCTTCTGGGCCATGTCAGCCAAGCAAACGGCTGCGTTATGTTTTCCTTCAGCCCCAGCCCACGGGGTCATGGCAGGCTGAAGGAAAATGTTGGGCGGTCTGGATCCAACCTGCAGGCCATATTTTGCTCATACCTGGTCTAAAACATGGGCTATGAGAAAAGATTAAAAAATAGTTTGTTCAGTTTGGAGAAGAGAAAGCTGATGGGGGATATAAATTTCCATGTATGCTAAAGGTCTTTACAAGGAGAAAAGAGTAAACTTGTTCTCATCAACCTCTGGTGATAAGATAAGAAGCAATGGACTTAAACTGCAGCAAGGGAATATTTAGGTTAGATATTTGGAAAAGTCTGTCAGGGCAGTTAGGGAAATTATTCCAATGCTTACAGAGGTTGTAGAATCTCTGTTATTGAATGTTTTTAAGAGCAGCTTTGACAAACACCTGCCAGGGATGGCCTATATAATACTTAGTCCTGCCGCTCAAGGGCCCTTCCAGTCCTACCCATCTATGATTTTATCATTTTAATTATTATTCTGATATTTTTGTACTGATTAAATAAATCAGGGTTTGAACCAGCTAGCTCCCAATGTGCAGAGTTCTCATTCTGCACACAGAAGCCTTGCAATGCATGGCCCACAAACATTTTACAGTGGTTTTTATTGAACTCCCAGCAACGCGGAGTTTGACTGCATTCTGATTCTCTAGAATGACACTATCATTTTGGATCAGCTTGTTATGTTTTCATATCCAGACAGAGCACTCTAAACAACATGTACAGACTAGGAGCAAATGGCTATATTGCTGAATGGTACACCATTCAGTGCTCTGTACAATGCCAGGATGTGAATAAATATTTTTTTCATTCTCTGTACCAATGCTAATGACATACAACAATATATCACACTTGGATATATTTATTTGAAAATTTATATGTAATTATCTCTGGATATTGGCAAATTTGAATTCTGTTTCTCATATTCTGATATGGAAGACAATACTGCTGTTTTGGATATAAGCACAGCATACATTTAGTACAGGTAAGCCCATGAAGGGGTGCATTACATGCAACATTAACAACAAAAAGGATCAGTTTAACCCTCTTTTCCAGTATTCTAAAATGCAGCGTAATCTTTCCAAGCTGTTACTACTGTTTGCACATGCAGAATATGAATATTTTGCATAATTTTTAAAAGAAGGTGTTTGGCTGGTGGACAAGCAAGAGGTTGGCTGGCTAAGTGGATGGATGGCTACTACACATGTTGAACACACCATTATTCAATAATAAATATGTTCACATAATGTACTGGACCATAAAAAGCCTACATAATAGTTATTTCAGAAGCTCATCTTTCTTTTAGAAAAATATGATACAAACATTTTAGAAAAAACCCTAAAACAAAACAAAATGAAAACAAAAGTCAGCATGTCTTCAAAGGTGACTCAAATATACAGACGTGCTCTATGAAACAGGTAGATCTACTGTGATTGTCATCTTGTGCACACAGAATCCCCAGGAAAGTGATTGTTACCTTTAAATTTTTGTTCTTACCAGTCTGATAAGCTTCAGACTCTTGTATAATTTTAGTTTCACATAATGTAATATCCATATAGTTGAGCTTTATTTGGCTTTGTTTCTTTAATATAAACAGTCTTTCAGACGTGTGAAGAAGGTAATGGCTGAGAGAAAGACAAATTAAAAAGGCAAGATAAAAAAAAGACATTTGAAATGAGATGGACCAGCTGTGAAATGCAGGCAGTCTGTTCCAGATGGCAGGAGGAGTAAAAGGGAAGCATCTCACATCAAAGTAAGGAAATTATGGGAGGACGCAGAGGAGACTAGAGCCTGATGAGAAGAGGGACAGTGTAGAAAAGCAAAGGAAAACTAAAAATAGATGGTAGGCTGGGGCAAGGAGATAATTGAAAAATGACAGGACAGGGTCCTGTTCTATTATGGAATCTAGCGGAATTGCTTAAGTACAAGGATGACATGTTCTTGTTGCTTTTTATATGTGAGAAGGTAGGAGCAACAACTTCCATGTGTTGGAATCTGCAAAGATGATATTTGGAAAGCGGGGAATTAAATATAAGAAAAGATGAAGGAATGGTTGAACATGTGAGCTGAGCTGAGTTTAGGAAGTGCTATACCTCAGGCACTGTTTTGGAGGTGATGAAAGACAGGTTTGCAGACATAGGAACTAGAGAAGAAAAAATATAAAGAAGAATCAGAAATATTTCCTAAAACGCTGTGCCATTAAATTTAGATTTCAGGTTACAGGAGAGAAGTTACTCTGGTATGAGACTACTTCACATGAAGTCTCTTTTCAGCCTCTTTGATCTGTTATGACAAGCATGCATTTATGCCTAGATCCTCCACTGGTGGTATCAATTGGCATAGCTCTGTTAAAGTCAATCAGCCATTTTGATTTGTAGAACAGAAGATCTGCCCTTAGGCTCCTAAAAATAACCTGATTTATATCAAAGGCCAGAGCTGCAAAATTTGGATCTGGATTTCAAATCCCCCCACACACCAAGTCCAGGGGTGTTTACATCCAGAGGTTTGACTGCAGCATTGCAGAGAAGCAGCCAGATGCAGCATTATACCCTGGATCAGGATTGGAATTCTCAATCTCTAGTTCTAACGTTTTGGTTTGTGCCCCATCTTTATTTGTGAGTGAGCACGCAACTGACAGGAAGCTGTTGCCACACATAGCGTGGGTGTATCTTGCTGTTTTGTTTCAAAAGTAATTATTGTACATATACAACACATCTGACATGAACCATGCTGTGTCTTTTGAACATTTGGATTTTGGTTGCCTTTTTAAGGAATGTATTAAAAGTGATATTTTGCAGAGTTGGCTGTATAGTAGATTTCGTTTATCAGAGATGGGCTAAACTGCCACTTGATATTTTTGCTGTTGGCAAGAATGAGCTAATAGCCAGCTGCACCGGTCTGTTATCCAAAAAAGGCGTTAAAATCTTGTAAGCTCTTTCTTCTTTTTTCATTTCTGGTGGCTAAACGTAAAGTAAAAACCACTTTAAATAGTGGGAATAATTCTTTTACATAATCAGTTGTCAAGTTATCACTATTGTAAGCATGGAGTTCTGGGGCTGAATCCTTGTTGTTTAGAAATCGACATAGCTGAGAATGGAAGGCATCCAGGAACATAATGCCATGAGTTAGCAGACATATTCTCAAATATTTGTGCCTTTTACGTGCGCTACATTAATCATGGCCACCTTTAAAAACAGAGGGCTAAACCCTGAAGTCCTAACTCCATTTTTTTTTCCTTGTAACAGCTTCATCCTACCAGGTATGTTGAGCACTACGGTGATTGCTGAGTGCCTCTGAAATCAGCAGGAGCTGAAAACATTAAGCACCTCACAGGAATACTCAGGAACCAGGTAAAAAAGAATTACTAAGAGGGGAAGGAATGAGAGAGACTGCACTCGTCAGTTTAAAACTTCGCCTCTCATAGGCGTTTGTTGCTCTTGGGAGAAAACAACTGGAAAGAATTGGTCCTCACATGAAAAAGCCTGAGCACTCTGTTCTATGGACACTTGCCTTTTGAAAATTTTCTGAAAGGAGGAGTGACATATGTATACATTCCAAACTATTTTTTCTCAGGAAACATTTTTATTTAAAATATTTTGCACTTCAATCAGCATATTTTCCCTGGGGATAATTTTGTACTCCCTCCATGTACCTCTTTATGAAAATGATTTGTTTATTCTTTTGCTTAAAAAATGACAAAGTCTTTCGTTTAGGGCCTGAGGGAATTTTCTGCACAGTCATTTGAAGATATGATAGTACCATCATATTGGGACTTTTTTTTTTTTCAAGAAACAGTAAGGATACAAGGGTTTTCTCTATGGACATCATATTGGTTCCTTGATTAATCATAAATGAGCTGTGAAACATTTACACTATACACTACTTTCTCCTGTTTCCATTATCAATATATTTTGTGTCTCTGAAATGATACTTTTTGACTGAATTCTGAGGCCTAACAGACAGTCAGCACTCAGATTACTGTCACCTGAATTAGTTTTGCTAGCCTTAGCTGACTGAGAAAATTGGGAAGAATTAGCAAATCAGATAGGGAGGCAGGCAAAATGAAAGAGCTAACTGGCCCATCAGCTGATTAAGTTAACAAAAGGTAGGATGAAAATTTCAGAAGAGGAAGCTAAGGCCTAAACTGAGTATGATCCAAAGAAAGGAAGGGCTGGTTGGCCAGTCAGCCCATCCGGGTGAATGGGGGTTGAAGGCAATAGAGTCATAGGTATTATGTTGCATGGTACAGGTGTTGGTGGAGGGGATTTGAATGACATATAGGGTGAGCACTAAAAGGAGGGACTCTGAGTGGCTTTTGGAGTGACCCATGGTGGGGGATACCATAATCTGTTACATACCTGTTTACAAGTTCAGCTGTGATACAAAAGAAGTACGGACAGTATGTATATATGTGTGTTTCATATGTACCACACCACTGACCTTAAATGTAACATTGTACTTCTTGGGATGGATGCAGTTGTCTATAATAGCTATCTGTTTACATAGAATAAATTGCAATGTCAATGCATTCCTCAGTCATTGTATATTTTTTTCCAAATACATCAAGGATGTATCATGATGGTGGTGAGGCTTAGGAGAATCCATGGCCATGAGAAATTCTTTCTGAGTATTCATGTGCAGACATCCAAGTCCGAGGAAGGTATCTGGCACACCACTGGGGGCTAAGGAGATGGCTCTGTTTCAGGGAAGACACTGGCAGCTGCTTATTTCTGGCAACAGGCAGTGCTCCATCCCTGCTCCCAACCTACCCATCATAATTTTGGCAAACCATTGTGCAGCCCAGGATATGAAAGATGAGGAATCACTCCCAAAGGTGGAGGAAGAGAAGCTGTGTGCCCTCACAGCTTCCCAGCTACCCATCCCAGGAGGAAATATAGAGTAGTGGCAGAGGGAGTGTCTTCTGAGGGAGGATAGAGGCACCCATCCATTCCCCTGACATGGCATCCCCAGAGGCATCCCCTGCTAGGGGCCTGTATCTGAGAAGTTATGAGGGATTGTTGAGATCATCTGGCCCTCTGACAACTACCCCATGCTACTCATCCATGTGGTCATTAACGATACAACATATCACCCAGAGCAATTAAAAGCAACTACAGGACTTTGGGACTACAGGTGAGGGAGTGTGGGGCACAGGTGGTAGTCTCTTTGCTCCTTCCAGTCAAAGGCAGGAACCCAGACAGAGATAGATGCATCCTGGAGGTGAATGTCTGTCTGCAAAGAGGATGTCACTAGGAGGGCTTTGGCTTCCTTGACCATGGGATGCTGTTCCAGGAAGAAGGACTGCTAAGAGGAGATGGGGTCCACCTATCTATCTGTCTGTGCTAATTAGGCCACAATTGGAGTACTCTGTCCAGTTCTGGGTGCTGTGTTTCAGGAAAGATGTGGACAAATGGTAGAAGGTACAGAGAAGAGCAACAAAAATGATCAAGATCTAGAAAACATGACCTATGATAGAAGATTGAAAGAATTGGATTTGTTTAGAGAAGAATTGGATTGGAAAAGAGAAGGCTGAGAGGGGACATGATAACAGCTTTCAAGTACCTAAAGGTTGTTCCAGGGAGGAGTGAGAAAAAGTATTCTGCCTAACCTCTGATGATAGCACAAGAAGCATTAGACTTAAATTGCAGCAAGAGAGGTTTAGACTGTACATTAGGAAAAAAAACTTCCTAGCAATCAGGAGGGTTAAACAATGAAATAAATTGCCTAGGGATGTTGCTGAATCTACATTGTTGGATATTTTTAAAGAATAGATTAGTTAAACATCTGTCAGAGATGATCTAGATCAGGGTGGGCAAATACTGGCCCACAGGCTGGATCCAATCCACCAGGGCTAGTTCCTGGCCAGCTCCCATCCCTATATTTACCTGCACCTCCACAGGCATCAGGTGACTGCAGCTCTCATTGTCTGCCAATCGCCTTTCATGGTGAATAGAAGTGATGGAAAGTGGTGCCGAACCAGTCCAGTCTGAACCGCTTCCCACCATTCCTATTGGCCACGAACAGTGATCCACAGCCAACAAGAGCGATGATCTGTGGAGGTGCAGGTAAATATAGTGGTGGCAGCCTGCAAGGGACTAACCCTGGTGGACAACTCTTTATTGCCCACCCTGATCTAGATGATGGTTGGTTCTGCCATGAGTGCAGGGAATTCGACTCGATGACCTCTTGAGTTCTAGTATTCTGTGATGTCAGTCATAGATATCATCATGGATATTAGTCATGCATTTGTTCAATGAAGAATGCATAAACTATTTCTGCACAGCTAAACTCTATAAGTGCCTGGACAGCTAGTCCTTTCAAGATGCTTTCTTTTAAATGTGGGAAGGATCTCTAATTTAAAAAACAAATACTTTAAAAATTACCTTAACACACTTGCAACTCAGACAGCATTGATTTTTGAATGTGGAACAGATGGGGTAGTTTCATGGGGCCATACTCAGCTCTAGTGAAACTATTTGAGAGTATCCGCAAAAACAAAAGGAAGTCCTGTGACACCATATAAACTAACAGATATTTTGGAGCGTAAGCTTTTGTGGACAAAGACCTGCTTCATCAGATGTAATGTCTGAAAGTAGTTATACCTAGGTTTGATTTAGCCCATGGTCTTTGTTAAACCAGCAGGCTATCTTCTAGAACTTGCCAGGGGAGTGCATCCCAAAAGCAAGATGTGATGTCTCACCCTACTGGAAGAAGAAAACAAACCCTCTAGTTACTAGGACCCAGCAGGAATCCTTGGCAGAAGAGGGAAGGAACAGCTGCCTCCATCTTCCTCATCCTCTTGTTGCTGCTTCCTCCATCTTTCTCTAGAGATTTTTGTGCTGTGTGGCAGTCAGCCACTGGATGAGAAATGGACAGAAATGTGGACTTGAAGGATCAGACCCAAATACAGTGCATAGCCCGATCCTGGGTGGGTGATACCCACCTCCGAAAGACCTAAGAAATCTTTCTCTTACAATATGGCAGCCCATATCTAGCTTATGTCATGTCAATGAAGACTCACTGAATTGAAAGGAGTAGCTCTCCTCTGTTCTCCCCACTCCTCAGCTGTCAGCTCTGACACACTTCACACAACTCTATGGTCTCCAACAGCAACACTCCATCCCACCACCCAGACACCAGTCTCTCAACTACATAAGCCTCTTCCTTCAGTTCTAGACCATGAAGTCTTGACTGGGTCTGGGATCTTTTATGGATGCATAGAACTGAGAGATTTGGGTTACAGGATAATTTTTTGCCCATTTTGGGGTTGCAGTTCAAAAATACATCTCTTCTCTCTTAAAACCATTCTCCACTCTCCACATGATCAAGACTTCATGTTCTAGACCTGTGTCAAATATACTGTAGAAAGGATAGTATCCTGACTTAGTTAGATCCATAGATTCCCAAAAATAAAATATTTCGGAGCTTGATACCGATGTGAGATTTGTTTAGAACAGAGTATATCAAACCTGATACGTGGATGAATTTTACTTTTACCTTAAAGACAAATATGGCAGCATCGTATTGTAAATGCCTCAGAATTATTATAGTGTGATTGAAATAATGAAAATTCAAACTGTCTAACATTTTCCTATTATCTTTTTAAGAGTGGGAAACTGGTCAGAGGGATGATTTTGCCAGAATATTTTTTTTTCTTTCTAAATATGCACAAAGCAGGCTTCATCCAACTCCCACTGAAATAAGTAGAGTTCTTTCTACTGATTTAAGGGTAAACTGGATCAAGCCTGGAGGGAATGGGAAGGGGAAATTCCTTAAAGCTAAATCAAAACTATTTTTTGTAAATCATCCTACTGATGCCTTAGGATACATTAACTGATGCACATGGCCAATATTAGATACACATGTTCACAACAAAATTAAGACATTGAAGCTGCTGAATATTTAATATCAGAAAGTATGTCTTGATATGTGAAAAAGCAATTTAAAAACTCAAATAATATACACATCTTTGTATGCAGGACTGAGCAGGACCATTTAAAATTATGAACTTTGTTGAAAAGAAAAATAATTGCAAAATGTTTACAGAGTAGAGGTTTTTGGATTGTACAGTGAGAAACTGACCTGTTATGACCCAACAGATTTATGCTATCAGTTTTTACTTCTTTGGGAAGTCCTTTAACTTCAATTCAAAATGTTTTTTCCAGTGTATTGTACTTCTTTCCAGATGGCCTCTACAGAGTCTTGGCAGACACATTCCAAGATTAGGATTGTTGCCCCTCTAATCTCCCACTTTAAATAGACATTTTTGTCCAAGATCTTTTACAAACTGTTTAGCAGATCTATAACTGGGTTCATTATCATAATAAGTTCAACATCCTGGCCTGTTGCCTGTCTGTTCAGATAATGCATGCATGCATTTTAAGAGAAGAATATGTAGTTCAGATTCAGCATACTGTACACAAAGTCCTCTTAACTGAGTGGAAATAAGCAAATAGCTAATGCCAAATTTTAGATGAATTCAACTTCTCTAGTGCTTGGCATGGTGTACTTCATATAAAAGTCAGCAGGCTCTCTCATTTCTGGGTATTGAACCTTAAAAACAGAGAGACAAGCTCGATGAGGTAATATCATTTATTGAATCAACTTGGTGAAAGAGACACATTTAAAAGCTTATGCCTTGCTCAACAAAAGTCTCTTGAACAGAAAAAATATTACTTCACACACCTTGTATCTCTAATACAGTGAACTCCTTCATATCCAGCAGTCCTGGGACTGGGAGTTTGCCAGATATTTATATATTTTGGATAATAGAGAGCAGTGTTTTTTTTCCTAGGAAAAAAGGGTGCCAGAACTCTAGCCCCCACCTCCCTCATCCTCCACTTCAGCCCCAGACTTTCCCCTCTCACTCCCAGGCAGCTTAACACCCTGACCCCAGCAGTCCCAAACCACCCCCTTCCCATCCCCATATGACTGAACCCTCCCCCGAAAGCCCCGAACCACCACCTCCCTCCTGTCCCCACACAGCTTAATCCCCTCCTCGGCCCCAAACTGCCCACCTCCCACCTGTAAGAGCCAAGGAACCCTGTTTCCTTTTTATCTCCCATCCTCTCCCTGATCAGGCTCTCCTCTTGGATGACACAATAAAGCCAGTCCAAAGATGTCTCCTTAGGGTCCCTATACTATACCAATAGTTTCTGTGTTATATTGCTGAGCTCTGTTGAAGAGACAAGAGGTTCTGCCCTGTGACACTATCCCAGCTAGGCCACCAATGACCTGACAACAAACATGGAGAAGCAATGTGGTGCCACTGGGAAGGCTAGGTCAGATAGATTTTGTATACACAACAGAATTTTAGGAAGAAGTCCCACCAATGCTTCTACCAGTACAACTGCATTGATGATGATGCCTGAGGAAGCCCTACTAATTGGAGATAAACTTCTGATGACCTCTGATTAGTTTTACTGCCATATTAATTAGACAGCAGGTGCAAGGATTGACAGGTCTACAACAGCTGATTGCAGGTGCCTGGGAGACTGATGTTTCCACATCATCTCTGGAGAGTCAGCCAAAACACTGTCCAACCATTACCTAAGGGTTAGGCACTGCAGGAAGAGATCAGGGTGACAGAACCCTGCAGCTTCCTGATCTCTCCATACCAGCTATTTAAACCAGGAAGTGGGGCTCAGGAGCCCTCAAAGGCTCAATACAGACTCTATACTTTTACTGACATAGATCTTGTCTTTTTCCGTGTCTTGCTTCTGACTCCTGCCTTTGATCCTGGCACAGCTTGCTCACTAATCTCACCTCCTCTCTTTAGCCTCATCCCAGTTACTGATTTGATTGTCTGACTGTGTCTACACTAGAAGCATCTGTCTACAGAACTTACTGCCCCAGAAGAGATGTTCTGACAAGACTTCTGTCAACAGATCGCATCTATGGATAAAAACGAACCGATCCACTCTGTCAACTAAAGGGCCCAGGAGCATCTACTTGGCTTTTTTTCAGCAGTTTGTCGACAAAATGCATTTTGTGTGTAGATACTCCATGAGTTTTGTTGATAAAACTCCATTTTTGTCTACAAAACTCTCTAATGTAGACGGAGCCAGTTGGTGTCCTTGGTCATTACAAGCAGGCAATAAATCAATGGGGGAGAGAATGACTTATGTATATTAATGCAGCACTTGTGATTGCTGTTTGATACGGCATGTTGGTTTGTACAGCTTATGTAATTTAGACTCAAAGTACTTTGTTTATGTAGAAAAAGACAGGATTGGAATTTGGCCTATTCTATTTAGGTTTTGTAGAGGTTCCAAGGAAACTAAAGTGTACAAAGTGCAGAAGTCATCTTTCAGTTATCTAGGCACTGCTGAGCAAGCTGTTTCATTCCTGGATATACTGTATAGATAGTTTTTAATTCTCTTTTGGAACTTAATTTTTTGCACTGCCAGCTGTCGAATCCCAGTACTAACCCTGACAGAGATCAGTGCAATGGGAATTTGTCATGAGCACGCCTGGAACTACGGCTCCTTGGTGTGCAGCAGCGCCCTGTGGCTTGTTTTAATTTGATTCACTAACTGTCACTATACAAATTTTTCCAGCCCCTCGCCCCACCGCCCCCCACGCCTCAACTGTGAGAATAGAATTTTGACTGGTAAGTAAAACTAAGACTTGAGTTAAAGTTAAATCAATTTTGTCCTAAAGGCACATGATAACCTATAGAGTTTGAGGTTTTCCTCTTTAAAACTTACCACCATCATGTTCAGTACAGACTCTAATTGGGCTCTATCTTAATAAAATCCTATCTGAACTCTCTATTCTGTGGCTGTGTTCTGCAAGTGAGTCATACCATAACAATTCCTACTTTGTAGCCAGTTCTCCAGAGAAGCAGAAGAAAAAAGAAACAACTTCCTTTTATGGAAATCAGACCTCTTTGTAGAGATAAAACTCTTTCCATTTCTATTTGAAGACATTCTCCATAACCCAAGACTTAATAGTTCTAAAAGAACCCTACCTAGTCTATTTGGATGACAAAAACATGCATTACTATAGTTCTTTAGTATGTTCTTTTAAATTCTATGTACGTAACACACAGTTACTGTACAAGCAACATGTGACATTTTAAGAGAACACCTTGTTTAGTGTATTATCAAAGACACAGCCTAGAAGTTTTATTTAACTTTATTTTATTCTGTGTTTTACGCAATCTGTATGGTGGAATAAAAATTATTTAATAATATGTGGCCACAAGTTAAAGTACCACGGAGTGGCTATTAAAGAATTAATTTCTGGCAAAAATTATCATGGCATAGTATCTCAAGATACTGTATTTACCTGTCCTTAGCATAGAGGGATATTACCGTGGTATTTTATACCACTGTATGATAACTTTCTGACAATTCTCATTGTAATGAAAACCACCGTGTATCACAACAGATGCAGTTTTAACTTCTCACCATATTATTATATTGTGTATTTGGTGAGGTTAATGTACTTCTCATGTTCATAACTCACTGCAATTATTTGAGACTGTTACAGTGAAGCCTCAATGTTATGGACCCCTCAGAAATAGAGCTGCAGAGTCAGTGCTTGGAGAGAGGCCATATATGGATTCATGTCCCACCAGGGGCTGCAGAGACATGACAAGCACCTCTGTATGCGGCGTGGCACAGCATGAGAGAGGCAGAGCAGGCAGGGAGTTGCTTTAGCCCTGTGCTGCTGCTGGCACGTCTCTGAGTGCCCCTAAGGGTGAGGTGGACAGCAGATGGCTGTGCGCTGGCCGGGGTGGAGAGCTGCGCATGTAGTGCTGCCTCTCCCCATCAGGGTGCACAGAGATGTGCCAGCATCCAGCCACTTCCAGGAGAGGTGTGAAGCCACCGGTCCTGGCATGCAGGCAGCCTGCCTACTTGAGCCCTACTGCACTGCCACATTTTGGGGGACCCCTCTTGCTGGGGGGCCCATACCACTGCACAGTGTGTTTAATGGTAAATGTACTATGATGGGAGCATCTCAGCCTTTTGGGTGCAAATGGGAACTGAAGAGCACTTTACCCATCCTTCCTCTACTCCACCATCATTCCTTGCCCCAAAACAATGTGTCCTCCCATAAACTTAAAAAAATTAATCCTATTCTCAACACTGTGATTCATGAAGGGTGGCTGAAAATTTTCCATCAAATCTTTCCAAGAAAAATTGGGTTTTAACTGAACACATTTTTTTCACAAAGTGCGTCTGCTTTCCATGAAAAGCTTCAACTTCTTTGCCAAAACAAGAAAAAAATAAAACCCTGAAACGTTTCTGGGTTTTATCCAAAACCTTTTATATTAAACAGCCATTTTTTTCCCAGAGAAAATGAAAGTTGGGCTTGTCTAAACAGTTAGTTCATGACAAGCTGGGGTTTGCATCTGCCATTCATCCTCCTGCGATGGGCCAACCGTCCAGGTGAACATACAACAACAGCTTCCTAATGTGCTTTGATCCCGTCCTCTTCCAAAAATTAAAGCACATTAGCAAATGGTTAGTGTCCATCAGCAGGATCCACATAGCTGGTGGCTTGTGGAAGTTAGATTCAGACCCCAGCATGCTGTGAGCCACTTGTTTGTGGAGACCAGCCTCCTATTTTGTTTTTATTGTAAGTTTTTGCAGCAGGGTTTCAGGGGGATAAAAACCTTGTGAGGAGCTCTACCATTCTGTGACCAAAATATGCTGCTCCCTCACACACTAACCAATTAGTGTCCTGCTTACTAGGCATATCTATTAGCACTGCCTCACCATCTACAACCCAGTAAGTTTTGTCTCTCATGCTCTATACCAGCCGCTTCATATCATATCCTGCCCCGCAAATTACCTTTTGGGCCCCATCACAAACAAGCACATTAATTTGTCTTTGCTCTTACCTGTTAATTCAATTTCAACCCCTCTCATGCACACACATCTGTCATCAAAGCCCCTCAGCTCATTTTAACCTTCTGCCATCTCTTCTCCTGCAGGCCTACTCACATACTTTCCAAAGCCAGGACAGGTGTCATAAATATTGCCCCACCCAACCTTGGAAGGAGTAGCTTCAGTGTGTGTGTGTGTCTCTTGAGCCTCCACCACCAGGCCTTGAGTTGTGAGGTTAGCTCCAGAATCTTGGAAGCCAGGGAAAGGATTCCCCATCCACAAAGGCTGCAGACTCTCAGCCAGGATCTTCCTTCAAGGGCCCGGCAGGGTGTTGGCTCTGGGTTTTCCTTAGGGGAGGGAACAGATTGACTGACAGGCTTGTCACAGAAGGGGAGTGGCTATGGAATGGAGGAGCATCTGCCAAGAGTTGTTAGCATGGGTGGTCAGTGAACTGAGGGCTGGGAGGCCCCCAGCTGTGCCCTTCCACCTGAGACACCATCCCTGCAGCTCATGGCCATGGTGGGAGACAAGACGCCACCCTCCCACGCACACTATAGGGGCATCCCCCTCCCTACCAGCCCCTCTCACGGGCAGTCCATGTCCCTCAGCCCTCCCAGCAGCTCCTCTCCCTGCCCCCAGAGGACTTGCAGCCCATGCCCTCTCCTCACCCCCTGGAGCACAGGCAGCCTGTGGTCCCAGCCTTCCCCAGCCCCAAGCTCCCTGGCCCCAAGGCATGTAGACAGCTATGAGCACAGAGCCACAGTCTCAGCAGGGCTGAAGCCTAGGCTGCCCCAGGAGACTGGGGAAGCTGGGAGCAGTGTGTGAGCGGGGCCAGGATGGCAGTCTGGGAAGGCATTGCCTTCCCTCCCTCTTTTGCTGACCAGCCATGTTTGTTAGGATCTTTCTACTCATTGTGAAAAATACTTCTGCTTAGCTCTGCTGCACTCCCTCCCCACTCCCCTGAGCAGCTCTCCACCATCTCAGGGGAGGAGGAGGAGGAGACAGTAAGCAGAGCCAATACCCTTTTCCCAGGACCAGAGGTTGGTGAGAAAGAGAACAGAAAGTGCTAGCAGATCAGGCTTGAATCTACTTTCCCTTCCTCCTGAGTTAAAAAATGCATTGGCCCAGATACCCTCCTCTCTCTCATCTGGCTGTCCTGTCCAAGGAGATGAGAGAATGTGGAAAGGCAGTGTGGCACTGGTGTTAGGGCTTGTGCTTTTCGGGACAGCAAATCTGAGCAGAGTGCTGTGAAGCTTTCGATACGCACAGCCAGCTGGAGTCAGACACACAATAAAACCAAGCTCTTGCTCTTTGAGCACCTTACAAATTGAGAAAGGAGTCAATGTCAGTGTGTGAATCAGACGTGGATTTCCCAATAGACTAGGGATTTTCCCCACAGATCTATAAAGGCAGAAGACTGTAGCCTATGGAAAATTGATAGCGTTGGATAGCGTTTGCCCATAGTAATGATGAAGAATGCAATAATATCTCCCAATATTGCAGCTTGGATCTCACTCAGGGTAGGCAGTGTTGCAAGATTATCCCTGGTTGCTGAGGGATTTGGTCAAGGGATTCCAGAACCACGGTAGAGGTGGTTCAAGAGCTCATTATAGTTCTCCTTCTGGTGGGAAACAATGGCTTCATTGTCTTTCGGGAGTTCGATACTATCCTTTGATCTGAGGGGATTGATTCCATGGTTTCTCCGTCCATAAACAGCTTTGGTAGCATTGAAGAAACCTCTTGTATCATTGATGTATGTGAGATGCTGGAGTTCTCACGCCTTCTCAGTCCACCACTGGTTTTTCAGAGTCCTTGTTTTCTGTTGGACTTTTGCCTTGTTCCTGGCGTGTGGTTCTCTCTTCATTGTGCAGTTGATTTTGCTTTGCGAGGCTCCAAAGGGTTTCCTTTTTGCCTCAGAATGACTGGCACATACATCCACTGTCTACATGCTGGTCCATGACAAAAAGCTTCCAGATTTAGCAATCCTGCTCCCATTGCCATTTGCCAGTCTCTGTAGGGCTTATGTTTAGGAGAGTAGTATGCAGAGGAAGATGCCAGTGCGTGAAATCTTTTCACATGGGGGGGACTGTTGCACTGCAGCCACCACACAGTTCTTGATGGGTAGGATGCTCAGGTCCAGTGGCATGCGCTACTCACAGGGGAGGCCATGCAAATGCCTTCAGCCCTGCTGTGCCCACTCTGCCACGTCCTCGCAAAGTCACAGGAACGCTGGAGTACAGAGACAGGTACTCCGGGAAGTTCAGAAGCCCAAATTAGATTCCGCCTCTTTTCAACGTGGGAGGCAGCTTCTGGTCTGGTCTTAACAATCTGTGGCAGCAACGACCAGAGTGCTGCTGTGGCCCAGGACAGTCAGCCCTTACTGCCACCTGGACCATGGCACTGTCCTCGCCCCCCCCCACACACACCCCGAGCCACATGGAACAGCACTGACATAGCACTTCCAAGGGGTCCAGAGCTCTGGTTGTTGCCAATGTCAAAGCAGCTGCTGTGGTGGCCAGAGCTCCGGCCCCTTTGAAACACTGGGCCTTGGAGTTACTGCCCCCCCGCACCTAACCAACAGCATTGGCACAGCTAACAAATGCCCATTTTTTCAAATTCAGTCACAAAATTAATACTTCAAGCGCTGCAATGCACATGAATTCAAGACAGTCCTTAATAAATAACGTCAAACCGTACCTTTTGTAACCCCTCTTTTAAGAACAGAGCGCACATTGGTTTGTACCAGTTAGAAAGTTGTTACCCCCATCTCCAGGCTTTACCTGCCTAATCCCCCAAATCTGCCCCCTATTCCCAAGCTTTACCCCCATCCTGCAAACCTGCCCCCCATATGCAGGTTTAACCCCTCTGAGTCCCCAACCTGCCACACCAGCCTCAGGTTTAACCCCGCTCAGTTCCAAGCCACAACCTCCCCATTCTCAGGTTTAACCTGCCTCAGCCCCGTCCTCCACCCACCCCTAGCCCCACCCCTACCCCCACCCCCAGGATTAACTCACTTCAGCAGCTGCTTCCTCCCCCTTGCTGCTCCCCACTGCTTCCTCCTCCTTGGCAGTGCTGCACAGCTGTGGCAGCAGCAAGCTTGGCCATCCCTCCCCCGACTCCAGCTCTTCTACAGGCTTAGCATTTCCCCCACATGCAGCGCGGGCAGTGCCCTGCCCTGCTGGCTTTCTCTTCCAGGGCACCCTGCCCTGCCACAGCTTTCTTCTCCGGGGCTCCCTGCTGAAGCTGACTGCTCAGTGGCTCCAGAGGCTGCTGCTGCTTTAACAAGAAAACTGAATTCAGTTGGTTTAACAGCCGGCAGCTGAATTTAGTTTTCTTGTTTAAGTGGTGGCAGCCTTCAGAGCCGCAACAGGAGCCAGCGGCTGCAGTGTGCAGAGCGGCAAATGGCTCCTTAGGGAGCCACACGTGGCTCCAGAGCCTCAGGCTGCTGCCCCCTGATCTAGATCTTAAATTCTCCTCTAAATTTTTGCTGTTCTGGAATCATCAGTGGCTTTCATGTATTTATAGATGTCAAATATTTGAAATCTACTCTAAGATAATTACCTCTCTGAAGGGTAATAAGCTATCGGTGGTTGGCTCAGGGCTCATGGTTGCTTCCTAACTATAACATCCAGGAGCCTTCCTTTGTTCCTGTGATACATGTGTACTTTCCTAACTTTGGAGAAAATGTGCCAAGAAACTCTTCTGGTCAAGTTCCATTGATTTCAGGGACATTACACAGGGGAGAGAGATGCCGCATTACATCAAGATCTATAGTAATAAGTAAATACTGGAATTTCAATTGTTCAACTGGTGTTCATAATTTTAATAGGGAACAAAAGAGTGAGAGGAAGGAAGAACATGTAGAAATGCTACAGGGAATAAACTTTTATATTGTTCAAGTTACGTCCCAACTGCTGAAGTGATAACAAGCCTTAAAGCATTTTCAAAAATAAAGAAAAGCAAGAAATTGAATTAGATGATGAGAAACATCTGGAAGGTGACACAAAACAACTAGCATTATACAGATTTAATTTAATAATTCATGTGGTTCAAACAGTTTAGCCTATCCCTCTACCCTACCTACTTGCTATTCAAAATTCTTCACACCAGGCAGATTTGTAGCCAGCTGTTGGCATATATAGCAAGGGTGTACAAGCCTACTGACTGAGCTGTGTACGACAATCTTCAGAAGTTCAAGAGTCAGGGCATATTTGCTGGGGCTCTGTGGGAGTTGCTTGCAGGGGCTTGGGGCTTCAACATTGCTCCAACTGAAGTCCCAAGCTCCAGCAGGCATGCCTTACAGAGAAGAAGCCCCAACCCTCCCTCCCTGTTTGGTTGACACCCTTAGCCCACCATCCCATTGTGAGGCAGAGGTCCTGAGCTCCCCTCAGTCTGACTGGTGGAGAATGTGGGAGGTCTTGAGGGTGCTGCAAGTTGTACCTTAACTGTAAAAGAGACACAAGTTGCTCACAAGTCTCTGTTTGGCCACCCCTGGATATAACATTTTATTAACACAAGAGAGAGACAGAATCACAGGGCTGGAAGGGACCTCAGGAGGTCATCTAGTCCAGCCCCCTGCTTCAAGCAGGATCAAGCCCCACTAAGTCATCCCAGCCAGGACCTTGTCCAGCCGGGACTTAAAAACCTTTCCTTTTTCATTTGGTGTTTCTATTACAGCTTTTGTTTATTTTATAAACTCATCAGCTATTGTGCAGCCATGGAGATAAAGAAACTTCACTCTGAATGGTTTCCAAAACAGTACTGAGTCATCACAATTTATTTTGAGTGAACATAGCTTGCCTGAAGAAGAAAACAGAAATTTTTAATTTCTACAGAATCAAAAGGAGCAATTTACAAATACTTGTGCTTAGTGCATTGGTTCCCTCTAGATCTGAGCTGTGCACTCACTCCCAGACTAAGGTCAAGTACAAGGTGCAAGACAAGCTGAAAGATATGAGATACAAAGAGGACAGAAAATGAAATTAACTCCATTTATTCCTTCTCTCACAAATACTGTGCCTTTTTCAGAAGCATTTAGTGAAATGAAAAATAATCCAGAAGAGGACAGTACATAACGAATGTTTGCTGTGGTTTTAGATATTGTGGGTCCCAGTGCTAGGCATCTTTTGAATGGAGTGAGATAAAATTAAGAACAGGAAAATGCATAGAAACAAAACCAAAATACCTACGTGGATGACTTTTGAGTTAGTTCATGAAAATATTGGTCAAATCCTGCCACAGGAAGCATGCGATCATTGAAGTCAGTAGTTCTTTTATGTGCTTTTTTGGCCCTATTCAAGGTTGCTCTTTGTTTTTTTTAAAGACACAGCTCCAAATTCCATCATGGTACATTTTCATTTAAATAATTGGACTCACTGATGACGCTAATAAATAAGTCAGTTAGTGGTTGAGAGCAGTATGAACAACAGAACAGAATGTAATGAAATGTGCTGTTTTTCTTCCTCTACAAAGGGAATAATCTGGCCCATGCTGTCAAAGATAATGGCCATGACTTTGCTGGCCCCACTTTAACTGATCTAATTCTGTGAAGAAGGGCCATTTTGACATTTTGTGTTGTAGCAACTGCAAGTACCCTCTTGAGTTTCTCTAGGAATTGCTTGTGTCAAAAGCTAGATGGCCTTTAAACCAGTCACAAGTCATTGCCTTTATACACAAAAATAAATTAAAATGAAAAGCCAGAGCTCAGTTTTCCTTTCTCTGTTATTTTGCCCTGAAACTTACCTTCCTACTCAAAACCTGAATGCATTCATTAATAAAGCAGCTGTGTGTAAGTAGGGCGTTCTTCTCAAATGCTTCTGTCTCCCACTTATACTCAACCCTCTGTGACCTCAGTTCTCTAATCCTTACTGAACAGTCTGTTTATAGTTGCTCTGCAGAAATAGTGTGACTCATAATATTTTAATGTGAGTGTGCCTTAAAGCACAAACCCGTTCAAAAAACATTCCTCCCAGCACCCATGTGAGCAGACTCCGTCAGCTGGGGATAAAAAATGTTTTCTTTCCCCACTTTAGCAGTGGATCAGCCTTCCTTCCCTCTCCCTCCGCCTTCCCAAAAATGGCTGGCCAGTCAGCAGAGAAGTGTAATAGTCTGGTACTCTCTCGAAGCTAGCACTTGGGGGACTGCTCTAAGATCAGCCCCATGGCAAGTACATCTGTGAAACTGTATCAAAGGGAAATTACTGTGTGTTGCTTTTCAAATCTCTTTTTTCTTGGTCCATCTGTTCATGATCCCAGTAATCTGCATAAGGAATAAACCACACCCCTCATCCTCCTGAAGGTCTGAAAGGTCCAGAACCCCTTGGACCACTGTGGTTCTGCTAAACTGGCAGTGGGCTGCAAAAAGTCACTACAGGGAGTCTGCACCTCCATTATACTACCGACCTTCCGAGATCTATTGCAAAGGCATTTTAAGGTATGGGGAGAGCAAATCTGTGATAGTGCTGCCAGAGCAATACAACAGATTCCATCCTCTCTCCCACACGCAGAGATCATTTAAACAGGCTGTATTCTGGCAAATATATTTCACCTTGGATGCTCCCTTGAACCTCAACAAGGCATGTATGTAAATGGGTCTCACTTCTGATCAGAGATGCTCCTAAAAGCTGTTCTAGCTCCTAGAGTGCATCTGAACTGGAAACTGCTTCTGAGGGCTGGTATGCGCACAGTTTTTGTACTGCATTAACTGTGTCAACCTGACATCACTTTTGTTAAAGCATTACAGTCTGTTAGTGTAGACACCATTATACCACATATAAATCCCATTCTTCTAAGCCACTAAGGAGTTCACAGGCTTGCAAGTTCCTCAGCTGCAGCTAATTGCTGGGCCAGCAACAGCTGGGGAATAAGAAGACTGCAGATCAAAGATGAGGATATTTCCTGGAAAGACTGTTGAGAGGAGACAGCAGCAGAGCAGTAGGTGGTCAGACTTCTGAGGCTGAGATATTGAGTCTGGAAAAAAGCCTGTAAGAGACGGGAAGCAGGCAGTCGTGAGGAACTGGGAGGAAGTGGTCCTAGCCACTTAACACAGGGTTTCTGAGCTGGAACCAGAGTGGAAGTGGATGGGAGGGTGTGGGTTCTCCAACCATCCCCAGCAAAGAGGTCAGGAGTCTGGGGCCTGGGATTATTGACCCATTTCTAGGGGCACAGGACTTCTGGTCTGTTGGACTGTTTGTTTATTGCCCCACAAGGGGTGGAACTAAGAGGAAACCAGCTAGAGTTAAAAGTTGAAGCCACCTGGCACAGGGTTAAATGAATGTTGATGAGGTAGGAAAATCAAGGTGAACTCAATACGGTATCTTGGAGAGCCATACGGGGGTCGGGAGGAGGGAGGGTTCCTGGCTGGCTGGCTGGCAAAGTCACACTGGGAATACTATTGCAAAGATCCTCGTGGGAAAATAATCTAGACCAGTAGAAAGCAGTTGTCATCAGTTTCCACTTCTCTGAGTTAAAGACAATTCTCTCTTCTTGGTTACACAAGTACAACTGTGGTGGAAGTCAATGGAAATTCCTTGGATATATCCAAGGACAGACTATGGCCTTTAGTGACTAATGCTTTTTAGTGGATCAATATGTGTTTACCTGGTAATAATCTTCATGGACCTTGCCTCTTTGTTTCCCCCCATTTCTTCCCACCATCTCCCCTTCAGACTGGGTGCCAAGCAACCTGCAGTGAGGCTATAAAGCTACTTCATATCAAATAGCAGAGGAAGCTGATAGGGTAGTAAACTGTTCCCCACTCTTACTCAGACAGCAGCCTTGTACAAAAGCATTTCAGAAGCTATCAGGGCCAGAAAACTCAAAGCAATGAGTTCATATGAGATTTCCAACACAATTTATAGATTCAAGAGCTTTGCTATACTTGTCTAAATCCAGCCTAATTTTAAAGTCCATGCTGCAGCCACTGGGGTTGCTGAACTCTCATTGAATGCAGGGGAGGCTACTGTTACCTTGCAGGATCCTAACCCTAACCATTGAAAGATCTGCCTCTTTGGAGGTTGTTAGAAACCTATTAGCAGAAGCTTTAACATTCTTTAGCAAGTGAAGGAGTAGCAGCAGGCTATATGGGACAGTGTCATTAGGTGACATATTTTTGGCAGGTTACGGGAAAGAAGTCATGGCTGCGATGCATGGAGAGGATGTACACCACACATGGTCCTTCCTGTTTTGAAAAACGTACATTATTGTGGCAGTTCCCTCTCCAGCTCTGGTAGGTGGAGTCAAGAGTGACCTAGACAAATGGCAGGATTGGCCTAAAAAAACTCTGATGAGGTTTAACAAAGACAAGTGCAGAGTGCTGCACTTAGGACACAAGAATCCCAAGTACTGCTACAGGCTGGGGACTGATTGACTAAATAGCAGTTTTGCAGAAAAGGACACAGGAATTACAGAAGACAAGAAGCTAGATATGAGTCAACAGTGTGCTCTTGTTGCCAGGAAGACTACAAGCGTAGTGGGCAACATTAGTAGGAGCATTGCCAGCATATTGAAGGCACCGGTGAGGCCACATCTCAGTACTTCATCCAATTTTGGGCTTCCTCCCTCCGCACCCTTAGTCTGGAATCTCTGGACAGAAAACATTTGTCACTGAGACCTGTGGCTTCTTCCCCATCCTTTTCAATTTGAGCTACGATTTTCCCAAAATGTGACTCAGCTGCAGGGAGCCGACAGACTTGCTCCTGCAGCAATTTAAAGCACCTGCAGCATCAGCCACCACCACAGAAGCAATGGCAGCAGGTAGGAGCCCCAGGCCCTTTTGAATCACCTGGCCATGTAGAAGTTGTCTCCTTTGCCTCCACCTCTCTCCATCACTGGGCCTCTCCAGCTGCTGTTTCTTCATTTTCATTGTATGGCCCAGAAGCTGCTGAACCATGCTTGTGCTTAATTGTTCTTCAAAGCTGATTAAGGCACAATCCAAAGGTGACAAGTTCAAGTCTGAATTGAAGAGTTTGCTACAGCTCTAATTTTAGTTTCAATCAATAACACAAAGTCTGTTAATTCTGATCTATGCAAGTTTTTCCAGGACAGCTATGCTACTCATCAGTTGAAGAAGACAGCAACTGAGTGACACACAAGAGTTGTATGCCACCATTATTCCAGGGAACACAGTTGAATGCTTCATTGAGTCACATAATGACATTTTTAAAAAATCACAGGACACAAAGATGATCTTCCCAGACCTAATTGTCAATTCCTTTGCCCTGTGTTTGCCAGTGTAATATAAAAGGCTCCCAGTATCCCCTCATATTAATTAAATTTAGATTCACTGGCTTCTTTTGCACAGTTGCTGTATAGTTTAGTAGTGGAAATTCCTAACAGTGAGGGTTTGAAATTTTTTTCCCTTCTGTTATACAACAAAAGTTTGTAAATCACATCATTGTTTGAGTCAGTTATCTAATTAATTGTCCGCTGAAATAATACATAAACATTACTTAAGGTACCATATGTTTAATAATTAATTACATAAAGAAACGTGCAGTTTCTGTAACTCAGCCATGTATTTCAAGTTGAAGAACAGTTCCTTTGTACTATTCAATAATATATATTGACTTGAATCACCGAGAACTTAAATGAAACCATGCCGGTGGTCTAGGCACCAAGGAACTCTGTAAGCCTAGCACTTCAAAATTTTTGGTTTTTGTTATAGTACAGGTTGAACCTCTCTAATCCGGCACCCTCAGGACCTGACCAGCGCCAGATGAGAGAATTTGCCGGATCGTGGGAGTATGACCAATACTTCCACTGCTTACTGGGCTCTTAGAAGACATTTGGGGTAAATTACAGCTAAATAGAGCATAGAACACAGAGAGCCAGGACTGGTGGCTGTAAACAAACTTTATGGGACCACAGGAAGTTGGCCACACCCATGATAAGTGGTCATACAGATAACTAAAATCATGCCAGATTAAAGATGTTGCCAGAAGAAAGAGTTCTGAATTAGAGAGTTTCAAACTTTATTGCAATGAGTAATGTCAAGCAAGTAGCACCCTGCAGAAATGTACCTTCCAAAACATAAAATAGACAACCTTGCATAGTGATAGTTCCTTCTAATTAGAAAAATTATGTATATAATCTTCCACAACTATTCTGGAATATTGTTTTCATGTCTGTTCAGTTAAATATCTATGCAATGTTTACTTATTTAGCAAAAACTTTTTGCTGTACCCTCATGATGTAGGAAATTATCCCCCACCCCATCCCGCAGATGATTTCTATATCCTTTTGTGTATCTAGGTCAATTAAATTTGTCAGAAGGTATTGGAAATGAACTCTATAAAATATAGCTTCTAGAACAACCTGATGAATGGTACGCAGCAGCTATATTAGCTGTGACCTCCTAGCTTCTTCACGTGGGTGGCAAGCAATAGTTTGTTCTAGGCAGAAAGCTTTTAGAACTTATTAGAGATTTCAAAGGGATTCTGTTTTATATAGGTGGCAACCACTATTTCAGTCAAATAGTGATAGCAACGGTAATTCATAGAGGAAGGGAAGGAGAGCATGGAAAAAATACAGTCTGTGAGCCAGGTTTCAGGGAAAGTAGGACAGAACTCGGGGCAGGGAGAAGTGGGGAAAGGGTGTGCGTGGAATCCAGTTAAATAAATAAGTTGTATTCACTATCTCAGGGTAGAAACGGCAATATACTAAACTAGCAGAAAAATTCAGCAAACCAAAATGTCCAAACAAGATAAATGGTCGTGGTCTCTTCTGACCAGATGTATCAAAACGCAGCAGATGTCTGCTGATCCCAGACCAGACAGAAGTATCAACCTGTCTTGCCAAGTGGAAAAGAAGGGGACTTGTGTATAAAGGGCCCCACTTTGCAAAACTAAGTAAAAGCTGGCCAAGATAGCCCCTTAAGGTGGTCTGGATTTAGCAGTCGATCCATATTCAGCAAAACATTTAAGTGTGTGCATAAGTCCACCCACATTTAGCAAATGAGACTTAAGCACAGACTTATATTCTCTCCTAAATTGAGGCAACATTTTCAAAATTATTTGGGAATCTAAGATGTAGATAGGAGTCCAGTGGGATTTTCAAACCTATTACGGTTCTTGGCAGAGCAGTCAAGGATTTGAATGGGCATGGTGGACTAACTAGCTGTAGTTTCCAGACTTGGTCAGTGAAGAACTTTGGTGTGGTATTGTGAGGGGGTTTGTACAGCTGTACCACCTTTACTGTATGAGGCATTGTCTTGGAATGTGAGCAGCAAATAAAATGCCATGGTGCAACCACTGTAGTGTAGGCACTACCTACTTCAATGGGAGCAGTTCTCCCCAAGAGGCTGTCTACACCACTATAGATATCTCTCTTGAGGCAGGGAGGTAGATTTTTCACCTCTGTAAGAGATCTGGCTTTGTTGACGTTAGTTCCCTGTGTAGACCAGCTCTAGCACTACTATGTGTCCATCTCTCTCTGGTTTGTCCATCCTCATCCAGGAGCCTGATCCTGCAGTCCTTCCATTACCATCCAGTGTTTTTTATTGGGCTCAACTTTTAGGACCCTTAACCTGTCCTCTGATTTTGCAATTTTGTTCCTGCCAACAATAGTGTTGGAAATGAACTCTGGGCTCAGTCAGTTAGTTCACTGTTTTAATGCTTTCATGGCTGCCCACAGTTAATTGCAGGAACAAAAATATTCTTCCAAAACTAGAAGCAATTTCTTAAACTAAAACCCATTTTATAATGTGATAAGCTCTGAGCAGTAATCCCTTAAAGAGTCATCCCTTAATTTCTGCTAGAGACGGTAAGCGTAAAACAACCCAACTTCCCCTCTAAATGCTAGAGTCCAGTGTGTGATACAAATAAGTACGGGAGTTATCCTTTCTAATAACCTGACAAACTCCTAAAGATTATATGACAATCATTTTCTGTAATGTAGTCTCTCTGCGTATTTGGTCAAGAAACCTGACTATAGTATCAAGTTTATAAGAATAGAATGGCAGGAAATGCAAAACAATAAAGTATAATGTCATACAGTACTCTTTAAATGTTTCCAGAAAAGTGCTATACAAAGAACTAGTGTAATTTTAGTATTTAGATACAGACTTCATTTTCTTAGGTTATTTAGACAGAGCCAATATGTATTGTATTGTTCCTTCTGTCCCACTGAAAACTCTCTTGGCGTAAAGTTTTGAAGTATTTGCCATGTATCCAGACCATAATGTATTTGCATAAATACTTTTGGGAAGTAAGACAACAACAGTATACTCAAAACACGCTATACAGTCCTGTTAGTTCTGTTATGCAATACTACACTAATATCTCGGTATTAAACACTTCTATTGGCACTGCTGCTGGAGTACAAAACCTTCCTCCTTCCTTCCCCCTGCAATGAAATTACTTAAAAACTCACAACTCCAAACTTTAGAAGCCCAGATAACCCCCCACAGCCCAGTAAAAGTATAGGGAAAGATTTCTTTTACGAGAGAAATATAGGATAGCAACATCCGAGTTCAAAACTAGCCAGTTTCTACTTGATTTTGGCAAACTGTATTTATTGTTTCAAATGTCAATATTTTTAAAATCAAATCTCTATGGCTATGTCTACACTAGCCAAAAACTTCAAAATGGCCATGCAAATGGCCATTTCGAAGTTTACTAATGAAGCACTGAAATACATACTCAGTGCCTCATTAGCATGCAGGCGGCCACGGCACTTCGAAATTGACGTGGCTCACCGCCGCACGGCTCATCCAGATGGGGCTCCTTTTTGAAAGGACCCCTGCAACTTCAAAGTCCCCTTATTCCTGTGAGCAGATGGGAATAAGGGGACTTCGAAGTAGCCGGGGTCCTTTCGAAAAGGAGCCCCGTCTGGATGAGCCGTGTCACTTTCGAAGTGCCATGGCTGCCCGCATGCTAATGAGGTGCTGAATATGTATTTCAGTGCTTCATTAGTAAACTTCGAAATGGCCATTTGCATGGCCATTTTGAAGTTTTTGGCTAGTGTAGACACAGCCTATAAGGGGCTCCTGCTACCCTGCTGAAGTGAAAGGAAGTTTGCCATTGACTTAATCAGGAGCTGGATGAAGGTCTGTGTGCACAGGCAAAATTGTGTTTATTATTAAATTGTGCCAGTAGCATTTAGGGGACTTCATAAAACCTCCTTCAGAAAAGAAACTCAACCCCTCCAAATAACTCCTCGGGCAAAAGACTGTGTGTAAATATGCGTTACTTGGTGCCTGCAGATCAACAAACATAGGCTCCATCAGACCAACAAGAGAAGCGAAATTCAGAGTGAGAGTTTGTCTAAACTGGCAAACAAGTTCTGTTTGGAAATGTATCAGCTCATACATTTTAAATAACTTTCTCCTGATCTAGGCAAGGCACCAAACATCAGGGCTATGTCTACAGTAGAGTGATCTGTCGACATAAGTTACTGATGGAAGAGATCTGCTGGCAAAATTTCTGTCGACAGATCACATCCGCATAGCAAAGCAGATTGCACTGTCGATCTGCTCTGTCTACAGAGAGTGGCCAGACTGCCTGCCCACTTTCTTGACAGAATGAGCCCCAGAACCCTATCACACAGGGTTGCCTGGCCAGCAACTTTTTCTGGGAGCCCCAGCCAGGCACACCCTTAAAGGACCCATACACACACACACATTCTCTGCCCATGCTGAGGCTAGCCTAACTCCTTGAGGGACAGCATAGCAACTGCAGGGCTCACAGGCTTGTTGAGAGAGACTTTGCACTTTCCAGATAGCTATGGTGCCAGAGAGGCCCCCCAGGGGGCTTGCATGAGCCCCACATGCAGGTACTGCAGCTTCTGCTGCACCTCATCCCAGCTGCCCTCCTCTTCCTCAGGGGAGACGAGCCTGGCACTGACTTCAGCAGCACGCTGTAGCTGCCCCACAGGCCCACCTGTACTCACCCCCTCAGGAGCTCAAGCAGGTCTGGAGGTACGTCACCAGTTCAGACTGGTGGAACCAGTTCATCATGGGGCAGTGGGACAACCAGCAGTGGCTCCGGAATTTCAGAATGAGAAAGGACACCATCGTGGAGCTCTTCACCTCACTTGTCTCCACCCTCCAGAGACAGGAGACCTGGATGCAGCCCATCATCTCCCTGCAGAAGCGGGTTGCTATTGTCCTATGGACCCTGACAGCTAGCACATTGATGGGAACCAGTTTGGCATGGGCAAGTCTACCATCAGGGCTGTCCTCATGCAGATAAAGCATTCTTGGGTGGCAGGCCCTGCATGGGGACGGGGCATGTGTGTCACCCAAGGGGGACCCTTCAGAAGCAGGAGTTGGGGCAAGCCCCATCCCCAGGGGAATGTGCATCCCACCTTTACACAGACCTGCTGCTGGGGGAGCAGCCTCACATGGGGGGGTCCCGGAGAGCTCAGGGCAAGGGGAGGGGGCGGGAGGGCACTGGGGAGACACACACACACACACACACCACAGAGCCCAAGGGCTCCCTCCCACAGTCCCTGATGAGTGTGTTTGGTCCCCACCCCTTCCAGGTAGTGATGGCCATCAACCCACTTCTGCTCCCGAGGGTCATCCATCTTGCAGACATGGATGCCTTCATGGCCAGATTCACTGCTCTGGGGTTCTCCAGCTTCCTTGGACCTACTGACAGGACCAACATCCCCATCCATGCCCTGGACCCTGGGGCACAGTACATCAACCACAAGGATACTACTCAGTTGCGTTGCAGTCCCTGGTCAACCACCAAGGACAGCTCATTGACATTTATGTTGGGTGATCAAGCTGGGCACATGACACTAGGATATTCTGCAACTCTAGTCTGTGCCAGAGGGTGGAGGCAGGCACCTACATTCCCCACCGGGAACTGACAGTCATGGATTTGAACATGCCATTGTGCATTGTGGGGGGACACCACATACCCCCTTTTGCCCTGGCTTTTGAGGCATACACTGGCCATCTGAACCAAAGCCAGGAACTCTTTAATGCCCGACTCAACCAGGCATGGAACCAGGTCATGTGTGCCTTTGGCTGTCTCAAGGCAGGTTTTAGGTGCCTCCTCACCTGGCCAGACTGGAGAAGCACAGTGGCCACCTGTTGTTCTTTCCAAAACATTGTGGAAAGAAAGGGAGAGGTCTTCCTCCCAGAGTTGGGGGGCAGATGCCAGCTGCAGCTATGAGCAGCTGGGTCTACTAGGCCCATCAGGATGGGCTGCAGATCTGGGAATCCCTGAGGGATTGCTTCTTCCACAGCCCCCAACCCTCTCCAGGGCTCTCCCCACTGGGGCCTCAGGCCCACAGACCTACCCCATCCCCTCCACAACACCTTCCTTCGTACCCTCACCCTTCTTTAGCCCCTCCCTAATAAAGAGGGGCGCAGGAGTGGTGTTTATGTAACTTGTTTACATACAGAAATGGAAATGTGATAAAAAACAAATGTTCTGCAAAAAACTATTTACAATGAGAAAGATGGTATAACTATATGCAGTTATATATGATATATATAATATAACTATATGCAGGGGGGCGGGCCATGACCCCGCAGGGGAGTGGGACCCCAAGTGGTGGTGGGATCGGGATCCCTCTCAGGGCTGAATTGGGGCCAGGAGCATGGGGAGGTATGGAGGCGGGGGAGCTGTGGCAGGGTCAGGCTTCGCAGGGGCTCTTGGGGATGGAGGCAAGCATGGCTGGGAGGGCCTGGGGGCAGCCATGGCCATCACCCACCAGACGAGGTCCAGCATGCCTTAGGGCATGGTCAGTGAGGGCAGTAGGAGCAGCAGCAGTGGGAGGGGAGTGAGGGTGGCAGCGACTGGTGGCTGGGCCAACAGTGAAGGTGTCTAGGTGGGACATCAGTTGGTCCCAGGCCCATGTCTGCCACTCCCAGTCTTCCTGCAGCCACCACTGCAGAAGGTTGGTGAGCCTCCAGATGGCAGCGGTGTGGGCCCTCTGGAGGGTGTCATTCCCCTGTTGATGGCTTCTCTGGCTGCTGGCCCACCTTTGCCAAAGTGAGGTGCTGGCTGGTGCAGATGCTGGTATTGTGCTGTCTGGCCCTGGTTCTGGGATGGGGCTGGCCGGCCCTGGCATGAAGGCAGAACTGCCCTGGCCCCTGGATGATGCAGCTGTAAGGAACAGAAGGAGGAGAGATGGTGAGTCATTCCTGCAATACAGCCCCAAAAGCCCAGCCCCCTCCCCCACCCACCATGAGCAGCAGCCACCATCCCACAGTCTGAGGGATGGGGTTGTCCTGGGAGCAGTGGCATGTGTGGCCAGCATGGTGTGCCTCAGGGACCGGGAGGAGGGTTGCAGGTTCCCCACCTGCTCAGTAGTGTTCGAGGGAGGGTGTCCAGCCATGGAGAGGTCCTCACATAGATAGTGGGTGCTCTGGGTGCAGCCTGGCCCTCCCCGGGACCCCCTCTCCCCACCACATGTGTGGTTCATAGCACTGCCTGCAGGAACTGGTGCTGACTCTTGCCTGTGGGTGTGCTTGCATGCCAGGAGCCGCACTCAGAAGCTGGTCAACTTCCAGCCATGGCAGGGGCTAGCAGGCCCCCGCTCCATGCGCTGGGGCTTGTGATGCATGGGGTACTTACCAGAAGGTCCCTCAAACAGGACTGGGGGTGCCCTGGATGTAGCTGGGCTAGATGGGCTTGAGTCCAGGGCAATCACCAGTGAGTCCTCCCTCATCTTGGACCCCATGTCTTTTACCGGCTCTGGCTCCAGCTGGGTCCCGGGCTGCTCCTCCTCCTCTGCCTCCGGAAGTGGTGGGGGAGTGCTCCTCGGCCAAGTTGTTGGCGACTGTGGGCAGGGGGATGAGTCCTTGTCCCTCGAGAGGTTGTGGAGCTTGTGATAGGGGCAGGATGTGGGTTCTGCCCTGACCTCCTGGAAGCATCCCAGGCCTGGATGTACCCCTGCTTCAGCTCCTTGACCTTCGCCTGGACTTGTTCCCCATGCCACCAAGGTGGTGGCCAGCCAGATGTAGGCAGTGGCATTCCTCTTCTTGGCCAAGGGGTCCAAAGGAGCGATTCCTCAGCTCAGAGGCTGAGAGGGTCCTACAGCTTGGGCCTGGTCTAGGACGGACCCCAGCATTTTGTGCCCCGGATAGGCTCCTGAGACCTCTCCTGCAGCTCCCTGAGGGGTCCTGGGGGGGTTGCAGGGCTGCTGGCACATTGGCAGAGACAACATGCTGCTCTGCTGCTGCTGCCACACTCTCAGCTTCCTGCCATGGGGTTTCTGGGGCTCCCTGAGCCTTTAAGAATGGCTGCAGACAGGGAGCATAGAGCTGTGATTGCTGTGGACAAGGTGTCTCCCAGGGCCATCTATGTGGCTGGCACCATGGAGGACTATCTGTCCACAGAAGCCTCTCGCTTCTTCCCCCCTGCCCTGCCCCGCCCCCAGAACATCCACGCTCAATTTCTGTTGACAGAATCTCTCTGGAGAGGCATTCTGTCTCATGGGGGAAAGGCAGAAGGCTGTCGACAAAAGTGCCATGTTCTCTCCATTTACCGTTGACAGAACGCATTTTGAGTGTGGATGCTCCATGAATTTGGTTGACAAAACTCTCTAGTGTAGATGTAGCTGCCCTGTTTGAGACTAACCTTAGTTTGCTGCCTGTGGTTGACCATGAACAATTAACTCAATATGACTTGCTCAAAGTAATGTTTAAAACTGTTAGAGAAACAAGGTGGGTGAGGTATATCTTTTATTGGACCACCTTTTTTTGGTGAGAGACAGTTTTTGAGCTTACAGAGATCTGGGGATTTTTAAACTCTTTTACTAACTTGAATTATTTTCCCTGTCTAGACAAGCCATAAAACGCCCCTCATTGAACATACCCTTCTGTCAGTCTTAAGATACCAGGCCCTTCAGCTGCTTTTAATGTTGGGGTCACGATACAAGGAGAGTCAATCTCTAACATGGCTGGGACCCAACCCCTATATGGATTATAAAGCACGAATGAATTGTACCCAAGCATGAACTTTTCTCAGTATTATTTCAGGTTGTTTTAACCTCTTTGCATTTCACTTTCGGTTTCGGGTTCCTTTTGAAGAAAATATGGTGAAATTAAATCCATATTGAAACCAGAGAATTTTGTTGCAGAAGTGCCTGAATGTAACATAATTATGTATCCAACTGCCATATGGTTCATTACTAACCCTAAGCTAAAACAGTCTAAAAAGATTATGCAGAGGCAGCAAAATGTTTTGTGGAGAATTATGCCAAAATGTTCATGAGCCATAAAAAATTTTACATGGAACCTCATTGGTTTTGATTTGAACTCCAAACTAGCCAAGTATCTCGTGCCTTCAGGTAGGCTGTGAATAATAGTTGCAACAGAACATTAAACTTAAAAAGTAAAGGTTTTCATTCTGTTTTGTGTTTTGAGGAAAGAAAAAAAATGTTTTTTGTGTGAAAACAAAATTTCATGGGTGCAAAATGGTTGGTATTTTTGCTTCCCAAGTAGCTGCTTACACCTTTTTTCAGTGCAATAGGATACACTTGTAGGCTGATATGGCATAAGACAAAGGAAGGGAAATCTGCAGTGGATTTTATTCCCTTTCATAGGGAATATTCTGAAGTTGAGAATGAATTCAGTTGTGTGAGAAAGCACGTTGTGTTTCGAATCCTAATTTTCAAAAAAGGCCCAATTCTTCTACCAATTGAGTTGTAGATTGTTCTGCCACTGATATTAATGAGAGAAGGATCAGACCCAAAGTTTGTGCCCACAGAAATAAACCACAGTAGTGTGACACCTTTGAGCAGAAATCTTCTTATTGGCATAACCTTTTATTATTACCAGGATATTTGCAGAGCTGCTCAGAAATCAGTAAGGCACGCTTCTCAAGTGTGTTAATTTTCCAACCACTTCAAAGAGAGTTAGACATTGTTCTTCTTTACTGTTAGTGCTAAATCTTTTTCTTTGCAGTGAGCAAATGTTTGAATGTCTTTTGAAGTGTTAAGTATTGGACCTTACATTGCTTGAATAGTTCTACTCTGCAAATAAGCCTCCTACCTTAAGTTAACAAGACTTTGACATCACTACACATGACTCATTTGATTACATATTTGTGACACGTAATAGATCAAATTAATCCATGGTATAAGTCCTTTAATTCACTTGGTTTCAGTAGCGCTCCAGGAGGAATTAATTGGGACAATTTTATATCTATCTATCTAGCTATCTACACAATATTGATATACATATTAGTGCTTCACTTCAGAGAAAAACATGACTTTTCCACCTAGTTATGTGAGTTTTCATTGTAAAAGCTTAACATCAATTTTATATATATAAATAGATGTTACATGGACATTATTTTTTCCTTAATTTAGTTTTAATATTTTATAAAAGTAAACATTTTAACAAAAATCCAAGTCCTTCACTTATCTCATAGTAGACACAGAAGGCACATGAACATTAAAAAAAATTTGAAACTTAAAAAAAAATCGAAACTTAATTTCATGCATATTTGTTGTTTAGACTTTCAGGGTCAGTTTCACCGTTATTTCAGAACCATTCTTCTGGTTCAGGAAAGCATTTAAGCATATTTTGCCCTGAATATGGACATGTGTGAATCAGGGCCTTAGTATATCTATTACACACTGGACATAACCATTCTATAATTTTCATTACTCTGAGTAGCTAAGTATTTATTTCTTTTTTAAGTAAAACATTCATTGTAATAGATAAGAATCAGCAAGGGCACTTCATTATCTTGGAACACTAATATGTATATCGATATTTTGTTGCGAACACACATTTTGATATCACTGAAAAGAACAGATCTAGTTTACCGCATTGACATCCATAAAACCATTTTTGTTAAATGAAATAAAACTCTATTCAGTATTAACAGCATTGTTAGTCATGCTATGTTTGGAGTCATACCTACACAGAATGAGGTTTTCTGTTTCATTATTTCTACCAAATTAAAAAATAATCCAGAGATATTACTTAAACTTCCTGTGGGGGGAAGTTCTAGTTCTCCATCAGCTCTTAGAATGATAAGGCCATTCTGTTGAACACAGAAAAATGTAAGCAGCAGAAATGTGGCACTTTAAAGACTAACGAAATGATTTATCTGGTGATGACCTTTTGTGGGACAGACCCACTTTAATGTATTGGATTTCAGGGGTGTTGTGTGGGGCTTTTTGTGGTTGCTGTTGTATTGTCATTTTGAGAGCACCCCATGAATAATCTGATTTCCCACTCTGTTCCCCACACTCTCATCCTGAGAGCCACATCAGAGCTAGTATTCTGCTGGCTATGAAGACCTGGTTGGGTATGCCTACAGAACACATAAATTCTGCTGAGTACTCTTGCTGTTCTGGACACCAGTGAGAACAAAATCTGTGCAGCTCTCCTTGCTCCTGCTGGTTCAGGAAGCCAGAAGTAAACATTTAGGGACAGATCCTCAGCTGGCAACCCACTGATTTCAGCTGAGGTATTCTAATGCTCACCACTTGAGGAGCCACCCCTTACCATTTTTTTAAAACATTTTTGGCTCTTTGAGCCTTATAGGAAAATATATGCACATGCATTAGCTGAGTACAGGTTGAACCTCTCTAATCCAGAACTATCTCAGACGGCAAATTTCATAATCCTTCATGATTTTAGTTAGCCAGACGAGCACTTGTCATGGGTGTGGCCAAGTTTCCCATGGTCCTGTAAAGTTTGTTTATAGCCACCAGTCCTGGCTGTCAGTGTTCTGTGCTGTAATTTACCTCTAAATGTCTTCTAAGAGACCAGTAAGCACTGGAAGAGTTGGTAATGCTGCTGGACAATATTGACCTCCCATTGTCTGGCAAAGTCTCTCATCTGGCACCAGTCAGGTCCTGAGGGTGCCTGATGAGAGAGGTTCAACCTGTAATCAGAATTGTATACCTTGAAATCCTCTTCACTTTCTTTTTTAAAACACTTGATTTTCGTGCTCATGAAGCGTGTGAAACTAAAAGCATTACAGGCTAAAGATATCTGTCCATAGAATGAAGCCCTTGGCACTGGAGAGTTTGATTAAGGGGACTGGCATAAGACAGCTAAAAACTCTAATCTGCCTGTGAACCCAGAACCCATCAGTGCAGCCTGTATAGTAGACAGGGCTGGCCAGCTTGGAGATCTGCCAGTTCAGAAGATCTCATAGAAAGTCAAAAAGCTGGCCCCTCTTGAGCCTTAGCTGGTTTTAACAGTATTTCTCAGTCAGTCACTATAGGAAAAGACAGGTAGAGAGAACAATATTGACAAGTTGGGATACCTTGGCTTTGTGAAGGAACAGCCTTGGGCCAGAGGTAAATGACACCTTCCAGACCCTAGCAATCTGGGTCATATCATAACCAGCAGCTAAGAAAGTAAAGTCCTGGTACCCCTAACCAACTTCGTGAGACATTAGTCTCCCAAAAAATCTATCATATAATTGTGCTTTTATAAAACTCATTCTGAAGATTTTGGCATTACCTGATTGATTGTTTTTAATTACAAGTAAAATCGTGTATATTTACCTTAATGATCCTTTCTAAATACTATTGATTTGTACTTTTATCGATGAGTCACCACTATAACCATTTGGCTAGTTGTCCCAGCCACAACCAAAATATTAGCTGGTTCTGGGATTTTGTTAAACCCCTGACTTTCCCCATCTTTGTAACAGTACAATGGTTTTGCTGCGCTTTGGCGAGACAAAACCATCCCAGTTCTACCCATGTCCTTTAACTTTTGCATTCCTTGCTGTTTTCACTAGGTGGCAGGATTTCACCGTTACTTGCAAAGAAACAGTTGCATGCAAAGAGGTTTTGATTTTTTTTAAAACGAAACTGCTGTTGAGTATTGCATAGCATTAAAAAATAAACATTAAGAGACAATGATACTTACAAGTGATAAGGGGGAAATATGTTCAATAAACTGAAACTTGACTATTGATTAAGATTAATTTTATGGCTGAAAATCATTCAGAGAAAACAGAATTAAAGATGTTATTTTCCTAGCAAAAGAATGGACACAACTCCTTGGTTTTAACCAAAGTAAAATTATTTTCTCTCATATTTAATGTTTCTGCTACATTAGAAAAACTAGTTCACTTAAGCACACCTCTAATTAGTAAGTATATTACTATCTAAAAGAAATATGTTTAAATCACTAGCTTAATAATGCCCCAAAGTCAAATTCCTAACAGTTTAGCAAGTGATCTAGTGTTGAATACTAGAGAGAATGAATATGGCCCCCATCACCAGCTTTTCCCTTTTTATTTTATCAGTATAAAATGCAAGTTAATCTGACAGGATTTATTATGATTCACTAGCCCCAAAACTTCTCTCACAATATTGAATTAGCGCTCATACCGTGGCTGTGGACAGAATAGCCCCTTGTCTAAGATGACAGAATACAGCAACACAGCTAACTTTCCACAATTCCTAATGACCTGGAAAAACCAGAGTCTGTAATAAAATAAATATTTGTTAAACCAAACTACTTTGAAAATATTGTTCTAAAATTTAATCATTCGAGACAGTTACATTTCAAGTCATTTTTGACTTCATAGATATTATATATACTGTGATACTTTGAACAATGTTCTGGTTATAATCCATGAAATACATATCCGGGCGTGTTTGGCAACTATTATAGCTATTTCCAGAGAGTGTACTTTTCATTAATATGACTTGATAACTCTCTGGGAATGATTTCCAGGAGTCCCAAAATAGCAGGAACACTTTCTTGTACAAAAGCTTTTGTCTATTCCATGCCAAGACTAGCAAGAGTGTCACAAACTGATATTTAAAACTGGGTTTGCTACTCGGGGGCCCAATCCTGCGTGGTGCCAAGTGACAGCCACCAAACCCAATGAACTTAATGGGCACTGAAGCCACTCGTCACCACACAAAAATTGAGCCCTTCCCGGGCAAGAAAACACTTGTACTTGTGGTACTTGCAGATAATCCAAAGCATTACCAAAACATGCACTCCCCCAGTCTGTACCTGTGGAAGCAGCTCACCAAATATATTTACAACAAACGTATAGCCTGCCCCACAATAAAAACCGACACAGACTTCTTCCCTTCTCTCCATGTCGTAATACACTGACAATCTCTCTCTCCTTGTCCTACCTTGGCGATTTGCAAAGGCTGCTTTTGCTCCTTGCCACCTTGCAGTCTGAAGCCCCAAGGTGCCCCTCCACTCATGGAAATGCAGATATAATCCCCTGTGCCCATTTTCCTGGTGCAGTTAGGCTGTGTTCATCTGCAGAGGAGGATGAAAAAGTTCTCTAGCATTTGTAGCTGTTCCCTGAACTTGAGGCTCGCCTGGCAGGCAGAGCTGGAGAAGCAGAGCACCACTCCGTGGCTGCTGCAGCCGCGTTACTGCTCTCTGTAATGTAGTCATTCACAAGAATGCAAGAGCTCTCACTGATCAAGGGCCCAGCCCACTGTTTCGTCAGACTCCTATGCTCAGCCCACCTTCATAGTGAAGTAAAATAATGCTGAGAAACCACACACAAAAGACACTGGGCCATGAGACTGAAAAAGCTATTTTTAACTATACAAACGCTGCCCATGACAGCTACATCAAAACACCAGAGTAAGTAGTGTAAATTTCCCAGTGATGAGTTAAGGCCATGTTTACATTTTACACATGGTACCTGGCTTGCTAAACTTTAATCTCTGTGTCTTGAGCTCAGATTCTAAACAAAGGAGGGGAGACAGGATATCAAGAGAAACTCCATTAAGATCATCTGAGTAAATTATATTATTAGATTCCTAGAAGTACCCACTAAGCACTGCAGTTTTGGAGGTAAAAAAGTCAGTTGTGACTTTCTATTTCTGGAGATGGCTCTGTGCTGGTCCAGTTCATAAGCAGTCTTCAGTCTCCATCAGTTATGGCCCCAGGGTACCAGTGTACTTCAGAGGATCACTGAAACATGGGAGCACTTCAGCTACCTCTCCTTCCTCTTAGCCACCACTCCCTCTCCTTCTTCTTGCCCACCACTTGAGAAGCGGCACTCAACAGGATGTGCAGCAGTTGCCTTTACTGACACTATCCACAGATGGTTGGAATTTATCCACCAGAGCACATCATATTGTAGAAGAGGAAAGATGACCAAGTGGGACTGGGACTTAGGAGACCAAGGTTCAGTTTCCTCCTCTGCCACAGACTTTCTGTGTCACCTTAAAAAAGGGATAGAAAATAAGACTACGGCTACGTCTACACGTGAAGCCTACATCGAAATAGGCTATTTCGATGAATAACGTCTACACGTCCTCCAGGGCTGGCAACGTCGATGTTCAACTTCGACGTTGCACAGCACCACATCGAAATAGGCGCAGCGAGGGAACGTCTACACGCCAAAGTAGCAAACATCGAAATAGGGATGCCAGGCACAGCTGCAGACAGGGTCACAGGGCGGACTAGCACTTCCGGGGCAACAGCTAGCCACTCCCTTAAAGGGCCCCTCCCAGACACACTCAGCCTGCACAAAACGTGGTCTGAGGAGCCATAGGCACACAGACCCCGGGCGACGCAGGCATGGACCCCCAGCAGCAGCAGCAGCAGCAGCCAGAGGTCCACCCAACCCTCCCGGCAGGAGCAGGGCTTGCCCTGCTCCATGCCATGCGGGAGGCAGCTGAGCACCTCCTTGCTACACCGGAGGAGGCGCTGCCCCCAGGGCAGCAGGGCTCAACCCCCAACCCTGCAGAACCCCGCCCCCCCCACCTCACACGCCGGCGGCTGTGGAGCTACCCCACCAGCACCGACTGGTGGGAGCGGCTGGTGCTTGAGGAGTGGGACGACGACCGCTGGCTCAGGAACTTCAGGATGAGCCGGCAGACATTTATGGAGCTGTGCCAGTGGCTCACCCCCGCACTCAGGCACCAGGACACTGCCATGCGGCGTGCCCTCCCTGTGGAGAAACGGGTCGGCATCGCTGTCTGGAAGCTGGCCACTCCGGACAGCTACCGATCTGTGGGACAGCAGTTTGGTGTCGGCAAGGCCACCGTTGGTGCTGTCCTCATGGAGGTAAGAGAACCCACGGTGGGAGGGCAGGGCAGGGGAGGGGGGCCCGGGCAGGGGAGGGAAGGGGAGGGTGGGGGAGGGCAGGGCAGGGCAGGGCCACGCACACCCTGCTCACCCCTCATTGGTGCTCTCCCATGTGCTTTCCCTGCAGGTTGTGCGTGCCATCAACGCCATGCTCCTGCACAGGCTCGTGAGGCTGGGGGACCCAGATGCCACCATCGCGGCCTTTGCCACCCTGGGCTTCCCCAATTGCTTCAGGGCTCTGGATGGGACTCACATCCCCATCCGCGCCCCGCATCACAGTGGAGGACGCTACATCAATCGCAAGGACTACCATTCTGTGGTCCTCCAGGCCTTGGTGGACAGCCGGGGCCGTTTCCAGGACATTTATGTGGGCTGGCCTGGCAGCACCCACAACGCCCGGGTTTTCCGGAACTCGGACCTGTGCCGCTGGCTGGAGGCAGGGACCTACATCCCCCAGCGGGAGATCCCTGTGGGGGACACCACCATGCCCCTCTGCATCATCGCAGATGCGGCATACCCCCTCCGGCCCTGGCTCATGCACCCCTACACGGGCCATCTCTCCGCTAGCTAGGAGCGCTTCAACCAGCGCCTGAACCACGTGCGCCAGGTGGTGGAGCGCTCATTTGGCCACCTGAAAGGACGCTGGAGATGTCTCCTGACCCGCCTGGATGCGGGCCCCAACAACATCCCCCTGATTGTGGGTGCCTGCTGTGCCCTGCACAATTTGGTGGAGAGCAAGGGGAGGCCTTTTTCCAGGGCTGGGCTGTGGAGGCTGGCAGGGCCGACGTGCAGCCACCCGCTGCCCCCAGTCGGCAGGTGGACCCCGAAGGGACCCGGGTCCGGGAGGCCCTGCGGGCCCACTTCGATGATGAGGCCGTGGGGTGAACTCTGCCAGGCCCCCCACTGCCCATCCCTTCCTCCACAACACTCCCTGCCCCAACGCCCACACCATGGAGCACCCAACAGCACCCCCCTCCCACTTTTCCTGGACAAATGACAGCACGCACTTGTGGCTGAACTTAAACTGCTTTTTCTTTTAGAACTTTTTTTTTTAACTATAAATAAAACAAGAACAAACTATATACAACATGTGTGGAACAAAAGTAATGTGTACAAATAAAACAATAGTAATAAAAAAGTTTGTTCAGTAATAAAAAGAAAACCAGCGATGATAAAGGGGAGAACTATTTACATGGGGGGGACGGGGCAAACGGGGGGCACAAATTAATGTCACAACTATATACAAGGGAGGGGGGCCACGTCCTGGGCCCCTCGCCCCTAAAATCCGGCACTGGGCGTGGGCGGCCGGCAGCCCCGCCGCGGCCGCAGCCCTGTCCGGGGCTGGCTGGGGGCGGGGCGGACCGGAAGATATGCCCGGCGAGTCTCAGCTGGCTCCAGGGGTCCCTCGGCGCTCCGGCCCTCGGTGGTGGGTGGCGGGGCGACGGCGGACGGGATGGCGACGTGCGGAGCAGCTGGTGGTGTGGCGGGTGGAGCAGGCAGGGCAGGCGCTGCGGCGGCTGGCGCGGCATGGGGGGGCCAGGTAGTCCACCAGGCGGTTGAAAGTGTCCATGTAGGCCCCCCATGCCTCTTGGCGCCAGGCCAGCGCCCGCTCCTGCAGGTGCAGGTGGCGTTGCTCCACCCGCAGGTGCTGCTCCGTGACCTCCAGCTGCCAACGGTGGATGGCCAGCAGCTGGGGGTCCGTCGCCGTCAGCTGGTGGTGTTGCGGGGTACGCCGTCTAGCCCGCCGTGGGGCCGGTCGGTCCTCGGCCGAGGGGCTGGCCTGGAGCGATGGTCCCGGAGGGCTCTCCGGGACCACTGATGCCTCTCCGGTGCTCTCTTCCGGTCCTTCCGATGGTGCAGCTGCGGGACACAGGAGAGGAGGTGGGGAAGAAGAATGGAGACAGGCGTTAGTGTGGGCCCCGAGCCGTGGCCTTTGTCCCCCCAGCCCTGTGCTGCAGGTTCCCCATCCCTGTCCCCAGGAGATGCTGCTGTGATGGATGGGGTTCAGGGGTCCCCCCCTGCACTGCACCCCGTCCCCTGGTGGGAGCGACTCTCACTTCACTCTGCAGGGTCTGACAGGAGAGGTTTCTTAGGCCACAGATGCCCAGTTTCTCCCAGGAGTGACAGCACCAGCTGTCAGAAGAGACAGTCCTTCCAACCCGTCCTGGGGAGAAGACCCCAAGGGGTGCCCCTCTGGGGTGTAGCTTTCCCCCTCCTCAGGCTGGCTGCCTTCCAGCTCTCCCTTCCCCTAGCCTCTACCTGCGGCCCCCATCCCCCCCGCCCCGATTCAAAGCCAGCTCGGCTCCTCCCTCCTCTTTGTTCAGGGCAGAGGTGTCACCTGCCAGCTGTAGCCCCAGGATCATCCTTTGCCCCGGGAGCTATTCGGCTCTTGTTGCTCATATCTAGCCTGAGTCTCCCTTTTGCACTCCCCCCACTCCATCACATGCTGCTGCTGCTGCTGCTGCTGTGGGGTGTCCCACCCCCTCCTCCTGGGGGCCCCTCGAGGTTCCGCTCCCCCCTGCCCCGGGGATGGGGCATGGCACTGTCGTGCGGGGTGAGGGGGGGCAGGGGCTGATGCACTGCTGTGGGAGACATGGCCCTGCTGTCTTTGGGGCCATGGCCATGTGAGCATGTGGGGGGCCCTGGACACGTATCTATTACCCCTGCCCCTCAAGCCCAGGGGTGTACACCAGAGGGGGGTACATACCTGTCGGTCCACTCCCACGGTCTGGAGATCCCCGGGGGGCGGAGGCCCGGCTGCTGCTCCGGGATGGCAGGAGGAGGATCTGCAGCCCGGATTCTGCAGAGGAGGAGCCCCCCTCCTCCTCCTCCTCCTCCTCCTCCTGCCGCGATGGCCCGGGGATGGGCTCCGGGGGGGGCCCCCGGGGTTTGGGGCTTACCTCCGGGGCGGACTCCGGCTGCAGGGCCTGCTGGGGCTCGTCGGCCGAAGTATCAAGGGTGGCTGGAGGGGAGGAGGTGTGCCGGGGGCCCAGGATGTCCCTGAGCTCCCTGTAAAAGGGGCAAGTGACGGGGGGCGGCCCCAGATCGGCTGGCTGCATCCTGGGCCCGGGCGTAACCCTGCCGCAGCTCCTTCACCTTACTCCTGACGTGATCAGGAGTGCGGGCAGGGTGACCCCGGGCGGCCAGGCCCTTGGCCAGCCGAGCGAACGCATCCGCGTTCCGCCTCTTGCTCCCCATTACCTGGAGCACCTCCTCCTCGCTCCAGAGCCCCAGCAGGTCTCGCAGCTCGGCCTCCATCCAGGAGGGGCCCCGCTGCCGCTTGCCAGCCTGGCTGCCAGCCTGGCTGGGCTGGCTGCCCTGGCTCCCCTTGGGGGGGGTCCCCTGGGGGCGCTGCGGGGGCTGCCGGGTGGCCATGAAAGGTCCTGTGCCTCCTGTGGCTGCTGAGGGACGTGCAGGCTGGCCGCATGTCTGAGCTGCTGCCTGCACGTTCCCTCAGCTTCCTGCACAGGAAAGGAGGGGGAGGGGACCTTTAAGGGGCCGCTCCATGCGGCCACCATTGAGCTGAGGGGCTGGAGAGAGCGTCTCTCAACCCCTCAGCTGATGGCCGCCATGGAGGACCCCGCAATTTCGACGTTGCGGGACGCGCAATGACTACACGGTCCCTACTTCGACGTTGAACGTCGAAGTAGGGCGCTATTCCTATCCCCTCATGGGGTTAGCGGCTTCGACATCTCGCTGCCTAACTTCGAAGTTAACTTCGAAATAGTGCCCGACGCGTGTAGCCATGACGGGCGCTATTTCGAAGTTAGTGCCGCTACTTCGAAGTAGGGTGCACGTGTAGACACGGCTTAAGAATATCATACTTCCACTATATAAAACTATGGTACTCCCACATCTTGAGTACTGCGTGCAGATATGGTATCCTCACCTCAAAAAAGACATACTGGCGTTAGAAAAAGTTCAGAAAAGGGCAACTAAAATGATTAAGGGTTTGGAAAGCGTCCCATATGAGGAGAGATTGGGACTTTTCAGTCTAGAAAAGAGGAGATTGAGGGGCGATATGATAGAGGTATATAAAATCATGAATGGTGTGGAGAAAGTGAATACAGAAAAGTTATTTACTTGTTCCCATAATATAAGAACTAGAGGACACCAAATTAAATTAATGGGTAGTAGGTTCAAAACTAATAGAAGAAAATTTTTCTTCACACAGCGCACAGTCAACCTGTGGAACTTCTTGCCGGAGGAGGCTGTGAAGGCCAGCACTCTTACAGAGTTTAAAATAGAGCTTGATAAATTTTTGGAGGTTAGGTCCATAAATAGCTATTAGCCAAGGGTAAAGTATGGTGCCCCTAGCCTTTAGTCAAAGGCTGGAGACAGATGGCAGGAGACAAATCGCTTGATCATTGTCTTCGGTTCACCACCTCTGGGGCACCTGGCACTGGCCACTGTCGGCAGACATGATACTGGGCTGGATGGACCTTTGGTCTGACCCAGTATGGCCATTCGTATGTTCTTATCACTAAGGATATGTCTACACTACAACGTCAGGTCAAATTTGTTAAGAATGACTTTCTATCAAGCAGTTTTATGAAGTCGAGAGTGCATGTCCACACTGGCAGATAAAGTTAAAGGAGTGTGTCCCCATTAGCCTTGCCAGCAATGTACTGTGGGTACCTATCCCACAGTTCCTTCTATCCTGTTGTATTGTAAGTTTCTTTCCCATCGTCTGATGGGACAAAAATCTGCTGAAGGTGGTTCAGGGTGTGTGTTGTCAACATCCCATAGTGCACTTATCTCCTCCTTTTGAACGTAACAGCAAAAAGTGTTTTTATGTCCTTTTCCGTACCCATGCAAACACTATTCCAAGGCTAGCATGGAACCTGTACAGCTTAAAACTGTTGTGGAAAATATTATGAGCACCTCATGTGTTGTGCTATGGTACATGCACAGCCTAAACAGCCTTCAGGCTAAGTGGTGTTATAACACATTAGTCCCTTAATCTGACAGAAGCATAGGCAAGCTGCAATAGTCTCACTATTGGCATAGAAAAACTTCATTCAGAGCACAGGAAAGCACTTTTTCTCAGAGTTTCAACATGAAGTATGGCCCAACTACCCCTGAGAAAGTAGCAGGACAAAAAAACTACGAAACATTAAAGAAACAGCAGCTTCTGACTGACACATCTGGATAAGAAACCAGTATGGAAAAAGCTGTGGATGGCAGGTCCTTCAGTATTCCAGATACAGAATTTGAAGGTAAATTTCAGATACAGAAAATGAAGGTAGGATTTCCCTCCAATATAACTTCTAAAATGTGCTTAATGGCTGTGAAGACACATAACAATAATGGGCATACAACCTGCACAAATGGAATGGAAAATAAGGGTATGTCTTCACTACTGGGAAGATCGACCTGCTCAGGGTCGATTTTCTGGAGTTTGATTTTGTGCACCTGGTAGAGACATGTGAAATCAAACTTTCTGGGGTCAGCAGTTGACCCCTGTACTCCTCGATATCGTGAGTGTTCAATTTCCACTCTACCACAATTTCCACTCTGCCACTTGTCAGATGATGGGCCAAACTCCCTTAACTTCCCTGCTTTAATTTCTCCAATGGGTTAAAAGGGGGAGAGACAAAGTCACTCTGCTGCAGCTTGTTGGATCATGTTATTTGTTGTTTGTGAATATTCATAAGTTTATTCAGAACATGGTCACATATTCCATGAATTTCAGCAAAATGAAGTCACCTGAAACTTCATGCTGAAGAGTGTTTTACATTAGAGTCATCATTTTCTATTTACTATTTGCCACGTCCTATTCTCCTGTTTTATAAAGCTTAGTTCAGTCAGTCAGGCATCCAAACAATATCCAGTGCCTTAGGTATCAAATCTCACATGACACTGTTGCAAGGCGGCTCATTTTGCCAATGTTGCTGCTTTGTGACTGTCTGGCCTTGGAACGTAAGCCAAGTACTAGTCAACGGGCGATTTTGTGAGACAGGTTCTCTGCTGTGAGATCAGAAACACCCCAGGGTCCCACTTTTAGAACTTCTCATGAAGTTTTGCACCTCAGAGAACATATATGCAGTTGACTGGAGATGCAGGTGGGGAGAAAAGCATGTCCCCAGTGCAGTGGGGCTGACAAACAGGTCAAGCTACTGGGTGAGGTGGGTGATGGTTCCATGACCCAGAAGGGGCGGGGCCTTGGGTAGTTGGGGCAGGGTTGGGGCTAGCCTCCTCCAGGTAGCCCGCTGCACCTCCCTGACTGCGTTACAGCTACACCAGGGACTGGGAGAGAGAGGATGGGGAAAAGCAAACAGTCATTTGCCAGGGGAAGATGATGAGCTAGTTTGGTGAAGGAAAGGGAAAACTATAAGGTGATAACAGCAGCAGTTAGCTCACCTCTAACCTGAAGCATACACTATTGGTCTGGAATGCTAGGACTGAAAGCCAAGACCATTGTTCTGTCAGGAGAACAAAAACAATGTATTCTTCCTCTTTTGTGTTACTACAATTGTATTCAGTTCAAGTGACTTCTGTTTTCTTAAGACCATATATGTTGCATGTAACCCAGTAGTGACAAAAACAACTGAAATCTGTGACTCCTGCTTTCCGATAATGGAAAGTTCACAAGATTCCTAATGCCTAGGAAATACTCTTCAATGAGCACTAAAGAAAAATCCGTGTGCCGTATGATTTTTTTAAACGTTTATGCATCAGTGTGTCTTGGTTTTTTAATGCTGTTCTTATCTCTTTTTCCACATTCACTTCATCCTCTGGGATTTCTGCTCCACTGGTCAGAAATCATGTAAGAACCCTGATAAAGACTGGGTAATCCATTTTTGTGACATTTGTGCAAGATAAAATGGAGGCAGATGTAAACTGGACTGAAATTAATAAAAAAACCTGTTTTGCAACAATTTTCTCAATCCTTCTTGCCCACCCTCAACTCTGCCCCCCACCCAAAAAAAAAGTTAGAAGCCAGACACTAACTGGAAATATTTGAATTTGTCCAAATCTTCTCAGTTAGCTCCAGCACCACAGTGAAATATACCTGGCAAAATTGAAACAGAATAAAAGTTGATTTTCCTTGCTAACAGAGACCTATTCCCCTTCCCGCCCCCTCCCCCACATTGGTAAAACTTAGCCAGGATCTGATCTGAGACAAAAATAAATTGCTTGTATGAAAAATGGCAGAAAGGAGATTCTGTGTCTACCTCCTTTGAACCTGTTGATACCTAAGACGTGGATTGGTCTTGACATGCCTTTACAGTTTCAACTACCAGCTCTTTGTATAGGTTATTTGATCATTGCAGCCTACCCAAGTGATAGTGAAGGTTTCAGTATCAGTGGATTTGTATAAAATCAGCTTTCAGTTGGGTCGCTCTTAACAGGAACTAGACCAAAAACATGGAACGCATTCTGAGAAGAAATAAAAATGTTTTCCACCCTCACCTCAGCCAGAGCTATAGGAAAAGCTGTCTCTTCATGTGGGCTTCACTCCAATAATACCTTGCTCTCGTGGATTTATTTAAAAAAAAAAAAAAACAACCTGCTTAAACTGGCTTCTTGTTTGCAGGGAGCAAGAGTGAAGGAGCAAAAGAGGGGGAAGATTATCATCAAATTTACTGGAGGGGTTCAAAGACTACAGTGATGAGGGTCAATAAGTATATAGATGTAAATAAAGGGAGGCAGTTCATGTTTAATATGTATGTCAGTTTTCTTCTGTAGCTGATATATACAGATGTTTTGTTTGAATTCAGAACTAGAAAATCTGGTAAAAACAGCTATATATCTTCGCTTTACGACATACAAACCTGTCAATCTCTGCTGTCATGGAGTCTAACAATGTCTGCTATAAAACCATTTAAAAAACAGGTCTCTTTGGGACTACCTGTGCAATCCCTTTTTTTTAGGATCTGATCAGGAAAGTCAACAGCAAAAAGCCTAGCATGTTTTAGCCAATGCCTTTCCTTTTATAAAAATTACAAGGAAAATGCCTTTAAAAGGCCAGTTAAGTGGAAAAGAAGAGTGATTATTCAGGAAAGTATGAATTACAGTCTCATCTACTCAAAACAAAAGTAACCTCCTAAATATTCTCTTTCTGCAAAAAATATCTTGTTCATGCAAATATGGCAATAGAAGTCTAAGCCTTGTCTAGCTTCTCAAGCTAAATTGTGTTGATCTAGTCTAACAGCTACAGCAAGTGCAAGCAAATATTAAATCATAGCAGAATGCAGTTTGTCCCAAGCCATATGTAAGTGAATAGATATGTTGTTGCTTAATTCCTTCCCTAGAATATTACAAAGTTTTCTTTCTTTAAGAAAAAAATTCTAACATTTTCCACCAATACGAAGTAAAAAGGACCAAGAGCCACAGTTTAAATAATTTAGTTTTCACAAACAGTACCAAATGAGAGGCAGTTGAAAATATATTATGGAAAACTTCAAGTGCACAGTGCAAGTCAGATAACACTCATTAAAGTTGATTTCACTTCATCTTTTCTCTTCAAATTCCTCGCATCCTGCACCAGAAAAGAATAGGATCCAGATGTTGTGATTATGTGAAAGACTTAGCAAAGTACTCAAAACAAAAGAAGGCCTGCTAACTGAAAGCAAACACTGGCAAAGAGACACTGTTATTTAAAAAAGTAATGCCAAGTGTTTTGTTCAAACAAAAAAAGTTAAAATTAAAAATAAAGAAGAAGACAAAGAAGAAAATAATTATTTTTTTTGTCAGCCAGTGTCCAGGACACTGACCCGCACGGTTACAATAAAGTAGTTTATGATGTCATTATCTACATGAGTACCATGACAAACTTCTCACTGATCAGGGTAAAAGCTTCAGAATCTGGTGTGTCATGTGACTCTTATTTGTGTTGTACAGTACAAGTTATTAATTTTAGTACTGTTTTTGCCCCACATTTCAAATATATAGGGGAACCCCGGAAAAAGGATCTATGGCTCTTAAAACTCCTCTTCCTCAGATAGGATTGTGATAGGAATTTGGATTCTTATCACTGTAAACCAGCATTGATAAGGTGTTCAGAAAGTAGGTTCCTCTCAAGTAAAATACACAGGCTTATGCTACCATGTTTTGAAGAGATTAACATTACTGCCTGCGCTGGGCAATAAGCTGTGCCTAACTGTGAGACCCCAGGAGTGGAAAGGAGCTCATAGCCCAGGCTTCATCCCAATCCCATATGTCTACATCAGAATTAACACATCCAGAGCTGGAGCCCTGTGAACCTGAGTTAGCTGACTGCAGTGTAGATTTAACCTAAATGGCCTCCTCAGTGTAGGAGCAAAACAACTCAAGTCAACTGAGCTCAATTGAAGACCAAACATTTTCCACTCCTGGACCAAGCAGGTCCTTCCTTTTTCAGTGATTAGACTGTATGCTATCCCAGCCCAGGTGGTCTTAATGGGTTTGCTTCATGTAAAGAGCTATACAAAGGAAGCCATTTGCAGTGCACAATAGTGCAGACTTTTTTTGTTCTTACAAAACCCAGGAATTATGCTGTATATTCTTCAGTATCTCCTACTGGCACCTTGACAACTGGGAGAGACCAGTTAGTCACACTCCAAACAAAAGAGACTGAAATTTCCAGAGGCAGCAGGCCACAGAGCCTGCACCATTTAGGAGAAAACTACAGCCTGCTGAGAAGAGGGGAAAGGGTGGTTGATGGAGGGGAAAGATCTCATGACACGTTAAGGCATGGAGGCAACTGAGAAATTAGAGATGGACTGATACACTGGAGGAGAAGAATGGCCCTCCCTGCACCCTCTCTCCCTGCAGGCACCAGTTGCCTGGTGGAAGAGATGGGTAACTTAGTTAAATAGCCACGAGTTTGGATGACTGTTTGAACAGAACCCATATTGACTTCCTTGTGCTGTTCACCCAGCAGTAGCTAGGACAGGCTTCATTCACCAGGAGATAACTCTTCTGAACTCCTGGGGAACTAAGTAGAGATCCTACTTACTGGCCCTCCAAAGGCTGCAGGAAGGGTCGAGTCCCCTGCCTTCGTAGGCACTGGAGCTGGGCTGTGCGGGAGAAGTAACATGTAGAACACGCACAGAGCATTGCTGAAGTTAAAGGAAAAAAGTTTGTGAGCGTGGGTAAATATCATGAAACTGGACCTTAGCCTGCCTGCTCCCAAGTGTTTTTACAGTGGTAGTTTTGCCCAACCCTAATTCTTCATTTTAGCAACTCAAGATTAATTTGATTTTTACTCTCTGCAGAATAATATGCAGAAATTTCAGTTCCATTAGCTGGGTGAATATCTGCTGGAACTATTAAAAGAAAACAGGAATCCACATTTTTATCATGTTTCCCTTTTGTTTTTCATAAAGCCCACAACTACAGCTTCTTTACAAACCTTTTGGATTTTGAATGGCACAAGATATAGAAACACAGCTCTGCATTTATAGAATACTTCACACTGACCACTTCAGTTGCCATTAGAAGGCAAAGCTTAATTAGCACAAGACCCCTTCATCTATCTATTCACCTTAGGCCTTTGTAATCTATTTTCTTACAGAAAGAACTCCGTGAAAACATTTCCTGACTAGCAAATGTACTAAACTAAACTCAGCATCCAGTGATATTTGTGGAAATGCGGAATAACGCTGTCACCTTTAGCAGAACAACTCTAAATTTTAATGGCATGTGTAAGTGCAGAATTTGACCCAGAATAGTCTATTAAACCGTAGCTGACCCCATTGAACTGAAGTTTTAATACTAGTCTGACATTTATATATCAGAGCTAAATTTCCTCTCTAGTTTTCATTTACCCAGCTACATTTTTTATTTTTGTGAAAACAGAGTATTTCAGGACATTTGCATGTAATGTTAGTTAGTTAGTACCAATGTGATCCATTCACTGAATATAGCTCTAATAAAGCAGATTGCTTTGTTACACAAAGGGTCACTATCACATATAAAAGTTAGCCCAGGCAATTTTGTTCTTGCCATTTTTAAAACAAGTGTAGCTTTATAATGTGAAAGTCTCATAGGATTGAATTCCTCACTGAGGAAACCTAGGTGCAATCCTCACTGAACAAATCAAAATTAGAAGGGCTGGGCCTCAGAAAAGCTGGCTCTGCCAGAAATTTACTGTGTGACCTTTGGCAAGTGTCACAGTTCACTATAAAATTGGGACAATAACCTCTCCCTAAATTTTTTCATACCCTATTTATACATTCAAGACAGGAAATTCTCTGTTGCTGCCATAAGGTGTGCTTTGACATGTATTGAAGGATTGAGATGCTATTGTTATTGTAATACAAAAACAATAAGCTGTAGATGAGCATGCTAACGCAGGACTGGATATGGCCCATCGTCTCCAATTTCTTCATTACACATTTATCACTCTTTAGCCATGTATGGCTATCATTTCTGTAAATCTCAGGGTATGCGTGGCATACTTGGGGTTGTATTTAGTGGATAGCTCTCCCTTAGACGTTTTCCTCCCATCGAGAACCTGTCTTTATGGTGGTCAGTATTATTTTATTTGCATTATTGTAGCATTTAGGAGCCTAGCCATGGATCAGTCCCCATTGGACTAGGTGCTGTACAAATACAGAACAAAAAAGTTCACTGGACTGTATCCATTTTTTCTTATGTCTTTTTCTTTCTGTCATTATCTTTACTTATTAAGTACCTCAGGATACGTTCCGTTGATATATTGTTTATCTAAAACTAAATTCCTACCTCCTCACCTATATAAAATGTTGGGACATTTATTTTTAGGGAAGAAAGGGAAATTTGGATGACAGGAACCAGATGCCTAACTTTTCTATCACCTATGAGGTAAAGGCCTCAGGAGACCAGAATCTGTGATTTAACTGCAAAGTCAATGTAATCTTGGCCAATCTGCTTAAGCGCTCTGTTTCTCGGTTTTGGTTTTGTGCTTGTAAATTGTATCCTTGTCTTTCATCTCTCTTCCTTTTTTATCAGCTTAAACTATAAGATATTCAGGGCAAGGGCTCTCTCTTCCTGCATATTAGGCTAGTGCAATGTGCACTTGATACTAGTTGGAGGAGCATCAGTGGCTACCATAATAATTGTAAGACGGACAGACAGGATCAAGAAAGCAGTTAAACTGGGTGGTTGCAGTACAGTCCCAAGACTTTGCCACTTCGTCCCACCAAAGCCTCTGTCCTAATCGAAGTGGCTGTTCAATTTGGCCCAGCACCTCTGATGAAGGGAGGAGGTCACAGCTGAGCTAAAAATGAATGACTGCCATGCACCAGGTCACAACACTGCACTCACTCAGATTTGGTCCTCTCCAGTCAAGGCGGTGGCCAAACCCGGAGCAGCCGTGTAACCCCATGCACCAGGATGTAACATCTAGAATGGGGAATCGAGCCCAGCCAAGTCCACAGAGCAGAACCCACTGCTGCAGGATGTGTGCAGGCTGGGCTTGCTTTGCAACTCTGTCCCCTTCTTATCCTCTCTCCACACAAATGTCCTCCATGTCTCCTGCTATAGTCACCTGAAATGATGGGAAGTGTGGGAGAGGATGAGCAAGGAGATGACCCTGCTCTCCCCTCCAGCCTTTCTGTCTGTCGTCTGATTTTGCTTTCCCCCTAACATAAAAGCTAAAGCAGAGCCAGGCCTTCTCCACTAGAAGACCAATAACTCAGCCCTCATTACCAATAAAGAAGTGGAGGCTGCTGTTTGTTGTCCTTAGAACCACAACAACCTCAAATAAGACACCAATTAAAGTTACAAGCTACATGATATTTTACAGTAAATAAACTGCAGCAAATAAAGCAAAAAGAAAAAAACCAATCCAAAAATATCCATGTCTAATCATCTGGGCTATCATCCTTGCTTGCTGGCTTGTTTCTGGCACCTCTCACTCCTTTCTGCACTGGGTATGTATACTTCCTGCTGGGACACTGGCGGGTTTAAAAGGGGCACTGTTCAAGCATAGCTAACTGTTTGGCCCCTGCTGCTCCTATGTGCTTCTCTGAAATGCTGATTTTTTCCTCCCAAAATCAACTTGCGAGTGTTGTTTCCATCTGGGGGATCCAGCCACTCCATTACAATCTCCCTTCTTTTTTTTTTTTTTTTTCCTATTCCTCTTATTGGCTACGTCTACACGTGAAGCCTACATCAAAATAGCTTATTTCGATGTAGCAACATCAAAATAGGCAATTTCGATGAGTAACGTCTACACGTCCTCCAGGGCTGGCAACGTCGATGTTCAACTTCAACGTTGCGCGGCACCACATCGAAATAGGCGCTGCGAGGGAACATCTACACGCCAAAGTAGCACACATCGAAATAAGGGTGCCAGGCACAGCTGCAGACAGGGTCACAGGGCGGACTCAACAGCAAGCCGCTCCCTTAAAGGGCCCCTCCCAGACACAGTTGCACTAAACAACACAAGATACACAGAGCCGACAACTGGTTGCAGACCCTGTGCCTGCAGCATGGATCCCCAGCTGCAGCAGCAGCAGCCAGAAGCCCTGGGCTAAGGGCTGCTGCCCACGGTGACCATAGAGCCCCGCAGGGGCTCGAGAGACAGCGTCTCTCAACCCCTCAGCTGATGGCCGCCATGGCGGACCCCGCTATTTTGAAGTTGTGGGACACGCAACGACTACACGGTCCCTACTTCGACGTTGAACGTCGAAGTCGGGCGCTATTCCTATCCCCTCATGGGGTTAGTGACTTCGAGGTCTCGCCGCCTAACGTCGAAGTTAACTTTGAAATAGCGCCCGGCGCGTGTAGCCGTGACGGGCGCTATTTCGAAGTTAGTGCCGCTACTTCGAAGTAGCGTGCACGTGTAGACACGGCTATTCTCACCATTATACAGCCTAAATTTTCTACTGTTCACTAAAGTTGTCATATATAATTTAATTGTCTTTACCTGCATTTAAAAATGTATTGTTGGTGATGGGGAGGGTGTTGATTAGTTGAAATTTGTGTTGGGTAAACACAGCAAAACATTATTCCTGAAAATAAATATTTTGGCAATTAAAACAAATATTCTGGACAATAATACATTTCAATTTACTTTGGTGGAATTTGCAACCTTTTTATTTGTAAATATTCAGGGGACAGAATTTTTATCCAATGTTTATGGAAAGCAAAGGCCTGGTAAACACTAGTGTGAACAACAGTCACAGTAAAGTATTCACATCCAAAGTGCTCACATGACCATGTCAAAAATCTCTTTTTAACGTGCAATAGATTGATCCAATTGTTATGAATGTTCCTAGATAAATGGGAAAAGAATTCATCCTGCTTATGAAGTTTGGAGTACAAATAATATTGTGTGACTTACACAAGGTGGCCAATCATGACTAATAATAAACAATAAACACCGATAAGGAGGATTTTATAAACAATCAGTTGAAATTTGATACTCAAAATATTCACTGGTCAACTGGAAATAACAGGTCTGACAATAGAAAAAAAAGAGTAAACTTAACCGAATAACTAGTTTGCTGCAAATAGTTTATCTATCTCTTGCTGAGATATGCAGTCTCTGAATTTACCTATGACAATACACTTCCTTATCCATGTTCTTTATGTACAGCAAGAGTTTCAAATATACAGCAAAATTTTTGCATGTGATTGTGAAATGTTTGTTAGTTTTGTGAAACTAACAAAACTGAAGCTAATTTAAATGCCTCTAGATGAAAGCGTGAAAAAATATAAATGTCTTTGGGAAATGCCAACACACAGTCCACCAAGCAAATATTAAAAGCGTTGCATAAATCTGTACTGTCCTTGAGTTGGTGGTCACTGAAGGTTTCATTTCTATTTATTGCATTGTACTTTATGCGCGATTGTGCGTGATGCTTATATGTATATTCTGCATGACAGTTTTATTTCATGTAAATATATAACACAGTAGTGAAGTTACTTTATTTTTCAAGAAAATACTGTTGTTCCAGGCTTCAGTTCTCCAATAGCTAGACAATCACCATTAATTAAAGAAAGGATTAAAATTCCTTAGCTGAAACATCACAGCAGTATTCTCAGAGCACTGGATCCAAATGCTGAAAATGACCCAGATCAGCTTGCCAGAAAGCTCATTTCATTAATAGCTGCAGCCAGCGTGAGTTGTTAGAGCTTTGCAACTTTCTGATATTTAGTTATCCGGAGGCATTCTGTGTTTACCAGGAGATCCATCTGAACCTTTTAAAATAAAATAGGCATATGTGTTATAAAACATATTCCATATCATAACAGCACATCACATTTATTTCACTTTTCATCCATAGACCTTAAAGTATGTGACAGCAGAAGATGGAGAAACGTAGATACAGCGAGGTGAAGCAACTTTTGCAACATCGAGATGACAAACCCAGAACAGAAACCAAGACTCTTGATTTCAGTTTAGTGCCCTACCGATAGGCCTCTGTGGCCTCATAGGAAATGATATTTTGCACTTCTACAACATCTTTTCTTCAGCCATCTGAAAAGATTTACAAATATTTCATTATTAAACAGCACGTTACCACCAGCATCAGTTTACCTACAGCCAAAATTGCAGCCACCCCCAGTGCGGAATAGAGGGGCTGTTTAACACCATGCAACAGCAGTAGACAGCAGTTTAGAACAGGAAGTAAACAATACGCTGTCCAACTGAAATGGCAGGGGAATTTTGATAGACAGGATATAATATCCTGAGTTGGAATTTGGCCAGGGCGTCAGGGCTCTGGCACTCTTCCTCTTACAAAAAAGGATTTGGTGGAAACTTTAATGAGTATAACTGGTTGTGATGTCTGTTAATGTGCCTTCCTCTTAACAATGCCAAATAGGAGAGCACCCGCTACCTTCATTCTGAGGCATTTAGCAAGAAGGAAAAATGAGACCTGCTCACTGACACCATGCCCTGCAGCACTGAACCCCCACCAAAGTCTGGGAGGAAGGATGGCCAGTCTAGGTTAGTTTGCAACATATGACAGGACTGAAGCCCATGCTGCTTTGACTGCCGACATGCATGAGTGCTGATCCTGCAGTGAAGCAAGAAGGATCAAATTCTTCCTTCACTGAGTCCTTGATTCTGATACAGAAGAGCACTAATGGATGGGGATAAGTACTTCCCTGAACAGGGATGCTTTCCTGAAGCAGGGAATATGCTAGAAATGAAGGTACTGCATGCAACTTACATCCACAGGAAGATATTGGGTTATTTGATTTTGAAAGCATTTGTCTTCAGAAAGGCTATTAGTTAATATATGCTACTTAATGTGTACATAAGAGTTAAACACCACATTATGAAATTTTCTGAGTAATGGTAGTTAATTCGGTCTCTAGTGAATTCTGTAAAACTTTTTTACCTTTTGTTATTAATAAAGGCACTGTACATATCTATCTTCTGGTGATATTTATAGTTTAAAAATTACTATAAATAAAACTAAGAAGTGAATAATTACAGAACTCAAGACGTCATCATCAGACATGACAGACTACCTACAAAACTGTTTAAAATTAAATCAAGTATAAGTCTTATATTTAAAAGTAACCAAAGATCCAAGAGATTGTATTTTATGAAAAATTATAGGGGAACAATGAGGTCAGTTTAAAAAACCAGCCCCTATATTAAGAAAGAAACAAAGAAAGAAAGAAAACACATTTCAGTAACTACAGTGTTACAGAAAAGTCTAAAGTAAGTTTGTCAGTGCCATGTCTCAGCTACAGTAACTAGAATTTGGAAGGAACTAAAGCACTTCATATGCTTGCAACAAATGCAAAGTAACATTCTGCAGTATTACATACCTTTGTTTTTTGCACTAGCAAAAGGAATCAAACAGAAATCCAGGATATTTGCTAATAACGGAAAGTGTGGGGGTTGGGTTTTCTTTTCTCAATTTATGAACGGATGGAGTTTTATTTACTCATTCACATGAAGCGTTAATAAAAAAAATCACATACATAGTGTTACCCTGATCTTTCCCATCATCAAGGTTTGAATTTCAAGCTGTTTTACATTATAGTTTAAAACAAATCATGCAATGCTGAACTTATTGCTGGTCTTGTCCTTTTAGAGATAGAGTACTCCATGTCATGCTAGCATGCACATCACAAACATTACGGCTGTGTCTACACTTGCATTCCTCTTTCAAAAGAGGTATGCAAATGAGGGAAATTGAAAATGCAAATGAGGTGCAGATTTACATATCTGACCTCTCCTTTGCATATTCTTCTTCCGAAAGAGCTTCTTTTGAAAGAAGAACAGCAGTATAGGCACAGCTCTTTTGAAAGTAAACCCCCATCTTCAGAAGAACCCTTCTTCCCATAAAAAAATGTAGCCCTTGAATGCAGATTTTACCTGGAGTTATTGAGGGACAATAACCAGAAAAACCTCACAATGCCTTTTCTATCATATTGCTTTCCAGACCAGAATTCCACTTTACTCTTTAATGGTGTCCCACATTTCTAACATTAAAGACACATAGCATTGAATGCCTGTGCCTAAAGACTATGGCATCAGATAAATACTAGCCTTGTGACAGTTCTTAGAAACTTGGTCTAATCCTGCAAAGTGCTGAATGCTTCTTCTGAACATTCTTAGTGCCCTGAGATTCTGTGAAATCAATGGAAAATTAAGCTACCCAAAACTTCAAAGAGGCCATAGTCCACTGAAATCTTGGGCCCAAAACAAAAAGGAGTAAAAATTACCCAGAAGTTTTTTAGTTACCTTTTTAAGTTCATCCTACCAATTTCAATGGAGCTAACTTCAAGAGGAAGAAATGTGATTGTATTCAATAGCAAAAAATCAGTGCAGTGCTCATATGTGCTGAATTATCCCCAGCTGCCTAATGTTTAATAGCCAACTCAAAGCACTGGCAAATAGGAGCTGAGTCCTTTATCAACATCCCACTTGAAAACCTGTAGTACTATATAGATTGTTTATACAATAGTTCTCCTGCCCTTAGTAGTGTCTATATTTTGGAAAGAATTTATATTCCTTCAGATAACTACACTTTAATCATAAGCATGAGCATTTCTATAAGACGAGAACAGGCACATCTCAGCCAATAGCACAGCCACACTGAGCAAAAACAAGTTTTTCTGTACTTGCCTCAGAAAGTAACCACTGGGGGCTTTTGTGAAAGCATTCTTGCCTAAATACTCCTAATCCTAATTATAGAGTTGGGAGTTATCTGAAAACTTTGATTTATTTTTTCCAATATAGCTCAGATAATGTCTCCAACGACACAATTGGAAATTGCAAAGATTGTAGGTGTTCAATGATACATTTCTATATGTTAATAATGGCCATCCTGAACATTTTCTGATATCTGCTCTGATTATATTGGTAATTTAATGTAGTAAAGGAATTTTGGGGGATTTTTTTATATGTCTATTACTGGTTCTGTTACTATCACTGGTTATTTCTTATATATCTACTCTGGTTGACAAAGCATACTACTACAGCCTTGTACTCTGCGTGGAGCATAGCTCATCTACAAGTCTCCTCCACTTCACTTTGTCTTGGGACAAAACTTCTATCTGGCTCCAGGAATACCCCAGTTGGTGTCCTTCATGCTTTACATTAAAACCCCTCCATTAAAAGAACTCTATTGAGGTTGCAAAATCAAGCACTCAAAAGGAAAAATGTAATTCAACTTTAATTTTGGCCCCTTGTAATACTACTTTTTAACTTAAACAATCTGCTTAAATATATTGTTTTATGCAATTTTGCTGCTTCATTCAGCAAATGGATTGCTTTTTTCTAGCTTTAACTTCAGGGTAAGTTTTTGGTATTTTTTTTCCCCTGGGAATAACCACTATATTCATCTTAACAGTACTTTTTTTCTTTTATTGTTCCAGGGAATTAATCAGGAAAATATGGAAGCTCTCCAGTGACCAAAATAATCCTGCAAACTCACTTGCATGATCACTAAAGATAGAGCAGCTGTGCAGGTAAAATTGCTGCATCATGCTTAATGAGTTCACTCTTGAAAATATTGTTGCACTTCGTACAAGTGTGATGGAGAGGTGCTGCACCAGGCCTTTGAAAAATTTTCTTTATACAAACTGACACCACTTCTTAAGGTTTTTAAGATTTTTAGGGAAAAACAAAGTTCATAAACCATCTGTCAAATTAAGCTATTTATACCTTTGTTAATTAGCAACATATCAAGTACAAACTAATGAATAGAAAGGTTATCTTGCTACATAATTAGGTCTTGATCTTTCAGAGACTTACATATGTGCTTAACTTTATGCGCACAAGAGGTCCCAGTGATTCTTGAGGACTACCTGTGTACATAAAGCTGAGCATGTCTAAGACTAAGGGCCACATTCAGTGTTCTGTACTCAAGCAAAGCTCCTGCCTGCTCAACAACTTTGAGGTGCCTCAGATTGGGAATCAGAAATGGAACTATTCAGAATTAGTAGATGCTTTGGAAAATGTTAGTCTTTATTTCTCTCTGCTTCAGTTTTACCCACTAATAAAATAAGGGCATGTTTCCCACTGCCTCCTGGTTATTGTAATATTCAGTTATGATTAAGATAAGATGTTTGCAAATTCTGCAGCATTTATAAGTTGCCTCTATTGTCTTCCTATTTTTCTAAAGCTGGAACACACCTCTAGTTCTTATAGAATTGGGTAATAAAATGTTTATTATTACTTACTTGCAAAATATTTCTATCACAAAATGAATCATTTCCATAACCCAGTGGAAGGTCTCCAAATTAGTCATTGAGTACAAGTGGGAAAAAAAATAGCCTGCAACTGTACTGCTTTATTCTGTGTTCCCATCTGCTCTCATAAACTAAACAGCATCAGCCAGGTCTGTGCTCAAGAGCAACCAAATATTGTACAAAGTGATTTAGTGAGTGGCACTTTTCCCTCTGACTCAGCACTGACCCAATACCTCATCCTGGTATGTTTCAGAATGTTATGTTGTGACTTTTTAAACAAGACAAATAAGCAAAATCCTAAAGCACCAGTAATCTAAGGCACATTCCCAGTGTATTGAGCTCTCTGTGCTGGCAAAGTTCCACTTTGGGTACCTTACTTTCTGCTTACATAAGCTCACCTTGTATTTTTAAATGGACATGGCATGTTTCGCCTCCTGCCTTTTAAATTATTGTTGAGTGTTGCAAGGCACTGCTAGAGAGGTGCCACCTTTCACTTCAGAAGTGGTGACGTTATAGTAATCCTTTGAGTTGAACAGTGCTATATAAACATTAAATCATTACTCATTACGTCTGCTCAATGGGGGCTTACAGTCACAGCCCTACTCAGCTATTTGTGGGTTAAGCAAGCCACGTAAGTGTACGACAAAGGTCTACTGTTCAAATAATGTGTACTGGCAAGAGGAGTGGTCTGAGACCCTGTGATCCACAGCCTACAAATCTAGGTGTTTTGAGGATATGAGCACATAGTCTGAGGGGAGTCTGACCAAATCCTAGGCTCCAACAGTGGGAAATGTGGGAGGAAAAGAGAAGGTGGTAACAATTTTAAAGTGTCTCTGATGGAGTAGCAGAAGGTGCACTTCAACAAAACAGGGCAATGAAGCAGAGTCGTCAAACTGGGAAAAAGAAGAAGACAAAAAATATAAATAATAGGACCCCAATAGCCAGAAAGGACCCAGCCTTCTATAAAGAACTGGTACCAGTTATTTCAGTTAGGGGCATTAATCAAGCCTCAGTTCTATTTCTTTCTTAAAGCTCCTTGAATATGACCTGGACCTAAAGGCTAGCAACCTCCACAGTTTATTTAAAATCAACCTAATTATATATGATGATTCTGTGCCTGGTCAAACTGTGGCACTCAAAATAACTCATCCCATCTAGCTAGTGACTCTGGAGTTCTAGCTCTTTGGACTGGTTATAATATATATTATTTTTGCTGTACATCCTTCTGCCTGTCCGAGCAAAGTTCTACCATATCCCTCCCTCCTGCTACACACACACTGGGCTGGCCCCAGCCCATCCCTCAGCCAGTGTTGGACTGGCCCAGCCCCCCAACAAAGCCCCCCCTGCACTGTGCCAGCCCCTCCCCTACCCCATGTGGGGGCTGGCCAAGTGCCCCCAACAGAGCCTCCCCCACAACATGCCAGCCAGAGGCCTGGCCAATACACTTTCGACGTGTATTACAACAAGTTTCTGTGTAGAACTTCTAGCCCAGCTTCCACTTGAAAACAGAGCTGCAACCGGGCCTCTAGTTCTAGAGGAAAGTGCTCAAGGGGGAGACTGTCTATTCCTGAGGGGCAGAAGGAAGGATACATAAAGGTCTAAAAGTTGCACACTCAGTTAAAAAGCATCCTGTGAAGTAATTTGCAAGTAAAAATGAAAATATAAGATAATTTATTATAGGGAAAATAATGTCCCACCCAAAGTGTTCATTGAACATTTGGAGTCAGAGATCAAAGCACTTGGAAGGGAATACGCTCCTTACAAACAAATCATTGGTCTAGGCAGAGGTCCTCTTTTCTCTTCCCCCATCCCTCTAAGAGTGTGAGGTATGGAATCAGTCTGTTTTACAGCAAACATTTGTTAAATAAAACTACACATAGTAACAGGTGGCTTCTGCACAGATCTCTCTCTCTCTCTCTCTCACACACACACACACCCAGACACACACAGACGCACACAAACATAATGGACCACCCCTACCTGAAACTCTATACAATTCACACAGACGCTTACTGGCCAAATAAGGTAATGCAAGCATATCATACATACTGGAAACTCTGCAATGTATGTCTTGCAGAAGATTGAAGGAAACAGACCTTTCCCTGTGCCAAACTACAGTAAACCCTCATTTTATGTGACTTCCCGCTCTGGGAAAGTAAGGGGAAGGCTTTTAGCTCGCCTAGCTACCTGCCCCTGCGGGCATCCAGGTGGGCTAAAACACCTTTCTCAGAGTGGCGTGGGTAAACCTCCCACCAGCTCAACCCCCCAACTCCTCTGCCCCCATACACCCCAGCTCACCTCCCCCAGTGGGGGGCTTCAGCTGCACAACTGGGGCTCCCCTCCAACCCCCATGCCCCAACCTTCCTGCATGCCCAGGCCCCAACCATTCCCCAGCCCCAGCTCAAACCCCCCCCCCGGCTTTCAAATCCTTCTTGTATTCTGAATCCTTTCCTAAATTTCACCCTTGTTTGTGGACACCAGCACTGGAGAAAATATTTAATTAATGCTTTCCCCAATGCTCCTCCCTACTCTTACATGCTGTTGATTTTTCTTTATACTCTGAAGGATCACATTTGCTCTCTCAGGGTAGGTCTACACAGCAGTTATTTCAAAATAACAGATATTATTTTAAAGTAACTGTAACCCCTCCTGTCCACTAGCCCAGTGTGAGGTTAATCAGCACAGGGGAAACCTTGCAATTTCTTGCATAACTTGGGAGACTAGGCCGGAGGCTCCTTTGTGTACCCAAGAACCTGCAGTCTCAGCTGGAGAGAATGTAGGCAGATTGACCTCCCTACAAATATTGTCTGCCTTAGATCCAAATATTGTATCCATCCATCCATCATACCTTAGGAAGAAACTTACAACTTTCAGTTTGATTAGCACCATTTTTTTGTATTCTGAGTGATACCCATCAAAATTTTTGGGACAGCAGATAATGACAGAGTATTGTAGCTGCTATTAAAACTTGCATCACAATTTTATGGCTTGCAAAATAACTTCCTGTATAGGTATTGAAGCTAAATAAATAGCAAGAAATCTTCAATTTGTATCTGTCAGGAAATTAAACACAACATATCTAGAATCAGACAGTTGCAGGTTAATTCAAGAACAGCTGGTGGTCTCTATCACACTTATTATTCACTATTTGAAAAAATAGAGAACAAATAACTTAGGCCATGAACTAAATCAGCTGCACAATTCAATCCCAACCTTCACAAAACCCACCTATATAGGAAAATTAAATTCTGTACTCAACATGGGTCACTTTCTTGTACTAACAAACACTACCCTCTCTCTGTCAATTGATAATTAACAACTTGAGAATGATGTTATGACAGTACCATTTGGCCTATCTATTCCAAATGTGGTTTGAGAAATCTACGTAACTACTTGAATATAATATTCATGTGAATAACTACCTTCAGCTAACCTTTTACAAAAGGAAGATAACTCCTTCAACCTCTGAATACCTGCTCTGCTGTTAAAGTGGTGATCTAACTACACTTACTGCATCTGTTTCCTAATTTGGCAAATGATTAGTTGCTAGTAAGAATGATGATAGTGCTGTTTTTTCAGGAGATTGTTATCACTGCCATGTTTTACACATTTTATATGGCTAAAGTTCTATGTGCTTCAACTTGTGCTTTTCTTAAATATACAGATAATGAGCATTTTCCCCCAAAATATCCTATTTACTGTATTTGTGTGTTAATGTGTGCGTGTGTACCTCAGACCAGACGCACTCAGACAAACCACCAAGAATAGGCTTTATTCTATAGAAAAACACAAAACAGGACCACAGTTCAGCAGCCCTGCTCCTCTGCCTGCAGCCTGCATGCTGCTTCAGCTCAGTCTCTGCTGAGACTCTGCTGGGGGCAGGGTGCACATCCTGGCAGGGACTAGGGAGTCCTCCCAGCATGCTGCAGTTTGTAGTCCACAACTTGTAGTTCCCAGGGCTGGGGCTGAAATCATAGACTCATAGAACACTAGGACTATATCTACACTAGCCAAAAACTTTGAAATGGACATGCAAATGGCCATTTCGAAGTTTACTAATGAAGCACTGAAATACATATTCAGTGCCTCATTAGCATGTGGGCGACCACGGCACTTCGAAATTGATGTGGCTTGCCGCCGTGCGGCTCATCCAGATGGGGATCCTTGTCGAAAGGACCCCGGCTACTTTGAAGTCCCCTTATTCCTATCTGCTCATAGGAATAAGGGGATTTCGAAGTAGCCTGGGTCCTTTGAAAAAGGAGCCCCGTCTGGACGAGCCACGTCAATTTCGAAGTGCCGCGGCTGCCCGCATGCTAATGAGGCGCTGAATTTGTATTTCAGCGCTTCATTAGTAAACTTCGAAATGGCCATTTCAAAGTTTTTGGCTAGTGTAGACACGGCCTAGGACTGGAAGGGACCTCAAGAGGCCATTGAGTCCAGCCCCCTGCCCCAATGGCAGGAACAAGTACTGTCTAAACCATCCCTGATAGAAATCTAGCCAACCTATTCTTAAATATCTCCAGCAATGGAGATTCCACAACCTCCCTTGGCAATTTATTTCACTGTTTGACTACCCTGACAGTTAGGAACTTTTTCCTAATGTCCAACCTAAACCTCCCCTGCTGCATTTTAAGCCCATTGCCTCTTGTTCTATCCTCAGAGGCCAAGAAGAACAAGTTTTCTCCCTCCTCCTTATGACACCCTTTTAGATACGGGAAAATCGTTATCATGTCTCCCCTCAATCTTCTCTTTTCCAAACGAAACAAGCCCAATTCTTTCAGCCTTTCTTCATAGGTCACATTCTCTAGACCTTTAATCATTCTTGTTGCTCTTCTCTGGACCCTCTCTAATTTCTCCACATCTTTCTTGAACTGCGGTGCCCAGAACTGGACACAATACTCCAGCTGAGGCCTAACCAGCACAGAGTAGAGCGGAAGAATGACTTCCCATGTCTTGTTCACAACACACCTGTTAATGCATCCCAGAATCATGTTTGCTTTTTTTGCAACAGCATCATGCTGTTGACTCATATTTAGCTTGTGGTCCACTATAACCCCTAGATCCCTTTCTGCTGTAGTCATTCCTAGACAGTCTCTCCCCATTCCGAAATGTGTGAAACTGATTGTTCCTTCCCAAGTGGAGCACTTTGCATTTGTCGTAATTAAACTTCATCCTGTTTACCTCAGACCATTTCTCCAATTTATCCAGATCATTTTGAATTTTGACCCTATCCTCCAAAGCAGTTGCAACCCCTCCCAGCTTGGTATCATCTGCAAACTTAATAAGCGTACTTTCTATGCCAATATCTAAATCATTGATGAAGATATTGAACAGAACTTGTCCTAACACAGACCCCTGCGGAACCCCACTTGTTATACTTTTCCAGCAGGATTGAGAACCATTAAGAACTATCTCTGGGTACAGTTATCCAGCCAGTTACGCACCCACCTGATAGTAGCCTCATCTAAATTGTATTTGCCTAGTTTTTTGATAAGAATATCATGCGAGACCGTATCAAATGCTTTACTAAAGTCGAGGTATACCACATCTACCACTTCTCCCCTAGCCACAAGACTCGTTATCCTACCACTGGTCCTTGGGCTACATAACTAGTGTCTACACAACACAACCACTATTTTGAAATAGCAGCTGGCTTATTTCAAAATTGGTAGATCGCATTCTGTGAGGAATTGCACCTATTTTGAAATAGCTACGTCAAAGTAGGGGCTGTTTAGACAGGGAATAGAGCCTCTTTTGAAATAAGCCAAAGTGGTTTTAGGAAGAAGGAGCTTTTGAAATCCAGAAAGTCCTTTTGAAAGGCGAGTGGCATGCATTTCGGAAGTGGCACTTTCAAAACACACGCAGCCACCATTATGCTAATGAGGTGTTCCATATTCATGGCAGTGCCTCATTAGCATCTGCCAAACTGGCTCATTAGCATCCCCCTTTCAAAAGGTGGGGGGCTAGTGTAGCCACAGTCCATGTGGCCAATGGTTCTATTTCAAAATATGCTTTATGTGTGTAGATGCTGAATTTTGAAATAGCTAAGTGCTATTTCATCTGCATTTTTGGTGTCTGTATAGCTGCATTATTTCAAAATAAGATATTCCGGAATGGATTATTTCAAAATAACACTGCTGTATAGATGTAGCTTTACTGACAACACTACCCAGGGGATCTCGCTCAGTTGGCTTCTTACCATCACCAACGGATTGCACAGCAGCATGAAATCCGATTGCTAACAAGCAAATGGCACCTCTGCATCCACACATCATGGCGGTGCTCTCTGTGGGATGAAGGGGTCCAGCTGCCAAACACTGAAGTACCCTCACAATATTGCCATCCGTAAGCATTCTAAAATAGGAGGAAAACCTCCAATTAATTAAAGAAACCCTACAAGGCTAGTTTTCAAACCAGCTTTTAAAAGACAGAGAGTCCTTCTAAGCCTAATGTGAACCTACGACGGGGATGTGGGGGAGTTCCAGCTACCCTACCCCACTCCCAGTCTCAGCGCCACTCTCTCTTTCAGGATGGGCAGAGAATCCCCGGACTCCAGGAGCCTGGGATTTAAGGCACCACGAGCAGCACAGTGCTGCCCCTGTTTCCTCCCTCTCTGCGTCCCGACCCCTTTCACTGCTACACTGCCACCCTGCAGGCCCAGGGCGGGGCGGGCAGGACATAGCCACCCGCTGCTGCCCCTCTACCCGGCCTTGTCCGCTCGGCGCAGGCAGCCGATTCCGCGGGCAGGTGCGGGCGGCGGCTTCGGGAGCGTCATTGCGCCTGCTCGGCCTCGTCTCGCGGGCCTGCGCCTGAGCCTGAGCCTGAGCCTGAGCCAGGGAGCGTGCTCAGCGCCAGGCTGTGGGCGGTGGCGCGTGCCCGCGGCGGCTCCCGGCGCTCGCGCCCGCTGTTAGACGTGGCAGTTCCCTGGGCGGCCGCGAGCGTAGAGGAGCCGGGAGTCCCGCGCCGGAGCCAGTTGCGTTGGGACCGGCCCGGAGCGTGCGAGCCCCAGAGACACCGGGGCGGGGGGCTGCGGGCGGAGCGCAGGTAATGCACACCTGGGGCAGGGGTGGGGAGCGGGCTGCGGCGTATGCACGCTTAGCAAGCGGGGAGAGCATCCTCCCTGCTCTCGGGCTAGGGGCAGCAGGGGCTGCGCCCCACATGCAGGACTGCCGGGCGGGGCACATCCATGCCTATAGCTTGGGGCTGAGGCGCGAGGCTGCACCCTGAATGCACATCAGTGAGGACTTGGAGGGGCAGCTTATATAAGCAGCACTGGAAAGTTGGGGCAGGAGTGGATCCTATATACAGTACACAGCATATAACACACAGACAGCAGGGGTGTGGAGTGCCTCTTATACACATATGCCAGGGTGAGGGGCCTGCATCCAGCCCTGGAAAGCAATGGGATGGGTGTGTCCTATACACATGGTACTGGGCAGCAGGGGCACATGCACCTTATATGCACAACCGAGGGGGAGTCCCTGAGAATGTGTCTGTCAGACATAAGTATTCCCCTGGGGTGGGGGAGCTGTTGGAGGAGTGTCTCTCCTACTCAGCACTATTAAGGGGAAGCAGGCAGGTGCATTCCATATACAGAACAGTAATGAGATGGAGAGGAAGGAGGCACTGCTGAAGTGTTACACTATGTTGTTTTTGTCTCTCTTATATTGAAACAAACAATAAGGCCGTGTCTACATATACCCTTCCCTTTCCGAAGGGGCATGTTAATGAGGCACTTTGGAACAGGTTGATGAGGTGCCGACATGCATATTCAGCACCTTATTAGCATAATGGCTGTATAGACACGGGCACTTCAAAATAAACTCCACACTTCAAAAATGTCCTTAGTCCCAATTCACTTTGGGAATAAGGGAATTCCGAAGACTGGGGTTTATTTCGTGGTGCCCATATCTATACAGCCAGTCTGTGTTTCGAAAACAGCACTTTTGAAGTGTGAGTGGCTGCCATTATGCTAATGAGGTACTAAATATGCATGTCAGTGCCTCATTAACCTGTTCTGAAGTGCCTCATTAACACGCCCCTTCTGAAAGGGAGGATCATGTGTAGACATGGCCTTGCTATTTTCAGTCTCAATAATAAATAAGAGGCAATTTAAATTAACTCCTCACAAGATGAATCAATCTTAATTAAGATTTTTATATTAAATACACATACAGTCTTCTTTGCTTTCAGGTTGGACTGCTGGGGGTATAGTACAATTTCAGCATATTAATTATCTAAGTTAGTTTGTCAGATGTCAGGGCCAGAGATCCTCTCCACCTCTTGGTATTGTACAACTCCAGCACCACTAGCACTTAAAAAATGAAGATAACATGTGACTCCCTTGTACTGAGGTGAGAGTGTTTTAAGTTATACTGACAGCTTCCTGACTTGAGAGCCATGCTATTATGGATGAGCCCTTGTGCTTTTGCTGAGTCTCATTGATTTCAGAGGAATTCTGCATGGGCACTGGAATTATCATGAATGCATGCAGCTGTGGGATTACTAGGTGGATGACTGTTGATATTTGAATTAGTGAAGTGTTAGGGAGGGCTTTGTCACTGGGGTTTAGGAGGGACATAATAATCATGAGAACAGAGAAAATAAAACTTTTTTTTTCTGTTTTTATTTATGTATACCTGTAGAAATTTTGAAGAGGACACTACATGCAGTAGAAGGCATGTGCTTTAAGAGGCCACATTAAAATTTCCTGTATAATTTCCAATACAGTTTTGTACATTTCTAGTTAAAGTCCAACCTTTACTAGTGGATCATTTTATGCTGGTAGTGTCTTGGAGCAGCTTTCACTGTGTGTTCTGTATATATGTAAATCTGTGCATGGAGAGTTATTTATGATAGATATGAAATACAGTATGAGGGTCAGATCAGTAAATTGGTATGATGTTTATTTTTGAGAGCCCGTCTCCTTGCACACATTCTCTGTTCCATACAGGCTGTGTCTAGATTAGCCCCCAGCTTCAAAGGGACATGATAATTAGACCTTTGGGAGATTGCTAATGAAGTGCTGCAGTGCATATGTAGCACTTTATTAGGCTAAATCTCCCCCTTGGCAACTTTGAAGTGTGAAACTTCGAAGTGCTGGCTTGCATGTAGTTGCCGGTCAGGAGTAATTTTGAGGAGTAAAGGGACTTCGAAGTAGCATGGGCACTTCAAAGTACGCGCAGCTGACCCGTGGCTACATGCAAGCCGGCAGTTAGAAGTTTCACACTTACAAGTTGCTGCGAGGGCAATTTAATTTAATGAAGTGCTTCATGTGCACCGCAGCATTTCATTAGTAATCTCCCAACACCTTAATTACCATGCCCCCTTTGAAGTTGGGGTCTAGTCTAGACACAGCAATAAATACACACACTTATCTGTTGAAAGCTTGACGTGGCAGTTTTTATTTATTTATTTTTTTCTGTGATTAAGTAGTAAGGGAAGTAATTCCCCTGGGTACTGTCGAGAAAGTCTATTGAAACATCCTCAGAGTGAACATCTCTCTTGATTACAGTGCTTGAGTGCTGACTGTTAGGTAAATCTATTTTAGAATGACCAAAGCTCATGTTGCCACGTCTCTCTCCCTCTCTGCTATGGAGGAGGGGAAAAAAAAAAGAAAAGCGCTACTGGCAATTATGAAGCACCGTTCAGGCTTTCTCTCTTTACAAGCCTTACCCTAACAGCAAAGAAACAAATGACAGCTCTATCCTCTTATCTCATTGGACTGCTGAACATTCAACAAATATATCTTAAATGACTGGGGAATTTTAGGTATAGGAGAGCTGTGGGCTAGCACCGCAAGACAGGGTATAAGCAGAGAACAAGTCTTAATTCTCCTCAGCCACTGATTTGCTGTCTGATCTGGGAAGGATGCTTAGGCAACATTTATCCAGGAGTAGTCGCTTGTTTTGTGTGCCTGTTTCTAAGTGCACGTTGCAGCTTAAGCCCCCTTGGGCCTGACTGTTGAGAGGTGCTGAGTAGTCACAGCTCTTCTTGACTTTATTTGGTTTTGGATGCTCAGGATCTCTGGACAGTCAGTCTCATGTTGGTTATCAAAAACCAGTGGATTTTATTTTTTTTCAAATTTTGACCTTAGTCTCTCTGTTTGGGTGTCTCTACTATGCAAAAAGAGATAAAGATAATTACCTAACTGGGGAAGTAAATCATTTTTATATCAGTAAAACCTTTTCGTTTCTCATAATGAAAGGGGCGGGATGGATAAAAATCAGTGATTTTTAAGTTTAAAGAAAAGGATTTTTTATTTTTTAAAATCATTAATAAAAAACTAAATTTCTCTGTTTAAAAATAGGTTGCAATTAAATCTCATCACGTATATGCTACAAAAATGAATTACTGTACAGTAATCACTGTCCAGCCTAACTACCAGCTCTTGCTTCTCAAAAGTTCTGGGGTTTCAATTTCTGTTTCTCACCAAATTAAAATAACATGCAAAGAACAGCATAGGCTGGTTATGATTGTTTTTGGTCTGTGCTTATGTGGCAGTGTAGTGGGGCCAAACATGGCAGAGGAGTTAGTTAAGACATTGTCTTAACAATGGAGAGCAAATATATGGTGGAAGAATATAGTCCAGGAAACAAACGTCTTCAGAATATTCCAAGATAGGGTCTCATGTGCCCAGAAGCCATGACAGTATTCTGTGGCAAAAGTAGACGGAATAGAGCAGTGCTCAGGAACGTTTATCACCTCGTGGCACACTTCAGCCCTAACTGTCATTTCATGGCAGATCCAATATACATAACCCAATCCCCTACCACTCCTCCAGTGCCAGGCACACCCAACCTCCCTCTCTAACTTGATCCCCCACCCTTTACTCAAAGCCAGTCTCCTCCCCCGCCCCACTCTAACATGACGCCCGCAACTCACCAGAGCCACTGCCACCATTACTTCTCCCACCAAGTGGTGGGATGTGTGCGCAGAATGGCAGACAGCAATCCCGGCATGTGGTTCTGCAGCACATTAAGTGCCGCTCTGTGGCACACCACACCAATTACAGAGCACTGGAATAGAGGAGGCTTTGTGTACACTGAATAATGTCTTCCTTTTTTCTTTCCAGTCCACTCCACTGTCCCTTTCTCTGCTGCTTCTGTCCTGGTTGCCAAATACAAGTGTATGAGAAGGAACTTGAACAGTGTGGAAGAAATAACGAGGGGAAATTTGTCAGTTTAAGCCTTGATGGGTGGAGCAATACATGGTGACCCAGTAATATATACATGTGTGTGCGCGTGTGCGAGACGGGGAGACAGAACAAAAGATGCATGTCTTTTCGAAACAATAGATATGTCGGGAAAGAAAACAGAATAGTTAAAAGAAGTGGCAGTGAAAGCCGTAATAAACTGCCCAAAATTCAACTATCATTGTGCAGTTTTGTCACAGACAATGCTGTGAATGTGGCACAAATGAGAAGATGCTTAGAAGAAGAAATGAGGGATGATCCTTAATAACATATGGGTGCAGTGCCCATTTAATGCATCTTTTATTATATGTTCTCTCCATGGATTTAAAAAAAAAAAAACGGAAGTCATGAATACTTCCGTAATAACAATTTTGCTTCAGCTTCACGAAGAAAACAGGAGGATCCAAACTAATTCTCCCTCCAGCTGTTTGATGGGATACTGTGATTGATTATTTTGAACAATTTGTTAAGGATTTGCCCATTTTTATAAAATGGTGATTTAAATAGCTGGAAGTATCTCATCCAAAATATCTAATATTGGACTAAAGACGAATGTAGAGGATATGCTCAGGGTGCTGATACCTATTATCTATAGCCTTAAACAAACCTGAGAGAGTGTGCTGCTGCATTGCTATTGCTGTAGAAATATGAAAGACACTTTAGGAGACGTTGTTGAAAGAAATACGTCCCCAGAAAGTTTAACAGCAGGAAGTGAATGGATTGCTGTTTAAATCACCTTGACTTGGCTCAAACCACCCTGGAAATGTGCTGTGTACATGTGAAGTAATGTTATGAAATGTGGCAATTGAGCTCAACAACTACAGTATACTTAAGAGGTCATGTAAATGAATTAATTGAATCATAGAGGCAGAAGTACTAACATTAGCCTTTATGTTTAGCCCTACCCAGAGGATAATCACCGGCAAGTATGCTTGTGAACACCACCTTCCTGTGAACAGATATCCAAAGAGCTACTGCACCTGAGCTCCAGTCTTCAGACATTATGCAGTAAAATTCCTGGCATCAGAAGGTCTGAAGACTGAAGTCCTGCGTGTGTTGGATTTTGTTTCTCTTTTTAAATCGAATGCTAACAAAAATAGATGGGTTCAGAAGAAGGGGAGAGTGGGAGCTGAATTTGCCCTTTGGGGAGGTGCTGGGTGGTTCTTATCTGTTGAAAAAGCTTATACACATACTAGAAGAATCCACATTCTAACAACGTTGAGCAGGACTGTTAGGCCTGGGCAATCGATGGAAAACAAGATTTGGTCTTCCAGTGAGTAGAACCAGGGGTTAGATAGCTGGCTAGCTGGAGACTGTAAGGCTAACTGAAGAGAGCCTACTCAGTCAGCCACAAGCTGTGAGGATGAACCTGGAGCTGGCTAGGAAGCTGGTCTTCTGTATCCTGTCATTGTATTTTCTGAGCCTCCCATGCCCCGTTGTCAGTGGCCAGAGGTCGGTTGGAGAAGTCTGCAAGGAGTAAAGCTGGATGGCAGTGAGTCAGACTGAGCAATGGGGCTGGAGAGGGAATGTCAGATAATTGAAAGAGCTGGTGATTGATTTACCTGCCATCTTCTCCTGGAGTAATAAAAATGTCTGTAACACACCAAATAACTTTTTGTTCCAGTTAAACCTGAAAGGAGGTAAAAGCCTGAGATGTGGTACTCATGGAAATGAGTGAGATGTTCTGAATTTGCATAGTTATAGAGGAGAATTCAGTTCAGTTCTTTTCCTCAACTAAACCAGCATGAGATGGACTTGAATCCTCCCTCACTACTGGGAATATGCTTGGGTCAAGAGACACATTGCATAGCTGACTCCAGACTGCTCTATTCTTCTGCAAGATGCCCTGGTGGAAGGGGTGTTTTGAGACTGGAGGAGCAGTTGTTGGAGTGATCCTGTGAACAGCTGATTCTCTTTCCTCCACTTCCTGTGCATCATGTGGAATTTGCAGTGTTGGAGGAGTGAATCCGCAGCCTGTTCTTTGGGGGAACAATCAGCCTATTCTCCCCTGCCCTCCCCCTCACCCCCAATAGAACAGTTTAAGATGTATTCTTCCACAGAGAGCATACTCCATAAAACCAATCCCAGCTCTGTAATAATCTCCTGTGAGATGGAATGGCTGTGTCCAGATAAATTAAGTCACTTGTTCAAGTTCACACAGGCTACGGAAGATATAGAACAAAATTGTTCTCTTGACTCCCACATTGTGCTTTAAGGTTTTCATTGCATCCCTTCTGGTAATGCAAATGTGAGTTTCAGAGGTTGCTATGGAGCAGGCGTTGATGGAAATCTTTCCTTTACAGATTTGTAAGGAGACTCCCATTTGGAATGAGAATAGTGTTGGAATGAGTCAACAAGGTTATGTTGCCGCACCTCCCTATTCCCAATCCCAACCAGGTATCGGAGGTTTTTCTACCGGCTTTGGACAACCTACTTCTTCACCTCTTTACGGGCATTATGGTAACACAAACCCATCATATGCCACACCTCAGTCAGGTAAGGCAGTATTAATGTAGCATGTGTTCACAGGCCCTGATTTTTAATGGTATCGCGTCTCATTTAATTATTTACACCAGTGTACAATGCTCCATTTTGATTTATACTGACACTGGACTGGTGCAAATGCTAAGACAAATGTGCAGAGCACAAAGAACCAGGCCTTTCACGTCTACTGACACTGCATGAGAATTTTGTTGGCAGGGAACAGTTAGTAGTATTTGTGTTTGGCAGCCACAGTGATCAGAATTCCCTAAGGTATGCAGATAGAAGGAAAGGGTTCATAATTTTTTCTGAAAACAGAGGTGGGAGGTGAGCACTTCAGAAATGAGTTGTGTTTTCTGTTGTAGGGCCAGTAATTGATTTTAAAATATAAGGAGATCCTAATCAAGGTCTTCAATCAGACCATCCAGTTGTATTCATTGAGTTTAATTTTTTGTTAGCATGGCTCATTGGGAAGAGGAAAACGTAGTCCAGCTACATGTGATCATATAGGAGCCAACTGGCTTTTAATAGGAAAAGTAACTGAGCATGATGTGTCCACTGATTTAATTCCCTGTAATTGACAAACATCAGAAAAAAGCAAAGCAGTGAATATTTTTATTTGCACCTGTGTCGAGATACAAAACTTAAAAAAGGTTGCCAAACTGGGGCTCTGGATTTTTTTTTTTTGGGTAGTAGAGTATATGTTTGAACTTACATAGTGCTGAGGCAAGAAAATTATCAAGATTTATAATCATAACTTATATGTGACCTACACTCACAGACTTGTGTAATTCAGGTATAATTTCAATTAAGTTAAAGGTGTATATACTGGAAAAGAAGAATCGAGGCAGTAGCTTTTAACCAAAAATAAGGCTTAAAGAGGGGTGGGGGAAAACTTAATAGTGATGGGCAAAATATTCAGTTGGCAGAGAGAATGTTAAAAGTTTCGTACAACATCACAGATGCACTTAGAGAGCATATTAAAATATTGAAGGTGTTTGAGCAGTTGTTCAAGTCATTTAGAGAAGGTATATAAGAAAGGACTACAAGAAGATAGAACCTTAGATTAAACTTTATATTTCTCACCTATTAAGCTGGATCAGCAGCTAATTGGAAGGCTGTTTACTGTACATTGTTGAACAGTCTATCTCCTGTTCTTCTCATGAAATGAGGGATGGTAACAAATCCATCCCAGAACATTTTATCAAATACAGTGCAACCTTTCTACCAAGATTCAGTTTGGTCAAAATATACTGAGTGAAATAGAAGAAGCTCTAGAAAAGAGAAGTTCATTTCCTTTGGAATATTGAGAAAGTAGAGTGCCAAAGTTAGTACCTATGCAAACTTAAACTTTAAGGAAAGTTAACCTAAAAAAAAAATCCAAGACACATTGAAAGGAATGTGAGTTGCATTACATTATTGTTCACTATAAATTGTAATCTCTGTACAGTTGATCAGCAGTCTGGGTTTCTCAGGGCTTGTCTACACTACCGCCCTACTTCGAAGGGAGGATGGTAAGTAGGGTGTTGGGAGATTACTAATGAAGTGCTGCACTGCATATGCAAACTTTTAAATTTCGAAGTGCTGGCTTGCATCAAGCCGTGACTAACCCGCTGGTACTTCGAAGTGCCCGGGGTACTTCGAAGTCCCTATACTCCTCAAAATTTTGAGTTTAAAACTTTGCAGTTGCCATGGGGGGTGGAGGCGGGGTGGGATTTGCTTAATGAAGTGCTGCTTATGCAGCACAGCAGTTCATTAATAAGCTCCCAACATCCTACTTACCATCTTCCCTTCGAAGTAGGGAGGTAGTGTAGACACAGCCTCAGTGTTTAAGAAACACTGCTTCTATAAGAACAAAAAGCAGTCAAGTAGCACTTTAAAGACTAGCAAAATAGTTCATTAGGTGAGCTTTCATGGGAGAGACCCACTTCTTCAGGTCTGTCCCACGAAAGCTCACCTAATAAACTATTTTGCTAGTCTTTAAAGTGCTACTTGACTGCTTTTTGTTTTGATAGTGTATAGACTAGCGCACGGCTTCCTCTCTGTTACTATGCTTCTATAAGGAGACTGGTGATAGGTGAGATGGCAGTCTTAGGGTAAGCGTGTGATGTCAAGCTTTTAGTTTTGTGAAAAGCCTAGTCATTTTCTTACTGAGGAAAACAAAAGCTTAACCACTGGTGTTTCTTTTTCTTTCTAATAATCTTAGTGATGAGGGTTAGGAGTTCCCAAATAAGGTTTCAATATGAAATTGCACAGGTTCTTCCCTGCCCGAGTGCAGAGGTGCTCTTTCTTAACTCTTAATTTTTTTCTCAACTTTCCCTTGCTTTTTTACCCCTACATTTTTTCACATCAGGATCCTTTTCACCTTCTTTCCTACACAGTCTCTTTTCTTCTGTTTCTCCTTCTTTCCATTTTTCTCCTTTGTGCTGTTGTAGTAACCTTGGCACAAACAGCTGCTACAGCTTACAAAGAATTGCGAAGGCCTGGACCTGAGATGAAGCCACATAGAAGGCTGTCATGGGGAGAGAGTCAGACAATTAAGGGGTAGTTTGAGTTGGAGAGGGGCTTGGAATCTACTGGAGTAGGGAAAGTATTTACAAGGCAGTTAGAGACGAAGGAGATAAAAAGAGGAGGATCTAACGTAAAAATTATTGAGCAAGCTGTATGAGAGGAGGTTGAACCTTGATGGGTAGCATGCAAGGAGCCTGGCTGCGAGAGGCAGAGTACATGGCGAGTGAATTTGACCAATGGCACATGGATGGGATCAGGCCCGTCAACAGAGTGCAAAGGGGCTAGTTGCCGAAGGGCCACTTTGAATTGCCACAGCAACACAGCTCTGGCTGTGCATGGCTTGGAGGAAGCAGACGTCCCCTGTGCTGTGGTCCCAAGGGTGCTGAGAGCCAAATGCCCTTGGCCTTGCCCTTTCTGAGGTGCACAGCAGGGTCCCCTCCTACTTTGCCCCAGGGCTTGCAGGGGCTCTCAGTAGTGGTGGATGCCTGAGTACCTGGAAAGTGGAGGTGGCCCTCCAGTTTGAGGAGCTTTAGTTTGTGGTGAACTTCTGGAAAAGGTTGATCATTGCGCTGCCAGAGCAAAGGATGATTATTAGCTGGAGAGAGGTGCAATGAGGGAGCTGGAAACAAAGCTAGACTTTTCAGCCCAGGAGAGGAGTTGTTGATTCCCTCTTTGGTAGGCACAGCATGTTGCTAAAAAAATCCTTTATTGTGATGGTAAAGTACCACTTATTTTTCTAATCAAGTTTTAATACCTTATTTATATGATATTATTATTCTATTTTTGTACCATTGTTTCTGTCAAATTTCTTAATTTGTCCCCTTTATGAAGTTGATAATTTAATGTTATCTCCAAAGCCTAGCTATGACTGTGCCATCTCTTTGTTGGTGTATGCTAATAAGCACATTATAAACTAGCATCCTTGAAATCCATGAAGGAGGTGGAGATGATGAAAAACAGAGGTGGGTGAGAGGGAGTTAATAAATGATGCACATAGTTAATGGACTTTTTTACTTCTGTGGCTGGGTCCAAAATTCATCGATTCTTGGCTATTGCTATAGAAACCCTAATTCTTACATCTCCTGATTGTCATGTTCCAGTGAGTCCCCATTTAATGGGGACGGGAGTTTGCATTTTTATACTTGTAATACCTGTGCTTGTGATTTATTTTAGGTATTTTGAAAGCCACTGTGCCTTTTGGGTCCTCGGCTCCTCTTGGCTCTCCACCTCCTGGCACTCACCAGTATAGTCAGACTAACCTCCAGAATGGGCCCCATTCCACTGGACATCAGCCACAGAGGTGATCTTCAAGAAGTAGCTTGTTTCTGGCCTAACTTTTTCTTTATATTTCACAGCTGTTCCACAGGTATTCAAGCATGGACTGGTATTACCTTCAGCCATTTCTGACCCATCTAACTTAGGCCTGTCCAACATTTAAGTCAGTTGAAAGTAAATTGTGGGTCACAAGTTGCTTTGAAATGGTCAGCTAATCTGCTGGGGACAGGAAAACGAAGAATGGGTCTAAGAAGGAGTAGATAAATTCCCCAAGTAAATTAGGAACTATTCTTATATTTCCAGGTCTGTTTGGAACTATTTTTAAGATGGAAGCATTGTTTGTTTGTTGTAAAAGTGCATTGATAAAAAAATTGCCGTTAAAAGCGATAATTTATTCATTGTGCATATTAATACCCTGCAGGTACTGGGTTATTGGTATATTTAGATGATCATGGCAATTGGTTTTTGTTCTTTTTCTCGAAATACATCCCTGGTGGGCACCAATTGACTTCTCATGTTCATTATTGTATATTAGTACATTCTGCTTTTCAGACAAACAAGACAGACCAGCTGTTTCAAATGAATGTTATTCTCCCGAATGACTAGTAGGGGTTACAAGTGTAAATCTGATTCACCAGGGGAAAACATAGATCTTTAAATTCATGGATCAAGTAACTATCTAATGTAGATTGAGGAATAATTTGTACCAACCTTTATATGGGATCTAGTCCCTGAGTAGAGAGTCACCTTTGACTTCTTTTTTTTTCTGTGCCTGATCAGAAATATTAGAGTGAACCAGCACTGAGAAAAGCTTTAGTATCAGTACACTTCTTTTTATCTCATCTATTTGGAGGAGACAAAGGAAAAAAACAGGCAGGGGAAATGCTATCTATATAGAGGTTACAGAAGATTAGTGTATCTTTTCTTAGTCAAATTTTCTTATGACAATAAAACCTCTTGGTATGTCATGTAATGATGAATGTGTGACATCAGTTTCCAGTGAATTGAGACTTGACGCTTTATGCATGTCTGTGCATCAATGTTTAGTTTGCCTGGTTAGCACTTTAAGTCAGATTCCAACATCACAGGCAAAACTCAACAGGATGCTTTAAAGATAAGTTGTAGCGAGGTTCTGTCAAGTTCTTGGAAGCTGATTGCTGCCTTTTCGTGACATAGTCCCGTGGTTTACTTTGGAGAGGAAGGTGATGCTTCGGCTTTGATAGATGTTTGGGGAAAGTAGAGTGAGGGTTTCAGGAAGAGACAGAAGAAGAGGAGGATGGGGGGAAAGGAAACAGGGAAAGGAGAAAATGGAAATTTCAGGAGGGATAAGGACTACAATGTGGAGGGAAGGTAATGACAAGGTATGAAGATGATGGAGAAATTTGAGCACGGAGTGGTTTGGTAGCATAATTTGTAGTTTGCATAGTTGTGAACAAAAATATGTATTCAGCTACCTGTAAAAAAAAAAACAAAAAAAAACTACAACCCTAAAATGTCTTCCATGGAGTGACAAAAAGAATAGTGTGGTACGTTCTGAATTCTTAGTTTGTAACTATTTTTGTGCATTTTCTTTATTAATTTGGTACTCTCTGACAGTAATGTCTTAGATACTAGTGAGTTAAACTACTAACGTTTTTATGTTGCCATTTTAGTTGTCATCCAGATATATTTTTGAATAGTTTATTTTAAATGAGATATATTTAGTTTTTGTTCTATTAGAAATAAAAACAAGGACATTTCAGGTATTGCTAGCATCATGGTAGAATTTACAGACACTGGCTCATGTTGGACCCTGATTGTGCCCAGACACTTTGGTGAGAGTCTGCTCTGAATAGCTTGTTGTCGAAAAATAGACAGGATATGCAAAGGATGGGAGGGGAATCTGGGACACAGAGTAGCAAGGTGACTGACCTAATGTCGTGCAGCAAGTCAGCAATGATTAGCCAGCACTAGAACTTAACATCTCCTGATTCCCAGTTCTTTGCTTCATCCACTCTCTGCTATGTACCATACCCTGTCCTGTCCCTGTGTACAGCATATGTCCTCACATCAGAAAAAAATGGTATTATATTTCTGGATATGTCTAGACCAATTGCAAGAAAACAAGTTGTGTTTTTCTTCAAGAGAGGGCCCCTTCGTGCTCACAGGTGAGTTATGGTCAGAACAGTGTAGAAGACCTTCCACGGGCAATAACCAAACAAGTCAATCCCCGCACCACCAAAGAAACTACAAAAATATATTGTCGTAAAATGGCTTGTGAGTAAGGGGGGCTTATGGTCGTCTTGTTCCCACATTGACATTTAACAGGGCTGTACCTCCTCCCACCATCATTTCCTACTTTCCATTCTTTCTCTTTCCACGTGCAGAGCACCACTGTTTCCCACACACAGGCTGTGCCCCCTCCCTTCCCATACAGAGAGTCTTCAACTCTCTCTCCCCACTATTCCTCTTTTCTCAGGATGGGGGCGCGGAGAGGTACAAACTTTCCCCTGATTACTGCAGTAGGAATCTTCCATCCCAAGCTAACGCGGTCTGCTTGTCTCCACAGGTGGAAAATGGATCTGATGATTAGTCATTTGGCTTCAGAATTTAAAAAGAACCTCTTAAACTGCAGCAGCAGAATCATACGTATTGGCCCCCTCACATGTCATTGCTTGTAATAAGTAGTTGTGTGTGTGAATGAGTACTTGCTCTCTGTATAGGCGCACAGTTTCTTCTGTGTGCACACTGTATTTCTATTATAATAAAAATATAAAGTGTTTGAGGACAATCTGAGGAGATTCCTTTGTAATTCTGGCCCTTATAACCAGTGGTTCCAGTATTGCTTATGAGGAGATATTAGGCTTTTTAGTTTGTCATTGGCTCACCTGAAATTTTCTTTTTTACATAACATAAATTAATTTCTCTTTTCAGGTTTCAAGGCCCTTCAGCTCCCAATAGTGCAACACCTTCCTATGCCCCGTACAGCCCTCAGTCACAGCCAGCCTATCAAAATACTGTGTCGTCTTCATGCACAGCACAACTGGCTAATCAGCTCAGCACCTTGCAGATAAATAACTATGGTAATGATTGCGATATTATTTGTCCATTTTCATCAGCTTAAGGTATTAGTAAAATATGATGAAAAAGCCAATGATGTTTCTATTTTTATTTTTTTTTAAATATTGTTAAATAAGTCAAAAGCAAACTGTGTATTTCTCCTTCAGACCACCTCAGGCTGAGCACTGTTGCTTACTCAGATTCGCAAGCGTCAGTCTCATCCTGCTCCTTCAAGTTTATCTATCTTAAAATGCTTTTGTAAGAGCCATACATGGCAGTAGTTTTCAACCTGTGGTCCACAGACTTCACAGGTTCCATAGAATATGTCTAAGATTTCCAAAGCGGCACACATCAGCATTACAAATTTTTATGCAGTCTGCACATGAGAAAGGATTGAAAACCAGCATACAGCATGATGATTTCATAAGTGCTGAGCCATTGCTTAACTCTGCTGTCATTAAAGGTAATGGTAAAATTCCCATTGACTTTAGTGGAAACAGAGTAGGCACATTATGAACTTTTAAAAATTCCACCTTGAGGTTTACCAAACATTCTTTGTATTGAATATTTTTTCATAGTACTGTGTTTTTTAAATCAGCTTGTCTTGGTATTTAATTACTTTTCCCACTAATGGATATTGAGACTAATTTGATAAACTTGCCTTTTTAAGGTTTGTTTCATCTTTGAAAGTGTGTAATAAATAGAAACTCAATAGATGTGCTCCTTGGGTGTACTGAAAGTTATATCTGAGCACCGTAGAGTGTATCATGTCTTTATTCTCATTAACACTGTAGAATGAGCATAGCTATAAGAGGAATGAGCTAGATTTTGCCTTTGCTTGCATAATATCATTGGCATTGTTATTAAAGTTTCACTTAAGGGCTAAGTTGTTCCCTCGTTTACAATTATTCACCCAGTCTGAAGACATCATGTCTTGTACAGATGTAACATATGAAATAAGTTCAAGACAGCTACATTGCATAGTTACATTGAAATCAGAATTTGGCTTGTAAAATCTTCTAGCAATAACGTTGATTGAGTATCAGAGTGGTAGCTGTGTTAGTCTGTGTCCACAAAAACAATGAGAAGTCCTGTGGCACTTTATAGACTAACCAGTTTTTTGGAGCATAGGCTTTCGTGGGCAAAGACCCGCTTCATCAGATGCATTGGAATGGAGGTTCCAGGGCAGGTCTGATTATACAGGCTCATGAAAAGAAGACTGTACTAATCAAGAGGAAGGCCAGAGCTGATTATGTCAATTCAGTCAGGGAGGATGTGGCCTTCTTCCAGCAGCTGATGTCACCTCCCCTCCCTTATTTTCATGAGCCTGTATAATTAGACCTGCCCTGGAACCTCCATTCCAGTGCACCTGACGAAGTGGGCCTTTGCCCACAAAAGCTTATGCTAGAAAAATCTGTTAATCTATAAGGTGCCAAAAGGCCTTCTTGTTAATGTTGATTGAGAGTCTGAGAGGGGTAGTCTTGATAGTTTGTAGCTTCACAAAAAAAAAGGGAGGGTGGGCAAACCAACACAAAAACCAAGTAGTCTTTAAGGTGCTACAGGACTGCTTGGGTTTTTTTGGTTGTGGAGAGTGAAAAGCTTTCAGATCTCAGGGTGAATATGCGGTGCTGGCAGTTGGGGGAGGGAAAAAATTGTTTTATTTTAAATCAAAAAAACTTGGACTGAAGCTATTGGGACGCAATCATGGGATTCCTTTTTATTGTTTTTTTACAGTTACTTTTCAGGGTTGACACTTTAGCTTGATGTATAAGGAATTGCGTAATTCACTAGCAGAGCAGTAAACTGACTTAGCTTCCAGTGACGAAGTTATGCCAGAGCATGCTTTTAAAACATCTGTTTCTGAAAGCAGATTAAATAGGCATGAATTTGATGACATTAGCAAGGAGCTGAGCCAGTGAGAGGCAACCTAAGCTCGTGAGTGAGCCACATGAGGGCCCCTCCATCATCTCAGTGGGCTACAAAATTGTTGCGACCAAAATGGCCCAGGTACAGGGAAGTTTTACTAACTGTGTGCCTATGTAACTGCCCACAGGCAGACTCTGCAGCTTAGCGCATGAGTCCTTCCTCTTTGAGCTAAAATTCATCTGGCTCTCAGCTAAGGCTGTAGAGGAGGCTCATTCTTTCTCTCTGTATGTGGTATAGGTGCCACTCTATTGGACAGTGAATCACAGCCAGGATTTGTGGGGGTAACACCTGGAATTGGTGGATGTGCTGATTGAACCATGGCAGCACTTTGATTGGCTGCAGAGAGAGCACATGGTTCTCTCAATGTTGTGTGCACTTAGTATGCACCTCATGACACATCTGAGTTTGTCACTTTTATAATGACAGTAAGAGAAATTACGTGGACAAAAACCAGCAGAATCTGGCAACCCTGCACATGGGCAATAATAAATGAAGTGTCTTGTGGGTTACACATGGAACCCAAACAGGCTACATGTGGTCCTTGGCCTGCCATTGCCCACCACTTAGCTGAGCCATTTCTGCTTTTTACAATAATAAGGCCATTTTATAGGGAGCCTCTGTAAGTCCATGTGCCAAACTCTGCACTGACTGCCAGGTTTCCATATACATTCATTCTACTTGTGGTGGAATAGAGAGAGTGTTATCCTGATAGGGCACATCTTTAAAAGTTCCAAAAATTTTATTCTACAATAGCAATCAAATCCCCCAGAACAAAATTAGAATGGAAAGTAGAACAAAATTTATCAAAGCCAATTACTGGCTGTGGTCCACATTTCCAAATGTTGATACCTAGTCTCTTTTCAGAAAACATCTGTGTGACACATTTGGTTCTACACATTGTGGGTTTGTGTAAGGAGACAACAACATACATGTGCAGCTTTCTAATATGGCATGCAGCTGAAAGACTTGGATTTGTAAGCAAGCTGCGTGAATGCCCAGAATATCTCTCTCACCTCTTGCATGCTGGGCATGTTGGGAGTGTGAAAAATATCTGTTTATGAAATCATTTTTCTGGATGAAGCAGGGATCCAAGAAGGTATAAAATAACTGTACTATGGTATGGTCTTGAGCCAAATTCTGTGGGCTTTCATCAAGCAAAACGTAGAACAAAGCTCCCAGTGACTCAATTAGAAAAGAATCTGGCTCTATGATAAAAGGAAAAAGCGTGTATTTTCTTACCTACTCAAACTGATAAAGTTCCCTTAGAATGAGGATTATATTTGGAACATATAAGAAGTACTGCTAATGCAATCAGAAATCACACAGTAATGGAAATTTATTTTATATATTATTATTAAACCAGTTCTCAGCTTTGCTGGAGCTGCCACTGAGTTCTTATTGTAATGTCAACTGTCACATCTGCAGGGTTTTGTGCTTTGTTGCTTCTTGCTTATGTCTTGCCCACTGTTGATAAAATTCAGCCACAGTGAAGCTATGTTTAGACTGCAGGTTTCTTTCGACAGAGCACTCATCCAGCCTGCAGATCTGTCGGAAGCAATCTGCCGGTCAGGAGCGTTCTGTTGACATCCCTGTGCACCCTGTTCCCCGAAGAAGAAGGGATGTCCCAACAGAGGGGTTTTTCTGACATTTGGCTCCGTGTGGATGGGCCAGATGTCGAAAAGCCTCTCCTGACAGAACTGTTGGCAAAAGATACACAAATGCGTAGCACAATTTGCATACCTCGCCAATCTAGACATCGCCTTATTGTTTCCCAGCTTTCAAGGGGATCTTTCTGTTTTGATAGCACTCTGTTCTGTTTCCAGCAAAGATTTGTTGGCTTATGTTTTATTGTGATGTTAAAATATTAAAATTAAAACTAAAAGGAAAATGTGTATTTGAAATTGTGGTTCTTCTTTATGCAAACCTCCTATTGACATTAGATGGTTTTAGAAACCTACTAAAACTTACAGAATGTAAACTTAGGTCCTGATCTCATTCATATCAGTCTGAAGTTTACCATAGGCTTTACATCACTTTTCTAATTGTTGACACCAAATAAATGAAATCAATTTACTCTACCTGAGGATCTTACCTTCAGTTTATACAATTAGTTGCAAATACGGTGCCTTTTAAAATATTCCTTAGTGTAACAGCTTTAGTTTTACCCTGGTGTACTGTGATTGCAACTGCACAGTGACATTATACCTACTTAATACAGGAATAGATTTGATCCTGCACTTTTACAGTACTGCTGTGAGATGTTTCAGACTGGGCAAAAAAGAACTGATTTACATTACAGTTGGAAGTTGCCTTTGAGAATGATTATGAAGGAAAGTGCCTTTTTTTTCTAAACCATTCTTCTGTCATTTAAGTATAAATCTCAAATACTCCTTAGTCTACTATGTGAGTAGATATGAGTTTTACATTTTTCTTTTTCCTGCTTACATTTCCTTTTCTTGCTTAGTTTAGCAGTCAACCAAAATATTAGAGTAAGATTTTAGGGAACAGGACCTCAGCTAATCTGCTCCACTGAAGTCAGCAATGAGTAGAGTATGCCAATTCATACCAGCTCAGGATCTGATGGCCTTGTGTGTGAGGGTTTTGTTTGCTGATTAAGATGTCTGACTCAATATCTTTCAGAGTTTTTATAATAAGCGATTAATAAAGTTTTGCTCCAAAAGCTTAAGAGTTTTAGTTGACTGACTTTTAGCTCTCCAGGAAATTCTTTCTTACAAGGTCTGTCAGGTGAAATTTGACTCAGAAAGTAGGTTTTGCAAAAACCAACATTTACAGCATGTAAGCACCAAAGAAATGTTTCTATAAGCATGAATAATTCCTTTTGAAAATAAGTTTTTCTTATGAGCTGATAAATATATTCCCCTGCAGTGCAGGTAAAATGTCCATTGCAGCATTTAGTACATGAGAATCTGAATTGAAGATGACTGTAAACAACATGAAATATGTTGGATGTTTCGCCCTCTGTGGACTAATCCTAGCAAGTTGTCAAAAGTAAGAGCAGCATAAAAAAGAAATTAGATGTTTTAGTGTGGTTGGCTTTAATAACTGGACCCTTAGCTTTAAAAAATAGCTCGTCCCCAGATCAAGACGACTTAGGAGCATGGTTTTTCAGAGGGTTTTACACTCTGCCTGTTGTGAAAATCAGACCTCAAGGTGTCAATTTGAGCAGCTAAAAGTACTCGCCACGTTTGAAAATTTAATCCGAGAGATGTTGTTTGTAACATAGCTGAGGATTATTACAGATATATCTTCAGAGGCACTGTCAGTTTTTTAACAACATTTGTAAATATATTCTTAACTAATAACATTAAAAGATTGTTAGTATGTTCTTGTCAGATGATTTGCTGCATAACAGTAATGTTTCTGCACAGGTCCTGGTGCTACTCAGAGTTCTCTCATGCCTTCTGGGATTCCATCCTCTTTTCAAGGACCATGTCCGCCACCACCAACACAGCAGCAAATGGCCCTGCCACCTGGATCTCAGCTTCCTCCAGCACCAGCAAATAATATCAATAGTGTTTGCTCTTCACCTTCACTTCCTCCAGTAGCTATGCAGGATGGGACCCCTGGATCTCTCCTGCCAAATGCCACCGTGCAGCAGATACCAGGGCAACCTCCACCGCCAGGATATCACCCTCAGCATGGTAAATATGGGGGTTTGATTTCTTGTTAAAAACACATTTAAATATTGTGCGTTAGACCTGATGCCATCTCTTGAGTAAAGCTGAAACAAAAAGGTGCATTTTCACTTTTGACTTGTAGGGTCTAATCAGTCATGGGACACATTGCTGACTACACCACAGCAGCCATATGCAGGAGACGCTTTGATACCTTGCTGTGTCATGCCTAATTTTAGGCTCGTCTGTTAGTGAACCACTTAATTACACTTGCAAAGTCAGATGAGAGCCTGATGGAAAGTCCAGATGTATCATATTCTAAAACTATGCTGTGCCCTCTTTTGGAGGGAGGAGAGAAATTGAGCTGAAAAGCCGTTTGTTTTTGTTTTGTTTTTTTTAAATTAATATATACAGTTTCTGGAAGATTTTCAGATTCTCTCGTAACGCCCCTTCCCCCATGCAGCCCATTTTGCATGAAGCAGGAAGTGCACTGTGTTTCATTTCAGTAAGATTTGCATGGCAAGGTAAAATTCCCAGAGATTGACTGGAACAGTGTAAGAGCTTCATAACAGAGTTTAAATACTTTTAACTTGACTAATGGGTTTTTATCATCCTGCAGCCAACTATGGCCCTCAGATGGCAGGCCCTCAGCTCTCTTATCCTGGTGCTTTTCCTGGCGGTCCAGGACAGCTCACTGGTCCACAGCAGAGAAAGCTTGATCCGGACTCCATCCCAAGCCCAGTAAGTCACAAAGCCTTTAGTTTTTAGTGAAGTGCTTCCATATTAGAATGTGACAAAGAAATATCAAAGCTAGCTTTATGTTTTTGTGTTGTTGGGTGTTTTAGACTTCTAAAATGTTCTGTGCTGCATGATTCATAGAATATTTTCATAATGTGATCTAATGATTTAATTGTGTGGGTTTTTTTTTGTTGTCAATTTCAGATAAAGTGACAGTATGTGTAGCTTTAGTGGCATTTTTGGAAAATTCCCATACATTTTGATTGGCTTTCTATTCTGCTAATTTACTGCTTTTTTGAATGTGATTCAGCCACTGTAATATTACAGTATGATGCCCTTCAACAACACTTGAAGTGTTCCTAGGGATTCACTCATACAATTAGAACTCCACAAATAAACCACCATCTCCTGTTACTTCAGGAAGATCTAAAACGTTAATTGCATCTGAAATACTGTCATCTGAGTTAAATAGCTAGAAGATCACCCAAATATTCATTGGGGATCTGTAAATAATAGACAGTGAAGCTGTAGGATGTGCAGACCTATTCTACTGTTCAATTGAAAAGTTTGCCCAAGGACATTTTTACTGATTTTTTTTTTCCCCTCCTCCCCCCTACTCTTTCTTTTACATTATTGAAGGCAGGGGAATTACTATTTACATCAAATTAGAATAAGTCCCTGTAATATTAAGGAAAAAGTACAAAAAGGTTAGAAATGTATATAATCTCTTGGCTGGTCATTGCCTCTGTTCTTAGTAATTGGTAGCTGCATGAATTATTATAAGGTTTCACACTCATTTAGCAATGTATTACGCTCAAAGATCCCTTTGACTATCCAGTATCACTGACAACAACCCTGTGGAATATAACCTTGCACAGATAATTGGACTGTTTAGTTTCCCAATTTTATATATTATGTAATTACGCTTATATATTACGTAATTATGCTTTTTACCGTCCTTCCATAATAAAGGAACATCTATTCTTTGCTGTTTGACACATCTTAATACCGCTATGTCAATGACTTATTTCAGGAGCCCTCTCTCTGCTCTGTCAGCAATGTAACATGTAAGCAACTGAACACATTTATGGACTTTAAAGTCTTCCACCAGTGTTGTCCTAGTTTCGCTTTGCTTGGGAAAGCCAACAAACTGAGGCCAATATTGGACCAGAGGTGGGGGAAACAGGTTTCAAAGCTGAGGGGCCTTTGCTGAAGGTGTACTGCGAGGTGACGTGCACCCCTGTGTTTGAGTGGGACTCTAGCTCTTGCCCCTGTGCTGATCGCAACTCTGAAAGTACAGGGAAACAAGATGCAGAAATGTGACTTGCTGACAAGGACATTGTTACTTGCTGAAGAACAGAGAATTAATATGGGAATGAAGATTCAAACTTGGGGTTTCCTGTTTCATCCTGCTGTACCTAAAGCACACTTGTTAATTTAGGTGCTTACAAAAGTGAACTGTGTGCTACATATTCTGTCTAGGGATATTAATTCCGGTAACTATTAAGCATGAGGCTTTTTGGTGTGCTTACCCATTAACCAGCCCTTGCCAGAGAGCTCTGGTAGTGCTAGCCATACTGGGCTAGGGCAGCCCTGGCCACAGAGGTATTGGTGGGCCAGGCAGCAGTAACTCATGGCCATGGCAGGACAGACAGTGGGACCTCACAGCTGTGGCTGCACTGGGGCTAGGTGTTAGCCCCTGAGTTATTAACTGGTTCACCATTTTAACATCCCTAATTCTGTCCATAGTATTTTTTTTTAAACTAGCATAAACTAGTAAGAGAAGTAAGACTTTTCTAGATGGCAGTTTGCTACTTTTTGCATTTTTAATTGCATATCAGACTGAAGTTAATTTTTTTCTAAATCTCAGATGAAACTGCTGGACTCCATTATCAGTTACTAATTTAAGACATTTGTGTTTCTTGACTGACATACATTTTGAGGTTGTAGCGCTACTGTGAGAATCATTGACACATGCGTGATAAATTGTGCTGTGCGCTTGAATGCTTTGTTCCATGGAGTGCAAAATTATAAGAACCTCCATACTGAGTCAGACCAAAGGTCCTTGTAGCTCAGTATTCTGTCTTCCAACAGTGGTCACTGCCAGTTGTCTCAGAGGAGAGAATAGAACAGGTGATCCTTCCCCTGTCTCTCATTCCCAGGTTCTGACAAACAGAGGTTAGGGACATTATTCCTCCCCATCCTGGCTAGCAGCCATTGATGGACAGATCTGCCATGAACTTACCTAGCCCTTTTTTGAAACTTGTTAAAATCATGGTCTTCACAACGTCCTCTGACAAAAAGTCCCACAGGTCGGTTGTGTGATGAAATACGTCTGTTGTACGTCTGCTACCCATTAATGTCATTTGGCGACTCCTACTTCTTGTGTTATAGGAACAGGTAAATAACTTTTCCCTATTTATTTTCTCAACACCAGTCATGATTTTATAGACCTCTGTCATATCCCCACTTAGTCCCCTCTTTTCTAGAATGGAAAGTCAGTCTTTTTAACCTCTCTTCATACGGCAGCCGTTCCAAACCCCCTAATGTATATTATTTGTGCTGTGTCCATCCATCTGTCTGTCTGGGCAAGGTTCTCCTGTCTTATCCTCCACCGGTCCCAGCTCCTTCCCCAGCCAACGCAGGGCCTGACCCAGCCCCTCAACAGATTCCTCCCCCGCACTTTGCCAGCCCCTCCCCTGGCCAGTGCAGGGCCCAGTCCAGCCCCCTGACAGACCCCCACTCCCTTGGACCATGCCAGCTCCTCCCACAACACAGCTTCCTCCACACATGCCAGCTCCAGCCCCTCCCCCAGCCAGCGTGGGGCCTCGTCCAGCCCCCAGCAGAGCCCCTCTCACAGTCAGCGCAGGGCCCAGCCCACTGTCTTCAATGAAGACCCCCATTGCCCCTGCACCAGTGCAGGGCCTATACAACAAGTTTCTGTCCAGAACTTTCTTCCAGCACAGCTTCTGCTAGCAAGTGGAGCTGCAGCAGGGCCTCTTGTACCATGGATTTACGTAGCGGTAACAAGATATTCTCTGTCTTATTCCCTATCCCTTTTTTACTGATTCTTAACATTCTGTTTGCTTTTCTGACTGCTGCAGCACATTGAGTGGGTGATTTCAGAGGGCTATCCACAATGACTCCAAGATCTCTCTCGAGTGGTGAAAGCAAGTTTACTCATCATTTTGTATTTATATTTAGGGTTCTCTTTTCTCATATGCATTACTTTGCATTTATCATTATTAAAACTCACTTGCCTTTTTGTGCCCAATCACCTAGTTTTTTGAGATCCTTTTGAAGCTCTTCACAATCTACTTTGTACTTAATGTTCTTGAGCCTTTTGTATCATCTGCAAATGTTGTACCTCACTATTTACCCTTTTCTCCAGTTTGTTTATGAATATATTGAATAGGATTGGTCCTGGTGCAGACTCTTCAGGGACATTACTAGTAATCCCTCCCCCTTTCTGACCATTTATTCCTACCCTTTGTTTCCTGCATTTCATAGAATCATACAACACTAGGACTGGAAGGAACCTCAAGAGGCCATCGAGTCCTGCCCCCTGCCCCAATGGCAGGACCAAGTACTATCTAAACCATCCCTGATAGACATCTGTCTAACCTGTTCTTAAATATCTCTAGTGATGGAGATTCCACAACCTCCCTTGGCAATTTATTCCACTGTTTGGCCACCCTGACAGTTAGGAACTTTTTCCTAATGTCCAACCCAAACCTCCCTTGCTGCAGTTTAAAGAACATGTGTTCCGGGTGAGGCTTGAACTCACAGCCTTGGCATTGTTCTGCTGCATATGTACTGCGTACTAACCCCTTCTGCTAGTGGAGCCCTTAACAACTTTCTACCTCTCTGTTTACCAGAGATAGTGGTATTCCTTCCACTGGGCTGAGAATATAAACTGAGGATAAATATTGACTATATGGAGATACACATCTTATAGAGCTGAAAGGGACCTTGGGAGGTCATTGAGACCAGTTCCCTTCCCTACTGGCAGGGCCAAACACCACTCTTGATGGATTTTTTTTTTTTTTTAATCTATTTACGCCAGGTTCCTCAATGGCCTTCTGGAGGCTAGAACTTGCAACCCTCAGTTCACTGACCTATCCCTCCCCCTGTTATATAGGCCTTACATGTTCATTCCCTGCTGAATCCACTTCAGTACTCAATAATTACAAAGGGACAGGCTAAAACTACAAAAACCCATCAACTTGTTTCAGCCTGGGATCGAACAGGGGGTCTTGCGGGTGAGGTGAATATGATAACCACTACACTATGGAAACCCTCTCACTTTGAAGTTGCAACTGGCCTCTTTACAACCAGTTATCTAACCAGTTATCAGTCCATAGGAGGACCTTCCCTCTTATCCCATGACAGCTTACTTTACTTGAGAACCTTTAGGGAGGGACTTTGTCAGAGGCTTATTGGAAATTCATTCCATGAACACTCTGACAACAACTTGCACTTAATTCAAGGAGGAATACTTTTTTTTTTTTTCATTTACTAGAATTGCAGTGTTACTGTGATCCAGTGTCCTAGTTCTTTACTTTTCAATATCTTCAAGAAGTTAGAAGTAGCCTAAACTTTCCCACTTTCTGCACATTTATACCCCTGAAATATGTGCAGTATTTTGACTTGGACTTAAATGCATGTATCTCTAAGCTCAAAAATGTTAAAGGATATGATTTCAAAATCTCCTAAGCCATTTGGGAACACAAGTCGTTCTCCTGAGTCACTTTTGCCCAGATTCTCAATAACATTTTGACTCCTTGTTCACCCTGGAAATTTGGAGCCTAAATATCTTGGAAGATCTGGGTTTTAGGCACCTGAGGTGAACAGACAGCTGCACTATTGACTATCCTTCTGTAGAATCTTATTTATGTTTTCATGTGGAAGAATTTATGTTAAAGAAGTATATTGTTAGTACTCCATGAGGTATTGTGTAACTGCTGGTGCAGGAGGCTAAAACTGCTCCCTTGATCAGTTCAGACTTCACTTGGGTGGTCTTCAGACATGGATGAAGATGACATGTAATAGTTGATACTGAAGAGAAGGAACCATAAGGGAAGAGGCTCTCTGTTGCTCACTTCAGATGTAATGAAGTGTGACAAACTATTATTTTTAAAATAGAAGTGTTTTTATGACTTCAAGTATAGGCATTACCTTTAATTGGTAAGTCATGGGGCTTTCTGGAGAATGGTGAGATAACATGTTGAATTCTATCTAAAACACTTCCTTGGAATAAATCTGATGTCTCGGTTCAGTTATCCTTAGAAATAAACAGCCTTGACAGTGACAGCAATGTTAAAAAAAGGTTGTTAGATGGTTTGTTTTACCAGCACAGTAAGGCTGAGAATGACGTGTTTGAAAGAAAAGAGATCAGGGACAGTGAATGTACAGAACAAAGAGCTAATTGAAAATAAGGGATGAGTATCTCCATGTAAATGAGTGTTATGTTTATATTATAAAATTACAGTAGTATTGCTTGCTGAATACTTTTTATGTATAGCCAATGCTGATTAGGTTTTCATACAAATGTTGAAGATTCATCTGTCCTCTGACAACATCTGTGAAATGCAGTGTCTGTTCTTTCTCAGCAGCTAGGTCCAGGAATAATGATATATCGAGGTCAGTTAACTCTTGAGAGTACAGTTTCATGCATATTTGTATAGATCTCAGTCTGAAAAAGTTTCACTTTCTTCATCTAATGGACTTTTTTGGAATAAACAATCTTTTTTCCCACTTGTGTAAGTAGCTAGCAACAGATACACAAATTGAAGAGGTAGAGAGGAAGTCAAGCAAACAGAAGACTACAACCAGCGGTCTAAGGAACATATTTGAAGCTAAAAGGGCAATACAGGAACGGTGTAGCTATTTAAAGGAACGGAGTTAGTTACAATGAGAAAGGTTCTAAATGGATTGTTTCCAAGATTTTTTTGCAGTGTATTGGGGGTATCTTTTGAACCATGTTCAGTAGGCTATTTAGGGATGTATTGCCTTTACAGTAGTCCTTTGGGCTATGCAAGGAGAACACAACCCTTGCATATCCCAAATTTTGTGTAAGTCAAGGGGGTTTGGGTGGTGGTTTGGGGCCAAGGGGTTAAGCTTGGGGTGGGTTAAGGCTGCAGGAGGTGGGAGGGTGGAGTTGAGCCGAGGCGTCTGGGGGTTGGAACTGGAGCTGTGGGGGTTGGAGTAGGGTCCGTGGGGGAGGTGGGCAGTGGGTTGGAGCCCGAGCCCTATGTGCCATGCTGGAAGCTGGAGCACAAGCCCCATGTGCAGCTGTAGTGCGCTAGGGGCTGGGAACCCCATGCGTGGGTTGGGGCTGAGCTGGAGCCTGCGGGGGGTGGTGCTGATCCTGGAGGTTGAGGGGAAAGGAGACTAAAACCCTTCTCCCCTGCCTTCCCAGTGTGGGGCTGCTGTCAGCTTGACAGCAGTGCTGCTCTGGGAAGTGGGTTTTATCCTACCTGGCTGTCCGCAGGGGTAGGCAGCTAGACAAGCTAAAAGCCTTCCCACTACCTTCCAAGAGAGGTGCCTAGCACTGCTGTGGAAAGAAGGGGGAAGGGGCTCTTAGCCTGCCTAGCTGCCTGCAGCTGTGGGAAGCTAGGCAGGCTGACAGCCATGTGTCTTCAAGTTGTGTGAAACTCATGTGAAAGCAAGTTTTGCACAACCTGAAGATGCATAAAGTGAGGGTTTACTGTATTTCTGCTGTCTGATAGCAGCTTCATGAGCCTCCCAAGACATGTTAAATTATAAGAGTAAGCTAAACTGCTATAAACCAGACTTAAACAAGGGTAAGAGTGTCCACACAATCTTCTCCAGTTCAGCTAAATGTGTTCAACAGAACCCCTTTTATATACATTTGCTCCACTTTGTATTTTAGGTGGGTTTGAAGAAGCAACTTGTGCTGATTTTGGTGTGTTGTGGCTACTTATTTCTGTGTCCTTCCCAGGGCAGATCTAAAACTTCATCCAGCTTGATAGGTAGCCTCCTGGAGACAGCCACTGCTGTAAAAGACCTGCTAGACCGTGGCGCTTCTGCTATTTTGTTGTTTAGGGAGAAAAGTCTCTCCCTTCAGTGGAGTAACAGCACCAAACTTTGAGAACTTCAAGAGGGGAGAACTTTGCTGAGATTGCACCCCTGTGAGTTTTCCTATAGTAGAGGGAAATGGGTTTGCCTGTCAGTCGGTTGTACTGTGACATCTCGATTTGCCCATCATTCAGATGCACTGACATTCTTGGTTTGCCCATCATTTAGATGTACTGTGGCAAAGTTCAGCCATGGGCTACTAGGAACCAAGAAGGGGCATAAAGTAGTTATGGACATAGATATATGTATGTTATTGTTTTGATCCTCTGTAGACAATACATGCTACAAAATACTCATACAATATGCACATCCATATAGGTATTGAATGCTAATTTGGTTACCTGGGGTGGTCCTTATTTTATTCCTCTGTATGAAAGTGAGGAAATGGATGCCTATTTTATGTTTTTCTCTTTACTCCTGATTCATCAGATTCAAGTAATTGAAAATGATAAGGCTTCCAGAGGAGGTCAGATCTATACCACAAATATCAGAGGCCAAGTCCCTCCTCTTGTCACCACGGATTGTGTAATCCAAGATCAAGGTAACTATGTGTGTGATCACTTCGAGTTCTTTACTAGGTGAAATGAAGTTAAAAATAAGTATCAACTGAAATTTTCAAATCTGGTTTCTTGAAGTTATGCCCCGAGTCCATATTTAGGCATCTAACAAGAGGTGATGGCAAAAGAGGTTTCAAAAACTCCACAAGCTCCTCCATCTCTCATTGATTTCAATGAAATATATGGTGGCTCAGCACTTCTGAAAAGATATATGCTGATTTCAAACTTGTGCCATAAATAACAGGCAAAACCCATTCAGTGTATCCTTAATGCTTCTGTTCTTTTCTATTGTTTTGTCATAAAACTTTTGCTAATGGTTCTTTTTGACCACACTATTTTAGATAGCCAAGTTTTACATGAACAGGCTGGAAGAGAAATTACAGTACTAAATGTTAATTGTTCAAAGCAGTGCCGTCACCATTACTGTATTTCCATGGCAGTGTTGCTAAGAACAAAATAGACAGAGAGCTGGAAAAAGACGTGCTTGTAGTGCAGAAGTATTCTGTGTACCAGAGTTGACTCAGGCACTTGAAACCTCAACCCTGCATACACCATAAACACATGCCTACTTTTACATTACTGAATGCTCTCATTGGCTTAGTTGACATTTGACTTTACTGAGGAGATTCTTGTACGTAGGTGTTTGCAGGTCTGCGGCCTTACTGTACTGTTTGAGGGCTGTCAGTCCAAAAGAAGCTAAGTGACTGACAGCTCCTCCAGTGTGGGCAGTGAGAATTTTGACATGTTCCCCTCCTCTGAGGATCTGGCCTTAGTACTGCCAGCTCTTTCGTAACGAAACACCGGAGCATCTAGCGTGGACAGGTAAACAAGCAGAATCTTTAACACAACAAGCAGTCACCTGAACGCAACCCTTTTCCTTAGTAGCATAATCAAAAACTACCCGAGAAGAACAGCAGCTCTGAGCCCTATTGTCTGCATGTGTCATAGTTCAGAATTACTTAACTTCATGGCCAGAGTCGCACACTTGAGGAGTAACTCACCTGGCTTTCCATGTGCTGCAGGACATTGTGTAGGAATATAGGCTGTACCATGCCCTAGAACTGCTGGGATCTATAATAAGCCTCAATTCTGAAATATGGGTGATGTTTAAGTCAAGCTTCTCATTTGAAATAAACTATCGGACTGGTTTAATTGTAGAAAATAGCGGGACTAGCCATAAGGATTTCTTTCCAAATTCATTAAGGAATCCTTTTCACCTTCCCCTGAATGCACACCACCATTCAAGAAAAATTTGGCCTTTTGGATGTGCAGAGGAAGGTAACAATGAAAGGAAACATGAAGCTTCACTGCTTAGTCCGTGGTGGAAGATAAGATTAAAAACACTGACTGTTGCTAAGTTTAACTTGTAGTTTACTGGCCAATTCTAGTCCCAAGGCTCAGACTGTATAGTCAGAGTACAAGCTTAGTTGCTGGGTTCAGTTTGTGTAGTTCCATCCATTTCCTTGTGGACAATCTGCAGGTCCCTCAAGTAGAGTGCTTGCTGATCTCAACTTCCACATGCATTTTGTGGTGGTAAAATTTGTGTATGGTATGACTCATGGCTTACCAATGTATGATTCTCTCTCATGGAAATTAAATGTATAGTACTATTAGCATAAATTCATTGACCTGTGTTTGGATGAAGTCTGCTTGGGTTAACCGTATAAGTACATATTCTATTTTTGGGGAGGGGAGGAGAGAAGAAACTCTTTTAAATAAAGAAGTCTCTTCTAAATAACCAGGAAGCAGAGTTCAGGCTGAACTTTTAAAAGGACTCAGATGCCCAGCTCCATGGGGTTCCTTTTAACATCTCAGCCACAATTGCCACACTGAATGTTTTGACTGGAGCATCAATAGCATACGCATGTCAGGAATAGTTGTTAATAATACTGCAACATATGTTGTGTGAAAGACACTGCCAAATACTGAAGGAGAAGAAGATTCCTGCCCCAGGGAACATGACACAGCTTTAGTATGCTGAAGTAGTGATGAGAGTGTATCAAGAAGAGGTAGTGGCCCCATGAAAGGAAAGTGTTCAGAAGCTCACATGGGAAGAGGAAGAAGCTTTGGCTAATATATTTATTTTATGTTCATTGTTTATGTTTGAATTATCACTTTGCATTGCTGATTTGGGTTTGCTGGGGTTTTTTCTCTTCCAGCCCCAATGTGTATGAGAATCCATGACTTTTTTTAAATACCTATTTTTATTTTAAATTAGGTACTGGCTTATTTTTAATTAGCCTATTTAAATTTAAGTATGAAATTGAAGCCTCTACTAAGGTCAAATTTTTAAGAATCTGTTTAAATCATTTAAATTTAAATTAAAATAATCCAGTCAAAATATGTGCCAAGTTTTAAAGAAAATCAAACCACTGGTGAAGTCGCTGCTTGGAGCACCTGGAACCAGAGTCTGTGGAAGTGGTAAACCCACAGTAGCCTCTTTTTGTAGGTGCAAGGAGGCAGCATTTTGTTGATTTCAATTTATTCAACTAGTTCAGTTCAGTTTTCAGTTTATTTGAAGTTAAATCAGTTCGAAGTTGGAAACAACCAGGAAAACTTGTTTTCCTCTTCTAATCTATGACTAAAAGATAGGTGTGAGTGGGTGAGATCTATTAGTTCTAAAATCTTGAGAGACATGGTGATTAGGAACAGTTCCACTCACTACCAACACTTTCTTGTCTAATAAATCATTTTAAAATGCAAATAATGAAAATGATAAACTTTTTTTCATATGTACCCAGCACATTAAACTTTGATTAATAAAAATGCTATTTTGACATTAATAGCAAGTACAATATTAATATCTACTATTTCTTTAATTTCTTTAATAAAAGAGTAATGGATATGCTGTATCCTCCTGATTAGCAAAAAGAAGCATCAAAATTAACATAAGGGCTGCGTTCAGCTGAAAATCAAATTTTCTGATTGTTACCAAGCAATGAAAATCAAATTTTCTTTAAGAAAATAATAACTGAAAAGTATAAATGAAGAACACAGTTAAAATTCATAGACTCATAGGACTGGAAGGGACCTCAAGAGGTCATCCAGTCCAGTTCCCTGCACTCATGAATTCACTCAGTTGATTGTTTAAATCAGGGTTTCCTGCTTGCTAATTTGACATGGGTGATTTAAACTGCACTGATTAAAATCAATCCACCCTACCTAACCCTGTCTCATGTTATGTTCTTTTAGGTAATGCCAGCCCACGGTATATCCGATGTACTGCATACTGCTTCCCATCCTCTTCAGACATGGCCAAACAAGCTCAGATTCCACTGGCTGCTATTATCAAGCCTTTTGCTGTTATTCCTCCAAATGAGGTAAGGGATCAAAAAATACCCATCCAACGTATCTGCTTCATGGTTTCTCATATTATGAATTTATGTGGCAGACTAAAAAGTTACAGGTGAGCAGCTACCTCCGCTGTGTCCTTAGCTTCTGCTCACTTGGCCATTGTTGCTACCATCATTGGAAATCCATGTGCATGTAGACCAAGGGTGAGCAATCAGTGGCCCATAGGTGAGACGTGGTTCATCAGGCTTAGCCCCGAGCAGGCCTCCATATGTTTTATTTGCCTGTGTGTTTGCAAGTGTGGTTGTTCTCAGTGCTGTTGGCTGCCGGGATCATCATTCCCAGCCAACAGGAGCTGTAGGAAGCAGCACAGACCGGAACTCTGCTTCCCGTAGCTCCGGTTGGCTGGGAATGGTGAACTGCAGCCAATGGAACCAGCCATACCTGCAGACATACAGGTAAATAAAGCATCTGGCGGCCTGTTGGGTCTTACTTGAACAGTTCCAGTAGAGTGGAGCAGAAAGGATTCTCATTATGGTAGTTTTACATACCCACAGAAATAACTACATTAAAATAAGATTATTAAGGTTATGAAGATAAATGCTCCCAAATTCAGAGATGCCAGAATTAAAGTGGTCTTTGCATCTTTATTTGTCCCTGTCATACTTATTCATTGTGAGACACACTCTGATGACATGATTACATAGTATTTGATTGATACTGACTCTTCAGTGCTTGACTTTACAACCTTAATGCTCTTTTGATTAAGTTTTCTGTGCTTTATTTCCTAAGTTTTTGAAAAAGCGAAGTACAAACAATGAAATTCCATCAGGTGGTATAGGTCATCAACAGGATTAAAAACCTTTAGGTCTGCCACTTGTGCTAGTGCAGTAAATGATAGCAGCATTAGGAGGATGCTGTTTATGTGGACGGGCAGAGAGATAAGTTGGACAGTTTGCCACTAGGCTTCCCAATTGCTTGCTCTTATCAAAGGAATGGTGAGACTCAGAAATGTTGAGTTCTATTCCAGGCGCTGGGTAGGCATTTGCTCTAATGGCACAGGTTCTTCTGCCTGTTCCCGCCAACCTGGCCATGTTCTAGTGAGGTCCCGTTCTCACTCCTGGCACCACGTTCCACTCTCTTTTCCTATCAAATTCACATCTCAGCTTGTCCAAGTTCCTCTCTTCAGCTTCTCATTGGAGCTGTCTCTCTGTCCAGGGTGGTCAAACGTTGGAATAAATTGCCTAGGGAGGTTGTGGAATCTCCATCTCTGGAGCTATTTAAGAAAAGGTTAGATAAAAGTCTGTCAGGGATGGTCTAGATAGTACTTGCTCCTGCCATGAGGGCAGGGAGCAGGACTCAATGACCTCTCAAGGTCCCTTCCAGTCCTAGCATTCTATGATTCTGATTCTCCCCAACCTTAAGTTACTGCAACTCCCACTGCCTGTCAGTGCTGATCTCACTCCTTAGTTTTCTGTTCCCTGTGGCTTCTTGTCCACAGCTCTTTGACCATCCAGTTCTATCCCCCCCATCCAGTTCCTCAGCAGACCTGTTGCTCTGACTCCTTAGTTCTTTTCCTCATTCTTGGAAACAGCTGAAATGTTCTGGCTGAAATTTTCCAGAAAGATTCAGCATGAGGTAGACACCCAGCATGAAAAATTCCAGCCTGACCAATTAAAGTTTGACAAGATATAAGCCACTGAAAACAGTGTCTTCTAGTGCAGGGGTGAGCAGTGTGTGGTGGGAGGGGGGCAGGGGAGCATGAAATGTCGAAAGGGGTGTGTGGTTTGATTGGCTGCTAGATCTCAGGCTCACCCATCTTATTAAAAACGTTGAAATATGTTACTGTTTTTATGTACGTGTAGTCACGTTTATATACTGATAAAGTTTTCTTATTCTACGTACTTATTTTCTTACATATGCCAGAAGGGCTTTTCTCCATATGAACATAACCAAAATTTCCATCAGTTTGGATTACATTAGATGGGTTGGGGGGGCCCTGCTAATCGCAGAGATGAAAAGTGGGGCCCAAAGTAAAAGACTTGCTCCCCACTTTTCTTGGGTGATGCCGAGCTCCCATCCTGTAATTGCTTAACTGCTCTGCTGGTGTTGCTGCTAAAATATGTAGCTCTGTTTGTAAGTCAAGATCACAGTTAAGATTCTAGATTCTTTCATGTGGAGAAAAACCTTACAAAAATCAATATAAATTTTTGTTTGAGTTGCTGCTTTCTGGTAATGAAGCCATATAGTTCCTTTACAAGGACTCCTCTCTCACTTTTGAATTGTGCCTTTAAATCTTTTTGCTCCTTTTTAGCCTTTTTACTTCACTATAAACAGTTAAAATGTTTGTGAGAGTATGTACGCATATGCTAATATGTTAGTCTCTCATCCAGTACTTTTTGGCTAGAACTAATAAAGCCAGGCAAGGCCATCCCAACCACTGTGCAGAACACACAGTTGCATCTGGTGCCATAACATTTGGGGCACCAAATTTCATGGTTTCCTAGGCAGTTGCGTGCTGCAGTGTGTAATGTTACAGGCTCAGGTGGTTGGCCCCATCCCCTGGCTGGCCCCCCATGCAGGCTGTGCCTAGCAGGGCTGTCCCAAAGTGGGGGGCACAGGGTATGGTACAACCCTCTTAAACCACCGTTGCCTCTCCCCACCTCTACTTTGCCTGCATTCCACCCCAACTCCACCCCTTCCCGTAAGCTCCTAAGCCCCTGCTCTGCCCTGACTCAGCAGAGTGGTGCAGCCTGGGGGTCTGGGACTGGCAGCGGGGATCAGGCCCATCCGACCACTGACCGATTGCGGGAGGCTGTGGAAAGCAGATCAACTCTCTCCCAGACCAATGTGCCCATGTCTTTGGAATATGGAGTATTTCACAGCTGAGCAGCATCAAGAGGATGAGGTGGAAAGTGAGACTCTCTCCCAGTAAGCTGCTGCTCGCTTTGACATGTGATGGTTTTTTGATAAGGAATTTTGTTTCGTTGGTTGTAGTTTCTCATTTGATTAACTGAAATGTCTCCTCTCTTGTGCAGTGTCTAAAACGCACAATGCAAGTAACCAACAAGTTTAATACTGTGGGATTTTTTAAGAAGCTCCATGTGTATTACTAGGACTCTGAGAACCATGGCTACAGAGTGACCATAAGCTGTTTCTGCAGGCTATCTCAGCCCACTAATTGTGTGTATGAGAGGGGGTGCGGGGGGCAAGAAGGCAGCTGCGTTGGGGGCCAGCAATTCATAAGGGCCCAGGGTTCCCAGCCGCTGGAACCACAGAAGAAGCAGTAGCCAGAGCCCTAGGCCCTTTAAATAAAACGCAGCCTAAACATGCTCTCCAGGCAGTGCTGAGGCCTGACTGCTTCCAGTCCTGCCCCTGCTGCCCAAGGCCCCCCCTTCTGGGAGCACAGAGCCACCCCACCGTTATCCAGAGGGCCAGCGAGCCTGTTGGCTCCCTTGAGAATCACTTATGTGACTTGGATCAGCTAAAGGATCTATAGTTCAAGTGTCAGATGAACTATAAAATTGATTTTGTTCACTAGGTCAATGGTGCAGTTGACATTTGGTTTCCTTTTAATACTGGTGATATAGAAAGATAGATTTGCATTATAATGACAAGAACTTTGAAAAGCAACATCCCCTGCATTGAGTCCAGCGTGATCAATATGTACTGTATATACCAAGCGTCACTGACATTAATAAAATAACACTTTAAAAGCTATGAACAAGGATTGGGTTCCCTCACTTGCTTAATAGACCTCTGGTTACAGCTGTGAAAGTAAATATATAAATTGTGATTTATTAGCATTTGTGGTTCTTTGAGAACCATTTATACTTCAGGATGAATTCAGAATGGGATATACTATTTGCCTGTTACACGGTTCTTTCTCAGTGGTCTCTGTTAACAAAGGAATTTTGAGATTTTTTTTTTATCTATACAATTAGGAATAAAACCTTGGCTATGTCTACACTAGCCAAAAACTTCGAAATGGCCATGCAAATGTCCATTTTGAAGTTTACTAATGAAGTGCTGAAATACATATTCAGTGCCTCATTAGCATGCGGGCGGCTGCGGCACTTCAAAATTGACGCAGCTCGCCGCCGCATGGCTTGTCCAGACGGGGCTTCTTTTCGAAAGGACCCCGCCTACTTCGAAGTCCCTTTATTCCTATGAGCAGATGGGTCCATCAGGTCTTTGCTTCCCTCATCACCATTGCCTCAGATCCCCACTTTCTCCTCCGTCACTGATCTCCACTTCTTTTTGACAAACAAAATGCCTCAAGTTTAGGTCTCTCTTTACTTGGCCAGTGGTCCAGGAGATGTAGAGGAGAGGTCACAGGTAGGCTATGAAGTAGAAGCCATGGGTTCCAGCACCTCAGTGACTGCTTTCTCTGAAATGCTTCCTGTTCTACATGCAGGTCCAGCTTAACAGAAGGAACTTCAGGGTCTCAGTGGATGATTAAGAGGATATAAGGTACTAGGTACTGAAGGGTATTTTGGGGAAGGGAAAGCATATATAGAGGGTTTTGTGGTACTCATTAATAAAAACAGAATCTGATTGCTGGCTTGTAAAATAAATATGGTACTCAGGGTTATTTATACGAGGAGATGAGGAGCATTTAAGTTGGATAGAGCCATCTGTTAAAGGCGTCTGTAATACAATGGTGACTGAGTATCCGGCAAAGGGTTGGGTACAAATTACAACTGAACTATTGTAGGGACAGGCTAAGCACAGAGAGAAGTTCTGTAGAATCATCAAGGAGACAGACTAAGGAGTTAAATAAAAACAGGCATTAGTCAAGGATAAAAAAATCTAAATGTCTGTATCCAATGTAAGAAGTTTAAATGCACAATTGAACAAACTAGCATGTCTTGCAGTGGACAAGGACCTTGATAGCACAGGCATTGCAGAATCTCAGTGGAATGATAAAAGCCAGTTAGACACTGCAATACCTGGTTATAAACTACATAGGGAAAACAGACCAGGCCAAAGAGGTAGGGGGATAGAGCTGTATCTATATCAGGGGCCACAAATCACAGCCACAGCAATTCCATGATCTGGCCAGTACCAATCCCAGCGTGTGAACCCCTGAAGTCCAGGGAAGTGTGTCTGTACCCTTCCCCCAAGCCCAACCCTTGCTCTGTCCGTGCCCCTCCCCTCCATTGCACCTCTTTCCTCAAGCCCCTTCTCCCCAAGGGATGCAGCTTTGGGGATTACCAGGTGCCTGGAGCAGAGCAGCTGCAGGGCTTGGCCTCCCCGCCTTAGTGGCTGAAGCCATGGGAAGGGAAGTGATGCAGCGGCCTCTGTGCTGCCCCATCCTCGTCTCCCAGGCCAGCCCAGTCAGTCTGCTTCATTGCTCTGCTCACACCTGCCCCAGGCAATAGGCTCCTTCAGCAGCAGCACAGAGCTCAGAGCCAGCAGCTGCTCTAGACGGGTTGTGCTACTGGCAGTGGTGGCAGCAGCTTCTGGGGAGTTTTAAGTTACATTTGGGATGGCAGGTCAGGCTGCGGGGAGTGCACAGGGCATCAGGTTGGGCTGGAGGGTGGGTGTACAGGGCAGCAGATCAGGCTCAGGGGGTGGGAGTGTACAGAGTGGCAGGAAGGGCTGGAGCACAGACACCCTGGCCTCCCTCCGAGCCCTGCCATACAGGGCTGCCCATTAGCTCATTAGGAGGATATGAGGACTGGCACTGGCCGTAAGGTAAATTGAGTTTGAGACCCCTGATCTAAAAGATTCCACAGAGCCTAGTGAGAGAGCAGTTCTGAGTAGAAATGAGCACATAACTAAATCTATGTACATTCAAATCCCAAATTCTAAACTTACAAATATTAATAGGGCCATACTACCAGCTTCAAAAAAAAATGGTGTGGGGGAAGCAAAATCTAACACACTTGTGATAATGGAAACTTCAGCTCTCCACATATAAACTACTACACAGTTTAGAGAAATAATTTTTCAGCTTTTCAGTGATGATTGAGCCAAACAGAAATCCTTCAAAATGTGGAAATCTGATCCCAGTGAAGCCAATAAATAAGAGTATAGGTTATAGCAGACAATAAGTAATAAAGAAATTAGAAGGGCCAAAGTGGATTTCTGAGAACAAGTGGGTAACCATGTGAAATACGAGAAGTTCTTTAAGCACATCAGAAGCAGGAAGCCTGCTGAAAAATTGGTGGATCTGCTGGATATGGGCTGTCCCAATTTCTATTCTCTCCCTCACCCCCCTCAGGTAGGCAGGTGGGAGTATATCCTAGTCGTTACAGCAGGCAGATGAGAGCCAGGACTCCTGGATTCTCTCAGCATTTTAAAGGAATAATTAAGGGAAATAAGAACATCGGTTGCAATGCCTCAGTCTTCGCTGCTAAGGATTAGGATAATACAGGTTGAACCTCTCTAATTCGAAACTCTCTCATCTGGCAAATTCCATAATCCAACATGATTTTAGTTAGCCGGATGACCACTTATCATGGCTGTGGCCAAGTTTCCCATGGTCCCATAAAGTTTGTTTCTGACTCTGCCTTCTGTGCTGTTATGTAGCTGTAACTTACATCTAAATGTCTTCTAAGAGCCCAGTAAGCAGTGACAGTATAGGTAATGTGGAGTAATTGGATAATTTAAAATGTAATAGATCACCAAGCCCAAGGGTTGCGAAGGTGCTCAAATGTGAACTAGGTGATCTGCTAACAGAAAATGTTAAATCCTCACTGAACGCTACCACTGATCCAGCAGATTGGAAGTCAGGAAATGTACATATAGGTAAAAGAGGTTCTAGACATGATCTGGGAATTGCAGATCAATAGGTCTTAATTCAGTATCTGGAAATTGATTGAAGGGATAATTAAAAACAGAATAACAGTTGGACTTCTTTCTCTCCTTGCCAGAAGGCTAGCTACTGTGGACATTACAGTATCTTATCTCGGGGAACTCCTTATTTATTATTTCTCAGACAAAACAGGTCTTTATCTTCAATATCCTCATTTGTATGATCTATGAAAAGTATTTGTGATGGTTCTTTTGAGTTTATTTGACTGGACTTATTTTTAGCTGGCACTGCTTTAGCAACAGATTTTAAAAATAAACGTAACTCCCTCAGTTATCATCCTAGACCAGGCCCTAAGTGAGTTTGTTTTGGAGATGTATGAATGTTTCCAAAGCCTGGATAAACCTTGTGATCTTTGTTTAATATTTAATGCCTCTTGCTATTAATATTATTTCAGTTAGACATATATTTTATATTTAAAAGGCAAATATTTGACAGTTATGAAAAATCATGAAGTTTTCAGTGTTTATAAGTATAGGTGTGGTTCAGCCTGTTTAAAGTTATTCTCTAATAACTCATGTGTTGTGCCCTGTTTCACGATACTTCCTAACTTTAGTATGACTTTATTAACAGAAATATTTGCTAGTTTTTAATTTTCTTCCTTTGAAAACAATAAATCCTCATGGTATTTAACAAGCTTACTACACCATTGCCATACTGATCTATAGTACATTAAGCAGATACTTGAACTCAGACCAGTAATATTGCAGTGGCATTGTCTGAGGAAAATCTTGAAATCAGGAATGATCTCCCATAAATGAAGAAACAGTTTCTGAGCTGGAAGAGGGTCTGGTTTTTCAATTAGAGAAATTTGGAGGAAGTTACTGGCCTCGATCTAGTTGGTCTGGAAGAAAAAGTCACGTTTGTGGAGATAAAAAGGATTAATAAATCAACTTGGAACCACACCATCCCCAGTAGCTTTACTTAGAAAGGTCATGTGTCAATGCTATTAAGCTAGAACAGTGGTTCTCAAAGTCTGTGTCCACAGACCACTACTAGTTCATGACCATCTTTCAATTGGCTGTGGGTTTGGAGCTTCCCCCCACTGTAACAGGGAGCCTGCCCTGGCTCCCAGCCCCATATGTTCCAGCTGCATATGTATATTTGTATTGTCCAGTAGATTAATATGAATAATTTTGTATTCAAGGTATTTAGAGATAAGCAAATGCATTTGGTCATCGTGGGTGGTTGGCTGGTTGTCTGCAGAAAGGTTTGCATTGAGTGGGGTGGGCCCTGGCCAAACAGTTGGCAAATCATGGTGGTAAGTGTCAAGTAAGGTGAGTAATAGTAACAGGCTATAAAGTAAGGCAAGAAGTATGTCATAAATGTCATCATTGTGTCAAGAGCAAATGTGTCATTCCTATAGCTTATTTTAAACTGCAAAGTAAACCTACAGTTTGATCATTAATTTCCCCCGATTGTCTCCCCTCTCTGGCATTCTTTCTGTTCTAAGTGGGCCTGTTTCTCTCATTGGCTTCATACAGTAATGTCTAGCTCTTTTATGTAATACTTTTCATCCATGGGTTTCAGTTTGACTGGTAAACTTCAAGTTTAAGCCAGCTTATGCTTTTTTGTTCATGTTGCGTAAACACTGTTGCTACGGTACAGTGCCTGTTCCCCTCCTATTTTTTCTAGGCCTTTGCAAAGAGCATGGAAAGCAGCCCATCTCCAGGGGTACTTTTGTTCAGCCACAGCAGCATCATTTTTAATTTTAGAAATTCCATATGCATAGTGTCATATCAGTTGCCTTTGGAGAAGCTAGCCAGCTTGTCACAGACCACTGCCAGGTTAGCTTGTCACAGGTCATTGTGTATTTTCATTGACTGCTCATTCCCACCTTTCTGCCTGGAAACTGAGGAGAATTCCCCCTTGTCCCTCAAAAAAAAATCACATCTCTTTCAATGCAGTCTCTGGCTTATCTTAGACAAGGTGGTAGATTTAATGCAAGCGTTTTGCTGTGCTCTGGAACGTAGAAGAACTGGAGTTCTGAGAGTCAAATATTCTATTGTTTTTCCAGCTAATGAAGTCTGAATAACTGTGCCCAAAAGGGACAGGATCTCTTATTGGTAGTGTTCCTCTAAACAGATATGATGCATGCAGAAAATTACAGTTCAGAGATTTATTAACACTATACACAATGCCAAAATCATAAACCATGAGACTGATGGAACAGACAGAATTCACATGACTAAACTGACCATGCTGTGAAGCTTTGTCGTAGCAGACAATAATAAGCTTAAGAAATCTTCCAAAGGACTGAAAGGAAAGTTGCCTATCTGGCTCTCTATCTGTTTATTTTAAAAGGTCATGCCCTGGGTCAGACCGGTTTATGTGACGGTGACTAGTGACTGCAGAAAGTGCTTGGGACATCACATCAAGAAGCTTTCCTCCAACATCACTGTTATTGAGAGTCTAATGCTAAAGCTTATATGTAGTCTCAGTTATTAACAGACTGTGACCTTTTCCTATATGCAGGAAATTAATCTGCAGTAGAGTTTAATTAACTCTTGGTTCAAGATCTCATTGCATAACTTGAATTCAAATGAAGGTATTGGTGATGCAGAAGCTTTCCTTCCCCCAGTCTCTTGACTAAAGATTACTTCTCTTACACTCTTCAGATTCCAGAATAAAGGCAACAGCAATGGAACCAGGACCATGTAACCTATGAGGGTGTCTGTTCATCTCCATTTTCCCTAGTCATAATCAATATCTGAGACTCTTGTTAAATTGTGAACGTTTCTAATGTTCCATTCTCGTCTTCTGATGGATAGCTGAAATCTCAAGCTGTTAGTGATGGCGTAGCTTCTTTAAGGGTATGTCTACACTACCAGAAAAATTGACCCGGTCACGGTGGAATAGAACCCATGAATCCTGGCTCCCAGCCTCCCTCGACCTGGTCAGGTTCGATCTTCCAGAGTTTGATTTTGCACGCCTAGTAGAGAAGCGCAAAATCAACTGCGGTTGGCAGTTGACCCCAATACACCTCAGTATTGCTAGGAGTAAGGGAGGTTGATGGGAAAGTTTCTTCCATTGACCTCCCTGTGTGTGGATGGCCATATAAGTAAATTGCAGATAATTTGATTCTAGATATGCAATTCTAGATGCGGCAATTGTGTATCTGCAGTCGACTTAACTCACTAATGTAGACCAAGCCTAAGTGAGATTAAAATCTAAGTCTTCCCTGACCTCAGGGACTGGTATATCAAGATCATTATTGTGGAGCTTCTTGTTAGCACTGAAGATGAGGGTAATCGAGTGTACTTGAATTTTGAAGAAAACCTTTGACAAGGATGCTCACCAAAGGTTCTTAAGGAAACTATGTGGTCATGGGGTAAGTGTGAAGACGTTCTCCTCGCTGATCAGTGACGGGTTACAATGGTCAGAAATGAAAGGATAGGAGGAAATGCTAAGTCTTCCAAGAATTTGTGCTGTTCAGTGTATTCATTAATGATCTGGAAGAGTGGCAAAATTTGCAGATAGTAGAACATTTTAAGTAATTGACTCTAAAACTCTAAATGGAATCTCAGAAAAATTGAGCAATTTTGAAGCAAAACGGTAGATGAAATTCAATGTTGATAAATGCAAAAGCAATGCACATTGGAGGGAAAAGATCCCAATAGCATGCCTATAATAATGGGGTTCTAAGTTAGCCAAATACCACTCAAGAAATATCTTGCACCCATTATGGATGGTTGTCTGAAAACTTCTGCTCATCTTCAGTGTAGCAGCAATCAAAAAGCCAAACAAAATGTTAGGTTACTTTTCTGAAAAGGATGAAGGAATAAATGGAAAATATAATGCCACTGTCTAAATCCATCTACACTAATGTTTGGAATATTGGGTGCAGTTCTGACTGCCCCATCTACAAAAGGAGGTAGTAAAACTGGAAAAGAGAACAGCAAAAAAGACGATCAAGCATTTGAAAGAGCATCCAAATGAGAGACTAAAAGTCTTAGGGCTCGTTAGCTTAGAAAAGTGATGATTGAAAGGGAAGTGTGGTATAAGAGAGGCCTATAAAATCATGGATGGTGTGGAAAACATGACTAGAGAAATTGAATTTACTCTTTCTCACTATCCAAAAACCAGGAGCTGAAATTCACAGGCAACAGATTTAATACAAACAAAAGGTGCTTTTTCATTTAATGTACAATTAACCAATACCATCCCTTACAAGAAATGTTGTGAGGGCCAAAAGTTTAGCCAGGTTCCAAAAAAATTGGGTAAGTTCATAGAGAATATGTCCATCAATGGCTATTAGTCAAAATGGTTAGGGAAGCAGCCCCATGCCTTGGGCAAGCCTAAATCTGTGACTGCTGGATGCAAGAAGGGGAGGGCATGAGTGGATCTTTCCAAAATTGTCCTGCTCAATATTTTCATCCTGAAGCTTTAGTACTGGCCATTGTTGGAGACAGGACACTAGGCAGGATGGACCATTGGTCTAACGCAATATGGCAGTTGTTTTGAGTGTTACTATTTATACACCTCATCTTCACAACAAATCTTGCTCCTGAGCAGAAGCCTGGAATAGAGTAGTGCTGGTCTTAGGGGGTTCGTTAACATGGCATGCCCTCTCCTCAGTCCCAGTTTGGGCATCACAAAAGGAACGGTGAGAATTATGGTCCTCACTCACTAAAATTATGTTAACTTCATTCATCTACTGGTTTGAGGACCGATGAGGGTGCAGAAGAGAACTCCCCGTTGAAGAAATTGGTATCTTTAAGACTATTTCGGATTGCTGTTTTTTTTGTTGTTGAAGTATAAAACAGGTGTTAGTATCCTTCCTAAGCTAAGGAGAGATGCATTGACTCAAACAGGTGAACAGTGGAATCGCCTATGCTAATCATAAGTTTTTCATGAAGTAAAATACCAAGTTTGTTTCCTGACAGACTATAAGGTCCTGTCTATAAATCAGAATGTTTTTCCTGTCATGATAAATCTAAGCAAACGGAACTGTTCAAAAGAGAGAATAGGAAATTGTGATATTAATAGTTACTAAGTAGCAATGGGTTGATATTTACATACTGTTTGGGTTACTGAGATTAAAATTGTTCAGTGTTTTTAAAGAGATAACCTGTAACTTAAGTAGAACAACCTTTGTCCCTGTGCACGTGAATGTTTCTGTGCAGACATCACCATTGGGAAAAGGGATAAGAGTCTCCTTCTTCACTTGCCAAAGTTGATCATAGCAACAGCAATAAATTAAACACTGTATCGTTGTGCAAACACTGACATTAAGCCTTAAGGGACATGATTCAGTTTCTAAGGTAACATTATACGTTATGAGCAGAGTGTGTGACACACCAGTTTTACTAGGCTCAAGAGGGACAGTTTCTAGCATTTGTTTTTAAAACTGAAACAATATTTGACCTATGTGCTTTTTTTTTTCTTTTTATTTATTACTCCACACTTCTTGCATCTTTTATCTGCTGATTTCATTATTTTTAAATCAGGGATGGGTGCTGCCACAAAAAATCCTAGATACCAGCAAAAGAAGGAAGAACTTATCCCTAACATCTATAGCATCCCCTTAACCAACTGGCTACTGCATCATGAGATCCAAGTTAATTTTTCATCCTTTCTGGAAAGACATTAAGAGCAGGGCTGATGGCCGCTGAGAGTCCAGGACATAGTGTGTGTGGGGCGGGGGAAGGTGGGGGTTGGACAAGAATGAAAGGAGATTGGCCAAGGGACTTCTCTCTTAGCACTGCTGGTACTGTGGCACTGGGCCCCCCTGCCTTAGCCAAGTGGAGCAGTGCTACCAGCACCTCCAAGGAGCCCAGGAACTCCATCCACTGCTGAAATAGCAGCGGTGGCTAGAGCTTCAGGCCCCCTTGAAAGTCTGGGCCCCAGGGCAACTGCCCCCACTTCACACCCCATTGGGAAGGCATGGGCATTAATGGCTGTTATGTACAGCCCTCTCCTTATGTGGCATCCAGTCCAGGTGAATTGGCACTTAGATTTACTTGCAAGCTTAAATTTGTGTTCTTCCAAACTAGAGGAGAACATTCCACAAGCAGTATGTGGAGTGTTGCTTGATTGCTATCTTAGAGTTAGTCCGCAGCCCATTTGAAATGGTAACAGCTGTATTTAACTGTCTTTGACCTTCATAACAGAATTAATCTGTTGTTTTCTGTTTGCACATGGGTTGAACCTGTGTTTCCAATTGCATGTGTTCCATTTTTCCTAGTTTACCAAGGACATGATAAATCTGTCTGAGGCAAACTGACACAGATATTTGCATAAAGCAGACCAACAATAGTTCAGCTTTGATTGTGAGGAGCCACTAGTGGTATTCATTGGCGCTTAAACTCTGAACCATTCTTTTGTCTTAGAAGTTCTTAGGGTCCATACGTAATGGTCTGCCTCAAATAAAATCCCATTTTGAAGAGAGAAGCACCTCATCTCGCTGCTTTAAATGACACTAAACCAAATATGTTTGCCAGTTTTGTACTGTGCAAGAATGGCTGTTTTCGGTGTGACAGAAATCAAAATTCTGTCTTGTGCTAAGTCCGATTTCTGTTCTATTGTGAATTTCCTGTAGCCATTGAATCTAGACTACATCCCTGTTACTTACTGCTCATCACTTCTCTATGCAAATGTCCTCAAATCTGCCTCTTTATCTTATTGTTACTTACTGTTCTGTATTATGTTAACTCCTGGGAGCCCCTGTCATGAACAGAACCTTGTCATGTTAGGCTGTGTCCAAAGAACAAAAAGACAATATCTGCTTTGAATTTTGATTGTTGAAAAGTGTTGACATTTTGAAGGGCTTGCCCCCCACAGTTTCTTGATTATCATCTCACATTCCAGTTTCACCCTCTCGCTTATATCACCCGCTAATCCTGACTGCTGACCTTCACTTGAGATGCTGCATGTCACTATATCCAAATAACAACCAGTGCTTCAAAGCTGAGATGTCCTTTGTTATTAACACTTAATTTACCTTGTTTAGCATCCATAGTCATAAGAATGTGTGGTGTCTTCCTTGGTATCAACACTGAGCATTTCAGTTTTGCTCTGTCCAGCTGGAACAATATTGTCTTTCTTTTCGGCTGGAAAAGGTGACTCACTAATAATACAAATAGCATATTAATGTTTCGTAACAATATACTATTTATGGGAAGAAGTTGCTTCACAATACTCTTTTGCACATTTTAACATATGAGCTTGCATCTCCTATTTCTTGGTGTATTATGCATCTGCATGTACGTTTTGGCCAGTTTAAGCCTATGCATGCATGCAGCCCATCAGAAAAGTTGGAGTTATGTCTAGGTAAAAACCTTATGGGCCTGGATCAGGCCCTGATGTGTTGGACTGGCTCAAGCCCTAAATTGCTTTAAATTAAATATCTCTAGGAATGGCGCCAAGAACACTGATAGCTATCAGCGTATAACAAACAACAAGAATGAGACCAAATTGGTTCTGGCTTCAGAAGGAATTTTGTCTGAGAGCTGTAGTAACAGTGCAAAAGGAAATGCTTGTCTTGACACTTTAATGACGATAAAGCCAATGTCAAACCCAAGGATTATTTGTTAACTGGTTAATCTTCCCCAAAAATAAATGGCTGTAGATGGGTTAAATGCTGTTGAGCTATGTACTCTGCTTCAATAACATATATTTAATTGCAGCAACAGGCCACAGAATTGAGTTTTAAAGTTCTGACTAATTATATTAAAATAACGTTTCACTTCTGCTGAACAACGTAAGGATGGTCAGACTGGGTCAGCCCAGTGATCCATGTGGCCAGTATCCGGTCTCTGATAGTGGCCACTGCCATTTGCTTCAGAGATAATGAACAGAACAGGGCAATTCTGGGTTATCTGTTCCTGGTCCTGGAGTCCCACCTTCTGGCAGTCAGAGGTTTAGGAACACCAAGAGCCATGGGGCTGTGTCACTGCTCTTTTTCACTAATAGCCATTTATGGAGCTGACTTCCATGAATTTGCCTCATTCTTCTTTAAACCCTGTTATACTTCTGGCCTTCACAACATCTCATGGGAGTTAGTTCCCTGGGCTAACTGTGCATTGTGTGAAATAATTCTTTAGTCTGTTTTAAGCTGTGCTGTACTACTTAACTGTGGATTTTGATTTTAGAGCACTTTTTTTGTCTTCCATAGTAAACTTTGTTCTCGGGTATGTCCCTTTTTTTTGGAAATGTCAGTTTATACAGTTTGGACCTACCTGGTCTGGAACCCTCGGGATCTGACCAGTCCTGAACAAGGGAGTTTGCTGAACCAAGGGAGGTCAAGTTCAACCCTCTCTCTGCTGATGGACTCTGAGCTCTCTGTGAGTCCATCAGCAGACCAGGCTGGGCTCCCCTCCTTTCTCCGTGCCCCTGGGCCATCTGCATTGCTGGACCCAGATGCAGTCCAGCTCCCCTTCTAGGCACTAGCCTGGCTCAGCTGCTGGCCCTGGTTGCTGGGCTCCCTGCTTCTGCACCACCAGACCTGGCTGGGTTCTGCTAGTAGTCTGGCTCTGACCACCAGACTGTGCATGCCCAGGTGTATTCAGCTACCAGCCTTCCCCCTAGCTGCTGGGATTTGCACCACCTGGTGGGGTTCCACTGGCAGTATCTGAGGTCCTGCTGACCCCGAATGTCCCGGACCAGAGAGGTTCAACCTGTATATTAATTTTAGACTGTTCTGTCTGTAGTTCTGTTAAACTTGGATTATCACTTAAACTGAAGTGACAAAAATACTTGACCTTCAAAAAATGTTGCACATTAGTGTGTTTCCCCAAAACAAACTTCAAGGGCTAGCAGCCTTCTGCTGAGTAAGGAGTCACTTGTTCTGAGATGTTCTCATATGTTAGAAAGAGTTAGGTAACATGTCTGTGTGCCCATGTCCTGGAAAAGTGAATTCCCCAAAAGAAGTTGTTTTCAGAAAGGCATGTCACCCTATGCTTGTCCAGTGAGAGATTTTGCTGGTGAAAAGGCAGCTTGTAATACACGCTATGGATTGATACATAGAAAATAAATCTAGGAGTATTGAGTAATTTGTTATTGGCACACTTGCAAGAAGGATTTTGAGAAATAATGGCAATTCTTGTTGACGTACATTGCCAAAGATTTTGTGTTCCTGTCAGATGCAGTCAGGCTTTCAAAGTGAGGTATAAGCACTTGCCTGTGCTTGGTAACTCATACCTAGTAACAGTCTGTGTGCATGGATGTTAGATGTACTCAAGTGTATGTATGGAACTGAACCCATATTGAAAGTCTGGCTCCTAATGCTAATTTTTCACTATAGTTAGAGGATTATGTTGTTATGAATGATAAAGGAACAGCCAGAAGCCTGTCCTGAACCTGATGGGCAGAACAAGGGAGATGGCAGAGACCTCTCTACAGGTGAAACAGCTATTCACATTTGGCTGCAGTATGGATACAGAAATCTTCCCTGCAGCCAGATCTGTGCACCTAAATCTGCCAAGGCAAACAGGACAGTACACTCCAGATGGTTGCTGGTTGGAAGATTCACTGATTGTTTTCCTCAATGTTCAGATTCTGCCTCCTTTTCTCTCTTCCCTTAGACACGTCTTAGCTTCATGGTACTCTTGTAATGTACCAGTCTAAGGCTCTGATCCTGCAATCTGATTTCAGTGGCCACCTTTGGGGGAACAAGGAGTCCTGGATAGGGGATCAGGGCCTAATTTAGTAGTGAATGGCCTAAGCATAGTGAGAACAGGAATTCAACATGCTTTGTGTTAGGAGTGAATCCTTTTTGTTGGAATGTGTGAGAGACAATCTGATGTTGGAGTTACGCCAGCAGTATTTCTAGGGCCAGTTTAATATTTCATTGAGCTGCAAGAGACAGTCTCAACAGGGATATCTTCAAACTAAAACTCTCATGTTAGGAATTGTGTTGGATTAAGTTAAGATTTAATGGCTCAGCTGATCCAGGTCTTGCACTCCAGAGGGGCCCTCATGTTCCTGGGAATGGTATGTCTCACTGTATGTATCCCTTTGGCTATTCCCCTTCACTTCGACATTAATAAAGCCACAAGTCCTATCAACAGCCTTTCTCTCTAGTTAAGCCAAGCCAAATACAGACTATAGAACACTAGGTTTGCTCATTGTTAGTTATTTATATGTTGATGAAGTTCAGAGGCCCACAATCAAGAGAATAGGGGTTCCATTGTGTTTGGAACATCTGGGATGCAGTCTCCGTCCCATGGGGGGCTGTAATTGTCAATTAAGTGCATATATTTAAAATAAAGACTAGAAACATAAAATTACTTTTATTATGGTAGTGTCTGGGGACACCAGGCAAGGTAAGGGCCCCGTTGTGAAAGCCTTGGTACAAACATAATGTAAGAGATACAGAAGGGACTCAGCTTTATAGTTTGACGGGTCAACCACATGTCATTCAGCTTTAGAAGTTGATCAGGTAGCAACAGGGATCCCAAAAAAATTAAATATTCTGCAGTGCTGTGTTAAATGTAAACTTCTAAAAATCAAGGGTGAGTTTTTAAAAATTATTTACCACAGTAAGGAAACTGTTTATGCCCTTGCTTAGTTGAAATTAAGATGATTAGATGCACTGTTTTCCTTCCGCATAATAAAGCTTCAAAGCTGCATTAAATCAGGGTTCAGTTGCAGACTTTTGAAAGAACAGCCATAATATTTTGTCCAGCATTATGAACATTTTAGCGTTACGAACAGCTTCCATTCCTGAGGTGTTTGTAACTCTGTAGTTCTACTGTACAGACTAAACAGGCCAGACAGACCAAGGGTTAGGAGGGAAGGGATGCAGCTCACAAACAGTGATGGTTTGGAAACATCATGGGAATCCCATGATTATTTTTCATTCTTATTTTTTGGTAGTTCTTTAAACAATTGGGGTGTTAGGAGAGGATTGGTGGGGCAGAGCTGACATTGAAGGAAGAGGGATATGAGAGAATGATTAGGTAGAATGAAGTTGAAGCAAAGAGACTGTGAGGAAGGAGGCAGGAAGGAGATGGAGCCTATCATCAGAAAGGAATAGTGCTTTATTTCAAGGAAAAAAGGTGCTGGAACTCAACCCCCTGCCAGCAGCCTTAATCCCCCCACCCCACCACCACCAGCCTTAATGACCCCACCCCCCCACAGCCAGGCTTTAACCCCCACTGCAGCCCATCCTGCTGCCGACTTAACCTCTCCATCCCCTGAGGCTCCAACACACCAAAACCTTAACCACCCCACCTCCACCAAGGCCCCAACCTGCTGCAGTCTTAACCCTCACCCCGTGGCCAGGCTTTAATGTCCCTCGCCCCCACCCCTGCAGCCAGGCTTTAACCACTCTGCCCACTCAAGGTCCCAACTCACCACCAATCTTTAACCCTCTCCCCTCCACAGCCCCAAACCTCCCCCAGCCTTTAACCCTCTCCCACCCCCAGCAACACCCTCCCAAAACTCAAGATTCGCATTTACAAAAGAGTGCCACATGCTGCTGCTCCTTCACCGGCCACCATATTCCCTTCTGCGTGTCTGCGTTGTTCTCCCCTGCCTTCCAACTCTCTCCCCCGCACACCACATACAGCACAGCAGGGGCAGCTCCCTGCCCTGCCACGCTGAAAGAACAGGGCTCAGTTTAATTGGTTTAACATCCGGCACTGGCCATTAACCAATTAAATTGAGCCCTGCTATTTCATCGGCAGTGAGGGAGCCGGAAGCAGAGCAGCAGGAGCCACAAGTGGCTGCTTAAAGAGCCACGTGCAGCTCAGAGCTGCCCAGCTGCCTTTTAAAAATGGCAGCCCCGGGGCAGAAAAAATGGAGGAACACAGTTCCACTATGGTCTTCCAGAAAAAAAGCCCTGGAAAGGAAAAACTGTCTAGAGTAAAATAGTAAAAAGCCATTGGGCACTGATGACATGTTTAAAAATAAAGCAAGTCTTCATTAATTTTATCTACTTCAGTCAAGCTGGAAAACCTCCAAAGCTGTAGGAAAGAACAGAAATGTTTTAGAAAGTTGTACATGCTTGAAAGCTTCTGAAGGTCACAGGTCCCCTGAGAACGTGAGATTCTGAATATTCAATAATGCATCAGTTTTTCTTGAGATTATGATCCAGATTCTATTGTCAGTATAAACGCGTAGTAACTACAACATCTCCAACCCACCTATTCTGGAATAGTTCTGTTACTAAATTCCCAATCTACGTTATGGATTTAGCTTTATTCCGTCATAAATTTTGCTTGGTTCCTTTAACTTTATTCTGCTTTTAGGGAATAAGAATGTCAATATTTTGGGGAAATAAAGCGCAGGGGGAACACAGGCAAATCTTCCAACTGAAACAATGTAAGTTAACTTTCATATTATGTATTGTCTAAGCAACTCAACCTACTCTCTCTGAACATCTTGAACTAAAGCGATGGACACAATACAATAAATGGGCAGATAAATGATGCATAAATGATTCTCGGTTCTTGGAGCCCGAAATGCTGTACTAGTGGTAGTGAATTATAGAGCTGCACATATCCATCTTTTAAATAGTGAGTAACTCTCAATCTTAACAAATGCAGAGCTGCAGCTTAATGTTTGGAAAACAATGCCCAGGATTATTAAAATGGAAGATAGGTCAGTTCAGTTTCTTGCTTTCTACCAGTTCCAACGTATTTGGTACTGGTTTATAAACAAATTGAAAAGCCAATGGCCATTTTGCCCATGAAGAAGGAGTAAATATCTGAGGATTCTCCTAGCTGAGTTTTCTCCCCATTGGCTATTGAGGAAGATGGTAGCTGACCCAACCATGGAGTGGATGGCAGGGCTGGCAGCTGCAATCGGATTAAGAAAACTGCAGACTGTATGAATTAATAGTAGGTGTGACTCTGCAGTAACTTACACCAGTGTAAATGGAAGAAACTCCACTGATATCAGTGAAGTTACAGTAGTGTAAAATTACTGCGAGGGGAGCATTAGGCCCAATATCTGTGATGGGTGATACTCTTTTATTACATCACAAATAATGTTACACTGTGCTAAATCAATGAGAAATAATGTTGGGCTGGTATTTCTAAATCCTACTATTGTAATTCTGGATATTATCCCTTTCCACTGATTTTGATGACAGATTTTAAGTTGATTTCATGGGAACATGAACAGGTTCCCTTCATATGGTTTTCTGGTGCACAGTGACACCTATAGAAAGTAAGTTACAACACATGGAAATAGAGTTTTCATATCCAACATTATTTTTGGTTTGAGGTAGTTACAGTTCTTTTGGTATGTCCTTTTGTTTTTTTTTGTCTTCTCAGTGAGTATTAGCAATTGCATTTTTATAAAGCCTTGCAAAATTCCCACAAACATATTGCAGCCCAGATACAAAAACTACTATCCCACACTGACAATAGTTATTTTAAAATTATTAAAAGGTATGGTTTCTTACTCCCTGTCCGAAAAATATTGCCTATTCTGTGGGTGGGTATGCAGAATTTTGCAAGACTACGATGTGGTATTGGTGGATGAGTATCTATAGCTAGCTATTAGCTGAAGCTTTCTTAAAAATCATTACTCTTTGAAATAGTCCTTTAAATTAAAGTCCTGTTTATGTAGCCTCACCCTTCAGAAAACGTCAACAGTTATTAGAGGTCTTTCATTAGTGATGAAGTAGTTTAAAATAAAATGGCAATGCGTAAAAATGTATTGTAATGAGATGCAAACTTCAGGAACTTTAAAGAAAGATATAAATATGAGCATCCAGGATTTCTTTCAGGGATACTTACTGTCATCATATTAGAAGAGAACTTTATAATACTGTGGAGCCTTGTAAGATGGGAGTGTGTCTACCAGAGTATATACTTTTGTTGTTTTAAAGCTTTTTTTTTTCAGATAGCCTGATTGTGTAATGTGATTTCAATGGAAATGAGTTGAAATACTCTTATGAATACTACAATAGAATCAGGCCCATGTTATGAGAAATATGTATTTTTTAGACTTTCTTCTGCAATGACTTATGCGTTTGTTTAACTTCATGCTTTTTCATAGACTCATTGACTTAAGGGGGACTGCTTGGTGTGTAATGTTTAATATAGTTGCCTTTGCAGGATAGGAGCATTGGGATGTTGTGTCTTCTTACTTCTGTTACTTAAAAAGTCCCCATTGGTGACTACTTTTTTAAGTGGGATTAGGAAGAAGTACAGATTTCCACTCCAAATGTGAAACCAGAAGAAAGAACACGCTTGTGTTTTTTATTTATGAAATCTGTTTCCAAGCAAGTAATATGTTAACTATAGAGAAGGCATTGGACACATGTGCAGGCTCTGAATTTAAAAAGAAAGTGCACTCTTCTGGCATTAATTTTAGTGAGGACTCTTTTTCATGCTTTATGTGTACAAATCTGGTTTTGGTTGGGACAGTTTTTTTAAAAAATGCAGTTGAGATAGTTTTCCCTTTTTTAAGCGTTTCATTTTTTTTTAATTTGTACTGTTGTGAAGTAATAACCCAATATTCAGTATATTTAGATTGTGATGAGAAAAATGATTTGATTAATATGCATAAATCCAAATCCAAAGTCTTGATTTTATCAGGTTCTGTCTTCACAGTCAATCTAGGTGATATTAACCATTTATATGATCTGAGTGTGATTGATGCAACCTGACCTTGTTAGAATAACACAACAGGTTAATGACAGGAGAATTGCAAACTTAATTCACAAGCACAAAAGTTTTAAGGTTTTATTTTTAAAGCATGTGATGCCCTTTAGCACCCACGTCTGAAAATTTTCCTTGGCAATTTTTGTAAATATGTTGTTAGCTGACATTATTGGGTAATTTGTATTTGACTCAGCTTTTTGAGAGGAGAAGAAAATAAATTAATGGTACTTAATTGGAGCAGAAAGACATAGTTTTGACTTGTGCTGTAAAATTTTGATAATATATGTAAAAGCTTTGCCAAAATGTTTAAAATCCCTGGGAGAAATAAAAGAGTGAAACAACTGTCTCCATAAAAATATAATCAAACAATAGAAGATGTTGCTTGCAACGGGTACTAGCAGCAAAAATAAGGATTGCTATTCACCACTATCTTATTCACATCCCTTAACCTTCAATAAAAGACAAAACTACATTCTTTGTGAAGAAGCAGCATAATTTAGATGCAAAGCTCCAGTGGATTTATTAGCTGAAATCTAAAGCTTTTAACATTCTTCAGCTTGCAGAGAGCTACCACCTATTATCATCTGGATTTATTTTTTTATTGTTTAGTTTCACTAAATGGGATCTGAGAATTTAGAAAAAAATGTAAAGTGAAGTTTGTGCATAATGAATCATCTGTGATAATTGAAGAGAACACCCCTTCCTTTATTTATGGGCTTCAAATATGCCTTTGAAAAGCCCATGGAATATAATTGCAGGAATCCTTCAATTACAGCATGCCTGTTACAGTGGGAGACATCTGGAAAGTGTCACCTGTTAATTCTGATTTTGGCAGAAGCTGGGATCGAGTCTGTTCAGTGTAATGAAATTGAACAGCATTTGGGATACTCTGCTGTTTGCATTTTCCTTCATTGAATATTCACGTGGTTTCTAAATCTTGCACTCTAGCAAGTGACCCTGACCCTCTGTAAGTTTTGACACCCTCGGTAGGAAAAGAGCAAGGTACTCCATCAAGAGGGAGAGACAGGTACTTGGTTTTCTGGATGGTGCCTGTCACAGAAAGCCATAGATGTTAGATTGGAAGCAAACTGGTTTCAGGAGAGCAGACTGTCTTTGCAGCATCCTGGGAGTTGTGGAACTACTTTGGGTTCAGAATGAGAGCCTGGGGCATTCACATACATAAACTTCCTCCATCCTCATAATTTCTATGCCAGGAGTCGGCAACCCCCAGCACTCATGCCACTCTTGGCACACAAGCTGATTTAGAGTGGCATGCAGGGGAGCTCTGGACCCGCTCCTCCTTCCCCATAAAGCATGGGAGGGGGCAGGAGCACAGGGTAGTAGCTGCAGCCCCTACCCGCATCATGGGGCTGGGGCCAGCACTGGAGACCTGCCACAGAGTGGAGCTGAGGGCCCCCACCGGAGTGCAGGATGTGGCATGGGGCCTTGGACTGGGGCTGCAGCCCCACCATGATACAGGGCCAGGGCCAGACCTCCTGCTGTGGTATGGGGCCAGAGTGCTGGGCCCCTGCAATGGAGTCCCTGCTGTACCACGTGGCTGGGGCTGGAGCCCGCAGAGAACAGGACCCCCACTGGTCCCATAGTGTGGGCCGAGGGTGCAGGGCCCCCACCTGGAGTCCCCACCCCTTCACAGCATGGAGTTGGGGCCCCTGCTGTAGTGCAGGGCCATATTACCAGGAGGGTGGGGCCCCAGCCAGACTTTAAGAAAAATCATGAATGCTCGGTCCATATATAGAAATCAAAAGATTAAATTTTGGCACTCCCCTTCTGAAAGGTTGCTGAACTGGATCTTTTCTGTACCTCTGCCCCTGTAATGAGGCATAACCTGCTGCACTTTCTGCAGCTTTGTGGCTGAATTCCCATTATGTGTCCTTCTGACTTCCAAGATCTAATCCTCCATAGCATTTTAATTTAACTATAATGACTTTAATTAAATCAGAACAACAAGCAACATGGAAATGACGTACCAGCAAAATTACCAAGGTAGCACAGTCCTTGTTGAAATACTACATCCTGCCCCACTGGAAGATGAAGAGTTGGGTTATTAGAGAAAGCACTACCGTTTTACCCTTAGGGCGTTCCTCTGGCTCGAGGTTGGAACGCATTAGCAGAGAATGGTAAAGGTGCAACTCCTGCTATACCTGTTCTGTGGGTAAATGGAGAATGTGTGTATCATTCAGTAAACTTCACAGATAATTAACTTGTTTTCTAAAATATACCAGATCCTTGCACTCTGAGTTCTTTTATAACTCTTGGAATTATTGCTGTCTCTTTTGGGCATGTTGTTAAAGATTGTGGTTTTGAGAATGAAATCTATTCTGCAAGCTGAAGCTCATGTAAGAAACATTGCATGTGGAGTGCATAAGAACACAAGAATGGTCCATCTAGCTCAGTAGCCTGACTTCCAGCTGGGACCAAAGCCAGATGCTTCAAAGGGAATGAACAGAACAGGGCAGTCACCTGTAATGTGTCTCCCTTTGTTCTGTTCCACCATCTGACAGTCAGAGGCTTAGGAACACCCAGAGCAGGGGGTCACATTCTTGACTGTCTTGGCTGATAGCTATCGATGGACCAATCCTCCATGAACTTCTCCAATTCTTTTTTTAAAACCTAATTGTACTCTTGGCCTCACAACATGTTGTGCAGGTTGCCTGTGTGTTGAAGTCTGAAAGAACTTCCTGAGGTTTGTGTTAAACTTCCTGTCTAGTGCTTTCATCTGGTGACCCCTAGTTCTTGTGTTATGTGATGATGTAAATAATGTGCCTTTGTTCATTTTCTTAACACCTATAGACCTCTGTCGTATTTTCTTCTCAACCTCCATTGTCTCCTTCCCATGCTGAACTATTCCAGCCTTTTTAAACTCTCTGCCTATGTCTACACTAGCCCCAAACTTCAAAATGGCCATGCAAATGGCCATTTCGAAGTTTACTAATGAAGTGCTGAAATAACATATTCAGCGCCTCATTAGCATGCGGGCGGCCGCGGCACTTCGAAATTGACGCGGCTCGCCGCCACACAGCTCGTCCCGACGGGGCTCCTTTTCGAAAGGACCCCGCCTACTTCGAAGTCCCCTTATTCCTATGAGCAGATGGGAATAAGGGGACTTCGAAGTAGGCGGGGTCCTTTCGAAAAGGAGCCCCGTCGGGACGAGCTGTGTGGCGGCGAGCCGCGTCAATTTCGAAGTGCCGCGGCCGCCCGCATGCTAATGAGGCGCTGAATATGTATTTCAGCGCTTCATTAGTAAACTTTGAAATGGCCATTTGCATGGCCATTTCGAAGTTTGGGGCTAGTGTAGACATGGCGTCTGTGTATGGAAGCTCTTTCATACTCGTATGCATTTTTGTAGCCCTTTTTTGTACCCTTCCAAGTTGAATACATGTTTTATGAGAGGGAGTGACCAGAACTGTACACAATATTCAAAGTCTCAGTGTACCATAGAGTCTTATAGTGACATACTTGTCGTCTTTTCTCCCTCACCTAATAGTTTTTCCCATTCTGTTTTTTTTGCTTACCACTGCACACTGAGTTTTCAAAAAAACTAGCTACAGTGACTTCAAGATCTTTCCTGACTGGTAAAAGCTAATTCAGACCTCATCATTTTGTATGTATAATTGAGATTGTTTTCCAGTATTGCATTATTGAATTTCATTTGCCATTTTGCTGTTGCTGAACAATTGTAATCTAAGGGTCTGATACAGGAGAAGCACTTAAACACGTGCTTAACTTTAACCCTGTGTTAAGTTCACAAGGATGTAATCGTGTGTAAGAGAGGTGCTTGAATAGAAACGCTTTTCTTAATCAGGATATACTTTTTCTTTTTTGTGGTAGGGGGAGGTCTCATTTGTGTATGTACTTGTTTGCAGAGAATAACTGCGACAGTTCATGAAAATCTTTATATAGGCTTCTCAGCCAAATTCTGCCTTCCATATTCATACTGAATAATCCCTTATTAAGCAATTAGTCAAATTGATTATACTGTTCATTGTGAATGAACATGACAAAATTGGCCCCTAAGTGGAGGGTGCCTGCAGAGTAAGCCAATTCTCTCCCCTTTCAACTGAATTCGGAAGGGATCATGCTGCTCTAAAGAGAAGACACTAAAACTGTTGTCTTGGAACATTTCAGCAGGAAGAAAACTAGCCTCTTCTGCCGCTTGCCCTGAATGCCCAGCTCTCCTGAGAGGAGCATGAGACCCCTGCTCTTAGCAAAATAAATGTTTCGGAATCTGGGGGGATCCTGCATCAGACTCTACCCAGGCGTTTTTAAGGTTTAGTGTTTCAGTGATGCTTTTTTACAACTCTCTTTTCCATTCTGTGTAGACACCTCTTTATGTTGTCAACCATGGGGATACTGGACCAATTCGATGCAACAGATGCAAAGCCTATATGTGTCCCTTCATGCAATTCATAGAGGGGGGAAGGAAGTATCAATGTGGATTTTGCAGTTGCATTAATGACGGTAAGTGACATTTGCATACTATTTGTGTTTATTATTCATTCAATAATGCTAACAGGAAACTGCATTCACTGTGATCCAAATTCTCTATTCCTGCTCTGGCTGTATGAGGCTTTCACTTTTGAAAACATTTATCAGTCAGAGTCTTTGTGATTCATCTTGGTTCTGTTGAAATCAGGGAAGCTGCTCTGATTTTCACTGAGGATCTTTGAGCCCTTCTGCTCTCACTGGAATAGTTTCTGGAAATATAATTGAACGTATTTGAAGAAATAGTGGTAATTGAATCTGCTACATTATAAGAAATAAAGTTCAATAAGAGTTTTTTCTGCTGACATCGTCGTTGTTCTGCTCCTTTTTATGGAGGTAAATATATGGAACTGGATTTCTTCATTACCACTTTAAACTGAGAATAACAGCTCTGGAGCTGAGGCTGAGGAGGCAGAACGATTAAAACACACACGTTCTGTATTTGTGTGGCCTTGAATGAGTAGAAATACTGGACCCAGTTATTGTTTCTGGCTCTTTCTCTCTACTCCACAAAGGCACCATAAACCTAGCTAGAACCAGCAGTTAGGGAAGTGGTCCTAAACAGGGTGAGTCTCAAAATGGCTTAGCCAGAGTGATAGGGGTGCATTTGCAGTGAAACACACCTCTGCTCCAAAGTGATTCTCCCCTCCTGTGGAGCAACTGGATGCTGAAGTTGCTCTAAACAGCTCTTAGACAGTCCCAGAATAAGGGCAGCATAATCGTGACATAAAACCAGTTTTGTCTTCAGCATCACTCATATATTCATGTACCATGCTTCCAGAAGAGAGAATTGGGCCCTTCTTTTGATGTGCAATACAACCACAAGAGGAAGATGATTTTTGACATGTTGTATGCTGGGCCTTCAATTAATATTTCTGCATATGAAAATAATTGAGATGTACCCAATAGCATTCCGTCAGAATTATTTTTAAGTAGTTTAAGAAAATATACTTCTGGTCAAATCTACTTTTAAAGAGAAATGTGTTGTAACAAAATATACCTGTGCAACACAGTGAAATTCACTCTGCAGCTTCATCCAAAGTTATCTTTTAAAATGCTTTGTCAACACATGATGTATGTTTGCTCTATTCCAAACTGTTAGCTAGAATTTCAAATGAAGCTAAATTTATTTAAATACACCTAAGTGCCTGGCTAAGAACAAATATTTAAACAGCGTGGAAGCAGTCCTGTCTGAGACCAAGTATTTAATGGTTAAATCACCTATTAATCGTACTGTGACAAGACTTGGTTTTCACAGAAGATACCATGCCATATTTGTTCAAGTGTGCTGCATGTGACTCATAAGTAAGTGTTCTTTTGCTTTTGGCTGGATCCCCAGTCTTTGCCAGAACTCATCTTTCGAGCCGTTTTGTATCAAGTTGGATTTCCTCAGCAGGATCACAGTGGTGTAGTGCTTTCCCTAATACAGTCATCTTTTCAACTCTGAAACATGAGCCCTGAAGGATTCAGGCCAACTCTTTTTTGGCAGGAAGCTCTGTCTTTTGGGCAAAGTATAACAGCAAGTTTGCATTGTTTATTTGTTCAGTTTAAATTCTTATAAACGCATATGGTGTCTGTTATAAAAAGTGTAAATATTGTGTTTGCATTGTAGCATCAGGTTAAATCATACTTTGTGCTTCTTCTGTGCCTTTCCTCCAAGAGTCTTAAAGCATTTTACAACCTTTAATTGACCTTAAAACTCCCCTGTGAGACAGGTAAGTGCTATCCCCCTTTTAAAATGAGGCGCAAACTGTGATGTAGCAAGTTTAAGTTAAGGTAATCAGGGAAGTAATTGGTGAAGATGGGGCTAGAAAGAACCCAAAGGGTTGCTGTCTTCTTTTGCTCTAAAAATTAGACATGAAATGTGTTTGTCATCCTGCAGTTTAGATACGGTTATTTAATTTATTTAGGACTCATTTCCTAAAGGTGCCAAGAATCCTGCAGTGTAATCCATCATTCACTTTTAGTGTATGACTGGACTCAATGACCTCCTGAGGCTCTTCCAACCCTAGGATTCTGTGGTTGCAGAATGCTCACAACAGAGTGGAACAGAGGCAGTTCTGCTGCACAGAAAGCCACTATTTGTAATCCCCACTAATATCTTCCATGCAGCAAAACCTGCGGGTGGAATGGGGCTGGCTGGTGCAGAGGCAGTGCTGCTGACTCTGACTCTGTAGATCCATTGGCTCTTGCAGCTGGGGCTATGACAGCTTCAAGTTTACAGTAGCAAGCCTGGAGTAATTTGCTGTCCCTGAAACCTTGGAAAGGCAGGATGAGTGGAAGACTCAAATGTTGCTGAGGGGAAAAATATCCAGTCCTTCAAATACATCAGGAGCACACATGTGACAATATGCACAAAACACCCTTTTTCTTTTAAAAACTGTTGTCTTTCTGCATATTAATCTATTAATCTATTACCCATCTCAGCATTTGTTCAGCTTCCCCGAGAGCTAGTAGGCTGCCTTGATTCAGTGGTGTTGATTAAAAGAAGAAAAAATATTTTTTTACTGTTTTTTGTTTCTATAGTCCCACCCTTCTTTTTTCAACATCTGGACCACATTGGCAGAAGAACAGACCACTACGAAAGGCCAGAGTTATCTCTAGGATCATATGAATATGTCGCTACATTGGATTATTGCAGAGTAAGTATTTCCAGCGTGGAAAGTTTGTTTAAGAATTGATGTCAAAGCAAACTGAATCCTTTAAATATCTAAAGCAGAATAGGGGCGTCTTCAAGTTCACACTGGAATAGGGTTACCGTATTTGACCTTTCAAAAAAAAGAGGACACCCCTGCAAGGGAGAGTGAATGTATCAGTTTCTACCAACTCACGTTGTGCTAATGTATTACAGGTTGAGCCTCTGTAATCTGAACTCTCCTGTCTGGCAACATCTGTAATCCTTCTGATTTTAGTTAGCTGGATGACCACTTATCATGGGTGTGGCCAAGTTTGCTACAGTCCCATAAAGTTAGTTTACAGCCACCAGCCCTGACTCTGGTTTTTGCTTTTATTTCGCTGCAATTTACCACTGAATGTCTTCTAAGAGTCCAGTATGAAGTGGCAGGGTTAATGCTATTAGACAATACTGACCTCCCATAGTTGGGCAGTCTCTCTCATACGGCACCAAGGGTGCCAGACTAGAGAGGTTCAACCTGTATTAATACAAGTTGAGTTGGTAGACACTGGTACGAATACACTCCTTTGCAGGAGTGTCCTCTTTTTTTAATATGGTAGCCCCACACTGGAAGTTCAGGAGGTGATGAACATTTTCAAAATTGCACCTGAAAACACAGGATGATGTACCCAAATGAGCTTCGCCCTCTCCCATTAACATTGTTGCTCTTGGTTTCTGTTATAACACTTGTTGAATTATATGACTGTGAAACAAAATTTACAGGGCATTTCAGCAAAGTGTGTGGGTCCACTATGCTTCAGCTAGGGCCTTGATTTGGTCTTAGCCATAGGCTCAACACCCTCCCTCCACACCTGTGGTCCCACTTCACCCATACCCTCAAAGCCCCTTCCATGCTCTGCTCATCTCAATTCTACCCCTTTGCCCCAGCCCCCACCCTGCGTCACTATCTCCCCTGAGCATGCTGCATTTCTGCTGCTCTCTCCTCCTGAAGGCAATGGAATAGCTGCTCTGTGGAGGGCAAGAGGCGCTGTGGAGGATCGGGGAAGTTTAGCTGTGAGCAGGTGTTGAGTACCCGCTATTTCTCCTGTGGGTGCTCCAGCTTCTGAGCACTCACAGGGTTGACTCTTATGCTCCTCATTACAGTAATCCCTGTAAAAGCATGATTTTGAGTTGCATTTAACTCAGCATTAATGTGAGTTAAGCACAAGTCAAAATCCCCCTCCCCTCAAGACCCGGTTCAGCGCCACTTCCTCCCCATGCGCAGCCCCGGTTCAAACACCGCCACCCCGGTTCTCTCTCTCTCGCTCTCCCACTCCCACAGCCCTAACCCACCGCCAGGCTTAACTCTCCCCAACTGCCCCCCCCCCCCCCCCCCCCCAAGAACTTACCTTCGAAAAGGAGCTCCAGGTACTCCTGCTGCCTCCACGGCTGCAGAACGTGAGTTCTTGCAAGGAAAAAAGCTGCCCCCGACATATGCGACATTCAAGTTACATGAGGGTGCATGGGAGTGCAACCCTTGTGTAACTCGAGGGACTACTGGATGTGGCATTGCTCTAGAGGCTACAGTTGAGATTTTCAAAGCAGTTGTCACATTTGTCACATCTCCTAATTTTTAAAGCAGATGTGTGGCTAAATCTCATTCCCTGCTTGACAAAGCTCAGCCTAAGAAGTTGACCTACCACGTTTCCCAGAAATGAATAGTTGCATGTTTGACTGCTGTGTTAGCTGTAGAAGTATGGTTTGGTCTTCATATTAGGAACTCATTGAGGGTCCGATCCAAAGCCCATTAAAGTGAATGGATGTTACATTTTTGACCAAATTTCTAACACAGATTAGGAGTTTGGTCAGACAAAATGTTACACCTCCTGTGTGTAACATTTTGGATTTTTCTGGCCTCTTCTGTGGGGTGGTCAGTAATAGCTGATCAAACTCCTAATCTGTGTTAGAAATTTGGTCAAAAATGAACATAAGCTTCATTCAGAGATGTGTTGGTCAGAATAAAGTACCATCATGGTCAATGTCTTGTAAAATTAAGACAAATTAGAAATGTTTTCTGCCCCCGACATCCCATTCTCATCCTAGACTGACCAAATTCCTGTTAGTGTCAACAGAAGGAGGATCAAGGTTATGATAACCATAAGAATTCAGTCTGAGCCTGAACAGTCCCTTAAAGTCAAGGTTTTGGGTTCAGAACATCCACTTACTGCTATGATTTTAGCATGTTTGAATTTATGTTGTTAGGCTGAGGAATTCAGCAAGCTAACTAGCTGACCCCCTCATAGTTTGCTGAAGGCCTGATCCAAAGTTCAATTAAATGATTGGGAAGCTTTTCATTGACTTCACTGGGATCTGGATCAGTCTCAGTTCTAAAATGAGCTGAAGTAGGAATATAGTACAGGACTCTCAGCTCCAGTAAATGGATATAGCTCCATCACATCAACAGCTGCACTGATTTATGGCAGCTAAAGAGGTGATGCATAAACTTTGGAAGGAGTCCGTTAAAGTGTGTTTAAGATATGAGTTCTTTGTTCTCAAATGTGATCCTTGCTGACACTTGAATCTTCAGCTAATAGTTTCCTGTCCTAAGCTGTTGTCATAAAGCTTAGTTCATTCAGGAGCTCTGATAAGAAGCTTTTTTTTTTTTTTTTGGTCAAGGAGCCTGATATTACAACACAAAAGTGGACATTCATGTGAATTTGTTTCAAGATTTAATTTTGAAATGAATGTTAGAAATTTAAAACCTCTTTGGAGGTGTTAAGCTATGGCTACTTGGGAGTCAGGCAGAGTTATTTGATCTTTTATTTTCTCTTTGGTCTGAGGCAGTAACATTTATTTATTTTCTAAATCGCAGACCAAAACTGAAGGATCATTTCCTTTGCCCTTATCAAACTATGAGGATGAACAGCTACAGAAAATATTAACAAACAACAGCTGTTTTGTATTACTGTTCTTCTGTTGGGCGGATATGGCAAAAGCACAGCATCTCATTTCTATCACAGAGCTGTCAGAAATTAGCCAAGATCTTTTTATAAACTGCTATGGGATTTACAAAAGTACATGTGATTTTTTTAAAACAGGGTCCAAAAACTGAAACGAAAACAGCTTATAAAAACATGACCTGGTGTTCCTCTTAGATCCATAGCACTCCTGTCTTACAATGGTGTAAGTGAAGGGAGAATGAAGGCTGCATCTCTAAGTTTAGGGTAAATATTTGGGGGCAGGCCTGGGAATGTTCCAATTGCAGGGCTAGTAATGGGAATATTGTGACTCGGTAAGTGACTGGAACTATATATCTGATGGGTGTAGCACAGCATACCTTGATTGACTTTGGACCATTTCCTAGTCATTTCCACGTCCACTCACACCCAAGTCATGATTATTGTCCATTTTAGTAGGGAAGCTAAAGAATTAATTGTCATGGAAATTGAGCTATTCTGTCACCCTCTTAATGCCTTCAGAACAAAACCAGAGAAAGTTTGGTAAAACATTTCAGACCAGGTCTAACCTGCAAAGGTTGGTTGCTTTCTTTGTAGCTATGTCAGTGGTGTGAAGAACCATGTCCTAGCCAACATACTTATGCTGATGAAACCTCTGTATAGACAAAATGATCTGGCAGAAGAGAGCATCTGTCAGCTTAACGAGTTTGTTTGGAGAAGGGGTTTAGCTACACTGATAAAAATGCCTTCTGTTGGCATATGCTGAACCAGCCATACCACCATATTGCTGTTGCCCAGGCTGTCTTGGATTTGTAAATAAAGCACTTCGGTGTCCAGGTTGCTCAAACCAGTGTGTTTTCTTAAGCATTAAACACACTTAAAACTCCCTTCACCATAAAAGGACCTCCACCAGAGAAGTAGACTGCATCATGCAATGAGCCACTCAAATACTCCTACCCTGTGTCTACAGGAGCCCCTTTCTTTTGAAAGGGGCATGTTAATGAGCAGGTTTGAAAGATGCTAATGAGGCACTAATGAATATGCAGCACCTCATTAGCATAATGGCAGCTGTGCCGATTCGAAATTGCAGCTTTTCGAATCGCACGCCACACATGGAGATGGAACCTTCCAAAAGGACCCCCCCAGTTTTTAAAAGCCCTTCTTTCTGTCACCAGAGAGGTCGTTTCAGAAGGTCCAGTCTCCACAGGCAGCACGCAATTCGAAAAAGCTGCACTTTTGAATCGCCGCGGCTGCCATTATGCTAATGAGGTGCTGCATATTCATTGCAGCGCCTCATTAGCATATTTTGAACCCACTCATTAACATGCCCCTTTCGAAAGGAAGGGGCTCGTGTAGACCCAGCCCTAGAGAACCTGCTTCAATCTGATGATAAAACTCCTTCTGATTGTGCTGCCTTAGTTGTTACTTTATCTTATATAGGTTGCAGTGTGGGGCAGTTATTGTTAAACCGTTACAATCCATAGTCAACGGTGACCACATTCTTTAAGAAATCTTTCTTGAACCCCCTCTTTTGGCCTTTGGACAACACCCAGCCTCCCTATCATCATCAGCAAGCTCCCCACACACCAAGACACACCTGCATTCAGCTGCAGCAGACCCTACCAGAATAACAGATGCAAAACCTGTGGCTGTTTCTCACCTCCCTCTGCAAAGACACAACTTTCTTGGTTCCTACACCTGCTTATCACAGCATGTGGGGTCCACACTGAAGGCCTGAATAACAACTAACTAGGTGCAACCAAACAATCACTGCAGTAGTAGTAGTAATCTTCAATGAACTCTCCGAAAAATGATAAGGCAAAACCACCATGTTGCCTGTGACGAAAGTTTTTCACAAAATGATCACTCTGAATCTGACCTCACAGTCTTCATCCTCAAAAAGAAAACTGCACAACAGCTTCGAAAGATGAACTTGGGAGCTTAAATTTGTAACTTTGCTAGAGCAAGGAAAATGCAGAAGAGGAAGACCTTGGACAATGTGGGGAAGATCTTCTGAGACTGAAGGGTAACAACTGGGGTACTCCTGACGTCAGCTAGAAGCTTTGTCCCCAGACAGAGTGGAGTGGAGGAGACTTCTAGATGACCTATGCTCCACTTGCAGTTCAAGGTTTTTTTCTTTTTTTAAAAAAAAAACAAAACAAAACCCTGCACTGAATAGACACTGGATTTATGGCTTATATCAGTAACCCAGGAGCAATCCTTCCCCCTGCACCACCGCTACCCTTACTGCCATTTTTCCTTTTCTCCCTTCCTTTCTCAAAGGGGTGTTAATGGGCCACTTCACTTTGAATGGTATCTCGAAATGTGTTAACTCTACTGATGCTAAACAGTTTGTTCCACTGAATATGTTGGTGGGGGTGGGTGTCGGTGAAAGTTTGGAAGCTTGTTTCTTTCACCATAGGAACTTGGCTTAAAAAATTATATTACGTCACCCACTTTTAATAAATTTATAAATAAATATTATACATAGAAACTTGGTGTAGCTTAGTATGTCTGTCACTTTTATGTTACTTATGGTGTGAACAAGAAACAACGTGGAAAAAGTTTACCCAGGAGTCTATCCCATCCCAGCATACTGGTAGCCTTTGTTTACATATAAATGGTATGAACTCTTGCTCTATTTATCTTGTATAAAATCTGTTTTTTCCTAAAAGTACATAGGGCCTCCCAGTGGTTCAAAATTCAGCTATTGTCAAGATTGGCTGGAGCACAAACATACTCATTCACAGCCATTGGGCATGTGTTCACTAAATAGTATTTCGAATGATGGGTCTGTTTTAATTCTAATTGTTTTTATAACTGATCAGTGTTTTGACGCTAATGGTGATGCAAATGCAAAAATTATGCTGGTGAAATGTTATTACACAAAAGTACATGGAAAGGGGGGAAAAAGTGTGCAGAGAGACAAAGACTTATGGTTTACACATTTGAAAATGTCCAGGAAATTTTTCATAATATTTATCCATATCCACCACTTCCAGTAAACAACTTCACCTTGATGGTTTATACCACCAGAAGATTATTGCCCTGCAGGAATGTTCAAGTCCAGACATGGTGCTTTTCAAAAATTAAATCATAATTTTACTTTTAAGTGTGTGTTCAATCATCAAATAATTATTTGGCTTGCATGATAAAGCACTCTGTAGGTTTTGTTAAATTTAACGTATAACTCCTTTCTAGTTTGGCTCTGTGTATGTGGATGATGATTGTCTGTCTTTTCTATAGAACAACAAGCCTCCCAACCCACCAGCCTATATCTTCATGATTGACGTATCATACAGTAACATAAAGAGTGGTCTTGTTAAACTCATATGTAACGAGCTGAAGACTGTGCTGGATAAACTTCCAAGGTAAAGAGATAATCATGTTTTTATACAGTTTTCCACATCTCAGCAGTTCACTTGCTGAACAGAAAAAAAACAAAACAAAAAAAAAAATTCTAAAGGTATCAGAATTGTGATGGAAGAGATTTAGGACAATTATTGATAGACAACACTAGATTATATAGTTAACATTGTTGATAGTTCTAAAATAGTTTGGGTTTGAGGCTTGTTTAACTTGTGACGTGTAAAAGCCATTATGGAAGGTAAGGATTTGGTTGATTTTTTTTATGGTTTTACAAACTTTCCCCCCTCACCTCCTTATAGCTCTGAGCAATGGCAGTACAGTCAACTGAATGCCAGAGAACTTTGGGAGATGTGTTTTGAGTCTATTTATTTTTTATAACTAATTTAATTAATTGAAACCTCTGTTTTAGTCAAAAACACGGCACACTGAACCTCTACCTCCTCAGAACTGCCAGAAATAGAAATTCAAGCCTGTTTTTAAAGATGTAGCACTACATTTATTTAGTTATTTATTTATGTTACAGTCTCCCTGGACACTCAGTGGCAGATTTAAGGGTGACAGTCCTGAAACAGAAAAATTTCAAAAATGAAATGGAGAGAGAAATCTCTGAGCTGCAATTTATTTGCAAATTTGACTTCATTAACCATGGATTAAACAGAGACTGGGAGTGGCTTGCAGTTTACAAAGGCAGTTTCTCTGCTCTGGATGCTAATATCTCCCCATTAGACTCTGACAAAGGCTCACATCCCCGTCTGATCTGACTTGTTTTTTCCTCTTTTGATAAGTACTGTTGATACTGGGCCATTTCCACCTTGCTGAATAGACCTCATCAGCTCTGGCCCTCCCTGTTACTGGGACTCCACTCTTTAAACCCCTCTGAAACCACCACCCCCCACTCATGCATCTGATGAAGCGGGCCTTTTCCCACGAAAGCTTATGCTCCAAAATATCGGTTAGTCTATAAGGTGCCACAAGACTTCTTGTTGTTCTCGAAGCTACAGACTAGCACAGCTACCTCTCTGATACATTTATTTAGCACTTCTTTGATTAGCCAAATTTCAAGCCCACCATTTGAGTTCTCATGCCAGCACCTCTGTGTATTAGATATTTCTATACAGTGAACTTCTGAGGAGAAAATCTTCTCCCAGGATGCAAAAAGAAAGGTTTAATATGCTGTTGAAAAGAATATTATAGACAAAAGTTTGGTATCTGGTGGAAACCTTTTACCAGGACTGGTCTTGGCCCAGAAAATGTTGAAGAGTGTGCATGTCATAACAAAAAGCGATTAACACAGCAAGGATTTTGAGGAGGCTTGAATAAAGACAGTTAAGAAAAAAGATCTATCATGACAACGTTAATACAAAGTACAGATAGAGTACAAGGAGACACACACAATTCCTGTCTCTAACAGGGTTCTGGGTAGGCATAAAGGCTTCTCCTAGCTAATCTCAGTGCAGGATCAGATCCTAAATTCTGTAATTAGGTTAAAAAAGGAAACAAAAGGTCCTTCATTTTCTTCCAGAATTGTTGTGTTGCTGTCATACACTTTTTAGCTCCTTTAAGAGATATAGCATGAACGTTACCCGTATAAGGCACACTGCTGCTGTAGATAAAAAAATTGTCAAGAAACTTAGCTGGAATTATAATAGATATCACCCCTCTCAGTAATTATTACAAGCATGTCTGAGGCGCTAACGGATTCTTTGTCTTTACTGTAATGTAAAGGTATTGCTGCTGTCCTGTGGGAGACCTAAGCTGGGGTCCAGTAGACCGGGAATTAACTCCATGCCCAAGTCTCTGGCACCTGTTATTGCTTGGGGGCAGGTTTAGAGGCAATAAGGAAGTTAGTCTGCTGGGGAGAATTGGCACTAAGGCCTTGTGCCAGGTAGTGCTATGGAAATGGCTCGCCGAGAGGCAGGAGCAGGGGCAAGTGCGGGTGATAGGGAGTAAACCCAAACAGTGAGGGGGCACGATTTTCTGATGTTACTAAACTGCTCAGGATAGTTAAGAACAAAGCAGACTGTGAAGAGCTTCTAAAGGATCTCACAAAACTAGGTGACCAGGAACAAAATGGCAAATGTATTTTAATGTTGATAAATGCAAAGAAATGCAACTTGGAAAAAAATAATCCCAGCTGTACAGTCAAAATGATGGGAATTTATCTAGCTATAACCACTCACAGAGATCTTGGAGTCATTGTGGCTTGTTCTCTGAAAACATCCACTCAATGTGCTGCAGCAGTCAAAAAAGCAAACAGCATTAGGGATCGTTAAAAAAATGGGATAGAGAATAAGATAAATAATATTGTATTGCCTCTATCTGTATCCAAGGCATGTCCACATCTTGAATGTTGCATATAGATGTAGTTGCCTCACTTCAACAAAAATACCTTGGCATTGGAAAAGGGTCAGCAAAGGGCAATTATAATGATTAGGGATTTGGAACGGGTGCCAGGTGCCATGTGAAGAGAGATTAAAAGAGTGGGACTGTTTGTCTTTGAAAAGAGGAGACTAAGTTGAGGGGGGAGGTATGACAGAGGTCTATAAAATCATGACAGGGATGGAGAAAGTGAATTAGGAAAAGTTATTTAATTGTTCCCATAATAAAAGAACTAAGAGGTCAACAAATTAATTTAAGAGGTGGACAGGTTTAAACTAAACAAAAGGAAGTTTTCTTCACACAGCACATGGTAGGCCTGCGGAACTCCTTGCCAGAAGATGTGAAGACTAGGACTTTATCAGGGTTCAAAAAAAAAAACAAAAAACAAAAAACACAGTAGATAACTCATAGAGTTTAGGTCTCTCAGTACTTATTAACTAGGGCGGATAGGAGTGGTGTTTGTAGCCTGTTTGTTAGAGGCTGGAAACGGATGACAGGAGAGGGATCAGTTGATGATTACCTGTTGTGTTCACTGCCCCTGAGACATCTGGCACTGGCCACTGTTGGAAGACAGGACCCTGGGCTAGATGGGCCTTTGGTTTCACCCAGTATGGCTGTTTTTTTCAAAGGTATTTAGGTGCCTAGATGCCTAGAAGGATCTGGGCGATGTTATGCCAAGAGTCTCGGGAAAGGCAGCTTCCACGCTGAGTTAAAAGGGATTATAGTTTTCTGTAGTCTTATCAGGGCTTGTTTTTCCCCCTACTTGCTTAAAACCGTATGGCTAAAATGTTTAGATTTGGTTGATTAAAACCAGGCCCTTAAATGTACAGTAAACTCTCTGGTATCTGGTAGTCATTCAGCCGGAACTCTTGTATAACCAGCACAAACATGCCACTTTTCCACAGGACGTCACTATCAGAGTTCCCCCAGTCCCGGCCGGCTTTCCGGAGCTGCTAGCATTCCCCCATGTCCCAGCTGTCGGTAGCCCAGCCGCGCGCTGCTGGCTTCTTTCTGGCCCCACTGGCTTCCTGGCCCCGGCTCTGCCGGCTTCTTCCTGGCCCCAGAGCTGCTGGTATTAGTCCAGCCCTAGCGCTGCCGGCTTCTTCCCAGCCACAGTGCTGATGGCATTGCCCTGGTGCTGCCAGCTTCTTCCTGGTCCCAGCACTGCCAGTATTCCCCCCGGCCCTGTTCAGGGATCCTGCAGCTTTGCCTCTCCTGAGCCTTGCCTCCACAGCTGCTCTTCCTTAACCGGCATATTTGCCTATCCAGCAACCTCCCATTCCCGAGGTTGCCAAATATGAAAGAGTTTACTGTATATTTTGGCACTGAAGTCTCTGTGACTTATGGGCAGTGTGCCCTGTAAGCTGAGTGCTTGGACGGCCACCCAAGAGAGAGTCAAACACCGCCCAGCGGGTTAGCAGAGCGTTTACAGCACCCAGAGCCAGAAGCATTGTTTCTAGGTGCACATCCACACATGCCTCTGTGCACAAAATTTATTCTGCACATGGAGAAAGGTAGAGGGATCACTGCTTATGGGTGCACAGTGCCTTTAAAAATCAGACTCTAAATATTAGGCTTTAAACGCCTAACAGGGGACTCTAAATGGAACTGTGTCATGTTTGAGCCTTGCTGCTTGCTTCTACCTCCATGACTAATCTTTAGAATCATGAGAGAGGAAACAGCAAATTCAGTATTGAGGTGGTATATGAGTGTCGTCTTATAGAACTGTCCCAGATGCATGTTGCTTAAGAGTGCTTCGATTAGCTGATGTGGGCATCTTTTTTTCAGTGGAGTAAAGAAATCTATAAGTGCAGATGATTAATTCCTTGGCCTTGTCGAGATGCTGAATGTTGGAATAGCCTTTCTGGTGGTTACATCAGTAACACAATAGTAGCGTCTGAGTGGCAGGGGAGAATTAGACCCTTCCCTTTGGAAATGATTCATTTATCTAGTTGCAGTGGGTGAAGTTATTCCAAAAATGTCATAATGGAGCACAGGAAATACAGACGATTGATTTATTTTTGATCAGAGTAAATCGTTTTATGATCCAGCTGTGTTCCCCTGAGCCAAGAATGGCAGATTAACTTTCTAAACTAACATGAGAATTGCAGGTTGGAGACAAGAAAAGTGAATGTTTTTAAATTTTAAATGAACCCTGTGAATCACCATGGGTGATGGATTTGTAACATATCTTGAAAACAGCTAGATCTAATAGGAAATACCATGTCAAGATTCTTTTATGTAGCTATTTTCTGTTTATTGATTCACCGTCGACAAGGTAGGAATTGTAATAAAATCCTGTTTTTATTCTATCTTTTCCCACTGCTTTTGAGTTCTGGATGTCCAGAGTTATAAGCATGGTCTCATCCAAAGGCCAGATCTTGGCTATAATCTCTGCTGGGATGACTCCGCTGAAATCAGTGGGGTTATGACAGCAGAAAAGTTGGCCTCAAAAATGCATAATGATGCACTTTGAGTAGCGGCTGATTTGCAGAGAAAATATTTCTGTAGTAAGAGAAGAGGATGTTTTATTTAAACACTGTTACCTTTACAGTTGTTCCAGGCTTAGTGTGAATTTATGCTGCTATTCTATGACCATAGACACAGCAGGCTTCAAGAAAACAATACATACAGGGCCAATTGTTGAGAACCTATATAGATCCATGGGCGGGATGGTGTTCACAATCAAATGCTGACAGTGAATTGTGAAGGTAGAAATAAATATCTGACTTTAAAAAAAACAAACAAACAGAAAAATTATTTCCTCAAGGGTTTTTTTTTGTTTGTTTGTTTTCTTTTAAATGTTCAGCTGCAAACAATCAGGATCAAATCCTGACTCCACTGAAATCAAGGGGAGTTTGGCCATTGACTTCACTGGAAACAGGATTTTATTTTCTCTGAAGGGCAGATATTTTCCAGAGCATGGGTTCTCTATGTGGGTATTGCAAACAGGTTTAGAGTTCTCCTTTGCCCAGGTCTTTTTTCTCTGTTAACAGTTCGGTGGAGAAAGTTAAGACCTGATTGTCTAGAAAGCAACACATTAGTTGTTTGTGATTTGTGCCAGGTCACAAAGAGTAAATTGTACTGGTGTGCAAAGGGGCAGCACAAAGCCAGTGCTCTGTGGTGGTGGTTTCCATCCTTTCAGTGTGCTTGAGGGTCTCAGCACATCACAGATCAACTAATAGATGTATGCGGATCAACACAGAGAGAGTGTAGCCAGCTTTCTTGGCACAGAGTGTCTAGCTAACACAGGGTCAGGCAATAATTTTTGGTGGGGGTGGGGCACAACAAGATTTTGATAAGTGGTCAAGGGCTACACTTTTCTATACAGGGGGCATGGAGTCTGGGGTGGCGGGTGAGTGCAGAAGGGAGTTTGTGGTAAGGAGGCGGGGGTGCAGGACAGCATGGTGACCTGGGGCAGGGGGTTTAGGTGCAGCTCTGGGAGGAAGTATGGAAGCAGCAGAGGATTCTGGCCTGGGGTAGGGATGTAGGATGGGGGGCAGGGTCTGGGAAGGAGTTGGGGTTACCTAAGCAGCTCCTGGACAGCAGCACATCCAGGGTAGGTCTACGCAGCAAAACTATTTCAAAATGATGGCTGTTATTTCAAAATAACTCTGCGAACATCTACATGATGCAACCACTGTTTTGAAATAATTTCAAAATAGCAGATGTCTTATTTTGAACGTGGTAAGCCTCACTACACGGGGAATAGTGCCAATTCTGAAATAAATGTTTCAGAACAGGGGCTTTGTAGACAGGAAATAGGGCTATTTTGAAATAAGCTATTCTGGAATAGTTTATTCTGAAATAATTCTGCTGTGTAGACATAGGATTTTGGATTAGAAATATGGATTAGCAGTGCTGCCGGGGGCTCTAATCCGAAATAGGCTCTATTGTGTATAGACACGCTATTTCAGAATGGCTATGTTTACACTAGCCCAAAACTTCGAAATGGCCATGCAAAGTTTACTAATGAAGCGCTGAAAGACCCGGCAGCCGCAGCACTTTGAAATTGACACGCCGTATAGCCACGCGGCTTGTCCAGATGGGGCTCCTTTTTGAAAAGACCCCATCAACTTTGAAATCCCCTTATTCCTATCTGCTGATAGAAATAAGGGGATTTCGAAGTTGGTGGGCTACTGTAGACACAGCCAATAAGTTTTGCTTGTTCTGGGGCTTCCCTGTGTTATAGAAGCATTATTCTGGAATAGTTTATTTTGAAATAATAACTCCAGAATAAACTATTTCAGAATAACTTTGCTGTGTAGACAAATTCTGAGGCAAGCTTTCCTGCCTACCAACAGCATCAGATCACTGTCTGTTCCTTGTGGCTCTCTGCACTGGGGGTTAATGTGCAATCCTTACCCTCAACAAAATCTCTCAGCTCCTAAAGCCTGAAACCAGCCAATGGGAGCGGAGAAATTGTGCAGTACTCCCTTCCCCCCAGCAAAAACTCTCAGCTCCCCCCCCCGCCCACACTCTTACCTCACACACAAAACAAGCAGTTCTGTAGAATCTAATTACCTAATAAATAAAATTATTGGTCTTGTAGGTGCTACGGGACTGCTTGAGGGTTTTTTTTTTTTGTGATGTCTCCATTTTACAGATGGGGAGCTGAGACACAGAAATTAAATGAATTGTCCAAAGTTACACGGGAATTGAACTTGAATTTCCCAAGTTTTGTTTTTCTTTTTCTTTCTTCCTTTCTTTCTTTTTAAACAATGTTGTTGTGTTTTAATGGGGAAGAAGAATCAGACAAATGTTCTGACCAGCGCCAGCAATAATGTTGCTCCACTGGAGCTGTAGACGCATTATCGGCGTAAGGATAAAGGCTGAACCTGCTGTTTGCAAAATCCTTGCAAGAGGAACAGCTGTGGGGTATGCAGTATAGCAGCCCCATACCTGTTGTTGTCCTGATAGTAGCAAACATAGCCAGAAACAAGCAGAACTGGCTAAGGATGTGGAACATTTTCTCAGTCAAGGGCCGCTGACCCACAGGAAATCAGTCAGGGACCTCACACAAAACCCCTCACTTCACTACTCAGTTGGTCCAAATGATCTCAAAGTGGGAAGCACATACCTGGGCATGCGCTGCACTCCAGTAGGGTGGATGTGGGGCAGTGGCTCGGAGACTAGCCATGGGCTGGGTCAGATTAGCTGACTTATACAGTACGTAACAGATCTGAAGAGACCCAAAGTGGCAGTTGAACAGAAGCAACTAAGTATCATCAGAGCACCAGAAGATGGTCCTAATAAGTGGAATTACTGTTCCACTAGCCATCAGTATCGTAAGTATAATTGAACTTTAATCTGTTTCCAATAAAGCAGATTTTTCAGCTAACCAGGTCTCCTTTTTTAAATTAAATGTGATTTCTCCTTAGTTGATTCCATATTGGGGACTTGCTTTGAATGGGAGGCACATTTGATGGGTAGATTTAAAGAAACCAACAGAACAAAAAGTTTGTATCAATTAATTTAATGAGATTAGATTAACTGGAGCTAAAGCTAGACTGGGACATTTCATCTTGATGTTGTTTGTTCTCCTGCACATGTTATCTGACAGCACCCTCACGTTCCAGAGAACTCTTTTATTGCAAAGCGTATGTTTCAAAATTATTTCCAGTTGTTCTGTTTTATATTTTTCTCACAGAGAAGAACAAGATGAGACCTCAGCTATTCGAGTTGGCTTTGTCACTTATACCAAGGTTCTGCATTTCTTTAACATAAAGAGCAACTTGGCTCAACCACAGATGATGGTCGTATCGGATGTTGGGGAAGTCTTTGTTCCTTTGCTGGATGGTTTCCTTGTCAACTTTCAGGAATCACGATCAGTTGTGAACAAGTAAAGAATTAATAGTTTGTATTTGAATATTAACTGAGTATTCTTCGTTATGGCTTACAGCAAACCATGATCCTTCCAAAAAGTCATTCAGAAATCTCAGAATTAGATCTTTGCCTAGAAATAAATTGGGTTGATGTATTTGATATTTACTTTTATCTGGAAGCCTTAAGAGGTGATCATACATTCAGAAAGCTGTATTCTAGTTTTCCAGTTCTGAAACACAAAAGAGCTGTCAAATGGCCTGTCCAAAGTTAAGACTGAAGACAAAATATACCACTCCCACCCCATGTGCCCCATGAAACAGAAGAAGAGTTGGAGAAGAGTTTGGAACATTGTTTAGTGTGTTGCATGTATTTCATGCCACTGACATATATGTTGCAAGCTTATGTTCCTGAAGCCCTCCTAGTTCAGTTACTCCCCAAATGTAAGCTACTCTGCTTTTTTATTTCAGTATCATGTGTGATTCGACATAGGCAGCTGTATTTTATAATTAACTTAAATTGTAAATTTTGCAAAATTTAAAATTCTGAATTTTATAGAGGCTAGAAACCTAACAATTTGCATTACTAGTATCTCCTTGAATTTTATTTTCATTAGAAGCAAGTTCTTGTGTGAAAAGACTTGGTATGTAACAGATTTTGAGTTCTTAACACAAGTATTCTAACTAGCTGAAACACTGATCCTTTTTCCCTTTCATAGTTTGTTGGATCAGATTCCAGAGATGTTTGCCGACGCTAATGAGAGTGAGACTGTTTTTGCTCCTGTTATCCAGGCTGGCATGGAAGCACTAAAGGTTAGAATGTTTCTCTCTGTGTGAGAACAAAGCCTTTATTCAGATAAGCTATGAAAATTCAGTTCGCTAATGACTATGCCAAGTTCTCCCACAAATTACAGTGGAAACCACATGAAATCACTGATAGTTTTCAGAACTTAGATTCCATTATTGACCAGGACAAGCAGGTGGATGATTGACAGACATCTGGGATGGGTTTCAAGAACAGGCCACAGCTTGAGTACTTATACTTTGGGGAGGGGCAAAATATTGCCCACCCCGGTTCTCCCATAGCAGGCATTCGTTTCGGTCCAGTGATAACTATGAGGCTTTTACCACAAGCCAACCATTCCAGGTAGACCCTTCCCAGGCTGCGTCAGGGGTTCACTCGGTTTGATGGAGAAACCCATAGGGCTGGGTTTGGAGACATTCTGTCCAGACAATCTTCATACTCTTCCACTCTGAGCGCTAGGTCCCACTCCGCATTCTCAAGGCTTATTTAATTCTAGGGGCAGGTCCTATTAGACTTTACCCAGACTGCACAGCAGCTGAAAGTTGTGATGAATCAATATTTATAACCGTGTAATATGAACAGTGAATCCCACTGTTTCTAACCCAGGTGCACCTCCTGGAAGCTGCCAGAAAGGCGAACAAAAACAGCCCACTGGAATACAAGCCAGTCTGGCCTAATGGAAAAAATAATATTTCCTGACCCTAAAAACAAGCAGTCAGACCCCCAGTATGATAAGTGGCACAGCTATAAGTAGATGAGAGGGCAGGGCAGGGCAGCTAGCTGGGGGGTTTTGAATGAAGGGCCTTTCAAAAGCCCAGGCTTAGTTTAAATAGGTGATTGCAGGGAACATAGCACCAGCCAGTTGCTAAGCAGAGAACCAAAGTGAGGCCGGGAGAGGCAGCAACCCCAGGTGCCTGCCTCCCTCCCAACCCCTGGTGTGTTGGACCTCCCTCATTCCCTGCTGGCCATTCGACCGACCTCCCCTGCTCAGGAGCATAGTTTAGCAGCACAGTCGAACCACTACACTGAAGTTTGTGTCAGTATTTCCTTCTTCATAGGTTATCCAATTTTTGCTCACTGGGGGGTCAGTGCAGACCCTAGTGCCCAGTCCTCACAGGTTGGACACTTTGGAGATCAGGCTGCGAAGCAGCTGTGGCAGTTACTTCACCCCCATAACTTAAGTAATGTACTCTGGGCACTTAGCCCGCGCACGCTTGCGTATGCGGGGAGAATGAGAGGAGTCGATGCTGCGGTGGGACCCTCAGGCCTTCCCAGGCGCCAGCCCCACGCATACTGAACTGCACTAGTTCCACTGAACTGGACACTGCCATGGCTTTGCAGGACAAGTTTTGGTAGCTTGAATGCAACTGAAGGAGAAATACACTGCACTCAGTGCCTTTCCAGTGTTTTCCCATGTGGCTAGTACCTCCCTGCTGAAGTGCAAATGGGCCACCAGGCTGCACTGTAGCTTTAGCAGGGACAGATAGATTAAAATACAATCAATTTGGTTATCTGTGGACTTCCTACAAAAAAAGCACAAAGCCACAAGCGGTAATATTTTCTACAAAAAAACAACAAGAAGTCCCATGGCACCTTATAGACCAGCAGATATTTTGAAGCATAAGCTCTTGTGGGCAAAGACCCACTTCTGATGCATCTGACAAAGCGGGTCTTTGCCCACGAAAGCTTATGTTCCAAAACATCTGTTAGTCTATAACGTGCCACAGGACTTCTTGTTGGTTTTGAAGGTACAGACTAACCTGGCTACCTCGCTGATACTTGTATGAAAAGGCTATTAATTTAAAAGCTCTTCTCATGAGCTCTTTTACAGTATCACAATGTATGTTTGTGCAGAAGATGCATTCATTAAATCTTGTCTCCTGACCAGTCCTTTTTTATTGGTATTTACTTTGGGTTTTAAAAAAAGTAAGAGTGCCAGTCAGAACTACACCAGTTGTAATTTCCTCTGATGTTTGCAGAAAAAAAAGGAATGGTCTGATATTTACCTATGAAGAAGTTACTGAAAAGTAACTGCTGTTCATAAAGATTTTTAATGTGAGCAGCGTGCATTCTGTGTTCATACTAACAAGAGAACCATTCCAATCTGGAAAGAAAAATAGATTAAATTCCTATTGGTGGAGATAGATCATGGCCCAATATATATTTCAGTAGTTCCCAACCTTTTCCATATCATGGCACGCTTCCATGAGACAAAACAATTCCATGGCACACCCACTTTTTCAGCTGAATCAATTGCTCATAAAGGTTGCATTTACTTACATTTGCTATGGTTACAGTCTTACTAGAGAGGTTTGCAACACAGTGGAGATAACGCACATCTCGTAGAGCTGGAAGGGACCTTGGAATGTCATCAAGTCCAGTCCCCTGCCATGGTGGCAGGACTAAGCACCATCCCCCTTTTTTAAAAAAAAATCTACTTGCTTCAGATCCCTAAATGGTCCCCTCAAGGATTGAGCTCACAACCCGGCATTTAGTAGGCTGATGCTCAAACCACTGAGCTATCCCTCCCCCACTAGTGCCCATCCCAAGCTACGCAAGAGTCAAATGCATTCTTGTTTCAAAGTCGTCACAGAATACACAATCTAATACACCAAGCACAGGCACATTGTCAAAATCTGCTTAGTGCCATGCTAGGGATGTTTAGTGAACACGTAACCACTGAAAGTCGGCTCCCCTCCCCTCCAGTCCACTGGAGCCAGGATGCAGCATTTAAACCATGTCCCAGCTCCAAAGGGCTCCCTCACTCCCACCAGCTTGTTAGGGCCTGGGAGCAGCATTGCAGTTGCTTCCCAGCATGAACGGGATCCAGCAGTGTTGGCATTTCCTGTCACGGTGATTCTACAGAGAGCCACAGCAAGGAAGAATTTTCACAGCACACTTGTATAGTTCTCATAGCACACTGGTTGAAAGCCACAGATACGTTTTAAGATTATCTAGCATATTTTCCATTCATAGCTGCTTTAACCATGAGCAGCTCTAAAGAAGAGGACTTCCTGATTAAAAACGTGATAAATACAGTTGCTTTTAGGTTTCAGTAAAAGATATTGGTTTAAAATAAATGTAGGACATTTAAATAGTGGGTATTGTGTAAAACCGCCATGTATCTGAGTGAAATCCCAGCTCTGCTGAAATAATTGGGAGCTTAGCCGTTGACTCCAATGGAGACAGGATTTTTACCCCACCATTTAAAAGTTTACATTGAAACTGTCCACTCAGAAGGCAGTTCTGCTTTGCCAGTGGGATCGTCAAGGTACAATTTAGAATTTCCCAGCTTTTTTCAAGGTCCCAACACCCTGAGTTACTTAAACCTTGGTTTGTACTTTGAAAGGGCATGCAGCCTTGCCTTGCGTAGTCAGGTAGTCCTTCCACGTCATCTTTAGTCGCTGGGATTGTAAACATAATTAAGGTGTGCAGTTTTGCACGTGCTTTTTTTTTTTTTTTAATTAAGCAGGAACTTTAATATCTAAACAAATCACAAAAAGGGCCATTGATAATTTTGGTTTCCGCTTTGAAATCCCTGGTGGCCAGGAGTCTGGCAGCAGGAGGGCCAGCGACTGGCAGCCCTGTGAGGGCTGGGAGCCCATCTGGGCTGGCACCAGGGGACTATCGGCAAGGAGCACATCTGGGCCTGTGGCAGGGAGGGCTGGCAGCCAGGAAGGGATCCTGGCATTTGGGGGTGAGCCCAGAGGTCAGCAGCAGAGGGGCCAGCATTGACCTCCCTGTGTCCAGCAAACTCCCTGTTTTGGGACCTGTCAGGTCCCAAAGGTGCTGAACCAGCAAGGTCCAACCTGCAATGAATTAATTTGGACCCATCTAGAACTTCTTATGTGCATTTATCCTGTAAGTCATCCTGTTAGCCAAGTTGACTCTCTTTCTTTGTGTTCCTCCGACTGCAAAATCCCCCCACTTTTGCCAGCCAATTCTGTACCAAGACACATGATGTTTCTATCTGTTACCAATCTCATCAGCCATCCTCCAACCCCATAATTTTACTTTTTGTGTTTCCCCATGTTATATGAGATCTGATCCAAAGCCCACTGAAGTCAGTTGAAAGATTTCCTCAGTTGGATTTGGTTTAGGGTAGTAAAGATATTATTAAATTTCAATCATTTATGATAAGTTCTGGAGTTTATTCTGTCGGAGGGGAATGGAAACTGCACGTTTTACACTTGCAGTTTTATTCCCTTTCTTCCCTGGGAAGATAGTGTGCCCTCTCCCATCCCCAACAGTATTGGGACACCTGTCTGTCTCCATTACCATTGAATGAGCTTCTGCAGGGAAAGAAAACTGAAGACCCTGGGTACCCCTGTTGTCTGTTTTTATACCTGCTCTGTCTCTCTGCCGTGTCTGGACCGCACAAGGTTTTTCTGGATAGCAGGGTAACTGAATGTGCAGAAAATCTTTAAGGCTGTGTCTACACCTCTTTCGAAAGAGGAATGCAAGTGTAGACACTGCCTAACAGTCTGGAAGGTCCTAGCAACCCCTCTGTTAGCCTAACGGTTAAGCTTTACGCAAATGTTAAGGTATTCCATGACCAAAATTAGGCTATTGTCTTTAGACCCTTTAAAGATTCCTTGACTGCACCCTTTGCATTCACATACTCCCAGTGATCCAAGAAGTTGTAGATGGGGGGAGAGGGTGGGAAGGAAACTCTCATTCCCTGCAACATATGATTTAAATTTGAAGTTATTTATTACAAAAATTCCCCAGATACATATGCATAACTTTCACTGATACTATTCAAGTGGAGAAAAACAAATTGAGATAGAGCCCCATTCTCTTTGTTTGTATACAACTCTGTTTCAGTGAGATACAGTCATGAATAAGGGCTACAGAATTTCACTCGTCTGTTTATTTTTTTATTCATTTTGTTATTTAACATTTATATTTCAGTGGCGCCCTCTGTTTAGGTCATAGACATTAAATTGACAGCTGTCTGGGATATGTATGAATTTTGTCCATCAAGACTAGATTCCTATGTGGAAATTACAGTAACGACACGTACAACCAGATTGGTATATGTTAGATGAAGCTATTTATGGATATTAAATTCACAGTGATTTTCATTGTGGATTTTGGTGCCAGGAAGAGTTCATTCTCTAAACAAATGGGCTATTTAGCTTGCGAGGATTTAGAGAAAAGCATTTGAGACACACAACTGTATGAAAATTAGGTTCAATTGTTTATACTGCAGCAGAAATCAAAGGTTGTTATGGTGTCTTTGTAACAGGCAGCAGAATGTGCTGGAAAGTTGTTTATCTTCCATTCTTCATTGCCCACTGCTGAAGCACCAGGGAAGCTGAAAAATAGAGATGACAAAAAACTGATCAATACGGATAAAGAGAAGGTATTTGGTATTTAGAGCTTACAATGAATTGAGAAGAGAATTGAAGAGAGTGATTTTTTTTCATGTTAGATTTCTTCAGAGAATGAGTATAATTTCAATAACAACATATTAGTGACTTTACACAATTAAGTTTTATTATGCTCCCATCATATTATATGAATACTTTTTAACTAATTAACACACATTAATGTTAATCCTAAATCAACAACAAAGTGATACTGCCCTAAATCACCCCCTGCACCAATAAGTGAAGCTCACACAAGTGAAAAAGCCATTGCCCTTTAACTAGGAATTTTAGTTACTGTGTTAGCTCAGTGCTTTTATTCTCCAAAAACTTATCAAGTTGAATTGCAGGGTTTTGAGGCTGTTTCCTGGAGCAAAGATGACCAGATAGTGGCAGGCATAAGTTTTGGGATCCATTGCCTAGTTCAGTGAATCCCAACCTGTTCAGTAACATGGCACGCTTCAATGAGACAACCAATTCCACAGCACACCCACTTTTTTCAGCTGAATCAATTTCTCATAGTGGTCACACTTACATTTGGTATGGTTACAGTCTTACTAGAGAGCTTTGCAACATACTAGAGCCTACACCAAGCTAAACAAGGAACAAGTGCAATGCACAGAATATACGGTGTTAGACAGTGAGCACAAACACATTTTAAAAATCTGCTCAACACCATGCTAGGGGTGTTGCATAAATGAGTAGCCACTGAAAGCAGGCTCCACTCCCAGCTGGCCTTTTGGCGCCAGGATGTGGCATTTAAACTGTGTCCCAGCTCCAGCAGGCTCCACTGCCCCTCCCCCTTACCACGGCAGAGAGTGGGGGCAGGCTCCCCGCCAGCTCATTTGGGCCAGGAAGCAGCATTTCAACTGCCTTCTGATGCAAACGGGGTCATGCAGGGACCAGTATTTCCCTTCAGGGTTGCTCTGCAAAGAGCCACTGCGGGTGAGGGCGGGAGGGGTATGTGGAATTGGCATAATGGAATGGGACATGGGACACCTAATATTTCGTGTGGCACACCAGTTTAAACCCACTGGCCTAGTTCTCAGCCTTAAAAGATGAACATCAGTGCCATCTGTACCTGTCTTGGCCCCCATGTGACAGCTTCTTTCTAGATGGCTGCATGTGCAGTGGGATCTTATGCACCACAAGTCCTAGCTTCATGCAATTTGTTAGGCTCCTAGATTCAAAGGGTTCCACCGTCCATTGTGAGTCTGTCTTCCCAGCAACACAAGAGTAATGTGCTGAGTATTAGGCCCCATGATCCTTTTTTCATTTATGAGACAGGCAAGGAAGGGACATCGTTTCACTCTTCTTGTGCCCTGGCAAAAGAAAGCATCAAAATACAGAGGAAGCTGGAAGGTCTCCGGGCCGCTCCTCAGTGACAGACACCTTGGCCATCCCATGAGCAGATCACAGCCGTGCTCCCCTTCTGTAGCGATGTATGTACCTACACCCAACTGCATACCCTTTCCATCCCCACCACTTCCAACCCTCTCACACTTCCACTCCTGCTAACAAACATGGGTCTCCACTTACGTTTTGGTTGTGGCACAAGATACTGTTGCAAAACTGTCCCCTGTACTCGTTAGTGTGGTTAGTGTTAGTGTGGTTCAGTGTTTCTCAAACAGGGGTACATGTACCTTTGGGGGTATACAGAGATCTGCCAGTAGGTACATCGCCTCATCTAGATATTTGCCTAGTTTTACAACAGGCTACATAAAAACCCTAGCGAAGTCAGTACAATCTAATAGATTGTTCAGACAATGACTTCTTTCTACTGGTTCATCTGCCTTACTCTGAAATGTAACGACAGTATTTCTATTCCACTTCATTTATTTGATAATAAGATGGTAGAAAGCAAGTTTTCAGTACTAGTCTTCTGATACTTTTGCATGTTTTTGTAAGTGGTTTTGTAAATTGGTGGTATGCAAAACTAATCTGAGTCCTGCAAAGGGGACAGTAATCTGGGAAGGTTGAATTTCACTTGTTTCAAGACCTCTGATTACCTTAGGACCATGTTTCTCAACGGGTGGTACATGTACCCCTGCACAGAAGTCTGGGGGTACTTTTTAAAAAAAAGAAATAAGTATAAAGGGGCACTTTATTAAAAAAAAAGAAAAGGTTGAGAAACACTGGTGTGGATCATCCCTCTCCCACTCCTTTTGTCAACAGGGCCTTCCAGTTTGCTAAAGATTGAGGATTAAATTCTGCTCGGCTACATGCACACAGCTGCCACTGATTTCACTGGGAGTTGAGTGTGTGTATCTGCGACTGAATTTGGTTCTCAAGCATTTAATTGCTTTAGGTTTGCAATTTTTATTCTTACGGTAGACTGTTGAATTGTTGACATATTATCAGCAATAGCTTAGGAGTTGTCCAAAGAGAAATTACAGAGACTTTTTAAAATTCTCTGCAGATACTTTTCCAGCCACAGGTGACTTTTTATGAATCCCTGGCCAGAGATTGTGTGGCTAATGGCTGCTGTGTGAATCTATTCCTCTTCCCAAGTCAGTATGTGGATGTAGCCTCCATGGGTCTTGTCACAATGTACACAGGAGGAACTCTTTACAAATACAACAATTTTCAGGTAAGTGCTAACAAGTTCCTTATCTGTCCCTATTGTTGGATTTCCCTTATAAATTGTACCTCCTAGTCTAGCATAAAAGTGAGTGAAGCTGGAGGGAGCTTGTGTGTTTCCCCTAGTGCAGCATTTCCCAAAGTGTGGTCCACAGCCCAATACTGGTCCGTGGTGGGGAAAAAAAAATACCGGTTTTTAGAAAATGTACAAATTAACGTTATGTGCTATTGTTATTGTGAATAAATAATAAACAGTGAAAATCTGTTCATTTTCAATTCTTTGTTTTTAATATGCATTTATATTTTTGGCCGCAAAATAAGGTACTGAAAAAAACTGGTTCCCAGTTATATAAAGTTTGGCAAACCCTGCCCTACTGGACAGAATGCAGACCTTGGAAATGAGAAGTCAAGCTCAAGTTAAAGACTTTTAAAAATGTCTTCTGTCTCCAAAATGAGTTGGTTGCTATCTTAAATACTGCTTACTTAAATACATGATGACATATGAATTCATTGACGTACGAGCAGGTGCATCAATTATTGTTGAACATCACAAACAGAAATACTTACACCCATAAGGAAATGGGACACCCACTGGAGAAAAATGAGAATACAACCACTTACTCAAAGTTTGCCAATTTCCAAATCATGACAAGACCAATGTGTTCAGGACTCCTGGTTTTCCAGGAATGTGTCTAATGGGGTGAAATTTACCTCTGTGCAGAGGGGAACTTGACAGTTTCTGTAGGCAAAAGGGGATTTTTTTCTGTGCACAAAACTAACCTGCACATGCTTTTACTTATTTAAACAAGCAAGAAACACACACAGTTCTAGCTGGACAGATAATTATATCTGCCAGCCTGGAAGAGAATGAGAGTGTAGCAACTCAGTATTAGTCAATGGAATGCATCCTGCGAGTTAAGAGCTACGTCTACACGTGAAGCCTACATCGAAGTAGCTTATTTCGATGAATAACGTCTACACATCCTCCAGGGCCGGCAACGTCGACGTTCAACATCGACGTTGGGCAGCACCACATCGAAATAGGCTCTGCGAGGGAACATCTACATGCCACAGTAGCACACATCGAAATAAGGGTGCCAGGCACAGCTGCAGATAGGGTCACAGGGCGGACTCAACAGCAAGCCACTCCCTTAAAGGGCCCCTCCCAGACACAGTTGCACTAAACAACACAAGATCCACAGAGCTGACAACTGGTTGCAGACCCTGTGCATGCAGCACGGATCCCCAGCTGCAGCAGCCAGAAGCCCTGGGCTAAGGGCTGCTGCACACGGTGACCATAAAGCCCCGCAGGGGCTGGAGAGAGAGAGAGTCTCTCAACCCCTCAGCTGATGGCCACCATGGCAGACCCCGCTATTTCGATGGTGTGGGACGCGGATCGTCTCCATGTGCCCTACTTCGACGTTCAACTTCGAAGTAGGGCGCTATTCCCATCCCCTCATGGGGTTAGCGGCTTCAACGTCTCGCCGCTTAACGTCGATGTTAACGTCGAAATAGCGCCCAACACGTGTAGCCGTGACGGGCGCTATTTTGAAGTTAGTGCCACTATTTCGAAGTAGCATGCACGTGTAGACACGGCTAAGGTGTCCCTTTTTGGGAGTAGAATTCTAAATGTTGAAGATTGTAGGAGTCTTTTCTGTTCAACTGGATGATTCTTGCATGTTTTCATTTCTGCGCAAAAGTTAAATGCAGAATAGTGTAGGTGACTCACGTTTTAGAGTACAAGTAAAGAGAATGTTTTATATACACATCCATTTAATTAGTCATGAGCTTTCATGGGTAAAACCCACTTCTTCATCTGGTGAAGCTTATGAGCTAATAACTTCATTAGTCTCTAAGATGCCACAGATCTGCTTTCTATTTATGAAGCTACAGAATAACACAGCTGCCCCTCTGAGACAATCCATTTAACTGAATACATTATTTTCAAGACTGTGTGGCATTTTTTGCTGCTTGCTGCCACCCTGTGGTGGAGTTCATCTTTGGTTTTGATTTGTATTCTTAGGTACAGGCTGATGGGCCCCAATTCCTGAGTGACCTCAGGAAGGACATAGAAAAAAGAACAGGATTTGATGTAATCATGAGGGTTCGCACAAGTACAGGTAACCCCTAACCTTTTGGAATGAGATGTAATTTGAGTGCATCTCAGTTTTTATTATTATTATTCCTTGGAAAAGAGGATTGGTTAACAGATCATATTATTTTAAATAATAGCATGTTGGAAATTTTGTACAGTTTTTTTTCTGTGATTCCTTGTATTATTTTACACCTTGAGGGGAATCTTGCTAGAAGGCTGAGGCTGTGAAGTATATGTGCCCTTACATTTGAATATGGATGGTTCTGTTTATGTATGAAATTAATCTGCATATACAAATACAGATTCTGCACATATTACACACATCTCCCTAGCTAGGTTAAGTATATGTTTATGAATAGAAACAACGTCTGTCTACTGTTTTGCACCCACATGTTCCTACATTTTGTAAAATCCCCTAGTGTAGTGAAAACTTGTTTTTTCAAGCAACTATTTTTCCTACAAATGTAGGTATTCCAGGGCTAGCTTTACATAAACCAGATGTCCAGACGAGCACAAACTCCTCTGTGGATCTTGCAGCACAGCCCCAGCTCTATAATAGTCCTTCCTTTCCTCTGTTTCAACAACCATATGGGGAGTGTCTTCTGTTACTGTGCCTCTTTTTGGCAGTGAAAGCAGAAATGGTGAGCTACCAGAGTATCTGGGCCTTCCCAGATGTTGAAGTTGCTCGGAGAACAGTGGAAAATAGTAATTCCCCTCTTATCCGTCAGAGCATATTAAACATTACTAAATAATGGGTCACAAAGCCACATTGCCTCTTTAAAAAAAAAAACGTATAACTGACAAATGAAGGAAATTGGTTTTATTTGATTCCAGGTTTCCGGGCCACTGACTTCTTTGGTGCCATTTATATGAACAACACCACAGATGTGGAGATGGCAGCAGTAGACTGTGACAAAGCAATAACAGTAGAGTTCAAGCATGATGACAAACTGAATGAAGACACCGGAGCCTTAATTCAGGTGATAAATGCTAGACCTGTGTGCAAGGTTTATTTTTCAGAAATAATACAATACTTCCCACTCCTGGGGTGAGTGCAGATTACTGACCTGAGCCAGGCATAACTACACAAACTCAGTGCTGTCTTCCCAGTGATATGGTACCAACTGAGGCTTAGAAGCAGGTTTTACTCATGAACAACAAAGTACTAGTAAAGATATTAATACGGTGCACACTGTGGCACTTCCATCAAAGGATCGCCAGGCTAACTTAGTGAAGTCCCCCAACTCTTCTTTGAGATAAGTATCATCTCCATTTTACAGCTGGGTACAGAGAGATTCAGAGAGGGCAGAATCTGTCTGTGACTGGCCTCAGGTTATGCAGGCAGTCTATGGCAAAGCCACATCTGAGTCCTAGACTTCCGCTGTAGCCACTGTTGCTAAGTAAGTATGACTCCCACTGCTGTCTTTGAGTCAGAATCACAGCCGCCTGTCTCATTGCAGAAGGCCATCATTGGCTTGCCCGTAATGCTCAAAGCTCTTGAAGCCATCTGTAAAGCTGTTTCTTCACATAACGCTGGGGACCTACACTCCCCAAAAAACTTCTCTCATTCCACCATCTATGCAAACACTTCTCAATATGTTGGCTTGCCTAGCAGTTGTGTTGGGCACAAACTGGGATATGGAGGAAATTTCTAAAATCCATTCCATGTTTGAATACAGTCTGTGTTTGAATCCTAGAGCCCAAAGGTGAAATTCAAGGTGTGAATCCATTCCTATGCCAACATCCTACTCGCTTCTATGTGTGTTTTAATATTACAGGTAAATGGTTCCATAGGTTCTGATTACCTGTTCAAAAGCTACACTTTTAATTACAAAAAACATTTCTAAGCATTATTTAAAGTTGTTTTCAGTTATGAGGTAATTTCAGGATTTATTTTTAAATCTGGCTCATTCTTAAAGAAATCCTTACTGAAATACTCTACCAGACTGGGGTAGTTTATCATCTCCCTAACTCAATGTAAAATAAATTATGTGCAAGCTATTATTAAAAATCAGCAATTAGGCTATTTGTGAACACATATGACTATTGGGCCAACTTCAGCCAAAAACAAATGAGTTACTTCTCTGTTGGCAAGGGTAAGGTTTGCCTATTTTCCCCTAGAGAAGAAGCTTGGCACTCCTTGCCAGTGCCTAGGATCCCCTGTAGCATTGGCTGTCCACATGGGCACCTCTTGCCCAAGTGCGCAAGTGCCTGCATTGCAATTCTTGTAAGGGCCCACCATGAAATTACATATAGTGCCCCTCTCTTTCTCACAGTGGTTCAGCAGCACAGAGGTGGAAGTTTTACAAGGTTGTACTGCAAGTTATGTGGGGGGGAGGGTGGTGTGTGTGTTTTTGTGTAATCTAACCCTCCTGTTCAACTCCATCCCCTTGCAAGACCATGACTGACCTTGGCTCAGAGTAGCAGGGTCATCAGATTGGGATTGGGTGAGATGCCTATTCTGGAGATGTAGGCCTTCTTCCCTACCTGGATCTGCACTCTGCAGGCTTTCATGGGAAGAAGCTGAGTATGGAGATCCCGAGGCTGGTGTCCTTGCTACTCATGCTTTACAACCAAAGATTCTAGCTGTTCCCATTAGTCTACCAACAGGGATATTCTAGGCTGGTTACATTTAAAGACTGATTAGGGTTCAGAATTTTCTCACTTGAATGCTCTTGGTGATGCCTTTGATTGTTATATTACTTGGAAAGATGCATTGCCCAACTTTATCAATGAGAAACTGTCACCAGTTACAGCTGCTGATTCATGGCTTCTTTCTTTAACCCCCCCCCCCCCCCAGATACTGAGATTATGATCTTCAAAACTAAGCCAGAAAAATTACCTAAACTGTTGATTTTGCTTTGTTTTCCTTCTGTCAAGCTCCTAGAAATCTGTGTGACTCAGGAGCTAATCCTTGTGTAAATACAGTTCCATAAAACATGTAACAGGCCTTGTTATGCATGAAATCACATCCTAGGTCATGGTACACTATTGACATTGGATGTACAGTCCTTGTAGACTAATTTTATGTCTCTGTTTCAAATGGGAGATAGTCATAAAGGGCTGAATCCATTTATTTCAGTGGGTTGTGGATCAGGCCCATAAAGAACAAAACCATGAGAATCTCACTGAAATTGTGAAAAGCTTTACAAGGTATAATATCCTGAGGATTATGATGCAGGAAATATGTTCACCAAAAGTAAATCCTGCACTCAATTCCTTTTTTGTTCCATACCAGTTTCCCTAAACACTAGCACTATATTTAAACAAAAATCAGATTCCAGTGCAGTGAATCAGAATGATAAAAACCTCTCTCTCAAGTGTTAGACTACAGCTTAACTTTTTGAGATTGCCTTATTGACCTTTTCCTCCTTTTCTTTCTTCCCCTTATTTTATCATGGGATGACAATAATAATATGATATTGTCACATAGCTTTCTGCCCACTCTGTGGTGTGTATTCACTTGCATTTACGGGCTGAAATGTTTTATTAACGGTTTTGAAAATTTAAACAGTTAAAAACCACACAACTTTCTAAAACAGTCACTGCCAGTTCTTGCTGATTTCAAATGAACTCGTTTCTCTGTGGCAACATCAGAGCAACAAGCTTTTTAAGGTTGCTAGACCAGCCAAACATACACCATCCATTATTGTCTCATGTTAAGTGTGAAAAGTCCAGTTGCTGGAGGCTTTTTTTTGTTTGTTTGTTTGTTTAACAAAGTTAACTGTAGTGAAAAACTGAAAGTGGTCTTATTGTTGCAGTGTGCTGTACTCTATACTTCGATAAGTGGGCAAAGACGACTTCGCATACACAATATTGGCTTAAACTGTAGTTCCCAGTTAGCAGATCTCTACAAGAGTTGTGAAACTGATGCACTTATAAACTTCTTTGCTAAATCAGGTACATTATTTATGAACTGCCACTTATATGTAGGGAGCATGGTTTTATACAGGAAAGCTGCACTGAAATCAGTGGTGTTGCACCAGTGTAAAATAGAGAAGAGGTTCAAAAACCATATATTTTCCAAGTAGGTCACAGTGTTTGTATCGTGAATATACTTTGACAAATTTCCTAACTATTACTGCCTTTTAAGTGAGGCGGCTGAAACAGATACTGACCTAAAATAGCTGCATTAATAATTTTACTTTCTTTAATATGATGTGCAGTTTAAATATGGGGTTCTTAAAGTGTTATGTGTAATTAATGTTAAGACAGACGGTGGGGTCAGCAACTAGCCAATCATGACTGACTGGTCAGTCCTGGAGACTCTCCCAGTTGATTGTGAGCACTGGTGATGGAGCGGGGCTGTCACTAAAGCCTGCCCCAGCCCCATTATTGCTATCAGAAGCATCCAGCATGGGGTCCCAGGGGAAAGTGGAGGGCCAGGTTCTCTGGCTGCAAGCAATGCTCCTGCAGCTCCCATTGGCTGGGAACAGGAAACTCTGCCCAATGGGAGCTGTGGGAGTGGCACTTGCAGAAAGTGGAACCATGTGCCAGCCATAGGGATGGACTTACCCCTTTTGGGTGGGGGTGGGGGGGACCAGGGAAGGCAGGGAGCCAGCCTTAGCTGCAGCCCTGATCTACCACTAGGTGATGGGAGCCCACATCCCAACCCCTCTCCTGGTGCCTGCACTCTGTATCCCAGCATAGCCCTGCATGCCATACCCCCTCCTGTACCCAAACACCTTCCCAGAGCTGGCACCCCAACCTGAGCCCCCTTACCCACTGCAAATGTCTGTCCCCATCTGCAGCCCACCCTCCCCTCCCCCCTCCCCCAAGCTCCTGACCCAGGCTGGTAAGGGAGAGTGAGGAAGTGACAGTGAAAGGGAGAGGGTGACCATCTGTCCTGTTTTTCCTGGGACAGCCCCCTATTTACGCTGTCTCACAAGCATCCCAACTTTATTAAGAATATGGGCTAATTGTCCTGTATTTTGTAGGGCTCCTGTTCCTCACACCCAGTGTCTTGACGTGGCAGTCCCCACTGCCAGGGAGCTCCTCCACTGGGTTGGCTGCCCCTTTTCCTGGTGCCCCACAAAGGCAGCCCCCACTGATGGTGAGCTCTGCCATGGTGCAGCCTCTTCATTTCCTGGCACCTCCGCTGGGAGGTCGTGGAGCCCCCAGCCTCCACTCCCCCAATAAGGAGGCTACAGAGCCCCCATCCCTGGTGTCTCATTGTGGGGAATCTGCCTCCCATCACTGAGGAGTCCTGACATAGAACAGCAGCTCCCAGTCCTTGGAGGCAATGTGGTCACCCTAGAAAGGGGGGATGGAATGCACGTGAGTGATCCCGTGTTACCCTTTACATTCAGAAAGTGCCCTTGGCTGTTAAAAGGTTGGAGACCACTGCTCTTGGGTGATCGTTTTATTCTGTACTTGCAGCTTTCAAAGCCATTCTAAGCCAGCCCTTGAAGACAGTCAGAGAGATCCTGGTGAATCAGACTGCTCGTATGCTGGCTTGTTATAGGAAGAATTGTGCCAACCCATCTGCAGTAAGCCAGGTAAAGTGCAGCCCAAGGAAGGTGCTCCATATTGGAGATTGCATCTGAGTTAAATAACTTGCATTACAAGAGCAATGATGCCACAAATGAACATTTCAGAACAAGGTTTCATTTCTTCTCCTTCTGCATGTTTTTTTCTCTTTACCTCTTCGAAAAGAAAAAGAAAAGCAGTGATTAGTTATAAGATGTTCTGAAACTACAAGGTATTGTTCATTCTATCAGATATTTGACTTACTGCTACAATTTGTAACCCACTAAACCCCTCTTGTTCTCCTGTAACTACAGGGGTGTTAATGAGCCACCACACCTTGAATGTTGCTTTCGAACAGGGGCGAGCAAACTTTTTACCTCAGCCCCCACATTTTTGTCCCTGCCATTAGCAGGGCTCCCCCAGTCTGTCTAATATAACCCAAACCAACGGACATTTCAGATGTTCCTTTATTAAAAAAAGGCCCTTACAGCCTGTGTAGGAAAATATGTCAGTGGTAAAAAATTTGTTTATCAGCATATGAATGTGAATAACCATTCATAAAAACAGTAATATCTTTCAACGTTTTTAATAAGATGGATGAGCCTGAGACCCTGCAGCCCATCTGTACTTGTGCTTCCCCTTGAGAAAGGGGAAAGGGGCCTACCCCACTTTGCTCACCTCTGCCTTAGAATATGTCCCAACTGCTAACACTAAACTCTCTGTTTGACCTTGTATTAGCTGCCACACATTAAGTACCTTTCCCAGACCTGAAGAGCAGTTCTTCATAGCTCAAAAGCCTGTCTCTCTCACCATGTCATCACGTAGTAATACTAACCACAGAGCAATATGGTAGATGAGGAGTGAAGTGCATCTCCTAGTGTGGACTTTCTTTAATGTTACCAGCCAAGGAGTAGCTAGTCTAAAAAGGGTTTGTAGTTTCCAGCAAGGTTTTCATGCCAGGGCAGTTACCAGCCATACTCTGGAGCTGAATTCTGATTAAATGAAGTGTTACTTTAACTTATAAAAAGAGGAGCTATACTTTTCATGATACTGTGTGGTTATCTCCTCTGAAGGTAAAATAGTTATTAGTCAGGACACCAGTGGCAGTTTGTTTGTTTTAAATGCTTTTTCTGTATAATAGTAGCTTTTGGATATCTGTGCCCCTACAGTGTGATCCACAGGAGAAGGCACAGGACTAGGGATTTAAGACCTGGGCTCTGTTCTCCCACTGGCTTGCTGGGTGACCTGAGGCAAGTCACTTAGCAGCTCTATGCCTCAGCTTCCCCATATAAAATGAGCAGAGTATTATACATCATCTCCCTTACATAATTAGCACATCTTTATTTCCTTCCTTGAGGTGGACCCTAGCAGTTTAATGCAGCGCCGATTACACTCAGTAATAAAATTATAATTGTTAGTTTAGGTAAATCATTGCTCCTGAAACATCAAGAAAATTTGTAACCACATCGGTGTTTTAAATGTTTAGTGTTGTAAACTGATTTACAAGAGGCTGATGTATAAAAATATGTGCAGAATAAAAGTAATCCAGAATCCATCATGATTTTAGTTAGCTGAATGACCACTTATAATGAGTATGGCCAAGTTGCAGTCCCATAAAGTTTTATAGCCACTGGTACTGGCTATCAGTGTTCTTTGCTGTTATTTAGCTGTAATTTACCCCTAAAAGCCTAAGAGTCCAGTAAGCAGTGGAAGTGTTTATAATGTGCTAGACAATGTTGACCTCCCATGGTTTGGCAAATTCTCTCGTTCCGCACCTGTCAGGTCCCTGGGGCACCAGATGAGAGAGATTGAACCTGTACACTAAATGCTGCATTCTGTGACCAAGTGCACATTAAAATGATCTCCTTCTTGTGTTGCTGGCTCTGGTGCTGGCCTGTTTACTGGTGATGTAATATCATTTTCCATCCTTCACTTACAAAACTGGGGGAAGGGAAACTGAAATAACTTCATTTTTTAGTTCTTAATTACTGATTCCAAATACTTACTTTGAGATTATTTTGTGAGCAGCTGCTTCAGATAGGCCTGACTCAACTAAAATTGCACATTATTTCATCGACATATGGTAAAAGAAAGCTTTTTTAAGAAAATCTTAGAAATTCATTACTCTGAGTATATGAAATAACAAGATCTTTGCCTTTCAGCTTATCCTCCCTGATGCGATGAAGGTGCTGCCAGTTTATATTAATTGTTTATTAAAAAGTTGTGTGCTGGTTGGCAGACCAGAAATTCCAACAGATGAAAGAGCTTATGATAGGCAGTTGGTCATGTCTATGGATGTTGCTGACACCCAGTTGTTCTTCTATCCACAGCTTCTGCCAATTGTAAGTATACCTTAGCTGTGAATCTTTTCTAGTGGGGAAACACTGTTTTTATGGGTTTTCAGTAAAAGTGGCATTCAGTAAAAAAGGCTCAGACATGCAGAATTAAATCATCTAACTATATGTATGTGCAAACATGCAAAGTGTTCTTTATGTGTTGAGTGGTTCCATGTTGTAGAGGTACTGTGTTGCTATGAGTATTCTTCATCTGAAATTTCAGTCAATCTGCTTGATCAATCAATTGAAAAATGACTTGAGAAAACTACTCCCTAGGAGAAATAACTACATAGCACTGAGGACAGTGAGACAGTATATATACAGATACAATCATTTTAACCCAAATGTTTAGGTAATTTGCTGAAGAGAAGATGCTGAGTTAGTAACCTCGCTTTGTATGCTTTTTTGTTTTAATTGTCACTATTAAAGGATGTTAACATTGCTGATTATCAGCTTTATTGGAATGTTGAAGAAATGGAGATTTAGAGGTACTGAAAGGACTATAGTTCCCCTTGTACAGAGGACAGGAAGTTGTTCTTTCAGAAAAAAAATTAAGGGTAGCTTAGTGGCTTAATAGAACATAACTATAGTTACAATATATAGGAATTTTTTAACTCTTGCACTTGTAAATCTAAAAACACTGCATAGTCAATTTTACCAGGTCACCTCAATAAAGTCAGTCAGTTTCCCCTCTTATGCAAAACTGTAAGAATAGGCAGGAGACTCACAGATGGATAGTACAGCTTCGAAGCTGAAACTACAATGTTTATGTAAAGGGTGGCTCTACTCTGAAAAATGGCTGTATTAGAAAGGATTACTTCCTACCCAGCACTTTCACCCCCTAAGGTTTTACCACTCTCAGGCCGGCAGCCAGTAGTACAACTAGGAGAGCATGAACTGGGTACCTCTGCTGCTTGCAAATCATTGACAGAACTGTAAACTAAATTCCAATCAGAATGTGGAACCCAATTGGCTCTGATTAGTCAGTCACAGCAAAGCACACCACTGTATATAAATTACACAAGTATACTTTAGCAAAGTCTTTGTCCTGTATGGTGTTTCTCAACTTTTTTTATAAAGTACTCCCTACAATTTTCAGACACACAAAATAAGTCTAATTTTTTATTCATTGAGAAACCCTGAGTTAATGAACCCTCTGGAGAAGCTCTGAGTATACCCCCTGGGGTACATGTGCCACTGCCCTACCAGCTCTTGTGGGCGGTGATGTGTGAGCCACAAAGACACAACCTGACTTCAAAAACTATACATTGAGCAAATTTGGAAGGGATATTTGAGATTTAATAAATGTAATGTCGTTGTTACACAGTTTTTCAGAGTGTAACTACACCTTAACTTGAAACTTCTTTATAGGACAATGAGGAAATTTAACTACACTAGAAAAGACTGACTGATTTCTCAACTTTTCTTTCCCTTGTCCTGCAGCACACTATGGATGTAAAGAGTGATACTTTCCCCCCTGCTGTCCGTTGCTCAGAGGAACGTCTGACTGAAGGCGGGGTGTTCTTCTTGGCAAATGGGCTAAAAATGTTCCTGTGGCTAGGAGTCAGTGCCCCACCAGAGCTTATACAAGGGATCTTTAATGTGCCATCCTTTGCACATATCAGCACAGAGGCTGTGAGTATATCGGGGAGGAGATGGGACTGGGTTACAGAAAACTTGATTTCTATAGAAACGGGAAACAATTTTCTGTGGAAATTCATTTCCAAACAAGTGGTCCAAAAGTTACATCACTGAGCCCATAAATTGGATTAGAAGAAGAGCAGGTAGTGAGAGATCCTGTTTTTCTGTGTTGGCCGTCCATTGGGGTTCCAGAGACAATGCTATGTGAAATAGGTGGCCAGCAATATAACATGAATAGCAGCCAGTAGACAACTCAAAAAATAAATAAAAAGCTGACAAGGAGCAAATATTCATGACTACATTTGATGAAATGGTCCTGGTTGAGTTCCACCCAAATAAGAGATGAAGGCTCAAATTCAGCTGCCTGGTGTCATACTATAATGAGCACCTAGTGGCCTGAAACTACGTAGATCTGTTCACTCAGAGGACCCCCTTACATAACAACTCCATGGCTGCGTCTACACGTGCACGCTACTTCGAAGTAGCGGCAGTAACTTCGAAATAGCGCCCGTCACGTCTACACGTGTTGGGCGCTATTTCGAAGTTGAAATCGACGTTAGGCGGCGAGACGTCGAAGTCGCTAACCCCATGAGCGGATGGGAATAGCGCCCTACTTCGACGTTCAACATCGAAGTAGGGACGTGTAGACGATCCGCGTCCCGCAACATCGAAATAGCGGGGTCCTCCATGGCGGCCATCAGCTGGGGGGTTGAGAGATACTCTCTCTCCAGCCCTTGCGGGGCTCTGTGGTCACCGTGGGCAGCAGCCGTTAGCCCAGGGCTTCTGGCTGCTGCTGCTGCAGCTGGGGGTCCGTGCTGCATATACAGGGTCTGCAACTAGTTGTTGGCTCTGTGTATCTTGCACTGTTTAATGAAAGTGTGTCTGGGAGGGGCCCTTTAAGGGAGCGACTTGCTGTTGAGTCCGCCCCGTGACCCTGTCTGCAGCTGTGCCTGGCTCCCTTATTTCGATGTGTGCTACTTTGCCGTGTAGACGTTCCCTCGCTGTGCCTATTTCGATGTTGGGCTGAGCAACGTCGAAGTTGAACATCGACGTTGCCAGCCCTGGAGGACGTGTAGACGTTATTCATCGAAATAGCCTATTTCGATGTCGCAACATCGAAATAAGCTATTTCGAAGTTGGGTGCACGTGTAGACGTAGCCCATGAGTGATATATTCCAGTGGTGCCTACATTACCCCTCCAGGGGGCCAGTGATAAAGGCGTGTTGGCTGGGGTAAGGATTCCTTTTTGCCCCAGTGAACACCAGCAGCTGCAATGACCCCTTTTGAGCCAGTGTTGGTTAGAGCACTATTTAGGCTTCTCTGCTCTGTGCTGGATGATGCCCAGCTCACCACAAAGTGATCAAAAGAGCACAGAAGACCACCTTACAGAACCATCTCAACTCAGCTCAGGATCTGCCACCCCTCCCACCCATAGGAATTAATAGTTAAGCCAGCTTGACCTCTAAGTTTCCTTATGAGAACACATTGCAAGTCTAGCACTGGATGTTAAAGGGCCAACACAAACCTGAAACTTAAAATGCTAGTTCACTTGCATAGTGCTAGTGGAGGAAGGGTACCAAGGACCAGCTTCAGAACTTTCCTCAAAAGAGAAAAAACGATGCCACCAAAGACAGATTGAAATAATTTGACTTAAGTTCCACCCACTGCTGCTGCATAAATTCACATCTAGTTGGCCCGCTTCTGGGCATCCCCTCTCCCCTTTTTCAGAGCCTGGTTCAGGTTTTTTCCAGTATCCACAGGGCAAAGGGCTCACTGCATGACTACTAAACCAGCTCTTCTACTTGTACAGTTTTACTACTAATATTTAGCGGTAGGAAGCCCTGCGCAAAACCACACCATTTGCATGACTTTACTGTTGGTACAAATGCCCTTCAGTATCACTGATAGAATTTTGAAATTGCTGGCAATTGCACGAGCTAGAAAATCCTATCATGCTGCATAAACAAAGGCAACAGTGGGAAAAACCTTTGCTCTGACCTCCCCTTCGCTTATGATAACACTATGCGCAACTAAACTTTGAATGAATGTCATTATTTAGCATATAACTGCAATGGGTTGAGTATTAAATAACATTCTTATTGGTTTTCCCACTAGAAGACTGGTATTTCATCGACAGCCCACTTAGTCACTTGCATATCTGGCCATTGCTACACCTCGCCATAATCACAGTATAATTTTGTGGGATCCTGGAAGGCCTTTCCCATATAACATATGCACAACCCTCAATGTTCTTCTGTAATGTTAGCATTGACGCTACTAATGGTGAAGGTGTATAGCCATGTAACCATTCGTCACCTCTTGTTATTAGACACTACTCCCTGAAGTGGATAATCCCTATTCAAAGACGCTCCGATCAATAGTGAATTGCATCCAGAGCAAACGACCTTACTCCATGAAGGTAGGAGAGAAAATGATTTTTTTTTTAAAAAGTAACTCATCACGTCAGATTCCTCTTGTTCATGAAAAATACTTGTGCAGTGGTGCTGTTGACTGGAAATGTACAGTCTGTAACTAAGGTATCTATCCTGCAAAGGGACCGCTTCAGGACCCCTTATAGCTGCATGGGCTTTTAATAGCAGCAGGCTCTGTCTCAGTGGAAGAGCCTGAGTAGTAGGTTCAGCTTATTTTTCTAGCTGAATAAGGGACTAATTGTCATCCAAAGGGTTGGTTTAGTTCTGCTTCCACTGAAGTCCACCACGGTTTTATTATTTATTTGAAATAGGACCAGGGTAAGGCAAGTACCGCAACTTCTGAAAATGCCGCGTATGTTGTAAGAGGTTCAGGGTAAAATTCTGCCCGACTGGTACGTACAGCACAGATCATTTGCAGTGATTAAAAATCAGGTTTGTGTGTTGTTATGGACTTGCTTTTGAGCTGAACACGGATGCTGATTGACTTAGGGCAAGATCAACAAGGACACGTGCTTAGGCTGTTCATAGCAGTGAGGCTGTCTGCAGTAAACGCCCAACTTACACATATGTTGTGTGCCTGAGCAAGCATGCGTAAGTCAGGATGGGCCCCCCATCCTAGCTGCGTCTGCCTCCATGCTACTGCACTGCTCAGTTTCCTGGCTCCTTCAAGTGGTGGGGGTGGACCGGCAAGGTGGTGCAGCTTCCCCCAGCTGGGGGGAGCCGGGGGCTGGAGTCAGCAGGCAGAGCACTACCCTGCCTGGCAACTCCACTTGCTGATTTCATATTAATCCAAGTCAAAATTGCGTAAATCAGGGTTTTACTGTACAACTTATCCATGAAGGTTATCCAGACCGTATATACTGAAGCTCATGATGATGTAGCGGTATGGGCTGCTGCACCTGACTTTCCAGTATAAATATTTGCTTGCGCACTGCTCTCACTGCTATTTTTAGGAAGCTGCCTGGATCAGTTAGCTGAGTTTATTTGTATGAGTTACACACCTGGTACCCCAACATAATAATTAGCAGTGCTCAAGCAATAGGAGTGCATAAACACCATAGTGTTATCAGAGCAATAGCTAACAAATGTTTGCTAGAGTCTGAATAATCAGTATTTCTCATTCCAGCTGCAAATAGTAAAGCAACGCGAACAGGCGGAGATACTTTTCCGACAATACCTGGTAGAAGACAAAAGTATTTATGGAGGAGCTTCTTATATTGATTTCCTATGCTGCGTCCACAGAGAGATCTGTCAATTGCTCAACTAAAGGAAGCTAAGATATATACTTCACCAGATATTCTCTGTGTTTGTAAAAGGGACCTTTCATTTGGTGACTAAATAGTACTTTACTAAATTTTTCCTATGCTAGTTTTTGTACAGTTTCTTACTTCACACGAGTGCTCATTTTGAGTATACAGTTTACCTATTAATATGCAGAATAGGAAATTCTGCATTCAGGTATAAATAATCTAGGAGGGGCTTTAAAGAGTGTGTTTCCAAGGGTACGTCTACACACCAGTGTTCTGGAATAGCTTATTTTGAAATACAGCATCTACACACAAAGCCTATTTCAAAACAGAGCCATTAGACACACTATGGCTTATTTTGAAATAGGCTCTGTTCCCTTTCTAGACAGCCCCTATTTCAAAATAGGCACTATTACTCAAGGAATGAGGTTTACCTATTTTGAAATAAGCCAACTGCCATTTCACAATAACTTTGCTGTGTAAACATACCTAATTGGCAGAGGAAAATCTGAAAGCAGAAGGGGATTGCATTTCCTAAATATTCACAGAACATTCCAATGTCAATTATCTAATCAGTTTTTTGCTACTCATATCAATTGTACTATAGCTGAGGAAAAAACTAGTTTTACATTTTATGTTTTATCAACTCCATTACAAATGAAACAATTTGAATAAATATCTAGTTTACAATAACATTTTTCAAGGGGGCATCTGTATATTGGCCCGTTCTTCTTTTGTCACTATATGTTGTGTGCGGCAGCTGGGATCGTTTTATGGTCCCTTAAAATATCTAGGGCTAATTCTGGCTCACCTTCCAGTAGCAAGCATGTTGTTCAGACAGCTTGTGCATGTCCAGAAAAGCCAGTCCCATTTCTTTGGCTTCCCATCATGCTCATGAAATGTAAGTGACAGAAAGGGCCCATAGAAACTAGAAGTAAAGGAGGACAGTAACAAAAATTACCCTGATTGGCTGGGAACAGGCATCCGCCAGTCTTTTCTATCAGTAAATATGAAGTGTGGTGTCACTGACTATTCTGTTCAAGACAGGAATGTTAATGGTTAACAGAAGGGGACTGGAACACACCCCTCAGCAGTCCCCTTCTGCAGCAGGCCGTGGGGGGGGAGAAGGGAGAACAAGTTTCTAGCCCTCTCTTCCTTTAATTAGTTAACCCCTTAAACCTACCAGTTAACCCATGAAAGAGTATTTTACATTCCTTGTTGAAGACACTTCAACACAATAGTAAATTTGTTCTACTTCTGAAAAATGTAACTATATTAATCAGAAATCGAATTCATTATAGTTCGAATATTATCCTTATTTACCAACTGGAATATTCTTGGCTTTTAACTTAAATATTCATACTGTTCTTAGCTTTTTGAAACTCTAAAGACTATTAGCACTTGTTTTACCTAAAGGTCACACAGGATGCTGGAAGCAACATTTTTATTTATTTACCTATCAGTTGTGTATTTGTGTGACCGTCTAATTCAAATATATTGAGAGTATTACTGCTTTAAAAATGTTGGATGACTGACTGATATCAAAGGCAGTTTGTTTTCTATTGATCAGTTTCCTCATATAAAACTTTTAATGCGTTAATACAAGATGAAAACATGATAAATCTCAGCTGCAGTGCTTATCTTGACAGAGAATTTTTGGAACTCTGCCTTTGCAAACACCATGAAAGGAAAGCAAACAGTCCTCCACCTATAGGCTACATCTACACGTGCCCCAAACTTTGAAATGGCCACGCAAATGGCCATTTCGAAGCTTACTAATGAAGCGCTGAAATGCATATTCAGTGCTTCATTAGCATGCGGGCAGCAGCGGCGCTTCGAAATTGACGCGGCTTGCCGCCGCGCGTCTCGTCCAGACGGGGCTCCTTTTCAAAAGGACCCCGCCTACTTCGAAGTCCCCTTATTCCCATCAGCTCATGGCGGGGTCCTTTCGAAAAGGAGCCCTGTCTAGATGAGACACACAGCGGCAAGCCGCGTTAATTTCGAAGCGCTGCTGCCGCCTGCATGCTAATGAAGCACTGAATATGCATTTCAGCGCTTCATTAGTAAACTTCAAAATGGCCATTTGTGTGGCCATTTCGAAGTCTAGGGCACGTGTAGACACGGCCATAGTGGAGAAAACTCAGAAGCCTGCAAAAATTGTGTGCCTTTAAAAATGTTTTTGCATGTCAAGTGAATTAGAAGATTATGCCATGTTGTTGGTTCAAGTGGTTGCAAAGAGTTCAAAGCTCTCTTGACCAAGAAGGATACAGACTAAGTTCGACTGGGGAACAGATCTGTTATTTCTTCACATAATTGAGAATTTGTATGAGAGGTTTGTTGCCATTCCAATTCAGTGTACGTTATGAATTATACCAGCAGCTTTTGAAAAATGTAAACAAACGTTTATTAAATATATCATTTGTGTTAATGATCATTCTCAGATGTGAGGCTACAGTACATCACTATGTAAAAGGCTACATAGCATCAGCAAGTGGCTTAAACACACATTGTTCCGCTGGTCCTGTGCAAACTGTACTGTACATCTAGCACTAATAACTACTACAGCTACTGATAGTACGGGGAACTAGAACCAAGGAAGTTTTTGTTTGCTGGTGTCTGAACTGAGCTTTACTTTCAACTTATGGAAGAGTTTAAGACGCCTCCAGGGATTTGGTTGAGATGAGTCTATCTTCTCTGGTACCAATTTAAATCTAATTCTTGGGAAGTAGTGAGTGAAAGTCACAGTCAGCTGCTGCCTTCTATTCATGTTGCTGTATAGCACTGTCTAGGTATTTAGGCATTGCAGAAATTCCAAAGAAACTCAACCAGCAGTCCAATTGTGCTCCCACAGAAGTTGGTGAAGACAGAATTAATAGTGAGCACCTTTGAAACTCTTCTATAGCACAAATTAGTTTTTGGCGCTAATAAATAGTTCCAATATTAGGGGTTTGCCTGACACTTATTTCACTTTAGGATTTTGTTGCCTTCTCACATATTCTGGCAATAGCAATTGCTCTTCCTGCACTCATTAAGGTAAGATGGACAGAGAGGTGGTTTTCTGTATGAGAATGCTTCCACTAGGCAGAATTATTTATGGGGCAACATCTGAACTTTATTTCTAACAGCAGCAAGTATAACAGATCCTTGTTATAACAAGGAGGCCAGCTGCAGGTACTTGAATTTTGCATGTAAGTAAACAAAGGCACCCCTTATGTACAGCTACTACAGTACAGTGGAAGCCCTGTGGGAACTTTCCTAGAGTTTTTAAAAATGATGCACCCAGTGAATATGAAAAATACACTAAAAACATTCATGCTTCTCTTTTGGTACTATTTCTAAATGTTATATCTTAAAAATGCCAAACTATTAATGCATGTGCCTCACATTTAGGGTAGAGAAGCTGAAGAATCTGGCAGCTGGGAACCCAGAAGAGCAGCAGTTTGAATGTTTCTGCAAAGCTTACTGAAAATTAATACTCACATTTAAATTGCGGGGTTTATATTTAGATTAATACTCCATTTTGGTGAGTGGATGATTTTGCCACTTTAAATAAGGCAGGGATGACAGTTTAGTGGATATGGCATTGGAGACAGAATCAGAACACTTGAGTTCAATTCTGGCTCAGTTAAAGACTTGGTTGTGATCTGTTCACTTTTTCTATCACAATCAGATTCCCTTCCTCTTTCAAAAGCGTTTCCCATTTCAGCTGAGGTGATGTGAGACCCTCAGTACAACAGCAAGAGCCAGATACTCACTTAGACAGATGCTCACTTAGACTCCCCAACTCCAAGATTTCAGGCTGGCTGCAGAGAGAGGAAGAAAAACTTATGGCAAAACTCCTCCTGCTTTACATCAGATCAAGATTTCACCCCTGCATTTGTTTACTTTCTTCTCAAGACTACCAATGAGAAACAATTTCTTTAAATGAAATCCCGGATTTCAAAATACAGTTCTCACCAGCTTATTAAAAAAAATACAGTTCTGCAGAGAGGGGTGAGTTCTGCATAAATGCTACCAAGTCACAGTGACAGCCCAGAGAATATTGCTACCTCAATTGTACTTATTTGAGATATGTAGCTTCGTAAACTGATCTTTCAGCAAATGCACTGAGTAATCAAAAAAAATTAGGGCTCAGTAATATTATAGCCCCTATTTAATTATGCTGGATGGCAGACTGAAAGTCCAGGCTTATGGTAGGTGTGGTTTGAAAGAATTATGTTTAGGAACTAGTGGGTGGCTCTCACCAAGCTTTCCTTAAGAAAATATGATCGGTTTGGTAAAAGAAGGGATAATAATTAATTATGGTTTCTTGCAGCAGAGGGCCTAAAGTGGGGAACAGGGGAGAGGTGCAAAAGAACCCCCACCCATACCTTGGATGAATCGAGTCTAGGCTTTCCAGGACAGCTCTGGTATATTGTGAGATCTCACTTCAACTGAAGTGCTGGGATATTGAACGAGTCCTTTATCCAAAGTGCTCATGAAATGCTCTGTACAGATATCTTTTTAATTCTAAAACTGGAGCCAACAAATGTAAAACACTGATTTAAAAATCCTTCATTTACCCTCTTGTGATATGTCACCAGTTCCCTAGTGCCTACAGAATATTTCACTCCTAGCACATGTAGTAAGGCTGAAGGTGTAAACCAGCATAGGTGTGATGCGTAAGACCTCGCAACAATGCTAAGTTGTGAGCAAAAGGCAGGCCTCTGCTAACAGAACTTGACGCAGACAGGTCTGCAAGTATAAAACATTCAGTGGTAATTGGCTCGGGACAGAACAATAATTGGTTGAAATCACAAGGTCTCACCAGCTTATTAAAAAAAGACCTCGATACCCTCTCCTTACAAATACAGACCCAGGTTCAGGAAAGAGTCTATAATGCCAGCATGATGGATAGAGATGATCTAACCAAACCACAAGGTACAGGGTGTTAGCTAAGTAGCGTCAGAAGGTGGTAACCTGATATGTCAGCAGGGAGGTGCGCTTTGTTTGCACCTGTATATAGCATGATGTCTTGAGGCGGGGGGGAACCATCTTTGTCTGATCGGGGGGGGGTGGAATTTTCACTGTTTGCATCAGTCCATAGCAGCGGGTGCATACGTACAGGGTATCTGTATAGTATGCTATACCTAAAACATGTTATGTGTACCTTGCTTGGCAATAAATCCCGGCTGGGTGCCTTCAATCCTTACACCTGGTCTGTGGTTTTTGGGAAGTATCAGCTGCAGTCAGCAGGCCCACTTCACTGAACCCATACACGCACAAGCAGTCGTCTGGTTATCATCAATGGAGCCAAGACCCATGAGGATGCAACAGCAGTAAATCTGCCGATCTAAGGATAGCCAGCAAATTTGTTTTGTTTATTATAAAAGTACAAGGCCAATTCCTAAATTTTAGGATGGTTCGCCATCTTAAAACAAACCTGAGACTCCCTCTGTCGTATGTTAAAATTGGTAATCCTACCAGTATGATAAGGATACAGTAACTGGATCTGGAGGCTGTGGGGCAAGCTCTGCCCTCCTGGCAGGAATGAGGGAGAGAAACAGGTGACCTCTACATCTGTGCCACCAAATGGGTGGTCTGGGGTGCCTGGGTGTACTTCCACAGCTACCACAGTGCTGACCTTTGCATCTGGTGCCATTGTTCCAGTTGCAGGAGGGGTCCGGCCGCTCTCACAGGCCTCTGATTAATGCAGGGCTATGATGCTCTACTATAAGGAAAGACAGTCCCTGTGCCATGAATTTAACTGCCATGTGGAACGGTTGCCCCTGGAACACTACATCTGGCAGATCTGCGATGGCTGGTGCACAGCCATTTTCACTGCTGGCTAAGTGTCTGATGCTGCTACAGTGACTGGGATCATGAGGTGGAGCAAAACACATCCCACCTATGCAATGCTTGAGGCAGGCACTGGGTTCCAAACAGGGAGGAGCCCCATTACTTTGAGCAGTTGCATGGCTGGTACCAAAGGCTTGGGGATTTTTGGTACCAATGCCCCTGTTCTCAGCCAGAGATCTGTGCTGGGAATCCATCTGGCTAGGCTGCCAGCTAGACTGGGGTGGGTGGGGGCAGTATACACAGAAATCAGCAGGGTTTGTGTTTTGTGGCTTGGCTCAGTGCTGCTTAGGCAGACCAGGGAGCAGTACCAACAGAGTCATCATCTTCCGTGCCTCCTGTAGGGCCTCTGGCATGGAAGACATCTGAATCTGACTGTGGGTCCTATTAACCTCCCAACGAGGCCAGCATAGATTGGACTGGGCTACTCTGCTGTACAGGAGTTGGGAACTGAGAGCTGCCCCGTATGGGTCTTTGTTTGCCCCCAGATTTAGCCTCCTATTTGTGGAAGGAGAGTGAACAGCCCCATATCCTCTTTGTCAACAGAGCCACTGATTGGGAACAGTGCTGGCTGGTGGACAGTGCTGCCCAGGTGCTCCACACCAAGGCCACAGTGCTCAGCATCAAATTGGACAGGCTCACCGGAGTGAAGGCAAATCCATAAGGATGGTGCAGCGATGAACATCATTCTCTCCTATCTGGTCCTTGGCTTGAAGAAGTTGCAGATCTCGTGCATGACACTAATGTGACCTTTGCAAAGCAACTTCTGTGTGGGCCACTAGCATGTGTCTCAGGATTTCAAGCCCTGGCCTGTGCAGAGTCCCAAAAGGGATGACATATCCTTAACTATAGAGGTACTTCGCTACGAGGGAACTAGATGCATGAAAGCAAAGAAAAACACTCTTGTAAGAATAAGGGTTACAGTGGATAGCTGGAGTGAAGGCAGTTCCATGCACCTTCACTGGTTGCAAAAAGGTGCAGGGGAGCATGCAGCACCCTTTTATCTGAAGACCCCACTCCAAGGATCAACTATGGGCATTACTAAGAGGAAAGAAAACTTTTGACACTGGTTCATGTGGGGAGTACTCACAACTACTGTGGAATGCATATGCACAATCTTTCAAAGAACTCTGAGGTTTCACTTCTATTCCACTAGGTGGTATTACTGAATCATGCAATCTGTGCTACAAAGCTCAAAAAACAAGCTAATGTTCAACTGTTTATAATACAGTAAAGATCAACAGTTTCCTTAATTGCCTTACCATTTCAAAAGTCACTTTTCAATTACACATTTTACTACTTTAGACAGAAGTGCTCACTAGACAAGACAACTGGTTTGTTTTACCTTAATGTAAGTTATTAAAAAGCTGTACACGTGGCTATTTCAGTCAAATATTTCTCTGTTTATGACACACAAAGTATGTAGTCTAGTCTATTCTAATCTAACATATTGACAAGTTCCGTGCAATTGCTTTTACTACACTCACAGCTCATGACAAACCTTCACGTTTTTCCCCCGCAGTCAAATTCTATACTAGGACTTCATTTGCATCTAGGACATTTCAGGTGTTTAATACATAAACTGTTCAGGTTTTGTATAGATATAGCCACCAGCTTCTGTGAATTATAGGCTGAGCCTCTCTAGTCTGGCACCCTTGGAACCTGACCGGTGCCGAACCAGAGAATTTGCTGAATCATGGGAGGACAATATTATCTAGCAGCATTACCAAAACACCAACTGCTTACTGGGCTCTCAGAAGACATTTACAGATAAAACAAAGCTAAACAACTGCACAGAACAAAGAGCAAACACTGGTGGGTGGAAAACTTGATGGGACTACGGGAAACTTGACCACACCCATGATAAGTGGGCATCCGACTAACTAAAATCATGCTGGACTGTGGATGTTGCCGGATCAGAGACGTTAAACTCATATTATGACATGACAGGTCAGTGAAGCCTGGGTATCTGTCTGACCAGTCACCATCACCACCACAACTGCAGCTACAAAGTGAACATTCTTTAATTCAATGCATGAAGGATCCTCAGTTGTCTAATAAAAGCAAACACTAGAGACCTTTCTACTTGACATTAGGGACTAGATGAACATAGTTGTTTGCATCTGTGCAACAACCATTTTTAAAATAAAACATTTGCATAGGCAAATGTAGTTGAAGCCAGAGACTACTTCCCTTACTGAAAGGCAGCGGGAGCTTTGCAAGTGAGTACAACAGAAGCAGACTGGACCCAGTATGTGCATGATTTGTGTACAAATTATTTTGCCCACGAGAGTCATTTCTATATGGGAGTTCAACAGCTGCGTTCGGGCTCCTTTAAAGAGGACAAATCACCTTAGAATAACTTGAGAGCAAAACGGAACAGACAAACAGAAATGCATTTTATATAGGAAGGGATCTTTAAGGTGGGGGAGGGTGTTTACATGTCATTGCATTACATCACCTGGCCCCAGTTATTCTTACACTGTACTAGCCAAACACTTCCCAGCAGCCAAATTTTTACATACCTTCTCACCAGTGCAAACATTTTCAGGGCAAACCTTTAGGCATATCTTAACACAGGAAAGTAGACAAGAAGTTTTCCTTTGCAGGTAACACTTCCCCCATCCTAATATATTTTTTTAAAGTCTACATAATGTTGACATAGTAACAGATAAGATTCACTTACCTTTAAACTTGATGGTTGAAACATTCTTCTGCCAAGCAAGCATACAACCGCTCAAGACAAATGCCATTTTTAATATGAAACAAAACAATTAACATAAGTTTTGCTTTGCTAGATGTGAATTTTAATCTAGGGTAAGAAAAAAATCTGAACAAATGAGGCTATTAACCAACCCTTGTAACAAACATTGCAATGGGCCTCTGCATAGCCACTATAAGAATTAAGGACAGATACCCCTTTCATTATGGTCTGCGGTGACTGAATTTACATAAATCTAGATTCTTGTTTTTACTTCCTATTGAACCTTTCCAGCTGTAGAGAAAAGTCTAAGACATACCATATTCTTGGTCTTGAGCACACAATACCCTTGACCGAGTGTGGTCTTGACCGCACAATACCCTTGACCAGGTGCACTAAATTTTAAAGAATCTGGACTAAAGGGGGATATTTAAAAAGTTTACACTGGGATGTTCTGACATTCCTTTGGAACTTCAAAAGCTAAGGGCTGGGAAACAGAATATTACCTTGCTCCACAAGGGAACCAAAAAGACATCCAGACCCTGGCAATGTAAGCAAAGAACTTGAGTGCTTGGCAATGGTAAACTTTAAAGTTGTTCACCAATTGATGAACAAAGCCCTACGTGCTCATCATATATCCAGCTGAAACTGCTCTTTAATATAAAACTGAATAGTCACAGAAGCTACATGAGCAAACTTTTAAAGCTGCAAAATCGAGCACTCAAGGTATGTCTTCGGTACCTGGAAGATCAACCCGGTGAGGGTTGATCTTCTAGGGTCTGATTTCGTGTGCCTGCTGTCAACTGTCAACCCCTGCACTCCTCAATCTTGCAAGGAGTAAGGGAGGTTGATGGGAGAGTCTTCAGTGAGGAGGGCCAGGTAAGTCAATTCCAGCTACACAAATGCATAGCTAGAATTGCACATCTACAATTAACTGTAAGGTCTAGTGTACACCTGGCATCAGATGTTAGCAAGCACCAGAATCAAGGTTGCCTGTGGAAGCTAAACTTGGACCCCTTGTGTGGATACATTGACAGTATGTAACTACAAGACTGCACTCTTCTCCTGGCCCTCAGGACCTCCTGACTTGTTCAAGTACACAGAACACTGTTCAATTAATGGGTTACACCCCATCCCTTTTTATCCTTTTTCATTGTGTGGCCCCAGGCATTGTGTGCTACATACCACCCAAGCTCTACACTGTATACAACGTAAGCAAATGTCCTCATAAGCTGTTCTGTGGTATCTTAATTCTTTACGAACCATTAAGGAATTTATCTTTACCATACATGCCAGAGGGGGGAAGGTGCGTCATGGTAACTAATATTTATTTTTAAGAAAAAAATAAAAGTAAAAAATAAAGTGTTTTAAATTGTTGGAAGTTAAGACACTAAAGCAAACTTCTCCTAAAAACAACATCCTTAGTAACTTCTCTTTTATTAAAATACCAATTTGATACCAGGTTTCTATCACACTGGTGGTAAATAAACCTCAAATCACTGAAACAAAAGGCTCTTTCAACACAGAACTTTTTTGACCTTGTTTTTGCCAACTTTGGGTGTTGCAAATAACTCATGAATGCAAACGTGGTTCTGAAAGAATATAATTTTTAAATGATTTTTTTAAAAGGAGGCAACTACACTAGAGAAAAAACGCTATCAGGGCTGAAGATTTTCTATAAGTGTGCAAATTTAACCACTAATGCATAAAATGTTAATGCTTTGTGTAATTTTACAGCTTCAACTGTATAAGCAGCAAAAAAGGGGGATTTTCCCATCTTTGCCCATTCTGGGCATATGGCCAAAGACGTGATAAAAGCTGGCTTGTTCTAAAACATCTTGCAACATATAGCAGCTGCAGTTTAAAGTTTTGTTTTAGCTACAGATAAAGTGAGTTGCAAGTTCTTCACTTTGTTAACATTTAAAAAGTTTAATACATAACCAAGTAAGAAGTGTAAATGCCTATTCTGAGGTAAGAAATTTGCAAATCTTAAGATATAACCAATGACTCCATGCCCTCTTTTTGTTTATTCACTTACGATTTTTTTCTTTATAAATATGATTTGACGAACAAATGTTCAATCAGACAAAATTAGTTTGTAAGAAGGAGGGACTATGTTCTAGTTAGCGGGCTGATACACTTTCATTAATTCTTAGCTCAACTGTAAAAATAAATCAAATTTCATAAAATGTTACAACAACCTGTAGCAAACTACAATGGAAGTTAAAAGTTGCTTTCAATAATGTTATAAATTGGCACAGGAAAACAAGACAAAAATCAGTCAAAACAAAAACAGGTTGTGTTAATACTTCTGCTTAAAATTATGGTTACTAAAATTCGTGTGGCAGACATTAGGCCTGGTAGAAAAAATGAGGTAAACTAGTCCATGTGCCATTCGCTTTGTGGATCTTTAAAGAAAGGTGCTTGGATGGGTAGGGGGGAGAATGGATAGAAGCTATTGGTATGAGCTTCAGAATCATGGCACACTCCCACTGTCTCCATTCTTCGTCCTAATCCCAAGGAATGCCCTCATAAAATAGGCCAGAGAGAGGAATCCACATGACATGGTCATCTCTCCCAGCTCCAGCTGAATCCCCAAACAGCATCTAAAATGAAATGGGATCAGTCTAACAGCAGCAACAGTTCCTGCTCATCCCAATTAATCTCTTCTTCCCCGCAAAAAAACCTATTACCATCTTTAATACCATCTAGAAGACTGTCAGAAAAGGTTTTTCCCCTTATAAAGCTCCAGGTAAAGAGAAAGGGGACAGGAAAGCCTGTTAAAATAAAAGCCTTACCTAACACTTTCCATGTTAGATGCTTTAACTTTTTCCCCTCCTCTGGATCCGTAATAAATGCTTAAAGGATTTGTAATGGTCCATTTGCTGCAACATTGGGCAGGCTGATCTCTGTAAACAAAACCCTAGACCTTGTTTGCCACTGTTTAATGTTGGACAGTAACTGAGTTATGTTAACACTTTTGGCCTGTTTAATTCATTCAATTCATACACCAGTTGACAGTATCCCTATTTTACACATGGGACAGAGATTAAAGGCACAGAGATTAAAGCCAAAACTGATAGGGGTAGAGTGTAACGCCAAAATGGCCAGAAGTGACACACAACTTGGATACTCAATTTGAGAAGGCAAAGGCATGGTTTTTCAGTGTATTGAGCATTTTATACTATCAGAGCAAAGCTAACTGACCTGTGTGGCACTTCAGGCACTCACTGCTTACACCCGGGATCTGCAACCAAAAGAGCGAGAAGAGCCATTTTTTCGAAATCAGTTATACAGTCAATACGCTTCAAGAGCTGCAATGCATGTGAATGACAGTCCTTAATAAATAACATCAAACCATACTTTTTGTCACTCCTGTTTCAAGCACAGCACGCACAATGATTTGTACCAGTTAGAAAATTAAATTACCACCCATCTCCAGGCTTCACATGCCTCTCTAACCCCAAGCTTTACCCCGCATCCCACAAACCTACTCCCCATCTCCAGGCTTAACCCGTCAGCCCCAAACTGTCCCCTCAACGCCAGGTTTAACCTGCCTCAGAGCACAAACTTCTTTTTTTTTTAAATTCCCAACATGATTATTTACTTAAAATACAGCTGTTTGGAAAAACATTTAAAGTATAATAGAGAGAAAGCTATGCTATAGTCTATATACTATCAAAACAAAAAAAGCAGTCAAGTAGCACTTTAAAGACTAACAAAATAATTTATTAGGTGAGCTTTCGTGGGACAGACCCACTTCTGTCTGAAGAAGCAGGTCTGTCCCACAAAAGCTCACCTAATAAATTATTTTGTTAGTCTTTAAAGTGCTACTTGACTGCTTTTTTATTTAAAGTATAGTTTATGCTGTCTTTCAACTGGACAATGAAAATCCATTAACTATCTTTCCTTCAGTTTCTCAGTGCTGTAATGTTCAAGTTGAAAATGCTGTAATACAAGGTTTCTGTATATAAAAATAACCATTTCTATTTGTCTTAGGTTTTATGTGATGTAACTTATAAAGTCTTTTTGAAGCATATTTCAGTTTACAGTTTCTATTTTAAAGTCACAGAGTTTTAATTATTAAAATATTAAATTACAAAAGCATACTAACATATTGTAACTTCAAAAAAGTTATAAAGGAAAATTAAAAGGACACTGTCAAGACACTTCTCTTCCTAAAAATATTTTACCTCCTATTTCTACTATATGTAAATTTAGAAGAAAATTAAGCGGATTTTCCTTTGTGCACAGTTGGTTCCATGGGTTCTCTAGTTGTTCCTGCATATAAGGAACAAAACAAGTGATAAAAATATCTCAAAATGTATAAGCACAAATGTTGGTCAGACTCCAAGGCAGGTGAAGCACTTAAAATTATGTTTAATTGAACTTCTTTTAAAATGTACTAGATATCAAATTGATGCTTCTTTCATCAATTTCTTATTTAACAGTCTTCAGACGTAATTCATACTTGGTAGCTGGACCTAGCCTAATTACATACTCGATTTTGGCAGCCTGCATTATTTACATAGTCTCTTTTCTACCCTTCAAATTTCATCAAAACCATGCTAATTCCTTGGCAGCCTTGGATTTGTTTTACCTCTAACTCTTTTATCTTAAGCTTCTTCCTCTGTCTGGGATTCATCCATAATGGGTACTCTCAATGTTGGTCTAAGAGACTTTTTGCTTCTTTTATTCTGTGCTTCCATCCCCAGCTCTCACCACTACTTCACATCTGCTGCCTGCCCCCTCCCCTCCCCCCCACCCACCTCCTCCTCCTCTGCATGGCTCCAGCAGGCTCATCTGCCCTTCCTTGCATGATGGGTGACTTCCTGCCTTGACTTCTGCAGGGCTCCCCTGCCGCAGCTGACTGCTCAGTGGCTCCAGAGGCTGCTGTGGCTTAAACAAAAGAATGAAATTCCATTTAAGAGGTGGTAGCCTCCAGAGCTGCAAATGGAGTCAGACGCAGCAACACTCAGAGCCGAAGGTGGCTCCTTACATTGCTGCATGTGGCTCCAGAGCCAGAGGTTGCTGACCCCTGGTTTATAAAAATCAAACCTCAGAGTTTGGTATTCAGAAAATAAGGAACAGTGGTTGCCTGTGAACATTTTAGCTGAGGATACTTGCCCAGCACCTTGGAATATAGGAACTCAGTGGTAGAAGCAGTGATAAAATCACTTCTTTTGGGCAGCATTTCTATTGCTTGAACCACAAAATTAACTCTTCTCTTATTAGACTCCTGCCTCATTTTTCACTCTTCCCAAACTTCACATCTAAGGAGGCAGTAATCCTACACATCCCTTATTCATTGCTCAATTCATTCATTCTCCGAGCAAAGTCTATCCTTTTTAACTGAATGAGGCAGACCACCAGAGGAAAAAGCAGCACATGACCATGTTATTAAAGATTGTCATAAGGCATGCTCTGAAGACATTAAATTAAGGTTACACAAGGAACTTAATTTTGGCATTTCCGAACTTCTGAGTGTTTGGCTTTACAATCCAAATGCTGTAGTAAAGTACTTCTGAAATAACGCCCTAAATTTAAGAAATATATAAATTCACATGTACCTGCCATTAGAGTGGGATGGAAACATACTTCACCAGTGGGTTTCATAGTTATCTGCTAGACTTCAAAGCAATGTTGACTCAGGAAAAATGGGTTCCTTCCAGGTCCTGTAGGGGAGTGTGCTTTAGTGGTTATAGACCCTCCTGCCCCATCCCTTTCCTTCCATCTCCTTCTCCCTTTCTGGTCATGCCCACCCGCCCAATTTTCCCGTGGCTCTCCCTCCCAGAACCTACCATGATTCCCACTGTGCTACAGACCCTACCATTCCTACTCTCCCCCTACCCAGCTCTCTCTCCTCTTTTTATCCCTCTCAGTTCCTGTCTGTCTTCCCTTCCCAGTTCCTGTTCCTAAACTCTACCCCCATCAGCTTCTACACCTACTTGCCTTCCACCCCTCACCTTTCCATCTTCATATTAAGCCAACTCCTCCTCCCCACTAACCACACCAAATAGGGAAGGCATTAAGCATACAGGGAAAAAAAGTTTCCTTCTTCTCCCTCCAGGAGCTTGAAGGAACAATTGCAAAGGAAGTCTTATTCAACTGCTGCAGACTTGGGATGAAGCATGTTCAATCACTCAGTGGGGAAGGCACATGCGCAGTCCTGTTGAACCTGTGAGGGGCTAGAGCAAGCTTCAGAGAATTTAGATATCATATTCCAAGTATCATCTACTACTACTACTACTACTACTTCTTAACCTTTGTACTCTGCATGGAGCATAGGTCATCTACAAGTCTCCTCCACTTCACTGTCTCAGGACAAAACGTCTAGCTGGCTCCAGGAATAGCCCACTTGTTGTCCTTCAATCTCCTTCAAGAAGTATCTGTTGAACAGATTTTTTCCAAAGATGTATAACTTGGCCATTTGCAAACACTTCTGTAACAGCGAGGCATTACACCCAAACACATTTTTAAGTCACTGTTCCACAGAATGGAGTTGGGAGAGGTTTTCAACAAAGCAGATGGAAATTACCAGCCTTAACAGATTAACTTTGGCAAAGTTAATATATAACCTCAAACAAGTTCTTATAATAGAAAGTGCCAATCAAGCTTAACTGTAAGAGTCACTAAAATACCAGCTACCACCAAAAATAATCAGACTGAGCAAAGTTCACTTATAGTTCAGAGAGACCAGGTAATTTTTCTACATTTTAAACCATCTTTAATAGGCTCTTCTTCATCTCTGATTATAACTAAAACTCCAGACCCTTATTAGACTATCCAATCTGGCTAAAAAATTTGGTGAAGTCTCTCAGTATACAAACCGTTTTTCAGAAAGAGAAAAGCAGCAGCTGGTACTGTACACAGAAGAGGCAGCACCCTTTATTAAGTGCTTTTATTTAGTTTAATTATCCCTATGAGCAGACATCATAATAGGTCAAAAAAGCGACAAAACAGGCAGATGTTTGTACCAGAATAAACTGAAGAATTTCAGGATGTTCTTGATCCAATTGTGAACTGACATTTTCTTTCCCCTAATCCACAGTTTTCATAACATTGTCATGAATCCCACTGAGATTAAACATCACTAAAGCCAACAGAAGACTCTTGATGAATTAATTTTTCCCTGGGTCCAATGAGGTTGCTAGTGGAAAAAAAAGGGTGTATTCACTAGAGTTGGACTGAATGGCATTTAGCCCTCTCCAGCATATTCAGGAGTTACCTGACAGACAGAACTGCACCTATTCCCTTCCAACGAACATTAACAGTGTTTGGATCTCAGAGAGCCAAATTGCTTCAAAACTAGATTTTTTGAAAGCTGGAAAGTAACAAATGAATCCCTAAAGATCAAGACTGGAGATCACGTTTTCCGACTTTATCCTGCACATAAAAGCTTTCAATGCACATAATGAATTGGAATAAGTATTAGGAGCAGAACATACATATAATCTCTTTTTAAATGTGCTATTGTCTCTTTCACTACTGCAAATCTTATCAGTTTTAGATTTTTTACTTGACTATATAACATGAGGTTCTATTTATTCTTTTTACAATAATGATATAGCTCTGAAGAGAAACAAGAAAGCCATTCTCACAGAACACGCCTTCGAACTCCTCCGTAGGGGCTGAACAAAAGCCAACCAATCCTAGTCAAAGTTCAAAGAGCTGGTATGTCTACAGAACTCCCTGCACTGTGGGTGACCCGTGGAATTCTCTCATCACCTGAAGTATAACTGGACAGACAGTTCTTCCATTGATGAATTTGCTTGATTTGCGTTGACAAACTGAAATACTATTCACACAATTATGAATACCTTCCTAGAAATCTCAAATTTCTACAAATATCTTCCACCCATCAGCATTGTCACATAAAGAACCAAAATGACACATCCTAAGTTTTCACAAGCACTAGAACCTTTGGAAGATCTCTGGCAATCACCGTAGAAACAGATGTATTGTATTAGGCCACATATTTAAATTTATAAGTAACAGTGCTGTGCTGATGGTGCACAATTTCATGAAAAGTCATCCTAAAAACCTTTTCTGTTTTTTTTAACCCCAAAACAATTAAACAGTACATATAACATTCCAGCAAATTTATTACAAGTGACAGCATATGTGAGAGAAAGACTCAAGATGGCAAGATTTACACAGAACAATTTACAGTCGACTGATGTTTCAAAATTCTTTTGAAGTGGTACATTTAGCTGTCCCAGTAGGCTAGCCCATGTAATTGTCAAATCCTTCACTTACTGCACAAATAAACTTTGATGATCACACTTCATAAGCAATTTCCTGAACAGAGACATAACAAGAACAAAGTGGATATACTAAAATAGGCTGCAGAAAGTAAAAGGGTGATGTTAAGTATGTGACAAAATTTGAAATGGAGAAATTTGTTTGGTTTGGTCATCAAGAATTGGAAGTATTTGAATTAGGTGCACGTTAGCTAAAAGACTCACCTGATAGCTAATTATGGAAAATAATAATTATCACCCTTCTCCTGTGAAAATGCTCTTATGGAGAGACTGAATGGCTATTACTAATGGGATACAAACCCTTTCCTTTCAGTGTGGCCCAGGCCAGGAGCGATCAGAAGTCACCAAACGGAGGCATTTTATAGCCTCACTTCACATTCTACTGAATGGACGTCAGTTTCACAAAGCATTAGTTAGCTGCATATGCTGTCAGTCAAGGACAGGCCAAATGTTGGTAACCTACTCCCTTGTCACATGAAGAGACATTCTCTCTGTACCAGTGCTGACATGACAGCAAGGCACACAGCCTTATTATACCTTTGTTGCACAGAAAATTGCCCAAGTTGACACTCAAGAATCCGTATTTGCTTGTGAGTCAATATCATCAATTAACAACATGCAAGTTGTCCATTATATATGGAACTTTCATTGATACCACTGAGAACAGTGCGCATCCAAGGGCAGTCAGAGCCTTATAAGCCATTAGCAAGTATTTATTGCTTTCCTCGCAATATTTTAGTTTCTTCACCTTGGCAGGAACATACAGAAATATGATCTCAAGAGCTGGCAAGTTAATACAGAGGAAGTGATTTTCAAGTTTACATGCATCACTAATGTGAGTCATAAGCCACTCTGCCATTCTGACCTAAAGCAAGACATCTCAGTTCTCCTTTAACAGTTATTTTTAGTTTAGACTTCAGTATCACAAATTCAATGCTCCTGTTATATTTGATGCCTGATAACTGTTCTTCAGCTGTAGAGAAGGAGTGTGTGAGGAAGAAGAATCAGTGAAAGAAAGTGTTGCCTTAATATCACTTTCCTCCTCACCTGTTTTAATTGGCATGAGACTGTCATCTGTTACACTAAGCATGCAGATTATTCACTACTAAAACACAAGATAAGCACAAAACCACTGAGAAAAATAAGAACTATTTCCAGGATGTGGCACACAAACTATTAACTATTTTGGGCTTGTTCAAGATGCAATCTGCTCCAAACTCCAAGATTGTCAAAAGAGCTACCAATATATTAGAAATATTGAGGATTCAAGGATCCCAACTCAACCACAAATGGATTTCTAATTCAAGTCACTGCTCAACTTTGCAGATGTGACAAAGGTGGAAGTACTATGTACACAGCGGAGAGATTTACTGACCCTCACCAACGTTACATTTAATGTTACTACAGATCAAAGTTTGGTAATCTGTCCAAATTATAAGGTATGTGGGGCAGAGGGAAAGAGATTGAGAGAATGTGTGTGTGTTTTAAACACTAAGGAAAATGATGGAGATTTCATCCAGTAACACAATAGGAACCTCTATTTCTTTAGAAAGGAAAGCTGATTTGTCTAAGCAGACAGCCTACAAAATAAAAATCTTTTAAACTGAAGAATGAGTAAAACCTGCATTTAAATAAAACCAAACAATCCTAGGAAATATTAGGACAGGTGTTTATAAAAATATACCAGAAGAAATATCACTTTTCACCACTCCACAGGACATTCTTAACTGTTCAGTAGATAAGTAGTATAAAAGGCCTAGGGTCAAATTCTAGCTCCAGATGAAACTCCCCTGAATGATAGTGGGGCCAGGATTTGTTCCTATGCATCAAGTACTGTACATATGATTTACAGAGCCAGTTTTACTATAAACAAATACCACACAGTTGCAATATTTTCTCTTTTGAAGTTGTAGTCTGGATCCAATTTCTTAGAAGATGTTCTCAGTACATCATGAAGGTCCACAGACAAAGCAAAGCTTATAAACACAATTTTTCAATCCTGAGCATTTCTCCCTTTGCCCCAAATGCTACTCCAGTGGGGCTGTTTCATTTTTCATAGTGAATTTACTGTAATAAAACTTGGCTTCCCCTAATCAGGAATAAAATAGTTAACAGACATTGGGCAAGACTCTCTGAATAAAAACAATGCATTTCTATGTAAACAGAAATTCTTGATAAAATATGATTGACTGCCACTTTTCACTATCCATGAAGCATTATAAGTGATGTAGTAGAATTGTTTCTGGTTTTTGAGTCCAAACGCCAAAGATAAGAGAGTTATAAATATATCAGAACAGTCAAAAATAAAAATACTACAAAACTACTCCCAGGAATTACTGGGAAAATTTAAAACAAATAGAAAAAATAGAGCTCTATTTATTTATTCAATATTACACCTCTGTTTAGTTATGAATGTGTGGTGAGGAGGAAGAAATAAATGCCATTATCGACATCATTTTTCCTTCTATAAACACAATGCAAGTCTGTATGATGATCACGTAATTCAAATTGCATCTCTCAATCCTGACCCATCATACTAGTAAAGGAAAGAAATTAATAACTACATAAGAAGGAAGTGTGTGATTGGTTCAGTGTTTATATGGAAGTATTAAAATAAAAAAGCTAAAAGAGTTGTTTGCTTTTTAAATTGTAAAAGATCAAACCAAGTGACTCCTCTTCCAATCCTATTCATAGCTTGGGGAGATAGCCCCTTCTGATGTTCCCAGTCTGCTCCGATATCCTTTTTGGTGAATTAAAGCCACCAGGAGGCTTTTTAGCTCGTTCCCATCAGGCACTGGTCCCACCTGCCAAGTAAGGCGATGTGCCAGATGTAAACAGGCAAAATACCTGGAACTGCTTGCAAGAAAGCATAACAAATTTAAAAAAATCATCTTGACTGAGTCACTGGAATGACTGCCTGTGGTAGAAACAAGACTGAAAATAAGATGTGGAGAAGAGGCATAGGACCAGAGGGAGAATTAGTGACTCAAATGTAATCAACGTGGAGGGAAACCGCCCCTATGGGTACCTCCACGGCCCCCTCTGAATCCACCCCTTTCACCTCGGAAATTAGTTCTATTCCTTTCTCTGCCTCTTTCCCCCCGGCCAGCTGAAGTTCCGCCTCTTCCTCCTCCCCTGGGAGCTCCACCTCCTCGGTCTGACTTGGATTTTGGTGGAGGTGACTTAGGTCGAAGTCTCTCAATCTCTTCTGTACAACCAGTCAGATGGGAATTTGGAGCAGTGAAGTAGGAGGCATAGGTTTCTGCATTGAAATTACTGTTTGTGAGAGTGGGTCCCACAGTCAGCCAACCTAAAGAAAAAAAACAAACAAACAAAAAAAAACGGAAGGAAAAAAATGTTAGGAATATCAGCAAATTAACTCAATTTTTCTTATCACCTTCGTTTGGGTGTTGGCGAAAGCTCTCAGTTGACATCAATGTTTCCTCGAAAACAGTTTTGTTAGGTCTATAAGAAGCAGCCAACAGTGAACCCATCTTTAAAAAAGGCAAATTTCCCATGCAGACAACTTATGGAAAGGTGAACATTTCAGTCTGAAATGTGCACTAGTCTGAATAATGAGGCAAGGGATGTAAAATCTTTTATTTAACCATCTTCTACTGGTAAGAGAGACCAGGTTTCAAAATCCACAGAGCTCTTCTCTTTCATTAACAGAAACTGGTCCAAAAAGATACCATCTGCCTTCTGTCTCATATCCTGAGATACACAGCTACAGCAACATTGCAAACAACTAACTTGAACGGACATGCATGTAAATGCATACTTCTTACATTGACTTCTTTATGTAAAAATGAAAATACCTTGCAGGGAAAATTAAGTTACCAGAAAGATACTCAGATTTAAGTGTTTACTGTACCTCATGATATTATGAGCTATATAAGTGGCCCAGCACTTTACCCACTGAAGAGAATTTCTAAAAACTGAACTTTCAGTTATGTATCACTTATTAATAAGAAAGACAGGACTTAAGGGACTCAGTGCTAGCAACAAGGAACAAATTAAAATCCCACTTCCTGACCTTTGCCAAAGTCAACTAAAAATTTGCTTCACTGCTCCCAACTCTCAACTTTAAAATTAGGAATAAAATACTTGGTCAGGTTTGCATCCATCTGAGTATTGTAAGAATTAGTTAGTAGTTGTCTGGCAAGTGTTCTGAAAATGAAAAATGGTACATAAGTGCTAACTGTCACTGGCAAGTACAATTGTCCTGTGCCAACTTCTGTCATTGCCTGAACTAACAAAAGGATGGCGCCATTATTATTCTACTGAGTACACTGTATTGGAATTGCTTCCAAAAATATAAGGGCTCACCATGCCTTTAATGTACAGAAGCAGCCCATGAGGTGAATATAACATGAAATTAATGTATCTGTGTGCATCTCTGCAGCACAAACAGCTCAAAGGAGCCTCAGGAAGACAGTGTTCTCTTTTTCTCAAAGGACATATGTAATAAACAATATTAAGATCAAGAACACCATCTGGAGAAGAGTTGAAGGCTGGCTAAATATAACAGAAGCTGGTTAGCCATTTATATAACATACGACTGCAGAAGCTAGACTAGATTTTGGAGTGGGTTAAGCCTGTTTTGTTTTCCATTGTATCATTCTCCTTCCCGCCCCAAATGTATTAAATTTTGTTTTTATACTACAAGCAAGCTTTAGTTCTTACAACTGGCATGGAGTAATATGTCTAACTAATGTAATGCACCTTCCTAGTTTACTCAGAATTAGTTACCCCCATTTACTGCAAAACATTGTTTCACTAATAAAGCCACTTACAGTCCATAGCAATTGAGATCACAGCTTTGAAATTCTTTACAAATATGAATTTTCTTCTCAATAAATGTGTTAACTACCCTGAACAAGTTGTTTTAATACCCAAAACTCAGAATAATTAGATACATAAGCTTATCACAGTTATTAACCTGGGGATGACATTCAGTGAGAGCAAACATACAGGAATTAGCTGATTTTAACCGTCTTAAGAATGTTGCCAGATGACAACCATTCCATTTGCAGCTAAAAAGGATTTTTTTAAAACCAAGTAAAATCAATGGCCAAAAAGTCCACTTTATATTAGGTCCTATAACGTTAAAATGGAATCTATTAGTGGTGCAACATTTGGTAACAATTTGTACATGAGAATGAATCTTATTATAAGTTAATGTTTTTCCTAATGAAATTCCAGTTCATACAGGAAAGCGATGAAGAGACCTAATAAGTGATATATAACTGAAAGGCTTATGGCAGAGGAAGTGTGCAAGACTTTAAACAAAGTAACCTCAAAAGGTCTGATAAATGCACTGGTAATTACAACTACTCACATTGCGGATGTTATAGATTTAGAGCTGATGGAGGGATGTTTCTTAAAGCGCTGACAATGCCAATCAAGATCACGCGCCTATTTAAAGTAGAGTTAAAACCGCTTTCCAAAAAGAAAGTCACACACAGGTCACGGTTCTGACAAGATGCAAAAAGCTATCATAGCAGACAAAGTATTTTATCTGACATTAGCACAGCAATAATGAGAAAGGCAACTTAGAGCTGAAGAGGTCATGTGATGGATGTTTAAAAGGAGGCTTCTCTCCCCTCTAAAAAGCAATGGATGAGACTTTTCAGATTCAGCTGCTTTTTAGTGATTGCCTGACTGGTGGTGGGGGAGGAAATCTGTTCTTAGTTTATTTGAAATCTAAACATCCGATCTGGACACATCTGTTTAAAAAGCTCTTTAGGATATTCACATAAATTAGAATTTACAACCAACAATGACTGTTATTTTCTGCATGGCACATGATAAAGACATTCACTTTCCAAAGATGCTATGGAATTTGCTGTCCCCCCCCCCACTTTTTTTTTTTTTTAATTGAAGTCTGGCAACAGCAGGAAGACACCAAAATGGCTTTAAAAGCTATAACATGCTTTGGTTTTACAACAAAGCCTGAACAGTTTAAACAGACGTATTACACCAAAGATGTTATGAAAAAGCTTGTAAACCTGGAGTTACAGCGTGTTGTTCATTTTTGAAATTAGACAGCTAATACCTGCACATCTATTAAAAAACAACTTATTAGAGAGCAGTGCTAAGATGGATTCTTGGTCAGTCACTGTACCCATCACCGGTAGCCATATAAGCAGCAGCAGAAGGTATAACCTTAGAAACAGAATAACCTCCATACACCACTCCAGCAAGGGAGGGGAAGATACATCCCTTCGTGTGTATACTGTTCCACTTACAGGTACAGATCCTAATCAGCACTTGCAAGTGCCTCTCCTATTCTAATCAGTAGTGGGGGAAACAGCCCATGACTAATACAAGTCCTATGTTTCTTCAATGATGGCAAAGCTTTCCAAGCTTGACAAGTAGCAGAATGATTTCTCCCCGCTCCACAATCAACAGGACCTTTTGTTTGCAAGAAGGAAGCCTTCTGCCCAAAGGATCCTATGTCCTCCTGCTTGATGAGCTCCATTTTGGAAACACCAATTGGAAATGTGCTGTTGTCCACAGCTGCTTTCTGTCAGATAAGTATTACTGAAATCCCTTTTATTGAACTCCTTACAGTTAACATATCTACGACTACTGCCAACCTTAGCAATATAAATGTATATTAGACTAAATTCTACTTGTGTCAAGTTCTCTCTCTGAAGTAATGAAATTCCATCTTATATGAAAGTTATGAAGGGGAGAAAAATTAGGTAAAATTAACTTTAATCTCTTTGACAAAAAGAAATGGAACACCTGCCTGGTCGGATTGTACTATCCCTTCCAAAAAGATGAAGGCGTCTTCTACCAAGGCAGAAGTGTTCAATTATATGAAAAATCTCTACAGGCTTTTCTATGTTGCCAATCTCAGGCTCTTCTGTGATAATCAAGTCAATATCAACATTAGCATGGATGAAGTCACCATCTGTACTGCGGCGGACTGTTCCTTTAATACCCATAAGGCAGTGTTCCTAGATAGAACAAAAAGAAATTAGAGAGGGTTTGTCATCCTGAAGCATTGTAATGCCCATTACAAACACATTTTATTAATATACGCACATGCATGCACACCACTATCATTTCTAGATTTGAGGTTATCAAGGACATCAATTGAGTAGAGCACAGCACACATGTAAGAAATGTTTTGGCAAAAGCCACACGGCACACACCTATCTTTATGAAAAGTTATATTAGACTGACCCCCAAAGGAACAGGTTTTAATGTCTCATCCAAAAGAATGTAACAAACACCAAAGGTACTAAAACAGTTCTAAAACAATGAGAAAAGAAGGACCAATTTAAAGAGTTTCTGATTGTAGTCCATTTTCTGAAAGCCACATGGTGTTGCAAATCAAGTTATTCAGAGTCTGAAATAGGAACTTATAGATTCTAAAGTTGTTTCAGACTACCAATAAAAGGGAAGAATCATGAAGAGGTCTAAAGTGGAAAAAGAGTCCTTAGCAGAATACCTCTTGAATCCATATGAGGAGTACAAGCTGGTGCTACAAACAGCATTGAGTCAGAGAGCTCAATTTTTTCCCCCACTGCACTGGTCCAAACGTTAAATTAAATCATGATTGTAAAGTAACTTGTGAAAAGAAGCTTCTAAAATTTTGCTCCTTTACAGCCATGAAAGGATCGACAACAGAAGTAAAGGATTTACAGACAGTCCTTTACAAATTTCTTTTCAGAGTATGCCTTTCACATAGCAGCTCTCCATCTAACAGTTCCTTTCTGACAGCCACCATAATACACTAAAAAATAAAACAAGTGTAAAGTGATCAGTGCAGTTTGAGCAAAGAACAGTACAATGCTTGATTTAAGTGAAACAAGCACTATGTTTCTTTTCCTTTTATAACATAATAGGAAATGACTAACAGAGAATTTACAAATAAGGAATCTCCTTACTGGGTAGAAGATGAAATGAGGGCTGTGCATATTAATCTCAAAGTTCGGTTTCTGTGAGTATAACACTCAAATGAGCAATTTTCCTCAGATCGTAAAACACCACTTTACTAAGCATCACCATATGGCTCGCAAAAATTGCAGAAAGTCTATAATCATTTCCAGATTTTTGACAGAAGGGTTTGGGCTTAGAGAATGACTGTGAAAAAAGCAAAGAAAAAGTGATCTAGCTAACATATTGAGCTTACTGACAGCACTTTATTTTTATGTCTCACCATTTCTAAGACAAATATTCAAGTCAAGTAGGACAAAGCACAGAGAATCCATAGGCAAATCACTCATTAGGCCCTACCTGGAGTTTACCAGCCAACAGTGGAAAACAATCTTTCTAACATGGGAAATACAGTTAAAAATGCCTCAGATGTACATTATATTTAAAGAACACAACCTCTATCAAGAGAGACGTTAACTTCAGTTCACAGGGAATGTTAAATTGTCATCTGGCAGATCAAAATAAAATTGGCTCTAATCTCCCACATTTCTTCTTATACAACCAATTCTGACATGAATCTTGTTATAAAATTCATGTATGCACATTACTCAAGAAAATTCTCAATTACCAACACTCAGCAACCTAACTCCTTCAACAAAAATCACATTAACCTTAACTATCCTCCAATGTACATACAAATTTAAATCCTTCTTACTCAAAAAAAAGTTGTAAAACTTCTTCCCTTTAACAACCACCACACATAATAAATATCCACATGTACCCATTTTCACAATAAAATGCATATAAGCTCCTGATCCAAATCCCATTTAAGTCAAAGAAAGAGAAGTGGGTCAAAGCTAAAATAGTAATAATCACTGAGATTCTGCTTAACGATCCATGCATGTCAACTTGGTGGTCAAGTCTGAGAAATTTTAAATTGTTATAAAACAGGAACTGAGACACAGCACCCTATAATCCACTACAACAAATCTGTTCTGACTAGTATGCAAAACAGGTCCTATCGACCTTGATGTATTACTCAAGTCTCACATTCTTAGGCTTTCTAACCTACTCTCACTACACTATTCATACAATACACATCTGATTTACTCTACACCATAAAGAAAACGTTTAATTTGAATCAAAGCTTATCATTCATGCATATGCACTGAAAAGCTCTTCGTTTTTGGATACTGGGAAATAGCTGCCATGCAGTTGTAGTCCTTAAGGTTTGTTCTCCTTAAAGTAGAAGTGTATGCCTGAGCATGTTTTTTAACATGATTTTTACTGTAAAAGATAGATTAGCAATGTGCCTTTACAGTGTCCATATAAATTTACAATTGCAAGCTTCAAAATGTCAGATGTCTCTAAATTGAAAAATATTCAAGTTCTATGGTAAGACTAAATAATTAAACCAAAAGGTGTTCTTCCCAAAAGTCCTGTTACCAACAAGGTGGATAAAAATATTAAAATTAAAAAAAATGGACTTTTTATTTTAAATTCGCTTTTTATTTTTAAAAATCAATATAATACTAAGTTTCTTATTTAAAAGTAACAGATACAATTACATCTTATGGCAAAATGCTACACAGTTAATTACAGTCTCACAAAATGAATTAGTAACTCAAATCTCTCCAGTCTAAATACTAGTTCTTCCTCATTTAAACTCTTGGGCTTTCCTGTCTGCTGAGAAACAGAAATTAAAGTAAGGCATGCAAAGAAAGACAAGATGGAAAGGTTTATTTTTGTTATGTGCTTATGTAGTGGTGGATCTCGGCTAAGCGCTACAGAGGAGTTAGTTAAGACACTGCCATAAGACAGAGAGACAATACATAGGAAAGGACAGAGGTAGCACAGAAACAAACACTGGAGCAGAAGAGAAAGAAGAGAGGATGACATTATTCAGCAAGCATACAGCTTCTGCTACAGAAAAAACTGTCGTGGCTTTTGGGCATAAGGGAGACCCTCACAGGGAATATTTTGAAGAAATTTGTTCATGAGGCAAAAAAGGAAAACATGTCAAATTGTAAGCAGTGGAAGATGATGGGGGGCCTAGCTGCAAGAATGAAACATCATAAGGAAAACTGCTTAGTGTGAGAAAAGGGATGTGGATAAAGAAGTGAATATAGCTGAGTGCATCAACTGGCCAGTAACTTAAATAATTCATTTTGCAATGCATCATTCTCCAAGACTTTCTCTATGCCTATTATAAGTGTGATTTGACAAGTAAATTCGCAAGTTGTTTTGGATGCTGCTAGGAAAAAAAAGGGGGGGTTAGCTTAGCCAAACCTTATGGCCTCTAACTGATTAACTAGGTTTAGAATCTATGACTCAAGTATAAAATATAGAAAGTTATAATAAGAGATCTCTATTGCTGCCAGTTGCCACTCTATTTTCCTATTTTGTATTACGTAGTATATGCCCCTTATTCTGTAACATCACTGCCACACACCATCATGATGATGCCTTAAGTCTACTCCCTATTTTACTTCAATATAACTGAGCTTTTCCGAGGGAACCCCATCCTATAATTGTTTTCTCAAAAAATAAACATGTCAGTGAGATTAATGGTGCTTACTCAAACAATAAGTGCATTCTATGCACAATCAGTCTTAGCTCTTTTGGTAACTTTTTTGTGATTTAAATCAATTCACCCTGATTGCCATTCTGACTGAGAAGGAAGTTTGTAACTAAGCATCTAGTGTGCTTCACAATTAAATAAATCAGTTTCTATACAGAACTAATCTAAATCCCAGCCCAATTTCCATCTGTCATTTGAGCAAATAAGCAGAGAAACTGTTTCTGAGCCAGCATGTACTCACACAACATTCATTATTTACATTTCAATTATGACTTTTTAAACTTTGACAACCTAACATTTAAAAAAAATCAACTCTAGCAACAATTATGCATGATAAAAACAATATAAAATTGTATCCAGTTTTCATCATCTCCAGGCAGACTTACAGAATGAAAAAGCTCTTCTATTGAATCCTCTTCCCTATCTATCTGCATTTTAATGAGACATGAAGGAATAAGAACATTCAGAAGATTATAAAAGAACTTCATGATGTTTCAAATGTGGATGTCTGTTTACTTCATCCAACTGAGTAAAAAATCTAAAATTGGTAAGGAATTCGTTATCCACTCTGTGAAAACAAATCTATTCAAGAAAGTAAGAGAAATCTAAAATCCTAGCACCTATTTTTCTGAAGGCACAGAGTCCACCAATTGCAATGCAGCATCTGGTGTTTGTTTAGATCAACTGCGGAGCAAGAAGAAAAAGTCAGCCAGGCCTGTACCTTTGTTCTTTGGAAAACTGCTTTAGGGTCTAGAGTCTTGGTCTTGCCAGGATTGTTTTTGTTTGTTTTAATCCAACAAATATCTTCACATCGTCTGTAACCCCACTTGCGTAAACACTGAAATATTTCAAACAAAAACAGTCATAACATCAATCATAAATACATTGTATTAATATTTGATATAATACAAGCATCTTTGTAAGATATAATAGTTTCCTCTTCTGCAGTTGTTTGAAGGAGGGGTAATTTTTTTTTTAAATTAGGCTCTATATAGCTCACTAAAAATATCATTAAGAGCCTAAACTCAACTTTTCTTTTCTTTGTTAAGAAAGATTTGCTTGTAGCTGTGATAGGACACACTGTTGCCATACTAAATTGACTTGAAAGCTCATTCTGCTGGGATTTGTTTGTTTCTGTACACGGGGTGATGTCACCAGCTACAGTAAGGCATCCTACTCCCACTGCAACCACATATAACCTAGAGATAAAACAATACTGTAGCTCTTTGAAGAATTCAGATGTATTCATCAGCCTCAGATATTTTAAAGTTAACCATAAAGTAAGTTCCTTAAGGATAAATGCTGGATTAATTTCCCCTCTGTCTCATGTCCACCAGCAAAAAGCCCTTTAGCATTTAAAGCCTAAGCATCTATGCAAAGGAAAAAAAAAAAATCAAAGATTTCTTGCATAAATGTTTATTTTGTCTCTTACCACCCTGCCAAGATCTAGGCCTTCTCCTGAGCCACACCATAGAAAAACAAAAGACCTTGGGGCTGCAATCTCTTCAATTTCCAGTTTCATAATCTACGAAAACAGAATGGGACAAAACGCTAAATGCTTTCTGAATTAATTTTTAGTTTACTACAATCTGTCACCATACCACTTATATCAGAAAGAATATTTGCTGTATGTTTTACATTGCCATGTCAACCTTAAAAATATGTATTTCTACTATTTATCTAGAATCTCATACTTCAAATATATTTGCTGGAAAATGGATTATAAATTATTTTACCAGTAACCATTCAGCACTATCCATATTCTGTTATCCGTCTATCTGATCTGAGCCTTACATAGCAAGCAAAACATTTTAAAACAATAACTCCCCCAAGATGTGGGGCTCTTCCCTCAAAGGAGGGGCACAGAAAACATTGGGGGGAGGTATAGCAAAGTCCAAACCAGCCCCATGGAGGGGGGGGGGGGGGCGCGGATCATATAGCTGTGCTCTGCTCCCAGTCCTGCCATGACCCAACCCTGACTCCCAACATCAACACTCAGCTCTGCCACCAAGGGCACCATTTATCGGCAGACAGGGGGTGATCTTGCCCCCCACATGCATCTGAAGCTTCAACCTCTGCATTTCATACTTGAGGTCTGCTAAAGAGCTGTGTCTGGGGATAGGTCATGTGCTTTAACTTAAACAGAGCTTACAGTGCTCCCAGCTTGGCCTCTGGGGAATGGAATTTGTTTATAAACAGAGGGAGAACAGGTGATTAAGATAACAAAGATCTTGCCATACAAATAAGTGAAGGATCATTAGATGATCATGAAAATACTGCCAGGTCCTCCACTTAAAAGACAGGAAACCAAGGGTAGAAATAGTGTGCTCCGGGGAGAGGTACTAGGACCTGTGCTCTTCAACTTATTCTTAAATTATCTTGAAAAGGGGGCAAATATTGAGGTGGCAAATTTACAGATAATATGAAATCACTCAAATAGTTGAGTCCAAAGCTGATTGCTAAAAGTCACGAAGAGATCTCACAAAACTTGGTTACTAGGCAATATAATGGCAGATGGAATTCAATATTGATAAAGCAAAGTAAAAAGGACCTTAGTTTTCAGAAGACCTCACTTTTCTTGAACAAATCCAATGTAAAACTGCTTTACACCCATATCTACTGTTCAATCTATTTTCTAATGGTATTTACAAAGACTTTTTGCATAGTAAGAAAAAAAAAAAGCTTACATCATCCCAAGTCCAGCACTTTTCATTGGCTGTGATGCCAGTCTCCCTGTAGTATTCCTCCAGAGGTGGTTCCAGAAGAATCACATCAAATTTGGACTTTAATTCTCTAATGTCGAAGGCCTCCAGATCTGCTTGTAAATACCTATTTAAAGAGATAATAAATTGTGAGACATTTCTTGGAGGAGACAGAACTGCAGCCCCCAAATTCCCACAGAATGCTTGCTGGTGGGATGATGGTTTCCAAGGGCTACCACACTGAGTTCATGTGAAAATACATTAAATAAATACATCAAAGTTATCTTGAACATTAAGTGGTGGGTGACTTCATGGATGTTGTGCAATAAAAAATAAGAGTGTAGGAGTCCCCAAATGTGATCTACATCATTGCACTCCAAAAGTCCAATACAACTAAATTAATGACACTTTCAAAGAGGTAAGCTTCTTTTAAGACATAACAGTAAGGATTGAGGGATAGAGAGTAAGGAAGAGTACACAACTACTCACACATGATCTGGTATGGCTTTCAACACACTATTGAAAATTTTGCTTTTAGCAAGCTATTTTTAAGATTCAAATGTACAGATTTAATACTTGTCCCATTTTCTGTTAATGTACATTGTATCCTCCATATCAGTTACTAACTACTGTACTACCTACTATATTTTGAAAATCTTGCACAGTTTGATTTATGGAATACTATCCTGGTCATTTCTAGGAAGTTTTCTTTGAGCTATTTAGGGAATGCCGATACAATCAATTTTGTATTAGTGAGAGAAAAAGTGATGGTAAGCAAAATACTATTGTGCTGCTCTTAGAATAAATATGATTATTTTGTTTATTAGCCAACAAATAAGGTTAACATGTGCCTACTGATTTTAATCAAGCTAACTGGATAAGTAAGGAATAGAGGAAATTACTTTTTCTAGATACAGATTAAAGACAATCCAAAACTGTATTAGTGAAAATTCATGATATCCAAGCATTTGGGTAGAAAAATAGCATATTTTAAAATATAGCTGAAATTCTGCAATAACTTGGAGAAAACAAAGAAGTTCTAACGTGGCAAGACACCTCAAACCAGCCTTGCTTCTACTATTGTAAAGTAGACATGGATAGCTTTGACTTCAAGGTGGCATGCACATCAGGAAAAGATACTTATTGACCATTTTCACAGTGCTTAGGCCCCAGAATATTTTTAAAAAAATGTGAAATTTTCATTACAAATTTGCATTGTGGTTTGAAATAACATTGTTCTATGTCAAGCTCTTTCATACATATTTTTCCTTTTTGGGTGCCAGATGTATGTTTACATCTCAATGATGCTAAAAGCACAGTCTACAAAAGAAAACTTTTCCAGGCTTCATGAAACATCATGCTCTGGTATGAAAATATAATTTATACCCAGACAAAAATTAAATGCTAAGTTAAATTATCCAAAATAAAATGGTGGGCATTCTGTTCAGGATTCAGTGATTTAATTTACATACACAAACTAAAAATAGAAAGTGTTAATCTTAAACAGGTGCTGAAAGATAAAGAGATTTGTGGAGCAGACAGTTAACATTAAGAGAGTCTGGAGAGCAGAAACCAGTTTCTAACAAAAACACTTACATGGGTGGAGTGTTAGATTTAGATATTAGCTCATCCTTCAGCCTGATGAGCTCTCTAAGTTTGGGATATTCTTCAAACCTGTCTGCTAAGCCTGAGAAAAATAAGAAAATTAAGTAATTTTCAAAATGTTCTGTGACAATGAAACTTGTACAGACAGCTAGTAGACAAACTCACCAACTATTCTAAAGTAAATCCAATTGTTTATTGTAACTGATCATATTTTATTTAAAAACAAAACAAACTCTAACATAATCAACTAACTGCTCAGGTTACCCCAGTACTTTATAAAAAGCCTGCTCTCTCCATTCAGTCATTCATGCCCAAAATTACCGATCACAATCCAATGAACTTCTCTACAGTAATAAAATGCAGAAATATTAGAAAAGATTATAAAGGACTCTTTGTCCAAAATTTCCAGATGTTTCTAGAACCCCATGATTCACTTTTGCTCAAATTAATTTGTGCAAAAATATACAGTGGAGAGTATTATTTTTCCCCCTTATAATTTTAATATTTTAAGTTTATATAATAAATCAGGATAGACACAAACATTTTGTGATAACTAATATATATTACTTTCTTCAGAACAACTGTTCAACCTTCAAAGACCACTTCTAATAGGTAACTGCCTATGGCTGGTCCCGTGAGCAATCACTTGAACAAGGTTTAATTGTAACTGTTACAATACCAGACCTGCATACACTGGAGGTTTCAGGCATTTTCATTTCTTAATTACTTCAACTAAAAGTTATGATTTTACATTTAAACACTGTCTGTGAATATTGCTCCATATAGTTCCCCTCCATCCAAAAAAAAAAAGAGTTAAATGAACGTTTTTATGCAGTTCCCAAATTCCCAGAGTGTTTGCTTGTGATCTTTGGCAAGAGGTATCTCCTCTTGGTTTTCAAGAGCTACAAGACACTGAGTACATGTAGTCACTCTAAATATGGGAAAATGTACATACCCTAAACAAAGGAAAACAAAAAGATAATGACATAGTTCCCACCTCCAAATGAGTATCAGCTCAACTTGCAAAGCTGCTCTCATTTGAATTTGTCCACTATGTGGTTAAGAGACTTTCAAGCTATGAAAATTCACTTCTTTATTTTTGTCAAAAATCCTGTCCAGATTATTTTAATTCAGAATAGTGACTCCATCCTCTGCCTCCAATTTCATGGAAAAACTAGTGTCAGAGATTCCTAAGTTCCATCACAGCTGACATCACAGCTATTTGTATCAAATGAAATGGAAATACCTTTCTCCCCCACCTCACATGCCCACTTTATTTATACATTGCATTAAAACAGTTATGTTTTTAATAACAGCTGCTACTTTGTCTCCCCTCACCGCCCCCACCCCCAACATATTGAGTGTGGGAGGTAGAAAAGCTAAAAACTCAGACAGCAGGAACTCAAACCAGCAGAAAGCAAAAGGGTAGTTCCAAAAGGTGATCCTCAAGGATGAATGAGACACTATTTAAAAATGAAAAAAGTGATAGATATGAAAATAAAAATATATCCTCATGATATAAAACCTGTATTTTTAAAAGTTGATCTTGCCCTAGAAGGAATCAGTGGAAATGAAATGGTGCTGCTGACTGCAATGTTCAGAGATTTATCAAAAAGTTACTGTCAGGGTTGGGTCTCAAATACAATTTGTGGCTGTATGTACATGTTTAATACTCAGTTAACAACTATGAGCAGCTAACAGCGCATTACATCTACCAACAGCCTCTTGTGGCACAAAACCATTTTTTTCTGTAACATGTTTAACATATATCTTTCAGAAACAATAGGACACTACAATCACATCCATGTAACCAGGTTGGCGAGTCTGCTTTTCTCTCAGCTCCACCTGCAGCAGGACACACCACAGTATATTCATTGGCTCACTTGCTTGTGTGTGTGCATATCCTCCGGGAATTCAATTCACAAATAACACTAAGAACACCTGCCTAGAGATGATGAGAAGGACTATCCAATGTTCAAGGAACTTAGCACCAGGTTCAAAATACAATCCTTTTCAATAAATCTGTTTAAAGTGAAACACGAATTTAATTCAGAACTTTAAAATTATTCTAGAGTCTTATTACATTAAAATATATATGTTGGATCCATGCGCATTTAAAATAAGATTTGAGTCAAAAAATGCTTTTCTATATAAAGAACAACATGAAAAACATCTAATTTTTAAAGCCAAGCTTTATACCTATGACCCAACAGATCATGTATTGTATATTACAGGCTTGATCCTGTGTGGGAAACCACGGGACTGTACTACTGGGTAAAAGAAATTAACAGTCATCACAGAAACAGTCACTGACTTGGGAGATTTCATCAGGATCATCCACTGAGCCCTCCTGTGTTTTCTCATTATACTATCTTATCGTATCTCTCCACCCAGGCTCTGACTCATTCAGTTTGTAGGGAAACTTACTTTCCACATCATTAAAGAAAAAAACAAACAAAAAAATCCCACCACATTTATTTGCCCAGTAACTACCAGACCTTGCCTCAGGATCGTTCTGGGAACTTCCAGTACATGACCTTGCTCTACCTCTTTGCATAGGTACACAAAGAGACAAATAAACAAAAATCCATTAATTTTGCAACTGCCTCCCTCGCTGCTGCTAAACAAACCAAATACTGCAATGCAAAAAGATGAGACTTTTAGGACAAGGAGTCTTGGGCTGTTGTTAGTTCTTTAATTTTTCTGGGCTGGGAATGGGTAGGGTACTTATGTACCACACAAAAAAAAGCAGAGGGCAAATAGAAACAATACTGAGGTCAAAGTAGAACAAGGAGGAGGGAGAGAGGGCAATATTCTTCAGAGAGTGCAGTCTCATGTCAATTTCAACACCTGGAAGCTGATGAAAAAAGGTGCCATGGTTTGTAGGTCATGTGGCAATATATTTAAGAAATGTCCTGTACATCCTGGCAAAAAAGAAACGTGCCAAACAAACAGACTGCAAACCTGGCTGTCAAAATGAAGTGTTATCTAAAATCCTCCTCAGAAGGCATGCCTTTGAAGATGATAACGTTTACATATCTGAACAATTGGGTAACCTGGTGAGTAAACTTAATTTTTGCACCTTTCTTAAGGACAACCTACCATTTCTTAGCATGCTAGTTGTCAAGGCTGCCTCCCAGTCTGATGCTATGGCTAAGTCTACAATACGTTCCGCTTTTGGAAGTGGAATGCAAATGAGGGCGATCAAAAATGCAAATAGAATGCTGATTTACAAATCTCAAGCTTCATTTGCATAATCTTGTGAGATCATGCTTCCAGAAGAGGCTTTTCTGGGCACCAGAGCTTCGGGATTCAGTCCCGCTCCTGGCTTCAGCCCTGCACAAGCGTCAGGACTTGGAACTCCAGGTTTCAGCCACCCCATGAAAGGACTCATGGACCTCAGTTGAAAACAGCTGCACTATACCACAGTGGAACATAAAATTCACTGGTTGAAAATCTTTTCAAACTAAACTGTTTAAAATAAAGGGACAATAGCATCTTCCTACCTCTGTATCACAGACATGACAGAAAAAAGTCCCAGGTAATTTTACAAATGGAAGAACAGAGATGGAGACCCTCTTCCACTTCCTTTCTTCTCTTCAATACCAAAAAGAATAAACAGCATGCCCAAATATAAGTAATTCTGGTTGGGGGAGAGGGAACAGGAGAAAGCGATCAAACTATATTACAGCAAACAGCGGGAAACTTTCTTAGTTGATTGTGACATACCCACATCTCTGATAAAGTTCTGCGGCCTGTGTCCTGTATCCACAAAGTGTTGACAATAATCATTGTGAGGATTTAAGCTCTGGGTTCCCTTTAGAAAAAAAGGGGAAAAAAAGGGAGTGAAATGATTCAGGTCATGCACTTTTCCTACTGATTTAACATACCACATGGCAAAGACTTTCTATGTTACAAGATACTATTCTGTCCCTTCCCAGAAAATATCTCAACTTCTTCAGCTGCAGAGACAGCTTATTGAGTTTCTATCATGCAGTTACAATGACTATAAGATGCAGAGATAGCTTACCTTAAGAAAGGTACTGGAATCTTTGTAAATCTCTTCTTCATAGGGCAGGTTCTCTTCCTCTTGGTGCAGCTCTACTTCATCCTTTGGAATAAAGCAGATTTTATATGCATGTAGGCACATGCTGTTTCTCTCCTCATTATGACTCCGCTTCTTAATGAAGGCAGAAGTGGGCTGTCTATGAATATAAGCCTCCTGCAACAGTAGATCATGAATGTTTCCAATGCCAGTTTTGGAAAAGAAATATAACTGATGTGTTGCCAAAAGGGCACTTTTCTTCTGTATAGACAGGGTTACCAACAAGGCCTTGAAAATAAGTAACAAGGTAAGAAGCATTTATAAAGCACTTTAATATATGCAGTGCCTTACACAACACACAAATCAGACATGCACTGTCCTGCAGATTTTACACTCCATTTTAGCTTTATCCACAAAAGTAAGTTTTTGCGCAAGGGAAACTAGAAACCCTTAGTAATTCAGATTCCTTCTTGTGAGTTAATGCCCATGCTTTCTATAGCCCATAATAAAGGCCAACACATAACTCCTTGACAAACAGATCTTTAAAAATACCTAATCAACAAATAGAACTCAAAGTTTTTATAAAAAGGGTGACTGGCTAACTGTGGATCAAGAAAGGATGCCACCTTTAAAGAGCTGCAAGAAGTTTCACTTCCCCTTAGAGGTAATCATCTATGTATATTCCCACCCAAGACTATAAAATTAGAAGGATCTTGAAGCTAGAATCTACAATATTCACAATCTAAAGTACAACAATGCCCAGATCAGAAGTTGGTTTTGCTCAGTGTATTACTCTCAATGTATTACTTGTGAACACAACCTCCTTTCATCTGCTCTGCACAAACCAAATGGGTTCATTAAGCACTTGCAGAGTAAATACATTGTGAGGAGATGCACAAACATACTTCTGGTTAAAAACAATAATAAATCTATTACAGAAGTTCACTAGGACAATGGTTTAATCTTTGAACCTGAGTATCCCTCAACAATTTCCCCCGAGAGGTTACGTCTCTCTTCCCTTGCCACCCAATCTCTTGTTTTTATGTAGTTACTGAAGCCCATGTCAATTGTGGTGTGTTCATCTGGAGTTCATTGCGGAGTCCAGGCCTTAGACTGCAAGCTCCCCTTAGAGCACTGAATGTTTAATTTTTGTCCATAGAGTTTGCCCAATGCAATGAGATGCCAAAATTGATTAACCTCTACAGCAACAAAAACAACTATAAGGGTGTGGAATGGGACGATGAAACAGAAAAATTTTACTTTGGTCTTCGCTACTCTTCGTTCATTCATTATACTCTCGATATTGTAATATGAAGACTAATTCTAATTTGTATTTCTCAAGTCTAAAGTATTACTGCTGTTGTGAAAAGAAGGAAAGTTAGCCTTGTGGATGAGAAAAAGCAACTTGTTTGCTTTCAGGCTCTGTCACAGATTTCTTGTAACCATGTCCAAGCCAACCTCTCATGCCTCGTTTTCCTTGTTTCTAAAATGTTTCTCAGAGAGGATAAGTACCTGCAAAGTTTAGCATGACATCCAAATAGAATACACTGTAAAAGTTTTATAAAACAGATATTCCCAATTTTTTCATTGCAGAGACCACACCCTAACATATTGTTTTATGGTCCATCTGCCCTTCTGGTCAAATGAATAACACTCAAGTGATAAGTACAGGGATTGCTCATGTGGTCAAAAAATATCAGAGAACAGAAAATAGCCAAAATACATTCTAATACTTTTTATTAGCTAATAGCTGCTCACAGAACACAATTTTAGAAAAGCAATATAAAAATTTCTCTCCATTTCTTAAGTCTAACTGTTAAACAATTTTTAAATGACACAGAGGAGAGAGAAAATCTGTTACAGACAGGATTTTTCAACTCTTGAAAGGAAAAGAAAAAACAAAAAAAATGGCATATTAAAAAAGTACAAGTTCCTCTTTGTTTTCTTTTAATTCAGTCATGAATTATACGCATTACGAATTAAGACATGAAAGCTCGTCACTTAATAAATTATTCTGTAAAGCTTTAAAGCGTTACATGACTTTTTTGTTGTTTTCGATAGACTACAGATTAACATGGCTATCTCTCTGTCACTATTCAACATGATTTTAGTATCAGAAATTCTCAAGTGTCTGCATGGGGCAATGACTTAATACACTAGTCATTTCTGAAAACTCGGGCTTAAACTCGCTTTAGATAATACCATGAGCCTTCTAGTCTCTATTATATCCTTTGCAAATTTTTGTCTACATAATCAAACCACAACATAAGTTAGGCTATATGAGCCAGCTATGCTCACTGTAGCTCTGGGATCAGAAGAAGAGTAAGAGTTTTTGCGGTCAAGACTGCAGTGAGAGAGAAGCAGGAAAACTTAAATCAGTATGATTCGCTTGTGTCTCTTGTTTTTTTAAAAAACATGACAAATCAATTTATAGCTGTTTATTGGTGTTATCCCCAAGAGGAAGATTTAGTCTAATGTTCAACCCTTTTTTGAAAAAGAGGTATTTTAACTTTTACACCTAATAAGGTTCAGGCTTAGCCCAATCATGAGTTTGTATTACCAAATTATTAAATTTAACGTGCTCAAGCCAACAACGAAAAGCACAATTTCATTTCATATAGTAACAGTCACAGAGGCGGTGGCTACACCAGCAAGTTCTTTTGGAAAATCAGACCCTTTACGAAAGAACCGAAGGAGCTTCCACACACAAAATACGCTCTTTCGATCTGAAATTGAAAGAATGCGGCTCTTTTTCCAGAAACACACTTCCACTCCTGGATCAAGAAGAGCACCTACTTTTGAAAGCTTCTTTCGCAAAAAAAGCAGCTGTAGATACTCCACAGGCCCTTTTTCAAAAAAGCAGTCCTTATGGCACTGAATTTTTCAATCCTTAGCATATTCTTTCTAAAGACTGGGGGCTGCATGGACGCTCTCTATCAAAAGAGTAGCTCAATCTTCTGATCTGCTTTTTTGTGTATGGATGCGCTTTTTCAAAAGATCTTCTGGAAGATCATCTTTCAAAATATCGCTGTACTGCAGATGCAGCCAGAGAGGTAGCCATGTTAGCCTGCATCTTCACAAAACAAAAAAGCAGTCACGTAGCACTTTAAAGGCTAACAAAATGATTCACTAGCTGATGAGCCTTTGTGGGACAGAACCGCTTCTTCAGATCTGGAAATTCTGATGAAAGTGAACTGGCACAAGAATTTAACAGAAAGATAGGAAAAAAATGAAATAAAAACTGAAAAATCAGCTACATAGGACAGAAGGAATGGGAGAAGAGGGGAGGAGGAGAAATTAGTTACTGCAAGTGTCTATTAAGTTAAGTGACTTGCCTGAGATCACTACAAATATCAAAGATGGGGAAACCGTCCTTGTAACGTGTACGGTAATTGCTTTCTTTATGTATTGAAACTGAAAAGCAAAAAGTCTTGAACTTGAGAAAAAACTCCAGTTCAGATGTCTCCCTTTGTTAAAGTCTCTTTGTTTTAGGATACAGATTTTCAGGTCTTAATGCTATAACCTGCTTCATTAAAATGCTCACTGTCAGTTTTGTATCTATTTAAGATTCCTGATGTTTGATTTGTGTCCATTCATTCTTTGGCAAAGTGATTGCTATGTATATTGGACAGACTGGACAAAGGGGCATTGCTGGCACATGATGGCATATTTAACATTAGCAGAGGTACAGAAATATGAGCCGTGATCATATAACTCACGTGGTTAGGTCTAGTGATGGTGCCTCTAGAGTAAATACATGGACAGAGTTGACAACGGGGTTTGTTGCAGGAAGAAGTTCCACAATTAGTATTTCTGTGGTATGGCCTGTGGTTGTGAGTGAGAATGATCCTGAAGTTAGGTGATTGTCTGTAGGAAAGAACAGGCCTGCCACCCAGGGCCACGGAGTGTGTAGCATCATGTTCCAGTATAGGTTGTAGATTGCTGCTAATGTGCTGGAGGGGTTTGAGTTGGGGGCTCCAGGGATGACAAGTGGTGTTCTGCTATCTAGCAGTAGCTGATTTCTGGTAACATGTACAGTAACACGTTCCCAGCCAGTTCCTCCGACCATATCACATCTTTCTTTCAGTCTGTCCACTAGTTTGCTCAGCCTTCACCACCATATTCATATCTGTGCTGTCAAGGCCCTTTACAACACTGCCCTTCTAAATTTATTCAGTTTTATCTCTTCCATCATTGCCCCTTCCTCCTCACTGAAATCATGCCCACATTCTAACATTCTCCATGAGAAGAACAATTAAGCTTTCAGATGTTAGCGTGAACCATACAGAGACCAAAATAATATACAACTGCACCCGTGTGCTCTGATTATCACCTCAGCATCTTCAACAGCCACCACAAAAAGATCAAAGACCCCTGGAAAACACTTAAACATGAAATACATAAATAAGGCATGTAAATATTATTCAGCACAGGAGGCTTACCACTTTAAAAAAAATAATTAAACTTAAAAAATAACATTATTTTGGACTGTTATTTCACTGTCTTTTTACCTTATATTCTTCAATTTCTTCTTCATCAGCTTCTCCCTCATCTGGATATTTGCGTTTTGCATTTGGTGCTGAAGTATCATAAGAAGCCCTAAAATCATGGAATAAAAGTCACAGCTATAAAGCAATTTCTTTGCTACATTAGAACACATTTCATAATTTGTGATTATCTCCAGTGGGCACATATTGGTTTCTGATTTTAATTTAAGGGTCTGGTTGTACTCTCTGAAGACTAAAATAGTTTGGAATTACCTCTTTTGTAATGCCATAGTTTTCTGAGGCTACATCTACACATACTGGAGAAGATCAACCGCTCCAGTTCAATCTTCCGGTGTGCCGTTTTGCACATGTGCGAAGCAGCATGTTCTGGGGTCAGCGTTGACCCTGAAATGCCTCCTGAGCTGCATGATACTAAGGAAGGTCTACGGGACTAGCTCCCATCGACCTTCTGCCATGAACACAGGCACAGAAGTCAACAGCTGCAAAGTTGATTTTTGGTATGCAACTGGTGTACCAAAAATTGTGGAACAGCCATCGACCTTCAAGGTAAGCCTAGAGACAGCCTGACAAAAAATTCTTTTAGAGAGTGTCTCATTTTCTCAATTGTTTATAGTTAAAATCTTAAAACAACATTTATTTTGTAGTGTTTCAAATGGACCAGACACTAGGGGTCAGATCAGTAGTTTAGTGGAAGCAGTGAAAATACAGTAAACATTTCATTAGTATAAATCTACATTAGTCCATTAAATTGTTGATTTACTGTGAAGAGGGGAGGGATGTCTGTTATTCCCAAAAGTCTATTACATGTAAGGGTTTGCTGCCTACCCCGCCAGGCTCCCCCACCCCAAAACCCCCACCTATACCCAAAAAAACCCCCTGCCACTAACTAGAGCCTCCATCAGTGAGGGCACCCTGCCCCATCCCACATGTGGCTGGAGGAGCCATGTGCTCCTCCCACCAGGAGTGGGGCACATACAAGAGTGCCAGTCTGCCTGTGTACGTGCCCCACCCTGGTGGGAGGAGCGCGTGTTGGCTCCTCTAGGCTGTGGTAGCGACAAGTCCCTTAACCTTTTTTTTTTTGCGGGGGGTGGGGGGAAGGGTGATTTTACAGACCCCACAGGACTTTGGCAACAGTGTGGGGGGGACCGTTGTTCCCAAAGTCTGCTAAATCAGGATCCGTAAAATCAAGGATTTACTGTAATTGAAATCAGTGTCTGTCTCCAAGGATTAGTTTGAAGATGGGGGCTAAATCCTTCTTGCTTTACTCACATAATCACTTCAAGGGCACCACTATTGTCACAACTTTGTTGGTTAGGGTGTTTCTTTTACTACTTCTGCTTTGCTTTTGTGGTTCTCCAAGACGGGCTAACCACCACCTAAGATCATTATCACCCATTTTACTAAAAGCCAATTAAACAGGTCTGACAAAGTCCTTTCTCCTAAGTGAACTAGGTGCTGTTTTAAGGTCTCCTCAGCAATCACAAGAGCAAAGAATGGAGTTCTGCAAACACAGGGAAAGTACAGACACCTGGACACCGCTTTCTAGAACAAAGAATCTCAATAAGATAATAAAATTTATCACTAGAAACTTGTGATTGTGATTCTTTCAGTTTTTTTTCCGGTGTGGATCAATGTTTCTTTACACCTATTAGCATTGAAGATAAAACGTTTGTTTCTTCCCATGTCAAAAACTGCCATTACACACAGCACAAACTTATTTTTAACAGAACTACTTCAGTACCTGCAGGTTTCTCTTGTTTCAGCGATTTCCCTCTGATCATCTTTGCTATTCAATACAGCGCCAATACTATCTGCACTCTCAGCTCCCAGCTGAAGTAAGGGCAACAACAGACATATATGTATATATACACACACACACATTCAGGGAAGGAGTGCAGCCCATCAAAAAAATAACGGTCACAGCCTCAAACCCAACCTGCCTCCCAGCTTCCGAGCCGAGCACACGCTGATCACTGCCCTCCCCTCGCTGTGTAGCAGGAGACACCAGCCCCTCACAGCTACACACGGAAGTGGGGACCAGGAGCGCAACAGCGGGACCTTAGGGGCACATGCGGACTCCATTCGTAGAACAAGCTATGCTCGAGAGGCACAACGCCTCCCGCTCGCTAGCGCTCAGGGCCCGCCGCCAGCCAGGGACCCAATCACCAACCGGCCCAGGTGGGAACAAGGAGGATGACGTCAGGGGGAGGGGCACTGGGCAAACGCACATCTGCTCTGCGGAATACGACCCCTGGCGCGCGCGCGCAACGCTCTTCCCCTCCGCTCGCTAGGCACGCGCCTACTGCAGCCGTGAGGGCGGGGTCACAGGCAGAGACGCCCCCACGCCAGGGACCCCATGTTCCCTTGTGCCTAACCCGCCCCTCCACTACCTGCTGTGCCAGGAGCTGCCGGCGCAGTTTCTGTCGCTCCCTGATCTCCTGCAGCCGGCTGTTCATCGCCTCGCAACCCAGGCAGGGACACCGCAGGCGCTTCTTTAGAACGTCACTTCCGCTTCCTGCTCTACTTCTCCAGAGACTCCGCGGCCCGTTAGAGGCCGCGGAGTGGAAACGACGTCACGTAGCCAGTTTGGGTGAAGCGGGGTTTGCGTTCTGCGCATGCGGGGCTGTGTTTGGGGCTGGAGCGTGTGTTGGACCCAGGAGCCTCGCAGCAACCAGCGGCCGACTGTGCTTCGGCCGTTCCCACTCCTTTGGCACCTCTCATATGCGCACACAATAGGCTCTTCTGCAGTGACAGCCCCCTGGAGGCCAATGTCTGCTTTGTACTGGGCCCCTGCATTACTGTGAACCACAGGCGCATGTCTGTCCCACGTTTTTGACCATGGTGTGCTGCGTTTCTTTGTCGCTCTGTCTCCTGGGCAGTGTACGTTGGACAGTCTCCCAAGGCAGCACTAATCCCAGGATGCATCAACACAAAAGTACCACTCTAATATCACCACGGTAAAATGGCACTGCACAACTCCCTCGCTTCACAGTGCCACTCAAATGTGGAACAGTGCCACAGAGGGGCAGCTGTTTTAGTCTGTATCTTTGCAAAACAAAGCAAGCTGTCCCGTAGCACCTTAAAGACTAACAATTTTGTTTACTATGTAATGAGCTTTCATGGGAAAGACCCACTTCTTCAGATTCTGGAGCAGAGCTAAACAATGCAGGATTCTCGTATTGCAACGCAACAACCACATTAAAATTGCAACTTTCTATTGTCAAAATTACTTAAGGATGTGTGGACTACTGTGTTCTCTCTTTAGCAGCAAACTATGAACCAGAATGTAACTGTGCAAGAATCCAAATAATATACTAGCTGTGTATTTTTATAAAAGTTAGTATTTTTAAGCATTAAATGTATGGCTGTGTATGACTACTACCATATGGCTTTCACCATTTGAAATATGGCACAGTTCCACCCACATTAGGCCTTCCTCCTGCTATCCTCCTCATCAGTTGCACTAACACATATTTTGGAGCATAAGCTTTTGTAAGCAAAGACCTGCTCCGTCAGATGAAGTGGGTCTTTGCTCACAAAAGCTTATGCTCCAAAATATCTGTTAGTCTATAAGGTACCACAGGACTTCTTGTTGTTTTGTAGATACAGACTAACTCAGCTACCTCTCTGATATCAGTTGCACTGTTTTCTCACATGCTGTCTCAGTGAGAATCCTTTCCTTTCCGCTCCCTTCCTCAACCCAAAGATACCTCATCCTTTCTCTCTTTCTATAGTTCAATCAAAACATTTGCCAGCTTCTTACCTTCCATCCTATCACATATAATAGCTGAGCTTTTGTGCATACCCATCTACAAATCTAGACTCTATGGCCGTGGCTCTATAGTAAGTGAACAGCACCTGGTATTAAATACTATTTGTTGGATCATGCTAGTGTTTTTCAGCCTGTTATGAATGACTCACAGTTAGCTGTGAAATAAATTCAGCTAGCCTATGATTTGAATGGAAAACTATCAAAAGCAAAATCCTGAAGATACTAGGAATTACCAGAAGCAAATAAGGGAGAAGCAAGAAATTTGGTTCCCCTAACTTCTTTTTCCTTTTTACTCCACTATCCAACTCTTGCAGTGCCTCGTCTCTCTCCACCTCTCCCATCTCAACGTAGTTCTATGCTCTCAGGAAAAGTAGCTCTTCAAATAATGAAACTGCTGCAGAGTCCACTTTATTTATGTATTCCACATTTTCTAATCCCTGTTTAATCAGAGGAGTGGATTTGGAGAGACAAAACATTTTAACATGGTTACTAATTACCATAACTAATGTAAATCTTGGGAAGTCTCAGAAGCTTTGAAATTTTGTGTTAACTAAATAGGGATTCCCAGAAAACAATTGAGATGTGGAGAAATCACTTCTTGCTTCCAGATCAGACCCATCCTTTTTATGCTGCAGGCTGAGGAGAAACTCATTTTCTGCTGATCATCATTTCTTTAGGGCCAGACTACAGACCCAGAGTGGATAAAAGAGCGACCACAGATTCATGGGTGAATTTATTTTGAGCTAACAACTTTTATGAACTTGTGACGACAGAAAAACCCATTGTTGGATTTTAATGTTCACTAGCTAAAGTCCTTGTTGAAATCAGGAAGCTTATTAATATGCATATAAAGATTTACATTGTTTTTAATATTTTATATAACGTTTTTACCTTAAAAATAAATATGTTTGCTTCCAAATAGGGCAGCTAAACTATGGCAATCACATTGTTTATTGCCACTGAGGAGGGGCAATCTCTGGGGAATTTGCAATATAGTCAGAGAACTGTGCAGACTGGAAATATCCTGACAGACGGGAAAGACACATGTATTTCTTTGCCCTAAAACAGAAGACAGCAATGGGAGATGGAAGCCTGAGAGTAGATACCTTGCTGGATCATAAAGGTTAAATACAGGTTCAGCTGCCTTGAGGTGTGACATATGCTGATGTGTTACCTCACCCTTGTAAAAGTCCTATGCTCAAAAAGTCCCATTGTGTGGCTGTAAATGGCTCTCTAGTTTAACTGTTTTAGTGCTGCCTAATTTTCAACAATCTTTTTACATGTGCCCTGCATATTATTGATTGTTACAAAAAGGTTGGAACAAATACTATTCCAGTGGCACTTCAGATACCAGCAATTAAGTTCTAATACAGTACCTGTTCTTCCAAAGGAATGCCAACAATTCAAGCATCATAACCATGCTATACTACTACTCAGCTTGCAAGTTTACATAGTATTTTAGAGAAAAAAAAAGAAATGCAAACACTTTGATTTTTAAAAACTAGTTTATGTGACAGTTTGAAAGTCGGACTGTGACTCAGGCAAGTCTCCAGACTGTGACAAGTGTCACAATACTCTTCACTTTGATAAAAAAATAAATAAGAAGTTTTTTTGATATATTACATATGAATTAATCGGGAATCACCTTTAAACATGAGTGGTTTAATGGGACTCAGACATGCATATCTAAAGGAAAATTTGATAGCTGGTTATTTTTGTATCTTATTCTCAAATACTTCCTTCATGCATTGTGGTAGGGAGAGAGGATGGTGGGGGGTGAAGATTGCCTGAGACCAAGTTTATGCTTCCTTTATTATAGGCTATGCAGGAGCCTGCCTTCCTTGCTATGTAAGTTAGGGCAGCTCTAAGTTATACTCTGTTTCCCATGGTCCTATGATTCCTGGGTGTATCTTTGCACCATGCCAACATATACCTCTGGCCTGAAGAATGAGAGATTTCTCTCCCTCTCTTTCTCTCTCAGTGCTGATGTTAAAAGGCTACTAGTACTTTTCTCCCACTCCTCCCCACTTTCTTCTGAGACATTTATGGCTACTTACATTTTCCTAACTTTTCCTTATTTAGTTTCATTGATTCTAAATCATTGATCTTTTTGCTGTTCATACATTTTTGTAATGGTTCAAAGGTTGCTTCTTGCTGAATTTGTATACTGGTTTTCCTCTGATTTTTTTGGGGGGGTTATTTTATTTATTGTTATTGCATTTAGTCCAAAATTGTTATACCACAAACCTACTTTTGTCCAATTAGCTGTTTGTATTAGGACAAGAATAAAACAAAGATCAAACAGGCTTGATTCAAAATGCCTCCATGTAATTTTAAATTCTTGTTGCCTTCCTGAGGGAAATGATAAAACAGTAAGGAAATATCAAAAATTGTCACCATAATTTTAACACATTTTAGCCGTGTCTACACGTGCACGCTACTTTGAAGTAGCGGCACTAACTTCGAAATAGCGCCTGTCACGGCTACACGTGTTGGGCGCTATTTCAATGTTAACATCGACGTTAGGCGGTGGGACATCAAAGCCGCTAACCTCATGAGGGGATGGGAATAGCGCCCTACTTCGAAGTTGAACGTTGAAGTAGGGCACGTGTAGACGATCTGCGTCCCGCAACATCGAAATAGCGGGGTCCGCCATGGTGGCCATCAGCTGAGGGGTTGAGAGACGATCTCTCTCCAGCCCCTGCGGGGCTCTATGGTCACCGTGTGCAGCAGCCCTTAGTCCAGGGCTTCTGACTGCTGCTGCTGCAGCTGGGGATCCATGCTGCATGCACAGGGTCTGCAACCAGTTGTCGGCTCGGTGGATCTTGTGTTGTTTAGTGCAACTGTGTCTGGGAGGGGCCCTTTAAGGGAGCGGCTTGCTGTTGAGTCTGCCCTGTGACCCTGTCTGCAGCTGTGCCTGGCACCCTTATTTCAATGTGTGCTACTTTGGCGTGTAGATGTTCGCTCGCAGCGCCTATTTCGATGTGGTGCTGCGCAACGTCGATGTTGAATGTCGACGTTGCCAGCCCTGGAGGACCTGTAGACGTTATTCATCAAAATAGCCTATTTCGATGTTGCTACGTCGAAATAAGCTACTTCGATGTAGGCTTCATGTGTAGACGTAGCTTTTAATTGTCATTTTCCAACAGTAGACCAATTGTTTCTACACTTGTCAGAGCAGAAAATGTGCACAGCATCAGATGGAGAATAGCAGTGTAGGTAGTCCATTATGTCCGATGATGACATCTTGAGCTTGCACAGGCTCATCAGTTGTGGACTTGCTTGTGGCTGAGGAGTCCAAGCTTTGAACAGCATGGGCATTCACAGTGGGGGCAAGAGAATTGTCCTGGCTCTGGCCTTCACGCAGTCTTTATACCTCTTGCGAGGCCTTCCTTGATTCCTTTTACCCTGGGAGAGTTCACCACAGAGGAGCTGCTCACGGATTCTTTACTCCTCCATTTATATGACGTGCCCTGTCCAGCGAAGCTGGGCTTTCAGAATCATGGCTTTAATGCTTGTGGCTCCTGCTCTGTCCAGTCTATTATATCCCTATATAGGCATTATATAATATGTATGTCTCTATTATAACCAAAAGAGTGTTCTTTTACCATGCAGTTTTCTAATGTGATACCAGAAATTACTCCATGTTCTATAATAATAGCTGTTATCTGAGTATGAGAGATCAACAATCTGATGCAGAGCAAATTTAAAACTGAGCCAAGGAAAATTACAGTAGTATGGAATAATGCAGAAAAATAATATTTCCACTCTTTATTTTTTTTCAGGGATGGAGATTTAATATTACCATGCTTCTGATTTCTACAAGCTGATTTAATACCTCCATAATTGATGAGGTTACTGCTTATATCAGCCCATCTATATTATCTCTATGGAAAAAGAAATGTTATCTCAAATGACTGTACACTTTGCTAAAACTGTTGGCTGTAATGAATACAGGAGAAAGTTCTGCACTGTAACAAAATCACTTCCTCTTGGCTATACAGACTTCCACAAATATATATAGCTATAATGACGGAGAAGTTTGTATGAGCATGCATGCTGTTTTTAGAATGGGTTGGTAAGACATGCTAGTTTTATTGCTATTCTAAAGGCAGTGAAAAATAGATGGTTATGTATCTGTACTGATTTTAAATAAAAGGTTAATATTATTGCAAAAAGCTGTTTGCCTTTTCTTCTTCTTTCATGTGTGCTCCGTCAGGTTTTCTAAGGGTATACACAATTTGTGGTCAGTTATGTTCTATTAATAAGTATTGGGCCAAAAGAGGCCAAGCTGAAGTCAAAGAGAGCTGCTGTTATGCAAACCTGAGCGCACAGTTCAACCTATGGTTTTGGTGTATGTTAATAATTGTGTCAGATGCAAAGAATAACAGCATGATTCCCTATTTCTCTGCACTTTTCATAGTAATTTACATTGGTAAAAAGTGAGTGTCCATTGACTATAAAACACTACTAAACAAGAATGGTAGCATTTTACATGCCGTTGGCTCTCACATTGCATTGATGTAAATGACTGTGCAAGAGCACAGGGCAACACAGGATTATGTTGGATTAGCAAACCATGGCTTTCACATTCTACACTGGTGTAAATTACTATATGAAGTGCAGCGAATCATGCACAAGCTCATCTTAATAAAATGTGGTCTCAGTTCAACCATCCTCCCCTTTGCAAAGCTGAAAGTAAATTATGCCCAAGTAAATGCTAAATTAAATTGCTAAATTAAGACCACTGAATGATCTCATAGCCGCAATGGAGGGAACGCCATCTGTCATCTCAAATCAAAGAAAGAGAAAAAGATCTAGTATGATTTGAGCACAGGACTAGCACTCAGAAAGTCTGGGTTCTTTTCCTGGATATCTCTACATATGTTATGTGACTTCTTTAGACAAGTCACTTAGGCCTATATTTTGAAAAAACACCAGTGCTATTTTTGTAAAATAAGAGGAGCTGGTATTCAGCTGACTTCCTGGCCCCCCACCCCCAGCCATTCCCATGAGGTGCTGCTGCTGAGGTGCTGGTACTCAGTACTGGCAAGTACCAGCACAAAAAAAGCTCTGAAAAACACCTATTAATTTTGGCAGCCTCAGTTCTTGAACCCCATTGGAGCACTTGTTGAGCATCTACAACTCCCGTTTATTTCAGTTGTGTGTCCTCTCCAACTCTGTAAAAAGAGGGTCCTTGGCATAGCAAATTGGTAAGGTAAGATTGGGAGCATCCTAAAGGAGCGGACGCTTTTGAAAATGAAGTCCTTACTCAAATAAGGATTTCATTTCTAAAGATGATAAATATCTTTTTTCTGAGAAAATAGAGTGGAAGTAGTTCCAGGAAGCACCACACACAGAGCACCACCCCCCAAGACCAGTGCAGGGCAGGGGGACAGGTGGAGGACAGTGTCAGCCCACAGAGTGTTGCCCTGCCTCCAACAGGCTGCAAGATGGTGTGGCCACTATCCAAAGCAAAGACTCCCTGGAGAAGCTGCAGGCCTGGGGGTGCAGCTGGAGGCCATGGCCAGCCCACAGAGGTCTGGCCACCACCCAAAAAGCACACAGCCCCAGATTCCTCCCTCCCAGGAGGAGTTGCTGGATGGGGAGCACAACCTTGGGCCCTTGGTAGGAGCTGCCACCACAGCAGAATTACCATCACTGCCAAGGGTGGCCCCGGTAACTCCAACCCCTGACCTGTCCTGAGACCCCTTCCCTAATTTCTGCACCTCCCATCTGTTTTGACTTCTTCACTCCCACCCTTTGCCTGGAGTCCCCCACCTTGAGCCCCCAGCAGCCCCTTCCCTAAGCCACCACCCTCCATCCATCTTCCCCCCGCTCAACTCCAGACTTCATTTTTTTCATTTTTGAAAAATGCTATCATTAGAAAAGCAAGTACAATTTTCATTTTTTTCCCAAGCATTATTTCAGTTAAAGAACCCAGCAATGCCAGGTAAATCTACTAGTAATTTATATTTCTGTTGCTACCTCCTGAAGTAGTAAGCCAATCCCACAGAACAAGTAGTTTTCCATGTACTACATATGGCCTGAACCAAATCTGAGCACTTACAGCAGTGGTATAAAAGTAGAATTTGCTCTATAGTTCCAGGCAAATTAAGCGTTCTAATTTTGGTTGGACCACTAGATTACAATACCCTTAGGTTAGGTCTACATTGCCGCAAAAGCTCAACCTGCTCAGGGTCGATCTTCTGTGGTTTTGTTTTACGCATGTGCAAAATGGTGCTTTCTTGGGTCAAAGTCAACCACGTAACTCTTTCCAGTGAGGATTAAGGAAGTTCAATGGGAGAAATGCTCCTGTTGACCTTCTTTTTGTGTACACAGCTATTATAGTTGATCGCTGATAAGTTGATTTTAGCTTCACTATTGGTGTAGCTAAAATTGTGTATCAGCAGTCGGCTACTATGTGTAGCATAGACATAAGAACATAAGAACATAAGAATGGCCATACTGGGTCAGACCAAAGGTCCATCAAGCCCAGCATCCCATCTGCCGACGGTGGCCAATGCCAGGTGCCCCAGAGAAGGAGAACAGAAGACAAGTGATTTATCTCCTGCCATCCATCTCCTGCCCTTGTTATGAAGGCTAGGGCACCATACTTTATCCCTGGCTAATAGCCATTTATGGACCTGACCTGCAAAAATTTATCAAGCTCTTTTTTAAACCCTAATAGAGTCCTGGCCTTCACAGCCTCCTCGGGCAAGGAGTTCCACAGGTTGACTGTGCGCTGTGTGAAGAAAAATTTCCTTTTATTAGTTTTGAACCTACTACCCATCAATTTCATTTGGTGTCCCCTAGTTCTTGTATTATGGGAAAAGGTAAATAATTTTTCTATATTCACTTTCTCCACACCATTCATGATTTTATATACCTCTATCATATCGCCCCTCAATCGCCTTTTTTCCAAACTGAAAAGTCCCAGTCTCTCTAGCCTCTCCCCATATGGGACCCTTTCCAAGCCCCTAATCATCTTAGTCGCCCTTTTCTGAACCTTTTCTAATGCCAATATATCTTTTTTGAGGTGAGGAGACCACATCTGCACGCAGTACTCGAGATGTGGGCGTACCATAGTTTTATATAGGGGAAGTATGATATCTTTTGTCTTATTATCGATCCCTTTTTTAATAATTCCTAACATCCTATTTGCCTTACTAACTGCCGCTGCACACTGCGTGGATGTCTTCAGAGAACTATCCACTATAACTCCAAGATCCCTTTCCTGATCTGTCGTAGCTAAATTTGACCCCATCATGTAGTACGTGTAATTTGGGTTATTTTTTCCAACATGCATTACCTTACACTTACCCACATTAAATTTCATTTGCCATTTTGCTGCCCAATCACTCAGTTTGCTGAGATCTTTTTGTAGTTCTTCACAATCCCTTTTGCTTTTGACTGTCCTGAACAACTTGGTGTCATCTGCAAACTTTGCCACCTCACTGACACCTGACACTGACATAGCCTTACTCCCATAAGATCTTACTCCATGTGTGGACAATGGAACTATTCATAGAGATACTAACAAATGTAAGTAAGGATATTAAAATCTGACCCTGTTCTCTTCATCACTGAAGTATATTGCATATTATTTCCTTATAAGTAGATTATACATGTCTAGTATCTAGCTGCCTTTCACTGAGAAGGCTCTAGATGCTAATCAGACATATCTAGTATTACTACATATTATACTACAATCATATCTAACTAGTTTGTCAAAGATTCACCAGTGATATATTGTTAATAATTTAATAAGCTGCTCCCACAGAAATGTTCCCTCTTCTAATAAACCCACAGCACCATGTGAATTAATTTACAATACTCCAAAAATCCCTCCAAAAGGATTGTCAAATTTTAACCAAAAATGTCTTATAAATCCACAAGAGTCCACTTTTGGTATATCACGTGAGACTTGAATGTTAATGGGTCTATGCTATGCCCTGTGACCTGAGTTTAAAAAATATGTAATCAGCGTTCTAACTGAAATGGATGCATGCAAGTTTCAAAAACTAGCACGCTGGAGTGTTTTTTGCTGAAGCCAGATGGATGTTATATCTAGACCTCTATTTATTGCTTTTGCTCTTTAAATGCATTGCGACGAATTCAGCTCTGCCAGATGCAAATCTGGAGTTATTGCATTGACTATGATTCAGATAAGCCACAGTTTGACAGAGTTACTCATTGTAACTGAAAGCAGTATAAACATAATTACATAAAATCTGCTGGTTTTATCATTTTAATTTTAGAATCTACAAAAAAGTGTAAATTCATTATGTTCCAAATACCAAAGAAGCCTATTTTCATTCTTCTCAGTGTGCACTGACTTTCCATGTGTAGAGATGAGAAAACATTTAACGTGTCATTTTTACTGTTTGTTTTTCACACATTTATTTTATACTGCCAATTTAATCTCTGGAATTTATGTCATGCTTATCATTTGAGGCAATAATATTGTTTAATATACTGTACTTGTGCTATTTCATGGGGCCATAGTAGCACCACTTTGCTTCTCCTCCTTACTGCTTTTATTAAATCATAAAAAAGTAGATATACAACGCTGAACTACCTACTATAATACTCTGAAGCTGTGGTTCCCAAACTTTGTGGCCTCACGCCACCTCTTTTGATTTTTGAGAAACCCTCACACACCCCCTGACCTCTTCTTTACCATCATCCAAACCCCCTTTAAACAAAAAATGCAATTAGTAATTTACAATAAACACAAAAACTTGATATAAAAATGTTATTTAAAATTAAAAATAAGCACAAATGGTTTTTCTTGGCCCCTTGTGGATGCCTGGTGCAGCCCCAGCTGGCCAGCTGCCTGAGCCCTGTATCAGCTGCCAGAGCTGCCTGCGCCAGCTGCCCTGCCCACCTGAGACCTGCGCTGCCAGAGCCACCTGCCTGAGCCCCACACCACCAGGACAAGCCTCCCACTCCCGCACCAGCCACCCACCCCAGCTGTGGGCCAGCCACCCGAGTCGCCCACCCAAGCCACAAGCTGCCTAGGCCAACCACCCACCTGCCAGCCTGAGCCACCCTCGCCTCATGCTACTGGAGCCAGCCACCCACCCACCAGCCCAAGCTGCCTGAGCCCTGCGATGCCAGGGCCAGCCGCCCAAGCCCCGTGAATCCTGCAAGCCTGGGGGACGCCCAAGCCCCATAAGCCACCTGCCCAAGCCGCTCCCCTCCCACAAAGCCAGGCACCACCAGCCCCCGCTCTTATCCCATCCCTATCCCCCTTACCCGAGCCAAACACCCCCAGTCCCACATCCAACCCCATCCTCCTTCTCCTCCTCCCCCACCAGCCCAAACTCACTCACCTTTGCATATGGGTCTTTGTTAGCTGCCTGCTTTTTAGCGGCTGCATTGGATCACCCACGTAAAATGGCAGGGTCTGAGAGCCAGAAGCAAAGGCTGGATCTTTCTTTGGGTGGGACAAATGACAGGGGAAGGCAGGTCGCCTCATGCCCCCCCTGGAATTTCTTCATGCCCCTGCTAGGGGGGCCACACCCCCCAGTTTTGGAAACAATGTTTTAATGTCTTTGTGTACCAGAAAACTCAACTTTATATGCAGGTTGAACCTCTTTAATCCATCACTCGTCTTGCAATAGCCATAATCTGGTATGATTTTAATTAGCCAGATAATCACTTATCATGGATGTAGCCAAGTTTTTCATGATCCCATAAAATTTGTTTACAGCCACCAGTCTTTGCTCCCATTGTTCTGTGCTGTTATTTAGTTCTAATTTACCCCAAATGTCTTCTAAGAGCCCAGTAAGCAGTGAAAGTGATGACAATGCTGCTACACAATATTGACCTTCCAGAGTCTAGCAAGTTCAGTACTGTTCAGGTCCCAAGGGTGATGGACTAGAGAGATTTAACTTGTCATACCTTCCTATATTCAATACACTTCTTTTGTTTAAATTTGCACTCAATATCATTCCAGTATTTTCCAGCGCATTTCCATAACCCATAATACTTAAATGTTTACTATTATTGCAGTAGTCCCTTGAGTTACGCGAGCGTTGTGCTCCTATGCACCTTCACATACTCAAATGTCATGTCAGTCGGGGTCGGCTTTTTCCCTGGCAGAATGCACATTCTGCAGCTGGGGGAGCAGCAGGAGCACCTGGAGCTCCTTTTGCAAGGTAAATCCTGGGGGTGGGGTGAGGCTGTGGCAGTTGGGGAGGTTAATCCTGGTAGTGGGTTGGGGCTGTGGGAGGGAGGTGAGGGTTTACGCCTAGGGTGGGTTAGGGCTGCAGGGGGGGTTGGAGGATGGAGTTGAGTCAGGGCCACATGGGTTGGTAGTGGTGAGCTGGAGCTGTGTGGGAGGTTTTGAACAGGGCCGGTGGGGGGTTGAGCCAGAGCCACAGGTGGGGGAGTTCGGTGAGCCAGAGATGTGATCAGGTGTGAGCCGGGCCAATTGAAACTGGGAGGCGGGTTGAATTGGAGCCGTGTGAGGGAGGTTTGAACTGGGCCCACGCAGGCTGGGGGGGTGCTGAACTGGGTCGGGGGGGGTTGAACCAGGGCCACGCGGGGGGTGGGGGGTGAAATGGGGCTGCATGTGGGGATTGTCATGGAATTTTAGGTTTATCTTCTGTCCCTAATGCTTTGTTGGTTAATGTGGTTCCTGGTAATACTAGCTAGCTTCACTTCACTTCTTGACTTCTTTTGCCTTTACATGGGATGGGTGGTGCTCATAACTCTCTGCTTCTCCTTACAGTCCATGGCACTGGCTTGCAGGTCTTGAGGCTCCATTTCTTTTCTGTTCAAATGTGACAGGTCAGAGTCTTTCCACTGTATGCCTGGTGTGTGCTTGATCTTTGAACATGCTTTTTTGCTGGTCTCTTCCTCCCATTATTTATTTGCTGATTGTTCCACTCCTGTTCTTATCACATACCCAGCCCACCTCATCTATGCATTCTCCATCTTATTTGTCACTGAGAACCCTAAATTCATCTTCCCCCTATTTCTTCCATGCATACTCTGTCTACTCTTCAAGTTCCGGTATATTCTCCTCAGTATATTATTTTCTATGAACTGCATCTTCTGTTCCTCTCTCGCCAAATCACCATTTCCAATCCATAGAGCAGAAAGAGACAAAACACTGGCAGCATACACTTTTCCTTTCAGTTTGTTAACTTAATGTCCAGTCCTGGAGTACTCCTGCCATTGATAATGAATAACTAGTAATTTTATGGGTAACATTGCAAGTACAGTAATTAATAATATTTTCTGTGAAATGTGTCTTTTTAAGAATCTATCATTTTGTAATATCTAAGTCCTAATGTTTTGTTATTAACTTTATTATACCATAAAGTACTTTTTTAGACATTTATACTGCTCTTTCATTTTGTCTTTAATGGGGGAATGTGAATTAAAATTTTGACTCTGCACTCATCAGCAAAACTTACTGCTGAAACTAACAAGAATTGTAATTAGTGTATTATTAGGGCCCATAGTAAGTTGGTTTTCAATTGCACATAACTAACCTTCGCTTATAATAAAATGAGCTAATAAGCCTATAATAAAGGGGTCTTGTGTTGTAGTTATGCTGGGGTTTGGAGGAAATCATGTTGAAGCTGAGGCATGTAATAGGTGCTTTCATGCAAAATAAATTTAAAAGCAATTAAGTGCTTTTATGAAATAGATAGCTGACACAACACAAAGAACACAGGCCACATGCAAGACTGGAGTGGGAGCTGAGCCATGAGGCCTCAGGGGGTTCTCTTGCAGTCTGAATGCAGGGACATCTGGTTGTGTGTTGTTTGGGAGAGGTCTGTATGGGAAGAAGACTCAAGAACACCACAGAAACACACAGACAAGGCAGCAAAGATGCAGAGATTACCAGAAAAGCACTTTTAGTATGAAAAACAGTATCATCTCAGCCAAGAAGGTTAGAAATGTAAGGATGAACTTAACTGGAAGGGCACTACCTTTCCACATTGTCATTAAGTTACTGATACTGTTATCAAGAAATATGTTATATAGTTATTGATACTGGTATTAAGAAATATATTCCTTTTTAATCTTAAAGAGGAATAAAAAGGAATTAGAGAATAGGTAAGGGAGGTCAGTCAAGAGTCAGGAGATATTTCGGGATAATTAAGTCAATAAAGAAGATTACTAGTAAGCAATGTGTTATAGTAATGAATCTTCCCTCTTGGGCACCCTCCATTATCCTGTGTTTCTCATAGTTTCTGATGCATATATTCAACATTCTAGGGCAATGAGATGGTTCTAAGTGCGAACATCCACTATAGGGCTACAACAATGCCATTATTGTTCTCATTACCAGGGGCAGGTTCAATAGTGCAAGGTCAGATCAGATCCTGTCCTGTATACCTTCTTCCCTCTACCCCAGACAATAAGCTAGCCTCATTTAGTGTAATGCTTATGCAATTACATTTGAGAATTTCAACCAAAATGTTAAAAAGGAGGCCCCAGCAAGGGGTCTGTAACAAAGTGCATCTTTGTGCTTGTGTGGTTCTAATATGTTAGTCTACATGAAATGTTTTAACAGTTTGTTCAGCTCTGAGCATTTGTAGACTCATATTAAGAAAAGCACCATGATTATCATAGTGTCGAGTTTTAATAACACATTATTTTGTGCAGTTTGTTTTAGTTTTTCACACAAAAGATTTAGATAATAAGAAAATAAAAAGTAATACACATGGACAATGGGGTAATACCCTTTCTTATGATGGCCAAAATACAGACATGAGAAAGTCCTTCTGATTCTGATTACAGAGCTCATGAATAAGCAAAAATGATGTACCTCAGTAATACATCCAACAATACAATACATTTTAACAGTAATACTTTTCAGGTAACTAAAACCACAAATAAAAAAATGAAAAGCATATTTTAAACCTTAAACCTAATGCTTCTTTCCAATAGAGGCAACATGTATATAGCAACATTTATCTTACAACTGGTCTCAGTTCTTGGGGGAAGGGATCATTTGAAAATGCAGCAGCCTTGGAAGAAAGAACTAAAATCATATTACTTAAAAAATAGATTGAACGGGATTGAATAATCTCCCAGTGCCTCCTGGGATGACAATTACCATTGCTAATACTATATTACTTTATGGCAAGACAATGGTTAAATCCTTCAACTAGTGATAAAAAAAGTCAGACCCCCCTGATGGCAAGTAGAATCAAACTGTTTTTGCCCCCTCCACACTTTAAGTCAATGAAATTAATTAATTAAAAACAATCTTCTATTCTAGAAGTGGGGGGAAGCTATCCTGATTCAGTATCACTATTAATGATTGTCAAATGTGGCTTGTATGACTTTTTTCTCAAACCTATAAATATGCTTTTCTTCGACTATTTTGCTTGTAGACCCTTTCGATTTCAAATTGCCACGTACTTTAAAAATCTAACTGTCTATGAGGGATTTGTGGTAAGAAATTTAGGATGTGATCTTAAGAAGTGCTGAACACTCATCAGTTTCAATGGGAAATGAGAGCACAGAGCGCCATACAGAGAAGGGTGGTTGTGCACTGAGAACAACCCACAGGTATTCAATTTTCTTCTGTTAGCCTTGAAAATGAATGATGATGGAGAAGACCTGGCAAGAGACTAATTTATTTTCAGTTCTAGCACTCTGAGACTTTTTATTTTCACAGATTTGTACATTACAAGGCTGGAAGGGATGATCTCATGTCTAACTCAGACCTGACACATAACACACACCATACAACTTCCTTTAACAATTCTGAGAGTGTATCTTTTACAAAAATACCATGCAAATTTTTATTTAAAAATTGCCAGTAATGAAGAAGCCACCATGCCCGTTGGCAAATTGTTCCAAAGGTTACATGCCCTCATTATTAAAAATATATATGCCTTATTTCCAGTTTGGCTTTGTCTAGCTTCACCTTCCATTCATAGATCCCTGTTATACCCATTTCTGCTAGATGTGAGAGCCCATTGTTAAGTATTTGTTCTCTGCATAGTTTCTTATAGACTGTTATCAAGTAATCTCTTAAACTTATCTTTGTTAAATTAAATAGATTGCTCTCCTGGAGTCTACCAGTATAAGGCATGTTTTCTAATATTTAAATCATTCTCATGGGTCTTCTCTAAACCCTCTTCAATGTATTAACATCCTTCTTGAATTGTGGACACCAGAACTGGACAGAGCATTTCAGCAGCAGCTGCACTAGGGCCAAATATGATGGTAAAATTATCTTTCTGCTCCAACTCAGGATTGCGCCTGCTTATGCATATGTTGTAGAACTGTTGGAGAGCTAGATGCTTAGCTTACCTGGTTTCCAGTTTCTCTCCTACCAGCAGGAAGGACCTTCAGTTCAGTTGCTAGCATTTGTATGTGGTTTATTCTCACCTCAGCATTTCCTGTATCCTTACTCTCTCCTCATTAGAGGAGGGAGATGGAGTGGAAATGAAGTTTACGTCCCTTGTGCAACAAGGGGAGTTGGCAGGGAAGGTTGTGCCATCCCATTCAAGCAGGTTATGACATAGGGCACTGTATGGGTCAGCGTGTTAGGCACTCTACAGTGCTTCAGAAATGCTTCTGTGGATCAATTCTTAGCATCTGTCTTCCCCCGAAGTCTCCTCAATATAAGATAGCAAAAAGAAAAGAGGAGCTAACTAAACCTTTTGCACCAGCTAGGATCAGCTGATAATCTTCTTCCTCCCTGTGAAGCTTCTTTAGTATCCTAGTTCAGGGGGTCTTTCGGGCTTGCCTGCCTTCCTCCTCAGTCTTTCTCCTGAGTGTTTTTGGCCACAGCATCACTCTGATGCTCCAGCTCAGCTGAGGATCCGAAAAAAATTTCAGTTATTATTTCCCAGGATAGAGTCTCCAATCCCGTAAGTATGGCCTACATTCTTTGTTCCCAAATGTTTCCTTTATCTATAATTATCGGTATTAAAATACATAAGCTACATCTACACTAGGTTTTGTTGACAAAACGCAGAGCGTCCACACTAAAAATGTGTTCTGTTGACGTGCTGTTGACAGACCTAGGCACTTTTGTCAACCGTCTCCTGCCTCTCTCCCATGAGGCAGAATGCCTTTCTCGACTGAATCTGTTGATAAAATAGCTGTGTGGATGCTCTGGGGGATCCTCTGTCTACAGACAGGGCTTCCGGGCCAATAGGCAGCCCTGTCTGCTGTACTTATGGTTGGCCATTCTTTTGAGAGAGCAGCCGGGTAGTCTGGCCACTCTCTGCTGACAGAATGGATCTCTTTTTGCTCTGCTTTGCTGTCTGGCCACAATCTGTCAACAAAAGTTTTGTCAGAAAATATCTTCTGACAGCAACTTCTTTCGACAGATCATTCTGGTATAGACATAGCCATATGGTTTGCTTGCACCCAGGGCTTTTTTTTCTGCCGGAACGCCACAGAACAGCATTCCAGCACCTTTTCTTCTGGTGCTGACATTTTGGAAGGTAGCTGGGCAGCTCTGAACCACATGTGGCTCTTTAAGGAGCCATTTGCAGCTCCCTCCACTGCTGCTGTCTTCCAGGTCCCTGCCTGTAATGCTGAAAGAGGACTTTAATCCCTCCCCACAGACACCTCCCGCCCCAGGTGGCTTAACCCCCACCTCCCAGAACCTCAAACAGCCTCCTCCTCCTGCCCTAAGGCTCAACCTCTTGCTGCCCCAAACTGCATCCTGTTTCAGGTGGCATGGGAAGGAGGCTGTTTGAGGCTGCAGGTTGGAGTTAAGCCACTTGGGAGCGGGAGGAGTGTGGTTTGGGGCTGTGGAGGGTAGTTAAGCCACCTGGGGGTGGGAGGGGGCAGTTTGGGGCTGCAGGGGGTTAAGCCTGGGGGTTGGGAGAGGGAGTAACTTGGGGCTGTGAGGAGTTCTGGCACCTTTTTTTTCTAGAAAAAAAAATCACTGCTTACACCTATATTATCCTGATCATCCATATCACTCTGTCGCAGCCATCGTTCCTTTTCATTATTTACCATTGCTCCAATAGCTGCCATCTGCAAACTCAATAATCAGTAATGATTATATATATGCGTGCCACTGATAAAAATGTTAAATGGCATAGAGCCAAGAATTGATGTCTACAGGATCCCACTAGAAATATATCCATTGAAGAGGAGTCCCCATTTATCATTACATTTTGAGGTCTATGAGTTAGCTAGCTTTTAATCCATTTAAATGAGCTAGGCTAATTTTATGCTGTTCTAGTGTTTAATAAAAATATTGAGGTAACAAACATTTTCTAGAAGTTTATTACATCCATTTTAACAATAGCTTTTGTCCAGTGTTATGGAACTTTCCGTCTTTCAACACCTTGAAAATCAACATTAATGGTAAATCAAATCCTTAGATGGTTCTTTTAAAATTTAAAATGATTTTAAAATGTCTAACGTTAGCATCTGATATTCAACATCTTCTTGAGGGTCTAGTGGAATGGATATGTCTTCATCATCTGCTTTTCCCCCCAGATATAGACTAGAAACATTCACTGAACACTTCTACTTTTTCTGTATTACCAGTGATAATTCTACCATTATTTCTAGTAATTAACCAATGCCATTATTAGGATTCTTTTGTTCATAATATATTTGAAAACTCCTTCTTATTGTTCTTCTTTTTGCTGGTAAGAGAGTTCTACTTGTCTCCCTTTGCTTTGCTTATCAATTTTCTACAATTCTTAGCTTCTGCTTTATATTCATTACTATAAACTTATCCTTTCTTCCACTTGTTAAATGTGCCTTCACTTCCCCACTAAATGAGGTAATTTTTTTAAAACTAGTATGGCCTTCTTCCTTGATTTTGAGATTGTATCTTTTAGGGCATCTAGCAAAGTGTTCTTAAACAATTACCAATTATCATTTATATTGTCTTCATAAAATTCTTTCTCCCAGCTAATTTGGCTCATCATTGCTTTCAGCTTTAGGAAATCAGCTTTCAAAGGACCAAGTATAATTATAAATTACTGTTCTGAACTTTGTTCTGTTTGCACATTATAAATGTAATCAACTCATGATGACTTGGAGCTACCAGTAATTTTTAGTTCTGCGTTCAGTTCCTCTATATCTGTCAAGGTGAGGTTTAATATAAAATTCCCCTATGTTAGATGCAACATTTTTGAGCTAGAAAACCATCATCTTTATTATTTAGACTTTCCAAGGATGGTTCAGTATTGGCAGCTTGAGACCTCCAGCATATGGCACTCAGATTGAAGTCACGTGTGATCAGGTAGCTTTTCTTCTTACACATGATAGATGAGTGAATAAAGGAAGTGCTCGTCCCATTCCCTAGTGTGATTTTGTGGTCTGTAGCAGTCACTGACTAATACACCATTTTGTTCTTTCTATATTAAGTAAATGGGTGGTATATGAAGCCCGTAGCCCCAACTTTTCTGCCCAAGGCCTTTTCTGGGGATTTCTGCAACAGGTATTTCACAGAAAAGACCTTGCATTTTTGTTTGTTTTTGTTTGTTCAATACACAAAATATATAGGGCCAGAGTATTTACATGGAGGGCCATTCTTATGGGGGTATATGACCTGGGACAAGCCCCCTCCCCACAGTCTCCCCCCCGGCCCCTTCCTCAGAGGTTTTCTAGCTCCTTGGGGAATTGCTCTCATTTACATTTTGTATCTTATATATAACCTGAGTTCAGGTTTCCTACAGGACATCTGAGAATGTCCCTGCTGGAAATATTAGAAATGCCATAGTATCACAGCTGTTGATCAGAGGCTAACATTTGGGCTGGACGGAAGAGAAACAAAGAGTGCTCTACTCATCTGACTGTGCTATGGTGTCATCACTGCATATTCATTTACATCTCACAAGAATGAGGTGCTGTATTCTGAGTGAGACACTGTTACGGTACACAGGAAAACGTTCATATTCACAGGAATAACTCCACCCCTACAGATTCAGAGGGAAAGAGGTTAGTGTGACTTGAATATCTGGACTAGTGATGGATGGCTCATTTGTCAAAGCAAATATATTTTATATCACTGTTTAGCCCACAGAGCTTTCTACACCACTGATGTTAGAGAAATTGTGGGAAGTCATCTGTCTTACCACTGTGAAACAGAAGTCCATATTCAGCTCAGGTACAGTCAGGGGGTACTGGAACAAGAGGGGGCGGGAGTAGTTTCTATAAGCTTTAAGGCTATAAGCTTTGTTCAATGGCTTTCAGCAGCCCTACTACAAAAATTGTTTCAGGGCCACTGAAGATTTGAATGAATAATGGCTCTGGCCCTGTGCCAGGGTGCACTAATCAGGAGAAGAGTTACTGGCTTCTGGGGACCATTTTCTATAGGACATGGACATAGGTTTGCCAACTTTCTAACTGCACAAAATCGAACAACCTTGTCCAACCCCCGCACCTCCAACCTACCGTGCCTCTTCCATGAAGCCTCACCTCTTCTCTGAGGCTCCAACCCCACCCACTGCTCTATCCTTCCTTTCCTCTGTTGCTTAATCTCCCCCACACTTACTCACTTTCACTAGGCTGGGATCAGAGGTTGGGATGTGGGAAGGGGTGAGGGCTCTTGACGAAGGTGTGGATCTGAAGTGAGGCCAGGGATGATGAGTTTGGGGCACAGGAGGAGGCTCAGGACTGGGGCATAAGGTTGGGGCACAGGTTCCAGGAGGGAATTAGAGTGGAGAGGGAGTTCTGGCTTGGGACAGAGAGTTAGGGTTCAGGAGTAGGTTCACGTTCCTGCTGGGCAGTGATTATCTCAGGAGACTGCCAGAAGCTGCCAGCATATCTAGCTCATGGTGCAGGCTTCACAGATTCTGTGTGCTGCCTGCAGGTGCCACCCCTGCAGCTTCCACTGACCATGGCTCCCAGCCAATGGGCACTGCAGAGCCAGCACTTGGGATAAGGACAGCACACAGAGCCCCTGTAGGCATGCCTGCGCCCAGGAGGTGGACATACTAGCTGCTTTCAGGAGCTGTACAGAGCCAGGTAGGTGGGGCGCATGCTTTAGTTCCACTACACTGCAGACTGGACTTTTAGTACCTCCGTTGGCACCACTGCCAGAACCACCAGGCTCTCTTTTCTACTGGGCATTCTGGTTGAAAGCCGGATGTCTGGCAACTTCAGTAGGGGTTTAACACAAAGGAGCTTCTCTTGCATTGCTGATCTCTGTATCTGAATCAATAAGTGATTTAACAGAATATCCTATGGCCAGTACATTGGTTTTTTTGAGTCTGTACAGGGTTGTTTCTGCATAAATAAATCGTTTATGGAGCCACATATGAGGCGTGGGCTCAATAATATATAAAAAATTCCACATATGCCAGTCATCTATGTTGAGAAAGTAAAGTTTTTATAACCAAATTATTTAATAACAGTGCTATTATAATCCTGTTTTTAGAATCAAAACTGTTCAATTACAGTGCTTTTTTGTGCTGGTAGCTGCCACTACCACCTTTTTAGTTCCAGTACCTCTGGCTGCACCTGAATATGGACAGCTGTTTCACAGCGGTAAGACAGATGACTTTCCACAATTTCTCTGACATCAGTGGTATGGAAGGCCCTGTGGGCTAAACAGTGGTATAAAAGATAATTGCTTTGAAAAATTAGTCACCTATTATGTATCCAGATATTCACATCACGTCACCTTGGCAGCCCCAGCCGTGTGATTGGCTGGGGGAGATGGGGAGCCCACTGAGTATCTGGTCTTTTTTTTTTTACAAAAGTCCACTGTTTAATAGACACTATTTGACATTTTACCTCTACAAAATACCCTCCTTGCATTATGTATTTCTATTGAATTAAAATATGCTTGTGTCTCTAAACGTCCTTTTCCATACATTAATCACCATTTTTAACTTTTGCTGTGTACCTACAACGAACATGCCACAGTATATGTAATACCAGATGTATTTTGTAATATATGGAAATAATATGATAACTTAGAAACCATTAGTCCTCCAAGACTTTATTCATATACATTCATGCACATCCTGTATGCACTGAGTCATCCCACTGAAGTAAATGGGTTAGTCATAGTACATAAAGATAAGCATGTGCATATGTATAGTGTTTGCAGAACCGGGGACTTAGGATGCTTGTATTTTGAATGTGTAAATGCCTACACACACTTCTGGAAATTTGCAAATTGCAAAAGACACTCAGTGGCCGTGTCTACACTAGCCCCAAACTTCGAAATGGCCATGCAAATGGCCATTTCGAAGTTTACTAATGAAGCACTGCTCATAGGAATAAGGGGACTTCGAAGTAGCTGGTGTCCTTTCGAAAATGAGCCCCGTTGGGACAAGCCATGCGGTGGCGAGCTGCATCAATTTCTAAGTGTTGCGGCTGCCCTCATGCTAATGAGGCACTGAATATGTATTTCAGCGCTTCATTAATAAACTTCAAAATGGCCATTTGCATGGCCATTTCGAAGTTTGGGTCTAGTGTAGACACGGCCAATGAAAGAAAAACTTGCATTTGAAACTGAGGGTTTTTACAAACTGTTACAGATACAGAATGGCCTTACTTTAGTGAAAATTTGCTAACTGACTTTTGCTCTGTAGAGACATTTATCAAGTAAAAATTGCTCCATGTTTTATGTAACAATTAAAATGTTTGCTATCTTCTATGCAAAAATTATAGTTCCTTTGGAATTCACATACAAATGTAATTGTGGGATCAAAAAGATCTGAATCAAAATGGCATACGTTTTTGCTCAACATTTCATAGCTAAATGTTCTATTTAACTTTCAAAGAAATTATTTCACTTATGCCTACATAAACCAGCTTTTATTACACTGATGTCACTAAAGAGTTACAGTAAATCCTCTTTTATGTTAAATATGAGTTTTGCTTGCCTTGTATGAGATTATATTTAATAGCTTAAAAAAAAGGTTCTCCTATGATCTCATTCTGACATAGACTGTGTCATGAAGTAATGGAAATCCCATCAATTACCGCCTGCTCAGCTACAGCCTGTGTAATGCAGGGTCACCTTATTGAGTTTATTTATTATTGCAGACAAAAGGCCTATTCTCTTCCATACATGTATAAAACTAAATACATCTATAATTCACACTTGGCAGGACTCCACATTTCTGCTGTCTATGATAGTCTGGTGGAGATAATGGAATGAAAGAGGATAATTTATTTTGCAGAAGCGCTGACTTACATGCTAAATATTTTGAATCGTATAAAGAAGGTCTCAAACTGTTTTATCTTAAGGTGGAGATCCTTCTGTTCACTATCCTTCCACGCATCCTCCCAATCCTAACACCAAACCTCCCCTGTGGCTATTCTAAGGTCTATGGCAATGCCAATTAAATTCAATGGCAGTTTTTGCATTGACTTAGGTATTCAGGAAGGCACATCATGCTTGGTTATATTAAAAAGCAACAATATAGGGGTGTTGTTAGGAAGCTACAAACTCACTTCAATTTGACATATGTAGCTGTTTGGTTGCATTACAGTCCCTCCCACATTATATCTGTATTTACTTCCCATGAGAATTTTATATATTATAGACTCATAGACATATTACTATCTACTGTTCTGTGCACAATGTGGAGTTCTTCACACTGGATCTGCATTGCATATTCCACTTGTTCCACTTGCAATCCTCCCATAGGCAATGCTGAATGCTCTACAAAAGGTTACCAACTTTCTATCCCAGAAAACCAAACACCCTTACTCCAACCACTGCTCTGCTCCTTCCATGAGACCTGCTGGCTGCCCTACCCCTCCTGAGGTACTGCCATCACTCCCTCCCTCTGCCCTTCTGTCGCTTCTTCTCCCCAACCTTTGTTCACATGTTAATTTTCACATGCGAGGCCCAGACAGGAATGTTCATTGTTTGGACAGATTTATTATGCTAAGTTCAGGTTTTATTTGTTACCGGAAACTAGAAATGGCAGCAAAACAGGTCAAAAGGGCAATGAAAGAAAAGAAATTTCACAAAGGTTTTCATGGGTCTTTCCATCCCTTCTCCCCATTTTTCATAATCAACTCCATGGTTTGTGTTCGCTAAAGTTGTTACAATTCTATGTGCGAATTAGGATCACACATTATCACAGCTGAATGGATTCATTAAAGGTCCACTCCTGAAGTCCAAACACAAATCCAGCGAGCACAATCACAGAAATGCATCTCTTCGGATACCTATCAATTAATTCTGTAGAAACTGTCTCCCACACCGACATGCAGATACACACATGTGTTCATGTGTGCATATCTAGCATATGCTGACCCATACTTCCATGTTATTATTATAATTGTTGTTTAGTGTCTAGAGACCACAACTACTAGGGTGCCACAGAGGCAGAGGCTGGATATACACAGAGTCTGCAAAATAGAGTATATAAAGAGTCTCCAAAGGTGGAGAGAAATGCATGATATAGAGGCTCTTCTGCCATTATTAGTCAACAGGTCCACCACCAAGATGGGGTGGTGGGAAGTAAAAGGGCAGCTGCCCACCCTGGACACAGGTATTTCAAAGGGGCTGAAATAGCACTGGCAGAGGCTGAAGCTCTGGGCGCCTTTGAACTTCTGCAGCAGCACGTCTGTGCCACTCTGTGCACAGCTCTGAGAAACTGAGGAAGAGGCGGAGCTGACTCCCTAAATCCAGCCACTTCCATCTTTGGCTTCCCTGTGCCAGGGACACAGAGCTGGGCACCCCTCCCACTTTACTACCTGTTGGCCCCGCTGCTACTCAGCAACATCCACTTAGTAAGAAATACATTTCTTTCAGAGTTCTCTTCTCCTTTAAAATCTTGATAAGAAATAAACACATGCATAAGTTATGTCATCAGTCATAAATCCAGCCATTGCTCCATCCCAGCCCCACCTCTTTTGGCCCTCTCCTGCACCCCCCTCTGAAGCCATTCCCTGAGCCCTCTCGCCTGAGCAATGCAACCTGAAGTATTACCGGGGGGGCCTGGCACAGGGCAGCAGCAGGGTCTCATTACACTCACTGCAGTATGGGAAGCCACAGGGAGCAGAGCAACCCAACAGCCTGCTCCAGTACGTTGTTGCGCCACTTCACCTCAGCAGTGGGAAGTGGACCCTGGTCCCTCCTGCTCCCCTTTGCTCCCCCGAGCTGTGTATCACTTGGGAAAGTGGAGAAGAGTGGAGCAGTCTGGAGCCAGGGCTCCGCTTCCTGCTGCCAGAGCAAGCCAACTGGGCAGGCCTGCCAATGGTGGGGTTGGGGGGAGACAACAAAGGGGACAATTGCCTATAGACACAGCATTTGAAGGGGTTTGGAGTTCCTGCCGTGCTCTTCTGCCTCCCTGCATGGCTCTGAAGGAGGCGTGTGGACAGCGCCATGGTCTGGGTGGTGCTCAGGGTGGACTGCCCTAGGCCCCCCTCCTTCCACCCTTGCCTTGAGGCCCACAGTGGCTGTCAGCCCTCACTGTGGTTGAGAGATGGCAGCAGAGTGGAGTAGGCTGCTGGGTAAGTCCACTTCCTGCAGTTCCCACCACCATGGTGAGTGTAGAGGGGGCCCAACCTTTGTTGCTAGGCCAGGACTCCCCACACCCCTAGAGGTATCCTCCAGGCCTCCTAGGACCCTGTGGCTAACATCAATATGGGGCTCTGACTCATATAGAGGACAGTTGAGGTGGCTGCTGTGGGACACCCCAAAGAGTGAGAGCTGGGGTGGCTGCCCCCAAACAGTTCTATAGCAGGACAGCTCTGTGTATGGGGGCATGAGGGACTGCTGACTCTGGAAGGTGGAGGCTGGGAAGGGTAGGGCTGGGAACAGGACAGGGACATCCTGCAGCAAGGGCTGAGACAACTTGAGAGCAGAGGTAGTTCCAGCCTCCTGCATTGTGCACTGGCCCCAGCTCCCTTCTCCCCTGGCCCTGACCCCAGAGGCACCACCAAGGCTGCACTCCAGGGTGTCCTGCCATGTACATATGGGTAAGAGGAGGCTCCAGGCTAAAACAGTGTGTGTGTTGGGGGAGGGGGCCTAGGAATGCCCTGCCTGGAGGCAGGCATCAATCTAAGGAAAGGAGCAGCTGCCCAGGACTTCTGAGTGCAGCCAGGTGGGAGAGAAGATGGGATAGGGAGAGGGAGCACAGAAGGGGAGTGTGAATGAAGGGTGGTGAGAAGGTGTAGATGGGTCCAAGGGAATGAAGCACTGGAGAGGGGAGTGTTTGGAAGGGAAGGTGACAGATACAGTATGATGGTGAACAACTTTCCAGAAAGCATTATCATTCAGGAATTAGAAATGTAACACATCTGTATGATACCTACCATTGGAAGCATACAACATTATTGGATTTGCTTTTCTTAATTTCATAATTTGGTGATGTCATAAAACAAAGCAAAACTTTTTCTTTCATTTCTGTACAAGATTGTACCAGTTTTTACCCAAAACAGCAAAATCATTTTAGGGAAAAGTAGACTCACTCAGAACTAATATTTGGTTCTTTCTCAAAGGAATCCTTGCCATACAAATCTAGTGTGAGAAGCCTGAAAGAATAATTAATTTATTTACATTTATGACTTAATGTATTAAGAGTTCTTGAAGTGTATCATGTAATTTCATTTCAGACATAATAGAATTGTCATGATTATTTTTCATTTTCATTGATTAGAATGCTCCTGGTGGGGCCATCCAAGTTGCTATAGGAAAAGCAGTTTAGATTGGGGACTGACGAATAGACCAAACACGTGTAAAAGAGCCAACTTTTAGAAACAGAACAAGATAGCCATTCCACAAACAGTATAGTAGCAAAGGGTGGCAGAACCTTTTTTCATGCTTTAGCAGAGATAGCAGAGATTCAGTTTCAAAATGGACAACAGACAGGGTCTACTTCTACTAATTCTGAAATCAAGGCAACTGACTTAAATGGGAGCAACACTGGGCCCCAGTCAGTTAAATCTCATTTACAGGGAACATCAAGAGAAATTACATCACATTGTGAGCTAGTTTATAACCATTGTGTTAAATGGAAACCTTTTTTTTAGCTATTAGGATTACAGAGATTACAGCCTGCCATGGTAAATATAATAAAATAGTTTTAGGCTCAAATCTACTCATGTGAGTAATCCCAAACTAAACCAGCTTGTATTTTGAGAAGGCGGCCATTGAGGAGGCAGGGAAAGGATACACACTTACTTTTCCTAGGCTTGCCTTCATAATTTTTGGGGAGAAAGGGAGCATTATATAGGATGCCCCTGTGCTGCAACCCAAATTAAATCCCCAAACCTATCTCTTGTGGAGGTATTTCCAATAGGAGTCACTGGACAGTACTAGGGAAAGGGCCTGGGTGCCTCAGCTGGAACCCTCCTTATTCTGCACAGGAAGAATATGGAATGGAAGATAATGCAGGCTAACACATCTTGCAGAGAGAAGCTGAACTGCAATGCTAAAGCATGAACGCAGTCTGTGATAGGTCTTGTCAACAAGCTTCACCACACAATTCTACCAATTCCCTTCAGTCCTGACCTGCTTTGCCATCATGGGGGTGTATGTGGGGCGGAGTCTTTGGGTTAGGGAAAACTGCACACTGGCTTTATTCTTATGTCCAAAAAATGTTCCCTAAGAAATAGGATCAGAGTGCTCAAGTTGTCTGAACATGATTTAAAGCATATGGTAAAATAAGCATATTAATACACCACTAGGCCAACCAGCCATCATTAGGGTGGTATACTTACACACAATTTATACGTGGTCATAGTGATTTTGCTTCTCAACTAGTCTTGCATGTCAGAGTTCAGCAGAGAAATTTTAAAAGTCATATTATAATACTTGTCAGTTCTGAGCGACTTGTAATTACAGCAGTGCAAACATATTTGCTCAAAAGAAGCTATGAGAGAACAATACATGCATTCATAGTCATATTATAGTGCAATGATTATGTGCAAAGGGGTAAAAATAAGGATGCTGTGGAAGCCTTGCATCAAAAAACAAAAATTAATATACAGGTACCAAAGTTGCAAAAATCATTGAATCAGACAGAAGAAGACTAAATCACTAGATCTGGATATCACAAGCGTACTCATTCATGTCTGACAGAAGGATCTTGATCCAAGCTGAAATGTTGTTCCTTGAGCCCTTTCTATTTATAAATATAAAGCTGAAAACAGTAACTGTTTTGCCCTACACTCAGGCAGGCATAACTGTCACAGGCATGCCACTAGTGTTGTGGTGTGTATTGGGGACTTTGTGGAGAACAGGAAAGTGCCATTGAAGAAGAAAACCAATCTCTCTCACACATTCTGTGGGGATGTAATTGGAATACAAGAGTAATGTGAGTGTGGAAGAATGACACTGGCTGCCAGCAACAAAACTATGAGATGGAATGAAGGAAAGAAAAACTAGAGAGGAGACAGCAAAGATTCATGGTACATAGAGCTGCCAAGTAATGCGTACTTCTCTAACCAAAGACCTTTTAGACTTTGTAAAACACTTAAGAAACCCAATGGCAGTGGGGTTTGTGTATGCCTACTTTAAATGCACAGTCTATGACAAAAAGGCAAACCGATGGCCAACCTGATAAGAGGGGCAAATCAACCATTACTGGCTCAAGTGGACACCCACGAGGCCTGGGGGTGGGCAGAAGGATTACTACTATGCAAAGCACATGGTTCTGGGGGCGGGGAGGCAGGAAGCCCTGGAAGACATTTTCCCCTCTGCATTTGTTTTCAGCCCCTCTTTGTGTTTTCCACTCTCCGGCCTCCCCCCACCCCCGCCATCCCGATGCTGGGCGGACACACTCCCACCACCCCACTCCCTCCATCCCTGAGCTTTCATTGTGCACTAGTGTCCAGGCTCCTTTGCATCTCTTTGTGATGGTGTCAGAGAGACTGCCAGCGCCCAGGGGATTTGTGTGTGTTGGGCGCCCAGGCAGGGAAGGATGTGGGCTCCCAGTGGCTGAGAGGGAGGTGGCCTGGGGTCTCAGCAGTGGCTGCGGCGGGGAAGGGAGGGGCGCTGGACCCGTTTGCAGCGCGGGCGCAGCGAGCCCTGTAGCCGAACTGTACGGGCGCCCTGCACCGGAAGGCGCTGCAAGGCAGGATACAGCAGCACCTCCAGCGCCGATGCAAGGGAGGGACCCAGGCAGGCTCCCTGGCACTGCAAACCGGGCTGCTGCTTAGTGTCTCCCACGTCCAGGGCCCCGAGGCAGCGGCCCCCTTGGGCTGCCCTGCTGGAGGCGGCTCCTGGCGGCGGGCGAGGCTCCCCGACCGTCCAGCGGGCTGGGGAGCAGCTGCCGTCCGTTCCGCGCCCCGTCTCCTGGGGAGCCGCGCGGCTCCGCCCCGGGGCAGGTGCCGGCCGGCCGGGGGGCGGGAGGGGGCAGGATCAGAGGGAAGCGGCGGCCCCGCCCTGCCGCCGCACACTGGGCCGGAGCCGCGGGGGAGATGGCCCGGGAGAGGCGGCTCGGGCACCATGACGTTGCCCGGCCTGCTGGTGGCTCTGCTTTTAGGGGCGACCCCCGCGGCGGGCCGCTTTGACACGGCCGCGCTGAACGCCCCCTTCACCCCTGCTCATGGGCAGCGCCGCCCGCCCCACGCCCCCCAGCCCGGCTGCCCCGGAGGGCGCTTTGTCAGCGTGACCGAGTTCGGGGCCGAGTGTCTGCCCTGGGCGGAGGCGCCCGCTTTCCTGGAGAGGACCCCGCAGGGGAGGGGGCCGCGGGCCCAGCACAACTACTGCAGGAACCCCGACGGCAGGAGCAGACCGTGGTGCTTCTTCAGGACCAGCCGGGGCAGGGTGGACTGGGGCTACTGCGACTGCAAGCAAGGTGAGCGTGTGCGCGCCGCCAGGGCGTCCCCGCGCTCCGCAGCCGGATGCCGCTGGCGGTACCGGCGGGGGTGCGCGTGACGGATCGCCGTGGAGAGCCTGGGCAGCGCGTGTGGGCTCCGCTGGTCGGGGCGGGCTGCCGGGCTGCGGTGTGTTTTGTCTGGCCGGGGGCGAGGGAGTTCGAATGTTGCGGCTGGGCTGGGGCTGAGGTGTTTGTGCGCGCGCACAGGGCGCTGAACGCTTTTCCCCAGGGAAGGGCTGTCAGACAGGCTGCTGTCCCAGCACGCACACGCTGTTAAGGGTGTATCTTCTCTTCTCCGCTAGGCGTGTGCAGGTCACACGCACAAATACATCTTATAAAGCTAGAAGGGAGCTGGGGAGGTCATCTACTCCAGTCCCCTGCCCTCTTGGCAGGAGCAAGCAGCAACTCTGGCATCGATTTGCCCCATCCCTAAATGGCCTCTCAGGGATTGAGCTCACAACTCGGGGTTGAGCAGGGCAACGCTCAAATCACTGAGCTATACCTTAGAATGATGGTTTCTCAGAAGGGGCTTTTTGGCAGAACTTTAGTTCACTGGAAAGGAATTGTGTACAGTTTTAGCTAAGCTGAACTCACTGGAGCTCCTTTTCACCCAACTGGTGAAGTGGCTGAGATTAACACTAATTTCCTTCCAGACAGACCTTTCAGGGAACAGGAGATTGGAAAACATGTATCTGTTACAAAAGTGACAGGAGAGAGATTCTGATGGGATGTTATTACTCTTAAGGCATCAGCACATCTCTCTGGTGGCATAAGGGTCCTGCTGTGTTTTTATTTCTGGTCGTATATTTCTTACACAGTTTGAACTGAAAAGCCGTATCAAGTATGCCACTAATGCAGTGTACAATAATCTCCGTGGAAATTTGTTAAGTGAGGTAGGAAGGAGTTGCTTTAATCAGGAGCTTGCAGCTATTCTCTTTCATTTTATATTTTTAAATCTTGGGAAAATTGGGTGTAGAGTTAATGCTGTTGCTTAACAGCTTGCATTTGTATCAGCCCAGAGGGCTTCATATTGCATGCATTTGTTTACTCGTAAACCTTTCTTGGACTTTAATGAGAGTGTTGCCTGTTTGAGGACTGAGGAGGGATTTCAGCAGTAGATCAGCCATAAATGTCCCCACCCTTAGCACTATTTTAGGGGGTCAAATTAATACATGGATAATTGGACCTTGAATTATTTCCATGGCTGTAAACATTTACATCTATGTTCCACAAAATAAGTTCAGACTCTTGTGAACACATAAAATAAAGTTAGCTAGCCTATTGTTGTACAAGTTCCCTTTCCTGTCTTTCGCACTATCCTAATGTTGGCATAAGAGCGTATTTTTATTTGATTTTGTTTATTAGAATTTTTTTATGCTTTTTTCTCTAAGATCCCAAAACCATAATAGCCAAGAGTACTTCCTCTTTTTTCCAACAATAAGTCCTCGGTGTGAGCGAGGTTCGGAATGAGAGAGAGGTAATCTGAATTATGAGATAATTATACTTATTGATATGACTCGTGAAATGTATATGGTGCAATGAGAGCTCTATTACTTATACATTAATAAAAGTGGTGGACTCCCTTCCTTTGCCTATTTGAAATTTATGCTGAAAATCATTTTCTGTACCCTTACAAGAAGACAGAAAGTAGTTATATTGTAGAGAGATTTTCCTGGGGAGAGTATCAGGCATTTAATAAGACAACTGGGGGAGACCACAAGTGCACAGTGGGAGAAAAAAAATACCTCCCATACTTTTTATATACAGTCCTAATTTTGATGAAGAGTTTGGCCTTTCTATTTATTTTTTAACAGCTCTTTCTCAATATTTTTTCAATCTGATTCTCAATGGTTTTCGTGAGTACCTTAGACTAGAAGAATCAGGAGTTTATAATGTGTCAGATGCTACAAGAACCCAGTCTGCTTCCATTTAGATCATGGGTGTCCAACCTTTTGGCTTGACTGGGCCGCACTGAGTGAAGAGGAATTGTCTTGGGCCGCATATAAAATATATAATATAGTTAATGTATATAAATCACATAATAATGTTAAAAGTTTACGATCTTGTGGGGCCGCATGTGGCCCGCAGGCTGGACACGCCGGATTTAGATCAATGCCAAAACTCCCTTTAAATGCAATTGGAGTTTTATTACAGCAGAATGCTCTTTAAAGGACTGCAGTATTTCATTTAAACTTGGCTTTTTCTTTCTTGATTTAAACTACCACTTTACAAAAAAAGGAAATTTAAATTTACTATCTGTCAGAACAGAGGACATAGTCACTGGTTAGCAGCTAACTCTCTCTAGCTAAAGACTGTGTGTGTGTGTGTATATATATATATATATCTATATATATATACACAAATTTTAAAATTAATAGTGAACTCCCATTGATTCCAAGCCTCTGTCAAAGAAAGACCAAAATTCTAGGCAGTGCATTCAGAATGTGTCTGAATATGGCAACCAAGTTAGCCCCATTTTCTGAAAAGACTAATACAATGCTGAATCAAAATAGTCTCCTGTAAAAATAAAAATAATGCACCTATGGTACACATGTAATTTACACCAAGAAAAGGCAGGATGTTCAGAATTAATCTCATCTTATCACTCATGTTGCGCCTCGGCACTGAAGCTCATTATATAGTTGTTAGGTACCTGCAGTAGATAGGTGCTATGGCAGGTATACAGCCCTTACTGAGTTTCCTGGCTTTAAGTTTGTCTTTTCTTTAATGTTAATAGGATGGAAGTTTTGTGGCACTTTTGTATGTATACTTAATTGCTTTGTTTTAACATCTGTAAAACAAACAAAAATCTCATTAAAATTGTGCTTTATCTTATGAGTGTAATTCCAGTTTTTATAGTTAGTTTTTTTTTTTTCATTTTCTGTCTTTTGAATTGATAGACATTTGCTTGTTACTTACTTTTTGAAAGCAACTTGACCAAAGTGTCCATGATTAGCCAAAGAAACCATAGATTGAAACAAATGGCTACAATACTACTCTGTCAGAATACCTACTAAAAAAATGGTGGTGTGAACAATGTTATGGTTGAATAACATACAACTGTTATGTCTTTCATTTCAGAGTCTTAGAGAAAAGTGTTCTTTCTCCATTTTATGAATAGGAAAAACAAAAAGTGGTAAAATGACTGCATAAATTAATAGAAGAGTTGGAAATAAATTTCAGAACTACAGAATTTGAGGTCTTGATTTTCTTCTCAGTTACACCACTTTGAAATGGATGACAGGAAAGGGATCAGATGGACTTTTGGTCTGACCCAGTATGGCCATTCTTATGTTCTTGTATCAGGGTAACTCCATGAAAGCCAATTCAGAGGCCATTACTTTATACATGTATGAGAGCAGGATCAGACCCCTCTCTGATCAGCCTATATCACCTCCCTGTAATGATTAAGCCTAGACACTTGGAGGATTTAAAAAAATGTATATCTGAAAGACATATTTCTCTGTATGTCTACGCTACAGCAATCTCTAGATATAAGTTACAATTGGAAGATATCTTCTAACAGAACTTCAGTCAACAGATCACATCCACACACAAAAGAGGATTGAAAGAGCAATCTGTTCTGTCAACAGAAAGTGGCCAGACTGCCTAGCTGCTCTCTTGACAGAACGGCCAACTGGAAGCTCAGCAAACAGGGCTGCCTGGTGAACTGGAAGCCCTGTCTGTTGACAGAGGGTCCCCTAGAGCATCTACACAGCATTTTTGTTGACAGAAATTGTCGGCAAAGGCATTATTCCTTATTGCAGAGAGGCAGAACACTGTTGGCAGAAGTGGAGAGTTTTGTTGACAAAAATGCATTTTGTGTGTAGACGCTCCACAAGTTTTTTCAACAAAACTGTGGTTTTGTCGACAAAACTTTCTGGTGTAGACATAGGCTCTGAGCCAGAAACAACTTCTTTGGAGCTATTCTTAGTTTTGCACTATCCCCTGATTATTCAGTTAGCTAAATAATTGCAGCTCCATCACATGCCCTTCATTTCAATTTATTTTTAAAGGTGTCTTATGCCACTGATCATTGACATGGTGGACTGTAGTGCTCCAGGGAACCATTTCAACAAATACATGCAGCATTTAGAAATCTTTTATCTTAAAGATCCCTGAATTTGCATTAAGACTGTCTACTAAAAGTCGTTTCTAGTTCTCGAAAAAGCAGTTCTTATGGATGCACAATATTCATTTTCCCCAAGAGTAAATTGCTTGGATTAGATCATCATTTTAGACTGAGTTTAATGCTCATGAAAATGAGGTATTAATAGAACTGGCTGCAAGGAAGCAAAGTCTGATTCAGTACCCACTGGAGTCAATGGGAGTCTTTTCATTCACTTCAGCAGACATTACATAAGGCCTAATCCAGCACATCTTGAAGTCAACAAAATGAGTCCCATTGACTCCAGTGGGTGTTTTATTGAGCCCATAACTAGAGCCCTGCGTGGATACGAAATTTGTATCTGCATCCATAGCCACAAAAACAAGCTGCATGTATCCACATCCCCATGCATAGATACGGATACTCGCAGATATTAAATAAGTATCTGCAGATTTGCAGGGCTTTACTCTACATAAACAGTTCTTGCACTAACATGCCCCTACAGACTAGTTAATGAACTTCAGTCTTTAATTAGGACAAGCTCAATTGTGCATGTCCTGGAACATCATCTTTGCAGAATTACTGAAGGGGCTGACCATTACATACTTATAAAAAAAAACTCATTTTCAAGTTGGATGTAACCAACAATTGATCCCAGACAGAGCCACTGGCAGAATTTGCGGGGCCCTGGGTAAGGGGTAGGGGATGCAGGTCGGCTCTGGGCCCTAGAAGGGGCAGGTCTTAGGCAGAAGGGGCAGGGCTGGCAGTGACTTAAAGGGCTTGGGGATTCCCCTCACTGCTGTTGCCACTGTAGCCGTGGTGGCAGCAGCGGCTGGGAACACTAGCCCACACTGTGTTGTAGTATATCCCAAAATGTTACTGAAAATACAGATGTTAGACGTTGTTTGCATGTTATTCCAAACCTCAGATGCTTCTTGTGCTTCGCTCTACACATGTAACTTCAGAACAGCCAGCACTAAAATTAAAGGTATCAATTATCAGCCTCCTTCTTGCTTCTCAAAAATAGATATACATCCAAGTTACAAACTTTTAAACATCGTAGTCTGTAAAGAAAATCCTGGCACATCTTTAGCTAACATCATGAACACATGAGCTGTAAAATTTGCACATAAGCAATTGGAAGTGATTCCCATCTCATTTGATTCAAACACATTCTATGCTGATACTTGTTTTTGGTGAGATGTGTGATACAGACACTTAAAATCTTTTTGATTTAGGAGCAAATTAATAAAAGGGTTAAGTAGGACAGTCATACTATTTACAAGCTGCAAGAAACACAAAGCTCATCTGTTCTTTAGAGTTAATTAAAAGTTGACCTAAAGTGTTTTCCCTGTATCACCCTGAGCCTATGTGGCAGGTGTTGCAGAGCAAGTCTCAGCAATAGCTGAACAGATATCTTTACTTGCATTAAGAAGCAAAGGGCAATGCCAATTATGAAACTCATCTGACTTGGGGCAGATCCCAGAGTAACTAAAATTACCAAACTGTATTTAAACACAATTGACTCTCACTAACCTTGGGTGATACTGATTGAGAACCACAGTGCAAGTGTTTTTACTCAGTAATACAAATATGTAGAAGTGACAGAGAGTTTCTGTTGAGACTGTTGTGTAGGGTTACAGTCCTTTAGATGTGTTTTTCTGATCCCCCTTCTTCTATTCAGGACTAGATCAAGGCAGTTTGAGGTCTTAAACACCCTAGGACATGACCGTACCCTACTCAGTAGCCCTGAGTAGCCCTTGGTGCCTCATCCCCATGCCATTGAGCTTTTTCCCTTGCAAGGCGGGCAGACCCCTCTTTATTCCTCCTAAGATTAGCAACCAGGTTTCCCTTCCCTTGAGAACATGGCAGGGACGACACCAGGGGTCCACTTCCCTTGCAGACAGGCAGGACATCAAACCACATAGGGAAAGAGAGATTCCCAGTGCTCTTCTCCTACCATGCAGAGTCCTCTACCAGCGCAGGGTTGATCAGGCTCCCTAGAACAGTAAGCACTGGTCATTATACCCAGTTGGGATGTACCTCGTACTGCATTGTCTCAGGGAACCTGTAGACTCAAGGAAATCTCATTGTACCAGTTAAGTTCAGGTCACATTTTTTAAGCTTTTCTTTGCAACCATCAGGGCTAGAAATTTACATTTAAGTAAATTAAACAGCTTTTGATGAAACCACTTGGCTCAAGGACCAAGGGGCATCTGCCTCTTCATCCAGTCCTACTTCTACTGTTACTTTGTAGTTATTTCTACATCTGCAGTTGTTAGTCCACATAGTTTTGTATGAAGCAAGCTCGTTAAAGATGTGGTGGAGGTGGAGTTGAGTGTGGTTCAGTGTCTTTCATTTAACATCTTCTTAGGAAGGTATGCTTCCCTGAAACTACTGGTGTCAGATGGAGCAGGGATAGGGTGACCACATTGCTATATGGCAAAGATGGGACCCCGACCTCCAGAGATGGGTGGGCTGCTGTCCCATATTAGGGCTTCCTGGCCATTGAGGCGGCTGCCCCATGGAGAGGCATAGGGATGGGAGTCCCACAGCCTCCTGTTGAGGGGGAACAGAGGATGGGGGCTCTGCAACCTCCTGGAGCAGGGGGAGGGAATGCAACAGTTGCCTTGCGGCAGGGGTTCCTGGCAGCAAGGGCTGCTGTGATGGGGAACAGGGCAGCCACCCCATGGCAGAGGTCACTGTCAGTGGGGGCTGCCATTATCGAGTGCCAGGCAATAGTGAAGCCACTCAGCGGAGGTGCTCCCTGGCAGTGGAGGCTGCTGCCCTGAGACACAGGGTGCTGGGGAACAGGAGCCCTGCAAAATACAGGACAATTTGCCCATTTTCTTTTAAAAAGTTGGGACACCTATGAGACTGCTTAAATAAAGGACTGTCCCGGGAAAAACAGGATGGATGGTCACTTTGGGCAGGGAGAAGCAGAAGCTTCTGTGTGTTTCTCTACCTTCTGATAAGCCATTCGAGGTAATGGTAAGGACTGAGTGAGTTCTGAGGGGGTATGTAGGATGGTAGCAGAGACAAGTGGCAGTTAATTGTGACTTGTTTCATTCAGTGTTGGGTAATATTAATTTTAAAATTCACTGAAATTTTCTTGGAAAAAAATTTAAATCACCGTTTTAAAATTAGCTCTACTCTCCCACTTAGCCAGTGGCCTGGCCAGAAATCCACACGAGGCAATGCTGCTTTACCAGAGGTAATGCTAATCCAGAACATGTTTCCCATCTAGAAATGGGATAATGCACAACTGCCGAGGAAGTAGTAAAGGGACTTGGCTTCTATGGCTCTAGGGAGCTCATTGCCTATGGTGCAGGTGGAAGAGGAAGGCTAGACCTGGGCAGGCAAACCCTTAGTTAGCAAGCAAGCAGCCTCCCTTTCCCTTTTGTAAGGCCGCAAAGCCTCTCCGTTGGAAAAAGAATGAGTAATTTTGGGAGAGGCACAGTTTTTTACTGCCTACTGTTTTTACACTTCCATTCATGCTAAAGAAGCAAATATATTGTAATCCCAGATATGTTATAATACATATCACAGCACTCATGAAATTCTCATTTCTTCCATATGTGTTCAGGAAGTGATGGATGTGACCAGACATGGCAGTTGTCTAGGATTTATTCAATTTGTTTCTAAAAAGGCCCAATCCTGCCACTTATTCTTAGGGAAAAAAAACATTGATTTTTTTTACTTGAGTTTATGATAGCATTGTTGCTTTTACTATTTTCATAAATTTGGGCCAGAATTAAAGTTTGTAAAAACAAGCTTTAAAAATCATCTTAGGTTTTATAAAAGGTTCCAGTGGCCTCTTTCGGCTCTTAAACAAACATCTCCCTCTTGCTGTCAGTCCTAACTACAACCCTCTGAACTTGAAACTGTGAAAGTGAAATTGACTTATTTTCATTTTCAAGATGAAAGTGAAAAGAAAAAAATGGAACAGAGAAGAATAAGCTGGACTTTCAAGTTTTCATTTTTGTTTAAGCTACTCTTAGTAACATTTTCTGACGTTTGAGTTTACAATACCTGACTGTTAAGGTGATGCCTTTTAAATTGTTTTCTTCTAACTAAGGGTATGTCTACCTACCAAAGTTATTTAAAAAACCCAGCCACTCTTTCAAAATAATTTTGCTAGCATCTCCACAACTACTATTCAAAATAGTGGTTGTGTTATTTCAAAATAGGTAAACCTCGTTCCACAAGGAATAGCGCCTAGTTCAAAATAGCTGTATGGCAAGGGAATAGAGCCTATTCAAAATAAGCCATAGTATATCCAGTGGCTCTGTTTCAAAATAGGCTCTATTGGCCATGTCTACACATGCCTCACTAGCATGCCTTTTCTGAAAGGGAGGGGCATTTTGGAACAGGTTAATGAGGCACTAATATGCATATTCAGCATCTTATTAGCATAATGGTGGCCAGTTGTACTTTGAAAGTACTGGGGTTTGGATTTCTCCTGGGGGTTTTCTCTGCTGTGCCCTAAACAGCATCCACCCAGAATTGTGGTTAAACAGTGTCTATTGCTCTATTTGGGGTCAGTAATCCTAACACTATGCCTTGGCAGGGGGGAACCAGAGGATCTGGCTCAGGATGATAGGGTTGTGGGGAGCCCCAGAGAGCAACAAGGTGGGTGTCAGTGGCATGTTCAGCACACAGGAGAACTAGTAACAGTGCTAGGGAACATCCCAAGGGGTCTTCTGTGATAGCAGCCATCACAGAAATACCCATTGACAGTATTTGATAACAACTGCAATATATTATTTTCTTGTCAAATTAATAGCATTTTTATGGCCCATTCATTGTTTGCTCTCCCTCTCTTGCACGACAAATATTACTGTGACTGTTTCACACTTCTGCATTTGGTGATTGAAAGGCATGTGGCTACAGGAACATTTTTCCACTGCTGGAAGGAAAATTCTTTGGTACCTACCAGGATACCATTCAATTCTTGATTGTGTGTTCTGTACTCTCAACATGTATTTTGGTGATACACACACAAGAACTGGAAAATAATGTGTGTTATAGTTACATTTTTTAGTTGTTTCACGTGGGAATTTAACAGAAACCTATGGTGGATTTGTAAGAACCACATCAAGGCCATGTCTACACTAGCCCAAAATTTCAAAGTGGCCATGGAAATGGCCATTTCAAAGATTACTAGTGAAGCACTGAAATACATATTCAGCGCCTCATTAACATGCGGGCAGCTGCGGCACTTCAAAATTGCCTTGGCCCGCTGCCACGCGGCTCGTCCAGATGGGGGTTCTTTTTGAAAGGACCCCACCAACTTCAAAATCCCCTTATTCCTATCAGCAGATCAGAATATTTGTGAACTTTTGGGCTAGTATAGACGTAGCCCAAGTGTTTAAGGGCAAGTAAGAACAAACACATTCTTTGGCCTGAAATAAATTGCTGGCATCCATGACATGCATAATGTTATATGGGTCAGTGCAGAAGCTATGCAATCCATGTGATTGTTTTATAATTACTTTAAATCAGATGGAAGATAAAAATATAGCACCAGTGTACAATATTTTGCCTTCTCTTTATAACATTGTTCATTGTTTTATAACTTTGACAATTACGTTAACAAAATTCAGGTACAGACTATCACATTTATATTGATATGTACCTATGTGTACTGTCTCCTCCCATATCTTTGATATTTTGGCTACAGTATTACAACCAAGATGTTTCCTCATTACATCATTTTATAGAATGATTTGCCCCCTTTTGTGAATCACCAGAAAGAAATTATTAGATATCAGAGAGTGCTAACTAGAAGCAACCTTTTCAGTGAACTTGAAGCAAGTACAAGACGCATGAACTAAGGTTTGTAACAGAGTGGAATGGAGACTAAATGGCACAAGATAATTGAGTCATGGACAGCAGTTTATTTAAATAATTTAAAATTCTCTTGTATTTAGGGTCAGTGCGACTTCGAGGTGGCAAAAATGAGTTTGAAGGCACAGTTGAAGTTTATTTGAATGGAATTTGGGGAACAATCTGCAGCAACCATTGGGATCATAATGATGCATCTGTCATATGTCGGCAGCTTGAGTTTGGGTAAGTTTTATTCCCAGATCACATTTACCAGTGTATTACAATATCGTCTTTAAGATCACTGCATTTAATGGATGTTTTAAAAATAAATTTTAAATGGCATATTATTCTGGAAAAAAGTATTGGTCTTAAGTGATAGCTTCATTCTTAGTTGATAGCCTGTAAATGACAGAGAAAGTGGTAGTAAGAGAGTTGTGAATATGTACATAAGACCTTTGACTTCAAAGAAATTGGTAATGAGTTGCAGACTTTACAATTGAATCCATAATTATGTGTCCAATGCTATTAAGATATTTGTGCAGTAATGCCACAATGCAAGTTTGTACCTAAATCCGAATTGGCCTAAGTCTGAATATCTTTCCTCCCTGAACCAATTTTCAGACATTCACAATTGTTACTCAGATGCACCAAGCATTTGGTCCCTAAGCAAGGTAAAACGTGTCCTCCCCATCCCGCCCAGAGTTACACAATAATTAGGTAGTAAACATGTTGGACCCCGTAATATTTGTTGCCTGAAGTGTTTAACTCCTTTATGTGGTTCTCCCCAGTATCCTTATCGCCAGTTCTTGTAAAGCTTCAAAGGGATTTCTGTGAGAATCAACACATGATTTATAGGCTGCTTTGGCATCTGAAGAGAGTCAGAGGCAAATATGGTAACCAATTGGAAAACTGAAAACAGGGACACTGATCATGAACAGTTAGCGCATGCAGGTACTTTTTCCATTGACAATGGGGAGCAGTGCATGGGATAGCAAGATAAGAGTTTCAGACAGTCCCCTCATCTTCTCTATTAACCCATAGATTTGACTGAACCTGCAAAGAAGGGATGGCCTGAGGATTCGTCAGAGGAGGCAGTTCATTGGGAAGTCTGAGGGAGTGTTAAGAGGTGGTGAGATCCCTGATATGTACCTATTCGCAACAACCCTGTGAATGTAAAGGTTTCATGTAGCCAGTAGGTCCTTCAGGTCTCTGGACACATCAGGGGAACAAGTACAAACTGGTGGGTTGGGGGAAGAAATATGGTGTCTAAATCTGACCTCACTACACGAGGTAAATTAGGAGAAATTCCATTGAAGTCAAGGGTGCTATATCAGAAATGAGGCCAAGATTGGGGAAAAAAAACAAACCATTTTTTTGGAGACCCAACAACATTTCTTAACAGGCCCTAAAATCTGGGTATTGCTGGTTTCCAGGGACATGTGGTCTGCCACCTTAATAGTAATCCCCCACACCTGTTTCAACAAAACCTTTGAGGGAGTTGTAACTAGTTCTTGATGAAATCTAGCATTATTTCTACACAGGGCTTCTTGTGACTAGGTGTTCTCTGTGTGTGTCTGCACCCGCTATCCTGATGTTAACTTTAAATGTTAAAAACTTAGCAAATCTTTTCAGACACTCTGTCTGAACTTCAGATTTGTGAGAAGCCTGTAAGGAAGGAAGTTTTGCACGATTTCATGTTTTCGTGAAGAAAGTTTACAGAATTCTCATCATGTTGCACAGGTTGAGAAGTCCTCAATCAGGCTAGCACAGGGGTTGGCAACTAAAATAGCAAGAACAGCCACTTGTTTCAAATTCATTTAAAAATATGAATAATTCAAGCGCCACAAAGCAGACATTTTGTAGCCCCTAATTTAAGAACAGTGCACACACAATGACTTGTAATATGGTACATGTTTACTGCAGGATGTTCACAAACTTTTTACATATTCTGTTCCCTCATACTTTTCATGTGTGTGTTTCTGCCTGACTTTCACTCCTGAACCTTCTGTCTGGAGGATGTTAGCTTCTGAACAATTTTGTTTTTGTTTTTGATATCACTCTACAGCTGTTCTGATACTTTGACAATGCACTCTTTTATATATTCACCATCTGTGAATGGCCTTCCTCATTTCATGACCTCTTGGAGTTGCCACAAAACTAGCCAAGCTTATGCTACTTGGTGATTTCACACATTTAGCGCATGTATTCTTACTTTGCTCTGCTTTGTGTTGCAGCTGCTCCATGTTTTTTTTCCAGCATCTCCAGCTGGATACTTTTCGGTAAAAGTAGTGTGTTTTTTTTTTTTGAGAGAGAGAGAAAATGCCTTTTGAGGTTGCATTTTTTGTTGTTGGCGAATTTCTCATTGTAAATGAGACACAAGGGGAGCCCAGCTTAACTCAATATAAATGCAAAGGACTGGGTCCATTCAGTTTGAAATTCTCTGTTTTCATATCTGATGTTCTTTTTTGAAGACATTTCAACCCCACTTTAATTATGCCAATTTTACTTTATGTTTAATTTTGGTTTTCTTTCTTGAAATGTGTGTTGCCCTTCACAGCAGGAATGCTGCAAGCTTCCTTTTCCTTTTCAAAATCAAGACATTATTAGCAGCACAATCAAAAACAGAGATACAGTATCATATCCCACAATGCACTGCACGTATTAAAGGTGGAGTTATTGAATGTTTCAAGATCACAAATTGTTTGCTATTTAGTAACAGAGAGAAAGCCGTGTTAGTCTATATACTATCAAAACAAAAAAGCAGTAAAATAGCACTTTAAAGACTAACAAAATAATTTATCAGGTGGGCTTTCGTGGGACAGACCCACTTCTTCAGACCATAACCATACCAGAACAGACTCAATATTAAAGGCATAGAGAACCAGAAATAGTAATCAGGGTTGACAAATCAGAAAAAAAAATTAACATGGTGAGCAAATCAGAGAGTAGAGGGGCGTGAGTGGAGGGGGAGTCAAAAATTAGATTGTCAAGTTTGCAAAAGAGCCCCTATAATGACCCAGAAAATTTGCATCCCATTTCAAACCATGTGTTAATGTGTCGAATTTGAATATAAAAGAGAGTTCAGCAGCCTTTCTTTCCAAAGAGGTGTGAAAATTCCTCTTCAGTAACACAAACTCTTAAGTCATTAACAGAATGGCCCACTCCGTTAAAATGTTGGCTAACGGATGTGTGGCTCAGGAGTGTTTTTATGTCTGTTTCGCCCCCTATTACACCTCCTCTACTTAAGATACGTTGATGACATCTTTATGATTTGGACCCTTAGTATACAGACTCTAGAAAAATTCCACAGAGACTTTAACAATCTGCACCCCACCATCAACTTATGCCTTGATTACTCCATGTGAGAGAGAGATTTCCTGGACACTAGAGTACGAATCAAGGATGGCCTGATCAGTACCACACTCTACTGGAAACCCACTGATCGCTATACTTACCTACATGCTTCTAGCTTCCATCCTGCACACATTACTAGATCCATTGTTTACAGCAAGCCCTTAGGTACAATCACATTTGCTCTGATCCTACTGACAGAGACCAAAAACTACAAGATCTTTACCAAATATTCATAAACCTGAATTATCCGCCAGGAGAAATAAAACAAATTGACAGGGCCAGATGAATACCCAGAGACCAGCTACTCCAAGATAGGCCCAAAAAAGCCAAGAACAGAACACCACTGGTCATTACCTGCAGCCCCCAACTCAAACCACTGCAACACATTATTGAAGACCTACAAGCTAAACTTAATCAGGATGCCACACTCCAGAAGGCCCTAGGTGACAGGCCTGTTCTCTCCTACAGACAACCTCCCAACCTTATGAGGATTCTCACCAACAGCCACAGTCTATACCGCAGGAACACCAGTCTTGGGACTTTTCCTTGCAACAAAGCCCACTGCCAGCTTTGTCCATGTATCTATTCTGGGGATACCAGCACTGGACCTAACCAGGTTAGTCACAGAATCATGGGCACATTCTCATGTTCCTCAACTAACATCGTATATGCCATCATGTGCCAACAATGCCCAGATGCTTTGTATACTGGACAGACTTCAGACTCTCTAAGACAAAGAGTTAATGGGCACAAAACAGACATAAAAACATTGCTGATCCACAAACCAGTCAGCCGACATTTTAATGGAGTGGGCCATTCTGTTTATGACTTAAGAGTTTGCATGTTACTGAAGAGGAATTTTCATACTACTTTGGAAAGAGTGTTTTATATTTAAATTTGACACATTAACGTGGTTTGAACTGGGATGTGAATTTTCTGGGTCATTATAGGGGCTCTTTGCTCTTGGCTTAATCTAATTCTTGACTCCCCGCATCCCCGCCCCCTTCTTTCTGATTAGTTCACCGTGATAATTTCTTTTCTGATTTGTCAACCTTGATTACTGTTTTTGGTTCTCTGTGCCTTAAATATTGAGTCTGTTCTGGTATGGCTATGGTCTGAAGAAGTGGGTCTGTCCCACAAAAGCTCACCTAATAAATTATTTTGTTAGTCTTTAAAGTGCTACTTTACTGCTTTTTTGTTTTGTTTGCTATTTAGTTGTTCATTGGTGGGCTTTTAGACATTCACTGTTTATCGAAAATAATCAGAAGGGTTTGGTTTTCTACATTGCAATTATGCATCAGGAGCTACAAAAAAAGTCTTTAAAGACCCACAAGCATCTCTGGAGTCACAGGTTGCAAATCCCTGGGCTAACACCTCACCAACCCTATTGTCCTCAGGACTTTCCAGGCCTATCAAACAGAAATTATTTCTGTATTTGTTAACTCAGACATTCTCTGTTCTACCAGATGTCTGCGGAAAATAGAAACAGAAAAACAAAATGTTTTGTTAAGATTCCAAATTTATTTGAGGGGGAGGGGCACATGTATGTTTAACCTGTCATGACTGACAGAGAAAGGGGAATGATTGTCTAAATTATGGGATATGACAGACAAGTAGTATTTACACAGTAGATTGCTATGAATATTCATTAGAGGTTTGATTAAGTAATAACTCTCAGGATATTTTCTAGGGTAAATTATCAGTTAGGAAGAAATGAACTGTGCGCCATTAACACTAGTCAGTCATTTATCCCTAAGAAATGCCTAGATAGACATGGCAATTGTTATAAGGTGAAGATTGGACAAGATGGGGAAAATGCTTATAAGTGCATGAATTTTTTTTCCTGCAAGGATAATGCCATTTAGTCTTCTAGAGAATCAGAGTCTTGTGCATTAGTCAGTCACATTACAATAGGCCCCCAACTTATGCATAGGTTGTGTTCCTGGGCAACCACACGTAAGTCAAATTCTGCGCACGTTGGGACCAGGTGTGGGACAGGGCGCCACCACCTTTGAGTCCCCCATCCTGCCTTGTGCCTGGCTTTCTGCTCCCGTGAGCGGCAGGGAGCCAGGAGCAAGGGGGCAGACTGGCTCCCAGTTGACCTCTGCTTGAGGGAGCCAGGAAACTAACCAGTGCTGCTGCTGGTCACTTTCAAGAGGCAGGGAGCCAGGAGCCAGGCAGCAACCTGGCTTCCAGCTTTCCTCCACTTGCAGGAGCTGGGAAGCTGACCAGCACTGCTGTGCTGGTCAGTTTCAAGTGGCAGGGAACTGGGAGCCACACTGCCACCTGATTGCTGGCTCCCTTCCACTCACAATTTCGACTCATGTTACTACAAAAAAAAATGAGTAAGTCGAAATTGTGTAAGTTGGGGGTCTACTGTGCTTGAATCATCTCACCATCCCATTGTTTCAGCTATACATCAACTGTCCCCTTATTTGCTATTGACTGTGGGTATTAGCATGCAATATGCGCACGCTGATGTTTATGGTGATTATTCTACTGAGAGCTCCAGTCAGAACTGAATCTAAGTTGTTTTGGAATGTGTAATGTTAAGCTGCGTATATCAAGCCAACTTATAAAATATGCAGATTAATGGAGATAAAAGTTCAGCCAATCTGGAGACTATAATTTTGTTTATGGTTTTAGCTGCCTATGTGCAATATTTCTTTATCCTGTTTTCATTTTAACTTGTTCTTACATTCCGCAATTTGGCTATTTTGGTGGCACAGGATCCTTAACAGCATGAAAAGTTTAGTAATATCAGTGACAGAACAATTTAAACAAGAATGACTAGAAATAAGAATCTGTGCAAATAGGAGTGGAAAACGGTGCATGTTTATGCTGTCATGGCACAACCACTAAGAGGTATGGGGGTTCTTTGGGTGCCCAGCTACTCTACATGTTTGGTCCTCTGCCTTTAAAACGTTTGCTTTTTTCTCATTTGCAAAGTTAATTTAAATATGGGACTAATACTATACCACAAATCACAACCGTATGGGACAAAGCATACACTATATTCCGGACTGGCCCTTATCCCCATTTATTGGAGTGATGTAAATTGCTATGGTGATGAACAAAATATACTGCTGCGTGATTAAAACATCTGGCAGGTTGGAACATGTTCTCAAAAAATGGCAGCTGCTGTCACGTGTAGCTTTTCCCATGCTAAAAACTTAATTTTTGATTAACTTTTTGTTTGATTTGAACTGTCACAATGTACCTGATTCTATTAAAAATAATCATACTTTAATTTTCTCTTCCAAGAAAAGATCTGAAATACAATATAGCATGGTATCATTAACTTTCTAAAAGTCCATCCACATTTTGAGGGCAGCAAATAGCCAATTGCTGCTTTAAAATGCATGTTGTGAGGAAGGATCAGCCAGGCAGCAGCAGAAATTCCATAGGAATTCTCTTTGAACTAGCCGGAATTCCTCCCAAGCAGAGGGGAAAGGGGTCTAGGGCAGATGCTGGTATGAATTTGTCACTCTTGGAAAGAGTGCAGTGTGCTCTCTGAGTCCACATACAGCAGCACCCCTGGGCACTGTGATGGGTGTTGAGGCCATGATTACATTCTCACTCTACCCTCATTGAAGAATTGAGCACTACTGGCATTAGATTAGAGCTGTGATTGCAGAAGGCCCTTGCATCAGGTTACAAGGAAGTTTAAGGCTCTATACTCTCTCCAGTTTCCTCTACCTTATCAATCTTGCAAGGATGGATGCATTTTTGCCCAGATTCCTGTGGGGGATATTTTTACATATAAAATGTTCAAAAAGTAAGCGATTGAGTTGTTTTAGTGATACTTGCTTTCACAGTTGTCCAGGAAATGAGGACAGTATTTTAGTTAATTTAGAAAACAAACTGCACTACAGAAGTAAGGGAAACAATGTTATATTGAACACCAAATGGGAATTTGCCATTGACTTCAGTGGGATCCAGATTTAACTCCTAGAGGTTCAGTCTCCCAAAACAAGGACTCTTTTGTCTGGCAACATCCATGGTCCAGCAGGATCATGGATGTTACTGGACCAGAAAGCCCTGGGTGGGAGGCTGTTAGGAGGGGAGTCTAGAAGGGCTTGTTTACCAGGGTCCATACCCAGGGGACAGGGATCACATTGTTAGGTCAGCACGTGCATAACTTTAGGTGGATGCGTTTTATGAGGCTACTCATCAGCACGATATTATAGCACTTTAAAGACTAACAAAATAATGTATTAGGTGATGAGCCTTCACGGGACAGACCCACTTCTTCAGATCAATAGCATTTCCGGTATGACTGACAGTTATATAGCACAGAGGTCCAAAAAAATGAAATAAAAACTGACAAATCAGATACATGGAACTGAAGGGGTGGTGGTGAGGAGTAGAGATACTACGTGTCTTGCCTAAGGTCTTTATGAATACCAAAGGAGGGGAAACAGTCCTTGTAATGCATGAGATAATTGCTCTCTCTATTGAGACCAAGTGTTAATGTATCAAATTTGAGCATGAAACCAGTTCACACATGTCCCTTTGTAATCTGCTGTTAAGTTGTCTTTGTTGTAGGACACATATGCTCAGGTCTTTAACAGAATGGCCCTTGCCACTGAAATGATCACTGACAGGCCCATATGTATTAAGATTCCTAATGTCTGCTCTGTGCCTATTTGTTCTTTTGTAAAGTGTTTGCCCAGTTTGTCCAATCTACGTAGCAGAGGGGCATTGCTGGCACATGATGGCATATATAACATTGGTTGAGGTACAGGAGAATGAGCCTCTGATCTTGTAATTAATGTGGCTAGGTCCAGTGATAGTATCTCCAGAATAAATGTGTGGCCAAACTGTTAGGTTAGGAGGTTGTCTGTAGCAGATAAAAGGCTTCTCACACATGGCCTTCTGGAATGTAGCATCATGTTCTCTGCCCCATTGGTAAAATTTCAACCCAGGGATAACGAGCACAACATCAAGACATCTTACTACTTTGAGCACATCTATGTTACATTTGTGAGTGTGCTTCCCAGCTTGGGTAAATAGTCAACATTACTAGCTCTTCTCACACTAAAGCTGCGTCTACACGTGCACGCTACTTCGAAGTAGCGGCAGTAACTTCGAAATAGCGCCCGTCACGTCTACATGTGTTGGGCGCTATTTCGAAGTTGAAATCGACGTTAGGCGGCGAGACGTCGAAGTCGCTAACCCCATGAGGGGATGGGAATAGCGCCCTACTTCGACGTTCAACATCGAAGTAGGGACGTGTAGACGATCCGCGTCCCGCAACATCGAAATAGCGGGGTCCTCCATGGCGGCCATCAGCTGGGGGGTTGAGAGATACTCTCTCTCCAGCCCTTGCGGGGCTCTGTGGTCACCGTGGGCAGCAGCCCTTAGCCCAGGGCTTCTGGCTGCTGCTGCTGCAGCTGGGGGTCCGTGCTGCATATACAGGGTCTGCAACTAGTTGTTGGCTCTGTGTATCTTGCACTGTTTAATGAAAGTGTGTCTGGGAGGGGCCCTTTAAGGGAGCGACTTGCTGTTGAGTCCGCCCCGTGACCCTGTCTGCAGCTGTGCCTGGCTCCCTTATTTTGATGTGTGCTACTTTGGCGTGTAGACGTTCCCTCGCTGTGCCTATTTCGATGTTGGGCTGAGCAACGTCGAAGTTGAACATCGACGTTGCCAGCCCTGGAGGACGTGTAGACGTTATTCATCGAAATAGCCTATTTCGATGTCGCAACATCGAAATAAGCTATTTCGAAGTTGGGTGCACGTGTAGACGTAGCCTAATAGTGCAGTTGGGATCCAGGAAAGTTTGGACTCAGGCAACTATCCAAGAGGCTGCCCCTATTCTTCTTGACTTACCCTGCTATTTTTAGTGTGCTAGTTTGAGGAGAGCTAGAATGTGTCTTCCTCCTCAGGCTGGGGGGCATTCTCCCATAGATGAAGCTTTTGAGATCACATAAATAAGCACCTTCCAATCACAGGTGCTTCTATTTATTCACTTTTACTAAGGAGAAGAAGGGAAATCAGGTCCATCGCTGAAAAAAAAACATATAGAAATTAAACACAAACTCATGTTCTAATATAATCTTGACAGGCACAGTAGTGATACTGCAAGTAGGCCTCTCCAATGCACTCTATGTCACACAAAATTCAAAAGCTTTTGGAACTTACTGATAACAATAGTCCAGTAGCATTTGAGGATGACAGAAAAGCTGATGAGGAAAAGATTAATTCTGTATTCAGAGCACAACTTGAATGGTACACTGTATGTCAGGCCTGGGGCAACAAATGCAAATTGAATGATGAGGCTACAAAGAAATGCTGAATAGCTACCCATTCAGAGAGTACTATCCATTCTGTGCACTGAATGGGGCAGGGATCCTGTGGGGAAAAATAGGTACGTCATGTAAGTAAAGACTGTTCTTAGCCTCATGCACAATTAGGTCAAAGTTATACTAACAATCTAAATTTTGATATTTGCTATCTTCTTCTGAGTGCTTCACCTTGCCACCTGATTGTTGTTAAATATAGCTTTGGTATGTAATTTCCTAGGTTTAAAAAAAAACCTTTTTAAATGTGGAACTTATGGATTCTCATATGGGTGATCAGCATGGTTAGACTTCTTAGATCAACCACCCTGACTTCTGCCACTTGAGCTAAATAACTAATCACTGTAGTAGGTTATCATTCTCTACGTGGGCTAGCAAAAAAGAGATGAGACACTTATTTTCCTCACAGCTATTTGCTTGATAGAAGACTCAGCAGTTCTATTTCAGATTTCTGCTGCCACTCTATTGTAGCGGCCACTGATCTATACCTCTGGCCTCTCCCTTCTCTGTTCCAAGCCCCCTCTCTGCAGCACTGCTCTCTTCAGCTTCTCATTTCAGCCTGTTTAATCACCATTCCCACCCTTGGTTCCACATCTCAATCTTTCCCCACTCCCCTGCCCTCTTTCTGGGGAAAAGACAGTGTCATTGTTCTTCCTTCATGTGCCCAGTGTTACAATCATGTCTGACTGCCAGAAGGAACAATTGCAGAAAAACTACAGCTCACCCTCTGCATCCATGGGATGAATCATTCTCAATGCAGACAGCATCTTCAGAGAATTTAGCTGCCAAATGTTAATAATTATCCAGGGAACATGTGCAGACACACGTTTGTCTCATAACATGGCCATATTTGAGCAGGTTTTCACATATATTGCAAATGGCAGGGGCAGCAACCATGACAAATTTCATATCTGTGCTCTGAATTAAAGAGATGGTCAGGCTTTTAATTAAATGGTTGTATAACTTTTTTAACATGAGTGAAACATTCTTTCTTAACTCCATGATTGGAAATGACTGAACTGCTTTTTGATTAAATTTTGTGAAAAAATTCTTCACCTCAAAACAGCCTCCCTTCATGGGAAGCTTCAGCCCAGAATGCTAAAATGTGGTTAAATTATAAGCATTTGAAAATGGCAGAATAGCAGAAAATGTCCCTTTTTAACCTACAAAATGGATAAATGTGTCATCTATCATTCTGGTGACTTCAAGGCTTAAGTATAAATTTTAAATGCTCTCCTTTTGACAAAAACATTGTGAATTCTTTGTTAGCTTTCCTACTTTGTTAAGAGCAAAGTGTGGTTGTTTAAAAAAAAAAAAAAAAAAAAAAGCAGCAGCAGCAGCCTAACCCAAAGCTGGAATAAAGGCTACAGTTAAACAGAAAACAGAGAAAGTCATTTATTTCCTCAAAGCTGTATACGAAAGGCAACCCTTACACTACAGTGATCTGTTGACAGAAGTTACTGTTGGGAGAGATCTCCTGACAAAACTTCTGTTGACAGAGTGTGGCCACACCACAGCCAATCTGGAGAGTGCTCCATCCTGTTGACAGAGCAGCCAGACTGCCCGGCTGCTCTCTCAACAAAACGGGTACTCAGAAGCACAGCAGGCAGGGCTGCCCATTGTTCTAAATGCCATATCTGCTGAGAGAAGGCCCCCCACAGAGTGTTCACACAGCTTTTTTGTCAACAGAATCTGTTGACAGCAGTGTTATGCCTCACGGTTGAGAGTTTTCTTGACAAACTGTTGACAAAACGCATTTTGTGTGTGGACATTCCACTGGTTTTGTCGACAAAACCTGGGTTTTGTCAGCAAAACTTGCTAGTGTCACTGTAGTCGAAGGGAGAGAGCTCAGCTTTGCCTGGCTTTTGTCAAGTATTATACAACTTAACTAGATGAAAATCTTGAAACTGAACTTAAAGTTTTTCAGGCCACCTTCTGCAAATGATTAAGCAGGTGAATAATATTACACTGAATAGTAACAGAGAGGTAGCTGTGTTAGTCGGTATTCTAACAAAACAAACCAGCAGTTACAAAATAGGGCAAACCATCCACATTTTCCCTATAGTTAATCCAAATGGAAATGTGCTACAAAGTGTAAAATAAAGCCTCTCAGCACTAGCTTCCTGTGGTCTTTCAGCTTTGCTTTAGCATTACCAGAGTATAAAACCACAGAGGATTAATCTTCTGGTGATGAGCAGAAACTACAATCCATTTATTTCATTATTTGGTTTCCACACATACTTTTTATAAACACCAGGTTGTTATAGATCAGTGGCCTTGTGGTCTCTGCTCCATTAAGGGTCTCATTAGCACATAATTTACTTTGTTTTCAGAGTAAGAGTTGAAACTTAATCTTCTTGATTTCTGTAAGCCTCTTAACAGATGGTAAATTTCTCTGTTCTGCATGCTGTAGTTTCTGTCTGCCCTGTAATGAGACTTCAGGAAGCAGGAAGTATTGGAAGAACTTTTTAGTGTATGTGTTGTTGTTAGGATGCTATACTAATATTATTCCATAAACTGAAGTCAGATAATTAATCAGAGTTATCCAGCCCAGCAGTTGGAACCTGTAAGAATCAGAGACTGCTTTCCTTCTGGCCTCTATATCTGGCTGCCTTTTACAACTGCAAAAGACAGACAATGCATTAAACCTGAAAGATCATCTAAAATTTAACTCCTAATTTAAATTTTTTAAAAAGAAGTTTGAACACCTTTTAATATTGGAGAAGTTGGTTGGGCACTAAAACAGGAGGGATAATTAGTGGTTTGAACACTAGCTTGCTAAACCCAGGGTTGCAAGCTCAATCCTTGAAGAGGGTGTTTAGGGATCTGGGACAAATAAATTTAAAAAAAAAAATCTGCCAGAGATGTAGTTAGGTTCTGCTGTGAGTGCAGGGGACTGGGCCTAATGACCTCTGAATGTCCCTTCCAGTTCTATGAGATAGACAAAAATAAAATGTTAACAAGGCATCTGGGGAAAGAAAGAGATGAATAGTTATGTCATTTTAAAATTGCAGAGGTGGCAAGAGGGGAATTAAGCACAAATCTATTTTTTTTAACTGTCATTTTGTGAAGTCTTCTGGATGAGGGTATTTCCAAAATAAGGACACTATTGTTTAAGTTTGTATCAGCATAATCACTGCAGTTAGGTGTGTGATTCTTTTATAAGGAAAGTTACATCAGTGCAGCCAGAGATGTGGATACAGTGATCATTGCATAAAGGCGCTTAGTTTATTTCCCTTCCCATATGGAAATAATTATAATAGTTTAAACACTTTTATAACAGTATCCATACTGCTGGGTTGTATCACTTTACTTCTACCCCATAGTGAAAATAGTACAACTTTTGCACATAAACAATGGTTACAACGTTCAAATAGAACAAACAGTAACAATAGCTGTGGAGTCTTAGAATAATGCCAAGGTCATGGCAGCATGCTACATTTAAAAAAACAAAAACAAAACACTCCTTATGCTTATTCTGTTGGAAGTCCACAAAATATCATGAAACATTGTTTCAAACATATTATTTCTTTCTACTCTAGCTCTATTAAGAAATAGTCTAGTATTAAGAAATCTTCTAGTATTAAGAAGCAACATTTTAAACACTTTATTAAAATAATATTAGACTGCCATGAAAATCTCATTTAAAGATTAAGGATATGCGTAACATATTCCAAAGTGTCCAAGGCCCGGATTTTTAAAGGTGTATTGGCATTGGCGTGGTCTGTGTTGAAACGTCTTAACTAATTTGTATTGGAGGGGTAGCCGTGTGAGTCTGGATCTGTAACAGCAATGAAGGGTCCTGTGGCACCTTATAGACTAACAGAAAAGTTTTGAGCATGAGCTTTCATGAGCACAGACTCACTCACTGTGCTCATGAAAGCTCATGCTCAAAACTTTTCTGTTAGCCTATAAGGTGCCACAGGACCCTTCGTTGCTGTTAACTAATTAGGGAGCTTAATTCTCATTTTCAAAAGAGAGTTAGGCACTTAGTAGCCCAAATTCCTTTTGCAATTAATGGAGTTTAGATTCAAAAGCACCTAAATCATTTCTGAAAATGGAATGAAAGCTCCTAAATCACATGCCTTTAAAACTCTGGGCCTAAATGACCAAGAAATGTAAGTCCTATTTTTAAAACATTACTTAGGAGACTAATTTCCATTGACTTTAACTTCTGAAAATGCAATTTTAAAATCTTAAGTCATCTAGCATTTGTGAAACAGCTACCACTTCCCTTATCCTAACTGGTCAAATTATTCTCTGGTTGAATGTTAAGACCATGAGCCCCACACTACACTGCGGCCCTCTTTTTCCAGGAAGGTGAGTGTAGTAGTTCAATCAGTGTCAGTGTTCACTGTGGTGGAGAGGATAAGAAGTGGAAGCCTTGGCCACTCAGCTGACAAAAAACAAGAATTTTCATGTTTTGAAACATTATCTGCCCTCTATATAAGGTGCAAAATGTTTAAAATGGTACTAGTTAAAATATATTACTAACACCTTTTAAAACATGACCATTTTTCCTACTCTAGATACACACACTTTCTTTGTGGCTGTGCACTCAATGACGTATATAACCAGGTGGCTGAACACAGCATTAAATGGACTTTAATGAGAGACTGTGCATGCACACCTATACCCGCACAACATCTCCCTTACCTCAATGTATGGTGGAGAGAAGGGTAGGGTATTGGACTGTGGCACCTCTCCAGGTTTTTTCCAGCCCTCTGTTTGAGATTTTATGATTAATTAAAACAGATAAATCAAGGAAAAGGAAACCTCTTATCTTTCCAGACTGTCTGAATTTTAAGTTCATATAGACTGAAAAGTTACTATAATGCATCTGAGTATTTGCTTTAAAAATATTTAGGGACTGTAATAATTAAATCTAAGATTAAAATCTTTAAGGCCTGTCCAAGTTAAGAATACACAGCATCTTCCTTACTTCCAAAAAGATGTTGCTTTATCGTTAATATATGACTGAGAATGGTTTACTTCCTCAAAGCAAATAATTTAAGTAGTGCACTTTCCCATGGAAAAACAAATAGTAATAATAAAAATTTGTTAAACTATTAATTTTAATTTGAACTAATTCTTTGGATTTCTCTGAACTGTCTACAGATCCATCCACTCCCCTAAAAATAGAATATAGCACATTAAAACTAGACAGGACGTGTTGACAGAGGTACCACTATACAGAGAGAAACCAAACTATTAAGATATGAATGCAGAGGATACTGGCAGTCGGATGGAAAAGTCTAGCTGTACCATGTAGGCTGCATCCAGATTTATACCTTGAAGGTCAGTGGCTGTTACACAATTTTTGGTATTCCAGTTGCATACCAAAAATTGACTTTGCAGCCGTCAACTTCTGTGGCTGTCTTCACGGCAAAACATCAATGGGAGCCCTCCTCCCGTTGACCTTCCTTACTACCTTCTGGCTCAGGAAGAGTTCGGAGTCACGTTGACCCTGGAATGCGCTGTTTCACACATGTGCGAAATGGCACCCAGGAAGATCAAACTGGAGCAATCTTCTCCAGTAAGTGTAGATGTAGCCTTCATGTTAAAGTACTGAATGTCTTTTATTATTCTTAATTTAAGGGCAAATTTTGCATTTCTGAAGGTTTTTATATTTAAGAATCATTATGCTAAAAAGGAGATACATTCTGACAGTGAAGATAATATAGGACTAGAGGCAGGAAAACTGCATTCTCAGTTCTGTCACTGATTTGCTGCAAAAGGTTTTCAATTAATTTAACCACACTGTGCCAGCGTTTCACTATCTGTAATATGTGGATAATTATGTTTACCTACTTCATGTCAGATTTGCTTTATTTGGGGTGTGCGTAAATTAGGTTTCATTAATGTGCTTTGAGATCAGGCTAAAGTCATTGTAGAAATACCTAGTATTATTGTTATTATATGTCTGCAATAAATGAATATCTGGACAGAATGGCTAATATAGACACATATATGATATTTTCTAGAAATGCGATGTAAAAGGACAGGGAAGGAAAATGCCATGCATAAAACATAATAGAATATGTTAATGATGTCTAAGATCACAACCTTTTAAACATTGTGAGGGATGAAAATAATTGGGGAGCAGTATGGAGAGACAATCAGTTTGCTCTCAGTTGGCTCCATAGAAGCCAAGGTTTAGTAATCTAATCTGACATAATGTGGGATGAATTTTCAAGGGACCAGCTTGCTACTTGAAAATTGCTAGTGATTAAAAGGCATCCAACATTTCAGCCTCCACCAGTGAGTTAAAGGCTCTTTCTGATAGCTTGTTATTCTTGGGTCTTTCTTTATTATATTTGGATAGGGGAGTAGCCAAAGCCTGGAGTCAGGCTCACTTTGGAGAAAGCTCAGGCCCAGTGCTGCTGGATGAAGTACATTGTACAGGGAATGAGCTATCTATAGAACAGTGCCCAAAGAGTTCCTGGCAAGAACACAACTGTGGTCACAAAGAAGAAGCTGGAGTTTCCTGCACCCCTCTTACAGGTAAGCTACTGAACTATTAGCATATTAGTGATTAATTGCAAACCCATGATTGGAAGATTTGGAAGGGTGACATGTTTTAGAATTGTCGATTGCAATGAAGCCAAAAACATGCTTTTTAAATCTGCCAGCCCATCCTGCAGGACCAGCTGTAAGTGTGTGTGAAATGTGGAACTACAGATAGTCTTGCTGTTCAGCATGATGACTACACCTCAGTAAACAGCTGAGTAGATGATTTCCCAGAAAAGACACAGTCCATGGCATGATAATACCAGGAGCATAATCCGTCTCATACAAATTTATAGCCATATGCTGTCTTCATTTGTAATACTTATTCCACCAATAACAAGAAATATTTCAATGTGGAGCGAGGGCTGTTGATTGGTCACTGTCAAAAAAGGTCAGCATTTATCAACAATCACTCTCCTCTGGCAATATGAAATACTATAATATTTTTCTGTAAGTGATATCTCAGCTCTCACTGTAAAGTGGAAGTAAGCAAAAGTTGACTTTTTAATGAGAGTCAGAGTATATGGCTCTTAAATTGAAAATAAACTGTATATACAAAGGAATGTGCAGAGCCACAGATACTGTGTTTAGTTGATATTGCACAACTAAAGCCCAGTTGTGACAACTAGTCATGCAAGTAAAGACTGGCAGGGTCAGTGATTTAAACAATTTCCCACTGCTCTTGAAGAATTGCTACATATGAAGTATTGACCACTTGGACAGAGTACATAATGCTTTTTTTTCCCCCCACTTTCCATTCAGACATTATTGGCAGACATGATAGCTTGACCCAGTACAGTACAATTTGTTATTTCTTTTCCCAAGGAATGACAAGATAACCGCATCTTAAGCAGAACTGATTCTTGCTTTTTCTTACTTGTTAATGCTGCAGATGGTGCAATAAGACTAGCAGGTGGGAAAGGCAGTCATGAAGGACGCCTGGAGGTACATTACAACAGGCTGTGGGGCACAGTCTGTGATGACGGGTGGACTGAGCTGAATACACAGGTGGTCTGTCGGCAGCTGGGATTTAAGTAAGGTCTTTTTATATGAGAAAACTAAACACTTAGTTTAGCAGTGGTGACAAACTTTGCAAAATACTGTCTACCTGTTATAAACTAATGTGTTGTGTTCCTTTTTACCTCCTATTTCCACAAGCATCAGTTTTGTATAGTGAAAAAGCTTTGTACACTGCACTGCAATAAGAAATATATCACTGAACAAAAACCAGATAGTAATTTCCTAAACGACTTATGAAGCTGGTGGTTCTCAGATTTGTAAGAACGGTAACACATTGCTGCTCTGAGTCAGTTTGATCTATTTATGCTATCAAATGAGGAAGAAATCCAGGGGAGGATTCTCATTGGCTTTGGTCATGACTTTGGGGATTATTCTTAATGTCATTCAGGATGCGAGGAAAATTCCACCTGAAGATGAAAACAACTTCATAGCTCAGCCATAACTTCATACTGTTGAGGTTATAAACAACCATCTACAACTAATGTGTTTCATGGACACACATTGCACTCATGGATCTTGATTCTCCTCTGTAGGATACCAGTAACTCCCTTTCTCAATTTCAGTGGCAATTACTTTGAAATTTTGAAATGATGTGTGCTGTATGCAAATAACTGAGCTGAAATGCATCAAACTCAGTCCCTACTTCATCTAGCCTCTTTTTGAAATTTGTGGTCTCTTAACACTTCAGTTTGAAAAGGAGGAGTCCCTAGACATGCAGTTGAGTTCCTTTCCATTATCCTACTTGCTACCTGAGATTAAACAGACATTCTGGAAAGAAATCTGCTTAACCATATTATATTTATTTTAAAAGTCTGATTCTGCCGATCTTTTACCTATGGAACGCCCATTAAAGTCACTGAGACTTCCCCCTGGTAAAGGTACATGTAACTTAAAAATTAATAGCCATACTGTGAAACTATTTTTTAAATTAATCTTTCACAAACTTCTCAGTCTGATGCCATATTTTTTACTTTGCATAACCTGTCCTGTTGTGCCTGGTTCTTTGAGCAAATGGCATCTTGTTTACTACATACATTGTCTTTCTCTTGCTGCATTTATTCATTCTCTGAAGTCTTAACTCATTATTTATGATACAACCAAAAGGAATTCTGTTACATTATTTCCAGTATTGTGCCATCTCCAGATAAGTCAGGCAGTAGTTAAAGTAGAATATAGAGAGTAATGTCAAATAGGGTCCCGATTCAGCAAGGCACTCGAGCACATTCTTGAGTTTAAAAACATGCTTAAGTTTGTTGAGAAGTGAGGGCCATAGAAGTATGTTTTTCAAGTTTGTTTCAATGTGCCAGTCATTCTTTTAGTAGACACTAAGCCCTGATTTACCCCTGGAAAGGGAATACAGAGCAGCCATTGCCTTAAATTGAAGTTGAACATCCTTTTGTCTCTTCTCTTGTGCTTGAAACCAGCTGGTTTTACCAACTCAAAGAACCATTTCTTCTTTGGTGCTGAAGAACCATATCCCCTGTGCATTATTGCTTATAAATTGTGCATACATGTGTGTTACCCAGGTATGGAAAAAGTACATCAGAAAGCTTCTTAGAAGAGAGCACTAAGCCTATCTGGTTGGATGATGTCAGCTGCTCAGGAAGAGAATCAGCCATCCTTCAGTGTGCAAAAAGAGAGTGGGGAAAGCATGACTGTAGCCATCTGGAGGATGTCAGAATAACCTGTCACCCAGATGATGACAGTAGTAGACTCTCGCTCGGTAAGGGACTCTTTGTAACAAATGAACGTAATAGGAATCCTCGCCAGCACTGGTACATTTGTTACTGGGCTGCAGAGTTAATGTACTACTAGGGTGTGGTATGTGTGAATGATTGTATTTATTGAAGAAGCTTAGCAACATCTACGTGTAAAAGTGGGAGTGTAGCCTCACAATATGAGAATAAACCAGACTGTCATCTACTGTTGGGGAAAGAACTGGGCTGTGCAAGTTCCAGTTAAGTTACAAGATGTTCTACGTATTTATATGTAATGGAAGAAACAGATGAATGCTACAGTTTAAAACACAAAAGGAGTACAGTGGTGCTTCATGATTTGTTGTAATGCTTACAAAATGGCTTCATGCTGCCTGCCATGACAAAATACATGAACACTTTAAAAGATTATATAAAAAATGACCTAAAATACTTATTTTTGTTTCTACTGTTGTGCAACTTATTTTCAGGTCCTCCCATCAGGCTGATGGATGGTGAGAATAAGAAAGAAGGTCGCGTGGAGATTTTTATCAATGGCCAATGGGGGACAATTTGCGATGATGGATGGTCTGATAAGGATGCAGCTGTGGTCTGTCGACAGCTTGGCTACAAGTAAGATAAATCCTTCATCTGTTCTTCAAGTTATCTGATTACCATATCTGATTGCATAAAGTTTGTGCAACTGAGTATCACCTTATCAGGTGTCACTAGATGATACTTGTCTGCTTAATGTACTTTTAATCTGCTGTGCTTGAAATATACAAAAGTAAAGTATAATACAGTTTTACTATTTCTTCATAAGGAAGCTAATATTCCCCAGAAAGGCAGCAGTAGTGTCAAAGCATAACTGTCTTTTCTATAACCATCTAGCAATCTAAGTAGGTTAAAAGCTGTTATTGAAGAATCTGTTCAATAAAACCAAATATTTCAAGGTGACTAAGTTACTGTATAAATACTATATTTTACTTGTCATATATGTGACTATTCCTATTATATATACACAATAGATCAAATTCTGATTTACATTCAACTTTCCATTTATATTCCAATGTAAATGAGAATTAGTCTCAGCATATCTGCTGAATTTTTTAAATTACTTTGGCTATAACAAACTTGGTTTTCAGTCTTCCTAAAGCGTTAATGAAGTTCAAGAAAATGAATTGTCATATTCTTCAGGAAAAGAAAGATCATGGAAACAAGAGGAAAATTAACTTTTTAAAAGAATGCATTGGGGGGTGAATGTAGTGGGGTCTCAAGTTGAGTTGTACAGATAGTGGCAATTAATAACAAATTATCTGTGCGAACCTTAGAGATCCCTTGGCTTTTTAAATTTTATTTAGTTTGTATTGTAACAATTATTTTGGGGGTTTGGGTGATAAATGACAATTATCTTCATTCATGTAATACCTTGAATACTGAAAGATTTGAAATTGATGCACATGGATTTAGTTTATCTATCATCTGAAATGTAGCCATGGTTGGAGTAAAACAAAGGTAATATTTAACAGTTCAGTGTAACGTTATGCATTGGAAAAGGAGAGGTAGTACAGAGTCCGGATCCCAATGAAACTTCAAAGGAGTTACATTTGATCAGACAGTAAAATCAGCTTTGAATTTGGCCACACTATTAAGGATGTTGATCTTATTCTTGCAAAGAGCTCAGTGTAATTATTTACTGATCATAAGTAGTTTTTTATAAACTGTGATTTTATTAATACATATGAGCCATGATGCTAAACAACCTCAGAAAATTATGAAATCTTAAGAGGTTTTAATGTCATCATTGGTTTTCTGTCTAATCCAAAAGATAGCAACTCCAGGCACAAACTGCTAAGTGCTACCAGGCATTGGCATTGCTTCACCACTGACCCAGAGGTAACAGTGCTAGCCATTAAGCCACCAGCCCTGAGAGGCTTTTTATTCATTTACTGACCTGGTTTGACCCTGCTTAGTTTGTGATATTCGAGGGGATCATAAACACAGAAGTGCGTGGCTGCAGGGTACACAATAATAACTTGAATAATCCTGCTGAAATAAAATAACAGAACTAACAGGAAAAATATTTAATTTAAAAAGGCAATTTTTACAGGCCACTGGTGAATCAAGACACTCAATCAGCCTTGCAACGCTCATTACAAATTGCTTGCGGGGGCACTAGAAATGAAGGTTGGTGTGATAGCCCAGGACAGACTTATAAATCGTGGTGCTGCTAAGATCTGAAAATTGTTCAGAGACGTTTGCTTTGCTTGCGTGTTTCCTCAGATACTTCTGAGGTAAAGAATCTTACGGATTTGTATTATTTCCTACTGAGTCATTTAGTGTGCTTCTTCGTCAGCCTAATCATACCTTTCATATTTTGTCAGATACACCAAACTCACTCAGTCAGCGCCACATTCTACTTTTAACCCAGATGCACAGTTGGATTCTTAGTTTATATACTGTCATTACAGACATTCAAAATTAAGGAAAAGAATAGGTTTGTCTCAACTGAAAGACTTCGGAGTACAAACTGTGGATATTTGGGGATTCTGATAATTGGGATAGTTGGCTAACATACTACACTGAGGGCTGGTTTTCTATTCCTTGCTTGTTCAGTAAATGGTTGCACTTTAAGGGCTTGACTGTGCTTATTTGCAACCATGTATATGAGAATGATCAAGTCTCAGGATTTACTGCATATATCTGTTTGCTCTGGTTCAGACTTCAGTACCACTGCTCAGTTGAATGTCCCATTCCAAAAGTAGGTGTATAAATGGAAGATCCTACGTTTGAAGACTGGGCTCTGTGAGTGCTGCTTTTTAAAGACAAAACAAGTCTCTTTTTCTGGAAAGCATTGGAAAAGATCTAAAAACTGGAGCTGATATCAGTTTACACTATGAATGATCACAGAACTAAAAGTTCCATGTTGAGATATATTCCACTTACATCACTGAGATTTACACTTTACAGCACTGCTACTTGGTGGGAAGTGTAGGTTGTTTGACTTTACATTTTTTTCCTGGAAAATGTGAAGCATGTCAATCATACATACACATTTTTTACTCAGGCCAGTAGGTAAGGGGAGAGTTCTTTAAAATGCAGGCTTGTGCAATAGAGAATAAAACATATGAATTAATAGTTGTACTGTACATATTACTCCCCAAAACTGTGTTTTTTATTTTTACAAAATACTGCTTTGTAACCTTATTAACCTTTTATTAAGCTGTATCTGGAAATGCTAAGATGTGTAGGGTCCAATTAATAGTACTTTTAAAAGATCTGTCATTGAGCCAGCTTGCTTACTTGTAGACTAATGTTACTAGCAGAAAAACAGAAAGCCATTGTCCTAATGGGAAAAGCAGTTATAAAATAAAGGTGGCTAATCAAAACATACCTAAAACTGATCCAAAATTGAAAACATTGTCCTTTCCTGAAGCATTTACCTAATATCTGACAAGACCTAGCAGACAGTATTTTACAGATTGGGAAGAGAATAGAAGGGAGATTTTTAAATCTCCTATGCTTGTGGAGTAAGTGAATTGGCATAATGAAAATTCTAACATATTTGGAGTGCTTTCAGGAAGACCTGATTTATGAACACATAAAAACATGAAATTAAGATAAGAATATTTTTCAATATAGTTTTGGTAATGTAGCAGAAACTTCTGTTCAAGCTTTTGTATGTAGATTATTTGTGTGAGAGGACAGGTTTGTTGTTTTGGTTTTGCAAGATATTCATTACTTGGAACATATACCACTGTGCACATATGCACATTGTGGGTCCAGTCTTCCCTATTGGAGTAAAGCTCCCTGCTTTTTATTTGCTTTTGTTTTATACCAGCTTAGTGCTGAATTCAGAATTTCCTCTTGTTCTGCAGTAACAGCTGACATCATTGAAGGCAGACAGTGGAATTTTCTAAAGTGTTCTACACTGACTGAACTCTGCCTCCATTGATATCACTGAGCATTGACTTCAGTATGAACAGAGGTAGGCCAACAGTGTGCCCTTCTGAAAATCCCACTACAACCCTCAGCTGGGAACTTGGCTTGATAACGAATAAAAAAGAGTTTAACATATTGTAATGTTGATTTCTAATGGTTAAATCTATCATATATTTGGTTAATTTATTGGGATCTTAATATCAAAAGGTATTTTAGCAAAAGCTCTAATTCATCTTTAACATACTCTCAGTCTACTGTATGGAACAAATTTTGGCCTCAGGCTCTCTGGATTTATATTGATCTGACAGAGATCAGATTTTTTTCCTTTTATATTTCTGTAATACACCATTTCAGATTTCAATGATATTGGATGGGTTTGTACTCGTGCTGCTAGCTTGAGACACTGCTTATATAACACACTATTTTTAGCATAATAGCTCAGATAGAACTAATGTGTGTCTGTCTACCCATCTTGCAAATCATCTTCCCAAAACAGTTTCCTAAACACTATGAAAAAAGTACATATAATATATATGTTACTATCTCAATAATTTCTTCCAGGTTTCTAGATATATATTAGTATTTACATGTGCACTTTCCACAGGAGTGGGTGCGCATGTAAATCAGGAAGATATTCAGGCGAATGGCAACTTGTAATTCAGTGTAATTTGGATGCCTAACTCCTGTAGGCTCCTTTGGAAATACCTGACTTGGTCTCCAATTGAAATCCTTAAGAGGGAGATTGAAGGGGACAGCTTTTACTAGCTGCTTCTGTATCCAAACATGGCAGGTCATGTTCCTCCTGCTCTTCACTAGACACCATTAGTTGGGTGACTTACACACTCTTCTTCGACTAAAAAATCATAGCAGGGTATGCAAACAGAAAATAGAAAATCAAATAAAATTGTAGATATGTATTAAAGAAATATATGACAAGTAGTGTAACACTCAAAAGCACATAGAGTGAGGCCTTTTGAACTAATGAACAGGATTTCCTGATAAACGCAAGACTCTGTTTTAACAGGAGTGTTCCTGCAGAGCTTATAATTTTACTGTAAAAGTCACAAACCTGGAAGAAATTATTGAGATAGTGGCTTAGGTCTTGTCTGCACTGTTTCCCGCCCCCAAAATCCCTTTTTTTTGGAAACAAAAATAAAAAAAACCCTTGCCTCCACACTGCAAAGCTTGTTATTCTGGAATAACAGGGCATTGAACTCTAACTAGTAACTCCACCAAAACAAATGACTCCCCCCACTCCAGTTTTGAAATTGACTCAATGTATTAAGCAGAGGTAATTACAACATAACTGGGCATCCCATCATTACTTTTATTTCAAAATTGAGCTCTCTGGTATAAATGTTAAATTTCAAAATGCTCTTTTGTTGTGAACGCTCTTTTCAGAAGTAATGTATCTTGACATTCTAATCAAATTAGAATGTCAAAATAAGTTATTTCTGAAAAACCCTGCAGTGTAGATATAGCTAAGGCTATACCTAACTATCGCTTATTTTAATGAAAGTTAAGCACCTCAGTACATGTGAGGCTCTGGGGCCAACCTCCTGCCTGTACTGGGGCAGCTGTGAGATACTGGCTCTGGTGATCTAGCAGGTGTAGCTAGAGTAAAATATGGTAATTAAATAATACATACACTTTCTGATAAAGATGAACTGAAAGTTGTTGTTTACAGCATGTTCTACCATAAAACTGACCTAAATACTATTATTAAATATTCAAATCTCCCAATGAGTGGAATTACTTTCCCCATTAAACCGTACTGTTTGCTGTTGAGCATAATTAGATGTAAGTCTGTTTCCTGGGAGCTCTTTTTAAAGTAAAATTTTGAGTAAGAAAATGCCAATTAAGTGGAGTGCACTGAACAAACTTCCATGCATAGCAATTATCAGCAATGTAGCAGCCCACACCAGAGAAATTTCCTAAAATGGAGTGGACCAGCTCCCTTGAAACAGGTCCTCATATTGATACTTCTGATACTTTGGCAGCTATAGCCTCTGCACCAGTGCACTCTCACTCCTGCCTTCTTCTCATTTCTCCTTAAAATGCTACTTTTGCTATCATATCCTTGTGTCCAAACTATTACATTTTATGTTGTAGTATTTTGTGTGAGATTTGGATTTTATGTTCTTTGGGGCATGGAATTTAGGTATTTAATAAAACACAGTAAGCACAATGCCACATCATAAATAAAAATATATTCCTAGACGAAGGGTTAAGAAATGAAAGATGGGTGTTCAAAATCAAATAAATTAACTTTTCCTGAGGCACTGCAAGAATAGAGATGCTTACTAAATGTAACTAGATGCTATTGAGAAAGTTTTCTTCAGGGCAGATCCCCACACTAGATATGATTTTGCAATAAAAACCTGGATTTTGTCACTGTCTTGTGATACCATGTATGGATATATCATCTCCACACAGATGTCAGCGAGTTTTTATGCTACTTATATCCATATGTATGTGTCTGCAATCAATATAGTTGTTAGGACAGGTATAGGAAGTGAACTTGGAACAAGAAGAGACTGTTCGTAGTTATGTAAAGCCATTATGTAAAGATTGTTCTATAATGCTTCCAAAGACAGCAAAGCTTTGGATTATCTGACATGTATGTGCTGGTCACACAAATTAAAGTATCTAGGGACCAGCTTGACCTTGTGCTACCAACTGTCAGTTGTTTTGCAGATTTTTGCAATTCATTTATTTTATTCTGCTTTCCCTTTTTAGTCCTCACTTTTAGTGTATGGTCAACAATTCCAGATAGGGAATGTAGATGTGTATATTCAATCTGAAAAGAAAGCAACATCTCACCTGCTCCTCTCCAGTCTAAATTATGTGGATGGGGTCTCAAACTTATGTCCCGGGGCTGTCTGCAACCCAGGCAATCCCGCAGCCCAGACCACACACAGCTGCTGGCACATGAGTCCCTGCGGCCCTGGGAGGGGTGCCCTTAACCTCCCCAAAGTGTGGGATGGCTGTGCCAAACCATCCTATAGAGCAGATAGCCCTTCACCCACCTCTCCCAGGAAACAGGCACGTGCCAGCACTGGCACAGATCTAGCAGCTAGAAGCCACTCTATCCCCACTGCACTATCAGTGGTGGTACTGGAGTTTGGGGGGAGTGTTTAAATAAGCCAGGGTGGCCAGTTAGATTGGAGTATGTACAGAGGAGGGGGTCACATGGGCTGGGAGACGAGTGGGGAGGCACAGGATGGGCATGCTTGGAGAATCCCTCCATTTCTAGCCCTGTCAGGGAGCGGTGCCTGCTGGGTCACTAGGAGGCTGTGAAGACTGACACTGGTCCTAAGGTAAACTGAGTTTGAAACCCCTTACATTAGCGATCTTTGGCCTCTTGTGCTGCTCTCCAATGGAAGGAGATTGTTCCAATTCCTGGGATTTCAGAGTCTGTGCAGCTGCTGTTGTGCTCCATCCCAGCACTTGGGCTACTTATTTCATTCTGCATAATTTACTATTATTAAACATCCATTGTTGAAATGCTAGGCTGCACAAATCTCTCTCACTGGACGTGCACCTACTCCTTTGGATGCATAACAGTGTACTCCTTTTCAGAAATATAGCCGTAGGGTAGGTCTACACTGCAATAAAATTACCATGGCTGGGGCAGGTCATCTGATTTGGGCTTACAGGGCTCAGGATGAGGTATTAAAAATTGCAGTGTAGATGTATGGGCTCCAGCTGGAGGCCAGGTTTTCAAATCCCATAAAGGGGGTAGAGGTCTCAGTTTTGGTGCAACTTACAGCAGCTTGGGGACTGACCTAACATATCCTGGTAAAGCTGACTGGTGCACAGCGACTCCAAGATTGGCAGAGTGTAAAGTATTTTACTCCCATGCACATATCTAATACTGAGCTGTAATATCTGCTCAGCACCTGCAAATGAAGATCAGGGCAATCATAGTTCAATAGTTCCTTCTTTTGTGGGATGGCTGGAAGAAAAAGATGTGTAATTACCTTGACTACCACATAAACACAATATTAATGAGACATGCTAAAGTTTTTCAGAGATGGATGAACATATTATGCATCCTAGGCTGGAAAAGATCCAACTCTTAATTTTACTCTTTGCAAAAGTATTATTGCCGCAATGAAATTTCTTTCTCTACTTGAATTATTATTTTACATCTAAAACAACATTGGAGGGTGCTGCAGTTTGAGGTTTATATTCTATATAAACTATTAATGATGATTTTCTGTGCTGTGTTTTATGTTAATAATTGTCATTAATGTATGGTATACTTGAAGACACAGTTCCCCTTTGAACTGTAATCACCTTTCTTCTTTAGCCAGTTTAGTTTTTTTGCAAGAAGTGTAACACAAATTATTTTTAGCACACACAGATGCTGAGTTTAGGCAAGGATTTAATAGATTATGAAAAAGAGTGGTATGCTCATTATCATTTATCACAGAGAAGTGGAGTTTTGTTTCATGTTATTATAATATAAAAATCCTTTGCCTTTCCACAGAGCTTTTTAAATAAAAGCTACAGAAACATTTTACAAACATTACATAATGAATGCTCCATAATAATAAGTTAGAGGCAAGGAAAAGGTAAGCAACTTGTCCAAACCTCTGGAGTGAACTGGTAACAGAACTTGGAATACAATCTCAAAGGCCTAATCCGTAGTACCCTACTCACATCCTCTTCCATATATTTCAGTTTAGGTAAATGTAGGATAATGCTTAAAAACATTTTAAACACTGGTGTTCTGCTTCCAGAGGTCCAGCTAGAGCAAGAACTATGGCATATTTTGGGGAAGGGAAAGGACCAATCCATGTGGATAATGTGAAATGTACAGGAAATGAGAGATCCTTGGCAGACTGCATAAAACAGGATATTGGAACACACAACTGCCGTCACAGTGAAGATGCTGGTGTGATCTGTGACTATCTTGGCAAGAAGGCCTCCGGGAACAGTAATAAAGGTGAAGTACTTTTGTGAGGTTTATGGCAATAGATTCAAAACTAGGTACAATTCCTGGGAAAAGAAAAGGAAGAAAGTGAAAAATCTGACCACAGGAGGAAAATGTCACCTATATATAGAAAAAATGTGAGAAATTAAATCATTCTGGCAGTACAAAGAAACCAAAAAGGCAATTCTAATGGCACAGAAGAATCTTCCAGCTTAACTATGTGGAGACCATTGTTGTTAGGTACAGCCAGGTCTTTAAGTTAATTTTAAGGAAAACCAGATCCACGGAGGCATAAAGATGAGTGAACAATCCCCTCAGTCTCTCCCCCGGCCCCAGGTGTACCAAGCATAAATTAGCTACATCTGAGGACTGAACCTTCCATAGAGCTAAGTTCTGCTCTCACCATCTAAAATAGGAGTTATTTCATCATAAGCAGCATGACTGTAGCCATGCCAGCCACAAGGTGGGTGAGGTAATATTGTGTTGGTTAGAGACACACATTTTTGAGCTAAGAGTTTATTTGGTCAGTAAGGACATTATTCTACAAGGTTCTAGGTGCTAACATCATCCATTGAGGCCTGAAGAGCTCTGTGCAAACATAAAAATTTCTCTCTCTCACCATGAGAACCTTGTTTAATAGAAGGTATTACCTCATCCACTTTGTCTTTCAAATAACTTTGTCGAAATCAAAGGAGTGACTCCAGATTTACTCTGATGTAACTAAGAGCAAAATATTGGACTTAAATCACTTCAGATATGAAAAATAAGATTTCCAGCTCTTTGTATAATTCACATTATAACCTTAATACACGTGAAGAGATTCTTTTTAGTGGCTCATGTGCAGAAGGGTAACTCTTTTTTACACTGTGAGGAAGACCTAAGACAATGGTTTGAAAGTGAGTTTAGCTTTCATTTAGGCATGAGGATTGTGCTCACTGTTTAATTATCACAACCCAGAAAATATTCTGAGCCAGACAGAACTTTTAAAAGTTGTGGGTCAAAGTGCTGTGTGGTGGAGTCTTTGTATGGAGGGAGAACAGTGTGGGAGTCAAAAATCAGAAGATATGAGAATGAAAATTTGCACTAGGAGTATGAGATTTTTTTCCCATGGGATTTCACTGACAAATTTTTAGAATAATTTAAGATGTGATCCTGAAAGGCAGTCCTGAGCATACAACTCCCACTGAGTTTATTGGATGGTGATGGTACTCAGCACTTTGTAGAAACATGCCCACACTGACTCAATAAGTAAGATAAAAATCTGCTGTGTGGGAGTTTAAGGTCTAAACCTTATTTTATTGTTTAGATTCCCTTGCTTCTGTTTGTGGACTGAGGTTACTGCATCGTCGACAGAAGCGGATAATTGGTGGGAAAAATTCTTTAAGGTAAATGATACTCAGTACTGTCAAAGTCATTTTAATATAAAGTTGTGCAGTTGCTTTAAGCCATTGGTCTTGTTTAGTTACTGATTAAATTTTTTTGCTTCTCATGAAATAAACTGCAAATGAACAATGTGAATTTTGTCTTGTTTAACAAAAAAAATAATTTTGTTCAACAAGTATAGTTTTTTTTCCAAGGTCAGTTAGAAGTAGATGAATTATTTACCCAATAATTCAGAGTGAGTGAAGCTCTTGCAGCCTGGCCAGAGGCTGCTGTTCCAGCCTACATCTCTTCCTCCTCTGTCTCTTCATCTTCAGTTTCTGGGGGTATCTTGGTATATTGTGACCCTTCTCTGGCTACATCTCCATTACATTCCACTAGTGGTATGTGTAACTATATATCCACGTGCTGCTATGTAGCTTTGGCAAAAATATATCTTTCCCTCTGCCTCCCCTCTGCCAGAGCTCTTCCTGGCTGCCAGCATCACCCCTATAACGTGTGAAGGGCTCCAGTGGTGGGGAGCTGCCACAATGTTCACTCTTGATTGATTGTGTAGAACTCTTATGGAGAGACTTCCGGTGGGAATGCTTGGGATTTTGAATTCAAAATTTGCTTTAAGTAAATACTGTAAAACACACTTAAATTTTGTTGTTTGAGTTAATATTTCTACTGGTGAATTTGTTCACTGGAATATTCAGAAAAAGTAGACACCCAAGGAGCAAGAACACTTTCAAAGCAAATCTGAGGACCAGATCAAAAAATATTGATACATTTTTGCAGTATTTACCAAACTCGGTGGTCAGATGCCACATTTCACTTTTAGGTACATTGGAAGTTTAATTTTTAATCAGATTAAATTAGTTTCTTAGAAAAACAGCCATGTCAGTTTCTCCTGAGAAGGAAATCCAGAACAATAGCTGTGAACCATATAGATAGATCTGTGGGCTTGCTATGCATTTATAAATAACTGTAAAAGCCTAAATAGCATTATATTTTGTCTGCTGATTTCTTCCTTCCCTTCTTGTGAGCCCACTATCAAATCTATTTTTATGGGTTGGGAATATATATCCTTGATCTGCTAAAATGTTTGGATTTATCTTGAGCAGATGACCACATATGGAGACATGAGATGAAGCTAATCTGTATATTTCTTGTTTATGCTTTCCTGCTTAATCTATTTGGTTCTTTTATTATCCAGTCAAGAGTAGATGGCGCAGTTAGCATTAGTGGGAACAGAAGAGCAGACTGGATTTTTTCATGGAACCCTCCCCACCTCTACTCCAGATTTTTGGCCTGGCAGCCTTCTCACAATTTCATATTTTTACATAGTAATTATTAGAATTGATATACCTCTTCTCTCACATAAACGATATTTAGTTGGGAGGGGTACAGATCATATGTTTTTGGCATGAAGAGTGTATTCTGAGAAGGGATGATTAAACTGATTCATAGTGAGATGAAGTGCTGAGAGAGCTGGATGTCCAAGCTGTCTATAAACCAGCCTTGAGGATTGTTAAATGGAATTCTGAATGCTAGATTAACATGATTAAATGGATTCCCAGTTGTTACTCAATAAAGTGATTTAAATTGTTTAAACAATGTAGCAATATTGGCTTTACACTGAACACTCTTCAGTTTTGCTTAGCACAATAAAAGGACATGACTGACTTATTCTCTCTCTAGGGGCAGTTGGCCCTGGCAGGTTGCCCTTCGGCTAAAGTCATCGCATGGTGATGGAAGACTCTTATGTGGCGCCACTCTCATCAGCAGCTGCTGGGTGCTCACTGCAGCACACTGTTTTAAAAGGTAGTACGGCATGATTAACAATGAGATTCTTTCCTGGCACCGCTACCTTAGGCTGCTGCTACAGTACCATGGTCCCGTTGGAGGGACCATGGTAATGAGGCAATTCAAAGCAAGCTAATGAGGCGCTGACGTGCATATTCAGTGCCTCATTAGCATAATGGCAGCTGTGTGAACAAATGTCGATTTTCAGATTGACAGTGAAGATGAGGGCAGCTTTGAAATAAGTGCCTTGCTTCGACATTCCCTTACTCCCCCAGAACTAGAACGGAGTAAGGGAATGGCAAAGCAGGGTGCTTATTTCAAAGCTGCCTCCCATCTTCACTGTCAATCTGACAACTGACATTTGTTCTCGCTGCCACCATTACGCGAACGAGACACTGAATATGTATGTCAGTGCCTTATTAGCTTGCTTCAAATTCCTTCATTACCATGACCCCTCCAACAGGACCGTTGATTTACTGTCGACAGAACGCTTTTGGAATCTGGACACTCCCCTAGGTTTTGTCAACAAAATGCCAACTACTAAACTGTTCTCCAAGGTAACAATTTATGTTACCCATTGAGATATACACACTAAGGAGCTCATACTAAATGCACAGTTTGGGAGCAAAGGGTACAGTTGTGGCTAAGAGAGGTTCCCCCCCCGCCCCCCCAAAAAAAGTGCCATTAAAGCATCTAACATCATAAAAGATTCTTCCCTTTCCTCACACACACACACACACACACTCTCTCTCTCTCTCTCTCTCTCTCTCTTTTGGGATCTACATCCCTAATTGTGTCCTCTAGAGCTGTATCTTGTTTGAGAGCAAGTCTAGGCCCCAGGTCTGCAAGTCCTCCTCACACAATTCTGTACTTCCATACTGCACTGATCATAGTTTAGACGTTGACCTAAGGGGCAAAATGATAGAGGGCTATAAGAGTTATTTACTCCTTTACATAATACAAGAACTAGCAGTCACCTCCTTAAAAGCAACAGCTAACAGATTTAAAACAGATGGAAGGTACTTCTCCATGCAGTGCATTCTTAATCTGTGGAACTTGTTGCCAGGGTAAGTTGTGAAGCCCAAAACTATAACAATGTTCAAAAAAGAACTAGATCGAGTTCATGGAGGGCAGGCCCCTTCATTAGTCAAGATGGTGAGGAATGCACCTCCAAGCTCTGGATGTTCCTAGCAAATGATTCTCTCTTCTCTCCACTTCTCTGAATTACTTGGCATTGGCTACAGTTTGAAGACAGGATAGTGGGCTGCTAGATGGACCATTAGTCCCACCCACTATTGCTATTCTTATAACATGCTCTCCAGATCACCCATCACATACTGCTTATAACTGTAATTGCGCTTCAAAGTCATTATTGAATAAGCTATGACTATTTCTATGCTTCCTGCATATTTTACTGAGCACATTCAAACAGGTTTTAGGGCCAAACCCTCAGATGCATACGCTTACTATATAAGGGGGATAATAAAAGGGCATAGGGAAAATTCCTGCCTGACAGTCAGAATAGCAACACCTATGTAACCCACTTATTTCCCTCCTCCAGCATAACGGACATGCTGGAGCATACTAGGGGAGAAGGGAATGTATGGCCAGAGTACTCTGTGCTTTGGTAAGCCCTCGTCAACATAACTGTACCTAGGGGACTGTTAAAAATGACCATAAGTTAAAATAGTCCTGAGATGTCTCAATTTGTGCCAGGCTTGTGCAAGTGCAAGATAATTTTAAACCACCTTTGTTACTCTCTCTGAGTCGTGTACCAAGTGCAGCTCAGGCAAACCTGGGAATCTGGGCCTTTTTAGGCAACAAACTTTGGAAAATCTATCCCTACATTTTCTTTGAATTTTCATAATGAAGGTGGTCAGGAGTTACCCATTTAAATGTAGTGTCACATACAATGTGCCCTCTAATTTTTTTCAATCCATGGGCAGAATAAATTTTGTTATGCGCACCAAGCCACATGTAAATGCTCTGCCAATCAGCTGGGTGGCATCTAAATCTCTCCAGGGTAGCCGCCCTATCACTCAGTTTACAGGGAACATTGACTGCATCTTCTGCTGAAAGCCCCCACCTCTGTGCAATGTGCTACAAAGGAGAGAAGTCTCTAACTTCAGATGAGATAGACTTAGTAAACAAGCACCAGTTTATAGCCAGATGCTTCTTGTGCATAGGAGGTAGAATACCCAGCTGATGGGCACCATTACATTCTCTGGTCTGTATGTCTCAGAGTGCATTCCCTCATGCATTCCCTGTGCCACAGGCCAGTACAGCAGAAGCAGGACAGTACAGGAGACAGGACCAATGCTCCCCAGTACACAGGTTTCCAATCCAGAGGAACTGACCAGCATTCAGAAAGGAAATGTATTAAATCCTTTAAAGAGATACATCAGAGGTCTCACTCCATGTGTGTAAGGATGCTCCAACATAGAGCAGCGCCTAACTAGCATAAACTAATCAAATTCTGTTAAAAAGAAATAAACTAAGTTGTACGTTTGCTTTACTCCTCCAATAGGTATTTCCACATGCATCTTTATCTTTCCTCTAATTCCACACAGCCATAATTTGATTTTGATTACATCACTGTTTAATATTCTGCCCATTCTATTAAGTTTTGTCATGAGCTGTCATAGCAGCTGAGAACTTGGATGATGTGCAGGTCTGGAAATAAGGAATGTTTAGCTTCGGGTAACTAAAAAAGACGAGGCATTCAGTAAAAATGAAATAATGACCACAATCTACTTTAGGACCCTATTAGGGTCTTTGCTTAACAAAGAGTCAACACTGTGGAGATCAGTCTTCTGGGGTTCAATTTAGTAGGTCTAGGAGGGACGCTAAATTAAATGCTGACAGCATACCCCTTGCCCATGGTACTCCTCATACTCATGAGGAGTAAGGGGAGTCAACAGGAGAGTTTCTCCTATCGACCTTCCACTGTTGGCACAGAAAATGGATGTAAGGTACTCAGTTCACTTAGCTGGAACTGCATATCTTACATTGATTTTCTTCCTAGTGCCTAGGTTACTTGAACATTATACTTCATACTAGACCTAAGCCCTTCTCTAGCACTTTCTACCTCAGGATTTTCTAGTCTTCTTAAACATTAAATGAAATAAATTTCACTACATCCCAGTAACCTCATTTTACAAATGGGGATACTGATGCACAGAGAGGGTCAATACTCAGTGTGACACAAAGTTGATTGCAATGCTGAGAACAGAACCCAGGTCTTCCAGTCCCAGTCTCTTCCTCTATCTACTAGACAACTCAGCCTCTTTTCTGTGTTAGCCCTTATGCAATGTTTAAATTTGACAACATGCCTAATTACATTCAGTTATTGGAAAGAACAAAAGACCAGTATCTACAATCAAAATCAGTTCTGAATAATCTATAGAAGGCTTCCCTGAATGCCCGTGCACTGGAGTAGAATAAATTGTTATTCAGACAGCCCATTCAGCTCCAGTCTAGGACACTAGCTAATTCACACTTCTGTGCATTTGTATTAGAATATGCATTTCTTGCCCCATTAAATTTGAAGCAAACTGTGCTCAAACTAAGGAGAATGCAATTTCTCTTGTTATGTGAGGAAGACCGGCTGGGGGCAGACAGGCAGGGGAAAGAGGACAAAGTGAAAGCTCTAACTAATTCTGTACCATTTAAATGTGTACCAGCTGAGCCTCATATGGTAATATAGAGCCCAATATCAGAGATCATAAGCCACTGTAGCAGTCAGATGAAACACTTTAAAAATGTTTTAAGAATAAGGTTATTATTGTTAAACCTGTACTGAGGGAAGACATCTGATACTATCATGTAGCTGATGTCGCATATTTATCACTATTCTGACCTCCAACCGATTTCAAAATTACAGTGACATACACAAGAACACAGACTCAAATTTGTACACTTAGTTAATATGGACAAATCCATGTCTGCAGAAATGCAACTGTAACCTTTTACTTTTTAAAAACAATCAGATTATACAATTTGAGGTGCTCTTCACTTGAATTTAGGTTTACATTTCCATTAAGGACACTGAAGATGCACCTGGAAAGTATATGGTTACATTCATTTGTATGGAGAAAACCCATCTTGAACGTACAAAATGGGTGCATGGGTGAACAAATGCCTGGTTGTATGTAAAAAAATGAGCATTTCCCCCAAACTATCACCAGTGTTACATGGGTGACTGTAGTGTTTCATTCAAGCAGAAAAAATTATACCTATAACTGGTCTGCTTTTCGGTGATACGCTAGATGAAGGATATTTACTTTTAATACTAGTGACTGCATCATACCATCCTATACCATAGGAACATTCAGATATGTACTACTCAAATCACTAATATAATGTTTTCTAACTCATCAAGGATTATCTCTGGCAGTATGTTGTCATTTATAAGCTTCCATCAGGAACAGAGAGCTATTAATGGCAATGAGATCAGCAGTTAGAAACATAGGACCTCAGGCAACAATTATTTGACTATCTAGCATTGTCTAAGTGGCAAAAAAAGCATTTTTTACAAAATTCGTTATGCTCCAATACTGTGTATTGGGTTACTTGAGTGGGAGTCAACCAAATGTTTATATATAGCCACAGAGTTACAAGTTTGAGCATGGAAAACAAGTGAGATATCAATAAAATAAAATCATATATTCAATTTTTGTAGGTTGTATTTATATGAACATATTAAGAAATAATTATATTAGACCACACGTAAAGGGGCCATTTACTGTTACAGGAAAGCAAAATTGTGCATCAGTTTCCTTTGCAGGTTCTTGGTTTCTTTAGTGAAAATTTAAAAAAGCTGGCTAATACATTGGTAACATCAGCCAAACTGTTATTCTCTGAGTATGCAAGCTCACCCAGTGGGATAGGTGACACTGAGGAAAAGTATTTGGCTGGCAACCTAATCCATTCCCATATGTCAGGACACTCTTTACATTCCAAGCATTACATCTGTTCTGTAAATAATCTCTAAACATGAAGGAGACTGTGCTTGAACTGCAGCCTTAACCATTCAGCTGCCTTGACCTTGTCCAGCTTGGTGAGCTACATAGGGATAACTGTGGTAGTCTGTAAAAAAATTCTGAACAGGTACATTTGTGACTCCATTATGATCATTTCACAGATGACAATTAAGATGAAATGTAGTTTGACTTTGACAAGTGTTCCAATTGCCAGGTGATCACTGTGGAGTGTTTTCCATCAAAGACTTACAGAATGTAAAAAGCCTCCCAAGAAGTCTCATTACTAGGAGTGTGACATACTAGCACTCAGCCTCAGATATTTTCATCGTGGCGAACACTGCTCAGATTGACTTAAAGAGCTTTTGGTTTGGTAATGTCACATCTCAGAGCCTTTTACTGCATTTATGATGCAACTGACACAGAAATCCTTATATCAGCCTCCAGAAGGTACCAAACATTACTTCTGCAGCCTCCTATCCTATGCCCATTGCAGTGATCAGGCAGCAAAGATTGCTTACTGAATTGCTTCTGCACCTTCCTGCAGAGGACACATGATTTAATAAGGAAACAGATTAATTACACTGCTAAAATTTTCCCTATCTACAGGCACATTGGTATTTTCACTAATAAAGTACATCTACATATGAATATGTAGGAGCACTTTGAGCACTATAGTTTTTAAGAAATATTGTTTGTATAAGACCCATGAAATAAGCAGATCAACTTAGTCCATCTCTGCAGCTCATTTAACATGCTTATATTGAACCTAGTTTCTAGAGCTCAGTGGTGGACAACCTGTGGCCCACAGGCCACATGTGCCCACTGAAGCTCCACCCGTGGGCCTCCTGGCTGTCCCCCTCCCCCAGGTATTGCTTGTGCACTGGAGCCCCACACTTTCTTGCTCCTCCCCTTCACTCCTAATACTTTTGGAACATGCAGATTGCCTGATTCACACTCTATCCCTGTGCCTCTCCCTCCTACCCAGAGCCAGAATGCTAAAAATCAGCTGTTTGTGGCTGTTCCAACTCAGGGAGGGAGGGAGAGGAGCGCAGCCAGAATATGAATCACGTGATTTACTTGCCCAGAACGTGCTGGGAGGGAGGTGAGAAGCAATGAAGTGTGCAGCTCCAATACCCTGCTGTGCGAGAGATGTGTGGGGGATGGAGCACATGGGGTCTGCAGGTAGAACCCCAGTGGGCTGTCATGGGCCACTGAGGGAAAGGAGGACCACTCATTTGGCCCAGTCACCATACATGGTTGCCCATTGCTGTTCTAACCAGTTACCAGGCAGCGTTAGCAGGAAGAATACATAATCACCCTCGGGTTCTGTATCTAAAAAAAAAATAGCCAAGATGTACTCAAAGGATACTTAAGTTTCTTGTATTAATCAAGAATTGTGACATAATATCAGAAAACAAAACATGAAGCAATGTGAAGTCAGGACTCTGCTATTCAACGTAGATGGCCTAATGTAGTAGCTTTTTATAAAAACTCAAATAATCTATGATCTATAATGCTTTAGGAAGAGTATAACAGATGGGCAAAATAATGCACAGAATTACACTTGCCTAGGCTCACATATGAGGGCAATAGTGAGAATTCAGGTCTTCTGATTCTCAGCCTGTTAGCATATTGCACTGGTACACAATACACACAATTGTTAATAGTTGTAGTAAAAAGGACCCACAGGAAGAGACATCACTTCTGCCTAAGTCCAATGTAAAATGACATCTCAGTGATATAATAAAATTAAAATACAGAGGTTTGTAAAAGTCCAAATTAGGTCTAATGCTTTAAAACACAATTACCACATTCCTTAACTGCTTTTATTTAGCATGTAAAGCATTGAAACAAAGACCATAATAACGCAGACGTTCAACAACATGGGTTATATCAACACACCCAAGCCTGATCATTAACTTATATATTTTATGTAGTGACTCAGTGAAGTCAATAGACTTTTCCTGTTTAAAATAAAGTATGTGCTGATCCAGACATGGAAGAGTGGGATGCTTGATTTTCAGTGCAGGAAATGGTTAGCATTACTGACAGATAACAGGTGTCTGGGATTTTGACAGCTCTGCTTTGATGCAGAATTTTGCACTTTGCTGAGGTTATAGTTCAGATGATGCATCAAGCTCCACAAACCAGTTCTGGCCTGATGGCCTTTGTTATTGTGGAAAGCTCCTTAGAAAGAGTACCAGAGTAAACAGAATCTCTTAAGACACAATCCTGCTCCAACTGAAGTCTGTGGAAATTTTGCCATTTATTTGAAGAGAAACAGAACTGAACCATAAGGTCAAATATGGTGCTTTTATTACTAGGGAAACAATAAGGTATTAAACAGTGAAGATTTAGAAATTCTCATTCAGAAGTGCCTTATAAACACTGGCATGTACATATATATTGTCATATACATTGGAAAATACCAAAACATGCTGGAGAGGACCAAAGACCTCTGAATGTGTTGAAATAAACCATTAACACAGGAGAGCACTATTACTTCCTCCCTTTATTTGAAGGGACATACTCCTGCTCTTGCTGATGAGCTTTAAAGTGGAGTTTTTTTTATTAAATACCTTTAAAATAAACTGAATTAATACAAGTTCAGAAAGAGGGGAAAAAACTCTAATTAGTTTATTTTTCAGGGATAAGATTACCAAACTTCCATGAGTAGTACGTTCTGATCATGTGGTCTCAATGTCACGTCTCTGTTTGTATTGGACAGGCTTCAAACTCTCTCAGACAAAGAGTTAATGGGCACAAAACAGACATCAAAACACTCCTGATCCACAAACCAGTTAGTCTACATTTTAATGGAGTGGGCCATTCGACTTAAGAGTCTGTGCCTTATTGAAGAAGAATTTTCATTCTGCTTTGGAAAGAGAGACTGCTGAACTCTTTCATGTTCAAATTCAACACATTAATATATGGTTTGAACTAGGATGCAAGTTTTCTGGGACACTATAGGGGCTCTTTTGCATACTTAGGTTAATCTAATTCTTGACTTCCCCCCTGCCCCCTCCCCTCTGCTCTCTGCTTTGCTCACCTTGATAATTTTTTTCTGATTTGTCAACCTTGATTACTATTTTTGGTTCTCTATGCCTTAAATATTGAGTCTGTTCTGGTATGGCTATGGTCTGAAGAAGTGGGTCTGTCCCACGAAAGCTCACCTAATAAATTATTTTATTAGTCTTTAACGTACTACTTTACTGCTTATTTGTTTTGATATAAAGAGCATATTCTTGCCAGAGTACATGTGCCTCCAAAGTATCTTTAGTTTCCTTTACCGTATTAAGCAAATATCAATCAACCATCATGATCATATGGGCGTATCCCCCACAGGCAGTTACCAGTGACTGAACGGCTTTCAGGTATCTTTAATTCAGATGTGTAAGAGGCCTTCATGCTCAGATGTCCCTCAAAAGTATGTAGCATTAATCAACATTTTCTTTATTCAAGGGTGAATTTGACAGCTATCTTCTGTTAAAAGTTCGTTTGCCTCCTTTCATGAGTTTATTTGGGGGTATTACTGTTGTGGTTTTACAATGGACTTGTGTCTTATTTTTAAGCTATATTGCCCCTTCTTGTTCTTTTAAAATAGTCTACTCTAATAAATGAATACAAGAAACCCTCATTATCTGTATGGCTCAAATGACAGAAAAAGTAACCTAAATGTGGAATTTCAAGACAGTTCTGAATTTCATATAACCAATGTTGAGACAATTGGGTTTACCACTGATAAAACTACTTTAGTATTGTCATCTATATGATTGGTCACAGTTGGCTCTCTATTTAGGTTCTGAGTTTGTATGATGTGAGCACTGGTCTCATTCTCAGGTATGGCAATAACACTCGTAACTATGCTGTGCGAGTTGGTGATTATCACACACTGGTTCCTGAGGAGTATGAGGAGGAAATTGGAGTCCAACAGATTGTGATGCACAAAGAGTACAGGCCTGACAGCAATGACTATGACATTGCACTAGTGAGGTTGCAGGGACCAGAAGAACAGTGTGCCAGATTCAGCACCCATGTCTTACCAGCCTGTTTGCCACTGAGGCGAGAGAGGCCGCAGAAAACTGCCCCAAACTGTTACATCACTGGGTGGGGTGACACAGGTAAGAGTGACATTTGAATGCATCCAAATTTGCTTCCCCGTAACAATTTGGACTATTTCTTAACTAACTGTTCAATTTGCTATTTCTAATATTTCAGGGTGGAATAACTGTATCAGGTTCCCTCTTTTTTAAATACGATAAAAGTTTGTTCCTTCTCCCCATCCATCATTACTACAGCAGGGAAAAAGGCACTAATTTTTAAATTTAGGTTGTGCTTTAAGAAGAGTAGAACTGTCACTACATTTGTCTCGTCACTCTTCCATACTGTACAATTACATTAAATGGCACTGTTAAGTAATCCACTCACAGCATGTCCCCATCAAATCAGAGCCCACATTCACATCCCTGTAAAAACACAACATCAGCTATGCCATATTTAGTCTTATGAGAATCAGAAATATGTTTACTGATTTATTTAAATGACCCAGGATGGCAAATGAAAAATGATCAAAGTAATGGAAAATCAAATGTACTTTCTTTGTCTCCTCTTGCTGCCGCTGCCATTTTCCAAATCTGAAATTTTAGCAGCTAGATTTAAGTGAAAGATCCTCTGCAAGAGGCAAGGAAGGCAAAAAACATTTACAAACAGACTCTCGGTCATAAGCAGGACCTGTTACTCTGTTGGATGTGGACAAGAGTTTATTCTCCAGAAGGCTCTGTTCCTTTATAAACTAATTACTATGACTTACTTTTATGTTTTATTGTGTTCCTAACAGCGCAAAACGCAAACAATGGCTTTTATCCTTTAGTCTTCTGACTCACTAAAATTGGCAGAATGTGGTTTAACATCGGTTTTCTTTTTTCACATTATGTGTGCATACATGTACACAAATTATCTATCAGAGCATACTGAACACAGAGAGAACTAAAAATCAAGAAAGGTTTGCAGCACCACACATTTTTGACAAAAAAAATATGCCTCTTACCATTTTAAATAATTCAATATATAAGCATAATATACTTCACTATAAAATAACTTCCCCACTACATAAAGTATCACAGATTATATTCTGGTAGAAACAATTACCCAAAATATAACAAAAAGATCTTGCCTCGTGAAGTATCTGTGAAACAAGTGCTGCGAAACTAAATATCTTACTTACAATTTGCAGTCTTCTCCAGGGAACTGATGTATGCATTTTTACGTTTTCTAACTGCTGTAACACTAGATAACAATATTTAAGTTACAATAACCAATTTAGTTAAATCATACTTATCACCTGATCAAGTATCTCAACAACAGTTATTTTCTTTCTGTCTTTACAGGAAGGGCCTATTCAAGAACATTACAACAAGCTGCCATCCCCCTACTACCAAAGAGACTTTGTGAAGAGCGATATAGGAAAAGATTCACAGGGAGGATGCTCTGTGCTGGAAACCTCCAAGATCAAAAACATGTGGACAGCTGTCAGGGAGATAGTGGTGGACCACTGATGTGTGAACGTCCAGGGGAAAGCTGGGTTGTGTATGGGGTGACTTCCTGGGGTTATGGCTGTGGTATCAAAGACTCTCCAGGTGTCTACACCAAAGTCTCATCCTTTGTACCCTGGATAAAAAGTGTGACCAAATTGTGATCATCTTGACTTGGAAACATTAATAAAAGGAAGTCTGTTTCTGAGTCAGACAGGGCAGCTTGAACAGCACACGCAATGCACAGCTGGGGCCCACACTGAGTGGGAAATGGACACATTCTTATGTTTTGCATGGTTTTTTTGAATCAAGGATGCATATTCACACTGTTTAAAGTTATAGATTAATGTGTAATTTCCTTCATTTTGAGCAAAAATTTATATTTGCATGGAAAGATGCAAAATTTGTAAGGTTTTTTTAGGAGAAGGGGACATCATATTACTCCAATGTACGGTTGGAACAGAGTAAGAGTACAATATCTAGTTACTCGTCATGAAAAGACTGCACTGGCATTTATGCTTTAGGACAGGTTTAATCCTCATTATCAGGGTAGCCCATTTAATTCAGTGGTTGCCCCACTTACACCTTGTCTCATCTTAAAAAAGCATAGTCCTGTCCAATTCTGTCTCATGTACCTTATAGGTATAAGCAAAGCACAAGTTTTACATGTGCAGGTCACATGTATTATTCTTGGTAACAGTAATTCTATACATATCAATAGAGCAAAACTGGCCAATAATTAAAACCATGTTCTTTGGAACAAATGTCCACACAAGCTAGCAACCTCACTCTGTGCCCTAATGCACAATGTCCAAGTATGAATGGTCAGTGAAATGGGGTGGATTAAAATTCATTAAAATAAAGTACCTTATATACCTACATATGCCAGATTAAAAAAAATAAAAGGGGGAAGTCAAGGCAGGGGCATGTTTGACTTTCAGAAACACAGAAGGGCTTTATTTAAAGAAATGCTAAAAACAGGGCACACACTATTTGTGGTGAGACTTGCACCGTTCTATCCTGACATCCACTCTTAGCTAGGGATGTAACAAAAGCACTGGCCTAAAAAAGGAGCTAGTATCAGCCAAATTCTTCCTTGAATAAAAATAAAGGTACATGTGAGGATGGGAGAAGGCAACCTTCTAGCTGGCAGACTGCCTCACTGCCCTGCCTCCTCCCAGGGTGGAGCAACCAATCATAGCTCAGTCTCCCTCTTCTATGTGAGCAAGGAGTTGGCTTCTCTGTCCCTCTACTGTAGCCATCAGTTGGGAAGACGACCTCAAGGTGTGCCATGACAAAGAAAAATGTTGCAAACTATTGAGCTAGTGTGTTCCTGTATCCCCACCCTCGCAGCATCACAATGCAGATCAGGGCTTTAAGAAAGGTAGAGTGCCCTCACCACCTCAGTTGCTTCCACTGCAAAGCCAGACACAGTAATAAAAGACTCCGTCCAGGAGGCAAACACTGGAGGCATGTATACCAGCCCCACCTTGAAGAACTCCAGATACAGTGCATATAACCCTTTTTTTTTTTTTAAATGGTTCTGCATATTCCCACTTACGGGATAGACCAGGGGTCAGCAACCTGCATTTCCAGAGCCACCTGCGGCTCTTTAAGGAGTCATTTGCATCTTCAGATGCTGTAATGACCCTGGCCAGCACTTAACTCTCCTTCCTCCTGCTGCTCACATCTGGCCATGTCAGCAGTCAGCAAGGGGTGGTGCAGCAGGGGGAGGGGCAGCAGGGGGCTGCCTCTATTGCTGCGCTGTCTGGGCTCCAGCTGAGTGTGGCGAGGGGCTGCAGCAAGCCTGCTCTATACAGATATGGAGCAGTTTGGGTCTCTTCCCCACTGCTTCTCTGGTTCCTTTTCGTGCCCCTGAAGCTGGGCTCCTCCCTTAGCTGTGTTGCCCTGTCCCCAGCAGCTGTGTGCTCACCCTTCAGGCCTCCATGCAAGCCTGGCTAGCAGTGTCTGCCACTCCACTTTAGCCCTGGGCTCTCAGGGCATTCAGCAGCATCCTATCCCCACCCCCCGCTAGGCCCTGTGTGCAGGTACTGCAAAGCAGCGATTGCCCGCTGCTCCCAACACTATCAGCACAGAAGGCAGTGCACTGTGTTGTCTCGTTTTATAGGACAGGGTATCTTAATGACCAGTACTGATCACTGAAATCTCCCTGACATAATTTAACACAGCAGCAAGCCCGTCCCTGGTGTCAAAAAGGCTTACATAGGAGAATCAGCCATATGGGTAGGCAGCCCTAACTCTGCCTGCGATCCGCTCTTAATGATTTAAATCAGCTCCCAGAAAATAAGTTGTTAGCTAACTGAATCTTCTAATGTTTGGGAAACACTATTTGCTACCACTTACATGAGTAGTAAGCACGGTTATAAACACAATTATGTTTAGAACCTTAATTCTTCAAAATATCTTTAAAATCATATGGAGTAAATGGCGCCAAGATCCCCTGTGCAAAAATAGCTTATTCTGGAACCATAGGGGAAGACTTCTTTCTAAAATGAATTTAAAACGTTGATGTTTTTTCTTCAGGACTCTCTCATATTCACATGCATTGCAGCTCTTCAAGTATTGATTTTGTAACTGAATTTGAAAAACATGGTTCTTTCTATTTTGGTTGCAGACCCTTGGGATATACTGCAATGCTAAAACTAATCTGGATGCAGGAACAGATTCCTAGTGGAACAGAATAGATAGAACTGTCAGACATTGCCTTACCAAATCTGGCATCCATGATAGAAGCCTACTCCAAAGCAAAGTGCTAGGTGAAAGTATACATGAAATCCTAGTTGTAACTTTCCAAATTTCAGCAGCTCATTCCTGCCCAAGACAGAGGATGTAGCCACAACTGTAATGGAATGCAGTTTGACTGAAGCAGATACAGAGACTTTTGCCAGTCTACAGAACTCAGCATTACATTGTTTAATAATCCATTAAGGAAACCTCGGGGGAAAAAATACACAGTATGGTTCTTGGCTGAAGACGCAACCAATCTAGAATATTAACACTTTTCTTTGTTAGGTGTCTCAAAATTATACAAGATAAATACAATTGCTACATTTAAGATGCATGGAGTGTCCATTAAAAAGCTAATCTAAATTGTTATATTTGTTCATGTCAGCGTGCCTGGACCAAGAAACATTCAAGTGTGAGATGTGGCAGTTCTGTGTCAACATACTTCCCATGTGTGACTGTACAAAATATAACCAGTAACTGTTTCATGGTATGCATCTCCCTTCCCTGGAAACTCCAGCTGTGACAACCTGTTGTGGCCTTTTGTGCACAAAACAGAATGCTTGAACTAGATGATGATAGATGTTACATTCATGTCTATGTGTCCATGTAAATTTCTGTTATTATCCAGTTACACACCTGTTAGCATGCTGAAGAAATTGTGGCAATGTTGTACACTCCCTTATTCATATTTGGCACTCAATTTATCTCAAGATGTCAATGAATTATGTTTTAAAGGGCCATTCCCAATTTAAACATCTTGTTGAACTGGTGCTATATTAGTATAATCAGGTGCTTTTATACAGTATTTGTACAACTTTCTGTAATTTTGCACTATTTGGATAACATAAAACTGTTAAGAGATATGAATAAATATATTGGGTTTAACATCTGGAAAGCCTAGTCAGCTGATTCAATTTCAGATTACTCATTTTGTATATATAGAAACCTTTTTTGTTTTAAAATAATTCATCTTACCAGAAGGGAGGAAAACCTAACAATAAAACCTGCTTGTATCACAGAACCCTTGCCATACAAGGTGAATTCCTTTCTCTGAGAATTCCGTAGTGAAGTATACCACATAGTACAACAAGCTAGGAAAAAAAAGTTAGGGGAAGTGATGTGGAACCATGTGATATTTACAACCTGAAACACCCATGACCTGATTTGGAGAGTTGCTTCATAAGTAACCACCAACATATATAACCCAGGGATTAATTTTCATACAATCTTTAATATGGGAAGTGTGCCACAATATTTAATCGCTATTTATAATAGTCCGGGCGAAAATACACCTTGAAGAATTTTGTGAAATCAATTTTCCTCAAAGCCTTCCATACAGCCAAACAATTTTCCTGTAGGGAATAATTGTAATACAGTTTTTTTCTGTAATCTAGAATGAACCAGATCAACATGTCTTGCCATATTAACAGAAAAAACAGAACTGAAATAAAAAACCTCTACTAATGGAGATTACTAACGACAATATACTTTCTAATATTTTGCATTCATTTTTTTTTCTGTTTTAAAAAAATCTGAGTTATAAATAGCAGAATATTTTATTTTTCCATTGCATAGCTATAAACACACTACTGGTATAAAGAAATAGTGGAAGCCATACACAAGACTTATCACAGTGCATGAGATTATAGTGGTAATCCCCCGAGAGATATGGAAACTAGTTTCTATAATTGCTTTTGTTTGTGCAGAATTACAGTTATAAAAGCTATGATGCACTCTAGGAAGCATCCTTGGAGTCACCATTTCCCAGATTTCAGTGAAAATGGAAAATACTCACTCTCCCCGTCATAATGCCTTGTGTATTTTCCACCCCAACCCCTTTGCAGGATGCACCCCACATTTTGGGAAACATGGCCTTAGGGCAAGCTGCACGTAGTATTTGACATCCTTCACCCTGAGAGATCAGCATTTCCAAAACTGTTTATTTGTAATTTAATGCATTTTATCTACTTTGTCTTTTTTTTTTTTAAGACCTCATTACAGTTCCAGCAGTTGTGTACAGAGGATTACGAGCTTGCTGTACATGAGAGAATATCTCACTATAAAATTTATTTTAGCACAACAGCACAGTCAGGAATTAAAACATTTTCTTCTGAAAAACAACCATGCAGAACCATAGCTTTGAAAAAAATCTATGGTTGCTGGAAACATTTATACTCGAGCAGAGGTGTAGTTATTAGTGCTGTCACTTTACAAGATAGCAGGCATAAAAAAAAATCTCTTTCATGTTGCTGAAGTTGGGGGAACCCAAAACAACTGAGCAAGCAGCATTTGTAAGCCAACTTGGAATTTTAGGATTGAATTTCACAGGGCACAAAAGCAGATAGTGGCCCTGATTAGCAGAAAAACAATCACTAAAATTGAAAAAAGAAAACACTGATAGGTGTTATAATTGCCTATAAAGCGTTAAAACCAGGAGATGATAGGTTCTGCACTGGCAGGCGGCCAGGTGAGCCAATGGGAAAGGGGCAGGGGGGCGATGTTTTAGTTGAAGCAGCTACCTGCTGAGTTCTTGGTGTGGCCAGAGGAAAGAGACAGAGACATTCTGGATCAAGTCCAAACCAAACCTGGAATTTTCAGTAACATCCAGAAAGCACTCCTGGAATAACATGTGAGTAGAAAGAAAATGTTTAGACAGATTTTTTTTTTGTTTTATTTGTGGTTTGGTGTGGGTCTTCTCAGGCTGGCTGATAACACTACCCTGTACACATCATCTTTTAAACTGAATCCCAGTGAAGTAATGCTGTGTATTTTAATTTACCCCTTTTTTAGTTGCTCTGCAACACCTAACAACCAAGTGTGCTTTGAAGTTGCCAGGTACATATTTTTGTTTTGTTAATAAACCACTTTTTGATTCCTGCACCCTAGAGGTGGTTTTGTGGGTATGCATGACTAGAACTGAAAGGTCAGCTATCAGAGATTGCAATTTATTTTTTCTGTTTTCAAGTTCTCCCCTAAGGGAGGGTTAAGGGCTTGGAGTTACTGCACAAGGAGGCATCCCAAGTGTATCCCCCTGGGTTCTAAAGAGGGAGTTCTCACTAGGGGGAAGGAGGGGCAGTAATCTCCCCAGGCCAGGGAATCTATGAACTTGAGAAGCTTTTAAGCAGAAGCCTATAGAAGCAAGGTATTATGTGCCCCCCACCTTCTGCACTTGGACTGTCATAGGCCGTTTCTACACAGGCCACTTCCTTTGGAAGTGGCATGCTAATACACAGAGTGAAAGATGCTAAGGAGGCGCAGATGCAAATTCTCTGCACCTCATTAGCATAACATCACGTGATTTGGAATCCAGAAGACTGTTCTTCCGGACTCCAAAATGTCGTGTAGAAGCGCAGCCCCCGGGGAGGGGCAGGGGAGCCTCTGGAAGGAAGCCCTTCTTCTGGAGGCCCCTTCTTCCTGAAAATTTTTGGGAAGAAGGGGCCTCCAGAAGCCCCCACTTCCACACGGCATTTTGGAGTCCGGAAGAATGGTCTTCTGAACTCCAAATCAAATGACATTATGCTAATGAGGTGCGGAGAATTTGCATCTGCACCTCATTAGCATCTTTCGTTCCGTGTTTTAGCATGCCACATCCGAATGTAGTGGCTTGTGTAGAAACAGCCATAGCAGGGAACAGCCTTGATAGTAGTAATAAATAAATAAATAAATCAGGAAGCCCTCTGACTACATAGTATCAGAAATCTGGAGTGCTGAACTGTGTCATTTTACAAAACATTGAAACTCTGATACATCACAAAATGATGGTGAGTAAAAATTTAATAGTACTTGAGCGAGGAAGACGCTCCAAAATCGTTGACTGATTCAATAAATTCCAAACAGGTCCATGCAGCTGAATACATGTCTTGGTGTAACCAGGTAGGGGCAGAAGTGTCTTTTTGTATTAGAATTCCAAAATGCAAATACTGATTTAGAAAGCAAGGTATCTACTCCCCCAGAATGTATCATCATTCTTCAAACAGTAAGAAAATCTTCCTTTTGTTTCCTGTAGATATTGGAGCAAGTTCTTCTTTTGCTGAGCTCAATTATTTGCAACATCCCCCTACTTAGAAAGACAATACATCACACCAGATCTTTCAGACAGAGCTACCAACATTTATGGCATCCCATGGGTTTTCTATTACCCTGTAAATTTATACTTGCACCGCATATAACACCGCTGTATATTAAACACTAACATGTAGGTAAATACTAGAAGATTACCCACCGCTGCTCAGGTCCTTAACTCAATTTATGGGTTTTGGAAAATATAATGAAAATTTATGTTTCATTTAAATCATTGCTAGGTGAGAAGCACCTCTCCATAGGTGCTGCAGCTCCAGCAGGCACAGTTAGAGGAGATGTCCATCACCCCAGGTGGGGCAGGTCCAGATTTGTCTGTCCCTGTGCTCCTCAGGCAGAGGGGGGAATGAAACAAGACTGTGCCTTTCCCCTGGCTCGCTGGTGAAGGGAGCAGCCAGCAACATCCCTGTGTGAATTGCAGGGAAGAAGGCAGCTGCACCTGCCCCCCACAGTCCTCCCCTAAAGGGCACCTGGGGGGAAGGGGGTGAAGCACATCCCCCCAAGTAGCCCCTTCACACTTCTCATTCAGCTGTCTGGTTCTCTTGACATCATGATACCCAGTCAGTCTTCCTCTGTCTTGCATACTCCTATCATGCTCAAGAGTTTGTCCCCACAACACTTCCTAAATTTTTTTCCAGAGCAGCTCTAGTTACTACCTGACAGAGAGCATCTCTCTCCTAGATAGCAGCACCCCCTGGTGGAGAAAGACTTCTTTGTTCCTTGTACAGCCACTTGTTCAGCTTTTTTCCCCCCCACCAGAAGCAGCTAAAAATGAAAACGCACTACACACTGATCCACGCATCAGAGTTAAAAGGAATCAGTATTCTGAGTAATGTTTTCTTCTTGTATTTGCCTTTTGGAGAGGGAGGCTAGGTGCTAACTGAAACTGATGTTACACTATCAGACAAAAAATAGGTCTGACAGTTGTTCAACTCCTTTTCAAAGTGCATCAGCGCACTTAACAAGTGGAATGTAGGCATATGCACAAAATTAGGATCCAATTCTCCTAAACTATGTACTCACATTGTTCCAGTTTACCCAATACAAAGTCATAGTAGTTTGGTATACTTTATACTTGTTTCCATTTGGGTCTAATTGCTATTTGGCTGAAATACCCAGGGAAAAATGGCAGAGAGACAACTGTGTTAGTCTGTATTCTATACTTTGTCCAGGGAAAAAAGTAGTATGTTCACTTCCCCCTTACCACAACCGTCAGTCCTTCTGTAACTTCTTTCACAGAAGTGGAGGACTTGCCCCCTTTTATCCCACAAAACAGGAGAATAATTCTGCCTTTAGGAATCATGCTATTGTCGCTACCGCCAGGACTTCTAGCATGAAGAACCCAGAAGTACATTCTCAAACATTACTCACTGCAGAGGCCAGAGATTAGAGAGCATCTGCAATATCTCTGTATTTCATTCCTCCTACAAGGAGACTTAAGTGACTAATATGGAACAATTATCCCAAGCAGTTATAGAAACGAGGCATTCTATCCATTATCTGTTTTAAATTTACCAGTTTGGGTGCACAGCTCCAACTCCAAGCTCGGTAAGCCATATTGGTTTTAACACTATTATCACTTGTTTTACTTAATATCAGGGCACTTTCCTCATTATTAAAAACCAAATCTAACTGCCTTTCTACTAATTTAAAAATAGCAAATTAACAGTAATGACCACACAATTTACTGTCCCTTTTCTTTAACAGATATTAGTGCAGTGTTGTCCCATACACTTCCCATTGGCCACATGATGTGGTGAAATTGAACGCCCTTCGTCTGCTCCCCACCAACTGGTGTGACAAATGCATGGCAGCCCCGGTGGCTCCAACTGTGGCCTGAAGCAGCTAGCGCTGTTTCAGCCACACATCTCCAGCTGCAGCATGGGTCACATGGCCTGGCAGCAGCTCGAGTGAGTCATTAGCAGTTGAGGGTGGGATTGGGGTACCCCTGTGGCAATCCTGAAATTTTATGTTGGACACCACTGTATTAGTGTATTACTCAAACACAGTAAGCGATCAGTAATAACTAAAAGACCACTAGCATTCATGGCAGATGTGCTACTTTATGAAGCAAGGCCGGGCAAAATACAGCCTGCAGGTGGGATCCAGCCTGTGGACACAGCAGGGAGGTCCACGCAGAATCCCTCCCTGCCCCCATCCTCCCAAATGCCACTCAGAAAAAGGTGCTGAAGGGACCTGTCTGTCTGAGAGCAGTTGAACCCCAGGAAGGGGAGAGGTTCACAGGCTGCCTCCGCCCCCAGCACTATCACACTGGCCAGAAACCAGCCAATGGGAGCTTCCTATTTGAAGCCCAGGCAGCATGGGAAGCAACCCTTCCCCACTCCTCAAGCACCTGGCTATTCAGAGAACATGGCCCCTGCCATGATCAGGTAGGCAATGAGCTAAGAAACTTGCTGGGCTGCTGCCTAGGAGTTGCCCAGAAGTCTACCGGCCAGAGCTGGCCTTTGGCACTCTATTCCCCCTTCCCACATAATCCAAACCCTCTGCTCCCCTCCTGAATCCATAACTCCTCCCTGACCTTGCACTCCAATCTTCCACCGCTGGTCCCAATTCCCTCCTGCCCTCTGCCATAGCCCAAGTCTCCTGTCCCAGGTCACAACCTCCTCCTGCAACTAAATTCTCTCCCAAAACCCCTTCCACACCCAACCTCCATTCTAGACCCCACATCTCCTTCATTAATGTCACAGACCAGTGCAACTCTCAACCACTTTCCAAATTCTTGAAGTGCCCCCACCCTCAAACATACTCCCCATCCCTCTTATACAGCATATGTAATTAGCTTTTGGCAAAACTTTCAGACACAAAGAAGTGCAACGATCAAAAACTAGAGGAAAAATAACTCAGAACAGATACACTGTTCAGCCAAGCTTTTTATTTGTTGGGAAAACAGTAGTTTGAATGCATTGTAGTAAAAGGCACTTTGCTTCCCTTTATCCCAAGGCATATGAATTAAAGAAACTTTTCTTGCAAAACTCCCCATCTGTCATGGGAATCTATAAAATGGAAAATAGCAGCTCATTACATAGAAAAGCTTGACAAACATACAGCATTAATAATGACAAAACCCTCTTTCCTGAATTGAGGTGATTCTCCTTGAAATCTGAGACATCCATGAATATTTAAGTGTTCATCAGTTCTCCTTTGATGTTTCACATCTATGATAAGTTTCAAGCAGCTCAGTATTCGTAATATTTCCCTTTAATTGTTCAGCAGCTACTTAAGGCCTAGAACACTGCTCAACTACTTTTCAGAACTATGATTTCAATTACAATCTTCTCTTGCAAGTCTGTTTAATCACAACTACTCATATTTGTCAGAACTCATATCATCCTGTAAAGTTTCAAAATAACCTTGGCAGGCATTGGCACATTGTTTCAAGATACTATCAAAAATCTCAATGAGAATCATTAGGTCAGGTTTACATGATAAACTTTTGTGGTCACAGCTATATCAGTATGGTGTGATGCTATCTGATTTGAGAACAACGCTGTGCTGCCGTAAACCCCTGAAACACTTGCTGTAGCAAAACTGTTTACAGCTATATCTGTACTAGCACAGCACTTCTTCCACAGATATGACCTTAGACGGCAGGAAGTCTAAAAATGGAAAGTATGGCGCACACACAGTAATATACAAAAATATGTAAACACTGTATTTTTGTTAAAGTAGTATTTTAACTATCCAGAGTGATGCAGACCTCCCCTCTGTAGTTAGCAAGGGCAATTAATTTCCGAGATCTTAATTGGAGCAGTTTTGAAGAATGGCAAGTTCATTTGTTTAATTTCTATTTTCTTTCACTTGAACACAAATGAAGCATATGATCTCAAGTTATTTATCCAATATTTGCATTATAAAACAGGGAAATCGATGTAACAAGGTTTGTTGGTGTTTAAAAAGTCATTTTTAGAATTAAAACTTTTTTAAAAGGGAGAAAACATTGGAAGTTCTAATTTCTTTCAAAACCTAAGAAGTTACATGTTCTGCATGTACATATTTAAAACAGAAGAAAGGGCAGTGAGAAAAGATGATGGTTGTGACAGAAGCAAGAGCTTTACAAACTCCATTGTTTTTGTGCTTGCAACCTTGGATACTAAAAGGGTTTTGAATGGCCCTATGATCACAGGTTGAAAGGAGATGCAGCAGTGAAATTGTGTTCTATTTGCTTTGGAAATGGTGCAACATCATAACATAAGAAAAGCTGCAGCTAGCCAGCAACATAAGCAAGTGTTAAGAGAACTGGAATTGGATGAAAAAATAAAAAGATTCTTCTGAATGGGCCCTAAAAAATTGAGATGCCATCTGGTTTATGAAGACTGTGAAATAGTTTTAAGAGTGTATTTGCATTTCACACAGCCTCCTGAAAGCTGCAGTGCACTGACTTTAGAATCATGCCAGTTGTCCTGATGCAGCAGCATGCCTGGCAATCCAGCATGGAAGAAACCTGTTTTACTTCAAGTTTCTAAAAGTCTGGGCATGTTGTTTACCCCACTTTCTTCAAAGTCACCATAACCTGGGGACATTTGTCCTGTAAAGAATACTGTTTGAAGTAACAAAGTGCACACGATTCCAGCAAAATTTAAAATAAAAGTAGGGCATCTCAAAAAGTTTAAAATGAAATTAGACAAATACTTGTACCTTGTTGATTGACTTGTACTACTGGATTTTGTTAAGGTGTTTTGTTATGCGAAGTATTAAAAACAGCCCTAATGCAACATTTGGGTACATTTTCTAAAAGTCTAAGTTTGAAGTCACCTATGTTAACCAGTCAGAAACAAACTAGTAGCTTTTTAAAATCACAGAAATGTTTATTTGTAATACACATAAGGTACATCCAATAAATCAAAACACACACACAAGAAAAACCAGCATATTTAGCCTCTATTAAGCTCACCCTGAAGAGAGACACAATTATCAAAATGTGACTAGCTAAAACATCAACAGGACTACTATTCCATTTATAGCAAAATTCCTTTAACCCGGCCTCTGATGGTCCAGGAATCCTGACAGTCTGGCATCTGTAGTCCCCTGAGATATATGAGGGTTGTGGGAGGGGTGAAGAAGCTGGAGGAGCACTGGGTGGCAAAGAAGCTGGCTCTACAGTGTTTCCCATTTTGCCTGCTCTCCCTGCACACAGGCATTCAGATGTGAAGACCGGAACAGACCTAGGCATGCGGGAATGGAGGGGACCAGCATCTATCACTGGGTTACAAGCGCAGCCTTGGCCAGACCCAGCCTGTCGTGCCCAGGCCCTACCCACCACCTCAGTGCAGCACAGACCAGCCCCCCCGTCCCTGCTTGGGGGACACCAACTGCACAGCCTGGTGCCCTCTTACTAGCTCAGCCCCGCACATGCAGTGCAGGGCCTGGCTCTCAGGCGCCTGTTGGCCGCACGGCAAGGCAGCTTGCGGAACTGCTATCCCTGGCACCATGGTGTTCATCCAGGGCATGCTGAGCTCCACAGGCCTCTGGGGCCCTGCTCATTGGGTGGCAGCAGTGGTGAGTGTGCTTATTTTCCTCTGCCATTAGGCACGCAAGCGGCAGTGTACAGCCACAAGGCTGGTGAAGAAGCTGGGGATATGTGGAGGTTGTGAGCTGCACCTGGGTGGTGAGCTGAGATGTGTGTGTGTGTGTGTACACACTAAGGGTTGTGGTGACATTCAATAATCTGGAAAATTTGGTAATCTGGCACCTATTTGGTCCCAGACGTGCTGGATTAAAGGACTTTCATTGTAATAAAGACCTTGAGCATTAATAGCTATATGTGTACTCTTATCAAACAACTCACATGTAGCCTTACATTGGCTTGCCCATTTTAATTGATTTCTGTCCCAAATTATTGTGTCTTGGTTTGCATTTTTGCTTTAACCTCTGGTTTAAGTGATATGTTCCAAAACACCAGATGGTGCACCATTTAATTTAAATTCAACCTCTATGCCTGGTTAATCCCGCACCACAGAACAAACCGCACAACAAGCAGTTCACTTAAAAATAATTACAAGACTTTATCTCACCTCCAGCCCAGATTTAAGCAAAGCACTTACCTGGTACAGGAGAACGGTCTCAAGTCCCCTGGGTCCCTGGAGAGGCACAGAGAAGAAAGGGAGTGAGGATCGCCAGAGTCTCTCAATCAGGCAGGGTATAGCAAAGCTGCAGGAGGCCACACGTGTTCCTTGCTCCAGTCAAATACCGACACCAATTAGATGGTGAAAGCTTTGCCAAAAAGCAAGACGCTACTCTTCCATGGCTAGGAAGGAAGACTGCCACAACAGGCAGGTCCCTTGGATTCATGGACTGAGCGCGACACTGAGACGGTCCCACCCCGCCCCCACCTCTGGCCCTGGGCCTATAGTAGGCGCCCACGGGAGAGGCTCACAAGCGGCAAGTGTCACAACAGCGGCCCGGCTCGCTCCCGGCCTCGCCCGACGGCTCCTACCTGCAGCTTCCCGCTCCCCTGGGCTTCCCGCCGCGAGTCACCGGTGCCCCACCTGCAGGGACACAATGAGCCACGTTACCAGAAAAGCGGCGGCGGCGGCGGCCCCATCAGCACACCCGCCCCCGCCATATTCTCCACGCCGCACGCGCGCCCCGGATCGCCCACGAGCCGGCCAGAATGACAGGCCTCGGCCGAGCGCGCGCCGAACAGAACAGCGGGAAAACTCAGCGCCCCGCTGGGACCCGCTCTCCGGCGCCGAAGGAACCGCGCTCGCGCTCGCGCTCGCGCTCGCAACGCAAAGGACCCCTCCGGCGCTAGGAACAAGAGCAACGGCCGCTGCGAACCTCCCCCCGCCCACATCCACAACCCCGCCCTTCCGGGAAGACGTACTTCCGGCGTGCGTGAAAAGGCGCGCAGAAGCCCGTGAGTCTCCTTTAGCTGAGGCGTTGTCGCATTTCCCCTCCTTTTCCGCGCTGCTGCGATTGCGCAGGTGCGACCTCTCCCACCTTTCTCCATCCCCCCCCCTACCTGTTTGGGAGTGCGGTGCGTGCCGCTTTCGTCATGCTCTGCGTGTTCCCCACTGACCCGGATTTGTCTCCGTTCCCCGTCTCTGCATGGACTTGATTGGTCCACACCGCTCTCTCTCCCCCTAGCAGGACGATGGGGGCGTTCTCGTTCTGTCTCCCGCGGGCGTTTCCCAGCACCAGGGGTCCGCGCCCCCCGCCGTTCTCACGTGGCAAGGGGGTTCTTGTGCCGCCTGTTTCTGCACGACTGCATGTGGTGGGTGCTCTCACGTTCTCCCCCGTGTTAAGCGGGCGTTAGCCTCTAGGCCTGAAATTGTCCTGGCTGAGCAGGGCCATGGTGTTGCTTTTGCCTGAGGGGTTTGTTGGGAGAGATTAGAGATGGAGCTGAAGTGTTCCAAGGTACGGTGGGAGGGAAGTACAGATGGATTTGTGCTAATCTGAAATTCTCTTGTCTGGCAACATCTGTAATGTGACATGGTTTTAGTTAGCTGGAGGACCACTTATAGGTGTGGCCAAGTTTTCAGTGGTCCCATAAAGTTTGTTTCCAGCTACCAGTCCTGGCTTTCAGTGTTCGGTGATGTTATATAGCTGTAATTTACCCTATTTTTTTTCTTCTAAGCAGTAGTAACAGAGAACTTTTCCTTGCAGCAAACCCTGCTGCCAACTTTGTCCATGTATTTATTCTGGGAATACCATTACTGGACCTAACCACGTTAGTTACAAGATCAAAGGCATGTTCTCCTGCACTTCCAGCAACATTATATATGCCATTACGTGCCAACAATGCCCTGCCACTATGTACTTTGGACAGAATGAGCAAAACCTTCGCCAAAGAATAAATGAACACAGAGCAGACATCAAGAAACTCAATACACATAAGCCAGTCAGTGATCACTTCAATAGAGTGGGCCATTCTGTTAAAGACCTGAGAATTGGTATCCTGGAACTCAGAGAATTTAACAGACTAGAGGGAGAGATTTGTGAGTTAGAGTACATATTTGAATTCAACACATTAACACATGGTATGAACAGACATCAACTACCTCATGCATTACAAGGACTGCTTCCCTTTCTTTGATGTTTGTAATTATCTCAGACAGCACAATTAACATTCCCCCGCCTCTCACCCCCTTCCTTCAATCCTATTTGATTTGTCAGTTTTTATTGCAATTTTTTTTTTCTTTTTCTTTGGTCTTCTGTACTTACAACTGTCAGTCTATATTGGAAAGGAAATTGATCTGATGAAGTGGGTCTGTCCCATGAAAGCTCATCACTGAATAAATCATTTTGTTAGTCTTTAAAGTGCTACATTTCTGCATGGGTTCTAAGCAGTGAAAGTGTCAGTAATGCTGTTAGACAATATGACCTCCTGTGGTCCAGCAAAATCTCTCACCTGGCATCAATCAGGTCCAGAGGGTGCTGGATTAGAGAGGTTCAACCTGTATTTGAGATGCCTGGCTTGTCTCTCAAAATAAGGTCAAGCAACCAGTTTGGAGGAGCAAAGGAGAAAGGTGGAGAGGTGCATAAGAAGGATTAAAAGACAAGGTAAAGCCTGGCCTTGGCCAGAGCACATCCTCCTTACTCATATGAGATACAAAAGAGGTTAAATAAAGATCCTAGACTCACAACCCTTCAAAACAGAATGTAAATTGTAAGGGGTGAGACTCGGAGTATGCACAGCAGGTATATTTAGGCCTGTTAAGAAGGACGTGAGAGTGGGAAGGAAAATCAGGAGGTGGCAATAGCAGATTGGTGACACAGGCACACCTCCGTGCGGTGTCAGAGCTAGGGAGAGTAACAAAAGCAAAAGTTGTGCAGCATCAGAGCTGGAAACAGCAGATTGTAAAGATGTAGCTTTATTGGCAAGGGATTAGAAGAAGGGGCTCTATTGGTGAATAGAACTTTAGTTGGGAAGAGGAAGAGGAAACTTATGGGTGCACAGAGGTTAACTCAGCTCGTGTGAAGGGTTTTGGAATATGCTTGTTTGGAATCAAACCCCAGTAAACATCACATTGCCTGCACTTCTGACTTCTGGTCTTCTGCTTTCTGTCTGCGTGACATGAATCAGAAGAGGGCAGAGCTGTCCTGTCCATAGGACAAGGTGGGATGGCTGCCTCAGGCCATGGGCTTTTGGGGGCCCGCAGTGGCTGCTCCACCCATCCTGTGGACAGGGGAGATGGGGGAGAGCTGGGGCAAAGAGCATGTGGTGGACAGCAGTGGCAGCTGTAGGAGGTTGCTGCTCCCCCACCTCCCTAGTGCTCAGCATGTGGCATTGTGCCATGTGGTGAGTGCAGATGGGAGACCAGGAGGGAGAGATGACCTCCTGTGGCTGCCACTGCTGTTTGCTGCCTGCTCCCTGTGCCCACTCAAGCATGGGCCTTCAGCATCGCATGGGCGGGGTTTGTGCTGGGTCTGTACCTGGGCCACTGAGGGGGTGCCCTGGACCCTGCCCCCCACCTCAAGACAGCCCTGAAAGAGAGAGAGAGTAAAGATAAAACCTTTTAACAAAGGCATCTTTGTTTACCCCCTTTCCACCCATTTTCTCTCCCTCCCCATACCATGGTCCCCCATTCTTCCCCATATAGATGGTTCTGTGTGCCCCCCCACTGCCATACCAGGCATTCTGCGTCCCTCTGTCTTCTCCCCTAAACCAAGATCTGTGTGAGTGCTCCTACTTCCCTCTCCCGTTGCCTGTCTAGTCTCCTTCCCAACAGACATACTTCTAATTTCTCCTTTCTTTCTTTTCTATTTCAGGATGTCAGCATTTTAAATGTTCATGGGATGATCAGCAAAAATGAGATTGTGATGATGTTATGATGGATTGTGTTGATGGCTGCAAGCAACCAATTCCTTCATTTTTAGACAGTTGGAGAGATGGCTGGTAGCTCTGCAAACCAGAAAAGAGGAGATCCATGTGTTTTCCCTTTCCCCATTTTGTTTTTCTGATTTTCCTCAAAATCAGTAGGGTTCCGGCCACTAATGACTGATGAACGTTCTCTGACTGTTTAGAATTGTTCAGATGTGGCATTCAAAAGTTAATGAATTATGGACAATAAAGAAATGCCCTTGAACTGGGTGAGAGGCCTCAGTTTGCTTAGTTGGTAATGTGAAGGGGCCAACAATTGTTGAGAAAGAAGGTGGAAAATGTAAAAGCAGATTAGGGGAATAAAAATGATTGATGTGTGAATCTTCCTTAAATCTCATTGAAATTCTATGTTCATATTCAGTTTAGAAATAAATATTCCAGGAAGTGGTGGTGGTAAGGTTATTCTTTGCTAAATGTGAACAAGTTTCTGGCCACTGGGTGGTTCTGTTGCTCTGTTGTTCAGCCTAGATGTTTAGACAAAAAACTGTTAATCTATGAAAGATGTTGGGTTCAAGGAGGTTCATCCACTATTGCTTACAAGCATGTAAATCTGTAATCAGTGATGAATGCCATGTAAGGTTACAGTGTTCTTAATTGATATGCTAAACTATTGGATGTACAAGACCTTCAATCTGCTATACTAAATTAACATGATGAACACTTTTCCTTAGGGATGTAGGAGTTTAACCAGTTAACCCAAAACCTGATGCTTATCAGTTTCTGTTAATGGTTAAACTCTCTGGGGTCCCAGTTGCCACCTCCCATGCCTTGGGCTCTGCTGTCAGCAAGCATCCCAGCACATACGGGCTCCTGGCTACCAGCCTTGCCCCTGGGGCTCTGTCACGGGCAGTCATCCCAGCATGTGTATGGTCTGCCAGTCCTGCACATCAGGCTCTGCTGCCAGAAAGTATCCTGGGGTGTGCAGGGTCCCACCTGCTGACCCTGAGGATGCTGCTGGTGTCAGAACCTAAGGAGCGGGGCTGGAAGCTGGGATCCTCCAGCACCCTTTCCTCCCTATACCAAGGTCCCTGGGTAAATGTTTAACTGTGTAACAATAGAATCTTGATCAGTTGTTTTTACATATTTTTTACATTCCTTCTTTACGTATACATTAGTTTCTACTAATGTGGCAGAACAGTTTAGTCAGATAATGGTGGTAGTAGTAAGACAGATCAGGTCTATGTTAGCATGGGGAGTATGTGTGGCATTTATACTTTTGGAGGTCCACAATTTAAGGTATTTTATTTTCTGAAATGTTGCTGTGAAATACTCAGTCTACCTCTGATCATCTTTATAAAACAAACTGGTTGATGCAAGTTATATTGGTTTAAAGTTGCCACAATATACTGCTTGTGCATGTGTATATTCGGCTCCTTGTGCCAGTGCTGCACATGCTCACCAGAGATTCCTTGGGTAGGTATCCCACTGTGCAACCTTGCCACCATCCAGTGTATTGTCTTTTGTGAAATTTTGGCAATGCTTTGTGAAGCAGAAATGGTCTCACAGGATCAATTTCCCAGCATGAAATGACCTCCAGCACGTCATCTGTATTCCATAATTTTCACACCTTTTTCAAAATCTTACAAATCCGTGCAGCCTGATAGAAGTATGGATACTGTAGATCTCTGCACTGTTCTTATAAACATTGAAAGCCCAGGACACAGGATTCCCTAGTATTTGGAGAGATGAACTGACCCACTCAGGAACACGATTTCTTGGAGAACAGACTGTAGTGATACATACTAAGAAATAATTTAAGGTTGTTGTCGATGGCGTTCAAGGAACAATGGCAGATGATGAAAGACTACTTTGGGGCCCAAGAAGTGAGTCCTGACGGGTGTGGGCGTGGAATGATGAGCAGTGGTTGCAGGGACACCAAAATGACAGTTGCACTGCCAGCAGAGAAGGAAGTTCCAAGAGCTCTTGGAACTTGCAAAGCTGGATTGCTACCAGTTAGCGGGAAGTAATTTTAGAGTTAGGAAATCTGTTGTGTGGGCTCCTGTCACGAAAATATTTAGGGCCCTTGATTGTCTCCTGCTATGCAGGACTGTGATGCCAGGCAAAGTATAGTAGATAGGATATGGACTTAAAAGCAATGTGGTTCCTGAAATGCTATGATGCAATAACTGCACACGTCTGTTTTGGCACACCACCACCTTGCAATGGAGTACATCAACACAAAGGTCTATTCTGTGGTTATGCACGTGTTGGTGGATCACTGAAGACATTTCATTGACATCAGTGTTGGCTGGTCAGGGAAGGTACATGCTGTTCACTTCTTTAAAAATGCAGTACTGATCAGAAGTTATAAATATGGTGTTCCTTTCTCATCTGGAGGAGTACCATTTATGATGTTGAAATGCCAATACAGTAAACCCTTGATTTAACAGGCCCTGATTTAATGGACTTCAGAAATAATGGATGCTGTCCGCCAGCCCGTCCTATCTCCTAAATAAATGCTCTCTCTCTGCCTTTCAACGTATGGTTAGCATTCCTGACTGGACAGACTCAATACCCTTCCCATCTATCAGCAGCACAGGTTGCGTCTGAACAGGCAGATGCAAGGTCTACAGCAGAACGCAACACAGAGCTATATAGTTCAGAGAGGTTTTAGAAGGTCACTTTAACAATGAGCCACATTAATGCATTGTAGGGTACTGTCATCTGCCTGGCCCTGGTGTTTTGGGGCTAGTAAGATTTGTGTGCTGTTTGGTGTACCTTGATGAATATAACACTGTCAGTTACAGTGAGGATGCTCTTAGAACTGCTACTTGATCTACAGCATATGTTGTGAAACAAAGATTATTTTCCAAAGAAGAGAATTTTATTTAGTAACAAAAAACAGTGCAAAGAAAAAATTGTGCACTTCAAAAACAAGTACATTAAAAACTTAATAAATGAATGGAACAGAACTTAACAAGATGACAGATCCTTCATGTGCTCATTACCTATACATGCAGCAACTGTGGCTCTCACAGTTCAGTGTACATGAAACTGTGGGTGTCCTTAATGTCTCTGAGGCTAGAGGAAAAGGGGTAGTGATATGGCCCCTGATTCCACATGGAATGTTGAGGGATGGTACAGGGAGGTGATATAATGGAGTTCTCCATTGACTGCAAAGAAAGGCAAGCCCATGACGGTTGAGTCTGTAGGTCCACAAGAGTTTGCAACAGCTGTATTTGCTGCCAGTGAAGCCTCTTTTAGTTCCTGCTCCATCTCACATTCCTCTTCCTGCTGAAATTCCAGGGCCTTTTTGCTGCCCACTCTTTTAATCTCCAGGTTGTCTGCAATATTCACCATCCAGAAAGAGCTGCTAGGTGTACTCACCAAACTGGACAACTAGGAAAGGCATTTTAAAATTGGTGGGCTTTAAAGGCTAGTCTGGCCTTCTGGTCCCTCAGCCTCTGAGTGGTAAACTTGAGAATTGCGACCAGAGTCCAGATGCTGTAGGAGAGCTCCTAGAGGATTGTTAGGGTTGACATAAGTAATGCAGTGTGTACACTTGTGCTGCATCTACCTCAGTACATCAACTGGCTCAGCCCTGCTTGAGGAAGGTGGGGGGCACATATATTGGTAACAATTTAAGTGCAGCTACATGCATATTGAAGTCAACACAATGTTGTTTATGTCATCCTCAGAAGTATAGATGAAGCCTCATTGTTAAGGGAGACTGCCACTATCTTAACACTTCAGTATTAACAACTGTGCATGGCAATAGCTACAGTGAAAGCAGATCCCTTCTTCAATAGCGACAATTACTTAGGAAATGTTGCTGGATGGAAGAAATGTGATGTTCATGCTCAGAGGATCGCTCTTTGTAGCTGGAAAGATGTAGTGCACACTGCAGTAGCACTTGTGTATTCATACTTTTGGCATGGATATAACCATCTAACTTATGCAGTGCTGTATACAATGAATAGCAAAAGGCTTTATAGCTCTCTGGGACTTTCAGATTGGCATATTTCACTTCTGTATGGTGAGTAGTATTTGACTGCATTTTTGGAAGATACCTGCATAATTATGTACATTTTCTAATGTTTATCTTGCTGGGATAGTACTGGATTTCACCCATGCCCAGTGTTAAATGTATTTATACCATGAGTTGTTATCATGCCTTTCTACCATTTTCCCCAACTTGCAAGTCCACTAATTTTCTCTGTTCTTGACTAGGGCCATTATGAATTGCAGCTGAAAAAGAAAGGGGCTGATTTTCAAATGTACTTATACAAGTGTAAACCAGGTGTATTGCCATTAAGTCACTGGAGTTACCACCATGGAAAAATAGTGTGCAGTCAGAATCAGGTCCTAAAAGAAGTCACTGCATTAGAATCACAATTGTCAAAAGTGCCATGATGGCCTCCATGTTTGTATGTCAGAGTCAACAGGTCTGATTTCCTCCACTCAATTGTGAGGTTGTGCCAATCATACTGATAACCTGTTCCAATTTGGAGTAAATCAGTCTCCTGAAATGTCTTCCCTATTACACAAATGGAAAGTCCAATTCTGGTAGGGTGCTTGAATCCCTCCAAGAGACAGCATGTTAACACTATCAATGTACAGTCAGCGGATTCAGAAATGTTCTCATTTAGAGGGTGAAAAACCTATTGTGCTGGTTCTCAAATCTAACTGGACCATCTGAACCAAAGGCATTCATGATTGAACTGCTTACTGTAACTAGAGCTATTGCTTGATCATGAAACACTTGGATATGGATGGTGAACATTAATTGTCTTCTCCCTTTTTCTCTTAAAACTTTTCTTTTTAGTTTAGAATATATGTTACCTGTGGAAGCTAAATAAACCATAGCACCAGAGAACAAAGAGAGCTAATAAATCCAGGTTAGGCAAGGGACCATTCCTGTTATTTGATTCTTATCAATCTTACTGTGCTCTCTGAAAATGAAAGTTGGATGAAGGCATTGGGAGGTTTAAAGGCCAAATCTTTGACCTAGATAGAGTCCATTTTCACATGTTGGAGATCTGGCCACCCATTACCTATCTATAAACTAAACCTGAACAGTTCTGATCTTGCACCATCTGTTCCAGATTTTTATACTACTGTATATAATGAATAAACTGGTTATTTCTGCACATGCTTTTATCTGATGGCTACTGGTTATTTAAAATCTCAATGTTTTCCTTCTGAAAGGGTCCCACAATTAAAATGTGTACCAATGGTTACAGACAAAATATTATACAAGAAAGAATGTTTTTTAGAAGTCCTGGGCTACTGTCTTTGACAGGACAGCTGAAGAAAGGATTTATGCTGAAAGTCTCACTAGAGGGCATTGTAATTTTACAGGCCCTGTGTCCTGAGATAATGCAGTTTGAGATCTATGATTCAAGACTTAGAATTTCATTTATTAGTTTTTTTATGTCAAGTCCAATAAGCTGGACTATATATCCTTAAAAGAATATACATACATATATATATATATATAGGCTATATATCTTTAAAAGAAAGCCAACATGTTTCAAGTGGTGCAGCTGGTCCAATTAAAATTATCCTTACTGCTAAAGCAGCATGCCACATTTCCAGAATGAATTTGTCAAGTAGAGCAGAAGGGAATAAAGCAAGACAAGTGGGAAGGCAAAGAGATAGAAAAGGACAGAGAGGGCTGATGGAAACAAGAAAAAAGAGTAACTGAAAACTAAAAGGCGGTTAGAAAAAAATAAAAGCACAGTAAGATGAGGCAATGTGATAGATGGTCTGATTTTCCATGGTTTTGCACTCCATTTCCCTTCTTGCTTGCTTACTTCTTTGTGGTTCCTTTTTTTTAAAAAAAGACCATTTTCTTCATTTTCCTGGAAGGGGTAAGAGATGGGGGCACAGGGGACATACACTTATTTGCCTTTTTTCCAGACAGAAGCAGCTTCTTCTTACACAGTTATAGCCTGAACCTGAGCAGCACTGAGCCACAGTTCTCTCATGCAAGTGGTAGCTGAGGGTGCTTGGCATCACACAGCATCAAGCCCTTTATGTTGTCTCCTTTTTTTTTTTAAACTTTTCTCATTTTTGTTTTCTTTAGTCATACATTTTCTTTCTCCTCCTGTGAGTTGTCTTTTGTGATCCTACGAAGTTTATCCTGTTCATCTAGATGGAACATAAAGAAAGGTGGTTGATGCATCTTTCAGGTCTGGAACATCCTCGACTGGCAAAATTGAAGGATCTGTCAGATGGCAGCTTCAGCTGAGTTTGTGACTTGAGCCTAAGGGCATGTCTACACTTACAGGGTTGAAGGGTCGATCTCCTGGAGTTCAATTTTGCGCATCTGGTAAAGATGCATGAAATCAGTTCCTCTGGGGTCCACAGTCAACCCCCTGTACTCCTGCTCTCCCAAGAAGAAAGGAAGTCAACAGGAGAAACAATCCCATCAGCCTTCCTCACTGAGGACAGAACTTAGCTAATGCAGATACGTCGATTCTAGCTATGCAATTACTGTAGCTAGAACTGCGTATCTGCAGTTGACTGTAAGGTCTAGTGTAGACCAAGCTTAAAAATGGCATATGGGTGGATGCGGCTTGTAAGCAAAACACTCATTGTGCTAAGTCAGGTTATTTGTGTTGTTACTTTCCTGTTTTTTTATTATCTAATTAAAGTCACTGTAATATAGAGGTTTAAAAGAAATCCAAACAATTTAAAGTTCAGGTTACAGCACTTTCTCATAGTGAGCAGACTATATCATGTTGATATTTTCAGTTGCTTCTACTCAACACTACAAACTTCTGTTTGGCCATAGCGAAGCAGCAGCAGCAGCACATCTAAGCTCTTTTACACTACAGCAATCTGTTAACAGAACTCTTTGTTGGAAGAGATCTTCTGACCAAAGGTCTGTCAACAGCTCATAGCCACACAGCAAAGTGGATTGCTCTGTCGATCCAATCTGTTGACAGGAAGCAGCCTGACTGCCAAGCCGCTCTCCAGACAGAACAACACCATAACCCTGTCAGACAGGGTCACATGGCTGGCAATCCCTTCTGGGAGCCCCAGCCAGGAATGTCCTTAAAGGGATCCCCCACACCCACATTCCCTGCCCATGCTGAGGCTTGCCAACCTCATTGAGAGACAGCATAGCTACTGCAAGGCTTGGACACTTTCCGTGAGAGTGTGTGTGCTTTCCAGATAGCCATGGTGCCAGAGCAGCCCCAGGGGGGCTTGCATGGGCTGCAGGCACACAAGTGCTGCAGCTTCTGCTGCACCTTATCCTGGCCACCCCCCTATTCCTTTGGGGGGGGTGATCCCAGCATTGGCTCAAGGAGCATGCTGTGGCAGCCACACGGTCCCACCTGCACTCAACCCCTTGGGTGCTCAGGCAGGTATGGAGGTACACCACCAATTCCAACTGGTAGGACTGGCTTGTGATGGGGCAGTGGGTGACCAGTATCATCTTCAGAATTTCAGACTGAGAAAGAACACCTTCCTGGACCTGTGCGCCTGGCTTGCCCCTGCCTTCTGGAGCCAAGACACCTGGATGTTGCCGGCCATCCCCCCAGAGAAGCTGGTCACCATCACCCTCTGCAACGGGGTCATCCCTGACAGCTACCACTCCATTAGGAACCAGTGTGGGCAAGTCCACCATCGGGGCCATCCTCATGCAGGTAAGGCACTGTCAGGCTGCAAGCCCTGCATTGAGGGACGGAGTGCAGGGGGTGGAGAGAAGCTATGTCCCTAGGGGAACCAAGGTTGGGGGAGAAGAGGGATGGGAAGACATGGGGGACCCACCCTGGGGCCCAGGGGCTCCCTCCCACAGTCCCTAATGTGTGTATTTGGTCCTCTCCCCTGGCAGGTCATGACAGATATCAACATGCTCCTGCTGTGGAGGGCTATCTGCCTCACAGTCCTGGACATGGTCGTGACCAGCTTCACCACCCTGGGATTCCTCAAATGCTTCAGGGTGATCAATGGGACCCACATCCCCATTTGTGACCTGAACCACAGTGCAGCCAGATTCATCAACCACAAGGGGTATCACTCTATCATGCTGCTGGCCCTGGTCAACTACTAGTGACAGTTCCTCAATGTGTACATCAAGTGGTCGGGCTGTGCACACAACACATGGGTGTTCCGCAACTCCAGCCTGTGCCAGAGGATGGAGATGAGCACCTACATCCCCCACCAGGAGCTGGCCATCGGGAACTTGAACATAGCATTGTACATTGTGGGGGATGCTGCCTACCCCCTCACGTCCTGGCTCAGGAGGCCACACACCAGGCACCTGGACTTCATCCAGGGACTCTAAAACCCAACTCAACCGAGCATGGAACCAGATTGAGCATTTCTTCAGCTACCTCAAGGCACATTTTAGATTCTTCTTGACCTAAATGCATTTGGGGTGCCACAATGTCCCCTAAGGTGTGGCTGACTGTTGTGCCCTCCACAACATTGTGGAGGGGAGGGTGAGGTGTTCCTCCCAGAGTGTGGGGCAGACGCCGGACATAGCTACGAGCAGCTGGGCACAGCTACAGTACACCAGGCCCATCGGGACAGGCTGTGGAACTGGACGCCCCCTGAGGGAAAGCTTCTTCCATGGCCCCCCAAACCCTCCCCAAGGCACTCCCAGTGGGGGCCTCTGGCCCAAAATCCAATCCTGTCCTCACCATGACTCCTCGCTTCACCCCTCCCCAATAAAGAGGGATGCATGATTAAACAACTTGTTTACTTAAATGTGCAGAAAATAAACATTCAAAAATGATGTACGTTGTGGAAGATGTAACTATATACAGCAGGGGGAGGGGAGGGCTTGGGACAGGGGGTGTGGGGCAATGGGGCTGAGGAGGGGTTGGGCTCAGCAGGGGGAGCAGGGAGTGCCTCATGGGCAGGCATAGAAGGAAGGGCCTGGGGAGGCAGCTGTGGCCACCCCCTACCAGACAAGGTCCACCATGCTTTGGGGGATGTCCATCGGGAGCAGGGCAGTGGGAGGAACAGGGGAGGCAGGCATGTGTGGCTGGGCCAGCTGGTCCCACCAGAGACTGGTGACAGTGTCTAGGTGGGACATCAGTTGGTCCCAGGCCCACATGCGCTACTCCCAGTCTTCCTGCAGCCGCCACTCCAGGAAGCCAGTGAGCACCCAGAGGGTGGTGATATGGGCTCTCTGGAGGCTGTTCCCCCATTGACGGCCTCTCTGGCCATCGGCCTGCCCTCGCTGTGGTGGCGAGCTAGCTGGTGTGGGTGCCAGTCTTGGCTATCTGGCTCCAGTTCCAGGATGGGGTTGGCTGGCCCTGGCAGGCGGTAGGGGTGGGGCTGGCCTGGCCCTCAGTTGGTCCAGCTGCAAAGATGAGGAGAGACGGTGAGTCATTCCCCTAAAACAGCCCCAAAGGCCTGCCCCCCTGCTCAACAGCCACCACCCCCCCGGGCCGAGGGATGGGGATGTCCCAGGAACACTGGCATTTGTGCCCTGCACAGCAGGCCCATTGTGACTTGGTGCCTGGCCTGACCACTGCAGGCCCTGCCACTTGATGGGCTGGGGGCGGGGTATGTTCAGCAATAGAGAGGGGTCCCTGCCTGGGTGGCAAGTGCTCCAGGCATAAGACAAGCTCTCCCTAGGCCTCCCCCCGCCCCGCATGAGCATGCTGTCTGTGGGAGTGGGCACTGACTGACATGTGCAGGCATGCCTGCATGCTGGGAGCTGTGCTCCTCGGTGTATCTGGGGTCTGGCTGTCGCCTGTGTAGCTGACCTGCTTCCAAGCCATGGTAGGGGTTAGTGACCCCCTTCAAGCCCTGGGATATATGACGCATGGAATACTTACCAGAGGGTCTCTTGAAGAGGTCCAGGAAAGCCCTGGATATGGCTTGGCTGGAGGGGCCCGAGTCCAGGGTGATGACCAGTGGTCCCTCATTCACCTTGCACCCAGTGTCCGGCTCTGACTCTGGCTCTGGCTGGGTTCCAGGCTGGTCCTCCTCCTCCTGCTTCTGTGGCTCCAGCGGTGGGGAGGGGAGCCCCTTGGCTGGGCTAACAGCAGCTGTTGCAGGGGAGGAATCCTTTCCCCTCTGGAGGTTGTGGAGCTCATGGAAGTAGGGGCAGGATTCGGGTCCTGCCCCTCACCTCCTGACAGCATCCTGGGCCTGGGTGTATCCCTGCCTCAGCAACCTGACCTTCACCTGGACTGACTCCATTGTGTGGGTGGGTGGCCCCATGTTGCCTAGGTGGTGGCCAGCTGGCTGTAGGCAAGGGTGTTCCTCCTCTTGCCCAAGGGGTCCAAGAGAAGTGGCTCCTCAGCCCAGAGGTTGAGGAGGTCCTGCAGCTCAGGCCCAGCATTTTGTGCCCTGTTGTGGATCTTGGGACCCCTCAGGGTAGTCCATTGAGTGCCCAGTGGGGGTCTCATGCTCCCTGCTGGTCTGCAGTGGAGGATGGCCTTCTGGCAAGGTGTGGCTGTGAGGTTGTTTTCACAAGACTGTATGGCTCTGCAGTTTGCATGTGCTCAGCTTCCTGCCATGGAGTTTCTGGGGATCCCTGTGCCTTTAAGAATGGCCAGAGACAGGGAGCATAGAGATTTGATTGCTGTGGACAGAGCACCTCCCAGGGTTAGCTGGCCAGCACCATGGAGGACTCATCTGTTGAAAGAAGGTCCTTCCGGAGCGTTCACAGTTGATTTCTGTCGACAGAATCTGTTGAGAAAGGCATTCTGCCTTATGGGGGAAAGGCAGAAGGCTGTCAAAAAAAGTTCCACATTCTGTCAATTCATTGTCGACAGAATGCATTTTTAGAGTGGACGCTCTACCAGTTTTGTCAAGAAATCTTCCTAGTGTAGACATAGCTCTGGTGTGCTTTTCTGACCTCAAGAAGTTGACAGTACAAGTACTTCTTTGGTAATAGTAATAATTTTATAGTATTTTTTTATAGATTTTTCTAATCCTCCCACTCGTCTATCAAGGCTGTTGTAATGGCTCAGATATAAAACAGTTTTCCTCCAAACCTCACCTAAGGTAAATAATTTTAATGGAACTCTCTTGTTCTATGTATACCAAGATCTGAAAATGTTACTGAAGCACATTTGCGCCTTCTGGCACAAGCTATATAAAGCATAAACACCAAGCAAAGGAAGTAAAAAAGCAGCTGCACAGCATAGTAATATCCACATACTGATAGAATAAGCAATATTTTTCTTTTAGAAAATCTTTCAGGCAACCACTGTGCTTCTGGGCAGTGTTCTATTTCAGAATCAAGGAACAGCTCCTGAAAACTAAACCACCACCCTGAAAGAAGAGAAACTTTATGAACATAAAGTCACTACCATATGACACTACATTTTCTTATCAGAGTTTATTGTTGCACATCAGATATCATGCCACTATCAGAACAGTATTCAGTTTTATTAATTTTAAAAAAAGTTGAGAAAAATGTTTCCAGAAATTTTCATTCAATGTGAATGACAAGAATATTATATCTATAAACACTCAAATATCTGTTTAATTTCTTCCGGAGGAAGTTTCACATTTTTAAGCAAACAAAATGGGTATTCTGTACAAGCTAGCCTGCAAATCAGTTATACTCAGCCTTTTCTCAAATGTGGAGCTGGGAAAATACTGTAGCACTTCCATAAAATGTTTACTGAAACAATTACATGAATTTATGACACCTATATTTATGTCCCTTTATGTTCACCTTCTGCAAACAATCATGGATTCTATTTTACTACCACAGATATTTGTGGAAAGGACATTTCAAAGTCAAATGCATGACAATTTGCAGAAAACACGCTGACGTCCACACAGACAAGTATTTGTGTAGGAATTCCTTGCACTCTCATCTAACCAGGGAACAGAAATCATACTACTCACCTTATCTGATCAATTACAAATAATCAACTCAGCTTGACTATCTAATATTTGCAATGTTTCATAATCAGTCTTTAAACATACATTTAAATTGGTGGCATATTTATGAAAATGCATTTGAAGATGCTGCAGTCTGCTTGTGGATAAGTGATGAGCTTAAAAGACACTAAATTTGGCCAAATATAAATTGTTTTATGAATTAAATACTTAGCTTTTACTCACGTCTATCCCATTTTTTTGCAGACTGCAGCTATTGTTCAGAAAATCTGCAGTCTGCATGCCTTGCTAAAACTCCGTCTTCATAAGTAACCTGAATAAATGTCATTTTTACTTTTTTACATTTTTTTTACTGAAGATTGCAGAACATTTTATTAGAACATTTCTAAGGAAACACTTTAGATGGGCACATTTATTCTTTGCAGGGCTCATACAACAAATTTCAGCCCCAAATGTATCTGCAATTCAGAGCAGTAAATACCTTTTAACTCAAACTCAAAGAATGCTATCAATTTGTCTTTACTTTTCCATTGTTTTTAAGTGTCACAATAATATTTCTAATGCACCGGAAATTAATGGTGTTTGGAATTTACTGCAGATGCTGATGATAAAGAGCCTAATCCTGACCACTTTTCTCAGGCATTGCTAAAATAGGAGTTTTAAATTAAAAGGATTTCAAGATTAGGCCCTGTACAATGCACAATTCTATAGACAAAAGGCCAAATACTTTTGTTCAGAGTTATTTACTGAGAGAGAACTCCCACTGAAGTTTATGTGGACATCCTGTGCTCTATGCCCTGACACTCCTCATCTCCCCTGATAACATAGATGAAATGGAGCTTTATTACCAGCTACTTCCCAGGCCACAGCTGCCAAAGTGTCCCCAGTGAGAGAAGCATTGCTTCCCATGTCCCTTCAGGCAGCTATTGTCTACAGCTAGAATATATTATATCATGGCTACAGCTACTCTGCATTCCCTTTTCAGAGGAGGAATGCAAATGAGCACTGATTTACAAATCTTGCAGCTCATTTGCATAATCTCATGTGATTGCGTTTCTGGAAGAGGCTTTTCGAAAAACAAAACCAGCTGTGTAGATAGGGTTCCTTTGGAAAACAAAAAACCCTTTTTGACAGAACCCTTCTTCCTCATTTTTTTCCTGGAATAAGGGTTCTGTTGAAAACAGTTTTTTTTCCTTGAAGGAAAAAATGTCTACATGGCTGTTTTTGCTTTCAGAAAAGTCTCTTCCGGAAATGCGATCCTGAAAGAGTATGTAAATGAAGCACGAGATTTGTAAATCAGTGTTTCATTTGCATTTTCAACATCCCTCATTTGCATTCCTCCACCAAAAGGGGAATGTAGCATAAATGCGGCCGATATCTGTAAACTTTCTGGGACAAGGAGGAAGATGATGTGCATATCCTAGTTCACACCCAAGCCACATTCAAGCTGGGGCAGGCCATACATCCCCATGCTGGCTGCTTCTCACCTCTTGCCCTTCCAGACCTACATCACACAGAGTCCTCTGTGGTATCCTAAAGAGAAAAGGCTGCACTCTAAATGTGTTTGAGCCCCATACCTAGAGCACAGAGGGTCCCCTCCATGCACAGCAACCTCTGGCACATGATCTGGCCCCAAAATGCTGATGTAATTGCTGCTTTACAGACAACACAATAACTAGCACCAGAGCACAAAACACAAGCTCTGTGCAGTTCCTACAAAACAGTGGTGCTTTGTTTTTATGTTTTAGTGATGGTACATCAGTTGTATGCTCAGGATGAAGGGGATCTTGTTGATTTCAATAGGGTTACTACAGTCCGCTAAACCTTCACCTTAGCTCTTTCCCCCCCCAGGATTCACATCAACACCTTAATTGTTACAAATCCATACAGACATTTTCAGGTCCCACCAACTGTTTACACATGCGGAGAACTTTTCTTTGCAGTAATTCAGAATCCAGAGAGTATCTTTTACTAGATTAAAAAAAAATTAAGACCAGCCAAATTTTGGACCAAATTCACATGAAAGTAAGTGAGCAAATATTGGTTTCATTCTGTCTATAAATAATTATGATGTTCAACTTATAAAATGCCTACTCTACTAGAACCTTGTAGTTAATCATGCATTTTTTATGCAATAACGTGCAGAATAATGTGTATCTTTAAACACAGCAAATTTTTCTTTATAGGCCTATCAAAGCCAGATATTACAAAGTCCATAAGTAAAAAAAACTTACAAGTTAGAATTATAAGAATCTCAATATCTGTTTTCTGTTTAGTGACCAATAAAATGGTTTCTCTCCCATTACCATAAAAATTAAACTCTACAGTTTATGACAAACAGTGCCTAGAAGAGTTTTCCACCGTTTGGTGTATATTTTAATGGCCCATTTTAAAGCAAATATTAGGAAGGTAGTTCTAGAACCAAGCACCAAACTTGGAACAATAGTACACAGAGGCAGCAGAGGTAACCTGCCATGCCCATTTCTTGACTTTGGGCATGTATTCATTAGCCATCACACAATTTTAAAACAAAATGTCTTATTTCAATGGAGTAACATGAAGGCTAAATTTAGGTCATATTTTTAATGATCACTTTCCTAACTTTTTGAACCATTAATCATTAGGCCTTGGGGTCACCTGTTTAAGTAGATGAGCTGTTTAACAGAGAATAGTCACATTGGCTACGTCTACATGGGCAGCTTCTGTCAACAGAGAAGCCCTGGCAAAACTTTTGTTGACAGATAGTGTCCACATGCAAAAGCAGATTGAAAGAGAAATTTACTGTTGACAGAGAGCAGCCAGACTGCCCAGTCCTCTTGACAGAACGGTTGACTGGAAGCTCTGCAAACAGGGCTACCCAGGGAACTGGAAGCCCTCTCTGTTGACAGAAGTGGATACACAGGCACTCCGTCGACATGCAATACCTGATTGGGGAGAGGTATAATGCTCCTGGCTGAACAGCTGAGTTTTGTCGACAAACTCTTGACAGAGCTCTTTAACCGTCTGGACACTCAGCAAAGTTTTGTTGACAAAAGCCCATTTTGTCAACAGAAGCTGCCTGTGTAGATGCGGCCACTGTGTGAACTAAACACATACTTAAGTGTTTGCAGTACTGCAGTCTAATTCTGTATCATCAGTGTACACTGTATTAATTTTTATGTAACTTACTCATTTAATTACAAAACCTTTAAAATTATCTCCCTTGGGAAAGCAAGGGAGATAATTAATACATGCAACTTTCAGGTATTAAATTGAAGACATTGAGAAATACTACCTCTTTTCAGTTGGCATTGGAAGAGTTTGGGGAAAGACATCAAATATATCAAATTCAACATAAAAAAAACCCAGGACAAGATAAATTGTAAATTAAGGCAATCTTACTATAGGTCTTATTTCTGTTCTCACACCAGTTTTTCACTGATGTAAGTCTACTCATTTTATTGGCATTACCCCTGATTTACAATAGTGTGAGATCAGAATGTAGGCCCAGTAACTTGTAACTCACAGCAGATAGATGTGCAAGATCAACTCAGGTCATTTGTTCATTGCATTGCTATGGTTTGGTTCACAGTCATGTAATTTAACACTCAGATTATTACATGTGAATTTCTTTTTTGACTTTGTGCTTCTTACATCTAATCAGATTTCTTCTTGGTCACATCTTAATCTCTGTTCAGATAGTTTGTATTCTTTTTTGCTGCTTTTTCAGTGGACTGTGTATGGAGGTGCAGTACTTGAAAAAGCATAGGTTGTGAACATGAAAGGGATCCTCAGCAAACTACAGTTTCATCCTCTGAGAACAGGGCCATATTTCTTACAGCATTTCTTGCTACAGTGGTTTAGCCTGTGGAGTCAAGATTTGGCTCAGAATACATATTCTGTCCTGTTGTTTGCACCTAAGCAGCATACATTTGTACTCCTCAACTGTACTGATTTATTTTTAAGTTCAAAATTTGGTAAGGAGATTCCAAAAACAGGAGTACATTTGGTCATTGTATGCACTGTGTTTTCTTAGTTTTGTTTTATACAGGACACATGGTAATAATCACAAAGTATAACAAACCCTCGAGCAGGCAAACTATGGGCTACAAAACTTGCATGAGACACGACACTTCTAAATTCGAATATAAAAGTGTAAATATTTACTGTGAAATTGGACAGTTGTGCAGCTTTGCTTTTAAAGCATATACCAGCAGTTGCTATTGACTTCCACATGTGCACACAGTAGTTTACAACAATTCCACAGGCCCAGGAATGGCGAAGAGAGAGCTTGCAGGTCTCCAGAGTTCTAAGAGACACAACTATTTGCACAATCCACATGCCAGCATATGGAAGAATCTTTTTGTTAAGTCTCTTTTGAAGAGGTATGATTTACAACTGCCTTCTGGTAGCTGTTGAAGGCTTTAGGTAAGATAACTGAACTGTGGAAGAGAGATTTCCAGAGGCTTTCTTTCAATGCTATCTCACTTTCTGTAGTTCCTGTCTCAGCCATGATGGCAGGGGTTGTCCCAGTTTGTGCAGGAGTTTAGACAGGTCCACATTATGATCTCTGTAGTAGTTTGACAGAAAAGCCCTGCACTGATAAGATAAAAAGGAAACAGTTTTATTGAATAAAATATTGTACTGTTGATGCTATGGATTTTGAATTTTGCAGTTTGCTTCACCAATATCTGAACTATGCCATGCCTTCTCCTGTGCTGTATACTTTCTTCTATGATATGCATCATTGCACATGGCATCTATACTCTATTTAGCAGATGAGCTGCAGAGGATTGGTTTGGTAGCAATACAGTGAATTTCCAAAATGTTCATCAAAACTAAAGCAAACGATCAGAGTCTGATCTCAGATATGTCTGTATATATCCAGAGTAATTCTGGAGTGAGTAAGCTACTCTGAGATTACATCAGTGTAACAGAGCAGAATATAATAACCCCAGAGTATTTGAGGGCTTGTCATTCAGGTACTTGCATTTTTCAGAGATGTTTCAAATAGACAAACATCATACAAATAAATAAAATACCCTTCAACGGCTGATTCTCCTGGCACTAGACTTACACCAGCAAGAGAAAAAAATCAGGCCAACAGTGCAATCAGGCTGATGGTACAATTAGTACTGACTATACCTTGAACTCTGCACTGGGCAGGTCTACACTAGACTTGAAAGTTGATCCTAGATACGCAAGTCAAGCTATGCAATTGCATAGCTGGAAATGACTCTGCTTTTTTGTGCCAGTATGGAGTACCAGCATTTCAACAGCCCCATCTGTGGGACTGGGGTGGGGGTGGGGGCAGGGTGCCAGCTGAGTACCGGCTCCTCTTTTTTTCTTTTTTTAAAAGCACTGAATTATCTTATTTATGATCGACTTATCAGGCCACCCTCACTAAGGGATGCGAGAAACTCTCCCATTAATCTCCCTTATTCCTTGCGAAAATGAAGAGTACAGGGGTTGACTGTCAAGCCTGGATAGTTTGATTGTGTGTGTCCCCACTAGGTGCACAAAATCAAACCTCAGAAGATTGATGCTGACCAAGAGGATCTCCCAGCAAGTGTAGTAGAGACTAAGCTAAGTGAGAGTTCAGTTTAAGAGTGAAAACAGGCTCCAAATGCTTGCTGAAATGTCTTTTTTTCTCTGTGCAGTAGTGGGAACATAGACTTCAACTATAAAGTCTGTGAAAGGAACTCACCTTTGCAGTATGACTGCATGCACGTGGCTCTGTGCTCCTCCCCCTTGCTCCCAGGCACCACCTGCCACTACTCTTATTGGCCGGAATTTCTACTGGCCAATCAGAGCAGCAGTAGAATGCCTCAGGGCAGGTTGCTGCATTCCTCCCAGCTGGGAAAACAGCAGTGACTCGCAGTGGAGCCTGCAGCCACTTCCCTACACCCCTTTGGCCCCCAGCAGAGCATGTGATCTGGATCCAGACTGTGGCTTGCCTGATCCAGCCCCTGAAGCTTGGGGCTCTTGCTCCATCCTGCTGTGGGCCAAATGCTATGGAGGGCAACCCCGAGACTTGGGGTCCAGATATGGACTGGAAGTTGGGGGTTCCCCACCCCGGCTGTATTACCTCACAAGAACCATGATTTACCTCTAAATCCATAGGAGGGTATTTTCTGCCTTTGCTCTTTCCAAGACACTTCGTTTTTCCTTCTTCCAGGAGTTGACACCAGAAACCTTTATGTGAATCAAACCTGAAATGAACATTTTGTACACTTTCAATTCAGCAAACACGCCAAATATAGCCCAACTGTCTTTGAGATTCTTTAATCAGGTTAGCAACTTAATATTTTGGAGCCATCTTCCCCATGTTATGCAGGCAAAACATCCATTAGCACTAATGGAAATTATGCTTTTGTGTGGAGAAAGAATGTATGACAGGCTAGCTAACTAGGTAACGCAGAGGGGTTGCTGTGTTAGTCTATAACTTCCAAAACAGCAAGTACTCTGACCAAAGAAAATCATTAGTTTCTAAGGTGACACAGGACTGCTTGTTGTATCTAGATATCACAATGCACTTCCAAGGCTACGTCTACAGTAGGAAACAAAGTCAAATTTATTAAAGTTGACATTGTAACACTAGATTTTATAAAGTCAATGTTGAGAGAGTCTGCATCTGCCAACAGTCGACTCTGTGTGTCCCCACTAAATTACTGAGGTTCAACTGTTGCTGCAGTGCACTGTGGGCGCCTATCCCACAGTTCCTTCAGCCGCATTGCATTCTGGGTTTTTTTGCCAGTGCTTTATGGCATAAAAATGCCCTGTAAGTGGTTGAGGGTGTGATGTTATCCTCCCAGACTGCATTGCCCTTATTCTCTCCTGTCGTTGGAGCCAAATGGCCATTTTTCAGAAGTATCTTTCCCCAGTGAGAGAAATTGTTTGAGTCATGTGCATTACGGAAAGAGGCAGCTCTTTTTTTTAAATGGGAAATCATCTTTATGGAAAGAGGCAGCTTCTACATAACAGCTTTTTCAAGAGACTTCAACTGGACATTAAATACAAGTGAAGAGAGAGTGAGGCTGAAGGAGCCAAGTTTGAACTAGAGAGAGACAGAGAGTGACAAATTTGAGAGCCATCACCACACAGAAGTGAAGAAGAGCCATTTTTCACAAGTCTCCTTCCTTGGTGAAAATACACCAAAACAGGTGGGCTTCAGAAGCTGAAGCCCATGATACCCATATGGAACAAAAGGGTCTATGAAACCAGTGAAAGCTTCATATTATTTCCAAGAAAAGAAGGAAAAGTATGGAATCCCACAGGGCATTGGTGTTTAATGGTTAGCATTTTTCAAAAGAAGAAGGGAAGAAAAGACAGAGGGTGTTGGTTTCTAGTGGTTAGTATCTCTTCCCCTGGTGAAAATACACCAAACAGGATCCACGTGACTAGTGAAAAACTTCATATTATTCACAAGGAAAGAAGATACAATGAAAAATGGTAGTGTAGTGGTAGTGTATCCAAGTGGAGGAGCCAGGTTTGAAGGAGAGAGCAAGAGATCTGAGAGTCATCACCACACAGAAGTGAATAATGCTCTAGGGAGGCCATTGCACAGATGTCTCCAAGATGAGGTGAGGAGACTGTTAGAAGTATTAGCTCTAGACTCATTATGAATCCCCAAGACTAAATAGAAGAGAAGGAAAGAATCCCTGATGGTGTTGGTATCTAGTGGCTGCTGGAAGGAGTCATTATTCTGTCAGAAGTAGTAGTGGCTCAAGATGAGCAGGAAAAATTAAGGAAGCATTAGAAGATAGAAAAGTTGAACAAAGAGATTCCCTTGCCTCTCCTAGTATAGAGGCCCTGGCCCAAGCAACTGCCTGTGTGAGACGGAATGGAGAGAGAGAGCCCACAAGCTCCATTCAGTCACAGGATATCCGCCCATAAGCCACATAATTTGGTAAGGGAGAGCATTCCGTATGTCCCCCAGTTACATTCTGCTTCTGTCCCAGTGAGGGTAAGCCTTCTCAAGCAGTAAAGTGCCTTGCAGGAAAGGACACGGCACTGTCTGCAGGCATGGTCTGCACTGCTCAGACATCATGTGGTGTAGTGGCATGAGGGCTAGCCACGTGGTGGGGGGAAGGGGACTAGCCTACCAGGCGCATGGTACCTTGTGGGGGGATGGGGGAAGGGCAGCCACATAAAATGTGAAGCTGAGAAAACAAAATTTCTCCCAGGGAAGAAACCTATATCCTGCACAGGGAAGGACATGCCACTGTCTTGAAGCACATCTACACTGCCTAGCTGCCACATGGTGTGGTGTGGCAGGAGATAGCCATGTGGGGGGGACGGACCAGCCAAATGATGCCTTGGGCTAGGGGGCTGCCCCCTACAAATGTGAAGCACAAAAAACAAGTTGAGCAACCTGTTGAAGTGATTCAGTCACCTGGGTGCTCCCAGATCTCATTTGGTAGCAAAATTATTGTTCTTCTTTAAAAAAACAAGCTCCATTCCTTCCTATGAAAAACTCCCCGAAGCCACACGTACACCATATGTCCCCCAGTCACACCCTACTGCTGTCCCAATGATTCTTGAGCCAGACTGGCTGTATGGCAACAGTATGTTCACCCCACAGTCACATTCTGCTGTTCCCAATGAGTCTTGAGCCTGGCTGGATGACTGGCTGGATGACACCAGTAGGGTGCTCCCAGAACTGCCCAAAGGAGGAGAAATACATTTGGTAGCAAGGTTGTTTTTTTTAAAGTCACTGTTCTTTAAAAAGGGACAGAATGAAGCACAGTCCCAGTGACCACTTCAAAATGTAAGGGGAGGGCAGCCCAATAAAACATGAAGCAGAGGAAACAAGTTGAACAACCTGTTGAAATGGTTCAGTCAGCTGGGTGCTCTCAGAACACATGAAACAAGGTTCTCAGCCTCGCTGGCTAAATCCTGTGCAAGGAAGAAGCCCTCACCCCATGCAGGACAGGGCATGCCACAGTCTGCAGGCGTGGTCCATAGAGCCTGGCAGCCATGTGGGTGTAGGGGGGAGCTTGATTTTCACCTGCACTGCTGTGCCTCCCGGGTGTTTACTCAGCACAGATTCATCCACACAGAAACAAGATCCTGGCTCCCCTGATGACTCCATGCTTGGGCTCTTTTGTGACTCTAAGAAATCATGGCTAGGTGCAATTATTACGCTGTCCAGAAAGAAAATGATTTCAAATGCTGGGCTTCTTGTTCCTTACCTCCTGCACACCTGGAGAGCAGTGTAGGTGAAAGCGGCCACATTTGGGACATTGTGGATTACCTCTGGAGGCCGATAAAATCAAGTTAAAGTAACACTGTTTCCACACTAACATTAATTCGACCTCATAAATTAGAACTTGGTGTTACACTGCATTGCAGGAGCAGGGCAAGAAAGTTGACCTCAGCACCTCTTAAAATGGATGTAATGGTATTTGCAGTGAAGACAGTCACATTGTAAAATCAAGTTAAGTGCCTTAATATCAACTTTATTCTGTAGTGTAAACATAGCCTAGGACACACATAAATGAGCACAGATCCCTTTGAATCTAGGTACACACAGACCCTATTAGATTTTATTAGTAGTTAATGTTTATATTGCAGAACCACACGAAGTGGCTCTACAGGATTGGTGCCACATTTCATTGGGATCTCTACAAACCACATAAGGCACAATATTTGTCCTGAAGAGTTCACAATCTAAATAGAAAGACACATTGTCAGAAAAAGGGAACCAACATAGAGGCTAAAGGCCAACTTCTGCACCCATTACTCATCTTCAGTAGTACCCAAATAAAGGGGACATTTGTAACTGCATCTGTGGAACAGCATTTGTACAAGTATGCATAGTACAGTATGTTCAAGTATCCATAGTACAGTATGCGAACACAGAGTTAACTGAGACAACTCATCTACAGGAACTTCCTCTGAACAGAGTGACAATATGAATTTACAATAGAGTGATATTATAAATTAACAGTAATATAATTAATGACAAGTCATAGGCTAAAAGTGATACCACACGAATGTCACAGTTCATAAAAGACTGAAGTGCCCAAAATATTTAATTGCTTGATAGATACAGCAATATTGCCAACCAGCTTCTTTTAAGGATCAATTCATCAACCTCAAATGACGACTAGAAAATATCAGCTAGTTTGATCTAAAGGGTGGAGGAGGAGACTGACAACTGTACTCCTCCATTCCTCTTGCTTTGTCTCTGATGGCACCATTTGGCAAGGCTTGTATTAATGCAGATCTTTATACAAGGTCTATCACTATACTAACGGAGTCTACAATTATTAGTCCACCATTAACTTCTCAGTACTTCTATTTAACCCTCTGTTACACACATCACAGGGCAAAACTCAAGAAAGGGGTGTACAATGCTTTGAGTTCATTGGACAAAGAACCTGTATGTTTATGCCACATTATACTACAGTACACTCTAGTTATGTGGGGGTTGCGTTCTTGCAACCCATGTGTACCTCTAATTTCTGCGCAAGTCGAGGGGAGACAGAAACCAAGCTGCTACCTGGTTCCTGGCTCCTGTTAGCTTGCAGGAGCCAGGAAACTGACCATCCACGAGCTATTCAGTCTCCTGTGTCCCGCAAGCCATGGGGAGCTGGGAACCAGGCAGCAGCCTGGCTCCCAGCTCCCCTCCACTTCCAGAGCTGGGAAACTGACCAGGGCAGCAGTCTTGATCAGTTTCCCGGATCCAGCCAGTGGAGGAGAACTGGGAACCAGGGACAGCTTGACACCCCACTTCCCTCCACTCTTTGAAGCCAGGAAACTAACCAGGGCTGCTGCCCTTCTCAGTTTCCTGGCTCTGCAAGCAGAGGGGAGCTGGGAGTAAGGCTATCGCCTGGTTCCCAGCTCCCTGCCACTCAGGAGAATGGGAAGCTGCTCCTGTCAGGGATGTCAGCCTGACTCACGGTTTCCTGTTCCTGTCAGGGGTGGCAGTCCCATTCACCCAAAACACAAGCAACTTGGTTGCGCATATCTCGAGGGTTTACTGTACTGCAATTTTGTAGATACAAGTAGAAAGGGGAATTTTCTACCATATAAATAAATTACCAATGATACAGAGGGCTAAATTCATTACTGGTATAACTAAACTGATTTTAACACAGCTATACCAGGATGAATTGGTGCCAAAATAATGGAAAAAGCTACCTGAATCTCAGTCATGCTAAATGAACATTATTTGTGTTCAGGGATCGAAATGAAGGAAAAGCCTGCTGCAGAATTAGATTCAGAATAATAATTCACAGCATCCAGGTCAGGGCCTTTGGTATACAAAGAGCTGGAGCTTTCAACAGAGGAACTTCCAGGGATGAATTGGGTCCATTATGTCTTTACAATATACTTAACTTTATCTCATGAAAGATAAAATCTGTTTTGCTATATATGCCACAAAAAGGAACAGAGTACAACTGTCTGAAAGCATTAAATAGAGATATATCTAAGAGAGAAAATAATTCTTTTCTGAGAGCTTCTGATAAAAACAATGAGCTCACATTCAAAAGAGCAGCTTAAGGTTATCAATCTTATTTTAAGGGCAAGTGAATCTAAATGTCTGAATCCAAAGGATTTGTATACATGGGTGTTTATTATACAGAGTGGATTTTACATCCTGACGCTGATATTGAGTCTCCTGCAATTCATGCTGAATATAAAGGAAAATCAGCCTTCTGTCCATTCTGTTTATGACAGTGATCTTTTGCTGCAATGGAAAGGCCTCTCTTCCTTTTATCCTTCCAAAATGCAATCTCAATTTTTCCACAAACCAGTACTTGTTTTACCTGTCTGGTGTCCAGTTCGGTAATAGTCAAACACCACATTTAATGCCTGGCTCAAAGCATAATTCACAGAAAATGTAATCCTTCTAAGTTGCATTCTTTTCACATGTTGTTAGTGATTACTTGGACAGCTGCTTGAAACCGTGCAAAAAAGAAAAATGTGCTTTTCATATCTAATCAGCACATAAGCAAGTCTAGATTTCTGCATGGAAATTAAAGAGGGAACAGATGCCGAAAAATGGATATAACTGTAAACTCTTTCATATATGGGAGCCCCGGAACCAGGAGGTTGGTGGATATTCAAATATTTTGAATAATAGAGAGATATACGTAGCTATGCATAACACTAAGAAAAACAAAGAGTAAGCCGTGCTAGTCTATACACTATCAAAACAAAAAGCAGTCAAGTAGCACTTTAAAGACTAGCAAAATGGTTTATTAGGTGAGCTTTCGTGGGACAGACCCACTTCTTCAGACCATAGCCAGACCAGAACAGACTCAATATTTAAGACACAGAGAACCAAAAACAGTAAGAAAGGAGGACAAATCAGAAAAGGATAATCAAGGTGAGCAAATCAGAGAGTGGAGGGGTGGGGGGGAGGTCAAGAATTAGATTGAGCCAAGTATGCAGACGAGCTCCTATAGTAACTCAGAAAGTTCTCATTAAATCGTGATGGGAACTTTCTGAGTCACTATAGGGGCTCGTCTGCATACTTGGCTCAATCTAATTCTTGACCTCCCCCCCACCCCTCCACTCTCTGATTTGCTCACCTTGATTATCCTTTTCTGATTTGTCCTCCTTTCTTACTGTTTTTGGTTCTCTGTGTCTTAAATATTGAGTCTGTTCTGGTCTGGCTATGGTCTGAAGAAGTGGGTCTGTCCCACGAAAGCTCACCTAATAAACCATTTTGCTAGTCTTTAAAGTGCTACTTGACTGCTTTTGGTTTTGACTAAGAAAAACAATATTAGATATTGAGAAAAAACAAAAATGTATGCAGAGTACTTTATTTACCAACAACAGTAGAATTGTATACTGTCAGCTTATACTGTATTTGCTGTATTTATCTGTATTTACTTTCACTATCTTGTACTTATGGAAAATGTAACTAAAATTTATTTATGGTTAAAATGCCGGTGTTTTGAGAGTTCTGGATAATAGAATGCCAGATATGAAAGCATTTACTGCATTGCCCATACTGACACCAGTAACAAGACTTGCATTTAAAATTTGTCAGAGGAGTATTAGTAGCTATTAATTTGTGTAAATTCTGCTTACAGAACCAACACCATTTTGTAACAGCCAACAAAGGTCTCATCAACCTGACCTTTCACCATGCCAAAGATTTGTCCGAGGGGTGCTGAGCACACATGTGCACATGCAAGCAGTGGATGTGGAGGTACAAAAGTTCCATGAATAGCAGCAAATTACAATTTAGGGAGACTATTGTTACCCATTCTGTTCAGACTTTTTGTGCAAAGTTACAGTTGCACGTGTACTTTCTTTTAAACCTGTCAGTGGCTTATTTTTTATGAAATGAATTATGAATCAACTCACGTTAGAGCTTCGGAGTAATTATAATGAGGCGAGACTCCCAGAAACTTCTGCACTTCATCCATTACAGTAGCCGGGTCAGTTCTCAGCTGTTGTCCATCAATAATTAGCAACTGCAAAAATAAAATAATATTCTATTTAAAATTCATTATATTTCAAGCTTCAAACCAAAGCTTTCACCTATGTCAGGCTTGTTCATTAAAAGGAAGAGAGGTACCCGAGGGAATGGTAACAGGTCCAGTCTTATTTATCATCATTAATAATCTGGGAGAAGGGTAAATGCCATACTAATTAATTCTGAAATAAAACTATATTCAAAGTTGTTGTGAGCACCACTGAGGACAGAAAAATAATGCTGAAGGACCTAGCAAGATTAGAAATATTGGCAGGAAATTAAATGAGATTCATCCTGGCAAAATGTAAGCTAATATATCTGGAAAAAAAAAGCTACAAAACAGCTATGTCCCCCACACACAAACAATGCACAGAAGATATTCTGAGACATATGGATGCTCTTTTTTTATCGGTTATTGTTGTTACTAAAGAAGCACTCACAGAGCTCCTTGATCCCACATCATACCCTACTTGTTTCTTGTGTCTGAGGATAAAACAGTTTGAGTTGGTGGTTGAACATATGTGGTGATTGGCAGTGAGGGATGGTATTGGTGTTGCAGTCCCCGACATGACCGTCAAACTTGCTGTCTTGGGGCTTGCCCCGATGATGTATGCCCTTGTTGGGGACGTCGCCTGGATGCCCTACGCTGTTGTTGGTGGCGTCCCTGATCGTAACTCCACTGATATTGCGAGCACTGGGGTTGGTAGGCGTAATGCCTTTGTTGAGGGTAAAATTTCTTTCTCCTGTAAAGAGGGGTGTACATCCCCAGTGTTCTGCGTGTGGTCCTCGAATCCTTACTGGAATGTAGGACTGAATCAGTGGAGTCAGCGAATAGTTTTTTCTTATCAGATGGGAGATCTATGATTTTTGTTTGTCGATCTTTGGGGATGCCAGATGTCTGGAGCCATGACTCTCTACGCATTACCACTGCTGTGGCTGCGGAGCGTGCCGCTGTATCCACTACGTCCAGGGCGATTTGGACGCCTGTTCGTGAAGCTGCATAGCCCTCCTGGACTATTGCCTTCAAGACTGGTTTCTTATCATCCGGGAGGAAGTCCATAAGAGAGGTAAGTCTAGTGTAGTTGTCGAAGTTATGATTTGACAAGTGGGCAGCGTAATTAGCAATTCGCAGTAATAACGTGGAGGAGGAGTAAACCTTCCTCCCAAATAAGTCCAGGTTTTTTGCATCCTTGTCAGACCCCACAGACTTGTATTGTGGTGCGTTTGATCTGTGCTGCGAAGATTCGACTACTAGGGAATTTGGTTGGGGGTGGTTAAACAGAAATTCCATACCCTTGGATAGTACAAAGTACTTCTTGTCTGCCCTTTTGTTCATAGGTGGAATGGAGGCAGGGGTCTGCCATATATTTGTGGCAGCTTCCATAATGGCTTCATCTAGCAGGATAGCTATCTTAGATGATGCGGGGGGGTCTTAGGTTTTTGAGGAGTTTGTGATGTTTCTCCTGCACTTCTGCAATTTGTTTGTCCTGAGTGTGTGCCACCCTCTTGAAAAGCTCTTGGAATTGTTTGCGGTCATCTGGGGGAGAAATATCCCCAGGGACAACCGCCTCATCTGGGGAGGATGAGGAAGCGTCACTGTGATAAACCTCCTCTGGTTCCTCGGACACTTTGTGTGTCCGTTCCCTTGAGGGTTCTAGGGGGAGGTCCAACGACTCTGGACCTGTCCCTGCTGGAGAGGCCTGTGTTCTTTTCGAAGGGAGAGGAAGGATATAGGCATGCACTGAAGGTTGAGGCGGGGATTCGCCCCTCGATCTTGAGCCCTGGTGCCGATAATGTTTGCTGTGATATGAGTGGCCGTAACAGCAGGGGCAGGGTCCCGGTGATGGAGATCTAGACCATGACCGATGTCTGTATGTATTGCGCCGAGAGGAGTGTAATTGCCTTGATGATGTTGAAAACGGTGGGGATGCTCTATAGAAGCGCTCATGTGGTTCCATCATTGGAGCCGGAGTGAATTCCGTCTGCAGCCGTTGGTGGTTGAGAGGAACTGGCATGGACCGCATCACACATGTCACTGAAAGCGCGCGAAGGACCAACGCGCATCGGCGCATGTGCGACCTGATGAGATGCAGCTGGAAATCTCCGATCTGCGGCGCTGGGGCAAGCCCAACACTGAATGTGGAGCACCCACAGGGACCACTCAGAGAAGAACTATCCCTGCTGTGCTCTACGTGCAGGTAGCTGGAGGGCTGGGGGAGCTGCACAGCTTCAGTGAAGAGGAGATGATGAAGGAGGAGCAGCGGAGGGTGACAGCGCATGAAGTTCCTGTGGTAAGTGAATCCTGGGCTGGTGGTGGTGGTTTGGGGCTGTGAGGGGTTAGGCATGGGGTCAGCAGAGGGCAGTTTGGGCTTGCAGGGAGGTTTAAACCTGGGGGCATCTTGGGGCTATGGGAGGGGGTGAATGAGCCTGGGGGTGGTTTGGGGCTGCAGGGAGGGGGAATGTTAAGCCTGGGGGTGGGGGAGCAGGTTTGGGGCTATTTTGTGTTCAGCCCAACCAGAACATGTAAATAATTGCCATGTGGCCCCCTGATGAAAAAAGGTTGGACACCCCATGCCTAGAGCACTGGACTGACACTTAAGGGACCTTGGTGGATCTGGCCTGCTGGGTATCCCTGGACACAGCATGTCCCATGCCTCAGTTTCTTCAGCTATAAGATGGAGATCATGATACTAGTTTTAGGTTGTAAATATCTCCAGTGATGGAGATCCTAAGAACAAGCTAGATAAATGTCTAACAGGGATGATACAGATGGTTCTTGGTCCTGCTGGGAGGGCAGGGAACTGAACTTAATGACCTCTTGATATCCCTTCCAATTTGAGTATTCTGGCACTGGCAGCAAAAGAGATCTGAGGAAGGAAGGGGTCACAGACACGCTATATAGTAAGACATACGCATGCCACTCTAGGGGCACCTAGGCCAGCTCCCCTAGGGATACTACTAAGGAAAAAGTCTTCTTGTACCAATGCATGTGGTGAGCATATATACCTATGCTGTATGGACATGAGCAATCTCTCAGAAGAATCTAAGATATCTAATATCTGTAAAATAAGACACTACGTTACACTCTATTCACCTGGTAAGTTGGGAAGTAAGTCAGCCACCTTTCTATATGGGTGGCATACCATCCAGGTACTAAACATCTCTTCTGAAGAGCTCTAAGCTCTGATGGGGCTCGAGGTCCAGCAGTGATCACCTGATAGAAGCTAAACTTTAGAGCTGCAGGGTCTTCATGAGATCGTTGATGCTGTAAAAGAAAGGTAAGTTACAAGAATTTCATGGAAACCACAGTTCAAGTTCACAGAAATGGGACAGTATATATTTTGACAATGGTTTAATGGGCCTGTTTATGACTGATTAAATTACATTAGAAGTGAATTTCAATTAAGAAGTCTCTGTCTATATTAGATAAGTGATTGGTAAGGTAACCACTATTATCTTTCAAAAGATCTGACCACTATTAACAATAACAAACTAGCACGCACTTTCATTTAATGAAGTCGCATCTTATGTACAAAGTATCAGAGGGATAGCTGTGTTAGTCTGTATCCCCCAAAACAATGAGAAGTCCTGTGGCACTTTATAGATGAACAGGTATTTTGGAGCATAAGCTTTTGTGGGCAAAGACCCACTTTGTTAGATGATGTCAATGACGAAGTGGGTCTTTGCCCATGAAAGCCTATGCTCCAAAATATCTGTTAGTCTATAAGGTGCCACATGATTTCTTGTTGTTTTTTTGTACAAACAAACCCAGAATAACAAATGGCAATATGGTGACCCTCTACTTATGCAGCCGTGATTTATATTCAGATCTTACTCCCGCAAAACTTTCATAAAAGCGAACAGTAAACTCAGCTGGTTGTCAAATAGATAACTTCTACTTACAGGAACAAGCAAATCTATATAAAATAAAATATTATGTATATTGATCCTGAGATCCTAAGTTTCTACTTGCTCCTTATTTTTTCAAATTCCTATTGTAGTCAGAAGACCAGAAGTACTTTCTGACATAAGAGCCAGCAATAAGGAATAGGATGGGCATATGTTAGTTCTCTCTGGTTAGAGAGAGACCCCACTGTAGTCTCTGGCTATTTATCGGAGGGGTAGCCGTGTTAGTCTGGATCTGTAACAGCAACGAAGGGTCCTGCGGCACCTTATAGACTAACAGAAAAGTTTTGAGCATGAGCTTTCGTGAGCACAGACTCACTTCATCAGATGCTCAAGCTCATGCTCAAAACTTTTCTGTTAGTCTATAAGGTGCCACAGGACCCTTCATTGCTCTGGCTATTTAGAGACCCCACTGTTTCAAATACCTCATACATGAAAACAGATAGAATAGTGATTAAATTTATAGAAATACAAACAGATAAAATAATCATATTTACAAATCAAGTACAAACTTACAAGATGGAGCAGGACACAGTAGTTACTGAATAACGTATAATAAGACATTGGGTTTTACGAAAAAAGAAATTTTGGCCTTAGCGTGCTGCTGGTATTATTACAGTGGTAGTAAAGCAAGCCCATACCTTAACAAGTTTGAACTAACTGCACTGATGATCAGTACCACTATCTTCCTTGATTCCTGAATCCTTGATTGATGTACACTTCTATGCTTCAAATTAAACTAAGTTCCCACTGGAAAAAATCTGTGGACTGTATTAGCCATTTACTATTATTTTGTCTACTCATTGTGAATTACATTTGAGTTTAAGATATTCGAAGTTCCCCTTCAGCATTAGATTGGCTTGTAATGTTATGATACCAAACAGAGAATGGTAGCAAGAGTGGTACTTCAGTAGTACTGACTGAACTCCGAGGTAAAATACAGTACTAATCTTTATCAGAGAGGTAGCAGAGTTAGTCTGTATCTTCAAAGACAACAAGAAGTCCTGTTGACTATAAGGTGCCACAGGACTTCAAAAACAACAAGAAGTACTATTCTTTGTTGTATGTAATTAAAAATATTTGATGCTGATATTGGATTTAAATTGCAAGTTTTATTTTAACTATTTAATTATTTTTCCAGAGGATGTTGAAATGTTTCTGAATCTGCTTATGCTTTCATTTCTTTATCAGTCAGATATATAACTGTTATCATTCAAGCCTGATAAAAATATCAATTTGGTTATAATGTATGCCTATATGTTAAGATATGTTCCTTATTATGGTCAATTTACAAATATTTAAAAAGTTTACTCTAAATGCAGGTCTTATTCTGTGTCTGCCAAAACTGAGATAATAAGTAACTGCATGTACGTACCCCACATTTGAAAGCACAATCTGTGTAACTGTGTTCAGATACACGGTATTCGGATGCACAATAACTTGAGTAAATGTAAATTCTTTTCACGAAATCATTCACGCAAATACTTTTTGCATGCACATATGACAGCAAGAGTTCTGAACAAAATATGGCCTTCAGTATTTATACATACTAAAAGAGCGAATTCTCAGGTTTATATAGAAAGCTTTTTCTGTTCTTGGAGGCAATTGTTGGATGATGATCCGGTTTACAAATACAGACTTACGTGATTAAATTCCTGTGCTTTTCAGCATCTGATCACAGTCTGTTGAGAAGATGTCAGATAAAATTTGCTTTATACCTATTCAACTAGAACCTGCCTGTATTCTTCCAAGTCCCTACCTGATACCAGGAGTATGCTCGATCTGATGGGTTGATGAGAATGGTGATGATCTTGGCCTTTGGGATCAGAGAAGCTGCTCTTTTGGGAGCTTCCTCAGAATGGAAGTAGTTGGCACTTTTTTCAAATAGGAAGTCAGTGGTGACATTGGATGGCACAGGGAAGAAATCCATATACCTACAAAAAGAACACTGTCCTCAGAATTACTCAAACATCCTGCTTAGATTAAAGCAAAGAGGGTGGATGCATCTGTTAAATATCTTAAAGAATAATTCATAAAAAAAACAGATGTAGTCATTGTCAAGTAAAAACATTTTAAAAAAGACCTTGTTTTTTGTAGCAAAAGGAAAAAGGTTACCAGTGTAACAAACAATTTGTTCTCTTCAAATTAGTGGGCCAGTTTCCAAAGAACTCAGTCATTTCTTGCTCTGTCATTACTCGGTCAAAATTCTCGTCAAAGTCAATAGTAGGACTGAGTAAAAATGAAAACTTCTGAATTTAGCCAACTGCTATAAATATAAAACATGTACTTTATTATTCCTATTAAAGGACTGGATGGCATTTCAATTACACCACAGCAGAATATAATTAGAAAATAATATTCAGAATCAGAGTTCCTGTTATCAAATCTGGCAAGAGTTTGTTAACATGAAGATATTGCTTAAAAACTTTGAAAGAAACCTGACTACCTCTTCAGGCAAGAATGCTCCACCTCTTGGCATATCTGAATCACTATTCTTTTTATCACAGTTTTGTGACAACTCAGCAGCCTGTTTTTAGTTTGTTTAGTTCTGAGCTTTCCTCCCCCTGCAGTTATGTGGTTCCAGTTAGTTGCCAACAACCTGTTTAGCAACAACCAACACACCAGTTTTTACTATTTTTGATGGGGAAAAAGGTACTTGATGAATTTGGGTCTCTGTGTGTTTTTTTACCCCCATTTTTAATAATATAAAATATTATATACAGTATCTACTTTAATGTAATGGTTAAAATTACACAGTTACAAATAAAAAATGGTTAAAATTCACCTCACTGCACAGATCTTGTACTGGCCCTCTGCAAGAGGGTGCGGAAGGGAGAGGAGAAATGTATTTCACCTAATACAAAAACCTAAAAAATATAAAAGTAGGCAAGAGTCTGCACTGTGGTTGGTTGGCAATCAGTAGATTTTACCAGGCAACTCCCAGCTATTTTCTACTTGTAAGACTAACTCCTCACACTCAGCAATAAATGCTGACCCCCTGAACTTTGTAATAAGAATCTCCTGCAACAATTATAAGTCTATGAAAACCATAAACCTTAAAAGAAATTGTATGTGAATTTTCTCCTCTTGGAACATGTAACAACCTTTATGCTATTAATTTTATGGATGAGTACAAAACCAAAGGCAATAACTATTTTCCCTGACACCAAAGAGTAAAGGGACAGACTAAATATTGAGAATCTTTTATTGGCAATCCTTGCTTAATGCACTGTGTTACTGTTTTTCATCTTTGAACATTTTACCCGGCAGCACTTTTCGAAAGCAAGACCAACCAAACATATCTTTGTAGAGATCTCTGATAGCTACTTGGGTGAAGTGTGGGAAATAATATAGTGATAATGAGCCTTTTCTCTTCACTTACTCCTGTCTACTACCTTACTGACTGCTGAACATTTTCCTTGTTACCTGATCCTTGAAAATACTTTTAAAAAGGATTTCTCTCCCCTCAATGGCACATTTTTATTTTCCATTTGAAGCCAAGAACAAACTACTCACGGCTCAAATTCGCATTAGATTTCTCTTTTCAGTATTTTAGAAATAAGATATTCGACATGAAATATCAATCATGCAATGTTACACTCAACTTACAAAATTACTTTTATTGTCACAGCTTCAAAACACATGTAAATAGGAAACAAAGCATCTGCCAGAGAAATATAAGAGAATCTCATTCCTGAAGAGATGTATTATTGGGACAGAGACATGGCTTTCCTTTTTCTGTTATTCACACATTCTAAGTATATGAACATCTTGAGAAATACATGTAATTCTCATTAACTAGTATTGCCTCAAGATGAGAACAGGTATCTCTTTATATGCTGCATTAGAAGGAAGATAAATCCCTTGGGCATTTACTGCATTTCTGACAGAGGTTGCCATAATGTATTTATGTGCAGTTACATATAATTTTAGAAGGATAGCAGTAGTCACTTTTAAACCGTGTAGACACATTGGCAAGTGTAATGTCATTTTCGTATTTGAACAGTATATAAACTTTTATAGTTATACTAATAACCCATCTTACCAATCAATCCCCCTGTGGTAGTTATTTCTATTAAAGAACTGTACCTCCTCAAAGGTTTTTGGGCTGGGGGAGTTACTAATGATGGAAGGATGCATAATCAGGAACAAATACAAAGCTGTGGTACCTGAAAATAGGATGAAAGTCCAAAGGTTAACAAAGCATATACATTCTGTGGACCAGTTCCTCACCTGGTGTAAACCAGCCCACCTCCACTGCATTCAAAGATTCTATGCTGATTCACACCAGCTGAAATCCTGGCCCTTTAATACTTAACCAAAACATTTCAACAAATTTGTAGGGGTGGTACTGAAGACAGTTGCATCACTGTTGATGACACATCTACTAATGCTTTTAAAACCTGATTTTAAAAATAAATTATTGTATCTGTTCTGAAGTAGTCACAAAAAAGATTGACCTAAACTCCAGCCCTCTTGTTAAATATGTCAACAGTAGGCAGTTGGTGACATATGAAAGGGAAAAGGTACAAACTGTGCCATTTTTCTGATCACAAAGAGAAGCAACTATATATTTAATGAACAGTTGTGCAGCTTTACAATTCTACCTGTCCTATAGGGATTTCTTGACTTGCAGTGTAAATTCCACTGAATAACACTGCATTGCTGTAAACAAAGCACTCCTTTCCTGTAGAATAGGTTGAAGCTTGAGGGCCATGGAACTCTGTATGTTTTGAAAAATTACTCTATTTTTCTCCACCCTGCTTTAATAAAATCTTGTCAGTCACTGTCACCACTCTGATTAGCAGAGTGTTAATCACATCACTTCTCATCACTTCTCAGTGCAAAATCTAACACTCTCCACTGTATCTACGTTGTCAAACAGCATAACATGTTTTTATCATTTACATTATTGTACTAAACTTGGATAATGTCAGAAAATAGAAAAGTGCTATCAGATAAATCAAGGCTTATAAAAAGCTCTGAGTGACTAAAACAAATTCCCTAATATAATAATTTGAATTTGCATATCATCAGGCTCATTAAAATACAGTAAACTCTCACCAGTTTTCTGGGGTCCTATAACCAGGAATTTTGGTAATCGATCACAGGTTTTTTCTTTAGACCAGATATCTCTGTGCCGCTTGTCATCACAGGGATTCTAAGTGGAACAAAAGGAGTATCTGAGAATTTTATTTGTAATTATATTTTTTCAGTTTTTGTGTTGCTTACCTCAATCTCCAGTAACTAGCAGGCTACAAAAAATCATAGTAGGGAATATTATCTGCTCCTTTATTATGGACACCTATGTGCTATTTTATAAATTGTGTTCTCATTTACTTTGGTGTAAATAGATTTATTCTGGATTTACAGTGTAACAGACACCACTGCCTTGAATTCTTCTCCGCGTGGAGAGGAACCTTCAAGTGACCACGTTAAAAATGTTGATTTCACTGGGCTCTCCTGCTATGTATTAGTTTGACATAATCATTCCTGCTGCTTGCATTCAGTGGAATTATGTCCCGAGTGAATCTGGTCCCATGTACTTTAGATGTAAGAACTATTCAAAATGCGTATTGATCACTTGTATAAAAAGATAAATGCATTCCTTTTTACCTTTACGGGTAAGGTAAAAGACCGTAAGACAGGCTGCAGTTTTTAACATGAATGAGTGGTCTGATTACAGCTTTAAGATCTTATTTTGATCCTTTGCATTCACATGTATCCTGGCTTATCTGTGTATCTCCAAAAGGCATGAAGAATGCATGGTCATCCTACCTTACTCCTTAGAGTAAAACTACGCAGGTGTGTAAAAGCATGCAACAACACTTTCATACCATGATTCATTTTGCTACCAGTTTCATATATGGGCAGCAGCGGGCAAGTAGTGCTGTCATTAAGTAAAGGAGCTCAAGCTTAGGGTATGTCTATACTTACTGGAAGATGGATCCAGTCAGGGGTGATCTTCCAGGGTTTGATTTAGCGTGCCCAGGGGGACAAGCTAAATCAAACCATCAGGGCTCGACAGTCAGCCCTGGTGCCCCTCATTCTCGTGCAGAGAACATAAGAATGGCCATACTGGGTCAGACCAAAGGTCCATCCAGCCCAGTAGCCTGTCTGCTGACTGTGACCAGTGCCAGGTGCCCCATGGTGGGGGTGGACCAAAGACAATGATAAAGCAATTTGTCTCCTGCCATCCATCTCCAGCCTCTGACAATCAGAGGCCAGGGACACCATTCCTAGCCTTGGCTAATAGCCTTTTATGGACCTAACCTCCATGAATTTATCTAGCTCTCTCTCAAATTCTGTTACAGTCCTAGCCTTCACAGTCTCCTCTGGCAAGAAGTTCCACAGGGTAACTATGCGCTGAGTGAAGAAGAACTTCATTTTTTTAGTTTTAAACCTGCTACCCATTAATTTCATTTGGTGTCTTCTAGTTCTTGTATTATGGGCACAAGTAAATAACTTCTCCTTATTCACCCTCTCCACACCTGTCATAATTTTATATACCTCTATCATGTCCCCCCTCAGCCTTCTCTTTTGTAAACTGAGAAGTCCCAATCTTTTTAGCCTCTCCTCCTATGGGACCTGTTCCAAGCCCCTAATCATTCTAGTTGCCTACTTCTGAACCTTTTCCAGTGCCAGGATATCTTTATTTTAGGTGAGGAGACCACATCTGTACACAGTATTCAAGATGTGGGCATACCATAGATTTATATAGGGGCAGCAAGATACTCTGTCTTATTTTCTATCCCTTTTTTAATAATACCTAACAACCCATTTGCCTTTTTGACTGCCTCTGCACACTGCGTGGATGTTTTCAAGGAACTATCCATGATAACACCAAGATCTTTCCTGATTAGTGAAAGTTAAATTAGTCCCCATCCTATTGTAAGTATAGTTGGGGTTATTTTTTCCAACGTGCATTACCTTACACTTAACCACGTTACATTTCATTTGCCATTTTGTTGCCCAATCACTCAGTTTGATGAGATCTTTTTGAAGTTATTCACAATTTGCCTTTGTCTTGACTATCTTGAACAGTTTAGTGTCATCTGCAAACTTTGCCACCTCACTGCTCACCCGCTTCTCCAGATCATTTAGGAATAAATTGAACAGGATTGGTCCTAGGATTGGCCCTTGGAGGACACCACTAGTTACCCCTCTCCATTTATGCCAACCCTGTGTTTCCTGTCTTTTAACCAGTTCTCAATCCATGAAAGGACCTTCCCTCTTATCCCATGACAACTTAATTTACATAAGAGCCTTTGATGAGGTACCTCGTCAAAGGCTTTCTGGAAATCTAAGTATACTATATCCACTGGCTCTCCCCTGTCTGCATGTTTGTTAACCCTTCAAAGAACTCTAACAGATTAGTAAGACATGATTTCCCTCTGCAGAAACCATGTTGGCTTTTGCCCATCAAATTATGTTCTTCTACATGCCTGACAATTTTATTCTGTACTATTGCTTCAACTAGTTTTCCCAGAACTGACATTAAATTTACCAATCTGTAATTGCCAGGGTCACCTCTGGAGCCCTTTTTAAATATTGGTGTCACATTAGCTATTGTCCAGTCATTAGATATGGAAGCTGATCCAAAGGACAGGTTACAAACTAGTGTTAATGGCTCTGCAATTTCCCATTTGAGTTCTTTCAGAACCCTTGGATGAATGCCATCCGGTCCCAGTGATTTGTTAACATTGTTACTCTATTTGTTCCAAAACCTCCTCTAATGACGCTTCACTCCAGGACAGTTCCTGAGTTTCATTTCCCACAAAAACCGGTGCAGGTTTGGGAATCTCCCCAACATGCTCAGACGTGAAGACTGAAGCAAAGAAATCATTTAATCTCTCCGCAATGACTTTATTGTCCTTGATTGCTCCTTTTGAACTTGTATCATCTAGGGGACCCACTGGTTTTTTAGCTGGCTTCCTGCTTCTAATGTATTTAAAAAACATTTCATTATTTTTTGAGCTTTTGGCTAGTTGTTCCTCAAAATCTTTTTTGGCTTTCCTTATTACAGTTTTACACTTAATTTGGTAGTGTTTATGTTCCTTTCTATTTACCTCACTAGGATTTGCCTTCCACCTTTTGAAAGATGCCTTGTTATCCCTCACTGCTTGTTTTACATGGGTGTTAACCTACAGTGGCTCTTTTTTCAGTCTCTTAGTATGTCTTTTAATTTGGGGTATACATTTAGTTGGGCCTCTATTATAGCGTCTTTGAGAAGCTTCCTTACAGCTTGCAGGGTTTTTGTTCTAGTCACTCTGGCTTTTAATTTCTGTTTAACTAACCTCCTCATTTTTGCATAATTCCCCCTTTTGAAATTAAATGCCAGAGTATTGGACTGCTGAGGTGTTCTTCCCACCACAGGAATATTAAATGTTATTACATTACAATCATTATTCCCAAGCGGTCCTATAATAGTGACCTCATGGACCAGACCCTGCACTCCACTCAGTACTAAATCGAGAACTGCCCCTCCCCTTGTGGGTTCCCGTACCATCTGCTCCAAGAAGCAGTCACTAACAACATTGAGAAATCTTATTTCTGCATTTCATCCTGATGTGACATGTACCCAGTCAATACGGGGATTACTGAAATCCGCCCTTAATACTGAGTTTTATTTTGGTAGCCTCTCTAATCTCCCTTAGCATTTCAACATCACTATCGCTGTTCTGATCAGGCGGTCGATAATATATCCCTACTGCTATATTCTTAGTAGAGCTTGGAATTATTATCCATAGTGATTCTAGGGAACATTCTGATTCATTTAAAATTTGTATTTCATTTGATTCTACATTATCTTTCACATACATTGCCACTTTGCCACCCACATGGCCCATTCTATCCTTCCAATATATTTTATACCCTGGTATGATTGTGTCCCATACATTGTCTTCATTCCACCACGTTTCCATGAGGCTTATTATGTCAATTTCCTCCTTTAATATAAGGTACTCTAATTCTCCCATCTTATTAGTCAGACTTCTAGCATTTATGTAGAACTATTTTAAAGATTTGCCTCTGCTTATTTGTCTTCCCATCCCAGCTGTATTAGATTCTTTTATACACGATCGTCTGATCTAGCCCATTGTTTGATATATCCCCTCCTCTCTTTTTTACTAAAGCCTAAAGTATCTCTATCGATGGACTCTCCTCTAAGAGGAGTTTCTGTCCGATCCACGTGCTGCTCTGCACCAATTGGCTTTCTCCTATCTCTTAGTTCCAAATTGCTCTATGACCTTTTTAATGTTTAGTGCCAGCAGTCTGGATCCCCTTTGATTTAGGTGGAGCCCTTTCTTCCTGTATAGCCTCGCCCACTCCCAAAAGAGTCCCCAGTTCCTAACAAATCTAAACCCCTCCTCCCTACACCATTGTCTCACCCACGCATTGAGACTCTGAAGTTCTGCTTGCCTACCTGGCCCTGCGCATGGAACAGGAAGCATTTCTGAGAATACCACCTTAGAGGTCCTGGATTTCAGTCTCTTTCCTAGCAACCTAAATTTGGCCTCCAGGACGTCTCTCCTACCCTTTCCTACGTCATTGCTACCAACATGTACTACGACCACCGGCTCCTCCCCAGCACTACTCATTAGTTTATGTAGATGCCTCAAGAGAGCCACAAGCTTTGCAACAGGCAGGCAAGTCAAGTCACCATATGGTTCTGCCAGTCATCGCAAACCCAGCTATCTGTGTTTCAAACAATCGCATCACCCACTCCTAACACCTGCCTTTTCCTAACAACTGGCGTTCCCTCCCCCGGAGAGGTATCCTCAGTGCGAGAGGATACTGTAACGTCCTTTGGAAGGAGGGTCCCAACTATGGGATGGTTTCCCTGAACTTCCAATGGCTGCTCTCTTCCCTGAGCCTTTCATCCTCCTTAAGAGCACTGGGGCTGTCAGACTGGAGGTGGGACAGTACTACAAAAAATGTTTTGTCAGCACTTTTGCTGGCAGCGTTCTGCCTCGCATCCATGAAGCATAATGTTGCTGCTGTTTTGTTGAGAAAGGGAGGTTGATGGAAGAGTTTAGCTCAAATGGTTTAAAACAGAGGTAAGAAACTTGATTATATTTATGTGAATTGTATGCAAACAAACAGCAACGTTGTCAGCACTTTTTATTAAAATTTGCCATTTTTCAATAAACAGTTCTTAATCAGCAGTTCATTCAGTTACACTACAATGCAAATTTTTGAACTGCATGCTCAGTGCGCTACATAACTCACATGGCATTGTTTTTCTTCTTTGATTAGGTGTTTTATGCAACTAATTAACAGCAGTGTGAATTTCAAGCTGTTGATGGAAGATATTTCCTGACAAAACTTCCAACAGTGACTTTTGTTGACACATATCTGTAGTGTAACTGGTGCCTATGGTCAGTGAGTTAGTCTGTATCTTCAAAAACAACAAGAAGTCCTGTGGCACCTTATGAACGAACAGATATTTGGAGCATAAGCTTTCATGGGCAAAGACCCGCTTTGTCAGATGCATCTGATGAAGCTGGTCTTTGCCCACGAAAGCTTATGTTCCAAAATATCTGTTAGTCTATAAGATGCCACAGGACTTCCTGTTGTTTTTGTAGCCTAGGAGTATTCATGTCAAGTCAATTAAAAAGGGGTATGGACACGCTGAATGTGAATTAATTTGTGAGAATGAACATTCAGAGACAATTTGATGCAGTATTTGGGCAGCTTTTGTTTTAATGTGTAATATTAGATCAACATTAAAGAAAAATATTACACCTAGAATAATTAAACTTTCACTGATTTTGTGCACAAACAATGCTGCAAGGTTCACTCATTCCATCAATTGTTCCTCTGTATCTTCAGTGACCATAGAGTAACGATCATGGAATTTGATGAGTGTGTGTCAGTTCCAGGTACAGTTCAGACTGTGGATTAAGCTGGTATTCACATACTTGATATTTTCAGTTTGTTCACTTTTAAATAAAGGGTAAATAAGTCAGTGGAGTTGATACCATCAACAATTTGGGCCCAGTGTTGGTAAATTTCTTCCATGGCCAGTTCCCATTCTTATTGTTAATTATTTTTTAGTCTATTTCTAATATGCCAGTCATAATAGTATCTAGGCAACAATGAGCCTTACTCAGGTCTCCATTGAGTAGGCTAGATAAACTCCTCTGCTACTGCACATGGCAAGAAATACAATTTCCTTCATGGTAAAATATTATTTTTTTAAAATATTGCTTAAATTGCTTCATTCCTGTTGGATCATTTTGTAGCAAGATATGGAAGAAATTACAGAATAAACTTCACTGTATTTGTAAAAAACTGGTTCAGCCAAATAAAATGAGAAATCCCCATCATCTTTAAATTGTTTCCTATTTTTGTATGCAGATTAAGAACCTGCTAATGATATGAGAAATAATTACTTTAATATTTAAGATGCAGTAGGTGATTTATGAAAATATTAATACTTAATATTTTGTCTGATGGGAAGATAAAACAGAAATTATTAACAAAGACGACAAAATATTTTCCGCCCATCGCTTCTTTTACAATCTTACCTGCCAGAGAGGGTCCTTTTGCTCAGGAAAGAGTTCAAAGTACTTGTGAGCCAACTGGACTGGAGGCAGAGTTTGCAGTTTCAAGTTGGTATAGCTCTGAACAAAGTTGGCCAGATTCACAAAGGTGTACAATCCCAGGCGATCATTCCCATAGTTGGACAAATGGGTCATAAAAATGCTGATCTTTAAAAATCAAATAAAATGAATTACATGGTCTCTTACTGTGTCACCAGATGGCAGTACAGCCATGTGGAAGTTTGTTTTGAATGCTACTTCTATTTAGAACAGCGTTTCCCAAACTAAGTTGGCCACGGAACACTTTTCGTCTTGAAATATATTGACCAAAACACATATATGCCACCATGGTGGGTGGAGGGTTTCATACTGAAAAATTACTACACATAATGCTTAAAAGTTGATTTTAAAGAGTTAGTGTTTTTAGATGTCTTTTATTTTACAAAGCACAAAAAATAATAATAGAATACAATTTGAATGACCAATTAATGTCCTTGTGATAGGAGTTCAATCAGCAATCCCTAAAGCTTAAAAACATTTTTACAAAAATGAAACAAGACAAATTAGGTAAACAGTTTTACATTTTGTGATTTATAAATTTGTTGTTTTTACAGTAAACTACTGGAAAACAAAAATAAGTAACATGACAGTTTTTTTTTAATGGGAAGAGTGTTTTTGCATCTTTTGATCACAAATCCACTTAATATTAGGAACAAAGCTAGAGAGTTGGATCCTCATATCAGGTGCAGCATCACATGATTTCTCTGAACACAAGTAGTGCCAACACAACCCGAACTGAATGATTGTTTTGGTACAAGTTACATAATAATAAGTATACTATTATGAATGTGTTCTAAATATTAATATACCTACAATCTAAGTACTATTCAAATACCTTAGTATTTTTGATACACACAAGCTCATATTTAATATTTTAGAAGGAAACATATCACTAGTATCAATTTTTTTTTTTTAACGGAATGCTTATTCACATCACACGGGACACAGTTTGGGAAATGCTGATTTAGAACATTCAATAATTTTGTTCATCTAGGAAGAGTGTCTCTGACCAGTCTTGCTAAACAGAACTTTTAACTTCAAATGGACTTCGTGAAATCAAAGGGACCATTTGTGGATTGGGGCACAACCTTGTGTCTCCAGCTGGGGTGTTGTCTGGCTGGCTGGCTGACCAGTCAGAAGAGAGAGAGAGAGAGAGACATAAAACTGCTGGAAAGGGGGCCAGTGTGGTGGCTGACTCTAGTTACCCAGAAATGAGGGGTTTTAAAAGGTCAGCCTGTGCTGAGACCCTCCCCTCTTATTCAAGGAGCATAATCAGCAGCATACCCCCCCACCCCTATTTTTCTGGTAAATACACCACATTATTGGCTCTCTCTGCTGTGTGCATTACACTAGCCACCCCATTGAACAGGGGTGGGAAGGAACTTTGTCTACACATAAAATGTGCTCTTTTGATCAGAAATCCAAAGAACACATCTCAAAATTCTTTTGAAGGATTGCTGTAGTGTAGTCGTAGCCTTAGTGAGGTTGTTTTTTTCCACCTTCCTCAGAGCAGATTTGGATGGGTCCCTGTTCGTGAAGGCCACGATGAGCAGAAGGCCATGTGTCACAACTCATTTAAGTGTATCGTGGATGTTCAGTGCAGGTACTGTAGAAAAGAAGACCTACAGTAACAAGTAAATGTTGTGAGGAAAGAATTTAATGGAGAGGTGCTCAGTAATTGAGCAGGGAATAGTTGAGGACTTCTATACTGATATGGCATGGAGACAACCTCCCAGCATTACAGTCCACCTTTCCTGTCCTATAAGGAGGGTGGTTCATAAGGTCCTGGCAACAGAGCTGCTGAAGGGATCTGGATGGAAAGGGAGGGAAGTTGGCTGAAGCTCCCCACCAGGGATTGTAAGCTCCAGGCAATGCATCTACTGAAGGTGGGTGGAAAAGGAGTGGAGGCTAGTTAAGGCACCACCCTCCCCTGGTTAATTATAAATGAAAACGAGGCAGGGTTACCTGCCTTTTACATGTTATCTGCCAGGTAGTCTCACATATCTAATAATAAAGTAGTGGCCTGCTTAAACACATAGGCTGTGGCCACACTTAGCTAAAACTTCGAAATGACCATGCTAACAGCCAAATCGAAGAATACTAATGAGGCACAAATGAATATTCAGCACCTCATTAGCACGGTGCCAGCCCTGGCCCTTTGAAAGGGCCGCTTTTGATCATGTGCGGCTTGGCTGCATGGGGGTCCTTTTCAAAAGGACACTGCAGATTTCGAAATACCCTTATTCCTATCAGCTGAATTCCTGTCCTTTCAAAGTACCGTGGCTGGCAGCATGCTAATGAGGCACTGCATATGCATTACAGTGCCTCATTAGTATTCTTCGATTTGCTGTTAGCATGACCATTTCGAAGTATTAGCCACGTGTGGCCACAGCCATACTGATTGGTTCCTCTCCTTCTTTTGGCATAGCCAGACAATTAGCATGAGAATGTGGTCCATACTTTTAACATATTGCACAATACTGTATTCACAGCATCTTTGTTATAGCAGTGCAGATAGCAACAGGAATAGCATTGTAAGAACAGCACGCACAAGTTGTTCTTCCTGTGAAACATACATGCAGTAGGGGCTAGAAAAACAAAAAATGGAAAGTTATCTTAAAGGAAAGAGTACTCAGAGAACAAGAGAATATCAGACCTCTAGTGTTATAAATACTATGATCAAAATGATACTATTTAAGATGTACATAATTACAGTAAACAACTCATCTTCCTAGGTTGCTGTAAAGCACCCTACCATGCTAATGGTGTCAGGTAAAATAAGAGATTAATAGTTTTGGAAACTGCAAGGTCTTTGAGGGCAGACAGGCCAATTAAGCGGCCTAAATTCTCAAAAACAATTATTTGATGTGACTCCTTTGACAATCTCCAATGGCTAATTGGAGGTATTTCCTCAAACAATGAGCACAGTCAAATTATATGTAGAAATAGGAGGAAATTCTTCCGTCAGCAAATCAAAAAATTTGTAAATAATTATATAGGAAATATTTGCTAGAAAAACTTGCATTTGATTCTGTATGCATTGATAAGTCTGCCCCTATTTTGCTTTCCTACAGCTTGATCATTCAACTGTCACTCAGATGACTATTCTAAGCTGAGGTCACTGGGAACCGAGAGTGCTCTAGTCTACAAGATTTAAGAGGGACTGCTCACAGGGAGTGCCCATAATCTTATATGGTGACAAGTATCAGAGAGGTAGCTGTGTTAGCCTGTAGCTTCGAGAACAACAAAGTCTCGTGGCACCTTATAGACTAACAGATAATTTGGAGCAAAAGCTTTTGTGGGCAAAGACCCACTTCATCTGATGAAGCGGGTCTTTGCCCATGAAAGCTTATGCTCCAAATTATCTGTTAGTCTACAAGGTGCTACGAGACTTCTTGATATTCCATAATCTTGTAGGATCACATACAGAGGGTCTATATCTGTGGGACTGTCTGAATAAAGACTATGCTTGTGGACAAGGAGTTACAAGATCAGGTCTGTACACAGAATTTACCTACTGAGGTCAACAGAAGATGCACTCAAACAGGAGGTACAATACTGGGTGTCCAAACACCATGTTCAGAAGCACAGTAGAAACACACAGACAGACAAAGCCTAGGGCCACTAAAAGCACTCCTATGAGTAAGGGTTGCAAAATTGGAGCTCCATTAGCAAGACATTTCATTTTCACAGTGTGAAAAATGTTTTTCACAGTGTGAAAAATGTTTTTCACGTATGAAATCTGCCTTGTGCTCCCAGAATAACTTGCAATTCTGTGCCCTTTAGAAGAGTGAAACTCCCACTCATTTGAGAAACCAGAGCCAATTTCTACAACCTTGCAACTATGAGAAATTTAGCACACTTGAGTTTTAAAAATGGCTATGTCTGCTTCTGCTTCATTTCTGTTCTACTGACAGTGAAGCTTGCCATGAGTCTTCCTTTTAACAAAAGACATTCCCTGTGAATAACTCCAAAAACGCTTCAGAAATGAACATTACTGCTTTTGCATGAAAGAATTTAAAATTTAAATTAAAAAATAAAAGTGGGAGGGAGATAACTTGAGGTCTACGTTGTAAGAAGTTGACCTTGCACTGTTTTGGTCTCAAAGTATTTTAAAGAGCTGTAGTTTCAAAAGACAAACTATGTTTAAAGCTTAGCATTTCTCATTCTGTAAATTTTCTACCTTAACATTATGCAACATTTGTAATGAGTGAATGCATTGCTTCACTGAACGTTTGTTTAATTAGTGTCATTTTGTGACACCTCTTGCCTTGTAACACAAGCCTGGGGTCTTCTTCTGTGCTACTCCAGAAGAATAAAGAGTTACTCTTGGAGATAATTTATTAGGACATAATCTCCTTTTTAAACTAGGACAGTAAGTTTTTAAATAGATGGCAATATTACCTTTAGGCAAGACATATTACAGTTTTGTCAATTGTGTAACCTTTTCAAATTTCCTTTTTTATTTCTAGTTCTGAAAGCACGAGCAGACGAGCAACAAGACTGTTGCGCTGAACAAAGATATAATTGGAATGTTTCCACAAAGATATTAGCTTGCTGTCTTGGCAGTTTCTCCTTTTCCTACACCTGTACCGACCTCTGACATTTATAATGTCAGTTCATCTCCTGGAAATTCCTAACCTGTCAACAACTGCAGCACCGCACTGGAAGAAAAAAGGAAGAGAACTTGAAAAGGTTATTAGTTCAAGGAAAATATGTATTTTTCTTTCCCTGAAGGGAATATCACTATAATTTTAAGAATGTAATAGAATGCAGTTTAAAAAAAATGAACTGAATAGATCATAATAAATCATCTTCAATATACGAAGCACTGTCAATGAGAGGAAAAAATGTCAGAGATGTCAACTTTTGTTTTGACACCACTCCTTACACTATAAAGGCTTTGTGAGTAAATATTTACAAAAGAAAAATGATCAAATACCAGTTTAAAACTCAGATGAAGACTTTACAGAAAGCTGTATTTGTTGTTATCCAATACATGATACAGAATATATCTTTATATACCAGGAGATAGCTTCTTTGCTTCTACACTAAATCCAACATATTACAAATTACCTGATATTTTCTTTCAGGGAAAATGTAAACAATATTTTTCCCCCCCTTGTACAGGTGTTCTTCATGTGCATATCAAAGATACCACCAGTCCTACTTATTGTAGGATAAGGCCCTAAATATTTCAGAAAATGTAAAACAATGACTCCATCTTGTGCTACATTGAAAATAAAGGAAAAATACTGACCTAGGTCTCAAAACACCAGCATATCTGACCTGAGTGCTCCTCAGAACTCGGGAATTAAGGAATGACAACTGCATCTCCCCCATACTGGGGTTTGCTAAGAGTCAGGGCAGAGCAATCTGTGAGTTGCCCAGGCTACATCCATCCACAAAAAGGTCCCTGGAGGCCATTCTGTCAGCCATAAATAACTGAAGTATAACAGTGGACAGGCATCCACACTCATTTCCCTGAGAACAAACCTGATATTCATCAAGTACTTCTAGGAGACAGAGAGAGAACAGAACCAGATATGCCACGTCTGCATTCCTGCGAGGGAACTTTCTTCTACACTGAAGACATTTTCTGAATGTTATCCACAGCACTTTTGTGACCATGTTTGAGAGTGACACTCTGGTTCCTGCTCTCCCCACTTGCTGCCGTGATGTGCACTTTCCTTTCTGGTAGCTTACATTTTCTTTCACACCCGCCCAGCTGCACAGACTGGTATGCTGAAGGGCTGAGCCAAGACTATTTCCTACTCCTGCCTTCCCCCACACCTGTGCTGAAAAGGGATTAGCTGCCCAGCAAGCCCTCCTACGGCATCTCAGCATTTTTTGCATTTCAGTACAGGCAGGTTCACCCTTCTTAACCCCTCTTCATAAAAATAAAACACTATCATCTCGGTCACATTTCACTGCACCCTCTCCATGGGATCTATATCCTTCATGAGGGGACTGAAACGGAATAGAGACAATCTTTAAAATGACAGTTTGGGACTAAACCTGGCCTCTGGGCAGCAACTCCTTTCTTGCTCCCAACCCTCTCCGAATCACAGTGGCAAAGGTGCTCTCCTCCATTCAATTTCTCCACAGAGCCCTCTGGATAGCTGTATAATCAGCTCCTTTTGGCTTCCTGTCAGTATCTCCCTTTTCTTTTTTCCCCCACAGACTAAGAGTGGCAAATGACCTCTCTCTGTTCTTCTCTTCTTCCAAACCCTCAAGGAAGCTGATCAGAAGGCCCTTTTGGCTTCAGCTTGGTGCTGAAGAAGTGAAGGGAAACAGGACAAGCATTCAAAAGATACAGCTTTTATCTTTTTGAATGTAATTCTGCCTTGCTTTATTGTGATGGAAATAACTTTGTTACAACATTTCTTCCCAGCTGGGTGCAACAGATTGCAGGTCAATAATTATCATTTATATTGTGATCGGGTCTCTACTATGAAACGACATACACAAGAAAAAGATGAACTCAAATGATGTAATTTAGGTGCAAAGAACAAATAATACATATTTGCAGGTAACTTAGAGAAAGTGAACACACTAAAAACCCATGCTTCCAGAGAAAGAGAAACTTGATTTTAAAGTAGAGATTTTATTAATTCAAAACAATATTGTCATATCTATTAACAATAAGAAACCACGTTAACCTTCTGTACCCCTGTTTTCACTTTCTTGACTCAATCATCCCCTCTCTCCGGAAAGGGACCATACCAAGGACCACTGGAATAGGAGAAAAGTTTACCAGGCTCACCCATATAAGTGGTGGTTGGGGGGAGTAGTGCTTCTGGAGCTTGTTTCATCATTACGGATAACTGATGGGGACAGAAGGATAGAGTCTGGCTGGCTTGGGAAAGAATACTGGAGTGGAGTGCGTATGGATCACCTCACTGTGCAAACATCATCACTTCCAGGCTGTAAATCATACCAATCTCAAACTCAGTTCGAGCATATTCAGATTTTGATACAATATTTTGCATAGGTCTAGTTTTGGCCACACCATTCTTCCCTCCTGACTCCCACTGACTTCATCCGGAGTTACATACAGGACTGTTGGATATAACTGCAGTTAGTTAAGTAACTGTAACACAGGAACAAAGAACAAGTAAACTGCAGTGCAAAATTATTATATTTACCTTTTGGACCTGAGACCAGATTAGCCATAAAGGAAAAGGTTGATAAGTGCATATGTTTCCTGGAGTAGGCTCTGCTTTCATATTTACAATTGACTAATGGAAACTAACTTTGAGAAATTCAACTTTAATAGACTCTTCTTATTGTCATGCTATTCATTAACATATTTTTGTCATGGGAACAATTTTACCCTCAAATTCACTCCTTATGTTGCGTATCTATGTCTAGGGCAGAATTAAGGGTTTATAATTCAATACAGCAAATTCAGCACTTTAATATATGATTGAAGATTAATTAGTCTATATCTGATAGGTGCTACAAGCAGATACTTTACAAGTTTAATATACTGCTGTTATTTTATCTGCTGAACAAATGTTTACAGGCCACAAGTGTATGTCTAACTCTCAGATTACCTATTTTCCAATTAATTTTGCACTGTGTAGACCGTGTTTGCAGTTCTGATATTGTCTCCACATTTCTCAGAAGAATTCAGTTTCAGGTACTCAGAGCCTCAATAACAGCTGTTCTTGCTCTACTAAATTCACAAAATGACAGAATAATGAATTACGTTCCAGTCTACACTTGTGTGTGTGTGTGTATTATATATTTAAATTTGTTAAAAGACATTCCTTTTTGAGATGTGTGGCAAAAGCTGCACAGCCTTGTCTCACAGCTGCCACAGACTTGCCTATTTGTAAAGAAATAGTTCCATTTGGTTTAATGCTCAGTGAAATATCTTCTCCACAAACCCTACTAGAACCATGCAACATTTATTAAAAATACAGTTACATATCTGGTCCAGTGAATGGAGAACAGGACTGAGCATCAGGAAATCTGAGTTTTATACTGAGCTATACTTACCTTCTGTGAGCTTGGATAAGTCAATTAACTCATCTGTTGCAGTTTCCCACTGTAAGATCCAAGTAGAATTTCTGTTCCTAAACTCCTGAGAGTCCAGAAATGCTTCCATAAGCTTTGTTGGAAGCACAAGGAATTTCAAAATGGGCAGGAAGGGATGGATTGGAGGTGAGGTTATTTCCCATCCTTCTTCCTCACCATCTGTTGAGAGGGACTGGTATACAGAGTAGAATCAATTTGCAGGGAGCAGATTGTGTGCCATAAAGGAGTGTAGGAAGAGGTGTACTGAAGTGGGCCATGCCTAACAGGTACATTCTAGTTCATGGGTATTGCACAAACTAGTTAATGAACTGGAAGATCTGACCTTGAATGCCCTTTACTTGTATATCCGGCTCAGTGGTTCTATGTCTAATGAGACCCGTGACTCATACTAAGAAATGGCAGGATCCACTGGCACAGTGTCACATTTTCTGTATTCAATATGGTAATTTCTCCCTTGTTGCAAATCAATTAGCTTAATAATAGTTCCACTTACTAGATTAGGGTAAAGGTGGACAATGAGGAAAAATAATACTTAGAGTTCGAGGCACAGAAAATTATAGCTATTGAAGGTGAATAAGACGGGGGCATAAGCGACTGACAGTGTTGCTTCTTGCATCTTTTGTGCTATAACAATATTCAGAACACATATATGCAATAAATTCTTTTCAATGCAGGGACGTCTATCAGTTCAGTGCTTTCACTGGGGTGCACTTCCAGAGTGCCTTTTTCACTCTGTCCCTTATATCCAGACAGATTTAATGTCTTTCCAATGAAGCGCATATAAATGCATGTGGTATACTTCTTTTGGGGGGTCAGGGAAGGGTAACAGAGAGAGCTAAAAGGATTTCCTGAGCCACAATTTCTTGAGGTAGGACTGATGAACATCTTATGGGATGACAAAGCTCTGGAGTGGTATCTAGCCACAACAGCATGAATTACTATGTAGTAGTTATTTTAGGGCCAATCTTGCCATGTGCAAAATGCTTTCTGGAAATCAGTGAGCCCCCAACTCTCAGTGATATCTATGAGAAATGAGACCATTTGCTCTTTTTCTAGATTTTGTCATTTTTGAACTTCATAGTTTTACACTAAGACCATTGGGCCTCATAAATGGCTCACATTTTAGAATAATTATTTCTGTCAGGTTCCCCTGCTGATTTCACGGTTTAGAAAGTAAACCAAATAAATTCAAAAACTGAAATAAGCTCTTGTCTTACAATAAATTCTGAACTGTTGGTGAGAAACTGACACAGATGAATATAGCACATTCAATAAGTGTCATCTGCTGAGGAAATACACGTTTTAATTTAGAATTTATTTCTACACTGAATTGATGTGGAATAGTCTGCCCTCCATGAAGGTTTTAGATGAATTCCTGAGAATTAGAGATTGGCTTCAAACTGTAATCACGATATGTAATCTATATTTTTGTTAGCACTAGCTATTATAAATTTGACAATGCCCGTCATCCCTCTAAATCACCAATCCATTTTTGGGACTTGCTAACTGCTGTATGAAAATAAATTATTTCCCTTTTTCCTTTCTGAATTTTCCACTTTTTAATTTAACTGAATAGCCTCTTGTTCTTAGATTATGAGACAAGGAAAACAGAATCTTCTGATCTACCTTTCTAGACCATTCACCATTAGATATACTTTTATCAAGTTCCCTAGTATTCATCTCCTTTCTTAGATAAGCAATCCAACCCTTTTCAATCTCTCTCCAAATTAATTTTTTTCCCATGACCACAGTCATTATTGTCACCATTTTTATTCTCTTGCTTCTAATTCTGCAATAACCTTTTTGAGATTGACCTATACTACTAATAGTATTCCGGATGAGACGTACTACTTCTTACATAACGCAATTAAAATCTCTTCAGTGTTATTCTACAGTCTGCTCCTTAGGCATCCCAACATCTTAAAAGCATAATGAATAAGCATATATCTTCCAGCTCCACTGAAGGCAATGACAAAACTCCCATTGAATTCAATAACGCAAAACTAGACCCGCTATCAATTTCTCTGTTGGATTAGAATCTATTCCAATGCACATTTTAATGTACAGATGTACATATACGTAGTAAATACTTTGAAATCTCTCTCTTACCATTCTCTCATTACTGGGATACCAACAGAAGCCCACAACAGCTAGAGTAAACTCTTTCATATCTGGCAGCCCTGGGACTAGGAGGTTGCCAGATATTCAAATATTCTGGAAAATAGAGAGGTTTTGCCTACCAATGCATAACATTAACACAAAACAAGATTAGATATTAAGAAACTAACAAACGTGTGCAGAGTACTTTATTCACCAACAACAGCAGTAGTGTACTCTGTAACCTTAAACTGTATTTATCCATATTTACTTTCACTATACACTCATCCCTCGTTTAATGAGTATTTTACTTATCAGTACTCACTAAAACGAGGAACAGATATACCTACCTTTATTCACTATATGAGTGAACTTCCCCCGCTTATATGAGCAGGGTTCCTGGCTGAGAGGCCGGACGACCTGCAGCTCTGCGGCTGGGTCAGCTCCAGCTGTGGGGTCCCTGGCTGGGGGCAGGGAGATCTGCAGCTGGATCCTCCCCCCTCCCTTCCCTCAGAGATGCAGCTGTCTGACAGTCCGTCAGCTGGGGGAAGAGAGGGAGAAGGCTCTTAGCCTGGTTCCTTCCCCTGCAGTGGCGGGAATGTGAAACTGACCGGCCATGAGCTGATCAGTTTCCCGGCCCTGCAAACCATGGGGAGACTGGAACCAGCCTGACCCCGGTTCCCAGCTCCTGCCACTCTGGGAGCCAGGAAACTGACCAGACCTGGTGGTTCCTGGCTCCACTCCCCTTGCAGGAAAATTCGAGTTATGCAAGGGTTGCAGGAACCCCTGGGTAACTCTGGCATTTATTGTATTAGACCCCCCTCCAAGCGCCCGTCCCGCAGACCTCACCCTTGGCCAGGTTTTAACTGCCCCCCACAGTCCCAGACTGCCTCCAGCCTTAAACTGCCCAGCAGCCATGAACCACCTTCAGCCTTAGTTCCCCCCACAGCACCCACAAACTACCCCCAGCCTTAGAGCCCCCCAGCAGCTCCAAACTGCCCGAAGGCTTAACCCCTCCAGCAGCCCCAAACTAACCCCAACTTTGCACCCCCAGTCTTAGACAGCCCCCGCGCTCCACATCCCTCAAGAGCCCCAGCCTTCAACACTCCTCCTCCTCCCACAGCTTCTTCACCGGGGCTGCTAGAATTGGTGGCTCCCCCAGCCCTCCTGATCCCCACAACTAACTCAAGTGTTAAGGTTTCAGCACCTAGGCATAAGGTAGTTTCTATCCCTTGTGATAGAGATAGCTGACATCTCCAGCAGTTATCGCTACTGATAGATAGCTGCCTGAGGCAGCAGTATTAAGAAACTGCAAATGGCTTCTTTAACAGCCACAGGCAGCTGGAAACTGCCCAGCTGGCAACCCTTAACAAATTTAACGGGACCCATAGGTTGGGAATCCCTGCTCTACATACATACACTGCATCCTATTTCTGGTGCTGAACTATTCAAATACATCAGAAAAATTCCTAAACTCGACTGGTTTGTCAAGTTACAAGCACTTGGAACGAACTGGAGACTTTTACATGTATTTTAATGGGAATTTAGTGTCGCTTTTATGAGTTTTTGCCTATGAGCAAAAATTTGGGAACCAATTGTGCTCTTATAGGGAGGGATGAGTGTACTGTACTTATGGAAACGTAACTAAAATTTACTGATAGTTAACATGCTGGTTGTTTGAGAGTTCTGAATGAGAGAATGCTTGATAGGAAAGAGTTTACTGCACTTTGTAACCAGATGAAGACCAATAAACCACACTGAACCACTATGCAGAATGGCGAGGAGCCCAGCAAGCAGGGAAGTTAATGGTACTGCTGGAAGATAAATGAGCACTATGGAACACATTTTTCTGCCACTCTGTAGCCACCATCAGGCCCTTTATACAAGCAAGTTGCTCATTAAGTCTCCACTTTAATTTGGGTACTTAATCAGGCAACAGTTGCTATAGGCAGCACAGAAGCCCATATATTTATTACAGAAAATACAAAGAGTTCAACAATGTTCTTAAACTGTTGTCACCACCATAGTACCTGAATATCTTCCAGCAGCTCATTAAGCAATGTGAATTCACATCCTTTTTGTATTGCTGGTTCTCTTACCTTTTCCCCAGGTGTAGCAGAGGATTGCCTTCCTTCAGGTTAAGGAGTTTTTAAAATATACATACTGCCGCATGTTTATGTTAGAGAAGGCAAAGTCAAATATATATGCCTTGCAATTGAAACAAAGTGAAGAGGTCTGTGATGATTCTTAGTTCTTGGAGGAGTTCATTCCACATTCGAACCAGCCCCTGCGAAGTTCTCTCATACAGACTGATATTACCCTTAGTGTAGAGAGCTCTGTTGTGCCAAAGTTATTGACTACTGTTTTCATCCCAGAGTTTTAGGTTGTCTTTCAGCTACCGTAAACCCAAGCCATGGACTTAAGACAGTGATTGTGACCTTGAACTTGATTTGATATTTAATGAGAAACCAGAGTAGGGAGTACAGGTTGTTGTGCTTATGGTAGTCTTTGTTTCCCAGAGGATGTTCTGTACCATTTGGAGTTTCCTGAACTCTAAAGGTTTCCTGCCCAGATATATTACCTTGCTGAGAAATGATGAAGGCATGAATAACAGACCAACAGAATAGGATGGATCCTCTTTGCCAATGGAAGATGACAAAACGCTTTGCTTGTACAGGCTGTTAGGCAGGAGCTTACTAGCAGTAAGTAATCCAGAAGTGTTCAAAAGCTACAGACTGACTTGACTGACTGTGGGTGTGTATTTCCAATGCAAGGAGGCTACAGCATGGCAGCAAACCTTTCAAAATGCTCTTCTCTGCCTAACCTCTGTTCTGCTCATGTTCCGCCTCAATCCGCTTTTCTTCATTCACGAGCTGATCTTACCCAAGCACTGGGCCATTTTGGTTGCAGTGGTCTGGGCATATGTGGTAAAGGTACAATTGTGTGTCACATGTACGTTTTTGGTGCTTGAGTCCATGTCGTCTGACCAAGTCACCTAGTGTAGCTGCTTGCAGATGTTGAAAAGGACTGGAGAGAGAACTGATCCTCATGGGACTCTATAAATGAAATGTCCAAATGGTGGAAGTGCAGTTTCCCATTACTACTCATTAGGTGTATCCATTCAGGAAGGACTCAAATGATTTTAGTTCATTACCTTGGACTTCTGACATCTCTCTCAGGCAAGATAATGGTATTTCACAGTCAGCAGCATCAAAACTACAGAGAAGTCCAGAAGGAGAAACCTAGTTGTCTACTCAAATAGATCATTGATCAGTGCCACTGATGTGGTTTCAGCTACATGGCTTTGCCTAAATCCTGATTGTACTAGATGTAGCTAATTAGCATCAGTTTAATTTGCTTGTAGTTGGCCTTTGGCTAGCTTCTCTGCAAGTTTGCTCAGCAATGGGAGTTTTGACACTGGGTGTTAGTTAGCTAGAACCAATATATCCAGGCTGAGTTTCTCAAGTGTTAGACAACTGTGTGTTTGAAGGAGGATGGGAAGATTCTGTCTCTGAATAAGACACTGTTTATCTCAACCACGAAGGTTCATGTTTCTCATCCACCAACCAGGGTGGACATGGATCAGATTCACACATCTCAGCTCCTGACTCCTTTATGTGTCCAGAATTATTTGATGAGTGGCTGCACTGAAGTCGTCAAATGAAGGTGGGCTTTCAGTTGGTGTCCAGTAAGGCAGGATGACAGCTCTTCACAGTACTTGGAGATCTCTTCTGATGCAGGTCATTGGTACTCAAGATCAATGAAGTGCATTATCAATCTGTATAGCTCCGTGAGCAGGACTGGCAATTTCAAGAGAGGCTGATAGGAATGTTCCCTTGGTGTGTAATACAGCATCAGCATCAGCTTCGAGGAATTCATTTGGTTTGATCCTGAAAATCTACAGTAGGTGGTCTCTCAGTTTAAACTCCACCACTTCATATATACACAAGCAGTTTTGTCATATTGCTCCATTTGCCTATAAAAGCACTGACTTTGATGGACGTAAGTTAGTAGCATGGGTATATGTCCATAATAGCCACAGTGTTTCGTATGTGAGCAAGAGAAACAAACAGCAGGAGATAGAAAAATGTTCACATAGATTTGTATCAGAGGTGCATTTGTATGCTCAATTCTGCTCGGCCCTTGGATCCAATTACTCTCAAACTGGCTGACGGCTAGTAATAGTGTCTTCTTGTCATGTTTTATTAGTAAATCCTACAAAAATTATACCGCTGATGGCACTATACTATATCTACCTGATGGTTATATATAATTCAAAACTTAATGCTCACTTTTTATTCCATCCTTCACAAGATACTCTTAGGAGATTGGTATCATTTCATTCTTTGAGGCACTGAACAGAAACCTGTTTCTACTAATCCAGAATAATCATTTATTAATTCAGTCAAAGATGGACAACTCAAGCTTTCACTGAAGGGTCTAACAATTTTAGCATTTTTAACTGTAATATTTTGATGCCATTCCAGATACAGTATGCCTAGAAACTGCACTAATCTATTTAGACTTTATTGAATTATTTCAGATTTAAAAACATTCTTATTTAAATTAATGTTAATTAACAAGGGCACTTTTGGTGAGTGTTACCTTGCTTTATGAGGAGAAAACGGTTCAGGATGAATCCTTAAATGTTTATTGCTTGGCTACTTAGACGTAGAGGGCAAACAGCATTTGAATTCAGCCATTTTTGATATGCTCAGTATATTCACATTTCACTATTGGTTCTTACATAGTACTTTGTGGACTGAAAACTTGCAAGTCATATTATGCTTGCCTCTACTCCTGCTCCCAGCTGGTTCCACAGAATCATGGATCTTCTTTTTAAGAAACGGGTTACAAACAATTTTCCCTCTAATCTTTTTCATCCATGTATGAATTTTTTCCCACCCATGTGCAGAATAAATTTTGTTATGTGCACTGATGCACATGTGAATACGCACCACCAGGAGAAACACCAACGTACCTGCTAATCATCTAGGCAGAACCTGAATCTCTGCTGAGTGGCCACACGAACACACAGTTTACAGGGAATAATGCTTGTAAACCTATTTAAGCAGCTGAAAACAAAGAGAAGGAGCCAATCAATCTATGTAGCCCCAACTGGAGCCACTGGCACATAAAAGGAGAAAGAGGAGATGAAATAGCAGTTAACTTCAGAAGCAAGAGTTCGATGACTAGAGTTTGGAGCTGGACAGATGACTGATGATACTGACATCACATTTGTTTTACATATAAGGGAGAATAAAAATCATAAGATCTGAGGTCTTGTCCTAGTTCTGCCCTGCGGCTTTCGGCAAGTCATATAATCTCTGTGACCCTCAGTTTTCTGATGGGCAAAATGAGAAAAATTATATTCATATTTTTAACAATACAGGATGGTAGTGAGGATTGATCCATTATTTTTATGAAACACTCTGTTAGATCCTCATCTGCTGTAAACTGACCCAAGTCCATTGATCTTAATGATCTTGCCCTTTAAGATCTTCAACAGCAGAAATGCAAAGTATCGTTAAAAAGTTGTCAGTGAGTTATAAAACTACTTCATCTTCTATCACAAGTAGGTAGCATTCAAAAATTCAGTTCTTTTTAAACATAAAGGCCTTGCAGCCAACCTGGTTCTACAGACACCATGAAACCACCTCAGCCTATGTCTATACTGCCGTGGATGATTGACCCACTCAAGGTTGATCTTCCAGGGTTTTGTTTCACACATGTGCGAAATGGTGCTTTCCAGGATGAAAGTCAACTACAGAACTCCTTGCGAGTGGAGAGGATTAAGGATGGTTGACAGAAGAAACACTCTCAATCAATCTTCTTTCATAGAGAGAGCCATTGAAATTGACCACTGATAAGTTGATTTTAGCTATGCAATCGGCATAGCTAAAATCACGTATCAGCAGTTGACTGCTATGTCTAGCATAGACATAGCCTCTATCAACAGTCTAGGGACTTAAAATCCATACCAAAGAAATACAGACATTTGCAGACCACATGATTAACCGCTGTGGTACGTTATCTCCTGTGTCCTGCATAAAATATATGCAGCACAGAATGTTGTCAAGGCAGGATTTCCTGCAGGGTGAGTGAATTGAGAATGGCCTGGGAAAACAGCACTAACACAGATTCTCATGTCAAAAGCTTACAGATTCACATATGGTACTGGTTTTTGTGGTCCATCCTGTGCTTGTGTTCATTTCCAGACTTTCACAGGAAGGAAAGCCTCTGTGGTGAAAAGCTGTGACATGACTAGACCCCTAAGAATATTCTAGGGCTGATTTTTATAGGGACTGATTGAATGCAAAGTACTCTTTTGCAGTTCCAACAGAAATATAGGTTCATAAACTTAAGTCACAAAAAGCAAACAACCCCCACACATTTGCATAATGTTAATAGTCTAAGCTAAACCAACAGCCTTATTATAGTGAGGACTTAATTTTAATTTTAAATTCACCTTATTCAATTTTCTTTCTGTGAACTGTATAAATATTTATTTATTTTCTTGACAACGTAATGGTTCCTTGATACTCTTTGTATCTATGGAGAAGTGACACAAAGAGAATTCCTACCAAGATTTGTTTCCTGCATTAGGATGAATATATTATGATTATTTCCTCAAAAATAAACCCAAAACTACTTTATTGTAAGTACCTGAGTTTATGAAATTCAACATGACATGTTATGATCACTGAAATATATGAAAATATCTACTTTACCTTTTGAAGTGTCTACTATTTGCACAAATAAAACATTTTTGTTAGACATGCAATTTAAGATATAAATACATTGAACAATATTAAAAATACATATCACATGCCTACTTTTCACAAATTAGTTATCCATCAGTCCAAAGGCTAACTTCTTCTGGAACTATTTTAAAATAAGTATTTACAACTTATCTACCTTTTCAAAGGCAAGCCTAAATCTATACCTGCAATTTGTCATGGTAAAATTTTGGCACGCTATTTGTGTGTATATGCAATTACAAAAAAAGAGTGCATGTAACTCCAGTTATTTTATATTGTACTGTATGCTGAATAATACATTACCTTGCTTAGACTTGAGCAATCATGCAGTGGAAGACTATAAAGACATTATTATACTTTCAATCAGAACAGCAAGGCAGGCAGGCTGAAACATTTAGATGTTACACTAATAGCCCTGGAGGTTTCACTGGTTTTGTTGCCTTTTCCACCAGTTTATCTATTTTACACATAAGGAACTGCACTGCAATATACAGAGACTGTAAGCTCTTTGGGGCGAAGACTAGATTTGTATTATGTTTGTGTACGGTGCCTGTCACAAGGGGGCCCTGATCTCCAATTGCAGTCTCTACATGCTACAATAACTCAAATAAAAATAAAAAAGAACAAAACACAAAAGGAAGCACAGTTCAGAGAGCGGGGAAGTCTTAATTTTGAATTTCTTTAATTTTGTACAGTTAAAGTCTCAGCTTTAAAATGTAACCCACAATAACAACACATTTCTCATATACAGTCTTTTTTTCCAGAGACAATTGGAATAGAGGGAAATAATATTAACAAACAATGGGAGAGAATGCAGCCAGAATTGCAGAATGAGGTTCTATTTGCAATGGAATGGCAGCTACAGAGTAGTAAAGTAAAAAAACATATATTTTATGGTCTGTTTCCTCAGAGTGTCACATCCAAACACAACACAGTGTCATCCTGACTTTGTTTCAGAGACCTGATAAGTATACAGCAAAGGCTAGCATGGTGTTGCTGTATTAATTTAAATCACGGGGAATGAGCTGGCAGGATTAGGACTAAAAGATCTCCTACGCAACATTGCAGAGCATTAGTGCTAGGGAAGATGTCAAGTAATGTATACAAAATCCAGATTTTGCTTTTTAAATCAAATGCCCCCCATCTGTGCACATGCAGCTGCATGCTTACTTAGATGGGAGTAATGAAGGGCTTTTAAATACTACATAGAAGAAGAAGAATGGATAACAACCGCAGATTTTCTAGTAGAAGAGTGCTGACAACATCAGCCCACTGCCATGCAGCTGAGAAAGGCCTAGAGAAGTGAAGCAGAAGTGGCCATGTCATGTAACTTTTCCTAACTGGCTAATGGTAAGACCACCAAACCCAAGAGTTTGAAAGACGAGCCACTGGTGTCCACACCTCTCTTTAATCCTGGAGTATAGTTCGCTACTTGACCCCAATTTTTGGTGCGGCATATTTTTCCTCCAGTCCTGTTTGTTGAGCTAATGCAGTACCCTTGAGAAGCTCTGTTGCATAGCCTGACAAAACAGAGTGGTGCTTGAGCCCCACTGCACCCCTTGGAAGAGTTGCAGCTATGTCCTGAAGCACCCAGAGTTTGACCAAAGTCTCCCACCAAAAGTGGTGTCCCAATCTCATCTCATTAATTTATCTGACCTGATAGTAGATAATTTATTTGTATCTGATGCCACTGCTTCATCTGAAGATAAGAATGACTCCTGCAGGCTGTACTAGGGAGACTGAAGCTTTTTTTTTTCCTTACATTGATAGTGTGACCTCTGAACATAAAAAAAACTCAAACCCTCAAACAATAAAAAGTTGAAGTGCAAAAGAATTTAAGTGTTGAAAAAAAATTGTTCCCCAAAGTTGCTTACAGATAATTTCTTTCCTCCAAACTCCCACTTATGTTTTATGTCTTGAATGAGGGCACAGTAATATTTAGGCTGAGCTACTCAAATGATCTAAAGGAAATACATGTCCCACTTTTTAAAGCTCCTTTGAAAATCCCAGCCTTAGTGCTTAAGTGTCAGTGTAAACCAATCACACCAAATGTTATTTATGTATTGCAAACGCAACCTAGCTTTTAATAATACTTTCTCTTTTAATTCAAGTTCATCTTGACCTTGGGACCAAAATTTACCTAACAATTGCAAGATAGGCATCTCATGTAAATTCTTGATAAATCTGACCTGATTCAAGCTATTTCAAAAGTATACTATATTATGCTACCCGTCAATATTCTGCCACTTAATTGAATTTAGCTGTTCAAATTTTTTTTTCTCCAGCAGGGATAAATAAGATGGTAAATACACTAAACAGATTCATCGTGTGGTCCATTTCCCTGGAACTTTACTTTGAAGTACAGTGAACTGTGCCTAAGAACCAGTAAATGAGCAATTCACCAAAAGCGTTAGAAAAGTCACGGATTTGTGACTTTCCCAAACAAGTAAACATTCTAACATTTATAACTCAGAAGCCTCAAATGTAGGATATTTATGCTTACTGACTTTACCTATAGTATATGTTACAGCTTTCATAACAAGAATTCTCAGTGCTTCAATATTTTTAGAAACTGAATCCTAATTATTGCTTAATCTAAAAGAAATCAAAGAAAAGCAAAACAAAAAAGGCAAAAAACTTAGGTTTAGCGACCACATTAGCTATAAACTAGACAAAAGAGAAGCCAGCATGAAATTATTAAATCTGAGCAGGTATCTGCACAGTTTCAGAGCTCAAACATGTTAGATAAGGAACAGGAGACCACTTCTACCTGGGACAGATCAAATATTACTTGACAGACCTCGCTGATCAGCACATGAATAGCATTTTTGCGAATCAGTTCAAAAGCAGATTGTAATACTTACAGGATTGAGAACAACTGTGAAAAACAACTCCCCTCCCTGGATACTCTTGTCTAGCTCTTTTGGACCCCCAGGATACTCCTTATAGAAAATTGTGTGAGTGAACAGACCACAGGTTTGCCTAGGAAGGACCTGTATGAAAAAACAGGATAATACAGAAAAATCTTTCAAAATAAAATCACTTTAATTTCTTTTGTAAACTAATAAATTTAATGCAGATGAACTTTTGTAACTGCACCATTTACATTCTGTCGTAAAACTGTTATAGAGATTCAGCATTTCACCTTTCACTGAAGTCAGGAGTTAGACTGACAATTCATCAAAGTCCTGGGTAACCTAACATTGACATATCGGTGTATAACACATTTTTAAACAAACACAGAAAAAAGTGACTATTATATTATAGTGAAGCTACAAGTCATTTATATAGTGAAGCTACAAGTCATTTATTATAGTGAAGCTGCTGTATGGCCCCTTCCCACTGCCTTCTCCCAGCTGCAAGTAGGAAGGCAGGGAGAAGCAGCCAGTAAACTGACCAGCCCTATTGGTCCCGCAAGCAGAGGGGAGCTGAGAACCAAACAGCAGCCTGGTTCCCGCTGCCCAGCACTAGTGGAACCTGGAAACTGACCAGCAATGAGCTGGTCAGTCTCCCAGATCCCACAAGCAGCAAGGAGACAGGAACCAGGTTGCCCCCTGGTTCCCAGCTCCCTGCTACTCTGGGAGCCAAGGTCAGCTTCCTTGCTCCTGCAAGCCCAGGGAAGCCAAGAACCAGACTGCAGCCTGGTTCCCTCTCCCCCGCTGACTTGCACAAAAATTTCAGTTACATGGGGGGTTGCAAGAGTGCAACCCCCACGTAACTGGCGGGTTTACTATACTGTCAAAAATCCACATGTAATTCAGAGTCTCAAAAACCAAAACAAAACGAAAACCAAAACAAAATAAACCAACCTTCTTTATGTAGTTGATATATAATCTAACTATATTTTAAGGCTGATCACCAAAACTGTTCTAGCTCATAAAGTGAAGTCAATATCTAAAATGTGATTTTATAAAAACAGTTTGGTGTGTTTGGTATTTACTGTTGTTCAGAGCTGTTCAGCTTCTTCTTAACAGCAGGCTTGTTATGTGCCAGCTCTGCAAACTCAGTGCAGAATTTGAAAGTGAGATTAGCTCTTCCTTGCTCACAAGACAATAATGATTCTACATTCAAATGTAGTTGTATTTGTTGATGATGTGATACATACATTGCAAGATAATCTAGCTCACTCTCTTCGAGCTGCAACAGCTCTAAAATATTAAATGGTAGTAAAAAGTTATATAGACTAATTTTTAATTATTATAACAAACGTATGATTCTAAGCACACAGCAGTGAAGTGATGCTAACAACGCCCTTTGAGGAAGGTGATGCTATTTAATGCATTCACTTTTTACAACAGAAACACTTTTGACATGTTTTCTTGTTTACTCAACTTCAAAATGGGTGGTTTTCAATCATACATATGTGCTTTTCATCTTAAGGCTGACCATCTAAGGACAATATTTTTAGATGCCTTTAAAAATACGGACCTAAATTTGAAATCACAGCGCTTATCAAATACAGATTGAACTTCTCCAGTCCGGCACCCTCAGGACTGGTGTCAAACCAGAGCAGTTGCCAAACCATGGGAGGTCAATATTATCTAGCAGCATTCTTAACACTTCCACTGATTACTGGGCCCTTGGAAGACATTTAAGGTAAATTAGAGCTAAACAACAGCACAGAACACCAAGAGCCAGGACTGGTGACTAAACAAACTCTGGGACTACAGAAAACTTGGCCACACCCATGATAAGCGGACATCTAGCTAACCAAAATCATACTGGATTTTGCTAGAATAGACAGCTCCAGACTACAGAGGTTCAACCCAATGTTTTCTGGAATATAGACTCAGACTTCTTAAATCTGACACCTACTATGCAAATTTCTTACAAGGAAAAAACTGTGCTTGTATCTGACTCATACCTTTCTGTGGCAAATTTTTTCAAGATTACAGTAAATGCTCTTATCCAGTACTCATTCAACCAGATCTCTCAGATATCTGGCACAAACATGCCGCTTTCTGCCCCAGTCCCAGCTGGCTCTTTGGGGCTGAAGCTGCTGGCATTCCTTCGGCTCTGGAGCTGCCAGCTTCCCACCCTAGCGTGGCAGCCTTCTCCTGGCCTAGGGCTGCTGGAGTTTCCTCGGCCCCAGCTGGCCTCCAACCCTGGGGCTGTTGGCGGAGCTCTGCACCCTGGCAGAGTTCCGCCAGCCCCTGGGCTGCTGATATTCCCTGAACCCAGTGCCCCAGCCAGTTCCCTGGGGCTGAAGTACTGGCAGGGCTTTGCACCCCAGCCAGTGCCCAGCCGCAGGGCTGGTGCAGTCCCCTACCCTCCAGCCGGGGAGCCCACAGCTGCCTAAGCATTAAGTGGCATCTTTGAACATCCAGGAACCTCCAGGTCCCAGAGCTCCAGAGATGAAAGAGTTTACTCTACACAGAATTTTATATTCTACAATGACCATAGATCATAAATCCCACATAATTATGCAATATATGGAATTAATTTATTTGTTATAATCCTACATATGCTTTTTACTATCTTCTGGTTTCCCTGATAAAATACTAATGAACCTGGTACAAATGTATGGCGATAAATCGAGCAGGACGGGAAACGCTTCTGGTAAATCTTATATCATATCTTTATTATATAGGCATGTGCTTATCACTTTTGGACTTCAGATGCAGAAAATTAAAGCATTTGCTCTAGGGAACAGAAAGTCTGAGACTTCTGGGACAGGTGATCTTAGATTGATTGTTCTTGGTAACTGATTTTTGGCCTTGCTCTCCTGTTTCTCAAAGTTTATGCTAAATCTTATTTAATACATGCCTTCAAAATGAAATGTTTTTTACCAAAATTCATATACAGAGTTATTTTGAGAATTTTCAGAATTAATCAACTCTATTCAGATGCTTTACATCCCTTAAGATATCTAGAAACTTATTATTTTACAGCTAATGCTTTCCCGAAACTAAGCTTTAGTCTGAATATGCTGGGTGTGATTTTTTTTTTTTTTAATTTTTAATGACTGCAGATCATTTTAACAGGCATCACCAAAACCTAGATTCACACATTAAGTTGTGGAGTACTAATTAGTCTGAATAATACTGTTGATTGTAACTTTTTAGGGTGATCCCAAAATTGCTGCCTAGGTTGAACCACTCTAGTCCGAAACACTCTCATCCAGCAACTTCCAGAATCTGGCATTATCTTAGTTAGCTGGACAACCACTTATCATGGGTGTGGCCAAGTCTTGCATGGGCCCGTAAAGTTTATTTACAATCACCAGCCCTGGCTCTGGGCATTGTGTGTTATTTAGCTATAATAGACTCCTAAATAGCTCCTAAGAGCCCTGGAAGCACTGAAAGTATTGGTAATGTGCTAGACAACACTAACCTCCTGTGGTCCAGCCAATTTTCTTGTTTGGTACTGGTCAGATCCCAAGGGCACTGGCTTAGAGAGGTTCAACTTATATAAGGAAAGTGGACATTTTAGCTGGAGCTAATGTACCAGGCATACTCCTGAAAGCATTCAACACAGCCTGAAGAACAGTGTGGTGCAAGCATTAGAGATCTCTCTCTCACACATGGAAAGATGCAAAAATTGCCCTGAGGTATTTTTTCTAAAAGTTGTTTTAAAACAACATTTCCTTGACAATAAAGTTCATAGTTTCGCAGCCACTGAACAGCTAGAATATGCCCTATGCCTTAATAAATATTGCCTAAATCATCTACAGGAACTTAACAGAGAATTTTGTGTCAGAAATAAAAAGCCAATGTCAGGCAAGTAGTGTAGTCGGTGTTTGTCAATATGAGTTACAGGGAGTACAATGGGAGAATTGGGTGAGTTGGATGAGAGTTGCCTCCATGGCACAATTCCACAAGTTTCTTCCTGCCAGCCCTCTGGGCATGTGCCCAGCACCAAAGCCTTGCTATCTGGGACAAGAGCTTAGCTTTGGGTTTGAGCCATAGTAAGAAGCCCAATGAAATGTCGGGAAAAGTTGTAAGGGAGGGACATTTTGTACAACTGAAGCAGCACTTAACTGTTTAAAGATAAAAGGCATATGTTGGCATAGATCCTTTACAGGCAGTGAAGATATCTATGCTGATTTACAACTAGCTCAAAATTTCATCAGTAGCACTCACCAAAGTACTACTGGTGAGATTTTCATCTGGTTGTAAATTACTTTGCCACACTAATATCTTCCTTCAGATTTTTAAACCAGCACCAAAAGCAGCAGCAAAGATGACCCAGTGTCATGAGTTATTCCAGTGGTTCCCAACCTTTTCAGAAAGATGGCACACATCAATGACACAAACAATTCCACGGCACAGCCACCTTTTCCAGCTGAAGGGAGGGCGAAGGAGCATGGCAGAAAGGGATCTAGGGTTTATAGCAGACCACAAGCTAAATTTGAGTCAACAGTGTGATGCTGTTGCAAAAAAAGCAAACATGATTCTGGCATGCATTAAACAGGTGTGTTGTGAACAAGACACGAGAAGTCATTCTTCCGCTCTGCTCTGCACTGGTTTGGCCTCAGTTGGAGTATTGTGTTCAATTCTGGGAGCTGCATTTCAAGAAAGATGTGGAGAAATTGGAAAGGGTCCAGAAAAGAGCAACAAGAATGACCAAAGGTTTAGAGAACATGACCTATGAAGAAAGGCTGAAAGAATTGGGCTTGTTTAGCTTGGAAAAAAGAAGACAGAGGGGATAATAGTGGTTTTCAGGTATCTAAAAGCATGTTATAAGGAGGTGGGAGAAAACTTGTTCTTCCTGGCCTCTGAGGATAGAGCAAGAAGCAATGGGTGTAAACTGCAGCAAGCGAGGTTTACGTTGGACACTAGGAAATACTTCTTAACTGTCAGGATGGTCGAACAGTGGAATAAATTGCCTAGGGAGGTTGTAGAATCTCCATCCCTGAAGATATTTAAGAACAGGTTAGATAAATGTCCATCAGGGATGGTCTAGACAGTACTTGGTCCTGCCATGAGGGTAGGGGACTGGACTCAATGACCTCTCGAGGTCCCTTCCAGTCCTAGTATTCTATGATTCTATGACCCTGCACCAGCTGGAGGCTCAAGCAGCAAGGCTGCCTGATTCCCAGCAGGCAATGGATCAGAAATTGCCCTCCAGTAGCCGCTTTGCAAAGCCTCTGCGAGGGGAAATTGACCAATCCCTGCCAGCTGGGAATCAGCAGCCTTGCTCTTTGAGCCCCCAGCCAACCCAGAGTTGGTCTATTTCCCCTCCCCTCATCTTTTCGCAGAGCCAGGAGAGGGATACTGAAAACCCCACACCATCTGGGATTCAGGCAGCCTCTCTCCTTGAGCCCCCAGCTGGCATGGGGTCATCTACACGTGCCATGAAATTTCATTAATTCCCCCAGTCTAGGCTCTGTAAAGAGCTTGGGGGAGGGGAAACTGATAAAATTTCCATGGCACACTTAGTTTTCGCAGCACACCAGTTGAAAACCACCGAGTTATGCTGCTTTCATCAGCAATATGGTGAATGCCAGCAAAAGGCATAGACATGCTGATTTTAATTAGCAGGTTAATATCAACTATAACTTGCAATTTATGCATAGCAATATGTGTTTCTCACAATGGAAGCTTTCAGGATGATAAGCTCTTATACTTTGTCTTGTTTTTCAAAATGAGTTATGAAAAGCTGAAGCTGTAAGTTCGAATTAAAAAAACAGAAATTAGCTCACCATGATATTTTTGTGGATGAAGCCCCGTCTGTACCTTGCAGGTTTTAGATGTGGATATTCTTCTGTGCTGGTGATTTTGATATTCCAGACCTTTTTCCAGGCCTCATAAAGTTGAACATGTACAGGGTAAACCCCAGAGTGGTGCGGAGCCACTGCATAGCCCATGTCAGTTGGAATACCATGTTCCTGAAAAATATCAGAAAAAATTACCTAGAAAACTACAGTAATTTCATGCTTGGTAGCTTATAAATGCCTTTTTTGGAAAACAGCATAGATGGGGGTCTCAAATGCAGCCAGGGACGAGCTGAAGATGCATTCTGGTACAAAATGGAAGCAGCGAGATATGCATATATTTGAATATGCAAACATGAAACCAAGTGCTAGGAATAAGGAGAGAAGAATGACAGAAATGCAAGATAAAATATTTTGTGTTCTAATACCAATGCCTCAAAAAGGGGCCATATCTTTGCAAAAGCTTTTGAGAAAAAATTCTCAGAGCATTAACGAAGCAAGCCAGTCAATAAAAGTGCTGGCATTCAGCCATTAAAAGTCCCCAAATACAAAATATGTGATCCCCACTATGAGTCTTCAAACAGTTCATACGCAGGCAAAACTCTCCCTGACTTCATTAAGTTTTATCTGTATAGGACTGAAGGCCAAAAACTGTCACCGCTCTGTTGGTAAAATTCACCGTTTGTGCAGAGGATCATCAACTAGTCCTATACAACACTTACGTCCCAAGTGCACAGGTGTAAGTTTCCCCTAAGAAAAAATTCTAAGAGAATATCTGATCTTACTATGCTGTAACTGCTGAGCAGGAGCAGACCAGCTGGTGCTGTGAATACATCAATGTTAAACAGTTAATGCACAAATTCCAGATTTGTTTTTCTGCCTCTTTAAAATAACACAAAAGGTGACTGCTCAGGCATGGTGCTTAAGCCAAAGTACTGATTTGGGTCTAAATCAGTTTCTTAAACTATGTTCCATGGAATACTAGTGTTTTGTGAACAACCCACAGGCATGCCACGAGTGCCTGCCACTTTTTGGTATCATACACTGATGGTATATAGTCTCTGTTATTAAAACCATATACAATGTTACTTCTTCTTTGATGTGATACCTGATTAAATTAAATTAAATTAATTTTTGCTGTACTTACAGCTCTTTTGTTTTTTGGTCTGACAACAATTTTTTAAAGACATTCACAGGTGTTCTGCAGGAAAAATATTATTGTTTGGTGTTCCGTGGTCTCAAAAAGTTTAAGAAACACTGGTCTAAACAAATACAGAGGCACTCCTCTCTGGTCCCAGACCCACTTAGCACTGCCCTCAAGAAAAAACAAGAAATTCTTAACTGGCCTGCTGACTCCATATTAATCAATGTCTCCTCCAGGTCCTTCTAGGACTCTGGGGCTACATTTACACTAGAGTTATTTCGAAATAATGGCTCTTATTTTCAAAATAACTGTTAGCATCTACATCATGTACATGCTATTTTGAAATAAACTCAAAATAGTGGGTATGTTATTTCAAAACCAGTAAACCACATTGCAGGAGGAATGACACTTATTTTGCAATAGCTATTTTGAAATAGGCATTGTTAAGACACGGAACAGTGCTATTTCAAAATAAGCCATAATGGCGTCTAATGGCACTATTTCAAAATAGGCATTACAACTGCATCTACACTACCCCTCCCTTTCGAAAGGGGCATGCAAACATGTCTGACTGAAAATTCAAATGAGGCATTCATTTGCATATTCAACACCTAGTTTGCATAATAGTGGCCACTTACCACTCTGGAAGAGCTGTTTTTCAAATGCAAAACAGCCATGTAGAGTCTAGCATTAGAGGGCTGTTGCTTGAATCCCTATCCCTGGTTCTTGTCACACAGACAGAAAGCAGAAGCTTAAAGTTAAGGCATCACAAAGTTTATTGGGGTTAGTTCTAAGCAAGCAAGTTCATAGCCATGCACAATGGAAGAGTGCTTCCCAGTGCTCTGTTCCCCACTCTGATGCCACAGAGAAGCATCTGGTCCCCATTCCCGACTTCTTTCTTCTCCTTAGCAGGCCTAAATATACCTGCAATGTTTGCCCCTAGTCACACCCCTTAAAACTTATGGTCATATTCTGGTTTGGAGGCTCATAAGTCTGGATGAGATGGTGTGGAAAAAATCTGAAATACTCAATGCTTTTTCGTCACTGTCTTCTCAGACAAGATCAGCTCCTAGATTGCTGTGTTGAGCAGCACAGTACATGGAGCAGGTGGGCAGCTCTCAATGGGGAAAGAACTGGTTAAGAACTATTTCATAGATTCATAGAATGCTAGGACTGGAAGGGACCTTGAGAGGTCATCGAGTCCAGCCTCCTGCCCTCATGGCAGCACCAAGTACCGTCTAGACCATCCCTGACAGACATTTATCTAATCTGTTCTTAAATATCTCCAGAGATGGAGATTCCACAACCTCTCTAAGCAATTTATTCCAGTGTTTGACCACCCTGACAGTTAGGAACCTTTTCCTAATGTCCAACCTAAACCTCCATTGCTACAGTTTAAGCCCATTGCCTCTTGTTCTATCCTCAGAGGCCAAGAAGAACAAGTTTTCTCCCTCCTCCTTATGACACCCTTTTAGATACCTGAAAACTGCAATCATGTCCCCCCTTAATCTTCTTTTTTCCAAACTAAACAAGCTCAATTCTTTCAGCCTTTCTTCATGTGTCACAGTCTCTAGACCTTTGATCATTCTCATTGCTCTTTTCTGGACCCATTCCTAATCTCTCCACATCTTTCTTGAAATGCGGCACCCAGAACTGGACACAATACTCCAACTGAGGCCTAACCAGTGTAGAATAGAACGGAAGAATGACTTCTTGTGTCTTGTTCACAACACACCTGTTAATGCATGCCAGAATCACGTTTGCTTTTTTTGCAACAGCGTCACACTGTTGACTCATATTTAGCTTGTGGTCCATCATAATCCCTAGATCCCTTTCTGCCACACTGCTTCCTAGACAGTCGCTTCCCATTCTGTACGTGTGAAACTGACTGTTCCTTCCTAAGTGGAGCACTTTGCATTTGTCTTTATTAAACTTCATCCTTTAGACCATTTATCCTTCACACTTTGGACTATTTCTCCAATTTGTCCAGATCATTTTGAATTTTGATCCTATCCTCCAAAGCAGTTGCAACCCCTCCTAGCTTGGTATCATCTGCAAACTTAATAAGCGTACTTTCTATGCCAATATCTAAATCATTGATGAAGTTATTGAACAGAACTAGTCCCAATACAGACCCCTGCGGAACCCCACTTTTTATACCTTTCCAGCAAGATTGAGAACCATTAATAACTACTCTCTGAGTACAGTTATCCAGCTAGTTTTGAACCCACCTTATAGTAGCCCCATCTAAGTTGTATTTGCCCAGTTTATTAATAAAAATATCATGCGAGACCATATCAAATGCCTTACTATTTATCTACTATTTATTAAATCCAGACATACACAAATCCATGGGGCAAGATCTAATGCATCCAAGGGTGCTGAGGGAGTTGGCTGATTACAAAGTGATTGGCCATTACCTTTGAAAAGTCCGGGCGAGTGGGGGTGTGTCCCAGATATTTGGAAAAAGGCAAACGTAGTGCCTATCTTTAAAAAAGGAAGGAAGAATCCTGAGAACTACAGACCTGTCAGCCAAACCTCAGTCTCTGGAAAAATCATGGAAGGGATCCTCAAGGAATCCCTTGGAAGAGAGGAAGTAACAACAACAACAACAACGTGATCTCTCACATTATTCTTGCCAACAAGTTAAAGAAGTATGCATTGGATAAATAGATTGCAAGGTGGATAGAAAGATGGTTAGATTGTTGGGCTCAACAGGTTATAATCAATGGCACACTGTCTGGTTGGTGATTGCCTCCAAGAGGAGTCCCCCAAGGGCTGGTCTTGGGGCCAGTTTTGTTTAACAACTTCATTAATGACCTGCACGACGGGATGCATTTCACCCTCAGCAAGTTTGCAGATGACACTAAGCTGGGGGAGAGGTAGATAAGCTGGAGGTGTGACTTAGACAAATTGGAGGATTAGGCCAAGAGAAATCTGATGCGGTTTAACAAGGACAAGTGCAGAGTCCTGCACCTGGGACATAAGAATCCCAAGTACTGCTACAGGCTGGTAACTGATTGGCTAAGCAGCAGTTCTGCAGAAAAGGACCCAGGCATCACAGTGGATGAGAAGCTGGACATGAGTCAACAGTGTGTCCTTGCAGACAAGAAGGCTAATGGCATATTGAGCTGTATTATTAAGAGCATTGTCAGAAGATCTAGGGAAGTGATTATTCCCCTTCATTCGACATTTTTGAGGTCATAGCTGATATATTGTGTCCAGCTCCGCACCCCTCCCATTACAAAAAGGATGTAGATGTGTGGGAGAGAATCCAATGGAGGGCAACAAAAACTATTAGGGGGCCTGCATCACACAACTTATGAGGAGAGGCTGAGGGACCTGAGTTTATTTAGTCTGCAGAAGAGAAAAGTAAGGGGTGATTTGACAGAAGCCCTCAACTTCCTGAAGGGGGGCTCAAAAGAGGATGGAGAGAAGCTGTTCTCAGTAGTGACTGGTTGCAGAACAAGGAGTAATGGTCTAAAGTTACAGAGGGGGAGGTTTAGGTTGGATATTAGGAAAACCCTATTTCACCAGGAGGGTGGTGAAGCTCTACAATAGGTTACCAAGAGAAGTGGTGAAATCTCCATCCCCGAAGGTTTTTAAGTCCAGCTTGGCAAAGCCCTGGCTGGGATGATTTAGTTGAGAATGGTCCTGCTTTGAGCAGGGGGTTGGACTTGATGACCTCCTGGGGTCTCTTCCAACCCTATGATTCTATGGCTGTGTTTACACCAGCCCCCAAACTTCGAAGGTAATTAGGAAGTCGGGAGATTATTAATGAAGCACTGTGGTGTATATGCAGCAATTTATTAGGCTAAATCTCCTCTGCAGCAACTTCGAAGTGCCAGCTTGTGTGTAGCCACGAGTACTTAGAAGTGCCCACGCTACTTTACTCCTGCAGCTACACGCAAGCCGGCACTTCGAAGATACCACGGGGTAGATTTAGCCTAATAAAGTGCTGCATATTCACTGCAGCACTTCATTAGTAATCTCCCAACAGCCTACTTACCATGCCCCCTTAGAATATGGGGGCTAGTCTAGACACAGCCTATGATTTTTAAACTACTTAAATCCAGCACTGATGTTTCAATTCCCCTTTCCTTTATCTTAATCTTTTCTACTTCACTTGAGCATGCATCAGCATCAAAAAGAATAATCTTTACACAACATGTAGAAGACTGTATTCTCTAATGTCCTATTTTATCTTCCTCATTGAACTATTAACAAAAGTGCGAATTAAGAGGTTTCTTACATTTCTATCAATATTCACTAATAAATATGTAACAATTAAAATCTTTCACGCTAATTATGAGAATATAATCTTTCCCATGTAATAGTGTCTTCTTTGGTATTTCTCTAATATTGTTAGTCTTATGCTAAGAGCTTTAAACATATACTGTAAAATATACTTCTGTGAGCATACTTAAGACATCAACAACCATTTGAGCTTTCCAAACCTCAGGATACTTCACTTTTTTATTACTGGAGATACAGTATTTAATTTCTTAATGTAGCTGCATTGAAAGCAGTTTCAGACATGGTAAACAAGCAACAAATTAATTAGCATCAAGAAAATAAAGAAAATGTTAATTATTTTCATGGGTAACTTACTGTATATGATTTAGTTTAACCCCACTTTTCAGGGACCAGACAGTTTAAACTGTAATCCCAGAGGCTCACTGTTATAATATAAACCAGCAAACTAGAAGCATGTTACAGATAATTCACGTCCCAATGGAACTTGCCAACACATCTAATCTTTCTGAAAAGATGGAAGGTTGACTGAACTAAGTGATATTTAAACTTGCACAGTTCTGATTTTGACTGAAGTGCTTACCCCTGTGGGATCAGGAAAGTTGGGCCTAGCCTTTGTTTAGTAAAACAATTATTTACTACACACATGGTAGAGTTGCCAGATATGCACTTTTCAACTGAAATACCCAGTCAAAAAGGGCCCCTGGTGGCCCTAGCCAGCACTGCTGACCAGCCTACTAAAAATCTCATTGGTTGGACTGGCAAGCTCCCTATCTGGCTCTGCACAGCTTCCTGGAAGTAATGACATGTCTCTTAGCTCCTAGGCAGAGGCACAGTGGCAACAGCCCTGGGACCCTGCATGCTGCTCCCATGAATTGTGACCAATGGGAGCTGTGGGGACAGTACTAGTGGACAGAGGCAGCATGCAGAACTGCCTGGCTGTGCCTCCACCAAAGAGCTAAGGGGCATGTCACCACATGCAGGGCACCACCCAAGGTGAGTGCCATCCAGAGCCCGCCCCACTTCCTGCACCTCAAATCCCGATCCCAGCTCGTAACCCCCACCCACACTCTGAATGTGCTGACCCCTGCCCAAGTCCCCTCTTATACCCCAAACCCCTCATCCTTGGCCCCACCCCAAACTCCACAACCTTAGCTGAAGTCCCCACCTCCTCCCACACCCCACTCATCCCTCTGGCCCAGATGCTGAAAGCAAGCAAGTGAGGTTGCAGGAGAGTGAGCAAGAGACAGAGGAGAGATAGAGTGAGAGGGAACAGAGCCTTGGAGAAGAGATGAGGCAGGGGTGAGGCAAGGATGTTCAGTTTTGTGCAATTCAGAAAGTTGGCAACCCTGGGCAACACCATTGATAGGGAGCTCACTGTTTGTTTTAATTAATGCAAAAATGTCCTTTCAAAACCTCTTCGAAATATCTTTATGGCTTGGAAATTTGAATAGCAAAGACAAAGAAAGATATTCTAGGCACAAACTAAGTATAACACTGTATGTCAGAAGCTTGTCTTCACAGATACACAACTAGAACAAACAATACTCTCAGTAACAAAGAGGAAGCTGTGCTAGTCTTGTTTTGGTTAAGGCATATTAAGTCCCCTCATTAAGAAAACAATGTTTCAATGCACAAAATTTTCTGAACTACCAGAATCTAAGAGCAAAGGCACAGTTTGTAAAAGAGTAGAACATTGGAAGAACAAGAGTATCACAACAAATCAGTGGATACTTTACACCAGGGTTTCCCAAACTTTATATAGTTAGAATCCGTTCTTTTTCAGTACCTTTTTTTGTGGCCCAAAAACAAACGCATATAAAAAAAATGAATGAAAATGAACACATTCTCACTGTCTATTATTTAAAATATACTGTTTATTGTTATTCACAATAATAGTACGTAGTAATTATTTTATAATCAAGATTTATATCAAGTGCCTAACTTATTGTTATTACCTTAATTACGAGGGAAAATATGAAATGTTCCAAATTAATAGGATCATGTGTGATAATCTGTATATTTTCTGAAGGACCGGTACTGGGCCGCAGACCACACTTGGGGAAACGCTGCTTTACACTATCCTTACAAAGGACCCAATCTTGCAGTTTCTCCACTCAGAAATTCCACTTATTTAATCCAACTCTTATTTCCCATTTACCTACACAAAGTTCACAGCCAAATTCTGAGGAAGTTCTAAATAGACTTCAGGAGGAAGGCTCATAAGGCAGACTATGGAGTTCAACCTTTGTGTACCTAGGTTGGCTTTTTGGCTTCAAGACATCTAAAGTTTCTGTAAATTGTGTCAGCTGCGAACAGTTTGCAAGGTGCTGTTAACGTTGTTGGGGAATTATATAGAGCTAACAGATCCTTGACTGCATCTCCCTTCCCCAAATGGGCTCCTTATACTGGGTGTTGGAATAGTTGTGATGTAGGAAGTGCGAAGCCAGCCCTAGCAGTTCCTAGCACTGGGGTAATCCTCATGCTGCAATGAAGCCAGCTGTCTGGCTGCTTTGTGCTCTGTGAGTGCACACAAAAGCAAGGGTGGTGTCTGTGAGTGGCTCCATGACATTTATTTTTAATGGGTCAAAGCAGAGAATATTTCAGCTGGTTTGCAGAGCAATGTAGCATACTGCATCATTTCTCAGTTTCTGAGGAAACTGCTTTCTGTTCATTGCAGGGGCGGGGGGAAGCCTTATAACTGCATTTAATTGACGTATCTGTATAAAAACACAGGAGTAGAACCTTTTCTATGTTCATGCCACTATTTTTTTTCCACTTTCTGAAATTTTATCAAAAGACTGGATTAAAAAAAATAAAACAAGGAAATCTCTATTTTCATTACTGGTAAACTACAACATGTACCTCCATCTATATTCCAACACAAGAATTTGCAACAACAGATCTAGTCCAGCATCCTATCTTTAATAGGGGCCATACCAGCTACATTTGAGAAAGATGCAAAAAAATCTGCAGCAAGCAGTTAAAGGTTAACCAGAATATCCTTGTTAATTTATCATGCCCTCTCTTATTTACATCTCCTCTAAAGAAAAGTTTCTTATCACTTCAGTCTCTTGCCATATGCTTCTAACCGTTCTTGTCTGCGGACCCCTTCTATTTTTGCAATAACCTCTCTGAGACATGATGACTAAAGCTGAGCATTGTATTCTAGGTAGAGTCTACCATTGATTTATAGAATGATATTTTTTCTGGAAGCTATATTTCATTAATTAACTTTTAGTGCAAAGAGTCACTAAAAATGTGTCAAAGGTTACTACACCAGGGATGAATCTGAGCCATCCTTTTTTTGTTTGATGAAGAGCTGAATCAGCAAAATCCCATTTCCTTACCTAGCTGGGAGTTGCCTAAGTTATCACCTTGGGGAAAAAATTAAAACCTAAATAAAATTGATAAAAATCCTATACGTAACAGAATGAATACTTGTATCTATACAAGGGCAACACAATTCCTCAAATTCTCACTGACACAGGCAGCAGGAACCTCAGGCTGCTGCCTAGCCCCAGAAAGCATCATGCAGCAGAAGAGGCACCCGGGGGGAGGGGTCTGGTCTGGACCCCACTCCCACCACCAGAGCTAGAGGTGGGAAGCCCCCTTGAATGACGTGCTCTGAGGAATAAGTACACATCAGATTTCATGGGGGAGGTCTTATTTCACACCCATAATGCATTTTTCACAGCTGTGAAACTGGTAGGATCCTAATTACACCGTAAATTATAATATAAAATTTAAAATTCAAAATAAGAAAGATTTCAATTTTATCATAATTAATTTTTTTCTGCTAAGCCATTGAAAATTTCAAGTTATTTATTCAAAAAATTCGATTCAGAATAAAAATAAAAGTTAGCAAGTACAGCATTTTCTGAAAAAATTAAATGGTTCTGATTTTCATACAACTCTATTGAATATACAGTGCAAAACTGGTACTTACTAAGGCAAATTTTTTGTTGAGAATCATCTGCTCCACCAGAGAGGACTCATTATGGAAGAGATGAGGCTGCATGTGACTCCACATATGGGGAAACCACCAGAACTCATCCACCGAGCCCAACAACAGGTCATCACCTTCATCCTCCTCTTCAGTTCCTGCAAAAATATTTCCCCAAAACATTTCCAGATCATTATGTTGCTAAAATAATAAGGAAAATCAAGAGGAACATTAGTAATGTAAAGTTTGATATATTAAAATATTTAATAGAAATTTGGTATTACAGTGATGTTAAATATGGATTTTAAATGATCCTGAACAAACAACCCTCCCCGCTTCCCATATAATTAGCTGGGGAAAGCACACCTTCCTCTCTACAAATTTTATAACCCTCAACATGCATGATGGAGCAGTGTTCTCTCATTCAAACACCGCCCAAGTAACATTGGAGGTTAATGCAAAAGATGGGTAAGTACGGCCCTAAAAAAAGATAGGGCAATGAAGAGATAAATGACAGTGCTAACAAGTTTTATTCTGTGTAATTTATTCAGACAAAACTCCCTTTGCCTGGATTCCTTTTTCATTACATGGCTTTTTCGGAATTATTCTCCTACTGGCCACTTAAAATTATCCTGCACCACTCTAATCCTCTCTCTTCCCTCATAATTCTTACCTTGTTCATAAGATCATGACATGCGAATTTCCTGTTTATCCAGCTGTATACTGCCTCTTCCCATAAACCACACACATTTAGAAATCCTGTTTCAGCTTCTCTAAACATGATGTTGCCATTATCATCTCATATCAAATGTGATTACTCATGTTACTTACTTATTCTTTTACTTCACTCAACTGACTGCTCTCCCAAATCACACTGTACTCTCTCTAACTTCTATCTCCTTCATATTTCCCTTTTTCTCCAACAAACCATGTATGACTTATTCCTTTCCTCCTCATGTGATTTTACAGCTGTCTTCATCTAGGGAAACTGAGTTAGAGAATCCTGTTAAAACGGGGGTAGACAGATGTAATGGTGCAGCAACCTGGCTGTGATCTTTAAACTGGCTTTGTGATTCTTAGCAATATGGTCATTTCGAGGATGCTCCAACCCTGAGCCAGTTCCATAGTAATCTACTTATTTACAGTTCTACAATATGACTTAGCTTGGGCCATAAGTCTGCATGTGCGCTGAGCTATCCCAGAAGTTTTGGGAGGGACCGTGCAGCCTCAGGAAGGGAAAATACCTGCTCCCCTCTGCAGTGCACCAGTTCCATTAGCTGGCACGCAGCCAGCAGTTGGGGACCATATTTCCTCAGACTACCTCTCCAGCCTTGTTCCCGTTGGGGTTGCTAGGGGCTAAGGGAATGCTAGATGGGACCAATGCACGCAAGGAAAGAAGTTGTTTGCTGTCATCCCACCTGCCTCCCATGTATTTACCATAAGAGTTAGACACAATCAAACTATGTTGTACTTTAGCTTTGACTCGGTCATTTCCTGCTTCAGATCAATGTCCTTCAACGCTGACGTTATCTTGTGTTGCATTTATCTCCCTGGCCCTGATGTGGGCCTGCCCTGCATGCACGATTGTTTTTGTTCCAGCAGCGTTTAACATCTGCTTCCCTGCGTAATACATAGCTTTTCTCCCTACTTAATGCCTTCTTATTATCTATTTCTATAGCTGCTCTCTTACTTCTGCATATTTTTTACAACCTATCTGATGAGTCAAACTTTTGTTTTGGTTAGTTATTTGAAGGGCTAAAATCTGTCGTCCTTATGCAAATGAAGCTCTCACTGGAGTCAGTGGGAAATTTTGATTGATTAAGGACCTCAGATTTCATTTTGAGATATTACTGAGTTTTGCACACACAACTATATGTGCAAAAACCAGATGACATTGTAAGTTATAATACACCATCACCCAGCAACCATGGAAATTTAAGATGGAATATTCATCTTCCTCCCTCCTTGCTGGTTTGCGTCAGACAGTATATTCTAAGGGTTTTGTCCAATCAAGTTTTAAATATTTCAGGGGCCACTCAGCACTTCCCTGGATCACATACATTACACAGTAAAACCTGGCAAATTTGTGAGTTCAAGTCATTAGCATTTACATTTATTTATATTTTGTATATAAAGGAGGATTAAAAACAAACAGATTTTCAAAGATGAGTGGTTAAAGTTAGGCATGTATCCCATTTTTAGGCACTTATTTAAGTGGCATGATTTCCAAAAGTGCTGAACGCTCCTGTTAACTCTCTTCACTAAAAGCTCAACAGTCTTTAAAATCAAGCCATTTGTTTAGGCATCTAAATACCAGTTTAGAACACTAAATATAGAGACTAATTTTCAACACATTTAGCTATGAAATTCTTCTCAAACATACTTTGCAAGAGTAAGGTTTCATAACAGAAACATACACACAGCAGTAATTTGATAATATATTATGAGGTTAATTTTTTCGTTGTGCTTTCCGCATATGCCTTTTTGATAGACAAATACACTGGAATTTTGTAACATGGAGGACAAACACAGTATAAAACAAGCTAAGAAACAGAAAAAAAATCTCCCTGGGAAACTTTTCTGAAATGACGTGTGTTCTGTGCTGGTGATTTTGAAAATCAAGTGATGGGGAATATATACCAATTCATTCCATTTACAAGCAGTTTGCTGTTTACTGACTACAGAGCACATCAACAAAGCACAGGAAGAAATTTGAGCCTACTAGAATCTAGATGTAATTATGAAATACGAACACTGTGAATAAAGCGGCTGTTATTAAAGAGATTACCAGTTTTCCTTACACTGCAAATAGGAAATATACATGACAACTCTGTTAACAGCTTTCAAATGTTTACTTTGTAAATAGTCTCAGAGAGGTAGACAGGTTAGCCTGTACCATCACAAAACAAAAAAGCAGTCTTGTAGCACCTTAAGACTAACAATATTATTTATTAGATGATGAGCTTTTGTGGGACACACATACGTCTTCAGATCTGGAGAATACTGCTGCTTTTAGTAATATGCTGTGATTGTTGAAATACGTTAGAGACTGTGTGAGAACAGGAGTTTGTTGTTGAAAATGTCTTTGCAGGACTGGGACCTACATGTACATAGCATAGGGCACCGCTAAATTTGGGGCATTCTGGTACCCCAAACTTAGTGGTGCCATACACAATTACATATGTTGTGTATGCCTAAGAATGGCGTTGGTCAGGAGACATACTGAACTCCTTGGAGTCAGCAAGAGTTGAAGACACATCACTTCTCATTCAACATGCTCAGTATTTCTCAATGTGGCTTTTACTCCAGAGTAGCCACCAGGATGGCATTCACAGATTCAGAGCACCTAAGGCCAGAAGAGTTTACTCTGGTTGTCTAAGATGGTTTCCTGCACAGCACAAACCTCAGACCTCCTCCTCAAGTAATTCCTGTTTGAACTAGGGATGTAAGTAGCATTTTAAAAAATTTAAAATAGCAATGGTTAAACATTTAATCATTAACAAGTTTGCAACACAGGCCTGGGAACTAGGAATGCAGGGTTCTACTGCTGCCCTGTACCCATTTGCTTGGATGCCAGTCCTGCAACTAGCACCTCAACTGCTGGCCTGTGCCTGATGCTCCACTCCTGGTGTGCCTGCCCCCAGCTGTGGCCCCCACTCTCTCATCCCCACTTCCCGACCCATAACTTCAGTTCCACAGCAATGCCAAACCCAGTTCCACATGTACATCAGGCATTTGAGTTGTGCATGGAAATTCCCATTTTTAATACAAGATATGAGTACTCAGGTGTATTTTTGGATATGTGCACCAGATTTGGCCTGTATGCATGTCTGAGTTTCCTTTGTGTAAATTGAAAGCATGAGTGAATACTGACCAGACCGTTAATGAATGCTTAAAATGTTTTAAAAAGTATCAAAGACACTGTATATATATATATATATATATATATATATATATATGCAGAAAAATCTATAGAGGTGCATCTAATTTATTTAATACAATGTAGCAAAACTGGAGAACAAAAAAACCCAACAACAACTATCTACATCGCTACAGCCCTACTGTCATGAAGAATGCTGCTTCACCACAAGGGCTAGTCAATATAAACCATGTTTCAGGAGCATATGGTATATGCCCTGACACAGCCTATTCTATTTGCTATATTCTTGTGAAGAAAGCTTTCATCTCCACTCAGAGCCTAACTACAGTTCCCCATCATCCCGTTTCATTTAATAAAAAAGATGGATCATGACTGTCATTTCTACTTTCCCACCACTGCAAAGATACTGCCAGTCAAAATGAAAGTGAGTTTAGAGTTTCATTCTTACCTGTATGGTAAAATTTCCCTGAAAATCCCAGGTTGAAAGTAAAATTTGTAATCTGAGCTCTCAAAAGATTCTGTGTGTCAAGCAGGGCCTGAAATAAATACACATAAAAATGCATCAGATATGGGATCTCACATGATCTTTCTTGTTCGTTTTTCCTGTATAAAGACCATGACAAAAATACATTTTCTTTACCTCTTAAAAGCCAAAGAACAAATTTAACTCTGAAGTGCATGCCTCTTCATGAAGATCAGCTTCCTTGGCCCTGGGAGCTAGCTGCCATCACCCACATGAGAAAACCCCTCTTTAAAATTCAAGAAGACACATTTGGGATGTCTCCATGTGGGTTAACCCCAAGCTGTTAATCTTCCCTTAGGACATAGCTTGATAACAAAGAGGAAGAAATTAAGCTGCAATCTGATAGCTGACCTTTCAGTCATAGGCATGCATAAAACACAGAATGCTTCCCTAGGGCACAGGAATCATTGCTTTTTTTTTTTTTTTTTTTTTTTAAAAAAAAAAAAAAAAAAAAAAAGATGATTCATTAACAAAACATTTATGTAATTAAAGCACACTTGGTTGCTAGGTGATACAGAACAACTAAAAAGTAAGCTAAATCACAGAGAATTATCTCCCTGGAGATTCAGTTTAAAAGTTACAGTGACAGGGAGGTACATCAGCTAGACTAAAGAAGTACCATACCAAACCCAAAATAAAAAATAACTTGATTGCGTCCGACTAAACATTTCCTTTCTACTTACACAGATGTATGCCCAGATCTCCTTGTGGCCTGGATATTTACTGACATCTTTAAGTCTGTTCAAGTTTAAGCATCTCTCTCTGTCTCTCTTTCCTCTGGCCGCACAAAGAAAGATGCTTAAGCAGGTAACTTCTTCAATTAAAAAAAAAATCTCTCTCTCTTCCCATTGGCTCACCTGGCTGCTTGCCAACAGAGAACCCACTCTCTAGTGTTTAACCCTTTACAGGCATTAATTCATGACACCCTCCTTGTTTATCAAGCAAAGGGATGTGAACATTGTTTATAAATATGTATATATACTATAGCAGAATAAAACAATATTAAAACAGTCCCCCAACAACAGTGGAAACACAGGGCCATGAGAAGCTCTTTACCACCACTGGAGTGCAGCTGTGCTTAAATGAGGGAGGAATGTGACCCAATGAATGTTTGCTCAAAAAGTTTTGATGATCAGTGAACGGACTCAGGCATAGCTAAACTTGTTCCTCAGCTGGCGAGACTAATAGCATGGAATGTCCCTGCTCCTCCAGCCAAACAGCTGATTGCTTATGTTAAACAGCTAAGGGCACAGAGATTTGCTGCAAGACAGACACAAACCTGAAATCATTGAGACACATCACTGTTTTGTTCCACAGTGTCTAGCTTGACTTGGAGCTGCAAGAGTATCCGATTGTTTTCACCCAGCCCAGCATCCCCCATTTTACCACAGTAACACAAGCAATGCTGACATAAAATGACTTTTGGAAGCTTTTCATAAACAAAATGGGTTAGGTAAAGATCCCTCTCCCTTCACAGGAAAGGGAAACCAGAGGAATAGCCTCTGAATAAAGCACTAGAAAAGAGATTAAGAGGAAGGAGACAAAAATTAGTCATAGCTGAGAGCTGTGAAGCAGATGACAAAAAGAACAATCTCTTCAGAGCCTGTGCAGCATGAACTGAAGGGAAGGCTAAAAAGAGGTTAAAGATAATCAATGACCAATAAAAGGCAAAGGATATTAAAGTGCAAGGATTCCTACTCTGGTTGAAAGTAGCGACTCTATGGGATTTGCTATTAAAATCATCTCTGAGCTCATGAGATTTCACCCCATAAAGGAACTGATCTTTGCAAACAGATGTTACTGGATACACAGATGGAAAGACACAGGGGGCAAGCAAACTGGCAGTACACTTCTTGTGATAATGATGGATACCTCTGAAAGAAATAGGTTGCTGAGTTAAGCCTGACAGAAAAAAAAATTTACATATATTGCCATAAGCGCCTATTATTTCTGGATTACATCCAGCTGCCTAGGCCAAAAGAAAAGGTCTTACTTAAACTTAAAAAGCCTTCTAGAAAATGTGATATTGAGGTGCTGAATACTAATGAAATAGGCATATCAGAAATAAGACACATACAGGATAGGATACCTGCATTATTATTATTGTTATTATTTATAGCATAAAGGAAGGAAGGAAGGAAAAAAATAAGGCAAAATGCACACTCAATTCAGATAAGCCTTCTGTCCCAGAAAGATGAGTTAAAGGGAAGTGTGTTGATGTAACTCTTACTGGAGGAGACTTGAATTTAAAGTGTTCTTTTCCTGGGTTCACCTACAAACAAATATTTCATGAGGACTACAGCCTCTGGACAGGCTACATTCAAAAGTATATATAATTTATTAGATTATATTATGTTGTAGCTTAAAGCTTTATCCTCCATTCTACCGAGCAATTGTCTATCTACTTTCCTACCATATTCAAAATAGTATCTAAATGATGGAAACACAGAAGGAAAAATGAAAACAATTGTGGAAAACCTTAAGAAATACAGCTTTGTAGAAATTCCTCACTGTACCTTTCTAACATTACAGTTGTTCCACCACAGCTATGACAGTTCAAATTATTTGAAAATGGAGACAGGAGGAGAGACACACATTGTCATCTCAGTGATAACCCGATTCTGGTTTTTAATTTTTATTGAAGAGAGAAGAGAATCAGTTTTTCAGTTATAGTTATTCTTTTAATATCAAATATGGCCACAGTCTTTTCAGCAGAATTTCACGTACGCCAGAAATCATTACAAGATGTTCTTTGCTGTTAAACCTACATGATTTTTTCCTTCCAAGAATAACATTTACTAATCTCCAGAAGTAATCTGGACTTTGCCTTTTAGAAAGTAAACTTCAAAAGATATTGTATAGCCAAAGAATCAAAAATGTAGAGCTTGAAATGGCATAGATAAGTGATCTGATTCAGCCTCCTACCCCTTATGCTGAGGCAGAACCAAGCATATCTATTCCATTCTTAACAGGTGTTTCTCCAACCTGTTCTTAGAAATCTCCCATGATGGAGATTCCACAACATCCCCGAGTAGCCTATTTCAGAACTTAATTACTCTCATAATTAAAAAACTCTCTAATATTTACACTAAGGCTACGTCTACATGTGCCCCAAACTTCAAAATGGCCATGCAAATGGCCATTTCGAAGTTTACTAATGAAGCGCTGAAATGCATATTCAGCGCTTCATTAGCATGCGGGCGGCAGCGGCGCTTCGAAATTGACACGCCTTGCGGGGCTCCTTTTCGAAAGGGCCCCGCCTACTTCTAAGTCCCCTTATTCCCATGAGCTCATGGGAATAAGGGGACTTCGAAGTAGGTGGCATCCTTTCGAAAAGGAACCCCGTCTGGACGCGCCGCGCGGCGGCAAGGCGCGTCAATTTTGAAGCGCCGCTGCCGCCCGCATGCTAATGAAGCGCTGAATATGCATTTCAGCGCTTCATTAGTAAACTTCGAAATGGCCATTTGCATGGCCATTTCGAAGTTTGGGGCACGTGTAGACACGGCCTAAATCTGTCTTGCTGCTGCGAGCTTCTTGTCATAATTGCAGAGGACCTGGTAAACAATTGATTATGGTCCTATATGTAATAGTACTTTGTAGACTTGAAGACTGTTATTAGGTCTATCCACAGGTTCATATCTTCTTTTATCAAGATTAAACAAACCCAATTTTTAAATCTTTCTGCGTAGGTCATGTTTGCTAAACCTTTTATTATTTTTGTTGCTCTCTTCTGGATTCTAATTTATCCACATATTTCTTAATGTGTGGTGCTCAGAACTGGACAAAGTATTCCAGTATTCCTTAAAAGTGCTGAATAAACCAGGACCACTATCCTCCACATGTTACATACAAGACTCCCATTATCACACCTCAGCATGATCTTAACCTTTTTCTCAGCGACATCATATTGTTGGCTCATATCTAATTTGTGATCCACTATAAGCCCCAGATCATTTTCAGCAGTAATTCCTTATTTTGTAGCTGCCCATGTGATTTTTCTCTTCGAAGTACTGTATTTTGCAGTTATCTTTATAGAATTTCACCTGGTTGATCTCAAACCAATTCTCCAATTTACAAAGGTCATTTTGAATTCTAATTCTGGCCTCCAAATTACTAGCAACTTCTCTCAGCCAGGGCTCATATACAAATTTTATAAGAGTTTTCTCCATTCAATTATCCAAGTCAATAACGAAAATAATTGATTCTCTTTAGAATCAATAGGAGTTATGCTGCTCAAATCTTGAATAGTTCTTTAAAGATTTGCCATCTAGTGCCCTCACTGCCTCTAAATATCTGAACTTTCTTTGTGCGGTCTCCGAAACAAGTGAGTGCAGCTCGAACATGAACTACTTTCTAGACATACAAGCTGAGCTAACATTTAGTTATTGTGCCTATGATTTATTTTCTGGGCGACTTGACATTTTACTCATTGGTTAGCTTCTAAAAACAACATGATAAACTTTTGAAAATTATACAGCCACAGATGGCAGAGACTATTACTGTGTGTCTGAGAGACAGAAAAAATGCAAGGTGGCGGCGGGGGAGGGAGAGTCTGAAGTTTAATTTCTAAATGCTGTTTTATATACTCAAGATAATCTGATGGGGGATGGAGTTGTACATTATTTTATGCTTGCTTTTATGAGTGGTGCTCTGGATATCTGCATTAGCCGAGCTACACAAATACAACATTCAGTACTAGTATATTTTGTAATCTGTTCATCAAAAAATATATATATTTACTAACAATATTATTACTTTGGAGTGCATGTTATAGTTTTCTCTAGTATTACCAGAAACAGCTGGATGTCCTTCTATTATATACACGGTTAAATAAAAATATTTTATTTCTTTGCTATTTCTTCTACTAGCAAGGACCTTAGGCTGTTTTCACCAGAACTCAAGAGGAGATTGAATCTAAGAATTCACCCTATACTGCAAGCCTGTCTTCTTAGAAGAGAGAGAGAGAGAGAGAGAGAGAGAGAGAGAGAAAAAGACTGCTGGGAAAGCTGACCACATTTCCAACATCCACAGTTGGTTCCTGGTCCAGTTCATCCATTGCTGGTAGGAGCTTGACGGCATTGAGGGCTGTATCAAACACAATGTTCTCATGTGAGTACAGCTCAGAGTTGTGCTTGACCCAGTGCTCCATCTGTTTGGCTTTGTCAGCAATGACTTCACCAGATTTGGATTTCAGAGGTGCCACCTTGTTCTGGGTGGGTCCTAATGCCTTCTTGATGCCCTCGTACATTCCCGTGAGATTACCAAAAAGTCAGCACTGGTCTGGATGCTGCTGCATAGCTTGAGCCAGTAGTTGTTGGCACAGCGCCTGGCAAGCAAGCCAACATAGACACTGCTATTTGTTTTGTTGGCTGAACTGACCTCTGCCACTATCCCACGTTGCCTACCCTGATTGCTCTTCTCTGTGTTTTGAGATCTGCTGCCCCCTCTCAGCTGTCAGAGGCTGTTTGAAAGGAGAGTGTGCTGCTGTGTTTGGGGAACAAAGAGCAAGTCATTCTCTGCCCTGCAGAAGGAACATAAAGGCAGGCAGAGCTACTGCTGAGAGTTGGCAAGATGGAGACAATGCTGTGCTTCTTTTGACATTCCTCAGCACAGAGAGCAACTCATCACGCACCCTTGACAGCTGAGGCGGCTGTGGGAGGACTCAGGGCCCACCTATACTTACCAAAGAATTGACACTCTGGAGGTTGATCCACCAGGATTCAATTTAGTGGGTCTAGTAGGTATGTGCTAAATCGAACACTGATGGTGCCCCCAGTGACCCAGGTACTCCTTGCAGTTATGAGGAGTAAAGAAATTTGACAGGAGAGCTTCTCCTGTTAACCTCTTGCAATGGTTTTGGCACAGAAAATCAGTGTAGAGTACATCAGCTCCAGCCGTGCAATTCACATAGCTGGAGTTGCACATCTTATGTTGATTCTCTCTCTTAATGTAGACCTGGTCTCAGAGGGAATTCCAAGATGCACAGTTTTCAGCTCCACCTTCCCATAACACTGTACTCATTGTTCACACTGGCAGTAATGGTGCCCTCAATCTGGATACAATCTACCGACAGGAGAAGCAAGTGTGAATGTGCTTTAGTGATTTTTTTTTTAAATCAACTTTTAGGTGTCAACGTAAGTTTTGTCAACAACACCTGCCAGTGTAAACAAGGCCATAGACATGTCCTAGAAAAACTACAGAGCTGCTGCACCTGCCACTAGCATTCTAGCCATGTACACACAGACTACCCTTCTAGTGCCTCCTCCAAATTCTTCGCACCTGCAACTTATGCTCCTCCTTTCAAATTCAATGAAGGATGCTACACTACCTGATCGCAAACATTAAAAAAGATCACATCATCAGGGAGCAGGAGTTGAATAACATTACATAGTAAATTGCTATAGCTGAGCATGCACCTGTGATCTGCAGCAAATTTAGCAAATCACATTTTTGATAGAGCCTTGGCAGTATCTCCTCAGTAGTTTAACATTCTGTTGGCTTTTTTTTTTTTTTTTTTTTTTAAAAACACACATACTTTCTGATATATGCTGATACATTTTCACAGATTTTGCTTATAACAGAGGAGTTTCCCTTGGGATAGATTATGTATTATTGTAATTTCATCAAAATTCTATGTATGTTCTTTTTGGATTTCCAAGATTACCCTTTTGATACTCATTACCATAAGCATATTGGCTACGTCTACATGAGAAGCATCTGTTGATAGAAGCGACTGTCGGAAGGGATTTCCCAGCAAAACTTCTTCCGATAGATTGCATCTGCCCATAAAAGCAGATTGAAAGAGCAATCCGTTATGTCAAAAGGGAGCAGCCAGACTATCTGGCCCTCTCTTGACAGAACGGCTGACTGGAAGCTCTGAAAACAGGGCTGCCTGGTGAACCAGAAGCCCTCTCTGTTGACAAACAGGCCTTGGAGCATCTACACAGCTGTTATGACAGCACAAAACTGTCAAGAAAAGCATTATACCTGAATACAGAGAGGTATAACGCTGCCAGCGGACGTGTTGAGTTTTGTCAGACTATCAACAAAGTACATTTTGCATGTACATGCTCCACGGGTTTTTCTGACAAAAGCCCAGTTTTGCTGGAAAAAAACCTCTGTTGTAGATGTAGCCATAGCGTATACAATAAGAGGAACAGCAGCTTTCGGCAGCTGGATATATTTTAAAAACAATTTGAATATTCTGCAGACAAAAGGAGTAGAATACTTCAGTTTCTCTTTGATGATACATTCTCTTATCTGAGCTAAGAAAAGAGACAAGGAAGGCATAAGCCAAGAAAACAGACAATTTTCAGTTTTTTCAGCAGAGGTTAGCTGCCAGAGATCGCAATTTATCCCAGCACAGGTGGAGGAAGGATGCCTGTCCGAAGTTTGTTTGAAAAATGGAGAAACAAAATGAAAATAGCAACAAGTTCCTCAGGACACAGTAGCTTTTGGGAACAATTAGTTCCAAATCCTGTTTTCAGCTAAAATTGAACATGAGTGCTGATAAGTCTGCAAAGTCACTTTTCATATGTAATAGTTTAAAAGTACAGTATGCTAGCAGAATGCTTACTTACAGCTGACCAAGTAATGTAGCACCTAAATGAAACACACAAATGCCATGACCAAGCTCCTGAGGGAAAGGGGCAGAGTATCTTGTTGCAGCCATTCGAAAACTGCTGTTGTTCTCAGCCAGTGGTATTCTTTATTAAAATTTCTTAATGGCCATACTCAGCAGCTCAATCTTAAAGTTGCAGCATATACAAAACTTCCATTGATTTGGCTTTTGGAATAACCTGGGCCAATCGATCAGGTCCCTGAATCTGATGGTTTCAAAGCATTTCCTAAGTATCAAAAGCCTGATCCATGGCCAACTGAAGTCAGGGAGAGTCTTTTCATTCATTTCAGTAAGTAATGGATCATGTTCTAATTAGGCATCACAATGTCCCCATAAAGTGAAACAAAGACAGGATAATGCTATAATCGTCATTAAGGATTGATTTTGTGTGCCCCAGTTTTTCAATGCTCAACTTGAAATGTGCTGGTTTAGTTTTGAGATGAACTCACCATCTACAACTTTAATTTAAGACAATGACAGCTGTAAAAGGGATTCAACACCTTTGAAAAATCAAAACCAAGAGTTCCCCAAAATATAAATCACATAGAAAAAAAAAAAATCAGTAGCCAATTTTGAAAACGCTGAACCAAATGACATTGCCAGGATCACAGGTTCAGTCAGTGGCTACCCAACATTTCTGAGAATAATATGCAAAATTCACAAAGAAAAAGTCTTGATTTGAAGACCGAGTCACTGAATTTCAATGTTACATATTTAAGATGATGGTAGTAAAAATATTAAAATGATATAAAATATACTTTGAAAATTAGAAGCGTTCCTCTAATTTTTCAGCACAATACACTGACATTCCCATTCACAATCAATGTTATGTCATTTCGCACTTTACCAACCAGAAAACTTATAAACAGGCATTTCTGATGTTCATCAGGGTCCAGTTGGCATAGGGCTGTCCAGCTCCCTACTTGCCTCATGGGGCACCTCGGAAGTGACGGCGTATCCCTGCTGCTTTTAGGTGGAGGAACAGCCAGAGGGTGCTGTGCACTGCTCCCACTCTCCCCTACTGCTGGTTCAGCAGCTCCCACTGGATAGGAACCACGGCTAATGAGGGAGGGAACGGCAGCTGTGGGCAGAGGAAATGCACAGAGCCAAGGAGCAGCAGAGATACGTCATGGTTTGTGGGGAGCCGCCCAAGGTGAGCACCTACCAGATCTCAAACCCTGAAATCCCACAATCCCTGGTCCTGAGCCCTCTCCCACTCTCAAGCTTCCTCCCATGCCCCCCACTCCTAAACTCCCTCCCTCAAAATTAACCCCAACATGCTAGATAACAAAGCTTTTACCGTACATCTTCAAAATACACTGGCAACCTTATTTCTGTCACATGCAGTGAATAATTTTGATGAAGTGATTGCATATGATTGGGATGGTGTGCTCTACCATCTCCGTGAATCGTTTGCATAAAGCACAAGACATAAGAAATATTTCTGGCTTTAGCCTCTTTCACCAGTTCTTTCTACTTGTGAGCTAGAGGGGAAAGCTAGAGGGAGTAAGTTAATTATAGAAAGGTAGGCAGACAGTATTAAGTACCTGGCACCAATTATATTTAATAAAGTAAAGCAATTAGCTGCGCTGGTTTCAGGATTCTATATGGAATTCTTCTTTATTAGTTCTTGATTAAACCATGGTTTGATAGAAGGCATGAGCATTTCGACACCATCTTAAAATGTTTTCTTCATTCTGCTGCTAACAGAAAGAAAATCCCTCCATCTCCTTTAATTAAAGGTCAAAAACTCAAGCCAATTAAAATGGCAGATCTAATAAACACCCTGCTGAAGCATATCATATTTTTCCCTGGAGTTTGATTATGCGGGATTTTAATTTCAGAGGATACACTGACTGTATCTTATTTTTGTCTAAGCCTTCAATGGCTCATAAAAGAGTAGGCATAGGTGAACTCCCAAAGCAGAATAAAACCGTAAGTAAAACCAAGTAACTTCTCATCTTTAATATGTATTGAAAAAGTTACTTTGCATCCATTTTTAGTTCCTGTGAAAGGTGATGAACAGAGAGCTCCAGACTGAAAACATACCAGCCATGGAACAAGAACACATCAGGAAGCTGCACTAAAAGACTCTTGAGCCTGGAGGTGAGCAAACTTTTTACTTCAGGCGCCACTTTTCATCCCTGAAATTAGCAACGCCCTCCCCCTCCCACCTCTCTCATGTAATCTAAACTGATGAAATTTCAGTTATGTTCATACAAAAACCAAAACCAAGAAACCTTTCAGAGCCTCTGAGAAAACGAATATCTAGAACGTAAAAACTTCATTAACTGATATATTCACGTGAATACAGCTACATAAAAACAGAAAGCTATTTCAACCTTTTTAATGAGATGGATGAGCTTGAGACACTCATCTGCACCCTCGTTATGAAATTCCACATCCCCCCAGGGGCCCAACTCCCCTCTTTGCACACCCATACTCAAGTATCTGAGCTGTCCCAGTCACAAGCCAAATTTTCTGTACGATAGTAGTTCAGACTCTGTTAGTTCACTCCCCGCAGTCAGCCCTGCGAGCTGCTGGAGCAGCACTCCAGCAGTGATGAAAAGAGCTCAAGGCTCTGGCCACCACCACTCCTGCAGTAGCAGCAGAAGGGGGCTGGGAGCCCCAGGCCCTTTTGAATTGCCTGCCCCTCTTTTCTGTTGGCGGACCTGGTTGATTATACTCTATAAGCAACAGATAAACTAAGTGTGTTTTCTGGGGCATGCTGACCACATGCATCCTAGGAACCAGTTTGAAACAAAATTTATTCTACATGGGTCACTGAACAGCAAATTTTAGTAAGTGTTGGTCCTTACTAATCAAGACCAAAAAAGCAATTAGGCGTGAAGGATCTAGATCTCACTGTTTCCCTCATGAGCCATCTGATGTTCTAACAGCTGCTAATATTTTATTCACCAAGATACATAATATTAGACACAAAAATTAAAAGTGAAAAAAACTAAGGGCTACTAAGGCCACTGTAACACATGCACTGTATTGTCACCTAGTTCTCAAACACCACAAAAGTACTACCAGAGGTGCTAATACTACTCAGAATGTTTGCTTTCTATTTAATGCATCTCAAAATGCCAATTGCAGTTCTACCTTACAGCAGAGCCAGTGGCTGAGGAATTATTCAGTATTTTCAGGATTTGGGGACAACTGCAGCTTTCTACAATCCACAGGTGTGGATAACTCTGCATACAATGGATTTGCTCTGGGATCCACTGCTTTAGGAGCAATCTTTATAGTCGGTACTTCACATCTACAGTGACACATTGAGCTGTACTGCCTGTGGTCTGTTCCTTTAGAAGTGTAGAACTGTAGGGGAAGGGGAAAGGAGAAGGTATGTGTGTTAAATGTGAAGAGGCAGAAGATTCAATACTCTACAGGCACAGGCCCATGCTCCTGACAGAGGGGCATGCAGGGAAACCAAGTTCTCTTAGTTGCTATTGGCTGTTGCAGTTTGCAGTCACTGTACAGCAATCTGTTAAGTTCATAGAGGGATTCTTTTTCTGATCCCCCATTAGATCATCCTGTCAAAAGTCTAAGGTTTTAAAAGATCTAACAAAAGATTTTCAGACCCACAATTTCTCCCATAGTCTGTGCAAGAAAGGCAGACTGAAGGAAAGATGTGGATTTAAAAGTACATCCACTGAGTGCATACACTTGTATACCTTTTTGAACAGACTCTGGTCTGAAATCTGTGCATAATTGTAATTTTTCTTCTTTATGGCTCTTTACTGCTTGAAACCAGATACAGTCAGGTGCAACTGTCCCCATAACTGTAAAATTTCAGCTGCAAAGAATCTTTAATAAATCTTGTCTTATAGGGTCTGTTTGTTTGCATCCTTACACAACATAAAGGTACAGACAATCAGAGATTGATAATATATATTACATGCTCACCTATTTTCCAGGACATAAGATGTTTCAGGCAATTGAATAGTCATTTTTTTTTCATATTTTGGAGAGAGCATTGAAAAGCAAAAGTAACAGTAAAAAGCCATTGTATACTTCTAGAGAACTTCATGCATATGTTCTAAAGATGTAACTAGTTTCAATTTAGACAGCTTAAAAGGAACAGCAGTCACTGCATATTGCGGCTTTACTGAACATTGGCCAGGGTCCAGGAAAATCAGTTTGGGATTTTCTTTTTTCCCCCTCCCCAGACTCCCTTCGGACAAGAGCCAACAGACAAGCAAACTATGCCAGTATTAATTATTGGTTTTATGCAGTAATTAGGAAGATCAAACAAAAGAAAACATGGTCCCTTGCATGTAGGCAAAATCTCAGCGGCCCAAATCTTGAACCTGGCTTGCACAAGTTTAAGAGGCATAGTTGTCATTGCTTGCCTAGTTCATTCAAAGTTCCAGCTGGTTGAGGAGCAGAATGACTCAGTACACAATGGAATGGAGACAATATGACACACTTATACTCCCTGGGTATAAGTGTTCTTATTTGCCCCCTAACAAACTCCACACAACTCATGAGCCTGCCTTATGGCTTCAGTTAGTGAAACCACAAGAGAGAAGAGTAACGTGCCCTTTATCTTGGAAAAGGGGGAGCACCATGGGGTGAAACTCCCTCTCCTCTTCCCTCTTAATTGACCAGAAATTCTCCTCGGCAATATCCAGATGGGCTCATAGACTTTGTGATTATGATGTTCCCTTGTGGCCTTAATCTGATCTCCTGCACATTGCAAGCCATGGAACCTCACCTGCCCACTACCATCTTTTCTCCCTCACTAACTAATCTAGGTTGGAATTGACAGCTGGGAGTCAGTTCTGACTGGGTGTAAAGGGCTCCACTTACCACAAACACATCTCCTTGTGGCCAGGCATAGCACTGTGGCTATCCCCCTGTCAATGGTTGCTCTGGTGCTGCAGTGGCCTCTCTTCCGACAACTTGGAGAGCACTGAAAGGTAAACTGTCAGGAGGCCCATCTGGGGTAACCACACTATAGTCCAATGACCTTACAGTAAGGCTTCTGTCAATTTCTAGGCTCTGAGAGCCTCAAACTCCTTCCCTCAGGGGTCAAGTATCGGAGGGGTAGCTGTGTTAGTCTGGATCTGTAACAGCAACGAAGGGTCCTGCGGCACCTTATAGACTAACAGAAAAGTTTTGAGCATGAGCTTTCGTGAGCACAGACTCACTTCATCAGATGCTTCATGCTCAAAACTTTTCTGTTAGTCCTATAAGGTGCCACAGGACCCTTTGTTGCTGTTCCCTCAGGGGGTTTCACCACAACTTCATCAGTGTCTGGAAGGGGAACCTGGGTCCTCCCTTTACTCTGGGTTCCAGCCCAGCATCCCTGGAGCTCACAGCCAAAGTCTAAGGGCTCAGAATTCTTGCTCTCACCCTGGACTGTCTCCTGACTCTTCTACACCCTAGATAATGATTCCAGACTCTCTTCCTGCAGGCTCACTCTTTCCTGGTTTCATAATTATCAACAGTCCTTACCCAGTTTGGCTTCATCTTCATCTATTAAGTTGAGCCTCTTCTCTTGCAGGGACTGCCCGGTATGTGAAATGCCCTTTCAGGCTCCATTAACCCCTCTCGGGACCTGTGTGGAATATATAGGTGGGAGTAACAAGCAAATAGCTGTTCTCCCTTTTTCAGTTTATCTGAAGTCCATTTTACTGAGCTTTCACAGCTAGCTCAGCATAGCCCTCAAAGCTGGAAGTGTACAAGCAGCTGCATATAGGATGCAGGGAGAGAGGAAGGGAGAAAGAGCAGGTATGACACCTTTATGACAAAAGCTCACAAAAGTAACTGTCAGAAAGAATTCTGATCTTCAGCTACTCAAAATTCAGGTAGTTCCATTGATTTCTGTGGATTTACATAAGCATTACATAAGCATTAGATCTGGTCACTAGCCTGCAAGAGAATTGTATCAGCTGTGGTAGACTAAGCTGGTTTGTGGGTCTGGGAAGAGTGCTGAGAGGAAAAAAAAGTAAGTGAGAATGTGTTCAAATACCTACAGCATTGGACTTATATTTTATATCACTAGTAATCATGCATTTCTGAAGACTGTAAGTATCAGGTTTGGATCAGGTTAGGTCTGAAAACACCACAACCATCTGGCAGTCATGTCACGTCATCTCTAATCTCCTGCCTGTGGGGTTCAGCGCAGCAGTGGCCACATATGCTGCTTCTGCCGGCAGTGTCTACCTCACTGCACCCGACGGCTACGTCTACATGACAGCCCTCTTTTTGAGCAAGATATTTCAAAATATCTTATTTAGAAATAACACAACCACATGTAAAATGCATTTCAATATAGTACCCATCTATTTCAAAATAGCATTTCCGGGTCCGTAGCACTATTTCAAATAGTGCCACTGGAGTCCATTATGGCCTATTTTGGTATAGCATTCCTCAGGAAATGAGCTTTACCAGAATCGAAATAACACACATGCTATTTCAAATGTATTTTGAAATAGTGTGTGTGCCATGTAGACAATGCACAAGTTATTCTGAAACAAATGCTATTATTTCAAGATAATTTGGCCATGTAGACATAGCCAGTGAGTCCTGTGGAGTGAACCTGCTGATGAATTACTGATTTATGACTGATGCTTTAGGGTTACCATATTTTAGGTTCCCCAGAAGAGGACATTGCCAGGAGAAGAAGCTAGAGGGGTGTTTGGAGGGATAATGGAGGATGTGAGAGTTTGTTGGGATGGGTATCTGGGGTATATGACCTGTTGGTATTCTCAAAACTGAGGTGACCAGCACAATCATTATGCCAGGGGTATTCACTGGGAACCAAATCTGGCTGGTTTACATCCCCTTCGCACTCATATGACAAATATTTGGCTTTGAGTCATTTTTACCTGATAGATTCTTAAAGAGCTCAGTTTCTGCTCCTCACTAACTATAAAAACGTTAACTAAATCAGTCTTACATTTGCCTAATAGTAACTTAATACAAAGTGAATTAATCATAATACTGGCTATAATCACAGAGGGGGCCTAAGTGTCACTCACCCAACTCCCCCAGTTCACCTCTAGGCCCACTGCATCATTTTAGTACTGACCCTCCATTTACACAAAAGGCTGCTAGTGTGAAAATGTGAATTTAAAACCCAGGACTGCCACACGTATAGATGATACCATAGTACAACTGGTCCATAGATCAAGTTATGGATTATAGTCAAGGATGAAAAATTTCCAAATCAGACGCCCCTTGTTAGGCTCTGACATGTATATCAATCATAAAACAGCAGCCGGATTTTAAGAGGAGTGAAACATGTGATGCTTTCATTGACTAAAGCAGTTGCTGGCATTTAGCATCTCTAAAATTTAGGCTACTTGGGCACATAAATAAGGTTTAGTTTCATCCCTTTACATAAGGAATCAAAAAAGATGCACCACATCAGAGGAATTTAAGTCTGTGAGTGGTTATTTAATTCTTTCCTTAGCTCTGGTGCCTTTTGCAGGGCTGGGAGAAGGCAGCTGAGGCTTATTTTTTACAGTAGAAAGTGTCCAAAACAGTTATTTTTGAAGTTTCTTTTCGTGCAGGTAACAGACTTTATGCTCTCTATGCCTATAAGATGCGTATACAGAATGGGAAAAGACTGTCTAGGAAGGAGTACAGCAGAAAGGGATCTAGGGGTTCTAGTAGATCACAAGTTAAATATGAGTCAACAGTGTGATGCTGTTGCAAAAAAGCAAACATGATTCTGGGATGCATTAGCAGGTGTGTTGTGAACAAGACACGAGAAATCATTCTACCGCTCTACTCTGCGCTGGTTAGACCTCAGCTGGAATATTGTGTCCAGTTCTGGGCACCCCAATTCAAGAAAGATGTGGAGAAACTGGAGAAGGTCCAGAGAAGAGCAACTAGAATGATAAAAGGTCTGGAGAACATGACTTATGAAGAAAGGCTGAAAGAATTGGGCTTGTTTAGCTTGGAAAAAAGAAGATTGAGGGGGGACATGATAGCAGTTTTCAGATATCTTAAAGGGTGTCATAAGGAGGAGGGAGAAAACTTGTTCTTCTTGGCCTCTGAGGAGAGAACAAGAGGCAATGGACTTAAACTGCAGCAAGGGAAGTTTAGGTTGGACATTAGGAAAAAGTTCCTAACTGTCAGGGTGGTCAAGTATTGGAATAAGTTGCCAAGGGAGGTTGTGGAATCTCCCTCGCTGGAGATATTTAAGAACAGATTAGATAGATGTCTATCAGGGATGGTGTAGATAGTGGTCGGTCCTGCTGTCGGGGCAGGGGACTGGACTCGATGGCCTCTCGAGGCCCCTTCCGGTCCTAGTGTTCTATGATTCTATGACACAGGAAGTACATCTGGTTTCTAAAATCTTGAAAGTCATGCCATTGTGTTGAGAAAAAAAAAAAGACAAGAGGCTGGAGAAATTGCAGGAATCACTGGCAACAATAAAGAAGAAAAGCCAGAGACTTAGTGTGGCAAGGACTGTAGCTGTGGAGCAGCAAGACTGTGGCATGAAACTGAACATAACCTGAGCATGCTTATTAAAAGATAAGAAGTCTTCTTGAAGCATTAATGAGATGAAGAATATATTAAAGATTAAAAACTGCAACATAATTGGAGTCCAAGGGAGAACCAAGGTGAGTCACCTAATAAAACTCTTAATTCAACAGCCTTCTAGTTTGCAGCACCAAAGTCCTGATCGTCAATGGCCAAAACAGCCACTTAAGTTCAGCGGCAGCCAGCTTCACAAAAAGCTTTTTAATTGCAACCCTTGTGTTGGAATGGCATTAAGTGCCAGGGACATCATTTCTGTCATTTCTACTTGAAAATACTGGAGGCAAGATGTAGAAGGTGACAACTCTTTTGTAATAATTTCTATTCTTTTTTTTTACTGATTTAAAAGGTTCTTTTTCATTATAAGAATGGCTAAATTTTCACGTGTATTAGTGCTGAATTATCAGAATGACACTGAGAATGGCTAAAATGTATTTTAGAAAAATGGCTCCTAAATCTCTGTATGCAAAACACTTAGTTTTGGAATGGGTGTTAATACTTTCACCTTTACAGGAAAAAAAAAAAAAAAAAAAGGTACTATAAAAAAAGAATTCCAGAGAGAGCAAGAGGCTAGAACTGGAAGCAGACTATTGGACTCTTCAGACGAACTGAACAGAGACAAGCAACTATGCCAGCATTTCCCAAACTAATTTGGCCACGGAATACTTTTGGGCTTGGTCTATACTGGGGTTACACATACATGCTGGTTGGGGGACGTGAGGTAGGGTGAAGGGTTTCATACTGAAAAATTGTTGCACATAATGCTCAAAAGTTGAACTAAAAGAGTAGGTTTTTAGATGTCTTATTTTACAAAGAACAAAAAATAACAAGAGAAAATCACCTCAATGAACAGCTAATATCCTTCTGATAGAAAGACAATTAGCAACCTTATAATTAAGCAAAAAATATTAAAATTAAGTACAAATGCAAAACAAAACAGGAATGTAAGAGCTGAAAGAAGGATGGTTAGTATTGTTGTTTTGTACAAAAATTAGAAAGGATAATATTGTTCAAAAAAGGCCTGTCCTTCCTTAAAGCATAAACTATTTTTATGAAAAAGAAATGCAAATCAAATTAGATTTGAAAAATATTTTTGAATTTTGTTTTTTATACATTTGTTATTTTTATAGAAAACTACTGGAAAATAAAAATAAGTAACATTTGGTAGGTTTTTTTTAAATGGGAAGAGTGTTTTTGCATCTTTTGATCACGAATTCGCTTAATGTTAGGAACTGTGCTGAAGAGTTGGAGCCCCAAATAGGCACAGCATCATGTGATTTCTCTGAATACGACTCATGCCAAAACAATCCACATTGACTCTGACTGTTTTGGCCAGTCATATAAAAGCAACTATACTATTATGAATGCATCATAAACATTAATATACCCACAATCTAAATACTATTCAAATACCTTAGTATTTTTGATACAAACTTAATTTCATTTTAAATATTTTAGAAGGAAAAATATTGCTAGCATCAAAATTTACACCTATTCCCATGATGCAGAACAGAGTTTGGGAAACACTGAGCTACGCTATCTTTCCTGTGGCTTTGTTGTGTAAGGATGATCTTTAAAAATTAGTCATGTTAGACTGTCTTTTCTTGAACTATTGACATGAAAGAACATTTTCTATAGCATTTCGGTGAGGAAGATCTGACTTTTTTTTTCCTTTTCTGATTTGCTTTGTCATGCTGAGATCCTGCTTCTTGATGTAGGCTTAAGAGTGGGCAGCAGGTAGTCACTATGTTGGCTTTATGTTTTGCTGTTGCTTGCATTTTTAAGTGTCATTGAAGTGTAATTATACTTGCTCTTTCTGGAGCATTTTTATTCCACTGTATTACAACAGCAGGAATTTGGCAGCAGACATATCATTTTGCAGGAGCCCAGAGCTTGCAGCATAGGGTTTGGGAGGGATGAGCCATCCAGTTTTGTAGAGTAATATGGTTCTATGTTTACAATACTTTGCTTTGCTAGTTTGCATCTCTGAGCTATAAAGCAATGAATACAAACACATGAACTATGACTACACTAGCACCCCCTGTTGAAAGGGGCATGCTCATGAAACACTTCAGGATATGCTAATGATGCACTGCAATGAATATGGAGCACCTTATTAGCATAATGGCAGCTGCAGCACTTTCAAAGTGCTGCTTTTGATTGCATGCAGCTTGTCTACATAGGGTCCTTTCCTAAAGAACCCCTCGCACTTCGAAATCTTCTTATTCCTATAATCAAATAGGAAAAAGGGGATTTTGAAGTGCGCAGGGTCCTTTCGAAAAGGACTACATAGAGATGAGCCATGCATAATCAAAAGCAGCACTTTCAAAGCGCTGCGGCTGCATTATGCTAATGAGGTGCTGCATACCGACTGCAGTGCCTCATTAGCATATCCTGAAGTGTTTCATTAGCATCCCCCTTTCAAACGGGAGGTGCTAGCGTAGACACAGCCGTAGACAGATCAGACTCATGCTTCAGATTTACTGTATTGCTTAGTTACATCAGAGTTGCACTATCGCTGGCTGGACATAAGTTTTTATTTACGATATAAGAGTCAGTGGGTCTTACAATAATATTGTTAAAACTTTGGAAGTGGTTCTTAAATGCTGACAATTCCTCTGTGCATTATATAACTGCAATTTAAAAGAGAAAATTTTTCATTTGTTTTGGCTTATGTAATTTTATTTTCAATATAAATTTTTCTTTATAAATTTAGGAGCAATATGCTGTGATCCCAGAGTTACACCAAACCAGGGCAGGATCTAGATTTCTGTGGGAGGATACACAAAGAACATATGCAGGGCCATGCCATCCTCCACTCTACCTGAGAACAGAGCCTCGTACTTACAAATATTCACTGCAACCCCCTAAAGCAGAACTTTCTGAGAAGGGAAGGACAACTAAGGGATTTAGTCTTTAAACACAGCTATCTTGCATTGGACCATGGATGGTGAATTGAGGACTGTACTCTGTAGCAGGCAGATGTGTGCAACTGGTGCAGGTTCCCAGCACAAGGGGGTCTCTGCTGCTCTACGCAGGCATCAGGCCATTTCTGCCGAAACAAACCAATGTCAATGAAAAGCAGAGAGCGTATGAAAAGAGTTTGCCCAGCCTATCCTGAAGGCAGTACATGATTTCTGAAGTCTGGAAGCGCACAGGCCTGATATCACAAAATGCCACCAAGAATTGGGCCGAGGATGCAACTTGCAAAAGAGTTCATCCATCCTAAAAATAGCAAGATACAGACTGGCACTGGGAGAAATGATGGAGATTAAAAAATAGAAATGAAACATACTAGTGTGATTTAGTAGCAACTAAGAAATATACAGGACTGAAAAAGAACCTGTGCTGAACGTGATTTATGAGTTTTGTCATAGCTTGACAAATGAGAATTGGCAAGAGATTCACAAATGCTGCAACTTTCTAATAGGGTTCCATCCGTAACTGTGCACTCAAGAAGCCAGCCTTGTAACTTTATGCAACTTTTATTATCCATAACAGGGAAGAAGGGCAGTAGGTTGCCCAACTGAATAAGCTGCAGTTAACATGTAACACTCAGAGATCTATAAGCAACGCAGCAGTCACTTAACTAGGACACTGACAGGGAAGGCATTATTTTCCCCCCTGAAATATACATAGAGTTGTTTGGCCTGGGGGAGGAAATAATGAAACCATAACTTTCTCTTCTGACTATACAAGTGTCTACTGGATGGCAGCGCATTATTATGCATGTAACAAATCCCTCATGTTACATGTAATATGTGTGATCCTCTCAGAGTTCATCTTCACGTAGGTATAAAAAGGAAATCATACGTCTTTTCTATAATACTTCTGCATGTCAGCTCTTTAGAGTCACAATATATTATTTACATTTTAATAGAAGTGTGCATTTGTAACATGAAGGAGATTTTGCAAATAATCAGCAACTTCCCTTCTCTCCATGTCTCTAATCTTAGGAAGTAAAGTGCTTCTATTCAAAATAAATGACAGATGTATTAGCCCAAAAGGTACAATACAATGATTGCATACTGGATCAGTCCATCCAGGCAAGAAGGTCTCCTGGACAAGCCAGAAGGGAAAAATATTTGGTGCCAGAGAAATGTGGTGCTAATTAAGGTAATTAGTGTAAATGAACTTCCTGTGCTCCATTCCTTTCTGTCTGGCATTGATCACTCTCCCTAGCCCCGAGCCTGCAGAAGTTATTCTAGCACTTAACAGAGCACATATATTTGAAAGCAGGTTTTCCATCCATTCACCTTTATAAATACTTTTGTTTACAAGACACACAAACAATTTATATAAAAAATTGTATTAGTGTTCACCTAAACCCTGGCTGAATACCCCTCACTCTATATGTAGCACAACCATCTTCACTAGTTCATACAGAAAACAGATAGGAGATATGGTATTACCCTCATTCCAAACCTCCCTTTAGATAGCAAGTGCACAGGGCAAGCTAGTACAAAGCAAGGAAGATGGTGCTCCCCAGTGGGATTCGTGCCAGCTCTCGAGCAGGTCTGCACTAAAAATTGAGACCTCCTTTTCTTTATATGTCCACACACGCAGCGTCAAATTTAGAAAGGTTACTATGTTCATCATCTAGATGCAATAACATAATCCCAATGATTCCATAGTACAGTACCTAAATAATGCCTTTTAAATATGGAATATTTCCTGGGATATACACAACAGCCTTGGCAGTGTCTAGCATGTCTAGTATCACACAGGAGGAGCAAGGGTACAAAAAGCATCTCCACCCAGCAAATCTCCACAGATGCTAATCACAAACCCAGTTCTGGTATTTTGGTCTCTCGTATTCTGAAAGCAAAAGCTACACAAGGTTATTGCCAGGAACAGCAATAATTTCTCCAAATGGGAAAGGAAGGACCCAAGCTGGAGTAAAGGTTATACAACCACTTCACTATTTATTAAAAGGGTCATTCATATTGTTCCCTTTGAGAAGTTCATGGTGTGTCATACTCTGTGACAAAGCTAGCTACCTTTGCTACTCCTGCCTATCACAACATTTAGCGTTCCACGACCAGTGTATTAAATGCCTGGATCGGTGAAAGGAGACAATCATTATGCTCTTGAATAAACTCACAGAAAAATGATAAGACAAAAATGTATCACCTGTGTGACCACTTTTCACAATACAATCACTTCACACCTGACCCTCAAAGAAAACCTGCACAACACTTTCAAATGACAAACCCAGGAGTTAAAATTTGTAAGTTTGTTACAATCTAAAAATCATGAGCTTAATAGAGACACTGTTTTCCATCAATCTGTAACCCAAGAACCTCATGTTGTCCTATGACTGCAGAGGTGTTAACAATACGCTTCACTTCAACTGATCACTTACTGAATGTGTGAACTACTTACACTAATACTTAAGTATTTAGCTATGACGTGATGGGTAAGCCTATGCTTAAAACACCACAGCAGCACAAATACACTGAAGCACAAAAGGTACACGCTACACATTAAGAGAGGCAGGAGTGCCCCTGTCACCACAGGCAATTCACCTCCATGAGAGATGGCAGGTAGGCTGATGGAAGAATTCTTGCATGCTCTGCATTAGGGATCAGGTAGGCTTAAAACTATTCCATTTTTTAGTATCGGGGGTACCTGAGTTAGTGTGTATCTTCAGAAACAACAAGTCCTGTTGCTTCTAAAAGACTAAGATATTTTGGAGCTTAATCTTTCATGGCCACAGACCCGCTCCATCAGATCTGATGAAGCGGGTCTTTGCCCATGATACATTATGCTCCAAAATATCTGTCAGTCCATAAGGTGCCGCAGTACTTCTTGTTATATTTTAGTATAGACCTCACCTTTAGGAGTTCCTTTCTCAGATTTGAAGAGCAGCTCTCTGAAGCTCAAAGGCTTCTCTCTTTCACTAACATAAGTTGCTCCAGTAAAAGGTATTGCCACCCCAATCCCATCTCCTTGGCGATCGTAGAGGTATAGTGCCTGAGGCAGATACAATACGTGAGGACTCCCCATTTGGTAGCATTCCTCAAGACTCACTCCTGCAGGTATTGGTTTCCAAATCACATTCTTTCTTCTAGTTACCACTAGATTGTTTCTACGGTAAAGGGAGGCACACAATGGCCTGCAGGCCACATCTGGCCCATTAGCGCCTTCAGTCCAGCCCTCTATGGCTCTACTGGAAGTAGGGCCAGTAGCGAGCTCAACTCCCTGGCAGAATGGTGAGCATGAGCAGCTAGCCCATGGCCCTTCCTGCACAACAGCCTCAGCTCTCCTATTGCCTGGGTGGTATGGCTGCAGCGCCACCCACCCCACTGTTCTAGGCAGTGTAGTATGGTGGCAGTGGATAGGAGGTGGGAGACCTGGGGGTGGTGGTCAGGGGATAGGGAGAAGAAAGAGGTTGAATAGAAGGCAGAGCAAGCCCACAGCCTCCCCTACCTGGCTTTCCATATACAAATTTCCCAAGCTGATATGGCCCTTGGGCCAAAAAGTTTGCCTAACACTGTTCTAATGTAAAAATCTGGTTTGTGTTAGAGGCACAAATATTAAACAATCCAGCTACACTGAAATTCCCAGCAGTATTTTGTGAACCAACCTGTCAACACCTTCTGCTTTGACACATTAAATATTGATCAGACTGGTTGGCACAATGTTCTATTCAATAGTATCAGGGCATAAAAATCTGAGTAGTTTTAAAAAATTAGTTTAAAATTATAACTAATATGTATAATAGCTGTCTAATACTTCATGATGCATAATCTTCCACAATTGGTGTTTGAAAAATAATATGCTCAAACAGTTAAACTGGTCTCCCTGGGGCAAAAAGACACAATGGAACCTACCCAGTTAATAACAGTCTCTATCTTTTACTTATTATTCCAGACTAGTCACTATAAAACATAATAAAAGCCTTGCATGAACAGTAAAGATGGAAATATATACATTTATAATAAATGCAATAAAAAAGAAATGAGAAAGTTACAAATAGTTAATCATACAACAGTGCATATTTATAAAGTAACTTAAAATGCCTGATTATGCATTCACAAGACATCTCTGCTCACGAAGGAGATCTGAAGCTCAATACGACTTCTCGTGAACATTAGTCATCCTCGTCTAATTCTCTTTTGTTGTAATTGTGTAAGACACTTTTTATGAGGTGTCACTCACGTATAAACCTTTTAATTTAAAAGTTATATCAAAATAGTAACATAATTGAAGAAAGAATTCCCCATTAAAGTCCAAAGAGTATTTGAAGATATTTTGGAGGTCTCTTTCCGGAAGGTGTTGGTAAACAGTCTGGTTTATTCTCTCAATAGTTCAAAATTTCTGACACCTTTCCCTGCCCCTCCTTTTCTAACAAAAAAAGAAAAAAAAATTAAAGCCTCCCGTGATGTAAATATTTAGGCCCCTCCGATGACCAAATACTTGAAGAAGGGTGTTCAAGGAACTCCTTTCCCAATGTTTTTAAATTCATTTGAATTATGTATTTTAAATATGGGAGGGCTGTCTTTTCATGTAAAACTATAGCTATTAGATGGAAGAATACTTCAAAAACCAGTAACAGGGCAGCATACAATATACCCTGAAGTCCCTGAAATCAAAATACATTTGTAACGTAAAGAAAAAAAAAGCAAGAATTTCATGTGGTTTCTATGAGCAAAAAAGTTTCAAATAAGGAAGAGAACATTTACCTAAACTTTATGAAAGCATCTGTACATTTGTCATTTCTGCAGACCAAAAACATAGCTGATTGCATGTCAGCAGAACAGGTAACTCTGGTGTGAGAAATACATTAGAGCAGTGGTTCACAGTCCAGGGTTAGTGAGGGTATTTCAGGGGCTCCATGAAAAAAATAGAAGATAAATAAAACTTACAGAAAATAAGTTTAATAAATTGCAAAGTCACATATTTTATATTAAATATCTTCTAATAATGTTATTAATTGCTGTCAGAAAATCTCTCTTGTGGCATCTCCGTGTGATTAAAATGACCTAACTATTGTGAAATCAGAAACGTGTATGCATTGTTTTAAAAGTTAGTTGTTTCCTTTTCCCTTTTTCATTTAAGGGAGTATACAGGGTGGTAAGAATTGGCTTTGATGGGGGTCCGCAAATAGTTCAGGAGGGTGTTTGGGGGTCCGCACTAGTGAAAAGGTTGGGAACCGCTCCATTAGACTAAAAACAGCTATTGAACTCAGAAGGCAGTATCAGCTCTGGGATGCATGCAGCAGAGGAAATCAGGAAGCTTCCCAAACAATCAGTGGGGACCACTGGACGATCGAAGTGTTACAGGAACACTCAAGGAAGATAAGGTTATTGTGGGGAACCTAATTAATGTGTTGCATCAATCCTGACTGCGGGAACGTGAAAGAGATTCCCACACTTGAACCACTTCTTCTTACAGGACAAATCTAATTAATTGTTCCAGACTGAGGTGTCAATAAATGTGGTTTAAGAACAAAAATAAAATAAATCACCAGGAGCAGAGGGTATTCACCAAAAAGTTCTGGAGAAAATAAGATATGAAATTGCAGAACTCTAGCATTTAACCTTTCATCTAAATTAGCTTCTGTACTGGAAACTGGAGAGTAACTAACACAATACGAATTTTTAAAAGTGCTCTAGAGAGGATCCTAGCAATTACAAGCTACTCAGCTTAACTTTAGTACCAGGTAAACTGGTTGACCCCAGTGTAAAGAACAGAATTATCAGACACAAATGAATATGATTGGTTGTGTAAAAGTCAACTTTGCTTTTGCAAAGGGCAATAATTCTTCACTAACCTATCTGAATTTTTGGAAGGGCATCAACAAACATGAGTAAAAGGGGATGCCGTGGATGTAATGCAGCTGGTCACTCAAAAAGCCTTTATAGGCTTCATTAAATACCCTTAAACCTGGGATAGAAGGTCCTCTTATGATCCGTAACTGGTTGACCAAAACAAAAACAAACAAACAAAAAAATCAGTTCTAAGAAAAAAAGAGAAATAGTGGTGTGTCCAAGGTTTTGTACTGGGACCACTGCTCAACACATTTATAAATTATCTAAGAAAAACGGCAAATAGTGAAGTGACTAAGTTTGCAGATGATGCAACATTATGCGAGATAATTAAGTCCAAAGAAGACAATGCATACTGAAAACAGATTAACAACTACACTTACAAAACAATGAGATCTAAATTAGCTGCTACTACTCAATAAAGATGTAGGCTTTGTGGACAGGCCCCTAAAACATCTGCTCAATTTGCAGTGGCAGTCAAAAAGACCTAGCAATGGTTAGGAGCTATTAGAAAAGGGATAGTTAAGATAGAATGTATCATAATGCCATGACATAAATCCATGGCTCACCCACTCACTGAATACTGCATGCAGTTCTGGTCACCCCCTCTCAGAAAATATGTATTAGAATTAGGAGAGAGAGATAAGCACACAAAAACAATTGGGGTATAGAACAGCTTCCATACAAGAGATGAAAAAAGACTGGAATTCTTCAGCATGGAAAAGAGGGCATGATAGAGATGTATAAAATCATGACTGATGTGGAGAAAGTGAAAAAGGAAGTGTTATTACTCCTTGATGTAACACAAGAACAAGGGGTTACCCAATGAAATTAATAGGCAGCTTCTCAAAAACAAGTACTTCATCACACAATGTCAACCTATGGAACTCGTTGTGAAGGCAAAAACTGTAACAGGGTCATAAAAATAGAGAACTAAATCAATTCATGGAGGATAGGTTCATTGATGACTATTAGCCATGATGGTCAGGGATGTAAACCCATGCTCTGGGCACCCCTAACCTCTGACTGACATAAACTGGGAGAAGATGATGGGATAAATCAATTGCTGATTGCCTGTTCTATTTATTCCTACTGAAACACCTGGCATTGGCCACTATCAGCAGACAAAATACTGGATTAGATGGGCCATTGATCTCACACACTACAGTCACTCTTATGACAACTATGGGGCATGAGGAATGAATTCCTACAGTCTAAATTCTCTTTTCCAAGTGCACTGCTCAGTGCAGGAGATAGGATGAGGGGGACATTAGGGAACTGGTTATAACATTTGGATATTTATTAATAATCCTACTCCTGACATGACTCTCAGCATTCGCCATTTGTCTCTATTTCACCGCTAGACTCCAGTGCAGAACTGGCAAAGTGGAACTCTTTTCCGACACACTCCCTCCATGCCTCGTGCTTGCTGCTGATGTAACCCACACACCTATGTGTGGTTAACTGTCCCCTTTATTGGTACCTAGACAAGAGTGTGGGGGAGACTTTGTGATCTCAGAGGGCATGGGGCCTCAGGCAGAAAGGGTGGGGCTGGAGGCAGCCAGCCCTCAGCACTACTTTGATTGTTCCACCCTCACTCCAGCAGCCCTCACAGCTGCCTGGAATGCACACAGCAGCTGTCCTCTGGTGATTTAAAGGGCCCCAGGTTCAAGCTACCACCACTGCTGTAGTGGCAGTGGCCGCTGGAAGCCCAAGCCCTTTGGCATCAGTGGGCTCAGATGGGCCCCTTTTGCCCTCACTCCCACGTGCGGGCCTGTTGCTTAGTAGCTCAAATGATGAGCTAACAATCTTCCTGCACTTCAATCAGATGTTGAATTTGTAGTCTCTGTCTTAATTGTGTGTTTACAGTGGAGGGTGAGTTAGGAACACCTCAGGAATGGATGTTGTTCAGAACTGAAATGTTTATAATGCCGAACAAAACATTATGGCTGTTCTTTCAAAAGTTTGCATCTGAACATTGACTTAATACAGCTTTGAAACTTTATGATGCAGAAGAAACATGCTGCTTTTAAGTATGTGAATTTAAACAAAAAAGCACAGAAACAATTTCTCTTCCTTGTCGGTTTTTTAAAACATTTTTAGTAGTTTACATTTAACAAGTACTGCCTTTTTGGGTCTCTACTGCTGCTTACTTCTAATTCCAAATGAGGTGTGTGGGTTGACTGTTCAGTTTGAAAGTCTAGTTTTTGTAACTCTCAGGGTCTACACCAGATATACAAGAAAATTAACCACCACCAAAAGTAAACAAACAAACAAAAAAAAAAACACAACACACACAACCTGGACATAACAGAATGTTGCTCTGAGCCTCTAACTCTTACTTACCTGAGTAATCCTTGGTCTTGTGAGTAGTCCCATTGGATTCAAAAGAACTACTCAGATCAATAAACATTGCTTGGATCCAGAAGGCTTGTAAAATCAGATTTATATTTCCCTTTTTGATAAAAAGTCCATTGTGGACACAGTTCCACAAAACTCAATAAATAAAATAATCACAGAGAGGTATTTGTGTTAGTCTGTATCTTCACAAAACAAAAGCAAAAAAAACAGTCCTAGAGCACATTAAAGACTAACAAGATAATTTATTGGGTGAGGAGCTTTCGTAGGGCAGACCTACTTCTTGAGATCTGAAAGCTCATCACCTAATAAATTATTTTGTTACTTTTGAAAGTGCTACATGACTGCCCTTTTATTAAAAAAGTCAAAACAGGACACAGAATGGCATAAGTCACAAGCAAGTAAGTTGGATATAGTCAATATAAAACTGATCTTTCTGGTAATTATACATTGTTCCGCATGACAAAATTAAAGTCAACAGCTATATTTTCATGTGTGGGAACAGCATTAAATTGCCCACTTTTTACTCACTCCACTTCCATAAGGCAGCATAGGATACAGCTTGAAGCTTGATGACCATCTCTGAATGACCTGTACTCCCTTATCACATAAAAGAATGACAAACACACAGAGGCTGTGGCTACAATGCATTCCACTTTCAAAGCGGAATCCAAGTGAGTGAGATTGGAAATGCAGATGAGGTGCAGATTTACACGTCTCATGCCTCAGTTCCATATTCTCACACACACTTGCTTCCAGAAGAGTCTTTTCTGGAAGCAAAGACAGCCATGTAGAAGGGGTTCCTTCAAAAACACACCCTGTTTTCAAAAGAACCCTTCTTCCTCAAACAAGATAGGAAGAAAGATTCTTTCAAAAACCATGTTTGTTGTTGAAGGACCCCTCTCTATATGGCTGTTTTTGCTTCTGGAAAAGGCTCTTACAGAAGTGTGATTGTGTGAGGATACGCAAATGAGGCACAAGATATGTAAATCTGCACCTCATCTGCATTTCTGATCTCCCTCATTTGCATTTCACTTTGAAAAGCGGGATGCAGAGTAGCTGCAGCCAGATATCCCTTTCTTTTACGTCTTTCTCCCTGTGCTTGTGACACTAGCGTAAGGAGACATTACCTATCTTTTCTACCAGTAGATGTGTAAGTACTTCATTTTTTCCAAACACACAATGGATCTATCAGTCTCATCACCATGTTACTCTTTTTGCTACTCTTGCAAGGCCAAATACTTAAGAGGGTACATGCTGTACTGCCTGCAGAATATTCAATATAAAGAATACTAAATGGGTCTGCCAAAATGAGTCTAAGATGGCCATCAACATGCAACAAAACCTGGGTGGGAATTAGCTGTGTAAGCGGGAGATTGGGACAACCAGAAAACAGTGAAGGATAAGTACTGTTTTCTACCACCCTGTCTTTTCTCCCACGCCCCCCCCACCCCGAAGTGCCCCTTTCCCCTGAAAAAGGAGGAAGTGGAGAAAAGAAAGAAGTGAGAACATAATTTTTGCTTCTCACCACCTTGCCACCCCTTCACAATATCACAATTTTTCCATTCTGAAAACACGATCAAACTTCAGGATACAGCGTGCGTGCCCAGGGGTGGGGCCAGGAAGAAAAGCTCGTTACTTAGAGTCCAAAAACTTTTTTGGGCATCAACTGCAACTGGAAACAACTGTCTCCCAACTCCTTGATTCTTGCTTGCATCTCCCTTGAAAAAATCTCCTTGTTTCACAGTTTGAGAAACATTGCAAGAGAGATTATGATGACAAAAAGATTTAATATAATAAATGAATAGACTGCCAACTGGGATAACCATGGGTTACTAAGATAAACTTACTCTGGGCATGTCCAGATAGATTTTCTTTATATGGCCATTTAAATGAATTACTTGCACTTCACAGGCTTTTAGGCTACTAAAAGAAACAGATAAAGTGAATGGAATATAACATCACTGGATAATGGCCACTTCCTGCTTGATAAATGCTGAGACAGAAAGGAAAACAATTTATTGAAAATGAACACTGAGGTGATGTTACCAAGTTTATTTCAGTTGGAAGCAATTAGGCTGCAATAGTGTCTTCTTCCACAGACACTATTTCTATCTTATCAGATGCGACAAAGTAAATAAAATAAGATGGATTGACACTCTATGCAGAATGACAGCTCCTCACTGTACCATATTCAATAACTACATTCTTACAGGCTTAGATTTCATACAGTGACAACCAAATTGGTAATGATCAGGTAACCTTAATATCAACACATTTTGAAGCTTTTTGTATTTTACAGCTAAAATTATAGAGGAGCGTCCTGCCCTGTATACTTAAGGTTGGAACTTGCTTACTGTTCAATAAGCTCATGGTTAGAATGTGGAAAAACAAGAACAGCAAGACCTGTGCCCCCATTGTTTTCCCTAATTTTCATTATTACAAAAACTCAGTCCAACATCAGATTTTTCAGAAGCGTCCACTAATTTTTTGGACCTAAAGGCTGGATGTTGAAACTGGGATGTCTACCACATGATCTTCAAATGTGGAGCGCACGCACCTCTGGCTTCAAAAGGAGTCCCGAAAGATTTGTGATCAGTGAGCGAAGGACGAACAATCAATAGCTATTTTCAAAAATGCTTGGTGCCTGTTTAGACCCCTCAATGAAGTAGCCACATATAAAACAAGGAAGTTTAGTACCTCCTAGCTCCCATTGTTCTGGTGACTCACATAGGTGACTAAGCAGAATTATTAAACTTTGAGATCTTTTGAAAATTTGAGTCTACATGTACCTTTACTGTAACTTGTACCTCATGCTGCCTCACGTCTGTTGCATTGCTTTTGTAGCAGTCATTCACGTTTATTTCAAGGAACGTTGACTTGCCCTGTCAGCATAAAATCCTACTTATTCTTAACAAGTTGGTAACTAGAATTAGGTAAGAATACCTTTTGAAAACACTAACTCTGAAGACCGCTCAGGGCAGCAAGACTCACTACACCAAGGAAAAAGTACAGGTTAAACCAGCAACGGGCAACTTTGGCTACAGAACAGGCTGCGTGAGTGAACTCCCTTCATGTCAATGGGCCTCAGGACTGTTATAACAAAGACAGTCATCCAGGATAAGGTAGTTTGGCTAACTGTGCTTGCATACTTGCAATTTGCAGGTTGTGCTGAATGAACTGCAGCAGTGCTTTGACCGGATGCTGAGGAAGTGCACAAAACTTTTACAGTCCATGTTGTGTGCAGTCAGCACACTTCACTTCACCTGCCCTTGCTGTACTCATGTGCCACTTCAGTAATACCAACAGAAAAAATGATATGGACAGAAACCAGAAGAATCTGGCAAATGAATGATGCAAAACAAAGTGTCATGCATGCTGCACATAGAACCCTGATGGGTCACATGTAGCCCTCAGGTCAAAAGTTGCCTACCGCCGTTTTAAGCTCATCCATATCTACCTGGGACAGTTTCTTCTAAGGGTCCTTGATGGCAACACTAGATGTTTCACCCATTCTATATTCCCCATCATAGTGCAATGAATTATACTAGCCTGGGTGGAATCTCTGGGGATGGGGTAGGGCTAACTGTATGCTCAGCTTCTCCAAAGCACATATGTAGGTTCAAACATACATTGAACGTAAATGATCAGTTCTACAGACCAACAATACAAGTTCCATCAGTGTTTCAAGGCCCCACCGTGTGACTTCAAGGAGTTATGCTAGGAACGAAAAACAGCCAGAAAATTTTAATATTAAATTAATAGGAAAGAGCACTGTAATTTTAAGCTGAAAGTGAAATACACAGAAAAGCATCATTTCCAGTGCTACATTGTCAGGATTTAAATGTTGTTAACTTTGCTAAAGTGAGTTAGTTATGGATGCTGAATACATACAACATCCTTATTAAAGCTGTGTGTCTCAAGTGTAAAAATACAGTTGTGTTACAGTCAGCACAGCAGAACGCAATAAAACACTAATCCTCTCTTATCTAATTTGGTGACATTTATACACAAATATGGTTTTCAATAGCAGATACTCAATTGCTTCAAATTAATTCTACTTCATTCAGTATGTCATTGTGTTGCAGAGGATAACTCCTTTACTATTAATAGTAATGGAGATGCATTGCCTCTAACAGTGCTAATGAAGTTCAACAGAATATATTAGTTTTAAGTAGATTAAGAAACTGAAGTGAGCACTTTTCAGAACCACTATTCCAAAACAAAACCCAAAACTCCAAGCTCCTCTGTATCAATGGATGAATCTTTTCTACTTGTTCAAAAATTCTTTGCTTTGATATTTTCTACATAATTTTTTTCATTTGGCAGCATTTTATATATACTATAAATTAGCCTCACAAAATAATAACCACTTTCACACTAAGAATTAAAGATATATTTTCAGTGCCTGCAAAATGCCTGTCATGTATTGCTTTTGATAACTGACTTCTGTTAACATAATTCACTGAACTCAAAATATAATTTTGAGGATCACTTCACAAAAACAAACAATGAAAAAGATACCATTGCTGTTCCTAGTAGTTTTAGTGGAGTACCTGCTTATTTCTTAATTCAGGTTTTATTTATACATTTCATTAGTCTAGCTCCTCAACCAGCTATCCTACACTGACCAGAATGAAAGTGAGACTCTAGGTCTTCCCTACAATTCAACTTTGCATTTAAGAGGTTCACTAAAAACCAGAATGAAATGCTGCACCCATTAATTCATTCATTCACACACACAGGTTAGTGTACCTAAGTACCTGTATTTGTATGGAACCGGTTAGGTATCCAAAAAGCATAGATCCTTACACAGCATGTATATCAAAAGCATTTTTGGGTAACCTCCAGAAGTTTTATATCACAAATATATAAATTTTAATACACTTGAGGTTATTGTTTTACATTTTTGGGAAAGAGGAGAGAATGTCAACAGTAATTAAGCTGTGAAATTGTCAATCTAAAAAACACTTGTTCAATAAGCCAATATATTTAGAGGGTTGTGTAGCTCAATGCATTTAGTGGTATTTTAATAAGCACCTTTTATGAAATTAACAAAATGTTACTGTATTACTGGGTATTTCCCTTTTACCCCTGTGGGCTGCCTACTTTTCTTTTATCCTTAGCACAACCTACCTAGGATCATTTATGTACCTTCATCATTTACCCAATTTTTGGCTTTTAAAACAAAGATTTCAGTTGTTGAAGATGTTCTCTAATCTGTTTTATTACCACACTTTTTAAAAACCATTCTTCAAAGGTCACCCTACCCAGCCATATGCCACCACGGTAGCTGAAGAGCGAAAGAGGATCTCAAACGTTTAACTAAAACTAGTGGAAAACTCACAAATCCTGGGAATTCAACCAATGACAGTAGCTATTTCAGACATCTAGCAAAACTAACTGGGTTGCATGCAAGGGTCACAAAATATGGAGGTAAAAATGCATCAGCTAAATCTTAGCACTTCAAAAATTGTAATTAATCCAATGTCCTTCTCTAAAATGTACACTGGCATTTATCATCAGATCAAATCATTCACCTTCTGCTTGTAAGAACAGCTGATGGCAACATACATATATTACATGTGTGGTCATCAGTCTATCACAATTGACTGGTCAATCCTGGAGACTCTCCCAGTCGACCGTAATCTCTTGTGGTGAAATGGAGCACCTACCTGCCCTCTCTCCACATCACTCCTTGAAGGGGCGGGGCCTGAAGACACTGCTCTGGCCTGCATGAGCTACCCCCACAGCCCCCTTCAGTTGGGAATGGAGACCTGTGGCCAGTGGGAGCTACACAGGTGCCTGATGAGATGGGCAGTATGAGAAGCCACATGCCCCTCCCCAGGGGCATGTTGGCCCCTTCCAGGAGCAGCCTGGGGCTGAAGGAGGCCTTAGCATGGCTGCATGGGAGCCACCCAAGGGTAAGTGCCACCTGGTGGAAGCCCATACGCACTCCAGCCCTTTTCCTGAAGCCAGCACCTCATATCCCATACCTGAACCCTAAACCTCCTGTACCAGCATCACATCAATATGCCCCACAGCAGTCACCTCTTGCATCCAAATGCCTTCCTAAAGCCTGCACCCTAACCATCCAGTCCAAAGCCCTCTCCCACACCCAAACTGCCTTGCAAAGTCTGCACCTCTTCCTTCACCTAAACTCCCTCCAAGAGCTTGCACCCATGACACCCCCACATCAGAGGCTCAGCCTAGACACCCTCCCACATTATAAACCCCTCAGGCCCAGCAGTTGCTCAAGAACCCCAATCTTCTGCCCCAGCCCACTGAAAGTAAGTGAGGGTCGGGGTGGGGGAGCAAGTGACAGATGGGATGGAGGGAGTAAGAGGGGCTTTGGGTAAGTACATCTTTTTCCTCCTCATCAGCAACAACCATGGGCTCAGCACCCACTGGTGTCTGATGCCTCTCACTATTTCCTTCCATCATTCCCTGTCCAGTGTGGAGTGGCTTAGTTTCTGTAGACTAGTTCCACACCAAGCTACTATACCATCTACCCATTCTCTGTGGGGTCTGCCTCTCCTATCTGAGCTGTCCATTATGCCAAATACCAGGGTCTTGATTTTTTATTCGTAATTCTTTCGGTAGCCAATTTATCAACCCAACCCCGATCGCTCAATTGGTGTCGCACACCTCATTTACCCAGGCAACTTCTGAGCTGCTGTCTTTTAGGTACATCCTGGGTTGCCTTAAATTGAAAAAGTTATCTCGAGCATAAGAAGGCTGGAGAGCACCACTATATTACAGACTAATGATGAAGCTCTTTGGGCCCAACCCTGAGAGGGGCTGGAGACTTTCTGGAAAATACAAGCACCCTCAAGTCCCAATGAAGTACAGCAGAGTCTCAATATCAAATTCAATTATTCATGTGTGGCTGGCAGCTGCCACTTCCCCCACCCCTGGGCAGGGAGTGCTGGCAGCCAGGGGCTGTCATATTTGTGAAATTTAACATTTGTGAGAATTCTCAACACAGAACCCTAGCTAAAGTTGAGATCCTACTGTATCTACCATCTAGCAAGAGCAGATCCCTTGCAGTTTCTGAACTTGCTATAAGTTTGGGTGTTATTAGTGTGAAACCTATTTTCTTTACTCCCTTTCATAGATGTAGAGGGTTCTGGATACAGCAGAATCAGTTTCCATGAGGGCAGAACAGCACAATGCCGAGAACTCAAGCAGGAACACGTACCTTGAGCAGGAAGAACAGCAAGGACTCCTTTTCTGTCACTTTACAAAGTACCTGAGAGATTGGCCACAGGATCTGCTATTACATATCACCACCCTCTCCCAGCACTTTGGCAAGCATGCTATAGATCCTATTTCAGCTGAGGCTACAGCAGCTACCACAAAGGAACTTTGTATCTTGCAAAGGAGAAGGATTCTATGTCCCCAAAACCCAAAGGATATTTTCCATGTCAAACACATACTGGGAATTGGAGCAGTAAGAGGTTTCCATCTTTGAAATTAATATTTGAAATTTAACAATTTAAAAAATAAAGAGTTCATGCTGAAGCTTTTGCACATACTTTACCTGCACATCATTGACATTCATCCTTGTTCCTTCCTTCCCAACAAAGATGTCATCTATGTCAACAAGAATGTACCTATCCAAGGACAAGGTGAGCTTTCTCCCAGAAAGGAAAGAAACAGCATCTATAAAGATCAGCTTGTGTAGCCAAAAGTTCAAGTTGTTTCCGAAGAGGACTCTCTGAATCCCATCATGAAGCCCCAGGTCATGAACTACTGTGGCATGAAGAGCACTTTTAGTGATGGATAATGGGAGACTTTCTGTTGTCTTTATTTTTGCAAATATCACTGGCTGATAGGCTGAATGATTAATCTGGAAAACTGTCCAGTCATTCCCAGGCAAGGGACCTTTATCAAGCTTAGAGGATTTAGTGACATGAAGCAATGGGGAATGAGGATTAATACAACAGTCCTTAACACCCAGATTGCCATGAACATGGAAAGGAAATCCCTTAAACTGAATGTCTTGCAAGCTGTTCTCAGTGCCCTTATGAAATCCAATGACACCCACCCCATATTCAGTACAGTATTTATCTAGAAGGCCTTTGTTCCATGAATCCATATTCACATATTTTAAAATATTTTCATATACAATGAGAACATATTTGCCTTTATTTTTGTCTATAAGCACTGGAAGGTCACCTTTCCCAGAAGCAATCTCTATGTGATACTGAAATCTGCTGGATTCTAGAATTGTTATTATATCTTGACCAAGCGTTGAGTACTGGCTTTCCACAAACACCAGAACTACGGGATCCGTCTTCATGGGATCAACAGACTTCATTGTCTTCAGCTCCATTAATTTGTAGGGCAACAGCTGAAGATCACCACATTCCACTTCTGAAGAGATCTCAGAAAGTTCATTTTCCTGTTTGTAGCCATTGTACAAATAGTAAGCAGAAATAACAATGCTCACCACACAAAAAGTGGCAAGCAAGATAACTGTTCTTTGAAAATGTCTGTGAAGTTTCATGATAAAACTCATGTTGTATACTTGCCTTCGATTGCTTCCGACAGCAACAGCATTAAAAAAAATACACAAAAACTTGTCAAGAACTTGTTCCAGTCCTGCTTAATAATTTATGTCACCATTGCAGCACGTGTCTATCTTCAGCAAGCTTTACAGAAGGTATAGTCTAAAAGAAAAAGAAAAGAGGAGGTTTAATACAGCCATGAAATATCATTGGATTTCATCTAGTTGGGAGCAGGCAAACCATTGCTAACTGTAGGTTCGGAAACTAACAACTCAGACGTTCAAGTAGTTTTAGTGACATTTGAAACAGCTCTGTTAATCCCCCTCCATTATTCACTATAGTTATATTTCATAACTCATTTTCACCTTTGCACTTTCTATTAAAAAACAAAGGGGGCAGGGTCAGAGAGATCCTTTAGCCCAACTTGTAGTCTAGTCCCAGCTACTTATAGTGTGCTTGTGTAACCACCACTTTGGTCATCACTGGGAACTGAGCACAGGACATCGAGAACAAAGAGATTTTACATCTTAGGTGCCCACGCTGTCAGGGGCTTTTTAAATTGGAGTTAGGTGTCTAGCAGGATTTTCAGAAGTTCCGTTTTTCAAATTTAAGCACCAAAATATCTTTTGAAATCTGGACCTAGATCACATAGCTGGCCTCTCTTTTGTGGATCAAGCAGATAGAGGGATATGTTATACACACGAGAGAGGTCACAATGGCAGGGAGCTGCTGCAGACTGAGCTCCATTCCATGCTGTCAGGGACTTTTATCTCTTGGGCATTATCGTCCCCGTGGGTCAGGGGAAACAAGCCTTTGGCCATTAAACATCAATGCAGGTACAGGTAGAATCTAAAGATACACAGGCTGCCATTTAGCAGCCCCCTGCAATGGTCACTCTGTGTCAGTTGGCTTCCCCGGCAACTTGAACTCATGAATAACTCATGATCATGGGTTTGAATTCTGGGCACCTGATTGGACACAGGTGGGCAGTTTCTAGAAACTTCCCAGCCCGGAGGACCTGTTTGAAAACAGGTGTTCAGAACTTTCAATATGGTAATCAGGTCATGAATATTTATGAATCTGTTCTATAAATTCAGGTGCCACCCACCATTCGGTGGCCCTGGGAGCTAGCTATCATAATAGCTGCTGCCACATAGGGGAGCGTCAGTTGCTGTGGCAACATCCGCTGACCCTCAGGCCAGCTCAAGAAGAGAGCGAAGGGGAGCTGAAATCATAGCGGCGTCTGCCCTTTAGGGGGCGCCGCCCAGAGCTGAAAAATCACTGCGGCACCTGTCCTTAGGCGGTGCCAGCGCTGAAATCACTACAGCACGCCTGCCCTTTAGGCGGTGCTGACTGGGAGCTGAGGGACGCCAGAGCTCCAGGTCACCTCAGGAGCCTATTGTGGCAGAAGTGGCGCCAACGCCCCAGCGCGCCCCAGCGCACCCAAGCTGCGCGTTGCGTCAGGGAGCGGCAAGCGTGCCCCTTAGCCAAGTCACCGGGTGGCAAACTGGCCCCCACTTTGGTGGGGTACTGAGTACCCGGTGATGCAACTAGGGGCCCGCCACCACTACCATCAGCGCCCCCCAGCGTCGGTGCCTGGATCTACATACACACCGGACGTGATTACTACCGGACTGGACCTCAACTCTTCTGACTGGATTCATATACCAGACAAGACATGTAATCTTACCCTAACACACACATATACATCTTAATATACTTCCACCTGGGACATTGGGACCCCCAGTGGGGGAGTAGGGGTCGCACAGTACGGGCAGGAGAGGCATAGTACCCAAGGGCTTGACCCCCAGGGCCAGGCCTGAAAGCCCAGGCTGGTTTTTCCACTTGTACAAACGAAAGCACATTTAATTAATAGTTAAATTAATTAAGTTAAGTTAAATAGTTAATTAATTAGTGTTCACTGGTTAAGAATAGTGGATTTTAGTGTTCTAATTGTTGTTTATAATAGGTTTAGCAATAAGGTGAAGGTTTAACCTCGCTTACCCTCTTGCCCATCCTTTTACATATATTGCAGGTGCAGCCTCACTGCCTCCCCATTGTTGCTTACCTCACGTGGCCTGTGGTAGAGCAAGCTGCCTCCCAGGACCCTATCTAGTTGAGCCTATTGGGAGTAGCGGGGGGCCTCCCAAAAGAGGAACAGCCTCAACCGCCTCCTAGGCTCCAACCCTTTTGGGGCAGATTAGCACCCTGCCCCCAGTAGGAGGTGAGGCCTAGCAACCTCACCCCTCCTCTTAAAGGAAGGAACAGGGATTTAAATACCCATTCCTAAATACACTCACCTATATTTATTAGCCTAACCCATTTTGCCTTCCGGAATAATAAAGTCTTAACACAACAGCCAAGGAACAACATGGAAACAATGTTAATTGTAAGTTGAAGTTACTGATAAAACTTTAGTAATAGATAGCTTTCAAGTGTTAATACTGTTACAATCTAATTTGTGTTACCCAATAAAGATACTAGTTACTTTGTTTTTTAAACATAACCCTTGTCCTGGTCTCGGTGTCTCTGCCAGCCACTTCTTTCCAGGAGGCCTCAGCGGGGACCAGAACGTACCGGGGTGGCACCCTCCTGTCTTGCGGTTGCAGCAGGGTTCTGCCTTGGGTCCTGGGGTCCGTGCACAGGGGGTTCACGCACCTCCTTGTTCAGGGACTCATTTAAATATTTGAATACCTGTCCATCAAGAGAGTCCCGTCACATGCAAGTATGCATATTCCCTAATTCCCACATCCTAGTCCTACTTGCACAGAAAACTGTATGAATTCCACTATCAGGGGAATCTCTGCAGGCACACAAAGACAGACAGGCATTTGGCCCTCATCAGGGCCGGGGGGGTGCTGCGGGGCGGGGGGGGGGGGCGGTGTCACAAGGGCCATTTTGCCTTTACCTTAAGCTCAAAGGGGACCACAAATTTAAGTTTCACAACTTGTTTTTATGCACATCCTCCAATAATCAGTGCACGTGCACAGAAAAAAAGATAGAAAATTATTTGTTAAATAAAAAACATTCAAATAATTTCTCACATTTTTGGTGCCTTACTCTCTTTTCATGTGACTTTTTAATTTGTATTATGGCTAGGGCTTCAAAAGCTGAAAGTGGCCCAGAGCTCTCACTAAAAACTTGTAAGATACCAAGTAGACTGGCGACAGAAGAGCTCCTCCTATGGATCTCGCGAAGCATAGGTCACAGAGCATTCCAAGAGTAAAAGAAATCTGGAGCTCTGTCCTGCATCTAATTCAGATTATAGCAAAATTCCATACTTAAATCCCAATTGAAATCAGGACTGGAACAGATCTTTTATTTTCAAATTTCTGATTCAACGTGTTACTAACAAACCTTCGTGTCCTTTCAACTTTAGCCATCTCCCAGGGTTCTAATTTTGCAAGTGTAAACAAGTACACAAGGTTAAAAGCAATGAGCAAGAAAGTGAGCTGCAGAGAAAGTATAATGCTTTAATAGCAACTCTATAATGTGGCACCCAAGCTTTCTCTGCTTAATAACAGGACTAGGGAAAAGCCATGAGTGTGCATCTCCATTTCATTACATGATGGGTGATATACCTAAGCCCACTCCTTGCCAGAAAAATTCATCCTCTGCCCGCTATCTTTTCATGTTTTAAATTGGGTGCTTGAGAGCCAAGGAAAGGGTTCACACAGGCATATTAAGACTTACCACTCTAAGCTGAAAGGCTTACACCTAGATCTTATGTTTACTCATAACTGGACATAACCTTCACTCACATTTGCACAAGAGCCCAAGCTTGACTCCCTGTTGTACACTGTGCTGAAAACCCAAAAGCATAACGGCAAATTATTCAGGATTCAGAGCGCGGAAGGAATCCCAAATCTAGAAAGTATGGACAGCTAAATGAAGAGCTAATTAGATAAAGACTAAATAACAATCTGCATGTGTTAAAGGGACACTTTTGAATATAAACCACCTTGCACCAGTGAGGGACCATCTAGGCTTGTGACCAAGCCCTAGGAGTGGCCCTCTTTTATTTCAATAGACTGCAAGATTGTCAGAACCAAAACACTCCTGGGATGGAGTAGTTCTGCTCAATGCATACCTAACATTTGTGGGTATGCTGACTGAATGCACACAAAGCATATGGCTCTCATGGTGGTGTGTGCGATCACCATGCACCTACCTCACTTCACGTGCCCTTGCTCTGTGTGTGTCATTTTTATAATACCAGTAGGAAAAAAATTATGTGGACAAAACCCAGCGGAATCTGGCAACCCTGTGCATGGGCAACGGTAAACCGTGTCATGTGGGCCACACACAGAACCCCAATGGACCACATGTGGCACTCCAGCTGCAGGTTGCCCACTACTGCCTTCCATGCCTAGGCTATTATCTTCAGAGGGACAGTCAGCCAGGCTAGCAATAAAGGGATGGTTGATCTGATAGGAAGTAAGGCAACAGAAAAAGGTTCAATTTTGAATGATTGGGGCAAGCTGGAGAGGCCAGACAGTTTTCTCATTTGTGCCCAGACTTCTGCATCTGCAATTCAACTGGCAGACTGAAAATATACCTTGTATTGTCATATGTCAGAGCATTAACTATAATGTATTATTAACTGAGCACTTTCAGCATGCTCACTGTCAATATAAGCATGCCCTATCATGGTCAGCGCTGTACAGAACTTAAGATTTCATGATAAATTTCAATGCAAAATGAACATAAAATAGACAAAGCATATTTTAGGTGAGCTAGTTGGAGGCCGACCTCAAACTGTAAGACTGTTTGTGGATCGTTTTGGCTTTCTACTTTATTATTATGGTGAAATACCTTTGAAATAATTCCTGAAAGCAATCTGTTTCATGGAGTTATTTGAATGAATGAAGATTTAATTGTGGTAGTGTGACTCATAAGACAAATGAAAGGGAATTCAGAACATATGGCGCAGCACATAAGAAATCACCAAGGCTTCTGAAAAGTCTGAGATATTAAAAGGCTTACATGAGATAGGCAGTAATGTTTTGGATTGGTACCTGTAAGAATTTGGAATTATTCCTCAACTAGTATAACCATCAAACCCTGTTAACTTAAATTGAACCATGCCAATTTACACCAGATGAGAGTCTTGCCTCAAATGTATAAATGCTGTAATAGCTAGAAAGATCTCCAAACACTGCACTCCCATTATTGTTGGGCGTTTGACTATTACTATACAATACTATACATTGACTTTTGATGGACAATGAGCCATTCAGTCTGCAGCAGTGCAAGTTATCCCTGCATGTCTTCCATATTGTACCTTAGTCCCTGCCTGAGAATCCCTAATTTCATTTCTTACATTTCTGCATTCATTAAACATCCACCTGCAGACCGAGCCCAGAATCTATTAATTTAGGTCCCTACTGCATTGTTCCTAACATGTAATCTCCAAGGGCCTCCCAAAGATGATATCTCTGTCTTACCCATATGCAATTGTGAATAGAAACACATTTGTGATATAAATGCATTTATCATATGCATGAGAAGAACCTGCAAAGGGAAATTTAAGTAAAAGAAATGAGTTTTGCATTAGTTTCTCAATGCAACGAGTACCGTGGTTACTCTTTTCTTTTGTAGGAACAGCTTCCATTGTCCAGCTCCTAGAAAAATGTCTCCCTCCCATACGTACTAGTGCTCAGACAGTTAATTAAGTTTCATCATTCCACTAGAACACAGCTGCAGCAGGAGCTCATAGGCATGGGACTGGTAACTGCCCAAGTAGCTAGAGCCAGTCTTCACTTCATGAAGAGCTCCTAATATGAGACCAAGTATCTTAAACTAGGTTCTGTATTCAATTGCAAGACAGTGGACAGGCAGCACTGTATGCTCAAAGAAACAGTGTTACTTCACAAACAAAATGCTGTGCTTTATACCACTTGCAGCTTTTTCTGGGTGTGTAGTCTCTTGAACATAAATGACCAAATCCTCAGTGTAAATTGGTGTAACTAAATGAACATATGCCGATTTACCAGTTGAGGATCTAGGATATCAATAGGTTGCACTAATTGTGCCTAAAGGTCACATACATGTAGATCATGCACATGCCTCTACTGGTTTTTAAAGCATACACATAAGAAAACATTAAAAATATGTATGTTACATTTGCAAAACAAACAAACAAAACAAACCCCCTCTCTCCACTGGTCAGGGCATTCAAATTCAGGTAACCAGCCTGCAGCTTCCTTTGTGGTGCACACTTCTCAGTGATTAATGTGAATGGGTGTCCCCAGCATGACAGTTTGCCTCCATCTGCATGGCAGAGCAAAAATCTGCTACAGACATTTCCATGGTGCACAGGGAAGCAAGTAATCCCCTTGTAGAGGCTCTCCACTACTGTGCAAAGGTGCTCTGCACTATGGAAACATATTTTTCTACATACAGGGCTTAAAAGATAACTGGAGAAAGTTACACTTCTGGCCATACAGTTTCCTAATCGTACTTGTGTATTGTAGAATGACATCAAGTCTAGGTCAATCCATCTGTGCACATTAGGGTCAATTTCTCAAGAAACATACACCTACATGGAATGCCACCTACATACAAGCTACAGTCTGTGAAAATCGTGTTAGCATTTGTCAGCAAACCTTTTAGCCCTCCAGAAGCAGTTTTCTTGAGCTCAACTATATTACAAATCTAATTTCATCAGCATAATTAATGACAACATGAAAACAGCCAAAACCAAAAGAAAAAATAAAGTCTGTAAAAAGAGAGTTTCCAATCTGATGCAAGATCACGTAGTTTAAAGTTTACCTCAGCCATATAGTGCATGCCCTGATTCCTGAATAGGACAATTATGCTACAACTCATGCTCTTTTTATGTATCTGTATACATAAATTCTTCCTAACATTTCCATTATAAAAAGAAACCAAAATCCTATGAAGTTGGCCTCCAACAAATATTTACTGTGAATGATATTTCTGCTGCTACATATGGCTGCAGATCTTTATGTATCTGTCTCCTAACTTAATAACATATTAAAACGTCACTGTGGTTCTGTTTCTTTGCATACTGACCACTGCCTGCACAGCTGCAACATAACATTCAAGTAAGAAAAATTGTTTTTATATAAAAACCAGAAACAATACCAGTATTTTCCAGAATGTGTTGCATAAGCATTAAGAAGTATACTGACCGGCCCACTATTTAGTTATACTGAGCAAAAATGACATTTTTAGACAAACATGAAATATAATGGAGTAAAAATAAAGAGATGACCTAGCTAGTGAGTTTTTTTTAAATCATTACATTAATGTTGCTAAACAGGTAATGTTTGTATGTTAATGAAGATAAATAAGGCATAAATAAACAATATCTATTTGTTGGCAAACAACAGTCATATAGATGATAGTATTCATATTTTAGATCCCCAATAAAAATGCATATAGTATCCAAGCACAGTAAACTCTTTCATATTTGGAAGCCCTGGGACTGGGAGACTGCCGGATACTGAAATATGCTGGATAACAGAGAGGTATATCTAGCAATGCATCAGCAGGGTAGTTGAATTAGTCTGTTATCTTCAAAAACAACAAGAAGTCCTGTGGCACCTTACAGACTAACAGATATTTTGGCGCATAAACTTTCATGGGAAAAGACCTGCTGATGCATAACACTAAAGAAAAACAATATTAGATATTATGAAACAAACAAAAATGTGAGCAGAGTACTTTATTTACCAACAGTAGTATTGTATACTGTAAACTTATACTGTTTTTGCTGTATTTATTTGTATTTACTTTCATTAAGCTGTCCTTATGAAAAATGTAACTAAAATTTACTTATGGTTAAAATGCCGGTTATTTGAGAGTTCTGGATGATAGAATCCTGGATATGAAAGAGTTTAGCGTACTTGGTACCAATCTCTATCTGCCACAAAAGTCAAACACTGAACACTCAGGAAAATAAGAAAGATGATATTTAGCCTACAGGTTTCGAATGAATCTTGAACAAAAAGAGATCCTGATAAGTGATATTAACTGTCAAGGAAAGTAACTGAAAGCTTTAAGTATCACATAATTTCAGGGCTGGAACACATAACTCTAAGGACTTAACATTTTTAAGTATTGTAATTGAAAGACAGGATGGATTAGATGAACCAAAAATTTGTTCCCTCTTGACTTCTAAGATTCTAGACATGCAGTCCAAATCTTTCTGGCAAATATTATTCACTTTGTTATTAAATCTCTGTATCTTCAGCTTTTTGATGTATTGTTTTATATACAGTGACACCAGTAGGAAATATTGCCCACTATGAATGCCTAATGATCTGTTAGTAAAGGAGACAGTTTTAAAAATTAACAAAATAGCATTTAGAACACTTATTTTTCTTTTAAAAAGGTTTGAAAGTTTAATTTGTTAAAAATAAATCTTTTTCAAAACTATCATTTCACCTACCTATGCTACTTTCTATCCCAGGATCTCAAAAACTGCTTTACAAACAAATGTAACTGAATTTATTTATATGTACTTCTGTGAGATAAATGTTACTATCTCCATTTTAATTACATAAACAGAAAATCAACCACACAGAACTTATGTGACCTGCCCCAGGTCACAAAAAGGTAGTCTGTGGGAGGTTCAGTTCTCCTCCCTCCTGAGTACCTTCACCACAAAACTACACCCTATAAGAAAGATAAAAAGACTGGAACTTTTCAGTTTAGGAAAGAAGAGACTAAGGAGAGGGGGCAGAATGTGACAGATATCCTTAAAATCATGACCGTTGTGGAAAAAGTGAATAAGGAAAAATTTGAACCTGGGGTAATCAAATTAAATTAATGGGTAGCAGGTTTAAAACTAACCAAAAGGAAATTATTCTTTATGCAGTGCATGGTAGGCCTGTGGAAGTCCTTGCCAGAGGAGCTGTGAAGACCAAGACTTTAACAGTGTTCAAAAAAGAAATAGATACATTCATGGAGTTTAGGTCCATTGATGGCTATTAGTCACGATGTTTAGGAATGGTTTACATAGCCTATGTGTCAGAGGCTGGAAATGGATGACCAGAGAGGGAACGCTCAATGACTACCTGTTCTCCTCACTCCCCCTGTAGAATCTGGTATCGGTCACAGTCACAAGACAGGATAGTGGGGTTAGATGGACCTTTGGTCTGACCCAGTATGGCTGTTCTTATGGTATTTCCCAAACACTCCTGACTGATGTTCGTTAAAATAAATAAATAAAATGCAGGCAGTCCATTAATGCTGAAAAATTTAGCTAGGTAAGAAACTGGATGGGGAAAAACCTTACTTTGCCTACTGTTCAATCAATGGATCTTGCACTTCCAAAGCAATTATCCGACACCAAACAATCAACTAGTGTGTTTTCAGTAATTAACCCATATACATTTTCAAAAGGCTGACAGGAGTTTTCAGTTGCACGCACCACTTACGAAACATGAAGGAAACATTAGCACATGACAAACTCTGCATGGGTTTGGGATGATGTCAGATGTTAACAGGTCGTGACTGTATTATGAGGATCACATTTTATTTCTGCTACCACAGCCATCACGCCGCTCTCAGTGGCTTGAAACACTAGAGGGCAACAATGCCGCACAGAAACACCTAATCACTTCACGGGGGCTTGGGTATCAGACCAGGGAGACCGATGCTAACTAGGCTGCTAAACAAGAAGGCTCCCAAATGCGAGACCCAACTTGGGATGCGGCTCTTTAAAACCGAAGCCGCATCTGGCCCGCTGAAGGGCTAAGAAGGGGCGAGGATAAATTCACCTCCCGGCAAACCACCGCGGCGCGCCTAACTCCCCGCAGCGGCGCTGCCCCCAGCAGAGCCAGCCGGGGGCTGCGGACCCGAAGGGACCTGGTTCAAACGAAGGGGTGGGGGCGGACAGGTTCCCGCGCCCTAAGAAGCTGCCCGGCCAGAGCGGCGCGCACGCCGCGGGGAAGTTGGCCGGGGAGCGGGGCACGGAGTTGGGAGACTTTTCTGAACGCCCTCCCGCTAGGGGGATTACCTCCGGGGCACTCCAGGCACATGCCGGGGCGGCCGCCGCCCCCGCCCCTGCTGCGGCGGCTCCTGGGACGGGACGGGACGCGCGGCCAGTCTTCCCCTCGCGCTCCGCTGCCCTGCTCGGGAGGGGCGGCGCCGTCCGCTGCGCAAAGCCCCCACCCAGGCGCCGGCGGCGCACCCCCCGGGCAGCGCTGGGCAGCGGGCGGCGAGAAGCTGCCGGCGCAGGAGACTGCGGGTGCAGCGGGGGTCAGCCCTAGCCCGCCGCCGCCGCTCGCTCCAGCAGGCTGAACCCGGCTCTGCGTCTCGCGCTCGCACGGGAGGAGCAGGAGGAAGCGGGAGCACCTATTGGAAGCCGAGGGAGTGGGCGGGCGCAGCGGGGGAGAGGGGAGGGGCGGGGCGGGATCCGACTTCCCCGCCATTGGCCGGCGCAGGTTTTTCCCTCGGCCAATCGCCGCCTGCTTGGGGAGGCTCGTGCTGGGGGCGCGGGTGTGCGGCCGGGGTGCTGTCTCGCGCCGTGCGGCTGGGGCGTCTCACCCGCAGCAAGGCTCAGCCTCACCTTCTCTGCTCAGGGCCGGGCGCCCCGCCCCGCGCCCACCGCACGTGGCAGTCGGGAGCGGCAGCAGGACGGGGTCGGGCCAGCGGCTCCCTGCCCAAGGACACAAAAACTAACCCCCCCCCCCCAGGTCCGTCAGCTGTAGCGGTTTCTCTCCCCCCGCCGCGGCTTGCCAGCTGCTTACTTCCGCTCCGGGTGCTCTTGGGTGCTTTCCATCCCGACACATGGACAAGGCCCCTGCCCCTTGAGATTTGTTATTGCCCTGGAGCAGTCCCCAGCCCCCCAAGTGTCCGCGCTCTGGTCAGCGCAAGGAGCGACTTGTTCCTCTTTATTTTAGTTGCCAACCCCCAAATTCATTCAAAATCTTAAACCTGCCGTTTCAGTGTAGAACTAGGATTGTATGTTGTCTCCTTCCTCCCTTAGCCTGGTGTAGCCATTATGGCAGAGAACGTAAACTAATCTCCAGCAGGTTTTATTCGGTGCGTACAATGGGGAAATCTATTGCAGACGGGGATGGAGAGGGAGGTTTGGATGAGGTTACCTTAATTACATTCTCAGAAAGGTAGTCATGTTGGTCTGTATCTCTCGAACAACGAGGAGTCCCGTGGCACTTTAAAAGCTAACAGATTTGTTGGGCAAAAACCACACTGTCCATGAAAGCTTCTGCCTGAATACACCTATTAGACTAGGACTACACTGCATCTCGAAATCACTTACACAATTTATACTGCACAAATTGTGTAAGTTATTTCAAGGTAACTTACTTCAAACTCGGTGCCAACTACGTGACACCAATGTTTGAAATAAATGCCTATTTCGAACTTCCCGTTATCCTTCTCGCAACAAGGAGTAATGGGAATGAAACACCACACTTGAAATAGCAGGGCTATTTCTAGTGTGGTGTTTGGCCACAGGATTTCTATTTCAGGATACAAATGTATCCCAAAATTAGAAACCTCAGCGTAGCCTTAGCCTTTGTCTTTAAGGTGTCACAGGATTCTTCATTAAATTCAATTCCTAACTCATTATCTGAGAAACTGGCATGACTCCTCACCTTACATATTTTAAACTGTGAGATAGTATTTACTGCTTCAATAATTAACATTTGCAAAGCATCCTGAAATCTTGGATAAAAGCAAGATAGAAGTGCAGAGAACTAATATTTATTATATACAAATATTTCATGTGGTTTGGGTATACCAAAGTCAAACATGGGAACACATATTACATAAAATGCTCTGTTTATCATACAAATACGTATGGGAAATCATACATTGTCATGTGAATTTATAGTTATTGTTTGCATTATAGTAACCAGGAGCCTTAGCTATGGACTGCACTGGTGCTATATAAACAGGGAACAAATAGATGATTAGGGAATGTAATTTTGTTCAGTTTATAGAGTGCCTACCACACTGCATCTGTAGTAGTGATATTGGGAAATACACTGAGTCAAATCTTGATCACTTTTCTCCTGCCAGCAATCTTATTCATTCACACATGAATAAGAAATGCAATAATTGTTAGGTGCCTGCTTGATGCAGCTACACTTCATGGATTGGTCCTAATGAATCAACAGCTGAGGTCTAATTCTGCTGTTCTTACTCCAGCAAAAATCCCAGTGAAGCAAAACTGTTGTTACCAAAATTTATCATATAGCTGTAAGAGAGAGAGTGAGAGTCTCAAATTGTAAACTCGGAACCCTGCTCCTTCCACCCCATTACCCTAAATTTAATGGGGTCAAGGGGAAGTCTAATTCAAGTCTAATTCAAATCCTCCAACAAAACAGTGCAGCCTGTGTCAGATCCAAGCACAGGGAAGTTCTGTTTTCTGCATCCAGTTCAAAACAGTAGCAATCCCAGAGACAACAGCTGTATATAAGAGATTATTTGTGGATGAAGTCTTGCAAGAACAGATTACAAACTCTCAGAACCACTGATCTGAAGTGCATTCCTGATTTTATTTTACTCTATATCTGAACTTCAAACCCCATTTTGAGACAATTTTGTATTATAATATGCAAAGTATTTCCTTGGCCCATCTCTGGTTACAAACATGACCTAAATAACACTGTTACAAGAAATCTTGGTTGCAATGTTAACAGTAAGCCTCCTACATTGTTCTAAATTTTCATTGAAATTATTTGTTTCTCAGTTAGTTGGCATTCCATAAACAACACAGCTGCTTTTTAATATGGTATATTTTATGCAGTTTTGCCAAGCTAAATCAGGCATATTGTTGTTTTACTACACCATTTTATAAATAAAATCTCATTCGTCACAGTCCTCTCCCAATAAAATTTATACAGTCATTTAGGTTTTTGAAAACAGAGCATCTGAGTAATAATCAGTTGCCTACTCTTATGTTCCTTTGCTTTGTTTTATAACCACTGCCAGCTTCACCAGGCACAATACAATGTTACTGCAGCTAATCACAACACAGAATTTGTTTAAAAATCTAAAAGTACAATTTGCTAAGTATATTCATTTTCAAAGCATTATATAAATATTAACTAATGAATCCTTACAATCTTGTTGTGACATTAGTATTACTGTCCTTATTTTACAGGGAGGAGGAAGTGAGACAATATTTAACCCCTAATTTCCCAGAGGTTACAGGGGGACTTGTGCGGATTCTAGTTAAGAACTTGCATTGCAGTGCAGGGTTCAGATCAACAAAACTCATGACTCCTTATAATAGATGTGGCTAGTTTTGAGGCCAATAAATTAAGTTCTACAGTAAAAGACTAAAAGGCCAGAGTCTCTTCTTTGGCACACCAGCCATCTCATTGATTTTGGTTGAACTAAATGCATGTAACTAAGAAGAGAATGTGATTTTAGGTATTCATACCAACACGTAGGCAGTTACAAATTAATCAGTTAAGAATCTAGCGGGGGAAGAAAATGGGTCAAGCCCTATAATCTTGTTACATTAAATATGTTCTCTATTTCACTACATTATGCTTCATTTTTGAAGATGTAGCAAAGAATGTGGGGAACTAGCCCTGCTTGGACAATTCTTATACATTTTAACTTTTAAACAGAGAATATTTATAATTCTTTTCCATAGTTTGTTTCATTTTCAATATCTTATCCCAAAAAATCCTACCATGAACTATAGTACCATCTTTCAAGTCAGTTAAAGGCACGTTGCTAATTACATGCCTTTAGTGATGACTCCCTGGCAGTAAATATGTTTTGTTATCAGTCGGCTTACTATATATAAACTGTTGTAATAACTATGTTTTGTTCTGTTTTAATCAGGAGACCCAAACAATTACCATCTTTGTAAAACAAGTCATGTTAGCTTTCATATGGCTGGTGCTTGAATTTATGAAGCTCCAAAAATTCATTAAGGTATTTCTCAATTCTGAGCTGCCACATTAAACCATCATTTGCCACTCAAGCTGCACACCAAAAGAGATTCATTAGCAAAGAGGACTGAACATTTCCTGTAACTCTGTAGGACAATTTACCAGAAAATGTGGTTTTGGAAGGAAAGAAAAAGCTTTCTCTTTCCATTATACCAGGTCTCTAGGTTTCACAGGATTGTGCTAGTTAATAAATATTCAAATCACAGGATAAATTCAGAATGTATTAATTTTAGTTAGCTGTTTTGAATATATGTCAGTTTGATTGAAAGGTCCTTGGTAATATTGAAATTGGTTAGAGAAGAGTAAAAGTGGGGGTGCGAGAAGATTTAAGAGAAAGACTTTGCAAGCACAATCAGATTAAAGCAGCCATATTCTTTTTAAGGAGATAGTATTCAATTAAAAGTTGTGTCAAACAATTTGGGAAATAAAAACAAAGAATTTCAGGACATGTAATAAAAGAGGATGTGAGTTTAGGTAACCTTTAAAAACTTGAAAAGTCTATTTTTTAAACACATGTATAGGAACAAGAGTTCTGAAAATAGTCTGATAATTTGCAAAACAAAATAAGTACTGTGCCCCCCATCACTAATCTATATTAGGGCTTCTCCTCAGTAACATTTTTGGTGATTATTTGCATCCAGCGTTCAAATTTCATGACTCCAATTAAGATACTGACATCTTAAAAAAAAGTGGGGGAAACTAGTGTGAGGTCTGACTACAAAATATACATATGGCTGATTGAGAGAATGTCAATTTTTTAAATGTTGCACCAATCACACTGGTATTAAATTTTCATTGCTAGAATTCAGCAACAATGTACATTGAGATAAAGAAAGGATTTTGCACTTCAGAACTGGTGTTTCAGGGCTGTATTCAGACTTAGGTGAAGAATATTTCTTGAATTAGTCACATGAATGTGAACATAATCTTAGGAGTATTTAATGAAAGTTTAGATTCTGGAACGTAAGATATTTTCCTCCAGGGAAACATATTGGCCTGCCATCCTGTCCTACTATTCAAGAGGGAGAAAGAAGGCAAAATAATTTTTCTGCTAGAATTAATTGGAATGCTTGATATTTCTACTTATTAATATTTCAATTCTGATGCAATATACAGTAGATTAAAAATCAGGCACTTGGATAGAGATATTGTATATATTGTTTTAAACTTAACTCTGCTGCGCATATGTACATTATGCACAAGAATAGGGTGACAGATATTCTGTTTTAATGGGTTAGTGTTGTATTTATGGCCTCCTGAGGTGTCCCAACTTTCTTAAAATTTGGCATTTTTTTGTATTTTCTGTCTTCTTCCATTAGTACTGGCAGGTCCTACTGCTGCCTGGATCCCTGCTCACCAGCTGCTTGCCCACCAGCAGTGAGTGGGGGAGGGGCTCAGTGGCAGACAATGGGGTGGGTGTGCAAGGCTGGTGGCAGGCCCCCCCACCCCCACTGGTCTGTCAGCACAGTCCCTGCTGCGTGCCATCTCTCAGCTAGCAAGGCCTTGCCCCGCATCTCATTTCTAGCTAGCAATAGCTGCAGCAATGGGTGAGTGCAGGAAGCTGGCAGGTAGTGGTCAGTTATCGGTCACCTCTGCTATCCACCCATCAGCCCTTTGTGTGCTTCCCTTCTTGCTGTCCTCTCCCTGCTTCTCCCCTTCAATAAACCCCAGCTCTGCTGCTCCTGCATATTTCCCAGCGGTGCACATCTGACTCTCAGTGCGATGCAGAGCACCAGTCCCTGGTCGGAATGCTCAGCTTACCAACAGCCAGGCCAGCATGTTCCGTCTGTAACCCATTGCTTCTCGCTGCACCAGTGGCCCCAGAAAGCCCAAGACCTTTTGGCCTGAGGTGCAGTCCAGGAGGAGCCAAGTTCTGCATTCAGTGGGGGTGACAGACTCACTGTGCCCCTCAGCAAGACATCGGGGACCAGCTCCACACCCCCCCGAAAGGGTGGGGCCTCAGGCAGAAGGGACAAGGCAGGGACTAGCCTTCCGCAGGCATTGTGAGGAGGACACCGTGTGGGGCTCTAGTGGCAATTCAAAGAGCCCAAGGCTGCTGCTGCCACAGTGGCAGTGGTGGGCCAGAACCCCAGGCACTTCTGAATCACTGGGCCCCATATCAGTTTCCCCTTTGACCCTGCTCCCATTGGTGGGCTTTCCTGCATGTGTCAAAGCCCTGCACAGCGCTGTCACAGGGAAGCCTCTCTGCCTCTCAGGTAAGCTATGGAAAAGTGTGAGAGGTACGGAGCAACAATTTCCACCCTGTTCACACCCTGAATCTGCAGGCTCAGCAGCAGCCCCTGGGGCAGACACTTAGCACCCCCTTCCCCTAGATGCAGCCCATGGTCCCCCTGTCTCCTAGAGTGCCCTGCTCTGTTCCCTAGGTTGCCATTCTCTGTTAAGCCACCTCTCTGGCTAGGCTCCCTGAAGCCCCTGAAGTCAGGTTTCCTGGGCCCAGTTACACAATGCATCCTTAGGGCTTATCCCTTCCTGCACATGCTGGAGCCAGGGAGCAAGAAGCAGCTGGCTTATCTTAATGGCCCTCAGCAGCCTGAAGATGTTAGCTGCCTTTTTACACTGTGAATTCAGGAGGGGACAAGTTGCTTCAAGCCACATTGAGGTGGTGGGTTTGGGGGAAGAGAGATGAGTGCCACCAGATCTTCCCTCTTCTTCCTCCTCCACTCCTTTCCTATGCCTGGAAGCAGGTCCCATCCTTTCCCTCTTGCACAGTGCCAGAAGGCTACTGCTGGCCACATTCTGGTGAGACTTGACTTAAATCCTTGTACTTCAAGTGGAGCATAGGTCATCTACAAGTCACCTCTACTTCACCCTGTCTCGGGACAAAACTCCTAACTGACCTCAGGAGTACCCCAGTTGTCCTTCAAGCTCAGTAGATCATCTCCACATTGTCCAACGTGTTCCTCTTTTTCGTTTTCCTTGTGGATTCCATCTGAGAGCTCGATGGACTATGCTGGATAATGGTTTCCCAAAAGTGTGGCCTCACCATCCTCACTTTCTTCTTTTGATAGGAATGTCAAGTGGTTCTTGTTCTGCTTTGTTTCAGAGCTCCTCATTTGTGACCAAGTCTTGCCATTTGATGTGAAGAATGTACCTCAGACATCCGTTTATGAATGTCTGTAGCTTGTAATTTGAAGACTTTTTAGTATACCAGGTCTCGCGTTCGTACAAGAGCACACACTTCACATTTGTGTTAAAGAACCAGTTTTGTCTTTGTGGATATTATTTGTGAACTCCATATGGGATGAAGAGTCTTGAATGGAGCTGTTGCTTTCCCTATTCTAGCACTGATATCTTTGTTCATTCCTCCATCTATGCCTATATTACTCCCTGAGAAGGTGAACTGCTCCACCACACCTTCCAGGTCACCCCTCCCAATGTGATGGTGTTGTTGAACTGGCTGATCCTTATTGACTTGGTTTGTCCCTTGTTAATGCTCAGCACAGCCACTGAGGCAATTTTGTGTAGTGTTGAGACCTTTACTTCCATGCTTTCATGTCAGTGTGAAAGGAGGGCGACTGTCAGCAAAATCAATGTCCTCTAGCTGTTTGAAAAGTATCCACTGAATATCCCATTGATGGGCCATCTGTTGTCCTGATCATACTTCAGTCCACTGTGATCAAGAACAGGAAAGGTGACCATAGGCACCCTTGTTGCCCTCCTGAGAGTGTGCTGAAGGACTTGGTCAAGACAAAGTTGTGAACAACTTGGAACATCGAGGGTTGGTATACTGAATGAATCAAGTTAATAATTTTGGATGGGATGCCATGGTGTTGCAGCAGTTCCCACAAAGTGTTTCTATCAATGCTTTTGAAGTCTTTTTTCAAGTCCATGAATGTTATGTACAGCGGGGAGTTCCACTCAAGTGATTGTTCTAAGATTACTCTGAGAGTTGCTATTTGGTCAGAACCATGGCAGAAATCTGGGCAGGGGGCTTGTGACCCTGCATTCCCTCTGCGCACACGTTGCCCTAGGAAGATGCTGCGTCAGGAATCAGAAGAGGTGGGTCCATCTTAAGAGACCAGCCAGGCATGGAGGACAGACAGTGCCAGGCAGGAGGGCCAGTCACCCTTCCTCCCCATGTCAGAAAGGTATATGGGAGTGTGTGTCATCCCTCCTTATTTGAATCCAAAAGCCTTAAAGATAAGGTAAATAAAAAAAAAACAATCTAACAACATGGTATTTCTTTTAAACAGGGGCTGAATCAATTTGATGTTAATTTGAATGTCTGTGTGATTGATTGCCATTGAACTTGCATGAATGTGAGTAATGTTACCACGTGTCCCATATTTAGTATAGGGGAACATGGTCTTCCAACATAGGGATCTTAATTCTCCTTCTGAGAAAGTATGGGAATTTCATGACACTACACATTCACCAGGGCATTGCTAATAATTAAATAATAATTCTATATTTACAGGAGAGGGACTTTAAAAAGGTTAAAGGCTAATAAAACAATTTTTAGCTCAGTCTCAAAATTCAGGAGAAAACAGTTCTTCCAACTCTTGTGAAGAGGCCAGAGATTGCAATTAAATATTGAAAGTTAAGTTACAGATATATGGTAATCTAGAAAAAATAGGGGATTAAAACCAAGGTCTAATATTTATTATTTATCATCCCCATCGCAGGACCATCTAGAGATCCCAGCCTCACTGAGCACAACTATAGCAAAAAGTTGGTGTCTGTTTCACAGTTTAATTCTTAGATCATTTTGTCATGCAGAAGAAATACTAGTGAGCCCAAATTAGCATCTCACGGCCATTTCATATAACATCTATTTACATGAAACTCACTGTGGAATTTACCAGGAGCTCTGCTTACAGAATCATGGCTCAATATAGTTAAACTTTTAATTTTATTTGGTCAGTGTTTATCCATATGGCTTGTGCATCACATCCCATCTCAGATCTTAACTTGGTCAGGGGAGGAACATTAAAACATATCCTCAGGCACTATAAATCAGCATGAGTGTTGTGCATCTAGGTTGACTTACAGCAGCTAATGATCAGGCTCATTGTGTTTTATTTGCCTGCAAAGTGCTGTGCACATTTGGGACAATATAAAATATAATGATAATTAATGCTCCAACTCCTTCCATGATCCTGTCTGTGTTACAGTTTATGGAGAGAGGCATAATTCAGCATCTCTATTAAAGCATAACACAGTTGGGATTCTGTAACATGTTCTTCCTTTTCCTAAGAATTTGGATGTCCATGTTGGAAGGTTACTGACATCTTTCTGTGAAGCAGGAATAATCCTCAACAGAAAATCCCCCTCAACAAGGGGAGGGGAAAAACCTGAAGAAATTGACATATCCTCATTTGTGGCTACTTAAATTGCAGTCTCAAAGGGCACAATCCAACAAAACAATTATATATTTAACTAACTTTTTGAGTAGTCCTACTGAAGTTATACTTGTAGTCTGCTGGTCTGGGGTTTAACTTCCTCGACACTTCTTTGAATTTAAAAGATTGAAATTTTGGCTGAAACCACGAATGAGGGAGGGAAAAAAACTACTCTAAACAGGTGGGGACATTATGAAATGAAGAAAGAGTCATAGGAAAATGGTACTCACTTTACAAATGTCATATTACAAAAGATATTGTTCTCCAGTCAATGTGAAAGTCTTGATTAACTCTCAAAAGCTCTTCTAGTCAAGAAGTGCTTTGGAAGGAACAGATTACCAGATGGTTCACAATGCTGTATGAAACGCTCTTGGGCAATGCATACAACACATTATAGGCCAAATTATGGTATTTACCACTGCCATGTACAAAGGCAAAGTTCAAAGGCAGAAGGTCCCAATGAGAGCTCAGCAATGAAATGCATGTGCAGAAAACATAGTCTCTCCCCTAGCAGCCTGGGCTTTAGGGGGACTAAACTGGTGCAACAATGAAGCGAAATTATGTAACTTGCCTATTTGGGTACCCTCTCCAGGTTGCAAACAGAGCAATAGTTGCAATCCCTTTGCCCAAGGAAGTGTAACTGCGACCAGTTCTTCATGGAACATGCAAATATGCAGCTCTTTGTACCCTTCCCACCCCTCGTCAGCTGCATGAAGCCTGCCAAAAATCTAGCCCTATACTTTATATCCATGTGATTTATACAATCAACTTATACTGCTGTGGAAATCAGCAGTCTATAGTGGCGTAACCAGGGAGGGAATCTGGCCCCTAAGATACATACTTTTCAGGACATTCGCCGTTAGAACCATTGTCAATCTTTATATGGCACTTTGTGAAAACATATATCCAACTGTCACTAGGCTCTGTTAAAAGATCTTAATTGTCTGACTAGAAAATGCCCCACTTTGAATGTTATCAGGGAGACTGGATTTTGATGAATGTGAATATAATGAGTTGTATATGCACACTTATTTAAAAAAAGTCTTTATAAATTAAGCATAGAAGTTTTGTAATTCCTTTCAATGAAAGACTGAATAATGTCTGTCTAGCAGCTGACTTGATTTTGCTCACATATATTTATATATATATAATAATTTGAAAATAAAGAATTCTTCAAATCTGATTATAGGAATAAAAACATTCTAAATTAATATGTGAGATTTCAGGATAGACACGGCATCCCTTTATTTACTCTTATATATCCTATTTGTAACAATATCTGAAGGAGATTTAATGCTATTTTCTATCAAAGAGTACCTTAATCTGTTCTGGCTTCCAAAAATCTAGGAATAGCAATTTGATATTCTCCGTACACTACAGTGTCAAAAATGTCAAGTTTGTAACCATCCAGCAGCAGGGAAAAATAGCCAGCCGAATGGTTGCTTTAAAACTAAACAAAACCCCCACCACCAACCAAACACAGCAACAACAGAAGCACGCAGAGACAGATACTCATTTTCACCTTAAAACTACTCTGTCTGTGCAAAGAAGCTTTAAAGTAGATGTAAATTAGAGGAAAAGTGGCAGAGCTGGAATGCAGTTATTACCACTTATTGCAATGGCTTCTTAATATTGTGAGACACGAGGTGTAAGTTACAGCAGCCTGCAGTTTGCTCTACTTTATGCTAAGGAACACATTCCTGGCCAGCCCCACATTTATGATCTGGGAATTTAGTTAAAAAGTTCAGCATTTGCAGATTGCAGCTGTCTTCCGGCTAATGGAGCATTTTGCTCTGTAGCTTTTGATGGCTTCCATTTTACTGGCATAAAATTCAAGGTGCTAATTTTGATTTCTAAACCCTTAATGTTTATCTCAGACACCATATCTCCCATGTGAAATTATGGGAACTGAAACCAGTTGAGGCACTTGTATGGGTGCCTCAGGCAGAGCAGTTTAAATGATGATCCCCACCCCACCATTCAGTTGGTCTTTGGCCTGATGGTAGCTTTCAGAACATGCTGCAAGGCCTATTTACTTTGCCAGGATCTTTTTGTTTGAATCACTGGGTGAATTTGTGAGGTAGATATCGATCTGATAGAAAAGGTTTATTAATGTGACTTTGGGCTGAGAAGTTAAAGACCACTTTAAGTACACATAAAAATAGCCTAAGTCTTGGAGAGGCACTCTTAAAAAGAACCCTAAAGAATAATGCAGGGCATAATTTTTGCTCTCTGTTAACAGTCTTAAATCAAACTCAGTTTGTGTTGATAGCATTAAAAAGATCCTGAAATCTATTGTTGGTTAACTACTGGAAGCACATTTTGTTTGCTAGTTCTGCTTTTGTTAAGCTCTTTTATGCTAAAGTTTCTGCCTACAGCAAACTTTTAGTGCCAAGTTATAAAACTCTTTTCTTTAGAGTTTTACAATGGAGATGACAGACTCTAAACTAGAGCACTGCAAATAGCAAACCTATCTTACAGTCCTTAGCAGTCAATTTTTATTCCACTAGGGGCATGATTCTGAACATAAACCATCAAAATGAAACATAAATGATTGAAGAGCACTTAGAAGAGAATTTTACAGCTGAAGAAATTAATAGAGTGGAATTACTGAATAAGGTGTTACAAGCACTGTTAGTGCTGAATCCTCACCCCTACATTTAGTTTGCAATATTCCTTTCACGCTTGAAAAAAGGAAATGCAATAATAAAAACTACTTTATAGTGGACTAATTGCTGGCCATTCTCTCCTGGAATATGGCAGAGATTTTCCAACCTTGTGTGACAAAGTCCCTTGTCAGCCTTTGTGGGTCCCTGTGCTTCCTGGCAGACTTGTGCTGCCTCAGAGACTCACGGAGGCCCCCCTTTTGTCCAGGCCCTTCCAAAGGCAGGGGTCTCCGCTTAGTGAGCCATCCTCATCATAGGCAGGACCAGTACAGGGAGAATAATACCAGTCCCCTTGCAGGCCCATGCCTGCTCCAGTAAAGTGATCCCTCGGGGGAAGGGTGGGGGGGAGTCCAGACCTACCCTCTACCCTGGACTCCGGCCCAGGGTCCCTATGAGAACAAGAGGCAACCGGCAGGACCTTTACCCCTGCCCCAAAGTAGTAGCCTCACCCTGGGCCACTTCGCCCACCACTTCCCCGTGGTACCTTTTTGCTGTGCTTGTGCTCATGCTCGTGCTCATGCTCCTGCCAAAACCTTCGCCCCTGCTACCAGATGGGGAGCCTTTTATAGGAAGCACAGGGCCTATCTGACCAATGAGGGCTGATACCTAATAAGGCCCCAGCTGCCTGTCCTAACTGGGCCTATTCAGGGAACAAGAATGCATTAGCCCACCAGCCAGCATACGTTCCTTCTAGAAGGCTCCTGCAGCTACCAGGCAGCGGTCTGCCACGCATGTGATACAAATAGTTGATACGAGTAGTTTAACGGACATCAAAACGTCTTAGATGCCTGTGCTCAAGGTCAAATGTTGTCACTTTTAGCTAAACCAATGCAGATTTTAGAACAAACACTATTCAGACTCTGATTTAGGTTCTTCTGTCTCATTGATACCACTGTTTTGCTTTTGAAAAAATTTCTTGCGAAAGCAAAATACTTAAAAAACCCACAAACAAAACCCCAAAGACCAGCAAATTATTATTTAGTTGTCATAGTATAAAACAGGCACCAAAGACTCAGGAAAAGACTATGCAAGTGGAAAAAAAAAAGAAAGAAATTCATAGTGAATTTCCCCCTCAGTAAGGGGAACAGAAACTCAGTACGTTCGTTTTTCCATTCAGAGTTTATTGTTCATTGTTCCACTGGGGGGAGGAGGAGGAGATAAGAAGTATAACAGGCAAGACCTACACCGTCTTAGGCCTCATTTACATGACATGGTGGATTGACACTGCACCAATTGATCCATTGACCATTGCTATATCTCATCTGCTGTAGATGTGAGAAACAGATCTCACATCTTGCTTCCACCAACACCAGTACGCCATGAAGACGAAAAGAGCCGCTGGCATTGACAGGCAAGCAGCACCTGTCAACCTCACTGCAGGCAAGATGCTCCAGTGAGCATGTCAACTTCAGCATAGCCAAAGTAAGTCCTGGTAAGTGCAGACTAGGCCTTAAAACCAGTGGATTCTTTGGAATCAATACAGATGTTAGGAAGGCTATGCACAATAGTCTGGTCTCCCTCCTCCAAAGGTACATTAATATGACTATCAGTAATAATACCTACTCAATTAGCTACTTCCCTAGTGCAATGTCTGTTATACAACATAGGTTCATCATCATGAATTATTTATACTGTGGTAGTACCTAGAAACCCCAGTGAAGAATCAGGGTGCCAGCTGCAAAGCATTGTCATAAAACAGTATCAAATTCCAAAATATAGCTGACCCACTTTGCCTTCAATAGAGGTCCCCAAACTGTGGGGTCCGTCCTCCTTGGGGAATACAGAAGAACATTTGGTGGGCCAAGGCCCACAGGCTTGTCCCCCTCACCATTGGCCATTCCTGGGTATGGGGGTCATACTGGGGAAGCTCAAGTAAAAAGACTGGGGACAGCTGGCCTACAGTGCAGTGGGAAAGATACCACCGAGAACTGCAGCACCATCTTACAGCTCCCACCTCTAAATACAGCCTTCATCCCATGAATCTCAAATGGACAACATAGTACAGAACTCTCTCTCGTTCTCTTTTATGTCCCTGACCATATTGCAACAGTTATGGCTTGCCATTGCTCTTAGAATGCAAATAATATATTGTCCTCCGTGAGCAAAATGCAAAGCCTCAAAGTAAGAAAGACACAACAAAATACAGATTTAGTAAAAACTACATAACGTTTGAGAGTTAATTCTTTCAATGCACTCTTTAAAATAATAACTTGGTGTGACCAAACCTACAATTCCAACTCAACCTTATGGAAGTATAGGGTTCTTAGTACCTAAGAAGTGCCAATCAACAACTTGCCGATCAGACCAGTGATGTGCTGCAGTTCAACCAAGTGAAATAGAAAGCAGGTCGGTATTAACAGCTAATATTTGTTAAATAATATGAATACACTAATTATGAATGTATAATTAGTAATATTATATGTGTGTGATTATGATGCAATCATACATTTCAAAACAGCTTTAGCAGAAGAGATTTTTGCTTGAAAAATTTTGGCATTGTACCATCCAGTTATGGCCTTACTCAAAATCCTAAAAATCATAGAAACTGAAAGGGACCTCAAGAGGTCATCAAGGGTAATCCCCTGCCCTCACCGCAGGACCAACCACCATCTATATCATCCCTGTTAGATATGTAAGGCTTGCTACAAACCTATAACATTGCTTTTAACAAAAATTCTGATGAAAAATTTCATGGAAGTTTGAGAAAACATATCTACACTCTTGAAATCATTTTTGAGATGGTTATGGAAAATTCTCATTTGCCACAATGTATTCTGTAAAGGATTATTTATAAAACTAGATTTTTGATAAAAATCAATAACCTTTCAAAAATTAAAAATATTTTACTTGAGCAAGCAGCAAAGTTTGAAAAAACAATGGGTTCATTTTTAACCCTTTGAAGTGAAAATGCTTTGAAATTCTGGGCAAAATATTTTTCTAATAGCTCTATAAATTCACTACCTATAACAATATTTCATTTGTATCCCAGGATTTCAAAGTGCTGTCAGTATTATTATGGTCAGTCTAGTAACTTTCCTCTGAGTTAGTTAACTATTAATTATCTCCACTGGAAAGACTGATGAACAGAGCCATTAAGTGCCCAAGTTCACACAATGAATTAATGATAGACACAGGAACAGAAAACTGTATTTCTCACTCCTCATTACTGGCCAGCAGATCAGTAATAGTTCAGGATCAGGATAGTTACCTGAAAAAAAACCAACTTGTTTGGCAATATCGCTTGGTATGTTTTCTGTAGCCGGTATTTGAACCATTTATTCCACTCCAGTGAGCTGAATTTTAGTATACAGCATTTCCTTTGCATGAGTTTGCTAAATGCAGTACAATATTTAATCTTCCAGACCACATTAACTATTTGAAGCTTGTTTCTGATTGTAGATTGGTGGAGGTGAATTTTGTGCCTGCAGCACAAGATTATTCTCTCTATATCTTAACACTGTAATATTTCTTCTCTGTGATATAGACAGTGTTCCAAGTATTTCAATCCCAGCCACATATAGCACAAATGAAATAAATACAAAATGATGTATGCATACTTGACTGTATTGTATATCTTATTAGATGAAGAAGGATTACTATATTAGACAGTGACACATTATTCTGAAAAATCCATCTTCGTAGATGTCTGGTGCTCAAATGCATGCCTTCTGCCAATGTGTTCTAGCATGCTATTGCTATTTTTCCACTCTGTGATCTTTGCTATGTGATGCACAGTGTTTGTGGGCTTGGAGGAGTTCTGGGATGAGTTCCATTCTAGCGGAATGCAATAGCTGTAAGATACAGCTCACTTTATATTACTTATGTACAAGGAATGTCTGCTGCAATGTCGTATGATAAATGTCATTTTCCAGTTTGTGCTAGATGTGGCTGATGTTGTTTCAGAGAACATTTTTTCCTGACATGCATGGCCTCTCCTCCACCAATTTTCCTTTCTTAATTTTATTATATTTATTACATTCAATACCTTTGGAGTAAATTTCCACTAAATAAGTCAGAACAGACAGAATAATGGATTTAGCCCTATAGGTATTTTACATAAGGCTGGAGTTTTGATCCTGAGAGAAGACATAAAAGAGAGCTTTAATATGACATTTCTTTGGTATATCAAGTACTACTCTATAATTATTGTTGATATTGAATTACAAAGAAGCCAATGCAATCTCTGCTGAAGTCAATGGAAATGCTCTCACTGACTTTGGTGGAAACTGGATCAGACTGAAAAAAAAACACTGCTCCTCTCTACAGGGTGATGCTGAAGGGAGACCAACTATAGTAACAATGTGGAAACAAGGCAGGATACCTATTGGGAGCATGGAAGCAGTTGAACAGTTATCTCTGCTAAACCATATAGCCACCAACAGATGCTCTATAACTCCACATTTTGAATGCAATTAAATTATGCTGTTAGCTCTTTAAATCCCTATAAGCAGTTCCCCTGACGGCTGGATGGCCTAGTGGCTATGCCCCTTGCGGACCCTAGAAGCCTGGGGTGTAGGTCTGCAGCCCACCCCCTAAGAACTGTGGTCTTAGTTTGGGGCATGGCCCTAAGAGCCTAGCTTCCCCTCTGCAGGGGGTGTTCTCTGGGCTTCTTCCCCCTCCCTGCCTGGGGAAGGGTTCAGAGGCTCCTTCCTCCAACAGCTGACCTGGTAGCAGCTCTGACTCAGGCCCTGCATGCACCAGAGCCAGCTCCTGCCTCTTGGCTGGTCAGCACCAAACTGGCCTAGCTTCTCCCCTTTTATACTGCATCCAAGCCTGACGCCAGCTGCAGGTGACCGGGGTGGGGCTAACTGGGTGGAGTTGGAGTCGGGGAGGGGAGTGGGCGTGCCTGGCTCTGGGAGAGGGGATTGGGTTATAGATATTAGGTGTGCTGGGAAATTATAATGAGTGCTGAAGTGTGCCCCAAGGTGATTAAGATTGTTGAGCACTGTTCTAAAGGAATCGAAGTGGTGTCTGTAGCACTTTTGTTACATACACAGCTGAGAGCTGAAGGGTTCAGGGAGATAATATATTCAGATCATTTCTTTATGATTCAAAAGCGCTGGAAGTTGCATCACCTGACCTTTCTAAACTATTTGTGGCCACACCTCCAGGAGGGATCTACAGGAATTCAGAAAATGTAGATATTGGAAGGACAGTCTGTGTCCCATTTCACATATAAGCTGGGATGTAGCAAATACAGCTCAAACCCACAAAGGAATAAATGAGCAGAACAGAAGATATTTTTTGGCCCTCCTGGTAAGTAGGCATCCTTCAGTCTGCATAGACTATGGATCGCGCCCTTTATAGTTTCAACTGAGGGCTTCATTTACAGCATCTACTGTGACTGTGAAGACCCACACAAGAGTGTCAGTCCTTGCTGCATCTCTTGCAGATGTGGTGGGTGTCTGGCAAGTCCTTATTGTGCTTTCTGTGCGCTCGCTTCTCCTCTGCTAGCTGTCTGATCCTCATCTCGCCCTTCTGAAGGCCCTTGTGTAACCCCTGCCTCCATCTGCCGCAGTTGTCTGCTAGTTCTTCCCAGGTGTCCAGCTCGATGTCTACCTCTCTGAGGTCTCTCTTGCAGACATCTTTGTAGCGCAACTGGGGGCATTTGGGAGGTCTTTTGCCAGAGGCTAGCTCACCATACAGGATGTCTTTTGGAATCCTTCCATCATTCATCCTGTGGACCTGGCCAAGCCAGCGGAGCCGACGCTGCCTGAGGAGGGTGTGCATGGTTGGGATTCCAGCTTGCTCAAGGATGGCGGTGTTGGTCACTCTGTCCTTCTGTGATATTCCAAGGATGCGCATGAGGCAGCGCAAATGGAAGACGTTCAGCCTCTTTTCCTGGCGGGCATACAGGGTCCAAGTGTCGCTGCCATAAAGGAGGGTGCTGAGGATGCAGGCTCTGTAGACTTGCATTTTGGTGCGAGTGTACAGCTTGTTGTTATTCCACACTCTCTTGCTGAGTCTGGACAGAGCTGTGGCCGCTTTTCCGATCTTCCTATTTAGCTCAGTGTCCAACGACAGGGTGTCAGTGATGGTGGACCCAAGGTCAACGAACTCGTGGATGACCTCTAACGTATAGTTGTCAATGCTGATTGATGGGGATTCAGCAACATCCTGACTGAGTACGTTTGTCTTCTTTAGGCTGATGGTAAGCCCAAAGTCCTTGCACGCTTTGGAGAACTGATCCAGCAGTTTTTGAAGCTGGTCTTCTGTATGGGACACTACAGCAGCATCGTCTGCGAACAGCATGTCTCTGATGAGGACGTCCCGCACCTTAGACTTAGCTTTCAGCCTTGCAAGATTAAACAGTTTCCCATCAGATCTTGTGTGCAGCAAGATGCCCTCTGCTGAAGATCCAAAGGCATGCTTCAGGAGGAGTGCGAAGAAGATCCCGGACAATGTTGGAGCAAGCACGCATCCTTGTTTGACGCCGCTCCTGATTCTGAAAGCATCCAATAATGCGCCGTCATATTGGATGGTTCCTCTCATGTCTTCGTGGAATGACTGGATCATCTTGAGTAACTGTGGAGGACAGCCTATCTTGTGGAGCAGTTTGAACAGACCATCCCTGCTGATGTAGCAAATACAGCTCAAACCCACAAAGGAATAAATGAGCAGAACAGAAGATATTTTTTGGCCCTCCTGGTAAGGGGCTTTCATTACTAAGTGGTCAAACTTACCATATACACTTTTATGGGTATTTTTATACCATGCATGTGTGATGGAAATGCTGTACTCCCCACTGGACAGCACTGCCTCGTGGCAGTTCCAGAGATTCGCTCAGGCAGGCCAACACTCCTTCCAGCAGTTACAACTTTTCTGTTTCTCCTCTGCAGCCCTTCTCTTGCCCCAGGAGCTACAACATCCTCCTCAGTGATGCGGACAGAGGGCTGATGACATTGTGGTTTTCCCTGCCAATAGGGGCATATCAAGCAGTCTCAGGCAAACTTCCACTTCACTGTACCACTTCCACACTGGCAGACAGGAGAGTCCAAATCCACCCTCTACCCCAGGTTCCATCTCAGGGACCCTCAAGGTCCATTCCCTGCACCAGGGATGGCCAAACTTTTTTCATCAGAGGCCACATGTCAATTTTTTACGTAGTCTGGGGGCTGAACACAAAATAGCCCCAAACTCACCCTCCACCCGATCCCCAAGCTTAACCCCTCTCAGTCCCAAACCCACCCCTTCATCCCCAAGCTTAACCCTTCCCAGCCCCAAACCCCCCACCCCGATACCCTGGTTTAACCTCCCCTCAGCCCCAAACCTGACCCCCCATCCCCAGTTTTAACCCCTTGCAGCCTCAAACCTGTCCTCACCCCCAGACTTAACCCCTTCCAGCCCCAAATCCACCCCCACAGCTCCAGACTTTATCCCTCTCATCCTCAAACATGCCCCTCAACTCCAGACTTAACCCCTCGCAGCCCCAAACTCAGGATTAACCTGCCTGAGACACAAGCTCTGCATGCTGCTACTTCTGCTCCCCCACACTGCTCCTTCACCGTGGCTGCCACCACATCCTCCTCAGTGTGGCTGCCCAGCTTCCTTAGCTCTCCTGCTCCCTTTCCCCACCTGCAGCAAGGGTGGCCCCTTGCCCTGCTGTGATGAAATAATGGAACTCAATTTAATTTGTTTCATGTCTGGATCACTCCTGATAACCATTAAAGTAATTAAATTGAGTTTTACCCTTTCAGCACAGTAGGAGAGGGAGCCGGAGGAGCAGTGAGCAGTGGCAGCATCTGGAGCTGCAAATGGCTCCTTAAAGAGCCACATGTGGCTCAGAGCTGCCCAGATGGCTTTCAAAATGGCATCTCTGCTAGCTCCATAGGCTGAATGAAAAGGTTCCACAGGCTGGATTCTGGCCCTCAGGCCACATGTTGGCCATCCATGTCCTACACCTTGTTGCCTTTTCCCCATCTACCTCTGTACTTCCCAGTCCTCCCTATTTCTTTAGGTTGGCCAGTCTCTTCACTCCCCCCAATCTGAAGAAGTAACTTGAGGCAACTCAGCTCTGCAACCATCCAGTGTAACAACAGGCTTCTTTCTATTGCCCCCTATGCTTCCAGTGTTCTGTCTTTTATGGAATCCTTACTTGTCTGCTGAAGGTGAGCTTCCCTCTAATTAGCTGACTTCAGTGTAAAGCTGCCCAAACATTCACGGCTGATTGGACATGGGGCCTAATTCAGCTCTTGCAGGGCCAATGTGAGGCTCAGGCTCCATCACAGTATTTTCAATGCAATATAAGTGAGAGACCTCAAATTTTTGTGATTCACACCTGCTGAATATCTGGCCCAGTGATGTACCTCACACTGCTCACAAATCAGATGCACAGAACTCTATGTATCAGAAGGGTAGCTGTGTTAGTCTGGATCTGCAAAAGCAACAAGGGGTCCTGTGGCACCTTATAAACTAACATAAATGTATGAGCATAGGAGAGAGTCCACATAACCAGACGGTCCTGCAGAGAGTGTGCCAATGCCCGATATGATGGGTTGTCCAGATTTCCAGGTTTGTGGATCTTGGGTAGTAGATAGAATAGCCCTGGACGGGGCTCTAATGGTGTGTTTTTGTAGATCTGTTCCTGTGCTTGTGTAGGGAGTGTCCTGAGCAGATGGTACAGTTTCTTAGTGTATTCCTTGGTGGGATCTGAAGAAAGTAGACTGTAGAATTTGGTGTTACTCAGAACTCTATGTACATATGTATGCTTCTATGTATCTGATTTGTCAGTTTTTGTTTCAATTTTTCTAGATCTCTGTATTACAAAACCATCAGTTCTGTACTGGAAATGTTGTATCTCCAGATATGAGGAAGTGGATCTGCCCCAAGAAAGCTCATCACATAATAAATTATTTTGTTAGTCTTTAAAGTGCTAGATGACTGCTGGTTTGTTATGTTTTGGACTGACACATCTTAACTATTTTCACAGTATGGTCTTTTGTTCTCATTTCATATAGGTACAAAAAACATATGCAGTGGCAGCTCTATTAAGAGATGCCAGATGTGACTCACACAAGCACGTCAGTTACTCCACAGAACAGATACAGGAACACTCAATGGATGGACAAGCTTTCTCACATCACCTTGCCAATGTGTACCCCCACTGATGTGGAGAGATGAGCAGTTGGTGCCCATTCACTGCTTACCTGTCCTAACAAAGGGTCCAGCAGTAGCTCTGATGCTGCTGTTTATTTTGCCAGCCTCCCAACATATCCCACAGAAACTTTAAACTGAAAACTTTTACTTCATAAAAGCCACTGAATACTACTTAAGAGTATTGTGAATTCTCTGTGCACCCAAAACTACTACTGACTTCAGTGTCTATTTTGTGCACTCAGGAACAAAGGCCTAGGTCTTATGTGGTAATGACTTTTAGTCACTATGAACAGAGGCCAGACTGAAACATCTGCTCTAGAAGTTAAAAGCTCAGTGCCCAACCACTAATCTCTTGAGGAATGCATTTACCTCAGTCCTTTAAACTGGAACCAGATGATTTGTTTTTACTTTATTTTTGTGAGTCCTAGAAAGAGAAAGTTTCTCCACCTAACGAAGAGGGTACATTTTCAATGTATTCTAAAAAGAGAGCAATGGCAAGTCTGGCATCCTTAACAGAAATTGCATCATGTCTAATGCATCACGTGTCCTGAAAAATTTCCCCATCTGTTGTAGTAGAGCCTCTGTGTGCAACAATTTTATTTTGACCTTAATTGAATTTTGAGACATGTCCATGTGCAACATTGCTGTCTGTATATGCTTTTTGATTTCCTTCCTTCCTTGATAGAATTAGATTTACAGTGTATCTTCTATGAGAAAAAAATCCAACTTTGCCTAACATCTACCAATGCAAATTTTAAATCAAGCAAAGTTCATAAAATGCAATATTAATTTTAGAGAGGTTGATGAACCATTAATTTTTTATATCCTTAACCATTAACAAATACACTACATTGGTTTTATGTTTTGGAATTCAGCAGTTACCTGGAGATTTGTCTTTAAAACTCTATTTTATAGGTCCAGAAGTAAAATCCAAACCTTATTCTACTTCTGTATTAAATTGAGTGCTGCAGCAGGAATCTTATAGGAGAATTGGGAGAAGTTACAACACATTAACCCTCTTAACATCCCATATTCCATTGTTTTAGGTAAATGTGCAACTACATTGGTCCCGGGTTATTAGAGAGAAATGGTAGGTGAGGTAATATCTTTTATTGGACCAATTTCTATTGGTGAGAGAGACAAATCTGAGAACTTATTTTTAGTTGGTGACGTTCACGGTACAGGTTGCACCTCTCGGAACTGGAATTCTCTCATCTGGCAACATCTGTTGTCCAGGAGAACCACAGATGTTACTGGATCAGAGACTCCTGGCTGGGAGGTTGCGAGGAAAATGGCCAGCAGCTGGGACACCTGCCTGGCAAGAGGCCAGCGACAGGAGAAGTGGGTGTTCTGTACAGGAGAGGCCAGGGGATTGTGCTGGCATCCTGGCTGGGGCTGGATCCAGTTGCCTGACTCCCTGGCTGGGGCTTGTGCTGGCAGCTGAATTCCTTGGCCAGGGCTGGAACCAGCTTCCTGGCCAGGGCTTGTGCTGACACCTGATGGGGGCTGAAGCCAGCCTCTGAGGGGGCCAAGCAGGGCTGGCCAGGGGTAAGCAAGCTGGTAGGGCTGGAGGTGGTGGTGGTGGGGGCAAAGTTAGGAACCTCCCTTCACCCTGCAAATTCTCTCATTCAGGATGGGTCAGGTCCTGAGGGTGCAAGACGGGGGAGGTGCAAGCCGTACCTTTCTGAAATGTGGAAAAAAAAGCTCTTTGTAGCTTTTAAATTACACTGCCTATTCTGGTTTACTCATTCCTTCTATGCTGACCAAAAGCAGTAGGGTTTGAGAAGTGATCCCTCTTCTGATGCTAATGGTAATAAAAGAGCTGAAACGTCACATGTACTTTTATTCTGAAAATGTAAATAAAAAAAGGAAGCAGGAAGCAGTGACTTTTGGCAGGAGTCCTGGGAAAAATCACATACAAGAGTTTTAGAATGTGGACACTGACTCCCTTGCTGCCTTTTCCCCAAGCAGCGTAAATGGGAGCTTAGTCTCTTCCCTATTCAGGCCACATCTACATTACCCGGAAGATCGACCTGCTCAGGACTGATCTTCTGGGGTTCAATTTTGTGCACCTGGTGAAGACGCATGAAATTGACCTATAAGGGTGTTGGCAGTTGACCCTGGTATTCCTTGCTATTGTGAGAAGTAAGGGAGATTGACAGTAGAAACTCCCCTGTTGACCTTCCTTATAGTGAGGATGGCCAGGTAAGTTGCTTGCAGAGAAGTCGATTCTAGCTGTGCAATTCCCATAGCTAGAATTACACATCTGCAATTGAATTACCTTCCTAGTACAGGCAAAGCCTCAGAAATTGTGTGGGGAGGACACAGAGGAGCAAAGAGTTAAAAGCACCTTCCGTTATGTAGCATTGGAGAGATTTCAGAGCAGGGTATCACAAAGCATCCTGGTGTAAGGCTGAGACTTTTCTAGGGGATGGGGCAAATTTTGGGGGAAGTTGTGAATGCTGTAGTAGACAGAGACATTGCTAATACTTTATCTGATTAAAAATAATAGCCATTCTTTCTGTCAGATACATTCATTTAGATTGGTGTTCTGAAAGCAGTCATACAGCCTCTTGGGTGCCGCTCGATGGCAACTTGTGTGCCGAGTGGCAGTACTAGCCAGCCCTGGCAATTTTTGAATTTTGCAGTTTGGTTTTGCTTTATGAGAAGTATGTGGCACTGTGCCGTGAATCCGTATGAAATGAATTACAATCAGATATACAAACAAATTATCTGGGGCACAGTAAAGGTTCTTATGGGAATGTTCTGCTCTGCTTGGTTCACTTTTCTTGGGCTGTAACTGTTAGACTACAGTGGAACTGGAAATAAATCAAATGTTTTAAAAAAAATCTAATCTCAGAGAAGCTTGCAATCATTTTCAAAGAAAACTCAATTAGTCTTCTATTCTTGTGACCAAAGAGCATGTCATTTTCTGCTGTCAGGCTGTAGAGTTATGGAACTCAAGCAAAAGTAGATGTCCTGATGCTAATGAAATTTTTCTTGAGTTTTAAATCACCATATGCTGAAGCGTTCACATTGAATTACTTCCAGAAAATAAACCAAAAATCTAACACCTACTTTCAAAGCAATTAAGTGTAGGATTTGGGTTCTAGCATTAATTTTTATTTCTATCTAAGTAACATTTTTGGCTCAGTTCTCTGAAAACAGAGCCAGATCTATTGTTATGCTTTCAGCCTTTTCTATTTATACAGTTTGAAATTGATCACTCTTTTCCCTCTTGTTGGTATTTGACCTATATTCAAGAAAAATAGCCCCTGTTGGAAAAAATGAAATAAAACAGTACAAAAGTTTCATGGCAGTATTTAGAACTCACTGCTGTAAATAAAAGAACCAAAAAATCACTGCTTGATTAATGCAGACACTAATTCCCCTTAAAATTATTTCAGTTCATTCCATTTTGGGGGAAAAAAAGCACCAAACTAACATATTTACAGTTTTAACATTGCAGTATCTCTGAAATAGCTTTGGTTCCTTCAATAATCTATTTTTTCCAGCAAAGGAGTGAAGATGTAGTGCTGAACTTATTGGCAAGATGGAAAAGCTGTTCAGGTTGCTTTTTTATGTAATTTACATGCAGATATGACTGCAGGATTAGGTAGATACTGCAGTAATGGGCACAATAGAAACCCAAGATAGATAATGTGCACACACATGTATACATAAAATTATGATGTCACCTATTTAAATATGAAAAGGGCCAGTACATTCTGAATTACCAATTTTAATTCTACGCATTCTCTCTATGCCTGCACTCCATGCATGGAAATGGAAACACTTCTGCACTGCCACTCTATATGTAACGCTGCCTCTTTTACACAGGCATTATCATATATTATTTCTTTGTTACAGAGTATAAGAGCATCCCGCTCTCCCAGACTTGTTTAGTATGGTGGGATGGGTTGTTTGTGTGTGAGCAGTAGGAAAGCCTCACTTACATGGGAAAAAAACAGAGTGGAAGGCTGGATTAAGATTTGATGGGAGTGTTCAACACACCTGTGAAAAAACTGGAAGATATAGGGCACATCTACATCTCCCTGGAGCATAGCAATTTAAGGGACTGGTGACAGATGGGGGTTTAGCTAGCAGAGGCATGTCCATATGGGCTTTTTACTGCTGGAAGACACCTCTGCACAGAGCGAAATCTCACGTGGCTATGCTAATTAGCCACACAAGTATGCAAATGGGAAACCATTTGCAATTTCTAGAAACCTCATTAGCATAGTGCTGCCGGCAGCAGTGTTATGCTCTGGGACTGTGTATATATGGCCATAGCCTTTACTTGTTGGATATGTGTGGGAGTTTGGCAACAGTGGGGAATAGTCACTTGTTTTTAATTAGGAGGGGAGATAGCTGGAAAGATCTCAATCTTATATTTGGATTATGATGAGGGAGTTGATGGAGGGTGGGTTGGGAGAACATCAAGAGTGCTAAGGATATTGTAACAAAAAAAAAAAAGACTTCAAGCTGAAGGCTTGTCTTTGGATTTTTTAAGGGAGCTGACCCTAATTCCATTGAAGTAAATGGTAAAATGCCCCTAAATAACAATTTGCTGCAAATTGTGTGTTTAAATTCACAACTTCAAATTTACGTTAACAAAGCGTTTTGGTGTGGAAATGTTTTAAACACCCACAATTTTGTTTTGGTAGCTTGTTAATAGTATTAATGTAGTGCCCAGGACTCTCAGTCACGGATCAGGATCCCACTGTTAGGTGATGTACAAACAGAATAAAAAGATCATACATGCCCTTAAAAGCTTACAAAGAGACAGATGGATATAGATGGAGAGTGGGCAGGGGGAGTGTGCAGAAACAATGAGGCAATATTAGCATGACAGGCAGTAGTAGAGATTAAAGCTTATTTTAAGAATGGTAAAAATATGAATAAAACAGAGCTATGTTTTGGGCAGTCATGTAGGTGCACAGTCTGGGAGAAGGGTAAGAAAGAGCACAGAGAACTACCTCTTCACTAGCACCTTTTGTATAGGTTCTATCTCAGTTACATTCCTTAAGGTCATCTGATTTTAGTTTCCAGAGTTGCCAATGTAATTCATTGCACAAGGACTGTGCTCACCTCTAACCTAAGAAACATCCACTTCAAATGATCCAGGTAAATGGGATATTTTATAACTTAATTTATGTGTTAAGTACCTATTCATTTGTAGTTATTTCAGATACTTAGCACATGGATTGTCACTTTTAGCAGAGCTTTCATTTGCATGAGGCTTACCTCTTATTAGATCTAATATAAATATATTTAAATAACTAATTATTTGCATAGAAAGAAATGTAAAAAAGTCAGATGGAAGAAATGACTTTATCAAAGGAATTCTAACAGTGACAGGCAGTGACATTCATATATTGGTTTCCTGCATTTGTTTCCCTTGAAAATAGGATTAGTGCTAGTTGTACTCTTGTAGTGTTCAAACGTAAGTATAATATTTATGGGAGTAGTTAATTTGGAATTAAATTAGCTTTTTCCACAGATCAGAAGAAGTGTACACAGAAGAGGCTTATTGAATTAGATTGACATGCTCCTCTATCTAGGAAAGAGCATAGAACAATGAGACATCATTTCTCACAGAATTGCAGTGCTAACCCCAGTCGAGTCAGATCTAAAAAGAAATAAAATTAATTGTAAAATTATTTCTTTTATGCAGGATTTTTTTTTTTAAAAAAGTCTTCAGGCAAAGAGAAAATTACTTGAAGCAACATGTTGCCTCACCACAAAATGACTATGGACTCCAGTACGCTACCATTCAAGTCAATGGTGGTTTTCCCACCAACTTTGATGGGAGCCAGACCAAGGCCTACATGGTTTGTGCATTCTCTAGATATTACTATATTATTTTTTTTAGCATGCAAAATTTGTGAGATGCTTTAAAGATGCCATCCCTGCCCTGAACAGTTTATGTCACGTATCCTTTAAGAAACTAAAGGATCAAAACTGGAAAACATGCTCAGTTTCTTATTTTAAAACTAGTAAGAGGCTGATTATTATTTCTATTTATTTGTATTGTATTAGTGGCTAAGAGCTTCTGTCACAGACCAGGACACCATTGGTGATCTAAGGTGGAAGAGACTGACATATCTTTGTATCAGAGAGAAGAGAACCAGAGAAGAAAGAAGAGTGAGAAGGTTAAAAGAGGACAGCAATTAGAAGTATAAAAAATAAGAACATATCAATTTCCTATGTGTTAAAACTTGTGATTGTATATAGATTGCTAAAGGGAAGTAAAAACATCAGGGGAAAAAACCACATATTTTAAAAAGTATTTTAGGAATAAAAAATCCCAATATGATGTATGTCCTTTACTTAATGTAAATGGAAAAAATTGTTAATGACACCAAGAATAAAATAAAATAAACATTTCTATTCTATATGTGGAAAGAAGTAGGGTGATGTATGTTTTTCACATATGGATGATGAAATATTTTTCAGTCCACTATTAACTAGGAGACTGTTAAACTTAGGGATACATGTTTTTAAATCAGGAGGAATGGATAATTAATACCCAAATAAGCCAAAAACAGTCGTATGAGGAGATCTTTGTTCAGCTGATGTTAATTTTTAATAAATCTTGAAATAAACGGAATTTCAAAAGACTGAAAGTGTGCTAATGTGCCAATAGTAAAATAATGTTAAGTGGAATGACTGAAGTAATTAAAGTTTAGTCTAACAGCAGTCCCAGCAAAATAACTGAAAAGCTGATACTTGATACAATTAATAAAAGCAGTCAAAGATGGGAAGCTAATTAAATGCCCATACAACATAGTTTTAAGGAAAATAAGTATTGTCAGGCAAACTTGATTTTATTATTTGATGTGATTACTAGTTCGGTAATAGATGTCACGCAAATAGTATTTTGTAAGGCTTTTGATGTAGTATTACAATGCATTCTTAGTAAATAAATCTCTCATTCTAAAGCTAATAAAAGGAAATGCTAAATGGATTAAGAACTAACCTAATAACAGATATAAAAAGTAGCTGTTAATGGGAAATTGGCCTCTCTTGGGGTTCTGCAAGTACTAGTAGTAGCATCCTTCAGTCTACATAGACTATGGATCGCACCCTTCGTAGTTCCATTTAGGATCATCATGTGCAGCGTCGACTGTGACTGTGAAGGCCCACACGAGAGTGACAGTCCTTGCTGCATCTGTTGCGTGTGTAATGGGTGTCTGGCAGGTCCTTACTGTGCTTTCTGTGGGCTTGCTTCTCCTCTGCTAGCTGTCTGATCCTCAGCTCACCCTTCTGAAGGCCCTTGTATAGTTGCAAGTACTAGAGACAATGCTATTTCATATTATCTTAAATCTGAAAGTAAATATAAAAGTCACTGAAGATGACACTTGCAGATATAGGTGACTTGTGGTAGCACTCAGGGGGTGAATTGACCCTCTATGCCCCAATACAAATTTTAATGGGTGTGTTTCCACATGCCCTCCTGCCGCTGTAGGTGGGCCTGCCTGCATCCCTTCCTCCTACAGAAACCAGTCAACCCTTTTCATGCATGACAAAGTTTGGCAGAGTGGTAAATAACGATGAGGAGAGAGAAAGCATGCAGAATGGTTTGGGCTGCTTGGCTGCATCTACGCTAGCAAGTCCTTCTGGAAAAATCAGGCCCACTTTTGAAACAACAAGAGGAGCGTCCTACACAAAATGCGTTCTTTCAAATTCCTTTCAAAAGAACGCAGTGCTTTTTCTGGAAGCCTTCTTCCTCTCCCAGACGAGTACGAGCGCCTTCTTCCAAAAGATCCTTTTGGAAAAAAGCATGTGTAGATGCTCTGTGGGCCCTTCTTTTGACAGAGCAGTCCTCATGGTGCTGGATTTTTTGATCCTTAGCCTGCTCTTTCAAAAGAGCGGCGGCTGCGTGTATGCTCTCTTTTCAAACAGCAGACTGATCTTTCGATTCACTTTTTTTGTGTGGATGCGTTCTTTCGAAAGATCATCTTTCAAGAGATCACTGTAGTATAGACTCAGCCATAGTGAAAAGGCCCATTCAAACAAAATATATTGTAATACAGCCAAATGAAATTTCATGCATCTCAGAATATACAGTGCCAGCCAAGACCTAGAGCTGGGGGGGACTACATCCTGGAATACATTCACTCTGAAAAAATGTAGAAACCACTGTGGACAAAATAACCCTCATCATAAGCTCCCAGAATGATGCTGCAGTAAAAAGAGCTACTGCAAAGCCTGGATGTATAAACAGGAGAGCAGTGAGTATGAACGAGTTGGGAGGTGATTTACTTCCCTATACAGTACCAATGAGATTGCTACTTCACACAGTCCTGATGTCTATGTTTTAAAAAGAAGTGAAGTTTAGAAACTGGAGACTGTGCAGTTAAGAGTCACAAAATGATTCAAGGACTGGAGAAAGTGCCTTAGAGGGAGAGATTTAAAGAGCTCTCTCCATGTAATTTAGTGAAGACAAAAAAAAAAAGACTGAGAAATGACTTGATTACAGTGTGTAAGTACCTTCATGGGGAGCAGATATCAGGTAACAAAGGGCTCTTCAATTTAGCACAAAAAGGCCTAACAGGAATCAATAGCTGGAAGCTAGACATTCAGATTAGAATTAATGCACAAATTTTTAACTGTGAGCATGATTAACCACTGGAACAACCTACTAAAGGAAGTGATGGAGATCCTATCACTTAATAACTTCAAATTGAGACTGGATGTCTTTCTGGAAGATTATACAGTACTTGCCACAAATCACTGGGCTCAATACAGGGGTAAAGTGGTAAAAATGCTTTGCCTTTGGGGGGTATAGGGAGTTTACTGGGGACACTCATAGTGGCTGGGAGGGGTTGGGCCATGGGTGGATGGGGTGGTTTGAGCTAGGACTCCTTGCCTCCCATTGGGGGAGGTGAGGGGCTGGCCAGGCTGCAGTTCCTGCCCCTCCACCCTGCACCTGTTCCTGGGTTAGGCCACTGCTCCCATCCCTCCAGCAGTTCCTGGGTTAGGGGGTGCATGGCATGGCTCCCCAAGGTTGGCGCTGGGCTGCTTTCCTCACTCTAACCTGATCTCTGTGGGGAGGGAGGATGGAGAGGGAGGGAGAGAGTCTGGGGCTGGGGCACAGTGCTGGGCCTGGCCTCAGGTGAGCTGTGTCTGCTAGGGATGAACTGAAGCATTGGGCTCACCCCTCATTTGAGCTCAGGGGGTGTGGCTTATGCCAGGGCCAGAGCCGAGTGAAATACCTGGCCACAGTTTAAAGTTGGGGGCGGGGAGCAGGGTTCCTGGTCCCTGCATGGGGGAGGGGGGAAATATTCTCGGGGTATGGGTCATTGGGGTGTGGAGGGCGGGGTGCTGGAGCTAAGGGACAGGCAGGGGGACACATACCCATCCAGTGGTAGGCAGGTGGAGAGCCCTCTCTCAGCATGGCCAATGTGCTCCTGCTGCAGCTGCCCCCAGAGGTCACTCTGCCATATCGTTGTTCCTTGCAGTTGCTACCCCCAGTGGTGAGTCTGATGCACATCCTCCCTCCTCCCAGTGTCCCTCCCCTTCAGTGTTCTGGAAGAATGTGGGATTATCCATCTTGTCCCACTTTCCAGGCACAACCAAACAGTGACCTTGGTTGAAGTTAGGATAAGAGGAAGCTGCACACCAAATTTTGTGGTCATAGTTCTTACCAGTTTAAGAGGAGTTCTTGAACAAAGGTAGCACAGACAGACAGACTCTTTAATATAGATACAGATTATATACATATGCAGTGTAGAATATCAAGAGCTTCACCTCAAATGTATTTTGAATTGCCATTCATTTTGCAAAACCCTAAGGTGAAAACTTTAACCTTGATTTTAAGAGTTAAATAATGCGAACAAGCAAGCATATGAGTATATATAAAGTATCAAGGGAAGATTGGGAAAAGAATTTACCAACCTATAAAGTTATATTAAAACTGTGATGCAATAAAAATACAGTGTAGCAGACTGTCGGAAAACAGTATTCACAAACCAATATCACCTTATTAAAGCTAATGTGCAATAAAACATACTGCAGCAATATCTGTGACAGTTATCAGTCTAGAGCACTGGAAATGCATTTTGACCTCTTCCAATACTACTGGCTTTAAATATATTCATGTAAGGTTTAGTAGACACTTTAGAGTCAGGCGGTTCAAAGTACAGGCTTTATTCACTTATAAACTGAACGTTAAAGTCACAGTAAGGACCCAGACCTGCGAACACTTATTCATGTGACTAAACTTGATTCACATGAGTAGTTCCACTGAATCAACTTGGACAACTCATGTGAGTAAAATTATTCACACGTGTAAGGGCAGTGGTGTCCAACAGGAATTCAAAGATCACCACACTTGTGGTTCTCACCTTTCCATATTCGCCACATTATATTATACAAAACTTCATTAAATAAAATAAGAATATTGGCACATATTTCATACTAAATAATACTAACAGCAACATTTAAAACAATCCATTTATTAATATTATTAGAAATCAGTGTGACACTTCGCAATAATTATCTTTTGTTATTTCTTATGTCCCCCAGAGCCAGGGAATCCCAGGCCTCCTCTAAATAAATGCCTGCCCCCTCCCCCAGAGCCAGGCACTCACAGCCTGCCCATTCTAATTCAATAACAATGACTCACCAGAGCTGCTGCCAGGGCTGTTGCCAGAGCCACCACATCCTTCTCCCACCAACAGGTGGGGCTTGTGTGTGCAGCGGGCAGATGGCACTCCCTGCATATGGCTCTCAGGAGGAGATGCATTTAAAGGCTCCAAAAGCTGCATGAAGCTTAGAATCACAGGTTGGCCACCCCTCCACCTGCCCCATATTCACCACAACACAGTATCCTAGTCATCACATGTGGCAAGTGTTGAACATACTGGACACCACGGTGTGAGGATATGTGCATACTTGCCACGAGATTGACCCATTCAGGGTCGATCTTCTGGAGTTAGAATTTGCATCTCTGGTAAATACATGAAAAATTGATCTCTCCAGGGTCTGCATTGGGCCCGTTGTATTCTTGCTCTTGCAAGGAGTAAGGGAGGTTGATGGGAGAAATACTTCTGTCAACCTCCCTCAGTGAGGAGAAGCCTTACAGTTGACTGCAAATGCCAATTCTAGCTACGTAATTGCTATAGCTAGAACTGCATATCTGCAGTTGACTGTAAGGTCGAGTGTAGACCAAGCCTCAGTGTTTCCAGGACCAGGAAATACATTTGCTGAGGCTTTGCGAGCATAGATTTGATTTTCAAAAAGTGTTGACCACTTGCAATTCCCACTGAAGTCTTCAGGAGCTGCCCATGCTTGGCACACCTGAACATCTGGCCCATAGGCTGAAATACAACCCCCTAGCAAGTTAACAGGGTGGGGGTGGAACCTTGCCATTGACCTCAATGGGCTTTTATCAGACTAATGTTAACACCAGACAAGTTCAGAGGCAGAACACAGGTATTAGCATTGTTATTCCCATCCTACCAACAGTAAGGTATAGCATGACAGGTAATGCTGTCGAGGTCTGTTTGTTTGAGTTGCAAGTGTTTAAGCTATGAAGCTATTCTGCTTTGGAAGAAAGTTGTAAATCCATGCACATGAAACTATGAAGCTATGAAGCTACTAAATAGTGAAATAATTTGTTCAGTGTTCAGATCTGCATAGAACAGAGATAAGGAGGACAGAAAGGCTGTGAACAAAGCAGATTTCCTGGGTGAGTGCTGTCCCAATGAAAGACAGGAGGAAGTGCTGGAGAGAACTGGAGAGAACAGTGAGCGACAGCTTTAGGAAGTTTAGTTTGGATTAATTCACATGGCATCCATTTCTCATACTGTAACTGACTTCCCCTGTGCCCTGTAACAATAGAATCGAGCCTCCCAAGGAATCTGTCCACTAGAGTGGAAAGCCTATGTGACAGAGACTGTGCACCCAGTTCTGCTCTCCACTACATCAGTGTAACCCACTGGCTGACACCCAGGTAAGCAAGAACAGAATGTGGCTGTGTTATTACTTGAAGAGGTATCAGAAGAATGATTTTGCACTTGAGAGATGCTGAACCCTGTGGTAAGAGATAATGCACCTTTTTCCCTAGCCCAAATGTAGGGCTTTGTGCAGTTTGTCCAGAATCCTGGATAACAATTAAATTAGGCTCCCCAGTAGCACTTGAGAATTTTTGCATCCCAGGATTTGCAACCAAGTTTATTAAACTCGGAATGGAATGCAAACCACCCTTTCCCATATTCGTCAAGATGCTGTTACTGTTGTACTTTGCTATTTCATAGTCAGAAATCACACCGACAGGACTGGTATATAGAAACCTAAAATGAGAGCAGAGTATCAGGTTGGAATTCACCCTCCTGTTCAAAGCATACTCACAAGCGTCACAGTATGGTTTAAGATGGACTTAAATAGTGAGTATTCTTTGTACTCGCCTTCTGTAAAGGCATAAAAATATCAGATAAAATACCTTTAGTGGCCTGGATTTCACCCTAACTGTACATCTAACTGCCCCAGTAATCATGACCTTGAGATTCACACACATTTATTATACCTTTATAAAATCTTGCACTTAGTCCTGCAGGATTTTATACAGATATCATAAAGATGCAGAACAATTTCATTCATAATGAAGACATTTATGGTTGCTCCAATCTATAGCTTACTGGGGCTATTGTCTTCAAAGGGCATCTTATGCTTTTCAGCCCTCTCACTATAATACGGCAAGACGTTCTGGGAAATGCCATTCTCCAGGTAGTTTGTAATGTCCTGGATAAAATTCTGCCAGCGAAGGGGTGGAGGCAGCCCTGAGGCAAGACCACCCCAATCATAAGGGTGCATTAAGTCTGTTCTTATACTGGACTCTAGGCCTGTCAAGCCTTTGCAGCTACACAGGAACAGCCCACTTGCAAACAATAATTCAGCTGAGAGTTTCAGAAGATTTAGTCCTACACCAAAGTTGGCTCTTGTGCAAATTAAATACTACTTGAACATTCAAGCTCTATGGTTTAAACATCTGAGAAAGCTAGTTAAATTTCTCTCTAATTCCTGATTTCTATCACGTGCCCTAAGGCTTCTGTATAGTTACAGTGACTATAGGGATATGCTTGCCAAAAAAGTAACATAAAAAACAAGGAACCTAGAACAAGGAACTAAGCAGCATGTCTCATCCAGATTACGTAAAGTTGACACCATCATTCCAAGAGTCAAAAGAATAAAGACATTAGTTTTGCACATTTGTGCGAGACACAAAAAAAGGATGGGGAACCATAAATCCAAACTGGAGCCTGGGACAAAGAAACCTATTGGTCTAAATTCTGCTTTGTTACACGAATGTAAATCCACTGTCACTTCATTAATTTGAGTAGTGTTATACCAGTGCAAATCTAGAGTAATTAGGGTAATAATTAGTCTAGTATTAAACAAAAAATGCAGAGGGAAAAACAAGTTAAAGCTTGATAGAAGCTGTTATGAAACACAGAACATTAACTGCATCAAATTTAGTGAAAGGCAAATATCTAGAAGTTCAGTCTTTCAGTGTTAAGCAATCTTTCAGTGCTTATCTGAATTTTTTGATTTTGCTAAATTGCTTGGAAAGCTCACCGGAACAGGCTTGCTGATACTTGGGCTTTCAGCACCATAAAGGAAGAGTTAAATAAAAATGTATATTTTTACATAAACATTATCTGCATATCTAGAAAACGTAGACAGGTCTTTATTCCAATTTTGGACAAATTTTGGGTTATTTAGTGAGAGTAAGGGTTTCACAGTGTGTCCCCCTAAGTTGTCATCTTTACCGGAGTTGTATAACAAGTGCAGTGATCACATTATTTTCCTTTAACTCAAACTGTGATTTAATTTTTTTTACATTAGGGATTGGAGAATTAATTAGTATAAAGGGACCAATCCTGCATTCCTTGCACAGCCAAGTCTTCTCATTGAAATCAATGCATTTCTGCCCCATTGTGGTTTCTAAGCTAACACCTGTGATTGCATTAGTGTAATGCCGAGATGACTTCCAGATTAGCATGCTAAAACTTTTTTTCTAAAAGATTGCAATGGGCAGGGTGGGAAGACTCGGGGGAGCTTCCTCTGAGTACAAAAGAGAAATAATTGATCTTGTCTCAGAATGAAGTATGAACTGAATACATTTAAAAACAGCATAGTGCTTGAGGCCACTATTTTTCTAAATTATTTCTCTACTCTGAAAAATCACGATGGGTGAATTGAATGCAATAATTAAGAAAGTTGCAGCAGTCTGCCACAACGTAGGACATTAACGTCTTTTTCCATCAGTCACTATGAAATTCAGCCACTCTGCCGACAGCTAGTGCAGGGTCTATACACCATGTAACTCCCAAACAAATTCTCTTTGGAGGTTTTAAGTCAGACTGATGTAGTCAGAGGCCTTCTGCTAACTCTTTGAACAGGGGATAATTTTACTGTCTGAATTCCCTGTTCTAACCGTGAATGGAATGTGAATGTATCTATATGCTGTTGCCAATTGATATCTAATTTGTTGTCCAAAATAACCTCAGGGTTTCTTTCATCATTACAAGATCACAATTTTCTCTCTCATTGAGTGCGTGTGTGGGCCCAGAATTATTTTCCCAAAGAGGTATCAGTGGGGTGGATTCTCATTTGCATCCATATTTCTAACCTCTTTCGATATTATTGCCTATTAATTCTTCGTTCTCTGGGTGTTTGCAGCACTCCCCAATTCACTATCAGCTGAAAATTTTATTAACATGATTCACTCCTCCTCTCCCAAATTAAGTACTTTTAAACAAATAAAGAAAGATCCCTTCCCCTTCATCCTTGCCCACAAAATTATATATATCCGAACAGCAGTAAGGTAAAGAAGTCATTTTGTTTAATTGGAAAAACTTCATTTTCTATGTTACAGAATAGCTTAACCGTGTCTGGTTCAGAAATCTGAGGAGCTTACTGCTGAAAAATGTCAGTGTACTTCAATTCCCTAAAGCCGTAAAAAACACTTACCAGGCTAGAACCACAGCTGATGTCAGTGGGCACAATTTCAGTAAAGTCTTGAATGGCCACTGGCAGCAGCTGCAGATCCAGCCCAGATGATTTAATAGAAACCGGGCGTATACAAAAGAAGGTTCCTTTGGTTTTCTCTTAACAAAAGAGCACAAGGAGATCCCCCACTTTTTCTGGCCTGGGGATGGGCATGACCCCTGAGGAAACCAGTCTGAAGCTTTTCAGCTATGAAGCAAAGCTGATCATCTAGTGTGCTTTATAGATTGCTACCAATCTCCTTGAAACCAATATTTTGCAATTATAGTTGTTTTAACTCAACCATGCTGATTCAGCTACTGAACTGATTGTGTCATAATTACATGCTTTGTACCTTATTGACCCAAAATGTTACACTACCATTTATTCTGTTTCTGATATGCATGACCCATCTGCAACACTGTCTCTGCGATGCATATGAAACACTATCTAACCTTTCATTGGACATATTCTTCTCAAAATCGTTTAAAATATTCTGTTATAAGCCCAGATAACGCCCCCCCCTTTGTTAGAAATTTACAAAGATTGTCAAAAACTCTGCCCTGTATGAGCTCTTCCTTTGCTCAAAGATAATGGAACTAACAGTGCAGGGGGCTGCAGCATCCCCTGGCTTGAGATGTTTTCCAATATATACATCGTTTACAGTTTGGTTTATTGTTTCTTAGCACCCCGCTGTACAAATTGTTCCAGCACACCTGTTTGTTCATTAGCAGTAGAGTGTACTAGTTATTTAAAGGTTTATTGTGGTGCCATGAAAAAACACAGGTCATTTTACCTCCAGAGACTGAAGTAAATTATTTTTACAGTGATACACAATGCAGTGAAGGGGAAACGGAGTCTAAGAGCTTTGGCCCACGGGAAGGTGGGGGACTGTAGAATAAGGCCCACTTCCTGGTAGGACCATCCCATGTGGCAGCCTTTGCATGTCTTGTGGCTCTTGAACATCTAAAGGTTCTTGTGTGCAGCTCAGAGGGTCATTAAGTTTGGCCACGCCTGATCTAGATAATACTTTGCCCTGCCCTGAGTGCAGTGGACTCGATCTCTTTAGATCCCTTTTAAGTCCTATTATTCTAGTTTTATTTACTCTCAAGCACTGTGTGTGTTATCCATAGATGACATATTGTGAATTCGCTATTGGCTGCAGCATATGAGACCCTGAATATATGCCATCTTCATTAATTAATATGACTAACAGTTTATAAATAGCATTTATAATAAATACAATTCATGCTACCATTCTGATAAAATAGATGCACAGTCTGAAGTGATCCTATTGGAGAAAACATTTTATCCTTGTTTAGAAGTGGGACAAGACGAGCTGAACTGTATGCCCAGAAAGTTTTTTCTTCCCACACCTAAGAAGCATTGCGATAGTGGGCAAATAACCCTGATCAAAATCAACAGTAGGACTCACTACTGAAACCACAGCTTCATAAAAACTCCTACATTAGACTGGAACTTACCCAGAATTCTGTTGGTTTTGGTGTGAATCTAAATGAACCATCACTTCCTTAGCAGAGGATGAGGAGGCTCCAGGTAAGCATAACTAGGAGGCAGACCAATGCAGCAGTGAATTCTTGTGGAGGGGGCTTGAGGGTGGTTGGCTTTTCTTCATTACAGCATTGCTAAAATTTATAAATGCAAAGAAAGGACAGTACTAATTTCTGTGGCTGGCTCTGAATTTTTAAGCGTTTGCAGCAACTGAAGCATTTCAGAAAGCTACAGGCCCGGCACATGCCAAAGCAAGAACTGCTATGTCAGGCATTGTAGTGAGCCGCTGTGGCATCCCGCTGACTCAGAGGCAGAGGAGGCTGCGCAGAGGCCCTGGTGGGCGGGCCCGGAGCCAGAACACCAGTGGCCTGCCCCTCAGAGGGTGGGGCCTAGAGCCAGAAGGGCCAAGGGCAGGGCTCGGGACCCATTAAAGCCTGGGCCTCCAAGCGGGGAGGGAGCACCTTTGCAGGCTCCTGGACGCCAGGGGCAGAGAGCCCGCTGCCACCGCCCAGCTGGTTGGGAGAAGCAAGCCCCCAGCGGCCCAGACCAGCCAGGACAGCTACAGATCCGGATGCCCCAGGGGACCTACCCAGACTTCCCAGATCTGCCAGGGCCCTCACGCTGGTGGAGGACCCCCTCCTTGGAGAAAACCCCAGGTCCAGCTAGACAGGCAGGGGCTAGCAACCACGAGGCCCCAGGAGCGGCCTGCCCCAGAGTTCCAGCGGATCCCTGCAGCCCCCAGGCCCAGGATCGCCTTGGACCCACCGTGCTACCGCCACCCAACTACCCCAACGATGTGGAGATGATTGACTGGCCAGAGCCCCCAAAGGTAGATGATTTGGAGGGGGCTGACCCCTGGGGACCCCCTGACCAGGTGGACTGGGACCCAGCCCCGATGGAGGTGGGGGTAGGAAGTGGCCCGGGGAACGCTGCACCAGAACCCATGGCGCTCTGGAGCGACCTGGATCCCCACTGCCGTGGTCACATGTAAGCAACCTGTAGGGCCCCAGGCCGGGTCGCAGTGGTGTGGGAGGGCCTGCGAACCCCTCCCCCCCCCCGACGGGCTGCTGCCCCACCCTGAACTGAGGGCTGGGCTTGTGCTACAAACTGGGAGCTGCTGCCCCGCCCTGAACTGAGGGCTGGGCTTCCCAGGACAGCCAGTGTGGTTGCAGTCCTGTCTGGAGCTACGGGCACTGCCATAGCCCCGGGCGCCTACAGGCACCAATAGTAAATATTGCAATGAAAGGAGTAGGAGTCACATAGGCAAGTATTAACAATATAAGGCACTGGAAATTAGGCTGGTTACATACCAGAAGGCTTTCCACAAATTACTGTCACTCACAGAAGAGAATCATGTAAGTGCTAGTGACATTTGTGACAGCTTGAAATCTACTTGTAAATTTCTGATACAATTAATGGGCCAGGTTTTACTACAGTCAATGATACCGAGTGATATGCTACTGTGCATTGAGCTGTAAGTATGATTATGAAAGACTATTATGCAATTTGTAACTTCCATGTTGTAACAGATTTATTCGTTAACAATGACAGCTTTATGTTACCTATTATTCACTTCTCTTGTTCTATACATTTTTTTTTATTTTCTTGGCATAACAAGGACACAATCTTTCTATTGACAGAGGAAAAAAGTGAGAAATTTCTCATCTAATGAAGGTATATAGGAACCCCATTACCCATTACTTGTTTCTAAAAAGCAATGGGATAACATTAGAAATATCTGAAACTGTCGCATAATACTGAGCACTTTTGGTACGCAAAGGAGAGCAAAAAGGATAAATCCTGAGAACATCTCTGTAAATAAGGGGGATATCGTTATTTTTATTATACAACTTGAAACAGAGGCTGACAAGTTGAAGCCCACATTTTCAACAGTGTTGCTTAAAAATTGGGATTTAACTATGAATTTAGGTACCTGCTTCAACTGCTTTTCATAGCTTGTGAGATAAAAGCCCTGATTTTCAGAGATGCTGAGTGCTCATATTTACATCTGAGTGCTTGAGATTTGTAATTTATACTATAAAAGTTAGTTTTGAGTAAAAAATACTGGTCATGTGGTATGTTCCTATTCCCTGAGTGGATTAGTATCAGGTTTCTCATCTAAATACAGTAGTCACATTTATTAATGCAAAATTTATGTTCAGCTAGTTTTAATGTATGTTATTTACTATTTCTGTCTATTCAGTAAATTTAATTCACTAAAGTAGCCATGGGGAGCAAATGCAAAGAAGACGTGAACACAAAAATAATTTGCAAACTTAAAAAAAAAAAGTCAATGTGTTTGTAGTATCAGTCTTTTTGGACATCACAGTGCAGACTATCACCACCTTAGAATTACAATGTGATATTTAACATATGGACATTTAAGCAATAATATGAGTCATGTATATATTTGCATATTTTTCTATTTTCATTTAACTGCTTATTTCCAAGGGCCAAACACTCAGCTAATGTAAATCATAATAGTTCCAGTAGCTTAGCAGAGCTATGCTTATTTAGTCCTTGGCATTTTTCATAGCAGCAACCTTACCTTAAAATGGCTGGAACATCCCCCATTCCTGTTAGTTGGACTAGATTTTGATTTAGCTACATGTATTTTCAGCAATGGCTTGTTTCAATTTAAACCTCACAGACAAATGTAAATGGATTCTATATTTCTGAACTCATGTTAAAGGCTTACAGGTTATTTATAGAAAAAGGTTCTACTCTTTTGGGTTCAATAGTAATGTGCTTTGATGTACTAAATAAGTGTTTTGGTCACATTTTAATCTGAACTGTGCTAAGTTAAGCTGTGAAAGAAGTGCTGTAAGAAGAGAATGTATCTCTGGTAAAATGATTAGTTGTTGATTTAGATTCAGGTTGTAAACAAAAAAGCTTCCATCCATATATTATCGATGTCCTGGCAACAGTTAGAGGGCCTGATGCAAATCACTGATATCTGTAGATATTGATTTGGGACCAAAATGCACATGGCCACAAAGCCACAATAAAAAAGTCTCATGAAACAACAGACTGCCTCATACTCCAATATTTTATTGCAATTTACATTCACAGGTTCACCTCAAATTCCCACATTTAAATTCCTAACGTTAGGTTTTCAAAAGTACTCGGCAGCCACAGTTTGGGAAAGTAGTGAGGTCAGCACCCACCTTTCACGAGACTTACTTTTCGGTGGAGGATTTATCTGCAATCCAAGTCTTTTTTCAGGCAGTCCCTGTCTCTCACAGGCAGTCCCCATGGGGTGGCTGGGTGTGAGCCTGTTTTTCATTTTAATTCTGTCTGCGGGTCTTCACTGACTTAGCCTTCTGACCAAGCTGTGTGCACTGTTCCCCTTTCAAGATATACAGTCCAAGTTCTTATTTCAGCCCTGGTATGGGGTCATAGCTCTAAGACTTTTCCCAGAGGCATGGCTTTCAACCATTCAGTACATGCAACTGGGTGTTCCAGCCTCCTTGGGCTCAGACTTCAGTCAGATCAGTGGGGCCCATACCTACAGCCTTGCCGGCTTGGCTTTCTAAGCTTAACCCCTTGGGCTTCAGTCTGCCCACATTCACCTTCCACTCATCCCACTGCTCTTTTTACCAATCAGGCACAACGTGGTCAGATTCCCTAGTCTTTTGTCCTGTTTGCAGTGAGCTGTCCGTGGTACTGCAACTCTTTGAGCCAGCTACTCACCAGGTTTTCACTCAGTCTGTCCCACGAAAGCTCACCTAATAAATTATTTTGTTCGTCTTTAAAGTGCTACTGTACTGCTTTTTTGTTTTGATAGTATATAGACGAGCATGGCTTTCTCTCTGTTTCCATCCAGCAAGTGAAGGCTCTGTTCTATTGCTTGCCTTTTAGCTGTCCCTTCTAGCTCCCTATTGGTCACTCTAGTTGCCTATTTGTTTGACCTCCCTGATACAGCCACTGTAGGTTGCCTGGAAGACTTCTTGCTATTCTATTCTAGGCAGGGTGATGCAGGGTCATGAGGCTTCCAGAAGGGGCCCTCTGGACCTACTCCACCCTAACATAGAGACATATTTTAAAAAGCAGGTAGGTCCCATTTACTTAGCTAAATAAAATGGCCAGATTTTTGTAAAGTGTTGATCACCCCACAATCCCCATGAGCATTTTCCAAAATCTCACAACTACACCGAAGTACCTAAATGCGAGCCTCTGTGTTTTTTTGGAAATTTTCATCTGAAAACCCAATATAAAGTCATTAACACACAGTCACATCTGTTTTCCCCTCCCACCCACATACCACTGAAATCAGTGGTGACATTCATAATTCTCTGCTATGGAAAAAAAAACCTTTACTCTTTATTTATTTTTATCTTCTCAGTCATGAGGCAAGTAGGTACGACAGAATTGCTTTCAGGATGTTTACTGTTTGCCATGTTTTATCATGCTCAATGACAGGTAATTTGTTTCAGTAAAGAGGAAGTCAAAGATCTTGATTTAGCAATAGCGGAAAATGACTCTAGGTACTATTAATACCCATAAAGTTTACACAGATCCAGAATCTAATTACTATTACTACATTTAAGGCACTCTCCCAAATTTTGTCCAAGCATGCATTTATTTTTCAGATGCAAAATCTATTTATCTCTTACGGCTCCTCCACTCCTGGCCCTGCCCAGTACAAGTGAAAGCTGAATTTGGCCAAGGCTCTTTGCTATGGAGTCATGGTTCACCATCTAGTAAAGCAGTCACTCCATGATCTTTCAGTCTCAAGTCATACAAAACTAATAGAGGAACACACCACTGATTTTCAGATATGTGGATAGTAATTAGAACAAATTTTCAATTACTTGAATTGAAATCACAGGTGTTTAGCCCCCGACTTGGGATTTGTCCCTAAGATTCCTGGGTGGTTATGGTTTCCATTCTCTTAAAAGCTCTGCTATTGCAGGAATCTCTCTTATGGCTGAAAAAGAAGGTGGATGAGTAGGACAGATATCATGTTAAAGCTACATGTCACAAATAGGCATTTTCGCTGTAATTGCCCAAGAAGCCTAACTAGTTTCAATGAGGAGAAACAGGAGTTGTACAGTGTGTTAATTTAATGTGATCCCATATTTCCACGGGAATTTTACTAACTAATCGTAACCTATTGTAATGGAATTACCTAACCAATCATACCCTACCACCTTCATTTGATTTATGCTTAGCAAAAATTTAATTATATAGCAGACAGAAACAATTACAAACCAGTTGTTATACCAAAAACTGTAGGAAAGTGAGGACAATCATCCTAGAAAGGGGATTCCACAACCTCAGTTACTGATAAGTAGTTTCTCGATGAACAAAATGCTGTTGACTAAGTTTTCTTTACCCGTCTTGAGATCTGCTTTCTTTATCTGGTGACAGTGGATGGCAGTAGAATGTGGTCCTCCTCTTAACAGCCTGGTGTGACACTACTGTAATGAAATTTAAATGGAATGTATGTAACTGCTAGCTCTAAAATTAATGGTGGCAAAGGAGCTCTACGTCTCTCAATATGGTTATAGAAAAACCATATTTGTTTAACTGTTACAATGATGGGTCAACACCAACTCTAACTTTTCCCCTAAAAGGCTTTTCACTCACCTTCTGCTGCACTGGAGACATATGGAGATTGCATGGCTCTGGGGCAAGCCAGAGCTATGAGTATAGCTCAGTGAAAGTTCTACAGGAAAGAAGGGCTCACGTTTCCAAGAAGAGCTATCACCACTTCATTTCCTTTGGGAGGTGGAGTCTGGATAGGGTAATCTCAAACTCTTTTCTATTTCCTCAAGCGTGAAGTTCTTCTTGGGATTAATTCATACTTGGAGGGTCCAAATCTTTGCATCTTAGAATTGTTAGTTCTTTCCCCTCACGGAGTAATTAGATAGTTTCGCTTAGTTATCTGTTCCCTATGGGTTGGTTCTTCAGCATCTCCTGTAGTTATGTAAGTTTACTATGCAAAAAAAAAAAAAAAAAAAAAGAGATTTTGAACCATTGGCAGGTTCTGGAAATCCTGCCATACCATATCATGACATTCCTAGGGAAAATGTTGTTCCCTTTGGGCAAGTGGCTACAATCTAGGATGCCACATCACCCCACTGGGATGTGTTTTACTGCTTATACAGAACGGCATCGTTGATGAAAAATATTCTCCAGTATTCTTGCAAAAACTTAAATTAACTGCACAGAGACAAAGCAACTGTGGCACACAGTGTAAGTTTCCCCTCTCCTGTAATAATGAATGAACACTGACAAAATCTTTAGCACCATATACAAGGAGTAGTCAGGGCACATTTCCAAAGGGCTTACACACTAACTGGGTAAAAAAGGAACATGGAACAGATCCATTTTTTAAATGATAATATCATATTCAGAATCAGTTACAGCCACGATGGGACAGTGCTGCCATTTTCCTCCCCACTTCCCTCTATGCCCTCCAACCCCATTCTCCTACGTACCTCTTTCTCTACTTTCCTAGCTGTGAATTCAGCCCTAAGTTACAATCTGCGCAACTCCCTAGAAATTAACATTAAGGGCACAAGCACATCAGCTGATATCAATAGGTTTATTTGGCATACCTCAGTGCAGGATTTGAGCCTCATTCCTTCAGGGTCCAGTTCACTTCCCGACTGAAGACCTGTACAGAGGTCCTCAAACTGCAGAAATATCGCGTTAGCCAAACTTTTTGTGCACACATCCAAGGTATCCGAGCAGCCATAGTCTTTCAGGTGCAAGCGAGGTGGTGCACTGGGGTTTCTGCACTCGCTACACAACACAGAGGAAAGGTTTATGCAGACGTGCTATAGGGTAGGTTCTCCAGGAAGGATAGAGATGGCAAACTTCTTGTACAGTCAAGATGCAGTCCTTGGTTTCCTGGGACACTACATGCTGGATGGAAACAAAAGCCCAGACCAGGGCATTTGCACATTGCAGAATGATAGCTCATTTACCTTGTTACCTCATTTCTCTATGTACTTCTGTTCAGAAGGAGTTTCATCTTGACACTGGTGTGTTTATCTGCACAATATCACATGGCTCCAGAAGTGGAAGGCACAGTGTGTTGTATGACCCAGCAAGAGAGGGAACATTGCAATTACTGCAATGTGGCTTGTGCAATTGCAACTCACCCACAACTCCTGAGAACGAGGGAACATACTGACTGTGCCTGGAAAAGCTTCACATCAATAATCGGAGATGCATATGAAAGCCATAGGGGCAAATAAACTGGAAAATGAGCCAAGGGGTAGTCTGCTCTTAACAGTGACAGGCACGTAAACCCAAGGTCGGGGTGGCCAACCAGTTAGGGACGAAGAGCCATGTGGATAGACTGCAAAGAGCCATGTGGATAGAGCGCTTAGAGCCATGTATTATGTATTTATTTTTCTCTCTATATATATATCTCTACATATAGATAAATAAAAAATATATATAGATACAATAAACATATAATACGTACTCTCAGTCCCCCACTCTAACCCAACTCCCCTCCCCTCCTCCAGAACCAGGCACCGCCAGCCTCCCTGCTCTAACCCAATGCCCTCCACCTCCCTTAGAGCCAGGCCCCTGCAGTATCCCCCTCATTCTAACTTGATGTCCTTCCCCACCCTGAGAGGCAGGCACCCCCAGTCCCTCACTCCAACTCGATGACAGTGACTTACCGGAGCCACTGCCACCACGTGTTTCTCCCACTAAGCACCGTTGTGCATGGGCAGAGTGGCAGACAGCATTTCTGGTGCACAGTTCTGAGCTCAAGAGCTGTGGTTTGGCCACCTCTGCCTTAGGGATATAGAATGCATTCCCTACAAATAGTGGCGAGAAGGTGGGCGGGGCGGGAAGGGGAAAGCATTGCAGAAATATTCAAAGTGTTTGAGGATCATAGTGTCCCAGAAAAAAATATGTTTGAAAGATGTAAATTCAGGTCAAGAACACAGAGCGAAAGGGAAAGAAATGGAGGAGCGCGTCAGACTTAAAACTGAAAAAAAACCAACCCAATGCTGCAAATATAACATATTAAAAAACTCACTGAAGACCAGAATTTCCTGGAGTTTAATAATAAAAAGGGCTGGAACAGTTACTAAGGGAGCTGTATCTGACACTAGCAAAAACACTATGCATTTGCCAAGCAATACAACAACAACAACAAAAGACTAGGGAAAGGCACAGAAGACTTGCCAGAGTACTACAGCTAAAAGAGCAAGGGGAAAATATTACTGAAATTAAATTGGCCAAGGACAGAAAAATGGAAAGCTGATGTGGCAGCCAGCATGAATATAAGAAACACCCTGATTTCAGGCACATATGTAGGAAGTATAATAATTTAACAATTATGCTAAACTGTGCAGAGAAAGGAGGAAAGCACATGTATTCAGTGAAGGAAGGGATTCCTCAAGTGAAGACAAAGAGTAGTTATGCATAACAATGTAAGGCTGTGTCTACACGTGCCCCAAACTTCGAAATGGCCATGCAAATGGCCATTTCGAAGTTTACTAATGAAGCGCTGAAATGCATATTCAGCGCTTCATTAGCATGCGGGCGGCAGCCGCGCTTCGAAATTGACGCTCCTTGCCGCTGCGCGGCGCGTCCAGACGGGGCTCCTTTTCGAAAGGATGCCGCCTACTTCGAAGTCCCCTTATTCCCATGAGCTCAGGAATAAGGGGACTTCGAAGTAGGCGGCATCCTTTCGAAAAGGAGCCCCGTCTGGACGCGCCATGCGGCGGCAAGGAGCGTCAATTTCGAAGCCCGGCTGCCGCCCGCATGCTAATGAAGCGCTGAATATGCATTTCAGCGCTTCATTAGTAAACTTCGAAATGGCCATTTGCATGGCCATTTTGAAGTTTGGGGCACGTGTAGACACAGCCCCTAAAAGTCAGAAAATTTCAAAAATTGTCTAATTAAAATGTCCATGTATGGTACTTGTGTAACATACAGCACAGATACTGAGGCACAAGTACATGAAATAAAGCATGAGAGATGTGTAAAGAACACAGAAAAGGAAGAGTCAGTGTCTTCGAATATTATAATGGATAAATGATTCCACTGTTGGAAGTATGCATACTGATACTTAAAAAACAAAGGGAGAAAAACACTACAACCAGAGTTTGCATTTATACAGAGGGGCACACAACTAATCTTGGGCCTACCCATGTGTGGTCTCTTGAAGACAATGCATATAGTAGAGCGGGGTGGTCATTGTCCTTATTTTTTGCCCAAGGTATAATCAAGCTTTGGATTCCAAAGAAATATTTTTCAGACTCCAAATGTCTGTGTTCAACAAACACATAGAATGCTGTGTAATATACTAGGACCTATTGTAGGGGGAGTCTACCGGAAAACTACAGACCAAATCCAGACCACAAAGGTTTATGACCAGGCCATAAAATTTGGAGGGACTATGGCAAATGAGTGTGGAAGTTGTGGGGAGACTTGGGCAATTAGAGGAATGACTGGCTGTATGCTGGTGCCCATGGCTGGCACATGACTCAAGGTGGTAGGTGCTTCTCAGTCCTCACTAAATGGAGCCCTAGATGTCAGAGGCAGAAACATAACTCAGAAGGAGCAGGTGTCGCTCTACCCACCCATAAATGGAACTCTCAGCTCCAGTATGTCCAGCAGGCAGGAGCCACCCCACAAGTTCTGGTGATGGCAGAAATCCTGGCTTAAGAGAAGATGGGAGGATACCTCTCTGCAGTTACAAATCTGCCCCAAGCTTCAGCTTCCCACCCAAGCCCACCAGTATATAGCCAGTCACTCTTCTATCCACACTAGATCTCTTGCAGTAACTGCTCATGGCTCCCCTAGAGTTTTGCAGTCCAGTCAAAAGCTCTGGTGGTCTGGATTTGCCCTACGATTCAGCTATTGATTACTTGTGTCATCGAAAGACACAAAAACAACATAGAACCAGATATTAAAGTAGTAATAGATTCATACAAAGATGTAGTCACAGGAAATGGGTCTCCTCTCAGTAACACATAACATGCAGAACAATGGGGCGCATGCAGCACGAACTTTCCAGAGGTCTTAAGAAAGATGCTAGAACAGGTGCAAGATGTGACAACAATGGTCTCACTTGGAGAACAGAGCCACTAACAGACTGAATTCATTCCTTAGCCACTGTAGAGAAATAAAGGTGGTGGGCGTAGGGCAGGGAGGGCTATGGATCCAAAGAACACTCCCACTCACTCACAAGAAGTAAACTGTTGTCTGCAACAGCAGGATCCAAATTCATTGGCTAAATTAGGTGCCCTGGCAGCTCCTGCTTTTGTTCAAGCCTGCAAATGGTTCACACAATCACTTGTACAACATTCCCAACAGTTTATTCATAGTGTTTCTTTCCACCGCCATTATACGTTATGTAGCCTTACACCTACAGTCGTAGGGGGCCCTCAGCTCCTGAGGCAGGCAGGGGAGAGATCAGCCTGTCAGTTGACTGATTACTTCATCCTCTCTCATTTTCTTCCTTTGCTTTTTGAATCATCTGCTCAATGGCCTAATTAGCCTGAGAGTTCTCCTCTGCTCTTCAGTTAGACACAACTCTTCTTAATGAGGTCTAGTCTAGAATAATTCATTAGAGTTGCAGTGACCAGAGTGCCATCTCAGGTGCTGTAGCCCACAAATCTGTCACAGATGTCTTGCCAGGATTTTGGCTAACCCCCTTGGACAAGCTGTGCTCTAGCATTTGCACTTTCAACACATCATTTGGGAAAGACTGCTTCCTAAGCCTGCCTTTCAGAATATGCTGGAGTGAACCAGATGCCTAGCAAGTGTGAAGATGTACATTGACGACATCATAGTTAGAGGAGGAGGGAAAACAGCATGAATGACCAAAGACAGTACTGGATATTGCAAGAGGCCAAACATCAGTTTTAAAGAACAGATACCAGATACTTGGGAGAGAGACTGATTTCTGAGGAAATCGAGCCATATGAATCAAAGAGTCAAGGAATACTAAGCACACTGAGAGCTGAAAATTAAAAGAGAATTAAAAGGCTGCTAGAAAAATTGAGTTATATCAGCAAATTCGTAACTATACAACTTGCACAACTCATTTTAAAACATCTCCTCTGCAAGGTCATCAAATGTTCTTGGATACCAGGGCATAAAAGAGAGTTCAGTGATTTAAAGCATATCCTGACACCAGCTCCAGTGGTGCAGTTTTCTGACCCACTGAAAGAGAAAATTCTCCACAGATACCTCAGAAAGAAGGCTGAGGCAGTACTATTAAGGGTCATGAAACTGGTTGATGGTCAGTCTCAGATACATCTAAGGCTATGAAACTGGGGCTGCTGTAGTGATGAGCAAGATTTCATGACTTTCTTTGCTGTGAAGCAGATCTCAAACCTCTGGCTGCAAAACACTTTAGAGACTTGGAGAAACACAACCAGAGCACAAGCAATGATACAAGTGGTAAGATTTTAAAAGGAGGAAAAATTCAAAACAGTTTCCCCTGCGCTTTCTCATCAGATTTCAGTGAGCTCAGAAGGGTTGTAGAAGGGAACACAGACCAGGATTCCCTCAGTGACAAGAAGGAAAATATTGGAACGAGTATATAGAAGGGCTAATGGGAGTGACAACATGAAAAAGGAGAGTTCGAGGCACTTTTATCTCTGGCCAAAACACTAGTGATGTTGAAGAAACGTTGCACACCTGCTCACCAGTCAGAGGGATTCCCAGGAGAAAGAACCAATGACAGCACACAAACAACTCCTATTTCCATAGGACAAAGTTAGAACTGACGTATTCACCTGGTTACAATGACTTCTTTACCCTGTTCCGAGAAATAATCATACTGGAAGATTCCATGGCAGTAAGAGTTTGTCAGGTATATTAAAATGAATATTTTTTACATCACAGAAACCCAAGAAGAGTAATAACTGACAAACAGCCCACAGTTCAAGAATAGAGAATTGCTCGATTTGGCTAAAATACATTATAGGACATCTAATTACAGATATGTGGAAAACAATGGATTATCTTAGAAGCGGAATATGCACAGTGAAGAAATTGTTGGAACAAAGCAAAGGATGCAAGAAAAGATCCATATTTAATACTGCTCAACTACAGAATTATATTACTGTAGTGTGGAAAGTCACCTGTTGAACTCTTCTAGCAAATACAAGATGGAAGAGACAGACTGCTAAACTAAGAGACCATTGAAGGTGAAGTGTCTCATTAATTAGCATGAATGGTGCCTTAGATGTTTTAATATTTGTTAAATCTTGTATGTAGCTGTGACACACTGGCTACATCTATGCCAGTGAGATTTTTTGAAAAAGCCAGGGCTCTGTCCAAAAATCCCATGGAGTGTCTATACACAAAATAGCAACGAAGGGTCCTGTGGCACCTTATAGACTAACAGAAAAGTTTTGAGCATGAGCTTTCGTGAGCACAGACTCACTTCATCAGATGCTGGTCTTGGAAATCTGCAGGGCCAGGTATAAATAAGCCAGAGCAAGGGTGGGGATAACAAGGTTAGCTCAGTCAGCAAGGGTGAAGCTTACTACCAGCAATAGATCTGGAGGTGTGAACACCAAGGGAGGGGAAGCTGCTTCTATATTTAGCCAGCCATTCGCAGTCTTTGTTTAAGCCAGAGCTGAGAGCGTCGAATTTGCAAATGAATTGTAGCTCAGAAATTTCTCTTTGGAGTCTGGTCCTGAAATTTCTTTGCTGTAGGATAGCTGCTTTTAAGTGTGCTACCATGTGGCCTGGGAGATTGAAGTGCTCTCCTATGGGTTTTTGTATATTGCCATTTCTGATATCTGATTTGTGTGCGTTTATCCTTTTACGTGGAGACTGTCCAGTTTGTCTGATGTATATAGCAGAGGGGCATTGCTGACACATGATGGCATAAATTATATTTGGTAGATGTGCAACTGAATGAACCCATGATGGTGTGGCTGATCTGGTTAGGTCCTATAATGGTGTTGCTGGTGTAGATATGTGGGCAGAGCTGGCAACGAGGTTTGTTGCATGGATGGGTCCCTGAGTTAGAGTGACTGTGGTGCGGTGTATAGTTGCTGGTTAGGATTTGCTTCAGGTTGGCAGGTTGTCTGTGGGCAAGGACTGCTCTGACTCCCAAGGCCTGTGAAAGTGGGGGATCATTGTCCAGGATGGGTTGTAAATCCCTGATGATGCGCTGTAGAGGTTTTAGCTGAGGACTGTAGGTGATGGCTAGTGGTGTTCTGTTGGTTTCTCTCTTGGGCTTGTCCTGTAGTAAGAGGCTTCGTGGCACACATCTGGATTTGTTGATCTGTTTTTTCCACTTCCTCAGGTGGGTATTGCAGTTTCAAGAATACTTGGTCGAGATCCTATAGGTGTTTGTCTCTGTCAGAGGGGTTGGAGCAACTGTGGTTATATCTTAGTGCTTGGCTGTAGACAATGGATCGTGTGGCATGTCTGGGATGGAAGCTGGAGGCATGAAGGTAGGCATAGCGGTCAGTGGGTTTACGGTACAGGGTGGTATTGATGTGGCCATCGTGTATTAGCACCGTGGTGTCCAGGAAATGGATCTCCTGTGTGGACTGTTTCAGGCTGAGGTTGATGTTGGGGTGAAAGTTTTTGAAGTCCCGGTGGAATTCCTCCAGAGTCTCCTTCCCAGGGGTCCAGATGATGAAGATATCATCAGTGTGGCATAAGCAGAGATGGGGTGTTAGTGGACGAGAGCTAAGGAAGCGCTGTTCCAGGTCAGCCAAGAAAATATTGGCATATTGAGGGGCCATATACACAAAATGCATCCTTTCTATATTAAATCAGAAGCAAACAGCACTTTTTCTGGTGGCCCTCTTCCATTTTCAGATGAGGAAGAGTGCCTTTTTCCAAAAATTCTTTCAGAAAAAGCATGTGTGTAGACACCCCCAGGGGCCCTTTTTTTTGAAAGGGCAGTCCTCCAAGGCACCGGATTTTTTGATCCGCAGTGCTTCCTGACCTGTTCTTTTGAAAGAGAGGCTGGGGCATGGCCACTCCATATCAAAAGAGCACACTGATTTTTTGATCTGTTTTTTTGTGTGTGGTTGCAGTTTTTCAAAAGAAGTTTTTTCAGATGAGATCTTCTCAAAGAACTTCTTTCAAAGAACCACTGAAGTGTAGATATAGCCACTGAATGCCTTTCCCAGGCCTGAGGAAGAGCTCCATTTAGCTCAAAAGCTTGTCCCTCACCAACAGAGACTGATCCAGTACAAAAAAAAGATTACATTACCCACGGTGTCTTTCTCATATCTGGGGACTGACCTGGCTAAACCACCACCACTCCTTTACAACAGGCATATAAATATTGAATTACCAGCTGAGAGACAGAAAAAACCCCACAAAAAATGGATGACTAAGGAGTGTGTGATTGTATTTTCCCAGTCTTTTCCTCACTGTTTGACAAAATATTTCAATAAAGGAGCAAAAACTCTTTCATAGTTAAGAAACAGTGACTTGGTAAGGATTTGTCAAGATGGGCTGTAGCTAATCAAAGCTACAGAGAGATTAAGGAACAGTCAGTTTGCTTGTAATCAGTGACCACAAATCAGGCAAAAAATCTTACAAAGGAATTGCAAGCGCCTGCTCAAGATACCTGACAGCTTGACCTCGACAAGTGAAGTGAGAGCAAACATACAAGTTAAAAACAATTCACAGATTGACCCTGAGTTGTCTGGTACAGACAGATTTGCCTGAAGGGAGGTTGCAATACAACAGAACATGAAGATTCCTGAAATGTCTCAATCAGACTCTTATGGCATGTCTGGGTTGAGGAAAAGCACACTGAATAGTTCAGTTTTTGTATTTGTGCTAATTTGTTCAATTTAATAATATTTTAGTTCAGCCAGGAATTTTTTTAAAAAGTTTCAAACACAAAGTTAAGTATCAGAGGGGTAGCCGTGTTAGTCTGGATCTGTAACAGCAACGAAGGGTCCTGTGGCACCTTATAGACTAACAGAAAAGTTTTGAGCATGAGCTTTCGTGAGCACAGACTCACTTAAAGTTGTGACACAGAGTAAGTCCTCTGGAAGTGCAAAGATGCCACATATACTATGCTCTCAGGATGCAGTCTTTGCCTTTCTGGTACTCTTTATGCTGTGCCAGAAACAAAGAAGCTCAGAACAGGGCAAGTAGGAGGCTACAGCAACACAGAACAGTAAGAAGTTTGTTACCTCATTTCTGCATATAGTTTCTCTTCTTATCCTCATGCTGCTTGTCAGTAAAATCATAGAATACTAGAGCTGTAAGAGACCTTGAGAGGTCATTGAGTCCAATCCCTTTACTCATGGCAGGATTAAGCACCATCAAGACCAGCCCTGACAGGTATTTGTCTAATTTGTTCTTAAAAATCTCCAACGATGGAGATTCCACAACCTCTCTTGTTAATTTTTACAGTGCATTACAAAAAAAACCTTCCTGTCAGGGTTGTTATGTCCAAACTAAACCTTCTTTGCTGCAATTTAAGCCCATTGCTTCTGGTCCTTATCTCAGAGGTTTAAAGAGAATGATTTTCGCCTCCTTGTAGCAATCTTTTAGGTATTGAAAGCTGTTATGGCCCCTCTCAGTCTCTTTTTTTCAAAACTAAACAAACCTAATACTTTCAATCATGCTTCACAGATCATGTTTTCTAGACCTTTAATCAGCTTTGTTGGTCTTTCCTGGTCCTTCTCCAATATCTCCACACCTTTTTTTGCAATGCAGTGCCAGAACTGGACACGAAACTCCAGTCGAGGCCTAAGGAGCTCAAATAGAGCAGAAGAATTATTTCTTGCATCTTGTTTATACTATTCCTGTTAATACATCCCAGAATGAAGTTTCCTTTTTCTTTTTCTTTTTTTTTTTTAAACAGTGTCACACTGCTGACTCATATTTACATTATGGTCCACTATGACCCCTAGATCCCTTTCTGTAGAACTCCTTCTTAGACAGTCACGTCTCATTTTGTATGAGTGAAACTGATTGTTTTTTCCTGAGTGTAGTACTTTGCATTTGTCCTGTTTCAGATGAACAAAACAAGGAAGGAGCACAATATTCAGCACCTGATGAGGCATGCATAGATAATTTTGAATACTTAGTGAAAGTCTGGAGTGGAAAAGAGTTTCCTCATCTACACATTTTTTGCATGTAGAGCATGCCGCTCCCGTTCTCCTGTGGTTTCTATTGCTCTGGAGAGTGAGCTGTGGTTTTTTACCAAAGAAGCTTTTCTTGTTATAAGCTTCTGATAAGGCACTATTTTACAATGATGGACTGAAATGTCCCATTCTCCCCTGCTCCCACTTCCTGTTTATTTCTGACTAGGCTAAAATCTTGACTAGCTCTCTAAAAACAATTTCTGCACCCTATCTGTCCAATGAGGTAAGGGGGCAACTGGAAGACAGGTATTATTCTGCCTCTGGACAAATGCTGCTCCTAGGTGATAAGAGTGCTAAGTCCTGGCTTCTGTTTGAGGCAGCTCTTTTGGATAAATCTGTTCTGGACCTGCCTCCCATTTCTGTGCTCTTCCATTACTGTCCTATCTCCAACACCTGGAAGAACTGTTACTCTCTACAGTTTCCTTCTACAATAGAGTGTGCATTGGGGGCACAGGGAGAGGTGGGGCAATTTGGTAGAAATTAAGGATCAGTTAAAGTAGGTGCAGAAAGACTTGACAAGTTGCTCTGTCACCTACATTTTGAGAAACTGACAGACATGATCTGGTTTGCAATCCAGCATTCTGCTTCTAAACCCCTGTGCAATCTGATTTTTGATTATGCACCTTGCTATGAATCATGTTACATGCACAAAAGCATCTGCCAGAAAGAGGACACTCAGGAAAGTGAACCCAAATTAACTTTGAAAATTGATTAGTTTAATGACGTTGAATTTCTCTACAGACACACAGAATTACAGTGAATGGAATTAATTTTTTCACACAGATATTTAATGCACTTTGATTATGAGCTTGTCTATTCTGAACTAATAATTTGTATAATGGTAGAATCCAAATTAAAATGGTATAGCTACTTTCAGTTCAGTTCTGGTGTGAAGTTCTGATTCAGGAATAAAAGTGGTTTACTCTAAATTAGCTCTAGGCACAAAGTATTTCAAAGTCTTTCTGATTTTGAAATGTTTATAAAACATTATAAATTTTTTAAACTACTTTATTTAACCTATTCTCAGAAGCTGTGAAGACTAACTACTTGTGCAGACCTTTGAAAATAAAAACGATTATATGTGAGCCTTTATTTGGATTTCTAAATTAATGAGACATTTACACATAAAATACTAAAAACATCATACTTTAAAATAATGTGTATTAGATAAAAACAGAGGTTTATAGGTTCCTCCCTGCCTCAGACTACATGGTACATTGGGAGAGTAGGAATAGAATCTTCCATCACCATCCCAGCACAGTAAGGCTAGGTCTGCATGAGAGGGTTTTGTCAACAAAACCCGGGGAGTGTCTATACACAAAATGCATTCTGTTGACAGAACTCAGCACTTTTGTCGACTGCCTTCTGCCTCATGAGGCAGAACACCTTTCTCGACAGAGTCTGTCACCATAAAACCCATGTGGACGTTCCAGGAAGCCCTCTGTTGACAGACAGGGCTTCCAGGTCACCAGGCAGTCTGGTCTGCTGTGCGTCTGATTGGCCATTCCGTTGAAAGAGCAGCTAGGCAGTCCAGCCCTCTCTATGTCGACAGAGCAATCTGTTTTCATGTATGGCTGCAATCTGTGGACAGATGTTTTGTCGTAAGATATTGTCCAACTATAACTTCTGTCAACAGATCACTGTAGTCCAGACATAGCCTAAGTGGGGCAGGCTTTAACCCTGGATTTTTAGCATGTTTAAGTACTGGTATGGGAAAAGCGTCACAGAGGTGATATACAGGCTGATAGCCAGTGTTTGTGTCCAGCTGTCTAATGCTGGCAACATGAGATTGGTAGGTAGATTGTACACCTCTCCTATATGGAGAAGCAGCAAAGCATGTCCCACCATGCACACTATCCCTTAAGAAATCTACTACAGATATTACAAGGGATGAATTCAACTGAGTTTCTACACAAAAGTAAAGAGGTTCTATAAATACATAGTACAGATTTCTGATAGAATAGCATCTAGTTATCCTAGTCAGAATCAGGACGCCAAGCAAGAGGTAGACCCTGCCTGAGAGAGTTAATAAACTAAGTACGCACATGGAAAGGGAAACAGAAGAAAAGTTGCTTTTCCAGGGTCACAAAGCAGCTATGTGGTTGACCAGGGAATCTATTATTTCAGCTTTCAAAACCAGGGCCCTGACTACATTAGACAATAATGCCCTTTCTATACATTTTTAACAGTCATCAAGAATTCTAGAACATAGATATACTTTTGTAAGTTCTATGGCTTTTCAATGGCATATTTGCTATTCCAGTCCACAGAACTCTTGTGCCAGGAATCCCATGTCTTCCATTCAAACCCTCTTCCAGGCCTAATTGGCTTGTGCACCTGTTCCCAGACCCATCCAGGAGTAGACATCAGTAAAATGCAGTAGAGACATGAGTGGCGGATGAAGCCCTGCTTTAGGGAGGCAAGCCTGCGCTCCCTGCCCCTTCCGCCAAGGCCCTGCTCTCACATACCAGAGCCTCAAAGCATCTCATGAGGTCATGCAGTCCAGACCCCTGCTCTCTTGGCAGGACCACGCACCACCTCCTCTGCCTCCCTCCCCACAATATCTATTTGCTCCAGATCCTTAATTGGCCCCCTGAAGGGCTGAACTCACAACCAATGCTCAAACCACTGAGATATCCCTCCCACTCCCCTTGCCCTGTAAAAAGAAAAGCTCCAGTGGCTCCCATACCAGAAGATCCCCAGCCTGCTTGTTCCAGTGTGCCAAGCTGCACCCACCCAGCACCACTGAGCCTCTGCTCCCCTGGTCCTTAAGCTTCAGACCTGGGTGAGTTGGCAACCTCCCCGAGAGCTGTGCCAATCTTCATGCCACTGGAGTTGGGCTGGTCCCAAGCACTGGGTCAAGCTGTCAGCCCTCACCAAGTGCCAGATTGGGCACCAGCTTCTCCTCTCCCGAAGGTCCCACTCTACACCACTGAACTGGCAGACTCATCAGTGCCTGGCCGAGCCTCCTCACTCCGTTGTCCCCAGGAGAAGGAATGTTGTGAGCAGCAGGGACCTTCAGAGGTGGGGGGACGGAGTGAAAGAGGCAGCAGGGTTCTCGAGAAGTGGGAGCACTGTGACTAAGGTGTGTAGTGATGGGAAAAGAATTTCCTCCCTTTTATACCATGCACAAGTAGACTGAAGCAACAAACACAAAGTAAGGGAGGAAACAAAAATGGGAAGCAAAATACACTCATCCCTCATTAAACGAGTACTTTACTTATAACTTGCTAAAACGAGGGACACATATACCTACCTTAGTTCATTAGACAGGTGAACTTCCCCCGCTCATACGAGCCTTCCTGCCCCCGTGACTCCAACCACAGCCTGATGCCCCCGTTGGCTCTGCAGACCCAACCAGTCACAGCCTGACACCCCTCCCCCCCCGCACACCCAAACTGCCACAGCCTGACCCCCCCCTCGCCCACCCCACAGACCCAACCTGCAGCAGCCTGAATCCCCCCCTCCTGCCCACCCCATGGACCCAACAGACTGCAGCCTTAACACCCCCTATCTGCCCCACAGACCCAACCCGCCACCAAGTTTTAACCCTCCCTCCTGCTCATGGCCCCAAACTGCCCCCAGCTTTTAACCCTCCCCAACCCCCCCGCAACCCAAGGTTCACTTATCTTTCAAAAGCAGCGCCACATGCTGCCACTCCTTCTCCGAGTTAGGACCACTAGGAGCCAGTCAAAGACTTTTACACGTATTAATGGGAATTTAGTGTCCCTCTTATGAGTCTTCACCTAGGAGCAGAAAGTTGGGAACCAACTGTGCTCATATAGCAAGGGATGAGTATAAATCTGCTGGGAACTTTTCAGAACTATTAGTTATCTTGGGCTATGTTTACGAAGCAATGTTATTTTTGCAAGCATCGACACTCTGCACAAGCTATTTTGAAATGAATTCAAAATAGTTGGCATATTATTTCAAATTTCATAAACCTCATTGCAGGAGGAATAATGCTTATTTTGAAAGAGCTATTTCAAAATAGGTGCAGTTAAGACACAGAATAACACTATTTTGAAATAAGCCATAATGGTGTCCAATGGCACTATTTTGAAACAGGCACCATGCGTCTGGACGTGCTATTTTGAAATACACTGTTGTGTGTAGCTGTGTTATTCTGAAATAATATATTTTGGAATAGCTATTTCAGAATGGGTTATTTCAAAATAATGCTGCTGTGTGGATGTAGCCTTAGAGTTACTAGGCAAATTGTTGAAATAAAGGAGGATTGGTGAAGCATCATATTTTCAGAGTCGTGTTTCAATGGAATGCATTCAGAGCTTTCATCTGAGTTTAAAATATATATTTCTGACACAGACCCAAATCACCAAGTGCTATTTGGTTTCAGTAGCCATGTGAACAGAAAAAGGCTAATGATGCTTTGGAACAGAAATTCTGTAGGTGGACAAGAATAATGGGTCTACTGGTTTGTTGTCAATAATCCTTAAGAGACAGGAATAGTACATGTAGCTTTCTTTGCCAAAACATTAAAAAAAATGATATTTAAACTTTATTGATAGACAAGTATAAAAACCTTGTTTACAGGTTTGGCATTGCCTTAAATGGGGAGGGGAAATGCTACAGCCAATAAAAGAAAATACTGTGTATGACTTTTTTCCCTTGCATCATTTGTCTTTCACCTAGTCTCTGTCAATCAATCAAGAGCAGCACACTGACAGAATCCAGACTGGCTTGACACTCCACCAGTATGTAGCATCCAAGCACTCAAGTGTGATGTAGTTAATTCATGCAGCGTTTATTACTTTCAAACTTTTTGGTCAACAAGAAAGAAAACATGGCTCTGAAAAGCAAATGAACAAATCTTGAAAGGTATTTCTCCCCCACTTCCCATGTACAATATCATCAGCATAAGACACGACAGCTTGTTGCCCCACGTGCTCTAAAATGACAACTTTTCATTCTAATTTTCAATGTGCTTGAGCCTAGCTTTTAACTGCCCATTCAATAATAATTTCTCATTTTGGGCACCCATATAACAAACTGTCATCTTAGGATAAGCTGCATTTAAAATTGCATTAATCTGAGGCCAAGGATGATGCAGACCTGTATTAGTGAATTTTAAGTCTATACTGCCTGATGGCTTCCCTTTTTGCAGGTGAAGGCTGCATTCCCAAAAATTACACTTGCATTTTGTGCGTCCATAATCATTTGACAATGTAAAAGGTAACATATCTGATTTCTGCCTGCAAATAGATATTTTATTACAATGATGGTTAAGTAACAACTACTGATTGCTTATTGGTGGGAGAAAAAGTTGACCAAGTAGCTAAACCTTGCACCCACTAAGGGATCACACTAAAAAAATACCCAGAAACTGATGGTTGGAGCTCATAAATAGTGATGATTAGAAAGAAAGGAATAAAACAGACTCCCTAAACTGCCTTCCAATAATATAAACGTATTCTTAGCTACCCTGGTGGTTTGAGAGAGACTGCATTTTAAATTTGTGACACTGGCCTATAGAAACATTGCACTCCTGGTCTCTATGCCAGTCAGATGCATTTTGGCAGAGGGCAAAGATGGCTTTGAGCCACCTTTGTATGCCCCTCATTTTCCAGTTCTGCTGTGACATATAGCCTGATGCCTGTGGAAGCCAGGATTTATTCTGGGAGCTGGGAATGGGCTGAACAGAGACACTCTAGGTATGCCTCCTTTCATTCAGCTATGCTCTTTGCACAGGCACTAGGTCACCCAGGGATTCCCTCTGCATTGGGAGGAATTCTCTGGCGACCAGATTAGTCCTCCTGGCTTACTGTATTTCAGTGGCAGCGACTGCAAGGGAGATAAATTGCAACAAACAATTGGAAGATTGTCAAGATAGCAAGCCCAACGTTTTAAAAATGCCTTTCCCCATGGTAACAAAAATAGTACACCAATAATGAATACGCTAATGTGTTAATGGATGGTCGAACCTGTTTTTACTTGGAGAACCTGAACAAAAGAGAGGCAGAATTTCAGAACCTAGCCTTTAAGATAACTAAATTAGCGTACCAGAAAATCTGAGTAATTTCAAAATATCCTAAAATGGGATACCAGCCAAATATATGATTGCACACATTACTGGCACAGGCCACAGTCATGCCGTTGAAACCTGTGTATCATCATGGATCTAAGGATTATAGTGGTTAATCTTATTTTGTTTGTTCTTTACATTATAGTTGTATATATAGACACCACCCCCACCCCTCTGGAGATAGGGACATAATTGTGTTAAGCATTATGCAAACACAGATTCAGACCGTGATAGACACTGTTCAATGTATGTAAAGTTTACTTTATGAGAAGTCCTGGGCTGCCAAGATACTATGCAGCGTGAGAAGTCTATTGCTATATACAGTGCATAGTACAAAATTATAAATTCTGCAGACTTATGACAATCTAAATAGACATGACAAGCAGTCAGGAGAAGTTGAATTAAACATATGTTCATGTTAATACGGTACCTGTCTTGTGCTATGACAGCTGTGCTGATGCAATTCCACTTTAACTGTCAGACTCCCTGTACGACATTGGGAAAGTCTCATGGAGCAAAATTAAAAACCAAACCAAACCCTTAGGTTTGTGCGTAATAACGCAAGTGAGGTATCACAGTAACACGTCATTGAAACAAAGCCAGGAAATTAAAAATGCAGCCGGCAGTAAGGTTCAGTGGTTAGGCTGCTGGCTAGTGTTTTGGATAACTCAGCTGTATCCCTGCCTCTGACACGGACCTGCTTTGGATACCCTGGGAAGCCCCATTGTCAGTCTGTATCTTTTTCTCTTGTCCTCAACTTTAGTTGTCCTATCCATTTAGGCAGAAAAGACTGAATCTTACTCTGTGAGTGTACGTGACCTCAGTTTTAGAGCCTCTAGTTGCTAGAGTAATATGTAATCTACTGGAAACTGTCAAGGTGGCGTAACTTATCAGAAAAATGTGTGACCTTTCAACATCACTTTCCACTTAATATTCATTGTAAAAGTCATTTTCCCAAAAGCTACTTTATATCACCAGGATACTGTGATGTTAATGGCATCTAGTCTCACTTTTATAAAGGTCCCTGTGCTAGTCATTATTTCACCTTTCAACCTGTCCTTTTTATTTAGTGGATCAGAATATTAAAATACAAATAAAATAAAAATGCTAAAACATGGCCACAGACTTGAGAGGGATATATATTCACTTTCATCTGTTACATTTCCATCTGTTCTACTCTAAGTACATATCTGGGCTGGAGTCCATGGTTCATAAAATAAATGGAAAGCTACAAGGGTGTCTTAATTTGCTCCATGCAAAAGCATTTTCAAGATGGCAGCACAGGGAATGAAGATAATAGAAAGGGAAGAACAAAACATTCTAGATAGATAACATTTTTTCATTTAATGTTAAGAATAAACATGCTTTTACAGAACCATCAACATTATCACATATAGAAAGCCAGAGATAGATACACACACAGCTTTATAGACTAAGGACAAGGTCTGTCATCCAGAAAGCATGCGATTTATGAGTTTAGCCCTTCAAACCCTTACTCTGAGTCCCCCTTACTCATCATGGCTGAAAGTCTTACGCCACATAGATGGCACATTAGCTTTGTGCGCATCCTAAGTGCTGCTTAAGTCATTGATTTCTTAGGGACCATATACGAGTAAGGGCATACAGGCCTCGATCCTAACTTAGAGAAGATATAGAAGAAGGAAGCACGGAAAGAAGTATTTTTTGACCTAGAAAAATTTGGGATTGAGACTACACTGGTCAGGGACATGACTAATTTTTTTTTTTTTTATTTTAGACTAAAGCAGGCAGGTCTTGATGTGATTATTGCAGACTTCTTAGGAGCTGTTGATAATATCCCCTTTTTAATGAAACACGACTGACATTAGGATTTTATTATTGTGCATCTAGAAATACCTAGGAAATGGGGTCAGTTGGTGGTGATGGACATTTGAAAATTTGACATTCAAAGTTACCAGAAATGCAATATTCCTCAAGCTGGTTTCTTCTCTTCCAGTTTGTTCAAACCATAAAAGTCCATTGTTAAGATCATTTCTAAACCTAGGGAAAAGTATTGTCAGTTACCATGCTGATGCCTGCAAGTGTGATCTCTAGAGATGCTTGACAGATATCACACTAGCTGGATGTATCACAGCTCCAGTCAGTCATACCTACACATTGGGAAACTGATCTTTTGCTCCTCAATAAACATCAGCATAGTCAGAACATTTACAGTTCATGTCCTGAATCTTTGAAGTGATTTGTTCAGCATTAATAATTGAAAAGAAGACATATATGTACAGGAAAAAAAGCTTCCCAAGGATAGAGTGTTTGCCCTCCGGCCCTTCTCGGCTGAGGAAAACTGTCGAACTTGAACCCTTGCAGCTCTTCAGGTATCAACAGATTACGAGGTCTTCCACTGGGAGATCCTAGACCTACACAGGGAGTCTACATGCTAGTGCCCCCTTCTTCTCCTGGGCTGCCTGTCAGCATGACTTCATTAGAGTCCTGTTATCAAAGATTCCTAGAGGATAGTCACAGTCCTGAAGGGTCCCATGGGGGCGGGGAAAGGGCTCTGTAGAAGACATAACAGTACATGTTGAACCTCTCTATTTCAGAGCTCTCTCATCCAGCAACATCTGTAATTTGGCATGATTTTAGTTAACAAGATGACCACTTATCATGGGTGTGGCCAAGTTTCTTGTGCTCCTGTAAAGTATGTTAACAGCCACCAGTCCTGACTCTCAGTGTTCTGTACTGTTATTTAGCTGTACTTTACCCCTAAATGTTTTCTAAGAGCCCAGTAAGCAGTGGAAGTGTTGGTAATGTGCTGTACAATATTGACTTCCTGTGGTCCAGCAAATTCTCTCATCCCACACTGGTCAGGTCCCAAGGGTGTCAGATGAGAGAGGTTCAACCTGTATCTGGTTAACATCTGTGAAAAGAGAGGGGAGGCTAAGGTAAATTCACTCCCACTTTGATCACGTCTCCCTCTGATTTAGGTATATTTACTTTTAGCCCCAGAAGAGGAAACTGTTACACATTAAAACTGATGTTCAATAAAATAAGATTTTCATGGTATTTAAGGATATCTGAGGTTCTGTACAGGGACTTCTTGACTTATGAGTAATTCACTGGTAAAAGCTTTTATACCATATTGTCATGATGTCCCTTCTGTGCATACCATTGTCTATGCCATAAAAATGTATGCCACAAAACAGGATATGCAATGTCACCAGTTAAACAATGCCAGGGGAACCTCAACACCAGCATATTATTGTTATTTTCTTTCCATATAAACGATGCACCCTGAAAGCCACATTAATAGCTCTGAATGCAATATTAACAAGTCTGTAAAAACATCCTCTATTTCACAAAAGAATATTTCAAGGTGCACTTCAAACATCTTTAAAATGGCTTCTGAATGTAGACACAACACATATAGTTGCTTGTGGAGGAGCCAGAGCAGCAGTTCAAATCCACAAATGCACAGTGGCCCAAATGTTCTCCAGTTGCAACCAGTCAGTGATTATAAGTGGTAGAAATGCAGTCAGAATGTGATTTGAAAAAAATTCACTAGTATCAGAAATTTTTCCTGTGCCCTCCAAATCAAAACCTGGAAGCAGGCATAAGTTACATGAACAAAATGAGGGTAGAATTATTTGGTTCTCTTTAAAAAGTAGAAGAGCTTCCTCCTCTGCTTGCAAATATCCTCTTTAGTTATGTAAATGAATGTACTGCTGCCCTACTAAGTCTGCAGACAGACAGACTAAAGCTATAGCACCAAAATTTCACACCCACCCATTCATAAATCATTCACTTTATAGTCTGGTTGTTTTCATTTACATGTTAACAAGCAAGCAAACTACAAATGCAAGTTTAAAAAAAAAAAAAAAAAAAAGACAGCTGGAGTCTGTTTTGGGTTTTGACAGTGAAGCTTCACAAGACAAAACCTAGCACACAAAAACAAAACCCAACCCAGATGTCCCGTATCAGCTTAGTGGAATTAAGGAAACCAACCAAAAAACCAAAAACAAAAAAACCCTTTCTAACCTTTTATCTAGAGTCCAGATACATTAATTCAATTGATGTGCAGTTTAGCCAGCCAGCAACCAATGAATATCTTCTACAAATGGTAGGATTTTCTTTTTTCCTCCTCCCTCTGCAGAGACCACTGTAAACCTAGGATTGCTGCCACCCCTCAACCCTGGTTTCATCTCCTTTGAAAATAAAATATTTTAGTAAGTTAAGGTGAAAGAATGGTATGTCCTAAAACAAGGCACAATAGCGTTCAAGTAAAATGTCTGATAACAAATGCTAAATAAATGCACAGCTCTGTTTCACTCTTAATCTTGTCATTCTTTTGGAAAGGTTTGGGTTCATTTGCCAAATATTAACACAAAGACAATGACAAAAGTCTCTCTAAGCTCATGTTACACTTACCCTTTTTGAAAAACAAAATGCCCGGTGATTTATGAACATTTGAAAATAAACCCCATTTCTTTCCTTGCAGTTTAGATAGTATTTAGGAACGGGCATAAAGAGATGTGGAACTTTATAGAAATGAAAGGGAACGAGGTTCAGAGAAACTCTAGAAATGACAAAAAAATGGAAAAAAATGAACAATGTGAAAGTGACAAATGGTAAAAAGGACAGTAGTGGAAAGGAAATCTGATGTTTAAACCTAAGGCTCTTGGCTGGTGCCCATGGCAACTCTACTGTCAAGTTGGTTTAAAAAAAATCCTATTCTTGCCTTTGATTGCTTTCAAGGATAATCCTTGCTTTTTTTTTTCCTGGGAACCATGACAGATTTGCTCTTTTGGGGATGGTACAGGACTCTCTTTTATAACGGCGCTAATAAATAATGGAGTGTTAACGTCCTTTTAGACAACTAGCTAGGAAATTTGATCTGCTTGGGACACATTTTCATGCTTACACAGTATATAAGTGAAGCAGTATGCACTCTCAGTGCTGAGAAACAGAGGTATCTCCCAATGCTTTATATCAAGTGTTTCTGCTAGTCTACAAATTCTAAATCAAATCCAGCATTAAATAAATTAATGTACAGGAAATTCACTTGAATTGCTCTATTGAGCTCAGCATGTGGTATTCATGCTTTCTAAATTTAAATAAGATTCCATCTGTTCTGTCATTCAAGAATTTCAGTATAAGCCACCACACAGAGGATACATACATACATGCAAGACTGTAGTTTAATTGCAGTATTTTTTTTGTAATACAAATCCCAAAGTTTGGTGGCTTATTATTTAAGAAATATGGTGTGATAGACACACCTGTGCCCCATTCCTGTAATTGGATCTATACTGGGAAACTCATCAATTCTGTGCATAGTTCCAGTGAAATGCACCAACCAGATCCAATTCAAGGTCTGGTCTTTTGGTTGTATTGCGACTCACAATAGAATAGTGATGTCTAGAAATGACTGAGAAACTTCAGAAACACCTTGGACATCTAGCTGAATGAACAGCATGAATGCAGCTGAGATTTGATGGTGGTAAATGCAAAATACAGCACGCTAAGTAGAATAATCTGAACTAGTTTTAAGTTAGCTAACAGCCCAGGAAAATAATTGAGAGACATTATGGACAGCTCAATGAAAACCTTCGCTCAATGTGCAATAGAAGTTAAAAGAGCAAAATGATAGAGGGTTGAATTTTCAAAGGCACCCAAGTGACTTAGGAGCACAAGTCCAACTGCTTTTCAAATCCCACTGAGAATGGACAAAAACCAGAATACAAAGTATTTTAAGTTTTGTTACATAAAATCAGTGATACTCCTTTGCTTAGCCAGTATATGCTAAGCCTTTTCCGCAAAGATGTAGAAGAAAAGAGTGGGGTGATGGTGATTCAGGGACAAGTGATGAATGTGATTAAATGGAGGGAGAGACTTGCATATAAACAGAGCGTAACAAGATTTGGGGGAGGAACTGTCTTTTTATTTTGTTTGTACACCCTCTCACACAGCTCGGTTGTGGCCCACAAGAAAAAACAAACAAGACTGTCCTCAAATTAAACTGTACCAATGAATCAGAAAGGTTTGTTTCTATCTCTTGTTTGTGCACCCTTCTGCCACTCAGGCCACTGTCTTTTCATGGCTTGGCCCTCTGACCAGGTTTTTCCTTCCAGGGTAATCAAAATCTTTCCATCCAAAATGAGCACCTCCCACACTACTTCGACAATGCCACTGCCCCGGCAGCAGGTAGGGAACTTGAGCCTGCCCTCAACTCTGCATTCAAGCTCAGGGAACTTCTAATCAGAGACCAAGGCTGACACCATCTTAAATTTCGCTGCCTAGGTTTTCCTCCTTCTAATATCCAGAGGCTAGCCACAGGATCCCTCACTGCAACTCTTTTCCAACAAGAGCAACTTTTTGCCTTTTCTAGCCCTCTGTATTCCTTCTCAGTTAGGCTCCTTCAATCCAGCTAGGGCCCTCAGGTGTTTCCCCCTCTTCATCTTCATTAGCCCATTTATGGTGGAGTGAACACCCCATCACCGGGTTGTGATACAGGTATTTAAAGTAATTGTCTAGAAGATGGAAGGCATGCATTCCTTTTCTCATTTTCAATGGCATTGAAAGGCAACACATTTAAAACTGGGAAAAGAAAATACAAATAATTAACAAGTGAAACTCATTGCTACTAATTATTGTTGAAGTCAAGGGATTAGTGAGTTTCTTTAAAAAAACGACTAGCCTTTTGAACAGTGAATTAGAAAATCCACAATTATCATAGAAGGATTAAAACATTTAAAAAGGAGGCATATAAGCCCTTGTATACCAGGTGCTGACTGAGGAAGATACTCAAGCATAAGATTAAATTTAAGCTCATTAGTATGTCCACCAAGGTCAACATTAGGGGTCATATTCAATGAATGGGCAGATTATTCTGTAGCAATCTACCTAAAGGGTTTCTAGCATTTCCCTCTGAGGCATAGGATACTGGTCACTGAGCGACAAGACCGTGGACTAAACGGAACTTGAGTCTGACCCACTATGGTTTTTAAAATAGGTTTCAGTGAGAAATCAGTAGATATTAATCAATCAGGCTTAAGAAAGTACATTTGCTTTTAAGGAAGAAAGGGAAATGGTTTGAAAAGCAGGAATAAGTAGCCTGAAGAAAGCAGATGGTGCGGTGGCTGTGATGGCCCATCAGAAATGTATTTTTTTCATCTGGAATGCAAAATAAAGATGTCTCAGCATTTCTATTACTCATAAAAGCAAATCTAACTAGTGTGCAAAACTGCCTGATTTGTTATCCTTTCAGGCTCTCTTGTTGTTACGTACCAATAACAAATGACCAGATTGTGGTATATTAGCTTAGATAGTTTACTAATATTTAATTTAGTCATCCTAGCTGCTAGTAGCAGCTGTTTAAGAAAGAAATAATGCAAACGTCGCTACTCTTCAAAATACATATAAAAAGACAAGGTTGGTTTTTCAAGCTTTTCTCTGTAAATCAAGAGGGTGAGAAGTTTTCTTCAAAAAAATAAAAAGCCAAGATTCTGACGTAAACCACGTGAATTCAGGAGCTGGGCCTTTAAGAAAAATGCCAAATATTAAGACTTACCATATAGGCACAGGAATCAGCAGTGCTGTTTCAGCGCTAGGATGTGTTGGTTAATAGAGTCACGGAGGTCTAAATGATAGAGTGCTCGAGTGAAAGTCAGGAGAGACGTGTTCTAGTTGAGTCTATCAAGGACACGTGGGATTTCAGACAAATCTCTGCACCCCCGTTTTTTTCTCATCCAAAGGATTGTCCCTGTGTGTTTGTACAGCACCTAAGACAATGGAGTCCTGATCTTGGTTGAGGGTGCTGGGGCTACTGTAATACAAATAGCAAACAGAACGTGTAAACTAACACATTCTAATAATATACCTTTCAGTTCTAGTCTGGACCAAAAGTTGCAGAAATAATTTCACCCAGGGTTCCAGCTCTGTCAGTGGGTGAGGCTGTCAGAATTTCCTTAGCAGAGTCTGGGGCAACTGCTTCTCAGGATGAGGGGAAAATGTTACAAATCTCACTTGCCTCATCATGCTGAGGATTGAGTTCTCATGTAGTTCTACTGCCAATGCCCTTCACTGAAGCAACACCCCCTCTTCACCCCAACTTTGGCTTTGGGCATGCACATGTATGCTGGTGGGCTGTACTCCTGCAGAAGCTTTGAACCCCACTTGAACCTCTCTCATCTCTATTGCTGGGTGGTGGGGGATCCTACAGCAGGCTTCCAGCAGTGCACAACAAACAGGATGTGTGAAATTCAGGGTCTGGTGTCCTTCTGGACTATTCCACCTGCCTTATACAATTAGAAAACCAGGACAGTTCATTAAAACTGAAACATCACCTAAATATTTTACTCCTCAGCCATTTTTTTAAAGAAAGGTTGAACACCTTTTAACATTAGTGAAGTTGCCTGGGAGATGAAAGTAAGACATTAACAAGGCTTCTGGGGAAGGTGAGAGATGAATTTTTATATCACATTGCAATTGTGGAGGTAGTGTGTGAGTGTGGGGGGAATTAAGCACAGATGTAATTTATTCCCCCCCATCCAAAAGTCTTCACAAAATGAAAATGTGCTTATATTGTAAGTGGCCTGTATCCATTCTTGACCAATGAATTGCAGGTTTTCCTATCTTTTGAAATATGTGCAGTTTTCTATGAGATGATAGCCTTTGAATACATGCCTTCAACTTTATTACATGATTCAGCAATGTATCAGGCCACTGTCTCGTTCCCTGCCACGACAGCATTGTCCTTGAAAGTACTGTCCCCGGAAGATGCTATTTCTCTTTTTAACATTAGTAACAAACAAAGCACTGCACCCTTTTGGATAGACGCATGAATATTTGTTACGTCAAAGGTTGATATTTAGAGGCACCAGACTTTTCAAGGGGTACTCACGACAACTTTTCTAATAACCCTGGAATCTGTGTGGTTTGCTTTTGCTGTAGTGGGCGCTAGGCTATTTAACAAAATTGCTTCAACATACACCACTTTCAGATTAGTAGGCAGCAGGAGTGGTGGGTTGAGAAGCTGCCACTGCCATAGTAATCCAGATGTGACAGGAAACCAAAGCAAGCAGGCATTGTAATGCAGACTTCCTTTTCCCACCCCCTCTTGCACCTGGGCTGATTCTGTGCTTGAAAAGGAGACATTATCTTAGGGGGAAAAAAGCAGGCATCCCTCAAGCAGAATCGCTGACAGAGGAAATGTAGAAGAAGTAGGAGATGAAGGAAGTGTGATGGGGCAGAGAAGTCCCATACCAATAGAAAAGGGGTTAAAGAGAGCCTTTTGGGTCCAGCTCGCTATGCAGCCAATGCCAAATCTGGGATTTAAAGGAGAAAGCCTGGCTCAGTGCAGGACTGATGGCCAGGAAGGAGGATGAAGCTGTGCCTCAAAGGAGTGTCTCTTGCAGGGTTGTGGAGACAGGCATATCCACTGGAGCAGCCCCTGGGAGTAACAGACTGACCTCAAAAAACAAGAAATTAACCAAATCAGAGACTGGCTGGGGAGCAGAGCCCAAAGGAAAGGGCAGGATCACTTCGTTCCTGGAAAACTGAGACTCTGAATCCTATCCAGAGGACGACTAGGACTGAAGGGACAATTATTTGGTGTTCCAGAGCTCTAGGCCTGATGTTGGAGAGGGAGAGGGAAAAGGAGGCAACTTCAGGGCCCAGAGCTCCTGGCTGCCACAGCCACTACTGCTCTGAAGATAGAGAGATTTTTCTCTTGCCGTGGAGAAGGAGGCGTAAATGTGCTCCAGCTTTTCAGCTTCCTTCACTGTATGCAGCACCTGCAAGAGGTTGGATATGTTATGTTCCTCCCACAATCGAATTTCTCAGGGAATGGATGCAGGGGGCCTTTGGCCTTCACAGATGGAACTGAGGTTGCACCTCCCTCATTCAGCATCCTGATCCATCCCGAATGAGGGAATCTGCTGCACTAAGAGAGGTCCCCAGGCTTGCCCCACCCCCAACCTCCAGACCTAGCAGCCCCCTCACGCACAGCCAGCCCCTGGCCCCACTGCCCTCTTGGAGGCTGGCTCTGGCTCCAGCTCCAGCCAGGGAACTGGGCTGCCAGCACAAGCCCCGGCTAGAGAGTTCAGCAGCCAGCCCCAGCTTCAATTAGGGAATAAGGCTGCCAGCACAAGCCCTGGCAGGGGAGCTGGCTGCAGGGCATCCAGCTCCCATCAGCGGGCTCCCACAAGGCGGGGCTTCTGGCCCTTGCAAGCTCCCAGCCCACAGTCTCTGATCGAGTAACATCCTGCTGGACAACAGATGATGTTGAAGGAGAGAATTCCAGTTTTGAGAAGTGCAACCTGGGCTTCTGTTCATCTTCCACGACTTCCTGGCACCCCCACCATCTCTAGCTTTCCCTGCATTTTGCTTCAGTTCCTTCTATTGTTTCAAGGGCTCTTTCCAGCACAGGCCAGCCATATATTTAAAAGCCTACTCCGCATGTCAATCTATTTATAATTGATGAAAAAAAAAACCCAGAAAACTCAAGTAGTGTCACTGGGGCAAGATAATGAAAATCATGATATCCCCAAGAATGGAGCACACATACCTAGCTGCCTTTGCACCCAGCTGCCTTCCTTGCTGCAAAGGTGTACAAACAAATGTCACAACACATGCCTTTTACAGACTTCACTCATCTAGGACTGCTCCCTAGAGTAAACTTCGGTCACCTATGTTTTGAAGCGCTTGGCCTCACTCATATTCAGCAACCAGCAGAATGCAGCCATTTCAGGGCTAATAAATTGCTTGAACTCAAAAAGCACTGTTCCACAGGGGAGATTAGGGAAAATTCTAGCATTTTTTCCCTATGAAACTGCACAGAGAAGTATAAACAGGCAGAAGGTAATCACACATACTGAAATTTGGTTAAAATAATATAGCAGCTTCCTCCATGTTTCCAAAACAAGACAAGATTTTAACTCATTTGAAAGACAGCTTCCAAAAACAATCCCTAGCAAAACATTTGGTATCACACTGGCTTAGCAGAAAGTATAAAGTTACCATGAACCGAAACTCTTATTTTTCTGTGTAGGTCTCAAAACCATACAATCCACATTGAAACGGTAAGATCACATTCCAAGATGGTACATCTTCGGCATAGAGTGGTATACTGAGTATTTTATATAACAAAATGGAAGTTTTACAGGTAGAAATAATTCATTTTACATTAGCAGAGGGAATCCTCTGCCTTTCTTCCCACTGCCTGAGGCACATCTTTGGCAGAGACGTTGTAACATACAATATAACATGCTTTACACCTGACACTGCAACATCGTACACAAGTACTGCTAACTCAAGTAATCTGACCTTGCCAACTCTTTATCCAATCAGCAAATGATCTGGCATGTTCTTTCTTTTAAAAACATATGAGGCAGTAACCAGAATCTACTGAGTTTCTATAAGCTTGAATTCCTTGCAATTTAGAAGGATAATGAAAATATAATTCTCCTTGCATACATCCTCATCATTGCTCCAAGTGAACAGGTTCAATTAATTTGGCAGATTGGCATTTCAGTTCTTTGAGATGTGGCAGTGATTTAAAAATTTCAGATGTCACCTCCTTAAAACACACACACACACACACACACAAAATGAGGGAGAAACAGAACTGTGTTCCTGCCCTTGTCAGCTTAGAAAAAAGAGATAATGTCCCTTTGTAATTCTCCAAAGTGGAAGGCATTGGATAAACTCAATCATCATCTACTTTTTAATACATCTGTGTTGCTAGTTTACACAACACTTCTGTAAACATTCCCTGTAGAGCCTCAGAGGTGTTTATGTTTCAGAACTGATTTATTAGCTCAGAGCTATGCATGCTGCTTGTGGTATTCATATGCCTAAAACTGAAGAAAAAGTATGATAGCTATAATTTGGTAAAGGATTTAATGGTTATTTGTCTGTTTTCTTTTTCTGTTTCTCTGCACACACTCAAATTGGTGCAGGATTGATTCAGTGACCCAGATATTACTTCTCTCACAACCTGGGTCATTTCCCTTCACTTTTTGATCAAAATGACTGGATACAGCAAGGGTCTGTCTGTGCCTTTTTTTCATCACATTGCAATATTCTGCTCTGCAGAGTAATTTGCAACATAAATGCTACAAATGGCCATGTCAAAAAGACAGACATTATTACTTTTGCTATCTTCAAAAAGAAGTTAGGCATAGCTGAAATCTAAAAATTAATCCTTGCAGTTCACTCCTTCACAAAATTAGCTTACTTTGTCATCCTGTGATGTGTTCAATTACGCCTCAGTCAGATAAACTGAGCTTTTCACAAAGGAGATAAGAGCTGATTGAACACCTTTGCTTGAGCCATGTCTCTCTTATGCTACCCCCTGGTAAGATGAAGGTATAAATAGCCCCTTGTTTCCTTCTGTGCCTCTTCATAAGATGCTTCCCATCTGTCTGTAAACAAGACTTCATGTATACCATTCATAAAAATACATACACAAGTTCAAGGGCATAAAGGATATCATTGCCAATTTCCTGCTGCAAGAACTAGGGTGTCAAATACTGGGACTTTTGTTTTAATTAAATTGCTGGATAAATTTTTATAACTGATAACATATATATTTAACTATGCTAAACTAAAGATAAGCTGATCTCAGGCTTCAGGACACAAACTGCTAACACAAGAGATCAGAAAGAAACCTTCCCACTATCAATAGCCAAATTAGCACTCTACATTACAGACTTCTTTCCTTCCTTCCTTCCCTCCCTCCCTCCTCTGAAATACTTGATATAGACTTTTGTCAGTGGTGAGTTACCAGATTTTATAGGTCACTAATATGACCAGGTGTTTCATCTTCTGTAAGCCAGTGCACTCCCTTTCTTGGATGGAGATCTTTGGGAGGAATCTGTACAGAAAATACGTCCACATCAGTTTGTCCTCGGGAGTTAGCTCCCTATGCACACTATGAAATTCTCAGAAACTCAGCGTAAGCCCCAGGGTCCATTTCAGCCTTGTATAGGACCAGTGGGAGGAGGTGAAATGCTGACACATCACCCATTGAACGCCGAGTATAAATGCACAGTTACAACACAACCTAGGCTGGGGACGGGCCAGGTCAGGAGCTACTGGAACTATGGCTTCCCTCTGTAGTTGATAACTTGGGACTTTATGAACCCAGAGAAGATTTCACCCCAAGTGCGTGGGCATTAAAAAAGAAAATCAACATAAGACTTACCAATTTAAAAGAAACTAAAGCCTGCCATTTTTATGTGAGAAGAATAATAGAGTAACAAAATCATTGTAGCATCTCAGCTTAATTATCAATCACAAAAGCATTCAATTAACAAATCAACATTTGTATTTTACTTTTTAAAAATCAGAGTAATTCTCTTCTTCAGTGTTACTGCAAAAGAAAGATCCTTGACAAAAAATAACTCTAATACATGAGACATTAGAAAATGGTGGATTTAGGTTATTCAGTTTGCTATCAATTTGAAATAGCTTTCCATGTGGCACAAGTAATCATGATAGGGAGAAGCAAGAAGGAAAGCTAATGTCATGGGTCAAAATAGAAAATTTCATCATGAAAGCCTAGCAATCCAGGGAACTGTCTTTTGAAAGCAAAGTGACAGAACAAAGGCACAAGAATGCACACTGGCAATATTTAATGCCAAGAGGCTTTCTACAAAAGGCAGAGACAAAACAACTTCAAAACCCAAAGAAAATATTTGTGGAGTCCTCTTTTAGAGAAATCAGATGTAAAACATCTGTGAATCAAGATTTCCATTTAAAGCAGATTATTACAACTCTTCTTTACGTGAACTACAAAGATGGGAAAGAGATTTAAACTTTATTTTGCAACTGCTCAGATAAGTTAATTGATCAAGTGAAAAAGCCAATTATCTACAGTAAACATGGTTGTACACCAGACTGAATGTCTTTGCCTCAGGAAGAGGCAACACATAGAACAACCCCCACTCTCCCAGCAGAGGAAGTATAATTCAGTCATTATATGCTCCATCCTTGTACCAAGCAAATCTGCTGTAGCCATTTACTAGGCACAGATTACTACTAGGCTGGTCTAAAATGTGACACTTCCTTCTTGTCGGAAATATCAGTATTTTTAAAATATTTTTGTCCTGAATCAGAACAAAACCAAAAGTTCCACAAACTGGAAATTCTGAAATGTCTCATTTCAAAGTTTTTTTATGGATTTTTTTAACTGAAATAGACACAAGACTTATGAAAATTTTCAAGTTGCCTCAAAACAGTTTTTTTTCCCCAACCAGTTCTGATTCCTCCTGTGCCAGCTCAGCTGTGTTGGATTGTGTCCTGGAGTGGAAGGCAAAGGCAGCTCTATTTTCCACCCTTCTCCCCATCAGTAGCCTTTTACACTCTACCCAGCTGTGCAGATGGCAGGAGACTAGCAGCATGAGGAACTAGCTCTTCCCTCTGTGAGCACAGCAGTGTTTTGGAAAAGCTAGGCAGAAGTATTGCTGTGTTTGTTTATGTCTCCTTACATTTCCTGTGTTACTCCATAAAGAAAAGAACCCCAGTTCTGCCTTAAAATTTATGCCATTTAAATGACATTTCTGCATACATATCCAAATAAATACACTGTATTTCAGAAAGTTCAAAATGACAGAGGAGTTAGGTGGCACTGCTGATTACATATGGGATACACACGTTTTTGGAGGGCTAAAAATAAGGCTATTTCATCTGAAAGTTTCACAAGTGCTCAAAAATACTGCAAAAAGCAAACCTGGATTTGAATCCCATTGTGTGTATTTGAACAGGTGCCCAAACAAAATGGACTAGCATGGAAATGGCAAAACTGGATAGCTTTATGCTTGCTGTGTGGGATACTAGTGATGGCATGACATATTTTGTAGCTTCAATCAACAATATTCCAAAAAGGTTAATAGTCTTGTCTCACACCAGGTGTCATGATCCTCCAACTCTGCTGGCTATTATTACATCTCCCCTTTTCTTTTGAACCCCCTCCCATGTGTATAAAATAGAGCACCAGCAGAAAAATAACCACAACTAATGTCAAACAGTTAACACACAAACTCAGCTGTCTAGGAGGAGGGTTAAGCTACTTGAACTCCTGCAGTTGAGTGGGATAGTTGCCTTTTCTTCTATAATTACTCTTTCCACATCCAAGGCTTTCTTATTACATGGTCACTTATTCTCAAGATGTTCCTTTTGCAGCATCCAGTTGCTCAGCTGTGGTGGATCCACTATCTAAAGCTCATATTTACCTTTCCAAGTACAATTCATTGTCAGTGACTGGTCAGGCATTTATTACAAAAGCACTGTCAGTTGCATTGTGGATGACTGCAAGAACGAGAGCCAATTATATCCATGCAAATCGTGTTACAGTCTAACAATGCCAAGTGTGGATCCTGGGAATTCAAACAGGTTTTATTATTTTAAAAGTCTTTTTTTTTTGTTAAAGACAATGACTCTCAGCCTGCCCAGCTGATTGTGCTTTCTCATGATGTAGTGTTCTTCAACTCAAGTGGCAGAGAAAATAAACACAAACGAGCCCTGTTTAAACTATTAAATCAGCTGGAATATAGGTATACAAGTTAGTGTGCAATGGTGCAATCAATTGAGGTACTATGGCTCCAAAGCCTATTCCAGGAGTTAAGCAGAAGTTGCTTTCAGAGGGGTGGCTCTCTGCCGCAGTCAAGGGAGAAGGATCTCTCTGGGTCTGTCTACACTAGGAACTAACTTCAAAGTTAGGCACTACATCGAAGTAGCCAGCAGAGAATCTACACACTTTTTTTTCCCCCCTTACTTCTAAGTTAACTGAAGCCCAACTTTGAAATCCTTACTCTATTCCCAGGAATGGAGTAGTGCCCCATTTCAAAGCTTAACTTTGAAGTAGAGTGTGTGTAGACACTCAGCTCCAAACTTATTTTTGTAGTGTAGACATGGCCTGTCTCTCCTTAGGAGTTCCCTAGTTTCCATTAGAGGTTCCTGCTGGAGAATAAGTTTTTCCAAAGGTTCATGTCTTAATGGCTACAAGGGAAATAAATCTAAAATCAATTAACCTTTAACACTACATGAAAATCCTTCATACTGTCACAGCTTGTCCAAAAAGACATTCTAAGGGCTCATCCAAAAACTCTGCTTCCCACCCCACAAATGTAGTTAGTTATTACAAAAATAATTTTAAATTTACGAACAAGATGGCAAGCAGGTGCTTTTACACTGCATCTCCTCTCATCCTCTACTAGCTGCAAATTAGACCATACTAAAGATGTGTAAATTCACTCTATCCAGTTAATACAAACAGCAATTTGGTGTAATTTTACTTAGCATTTGAGCATTCTGAGTTTAAGACGTTAAAAAAAATTAGAAACAACCAAACAACTCATTAATACAACGATAGAGATTCAAGTTTAAAAACTACAAAACTTCATGGAATGAAAAAAATAAAGTTCTAATGGTATTCTTAACTCAGCTGCATGGCACATACCTACTGTCATAAAATGTTTACAGCAGTAATTCATCAAGCTACGGAAATAGCCAGAAGAACAGGAATACAAATGACCATGTACCTGAAATGAAGCTGAGTTATCATTACCATAGAAAACTTAAGTTGTTGTGTTCCCAATATTTTGTTATTTTTAACAGCACAAACTGAAGGAGTTCTATGCTGATAAGCTGCTATGTAAAAAAGTAAAAAGGCACCTATGTGATCAGCAGATCTACTTTCCATGTTGACTCAGAATTATATCTGATGGCTCAATGATTAAAATACAATTCTTACTGTTTTTTATTCCTGGTAATCTCCCTAAACCAGTACAGCAAAGCCCTGAGTTCTATTCCAACCTGTGATCATCAAGGGGGCTATGGAATTCTAACAAGCTACTCCAATGCAATATCTGACCATCAAACAACTTTCTAAAATAACCTAAAAGCAAAGATGCAGTTAGAAACTTGACTTGTTTATTTTCTTGCTGCTTGTTTTGAATGAAAATTTGAGTCCTAGAATGGAGAAGAAACTTGACAACCCCAGTGACTGGTGATCACTTATAAGGCTTCATAGCCTTTGTGAATCTAGTCCAGGTTTGTAGTAATCAAAAGTTGTTGCCATTCTACCCAACATCTTCCATTAAGCACAATGCAATAGAATAAAATACATTTTAAACACAACATCCAAATTAAGTTCTAAATGAAATGGTTCATAACTGAAAATGAGTTGAACAACTATACCAGGCTTCTCACACTACCTGAAGAGGATTGTTCATATACAGGTTTTCCCCTCATACCAAAAATCAACAGATTTTATACAACTGGAGTACTTGTTGGTAGATGGCAGGCTACTACCTCACTGCACACCCATGGGTAAAGAGATACTTTACCAGTGGTTAGTACAACTCTTTGACTGCATCTACACTCACGCCCCCCCACCCCTTTCTGGAAAAGGCATGGTAATGAGTGGAATGGAAGATGCAAAGGAGGTGTGGATTAAAATATTTTGCACCTCATTAGTATATCCCTGTGGGATCTCGCTTCCGAAGATTCTCCTTCCGGAAGCAAAGCTGCCGTGTAGATGGGGGTCCTTCTGAAGGAAACCCCCATTCCAGAAGACATGGGAGGGAGTGTCCTTCTGAAGGAAGGGTCTTCCAGAAGGGAGCTTTCTTTGGAAGGACCCCTGCGTCCTTCTGAAGGAGCACCGTCTACATAGCAGCTTTGCTTATGGAAAGGGGATCTTCCAGAAGCGAGATCTCAGGGGGATATGCTAATGAGGCATGAGATATTTTAATATGTGCCTCATTTACATCTTTTGCTCTGCTCATTCCCATGCCCCTTCCGGAAGGGGTGGGGTGGGCAAATGTAGAATATTTAGTGTTAGCAGAGCTGTCAGGACACTTTTTTTTTTTGCGAAAAACGTTTTTTTGTTTTTTTCATTAAAAATTAGAAAGTTTCAAAAGGAAAAAGGTCACGGAAAATGTGGAGGACAGTTTTACATTTACTTTTCTTCTGAACAGTCAGTTTCAGCTAGCTCTAAGTATTGAATTTGTAGGTTGTATTTTTGACCTAGGGAACAGATGGTGGGCCATTGATTAGACACAGCATAGTGAGCTGCCTAATCTGGCATATACCTTCTGACCAAGTCTCATTTATCTTGCCACACTTTCTAACGTATTAGACACATATGGGATAGAACCTCCTTCTCCTGAAATGTCTTTGTACAGTTTCTCAACTAATAAGTGTTGTGAAACATTTGGGGCAAATTAGTAGAACTGGGAGAAGAATATATGGCCCATTGGTTTACTGTTAGGTGTGCATTCCTCTAAAGCATTAAAAGTGCATTTGGTGTGCATTCCTCTAAAGCACAGGAAGGTGACAGACATGCCAAATCCATGTCAAGAAAGGTGAGTGACAGTTAGTAGGTCCTCCTAGTGTAGGCAAGGCTTCTGCAGCTAACCGTGTAGAGCTACATCCATGAGGCCAGTAGTGGCAAATGTGTCAGGGTAGACATCTTCAGAGATGTCCATGACTGATCATGCAAATTGTACACTTTCAAGCCCATGATCCAGTGCTAATAATGAAAGACTCTTTAAATGGGCTTTGGCTACAAGCTTGAAAGGGTTAAATTTTGGGCACTGGACTCCTTTTAAGCTTTATTTTGTGTTTTGATTGACATCCTGGTTGCCTCTCTTTGCAAAAGGAATCAATAAAAAACAATATGATGAACTTTTTCCTTCAGGTAAATAAAACCATCCTGTACTAGGTATTTTGCTTCTAAGGGAGGTCTTTAAAAATGTAGTATGTTCTCTAAAAGAAATGAATCTAGCAGTTGAGAGCCTATTTTTATTTTCATAGATAGCTTCTGTCCGTGAAGTAAAATACAATATTTTTTCCTAACTAAATCTTTGCAGCTGAAGTTGCATGTGGTCTAAATAGTGGTGTTTATCAGAGTCAGTTCAAAAAAATACAATTAGAAAAAGGAAAATATAAAGGGTGCAGAAAAGCTTTGGGCTGTTTACTTCATTGCATTGAATGAAGACGGTAAACAAAGCCAGAAACTTTGGCCTTGTTCTCAAAGTAAAGAAATTAGCAACATGTCCTCTGAGGAAAATAAACACAAAGCAATTTGGGGCTCAGTTAAAGTCCATCGACTGAGCACACAGAGGATGCACTGTGTGCACTGCACACACTGTGTGCACTGCATTTCACAACAGTCTTGAAAGAGAGGCTGCTGAACTCTCTTTTATATTCAAATTTGACACATTAACATGTGGTTTGAATGGGATGGGAATTTTCTGGGTCATTATAGGGCTCTTCTGCGTACTTGGCTAAATCTAATTCTTGACTCCCCGTCCCCGCTTCTGCCCTTCCACTCTCTGATTTGCTCATCTTGACAATTTTTTTCTGATTTGTCAACCTTGATTACTATTTTTGGTTCTCTGCGCCTTAAATATTGAGTCTGTTCTAGTATGGCTACGGTCTGAAGAAGTGGGTCTGTCCCACGAAAGCTCACCTAATAAATTATTTTGTTATCCTTTAAAGTGCAACTTTACTGCTTTTTTGATTTGATAGTATATAGACTAGCACGGCTTTCTCTCTGTTACTAGGCTTACTTATGTGGACCTTAACATCTGGGGTTGCCAATTATCTCTTTAACATTTAACTGTAAGTAAATAATCACTTCAATCAGTGACACAACAGCAGCCCCTCCTACCCTCCCCTTTTAAGCTCTGGTCCTATTTAGTGATTATCATATTACAGCACTGATAGATTTGTAATGTGTTCAATGAACTCATCTGTGAAGGTACTTTCACTTCAAAGTACTTGTCGAGAGTGTCATTACACAATGGCAGGGCGTGAGATCTTCAAAGCAGAGCTGAGGAGCTCTGCTGCTTGACAGATGTGCTATGTGAAGTGTCACTCGACAAAAAAGGAAGTTGCCTATTAATGTGCAATGAAGCACGTTCATATTTGGTGTGCATATGTAGACTTGTATTAGTTTTGGGTTACTCTTCTTTGAGAGATACTTGTCTTGCTTTCTGCACCCAGAACAGTTACTGCTAATGTAAAATACAGCCGAAGTCCCTGATGTGTTTGTTGATTTGGGCTGCGGACAGCCCAGTTTCAGTAATTTTTTCAATGGCGGAAGACAAATTATTTTGGGTCAATCACTTTGGAACAGTGAATTCTGGGACAGGTTTTCAAACGCTCCTAGGTGTTAAGACACTATCTTCCTCTGACTTGTGAAAGATCTTGGCTTGACACTCATGGAAAAGGAAGTCCTATGCCTATCCACAGATTAGGGATAGTACTGAAGTGCAGATACCCTCACAACTCCCCACCAAAGAGCCTCAGGCCTGTTCCTGAGGCAGTGACTGTCTTAGGCCTGAGAGACCAATGAAGAGGAAACCAGTTGTAGAAGGAAGCTCACATAAGACAGAGTATTACTGCCCTCAAAAATCTGTTTTTACTTAGAACAAAATGAATGAGAAAAGAATTCTTAGTGTAGAGAGACTGGGAAAAAGTCAATTATATGTCTAGTCCCCGAGGGTAACCATGTTAGTCTGTAGTTTCACACAGAACAAGCAGGCTGTTAAGACCTTGGGCTATGTCTACATGGCAGAGCTATTTCAGGATACCTCAGTATTCCGAAGTAGCTATTCCATGTCTTTGACACACACCTTTTATTTTGAAATATTTTTCTGAAATAAAGGGTGTGCTATTGTGGCATCCCTGGAGTCTTCATTGCAGAAGGAGTAAGGGATGTTTCAAAATAGCGCTTTATTTCAACATTCAGCACTGCAAAAGTATGTGGCTGGAGGGAAAGAAACCTGTACAGATTTTGGCTAAAATGGAGCTTGGAAATTGCCCTGTTCTTGCCCTAGGCCCTTCGACCCTAGAGAATCTTCTCTAAATTAGGTCTGCTGGTGATTGTTTTTTCCGAGAAAGTAGTAGGTTGAACCTGAGCACAGCAGTCAAAAATGTGACTTAAAAAAAACAAATTACAAATGGAACCTTTGGAGTTTCCAGATCCTGTAATAGTATTTTTCCTCTAGAAGAGATATGACCCAGAGCAAGAACTTCAGAAATTGTCCCTTTGATTTTGTAAGCTCATGATAAATATTTTTGCTTTTTCAAAATGAGAAACTTTGTGATGAATAGGAAGATTTCTCTATTATGTCTTCTAGTACGTGTGTGTGTGTGTGGGGAGAGGGGTGAACCTCTTGTAGTCAAAACATAATCTTGCTGTCTGAAATATTCAAAAGCATAATGTGGGATGTGATAAAAGTTTACTGGAGCTAGCATCTGAGGGAACAAGTTTTATCAATTTGATTGTGAAAGTAATAAGTCAAAATACAATAGGTCTAAGTGAATCTTTGCTATAGCTTAAACACCCCACAATATACCATTAAAAAGCTCTTGAATTTATATTTTGCAGGGAAACTAACGAAGAGCTCCGGGGCCAATCGCATAGTTGTGATCCAAAACACAAGCAATACCACTTAAGAGTCTGCTATTTCTTATAATCACAATTGTTCTCCCTTAAATATGTTTGGCTGTGTTTTTAGCTTCAAAACAAAAAGTGCATCCAATTGAAATTTCAGATGCTATTGTTGCAGTAACAGCAAAATGCTTTCTACACTAATATTTCATGCTTTTTTATATAGTACAGGAAGTCAACAGCAGAAGGCCTCTTTTCCTTTTAGTTAAGTGAAACACAAACTACATTTGAAGAAGAGGAATAAATACAAAACTCAATTTGATATAGTATCAAGTTGATTTAAAAAAATGTTTTAGGTATATAGCAAACTCTGGCAGCCCCAGGACTAGGAGGTTGCTGGCTATTAAAATATTCTGGATTACAGAGAGGTATACCTAGCAATGTCTAACACTAAAGAAAACCAAGGTTAAATATTAGGAAACAAAAATGTATGCAGAATCCTTTATTTACCAAAAACAGTAGTATGATATCTGTAAACTTACACTGTATTTGTATTTACTTTCACTATACCGTACTTATGGAAAACGTAAATAAAATTTACTTATGGTTAAAATGCTGGTTATTTGACAGTTCTGGATGATAAAATGCTGGTTAAGACAGAGTTTACTGTACGACTGGATGTGCCTGGTGCTTGCAATTTCTAACAGCTGTAGTTACACTAGTGAGGTTTGTCAACAAAAAACTCTGGTTTCATCAACAAAACCGGTGGAACGGCCACACACAAAATGCATTTTTTCAACAGTTTGTCGGCAAAACTCAGCACTTTCACCGTCAGCGTTCTGCCTCTCAGCCTTGAGGCACAATGCTGCTGTTGACACATTCTGTCAACAAATAAGCTGCGTGGGCGCTCGGGGGTGGGGTTGGTGGGAGCTTGTCTTAACAGACAGGGCATCCAGAACAATGGGCAGCCCTGTCTGCTGGGCTTCCAAGTGCCTGTTTTATCAAGAGCACAGCCGGGCAGCCTGGCCACTCTGTCAACAGAGTGGAGCACTCTTCTCATTGACTTTTGTATGTGGCCACGCTCTGTTGACAGAAGTTTTGTTGGGAAATCTCTTCCGGCAGTGACTTCTGTCAAAGGAGCGCTGTAGCGTAACCATAGCCTAGGGGTTTAGACAGGCATAATTTCTACAAATGTGTCTCAGATATTTACAGCTTTCATAAGTCAGCCATTCTTCTATGGCCGTGGGGAGACTCTGGATTGATTACAGAAATATAGTGTAGATTTAATTTTCTTTAACTCCTTCTATACCCTCCCTTCCCTCAAACAGTTTGGATATAAAAAGCTAAAACTGAGATTAACTTTCCTAAAACTACTATAGCTCTGATAGTTGTCTGAGTGTGAAGTGAATAAGCAATGCCCTGCTGTTGCTTGCTTTTGCATGGAGATTGCACAATTTACATATGGTTAATTGCATGAGGGGCTTCTCTGACCCTTTGGTGATTAATGCCTGTTGGAAGCGATAGAAGGTATTTCACAAAAAAGCATTTCTGGATACACCTTTCCCCTACTAGATTTTATTTTTAAACTGGTGAAGTTTAAAAAAATTGACCAACATGTTGACCACCTGGGACAGCGTGTTGGGGTACAGGACAGCGCGAGGCTCCAGCGAGGAGCGTGGTGAAGAATGGGATTGTGACCTGGGTCAGGGGAGGATGTGAGATGCCAGCTCCAGCCAGGAGGCACTCACTACAGATAGCTCTTGGCTGGCAGTGAATCAGGCTCTCAGAAGAGGTAATCTGGCCCTGCTGGGGGAGACCCTAACAGTGTGGCAGCACAGATGCTTTAGGGACGTACAAAGGATCAAAGCTGGGGACACAGGATTTCTGAGTATCTATCAAGTTTGGAGGGTGTCCTGTGGCCCATTCTGTAGTGGGACAAAACAGCCCCTCTCTCACAGGCCACAGGAGGCTTCTTTTATGGAGTGCCACAGAAATACTCTACTCTAGATTCACCTTTCAAACATTTCACTGCAGGAGGGAAAAAAATGGACCATTATTATTACAATAAACTTAAGAGCCTCACAAATTCCACATTCGTTGAGCATGGGATATTTCAAGATGGGAATCTGACACGAAGTGAGTGATCAAGCACATTTTCTGAATAAGGGACAAAGAGCAAAACAAACCAACCAATGTTTGGCAGGAACAGCAGAATCTGAATCTGCTAACTCTCGCTTATCGGTATGGACCCTGAGCACTGCACCTACTTGTACTTATAGTAATCAGGTTGTTATTTTTAAACTAGTTTGTGCATAAGTATCCCTCACTGATGTTTTAATATCAAAAGACAGATAGAAAATGAACGAGAATTCTTCTGATTAATTAATATGACAAATGGAAACATCTACAGCTTATTCTTAGGGCATTAGGAGAGTAATCTTATAGTCAGCTCTCCAATAATTGGTAATCAGTACCTGAATGCAGAGTAGCTTTAGGAAGCCATATTTCCACAACTAAACCTCAAGCAGGACTTATGCATTAAGGGAAAAGTGATGTGCAATTAAGCAAGTGGTGCAAAGTTGTGTCCGATTCTTGCATTGACATCATTGGGACTATTAACAAAGCAAGGGACTTTGTGTGACTAAGAAACAAGATCTGACCCTTGAGCATTTTGGTGACTTTTGCATGAGCTAGAATTTCCTTCAATGCCTTCATCCTAGTGCCTAAAAATAATTCCCGCAGAAAGATTTGGAGACCCAGAATTAAGGCTTTGAGGATTTTTAGCAAGGACTGCACAGGGTCAGTTTCCACACAATAAAGCCCAAAAGGAATAAAGTATCAGCTTGATCAAACTCTCACAATTAGACAACACAATTACTACAACATAACATGGCTACTTTCTAATCTACATACTTTACCTGCATTTAGTTACATATAAACAAATTAAATCTTAAGAGGTTAGCCTCTCACAGAAACAGCAAAAAGAAATTGAGTTTCCAAAAGTTTAGATTTGAGTTCATCTGAGTCTGTTAGTCTTTTGCTCACCAAAATGTATACAGTCTGCTAAGTCAAACACACCACAGCCACATTTTCCCTCTAGTTGTTTGTGGGAAACTACCACTGGAATCCACGCAGACCACCTTCCTTCTCTGCAGATATCACTCAGTTAAGCTAATTAACCAAGCAGTTTAAGTATATAGAGTAAAAAATAACCTACTGCAAAATGATAGGGGAGAAACAGCCTACTGCCTGCTCATAGAGCTCAGCTTCTGCCAACCCACAGCTTCCTCTTCTTGTTAAAATAGGGTGGGATAGGGGGATCCTTAACTTTACTCGGGCTTGCTTTCTCTGTGAATGCTAGCTTCCTTAAAGGGGAAGTACACCATGCCATACCATACTTGCCAGAACTCGTAAACATTCCTGCCATTGTCTGAGACCACACTTTTGCTTTGCAGGGGCTCATGTTAATCTTTTTCTTAGTTTTGGGGTTCACCCCCCCAAAACTCAAAACAAAATATATGAAATGGGATTGTTTCATCTAGCCTTGCACTGAAGCTATGTAAGACTGAACTTGCTGCAGGTTGGACCTCCCTGGTCCAGCACTCTAGGAACCTGACTGGTCCTGAACAAGGGAATTTACTGAATCAGAGGTGCTCCCCTTCCACCAGCCCCTATCCTGTTGCTCCTCCCCACCACTGGCTCTGCTTCTGGCCTGGTCAGCCCCCTTCCTCTGACCTGGCTGGGCTGCCAGCCCTGTCCAGGCTTGCCAGACCCAGGCCTCCCTTACTGCCAGCCCTGTCTGACCCTCCTACTTCTGGCCAGGGCCCACCTACAGCTGGGCTGCTGAATGCTGGCTCTGGCCCCACTCCCATGGCCAGATGCTGGCTCCGACCTTACGGCTGGATGTTGGCTCTGGCCCCAGTCAGTTTGCTAGACACTGGCTCCAGCTCTGATCACGCTGCCACCGGCTGGCCTTGGCCAAGCTGCTGGATGCTTAGCCCCTGCCAATGGGTTCCCAGCCCCAGGCCTCTCTGGTCCAGGATCATCCATGGTACTATGGATATTGCTGGATCAGATAGTCTGAGTTTAGGGAGATACCATCTGTACTTGTCATATTGCTTGTAAAGTTTATTTAGAAGTCAGTAAAGATAACAATTACAAAAGGTAGGTTAGACTTGTCTATGTGGAATTATAAATTGTTTCTTGGATACCTGGTGATATAACAGAAGTGTCCTTCAGCATTGGAGGCCTGAGCATGGATGCTGGACAGTTCATTAATCCATTGAACTTTATTCATTCTTTCTTGCTCATACGCCCTTCTAATAAGAATCACATAGAGAATCAGAATTATGGTCAATCTCTTTCAATATCCATCTCTGGTCATATTAGCCAAGGAAGATGTGAGTTTACCATACCATAAAATATCATAGTGACTTCTTATGATGAATTTAAACAATGTAACTAACACTAAATAAGCTGTGTTTCTTTCCCCATTCTTCTCCCCTGGGTGCAAATTATATATGAATCTCCTTGTGTTAGTTGTACAGCAAGGCAGTATTGTCTTGACAGGCCATTTTAGAGTAATATATCCATACAATAAATGAATGAAAGCTTCCTCCTCGATCTACAGGAAAACATCTATATTAACGTAAGAAGAGATCTTTCAAACTTATGGGTACACCTTGCCTTTTAAAAAATCTTTTAGCAGCTGTTACTGTTATGTAAACAGTATGTACGAACAGCCTGTATTTCAGGAGAGAGTTCAAATGACTCTGTCTATTATAGGAGACCGTGTAGCTGAACACTACATTTATTTTCATTCCACCTTCTGAGTTTCAACCCTAACAAAATTCTGTCCCAGAAGAAATGGGAAGCACTCACAAGTTGAAACAAAACAAAACAACACACACACACCCCTCCCCCCATATGTGTGCATCATTTTTTTTAAAATCCATTTGTTAACAAGTTTTTCTTGGGACATAAGAATGGCCAAACTAGGTCAGATCAAAGGTCCATCTAGACCAGTATTCTGTCTTTTGTAGGCGGCCAGTTCCTGCTACCACAGAGGTACTGAACAGAACATGTAATCATCAAGTGATCACCTGTCACCCATTCCCAGTTTCGGACAGAGGGGAGGGACACCATCCCTGCCCACCCTGGCTAATAGCTATTGATGGACCTATCCTCCATGTATTTGCTAGTTCTTTTTGAACTCTGCTACAGTCTTGGCTTTCACGACATCTTCTGGCAAGGAGTTCCACAGATTGACTGTGTGTTTTATGAAGAAGTGCATCATTTTGTTTTTTTAAAACCTGCTAGCTATTAAGTTTATTTGATGCTCACTAGTTTTTGTATAAAGGAGAAGGAGTACACAACTCTTCTTTATTCACTCTCTCTACACTAGTCATGCTTTTATAGATCTCTACTTATCCCCGCTTACTAATATCTTTTTCCAAGCTGAAAAGTCCCGGTCTTATTAATCTCTCCTCATATGGCAGTTTTTCTATATACCCTAATTATTTGTATTGCCCTTTTCTGAACCTTTTCCAATTCCAGTTTATCTTTTTTGAAATGAGATGACCACTTCTGCACACAGTATTCAAGATGTAGACATACCATGTATTTATTACAGGCAATTAATTATTTAATAAATAATAATAATAATAATAATAATAATAATAGTCTATCCCTTTCTGAATGATTTTATACACTGGCCACATCTACACTAGTCTGATCTTTTGGAAGAGCCAGGCTCTTTCAAAAGGTCCTGGAGAGTGTCTACCCATAAAATGTGCTTTTTTGAAAGGAAATCAGAAGAACATGGTGCTTCTTTTGGAGGCACTCTTCCAATCCTGGATCAGGAAGAGTGCCTTGTTCTGAAAGACTCTTTCAAAAGAAAACATGAAGATGATCCATGGGCTCTTCTTTCGAAAGAGAGGTCCTTCATGGCACTGGCCAGCTGGTGTGTGGAGAAGCCCTGGCCAGTGCTAGTGGACCTCTATGCTCCCTGAGTCTGGCTTCATTTAAAGCAGCAGGGACCCAGAAACCTTGTGGCAGGAAGCTGAGAGTGTGCTGGCAGCAAAGACATGAGCCTTCTGCAGTACACGTTCACTGCCATGCCTTGCAGCTGAGAACCAAGCGATGGCCACCAGCCAGCCCCTGCGCGATCCCCAGGGGCCCTCAACAGAGCCCTCAGCGGGGCCACAGAAAAAAGGGTTCTTCCTGGACTGAGCTGGATCTTTGGGACCTTCTCAGGATGAGGAGGTTCTCCGGGAGATGTCAGGGAAGTGGCAGAACGCATTGCCTTTGCCCAGCTGGCTGCTGGCTTGACTGCTCAGGACACCACACCCAGAGCCAGGAGCAAGTGTGCTCTAAACTAAAAGACCTCAGGCAAGGATATGCCCGGGCCCGGGATGCAGCCAGTCAGGGGCAGGACATGCCACCTGTCCCTTTTACTGGGAGCTATAAAGCCTCCTTGGGCCCCAGAAAACCTTACCCCCAGCCACAGACCTCGACACAGTGGCAGATGAGCCGCACCCTGAGGCAGAAGTGGAGGCAGATGCACAGCTGGGACCCCACGGCCGAACCACCAGACCAATCCAGAGCTGCCCTCTGAGTACTACAGTAATGGGGAGCCTGCGATGGACTTGCTGTTGCAGTCACCCAGCCAGGAGACAGCCAGCAGAGTGTCGCTGGATCTCAGCAAAGAACCCACCGGTACGTATTTGGCAGGGTGCATACCCGGGCCATGGGGAGGCGGCGCCTGCCCCACCACAGCCAGCAGCAGGCTAGCCACATGGCCATTGGTCCTAGTCCAGGTACACCCTGGATGGATGCGCATCCCCGCACAGTGAAACAGCCACTGGTGACCCTCAGCACCCACTCTTGCAGACAGCACTGTGAGCCACCATGTGGGAAGGGGTGGGCAGGGCTGGACTGCACCCAGTGCATGCTCCAAACATGCAGGGACCCCCTCAGTGCCTGGGATTCCCCATGGCTGCTGTGCCACAGGACAGGCTGCTGTGGGGCACAGCTCCCAGAGATGGGCTGTGGGAGTGATGTACCATCCAGCTTTCTTCCCTTCCATCAGTACAGCTGTGCTGTCCAAGGGCTGGGTGAGCTCTGTCCCATTCCTGCGGCTGGAAACCCCTCCACAGGTGGCAGAAAGAGCTGGGGTAACCCCCGCTCCCCAGTGCCATGGCGGGTCCATGGCTGGAGGACCCAGAGGTGTGAGGCAGATGTTATTGCCTACACCACCACCATCCACCACCAGATGGAGGTGGCAGCGCGGAGGCTCAGGATGGAGGAACCAGAGTTGGCTTGGATGCGGGGTGCCTGGCCCAAACTGATGGGCAACCTCTGGGACATCACAGCCATCCTGTGGGAGCACATGGTCTGGCTTCCCACCTTTGCTGTACCATTTAGTGTCTTCTAAACTAATTTAATTATTCTTGTGTAGGCTGGCCAGGGGTTTACATTTTTGTGGGTCTGGCCAAGGCCCACTGATATTTATTTATGTAAGGCTTTTAAAAAATTTAAACACATCACCTAAGATTCTGAAAGTGCTTTATAAACATGAATTCATTTATATTCAATGTCCCTGTGACACAGGTAAATATTACTGTCCCAATTTTACAGGTGTGGAAACGCACTCAGAGGGGAAATGATTTGCCCAAAGACATATAGCAGGTCAGCAGCAGTAAAAGATACTGGTTCTCGTGGGATATATCTAGTAATAGTGGAACAAAGTTTAAGTAAAAGAAGAAGAAAAGAAGAAAGGAAAATGTTGGCTAAATTTCAGAAAAAGCCTCCTGACGTAAAAATAATTTCCTAAGGGGAATGATGGAAGCTGCAATGCTTGGGAACTTTTACACAAGGCTGTGAAACACCAAGAATGGATGGTAGGAAATGGGGCATTGGAATGAAGATGGGCCAGTTTACCTAATAAATAATTTTAAATGTATACATTCTTTCTCATAACAAAATATTTTCCCACATATCTTTCTCTATCTCCTACTGCGACTGCATATTTGTTGTTACTCTTTCTTTCTTCCTTTCTTTCTTTCTTAAACTATACTGCAAAAATACAAAAGCCCAGAAAGAAAAGAGAATGCAGAGGTCTCAGAGTGAGGCTAAAAAAAGGACCTTACCTATTTATCTCTCATCCTTATTCTTACCACTGAGTTGCCATCAGTATTTCATTCACAAATCCTCAGCCAGCCTTGCATCAGAACAAGGCAGGTTGAACTGGTTTCAATAATGTAACCCAAACCAAAGCTTTTTGAATGTTTAAAAGCCTTTGCACAGCTTTTCATTAGCATCACCACTTTCCAGCTGTGGTGTGCTTGTTTGTTCCAGATGGATGAAGTGCTGACACACTATCAGAGACAGTTGCCAAGGTACTTATGGCGCAAACACAAGACAGAAGTAAGGGAAATGTAACCGTAAGCCTGATCTTGTCAGGCTGTCATCATAAGAACCCTGCTTGGGCAGCTCTCCCTTTCCTTGTGCAGAAAGGCTTACTGCCTCTACATGATCCTCTTGGAAACTGTGAAAAGAAATACACAGTTTATTGTTTCTCCCACTTTTATTGGTTATTGCTGAGCATTATATTCAGAGACATTGCAAAATGGAATGGATGGAGACTTTTTCTTCATGAGGAATACACATACAAAATACGGCAAATTTGCATCCAATTATTCTTGTTACATTCCTTAGGCTACATCTGCACTAGCATTCCTCTTTTGAAAGAGGCATGCAAATGAAGGAAATTAAAAATGGAAATGAGGCACAGATTTACATATCTGGGACCTCATTTGCATATTCTTCTTTCAAAAGCGCATCTTTCGAAAGTAAACCCAATCTTCAAAAGAACCCTTCTTCCCAGTAAGCGCTTTTGAAAGAATATGCAAATGAGGCACCCAATATGTAAATCTGCATATCATTTACATTTTCAGTTTCCCTCATTTGCATGCCTCTTTCGAAAGAGGAATGAAAGTGTAGACACAGCCCTCATGTATAAACCCCCAGGGTACATGGCACTGAAAAAAACCAAATTTGTTCTGCCTAGTGTGATAAAGACCAAGGCCAGATTAACAAACATATTTAAGTTCCTAACATTGAATACAGTGTGCTTGTAGTGTCGCTCCCAGGATATTAGAGAGATGAGGTGCATGAAGTAAGGGTTGAAACTCTCTAGTCTAGAACTCTATGATCCATCAAGATCTGTGGTTAGTTGGATGTCCATTTATCATGAGAGTGGCCAACCTTCCTGTGGGCTCTTCGGTTGTAGCTACACTTGCATTCCTCTTTTGAAAGAGGTATGCAAATGAGATGAATCAAAAATTCAAATGAGGTACAAATGTGCATACCTGATACCGCATTTGCATATTCCTATTTCGAAATAGCTTCTTTCGAAAGAAGAAAACCAGTGTAGACACTGCTCTTTCAAAAGTAAACCCCATCTTCAAAAGAATCCTTCCCTTTTTTTTATGGGAAGAAGAATTCTTTGGAAAATGGGGTTTACTTTCAAAAGAGCAGTGTCTACACTGGCTTTCGTCTTTCAAAAGAAACTATTTCAAAATAAGAATATGCAAATGAGGTGTCAGATATGTACATTTGTACCTCATTCGCATTTTCATTTTACCTCATTTGCATACCTCTTTTGAAAGAGGAATGCAAGTGTAGACACAGCCATAGAGTTTGTTTACAGTCACCGGTCCTGGCTCTCATTGTCCAGTTATTTAGCACTAATTTATCCCAAAATCATTAGAATCATAGAACACTAGGACTGGAAGGGACCTCGAGAGGCCATCGAGTCCAGCCCCCTGCCCCAATGGCAAGACCAAGTACTATCTAAACGATCCCTGATAGACATCTATCTAACCTGTTCTTAAATATCTCCAGCGATGGAGATTCCACAACCTCCCTTGGCAATTTATTCCACTGTTTGACCGCCCTCACAGTTAGGAACTTTTTCCTAATGTCCAACCTAAACCTCCCTTGCTGCAGTTTAAGCCCGTTGCCTCTTGTTCTATCCTCAGAGGCCAAGAAGAACAAGTTGTCTTCTTCCTCCTTATGACTCCCTTTTAGATACCTAAAAACCACTATCATGTCTCCCCTCAATCTTCTCTTTTCCAAACTAAACAATCCCAATTCTTTCAACCTTTTTTCATAGGTCACATTCTCTAGACCTTTAATCATTCTTGTCGCTCTTTTTCTGGACCCTCTCTAGTTTCTCCACATCTTTTTTGAACTGCGGTGCCCAGAACTGGACACAATACTCCAGCTGAGGCCTAACCAGTGCAGAGCAGAGCGGAAGAATGACTTCTCGTGTCTTGTTCACAACACACCTGTTAATGCATCTCAGAATCATGTTTGCTTTTTTTGCAACAGCATCACACTGTTGACTCATATTTAGTTTGTGGTCCACTATAATCCCTAGATCCCTTTCTGCTGTAGTCGTTCCTAGACAGTCTCTCCCCATTCTGTATGTGTGAAACTGATTGCTCCTTCCCAAGTGGAGCACTTTGCATTTGTCCTTATTAAACTTCATCCTGTTTACCTCAGACCATTTCTCCACTTTATCCAGATCATTTTGAATTATGACCCTATCCTCCAAAGCAGTGGCAACCCCTCCCAACTTGGTATCATCTGCAAACTTAATAAGCGTACTTTCTATGCCAATATCTAAATCGTTGATGAAGACATTGAACAGAACCAGTCCTAACACAGACCCCTGTGGAACCCCACTTGTTATACTTTTCCAGCAGGATTGAGAACCGTTAAGAACTAGGTATGGTTATCCAGCCAGTTATGCACCTACCTTATAGTAGCCTCATCTAAATTGTATTTGCCTAGTTTTTTGATAAGAATATCATGAGAGACCGTATCAAATGCTTTACTAAAGTCTAGGTATACCACATCTGCTGCTTCTCCCCTATCCACAAGGCTCTTTATCCTATCAAAGAAAGCTATCAGATTAGTTTGACAAGATTTATTCTTTACAAAACCATGCTGGCTGTTTCTTATCATCTTACCACCTTCCAAGTGCTTGCAGATGATTTCTTTAATTACCTGCTCCACTATCTTTCCTGGCACTGAAGTTAAGATGACTGGCCTGTAGTTTCCTGGGTTATTCTTATTCCCCTTTTTATAGATGGGCACTTAATTTGCCCTTTTCCAGTCTTCTGGAATCTCTCCTGTCTCCCATGATTTTCCAAAGATGACAGATAAAGGCTCAGATACCTCCTCTATCAGCTCCTTGAGTATCCTAGGGTGCATTTCATCAGGCCCTGGTGACTTGCAGACATCTAATTTTCCTAAGTGACTTTTAGCTTGCTCTTTTTTCATTTCAACTTCTAACCCTACCCCTTTCCCACTAGCATTCACCATGTTGGGCATTCCTTCATCAGACTTCTCAGTGAAGACCAAAACAAAGAAGTCATTAAGCATCTCTGCCATTTCCAAATTCCCTGTTACTGTTTCTCCCTCCTCACTGAGTCTTCTAAGAGCCCAGTAAGCAGTGGCAGTGTTGGTGATGTTGCTAGGTCAGGGGTCTTTGTGCACATTTCCGTCCATGTTCTTTGTTTCCTTATTTAAAACTCTGTTCAAAACACAGGGCTCCCTAGTTCTAATGACTAACTTGAGGCTGAATGAGATAGCTCCTCATGTGGAAAGGAAGAAAACTCAGCATGGTTAACACGTGTCTTAGCTCTGAAACAGACATTATTTTATCTTAATTAAAAAGATAATTTTATCGGTTCATTAAATTGTGTTTTATTTTTCAAGTCATGTCAGTTAATAAGGACAAAGCTTAAACTAGATCCAATTAGCGTACAGGGGATAGATTTGCTTCAACTGTACGTCTTGCATATACCCTTCTTAATGAAACAAGAGTCATAGTTACTGGTAGTGGTGGTGTTGGGGAATTAAATTCACAATTATGCTTGCTGGCCATAAAAACAGCTAGATTTTTTTAAACAAATCCACATTTTATTTCTACCCAATAATGTTTGAGGAAGCCAAATTCCACGTAAATAACGGCCATTAACTGAGCAATGTGATGCTTACGCAGAGTTGGAAGAAAGTCTCTGCCATATTTTAAAGATTTATGCAACAACTGTAAGATCACCTGAATGCTGCTTTGGATCATGAGAAAACATTGTGCTGTTTCTACTTGAGAATGGTAAAAAAATCAATAAGACTTGAAATGAAGCATAAGTTAAAATATAACTCTAGAAAGCTTTGTCAGTATCCAGGACAATCTAACCAACAGAGCTGCATAAGACTGGAATGATCAATTTGTAAAATTAGATTACAAATTATTTGATTTTATACTGCTCCTGGGTAAAACCTGCCTTGTAGCAGATACTGTACAAAATCTCACCTAGATTTCTATAATTATCTTCTTGAAATACCAATTAAAATATAACATATCAAATATATGTTCATGAGAAATAATTGTATTTTTCAACATTTTCTTTGCAAACTTTTTTCAAAGTAATCTTTTGATTTTCTAGCTAGTTCTAATATCCGTCATGACTTGATATATATTTAACTGGATATTAGGTTTTCCACTTCAGTCTCTGAAAAACCTAAAGTTTTCCCTTTGAAAATACCAGAATAGCTAGCTGTGTAAAATAAATACAAGGATATTTTAATTAAGAAGGAAAACAATGGAATTTCTTCTTTACCAATCTGAATCACAGTGCACAAGAGGCACATTCCTGAAGCCTGTCAGCCTTCCAAGTGAAACTAGAAAGTGAATCTAGAGGTAGCAATAAAAATAAATAACTCTCATTACCTCCCTCCACTACACACGCAAGAAGGTGGAGGGGTAAAGCTGATCAGATAAAATGATTAGACTTGACCTTCAAATTAACCAGCTTAAGGAAGTAATAGGGGACATGTTTCTAGGTAATTGCTAATGCTGTAGGTTATTACAGACAGGCAAAATTGCTGATTTTATATAACACTTCTTGTTTAATGAGTGGCTAAGATTTAAGTGTCTGACAGTTTAACATCTCTCTCATTTCCTTCAGAGACTGCAAAGGAAGAGAAATAATGTTTCAGTTTACAATGCGAAAAGCTGACACAGAGCTGTCAGACATTTCAGTTCAGCTAATCTTCCACAGACTGTGCAAAGTTGTGTGAGTTCTGACTTCCCCATGAGTTTCTTGATCTCTTGTTTGCCAGATAAACAAGTGGCATTAGCACCACAGCCTCTTCCCGTGTAAGTAAAATGGCAGCTCAGATCCTTGTGCTTGGATACACATAAGTTCAGATTCATACTACAGTAAAGGTGCTGAAATTCCTTCAGTGGGTTCACAACATAGAATCCTTGTACTTGAATACAATCCCTTACGTTGTAACTGACAAATTAAAGATACCTTCACGACAATCCAATTTTGTGTAATCACCATGGTTACTGAGTGATGAAGTAGCCTAAGTCATTTGTCCTAACTGCAGTGGACAGACCACTGTTGAATTGACCGGCGCTAATACAGCATAATGTGTCTGAATGCAAGTATTTGGAAAGAACAGCTTTTTTGATTATTTAATCACTACATCAAGGCAGAAACAAATATAGTATTACATTAGCATTAGTAACAGAGTTTGTACAGCAACAACCCTTTTCATTGCCCACACTATTTCCCAGGCTTTACTTTTTGCAGCCTGTTAGTCCTTGTGTGGTGCCCTTGTCTACTCTCACTCTGGCAAAGGCTGCTATTTTATCATTAAAGAATCTGTGCAAGCCACAAACTGAGTGAGTCAACGGCTAGTAAAGGACTGATTTCATACATCACATACCTTATTAGTCATGCTTTTTATTGCCTTGTGCTATAAAGAGCAGTGCCAATTCATTCTTTAGACCAATGAGTGGTGGGAGAGAACGTTACACAGAAGCATATGATTGTTAAATATGTACCACTATTACAGGTGATAAGACAATGGACAATGAAGAGAAATACAGTAGATATAACGAGTTGGCATAAGACTATGTTTTCATCCATCAGTGGGAACACAAAATATATACATTTTTCTTTCCCCACTTCTATTTAATAGTTTTCAGGGAATTAAAGATGAAGCCAAACATCCCAAATTCAATTACAGCAGGAAAAGGAACTTCATTAAATCCTGCCCATCACTCTTGCTAGCTAGCTTACAAGCCCTTTACAGGAGCAGAACATGGCATAATTGCTGTCAGCTGATAGCCAGTATCCGCTTGAATCTGTGTTTTCAGAGGGTACAAATCAGATTAGCTAGTTACTGTTTGTTTTATTTTACAGCTCACGACAGAATCACTTCAACAGGAATTCATCATGTCATTTCAAACATAATTTATCACTGAATGTGGAAAGGCCGCTCATGGTTATTTGTTTGTGTGGTAAAATTAGCATGTTTTTGTATTGGCGCTATGTGAGATTTTTATCCCACCCCTTCCAGAACATTTGACCATAATGGCTACTTCTCCTGACCAAAAAAGCTCTTTAGTTTATATGCTCCTCTGCTCTTTGATGCGAAGTGCACATTGTTTGATCAGTTGGTTTCATTAGGTTGCTAGTTTTGTTTGTGGGTTTTATACTAAGTCGATTTCTTCAGCAATAAGGCTTCAGTTTGATATGGAAATGTTATTGTGATCCTACCACAGGGTGAAATTCATTTTGATTGCTTCATCTCTATGTACCATTCCTTCCTACAACTATTTTGTTTCCTTCTTTTGTTTTCACTTAGACTGTCTATCGCCTTTTACATATGTCCTTTCATTTGTGTAAGTGTGTTAGTTACTGACCAGATTTTCTAACTTTAGCTCACCTTAGCCACGTCTACACTAGCTGGCTATTTCAAAATAGCCGGGCCAACTTCGAAATAGCGCCTGGCGCGTCTACATGTGCCGAGCGCTATTTCGAAGTTGAAACCGACGTAAGGCGGCGAGACGTCGAAATCGCTATCCCCATTAGAAGATGGGAATAACGCCCTACTTCAACGTCCAACATCCACTTGGGAAGAAACAATCAGTTTCACACATACAGAATGGGGAGAGACTGTCTAGGAATGACTACAGCAGAAAGGGATCTAGGGATTATAGTGGACCACAAGCTAAATACGAGTCAACAGTGTGATGCTGTTGCAAAAAAAGCAAACATGATTCTGGGATGCATTAACAGGTGTGTTGTGAACAAGACACGAGAAGTCATTCTTCCGCTCTGCTCTGCGCTGGTTAGGCCTCAGCTGGAGTATTGTGTCCAGTTCTGGGCACTGCAGTTCAAAAAAGATGTGGAGAAACTAGAGAGGGTCCAGAAAAGAGCGACAAGAATGATTAAAGGTCTAGAGGATGTGACCTATGAAAAAAGGTTGAAAGAATTGGGATTGTTTAGTTTGGAAAAGAGAAGATTGAGGGGAGACATGATAGTGGTTTTCAGGTATCTAAAAGGGAGTCATAAGGAGGAAGGAGACAACTTGTTCTTCTTGGCCTCTGAGGATAGAACAAGAGGCAACAGGCTTAAACTGCAGCAAGGGAGGTTTAGGTTGGACATTAGGAAAAAGTTCCTAACTGTGAGGGCAGTCAAACAGTGGAATAAATTGCCAAGGGAGGTTGTGGAATCTCCATCGCTGGAGATATTTAAGAACAGGTTAGATAGATGTCTATCAGGGATCGTTTAGATAGTACTTGGTCCTGCCATTGGGACAGGGGGCTGGACTCGATGGCCTCTTGAGGTCCCTTCCAGTCCTAGTGTTCTATGATTCTATGATTCTATGTATAGATGATCTGCATCCCGCTACATCGAAATAGCAGGGTCCTCTATGGTGGCCATCAGCTGAGGGGTTGAGAGACGCTCTGTCCAGCCCCTGAGCTCTATGGTTGCTATGTGCAGCAGCCCCTTAAAGCTCCGCGCCCCCTTATTTCCTGTGGCAGGAAGCTGAGAGCATGCAGGCAGCAGCACAGACACGTGCACAGCCTGCATGCCCTCTAGATGTCCCGATCCACCACCCATGGCAGATAAATGGAATTTACCAATGTCCCAATCAAACCAATAGGCACTTAAGCCTAAGAATTTATTCAGAGCCAGAAAGCGATTTTTTTTCACAAATTTTCTTATGCAAACAGAAAAGACAATGTAAAAACTAAACCTACTGAATTGACAAGATACAATACTTTTCCATAACGTGCTGCAAGGACCACATGACCCTTGGGGAAAAGAGAAGAATCATGTACGTTCTAAACTACAAGATCAAGATGGAAAAGCAAAGTTTAGGGATGTGCTGATGCTGTTAAAGCTCACTCACAAGGCTGGTAGGGCTCACATTCAATGTTTCCTCTAATTTTTTCCATTCATGGGCAGAATAATTTTTGTTATGTGCACCAAGGCATGAGCAGATATGCACAACCAGTAGAAAAAGATGCTGCTGGCTGTGGGTGCTCTGGGCACTCTGCTAATCATCTTGGTGGCATTTGAATCTCTTGTGGGTGTCTGACTAGGTGCTCAGTTTACACAGAACAGTATTCACATTGTTTCAGGCCTGTTCTACACCAGGGAACAAAGTCAATCCCAGATATGCAATTCTAGCTACACCATTAATTTAGCTAGAATGAACGCATCAGGATTGACTTTGTTCCCTGGTGTAATTTGGGGCTCTTCGGCTTGCTCTGACATCCCTTACTCCATACGACAGTGTGGAGTACCAGGGTTGACAGCTAAGCCCAGAGAAATCGACTTTGCCATGTCTTCATTCCCATTGCAAAATCGATCTCCAGAAGATTGATTGCAGCTTTTCAACCCCCTCATAAATATAGACAGACCCTTAGTCTTACAAATTTCAAGACCGTCTCTGCAGAATACAGAAGGCAGACAAAGCAGATTAGTGGGATTTAGGGCAGTTGGCAGTGGTGTTGTTAGGTCAACCAGCTCAGCAGACCAGAAGAAAGACTCTGTGTAACACAAATGATTGCGTTTCTCGCCAATAGAAGTTAGTCCAAAAATGATATTACCTTAACTTATCTTGTCTCTTTAAGCTGAGCAGTTGTCATTCTACCAGTGATGAAGTTATTGATTTGGAAGTCCTGGCTGATAGTGAAGAATGTTTCTGTTTTAAAACAAAAATGGTTTATCTATTGTTCACATCTGCCGGCAGTCACTACACTCCTTTAAAGTGACCAACTTGGAACCAAAACATGGGGTGGACAGATTTTATTGTAGGTTCAAGATCTTGCTCCACTGAAGTCAATGTGAACTTTCCCATTGCCTTCAATAGGAAGAGTTCCAGGCTCTTTGAAAGTTAGACAAATGAAATGCTACCTTTTCTCTATTTAGAATTTTGTTCTAATGTAGCAACGAGCTTTTTCAGCTTACTAGGAGTGTACCAGTAGCCATGGGAGAAAAGCTACTTCTGCAAACAGTCGTCTTGTAAGGCACACTGACACTATGCCAATTTAAAGCTCCAGGGGGCATCATGCACCAGTCACATCCAGTAACTTTCCTGACAGGTGAAAACTGATGTTTTAAGCTCTAAAAACCATCACAGCTCTGAGGTTTTTCCCTCTCCACTTCTTGAGACATGTTGGTTTTCAACTTGTCAATAAAAAATGCCAATAATAACATACCAGTAGTAAGCCAAAAAGCCAGGTTTGGAATGGAAGGCAGATTTTCAGAGATAAAAGTGAATACTTGTTGAGAAAAGAGGTTATTTATTTCCTGAAAAATAAAACAAGACAGCAGTTTGTAGCACAAGGAAGAGATAGGAGTTTCTTATAGTTAAAAGCAGCTTTGCTATAATCACTGCAACTGACTACCTTGTCAGAGTCCATTGGTTAATCTCTAAATCATCCATGGCATGGTTTGGGCTTTTCAGTTTTCATTCTTTCATTTTAACCTCTTCTGGCTGCCCTTCAAAGTAGCATTGGAGGCTATGAGTTGCCAGCACAGTACCTATGAACACAGCTGAGATTCCATCAGCAAGGACTGGCTGTACTGATTCTATCAACAAGACTGTCCTTGAGCATAAACACCACTGCATATGCTTTAGGGACTCTGTTGTCTTAAGTGAGCAAAGAATTCATATGCTGGTCCGGTCCCCTGAGAGACGAGTCACACTGCACTCAGCTGTAAGAGCATGTCCCTCTTATGCACTAACAGCTGAAATGTGATTAGGAAGACACTCGTGACCCAACTTTCCCCTTTCAGCATGTTGAAATCTTTGCTGCCTCAGGGTAATTCATGTTATCGCTAATAGAGACCAAGGAATACATATTGCAGGCAATTCAGAAAGTAATGGGTGGTTCAGTAAGGCTATGCCTGCAATTGCTATTTCGGGATGCAAATATATTCTGAAATAACAACGCAGTAGCTTTTTCCTCCACTTGAAATAGTGCTGGCATTTTGAGCACAGTATTCCAGTTCTGGTACCCCTCGTCATAGGAGGGGTAACGGAACTTTGAAATAGCTGCTTACTGCAAACTCTGGTGCCATTTGGGTGGCACCAAGGTCGAAATAAGGAGTTTGGAAATGAGTTCATAGCACAAATGGCGTAAATCATTTTGAAAACAGCTCACCATGTAGACATAGCCTAAGTGACGTTCTTCCATTGAAATTAGTGCAGCACTGCTGTCTCAGCACAGTGCTAGGGCAGTGGTTCCCAAATTTTTCTGCATCATGCCCCATTTCTGATTTTTGAAAAATCCTCACAACACCCCACCTCTTCTTTACCATCATCCAACCCCCCTTTAGCAAAAAGAGTGTTGGGGTCAGGTGGAGTGTTGAGTGCTGAGCAAACCACGGGCTTGTGGATGTGAGCTGCAGGAGTTCAGCCTGGGGTGTATGAGGGTCTCAGGGCAAGGGAGTTGGGAGTGTGATAGGCGCCGGACACAGATTTGCAGTGTGTGGCTTGTGCAGTAGTGTTTTGTCAGAAGACAGGGGGATGTGAGAGGCTCAGGACAGGGTGTTCTGGTGTATGATAGGCTCAGGACTGAGGTGTGTGTGGGGCTGCAGGGATGTTATGATGCTGTGGCCAGACGGGGGCTTGGCCTCAACTGGGGGCTTGTTGCCCATGCTTCATTTTTCAATAGAATATGTCCAACGCAAACAGTTCAGCATTATCTTTATTTGGGAGCCGGGGGCGGGAAGCTGTTTTGGGTCAGGGGTCACTGACTCACAGAAAAACAAGTCAGGGAGCACACAAATGAAATGCAAAAAAAAACAAACCCTCTGAGCTTCCCCAAGCCCCACTGATGTGGCCCCAACTGAGACAATACCCCCCCGGCACTCGAGCCGCATGGGGGTAGGGTAGGTGAGACTGAGGTTCAAGGCCTCAGGCCAGATTAATTCTTCTGGGGTTCCAGGGTCAGTGGAATTTGTGGGCTCCTCTACACTCTGAGGTGGGGCCAAAATGAGGGACCCAGTGTGCGGGACAGGGCTGCCAGTGAGTGGGATAGTGATGGAGAGAAGAATCTGGGTGGAAAATAGGGTATAGGAGCAAACTGGGGGTAGGAGTCTGGCCATGAGATAAGAGGCTGGAGTGGGATGCTGGTGGGGCCCTGGGCAGGGTACTTGTGGGGGTCTGCGTGAGGGGAAGGGACAGCTTGGCTGGTACCTGGGGGTCCCACGGCTGCACACCAGGTCCAGGGTCTCAGGAAGCGCATGTGCTCTTTCCTTCCCCAAACAGCTGGTGTGCTTCCTGAAAAGCTGTGTTTGTTGCCTGCCAGTGACTTCTTTTTGCTTGCTGCCTTCTTGTGCAGGGGTTGGGGGTAATGCGAGTCCTGGGTCTGTGCCAGCTCCAACTGTTCAGAAAGCACATGGTTGCCACAGGGAGCGAGGAGCAGTTGGCACAGACCCTGGGCTCCTCCCAACCCCTCTCCCCATGCAGGAAGGCAGCAAGAAGTTGACGGTGGCAATAGACCTGGGTGTTCTGGGAGGGGAAGCAGCACACACACTTGCTGGGACACTGGTTCTGCTGGATTCCACCCCACCTCCACGTTGGAGAAAGCCAGCACTACCTCCATTTTTGCAGGAGGTAATGCTGGTGAAGGCTCTTTCTTGGGGTGGGGAGGATTGATGGGGGGGTGGGTCACCTTGTACCCCCCCCCAGGAATTTCCTCATGCCCCTGCAGGGTGGGGAATGCCCCCCAGTTTGGGAATCTGTGGGTTAGGGGAACTGTTTGGATGCAGGCTCAGCAGTCAGTTTGGATGGAAATTAGGCTTTTTACCACTTATGGTCACTAAAGAGCTCTCAGTCATTGTTAAGTCATTTTGGCCATGTCTACACTAGCCCAAATCTTTGAAATGGCCATGCAAATGGCCATTTCGAAGATTACTAATGAAGCACTGAAATGCATATTCAGCGTCTCATTAGCATGCCACCAGCTGTGGCTCTTCAGAATTGCTGCTTTTCGGTGCTGCACGGCTCATCCAGACAGGGGTCCTTTTCAAAAGGGGATTTTGGCAGACAGGAATAAGTGGATTTCAAAGTTGGTGGGGTCCTTTCAAAAAGGATCCTCGTCTGGATGAGCTGCGCAGCAGCGAAAAATGGCAATTTTGAAGAGCTGTGGCCGGTGGCATGCTAATGAGGCGCGGCATATGCATTTCAGCACCTCATTAGTAATCTTCTATATGGCTATTTGCATGGCCATTTCGAAGATTTGGGCTAGTGTAGACATGACCTTTGACTAATGGACACATTCATAAATATTGAAGTCCATGGATAAGATGAGAACAGAAGCAGAGAACTCAATCAAGTGTATTTGCTGCAAATAATGTAATCAGCTCAATGAAAATTCCAGCCTAATTCCTTAAGTCACACGGACATTTAGGGTAGCTGGGTGCTGAAGTCCCCTTGAAATTCCTTAGGAGTTGAGGCTATCTTGAAAACTCCCAATCTCAGGGTACAGCAGTGTGTTACACTTCTTTGGGTTAAAATTCTGAGCACTGTCTGTTCTCATTGACTCAATTGGAGTTCATGGTCAGTACCATGCATGACTGGGACAATACAAAATTATTTACAATATAATATAGTCCCACCATGACATCATGGCTGTATTTTTGCCTGGCCTCAATCTAAAAATTTACCATTCAACTTCTGTGAACAGCTGACTGTCCCTCTCTCTCTTCAGTGAAGTTTGTCGGATGTGCTCACCACCTTAGAGGTGATGTTAATGTGCAAACAAAGATCAGAAGATCCTAAATTCTATTGAAACACATTCTACCCCCAATTTAATAGTATCTCAGTGCTTTACTTATGGTGACATTGTATGGTATGTATAAACAACAAGGTTATTCTGGAATAGCTTAATCCGGAGTTGTTATTCCAAAATAAAATATTCCAGAATAATGTAGCTAAACTACAGGGAAGCCCTGATGTAAGCAAGACACTGCTTCCAATGGCTCTAATCTGAAATTCCCTGTCTATTTAGCAGAATTATATCAGAATAAACTATTTCAGAATAGCTTATTTCAAAATAGGCCCTATTTCCTGTCTACACAGCCCCTGTTCTGAAATGTCTCTTCTGGAATAGGTGCTATTCCTCAGACAATGAGATTTACCAAATTCAAAATAAACTGCCTGCTATTTTGAAGTTATTTTGAAACTGCAGTTGCATCGTGTAGACACTTACAGAGATATTTTGAAATAATAGCCTTTATTTCAAACTAATTTTGCTGTTTGGACATATCCTCAGAGATTAGGGTGAAATATAGGCCTCACTGAAGTCAGAAGAGGTTTGAGTTTGACTGAATTCTGTGAGCCCAGAATTTCTGCTCAGATTTTTGAGAACTCATAGTTAGTTCTGCAGGTACTTTGATTTGGTGATTTGAATACTACCAACACTTGTGTGAAGCTGCAGAAAGGCCTGCTTAGATTAGTTAATGATGTATGCTTTGCAGTTAATGAGCCATCCCCCAATTTTCGTCTGCCTTTAGTAGAGGGAAGAGAAGTACTTTGGGCAGTTCATTTGTCATGTTGGGATGAATATATTGTTCTGTGCCTGCTACTGTAAAACCATAATACCAGATGTTAATGTATAAATATTCAATTTTAAAAATCAATTCCTATGTTCCTTTACAGATCCACAATATTAATAAAAGTCAGTCATGCTGGTTTAATAGTCTTTCATAAAAATATTCCTTCCCTATAAGTTGCTGATTTGTACTGTCTGTTAAAACAAATGTGAAATAATTTTGTGACATAATCCACGAGGTTTAACTCTCCTATTTGTGGTAACTTTAAAAACTAGCAATACGTCTATAACTGATTCCACATTGTGTTTGAATTGCAGTTTCTTCCTTAGTACCCATGGCATTCACTGAAAATACAAAATTACCCCTCACATGACTCAGTCTTAGTCACTGAAGTATGTGGGCATCTTTACTTCGGGCATAGATGGAGAATAGTTTTTAAAGGTGGGGGGGGTCACTCCAAGAATTTGGTAAGTGATCAAGTGCCTCAGAGAGAAGAAGTTGCAAGTCTGGGATGGAGGCTGGGTGCAGAAGATAGCTCTGAGTAGGGGACTGGGTTGCAGGAAGGGCTATGAGGTGTCAGAGGGAGTTTGCATGATATAGGGGGTTGTGACCTGGGGCAGGAGGTTGGGATGCAGTAGGGTGTGCAGAGACCTGTGGCAGGGAATTGGGGTGGGAGGAGATGTGATGCCATGTACAGGCACTGGCCAGAAGGCGCTTACCTTAGGCTGAACCCAACCAGCAGCCCACTGGAACCCTCAGGAAGGCTTCCCGCCGGCTCTGTCCTGCAACCCACTCAAAGTTGCACACTGTGGGGGGCAGGTGTGTCTCTTCACCTTGCATGTTGCTTTGGTGGGGGCCCTCCATTCGCTGCCGGCATCACAAGCACAGCCCAGGGAGCTCTCATTGGCTGGATACCAGCCAGTGGGAGCAGCAAGATTGTGCTCGGTGTGGAGTCAGCATGAGACCCTCCCCAGGGGTACATGGCATGCAAGGATGCACATGGTTTGTTTGTTTGAAAGGCCGTGTGCTCAGGCAGGCAGGCAGGCAGGCAGGCAGTTGGAAGCTGATTAGGTTTGAATTGAAACACCGTGTGCTGATTGGCTGAGCTGTAGGCAGAGGGAGGAGCTATCAGGGAGGCCGAGCACTTAAACCCTGCTAGTAAGCGACCAGGGAGCTTTGCGACCGGGTGCTGGCAAACAGGGTGCGTGCTAACAGGAGGGAGTTTGGAGAGGGGAGTTGAGAGGGGGAGCTTGGAGGGAGCCAGTGACTTCTGTTGCCCTTAAACTAAATCCTTTATAACAACCTCTATCTGAAACATTTAATTAACCCTCATATATAACTAGAGTAGGAAATGGAGACAGAAGCCCAGCAGCAGAGTGGGGGCTATCCTGTTTATTGTGTCGAGTGCAGTATGTATGACTACCTACCCTGTGGGCGGGTGGCGTATGTGTGCGCTCGATGCAAGGAGCTCCTGGCCCTCAGAGACCGAGTGCGTGCTTTGGAGGCCAGGGTGGCTGAACTGGAGGAGCTAAGGAAGGCAGAGGTGTTTGTGGATGAGACTTTCCGGGACATAGTAGGGCTGTCCCACCTCCAATCTGACAGTCCTGAGGCTGTTACGGAGGATGAAAGGCTCAGGGAAGGAGAGCAGTCAAGGGGAGCAGAGGGAAACCATCCCGTAGTTGGGACCCTCCTTCCAGAGGGTGATGTTGTATCCTCTCGTGCCGAGGATACTTCTCCGGGGGAGGGAGCGCCAGCTGTTAGGAAGAAGCAGGTTTTAGTAGTGGGGGATTCGATCATTAGAAATATAGATAGTTGGGTTTGTGATGACCGGGAGAACCGTATGGTGACTTGCCTGCCTGGTGCGAAGGTTGCGGATCTCTCGAGGCATCTAGACAGACTTATGGGCAGTGCTGGGGAGGAGCCGGTCGTCGTGGTACATGTTGGTACCAATGACATAGGGAAGGGTAGAAGAGATGTTCTGGAGGCCAAATTTAGGTTACTAGGAAAGAGACTGAAATCCAGAACATCTTTGGTGGCATTCTCTGAAATGCTTCCAGTTCCACGCGCAGGGCCAGATAGACAGGCAGAACTTCAGAGTCTCAATGCGTGGATGAGACGATGGTGTAGGGAAGAGGGGTTTAGATTTATTAGGAACTGGGGACACTTTTGGGGTAGGGGGAGCCTATACAGGAAGGATGGGCTCCACCTAAATCAAGGTGGATCCAGACTGCTGGCATTAAACATTAAAAAGGACATAGAGCAGTTTTTAAACTAAGAGGTGGGGGAAAGCCGATTGGTGCGGGGGAGCACCTGGATCGGACGGAGACTTCTCTTACACGAGGCTCCATAGACAGGGATTCCCTAGAAGTTAGTCAGATAGGGAACGTGGGAAATAATATATGGGCAAGATCAGATGTGAAACAATCGTGCATAAAAAAATCCACCACGTCTGTGAAAGGCGGACATATAAATAGTGGTAGTTTTCTAACATGCTTTTACACTAATGCTAGGAGTCTGTCTAATAAGATGGGTGAACTGGAGTACCTCATATCAAAGGAGGAAGTTGACATAATAGGCATCTCAGAAACATGGTGGAATGAGGACAATCAGTGGGACACTATCATACCGGGATATAAATTATATCGGAAAGACAGAACAGGTCGTGCGGGTGGCGGAGTGGTACTATATGTGAAGGATAATATAGAATCAAATGAAGTAAAAATCCTAAAGGAATCAAAATGTTCCATAGAATCATTATGGATAACAATTCATTCCTCTAATATGAATATGGCATTAGGAATATATTACCGACCACCTAACCAGGACAGTGATAGTGATGCTGAAATGTTAAGGGAGATTAGAGAGGCTATCAAAATAAAAAACACAGTAATAATAGGAGATTTCAATTATCCCCATATTGATTGGGTGCATGTCACCTCAGGACGGGATTCAGAGATTAAATTTCTTGATGCCTTAAATGACTGCTTCTTGGAGCAGCTAGTACAGGAACCCACAAGGGGAGAGTCGATTCTCGATCTAGTCTTGACTGGAACGCAGGATCTGGTCCAAGAGGTAACTGTTACTGGACCGCTTGGAAATAGTGACCACAATATAATAACTTTTAATATTCCTGTGTTGGGAAGAACACCGCAGCGGTCAAACACTCTGGCATTTAATTTCAAAAAGGGGAATTACACTAAAATGAGGAAGCTAGTTAAACAGAAACTAAAAGGTAGAGTAATTAAACTAAAATCCCTGGAAGCTGCATGGAAACTGTTTAAAGACACCATACTAGAGGCCCAACTTAAATGTATACCCCAAATAAAAAAACACAGTAAGAGACCTAACAAAGAACCACCATGGCTAAACAGCCATGTTAAAAAGGCAGTGAGAGAGAAAAGGGCAGCTTTTAAAAAGTGGAAGTCAAATCCTAGTGAGGAAAATAGAAAGGAACATAAACACTCCCAAATTAACTGTCATAATGTAGTAAGAAAAGCCAAAAAAGAGTTTGAGGAACAGCTAGCCAAAAATTCAAAAAACAATAGTAAAATGTTTTTTAAATACATTAGAAGCAGGAAGCCTGCTAAAAAAGCAGTGGGGCCCTTGGATGATAAAGATATAAAAGGAGCGATCAAGGAAGACAGTGCCATTGCGGAGCGATTAAATGATTTCTTTGCTTCAGTCTTCACGGCTGAAGATGTTACAGAGGTTCCTAAATCTGAGCCAGCCTTTTTAGGCGACAAATCTGAGGAACTCACTCAGATTGAAGTGACATTAGAGGAGGTTTTGGAATTAATTGATACGCTGAATAGTAACAAGTCTCCAGGACCAGATGGCATTCACCCAAGGGTTCTGAAAGAACTCAAATGTGAAATTGCGGAGTTATTAACAGTGGTTTGTAACCTATCCTTTAAATCCACTTTGGTACCAAATGACTGGAAGACGGCCAATATAACACCAATATTTAAAAAAGGCTCTAGAGGAGATCCTGGCAATTATAGACCGATAAGTTTAACATCAGTACCAGGTAAATTAGTAGAAACACTAGTAAAGAGTAAAATTGCAAGGCACATAGAAGAGCACGAATTGTTGGGCAAAAGTCAGCATGGTTTCTGCAGAGGGAAGTCGTGTCTGTCTAATCTATTAGAATTCTTTGAAGGGGTTAATAAACTTGCGGACAAGGGGCACCCAGTGGCCATAATATACCTAGATTTCCAGAAAGCCTTTGACACGGTCCCACACCAAAGGCTTTTATGTAAATTAGGTGGTCATGGGATAGGAGGAAAGGTCCTTTCATGGATCGGGAATTGGTTAAAAGACAGAAAACAAAGGGTTGGAATAAATGGTAAATTTTCACAATGGAGGGGGGTAACTAGTGGTGTTCCCCAGGGCTCAGTCCTGGGACCGATCCTGTTCAACTTGTTCATCAATGATCTAGAAAATGAGGTAAGCAGTGAGGTGGCAAAGTTTGCAGATGACACCAAGTTGTTCAGGACAGTCAAAAGGAAAAGGGATTGTGAAGAACTACAAAAAGATCTCAGCAAACTGAGTGATTGGGCAGCAAAATGGCAAATGAAATTTAATGTGGGTAAGTGTAAGGTAATGCATGTTGGAAAAAATAACCCAAATTACACGTACTACGTGATGGGGTCAAATTTAGCTACGACAGATCAGGAAAGGGATCTTGGAGTTATAGTGGATAGTTCTCTGAAGACATCCACGCAGTGTGCAGCGGCAGTTAGTAAGGCAAATAGGATGTTAGGAATTATTAAAAAAGGGATCGACAATAAGACAAAAGATATCATACTTCCCCTATATAAAACTATGGTACGCCCACATCTCGAGTACTGCGTGCAGATGTGGTCTCCTCACCTCAAAAAAGATATATTGGCATTAGAAAAGGTTCAGAAAAGGGCGACTAAGATGATTAGGGGCTTGGAAAGGGTCCCATATGGGGAGAGGCTAGAGAGACTGGGACTTTTCAGTTTGGAAAAGAGGCGATTGAGGGGCGATATGATAGAGGTATATAAAATCATGAATGGTGTGGAGAAAGTGAATATAGAAAAATTATTTACCTTTTCCCATAATACAAGAACTAGGGGACACCAAATGAAATTGATGGGTAGTAGGTTCAAAACTAATAAAAGGAAATTTTTCTTCACACAGCGCACAGTCAACCTGTGGAACTCCTTGCCCGAGGAGGCTGTGAAGGCCAGAACTCTATTAGGGTTTAAAAAAGAGCTTGATAAATTTTTGCAGGTCAGGTCCATAAATGGCTATTAGCCAGGGATAAAGTATGGTGCCCTAGCCTTCAGAACAAGGGCAGGAGATGGATGGCAGGAGATAAATCACTTGTCTTCTGTTCTCCTTCTCTGGGGCACCTGGCATTGACCACCGTCGGCAGATGGGATGCTGGGCTTGATGGACCTTTGGTCTGACCCAGTATGGCCATTCTTATGTTCTTATGTTCTTATGGTCCCTGCAGCTGGCCACACTGAGTGGTGACCAAGGGCGTGGCGGGCAGGGAGCCTGCCCAATACTCCTGCTGGGCCATGGGGTAATGGCAGACCATATTTTGCCTGCCCCTGACTTAGGGGGATTATCCCTTTGACAAAGTGCTCATAACTGTCACCTATGTTTTACTCACAGGTATCAAGAGAAAATACAGGTTCTATCCCCCACCCACAAATCCTATTGCTACAGGTTTCCTATAGCAGTGGCTCTCAACCTCTGCAAACTACTGCACCACTTTCAGTGGTCTGATTTGTCCTACATACCCCAAAGTTTCACCTCTCTTAAAAACTACTTGCTTAAAAAATCAGAAATAAAAATACAAAAAAGTATCACAGCACACTGTTACTGAAAAGTACTTACTTCCTAATGTTTACTGTATTAGTATAAAATAAATACACTGGAATATTAATATTATACTTACATGTCAGTGCACAGTATATAGAGCAGTATAAACAAGTTGTTGTCTATATGGAATTTTGGTTTGTATTCACTTCACTAGCCTGTAGATGATACCTTGTGGAAGACCTCTGCATACCCACCCCCCTAGTTATGTGTACCCCTGGTTGAGAACACTGATCTAAAGATGTATTCAGATTTCTTTCCACTAGAAAGTATTTTTAATTAATGAGGAAAAATGGTGACTGTCTTACTAGGAGATTTATTGCATAGCCTAATCCAATGGGTATCCAATCATGGAGGAGCTTCTGGTTACTCTGATAATGGGAGTTAAAAAAAGATTCCCAATGTCATTTTCACCATGGCCTTTCTTGTACAGATGAGCAACACTATGCTCCACTTAAGCCTTTAACACAAAGCTAAAGTAGCATTCAGTACCCTTTGCTAGCCCCTCTGCACTGGAGCATGTTTCACCCTTTGATCATGTGTAGGTATGCAACAATAAACCAAAAAGGGACTCAACAGACAAAGAATTCTGACAACTAGAGCAAGAATTCTAACCACTAGCATTTAGGGAAGCTGGAAAACTGGGGGTGGGGAAAAGGTAATTCTTAGTCAAGTAAAAAAGATGATAAAATAAATTGAGCCAAAATGTCGACATTTGAGTCAAAATGGCCTCAACCACTTCTCCTGTTCTTACACACGTAGAATGTTACAAAGCTATTTTCATCACAGCTACGAAAAGATCAAACATTACTGTCTTGATAATAAAATTAATTAGTAGTATGTCATGAAATAGTGCAAAATACTGTGTGGAAAAGAACAAAGCAAGAGAAAGCTTTATAAAAATAGGGCCATAATTTAACAATCCTTAGGCAAAACTGAAACCATCTCACTACATCATAATAATGTTTGTGTTTATACACACATAAATGCTTTTAGGCTGTCTGTATGGTACAGTGTCTTATTGGGATAGGTCCCATATCTAAAACACTAGTGCTCATGAGGCCAGATAATCTAGAGATACAGGGCACAATATGCCTTTGTAGAGATCTTTTTTTCCATCACTGTATTCTGGTTACAATTATAACATCTCTATGTATCATCATTTACCACATAACAGCCTTTAAGCTTCTGCCATTATCTTCTATTTCACGTGTAAAGCAATAACAGCAGCACAGTAACTGTTGGTAAACAAAATTGGAAATTTGTGTTGTGATAATTTGGGGGGCAGGGTTCTAATTCTTAGAATCTATCAAAAAAGACAAATAGGCTGCTTACTAGAGAGGGAGAGTAAGAAACAGGACTGAGATTCAGAAAATCAGATTTTGATTCCTGGAACTGCTACAGTCGTCTTCTGTGACCTGGGAAAATAGCTTAGCTTCGGAAGAACCAATGTGAGGCAAAATCTATTAAGTCTGTGAGATGTTCAGGTACTACTGTGGTCAGCATCAGAGAAGAAACTGTAAATAAAATAATTATTGGGCCTGAAGGATGGAATATAGAAGATGAGAAACAATAAAAGGAAAAAACATGGAAAAATAAGGAAAGAGGAAAGACTTTGATGAGTTATGGACACTCTCCTTTTTTTAATCTTTATGTTTCTTGAAGTCTCTGGATGGTTCATAAGATTGGGGGGTAGGATTTTCAAAAACACTTGGGCTACATCTATACTTAGTAAAAACTTTGAAATGGCCAAATCAAAGAATACTAATGAGGTACTGAAATGCATATTCAGTGCCTCATTATTATGCTGGAGGCTGTGGCACTTCACAAGTGCTGCGGTTTGCTCCTGCACAGCTTGTCTACACCGGGGTCCTTTTCGAAAGGACCCCACCAAAATCGAAATTCCCTTAACCCTATGAGCTCACAGGAATAAGGGGATTTCAATGTTGGTGGGGTCCTTTTGAAAAGGACTCCAGTGTAGACGAGCTGTGTGGGAGCAAACCATGGCACTTTCAAAGTGCTGCAACTGCTAGCACACTACTGAGGGGCTGAATATGCATTTCAGCGCCTCATTAGTATTCTTTGATTTGGCCATTAGCATGGCCATTTCAAAGTTTTTATTAAGTGTAGACACGGCCTTGAAGTTGTTAAGTGTTCAATGCCCATTGACGTTCTATGGGATCTGGAAGCTTAACTCCCTGCAGCTATGTCTACACAGCAGCCTTATTTCCAAAAAATGCTGCTACAGACAAAAATGCATTTCAAGGTATCACTTTTCTATTTCAGAATTCAGCATCTACACACATAGGTCTTGTTTCAAAATAGAGCCGTTGGACACACTATGGTTTATTTTGAAAAAGGCTCTATTCCATCTTAACAGCATCTATTTTGAAGTACCTATTTTGAAACAGGAGCTATTCTACATAAAATGAGGTTCACCAATTTCCAAATAAGCATAGGCTCATTATTTCAAAATAACTTTGCTGTGTAGACCTACCATTAGTAACAACACCCTCCATGTGGGATTTTCAAAAGTGCCAATCTATAACCCACTATGCTCCCATTTATAGGACATTAATAAACCTATAAATAAATGTATATGGCTTGAAGGTTTGAGCATGTCCTTCTGTCTTCTAGATTAAATAATGGAAAGTTCACATATTTTGAGCTGCTTCTCTTCTTGTCTTTCTTCCCCACTGACCCTGTAAACCACATTTATTTTAAATAAAAGGACTTCTTGATTGACACTTAGTCTTCCTGCCTTGACTTGCCGAGATTTTTATGTTGATAATAGTGAGGTCATAAGTTGCTGCAGAGGGGGTACAAAAAGAACCAATGAAGTGACAAGGAAATTGCAATAGTGCAAAAATAAATGTCCTTGAAGTGAATTTTGATCTTTGATACATGCAAACACAACTCCTTTTTTGGTTCATTTGAATGGGGTATTGCTCCTTCAGTGGATTATCAACACTACTCCTATCATTGGCCAGAGTGGATCACTTGTTAATTTCATCCTGCTTCTGTTGACCCTGGGCACTACATCTGTAGCTTTCCCAGCTGGGAAGCTCTGGATCACAATATTTAGTTAGATCATTCAATTAGGGTAGAACTATAGACTATGTATTGATATCCTGGATGGCTTTCTGTAGAGAGAACAGTCGGCCATAAGAGTTTACCTGAACAATTATGAGATGATATCAGATTTCTATGTCTGAGGGCAGGACTATGCTACAAGCGTCACTCTGTCCCTGAGGGCTCCCCCTCCACTCTCCAGTGTGGCAGAGTCCTCATAACCTCAACAAGGGTGGGCCCAGGATTCCTGAAGTTTCAACCACCAACCCTGTTGTGGTCACCTAGGGCAGGGGCTAAGGTGTCCCCACTCTGGGGTTCTCTCTTCATATTAAATGCTTCCCTCACCCACTGATGATTACATATTATTGAAAGCAAATACAATTTATTAAAAACAATGTTTAAAAAAGAGAGAATCGGGAAAAATAATGGGAAAACACATCACTCTACTCCGTGAGACAGAGCGCTCACAAGCATTGTCTTTGGAATATCAGGACAATTCACAGTATATTACTTGTAGGTCCCAGGCCTCCTCCTCGGGGCCTGGCTGACACTTTCTCTGGGTGGCAGGATCCTTCTTCCTAGCATCAGCCTCCCCCACACCCCAACAGTCTGGCCTGCAAGGCCTCTTGGCTGCTGGAGTCTCCCTTCATTGGACATCTATATAGGGTCCACCCTGCTCTCCCCTGTTGCTCACTGAACCAGCTCCAGCATACTCCAACTCCACTCTTTGCTGTGCTGCCTCCAGCTCCTGGGCTGCTTCTCTTAGCCCCTCTGGCTCTGCGGTTGCAGCCTCGATCCCAGTGTGGATCTGCCCTCTGCATTGTGTATCAGGCTTGGCTCTCTGGGCTGCAGCTCAGAATCTGTCTCAGGACTGGCCGTCTGTACTGTGTCTCAGGGTCTTTGCCTGCAGCTCTCCCTCTAGCATGGCTCTGGTGCTGACCTGTGGCTCTGGCTCTCTCTGACTGGCATGGCTTTCCTTCTCAGCTCAGGCACACCTGAACCAGGGAATTTCACTGACATAGAGGACAGGACTCTCCCCAGATGCCTCACTCCCTCATTGGCCTGCTCATCATGACAATCAGGCTGATCTGGAAGGGTGGCCTTTTCCTCTTGTTTCTGGAGTTGTCAGGTTCAGGATCCTGATTTCTCAAAGACCCTTCATCTTTCTTTCGATACCAGAAGCTAACCAACCAAAACCCCTCACTAAGTTTTTGTAAGGGGCCAATAGTCCCCTTATTTGTATCAATCTTTGATGAAAGCAGTAAGTTGTAATGGGTATGTGACTATTTGCAAACTTTAGAAGAAATGGAAATTCTCCAGCAGAGGAGTGAGCTGTATTTCTAAAAGACAATAGGTAGTTACTGGGATGCTTACGACCTGAGAATTTGCCATGGTGGCTTCGTTCCACTGAGTGAAACCAATTCTTAAGTGTTTGATAGTTGATGATATGGAGCTCTTTCAGTATGTCCAATAATATCTCCCTGAATTTTGAGGAGTAAAGGGACTTTGAAGTTACCCAGGCACTTCGAAGTACTAGCAGGTTAGCCACAGCTACACACGAGCCAGCACTTCGAAGTTTAACACTTTGAAGTTGCCACGGGGGAGAATTAGCTCAATGGAGTGCTGCATACGCACCACAGCACTTCATTAATAATCTCCTGACACTTTACTTACCATGCTCCCTTCAAAGTAGGGAGCTAGTGTAGACACAGCCAAGGTGTAGTATGAATTATTTTGAAACAAATATTATTATACAGGAATTGCCTATATCTTTCAATAAAATGGGAGTAAAGTTAAAACTAAACATCCCAACATTTTGAATTAGTTTTAAAATTAAATAAATTAAATTAGCATGCTTATAGATTTTTTCTTGCTTTCTCGCTCTTACACCAACATATCTGACATCAGTAAAGAAAAATTACTGTAAAACATTATTTAGTTATCTTAAGGGAATAAGTGGCCTGCAAATATTGTATGCTAAGTTTACTTTTTTAATATAAGATTTGAGCCCTCTCAACATTATTATAATCTGAACTGGGACATTTACTTCATGGGCTCATTATATGATCATTCATTGAATAGAATATGAGTTTCAACAGAATAAAAATGACTTTCAATATTCTGTACAAATTCTAATTCTATATCAGTGTACATTATTCTCCAGAAAACATGGCTGTTGGGAGTACTAGTAAGAATGGAAGTCTTGGGTTAGTTTTCTCTATCTAGGATTATTTCACAGGATGAACATTACATATTGTAAGTATTGATTCCCAGAAGCCTGTGCTGTGGGAGTAGCTGGTACTCAGGACTTCCTGTTGGATAGGAGTCCTAAGTAATATCTTATGTGAGTTGTTGTCTTTTAACTAGCTGAAGTTTGTAGGTTTCGAAACAAATGACTATAAATTCTACAATTCCTCTACTTTTAATGTATCCTCCTTGAAGTGGAAGCACATTGCAGCAACATGCAAAGTCACGAAGAAAAGCCAAGATTCTCCATCGTCACTATACATAGTTAAACAAGCGATCAATTTTTATGAATTGTACATAAAAGCGTTCTGAGTTCTAGATTGTCTGCTTGACAGTAAACCAATTTATGAGCAAACAGCAAAAAAATCAGAAGACTATTTTTGACTGTGTGAAAGTACAAAAATCTTTTCAGACTACAGTAAAATACACAGTGGGCTTGTCTACACTACCACCTTCCTTCCAAGGAAGGATGGTAATTAGGGTGTTGGAAGTTTACTAATGAAGTGCAGCCGTGCATAGGCAGCACTTTTTTAAGCAAATCCCACCCCTCCTCCCCGCGACAACTCCAAAGTTTTAAACTTTGAAGTACCGGCACGCGTCTAGCCAAAATTTTGAGGAGTAAGGGGACTTCGAAGTTGCCCTGGCACTTTGAAGTACCAGTGGGTGCACCATGGCTAGACATGTGCCAGTATTTTGAAGTTTACAACTTCGGCGTTGCTGTGGGGGTGGGGTGGGGGGAATTTGCTTAACGAAGTGCTGCCTATGCACCATAGCACTTCATTAGTAAACTCCTAACACCCTAATTACCATCCTTCCTTCAAAGGAAGGTGGTAGTGTAGACAAGCCCACTGTGTAGTTTTCATGCTTGATGCTAAAGGATAAAGCATTATGAACTGCCCCAAACTAAGCCCTTCCTCCAAAAGTATTATTTAAACATTTTGGATCAATGAGTAAAAATACTCTTCTATCATTACAGGAACCCCTTGAAAGTCCCTACTTTTTGTGATCTTGGTTCCAGTTTAAACAGTCTCATGGATCTGGGCATCTTCAACTCCCAGATCAATCTATTAGCTGGAACAGAAGAAATGCTCTTAAAAATAACCCCATTTTAGGCTTAAATCTTTTAGGTCTCTATATCCAGTCCGTTATTTCAGAACAGCCTCACTGAAGTTTCCCAGAGGCATGGTCTGAATGAATAATAGTGTAATTTATATGAAGAAACTTTAAAAACTTACCATCTTCTCAAGACACATCTGATCTAGGGCCCAATCTTGCAGTCTTTGGCTTCCATGGGAATTTTGTGAATGTAAAGAAGTAGGTTCCTAAACTATCCCAAAGTGAATGTTATACTTTATAATGTAAACTACCAGGCCCACCAATGGGGCAGGAGAATGAGGAAAGAGGGCAGTTGCCCTGGGGCTCAGCGTTTCAAATGGGCTTGGGCTCTGGCTACTTCTGCTGCACCGTTAGGAGCAGCAGTAGCTGGAGCTCTGGGCCCCTTTGTGGTGCTGGCATTGCAGCTCCACATGGTGCAGGGTGGTGGTGAACTGCTGATTGCCTTAGGCCCTAGCCCTTCTGCACTTGGCTTCTGGGGCACGGAGACATGCCCCCTCCCACCTTGCCCTGGGGCCCATGGTTGCTGTTGGCCCCACTGTAAACTACAGACAGAAAAGAATTCAGGGGAAGTTTGATGAGAAAGAAATTACAGATCCTCCTGGAGGAGGAGGAGGAAAGGAATTTTATTGGAAGACAAAAGACAAGGCAGATGATAATTCTGTAGATTGAAGAATAATCTTATTCATACAAATGTATTGCCTACTTACTACTCACTTAAACCCTTGTACTCCGAGTGGAGCATAGGTCATCTACAAGTCTCCTCCACCTCACTCTGTCTTGGGACAAAACATCTAGCTGACTGCAGGAGTACCCCAGTTGTGGTCCTTCAGTCTCAGTAAACCTTCTCCACATTGTCCTAGGTCTTCCTCTTTTGCGTTTTCCTTGTGGGTTCCATTTGAGAGCTTGATGGACTATGTTGCATGATGGTTTTCTGAGACTGTGCCTTGGCCACTTCCTTCTCTTGATTTGAATGTCAAGTGGTTCTTGTCCTGCTCTGTTCCAAAGCTCCTCATTTATGAACTTTGTTCCAAAGCTCTTCATTTGTGAGCTCTGCCTAATGGGTCTTATATCACCTAGAGGGTCTTATAGGAAAATTAAGTTCTCTTTAAAATTAACATCTTTCACGTAACTCACCCTATAGAACTATAAAGATCAACAGGTAGGAGCAATACATGTTTAGTAGAATTAACATACGAGAGACCATTTGTAGGATTCAGGAGAGATATAAAGGAGTAGGATTGGAATAATAATTACAAAGCAATTAGTTCCTGTACCTATGCATTTTCTTTTTTAAATGTCTCAAGAAAATAACAGTAATTAACTGGAGATCTCCTGCCTAATGGCTCTTTCATTTCTGCAGAATTTAGTGTGAACACTATATTTCTAAAATAATACTATTTCTTTTGCCAGCCATGGAATATAGACCATACATCAAAGTGATTGAGAGACCAGCTCTCTAGTTCCCACATGATACTTCAGTAGAAGAATTATCACACATCTCAGAGTACCAAACCAACCCTCAGCTACTTAGAATTATCATAGTCATCTTTTGTGTTTAATCCATTTTTATGAATAAAAATCAAGTAGTCTGAAAAAGCACCTAATTCATGAGATTATTTGCGTGCTTCAACTGGTGTCTATTTGGGCAGCTAGTCATCTCAAGTAGTTTCCTCCACATACTATTGGATTTCATGGTAATATCGAGTAGTTGATCATTTAAACAACAAAATCTGGATCCATTTACTAGCTGGTTTACTATTTTGATTCATCATATGATATTTTGGCAAGACTTATTAATATGGTAGCTCTCAGTGTTCCTCCCTCCCCTTCCCCACCCCACCTTGATGTCTTTGCTTCAGGTGATTAAATGGTGTATCTGGTACCTCAATATGTTTAATATTTGAGTCCAGCCAGTTTCTGACATGATGGCAGTACTGTACAGCAGCCCAGACTACTGATAGGTGTGCTGAGAAGAGGCTTGCTTTTTCTTTCCCGTGGGATACTTCAGCACTTCCATAACTGTGTGCAGCCAACTGCTGACAAGACAGTTTATAGGTACTGACACCAGGCACAGCTATCTATCTAAAAGAAAATTAAATCTCACACTGAGAAAGGACCCACTATCAGTTAAGCTTGCAATCAGCTGTAACAGTGCCAGGCAGTGTCATTAGAAGCTATTTTTTATTTGTATTTTTGTTCAATACTGAAGATTCCTTCTCCAGGCATAAAACAAAGATTATGCATGGCAGCGCATGATGTTCTATTTTTGTCACACCCAGTCACAGGCTTCAGAGCAGAGGGAAATGTTGGTGGGGGGAAGTGAAGTTAATTACTGAATGTTAAATCGAGCAATTTTTGTTGAATAGGTGCCATCTGACCAGTTGAGACAAACAAACACTGGCAGTAAAAGAGACCAGTGGCTTTGACCCAGAACTGGCAAGAGGATGACCATTCTGTTTTGTGGCAACAAATGAGGTTTTGAAGTGCGTTTTAATTTCAGACTAGAACAACATTTAAAAAAAAAGAGTAGTTTTTGTGAAAACAGAATTTTGGGATGTTAGACATTTTGAGATTGAAGCGTGAGCTTTCTGAGTCAGGAAAGTAGGCATGTATTTGTTGAATTATAGCCTGCTTGGTTAGGGTGCTAGCTGGCATAGGGGAGCTCTCAGTTCAAGTTTCTGCTCTGCCTGCTTCTGAGTGCTCAGCAGTCAAAAATTCTGAACTGGCTTAAGGAGCAGAGCTTTGAACCCCAGGCTGGAAAAATCTGGCCAATGAATTAGGAGATTTCACTTGGTTGAAAATGTTCCAGCCCCCATCTACTTCCAGGTTGTCCAACTTAAGTGATCAAATTTCGTTCAAGCTCTCCCTCAGACTAAACACGCCCTGCCACTGATGTCAACAACACTAGGATATGCACTAGAATGGGACTTTTTGAACAGCTGCTAAAAGGTAGCATATTAACTCAAACTTCTTCAGTGTTTCACATCATCTTTGCCTTTCAATGCAAAGGTTACAAACCCTGATAAGAAAGATTTGATCTATTAGTAATTGGTAACAGGAATTCAAAGGTATCCTGGAGCACAGTTTTCTGAAATATAAGAAAAAATCTACTTGTTAATGATGCATGTATACTTGTGCAATCAGAATGTTGTTGAACTGTTAAAGACCACTCAGTAAGTCTAAGGAATTTATTTATGATAAGAAGTATCAACCTATTATAACCTGAGTAGAACTGACAACTTTGGTTTTTTGTTTCATTTTGAGATTTATTAATGGTGGAGCAAAATTTTCTGGAAAAATTTTTCCCGTGAAAAATTCTGAGAGGGAAAAAAAAATCACATTTTTTAACCAACTCTAGCCTTTTAACATCTACTGTTTGTATTTTTCTTATGACATCTATAGATGTGATGCCATAACTATTGAAATAATGTGGATAATACAGCTCAATGCCTGATGTGCACAGTCTTTCACTAGTGTGAGTAAAGGCTTGTTTTAGAATTGATTTTGTTAAACTAGTGCAAAGTACTGTGAGAATCCTCATAAATTAATTTGAGATGGGATATATTGATTCAAACCACATCCATTCCATTCCACCTAACCAAAATCAATTTAAGATGGTTTGAAGAGGATCCAAACAGTAATTTGCACCAATTTAACTAAATCAGATGACTACCCACATTTTGTGAAATTAGTGCAAGTTTTATATGTAGGTAAGTTGTAAATAAAGGACATGACAGTAACTTACAGGCTAACTGTGTATATTAGAAAAACAATAAGAAATATTGCCCCAAAATGTTAACCTGCAGGTGTCTCTTAGGTTGTGAAACTATGTTTCTAACATCCAAATCTTCATAGATCTGATCCAAAGCCAATATAAGACAGACTTTAAGAGGTTCCATACAGGAATTGAACTTAATCACCCCCATTGACCTGATTCAGATTTGGAGCATGCCTTATGGCGTAATTAACCGACAGTAAGAAACCTTTCTAAGGCTATGTCTACACTACAAGATGAATTCAAATTTATTAAAATCAATTTTGTAATGATGGATTTTATAAATTTAAATTTGAGTATCCTCACCTCCCCACAAATTCCCCAAAAAGTTGACTTATTGCTGCCATAGTCATCACCAAACATCGACCGCTACAGCAGAGCATTGTGGTAACCTATTCCACAGTTTGCTTAGCCCCATAGCATTCTGGGTATTTTCATACTGGTGCAGCATGGGAAAAATGTCCTGCAAGTCATTGTGGGTATGTGGTGTCATCTTCTCACGGTGCATTGTCCTCATTCCCCTCCCATGGAAAGGAAACAGCCATTTTTCCAGAAGAAAAGCAGGAAAAGTTGGATATCAGTGAATATCACCAAATTAACTGAAATCTCTTGCTTTATAACTGAAATATCAAAGATTTTACAAAAAGCAGCAGGTTTCTGTGTCTTCTTAACTGGCCCTCCAGCCACTTTTCCCTGTCTTAAGGTAGGCCATTTGATAAGGAATTTGCCAAAGCTTGAAAAAAAGTGAAGGCTAGAAAAGGTTAGAAAAAAGATGTTTGGCTTCCCACTATACTACACAGAGTTGTCCACCATCGGGGATGGGGCTCGCCAAATTTCAACAAGCAGTGTTGCTCAGATGGGGGGGGGGGGCAGTCCCAAATGACTGTTAGGGGGCCAGCCCCCGCTCATCCCATTGGGAATGTTTTCAGGGGATCAGAGGATGAAGGACCAGTTGAGATGGTCCCTTTAGTGTTGCTCAGGTGGGGGTGGTCAGCCCCAATTGATTGTTAGGTGGCTGGCCCTCTTCACCCCATGGGGTGGGTTTGGGGGATCAGAGGATGAAGGGCCAGTTGAGATGGTCCCTTTAGTGTTGCTCAGGTGGGGGTGGTCAGCCCCAATTGATTGTTAGGTGGCTGGCCCTCTTCACCCCATGGGGTGGGTTTGGGGGATCAGAGGATGAAGGGCCAGTTGAGATGGTCCCTTCAGTGTTGCACTGGCATGAGGGGGCAAGGCCCAAAAAATCTTAGCTGCCAGAGGAGACTTCCTCCCCAGTAGGTGCAAACACCCAAACATCCTTCCTGCCTTTGGAGCCCTCACCATGCACAAGCCAGGACATGGTGCAGCCTGGCAGCATGGTCCACACTGAACAGCAGGCACATCCTTTTATTGGGTCAGGGGCTAGCCAGTGATGTGGTTATGCCTGGGAAGACCCCGACTGCATGGCACCTGTTGGGGTGAGAGAGAGGACCCCCGCACAAATGTAAAGAAGAAGAAAAGAGAAGAAGTATCTTGGCCCATCATACAAGCACAACACCCCCCAACAGCCTAGCTGCCACGTGGTGTGGTGGGCAGGGGCTTGCGCCAGCACTGAAAAAGAAGAGAAAAATCCAAGTGCTCAGCTTGCAGAAGTAGAGACAGAACCATGAACTCCATGTTGGGGCTCTTTTTAAATGGGTAGATGCGCACACTGTACTGATAGCAAAGGAAAAAAAGAAAGAAAGAAAGAAAGTAATAAAGACATTTCTCAGCCTCTCATACAAGCACGACCCCACAGTCATGGGCTTCCTGGTGCCGAATTCAAGTTCGCAGGCTCCTGTTACCTAATTCCTGTGCACCTGGAGAGTAGCAGAGATGGAAGCGGCCAGAGCAGAGGACTGTGGGACACCTTTGGAAGCTAATAAAGTGTAGTAAAAGACATGGTGTTTCCACACTAGCCTTAATTTGAGGTTTTAAATTTGAACTTGATGCTATGTCAAGTAGCTTTCCACTGTGTTGTAATACTGATCTTAGCACTGCCTAAAATCAACCTAATGGTTTTTACAGTGAAGACACTGACATTGTAAAATTGAGCTCACTGCCTTAAATTTGACTTTATCATGTAGTGCAGACATAGCCTGAGATCTTTCTAAGATTGTCTCAAAAAAACCCAAAAAAGTAAAGTGCTATTTTAAGCTGTATATAAGAGTTTTACGTAAAAATAAAAAGGAGATGGTGCGTGTTAGGAAACACTACCGCGCTGAAGTAAAACCCATATCTTAGAAACAAAAGTTCCTTTATCATATGCCCCCTCAGTTCATCAGTAAAACTTTATACTCTGAGCTAATGGGCTAGGAAAGTTGACACAAGAGCCAATAACGAATGATTTCACGCAACTGTTTCTCAGTGGCAGAGCCTTTGACCCTCTTTTTCTCATAGAATTCAATTGCAATCAAGACAGAGTGCATAACAGATGCTAAATAAGTACGTCTTTTCTACAGTGCTTGCTTATCAACTTCTGGGAAAAAAGAACATTGTTGATATAATAATGGTAGCAGAAACATGGTGGCCATTTAAAGCATTTGTTTGAATGCCTGAAACATCTTTAATGATTTTTCACATATGATTTGCCAGAACATCAGTTGAAGTCTTCATTATAGCTATTCATATCAGTATAATAAGCATTGCCTCAGCATTTTCATCAGAAAATTCTTTTTTAAAGGAGTTGACAATTTGCCTGCAAAAATAACTTCGGGATGAAACATGGTTTGGATGTAATTTCTGCAAGTGTCTCTTAAACTGGTTCATCTGTTTTACAGTTAGATAAAGACGGGGAAACAAAGATGTTTTAGCTGGTTTGCATTGTTCTTTAAGGTTCAAAATAAACAAAGGTTATTGTTGAAAAATATAAATGAAACATGTAATTCAAAAATGAAATTGAAACCACCTGTGCTTCAACCCAAAAAACACTAATATATAACACGTCTTTTCACTTATATAGATACCCAGTTGAAATCAGGATCACCACACTCATTAAAATTATCAGGACCATAGTACAAGCGGTAAGGGACGCTTTTATGACATGGAGATCTGTCAAAAGGATAAATCTAAAGATTTCACAAATTGTGTCACCTTTAGTTATGTTGACGGTACCTTACTCTAGAAGTAGCCTCACTGAAATCACTGAATCGATCTGTGGAGGATGGTGCTACTAAGTATAAGCACAATCTCAACCATAATGAATGAGTGAGAAGAGAAGAATAATCAGTTTTGACTGTTTTCATCAGGTGTTAAAAACACTATTGTTTAGGATCAAAAAAAGACAATTTGTACCTCAGGGCATAGTGGAAGTTTATCTCACAGTGCCACACTCACCTGCTGCCACTTCTCTGTACATCTTACCAATGTGATCAATAGGATCAGATTCATGGGTGGGGAGCAGGGCAGTTAAGCATCAGATGTGAGAGAAGGCCACTTGATTCAGCAGCAAAAACCAGCAAATTGCCTATGTATTTCATGCATCTCGTGGCTTTTGTTCTATTTACTTACATTGGTCTCATCACCAGAGAACCTGAACAGCTCACAGTCTTGAATGGATTTTTATTTTTATTCTCACAACACCTCTGTTAAGTAGGGAGATACTATCTGGCTGTGTCTACACTAGGAAGGGGGCACAGTAATCAGGCTGGTGGGAGATTAATAATGGGCTGTGTCTACACTGCAAAAATAACTTCGAAGTTGTTTACTTCGAAGTACAACCTCCAAGTAGGGCACTACTCCATTCCCGGGAATGGAGTATGGACATTGAAGTTGGGTTCCCTACTTTGAAGTTAACTTTGAAGTAAGAGAAAATGTGTGTAGACTCTCTGCTGGCTACTTTGATGTAGTGCCTAATTTCAAAGTTAACTTCAAAGTTAGTTCCTAGTGTAGATGAGCCCATGAAGTGCTGCGATGAATATGCAGCACGTCATTAGGCTAATTCTCCCCCAAAGTGCCAAACTTTAAAGTGCTGGCATGCCATGTAGCCGCAGGCACTTCAACATGCTCGTGCTACTTCGAAGTGCCTTTACTCCCTAAAAGGAGCGGCTGCACAGCATGTTGGCACTTCAAAGTTTGACACTTCGAAGTTGCCGCGCGGAGAATTAGCCTACTGAAGTGTTGCATATTCATCGCAGCACTTCATTAGTATCTCCGATCAGCCTGATTACCATGCCCCCTTCGAAGAAAGGGGCTACTGTAGACACAGCCCTTCTGTTTTACAGGCAGGGAATAGTGGTCAAACTAAGTGACTTATTCAGGGTCACATTGGAAGCCTATGACTACACAAGGAATGGAAACCAGTTCTCTTAAGCTCCATCTAGTGCATTTTAAACTAGGCTAGGCTTTATACCTTCTGCTCTTTTTTTGGGTGGGAAGAGAATGAAGTTTCAAAAATCTTCTTTTCTTTTATTCTGAGAAATTTGTAGGGAAGCAGTAGGATATGAAGAGGACTGGGTGTTTGTTTGGCACATGATGCAAAATTAGAAAAAAAAAAAAGGAAATACCTATGTTTTCATTTTGCAAAATTCCATTAAAGATTTTTTTCTAAGTCACATATTTTATGTAAACTCCCCTTCTCCTCTTGGGAGACTCTATGTGGGAACCAGTCCTTGTTGGACCAAATGAGAAGGAAATATTTTTTGTTTTTTGTTTTTTAAAAAAAAACCCTCCTCTCTATTGGGCTTTGGCCCATTGAAGACTAGTCTTCACACGCCTCCAGAAGGGTAGGAAAACATCTGTTACCTAAAATCCCAGAATAACTTACTAAGCAAGTGAAAGGGTTCTATTTTCTTCCTGGAAAAGCACAAGAGAATAGTATATGGGCAGCCTGAGCATTGAGTTGCCGGCCAGAGGAGAGTGTGATGGGCTACGTGGGAGTGAAGCAAACAGAACTGATTAACCTCAGAAGCAGGGGAGGAGAAAGGGCAGAGCAATGCAGTAGAATGGAGCTTTCAGTAGAGATGAGCTGCCAATCAAAGGGAACAGTGGTTGTTCTGGCTGAAATCAGCCATGCAGGTGAGACCTTGGAGACCAGGAAGAAATACACTGCTGAATAGGTCCAAGCCTTTGTTTGAATGTGGCCTATCAGCACTGGAAATGGGTATGCTGACATGGCAATCAAACCTCCCTGCCCTGATTGGCTCTTGTCAGTTCATTCAGGCTCCTGGAGACTGTCTATAAAATTGCTGTCTACACATTTGGGCTTTCAGGCTTTTTAACAAAATTTCCTGTTATCTAGTCACTTGTGTAGCCATTGACACCAAGTTAGTTTAAAATGAGACCAAATCAGAATGGAAAAACTTTACTTTTTTTAGAAGTAGAATCCTTAAAAATGTATCTACTTCTTCTTGGTATTGGGAGCTCATTCAATGGGAAGACTCATGTTACTCCTCCCTGGAGGAGCAAGTATCACACCTATGTCCTTTTGGGATGCAGTTTGCAGTGTGTGATTTGACTATAAGGCTTCTACTGGCAGGTTACTCAACTCTCTTCTCTCTCTTTGTTTTGCTGCTCTAACAGAATTTCCCGAACAGGAACAAATAAGTGTCTTCTTCTCTTGTGTTTAGGATACCTTTTCCAACAGCAAACAGTCTTAGGGTATGTTTACACAGCAGACATTTCTAAAGAAGCTACTCCAGAACAGCTTATTTCAAAATAATGCTGTTACACACAAAAACGAAGTTTGAAATAACACTTAGTTATTTTGAACTACACTGTCTATACACAAAGGCTGTATCTACACTAGCCCCCCCTTTTCAAAGGGGATCCTAATGAGACACTTTGTGATATGCTAATGAGGCGCTGCAATGAATACTCAGTGCCTCATTAGCATAATGGTGGCTGTGGCATTTCAAAAGTGCTGCTTTCGATCACATACGGCTCATTTATACAGGGTCCTTTTCAAAAGACCCTGCATTCTTCAAAATCCCCCTACAGCCATAACCAAATAGGAATAAGGGGATTTCGAAGCATGCGGGGTCCTTTCAAAAAGGACCTCGTGTAGATGAGCCATGCACGATCAAAAGTGGCACATTCAAAGTGCTGCGGCCGCCATTATGCTAATCAGGTGCTGCATATTCATTGCAGCACCTCATTAGCATACCCCGAAGTGTCTCATTAGCATCTCCCTTTCGAAAGGGGGTGCTAGCGTAGACATAGTCAGAGCCTATTTCAAATGAACTCTCTATGGCTGTGGCCACACTAGCCCCTCCTTTTGGAGGGGCTCTGGTAATGTGGCACTTTGGGATATGCTAATGAGGTGCCACCATGAATATGCAGTGCATTGTTAGCATAATGGCGGCCATTCGCTCTTCAAAACTGCTGGGTTCGAAACACAGATGCCCGTGTAGCTGGGGGGCCTTTTGAAATGATTCCCTGATTCTGAAAGCCTCTTATTCCCAAAACCAGATGGGAATAAGGCGCTTTTGAAATCAGGGAGTTGTTTCGAAAGGTTCCCTGGCCACACAGACAGCAGCATTTGAAACGTGCGGGGCTGCCATTATGCTAATGAGACACTGCATATTCATAGCAGTGCCTCATTAGCATATCCCTGAAGTGCCACATTACCATAACCCCTCTGAAAGGAGGGGCTAGTGTGGCCACGGCCTGTGGGTTATTTTGAAATAGGCTCTATTCCTTGTCTTAACAGCACCTATTTCAAAATAACACTAACCCTTTTTGACAATAACTTCTGTAGATAGATGCTTCCAGTGTAGACATAGCCAGAGAGAAAAGGTTTGATTTTACCTTTGGTTTTGGCTGTTGAAGTAAAATGAAGACACAAACACTACAGCCAGGGATGGCTGTTCTACCTCCACAATCCTACGCCAGGGAAGACTGTGTGTCCTTTTGAGATTTCTGGGAAACTGAATAGTGTCATCTCAGCAGAGATGAGAAACCTAGGAGACTGAGATGATAGTCAAGGTTAGGATACCAAAAGCCAGCCTCACTGCCCATTTGAAAGCAGACTGGAGAGCCACAGGCATGATCTTGGTTATTAGATGAACCTGGACATCCTGGTTATTTATTTTGCTACTGTGCTTTAAACTGGCCACCAATTTCAGTGCTGCACCACCTATCAAAGACTGGCCCTATACTATTTGCCTTGGTAGAGAGCAGGATGTTTGTATTGGCTATAAAAGTTGTGATGGAGGGTTGAGTTTATGCACTGTTGACTTTGTCTTTCGTTGTCCATTTTGAAGTTTACTAATGAAGTGCTGAAACACATATTCAGCGCCTCATGAGAATGCCAGCAGCTGTGGCACATCGAAATTGCCGTGGCTCGTCCAGACGGGGCTCCTTTTTGAAAGGACCCTGGTAACTTCGAAATCCCCTTATTCCTATTGGCTGCCGGCATTCTAATGAGGCGCTGAATATGTATGCTTCGAGTTTTGGGCTAGTATAGATGTAGCCTGGGACTTTTATTTTATTCTGCTCTGACATCTGCGCTCTCTGCACTAGGAGAGGTTTCAGTTGGTGGATGTACCATGTACTCATATCCCTGAGGAGAAAAGGGAGAAGACTGCACCCACCTTCAGGAGTGCGTTACAAATAATGTGCCTGGAGATATGACACTACTTATTTATAGCTTTTATGGTTCTGGTAGCTATCATGTGGTACAGATTACCAGGAATGAGGCTGTTTTGCAATAAGGTAGAGCTGTAGTATATTTTAGTATTCTCACATTGCCCCCAGATATCTCCAAATACACAATACTTATTTAATGTATCATGTAGGGGTCAAATTTTGCTTTCTGTTACACATGTGTAAATCCCAAGCAAGTCCACTGGAGCCTATCTAGATTTACCCATGAGTAAATGATAGCAGAATTTAGATCTGTAAGATTGGACATCAAACTCCTGCAATCCTTACAAATCAAAGGGTCTTCTGAAGTTTTGACTGAATAATGACTGCACGATTGGACCCATAAACAGATCAATTTTTTTTGTCATGAGTCTGAACATTGGTTTTTTTAATTGTTCAAACAGCTAAATAACATGTCTTGATTTAGTATGTCTTCATTTCTGTAGGTGAATTAATGATCTCTAGAGGAAAAGTTATGTTCAGCATACTAAAGCAGGGGTACCTATTATTGATGACTCATTAATTTTTCTGTCTCCATCTCTCTGTATTTGCAATGGCCTAGTGGTTTAAGAATGATACTTATTTTTCTCACTGATTCAGAACTCGCTCTTTTGTGTAGATTTTGTTCTACATTTTGTGCATGTCCTTTACCATGTTTTCCTCACATGCCTGCAGCAGAAGTATGGTACTTTGTCACTTTCAAAGCCTTTTTCTTTTCAATCTTTCTATCAATGCCATTACTTCTTCTAAGAATTCTGGCCTTTGATCTTTCTCCTTTGTACTGAGAAGATTCTCCAGGATTGCTTCATCTATGATGTTCCACACATTGCACAGCTTTTCAGATATTCTTTCCATCCCTTATCCTTTGCTTGTTCATCCTCACTTATTTGCCTGTGCTTGTATTTCACACGATTTCTTCAACTCATACGTCCCACTCATTTTCTCTTACCTAGGCTATGTCTACACGTGCCCCAAACTTCGAAATGGCCATGCAAATGGCCATTTCGAAGTTTACTAACGAAGCGCTGAAATGCATATTCAGCGCTTCATTAGCATGCGGGCGGCAGCCGCGCTTCGAAATTGACGCTCTTTGCCGCCGCGCGGCGCGTCCAGACGGGGCTCCTTTTCGAAAGGACGCCGCCTACTTCGAAGTCCCCTTATTCCAATGAGCTCATGGGAATAAGGGGACTTCGAAGTAGGCGGCGTCCTTTCGAAAAGGAGCCCCGTCTGGACGCGCCACGCGGCGGCAAGGAGCGTCAATTTCGAAGCGCGGCTGCCGCCCGCATGCTAATGAAGCGCTGAATATGCATTTCAGCGCTTCGTTAGTAAACTTCGAAATGGCCATTTACATGGCCATTTTGAAGTTTGGGGCACGTGTAGACACAGCCCTTGTGATACAACCCTCATGTCACATTTCTTTTCACATATTTTTCTGGTTGTTGACATTTTTCATTTATCCAGTTGTTTGTGCTGATCTTTGGTATCCGTTTTATCTTTTGGGTTTACAGGTTAACTTTAGTTAACAACGTGAGATGACAAATATCCAGTGCTTTTATTAGTCAAAGATAAATAAGCACAGTAAAGAAAAGTCACTATATTACTAACCAGTGTGGGCAAACTAGTCTATCCAGAGATCACAAGCTTATTCCTGCTCCTCATAGTCTATTCTGCTATCCCAAAAAAACAGTAGATTTCAGCATGACCTCAGATTTATACAATAGTTTGTACCAGCTTCCTATATCATTTTGAACAGAACATTTTGAGAGTTAGCAAAACAGAGGCATCTGTAGCTGGATCTAGCCTGCATGTTGGCAGTCATCAGCAAAATCATGTATCTAGTCCTGTGGGTTTGTTTGTTTGTTGTGTATGTCTGTGTCTAGCACTGAAATTCTATCACTTCACATTTCCCCTATGTTAAACAGTTCCACATAAATACAAATTTAATGCAGACATCTAAAACATACATTATATATGATACTGTGTATATTAATACTACACCTGATACTGGCTAACACTGTATTATAACAGACGTCCTTGTATCTCTCCATACATTTTTTGCAGGACAAAGATGTATCTTGCACTAGGTAGGCTCTGAACTTGATGGACTGCTTTCACAAACCCCCATAGAACATCAATCTTATTTCTTGACAGTTTTTACAAATACAGAGAAAATTTCTCCATATACAAAGGACAGAGTGCAGCTCCCGGTAAGTTTCCACTGCCAATTTTAGTACACTTATAAAGAATTCTGAGAACACACTGCATGGACACAAAGCATTCTCTAGAAAACATCTTATTTACTATTAACAACATACTTATTTTACACAAGACAGTTTATCAGCCCTTCCTTGGGGATACCTCAATAAATACATATGTTTGGTTAATATATCTGTCTGTGAAAGTCATTTTACAGTCTTTTAATACAATTCTTTCCTTGTATAGTGAACTTACCAGTGCAACATCAGCATTAATGTGTAAGAAAGAAAATAATAATGAATGCAAGAACTACAGAGGAATCAGCTTATTGAGTATTCTGGGGAAAGCATTCAGCAAGATTTCATAGAGAACGAAAAGGTATATAGAAATGGCGTCACAGAGACACAGACCAGAATAGATTAAGGTGAAGCACAAGAACTGACAAGGTAGACCAGGAAAGCAGAAAATTTCGGTTGAATGTCAGCATGGAGAAAACAAAAAATAATTGCAATTGGAAGCCAAGACAAACAGATGTCCATCTGTGTCAGAGACAACTAGAAGTGTATGCCTAGGAGGACATTTATCAAAGAATGTGAAATGTGATGATGACTTAAAAATAGGAATCAGACTAGCCACTATTGCTTTGAAAACTGCAAGATCTGGAAGGTTAAAGACATTTCAATAAAATGGAAATCAGTGTGTATGAGACAGTTTTATGCTGGTACTCTTGCATAGTTCAGAATATTGCAGGATGAGGAAAGCTGATCGGCAAAGGTATTGACCGCAGAAATGAACTGGATGCAGTGAATACTGAGTTGTAAGACTACAGAAAATTGAAAATGAAGTGATAAGAAAATGACTAGGGGAAGAAATACCTTTCGAGTTATGATTTTTGGCCTTCACACTATTCCCTAGCAATTAGTTCCACAGATTGATGGTGCATTATGTGAAGAAGTACTTCCTTTTATTTTCTTTAAGCCGCTTGCTTATTAATTTCATCAGGTGAGCCCTGATTTTTGTGCTATGTGATAGGTAAATATCATTTATTCACTTTCTTCACACCATTAATAACCTTTTAGTTCCCTTTCATGTCTCTCGAGAGTCATATCTTTTCCAAGATGAAGAATGTAACCTTTTAAAGCTCTCCTCAGATGGAAGGGGTTTGATACCCGTAATCATTTATGTTGTTCTTCTGTGTGCCTCTTCAATTTCTACTACATCTTTTATCAAACTAGGGTGATTAGAACTGTATGCAGAATTCAAAGTGTGGGTTTACGATACATTTATGAAATAGCATTATGAAATTAACTGTCATATTATCTATCCCTTTCTTAATAGTTCCTAACATTGTTAGCTTTTTTGACTGCTAAACATTGAGTGGAGGTTTCCAAAGAACTATTCATGGTGACTCCAAGATCTTCTTTTGGAGTGGTAATAGCTAATTTGGAACCCAACATTTTTATATATAGTTGGGGTTATGTTTTCTACCATGCTTCATTTTTATCAAAATTGAATTTTATCTGCATTTCGTTGCCCAGTCATACAGTTTTGTGCAATTCCTTTGTAACACTTCATGTTCTGCTTTGGATTTAACTATGCTGAGTAATTTTGTATCATCTGTAAATATTGCCACCTTATTATTTGCTCCTTTCCCCGAATCATTTATGAATATGTTGAACAGCATTGGTTCCAGTACAGATCCAACACCACTGTTTCTCTTTCTCCACTCTGAAATCTGACCAAGTATCCCTACCCTTTGTCCATTACCCAGTTACTGGGAATGGAGTAGTGGCTTACTTCAAAGTTTAACTTTGAAGTAAAGTGTGTGTGGATGCTCTGTACTCCTTTGAAGTAAGGAGTCCACCAAGGAGGCGTTCCCCCCTGGAGGACAGAGACACTCTGGCTAGCCCAGGCAGGACTCTATGGTCCCTGCTGGCCACCTTAAAGGAAATGGCAATCGCAGACAGCAAGCTGAGACCGGGCCACAGGCAGGGGCAGCTCCCAGTTGGACTGCCGCTGCTCAAAGCACCAGCCGGCCTCTGCACCCCCTGATCACCATGGCAGCATGCCAGAACCCCACTTCCGTCCCCATGGAGGCCCTGGATGATGAGTCCGAGGGGTCACAGCACCTGGACAAGGGCTCTGCCAGGAGAAGATCCTACTGGACTGAAGATGAACTGAAGGACCTCCTCACTTGGTGGGGGGAGGAGGAGGTCCTTTGGCAAAATGGCGCCCGGCAGAGGAAAGCAGAGGCCTTTGACAGGCTGGCCAGTGGCCTCGCCACCGAGGACACCCTGACTGCAGTGGGAACAGAGTGTGGATAAAAGTAAAAGAACTCTGCCAGACCTACGTCAAGGCCTGCGATGCTGCCAGCTGGTTGGGGGCACGGCCTGTCCACTGCCCCCACTACCAGAAGCTGCACAGGCTCCTGAGGCCAAGGGAGACGACCACCCCAGATCATGTGTTGGACATCGACACTCCCCCCCTTGTGGACAGCGAGGACTAGGTGGACCCCTCCAGCACCATGAGCCCCCTATGCAGGGAGTGGTTGACCAAGACCAAGCACAATGATGAAGGCTCCAGCGACAGAACTCTTGTCATTGTCCTTCCTTCCAGGACACACAGCCGAGCCTTGCCCGAGCCCCGGGAGGTCGCAGCCAGTACATACAGGACAAGCAGGATGTCACCAGGGATGGGGCCAGAGCCCACCAGGAACAGCCCTGCAGCCCACACACCTGAGGACAGGGAGAGAACATGGGCTGACCCTCACCAGGTGGGAACCTCTGGGCACCTGGGATCCCACAGAGCTCACGGGCCATTGGGTGGCAGGGAAGTGGGGTGGGGCCCAGCAGAGTGGGGGCCCTGGCTGCCCCAGGGTTGGTGGCCAGCACTAATGGGCCATCCCCCTGTCCTGTTCAGTCTCCACAGGTCCATTCTTGGGAAGGTGCAGCAGCCCATTGGAGTGGGACGCAGACATAGGGGGCCAGGTGGCCGTCCCATCGCCCCAGCCTGCATCCCCCTGTGGCCATGGCAGGGCTTCCCACAGATGGCACTGGAGGGACGAGGAGGCAGCTGCCAACTGGGTGGTATGTGGGTGAAGACTGGGGTGCTCCAAGACTGGCTGGTGATGAAGCGGGATGTTTTGCTCTGGCTGACTAGCAGCCTGGATGCCGTGACCCACGCCTTGGCTTCCCACCTCACCCAACCTCCTGCTCCCTTGTCAGCCCAGCCCGCAACTACACCTCCTCCCCACAGTTGCCCCTCTGACAGTCACCCCGCCCACAACCACCTACCTCCTGGTGGACCTGTCATTGTCCGCCTGCCTGAAGCTGGTTTGATGGCTGCTGGCTGAGGCAGGTGCACCTGGCCCAGCCCCAGTGGCCCCCCCTGCACACCCTGAGGAGGCTGAGCCTGTGGCCCCCCCACATCAGCCCTACCTCCCTGTGGTCCCAGCCCCATCACAGCCCTGCAGGGTGCACTGGACCTGTGTCAGTAGGGACAGCCAGGGCAGCCGTGAATGACACAGCTCTCGACCCCCCCACACCCTGCGCAACTGACCCTTCCCCCACCTAGCCCTGCTCCTTGTTCAGTCGCCTCACCTAGCCCCCTGCCTCCCTCCTCTGGACTGTTCTCCCAGGGCACAGTAAATAGTTTCACATGTTGTTCTGTTGGGTTTTCCAAAACAAGTTTATTGTTCCACCCTAAGCCCATGTCCCTGGTTTTTGGTGTGAGAGTGTGTGTGGGGGAGCACGAGAGATGGGTAAGTGGGAGGGGGTGGTGGTGCCAAGTGGGGCTGAGAGGGTCAGGGCAGGCCCTGCGTGAAGGCCTGGCACAAGGCCTCCTGGAACCTGGCCCCATCCCTTTGTGCCTCGCTGCACAGAGCAGTGGGGAGCTGCTCACACCTGGACCCTGGGTCTGCGGCTCCATGAGGTTCTGGAGGGAACAGCAGGCAGTGATGACCAAAGGGATGTTTGGGAGGCTGACATCCAGCCTGTTGAGGAGGCTGTGAAACCTCCCCATCAGCCTCCCAAACGCCTGCTCCACTGTGCCCCTGGCATGGTTGAGGTGACCATTAAAGGAGTCCTGGGCCGGTGTGGTGTGTCTGGTATAGGACTGCATGAGCCACAGATGCAGTGTTGGCCATGACTCAAGGGGCATCGTGATGTCCCCGAGTGGGAGCTCCCACGTGCGGACATACGTGCCCTCCTGCATCTGGTGCCCCAGCCCCAAATTCCAGAACACCCAGGCGTCATGGGTCCTGCCTGGCCACTCCATGCACACATCCAGGAAATGGCCCCACACATCCATCAAGGCCTGGAATCCCACCGTGTGGTACCCCTTCCTGTTAATGGAGGCACCCTTGCTGTGGTCTGGAGCCCAGATCTCCACACGCATCCAATCCAGAGCTCTGAAACAACTGGGAAAGCGCAGGTCCATGAACCCAGTGAGGGCAGCATCCAGGTCCCACGGGGTCATGACTTGTGGCAAGAGCACCCCGTTGATGGCTTGGATGACTTGAGGTGGGGAGGAGGGGAAACACATCCATGAATGCCAGACTGGGAGGTCCCCTGCCCCCTGCCCGGTAGCCCTCTCCCCAGGATGGGTCCATGGTGGCGGACAGACTTACCTCAATCATCAGCGCTCCAATGGTGTCCTTGCTGATGCTGAATTGGTGGCCAGTGGACCGGAGGCTGTTGGGAGTGTTCAGCATCCACAGGGTGATGGCCACTCCTTTCTGCACCAGGAGCGTTGCCTGTATCCATGAATCTTGATGCTGGAGGACTGGGGTGAGCCATTGGCAAAGGTCTTTGAATGTCTAGCGGGTCATCCAAAAGTTGCTCAGCCACCGCTCATCATTCTGGTCCTCCAGCACCAGCCGGTCCCACCACTCTCTGGTGGTGGTGAAGGCCCACCGGCGCTGGATCTGGGGAGCCCCAGGGAAGAGCAGCAATGCCGTGGCCAGGGTCTGCAGGCTGGGTCCCAGGCGGGCAACCCAGACGTGCCACTGGAAGATGAGGGTGACCAGCATGGCCAGCAGGCTGGCCAGGGTGGACAGGATCTCGTCCTTGGGGAGGGTGAGATTGGGCATATTGCTCGGCTGTTCTGCTCAGCACATGCTCTGTTGCTGTCTGCAGTCTGGCAGCCTTAAGCACATGCAGGGTGCGGGGTGTTGGGAGGGGCCCTTTATGGGATCAGCTGGCTGCAAGCCTGGAGGAGCTTGTTGGTCATGCGACCCTGCCTGCATAATTTCCTGGCTCCTTACTTTGAAGTAGGGGCTAATTGTGTGTAGATGTGTAACTTTGAAGTGGGAAGAAGTCTACTTCGTAGTAAGGCAGGGTGCTTTTTGTATGTACGCACTCTACTTTGAAGTATAACATTGAAGTAAGCAACATTGAAGTTATTTGGTAGTGTAGACACAGCCATAGAAACTTCCTCGTTAGGGTGTTCTCCAGTGGCTATTTAAAGCATGGCTTTTTGTGTTTATGTCTTCATGCTACAGAAAGCAGCAGGGGACATGGAGGAAAATTAAACCAACCTTTTGTCATTTTATTTGTCTTCTGTTATAAAACACAGCACAAGGGCGAGACCACTATACTGTACTCACTTCTAGGTGTGATCTGAAGTCTATTGGAACTTTGGCTCACAAGAGGGCAAGGGTAGATTATGAACATATCACGTCACCTAAAGCCTGATGTGATTTCAGTGGAACTGTGACAAAACACTCCACTGAAATGGAATTTTGTGTCGTAAAAATACTATGATTAGGTTCCACATATGGGCTGGGACTACACTGCAGATTTTTGGTGACAGAAGGGGCCTTCTGTCGACATAACTCAGGGAACATCCACACACTTAAAGCATTCTCTCGATAGAACTCTGCATTTTCCTCGACAGGATTATCCCTCAAAAATTTGAGGCATAACAATCTGTGGGCAGAATACTGTCAACAAACCTGCAGTCTAGGCACTTCTGTCGACAGAGAGGGCTTCCGGCTGCCATTCTGTTCTCTGGCACCAGAGGGCGGTGCAGCTTGGTAGCTCTCTGTTGACAGAGCAAGTTGAGTGTAGATGCAATCCATCAACAGAATACTGTCGAGGTTTCCCTGTCAACATTAACTTCAGTTGACACAAGATGATTCTAGTGTAGACATAGCCATGGACTACCGATGCTTCAAAGCAAAATCAGGACAGGAGCAACATGACTGGCATAGAAACTGCTTTTCAAAGTTACTCTGTTTTACTTATTATTTTAAAAAGAAAAATCCAGTCTATTGGGGAAATGCTGCTGCTTCCTTCACAGGTTCACTGCCCAAGGCAGAAAACACAACATGGGGAGGGAAGAACAAGAAGTCTTGTGGAACGTTATAGACTAACAGATATTTTGGAGCAAAAGCTTTCATGGTCAAAGACCTGCTTCATCAGATGCATGGGGGGTGGGGTTCAGAGGGGTATTTAAAGAATGGGGTCCCAGAAAAAGGGAGGGCCAGAGCTGACAAGGTCTATTCAGCAAGGTGGAAATGGCCAATTATCAATAGTAGGTATCAAAAGAGGAAAGAACAAGTCAGATCAGACAGGGGGATATGAGCCATTGTCAGAGTCTAATGGGGAGATGATAACACCCAGGGCAGAGAAGCTGTTTTTGTAAGCTGCGAGGCCACTCCCAGTCTCTGTTTAATCCTTGGTTAATGGAGTCAAATTTGCAAATAAATTGCAGCTCAGAGATTTCTCTCTCCATTTGATTTTTGAAATTTCTTTGTTTCAGGACTGTCACCCTTAAATCTGCCACTGAGTGTCCAGGGAGATTGAAGTGTTCACCCACAGGCTTCTGTACATTACCATTCCTGATGTCTGATTTATGTCCATTTATTCTTTCAAGGAGCGACTGTCCAGTTTGGCCAATGTAAATTGGAGTGGGACACTGCTGGCACATGATGGCATATATTACATCAGTAGATGTGCAGGTAAAGGAGCCCCAATGGTATGGTTGATGTTAGGTCCTATGATGATGTCAGTGGTGTAGATATGTGAGCAGAGTTGGCAGCGAGGACCGTTGCAGGGGCTGGTTCCAGGCCTAGAGCCACAGGTTTGTGATTTGTAGTGGCTAGTGAGGATTTGTTTAAGGTTGGCAGGCTGTCTGTAGGCGAGGACAGGCCTGACTCCCAAGGCCTGTGAGAGTGAAAGATCATTGTTCATAATGTGTTGCAGATCACTGATGATGCTCTGCAGAGGCCTTAGGTGGGGGCTGTATGTGATGGTCAGTGGTGTTCTCTTGTTTTCCTTGTGAGGCCTGTCTTGTAGCAGGTGGCTTCTGGGGACCCATCTGGCTCTGTCAATCTGCTTCCTCACTTCCTTAGGTGGGTATTGTAGTTTGAGGAAAGCTTGGTAAAGGTCTTGTAGATGTTTGTCTCTCTCTTGTGGCTCAGAGCAAATATGGTTGTACTTTAGTGCCTGGCTGTAAACAACGGATCGTGTCGTGTGCCCTGGATGGAAGCCGGAGGCGTGTAAATAAGCATAGTGGTCTGTGGGTTTTCGGTATAGGGTGACCATCGCTTATCTGCACAGTAGTGTCCAGGAAGTGAATTTCTTGTGTGGACTGGTCCAGGCTAAGTTTGATGGTGGGGTGGAAACTGTTGAAATCACGGTGGAACTCTTCAAGAGTCTCCTTCCCATGGGTCCAGATGATGAAGATATCATCAATGTAGTGCAGGTAGAGGAGGGGCGCTAGGGGACGAGAACTGAGAAAGTGTTGTTCCAGGTCTGCCATAAAAATGTTGGCATACTGTGGGGCCATGCGCGTGCCCACAGCAGTGCCACCGGTTTGAAGGTATAATTTGTCCACAAATCTGAAATAGTTGTGGGTGAGGACAAAGTCACAAAGCTCCACCACCATTTGTGCCTCGGTCTCATCAGGGATAATGTTCTTAACAGCTAGGAGCCCATCTTCATGTGGGATATTGGTGTAAAGGGCCTCTACATCCATGGTGGCCAGGATGGTGTTTTCAGGAAGGTCACCAATGGATTGTAGTTTCCTGAGGAAGTCGGTCGTATCTCGAAGAAAGCTGGGGTTGCTGGTAGCATAGGGTCTAAGTAGAGAGTCCACATATCTAGACAATCCAGTGGTGAGGGTGCCTGAGATGATGGGGCGTCCAGGATTCCCAGGTTTATGGATCTTAGGCAGCAGGCAGAATAAACCTGGTTTGGGTTCAAGGGTTGTGTCTGTGTAAGTCTGTTCCTGTGTTTTTATAGGGAGGGTCTTGAGCAGATGCTGTAGTTTCTTTGTGTATTCCTCAGTGGGATCCTCGGACAGAGGCTTGTAGAATGTGGTATTGGAGAGTTGCCTGGCAGCCTCCTTTTGGCAGTCTGTCCTATTCATGATGACAATAGTGCCCCCTTTGTCAGCCTCTTGGATGACAATGTCAGAGTTGTTTCTGAGGCTGTTGATGGCGTTGCGTTCAGCGCAGCTGAGGTTATGGCAGAAGCGTTCTATGTATAAATCCAGTTTGTCATTTTGACCAGCGAGGTCCATGAGGAATTCTTTTTCTTGTACCGTAGGTGGGAGGGTACCTGTGGGTCAGTGTGCTGTTCTGTGTCATGTTGGAAGTATTCCTTGAGTCATAGACGGCAAAGGAAGGCGTCCAGATCACCACAGAACTGTATCAAGTTTGTGGGAATGGTGGGGCAGAAAGAGAGTCCTTGAGAAAGGGCAGATTCTTCTGCTGGGCTGAGTGTATAGTTGGACAGATTGACAATACTGCTGGGTGAGTTAAGGGTATCACTATTGTAGCCCCATGTGGAAAGTAGGAGTTTAGATAGTTTACAGTCCTTTTTCTTCTGTAGAGAAGATAAATGTGTGTTGTAAGTCTCCTGTCTTGTTCTAGTAAAGTCCAGCCATGTGGAGGTTTGAGTGGAAGATTGTTCATTTATGAGGGTCTCCAGATTAGAGAGCTCACTTTTGATGTTTTCCTGTTTGCTGTACAGGACGTGAGGGGGATTCAGTCGCGAAAGATCCTCAGAATAATTGCTGCTCACCCCTTCCAAATGGGCATTTGCAGGGATGGCCAATGAATATGCTACTATGCAGATTAATCAGTTACTGTGTACGTGTAAGAGGAGCAATGGCTAAACCAAGTGTGGAAGAAGAGCCCTGGAGTGATTCCAATTAATATTCCACACTACTGGGCTAAGATTCTTTCTCTCCCAAAGTTACATAGGAACTCCAATTTACAAGTCACCTTCTTGCTGGTGGCAAGGTTTGTGACAAAAGCAGCAGCAGAATCCTGCAAAATTTCACTCATTAAAATCAGCCCTCTTTCAGACAGAACGTGATAAAAATACCAAAACGTTCACAAGCTATTCTCCCCCTACTCTAATGCTAATCAAAGCACAATCCATTTAGGCAATATTTTGGGAGAAAAACATATCATTCTGACAGCTTGTATATTGTTCCAACTCAAAGCAACTTAAAATTCTCTGTTAAACTCACTTAAAAATGCCAGGCATAGGGGCTATGTCTACACTAGAAGCATCGGTTGCCAGAAGCTACTGTGACAGAGAAATCTTGACAGAACCTCTGTTGACAGATAGATGCCACACACAACTTGATCTGGCAACAGTGTGTTATGCCTCAAATTTTTGAGGGATAACTCTGTCGAGGCAAAAGCAAAGTTCGGCTAAGTCTAACTAGAAGCATCTGTTGACAGGGTAATCTCAACAGACCCTCTGTCAACAGATTGCAGCTACACACAACTTGCTCTGTCGACAGAGAACTGCCAGACTGCACTGCCCTCTGGTGCCAGAAAACAGAATGGCAGCTCTTCAAAGAGGGCTGCCAGGCAACTGGAAGACCTCTCTGTCAATAGAAGTGTCTATACTGCGCTTCTATCAACAGTACTCTGTCCAGACAGGGTGCACCTACACTTGCATTCCTTTTTCAAAAGATGTATGCAAATGAGGCAAATCGAAAATGCAAATGAGGTATAAATTTGCATATTTGGGACATCATTTGCATTTCTAATTTCAAAAGAGCTTCTTTTGAAAGAAGAAAGCCAGTGTAGATGCTGCTCTTTCAAAAGTAAACCCATCTTCAAAAGAATCCTTCTTCCCTTTATACCTCATCTGCATTTTCAATTTGCCTCATTTGCATACCTCTTTCGAAAGAGGAATGCAAGTGTAAATGCACCCAGATTGTTATGCCTCAGATTTTTAAGGGATAATACTGTTGAGGAAAATGCAGAGTTCTATCAAGACTCTGTTGACAGAAGGCTTTACGAGTGTAGATGCTCCCTGAGTTATGTCGAGAGACGGCCCCTTTTGTTGACAAAACTCTCTAGCATAGACACATCCAGGAAGTTTACTAACAATCCCTTACCCACATCCATTTATAATAAAGATCTTAAATAAGATGTTGTATGTAAATAAAGTGACTGAAGTAAGTCAAACCTTAGCACTTACATGTTATCATCAAACCTTCTAGAGGTAGTAAAAACAAACTAGCACACAAAACCAACAAGAGCATCAAAGTGTGTCACGCAGTGCATGGTTCGATGATCTTAACACAGCGAGAATCCAGAGATTAAGAAAAAACCCAGAACTTCAAGATTGTAGCTGAAAACAGAAAATTTAGTATAGTGGGCTAAATCATGATTTTACACAAAGTCCTAAGTAACTATGAAATAGTTGTATCCATTCAAAGATTGTCACTTAGACAGAATAGGAAGGATTGAGCTAGTTGGAATTGTTGAGTCAGGCTATACTATTTCTGGTCTGACATATTGCCGCTGACAGTGACATGGGGCAATTAGTACAATAAGATCAGAAGTACTGGTGTCTTAAAAGACTTTTATAAAATATTTTGTCCCTGTAATGTAAGGATTAATTGAAACAACTAATATTTGGATGAATCCCTCATAATCGATTTCTGACAATTGTAGAAAGGTGGCACTGGCAGACATAGGCTCAGCCAGGCCTGCTCATGGCATGGGGGGAGGGATGATAAAGGGGGTGGTTGTCCTGGGGCCTAGCAATTCTAAGGGTCCCAGGGCTCTCCACTGCCACTGCTAATATGGTGGCAGTGGTGGTGGCAGTACCTGGAACCCTGGCTTCCTTTAAATTGCTGCTATAGTGCTGCTCCAAGTGTTCCATGGGGCTCTGAGGGCTGATGTTGGGGGCACAGCTGTGGTCTGGAAGGCATTGAGGGCTGGCTGCCATGGCCCCGACCCCTCTTCCCAAGGCCCCACCCCTTCTAGGGCACAGAGCCAGACCCCCCCACCACCCCAGACTTTGACCTGTGGAGTGTGGTGGCTGTCAGCCCCATTGGGCTCAGCCTCTTCTTATTTATTATTTTCACTAAAATAGAGCACTGAGTCACATTCAGGGTTGGGGCCACACTGTGCTAGATACTGAAGAAATACAGAGAAAAGGTCAGCCTAGAATCTGATCTCTTCTGTTCATTTTTCAAAGAATTTCATTAACTGCACCCACACTTTGAGGTGTATTTTACATATGGGCCTTTCCTTATTTCTCTTACTGCACATGGGAATTAGAGCTTTTCTTATGCTCAGACTTTTGATGGATGCTGTATTTTTGTCTCTTAAAAATAACTTTTAGGCCACACATACACGTACACACAACTTTGATCAAAGGCTTCTGAGAAAGAAGCATGAGTAGCCAATGACATGTGCAATTGTGAAAAGTGGGAAAGTGTCTGATGTTGACATATGTGAATAAAACTAGTGGGGCTGCAGATAGACCCACATCTGATTATGTAGACAGCTCCACTCACCTAAGCTGCGTCTACACGTGCACGCTACTTCGAAGTAGCGGCAGTAACTTCGAAATAGCGCCCGTCACGTCTACACGTGTTGGGCGCTATTTCGAAGTTGAAATCGACGTTAGGCGGCGAGACGTCGAAGTCGCTAACCCCATGAGGGGATGGGAATAGCGCCCTACTTCGACGTTCAACATCGAAGTAGGGACGTGTAGACGATCCGCGTCCCGCAACATCGAAATAGCGGGGTCCTCCATGGCGGCCATCAGCTGGGGGGTTGAGAGATACTCTCTCTCCAGCCCTTGCGGGGCTCTGTGGTCACCGTGGGCAGCAGCCCTTAGCCCAGGGCTTCTGGCTGCTGCTGCTGCAGCTGGGGGTCCGTGCTGCATATACAGGGTCTGCAACTAGTTGTTGGCTCTGTGTATCTTGCACTGTTTAATGAAAGTGTGTCTGGGAGGGGCCCTTTAAGGGAGCGACTTGCTGTTGAGTCCGCCCCGTGACCCTGTCTGCAGCTGTGCCTGGCTCCCTTATTTCGATGTGTGCTACTTTGCCGTGTAGACGTTCCCTCGCTGTGCCTATTTCGATGTTGGGCTGAGCAACGTCGAAGTTGAACATCGACGTTGCCAGCCCTGGAGGACGTGCAGACGTTATTCATCGAAATAGCCTATTTCGATGTCGCAACATCGAAATAAGCTATTTCGAAGTTGGGTGCACGTGTAGACGTAGCCCTAGTTTTACAACAGCAAGGAGGTCTCTAATTGTTCTACAGATTCCTTAGCAACTAATGATGCTGTTGACCATGAACAGACTATTTTATAGATCAAAGTCTGTAAAGCAAAGTCTGTAAAGCAAAGTCAAACCACTGAAATTAATGGAGCTCGGATGCAATGGTGGTGGATTTAAACTATCTGCACAAGAATGTGTTTCTTTAAATGAGTAGCACACCAGCATTGCCCTAGAAAAACAGACAAATCTAAATTGTGAAAAAGAAAACACCAACTAAGATTTTAACTTTCCTTTGTGCTCTCTCATAAGAACATAAGAATGGCCATACTGGGTCAGACCAAAGGTCCATCCAGTCCAGTAGCCTGTCTGCCGACTGTGGCCAGTGCCAGCTGCCCCAGGGTGGGGACCGAAGACAATGATCAAGCGATTTGTCTCCTGCCATCCATCTCCAGCCTCTGACAATCAGAGGCCAGGGACACCATTCCTATCCTTGGTTAATTGCCTTTTAACGACCTAACTTCCATGAATTTATCTAGCTCTTTTTTAAATTCTGTTACAGTCCTAGCCTTCACAGTCTCTTCTGGCAAGGAGTTCCACAGGTTAACCATGCGCTGAGTGAAGAACTTCCTTTTATAAGTTTTAAACCTGCTACCCATTAATTTCATTTGGTGTCCTCTAGTTCTTGTATTATGGGCACAAATAAATAACTTCTCCTTATTCACCCTCTCCACACCTGTCATAATTTTATATACCTCTATCATGTCCCCCCTCAGCCTTCTCTTTTTTAAACTGAGAAGTCCCAATCTTTTTAGCCTCTCCTCATATGGGACCTGTTCCAAGCCCCTAATCATTCTAGTTGCCCTTTTCTGAACCTTTTCCAGTGATGGGATATCTTTTTTTAGGTGAGGAGACCACATCTGTACACAGTATTCAAGATGTGGGCATACCATAGATTTATATAGGGGCAGTAAGATACTCCTTGTCTTAATTTCTATCCCTTTTTTAATAATACCTAACATCCTATTTGCTTTTTTGACTGCCTCTGCACACTGCGTGGATGGTTTCAAGGAACTATCCACGATAACTCCAGGATCTTTTTTCTGATTAGTTATAGCTAAATTAGCCCCCATCATATTGTAAGTATAGTTGGGGTTATTTTTTCCAATGTGCATTACCTTACACTTATCCACATTAAATTTCATTTGCCATTTTGTTGCCCAATCACTCAGTTTGATGAGATCTTTTTGAAGTTCTTCACAGTCTGCCTTTGTCTTGACTATCTTGAACAGTTTAGTGTCATCTGCAAACTTTGCCACCTCACTCCTCACCCCCTTCTCCAGATCATTTATGAATAAATTGAACAGGATTGGTCTAAGGACTGACCCTTGGGGGTCACCACTAGTTACCCCTCTCCATTTGGAAAATTTACAATTTATGCCTACCCTTTGTTTCCTAACCAGTTCTCAGTCCACGAAAGGACCTTCCCTCTTATCCCAGGACAACTTAAATTACACCAGAACCTTTGATGAGGTACCTTGTCAAAGGCTTTCTGGAAATCTAAGTATACTATATCCACTGTACACTCACTGTACTTATTACTTCATTGAGTTATATGCTTTTTCACAAATGTACAATACCCAAGTCATCCCCATAATCCTGATAGGTCTTCCTAAAAAGGAAACAAGCAAAAACAAAAATAAAACAAAACAACAAAAAATCCCCTATAGAAATAGCCCACAAAAAAGAAGTGGAGTTTGTGCCATTGTGTATATAATGTGAGAGCACTTCCATCATAAAAATCCCTCTCTACGGGGAGTGGGTGAAATCTCACCTCACTGAAGTTAAGGGCAAACTTCCAGTGGATTTCACCTGTTATTACTTGATTGTTAAAAAAAAAAGTCATTACACTTCAAAATTTAGTATAAAGTTTAAAAGCAAAATCACTTTTAACCTGAAAAAAATTAACCAACTGTGCTAAGAATGTTAAAGTTAGATAACTGCTGAAAACCTTGCATTTTTTGTGCTTGTATGATTCAAATCAGGTTTAATACTTAAAATAATTGCAAGTTAGGAGTTACTTGCATTTCTAATACAACTTTAAATTACAGCTTTTGAAACCCTAAGGAAAATTTTTAATTGGCAAAGAACTGCAGTTTGAAATCACTTTCAGGAACTGTCCATACCAGTTCTTCAATACATTTCCATGTAACTAGCAGTAAAAAGCCAACTAGATCAATTATTTATGAGCCTGTCCATGAAAAGCCTTTTGTGTGTGTGTGTGTGTGTACACACATATATATACCTTGTATGTTCTTCTTCTATATAGCAATATTGCTCCAAGTGCAGCCATGTCCTTATAAAGAACCATAAAATTGTACGACTGGAAGAGACCTGAAAAGGTCATCTAGTCCAGTCCAGCACTCATGGCTGGACTAAATATTATCTATACCATCCCTGGTAGTTGACATATGTAATAGAACAACATTTAGAAGCTGAGGGTTAACATGTTGGGAGGGGCACAAAGACTCAGGACAAGTCTGAGGGTCCCCTGCAAAAATTCATGGAAATTGTACCCTAAAGGGTTTGGAGTGTAGCAGAGTAGGGAGTGAGGATCCATTTTAAGGAAGAAACTGCAGACATATGGATGTAGACAATGTCCATTTGGACATGCTCTTCAGCAGCTTTGATGGTGTCTCCTCCTCAAGACCCTGGGTGTTTGACTTGATCCTGGCACTAAGCTGAATTAAGTTCTGATGGGATTGCCACATGGAGCTGAACACACGGTGGTGAGGTCTCTTTTTCCATCTGCAAACCCTACAGAGAATGCCTCACAGGAGAGATGTCTGGGAGAGCCCAAGGTGGGGTATGGCACTGCAAGAGGGATACACACCCTTTTTATGTAGCAGTGGGCAGATGTGCCCTGACAGGTACACTCCAGGCCTCTGTGCTTACAGAAACATTTTCTGTTTCTTTTTTTATCTTGTGGCATGAAATATGCAGAAAGACATGTTGCTCAGTTTGTGGGAGAGAAGTTAATGGAGGATGAAGTGGCAATAACAAAGCGTGGGACAGTCTTGCCCTTCAGTACATGCTAGTTACATCCACAACATACAGAATCTGGTTCTGATCTCATTTAAATGGACGTGAATTTCAACCTATTCCCCCTAGACTGCCATGGGTGTACAAGGTTTGTGTGTACTTATAGTATCAAGATATACAAAGTATTAAGTTAGAAACATGAAAAAAAGCAAACCACTGTAAGTATATTGGCAGGGAGGTTTTAAGGAAATCACACATTTTGTGGCATCCTGAAACATATTTATCCTTTTGGACTCCATAAGAGAAAGTATCTTCGCTTCAATGATTGCTTAAATCTTTCTTATTATTTGTGGAATTTCTGGGGTACTTTGTCCAAGAAAAAAATCCTGCAGATGCTGTAGAAGAGCAACTGCTTGCCAATATGAAGCAGGGGTTTCCAGTTCGCAAGCATTCTGGTTATTATATTCTTGACTAAGTCCCTGAACAGCAGGAAGCTGAACAGGCAACGGCAAAATAACCTAAGTAGTACCAATGCCCACTTTCTGACAGTGTTGTTGTCTTATTTTGCCAATATGAGAATAAGATTATGAGTGGGAAATCAATGTTATACGATAACTTTGAACTTGACACCAAAAAAATTCACGTGCCTTCCAAATTTTGGGAAAAAAATGCAATCTTTGAAAACTTTCCAAAAACAACCCCAATTTTTGTTCAGGGTTACAAATATTTCAGAAATAACAAGCAATCCTGTGGTGCCTTAGAGATTAACAAACCTATTAGGTCATGAATTTTGGGGGTAAAACCCACTTCCTTAGATGAACTTTCTTCATTTCAGAGTTGCAGATAACTTCCATTCCCAAGGTGTTTGGTGGTTCTACCCTATTAAGGCACTGATGAAAGAACTTTGATTTAATAGCAGTTTTCTAGTGTTTCCAGCATTGCTCAGTGGTATCTGAGCACAGCCAGACAAGTAGTAAATAATAACAAATAGCCAAGGGAAAAATGAATAGAAAGATTTAAGGAGTTTAAGGCTCTGTCAAACTTCTTGCTACCCCAGCAGGGCACCATCATATATACACATTTGGTGCATTGCACCAGTTGGAAGGCATCGTCTTAACTGTGTTTGAGTGCATTTTAAAAGCTGTTGAGGATATGCAATGAAAACAGTAAATGTACAAAGAAATGGGATGCAAGGAAGAAATAGAAACAAGTCCGTGTATGAACTGAAGTTGTAAGAAAAAAAATCCAGAAACCAACCTTTATGAAAAAAAACCTGTATAATTGGATGGAGATTTAAGCACCAGGGATCTATAGAAATTATTTTGGAATCCAACATAATTTAACATAGGCTTGCATTATCGTGATAGATTACGTGATAGAATCCTGTCTAGAATCCTTCTAGAATAAAATCTATAAATTTATCAATGATGTATAATTCTATTGATATATTTAACAATTTCATATAGATTATTTTACATGCTGTCAAACTGCTGATTCATAGCTCTACTTCTGCCAATGATGCCAGTCTTCAGACTCTATTTGTTAAATTTTTAAACTACTACTTTCATGTCTTCTCTCATGTCACACCTCCCCCCCACCTCCATATGCTAAGAGCTTTCTATAAACATCCACTAAGTTACTTCATGTTTCTCCTTCATAAGCCTCCGGGAAGCTTTCCATTGCTATAATGCCTTCCAAAATCTTTACAATAGCTAGGACTCTAGTGTGCTGTGACCATTGCTTAGGATTTCTAGTACTGTTTCTTTGCTACCTTGTGCCCCTCTTCTTGTTTATTGCATCCACTTATTGTTTTTCCATCTTCTCCTTAGAACATAAGTTTTTTGGGGCAGAGACTTTATCCTTGTTCTCTCAAAACAAAACAGCAGAAATGTAGCACTTTAAAGACTAACAAAATGATTTATTCGGCGATGAGCTTTTGTGGCACAGACCCATTTCATCAGATCAATCTCATTTCCAATACAGACTGACATTTATAAGTACAGAGGACAAAAAAAATTGCAATAAAAATTGATGAATTAAGTACATAGGACTGAAGAAGCGGAGTAAGGGGAAGGGGGAATGTTAAGTGTCCTGATGGAGATAATTAGGAGCATCAAAGGAAGGGAAGCAGTCCTTGTAATGTGTGAGGTAATTGGTGTCTCTATTCATACCATGTTTTAATGTATTGAATTTGAATATGAATTCCAATTCACAAATTTCTTGCTGTAATCAGTTTTTTAAATTCTCTTTGTTCTAGGACACAAATTCTCAGGTCTTTAACAGAATGGCCCACTCCACTGAAGTGTTCACTACCGGCTTATGTGTATTGAGTTTCTTGATCTCTGCTCCGTGTCCATTTATTCTTTGGTGAAGGTTTTGCCCAGTCTATCCACTGTACACAGTGGCAGGGCATTGTTGGCACATAATGGCATATTTAATGTTGCTCGAAGTGCATGAGAATGTGTCTTTGATCTTGTAAGTAACATGGTTAGGTCCAGTGATGGTATCCCCAGAATAAATATGTGGACAAAGTTGGCATCCCCTCCCTCCGGCCCCGGCTCCTTCAGTCCTACGTACTTGATTTGTCAGTTTTTATTGCAAATTTTTTTTTTCATTTATTGTACTCTGTCACTCTGTATTGGAAAGGAGATTGATCTGATTAAGTGGGTCTGTCCCACAAAAGCTCATGACCAAATAAATCATTCTGTTTGTCTTTAAAGTGCTATATTTCTGCTGTTTTGTTTTGTTGGAGTACAAGCTAACATGGCTACCTCTTTGTTCCTTGTTCTGTGTTCATCCAGAGCCTCACAGAAAAGGGCCTGGATCCATGATTGGGGACCCTAGAGGCCAGCAAAAATACAAATATATAATAAATACCAGAGGGGTATCTGTGTTAGTCTGTATCTGCAAAAACAACAAGAAGCCCTGTGGCACCTTATAGACTAACAGATATTTTGGAGCTTCATCAGTCTTTGCCTGCAAAAGCTTATGCTCCAAAATATCTGTTAGTCTATAAGGTGCCATAGGACTTCTTGTTTTTATAATAAATACCATAACAATTATTTATATTTCTGAATATTGCAGTAGTGCCTGGTGATCCTATTGTGGCACTGGATACAGATACAAATGTACTATTCTCTATTAGATTGTTAAGTTATGTGCTGAGGGACATAATACTGTTTATCATTCCCTAATGTGCAACAGACATTACACACACTAACTAATCTGTCCCTACAGCCCACATTCAGCTGGATGAAAAGCTCCTGGGAGATCAGTCCTGTCAGGAACCACTGGAAATTGAGAGCAGCCAGTACTTTCTAACAGGTGATCTGCATCTCATTGGGTGCAGTGCCATTTATGGACTTAAGAATTCATAAGCTTATTATACAGATGGTGAAATGGGACAGTTGAGATATTACACAGTCTATTCACAGTCATAGAGGAAGTCAGTAGGTATAGCAATCATATCTTCCTGACTCTCAGGGCTGTGGTAGTAACATCACTAGGTCATGACTCACTTCAGGTATAAAGAGAAAAGGGTCATATTTATTGATTCTCTAGACCCCTGTTAGTGAAATGAACCTATTTAGTATCTCCTGCTGTCATAAGATGAAATGGCTGAAAGGAGGACATGAAAATAGGGATTAAATTGAAAAATTGCTTTGGAAATCCCTTAGGAAAAGTCAGAGCATGGGGCATTAAAAGTTCTGCATCTAAACAGAAAATATAATAGAAGCTTGAAATGAATGCACTTTTTCATAATACACACATCAATTCAGGCAGCAGCTTTTATTATCTGATTAAGAGTCTGCAAGCCTCATCATAAATGCTGCACAGGTTAACAGAGATTCCTGAAAAGAGCTGCAGGCCTGTAACTTTAAATCAACTAATAATTAAAATAATCCACTGCTTTATTAAAGCTGACTTATTGGCCAGGATGCAGAATCTGCTAATGAGGATGGAAGGCAGAGGGAAAGAAAATTAGCTGACAAGAAATGGGAAATTGTGGGCAAGGAACAGGGAGGGAGGGAGGGAAGGAGAGAGAGGGATAACAGAGAGTGGAAAAATGGGCTGGCTGGTGGACAGGAACAAAAATACATCAGGAAGTGAAATGAAACTCCTGTATGGTAGAAGAGTAATTTAGCTTATGAACAGCTGGCTCACAGAGGGTCAGGCATATGAGCAATTAAAATTAAACATGCTGATTTTAATATGCTTTAGTAACTGTGATTGATCTTACAGTGTTGCTGTTGACTGTACATCAAGAAACAATTTAGGATCCAGTTCAAAACAAAGTTTATAATCCTTGTTTAATGGATTTTTGTACCTCAGGCAGTAGTGCTCTAAAAATGATGAAAATGCACCCTGTCTCAGGTAATCAATAAAACTTCCCGCTATAAAATTGGTTCAATTCCAGAGATAACTTAGCATGCTCGGCACTGCTGTATCTGTAGAATCCCAAGTAAGTCATCTATCATTATGTCTGTATACTGGATTCATTAGACATCTCACCCTTCAGCTTATTAGCACTGAAGTCAGCCAAACAATCAAATCAAAAGGTCACCTTTTAACAAATATGTAGTTAGATGAAAACATACATCAAAACCGTAACAGAAATATGTCAAAATATAGCAGAGGGGATGGATAAAAGTTTGACATGGGGCATTCAAAATGTAAAATGAAATTGCCTATGAAAGGAAACAGGGAGGCTGACAGGTTTGCTGGCCTTGTGGGCAAGGTGTGGGGGATGTGCTGTGCTACCGGAAGAGGTGGAGCCTCTAATGGAAGGGGCAGGGCTAGAGGACAGCCAGCCCTCAGTGCTGCCTGGCGTGTGCCAGGGTGCATTCCCATCTTACACTCTGAACCACCCAGCTTACCTCCTGGTGCTCCAGCAGTGATTTAAAGTGTGGCTGGGTCTACATGAGCCACTTCCTTTTGAAAGGGGCATGTTAATGAGCAGGTTCGAAAGATGCTAATGAGGCGCCGCAATGAATATCTGTGAGCCGATGCCCAGGTGCCAGCTAAGGGTCTGGTGGGGCAAAGGGGGTGATGCCACACCAGCAGCTGCGCTAAGCAGCCAGAGCAGGCTGGGTTCTTTGGTTTGTGTTTAGTTCGGGTACAGCAGCAAGAGGAAAATTACACTTAGAGAGGCTTTAACAGTTACTTTTTATTTATACAAAGATAGACACAATGTAACTAAGACAAATGATTAAAGTACAAGTTAGTACTCATGGTTTTTAAAGGGGAAACAACACAATTTAACTTAAGAAAAGTTTTAGACAAACTAGCTAGCTTAAACTAATACAATTAATGTGTACACAAGAAAGGCACGTTGCAGGTGTGATTTTCACCCCTGCCTCTTAGACCTGGTGGAACCAGAGTCTTTCCCTCAGTTCCTATAGGAAAGAAGTGTAATACAGGTGTAATTCCTACCCCGCCTCCTAGATCCGGTGTGACCCAGAATCTTTCTCTCAATCCCTCAGGAAGAAGTAGATATGAAACAGGCGTCCTCAGTCTCGGGCGTTAATTCCAGACCTGGCCAGCAGGTGTAGGTGATTGGAAACTCAAAGGGGGGTGGGCTGCCAAACCCCTCTTATACCCCTTTTGTCACGTAGGCTTCTTCCTGGTCTCAAGTGGCCAATCGGGAGGAATGTGTTTGAACCCCAGGTTTCCCAGGGAAAGTGCAAGGCTCAATTTGCACCTGTGAATTGTGGACAATTGGGCACCTTTGGAGGTGATGGGCGGAGATTCCCTGTTCTTCCTGGGGCAGTGATCAGGCGTGTCAATTACCGAGATCAGCCAGAAGGGCGGCCATTAGCTAGCCCATTCACTGTCTGGTTTTTGTGTACAGTAGAGAGGCTGGGTGAGACAGCACACCTGCGTTCCCAGGACATCAAAGGCTACCTGTCTCCCTTGCTTGTTTCTCTCTCTGTCTCTCCCAGTGGGGGGGAGAAGAAGAAAAGGCCAAATGGGGGGTTCATGTCTGGCTACAATATCTAGTGATAGGAAGAAGGGCTTTCAAAAACTAGGGGGGGTTCTTTTGGAAGGTCCTGTCTGCATGGGCGGCGTGCGATTCGAAAAGCCACACTTTTGAATTGCTGTGGCTGCCATTATGCTAATGAGGTGCTGCATATTCATTGCAGCACCTCATTAGCATCTTTCGAACCTGCTCATTAACATGCCCCTTTCGAAAGGAAGGGGCTCATTTAGACCCAGCTTGTTTGTATCAGAAGCATCCAATCTGGTGGCTACACAAACACAATACTGGGTTCCTTAGCCTTGGAAAGGTGACTGGCTTGTGATGTTAATCCAAAAGTTCAGGGAAGAAAATACATTTGCAATATGACTGTTTCCCTGTTCCTTTCAGTGATATTTACTGGAGGCATGGGCTGGACTTTCTAGCAAAACAGTTTAAGGCTGGGTGGATATTTTCTATGGTTTTCCACTCCTCTTCCATAGGAGCTTCATCCAGTAGCTTAGAATTCAGCCAATTTCAACTCAAACTGTCTCCTAGTTTGATAAGCAAATTTTGATGTTGCAGAAACTCAGGGTGCTTATTCAGATTTCATAGTAGGGCAAATATGCTTGATTCATCTCCATAGATCCTCGTGCCCCTTCGCTCAGCAATATGTATGAGGGGTAACCATTAGCAGAAGTATCTCTCTGCCATAGGTGACTGCATATCCTTCCCAGGACTGGAAAGCCATTTCACTTTTTCATTCTTGTAATGTGAACACTACTATGTTCTCCAGACAAAGCCTTTAAAAATAGATAACTAGTAATGTTATATCTGAAAGCAACGAAATGTCGCTTCAAGCAGTCCCTTGTTACACCATAAACATAGCAACATTTAAAACAGTATTGTAGTACTGAAATATTTTTACTTGCAGTTCCTTCACCTTGGGTACAAAGAGCAGTCTGAAAGGAGAAGACTTTTTCACAGTAGCATTCTTGGGATGCTAAAAATGACCAATATTGTGGCCACAGTTGCATTATGTTTAGGATGATTTCTTAGGTTCCTGCACAGGGGGAATGACATAAAAGGCTAGAATCTGACTTGCCAGGACAGTCCAATGATGGGTAAGGAACCTATTCCACGTGTAGGGCAGAGTAGTACTGCAGAGGCAGATGAAGGAGGACATTGGCATTTACTGAAAGAGTCAGAACTACTTTGAGATCCTTAGAGCCAGGGAGGCTCAGGCTCATAAGTGGGAGGAAGGTTCATGAGTCAGAAGTATGCTCAGAAAAGACAGGACCACTACTCATGAGTTCACTGAAACAACTGGTTGCAGAATGACTGTGATGCCCTTTAGTCCATCCTCTGTTCAGACCCCAAATCTCGTACATGAGAAGTCCCATCACCCCAAATATTGCTCAGTCATTTTGGCCCTTCTCAGGTGAGAGGAGGCGGGGAAGGGCAAGCAGATGTGTTCACAGACAATAATGTTTGTTGGAATTTTCTTTCAATTCAGTTGTTCCTACTACAAGCTGTAACGGTTAACATAATAAAGGTTATGGTTCACTTCACTAATGGGTGCACCCTGCTTTTGGAGCACAAACAATGGATATTTTGCTCACATTTGGTGTGGATCAAGAAGATTCACAGCCCTTGACTGTGATTTCTATAAATATATGGTGCCAAAAATGCAATAAATTCCATCCCTCCCTTACCCCAACCATGAATTTACTATCATTTTTTCAGACAAACCAATAAACAAGACAACAAACTAAGCTGTGAAATAACTGTTGCTGTCCAAATCGTCAGAATGAAAAACAGAAGGCAAGCTGACAGAAGGATCTTTATAGCTGTGTTAATGACTTATTCAACATTACAGACAGAGGAATCACAAGTAAATTAACAGTGAAGATACCTGAAACTGAAGGTAGTTTTTATGATGCCTCCTCTTCCTCCCTCACCTAGACTCATCAGTTGCATTGCAACCACGGCAGTACTTATGCACAGCATCTATTCAGTGTTGAAAGGAAGTAAGAAAGTATGGGGAAGAAGCCCCTTCTTCAGCCTTCTCACCCATTTATCTCCTTTTAGATTGTACATTAGCATCAGCTGCCGGGAATCAAAATACACCAATTTATAATAAACTCTTTCATATCCAGCATTCTATTATCTGGAACTCTCAAATAACTGGCATTTTAACCATAACTAAATTTTAGTTAAATTTTCCATAAGTACAATACACTGAAAGTAAATACAAATAAACACAGCAAATACAGACCGGCTACCTCTACACTACAGAGATCTTTTGAAATAAGCCTTTCTGGAAGATCTCTTCCAAAAGAACTTCTTTTGAAAGAGAGAGTCCACACATAAAAAGTGGATCAAAAGAGAGATCTGCTCTTTCAAAAAGGCCCCTGCTTTTTCAAAAGAACAGGCCAGGGATCAAAAAATTCAGTCCCCATGACGACCTGAAACAGGAAAGGACGAGCAATTTTGGAAGAAGTGCCACATTCTTTTGATTTACTTTTGAAAGAACATTTTTTGTGTGTAGATGCAAAAAGAATTTGCTAGTGTAGACACAGCCTATAAGTTTACAGTGTACAATGCTAGTGTTGTTGGACTTTTAAATTAAACTCATTTTTGTTTGTTTGTTTCTTAATAGCTAATCTTGGTTTCCTTTAGTGTTATGCATTGCTTGGTACACCTCTCTACTGTCCAGAATATTTAAATATCTGGCAACCTCACATTCCCATTCCTGGGATTGCTGGATATGAAAAAATAGCAATGCACCACGGCATTATGGTAGCATTCCTCAGCAGTCCCCAGTTCACCTCTTGGCATTGTGTTGATCCATGGTGTGCTGACAAGTAGTACTACAAATTTCAGTGGTTTGTTAGGAAAACTGAAGCAAGGTGCACAGGGATAGGACCAGCAGCCTGTAAAAGTTTTTGAAAGCTGGATCTGTGCCATGCTAACTCATTCTGAAAGTATTCCCTTTTAGCCTCAACATGTTGTACAAAGCACAGCATGTGCTCATAACCTGAACTGCATGGCTACACTGGTATCCAGAGGCATCTGCAGGCCTTGCCAACAAGCTTCTTAACATCTAACAGGCAGTCCACCACCATTCTGCAGCCACATAGTCTGTAGTTGAATGCCCTTTTCCTTGGGTCAGCGATGTTGGGGTACAGCTTCATGAGCCTCATGAAAAGCAGCGAGGTGGGGTCCTTTCAATAAGAGAGTTCACACAGCCCCCACTGTTTTGAAAGACTGGGCCAGGGATCAAAAAATCCGGCACCGTGTGGACTCTTCTTTCAAAAGAAGGGCCTGTGGAGTATCTACAGGTGCTTTTTTTCGAAAGAAGTTTTCGAAAGAAAGCACACTTCCTGATCTGGGAGCAGAAGACGGCTTCCAGAAGTAGAGTTGAGTTCTTTCACTTTAGTTTCGAAAGAACGCATTTTGTGTGTGGAGGCTCCATGTGTTCTTTCGAAAAAGGGCTGGAGTTTCCAAAAGTACTTGCCAGTGTAGAGGAAGCCAGTGTGTCCTGTGATACGAAGGATTCTGGAATACTGTCCCTGAAATAAAAAACAAGTGGTCCTGTAGCACCTTAAAGACCAACAAATTTATTTATTAGGTAATAAGATTTCATGGGTAAGACCCACTTCTTTAGATCGTGTCTTAACCACGAAAGCTCATTACCTAATAAATAAATTTGTTAGTCCTTATGGTACTACAAGATGGCTTGTTTTTTGTGAAGCTACAGACTAAACATGGCTACCCCCCTGAAATTATATTCCTGAAATGGAAACTCTACCATTGCATAGAGAAAAGGGGGAGTGTAGATGTGGTTATATGCCCAGGCACAGCTCATCTGTGGGCAAAGGATACAAGTGTTAATGGGTATACAGGAAAGTGCACAAATAAGCTGTGTCTACATGTGCACGCTACTTCGAAGTAGCGGCACTAACTTCGAAATAGCGCCCATCACGGCTACACGCGTCGGGCGCTATTTCGAAGTTAACTTCGACGTTAGGCGGCGAGACGTTGAAGTCGCTAACCTCATGAGGGGATCGGAATAACGCCCTACTTCGACGTTGAACGTCGAAGCAGGGACCATGTAGACGATCCGCGTCCCACAACGTTGAAATTGCTGGGTCCTCCATGGTGGCCATCAGCTGGGGGGTTGAGAGATGCTCTCTCTCCAGCCCCTGCGGGGCTCTATGGTCACCATGGGCAGCAGCCCTTAGCCCAGGGCTTCTGGCTGCTTCTGCGGCAGCTGGGGATCCATGCTGCAGGCACAGGGTCTGCAACCAGTTGTCGGCTCTGTGTATCTTGTGTTGTTTAGTGCAACTGTGTTTGGGAGGGGCCCTTTAAGGGAGCGGCTTGCTGTTGAGTCCGCCCTGTGACCCTGTCTGCAGCTGTGCCTGGCACCCTTATTTCGATGTGTGCTACTTTGGCGTGTAGACGTACCCTCGCAGCGCCTATTTCGATGTGGTGCCGCGCAACGTCGAAGTTGAACATCGACGTTGCCAGCCCTGGAGGACGTGTAGACGTTATTCATCGAAATAGCCTATTTCGATGTTGCTACATTGAAATAAGCTATTTCGATGTTGGCTTCACGTGAAGACGTAGCCATATAGACATAAGCTATACCACACTAGATGGAGGGGGGGATGATGATGCAAGACATTCAGTGATCTCTGAAGGCTAAATGGAATAACAAGAAGTGGCAATGAGACAAGCTGTTGTAAATTTGCTTGCACAGTTTGCTACAAAACTAATGTAAATTTTCCCTGAACAGCCTGCTACATTTCTTATTTTGTTATGTGCAGCAGAACCACAGCATCTGATCACAGTTTTAAATGCCTGCATATTCTCATTTCCACTTTGGCTCCTTCTTCAAACCTTTTGTATTGTCTGGAAAGGACAAAGCATAATTTGTCAAATAAAGCACTGGACAGAATAATGAAAATATTTTGGTATATGACATGAACATTGAATATAGATACCCAGTGCCAGATTCATCATCAGGCACTATGCTCTCGTGCCCAGGACCCTCAATTCTGTATGTGAAAATATCAGTGACACTATCACATGCAGCCTGAAACCCATAAAGAGCAGACTGTCTGCACCGGCAAGCTCTCTGCTGCAACACCATAACACCACCAAATGGAATGTTCCCCATGGCAGCTTTGCCTTGGACTTAGAGGCTCCCTGTTTACAGGCTGGCTTAGGCAGAATCGGGACTCTCCCATTCCAGTTTTGAGTGGAAGACAGAGATTAGGTGGACAGGAATAGTTGTTTATTCTTAACTCACTCCATTCTTGTCCTTTAGCAAACTTCTGAGGCACTTTCAATAAAAATGAATGAATATCTATAGTTAAGATAGTAGGCATCCTTCAGTCTGCATAGACTATGGATCGCGCCCTTTATAGTTTCAATTGAGGACTTCATTTACAGCGTCTGCTGTGACTATGAAGACCCACACGAGAGTGACAGTCCTTGTTGCATCTCTTGCAGATGTGGTGGGTGTCTGGCAAGTCCTTAGTGTGCTTTCTGTGCACTCGCTTCTCCTCTGCTAGCTGTCTGATCCTCATCTTGCCCTTCTGAAGGCCCTTGTGTAACCCCGCCTCCATCTGCTGCGGTCGTCTGCTAGTTCTTCCCAGTCGTCCAGCTTGACGTCTACCTCTCTGAGGTCTCTCTTGCAGACATCTTTGTAGTGCAACTGGGGGTGTCTGGGAGGTCTTTTGCCAGAGGCTAGCTCACCATACAGGATGTCTTTTGGAATCCTTCCATCATTCATCCTGTGGACGTGGCCAAGCCAGCGGAGCTATGCTGCCTGAGGAGGGTGTGCATGATTGGGATTCCAGCTTGCTCGAGGACGGCGGTGTTGGTCACTCTGTCCTTCCATGATATTCCAAGGATGCTCGAAAACCACCAAAAACTAATGGCAGATGGCAAGCTCACACAGGCATTTATTTGAAAATGTTGTTGGACAACATATGCCTGTTGCACCTATGGTTGTCAAGAACACAAACATCTTCAAAGGGCTAAATATTGTCTGCTGACCGAACAAATGATGTGTCTCGGTGTGTTTTTCACAGATGATTTGTGACAACTTGAAAAGTAAGTTTTAACAATTTCACAGGCATCCTTTGTTTGTCTTCTCCCTTAACATCTGGGGCACAGTATGGTTCACAGGATGGGACTTACCATATTTCCCTCTCTCTTTGGTTTCCATCAGAACTAATAAGGGCTTCTCTGATGTACAACTTCAGCAATTAGAGCTGTTTGCAATTTGATGAGAGACAAAGGAAGTGGCATTTGCACTTTTCTCCTGTGATTCGTAGCTTTGTAGCTTTATGTCCCCCAGTCTTTGAATCACTAATATATTTGCAGTTCTAGAGCGAGTTAGATTTCAGGTACTTCTAGACTATTAATTTCAGTTGGCACAAATTAAAAAAAGTAAATTTATGAAGCTCTGGGAGATATCTGCAGAAAGAGACATTTCAGAGAGAGCTCTGGTCATGGATTTGGACAAAGAATACCTGCATCCATTGTATTAATAGAAACCTATGGTAAAATTGTGTTACTGGCACAACATATCACTCAGATTTGGAGTAGTGAGAATGCTCTCCATGTGCTAAAGTATTCTGGCAGAATGAGATGATCAATAAAGAACTGAATAAGTCATGAACTTCCATCAGATGCAAACATTCTCCTGCTAAGTACGCAAGTGAGGAGCAGCTGAAGTGCATCAATGCTGCTAAACAAAACTGTTCTTAGCTTGTTGTAGAGGATCTGTGAAAAATTTCAGGGTATCCAAATGTTAACAGCTGATATTCTTGGGGAAGGAGGGTAGTGTGATAAAGGGAGTAAGCAGAATAGAATGTTGAAAGGTAGTTTTGTAAGGGAGGAGTAATGGAATGTTGGCCTTGCTAGAAGATGGGAGTAAAGCTGTGAAATGCATTCTGTGATGTATAATACTTGCAGTAAGGGTGTATACTTATGTGTAAGAAGCAGAAGTTATTTACCGCTAATAAGTTAACTTCTCATTGCTTTAGTTTTGTGAAAGGTTTATAGGTATGTGTTGGGTACAGCAATGAGAACTGTTTCACAACAAGAACATGTGGGTTTATAAATATATATCCGTAAAACACTTTGTGGGCCTCATCCTGCTCTCTCTGCCTTCAGTGGGAGCGTGAACAAGCTGCATGATCTTCAGAATGAACAGTATCGTGTCACTGTGGCTTGTGGTTCTTACAGTTGTCCACGTATCAGAGATCATTAGCAGACCCTCCCTGTACAGCTGTGTCAGACCTGGTACATTTTAGATCAGTGACATTATCACACACATTTCAATTTGATTAGCCTTTGCACATTCTTGTGCGTGTTTGACTCTCCGATAAAACTCCTACAGGATAGTGAGGCTGAGAATACAAGTGTAATATTGACTATCACAACCCAAACTTTACAAATCTAAATTAAAATGGATCGTTCAGCCTCATTTCAAATTAGTTCCTAATTCTCCAACACTCTCATAAGTGAGTAGTTTTACCCCCGTGATTAATGTCACTGAGGGAAGTGAATGTTATTCTTGGGAGTAAAATTAAGTACCTGAAAAAATGCCTACAGGCTCAGGGTTTAACTGGTAAATTGTAGCAGCAAAGAAGTGTGAAATAATCCCAAATCTACATCCTTAGCTTTCAGGAGAAAGGTCTCTGGACAGCATTTAAGAAATTAATTTCTATGATTTAAGGACTCAGACTCAAAAATTACTGAGCACTTTGGATCCAATGTAACAAAGTGCCTAAGCATGTCCTTAACTTCAAGTGCATAAGTAGATCTTCGTAACTACTGTAATAATATAACAATTATAATATAATATAATAACAATACAAGAATGAGAAAAATGCACAGTATAAATTTGATATGCTCTTTTAGGGGACTGTTTTGTTATTTGGAACCTAACCTTTGTGAACCAGTAGAATTACACTTTCTGCAGGGAAGCAGCAACAGGTAAAAGTTTTAATATTAAATAGCCTATTTCAGGGATGAAGAGACAATGAAAGAAAGTTATTCAGATCCCATTTAAGGCAACCATGCAGCATGAATTTTAATGCTGTCAAGACCTAGAAAGCACACAAAAATAAATTGTCTCACTTCTGTTCTCGGAGGAAGCATAACTAATGTAAGTGTCAACTTTTGTGTTTTTCTAATTATTATCATTACTGTTGTTATTTTATAGTGACACCCACTATGTGGGCAGTGCTTTCCAAACACTCCAGAAAGATGGATCCTGATCTAACAAGCTCACAAATGAAGGACAGGTAACTAGACAGAAATTAGGGGAAAGAAAACAGAAACAACCACAGGCAAATTATATGCAAGCATTGTAGGAAATTAATCAGAGAATTTAAATATAGACCGGTAAGGACTTTTTCTGATGAGGTCAGCAATGTTACACCACAAATAGGGAGCAATGTGGAAAAAGGCACATGGGTTACTGTGAGAGCTTTCAGATGGCAGTAGACAGGGCTAGGAATACTGGAAAAGCAGAGGGGACGGGGACAATATGAAGTTTGACAAGGGAGATGAAGTCCAGAGGGGCAGAGATATACAGAGCTTTGAAGGTAAATGCTTTAATGCTAAAGTTATCAGTGGGATTCAGAGCAGGAATTCCATAGACACAGTAGATGAGTTTAGGGAGATCATTTTTTATGCACTGAGAGGGGATATTGTGTGCATTTGGGAATCCAAACAGAAGGATGTTGCAGTAGTCAAGGCAGAATTTAAAAAGTGCCAATTTCAAGAGTCTCTGACTCCTGAACTCTTCTACTGACTAATGTTAAGCTACAGGGATCTTTGTCTGGGATAGTAGCTACCCTGTACTGCAGCCTGTGGGGAGTGAGGCAGTGCTCCGTGGGCTAACCCTGGCTTCCAAATGCACCCCCCCCTCCAGCCCTGCACTGATCTGGTGTGGTGGTGCATTGGGGGCTACCCCCAGCCTCCAGCAGTTCCTCTCCATCCCAAAGCCTGTTAGGTGGTGTGCTCCAGGGACTGGCCAGGCTCCAGGGGCTGTCCCCCTCCTCTGCTCCACAGAGGCCATTTGTGCGGGGAGCCAGGCTCCCAGGAGTTACTCACTCTCCAGCTATCCCTGATCCACCTGTGGTCTGCTGGCTTTTGGGGGAGGTAGTGTCCAGGGGGTTACCCCATCCAGCTGCCTCCTGTGGCCTACAGGCTGTCAGGGAGGGCAAGCTTTCATCGGCTGCCCCATCGCCAACTGCACCCCGTGGCCTGCAGACTGTCAGGGACCCAGGCTTCAGGATGGGGCTGCCCCCCTACAGCTGTCCCCTCTGTGGCTTGTAGGGTCTCCACAGGAGTGGGCTACTTACCTGGTCTTTGTGGCAGGCAGGATGGCAGAGTCCCTTTCAAAGTGCTGCAGCTGCCCTCAATGGCCACTCTTAATATCATGTCCCTCCTGTCTGGGCCCCTTCCTTTTGCCTTCCTCCTCCTTCTGCCCCCTTTCTTTACCATGTTCTGGGAAATACTGGGCTTGCAGGCATTTGCCACTTTCCATGCCCAACCAAACCCTGACCTTGGTTTAAGTTAAGATAAGAGGAAACTGCATACCAAATTTTGTGGGTTGTAGCTCCTACAGTTTAAGAGGCATTATTCAACAAATGCAGCACCAATGGACAGACAGACAGACACTCCAAAATATATAGAGAGATATATAGCTATATATATATATACAGACTTTTCATACATTATATGAACCGTGCTGATTATTTATTCAAGCCTCAGCCTTTTAAAAGAAATACATTTGGCTGTAATTTAAGAGAGGGAACAGATTGTCCATAGGAATATAAATATGGATCCTCTGTCTGAGGGCACAGTTTGGAGATTGAGAGTCAAGTATATTCTACTAGTCATTTCGCAATGCAACAGTCTGTGTGTATGTGGGAGGAGGGAATCCAGAAATAAAACAACGCTGTGATCACTCAGTACATTTGGCAAAGGATGTAGGTAGAGAGGGCAGAAAATATAGATGTGTGCTACTTCTGCTCTTGGGCTACAGCACCTTCACTGCTACAACAGATTATAGGGGTATGCAAACTCATTCTCATGGTACAACCTACAAGCAGAAGCAGAGTGTCCAAAATTGAGGATATAGAGCCAGCTCTGACAGCTCTCTACCATCTGAGGATTCTTGAGCCCAGCTCCCTTGTTGCACTGTAGCGCTAACAAAGGTCCATAACCCCATCCAGAAGCTGACTGTTAGTCTGGGCTATACTATAAAAATCTGTCTCTGTCCATGCACAAAGAACATAGATGTGCAAGAGTACAACTGAACACCTCTTGTTCCTTTTCATAAAGACTATGCTAGATAGGAGCCAAACTCTACTCTTCAGCTGTGAACAGAGGCATAGACGTAGAATAAAGAGAATCCATTTCCCTTTGAAAGACAACTCTTTCCTTTTGCATCACCCCAAATTCCCCTTTCCTCATTTTTTACATCTGATATTCTATGTAGCATTGTGCTCTTGCTTTCTCTATTTTTATCTCCTCTGAAAATTGTAGGGCTCTTTCATTGCATAAAGGTTAGTTTATGAAATTGAGATGAAGTATTTTTTAGATCTGGCAGTCCAAAAAACCATCTTATTTCACTTTATAACTTTAGGCAGCCCAAGAATACAGATATTATTTGGTCTAATTTGATTCTCAGTTAGTTCTATATTTAGCAGAGAGCAAATTATTCTTTTTATTGAAAATACTGCAAAGTGGAGATATATTATCCTATTTACTCTATGCACAAGTTTTGCTTTTGACAGCTGCACATTCTAGTGTCCTAGGGTTGGTTTCCTAGTGTTTTCCAATTTGTCAGATTTTATGTATGGAGTCATATGCAAAAAAAAAAAAAAAAAAAGGCAGACTTCTTAAAGCATTGTAATAATAAAATATACCCTGCTGAGACATGCTCAGAGAAATGCGATAACTCCAAACCCTTGAACATCCAAGATGTAGAGAAGGTATTTCAATATTCATCTATTCATCCAGTTTTCATCCATAATTACTGTCAGCTACATATAATTACTACTACTCTAAATCTGAACACAATTTTTTTTTGTCAGAAGGAGAAGATGGCCTTGCGAACATAAAAACAAATAGTTTCCTGGCTGTTCAGTGTTAGCCAAGCAACTTCATTGATATGAAATATTTGCTATGGGATACGTTACACGTTTTTAAGTTCACTATAAAATGCAGGATTCTTGAGAAAGTTTTCATTAGAGACACCTTGCTTAAATCTCCAAACCTATTCCAAGACCATGAATAAATGGTTCATTTATATTCTAGTTAACTATTTACATTTTAGTTAAAGTTTAGTACCTAACAAAATAACACATTGTTCAGAGTCAGTCATAGGAATCCCTGCACTCAAAAAACTCATTGTCACCTCTACCTTGGAAAAATTAAACGAAAAGCTGACTGAAAATGTGGGCTTTTTGCCATGCCTGAGAATTTGGACTGTGGCTTTGTTTTATCCACAAGGAACTGAGTGACCACGCTCAGAACACCTCAACTCTAATGCTTCTAGATGAATTCTGGGAACTATCAGCAGACACATCCTAATTGATCTCAATCACTAAAATAGTGCTGAAAAAGGGGCCACCTCCAGGATACCTAGATCAAATTCTTCATCTTCAATCACATTCAACAGAAGGGTGAAAAAGTTGTTACGGTCTGGGGAGAACAAATAAAATATGCTATATGTAGCTGGCACTGTTAACTGAGCTGCACTAGTTGAAGTCTGTGAATTGTTTGCAGGGCATAGAGCATGTAATAGTTAATCTAAAAGTCCTAGAGAGGGATAACTGTGAGGATGGCTGCATCCAGGAAGAAAAATTGCAACCTCCTCAGCCGACTCAAACGATAATTAAAAACAAAACACCTGTTGGACGCTGCAAGTATAATCAAGGCTATACCTGGGACTGCAAGTATAATCAAGGAGTCAAAAGTTCTTTAAAATGTGATCCTCAGTGAGAAAAGGCAACCCTGCAAAAGAGGACAGAAATTACCTCAGTCATCATTGCTCTTCTTTTGTCTGGTCTGCTCTTCATGTTTTAACGTGACAGGATAAGCTGTGCAGGATTGGCCTATACATTCTTTGACACTGATTCTGTGATTAATAGCATCTCTTGAAAGTTTATCCTCTCAGATAACTAGATAATATTTTAATAGCAGACCTTCAAACAGACTGATTCATATTTTAATGTAACTAAGCCAAGTTGTTTAAAGGAATAGATACTGCAGAGATTTACCTTCAAAGAAACTTTAGAAGGATGTCTCATCTTCAAGACCTCTGTGCGATGCACATTTATGATCTCTTCATCCCTTTAAACACCATGTCTTTCTTTTTTCTTTAGTTCTTCTCATTGTGGTAAATTCAGATTCTATGGCCATACCTTTCCTTAGCTGCGTCTACATGTGCACGCTACTTCGAAGTAGCAGCACCAACTTCGAAATAGCGCCCGTCGCATCTACACGCGTCGGGCGCTATTTCGAAGTTAACTTCGACGTTAGGCGGCGAGACGTCGAAGTCGCTAACCTCATGAGGAGATAGGAATAGCGCCCTACTTCGACGTTCAACGTCGAAGTAGGGACCGTGTAGACGATCCGCGTCCCGCAACGTCGAAATTGCTGGGTCCTCCATGGCGGCCATCAGCTGGGGGGTTGAGAGATGCTCTCTCTCCAGCCCCTGCGGGGCTCTATGGTCACCGTGGGCAGCAGCCCTTAGCCCAGGGCTTCTGGCTGCTTCTGCGGCAGCTGGGGATCTATGCTGCAGGCACAGGGTCTGCAACCAGTTGTCAGCTCTGTGTATCTTGTGTTGTTTAGTGCAACTGTGTCTGGGAGGGGCCCTTTAAGGGAGCGGCTGGCTGTTGAGTCCGCCCTGTGACCCTGTCTGCAGCTGTGCCTGGCATCCCTATTTCGATGTGTGCTACTTTGACGTGTAGACGTTCCCTTGCTGCGCCTATTTCGATGTTGGGCTGAGCAACGTCGAAGTTGAACATCGACGTTGCCGGCCCTGGAGGACGTGTAGACGTTATTCATCGAAATAGACTATTTCGATGTCGCAACATCGAAATAAGCTATTTCGATGTTGGCTGCACGTGTAGACGTAGCCCTTGCAAGATAATTCTAAAGTTAAGTGAATCTGAAGTTTAAAGTTAATTTAAATTCTGGCAACAGTGAATAATTTTGGCCACCCATAAGGAATTCTTACATACTTCTCAAATCCACATATTTGGCAAAAGTAGAAAAGAAAACCTTAGACAGCATCCAAAATTCGAATGAATTGAAACACTGTCTGCCCTAAGACTCTAAAAATACATGAGTGAAGTGAACATGTTATTAATACCTTGAAAAGACATGTAGCAGGCTTTTGGCTAGCTCCTGCTCCTGTGACAGCTGATGGCATGACTCCCATTGGCTGCATCTACACTACAAACTTACTTTGAAGTTAACTTTGAAGTAAGGGGCTACTTCATAGTAGCCTGCAGAGCGTCTACACACACTTTCCTTACTTTGAAGTAAGGGAGGCTAACTTCAAAGTCACTACTCCATTCCTGAGAATGCAGTAGGGCTCTACTTTGAAGTTTAACATCCCTGGAGGATGGAGACACTCTGGCCAGCCCAGGCAGGGTGCTATGGCTCCTGCTGGCCGTTTTAAAGGAAGCAGCTCCCTGGCAACCCTAGGTAGGAAGCTGAGATTGTGCCACAAGCACGGGCAACATGAGCTTGCCCTCAGAACGCCCCTGCTTGAAACACCAGCCAGCCTCTGCACCCCCTGGCCACCACGGCAGCACACCAGGACCCCCTCTCCCCACTTGGGCTCTGGAAAAGGAATCCAAGGGTTCACAATGCCTGGGCAAGGGCTGTGCCAGGAGGGGACCCTCCTGGTTCAAGGGGGAGCTGAAGGACCTCCTTGCTCTGTGGAGGGAGGAGGAGGTCCTTCAGCAAACCAGCGCCTGCCAGTGCAACCCCGAGTCTGCCTGAGGCCACCCTGGCCACATTGGCAGCAGTGTCAGCATAAAGGTTAAGGAGCTGAGGCAGGCCTACTACAAAGCCCACGACGCTGTCAGCCTGTCAGGGCACAGTCTGTGCACTGCCTCCATTATAGAGAGCTGCACAGGCTCCTGGGGCCAAGGGACGCTGCCACCCCAGAGCACTGCACTGACACCATCGGTCCCCCGCTGCCAACAGCAATGAGGAGGCAGGTCCCTCTGGCAGCACCAGCCCTCTGTGTGGGGACCAACCCACCAAGACTGAGGGCGATGATGAGGGCTTCACCAACAGGACCCTTGTCATTGCCCTCCCCTCTGGGACACCCAGCTGTGCCTTATCCACCCATGCCTCGCCTGAGCCCCAGGAGGTCACAGGGCAAGTGAGATGTTGCAAGGGCCAAGGACAGGGACCTCTGGAACAGCCCTGCAGCCCACAGCACTGTGTATGGGGCAGAGGGAGGGAACACAGCCCACCCTGGCCAGGCGGGAACCCCTGTGCACCCAGGATCCCCTGGGGCTCATGGGCCATCTGGAGGCAGGGGAGCTGGGTGGAAGCCAGCGGAGCAGGGGCCCCAGCCCCCTGGGGTTGGGACCCAGCACTCATGGCTCATCTCCCTGTCCTCTTTTGTCTCTATAGGTTAATCGTCAAGAAGCTGCCACAGCTCACTGGAGGGGCAGCAGGGCTGTGGCCAGGGCCTGGAGGTTGGGTCCCATGCAGGCAACCCAGCTACACCACTGAAAGAGCAGGCCGACCAGCATGGCCAGCAGGCTGGCCAGGGTGGAGAGGACATTGTCCTCATGCTGGGTGTGAGAAGGCATCGTCTCCGCCTCTTCTCCCCAGCAAGTCCTCTGCTGCTGTCCGCAGCCTGGCAGCCTTGAGCACGTGTGTGTGTGGGGGGGTGTTGGGAGGGGTTCTTTAATGGATCCGCTAGCTGTGAGCCCAGAAGGGCTTGTCAGCCATGTGACCCCTGCCTGCATCATTTCCTGGCCCCTTACTTTGAAGTAGGGGCTATTGTGTGTAGATGTTTTTCTTCAAAGTAGTAGTAGGAAGCCTACTTTGAATTAAGGGAGGGTGCATTTTTTGTGTAGCTGCTCTATTTCAAAGTTATACTTCGAAGTAAGCAACTGCAAAGTTATCTTGTATGTATATGTGGCCATTGATCTTTCACAGGAAAGGAATCCACCTCATGAACAAATAATATGTACTGAAGGACTCAGTTAGAATTTACAGTTAGCTTCACTGTGACAGACAGTGGCTATGGTGTGATCAAGTCAAAGAACTAGGATAGCAATGTTGTAACAATATCATCTCCATATTAGGTAATTTTACATCTTGAGTTTACTTACATGCAGGTGTAAAAATGTAGGAGATTCCTCTGCACACCCTTGCAGCCCAGAAGTGGTATTGTGGATATGCCCTATATTAATTCCCACAGATTGGGAGCAACAGTTACCCAGGCTGCCCAAAGCAAGGAAAAGCAAACACACACACTAAGAAAACAGCATGTTCTTTTTTAACACTATCTACAGTGTGTTGCCATCCACTCTTCACAAGATTATTAAAAATGTGCCTACACTAACTGATAATTCATTCAAATCAGTGCTCTAAACTCAGGACAGAAACTTGTGGCATTTGCTGAAAGGCAGATGAAGCTGCAAAGTTCCCTACAACTGGGATGCACAGCTATAAAATGATCATTTTACATGTTTTTTGAAAATCAAATAATTTTTCCCTTTAAGAGTCGATTCTGTTACACAGTTGCTAGGCATCCACCAGGGCCTTGCTTGTGTGCAGGCTCCGTTCACAGTGCAAGCATTGAAGAAAGTAAATACAGAAGGGCGAACACTGTGCTTAAGGATTTGCAGAAGGCACAATTACACAATTTAGTCAACGCTGGACAGCTGCCCAAATTGGCACCTCCCACTGTGCTTATATTAGCATATGCTAATAGTTTATTAATATATGAAGGACATCAGAAAATGACCTTCTGAGAGCAAGCCGTCACTACAGAGTTTAGTTAGTACAACGTACATTTCAGGACATCCTCTCTCGTCAGTCCATAGGCTGAAGGGATCAGTGCAAACTCAGGACTGATAACTGACATCCATGGACTGTCCGAAACTGACATTATCCTCTTGATTCTCAATACCTGCTCTATCCACTGGACTGCTCTACTTATTTTTTAAACATACAATACTAACATTAACAATATGGACATTTTCCCAGATTAATAAAGGCAAAAATATTTATAAAAAGATACTTATACATTGTGGGTACAATTAAAATGGATTTTCTGATCTGATTGACTGTATTGATTTCACACCAATTTGTTTTAACAACAGTGGAGAATGCTAAAGGCCTGAACTGTTTTTCAACTAATTAGATAGGTCTTAAATAAGCTCATTATACTTGAAAAATACATAAGTAGGAACTTTAAGTCTTTAAGACAAAAACATTTGATATTTATGCAATTAATATTCGAATTAGATTTAGGTACTTTGTATGCAAAGGCTAAATTGCTGAATAATTAAATTAATTTACAAAGTTATTAAATACAATGACTCACCAGACTGTCCATTTTTTCAGGAAATCAGAATTGCCCATACATATATTAAACTTCAAGCTTATTCTGTGCTTACGGAAAATCAGGCACATTAAGAATCAAATTGATGAGCAAAATTTTATATATTTATTGACTGCAACCTTGCAGTTTCAATGCTATACATGAATGACAAATTTCTCCAGTCAAGAGTTATTTTCAACGAAAAAGCATGGAAAATTTTGTGTACATCGACTCCTCAAGATTTGTCTCAGAGAATATATATTTGGAGCTCATTACTGTACTCCCTGTGCTGAGTTTACTAGGTCAATTATATAATACACTACCCAAAAACGCTGTTCATGCAAATTTTAGAGAGCAGGGACAAAGAAGGAATGATATATTTTTTATGCTTACCAATTTCCTAAAAATGTTTCAGGCAATAATTACAACAGCTCCCAATGGAGAAGATGATACAGTAAAACAGTTTTGTTGCCGAGCATTACACATGTAATGTGAAGTGTTAAATGGAACTCACTGTCCCTTGGTATGTCAGAGTCTAGATTTCTTAAAGCTTCTAGGAATGCTGCAGTGTTATCCCTTATTCTTTGTTGTTGGGGAAGAGGTGGTGGATGAGAATAAAATTGGAGCTGAATATATTTTTGGGATCACTAGATCTTTTGCTGAAAAATCTTTCAGTTTTTTTTTAGATGAATTAATTTTTTTTCAACATGAAGAATTGTTGTTGTGGGGTGACCCAAAACAATGATTTCTTTGTTCAGTTGCTGAAGCAAAATATCAATTATTTGCCTATCTTGAAGTAGAAATCTTAATGGCTGTTTATTAAAGGCCTTTATTCTAACAGTTTCTGCCTGGTCAATTTATTCTTTTTGTTGAGGTCAATTGTTACATAAGGAGGTTTTAATTTTGGCATGAAATTGTTGTCATGAAAAGGTTTCTAGGGCTGAATAGGGGTACTCAATACGTGAAAATAAATAAAGGCCAGATTGCAACTACTCTTCCAAACATCAATAGAACAAACGGGCCTGCTACCCTCTCTAAGTTCCCTGGCTGGCAAAGGGAAGTGTCAAGAAATCCCACCCTTGTTTGGAGGAGAGGCTGCACAGGGTGCTGGACCTGGAATGCACTGCTCTTGCAGAGACACAGCAGGCCAAGAGTACGAGCTCAGCCCAGATGTTGTCTGTCTGCCTGGCCATCATAAATTTCCACATCATGCTATAATTAGCCAATGGGGAGAAAGTACCCAGATTGATGACTAAAGGACTGATGATGGGAGGCACTTGGTTTGCTTGTTTGCTGATGAAGTTGATTATTTCTGTGGCATGACTATCTCCACAGGAGTCTTTTTCAGCCCAGGGCAAGAGGTGGGAATCTGGAACTAACTTTCAGAGAGGGATAAGATAAAGGCTCGGTTGTGTTCCCATGGCACCTCCACATCCATTCTCAGAACAAGCAGGCTACTCATCTTTAGTACTCAAGCCTATTTCAAATAATAAACAAATTTGGTAAGAACTTAAATACACTGGAAAATAATGGAGAGAAACCTCTCCAAGCTATGACCACTTAGCTATCCAATCAAACCTGAGTCTAAGGGAATGAAACTTTCTTTCTAATAGCTTCTGGTGGCTGGAACATTTTACAAATTAATCTTCTGGTAAGTTGTGACAGGTTATTCCCAGGGTTCAGCCTGGATTTTGGGACCACTGACACCTCTGTCTCACCAACGTGGGCTGCCTCTCACACTGTGATGCTCTTGGAAAGCTATAAACCTCTGCAGGTACTGCAGTTTCACAGACATCCACAGGCAGAGACACAGCTTGACAATAACATGAATGCATCTTCCAGTCACTCATGAACTAGCAACAGAGAAGCTCCAGCCAGTTCTGCCCAGCTCCCGAGATTTGCATACCAGAACTGCACCATCATTCCCTGGTCAGAAGCCTCATAAAGTTCATTGCTCAGTTCTCCTCTCCCTTGGCGTGGAGAGCGAACACACTCTAGTCTTCGTAAACTAGTGAACATTCCACGCACTTCAAACAAAGCATACCATCCTAGGGCACATACAAAACAGATCAGTTAACTATAGAAAGGTAGATTTTAAGCATAAGGTGTCATCTTTTGCTCTTGCTGGGGGGAGTTGACCCACCCCTCCTCCCTAGATCCTGCCTTACTCCGACCCTTCCTACACCTACTCTGACTCTTCCCCCAAGCTTTGGCTCCTGCTCTACCCCTTTCCATCCCCTCTTCTGAAAGTGCAACGTCTGCACACCTCCCCACTCTTCCTGAACCATCCTTGAACAGCTGTTCACTGTGGGCAGGAGGCACTGGAAAGGAAACAGAGGAGCAGATCAGCAGGGCCACTGGTGGCAGGAGGCACTCAGTGGAGTGGGGGCAGAGGGTGTTCGGCTGCTCAGCACCTATTAATTTTTCCTCATGGGTGCTCCACCTATGGAAGACCCATGGAGTTTGTGCCTATGATTTCAAGTGACTCTAGGTACAGGCATGGAAATCAAAGTTTGTTACCTAAGAAACAAAAATTTTTGTAGTTAGGTTCTATAAACTAAACTGGATTTGTAACAAGCAGTGCCTCACCCTGACAGATGGTACAGTTCCTCCCCCCACAGGCTTGGACACCTTTCCCACCTGGGATCACACTACCCTGTTGAAAGTTTTTGTCTCTACAGACATTTCTCCCAGGCTTTGAACTGGGGTGGGGGAAGTGAGTCTTGAAGTCACTTTTACAGTTTCTCCCAACTTGCTGGAAGGATCTATGTTTGTGACATCAGTGTCTGCCCCCACTGGTCAAGCATTCTCCATTGTATATCAGGAGATGGGGTCCTGAGACCGATCGTACAAACAGTTTTTCTATGGGGGTCCTGAGACCCATTGTACAAACTGTAGTGGAAATGACTTTAAGCCGGGGGTGGTGCAGTACTCCTGGCATTTGTAGTTCCAGCACCTATATTCTCTATGTGCTCATACTGAGAAGGCTTCTGGCATGGCTGTTGGGAAAATGGATTCTCTTTAATAGGCCATCAGCACATCTGGCCACTCCAGGGCTGCACTTGAACGACTGATTGTGGGTGTTCCCAACCTCACAACATATTTCAGTAACACGTACATAGCAAAACTTCATAACTCCATGTGCAATCCTATAGGATATATGAATATTCAACAGATCAAGACTTTTACAAATGATACCTCACAAGGCATCAATCAAAAACTAATCACACTTATATGACAGCAGTGAATATGTGGGTTCCAAGGTGATACTTTGAAGTGCAGTGTCATGTATGTATCATATATAAAAGATGGGGCCATATTAATTTTTGCAGTTTATTTGTGGGCCACACACTATCGTATAAAGATTTTTTGTTTTGCTACAAGTTTGGATGGCAGCATTTCCATCTCAGAGACAGCACCACTTAAAAGTGAACTCAGCACTGTCAGGGTAAGTCTATGCTTACTGGAAGAGCCACACACTGAGGCTGATCTTCTGGAGTTTGATTTTGGGTGTGGTGAAAATGCAGCAAAATCAACTTCTTTCAGCTCAGCTGTCGACTCCCTATACTCCATGCTATCACATGGAGTATGGGACATTGACATGAGACTAAAGAGGCTCAGACTATGCTAGGGGAGTAATTCAATTTTGATATGTTGATTCTAGTTATACAAATGCTGTGGCTAGAATTGCGCATCTGAAATCAACTTATTTCCCTAGTATACACTTACCCTCAGTGAAGAATGATACATTCTTCTCATTTTCACAAGTTAATTTCATACAGTAACATACTGACTTGTCTGCAGCGCACACACACGGATGCTGAGAAAAAGATTTCTTTTCCAGATAATGTTTCTGAATCCTGTCAAGGGGATAAAAGCATTATCAACTGATTTTTCCCATCGAATTCTTGTCAATGAAAATGATGGCTACAACAACTAATGACAATATTAATAGGAGTAAGGGAGGCTAGGCTGCCCCTTATGGTATTTTCTTTTCAAGGGAAAATTAGTCTGTCATACTTTACTGCAAAACCTAAATTCCTTCTTCACCACGTGTGTATTGATTTTTTGGGAAGTTTGATTTTCAAGAAGTAGAAAGTCCTGTAGCGTGGATGATATACCCTTCTACTGGTGTATCTGTTATTCAGAAAGATTATACTTACTACTGTGTATTTGTCAAAGGCTGTTCCTCAATGTATGTAATATGGATATCACAATATTACCGGATTGCTTTAAGGTAATTGACTAAAAATATTTTGTGCTATTAGTGTGAATGCCTGTCTTGGAGGGGCCATGTGTTTCAGCTCCATCCACCATGACTCCTGACCTTTCAATTTGTTTTCACTTGTTTTTTGCAAAAGGTGAGGGAATAAGTCTTGCAATACTCTCTTGCTAGTCTAATTGTTAAAACCCAGAATATTTTATGAAAGCCCCTAAAACATTGTTCCTTCTACACAATCAACCCTAAGGCTAATGCAAAGAGCTGCTTCTGTGAAATAGTCAATACTGCTGAATTGTTGAACAGAGGGTGGCATAACAATGCAAATAAAAGGCTTTTTCTAAGTGCACTTCGCATTTATTAAATAGGATTTATATGTAGCAAACTTCTAATTTGAGCCTTTTCAAAGGTAACAGAAGGTGTCTGAGAAAAAAGAAAATGTTCTTCAGGACTTGTTTCCCTGGATTTTCAGTTTTACACCCTGTATTGTGTAATGATAACTTCTGATTTATTTGTAATGGGTTATGGTGTACAGCTGTGATGTCCTGATGTGCTTTTGAGGACATATTTTATAAAGCTCTTTTCAAACACAAAGAATTAAAAAGGTCTCCAGTTTTATGCATGACCATTTTTTACAAAATGGGAATTTAAAATCCCACATAAAATTAGTGTTAATAAACTGCATGAAATTAGTGTTTAAAATGATTAACAGTAGTGAAAGAACATGTTCATTCTGCACGTAATGTATGATGCTGGTTATCTTTAGTAATTAAATACTAACAAATTCATTTAGTAAGCAACATATTTTACTTATGATATTTATTGGTATTAAGTGTATTTATATTTTATTGTTTAGTAATTTGTTATACTATGGGCTTGTCTACACTTGCCCCCATCTTAGAAGGGGGCATATTAGTGATGGGAGATTACTAATGAAGGCTAATTCGTTAGTAATTTGATTAGTAACTTCATGAGGCTAATTCTCCCCCACTGCAACTTCGGGGAGTAAAGGCACTTTGAAGTGTTGGCGTCTACATGAATGCCATCACTTCGAATTTTGACATTTCGAAGTTACTGCGGGGGAGAATTAACCTAATTACTGCAGCACTTCATTGGTAATTTCCCATTGCCCTGATTCACATGCCCCCTTCAAAACTGGGGGCAAGCGTAGACCCAGCCTATATGACTTATATGATATCAGTGTGTGCATGGCCATTTACAAAATACATACCATCAGACTCCTCTCAGTTACACTTTTGTTGTGCCATTGTGGTCAAAGGAACTGAGTGGAATAGGGCTGAACTACTATAACTGGAACAAAATTAAGTTTATTTTAGTTAAACACCTACTCTAAAGATTTTGGAGCCATGTATTGAAGGAAGAATTACGGATTAAGGGCTGAATCCAACTTCCATCAGAGTCTCCCAGAGACTTGAATAATTGGTCAACAATAATCAGAAGTGGATGTACTGTAATTTAAATACTGAAAGGATGAAACACATGGATGGCGCCTTTAAGTAACTAACAACTTTTGTTAGGCAATGAAAATCTGCTAAACAATATCCAATTTTTCAGATTAATGTTGTGTAATGCTAAGTAAATTCAGGCAAATGGGAGTGATTATTTTAACTGGAATTCTAAGTAAAAACTAAACACTAGGTAGTGTATCCCAGCTCACACAAACAAATTTCCATTCCAAATCCATAATTAGATTACTCTTTTGAGAAGAATTATAACTAAGTGTATCTGGAGAAAATGTATAACAAATAGCATTAAAGTTTACCTGTGACCTTAAAAAGACTATGTTGAACTAGACAAGTCGACCTACAGGTCTTTTATCTGACGTTTCCTATTTGTCCTGCTATGCAATGATTTCACCTCTCTGGCTCTGCCTTGGCTTGGTTTAAGATGTAAATAAATGCTGCACCATTCTTTTCTTCAGTTAATTCCTACCCCTCCTTATGTCTCTTCCTAATCCACTATGGAAGACCCCAATTTTGGATTCCACTGAGAATGTTCTTCAGTGGCTGAAGACCCTTTCCAACACTGATTTGCTCATCTCATGAAGCTTTCCAATGACTAAGTAAGCCCTTTATTTGAGTGTGAGTTTGTTGCCATTGTTGCAGATAATTCCTGGATAGAATTACCAGTAAATAGAAGGGTATAACTGTCTCCTCTACTTACAGTCAGATGTGAATAAGTGATATTCCAGGTCCAGAAAATCTCTAGGGCCAGGTTCTCTGTTTTCCTAAATTTACACAAGGGGAAACAGATTAGGGAAGCTGTTATTGGCTTCCTCATTGTGGCAGTTTTGGATAAAACAATGTTTTCAAACTAAAGCTGAAATATCCTAGGTCAAATTTGCTGAACGCAACAGAGTCACATCAATTTACACCAGATGACTGTTCTTTCCTATACTTTTAAATTTCTGAATACACTTGTATTAAAAGTCAAGGATATACAAATAGTGACTCTCTTCCTTCAGTGAAAACAAATATGCCTTTTCATACTCATATGGCCCCTTTTTTACACAATTGCATGAACAAATCCACAAACAAATGGCTACAAGTATCAGAGGGAGAGCCATGTTAGTTTGTATCCCCAAAAACCCGAGAAGTCCTGTGACACCTCATAGACTAACAGATTTATTGGGTCATATGCTTCGTGGGCAAAGACCCACTTGCTATGCATCTGACGAGGTGTGTCTTTGCCCATGAAAGCTTATGCTCCTACAAATCTGTTGGTGTATGTGGTGCTACAGGACTTCTAGTTGTTTAAACAAATGGTTGTGACATGGTTGTCTAGAAAAAACAATCACTTGCACAGTGGTGTGCTGTTAAAGTCTTGATATTTACAATATGGTGATATTTACCTTTATGTTGGTATTTGCAATATTCCCCCCACTTCTTGTAAAACAGGGATACTGTGGATACGATGGCAAATTTAGTTACTCTAAAGCTGTGTCTACACGTGCACGCTACTTCGAAGTAGTGGCACTAACTTCGAAGTAGCGCCCATCGCGGCTACACGCGTCGGGCGCTATTTCGAAGTTAACTTCGACGTTAGGCGGCGAGACGTCGAAGTCGCTAACCTCATGAGGGGATCGGAATAGCGCCCTACTTCGACGTTCAACGTCGAAGTAGGGACCGTGTAGACGATCCGTGTCCCGCAACGTCGAAATTGCCGGGTCCTCCATGGCGGCCATCAGCTGGGGGGTTGAGAGATGCTCTCTCTCCAGCCCCTGCGGGGCTCTATGGTCACCGTGGGCAGCAGCCCTTAGCCCAGGGCTTCTGGCTGCTTCTGCGGCAGCTGGGGATCCATGCTGCAGGCACAGGGTCTGCAACCAGTTGTCGGCTCTGTGTATCTTGTGTTGTTTAGTGCAACTGTGTCTGGGAGGGGCCCTTTAAGGGAGCGGCTTGCTGTTGAGTCCGCCCTGTGACCCTGTCTGCAGCTGTGCCTGGCACCCTTATTTCGATGTGTGCTACCTTGGCGTGTAGACGTACCCTCGCAGCGCCTATTTCGATGTGGTGCCGCGCAACGTCGAAGTTGAACGTCGACGTTGCCAGCCCTGGAGGACGTGTAGACGTTATTCATTGAAATAGCCTATTTCGATGTTGCTACATCGAAATAAGCTATTTCGATGTTGGCTTCATGTGTAGACGTAGCCTAAGTGGTAAACATCAAGGCACAGACTCTCTGTTGGTATAAACTGGCATAAAATTGTGATTTATACCAAATGTTTATCTGCACCCCCCTCTCATATTTTAACATTTCCTTTTGCATAAACGATGATGTTAATAATAATAGTGCTATGTTTATAGGATGATGTCTCTCCTTTACAAACATTAATGCATTAGAATTCCTAACAATCCTGTGAGGTTGGTGAGTAGCATTGTGCCTCATTTACATGTAAGCAAATCAATGCGTATGGGGGTTTACTGACCTTCCCAAGCACACAGAGAAGGTTTAGAAAAAAGTCAGTAATAGAAACCTTGGCTTTTGTACTCTGTTTTTTATTTTAATTATGTCTGTCTACCCTCTCTGACAAATATACCGTACAACATAGCACCCCATTAATGATGCCTTAAAGAAAAATGGGGAAAAGAATATCATACATCCCTATTGGAAGAGAAACGGGAAGACCATCAGGGATGCCTTTTACTCTTTAGTTCAGTGATTTTTTTCCTACTTAAAACACTGACCATTACATACATTTTATACTTTTGTCACAAATATAATTACTGGTGGAATATCTTCCAGATTCCTGAATAATCAGAAAACCCCAACACTATATATCCTTTAGGAGCACTTGATGAGCTCACACTGTCCAACAATGAGAGAAAAAGAGTTGGCAATTTATTTTATGTTACCCCAAAAGATCATTGTCAGGAGTGGGTCTCACACCTCTTTTACAGATAACGTGATTGAATTGTTTACTGCAGTTCCGAGAACCCAACCTTGTTTAGAAAGAACAATTGTGAGTAACATGACAATATCTGAGCATGTAACAAGTGACTTAATCCAAGTTCTAACTTTCTAATGCATTGAAGTCTGATAATCAGCCTGTGTACACAGATGTAACTGCGTTCATTTCTACTGAGCTATACAGGTATATAGTGGGGCTGGGCTCTGGACTAAAATGTTGTCTTTGGTTTTTCATCTTTGAAGAGTCTTACTATGCAAAACACAGTGGCTACGTCTACACTAAAAGCACCTGTTACAGTGATGTCTCTTGACAGAGCTGTGTTGACAGAAACTCTGTCGACAGAGTGCATCTACACACAAAAGCAGATCAACAGAGCAATCTGCTCTGTCAACAGAGAGCAGCCAGACTGCCCTGCCCTCTGTCGACAGAATGGATGACCAGAAGCCCTGCAAACAGGGCTGCCGGGTGAACCAGAAGCCCTCTCTGTCAGCAGAAGTGTCTACACTGCACTTCTGTCAACAGAAGTGTTATTCCTCAAATTTTTGGGGGATGACACTGTCCAGACAAATGCAGAGTTCTGTTGACAGAATGTTTTGTGTGTGTAAATGCTCCCTGAGTTATGTCGACAGAAGGCCCCTTCTGTCCACAAAACTCTCTAGTGTAGATATAGCCAGTTTGTTGTGCATGATTTTAAATACCTGCTTTAGAATTTTTCTTGAACAGATTTTATACTTACATTAACTGGTAGGCATCATCTCCCATTTTCTGTATATGTGCTGATTATTTGCACAACACCGAAAATGAAGCTTTCCAATGACTAAGTAAGCCCTTTATCTGAGTGTGAGTTTGTTGTCATTGCTGCAGATAATTCCTGGATAGAATTACTAGTAAATAGAAGGGTATAACTGTCCCCTCTATTTACAGTCAGATGTGAATAAGTGATATTCCAGGTCTAGAAAATCTCTAGGGCCAGGTTCTCTGTTTTCCTAAATTTACACAAGGGGAAACAGATTAGGGAAGCTGTTCTTGGCTTCCTCATTCTCTAGCCAGACCCCAACACTGGTGCAGTTGACTGGAGGGTCTCTGAGCATAGCCAGAATGTAGCATACCCTCTATGCCAACCTTGACATGACCCCTGCATTGTGGGCTATGGGGAAAAAGGTGTATGAAAAACTACACTACTTATATGTCCACTGAAGACTTCAGAGATGAATCCACAGATAGGTGGCTGCAACCAGTCTGGGCTGTGCAAAGGGAGCAAAGTGAGATAGGAAATCTGCTCTTGCTGTTAATAGCTTTCTATTCTGTCCCTAGGGAATCCAATTGCAATAACATTCACAATACAGAGCACTTTAAACTTCATTTGCTTTGACTATATTAGCTAATTAATTCTGAGCTCACTCATGGGGTAAATTATTATTATCCTATTTTATAGAAGAAACGGAGACAATGGTATTTAGGAGCAGATACTTGTAATTTTCCTCATGTCAAGTAGTGCAAAAGGCTAGGTTTGCAAATACTAAATAGATGAAGATTTCTAAGCATCAGAGGAATGAAATTCTGGAACAGCTTTCACAGAGGGTTAGATGAGGTTAAAACTAATTTGTTTTCACACTGAGCTGAATTTTATGGAGAGGATGACATAGGGCTTGTCTACACTTGCCCCCAACTTCGAAGGGGGCATGTTAATCAGGGCAACAGGAGATTACTAATGAAGCGCTGCAGTGAATACACAGCACTTCATTATGCTAATTCTCCCCCATGGCTACTTTGAAGCATCAAACTTCCAAGTGCTGGCATGCCTGTAGTAAAGTAAATTTTGAGGAGTAAAGGGACTTCCAAGTAGTGCAGGCACTTCGAAGTGCTCATGGCTACCTGCATGCTGGCACTTTGAAGTTTGAGGCTTCAAAATTGCTGCAGGGGAGAATTAGCCTAATGAAGTGCTGTGTATTTACCACAACAGTTTGTTAGTAATTTTCCGTCACCTTGATTACCATGCCCCCTTCAAAGTTGGGGGCAAGTGTAGACCTAGCCATAATGAGGTTGCCTACAATGGCTATGCCGAGCAGGCAAGATCTCCAATATCCAGCGATGGGATATTGTAAGGGGAAGGCTCTGATTTACCACAGACAATTCTATTCCAGTTGTCTGTCTGGTGGGTCTTTTCCACATGTGCCAAGTCTAACTGATCACTGTACTTGGAGTCAGGCAGGAATAGTCTCCTTGTCAGATTGGCAGAAACCCTTGAGGATGTAGAAAGGTGTTATTCACTTTCCATTCTAACTCAGCCAGCAGTTACAAGCCTATTACCAAAGTCGGTAGCTGAGATTCTGTGGCCTGAAAACTGAAGGTGGTCTGATTCAGTTTAACTAAGGTGACAGAATATCACACTAAGTGAGTAGCTCAGCAAAACAAAAACTGTCAGTGCTGGAGATCTGTCTTTGATTATTAGCACATGTTAGTATAATATAGAATGACAATTTAATATTAACGTACATATTAACATACAAGAATTATACAGAGAACACCACAATGCATGGGTTGATAGCAAATTTTAGCCTATATTTCTACAACAAATTACAGCAGAACCTCAGAGTTATGATCACCAGAATTGTAAACTGACCAGTCAACCATAATCTCATTCAAAACCAGTAAGCAATCTGCAGCAGCAAAGGCAAAAACAAACAAATAAAAAAATGCCAATATAATACAGTACCATGTTAAATATAAACTACAAACAAAATAAATGGAGAGCTGACTTTTTGATACAACATCAAAATGGAAGTTGAAGGTATGTTATACATTTAATCTTAGAAAAGCATTTAATATAATTTAATTGTAAAAATAATTCAGATTGGTTTTGGATGAAAAACCTGGCACAGGCCATAAAACAAAAGCTACGTCAATGTTTTAAACTCGGGACATTGTCTTGTGAGATACTGCAAAGACTGCTTGTGTGTCTGGTCTTTTTAAATATTTTCATAAATAACTGGAAAATGTATGTAAACTACACTCATCCCTCATTTAACGAGTACCTTACTTATGAGTACTTGTTCAAACAAGGGAGACACATACCTACCAATGTTCACTAGACGAGTGAACTTGCCCCGCTAATATGAGCCAGTCGCTGGCAGGGGCTGTGAGACCAGCGACCCTGCAGCTGGCTGTGCGCCAGCTGTTGGGTCCCCAGCAGGGGGCGGAGAGACCAGCAGCCCTGTGGCTGGCTCCGCTTGAGCTGCAGGGTCCCTGGTGCGTGGGGGGAGGGGGTGTGTGGCAAGAGTGGCAGCCCTGTGGCTGGCTCCACTCCTGCTGCAGGGTCCCTGGCCAGGGCACGGGGAGACCCACAGCCTTGTGGCTGGAGCCAAGCCTGGCTGGGGCGCAGGACGACCCGCAACCCCGTGGCTGGAGCTGAGCTGGCTGCAGAGCCCCTGGTTGCAGGGTGGGGAAATCCACAGCATCCCCCTGCCCAATTCCAACATTCCCACAGACCACAGCTCCCTGAACAACCCCCCCTTAGCCCGCTCCCAACACCCACCCCATCCTGTTCCATTCCAACCCCCCGCTCTCCCAGGTACCTCTGGTGCAGCCAGAAGGAACAAGCCACCAACCCCTCCACCTGGGCTGCCTACAGGTTTTAACCCACTCTCCTTCCCTCCCGTTCATGATCCCTAACTGCCCCCACCTTTAACCCCTCCCAACCCCAGGTTCACGTACTTTTCAAAAGCAGCGTCACCTGCTGCCACTCCGAGCACTTGGAATCAATCAGAGTCTTTTACGTGTATTTTAGGAGGAATTTAGTATGCCTCTTACAAGTTTTCGCCCACGAACAAAAAGTTAGGAACCAATTGTGCTCATATAGCAAGGGATGTACTGTCAATACATTTGCTCAACATATTAAATTGCAAAAGGTTGTAAGTACCAGTGAGGATAGCATATAAAATGGAGAGATTACGAGAGAGAGAGAGAGAGGGAGAGGAAAGACAGGCAGAAAACAATCCAATAGGATTCAGTTAGGGAAAAAAATGCAAACGAATACTTGAGGAATTAAAATCCAAAATATAGACATTCAAGAGAGGAAGAAACCTGCAAATTAATAATTCTGATAGAGTCTAATGTTAAAAGATGTCAGCTCATTAGAGTTTAGATTGCCACACAACGTGGCAGTTTAAAAGGCCAATGTAATTTTTGGTTACCTATGCAGTATCAGCTTATAAGGACATGTGCCTAATGGAAATGCTTTGACAGTTTAAGCCACAATGAGAGGCTGAATAGCTGATCTCATGCTGGTAATCAGATGATCCAATATAGCAAAACACATATTCCCACTTCTACGCCTCTTTGGTTCTAAATTGTGTTAAAGCGTTGCAAGTTTCCAAGCCTATCACAATATTTACCTAAAGTTTCTTGCTAGAAACCAAATTCTAGAACCTATGTATTCCACAGACTTCAAGGATTGCAGGAGGGTGGTCAGTGCAGAACTGTATTGTTTTATCATGAACTAGATCTGCATCTCCCTTCAAATACAACACACATTATAGACTGGCAGATTTTTTTCCCACATATTGCAACCCCCGCCCCCCAAAAAAGCACTTTTTTCAAGCACACAAACTTAATGGAACAGCTTACTGAAACCAGCAGAAAATCTTACCACCCATTGTTAGACTATTTATAAGATGACCAGTGGAAAATCTGAAGTTGGAAAAATAAAATAGGATGGCAAAGTTATTTTTTAAAAATACGTACATAATCATTCAACATGTTACATTCTGGCCTCAAGATTAGGAGGGTGGGGATCTGTAACATGAAGAGAGGAGGAAAATAAAAATATTTTTTTCTTTTAAAAATGTCTGCTGCTTACATTATGCTTGTTTTCTCTTTCGGACTGGTTTGAAAGTATAACAAAATATTGCAAAGTGAGATATTCATCCAGCAATGATCATCTACAGGCCATTGTCTGCATGGTGTTTGTTCTGTTTCACAATAAATTCATCAAGGCTTCTCTTATTTGTTCCTTTGGGAACAGATCATCACCTGGTGTAAATCGGCATTGCTCCACTGAAATCACTGAATGGCTGCAGAAGCCTTTCAAAATAATTTCAAGAGAGACCTAGTAAATTCCCAAGCACAGAGGACCTTCATCCCCAAGATATGAAGCTTTGCTGAATACTTGCTGTAAATCTTAACATGCCATTGATTTCCTACAGGAATAAAGCTCCTGTTTGGATTCTGCTTTCTGCTACCCACAATACACCTCAAAAGTAGATGATTGTAATTTTGTAGCTTAAGAGCCATTCTATAAATACATCCCTGTGTTCCTCTTTTTCCAGGGAGCAATGTGACAGGAAGAGTTATGTGAGTAAGTGCTCTGTTCCTGTGAATAAGTTCTTGCTCAGAAAACGGCACCAAAATGTAATTTTTTTTTTTTGCAGCTTGCCAATGTGTTCTCTGAAGTAATTTCATCAGTGGACTTTTTAATAAAAATTAACTTGCAGTTAGAAACCTTATGTGCCATACAGGCAAGCTGCAAAGGAAAAGGAATCAGATCAGCAGCTGATTTTTTAGGCAAACACCCTGGTCAGGCACAGCACAACATATGTTTCTATACCTGCTATGCCAGACTAACAGGGGCACAATGCCCAGGTCAATACTAGAGGGGTTATTTCAAAATAGCCTCAGTAATTTCAGGATAATAGGCTGTCCACACATACTATACAACCCATTATGTCAAAATAACCTGGAGTTCTTTTAAAATAATGTTTTTAGAGGAGTAAGCTCCTATTTCAAAATAATTATTTTGAGCTAGAGCTAGTGTACATGGGCTGTTATTTCAAAGTACTTGACCCCCTTGGACCTGGCACAGCTGCAGACCTGACCCCTCTACACACACCGGTGGCCAACTCTACAGATCATGCCTCCTGCAGAGCTTTAAAGGAGCCTTCCACAGGCAGAAGGAAGGGCTGCACATGGCTTGCCCTGAAATCCTCAGTAGCAATTCAGAATAGCCAGAAGGAGCCAATAGCCAGGCCAGAACTCCAAGTGGGTCCCCAGTGGTTGACAGTACCGCTGGAGCTGCTCCCACAGAATCCAGTGCCCTAGGACATAGGTGAGCACTGTCCTGGACTGATGCAGAGATCCTGGACCTCATAGGGCTATAGGCTAGAGGAGACCACTCTTCAGGATCTCCGTACCAGATGGCGAAATGCTGAAGTCTTCCGCTGAGAGGAATAAGGGGATTTCAAAATGTGTGGCGTCCTTTTGAAAAGGACCCCCGTGTAGCTGTGCCAAGCCATGCATGTTTGAAAGCGGCACTTTTGAAGCACTGCGTCCAGAAGTCCTAATGCTAATGAGGCACTGAATATTCAATTCTGCGGCTCATTAGTATTCTTCGATTTGGCCATTTGCATGGCCATATCGCAGGTTTGGCCAAGTGTGGCCACAGCCCACGTGGCCATCTGAATGATGATTACCTTTGCTGTCCAGAGCTCATCAGACCAGTCATAATTAGTATACAGATATCACTTGAGACATTAGCTTCTTCCTCAGACAGGAAATTCTATGAATTTATTTACTATCACTGAATAAAAAAATCTGTCAATCTACCAAAACCAACCAACATTACAGGTATTGTCTAGGTTGCATGGGGTTCAGGAAAGGATGCCACTAAGTGACACAATAGTCCTTAATTTCTCACAAATAGTTGTCAGGGGAAATCTTGTCAAAACAGTTACCAATAGAAATATTTTCTCCATGTTCTTCTTGACATTAATCTACTAAAGGACAGGAGCTGGGCATCCAACTCTACAGTGAGCTTCCAAGGAGAACTGGCATCCAACAACATGCAGATGTTGTCCATGAATGCAATGCAGAGTCTGTGGGGTTTATTTTAAGAAATTTATAAAAAACCAGGAACTTGGTTTCATTGAATAAAATTCACCCCCTAGGTCAAGTAATTCCCTTCAGAACACGTGGAATATTAAAGCTCCAGCATTTATGCAAAACCAACTCCTATTCTAATACCTTTTCTTCCTAGATATAGTTGAAGTAGTAATGCTGAAGGCTCTTTGGTTCACCTATGTACATTTCTCGCACATTAGGTGGTCAACTGACAATGATAGCCAATTCCATAGTTAAGGGAACTCAGGAGAAACTTCTGCATACACAAAGGAAAAATAATGAGTGCCACAGAGACAAGCCACATCCTTGAAATGAGCACATCAACGTGCAGTAATTACTGAAAGTAATCACCAGTGCAAATAATAGAATGAAAAGAGGACATAACTGTATGTGTATTGGCAGCAATGTCTTTTTGCATCCCAAGATATTCCACATTATTATTTACTATTATCTCTAATTGACTTCCACTCAACAAAAGGCCTTTTCCCAAACAAGTACAATACACGTGCACTTCTGGGCATCTGCACAAAGGAAGTGTAATTACTTCATGAAAGTTATAGCTTAGCTGCGAGGGAAAGGGAAGAAAGGAAGAAAGAATTATTCATTTCATATGTTTCCCATGTCCATATTGCCAATATCTTATAAAATTTGATAAAACCTGTCTGAAGTGACCACCCCAGGGGACCCGGTAATTTGGCTGCCATGATGAGACTGGCCTTTAATTAAACAAAATTGTACTTGGAAACAGTGGAAACATTCTAAATTAGTTGCTTATTCAAGGGCGTTGATTGCTGGAGACAGTTCTTAGTGCAGGCTTCACTGTGCTTTTCGTACTTGTTCATTGCCAATCCCATGGTTAACATAATATATTGCTGAGGCTAATTCTACATGTTTGTATAATTCATAGAAGCTTAATCTCACTGATCAAATATGCAGTGAAAACTTCTCTGTGTGCTGTATAACCAATCATATCAGAATAACACAGCTCATGTTTCACATATTCATGATCTGTGACTAACAGCAGACAAAAATTAGAAAAGAAACAGCTTCCACATGAGCAACTGAGCATCTCTCCTCTGTGTGTGTGTGTGTGTGTGTGTGTGTGTGTGTGAGACAGAGAGAGAGAGAGAGCGAGAGAGAGCGAGAGAGCGCGCTACAGTATTTGGATTACATCACTGTGCTCCATGAGTTCAAGTATTAGCACAGGCCCACTGATGAGGCTGGAGGAAGGGGGCAGTTGCCCTGAGGCCTGTCAATTCATAGGTGTCAGGGGCTTCCAGCTGCTGCTGCCACTGTGACAGTGTCAGCAGGTGGAGTCCAGAGTCATTAAATGACTGCTGGGGGGATGCACGCCCAAGTCCTGGGAGGTGCACACTGGATAACGTTGAGGGTGGGGGAGAATGCAGCATTGGCCCATGTGGTGCTGAGGGCTGGCTGACCAGTCTTCTCCCCTTCTGCGCAAAGCCTTGTCAGCTTCTGGAGGTCCTCAACCTTGCCTAGGGGCCCAGCAAGTCCGTTGGCTCCCCTGGCTTTATTAAAGAAAAGGGGAATACAATCTCAAGGTATGTAAATGTGCTAGGAAGATAAAGCTAATTATATATGTAAAATGTGTATCAGTCTAAATTCAGTCCGTGTTATGGATTCTTATAAGTAACAAAGAGTAGTCAAGTTTATGGACAATGTACAGTAATGCTTCTTACATATCAATGGAATTCATAAATGCAGCTTTTTTTGCAGTATATTCCAAATGTTAGTGGCAGTTACCCATTTTTGCAGTGACCATCTGCCTCATATTAGGCAGGACAGTCCCGTATTTGGGACACCAAAAAGGCATCTCTACTTATTTTTTAAAAGGAACTAATTGTCCTGTATTTAGGCCCTCCCCCAGCTGACATTTTCCGACAGCAGCTCCTCACTGGAGAGCATGTAGATCACTTCTCTGAGCCTCAGGGAAGCCGAGCGAGCTTGGGTGGCTGCCACATCCCTGCCACCTCCCCAGGCTCCCAGAGAGCACTGGCGGCTGCCACTTCCCCAGGGCTCCTGGTTAGTGTTGGGGGGCTGCTGCCTCCTTCCTGGCTCCCTGGGGCTTGGTAGAGCCGGGAGGAGCTGCCCCTCCTCCCAATATCTCCCTGTCCCATATTTGGACATCATAATTATTTTGAAAATGTGAGTTTTTAAATATAACTTTTTAAAATAATGGAATTATCATCAATTTTCAAAAAAATAAATCTGTGCTTAACTTCTTAGCTTTCTATCCAAGACAGGATCTTTTCTTCTTTTGCTCTCATAACTTTGACCAAGCTACTAGTGCATGCACAAAACCAGTATTTCATGTAAAATTATAATAAGGACTCAGAAAATCACTCCAGGCCCTGTGCCCCCCGCCCCCAGATGAGAGAAAAAGCTCTCTCAATAGCAACATTGTTAAGTGGAAGAATAAAGATTTAATGATAGTTAAGAATACCTCACTGGACCTATGTTAAGCTTTAAACAAATGCCCTTAACTTGAACTCTGCTGGATGTCTCTGAGGATAGAGGATATATCCATAGCACTAAGATGTAACTGAATTGTGAGCACTAGGACAAGTGGCTATGCAGCATAGTTACATCACAAAATATACTCTAAAAAGACAAATCTTTCTGCTTCCAGTGCACTGTAAATGAATGCCTCCATTATACACTTGATTATTCCTTAATTACATCAGCAATCTACAGACCTTGGGGCATGTCCCAATATCTAGTGTGGTAATTTTTGCTGTATGTTTGACATACTTTGGTTATGTCTACACTACAAGATAATATGGAATTTTAAGTCAATTAGCCCAATTTTTCCAAGTGCCAGTCCTCATTGTAAATTCCATTAGCTCGATTTACGGTGCTCTAAAATCAACATAATATCAAAATCTTAATATTGTAGTAACCTGAAGAGTGTAGCGTTCAGTTCGAATTTAAAATTCCAAATGAAAGGGTAGTGAGGAAGTGCCATGTCTTTAAATCAAATTCAGTAGCCTCCAGACATGTCCTGTATGTGCCCCACAATGCCCCACAACTCTCCGCTCTGGCCTCTTCCATCTCCGCTTTTCTCAAGTGTGGACGAATTAGGCAACAGGAAGATTGTTTCAATTTGCCACCTGGAACCCCATAGCTGTAGGGTCATAAGAGGCTGAAAAACCTTCAAAGGGAGACAGCTGCGCTGTCTTTTATATTCAAATTTGGCACATTAACATGTGGTTTGATCTGGGATGGGAATTTTCTGAGTCACTGTGGGGCTCGTTTGCATCCTTGGCTTAATCTAATTCTTGACCTTCCCCCCCTCACTTCTACCCCTCCACTCTCTGATTTGCTCACCTTGATAATTTTTTCCTGTCCTCCTTGATTACTGTTTTTGGTTCTCTGTGCCTTAAATATTGAGTCTGTTCTGGTCTGGCTATGCTCTGAAGAAGTGGGTCTGTCCCATGAAAGCTCACCACCTAATAAATTATTTTGTTCGTCTTTAAAGTGCTACTTGACTGCTTTTTTTCTTCTTTTTTGTTTGCTAGTATTGTGGCTGTAGGGTTTCTGGTTCTGCTAGCTGCCTTTTTTTTCTGCACTGCCTGGCACTAGCCACTGCGCCCCCATACCATGTGGCAGCTAGGCTGTGGCTGGAACTTCTTTTCAGCCATTTACATATTGTCCCATCCCGCACCCATGCGCTCTTCCCTCCCCAAGAGGCCCCACGCATTCCGGAACTTTCCCTTGCCTGCAGCATGTGGCAGCTAGTCTATGGGTGGGGTTTGTGCTTGGACAAGAAACTTCTTTTCAGCTGCTTACATTTTGTCCTGACCCCCTCCTCTCCCTCCCCTACGGAGGCACCACACAGTCTGTAACTTTCCCACACTTAGCTGTATCATGTGATTTGATCCAAAACCAATAAAACCATGTGCTGCGCAAGGTTCCAGGCAGCTTGCACATGGTGAGGATCACAATTTTCAGGTGCTGGCTGTAGTCTGGGGTCTTTTAGCCATCGAGGGGATGTCTCCCTGGGTGGTCATGATTTTTGGGTGCTGCTGTAGCTGGGAGTCTTTTAGCCACCCTGAACCATACATGTTTCAATGAAGGCAATGTAGTAGATATACAATAACCACAGTTCTTGAAGTAAGGGTTCTGGTGAGGAATATTGTTGTTCTGAGGGTCTTTTTTTGCAGGTCCAAACCTGGCTATAGTCTAGAGTCTTTCAGCCACCCCAAACCATAATTGTTTTAATGATTCATTGGAGTTTCAGTGTAGCACCCATGTCTACTTAAACATATTCTTCTTCTCAGGGTCGTCTTTTCCAAGAGGCCTAAATCCAGATTCACGTCCAAAGATATGCTAATAGGGACAGGTGGTGGGTCCCCTGGGTGGTCACGATTTTCGGGGTGGCTAGTCTGCTGTCTTTTAGCCACCCCGAGCCCTAACTGTTCAATGATTCCCTGGCATTTCAGTGTAGCACTCATGTCTACTTAACCATATTCTTCTTTTAATGGTCTTCTTTGCCAGGAGGTCTAAATCCAGATCCAAGCCTGCAAAGATCTAGTGGTTTTGCGTCCTGTTTTCAAAAACCTGTTGGTTGGAACAGGTTTATTATGTCCCCTCCACTCAGCTATACAAAGCACAACTCCTATAAAGGCAAGCCAGACTGCTGTTTGGAAAAAGGGACATTTCTTTAACACCGCAGGGGAAATAAGGGAATGAAATGTGGGAAGATGTCATCAGATACCCACATCTACTTGCAGGACATTTTTGTCCCACTCCGCACCAGTGAAAATAGCCAGAATGCTACACGGCTCAGGGCACTGTGGGATAGGTTCCCACAAGACACTGCTGCAGCACTCGATTTAAGCTACTTGTGTGTGGCAGCAATAAGTCAAATTTGTGGGGAGCATGTGGGAAGGTGAGGATGCTAAAAATTAAATGGATAAAACCCAGCATTAATAAATTGACTTCATTAAATTTGATTTTACTCGTAGTATAGATGCAGCCGAAGGCTGTAAAAGCCTAGGGAGGACCACCCTAGTTGAACACTGAAAGGAGGGGCATGATAATAAAGGTAGTCTACATAGCAGCCTTATTTAGAAATAAGCCATTTGGTTTTGGGAAGAAGGGGATTTCGAAATCAGGGGGTCCTTTCGAAAGACTCCAGCTACATGGGCAGCATGCCTTTCGAAAGCAACACTTTTGAATCACGCATGGCTGCCATTATGCTTATGAGGCACTGCACACTCATGTCAGCGCCTCCTTAGCATTTGCCGAAATCCCTCATTACCATGCCCCTTCTGAAAGGAGGGGGCTAGTGTGGCCACAGCCAGAAAAGTGCTTATTTCAAAATGGCTATTTCAAAATAGGCGCTCTTCCTCCTGCAATGTGGTTTACTGATTTTGAAATAATGCATCACTATTTCGAACTTATTTTGAAATAGCATGTGCATAGTGTAGATGAAAGAAAAGTTATTTTGAAATAACAGCTGTTATCTTGAAGTAACTTGGCTGTTTGGCTGTAGTCCAAGTGAAACTTTATACTAACTTTATTAACCAACCATTCATGTTAGTAATATGTGTATTTTGGAAGAATTTGATGATGTGGTCCCTTCATGTCTAAGTGGAAGAAAAGTCTAAAACAAGCTTAGGCAAGTAAATTGACCACTGCCTCAGACTCATAATGGATGAACAAAGAATGCAATCCATAACACCAAAAATCAATTTAATTTGACTGCACTAACTTCTAGGTTAATTAATGTGTGTTATTCATTATTGATGCTCCTAAATATAGCATATTTTGTTTTTTAAACATCAGCAGAAACTTTGCTTAAGGCACCTTGTCTATTTTCAAAACAATGGACATATATTAATCATAGAAATGCTCTGAACCACTGATCATACATTATCCCTTTTTCTTTAAGTAACCCATCAAAACCGAATATGGGTGGCAAGTACAAGAAAAGGGAAAAAATTACACTTTCTAAATGAATTTCAGTCTGCTATAGGAATGAATAGTTGGTGGGTGGCTTGGTGTCTGTAAGTGAAATCCAACAGTTCAAGATATGGGAATATATATGTCAGGTTTAGGCATCTAAAAACTGAAAAAGTTTGCATGGTTCTTTGGAATGTTTAAAGTCTGACTGAGGACTTTGGCGGAGGGGAAAACATGCATCGGCATCTTTTCCTCTCCTTCTCCAGAGTTTTTTTAAATGGGAAAGCTGTGAGGACCTGTGTTTTAATGAATGCCATTTCCAACAGTGACCTGATGTATGACCTTGAGCAAGTCACTTCACCTCTCCATGCCACTTTCTCTTCCTCAGCACAATTTGTTTACACAGTCTTTGGGGTAGAAAGTGTCTCCTACACCTATTTGTATGTCACTTGGCACAACAGAGCCCAAACCTCCACTGGAGCCTCCAGGCACTACTAAATAGTGCAACTAATAATAATTATCAAAGAGAACAATTTTTTTTATTTGCATACATGCCTAAGAATCCAACATGTTTTCTGCAGTCTGTATCAGTTGGATAATTGTGCCAAAGATGAGGTACTTTATATGCCATGAGACCTGGACAATGAAGGATCACCTTGGCATGTACACATGTTGAAAGCTATAAATCCAGAGGTAACTACATATATCAACTGAATTTAGGAATTTAAACTGATTGGTATTTACAACCTTCACTCCAGGTTAGCAAATTGTATTGATAGAAATCCTCATTAATTTGTGGTACAATAGCATAGGGGAGAATTGTGAGAGAGTCTCGGGACAATGACATTGGGAAATGACACAGTCCAAACCTGTTTTTGTATATTTTCCATCTTGTGCTTCCAAAAAGCATTTGGAAAGAGAGCACTTTACACTTCTGAAACGTGTAAGTTCTTTAATATTATTGTGGGTGTGTCCACCTCCTGTCATTTTCTCTTTGTGTACATATTCAGATTGTCATTAGAACGAATTAATGTGTATGCAATTTTCTATTCTTAGGACAATCTTTTGCCACTGATCAGTGTATTTTAATACATGCTAGATTCCCATTTTCATTATATAGGTCCATTCTATACTTGGGACAAAACTACTACTGAGAGCAGAAAATGTATGTACTGTATCTACCTGTTAATGCTGGCTTTTTCTTAATGGTCAGTTATGAAAGTGTGATATGGGGATCTTTCATGCTTATCTGGCTATAATGAATACTCCTAGCTGAAAATAAAATTATTAGAAGAATCATAAAATTTAGAGCTGGACAGATCTGCTAGGTCAGCTTCCTCTGTCATTTGGTGTGTTCTGCAGTTCTTGTATATTTTATGTTGCTTTATTTATTTATTTTTATCATTGACACAACTTTTCTGCTGGTGTAAACCAGTGAAAGGCCACAAAAGTAAAAAGGAATTACATGATTTATTCCAAATAAGGAACTGGCATACTATCTTCAGGAAGAAAAAGGTTATCAGTATAGGGCCACTGTTTTACAGTGTTGTATGGAGAGTACCAGGACCAGATTTTGATTATTTTTACTCCACTGACTTGACTTCAGTCGAGCTGGTACTAATTTTCGTTAGTGCAAATGAGAGCAGAGTCAGACTTGATTATTTTCATGGGCTGGGACTTTTAAAGAGGTTTAATTGATTTAGATACCTTAATCAGACTTTTATGGAAAGTTGGCCAAATAATTTCTTTTGTCCCCCTTAAAAAATCTTGATTACTTAGCACAGTCTTTTGCTTTTCTGAGCATTTCCAAGGCCATGCTTTCTTGTACAGGGTTTAAAAAATGGTCTGCTGCTTTAGAAATACCTCATCAATGGCATTGCACAAGAAAAGACTTGTGACAAAAGGAGGCGCCTAATTACATAAAAGTTGAGAGAGACAGCAATACATAGCATGCCATACATTAATATTACAGTAGTATTAATATATACAGGCCAAAATATCAAATGCTGGTATTCACAAATGGCTAAATTTAAAGAATTACATATGTAGGTTCCTGACTAACACATCTAGTCCGACACCTTGCGATGAATGCTTGGAAGAGGCTGAACCTTTGTACTCATATTACCCACCAGCCTGGAGTAAATGGCTGTGGTGCACTAGTGGCTACAAAATTGAGCATCCTGTGAGAGCCTTGCAAGATGTTAAAATGTGACTGAAGATATATGATGAGATCTTCCCCTAAGGATAAGTTAAAGACCAAGTGTAAGAAGTGCCACCCAAACCAGGAGGTGGGGGAGCTATGGTGTTTTTACACCACTTGTGAGGACCTTTCCAATTCTGTGATGTTCTGCAGCCTGCAGCATGTCTACACTGCAATGTTTTGGTGACAAAATTAATGTCGACACCCAAAGGTTGCCAAAAAGAAAGTTGCCAAATCATATCGACACTTACAGAATCACAGAACACTAGAACTGGAAGCGACTTCAAGAGGTTATCAAGTCCAGTGCCCTGCACTCATGTCAGGAACAAGAACCAACTATATCATCACTGTTAAACATTTACCTAACCTGTTCTTACATATCTCCAAGGATGGAGATTCTACAACTACCCTACACAATTTATTCCCGTACTTAACCACCTGACTGGAATTTGTTTTCTAATGTCCAAGCTAAACCTCCCTTGCTGCAATTTAAGCATATTGCTTCGTGCCCTATCATCAAGGCTAAGGAGAATAATTTTTCTCCCTCCTTCTTATAACATCTTTCTAGGCACTTGAAAGCTGCTATCATGCTATCCTATCTCAGCCTTCTTTTTTCCAAACTAAACAAGCCCAAGTCTTTTACTCTCCTTTCATAGGTCATATTTTCCAGAGCTTTAATCATTTTGGTTGCTCTCTCTGGACCCTTTCCAATTTCTCCACATCTTTCCTAAAATGTGCTGCCCAGAACTGGAAACAATTCTTAAGTTGAGGCATAATCAGCACAGAGTAGAGCATAAAATTACTTTTCATGTCTTGCTCACAACACTCTTGTTAATGCGTTCTAGAATCATGTCTGATATTTTCTGCAAAACTGTTACACTGTTGTCTCATACTCAGCTTGCGGTTCACTAAGATCCCTAGATCCCTTTCTGCAGTACTCAATCCTAGGGAGTCACATCCCATTTTATATGTTTTAAGCTCATTGTTCTTCCCTAACTGAAGAACTTTCCATTTGTGCTTATTGAATTTCATCCTGTTTTCATCAGACCATTTCTCCAGTTTGCCTAGATCATTTTGAATTTTGACCCTGTCCTCCAAAGCACTTGCTACCCCTGGCTACGTCTACACGTGAACCCTACAGCGAAGTAGCCTATTTCGATGTGGCGACATCGAAATAGGCTATTTCGATGAATAACGTCTACACGTCCTCCAGGGCTGGCAACGTCGATGTTCAACATCGACGTTGCACAGCACCACATCGAAATAGGCCCTGCGAGGGAATGTCTACACGCCAAAGTAGCACACATTGAAATAAGGGTGCCAGACACAGCTGAAGACAGGGTCACAGGGCGGACTCAACAGCAAGTCGCTCCCTTAAAGGGCCCCTCCCAGACACACTTTCACTAAACAGCGCAAGATACATAGAGCCGACCACTAGTTGCAGACCCTGTGCATGCAGCATGGATCCCCAGCTGCAGCAGCAGCAGCCAGAAGCCCTGGCCTACGGGCTGCTGCACACAGTGACCATAGAGCCCCGCAAGGGCTGGAGAGAGAGCGTCTCTCAACCCCCCAGCTGATGGCCGCCATGGAGGACCCTGCTATTTCGATGTTGTGGGACGTGGATCGTCTACACGTTCCCTACTTCGATGTTGAACGTCGAAGTAGGGCGCTATTCCCATCCCCTCATGGGGTTAGTGACTTTGACGTCTCGCCGCCTAACGTCGATTTCAACTTCGAAATAGCGCCCAACACGTGTAGCCGTGACGGGCGCTATTTCGAAGTTGGCGCCGCTACTTCGAAATAGCGTGCACGTGTAGACACAGCTCCTCTCAGCTTGGTATCATCTGAAAACTTGATAAGCTTACTCTCTATGTCTTCATCTAAATCACCGATGAAGATACTGAACAGAAACTCAGAAACAGGCTCCAAACCTAACTCCAGCAGAACCCCACTTTTTATTCCCTTCCAGCATGACTGTGAACCATCAATAACTATTCTCTGTGAATGATTATCCAATCAGTAAATGCACCCACTTGACAGTAGCATTATCTAGGCTGCATTTCCCTAGTTTACTGATAAGAAGCTCACGCGATACTGTATCAAATGCTTTACTAAAGTTTAGGTATACCACATCCGCCATTTCCCTTTCATCCATAAGGCTTGTTATCCCATCACACAAAGCTATCAGGTTGGTTTGACATATTTTGTTCTTGTCAAAACCATGATGACTGTTACGTATCACATTATTGCAGAGGGACTCCTTAATTATTTGCTCCATTATCTTTCCTGCCACTGAAGCTAAGCTAACTGATCTGTAATTTCCTGAGTTGTCCTCATTTCCTCCCCCCAACTCCCCCCCTTTTTTTTTTTAAAGATGGGCAATGTATTTGTCTCTTTCCAGTCTTCTGGAATCTCTCCTGACTTCCATGACTTTTCAAAGATAATAGCTAGTGATTCGGATACCTCTTCTGTCAGCCTCTAGGATGCAATTCATCAGGCCCTGGTGATTTGAAGACATCATTTTTTAACTTTTATTTTCTCTATTTTAACTTGTTGACCTGCCCCACTTCTACTAGCATTCCCTATGTTTGGCATCCAGTCTCCATCAAACTTCCTTGTAAAAACTGAAACAAAGAAATCATTAAATACCCCTGCCATTTTCACATTTTTTATTATTGTTCCTCCCTCTTCATTGAGCAATGGGCATACCCTGTCCTTGGTCTTCATCCTTCTTTTAATATTACTTGTCCCCTCAGCCACCTCTTTGTTTTCCAGCCCTATGGGGCTTCAGGCTTACTTTTCCAGCATTTGAAACTGCCAGTGCTTGCTGTTAACTCCAGCATCTGCCGTGAGAAACCATGGATCCCAGACTTCTCTTCTAAACTGTGTTCCATGTGCTGAGGACATCCCGCATTGCAGCAGTACTACTATTCAGCTGATTGTTCCAGGAAGAAGACTTGGGTGCAGTTGACATGGAGCGTGACATGGACAGCAGCAACTTGTCATTGCATTTAGCTTTTGTAGAGCACCTGTGCAGCGTAGACCTCTGCTTTTGAGCTAGGCAAACCAGTGCTGAGTGGTGGGATCACACTGTCATGTAAGATGTGGCACGTTATGTAGAAGTGGGATGAAGACCTCTGACTACAGAACTTTAGGATGCATAAAGCAATCTTCCTGGAGCTATGCATTGAGCAGGCCCCCAACCTACGGCGCAAGCAAACGAAGCCCGAGAGCTGCTCTCTCAGTAGAGAAGCATGCAGTGATTACTTTGTGGAAGCTGGCAACTCCTGACTGCTACCAGTGAGTCGCAAATCAGTTTGGAGTGAAGACGTCTATCACTGGGGTAGCACTTCTGCAAGTGTGAAGGACAATAAATTGCATTTTGCTGTGTAGGACTGTGACTCTGGGAAATGCGCATGAGATAGTGACTGCTTTTGCAGAAATGAGCTTCTGTGGGGGTATAGAGGGAGGGTTGCTGGGTAAAGAATTCTGAATGTATTGCCAAAGAGGCCTTTGTGATTTCTGTTCACTCTGCATCTTAGTTAGACATGCCAGCCTCTCAAATGGATGTTGCATCAGCTTCAGCATGTGGTCTGTGGTTTTCTGTCTTTAGCTCACCTCTCCTCCCTTCTTCACCTTTGGAGCAATGAATGTTGCAAAACATCCATCACTAGCTCCGCTTTAGTCCTCTGCTTTTTCTGGTTTTTGCTTTTCCCTGAGGTTACATAGCCTGTCAGCAGTGGAGCATGCATGCCTTCTCAAGGCTGGGGCTGGAAAAGTAACCATTAACAACAAAGTGACTGTGGAAATCCTGATAAAGGTTTGAAACATTTTACTGAAATGCATTCCTCTGAAGAAAGGCTTCACTTTTCCTGTTAGCCTATACGCAGGCATAGATCTCTGCAGACATTCTGAATACACTGAGTTTTAAAGGTGGCAGGAGAAGGAAAGAAACGGTATACATGGAAGGGAAAGAAAGCACATTACACTCCTGGCTTGTGCAGCAGATGCACATGGAAACTATTAAAAAAAACCCCCCACTTATCCACAGGCTGTCATAAGCCTAGGGGATATCTCCCTACCGAAGATTAAACAGCAAAGCTGGGCTCTGTTTCTGGATGCCACTGAGGGGTGCCTGGTGGCTGATGGAGCCCAACTCTGCAACGCCTTCGTACTGGCTGCAGAAATTTAAGAGTGGAGTGGGATGGTGTCATAATATAGAGGTTGGAGGTGTGAATGGCAACCCTGTCCTGGAATCTCTGTAAGAAAATTAATGTATACCCATTATGCAAAATTCTACTGATATCTCTGTGTGCACAAACAACCTTGGACTAGGCAGGGCATAACCAGCTCACACAAACACAGTCACCAGTCATCTTATCCCCCCGTTGCACCCTCAGCTGCAAGACAGCAACTTCCCCTGAATATCTTCCCTTGCTTCATGCGCCACACCAAGCTAATGGTGAGATTCCATATTAGCCTTGGGACTTGTGCCTGTCACATTAGCCTTGCTTCTTGCCTGCCTGCAGCACTGGTTGTCCCAAGTGTGAGCCCCTCCACCCCATCCAGCTCAACCTCTTCATTGAGAACTTCTTCTTTTGGGTCAAGCCCTGTTTCTGCTGTCTCTGTGCCTTCTGAAGTATCCGCAGGGCTCTGGGCTGCGGATGTGCAGTTCCCACACAGGATTACATCTAATTCTTAATAAGCATGGCATATCTTGAGTGCAGCATCAGACCACTGGTTTGCCTCCCTTATCTTCTGGTATGCCTGCTGGACTTTTTTTATCTTGGCTCTGCATTGACAAGTGTCTCATTCACATCTCTTCTCACACAGGGACTGAGAAATGTGGCTGTATGTGTCTCACTTCCTATAGATCCCTCTCAGTTGTGGTTGCACTGATTCTTCATTCCACGCAATGATCAGATCTAAAAGCACTGTGATGCTCCATTCAGGAGAGTGTTTGGAGTGATATCCAAACCTGATTCCCTGTGAAGATGCCGTGAGGAGCACTTCATGCTGATCCAGTCAGCAGGAAATTGATTTTAAAAGTTCCCAGGGCTTGTAGGGGGAAAGATACATTTTTCTTTACCTTGCTGCATAGCAGCAGAGTTCAAAGCACCAGCCAGAGTGGCTGCTTGGGCATTGTGGGAAACATCCTGGAGGTCAATAAACTAAAAAAAAGCCTCCCCTAGTGCACATTGCATGACTGTTGACAGCAAAGGGAGGGGAAAGGACAAAAGTCCCTCGAGGAGGTGGAAGTTATTAATGATTAATGATTAATGATAATGATTATTAATGATTAATGATAATGGTCATGATTAATAAAATGTTGATTAGGAAGATCCACAAAAAAGTTGGAAAATAAAATTAGTAAATTGGAACATTCCCAAATACCCTTCCTTTGAGTTCTTTAGATGACAGATGCTGGAAGTCCCAAATACTATTGTTTCTAAGAATCAGTACTACTCCTCAATACATTTAAGTGCAGTACCAAACAAGGAACAGTTCAGAACCGTGCAAAAACCCATAGGAAGCTCGAGGATGGAATGCCTCAGGAATTCCTCTCAGAATACTGTAGTGCCCAGGAGAAATCCAGATTTTATTTCTGCCTTTTAGGTGATGCGACATACTCCTCCTGTACCGTAAGTCCTGTTCCATTGACTCGTGCAGAGAGAATGATCAGCCATGACCTCACCTCCTTTTACTGCCCATTGTTCTCCATGGGACATTAGAGTCCTTTATGATACACAGAAATATCTAGTCTCTGAACACCTTCAGGGCAAAGACTGTGATTGTGCAAGATCCTTATGTGGGATCTGCAAGGGTAGCGAGTACACAGGTATGCGTCTCACTGCCCATGTCTCTGCATCTGGGTGGTAAGAAAAAAAAATCTACCTTTGCGGGCAGTTTTCCCATCTGGGGTGGAATACATTTTGTTGTGTGCAGCAAGGCATATGTGCATGCACAGCACCAGTAGAAGCACATGCTGCCCACGGTGGGTGGCTGTGAGCACTCTGTTAATCTGCTGGGCAATCCCCAGTCTCTCCTGGATGGCTGCCCAAACGCTCAGCTTGCAGGGAAAATCATGTTTTCATATGAATTCGACTCTTCCATAAAACTGCTCCTATTTTTATCTCTGCATTATTAATGAAGAGCTGCCTGTTGTACAGGCTAAAGTGATGCTGTTAAAAACTAATTTAATTAAATTAATTTTATACTGCAACAGAGGTTATATTTAACTACAGACAAGCACAGATAAGCTTGATTAAATTTGCATAATAGAGGGGGAAATGATGGATAAAGGACTTTAAAGAAGATATTTATAGAAAAGATGTATTTCTTAATTGTGCAGCACATTACTTCATGCTTATACAGGTGATAATTCTCACACAAACACCACAAAGAACACATGCCTTCTCTCACTATTGTACTGTGAGTGCATTATTGGGTTATCAGCCAATCATGGTCATTAGCAGGTCACCTATTCTATAATCATCCCAGTGATGTTTATTTACCTGTAATAATGATTAACTGACAAAAGAGTTACCCCTGAGATGCTAAGTTAGCAGGGCAGAATTAAAAAGGAAGTAAAATTATTTTGTTAATTCAAATGCCAATGAGCACGTTAGACAGCTCTTATTAAAATCAGCATGTTAATTTTTTTAAGGAAGTGGGATTTTTCTTGTTTGTTTCCCAGCCACCTGAAAGCAAATGACTCTAACAACTAATAAGTGTGGAAAATGATTTTGTTTATAAAAGGGATTTGAAATACTTTAGAAGGATGATCATCCAAGAGTAAGAAAACATCATATTAAAAAGCTTATGTTTTATTTTCTTGGCCCTGAGATATTGAAAAAATGATTAAAATTAAAATAATTAACCACTCACCAGCTGTAACAAACTAGCAACATTATAGTTAAAATAAAGGAGTTGTTCATTTTATATAGTACCACTTTTCAGCAAAAGAAACCTTTCAGGCTCATAATTTCCCTATTTTGTTTTGGTATGAGAGCAGATGTTTTTGACAAGTTTGACAGACTTTAAAACTACCACACCAAAAATCTAGGCTCAATTCCAGGGCCAGAAGCACAACCCTGCTTACCTCAGTAGAAACCAGGAACAAGTCCAGTGAAGGCTACAGAGTTATAACTGCATATAATCAATCTGAAATTAGAATCAGGGCCCGACATGCTTGCCTTCCAGGAAGGCAGCTGATAGGGAAAAGAGCTTGTGTTTTGCAACTCACCCTAGTAGGTGATTGTCCGTAAAGAGTCTCAAGCAACACTCCTTGGCCAAGGTAAATTCCTGGGTTTGGAGGCCTAGTGGTAAAGGCCTCTTTCATGATGGACTGGGACACACACACACACACATGAGTGGGGAAGACCCATTAAACCATCAAATACTGAAGTGATATATGTATAGTGCTTCTTCCACCACCTTTACAAAACTTGGGCAGCTCTGTTTTTACAAATGCGTACATGCCTTATCTTATTCAGCACTGGGGAGGACCCATAGGTCTTTTTTCTCCACCCAGCTCTCTCACAACAGTCTCTCTCCTCTCCACAAGCACTTCCTTCTTGTGCCTTTTCTACCTTCTGGGTAAAACTAATGAGTTAATTACTGTTATAAGTCTCTGCTCCTATCCCCAATCTTCCAATTAGGCACAGATGTGCTCCTCAGATTTACTCTGGAATTTAATTCATGATCCAGTCCTGAGAATGCCCATACAGATGCTGTTGCCTAGCACTCTGTCACACTTAACCAAGGATGAAGATGAGCATATATGTTTTGGATTACATTGTAGGAATGCTAGTGAAAGTTTACATGAGTCACAAAGAAATTTCATATTCCGGGGGTCACTCTTGTCTTTTTTATGTTTCATAAATGATTGTTGGTTATAGTAAATATTATCTTTTTTCAGTAACTGGCAGACATAGGCAGTAAAAATGTAAAACACAAACAAACCAGAAATGATGGAAAGACAGGGTGTGGCTTTGAAAATGTCACCTTTAACTACCACCAGGCTTGTTAGCACAATATTGGAATTGGAAGTATGAGAAAGCTTACGTGCTCCAGTTTAATGTGTACAAAAATGAAGGCACACAAATATAGAGGAAAACTTTCGACAGCTTTGAAAAACTTTGCCAACTGAGTTTCAGAGAGGTAGCCAGGTTAGTCTGTTTCAGCAAATCCAATGAAGAGTCCCGCAACAATTTAACTACTAAAAAACATGTATTAGGGCATAAGCTGTGGACTGCAGCTCGCTTCATCGGATATATTAATTGGAGGGGGACTGGACTGGAGGATGACCTCTCAAGATTCAGAACATATCACACAATCCATTGTCAACTGCCAAGCCCTAATATACAACTGAATTTGCTCTAATTTCTCAGACAGAGACAAAGACAGGGTCTCAATCAAACATTTGTAATATACAGCATCTACCTGGGGAAGTGAGAAAGCTGATTGACAGAGCCAGGGGGATACCCAGAAATCACTTGGTACAGGACAGACCCAAGCAACAGAGAAAAGCAAAGAAAGCAACAGAATACTAATGGCAATTACCTACTGCCCCCCCCAGCTAAAATCTCTTCAACCTATCTTAGATGATGATCCCCCACACTCACAAACTTTGAGAGACAAGCCAGCCCTTGCTTACAGACAGCTTCCCAAACTGAAACAAATACTCACCAGCAACTTCACACCCCGCAACACAAACGATAACCCAGATACCAATCCCTAGAACAAGCCCTGTTGCCAACTCTGTCCATGCATCTACCACAGTGATATCATCATGGGACCTCACCACATTAAAAATTAGAATCTCTCCTATTTATCATTTCCACAGTTGTACTGCTTTATCAGAAGTAGACCAGATATTTGTTTATTTTACAGAAGGAATAAGACTGAGTTTCCAATTATTTGTTTGAATAATGTTGTAGTTTGAACCTCTCTAATCCAGCACTCTTTTATCTGGCAACATCTATAATCCAGTCCCCCAGTACAGAAAGGATGTGGATGCATTGGAGTGGGTTCATCGAAGAAAAACGAAAATCTTCAGCGGGCTGGACCACATGACCTATGAGGAGAGGGTGAGGGATTTGGGCTTATTTAGTTTGCAGAAGAGAGGAGTGAGGATGATTTGATAGCGACCTTTGACTTCCTGAAGGGGGGCTCTGAAGAGGATGGAGGGAAGCTGTTCTCAGTAGCATTGGATGGCAGAACAAGGAGCCATGGTCTCAAATTACAGAGGAGGGAGGTGTTGCTTGGGTATTAGGAAAAACTATTTCACCAGGAGAGTGGTGAACCACTGGAATGCGTTAATTAGTGAGGTGGTGGTATCTCCATCTTTAGAGGTTTTTAAGTCCCAGCTTGACAAAGTCCAGGTTGGGATGATTCAGTTAGAGTTGATCCTGCTTTAAATAGAGGGCTGGGGTTGACCTTCTGAGGTCCCTTTCAGCCCTAGGATTCTATGATTTTATTCTATGATTCTATGATTTAGTTAGCCAGATGACCACTTAGCATGGATGTGACCAAGATTCCCGTGGCCCCATAAAGTTTATCTATAGCCACCAGTTTTGGCTCACAGTGTTCTGTGCTGTTATTTAGCTGTTATTTACCGCTAAATCTTCTAAGAGCCCAGTAAGCCATGGAAGTTGGTAATGCTGCTAGACAATACTGACCTCCTGTGGTCTGGCAAATTCTCTCATTTGGCACTGGTCAGGTCCCAAGGGTGCCAGACTAGAGAGGTTCAACCTGTATTTGTTAAAAATGGGAAAAACAAGATCTCAAGTACAATTTTGTTCAAATACAGTTCAATGTAGACTGCAGCAGAACGTTTTCAGCAATCAGAACCTTGGTTAGGGACATAGATGGTCAGAATGAGCTATTCATGCAAATAACCTCTTCAGGGACAATGGCACAGTTTTCAAATATGAGACAATCCATCATCTGGGAGTAAATTTATTGGAAATCTGGTTAGTAGAAGTTCCACATGAAGGACTTGGATAAATGGGGAGTTAAAGGAGAAGACAGTAAAAAGTAACTAGAGAGCTAATTTAAAGTGTAAGCCCCTTTGAAATAATCTATAATAACCTAATTAGCACAAAGGCACTATTATTGCAGAATAAGTGTGTCTACACTGGGACCTTGTGTAGAAAAAGCTATTCAGCAATAGTGATTCCATGCTAGCTGTTCTAGGATTTATCCTCATGCAGATAAGCCTGTTATTATTAATAAAGTGCTGAATAATTGGATATGATTACTTTTTTCACAAAGTTTTGAGGTAACAAACATTGAAACAGACCCTGTTAGAGGAGAAATTGTAAGGCTGTCTACGCTTGTGGTGTTCCAGGTTACAATATGATTAATTTATTTTCTGATGGCTCTGGAAAAACCAACTGTTAGCTGCACACTGAGTCAGAACTAAATGATACCACATTAGAAAAGAAGCATTAGAGTAAAGAGGAGGCACAATACATTTATGGACAACAGCCTGCTTCAACAAGGAGATAGTAAGTGTTGAAGCAGATAAGACTTATTTTCTTCTAACGGTGGTGAGAACTTTAATATTTCATGTTTGCCCAGCATACTGAAGATGCAGGGGAGCAAAGCTGTCCTATATGGAAGTACAAAATGTTATTATTGTAACTTATTAGAGTTAATCTGGCTATTACAGACAAGAACTGAGGTTGCAATATTGGCATTACTAAGATGACGCCAAAGTATTCATTGTCGTTAGCAATAAAAAAAATCTTCACTCAAAAGAAGAATGTGAAAAACTGGATGGTTTGTTGAAACAGTTATCTCATACTAACATCCACATTTTATTTGCGAATCTTTAAGCTATTGCAGCCAATACAGGGCAAGGTGGGACAGAAAAAAAAATCAAAAGCAGCTCCAATACTTTGTTTTCTAAGTTTGTGGTAATTGCTGCAAATCTCAAAGGGTTCAATCACAGTCCCATAGTTCCAGTAGGCTGAAGTCTGTACAAATTAATTAAAAACACAGTGTCATGAAGAGCTTATAATTTATTTTGGATCAGGGCATGGTAATGGGAGGAGGTAGGTCACTGAGAAATACAAGACAATTATGCAAGGTAGATTGGTGACATACATAAACAAATGGATGGTTCCAAGTAAGCTGGAAGCTTCTTTTTAAAAATAACTAACCAAACCAAGTTAGCTCAAACCACTGCCTAGACTAGCCATTACTGGGTGAGGGGTTTCCTGTGGGCATGGGAATGGGGTTGGGGTGCCAGGCTTGCCCTGGTCCACCTACCTGGTGTTCCCAACATGAAGTGGGGTAGGACAGATGAGGCTTGCCCTGATATGGTCACTGAGTGTACCCAGCTGGGAGTGGTGTTGGAGTGCCAAGGCGTGCACTGCTGCATCCACCTGGCACTCCTGCAGGGTAGCAGGGCCGAGTTGTGCTACCTGATGAGATCATTGTGTGAGTGGAGGAAGGCAAGCTCCTGACCTCACTCCCTGGCCAGTTAGAGCACCAAGTGAAGGGGACCAAGCCCCTGCTCTCAGATGGGAGCAGAGGCAGGGCTGAGGATGGGTGAATCTGTATGGATAGATGGGTTTGCCTCAGCTCACCCACATCCCACTCATGTCTTTGGTCCTGATCTGTAAATTTTGCCACCTCACTGATTACCCCTTCTCCAGATCTTTTATGTTGTGGAATCTCCATCATTAGAGATTTTTAAGAGCAGGTCTAAATAAACATCTGTTAGTGATGCTCTAGATAGTGCTTGGTGCTGCCATAAGTGCAGGTGAATGGAGTTGATGACCTTTTGGGTCCTGTCCAGCTCTAGTAGTCTATGATTCTAAGCAGCCTCCTCTCCAAATTAGAACCAAAAAAGTAGAAGTTTTATTCCAGTATATGTTAACCTAGACAACTAATTAATTTCCCTTTTGGAAAAACGTCCTCACACGCTTGGACGAGCATACTTAGCCTTTCTAACGGCAAATAGCTATTGTCACATTGCCCCCAGGTGACAACAAGCAGATCAAAATACTTATAATATTACATTCCTCTCTCTAAATTCTTAGTAATAATAGGTTTAAAACACTAACGACATCAAAAATAAAAAAAAATCCTTACTAAGGTTGATGTAGACTATCCTAACCCTCAGGCTATTATAGGATAGTTTTTTGTGCCCTCTCTGTCATACTTGCCTTAGTACTACAAGTTCAGTCTTTTTCTAGGTTTGCAAGATCTTCTAGAATGGCACTATAGAAACAGCTCTGGTCCTTCATCAATAGCGGTTGAAGAAGGACTTTCTGATAACATGCACATCTTTTCAGGCTTACCTTCCAAAATCTCTGTAGTGGCCAGTATGGTATCTTTAGCAATCTCACAAGAGCAATGGAAGAGTAGGCCAATGACTCCTTAGCACCTGGTTCTTCAAATTCTCAATGAGAATTCTTAACTAGTAACACCTCTTCATCATGCAGATGAAGTTACACATTGACCAGCATAGTCTACATGAACCCTCACTCAGGGTTTCTGAGGCCAATCCCATGCGTGTAGAGGAACTTTTGGTGGCGCATCATAGTTGGATTATCAAACCACACATGGTCACTCAACTGTCCCAATTTCTTAATCCTTTCCTGAGGGCCACTCATGACTAACTGCCTGTGTGAACTTTCATGTGTTCAATGTCAGCCCTCCTGCTCTTCCTTGTACCTTCTAATTTTTCTATATGCAGCCATTTTTCTCTGCTATTAAGATTGTCACTTACACTGTGTAGAACTTGCAGGTGGTTGTTTTCAGTGTATCTTTGTCAGCAGTGGAGTATTTGGAAGCCCATAATAAATTAGAAGTGAAAAGGAGATTGTTCATTCCAGTACAGGTTTAGCTAAACAACTAATCAGCCTCCATATTGGAAAAACTTCGAATACCAGCACATGCTCAATACTGACTAAAGTTTCTAAGGGTAAATAGATAGTCTCATGTTGGCCACCAGGTGGCAATAATTATAACAAAAGTACCTCAGACATTTCATTTTTTAAAAAGCAATTCTGTCAAATTATAGCAGTCAGGACACTTGGAGCTGCATTAAAAAAGGCAAAGCATGATCACCCTGAAATTTAAGCATTAACATAATGAAGTAATTGATGGGGCACAGCAAGTTTGCATGTCCATAGTCATTTGTGCCATGTTAGACATTTATCTTGGGCAGTCCTCAGATTTTTCTGATACAGTCTTGGACACAAAGTATCTTGTGCTTCAGGGATGTTTTCCTCTGAAAATATTCAATACAATTGCACTTTGTGCTTGTTTGTATGAAGGTCTTTTTAGGTCTCTGTGCTGCAATTCTCTGTGGGCTGACAGATCCCTGGTTTGCAGCTGACTCACTCAGTCAATGAGGCTCATGCAGTTTCAGGGATGTGCCTGTGAGCATAACATTAGACTGGGATGTTAGAGGGGATATTCTTTTGCATATATAGCCTGATGGATGAAAATAGGGTTAGTGCCTCACATCCCCTTTGTCTTACATTTTAAACAGTCAGTGTGAGTGGGAATGAGGGATTTGATCTGGATCAGTTCTTTGTTCTGTTGCACAGGATTTTCAACTTTGCTCTGTATTGTCAATATTGTGTCCGGCATTAGAGTTGATAGACTTTATCCAGTGTCACTGACATCACTACATCCATAGGAAGGCAAGGTACAGTGCCTGTACCTGTGAATATCACCTAAAATATTGCTGGAACAAAAGCATTTAGAGAAGACAAGACCCTGTTTTCCACCCTCTCTCTGTAAAACTCAACACTGATGCTCAAAATAACAGCATATCCATACTTCAAAGCTAGTGCATGCAAGGAGTTCTTTGATTTATTAAAATCAGAATGAAAAATCAGTGAAGCATATGGGTTGAGAAAAAGAAGGAGTTCCATGGCTTTAGCTATGACTAATTCTTATGTTAATCAGCTAAAGCAGAATTTATTTGAAGAATGACTTTATCAGGCTTTAGAGTTTGTTTGAACATTACTTACCACTGCAGTCTTCAAACTACGATCATGGACCAGAATAATATGCAAAATGAAACATTATGAAAAACTAACCTATTTTTAAAAGCACACAAAATATCGATTTACAAATATAACAGACTGCTCAAGGTAAACATAATATATATTCTTGAATATATCATGGGAAAATCATGGCTCCATGTAAGTCAACTGACTTCAGTGGGTTCAAGATCTCCCACTCTGTATCTCTATGTTCTGCCTCTCATATTCATTGAGCTGTCCAGCATGCCACATAATTTTCCACGCATAACTGCAAGTCCAAAGCTTATTCACGTATTTGATAAATTTAGACTATATTTTACTGTCCTCTTATCTAAATTACTTTGTCTCTGCCAACTTGTTGCACAGGCACACAATATCCATCTTGTGTTCATCACAATCCTCCATAATTTTATCATCTCATTGCCCATTTCCTTCTCCATATCATTATTGAATATCTTTATTAGTAGTGGTCTGTATACTGGCATCTGTGAACCTCTAACAACTAGCTCCTTTCCATCTGAGCAGCAGCAGCAGCAGGACATTTTAACTGTGTTGCTCCACCAACTGATAATTCACAACAAACATTTCCCCCTTTGTGATTATCTGTTTGCTTAATACTCTATCATGAATGATGTGTTTACAATACTCTTGTATGATAAAGTTGACGAAACAAATGAAGTATTAAAGCTCATTTGTTCAGCAACATCAGTGCATGTGATAAAATATGTTCAACATGAAGACACGGTGAAAACTTATTTGAAAAGAGATGATTTCTTACACTTAATTCAGAGGGTGTCTGGAGAATTTCTTTAAAACTGTACAAGTAAGCCAGACAAGAGGGCACTTGGGAAGGTGCTAGACCAAAAATCCACAGTAAAGCAGGAGGAGACAATGAGTAATTTTAAGGATAATACATTTTGTCCTTTATTTAAAAAATCCAAGCTCCTTTTTCAGTGTTAGAAGTGTCTCCTTTTTGTGAATTTTTTTACCACTGTTACATGGCACTAAAAGCCAGAGTCCCTGTTCTAAGAGGTTACATGTACACAACTCCCTGAACTTGAAATAATATCTGATTTTGAGTTTAGTTTAAATAGGCTATTTCAGCATGGCTAAACAGCGCCAAATGTCAAAATAATGTGCTATTTCAAGGCATCCCTTACTCTGCCTGCAACAAGGAGTACAGGGATGGTGAACCAACGCACACATTATTTAAAAAAATATTTAGAAATAATGGGTGCATTTCAAAGACACGGAGTAGCTATTTCAGGATACCTAGGTGTCCTGAAGTAGGTCTGCCGTGTAGACATAGACAGAACGAATAAATAGTTTTTGTGCAATGGTATGCTACAGGGGACTGAATCCTTTCCATTCCACCGCTACTGCAACAGAAATCTTGCCGACTTCTATATCCTGCTCCTGGGACTTTGATTGATTAATCTTTGCAGTTACCATTTCCAATCTTCTGAAAGCTGTCACCATACTTGCCTCCAAAAGACCCTCTCCTTACATACATGAAACTTTCTGGAATACAGATAGATGAGAAGTTTACTTCCCCCTGCTTCAATTCTACATATTCATGACCCACCTTTTTATGATATAGGCACTCCACTAAATCTTATATTTACTAGGCCTTATAATATATATATCGAGCCTGTATCCATACATGACATCAAACATCTCAAAGGATAAGAAATATTGAAAATTAGGAGCGATTAATATGGTACTATAAAACAGCATATTAATACTAAATTATCTAATTATCCCATAAAATATACATCAACCGACCAGACACAAACTGAAAAATTTTCCATGGAGAAGGATATGCATGTATTCTTATAATAAAGGAAACATTGGCTGGTTGACTGCCATCACATAATGCCATGATGCATTACATTTTACAAGTATTAACTCTGCTTGCCTGTGTCTGGAGGTTTTCATGGCATTTCAGTGTCAGAGCAATATTCAAAGGTAAGATCTAATGGGAATGTAATTTCACATCAGTGGGGGAGTCATAAGGGAGTTTAGGGTAGTATAACTTTCATCCTAACAATTTATAAGGAGGTGCAAATGACACAACCGTATACTGCTTTCAAGGTGCATCTCTAGCTTGGCCCTTAGAGTTTGTCCATTGTTAGTGCTCATTCTTCTTACCTTCCTTTAGTAAACTATTATTATTTGATAGCTCTCAGAGCTTTCTGCCACAATAAATGGTAAGGTTCAGTGACTGAAAATAAAAAGAATTTAAAAAAACAAAAAACAAAAAAAAAAAACAAAACCAAAACCAAAACAAAACAAAATGCACCTTAGCTGTCTATGCAAGTTTTCACTTGTCCTTGCAGCAATCTGACTCTTGCTAAAGAGAGGCCAGTTTTTGGCACATTCTGATTCTTCAAGCTAGCTACATTTGGATTGGCAAATGCTATCAGTTATATTATCAGTTTGTAAATGGAATACTTTCCCATATTTTTGTCATGAGTTAGTACATGGTAAAACTGCACATAATATGTACTGCCACTGATTGAATTGAGCGGATTATTTCTTTTATGCGTAGTTGGAGGCTCATAAGACATATTTTAGTCACAGCACACTGTCAGGAAGAAGTCACAATTTGTTAAAATGTCATGTTCAAGGAAAAGGTGGATCTACTACTTGTATTTTACAGCTGTACCTGTGCTCTGCATGTGTTTGAACAGATTTATGAAATGCACATTGTGTTCTCTTCCAGATCCTTGACCTCTCATAGTCCACAGATTTATTTCCCCTGGCAGCAAACAGGGAATGATTAAACTAAGTGAGAAGTGATTGTGTTTGTATATTATAAATTAGTTCAAATAAATTTGGTTTGCATTTCTTGCAACGCTATGCTAAGACTTGTATCTATATTTGCTTATTTCATTTTTATTTTATCTTTTGCTGAGTCAAGAGCTGTGCCTCTGTGATGAACATGACTTCTCAGGGCTTCAAAGTGTAGGAGAAGAAAACATATATGTGGGACGTACAATTGTGCTCTGACTTCTGGAAAAAAACCCACTTTATTGTTTCCTGAAGTCACTTTGTTTTCTGTACAGCAATCTTTGCAGGCTTCTGTGAACACTCACAGAATACCTCAAAATCCTTCATTTAGATGGTTTAAGACAAGTAAGAATAATATTTTCTAAAACTAGCTTTCCCATTTGTCCTTGTTGCCCTTATTACTTCCCATTTGCATTCTCCTCTGACACTTAAGTGGAGACAAAAAGATTGGGTGTGGTTTTTTGTATTTTATTATGAACATAACAACAGACTTCTGCATGGCAAAAAAAAAAGTTTCTAAGGCTCTAAGGCTACGTCTACACGTGAAGCCTACATCAAAGTGGCCTATTTCGATGTGGCGACATCGAAATAGGCTATTTTGATGAATAATGTCTACACGTCCTCCAGGGCTGGCAACGTCAATGTTCAACATCAACGTTGCGCAGCACCACATCGAAATAGGCGCTGCGAGGGAACGTCTACACGCCAAAGTAGCACACATCGAAATAAGGGTGCCAGGCACAGCTGCAGACAGGGGCACAGGGCGGACTCAACAGCAAGCCGCTCCCTTAAAGGGCCCCTCCCAGACACAGTTGCACTAAACAACACAAGATCCACAGAGCCGACAACTGGTTGCAGACCCTGTGCATGCAGCATGGATCCCCAGCTGCGGCAGCAGCAGCCAGAAGCCCTGGGCTAAGGGCTGCTGCACACAGTGATCATAGAGCCCCGCAGGGGCTGGAGAGAGAGCATCTCTCAACCCCTCAGCTGATGGCCACCATGGCGGACCCCGCAATTTTGAAGTTGCGGGACGCGCAACGACTACACGGTCCCTACTTCGACGTTGAACGTTGAAGTAGGGCGCTATTCCCATCCCCTCATGGGGTTAGCGGCTTCAATGTCTCGCCGCCTAACGTCGATGTTAACATCGAAATAGTGCCCAACACGTGTAGCCGTGACAGGCGCTATTTCGAAGTTAGTGCCGCTACTTCGAAGTAGCGTGCACGTGTAGACACGGCTTAAGTGTAGTACACAGAAGTGAAGTTGGAAGAAGTGGGCCCATATGATATCTGTTGCCCTCTCCTTAAGATTAAAGCAAAATTTTTTCACTTTCATTACAACATGCATCTATAACAGCATTTAGGAGCAGTAGCAGACCTTTTGGGGCCTTCTGTCTGACTCCAAATCTAGAATTCAGCAAAGGATAATCAGGACCTCAGTGGCTTCCCTGGCAAGACATGTGGTAGGATGCAGGGAAGAAAAGAGCAGGCTGTCCCAGACCTAGAATTAAAGCTAATCCCTGGAATTTCCACAGAAGCAGCCAGGAGCAGCAGCAGGGCTCAGAGGGGGCCCTGTGCATCTCCTTGCTCTCTGTGTTTCTTACTATCCTCCCCTCTTTCCTCCCCATCTTTCCTCCTACAATCTCTTATTTTACCTTTAGGGTCTCTTTCACTTTTCTTCTTCCTCATATCCCATGCTGTTATTATTTATTTACCTCTGTCCTGACATCCCATCCTCCTGCCATTATAAAAACACATACCTACAATTACATTTGAGTAGAAAACAGAGAACAGAAAATGAAGGGCAAGCAGCTTTCCATCATCACTCTGGGTCATGTTGCTTGTATGTTATAGAATTTCCCTTCCTCGTTGTCCAGGTGTATCTTGTTGGACTGTAACCTCTTCACAGAAGATCTTATCAAATAAATTTGTACAGTGTTTTGTATAATAGAGTCCTAATCCTGAGAGGAGCCCACTTGTGCTGCTCTTGTCAAAGGGACGACTCTGGTTGCCAGTCCCATTGCATGCAATAATTCATACCATAACTGAATGTTTTATTTTCCTTATAAAAACTGCATTATATGGACCAATAGTGTCTACTAATTTAAGTAGAATGACAGTGAATGATACTTAATTTGTTCTTGCATTAGCACAGGGGTGGGTAATAAGTTTTGCCGAGGGGCCACTCCATGAATTTTGGTACTGGTTACGGAAGGGCCTGGGGACTACTGAGAACGTGTGAGTATGAAAGAGAAACACTTTGCATGTGAGAAACAGACCGTGACACAGACTGAGTGTGTGCTGCAGTGTATACATGACAGGGACGATGTGTACATGGCACTGACTGGGTACACATGACAAAGACACACAGAGCATGTGTGCTGGCTGCTGCTGGGTAAGTTTCTTAGAGAAACCACTGTCTGTCTTGTTAGGGAAATCTGTCCTGCTCTGTTGTATCCACTCTACCCTGCTCTCCTGAGTGAGCCACTTACCAACCATGCTTCAGACTGGAGCAGCTCTGCTGTGTGTCTCCCTCTCACTGATCCCTGCTCTGAGGAGATGGAGCACAGGGGCAGGGGAATGCCCTGACTCTCGCTCCTCGCCCCTCTGCACAGCTCGCAGGAGAATCCTAGGAGCAGCTCAGCTGCAGATGGCACGAGGTGGGGGAGGGGCAGCTGAACACCTGCCGCTCCCTTTAAGTATGCACCCACTGCTAATCGAGGGGGTGGGCCAGATTCAGCCCTGGACCTGATTTTGCCCACCCCTGCACCAGCACTGGTATTATTTGGTCCACGTTACATGACAGAGTAGCTTCATTTAACTAATTCACCTTTATTGATTAAACTACTGTAAACCCTCACTGAACGCGACTTTCACATGACCTGCAGAAGCGTGGCTGTCAGCCTGCCTGGCTTCTGCCAGCTGTAGGCAGCTAGGCAGGCTAAGAGCCCCTTCCCCCTGCTTCCCAGAGTCGTGCTAGGTACCGCTCGCGGAATGCTTTAAGCTTGTCTAGCTGCCTGTCCCTGCAGACAGCCAGGTGGGCTAAAACCCCCTTGCCTTCCCAGAGCGGCGCCACTCTGGAAAGGTAGGGAGAAGGTTTTAGCTGAGCTCCGGCAGGCTCAGGCTCAGGCTAAACTCCCCTTCTCCCTGCTCCCCATCATCAACCCCTCACCGCCCCATCCCGCCCCAGCCCCAGCCACCACGGGGGCTCCCAGCACCTGGTGCACTACAGTCCCACATGGGGCTCGGACTCCACCCCCAGGCGTGGCACACAGGGATCAGGCTGCAGCCCCCTGCTAACCATCCCTGCGGATCCGTTTCTGCTGCCCAAGCTCAGACCCACCCTGCCCGGCTGACCACCCGCGCATGGCTCCGGCTCACCCTACAACCAAGCCCCGGGGAAGTGGTGGCCATAGACGTTACTGGCCCAGAGCCCCAGGGAAGTGGCACAGCTCTGGTTCAACCTCCTCCCACCCCCCTGCAGCCTTAACTCGCCCGAGGCGTAACCCCCCCCCCGCTTCCCTTCCCACGGTGCCAAACCGCCGCCAGGCTTAATCCTCCCCAAGTGCCCCCCACCGCAGGAGTTACCTTGCAAAAGGAGCTCCAGGTGCTCCTGCTGCTTCCCCAGCTGCAGAAGGTGCGTTCTGCCAGGGAAAAAAAGCCACTCCCAGACTTATGCAAAATTTGGGGTATGCCAGGGTACATGGGAACGTAACCCTCGTCTGAATCTAGGGTCTACTGTGCATTACAGAAAGGTAGTAGTTCATCTACGTACAGGGATGAAAAGGCAAAGTCCCAGGGTTTGGCCTCTCCCTCCTGATCTTTCACAAGACTACTACCCCTGTATTGCATTTGCAGCAAAAATATTGAGTTAGGAGGTGAATGAGGAAAACAACTCAGTTATTAATTAACGATTAACTGTACAGGATCTAGCAGAGTTCTGCAGAACTCCATAACTAAAAGCTCTCTCCTGTCTTCCTTAGCGCTCTGGGTTACGTGATAATACCATCTGGCTATGAATACTCTCCAAAGAGTGGGGCAGACAGCCAGGATCTGGCGCCTTGGGTAGAAGAGGGGTTGGGGTGGGGACCTAGGTGGAAGGGCTGCCAAAAGCCAATCCCAAAACACCATCATGAATCCATTTCAAACTGAATTTGAAAGACGTTTCACAGCTTTGCTTCCTACTTTGTTCAAATGTTGGACCAAATTCAGTCACAGTGCAACACTGCAGAAGCCAAGGAAATTACACAAAAGATTAAATCCTACTTGTTATTTTATGTGGCTCTGGTCTCTCTAGTATGATTTGATTAAACCTCATTAGAATGAATGAGAGTAATTCACACAGACTGTGAGTCTTGTCTTTGTTGTAGTCTTGCTGCTGAGGTGAGGATCTATGTTTTAAATGGTGGGCTAGGGCAGGATGTTCAAAAGCCTTCAGTGTTGACCTAACTACCCTCCCACTGAATGACAGAACTTCCATGAAGTCAATGATTGAAGACTGGGGCCAATCCTTAGTTCTTTTGAAAATCCTGTCCAGAGTCTGCAGCAGTCTTTCCCTTTTTCCTTAGCACTAGTTTCAGAAAAATAAAGTGAAACACATGGAAAGGAAACTGGTGCTTCAGTCCCCTCAGAGCTCCACTCAGCTACTGTGCCAAAAGCCCTTTACCAATGACAGCTCTACTGTGTGAAACCAGTGTACCTGCTTCTGTATTCAGGGTTTTTGCCACAGCTTCTATATCCCTACTGCCCCATAAAGAATTTCTGAAAAAGAACAAACTGCTATTAAAGCCTGGTTTTAAAGAAAGTTCTATTAAATAAACACAAAATAAAGTCCCTTCCCAGTTTTCTGATCCCAGTGTGTCCATGTATGAAGAACTACACTGATGTTTTGTGGAGAGGTGATACCTTTTCTTTAATTTTTAATTAGTAAAAGCAAAAGGCATTCCTGGGTTAATTATGCAGTTATTCAATTTTGGAGAAAGAGGAGCAAGCAACAGAAAAAAATTAAGATGAAATGCTGCCCTTCCTAAAATGAGAAGCTGGCCTTCTAAAAATCAATTGCAAAAAGTTGCCTTATAAATCTTCTTCAGTTGTCTACTCAGAGCATCAGATGTGGATGTCAGAAAGCAGTGATGAGAGATTAAATGGGCTTACACTGACTTGGTGGAACAAATTTAATGGATTCCAAAGATTGCTATTTAGAACCTAGCATACTAGAGTTGATGCATACAAAACAGCAACCCAAGAGTAACTGCTGTGATCTGTACCTACAATGTCCCAGATTTTGCTTTCTATAGGACAACACAAAGTCTTAAAGGCAACTCCTTCTGGTTTCTGTCAGTACTTCATTAAAAATTACACAGCTTCCATTTTTCCCTCCACTTTATTTAGCCTGATGGATCCTCACAAAGATCAAACACTTAGGCTATTGTTTTCGTTTATCATAAGGTCCCACCCACCTGTTCCACTCTGTTCCATTATGATAATGAGTGCCACAAGCACAGATAATATATTACTTGAAATTCAAAATTCAGCAGAAGTGGCTAACCTCTGTATGTCTCGGTTTATTTGCGAAACTAAAATTACCATAAGCTTGCCTCATTTACAGGAATGTTGTCAGGATTCACTAGCTGATATTTATATAAAAAATTGAAAATAAAAGAGCCATGGGACTAATTCAACTTTCAATAGTAAGTATAGACTTTCTTTCATATAAAAGAGCAGATTTTTTCACATACTATATGTATTATTTTTATATTGGCTGAGGGGAAAATAGATGTGTTGCTTAGTGAGCAATAGTATGGTTCACAGCTAGAGCACTAAATCATAATTTTAGGTGTGCAAGAAGAACTTTATTCACAACAGCGTAGGGCTGGTGGGGCATGCACTTCCCCATATCATATGAGCCAGGAGCATGTATGAGGGAACCCCCCACTTAAGATAAGCGGTGACACCACTACAGCAAAACATATGTAGATAAAGAAAGAATAGATAAGTGAAGATCTTGTATAACCAGATGTAACAGTCTAACATATGCAAAAACGGGACAAAAAAGAACAAGAACCAGTAAGGGACAATTAAAACAAATACCTTAAATGGCAATGAGTAACCATAGCAACTGCCTGACCAGGCAGAAAAGAACTATATATAAGCCACACAGAAATGAATGCAATTTGGACTTCACCGACAGACTTCGGTACTGGGGCCTCAGAACTGTGAGAAGAACTCCTGCCCATCCGCAGCTGTCTGGAGTCCCCTGCTGCTGAAGGGATGGACTTAAGCACTGCTTTCTTGCCATACCTTTCAGTTAAGGGTCTAGTAAATACTTGTTAGGGAATAAACTGCTTGTGTCAACAAGTATCTGGTCAGTGTCTTTGTAGTCAGAGAACCCAGTGTCGAACCTAAATTGCTTTTGCCAGCAACAAGGTGGAACGTAATCTCCCTCTTTAGCAATCGTCCTGTATATGTGTGGATAATGCTTGCCTCAAGAGGGCTGCTAATTTGGATAAAACAATAAAAATTATCTGCACCTTTATTCATGTGAACTACCTTCATTTAAAAGGATGATATTATGAGTTGTTATCAAAATGTCAAGAGTCATGTATACACTATTTTAAGTTCAACTGACCACATAGGCAATTAGATCTTGTAAAAAATGCTGTTAGTTGTGATGCATTTCTTTTTACAGCTGTTGTTGCAACCTGAGAAAAGTTGGTTAATCCCCCAAGTCTGCCTCATTAGAATCATTCTTAGGTGTAATGCTGCTTGCTGCACATAGAAAAAACTCACACAAAACAAAAACATTACATGTTGTTAAAAAATTAAAAAAGAGGAGAATTTTTAAATGTGTGTTTTAGCTTCTGAACTTTTCTAAGCATTGACTCCAAAATCTCTCTGCTGCTGCTGCTAAAGATTCCCTACTAAAATGTATCTTGGGCAGTCCAATAATTGCCCTAATTCTCAATGCAGAGCTCCTTCTGTAGAGCTCTGCTCTTAACCAGACAGCTTGAAAGAGGGGCTATGAATGAACATGTATTTTTTATGCATTTTCTCTTTTTCCTAAAGGGGAGCAGGGCTTCATATAAGCATCCAACTGTCAGAAACTCCAGTCTCACAAGCAGCCTGGAATTGGTCTCTACATCATTTTGGCATCAGCCAGGGCCCAAAAGTCACGAAACTTGCTTTATTTGTCGTCTGAGACTCTGGGGTTCACACATAAGCTTTTATCTGCAACTCTGAGGGCTAGAAACCTCAAGTGAAATCCTAGTCCTACTGATATCACCGGGCATCTTACTGTTGACTTCACTGGGACACTTTCTTTAAAAAAATGCTGAGCTTGTCAAATCAAATCATGACTGTTGAAGCTTTAAGGAAAAGAAACAACACCAATATTTGAAGACTCTAGATAGAACTGTAAGACCTAGCAACACTGCCCATTTAAAACATAATGGCCATGTCTACACTAGCCAAAAACTTCGAAATGGCCATGCAAATGGCCATTTTGAAGTTTACTAATGAAGCGCTGAAATACATATTCAGCACCTCATTAGCATGTGGGCGGCCGCGGCACTTCGAAATTAACGTGGCTTGCTGCTGCGCGGCTTGTCCAGATGGGGCTCCTTTTCGAAAGGACCCCACCTACTTCGAAGTCCCCTTATTCATATGAGCAGATGGGAATAAGGGGACTTCAAAGTAGGCGGGGTCCTTTCGAAAAGGAGCCCCATCTGGACGAGCTGTGTGGTGGTGAGCGACGTCAATTTCGAAGTGCTGCAGCTGCCCGTATGCTAATGAGGTGCTGAATATGTATTTCAGGGCTTCATTAGTAAACTTTGAAATGGCCATTTCCATGGCCATTTCCAAATTTTTGGCTAGTGTAGATGTAGCCAATGCATTGTCAATGGCAAAAAAAAAATGTATCGGAGAGCAAGAACTACAGAACAATTGCCCAAATGAGTCATCTAGGCAAGCTGCTGCTGCTGATACTGATGGAAAGACTAAGACTGCAGAGAGAACATCGAGTGGATGAGCAAGTGGGATTCAGGAAAGATAGAAGTACCATACAGCAGATATTGCCTCTAAGACTGATAGTGGAGAAAGCTCAACGAAAGAACAAGAACATCTATACTTGCTTCATTGATTTTCAGAAGGCATTTGACAGTATAGATCAGAAAGTGATTTGGGCAGTGTTGGAGTTCTTCATCACACATCTAGAGAGAGCGATGGACAAAAATCAAGGAAGAGGTAGAAGGGATATCTGTATACTGGATAAGAATGATCTTGAGGTTCACGGATGATATAGTTATCATTGAGGAAGATGAGGAGAAGCTAGTGAAAACAGTGAAGATGCTAAATCAGGAAGGGAAGCAGCACAGACTGATTATGAACACTGATAAAACAAAAACAATGGCGTTTGGAGATAAGGAAATAGGAAGGAAGATCAGTGTAGATGGGATTGAACTAGAGAACATAGAGAAGTTCATTTAGTGGGGGAGCAACATAATGTGTGATCTAGACTGTAAGAAGAAAATAGCGACTAGAACAGCGAAAGCAAGAGCAGGTTTGAAGGCAATGGACAGATCTGGAGAAGCAAAGTGATTAGCTTAGGAACGAAGCTGAGCATCTTGAAAACATATGTATTCACCAGCATGTTGCACAGATGTGAGACATGGGTGAGAACAAAAGATTCAAACAGAAGAATATTGGCATTCAAGAGGAATTGTTATGGACAGATCCTGAGAATAGGATGGATGCAGAAGGTAACCAACAAAAATTATAGAGGAAGATATAGCTGAAAGAGAACTTACTGCAGAAGATTATATAATGCAAGTTACATCCATTCGGGCATATTTACAGAATGAAAGACGAACGAAAAATCAAGACCCTGGTATTCAGCATAATGGATGGTTTGAATAGGAGAGGCAGACCCCACAGGGAATGGGTAGATGATATAGTAGATTGGTGTACAGCTAATATATAGAAACTAAGCCACACTGCACTGGACATGGAAAGATGGAAGGAAATAGTGAGAGAAGACGCTGAGCCCATGGTTGTTGATTATGATGATGATGCATGGCAAACAATTTTAAATTGATTGTCTCAGGCAAGCCAAATTCACAAAGTAAATCCACCCCTACAAGCATTGCACCAGTATAAACTTTAACATGTTTTGTTTACGTAAGAGATTTATGAGAAGGGAACATGGATTTGATAACGTATCAGACACCTTGGCCCTGATTCAGTAAAGCACTTAAGCATATGCTTGAAAATCCCTGAATAGGTATGTTTTTCAGAATTGGTATCCTCGTGAGAAATAAAACTAAAAGAGTAGTGGATCAGCATTTCTTGGGAGGGTTGTATGGCTTGTGAGGGGATAGCAGTACTCACCCAACAAAGACCCTTTAATGGGTGGCAATCCACATCTGAGAAACTTGACTGTAAACGTGCAACCTAGCAGTCAGGTAACAGCTGATTGCCTAAAAGGACTTGGATCAGTGACCTGCATATGGGACAGTCTCCATCTTGGAATATACTCTAACACAGAGAGAACAATGGAGTTCGCTCCACAAGGCAAAGGCATAAAGAGGACCTGGGATTCTTCCACCTTTTGTCTTCAGCTTCCTCAATCTTTTATCTTTAACCTACTCTATCTCTGTCTCCAGCCTGCCTTGGAAATTGCCTGACACACCCTGGGCTTGGCTACATTACACTCCCAAAACTTTTTGGGAGTAAGGGCACTCTGAAATTGCATGGGTACTTTGTCATGCTTATGGCTACACAGCTTGCCAGTGCTTCGAAGTTGCTAACTTTGAAGGTCACGCAGCAAGAATTAGCCTACAGAGGTGCTGCATATGCATCGCAGAAAAAGGGGGCTACTGTAGACAACCCCCCTAAGTAATACAGAGAACTTTACTGGAGGCCCAAATCCGATAAAATAATTTCTGACCTGAATACTTCACCTGATATAAATGCAGCTATTTAGGGTAAGAATTCACAAGTAACTAGATTTTTAGGGGGACAGAATTAGCTATGCATTTTCTCTTTTGTTTGATTTGGTAACCCATTTTGATCTGCTTGTTCTCATTTATAACCACTTAAATCCTATCTTGTTTATAAATCAACCTCAGTGTAAATTGTTATTACCTGAGAGCTAACACTGTGTATCTCACTTTCATTGATAAAAGAAGCTTACCTAATGAGCCCTCCCTGTGCAAATGAAAGAGGCAGCACCCCTATGTAGCAGCACTTACCTTTTTAAAACTGCATGAGTGGGCTAAACTGTGCCCCACATATGAGGAAAATATTTCACTTTTTGCAAGCCTTGACCGAATGACTGTGAACCATCCACTCAACTCCTGAGGATCAAAAAATTACCATCCTAGCTGCAAAACTGAAAGGGAGAGCCTTGGACATAATCAATAAGAGGCCTATTACTGATGCTTCTATGAGAAATTCAAAGATTTGGTTCTAGTTCAAAATTACACCTGAAAAGGAGAGGGTGAAATTTAGAACCCTTAAGAGAGGGGCGGGGCCAAATAACGTGGCTTAAGTTGATATAATGAGAGATCTGCTAGACAAGTGAGTAGGGGGGAGACTACAAGGCGTGTGAAGCTGTGGCATGTTAGTAGTTTTGGGGTGAAGGATTTGTTTCCAAGGCTTCTGTCCACAGATGAAAAAGATCAACAAAACAGGACATTTACCCTCTGCAGAAACAAAAATCACGGATTAAAAATATAGAAAATTAGAGGAGAGATGCAGATCAAGATAATTATTAGTATTTGTATTCAACACAGTATTAGTAAGTGAATTATAGTGGCTTTTAGATATCATTTATAAAAAAAAAGAGTAGCAGAAAAGGCTTATTCACTCCCTTAATCTGTCACATTTTCCATTACTTTAGACCCCTGGGTTACAAGATTTGCTGTCTAGCCTTAGATACCCGTGTTTATCATTATAAACTGCACTATGACAAAAATGGTCTCTTTTTCAAAGGGCTGATTTTTTTTTAAATAAGTTCATAAAACCAGGCTTTCTGCACTCTTTTCTTCCAATTATCAATCCAGGTAAGTGTAACTTCAAAAGAAAGAGTGCTTAATTTTTTTAATCACAATTTTAGAGTCTTAACAATAATTACTTGCATCATCTTTTCAGTAAAGAATCTGTTCGTCTGCATTTGAGCAATTCACAAGGCTCTAACTATAAAGCGAGCAAACTTTTAGAAATAAATTGAGAGGCTCATCCATCAAGTTCCTAATCAGCTTATTCTTTGAAGTCCTTGGTGTGCTGTGTGAGCCGTGATGCTGTGAAGCATGCAACAAAAGGTTCATTTTATTATTTTCAGTGGGTTCACGGAAAGTCACCAACTTTGTATTAAAAAAGGAAAAATATTACACTTCCTTATCTTTACTTTACAGCATCTTCATTTCTTTGAACTATTAATGTTGCATCACTTCTCTGCAACAACTGAGCAGGCAATCAGTTCTTGTAAAGATATTTCAGAACTAAAAATGTATACTTCCCAGTCCAAAGAAATGGAGGTACTGATAAAAAAAAAACAGAACAAAACAAAAAACAAACTGGACATTAATTGGATGTCTTTCCCTTCTATGTTCCTCAATTATGCTTAAATCATTTCAAGTCCCACTGCAGTGAGAGATCTATGCCAGGTTCTGCCTCCATATCATCTCAGCTATTAGCCTCAGAACTGCCAACACTTTCCCAGCTGATGCTGCAAACTCAATAACAGATGGTCCACTCAGGAGTGTTTTTCTGTGCATCTATTCAGATTGTTTTGGCACTACTGGCTGGCACATCCCATTGTCTGGTAATAAATTAAACCTTAAAACTGGTTATAGCATGGCCAAAAAAGCAATTTATGACACAGTGTTTCATGTGGTTTCTTTTTCAAAGCTAATATGTTGGTGTGTCTATCAGTATGCAAATTACCTAATGGAAAACAGGCAGTAACAGGAAAAGTCACAAGTTTGCTTTAAACCCATTTTAAGCTCATACTAGGTATCCCAGCAAAGGTCAAAAACAAAGTAAGGGAATGAGAAGGGGGTTGTTACCCAGTGGTGTGGTGTGGTGTGGAATAATTTTACAAACTGATGAGGAGGTTTTCCCCTTGGGGAATAGGAGAGAAGGAGTTTGTCATTAATGGTGCAGGAAGGTATGGTGTCTGAGGAGTTTGGGATGCTGATCATTCTTATTACCATTACAGTTCCTCTTTGAATGCAAGTGGTAATTATTAATTTGAGTGCATGTAATGATTTAGTGCTCATTAAAATGTAAAATCAATAACACTGCTTGGTTTTGTATCAGAGGGGTAGCCGTGTTAATCTGGATCTGCAAAAGCAACGAGGGGTCCTGTGGCACCTTACAGACTAACAGAAACGTATGAACATAAGCTTTCGTGGGCAAAGTGGGTCATACATTTCTGTTCCGTGGGCAAAAATAGTCATACATTTCTGTTAGTCTATAAGGTGCCACAGGACCCCTCATTGCTTTTGCTTAGTGTTGTATGACTCTCTGATGGTGACCTTCAACCCTGATCTGCAACACTCTTGCATTTCCAGTCCCAGGTCCCACTGGGGTATCCACTGACACCTGTGACAAAATAGCCAATGGTTTTTATGGGTTGGAGAAATGTCCACCAAGGATGAGATTGAGAATACTAAACTATTTTCCACTGGTGAGTCACTAAACTTGAACCCAGCTCTGCAAAGTTGAAGGGCTGTTACACTTAACTCAATGCACAATTCACTGTTTGAATCGCCCTCTCAGACTAACAAAAGCAATAGCATAGACATAAAATGGTTTAGCAGCCTGTGTGAATGTGTGACATTTGACAAGTGGAGGTAGTGGAACAATAATAGTCGGATAGCCCTTGTTTACTATTTCTTTTTTATTGAGTTTTTTTGAATTATTGACAATATGGTCATCTTTTTCTTTACACTTCACTCCTCCTCAAAATTATTTGATAACTTTTGTTTACTTGTGAACTACTTCCATTTAAAAATATTTCTAATTCTCTGAACCAGGATGACATATTTAGGTGCTGCAGCTGTTCATTTATTACATTTGTTTCTTTTTTGTTACTGTTCCCAGGTTTTTCTGGCCTTGCCTCACCCATCTTTTCCAAATACCTTTAGTATTGTGAATAATAATGAATAAAATAGTTATTTGTAGTAAGTCAGCATCAACAAGTTAAGGGATCACTAAACCTGAACTACTTATAAACTAGACACACAGCTGAAACCCCTTTATATACATATGACAGAAATGACCCAGTGGGACCTGGCCATGAGAACTTGAACACTTTACAGAAAAGTAGGTTGGCAGCTAAATTTTTTGAGTAGAGATGGAAAAAAATGTTCACTTTATTTAGCTCAGTGGTTCTCATCCCTCCCCACAGCAAGATTCCTCTTCCATCCATTTGGGAGTTCATCAGAAGTAACTGATTTCAAAATGTGGGGAGAGCAAGGTGGTTATGACCTTATGACATTAGTTCACAGCCTCTCAACTGGATCTGGATAGCATGACATTATGAGTGGTCCCTATCTGCTACAGAGGTAAAAGGGAGGATTTTTCAGCTGACGGACAAACAGGTTAAATAGAAATATAACCTTCATCGCTGCTATTTGAAATCTCATGTAGGAATGCCATTTTAGAAACCAACAGTCAAGGTACAGGAAGATAATTACTTCCCAATAGCAAAGTTGAGTGGTGACTATCAACATAATTTTTGTAAACACCCTGGGGGCAGAAGAGAGTCTGAAAAGAAGGACTTGAAACTGATAATGGCCCTGACCTACCAAAAAGCATGGCATTCTCACGTGAGAAGGAGGTAATACAATGTGGAGGTACTCATCCTGAAGGCTGAGTGTTGTCAAATAGTCTCCAATATTCAGAGATGAAATTAAAGCTGTGAGTGTTACCAGCCTGAATTTCTGTGTCTGGACAAAAGGTATTCGGCATTCTGACATCCAGAACTGACCTTCAACTTTCCTTCTTTTTGGGAAGCAGAGAGTACTTGGAGTAAAATCCACTTCCCCTGTACTAAATATGAACTGGTTCCATGGCTCCAAAGTTAGAACAGGTTGAGAACTTGTTCCGAGAGAGGCCCACAAGATTGGTCCCTGAAAAAAGATGGGAAACGAAAGGGAGAGGTATGAATGAAAATGGATGAAGTAGACCTCTTATTACCTCAGAGATCCATCTACCAATAGTAATCTGCTCAAATAACATATGGGAATGGGAGATGATGTTCCCCAAAGAGTGGGAGGATGGGAAGGGCAGGATGGTACAGCATCAAATCCAGATCATGAGAGTGTTTTTAATCCTCAACTGACGTATCAACGGAAGTGCTTCATAGATGAAGGTTACTGTTTCAATCTAGATCCATTGATGGAGAACTTTTCCCAGTGCATTATGGTTTTCTTTTCAGGTGCCTCTAGCACCCTATAGCAGGCAAGAAAATGGTCTGGGAAACCCTCTGTGGTGAAGGATTAAAATGATCCCTACTGCTCATGTGTGAGGTGTTCAAGAAAGAAATCTGAACAGTGGATGTGGTTTTATTTTGACAAGATCATCTGCTAATTAGCAACTGTGAACTGAGCAGATCTATAACTTTTGCAAGAAAAGAGATCTAAGTGCTTTTGGCTTTTATCACATGGTTTAGCCTTGGAATGGTGTTGTCTGTTGAGTTCTTAACTGAATCCACAATGAAAAAGTTAGGGGTAAGAAATTCCAAGCACTGTGACTATTCTGTTTCTGGCCAGGAACTGAGGGTGATTCATCCATAGCAGGCCTACATAACAGTGGAATGAGTCATAAGGATAGCAAGATTGCATGAGCTTACCAAAAGAGCACCTCAAATGGAGTATCCTTAGGGATGCTCCTTGAAGAAGAATATTGATATGGAATGCAGTACTGACAGGGAAATATTTCAGGGAAGAGCCTTCCAATTTTGCCTCACCTCTACAACAGCAAAAGAAATGGCATCCTCACACTCTTTCCCCTCTGTATTAGGCTACAGATAACTTTAAAAATAGGGTGGTAGATAGTCTGGATAGCCAGAGACATTGAGGGTAAAGGCAGTCAATTGATCTATCAGTGACTGTAGTTTTTGCCGGAAATCAAAAACCGTTACACTGGCATTTTCCTTGGGTCATGTTTGATTTGCTAGATGTTCTGCAAATCCCATCTTGGTCTGAGCAAAATACATCATATTTTAAAAGGCTGTATCTCAAGATTTTAAGAGTTTTTTTTTGTCTAATGATACAGCAGCAGACCAGGGGATCTCAGCTAAAATGGAACAGGTATTCAAGGTGAGACTATGCTTGAGGACAGCATCTTAGAAGAGAACAACAGTACAATTGCACTGTCAGCTGTAGGACAAATATGAGACACTGCCTACATCTCCTCTCAGGGAGCAGAAAACATTTGTAACTATGGAGCTTGCATAAGCACATCCAATTAGTCTAACAAATGCCTGATGAATGTGAAATTTGTGATTAGTGCTATTGTTCAGATCTTAATAAAATGTTATGGAAATGGAAAGACATTTTAATTGCTGCAACTGTGATTTCCATCTTCTTCCAGACATAGTTTTTCACTCAAAGAACTGTAACCATTTGTTGCCTCTGACAAATACAAATTTGAAAATCCAAATCACCATCTCTTAAAGGAGCAAAAAAGAAATATGCTAGTGGGTGTCGTTGTCCGGGAGAACTGACTTCAAAATAAAATCAAACATGCTATCTGTCCCTATAAATCAATTGCTTAACAGCCAGAGACACCTAAACATCGGTCTGAGGTCTGAGACCTCTATTTTCACCTCCCAAAATTGAAAGTTAATTTTATAGTAAAAAATCCCTATAATTATTCTTAAAGCTCCAAAAATTGTGGGGAGAGGGAGCCAAGCTTGTCATCTTTCATAGACACTGCAGAGGGAACTTCCAAAGAACAATATTCCTAAATCTCAAACTGATGAATAAATGAATGAAGGAATGAATGGAGAGGTTTATTTGGTTTGAAGTTACATTTGGGGCATGCATCTACCGTCTACAGGCATCCTCTTCAGAGAGAAGTAGAGGACCAGCAAAGTCATCTGGCTGTAGAGAAACTAGAAAGTGACAGAATCATGAAGTCTTTATGCCTGTCTGTTAGTAGGCTGAGATATATTGTGAATGAAAGGGTTATGTCCATTAAAAATAACTTAGTCTGCTTGAATTCAGCATTCTTTCCAATGTTTGTATAATTCCAGGTCTTTTGCTAAATAAAAAAAAACAACCAACCAGCCAACCACTGAGTCAAAATTCTGGGCACTGCTCTGGCAAAGCAGCCATGAAACTTCAGAGTTAGCTGCTTTAGTGCAGTTCCTGTGTCAGTTCTCTTCTGCCCTTATTGCAGGAGGCAGGGTGAGGAGGCAAGGCATGCCAGGATGTCATTCCATGCCAGGCATTGATAGTTTATGAATCCTGAGTTTCCTAACATGAGCACAAAGGTGACCAAGTTATGCACAACTCAGTCAAACTGGAGAATATTCATGTTAATAATTACAGAAACTAAATCTCTGAACTTCAACAAAAAAAATATGAATACATTTCCCTATCTACACAGTCTTTTCTCTAGACTGCATATTTCGTCACTATGGAATACAACATCTCTCTCTCTATATATATATACATATATATATAGTGACAGACAGAGATAGCTGTGTTAGTCTGTACTGTATCAAAACAAAAAAAACCAGTCAAGTAGCTCTTCTAAGACTAACAAAATAATTTATTAGGTGATGAGCTTTCATAAGACAGATGCTCTGGTATGGCTATGATCTGAAGAAGTGGGTATGTCCCATAAAAGCTCATCACCTAATAAATTATTTTGTTAGACTTTAAAGTACTACTGGACTGCTTTTCTCTCTCTCCCTATACACACATACACACATATTTCTGTATTTCTGCTGGGTGGGGAAATTATACTTTCAAATTTTGATGTAAAAGGCTATATCACTATTTTTAGTCTACATATTGCAAGATTTCAATTAAATATACACACAGATGCAGAGACATGCCAGACTATTCTATACCACCATTATCAAATAACTAATTATTTTTATTTTCACAGCTAATTAATATACCACAATCCATTTCTTTCCACACTATCAAACAAGAGGGTCCATTAATAGTGCTGAAGTAAATACAACATTAAACTTCTTTTTCTAAGCATTTTATTAGCTTCATAGCCTCAAAATTACACTTTTCTGTGTCGTCATGTTCAGAAAAAGGACCACTTGAGGGTTTGATCTAATGTCAGCATTAGGGTCTTACCCAGGCTACCTCTACCTCTACACTACAGCTATCCTTTGAAAGAAGTTCTTCTGAAAGATCTCTTCAGAAAAAACTTTTTTTGAAAGCGTGCGTCTACACACAAAAAAGTGGATTAAAAAAAATCAATTCACTCTTTCAGAAGAGAGCATCCACACAGCCCCCAGTCTTTCAAAAGAATGGGTCAGGGATCGAAAAATCTGGCACCGTGAGGACTGATCTTTTGCAAAAAGGCCCCTGGGGCATTTACACACATTTTTTTCTGAAGGAATCTTGCAGAAAAAGGTGCTCTTCCTCATTTGGGAGAGGCAGAGGTCCATCAGAAAAAGTGCTGTGTTCTTCTGATTTAATATTGGCTTTCTCAGAAAAATGCTAGTGTAGACATAGCCTCAGACTGTGCATCAGTAGCATGACTGACTAACTTGGATCAAGTCATCTCCCATCAACATAATGACTCTTTCAAACTTCTGGTGCATTTTTAGTTGAACTACTTGTGTGAGCAACTATTCTCCACAGGTTCAAGGCACACCTGAGCAGAAGCCCTGTTTTGAGAATTCAGGAGAGATTTAAGTGGTGCATAATTTTTCTATGGGCATTCTGCCAAGGAATGAATCTCACCCCAGTGTGAATAAGTACTCCAGTCAGGCTTTTATCCTGTTTTAGAGAATGATCTTGCATTTTGTTTGAGTGGAGAGATGCAGATATTGCTATAGTGGTGCTGTTTTGTTGTTTGTTTTTTTTAAAGATAATGGAATAGGATAGAAACATCAAAAAGCTTTTCTTTTATATATAAGAATGTGTACCTTCATAATATGTTCCCCTACACTTGATTTTGTACGTGTTTCAATTTTTTGTTTTGTTTTCCTTACTCAACTATGTAATTAAATTAAAATACTGCTCTGTTTTAGATAGCAGATGGATCAGATTTTAAACTTTAATTGAAACATTACAATGATAGAATGTTGCTAAGATGTGTGAAATCAAATCCCAGTGCAGAAGAGCCTCCTTTATTTTACATTCACCAAGCAGGCCTCATAGGTTCCAAAGCATCAGGAATGCTAACCTGAGTGACCTAAAACACAGATTCAGAGATTTAAAAAAAAAATTCTAGTTTCTAAAGCTCTGGGTAATTTACTGAGATGGCTGCCTCTCAGTCTGTACTTTTATTTAAGGCCTCTGTCTGAAGTTTCCATTTATACAAGTTTGAAATGCACTTACGTGCAAATAGCACTTTCTCCTCTTTGGTGTCTTTTTGAATTGTGTGCAGCTAGAGAGGTATATCTTGCCTTGAGCATTTCCTTTTCTTCCATGCCAGTTCTGGAAATGCAATGGTACTCTGTATTCGTTTTAATACGTCTTTGTATGTTGTACAATGTAATTTTATATCGCTGCTTATGAAGAATGCTTTGGTCCATATTGCTGCAGGCTGAGAAAATTATACTTTCAAGTTTTGATACAGAATGAGACATAACTATTTTTAGTCACCACTCTGCAAAGTTTCAAGCATATAACAATAAGATTTAGTTTAGTGTTTAAATATTTGTAATAAAATATCAGTAAAACTCTTGTGATGATAATAGGAGACCGAGAAAAATGCAAAATATGGTTAGTGTTTCAGATGCTAACGCTGGATCATTTATAGATTCATAGGTTTAAAAGCCAGGAGGGACCATTATGATCATATAGTTTGACCTTTGCTGTAAGACAGGCAATAGAATTTTGGCCACTCTGTGTAATGGATTTTAATGTAGAAATCTTCATTGAAAGCAGTAGGCAGTTCTGCTTTATGGCCAACTGAAAGCGTCACTTTAGTTATTTAGGCCTGGATCCTACAACGACTTACTCACATGTTTTACTTTTGCATTGAGTAATTACATTGAAATCAAAGGGCTACTTCTAATGCATAAAGTTAAGCACTTGTGGAGTCTCTGCGTAAAGATTCTTTGCAAGGCCTACAGTCACATAACCAACGGAGTAGTTTCACTCACCTGAGTAGTACCCATCAGGATAAAGTTACTCATGTGCATGAATGCTTACAAGACGCGAACCTTATTTATCACTGTATTGTAAATGTGCATGTTGTATGTGCAAAAACATGTGACTAGATTATAGAATAATCTAAATCAATAATCCTACAAAATGATGAAAGGTCATGGTGGAGAAAGGAATTTAGTTAACTATCTTACACACATCCATATAGCATTATATGCCACCTGTTAGTATTTGATTTTGGTCATACTAGAGAGAGAGAGAGAGAGAGAGGGGATGTGTATAAAATCTATCATCTGTTCATATTATACCTATCAATATTTAATTCAGGTCATAATATAGATCATATATTTGAAATCAATCAGCATTTAAAATAGGTCATGCTGTACAAATTACCAAATAGTGCCTCAGCCTTCAAGGCTAATATGATATAATCATACAAGTTAGCTCTCATTAGCCTGAAGTTTAAGAATATAATTAAATATGGTATAATTTTAACTATCATTTATTTCAAAATGAAATGGAGGAGTTGAATTTAATGAAAAATGAAAATGATAGCGCCCTGCCTTTAATGCAGTTTTTCATGCCTTTTGAAATTGTTATGGCCTGTCTATTCCTCTGTTCAGTGTAACGAGAAAAGTTTGCCATCTGATACATATGTCACTAAACTGGTTGTTTTTTTCCTAGGACATAACACTTTGCTTTGCATTTAAAATGCTTATGTTTTTCTTAACCCTTTAGTTCTAACTGATAAAAATCCCTGGCATGGTATTTCAGTAGTGTGTGAGAATTAAGTGCCTCATTGGACTTTACACACTGGATTTTAAAGATAAGAGCCAACATCTGTTCTCTGTTACAAAAGGGAAGGAATGCCACTGGTCGAATCCTCACTCATGTGAAACTAAGAGCAGAATGTGGCCCAAATTGATGCCCAATTGTGGCATGTCCAATGCAATAATGCCAGGGCACAAGACACCCACTTATGTCCTGGGGTTGACTACCTACGATAGGTAGAATATGGGATGGAAAATGTATTTTGCGGAGACATTATGTGCTGTCATGCACACAGATGGATAGGAGTGGATAGAATGGGACAGAGGCTCGGTAGATACATAGCTAGCACAGTAGTTCCAGCCAGGGATGCTGGAACAATATGTACACTGGGGGTGCTGAAAACCACTGACCCAAAATGTTAACTCTGCATATTATGGAAACACAGAGTAGATTTAGAGTTAGTAAGGCCCTGTGCACAGGAGGAAGCTTGGATGTGGGGTGCAGGCTCTAGGCTGGGGCAGGGAGTTGGGGTATGGAAGGGTGGCACTTACCTGGGGTGGTCAACTCTCAAAGCAACCAGCACATACCATACCTCTGGCAGCTGCTTCTAGGACAACAGTGGTTGAGAAGTTGACTCTCTGGGAAAGGAAATGCATGGACACCCTGCCTCAGGGGCCGCAGGGATATGCTGGCCACTTCCACGAGCAATGCAGAGAGAGGGAGGCAGAGCAGGGAGCTGCCTTAGCCCTGTTGTGGGCACATCTCTCTCATGCTCCTTGAGGGAGGGGGGATGGCAGGTCTCTGTGTGCTGCTGGTTCAGGGGGCAGTGTGCATGGAGTTGGCCCCTTCCATCTGGAGTACTCAGAGATGTGACAGCAGCTGGCCACTTCCAAAGCAGCATGGGGCTAGGAGTCACAGCATGCAGGCAGCCTGCTTGCCTGAACCTTGTTGTGCTGCTACACTTTGGGAGCCTCTCTCACTGGGGATCCCAAGCCAACAGAACCCCAGCACTCTTAGGGCCAGTATATATGGTTGCAGCAGCTCGGAGGATGTAGCCTACTCCTTTCCCAGAGCAAAGAGGGAACCTGAAGGACTGTGACTCCCTGGTCTCCCACTCTTGGGACAGTACAACAACACACTGCCCCTTATTCTGGGCTTGAGGCACAACCACAACTGAGCCCTGCTCTATTAAATGCTCAATCTTTCATAATGCTGAAAGTTCTCAAATCCTATTGGTTTCACTGAGTGTTGAGGTTCTTTGTGACCTCTGAGAATCATACTGAAAAAGGCCTATTACTTACCTAATCCCTTAATCAAACTTGATTCACTGGGGCATCACGGTTTTCCCAGCCTGATCAGCTTTCAGGAACAGGGCCCCAGGGATTTTGCACTCTGAAAGCATAAACAATGATGTGCTTCCAAGGGACTTGGTGGTTTTTATATTGGAAGATCTAGACATTAAAATGGATCACGTGGCATAATTGAAGCATGTGGTGATCAAAGGGTAGGGTCAAGTCATGAGAATGTCAACAGTTCTTGAGGTGCAGCACAAAATCTCACCTTCACTATTCTCCTCTCTTCAATGTCTTCAGACTCTGGCAACCCAGTAGTACCAAAGCCAAGTTTAGAAGTATCAGAATCTTCCTGTATAACCAAGTAATATTTAAATCGTGGGTTTATATTGCTCCTCAGTAATAATTTGGTATCACTCAAATGAAGGAAAATGCTACTAAGCATCTTTCCTTTGGGAAGCAATTATGTCCAGTCAACTGCCATCATGGCTGGCTTTCTTGTAGTTTGTATGAACTGCATGACAGAAGGGGACAGAGGTTGAACCAGATAATATTCACAGCCTGAGTTTACAAGCAAGTAGAAGCTATGCTGTGACTAAACCAGTTACTTTTGTTTGTTCTACACTAAGGGAAACTCTTTTCAAAGAACATGGCTAAGATTTGAGAGGAGGCTTTTCAAAAGCACCAGAAGGTATTAGGTGCCCAACTCCTATTGGCATTAAATGGGAATGAGGTGTCTAACTCCCATACATACTTTGAAAATTCTACCCTTAGATCTAGTGAACTATCACCATAGTCACATTGCTGATTTCTGTATTGGCTAATATCTATTTAGGAAAGTGGTAGAAGCTCTAGCAAAGAGTGTTATATATAAGTGACTCAGCAATTGACAAGGGAACAAGACTGTCAACATTTTTGTCAGATCCAAAGTTAATTTTAGACCAGAAAGTAGTTTGCAAGACCTTATCAAAACTTCACTAGAAATGTTGCCAATAGTTCAGCTCCAAAAAACGGGGTACTCTATCTTCCAGAGATTTGAGAGACGTTTGAGTAAGACCAAATCTGAAAATGATAAAAGCCGACATGAGTCCAGGCACAATACAGTGCAGGAAATCCCATAAAGGATCAGATCAATAGTCTATTTAATATTGTATTAAGGACTTTGGAGGAGCTGCAGGAAATTCTACAGGAGGCAGTTATTAGACAACTTGTTCCCAATGAAATTTCCATCAAAACAACAACAACTAGATGTTGCCTTATATTAGCACCAAAGCTCTTGTTTACTTTTCAGGATAACTATCATAATTGTGTAGACAACTGTCACATACCAACAAATGTCTGAGCTGAGTTTATCATCTGAAAATCAGAAATACTACAGGAAGAATGGGGGAAAGTGAGGGCCAGACATGTATCTATTAGAAGTGGAAATGTGGGCTTAGTAGAAATTAGTCCGTTAATGAAATGTGATTTTCTTAAAGCAGCACCATTCAAATGCAGGAAAGCAGTGAAAAGAGGTAGAGTGTCCTTTCTGAAGCCTTTTAAAATTTGAGAACATGATTTCAATTTGTAGCACTTCTTGGTTAATTCCCCTTTTTTGCTCCTTTATGTATGAAGCTAAGCCATTCTTTTTTAAATATTCCTCTACCAAACTGGTGATATCACCAGTCCTCTTTGCAGTAACAGTAGACATGGATGGTATAGTGGGAAACAAAAGACATTGTGGATGGTGTAAAATGGTCAGCAGAAATGAGCTGGCAAAGTCACGATTGCAACTTACCCTTACATTGGAGGTGGAATAGGAAGCAGCAGAAAATGGACTGAAAGTAAATGCAGAGAAAATCAAAATTATGAAGGTAAGAAACTGGACAATAGATGCAAAGGCATAGATGGACAGAAGAAGAAATTAAACAGGGAGAAGAATGCTGCTTCTTAGGGAATGTGATTGCATATTAAGATGGCTGTGATAAAGATATTCATTCCAGAGTAGGAAAAGCAAAACACTAATTTTCAAAGGATGAACACCTGAGGTCAAACAAAACATTAGATTGTACCACAAGGTTGTATTGAGCATGATACTGTATAGAGCAGAGACCTGACTGATGACAGTGGCTAAAAAGAAAAAAAAAATTAGAGGCTGGCCATCACAGATGGCCAAGGAAGATATTACACATTTTATGAAAAGTCAAATCAACAAATGTGAGAGTAAAGAGTTGGCAAAACAGGACATATTAGAAACTATCAAAGAAAGAAGACTCAGGTGGCAGGGATGCTTGCATGGGAGATCTCCAAAGGAAGCGTTAGATCTAGTACCCAAAAGAGGAAAGTGGGAAAGATCAAGGAAGATCTGGAAGAGGTCAGTAATGGAGGATATTGAATGTGTTTGCATCACCTAGGAAGAAGTACCACAGCAAGTAACTAATCAGTGGAATAACTGGCCTCCCTGATGGGTCACTGGCACAGGAGGAATTAAAGTCCTAGGAAAGGTAAGGTATTTGCAAGAGCCAAAAGGAATCAGGTGCCCAACTTCTACTGGATTTCTTTTGTGAATGGAATAAAGTCCAAGTGTAAGATTCTGTGCTGCACCTCTCAGAGCTTTACCACAGAATTTACAGTCCCCAGGAAAAGGAGGCTAACATGGCTTTAAGCCATCATTTCACCTTCTAGATTCTAGATTGGAGTAGCCCCTACCATAATTTAGACATCCTCGGAGTGCTGCTTCAGTACAGTAGCATTGCAAAAACCAAAAAACCAAAACAGACAAGCAAACAAATAAACAAACCCACCCTTTGAAGGGCTCGTTCTTGTGGCTCCAACCCTCTCCACCTGTGTGGTTTTTCATCACAAATTAAACAAACTCAAAACTTGACCGCCTTGTGTGTGGGTAAAGCTAAATAAATCAGACAAAATATCAAATCAGACAAAAAGATGGCATTTTACAACGAGATCAGTGCAATCTGGTTGTCTAAAAAGCATGCCTCACAAAAGAGTAATTTTGTGTGCTTCCATCTTGCCAGGAAGATTCAAGACTCTCCGTCCCATATGAAGTTCACAAGTAATATCTGAGAAGACAAAACTGCGGATCTTCAACACAAATGTGAAGAGTGTGCTCTTGTATGGATGTGAGACCTGGCATACTAAAGAGTCTTCAAATCACAAGCTATAAACATTCATAAACAGAAGCCTGAGGTACATCCTTCACATTAAATGGCAAGACTTGGTCACAAAGGAGACTTGGAACAGAGTGGGACAAGAACCAACTGACATTGAAATCAAGAGAAGAAAGTGGGGATGGCTAGGCCACACTCTCAGAAAACCATCATCCAGCATAGTCCGTCAAGCTCTCACATGGAACCTGCGAGGAAAATGCACAAGAGGGAGACCACAGACCATGTGGAGAAGGTCTACTGAGATTGAAGGACAACAACTGGGGTACTCCTGGAGCCATCTAGAAGTTTTGTCCCAAGACAGAGTGAAGTGGAGGACACTTGTAGCTGACCTATGCTCCTCGTGGAGAAGAAGGGTTAAGTAGTAGTAGCATTTTACCAGGAAAAAATGTTCAGATAACAGGAACTACATAGACCTTGCTTATGATATAATAATCAAATTAGTAACACGACTGAATTATTTCCATTATGTCTGTTACTGACAAAAGAATAATGTCCAATTATTCTTCACAACTTTTAACTTTTCCACTCATTGTTCTTGAGAATAATGCCTTTGGGACAAGAAACTCTAAATGTGTTGCTGTTGCGTCATTTGGGCTTTACACGACAATATGAAGAAACTGCACTGACATAGCTGAGTTCCACAGAATTGAATTATTTAAAAGGACAGTACCCAGTTCCAGTACACTACACATATCCTAGCAAAGTACATCCCTGCCTGCACCACACTTTGTATCAGAGTAGTACAAGTTCAAGTAGATACAGGTACTAAACTTTGGGCCTGGTTTTGCAGCCTAATAGTGGGTGATTTGGGTGTTCAAAGAGGGAGGATTCAGCTGTGAATAGTGTCTCTATAATTTTTTGGACTGGGCTTAAAACTGATCTCTCCTTTAACCTGCTGCCAGAACTGTGCTTCTCTGAAAATTTGGTTTGGGAGTGCATTATCTTTGGATGAATCTTAGAATGGAGGGGAATCCTTCATCATGCAGCTCAGGAAGAACAAAAGCAGATTATGTGCAAGGGCACTATCAAGTGAAATCTTACAACTAACTTTAGGACTCTATATTGAGAGTGGACGAATTCTCATGGTGATGGGGGCAGTCCATATAATTATACATATTGTTTACGTACATTCTAAATAGTTGATATGTCTATTTCTGAATACTAGTTGATTCACGTGAATATTTTACATGATGGCTACCATGATGGGTATCCCTTTAATAATAGCTGTAGTTTGACTTTACTTTCTCTCTCAAAAATTTTCTATGACTTCAGGGGGGCATCACTGAGTGCACAGAACAAACTGAACAAATGACTATTTGGGAGCTTTAAGCTATACCTAGTAATGGGAAAACAGACTTAAAAAATAATGTGACTAGCAAAAATTTTAAAAGTGATAATTTTTTTGTTAGGATGGGTCAGATTAGATCCTATTATGCTGAGTAGAACCATGCAGTTCCATTACTTTCAGTGCCAATACTTAAGGAATAAAATAATAAGCATGACTACCGATTTCAAAATCTGGCCTGAAATGTTAACTCTAGATAAAAATTGTACAGAATACAAAGTAAACCCCATAAATCCATCCTCTAATCTATAACACACAGAGAAATGTTCAGCGTGGAGAGTTAAAAATATGCAGATGTCCCAGGCTGAACCTTTTCACAAAATTCATTCAGGTTTGAAATAGGATAAATGCCGCAAATCCTGCAACCAGCACAATCGGCTCCAATGTGTTCCACCTTATGTTCTAATTAGTTATGCCATTGTGCTCCACACAATGCCACCCACTTCACATGGTCTGATCTAGAGGATATACAAAGCTAGTACAAAACCTAAAATGAAGTACCTTGAATATAAAAAAAAAATCATGCTGTGAAATTAGTTGACTAAGCCACCTATAACAGCCTGAGAAGTAAATGCCTTTATGAAAAGCTTAAAAATGACAATAGGATCTTCTGAGACTGTTACGTTCTTCTATATGCTAGTTATCAGACTTCTTCAAGCTTTTTAAAAATTAGCTATTAAAACTAACCCTGGCTGCGGGATTGCAATCAAAGGCATAGAATAAACCTCAGTGTTGTTCAGTAATTGCTTGGGCAGGATACCCTGGTGACCAGTAAAATACCCATATGATTGAGATGCTTCCTCTTGGAGTGCAGATTGTGTGTTAAAAAATTAAAAACATAATTCGGCTGAATAGGAAGAAAGAAATCTGAATCTCCAATTATCTATGCCAAGGCCAGTTATTCAGGGAAAGCTTTGTTCATGGAAAGCATGTGGGAAGTAGAAAAGTTAAGGGATGTAGTAAATCTTAGGGTTGCATAATTGAACTTGGTAAAATTGACACTTTCCTAGCAAGTTGCAACATTTCTAAAAGCCACATTTATTATCCCCCACCTCCTCAACATACAAAGTTCAATTTAAAACAGCTTTACATCTTAAATGGTATGGGATATGCTATTTTCATCATGATAAAACAAACTGATTTCTCCTGGTTTTTAGACCACATTATTATCTCCTACCACATTTTAAAAAGCTGAAGAATAAATTGACTATAGGGGACCATTAGAGTAAGGGTAAACAATCCTTCTTATGGCTTATAGTTCAGCTAACATTACTATCATAACAAGAAGGCAGGATTTTTGGAGGTTATACTTTGCTAATGTGAGGAGGAGAATGCACAGTATAATCAGGTGAAGATTAGCAATGAAATCAAAGCAAAAATAAAATATATTGAGGTATTTAGGTAATATTGTAATGACCTCTAATTGTTTCTCTTTTTAACCAAAACCCAGAAATAGCAAAGTTTAATAGTGAATGTCAGGGAGGTTTAAACAATGCTTTCTTCCACCTAGAGTGGGCTGGTTTAGATATAGTTCACAGAATTCCCAATCATAAAAAGACACTAGCTGGGTCTATATTACAAAGTTCTGTCTACAGAAGTCACTGTGAACAGAGTTTTGCCAACAGAACCTCTGTCTACAGAACACATCCACACCCTGTCGATGCCCTCTGTTGACAGAGAGCAGCCAGACTGCCCAGCCTTCTGTCAATAGAACAGCCAACTGGAAGTTCTGCAAACAGGGCTGCTAGGTGAACTGGAAGCCCTCTCTGTCAACAGAGGGCTCCTGGGAGCATCTACACTATTTTTCTGTCTACAGATGCTCTATGCCTCAAACTTTCAAGACATGACTCTGTCGGGAAAAAGGTTGTGTTCTGTCGACAGATTCTAGACAGAATGCATTTGTAGTGTGGACGCTCCCTAGTTTTGTTGACAGAAGGCCTCTTCTGTAGACAAATTTTGTGGTGTGGACACAGCTTCATTGTTAAAACAGGGCTGGTCAAAAATTTCCCATTTAAACTCTTTACCTGATGGGCTTTTAATTAAATTCCGCCCTCCAAGAACCTCTGCCGTCCATGGAAAAATTGACTTTTTGTTGAGAAATTAACACCTAAAAACCTTAAAAAGCTTGATTTGGAAATATCACTAGAATGGAAGTTCAACCAGTCTGCATCCCTCATGCAGCACCATAGCCAGGGATTCACATAATGCACTGTGGTGGTTTAGGAAGAAGTGAAATTCTGATGCTCAAAAATGTTACTTGTCTAGGAATCCTGCCCATACAGCAGAAGGTGTCGGGTGTAGAGGCACACATACGACATCTCACATTAAGCACTGTAGTGGTATTTACAAATAAAAAATTTTGGGTTCAAGTTGAAATTTTTTGGTTTTAAATTGCCAGGTTTTTGACTTTTGGCCAAAAGGGTTGTTTTTTTAACATGGCAAACAAAAATCCAACTAGCACTCATTAATTATTCTTCTTGGCCATAACTCAATAATGAGTAGGATAGCTTCATGTTGCCCTCTGATTTGTGAGTCAGTCTATGGCTGATCAGTCCAATCTGGAGCCACAGATCTTATCCCAGAAAGGGCAGGTGCTGGTAGCTATTGGAGGAGCATGGGGAAGTTTTTGATGCTCTTTTCCTCTTCCCCATGTCTCTTTGTTTGCACTGTGGATTGTGCCACCTGCTCGTGGATTGCCATTCTCCAGTGGGGATGGTCTTAGGCAAGGTTCTCCCAAGTGTTAACACTGATGCTTCACTTTTTCATTTGTGCCTTCAGCATGTCCTTATCTCAATTCCGCTGGAAAACTCAGAAAACAGAATCTGTGTTGCGAGGCATGGCTCAGACATCTCAACCATGTGACCAGTACAAAGAAGTTGCTGATGAATAATGTGAATGATGAATGATAATGGCCTCAGTGCTGGTCATGTTCGACTCTTCCAGGGTGCTAGTGTTCATGTACCTATCGTCCCAAGAGATATTTAGGATTCTCCTGAGCAGCGTAGATATTGTTCAAGTGACTTCAAACGGTACTTGTATGTTGTCCAGGTTTCACATGCATACAGTAGCGATGGAACAACTGTATGATATACAAGGATATGGGATAGATGTCCTGGTTCTCAAAGACCCTTTGTCTCAGCAGGGTGAAAGCAGAGCTTGCACTTTTTGGATGATGCTGGATTTCTAAATCAATGTCGACTTCAGCAGAAGGATGACTTCCAAGGTGTGGGAAGTGCTCCACATTTTCCAACAGTTCTCTGTTGACTTCAATAGAAGATACAGGAAATTGTCCTCATTAATACAGTAAAGGAGAGATCAGAGGCCTTTCCTGTCCCCAGGCCTCTCTTTAGTGAGGTGGAAAAAACTGCCCATCCCCAGCCCCTCTTAAAACAGACAGGTGAGAATAAAATGGATAGAATGAGAAATGGTAAGAACTGGAATGCACATTACATTAATTTGTATGATTCTAACGTTGCCAAGTGCTATTATTGATAGGAAACAATAATGGAGAGCAACAGTACCACTAATTACTTTTTCACTAACCCACCATTATCACCCAAACCTGTCTTTTAGGAAACCCTACACCACACATACATGAGAGTATTTCAGTCTTTTCTGATTAAGACTACCAAAAAGATAGTGATTTTTGTGATCTTGACTTCTTCCTCTACTAAGAGCTGGACAGAGATTAACAAACACATTGGGCCATGGTAGGAAAGGGTTAATGGTAGCTCAAGCTCAAGCCTGGAAGAAGAATCCTCCAGTTTGTTTGGAACATATGGGAAGCAGCAAGCTTCAGCTTGGTTCTGCCTAGAGTGTCAATGGGCAAACTAGGTTGGTGAGTAGGCCATATGAATGGCCCTCCTTCATCTCAGTATGTGACACAAGTGTAGTAACCAAGATGGGCTCCTGGTGTAGGTAGTTTTGCAAACTGTGAGCACATACCTAGAATTTGTGGAGTGAATCAACTGAACCATAGCAGTGCTTTGACTGGATGCAGAGGGAGTGCACTGCTCTTACAGTCTATAATGTATGCAGTCAGAATGCACCTCACTTCATGTGCCATTTCTTTTTAAGGGTGTTACTTTAGTAATAATGTTGTCCCTAGAGTTATGTGAGGGTTTCATTCCCACACACCCTCGCATAACTCGAATTTTGCTTATGTTGGGGTAGAGGGGTGACTTTTTTCCTCCAGCAGAATGCATGTTCTGCAGCTGGGGAAGCAGCAGGAGCACCTGGAGCTCCTTTCGGAAGGTAAGTGCTGGGGTTTTGGGGGGGGGGCAGCTGGGGACAGTTAGGCCTGGAGGTGGGCTGGAGCCACGGGAGGGTGGCAGGGGAGTTAAGCCTGGGATGGGTTAGGGTTGCAGGGGCGGGGGATGGAGTTGAGATAGAGCCACACCTTAGGGGAATTGAGCTGGAGCTGCATGGGGTTGGGGGGAAGCTGTTGAGCCAGAGCCGTGCTTGGTTGTTGAGCTGGGCTGCTGATGTGTTGAATTGGGGTGGCACAGGTTTTAGGGAGTTGAGCCAGGGCCGCTGTTAGTGGAATTTTGAGTTGCACTTAACTTGCATTAATGTGAGTTAAGCACAGCTCAAAATCATGCATTTCAAGGGTTTACTGTACTGGTATTTAAAAAAATACATGGATGGAAACCAGCAGACGCTGGCAACCTGCGTGTGGACAATGGTGAACAAAATGTCTTGAAGGCCATGCCTAGAATCTCAATGGGCCAGATGTGGTCTTTGGGCTGCAGGTTGCCCATCCTAGAGATATAAATTGTAGTTTTAAAGTACAGAGGACCTCAGGGTAAGGAGACTCTCTAGGGCAGTATCCAAAAAACAGCCAAACCTAAGAAAAAGCATATACACAAACAAGCCCCCCCTAGTTTTTTTAATTTCAGAAAAGCTACAGAATTCTTAAATTAGCAACATAAGTTCAGGACACTAAAGTTGATGTTTTCAAAGGACTCAACTGGATATTAATCCTTAGGGATCACTGAAAAATTCCCATCCTGAAAGTTCTCTCTTTGTTTCCTCAAGCCACAAACAGCTAACAAAAATCTCTAGATTGAACTATTGGTGGAAGCTAGAGAATTCTGAACTGTACTCAGAATGGGGACTGGCTTTGCCCATGAACAGAAATTTGTTTCCTCTGTTTGCTCTCTGTCATAGATATCATCCTTCTAAGGCATAGCTAAGGCAGCAGGATATCTGGAAAAGTTTACAATGCTATTGCTGATGCTGCAATTTTATAACTATTCCTTTAATCAATAGTGATCCAGGCCTGTCAATATAAATTAAAATTTTATATATGCTATTAGTTATCTTCATAAATTAAAGTAAAACTCTCAGTGGACTTGAGCTGTCACAGCCAGCTCATAAATTGTTTTTATTAAGGAATTAAAGGTACCAGAGAAATAAATTAAAATATTTTACAAAAATAATCAATGATAATTTATGGACAGAATGACTCCTATGTCACAAAATCAAGACATTTAAGTTGTTTTAATAAATTTTACATATATAATTACATTCAGTATTTAGCCAAGCAGGATAGGTACTCAGAATCTGAGGAAAAGGACAAGGAGTTTGACAGTTTGCCAAGTCATCCATTGAATTAACCAGAGAAAATCATCACACATGCAGAAAGATCATGACAATATCAGAAAAGACTTGACACTGGAAGTACTAAATTATTATCTGAATATTTAATGAAATAAGCATCACTTATATTGCAGTAGCTTCTAGAGGTCTCAATTCCCTTTAAACCATGTCAGAGCTCAGGCACTGTACAAACATATAATAAATGACCATTACTAACCAAAGAAGCTTACAAGCTAAAATACATGCTGATTTGAAACACATATGGCTGCCATTATGCAGATGAGGCACTGCATATTCATGGTAGTGCCTCATTAGCATCTGCTGAACTGGCTTATTACAATGCCTCTTCCAAAAGGTGGGGGCTAGTGTAGCCATGGCCTCTGAGCGTGGTCTCTTCCCACCCCACAACCACACTGTATGGAGTGAAGCATTCTCAGAGAGCACAGGATCTTCAGAACAGAGAAATAGGGCAACTTTTTGATGCAGTTTAGCAGGCACTAAAGCAGTCTAAGCACTTAGCAGCCAGTATTGTTCTGTTATGCTTCCCTGCTCTATCCCCAGACAAAGCTGGAAGACTCATAAAGTGCAATGGGTATAGCCACAGACTATTACAGGCTGCAATATATCGTCTTGTAGAGAAAGGATCCTTGAGATGAAGGACGCTTGGAGGTTAAATTCATTGGCCTAAATTTCTTTGGTTATTTCCCTGACTGTAATGTTCTTATCTGCAGGTTTTACTTAATAAACCAAATACAAATCAGGCCTGAAGCCAGATTTTAGTCTTCACTACTGTGGCATAAATTCAGAGTAAGCCACTGATGTGAACACTGATACTCCAGATTCACAATAGAATAATAAGATCAGAATCTAAGCTACCATATTTCATCTGAAAATTACATTATTTAAAACGGGGTTATAACTATCATAGGAAAATCCAAGTCTGTCACTATTTTAATGATTATGATTGACTATTTAGCATGTTTTATTCAGACAAACCCCATAACACTAAGCACAAGTCACAAACTGATTTACAAATTAAATTTATATACATAATGCATAACAATCATTTTACCTGCCATTCAAAAGCAGCTACTACAAAGGTGAAACAAAATGGGACCAAGAACATTTCAGAATCATTTATTGTAGGAAGTGAAAGAGAAATACAAAATTAAGTTGAAACTGCATTAGAAATATTAGGTAGACAGATGCATTTCTATCTGGGTAACTGTTCTAAGACATTAGTATTATCTATTCATTATAATCACTTAGCTCAAGGGACAGTCAAATTATAACTTACGTAGCCTGTGCCATGCACAATTACTTTTTTTTCATTCGTGTGAGAGGACTATGAGTAGAACTGGGGAGAAAATTATATTTCCAAAACTAATCACTGCACATATTTTATTGGCTTTTGTTGCAATATTGTTTCAGTTTTTGTCAAAATACCAAAAACCCAAAACACAGAAAAAATATTTTTGTTTTGGCATTTAAGCCTCCAAAATTTCAGTTTTTGTGGCTGTTTTACTCAAAGCACCTTTTTAATGAAAATGACAATTTCATTAAAATTTCTATTTGAACAAGAAACATATATTCCTCTAAAAAGAATTCTTCGGTGAGCATAACTCAGTCTCTATTTAAGTACACTTTGGCTGCATCTATACCTGCTCCCTTCTTCGAAAGGGGAGTGGTAATCAGACTGATGGGAGATTACTAATGAAGTGCTGCGATGCTTATGCAGCACTTCATTAGGTTAATTCTCCCCCTCCTAATGTAGATGTATGCAGAGGCTACATCTACACTTGCCCCTTTCTTCGAAGGGGGCATGGTAATCAGGCTGACAGGAGATTACTAATGAAATGCAGCGAGGCATATGCAGCACTTCATTAGGCTAATTCTCCCCTGTGGCAACTTCAAAGCATCAAGTTTCAAAGTGCCAGCATGCTGTGTAGCACATTTTGGGGAATAAAGGCACTTCGAAGTAGCGCGGGTACTTGGAAGTACTCGGGGCTACACGGAATCCCGGCACTTTGAAGTCTGACACTTTGAAGTTGCCACGGGGGAGAATTAGCCTAATGAAGTGCTGCATATGCCTCTCAGCACTTCATTAGTAATCTCCCATCAGCTTGATTACCATGCCCCCATCGAAGAAATGGGCAAATGTAGACGTAGCCTCTGGGTGCATCTACATTAGGAACTAACTTCACAGTTAACTTCCATGTTAGGGGCTACTTTGAAGTCACCTGAAGAGAAAGTACACACATTTTCCCTTACTTGGAAGTTAGCTTTGAAAAAGGGAGCCCAACTTCTAAGTCCTTACTCCATTCTAGGGAATGGAGTAGTGCACTATTTTGAAGTTTAACTTCCAAGTAGGGTGTGTGTAGACACTCAACTTTGAAGTCAAAATTGTACTTTGAAGTAAGGAACTTCAAAGTTATTTTTGTAATGCAGACATGGCCTCTGAGAAACAATCAATCAACTCAGAAAACACCTTTTTTCAAAGGAAAAGGAGTGTAAAAATGGCAAAACAATATTTTTTTCCCTTTAGCTTCATTCCTGGATATGGCTGAGTGATTTGTTGAAATTTTCCAAAGGATACCAAGTTCAACATGAGGCAGATATCCCACATTTTAAATTGCTAATGAAAAAAGGGGCTTATAATGGGGCTCTGAGGAAATCTTAATAAAAAGATAGTGTCAGAAGGTTTCAACAATCTTGTTTTTACTATTTTCATCAACCTAGTTTTCCTCAGTAAAAAATACCAATGAGTCACAATTTGCACCTCTTGTGGTTTGAAAGTCTATTCTGAGGCAGAGATGCAGCCTTAAGCTATTGTCAGGACAGAGAACTTACGTGATGCAACACGACACTTTGAGATAGTTGGAGAACTCCACCATGCTACTGCAAGGATAGTCTTCAAGGACATTGATACAATAGAGTGCTGCACCATTCCCTGAGTCAATGGATTGCAAAGCTCTTTTGAACGTTGCAGATCTTATCATAATGAACTATTTTTAGGTAAGATGAACATTTAAAACTAAAGTACCTATGTGATTTTTGTAATAAACTCTTATAGATACACGAAGCAGAAAAACATTTTCTCTTATGTTAAGAGCAATTGATCTACATTAACACGCATGAATAAGAAATGTGGACTTGAATTGCCTTTTTTCCCACTTCTGCTATTGGCACAATACCCAAAACCAAACAAAAAGCCTAAGGGCATGTTTCATTTGAACAGCAGGAACACTGCATTTAAAGGACATATTGCTGCTTGGTAATATTGAGCAGGGCACCAAATTTCAATGAGAAATTCCTGCTGTTAACATGTTGTGAAAACGTATATAGATTAGAAGTTTTCTGATGCTTAATTGCAGTCCAATGGAGATTAAGCACTGCCAATTTAACAGTGGAATTATTTACTTAACTAATTTCCAGTCTGTGTTTTGTGTGTTTTGGCACTTAATTTTATATTTTATAGTGTGATAAAGCAGTGAAATCAACTCAAAGAAATCAACAAAAGGGGCCACTTCTGTAGTTTGCAAATCAAACAAACCTGCACATCCTTGCCAAGTTTTTCATTGGGAGCAAGCTCACTATAGACCGGAACACTGCAAATCAAAACAGCATCAGACCCTGTCATAACAGATGGAAGACCTGCAAGCCTTACCTCCAGTGCTATGATGATCAATACTCCCCACAATACACTTTTCAAGATTGATGAGTCCAGTTCACAACACATGGTAGACCTCATTGCATTCTCAAATTAACTCACAGAGAAAAACATGAAAAGATGAAAGATAAAAGCACCCCCTTGTCCCTGGGCAAACACATTGCACAAAATTATTACTACATGGTTGACCTCTGAGGCCTCATCCTCAAAGGAAACCTGAAACTTATAGATTTAAAAAAAAATCACACATTCAATGCAGACAATGGTCTTCTGTCTCACTACCACAATCGGTTGTTGAGATGTTTATTGTGCACTTTATTCTGAATGGTTTTTGCAACATTAGTTATTAGTTAGTATGCTTACCAGTCTCTTCCAGCTTGTATTCAGCTGTGATACTGATCATCTTTCTAAGATAAAAGATGATTTTTTTCTCTGCCATTTAAGAAAAATAACATAGTATTTTAGATTTTTTGGGGTGTGTGTGCGCAAGATGGAACTCCTTATTTTGACTAATGGATAAATAAAAATGAATGAAGATTTCAGGATTGGCCTATTAAACCAGGATATTTTTATTTATATTAATAATTGTCCATACAGGATTATAATCTATTGCATCCTTCATACAGTTACAGGGATGTAGATTACGCCACAGAACAATTCCTTGAGTCTACTCTTCCAGACCACATTAAGAAGCAATTCTGCACAGTGTCCAGGGAAATCAAAGACTCAGTTATACGTCTACATTGCAAACAGAGCATGCAGCACTCATGTAGGTATACCTGTTCTAGCTTTAATCTAGTTAACATGGCTAAAAACAGCAGCAAAGATGTGGTGATGCTGGTTGTATAAGCTTGCCTGGAACTCTGGGGTTTGCTAGGCTGCCCTGGGCGTCTGTGCCACTGCATCATCACTCCTGTTATTAGTCATGCTAGCTACAGAAAAGGCTGTATGGGTGTACCTACTTAAGCTGCACTCACACTGCCAACTGCATTGGCGCTATACTCTTAGCCACTGATTTCCCCCAGAAATGGAATTCTTCACACACGTGGCCACAGCACTAGACTTTACTGACTGTTCTTTCTGTGAGAGGTTGAATTTGGTGCTTCACTGCTGTTTGTATGGCCAGAAGAATGGTCTCAAGACTTGTCTTTTGTCCACAAACAGATATTTATTTTTTCATGTGCCGGGGAAGCTAAGGTCTCATGACTTGGCTCCGTTCCCAGTCCCTGTGAAAATGACAAACTAAGGATCCTTGCATATACTATTCCTTTGGAAGTAGACTACAAGCAGGGAAATTTCCCCCGCTTCTGCAATTGCTTTGTGGATACACTCCCTGAGAGTTCAAAAACTATTTGAAAAAGTTTATGAATCTTAGAGAAATTTTGAACTTTATGAAGTTCCACCCTTTGCATTGAGAGAAATTCGCAAGGTAGAGCTACTAGGCTGCACAATCATCACCACACTGTCTCTGTCACCTGTAGGTGATACTACAAAAGAACTGTGATCTTTCTTTCTCTTTCTGATCTTTCTTGTAAAACTCTAATAATGCAAGGTACAGAAATCTCAAATACTGTAAAATTTATAAAGCAATTCAAAGAAAGTAATAACCAAGGGAGTTCCAGAGAGTAGGACTACAAGCATAGGGGGATATGTAAGCTTGAACACAGACATACAGATACCCACTCTCCAGAGGCTAAATTTTGAGATGATGGAAATGGTGGTTTTAAGTTACACTTTTGTAGGTGGGTGCAAGTGGTGGAAAGGAAATATTGCAGAAACAGTATCAAACAGGAAGATGAAAGAAGGTGTAAGTTAAAAGTTATGGGGGAGTAGGAAGAGGGTTGTTTGCCTTTATTTTACCTTTCTGCTAGCTGTTTTTCCTGCTATACTTACCCCTTGTGTATTTTTGCTATCTAGTTGCGCGCACACACACACACACACACACACACACACACACACACACACACACACACACACACACACACACACACACACTTAGTAACCAGCCATATTCCAAATGCAACATGAACCATAAGAACTTCACACTTTTCACACATTCAGATCAATGTTCCCACTAACTTTTTCCATCCATGCACAAAATAAGTTTTGTTACATACACTGAAACATGTATGGATGTGCACCACCAGTAGAAACACATGCTGCTGGCTGTGGGCCCTCTTGTAATCAGCTGGGCTGCATTTGACTCTCTCCTGAGTGGCTGCCGAAGTGCACAGTGTACAAGGAACACTGATTTGGATACTGAAATAGCTTTTGGGCTAAATATTCCTTTCACTTACACAACATTCACAGCTTTAGTACAAACATTCGTTAACTGATGTTCAGAAAGTTAGAATAGCTCTCTTTGCTTTGTCTTCCATATAATTTAAAGGGTGCAGTAACAAGTTAGGTATGCCAGTAACCTAAATTCAGTTTTTTGTGGGCTTTAGAAACATTTGTATTTTCATATTTTAGTACTGGTTAACAGAGAGATGCTACTCACTGCTGCCACCTTCTGGTTCAGAGAATGCTTCTTGGAGTCCGACATTAAAGAAAAATACTAGGGAAACAATGTTACTTCTTCAGCTCTTTTCCTTTAAAGGTGCTCATCAACTCAGAAAGGCTGTATTTTTCTGTGAATGCAGCTTTCCATTGTCTGTTTATGCAGAAGAGGAAATGAAGTTTAAAGGTGGATGATGGTAAAGAAAATGACTTGCAGGTCACATCAACAGTTTGAACAAAAGAAAAAGATTTGATTGAATCTCCAGTTCACCAAAGAGTTGGGCCTTTACTTGTTCTAGCCTAGCAGTCTTCAAAACTCTGAGATGCAAAGAATTATCTTTGTTATCAATCTATATCAAAGAGAAAACAGATTTGCAATTCCATGCTCGATTTTATGCTTTAGAAAAAAGGGACTAAGGCTTCAAGGCTGTGTTCACCACAAAATGCTTGTACCCTCTCATTCCACAAAAAGCCAGCCATGTATTTCAGCACAGGAACATCTCTGGAAAGCAGAAACACTTCTCTGGAGCTCATTAGGCTATTGGGACTGTTAATGAATCCTGCCTCTGACTTCCACCTTATTCATGTCAGTTAAGAATGAGTGCTTCACTGCTGTAGAATTAAGATGATAGTAATAATTGGCCAACTCTGAAGTGGCTTCCCTGGCAGTATTCATGTACTGTTTCCTGAAGCACAGCTGTTTGGCTGAGGCAGGACTTCAGGATTTGGCTCAGTAATTTTATTGTTGTTGCTTGTTTCAAATAAAAGCAGTCCGCAAGCCAGTCACTGAAGGCTAAAGTTGTCAGAAAATGTTTTCCCCTTCCCACATGCAAAATGTTGCCTTTTTCACAAAACATGGAAAATTGAAACATTTTGTGAACTACTTCTGTGGTACCTCATAATTACTGTAGCTTGGGTGCCTCATGCCACCCATTTTCTCCTGTAGCCTAGGCACCCTCTTTGAAGTATATCTCCCATGATGACCCCTGCCCTCCCTCTCATAGGCTATGATTATACTACCGTGCTCTGTCAACAGAAGTCACTGTTGGGAGAGTTTTCCCAACAAAACTTATGCTGACAGAATGTAGCCACACACAAAAGCCAATCAAGAGAGCGCTCAGCTATGTCGACATAGTAGCTGGACATCCCGGCTGCTGTCTCGACAAAACAGGAACCCAGAAGCACAGAAGACAGGGCTGCCCATTGTTGTGGATGGCCTGTCTGTCGAGCGAAGGCCCCTCCAGAGTGGCCACACAGCTTTTTTGTCGACAGAATCTGTTGACGGGCATTGTGCCTCAGAGCTTTGAGGCAGAATGCTGCCAGCCCAAGTGCTGTGTTTTGTCCAGAGACGATTGACAAAACACATTTTGTTTGTGCACGTTCCTCGAGTTTTGTGGCCAAAACTGGGCTTCTGCCGGCAAAACTGGCTAGTGTCACTTTAGCCATAGAGAAGGGAGACAGTGCCTCACAGAATGAAGATTGCTTGGGAAGTTTGAGCAATAGAGAAAAATTGAGATATGAGGCAAGTGAACTACGATCACCGTTAGGCACCTTGATGGGATTTCAGAGTAGTTTGGGTTTTGTTCAAAACCTGAAAACTCTTTTGGTTTAAACATGTTATTTTATCAAAACAACCCACACCCTGAATTTTCTAAGGAAAGAAAACTTATTTTGTGAAAGATTTAATTTTTTTGAAACCTCAGTTATTTGTTGAAAACACTATAAATGGTAAAATTTCTGCAACTTTTAGCTCAGCCCCAGACACAGATGTTTAATATGAAGTCCTGAATGTTGGATGAATTACATGACATGAATAGTCTCTTTCATACATATGAATAAATAGCATAATGGTTTTACACACACACACACAGTTTTTTGCATCCAGCAAATTGGCTGGAACACTAACATTTACCGTAATTATACATGTTGGCTACATCTTCAGGAGAAGGCTGTTGACAGAAGTCACTGTCAGAAGAGATTTCCTAGCAAAACTCCTATTGACAGACTGTCTACACATAAAAGCAGATTGAAAGACCAATCCGCTCTGTTGACAGAGAGCAGCCAGACTGACTGGCCCTCTCTTGACAGAAGACTAACCAGAAGGTCTGCAAACAGGGCTGTCCAGTGAACTGGAAGCCCTGTCTGTGACAAAAGAGCTGTTTTGTTGAAGAACACTGTTGAGAGAGGCATTATACCTGAATGGGGAGAGGTATAATACTGCCGGTAGATATGCCGGCTTTTGTCAATAAACTGTCAACAAAGCACATTTTGTGTGTAGATGCTCTGCAGTTTTTCCCCAAGAAGAGCCCAGTTTTGCCGGGAAAAGACTCTCATGTATATGTAGCTGTTATGAAAACAAAAATATCATCTTAGTCACATTATATAAAAAATGATGGATTCCAATGATGGGGATAGTGAAAAGAGAGAAGGGGAGAGAAAGCTGGTAAATATGTTGTCAATACATGTGAGAACAACACCCTCATCTGCCCCACAAAATCTAAAAACAGTGTGGTTTTCCTTTAAAGTGCAGAGGTATGGACTCAGCTAGATGAGAAAGGGTTAGGACAGCGAAGGTCTGATCTTTGGTAACCTAAGATGAAACTGTGAGATTCTTAACAGGTAGCTGGTTTACAAGCGAGGACACCTGTCAAGATGAGGCCAAGGAAATCTTGAATGTAATAGAGGAGGCCTGAATGATTCAGGGTTTGTTTTTTGTTTTGTTTTGTTTTTTTACAAAAAAGCAACTGTGTCAACCTGCCACTTTGTAAGTGGCCAGCACGAAGACTGCCAGGCACGCATAATAAATGATGGGTTGTAACCAGTGAGCAGATGGACTGCTGAAAACTGAAGGTGCCAGACTCCCAGATGAAGGCCTCCCTAAGAATGAATTATAATATTTGAGCCTTGTTAATCATGAGAGAGAGAGAAAGAGAGAGAGAGATGTGGAGCACTCACAATTGCCACTGAAACCATAACAGTGATCCACAACCACCAGCAAGGTTTTTGTTTTTTCTAGAGTTGAAGACTGAGGCATCAAGAATGGCAGAGATCAGCGCTTCTCCATTGTGTGGACCACATGTTAACTGAAAGATTGTTACATGAAGCTCTTTCCTTCCCATTTGGAATTGTGATCCCTGCACTTACTAACACCAGGAGAATATGATATTTGTATTTTTGCTCTCTTGAATATGAATAATATTTCCTCCTTTATGAAACAAATTAGTTGTGCTGCTTCTCCTTTTTTCTTTTCATTTCCTCTCTGTGGAATAACAGTTTGAGTGCCTTCCTCTGAAGCAGAGATCAAACTTGCATGATCCCTGGCCCATGGGATAGAGCACCATGAAGCTGATGTTTACATCATGCAAACATCAAAGCATAGCAAGGTGGGCAAGCCACACTCAGCTAAAGATAATTGGTTGCTGGAACTTGGTATTAATTTCCCACCCTTTTGAACAATCATGGCATGCTGGCAGATTCTGAGTCCTTCTTTTTATGCTACTCAAGATGCAATCCTGCAACTGCAGAGCTCCCATTTAATGGGATTAGCATCTCTTTACCATAATAAGCACATTACTTTTTTCTTTCAGCCTTTTCAGAGCATTGTATGTCATATTATGCAATCTGCCTCCACCTTCACTAGATGAGCATTCCTGAGAGGAACATGCTGAGGTGCTAACAATACTCTGACCACAACATTTCTGTGTTCTTCCTCACCTTCTTTATTCCATTTACAAAGGATTGCATAGTGCTGTCAGTTATCTGGCCATTCTTTTCTTTGGCTGGTGGTAGTATAGGCTTCCAATACAGCTTTTTCTAGCTGCTGATCAGCACATTTTCAGAATTAAGGTAGGGATACTGAATTTCATAACTTTAATTCTTCTTAGCATGTGCAGAGACAGAGATTATTTTAGTACAGGCCCAATTTTTTTATGACGCCAATATTGCTTCCTACTTTTACTCATGGGGATCATGACTCATCAGCCTTATTATGCATTCCCAAGGTCCTTTGTGAACTCTTCTGTTATTATCTTTGAGATATAAATGTATCCTAATAAATTATGTATAAAGCTACCAGTTGAAAATCTCACTCATCCTGGGATTAAAAGAACTCTAACATCTTCACCAGATCAGGTGGTGAAAAGCGGTTGGTTTTGTGACAATTGAAATTGACATCTCAGAGGACAGCCCGATTGGACAGATAACAGCCTCTGGTCTGTTCTGGGTGTTGGTCTGAATTGGGCACATTAGAGAAATATAAAAAAACCTTCAGACAGTACCTAAACAATTGTGAGAAAATTTGTCCTGAGCCAGCTGGCAATGTATGCAATAGTTTTGTATGCAATATGACTGGAGTTTAAAGTTTGTGGAGTGCGAGAGTTGGGCACAGCCTTCAGTTCTAGAACCCCAGGTTGGTCATCACAAAGTGCAAAATTTTGACCCATTCACCTATTGATTTATGCACAAAATTGGGATCACAGAAACATACACTTGAGCTTTACAGGTACCTGCTAAAAATTCTAATAAATACCCGTACCTTTCGACTAAGCTAAGAGCTGCATCTGCACAACTGTTGGAATATACACTCACAAAATCGACAGACCTTAACTGGTTTTGTTGATGCAACAACTAACATTGGCACAAGGGCAGGAAGTAGAGCATTTGGAAAAGACTCAGAAGAGTTTGCACCTGTGAAGTGTAGATGTACATTTATCTTGGGAGAATTTTGCAGGCCCAAGTGGAGGCAAAAGGTAAAAATGTGACACCCTTTATTACATTTCCAGATTTATCTCTTAACAATACCACACGAAAATTCACGACGATCTAAAATGCCTTTGCTGGTTTTATTAGGAATTAGACACAGCCAAAATACTTGTTTTTCCAAAAGTGAAAGCTGGAGGTTTTTTCCTTGTTGCTTCGTCTAGGTTACAAATGGCTGCGAGCTGAGTATAAACAAAGTGACATCTTGAGCAGCACAAACAAATGGGGATATGTTCACGGACAACGACCTTTAAAAAGGTTAACTAAAGGTCTGTGCTCTGAAGTTATATTTCAGCTGAAAACTGTTTAAATTTTTAATACATTTCCATGTTCTGTAACACCTAGTTCTAGTCTCTCTCTCTGCATAATGAGGAAAAGAAATCTGCCTATCCCAGACTTTAAATACACACAGGTACAAAAAGGAGACTAGCACCAATGTCATCTCTTCTGCCAAAGCAGGAGATATCACTGAATATCATCAACTGAACTAATTCATAAGAAGGAAGTTTGTTGGAACTAAGATTGTTGCAATGAATTCAGGATTCAGAAATATCCCTTCTCTGAAAAAGAATTACTATTGACATGAGATCTTTTATATTACATTAAAGGTATTTACCAGAAAAAAAAAAGTCATTTAAGGAAACAAACAAATAAAACAATACAAGACAAATCAGTACAACTCTGGTGACATCAATGAGGGCTGGTTGTTTTCTACAATATTTTGCATACAGAAAATGACAATTGGCTACTAAAGGGATAAAAATCAGGTTATGTAGACAGATTTGAACAACTTCTCTCTAGGACAATGCAAGACAATTTCTATAAAAGCCACCATAACCCCTCCCACCCCTGAAAAGCATATGAATTTAGATGACAGGGCCACCTTTAAGAAGAAAAGATGAAGTCTGTGCAAAATATCAAGCCTAACTCCATATTTTTTTGGTTTCCTCATGTTACTGTGGTAATTTCTTTTAGCATGTGTGTGTGACAACTTCGTGAATAGTTGAGGATCTAACTGTTTAAAATTTGGTCCATAACTTACTCAGTTTAGAAAATTATACAACCAATTTAAAACAATTCTTATTCTTACTAGCAGACCTTAATTTAGTTGATTTTCATAAAAGACTTAATTAAAATGACTCAGTAAACTATACTTATGTTAGGCAACCCATTTTCCTCTTGTTTTTCAAAGAGAGAAACAGAATTGTTTTGTATTGTAATTAAAGGTAAATAAAATAAAATTCAACAAACAGATTAAGTTCACTTCACTTCTACAGTAAATAGACATCTACAGTATCACCCCAGCTGATATGAAGATGAAAATAAAAAATAGTTATGAGGACTTCCTTCCACCACTTATCTGTTCATTTAGAAACCAATTCCTTTAATGGAGATGGAACATAGGGTAAGTTTTCAAAAGCCACTAGTGACATGAATCAAGGTTACATTTTCAAAAGTGACTTTGCCACTTAGGTTTCTAAGTTCCATTAACTTTCAATGAGACAGGTTCTTTCTAGCCACATTTTTGAGGGTATTTAGGCACTTAAAGATGTCAATAAGTACCTGGTGGAATTTTCAAAAAGGGTCTAAACTGGCTAGTGGATAATTCCTATTGAAGTAAATGGGAGTTGGGTGCTTAACCTATTAAAGGACTTCTGAAAAGCCCAATGTTGATCTTTAAGTACCTAAATACCTTTGAAATTTGGCTCTGAGTGCATAAGTCACTATTGAAAATTGAACTTAGGCTGCCCTTGAAAAAATTACTTCAATTATGGTGGGACCACAGATGTAGAGGCCATGGCTGGCAGGCTTGTAGAGGGAGGGATAGTGGCCTTGGGCAGTAGAGAGGGTTGGTGATGTTTGTGTCCCTGGCCAGAGGCTGCATGCCAGCCAGGGATGAAGCCAGCCCCCACAGGCTATGGCTACATCCCACAGCCTAACCAGGACCAGAGGCTGCACTAGCAGCCTGGCCAGAGCTAGATTCCGCCTCAGCGGGGCCATGCCACATTCAACAGACCAGCCAGGGCTGGAGCTGGAATCTGCGGTAACAGCCCAAGCATGTCTGGGGCCGATATCATCCAAGAAGGAGCCATGGCTGAGCAGGAGGTAAGGGGTCCTGGGGCTAGAAATGGGGGTCGGGTAAGTGGGGTGAAATGGAGTTGGCAGCAGGCAGGGGCAGCAGATTGGGAGTCCATAAGCAGAGTCCCTCGTTCAGGACTGGCCAGATCCCAAAGGTGCTGGAAGAGGGAGGTGCAATTTGTATCATATTTCAAACACACTCAGACAACATTGTAATGCAGAAAAATGTTATATCTATATGGCACTGTGCCTAATGTATTCAGGCAATTACCCAGACATGAATTAAATAACTGAAAAAATAACAAAACAAGTAAAACTCCTCTCTGTTTTGTTGGTTCTCTCTGTGTCTATCATTTGGATTGTCGATCCCTTGGGAAAGAAACAATTTTTTGTCTCATATAACACTACGCATAATTTACGGATTACCTAAGAATATATTTACATGCCAGGCATGTAGAGACATCAGTTAATTTTTTTTTCATGGTTTCTTACTTATTTGACTTATCACATAAACCCCCCAAAGTTACAGGTTATAGCATAATAGCAAAAAAAAAAAAAGCATGGTATATGATAACCATGGACCAACTCAGACTGGGATAATGTCATGCTGTCACTCTGTTCTCGCTCCTTATAGAAAATCGTCTCCAGCATTCCAGGGGTGAGGGCAGAGTCAGAATGGGTCTGGAAGAGACTGATACACTTGGTGGGAACAGGGGGAGTCATCTGATCCTACCTGTTCACAAGTTCAGGGAGATTTCCTGTTTGCTTTCATGCTAACCTACATGCCTGTCCCATGCTATCCTACACACCTTCGTGCAGTGGTTCCCTTTTGGAAGAAAGTTCCAGTGGATGATGGCACCACATTGGAACAAGGTAGACTGTAGAAGCAAAGGATTTCTACTCTGAGGTGCCTCGCTTCCAGCCCAATGCCCTAAGAACTGTGCACATGTTGGGAGTTCACAGGATTTTGAGGTATAGCCCCTTGCCATTCCATGTGGGTGAGGAAATTAGGGAAAGGAAAGAGAATAAAGATTTATCCAGTGAGCTCTCACAGAATATCCTGTCACTAAAAGCATTTTTTTTCCTGCTTAGGCATTGTGTTTCATTAATATTTATGGACATAGCTACAGCATGCTGTGTAGTTACTGTATTTAAGCCTAACAGAATAAAGGGCTATCCATATTATTTGCTAGTTATAGTAGCTAAGGCTTTGTATTTTTAGCATTTCACGTTGCTCATTGAACAGCACTATTTTCTGTGACCCAGAGTCAAGTCCCATATGCAGAAGAGTCAAAATGCATTTGTAATACTGCCAGGATTCCACATGGTACAGTTGTGATACTTTTTATTTTTTATAGAAAGGGATGTGCCTTCTGGGCATCAAGGTTTCAGGTTTAAATAAGACCAAATTGATTTTGTGGCCACATCAGTACTTTGTGGGGTTTTTTTATGAGGTCCATGTTAAGTATTACTTTAATTAAATGTCAAACCCAGCTTGGCTCTGGAAACACAGTATATGTCTGATATTTGAGGAAAAGCTGTCAGCTCAGCTCTCCTCTTGTCAAATTGCCATCTGTCTTACAGTGATTACTTTAGGCTAAAGGTTCACTTTTTGGCAAGTTACCATATCAGAAATGGCTCAGTTTTATGCGGTTTGGGGCAGTAAAATGTGACATTGCCTATTTGTCTTAATAAGGCTGAAATTTGTCATTCTTGATAATTTAAGGATAATTTTGGAACTTTAATTGCCAAGGAATTAGAAACCTAAAATCCTACTCAGAGTTAGGAAAGAGGAGCTGGAGGTGAAATCATTCACAGCTGCAGTTTCTCAGCCCCTGCTTTTAGTGACCTTGATTTTGGTAGAACCAATGATGTTTTGTTTTAATCAAATATATGTCTCAGCATTCTGCATTTTAATAAGCTGTTGGCCTAGTGGTTGGAGCTGGTTTCTGGAACAGACACTTCAATTCTGTCTAACACAGTGATTTATAGCATGGATTTGGGCAAGTCATGTAAACAGAAGCACAGAACAAGTACAATGTTGGACTAAATACTTCACACAGGCATTAGGCCTTATTCAGCAAGTTCTTAACCCCATGTCTAACTTTAAGTATGTGACTACTCCTGTGGAAGTTGATGTGACTAATTCACATGGGCAAAATTAGGTATGGATTTAAATATCTTGCTGAATTGGAGCCGTAATTAACACTGATAGCATGATTAGATAAGAAGTTGTGTAATAAGTGTTATCTTTAGTTCAAATCCTGTAGTGAGATTTTCAGTAAGGAGCATAGTATTTAGTCTGTTATTAGTAATAGCATTAATATTAACATTAGTAATATAACATCACAGATAAAGTAAAAGAAGACTCTCTTTATACTCTGTACCTTGAAAAGAATCAAAAAGAAAACAAAGATTCAAAAAAACCTTCATCAAAACTTTTGGCAAAGAGCATCCCAGTTTATGGAACCACTGCCAGTTATTCAACCACTCTCTTTTATACAAAGGAGTTGTTATTCTACATAATGCATCAGTGGATAAATCATCTGTTTCCTATTGAAAGTGCGAAGAAAACTCACTAGACTCCTAGGAAAATAGCACAAGTCTCTTAAACTGAAAATGGTACACAGTAAGCATATATCTGTATATAGACAGATAATATCTAATTAAGCACCAAGCAGGAAACTCTTTGTTATGTGAAAGTATAAGACGAATATTGTATTTTGATCCGATGGGGAAGAAACAAGGATAGCAATAGGCAGTTCATTTTTTTGTAAAAAAGGAGGAGTCAGTATTCAGCTGGCTTCCTGCCCTCTCCCAACAGCCAGTTCCCTGGCTGGGGCTGCTGATGTACCAGTACTCAGTACTGGCAAGAACCAGCAAAAAAAAAAGCACTGCTAATAGGTTTCATTGTGAATGTATTGGGAAACCCAAGGTATGCTGGAGTATAAAAATAAAAACAGCAACTTTCAATTATTGTGTTGAAATGTTAATTTATTATAGAAAATTTAAAACCGCATTTTTTGGATCATAACCATGCAATAATAGCTATGTGTATTTTACATGTGCAATTAACCGAACCCTGCACAAAAATCACACTAATATCGGCATGGGTACATAATGACCAAATTATTTCTCAGAGTAAAATTTTTCTGTGATTGTAAGCACAAATCCAGGAGCTGCAAACAAAATTACATTTATATAATACATTAACTTATAAAATTGTTTAAACCATCATGAATCAGTTCATTTGGATTATTTAGAATTCATGATTAAAAGATGTAACTTTGTGAATCCTCTCAAATAAAAACAACCAAGAAGGAAAGTAATCATGTGTCTATTGGAAAAATTTTTAACGAACAATGATTATTTCTAAGTATATAAAAGGAAATCTGTGAAAGAATTGCAATGAATTCCAGCCAGGAAAGTGGTACAGTTATAATATTGTTTTGAGAACAACAAGAAGTCTTGTGCCACCTTATAGACTAACAGATATTTTGGAGCATAAGCTTTCGTGGGCAAAGACCTGCTTCATCAGATGCATGGGTGGTGGGGGGTGGTTTCAGAGGAGTATTTAAAGAGAGGGGTCCCAGTAAAAGGGAGGGACAGAGCTGCCAAGGTCTATTCAGCAAGGTGGAAATGGCTCAGTATCAATAGTACTTATCAAAAGAGGAAAAAACGAGTCAGATCAAACAGGGGGTGTCTGTGGGTGTCCTCACCCACAACTATTTCAGATTTGGGGACAAATTATACCTTCAAATCAGTGGCACTGCTATGGGCACCCGCATGGCCCCACAGTATGCCCTATTTTTATGGCTGACCTGGAACAACACTTTCTCAGTTCTCGTCCCCTAGCGCCCCTCCTCTACCTGTACTATATTGATGACATCATCATCTGGACCCATGGGTAGGAGGCTCTTGAAGAGTTCCACTGTGATTTCAACATTTTCCACCCCACCATCAACCTTAGCCTGGAACAGTCCACACAAGAAATTCACTTCCTGGACACTACTGTGCAGATAAGCAACTGTCACATAAATACCACCCTATACCGAAAACCGACAGACCATTATGCTTATCTAGACACCTCCAGCTTCCATCCAGGGCATACTACATGATCCATTGTTCACAGCCAGGCACCAAGGTACAACTGTATTTGCTCTGATCCATCAGATAGAGACAAACATCTACAAGACCTTTACCAAGCTTTCCTCAAACTACAATACCCACCTATGGAAGTGAGGAGACAGATTGATAGAGCCAGACGGGTACCCAGAAGCCACCTGCTACAAGACAAGACAAGCCTCTCAAGGAAACAAGAGAACACCACTGACCATCACATACAGCCCCTACCTAAGGCCTCTCCAGTGGATCATCAGTGATCTGCAACCCATCCTGAACAATAATCTTTCACTCTCACAGACCTTGGGAGGCAGGCCTGTCCTCGTCTACAGACAACCTGCCAGCCTTAAACAAATCCTCACCAGCCACTACAAATCACAAACCAGTGACTCTAGGCCTGGAACCAGCCCCCCCGGCAACAGCCCTCGCTGCCATCTCCGCTCACGTATCTACACCAGTGACATCATCACAGGACCTAACATCAACCATACCATCAGGGGCTCCTTTACCTGCACATCTAGGCTGTGTCTACATGAGCCCCAAACTTCAAAACAGCCACGCAAATGGCCATTTTGAAGTTTACTAATGAAGTGCTGAAATGCATATTCAGCACTTCATTAGCATGCGGGCGGCCGCCGCACTTCAAAATTGACACGCCTCGCTGCCGCATGTCTCGTCCTGACGGGGCTCCTTTTCGAAAGGACCCCGCCTACTTAATAGCCCTACTAATATAATATATGCCATCATGTTCCAGCAATGCCCCACTGCAATTTACATTGGCCAAACTGGACAGTCTCTCCGTAAAAGAATAAATGGACATAAATCAGACATCAGGAACAGTAAGGTACAGAAGCCTGTGGGTGAACACTTCAATCTCCCTGGACACTCAGTGGCAGATTTAAGGGTGACAGTCCTGAAACAAAGAAATTTCAAAAATCAAATGGAGAGAGAAATCTCTGAGCTGCAATTTATTTGCAAATCTGACTCCATTAACTAAGGATTAAACAGAGACTGGGAGTGTCTTGTAGCTTACAAAGGCAGCTTCTCTGCCCTGGGTGTTAATATCTCCCCATTAGACTCTGACAAAGGCTCACATCCCCCTGTCTGACCTGACTTGTTTTTTCCTCTTTTGATAAGTACTATTGATACTGGGCCATTTCCACCTTGCTGACTAGACCTCGTCAGCTCTGGCCCTCCCTTTTACTGTGACCCCACTCTTTAAATAGCCCTCTGAAACCACCCCCCCAACTCATGCATCTGATGAAGTGGGTCTTTGCCCATGAAAGCTTATGCTCCAAAATATCTGTTAATTTATAAGGTGCCAAAAGATTTCTTGTTGTTCTCGAAGCTACAGACTAACACGGCTACCTCTCTGAATATTGTTTTGAAGACTTAGGCTCTCAGTTTCATTGATACCTATTTATATATCTGCAGTCTACTCTACGCGGATTAATAGTTAACTAAAATCTCATCTTTCGCCTTTTTTGTTTTTATACATCACTAAGAGGACCCAGAAAAAGAAAAATCAGACAGCTGGTGAGGAAAGAATTGCAGGATGTTCAAAGTTTTACTCTAGTTCAGATGCCAGAATGTGGGATGCTCAAGAATTGCATAAGTGTGCTGAAATGAATATTAATTACTATTGAGGGAATAGGAATAGGGACAGTCAAAATTTTCACAGTGAAAAATGTCTTTCTTTCCCTGGAAAACAATACATTCATCCAAAACCTCTCATTTTTTAATGTTTACTGGAAAGTCTAAATGTTCTATTAAAATATCTATGAAGTAGAAAAACCTTTTTGTCATCAGCTTTAATTATTATTGGGTTTTGTGTGTGACTGAGATAGGTTCTCTTTTCTTTTTCTTTTTCTTAATTTTTTGTTGAAGTTACGAATGTGTAGGCATGTAAGAAGGATAGTCCATGGCCTGAGGAGCCTTAAGGCTAAGGATACACAGATAGAGAAAGTTGGAAGTGGAACAACAAAAGGTATTTTTTATATACAAGTCAACAAGACTCACTATAGAAAGAACAACAGAACTAGAGTTTAAAGGGCACTTAGAAGAAAAGAAGTCCTTTTAGAACAGTTTGGGCAGGTTGAACCACGGCTAAAGGTACTGTAAAAGAAGTCATGAAGGATATTGTGTGTATACATGTTATCTGAATTGTCTTAAACTTTAAAAAGAGGTCTATTTTGGTTCACTTTGATATTTTTCACAAAGACTCAGTTTTCTTTATTTTTTTGTTTTGGTTTGCTCATTCATGCCGATCGTTTCCATTTCTCCTGTGAAATTGCTATAAACTTTTGGTAAATAATTCTTATTTTAGAAATGAATTCAATTACACAGGACACAGCAATAAAGGCGCGCTGCCCTTAATAGGTTCTTGAAATAACTGGATGTCATATCCACATCACTACACCTGAACAGAGCTTTTTTGCACATTGCTTTAGATCTTTCTGTCAGAACCTGTTAGGGTTACACACCTCTCTTTGATTCAGCAGCTGTTTCTTTTTCCAAGAAACAAGACACTAGGATCAAGAGGAGCTTCCTTTAAAAATCTTACATCACAGATTGTGGCTCAGAGAAGGAAACTTTGAAGGGTTTTACATGAATAAGAGACAATCTCACTATTTTGTGATGTGAGAAAGTGATATGATCCACTGTTTGCCTCCTTCATGTGTCCTCAGCTAATTAAGACCACTATTTTATTGTGAGTGGTATTAATATCTTATGATAGCTTTTCATTTTTACATGCTTTAGCTTTGAGGATAAGCATGAACCTTCTTTGAAATCAGATTCTATATACTTCATACTCATTTGTACTGCTTACATAAATAAGCTCTGGTTCAGCTCTCAGTTGCACATGTCAGATCATGATTTACAGTGATAAAATTCATCAAAATATGTTCTATAATCTTTCACAGCTGATGAGTCACTGCTGTGATTTTTGGGATTCTGTTTCACTGTACAGCCCACCACCCAATTATATAAGGGCTTGTGTGAGGCTGTAATTGAAAAAAAAAAGTTTTACACTGTTAATGAAGAGATGGCACATGGCTCAATAAGCTTAATGTTAAAATAGCAAATTTCAGGCTTGGTTAATTGGAGAAATGAAGGAATTGTCTGTGACTGTTCATTACATTTAAATAGCTTTTCCTGCAGACTTTGAAAACTGTTTTAAATATATACTTTTCCAGATACACTGAGCCATAGCATATCCCTATGTCAATGTGACACAAAAAAGAATGCACAAAAAGGAACATGGAATAAAAATGGGCGCAGACAAGGCTTCTAGGCTGCTGCTTGACAGTGTTAAAGCTGGCACTCACAGATGTGTTAAAGAGGTAGGCTATGTCTACACTAACCACCACCTTTCAAAAGGGGGATGCTAATGAGACACTTCAGGAAATGCTAATGAGGTGCTGTCATGAATATACAGAACCTTATTAGCATAATGCCAGCTGTGGCAATTCGAAAATGCTGCTTTCGAATTGCACACTGCCCATGTAGACAGGGGCCTTTCAAAAGGACCCCCCAGTCTTCAAAAGCCCCTTATTCCTATTAGGTTTTAGGAATACGGGGCTTTCGAAGTCGAGGGGGTCCTTTCAAAAAGCCCCATCTACACGGGCGGAATGCGATTGAAAAGTGGCACTTTTGAATCGTGGAGGCTGGCATTATGTTAATGAGGCTCTGCATATTCATGCCAGCACCTCATTAGCATACCCCAAAGTGTCCCATTAGCATCCCCCTTTCAAAAGGTGGGGGCTAGTGTAGACATAGCCCTAGTGTATATTGAGCACCTTGAATTGGGACAGATTTAGATCCCATTGGCATACTACATATGGCCTGCTTGTTGGAGGTGGATTTGTTTGATCACCAATGGCCTCTGTACATCATGCTGTTGTGGAAGTTGGAGAGCTCTGACACTGGTGATGGCAGTAGATTTAAGAAGGGCACAATGGCCTAATGATATGTATGGGAGCTGGTACTAGTTCATTTGAAGTTGTCTTCCAGGACAGCTATGTTCTACACCACATTGGTCTATTTTCAAGTTAGCATCTTCAACTCCAATTTGCAGTCTCCATTTCTTTCCCTTCATGCATAATTTTTCTCTCCCTCTTTCACCTAATTTAGCTTACGAGGGGTGAGATGCTGTTGTCTGACACTTGATGGTAGAAACAGCAGAGCTCTCTCCTGTTCTGAACTGTTTAGACCTAGGAGACTGGTCAGCAACACTGTACAGACTTTCCTCCTCACCTCAAGATCAGCTCTAAGGAGACAGAATTGTAGCTACTGGGAATAGGGTTTAATGGCATTCAATACACAATAGTTCCAGCAAGTTCCAGCTGAGGCTATTAACTTCCTCTTTGCTACTATTCAAAACATTCCCAGACATCACCTCTGAGGAAGAAGTTCCCCAGGAATTTCCATAAAAATCTCCCCCACCCTGCTGGTGATTTGACTTGGCACAGTCCTATAACAAGAATAAGTTTTATTCACTGTATTATACACACTCTGTTTTAATGAAATAGAAATTGATAAATTTAACTAAACATGATGTGATCTAAACATGTACAATCACAGTGAATATGTACAACATGGCCATGGAGGCAAAGACATTTTCATATATGTATTACGGTATATTTGAGAACAACAAGAATTCCTGTGGCACCTTATAGACTAACAGATATTTTGCAGCATAAGCTTTTGTGGGCAAAGACCCACTTCATCAGATGTGGGTATATTTGAGTATACTCTGACAAGCAATTTTTGCAAGTATTTTTGCATCTATTTTGATGCTGGTTGTCAGATGTTGCTGCATTGCATTTATACTCCTTGGGGAAGAGCTGACAGGTTCTGCTTAACTGGCTGCTTGAAGCACACCTCTGCTTCTGAGGGATGTGCTGTTTCTGCCAGTACAGTGACCAAGGAAAGAGAGAGCCAACTAAGCCACACAGTTCAATGTGCTTGGGTCTCCTGCCACCTTGATGAATAGATTGTCAGAAGTAATAGCTGCAGAAAAAATGTTTTAGATGCATATGTTATGCAAAATGAGTTTAGGTTCTTCTACATGACTGAACTTTTCATTTTCTACAGAAAAGGAATGGAGGAGAAGGGGGTAAGCCTGCATTATACCAGTTAAATAATATAAGAAAGTGACTAAGACTAGGGCCCCCGACCTTCTGCACTGGGAGTGTCAACAGGGCCTAATACCTCACAGCTAGGATTAAATGAGGAGCATATAAACAGAAAATACTACACATGTGGAGCATGGTCTTAGCCACATTGTGTAAAAACCTTAAGCAAAAGCATTTCCTGGTCTCCGCTGTTTGATGTCTCAACCCTAAGTTGCATAGATTTAGTTTTTAGATTTAAACTCCAAAATGTTGATTTATTTGCTTTTTCTTCTTTCTTTGTGTGAGTTGGTGGGGGAGTGGGGAGGGAAATATAGGAGAATGATTTTTAAATGCCTCAGTATTTCAAAAGCACTGTAGAGGACAGCCTTGACTTTTGACACCTAGGTACAATGCATGATTCATCTGTGTGACAAAATTATTCTAAAACAACAGAGGAAGGTACATGTGATATCCATGCTTCTTTTCTTTATATAATAGACTATGCCATCTGAAAGAATACTAATTTCAAAGAAAACAAACAATAATATTAATAATAATAATCATCACCATGATAATTAGAATATATTTTGGAATCTCTGCGATTCTGAGATACCTATATAAATACAACTTCCCATATCCACAGAACAGAGATTGTTGCAAAACTTGATCTTGCGTGCTTTCTGGTAAAATGTGTTTAAAATTGTACTTGCCTTGTCTCTTTTCTTGGAGACCAGTTAAAATTCTCCTTCATTGTTTATTTATATGTATTTAAATTTCCAGTCCTTGCTGTGCAATTTTACATTTCAGACATAAAACTGAGTTTTGAGACAGTCATAACATTCTGGAACAATTGATATATATGCTCATGCATTTGCAACACCTGAAGCACAATTCTTACGGTATGCTAATCAATGACCTAAAGCTTTACACCATTAACCAGGAATAAAATGGTTTAGTGTCATTTAAACTCAAGCTATGTTATAATGGGCTAACTATGAATAAAATAATGTTGCATGAGCCTCAAGAAAATAAAAATTCAATCTGCAAATTCAGATAATTTTACGTATGGCACTAACAATCAGTTCTGTATGGATAAGGTCTAGAAGGTGACAGTGGAGTTACTGAACAATATTATTAATATTATGAAATTGGAGGAGACAGAAGGATGATCCAGGAGTTAGGGGAGTAGCCTGTTGTTTCAATTGCAACTCTGCCATATGGTTCCTGGGTGATATTTGGTAGGCCATTTAGTCTCTCTGAGATATAATTTCCTATCTGTGAAATAGAATGCACATATATGGGTGATGCAAGCTGGAAATTTTAAGTTTTTGCCTAGTCAGACTCTTTTCTAAGATTGCCCTCAGGTGTGTAAATTAGTATGCCTCTCGTGTTAGTAACAACTGGATGGAGATTACTACCTCAGTAAACATACCAACCATCTGATTAATAACTTTTGGTCTCAGTCAGCCTGGATAGGTCTACTGTGACCTGTTCTCCCAGCAGCTTCATGCTAATGAGCAGTCTCGCAATGGCAAATGGCTGCTCATTAGCTTAATCCTGGGCCTAATTGGCATAGTCATGTGAGATCTCCCTGCCAGCAGAGGCTGCTGCTGGCTTTAGACAGGCTGTGTAGACCTGCTTCTGCTGGCTAAAAGCCCCTCTGCTGCCAGCTCCTTATGCCTGAAAAAAGTCAGTTTGTTCATGAATTCCTCCTAAACGCTAAGAGGTAGGACCACAAAATTTGGTGTGCAGCTTCCTCTAATCATAACTTAAAGCAAGGTCAGGGTTTGATTTTGCCAGTACAATGGGATGTGCCTGGAATCTCATTGTTTCTCACTAAACATAAAGGTGGGTGTCTGACAGCAGAGACAGTTTAGCTGTGCAGTGAAGGCAGTGAGTACAGGGGAGAGTTATAGTGCACAGTGATCACAGGCCACAAATCATGGATATGTAGGCCCCCACCCAAAGGTTCAGCTCAAACCACTTCTCCCTGGCCCTCAACCCCAGCACCAGACCTGTGGGGGAGATCCCTGCCACCCAGAGGCCCCACCACCCAGTGATCCATTTAGGGAGCACTGCCAACAAGGCAGCACAGCCGCTGCCTGGCAAGCAGCTGCTGGCTGGGACCATGCAGCAACACCCCTGCTGCTGCACTTCCCCTTGGGAGGAGCTGCTGTTAGGGCCGGGGGACCAAGGCTGGTCAACACAGCCCCTCCCCACCCCTCCAGGGAGAAGCCACCTGGCAGTTCAGCCCTGGTCAGCCTCCAGGCTTCCATGAGGTTCCCATCCCCTGCCCTGACTCCCACAAGGGCCTGAGCAATGCCAGGTACAACTGCTAGTTAAGTATAAATGAATGACAGATCCATCAGAGTTACACAGCTGCTTGGAAGTTCTTTGTTCTTAAGGAACCTTTTCAGCACACCATCTGAGGCAGAAGGTGTGAGGATCTTGATAATATGTGACAATTTGCTGACAATATGTGGATGGCAGAAGACAGAATGCTTTCACCTTCATTACTGTGTTAATTTCCATGTACTAGTATGTCTTAAATGTACAATGCACAGACAAATGGGATGAGAATCATGTATGTCATCAAGAAGCCCTTGGCAATTTTCAATGTTTTGGAGATCATGTCAAAACAGTAATGGATGAAAGAAAGGAGAAAGGAGACAATTTTGTTATTTTTCTTTAGGTAGAAAACAAAGCACTGGATCTGGCTTTTCATTTCAGTGGAGACAAGCTACACACCCCATACTTCAACAAAAAAAAAAGATGTCCCTTGTGTGTCTTTGAATGTGGCATGGCCTTCAAAACTCTGCTCCAAAATACAGGTAACATTGCAGTTTAGAATCATTAAAAATCATTTAACTCAAATGAGGAATTGTGGACTTCCTCCTCCTCTCCCTCACACAAGTATAAGCCAGGACTTTCATTGGGCATATGCTCCTAAGTGTGTCTGTTGCTTCTAGAGATGGCATGCTTTATAGACAGAAACATTAGGTTTCTATATTGAATATTTTGTTTCATCCACTATTTGGACATGCAATCACTTTTTAGAGAATCTTTTCATGAGCTAATAAGAGGCCACAGTACTGACTCTGAACAACATGATACTAATTACTTACATTTTTGGAATAATTTCATCTTTGGTATAACCTTGCTAACTAAAATTAGATTATGCATGTTGTGAAATCAGCTCACTGTTTATAATAATTGTCACCGCAAATGATCCCAGAACACTACAAACAATAGATGAGATATAAAGAAATCACTTCATCTATCCTTGAAAAGCAGCCACTTGTTGCTCTGTGTGTGGAAGTCTTAATTTCATCACACTACAGAAAAGGAGACAAAGAATACCACATAAATTGAAACTGCAAGACCGATATAAGTAGGCAGAATGTAATTTCCAAATACCACAGTTTAACAAATATCTCAATGAAAGCTTTAATGAGTCCAAATTATGTGGACTTGTTGATGTCTCAGGTAACAAAAGGTACTTGGAGTTTGTTCAAAAGTTGAGTAGCACTGTACCTATTTGGCAAATTCTGTGGCTTCGATCTAGTATTCACTCAGAAAATTGGGCCAGAACAACTACATTAATCTGGAGTGTGACATTTCTAACTATTGTGTTGCATTCTTAAGATGACCTAAGTCTCCATGTAGGCGATGTGAAGTTGACCAAGTTACCACCTCTCAGTAATGTAGGTTACTTACAGTAATGCAGAACTACTCCTCCTATTAGCACAGTGTCTTTACTGAAGTGTTGCAGATATCCTGCTGGAGCATTTTAAGAGTAGATAAACCCTACACGTTCCAGCTTCTGAATAACTCCCCAACAGCACTTCTTGAAGCACCTCACTGCCTGTAGAGGTCTGTTCTCCAAATACTGTGCATAAGCTCATTTTCTGACAAGACCACAGCCTGAGGTGGCACAGCTATAGGACTATATTGGCATTTGCAAATCGTGGAGGACAGGCAATTAATACAGGGAACAACACTACTAAGCTCCTTTATATTATTCCTGACTTAATCATGTGTACAATTGATTTACCTGAACTTCATTGCGTAAAGAAAATTAGTGAAATATTCTCTCTCAACCACAATTGGCAATGGGCAATGTATCCTGTACACATCACCCACACAGTAAACTATAACTTTAATCCACCCTGGCTCAATTTAATACAGAGATATGCCAGAAACGTGTCTGTGTCTCTTCCATCAGTAATCTGATGTAATTTAATGAATTTGGTTGTTTTCTTATGTTTTGTGAAGTAGAGAACAGAGCAGACTAACAACCTTGACTCCCTGTTTCAAACAGTGGGCATAGGAGATAAGTGGACATTTTCAAACCAAAGAGCTGCAGTTCTATATACCACAAATTACCTTACAAATTTCAGTGGAACATGCCCAACAAAACAGCAGTGTAGCTGGAGCAGGAAAAGTGGGTTGGGTAGCCATGATGAGGGGTCAGAGAGAGGAATGGAGGGATCTGGTATGGAGGGGCAGGAAGGATCTGTTCCTCTGGAAGGGCAGGAAAGATAGCTGGCAGGAGGGATCAGTGCCCTGGGTAGAGGATCAGGAAGGGGATTGGTACAGAAGGGATGGGTGCAGGAGGGACAGGATGGGGATGGATGGAGAAGGGATCTGGGGTCCTGGCAAGAGGGAGCAAGCCATCGCCCCACACCCTATCACTGCTCAGCAGGCACCTGGAGCACACAGGTGGCAGGGTGCACCTATGGAACTGAGGGGGAACCCCACTGGAGCTTGAAGGCCACTGACACCTCCCACCCCCAGCTCAGTGTCTGTCAGCCCAACCACATCCCCCTCCTGCTGGCATGCCACATGATGCTGTTCCAGTTTCTGGTCCCAGCATGAGCCTCACCCAGACCTTCCCCTGTCAGGCACATGCCCCCCCCGCATGGGGCTAGCACTGGGGCTGGAGATCAGCGCACAGCACCAGCAGTAGAGCACACCATTCAGGCTAACAGACACCCAGCTGAGGTCAGGAGTTCCAGCCTGTGAATTTAGGGGTCTGATTTGGGTGGGCCTTTATGATAAGTGGATGGGCCACATCCCACCCAGGCCCATCAGGAGCTACCACCCTGATGTTTGAGAATAGTTTGAGAGCTAGAATTCAGGGATTCTGAACCAGGAGTCTTCCTGTAGCTACTCCTGTAGAAATGTTCATGAACAGCACAGCCACCATTCCAGGTGAGTCACTGATTTTATACACAGAGAAACAAGGTCCTTGTAGCAGAACAACCACAATAGGTTACATATCAAAATGAAAAAGCAGTCATGTAGCACTTTAAAGACTAACAAAGTAATTTATTAGGTGATGAGCTTTTGTGGGACAGAGCCACTGATCTGAATGTAATGCTAACAGACCCGGATTGCCAGCCCCAGGGATAGAACCTACAAGCATAGGGTCTAAAGCCCTGCACTCTACCACACGAGGTAAAGGTCAGGTGCCTCTCATCTGATGCTGTAGAGCAGAGACTTCACTCACCCCCAATGCCTCTGAGTACTATATGAGGAAGTGGGTCTGTCCTACAAAAGCTCATCACCTAATAAATTATTTTGTTAGTCTTTAAAGTGCCACATGACTGCTTTTTGGTTTTGATAGAATACCAAGTAACATGTCTTATCTCTCTGTCACTATTCAATAGGTTACACAATACAGAACAACAGAACTATGCTGAGATTTCAAATTTAGATGATAAATGTAACAGTGCTGGTATAATATATTTGGAGCTCTGCACATTTTAATTGTAAAACTAGAAAGATACAAAAATGGCTAAAGAATGCGTCTCAAAATATAATTGTAAATGAGAATCATTGCTGAACCGATGCTTTTTAATGGAACCTTGCAGGCATTAGCTCTTGACCCTACCACTTGAATATTTTTATTAATGCCTGTAGAAAAACATAAAATAATCACTAATAAAGTTTGTGGATGACAAAAGTTAGTGGAGAGAAAGGGTAGGAAATAATTAAGAGGACAAGTCACTAATACTGAGCAATCTGGATCTCTTGAGCCATGTCTACACGTGCACAACTTCGAAATAGCGCCTGTCACGGCTACACTTGTTGGGTGCTATTTCGATGTTAACATCGACGTTAGGCGGCGAGACGTCGAAGCCGCGAACCCCATGAGGGGATGGGAATAGCGCCCTACTTCGACGTTCAACGTCGAAGTAGGGAATGTGTAGTCGTTGCGCGTCCTGCAACTTCGAAATTGCGGGGTCCTCCATGGCGGCCATCAGCTGAGGGGTTGAGAGACGCTCTGTCCAGCCCCTCAGCTCAATGGTGGCCGCGTGGAGCGGCCCCTTAAAGATCCCCACCCCCTCCCTTTCTGTGCAGGAAGCTGAGAGAGCGTGCAGGCAGCAGCAATAACACGCGGCTTGCCTGCACGCTCTTCTTCAGCCACCCACACCCCCAACCAACCTGATGTCTACCTGGCAGCCCCCCCAGCGCCCTCAGGGAACCCCCCGGAAGGGGATCCAGGGTTCCCAGGGCAGGAGCCAGGCCAGGAAGCGGCAGTGGGGTGCCTCCTGGACGGAGGCCGAGCTTCGTGACCTGCTGGGGCTCTGGAGTGAGGAGGAGGTGCTCCAGGTAATGGGGAGCAAGAGGCGGAATGCGGATGCGTTCACTCGGCTGGCCAAGGGCCTGGCCGCTGGGGGTCACCCTGCCTGCACTCCGAACTATGTCCAGAGTAAAGTGAAGGAGCTGCGGCAGGGTTATGGACGGGCCCGGGATGCGGCCGGCCGATCTGGGGCCACCTCCGTCACTTGCCCCTTTTACAGGGAGCTCAGGGACATCCTGGGCCCCCGGCACACCTCCTCCCCTCCAGCCATGCTTGACACCTCAGCTGAGGAGCCCCAGCAGGCCCCGGAGGCGGAGTCCGCCCTGGAGGCAAGCCCTGCACCCCGGGGGCCCCCCCAGGAGCCCACCCCCGGGGCACCGGAGCAGGAGGAGGAGGAGGAGGAGGAGGGGGACTTCTCCTCCACCGACACCGGCCTCCAGATCCTCCTCCTGCCATCCCGGAGCAGCAGCCGGGCGTCCGCCCCCCGGGTGTCCCCCGACTGTGGGAGTGGACCGTCCTGTGTTCCTCAGCTGCACCATTGGAAGGACCGGAGAGCGCCGGAGAGGCTTCAGGGGTCCCGGAATCCCCTCCGGGGCCATTGCTCCAGGCCAGCCCCTCGGCAGAGGACTGACCAGCCCCACGGTGTGCAAGATGGCGGACCCAGCAGCAGCAGCTGCTGCCGGCGATGGACCCCCAGCTGCTGGCCCTCCACCGCCGGCAGGTGGAGGTCGCGGAGCAGCGGCTGTGGGTGGAGCAACGCCGCCTACACCTGCAGGAGCGGGTGCTGGCCTGGTGCCAAGAGGCATGGGGGGTCTACATGCACACATTCAACCGCATAGCGGATTACCTGGCCCCCCATGCCGCGCTGGCCGCCGCTGTGCCCACCCTGCGTGCTCCACCCGCTGCGCCACCCGCTGCTCCAGTCGCTGCGCCATCCTCTGTCACCCCGCCACCCACCACCGAGGGCCATTCCGCCGAGGGGGACCTGGGGCCAGCTGACACTCGCCGGCCGTATCTTCCGGTCCGCCTGGCACCCAGCCAGCCCCGGCCAGGGCTGCGGCCGAGGCAGGGATCCCGGCCGCCCACCCCCAGTGCTGGACTGTAGGGGTGTGGCCCCCCCGCTTTGTATATATTCCCCCCACTTTTTTGGTTTTTTGCCCTGTACATAGTTTGTATTTATTTATTTGTGACCCCCGTTTTCACTGTCTGATCCTTCCCCCGCCATGTAAATAGTTCTCCCCTTCCTTGTTATCCCTGTTTTTATATTAATATACATACATATAATATATAAGTTAGTTAGAAGTTCTATAGTTATCATTAAGAAGAGTTCAAGTAAACATGTTTGATTTCACAAACAAGTGTCTGCTTTTATTTGTACAAGAAAAGTGGCGGGGGGTGTGCTGTTGGGTGCTCCGTGGTGTGGGCATAGGGGCAGGGAGTGTTGTGGAGGATGGGGTGGCAGTGGGGGGCCTGCCAGCATTCACCCCGCGGCTTCATCGAAGTGGGCCGCAGGGCCACCCAGACCCATGTCCCTTCAGGGTCCACCTGGCGACTGGGGGCAGCGGGTGGCTGCACATCAGCCCTGCTGGCCTCCACAGCCCAGCCCTGAAAGAAGGCCTCCCCCTTGCTCTCCACCAGATTGTGTAGGGCGCTGCATGCACCCACAATCTGGGGGATGTTGGTGGGGCCCGCATCCAGGCGGGTGAGGAGACACCTCCAGCGCCCTTTGAGGCGGCCAAATGAGCGCTCCACCACCTGCCGCGCGTGGTTCAGGCGCTGGTTGAAGCGCTTCTGGCTGGCAGACAGATGGACTGTGTATGGGTGCATGAGCCAGGGCCGGAGGGGGTATACCGCATCTGCGATGACGCAGAGGGGCATGGTGGTGTCCCCCACAGGGATCTCCCGCTGGGGGATGTAGGTCCCCGCCTCCAGCCGGCGGCACAGGCCTGAGTTCCGGAATACCCGGGCGTCGCGGGTGCTGCCAGGCCAGCCCACATATATGTCCTGGAAACGGCCCTGGCTGTCCACCAAGGCCTGGAGGACCACTGAGTGGTAGCCCTTCTGGTTGATGTAACGTCCTCCACTGTGCTCTGGGGCGTGGATGGGGATGTGAGTCCCATCCAGAGCCCCGAAGCAATTGGGGAAGCCCAGGGTGGCAAAGCCCGCGATGGTGGCATCTGGGTCCCCAAGCCTCATGAGATTGTGGAGGAGCATGGCGTTGATGGCGCGGACAACCTGCAGTGGAAGCACATGGGAGAGCACCAATGAGGGGTAAGCAGGGTGTGTGTGGCCCTCCCCTGCCAGGGCCCCCCTCCCCTGCCAGGGCTGCCTCCCCCCCTCCCCCTCTGGGTCCTCTTACCTCCATGAGGACAGCCCCGACAGTGGCCTTGCCGATGCCAAACTGCTGGCCCACGGATCAGTAGCTGTCTGGAGTGGCCAGCTTCCAGACAGCGATGCCAACCCGTTTCTCCACAGGGCGGGCACGCCGCATGGTGGTGTCCTGGTGCCTGAGTGCGGGGGTGAGCCACTGGCATAGCTCCAGAAATGTCTGCCGGCTCATGCGAAAGTTCCTGAGCCAGCAGTTGTCGTCCCACTCCCCAAGCACCAGCCGCTCCCACCAGTTGGTGCTGGTGGGGTAGCTCCACAGCCGGTGGCGTATGAGGCGGCGGGGGGGTCGGGGTGCTGCAGGGTTGGGGGTTGCGTCCTCCTCCCCTGTGGGCAGCTCCTCCTCTGTGGCAAGGAGGTGCTCAGCTGCCTCCTGCATGGCATGGAGCAGGGCGAGCACTGCTCCTGCAGGGGCGGCTGGGTGGACCTCTGGCTGCTGCTGCTGCTGCTGGGGGTCCATCATGACTGTGTTGCCCGAGGTGTGCGTGCCTATGGCTCTGCAGACCGCGTGCTGTGCAGGCTGAGTGTGTCTGGGAGGGGCCCTTTAAGGGAGCGGCTAGCTGTTGCCCCGGAAGCGCTAGTCCGCCCTGTGACCCTTCCTGCAGCTGTGCCTGGCACCCTGATTTCGATGTGTGCTACTTTGGCGTGTAGACGTTCCCTCGCAGCGCCTATTTCAATGTGGTGCTGCGCAACGTCAATGTTGAACGTCGACGTTGCCAGCCCTGAAGGACGTGTAGACGCTATTCATCGAAATAGCCTATTTCGATGTCGCTACATCGAAATAAGCTACTTTGATGTAGGCTTCACGTGTAGACGTAGCTTTGGTAAGTTAGGCACAAACAAGATGCATGTGTTTTAATATGACTAAAAGTAAATGTACACATACAGGAACAAAAAATGTAGGTCATAATCACAGAAAACGAAACTCTATCATGGCAAGCAGCGACTTTGAAGATGATTTGTGGCTCATGGCAGTATGACTCTGAGTGAGATATTGTGGCTGAAAGGGATAATGCAATTCTTGGATGTAAAAACAGAGGGAATCCCATGTAGGAATAAAACACTTAGTTTATCTCTGTATTAGGGACTGGTACAACCAGTACTGTAATAGTGTGTCCAGTTCTGGTGTCCAAAATTCAGTAAGGATGTTGATAAAATGGGGAGGATTCCAAGAACAGTCAAAACAAAAATAATTAAAAGATTACAGAACCAGCCTTACAGTGATAGCGTTCCGGAGCACGATCTATTTAGTTTACCCAACATGAGATTAAAGAAAAACTTGGTTACAGTACGTAATCTCATACATGGGGAACAAAAATTTTATAATGGTCTTGATAATCTTGCAGAGGAAGGTATCACATGATCCAACATCTGCTAGGTGAAGCTAAACAAATTAGAATTGGAAATAAGGTGCACAGCTTTAACTATTTACTATGAGTGCATCTACACTAGGAACTAACTTCGAAGTTAGGCACTACTTTGAAGTAGCCAGCTTAGAACCTTCAAAGTAGGGTGTGTGTAGATGCTCAACTTCGAAGTTGCTTACTGCAAAGTTGTATATCGAAGTAAGCAGCTTTGAAGTTATTTTTGTACTGTGGACACAGCCTAAGGGCAGGAGTAGATTTCCCATCAGTGAACATTTTAAAATTAAGATTGGAGATTTTTCTTACTGATTTCCTGTAGGAATTAATTTGGGGAAATTCTGTGGACTGTGCTATACTTGGTGTTTGACTAGATGATCACCACATCCCCTTCTGGCTTTGGAATCTATGAATTCTGCAGTTGCTACTATTGCCCACTCCAGTGCAAAGTGATGTTTGGCACATGTGGAATATCATCCGTTTGCAAGAGAATTATATAATGTATTGTATTATATGAGAGGATTGCATTAGTACTGCACTCACCTTAGAGAGGATATAAGAAGATTTTTACATTGTTATTGGAAAGGACCACTCCAATTGCTATACCTAAATGTGCCAATTGGTTCCAGATTTGCTTTAATTACATCTACACTAGAAAGTTCTTTCGAAATATCTTTCAGAAGAAGGGGCTCTTTTGAAATATCCAGCAGAGCATCTACACACACACAAAGTGTTCTTTCAAAATTAAATCAAAGACAATGGCTTTTCTTTTCAAAGCACTCTTCCACTCCTTTTTCAGGAAAAATGTCTTCTTTCAGAAAAAAAACCCCAAAAACCCCACACACAATGAGTAGGTGCTCCGCAGGCTTTTTCTGTCCCCGCCCCCAAAAGAGCAGTCCTCATGGTGCCCAATTTTTCGATCCCTGGCCCACTCTTTTGGAAGAGCAGGGGCTGTGTGTGGACACTTTCTTTTGAGAGAGCAGATCACTCTGTTGATCCACTTTTTTTGTGTGTGTATGCACTTTTTCAAAACAAGTTCTTTTGGAAGAGAGCTTCTGACTCAATTCTCGTGAAATATTTCCCACATCTCATTGGAAATGAAATTTGTATTATGTTAAGGTTATAATTTTTTAAATAAATGTTTGATCAAATATCACCCTCTAAAATTCATATTTAGAGGTTTTTAAAAGTAAGGAATAAAATGCATAAGCATTATCTAATGGTTCTGATACCAATGGGATGTCAACATGAGTTGCTTTGTAGTTTTGCAAAATCAGGTAAGTATATAACTATATTTTTAAGACCTGAAATTTAGATAGCTATTTCTGATAATCTTTATCTAGCTTGCTTTCACCATCCCAACAAGGTGCCTCAGATTCTTTATGCCCCCCTGAGGAAATACAGCTGTATTTAGCTCTTCTCTACCCTCCCAAATGACCTGACCAGGCCGCTTTCACTGTCTGTGGCTTCCAACATTCCCCAAGATAATAAAACTGCAACTAGAGATTACTACTACACTGAAGCACATTATAGCCACACTCTTTCTTTCCTCCAATCAGGCCCTTTCAGCAGCAGGGAGATAGCACAGGAGCTATGAGTCTCTTCTACCTAAAAAGGACTAAAAAGGCTAGCACTCTACAGCAAGCATCTTTCAGGGGTAAGTCAACTCCACCAGAATGGACAAACTGGTCAATAGGCAAGAGATAAAAGGTGGCCAGGCATTGAATCAGTGGAAAACCCACATAATGAGAATTTTTTAATGAATTTCCAAATGCAGATGGATGTACCAGAAGAATGAGTCTTGCTATTATGACTATTTTTTAAAAAAAAGGATGATGACCCAGGAAATAATTGACACATAGGAAGAACTAGTTCTAAGCAGAGTACTTTTTAAAATATCCCATGAGGTGCCAAGAGCACTTTATAAATAAAAAAAAAAAATCTACATACTTTTGGAGTAATAGTACAGTTGATGGTTTAGTTGCATTGGTGGACTCCAGTCTTTTAAACTTCAGGCGATGTTATTAAACTTAGTTCAAATTCTCTGAAATGAACATTTTATGAATTCATAGGAAAATCAAATCAATCTGAGATAAGGAAATTATCAAACTGCTTGAATAAAAAAAGTATTTTACATGCACTTTATTGAACAATTTTTGTATACAGAAGAGGAGGATTAATCACTTATTTTTCTTCTGAAAATTCTTCCAATTATAACTATATTCAAAATCTATAGCATGTACATATTGAAAACAAGTGAATTTGACAGGAAGATGTTTGTGATAGAAACCTACCATATTATTACAAGTTAAGATAATACAATAGAAGCCTTGATAATGAACTTACACTTTCACTTATTGAAAAAAGAACAATAATTTTCATCTTGAATCCACATCTTTCATTGATTCCCAATATGGCTTGCATACAAGATTATCCTTCATTGTAGAGATGCATAGATTCTTAGAAATCTGCAGTTGTAAAATTGGAGGCCCAAATTCAGATATTATATAGATGGGAATGTTTTAAATGCCTTGACAAATATAAATGTGTGCACAAACATGTAATTACATGTGTAAAAAAATTATAATTGTTTGTACAAATGTGTACTGGAAAGTACATCTCTGCTTTTTGCAAAATATGGTTCCCATTGCCTGCAATAACTTCTTTTTCCTTGCTGTCTTGCCTTTGTCTGGCTACGTCTACACGTGCACCCAACTTCGAAATAGCTTATTTCGATGTTGCGACATCGAAATAGGCTATTTCGATGAATAACTTCTACACGTCCTCCAGGGCTGGCAACGTCGATGTTCAACTTCGACGTTGCTCAGCCCAACATCGAAATAGGCACAGCGAGGGAACGTCTACACGCCAAAGTAGCACACATCGAAATAAGGGAGCCAGGCACAGCTGCAGACAGGGTCACGGGGCGGACTCAACAGCAAGTCGCTCCCTTAAAGGGCCCCTCCCAGACACACTTTCATTAAACAGTGCAAGATACACAGAGCCAACAACTAGTTGCAGACCCTGTATATGCAGCACGGACCCCCAGCTGCAGCAGCAGCAGCCAGAAGCCCTGGGCTAAGGGCTGCTGCCCACGGTGACCACAGAGCCCCGCAAGGGCTGGAGAGAGAGTATCTCTCAACCCCCCAGCTGATGGCCGCCATGGAGGACCCCGCTATTTCGATGTTGCGGGACGCGGATCGTCTACACGTCCCTACTTCGATGTTGAACGTCGAAGTAGGGCGCTATTCCCATCCGCTCATGGGGTTAGCGACTTCGACGTCTCGCCGCCTAACGTCGATTTCAACTTCGAAATAGCGCCCAACACGTGTAGACGTGACGGGCGCTATTTTGAAGTTACTGCCGCTACTTCGAAGTAGCGTGCACGTGTAGACGCAGCTTCTACCAAAAATGGATTTATTTTTGCTTGTATCTCATTTATCCTTTATTTATTAAGGTAATCAGCATGGTATCCGATTACCTCATATAAATCAATGAGTTTATTCTCACAATACCTCTGAGTTGGAATGTATTTTAGATGGAAAACTGAAGTACTGAAAGATGCACCAGTACTTTCTAGTGCAGAGTTAGGAAGAGAATCCCATTTTCCAGTGTCCCAATCTGATAGCTTATCCACAAAGCGTTCTTTCTTTCATTGGCATTTTAGCATTTTAGATCACTGTCATTAAATAAATAGTACTTTTAACACTTCTACCAGATTTGGGGGCTCCCATCATAAAGTATAAGGCAGTTCAACAGTTGTGCTTGAAAGTGGGTCAATATTTAGACAAGGTTAGAGGAACACTGGAAAGTGTGTCTATGTAATTCACTTTCGTTATAGTCTAACAATGGACAGAGGACTAAATGCAAAAAAAACCAAACAAATTTCCATTGAGTACAAGGCACAAAGATATTAGGAAATCTTCCTCCATTAAAATTAGCATGTGAGAAATTGCTCGTGATGGACTATGTACAGTCTGTACATTCTTACCCCAGTCCTCTTGTTAGGTAAAACATTAGCTTAAGACATTATGTAAACTAGATTGATATGCGGTATTTCATAGAATTTCTTTAGCTAGTTTGTTGGGTAATTGTCCAAACTGAGTCTAAGAAATACAGTATACTTGTGTGAGCGATAAAAATATATAGTCTTGATTTCCTATTTTGCTGCAATCATAATTAATTTCAAATTCACAAATATTTGAAAAATAAAGTTTGAAAAGAAAAACCTATAATTGTAGTTTAGCATATATTACAAAATAATAGTGACTATAGGATAACAACACCAGTTCATACCAGGTGAGGATCAGCTCCAATTCCTGCTGAGTGACTTAAAAATATTAGAAACATTATCTTTGTGCAGCAAATCTATACATTTTGTGACCATCTCTCCAGCTAATTCCTGCATGAAACACTGGGCAACAATCAAACAGTTTGCTTTGCATGTCATTCTATGCAACATAATAAATAAGATGAATATTTTCTCCATATTTAGATACAGTAATAATAAAAATCCCCAAATAAAATGAGTAAGTGTGCTGTATGATATATCAAAAGATCTTGTTGTAAGGTGGAAAGAAGCAGAGATGAGATTTCTGTGGCATAACTCTGAAATTCATTAATTTAGTGCTACTGACATATCAATTCTGAAATTTCAATTAAAATGGTGGTTTTTGTTTGTTTGCATCATCTTCATTAAATCTAACCATTAGAAAGTGCCATCTTTTGTAAGTGATGCTGCTTGCTAGAGAGGACCCACATATACACTAAAGGTAAGATTGTTATACAGGTTGAAACTCTCTAATCCACAACCCGCTTGTCTGGTAAACTCCTTAATCCAGCGTGATTTTAGTTAGCCACTTATCAGACTAAATGATTTAATTTATGGTGTAAATTAAGTCTGCCATTGGTATAATTCTAATGATTTTAGGGTAACAAAACTCAAGCAGTTCTGTAGTACCTTAAAGACTAATAACTGTATTTATTAGGTAATGTGCTTTTGTGCATAGGACCCATTTCTTCCTTGTCTTGCCCATGAAAGCTTAATAAATAAATTTGTGAGTCTTTAAAGTGGTACAGGACCTCTTGTTTTTTGTGAAGCTACAGACTCACATGGTTACCCCTTTTGAGAAATTAGGGTAGCTATTTTTTCATGCAATGGAAAAAGAAGATAGGCTAAGATTTTCAAAGATGCCAAAGGAGTTAGGTACCTATCTTACATCAAAAATCAGCAATAGTCCTTTGAATAAAATTTGGGGAAAGTTCTTGAACCTGCTGAAAATCAACAAAAGTTGAAATGAAAGCAAGATTAGACTCTAATATTTTGAAAATAAATGAATTTTGGAATTGCCACCAAAATATATAATATTAAAATCCTAGCCTCTATTTGCTGTATATATGCACTTCAGAATATCAGACATAATGCTCCAATAAAACATGTTCAATATATAGCTGATTTGAGTAATACAGTCAGTGTAACAGAAAACACTATTCTATGAAATATCTGTTGTTCCTTTACAGCTATAACTTTTGCTATAAGCTTTAAGTCCAGAGATGATACTATGAGAGGTCTACAAATTCGCAAGCACCTTTTATCTTTCAGAAGAGCAGAGATTAGAACAAGATTACACTAGTTTAGAAAACCTAATGGGGATAGTGAATGGTTAAATCCTCTGTTATAATGGGAGTAAAATCTGGTCCTAAAACATAGAAGTTAACAAAGTCTTTTGGGGCCAGGCACATTCCTTCTCCACAGTGATGGAATAGCTAGCATGACTTTTGCTTGGAAATATTCTTCTCTAGTGCGATGGTTTCCCATTTTGAAGTCTAACGTCACTAGGATTTAGCAAGGCACAATGGTCAAAGCATTTGCTTTCTTCAGTACCAGTCATATGCTTTTCAACTGCATAGAAGTTCTTAATTGGCTTTCTCCTGCTATTCTTGTTTGTTTTTGCTGAAACACAATTCTTTTGCAGCTTTCCTCAGATGATTCATTAATTTTGTAAAGAATTAACAGTGCTAGAAGCATTTTAGGAATTCCATGTATGATGAGTGCAGAGATCCCAAACACCGCAGTTTGGTATTTAATAGAAAAATAAGCAATCAGATGCCATCTTTTAAGGCTTTCCCTCCATTGCATGATGCCATTTGAAAAGCTCTTTTACTGAATGCCTTCAGCTTGCATTACAAAATTCACATATCTGATGATCAATAAACTCTTCTCAAGTGGCATCTTATACAAAAGCCATTGCTTTAATCTAATGAATTGAAGCTGACAGCTTGATAGGCAATGAAGAGAGTAGGAAAGGCAGTTCCCAGCTCAGAGAATAGCATGGAAGAACTGGGGAGATAACTGTGGTAGAAGAGAGCAAATGGGGTATAGACACGAACATGGCTGGTAGAATACAGGGGCAGTTGAAGAGGGTAATGCAAAAAGTCAAGGATAACTAAGGCCAGGAAAAAAACATGAAAGATCTTTAGGGGGAAAACAAGCTTGTATTTGCTGCAAGGAGAGCCCAATGGAGAAAATTAAAGACATGCTGAGGACAACATACCAAGACTATGAAATCATCCTGTGTTGTGTGGAATAGATAAGCCAGTGGAAAAGAAAATTCACTAATCAAAATGTGATCTCAGACAAACGTTTTGGTTGTGTAGAACTAGAGAAAAGTGGGATTCAAATTTTGTGCTTGATTCTGCACTCCAAGGAGTTGCCTTCAATGGGTTACCACAAGAAGCAAGCCCCATATGTTGAGCGAAGTGGCCAGATCTGAGCCCTGCCTGGATGTGTAGAAGAAAGGAATTCTAAGTTATCTGAAGTTAACTTAAAAGTATGCCTTTGACATCTTTTAGTAAGATCCTGTATGTTTTCCTCTGACATGGAAAGGATCTTCAAAATTATGAAAGGTACAGTAAAACTAATACGCCATCCCTTTTTATATTGCCATATAATAAATTAACAGAGGAGCATGACATAAAATTAAAACGCAATAAATTCACAATGAGTAAAATGAAATATCTTCCTACATAGCGAAAGTCAGTATGCAATTTGCTGTTCAAGGGGGTTACTGACATAATTCTGTGGTTGAATTTTAAAATGGGCTAATAATTTTATGACTTAATAATGCTTCACGCTTCATAAGTTAAAATGATAACAGCTTTGACATCACATGCTTTTGGATGTAAATTAAGGCCTATGAGATTTAGGAAGGAATTTCCTTATCTCTGCCCTTGTTTAATGCTGTGCAGTTGGTTAGGTATATTTAGCTCTTATTTTTCTCTCCACCTTCTTCTGAGGTATCAGATAATGGCCCCTGCTAAAGAAAGAATAGAAGACTACATCGAAGGCTGGTGTAATGTATTCTGACAATCTGGATGTGCTCAAAGAGGAAAATAGAGGACGGTGTTGCCTAGGAAATGAGAAGTCTGCACCTCCTGTCACGAGGCTTAAATGGGAAACCTTATCTTCTATATACCATCAAGCCAACAATGAGCCTCATCCTATTTCCACACAGACTTAATGTAGCACTTCTTAGCCAAGACAGGAATTACTTAAATACATAGATATTATCTGAGTTCCTCCAGAGTATTTAAATATGGAAACAAAAATTAGTGTGCATAATATTTTACCATAATTTTCTACTGCCAGTCTAGCCAAGAGGGTAACGTTGTTTTGTTCATAGTCTCTTGAAACATCTCTTTCTGTTCTGCCTTAAAGACTTACTGATTCAGTTCTTTTTCCAAACCTAAATTCACACTGCTAATACAACCTTGGGGGGGCGGGAAGAGGAAGATATACCTATTTATTTACTAGAGACCAGATTAATTTGTAATTTTCCTATTTAGTTCTCTACTGCAGGCAAATCACTTTAATATGTATCCTATCCTAACAATTTTTAAATACCACCTTAACCATGAAGAAATACAGTCACTCTAATTTATATTGCATGGGACTTGTAAAAAAATTTAAGCTCAGTTTTAACCACTTTGCATATATTGTGCCTGTGAGAACCATAGGGATTTGAGTAGAAGAGAACACTACAGAACAACTGGGTCAGTAATTGTATTTAAGGATGGAAGTATCCCCGATTCCTCCTTCTATGAAACTATCTTGTATGGACGGAGATTTTTATAAATAAGGTTGGCAGCTGCTGGTTTGGTAGCATTTTTATTGCAAATAGAATTTGGCGAGAGTTTCTTTTTATCTGTTGACAGGTAATTAGAGATCTCATTTCCTTCTGGAGGAGGAAGTGGTCTGACCAGACTAGGAACATAATTTTTGTGTTTTGTATGCCTACATACAACTAAAGACCCAGTCCAGGGTATTTATGTTTGCACGTGTGGGTCTGGAGATTGGGTGTAACAGTTCTAAATTGAATAGGTGGTATGGGCTGTTATAGCAAAGGCATTGTCTGTGTGAATTACGGGGTCAACCAAGACAAGCAAGCTTTGTGAACTCTCCTCTGCACAACAGATGGTATCAAGTACAATATATCTTCAACAAAGACACTTTGGTGTCTCAGGGCTCATAGGTTAGTAGAATACCCAAGTTAGTTCCTCTCATGACACATACTTTAAGCAGACAGTCTGGTGTTTATTTTGCTCCTTCCCCACAGAACTTTTTCCTACATTTAATCCCAGATGGCTATTCCATCACTCCACATGCACAAAACAGCCCTAAAAGTTTGATTTATCCAGTAAATGGGACAGGTTCCTGGGGTGCACAATAGGGTCACAATAACACCCCATCACTACAGTCACCATAACTGAGTGTCCATTTGCCTTAGCATTCCCTAGTTTCTGAAAGCTATCTGGTGGCAGCAAGCTGCTCCCTTCAAGCTAATTCAGTTTACCCCAGAGACCAACCCCATCGCTAAAATAGATTAGGAATGATGAAAGGTGCAAAAGCCACCCTTCCCCTGACTAGTGTCAAGCACTTTTCAGCTGATCGGATCATGGTGTATCGGAGTTCAGATTTAATGAACTTCTGCTCTAATGAGTGCTGTAACTATGGGACTTAGAATCATAGAATCACAGAATATTAGAACTGGAACGGACCTCGAGAAGTCATTGAGTTCAGCCCACTGCCCTCGTGGCAGGGCCAAGTACTGTCTACACCATCCCAGGTAGACATTTGTCTAACCTGTTCTTAAATATCTCCAGAGATGGAGATTCCACAACCTCCCTAGGCAATTTATTCCAGTGTTTGACCACCCTGACAGTTAGAAACCTTTTCCTAATGTCCAACGTAAACCTCCCTTGCTGCAGTTTAAGTCCATTGCTTCTTGTTCTATCCTCAGAGGCCAAGAAGAACAAGTTTTCTACCTCCTCCTAACACCCTTTTAGATACTTGAAAACCACTATCAAGTCCCCCCTCAATCTTCTCTTTTCCAAACTAAACAAGCCCAGTTCTTTCAGCCTTTCTTCATAGGTCACATTCTCGAGATGCTTGATCATTCTTGTTGCTCTTTTTTGGACCCTCTCCAATTTCTCCATATCTTTCTTGAAACATGGTGCCCAGAACTGGTCACAATACTCCAAATGAGGCCTAACCAGGGCAGAGTAGAGCAGAAGAATGACTTCTCATGTCTTGCTCAGAACACTCCTGTTAATGTTAGGGCTGTGTGCAAAAGTACTGAATGGATACAATAAGAAAAACAGCAGGAGATGATACATGAGCAATGTGTCACGTTCAGCTGAGTTTATATTCCAGGGTGATAGGGTTGGCATCAGGCCCACCAACAAGATTGGGGCAAAAGGGGCAGTTGCCATGGGACAGGCCCATCAATGGGGGCATGTGGGAAGGTGGCAGTTGTCCCCAGGCCTGGCTTTTCAAAGGGGCCAGGAGCCCTTTGAAATGTTGGCCCTGGGGGGGCAACTGCTGCTGATGTTGCAGTGGTGGCTAGAGCACTGGCTCCCTTTGAAGTGCTGCGGTATACTGCTCTGCATGCTTATGTATGTGCTTGTGTGCAGGGAGTGGGATTAATGGTTGACTTCTTTGGCCCTATCCCTTCGTGGACTTGGAGCTGCGCCCCCCACCAACTTTGCCCCAGGATCCTCAGTGACTCTCAGCTCCACGCCTTGGAGCTTAGTGATTTAGAAGAGCTCCTGGCTGCCACTATCTCAAAAACAGCAGAGGCTGGAGTGCTACGCTCTTTAAATTGCTGCTGGATTTCCTGATGACTTGCACCCTGCAGCTGCCATGGCACTGAAGGGCTGGGTGGGGCAGATTAGCCCCCAAACCTGTCCCTTCTGGAGGCTTGAAGTTCACTCCCCACTGTGAAGTTCACTCTCCAGAGCACGGTAAAGTTTCTTGTCAGCCATGCTAAGATGCTTTCCCTCCATTTTGCATAAATTCCTACTTTTGTCAGCCAAATATTGTGTGCATGTAGTCGAACAGGATTTCGGTCAAGCAGATAATTTCTAAACCTTGACCTGGTTCGTGTTCATAAGGCTGAATTTTACCAAGGGCCTTCATGCTTATTTCCCAGCTTTCTTATAGCAAGTCAACCCACAAAGCTTTACAGTTGTCCTGGAGCTCAGGTTTCAAATAGCCATGCATATGGGATGGTGGCCACCATGTTGCGCTATTACAGACACAAATAACGTATGCATCGGCAGAAACAGGGCTTGACAAATTAGTTGCCTAATGTGAACAATATTTTCTCTTGGTCATTATGACCCCTTATGGCCTTACTTATATTCTTAACTGGACTCTCACTCAAGAGTCCAGTCCAGGATTTCATAAGAAGACATCAGCAGCAGACTGTACAGTAAAATATTAAGTCAATGTTCAGTTGTAAACTTTCGAAAAACCACAACATTTTGTTCAGTTACGAACATTTCAGAGTGATGAACAACCTCCATTTGCAATATGTATGTAACTCTGAGGTTCTACTACATAAACAGAAGAAAATTAACTGAAACCTATCAAGTGAAGATCCAAGCCTTGTACAGCTCTAGATACAAGGTAGCTGAATTACACAATTTGCTATATGTACTTTTGGGGCTGTAGGCAAGTAGGTGTCATAGCTAGTGATCTCTAGAAAACCTTTGAAGGCCAATATTATGACTTCATTTATGTGACTGTAATTCCCCCTAAAATCACATGCACAGATAAGAACTGTGGTTACTTTTATGGTGTTTGTTTACTATGCACTCACAACTAAGCTCTATATTTTTTACAATTATGATAACATTTTGTTAAGACACCACAAAATAGTTCGGATTATTTTTTGCATTGAAATGATAAAGGAATACACATTTAGATATTGTTATTGAGACCAATGATTTGTGCATAGACTTGGGTTTCCCAAATGGATTTGCTTTGAGTTTTAATATTCTGAACCTGATCAGAACATTTTTCTAAGAGAAAAAAGGTACAATTTTTCATTATGCAAATATATACTGTGTTCATGAACCTTCTTCTGATATTATGTACCTTCATATACAATCAATGCACTGAAAAAGTAGGCTTTGCTAAATATGGTAGATTCAATGTGTTAATTACATATTATTACACATAATTTATGATTTTATGTAACAGTCTCTCAGTGTTACTGAACATTATGTTGCCATATGGCCCATTACTCACAATACAGAAAACCTGACAAGGATAGCATTTCTTGGTTACAAGCCTCTGCAGAGATACTCATTATTGTCCACTGTCACAGTAGCTATTCTAAATATATTCCAGAAGATGTTGCACTAAACATAACACATTCATAATATGGTCCCTAGCTGACTTAGACAAGAAGATTCTTATATTCTGAACATCAGCAGCTAGGCCTAAAACATTTAGCTGTTACCTAAAAAAAATCAACACTGAAGAAGTTTGTTCTCCATGTTATCTAGTTGTTTGAAGGTTTCATTTTTAGATGAAACCACAGAAATCCATCCAAACCCTGTTATAGTTAGAAGTTCCGGGTATCTGAGAGACTCAGTACTAAAACCTAAAAGTTGTCAATACTTTGTTCTCCTTACCATTAAACCCTCAAGTTTAAAATGTACTAGAGAAAAATGTCTTGTTTGTACTTCTATTAAATTTAAAAATGAAAGTTGTCTAATGTTGAAATCTTTACCTAGAACCAGCTTTTCAGCGGCTACAAGTCTTCTGGATGACTGTCAGTTTTCATTCATTTTTCACTCACTGAGACAAATTTCCATTGACTTCTGTGAATCAAACCTGAGAAATCATTGCTTCCCACTATGTTCCTCACACTGGTAGTCACATTGTCTGTATCTGGACTACTTTCCTGAATGAAGGTTAGAGTGCTAACCGCAAGTAAAAATGCTTTGGACTGTATCCAATGAAGATTTTGATTTATGAAACATTTTTCATTGGAGGAGGTTAGAATGCTTTACATATATGAATTAAAACAAAGCAGCAGAAATATAGCACTTGAAAGTCTAACAAAATGATTTTTTGGGTGAGGAACTTTCGTGGGACAGACCTATTTCTTCAGATGCTATAAGATACGTAAGTTGTGAAATTTAATTCATATCTGAATGATAACAGAGAGGTAACCACATTAGTCTGTACTCCAACAAAACAAAGCAGCAGAAATATAGCACTTTAACAACTAACAAAATGATTTATTTGGTGGGTCTGTTCCACGAAAGCTCGTCACCAAATAAATCATTTTATTAGTCTTTAAGGTGCTATATTTCTGCTGCCTTGTTTTTTTGGAGTACAGACTAACATGGCTACCTCTCTGTTACTATTCAGATAAGAATTAAGTTTCACAACTTACATATAGTCTCATGTGTTACACCCATTTTACAGGTGAGCAAACAATTAGAGAAAGGTAAACTGAAAACAAATTAGTAAGTAAACTAGCATAAAAACCAGCAGTTCGGGTGTCTTGCCTCTGGTGATGGCCATTTGTTATACCAGGCTACTCTGAAAACCATTTTGCACCACAAATAGAGTTATTAAAAAAAAACAAAGTGGGCAAAACTCATGTCATTATACAATTAATTTTTGCAGAGTCATTCAGCATTAGCCAAGCTCTCCTTCCACTGATGATAAATACTCCACTAACATCAGCATGGGCTGAGGTAGACCAATGCTAAGTGCTTTTTATGATTTGCTCCCCTTATGCACTAATATTTTATAGTTGACACAATTATGCACTTCAGTGCCTAAGAAACATTAGTTGTACCTGTAGTAGTTTAAATACAAAAATTTCCATTCCTTCAGATTCCACACCTACAGGGAGATTGATGTGAGGCTCAGTTCAAAAATCAGGCTCACTGCTTCTCATTCAGTGACTCTGAAGTGTTCATGGACATCGCAAATGGGCATGCATACAATATGACGAAATTGGCGCTTTCATGCAGGTTCCACATAAAAAAAAATAGGCTGACAATACTTCCCAACCCCTCCCCATTTATTACCTGTGGCAAGGCTGAAATTTTCATCAGGCAAGCCATAAGCACAAGTGACAAATGAATATGCAAATTAAGCTATTGGTATTTGCCCACAAAATAAAGGGTTGGATCAGCCAAATAAAATTTTTATTTTATTCTATTGTCACTTTGTTGTTCTTGTCTAATTACTGAAATACAAATCAGCTGCTGTGCTTTTTTAACTACCACTGGAGCTCTAACTCTTTACATATAATTACAATACATGAATATAGTGTGTGAGAAAACAATGCTTGAATGACCCAAGGTATTTTTTCAATGGATCCTCTGAAATAGCTAGTACCTCACCTGTTACCATATACATACACCTCATGGTCCCTCAGAGGGCTCCTGGGCCTAATACAGCTTGTGTCATTCTGCTTATTAATAAGACCTCATAAAATGGTAATCACTCTTGGGAAACTGAATGCTAAAAGCAGTCCTTTTCACGACAAGTCTAGTTCACAGACTAGGTCAATCTGGTTTGGCTTGATTGCAAGTATCATGCGATGTTAAAAGATATTACTCAAATTGACACCCCTTCAGTTTTCATCACCATCAGTTCTTCAGCCTTCACCTGTAAAATATATCCATATCTATCTATATAATTAGAAATAATTGATGTGTTTAAAATATTAAAAATTTAATTATGAACTAATCAAAGATGAACTAAATTGCCAAACATTCTTAGGGAAATCTGGAGATATCTGAACATCTGGGATATGAACTTGGGCTCTGTGAATTTATTTAAGTTCAACTTCTTTATTCCAGTAAAATATTAGAAGGGTTGGATTTAAACCTTGTGGAATAGAAAGTGATTGAATTATAAATTACAATACTGGTTATGACTGTAAAATGTGCCAAAGAGAATAAGCTGCATAACTTTCATTGACTTTAGAACACTGTTGGAATGAAGAAGTTAGCTATCTTGAGGATGATTTTGAAAATCTTACCAGTAGATACTTCTTTTCCTCTAATTAAAGTAGAGGAAAAATACTGGCTACATGTGGATGAATTAATTATTCCTAAAATTTCCTGTGAATTAATTATTCTGAATAATGCTGGTAGGTGGGGTTTGGAGATGGACGAGAAGATGGTTTGATGAATTGCTCCTGTTGCAGATGTGCTGTTCATACTATGTAATTGTCAAAAATATTGAACAAGCTTTCAAACACTTTTTTAAAACCATACGAATTCATGCTTGAATTCAGGAAATTTTGGGGACTGGCTATCATTTTTAGAGAATAGCTGGAAATTATTGAAATGATAATATGTGACATTATCTGTCCCAAACAAACACAGCAAACTGAACTCAGTGCATTTGTTTGCAAAAATATTGTTTTGCTGTGCTGGGGATGTGCACTTTGCTGTGCTATCCAGGTGCCACAACTACCCAGGAAAGTTTAACTTTTGCGCATATTAGCTGGTTTTATTGGAGTGAATATAGAGACTGTTGAAATATTTCAGAAGAATTTCCCCCCCGCCCCAGAACAAATGAACATGCAGGTAAACTGAAAAAATGTCATGAATTCAGATCAATTTTGGACAAAATAAAAGAGAAAAGTGCAAGTATGTGACAATTAAAACCACATCAACAAAAGGGGATTTAAGCACCATTTGCAAAACTGGGGGTGGTTGTTGTGTTTCCTACCCTTGTATCCAATTGTGCTCAGTGATTAGGGGACTCATCTGGGACAGAGAATCATAGGATTGGAAGGGACCTAGGTCATCTAGTCCAGTGCCTTGCACTCATGGCAGAACTAAGCACTATCTAGACAATTCCGAGCTCCCAGCAGGTGGTTCCAGCAGCTGCCATGAAAGGAGGGGACTCAGCAGCACCATGTGACTGAATGGGGCAGGCAAACGCTGGCAAAAATCTGGGAAGGCATGTAACAGCACATGGGTTGCCTCTAGCTTCTGCCTAGCAGGGAGGAGGGGGTCAGGGCCCTAGCTCCAACCATTTCAAGAGTGTCATATATTCTCAGGAGGGTCAGTAGACTTGACCTCCTCTTCTTCATCCTTGGTCTCATGCAAGCCAGTGTTTGAGTGTCTTGCTGCTCCCACACATTTCTTAAATTCATCATATAGAACAAAAATCGAAGTCACCAAAACCCAATTCATACTCAAGCCAACTCAACCCTAAGATTGCTTCCAAAATAAATGCCTTTGTAGACATTGCTACACTCTAGCTGGGTCAACAGACTTATGCTAGCTGTACAGGAGCAAATGCACTAAAACAGAAGCATGGCTGTTGCAGTACAGGTGGAGGTTTGGGCTAGCCACATGAGCTTGGACCAGGGGTCCAGTAGCCTTGATCTGGAGTAGCTATCTTGAGCTGCTACTATGATACGGCCACCAGCAATACTATTTTAATGAACTGAGCTAGCACAACGTGAACTGAGCTAGCGTAAATTTGCCTATCCTGGCTTGGAAGCACACTTCCAGGTGCAGTGTAGACTCACCTCTTTCTGATTTGGTTTCCTTCTGATGCTCAGGCAGAGGGTTCATCTCAAGTTTGAGTAAAGGGGAATAAATGCGCTTTAACTCAAAACTGTGTAAATGTGACTACTCAGAAAAAGAGGCTGTTATGTTCCTTGTGAAATTGTGTTCAGAGAGCAAAGTACATCAAATTTAAGAACATTCAGAAAAAACAGTTATTGCTCAGGACTCTTTATATCACTACAGTATTCATATAGGTTATTTAATTGGTATCTATGGCTATCTAACTGCTCCTTTGTATGCAATATGTGGTATTGTACAAATTAGCACCATGACTCATTACAGTATGTGCTAAAACTTTTAATCTGCACTTGAGGGCTGGATTAGCTACAGTTCATTACCTTATTTGATGTCTCTTTTATTTCCCATTCCCACTCCTTTTTATTTAATGCTCCCCTCTCTGGAATCACCACAACACCCAATGTCTGGAGGAAAAAAACCAAAACATTTCTTTACGATAGAGTCTCATTCATAAAGAGTCTTCTCAGGTACCTTCTGAAGGCACCACATATGCTAAGAAGATTAGCCATCAGCTCAGCAGGAAGAAGAATTTCAAAGAAAGACTGTTCTTAACTAGACCAGTGTAAAATGCTTCAGGGGTCAGTTTGCCATAAGTTTTGTGAATAGGACTTGCAGGAAAATTTCATTCCTGGGGGGAATCCCCTTTTCCTTCCACTTGTGCACCCCTTTTCAATCTCAGATGACTTCTCCCAGGCAAGCCCCAGGATCCTTTATGGCCCCTGAGGACTCCCAGTTCTTGCCCCCTATAGGTAGATGGCTCCAACTCAAAGTCTGTGTATAGGACTAAGAATTTTGTATCTATATCTAGGGAATGATTCAATCCCCCAAATTAATTCACAGATGACTGGGTGTGATGGGCAACAATGCTGTGAAAGATTCTTTTGAGCTAAGCCCAGTGCACCTGCAGCAAATGCTCTTTCTCCTGGAGCAATTAAAAAGCAGAGAATTAGCTCACTTTGGTGGCAGAGCTGTAGTGAGTAGACCTGCAGCCCACAGCTCCAGCAGAGCAGAGGGAAACATAAGTCTGTGCTACAGCTGCCCAAAGGGTCCCCTCCCCGAGGAAAGTGAGGGACCAACTGCAGAGGGAAATATCATGTGGGCCCTGAGCATTAGTGACCTACTTTTACTTACTGTGGTTTGGGTTTCCTCACCCAGGGGCGGGGGTGTGGGAAGAGCAATGGACAAGAGGAAGAAGCCCAGGGAGAGAGGACAGCCTTAAGCAGCCTTGGTTGTTGGACTACTGATAGCCCAAAGGGACCTGGACAGAGCCTGGGCTTCCCTCCCTGCAAGATCCTACACAGTCTGGACTTGCAGCCATGACCCACTGGACACAATCTCCAAGTAGGAACTGTTACAGTGGGTGTGAAGTTACATGCAACTGTTCCATGTGGTTTTATTCCTAGGCAATACTAAAAGGGCTAACAGAGGAACATGGGCTATAATGCATCCCAAAGGCTGCCCAGAGATAAGTCTGAATGAAATGTTGAAGTTCTACAGTAAATCAAGTACTTCAGAGAAACCCATCATGTGCTGTGGGGCACACTCTGAGATAGAATTCAGCTGGGAGAAGGATAATTACTCTTCAAATCATTTAGAAAAGGAGCTCTCCTACATCAAAAGGCAGAGAGAATTCCAAAAAGAGTAGCACAGCTACTGGTAGAACAGCAGACTGAACTTTGAGAGCAAGTGGATCTGAGAGACCTGGTAAGAGTTTAGGGGGCATGAAGTTTTAATGAAGGTGGAGGTGAGAGACCTCACAGAGCTTTGTAAAGCTCAAACATTTAAAAATCTATGGCCCATGTTCAATGGACTTAAATGAAATATAAATTTAGTTTAATGCATTATTGAATTGGGATTGAATATAAATTGAAAACCACAAGAGTGATATAACCTCATATTTTATTCCTACTTGAGAGTTCAGTTAATTCATTTGAGATTCTTTAAGTTGATGCTAATCATGTACAGCAGGTGGAGGTTAAAAAGTATTGTTAACAATGACATTTGCAGAATTCAAATGCATGAATGAGTGTTGCTGTATTGACTTGTGCAAGAGGGAATATTTACAGTCTAACTTTTGTAAAAAGGAAGAGGTTTGGATAAAACAGACAAACATTTGCCTTTAACTAGCCCTTACAGTACTTGTCATTAAAGCATCAATATTGGTGCACAGTTACTACACACTCGTGTCTGAGATACTGCAGCTTATTTTGAAATGATAGTGCATGTACAAACATCCATAAGAGGAACTGATAGAGTAATGCAAGTTAAGAGAAAAACACCTGTGTAGAGCTGGTGTGGCTGAAGGGATATTACTCAGGGTATGTGTATACTTATTGCAGGTTTGACCACCCGCGATTGTTCTGCTGGAGTCTGATTTTGCTGCATCAGTGAAGACGTTGCAAAATCAATCTCCCTGGGTTTAGCAGCTGACCCTGATACTCCACACAGCAATGTGGAGTAAGGGACTTTGGCGCGAGCCTGAAGAGCCCCGATCTACACCAGGATACAAAGTTGATCCTGTTACTTTGATTCTAGCTGCACTAATTGCATGGCTAGAATTATGTATCTGGGATTGACTTTGATCCTAGCGTATACCAGCTCTCAGTGAACTCTTGTATTCTCAGATTGGAAGAATCTAACTCAGGATAAAGATGACCATATGGAGGCCTTCAGTCTTGCAGAGTCTCTCACTCGGTCCTCTTAGCCTAGGTAGTCACTGCAATAGGAAAGGTGCTGTTAAAGTGAAGTGGAAGTTAAGAACTTCAAATTTCTGTGCAAGAGAAAAAGTAGTGCAGTTGCAGCTCTTCGATTATAAAGGGACTCCTTTCAACATCTGATCTCCCTACAAGTAGATAGCACATTGGAAGCCTAACTACAGTACAGGATGAGATAAAGGTGAACTAAATTCCAAAATATTTAGCTTATAGGACAACTTCACATGCTGAAGAATGACAATACAGGGACTTGACCACATTTCAAAGAGCATGACAGCCAGATTGAATAGGTCCTTTTTCAGAATAAAGGGCAAATAATAGATTCCATATAGGGGACAATTAGAGCTGCTTTTTACAACAGATTGAAGCAAAAGAAGTGTATTTCAAGATTTTTTTTCCTAATTATATTTAGCCAATGTTTGCCCATAATCTTAGCCTGGAGCATAAAATCAGGAACACATCATTCTGCATGCTTATGTGAATACGTCACACATACTAAAAAGCAGATGTATGTGCTTCATGAAGCAAAGGACACGGGATGAAGGCCCCAAGGAAATAACAGGGCTGTGAATACTTAAAATGCAGTTATAGAACATGTATATAAAACTTATTCACTCAAAACTTGTTCTGTATTTATAAAAAACACAAACATCTTCCTCCAAAAGTCTTTATCTTATCTTCCTGCTCTGTGTGTATATGAGAAGACTATCCTCCAGTGTTGTCAGTCCAATTCTTTTCATGAGTACATTTACTTTAAAAATGCATATATTAAATTTAAGGCCCCATTTGAAGCCTCAACCCTCCCACATAACATTTGTAGCAGTTTAAATCTGGTCTCCAAGCTCAGTAATTGAGGTAGAATTCAAAACAGGAAAAAACACAGGACAAGCTATTTAATCAACAGAACATGAATGAGGTCAAAACTACTCAGTAGGCCAACTACAGCAATATCTCACATTGTTTGTACTTCACTAGAATTGTCTACATTGAAGCTATCAATTCATGGTGGACACACATTCACATAAATTGCATTTTATTAAGCTTCCCCACATATACTGTAATTCACTTTAAGATCTTATAAATGCACTATTCATTGTTTTAGATATAGACGAATGTGTGTACTGTTTATGACTCTTGAAAGAGGAAAAGCCTAATTTAACTGGTCACAGAAGTGCTTTAACTTCTAAATATATAATGTTGCAGTGGCATTTAAAATATTCACTTGTTCAGCTGCATAAACTCACCAATAATCAGTGCAGAACTGTTGGGATAAACATGCACAGAGCCTCGACGAGTAACCCTTGGATAGGGATGGAAGAGAGCTGGCATCAGTACCAGGAGTGTTGAAAAGGGGGAAATCCAATTTGCTTCCTATCAAGAAAAACTGGAAAGCTAATGTCAACTCTGAGCTATCCTTGAGTCTTCCATTGACCCACCTTATGACAAGAGCTTCCCCTCTCTATTTTTGAGTGCCCACCTTGAAATGCCTCTTTTCTGATCCCCAAAAATGCTGAGCATCCACAGCACCAGTTAAGTTCAATAGCAGACTTGAATAAAGCATTTGATATGGTCTCTCATGATATTCTTATAAAAAACTAGGCAAATACAATTTAGATGAGGCTACTATTAGGTGGGTGCATAACTGGCTGGATAACCGTACCCAGAGAGTAGTTCTTAATGGTTCTCAATCCTGCTGGAAAAGTATAAAAAGTGGGGTTCTGCAGGGGTCTGTGTTAGGACTGGTTCTGTTCAATGTCTTCATCAATGATTTAGATATTGGCATAGAAAGTACACTTATTAAGTTTGCAGATGATACCAAGTTGGGAGGGGTTGCGACTACTTTGGAGGATAGGGTCATAATTCAAAATGATCTGGATAAATTGGAGAAATGGTCTGAGGTAAACAGGATGAAGTTTAATAAGAACAAACGCAAAGTGCTCCACTTAGGAAGGAACAATCAATTTCACACATACAGAATGGGGAGATACTGTCTAGGAATGACTACAGCAGAAAGGGATCTAGGGATTATAGTGGACCACAAGCTAAATATGAGTCAACAGTGTGATGCTGTTGCAAAAAAAGCAAGCATGATTCTGGGATGCATTAACAGGTGTGTTGTGAACAAGACACAAGAAGTCATTCTTCCACTCTACTCTGCACTGGTTAGGCCTCAGCTGGAGTATTGTATCCAGTTCTGGGCACCGCAGTTCAAAAAAGATGTGGAGAAACTAGAGAGGGTCCAGAAAAGAGCGACAAGAATGATTAAAGATCTGGAGAATGTGACCTATGAAAAAAGGTTGAAAGAATTGGGCTTGTTTAGTTTGGAAAAGAGAAGATTGAAGGGAGACATGATAGCGGTTTTCAGGTATCTAAAAGGGAGTCATAAGGAGGAAAGAGAAAACTTGTTCTTCTTGGCCTCTGAGGATAGAACAAGAGGCAATGGGCTTAAACTGCAGAAAGGGAGGTTTAGGTTGGACATTAGGAAAAAGTTCCTAACTGTCAGGGCAGTCAAACAGTGGAATTAATTGCCAAGGGAGGTTGTGGAATCTCCATCGCTGGAGATATTTAAGAACAGATTAGACATCTACCAGGGATGGTTTGGTTAGTACTTGGTCCTGCCATTGGGGAAGGGGGCTGGACTCGATGGCCTCTCGAGGTCTCTTCAGCTGTGTCTACACGTGCACACTACTTCGAAGTAGCGGCACTAACTTAGAAATAGCGCCCGTCGCGGCTACACGCGTCGGGCGCTATTTCGAAGTTAACTTCGACGTTAGGCAGCGAGACATCGAAGTCGCTAACCTCATGAGGGGATCGGAATAGCGCCCTACTTCGACGTTGAACGTCGAAGTAGAGACCGTGTAGACGATCTGCGTCCCGCAACATCGAAATTGCTGGGTCCTCCATGGCGGCCATCAGCTGGGGGGTTGAGAGATGCGCTCTCTCCAGCCCCTGCGGGGCTCTATGGTCACCGTGTGCAGCAGCCCTTAGCCCACGGCTTCTGGCTGCTGCTGCGGCAGCTGGGGATCCATGCTGCAGGCACAGGGTCTACAACCAGTTGTCGGCTCTGTGAATCTTGTGTTGTTTAGTGCAACTGTGTTTGGGAGGGGCCCTTTAAGGGAGCGGCTTGCTGTTGAGTCCGCCCTGTGACCCTGTCTGCAGCTGTGCCTGGCACCCTTATTTCGAAGTGTGCTACTTTGGCGTGTAGACGTACCCTCGCAGCGCCTATTTCGATGTGGTGCCGCGCAACGTCGAAGTTGAACGTCGACGTTGCCAGCCCTGGAGGACGTGTAGACGTTATTCATCGAAATAGCCTATTTTGATGTTGCTACATCGAAATAAGCTATTTCGATGTTGGCTTCACGTGTAGACGTAGCCTTCCAGTCCTAGTGTTCTATGATTCTATGAATAGGAGCTGCAGAGGCTCAAGGCAAGAGTTAGGATGTTTCAAATCTTTTATCACTGGGAAATTCCAGCTCAAGAAAACTAAAACTATTTCTAGTAAGGAATTTTTCATGAATCTACCGATTTGAAATTTTTTTTAAGTTCTCGTCTGGAGTTTTCCGCTGTTCTTGTTCATATATATTATATTTGTCGATGGATTACCTTTGGCCTATATTAAGTCCCACAATGAATGAGTTTTTAGCAGCACAAATAAACCTCTCAGAGGAGAAATATTAGAATATTAGAGAAATCCAGGAAGGCTCATCAAGACTATCACAAAAATTAATAAGTATATTATACATAAACCACCACCTTGCCCCTTTAATTTTCTAATATTTTAATTGTAGTCAGAACATTTTGCATAGGCCCCCCTAAGGTCCACCACTGCTTGTGAAAACTCTCTGCAAATAAAACCCCATCCATTAGGACACAAGGGATTTGATTATGATCCATTTCTTCCCCACTGGGGTAAGGCCAATACCCTAACAAGATATCTCTTGAGAGATATGTGGTAGGATGATAAATTTCCTGAAGGTTCGAACTGCCAACTATCAATACAGTTAGTGAAAAAAAAATATCTCTAGGGATTAAGTAGCCCATTGGGAATTAATTTATCCAGAGTTTCCCCATTCTGAGCTATTTATCCATAAGAAATAGCTCTTTGTTGCAAAGTGCCATTTGCCAGTTGATGTTCTTTACTACATTTGACACATATGCATTCCCCTCCTCTTCTTTGCCCAGATTCATTTTCTCTTCCATATGCTGATTTGTAATGTGATATATTTGTTGTACATAGGACTCATCTACACTAGCACCCTTCTTCGAAGGGGGCATGTAAATGAGCCAGACTGCGGAATAGCAATGAGGTGCTGCCATGCATATGCAGCACCTCATAAGCATAATTCCCTCTATGTGTAGCTGTGGGCACTTTGAGGCAGCATGGGTACTTCAACGTGCAAGCAGCTACACTGCTTGCTGCCGCTTCGAAGTTAGCAACCACAGCCTCTTACTGGTGGTACAGGATTGAATACATTGACCACTTCCCTATATACATCCATGTGACAGTAGTACCAACTCTAGCCTTATTTTTAAATTTTCATCATCAGTCTTTCCCTCATCTTTATCTTCTTTCTTCATACTAACTTTGTTATTAAATTTATTAACATTGTAGATTTTTCCACTATTATAATACATTTTAAGTGTAATTACCTTATTACACTTATACGTAATAAGTGTACTATGGTCTATAGAGATACTGCATTACTGTTATTGAAAATATAAACATTTTGTTTAAAAACAGTAAAATATCATCAAGTGGTTGGTTATAGTTACCCCAGCTATAATGTAAACAAACATTTAAACAATTAATAAAGTATGACTCTTTATTTCCCCACTTTTAAATTGAACATTAGGTTCACATTGTTCTTTTTACTTACTTCTTCTACTAGAATAACAACCCTTTGACTGTGACTAGGGCTTTTTATTTTTTTAAGATCCTGCAATAAGCTGCAGATGAGTGAACTATGCATTTGCAAAATGAAATAGGTACAAAAATATTAGTATGGAAACACTGAGAGAAAACTACAGACCATGTTAGTGTAAGTTAAAAAAGTACCTGCAAAATTAATTCACTTCAAAATATTCTCCATATAATTACAAAAATGATCAGTTTCATCAACTTGACAAAGTGCCTCCTGAACACCCACCAGTTGCTGTGTATGGTTCCAGACACTGGCCCCTGTATACTCTTAACCCCACTGAATATGAATATGCAGACACTAACTCCAGCTATGTATCCTGGGTGACTCCTGGGGTAAACACTCTCTATGAACTCTTCTTGGAAGAAAACCCCAATGATCCAATTGCTGCACACCCCCACGTTTTCCCAGTAAGTTACACACATTCTTTCCCAAAGGGCCAACATGAAGAGATCTCTGGTTTACATATTAACGCTGCAGGGATTTGCAATAATTGTGCCAAGGAACATGGGCTTTGCACAGTAACTTCTGAAAGACACTTTACTCAGACAGAGGTTTGCAGATCCTGGTAAAACTCAACAAAATCTGCAAGCAGAAACTCTCTATTTTCTTACACAGATGAAAATAAATGATTAAGCTGAAAATTGATAATCCAGCTCCTTGCATTTTTAGGCAGGGCAGTAATTCTATAATAAGTGGATAAATTCTAAACCTAGCTGAACAATCTTCTTATCCTTAAAAATAGCAGACTTTGGTTGCATTTTGATTCCATTACCGTATTCCATAATTCGTAAAGTATAATTGAATACAAAATAGATTTGTCCATGAAAGAATCTCACGCTTAGACATGGCATTGAGGTTGCATTGCACTTATGGAAAGCTGACAAAAATATCTTTTTACCCACACAATTTCATCACACTATTTCACCAACAAGCAAGTTTCCAAAAAAAAAAAAATCAAAAGGTATCATGAAAACCGTGGAAATGTTCTGAAATTCCCTGAACTCATGGTGGTATTTTCCCCTGTCCCTCATGCTACTGGTTTGAAATCCAGTAATATATGCTGTGGAGTTTTAAGTTTTAGACTTGATCAATTACTATTTATTGGATGTATTTTACAATAATGTGCCATTGTTCAAATAACTTATTTGACAAAGCTTTCTAAAATAGCTTGACAAATTGTCAAATCATTTATACATCAGACACCAGCAAAATCCATCCAATAATTTGACAATGCTTTTCTAGCATTTGATCACCCCTGCGAATAGCACTGATCCTGATTTGTCTCTGAAAACACAATATACAATGCTTTAATTCCACTGATTTTAGAGGATTTATACTGGCACATACTTGGTATAACAAATTTAGGTCCACTGTAACTAAAAAGTAGCAAAAACTTTCCCCTTATTGTAGGTGTAATGCTTTAAGTATTGTAATGGGGAATGACTCACTGTTGGGGCATCTCCTAGTCACTAATAAGAACTCAGGGTATTAGCACTTCCACCCTCTAGTGAACCTTCTTCTTGCTGGTGTCTCACTTGTTAACTGACTGTTCTCCACCTTATATTAGAACTTGTGTTCTTCTTCCCAGACCACGGAGCCCTTCCCTCAGTCACCAGCCTACTGCCAGTCATCATCTATCTCATTACTTCCAGGCAAACAGCAGTCTGAAATGGCCACTCATCATTGGCAAAGAATTTGAAGTTGCTGCTTTCCTGCAGCCCTAGTACCTTCAGGCCTTGTCTCAAACCCTACAGCCAGTGACCTTGCCTGACCAGATCCCCACCAGCTCTGCCTCCCTTTCTCCCAGCTATGTCCTGACAGCTAAGTCCCTCCTGCTCCACAGTTGGAACAAAAGCCTTTTCTAGCCTCCCCTGCAGGAGCCCTCCTTCATACAGCCCTCAGCTGTTGCCTCATTGGCTGATATATGCCACAGCTGTGGGCTCCACAATCTCAGCCCTCTGCCAGGGCTCAGTTTAACCCTTGCTAGAACAGTTTGGGGCAGAGGTGCCATCAAAAGTATGCAGGAATAAAAGCGAGTGTTATGTGATCAAATGCATACCTTGTCCTCTATAATCTATGGAGAGGCCCTGACACAATTCACACTGTATTAGCATGTTTATTAAATCCCACAGATACTAAAGCAATTGCAAATACAGAAGGAAAGATATTAATAATCGTATGAGGTAATGAAAGCCGAAGACAATTGGTAAAGTTTTGGTAATGCAGGATCTGTTCCACATACTGTATTAAGAAAGCAAAAGTAAAAAGAAGAAAATATCTTAATACTGAGAATTTTTCACAACCTAAAGAGTCTTGCTCCTTTCAATAAATTCTCTCACTGACTTAAAAATTATTTTAAGTCAGTCTCAATTAGATTAAATTACCCTCAATGTGATTCTCGTTTTATAAAATTTTTGGTATCTTTTACTAAGTTACTCCAGGATGTTGTGCTTTGCATGCGAATGTTTTCATCTGGTGAGCTGTCTGCAGAAAGTTAAATTTGAGCATACTAAGATAATACTAAAAGCCTATTTTGACAACTTGGGAAAAAAAGGGCTTCAATGAAGTCAAAAAATATGTGGAAAATATTTCCCATGGAACAATATAGGAGGCTTAATTTTATCCCATCATTCTAACAGCTTCAGTGAAAGGGAAAGTAAATGTAAATTTTTGTATTTAAGGTGATCAAAACATTTCAAAACATACCATTGTAGAAAGCAATATGATGGGTAATCAAGATTAATCGGGGTTCTTGATGACTTTATGAAGTGTAGTTGAGACACTGTAAAATTATAAGGGGATATTAACAAACCAGTTTTCAAGAAACTCCACCAACCTGAAACTTTACTCTTTTCTAGAGACATATTTAAATTAGATCTTCACATGGTAAAACTATCAGAGCTCCACTGAAATCAAATTATATCAGCTGTGAATTAACTGTGTCACATTCCTGAGGTGAGATAGGCTTTTGCATCAAAGCATTTGCCAAAAGTCAGTGGTCCTTCTCATTTCTTCCATTCATGGGGAGAATAAATTCTATCACGTGTCAAGGCAATTATGGATGTACATCACCAATAGAAACACATGCCACCAGCCTCAGGCAGTTCTGGGCACTCTGCTAGTCAGCTGGGTGGCACCCGAATCTTTTTTGGGTGACCACCCAAGAGCTCTGCTTACAAGGAACACTGCCGACAATAGCATATAGATTAGGGAAAGACATGCAAAGTGTCTTGTTAGTTCCACAGTTATTTTAATTACTTATTAATTACAAAATTATCCCACTTCCTCCTTCCATCACTCCCACTGATCTGATTCAGCATGTAGGGCTTAATTCAAAACCAACTAGAGTCAGTAGAAAGTTTTTGAAGGACCTCAATAGACTTTGGATCAGGCCCTTGCATTGGATTCTCCTATTGTTCAGTTCTTGTCTCCAAATAATCACCACAGCAGATATGATTAAAACTATCGCATTGATTCCATCAATTCAAACATCCAGAGTTACTCCTCTGGGATCTCTGGAGCCCAGGACAGTCATAGCTTCTCCTGTTTTTAATTCCCTGGCATTTCCTGCCACTGTACCTTACTAGGAGGCAGAGGAGAAATTGGAATCTAATCTAATCCAATCCAATCCAATCCATTAAGGCTACCTCTATACAAGAAGCCTCTGTCTACAGAAGTCATTGTCGGAATGGATTTCCTAGCAGAACTTTTGTTGACACATTGCATTTACACATAAAAGTAGATCGAAAGGACAATCCTCTCTGTCAGCAGAGAGCAGCCAGACTTCCCTGCCCTCTCGTAACAGAACAGCTGGAAGGAAGAATTAATAACTAAAGGACCATGTCAGACCATCATTTTCAAGCACAATCTGTCACTAAAATTATACATCACAAAATGTGGAATCTATAATCAATCTCAGAAAATGTGTGTCAATCTTCAGAAAGAAATCAAAAGCTTATTAATACATTAGGTCTTTTTTGGTGTCTACATGTTTGAGCTTTCTCATATTATTTGAAATGTCAGCTAACTTGAATCTATGCCATGTATAGCTCTTATGTTGTTTCTGTTATGTATTCAGGTCTGAGGCATTTTTCAATCCAATACAATGAAATCTGGGTGGAAAGGAACATGCTTCAGCATAAAAATAGCCCATAATAATTTAGCTGTGCTCATGGGCCATAATTTAATCTTTGAATTTGCATATACTGATTAATGGACTACCATTTTACTGCTACCACTACCTCCCCTGCTACAAACATTAACTGTGATAATTTCCATGGGCCATTTTTTCCAGTTCTATCTAGGACAAAAAATATGCAGTTTTTTAATTGCACAGTCTCAAAGTAGTCTGTCACTGTGTATTGATCTGTCATTCTTCCAGATATATTTCTTTGCATGGCACATAATATGCTGATTGCTTTCATAATAATGCATCTGAAATCTGGAAAAAATGAAGGCTGGCTGGCTGCCATTCAAAGAGAAAATGAAATTGTAGAAAGAATTTTGCATTAGAGAATTCCTTTTGTCATCAGCTGGTACAATGACCTCAATCTTTTTTAAACAGGACACACAAATCTGAAAAAATGTTTTTTGATTTAGGAATGGACTATCTTTCAGCAATTAATTAATGGTCATTTTATATAATGCTCTCAAGATTCCTTCCAATTATGACAATATCTTGCTAGAGACAGTGAAAGAAATCACTTACATTTAGAATCTTAATAACCTAATTTTAAGATCTGTAACTTACAAATTTCTAGAAATCAGTAGCTGAAAGTTTATAATTACAAACCATCACACAGACTGATTTTTCACACTTTCCCCACCATTAAAGATTCTTCAGAGTGAAAATCTGAAATGCAGTGTCCATTTTATTCAGATCTTGTTAAAATTTGTCCAGACCTGAATAATAATAATGAATATAGCATGTCCACTGATCTGTAGGTAACATTTTGTTGCTGGTCCTAATGCATGTTTTGAAAAGGAAGTTATAATTCTCTTCAACTTGTTTAATGTGTTCTGTGATCAGAGTTGGTTGAAACTCCTGGCTTTTACTGAATAAAAACCAAGTCACAAGACTTAAAAAATTTCCAGAATATAATTTCACATTTTAACATTTCATAACATTCCTAAGTTGATTTAGTTGAAATTTGTTTTCATTTTGTAAATTTCTCAGGTTATTTTAATCAACATTTAATATATGACTAAGTTAATAAAGTGGGGTTATAATTTTTGTATTTGTTGAGCTGTGTATGCAGGGTTATTTATTTTCCCAATGATGTTTGATAGATAAATACTCAAAGATAAATAACTGTTTGTTTCAAGATGGTGAGTGCTAACATTAAGAAGTCGAAGGTAGGTTTCTGTATGCAGATTCATAGGTTCAAAGGCCAGAAGGGACCAATGTGATTATCCAATTTGACCCATATAACGGAGGCCATCGACCCTCCCGTAAATAATTCAGAAAGCGGATATTTTTTTTTGAGAAAAAAAAGAATCTAATCTCGATTTAAAATTTGCCACTGATGATGAATCCACCATGATTCTTGGTAAATTGCCAAATGGTTAATTACTCTGATGGTTAAAAATGTAGGCCTATTTCTCAGCTACACTGAAGAGGCTGTTTTCAAATATTTGTTTCCTACACAGATAAGTATCCTACATAGATACCTACAGACTGAACAAGCCATGTCTTAATCTTCTCTTTGTTAAGATAAATACGAGTCAAAGAACTCAATCTATCATGAGAAAGCATGTTTTTGAATCCTTTAATGATTGTTTTCCTTTTCCAATTTATCAGCATCTGTCTTGAATTATTTTCACTCAGACTGGACACAGGATTCTAGCACCTGGGAATAATACCCCCCAACTCAAAGTGCACACATACCCTTACAGCCCTGAAACAGCAGCTCACAGATTAACTGGGCCAGATCATCAATTAGTATAATGTAAAGTAAAGTGAAGTGATGTCTAGCTCTGCTGGTTTACACCAGCAGAGGACTGAGCCCATATATTTTTTGAGTAGAAGGGATCACTATGATAGTCTAGTCAGATTCTGCTGAATAACATGTTCCCAAATCTTTCTGCCAATAATTCTTGGACTAGCGAGCATTTTCTTCACTACTGTGTAAGTGGACTCTATTGAGCCCATTTAGGAAATACCTAATTTCAAATGAAAAACTCCAAACAGTACATTTGTCATAGCCTTTGGAACCACTTGCCAAGGGGCTGGGCCCTTGCCTTACTCTCTCCCACAAGATTATTCTCCCTATACTCAGCTCTCCTCTTCCCTTACTATTTCTTTCCTAGGTTCCATTGGGTGCAGGTGAGGAATGAGATTCAACATTTATTATCTCCATCATAAATATCTCCATCATAAATAAAATGGTGGAAACATGCTGGGCTTAGCACGTGTGCTCTTCCTCTCTTGCTGCTGCCGCTGCTCTAACTCTCAAAAATTTAAGTACGATATCACCCTTCACAACTTAGCTCTCACCTTCTCCTCCAAGCAAAGCAAGAAAATGTTTGGTTACAGAAAGAAGAGCAAAAGCAAAAAGCAAGAAGTTACAAAAAGCAAGAAGTTACAAAAGCAAGAAGTAATTCTCTTGCAAGGAGTTCACTCATGCATTTATATGGCTCCCGAAGAAACCTGCCCCCTTTTTTCTAAATGGGACCTATTTTGAGTAGATATCATCAGTCAGATTCCACCAAAGATGGGGGGAACCAAGTGGATTTATTTTGCCTTTAGCCTACAGCTTCCAGCACATGTGTAGAGCATGATGTTCATTTTTTAAAGCACTAACAATGTGACATGGTTTAATATTTTTCTTGAAAATGTACAGATAGCAAAATGCCATTCACTCTCCACATTTTAAAAAGATGGATAAAAAGCCAATAGTTCACCAACTTGCCCTTGTTAATGCTGAGGACAAGGTATCTTCAATTTTATGGCCATTGTTATTGTGCGAGCTTGTCTCAGAATCAGATATTGTGAAATCCATTCTATTTCTGTTTTTATTTATTTCACACATTATCCATCCATTATCATGTAATAGTCAAGTACCAGAGGGGTAGCTGAGTTAGTTTGTATCTTCAAAAACAACAAGAAGTCCTGTGGTCCCTTATAAACTAATTAGTTTAATTAGTTTATAAACTAATTAGTTGATAAGGGGCCACAGGACTTCTTGTTGTTTCTCATACAATAGTATATTACTGCCTCCCAGCATGTGGCCTAAAATCAGTAAACCACCTCTGCCATATGGCATAGGGTAGCAATGTGATCTTCATCTACGAAAGGAGAAGCAAAAGAGTGGTTGTAACATATGAATATGCTGACTCTGGAAAGTCCACTCTCTCTTTAAGGGCCCCCAAAACTTGGGTAAGAAAGAAGTAGCAGGAGCTGGACTATAACTAGTATATTAACCTGATCCACTGGAGTCTGAGTGGACTTTCACCTGGAAATCTTTCCATGAGTCACTAGTGTTGAACCATTAGTAACATCTTCACACAGTGAAAGCCCTTGAGGGAGTGTTTGAAAGAAGATACTGGTGGAGACTAGTCAGCAGCACAGCTCTTGAAAATACAGTGATGCTGTGCAAGAGGGGAAGTCAAGGCAGCACCAAGGCAACTCTGGCCTTCTAAGCTTTACCCTCTGAAAATATCCCAAGATTTGGTGGCTAAAGCTTATGGTTCTCTCACTGAGAGTGTAAGCAGTGAGGAGGAAACACAGAGGGACAATATTTGCCAATATTCCTAGCACATCTTGAATGTTTTTCAGGGAACATTTGTTCGTTGGAATGGAGCAGACTAGTGCTCCAAAAGGCTCCCACTGAGACTTAACTCCTTTCCTCGCCATCCAAACAATAGAAAAATCCTTCAAGGAGGCTAGAATGGTCGTCAGAAGAAGAAGCCAAACAGGAGCCAGGAAGGCCTGTAAAAAGGGTGTTGCAGCACGAGAGCCAGCTTAGTGTGCCTGGAGACTTCTTCGAGGGAAGGCTTACTTGGGAGAGCTTCATGTGGAAAGCCAACCAGCACTGCAGACTGCAACAGGTGCTGATACTCTGCAGGTAGAATCCTGAGAAGGACAAGAACTCTACTGAAAACCACTAAAGGAAGGGCACTGAGATAGGCCCTGCTAACTGTAGATCCCAGAATGGGTTTCTATCTCCACAGCATGGGGCTTGGATAGAGGGTTGAGGCTACAAAGACAATTGGATTGATATGGACTATGGATCAACTGCTCAGAGGCCCCAACAAATTGGGGGCCCAGTAAAATGGGTTCGCTTGGTGCTCCTGCTGGAAAACAAGGGGAAGCACCCACTCCCCAGCTCTGCTCCTTTGAACGACAGGAACTACATCAGGGGCCTCATTTGCTTTGACCCAGGTCCCCACAACTTCCTAATCTGTGTCTACATAACATGATTTTGGTGGATGCATATTTTTTTAGTTCTCTACTTATAAGCAACTGAAAACAGGGTGTTATAATGGGAATGACAGGGAATGTTAAGTACTGGTGATACTGCCCACAACTACAATTTAGGTTGGGTCCATTTATTGTGTGCCTAAACCTTCGTAAGTACAGCTCCAGTGAGTAGCCCAAGGGACTTGGAGTCTAGGCACATAGGTCATATTCCTGGATCTGCCATTAACTCATTGTTTGACTTTGCCTCAGTTTCCCTACATACTGTATATGGATATACATACCTGAGACAAGCATTATGAGACATAATTAGTGTATATAGTGCACATTACGATCCTTAGGTGAAAGGTGCTGTAAAATACTGCAATTGTGTGACAACTACTGTCTTCCTATTAGTCCAGATAGAATGGCATCCTTTGTAAAAAACATAAGGAAATATGAAAGAAAAAAGGCTGTAATATTCTCTTCAGTGCATTAGGAAGTAGAAGTGAGTTTTTGTCTGCAGTGTTTTTGCTTCATTCCTGGAAATACTAATGTCTTGCGCAAGGCATATCATTCTTCAGAATTAAATCTAATCCTGTGTGCTGAAACAGTCATAATGAAATCTTAGCTAAATCTACCAGCCTATTTCCATAAACAGATTTTCAGGGCCAACCACTCAATTTGTATGAGGAAAGTTTAGTTTCTGTGTTTGGAAAAGCTTGCCAAACACCGTTAACAATAGAGATGTTTTCATTGTTGTTTCTTTTCAGATACTAGGAAAACAAGTTTTTGTTTGCTTTCACGTTGGTTGGCGCTGTGCGAGACCTAAATGTTCCAGCACTCAGGAGCATACACGGCAGTATGCTCTGGAGGAAGGCACACAGGGTCATATGTCAAGAGGTACAGACTTTAATCTTGGCTCTGCCAAAGCCTCAGCTTGCGGCATGGGGCAAAACACTTCACCTCTCTGTCTCAATTTGTCTGTAAAATGAATATAACAACAGTGATCAGGATTAGTGGGTAATTCTTTTACAGTGCGTTGAACATATAAAGTGCTATACAATTTTTTTTTAAAAGCATTACTCATGGGTAATAAAAAACCACAGCAACAGCTGACATTAGAAAATGATCGGTGGAGTTTCAGTGACTAAGCTGAAAAGTACAAATCTTTCACTTTTAAGTATCTAAGGCTACGTCTACATGTGCACACTACATCAAAATAGCTTATTTCGATGTAGCAACATTGAAATAGTCTATTTCGATGAATAACGTCTACATGTCCTCCAGGGCTGGCAACGTCGACGTTCAACTTCAACGTTGGGAAGCACCACATCGAAATAGGCACTGCGAGGGAACGTCTACACGCCAAAGTAGCACACATCGGAATAACAGGAACAGCTGCAGACAGGGTCACAGGGTGGACTCAACAGCAAGCCACTCCCTTAAAGGGCCCCTCCCAGACACAGTTGCACTAAACAACACAAGATCCACAGAGCCAACAACTGGTTGCAGACCCTGTGCATGCAGCATGGATCCCCAGCTGCAGCTGCAGCAGCCAGAAGCCGTGGGCTAAGGGCTGCTGCACACGGTGACCATAGAGCCCCACAGGGGCTGGAGAGAGAGCGTCTCTCAACCCCTCAGCTGATGGCCGCCATGGCGGACCCCGCTATTTCGATGTTGCGGGATGCGGATCGTCTACACGTGCCCTATTTCGACGTTCAACTTCGAAATAGGGCACTATTCCCATCCCCTCATGGGGTTAGCGACTTCGACGTCTCGCCGCCTAACGTCGATTTCAACTTCGAAATAGCGCCCAACACGTGTAGCCATGACGGGCGCTATTTCGAAGTTGGCGCCGCTACTTCGAAGTAGCGTGCACGTGTAGACGCGGCCTAAGGTTGCAAGAAACAGAAGTAAGGGCATTTTAACCCAATCATAATATTATAGTTCATACTACCAGACTACTCTAAGGAATATGCAGTAACTTACTGCATGAAAATAGTGTTGAGGGGTGGTGTGTGTATATACTTGGGTAAGAAGTATACCAACCCATATACCACCACACAACACTATTTCATACAGTAAGTTACTTCACATTGCTTTGATAAGTCTGATAGTATTAACGAGAAATATACGGCTATCACTGTTATCAACACATTTTCATTTCCACAACCGACATGTCCCATTATCCTCAATAGACAATCACAAATGCTTTGAAAATGGCAGACATTATTACACTGTTTTAAAGATCAGTAAAAGGAAGCAACTGGTAACCCACTCAAGGTCAAATAGTGCATCAGAGACCAAAAAGAAAACAGAATTCAGAAACTGTCTCCCAGACTCCTTTCTTAACCTCTAAGCACCAGTATCATTCTGTCTAACCTTTCTTAAATCATCATCTCTGTTTCCTGGAAGCTGGACTATGAGTATAGCAGATAAGTTCAGTGTATGTTGTCTTTGTATTATTTTTTTTTATTGGCTGACGATTTGAAAACATTTTCTTTTTAACCATGACATTTTAGGGGTTAATTATATGTAAAAACTAATTTTGTTTTTGTCGCAGAACTGGCATCAATTAAATCATGGCACCATTTGATACAGACCTGGTCAGTGATTCTACAAGTCAGTTTACATGTGTCAAGATTTTTTGTTGTTGTTAAACTTTCAGTAGTTAACTTTTTAATAAAAGAAACAAAATAATAGGGGAAAATAGAGCCAAGAGTCTAAGCATAACTTGAATTAGAGTACTATGAAAATACTTATTAAAAGCTGTCCAAGGCAGATCCTGCAGCATGGAGTACCACTATTTCAAAATAAGCCATAATGGAGTCCAATGACACTTTTTCAAAATAGCTCCAAGGGTCTGCAAATGCTATTTTGAAATAGCTGTGTGCTATTTCGAAATGAATTCTTGTATATAGCTGTGTTATTTCAGAATAAGGTACTTTGCAATAGCTATTCCAGAATGGATTATTTCAAACTAACACTGTTGTGTATACGTAGCCTAAAGAATTAAAGGCTTTGTAACCAGATTCTCCTGTGGGAACTCCAACTAGTGGTAGTGACAGTATTTATTATGCACTCTTCAATAATTCTGGCTAAAATTTCTATAAAATATGCCCCTGATTCTACAATACTAGGGCATTCAAAATTCCCATTTGCTAGAGATTTGGGCATGCATGGAATGCAGGATCAGGATCTATATGAGAAAAACATAAATTCATGCATTTGATACTCTTCATAACCACATAAACTGCATGGAAAATGACAAGTCGTTCAGCATTTGAGAACTATAAGACATTGAAAAATGATACTAACTGAAGGTTTCTTAAACACACTCCTATCATCTGTGAGCTATTGCTTTGGTGGTTCCTAAATTACAACCTGTTTTCTAAGTCCTCCCCATCCAGCCAAAAGATAAAATTTACTTTAGGGGACATTTCATATGAAAGCTGATTGGTGAGAACTCGAATATTATTAGAAAGCCTAGCTGCTACTGATATTTCGAAAATATTTTTTGTTTACATGAGCAAAAGCAAACTCACAGGATAATCCTAACAGCTAAGTTTGCTACTTCAGTTCATGCCCCCCATGTGTGGTAGTCTGTGTCAGTGCTCTGCAACCAGTGTGCTATGGATTGGATTAGAGTGGGGAAGGGGCTGGGGGTGTCTGGTTTTGGAGGAGGGGAGGGGGATTGGGTTAGAGCAGGGAGCTTGGGGTGCTTGACTCTGGGGGAAGGGGAGGGCATTGAGGTAGAGATTGGGGGCTGGCTCTGGGGGAGGTGGAGGGGATTGGGTTATATATAGATATGGGGTATACTATGAAACTATAACGAGTGCTGAAGTGTGCCATGAGGTGATAAAGGTGGCTGAGCACTAGTCCATATCACAAAACCATGTCAACTATTCAGCTACGGCTTGTTATAATATGCTATAGCTGGTCGCCTCTGATTTGTAGAGATATTGGCCTGTATACAGTGAGTACAAAGATAAAATGGTGTATGACTTTCACTGTTTAGAGTAGTCATACTTAAAGACAGACAATCAGAATTTACTTTTGAATAGTTCGTGGCTTTCCTTCAAAAATACAAGTGATAATAATTAATGAAGTTTACAGCTTTTAATCCTTCTAACACCATTAAATCAACAAAATAATAAAAAAACTGACAGAGAAAAATACATGGAATTATTTGCAACTGGTAAGGTTCATTGGAAAAAAAGGGCAGCAAAAGCTGATCACTAACAACCAGCCATCATCATGATAAATTATATGCTGACAGAGGCAAGCTCTCAAATGTAACAGGGTATGAGCCTGATATTGCAAGGAATTCTGAGTGAACAGACCATGTGCAACTCATTGCAGGATGGAGGCCCAAAACATCTAAAATTTTCCATGATTAAATTTGACGCCAATATATGTATATAATCTTTTGTTACAGATATGCAGTTATGCATTAAGTTGAAGTTGTGATAATGGATGATGACCCATCACCAGATCTACCATGTTCTGTCTCTTTTCTATTACAATTTTAAGCCCAGTACTTGTTGTCACTGGTGACACAGAGCCGGATTCTGCCACCCGTCCTCACACTGAGAAGCACCTTACTCTCTGAGCAGCCTCACTGAAATCACAAAGGCTACGGGGCTGACAAAACCCTGGTTTTGTTGAAAAAGCTCGTGGAACATCCACACACAAAATGCATTTTGTTAACAGTTTCTCAACAAAAATAAGCACTTCCGCCGGCAGCGTTCTGCCTCTCAGCCATGAGGCATAACGCTGTTGTCGATAGATTCTGTCAACAAAAAAGCTGTGTGGATGGTCTGGTGGCGGGGTCCTTCTCTCAACAGACAGGGCATCCAAAACAATGGGCAGGACTGTCTGCTGTGCTTTTGGGTGCCTGTTTTGTTGAGAGAGCAGCGGGGCAGTCTGGCTGCTTTGTCAACAGAGCGGAGAGTTCTACCGATAGGCTTTTGTGTGTGGCCGCACTCTGTCGACAGAAGTTTTGTTGGGAAATCTCTTCCAACAGTGACTTCTGTCGACAGATCACTGTAGTGTAATGGTATCCAAAAATGAGCACTGAGACAAAAAGCAGCCTGGGTAACAGCCGAAGCAATCGGCCTCAATGTTTATTCTGTCAGTCAGTAGGTCAAGTCTGACAGACGGAGACTCAGGTTAAAATCATATTCCTGTGCAAAATAGGAATGAAGCTGGGGCTAAACTTGTGAACAGATATCAGGGATTTGTGGGGAATGAAGAGGTCAGAGCACAACTGGCACAGAGCAGAGTGTCTAAAAATGGTTGAAATCAAGAATATTTAGAATGGTTACACCTAATAAAAGTTCCAAAGATGGGAAAAGGCTGAAAAGCTGAGCTGAAAGATCCCTTGCTATATTAGGGCCTGATTCTGTGATGCACTAAGGACCAGACTTCAAAATGTTCTTATGCACCCAAAAGAGTAGATAGTTGCCTGGTGAGATTTTTAAAAGCCTCAGATGCCTATGTCCCATTAATTTCAATTGGAGTTAGGCACCTAAGCACTTTAGAAAACCCCACTAGGCAACTATTTGCATCATTAGGCAGCTAAATTTGTTTGTAAAAGGTGCTTCCCTTAGTGCTTCCTGCGAGATGCTGCCAGCTTTCAAATGAACAGTGAAGCTGGGAATTGAAGGTGCTGAGCACTCCCAAGACCAGGCCCACACTCTGCTCTCTTGTGCTTGACCACAGAACCTCCAAAGTTATGAGACAGGTGCACATCTGCACATGATATCTGTGGAATAAAAGCCATATGCTGCACTAGCATTTAAACAATTAAATGATCTGTCAGCGGAGATATACAAGCACTACAAAATGGTTATTTTTTAAAGGTTGGTATGGAAATCAAATGATTCTGTATTTCCAAAAATACACATTTTGGAATCCTAATTATGTAGAAATAATGCTGAAAAGACACAATCAGAATTATGGTTTAATTAGAAGGAAAACCCCTGGTGCTGCTTTTTAACAAATGCTGGCAGATGCACCTCAAGTTGGCCTGTTAATTGCCAAAGACAAAATGCTCACCTGGTTCAAAGTACCTTGGCACCCAGCATCCCCCACATCAGCGTTTAATTGGAGGAAGAAGCTCATCAAGGTATAGAACAACACTGAGTTAATGACCTTATTCCTAATGGTTGTTAACACCAGTCGTGGTACTCACAGCCTCATCGTTATTAGTACAACAGATGGCTGAAATTTTTGACACCTGTTCTGGCAGTTTTATTTGTGCTACAGCTTGCAGAAATGTCTACACAAAAGCCATTAATCAAAAACTGATTGACAAAAGCCAAGTTGAGTGCAATTGCATATGCTGAGAATACATTTATTGCTGATAATAGCAGTGTTGAAGTGAAGGGAATCTCTCTCACTGCTACAAGTAAGCTTTTGCCTTACCCAGATATACTGCAAAACATGCTTCCACATAAATAGCAGTCTACTATTTCAAATAAATAACTAACACTGCTGGTTTTCATTACAGTAGTATTGGTATGTTAGATTATTGTTTATAATGGCAACTCATATTTTCAGGCTTCTGCCTTTTTCATAGCGTTGCCTGCATTTATGCAGCAAATATGTTGTTTGAGTTATTTCTACATACAATATCACAATCACAAAAATTGCTCAATTTTGTAGCATTTAGACAACATTTACAGCCTCTGTAGAAGTTCATATTTTAGTGCAGCTCAGATTTGACTATGAGGTTTGACCTAGAATAAATTTATTTTGAAATAGTTAAATCCACTCATTGAAATAGTGTGTCATGTATAACGTGTCCTGATTCTTATTTATTCTTCCTTTGAGGGTACCATCTTCCTCATTATTCTGATTACTTTAGGGCTAAGCTGCACTAGCTAGTATTGCAGTGTTTCTGCTCTGTTTATTTCTGTTCCTAGAGTCAATTTAGCAGCTAGGCTCATTTGTTATTTCCACTTCCACTTGTCTTCTCCACTTCCTCCCCATTACTTTAGATCTCTTGCCTCTAGTTAGCATGGCTAGCAAGAGCCACTCTCGAATGTTGCTCTGAGAGTTAGGATCTCATCTACACTGTTTCTACAGGACAGATTCTCATACACATTTATGATGTGTGTGTATGCATATATGTAACTTCCACAAGTATTGTGTTATCTGCACTCTCTCTCACATTGATACCTTCATTTATTATGAGAATATAATCTGGTAGTACTGCTTTACTCATTACTTGGCATTTACAGTTTTACAGCCTTGTCTTCAGTTGCTTGGAACTTTGTCAAACGAACCATTTTCACATGTCAGATACCTGCTTCAGGCTGACTTTATAGGAGAAATTTTCAGATAAAATGGTTCAGCTGTTTCCAAGACTGAGGTTGAAAACAAAACAGTTTATTTTCTCATGTTTATATCTGGGGCCCTTTTATCTGAACAACTTTAGCCTGCACACATCCCCAGTCAAAAATTCCAGGGTCTTCCATTTTATATTGCCTCTCCATCCATTAAAGATTAGCAGAGGTTGGCCTTTGTATTGAGCCTGTGACTTTTGCCATCGACATTTGAAAATTCACCCAAATTTGACCAATTTCCAAATTTTTGAAAAAAAATATAGTTTGCACATATTCTGGTGAGACAGGTTTTAAGTGCTAAATTCTCTAAGAATTCATCCACAATGGACATACACAAGAGCAGGAAATTCCCTACATGTGCTGCTCTGGGTTGTGCTGTGTCTGTTTCTAGGCACTGAGCTTGGAGCAGAGGATATATTTTCTGTGATCTGAGTGACCTTTCAGAGAAAGCTGCTTGAGAGGAAAGGAGAGAAGAAGTTGTAACAATGGGGTGGGGATATGGGCAGCACACTCTGAAGAAAAGCTTAGGGGTAGGGGTAGAGGGAAACTGAGACTGCTATCCAGGGTGGAGATGGGGATGGCCAGTAAATGGGAAGAGACAAAGGTAAGACAAAGAGCAAAGGTTAGATTAGGACTGGCTGGATAAGGAGCCTGGGACTAAGAACTAGTGAGGTGGGAGGGAAGAAGTGAAGAGGAGCTCAGATGAGAGCCCAGTGTTCCTAGGGGAAAACTGGGACTTGCTGGAAAAAGATCTGTGAAAGTCTGAAGTGGGAGATCTCATCAAAAAGTCAGTAGGACAACTGGAGTCTAGAGAAGGGGACAAAGCAGACTCATGTTGAGCTAGGCCCAGGAGAAGGGGGAATTAGGACTTGACTGTCAAAGAATCAGGTTATAAGGAGTTGGAGGTGAACTGGGAATGGCTAGGCAAGGAGACTTGGACTAGGAGTGAACTGTAGGGATGCATTTGTTGAGCAAAGCATTTGACTGGTATCAGATGTCTGAGGAGTGGGGACTGATTTCTGATGATAGATGTGAGTGACAAAATGATGCTAGATAACAAAATTTGGAGGTGTGGGTTTTCACTTCAGTTGGCTTCTTTAAAAAGCCAACAAATAACTTACAAAACTACATTAAAAGAACATTCAGGTTGTAAAGTTGAATGTTAGGAAATACCAGAATAGACAGCCTGTGAAAAGTGAATCTTCCGAGGGTTCCTTGCTATTATGTGAAAATATAGTGCTTTTATGACAAAGTGCTGTTCCTTTTTGGTTTCTATAAAATGCATTATTATCTTGACAACAACTTACTCTCACTCTATTGAATAAGTTCACAACTAACTCTTCCAAAATAGAATTCAGCAAACATGTTTAATTTTAACAACTGCATGATTTTTAATAAGAATGAAAGCTATATTCTATCTCTTCCATTTTTCATTGTCCATCTATCCATCTGAACCTGAATTAAAGAAAGTAATCCCAATAACACTGCGTTCCATAAAATCAATTTACTGTACCAAAATAGTTGGTTGAATTATTCACTGTAAATAAACTATCTGAACTATATATACAGCTTTTTTGATTGTCAGTTTCTTCATGAATGGTTTCCAGTTTCTATGACTTGCATTTGCTGAATAGTTTCTGCAGACAAACTTGTGCATGAATTATTCATGTATTGTTTGTCATTGATATAATATGAATGATCACCTGGGTCACATAATATTTTGATTCCCTTTATATTACATTCTAAAAATAGTGAATAAGAGCAAAATTCCTCATGAATTTATGATACAAATTTTCAGATAAATAAGCAATTTTTGACTATCTTGGGCCGTGTCTATACTGGCCCCTACCTTTCAAAAGGGGAATGTTAATGAGGGAGTTCAGAAGATGCTAATGAGGCACTGACATGAATATACAGCACCTCCTTAGCATAATGGCAGCTGTACATAGTTTGAAAGTGCTGCTTTTAGAATGCACGCCGCCCATGTAGATGGTGACCTTTTGAAAGGACCACCCCACCCCCGAACTCAAAAGCCCCTTCTTCCTATTCGGTTTTAGAAAGAAGGGGCTTTCGAAGTCAAGGGGGTCCTTTTGAAAGGCCACCATCTACATGGGTGGCATGTATTCCGAAAGCAGCACTTTTGAATCGCCTGTGGCCATCATTATGCTAATGAGGTGCTGCATATTCATATCAGCATCTCATTAGCATCTTCCAAACTCCCTCATTTCAAAGGGAGGGACCAGGGTAGATGTGTCCTTAATGAATAAAACATAATCTTCCAAATACACATAAACAAAAACTAACATGACTTCATTAATAACATTGACATTAACTTGTCATGTTTATTTTCAAAACATATTGACAAATCAGTATTTAATCAGCTATCTAGCAAACAGGAAGTATGAAAAATGTTATTCTCAACATATGTGGAATTCTAGCATATTTCCCACAGATAGCATCTTGCTGCAGTAACAGCAACTGATAATTGTGCATACCAGGAGGAAAACAATAATCCAATTAAGAAAAAGTAAATATTTGTTAGACTTATCAGTCAAACTGTGTGGAAAATATGTTTTGCCCTATTCAAATGATTTTTCCAAATATATTTTTGTCAAGATTTTCTATGAAAAAAATCAACATTTTGGCAATTACAAACAATAAAACAAAAACAAAAGCCAAAATACTTTGATTTTGAAATGCTTGTGCTGAGTCTTAAGAGAATTGCAGTATATTGATGCTTCCTAGTTTCTCCTTGTGAGGAGAGGTAGCATATTACTGGAGTCCAAATGTGGTGCTGCATCTTGGGAAATGAAGCACAGCAGGCATCGCTGGTCATAAGTCATCTAAACGACTACTCCCATGAGGCACCACAGCAGCATATATGAATAAAAACATTTTGCTTTGGGGCTGCCACCCCACCCCATTTTCTCTTTTGATGAGAATAGGAATTTTACATGAACAACAGAAACTTAAGAAAAAATTAATTTAGTCAAAATTCAAAATATACTTTGGAAAAAGAGTTTACACGGAAAATTTCTGATAACCCAGTCCTGTCAAAATTAAGGATATGCACAGTACTTACTGTCCTTCAACAACACTGCATAGGACTCATGAGGGCTTTTATGATCATCAGGATATGCCTGTTGCTACATAACACAAAAAGTTAGTCTTTGGCACATGGAAGATCTGTTAGATAAATAGTATCAGAAAGGTAGCCGTGTTAGTCTGTAGCTTTAAGAACAAGAAGAAGTCTTGTGGCATCTTATAGACTAACAGATATTTTGGAGCATAAGCTTTCTTGGACAAAGATAAATAGAAATTGTTAACAAAACCAGGCCAGATTCTCAGTCAGCATCATGTCCTGAATTGTCAGTTTGTGTCTTACATAAGGGATTTCAGACGGATGGACAGCTGAAAGACACCACTAGTTTCTCAACAGTCCATCCACTGAGCTTGAAGCAGCAAATAGTCTACTTCGTTCTGTCACTGCAGAGTCCTTCCTTAATAATATACCATTTTTCAACTTCTGTGCTCCATCTTTTTGATCAGGGAAAATATGCCCTCAGCATGCTTACTGGGGCCTGACAATACATATAGAAAATCAAGACAGGGTTGGCTATCTCGCTCATCAGGGATAAAAAGTTTTACTTAATTCCCCTTCCCACCCTTTTATGAACTTCTTTTTCTTCTGTACTGTTCTCTTTACCAAGTACATAGGACTGTCCATCAATTTATAAAATCAAAGAAACAATTTTCAAAAACTGAGTTCATTTTCATAAAGCTGTTACCAAGTGATATTTTAAATCTCTATATGATCAGTCAGCAAGACAGCATTCCCACAACTGAGGAAAAAAATCTTTATATTTATCCAGGGCCCTATAACGTGTGCATCTAATACCTATGTGCAGAACCTCAAGAAAAGCTGTGGTCTCATCTTGCATTGCTTTTTGAAGAGTTCTGCTTTTATCAATTTATAGAGTAAAACTTTTGCATCTTAAAGTACCTTTTTAATCAGAAAAATGACTCTATAATGGCACTCTCAACAATTTTCATATCCAGTATTCTCAGGTGACAAATAAACATATGCATTTTTGACTCCCTAAATTCTAGCTCTCTGATTATCAGAGAGCCAAGTTGAGTTCTGTCCTTCACATATATCATAGCCAGTAATTAAGACTTTCAGACCAAACTCGGCCCTCTGATATACCTTTGCAGATTCATTGGCTTCAAGTGATCGTGGAGCTCGGTAACAGTTGTGCAAATGCAATCCTTTCAGCTGGGTAGCCAATTTTACTGAATTTCAAAAAAGAATTCCGTTTTCACTTAGTGTCAAAAGGAGTGAAGATCAGTAATGTATTTTTTCATAAGCAGATCTAAGTAAACGAATAGTAAAAAGCATCAGATTTGTTACGATTAACCTATACAATATAAACAAGGAATCCTGTGACACCCTAAAGACTAACAAATTTATTTGGACCTAAGATTTCATGGGCAAAAGCCAACTTCATCAGATGCATCAGGGACTAAAAAAATATTTGAAGTGGGTTTTGACCACGAAAGTTTATGTCCAAATAAATCTGTTAGTGTTTAAGGCACCACAGGACTTCTTGATTTTGTGGACAGAGACTAACACCACTGTCTCTCTATAAAATGCAATTGCTTTTCAGACCAGAGCTGCACTTCTAATGATGTGTCATTTACTTTAAATCAAGTTCTTTAACACAATGTAATAGTTTTATGTTCTGTATTATCTCAGCATCTTTCTATTGAGCAAAAGTTTTAGCTGGGTTGATATCAAATACTTACATTAGACATGTAGCAATGAATGAAAGAAAGGTGTCTTTAGTCATTAACTACAACAGCTGGGCTATTCACAGTTAGGTCCTCTAGTTGTTATTGCTTATGAACCATCTGTTGGAATGGGCTTTCATGTGCTTTGTAGCCTGGGATAATAAAACTACACCTCAACTCCCCTATGTTTCTTTCCCTGAAAGTGCTAATTTAGTATACTAACAGCTGTGAGAAATATACAGAACTGGAATTATATCTATTTTGGTTGTTTGTGAATGTAGAGGACACAATTACCTAATATTTGAACTACCTAACTACTAAGTAATTAGTAATAATTATACTGCCAATTAACCTCTAGTCCGGCACCTTCAGGACTTGCCCAGAGGCAGATGAGACAATTTGCCAGACCATGGGAGGTCAATATTGTCTAGCACATTACCAATACCATGATTTATTAGGTGATGAGCTTTCATGGGACAGACCCACTTCAACAGATCAATCTCATTTCCAGTATAGACTGACATTTATAAGTGCAGAGGACGCAAAAAAAAAATTGGAATAAAAACTGGTAACTCAAATACATAGGAGGGGGATGAGGGATAGGGGGATGTTAACTGTCCTGCCTGAGATAATTATGAGCATCAAAGTCTTTGTAATGCATGAGGTAATTGATGCCTCTGTTCATACCACATGTTAATATGCAGAATTTGCATATGAATTCAAACTCTCAAATTTATCTGTGTTTCAGGATACAGATTCTCAGGTCTTTAACAGAATGGCCCAATCTACCGAAGTGATCCGTGACTGGCTTATGTGAATTGAGTTCCTTGATGTCTGCTCTGTGGCCGTTTGTTCTTTGGCAAAGGTTTTGCTCAGTCTGTCCAATGTACATAGTGGTAGGTAATTGTTGGCACATAATGGCATATATAATGCTGCTGGAAGTGCACAAGAATGTGCCTTTGATCTTGTAAGTAACATAGTTAGGTCCATTGATGGTATCCCCAGAATAAATATGTGGACAAAGTTGGCTGTGGGATTTGTTGCAAGGAAAAGTTCCAGGATTAATATTACTATGGTGTAGCCTGTGATTGCTGGTGAAAATCTTTCTTAGATTAGAAGGTTGCCTATAGTAAAGGACAGGCCTGTCACCTAGGGCCTTCTGGAGTGTTGCATCATGATCCAGAATAGGTTGTAGATTTTTAATGATGCATTGCAGGGTCTGAGCTGGGGGTTACAGGTGATGACAGATGGTGTTCTGTTATTGATCTTCTGGGGCCTATCTTGGAGTAGCTGGTTTCTGGGCATTTGTCTGGCCCTCTCAATTTGTTTTTTTTTTTTTTTTGCACTTCTCCAGGTGGGTAATTAAGTTTTATGAATGCTTGGTAGAGGTCTTGTAGTTTTCAGTCTCTGACAGTAGGATCAGAGCAGATGCAAAGACATTTAGTGGTAAAGAAGTGCTAAATAACAGCACAGAACACTGAGATCCAGGACTGGTGGCTGGACTAGAGAGGTTCAGCCTCTAACATAACACAATAATAAGTGGTTAGTACTTGGTGCATAAAATAATACTGGTTGTCTTTGCAGACAGACACAAAATATAGATATCAAACAATCCCTTTTCAAAAGTTTATCAACTAGTTGTGCTAGGTGCACAAAATACCGACATATGAATGCTGCAGAAAGCCAAATATAGTTTATGTGAAAAAGAACCTTCCCACTGTTAGAACTTTGCACCTGTGTCTCTGGTCAGCCCTATCCCCGAGGCATTCAGGTCCCACTCACCAAAAGGCAGCCCTATCCCCCAGCCAGCCTCCGCTCACCAGCAGGCAGTGCACGGAACAAATGAAAGCCAGAGGCCGAATTAAAATAGACACCTTTTCTGCTTGCCAACAGAATGTGGGCTTGCACAGAAAATGCTCTGGAACAAGGCCTGAAAGATTATAGCCACGTCTACACATGCTGAGCGCTATTTCGAAGTTGAAATCAACATAAGGCGGCGAGACGTCGAAGGCGCTATCCTCATGAGGAGATGGGAATAGCGCCCTACTTTGAAATTGAACGTTGAAGTAGGGCACGTGTAGCCGATCTGCGTCCTGCAACATCGAAATAGTGGGGTCCGCCATGGCGGCCATCAGCTGAGGGGTTGAGATACGCTATCTCGAGCCCCTGCGGGGCTCTATGGTCACCGTGGGCAGCAGCCCTTAGCCCAGGGCTTCTGGCTGCTGCTGCTGCACCTGGGGATTCATGCTGCATGCACAGGGTCTGCAACCAGTTGTCGGCTCTGTGGATCTTGTGCTGTTTAGGGCAAGTGTGTCTGGGAGGGGCCCTTTAAGGGAGCGGCTTGCTGTTGAGTCCGCCCTGTGACCCTGTCTGCAGCTGTTCCTGGCACCCTTATTTCGATGTGGGCCGCTTTGGTGTGTAGATGCTCCCCTGCAGCGCCTACTTCGATGTAGTGCTGCCCAACGTCGACGTTCAACATCGACGGCACCAGCCCTGGAGGACGTGTAGACGTTATTCATCGAAATAGCTTATTTCGATGTAGCAATATCGAAATAAGCTATTTCAATGTAGCATTCACGTGTAAATGTAGCTTATATCTGACAGAGATCTTGGAGCCATGCCAACTCTAAGTTACACTTGTGTGAAGACAGTCTTTTATTTGGATCACAATCAGCCCTCTTTCATTGACTATTTGTGCAAGCTGTTTACTATTAAACTTAACTAATATTTGGTTCTTGAATGCTGGTTCCTGGGTCCTGTCCTGATGATGGACAGAATTAAGCATTTTGAAAAATAAGTAATCTGCCAGGAAGAAATGTTTCAGGCACAGATGTTTATCATATGAAGTGGTCTGCTCAATGACAAATCTGCAAGCCATTACCATATTAAATAGTAGAGTGCAGAAGATGAAACTGATAATGCTCAGGATTTTTGAAAAAAAATCACATATTTAGTTCTCCAAATAAGGATTTAAGTGCCAAATAAATAAATATGGGAGCCCTAAAGTTAGTTGAAAGGACCCACACTGAGGATTAGAGATGTCTGAGAGGAGACCTTGGAGCCAGATGGCCCAAGAGTCTGGAAGCCCTGAGGCTTTCAGCATCAATCAGCTGCGGATGATTAAAACTGACATGTTTCTTTCCTGTTTTGCCCCTGCTACAGAGATGACAAAAATCACATCAATTTCATTCAGCACCTGCTGGTCTCAGGGACCCTGGTTTCTTTTATAATTCCCCTGAGCCAGTGTTTCTGGGGCAAAAAAAAAATTCAGAAGAATTTGCGGTTCAGGAGAAACTGAAACATTGGAACCTGACCAGCCCCAAATTTCAGATACCAGGATTTCCTGCAAACTGGAAATCTCAAGTCTTGGCTACAGTGCATGGTACTCCAAACAATTTTTGACCAATGGGTGCTCTCTGTAGAAATGCTGCAGCCAGCAGAAATTAAGATGTGCTAAATAACATGATGAGTCATTTTGATTCCTGTCAATCCCAGGACCACAAGGCAGAAAGGTGTCTCATAGACCTCACATAGCAGGATATTCATGTCATGCTTTGAAACGTTCTTTTTCTTTTTAGATTTCCATACAGTTCTCATTTATAGTTTTGGTTCTGTAGATTAGCTTTCTTACATAAAGTGTCACAATTATCAAATATTAGAAAACAAACAAGCATTTATTTTAAAAGAGATTAGACTATCTCAATGCTTGGACACACTCCTCTGTTAATCAGATGTTCTGCCAAATGGTACTTCTACAAGATGCCACTAGAAAAAAAGCAGTATGGTAAGTTCATGAAAACATGTAAAGGCAGTGCAAGTTATATGGTAGAGAGTCTCAGAGGGGTAGATGTGTTAGTCTGTAGTTTCGCAAAAACAAGTGGCCCTGTAGCCCCTTAGAACAACAAATGTATTAGGTCATGAGTAATCACAAGACCTACTTCTTCAGATGGTTGAGTGGGTCTTACCCATGAAAACTCATGACCTAATACATTTGTTATTCTCTGAGGGGCTTCAGACAGCTAGTTATTTGTGGAGGTACATGGTAGTAACTGTGTAAGTCTGTAACATGCATGGTAAGGGAGAGAAAGATGGGGCTGTAGCATAAACTCAGTCAACTGCAAGAAATTGTGAATAGGAGGGTGGAGACCATCTCTTATAGTCTCCTGGTGGTTCCTTTTCTTGCTGCATCTGTATGTGTTTACTCCTTCAGCATGCCAGTGGACTCTCCTGGTACTCAGTCACACAAACCTCCTGAGCAATAGTCGTCTCTCATTTGTACCAGTGTAAATATGGTGTAACTCCATAGAGTTGTCTCAGAGGGGTAGCTGTGTTAGTCTGTATATGCAAAAACATTGAGTAGTCCTGTGGTACTCAAAAAAAGCTTCTTTCAAAAGAAGAAAGCCAGTGTAGATGCTGCTCTTTCGAAAGTAAACCCGATCTTCGAAAGAATCCTCATTCCCATTAAATAAAGGGAAGGAGGAGTCTTTTGAAGATGGGGTTTACTTTCAAAAGAGCAGCGTCTACACTGGCTTTCTTCTTTTGAAAGAAGCTCTTTTGAAATTAGAATATGCAAATGAGGTATGGAATATGCAAATTTACAGCTCATTTGCATTTTTGATTTGTCTCCTTTGCATGCCTTTCGAACGAGGAATGCAAGTGTAGACGCACCCTATGTGTCTTGTAGCAAATACTACTACTTAATTCCATCATGGAGGATGTGGCCCATTATCAGCAGCTAATGTGAAGGTCTGAACATCAGGAGAAGAGAAACTGCTTTTGCAATTGGTCAGGCACTCCCAGTTTCTGTTCAATCCTTGGTTAATGGTGTCAGATTTGCAAATGAATTGCAGCTCTGCAGTTTCTCTTTGGAATCTGTTTTTAAAGTTTTTTTTTATTGCAGTATGACTACTTTTAAATCTGTTACTGAGTGTTTAGGGAGATTGAAGTGTTCTCCTACAGGTTTCTATATGTTACCATTCCTGATATCTGATTTGCGTCAATATATTATTTTACATAGAGACTGTCCAGTTTGGCCAATGTATATTGCAGAGGAGCAATTTTGGCACATCCTGGCATATATTACATTAGTAGATGTGCAGGTGAATGATCCCCTGATGGTGTGATTGATGTGGTTTGGTCCTGTGATGATGTCACTGGTGTAGACATGTGAGCAGAGTTGGCACCAAAGTTTGTTGAAGAGATTGGTTCCTGGTTTAGAATTATTGTGGTGTGATCTATAGTTGCTGGTGAGAGTTTGTTTCAGGTTGGCAGGCTATGTGTAGGCGAGGACTGGCCTGCCTTCCTAGGTCTGTGAGAGTGAAGGATCATTGTCCAGGATGGGTTGTAGACCACTGACAAAGCACTGGAGAGGTTTTAGCTGGGGGCTGTATGTAATGGCCAGTGGAGTTCTGTTATTTCCTTTGTTGGGTCTGTCTTGTAGCAGGTGGCTTCTGGGTATACGTCTGACTCTGTCAATCTGTTTCTTCACTTCCTTATGTGGGTAGTACAGTTTCAGGAAAGCTTGGTAAAGGTCTTGCAGGTGTTTGTCTCTTTCTGAGGGATTAGAGTAAATGCAATTGTACCTGAGTGCTTGGCTGTATACAATGGATTGTATGGTGTGCCCTGGATGGAAGCTGGACCCATGTAAGTAAGCATAGTGAATTGTGGGTTTCCAGTATAGGGTGGTGTTTATGTGAAAGCTTATGCTCCAAAATATCTGTTAGTCTATAAGGTGCCGGGGACTTCTTGTTGTTTTTGAAGATATGGACTAACTCGGCTGCCCCTCTCACATACTACTTCTTAACTACCTATCTCCCATAGCTTGTGAGATTTAAATATCTTTGAAAATGCCTTGATATCTCTGACTAAAGTGCTTATTAAAAATCAACATGAAGTTGCTTCTCCTACCGAAATGCCCAGTGTTATAGGGTAAATATCAACAGCGCCTCATTAACCAAACCTTTACCCTGGGACTTGGCGAGCAGTTCAATAGCTGAATTCAAACATGATTCATAATTTATAAATGTGTATAAAACACAAACTTCCCCCTGCTCTTGCTCTGTATGGAGAAGATTTGGATTAGCTCAGCAAAGAGTGCTCCTTGTAGCCACATTTCATTTGGATCACATCAAGTTATGATAATAACTTTTAAGGATAAAAAAATAAACTCTTCGCAATACCTTTAGTGGAGGGGGAAGAAAAACCCCGTGGGCAACGAGCTTAGGGAGGAACTGACAATGTGACCCTCAGTGTTTGTTAACCTTTAGAAATGATAATTGGGTGTCAGGGGTTAATGGCAGTTGTGGAAAAAACATTAAAGTATACTGGCTCAGTACAGAATATTGAAAAATGCCTATGTGTAGCATACTTCAGTAGTTTCTTGCTGATTTTAAGGCAGCCCATTAGTGCCTATGTACTTTATTTTTATAGAATTCTGGACATTCGTATTGATTTTCAGGAAGAATATTTCAGTTTCTTTAAATTTATCTGTAGAAATAGTCACACGATGGACCTGTCATAGACAACCTACAGTTTGGAATTCTCCGTCTGAACTTCTTAACATTGTAATCTGAGGCATTTTAAAAAATGAATTATAACCATTGGTTTGTTAGTGCACTTCCTTTGGCAAAATCTCTGCTTTATGTAGGTTTGAAAGAAGTATGATCCAGTATTGTTATTGTGAATTATTTATGGAACGCTGCTATAAGTTTTGTTGACCTATACAAAGATGCTTATTTAAATGAAATGTTGCACCTCAGAGAGCCACTGCCTGACTAAATTTTATATATTACATGGAGTAGCAAACTGACCTGCATAGTGAAAATCACCTCTGTCTGTATTTGTGAAAAAGGCCTATTTTTTACATAGTGAGTTTTAGGCATAGAAGAAGGAGAAGCCCAAAATGTTCTTTTGTAAGCAGCTTCTTCCTTTCCTATCTGACCCAACAGTTCACTATAACTACAAAGTATCACTAGAAATTTTAAAGTGAGTTACAAAGCCCTTTTCTAATCCTAGTGGATTCTTCTGCAATGCTGAAGCAATACTAAAGAGCCAGAGGATGTGCATGAAAAATTCTGTCTCCCTGCATTTGGAAATCTGCTTTATGAACACCTAAGCTGCGTCTACACGTGCACCAACGTTAGGCGGCGAGACGTCGAAGTCGCTAACCTCATGAGGAGATAGGAATAGCGCCCTACTTCGACGTTCAACGTCGAAGTAGGGACCGTGTAGACGATCCGCGTCCCGCAACGTCGAAATTGCTGGGTCCTCCATGGCGGCCATCAGCTGGGGGGTTGAGAGATGCTCTCTCTCCAGCCCCTGCGGGGCTCTATGGTCACTGTGGGCAGCAGCCCTTAGCCCAGGGCTTCTGGCTGCTTCTGCGGCAGCTGGGGATCTATGCTGCAGGCACAGGGTCTGCAACCAGTTCTCAGCTCTGTGTATCTTGTGTTGTTTAGTGCAACTGTGTCTGGGAGGGGCCCTTTAAGGGAGCGGCTTGCTGTTGAGTCCGCCCTGTGACCCTGTCTGCAGCTGTGCCTGGCATCCCTATTTCGATGTGTGCTACTTTGACGTGTAGACGTTCCCTCGCTGCACCTATTTCGATGTTGGGCTGAGCAACGTCGAAGTTGAACATCGACGTTGCTGGCCCTGGAGGACGTGTAGACGTTATTCATCGAAATAGAGTATTTCGATGTCTCAACATTGAAATAAGCTATTTCGATGTTGGCTGCACGTGTAGACGTAGCCCTAATGTACAGTGCATTTTCCTTCAGTTGCAAGGTCTCTTTCTTGCAAACTATATTTGTACAATGCCGTAGCTTTAAACAGCTTCCATCTCATAATTAGATATATTACTGTAGCACTATTACTTACTGTCATTTGAAACCAGCTGTTGATCATAGATGTTGGTGTTGCAGCTGAACTCTGTCCTGCTTTGAGTGGTGCTGGAACTATGGGCATGGGGGGGTGGTTTCGATACTCCCTGGCTAGACGTATTAATCACAAATAATAAATCCATGGCTTCTTATCAGCACCTCTACTGTAAAACTTGTTTCAGCCCCTGTGCCTGCTTCGCTTTCCCTTTCTGCTGATTTGAAATATGTCATTACATCTGTTACTTAGACAATAAGGTAAATAATAACTGTTGTTGATGATAATAATAAATATAAAGGTCACTTCCCCATTCCCTAGCAATGTCTATTACAAACTGACCAACAGCTGTTGGACAGAAACCATAAATTCTTTAGGAAAATAATTGAACCACCAGGCAGAGGAACACAAATATAAAATACATTGCCATTAATTCCTTTTTCTCATTTCCAAAGTTCACAGTCTGTTGGGAGATCTTTGTTAGAATGATGTATGTATTTAATTTAATCCAAATAGGCAATACAACAAGTTCCAAAATATTAAACACACTTTACCCATTATAAGCCCACAAATTAGTTGAGAGCCACAATATGACCTCACACTTTCCAGATGATGGGAGAGTTTCTATTACTCTGCAGTCTATTATTTTTTGTCCCTGTACTGTCTTAATTCACGTGTAGCTACATATGTCTTCATTATGACATTGGAAGACTAAAATACTTGCTTCTCTCTGGTGTTGGCAGTTTTGTCAGTTCTCTCTTCCCCCGCCCTAATAATGTGCACTTCCAGACAGGCAGAAATTGGAGATCAATGTGGAAAATACCAAGACTCTATTACTGCTGTAAAACTTTTCTTCTCAAGTCCTCGAGTTCCTCTCTCCTCTTGGGCTGCTAGCTGTGTTGTGTGAAGAGAAATTTATAGATATCATTGCTGTACTCTTACAATTGGATAAACTGAGAAGATATAATCCATTAATCTCCCAGGCCACACTACTAAAGACACTAATATTTTACATCTCCTGCTACAGATATCTATACTGGTCTCACACTTAGTAGCAAACAAAGGGCCAGGTTCTGCTCCTTCGGTCATGTAGCAACTATTTCTATAAGCATTCCCACTAAAATTAGTAGTACTCACACAGTAAGACACTGCAACATAGCACATAGGTGGCAGCTGCCAGAACCAGTGTGCAATAAGTGGAGCTGAGCAAATAACGGATTTTTTAAATTTTAATTTACTGACCAGTCTGAAAAACTGAAAATTTCTTAGTATGTCAAACACGTTTAAAATGAGTCAAGATGAAACCTTCTTTGTCTTGCTCTGACTTGCTTTTTTTTTCATTCGTGAATTTAACAAAGGCAAAAGAGGACTAGATTCACAAAACTCATGTGTGTGCACTTGCATGCATGCATGTTAGAAGATGCTCCTTGGATGTGGGCATGACAATTCCTAGCCATTCAGACTGGTTGTTAGGAAACCAAATTTCAAGTCACCACCCCAGAGACTAGTTGGTTAATATAATGGCCATGTCTACACTAGCCCCAAACATCGCAATTGCCTCACAAATGGCCATTTCAAAGTTTACTAATGAAGCGCTGAAATGCATATTCAGCGCTTCATTAGCATGCGGGCGGCCGTGGCACTTTGAAATTGACGTGCTTCGCCGCTGCACATCTAATCCCGACGGGACCTCTTTTCGAAAGGACCCCGCCTACTTCGAAGTCCCCTTATTCCCATCTGCTCATGGGAATAAGGGGACTTCGAAGTAGGCGGGGTCCTTTCAAAAAGGAGCCCCATCGGGACGAGATGCGCGGCAGCGAGGCGCGTCAATTTCGAAGTGCCGCGGCCACCCACATGCTAATGAAGCGCTGAATATGCATTTCAGTGCTTCATTAGTAAACTTCGAAATGGCCATTTGTGAGGCAATTTCGACGTTTGGGGCTAGTGTAGACACGGCCAATGTGTGAAAGCTTCAACAAGAGAGATTAAGACTTTCACCAGAATATACCATAGCTCACAGACCGGTGCATTTTTCTGCAATATGTGAAACCCAAGTATAAATCCCTTCTCCACATATATCAACCACAAAGGAGAATTGATCTGATTGTCTCCAGCATCCCAGGGAACTATCCTAACCACTTGTCAGCCTCCCTCTCTGGCATTTTGTGAATCTTGTCTTCTTTTGCTTTTGTTGAAATTCTGGACCTAAATGACCAGGTTTTTAGAAATCATTTCGGAACCTAACTTCTAAATTTAAATTTAAATCTTGCCTAAAACCTTACAATATTAAAACAACCTCATGTATTTGTTACTTCAGCTTTGCTGGCATTTAACAAGGAGCCTGATTTGTGGAGACTGAAAAGCCACATCTCAGAGAAGTGAGGACATGCAGAGATGGTGAAATTCTCATGAGCCATAACAGCCTGATCTGGTTCCTATGGGAGCCCAAACAACTTCTGCCACTGACTTCAGTGGAAGCAAGAGAAGGCACTAAGTGGTTATTCCTCTTTCAGATTATTTGTAGTTTTAATCTACACTAGATTTTTATATAAAAAGCCAGCAAAGATCTATAAACTGAGAGCATTTTGCAGAAAACCAGAAGTTCTAAGATGTAAATAATTAGATATTTATGGGTAATACCAAGGACAAACACAATAGCTATTTAATCACTGGAAAATGGATAATTTGGGAACCATTGACCTCATAAAACTGTAAAGAAATGCCAGAAATATGTACAGTATAGTCTATTAAAAGATTTAAACTAATGTGCAACATTTCTTTTTTCATAGAGCTGCTAATTATTCATTTTCACTAAATACGATAAATATGCAGCTGTGTTTTCATAAACAGAAACACACATTTTTTTCTGTAACCACCTATTAAGTCTCTGATTCTGCTGTCTGATACTTACAGGCTGTGCATCCTTTAGATTGCAAACACATTTTGTCAATCTAATTCTGTGCATTACTTGACAAGTTGATCTATATTAGCTGTGCTCCTGCTCTTGTGAAGGCTGCACACAGTTCATAGATGTTTAAGGCTGAACGGGACCACTGTGATCATCTAATTTGACCTTCTGTGTCAGGCAGACCATAAGTATTGCCTGAATTAACTGCTCTTTGAACTAGAGCCTATCTTTTGGAAATCCTGAGTTAAAAGTTGCCATTGATGGAGAATCCACCATCATGCATAGTAAGCTGGGTTAACTACCCTCATTGTTAAAAATGTATGCTCTATTTCCATTCTGATTTTTTGTCTAGCTTCAGTTTTCAGCCACTGAATGATGTGATCCAGACCCTTTAACCTTCTCTTTGTGAAACTAAATTGAATGCTGTGCATCTAATGCTATAAGGCATGTTCTCCAGTCTTTAAATCACTCTTATAGCTCTTCTATGACGTTTCACATTTATTAACATACTTCAGGAGCTCAGGATGGAAGAACTGGACACAGTACTCCAGTAGGAGTCATACAATGCCAAGTACAGCTCTAATGTAACATCTCTACTCTCATTCAGCGTTACCATGATCACCTCTCCAATGATTGCACTAACTTTTTGGCCAGAACTTCAAATTCCGGTCTTACATTCAGCTGATTACCCTTCATGGTCCCTAAGTCTTTTTCAGAGCCAATGAGTCCTGCCTCTGGGAACCCTTAGAAACACACCCACTCAGTGATGTTTCCCCATTTACAGTTACATATTACTCTTGAATCAGAAGAGAACGTAAGGATCATCTTGTCTAACCAAACTACTGGATTTGTCATGTTCAAACCATCTAAGAGAGATGAGAACCATCATTTAGCCAGTTTTCCACCCATTTACTTTGTGCCAAGTAAGTTTAGTATCATTTAGTTTTTAACTGGAATGTTGTGCACAGTCAATTCTAATGCCTATCAGAAGTCTAAGGCTGTGGGCACACTTGGCCAAAACTTCGAAATGGCCATGCAAATGGCCATTTCGAAGATTACTAATCACAGAATCATAGGGCTGGAGGGGACCTCAGGAGGTCATCTAGTCCAGCCCCCTGCTTCAAGCAGGATGTACCCCACTAGGTCATCCCAGCCAGGACCTTGTCCAGCCGGGACTTAAAAACCTCGAGGTATGGAGAATCCACCACCTCTCTAGGCAACGCATTCCAATGCTTCACCACCCTCCTGGTGAAGTAGTTTTTCCTAATAACTAACCTACACCTCTGCCTCTTCAACTTCAGACCATTACTCCTTGTTCTGCCATCTGACACCACTGAGAACAGTTTCTCACCCTCCTCTTTAGAGCTCCCCTTCAGGAAGTTGAAGTCTGCTATTAAATCACCCCTAAGTCTTCTCTTCTGTAAACTAAACAAGCCCAAATCCCTCAGCCTATCCTCCTAGGTCTTGTGCTCCAGACTCTTAATCATTTTTGTTGCCCTCTGCTGAACCTGCTCCAGCAAATCCACATCCTTTTTATACTAGGGGGTCCAAAACTGGACACACTATTCAAGATGTGGCCTCACCAGTGCTGAACAGAGGGGAATAACTACTTCTCTAGATCTGCTTGAAATGCTCCTCCTAATGCACCCTAGTATGTTGTTAGCCTTCTTGGCTACAAGGGCACACTGTTTACTCATATCCAGCCTTTCATCCACCATAACCCCTACGTCCCTTTCTTTCATACTGCTGCTGAACCAGTCGGTCCCCAGCCTGTAACAATGCTTGGGATTCTTCTGTCCCAGGTGCAAGACTCTACACTTCTCCTCGTTGAACTGCATCAGATTTCTTTTGGCCCAGTCCTTGAATTTATCCAGGTCTCTCTGGATTCCCTCTCTACCCTCCAATGTATCTATCTCTCTCCCTAGTTTTGTGTCACCCACAAACTTGCTGAGGGTGGAATCCAGTCCCTTATCCAGGTCATTAATAAAGATGCTGAATAACACCAGCCCCAGAACCAAGCCTTGCGGCACTCTGCTTGAAACCGACCGCCATCCAGATATTGAGCCATTGACCACTATCTGTTGGGCCCAACCATCAAGCCAGCTTTCTATCCATTTATAGTCCAAGGATCCTATCCCATATTTCCTTAACTTATGGACAAGAATGTTGTGGGAGACTGTATCAAAAGCCTTGCTGTAGTCAAGGTATATCACATCCACTGATTTCCCCATGTCCACAGAGCTTGTTACCTTGTCATAGAAGCTAATCAGGTTGGTCAGGCAGGATTTGTCCCTGTTGAATCCATGATGACTACTTTTGATCACTTTCCCCTCTTCCAAGTGCTCCAAAACGGATTCCCTCCATTATTTTCCCAGGGCTTAAAGTAAGGCTGACAATTGAATATTTAGGGCCTCATTAGTATTAGGACGCTTCCAGTATTAGTATTAGGACGTTTCAAATGTGCTTGGCTTGGCACGACTACACGGGGGTCCTTTTCAAAACAACCCCGCACCTTTCGAAGTCCTGTGCCTTAAATATTGAGTCTGTTCTGGTATGGCTATGGTCTGAAGAAATGGGTCTGTCCCATGAAAGCTCACCTAACAAAACAGAGATAAAAACGCTTCTGATCCACAAACCGGTCAGCCAACATTTTAATGGTGTGGGCCATTCTGTTAATGACTTAAGAGTTTGCATCTTACTGAAGAGGAATTTTCACACTACTTTGGAAAGAGGCTGCTGAACTCTCTTTTATATTCAAATTTGACACATTAACACATGATTTGAACCGGGATGTGAATTTTCTGGGTCACTGTCGGGGCTCTTTGGCATACTTGGCTTAATCTAATTCTTGACTCCCCGCCCTTCTACTCTCTCATTTGCTCACCTTTATAATTTTTTTTTCGATTTGTCAACCTTGATTACTATTTTTGGTTCTCTATGCCTTAAATATTGAGTCTGTTCTGGTATGGCTATGGTCTGAAGAAGTGGGTCTGTCCCACGAAAGCTCACCTAATACATTATTTTGTTCGTCTTTAAAGGGATACTTTACTGCTTTTTTGTTTGGACCATGACAAAGAAGTTAAGTGATTTAAGCACTAGAGAAAACATTGTACTACAATATCTTATAGAAGAATTTGGTTCAGCTGAAGACCTCTTCAGGAGCTATGTTCACAAAGAAAAATCTTTCTTCCACCTCACTATTCACGGACAAAATAAAGATATAGTAGGTAGGACACAATGGGTTTCAGTTTGACTTCAGATTTCTATCACCTTTCATTCAGAGATCTCCAAGTATTTTAGAAAATGTATTTTTTCTATAGTTTGTACCTGTGAAAGATGTGAAGATATCACCTGCCACCGAAGTGCAAGCATATCAAAGCACAGTATAAACATACAGCTCTATATATCTTGCATTATTTAACATTTTGCTTTTCAGTAATTAAAATGTAGTTCGTTGTTTTCAAGTTAAATCAAAACTGGTGGACAGAAGCACTCTAGAAAGGATAGGCAGCTGTCCAGACAGCAGATTTCTTAATGTGGCGGAGAAAGCTGGTCAGTCTGCCTGGGGGCCCGAAAAACCACAGAATGTTAGAACTGGATGGAACCTTGAGAAGTTATCAAGTCTAGTTCTCTGCACCCTTGGCAGGAAAAAGCAACATTTAGATCATTCCATGACAGATGTTAGTCTACCCTGTTCTTAACCATCTCCAACTAGGGAGATTTCAAAAACACCCTAGGCAATTTATTCGACTGCTTAACCATCTTAACAGTTACAATGGGAGCTTTAGTTTGGGATGTTAGAAAAAAAATTGTGTGTGTAATTAATTGTTCATTCCTAAGTGGAGCATTTTGCATGCCATCCTATTTATTACAGACCATTTTTCGATTTTGTCCACATTGTTTTGAATTATAACCCTATCCCTCAAAGCTCTTGCATCCCTCCTGGCTTGGTGTCATCCACAAACATTATAAGCATATGCTGTATGCCATTATCTAAATAATTTATGAAGTTATGGAACAGAACTGGTCCCAGAACTGATCCTTGCAGAACCTCATGTTGTAATTGATAACTATTATCTGGGTTATCCAACCTAGTTTGTCCCCACCTTATAATAGCCCCACCTAAGTTGTATTTCCTTTGTTTATTTATAAGAAGGTAGTGGGAGACCATATCAAATGCTTCACTGAAGTCTAGGTAGACAACACCTATCACGTCCCCCTTCTCCACAAGGCTTGCTTTATCAAGGCTTGTTATCTCATCTTTTCTCTTCCTATTTTCACTTATGAACCTACCTCCATTTTCTCCAGCATTCCCTATGCTAGGTGTCCTATCACCTGTGCCCTTCTTGGTGAAACCCAAAACAAAGACATTACTAAGTATCTCTGCCATTTCCACATTTTCTCTTATTGTTTTTTCCATCTTCATTGAGTAATGGCTCAACCCTGTCCTTGGTCTTCCTCTTGCTTCTAATATATTTGTAGAATGTTTTCTTGTTACACTTTCTGTCTCTAGTCAGTTTCATTGCAATTTTTGCCTTCATCTTTCCTATTTTGCCTCTGCACACTTGTGTTATTTGTTTATATTAATGATTTGGCCAATTTTCCACTTTATACAGGGCTCGTTTTTATGACTTTTGGATTACGTAAGAAGCAGAAAGCAGACTTCAATTGAACACACACTCCCCTTTCCTCCCCAGCACTATCTGCACTGGCTAAGGTAGTTGCTATAGCTCAAAGCTGTTCCTGGTGCCACCATATAGCTGGGGCTTCAGCTAAAATTGTAATGACCATCCACTCCATGCCTAGCCCATTGTCTGAGAAGTCCCTACACCTCCTTCAGCTCCCCACTACGCAGGCTCTGGAGGCACCACTACCATGTGGGCTATGATCCCAACACTGAAAAGCTCCTCTGTAAACGTGTGGGGTTTGTGGGGTGGAATGGCGTTGCGGTGCAGTATGTGGCGTACTCAGATGTGGAGTGCAGGCTGTGATACAGAATGTGTTGGGGGGAACAGCTAGGAGGAGAGCTGAGGTGAAAAAGGTCCCAGTCTGTTCAATGAGCTTACCCCCACTGTAAGAATATAAGTTTTGGCACCAGCTTGGGTTGCTTTGCATGAGACAAGGGGTCTGCCCTCTCCATTAACTTTGGTCTTATGAGATGGACTGCTCTCCTAAGTGTCTAGGTGTTGGACTGTTCCTACCCTATGAATTCTGTTGCCGGGGCTCTATGCCCTGTTTTGCTCCAAGCTAGGGTCTGCTCTGTCCGCTTCTGACCAGGTGGATGAAGTGCAAGTATCAGTAACAGCAGCAACAGGGGTGGCATTGGGATCCTGCAGCAAACTCCAAAGGGGCAGGAGACAGGCAGCACACTCAGGATTTAGCTAGAGCTGCAGGTTGTCTCAGGTGGCCTCTGCTTCTGGAAATACATTTTGCAATTCCTAGAGTGTTGAAAAAAATTTTCTCCTTCAGCAGATAAAAGTTGTGTAGTTATTTATTGGGATTTTATCTGAAATATGTCCTTCCAGAGACAACTAAATGTAACAGGAAACTGAAAAGGTTTGTGCACTATGGTAGGGTGAGTTGACCTGAGTTTGGGAAACAGTCACTAAATTCTTATTTATCATCCACATGAAATTGTTACTACTTTATACAACAGCTATGAGCTCTTTAGTCAGCTAGTGCCAGAGAACTGCTATCACATCTTGTGGCATTGGTAGAACAAATGGTATTAATTTAAAAAGTTGTGCAATTTTTTTAGCATGAGAGGTGTGTCCCCTTCTTATGATCCAGCAATACTTTTGGATCCCCAGTAGATTGCCTACTATATGCACTTCTGCTGTGGTAGCAATGTGGCTATGAGGAGACTTGACTAATACAGAGCCATGATTATAGTGCTTTGATATGTACTTTGCTCCAGGCTTTGCCAGCAGGGAAAACTAAAGAACGGACTTCCTTCCTGCTGTTCCTTTTCATACCTTGACTTCTACTTGAGAAGGCTTTCTTAATGGTAGATAAGATACGACATGCAGGAGGAATATCAGCATCCATTTTCTAGGTAAAAGGTACCGTGCAACTATTTTTCACTCTGTACAGTATAGTCTTTTCACCACTTCTTTCACCTTCTTCTTGGGAACATAAAAGCTGCCCTCTTTCTGACAGAAGGTAAAGGAGGGTGACCTTATTAGACTTTTATAAGTGACTAAAATATAGGAAACATCACAAAAATGGCATTGGTAGAGATGGAGTTTACTATATACACCTGCAGCAGCTGGTTATTAATATTGCCATTTTCCCATTTATAGTGCATAATACTTTAGTGTGAGTGACTTGTTTTGCATGTTTTGTTGTTTAGTTCTGATTTTTTCCTGGGGAAGAATCTTTAGTGATATACAACTTCAACCAACTGCCTGTTTACTGATGCAAAACCAAGAACATCATTAACCTTCACTAGATATACCAAAATAAGGAGTTCTTTTGATGGAGGTAAAGCGTCACACACAGTTAATGGTTCGGAGGAATGAAATGTAGAGTAAATGACATTACCTCAAAAGAAAATGGTCTATTTACAATCACATTGGATTACCCTTGCAAGAAAAAGCACCCTTGTCATAATGTGTATTACCAGATGTAAACTTTGTGAAAAATAAAGTCAGGGTAAGAAACACTACAAAGATGCTGTAATTTTCCCCCAAACCAAGCAATATAAATCTAAATCAAAACATGTTAAGGCATGGAAAAGCATAGGCTGAGCACCCAAAGATTGTCCTGCAGACTATATAAGTATGATCAAGGGGTGTTTTAAAAGGTATATTTGATTCCCCTCCCCTCATATTTTCCCTAGATATTGGCAAGTTGTTTTTTAGAAATCTTGATATTCCTCAGCTTCTGCTGATGGAGGAAGTTTCACTTACAAAGAACAACAGAGAAAAGGGACAACTAATATCTATTTTCTCCTACCACCCCACCCTCAATTTTTGAGTTCCAGACTGTGCGGAAGATTTCTATAACTTTTAACCACAGGGGAACTTTGAAAAAGCTTGCCTTATTCCACAATGAAGATCACTAGGGCTACGTCTACAATTACAAAAAACTTTGAAATGGCCATGCTAATTGCCAAATCGAAGAATACTAATGAGGCACTAAAATGAATATTCAGCACCTCATTAGCATGCCACCAGCCACGCAACTTTGGAAGTGCCACATTTCACTCACCCATGGCTCATGTAGATGTGAGTCCTTTTAGAAAGGACCCTACAAACATCAAAATCAGCTGATAGGAATAAGGGGATTTCAATGTTTGCAGGTCCTTTCGAAAAGGACCCCCATGTAGACTAGCTGCAGGTGAGCAAAACATGGCACTTTTGAAGTGACTTGGCCAGTGGCATTCTAATGAGGTGCTGAATATTAATTTCAGTGCCTCATTAGTATTCTTCGATTTGGCAATTAGCATGGCCATTTTGAAGTTTTTTTGTAAGTGTAGACACGGCCCAATTGAATTAAAACAAAATCAAACCTACACACAACTAAGGAAATCAATTCTATAGACAGCCAGTAAAATACAGAAGTTCTAGGGAGGATATATACCATATTTTCATATACCAAAATCCATTAAGTACAATACTCAAATCAAATTTAACTATCTAGTACCTCCATAAGTATCTTTGAACTTGAAAACATGAGATACATGGACACCTTCACATAAAACCCAAGTGACATCAATGTTAGAAAAAGTGTTCTTTAATTAAACCAATTTACATTTAACTATATATATACCTCTTTATCATGTGTACTATAATAGCAACTAGAGGGCCCAATCAGAGGTGGATCTCACTGTAGTGGCTGTTGCATGCTTAGTTTTTGTTTTGTTATAAAACAACAGTGGCTCAGTCAGCATCCTGTTAAATTAATACCTTCAGTACTGGAATGGTTACTAGAAAACTGACTCAACATAGTTTGTTCCAATTACACCACAGAAATTGATAGGTAGCACAGCTAGTACTTTGAAATGGTACACTTTGCGTAGTGTTGTCTACAAACCATTTCACAATAATTTACAAGTATGAATGATTGTTTCCTGGTATAAACTTTCAATACAACATTTTGTTGAGTTTAGTCATCTCCACTGCTGTGTTGTTTCTACTAAAAATTTCAAACCTACTCTACCATATTTTTGCACACAGTTAAAATTTTCCACAGTGCTTACATACAAACTACTGTAATTACTGTTCAACTTTGTTTTCTATACAGATATGATCTTATTGCATTGTATATTTCAGAATTTTAATTATTCATTCTGTTGATAAAGCTGACCCTTTTAAGTACCTCTACTTTTATAGTAATTGGCAGAGCGTAATTGCACAAGTCGTAGAGGGTTTTCTTCCATACAATAAGATTGATTATACGACTTCAGCTACAATGATGCACTTAATTTTAAGAAAACAATATAGGAACAAATAAAAATCTGGCTTCAGTTTGCCCAGATTCAACTCCCACTAAAATCAGTGTAAGTTTTTTTTTCCATTGACTTTAAAAATATTTTTGTAGTTTGCTAACACTACAGTGTTACAAACTCTCCACTAGTAACAGAGAGATAGCTGTGTTAGTCTATATACTATCAAAACAAAAAAGCTAAACTGCTATTGGATTGCTTTTTTGTTTTGATAGACGCTCCATTAATGTATGAAGCCTTTCTTCATGAGACGTATACTGTAATTAAAGATTAGTTTTATCCAGGTTCTCTGATTTCTTTTAGTCACTTCACTCTGTGATGTCAATTGCAGAGCATCTAATCTTACCCTTATGTATTATTTTCAAAACTCTATGTATAAACTAGTGTGTTATACATATGATCTGGTTTGTTCTAAACATGTTTGGTTGGAGCCTTTAGGTCAGACATTTATTGAATTAGCTTCTGATCATCCCAGTCACAGATCTCAAGTGAGAGATTACTTATCCATTGTAAAATGTGGATGAAGAACTGCAATTCACTTATCATTTCCTCTTTTAAAAAAATGCTTCAGTGCAAACATAATTTAATTCTTGAGATCTAATTTACACCTACAGTACCCACCTCAGAAACTATCCTGGCAAAAGAAGCTAAAGAGATGTTAAGGCAAAGTTACCAACATCTAGAACCTTTTTCTTAAGATTTTCTGTTGTTGCTACTAGGATGAAATTTCAACATGAGTATTTTTTGATGTAGGATTTAACCCTTTAACCTGGATCCTTTTTCATTTCTTAAAAAATGATCCTATAGATTTCTTTCCATGTATAAAAAGACAAAATATATTCCCCTCAGATTCAGTAATATTATTTAAACTTTTTTCAGAAAGATCGTTCTTTTAACAAGGTCCCTCAGCAGGTGTTTTTCCCCCGAGACAGTAGTACATTAGTCTTTGGTAGTATTGTAAACAAATAGCTAATTGGTGGGTTTTTTTCAGGGAAGAAGGTTACAGACTTCAACAGCTTGCCCTCTTGCATTTATGCCAAACATACCACATATACTAAAGCAAATGGCCTCAGGTATTAACAAACACTGCACTCCATTCCAAATTTAGGAAGGCTGTAGCATTCCCTGAGTTCATCTTAGATATTCTGTGTCAGAAAATCTGATCCCAGAAATATTAAATTCTATTGAGTAAAAATACCATTCACTTTAATCTTTTGTGCCACATTTATAAGTTATAAAAGGAAGAGAGTGATGTGTGGAGGTTAAAGCAGACAGCTCTTAGTCAGGAGATCAAGATTCTGCTCTCTCCAATTACTTGCTGTATGTAATTAGAATAAAATATAACATGATTCTCAAAAAGTAGGTCTTCCAGAACAACCAGATTCTTTTTTTATATATAACTGATTTTTTGGAAAAAGGGAATGCAGTCGATCTAATCTACATGGATTTCAATAAGATATTTCATAGTTCCACATGGGAAATTATTAAATTAGTGATGATGCGGATTAATGGGAGAACTGAAAGAGGTATAAAGAACTCGTTAAGGGGAGATGACAGTGGGTCAAACTGAAAAGTGAACTATCAGGCTGGAGGGAAGTTAATAGTGGACTTATAAGGAATTGATTTTGGAACCAATCTTATTTAACATTTTCTTTCATGACATTGGCACAAAAGTGGGAATGTTCTACTACAATTTGCAAATGATACAAAGTTGGCCACTATTGCCAGTGCTGAAGAGGAATATAATGTCATAGAAGATGATCTGGAAGATCTTGAAAACCGGGATGAATTTTAACAGTGAAAAGAGGGAGGTGACGTGTCAAGAATTTTTTGCTTTAAGTTGGAAGAGATAGAACTGTTTGTTGGCTGATCTCAGTAATACAATAAGCTGCCAATACGATGTGGTCATTAAAAAAGGAGCTCAGTTTTGGGGTGCTTCAGGCAAAGCGCTTCCAGTAAAGACAGGAAAGTATTATTGCCATTATACAAGACACTGTTTAATGTTCATTTGGAACACAGTGTCCAAATTTAGTCTTCATGTTTGAGAAAGATGAATTCAGACCGAGTAGGTGCAGAGAAGAGCTGCTTGACTGATGATTAGAGTAACTGAAAACCTACCTTTCAAGAGGCAATTAAAAGTCCTTGTTTTGTTTAGCGTAACAAAACAAGACTGAAGGAAGATGGGATTGCTGTCTATAAATGTAAAAGATGCATAAACAGCAGGGAGGGTGAGGAGTTATGTAAGTCAAGCACCAATACTGACACAATAACACATGGCTATAAACTAGCTATCAAGTTTTGCACTTGAAATTAGATGGAGATTGCTGATCACCAGAGGATTGAACAGTCCTTAAGGGGAGAAGTGAGGGCAAAAATTCTAATTTGTTTTAAGACAACTTTAAGCTGTGTTGATGCCACTCCAACAAATCATATGGAAGCTGTTAGTCATATCTCCTAACTGCCATGTGATTTTAGTTTTGGATTACTTAGTGCATCTCTCCCAAGAAATAAGATACAAAGAGGGACTGGACTTCTGTATGGATAAAAGGAATATCCTGAGTTGAAAAACAGCTTCCATACGAGCAAAGATTAAAAAGTTTATGACCTTTCATCATGGAAATGAGATGACTGAGTGGTTTATGATAGAAGTCTATAATATAATAAGTGGCAAAGAAAAAGTATTATTTACTCTTTCTCACAAAACACAAACACAGGGTCACTCAATAACATTAGTTAGCAGGTTTTAAATACAAAGAAGTACTTCTGTACAGTGAACCAGTGGAACTCACTGCCGGGGATGATGTAAAGGCTGAAAATACAAGAGGGTTGGAAAAAGAAATAGAAAAGCTCACGGAGAAAAGTTCATCGATGGCTATTAGCCAAGATGCTCAGGGATGCAGCATCATGCTCTCAGTATCCCACAAGGCTAAGACTGTCAGTAGGTGGGAATAGGTAACCAGCGATGGATCATTTGATACATTTTCTTTCTCTGTTCTATTGTGAAGTATCTGGCACCAACCAGTACGGCCATTCTTATGACTAATTAAAAAATGGAATGGTGAGTGACTATTAGAAAAATGGAGTAAGTGCAACACAGCACTGAAAATTCTGGTCCTGATTCTGTAAAGCATGCAAGGACAGCCTGGTTAATTTTAAGCAAGCATGTAGTTGTGTAGTCTGACTGGGGTTACCAAGGTGCTTTACAGGTACTGGCAAACCCCAATGGTATTAACATTCCCACAACTCCCATGGCTATTTCTCGTATTTATTGGACTTTACCTATTTGTACCTTTTAGGATCTGATATTGCAACTGTATGTAGAACATATACTTTACTACTGTGAAGCAAATCGGGGCTGATTTATGATTTTGATTTAAAATAATGGCATTCAACTTCCAAGATTTCAACATAATATTTGGTCAAATGTGATAGTTTCACTTGACTGAGGTTTGCCACTGAGTTTTTCTGAACTTTTGACTCAGCTCTGCAGTTAGAGTAGAAAACGAGTGTTACAAACTAACAAAACATTTACCAATCCCCTGCCAAATTCCAGTTTAACAAAAGTCTTACACACACCTTCCCCTGCTTGCATATTTCTGAAGCTGCTTTTTTAAAAAAATAATTTTATAATCTGTAACAGGTGCACCAACTTAAATGGAGGATGGATTTATGATGGAAAATGAACCGTCATCGAATCCCTTTACACCAACATTTTTAATTTTTCATATGTTAATTAGAGTGTGGCATCTTTATAGCTAACCAGTCTGCCAAGCCAGATGGCACACTCTCCAGACTTCAGTAATTCAGAGAACAACCTTTGAAGGTGACTGGCCTTCTTGCTCATCAGTGACCTCCAGGCTTAGAGAAACAGACCTCAACATTTGTACAGCTCAATTTTGGAGAAAGTTAAAATGGACTTGGATTAATCTGGCTTGTGCTACATATCTGTGATTTGCTGGCAATGCAGCTGGTCAAACAAGGAGAAATGATCAGAACTGAAACTGTTCTTGCACCCTTTTGTATTTGGCAGTATTTCTCCCTGCCTTTACAATGAACTCAGTCTCCTTGCTCATTCACAATTGTTTTGTTAAGTGACTGTAACATGCATTTTCTTCCTTTTCAACTGGTGACACAAACACAGAAGTACAGAGAAATTCACACTGACAGGTAAAATCACACAGGGGTACCTAACTCCAGGCAGCTTTTTATAAAAAAGCATTTTCCAAGTCTTGAAAATAGTTATATTTCTGTGCTTTATGGCACAGCCCAAGTTCCAGCCATTCCATCACCCTCCATGGGGAAGAAATAAGCAACATCAAGAGCCAGCAAATGCTTAACTTTCACAGTGGATCAGCACAGCATTACTCAGAACAGATGTTCTCATAATTGTGATACACTGGAAAAATATCAGGGCATTCAGTGGCTTCTAACTCTCACAGCTGTTTTTATGGCACTCTAATGTCAGTCATAGCTCTTAGCTGACTTGTAATTTTAGTTTTGGATTACTCAGTGCATCTCTGCCAAGAAAAAAGATTCAAAGAGGGATTGGACTTTTATATGGATAAATAAATAGCCTGAGTTCTACAACAAACTACTGAAGAAGTTTTAAAAGGGGCATATTTAAAACGATAAAATCTCATATTTCTAGGAACAAGAAGAGACTCCCCTGTAAGCCATCATGATAAACATTCTTGTTTCTGACCTGCTTCTTATGAAAGCATGTGCTGCTGGCTGTCATTGGATGTAGTATATTGGACTAGAGGGACCGCAGAGCTGACCCCGTAAGGCAGTTACCATGTTCCACTCCTTTTAGTTTTTTTTCTGCCACGTATAAACGTCATGTGAAGTATGTTCATGTTTAAAAACAGAAAATTTCCCTGCTATAAGAGTATACAAAACAGCGAGCCTTAACAATGGTCTTTTGTCTGGTGTCTGAAAATACTTAAATCTTCTATGGCAATGAGTTAAAAATAAAACAGTAATCTTTGGTGGTTACTTTTGGACTGGGGAAACAATCAAATCATCACTCTAGTACTGAAAGCAGGAGGATGCCTTTGTAACCACTGGTTTAATGTGCAGAATACCCTTGATGCAAGAATATAAACCAGTAAAGAGTTATTAAGTGTAAGAGATGATGCAATGCTACAACAACATATCAGCACCTAAAGTGTGCCCTCCCTTCATCATATCCTTAGGTTTAACAGTTTGTCTGACCTGCGTGAGGGGAGAAGATTTGAACAACGCAGAAAGACAATGTGATCATGCACATGAGCTCCAACACAAGCTTTTCCAACAGTCCTCCACATAAGGGCTACATCTATACTAGCACACTACATCGAAGTAGCCTATTTCGACGTAAGAACATCGAAATAGGCTACTTCAATGCATATCATTTACATGTCCTCCAGGACTGGTGCCATCAATGTTCAACTTCGAAGTAGTGATGGAGAACATCAAAAGGAGCTGCCCTGGAAGGAAGTGTGGAGCATCCACACACAGAAGTGCTCCCCATAGAATAAGGGGCCAGCAAAGCCCCAAGCCACTCCCTTAAAGGGCCCCTCCCAGACACACTTGGCCTGCACAGCACGAGAGCCACAGAGCCAACAACTGGTTGCAGAGACTGTGAACGAAGCATGGAGCCCCAGCTGCAGCAGCAGCCAGAAGCCCTGGGCTAAGGGCTGCTGTGCGGTGACCATAAAGTCCCACAGGGGCTGGACAGAGCATCTCTCAGCCCCTTGGCTGATGGCTGGCATGGAGGACCCCGCTATTTTGAAGTAGTGGGATGCGCATCATCTACACTTGCCCTACTTCGACATTGAACGTTGAAGTAGGGCGCTGTTCCCATCTTCGGATAGGAATAGCGATTTCAATGTCTAGCCGCCTAACATTGATTTCAACGTTGAAATAGCACACAGCATGTGTAGATGCGACGCGTGCAATTTCAACGTTGTGCCGGCTACTTCGAAGTAGCCGCCTAGTGTAGATGTACCCAAGCTGTGGTAAAGGTCAAGAGATATTTTTTCTCCTGAATGTGAGAACCACTTCATTCATCTGTATAGCTGCCTCTACACTACCCCAAAAGTCAGCTCTTCACAAGGTAAGAAAACTATTAACATACTTAGAGAAAATCACCCCCATCTGTGATGTCTTTGCCAGTATGCAGAATGGATGAGGACTACAACACCTCTCCATGGAACAGAACTCTTTCATATAGCAAAAATCTTGAGGAACTGAGATAAAGCCAAAACATCATCCATGATTCAGATCCATACTTTTACTGGCTGGTGAAACACTCTTGCTGACTAACGGTCAGCTTCACTTTTATGTATGCAGCAGCATATAAATATTTGGACCATCTCCAAATACAATGTTCCACTACCAATATAATGAGTATCTCCATTCTGGTTTCAGCCAATTTATGGATCTGAAACAATGCCAGTGGGACTGATGTATGAAATTGTTCTCTCCATACATTGAGAAGGACATCCACACATGCTTCTGACAGAAGCATATCACATCCCAAACCAAGGCTACCTACCCTTTCATTTCAGAGAAGTAGTAGGGATTAATTTAAACAGTGTTGAAATTATTCCAGTCCTTTTTTTCGCTATGTCCCCTCATGCCCAGTCCTTGGAATACTGAAGTAGTGGACAGAAAATCATACCAGAAAGCATAAATGGGTAGCTTTCCTCTGCCTTGAAATTATGAAATTGTGGAGTCTCGCAAAGCTCAAAAATTTTTTTTAAATGTTTAAATAGATTTGTATCTTATTCTGCCTTCTACCACCTGTTTCTTCATAGCTATACTCTAAATTGTACATGAAAAATACCAGATATAAAAAAAGAGTGATGTATAAGGGATTAAGGAGAGCAGCGTTTGGCCCAGTGACAATTGTAATGGTGTAAGAATGCTGTTTAATTATCAGTAGGTAACATGAACTTTAATCAGCATGGGAAGATTATTCAGATTAGTAGTATACACAGTGCTGGTTTATTTGTGTTACAAACTTCCCATTTCTTTAGTGTGACTTTCAGATGGAAATCATATCAGGGTAAGTTTTATTTTGTAGCATGTGAAAGGGTGCCAGCACTGATTTTTGTTTCAGAAACACACACATGTGCACAATAGGCAATTAAAGAAACGTTATTAGCGTTACAGTGGAGAGTGAAGCACTGGAATTATAAAATGGAAGATTGTGGGAAATATCCCCTGCTATTACTTTAGGTCATAGTTCACAAGTCAAGATGGCAAGGTTATCAAATGAACTAACAAATGAAAGATAATTAACAATGGCAATTTCATTTGCTCAGATACTGAAGATCTCACTAAATATATTAGTGATGCTTCCAATTCGACAGGGAAGGAGAGGATGAACTGCATGTTTTCAAAACAGGCTCAAATAGACAATGCAACATGTCTGCTATGTTCAGCAGAGAACTTCTGGAATGCAGTAACAAAAAACAATAATGTTTGTAGAATAGCTGAAAAATAATAATTAGAGTAAATAAATTAGAGAAATAAATTAGAGAAATAAATCTGTACCTTTCCTTTTCATAAATACAGTAAATCTGTGAATCTTTTTATCTTAGCGAGCAGAGTAAATCTAGTTTCTCAGAGCTGATAGGTCCAGCCCTGCTTCCTAAGTTGCAAGAACAGTGTGGGGGGGAGTGAGGTGGGAGGGGAACCCCCCCCATGTTGGAAAGGCAAATCCAGCTACAATAGTTGAAACAGTTAAACATACAGTATCAGCTCCAGGAAGAGAGTTGCGAAAAAGCTCAATTCTTATTTACTTTAAAACACAAAGTTCATATATTTTATTAGATTCTTAAACATCTTCTTTCTCTCTGGATCTGTGTCAAGATTCTGCCAACTGAATATTCCACATCAACCCCAAATCATTCATGTTTTATAATGTGAGTGCAAAGGAAGGTACCTCAGCAGGTGAATCAGATTGGCTGTTTAATAGCATCTTTATAGCTCTGCCACTATGTTTTCTGTTATCCCTTCTTCAGGCTTAACAAGCACCTTAATGTTCTCATCATTTCCCTTTTATACTTTGAGAAGATCTTACAATTTTCCATTCATAAGATAATTAGAATTTGTTTCTAGTATTCAAAACCTTGCCAAAAGGCAGGCTGCTGTAAGTACTTCAGAATGATAGACATTCGAAATGTGAAAAACCTGAAGAGTTACAGAAAAAGTCTTTAAATATCCCCAAACTGCTTAAACATCCTTGTGGCAAGTAAATTTGATTCCATGCTGATGTCTACAACACTTAGAGTCTTGAGGTGACATTTTATTCCACTTTACAAAAAATTCAGTCCAAAAATAGAAAAATACCTAATTGCTAAGGTTCTTTTACCATGGTCAGTCACGCAACATTAAAAATAAATTGAAACTTATGATCAATATCATTATTCTTCTTGCAAAAAGACTGTTTTCAATAATTTGGTTTTGGAGCTTCTCTAAGACAAACAATTTGTCTTCTAGAATTTTCATTCTGATAAAGAAAAATGTTTGATATTCATAGTGATAAAATCCATTTAAAATACAAAATTTTACAGGTTTTCATAAAGGTCTGTAGTCCCATGAGTGACACTGTCACAGTAATTCTGACTGAACAGGTGTGATCGATTACATTGCATATGACTTCTGCTTGACTGGATAAGAATTCCTTGTTTGGCTTCTTCAGTGTAAACACACACATTTATGACATTCAAGTTCACAGTGAATAATCTCCAATATTTGCTTATTATTTACTCTTGCCATGAAAAAATCTGAAACTAATTATTTTAAATCAAATGAATAGCCACAATATAGAACCTGCAGTATAGGACAAGAAACAATGGGCTTAAATTACAGCAGGGCAGGTTAGGTTGGACATTAGGAAAATTTTCCTAAATGCCAGGAGAGTTACATAGTCACTTTGAGAGGTCTTCTAGTCTAGTTCTTTGCAATCAAGGCAGGACTAAACATAATGCTGTCACAGTTGGTCTAGAAATGATATTCAGTCCTGCCTTGCATACAAAGGACTAGACTAGAAGACCTCTCAAAGTCCTTATCAGTTCTATGATTCTATGTATATTTCCCTTTGGCTACGTCTACACATGAACGCTACATCAAAATAAGCTATTTCGATGAATAATGTCTACACGTCCTCCAGGACTGGTGCCGTCAACGTTCAATGTTGACGTTGGGCAGCACCACATCGAAATAGGCGCCGCGAGGGAACGTCTACACGCCAAAGTAGCACACATCGAAATAAGGGTGCCAGGAACAGCTGCAGACAGGGTCACAGGGCAGACTAGCGCTTCTGCGGCAACAGCTAGCCGCTCCCTTAAAGGGCCCCTCCCAGACACACTCAGCCTGCACAGCACACGGTCTGCAGAGCCATAGGCACGCACACCTCGAGCGACGCAGTCATGGACCCCCAGCAGCAGCAGCAGCAGCCAGAGGTCCAGCCAGCTGCCCCTGTAGGAGCAGTGCTCGCCCTGCTCTATACCATGCAGGAGGCAGCTGACCACATCCTTGCCACAGAGGAGGAGCTGCCCGCAGGGGAGGAGGACGCAACCCCCAACCCTGCAGCACCCCGCCCCCCCCGCCTCATACGCCGCCGGCTGTGGAGCTACCCCACCAGCACCGACTGGTGGGAGCGGCCGGTGCTCGGAAAGTGGGACAACGACCGCTGGCTCAGGAACTTTTGCTTGAGCTGGCAGACATTTCTGGAGCTATGCCAGTGGCTCACCCCCGCACTGAGGCACCAGGACACCTTCATGCGGCGTGCCCTCAGTGTGGAGAAACGGGTTGGCATCGCTGTCTGGAAGCTGGCCACTCCAGACAGCTACCGATCAGTGGGCCAGCAGTTTGGTGTTGGCAAGGCCACCGTCGGGGCTGTCCTCATGGAGGTAAGAGGACTCATGGGGGAAGGGGGAGGCAGCCCTGGCAGGGGAGGGGAGGGGAGGGGAGGGGAGGGGGGCCCTGGCAGGGGAGAGCCACACACACCCTGCACACCCCTCATTGGTGCTCTCCCATGTGCTTCCCCTGCAGGTCGTCCGCGCCATCAATGCCATGCTCCTCCACAGGCTCTTGAGGCTTGGGGACCCGGATGCCGCCATCGTGGGGTTTGCCACCCTGGGCTTCCCCAGTTGCTTCGGGGCTCTGGATGGGACCCACATCCCCATCTGTGCCCCGGAGCACAGTGGAGGACGCTACTTAAACAGGAAGGGCTACCATTCTGTGGTCCTCCAGGCCTTGGTGGACAACCGGGGCCGTTTCCTGGACACTTATGTGGGCTGGCCTGGCAGCACCCATGACGCCTGGGTTTTCCGGAATTCGGGCCTTTGGGGGACACCACCATGCCCCTCTGCATCATCGCAGATTTGGCATACCCCCTCCGGCCCTGGCTCATGCACCCGTACACGGGCCACCTGTCAGCCAGACAGGAGCGCTTCAACATGCGCCTGAACCATGCGCATCAGGTGGTGGAGCGCACATCTGGCCGCCTCAAAGGGCGTTAGAGGTGTCTCCTCACCCGCCTTGATACGGGCCCCACCAACATCCCCCAGATTGTGGGCGCGTGTAGCGCACTCCACAACCTGGTCGAGAGCAAGGGGGAGGCCTTCTTTCAGGGCTGGGCTGTGGAGGCCGGCAGGGCCAATGTGCAGCCACCCGCTGCCCCCAGTCACCAGGTGGACCCTGAAGGGACCCGGGTCCGGGAGGCCCTGTGGGCCCAGTTTGATGAGGCCGCGGGGTGAACACTGGCAGACCCCACCACTGCACCCCCCCATCCTCCACAACACTCCCTGCCCCTATGCCCACACCACAGAGCACCCAACAGCACACCCCCCCACAACTTTTGTTGTACATAAAAGCAGACATTTGTTCATCAAACCAGATATATGTTGAACTCTCATTATTATTGTCTTAAGTAACTATTTACAGACCAAATAAATATTACATATATATATATATATTATAAGTCAGATAAGATGAAAGAAAAAAAGGGGAAGACAAAGGAAGGGGAGAACTATGTACATGGGGAGGCAGGTATCAGCATAACAACATAACAACAGGGGTCTAATACAAACTATTTACAAAAGAAGATAAAACTGAAGGGGATATATACAAAGGGGGGGGCATGTCCTGGGCCCCACACCCCCTCATGTCCAGCGCTGGGGGTGGGCGGCCGCGACCCACGCCTCGGTCTCAGCCCTGGCCAGGGCTGGCTGGGGGCTGGGCAGACCGGGAGATAAGGCCGGCGGGTGTCAGCTGGCCCCAGGTCCCCCTTGGAGGAAGGGCCCTCGGTGGTGGGTGGCAGTGCGATGGTGGATGGAGCAGCGGATGGAGCAGCGGGTGGAGCAGCGGGTGGAGCAGTCAGGGAGGGCAGAGCAGCAGCTGGTGTGGCATGGGGGGCCAGGTAGTCCGCGATACACTTGAATGTCTGCATAAAGGCCCCCCATGCCTCCTGGCGCCAGGCCAGCGCCCGTTCCTGAATTTGAAGGCACCACTCCTCCACCCGCAGGCGCTGCTCGGCGACCTCCAGCTGCCGACAGTGGATCTCCAGCAGCTGGGGGTCCGTTGCCATCCAGGAGTGGGGCTGGCTCCGCCGTCGTCCCCACCGTGGGGCTGGTTGGTGCTCCGCCAAGCGGCTGGCCTGGATTGATGGCCCCGGTGGGCTCTCTGGGACCACTGACACCTCGCCAGCGCTCTCCGGTCCTTCCGATGGTGCAGCTGCGGAACACGGGGGGGAAGAAGAGTGGAGACAGCTGTTAGTGTGGGCCCCGAGCCGTGGCCCTTGTCCCCCCACCCCTCTGCTGCAGGTTCCCCATCCCCATCCCCGGGAGATGCTGCTGCTGCTGCTGCTGATGGGTGTCCCACCCCCTCCCCCCGGGGGACCCTAGGTTACGCTCCCCCCATCCCCAGGGATGGGGCATGGCACTGTCCTGCTAGGGGGGCAGGGGCTGATGTACTCCTGTGAGGGACATGCCACTGCTGTCCTTGGGGCCATGGTCATCTGGGCATGTGGAGGGCCCTGGTCATATCTATTACCCCCGTCCCTCAACCCCGGGGGTGTGCACCGGGGGGGGTACATACCTGATGGTCCGCTCCTACGGTCGGGGGACACCCGGTGGGCGGATGCCCTGCTGGAGCTCCCTGATGGCAGGATGATGTGCAGCCCTGCGTCGCTGGAGGAGGACTCCCCCTCCTCCTCCTGTGCCCCAGGGGTGGGCTCCTGGGGGGGTCCCCGGGGTGCAGGGCTTGCCTCCAGGGCGGACTCCGCCTCCGGGGCCTGCTGGGGCTCGTCGGCCGAGGTATCAAGAGTGGCCGGAGGGGAGGAGGTGTGCTGGGGGCCCAGGACGGCCCTGAGCTCCCTGTAAAAAGGGCAAGTGACGGGGGCGGCCCCAGATCGGCCGGCTGCATCCCGGGCCTGGGAATAACCCTGCCGCAGCTCCTTCACTTTACTGCAGACATGATCCGGAGTGCGGGCAGGGTGACCCCGGGCAGCCAGGCCCTCGGCCAGCCGAGCGAACGCATCTGCGTTCTGCCTCTTGCTCCCCATTACCTGGAACACCTCCTCCTCACTCCAGAGCCCCAGCAGGTCCCGAAGCTTGGCCTCCATCCAGGAGGGGCCCCGCTGCTGCTTCCCAGCCTGGCTGCTGGTCTGGGCACCCTGGGTCCCCTTGGGGGGGGTCCCCTGGGGGCGCTTAGGGGGCTGGGGGGGCAGCCATCGCAGCGCTGGGGGGTTCTGGTGGCTGCAGAGGAGTGTGCAGGCTCTCCGCGTGGCTGGGCTGCCGCCTGCACGCTCTCTCAGCTTCCTGCACAGGAAGGCAGGGGGCGGGGACCTTTAAGGGACCGCTGCATGCGGCGACCATCGAGCTCAGGGGCTGGAGAGAGCGCCTCTCAACCCCTCAGCTGATTGCCACCATGGCGGACCCCACTATTTCGATGTTACAGGACGCGCAACGACTACATGTTCCCTACTTCGACGTTGAATGTCGAAGTAGGGCGCTATTCCCATCTCCTGATGGGGATAGCGACTTCAACGTCTCACCGCCTTACGTCGATGTCAACTTCGAAATAGTGCCCACCACGTGTAGCCGTGACGGGCGCTATTTCGAAGTTGGCGCCGCTACTTCGAAGTAGCCGGCACGTGTAGATGCGGCTTTTATCTTTAATCCTACAAAAACTTTTTGAAAGCTTCTCCCACAACTTAAACCATACTAAGCTTGCTTGGATGTTTTAAAAGGGCTTCAAAGCAATTGCAAATATAGTTAGAGGCCTCCTTTGTCCACCAGAACTGTAGACTGGACCTTCTGCACAAATGACACGTCTGTTTAAAGTTTGTATTAAAAACAACCTAACACTTATCTATGAGAGTGACATGCAGATATGGAAAGAAAAAAAATGTTACTGGTCTCATCTCAAAGTGCAAATAGCCAAGTTACTGTGTAATTAAAATCTCAATTCTTCCAACAGATATTTCTAAAGACATGGGAAGTCTCCATCATACCAGCCTATTCTGGTCTGTAGTTGTGTCACCTATGTTGTTAAGTCCACTGTGTAAAAATACACACTGACTGTCCATGGCACAGGATATATAAATTAAAGAAAAACAATGGAATAACTTTGTTCATTACCTGAATTCAGAAAAAAGCCTGACTATAGATTAAGATAATTCTCTTTAGAAAATCACATGCTAAGAATTCCCACACCATAGGAGTAAATCAATCAATTTTTGGATGTTCACAATTTTGCAATGTTTTCAATGAGGCTGAAGAATAAGGGTTGTGTTTTATATTATCGTCACATGACTATATACAAAATACAATGATAAAGAAGAGTTTATTCACTTATACATTCAATACCAGCATGTATTATTCCTACAGAATAAACCTCAACATGTGATGGGTTTGTTCATAATATACTAGGGTTCACAAAACTCAAACATTTCTGAATGTTTTCTTGTTCAGGCAGGCTATGTCTACACTTAGAGAAAACTTCAAAATGGCCATGCTAATGGCCAAATTGAAGAATACTAATGAGGTGCTGAAATGCATATTCAGTGCCTCATTAGCATGCCGCTGGCTGCGGCACTTTGAACATTTCAAAGCAGGCAGGGTCCTTTTGAAAAGGGCCACCTGTCTGGATGAGCCACATGGGAGCAAAAAGCGGCAATTTTGAAGTGTCACGGCCAGCGGCATGCTAGTGAGGCTCTGAATATGCATTTCAGTGCCTCATTAGTATTCTTCAATTTGGCCATTAGCATGGCCATTTCGCATTTTTCTCTAAGTGTAGACATGACCACAGGGATGAAGATAAATCTAATTATTGGTAAGTTAGGAGTAATTAGATTTAGAAGACATACATTTATTGGTTGCAATGGGGAAAACTTGAAGACAGCTTTATCAACAAATTCCACATCATACACAGAAATGTGCAAGTTTTGTTTCCAAAATTCATGATAGAGCCTGCTAAATGTATCCAAAAGTAGCTTGGCTTCAGCAGAGCTGGAAGAAATAATTGTTTCCTCTCAGTAAATCTATGCTGTAGTTTGTATTACTCTTTCCTCAGGCACAGACCTTTTAAACCAGGAATACTGTATTTGGTTTTGGAAATATGAATTCAACTTTTATCTGATTTTTTTTTTACACTTTCAAGTATACACAAGGAAACCACCTTGCTTAATTGATCTTGTAGGTCACAAGCACTCAGAAGAACAGCTAGTTTTCTGAGGGCTAAGAATCACCTTGAGTACTGTCTAGGCATTTAAGTGGAAGAAACTCAGCTTTGCACTGCCTAAAACTCAGTAAGGCACTGAGATTGTGGGATAAAGTCACTGTAGCAATTTGATGAAGCAGTTTTTAGCATGTGTGTCAATTCCTATACTAATTTTCCCCCTAAACTTTTGCTTCAATGTCGGTAAAAATTCTTGATGTCAGTTGGCACGATCCGTGTGACTAATATAATTCCTTATTATGTTGATTCAGTAAAAGCTTTGCTGTGATCTTGCATAAGTTACTGTGTACCCATGAATCTTCTTTGAGAGTTATTACATAAAGTACACACAGCTTCAAAATCATGAAAATCAGCTTGCTTCTTTCTTCATGAGACACAAAATCACCAGAAACTGATTTTGATCTTGTTAGAGCTCCCTCTCCCTCCCATACCCTCCAAAAATTTCAGCCAACATTGAAATACATTGGACTTTCTGAATGCAGTACTTAGAAGTTTACAGTGCACAGAATGTAGAATTTAATTTACTGAATGTATTATGTAGCAAAATACTGAAGGAGAAAAGAGGATCATTACAGAGATTAAACATGCCTGATATTACCTTCAAATGCTAGCCCTTATTCTCTGGCATAAATGCATGGACACTTACTCCTTGGGAGGCTGACAGACTTGTTGGGCCCCTTGACAAAGTTGTAGGAAGTGGCTGTGCACTCCCAGAAGGGGAAGAGCCTTGTGTGGAAGAGGCAAGGCTGGGGCAGCCAGCTCTTAGTGCCACCCAATGCGTGCCACAGACTCCATCTTAGCCCTCAGAGCCATCCAGAATGCACTGTGCAGTGCTCTGGAGGTGATTTAAAGGGCCTAGAGTGCTGGCCAATGCCACTCCTGCAGGAAGGTGACCAGGCATCCTGGGCCCTTCTGAATTGCTGGGCCCTGGGCCAACTGCTCTCCCTCCTTCTGTCAATGGGCCTGCTTATTCCAAAACATATGCGAGAATCATTGCACTCGAGGATAGCATCCAAAATAAATGCAAGACATACAAATCTGGATTCAGTAAGTGTGCTGTTAGTAAGGCTCCTGAGATGTATTAGTCCTACCTTAAACTGGCAACTGGGAGGCATTTTGAAAAGCTATAAGTCACATTAAGATTGTATAGAAAATATCCATGAAACTAAAAGAAACTTTTAGGACAATACCAATATTTTAAATGGGGCCTCTCTTCTTACCCATATGTCTCAAATCTCCACCCATACAAAAGTATGTGTACCTATTTCCTAGTAATCGCTATGATAGTCCTTTGGCTGAAGGTACTCATGCAATAATTGTAAGACACTTGAGATCAGAGTGGTAGGTATGATGTAAAGAAACTAAATAGCTTACTTAATCAAAGAAAAACGAAGCCATTTTATACAATTTGATTAGGCATTATGGAAAGTGAGCAACAAGGAAGGAACCTTGGAAGGAGTCATTGGGAATCATCTGACGGTATATGACTGGGTGTTTTACAAGGTCTTTTTAATAGGGTTTTCAAGGTTTTAGAGAAATACTTATTACTAATTGTGTTATAGTTCTTTGTGGAAGCTGAGCACGTCACCAGAAAAGCTTGGACTTGAGCACACACAAAATCTATTGGCATTCGTTCTTGGATACAGACTAACTGCCTATGGGATATACCCCTTTTAAACAAAGTGGCAACATAATTTGTGGTCAAAACTATTGCAGAAATGATGAAAGGCTGCATTCACATTTTTCTTAAGCCAAAGCGCCACACCTCTGAGAAATGAGAAAACGAAGAGTGCCACGCAGATGGCTTGTGTACCGAACAAGTAAGTAACCCAAATACTACACACTAGGTTAAAACTCTGTTGACATCAGAAATTAACTATGAACAGTTTGCAATGGTCACTTTTTCTGATCTTTGTGGGTGGGGAGGGAAAATCAGGAATGGAGGGTGCATCAGTTGCTAACCTTAAATCCCTTCTCGCCACCCACTACAAAATGTTCCCTCTTCCAACACCCAGCTTTTTACTATGTGCACAGTGAGGCAACCTTTGCTGTGTAAGTATTGCCTAGGATTGTGGAACAAAGGATAATGAATTCAAATGTCTGCCTGTTCACTAAAACAAAGACAGATGGCAAGCCTACTGTCAGAGAGGAGTCAGGAAAAGCCTCACTTAAAAGTCATAATCACAGTGCACAACTAAGCAAATGTCACCCATCACAAAATAATACCCCGGTTTTGGACTCAGTCTAGGTGAAGTTTCCATCCTTTTGTGATCATCAACTCTTTTGACAAAAATGACAAGCTATTTTTGCTTAAAAACAAAATGCTTTCAAATGACTGCTTGTATGAAAATGTGTACTCTTTAACTGTCCTCCAAGTTATGATGTTTGACTATTCATTATGTAAATATTGAAGAGAAACATTAAGATTCATGTTTCCCATTTTTATAAATGCTAGTTTGTGACAGATGTCAGTAATGTATGCACCGAGACATCAGAGAGTAAACACAGGAATACTAAAGCTTTAACAAAGGCCATTTTCCCACATCATCTATAAACAGTCCACATTTATATTATCTTGTTTGAGAGGCTTTTATCCTCTTTGTCTGCCAAAGTTGCCTACAAATCTCCTAGAAAAGGGACTTTAACCTCAGTAATTTCTAGGTTTCTTTGCTTACACAATATGCAGCTCTCTTTCTCTGCATGAGAGACAGTTTTTTCCACACTATACTTTAAGCCAAATATTTTGCTCATTATAGGAAGTGGTCTGTTGTGCACAGTATGTGTAGAAATATATTTCAGTGCAGTTCGTAGCCACATAAGTACATCTTTTCCTAACAAAACAAAAAAAGCAGTCCAGTAGCACTTTAAAGACTAACAAAATAATTTATTAGGTGATGAGCTTTTGTGGGACAGACTCACTTCTTCAGACTATAGCCATAGCAGAACAGACTCAATATCTAAGGCACAAAGAACCAAAAATAGTAATCAAGGTTGACAAATCAGAAAAATATTATCAAGGTGAGCAAATCAGAGAGTAGAGGAGCAGAAGGAGGGTGGGGCGGGGAGTCAAGAATTAGATTAAGCCAGGTATGCAAAAGAGCCCCTATAATGACCTAAAAAATTCCCATCCCAGTTCAAACCATGTGTTAATGTGTTGAATTTGAATATAAAAGAGAGTTCAGCAGCCTCTCTTTCCGAAGTGTTGTGAAAAATTAATTATTGGCATTTTGAATTAATGGGCATAAAACAGACATAAAAACACTCCTGATCCTCAAACCGCTCAGTCACCACTTTAATGGAGTGGGCCATTCCGTTAATGACCTGGAAGTTTGCATCTTACTGAAGAGAAATTTTCACAACACTTTGGAAAGAGACAACGCTGAACTATTTTATATTCAAATTCAACACATTAACACATGGTTTGAACCGGAGTGGGAGTTTTTTGGGTCATTATAGGGGCTCTTTTGCATACCTGGCTTAATCTAATTCTTGCCTCCCCTCCCCTTCTGCCCCTCTACTCTCTGATTTGCTCACCTTCATAATTTTCTGATTTGTGAACCTTGAATACTATTTTTGGTTCTCTGTGCCTTAAATATTGAGTCTCGTCTGGTATGGCTATGATCTGAAGAAGTGGGTCTGTCCCACGAAAGCTCACCTAACAAATTATTCTGTTAGTCTTTAAAGTGCTACTGGACTGCTTTTTTGTTTTGACAGTCTATAGACTAGCACGGCTTTCTCTCTGTATCTTTTCCTAAGTGTAACAAATGAAACCAGAACAGAAACTGTGCATCAGAATTTTGTATTTAAAAAAATACCCTCAAGATCAATGAGAGAAGTTAATCCTTCAAACAATAGATAAAGAATTGTAGATTCAGCATCACAGGACATTTTGAAAATCAAAGTTTGATGTTTTCCTGAAAGATATGTTCTCATTGAAACAGGAATTAATTCACAGATGTCCTATGAACTGTGTTATAAAGGATCTCATACTAATGCATTTTGGCTTAATAATCTTTTAATATTGCAGAAGATGTTCTGTGAGCATCCCTTCATAAATTATTTCTTCATCATGAAATTCAAACAAAATGGTGTGTTCCAGTGTTTACAATACACACTAGACCAAGGAGACCTTACTCTCGCACTGCATTGCTGTGTAAGAATGTTCTTGAATAAGCTACAATCCTTCTGTAAAATGGAAGCAATTATCTAGTTTATAAACATGGTATGATACTTTAAGAGATAATGTTTATAAAGTATGCGGAACTCCCATCCTTAGACGAAAGATGATATACAAGTTCGACGCAGTATCAGTAGTCAAATCACCTTTCATCATAAAGGGTCCTTGCAGCCTGAAACACTGCTTTGGCTGGCACCTCCGGAACCTGGCTGTTTGATGTTGCAAGGCATATTGGTGGCTGCACACTATGTTATCCTTTCTTCCAATACTCTGTTCTACTGGCCATGGGAAGTTTAGTATTCTAAGACAATGGTTTGGATAAACACCAAGGTCAGACAAACAACCTTTTAATGTTCATTTGGAGAGTCAAATATCCAAACCCATGTCTCCAAGGCATTCTATTCTATTCTGCTCCACTCAGAATATATTCTTATACTATGCTCAAAGCCAGTGCATGAAGCAATGTGACTAGTTCTATCACGTGTTTACCAATGAGATAACATCGTCATCACCCCTCCAGTGCTTCTCTGTCCCAAACTACAACAAAACTCAGAGATCTCTCTGATGACCAAAACTTTTGAAGTTTTGAAAGTAAAGTTGGATTAAATTTTTCTTTAATACCTTGATACCTAGAGCCATAATGCAATATGAAGTATTTATTCCTTATCAATACGTAGAAAAATATTATAATAAATGGCACGTCTCCTAAAAGGTGTGTTCACAATAGGCAGTCTGTGTCCTGGCATACATTGTGACAAACAGGGAAAGGAAGTAAAATAATAAAATGAAGAAGATTTTTGTAAAGTTCTCTCTAAACTGCATTTTGTCTTTAAGTTCTCTTTTTGGAGTTTGCTGAAATAAGGATGGCAGAATTTCGGCCATAGGAAATATTACTGTTAATAAGTGGATCAGACATTCCATCTACATAGTCCAGTACCTTATTGCTTTGTATGGCATTCCAAGCTTCATTTGGAACTAAACTTGCAAGTAAAATAACAAAACTATTTTTCTGAAAGTGAAAGACAATATTATTCCTGACATTCCATATTTTTAAGTTAGACTGTTAAGACTATTCAGGCTTTGTAATTCCACTGTGAACACTAGGACACATAGCAATACTATTATCTGGTGATTCAAAAGAAGATTAAAAAAGAACAACCGCAACAAGAACACTGACACCCATAATGAATGTAGCATGTTTCCACAATACGGTATCTGAGGGAATAATTCTTTCCTGACATTCAGGTTCTATCATTTTATAGTCTTAAGAATGAGACAATTCATCTCATACTGTTCCTCTTACCATGAATAGCTAATATGAATGGCCATACAATTAACTAGATATTTTTTATAATTCAGCTAGAATACTTCTGAGGCAACGAATCTTTAAATTTGAGTATGTATTGTGTAAGGAAGAGTATCCTTTTGATTGATTTAACTTTTCTACTCTTCACTTCTAAATTTGTAGTTTTCCCTCTTCCTTTCCTTCACATAAAACAATACTTGATATTTACATTGTGCCGTTTATCCTGAAGGATACCAAAATACTTTAAAATCAGCTTTTATTCCTGTGCTTAAGTACCCTATGGCTATGTCTACACTAGCATTCCCCTTTCGAAAGAGGCATGCGAATGAGGGAAATTGAAAATGCAAATGAGGTGCAGATTTACATATCTGACACCTCATTTGCATATTCTTTCAAAAGAGCTTCTTTGGAAAGAAGAAAAGCAGTGTAGATGCGGCTCTTTTGAAAATAAACCCCATATCTGAAAGAACCCTTCTTCCTATTCTTTTTAGGAAGCAGGGTTCTTTCAAAGGTGGGGATTACTTTTGAAAGAATATACAAAAGAGGTGCCAAATATGTAAATCTGTGCCTCATTTGCATTTGCATTTTCCCTCATTTGCACGCCTCTTTCAAAAGAGGAATGATAGTGTAGACACAGCCTACATGTGCTGTCCTACATGATACCTGAATGTGGGTTTGTAAACAGAGCATGTTTTACATGGTTAACACATTCATGGTGTAAGAGCATCTTGTCTCCTTATGTTTCTAAGGGCTTAGGAAGGAAGCATGGCCAATTTGAAAGTGAGCCCTCTGCACCATTTCTTCATAATTCAGCAGTTCACCTAGTTTTCAGTCCACCTAGCTGTATGTTGATTTCCATTCTAATTTAAAATAGGTGGGAGAAATATTACCAAATGTTATATAAGAAAATATAAATATATTATATGCAGCTTTCCTTTTGTTCAATTATAACAAAATAACAAAGTTTGGCATATCTGTTCATTAGCGGGCTTTGGATCACATCTATAAAGTCAATGGGAGGTTTTGCATTGACTTCAATGGGTCATTTTTTTTTAGACCATATATAAGCTCATATTGCTTGGTGATCATAGTGCTTTTGCTCTGGAAATATTTGTTTCTTTATTTCACTTGGGCTACATCTACACGAGAAACCTCTGTTGACAGAAGTCACTGTCAGAAGCGATTTTTCCAGCAAAACTTCTGTCAACAGATTGCATCTAGACTCAAAGGCAGACCGAAAGAGCAATACACTCTGTCGAAAGAGAGCAACCAGACTGTTTGGCCCTCTCTCAATAGAATGGCTGACCAGAAGCTCTGCAAACAGGGCTGTCCAGTGAACCGGAAGCCCTGTCTTCTGACAAAAGGGCCCTGGAGCATCTATATGGCCATTTTGTGAACAGAACACTTTCAAAAGAGGCATTATACTTGAACAGGGAGAGGGATAATGCTGCTGGCAGATGTGCCAGGTCTTGTCGACAAACTTTTGACAAAGCACATTTTGCGCATAGACACTGCAGTTTTTACTGACAAAAGTCCAGTTTTGTGGGGAAAAGACTCTCATGTAGATGTAGCCTTGGATAGGAAGACTGATACAATTTCTGTTGTTCTTATTTTGAATTTTAGGGCAAAGAGGTAACAATTTCTCTAAACTACCATTGATTTCCATAGAGGTTTTGTTTTTTTGTAAGTGAAGCTAGAATTTCACCCATGGCAAAATAAAATAAAGGAATAAAGTCATTATTTATAAATAATGAATAAATAAAGTCAATATTATTTAGTGATGGGTCAGTATTGTACCATGGTACAGTAGGTAATGGGAATTTCTTGGTAAAAACAGCAAATATTTGGTGGGCTTCCATGAATGTCAAGAAATCTAAATGTAATTTCTGATTAATACAATTATTTCTATTTGGAAAAATGAGAACCAAACTATTTGCACCTGACATTGGTTTCCTGTTTGTTTTTGTTTTGTTCATTCAAAGTGTCACTTTTTTTTACATTATATACGTTTTTAATGCACCTCATTAAGCCTGCCCCCTATTTCATTACAACCAAACTGGGCTGGTGATGTACTCTTCTGGGCTGTGTCTACATTAGCAAGTTCTCTCAAAAGGTTTTTTGAAAGAAGGGGGCTCTTTCAAAAGATCCCACAGATTGTCTACACACAAAAAAGGGTTCTTTCTAAAGTAATGAAAGAATGGAACACTCTTTTTGAAATTACTCTTCCTTTCCCATTTCAGGAAGAGCACCCCCTTTTGAAAGATTCTATGCTTATGTGTGTAGATGCTCCAAAGGCCCCTGTTTTTTTGAAAGAGCAGTCCTCGTGGGGTCTGATTTTTCGATCTTCTTTCAAAAGATCTCTATAGTGTAGACGTAGCCATAGAGTAATACCTATTCACTGTTTTCTGTGCATTACCATGCTTGTAGTAAGGGGACACTTTTTTAGTTTTTTTAACCCTTTGGGAAACACGAATTAGGGACCAAAATTGTCTGATTTATGGAAGGTAGTTGATGAGTCTACATCAATAAGCAGGAGAGATATTTCCACTCATCTTTTGTGTCATAAGAGACATAAAAATATGCATTCTAAATTAATCATAGCTTGTATGTCCAATAAATTCCCCATAGATTTTTATGGGGGTGTCAATGAACAATCAGCTAACTATTAAATACAACTCCCTAATGCCTTAGTTATAAACAATGAGAGCTACACTGAAAAGCTCAATTCATAGTCCACCATTATTAATAGCCTATATACTGCAGTTAATTTCTAAAAGGAGCTGCAAATCAAACAGAAGACCAGTTAATGACAAGAAGCAAAGAATTGTCTTTACTCTCTAGCTAATGATTCATCTTTGACATCAATTCACCATAACTTATTAGTTGTTTACAAACAAGTGAGTGTCGAGCATCAATATTACAGCTATACAACACCTAGAAGTCATGACTAGTATAGAAAAGTGAGGCCATGTCTACACAGCTCCAGAGCATAGTGCTGCTGCTGGCAATACTATGTTAGTAAGGTTTCTAGAAATTGCAAATGGTTCCCCAGGGATAAGGGACTGGCGACTGATGGGGGGTTTAGCTGGCAGAGGCACACCCACATGGCCTCTTTACGGCCAGCAGCCCTCTCTGCGAGAACGAAATCACATGCGGCTATGCTAATTAGCCACACAAGTATGCAAATAGGGAACTATATGCAATTTCTAGAAACCTCTTTAGCATAGCTCTGCCAGCAGCACCGTGATGCTTCGGGGCTGTGTAGAAGTGCCCTGAGAGAAGCTGGGGAGAAATTAGGAGATCTTTCAAGTAGTCTTTCACTTGCTAATACTGGAGATGTGAATTGCTGAGTCTTTATTAACCAATCACCTTGTCATATGCTGTCCTCTTTGATTATAAATCATGTCAGATAATGTGGACATGGCATTTTATGGGAACAGCATCTCATTTACAGGAAAATACTTCACACACAATTAATTTACACCTCTGCCCCCCAGTAAGGTTAACTTACAGTGAGACAATAACTACTGGATAAATTAACAATAATGACTATTATCATAATGAGTCTCAACAATGAGCTAAGTCATTCATTAACCAAGTTGTACATTTATAGAAGCGGCCAAAATCTGTGTATCTTCTGTCAAAAATCAAATTTAATCGTTCACACAGCAAGCAAGAAGCATTGCGATTGAAGAGTAAATACAAAACCACCTCCTTTTTCTACATGTTATGGCTAGAGGAAACAGATTGCTGCTTTTGTGAGCTTATGGTTATAGCTGCAGCTTTAGCAGAGGTCTTTGAAATTATAATTATGGTGGCAACATCTCTCTTCTTGGTGTAGCAGATCACATCAGCTGCCTTCAGAGGACATGGAAAAATACCCAGAGGGCAGATTTCCATCACGGCTGCACTAGCTGGACCAGTTTGGCAATGTGTTGATCATGCAGCATTAATGTTGCAGCCAAGTGACAGGGACAGAGTGCATGCTTTTTTTCTAAACAACACAAAAAGTCTTCCTGGGCAGAATGACTGAGAGATATAGAAAAGTGACTCCGAGAGAAAGAAAGAAGACATTCAGGAAATATTTAGAAAATAGATTAATCGTGATTTAGGTACTTAGTCACTCAGCTCTGGAATTTGAAGTACTTCTATGTGCACCAAAATATGGTCTTTACTCTTTTCATAGTTAAGTGAAGTGGTTACTACACACGGATGAGTTGCTATTTTTACCTGCTGTGCTCTCAGGGTATGTCTATACTTATGGGGGTTGGGGTGTTGGCACACCACGATAGATCTTCTGGGAATCAATTTTGCCATGTATGTGTGAAGATGCAACAAAATCGATCTCTTTGGGCTCAGCTGTCATGCCTGGTACTTAAGGCTAATGTGTAGGGTAAGGGATGTCGGCACCAGCCCAAAGGTGTACACCAGGGAAGAAAGTTGATCCTGATACATTGATGCTAGCTTTGATCCCTAGTGTAGACAAGGCCTCAGGCTATGTCTACACTGACGGGTTTTGTCAACAAAATGGCACTTTTGTCAAGAGATCTGTCAACAGAAGCCTGGTCTGGATGTTCTGAGGAGGGGCGGGGGGAGGCTCTGTCAACAGACAGGGCTTCTGGGACTTGAAGCATTCCTGTCTGCTAAGCTTCCAGTTGGACATTTTGTCAGTGGAGCAGCTGGGCAGTCTGGCCGTGCACTCTCCACAGCGTGGATCCGCTTGGCAGTTTGGCTGTGATGTGTTAACAGAAGTTTTGTTAAAATCCCTGTAATCTAGACATAGCCTCAGAATGCACTGATACTTCTTCCCTACCTTTTCTTCTACTTCTGGTAAAGACATCCTTTCCAAATAGAAAGAAGTTTAAGGGGATGGGGGCAGAAAAGAAAAACTACAAAAAATATGAAGAAGCAGCATGGAATTTCTGCTCATTGAGGCAAATTTTTATTCCTACTTTCAGCTAACTATTTTCTTGCAATCATACTGCCTTGTATTTCCATTTCCTCAGTTCTTACCATCTAAACAGGTAGGCTTTGTCAGCCTTTGGCGAAAGATTATAAAGGAAAGAAAACTAGGTGTTTCAAGAAGTGGGGTGAGGTTGTTTAGCAGGTTGTTTAACTCTTCCCTTGAGTTATTATTGAAACCAACTCATTGACTTTAAGGTCTGGGGCATTTGTGATGCATTAGATGCTAGCTGTAAAAGGACTGGCACAAGAGCAAATGGTTAACCCACTTCCATTCTTTAAAATACCCAGGTTTATGTTTTTAGATTACCTGAAAATTTGTCTCCGCTTGGGGGCCTTTCCTTGTGACAGAATGATTCAGATGCTCTGCCAGCAAAGAAACTTTCATTGCTTTATTGTTTAGGATTATCAAATTGGTTGAAAAGAGATAAAGTCATCAAATTTGAGCTCAGCTAGGAAGTAATCATGTTTTATCATCTCCATGGATTGACTAATCGCTGGATAAATATGCTTAACTACATGATCAAACCTAGAGACATTGAAATTGTAGTTTTTTCTGTTTTCTGTTTACTTTGGGAAACACAAATGTTCTAGCTTTGTTATTTAGGAACTGTGACAGCAAATTTAACTCTTTGACAGCTCAGCTCAAATGAAACATTGCAGTAAGAAACTGGACCTACATCACTCATTTTTCATATAGATAGCTTCACAGCAGCTGAGGATTAGGGCCTTTGTTTGAAAAATGAATTAGCTTCAAGTTCTCTGCCTAAAAGCTGTTAATTCAGGATCTGCTTCAGGCAAATCAATTTGCAAATTGCTTCGGTACAGCTGACAAAGATATTCCCCACCTGATTTTGGATCAGAACTAACTTCAGGTGGATGGCTTCTAACCTCACTTTGAGGACAGTATGTGTCAGCTGAAAGGTGAATGCTCCAGCAAGTAATGAGCAGGAGTTAGAATAGGAGGTATAATGACACCTTAACTCTAGTTATTATTAACATTAATGCTGGAACTGAATGGTAACTAATTAGATATTTTTAAATGCTCTGTTTAATAAGGAGATTGCATTCACATCATCCCACTCCGCCTGCACACAGTACTCAAGCAGTGGTGCATAGCTATATAAACCCACTATGAAGCCCTTGAAAAACAGCACTAGAATGCACTAAATTGTGCTTGCTGCAGCATTCAAAGTAATCTACAGAGAAGAATCGGATCTGAAATGGGAACCTGCAGCAAAACCTCTTGAAGTGTGATGGGACCGTTGCTCTGAAATTCGGGAATGAGCTTCAATCCAAATGATGTTAGTATGGTCTATTTCAACAAAGGACTGAATCAGCACCTGGGGTAATTAAAAAGCAAACAAACCTGGAAGTGAGTAAGTAAAGGGGAGTTCTGACAGCATTCCTGATACATTGAGTTCTTGGGTGGCTGCTCATGAGAGATTCAGGTGGTGCCCAGCTGATTAGTAGATTACTCACAGCCACCCACAGTGGGCAGGATGTTTCTATTGGTGGTACACATCTGCTCATGCCTTAGTGCACATAACAAAAATTATTCTGCCCATAGATGGAAAAAAAAATAGAGAGAGCAATGTTCCAGACCATGACCATTTTTGCAGCTCAAGCTTGTCTCTACCATTTGGAGTTTCAATATGCCAGCCCAGAGAAAATTGGCTGTTAATCTTTTCTATTCCCACATCATAATGGAACTTTTATGTAGTAGCCTTCAATTATGCAGTATTAATCAGAAAACTATTTTATTCTTTCTGCAGAAAACTAGAAGCATTTTAGCTACCTTTGGGCCTAATGGTAATTCTTATTGCCATTTGGAGGAACTAGCTGAAGCTACAGTACTATTAAGTGCCTTATTTCACAGACAAGTGATTGTCCTAGGCAATTAAACGCCTGCACTACAGACCCTGTTGAGAGTCACTTCAGTGCCCAATGTATCTGTCAATGAGCAAACAACATGGTGAGAAATGGAAAAAAAAGAGAAGAAGGCAACTTTCTGCTTGGAAACCATTTGCAATCCAGTATTATATTCTTAAAGACCTTTTGATTTTACAACAAATTTTCACTTCTTACTACTGTGAATGAAGTATTACCAGCTGTCTCAAAATGCCAGTTCTCTCTTCTATCGTGTGTAAACCATCTGAACAGGTATTATCGCCCCTGTGAGTCAGAGACAGCATGATTTTGGCGGGAAGGAGCTATATGATAAAAATTCCCACAGATACATGAAGCTTTAAATTATTATTGTTTGCCCATTGGCAACATTGTAACGGTTCTTTTTGACCAGTAGCTCCCCCGGGAATTTGAATTGTTCCATGCGCTCATCCATAGTCATGAATCAAAAGTGTCCAGATTTGCATAGGGGCAAGCTGATTGGATGAGCCTGGATGATTTCCAGAACCTTCCACCAGGGGATGGACCTGGTTGAGGACTTTACCTATATGGTAATGGACTCATGAATAATTCATGAGAACTGTCTATATAAGGAGGGCTCGCAGCCCATTCCAGTCGGCCCTGGATGGGAAGGCATGGCTCCCCAGAGCATCCATCAAATCTCCAGGCCAGCTCTTTGGGCGAAGAGAGAAGACTGAAGATCCAGACAGGTGCAAGAGTGTCACCATTCAGCATCCCTGTGGCGGCAGCACCAGCAGCAAAGCGGTGTCCCTGTGGAGGAGCTTGCCAGCGGTTGAACTGGCCTGCATTCGTGCAGGTACTGCGCTTCTGGCATAGCGAACTCCAGGGCCCGCCACCACTTCAGCAGCACGTGTCTCCATCACTGGTTCAACCAGCAGCACCAGCTTACAGTCTATTACCAGACCTGACATCTCGAACAGACAAGTATCCTACCCACCGACAACCCTGTGCTTCGCGCAGGGCTTACAGACAAAGCAATACCACTTCAGCCAGTTGCTTGAGGGACCCCTAGTAGGGGAGCAGGGCCGATCCCCCTGCTGTGTGCCTGCCTGGCAGGGCAGGTGCAGTACTCCAAGGACCGACCTCAGGCCGGGCCTTGCTGGCCTCTGGCTGGATTCTAATCCTAAAGGACATTTACCAAGACTATTTATAATTTGGAACTATTATTATTATAATTGATCTGTTTTCATAGATAGTGTCTTTAATGTTAATTGAACAGTTGATTTGTTAGTAATAAGTAGGATTGTTAGTTTAATAGATAGGATTGTTAATAATTGTTAGTAGCTAATTATAAGCAGATAATTATAGGTAGTAAATATTAGTTTATTAATACCCTGGTTAAGTGGAAAAATTGTCAGAAGCTGATTAAAATATTAGTATCACCAGAAGATACAGACTAAGGTGAAGGTGTGGCTTCCCTTTCCCCTGTTTTTCTCTATTTGGCACGATAGACAGGTTAACACCCTTATTGACCTTTTATAAAAATATTATTCAGAACGGAGTAGTGACCTGGTTCCTGGTAAGGGAAGAGGAGTAGTTCCCTCTCCCTCCTCTCATTTTAAACTACGTAGATACATATATATTTATATACAAATACTTAAGTTACTTTCCTTCAAAACTATCTAAGACCATGTCTCAGCCTGTCTTTTGAAAAATGATCATCTTTCCACTATTTCAAGTAAGTGCATACAGCTCATAGAATAGGACTGGCAGCATTATTTCCCATTTTTCCTGGTGCGTTAATAAATCAACTGTGTTTCAAAATTCACTGTTGCCTGCCTCATTGTTCTTCTCAGCCCCAGTCTTCCTGGGGGGTGCCAGCGCAGGTCCATTTCCCTTGGAGGTGCACCCCAACACAGGCCATGGGGGCAGGTTCCGGGACCTAAAAGGTGGTGAGGGGTTGCTTTTTTAGCGTCTTCCCACCACCTGTTGGAGGCCCAGCATTGCTGACCATTTCTCGGCATTTGCTGGAGAGTCTCTGGGCATCTTCTATCCAGAGGTAGAAATAAATTTTGCTTTTCTTAAAAAATCTTCAGTAGAGCTGTCTGCAATTCAGTTAAAATGCTCCATAAAGGGAAAGAGGAGGGTTGAGATATGTGAGTAACACAAGAGATGAAATCAGGCAGACAGCACCCTAAAATACTGTTTCATGAGTAGAAACAGGTGCTTCCTACACAATGTATGTGAATCTCATTGAATAGTTGTTCAGGATTTTCAGAGGCTATCAATGTAAAGACTGTCTGATGCTGTAAACACTATGACACTCTATGAATTTGGGGACATTTTAGGATATTATGAATATCAGTGTTGCAGAAGGGCAATAAGTTATGCCAGATATGTCATATAAGATATCTGTTCTCAGGTATATATTTGTATCACCTTTTGTATTTTGGGTTATAGACTCTATATATGTCTCTACAGTTTGAACCTTTCTAGTCCTGAACCCTTGGGACCTGACTGCTGCCAAAAGAGAGAATTTTCTGAACGGGGGGAAGTCAATATTGTCTGGCAGCAATATCAACACTTCACAGCATATTGGGCTCTAAGATGGCATTTAGGGATAAAATAGAGATAAATAACAGCACAGAATACTGAAGGCCAGGACTAGTGGCTGTAAACAAACTTTATGGGACCACAGGAAACTTGACCACACCCATGATAGGTGGATATCTAGCTAACTAAAATCATGCCTGACTATGGATGTTGCTGGATGAAAGCGTGTTGGATTAGAGTGCTGGATTATTACAAAATGATGCTATGCTTCTGGGTGACAGGCAGTGCAATTGTCTATGGATATTTTGCTTGATAACCCATCAAGGACTCCCCAGCAGCTATTCACCTGACCCATTGACAGAAAAAAAGGAATACGTCTTATGACTCAACCAGGCATGTAAGGGCATGCCTATGGACAGAACTGTAAGGCTTCTAGGCCACGTTCTGCACAAAGGAGGTACCAGCCACATGTGTCTTTCCGATTTTCTTCTCTGAGTCCAGCAAACAAAAATACTTGTATATGATGAGCTATTTCTTTTTGGTTTTATGCTTGAAAAAAAACCCTTCGGGGTCATAAAATAGTTTAAAAATAGTTTATTAACCTGGAAGACTATGTCCCTACTTATAATGACCTTTATTATTCTTTCAGAAAAAATTTCTGCTAATCACATTTCATGTGATTTGCTTCATTATCCTTTCATTTAAATCATCTTCAATGAGACACTATTTAATTAGGTTTGTTGTGGATGTACTGACAGTTACTATTCTGTATTCATTGAATGTACTTTCATTTGACTAACATAGTAAATCTTAATTCATGCCAGCGGCACTGTATATTATAAAAAATAATAAAGCATCATCCTGATCAAGTCAGCTTGGAGAATGTTCTAAGGGATTTTTTTTTCGCACTATTAAACAACACCTTACTGACAAATGTTTTGTGTGTTTGGCCATCCCAGTCGTAAACAAAGATTTACTTGTCAGCATATGTCATAAATACTGTGTGTCAGGAAGTTGTACCATCTTCTTTGTAGGTCATAAATACAATTTGCCTTTGTTACACTCACCTTTTTTTCTTGTTATGAGGTTTAACTCTAATGAGAAGGAACAAAAGTTGCCTTGTAGTTAATGCCAAATGTATTTACACACAAAGAACTGTGCAATAGGATAGAATATGTAAGATTTCAAAACACAGTCTTAATGTTAGTACTGCCTGGGATCTTATACAGCTCACAATAGATCAGTGGTGAGAGAGCACTATCATATCACAACGAATAGAAAAGAACCCCCTGTAAACTCTAGCACAAACAATCCTTTAATTTGTTCCTACTTGATTCAGGTTGCTAGTAAGTTATTTCTATGCAGGTGTATTTAAGGTTTCAGATAAAATACACTTAAACCTTTGTACTCTAGAGCTGTGTCTACACGTGCACAAAACTTCAGAATAAGTGGCCCTCTTTTGAAAGAATGGTTGGAGCATCCACACGCATGACACCATCTTTCAAAAGGACATAGAAGGAACAGGACACAGACGTTGGAATCTGAACCCTGATCCCATATGAGGAAGATCGTCCCCTTCCGAAAAACTAAATAGAGTAAATGTGTAGATGCTCAACATTCAGCTCTTTTGAAAGAGGGGGCCTCCATGGCACCGGTCAGCTGGAGGGCAGGGCTGCTCCAGCCGGCAGCAGTGGGGCTCTGTAATCCCTGCGTCTGGCTGCCTTAAAGCGGCACGCGAGCAGGAAACCTGTGGCAGGAAGCTGACAGCGTGCTATGAGCAGCCCCTGCATGTGCTCCAGCCCCATGCTCCCAGCGCTGCAGCCATGGCAAGCAGCCAGCCCCCATGTGAGCCCCGTGGCCTCCTTCTGAGCCCCCACAAGGCTCCCAGGGGGAAAAAAAAGGTCCCCCCTCTTGCACAGAATGTGAGCTGCGGGACCTCCTCGGCCCGTGGAAGGAGGAGGAGGTCCTGCACGAGATGTGGGGGAGGGGTCAAACGGCAGAATGCCGCTGCCTGGCTCAGGGCCACCTGGAGCTTACCGCAGAGCAGATACACTCAAAGGTGAAGGCACTGTGGCAGGGCTATGCCCAGGCCAGGGACCAGGCCAGATGCTCCGAGGCAGCTCCAGCCACATGCCCCTACTATTGGGAGCTCCGGGGCATCCTGGGGCCCCGGGACAGCTTCCCATCCCCAGCGATCCTGGACACCTCAGCTGAGGAGCTGCAGCTGTAGTAGGAGGAGCCCCGATCACAGACCCCAGAAAGCAAGGGCACCATGGAGTGGTCTAGTGAGGAGGGGGACCTGGCCATATACATCCCCTCCTGCTCATCTAAAGGGGTGAGGGGGGGAACCCATCTTCCTCACTACTGAAATCCCTTGAGTTAAAATCCTATTCATGGTTACCGAAGATGCAACTTTCATAATATCCCAAATATTATCTCCTGGCTGCTTTCCCTTTCCCTTAAATATTGGAATAGTTTTATTTGCAATTCTTAGTAAGATTAATTTCCATACACATAAGAACATAAGCACACCACCTCCTATAACCCATACCCAGCTTCTGGCAAACAGCAGTTAGGGACACTATCTCTGCCCATCCTGGGTAACAGCCATTGATGAATCTATCCTCCATGAATTTAACTAGTTCGTTTTGGAACCCTGTTATAGTTTTGTCCTTCACAACATCCTCTGGCAAGCGCTTCCACAGGTTGACTGTTAGTTGTGTGAAGAAACACGTCCTTTTGTTTGTTTTAAACCTGCTGCATATTAATTTCTTTTGTTGGCCCCTAGTTCTTGTGCTATGAGAAGGAGTGAAAAGCACTTCCTTCTCTGCTTTCTCGAAACTGCTCAGGATTTTATAGACATCACTTATATCCCTCTCAGTCACCTGTTTCCCAGCTGAAAACTACCAGTCATTAGTTTCTCTTCATACAGAAGCTGTTCCATATCCTTAATCAGGCCTTCCAACATGGGGAGGAGGGGCAAAGGAGCCGCACCAGCGCCCTGCAATTTAAAAGTGCTCAGGGCTCCTGGCTGGTACTGCATCAGCAGCTGCAGTTGAAGCCCCAGGCCTCTTAAATCACTGCTGGAGCCCTGCACCGCATGGTCTGATTGATAGAGTGGGATGCTAGAGCTTAGCCCATCCCTTCCATCCAAAGCTCCTCCCCTTCTAGGAATCCCATAGCAGATCCCTTTCCCACCTTGCCCAGGTCCCTAGCAAGTATTTTGCCAGCCTGCACCTATTCATCTAAAACTATTACCATTAACCAAAAACAAACAAACAAACAAACAAAAAAACCCCCGACAGTTAGATGTGAACATATTATTAGCTTGATCCTTCTCAGAGTGAAGCCAATTAGAAAATTGCCTTTCAGTTCAAAGAAAATAGATTCCACACTACATCAGCTGCATTTTAATTCGTCCTTCATGTTTTGTTCATTGTAAACTCAGTTGCTCCATAGTTACACTTAGGGAAATGGGTTAATACCACCCTTTTTATCTCATCCAGCATAAGAAACAAACTGAGGTATTTCTTCTTTTTCCTACCCTCTCCTCCACCTCAATTTGAGGGTGCAGATAGACGGAGATACCATTCTAAGTTGTTCCTCTACCTCCTCCTCTTTAATACTGACCCATTCTTTTTATCTCTTCCTTGATTTCCCTTCCTAACCCCCCTCAAAAAATTCTACCCCCACTGCCCAAAGTTGGGCGTGTTCCTCTCCCTAGCTTTCATTTGGAAAGATCACATTACAGCCAATTCGTACTTTACTCAGAACGCTCAAAATGTCACAAATGCTGCAGTAGGGCCTACTCTCAGTAACACTGATTATTGTTGGGAGTTGTGTGTGAAAGAAGGGTTGTGGGACAGGATTGAACTTCCCTTTCATATGCAAAATAAATAGTGCTCTGTATGGTAATATGGTACTTTTGACTGAGAGCATAATATTAAATCAACACCCTAATTTAACCTCCTGAAGAATATGTGCTATCACCAGGAGCACTTTGAGCCAGTTAAGCTGTGTGCAAGGTTTTACCTATAACAGATAAGTAGATCTCAATAAAGACGAGAAAAACTGGTACATTGGTAGCATTCACAAAACCAATACCAGTTTAAATGTGTGGGCTGGAAATGTTTTAACTGCAGGGAAAGGATTAAACTGAATGCTTAAAACAATCAGAGAAAATTAGTGGACTCAATGGGCTGATGATATGCTTGTCCACCCCTCAAGCTCCACACAATGAACAGAATAGTAATTAAGAAAACTCATAGGCAAGTGTCCTCAGTTACGTTTCTCAAGCTTCAGTTATTTTCTGTCACTGTTGGGAGAATTCGTGGTGTCTGAAACGGAGATGTCAGTGAAGTCATCCCTCATAAGTCACAGAGAAACCGGAAGGGACTGTTTATGTGTGCACAAATAGCATTTTTAAACAGTTCACAGGGACTAGTCTGTACTTAAATAATTCCACAGCACAAAGATTACAAATACAATTAAATATCCATATGTTTCAAGTCATAAGGCAAAGCCAAGTAACCTTAGGCCTTGTCTCCACTACATAGTGGAGCGACATCGCAGTAATCAATCCTCCTCCTATTGATTTATCATGTCCACTTTTGATGTGATAAATCTACCACTGAAGTGGCTCCCGTCAATGGCAGTACCCACCAAAATAAGAAGAGTAGGTGGTGTCAACAGGACAGCAGCTCCCACTGAACTTACTGCGCACAAGATGCCACGATAGGTATGTTGACTTCAGCTATGCCACTTGCATTGCTGAAGTAGATTGACAGTTAAGGTAAATGTAGACAAGGACTTAGTTTATCAGTTATTGATTCATAATTTAATAGAATTTGCATTTTTATAAGTTTGTGAACCACTTCTTGGGATATCAAATTCAGTGCCTTTTTTGTTTAAAAAAAAAAAAAGAGGTGTTAGTACTCATACAGCTCCCCACCCTCTCCCCCATGGCTGGGGCTGCCGAGGTGCTGGTATTCTGTACTGGCAAGTACCTCACACAGAAAGCACTGTTCAAAGTTATCAAACTATTTTCCTCCTTTATGTTCGTTTCCTACTCCTCACTTCCACATGATTCAGTTTTAATGCAAAGATTTTCTACACAAAGAAAAGCTTGGCATATTTGAAGAACCCTTTCAAATACTGAATTGCACAAGCAGAATATCAAAACAAAAAGCAGTCAGGTACCACTTTAAAGACTAGCAAAATAATTTATTAGGGGAGCTTTCGTGGGCCAGAACCACTTCTTCGGACCATAGCCATACCAGAACAGACTCAATATTTAAGGCACAGAGAACCAAAAACAGTAATCAAGGAGGACAAATCAGAAAAAAATGAGCAAGGTGAGGAAATCCGAGAGTGTGGGGGGGGTAAAGTCAAGAATTAGATTAAGCCAAGTATGCAGACTGCTTTTTGTTTTGATAGTATATAGACTAGCATGTCTCCCTCTCTGTTACTACAAGCAGCATAGCGTATGGTATTACAAGAGAGTGCACATGCATACCTATAAAGCAGGCTCTGAAATAAGCAAAAGTCTGAAATAACTTTAAATGTGGAAGTAGGGAACTCTGTGTAATGTGCAGAGCAAAATTATTAAAAACTCTAGGCAAACACATATGCACGGGGCAGAGTCAAGATCGTGTGTAAAACCTTTACTTTGGGATTTCTTGACTTCTGAGTGCATCAGCAACTGAAGTGTTTTTGGTTGAATTTTTTAACAGACTTTTTGGAATGGCTGTTGTCAAAAACCTCTACAATGACATATCAACCCAGCATGCAGATTTTAAGGATGGTGAAGTAGTTTGCTCTGCTGCTTTAGATAACCCAACTATGATGAAGCCAAAATACCTATTGTGCCAAACTGTTATCAAAGTAGCAATAAGTCTCTGAAACTCATATCTGGGGCCTACAAAGGAATTTCCCCCCGGTCACATTGGCAGAGACTCTGTCAGCTCTCCAAAACAAAACAAGTTTGCCCAATTTTGGCTGAACATTATGGACGCTGAGGTGTGGTACAGAAGTCACAGCACATGCAGTAGAAAGGGTTACAGCTGTTCTCAGCCATCTTTGTGTCTTCCAGATCTCAATCTGCTTTGGGGGCTGACTGTAGAGAGGAAAGATATAAGAACTAGATTCAATTGTTTAAAACTTCACCAATAACTAACTCTTATAAGCCGCGTCTACATGTGCTGGCTACTTCGAAGTAGCTGCGCCAACTTCGAAATAGCGCCTGCCACGTCTACATGTGGCGAGCGCTATTTCGAAGTTGAAATCGACGTAAGGCAGCAAGATATCAAAGTCACTATCCCCATCAGGAAATGGGAATAGCGCCCTACTTTGACGTTGAACGTCGAAGTAGGGCACGTGTAGCCGATCTGCGTCCCGCAACATCGAAATAGCGGGGTCCACCATGGCGGCCATTAGCTGAGGGGTTGAGAGACTCTCTCTCCAGCCCCTATGGGGCTCTATGGTCACCGTGTGCAGCAGCCCTTAGCCCAGGGCTTCTGGCTGCTGCTGCTGCAGCTGAGGATCCATGCTGCATGCACAGGGTCTGCAACCAGTTGTCGGCTCTGTGGATCTCGTGCTGTTTAGTGCAAGTGTGTCTGGGAGGGGCCCTTTAAGGGAGCAGCTTGCTGTTGAGTCTGCCCTGTGACCCTGTCTGCAGCTGTTCCTGGCACCCTTATTTCGATGTGGGCCGCTTTGGTGTGTAGACGCTCCCCTGCAGCGCCTACTTAGATGTAGTACTGCCCAACATCGACGTTGAACGTCGACAGCACCAGCCCTGGAGGACGTGTAGACGCTATTCATCGAAATAGCTTATTTCGATGTCGCTACCTCGAAATAAGCTATTTCGATGTAGGATCCCCGTGTAGACGTAGCTATAATGTTCTCAATAAAACCACTTAGAGAAATTAATGAAGATTAAAGACCTATGAAGTTCTTCAGAAATATAGTAAGGTTCCACAAAAACTGCTCTAAAAATTCCCATATCCTCCCATATGTTTGTGACAATTGTAAAGAATTCTGCTATTGGTGTTTTCTCTTTTACTCAAACATTTTCATACTGGGGCTTCTGTCTCTATTCCAAATCTGCCACTACATTAAGCTGGGATTTAGCCATAACATCCCTCTCCTTTAGCAGTACAGGAAGGCAGAAAAGTCATGAATCCCTAACTCCTGTTCCAGAACTCTGGGTTGAAAACATTTGCTCTATTAAATCCTTTATGACTTCTCAGAGACAGCCATACAAAAATATGTATCCTATTAAATTCTATATGGCTTTTCCATATGTCAAGGACAAAAACCAAAAAAAAAAAAACAACCAAAAATAATAATAAAAAAAAACCATAAAGGCTTTCCTGGGACGTGCTTGGGGCACTCATCACTGTCAAATAATGTGTCACTCACACATGCAATTGTTTTATTTATGTCACATACCTTACTGGAGAAAATACTCCAATATTTTATTAGTTTTCTCATATATATCTGTCTGTAAAGCAAGCCTACCTTAATGACTTGAGTTCAGGAATAAAGGCATATTTGCCCTCACATAGTCGATTGATATTTTTAGTAGGGAATTAAAAAGCTGAATCCATTTCTGTTTCTAATGCCTTGATGTTATCAAAGAACTTCGATTATTACCAAACTATAGTAATTCAAATAGACTATGAAATTCTCAACATAATATCAAATCACAGTACACAGACGGCTTGTCTACACTACCACCTGCCTTTGAAGGAAGGATGGTAATTAGGGTGTTGGGCGTTTACTAATGAAGTGTTGCCGTGCATAGACAGCACTTCATTAAACAACTCCCTTTCCCCTACCAACCCTGTGGCAACTTCGAAGTACCAGCATGCGTCTAGCCAAAATTTTGAGGAGTAAGGCGACTTCGAAGTTGCCCTGGCACTTTGAAGTACCGGCGGGTGAGCCACAGCTAGATGCATACCGATACTTCAAAGTTCAAAACTTCGAAGTTGCCACTGGGGGGGGGAAGTTGTTTAATGAAATGCTGCCTATACATGGCAGAACTTCATTAGTAAACTCCCAACACCCTAATTACCATCCTTCCTTCGAAGGAAGGTGGTAGTGCAGACAAGCCCAGAGTGTATTCTCCCGTGCTATAAAACTGCTTTATGTTGCCAGCTTGATTTAGTTCAGCCAGCTCAGGGCAGATCACACCAGAGTAAAGATATTGTAGAGCACAGATACAGGAGCTTATGCCACTCATTCCTACTGCAATCTAAGGAGCCAAGGTCCTGCACTATGCTGATCTTTGGCTTTAGTTCTGGTTCCTGGTGGCACTCAAGGGTAAAATAGGGTGGCTGCTCTGACATGGCACAGAGAGGGGGTCAAGTTTAAACAACAAAGCAACCACAGGATCAGAGGGAAAGGGATTATCTTCTAGCCCCCTTATGCACTGTCCTAACTTCCAGTTAAATATACTGTATGCATGCCTTTCCTCTTCTCTAACCAAAAATTCTGAGAGCTCCACATTACAAGTATGTTCCCAGGCTGATTTTTACAGTGCTATTAATGGCCTAATTCCAAAACCTGGATGCTATTATTTGAACTTCTGCTCTCTTCTTCCCCTCTTAAGTGTAGAGTGAAAAAATGAGATGAGCTCACTCCAAAAACCTTCCAGCAGACCTGCCCTCAGTGGGCAAAGAGGTAATAATTAGAGCAAATTTATGCAGCAGGATTTTTTGTGCCAGATATAACGTGATGTGCTATTCATGGAGGTGTAGAATATTGGAATTCAATACTACATTTGCTATAAAGGAAAAATCAGCACTGATTTCTCGAACTTTTAGGAGCACAGAACATTTTACAGGTCAACAGAGAACTGAATGGACCAAAGATGCATGTACAATCATAGCAGTAAGACGCAAATCAGCATGTGGTTCATACTCTAAAGGCCACATTTGCGTCTTAGAAAAATTTTACACCGGAGTACTTCCCATAATTAAAATGCAGATACTTCTCATTTACAAAACCCTGGACACGATCAGAACAAGATGCATTTGTGCTAAATTTGTCTAGTTCTTGAGTACAGTAGCATACACGGGATGACAGATTTCAAATTACTTGAGTTACTGCTGCCTTTGGAAAGTTTGCTTTTTAAAAAATATCCTCTGAGTAAATACATTGAGCCTAATTTTACTTCAGTTTTCTCAATGTCTTGACCTTATTGCTTGATGATTTAGTCACCTGAGAGATCAACTATTTCAACAAAAAAACACAACTCACAGATTGATTTTTTTTCCCTTTAAGGCTACTTTTATATCTGTATTTCATAAAATTGATATTTAAAGCTCAAAATATGATTTTCCCCTTATAATTGCCATTACACTGTCTCAACTTTGAAAAGGATTATCTGGAAAGTCCAATGGGGAAAAATCCCAAATGACACTGCTGAGAGCTGGATCCCAACATCTCCAGAGTCGAAGATGATTCAAATCCTTTGTTCTGGTTTGGGCTCACTGGCTTCTGTCTTCTGCTTTGTCAAGCTAGTCATCCAACTGGAAACAGATAGTATATTCCTGCTTCCTTATGACATTTTCAAACACCTTCGTAGGAAAGATGTCCTTCCTTGACCTCACTGCTAAAAAGAGGGAGGCAGACTTCAGAACTGTGTGTTAACACAGGAGCTTCTTCCTCTACCTGTGTCTTGAAGTCACACCATGGAGTGTTCTAGAGACAATTCTTGGGATTCTCCCCATAATTCATCATAGAAGGGTTTTAAGATACTTGCTTTTTATTTACTATTTTTGAGATCACTCCAGCCCACAAAATTTAGAATAGATCCTGCTTCAGAAGTGAATTTCCCTAAAGTTCAAACCCGAGGTTTTTCTGGAGGCCCAACCAGCTCTTATAATGTTTTTATTATGCGATTCATAACTTTATTTTTCCGCTTGTATGCCTTTGTGTTTAGTTTGATTTAGGATTGTTGAGCCTGAGCACCTACATGCAAAAAAACTATGTGACTGGTGTCCTTGACTAAGATGTTCAAACAACAATGAAGGGTATACATTTACTTGAACTCAGATTACATTATAGAATCTATATCTTTCACTAGGACAGTTGCAAAATCTGATTGAATTTTATTCCAGGATTTTTGTATACATCATTGTGGTCTTCCCTTTGTGTTTTAGGCTATGTTTACAGCTAGACATGAAAGCAGACCGTTCTTTCAAGCTGCATTTTTGACAGAGAGTGGCCAGACTTCCCAGTCGCTCTGTCAATGGAATAGCCCCAGGAAGCTCATCAGACAGAATCACATGGCTGGCAAACCCTTCTGGGAGCCCTGGCAAGGCATGTGCTTAAAGGGTCCCCCCCAGTCCCGACACACATTCCCTGCCCATGCTGTGGCTTGTCTACCTCCTTAAGGGACAGCACATCTGCTTCAGCAGGGCTCACATGCTTGCCAAGAGAGATACTACCACTTCCCAGTTAGTTATGGTGCCATACCAGTCCCTGGTCTTGCGCTGGCTCCACCCAGAGATGCTTCAGCTTCTTCTGAATATCCTCATGGCCGTCCACCACCTCCCCAGGGAGGACGACCCAGACGCTACCTTTGAAGATCATGCCCTTGCTGCCATATGGGCCCATCTGCACTCATCCCCCCAGGTGCTCAGGTGGGTCTGGAGGCACAGCACCAGTTCTGTCTGGTGGGACTGACTGGTCATGGGGCAGTGGGACTACCAGCAGTGGCTCCAGAACTTCTGCATGTGGAAGGACACCTTTCTGGAGCTCTGCACTTGGCTTGCCCCTGCCCTCAGGAGACAGGAGCCCTGGCTGTGGCCCACTATCCCCTTGGAGAAGGAAGTCACCATCGATCTGTGGAAGCTTGCCAGACCTGACAGCTAATGCTCTGTCGGGAACCATTTTGGTATGGGGAAGTCCACTATTGGAGCCATCCTTATGCAGGTAAGGTACTCTCGGGCTGCAGGCCATGTGTACGGTGTTTGTGTTCCACCCAAGGGCAACCCTCAGAAAGTGGGGTCAGAGATGTGAAGGGTGGGTGGGGGAAGCCCCATCCCCAGGGACCATGCCATCCCACCCTCACACAGCTCTACTGCTGGGGGACTCCCAGAGACCTCAGGAGGAAGGGATGGGAGGAGACAGGGGAGCCAACAAAGGCTCCCTCCCTTGGTCCCTGATGTGTGTGCTTGGTCTCCTCTCCTTGCAGGTCATGATGGCCATCAACACCATCCTGCTGTGGAAGATTATTTGTCTCACAGATGTGGATGCAGCTGTGGCCAGATTCACTTCCTTGGGTTCCCCCAAGTGCTACGGGGTGATTGACAGGACCTGCTTCCCCACCTGTGCCTCAGACCACAGCATGGCCAGATTCATCAACAAAAAAGGATATTACTTCGTCATGCCGCAGGCCCTGGTTGATCACCAGGGACAGTTCCCCAATGTGTACTTCACGTGACTGGGCCGGGCATGAGAGGCAAGGGTGTTGCACAACTCCAGCCTCTGTGGGAGGATGGAAGTGAGCACCTTCATCCCCTGCTGTGAGCTGTAAGATGGTCAGGGATGTGAACATGCCACTTACCTCCTCATGCCCTGGCTCATGAAGCCCTACACTGAGTAGCTGGGCCCAAGCCAGGAACTGTTTAATGCGTGACTCAGCCAGGTGTGGATGCAGGCCAAGTGCACCTTCGGCTGTCTGAAGGTGTGCTTGAGGTGCCTGATCACTCACCTGGATGTGTGGCAGCACAACAGCCCCCAAATTGTGGCAATGTGCTGTATCTTCCACAACATTGTGGAGGAGAAGCGAGAGGCCTTCATTCTGGGGTGGGAGGTGGATGCCATCTGTGGCTACAGCCAGGTGCAGCTCCAATCCACCAAGCCCGTAGGGATGGGCTGAGGATCCAGGAGGCATTGAGCAAGACAGTCTCCCAAGGACCCCACTGACTCTCCCCAGGGTACCCCCCAGTGGGGTCATCAGGCCCATAGCCCTACCCCATCCCTACCACAACCCACAACCCCATCCTCCCTTCATCCGTCTCACTCCTTCCCAGCCCCTCCCCAGTAAAGAAGGATGCTGGGGTAGTGAACAAAGAACTTTTTACTTAAGCATATATAAATGTCTGTAAAATAAACATCATAAAAACTAAGTACAGAGTGAGTGCAATAAAGACTAACTATATACAATGGAGGCGGTTTGACACAGGGGGGTGAGGGGCCATCAGAACTTGGATTGGGGGGCTTGGGACAGAGGGTAGAGAGGCATCAATCTTGTGAACAGGTGGGGGGAGGCCATGACTCCATGGGGGAGCAGGACCCTGAGTGGTGCCAGCCTTGGGAGCCCCTCCTGCCATGGGTTCAGTGTTGGGGCTGGGAGCATGGGGAGTTATGGATGCAGTGGTGCTGTGGCGGGGTCTGGGTTGGAAGGGGAGAAGTGGGGACAACCCTGGCCATTACCCACTGGAGCAGATCTGGGATGGCCTGTGGGATGTCTGGCAGGGAGAAGGCAGCAGGGGAAGGGGTGATGGGGGAAGTAGGGACAGGGGAAGCAGCCATGGGTGGTGAGGCCAACAGGTCCTGCCAGATGCCAGTGGTGGAGTCAAAGAGGGACATCAATTGGTCCCAGGCCCATGACCACCAATCTCGGTCCTTTGCCCACCACAGCCCACACCTGTCACTCCAGGAGGTTGGTCATTCTCCAGAGGGTGGGCCCTCTGAAGGTCCTCTTTTGCTCATTGACATCCCCTCTGGCTTTAGACCCTCTCTCCCAGTAAGGGGGTGGGGTGCCAGCTCACTCTGGTTCCACCTCATGGCTGGCTGGGCCTGGTTGGGAGACGGGGCTGGCTCAGCCCTCGCTTACTGCAGGTCCAGCTATAAGGAGGACAAGGAGGAAGGACGGTGAGTCACTCATGCAACATAGCCACTAAGACCCTGCCCCAACCGTGAACAGCAACCAACACTCTCTGGGGCCACAGAACAAAGATGTCCTGGGGACACTGGCATGTGTGGCCTGCACAAGAGACCCTGCCACATGGGGACTGTACAGTGCCTCCAGGACTGGGTTCACCAATGTGGGTCCCTCCCTCAGCTCAACGGGCTGGTGGCCAAGGCACTTGTCTGGCCACAGAGAGATCCCCATGTGGGTAGTGGGTGATTCTCCCCCCCCACCCCAACATGCTTGCAGCTTGCAGCACTGTCCACAGGAGTGAGTACTGACTGTCAGCTGCAGGCATGCCTGTGTGCTGGGAGCCGTGCTCCTCGGTGTGTCTGGGGTCAGGCCAGTGCTCATATGGCTGGCCCACTTTCAGCCATGGCAGGGGCTGGTGGCCCCCTCGTGCCTGGGGCTGGTCCAGCCATCTCTGAAGATGGAAGCAGGCTAGTGCCCATGCCTGGGGGTTTCCTGTGGGGTCCAGGTGGGACACACTGCCTTGCACAATTCCATATGCCGGGCCAACAGTGTGAGGTCCCACCTGAGCCAGCCTGTCAAGGCTTGCTGTATGCCCCACCTATACTTGCCACCCCCACACTCTGGGATGTACGATACATGTGGTACTTACCAAAGGGTCCTTCAAACAGGTCCAGGGATGCCCTGAAGGTGGCCTGGCTGGAGGATCCTGGGCCCAGGGTGATGAGCAAGGTGCTGCTGCTGGCCTTGGACCCATGTCCACCTGTGTCTCCATCAGGGCTTAGGTCCTAGAGTGCTCCTCCTCCTCTTCAGGCTCTAGCTGGGGGAAGGGGGGGCGGGTTCCTCTGTGGTGCCCACAGGGGTGGTCAGAGGGAGGTGTCATTGTCTCTCAAGAGTTGATGGAGCTCCCCATAGTAGAGAGTGGTGGCAGGTCCTGCCCCTGACTCTGGCTGGCATCTCAGGCTGGGATGTACCTACCCCTGCCTCAGTTCCTTCCTCTTCACCCATACCTGCTCCATGGTGCATGCAGGGTGGCCCAGTACCACCAGGGAGGCAGCCAGCAGGGTGTACATGGGGATATCATGCCTCTTTGCAGAAGGGTCCAGGAGGATCTCCTCATTGGCTCACAGGCTGATTACGTCCTGTACTCAGTTCTGGTCCAGGAAGGGGCCTGGCATTTTGTGCCCAAGGGGGCCACTGTGACCCATCAGGCTGTTGCCTAGAGAACCCAGGAGGGTGGGTGCATGCTGGCTGGCTTGCTGCCATGTACCTGGGATCAGGCTGCTTCCCCACTCTCAGCTTCCTGCCATGGGGGCTCCCTGCAGAATGGCTGGTGGCAGGGAGCATAGAACTGTGATTGCTGTGTCTGGAGCATCTCCCCAGGGCAGCTGGCTGGCACCACTGAGGACTTGTCTGTCGAGAGAAGAGTGTCCAGCGTGTCCACAGTGGCTTTCTATTGACCAAACCTGTGGAAAGAAGTGTTTTGCCTCATGACAGAATGGCAGAATGCTGTTGACAGATGTGCTGCATTCTGTCAACTTACTGCCAACAGAACGCGTTTATAGTGTGGACACTCCATGAATTTTGTTGACAAAACTCTGTAGTGCAGATGCAGCCTCAGTGTCCACATATTCTTAACCTTTTCTCATAACTCAGCCTCTTTATAAGAGCAAAAAAACCAAATGAATATCATCTTGTAAAGTCACTTTTACTATGAAGTTGATGAAGGTAGCACTGTTTAACAGCTGTGAAGGTGGATTCAAAAGTAAATGATTATTTAAGACTTCAGAATACTGATGTACAGCACAAAATGAAAAACTAAAAGTAAAATTATGGAAACGAGTGATGAATAAGCCACCTTTTGAGCATTTTTCTTGATTAAACATACACTTTGAAGCAAAGTAAATCACCTGTTTTCTAAGATCCTCCAAATTTCATGAATGGTCTAATCACTAATGGAGAGGGTTATGCATTATAAAATTGTTCATCCATTGACATCCCCCCAAACACACACACTGGAAGACCTGCAAACTTCCAATCTTACTAAAATCATACCTACCTTACTGGTCATATTGAAAATTGTTGTGGATTTGACAGGGTATCATTGTCACGTTTGTACTTTCCTGTTAGGCTAAATTTCCCTGAACTTCTATCTTTCTCCCCCTTTTTTTTTTTAAATAAAAAGCTCCAAAAGGAATGACTGGCCCCACTCTCTGCCTATACAGAGAGACAAATTAAGAGATGAGAACAAAGATTTAAGATGAACTTTGAGTTCTACCATGTGTGACAGACTAAAATAGGCACATAATTGCATGGGAGTTGTGATAAGCATTATCCAAGCAGAATGTTGAATGCCAGATGTCACTTATTTAACTGTTTTGCATGTGTATGTCTCTTATGTGTTGAACTGTAGATTTCTGGTATGATTGGCCTTCCAATGATATAAGATGACAAAGATTTGGAGGTTTATTTTAATTTAAAAATTGTCAGTGAAGAGGAATCCACCATGACTCTTGGTATGTTGCTTCACTGGTCAGTTACTTTCACTGTGAAAAACATATCCCTCATTTCAAGTCTGAATTTGTCTAACTTCAATTTTCATCCATTGGTCTGTTTTATACCTTATTCCCATTTATGCATCACAGGTCTTTTAGGAACAGCATCACACTGGGAGCTTACATACAACTGATTATCTACCACATCTCCACATCTTTTTTTTTCTGAAGATTCTTTTTGTTCCTGATAAAACTCTTTATTTTCCTTACACCACCTGACCGTAATTTTTGTCCTTGTGTTCCTTTGTTTACCTTATCAATTTTCCATAATTCCTAGTTAATATGAATTTTCCCTTTCTTCTGTGTGCATGCACATATCTCTTATACATGCTTTCACTTCCCCTCTATACCAGCTTCGGTTATTAACTTATAACACTTTCTTCCTTCATTGTAGGATTGTGAGTTTTGGGGGCATTTACTAAAGTGTTTTTAAGCAAACCTCATTTGGCTCATAACTGTTTTCAGCTTTGTGAAATTGTCCCTTTTAAAAGCACCAAAGACATATATTACCAGTTTGGATTTCATTCCTTTTGAATATTATCAATGTGCTCAAGGAATAATCACTTAAATTACCATAATTTTTTTCATTTCTCCAATCCATTCCTCTTTTTCTGTCAACGTTAGGTCTAACATAGCTAGAAGTTGTCACAACATGGAAATTGGTTAAGAGGCATCCCAAGATTCAACTGCTTCAAGGAAAGGGAAAGATGTACAGGCCATCCCTTTGGATGTTAGATTGGCTCAACCTGTAGGAAAGACAGGTTTGCCGACATAAATATATCCAGCAGTCTAAGGAAGGCAAGTAATTCTTGCTGAGGAGTCAGTACTCAGAAAATCTGCAAAGACTTTCTGTAAGTGAGAAGCAGACAACATTGCAGTTTTTTGTCTCCTCAGAATCAAGACTTCAGAAATCATTTGGCCAGGATCAAAAAGAATGGTTCATAGTGGCTTTAACTGCACTGTATCACAGGACATCTCAGTGACAAAAGGACTTCATGAGGACATCATGCACTGATGAAGTAGAAGAATGCCCAGTCTTCTCAGAGCTCCTTTCTGTCTTATGATGGATAACAGAAGAAAGATTTGCTGAGTAATTGAAGTATATCATTTTAGTTTTGTGGAACATTTGTCCACCTTTTTTGAGGCAAGAGAACTGTATATTTTGGATGCTGTTCACCTCAGTAGAAGGGGAGTTGTCCCCTGAGGGACAAGCTGATATTAAAATAACAAAAGGGAAGACACAAGCTTTCAATTTAGCACAGAATCTAGATGTTGAGAACATTTGTCAAGGAATCAAAAGACATGAAAGGAAGATATATTTTAATTGACCACATAGCAGTGCTATGAGCCTGGGTAACAAACAAAAGAAAAACTGATGAAGTATGAATGACAACTCAATAATCCCTCTAACCAGTCAATGGTACACAAGCCCTGAAAGGAAGAAAGGAGAGGTAAAATGATTAAATGGGTTATTGATGCACAGAGCTTTAGAGATAGGTAATTACATTAATAGTGACTGATGTAACTGGGGCTGTAGGGATTTTTGGAAGGAGTCACCAATTTAGGTTACACTTGCCAATCTGATTTAAAGATTAAAGGCCTGTTCCTACACCCTGATCACTTGAAATACTACAGAGCTAGAACAGCTCAGGGACTACAGGTAGTCCTTGGCATTGTCAATGATCACACTAGTAAATTAAACAAAACTTTGCTTTATTTTTCTTTCACAACAGGTTGATTTAAAACCAATGCTTGAATTAATATAAATGCACAAACTGAGTGATATTAAGTAATAGAGCACACCAATACAGACCTGCAGACTTTTTCACTATTTTAGCACAACATACTGATAATATGGTTTGCATTACAGTTTATATCTTGGTAAAGTATGATACTCCCTCTCTCCCAAGGATCCTAGGAGCTGAGACCTGCTCTGTTCCATCGATGGTGAGGGGAGATCACATGATGATAGAATAAAAAGGTTAAGTTTAGAAAAAGAGAGCCAGTACCAAAGAAAATAAATTAAATTGAAATAAAAATCTTAGAAACCCTTTGAAGAGAACTAGAGAGCTCTTTGCGGACCAGTTCTGAGCCTGTTATAAGCCTCTTCTGAGCCCACTTTTCCCACTTAACATGGGGTATTATAGTCCCTTTACATCACCTTAACTTAACCTTTCCAATACCAAATTAGGCATTGGTACCCTAGGAATTTATGGGGTACACAGATATGATTGGTGACATTCATTTATTCAGGAGGTATGGTGTCCTGGCCTTGTGCATAAGTTCCAAGAAAAGGCAAGAGTATCCAGAAATACCATTTTGGCGATCCTTGCCTTACTTTTTCCCCATAACAGGATGGGTGTGACCCATGGGCTTGATGTTGATCTCTGACACATGCCCTCCAGGACAACCATCCCTTTTTGAGTTCATATGTGGCTAAAAGAGTAAGACCTGACAGTTAGATCTAGGGCCTAGGACAGACAGGCAGTGATATGAGTCACCTTTATGCCTCACATCTAGGGGTAAAATATAGGGGAAAAACAGAAAAAAAAACACGCAACAAGCTAATTCTTGCAGAGCAGATCTCTTGCAACTACTGCAAAATGTGGTATAAGAAGAAAAGAAGTTTGCCAGTTTTTAGGTCAAGACAGCTATGCCTTGAATTAATTGTATTGGATTAATACGTATAGGCTGTGCATACAATGGAGAGTTGTGTTGACACAAGGGGCCTTCTGTCAACGTAACTCAGGGAGCGTCCACAGACTTAAAGCATTCTGTTGACAGTCTTGACAGAACTCTGCATTTTCCTCGACAGTATTATCCCTCAAAAATTTGACGCATAACAATCTGCCGACAGAGTACTATCAAGATTTCCTTATCAACAGTATCTTCTGTTGACAGATGCTTCTAGTGTAGACAGAGCCATAGAGAAGTTTTAATTAAACTAATAGACCTTATAAGCTGGCAGGCTACACTGAGCTGGCTATGTTGTGGGAAAACTAAGATGGTTCCCAGGATCAGGAAGTAACAAGGAAGAAAATGCTTGGAGAGAACAAGAATTACGAAGGATCTTTAGAAGGACATGAAATTATTCCTAGGATATGGTACACTTGAATCAGTGCCTGAAAATATTTAACTGTAACTAGAAAGAAAGCATCCAATATACTGCTTAGGGAATTGAGGTGGCAATACATCATCACTTAATGAATACACGATGCATCAGGGCATCATCTAAAACTCCAGAGGAAAGCTTGCGGTGGGCTATTTTCTTCCAAACAAACTTCATTTGTGTTTAGCCATATTTGAATTCTACCCAAGGAATTCATTATGCTGTATTGATGTACTGATACAAGAGCCAGAACTAATTTGCATGTGTAAATTAGCAGTAAGAACATTTCCCATCACTTTGCTATATGGCTGGATTGACTGTTCACTTAATTTCTTTCTGCAGAGCTCTGGGGTTTACAAGATGCATTAGCAACAAAAAGTGTCATCTCAGCTTTAGTTACATGTTGTATATACTTTACAAAAAGGTAAAGCAACATAAATCTTAAATTTATGTGAATTAGAATTAGCAACCCTTTTTAAGGTTTTCAGAATAGGATGCATCTATTTTTCTGAGGCGCTGACTCCCCCTCCAACCAAGCAGCGCTGGAAAAGCTTATCTGAGTCTTAAATATACATTAATAAGGCATTTTCTGTTATCTGATGCTATTTTCATAAACTTGCCTGATATGTAAGGCTTTTAGTGCTGTACCTTTGTGGGAACTGGGTGATAAAATTTGTTTGAACCTATGATAATTCATCTCTTTTATGGTTTTTTTTTTAAAAAGAATTGGACATTTGGACACTTTCTTAACTCAGACTAAATGGGGTGGAACTAAGAAACAGAATCTAAGTGAAACTTAATAATCTTGTACCGCATCACTTTACCAAATGTGGCGTTTTAGATATTACAACAAATTTAGTTACAATAAATATGAGAGCACTACAGTACTAAATCAATATCATATTATGCTCAGCAACTTTTGAGACATTTATGCACAGGGATATGATAATTAACTTTTTCAACTGAGTTTGATTCAAAATAAGTTTAATCCCCAAAGTAGCAAATAATATATAGTGATGAAGGATACAGGTTAGTCTTTAAAACAAACAGCTAGGGTGCGTCTACACTAGCCGGCTACTTCGAAGTAGCTGGCACAACGTCGAAATAGTACACGTCGCGTCTACATGTGCCGTGAGCTATTTCGATGTTGAAATCGACATTAGGCGGCGAGACGTCGAAATCGCTATTCCTATCCGAAGATGGGAATAGTGCCCTACTTCGATGTTCAGCGTCAAAGTAGGCCGTATGTAGACGATCCGCGTTCGGCTACGTAGAAATAGCGGGGTCCTCCATGGTGGCCATCAGCTTAGGGGTTGAGACACGCTCTGTCCAGTCCCTGCAGGACTCTATGGTTGCCGTGTGCAGCAGCCCTTAGCCCAGGGCTTCTGGCTGCTGCTGCTGCTGCTGCTGCAGCTGGTGGTCCATGCTGTGTGCATGGGGTCTGCAACCAGTTGTTGACTCTGTGGATCTCATGCTGTGCAGGGTGAGTGTGCCTTGGAGGGGCCCTTTAAGGGAGTGGCATGGGGCTTTACTGGCCCCTTATTTCAATGGGGAGCACTTGTGTGTGTGGACACTCCTCATTTCCTTCTGGGCCGGCTCCTTTCGACGTTCCCCGTCACTACTTCAACATTGAACGTCAATGGCGCCAGCCCTGGAGGATGTGTAGACGATACACGTCGAAGCAGCCTATTCTATGTTCTTACGTCGAAATAGGCTACTTCGATGTAGTGTGCTAGTGTAGATGTAGCCCTACTGTATACGAGATTAAGGATGCATTCAGTGTTAAATCAGGAAGAATACAAAACCCATTGAAACCCTGATCAGAACTATAGTGTCTGATCAGATGTTTATGCCCATGAGAGCGAGAAAAGTTTTGCTTTCTCATGTTTGGCAATTGCTTTATGATCAACAGGCACAGCACCCATGTGTTGGAGGGGACGAAATGGGTTTTGCCTAAGGCACAGGCTTCCCATATGATCATGGGAAGATCATGCAGGGCCAATTTTTTTGAAGTATTTAGGCCTTCAGGGGTAAGAGAAGGAACTCATGCAGTTTTCAGAAGTGCAAAACTCCCATAGATATTTATGTTAGGTATGCACCTGATGCTTTTGAAAATACCGTGCACCCATGTGCACCTTTAGACACCTGTACCATCTGAAAAATCTCTGTTACTTGACAGCGGCTCAGCCAACTAGAGAGACCAAGGTCTGCTATTCACTACTGCTACTACATCCGTGCCTCTGCATCAATGTGAAGATGAAGATGTGCTAGGACATAGACTCAAAAAACAGGAAGGCACCCTGAGAGGTCACCAAGTCCAGTCCCAAGCACCATCTAGATCATCCCTGATGAGCGTTTGGCTAACCTAAAGGTTCCACAACTTGCCTAAGAAATTTACTGCAGTGTTTAACCATCCTGACCACTAGGAAGTTTTCCTAATGTCCACACTTAACCTCCCTTGCCACAATTTGAGCTAATTGCTTCTTGTCCTATCAGAGGTTAACAAGAATAATTTATCTCTCTCCTCCTTGTAACAACCTTTTAGAGCACTCTCCTGTTGACACAATTACTCCAGCTTAACATGACGTAGAAGCTATATTGGAGGAAGTGTGTCTCCTGCCATCATAGGCTATGTCTACATGGGCAGCTTCTGTCAGCAGATGTCACTGTCTGCAGAGTTACCCAAGCAAAATGTGTTGACAGAGAGCATCTACATGGCAATGCAGGTCTGTTGACAGAGGGAACCCCTTAACCCCAGAAGCGCAGCTCTCATGGAGGACAAGCCCTTCCAGGAGCTCTGGCTCTACATGCTTTTAAAGCCCTGAGCCTTGCAGAACCCTGCAGGCACAGCCAAGCCCCTGAGGGATCCCAGTCTCTAGTGAGACAGCCTGTTCCTGCAACCCCAACAGCATACCAGGGCAGCCCCCCATGCCTCCCTGGAGCGAGGGGCAGCTGCTGCTGCCTCTTCCCTTTGTCCCCATCAGGGTGTTCCATCACCTCTGGGAGGATGACAACCGCAAGGAGGAGCTTGTGGATGATGGCCCCATTGCCCTGGTACCCCGGCAGCCCTTCTCCGCTCAGAGACCCCGAAGGGTCTGCAGGTACCCCACCAGCTCTGACTGGTGGGACTGTCTGGTGATAGAGCAGGGGGGCGACTGCCAGTGGGTCTGCAACTTCTGAATGACGAAGGCCACCTTCCTTGAGCTGTGCAACTGACTCTCCCCTGCCCTGCACAGACAAGACAAGAGCATGCCTCCTATCCTCACCCATTGCTTTGTGGACGCTGGCCACCCCTGACAGCTACTGCCATCAATTTGGGCCGGGAAGTCCACCACAACGCCCATACTGATGCAGGTAAGGCACCCTTGGGCTACATGGGGGGAATAAGTGGAAGAGCACTGATCCAAATGCAGATCCCTGGAGCACACCATCATTTATTACTATTCTTTTTTCCTGTCTTAATTGGAGTACCTGGAATGATCATCTAAGGAGCCTTCAGTGACTTGAATGGCAAGCCTTTTGTTATCTTAATCACCATGCCTTCCTGTGTATATAAAACCCCCCCTTCTGGCAAAGCAAAGATGGGAGCAGCACAAGCCCTGTTGTAGTTAAGCTCGAGCTAGAGCATGCACTGTAAGCAGACCTCTTGTATGAAATCTAGGGGTTCAAAACTTTAGGGGCGGGGCTGTCCTTCAGTCTTATTTAAATCATCTCAGACTCAGTTTCCAGCTCTAAAATAACTATTGGCGCCCTGGCTTATATCTCTCCATTTCACCAGGTACTTTGTTAGCCAAGTTAGTTTGGGTCACCATCCTTTACAAAGGGGCCCCTGGGACACCGTTTCTTTAAACAGGGCTCCTTTGCACAAACAAAAGTCATATGAGATTGGACAGTGGCTCTTCCACATGTTCTGGGTTTGATAATGGAGGCTAACCTGGTAATGTAAAATTATATAATCTTTGGTTCCAGTCCTACAGAATACCTCCTGCTTGGTCAACAATGCCCATTTCCAATAAGGTTGAGTCTGATCTCAAAAGCCAGGGGGAATATACGGAGGCCTAAATACATAATTTATATACCAGGTGCAGAAATGAATGGAGTTAGAATGGTAAACAAGATCAAAACTGGGCCCAACGAGAGCTGAATGTGCACATCACCTTGAAGAGAGAGGGCAAACTCTATATAATGTCTCCCTATATACCAAGGAGGGTGTGCCCTCCAGTGACACTGCCGTTTCCAAAAGTACTTTTCTGAAAACAACTCTTTCAGTTTTCTTTCAAGCTAGTGATATTTCCAGTTGTCTTTTACAGCTTTATTTGTCTCCTTTACATCTCATTTGTTACAACTGGCTATAGCCCTTCTCATTACTAGAATTAGCAATTAATGTTTTCCTTATGGACTCATTGGTGCCCTCGTTTACAAAGTAAAGGAGTTTCATCCTAATATTTCACAAATAATATGTGACCTTACAGCTAACAATGAATTTGAATAAAGGCAGATTTAACTTACTTGCTTTCAGGTGTTATTGTTCTTTACATTAGCTTGTAGTCTTGGCAGCAATATATTTTTTTTTAAATAATCTTCACTCTGTGGTGTGAACTTAAACAGGGTTAGAGTGGACAGTGAGACATGAATTAAATGCTACTTAACATTCATTTCTCAAAATTCTAAATCCTCAGGTGCAAAATTATATTAATTCCTTCCTTGGAAATAACATGTTAATAGCTCATTTTTCAGTTCATTGAATAGATTATTTTAGTTGTTTTGCTATAATTATAAAATCCTTAGGTTCTACTCTTGCATATCATTTGCTTAGAAATAACATTTGTATAATTGTTTAATGACATCCTTAAAATATACATATATTCCAGTACAAGTCGGATTACTCTGTCCTATGCAACATTACAGAAAGTAGGATTACAAACACTTACATTGATCTGTTCCAGCATGACAGTTTTTATTATAAGACTTATTCCCATTGCATTCGTCTCACTAAGCTTCTTAATTCCCCAAATTTTGCTTTCTTGAAATCTAATACCTTTGTATGACAGAATTATATTGATTCTTTCCCTACAGTATTGAATTAAAGTAGTTAGTGGTTGCTGGTCCCAAGATTTCATATTATCAATAAATAATTCCCTACTGCTAAAAAGAGTAATTTATCTTCTGGAGTCTTCACTTTTTACCCTTTATATGAAGGAGGAGCCTTGCTTGAATGAGAGTGGTAAAGCTGAACTTCTACAGCTTTTCCTAATGATGAGCTAGCGAAAGAGAGAACACAATGGAAAACAAAACAAAAATTGAATCTGAATCTTTTAAAGGGTACAAATGGAAAAGGAAGAGAAAGATGTTAGATTAAATACTACCCAGTGGACTTCTGAGCAGACATCCATCGGTATTATATATTGTTTATTAAAGCATCTGAAAAGTTGGTATAGGAGTGTTTCATTCTGTGTCTTTCTAATCTTGTTGATATATAGCGGTTGTCTATTGTAGGTTCTGTGTTTGGCTACAAACTGTAATGGGACAATATTTGGTACATGATGCTTTCACCCATTCAGCATCACTTTCCAAATTGTCTACATTATGAAAATTGTTCCCAATTATTCCAATTTTTTTTTAAATGGAACCTGAACAGATGTTAGTTTTGCCAAGTTGAAATACAGCATCTCTCAATTATTCTGTAACATTTCTTGTTTGTTTTTACTGATGACTATTTTACTACTTTTTTTTCATCTTGCTGCAAGACTGATAAGAGAAGGGTAAGCTTTCACTTCTTGCCTGCTTTAGTTTAAAGCACGCCAAAAGATCTCAGGACAGCCATGTTAGTCTGTATCTGTTAAAACAACGAGGGATCTTATAACACCTTAGAGACTAATCGATTTATTAGGGCATAAGATTTCATGGGTAAAACCCACTTTAACAGATGGACTGAAATACAAAGGCAAGTATAAAAGAAAGGAAAACAAGAAAGTTTCCTTCTATCCATTGTAAATTAGGGTAATCAGTCAGGATTATTGGGACTATTCAGTATAGGTGATGGAGAGATGTCAATGTCCATAGAGGGGAAGTTGCCTCCGTAGAGTGTTAATCAATTAAGATCCTAAGTGAGCCCTAATTGTAAGTATTGTATTTGCAAATGAGCTCCAATTCAGCTGTTTCCTTTTGTAATCGAGCTTTGAAGGTTTTTGGGTTGTTTTTTGTTTGTTTTTGATAGAAGGATGGCTACTTTTAAATCCTTTATTGTCCAGGGAGGTTAAAGTGTTCCCCTACAGGTTTCCACTACTGGTTTATGTTTGCTCCTTTTCTTCATGTCTGATTTGTGCCTGTTTAGCCTTTGGCGCAGAGATTGTCCAATATTTAAACCAATGTAGTGGATACAGTAAACCCTCGATTTAATGGAGTAAATGAGGGAAGGGAAGTTAAATCAGAGGGTTTACTGAGCCCTACCCCACCAGTCTCCCCCAGCCTCAGTCCTCTTCCAGATAAAATGGAAGCTATTTACCTGTTTCTGGAGGAGCCGGAGCCCAGTGCCACTTGCACTGGAGCTGCCCCTTTGCTCCACAGCTGCAGGGAGCCCCAGGCCACACAGCTGGGGCTGCCCCTGGGTTGCACGACTGTGAGGAGCCCTGGGCTGCATGGCTGCAGCTATCCTAGGGCTGCACAGCTGCAGGGAGCCCCAGGCCATGCAGCTGGAGCTATCCCTGTGCTTCACAGCTGGAACTTCCAGAGCCCGCCACATGGCTACAGGAGCCCCTGCCATCTCCAGAGCCACCACACGCTTCTCCCACCAGGGGGGTGGCTGGAAAGTCCTCTACTTTTTTGGGCGGGGGGACAATTTAGGATTTTAGGGACCTTGATTAAGCGGGCTTCGGGAACAACGAGGGTTTGGCAGACGTCTGTTGTTTCTGAAGTCTGCTAAATTGGGGTCTGTAAAATTGTGGGTTTACTGTACTGCCATAATAACCAAATAGATAGCTATTCTGATTCCATACCCTCTCAAAAGTATGCTCTCTCATACTTGTTTGGCACTGTTAAACGACAAGGCTTAGTCTTGGGGCTCAGGCCTGTACTCCGGCCCTAACAGCAGTCTTGAGCCCAATAATGTAAGACCTGGGGCCCCAGCCTGTGCTCATGCCCACTAGGCCCAGGCTCTAGTTCAGGGTGGGGCAACAATCATTAGGTATTCACTAGGCTCAGGCTCCAGTTTAGAGCAGGACAAAAACTAATACTAGTTCACTAGGCTCAGGCCCTCGTTCATAGTCGGACAACAAACAGTCGTAGTTCAAAGTTCTCCAGCCCAAGTCCTGAGGCAGAGCAGGGCTGACAAACAAGGGTCAGGGGCTGAATCCTCAGGTGAGGCCAATAGGTCTTCCTCCTTGTCTGTTAAGGGGCTCAGCAGTCTGGACCAGTCCTCCATGTCTACCAGATCCTCAGGGCCTCCCAGCTCAGGAGAGGTACATGCTTCCTCTAGTGGCTGGGGCCTGACTGGGCTTCTGGTCTGGGCTTTTATATAGGTTATCTTGTCCCCTGACTTCAGGTCAGCAAAAGGGACAGGGCTAGGTTCTGCCCAACAGGGCCTGGGAAGGGGTTCTTACCCCTCTTAGTCTGTGAGCAGCCACCCTTGGTTTTGACTGGCACAAGAAGAATCATAGAGAAAAACATCTGCACTGACATTATTTTAATCTCTTACTAGGTCTTGGAGGTCATGAATCACCAAATCCTCCTTTGTCCTAAAAATTATTTACTTACCATTACAGCATGCAATCCACATGTCAAGCTCATAAGAATGACCGCACTGGGTCAGACCAATGATCCATCTAACCCCATATCCTGTCTTCCACCGAAGCCAGAGCCAGATGCATTAGGAAAAATGAATAAACCAGGGCAGTTTTATCAACTGATCTATTTCCTGTAGTCCAGTCACAGCTTCTGGCAGTTGGAGCATGGAGGTGCATCCCTGACCGTCTTAGCTAATAGCCATGAAGGAACCGAAATGGTGGCTATGATGGTTTGTGGTTTCAGAGAGACAGGGTGGTTGAGGTAAAATACATGTCAGTGGACTAAGCTCTATTGGGGAGGGAAAGAAGCTGTTAAGGCACACAGAACTATTTTGAAACTAAAATCCTAGCTATGGGTTGCATATCTCCCTTGTCTGACAGGGCCCAGACAAGAGAATTTGCCAGATGAGGGCTCCCAGTCAGCCCTGCACTCTGGGTGCTGCTGCAGCACCAGCATCCCTCCCCTGGTATTCTGTCCCAGCCCAAGATCCCCCGTCTCCCCCCACCCCACACTGCCACAGGGCAGGAGGGGGCTCCAGCTCCTGACCTCATACTGCAATGTGGCAGACTGGGCCTCTGGTTACCAGCTGTGTGCAGCTGCAGGGTAGCGAGGAACTTCAGCTCCCAACCTTGTTGTTGCAGGGCTCCTGCACAAAACACAGCCCAGTACTGCTGGGCCAGAGAATTTGCTGGAGGAAAGAGTACCAGATTTGAGAGATGCAACCTGTAGCGGAGTTTGTAAAATGCACTCCCAATAATGATCTACTAAAGCACTAAGGGTTGCTATTTCAGATGAGAGGGTATATAACTGTGCCCCAAAATTTATGGGACTAAGTTGCAAAAGTGTTCTCAATCCTTTAAAATTTGTACAGCAACTAATTGCCCTGTGAGACGTGAAAATAAGAGGTCATAGCTTTAGAATTCATCTTGCGTTTTCATAAATCCTTTTAGGACTTATGTGTCAGTAACCTAATTATGCCTTACTTTAATGCACTGGAGTAATAGTGCCAACTAGTGTGAAATTTTTTGACAGCTAGCTTGTGATTGCCATAGCAAAGATTTTAGTTTCAAAATTCCATGCTCTGATTTCTAATCTTGCTGTGTATTCTGTGAGAAACAGAGCCCAGGAGAAAGACAAGTGGTTGATTTGGTTCATTCCTCCAGGTATAATATTGGGCACAAACCATTTGCACGTTTTTTCTCATCTCCTCAAAACAAATTACTCAAAATAATTCAGACCAAAGCCTAGTGCAAAGTGTTACAAGCAGATCTCACAATGGCAGCTGTAATTCAATGTTGATAAATGCAAGGTATTGCACATAAAAAATAGAATCCCAGTTAAACACACAAAATGATAAGCTCTGAAATAGCTGTTACCACTCAAAAAACAGATCTTAGGATCATTCTGAATAACTCCCCAAAAACATGTACTCAATGTGCAGTGGCAATATAAAAACCTGACAGAATATTGGGAGCCATTAGGAAAGGAATACATAATAAAACCGAAAATATTTTATTGCCTCTATATAAAGTCATGGAATACCACATCTGCATGAGGATCTAGTTGCTCTATTAAAAAAAAAAGTTATATTGGATTTGGAAAAGATACAGAGACTGGCAACAGAAATGATTCAGGGTAAGAAAAAGCTTCCATGTGCAGAGAGATTAAAAAGACTATGTTCATTTTAGAAACAAAATATAAGAGCAATTAATGCTGAGAAGTATCAGTTGAATCCTTGAACATGGGTGGGTTTTTGATTAACTCCCTCAGACAATAGGCAGAGTGACAGGAGAATAATGCTTCTAAGGACGCTTTTTGCAGTTTATCGTAGAACAAGTGAACTTTGAGGCTACGTCTACACCTAGAGAAATCTTTTAAATAGCCATGCTAATGGCCATTTCAAGGAATACTAATGAGGTGCTGAAATGCATAATGAGCACCTCATTAGCATGCTGCTGGCCATGGCACTTCAAAATTGCCTCTTTTTGCTCCCATGTGGCTTGTCCAGATGGGGGTCCTTTTCGAAAGGACCCTGCCAAATTTGAAATACCCTTATTCCTCTCTGCTGATGGAGGCACTGAATATGCATTTCAGCGCCTCATTAGTATTCTTTGAAATGGCCATTAGCATGGCTATTTTGAAGATTTCTCTACGTGTAGAGATGGCCCTAGTCTTTAACAAAATGGGTGAGAATTCCCTTCAGATCAGAATCAACTAATGGCAATTTTAGACGTAAAGAAACTACAAATTGTAAGATGCCAGGGGCAGGGAATGTCTTTGTGACATATTAAGAATAGTGCTAGATGTTCTAGGCACTGCTGTAGCAGAAATAATAAAGCACTGAGGATTTAATCTTCCCAGCAAACTTAAAGGAATTAGTAGAGAAACAAATATTTAGAGAGAGAATTAAGTATTTTAAATACTCTCAGTTGGAAGGACAGGCAGCAGTGCAACTTTAATAAGTTCACAGAAAGAAGGAAGGACTGTGTTGAAGGTGGTAAAAAGCACAAAACCAAAAAAAAAAAAAAAGCATAAGATACCTCGCAAACTGACAGCTTTTAAGGTACAAGGACAGTTTCTAATAGGCATGCGCCACTTTTAAGTGCTGTAAATAGTACTAAATTGATCTGGAGCTTTCTTTTCAGTGCAGTTTTCCAAGTACATGAACAATGTGTTATTCAGCAGCTTTGGTAGTGCTGTCGATGTGTTGCTGGTGCTACGGGTTTTGCCACTCTCACTAATGGCAATAAGTACAACAATTGTACTACTCTAACTGCATAATTTTTGAGCTCATCCACTCAGACCATGTCTCTAGCTTTCTTCACCAGAAAGTTAGTTAACATCTCTTGTTGGGGGTGGTTTAATACTGCGACAGGACAGCTCTCTCCTGTTGTCATAGAGCAGTGGTTCCCAAACTTTTCTTCATCACGCCCCCCCTTTTGATTTTTGAGAAACCCTCATGCCCCCCACCTCTTCTTTACCATCATCCAACAACATCCTATTAACAAAAAATTCAATTCGTAATTTAAAATAAACACAAAAGCTTGACATAAAATGTTATTTAAAATTAAAAACAACCATGAATAGTTTTGCTTGGCCCATTGCCAGCTGCCAGAGCTGACCACAACAGCCACCTGCCCAACTGCCTGCCTGAGACCTGCACTGCCAGAGTTGCCCACCCAAGCTCCCTGCCACGGCAGACAGTCACCCACCTGCCCGCCAGCCATCTGCCCGCCCACTACCTGCCTGAGCCCCACACTGCTGGGACCAGCTGCCCATCCACCAAACACCTGCCCCAACCACAGGCCAGCTGCCCGAGCTGCCCACCCAACCCCCAAGCTGTCAGGGCCAGCCACCCGTCTGTCATCTCGAGCTGCCCAAGCCCTAGCTGCTGGGGCCAGCCACCCAAGCCCCACGCTGCTAGGGCCAGCTGCCAGTCCATACTGTCTGGACCCTGCGGTGCTGGGGCTAGCGCAATTCCCACAAGCCCCGTGAGCCACCTGTCCAAGCCCCTCCCATCCCATAAAGCCAAGCACCACCAGCTCCCAGCTCTTACCCTGTCTCCACCCCCCTCACCTGAGACAGGCACCACCACCAGCCCCAATCTAACCCCATCCTCCTCCTCCCCCCCAAACCAAACTCATTCATCTTTGCAGGAGGCAGCTAGCTCCACGTGGGTCTTCACTGTCTGCCTGCTTTTTAGAGCAGCTGCACCAAGTCACCCATGTAAAATGGCAGGGGCTGAGAGCCAGAAACAAAGGACAGCTCTTTCTTCAGGTGGCGGGAATGATTGCGGGGGCTGGGTCTCCTCATGCACCTCCTGGAATTTCTTCACACCCCACTGGAGGGGCAGGCCCCCCAGTTTGTGAAACCATGTCATAGAGTAGCTACAAGTGAGACCTTAGAGCAGCACAGCTGTGACACTGTAAGGCTGCGTCTACACTACATTCCGCTTTCAGATGTGAAATGCAAATGAGGGCAATTGAAAATGCAAACGAAGCACTGATTTACAAATTTGGAGCTTCATTTGCATAATGTCATACAACCACACTTCTAGAAGAGGTTTTTCCAAAAGCAAAAACAGCTGTGAAGTGGGGTTCCTTCGAAAACAAATCTCGTTTTCAAAAGAACCCTTTTTCCTATTTTGTTTCAGGAAGAAGGGTTCTTTGGAAAATGGGGTTTGTTTTCGAAGGAACCCCATCTATGTGGCTGTTTTTACTTTTGGAAAAGCCTCTTCCAGGAGCATGATTGTGAGGGACTATGCAAATGAAGAGTCAGATTTGTAAATCAGTGCTTCATTTGCATTTTCAACTACCCTCATTTGCATTCCGCTTCTGAAAGCGGAATGCAGTGTAGACACAGTCTAAGTTCTGTAGCGTAGACACAGTCTTAGATTCAGGGTGTGGCATATGGCCAAACACTATTGAAGCATCTGGAAAATGACAATGAACCAAATCTTCAGCCTTAGCATTGGACTATGAGATGATAAACTCAGGATAAATTGCAGAAGTACTGAACAGGGCAAGAAGACAAAATGACCTATTAGCAAAGGCTGACCCTAAATGCCCTGCCCCTCCCCCCAAAAAATTGCCTCACAATTGCCCAGGACAGAGAAGATTGACCTCACTGAAAATCAGATGTGACATATGAGTTGTGCTTTCTCAAGAGAGAAAAAAGTCTCCATAACAAAATTACAAAAGGAACAAAACATGAAACTAACAAGCGCTATTGAAACATAAGACTTAAAACAGCACTGCCGGAATGTAAATCCAAACAGCAAAGGAGAAAAAAAACACAACCAAGCTCAAGGGGTTTCGATATTTTAGGCTACAACAATCAGTGTCACCTGTAGTCTGCTAATCACACATATTTATGGGCTAGGCACTCTAGTAAATTATACATATATTTTTCATTGATCTACTTCTGTTCCAGCTCATTAAACTGATCTGCTTTCCGGTCTGCTTCCCTCTGCTTAGGTGTAATAGTGTCCCTGCCTTCTGGCTAGGTGATAATTAAATTCATTGAATAAGTGACAAGTGGGTGGGAAAGGAACTATTTACACCTATCCAAAGGGGATAGGTCCAATTAACACTATGTTTAGGAACTTGGTTTTTAAAAAAATTATTAAAACGGAAATTAATTCTGAACTCTAATGCTCTTCTCATATTTAAGCTGGTGCATTTCTCCTTATGGGGAATTAAGATTTTCAAAAATAGGAGCCTAAATTTAGGCATTAAAGTCCACTTTTCAGTTCATGCAGTGATGTGAATTTAAAAAATGCTCACATGCAGGCACTTAAACACTCATTAACTTCATTTAAAAAAAACTACAGTCAAATCTGAGTGACTGTCAGTGAAGGAGCTGAGAATTTTGTGGTGTTGCTAAATGGAGAGAGAGAGAGAGAGAGAGAGAGAGATCATTTGTTAAATGAAGTTGGTCAAATTCATGCTTCTGTGAAGTGAGGATTATGTCAAGTTGTTCCTGAGGCACAGGACAGATTCAAAAGATATGAATTGTACTCCTGGCTATGCAGCCAACTGAACAAGACTTTGAACAATTCAAACAATATGCCTCACTTTCTCCATCTGATTTTGTAAGAGCTTGGAGTCCTACAGGTGGAAGCATTTTATATATATTTGAGAGACTTTCTGCATCTGGTTGTGTGTCAGTCTGTGAGTCCATTTGTACAAGAAATCCTCCTAAACTGTAAGACCTAGAACCACCAAATTTGCTATGCAGCTTCCTTTACCCTATCTTGAAACGAGGTCAGGTTTCAACTGAGCCTGGAAAACAGTATGCACCTGGGATGTGAATGTTTGTCATAGAATACTAAGTGAGGGGTTGCAGACCAGCATAGCTATACTCTGGTGACCCCAGGGATGGGGGTTGGGCTGCACCAGAAAGACAGTAGCCTGCTGGGGGAGGGGCTCTGAATGCTGCCATCTACCATCCATGGGTAAGGTTTCCTTGATGGTGCTGGCCATGGTTGCCCCCTCCCCTATGTTGACCCCAATGGACTACAGCAGCAGCCCAGTCCACACATGCATCCCCTTGGCCTCAGCACCAGACAACAGCAGAAGGAGTGGTCCACGTGAGCCATGCCTCTCTTGTCACCCCTTGGGAGCAGACACTGCTGATCAGGCAGTGCAGCCCCCACTGCTCCAGGTGGTCATCCCTGCTAGAGCAGGGTAGCTCTGGGTGCCCTGGGGAGCCACTGCCACTGGAGCAGCACTACCCTTGCTACCATAGGTGGCGCTGATGAGCCCCCCAGACCTCCTAGATCTCTGCACTGACTCACTCACCCTTCACCCCCCATCCTGAGACCCCCCCCACCCACAGTCAGCCCCTGCTCCCCTGCTCTGAGTCTCCACAAGGACCCAGACAATGCTGGGTAAATCCTTTCGTGTACACATACAGGTGAGGCATCGGTGAAACTCTCTGTATAAAAAGGGATAGGGAAGATCTTGTAAATTTCTTGGCCAATGGTGGCTGTAGTTGTGGATGTGCAGGGACAAGGTTTCAATGTCTCTCTGTCCCCTAGCAAGAGTACCTTGGAGGTTTCCAACTTGGGTTGCCAATCCTCCAGGATTGTCCTGGATTCTCAGGGAATTAAAGATTAATCTTTAATTAAAGATTAAATATTATTACATATGAAATATGCCATGTGATGACTTTTCCTGGAATCCAGCCAAACAAAACTGACAATATGATCCAACCAAAACTGACAACATGACCCACAACTACCTCCCAGAGTATACGACTGCATGGGTGTATAACTGAATGAAACCTGGAGCAAGAAGTCCCAATACTGAAATAGAACTGTAACTCTCCCTCTGTTCCACCAAACTCCACGTCTTGATTACTACCTTATTGTTATTTAGAGTCTCTCTACATTGTTGCTTGGAGCAAGCCTCAAAGCCCAGGCAGACAGATTTGTGCTACCATGAAAAAATAGCAGTGTAGATTCTGCTGCAATAACAGGAGCTCAGGTTCTCAATTATAGGAGTCAGAACTCAAGACCCAGTCCAAACCATGACCTCTATGCTGCTGTTTTTAAGCATATTAGTTTGAGCCTCTTTAGTGTGAGCCTTTCTATCCTCAGTGGGAGGCTTGTCACCAGCTGCGTGGTAGACACAGACTGTATTTCAGCCAGGAGATTGCAATTTGACCGATTGCCTTTAAAACAACTTGCTGCAGTATGCAAATAGCATGAAGTCATTTGTGAAAACTGAGGAAAGTGTGATCATTCTTCGCACTTTCCCTTATCTGTGAAACTAATTCTTGGCTAATTTTGTAAAAACACTTCAATGAATATAAATACTGTCACTGCTACACTGTATTGCAAATGGTACAGTTATGATTTTTTTTTTGCAATTTGCATTTGACTTTTGCTATTGTAGTAACATTGTTTCCAGAAAACTTTCATGTGACTACAGAGGTGAGGATAAGAACATAAGAACATAAGAATGGCCATACTGGGTCAGACCAAAGGTCCATCAAGCCCAGCATCCCATCTGCCGACGGTGGCCAATGCCAGGTGCCCCAGAGAAGGAGAACAGAAGACAATGATCAAGTGATTTATCTCCTGCCATCCATCTCCTGCCCTTGTTATGAAGGCTAGGGCACCATACTTTATCCCTGGCTAATAGCCATTTATGGACCTAACCTGCAAACATTTATCAAGCTCTTTTTTAAACCCTAATAGAGTCCTGGCCTTCACAGCCTCCTCGGGCAAGGAGTTCCACAGGTCGACTGTGCGCTGTGTGAAGAAAAATTTCCTTTTATTAGTTTTGAACCTACTACCCATCAATTTCATTTGGTGTCCCCTAGTTCTTGTATTATGGGAAAAGGTAAATAATTTTTCTATATTCACTTTCTCCACACCATTCATGATTTTATATACCTCTATCATATCGCCCCTCAATCGCCTTTTTTCCAAACTGAAAAGTCCCAGTCTCTCTAGCCTCTCCCCATATGGGACCCTTTCCAAACCCCTAATCATCTTAGTCGCCCTTTTCTGAACCTTTTCTAATGCCAATATATCTTTTTTGAGGTGAGGAGACCACATCTGCACGCAGTACTCGAGATGTGGGCGTACCATAGTTTTATATAGGGGAAGTATGATATCTTTTGTCTTATTATCGATCCCTTTTTTAATAATTCCTAACATCCTATTTGCCTTACTAACTGCCGCTGCACACTGCGTGGATGTCTTCAGAGAACTATCCACTATAACTCCAAGATCCCTTTCCTGATCTGTCGTAGCTAAATTTGACCCCATCATGTAGTACGTGTAATTTGGGTTATTTTTTCCAACATGCATTACCTTACACTTACCCACATTAAATTTCATTTGCCATTTTGCTGCCCAATCACTCAGTTTGCTGAGATCTTTTTGTAGTTCTTCACAATCCGTTTTGGTTTTGACTGTCCTGAACAACTTGGTGTCATCTGCAAACTTTGCCACCTCACTGCTTACCTCATTTTCTAGATCATTGATGAACAAGTTGAACAGGATCGGTCCCAGGACTGAGCCCTGGGGAACACCACTAGTTACCCCCCTCCATTGTGAAAATTTACCATTTATTCCAACCCTTTGTTTTCTGTCTTTTAACCAATTCCCGATCCATGAAAGGACCTTTCCTCCTATCCCATGACCACCTAATTTACATAAAAGCCTTTGGTGTGGGACCGTGTCAAAGGCTTTCTGGAAATCTAGGTATATTATGTCCACTGGGTGCCCCTTGTCCGCATGTTTATTAACCCCTTCAAAGAATTCTAATAGATTAGACAGACACGACTTCCCTCTGCAGAAACCATGCTGACTTTTGCCCAACAATTCGTGCTCTTCTATGTGCCTTGCAATTTTACTCTTTACTAGTGTTTCTACTAATTTGCCTGGTACTGATGTTAAACTTATCGGTCTATAATTGCCAGGATCTCCTCTAGAGCCTTTTTTAAATATTGGTGTTATATTGGCCGTCTTCCAGTCATTTGGTACCAAAGTGGATTTAAAGGATAGGTTACAAACCACTGTTAATAACTCCGCAATTTCACATTTGAGTTCTTTCAGAACCCTTGGGTGAATGCCGTCTGGTCCTGGAGACTTGTTACTATTCAGCTTATCAATTAATTCCAAAACCTCCTCTAATGTCACTTCAATCTGAGTGAGTTCCTCAGATTTGTTGCCTAAAAAGGCTGGCTCAGATTTAGGAACCTCTGTAACATCTTCAGCCGTGAAGACTGAAGCAAAGAAATCATTTAATCGCTCCGCAATGGCACTGTCTTCCTTGATCGCTCCTTTTATATCTTTATCATCCAAGGGCCCCACTGCTTTTTTAGCAGGCTTCCTGCTTCTAATGTATTTAAAAAATATTTTACTATTGTTTTTTGAATTTTTGGCTAGCTGTTCCTCAAACTCTTTTTTGGCTTTTCTTACTACATTATGACAGTTAATTTGGGAGTGTTTATGTTCCTTTCTATTTTCCTCACTAGGATTTGACTTCCACTTTTTAAAAGCTGCCCTTTTCTCTCTCACTGCCTTTTTAACATGGCTGTTTAGCCATGGTGGTTCTTTGTTAGGTCTCTTACTGTGTTTTTTTATTTGGGGTATACATTTTAGTTGGGCCTCTAGTATGGTGTCTTTAAACAGTTTCCATGCAGCTTCCAGGGATTTTAGTTTAATTACTCTACCTTTTAGTTTCTGTTTAACTAGCTTCCTCATTTTAGTGTAATTCCCCTTTTTGAAATTAAATGCCAGAGTGTTTGACCGCTGCGGTGTTCTTCCCAACACAGGAATATTAAAAGTTATTATATTGTGGTCACTATTTCCAAGCGGTCCAGTAACAGTTACCTCTTGGACCAGATCCTGCGTTCCAGTCAAGACTAGATCGAGAATCGACTCTCCCCTTGTGGGTTCCTGTACTAGCTGCTCCAAGAAGCAGTCATTTAAGGCATCAAGAAATTTAATCTCTGAATCCCGTCCTGAGGTGACATGCACCCAATCAATATGGGGATAATTGAAATCTCCTATTATTACTGTGTTTTTTATTTTGATAGCCTCTCTAATCTCCCTCATTATTTCAGCATCACTATCACTGTCCTGGTTAGGTGGTCGGTAATATATTCCTAATGCCATATTCATATTAGAGGAATGAATTGTTATCCATAATGATTCTATGGAACATTTTGATTCCTTTAGGATTTTTACTTCATTTGATTCTATATTATCCTTCACATATAGTACCACTCCGCCACCCGCACGACCTGTTCTGTCTTTCCGATATAATTTATATCCCGGTATGATAGTGTCCCACTGATTTTCCTCATTCCACCATGTTTCTGAGATGCCTATTATGTCAACTTCCTCCTTTGATATGAGGTACTCCAGTTCACCCATCTTATTAGACAGACTCCTAGCATTAGTGTAAAAGCATGTTAGAAAACTACCACTATTTATATGTCCGCCTTTCACAGATGCGTTGGATTTTTTTATGCACAATTGTTTCACATCTGATCTTGCCCATATGTTATTTCCCACGTTCCCTATCTGACTAACTTCTAGGGAATCCCTGTCTATGGAGCCTCGTGTAAGAGAAGTCTCCGTCCGATCCAGGTGCTCCCCCGCACCAATCGGCTTTCCCCCACCTCTTAGTTTAAAAACTGCTCTATGACCTTTTTAATGTTTAATGCCAGCAGTCTGGATCCACCTTGATTTAGGTGGAGCCCATCATTCCTGTATAGGCTCCCCCTACCCCAAAAGTGTCCCCAGTTCCTAATAAATCTAAACCCCTCTTCCCTACACCATCGTCTCATCCACGCATTGAGACTCTGAAGTTCTGCCTGTCTATCTGGCCCTGCGCGTGGAACTGGAAGCATTTCAGAGAATGCCACCAAAGATGTTCTGGATTTCAGTCTCTTTCCTAGTAACCTAAATTTGGCCTCCAGAACATCTCTTCTACCCTTCCCTATGTCATTGGTACCAACATGTACCACGACGACCGGCTCCTCCCCAGCACTGCCCATAAGTCTGTCTAGATGCCTCGAGAGATCCGCAACCTTCGCACCAGGCAGGCAAGTCACCATACGGTTCTCCCGGTCATCACAAACCCAACTATCTATATTTCTAATGATCGAATCCCCCACTACTAAAACCTGCTTCTTCCTAACAGCTGGCGCTCCCTCCCCCGGAGAAGTATCCTCGGCACGAGAGGATACAACATCACCCTCTGGAAGGAGGGTCCCAACTACGGGATGGTTTCCCTCTGCTCCCCTTGACTGCTCTCCTTCCCTGAGCCTTTCATCCTCCGTAACAGCCTCAGGACTGTCAGATTGGAGGTGGGACAGCCCTACTATGTCCCGGAAAGTCTCATCCACAACCACCTCTGCCTTCCTTAGCTCCTCCAGTTCAGCCACCCTGGCCTCCAAAGCACGCACTCGGTCTCTGAGGGCCAGGAGCTCCTTGCATCGAGCGCACACATACGCCACCCACCCACAGGGTAGGTAGTCATACATACTGCACTCGACACAATAAACAGGATAGCCCCCACTCTGCTGCTGGGCTTCTGCCTCCATTTCCTACTCTAGTTATATATGAGGGTTAATTAAATGTTTCAGATAGAGGTTGTTATAAAGGATTTAGTTTAAGGGCAACAGAAGTCACTGGCTCCCTCCAAGCTCCCCCTCTCAACTCCCCTCTCCAAACTCCCTCCTGTTAGCACACACCCTGTTCGCGAGCACCCGGTCGCAAAGCTCCCTGGTCGCTTACTAGACCTTTATTATGATATTTTATAGCACAATAACTTAAGCAATGAGAAATTACACAGCTTTTATGCAGTCAGGCATTAGTTATGTAAAAATATTCAGGGGGTTTAGGCATATACTGTATGTATGTAATCCCAGCAGTATAAAGGTTAATGTATAACTGGGTTACACAGAGAGCTTGATGCACAAATAATATAAATGACAGATTTTCAAGATGATTGTGTCAGGCGAGGCCAGCCGTTCCATTAATTTTGCATCATCATCATATATCTTCATAATAGTAAAGTGCTGTGTCTTTGCTATTCTCTTTTGATTCAGGAGTGACTTTCACAGCCATATCTAGGCTGGGGAGGGATCAAGAGAACACAGATCATTAGTGGTGTTTAGACAATGCTAGAGGATATTTTTGTTCAGTTTTTAAATGTGACCCTTCAACTCTTACCCTCACAAAATTTAGCTTTTAAATACAAAAAGACCCCTAGCCCTAACCCAGTCCAGGAAAGCATTTATATGCATTTCTCATGTTAAATATATTAGTCATTCTATTTGAACTCAATGGACTCCACAAAGAGGAAAGCTTTTTTAAAGTTTCCAAGGGGCTTCTAAATTAAAGTAACTGAGTCTCCAGGAACTGCCCAAGGTATATATCTTGTTTTGCGCCCAGGACAGTCTCAGTCCTAAGCCCTGTCCTTGATGTCCCAACCTTTTTGGAAAAATTGGCTATTTGTCTCATTTTCTTTGCAAAGTGATCCGCTGACAAAAGTAAAAGGAACAAATGCCCCTTTTTGTGCCAAAATCCGGCACATGCTGGGGCCGGTTAGCAGTGGATTTTTTAGAAGGTGGGGGACAAGAGAATGGCTGATGTGTCCGTGCTATGCCCAGTTCCTCCATTCAAGGACTGGGCATAACGGCATCTGCAGCCCAATTGCAGGGCAGCACAAGCTAGGCCTATTGAGCCATAACTCATGGGCACAGGGCCCTACTGGGCAAGCACCAAACTGGGTTTCACAGCTCCCTCTTGTGCTGTGGTACAAAGTGTGGCATACCTCCCTCAAAGCCTCTAAGGTGGTTCCTGGAGTCTACACTCCAGCCTTGAGTCCTCCCCATGCATTGGCCCAGGAGCGAAGCCCCTCATACCTCATCAGGCTTCTTTCCCTTCCTAGTCTGCCTCCAGCTGGCTGCTTCTGCCATATCCAAATGATAGGGAACACCTACCTCTTCCCTAAATTATTTACCACTGTCTGGGAGCAATTCCCCAGTCCTCCATTGCTTGCTCCTCTACTCCACACACTCACCAGTTGAGAAAGACCTGTCCCCGTTACTTGCTCCTATTGCCTTGTTCTTTCTCCATCCCCTGAGCCTCATTCTTCTCCACTCACCCGCTGTGATCAACCTGTTTCCTGCCTCTTTCTCCTCCCCACTCTGGCCAGGAGTGACCTATCCCTCACTCCCAGCTCCTCTTCCCAGTCTCCTCACTGGCTGAAGTTCCATTCCCTTTTTCTCTCTGCCCTCCACTCACCCACCAGGAGCAATTTTCTCCCTGCTCCTCTTCCCCTTCCCTTCACTGATCGGCAGTTTCTCCCCCACCCCTCTGCCCCTACCAAAATGATGAAACTGTGACAGACTTTTTTAGAAACCTGTTTTGGAATCTGATGTATATGATGCATTACTTGACAGATTCCCAATTGATGAGTATTTGTTTCTACAGAATCTGTAATGAATGTGACTCACTGGTGGCCTTGTTGATCCAGAAGTGCGTGGAGGAATAAGTATGGAGGAGGCCATTAGGAGAGGATTGATTGATGGTGAGAATGCTCAGAGATGATGGCAACAGAAAACGCTTTCAAGTTCATTATGGTATTATGAGAACAGTGTTTCAAACATCAGAAATCTCACAGATCATGAGCAAGATGAACAACTAAAGACTCAAAATTCTGCACATTAGTAACGGCAGATTGTCAGGTATGGACAAGAAGTGCTTCAAGCAAAAGAAAAAAAAAATTAATTTATACCAGTAGTAGTGAGAATAAACACTCAGAGGGAGTGTCAACCAACACATCAGACACACCAGATTCCAAACCAGATTAAAAACAAACAAACAAAAACACTCAACCCTGCCCCCAACAAAACAGTGCGTTGCTGCCACAGATGAATATGGCAACAAAGCTATAGGTGCTATAATTGCCTCTAATATGTGAGTGACAGAATACCAAAACATGACTCAGTTATTGTAATAGGTGACGTTACTGATAGAACATGTTATGACAACCAAAGAGTGGAAAAATCAATGGGGACACACAGGAGCTACGTCTTTACTTGATTCCTCTTTTGAAAGAGAAATGCAAATAAGGGAAATCAAAAATGCAAATAAGGCATTGATTTACATATCTAGTGTTCATTTGCATACTTTCTTTTTGGAAGAGATTCCTTTGGGAGAAAAAGCAGTGTAGACTTGGCTCTTTAGAAAATAAATCCCATCTTCGAAAGAACCCTTCTTTCTATTTCGTTTCAAGAAGAAGGAAGGGCCCTTTTGAAGATAGGGTTTATTTTTGAAAGAGCCTCATCTACACTACTAATTTGCTTTCAAAAAAATCTTTTCAAAAAGAGGTTCCGTAAATGAAGCATGAGCTATGCCGTCTTTGCATTTTCAATTTCCCTCATTTGCACTCCTCTCTCAAAAGAGTGTAGACGTAGCCGGGCTATAGCTCACCAACAACAATGATGAAAGTCTCACTGAATTGTACTTGGTGTCTGACCTAGTTCTTGTCAGCACTGTGCTTTGTCACAGAGACATACACAGAGAAACATGCAACTTGACAACATGAAAAAAAATATCATCCACAACTGCTTGAAATCCAGGTCACCTGTCCAAAACACAAAGGCATACCAAGTGGCAAGCAGCAGCAGCTACAATCTTTGGATTGCTGAACTGTAATTAAAATTGAGAATGATCAAGTCTAAACAGAAAGCAGTAAAGGAAATCCACAGTACAAAACTGAAAATGAAAGAGGTGGGTTAAAAATTTCAACTGAAGGTATAGAACAGATTTGAGACACTGCCAGAGGTAAAAGCAGGTGAGGGACAGACTATAAAGAAAAGGAAGAAAAGCAAAGCAAAGAAAAAAGATCAGTACTGTGAGATAATGTGATTCAAGGTTCAAGATCAAGAACTGGATAAACCAAAAAATACTGGAAAGAGAAAAGGAGTACAAAAAAGCTGACAAATCTGTGCATGTCAATGCAAGGAAAGATAAACGGGTGCACTGAAGACCTAGCAGATGAAGCTTCTTCTATGACAGGAAACCACAGATCCATCTATCAAATGACTAAAACCCTGTGAGATAATACCAAAATAGGAAGCGGGCTATAAAAAGCATCAATGGAAAATGCTTACAACTAAAGTAGAAAAAAAAAAAGTAGGTGGGCCGAGCACTTCAAAGTAGTGCTCAACAGACCTAGCCCCATCTCAGGAGCACTACTGGTGAATTTATAGCATTGCAAGCTCCCCTAATAATTTCATTCATTTTCTGAAGGCAATTTACACCCTGCACACAGACTGATACTGTGGAATACTCTTCAGCCCTAAGGAATCCCAGATAAAGTTGTCAAAATCATCCAGACCACGCACGGTGATATGAAGTGCTCTGTAATGGTAAACAATCAGATAGAGTCATTCATAATGGATACTGGCATGAAATAGGGTTGCATTTTCTCTCTGCTACTGTCTGGCACTGCCATAGACTGGCTCACTATTAAAGAAGTGTATTAGCAATATACCTCCTGGAATAGCATAGGAAGAAGATAAATGCCTAGAAGACCTGGACTTTGCTGTTGTTCTTATGCTATGGAGTGAATTGAAAAGTTGCAAAGACAGACAACCTGACACAAAAAACTACCCAAGCATGGCTCAAAATTATCCCAAAACGTACCGACCTGAAACCCAGATGTCAAGCAACAAAATCAAATTAAAAGACAAAAATGTCAAGAAAGTTAATAGTTAATATTGGCCAATGGAGATCTCCAGAAGGAAGAAACATCAAGAAGAGGAAGGGTATCCACAAAATTTATTAAAGCATAACAAAACATAAAAATTGGGGAGGCTGGAAAAATAATTTACAGTTTAAATATAATCTCAGTGTGAACGTAAGCCTCTAGGAACAGGCAAGCCTTGAAAATGTTGGACAGAAAAATAGATGTAAATGCCTGTGAAAGACTTGGACTTTGGTTGGAAACATTGTTACCACTAATAAGGTCTGAGAAACCACTAACCAGCTGTTTGTTTGCACCAGAACCAGAACGATGTGCTCAATATATTTCTGGCAAATTCTCTGGATGACAGCATTGAAGATGTCAAGTGGCAGCTCACTGGGTGTGAGGAAATGAGGACTCCTAAAAGAAACACTGATAAGAATCCTTAGCAGGTAAGGCAGATGACAGAGAGGAATGGAAGATATGAATTTCTGTCCTTTACCTGAACGGTGGCACAGAAATGACAACATATTTCTCTGCTGTGGGATGGTTAACTTTTGAATCAGTTTTCATCTCCTTACTGGATTATTTTCACCCATTTACTTAGATGAAAATCCACCTGTTTCACTTGAAGTTTTTCTAGTTTGTTTTCAATTTTAAGAACTATCAGCATAGAATGTACCCATCTTATTCCTTCATGCTCTGGCGTACCAATGGTAGGTAATACGGTGAAAGCACTAGTTTGAACATCTGATTCTGCCACATAAAAATGATTTTGCAGCTTCCACATAAAAAGATATTTCCACTTTATTCATAAGACTGAATGGTGATATCTTTTGGACCCCACCAAATTTCAGTGTCCACCACTAATTATAGTATGGGGCATTTAAGGACAAACTTGATAAGTTTCTAGGAGCAGACACCTAGTAAATGTGAATTCTGTCTGAGATACTTTGACTCATACTGAATTATTGGGAAGAAACTTTATATTACTACACATTTATATCTAAGTATAATTTAAATGATCTTCCTTGAAATATTTTCATTTAGCCAATAACTGATTGCAGAACTTTTTGGTGGCTGTTTCTAATCTGTCCTTGATGGTCATGTTTTGAAATACAGTAGTGTCTCAACATTTGCAAACTTAAGGTTTGCAAATTCAATTATTTACGAGTGGCTGGTTGCCCGAGGCTCTGAGGCATGGAGTGCTGTCAGCCGCAACTTCCCGGGGACCTGGGTGGGGAATGCTAATGGCCATCACTTCTCTGGGGCCCTAGGCAGGGAGCGCTGGCAGCCACCTCCTCCCTGGGGCTCTGAGTGGGGAGCGCCAGCAGCTGCTGCTTTCCCAGGGCCCTGGGCAGGGAGTGCCGGAGGCCGCCGCTTCCCCGGAGCTCTGGGCAGGAGCCCTGGCAGCTGGGCTCCAGGCAGGAGCAGATGGCCTATTCATGAAATTCAACATTTGTGAGGTTTCTCAACAAGGAATCCTCATGAATGTTGAGACCCTACTGTATGAGATTTTATTGCTAGATGCTAGAGCATTAGAAAACATAATGGTAAAAAGGCTGAGCTCTCCCTACCCTAGAGCATCCATCCTTGCTTCAGAAAATTGTAGGTCTGATTTTTCTACACATTGAACCTCTCTAATCTGGCACCATTGGGACCTGACCAGTGATAAACGAGAGAATTTGCAAACCACAGGAGGTCAGTGTTGTCTAGCAACATAACCAACACCTCCACTGGGCTTATGGGGCTCCTAGAAGACTTTCAGGGTAAATTAGAGATGCAGGACTAGTGATTGTAAATAAATGTTATGGGATCATGGGAAATTTGGCCACACCCATGATAAGTGGTTGTCCATCAAGCTAAAATAAAATTGGATGACAGATGTTCCTGGATGAGAGAGTGCGGAACGAGAGAGGTTCAAACTGTAGTGTAGTAATGCCTTAATACCCTAACACCTTGACTTTCATTGAAAAGTAAAATGGTGGATAAAGTGCAAAGAAGACCTCAACAAAGATTATAGCCCCACTCTCCAATGACCACACAGCCCTATAACAAGTACAATTCATGCCTCAAAGAGCTTATATTGTTATATGCCCATAGTGAACAATCCTTCTCTGTAAAGATGTATTTAATACTGCTGCTTCAGAATGTTACTTTGTTTTTTAACTAGTCAAAGTTAAAAAAAGAAAGTGGTTTGTCAGTTATGTTTTTTCTCATCATACTGCAATCAAGTCTGAATTAGGCTATGAATTCTTTGATGACAATTAATCAATCCATTCAACTCTTTTTCTTTTCAGGCGAACTAGCAGCAATTTTGACAACCTTTTTATGAAAATTGTGAAATACTCTTAACCATGTAGCCACTTTTCTCTTGACCAGCTCAGTCTAGAGTGGAGAGCATTAAAACTGAATGCAGATGACTAACATAAAGCTGGTAAATATAGCAATGTTAAAGTTTTCCATGTTTTGCTCTGAATCAAATATAAATTCAAGCATTTTTAAACATTTCTGTATGCTGTGCAGATATTTGTGTGAGATATAATATTTCATACGTCTTTTTCCTTTGAATATCTCTATTATCAAATTATATAAGGCTGCAACAGCCCACTGCTTAGATTGCTCATGCTTTCTGCTATAAAAGATTGAGAATTTTTAAAAAGACTCCTAATACCTCCATTGTTGTCATCAGGCCTTTGAAATTTGGTTAGAGAATAGTTTTGGGACAAGAGAGGTAACTTTTGCTGATACCATATAAATTGATATAGATTAGTCAGAGCTAAAAGCTGGTGCTAATTTCAAAAGCACACTTCTACAGTATGGTAAAACCCTTTGAAATTTCGTTAACACTGCACATATGCCCTACACTGGTGCTCCACTGAAGCAGTTTTATAGACCTAGCAGAGAGAACTGATCCTGAATCACTTTTCCCTTGTTGCCAATCCCCTTTAATCTACCACACCCCTGAGTCTATTATACCCCCTTATCAAAATTCCCTTTGTGGATATAGCCTTATAGCTCTAGTTTATTCCCTGACCATGATCCACCCTGTGCATTAATGAGAGGTATGCACAGGGGTCCTGTGGAAAATAATATTTAATCATGTAATTTGAAAAAGACTACTGCAAAGCACATGCACCAGGGGAACTGAATTAAAATTGCAAAGACAAGCTTACTATGGCTTTTCCTAACTTTCATTGCTTGACTTTGCAAACTAAACAAAATTTTAAAATGGTTTAAAGCAATTGCTTTGTACTTGCTTAATAATACACACTTCATACATACTTAAACCAATTTCAACATAAAGGAAGATGCAGATGGAAAAACTGATGAAAAAGGAAACAAACATCAGAGAGACAAAGTAAGATAATGAAAATAATGAGGGTATATTCAGAAGCCACTAGTGTTCAGGAAGAAATCTCTCCAGTGCAAGAAAAGACAAGAACACTCAACAGTATCATTAATCTTAGTAGTCTTCTAAATGCAGAAAAAAATACCAAATAACTTCTAATAGCAGCAGCTCAGACTCTAGGGATATTATTCATAAATTGATTCTAGCAAAATGAAAGAGGTAGCATAAGAAACACCCAGACACTACACAATCTATTTTCTCTGAACACAGTACAATTTCTTCTCCTCTCCACTCCCGATCCATTGCCTTTTCCCCTTAAAAAAAGTTGATTTTGGCCCTCTCTCCTGTCCACAAGCACAGCTTTAATTCCCCAGTGCAAAATTTCTTCCTTTAACTTTCCTGTTGCTCTTCTGGCTATTCCTTTTTCCTCCCAAGTCTGGGTTCCTTCTTATTCTTTAAGAAGAGGTTAGATAAATGTCTGTCAGGGATGGTCTACACAGTACTTGGTCCTGCCATGAGGTTGGGGGGCTGGACTCGATGACCTCTTGGAGTCCCTTCCTGTCCTAGTATTCTGTGATTTTATGATCCTTATCCTTAGTCTACTTCAGACCCTGTGAGCCTATCTGCCCCTTCCTTTGGCTTAGTGTTTATTGGCTTCCACAAGCTCTAAATACCTCCATTCCACTTCCTTGCTTTCTCACTCAATGTTTGTTTCTTTTTGTTCACTCCATATTGTCTTTTTCATCTCTCAGCTGCTTTGTGCCAATTGCTGGTCTTACCTCCTCACCCAAACCCAGTCCATCTCTTGCCAAGTTCCTCAGAAACCTGTTTTTTCTCTCTTTCTGCTCACCTGAAGCACCTATGTAGTCAGAGGACCTGTGTATCCTTTCCCTCTGGCACGCTGTGGTGGTGATGAATGGGTGTCATAATCTTTATCCAATTAGCAAAGTCCTGGGTGTGAGAACTTTTGGGTTTGTGGCACAGAGGGGAAGACATGATTCCTTTATAAAAATTAGTTACCTCTGACTGCTCCTTCTTCCTTTCATATATGTTCTTACTGGAGCTGCAACAAGGGGATAAGATAGCAGTCTGGCTATCCGTCCACCATTAAGAAGAATCCTGCAGAATCCTAATGACAATTTGACCACAGTTTACTTTAAATACAACCAAAGCATCTCACTGTAATCTTAAAAATAATATTTCTAATTCTTACTGTCTCCTTATAAAGTGAATAGATACAAAAGAAGTGGATTTATTCTCAGGCCTATATGCATGGAGATCATTGGGCTTGCACAACATTCTCTCTTCTGAAAAGCCTCTATGTAGTAAGGACTGGACTCCTGTGCGATCAATATTCCTCCTTGGCTTTAGTACGCTGAACATTCAGTTAGGCAGAATTAGACATCATAATAACCTTGAGTCTTCAGTTTTTTCACAAGACTGGAGTGATGAGGAACTGGAAGCTCTGTTGTTCCTGCTACGTCCACTCACCACCAAATGCTAACAAGAGAAAACTAGTATTTATGACTCAAACTTTATTAAGGCTATTGACTTTATGTTGTTAACAGCTTGTTATCCTCAGTCTTGGGAGTAGTCATGACCTCCTGCTCTGAAGATATATTTTCCTGATCACAGACTCTAATCTCCACTTTCTGAATCCCGCTGTTAAAGAGATTTTTAAATCAATAGCTCTCACTGACTCTTGCATGCTATCTAGTTGTTCTGTATTAGATCCAGGATTTAAATACAGCAAGCCACATTTCTCAGTCTGGTATCCAAGCCAGGATACGGGAACAACTGAAAATGCGGACAACCTTTGAATTGATTCCTTCAGTGCCCTGTCCCTTTCTTTGGCATACTCAATGAACTCAGAAATGGAGGAGTCCTACAGCCAATGATATATATGCCTTTTAAAACAACATAATATTTTTTATTTTGGTAATAAAATAAGAAAACTCATTTCAAGTTGTATTTACACTATTCCTATTTATTAAAACTTGGGTTTTTTTTAATTTACTTCAGTGCTTTTTAGATGTGTCCAAAAATTAACAGGTAGAAACTGAAGTCCTCTCTTTACAGTATAGCTCAGACACCAAAGTGCCTTATCCTGGATTTTGATCCATCTGGGAAAGGAAAGATAATTATATAGCATGTCAGTCTATGGACTTTTCATTTGCTTTACCAGCATGGGTGCCAGTAAATGCTAGCTTTAGTGACATTTGTGATATGAATATTTGAAGAGTAGGTATAGAACTGAGGCCATCTACTTAACACAAGTCACAGCAGCTTTCACACAGAAATAGCTTTTGGTCAGTTTTGCTCATTGATTTGAACACTTTGTTGACAATAAATTGAAGCAGCAGTTTTTGGTAATGTTTTTAAAGAAAAAAGTAAATCTTTTGTGTCTAGATGGATTCATCACTTTACAGTATCAGCTCCAAATTTTCATTTGTTTGTAGTTCAACAAGTTGAATACTATTATAAACACCCAGGCAAAGAGATGAGTATTGTATTTATTGTAACGTATTTATACACATGCTCTCTCATAGTATTTTATGTGAATAAGGGAATACAATTTAATTAATCGATGAACTGGATATCTTTATGAAGAATTCCGAAAGCATAAAAGAAAATTCATTGTTCAGCATGTACAAAATGGTTGCTTTTTCTGTCAAATTAATGAGCCGTCTTTTTTTAATCTTCTGATGTGCATGAAGATCATTCTTAAGAGGCACATCACTCTCCTGCATGCTTACTTAGTGCTTATAGGAAAAGAATTTACTCATATGCAATTGTGAAGAAGCATACTGCACAAATTTGGTTATCTTAGTCAGACAGACAGCTGAGAGTGTAAAGTAATTAAGCAGGTACTGAAGTACATAGTTCTACTTAATTTTACCACTAATCCTTTTTCAATCATCTCCTGAATAATTTTCTTCATTTATTCTGCTTTAGGTGCTCAGAGACCTCAAATATTGATTAGGTCTTGTCTACACACAAAGTTTGCATCACTTACAATAAAATTAGTTAAAAACATCTAATAGCAATATTACTGTAATATCTAGGAGCCTCTGTCATTAGTCAGAATCCCATTACACCAGTTGCTATATAAACAGAACAACAAAATAGACTGTGGCAGAAACAGTCTAAGTTTGATATAAATTTGGCATGTGCCAATTTATTTTAGGCCAATTCCTTACCTTCGACAGCATTGATAGAGACACTTTGTGGAAAGTGCTGCAACACCATGGCACACCCTATAAAATTATTAACCTGATCCGTTCAACATATGAACCCTCAACAGGTCAAGTTGTTCACAATGATGTCTTGACAGAATCCTGAAATATGCTCTCAGGAGTGCAACAAGGGTGCCTATTGTCACCTTTCCCATTCTTGATCACAATAGACTGGATTATGAACAGGACAACAGATGGCCATCAACGAGGCATTCAGGGACACTTTTCAAACGGCTAGAGGACATTGATTTTGCTGAGGATGTTGCCCTCCTTTCACACCAACATGAAAGCATGGAAGAAAGTTCACAACACTGGACAAAACTGCCTCAGTGACTGGACTGAACATTAACAAGGAAAAGACCAAGACCAGAGGATCAACCAGTTCAACACCACCACACTGGGAGGGGATGACCTGGAAGATGTGGAGCAGTTCACCTACCTGGGGAATATTATGGGCAGAGACAGAGGAACCAATAAGTATATCAATTCCAGAATAGTGAAAGCAAAAGCTGCATTCAAGACACTCCGTCCCACATGGAGTTTACAGATAATATCTGTGAAGATGAAATTGTAGATCTTCAACACATATGTGAAGTGTGCTTTTGTATGGATGTGAGACCTGGCATACTAAAAAGTCTTCAAATCACAAGCTACAGACATTCATAAGCAGATGTTTGAGGTGCATCCTTCATATCAAATGGCACGATTTTGTCACAAATGAGGAGCTTTGGAACAGAGCAGGACAAGAACCACTTGACATTCAAATCAAGAGAAGAATGTGGGGATGGCTAGGCCACACTCTCAGAAAATCATCATCCAGGATAGTCCATCAAGCTCTGACATGGAACCAGCAGGGAAAACACAAAAGAGGAAGACCTTGGACAATGTGGAGAAGGATAACAACTAGGGTACTCCTGGAGTCAGTCAGAAGATTTGTCCCAAAACAAAGTGGAGGAGACTTGTAGATGACCTATTCTCCACTTAGAGTTCAAGGTTTAAACACTAGTAGTAGTAATTCCTTACCAAATTAAACTAAATTGATTGGGACCATTTTTAAATCAGCTGTAAACATTTGCACCAATTTAACAAAATAGATTTAAAAAGCACATCTTTAGTCAAACTGGAGAAAACTATATGTGGGCAAGGCATGACATGGAATTACACAAGGCTGATAGAAGTGGAAAGATGCTTTAAGGCAATCTTTGACACTTTCTAATGGAAGCACCAATTGAAATTGTCCCTAAACATGCGCTGCTAACAGCAACATGTAGCAACAGATACAAAGTGTAAATGACAAAAATCCCTCTGGCGGTCTGTTCTGTCAGTGCTGTCTCATGATGCTCCAGTGGTAATTTAAAGGAGCCAGAGCTCTGGCTGCTACCACTGCCACAGTAGTAGCAACAGCCAGGAGCCCTGGATCCTTTTGAATCACTGGGCCCCAGGGCAGTTGCCTCCTTTCTCCCATCTCTTGTTGGTTGGCTTGCTTTATGCTGAGCTACCATATGTCGAGTGCAGAAGGGAAGAACATGCCTGATAGCTCAAATGAAAACAAACAAAACAAACAAAAACCTTTAGAAAAAAAGAATATCTGAAACTGCCCCAAAGGTAGGTTTTTCTTATCACTTAAGAACTCTCCCACCCATTGTGAGTAGCATATGAGAGAATATTGGACAGTCTTGCTTTTTTGGTCTGAGTAGCCATCAGGTCAGTATTTAATCTTATTTTAAAATATATGACTGAAGTCCTTTCGCCATATAGTCCATTTTTTCAACAAAAAATATCATAGCACAAAACTAAAGCTGCTCCATTTTTATATATGTTACTTTTCTAGTACAATACAACTGAAGCTCCTGGCAATGCTAACTGTGTCCACTCCTTCTTTCTTCAAATATCATCTATATCAAAAGAGACACTATGCCTATAAGCAAGACACAAGGACTGGGTCTACATGGAGCCACTCTACCAGCAGCTCCGTGCTAATGAGCAGCCTCACGATTGCAATTGGCTGCTCATGAGCATGGTCCCATGGCTCATTAGCATAGCCATGCAAGAACTTGCTCTTGGCAGATGGGGGTGCTGGTAGTAAAGAGGCCGTGTGGATATGCACCTGCCAGCAAAAAGCCTCTCTGTTGTCATCCTCTTGTGCCTGAGCTGTGGGACCGTGCTAATGAAAGCAGCTCTGTGTACACCCAGCCAAGAAGTAATTCTTCTGCTCCGTTCTCTGCTAATTAGGCCTCATCTAGAGAACTATATCCAGTTCTGGATGCCACATTTCAGGAAAGATGTGGACATATTGGAGAGGGTCCAGAGAAGAAGAACAAAAATGAGTAAAGGTCTAGAAAATCTGACATATCAGGGAAGTTTGAAAGAACTGGACTTCTTTAGTCTGCAAAAGAGAGGGACAAGATAACAGCTTTAGAATCTAAAAGTTGTTACAAGGAGGAAGGGGGAAATTATTCACCATACCTCCTGATGATAGGACAAGAAGAATGGGTTTAAGTTACAACAAGGGAGGTTTAGGTTGGACATTAGGAAAATCTTGTTAACCATCAGGGTGGTTGAACACTAGAATAAATTGCCTATGGACAGTGTGGAATCTCCATCATCATAGATTTTTAAGAGCAGGTTAGACAATTACCTGTCAGGGATAGTGTAGCAAGCTTTCCTAGGAGGGCCAGAAACATGAAGAAATTGAAGCGGTGCTCACAGCACTTTAATAATCATGTAAATGAGTTGGCTGTACCCCACAGGTCACTACTTCTGCATGTCCTTATTCCTTATTCTCCCTCTTCAATGGCCTCTCACACAAATGCACACAGATTCTTCATCCAATCAGAAGCCTTATGTCGGTTGGGTTTATTTAGATAAATGTAAAGCTCCCAAAAGTCTGTCCTGGGGCCTGACTCTTACTTCAGAGCCTGGTGAGCAAAAGTGTTCCTTCACAAGGTCCTTTTACCAGTTCTTACGAGGTGACCCATTCAGGGGTTTGCTTTTAGTGTCCCTGCTCAGAGTTGAGCTATTTACAAGCTTCCAAAAATAACCTCTCTTCAAGAACTCCTTGTCAGGATCCAGCTACTTGAGTTAACTTCCTGTGCCAGCTATCTCATTTGATTCATTTAACAGTTCCACTACAGGCAGTTCCCTCAAATCCCTCTTCTTCCACACAGATCTCCAGCAGCTAATGGTGCTCCAAAAATAACCCTTCCAGCTATCTTTATGTAAACTGGTCTAAACTGTTTTGGACATAGAGATGATCCTTATGGGTGAAGGATTGTGAAATCTATAAATCGCCTCACTCCCTCATTCGAAGTCTTGCAGTTTGGAGGACTCAGTGAACTGTCCACATGCTTTTAATACAGAACACAGTACTTAAAAGGAATCTCTGTATGGAGTCAGCTCGTTGCAATGTGTTTATATTTATTAAAAATAATTACTTAGCAACTTCAAGCCTATTAGCTAAGTAAGTTCACATCTCCCCCCATCTATTCAAGGCCATTGTATAAACAAGAATACTGCCATTCAGAAGGAGATAAATAGTTCTAAATGTTCTGAATTCATTGTTTTTTCCCTCTGTTCCTCTTACTCTTCAGAATAATATACTAGTAGTTTTGACAGGACTCTAAACCTAGATAACATTTGCAGCTATGTTCTCCTGAAGTGCTGGTGACTTTTTAAAAAAAGAACAGGAAAAAGCCTTTGCCTGCAGAACAGTAGATGTCTCTTTGATGGAGAGTAGAAGAAAAATGTTTTATTAAAAGACCCAATCTTAAGAAAGCAGAAATCTAAGAGTACTGGGACACGGTGCATAAATCTTTACAACTCACTTTCTTGTTGTATGTTAACAAATGGAAAACAAGAATCAAAATTCTTGCCTGATGCACAAGAACAAGAACTGGAGTTTTCAACAGCACAGCTCCATGTGCCATGCACCCCAAGGTTTTAATCTAATTTCTGGTTCAAAATTATTGCTTCAGAAATGCATCTGTTGCAATCTGGCTGAAAATATATGACAGTTTCCAGAAAAAAAGACTGCAGTTACCCTTTGGATTCCTATCCCATTGCTATAAGTGTTCTTTCTAGCATATACAAATTAACAGTAATATAATTTTAACTTAAAAATAAAGGTTTGATACAAAGCTGACTGCAGTTCATAGGTGTTTTTCTAAGGAGGCATAATATAAAAATGGTGTTATATTTGTTTTTGTGAAATCATTTGTTACCTTGTTTCATTAATACCAAGGATACCAATGAATGAAAAGCTCAGAATGCAAATAATAGCTAATGTTATTAATTACAATGACTGGATCAACATGAAAGACATATGCCAAAGGGTATAATAATTCCCAGGCACAGATCCTAAAACAAGCAATACAGAAAATTTATGAAACCTAAATACATATTTAATTTTAGAAGCATCCAGAAAGAACAAACAAACAAAAAACCAAAAAAATGCAATCAGGAATAGAAAATATTAATCTGTGATACCACTTAATAGTGTATCCTAACATTGTGTTCAGTTCTGGGCACCAGATTTCAGGAAAGATGTGGACAAATTGCAGGTCCAGAGAAGAGCAATAAAAACAATTAAAGGTCTAGAAAACATGACCTGTGAGAGAGGGCTGAAAGAATTGGGTTTGTTTAGCCTGGGGAAAAAAAGACTGAGAAGGGACATCCATTGGGGTGGGCTACATGGTCCTTGGTCCTGCCATGAGTGGAGGGGACTGGACTTCAAGACTTCTCAAGGTTCCTTTAAGTTCTATGATATTGTGGAGGAAAAGGGAAAGGTGTTTCCTCCAGGGTTGGGTGACTGAGTCTGGACACAGCTATGAACAGCTGGCCAGTATCCTGACTCACCAGGTGCACTGGGATGGGATCCACAACAGGGAGGCCCCCATGAAAACTTTACTCTTGGGCCCCAGTGCCCCCCTACCTACAGCCACCTCATGCAGGGCCCCCCCCACACCCACCTCTCACCATCCCCCCATGAAGAGCATGGGACATGGGAAAGGTGGAAAAATAAAACATTTAATGAAAACTTTTGTGATTGTTCTAATACAAAAAGTGCAATTAACTATTTACAATGGGGAAGGAGGATAAACTATGTATATATGGGTGCTGGGGAAGGGGAGGACTACAACGTGGAGGAAGGAAGGGGAGCATCAGCCCAGGGCAGTGGTGGAAGGGTGCAAGCCCTATTAAACCTGGGATCCTCTCCTTCCCCAAGTTCAGGGTCCACAACAGGGCTGAGATGGGGAGGGTGGCATGGGAGGTAGGGCCATGGGTGGGCTTCAGGGGGTTGGGCTCGGCAGGTGGCTCAACTGGGGGGCAGCATTGAGGGGCAAGGTGGGCTATGTGGACCCTCAGGATGGCTGTTATGTCCCTGAGGTTTGCCATCTGGTCATCCCAGGCTGCCCTCTGCTATGCCATGTGCACCTCCAGGCGGAGGTGCTGGCTGTCACCTTGGCAGTGTTGTTCCACAACTGTCTCCATGCTCTCTGGCTGCAGGATCACCATGGTGCTGCTGAGGGAAGTGTGCCTGGGTCTTCTCTGCTGCCTCCATTGAACTGTCTAGGATGACTGAGGGAACAGGACTCTCCCAGCCCTGTGACACTACAGCTGTATAGATAGAAGGGAGAAACAGACAGCATGTGAGTCCTTCAGTACTGCCCTACCCCCTACCCCCTGTGGCCAGCAGCACCACGCCCTCTCATCCAACAGCATGGTGGCCATGAGGTATCATGGGCACTGAGGGGGTCCCTGCTCATTTGAGGCAGTTCCCGGGTGCAGTCCAGCCCCACCCACCCATTCCCCACATGTGCGACTCATGGTGCTGTCCACGGGAGTGGGTGCTGAGTGTCACCAGCAGCTGTCATGGTGTGGTGGGAGCCATGGCCATCCAGGATGTGTCTGGCCCAGGGACAATCTGAATGTGGGTGGCCCACTGGCAGCTGTGGTGCTTCCACCCCACTAGCCAGGGTCTGTGCTCTGCTGGGTACTTACCAGAGGGTCCCTCACCAAGGTCCAGTGAAGCCCAGCTGGCTTTTGCCCAGCTCAGTGATTGGGAGGTGAGATCATTGACCACATGGACCATCCTCACTGGACCACTCAATGGGTGGCTCTGGCTCAGTGGTGCGGCCTTGGGGTCCCAGCTTCTCCTAAGCCTCAGGGTGCAGTTCATCAGCCACTGTGTCCAGCACAGTTGGGAGTGGTGAGGTGTCCCTGGTTCTCAGGAGGCTCTGGAGCTCCTGATAAAAGGGGTAGGTTGCAGAACCTGCCCCTGACTGGCCAGCTACATCATGGGCCCAGGCATAGCCCTGCCACAGCTCCTTCCGCTTGCTCCAGACCTGCTCCTGGGTGCAGGCAGGGTGTTCCTGGGCAGCCAGTCTGGTGGTGAGGCAGTGAACAAGGCTGCCCATCTCTCAGAGAACCTCCTCCTCCTTTCATAGGCCCAGGAGGTCCTGGAACTCTGGATCTGTCCAGGAGGGGGCCCTTTTCTTAAGAGCCTGGCTGGGCTCATACAAGTCCTGTGGGAGCTCCGAGGGAGGACTCTGTGGCTCCTGGGGAAGCTGGCTGCTGGCAATCATGGGTTTGTGGGTCTAAGGGGGTGGCCACGAGGGTGTACTGCAAGCAAACCATGGCTTCATCACTAGCATGCACTCAGCTTCCTGCCACAGGGTTTCTGGGTCCATGTGGCTTTAAAGGTACCTGGATGCAGAGATCATAGAGCCCCACTGATGCCAGTCAGGGCGTCTCCATGCCCCAGCTTGCCGACAATGTAGCAGACTCCTCTTTCGAACAAGCTGCCCATGGAGTGTCTACGCACATTTTCTTTCTAAACAATCTTTTGAAAGTGGCCACTCTTCAAGATCCAGGATTGGAGGGGTGTTTTCAAAGGAGGCACCACATTCAAGATCACATGGGCTGTTTCTACACATGCCACTTTCTCCGAAAAAAATTTTGGGAAGAAGGGGACTCCGGACTACACACTATACAGAAGAGCTTCTTCTGGACTGCAAATCATGTGACCTTATGCTAATGATGCACCGGGAATTTACATCTGTGCCTCTTTAGCATATTTCAGGCCATTTATTAGCATACCACCTTCAGAGAAAGTGGCATGTGTAGAAATGGCCATAGTGTTTGCTATTCAGATACGAGTTATTCATTGTTGGTCTTTTAGATGTTCACCAAAATATCAAAAACAATCAGGAGGATTTTTTTTTAACTTTGAAATTATAGTGTCAGGAGCCACAAAGACATGCTTAAAGAGCTGCATATGGCTCTGGAGCTGTAGGTTGCAGGTCCCTGACCTAGATCATCCCTGACTGGTGTTTCTCTAACCTGTTCTTAAAACCATCCAATGACAGATTCCACAGCTTCCCTTGGTATTTGTTCCAAAGCTTAATCCTTACAATTTGGAAGCTTTTTCAAACATCAAAATTAAATCTGCCCTTTTGCAATTTAAATCTATTATTTCTTGTCCTGTTCTCAGTGGATATGAAGAAAAAATTGTCATTTTCCTCTCTATAATATTTTACATATGTGCAGACTTATGTCCCCCCTCCGTTTTCTTTCGTCCAGGCTAAACAAATTCTTTTAACCTTTCATTGTAGGTCATCTTTTCTATACCTTTAAATTTTTTTTTTGTTCTCCTCTGGACTCTCTGTAATTTGTTCACATCTTTCCCAAACTATGATGTTCAGAACTGGACACAGGACTCCAGCTGAAATCTTATCAATGCTGTGTAGAGGGGAAGAATTATTTCTCACCTCTTGTTTATAGTGTTGCTGCTAATACATCCCAGGATGATGTTTGCTTTTTTAGTACCAGTATTACATTGCTGACTCCTATTTGATTTCTGACTCACTATATCCCAAGATACTTTTCTATAGTACACCTTTTATGCAGTCATTTCCCATTTTTTATTCAGTCCAAAGTGTAGTACTTGACATTTGTCTTTACTGAATTACATCAAACTAAATTCATGCAAAAAATGCAACAGAAGCAGGAAGCCTGGCAATCAGTGGGGCCACTGAATGATGGAGATGTTAAAGGAGCAGTCAGGGAAGAGAAGGTCATTGGAAGGAAATTAAATGAATTATCTGCATCAATATTCATTAAATAGGATCTGAGGGAGGATCCCACATCTGAGCCATTTTTTTAATGACAAAACCGAGACGCTGTGCCAGATTGAAAAGTCAGTAGAGGAAGTTTTGGAAACAACCAATGAATCAAATACATCACCAGAACCAGATGGCATTCCCCCAAGAGTTCTGAAAGAACTCAGACGTGAAACTGCAAAACTACCAACTGTGGTATGTAAACTATCACTTAAATCACCCACTACACTAGATGACTGGCAAATAGCTACAATAGTGCCACATTTCAAAAGGTCACTAGAGGCACTCCTGGCAATTATCAGCTGGTAAACATAGCTTCAGTACTGGGCACACTGGTACAAACCAGAGTAAAGAGCAGACTTATCAGACACATAGATGAACATGCTACATTGGGGAAGAATCATTATGGCTTTTGTGAAGGGAAATCATGCTTCTCCAATCTGTGAGAATTTGCTGAGGGTGTCAGAAACATATGGACAAGGGTGGTACAGCTGATATGTACATGGACTTTCAGAAACCTTTCACAAGATTCGTCACCAAAGAATATGAACAAAATAAGCAGTCATGAGATAAGTGGAAGGGTCCCTCATTCAGTGGCAATCTGTTAAAAGATAGGAAACAGTGGATGGGAATAAATGGTTCATTTTCTCAGGCAAATAATGGACTCCCTCAAGAATCTGTCCTAAAACCAGGGCTGTTCAAGATATTCATGATCAATGTAGAAAAAGGGAGAAACAGTGAGATGTCAAAATGTGCAGAATATACAAGTTACTACTCAACATAGTTAATTCCAAAGCTGAATGTGAAGAGTTACAAAGGGCTCTCTCAAAACTGGGTTACTGGCCAAAGAGATAAAATTCCAAATTGATAAATACAAAGGAAAACATAATCCTAACTTTACATACAAAATGATGGGGTCTACATTAGCTCTTGCTACTCAAGAAAGAGATCTTGGAGTTATTGTGGCTAGCTCTCTGAAAAACATTTGTTCATTTTGCAGTGGCAGTCAAAGCTAGTGGAATGTTAACAATTGGGACAGAAATAGATAAGACGACAGAAAATATCATAATGCTGTACTATATATACACACACATATAGGTTATATATTGGTTATATAGTACAATGCTATATTATAAATATATATGTAGATATATATGATATAGCATGGATGGATGGGTGGATAGGATATGTTTTATATCTAAATCTCCATGCTATACCCATACTTGGAATTCTACATGCAGTTCTGGTCACTCCAGGTGGAAAAAAAAAGTGCATTAGCACTATAAAGAGTCCAGAAAAGAGCAATGAAAATGATTAGGTTATGAAAGAACTTCCATATGAGGAGCGATTAAGAGGAATGGAACTGTTCAGATTAGAAAAGAGATGACTAAAAGGGATATGATAGATAGCTCTAAAATTATGAATGTTCTGGATAAAACACCTAAAGGAGTGGTCAGCTACTTCTTTATAGAACACAATAGGCTAGGGTCACCAAATGAAATTAATAGCAGGGTTGAAAAACCCTTAAGGAAGTATGCCTCATAATGCATAGTCAGGCTGTGAGATTCATTGTTAAAGCCAAAAGACAACAGTTCTGTTACAAAAGAAACAGTCCTGTTCAGTGGATGATAGATCTGTCAATGGCTATTAGCTATGATGATCACAGAGAGAACCACATGCTTTCGGTGTCCTTAAATATCTGACTGACAGAAGCTGTGACTGAATGACAGGAGATGAATAACTTAATAATTGCACTGTCCTATTTATTCTCTCTGAAGCATATAGGACTGGCCACCATTGCGAAACACTATGCAGTAATGTCAAAGAAAGTTTAAGCAGCTATGACCATTTTTATGTTCATCCTGTTCATTTCAGACCATTTCTCCATTTTGTCAAGAATTCTACTCTGTGTATGCTTTTTCAACCCATTGCGCAGCCACCTTTCCAATAGCTTCATCTAGGCTATAGCTCCCTAGTTTGTTTATGTAACAGTTATGTAAGACAGTACCAAAAGCCTCACTAAAATTGAGATGTGTCACTTCCACTGCTTTCCATACACCCACAAGGCTTGCAATCTTGTCAAAGAAGGATTTAAGGTTGTTTTGATGTTACAGTTACTTTTCATCTTCCACGTGCTTACAAACTTATTGTTTGATTTTCTCTTTTTTTTTCGTTCCATCATATTTCCAGGTACTGAACACTAAAGGACTGGTCTATAACTCTTCAGGTTGTTTTTATTCCCCATCTCCCCATTATTTAATAGAGAGTTACTATATTGGCCCCTTTCCAATCCTTTGTGACCTCCCCTATCTTCCATAATCCTCACAGACAATAGTTAATTATCAGAAATCTTTACAGTAGTTCCTTAAGTATTCTGGAATATTTTTTGTCAGGCCCTGCTGACTACAAAACATCTAAGCAATTCTTAACTTATTTTTTCCCCAATTTTTAACTTTCCTATTTGATCCTCAGATCCTGCTCCATCTACAGTGATGTTCACTATGTTTACCATCTGATCCCTCAGTTTTTTGATTAACTAAAAGTAAAAAAGCATTTCATACTTCTAACATTTCTGCATTTTCTGTTACTGCTTTTTATTCCTCAATGAGTAATTAGTGTGCCGTGTTTGGTCTTCCTTTTGCTTCCAACGTATTTGTAAAACGTTTTCTTGTTACCCTTCATGTCCCCAGACCTATGAAATGTCAATGTGTTTCTGATACTGTAATTACAAATCATTATTGCCTGTCCCACATCCCCGTGGATCATCAAGCTGTTCCTTGCAACTATTAGAAGTCTTTATTTTTCACAGTAGTTTTTGGTTTGTTTTTAAAGGAGAGCAGCTTAATGCTCTTGCTGCCAGAATATGAGTTCAGACTGTCAGCAGTTTTCCACAGACTGTCTGTGCAAATGAATAGAAAATCATTGCCTTGTAAAGGCTGCAGAAAAAATGAGTATATCGTATTAATTTATCATCAAGGAATTAGCATATGATCCAATAATTATGAGACAAAGGAATGGCAAAAATAAGGTTGTATGTGCACTCCTAACTTTGAAGATCTGAACCACGCAGCTTTAATATCCCCTTAATTTATCGTTTTAAATAGTTTCATCTTCCTATTAGAAACACCATAACTGGGAAATACTTGGCTAGATACCTTGAAAATACAGAACTGCATTTCGGTTAATGTCATAAAATATGTATTTATAATTGTTTGAATTCACAAATAATATTAGTTTAGTTGTTTGTGCTCTTCTTGGCACCCTTGGGACCTGACTGGCCCAAACCATGGAATTTGCTTGAACAAGGGAATTCCCCTGTCTCTGGCCCCTCAGTCTGCTGCCAGCTCCATTTCCAATCCCCGCTGGCCAACCTGCTGCAGGCCTCGGATCAGATAGCTTATGGGCTGTCATGTCTCTGGACTAGCTACTGGACTGCCACTGCCCTGGCTCAAGCCCCTCTGCTGGATGGCCCCAGTGTTGCTCTGGCTCCCCTGCTACAGCTCTGGTTTCCAGCTCTGTTGTGCCTGCTGGGACCCTGACTCCTAGCCCTGCTGTGGCACCAGCTCAACTGGTGTGCCTGCCACAGCCCCAGCTTCCAGCCCTGCCACAGACTAGGCTGTCTGCCATGTCTGCTGTAGCCCCAGCTCCCAACCCTAGCCAAGCTCTGCACTACCAGCTTTCCAACTCCTTGAGTCCTGGCTGCTGGGGCTCACCGGTCCAGGAACATCCAAGGTCCTGGTGGGCCGCGGATGTTGCCACATCAGAGAGTCCTGGTTTGGGGAGGTGTACCCTGTATTTGATTTATCTGAACAGTGAAGTTTTATTTGCACTAATGCTCAGAGAAAGCAATTTTTTAGTTTGTATACTTGAGTATTTTCTACTTTGCTTGATGGAGCCCTGGTAATGAGACAATGAGAGAGAAGATGATCTCACTGCAATCTTTACCATCAGGACCGGGCACCTTCCTGCATTACTTTCTGTGAATATGGAAAAAAATAACATTATATTTAAATCTTGCAGTTAGTCAACAAAAAAGCCTCCCTTTTTGTAGTTTTTGTTTTGTTTTGTTCTTTTAAAGGAGATGATGCCTTGGACACAGGCTGTGTATGTTACAAAGTAAAAAATCTCTATGACAGTCTCTACATCAGTGTCTTCAAGGGTTTCTCCTGAGGTGGTACAGCTTATGTGCTGATCCTTGGTTAGGGATGTGCACTCTATCCTAATTTAACAAAACAAAAACACAGTCATGTAGCATTTTAAAGACTAAAAATATAATTTAGTAGGTGATGAGCTTTCGTGGGACAGACCCACTTCTTCAGATCATAGCCTTACCAGAACAGACTCAATATGAAAAGCACAGAGGTCCAAAAACTGTTATCAAGGTTGATAAATCAGAAAAATTCTTATCAAGGTTGGCAAATCAGAAGACCAGAGGGATGGCAGGGAGCGGGTGTGGGATGGAGAAGCTAAGAGTTAGATAAAACATTAAAGTATGTAAAAGAGTCCTTATAGTGGATCAGATAATTGCTGTCCCTGTTCAAACCACGTGTTAATGTGTCAAACTTGAATATGAATGTTAGTTCTGAGCATTCCCTCTGTAGACAGTTGTTAAAGTTCCTTTTCAGTAGAACACAAACTTTTGGGTCTTTAATAAAATGTCCCACTCCATCAAAGTGCTGGCTGACACAAACCTGTTGTGGGTGTGGTCAAGCTGGGTGTTAAACTGCTCCTGGCTGAGGGTGGTATGGCCCATATAAGGGTGCTTGAGCATGCATCGGCTATCAGACAGAGGGGCACTGTGGTGTCCCCCAGTGGGATCTCCTTCTGGGGGGTGTAGGACCCTGCCTCCAGCCAGCAGCGCAGGCCCAAATTGTGGAAAATGTGTGAGTCATGAGTGCAGCCGAGCCAGCCCACATAAATATCCTGGAACTGACCCCGGCTGTCCACCATGGCCTGCAGGACCATGGAGTGGTAGCCTTTCCTGTTTATATATTGTCCTCCACTGTTCTCCAGCAGATGGATAGTTATGTGGGTCCTGTGGAGGGCCCCAAAGCAATTTGGAAACCCATGGAGCGGTAGCTGTCTGGAGTTGCCAGCTTTCAGACAGCGATTGTGACCCTCTTCTCCATGGGGAGCATATGCTGCTTCTGGGTGTCCTCATGTCTCAGCAAAGGGCACAGCCACTGGCAGAGCTCCATAAAGGTCTGCTACTGCATCCAGAAATTCCAGAGCCACTGGTCATCATCCCACTCCCTCATGACCAGGTTCTCCCACCAATCTGAGCTGGTGGGGTAGCTCCAGAGCTGCAGAGTGGCTGGCAGGGGGAGGCCATGGCTATGAAGGAGCCAAAGATCTGGGGCATCCCCCAGCAGGAGCTGCAGGGCAGCCAACACTGCAGGACAGCCACTCTGCTGGTGGCAGCAAGCAGGGTCTTCAGCTGCTGCTGGCTCATGCTCTTTTCCTGCGGGCACCGTGTCTGTGGGGCTGGTAGCAGATCTGCAGACCTCATGCTGTGCAGGGCAGGGGAGCTGGGGAGGGACCCTGTAAAAAGTGGAGGGATGGATATGAACCTGGAAGGGGTTGTCTGCCATGAAACCCCAGCCATGGCATTTCCTGGCCTCTTCTTTTGAAAGAGGGTGTGGGTATGTTTAGACACTCTCTTTCAAAGTGTTCACTGACCTCTTTTGAAAGTGTGGATGGCCCTTTCGATGGCACAAATCAATGGCACCAGCCCCAGACTGTGTGAAGACACTACCCTTCAAAAAAGCATCTTTTGGCTACTCTCTTTCAAATGGCACCCTTTTGAAAGAGTGCACCAGTGTAGACGTAGCTTAAGTGACTTGGGAGCCTAAATCCCCTTTTCAAAAGTGAATTACCGAGTTAGCAAATCTCAACATATGTCTAATGCACTTTTGAAAATGGCATGTTTCCCAATACTTCAATCATTTGTATTGCTCTTTCCACTTTATCAACATATTTTTGAATTTTGCACACCAGCACTGGACATAGTCTTACAGCAGGGGTCACATTAGTTTTGAATACAGAGATAACAACCTCTCTACTCCTACTCAGTATTCTTCTGTTTATGCATCCTAGGATCACATTAGCTCTTCTGGCCAAAATATCGCATTAGAACCACAATTCAGCTGTTTATCTACCATGACCTCCAAGTACTATCAGAGTCACTGCTTCCCAGGATTGAGACCCCTTCCAATGAGTGTGACCAACACTTATTTTTTCTTCCTAGATCTGTTTCTTTACATGTTGCCTATTGAAATTCATAGTGTATTTATGTCCAGCTCATCAAGAGATTCAGAACACTGTTTTCAGTAAAATATCCTCTTCATTATTTATTACCAGCTCACTGTGTGTTATTTCACTTTATAATTTCTTCTAGTTCATCTATAAAAATGTTACTTATTATAGGGCCATCCCTACAGCATGCCACTTGAAATGTACCAGCTCCTATCAGTGATGACTTCCATTTAAAGTTACAAAGAGACTTGTCAGACAGCCAGTTTTTAATCTGTTTTGTGTGCAATTTTAATTTATGTATTATTGTAACTATGCTGTGATAAAAATATTGCACTGTACCAAGACATATATGAGTCTACAAATATTACAATCACACCAGTACCCTGTATCAAACTTTTAATTGCATAAAAATGAAGTTAGTGAGACAATCCATTTTCTATAAACATACATTGACTTTAATTACATTGTCTTCTTTTACCTATATTAATCAAGTCCCATAACAATCATTTCATTATTTTGCCTTGTATCAGCATCAAGCTGACAGATCTGTAACTACCTGGGTCATCCCATTAACTATTTCAAATATTGATACAACATTGACTTTCTTCTAAACTTTCCAAGTGTTGTGAGAATTAATGAAAAATCAAAGTTAGCTGCACAGCCAGCTTGTTTGCCAGCTCTTTTAAAACTCTCGGATGGCCTCCTGTCTTGAAAGTGTTTGATTTTAGTACCCATTTGATTAACATCCTCCTAAATGTGTTATTATCATCTGATAAAACTCCATGATATTTTATTATACCTGACACTGATACAATTTAAAGTGCACATTTCAATTAATTAATTTAAAATCTCAAATGTGAGAACATCAATAGGGTTCTGGGGAAGAGGTGGAGTGAAGAAGTAATGGTTTAAAAATGACAGTTCAGAACATCTTTGATCCCTCTATTATGGATCCCACCTTGTACGTATTTAACATGCAGTTTGCACTGGTCTCAACAGCTAAACAGGGCACAATATAAATGAAAATCAAGACTCACAAACCAATTTTAAATGAGATTTTACTTCAAAATTTTAAGTCTCATTCACCCAAGTTCTGCCAATGTTAAGCACATTGCTAAACTACTATATGACACATTACTTCTGATAGGCTAGATGTCCTGTAGCAGTTTCTGTTTTGGATAACCAGTCTACATGAAACTCAGCCTATTCTGCTGTCATCTGAAATAGACTCTCGTGAATCATAAGTGTTATTTCCACTCCCTCACACTGGAATTTTGGAATCAAGGGTTGTATAATGGAAACCACTATCACTGTTAGGTAATCCCTTTGGGCATACCAACCTCTGAAAGAAGCTGGCACAATCACAGTGCTGAACTAACAGGAGTGAAAGCAATAGCCTCTGCTGAGGGAGCAAAGTGTTAATTGTCGAATTAACACAGTGCTGCACTGAAGCATTGAGAATAAATTGCCATATTGAATGTGCATTTTCATTGGCTCATAAGTAAATTGAGTGGAAGATATTTAAAATGTGGCTGCTAGATCTATTGTGAGAGGGTGATGCCTGATTTCTTTCTAGTGTGTATACAGCAATTTCCAGTTTAGCTAGGGAGGGCTATCACCGGCCTTCCTCAGGTTTCAATTCTATCAGATAGTTAGAAAGGTCTGTACCTCTCTTCGAAGTAGATCAGAAGCTCTCAAACTTCATTGTACAGTGACCTTTTTCTGACAACAAAAATTACTGAAAAATCCCAGGATAGCAGACGGAAGAATTGGCCCACCCAACACCCTCCACTCAGGGGGCAAGGGACCTGTATCCTTGGTCTCACCACCCAGGTTGTGGCTTCTGTCCCAGGTGGTGGGGCCTGGAGTTTGGTCCTGGACTACAGCAAGCCTAAATCAGACCTGGTAACCCCATTATAATGAGGACATGGCTCATTTTGTGGTCCTGACCCACAGTAAGAGAACCACTGAGACAGATAGACTATTGTGGGAAAACAACTCATCTGTGGCTTTTCTGACATAAAATTGGAGGCAGTTGGAGGCAATGCAGTCAGATAAATATTAATTAGGACCCCTTTCTTAGAATGTGGAAAACATAATTGAAACCAACACTTTTATTTTCTCCTGCTCTCCTAAGTATAGTTTATTTACACAAGATATAAAGTATTCAGCAATAATGTTGGCCAGTGTGGTCACCATCTATTCACTTAATTCACTTTGATTCTGGCATATGCTGTACTTCAGAGGTACATATGATCAGTAATTCTAGTTTCAGGCCACAAGCGTGAACCTATATTATTCATATTTGCAGCAATTTTATGGCATGTCTTGTGATAATGTTTTTTTTTTCCTGGAAGCTCCATCTCCTAAGGCCAAACAAATGAGAATCTTAACTCTTGCTTCAAAAAACTAAAATAAAGCAGGTTTCTAAAAGGCAGGATTGCAGATAAAAGCATGAAAGAATGAACACAACTGCTCTTTGAAGACTCGAAAACAACACAAATAAAAGGAAAACATAAATCTCATCAAAATATTCTAATTTTGAGGCCTGACATGTTTTGAAATCTTGAAGTTGTTTGGCAATATTGGCTCCTAGCCCTGCTTATCAGAGCCTCTGTATATGTTGCCAATAATTTCAGAACAATTGAAAGATCTTCTTTTCAGACCCTGGGTATTTCCATTTTGACACAGTGGATTATACGCAGACAAATGGCAGCAATGATGGTAGCGCTAGTATAGGCAATTCTCCAGATAGCCACCAGACTTTTATGCACATTATATGATGCTACAGAGAGCTAGCCTATGGCCTAGTCTACACTAGGGAACAAATATTTTGGAACATAAGCTTTCATGGGCAAAGACCTGCTTCATGAGATGCATGAATGGCAGGGTGGGGGCGGGGGGGTATTTCAGAGAGGTATTTAAAGAGTGGAGTCCCAGCAAAAGGGAAGGCCAGAGCTTACAAGATATATTCAGTCAAGGTAGAAATGGCCCATTATCAGGAGTATGTATCAAAAGAGTCAAAAACAAGTCAGATCAGATTCCTCTTTTGATGCATACAGATAATGGGCCATTTCCACCTTGACTGAATAGCCCTTGTCAGCTCTGGCCCTCCCTTTTACTGGGACCCCACTCTTTAAATACTCCTCTGAATTCCGCCCCCCCCACAAGCATCTGATGAAGCGGGTCTTTGCCCACGAAAGCTTATGCTCCCAAAATATCTGTTAGTCTATAAGGTGCCACAGGACTTCTTGTTCTTGAAGATACAGACTAACATGGCTACCTCTCTGATATTAGGGAACAAAGTGGATCCCAGATACCCAATTCTAGCTACATCATTAGCATAGCTAGAATCAATGTATCAGAATTGACTTTCTGCCCTAGTACAGAACAGGGCTCTTTGGGCTTGCGTCGATATCCTTTGTGCCACACGATAGCATGAAATACCAGGGTTAGTGGCCAAGCCCACAGAGACTGATTTTGCCATGTGTTCACACACTAGGCAAAAATTGAACTCTGAAAGATCAATTGTGGCACATCAAATGCAGGGTAAGTATAGATATACCCTATGTGAACCAGTGTTTAGAATACTAGCAAGTACAGACTCTCTGGGCAAAATTTCCAAAATTGCCTAAAATGACAAGAGCTTGAGAGCACATGTACATGTAAAACACTGCATCTGTGCAGCTGTAAGGGTGCTGTTAAGCTGAAGTGCTTCGCTGAAGACACTCTATGCAAGCTGCCCAGCAGGGTAACTTACTAGCAGGACAGAGACATTTAGTGACATTGACCATTCACAGGCAAGAGCCCACATAGCGCCTAGTGGTCACAGTTCATTGTTCCTGACCAATGGAATCTGCAGGATGCAACAGCCAGTGGGCTGCCCACTACTGCTCTAAACCAATGTAGAGTTCTTCTCCTATTGACATAGTTAACCCACCTCTCTCAGAGGCAGCAGCTATATCAGTGCAAGAAGCTCTCCTTATGAAACTACAAAGAGACTAGGCTGGCATAACTACATTGCTCAGGAGCCTGGACTTTTCACACTCCTGATTGATGTAGTTTTACCAATATAGATGTGCAATGTGAACCATAACAAAGTCCCATTTTGTGATTTGGACCCCAATAAACCTATGTTTAATTAAAAGTCAACTGAATTTAGGTTTCTAAGGGATTAAGTCACTTTTTAAATGGGAAATTAGGATAGTAATTCATGTACATGTTTTTGAAATTTTACCTCCTGTCTATACTAGGGCTGTCAATGTTGCTGTCCGCAGTGGATCAAAACTAGAGTTGGCAACCGCAAAATTCCATTAAAAATGATCAGATTAACAAGACTTCTGAGATAAGACGACACATGGCACACACCACTTTTAGTGTAATATTTTTGTTATGGAAATCTGGAGCTCCTCTCTTAAATCTGGGTAATATTTGAGACTTGGCATCTCATTTTAATGACCAGTTTGGTAGAATAGTTTTTTTATTTAATTAATGCTCTTCAACACAACTCCTGGAAATTGTGTTGATAGTTAATCTTCAAGACAAGGGAACTGAAGAAGCAATTCTCAAAGGAGAGAGACATGCTATTGATTGTTAACTTTTCTTCAGTTGGATTACCTCTACAAATCTTCATTTTTCACTTTTCTCCACTTCTTTGGACTCGTATTTCAAATCTTTGAATTAGCAAAAAAAAAAAAAAAAAAAACCGATGGGGCCACAGTTCATTTATACTTTCTCAAATTTATATGAAAGGGTATTCATGAAGGTTTAAAGGTCACTGCTTCGCTACAGTTTTTTAATGCATCAATGCCCTGCTCGTGGACATCCAGTGGGCAAGTCTTTGTAAGGAATATATGAAGTGAGTGATACTGATTAGTTAAGACTTCTCAAATACTTAGAATATACTCTTAATAGCATTTTAAATACTGTACACATCCTGTCTTAAAATCATCAGCAACTAGTTTTATGTTGAATAAAATTGAATCAGATTCTCTAACAGATTAAAATGAGAACACTTTGGATAACAAATAGCTCCCAAGATGGAAGGAAAATGTTTGTCAGTGACCCTTCCTTTTGATGGCTTCTAAGGAAATATTACCTAGCAGTCATACCCATATAGATGCCAAACACACACACACACACACACACTATTTTATATATAAAATAAAGCATTCATTTCTAAATGCAGTTATTCAGCTACATGAACCATAACCAGAATTACCTTTAAGGCATAATTTTCAACTGTTCGCATGTCAGTAAAGAGCATTTTAAGATGTCTTCTTATTCATAACACAAGATAACGTTGGCCATGGCTATGCTACCCCTCCCTTTCAGAAGGAACATGTAAATTATTACCATTCAAAAATGCAAATATGGTGCTGCCACAGCCAGTCAAAAGTGCTGATTGGAAACTAATAATAGCTGCGTGGCTGGGGTTCCTTCGAAAGGGTGCCCCAGTTTTGACATCACCCTTCTTCAAAAAAAAATATTAGTTCTAAATCAGCACTTTTGACTGGCCAGGTGCCCATCATTATGATAATGTGGCATTGAATATTCATGTCAGTGCCTCATTTACATTTTCAAAATGGTCAATTAAATCAAGCCCTATATATTTACATAAATCTGTCTTATGCCTCTAACCATTGGCTTTTGTGGAATACTCCTTTTATTTTAATTGCTCAGACTTTTTAACCCAGTAACAAAGAACGAAGACCATACTAACAGACTAGAGGATAGTAGAAGCACTGATTCTGAGAAGAATGTCAGAATTGTGGCCAATAATCAGCTGAATATGAGCTCCTTGTGTGAAGCTGTGGGCTGAAGATCTAATGCAACCCTGAGATGTTTAAATGGGAGAATCTTCAGTAGGCATAGAGAAATTATTTTTCTTCTGTACTTGGCATGGGTGACACTTCTGCTGGAATACTGTGCCTAGGTTCTCTCATTTCAAGAATATTATTGAAAAATTGGTGAAAAAACTGAGTATGGGAGAAGTAACAAGGAGATAGCCATGTTTGTCTGTACTTTAAAATGTTAAATTACTGCTGCTTTGTTCTGTTTGAGTAAGGGAGAAGTAGAGCGCTTTATTGCCTTTTGGCTGGATGATGAATTAGACAAGTAGTAAGTAATGAGGAGGCAGAGAGGTGAGTGGCCACCTGAATTAGTACAGGCTAGTGAATTCACAGAAGTGCTCAAATGAAATCCACAAAGGATTATATGAACACAGTGAATTAAAATTAAATATATGTGAATATCTTTCTTGCTACATTATGAAACAAACTGTTTAACTAGCTCCAACAACTATTTATTGTACATGAATGCAAAATATCACTGCCTGTATGTGGTTGCATGCAGTAGTTACCTATTCAATTGTTAAGAGGCTGAACTTCTATAATCCAGATTTCACTCAACCAACAACATCCATGATCTGGAATACCTGGAGTATTCATGGAGAAAAGGTGGTTCATCAACCTTGCCCTGTCCTCCCAGTGCTTCTGGAGCACCACAAACAGCTGACAGCAGCATCTAATCTTGGGGAGGGAGGAGTATGGGTGGAGGGGAGCCACTTGGGGGAAGAGATGAGGCTTTGCTCTTGGCCTCCTCAGCTGCCATGCTTGTTTACATAAGTGCCACCCCCATTCCTGCTCCTTCAATGCTGGTCCCTATGCTGCTGCTGGAGTGGAGCCCCTGCTGCCAACAGCAGCAGTTGGGCGAGCATTGATTTTCCCTGTTCAAGCAAATTCTGTGGTTCAGGACTGGTGAGATCTAGAGGATGCCAGTGGGGGTCAACCTGTATTTACACTTGAAGATTGTTCTAGATTGCTTTTTTAAGTCCATAAAGTTGAAGACCAGACCGATACCTGATTAAAAAATGTATCCCAGCAGTGCAATTTTAGCCACTGGAAGAAGCCTTCATTGCTCACAAGATAAAAGCTGCCTAATTCTGTGTGGTTGAAACTGATAAGGGTGCAGAGGACCAGCATAAGATCTAAGCACCCAGAAAGCTCCCCAAAAAGGCTTTAATTAGAATTTAATTGGTACATAAAACTTGTTGGCCTTCTGCACAGGGATGAATTTCATCTCTTGGAAACCTGTCTTCATCACGTGAGTATTCTCACCACAATTTACAAAAAAGTTTATTATGATTCAGCCCAAAGACAATTGCCCTAGAAAAGTGTTCAAAGTACCTTTGTCATACAGCATATATTTCCTCAGAAATTCCACTGTACTTTTGAACCTTGTTGCGAGAAAGCTAATGTGAAACAAACGTTACCTTGGCATTGCGTCATAATCAGCTACTCATTCCTCAATCTAGCTTAGAGGGTTAGCAAGTCTTTGAGCTACAGGGATATATGTTCCTTTTTGAGCACAGTGTGTTCATGTTTCTTGAAAAGGCCAAAACTCTTATTTTTGATCGCACTCAGCACAGCAGCATTACATTTAAACGGTGCCAAGTATCAGAATAAGGTATTCCTTTCTGCTTTTTTGTCAGTTACAGATCTCCAGGAACAGACTATTAGGTAACATAGGCAGTCAGAATTTATCATTTTTAAAGGTCTGACTTATTCAGTTTGAACTTTCAGAGCCTGACACAAGCACAGGCAAACATACTTTGAAGATTTATGACACAGCTATATATAAAAAGTCCTATTACATTTTAGGCCTAGCTATGTATGTCAGCATGTTGTAAAGCATTGCAAGTTAAACACAGAAGAGGACACCTGTATCAGACCAAATAGACAATACAGACTTAGCATATACCATGTACAAACAAGATCAGATGGGAGTAGTTTTGCTCTGGAAAGCTCATAGATTCAGAAAGCTTGCTTTTTTTGCAGCCTCAACACCATCTCCAAGTTCAAACATACTGAGAACCTGTATGGATTCATTCTAGCTAGGCACTGAAACAAAGTTACCTAAGGAGTTTGTGGAATTTCTATCACTGAAGAGTATTAAGAATAAGTTAGACAAATACTTATCAGATCCTAGATTCTAAATACTTGTCAGGTTGTAGATTCATAGTGTCCAGTACATTCCCCATTCCCCAGATGTGGCAAATGGTGCAGTGCAATGTGGCAAAATGCCACTCAGTGGCTCAATGGGCACCCCTCCACCCTCTCTGTGCACCCACCCCACCACAGGTGCATGGTGGCAGCAGAGGAGGCAGCCCCTGCAGCAGTTTCCCTGGCATGGTTCCTGTGGCTGTAGCCAGGAGCTGTGTATTGCCCAACTCCTGTGACCCGACGCCTGCAACCCAGCATGGCCTCGAGGCCCAGCGTGGCACTTGAGCGCGGCACTTTCAACCCTGGCTACAAAGGCAGTGGCTCCAGTGAGTTGGGTGGAATATATGGGAGTCGGGTGGGCTGCAGGTGCTTAGCTCTAGGGGAGGGGAATGACATTGATTTAGAACTGGGAGGAGCTGGGAGTGCCTGGCTGTTGGGGAGGGGGGAAGGCATTTATTCTGAGTGCAGGGAGCAGGGGTGTTGTGGTGACTGTGGAAGGATGAAAGCCACTATTGGACACCACTGTTCTAGATAATACTTTGCCCAACTTGACAGTGTGGGCAGAATCGCGGGTGATGAAACCCCCCGCTGACCCCGCACGAGCAATCCGTTCGGATCCCCACAGGGCCTCAGACGAGGGCACAGAGGAGCCGGCAGAAAGCCCGCCCAAGGGCCGCTCCGCTCCCCCGCAGACCAACCCCACCCACCTCCGGCAGGGGGCCTAAGACGCAACGCCAGAAACCGGGGAAGAAGCTGACCACTGGCAGGGTAGGAACTGGCAAGGGATTGCTTGTGACGAGGGTAAAGCACGAAGAGGAAGGTTATGATAAACAACAATTATATTTATTAACGCCAACGATAATTAACAGGTCAACAATATAATAATTAAACTACTACTTTATAACTACCACTCTATATGCTATCTTATTTACCTAGGTTTTAACTTACAATAAGTATAGTTAAGGGTCCCATTGATGAAGCCACTTTGAGGCTTCCCTTGCTAAATACAAGGACAAAAAGTTTAATGAGCCCTTTTGCCTTCTCCGAGCAATAAGGGAGGGTTTAATTTGCCCCCCTCAATTACCCTGGGTAACTGGGTAGGTTACCCTATTGGATACCTCGCGGTCCAGCCGAACAAGGCTCCTTTCCCACTGGCTTATTCAGTGGGGCTTGGAGAAAAAAGGGGAAAAGGAGAGAAGTAGGGAAAAAGAGGTAAAAGGGAATATAACTATGGGGATTTAACTTAACAAGTTTAACTATGGGCTTTGTTAAACAAATGTGCGGCCCAGATAATGGTTTTTTGTTAGATTTAAGCTCACGAAGCCCGGTTTAAAAGTCAGAAAGTTAGTATTCCGGGATGTGGGGTTTTACGTGTCCGTGTGGTCCGTTGGTCGAGTCCGGTAGTCACGTCCGGTGGTGGAAGGCTGAGGCGGTGACAGCGAGGGCGGTGGTGCTGCGTGAGTCGCAGACCTTGAGCCTCAGTTGGAATGGGCGCAGTACCCCACCCTATTGATGGGGCCAGTTCGTCCCACTCCACGTCCGCTCTCAGCCTGTTGTTGGCGGCAAGATCGAAGGTGCCGCAGTGATTTATGTGGCAGACCCTGGGTGCTAAGGGGTGAGGGCGCAGTATCCCACCCTAAAGGTGGGACCAGTTCGACCCTCACCTAAATTTACCTCAGGGTTATCTGCCTAAGCTCTCTTTTTGAGAGGGTTATTTCAAGAGTGATTTCAAGCAAAATGCCTCAGCAGAGCGGACTCTGCTGGGCGGCTGCAGAACTGCAGGCTCTGGAGACAGGAGCTCTTCGCAAATCAGGAGCTCTTCACAAAGTCTTCTGAAGCAGCTGGCAGGCTGGGCGAATGGGAACGGACTGAACCCCGAGCGCTGCAGGGCGCCGCCTTATATTTCCTGTACTCATGAATATTTATGATTACATTAGCATACGAAAGTTCTGAGGGGCCTGTTTTCAATCAGGTCCCTCTCCAGGAGCTGCCTTACCTCTAACCAATGAGGGCCCTGGATTTTGAAATTCATGATTTGAAATGTCTGTGAGTTCAGGTTACCGGTAAAACCAACCAACACAGAGTGACCGTTACTGGGGCTGCTAACTGGCAGCCTATGTACCTTTTAGAGTCTACCTGCCCCTGTGATGATATTAATGGCCCAAGGCTTGTTTCCCCTGGCCCACGGGGACGATTATGCCCAAGGGATGAAAAATCCCTGACACAACTCAATACAGGGAACTGGACAAGGTGACCTATCGAGATGCCCTCAAGTCCTATATGTTTAGCCTTTTTTTTTTTTTTGCAATATGCTGCTGTTAATATTGCTGAGAGGTAAGTGCCTAAGTTCTATGCATGAAGATAAGACTACCTTCATGTCTTTTTGTGTTCACTTCCCAGTTTGAGTCCTTGCTCTATATAACCACTTGTGTTGATTCTGCTACATTCCATTAGATCCTTGGAAACAAATGCAGTAAATACTCTAAGTCTCTCATAACAACGAGGGAGAACATATATGTGAATTCAGTAAGCTTTTTAATTAAAAAAACAAAAAACTTACCTTGTTAAATTTCAACTTGAGCTGCCCTAAATGTAAAGTTGATAAATAGGTCCTAAGCCAGAGTTCATACTCTAATCTCTGAGTACAAACATTGTACACAGTTCATAAAAGGGATTTCTCACACTGGTTCCTGCTTTTCTGTGGTAACTTGCTTGCATTTTATCTGGCTGTTCAAATTGGGTGCCAGGAAGCTTATGGGAACAACCTGCTTTCCTGAATCATTAGTTATGCTTTTTGATGAAAACCTCAACGTAGTTCTCATTTAAAAACAATGAAGACTTCATGATCAGTAAATTTCAAAGACCTTTTGGGGACTGATTTTACATTCATCCGTGTTCAACTACAGAAGCAAGTTGTAATAAAAACTAATGATCTTGGCTTTCCTTGAAAAACATTTCCTATTACAAATGTACACCAATTTTATATCTATTTCATACACACTCCCAGATGTCTTAACATATAAACCTATGCTTCCCAAAATTTAGATACAAATATAGGTCTGTAGAACTAGGAAAAGATATAAATCCTATTCAGAACTAAAATTATCCTCAAGTAGTTAACAGTAGTGAAAAATTTCTCTAAGGTGAAAATTAAAGACTTGATTCTACAATTTTTATTCAGGTTGAATAAAATCTCCTTCCCTGAGGGTGAATGTGGGACCATTCCAGAGGTTGACGTTTACCCTATGCTGTAGTGACCACTCAAGTCCAAGGATTTAAAAGTGCATTGGCCTTGTGCAAGGCTTGTACATAAGTGGGAATTTAAGTCTTCAAAATAGGTTTAAAACCCATCTATATTTTGTTTATAGATACAATTTTGGGAGGAACAAAGCTCCCATCAAAGTCAGGGTCAAACTAAGATTATCTGATTAGTTGCTTTAAAAAAAGCAGCGTCCACAGTATCTGCTGAAAACCTGTAGGTTTGAATGAAGTATTACTGTTCTCCTACAAAGGATGGTTTTGTACTGCATGTAAACATGTGCAGATCTTGGAAAACATGAATCATATGAACAACAATGCACAGTGATGCAGTGCTTTGCTAGTTGAGGGACTTATTGAGGAAAAATATCAGCTATCTTGCTGAATTTTGTTTCTTTGTGGTGAGTGGTGCAAAATATAAACAATCACTATTATACGTAAAGAAAACAAATGGACAACAGACCAGCCAATAAGCTTTTTCTAAGAAAAGGTTTTCGGCCCTAGTGTGGAGAGGAAAATTTTCAGTGGCATTTTTCCAAATGGAAAAATACAATTTCTTTTGACAAAGATGGCTCTGTGGAAGTGTATTCATTAGCAACACAAAAGACACCCTTACCAAAATTCCATTTTGACAGCTAGAGCAGTCAGCTGTTATGTGGATCCCTACCTGATTCAGACCAAGGAGTTCAGACTTAGGTATCCCACATATTTGATGTGTATCCAAACCTTGATACTTGCTATCCTGGGGTGGAGCTCTTCTTTCCTGAAAAAATTCAAAAAGTCTCTTGTTTATTTAACATAGAAATTTTGAAACATCAAATTTTGAAACCTCAAACACAAATGGAATTGTCGTCTCCTAGTGAACTCCAGTTAGCACTCCAGGTTAACATGCAGAAACTCACTCTCTCAAACCAAAAAATTAAACTTAAAATGTTGTATCTGTGAAAGTTAGAAAAGTTTAAAATCACTTTGCCTCAGACACCAATGTTCTTTTGCAAGATTTTTTTAACCAAAAAAATCAATTAAAAACAAATTTAATAATATTTTTTTCTTTCACCAGACAAAGATTAACAACAATCTTCAGTTTCTATTGGAACTAAAAGCATCAGACCACAACATAATTTTCTAAGCTGTCTGCCTAGCTACAGGTAGCTAATAACTGTGTCAGCAAGTGCAATGAATGGGCAGTTGATCCTGACTCATTCACATGCATACAGCACACCAGTAAATTCTCACACAGTCTGTTTCATCCCATGTTCTACTTGAACTCCATTATAATTGATATGGTAGTGTTAAGCAAGGCATTTCCAGCTCTTAGAAGCACATTATAAACTGGTAATCAATTTTTACCACACTCAAGAAAACAAAAAGGCTTTTTCTGCACTAGCAAAGTATAAATCAAAGCTTCAGTTACTGGGACAGCTGGGAAAGTAAGTAAACAAAATTCACTTTAACATAAGTCTTACACAGAACTCGCCTTCCTATCTTGTTACAGACGTAAAAATGCTCCATAATGTGCAAATTTTCAATTAGATGTTTGAAATTATCTTGTTAACTTATAGCACAGATAAAGTAAACTCTTATCTAACCAAAACAAAAAGCAGTCAAGTAGCACTTTAAAGACTAGCAAAATAGTTTATTAGGTGAGCTTTCGTGGGACAGACCCACTTCTTCAGGCCATAGCCAGACCAGAACAGACTCAATATTTAAGGCACAGAGAACCAAAAACAGTAAGCAAGGAGGACAAATCAGAAAAAGATAATCAAGGTGAGCAAATCAGAGAGTGGAGGGGTGGGTTATGGTCTGAAGAAGTGGGTCTGTCCCACGAAAGCTCACCTAATAAACTATTTGCTTGTCTTTAAAGTGCTACTTGACTGCTTTTTGTTTTGATGGTGTATAGACTAGCACGGCTTCCTCTCTGTTACTATTCTTATCTAACCATTATTTGATCAACCGGCACACTCAAATAACCAGAGAGAAAGCCGTGCTAGTCTATATACTATCAAAACAAAAAAGCACTTTAAAGACTAACAAAATAATTTATTAGGTGACTTAAGAGTTTGTGTGTTACTGAAGAGAAATTTTCACAACACCCTTCAAAGAGAGGCTGCTGAACTCATATTCAAATTCGACACATTAACACGTGGTTTGAACCAAGATTGGAATTTTCTGGGTTACTATAGGGGCTCATTTGCATACTTGGCTTGACCTGGTTCTTGACTCCTCCCCACCTTCTGCCCCTCTGCTCTCTGATTTGCACACCTTGACGTTTGTTTTTTTTTTATTTGTCCACCTTGATTACTGTTTTTGGTTCTCCGTGCCTTAAATATTCAGTCCGTTCTGGTATGGCTGTGGTCTTGGGGCAGGGGGTCTGTCCCACGAGAGCTCACCTAATAAATTATTTTATTAGTCTTTAAAGTGCTACTTGACTGCTTTTATGTTTTGACTCATATAACCAGCATAGCTTACAGCTCAGCTGCTCTGGTCAGCAGACATCAGACAGGAGCATCAAGAGAACACAGGAGCCTGCAGACTGCAGTCAGAGGCAGCACAGAGGGAAGCAGGGCTAACTTTCTAAGGAGGCTGCCCGTTAAGAGATAATTACTGCCAATTACAATGTAGGTATTTCTTCAAAAGGATCTAGACAGAGGATCTGCCAAGTGGTCATCAAGCAGTCACTTTTAACGACTGCCAGTAACACTCTTCTACACCAGCCAATCTTCCTCTTTTGGGACACATATTGGCTGCATGCAGGCAGCAGGCAACTCTGCTCTGCCACCCAGCATGACCTACTCACACTGCCCAGACCTGCTCATGCTGCCCAGAGCCACTCAGCTGAGTTGTATTCTGCTGGCAGGGGCTAATAGTCTTCTAATGCATGTGAATGCTTGTGGAAGAAGATTGGGAACAACATTTTGCACACATTTTTGTTTGTTTCTTAATATCTAATCTTGTTGGGGGGGTTGTTTGTTTTTTTTAGTGTTATGCATTGCTAGGTATTCCTCTCTCTTATCAAGTATACTTAATTACCCATCAACCTCCAGGTCCTGTGGATGCTGGATATCAAATAATTTACTGTAATAGAATATGCCAAATTAAGTCTTACTTTTGTTTTTACACTGAAACTTGTAATCAGAATCTGATGCAGAGGATCTTTCCCATGAAAGCTCATTACCTAATAAATAAAATTGTTAGTCATTAAGGTGCTACAGGACTGCTTGCTTTGTTTTGCGAAGATACAGACAACCATGGCTACCCCTCTGGAACTATTCTGTTTTTGTTATTATAGTGGCCTTAAACTACTAGGGTGAAACATGCTGTAAACTGAGCATCATATATGTGACCGAGTACAATTCACCTTTAACTTTTCAAATCACAGAAAGGACTTGCAGTACATTTCCTTTGAATTTATTTATTTGTTTTTATGGCTTATAATAGCATTAACAATCCCATTTATCTCACCAGTGATCGTAATTGCTCATTTAAATTCTCAATTATAGGGGATGATACTAATCCAATAAACTTGGTAACATTCTTCTCCCACATGTATCTTGCATGAACTCAGTATACTTTGACTAGTGAGCTAGTGTTTTGACAAATAGCTGTATCTTGCCATCAGATAAACAAGCCAACATAAAACCTTACAGGGACATGCCCAGGACTGTCTTCATATAATCCAATAAACTAGAAATGATGAAACAGTAAATTCCAACAAGTCTTTGTTGTGACATTACCAGTATGACTGGAAAAGACAGAATAAAAAGATACTGAGCTGACTGAGCTTACTAGTTCAGCTGTATTGGGGATTCATGCTCACTCAACAGTAGATAAAGTAGCACCAGCACATATACATTTTAAACTGATGTCATCTTTTATAGAGAAAAACTTCTGCAAGTTTCCCCTCACTTCTAGGGTGGCCACTTCAGCTCCCCCTGTCCTCCAGGGGAACAGGAAATGACCCCTAATCAGAAATCAGGGAAACAAAATAGAACTGAGTGTTCTGACTTCCTTCCTGTTTACAGTGAGATGTGCTTGTGGGGAAGAAGTGAAAAAAAATTAGTAATGAGGGATTTTTCCTCTACCCAGTTCCACAAACACATACTCCATTTCCATCTCTGCTGATTGCCTAATTACGGGTTTGCTTTGGGGTACTCCTTTCAGACAACATTTATTCCCTTGTCTCCAAGCCTCATCATTGTCATATTTCATATCATTCATGTTGATACAATATCCATTCACAACATAAAAATGCATAATGACAAACCACCACTAAATTTGTTGTGCTTCCCCTCTGTTTTGAATTTAATATTTATTCTGCCATGGGTAAGGTACCCACACAAATCTGCCTGTAAGATCCTTTTCCATTCATACATTTTAAATCAATAAATGCAACCATTTTAAACAAGAAAGGGAAGCAGTACGGGCTGATTATGAACATCGATAAAACAAAAACAATGGTGTCTGGAGATAAGGAAATAGGAAGGAAGATCAGCGTGGATGTGCTCAAACTAGAGAACATAGAGAAGTTTACATATCTGGGAAGCATCATAACAGCTATGTCTACACTAGCACAATCTTTGAAATGGTCATGCAGATGGCCATTTCCAAGATTACTAATGAAATGCTGAAATGCATATTCAGCACCTCATTAGCATGCTGCTGTCTGTGGCTCTTCGAAATTGCTGTGTTTCACTCCTGCGCAGCTTGTCCAGATGGGGTCCTTTCTGAAAGAACCCCGCCAACTTCGAAATCCCCTTATTCCTATCTGGTGATAGTCATAAGGGGTTTTTGAAGTTCCCAGGGTCCTTTCAAAAAGGATGCCCATCTCAATGAACTGCGTCAGAGCAAAACGTGGCAATTTCAAAGAGCCGTGGCTGGTGGCATGCTAATGAGGTGCTGAATATGCATTTCAGCACTTCATTAGTAATCTTCGAAATGGCCATTTGCATGGCCATTTTGAAGATTTGTGCTCATACAGACATGGCCAACGTGATCTAGACTGTAAGTAGGAAATAGGGTAATAATGAAGATTTGAAGAGAAGGATATTGGCGTTCAAGAAGAATAGGATGGATGCAGAAGGTCATTAATAAGGAATTATACAGGAAGATACAGCTGAAAGAGAACCTACTGCAGAAGGTTATACAACAGATGTTACACCTATTTGGGCATATCTGCAGAATGAACGATGAATGAAAAGTCAAGACCCTGGTATTTGACATAATGGATGGCTCAAATATGAGAGACAGACCCCACAGAGAATGGATAGATGATATAGGAGATTGGTGTGGGGCTAGTCTACAGAAACTAAGTCACTCTGCACTGAACAGGGAAAGATGGAAGGAAATAGTGAGGGAGGCATCGGACACCAAAGGCGCTGTGTCCATGGTTGTTGATGATGATGGTGATGATGATGATGATTTAGGTAAGGCCTGCTCTACCCATCTTCTATGACTTTTACTTGCAATTAATAGTAATGTATTATTTTTGTCAATTAATGGTATTTCAATAATGGCTTGCAGGACTAGATCTATTTTCACTATCAGGCTTTTCAAATTACATGTTTTTGGTCTAACAGTTCCTTACTCTGGGCAATGTCACTATTTATAACAAATTCCTTAGCGTAATACCACTGTCGTCTTATATCTTATTTGAAGAGATATCTTTGCACCACAGCACTGGCATGTGTCTTTGTCAGCTTTCTCTCAGCAGCTCGTTTAAATAATCCCTCCATATTTGGTCAATGTACAACCACTGTAGTTCTATATGAGTTCAAGGGGAGCTCATGCACCTGGAGATTCTCCACCTCTCCCAAAGCTTTTCTCTATCCATGTTTTTATGCACACATAGACAGTGCACACCATCTGTGAATGTTTTATTGTTCAGTAAGTGCAAATCTCCCTAGTTAGCAGGTGGCCTGATTTCCAGAGGAACAAGACTCCTATGGCTCCCACTGACCTAAATCACAGAGTAGATGGTGATGGGGAGCTTAGAACTCCTAAAATTCAGACTTGGAGTATTTTGTATCATGATAATTTGTACAAGACAAACCCTTCCTCATGCTTGTGTTCTCACTGGCCTTGCCCTTTCACCAAAGAATATGGGAGGTGTCACTCAGTCAAGGACTTGAACACAGGGTGGAAGAAGAAAGAGGGTGGGAAAGGGGACAGCTTACTTTGGGGCCAGCAATTTAAATAAGCCCCAGGACCTTTAAATAACTGCCAGAGCCTGGGGGGTAGCATACACAAGGATGCAAGACACTGTCCTCTCCAGGAGCTGCCGTCCACCCCACTTTGCCCAGGACACGTCGAAGTGTGTTGGGTGCCCTGCATACAATATAACTTGAGCTCACATTAGGCTCAATGCTGACTTCCAAAGAGCACTTGCAACATTCCACAGGATACATCTGAACTGCTGAACTCTCTTGCCTGAGGTGCTTTTTTGCACTGCTTTACTGACAGAACAGCCACTTCTTGTCTGCTCATGTAGCCTCTAGCAAGTAAATTCACTCCCGCATAAATACTGAATGCTCTACTACATACAGCATAACACCCATAAATTCTTAGTCCCAGTCTTGTTCCCCTGAAATGTGTGTCTTTTGTGTATTCTCCTGGACAATGCAAGTTCACAGTCATTCATTCCAACAATGGAAAATTATTAAGCACTAGCCTTGTGTTCTCAAGTAGGAGATGCCTGATACATTAATCCAAACACACTGTATTGGATAAAACAACAGAATTACCAATAGACAACTTTTAAGTGATTACAAGTGAGGCACAAAAGCCTTATCACTGGTTACAAAACAAATTAAAATTTAAAAGATGCACTTTAATCCCTCTAATCTTAAGATACAACAATTCACAGGCACTAGATTTCCTTATGGATTCCTGCCTCAGCTGAATATTTTTCAGATATTAAATAATGCCATGAGCAGAGAGATGATAGGAGGAAAATGGGGTAATGTGGAAGTCACTGTCTCTTATTTGTATACTCTCTTATACTTTTTCACAATTACCCCACCGGCATATAAACAAATAGCCCCCTATATACTTGAGATTCTGTGATGAATTGTGGCGCTCATAGACTAACAAATATTTTGGAGCATGAGGTTGCATCTAATGAAGTGGGTCTGTGCCCATGAAAGCTTATGCTTCAAAATATGTTAGTCTATAAGGTGCCACAGGATGTCTTGCTGCTTTTGAAAATACAGACTAACAGGGCTACCTCTCTGATACTTGCGATGAATTGTAAATTTCTTGTTTACACCTTCTCTGTTGCTGTTTAATGGTCAGTTTATCAGGTAATGGTCTCTGAGCACCATGTTGGCATGTTAGTTTGTCTTTGGGTATGTCTACACAGCAAAGTTATTTTGAAATAACAGCCATTATTTTAGAAAAACTTTGCTGGCATCTACACTACGCAACTGCTATTTAGAAAGAATTTTGAATTAATGGTAGGCTTCTTTCAAAATAAGTAAACCTCACTGCATGAGGAATAGTGCTTATTTCAATAGGTATTTTGAAATAGGACTTGTGTAGAAAGGAATAGATACTGTTCTGAAATAAGCCATAATGCATCCAATGGCTCTATTTCAAAATAGTCTTTATTGTATGTCGATACTCTGTTTCAAAATAGCTAAGTGATATTTCAGAATGCATTTTGTGTGTAGCAGCTTTATTATGAAATAAGCTATTCTGAAATATCTTTTCCAGAATAGACTATTTCAGAATAATACTGCTGTGTAGACATACCCTTTGGCTGCATCTACATTAGCACGTTCTTTCGAAAAAAATGCGTTCTTTCTGAAAGAACCTACTAAGCATCTACACACAAAATGCACTCTTTCAATCTGAAATCAAAAGAATGCAGCATTTTTTCCTGTGGCCCTCTTCTTCTCCCAGATGAGGAAGAGCACCTTTTTCTGAAAAATTCTTTCACCAACAAAAAAAACAAAAGTGTAGATGCTCTTTTTCAAAAGAGCAGTCCTCTTGGCTCTGAATTTTTCAATCCCCTGCTCGTTCTTTTGAATGAGCAAGGGCTGTGTGGATGCTCTCTGTCGAAAGAGTGGATCAATCTTTCAATCTGCTTTATTGTGTGTGGACGCGCTCTTTCAAAAGAAGTTTGTTTGGAAGAGATCTTCCAGAAGAACTTCTTTCAAAAGAACACTGTAGTGTAGTGTAGCCTTGTCTCTGAGAAACCAATGTGTGGGGATTACTCAGAACTACAACATACTTCTTTTGGAATCATACAGCCAAATTTCAACTTAACATGCAGTGCTGTTACATACATTTCAACAGGATAATAATATTCAGCAGATTATGAGTTTTCAAATGATATCTCATGAAGCATACTTTGTAAAAAATATATCATAGCTCCCTGTAAGTGGCTCGTGGTGTCATTGCACTCATGAAACTGCAAAATAAAGTGAAATCCAGAATTTTTGTAGAAAAAAATTTTGTACTCTAGAAGCTGGTGTGCCAACTCCCCAGTACTCCAAATATCACTCGCCCTTCCTTACTCAACTGCAGAGTACTGTGCTCCAAGATGACCATGATTGAGCCATGAACACAAAACTGATCCTGAATTAAATAAATTCAGTAATATCATCACAAGGACCTTAAAGCTGACTCACACACTGTCACTGTGCTGCCTTGTTGAGATTGCACAACCATCAGAGAAAGAATGCCTTCATTAAAAAGGTGAGACAAAAATACATATATTATCCAAGATATCCACTACACGAACACTTTCCAACACCCAAGAGATGGAAGTTCCAAATGAGCACTGGTGTACTCTAAATCAATGAAGAGCTGGGCTGGCAAAGGTCAGTAACAATATGACAAAATAGAAATGGAGGAATGACCCAAAACATGACTATGGAGAGCCCAAGAACATTTGTCCACTGCCTGACACACGGCCTCCTGTCAATATTTTGTCTTCCATGTATTGGAAGTAAGTGACACCACCACACCTTGATTACAGTTTTGGAGCTATAATTAGTAAAGAAAATAATTTGGTAAGAACTGTTTTGTAAGAACGTAGTGACTCCCCTCACATACTCACTTTTTGAGAGTTAAAAATAATGGTCACCATATTTTGTATTTACCGACTCCTCGAGCTCCGTCTATCCTGGTGGGGTGCTTATAAACACAGGATCTCTGCCCTAAGAGAGAAAGGAGAATCTCTTTCCTGCTGCACTCAGTAAAAGGAGTATGGTACTGATGGACGAGATGGAAGGGAGTAGAGGCCAGCTGTCTTATTCCCCTCTCTTTAATATCTTGTGCGTAGTTTGAGCATTGGTGATGAGTGAACCTAATTTTTAGGTTAATGATTTGATGAGGGCTGCTTAGAGCTGGTAAAAAATGAGAAAATAGTTTCCCATTGGAAATTTCAGTTTCTTGAGCACTGAGACATTCTGCTGGAATTTGTCAATGTAGATTAATTTTTTAATATAAAAATAAAAATAACCCATTTTTTTCATTTCAACCAAGTGACCACATTAGACTACAACTTTATTCCTTTCAACAGATTTCAGAGCAGTTTTAGTACATTGCATATTCAATATTATAACATTTTAGACTTCATTCAATGGGAAAATTTGCAGTGGGGGGTCCAACATGGAATGATAAACAAAATTTCAGATTTGGAACATCCTGGGGAATTGAAATACTTTTATTTGACCAGCTCTAGTGGTGACTGCTCCTGCTGGTAACAGGTTTGTGAATTTGTTTTAGATTTTAAAGGAGCAGCTCAGGTTAGTTTATTTACTTCTTTTTATTAATTTATTAGGAGCCAAAAACTCCATAGATGTTCTGTAAGTAGTACCAGAATGTTGAGAAAATGTCAGTGGGCTTATATTGGTGTCACTTTAAAAAGGAACCGAGGAGTAGCCATGTTAGTCTGTATCTGCAATAACAACGAGAAGTCCTGTGGCACCTTATAAAGTAACAGATTTATTGGAGCATAAGTTTTAATGGGCAAAGACACACTTCCTCAGATGCATGGAGTAGAAGTTCCAGAGGCAGGTATAATTTAAATCTGGCCTGCCTCTTGATTGGTAACTCACCTTTTTTCATGTGCCTATATATTTACACCTGCCTCTGGAACTTCCACTCCATACATCTGATGAAAACTTATGAAAGCTTGTGCTCCAATAAATCTGTCAGTCTATAAATCACCACAGGACTTCTCATAGTTTTTAAAAAGGAATGATCACTGAACATCAGACTTTCTTCATGAACAATGAAATATGATTAAACAGAACTTTTTTTCTGCCAAAACTGAAGAAAGATGTGACTATTTTAACTTAAAATTCCATTATGGATTCAGAAAGTAGATTTAAATAATGGGTGCGCGATAATGTTTACTGTAAAAGGCACTTGGATTTCTTTGCAGAAACAGAAATCAAAACCCCAATGAATGTTCTGTCTTCATGAACTGTAAGGAATTCAGAGCAATAACACCATGTCATCCAACCTTCCATAATAAGAAAGTAACTGCTCATTGCTTGATGCTGAGCCAGAAAGTTTGCTAAGAATGCTGCATCCACGCCACAAACACACACAGGCATCAATTGGACACTAACATTAAAGATTTTAGAAAAGCAGTTATTTTAAATTGCAACAAACATGGCATCCACCTTTCCAAGAAAATAAAGGAACAAGAAAATAATGGGAAATCAGAGAACTTACAAATGTAATCTCAGAAAAGAGGGAACAACAACTAAAATGGTAAGCTGCATGAGGAATACAGAGAAAGTCATTAATGAGGAACTGAGGGCTCGAGAAGGACAATTATACTTAGGTGACAAGGATGGATGTAGAGTTATTCTAGTTAGGCATTAAATTTCCTCACCAGGGTTTTCATATGATCACCTATACCTCTTTTCTATTTTTTAAGCAAAAGGAGGAAGGTACCTCTTAGCTTTGTCTTCCTAGAGAAAATATAGGGATATTTTGCAGGGAGCTGCTTCATGGAGTCTTTCTTACCATTACTACTGACAAAAATGAATAAAGGTGTAACCACAGAATATTATTGACATTGTTGAAGAGAGTCACATATGAAGACTTACAATAGGAATGATTATTTAAAATACAGAGAACAAGACCAAAGAATGATTATTTTGTATTTATGCATATTTGTTTTCTTCCCCCCATTACATTAAACCAACATATATCAAATTTTAGAAGCATTACCAAAGATAATTATCCTAAATGCTGCTTCCAAAGGACTACAAAAGTGATCCTTTGAAATAATTTTCATGACAGTCAGCCCTTTATTTTTGCTTCCAGGTATATAACACCTCCTACATAGGGCCATTTAGTAATTCACAGACAAGTGATATTATTTAATATCTCACAGAAGCAGTAAAGTCCTGATTGAAAGACCACTAAAATCAAGGGAATCTTTCTTTTTTTCCCTCCTGGAGTGGGGATTGGACTCTTCATTTTAAAAAACACAAATAAAGAATACTAACAAAGAAGAAGCAACCAAAGGCTAGCTGACTCAGAGGACGTGGACTCTGAAACTTCAGGGTTCTAATGACAACACTGACTTGCAGTGCTTTGGTGAGCAACTCAGTGAAAGTGCCTAGCATAGCTTCCTCATGGGCAGGAATGAGGCGTATGAAAAATGTTTTTTGATATACCGCTCTCTGTATCGGGAAGATTAGTTTATACAGCACTTTGAACATATACAGAAATGTATGAGTGGCATAATTAAGAAGGAGCATTCCAAGGCAATAACACTAAGAAGAAAAAGTAAAGGACTCTGGGTGATGCGTTAGCTGCTGTAAAAAATAAAATACCTGACTCCTCCATTCAAATAAGAAAAAACTGTCCTCAAAACAAAGGAGAGAGATTGAGTAAGCATGACAGTATCTCTGGATATGTGGTTACACTGCTCAAGGTTCAAATGAGGAACCAGTTTTCAACATCTGGTCCTCAGTTTTATCCTTCTTTCGGGAGTGGGGATTAATGTGTTCCAGCTTACTTCCCACCAGTTTAGCTGTGTTGCACAGATGCACAAGACAAGTTACAGTCTGGCCCATACTACTTGAATGTGAGCTCTTAATTATATTTAAAATCAGTACTCCATTGGCCCTAGTGCAATTGCTCAATATAAATCCTGTTTGCATGCCTGCAGCAGACACCTTGTGCTTTGGCTTAGACAGCATACTTGTATTGCTTGGTGCTGTGCTGTAGAGAATTCTCTTTACCTAGCTCCGAGTTGGTGGAATGTTCTGTCTTATATCTATGCAAATACTTCTCTAAATATATTCCAGGTTAAAAATAAATGTTTTCAATCTACTTCTGGCTGATGGTCAATCTAGACTTTGAGAGACACATTGACTTCACTATGAACGTGGGACTCCTTATGGACCAACTTCACAAAACTTGTTAAGAGGCACTTTATAATATCAACAAATAAGCATTATGTAATTGAGCATATGTTACCTGAAATCTGAGAAAACAACAGCCTCTTCAAACAAAATTAGTGTACTAAAAATCTATTAAAGTCATTTAAGAATTCACAAATGCTATAATAAAAAGTTACCTTGATGCTAATGTATCAGAGGGGTAGCCATGTTAGTCTGTATCCACAAAAAACAACAAGGTTTCCTGTGGCACCTTATAAACTAACAGATTTATTGGAGCATAAGCTTGTGTGGGCAAAGACCCACTTTGTCAGATTCTAATGCCCATTCAGTTAGCCATTAACTTCTCTCAAAATGAAGAATTAAATTTAACTTTAAAGAAAATATTCATTTTGAACATGAATGATGTTCATACTAGTTTTCCCCTCTCTTTAGTTATGTGGTATTTGTATTAACTATTTTTGTCAGCTGGTTACTTAATGTGTATAAATAAGTAAATAACACATTTGATGAAAATAGCGTCTCTAACTGTTCACATATCTGTATTTAATTTTGTTTGTGAAGGCACATGAATACAATGCATCAAATTTTAATTTGTTGATTTTAATATATTGTATTGCTTTCTATGTCAGAAGACCCTGTGCCACAAAATTAGAAGCAGGAATAAAGCAGATTTGGAATCCTAAATTAGGTAGCTAACTGAACTTTATGCTCTGAGCACAAGAAATTTAGGGCAAAATCTGTGCAAAGATAGACCACAAACTTGACCAGTCTAATGCCTTTGGGATGCAGATTCAGAGAAAGCTGTTCACAAGCAGAACTGATTTCACCCAAACGGTAAGGGTGGGGAACAGTTTGAGATGTCTCTATGGTGGTGAATCCCCCCTCCCCAAGATGGTGTCTAGGGATTTTGAGAGTGATGCTGGGTAAAGAGAGAAGGACCAAGTAGGTTTGGAGCAATAGGACATGGGTTTTATGCCCACCATCCCTACAGAACTCCCTGTGCAGAACAGATATACAGATTTCTCTCACACAATGAATGGGAAGGAGGGATATCCTGTAGTACTGGGAAGCTTTTAATTTGTAACTTAGATGGAGTTTTTCTATGTCTCTCACCTGATAAATCCCAAATGAGAGACACAAGACCCCACAATACGTGAAGGAAAACTCAAAAATGGTGTATTAGGATATTCCTTTCGTCAAACTTAGTAATGTAAGGTCACATTTTAGACTGTTTACTACAATTTTTTTTCAAGTTCTCTGCACTGAACAGCTGCTCTGGAAACACTTAAGGACATAAGAACTGCTATACTGAGTCAGAACACTGGTCCATCTAGCCCACTACCATGTCTTTTTACAGTGGCTGGTGCTAGCTGTTTCAGATGGAATGAACAGAACAGCACAATTATCAACTGATCCACCCTCTATCATCCAGTCCTAGCTTCTGGCAGGCAGTGTTTTAGGAACACGCAGAGCATGAAGTCATGCCAATATCTTCATGAACAGCCCTTGAAGAACAGGCTCTTCATGAATTCATCTAATTCTTCTCTGAACCCAGTTATACTTTGATATTTAAGGCCAGATTGAAAGTTGAACATCCAAAGCGATGAGCTTTTAGGGACATAGGTGCCAACTTCCACTCTAGCTGTGGGTTGGGGAGTCGGTACTTGACCAGACCAGATCCACGCCTGCTGCTGCAGCCACCAGACATCAGCTCTGCTGCCAGATGTTGGTCCCACTGTCACCAGCTCTAGCTCCAGGCTCTCTGGTCCAGTAACATCAATGGTCCTGCCAGACCATATTTTTCTGGACCAGAGAATCCCAGTTGTTCAATATACAGCCTGTACAGAGTTGTCTTCTTCAGAACATCTGGCTTAATAAAGTATCCAAATGTGGCTTTATTGCATGTTTTGTATCTATTATTCTGGCAGAGTCAGGTGCTGCTTTGAGTTGGTGTGTTCTGATCTGTGAGTAGTTTGCTTCTGGATGGGTGGTTGCTTGAATAATGGAGCAGTGGGTTTGGGGAAAAATCTTTCTAAGTGTCTCCTCCATCATGTTTCATAGATATGCAGGGAAATTTAAAACATTTTTCCCCTTCAGTTTCAATCCTGGCAAAGACAGATTCTATCAGTGATGTACATTACTGGTCAAAAACATGGAGCTAGTGTCCAAACACTGAAGCAACTGTACTTATTTAAAGACATTTGAAAATGAAAGATGAAAAACCAGAACTACAAATGTCTTTAGAGATGTATGCAGGTGGTTAGTTGTTTTCCCTTTGCAAAAATGAGATGCTTTTTAAAAGAGAAAACAACATTGCTCTTTTTTAAGTCCTGTTTCAGTAGTGGGATTCATTAATTCACAGTACTGATATTAAATGAAACACAAGGTAAAATGTTACATTTATTCATTTTTAATACAGACATTATTAGAAGAGAGGTAATTAAGATTCATGAATTTGCCACTGTAAATGAAAACCTTATTTTGCAGCTCTCACCAAAAGATTTCTAGTTTAAAATTAAATATTATGCTCTGATCCCTTAGAAATATAAAATATACAAGAAATGAATCAGTTGATAATGCTTTTATGTGCTGTAGAACAGAGAAACAGGGATTAGGCTTCCTAGTGTGCCTTAGTAAAGCACAGAATTCATACAATACCCAAGATTCTAAGTTCCCATTTACAGAACCTCTAAATTATTTTTGTCCATTGAACATGACTTTTTAAACATTCTTACTAGAGCTATGGTAACTCCATTAACCACAGATGCAGTGAAAAAGGGAAGCTGAATGAGGGAGGCAGTCAGCATAAAAGGAGGACAGAAATAGGAAAAGAATATATTAGCTGAAAAATGTCCCTCTGGTCGAACTTTTCTCCTTCCCAATTAAAGTGCACCTGTTCAAATGTTCTTAAACAAAAGGCCCAGTTCTGAACTCATACCAGGAGTAATCCCAGAAGCCAGGAATTTGTGCCAGTGCAAGAAAGATCAGTGCTCTATCAAATGTGACAACATGGCTCCATCTAATTCGGTGAAAGTGAAAGTGTTGATGTCAAGGGTGTCTGTACTTCTTTACCCAGTTTATTACAGGTCTGACAGATATCAACATTCCTGGTATTAGGTAATTCGTTTCCATGGGTTTCACTGTGATTCCACCATGATTTAAAACCATTTTTATTAGTAGTTAATGTTTTTACACAAAAATGTAATGAGAACTGGGCAGGGATATTTAAATCCTGGTACTCATGATAACGACCACTTAGAAGATCAGGTCAGCAAACTTTCTGAGGTAGAGTGCCAAAATTTGACCTTTTGACCTCTACGTTGGGTCTGTGCACCAGTGATGCTTTTTAAAGTCACTAATAGTCCTACTTACAACAGCTTCATTAACAAATAAATTAAGATGAACAGCTTTACCTTTTAGGTTGTGGTTGGTAGCATTAGGCAGTTTTTTATTTATAATAACGGCAGAAGTTTCTCCTGCGGTAACTGGCTGAGCTGAGATATTTGAGTGTCTACTTTTACGTGTTAATACAGCAATACTTGCAGGGACCAATTTGTTGTCTTTAGGTTGGTAGCATTAGGAGATCTTTGAGCAAGCTCTCCGTTGCATGGGGGAGAAGGAGCGGGGCTGAGTTCCGGCCTTGCATGCTGATGCAAATCATTTCATGTGCCACTCTTGGCTCTTGTGCCAGGGGTGGCTGACCCCCGACTTAGAGCAACTGTAATTAAAAATCCCAAGACCTTTTATAAACACTAAATCTCATGTCCTATGAAACATTAGTGCTCACCATAAGGAAGCATTTGCTAGCAGTTACCACCATGTTGTATTCAAGACCATACCTCAAAAACATAGTGCGACTGTGGTCCTCAAGTACCATTTAAGTAAATGTTGATATTTAAACAGTCAACCATCTAGCTATATCTGTACCCATGTTGCAATGAAGGGAGAAAAATGAGATCTGCTGCCATTAAGCACCATAACCTGAGCTCACAACAAGCCAGAGAGTGCACAGTCCTTTGCTAAACTTAGACCACACTCATTTAAACAATTTTCCAGAAAGCAAATGACATATTTCTTTTAAGCCATGAGATAAAATGGCTTCCCACATGCACATCTTTCAATCACCCAGAAGCTTTACGAGTAGTAACGTACAATCTGATCACCAGATTGCTACATCATCCCTTTTAGGAAGATATCAGCATAGCTAGGGTGAAAAATGTAGAATTATCCCAGATAATATTGGAAAGGAAGGCACTAACGCAAAATGTGATTTTTTTGAGAAATTTGAAGAGAAACTGAAGAAATCCTCCATAAAACAAATTCACCCAAGGACAGGAATCAATCTGATTTAATATAGCTCAGAGATCAATCCATCTCAATATATTATTCTGTCACTGTATGTTGGTGGATTAATCACATCTCAACTTGTGACTTGCTTGCCACCCCAAACACAGACTGATCTGTCCACTTAAGTTTCACTGGTGTATAGTCACTGAGCACTAACTCAGTCTGATCGATACCTCCTACAGTGCATTTATTGGACTGTAGACTTTTAAAATGACAAATCACTGTCAGCAGGATCTAAGGAGGAGGTCTGAAATGGTACACTATGCAACAGCATGTTCTTTAAGGCTCACTTACATGACAGATCCTTGTAGCAATTTCGTTTACAAATTAATATGACAGTTTGTTCTATCACAGAGAAAATGCTTATTACCAGGGGCATGACTGTAGGATGCTCCATGACCAGCAATATTATGCATGCCTACTATTTATTGTTCCTAATTTCTTCAAATAGGTTTGCAACACTCCCTCTCCCCAGACCTTCATTTATAATAGTTTACTGTCAATCAATGAACTTTCTGACAGAGCTCCGGAAAAAATGCAGCCTCAGCAGAAAAGCAACCAAACACATTTTTTGCCAAAAGTGACATGTCCATGCCTTGATTTCCCTGCTGTTTTTCCTACAATGAGGAAAAAAACATTCACATTTGTTACATTCAATATTTTCCTGTGAAAGAGGTAACATTTATGCATGAAATTTGGGAATTTCAGGCAAAAAATTTCTCTAAATTTTGCTGCAGAGATACAAATTATTTATAACAATGGCAGAAGTTTCTCCTTGCTTTTGCAGTAACTCACTGAGATGAGATTTTATATAAGGAAATAGCCTAGTTTCTACTTTTAAGTGTTAATACGGATATACTTTCAGAGGCCAACTAACACTATCAGACAGTTTTCCATCCAGCAAAAGTTGTAAATCAGTTAAAGTAGGGAGGCAGGAGAAAGGGGAGGATATTAGAATTCCTAGGGTTTCAAGAACTCAGAAAACTTAAATCTTACCCCCTTGTCTCCCATCCAAGGTACATGATTGAGAAAAAAGGCCCAACAATTTATGTTCTGCTGAAAGTTGAAAATTTTCCACAAAATATTTTTGATAACACCTTACATTTTGAAAAGAAAAGTGTTGGAAAATTTCACCCTGACACTGTCCATAATTCCATAGACTTATGTTCAGTATGGGTAAGAAAAGGTGATGCTAATGAGGAAGGAGACAAGTAAAATCAAATATTGGGCTGGGAAAGCTCATTCTGCACTAAGGCAGGGGTGCCGTGCGATTGGCTCCCCCTCCTCCCACAGCTTCCACTGTCTCCCCAGACCTCTACTTCCCCCCCTGTGGCCTCTGCTGTTGCTCTTTACAAGGGAATGCCTCCCCACCACCTCTGGGCCAATCAGAATGTGCATAGGCTCTAAGGCAGGCGGCAGGGCAGGTGGCAAGTTCCCAGCTCAGTAAGGCAGCAGCATTGGTCCCTGAAGCCCATGTCATGCTAGTCTCGGGGACTCGCCCAAGATGCCAGTGTGAAGAAAGTATTGCTGTCTGAGGGGGTGCCGTGCTGCCTTCAGCCTGGTGCCACTGCTGCCTGTCAACACAGTGCAGCCTGGGGTCACCGCCTCCCTTCTCTACAGCAGCACCAAGTTCCGTGGCCAGTAGCATAGCAAGGGCAATGCCTACAAGGTGGAGGTTGTGATGCAGCTGAACCCCTGTGGGGGGTGGGGGGGTGGTCAGCTAATTGCAGGACTGAAAAGTGGGGCCTGACATAAAAAAATTTGCTCACCCCTGCTCTAGGGTACTTTTCTTCTTATTTTTAGTGACCCAAAATCTTGTCATTTATAAGATCCTTATTAATACTTCATTCTCATGCATTAGTAGTAATTTGGAATCCTTTTGCTTTCTCTATCCTCTCTGCTGGTTTACAAGTGTTTCAGCCTTCTGCTGCAGCTTGCAGGGGCAAACATGATGGTGGTGGCTACTCTGAAGCAGCGGTGTCTCATAATACAATAGCTAACAGAAGTGGAAGAGGTCCACTGTTCAGCCTTTACTGAAAGTTAATTACAAACATTAGTAGCAATATAAAAACTTGAACTAGTGCTCTGGACTTCAAATAATTTGAGACTAGCTTTTATTTTGACATGAGAAGCTATGTATACCTGAAGGAATGTTCCATAGAGGATGGAGCTGTTTTCAGTGGTGGCAGACAACAGAACAAGAAGCAAAGGTCTCAAGTTCCACAGCGGAAGGTCTAGGTTGGATAGCAGGAAAAACTACTGTACTACAAGGGTGGTGAAAACACTGGAATGAGCTTCCTAAAGACCAATCTCAGCCCTTGTAAGGCCAGGCTTGACAAAGTGCTGGCTGGAATAAGATAGTTGGGTTTGGTAATGCTTTGAGCAGGGGATTAGACTAAATAACCTCCTGAGACCTCTATGTCTATGTCTACACTGCAGCCTTATTTAGAAATAAGCTACTCCAGAACAGCTATTTCAAAATAGGACTGCTATGCACACAATGTATTTCAAAATAGCATGCAGCTATTTCGAAATAGCATGTACTTCGAAATAGGTGCTGTTAAGACAGGCTGTGGCCACACTTGGCCAAAACTCTGAAATGGCCATGCTAATGGCCAAATCAAAGAATACTAATGAGGTGCTGAAATGAATATTCAGCGCCTCATTAGCATGCTGCTGGCCGCAGCACTTCAAAAATGCCACTTTCAAATGTGCGCAGCTTGGCTATGTGGGGGTCCTTTTCGAAAGGACACCGCACATTTCAAAATCCCCTTATTCCTATCAGCTGAAAGGAATAAGGGGATTTTGAAATGTACAGGCTCCTTTCAAAGAGGACCCCTGTGCAGTCGAGCGGCGCGCATTCGAAAGTGGCACTTTCGAAGTGCTGCAGCCAGCAGCATGCTAATGAGGCACTCTCAGGATTTAGTAGGCTTCCTGCCTTTAATACACTAAAACTTTTTGCTGTTAGTGTTTAAGTTCTTTGCTAGTTGTTCACCAGTTTTTTTCAGTATACCTAATTATCCTTTTACAGCTGATTTGACAGTTTATGTTCCTTTCTATTTTCCTCAGTAGGATTTGACTTCCAATTTTTAAAGGATGTCCCTTGGCCTCTAACCCGACCTTTTCCTCTGTTGTTTTGCCATGGTGGCACATTTCTGATCCTTTTTTAACTTTTGCAGAATATATTTAATCTGTCGCTCTGTTTCGGTTTCCATGGAGCTTGTAGACATTTCACTCTTGTGACTGTTCCTTTTAATTGCTTTTTTTACTAGCTTCCTCATTTTTATATGGCTCCCTTTTCTGAAGTTAAATGCTGCCTTGGGTGGGCTTCTTTGGAATTTCCCCTTCACCTACCCACACAGATGTTGAATATAATTACATTATGGTTGTTATTACTCTGCAGTTCAGCGGTATCCACCTCTTGGATCAGATCCTGTTTGCTACGTTGGAGTAAATCAGTCATTTGCTCTTATGTGAGTTTCAAGACCAGCTGCTTCAAGAAACAGACTTTAGTTATGTCAAGAAATTTTATCTCTGCATCCTGTCCTATATATGATATGTACCCAATCAATAGGGGGACAGTCAAAGCCCCCCATTACTATTGGATTTTGTATTTTTAGCACCTCAGTAATCTCTCTGAGCATTTCACAATCATTATCATCCAGAGGTTGGCAGAATATTCATATTTTTATACTCTTATTACCCAAGCATGGAATTTCTAGCTATATAGATTACAGTAGGGTCTCAACATTTGCGAGGGGTCCATGTTGAGAACCCTCGCAAAATTGAATTTCGCAAATATGGCAGCCACTCCTGCCTGGAGCAGGGCTGCTGGGGCTCTTGACCGGGGTCCCAGGGAAGCAGCAGCTGCCATCACTCCCTGCCTGGGGTCCTGAGAAGTGGCAGCTTCCAGTGCTCCCTGCCCAGGGCCCCGGGAAGTGGCAGCTGCTGGAGCTCCCTGCCCAGGGTCCCAGGGAAACAGTGGCTTCTGGGGCTCCCTGCCCAAGGCCTCGGGGAATGGTGGCTGCCGGCGCTCCTGGCTTGAGCCCCAGGAAAGTAGCGGCTGCTGCAGATCCCCGCCCTGGAATCCCAGGAAGCGGTGGCTGCCAGTGCTCCTGCCCAGAGTTCCAGTGAAGTGATGGTTGCTGGCATTCCTGCCTGGGGCCCTGGGGATGTGACAGCTGCCAGTGCTCTCTGCTCAGGGCCCCAGGGAAGCGGTGGCTGCCAGCACTCCTGTCTGGGACCCTGGGGTAGCGACAGCCACCGGCACTCCAGCCCAGAGCCCCAGGAAGCAGCAGCCCCCCCGGTGCTCCCCACCCTGGAGCCCTGGGAAGTGGCAGCCGCCAGCGCTTCTGCCCATAGCATCGGGAAGTAGTAACGGCTGGCACTCCTGCCCAGAGCCTTGGGGGAAGCAGTGGCTGCCAGCGCTCTGTGTTCCAGAGCCTCAGGGAAGAGGACACTTACAAATAATTAAGTCCCTACTGTATATAGTACAGTTTGATTCCTGTCATTCCTGTATATGCTGTACCCTGGTACTACAGCGCCCCATTGATTGTCGTCATTCCACCAAGTTTCTGTGATGTTTATTATATCAATATCCTCATTTAATACCATTTAATACCAAGTTTACCCATTTTAGTATTTAGGCTTCGTGCATCCATACAGCAGTACTTTATAAAATTTGCCAATATTTTTTTTCTATCTTCTAGTGATATAATTGAATGGGACTCTTTCTTGTGTCTGTTTCTTTTCAATGTCTCCTGATATTAATAAATATCTATGCTTTCCTCTTTACCAGGATATAGAAAATTCCCATTATCACATACTCTCTTCTGAGTGGTCTCTGTCCAATCTTTATGACTGTTCACTACTGTTGACTTCCCCCAGCCCTAGATTCAAAACTCCTTTTTAATGATCTTTTTAATTTTACATGCCAGTGTTCTGTTTCTCTTTTGTTTAGATGGAGCCCATTCTTGTAAAGACTCGTACTGCCTCAAAAGGATCCTCAATTCCTAATAAATTTTAATCCCATCCCCCCACACCGACACCTAAAGCATCTTCTCATGTATCCATTGAAACCCTGTAGTTCTTCCTGTCTAACTGGACCTCTGCAATGAACTGGAAGCATGCCAGAGAAAGCTACCATGCAGGGACTGGAGCTTAATATTTTACCTATCAGCCTAAATTTTGCCTTTAGGACCCCTTTTCCATGTTTCCTTATGTCCCTTGTATTTACCTGTACCCGAACAACAGCTCCTTTCCAGCACTGCACAAACCTCACTCCAGATGTCTGGAGAGATCTGCAACATTTGTGTCTAGCAGGAAATTTATTGTGCTTCTCTCTTGGTCATCATAAACCCAGTTGTCCATATTTCTAGTGATTTAATCCCACATGACTAAAACCCATCTCTTCTTAAATAATGGGGTTCTCACCTCAAAGAGGTGTACTCACTGCAAAAGGACACCATGGCTGTGTCTACACTAGCCCCAAACTTCGAAATGGCCATGCAAATGAAGTTTACTAATGAAGCACTGAAATACATATTCAGTGCTTCATTAGCATGCGGGCGGCCACGGCACTTCAAAATTGACGCACCTCGCCGCCGCACGGCTCGTCCTGACGCGGCTCTTTTTCTAAAGGACCCCGCCTACTTCCAAGTCCCCTTATTCCCATCTGCTCATGGGAATAAGGGGACATTGAAGTAGGCAGGGTCCTTTAGAAAAGGAGCCCCGTCAGGACGAGCCGTGCGGCAGCGAGGTGCGTCAATTTTGAAGCGCCGTGGCCGCCCGCATGCTAATGAAGCACTGAATATGTATTTCAGCGCTTCACTAGTAAACTTCGAAATGGCCATTTGCATGGCCATTTCGAAGTTTGGGGCTAGTGTAGACACGGCCCATGAGATTATCTGGAAGGAGGGTTCCAACTATGGGACCTTTTAACCCATTCCAGTTTGATGCTATCCTTCTCTGAGATTTTCAACCTCTTGAACAGCACAGAGGCTGTGAGACTGTGGGTAGGACCATTTTGCTGTATCCTGTGTATCTCTGTCTTTTGTCTCTTCCAGTTCAGCCACTCTGGTCTCAAATTCCCATACTTGGTTCCTGAAGGCCAGGTGCTCCATAAACCTGATGCACATACCTGCCACCTGTCCAGAAGACAGGTAATCACACATGCCACTTTCAGTGCAGTGAAATGGGTAGCCCTTACTATGTGACTGGTGCTCTACCTGCACTCTTTCTACAACTGCATCTTTTGGGGGTACATTTAGGGGAGGGCTTACTGGCCTAAGTTTAAAGAACTTGAGGTGCATCTGGCTCTCATGACCCCTCTCTAAACTCACACTTGCTGCTTCTGGTTGCTAACTCCTCTGTCTTTGCTTAGGAGCTGTGTTTTTAAACCTCTGTTCTCCTTGAGTAGCCCTGCCTCTGGTTAATAGCTAACGAATCCTAAAAGGATTAGAACTCAAAGGTCTTATGAAGAAGCTGAAACCTTGCCTAGCAAACCACCAGGGTAAGCCCACACCACCACTCTGAACACACCAGAGACATGCAGCAAACAAAATAAACAAACAGATAAACTCACCCCCAATGTTACATAGTCACTCTTCCTTCATATGGAAAACTCCTCCACAAAATTCCTTTTGCTGTTGCTGTTCCGTAGTCCTTTTAACTAGTTCTGAACACACCCTAGAGTACTTTCTTCTAGACCACATTTCCCTCATTTGCTCATGAAAATGTCACTTGGGTCTGTGTCAAAAGCCTTACTAAATCACGATATCTCGCATTTACTACTTTCCCCATCGACTAGGTTAGTAACTTACCAAAGCATGAAACTAGGTTGGTTAGGTATGATTTCTTTTTGGCAAATCCATGCTGGTTATTTCTTTTAAAGCTTATAATCCCTAGGCACTTACAAATTGTTTCAGAATGTGTTTTGGTATTTTTCCAGTTTTCAAAATTAGACTGACTGTTCTATAATTCTCAGTGTTCTTTGTTCTCCCCTTTAAAGACTATCTAAGAATTCCTTGTGAAATATGAAATCTATGAATAAATCTCTTTAGTTCTACTTTCACCTTCCACACCTGACCATGTTTGTTGTGTATTAAATATAGCCAAGACATCAAACTTATCTTCCAACCTATGATCAACTGTGACAAACAGTACTTTCAGACAAATAATTTTAGTGAAGATAAATATCTAGTGTCTAGTGATAGCATTACCATGCTAAATTACAAAGGTTAGAATATGTTTGAATCCATAGAAAAACTTACTAAAAAAACTTTTGATTATTGAGTTCTTGTTTACATGTCATTTGATTTTTCAGGCAAAAAGTATGATATTTTGCTTTACTATAAGTAAAAGTAGTCAAGTAGAATTAGTTTTAGTTATTAATATTCCAAGTCTTTAACAAGAAATCTGTTGTAAATCTGCCAGCAATATGTATGCATTGAGTGTCCTTTTATGAATGATTTAGCACCTTATGTAATCTTTTCTAAATCACCCTTGCATACAAGGAAACTATAAGTACTGTATTTAGCAGAAAGAAATATTTGTTAGTCTTCAACAATTGCAGAGATGAGAGCTTATTCATCCACTGTATTTAGGTCATGCTTTGTTTCCATGGTTTTGTTGCAATTTCAGGAGCTGACAAAACAAAAAAAAAAGTCAAGCTTACCATATGTAATGTGGGCACAATGAACCATGAGTAGACAGCAGAACAGGATCCAGCACAGATGGTGGAAATCAAAGCATATAGTTGGGGTATTTTTTTTTTGGACAGCAGAAATTTGTAAACTGGAATTCACCCAGATGCTTCATGCAGTGACATTCTAAGAAATACCAGTTGTGCATACCTTTATCCCCTAAAAATGGATACATCATCCCCCCTTGGCCCCTGCAGTCTATGACTCTCACCCTTTTCCTCTGTTTTACAGGTTCTCACCTAGATTTCCCTGTTCTTCCTATGAAACTTCATTTGAATACTCATGCTTCAACTTTCACAATCTTTGCTTAGTTCTGTTTTAAGCCAGACATATGAGAAGAAAAATTAAAAGCAGTTTTATTTCAAACCAGATTTAAGGCATTAAGGCATTGCAATGGGATGCATTTGAGTCCACATTTCTAATGAAAATGTTATATTAGAACCAGGGAAACTTGATAGTAAATTGAGAATATACAGTGTGATGGAAATGAGCTGTCAAAGATTGGAGGATATATTTGCTTCCTAATACTCTTTTACACCTCTTCTGAAGACTTTTCTATCATTAGTTTCCATAAATCAGGTATACTTGGGCCTGATAAGTTTCCTTGTGCTGCACCAGTGGTACAAAGAGAATCAAAAGCAACCTAAAGCAGCAACTAAAGATCTCCTTAACTTCAGAGAACCTCACCAGCTGTAAAGCTGTCCTTCTATGCACTGTATGAAGCCAGGTTCCCATGGAAGAAAATTAGCATGCTATTTTGTAATTAAGGAGTGTATAATAATTTACATGAATAAAAGGATAGAATTAAAATTGCTTGAATATTCTTAATTCTAACATTTGAATACTTCACTGTGAATATAATTTTTCAGATATATTGTTAGATTTTTTTAGACACCAGAGCCATCCCATCCAGAGGATCGTTCAGGGCAGCTGTTCTAGACCTTGTGCCTTGAGGATGGGGAGGTCACAGTAGCCACCTTAACCGTCCTGTAAGTGGGGCCCAAGGGATTAACCAGGGTGGGGCAGCAGCAGTGGTTGACTCACCTCACAGTGGCAACAGTGCCTCACAAACCGGTGGTTTCTCCTTGCCCAGTGGCTGAAATTGTGAGGGTGAGCCGGGCGCTTGGACCCTCGGTTCTCGGAGCGGGCCAGACCCACCCGCCCCGCCAAGCAGGAGAGAGTGCAGCCATTAATGGGAGCAATGCAAACGCACGTAAGGTCCACCCTACCCCCCTAGCAGGCAGCAGCCAGAACAGGAAGTGAGGCTTAGGCACAGATTGAAATGTGCAACTACTGAACTATTTATTAACAAAAACAACAGCAGGCGAAGATATAACAAGTGTAGAATATACATATGAACCAACTCATAATAGTTTCCTATAAAGAATAACCCTTAACTATACTTAACTATACTCTACTAAACACTTACGGTTATTACTACACGCTCCATGAGGAACACCTGTGCAATTAACTTTATTGTTCCGGAAAGCAAGAAACCAAGTTATTAGATTCGGGTAAGGAAAAAGGGTAAGAGGATCTGGGCTGGGTTGCTACTCCCAGCCCAAGTGGTTGGTGGTAGAGACTGCCGGGGATGCTACCCGTGTCAACCTCTTTCAAAACCCCAAACTTTTTCTGGGGATCTTATGACCCACACCAGGATAAATGCAGAAAGAGGGGAATGAAATGGTTAGAGGGAATAAGGTGGCTCTGCTTCCACCGTTTCAAGTATGCCTTATGGCATTGTCATACGGCAATAGGCCAAGTGCTTATTACCCAGCCAACATATGGCATTAAGACAGGATATTACTTTGATAACTATAACTAAGTAAGAGTATTACTATTAAAACTGCTACGAAACTAATTAATATATAATAAGCTAATAATCAACTGGTGTTATTAATCAAGTGTGCCTCTAGTTGGCAATATATGGGCTTTTAGGCCTGGCCCAAAGGAGTTGGGCCCCCAGGCTCTGCCCTCCCCCTGCCGGAAGATGGCAGAGCGATGGGAGCGACCGTTCGCCCCCCTTTTAGGGATCCCGGTGCCCAAAGTAGTTGGAGGCTTTGTATGTGAAATGTCAGTTTCTGGTAAAAGACTCTGGGCTGAGCCTCGGGTCAAGTGAAGGTTTACGTGTCTCGATGTTGAGGTTTGTCCAGTCCGGTTGAGTTGTCTCGTCAGGTGAGTGGTCTCTAATAGCGAGCGACGTGGGAGGTGGTATGGTGGGAACAGCGGTGGCGATGACGTGGCGCTGGCAGGTTCCTGGTTTCTCTGCTGGGTATGCAGTACCCGTGGCCAGAGCCGCGGGCCAGTTCGCCACCTGACGGGTATGCTGAGGAGCCCACTTGCCGCTCCCTCGCCACTTGTGAGCGCTGGGGCTGCGATGGCAATGATGTGCAAGCTTGCACATCTCAGCCCTGCAACGGTGAGGCGCTGCTGTCGAGCGGTGGTGATGCCGCTGTTGGCAGCGTCGCAGTGATTTCAGCTTCACCCAGCTGGGCTGGCCTGAGGATCAGCGAACGCTGTGTTATTACAGCCAACGCTCTCCTTTGCAGGCTAGCAACATTCTCAGCCGCATCGCCAAAGGCCCCCGAATGAGCTGGGGCTCTGGCTTTTACAGAACTAGTTCATAAATAATTCATGATTTGATTAACATATTCATAAGGTCCAAAATTCTACACACCTGGTTCTCAAACAGGTCCTCGGTGGCTTGGAAGGTGCTAGAAAGCTTTCCCTCCAGCCAATCAGAGGTCCATGATTCAAACCTGTACTCATGAGCTCAGGTTACTGGGGAAACCAACTGACCCAGAGTGACCGTTGGAGGGGGCTGCTCAATGGCAGCCTATGAGACTTTAGATTTTCCATGTACCTGCATTGATTTTTACACAGCCAGAGGCTTGTTTCCCCTCACACATGGGGACAATAATGCCCTAGGGATAAAAATCCCTGACAAACAGGACCTGTAGCAACCCAGTAACCTGCTTTGCTCCATTGCACCACCCTTTCACAGCCAGCTGTACTGGCATTAAAGGTCTTGGCACAAAAAGTGGGAGTGTGCTAATAAAAATCTGTGCATAACACAGCATCTAGACATATTGTAAATATAGAGGAGGGCTGGGATATCATACAAGAAGAGCTGTAACCTTGAGAACTAGTGTAAACCAAATTAGACGAAATTTAATAGTACAAAGTCATAGCGTCATTATACACGGCATTGGTAAGACCTCATCTGCAATACTTAGTGTAATTCTACTCTCCCCTGTTTCAGAAAGATTAATTCAAACTACAGTAGGTAAACTGAAGGCTTACCAGGATCATCTGAGGAATTCAAAACCTACCTAATGACAGAAGACTCAAAGCCTAAGCTAAAGCAGGCTGTGGGGGAGATATGTTTACTCACTATAAAAATACATCTGAGGGAATAAATACCAGAGAGGGACAAGTGAAGCCTCAGTCTTGATACAAGAACAAATGGCTATAACCTGACTACCAAAAAGGTTAGGTTTGAAATTAGAGGAGGGTTTATAACCATCAGAGGAGTGAAGTTCTGTAATAGCCTTCCAAGGGGAGCAGTGGAGGCAATAACTGCAACAAGACTAAGCTTGGTAAGTTAGAGATATGGCTATGTCTAGATTACAGTGATGTGTTGACAGATGCTTTTGTGGGAAGAGATCTTCTGACAAAACTTCTGCTGATAGATTGTGGCCAAACTGACGAGCAGATTGCAAGAGCGATCAGCTCTGCTGACAGAGAGTGGCTGGATTGCCAAAATGGTCAACAGGAAGCATAGCAGACAGGGCTGCTGGGTGTCCTGGAATCCCTATCTGTTGACCGAGGGCCCCTTGGAATGACCAGACTGGCTTTCTGTCAACAGATATCTGTCAACAGAGGTGTTATGCCTCATGGGGAGCAGGATAAGACTGTGAACAAAGTGCTGCATTCTGTCAATTTACTGCCAACAGAACACCTTGAGAATCTGGACAAAACTCTCTAGTGAAGGCATAGCCTATGAGAAGACTGCCTATTATGGTATGCCTATTATGGTACCTCCTAACAGCAAATATTTCCAATGGCCAATGACAGGACACTAGATGGGAAAAGTTCTGAACTACTAGAGCAAATTCTTTCTGAGGTATCTAGCTAGTAAGTCTTGCTGGCATTCTTCGGATCCAACACATCACCATAATAGTGGTTGAGAAGCAATTTTCCCTTGGGTCAGACTTCTTCTCCTTCTTTTTTTTTTGCTTTCCTCTGATGCAGAAGGCATAGGTCACGGTCACTTGTGGTTTAACATGGTTTAAATGGCAGGTTCTCTGTAATTTCAAAACTTTAAATCGTGATTTAAAGATTTCATTAACTTAGCCAGAAGTTATGGGTCTATTACAGGAGAGAGTAAGTTTCTGTGTCCTGCAATGTGCAAGCAGTCAGACTAGATGATCCTCATGGTTACTTCTGGACTTAAGGTCGATGATTACAAAGGGTTCAAATTAGTTCTCCCCATATTATTAAAAGGAAGCCAGCAGTTAGGCATGAATTTTATTGTAATCAGTGTTTTATGATTAAATTACCTACTGGTCCCTACTTGTCCTCTGAAGACCTTTCTTGAAATCATTTTTATCACCATGTCTGATGATCAGCTTACAGCAGACTGGATTGACTTTGGTCCACACAGCAGCTTTTTTCACAAAACACTGAAGTGGCATATGTATTTATTCAGCAATACTTACCATGCTGCCTAAAAGTTCACAGTTTTCCTGAATGCAGTCTCATAGTGAGTCAAGATATATAGTTATATGCAGATAGAGCAGGATTTCCAACACTTGCTTCAATGAACTTTCAGATATCGTACCACTGATAGAGCTGAGAGATAAGAGGGCTTGCCCATTCCATTTTGCAGGGAGTTAGGAGCTTCTATTTACAATAAAGATTATGGTATTATACGATGAAAAAAGCTACACCTCCAGCAAGAACAAATTTAGCTGTCACAGGCTACATCTACACGTGCATGCTACATCGAAATAGTCTATTTCGATGAATAACGTCTACACGTCCTCCAGGGCTGGCAACGTCGACGTTCAACTTCGACGTTGGGCGGCACCACATCGAAATAGGCGCTGCGAGGGAACGTCTACACGCCAAAGTAGCACACATCAAAATAAGGGTGCCAGGAACAGCTGCAGACAGGGTCACAGGGCGGACTCAACAGCAAGCTGCTCCCTTAAAGGGCCCCTCCCAGACACAGTTGCACTAAACAACACAAGATCCACAGAGCCGACAACTGGTTGCAGACCCTGTGCATGCAGCATGGATCCCCAGCTGCAGCAGCAGCAGCCAGAAGCCCTGGGCTAAGGGCTGCTGCACACGGTGACCATAGAGCCCCACAGGGGCTGGAGAGAGAGCGTCTCTCAACCCCTCAGCTGATGGCCGCCATGGCGGACCACACTATTTCGATGTTGCGGGACACGGATCGTCTACATGTGCCCTATTTCGACGTTCAACTTCGAAGTAGGGCGCTATTCCCATCCCCTCATGGGGTTAGTGACTTCGACGTCTCACCGCCTAACGTCGATGTTAACATCGAAATAGCGCCCAACACGTGTAGCCGTGACGGGCGCTATTTCGAAGTTGGCGCAGCTACTTCGAAGTAGCGTGCACGTGTAGACACGGCCACAGTTACTGAATATTAACTTGTTGTGACTGCACACAAATACTTTCCCACACAGATAAGAATTTCTACACGTTCAGGGCTCTACACACAAGCCATGCTTCAAGCCAACCATTCCATGAACTGATTACAAACTTGAAGAGTTTTTGCAGACAGGCTAATTTGTTATGACTATTTATTGCCAACTTAATTACTGTCTTCTTTCAAAGTGACATGTGACAAAGTCTACAGAAAGGACGTTTGCAGTTTGAAAGTTACCACCACTTACTCTGACTTCAGGCATGTTACAATTTGTCTCTTTCCCAGAAGAATCACCAGTTCAACAACAATATATGGGAAGAGAAAGTGGCATGATTCCAAAGCAATGTCATCTGCCTCCAACGAGGATCATATAATCAGTATTAAATTATATGCCCCATAAAGCCAGGCTTATTGTATTTTAATGCAATAAGTTTCATTTTCAAATTAATTTTAAAATAGTAAAATAAGAATTCATAAAAAAACTGCTGAGCAAAAGGACTACCCACCAACAGACCATTAGCAATTCCATCTTATGTTCTACGATAAAACATGCTGTGCAGAAGTGATTGCATTGGAAGTTATTGGTACATTTCGATGTGAACTACCAAACCATGAAAAATGAGGCAACCATTCACTATAAAAATAAATTAGGAAGCAATGCTTTGCTGGCAAAGCCATTTGAGCACCACAGTTCATAACTATTCATGGTACCATTAACAGATGTCTTCACTTATACTGTGAGCTGCCTTATGAAATTGTTGTATTCAGCAGTACTTTATATCTAAAGTGAGAGCAAGCAACTTTGCTTTAGAACATAATAAAATCTCATCTGATGTAGAGATCCTATGGGAAATTATACAATAATGTTACCTACATAACTAATTTTTTTCTTATGAAATCATGATTCCCACTACACTTTTAGAACTATTCAAAGTATTGTTTAACATCGCCATTTCCATGTTAATATCTCAATAAATCAGAGAAATATAATACTTCATATGAAAAGAGAACCATAGCTTGGGGAACATAAGTTTTCCTTTCTAAATTAAAAGTGGAATAAACCACATGCAGAATGTACTATATGTTGCTGATAGACACTAAAACTAGTTTCAGAGAAGAGCTACATATTACACTAAAAAAAATGTTGTTTAACTGTTGAACATAATACTTTAAGTATATGGTAAGGAATTGGGATACTTTTCAAGATACCCTAGGGGGAAAACAGAGTGTTCAGACGTTTCTGAGGATCAGGGCTGCGGCTACACTACATTCCACTTTCAGATGGGAAATGCAAATAAGGTGCTGATTTACATGTTGTGTGTCTCATTTGCACAATGGCAGCCACTTGCTGTTCTGGAAGTGCTGTTTTTGAAAACAAAAAAACAAGTAGTGTGGACGTGATTCATTCGAAAGGAAACCCCACTTTCGAACGCACCCTTCTTCCACATATTTTTCAGGAAGAAGGGTTGTTTTTAAATGAGATTTTGCCACAGGGAGAATTAGCCTAATGAAGTGCTGATATTCATCACATTAGTATTAGTATTCTAATTCTAATTCTAGTATTAGTATGCTTCATTAGTATTCTCCAATCAGCCTGATTACCATGCCCCCTTCAAAGTAGGGCAAGTGTAGGTATAGTCATATTGTAAGTATATCATATGTAACACACATAGAGTAAACAACTGGATAGAGAAAGTATATTTTGAGTGGTATTCCTGCAACACGTGTCCTTCTAGGAATTGCCTTTATGTACAAGACTGAACAACTCCATGTTTTTTTTCTCTCTTGGTCTAGTTTCTTCTGTCACAAAAAGTGGGTATGCTGTATCCACATTTAATTTACCTACTGCAATAGATTCCAGGGGGATAAGGCACCAAGCACCCAGCAATCCAAAAAATATCCAGCATTTCCAGCAGTCCTTCTGGGTGCAACCTCATCTGGGTGTTGCCTTGCATGCTGGTGGCCCAAAAGTGTTGGTCCCTTGGGAAAGTTCTCATCCATTCCTTCATCAGAAAGGGGTGCCTGCCTCCAACTTTGAGGTTGTCAATCTGCCTTGTTTTGGTTTGTCCCAAGTCCTGGTCTCCACTTCTGATAATCTAGTTATTGAAGGTCCTTTCACGTCCATTCTCTCTCTCACTCACACGCAGAGGCACACATTTACATAATTGCAGCATGCCAAGAACAAAGAATGTATGTTACAATTTAACATATTACAGAGTGAACAGAGAAATAAAGAATGTATATGTTACCTAGCAGAAAGTCTTAATAGAGTCTATAAAAGTATAACAAAAATCTACAAAACTATAAGTCTACATTAGCTATTATAAGTCTACAGTGTGATCCCATGATCCCTGATTAATCATGATACAATAATTTTAAAAAAAATAGCCTCTGTGGTTTTAAAGAAAAATAACTTGGCGACCTAAGGGACCAGAAACCAGAAAGCAAATGGAACCCAAGTTTTGTTTGTCTGCAAACCTCCTGAACTTCAAATCAAATCTCCCAGTGTTTGAATGCTTCGGGTTAGCAGTATGCAGGAAACGCAACTTATAATTCCTCCCAATGTTCACAGGATTTCCTATAAGTGCTAATTCTACAGTGAGATCTGCTAATGTAGGCCCATGCAGAGTCCTTGGATGGGACAAAGGCATCCACAAGAGCCATTCTCATGGCAGGACCAGGATTTTATTTGATATTATGCCTGCAGCTGTGGCCAGTTTCTGACACAGGAAGGTAAACCAGCCAGCGTGATCCTGGCCCTGTGTGGGGACAGGAGTAAGGGAAATTTCTACCTGAGACCTGGGAGCTGTCAGCCTGTGACCTGAAGCATAACATTTCATTAACCCTCATTACAAAGGCTATTGATAGGCTCCAGGACTTTTTAAAGATTTAATCGCAACCTTTAGGACTGAGCGCACTCTCTAGCTCCCTTGATAGTATTCACATGGCTATCTTTCTTCAAGCCAGCAGTTTTCCAAAGGTTAATTCCAGTATCTGTACCTTCCCCTCCCCCTCGGATCCCCACCTACCAGCACCTAGTAAATTACTTTCCAATCAACACACAACTCTTTGTTATGGGTGGTAAAGCATAGCTAGGTTGAGCAAAATCTGCATTTAAATGTTCTAAGGGAATCCAAAGCAATCTCTGCTATAGTAGTGAATCTCTGCTTTGGATTACAGCAGCCTCAGGCTCTGGGCAGTGCAAAAACCTAGGGCTGTCAATTAACAACTGTTAATGAGTATTAATGTTTAAGGTGTTAATTCTTCCTTGCATTAATCCCAGGTGTTAATGCATATTAATTGATAGCCCTAGTATTTTCTATTTCAAAAAAATAGCAGTAAGTGTGATAACTGCGGGTAAATGTGCCTGAATAATAGGGGATATGAAGGAGAATATGTCCATGAAGATAGTTAAAAGTAGGCTTTTTGTATCTGATTTATCGCCTTGTGTATGAGCACAACTGCTTGCTACAAACAAGTACTGGGATGACTGATGGTTATAAAATGTTTAAAAATATAAAAAGTTTAATGAACGTGTACCAGAATTTCATTTTGTTATTTATTTCTAATTATTTGCTATTTGAAATTCTCGCTTTACAGTTATCTATCCACTAAGGCAGTTGGAGTAATGTGACTAATCTCACACACACCGCAAATGATTAATAAAGAAAAGCAAATATTGTAGTTATCAGATCATCAAACTATTCTCAAATTTAGAAACCCATAAAAACTTATAAATATTGCTGAGTGAATCACAGTTCTTTTTTGGCTTGCTGGGAATCCTGAAAAATATGGGTAAACTTCATCTGGGGTCAAACAAAACATACAGTTCAACCTCAGCCAGTGTTTCATTTTGATTTTGAGTATTAGATTGAAAAAAACAAAGGAAATTCCAAACTGAAATATTTTGACAACTCAGCAAAACAGTGATGAATTCGCAAAATATTTTGGTGTCACCAGCTCTGCATTTTTTGCTGAAAACTGTTTCAGACATAAGATTTGGCCTAATTCTTCTTGTGAATAACCAATTATGTTGCAGAAATAAGGAACAGGTAACAACATAGAGAGGCAATTTTTTGGTTCAGCAGATACTATCAGCTCAAGTAAATGGGTGCACTCAGCATTTCAAAGACTCAATCTATTTAATGGCATCTTCAATCCAAAAATCTGAAAATGCTATTTTTATTATTAATACTTGTCACCACCACCGCCACCGCCAAAACTGATATAGAGCAGTAAAATGACTTCTGGAAAGTTGTAAAGACATTCTACAACAGATCAGTGCCTAAAGCACATATCTCGTGGTGAAGTTCTGTGTTTTAACCATAAGACTCAACTTCCTTTCCCAGTTTTCTCTCACCTTCCTTGTATTTAGTTCCCTGCATTATTTGGATAAATAATAACTGGCAAATCATCAATTATCTTTTACACAGTAAGGGATATTTGTTAAAAGTGTTTGATTCATCAACTAACGCTGCACCAAAAATAATAAAGCAAAAAAGCCCTCATTTGTAAGACTGATATCATTAGCACTTCTAAATTATACCTAACTGTTTTAGCAACCCAGAGTAAAGCACTGAACAAAAAATGGGGGATCTGCTTGTAAAATATATGTAATTGCAGGCATAATGGAAAATGTTGTTCATTATATTTAAAACATCCTTTCAAAATATATTATTGTATTCCACTAAATTGCTATAGACTTTTGTCTTAAACCTGAAGTCGAATTTGGTTGTACATTCTCTCATCTCATCAAGAAACAAAATAGCACATCATGGATGTCACTAGTTACAGAAGTATCCCAAACTCACACCCAATAGTCTTCTATGCAATGAAAATATATGTTCAAACATCCACATAAATAAAGTGGATTCTTAATGGACCTGATACATCACAAACATATACTGGTGTTTGCAAATTGGGTGGGTTCACTTAAAAAGTCTCTGCAAGCTCTTGTAAATGTCCTCAAATGCAAGGTACATGGACTCTTCTGGATTCTTGACTTACCAGTTTAGTTAGATGCTATTACAACTGGCAACGTTTTTTTGAGTGACTCATGTGCCTATTAGCCTAAATCTCATTGAACGTCAAGCAAAGTGGAACTTGGGCACTTAAATGCATTATCCATTATCTTATAGAATAACCAAAATTTTAGTTTAACTGTTCTAGAAACAGTAACAGTTCTCTGGGTGTGTGCAAGGACTCCACACAATGTTTAGTTTACTACTCAATAGAAGATAAAGTATATTTTTCATTAAGATGTTAACTGGTTATTTTCTTATGGAAAAAATAACCAAAATGCTGCATACATATTTACTTTGACTCTTGAATGTCATTTTTTCGGTGTACTTTTAGGAGATTTTTTTTTCCACTAGTGTGTCACTACAGAAGCTTCACTGTCACTTAAGAAATGCTATGTTATTTCTACCTCATTTATTAGCAGCAGTAGAAATGACAACCAGACCATGACAAGCACATCCACGTATGCATGGTTTTCATGAAATTCATAGGAACAAGCTTAATTCTTTAGAGATGTCCTCACTGAAACCTTCACCTAAGTGTTAGCCAACCCAATCCTTTGCAAACATTTGAATCAAGATTTCTAAAATTAGTTTTCTTGCTGTCACACTTCAAAATGCCTAAGATTATAAATGGAAGAGTTGAAATTCTTCAAGAAAGTTTATTCTAATGGTATTTCCAGCCAGATTGGACACAGGAAAGTAAATACTGTTTTCAAATAGTAACTATTAGTCACTAATTATTTTCTGTTCTTTTCTTGTATTCTTACCTCCCATCTTCCCTTATCCCCCCAGCAACCTAAGCATTTCCAGATGGCTGATTTTTCAGGATCCTCATGTCTTAAGACCCTCTGACCCATCATCTCCATGTCTTCCTACATGAACTCTCCAGCCTTTGATATCCTTGTCTCCTTCGTAGTGCCTCCCCTTCAGTTTCCCAAACATGTCACTCACCTTTCTCTCTCCTTTTATCCTTCCCAATCCCAATATCCCCAGCCTTCTATTGGTTTTCCTCAATAGAAAAGGGAAAGTGAATGCAGGGAAAGATCACTTATCTTCCATGGTTTGCAAGCCAGGCAGACTTCCCATTTTGTTCTTTGAGATACTACTGTGGACACGGGGGCTGTGCTACAGTGGAAGTGCTGAGGTAAATGGAACCAAATTGTAAACCCACTACACATAATGGAAACCTGTTCAAGCCTGGAGCTGCAGCAGCACTCTCTGCACTTGTGGTTTCAGCACTGATGACTATAAGCACTTCCTTGTTAATCCCCTGGAGTAAGCAACAGAATTTGCTGAGGTACAACTACTATGCTTTTCCACTCTTCTTAAATTAAACCCTGCTGGCAAAGTGAATAGCTGGATTCCAAGGCTTTGGGAATCCACACCCTCACTGAGCAAGGTTTCCCTTGCTGATTAAACTCCACAAGCGTAAACATGAATTTCTTACTAAACCACAATCAAAACAAAAATCAGTCAAGTAGCACTTTAAAGACTAGCAAAACAGTTTATTAGGTGAGCTTTCATGAGACAGACCCACTTCTTCAGACCACGGGTATGGTCTGAAGAAGTGGGTCTGTCCCATGAAAGCTCACCTAATAAACTATTTTGCTAGTCTTTAAAGTGCTACTTGACTGCTTTTTGTTTTGATAGTGTATAGACTAGCACGACTTCCTCTCTGTTATTATTAAACCACAGGTGAACTACTTACTGGAAGCAAAGGAAACTGGCCTGCTTGGAGTGGGGCTTCCATAATGTCCACCTGTAAGACTAAGACTGATCTTCCCCTACATCTCAGTGTCTCATTCTGCCTAGAAGATTGGAGTGTTGTTATATCATACGTATGGACATGTGCATAATACATTTTTAGAACAACCTAAAGAAATCCTTTGCTTTGTAAGCTGAAGCAAGGTTGACTATAATTCTGTTGAACCCTTTCTGAAAAAGTTCCCTTAAATGATTTTAATTTAAATAATTTTTTAACAGGAGTAAGACAACAGCATACACGTGAGTATTGTTGATGCAGCTGTTTATTCCGATAGGAGAAGACTGAAATACTCTTCAACAGCTCCATACTTTCCTATGAGAAAGAATCCAGAAGTTAGTTTTGGCAATTTTTTTTTTCTTATGTAGGGTATTAAGGGGTCCTAGTTACTCACTCTTGGTTTTCAACATGTCTCTATATATGCTGAAGATGTGGATGGTTTTGCTGATAATAATGTACTGGAGATGTTCTCCACTAACACTATGATGGTTCTTATTAGAATAGTATTGCATCCATGCTAAAGATAAACTCACTGTCTACTACTACTTTGCTTCAGAGCACAATCCAAGGTGTTGGTTTATATGTATGGCACTTGACATGATTTGGACTTTGATAAATAGTTTTGTTTCTTATTCACCACCCTGGTCTGGAGGCTTGTTTCCAGCTGCAATGGACAGATAACAGTGAGGTTACTTGACTCCGGAATTCCCTTTGAGGCACCTCTCACAAACTCTAATTTAGCAACTGACAGGAGATAAGGTTCATCTGTTCTTTTGGTGATTTGCCTGAAGGTGGTTTGTTTTGGTGGATTTTAAAAGGGAAATTGTGAGAGTTCTTTTAGAACTGACTTTTTGCCATATTTTATAGGTTGCACCTCTCTACTCTGGCAAAAGCTGCAATCCAGCATGATTTTAGTTAGCTGGATGATGACATCACAGGTGTGGCCAAATTTCCCAAGGTCCCATAAAGTTTACAGCCACTCGTTCTGGTTCTCAGTGTTCTGTGCTGTTATTTGGCTCTAATTTACCCCAATGTCTTTTAGGAGTCCAGTAAGCAGTGGACGTTAGGAATGTGCTTGATAACATTGATCTCCCATGGTCCTGCAAATTCTCTCATTCGGCACTGGTAAGGTCCCTAAGGTGTTGGGCTAGTGAAGTTCAAACTGCAGTATTTTTGCTCATTTTAAAGTTATGTGTATGCATCTAGAACCTTCAATAGGAACATAGTAAACCAATGTCAAAACCTAAGTAAATGAAATTCAGAAGATACAAATTCTCAGGGTAAAAATGTTCTATTGTAAACAGAGCAAGAGGCCTATTTTTCCTCTTCTTAAAAAACAAGCAGCCAAAGAACATAAAATTTTGTTCTTTAGCCTTAGCAAATACTAGGCTTGTCTCTGGTAGATTAATCCTTCCTGGAACTGCTCTCACACTACAAATTTTAGAAAGAGCATATTAAGGGTGGTGGATTTCTGCAACAGCATGAACAAGAGTAATAATTTCTTTGTAACATTCTAACAAATTGAATTAAAATATTGCACTGCAATCACACTGATATGAGCATGTTTAATACTGACACATAACAAACAGATCTTTTAATATGTGCATTTCAGGCCACAAAAGAAAGTCTTCAAGCAAATTTAAATCAAGTCTGCATGGAGCAGGTTAAGTGTGCAATTGCTAAATGTTCAAAGTCAGTGACAAAAAGAGCTCTACATTCCAAGAACACCTCATTATAGCTATGGTCCCCATTGATTCCTAAAACACAAGCAATCTTTTTATCAGGATCAAGGTTCAAGTTTAACAACAATAGTACCACCTGTATGTGTTACTCAAAAAATAGTATGTTACTCAAAAACTAGGAAATAATTCATACTGAATAAGAAACCCAAATTAAAACCAATTGAATATTAGGCTTAAGTACATTATTCAATGCCCATGACATGAGTCTAAATTAAAGTTTCAATAAAATTTATAAATTCAAACATTTTATTCAATTATTCTTGAATGAAAAAAGTATTGACATGTCATTATAACAAAAAATGACCTGTACGAGGCCTTTGAGATATCACAAGAATGCCCATTTGAAAACAACCAATAGTTTCCTAGAGGCAGCCAACTTACATAACTAGCTGCCAACAGCAGAGCACACTAGGGGATTACATTTGCTAGAACCATCTTCATCAGTTTATGTTACCTATAGGGATAGATTGTAGATTCTCTAACCTTCTACCTTTTAAAAGTAGGCTAGTGGGAGTTCAGTCCACCCATTTTTCTTCATAAGATAAAATTGTTTCACAAGGGTTCCATTCTAAGAAATGTCAGCACTAACTCTGTTTGAGACTGGATTTTACTTCCTAAGAACAGCACTCGCTCGCTGGTAGCACCACTGAATGGATGACAGGAAATGGAACACAATAAATTTGGAATTGAAGTGATGAAAAAAGTGGGAGGATTCCCTCCCCTGCACCCAGTTCTGCTGTATCCCTTCAGAAATTATGTGCTTCTGTTTTATGTCCAGCTAGGCTTGAGACCTAGCTGGAAATCTGAGACTATACTGAAGCTGTTATAGAGTAATCAACCTCCATCATTCTCATTCTTACTTTACGCACAAAAGGCATAATTCATAAACTTAATGGATAACATTGACATCACTTTTACATAGCTGTTGTACATTTCTGACCATTCAAGTGTTCTTAACAAAGTTTACATACAAGCCAATGGGGATACAAAATCATTAATATGTCTGTTCCTGCACATAACTTTTACTAGTGTATCAGAACTCAAATTTTATATTATTTAATCAAAATTTACTGATAAAATTAATTGAACACTACATTGTGTCACTGGGATTATGATGCTATAATTCAAGCTGTGTTGGTATTTCCTTGTTAAATCCCAATTTTCAGGGATTTATTACTCTGTTATCTTAAATCACAAAGAGCTTTCCTATAATAATGTGGGATTATTATGCCTAGACTTTATTAGTTCATTTTTAATGATGGAATGGATTTGCAGTCCCCATTTACTCTCTCTACAGTAAGCGGATGGAGATGATGCAGACAGAGACCCGGTAGAGAAAATGCCTTAAAGTACAGATAGCAGAATTGGGACTACTGAGCATTATTGGAATAACATGCTCGTTTCTCATTAAGTTTTAGTTACAACTTTAAAAAGCTGAGTGTTCCCACTAAGGAATATGCCTGTATGTTATTTGTTACAAAGGTAGTGGAAAGCTACCAGCAGGGGGCCAGCACATTCCTAAAAACGCATGCAAGTCCTGGGGAGAAGCCCAGTACTGACTCAATGAATCCATGATAGAGCTGGTGGGGCTCCTCCAGAGCCTCTCATGTGGAAATTAAAACTCATTTCCTGGCAGGAAGTGGGCCAGCCACCTGGAATCAATTGCTCCTGGGACAGCAGGCCTTGCTGTCTCAGAGAGATGTCAAGCAATAAGCCTTATAACGTTATTTACACTTTCATGAACAAGCCAGGGTGGACCCAAGAGACATAATATAGACTTTATTTCTGTTGTAATGAAAATCAGATGTGTCTAGAACTTGGTACATAAAATCACGTATACACTTCTTTAAGTGGGGGCACACTCACTATTTCTTCTTAGTAGAGAATTTTTATTTACTGGCACACAATTCCTGTGAAGCATAATGTTCAAAAATGTGCTAAATGACAAGAGACAATGACCTTGGTGGGAAGACATAGGAAAGAGAAAGATGTAGTCAAAGTATGCTGTATGAATACCCTGTATAAAGAGTGTTCCACATGTCCATTCCAGAACCCAGCTCTTGCAGACATCTTATCTAGGTTAAATTAGTGGTGGAGAAAGTGAGGTCAGTAGGAAGAAGGAAGCATTGAAGAAGTGGTGGGAATGATGACTTCACACAGCATTATAGATACTATCCTTAAAGCATCAAATTATTGGTATCCTGATATATTACTGTACTGTCAAGGCTGTTCTCCACTCTGACAATCCAAGCGGAGAAGGTGGGTAAATGAGGTTTAATTTCCACCCGAGAGGCTCTGGAGGAGCCCCACCAGTGCTATCAGGGATGCACGAGTGACCTTAGAAATACCTATAGGCTTCTGCTTAAAAGATTCCCAAAGTTACAGATTCCCTGACTTTGGGAGGTAGCTGCCACACCCAAGTGTGAAAACCCCTCTTTAAAACCCAGGAAGACACACTTGGGAAGTCCCCCCGTGGGGTAGCCCCAAGCTCTTAAACCTCCCTTAGGAGAAATCTTGAAAACAAAGAAGAAGAAAATAAACTGCAGTCTCTGATGGCTGACCTTTCAGTCTTAAGCACGTGTGCACACAGACCCTTCTCTAGGATACAGAAATCAAATCATTGCCTTAAAAAGGTGATTTATTAGCAAAACAAAAAGATGTACCTCATAAAACATATTTGGTTGCTAGGTATTACAGAACGACTAAAAAAATAAGACAGATTAAAATACAGAGAATTAGTGCCTTGGGATTCAGCTGAAAAGTTACAATGTAAAGGAATAGGGAACAGAGTACTCTCAACTCCTGTAGCTTCCTATCAGGAAAGAGTAAAATGAAAGTATGTTTAGATCATGATGAAAACTCATTTTCAAGTTTCAGTCTACAGTGTATACATCAGCCAGCCTGAGAAATACCACACCAACTCCAAAATAATAATAATAATAATAAAAAAAAACCTGATCGCATCTGACTAAACATTTCCTTTCTACCTACTTATCTGTATTCACAGATTTCTTTTGCAGCCTGGATATTTCCTGAAATACTCTTAGCTTGGTCTAAACTTAAACCATTCTGTTTCTCCTCTGGCCACACAAAGGACTATCTCAGCAGGTAATTGACGCAACTGAACAAACCCTCCTCTGTCTTCCCATTAGCTCACTTGGCGGCTTGCCAGTGCAGAACCTATTATCTCTGGGTTTAACCCATTACAGGCATTTATTCATGACATATACTCATCACTTCTGCTGTACAAAAAGAACAACTGGAGCAGAATACAATAGGTTTTCCTCCATTTTAGGGTAGGTAAGAGGTTGGACCCATTGCCTTATAAGAAAGAGTAACCTGCTCTAGCACAAACCCAGTTAAACTACTTCAACTCATTTTATCTGGGGACAGATAAGTTAATTACACAGCATTTCACATAAAACCAAATAAAAAGAAAAAAGAAAAAAGAAAAAAAATGGTGCCAAGAGAGCATTACCCCAGTACTCAGCACACTCCTAGCTCTTCAGTTGATTGGTAGGTTTTAGTCTTTAAGAGCCATAATCAGCTAAGGATTTGCTACTGCATGACATAAACTGCTTTTCCCCCTCAGGACTCAGTAACATCGCAGGGCTACATACCATGGATCAGGAACAGGGAACAGAGTATTCACAACTCCTTGTAACTCCTCATCAGGAAAGATCAAAACTGAAAGCATGTTTAGATCATGATGCAAAACTCATTTTCAACACTGTCTGCAATCAAGAAGGCTGAAGAACAGCCCACACCCATTTCCAACCCTTCCACCCATTACAACAATAAATCTATACTGGAAACCTGTTGTACAAACACAACAAATTACAGTATCTTCTTCCTTGCCACACCTCTCATTTGTTCTCGGGAAGGGGGAAACCCCTTACAGTTAAGCTGCTGGTTTGTGTGGGAAATCTTCCTAATGCTAAATAGATGACTTGCAAAAAATTTAGGGCAGAGTGGGAAATCTAATAGTAAGGAACAGGAAGGCAACTTAAAGGGAGGGTGAGGCACAGAAAAACAGGCCCAGAGGGCAACACTTGACCAGAAATAGCATCATTAGATGCATCATTGGGTCCTAGTAGTAGCTCAGTCATAGACTGTAGAGCCAATCAGGGGTACAAGGATGGTCGTTTTGCCTCCCTCAAGTTGTGCATAACCCCTGCCCAGCACAAGTCTCCTGGGAGAGGTGGAGGCGGAGTGCTGCCACATTTCCTCCTTTCCCCAAGCTGGCTAGGACTCTCAAGATTTGGATGGACTTTCCCCTGACAATCCATCGAAACCCCAAACTGCATTTTCATTCTTAATCATCTGCACAAACTCATGAGCTGTCACTGCTCATAAAAGAAACAATATCAGCATCATTCAGATCCAGGGGCTCAGCTGACAAAAGAACTTCACACAGTTCAGAAGTCTTCTCTAATACATTTACATATGGGAAGCCCGCTTCCCCGAAACCTGACAATCTATGTATCAAATGGAATGACTGAAAAAGCAACAGAGATATGAAAAAATTAAAGAATAAAGAATATATGAGTTAGTGAAATACAAGTGAATGGAGATACTCCTTTTGTCAAACAATCTGTAAAACAGAACCACTTTCCTCTGATAGGCCATAAGAACATAAGAATGACATAACAGGGTCAGACCAAAAGTCTATCTAGCCCAGTATCCTGTCTTCCAACACAGGCCAATGCCTGATGCTCCAGAGGGAGTGAACAGAACAGGTAATCAGGAAAACAATTCCTCTTCTGACATCCATTTCCAGCCTCTGCCAAACAGAGGCTTGAGACACCTACCTATCCTGGCTGACAGCCATTGATGGACTTGACCTCCTGAATTTATCTAGTTCTTTTTTGAACCCAATTAAAGTCTTGGCCTTCAAAACATTCTCTGGCAAGGAGTTCCACAGGTCTACTATGCACTGTGTGAAGAAAAACTTCCCTTTGTTAGTTTTAAACCTGCTACCCATTAATTTAATTTGGTGACTGCAAGTTCTTATGTTCTGTGAACAAGTGAATAAATTTTACTTATTCACTTTTCCACCCCACTTATGATTTTATATATCTCTGTCATATCCCCTTTAGTCTCCTTTTTTCTAAGCTGAAAACTCCCAGTCTTTTTAATCTTTCTTCACATGGTGTTCATTCCAAACCCCTAATAATTTTTGCTGCCCTTTTTTGAACCTTTTCCATGCCAATATATCTTTTTTGAGATGGCATGACCACATTGGTATGCAATATTCATGATGTGGGCATACCATGGATTTCTAGAGAGGCAATAAGTTATTGTCTGTCTTATTCTCTGTCCTTTTGGTAGCCAATGATAGTATGTGAAAACCAATCAAAAATAGAATCATAACAAATAAGTTACTTAGAACACAAGGACTCTCTCTTTGAATCCAGTCTCCTAATCTAGACATCTTCCTGGTTCAGGTATGCCTTTTTTGCATTAAAATCTGTCATTTGATAATCCTTCAGAACACGCATATAGTATTTTTACTTCCCTTTAAGTAATAACCTGTTTTCCCCCCAAGTAGCCCATGCTCCACACTTCAGAATAGGTAAGTCACAGATTCTGGTCTCACAGAGGTAGCTGTGTCAGTCTGTATCTTCAAGAACAACAAGAAGTCCTGTGGCACCTTATAGACTAACAGATATTTTGGAGCATAAGCTTTCGAGGGCATAAGCTTGCATCTGATGAAGTGGGTCTTTGCCCATGAAAGCTTATGCTCCAAAATATCTGTTAGTCTATAAGGTGCCACAGGACTTCTTGTTCTTCCCAAAGATTCTGGTGTAACATTTTTGTTATGTCTTCTACACTTTTCTAAATAAAGGGGCTTCTATGTGAATTGGAATGCGTTGTCTAGATCGGTGGTGGATTCTCCATCCCTTGAGGTTTTTAAGTCCCGGCTGGACAAGGTCCTGGCTGGGATGACTTAGTGGGGGTTGAACCTGCTTGAAGCAGGGGGCTGGACTAGACCTCCTGAGGTCCCTTCCAGCCCTGTGATTCTGTGATCTCACATCAAGTAAGTTACTATAAAGAAGAAGCCATGAAAAGATTAATACAGTACTAGAGACAGTATACTGCAATTGTTAAAAGACGCCCTGAGCATGTGATGGTTTAACTTTATAACACTGCCCAAGCTCCATGGTAAGCATATATTTAAAGGAAATTGAACATTTCATTATGAAGAACAATTTAAATATAAGATGGCTTTTGGAATGCTCTTAAAATCCAATGTGTGTATAACACAAAGTATAACATCTCTCCTTAGCTCAACCCTATATTTTTCAAATTCCCATCCAGTTTGCATACATTATGTATGTCTACAATAAAATTCATAGCTATTATTGTCTTAAAATATAGGTTAGAGCAACTAGGCAAGATGTATCACAGTTGACAACCCGTTTTTTTCCCCCAACAGCTGTGAACAGACAGGTCTGCATTATCTTAATATGGGATTGCAGTATTTGAAGAAAATAGATTGCATTATAGGGTGTGAAAAAGTACTAAGGAATAACTAGCTCTCAGACTTCTAGTACATGCTTTTGGGATGATCTAGGTGTACAATATGCAATGACTCTGTCTTTTCTTGTGAGGTTTTGAGTGCTTTCAACACCAACTAACACCTATCAAAATTGGGGGTATGAGGAGAGGAGCTTAGAATTAAAACTGGGCAAATATTAGGTTTTTCTGTTTGCTGGCAATTCTGGAAAGAAACATTTTTTGAATAAATAAAATGTTTTGTTGGAAATGAACTGTTTTAATTTCAAACACACAATATTTTTAATATATTTAAAGCAATTTTCTAAACAAGAAGCAGTTTTAACATTTTGTATGCCATTTTTTATCTGAAAGAAAATATTTCATTTCTTAAGGTTCTGTTCCCTTTCAACTGAAACAATTTGATGATGACAACATAAATTCATTAAACATTTCAATCTCAACGAATGTGCCCTTTTCTACTGAAAAATGTTTCACCTGGTGCTATATAGTAAGTCTCAGGGTTAGGGAATTTTTAAAATGTCAGTGAGAGTGTTTCCTATATACTAAAACTAAAATAAAATATAAATGAAGAAACTTAAATTATGACAAAGGAAAAATAAAATCCATAGATTAATAGCAATATAGAGCTATATTGTATCTGCTAGTATTTGTCATTAAAGTTGGTGTTTTCAGAAATAAAATCAATAAAGAAATTCTTTTAATTTTCAATTGTTTATTATGGCAAAGAAATGGAATAAATTGCTCAGGGAGAATTTGGAATCATTCACTGGAGACTTTTAAGAGCAGGTTAGAGAAACACCAGCCTGGGGTAACCTAGATTAGAGATGAGCAAAATACAGCCCACCAAACTGACGGATCTGGCCTGCAGCCCAGAGGAACCCTTCAGCAGATTCCCTGGCTACCCTGCCCTGGCGCAGTGCTCAGAAGCAGCCAGCTGTGGAGGCCACATGCTCTCTGGATGCAGCATGCCTCTTGTAGAGGAGGCTTTATGCACTTCCCCTCCACCGAGCATAATCTCTCAGCTCCCAGTGGCCAGAAACTGGCCTGTAAGAGGTGCCTGGACCTTGCTTTTGGTGTTGGCAGTGCACAGCTGCAGCACGCAGAGAACACATGGCTCCCACAGCAAGCCACTTTGAGTGGCATGAGGGACATGGCCGGCAGGGAGGCTGCCTGAGGGACCTACTGGGTGGCTGGCCGGGAGCCACCTAGCTGCACCTCCCAGCTAAAGCCTTTCCCCAGTCCTCTACCTCCCTCCCCCTCGCACTTCTGCCCCAGGTAACAACCCAAACCCTCTGTACTCCTGTTTCTGCACCTATACACCCTCCCAGACCACATACCCCAAGCCTCTATCCCAACTAACAACCCCCCCAACCCTAGATCACAATCTAAACCCTTACACCTCCTCTTCCAGGTCAGAATCCTCTCCTGCATCCAGCACCCCCTCCTCCATCCCTTTTCCTGCCCCAGATCACAACCCCCTACTCCACCCACACTCTTTTTCAGACCCCATACACCCTTCTCCCTTCAGCCTAATCCCCTACCCTGAGATTCCTTCTGGATCCAGCCTGCACCCCAGACCCCACACCTCCTTCATTATTATCATGGAAGTGTGGGCCATGACCACTTGCATTGCTGGAATGCCCCAACCCTACCCCTGCATCAAAAATTATTGCCCACCCTTTATCTAGATGATATTTGGTCCCTTCCAGTTCTATGATTCTTTCATCCTCATTACCCATGAATATTGCTGATCATGAAAATTTGGACAACAGTAGATCAACAATTGACTTATTTAAGTCCATTTTAATTCCTTACCATGCAGTATATTGGTGGATATGGCATTCCGGCCGCGTCTACACGTGCACGCTACTTCAAAGTAGTGGCGCCAATTTCGAAATAGCGCCCGTCACGGCTACACATGTTGGGCGCTATTTCGAAGTTCAAATCGATGTTAGGCGGCGAGAGGGGATGGGAATAGCGCCCTAGTTCGAAGTTGAACGTCGAAGTAGGGCACATGTAGACAATCCGCGTCCCGCAACATCGAAATAGCGGGGTCCGCCATGGCAGCCATCAGCTGAGGAGTTGAGAGACGCTCTCTCTCCAGCCCCTGAGGGGCTATATGGTCACCGTGCGCAGCAACCCTTAGCCCAGGGCTTCTGGCTGCTGCTGCTGCAGCTGGGGATCCATGCTGCATGCACAGGGTCTGCAATCAGTTGTCGGCTCTGTGGATCTTGTGTTGTTTAGTGCAACTGTGTCTGGGAGGGGCCCTTTAAGGGAGCAGCTTGCTGTTGAGTCCGCCCTGTCACCCTGTCTGCAGCTGTTCCTGGCACCCTTATTTCGATGTGTGCTACTTTGGCGTGTAGACCTTCCCCCGCAGCGCCTATTTCGATGTGGTGCTGCCCAACGTCAAAGCTGAACGTCGACGTTGCCAGCCCTGGAGGACGTGTAGACGTTATTCATCGAAATAGACTATTTCGATGTAGCGTGCACGTGTAGACGTAGCCTCTGAGAGGCATCTAGTCTGACAATTTCATCCTTAATACATTAGTCTCAAGTAAGCATAATGTTCAAACTGACGGAAGTGTGAGGAAAATGGAGAAAATTCAAATTAAGATTCAAACTTTTACAGGCTTTTCTGAACTGCTCAGAACCTTTAGAGGATTACTTAACAATATTCTGTATTTATCCTGAGCAATAAAGAGGGTAACAACTTAATTTCTCTCACAGCCCTCCCTTATATATATTGCTCAGGATAAATATGGAATATTGTTAAGTAGTCCTCTACAGGATCCTATAAACCCTCTTTATATTTCTCACTATTGCCACCACACAGCCATGAGAGGATATGGCTGCTAAATGACAGTACACAGAAACACTGCACAACTTCAGACAAGCAGCAAAGAAGATGGTTCAACTGAAACTGCATAGGCAGAAGGTAGTTATTATAGGACCAAGATATTGGCACTAACTTCTAACACTTTGGAGTGATGCCCTGGCATCTTCAACACCAAGTCATTAGACTATTGTTTTATATTACAATAAAAAATAAAGACACCCGTGCTAGTCCAGTAATCCTCAGTACAATGCTTGAACATTGATCTGTACTGATTCAGAGCAAAGTATACTACTTATTGATCGAAAAGACAAAACATGGGACCTTCTGATCCTCAGTTTGGATATGTCTAAATGGTGGGAACTATTTCTGGATATGATGGTATCCCAGCATAGCTGCCCGCATCTTTGCAATGCGCCCATTCTCTCAAAACAGTTTTTGAGATAACGGGTGCACTATTCTGGCATGCCTCAAAATAGGGCTTTATTTTGCCATGTGGTGCCATTTAGACAGTGCCACATGTTGATGTAGCCTATTTCGAAATCTGATCGAAACATGCCATGGAAATTATGTAGCTTATTTCAAGGTTATGGCACCATCTAGAGATAGCCTTTGTGAGATCTGGCAAACCTAAACCTGAAGAGGTTACAGCTACAGCAAAATAGTTCCCTCAGGAAACCAAATAGCTGGCCAATTACATCACTTTTTTAACAACCTTTTAAAAGTGGAATTGTCAGAGAGGTAATTTTCAAATATCTTTAGGGAAGAGGGGAAAAGAAAAACTCCAGAGCTTTTACTTTAACTGTTACAGGAATTTTACAAGTTGCTTTATATTTATACGTAAATACTGCATATCATCTCAATAGTTATCACGTGAACAGTACTTGTATTTCTTGAACAATTAAATACCTCCATTTGACACATTATACAAACATGAGCTGGCATTATTTCTTATTTCCAAAAGTGACAATGACATTCAAAAGGAATAAATCTGATTAGCCAATACAAACTAATCTCATTAGCTTTACATACTAACTGGACCCCTAACTAGCTCCAAATGATAGAATATAACTATCATTTTCATTAGCTCAATACCATAAATCAAATATTCTGAGTAGAAAATTTTACTGCTTAAATATGAGCTATTTAACTACTGGAACATGATTTAAATATTGTCATTCTTACACCAAACAAAAATAATGTCAGGAAGCATGAAAGTTGTATAGAAAAATAAAAAACTCCGAAAGCATTCCAGACCACCATACTACAGTAGTCTATCAGCAGGATGAACATGGTGAAATAAAATGAAAACTAAAAGCTACTTTGAATGGAATGCACGTTTCAATGACTGGTGAAACAAAGAACTTATGCTGTGAAAATAGACTTAGTCACCATCCTATTCAAAAACAGTTGTTATAAAGTAGCATAAAGGAAAAGCAAATACACAATTTAAGCACTAGAATCTAAAATGCAATGGCATGAAGTGAAAATATCATCTAAACAACACCTTCCTTCATTTCTCCCACACTGGATCTCCATTTCTTCTAAGTGAATTTCAAGCTCCAACATTTCCTCCTCTTTCCTGCATTGTGGTTCCCAATTCACATCCCCATTTGCCACCCTTCACTACCCCACTACAGTAGCCATAATAAATAAAGATACATACAAACAAATTTAGAAAGTATAATAGGTGGTTGCTGTCACCCCAGAAACTTTGTCTGTAAATCTCTCTTTTTTTAAATTGCCTCTCTTCTGGTTAAGGAACAATGTCTCCACCACAATATACATTGCTAGAGCACAACATAGCCCCCTACATCTGCCTTTAAGGTGAAGCAGGTTTGCAGAAATGGTGGTGGTGCCCCAAATGACCCAAGCCCAAGCTCCTCCCCAAGCCAAATTCTACCCACCTCCCCTTAACACCAGCTGAAAACTCTGGAATGGGATTTTGTTTAACAGGCTTCCTGCTTCTGGTGTACTTAAAATTCTTGCTATTACTTTTTTGTTAGCTGCTCTTCAAATTGTTTTTTGGACTTCTTAATTATATTTTGCTTTACTTGATTGGACAGAGATTATGCTCCTTACTATTTTCCTCATGAGGATTTAACTTCCATTTACTTTAACAGTGCCTTTTTACTTCTGACTGCTTCTTTTACTTGGTTGTTGAGCAACGATGGCACTTTTATGGTTCTCTTACTATGATTTTCTTTTTTTTTTTTTTTTTTTTTTTAAATTGCAGGTGTACATTTATGTTGAGCCTCTATTATGGTGTCCTTAAAAAGTTTCTATACAAGTTTCAGGGATTTCACTTTTGACACTCTACCCTTTAATTTCTATTTAACCAACCTCCTCATTTTGTGTAGTTCACCTTCTGAAATTAAATGCCAGGGTGTTGGGCTGTTTTGATGTTCTTCAGCCATAGGGATGTTAAACTTCATTCACTCACTATTTCCAAATGGTCCAGCTATATTCACCTCCTGGACCAGATCCTGCACTCTACTTGATTTAGTCCTAAGAATTGTCTCTCCCCTTTTGTGTGTTCTAGATCCAGCTGCTCTAAGAAGTAAACATTTAAGGTGTCAAGAAATTTTATCTCTGCATCCCATCCCACAATCACATGTCCTCAGTCAATATCGGGATAGCTGAAGTCCTCATTATTATTATTTTTTATTTTTATACTCTCTCTTTTCTCCCTTAGCTTTTCATAGTCACTCTCAGCATCCTAATCAGGTGACTGATAACATATCCCTATTACTATATTCTTATTATTGGAGTATGGAAATACTATCTATAGAGATCCTATGGTACAATTTGGTTAATTTAGGATTTTTATTTTATTTGATACTATGCTTTCTTTTATATATATAGTGCTGCTTGCCGACCTGCATGACCTACTCTGTCCTTCCAATATATTTTATACCCTTGTATTACTGTGTTCCTTTGCTTATCCTCATTCTAAGTTTCTGTGAGGGCCCTCAAACCCTACTTCTAAATGCCTTCCCCAAACTCAAGTTAGCCCACCTTTTGCTTCTTATCTTTTGACTGGAGTATCTGACAATGCTTTTGCAGTAATCTAATGATCCTTAGTTGACTTCAATGACAAGCCTTTTCTTATATTAATTTCCCCACAGCAAAGGCTCTGCTGCTACAGATTTCATCACCTTCACACTCTACCTGTGTTGAAGTTAACATTGCTGGAGCTGAGCCTCCAGGCATGGTGGCTGAGCACCTTGAATCCATATAACGCTCAGTCTATGCTGCCTTTGTCTCCTTTGTGACTAGCATTGAAGCCATTATCATTCATCAACAACTTAGTTGGACTGGATATGTGGTTCAGACATCTGATCAACACGACCCAAAACAGATCCTGTTTTCTAAGCTAGAGGAAGAACAGAGGAGCATTGGGGGCCAGCGGAAGCAATATAAGGACTTGCTGAAGGGATACATGAAAAAGTGCAGCATCAGTGTCAACACCTGGGAGAACCTTGTCCAAGACTGAATAGTGACAGAGAGGAAGCCGTGCTAGTCTATATTGTCTTGACAGTGTATTGTCTTGTCCAAGACTCTCTCTAGTGGACAATGGTAAGCTGTGAGAGGGTGATGCAATTTGAGAGGTCTTGTCACAGTGCAGACAAGGAGAGGTGCAGAAGAATAAAAGAGCATCCAGAATTGTCCCATACCCTTCCAACAGCTACCAACACCTGCCCCTTCTGTGATAAGAGCTGTGGCTCCAGAATTGGGCTGATCAGCCTTCAACAGACTCACAAATAAGAGGGTGATATGAAGATATCCTACTCGTTACCAAGTGACCACTAAGACAGACAGGTAAGAGACAGCTCCCTCTATCACTTCCTTCAGACTTCTCACTTGGACAGGTCTTCTTGTCCTTCTTATATGCTGCACCCAACAGCTGGATCTCTTTCTGAGCACATCCGCGAGGCTGACATCTCCCCCTTCTCCAAAATACTTAAGACTTATTTCATCAAGTTTGCCTGTCAACTGTGTCCCAGATTCCCCGCTGTTCAAATGTCTTTGCATCACTCTTGGAGTACAAACTGTCAAACACCACACTGAGGATACTAAAGTAACAAATCACATTCTTGATTTTCTTGAAAATTTGGAAGCAGAGGTTAAATGTTATTTATAATTGTGAGCAGGTATAAGAGGCAAACTTTTATTTTTTCATACAAATGGAAGGGTTTCAAGAAGGCAAAAAGTGGTTTTTTATGCATAATTTTTCCCATAAAATCATTGCTCTTGCATACTTGCAATTTTTAGTATTCTTCAAAACTACTGGATTGAATTTTCTTCTTGATATATGCTTGGCACACATTCTGGGAGTTACATGAGCATACATAGATGTGAGAATTGTACAATATGTTTAATATTTGTGCCTGTAGGTACTATGAGAGAAATTTCTTCTATGTCCAGTATACAGGATGCAAATACAGAGTCTGTTGCACACTATTATAGAAGGTGCACACCAATTATTATCTTTGCACTCCAATGATGGAAAAGTCTTTCATAAAAAATAAAATTATTTTGAGCCTGCAAGAATTGAAGAAAATATACCATACAGTGTTTTAACTCCTAGCCTCTCTCAAAAGCCAAAGAAACCCAAATCAGCATTTTTTTCAAAACCCAAAGAGATAATACACTGAGTGATGTAAGACTTCATTCCTATGTGTGGTAAAAAATGAAAACTACATAACGATGCCCGGCAGGTGCAAGGCGAGGCTGCAGTGGTCAGCTCAGAGGCAACCAAAAGGCCTATAAGGCTGCCTAGGTCTTCCCACCAGCAACCAAGCACCGCCTCAGGTTTTACCCCGCAACCTGGATCGATGTCAACGGGACCTAGTCCAGTGGGGTTGTACAGGGTGTGTGGCTGAGCTGTATTGTTCCCAGGGAAGGACGACAGACCAGAGATCAACTGTCCACAAAGATTTTATTTAACAAGAGCCGGTTTGTTTTTGTATTATAATACTTTCCTTCCTATTTATGCTTGCTTTTAATCTATATTTTAGGTATTCTAAACCTACAACTATTTAATCCCCTGCTCCCTGAGTCTAGCACAGGATTTGGGACCTAACGGACTAGTAGCCGTATACTGTTGTCAATTCTATTCTAGACCCTCTTAACTTACTTTGAGTCCAAAGGGCTGCACAACGTGGTGCTCTTCCTCGTATGCTGTAAGGGAAAATAAATCAGAACTGCTTATGAATATTCCTCCCAACTATATATGTATGTATGTTTATATGTGTATATTACTGTTTATATGTATTATTTTAATATATGTGCCAGGTTATTTATACTGGTAACGGGCTTCCAGTAAATATGTGTCTAAATAAATATGCCAGGTTGTTTATACTGGTAACAGGCTTCCAGTAAATATGTGGGATATTTTTGTCTAAAGGGACTACAATATAATTAACAAGACTACATTGGCTTCCCTTTACCTTAGCGTCCCAACGCCCAAATTATGGGTAGTTTGGTCTAAAAGGACTACAATACGATGCCTCCTGGAAGCCGCCTATGTCGTTCCCCCTAGTATGAGAGTCCCTTTACTGCCTTGTTCCAGGAGGTACTGGACTGTACTGTATTCCCTTTACTCGGGGCACCCGCCCCCTTCAGCACACGTTCCTCTTTTTAGAGAGTGGCCGGTATTCTACCCCAGGCCCAGCCTCCTAGGGGAACAGATGGGTATATTAATTGCCTAAGTGAGGTTGCCCCTGCTGGCCAGGCAGACGGGACCTCCAGAAGTAGCATGCGGACTACTACCTTAGGACTTTAAATAAGTGAATACAATTAATAAATGTAGGTACAGACTCCTCAGTCTAATTTAAATAGGATACCATGCCTCCTAAGGCCGCCCCAGGTCTTACTGACAACGCCCAAGGTCTTACTACCCTGCAGGGGTTTTAGAAGTGGGGTTTTCCCACTAATGGGTTATCCCCGTAATTATCTTCCTATTTATATGTATAAGTGTAAATTGGGGTTTTCCTGATTACAGGTTATTCCCTAATGCTTCAACCTCGGCCTAGGTGAGCTCTACCTAGCAGAGGGAGCTACAGTTCTGAATCCCTTCTAAATAATTAAATCTAGGCTAATCTTCTATAGTGAATGTAAAGTATAACGGCTAGGTCAGTTAGACCGCCTCCTGTGCTTTACAATAAAAGCCCCAGGGAACAGGGTCACAAAATCTATGGCGCCTATTTAAACAATATTTATGCTACTAGATCTACCTTGCATATAACAACAGCAGCAAGGGATCAATACACATATTGCTACTAACAACAATACCATTGACAAAATGAAAAATATCAAGCCTAACTCTATTTGTATTAACTAACTAATTAACCTAATATGTGTGGAGGCTCGATGTTGAAATACCTATCCCTCCTGTTCTGTCTTTCCGGGCGCTGGGCCCGAGGGTCTCCACTGCAGCTAGGAAGTGAAGCCCTCACAGCGCGCTTTTCTGGCAGCTGCGGCAGGCAGACAGGAAAGGTAGGAAAAGAAGAGGTGGCCAGGGGAAAAGACCAGTGTGGTAAACAAAAACCCCTGGTGGTAAAAAAGCGGCAGCGGCTCCGCCGCTGGCCAGCAGAGGCCGCCGCTTGCACGGCTCACCAGGCAGGGCACCTGCCAGCACGGTCTACCCGGTGAGCCTGCCTCAGGTCAAGATCTGAGGGCTTACAGTGATTTCAGTTCAGTCACTGGATCCTCTTGACAGGAGCTCTTCAAAAAGGCTTAGTAGCCGGAGCTCTTCGAAAAGGATTCTGCGTCCCGCGGCGGCTGGGGTGCGTCGATTGACACGGCGGTCCGCTTCAGCTCTCCGCGTCAAACCTTCGGCTACTAGCGAAGTCCAGCTCTGAACTTTGTCCTTTGGGTCTTCCGTCCGCTGTCCTCTTCCTCTGCTGTCCTCCAGCGGACTGAAGTAGCCGGGACTGGGCTCCGGAATTTATAGAGCCAGGGCGGACCTGTTTGAACACTCGCAGGTGTCAGGTCCGCACCTGTCATGCCCCGGCAACCAAGATGCACATTCCGTATACATATTCATGAGCATCCTAGATGGTCCAATCCGTGCATCTGAATTTGAACCTACGCTCATGAATATTTAATTAGCTAATACATATTTATGAGTAACGGGTAACCCTAACGGTTACTACCTATACCTTGTATTATACCTATGTTACATGACCATTTCAACACTAATTTTTAAAGTAAATCTTTTTATGTTTTAATTCTATTCCTAGGCGGATTGATGGGGAATACTGTTAGGCTAATAAAAATAAAACTTTTAATTTAAAAGTGCTTGAAACCTCGAGGCTATCTGGTGAAGGGTAGTGGAAGGCACACAAACCTCACAGCCCATGGCCAGGGACATGTTCTCTAGAGAGGAATTTACAACACTACAATAAAATATTAAAAAAAAAAAGACAAAAGTTGACCAAGACAGCAGCAAAAAGAAATTGTGGTTCAGAGAAAATTTCAGAAAGCATATTTATTACTACTTTTCCATAAGCATATCAACTAATATGACAGTTTTTCCAAATCTGGTGCAAAAGGGGCTATATCCTCTACTTAATTATGATGAAACAGTCAATATGCCATTCCCTCGCAAGTAACTGATATCAATAGATGCAATTTGTATGTCAGTTAGTATTGTATCAAAGTTCAGGGAAGTCTAACCAAGGCTGGAAAAAAATCAACATATTGATTGGATTATATATACTCCTTCATGGCCTTGTCCATAGGTGCTACATCTAGGAATACAGGGGATGCCCCTGGCTTGAAGTGGTTTCCACTATATCTAGCATTTCCAATTTGGTTCAATAGCACCCAGGATCCCACTATAAAAATAGTTCCAGCACCCCGATCTGATCTAAAGCCCAACAAAATCAATGGAGTCTTTCTATTAGACCCCCCATTCCTGAAAGTTTAAAATAAAAATAATTCCATTAGTCATGGGAAGCTCTGAAATCATTAATTTGCTATATTAGGTACAAGAATAAGTATTTGAAGGCTAAATTCTGGGAATAGCCAAGAGCTTTTATTCATTTGTCTGGAAGCACCAAATCTAGAAACTGCAAATCCTTAATTATACAGGCTGCACCTCCCTAAATTGGGACTCTCTGGTCCAGCCACATCCATGGACCAGCAGCAACATGGACCAAAGAGCCGTGGGGCTGACAGCTAGGAGCCCTGCCACGCTCAGAGCCCAGTGGCGCATGGGCTAGTGGACTGGAGCCCTGCTGGGGCCAGCAGCCCGGTGGCAGTGGGGCTGGAAGCCACTGCATGGGGGCTGGTGGCTAGCAGCTCATCCAGGTAGTGGATGCCAGCATCAGCTGGTGTGGGGCTGGGGCCAGCAGCCCAGCTGGGGTGGCAGTAGGGACGTGGCTGAGGCTGGCAGAAGCGGGGCTGGTGTCTGGCAAGCCAGGACAGGGCTGGTACCCATGTGGGTTGGAGGCAGGGGGACTGGCTGGGGCCAGAAGCAGAGCCACTCATGGGCTGGGGGAGGCCTGTACTAGGGGACCTCCCCTATGCTGGCAAATTTCCTCACTTGGGACCAGTCAGGTCTCAAGGGTGCCAGACCAGAGAGGTCCAATCTGTACTGAAAAATAAAACAGGCTTGTTATATTGTCCACAAGAATTGCACTTGTGTCCTAGGGGCAGAACTGCAATCCTGAAGATGTACATGAATGGTTCTCCACATACCTACACTCTTGCGTGCATTAGAAGCATTCAGTGGCACACAACTGCCCATGCAAACAAATGGAATTATTTCTATGTGAGCCTGCCTTCTATTCCAGAACCTGTTGTGGTAGGGGAAGAGGAGAGGGGAAGCACTGGGATGCTGTCATGTGGCAGTGTCTTCACATAGGGAACAGAGGATTTATGTTGCTCTGGTTGTCATATGGAAGTAAATGGGCTGGTGCACGAGTGAAAATTTTAGTTTCTTCCATTCATGCTCTATCTATCAATTCACCCAGGGATGAGTAGCCTGGAGGCAGAATCTTTTATAAGTGCAGATTTGTTTTGTAAAATTTTGGATTGATTAATGCAAAACAGCTCATGCAGATTTCAAAGAACAGTCATTGGCTCAGCCTGAGGAGAATCTGAAAAAGTATAGGCTATTTCTAGTACAGATACATTAAGACAATGTTACGCCTGAGATAGTGCCTAGATACCATCCCCTATGATAGTACTACAAGATTTCCCAAGTGACCCGTTAAAATTTCATTCCTCATACAGACACATGTTCTCTAAAACTTGCAAATTTGCTTTAGAAAAGTAGATAAGGTTACAGTAGTATTTCTGCTATTAGTATAAATTCAAATAATAGGGTTTCATTACAGAACATAGTACCAGATTTTAAAGGGCAATCACTGTACAGAGTCAGCCCCAGTTCTTGTAGACTCACACATACCTTTAAAATAAAGTACTACAAACAGTCCACATAATGTTACACATATGCTTAAGTCTTTGCAGAACCTGGGCCTTCACAAGAGTCCTAATATTGACTCAAACGTGTATGAATTTTTTCTGGCAAAACATGTTCAATTAACATTTTATGCTGTTAGCACACAGTTTGATTTAAACAAAAAAGTAGTCCAGTAGTACTTTAAAGACTAGCAAAATATAATATAATATAATATAATAATTTATTAGGTGATGAGCTTTCGTGGGACAGACCCACTTCTTCAGATCATAGCCATACCAAAACAGACTCCTATGGCTATGATCTGAAGAAGTGGGTCTGTCCCACGAAAGCTCATCACCTAATAAACTATTTTGTTAGTCTTAAAGTGCTACTGGACTGCTTTTTTGTTTTGATAGTATATAGACTAGCACTGCTATCTCTCTGTTACTATTCAGTTTGATTTAACTGTGATTCCATGCAACCCATTAATACATCAGCAAATTGTTACAATGTTTTTTAATCTATTTCTATTTATTTTTAGTACACATTTGGCCTACTCATTGTGCTAAATGCTGGAAAAGAAGGGTCAAAATGGTCACATTATTAAAGTAATTAAAGGAAAATTAATAACTATGAGCATTACTATCACAAGAGAAGCAGTGACATTTGAGATAAAAATAATCTCAAATTTGGGACACTGTTCCAAATCCTCCAAATATAAAAATGCATACTCATTATGAGAAGTCTCAAAGAGGTATCCGTGTTAGTCTTTATCTTCACAAAACAAAAAAAGCAGACCTGTAGCATCATAAAGACTAACAATATTATTTATTAGGTGAAGAGCTATTTTTGCCCCAGCTTACCAATGCTGTAACAAAGGGTAAATGGCTTCTTTTATCCAGTGTGAAATAGCAACTGCTGGAAAAAAAGTACAAGTGTAAAGGTGGCTACTTTCTTAAAAGGTTTTTCTCCATTATTGTAATATGGACATACAACTTATATGGAATCTCATTAATGTCTATTTCTGAAAATCAATGGAGCCACTCACATAAATAAGGACCTTTTTCAACATGAAAAATGTTGCAGATTTTGAGTCTTAAACTGCACTGATTCTATTTGCTCAGAGTATCCACGAGACAGGAAAGTATTGAAAAAATAGGAGTATGCTAAGACGGAAAGGCGGAATCAGGAGAAGAGCTGAATCATCGAAAACCAACCTGTTTTTTCATAGACCAATGAACAGACAACACTAGTCATACTTACTCCCCATTGAATCCAGTGAGAGATCTCCTTAAATAAGAACCACAAGATTGTGTCCCTTAGGACCAGAGTTGCCCCATCCATAGAACAGTTTAGGACATCTGCTCCAGGCCCAGTACTTTGGACAGTGCCCCAGGGCAGCCTGGGGAATTACCAGAGAGCCTGAAGGATGACTGCAGGTGTTGCCCCTCTCCTGCACTCACCCTGGCAGGACTCAGAGGGACACAACAGCCTGTTCCACTCCTTTCTGCCATCCTCTCCCAGCTCTCTGTGTTCTACTTCACTGGAGCAGCGGGAAGCCGAGTGCCACAGGCCAAGGCCACGCTGTTTCCCATTGCTGTGGAGAAGTAACCAGAGCAGGGTGGGAAAGGGTGGAGCAGAGCAAGCTACTTGTTCGCTCTGACTCCCTACGTGCAGTGAGTACACAAAGGGGGAGCAGGCAACCCCTTACGGCCATCCTGTGCCAGGCCCCTCAGCAATCCTCCCAGCTTGTGTTGCTCAGATGAGGGGGACTTCAAGCAAACTGGTGGAACAGGGGTGTGAAGATGTAGGGCGGGGTGAGGCAGAACAGGTGTGGGATGGGGTGGAAAAGCAGTGAGGCAAGGACTGTGATGGGGAGTTGCTCTAGGCCCCATGCCTGGGACACTGTGGCTACGTCTACACGTGCACGCTACATCGAAATAGGCTATTTCGATGAATAGCGTCTACACGTCCTCCAGGGCCGGCAACGTCAATGTTCAACTTCGACGTTGCGCAGCCCAACATCGAAATAGGCGCAGCGAGGGAACGTCTACACGCCAAAGTAGCACACATCGAAATAGGGATGCCAGGCACAGGTGCAGACAGGGTCACAGGGCGGACAAGTGCTTCCGGGGCAACAGCTAGCCGCTCCCTTAAAGGGCCCCTCCAAGACACACTCAGTCTGCACAGCACGCGGTCTGAGGAGCCATAGGCACACAGACCGTGGGCGCCACAGTCATGGACCCCCAGCAGCAGCAGCAGCAGCCAGAGGTCCACCCAGCCCTCCCGGCAGGAGCAGGGCTTGCCCTGCTCCATGCCATGCGGGAGGCAGCTGAGCACCTCCTTGCTACACCGGAGGAGGAGCTGCCCCCAGGGCAGCAGGGCTCAACCCCTAACCCTGCAGCACCCAGCCCCCCCCCCCCCGCCTCACACGCCGGCGGCTGTGGAGCTACCCCACCAGCACTGACTGGTGGGAGCGGCTGGTGCTTGGGGAGTGGGACGATGACCGCTGGCTCAGGAACTTCAGGATGAGCCGGCAGACATTTATGGAGCTGTGCCAGTGGCTCACCCCCGCACTCAGGCACCAGGACACGGCCATGCGGCGTGCCCTCACAGTGCAGAAACGGGTCAGCATCGCTGTCTGGAAGCTGGCCACTCCCGACAGCTACCGATCCGTGGGGCAGCAGTTTGGTGTCGGCAAGGCCACCGTCGGGGCTGTCCTCATGGAGGTAGGAGAACCCACGGGGGGAGGGCAGGGCAGGGGAGGGGGGCCCGGGCAGAGGAGGGCAGGGCAGGGCCACGCGCACCCTGCTCACCCCTCATTGGTGCTGTCCCATGTGCTTTCTCTGCAGGTTGTGTGTGCCATCAACGCCATGCTCCTGCACAGGCTCGTGAGGCTGGGGGACCCAGATGCCACCATCGCGGCCTTTGCCACCCTGGGCTTCTCCAACTGCTTTGGGGCTTTGGATGGGACTCACATCCCCATCCGCGCCCCGCATGACAGTGGAGGACGATACCTGAATCGCAAGGGCTACCATTCTGTCGTCCTCCAGGCCTTGGTGGACAGCCAGGGACGTTTCCAGGACATTTATGTGGGCTGGCCTGGCAGCACCCACGACGCCCGGGTTTTCCAGAACTCGGGCCTGTGCCGCCGGCTGGAGGCGGGGACCTACATCCCCCAGCGGGAGATCCCTCTGGGGGACACCACCATGCCCTTCAGTGTCATCGCAGATGCGGCATACCCCCTCCGGCCGTGGCTCATGCACCTGTACACGGGCCATCTCTCCGCTAGCCAGGAGCGCTTCAACGAGCGCCTGAACCACGCGCGCCAGGTGGTGGAGCGCTCATTTGGCCACCTGAAGGGACGCTGGAGATGTCTCTTGACCCGCCTGGATGCGGGCCCCAACAACATCCCCCTGATTGTGGGTGCCTGCTGCGCCCTGCACAATTTGGTGGAGAGCAAGGGGGACACCTTTTTCCAGGGCTGGGCTGCAGAGGCCAGCAGGGCAGACGTCCAGCCACCTGCTGCCCCCAGTCAGCAGGTGGAACCCGAAGGGACCTGGGTCCGGGAGGCCCTGTGGGCCCACTTCAATGATGAGGCCACGGGGTGAACTCTGCCCAGGCCCCCCACTGCCCGCCCCTTCCTCCACCACACTCCTGCCCCAACGCCCACACCATGGAGCACCCCACCACACCCCCCTCCCACTTTTCCTGGACAAATGACAGCACGCACTTGTGGCCGAACTTAAACTTCTTTTTCTTTCAGAACTTTTTTTTTTAACTGTAAATATATGAAACAAGAACAAACTATATACAAACATGTGGAAACAAACTAATATGTACAAAAATAAAACAATACTAAGAAGCAAGTGTCCTCATGAATAAAAAGAAAACCAGGGAGGATAAAGGGGAGAACTATTTACATGGGGGAGACGGGGCAAACGGGGGGCACCAAATAATAACTTTAAACTATATACGGGGGGGGGCCACGTCCCGGGTCCCTCACCCCTATAGCCCGGCACTGGGCATGGCCGGCCGGGAGCCCCGCCGCGGTCACAGCCCTGTCCGGGGCTGGCTGGGGGTGGGCCAGACCGGAAGATATGATGCCCGGCGAGTCTCAGGTGGCTCCAGGAGTCCCTCGGTGCTCCGGCCCTCGGAGGTGGGTGGCGGGGCGACGGCGGACGGGACAGCGACGGGCGGAACAGCTGGTGGTGGGGCTGGTGGAGCAGGCAGGGCGGGTGCTGCGGCTGCCGGCGCGGCATGGGGGGCCAGGTAGTCCACCAGGCGGTTAAAAGTCTCCATGTAGGCCCCCAATGCCTCCTGGCGCCAGGCCAGCGCCCGCTCCTGCAGCTGCAGCTGCTGCTCCGCGACCTCCAGCTGCCGACGGTGGATGGCCAGCAGCTGGGGGTCCATCGCCGTCGGGTGGTGGTGGTGCGGGGTCCGCTGTCTAGCCCGCCATGGGGCCGGTCGGTCCTCGGCCGAGGGGCTGGCCTGGAGTGATGGTCCCGGAGGGCTCTCCGGGACCACTGAGGCCTCACCGGTGCTCTCTTCCGGTCCTTCTGATGGTGCAGGTGCGGGACACAGGAGAGGAGGGGGGGAAGAAGAATGGAGATAGGCGTTAGTGTGGGCCCCGAGCCGTGGCCTTTGTCCCCCCAGCCCTGTGCTGCAGGTTCCCCATCCCCGTCCCCGGGAGATGCTGCTGTGATGGATGGGGTTCAGGGGTCCCCCTGCCCTGCACCCCGTCCCCTGGTGGGAGCGACTCTCACTTCACCCCGCAGGGTCTGACAGCACGAGAGGTTTCTTAGGCCACAGATGCCCAGTTTCTCCCAGGAGTGACAGCACCAGCTGTCGGAAGAGACAGTCCTTCCAACCCGTCGTGGGGAGAAGACCCCAAGGGGGGCCCCTCTGGGATGCAGCTTTCCCCCTCCTCAGGCTGGTTGCCTTCCAGCTCTCCCTTCCCCTAGCCTCTACCTGTGGCCCCCGCCCTCCTCCCCTAATTCCAAGCCAGCTCGGCTCCTCCCTCCTCTTTGTTCAGGGCAGAGGTGTCACCTGACAGCTGTAGCCCCAGGATCCTTCTTTGCCCCTGGGAGCTATTCGGCTCTTGTTGCTCATATGTAGCCTGAGTCTCCCTTTTGCACTCCCCCCACTCCATCACATGCTGCTGCTGCGGGGTGTCCCACCCCCTCCTCCCGGGGGCCCCTCGAGGTTCCGCTCCCCCCTGGCCCGGGGATGGGGCATGGCACTGTCGTGCGGGGTGGGGGGGGGCAGGGGCTGATGCAGTGCTGTGAGGGCCATGGCCCTGGTGTCCTTGGGGCCATGGCCATGTGAGCATGTGGGGGGCCCTGGACACATATCTATTACCCCCGCCCCTCAAGCCCAGGGGTGTACACCAGAGGGGGGTACCTACCTGTCGGTCCGCTCCCACGGTCCGGAGAATCCCGGGGGGCGGAGGCCCGGCTGCTGCTCTGGGATGGCAGGAGGAGGATCTGCAGCCCAGATTCTGCAGAGGAGGAGCCCCCCTCCTCCTCCTCCTCCTCCTCCTGCCGCGATGTCCCGGGGGTGGGCTCTGAGGGGGACCCCTGGGGTGCGGGGCTTACCTCCGGGGCAGACTCCGGCTGCAGGGCCTGCTGGGGCTCGTCGGCCGAGGTATCAAGGGTGGCTGGAGGGGAGGAGGTGTGCCGGGGGCCCAGGATGTGCCTGAGCTCCCTGTAAAAGGGGCAAGTGACGGGGGCGGCCCCAGATTGGCTGGCCGCATCCTGGGCCCGGGAGTAACCCTGCCGCAGCTCCTTCACCTTACTCCTGACGTGATCAGGAGTGCGGGCAGGGTGACCCCAGGCAGCCAGGCCGTCGGCCAGCCGAGCCAACGCATCCGCGTTCCGCCTCTTGCTCCCCATTACCTGGAGCACCTCCTCCTCGCTCCAGAGCCCCAGCAGGTCCCGCAGCTCGGCCTCCGTCCAGGAGGGGCCCCGCTGCTGCTTGCCAGCCTGGCTGCCCGACTGGCTGGGCTGGCTGCCCTGGCTCTCCTTGGAGGGGGTCCCCTGGGGGCGCTGGGGGGGCTGCCGGGCAGCCATTACAGCTGGGTGGGTGGCTGAGGGACGTGCAGGCTGGCCGTGTGTGTGGGCTGCCGCCTGCATGTTCCCTCAGCTTCCTGCACAGGAAGAGAGGGGGAGGGGACCTTTATGGGGCCGCTCCATGCGGCCACCATTGAGCTGAGGGGCTGGAGAGAGCGTCTCTCAACCCCTCAGCTGATGGCCGCCATGGAGGACCCCGCAATTTCGACGTTGTGGGACGCGCAATGACTACACGGTCCCTACTTCGACGTTGAACGTCGAAGTAGGGCGCTATTCCTATCCCCTCATGGGGTTAGCGACTTCGACGTCTCGCCGCCTAACGTCGAAGTTAACTTCGAAATAGCGCCCGACGCGTGTAGCCTTGACGGGCGCTATTTCGAAGTTAGTGCCGCTACTTCAAAGTAGCATGCACGTGTAGACATGGCTTGTGGGGGGTGTCCTTTGGCTCCACATCCCGCTTGGGATGACCCTACCTGAAAATGGGGGAGGAAGGGAATATGAGTTTGAAAGCCTGTGCTCTAGCCCATGCTACACCATCTGCACAGCTAATTTTAGTCTGCTGGCACAACCCTTTTGCCTAGTGGATCTTGAGCCCAGATGCAGCATAGATAATTGCACAGGTTTCTTCATGAACAGTTTTCCAGCAATCTGTGATGGCGTACTTTACCTAGAAGGGAGAATAAAGGTCATCTGCCTCTTCACAGTACACTACCACCTGTGCAAACACCTAATATATATCATGAAAGCACTACGTCCACTGATCTCATGTCTTCATAACCTTTTTATAACATGGATGTTTTTAAGAATTTCATGCCAAAGTGAGTTCTCATACACTACCAATGCATTTTATTAAAATGTCTCTGAATGACCAGAACAAACTGGAAGTTTCCTTTGCCCAATCACATGCATACGTCCCCGAGACTACAAGAACAGTTAGTGAATATAGAGGTAACGGGACAGGTAAAGGAAAAAAATAATGGAGGAGAAATGTAAGGGTTAGCACTTAGGCTGGCCTGCAACCTCAACAAAACCAGTAAGAAATTAAATGAACAGGAGACTGTCAATAGAGTCTTTAAACACTATAATTTACCACTTCATCATTTCATAATTATGCTGACAAGGGGAACACTTCTCTTTTTTAAAAACTAAGGAACAGGAAGCACCAGGAGTGCCCAGAAAGTCCAGATCTGTAGTTGTGGCTGCGGGGGGACAAGCTGTAGGTGATGGAAACTAATCTGCTACAAATTTTCAAAGGACTGAGAAAAATATTACCTTATATTTTTTAAAAGAGCATTAATTTTATTCTGGAATAAATTATAATGGCCCCATTGTGACCAAAGGAAATGACTTGCAGGTTTAAGGTGCTTTCATTTTCTGTTAGAAAGAGTGAACCTTTCACAGCCCATTTATTTTATTGTTCTCAATTTTATTAAGAGTTTTTTAAAAGTAGTGACTCAGACAGCTTTTTAAACTTTCTTAAGCAGCATATCTAGCAGGTTTCTTTTTAATATTACTGAGTAGTTTTTGCTGCAGGTTAGGCAGTTTTGAAAGCTTACTTGTAATTTCATCCTAAATCAGACATTTAAAATTTCATCCGAAAAACTTTAGTAAAACTTATATGGAACTAGGGCTGTGGTTAATGTTGCATACATCCACACATCACAGGATATGTGATTTTAGGAAAGGGCTTTGGACGCTGCCCTCAGGCTGAAAGAAAATAGATCACATTGGGGACCACTTTTCCCTAAAGGAAAAGTGATTAAACTTGACAAGGAAAACTGCACCATGACTCCTTTTCTGGGCAGACCAAGAACACAAAAGACTGATTCACACACAAGTATAATCTAATAATTTACTTTCCCTGGAAATGCTGCTGATCTGTACTTAAAACATCTCAGATGTACTACTTGACTAATACATTGGACTTGAGGTTTAAAACTAAATGATGCCTCCCGTATCAAAGTTTCTGTAAGTAGCATCAGGTATCCGACTGTGTAACTTGTCTGGCTTCACTCAGCCTACTGCATTACACACTGCAGTCTGGTAAGGGAGCATATGGCATGCCCTTCACTCAAAGTACCCTGTAGTTCCATGGTATTTAGAAGAGAATTGGGTCAGCGTGCACATTTCTATTTCAGTATCTGTTTCCGGAAAGCCAGCTCCACTTTGACCAAGTCACTGTGGAAATTATCCAAGCTTGAAGAGGCTGTTAATGCAGTCTGCTCTGCTCATGTATTCAAAGTCTCAGCAGATGACTGTAAGCAGACTGTGCAGTTTTCAAGGAAGTTTTGCCTAAGCATCCAGTCTTAGGTGCGAGCTTCTGTGGTAGTTTATATGGCCTGGGACATCTGAGTACCAGGCTTACATCAAAGATGAAAAGAGGCTGATACTCTTCCTTTGCTTTGTTTTGCACACATCTAATTGTTTTTTGCTCCATGCTACATAGGTCTATGAAGTAAACCCCCGATATAACAGACTCCATTACACCAAACTTCAGTTATAGTGGACATCACTAGGCCCTCCCCCGCCAAACGTAGAATACTATACTGTACTGTACAGTACTGTAAAAGACTCACCAGAGCTGCCACTAGGTCCTCCAGAGGCTCGGAGCTCCACAGCCATGGGGTCCCTGGCCACCCTGCAGCTGCCACCACTTCTGGGTTCCATCACCCAGCCTCCATGGCTCAGACTGCCGCAGCCATGGCTTCCCTGGCCAGGGCTGGCACTACTTCAGCTGCAGGGTCCCTGGCCATGCCACAGCCACCACTGCTGGGTTCTCCCTCCCCACTGAGACCACCCCAGAGGCAGGAGGAGCACTCAGGGCAGAGCGCAGGTGGCTGGGAACCAGAGGAGGCCCCTGGCTCTGCCCTGAACCCCACTGGCTCAGAGCCAGAGGAACCCCCATGCTGTGCTGGAGCCAGGAGGAACCAGGAAGGTCAGTGAGCTAAACCCTCAGATATAACCAACTTTTGAATTTAACGGACACTCTTCCCCCCCATTAGTCCATTATATCAAGGGTTTGCTGTATGACAATATCTATATACCACTTCTGCCATCTCCGTACTTGATCTCAGCATTGCAAACCCGCTTCTTAAACAAATGTTAATTTGAACTGATGCAAGTTCTGAGGCCTGGGGATACTGCCATTTTGTCACCTTTTGTGGGAAGATTGTATTCCCACACAGTTTCAAACACTTTCCCCAGTAAAGTATAATACTCTCAACTTTAGTAACTTTCTGTGAGATAGGTCATCCGAGTCTTAGCTAAAACAAATAAATTGAGTAATCTGGTCTCCTTTCATCTATTAAATTAGTTACTCCAACAAAAAAAAGTCAAATTAATGCAACTAGATTGATCCTTTGTACTTCCATAGTAACACTTACCACTCAATACAATTTTTCCCCAAGTATTTTAGGATTTTTCATTAACGCTGACCTTTTATCTATGATAGCAGTCAAACTAACTGGTTGCAGTTCCTATGTTCACTTCTGTTAACCATTTTAAGAACAAGTAAGTCACCTTTCCTTCTGTGCCACAACCAATTTCAGTGATAACTCAAGACAAAATGCAAGTGGCTAATGGCAAGTATGTATTGTAGGGAGGAAGAGGGTGAAACATTCTTGATTTCATCCAGTCTCCCTCCAAAAATTAACAGATCCTTCAACTTTCTACTATCTTTTAGCTGTAGCAAGCTGACATAACCCATTAGTGCCACTCCTGACTTGGCTAGATAGGGCAATGGATTTGCTGCTCAAAAGTGAATCATATTACTCCCACCCTTTTGGAGGCTGAATTCACTCCCAAGATCTTTTCACCATCATCCCACTCATGCCTTCTGACTCTCCCAAAGAAGGTTTTGGTTTGCAGTTTGCTCAAAACCTTGCATTCTCGTAAAATTTACAGCACACCTCTTCTGCTTGTCAGTGTGAGAGGTAAACTCAGAGTTTAAGCAGATGAATTATTGGTTTAGAAGGCCACAGTTGAGCAGAATTTAGATCACATAGAAAAAAGGAATAGCCTAATACTACTACTGAACTATAGGCAGTTAACAGCATTTTCTCCTCATATCAGTGGAGAGCAGATGTTGAGAATTCATCTAGAACAATAACCCCTTTCCCGTTGAGGTGTCCCTACTACTTCACCATGAAGGCTGTGCAACCTATTTACTGAGAAATCCAAAAATTATATTAAACTTGCTAGATTTTAGGTTTCGTCACAAAGTATAGACTTTGAAAGTATCAAAATTGTTTCTAACAAAATTGGGCCTTGACAAAATTGAATAATTTGGGGCACACATAGAAATCACATTAAATCTGCAATTTTGGTGTGAAACTCATTGGTTTCAGCAATGCCCCCTACCAGATTTCAGGATTCACTAGAACACCAAATTCAAAGTAAACAACAGAGAGGCAAAACGTCATAACAAGTCATGATAGTTGCACAAACACCACAAAACAAAGACACCCTGTCATACCTTTCCTTGTGAAACTCAGCAAATAGATATCAAGAGATCTCCTTTGAAGAGTAGCATTGCAAGTGTATACTTATTAGATGCTTGGGTAGAAAGAGAAATGGTTCTGGTAGCAGTCAGGGAAAGAAGAAATCGAATAGGAAAGATTTTCATATTTCTGGACCTCTCCACAAAAAATCAGTCTGGAAGGAAGAAGCCTGCATACAAGCCATCACAGAGGAAAAACAAACAAACAGGCAAAAAAAAAAAGACCAACAACATAGCTTCAATATTATTCCCAGCAATTTAAAATTATTTTCTATAGCAAAATCCTCTAAAGTCCCATTCTTACTCATACCAAATAGTGGTCACTGAAGCAATTCTACAGAGTTTAAGAGGACTATATGGACATAGTATCAGTAATATAATTAAAGTTTCCAGAATCACTTCTCCCATTTCTCAAAGATATATCCTCTGCTAACAAATTCCTAAAGGAATTATAATTGGAGATGTTCCATTCTTGTTCCAAACAAGCAATAGCTCTACAAAACACGTCTCTTAGAAATAGATATGGGAAGAGGCCAATATTTGGAACTAATTACAAACCCTCATTCTCCCAAACTTTAAGATTGCTTAGATCTGGAGTTTTGTTCATCCCATCATAGAGATAAGTCCCAGCTATAAAATTTGGATGACTGCATGGGTCTCAAGCTCTTATAATTTGGGTCCTGCATTTTGGTTTGAGCTCATACCTTTTGGGCCTAATCAGAAGGTTCCAGGACTGACAGACTACATATCCCAAGTTATTTTAGTTTAAAATAAAGTTATACACTCTTGTAGGTATGTTAAAATACAATAAACTGTAAACTCTTGTTTTAAAATTCAGATTATTCTGCATGACTCCAGTTCTTTCAGCCAATTTCAAATTCCACAGCTACTCAGTTTCTAATCTTCCTTTCTCCCACCTTTCCAGTTCAGCTCCCTCTCTACTGGGCAAATACCCAGTTCAAAGACATAATCAGGACCCTCAAAGGAGCTTGCTAATTTCCCTCACCTTACAGTGAGTTAGTGTCCTCAAGAGGAGGAAAAGGATGAGAGAAAATGGAGAATGTGGAAGAAGAAAATAAACACCATATGCTATGAAACTCCAGTCTTTGCTTAAGACTACAAATACAAGCAATCAATAAATGTTATCTATCAACTTACATAATGCTCATCACCATGGTATCCATTATAGAAATTACATAAATTACAGAATAGTAGGCTAGATCTAGACTTCGAATTCTCCCTTTCCTCCTTCCCAAAGCAAGAATTATAATTATTTCCAGACTGAAAAAGATTCAGTACACTACAATTAAGGATAGAAATAAACATAGAAAATCAAATATTGGAAATCCAGGGAATTCAAAGAGAAGATTGAAGGTTAAGAAATCCAAACATTCAACTGTATAGATATACATACCTAAACCATCCAGGCTTCATCTACACTAGCAAGTTCTTTTGGAAAAATTTGGCCCTTTTTATAAAGAACACACACAGCATCTACACACAAAATGCGCTCTTTCAATCCAAAATCAAAATAACACAGCTCTTCTTCCAGAAGCTCCCAGATCAGGAAGAGCGCCTTCTTTCAAAAGCTTCTGTTGAAAAAAAAGGACGTGTAGACAGTCTGCAGAACCTTTTTTCAAAAGAGCAGTCCATGGTGCCAGATTTTTCAATCACTGACCCGTTTTTTGAAAGAGCGGGGCCTGTGTGGATGCTGTCTATCGGAAGAGCGGATGGATCTTTCAATCTGCTTTTTCTTGTGTGGATGTGTTCTTTTGAAGGAAGATTTTTCAGAAGAGGTCTTCCGAAAGAACTTCTTTAGAAAGATTATTGTAGTGTAGCTGTACCCCCGGACAGCATTTTCATACCTAATGAATTGTCTTCTCCCCGAGGTAAACATAGAGTCGAAATAAAAAGTTAAACTTCAACTCACCCTTGGTCACAGTCTTTCAGCCATTCCCGAATTTCAGAATCTCTTCCTTGATCATTTTCAGGTTCACACAATAGCTCTTCTCTCACAAGGCAACTGCGGTCCTGTTCCCCTCCCTACTGACACACACTTCTTTCCACCATCTCCAGAAATCTCTTAGCTGGAACCCAACACCACACCTCCAACCCACAGCTATATTATATTACTCCAGATTTTTAACTCCACCCCTCCTCAGAGTGCTGCTTTGTTGGACAACATTTACAGATCTTATCCACAGACCTCCTGAGCTGAGTTCTTCCCCGCTAATCAAGGTAGAAAGCTCCACTCCTGGACTTCCTTCAGCAGTGTTGGCTTTACCCACCTGCTTTTTTAAGAGTTGTGACTGGGAGAATGGGAGCTCATGCAACCCTGCCATACCCAGGTTCCCCTGTGACTTACTGTAAGAAAATGATAAAAGAAGAATTGGGCAGGGCATATTTTTGCTCTTTTCACCTAACCAGACTATTGTAGGAAAGTTGCTACTGTCATTCACATCTTCAGCAATTATATATAACTCCGCTAGTAGACGGGTAGAAGAAATTAGTATCTTTAGAAATTAAAGGTAGCAATAAGTTCTTTAGTCTACGTATGCCTCCAATGAAGTTTCCCCTATTTTTAAATAGACATTGAGTAACTTCCACAAAGTGTTTAACTGATTTAGGAACCAGTGTCGCATATATATATATATATATATATATATATATATATATATATATATATATATATATATAGAAAATGTTAATCAATGTTTATTTAAAAAAGAGGGGAAACTTCACTGGAGGAATATGTAGACTAAAGGACTTTTTGCTATCTTCAAGATCATAAAACAGGTAGGTATTTTTGAATGTTTTACCTGGAGCCTACCTAATACCTATCCCTGTGTTGGAATTTTAACTGTATCTTGAATGTTATATTGATATTGCACTTATCTAATAGATGCTGTATTGAAGATTTTGTTCACGGAATAGCAGAAGAGTAGGCCTGGGGTAGCACACAAGAAGAGTAAAAGGAAACAAGGGCACACTAGTGGATGGAGTTCTGCACTTTAACCACAGGATAAATCTTTCTTCCTCTCAGATCACTCCCTGTTGGAAGAAAATTCTGGACCAGGTATGATGTGATTTCATATTTAAAAGGTTACTTTTGAGAGAGTCACAGTCCAACTGTTTCCTGAAGGTGGAAAAAAAATCAGCAAATTAATAGATTTTAAGACCAGGAGAGACTGAGATTATCTAGCCTGACGTTCTGCACAATACTGGCCAGAAAACTTCCCTGAAAAAATTCTGTGGGTATATCTTTTAGAAAAAACGCGCTATTTTAATTTAAAAATTGCCAGTGATGAAGAACCCAACACAACCCCTATTATTTTAATAGCTAATTGCCCTTACTGTAAAATATTAAATTGAAACCACTGGAGAGTTATCACCAGTAATCCTGTGGGAAATTCTGATTGCAGTACTCACAGGCAAAATAACTGCCTAAAGTTCAGAAATGAAGCAGTACACAGAGAAAGTTTAATCCCTAAAGATCTATTTGTAAGTGTAGAAAAAGGGTAAATGAGGACACAAACTAAAATGTCTAGAATGTAAGAAAAGGGAGCTGGGGACAGCTCCAGGCATTTTGCTTCTGTAGGCAAATTTGAGTATATTTCCAACCTCATCCTTCCAGTCTTATATTCTCTCCCCTCCAGTTGTTTGCCTCTTTTTATAGGCATATTTTTACATGTTGGGAATAAATTTCCCATTAAGTAAAGGTTTATTTATACTCACTCTAGTCTCCTTGGAGTCAATTTCTTCCTTGTATTTCTTGGTGTACTTTTTCCTCAATCAGTTTCTTTTACCTTCTTAAAGTTATTTTATTCTCATGCACATATTTTCTTTCTTTCAAGCTCTCCCATACCTTTGCTCTCCTTGTTTAGACTGTATAGAGTGAGTTCAGTTTTCATTACTGTTTTTAAATTCTCCTGTCTTCTTTCCATTCTCCCGTACACTCTGACCCTGGTACTCAATCACGCCATATTCATTCTTGCACTCACTGTCAGAATGACTCACTACCCACTCACTACAAACATACTCTGTGCTGGTGCCTCATCTCTCATGCTCCTGAGAGAGAAGCTTTTCCTTCTGCTGAAAAGGAAGGGATTCATCTTTTTGTCTAGGGGTAGGCACTGATTCAGAACTCCAGTTTAAATGGGATTCAATTTTCCAAATCTAGTCCAATCTTCCACTGCACAGAGCCCGCTGAACCCCAATTAGCCCCTCATCCATCTTTATACTAATGTTTCTGGTTCAGCTCCCTGGGTGATATGGTTTAGAGATTACCAGCTTTCTTGCTCTTTAATTGTATTTTCTTTGCTATACTACATATGCAAATGTAATGGAAGATTTAGAAATAGCAGAAGCAATTTACCTTGTTAATGTGCAAAACAATCATACTTTCAAATGATTTCTAAATATCAAATGAAGCTACCTGAGTCACCCCTACAATAAATCTCTTTTTCAGGGAGGGAGGTCATTTTCAGTTATATCAGCAATACAGCACAGGGCATATACTGGAGATAAAGGACTCCTTGTTTTTAGTATTCCTCATTATGTCCGACACAATACCGATACTTAACAATAGCCGCTTAAGAAATTGACTCAGCTGATAGGTAACTCATGCCAACACAGCCATGCAGGGTTGAGTTGTGATCAATATGTCTTGAGCATCCCTTTGTTTTTCCATCAAACCATAATTTTGGAATTTGTTAAATGTATAGGAAGAATTTTAAGTTTTAACATGTGCAATTTATTTTTGTTCAATATTGAACAACATTGTGAAATCTTCCACTGAAGCGAAAATATTGTCTGCAAAATAAACTAGGTAAAGCATAAAAAAAGTTATGTTTGGCAGGGAGAGACTATAAACGACTTAAGCTGGGTAAATAGCAGACACACAGCTTCTACAAACAGCTGTTTGAGTGATAATTCATATTACTTCTGCCTGTTTTGCTTCCTTATGCATTTGCAGAATGTTCAGAGAGCATAAATATTTGTACATATACAAATATTTGCTCTCTTTTAGATAGTTCCTTTTGGGTCTAGGAAAAAGGGTTGTAAGTTACAGATAGGAAACAAGAAAAAGAAAGTCTTAGTGTGTACAGCAGGGTCTCAACATTCACAAGGGTTTCATGTTTAGAACCCTTGTGAATGCTGATTTTTCTCAACTATGGGGGATTCCTGGGGTCCTGGGGAAGTGGCGGCTGCCAGCTTTCCTGTCTGGGGCCCTGGGGGAAGTGGTGGCTGCTGGCACTTCTGCCCGAAGCCCCAGGGGAAGCGGTGGCTCACGAATAATTGAATTCACAAATATTAAGTTTGCGAATCGTGAGGCTCTACGGTATACATCCATCCATACCATATTTTTAATGAGCAACAAAGAGAAGGATGAGAACAGACAGATGTGCCTGTTCCCAGTATCAAGAGTACATCCAACAGTTTATGGCCGCATTGAGTTTACTGAAAATCAGTGAGATACCTCAAATGTGTCAGGCAGGGAAATCAGTATTCAGCCACAATCACTACAGCAACATATTGGAATTTACATCTTGTACCCAGACAATCTCACTCTCATCCACTTTCCTAGAAGGACTCAAAGGGCAGTTCAATTGTGCATGTGAAAGACACTGGGAGAACAGGGACCAAGCAGTCAAAATCATGAGAACACTGACTTTTGTAAGGCTTTTTTATGAGATTTCTGGTCATCGGGGAAGAGAAGTAATTGCACATGACTTAAGTGACCAGTTTGACAGCTTGAATTTCTAATTCTGAATAATATGTATATGTCACAATACTTGGATTTAATATGCGGGAGCTGACTATTGTGGGTGAACTAAAGCTGGTGGTCCCTTCTGACTTTAAATTCTAGCTATGACTTTGAGCATTGGTGAGACACCACAATTCTTACACTGGTGATAGCATAAATTGTGACTTTACAATAAAACGTTGTTCACAATAGACAAAACCTCACTGCTTCATCTGCTGCCCATCAGGCTTTGTTTGCAAGGTATTACGTATGCACACCTTTGCATTTTCATGCAATTGATCTCTAAAGGACACATTCCTCAAATTTCTTCAGTGGGGATGAGATCAGGGTTGAGCTCCTGCTGACACATTCCTTACATCCTCCCCGCAGCCACGAATTTGTCATCCCAGCAGTTCACACTTCACTACCATCCACATGAATTTCCCTCTAGGGCCTGAAGAAACCCACTATGGCTTCCACAAGCCTGTGCGCCATATAGATCACATCCTCCCCAACCACTCCAGGTGCCTTGTAAATAAGCCTATTTACGAGCCTTATAACTCTGTCAAGCCTACCAAGCAGGGGTATAGTAGGGGCTGTGGGAGCCTCTTCTGAGGATAGGAGTGATAAGCGTTCTCTTGAGGATTCCCTTTCTATTGGTTTAGACCCTTGTATCTCTTATTCATGTATAGGGATGTCCTGGGCATCGGGGCACCTTCCACTTGCATATCACCTCCGTCCGCTAATTGAGGTATCTACATAGATTTGGTTCTCCTCCAGTATGTCTGATAATGTGAGTGGGACGAATTCATCATCCCAGGCTCATCTTACTGTGGAAAGATTGTTTCCAGCTACAGGGCTAAACACTTCTGCTCTGTGATTTAGCATCGAAGATGCTGAACTTTCTCCATATTTACTTGACAGAGTCTGGGACCTGGTTCCCATTCTAAGATGCTCCATGGAGCCCTCATCCTGTGCAGATTCACTCTTGGAGGTGCTGGGTAAGGGTAGATCAGCTTCACAGATTAGCCCACTGCCTGTGTTGAGTATTGGACATGTCCTTGCACCTTCTTTTCACCCATTCCCATGTCCTGATCCATTTCAGAAGGGGCACCAACCTATTCTCCCACAGGCAGTAGGAGATTTCTCTGTACAGTCTTCACAAGTCCTGATCCAATCTCAGGTTTAATCTTGTAGACAGGCAGGTTCCTAATTCTTTCCACCACCAGGTAGGATGTTGCTTTCCATCTATCAGCACTCTTGTGTTTGCCGGAACACTTAAATTTCACAGCAGAACACTGTCCCCAGGTTGAAGCTCTTGCAGGCACACTTGTGCATCATACCGGTGTTTGTTACGATCTGTGTTCTTGCAGGCAGTAATCTTAGCCAAATGGTAGGCATCCTGCAGCTCTTCCCTTAATCGGAAAACATACTGTAGATGTGCCTCATAGCTTTCCTCATCCTCTGACACTGCAAAGCACACATCTATGGGTAATCTGGCCTCTTGTCTAAACATCAGCAAATAGAGGGTGGGTCCTGTAGCATTGGTCTTGGTGGCATTATAGGCATGTACCAAAAACTCACCCTGCTGACTTCAGGATGCCTTCTGCTCAGGTTGCAACATCCCCAGCATATCAAATAAAGTTTGATTAAATCATTCTGGCTAAGGGACACCTTGTAAGTGGTAAAGTGTTGTCTTGGACTTTTCAATTTCTGCCACCTTCAGCACCTCAAAGTCTCACCCCTGGTCAGAGTGTACCTGAGCTGGGAGGCAAACACTGAAAAGTGCTTCTCCCATAATACCGGAGCTACAGTGGTGGCTGTCTGGTCATGCATGGGATATGCCTGAGCATATTGGATATAGTGGTCAGTCACTACAAAGATGTTTCCAATATTCTTCCTGGCCAGTTCTAAAGACAATAAATCAATGCATGCCAAGTCCGGAGGTTTGTTGGTCATGATGTTCTGTAAATAGGCTACTCTAATGGGTAGAGTTTCTCCTTTGAATGCATTAGATGCATGTTTCACATTTCTTGTGTACATCTTTGGACATGTGGGGACAATAGAACATATTGTGGATAAGCTCAAGGGTTTTTTCCATGCCCAGAATAATCGCGAAGGGCCCTCTGTACTCAGCTGGTAGTACCAGTTGTGTTCATTGATTTTGCAAAGGATCTACTGTGATCCGGTGCAGTACGCCTTGTATCAGTCTCAGTTTGTTCCACTTCCTCAATGATAGTTTACCTCCAGGAGTGGAGGGAACAATAGTCACAGGGTTTTGCCCCTCTCTTTTCGCAAGTAGGGTATCACGGATGTCAGCATCTTGCAACTGGGCTTTTTTGCCAGTCCACAGCACTGAGCATAGGCAATGAAGATTGGCCCAACACAATATTATTCACAGAGGCCTATGGCACTCTTTTGGTTGGTAAACCTAGAATTTCAGCAATACACTTCTCAAGGGGCTCTGACATTCTCCTTCCTATGCAGTCATTTCACATTTTGTCATTTTGAATTATAATCCTATCCTCCAACACATTTGTAGCCCCTCCCAGTTTATCATCTGCAAACTTTAAGTGCACTGGTAAGCAATTATTCACATGAGTAGTATAAAAATAATATAATTTTGGTCACTGTCAAATGTCATCAAACATTTTTCACAATATAGAAAGAGTCAAACAATTCAAATACTGCTCCTTATGTCTCTGAATAATAGTCAATAGCATGCAAGGATATATCACTGATTATTATTTACATGGATTATGACGGCAACCAGGTTGTCCCTAACTGAGATCAGGCCCCAGAGGGAAGCAAAGGCACTAAGAAAGAGATGAAGGGACAAGTCCAGAGTGACACAGCAGGTTGGTGGTAGAGCTAGGAAACCTGAATCTCATGACTACTGTAGACCAATGCATTATTTACTGCCCCACAATGCCTCTCTTTCAAAACAACAGGTCTTTAATTTCAGCTTTTAGTTAAACTATGTCACACATCCAAATATTTTTCATCTCCCTCCAAAATGGAGAATAGTTAGAAAGGCGATCTGCCTTTCAATAGTTTTTAAATTTGTTTTATTAGTTGGTATATCATCATAAGTATTGGTCAATCTGTTTCCGTCTGCTAAAATGGGCAAAACTAATAAACACATGTTTGGGATGAACATTACCTAATGCTTATGGATACTATTTCCTTTATTTCTTTATATTGAAATGAGGATGAGAAAGGAGCTAGAATGTAAACTATAATGAAATATATCTCTGCAGTTTAGATTGTCAGCTTTCTTTGTACCCGCTGCTACTTTTTCATGGACTAGCTATTTTCCCCCAAAAGGTTTGATTAGGCCTTTAATTAACTGAAGCCAGAGGTTCTATGACCTCTAATTAAATTTAATTTTGTTCCTTCTAGCAGCAAAATAATGAACTTATTCAAGTGAGGCTCACAGCTATGCAAACCCCAAACTGATTAGTAGCTAATAATGAAAAATGTAAATAAAGGGTAAAAGTTTTTAGCAAAAGAGATAATTAAGATTTTATTCTTAAATTAAATCTGTTTTTTGTGAGCTGAGACTTCAGGGGCAAACCTGCAGCTTGTATGTGTGGGCCTAGTCCCTTGAAACCAATAAAACTATGCCATTTATACCATTTAAATATATGACCTTTGGAATTTTATAGTGATGTTACAGTGAAATTTCATTCATATGCCACGTAAGTATTTTTGATATGCACCTATGCTCTGTCAAACCTAAGGCTATGCAGTAGGCCCCGTACAGTGACCCTAGGTTCTGGAGAATGAACAGGTGAGCTTTACTATTAATTCCCACAGTATATAAAATTATATTATTCCTGAGTTATCATCCCAGGCATGATGGAAACATAACTGCCATTCTCATGTGCAGTTACACTTTACGTTAGGCCAATCTTCTCTCTTCAGTCAATAAGTCTTACTATGGTTATTAGTAAATACTGTATTTCAGTAGTACCTGGTGGGTAGAGCTGTGCAAAGTTTTTCAGATCACTTTTCAAAATGAAAAATGCAAATTCAATAACAACAAAATGCAAAGTCAACACTGAAATATATGTTTCTGATAACCCGAGCAAAAGAAAACCTAAATAACTCCTGAAAATAATCCATCTTTTTCTTTTGATATTATTGAAACAGAATACTTTCACTTTTTCATTCAAAATGCCTCTTGGACCAAAATTTCCTTTACTTCTGTATTCTAAAAAGATCCAAAGTGTTTGAAATGGTAAAGATATAAATGATACATTTCTATTTTGTTGGAAACTTTTATTTCAACAGAACAATTTTTATACTATGAGATTTGCTAACAATTTTGAATATTTTTTGTTTGAGCTGAAACAAATTTGATTTAAATGTTGAAATTGGTAGTGATCTGAAAAATTTGTTACTCATTTTACTGTAATGGATCAGGATCCTATTGTACTAATATAGATCTTTCCCCAAAGAGCTTAAAACCTGTTTAGATCCTTTTTTTCTGCAAAGAGTGGGAGAGAAAAGAATTGGTATAGTCTTCTAACAGATGAAGAGAGACTAATCGTCTTGCCTATGAATGCATATCTGAAGTCCGGGCTGCACAGGGAAGGAACTTTAGAAATTCTGTTTATCATGCCGGTACCTTGCTGCCAAGACAATTTTTCCCCTCCTGATCCACTTTCATTATTTCCAGCCCCTGGGCTGGTGCAGGCATTCACATTCTACAAGTGTATGTGTAATATTCATACTGATAATTAAAATGTTTGAATACTTGAGCATTTAGCCATTTTGTTTTAAATTTGAAACCTACACCAGTTCTGCAAAATGTTTACACACAAATGGTTTATTCATAAGTGAATATTTTTAAAGTGACAATCTGGAAAAAAAGCATGTGCTTCCACAGCAAACTTTCTTCTGTGTGAAACAACGTAAAATGGGAAAAATGAACAAAACTGACATTTTTAAACGGTACACTTTAGTCTAATAACTAACATAAAAGCTTTACTCAGTCTTTTGGTGTTTACTATCCCCACTTGCAAAAATCTGTCAAGCAGTAGCAGAATATCTCTTACATATACCAGCTGCTCAGATGCTTTGTGGAGAGCTATACATTATGCAATATATGATAGCAACCTGATTTCATTCCGTTTAATTTCTCCTTTCATTTCAGACTGTTTGGAATTATTTCTCTTTTCTGTTGCTGGAATAAACATCTGTCTTATAACTACCTGGAGAATACAAAGCTTCAGTATTACAAGTAGAATTGTTTTTTTTGTTGGGCTACCTTTTAATTACAACCTTGGAGAACTGTTCAAATCTATTTTATTCCTGCCTGGGGGACTGGGCTTCTTCTCAGGACCTGTGATTTGACTATAATTTACAGATTTATTTACAGGTGGTATATCAACATTTGTACTGCTACAGGAGGTGATATAACTTGCAGTGGGCTGCACATTCTGGAAAATACCATTTAATAAGAACTACATAGATAACAGAGTGGATAAAGAGTGGTGCATAAAGGGATCAACAGTGGGTAGCAAGAACTTGATTTTTTCTGCTTTGTTTGGTTGTAAGATGGTTAATAGTGGATATTAAATCATAGGTCTGGAAGAGACCTCAAGTGATCATTTAAGTCTACTCCCCTATGCTCATAGCAGGACTAAATATTATGTATACCACCCCTAATAGGCGTCTGTCTAACCTGCTCTTAAAAATCTTTAGTGGTAAAGATAGACCATCATCCACCAATAGACCTATCTGTAAAATCATATGTGGTTCAATTCAGTGAGATTTTATTGGCATGTCAAGTTAGACAAGTGTTACCAAAATGTAGGAAAAAAAAACCGGTATGAGCTATCCAAGATAGGTTTATGTTGTTTGAGGTTAGGTACCCAGGTTCCATTTGTCATTATGACACTTTCTTCATGGGTACCAAGGTTGTGGTTACTGCTTGTCTGCTACTCACTAGCAATAGCAAATAACCCCTGTTGGAAGTGCTTTCCACCACATAAGAGCTGCCCTGGTGACAGATGATGAGTCCCATAATGAGCACGAGTTGGAGCCAAGAGAGACAGGGGGTTATCTGACAGATACTGGCTTGTTGTGAACATTGGGCTCCCCCCACCACCACCAGGTCAGAAAGTCATCCATTAGGAGTAATCCTAAATGAAGTATTGTGAAAAGAATTATGTATGCAGAGTGCTGAAATCTCACTTTCTATATGTCAGGAAGGAATTTCCCCCTTCCACAGGTACAAGCAATTCACTATTGGCTAGGTGCATACTACATGACAGAAAGAGTTACCTTTCTCTGAAGCCACTGAAATTCTCTTGCTTTCACTATTATTTGCAATTATCAGATGAATGATTGGGATGTGATATGATAATGAACTTCTATGTTCTTCATAACAGTATCAGAGTTTTGTCAACATTTCAGTATGACCCGCATTAAGATGTTTTCATCACTGTGAATTCCAGGTGCTGATTGAGGAGAAAAGTAAAACTGGAAGTGATTATATGTCTATTTGAATAATGCAGAATTAAATAGTTTGATCCAAGGTATTTTTGGGAGAAGCCAGCAACTAGGCAATTGAAGTGGGCACTAATGAAAACAAGAGCCAAATTCATGATTAAAATAACAGAACGGTGAGGTTAGATAACGAAGGATTTGAAAGGTTAGGACAAGAAGATCGTGTCTGTTGCAATGGAAGAGGGATAGCCAAGGAAGAAACTTATAAGGGGAATGGCCTACTCAGAGACTGTGTCTACACTACCTCCCAACTTCAAAGGAAGCATGGTAAGTAGGGTGAAGTGCTGTGGTGCATATGCAGCACTTCATTAAGCTAATTCTCCCCCGTGGCAACTCCGAAGCAGTGAATTTCGAAGTGCCAGCTTGCATGGAGCCGTGGCTAATCCGCTGGTACTTCAAAGTGCCTGGGCTAAATTTTGAGGAGTAAAGGGATTTTGAAGTAGCTCAGGCACTTTGAAGCACTTGCGGGTTAGCCGCAGCTACACGCAAGCCAGCACTTCAAAGTTTGCTGCTTCCAAGTTGCTGCGGGGGAGAATTAGCTTAATGAAGTGCTGCATATGCACCAAAGCACTTCATTAGTAATCTCCCACCACCCTACTTACCATGTTCCCTTTGAAGTTGGGAGCTAGTGTAGACACAGTCAGAGTGTAGCAACATTTTGAGTGGACTTTCTAGGGGTAGAACTGCAGACATCAAGGCCAAAGAGTAAGAAACTGCTATATGGTCCGGATTGACCATATAGATGGGAAATAGTTTTCCATTAAAATAACCACGTTTCTGGCAGTTCAATGGCAAGCTGGCTGGAGAAAAACAGCAGTATCATTAAGAAGGTATCAGACAAAAGGGAAAAATCTCACTCTAGTGTGCTTGAACTTCGGTGCATTTATGCCAAAATGACACATTCACAAAGCACAAAGCATGCTTCAGGTGCACCCTTAAAACAAAAGTACCTTGATTTTGTAGGAATTATCATACCAAATATTTGGGCATCAAATTTTCACCAACGACTAAAGAGCTGCCAGCACAAAGGCATTTTATTATAGTAGATTTTGTGACAGAACTGTAGTCAGTGACTATTAATTTAAATTGATACATATTTACATAGCACCTGATTGCCATTAGTGTTAAAAAATAATGGCAAACCCATTGTTTATCACTGAAGCACAATTAACATAATATGACCAGGACAACACTTAAGAACATAAGAATGTCCATACTGGGTCAGACCAAAGGTCCATCCAGCCCAGCATCCCATCTGCCGACGGTGGCCAATGCCAGGTGCCCCAGAGAAGGAGAACAGAAGACAATGATCAAGTGATTTATCTCCTGCCATCCATCTCCTGCCCTTGTTCTGAAGGCTAGGGCACCATACTTTATCCCTGGCTAATAGCCATTTATGGACCTAACCTACAAAAATTTTTCAAGCTCTTTTTTAAACCCTAATAGAGTCCTGGCCTTCACAGCCTCCTCTGGCAAGGAGTTCCACAGGTCGACTGTGCGCTGTGTGAAGAAAAATTTCCTTTTATTAGTTTTGAACCTACTACCCATCAATTTCATTTGGTGTCCCCTAGTTCTTGTATTATGGGAAAAGGTAAATAATTTTTCTGTATTCACTTTCTCCACACCATTCATGATTTTATATACCTCTATCATATCGCCCCTCAATCGCCTCTTTTCCAGACTGAAAAGTTCCAGTCTCTCTAGCCTCTCCCCATATGGGACCCGTTCCAAGCCCCTAATCATCTTAGTTGCCCTTTTCTGAACCTTTTCTAATGCCAATATATCTTTTTTGAGGTGAGGAGACCACATCTGCACGCAGTACTCAAGATGTGGGCGTACCATAGTTTTATATAGGGGAAGTATGATATCTTTTGTCTTGTTATCGATCCCTTTTTTAATAATTCCTAACATCCTATTTGCCTTACTAACTGCCGCTGCACACTGCGTGGATGTCTTCAGAGAACTATCCACTATAACTCCAAGATCCCTTTCCTGATCTGTCGTAGCTAAATTTGACCCCATCATGTAGTACGTGTAATTTGGGTTATTTTTTCCAACGTGCATTACCTTACACTTACCCACATTAAATTTCATTTGCCATTTTGCTGCCCAATCACTCAGTTTGCTGAGATCTTTTTGTAGTTCTTCACAATCTGTTTTGGTTTTGACTGTCCTGAACAACTTGGTGTCATCTGCAAACTTTGCCACCTCACTGCTTACCTCATTTTCTAGATCATTGATGAACAAGTTGAACAGGATCAGTCCCAGGACTGACCCCTGGGGAACACCACTAGTTACCCTCCTCCATTGTGAAAATTTACCATTTATTCCCACCCACACTTCCTTAGTTCTAAATTTATTATCCTTCCAAATTGTTTTTTTCCCCAAAAATATTTTATGCAAGAAATTTTTTATTCCTGGTGTCTCAAAATGAACTATAGTAAAGCAAGCTGTTTTTTCTCATGCTGAGTGTACATTTATTATCCAGACAGCTGCAATATACAAAACTCTATTATAAAGACAAAATGCAAATACAATACTTTTTTGACTCTGGAAAATAATTTCGGAGCACAAGAACATGGAAAAAATTTTTTGTCATACAATAGAGTCATTTTGCTTGTGTCATGTCTGATTTTGCAAGGAAAGCATTTAAGGCAGAAGTTAAATTTATAAGTTAGCTGTTCATTTGTAATACACACAATGCATTTACTGAACAAAACAGAAAACCAGAAATAGTGTCTACAGAGAAAATGTTCTGAAGGAATCAGTACCCAGTCTTGCAAAAGCTTACTGGTATTATCAATTCTTTCTTACGCTGCATCTAGACTACAAATTAAAATCAAGTTTGAATGACTTATTTCAACCTTAAGATATCACTGTCTTCGCTGTCATTGGCTTGATCTAATCTGCCCTAATATCAATAACAAAATATCACTATTAAGGGACTGGTATAGTGCCAATCTTGATTTTAGAATCTTGAATGCAGGCTAGCGTGGAAGCTCCATGTCTGGAATTTGAATTCTTTGGCCTCCAGAAGTGTCCTGTATGCACCCCACAAAGCGACGCAGCGACCTTCTTTGCATGTGCGCTTCCATCCCCGTGTGGTAGAAGAGGGTCCTAGGTTTATTTGATTTCTGCACTGACCAGTACTGCAACTATAGAGGGCATGTAAAACGTAACAATTTCTTTGTCTATTACCACAGGGGTGAAATATATCAATTGCATTGATACCGAGCAGCATACGTCTATGATAGTTACATTTTTTGCTGAGATTTTATCCAAAGAATTTTCATACAATACAGATAAAGTGTATGTTCAAAGTTGTTATTTTTACAAAGACTCTTTCTGGCTATCTAATTTTCAATTTTATAATACTTTAGCGATTTCACAATGAGCCGCACCGTGAACTCATGAAGACATTAAGTTCCCCCACTTCCCCTGACCCATGCTGCAGCTAGGAAAGGGTCATTCTTACATAATAAGAATAGAAACTTCTTTCCCTTTGCACCCCCCACATCCTCTCCCTTCCGTCCCTAAGAGGCTTTTAATTATGGGATTTCAACATCAAACACCACAAGCATCTGGGGCTAAGGCATTGTGGGATAGGTACCCAGAATGTGTTGCTCACAAGGTCAAAATTGAATAAGGAAATGAGGACATGGAAACTCAACATGGGGGGTCTATTTTCTAGAACATTTGTAAATGCTTGAATCAAAATTATAAAAAAGAATTTTAACAATCACTTCTCATAAATATCAATTTTAACTCGTAGCCTAGATGCAGCCTTAGTCAAGCAGCCTCAATGACTTAATTGAGTGATAACGCTCAGAAAGGTAAGGAAAGCTTACGGGTAAATATTTGCAAGATAAGATTTTACTTTATTTCTTTTTGTTTATATCATCTCTTATGCAGAACTGTTTAAAGAAAAAACTCATTTGTTTTTACAAACTTTGTTTGTAAAAAAATTTGTTAATTAAAACAATTTGCAGGATTGCAAAAAACAGTTTTATGCTTTTTCTCCAAATTTCCCACACTATTGAAAAGATCTTACAGAAGTGGGAAAAAACTAATTTTGCCACTGGAATAGTATTTTTTGTTTGCAGCCGTGCCATGAGGACAATTTATTAAACAACTCAAAACTTAAGCAAACACTTTCACAGTAAAACCCCCTACTGACTGGAATAGTTTCCAAATTTCACTGTCTCACATTCAAAAGTACTTCTGGTACAAAATTGAATCGTTTTAAATGGTTAGTCCTACACATTCAAGAAGAGACTTATCATAAAGGAGAACGTACATTAATGACCTTAAAGGTCAATACCATTACTCCATCTTCTTTCTTTTGTAAGTTTTATCCTTGCACTTTTTGTGTTGCTGCACTTCCTAAATATTTTTATGAAATCTCAACTTCCTGGGGAAAGAGAGTCTAGCATTGGACAGTTCTCTTTGTAAATTATTGCATTGGTATGTGAGCTCCCTCACTATAATCTAGACATTTTAACATACTCATCTTTGAGCATAAGATTTAATTATTTTTGGCAAGAGGGAATTAGTTGCTGGAGTCTGTATCATGAAATTTGTTTTACAAGGCAGACCTGGCCACAGTTCTAAAGAAAAAATAACTATAAAACCATTTGATAGCATTTCATCACCACTTCTGTACTTTTGATACTCAAATGAGTGTTGAGGGTTCACTTTTCTTTATGTTGATAATCAGAACTCCATGCCTTTGCAAATTTGTAGCCACAAAGTGTATCACACCTTTGTGACAGACTTGTGTTTCAAAATCTGAGTCTGCAGAGAGCCTCAAACAATAGTATGAGAAGACTGATCCATACATATCATTCAGGGCTTTATAGACTATTATTCTTTGCCTGCAGGATCTGGCATATCTTCATGATGCCACAAAATTCACCATTTTTGACATGGAGCTCATCACTTCGCTCTAGCCAGATAATTTGTGTACTGCCCTGCCAGGAATCTTCTAGCGCTGTGCCTTGCCCTTTTACTTTCTCTGTCAGGATTATAATGCATGTTTTTACACAACCAGGCAACAGGGGTTGGGAAGCCAGAATCATGGCTTGGCTACCCCTCTGACACTAATCATGGGCTAATCAGCTAAGCTACCTGGAGAATTGCAGAGCAACAAGGGCTTGACAGTCTGAGGCTACCTACAAGCCCTTACACCCATGATACATGAAGGGACTTCTGAGCCAGATCACCTAGATGACAGCATGAGAACTTGGTCAGGCAACCTGAACAGCATAAATCAGAAAATTTACTCTTCAATAATAGTTGTTGAAATCAGAGTATTTTCAATTATGAACCATAGTTTGTGTCCATGCATACATGTGCACTGACTTTCCGTTGATGAAGTATCAGATGCATTGATGAGTAAACTGAACACTGTAAATAATCTTTCAGGAGGCAAAGGAAATGTGTGTGTAGTCATACTAGAAACAGTCAATAACTGTGCGAGTTCTAACCATACCAAAACATCAAACCCATTATAAAGGGTCAATAGCATTCTCTATCATAAATACTCCTCGTCGGTCATATCTTGCATGTTAACCTTGGTTAACTTTTTTTTTTCCTTTTGTGGCAGGAATAAGCAAGCCAGGAAGTGACAAGTTAACAATTGAAGACTGCTGCAATACTGATCAAAGATTACAGAAGTCAAAAGGAAGATGCCTCTTGAACAGGGAGAAAGTAGACAACCATGTTTTGTTTTGTTTTTTTTAATAAATGGGATCATACAAAATGGAAGTATCTAAGAAAAGACAGCATGTTTGCCTTTTAGTGTGGCCACCTCTTTAAAAGTATTATTTTCATTATTTTACTCTGTAGACACACTTGGTTGAAGTTCTTTTATCCTTACTAGAATTAGGATGTGAAATCATAGCCATCCTGTTCCTATTCTGGTCCTGTGCACTTGCTGGACAAGAGCAATAAAGATGCCCTCCTTTAGCAAAATTAGTAATCCGTTGAAGAGTTGCTTAAAAGCAGTGGGTATTGTTTGTCCAAAGTCTCTTTGGTTGCTTGTGTTCTATAAACCTCTTCCCAGTACTAATTTGACCTATTTCAAACCTAAGTCTCTGAAGTTTCACACATTCTGAACTTCACTGAGAGCAGGTTTAAAGGATAGAAAAAATATTCCATGTTTCACTGTGCCTCGGTGGTGAAGGTTCACAATACTGTTTGAATTCTCAGCTAAGAAGAGATCAGATGTAGTGCTTTTAGGACACTGACTTGCATTTTGAATCCACCTGAGCTGAGCTACTAAAGGTCACATGCTAATTTTGCTCTAGCAGTTAGGAATTAGTGTCACGGATTTGTCATAGATGACAGGTGAGCAGAATATAAAAATTATGACAAGCTTGTCAGACAGTACAATTGAAATGAAATGTTAATAAGCCCTGTTTTTAAAAACTAGTCAATAGAGCATCTGAACCAAATAATTCCTTCTGCCTACATCAACAACTGATGGAATATCACCTGTTACTTAACAAGATGTTCCCATAGCAATGGCATATTTTGTCTTCCCTGTGCTAACGTCAGATTTTGGTAAGTCATTGTAAGAGGTTGTATTGTATGTGCTTTTGCAGGGTAACAGTCCATGAAAATATGCAATGCCACGGCACTCTCCCCCCTTTCAATTTTACATGTTTACATTTTAATCACTGTTCAGTGAAGTAGGATTTTACACAACACCTTGCTCCTGTTGGTTCCAGCTATCATGTCCGCAAAAAAATGATACAAAATAAAGTTGTCCTCTATTTTCCGCACAATGGATCTGAAATGCATTTTGAATTTGAGTTAGACTAAACAGGATATGAACCAGCATGGACTGAAATAGATATGTTATGAAAACACTGCTATTCGTGAAAACCACTAAGTTAATACGCTTTTGTGTGCAGACTATCTTTTCTTTGTACAGCAACTAGAACAGTTGCATCATGATCTCAGGGAGGCCTTCTGTCTGCTACTAGAATATAAATAATACATAATAATAGTAATCCTGAAGGAAAAGAAAAGAGAGAGAACCAGACTGAAGTAATTGGGAGCATGAAGACAATCTTAAGGACAACCAATTCTCATGCTTAAAGATATTAGATGGTTACTGCTCTTTTTTTTTAAACTTTGAACCATGTAAATTTGGCTGAGGTAGATAAGTTTTATATATAGAACCAGGTGTGGTAAAAAGGACAATTTAAGTTCGGTTACAAAAAAACATGAATTTTTATACTTCTGTCACTGCATAAAGTTACTGCAAGATCATGTGTAAAGGGGGAGGAGCATGATGGGAATCCAACCACATCCATGGTAGCGCTACACGATCTCTGCCTCTGTCTCACTTGATACTTTCTAAGGTTCTTGTCACTTGACTGTCTGAAGAGTATTTATTCAGTGTATATGGCTGAAAAAAAAAAAAAAAAACACAAAAACTCCCCCAAAAAAACAAAAACCAAACCTCCAACACAGAGGTTAAGGAATCACTCAAAGAGAAAATACAGGATAGAAAGGTACAGTTAAAAATGTCTAAAATCTAGTCACTCAAGTAATTCTTTACTGCTTCTTCCAATCCTTCAAATAAAAGCAATACTGAGTAAAATTTTAAGTGTTTCTTACTCTAAACAAAAAAGCAGTCAAGTAGCACTTTAAAGACTAACAAAATAATTTATTAGGTGAGCTTTTGTGGGCCAGACCCACTTCTTCAGATCATAGCCATACCAGAACAGACTCAATATTTAAGGCACAGAGAACCAAAACAGTAATCAAAGTTGACAAATCAGAAAAAAAAAACGACCAAGGTGAGCAAATCAGAGAGCAGAGGGGCGGGGATATGACTATTCTTAGCCATCCAGCTCTGCCCTCTAATTCCCTATCAAGAAGGTGCAAAGCTCTGTTCTGCAGAACCTGAAGTATCTGCTTCTTCTAAAGCTGCAATGACTTTGCTCTACTTGATACACAAGTTTAAAGTAGGCAAAAATAACTGTTACATTAACTACAAGAGTCCAAGTAGTACTCTTCATCTTTTTCACCCCCAAACTGGCAGACTGCTTGTACGTGTGTGAAGAACACGTCTTTCTGTATTTTGATTAGGAGTATGCCTCAGTTTTCCCACTCATTTTTGTTTTTGCTTAACATGAAAGGGTTAATCTCTTTCCAAAGAGTTGATGGTAAATGTGTCTGAACTGTTATGATTGAATTATCAATATGACAGAACTATTTAGGCTTTTACAGTTTTAGCCCAACTGTTGAAATAACCTCGTCTGAGGTGATTAATATGTCCCTGGCCATGGGCTGTGGTGTCTGTGTGTTTCTCCCCACATCTTAACCAAAAGCCTTAGAGACTGAGCATTTAAACATCTATGTTGTTTAATTAGTGACTTTATTCCCTATCAAACCCATAGAAGTGCTTTGTAGAAGGTTTACTGTAAAAATCTCCCTTAAAAACACCATAAAGGGCTGTGTAATATGAAGTAAACAAGAATGACGGTGTTAATATGTATAAGGGGTAGTTAATATGTATAAGCTGAAGTTTGAAATCCTAATAATCAACTGGTTAGTTTTCGATACCTTATAAATATGTAACATAGAACTTTCCTTGGTTGCCATGGCAACCCAAAATGCAACAAGGTTTTCAACCAGGTCCTCTCTGGCTCTACAAAGTTAGGAGCCTGAGGCCCCTGGCTGCATTCTGGACCCTGAGTCTCCTTCGAGTCGTATCGGAGCAGCAGTAGAAGGAACTCACTAAAAGAGCTGAAGAAGAAAGAAGACGACATCAGATCTTCGTGTCAATCGTCATAGAATCATAGAACACTAGGACCGGAAGGGGCCTTGAGAGGCCATCGAGTCCAGTCCCCTGCCCCGACGGCAGGACTGACCACTATCTACACCATCCCTGATAGACATCTATCTAATCTGTTCTTAAATATCTCCAGGCGTGGGAGATTCCACAACCTCCCTTGGCAACTTATTCCAGTACTTGACCACCCTGACAGTTAGGAACTTTTTCCTAATGTCCAACCTAAACTTCCCTTGCTGCAGTTTAAGTCCATTGCCTCTTGTTCTCTCCTCAGAGGCCAAGAAGAACAAGTTTTCTCCCTCCTCCTTATGACACCCTTTAAGATATCTGAAAACCGCTATCATGTCCCCCCTCAATCTTCTTTTTTCCAAGCTAAACAAGCCCAGTTCTTTCAGCCTTTCTTCCTAAGTCATGTTCTCCAGACCTTTTATCATTCTAGTTGCTCTTCTCTGGACCTTCTCTAATTTCTCCACATCTTTCTTGAATTGGGGTGCCCAGAACTGGACACAATATTCCAGCTGAGGTCTAACCAGCGCAAAGTAGAACGGTAGAATGATTTCTCGTGTCTTGTTCACAACACACCTGCTAATGCATCCCAGAATCATGTTTGCTTTTTTTGCAACAGCATCACACTGTTGACTCATATTTAACTTGTGATCTACTAGAACCCCTAGGTCCCTTTCTGCTGTACTCCTTCCTAGACAGTCTTTTGCCATTCTGTATGTGTGAAACAGATTATTCCTTCCTAAGTGCAGCACCTTACATTTATCTTTATTAAACTTCATCCTGTTTACTTCAGACCATTTCTCTAATTTATCTAGATCATTCTGAATTATGACCCTATCCTCCAAGGTAGTTGCAACCCCTCCCAGCTTGGTATCATCTGCAAACTTGATAAGCGTACTTTCTATGCCAATATCCAAATCATTAATGAAGATATTGAACAGAACTGGTCCCAAAACAGACCCCTGTGGAACCCCACTTGTTATGCTTTTCCAGCTGGATTGAGCACCATTAACAACTACTCTCTGGGTGCGATTAGCCAGCCAGTTATGCACCCACCTTATTGCAGCGCGATTTAAGTTGGACTTGCCTAGTTTGTCAATAAGAATATTATGCGAGACCGTATCAAATGCTTTACTAAAGTCTAGGTATACCACATCTACTGCTTCTCCCTTATCTACGAGTCTCGTTACATGTCAAAAAAAGCTATCAGGTTGGTTTGACATGATTTGTTTTTTACAAAACCATGCTGGCTGTTCCCTATCACTTCACTACCTTCCAAGTGCTTGCAGATGACTTCCTTAACTACCTGCTCCATTATCTTTCCTGGCACAGAAGTTAAGCTTACTGGCCTGTAATTTCCTGGGTTGTTCTTATTCCCCTTTTTGTAGATGGGCACTATATTTGCCCTCTTCCAGTCTTCTGGAATCTCTCCTGTCTCCCATGACTTTCCAAAAATGAGAGCTAACGGCTCAGCTACCTCTTCTATCAGCTCCTTGAGGATTCTAGGATGCATTTCATCATACCCCAGCCGTCGTGGGCCCTTGAAGACGATCGACCACAGGAACTCGGACTTTGCTCCTATAGTCAGCGAGGGACAGAGAAGAGCTCCTGAACAACATCGCTGAAGGCTCCGGATCTCCCGGAGGGTTTGCCTTACCCGGGAGGCGTCGCCTAACAAGCGTGCCCCTGAGTTGGAGGCAAATCGCAGCAGTGGCCCTGCTCTTCTCTTCATTGACCATTGCTGTGGCCGGTGGGGAGATTTAAAGGCCGTTTCTGAAATCACTGCAAATTTGCTGGCTTGTTTGCAAATTTGCTTGCGGGAGGTTTTTTGTCTCCCACGTTGGTCCTTTTTCCTCCTGCTCTTATTTCTCCTCTTTCCTGTCAGGCCTAGCATGGCGCTGTAAAAACGCGCCTGTGCAGCCATAACTTCCTAGCATCTTAATGAAGTGATTGCAGGCCCAGCGCCTGGAAACAGAGCTAAGGAGAGAGGTAACTAAAGGGTGTATTTGTAATGAGTTAATGTGCATGTTTTATGCTTGTTGTTGTATCTTCACCTGCTGCTGGATGGGTTAAGCAATAGCAGCACATTATAGGTGGTAGGCTGGGACTGCCCCAGTTCGACCAACACGATTAAATTGTGTAACCCTTTGTTCTGCCAGTTAATGTAAAGCACAGGGGGCGCTATTTATAGCCAGCCCGAGATACTATTCAACCCTCATAGCATTGTAGAGGCATAATTTAATCGGCCAGTAAGAAGCATAGAATTTGTATTTGGGAAACATCCGTAAGAGGTGGTCCCAAAAATGTGGATTCACTGTTTAACTGGCGGTCCAAATCAGGAATAGTCGTAGGAGGTGATCCTAAAAAGGGAATCGTTGTAAGAGGCGATCCCAAAACCCGGGAACTGTCGTAGGAGGCGGTCCCATTCCATCTGTTCCCCCCGATCGAGAGGGAGGTTGAGCGTCCGGAATCATTGTAAGAGGTGACTCCGGGACTAGGGTTGAGAACCTTGTGGCTCTCCCCCCCCTGCTTGCGTGGGAATAAACACCCCATAACAGGTCATATACTACTTATAGCCGTTAACTGGCACCTCTGTAAAAGAGGACTGTGAAATAATGTGCATTAATAACTTTCCCCTTTGCAGCACTCAGCGAAGACGACATGGGATTCCTGGGATGCGCTGTAAGTAAAGGGACATTCTGAGGGTGCTGCTTATTGCAGCGTTACACAATTCAAGGGCCAGTGTTGTGAATAGATAAACCCTGTGCTAGATGCTAGTAGAGAAAAGGGAAATCTTTAGTCTGTTATTTTAGGTTTATCCTCATGTGTGTTTTCTTTGCCCTTTAATAAACTTCTTTGTGTTTGTCACCCTAAAGGGCCTCACTTGTTTTTCCAGGGTCAGACAGTTTCTGCACCATTTCTGTGGATTCTTACCACAACCCTGTAAACCCCGTTGCAATCAACCACCATGCACACCGCGCTGGGTTGCGGGGTAAAATCCAGTGAGGCACTCTGCTAGCATCTCTAGGGGTGTGGCTGAGTGTCTCGAGGGCATAAAAAAAAAAAAAATAAAATTTAAATTTTGTGTCGTACCTCAATTTCCCCTAGTGCACACAAATCGTTCAGTGTGCTTTATAGCACTGCCCTCCGCGTTACCAACCTCCCTAAATACCATATTTCAGGTGACTAAAAAAAAATTTTGTTTTCAGAGGATTATTTGATGCTGTTACAAACATCTTATAGTCGCATAGTTCAACAGGGTAAGTCCCCAAAGTCTTTTGGACTTGCAGATGGAGACATATCAAGAAATAGAGGTGCAGAAGCTTGGCATAACAAAACCACAAGCTAGTTCCTCTCTGTGAGGGGCGTGGAGGATCCACACCTATCACTGAGGAGGATACACTCCCAGCAAGATTATTTAAAGGTTGGAGGCATAGCACACCCTATGCATATATGCTAATTTAGTGGGATTCTGAATATCACAATAGCATTTTGTGATAGCAGCAACAGGCACAGTCAAAAGAAAAAGCAGGGAAAAAGTGGTTCAAGTTCTTTTGAGCAGAGGGAAAATAAAAGATAGGTAAGGGAAATGAGATATCAGTTACCTGAAAAAACAGATTAGTGGTTTTTAAAGACATAAAATGTAAAAAGTTCAAAATACATCTGGTCGACCTACTCTTCGAAAATGACCAGGCAAAGAAACAAGGTCCACTCCCCAATGAGTTCAATCACTCAGGGGAGCTGGAGAGCCAGATATTTCAATGGTGCCAGGTGTGGCCAAAGAGGACCACTACAGTGTGTGCAGTAGTTGGAGCAGCCTGAAGACCCAGTTTTCCAGCTGAAGAACTGGAAGGGTAAAAACGTAGGGGAGAGGATGGAGGCATCAGGTGAAGGAGCAGAATTTGAAACTGGAGCATCAGCCGCTGGCTGGCTTTGAAAAGGACAGCCCTGAGCTGAGCAAGCCAAGCACTAGAAATCTGAAGAACAGCCGTGAAATTGTCATTTGGAAATCAAGAAATGGAGGTACAGAACTCTCCAGACTATAGTAAAGAGAGGAGAGGCGGTGGACTACCAACTCTGAAGGGAGCACAGTTTCTAAATGACCGCTCCAGTTTAAGAGATAGGGAGAAGATACAGATTATTATTTTACTGCCTTTGAAAAAGCTTGAAATTTCAATCAGATTTGCCCTCTGGACTCTACTGTCTCATTCCCTTACTAGAGCTCACTGCTAGAGACACATAGTCAGATAAAACTGAGTCAGGAGACGATAACCAAAAGATAATGATCCAAGTTCCTATGCTGAAGCTGCCCATAAAAGAGGTTAACTCAGATTTAATTGATGAAATTGAACTAATTTATGAATTAAACAAGACTACCCCTCTATAAAAAACAGAAAGGCTGTAGCCACACTAGCCCCTCTTTTTGGAAGAATCATGGTAATGAGGCACTTTGGCAGATGCTAAAGAGGCATTGCAATCAATATACTGCACCTCATTAGCACAACGGCAGCCACAGGCGATTCAAAAGTGCCACCCTTTCAAAATGACCACCTAATTTTGAGAGCTCCTTCTTCCTAAACCCAAATGGGAAGAAGGGCTTTTGAAATCAGTGGGTCATTTTGAAAGGCCCCCAGCTACACAGGCAGTGAGCATTTTGAAAGCAGTGCTTTTGAAGCACACCTGGCTGCCATTATTTAAATGAAGTGCTGCATATTTATGGTGGTGCCTCATTAGCATCTGCTAAAATCCCTCATTACCACGAACCTTCTGAAAGGAGGGGCTAGTGTGGCCACAGCCAAAGTAACTCACTCAGGACAGCTTATATGCAGTTTGGGAAAGTTAAAATAAAAAACCAAGAGTTTTCAAAACCCTAATGTCTTATAACTAGAATGTCCTGTTTGCCCAATGCAATTGTAGGAAAATACAACCCAGATGAGAAAATAGCTCTGCAAACGGGGAGAAAGTCTCTAGCCTGAATGACCTACTAGACTAGAACAATTCTATGAGAAGAACCTACACAACCTTACCATTTGGACTACAATACCAGGGATCTGGGTCTCTCATTCCACCTGGGAGATGCATGTGGGAAGTAGATTAGACTCTGAGATAAAACCTAAGGCAAACTGACCCAAGTCTAGGTTCCATAATGGGGTTCAGTCAGAAATTCCCCAGAAGCGGGATTTGGCTAAATCCCAGCTGCGGGCAGCAGCTGACACAAGCAGAGTGCTACAAAAAGATCCCAAAGCAAGTGCATGTGCCTGTTGATTTCAAGACAGAGAGAAGATGGGCACGCCAGTATATGATCCCCATAATGGTGCACAGGAAGAGAGAAAAAGTGTTGTGGGACGTGATGCAGTGGTAACTCTGACATACCATAATATGGAGCCCAGAACTGTATGTATTTGTCAAGTCTGCTACTAATTTATTCTCTTCTTCATTATTTTAAAGTTCTCTTTCACTTTGCTCCTTTCTGTCTCATTCTGTGGCTATGTGACTACTCAATATATTAAGCTAGAGAAGGGTTTTGACAGTCATCTCTACTTCTTTACTTCGTTAGAGTTTGCACATTGTATAACAATAAAAGAACAGGTGACTGCCATGTCAACCACTTGCTTTGGTCTCCCTTAAAGTTTTTGTATTTTTATTCTCAGGGTAGGAAGGCAGAAAGGATGTCTGCACTTCTTTACCTGATATAGGCACTTCTGCTTCTCTATCATGTGTGCTATTTTTTCCCCAGTGATAGCAGCAAACTTCATTTTATTTTCTTCTCTTCATTGAGCAAAGTGACATTTTTTTTAAAAGCCCATAATCCAGAAGTTAACACCTCAGGCTCTTTACTTTTATTTAATCCCCTTGACACCAGCAGGCAGGATTTAGCAGCATGACATGATAATCCATTTTGCATCACCAGTTGGTATCAGAAAAACCTGTCCTGCTTTTGGCTCCTGAGAGAGTTAAAACATCTTTTAGTTTTAGAAACTTTTCTTGTTTAACATCTAATTTTCAAACAGTGCTCTCTCTTTCAAATAAGTTTTATTAAGAGATTTTTCTTTCTGGAAATTCAGACTGCCTAAGAGATTTTCCTTCTTCAGTCAAATGTGCTCCTTTTTCTTACTAACACTTCAAAATATTTCCAAGCCAGAAGAAGAGAAAGCCTGCTTAAGATATGTCCCCAGTTTCCAAATATGCTTCATTGTGAAGGTAAAATAAATTGACACAACCGCAATACTACCCATAGCAATGACATGCAGTCATTGGTCACAATACTAATTCAGAGAGCACCTGGCTCTTTTTCCCAGTGGTAGTTTTTAAGCATGCTATGACAAGAAGCATGCAAAGCATTAGAATGATCCCAAATCACAAGAGCCACAGATTACATTTCCATTTGATCTATTTTCAAGCAGTTGTGATTATTTAAGGACCTGACCCTGTGTCCATGAGAATCTTTCCACTGACTCCAGCTGACCTTGCTTGGCTTTGGACCAGTACCTCCAACAAGCAAGCAAACAGAGAAAAAGAATCAACAGGGAAAGAATATTAGTGCATAGCCTGTATTACTCATCTTTCAAAATGTCTAAGTGGAAACGTAAGTCAAAAGGGGATTTCTGCTTAAAGAAAAATTTTCACAACCAATTTCTGATGGTTCTCAGAGGTAACAAAACATTACTCAAGGATGTTATACTGGTACCTGTTTGCCCACAACAGTGATCCAGGGTATTTTGCACTATAGCAGACTTTTTCTGGTTCATGCCGCAGTGCTGCTGGCAAAAACATGTGGGCAGACTACTGTGCTTCTTAAATTAGAGAGTAATCTGTGTGGTTGTACAGACCCACCCATGCATTGTGACTTGCAGAATCAGGACTTAAAGTCTGGTTAATATAAGTATATGTAAGCCACTCGTGAACCTGTAGTTGCACAAAGTGGCAATCTGCAGAGAATGCATCTGTTTTGGTCTCCAAGGTAGTCTGGCTGTTCGGTTAAAGTTGTATCTGCTTATTCCACTCTCTTGGAAGAATCCTGTTTAGGCCCCTTAGATGTCACCTAAGATGGCACCTATTAAATATATACTAAATTGGTTTTAAAATGGTTTCAACTTTTCTCTGACCTATTTTGGTCATGGAAAACCTTTTTGAACAGAAAGGTTCAGTCAGCATTAAAATGAAAAGGTAGTTATGCAAAGTGCCTTTAGAATAAAAACTAGTACTTTATTTTTTATCTGCTATATAAAATCTGCATGATGGAGAATGTGGAATAATTGGAAAATGTTGGCTGGCAAAGTAAATTATGTAACATTTATAGCAATTACATTTTTTTGCCTCTAAATATTTAAGCTACCATTAACATAACTTGTACACTTTGACTATGGTTACACTGACCTGAACCACCGGCAGCAGTATGCAAATGAATGCTCATTTGCATATTTACTCACTAGCAGACTACTGCCAGCACAAAAAACTGCATAAATGTGGTTCTGCTAGCAAACCCACCCCCCACCTGCACACCACCTTTTGGTAGCAATCTTTTATGTCCAATTATTTTATTTGCATTTTGGAGACTGTCCATTTAGAGACTGCTGCCAGCCATTTGGGTCTGTGTAACTATAGGCTGTGGGTGCATTGACATTAGAGGGTTTTGCAGACAAAACTCTGAGCATCTACACACAAAAGGTGTTTTGTTGCTAGAAGCTGTCAACAAAGAAGCTGTGTAGATGCTCGGGTGGGGGGGGGCACCTTTTGCCTGAGAGAGTCAAAAGATCTAGCTGCTTTTATGTGATCTGTTGATAGAAGTTTTGTTGGAACATCTCTTCCAAAAGTAACTTAGGCAGACTTATGCTTCTAGTGTGGATGTAGTCTGTGGGTATAATGCCTGATTTTTTCAGGGAACAGAAGAAATAAACAAACCAAAAACCACACACCACTTAAAGCACATGAGCAGGGTGAGTAGTTGGATAATGAATTAGGTTTAAACAATTAGATTTTCCTTGTATAATGAACAAATCAACCCTTTAAAAACATAGGAAATTTTCCTGCTGTGTAACAGATGTCAGGAACTGTCCATTTATACATTTTGGGCACCTGTCTCAGCTGTATTTTTTCTGTATTCATTTTAATCAGTGTTCAGCACCTTCTAGATTTGGCAACAGGAATGTTGTTTGGCAGCTGGCCTGGTAGTATAAAGAGGGCAAGCTCCAGCCAATTAATTCTCCCCACCATTAAAAACAATAAGATTTTGGTGCATAGTAGGCTCTTTTAGTAATGAAATCAATTATCCTTAAAGCTCATCTACTTCTCTTCTCTGCATTTGAGGAGAGATTTACCTTGAAATGCAAAAACAATAGTTGATTCAGTAAATTATCAAAATGCCATTCAGAAAGATTTTCAAAGTATCAAGTAGAGGAGTATTTTTTTTTAAATCCAATTAGCTTGTGTGCCCCACAAAGTGAGACTAACCTTAGCAATATTACACTATTCATTCCATGGCTGGAAGTTGTGATTCCCTAGTATAAGCTTCTCAAGTGTTGTATTTGGGGATTAGGCACTGAATGGAAGTCACTGCAACTAAGTTCAGTTACAAGCAGTCTTATCTCCTGCATTAGTGCACAAGCAAGACCTATGGTACTGTGATGGGCACTGTACAGTAAGTGTTCCATTGGGCACTATTTCCCTTTAGAGGTTGACAGGCTACTTTGGGTCCCTGCATCAATAAGGCCAGTTTTTCCAGTTTCACTGTGCTATAAAATGTAGAGAAGGTTCCAAACCTTCTCATACCATTGCGCAGTGTTATCTTCTAGGGAGCCTGGTCCGTGGCAATGGGGCAGCCTCCCACAATACTCTCCTCCCCCACTTGTTTCTTTGTGTTAAAATAACTCATGAATTGCACCTGCACTTCATCCAGGTATGAAAATCTGAAACAAGGTGTGTCTAGAGGTGTCATCACTAAAATGAGGTGCTGGGAGCCACATCAGCTGGCTTGCTAAAAGGGCATCTCTCTTTTAAAGGACTAGAAAGCCAGCAAGTGACTGTTTTCAACAGCCCTGGACTAGATCAGCTTGGAGATGCTGACCTGATGCCAGTGTCTAGGCCCCTGGGTAGGGGAGAGATGATAGGTCCATGCTTTAAAATTATAAAAGGCCACCCCAAGAAAAAGCCATCTTTTTCCCTTTGGAAAAAGATCCACTTTATATTAATTAGTGATACTTTACTCATGTAAAGAAAGATTAAGTTGTTAATGCACAAAACCAGCTCTCTACTGCTTTATGAAAAGTAACTGACAGCTTGTGTGAAATTTTCAGCAAAAAGCCCCCCCTAGTTTTCATTATTCTAAACTCTGATAATGAATGTCCTGTATATATGTACACACACACTTTATGGAAAAGTATTAGTCCATGACACTGGCCACAGACCTTTGGAAGTAATTCCTGCATCACAACAGGCCACAATATTCTGTTATGAAATCACTAATAGCAACACTTTGAAGTGGAGGCACATTCACCCTTCAGTGAGGGGTTCAAGCTTTACTGACAGAGGAGAAGGTCATGGTGCAGTAAAGTTATGCATAAGCACAGGGGAGGAGGCAGGCTGGAACCCAAGTCCCACTGCATCATGTGCACACACATCTCCCACTGCACAGTTTGGGAACTATTGCTTCAGATGTTAAACAGAAGATACAAAGTAAGATTCAGTAGGATTTTTGCCCTCTTCTTTCCTCCCCTTGTCTGGTCAGCACTTTGTGATTGCCATCCTCCACCAGATTAGTAGGAGCCAAGAAGTTTTATCGTATAAGATACCTTTAGCAGTGTGTTCACTAGAGCCCACCTTAAAAAAAAAACACAAAGCCACTCTTAACTGACTTGTCCTCAGTTACTAGGGCTGACTGAAAAAAGGGTTTCCTATTCTCCCCAAATAAAGTTTGTTTTGCACATGAGAAGAGAGCCAAGGAGCCACCACAGATCAGCCATGGCTTGACAATTAGGGCACTAACCCCATTCATAAGAGCAGACGTAGGAAGAGGAATTCCCACACCCCTAAGCCTTTATCATCAGGCTATTGGCTAGTTGAGGGAGGTGGTTGGTTTCAGTCTTCTTTGGAGCAGAAATTTTCTGCCTGAATTTGAGAGCTTTTCCAGCAAAGCTCTGTCAAAACTGGGAGACAGGTGAATTACGGGTTTAGCCATTTTATTACTGTTTTAGTAGTTATCACCCAAGCACTTTACTCACTACTTCACCTCCCTCCCCCACCAAATCATGGCCTTTGTCAGCAGCAATTGTATCTTCTAGACAAGTTAAATATCAATTACAGGCCTAACAGCTCTGGATCCTTATGCAGCTCACCTGAATGACTCCTCTTTTAGGAATTTTCATGATAATCTAGAATGGAGCAGAGCTGCTCAGACTGTGTCCCAATATTTCAGATCTTAATTTCTCTACTTGGCAACAATGGTGCTAGTCAAATAGCTAAGGCTCCATATCCATCATTCAAAACAATGAGTGTTAATGGCACACAATCTGCATTGAGTATTTCTAAGAGCCCCCATTTGAGGGAAAAAAAAAATCTGTGGACCTCTAGTCATGAGGATTTCTTGCTTGAGAGAGAACAGGATAAGTTTGCCTTGGTCCCCATTACTCCCTAAGTTGGTCTACCAAGTAACACCCCCCTCCAACCACCAGAAGTCCTGTGGCACCTTAGACTTTTTTTTTTGGGGGGGGGGGTGCAGCATAAGCTTATGGGCCAAGAGATGCATGTCACATGTATCTTATGAAGGGGGTCTTTGCCCATGAAAGCTTATGCTAACCCCCCCCCCCCCCCGCCATCTATAAGGTGCCACAGGACTTCTCATTTTGCAGATACAGACTAAATACAGCTACCCCTCAGGTCTTTCTCCGCCTGAGCAGCCACAAGACTCAGAAGGTCCCTTAACTTTTCTGCCTTCCAGGGGCTGCAGCTCTTGGACAAGCCTACATGCAAGCTACTCCAGGGCAGGAGATCCCTGAACTTCCAGAAAGACGGTAGGGATGCTCCCTCAAGTCAGATAGTTGTAGCTCATCCCAGGTCCTCCAGGCTCCTGACCACCAGGCAGCCTGAAGTCCCCAGTAACGTGGGCTGGATTCAGTGTCTCCAGGTGGCTGCCAAGAGTGTTTTGGAAGCTCTGAAATTGCAGCCCTGCTTTGCAGCCATAGACCTTAGAAAGGTAAGGCAGCAGGCATGGTACAGCTTCAGAGGAACGGACCCTGGCATCCCTGTCCCATGGGCTATCTAATTCTTGGATTATTAGAAGCTCAGACTCTGCAGCAGCCTGATGAGCTGGCAAAGAACCAGGCTTTTAAGAGGACTACCCTACAACTGGACCAACAGTTTGTTGATTCTGCTCCATTGTCAGACCCAAAACAATGCAATAAGCTAGCCAGCTCCAACTGTTAGGTTTGTGACCCCTCATTTGAGGGGACTGTCTGCCCCCTTGAAACAGCCACTGTAGTGGATTTTTTTTTATTTTTTAAGCCCATTTTCACATTACACACTTTTGAAAAGCCAACTCAAAGCTAGTGTTTGCAGCAGTAAGCTAACCAATTCTTCTTCTTCCTTTGTGCAAGATAGGAGTTAGTCTTTAACATGATCATTCATTAGTAGCATCACATAATGGACAGCTGGAGCATCAATACCCTGCACTTCGTAAATAGCAAGCCATGTCAAAACATTTCTTGTTAACATTTCCTCCATGGATTCCCTCTTTGCCCATGAGCACAACTAGAGTTTTGGCTGTTCGGGAGATGGCAATGTTGAATGTGGGTTCTCCTTTAATACTCTTTGTTCTCAGGTCCATGGTGAATTCTCCATCCATCATTAGACCATCTCTGATCACGGAGCACTTCTGGCCTCCCAGAGTCAGTCCATTGACAAAGAGTGGTGAGCGATCCTTCCCCAGTAACACACTCATCTCCGCAGGAGAGATGCCTGCAAAGATCCTGCCAGGTACAGCTGCCCACACAGAAGGGACTTCCTTGTAACCAACAATAGCAGCATCCTGGCATGTCCCATCAGCCATCAGGTGGTCAATATAGGATTTCCAGCCAGCCATAACTCTTAAGTGCTGTCTGAGAAGAAAGCAAGTATCTGTCAGTCTCACCTACCACACATCTTTAGAAAAAAATCCCTTTGTACTGATCCCTCTTTCCTCATGAAGGCTTCCAATGAGGAAGTAAGCACGGCCATGCTTGATTGAGCCAGGAGTCTTTCTAGTGCAGCATTCCATCCAGCCAGTACTAGCTATTTAGAGGACAAACCTATGGCACTGTCACTTATGGGATGTCTTCCTCTTAAGTTTGTCCAGACCCTCGAGCCTGTGGAACCACAGCCATGCACATTACTAGTAGGTCTGCCTCCCTTTATTTTACAGCCAGCTCACATACAACTTCAGTCACTTCCTCTTGAAAAGTCCTTGTGTAGGCCACTAAAATTTTGGTCAAACTCCACCTCAGCTACAGAGGGGCATGCAGGAGACTTCTTAATCCTCCATGACAACCCTGCACAGGAGTTCCCCCTGGATCCATACGAGACAGCTGCCCTGACACTTTTGCCACCCAGTGTTCTGTCAATCATCCCAACTGTTTTGCTTTCCCATTCCCCGCCCACCCCCCAAACACACCCAAAAAAAAAATCTTAGCTGGTCTTTCTCCTCCCAAAAAAACCCCTCACAACTGTGCCCCTCCTTTTACATCACATTCTCTCATGCCACAAGCTTCAGAAGCTCACTCAGAAGAGCATTTCCCATTTCTTATTCTTCCCACCCCTTGAGGGGATATAAATAACCACACACCACATGCTCAAGACTAACATTAATGCCACACACAACAGCTTAGACATCAATAGCTGACCAACATAGATGAGTTACCAAGCAGTAGAAATAGCCACAGCATGTAACCAGATGATAATGCTTTTATTTCAAAAGCTGATGGGTAAAAACCCTCAAGAAACAAATACTTGAAGAAAATTTCCTGTTTCTCCAGCAGGTTTTTTTTTTTTGGTATGCTCACTTGGCACATCCTGTCTCAAGAGCCTGCACTCTGCAAATCAAGTGCTGATTCCTGTATGTTTCTTTAGCACCCATTGTGGGCATGATTTGGGATCAGAGTTTTTGGAAAGAAAACTTGGATGGAATCTGGTGATGGTGGCTCATTTATCAGAGATACTGAAAGGACCTCCCAGAATTTGGCAGTCATGCATGACAAGCAGTAAGTAGCTATTTCCAGAATGGTCCAGTCTACAATCCTTGATTTCTCAACAAGTATTGAAGGTGGATGCTATTATATATAGTAGATATTTTTCCAAGGGGTGGGGGAGGAGAAAAACCTGTGTGCAACATAAGTTGATACCTGCTCCATTTAAGAGGTAGATATCTCTTCTTTGTTTGAAGCTGCTTTAGAGTAGCTTTGCCCATGAGAAGTTTTTTTTTTTGGAAAACCTTACAGCCTCAGCATCTTAACTCAAAAAGCTGATTAATGAATTAGAGCAAATTACTGTTTACAAATATGCAGGAAAAGAGAGTTATTTTAAAGGGGCAAGACCCAACAGGTGGTGGACTATTTACTTCCTTCAGAGATCTTATTACAGCTGTGGTAAAAAGGCAACTTGATGCTGGCTTTCAATAAGCACTTGAGCCAAAATTATAACCACTCATGATTATAGTTTAATTAAAATAGCGGTAGATGTTAGTTTACACATTTCTCCATGATGTGTGAAGTTAGGAAGCACAAAATAGATTGGCTTAATAGACAGCCCTATATAGGTTTTAGGACTTACCTATGCAGTTTCAGGTCAGTAGTTACATTTACATACAAGATGCAGTTTTACATTTATTGACATAAGATGCACATCATTCTCAGCATTAGTGGTTAAAAAGTATAAACTTCATCCTGAAATAGGAAAGCTATTTTTGCTCTTTGAGACCTGACTAGAATCCTGCTGTTACATGTCAGTCCCTAGAACTGGTACTGGGCAAATGGGAATTTTAAGCAGTTGCATACTCAAGGCATTTTCAGAAGCTGGGGAGCAGGGGGAAGGGAAGACACCTGCACAAACATGAAGCAGGTGGGAAGAGACTCAGGAGTTTGTCAGCCCCTACTGACAAAGGCTTTTTTTTAAAAAAAAAAAAAAAAAAAAAAAAAAAAAGTGGTTTGACTCTAGACACTCTTTCCTGATCTGGTCACTCTTACAGACAGACAGCCTCAGAAGCTCACCAATTCTTTTTAACTCACCTTCATTCCACCTGCCTTCCATCCTTTCCTAGCCCTTCTCCCCAGCCCTACTCCTCCATTTTGAGTTTAAAAGTTCCTAGATTAAATACACAACCAGAACACACACCATGAGTTTTGTAAACCACCACTCTACTTGTTTATTATTTCCCTTCCTTCACCAGGGAGGGCTCGTTATTTTATGTTTTAGAAATCAACTACAGCTGCAGCAAGTCTCAGCCTTGTGGGTGTGTACATAGTAAATAGTTATGTAGAAGCCAGCTGTTCCCATGTGGTTTTGTTATAATATTGTCATGACTAAGGTCTACTAACCACACAGATTACCAGAATTACTTGTATCCTCTAGGGTTCCTTTTGATTCCTCAGTTTTACTTTAGTCTTCTTTCAGATCTACAAGACCTGCATACTTGTATTTCAAGATTAAAGACAGATATGGTCATATGCATTCAAGAACTAGTGCTTGAAACCCCAAGACAAACAAACAAACAAAAAACCTAACCACCACCACCACCACCACCACCTCCTTAACACTACGATGAGACTCATTGTATACAGATAAACAAACCTCAAGTTGATACCAATAAGTTTCCTAGATATTTATATAAACAGCCATTTAAATTGTTGACAAAAGACACTCAAACCCTAGAAGGGGAACATCGTGTTTTATTAAAAAAAAAAAAACCTTAACATATTAGAGCTCTGTTACTACAATAAAGTGAGTACTAATCTACAGAAAGAAAAATTAAGAAAGACCCATCAACCTGAAAGAGTAACCAATAACTCTTGTGTATTACAATTCCCCTACCTACTTACCTCTGTTCCTTTGCTATTAATCAGCAAACTTTCACTTTTCCTGAATGAGCTTCTTTTTCACCATGGGGTCATGCTCTATGAAAAAGTTATTAAACTTTAAGAAAACTTTAAAAAAAAATTCTATTAACTCATCCACCCTTGCACTAACACTTACCTGCATCAATAAAAGGCAAAATACTGCTTGCAGACTATCAAGCCTACAAGCCTTTTAAAGAGTCTGAGCAACACAGGTGTGCAGGAGGCAGTTAACAAGCAACACGTTACGACTTGATCTGAAGCTTTCCCTGGGCTAGGGACTGTTTACGAAGGTGCTTTGGGTTTTTGTGAGCTTTTAAGGGATAATCAGTTCAGGGAAAATCCTCATTACAAACAAATAAAGCTAAACTAACACAATAATAACAAAAAAAAATCCAAACATAAGGAAGCTTATATTTCTGAATGTTCATTTTAGATTTACAGCATCTAGTATATAGTTACAGTTAGAACTGAATTCTAATAATAAGCCTATTATCATATTAGCTGCAGAATTACTAAACTCAGATGAGGGGAAGAGGTAGAATTGTTCTACCAATCTGAAGTGAACTGGATGGCTTCTTGATTTATGACAATTTGAAAATGTGGGTGTCAAGAAGGACTTCAAATTTTCTCTAAAATGTTTACAACTTCCTACAAATAATAAAAATAATGTAATAATTAATGAAAAGGAAAGGGATAAAGCCTATTTCATTGTACTTATACAGTAGAGCTCTGATATCTGAGCCATATATTTTTACATCAAATTCTCATTTCCTAAATTATTGAAAGTCCCACAGAACGGCAGACTAATTTACTTATTTTGCCATGGGTGGAACATTGACACTATTCTTACACGGGAGGACACTGAGTGAAATTGCACTGGCATTTGCACTTCTCCTCTTTGGGATGATCATCTTTGTCACACTTCCATGGTTTCAGGCGTGTGGTAGGGAACTGGAGGTGGCGAGCCAGTGGGGATTTGTGCATCTGAGTGGAAAAAGGCTGGGAGAAGACCGCGGTTGGGGAGAGGGTTCTGGGCAGGTTTTAGTGTGAGGGAGGAGCCAGATTAGAGGGTGCCTAATGGTTTAACGTTGTGAAATTCACCTTTGGCGAGCTCCGTACTGTAGGAGCAGAGCACTGCTTTGGGGGGAGCTCAGCGTCAGCAGAGAAGCGTATTCTTAAAAGCTGCTTAACACGTGAAGTCAAACTAGTGATACAGCAAGAAGGACAGAAGCGTGTCCTTGTGTACAGCGCCGCGCTCCGGGACCAGGCAGGCGTCTTGCAGCCTTGCCCCACACTGCAGTGCAATGCCCGAATCATACTGAGATCGGCTTGCACGGCGCGGAGCTGCTCCCTTCCCCAGGGGCCGCTGCAGGGCTGGCTGAGGGCACCTGCGGCGAGCCCCCCTCCCCTTCCGTGCGCCAGCGCAGACGCGGGTCAGCTGCCCCTGCAGGCGGAGCTCAGGGAGTGAGGTGATTTCGAGCCCCTGCCCTTAGCAGCCTCCCGGGAGGGAAAGAGCAGTTGCAGGGCAGGGCGCGGCGCGGTGCCCCGTTGGAGGAGGAGCGCTGAGCCCCATGGGTGGGGGTGCCCAGGATCAGGGACCGGTAAGTTGCTGAGGAAAGAGCTTTCCCCCCATGCATAAGAAGTACCAGGGCGGAGGGCTCCTGCCTCCCCACCCAGGTGTACATTTCTTGTCGGTTTCAGGTCGATCACACAACCCTCTTGTTTTATTACCTGCAAAGTGGGCCAGGTCCTTGTGTTAGTAAACTATGGGACTCCGCCAGTGTTTTATTTCTTTTGAGGGGTATTCCCTATGAAAGTCCGGGCCCTAGAAGAGTGGGCGTACAAGGGAGGAGCTGGCAAGCAGCTAACGGGCCAAGCCCCTATTTCTGGGTGGAGAGGGAACGTGCTTTCACTTTAACACACCGAGTAGTTCCCTGGAGGTTGATTGGACTGCTCATCCCTGCAGATTTGAGACCCATGATGCGACTGAGGCCTTAATCTGAGAGAAGTTAGAAATGGGCAATGGTAGTGGTGATTAGAATTCAAAAATGTGACCTTTCCAGCGTAAAGCCAGGCTGTTGGTATCTCTGACTTCTACAGGTCCTTTTTAAGAAGGTGTTCTGTGAGGTGATAATTTCAAATGCAGAGATGGTTTAGTGAAATCAGAATGTTCAGAGGTGGGTTTAAAAAACCCCAAAGTTAATATTTAAATCCTTCTATCCACAACATTTTATCTGAGGTATGAAATCGTAAATCTTTTCCCTGTTTATTCCTATGGATTAACATATATCTAAAATTTTAGAAACTGTTAACTGCTTGTGTTATGAATGCACAGAAGCCATCATGTAAATCCATGGGATGGGTTTGAATTGGTTTGTAGAAATTGATGGCTTCTGAAAAGGTTGGGGTTGCCTTTTTCCTTTCAAGTTCCATTTTGTAACCCTATGCTGCTTAGTAGCGACCTCACGGGTCTTAAAGTTGGTTAAATATCTGGGTTCGGAGCACCCTTTTTTCAGGATTACTTAGACATGAAGGAACAATGCATAAAATCTCTTGCAATTGTGCATTAACTTAAGTAATGTCCATTTGTCTCTTTGAATTGTGCAACATAAAGATGGGATTTTGTATCACCTGCATCATGGCTAGTTAAGCACTCCCCTCTTTTGGCCTTATTAAGTTAAATTGACTTTACATAATGGAATTGTATTCTTTCATTACTCTGAAAATAATGGAAAAAAAATCATTCCCGAAGACTATGTAATGTGCAAGCCCCTGCGCTGTTAACAAACAGTATCTTTGAAAAGGTTTAAATAGCTGAATAAACATCAGCTCAGCATTTATAGCAGTTGTAAGGGGTATGTCAAAATGATTTAATAATCACAACCAGAATAATAATAACAACAATGATAATAATAGTAATTATATTGTACAATTAAAGAGCAGCTCTCATTCAGAGATCAGAGGGTAGTCACAGGGGGTAGCTGTATTAGTCTGTATCTTCACAAAACAAAAATGCAGTCATGTAGAACTTTAAAGACTAACAAAATAATTTATTAGGTGATGAGATTTCTTCTGTTTCCAGATCTGAAGAAGTGGATCTGCCTTGCGAAAGCTTATCACTTAATAAATTATTTTGTTAGTCCTTAGAGTGCTACAGGACTGCTTTTTTGTTTTGTAGAAATCAGGGAGTATTTAGAAAACAGTGTAAGGAAGGAAGGCCCAGATCCTGACAGCCCTTTGGGTGTCTGACTCTCATTGATCTCAATGGTAATTAGGTTCTGAAACAGTTTTGAGGAGTTTTACTCAAATTTGTGTCATGCATGTATTACAGATGTGTAAATTGCATGGAAGAGACACTGAATAGTTTGGTTGAAGATAGCTCTGATCCTACAAACACACTTTCTTTAACTTTAGCCATGCGACTAGTTCCATGAAGTCAAACATACTTGTTGGATTATTCTATCCCATTGTCACCAATGGACCACTGGGAATGCAGTATATAAAGTCAGGCCCCAGTCCTTCATTAAGAACTCTCAGGGCACGTGTCTTAAAGCAGGTGCACCCTGCTTCTCCATCCAGTCCTCTGTATGGGATCAGAAAACCAGTAAGAATCACAGCCCATTCCTGCAGAAAGCCTCTTTCTCTCTGGCCATGTCTGCACTACAATGATCTTTCAAAAGACGTTCTTCCAGTAGAGCTCTTCAGAAGTACTTCTTTTGAAAGAGCATGTCCCCACACGAAAAAGTGGATTGAAAGATGGATCTGCTCTTTTGATAGAGAGCATCCACACAGCACACACTTCTTTCAAAAGGACTGGCCAGGGATCTAAAAATCTGGCACCATCAGCACTGCTCTTTTGAAAAAAGGCCTGTGGATCCTCTACATGTGGTTTTTTTCAAAGGAAGTTTTCGAAAGGAGGCATTATTCTTGATCCAGGAGTGGAAGAATAGCTATGTTCTTTCAGTTTCGAATCAAAGAGTGCATTTTGCGTGTAGACGCTCTGCATGTTTTTTTCGAAAAAGGGATGGATTTTCTGAAATAACTTGCTAGAGTAGATGTGGCCTCTATGTTCGTGCCAGAAATAGTGGCTTGACCAAGTTCCAACCATTCTGATGTTAGCTTCTTGTTACTGCCTACACTTTATGACTCTTTCTTCTAGGGCAGGGGTTCTCAAGCAGTGTCTTGGTTTGCCTCACTGAGCTAAGGGAATCAGAGAGAGAGGTTAGCATGTCTCACTGGGAAGAAATAAGAGGAAAGCTCAGAGAAGGAGGAGGAATTGGTTCTGGAAAAAAAAGAGAATGGGAAGAGAAGCAAAAATACCAAAACAGAATGAGAAAGCAAGAAGAAAAGGGTAAAGAGAAGTCAAAATGGAAGTTAATTAATGAAACCACCTATGTAAGCTTAATTTGTTTTGCTTTTTTGTGTATGTATTCTGATACACATTTTCAGTACCTGACCACGTGCTGCTTATTCTCCTCACTGTTTGGAAACTTTTTGGTTGAAATGGCTTTTCAGTGAAAAATGCTGTTTATGTCAAAATGAATGTTTATTTCAAGAGTGTCATTTAGAATAAATAAAACACTTTGATAATATCAAGCCAGCCCTTCCAACATTTTCTGAACGTAACAGCGCATTTTGAAACATCTTTTCAAGACAAAATTGATTGATTTTTAGATACAACTTTTAAGCTTCCCCAATTATATCAAAAGATTTTGATTAACCCAGAAATGTTTCTTTCAGTTTTATTTTAAGAGAAAATTTTAAATGTTTTGTTTTTTTTATCTTTTGGAACGGGAAAAGAAATTGAAAACAAAATCCCGTTTTCACCTAGCTCTAGTGAGAACCCTTTCTTTATTCCATGCACAAAATAGATCTACATGGGAGAGAATTGGTGGTGTTGTCTGAAGGTCACCCTGAAGAAGTTGTGGAATGTATACCGTGAATGAGGCAAAGACTGAAAACAGAATAAGGTTGGTCTCATGCTAAGGCAGTTGAATGCGGCCCCAGAAATTAGATGTTTCCTGGGCTTGGTAATAGAATTGTGATCCTGGGCAAGTCACTTAAACCAAACTTTTAAAAGGTGACCATTGTTTGTTTTTCAGTTTTTGAATATAGAGTCTGCCTGTGACTCCAAGGCGTGATGTAAAAATAAGGGGTGCAAAGTGTGCAAATGCCATAGTTATGAGCACCTTAGAAAAGCCCAAAAGGAAATTCTGATTTCAGGTCAGGATTTGTATTTTATTCAGTACGTAAGGCTTACTCATGCAGATACACACACACACATGCGCTAGTTACCATTGTACCTTTAAGGTCATTCACAAGATGATCCTCAACTCATACTTAGGGTTAAACTCATCAGATGTTGGGTTGGAAAGAAACCCATATAAATCAAACTGTGTTTTCCCATGCCTTCTCCTGAACCAATCTTTTGGATCAATTTTGGGAGTACAAAATGTTAAAAGGCTTTGTGTCCAAGAGCGCAAATTTGTGAACAGGCATAAAAATGTTATGCAGCTATGTACACAGGCAGCTATGAATTTCCTTTCATGGTGCAATAGAGCTATTAAGCCCAGGGTGTTTGTTATTAATGTCAGAACTTGGCATATGGCAGCCTCTAGCAGTAGAAGCTGGATGTCGTATTCTGATTCCAAAGCAAAGGCATGATGATGTAAGTTCTTCAAGGGAGGGATTGCCTGTGTGTGTCCAGAAGCCAGTTTAATGCTCATTCCTCTGGGCAAAATAAATCATCCATCTTCATGATCAATACAGGCTGGATAATAAAAGATGATTTCCTGTAATGTTGTAATAGTGAGTCTGTATTTATTTCCTCTGGTAATGGCCCTTATTTTGCAAGACACTTCAATGCATTCATAACTTCAAGCACCTGTATTGTCTGATTAACTTTAATAGTACATATACTTAAAGTAATGTGCATAACTGCTTCCCTGAAAAAGGGCTTAAATCCGACAACGTAGAAAGAATTACAATTTTTGCACCCTGAGACGATTTCTTCATGATTACCTTTGACAGCATATCTTAGTTTTGTTATGCATCTGTAAAGGTATTTTTCGATTATGAAAAACTGGTACAAGTTTTGAATAGTCATGGTAGGGGTTTCTACTGAAGAGAAGTTGAATGGTTCAGATTAAAATCAAGTAATTTGATTTTGCAGAACTGAATGAATTTTATTTTTATTCAGTTCATTTTTTTCTTTTTTTGCATTGCATTTCTGTTCTGGAATAGGACATGTTTCCCTTTTGTGGTGAATAATCTTGTTCAATTATTTAGAATTTAACTGCCATACAAATGGATTTCTAGTATTGTTTGTTTTAAAATGACTTAATCTAGCGAGCAATACTATTGTATTTACCTGTATCAGTAGGGTCCTAATTTTGTAGTATTTTCACTTAATAATCTGGTGAATAGATTAGCAATTCTGTTTTATTTCCATGTGAGCATTTATGTGTATTAAAATTCTGTGATCTGGAGAGTTTTTTTTATTTATGGGAGCTGAACCTTCTTTTTCTAGACCTCTGGTTGTTTGGTTGTCCATTCATATCCAATTTAACTGGAATGTGTGTGATTAAAAATACAAGTTTCAGCATAGCTCTCTAGTGTACATTACAACTGTGATAGGCTGAAGTGAAATTATTTTAGTTGTCCTATATAATGCTAATTACTTCAAGTGAAATTTTGGTCCTGATTTAAATCCATTTATGGTCAGTGGGGACCTTCCAAGGAAACTCATGGATTTTGGATCAGGCCTTTCGAACCAAGTTGATTCTATTTATTTGTTTTTAGTGACTTGATAATTCACAGAACATGTTTGTAAGAAGTTTATCATTTTAGAAATAATAAATAAAATAATTAAAAAGTCAGTTATGAACGCACACTAGCAAAGCAAATAGATAAATATTATCACTGTGATTCTGTCAGCAACTGATATCACAGAGCCCAGATCTTCTCTTGCGGTGGGAGAGCCTATGAACTGCAGATTGTCTGGTGGTGAGATTGCCGGCTCAAAAAGACGTACTTGTGCTAACTCAGATTGATTTATCAAGCTAAAAATAGAGTGTAGTTATGGTAACACAAGTGGCAGGAAGGCTAGTCCCCCAGTACGTGCTTGTTAGGCATACTGGTTTCATACTGCTAAATTGGCTGCTGCTTTCTTTCTGTCTGCACTGACAAGGTTATATCTTCAGCCATAATCCTGCACACAAATACAGTTGTAGTTTTCTCTAGTTGTTTTTCAAATCAGCCCCAGCCTCAGTATGTTTGTTATTACTTTATCTGCAATTTTCAGTAACAGCCAATGCACCACAAAACACTAAGTGTGGAATGCGGAAGAGATTTTTACTCGCTAATCCTTTCATACAGGACACCCCAATTGTAGACAACTGTCAAGGAGTGCTAAATTATTGGGAGTTTTGCTATAGGAAGGATTTGCTTGTATACCGTATTTTAGCAAGGCTGGAAATGAAATGATTTTTGTTTCTTACTTTCTGCCCATTCCAAATGCACCTTTGATTAGAATTTCATTTGTGAGTAAGAACAGTGGTGTGTCCTGTCCTATGGCTGTTTTCAGGATGCTGTTTCTTCATGTATTGGAGAGTACAGTAAACATAATGATTTTCTGTCTGTTAAATGAAGCGTGGAGTGGATTTACATTATGTCAACACTTCCCTCAGGGTTTATGTCAGTGTTCTTATTATAATACATTACAAAAGAGCTGATTGCTCTGAAAACAGAAGATATTTTCTTTTACATTTTGATTGACCTGTAAGATCCTGACAGGAGAGATGCCGTTTTTTCCTTTGGAGCTTATCATTCTCATCTCTTGACGTGTTTGTCACCAGACAATGTAATGAAGTAGTGCTGGCATGGTGAAAAAAGAATGAACGGTCTAGAAATACAAATGTAAAATTTAGTATGAAGAAAGAGACAAGGTGAGTGCTCTGTGGCTTGAAAGCTTGTCTTTCTCACCAACAGAGGTTGGTCCAATAAAATAAATTACCTTACCCACTATATCTGTCTAATGTCCTGGGACTGACAACAGATATAGCTACTCTGCATGCAGAGAGGAAAGGGGCAGAAGGTAGTTACATGAGAATTGGAGCAGGTGGAGAACAAAACATGCATAAAAGTGAACTGAGAGAGAAGGCGCAATGGGACAAAAACTTACTTGCAGACTATACTTCTGGAGGGGTGATCAAACTCTCCTTGTGTCAATGGGAACTTTTCTATTTTCTTCACTAGGACCTAAGTGCTTCCATAGACCTAAAAGCTAAACTGCCTAAAACCACATAAATTCTGCAATAAAAATGAATTATGGTCCCATAGAAAAATTCCTGTTGAGTTTAGTGGGATGAATATTTGTTTCCCAAGGATATAACTGCTTAGGATGATCAAAATGCTAGGGCAAGTCCAACTTAGGTTCCAAGTGACTGGGGGGTGTAGAGGGGGTGTTCATGATTTAAACAAGGATCAGCAAGGCTGAAATAAAGCTAAAATATCCTTTGATAAAGTGTTGTCAGTATGTAATTTCTGAGCACACATCTTGTTCACTCTTTGTATCACTGTTATCCTCATGGTGGGTGTGGTTTTTTACCTTGTGTGGTTTAACTTTTATCATCTGATCTCCTGAAAGACTTCTGGGCACTTCTGGTTATAATGCAGAGATAAAGGAAGAATCCTTCCCCCAACTTTGAAGTAGGGCATAAGGCCCTGGTTAACTGGAAAATGCCACTATTGCACTCCCTCCTTACAGCAATGACGAGGGTTATGCTTGAGCAATCCAAAACCAAAGGATTTGTGGGCAATGGACAGTGAATACACTCATTTTACAGATTCACTAACCAGGGTTCACCCTTCACTTTTTCCCTACACACTTTCTAGAGAAATAGAACTAACTGCTACCTCTGCTTGTGCTGCATGGGAATCTTGTCTCATGTTGTGGTGTCTGTACAATTTCACCCTCAATTACTATAGAAATAGTTCATTGACATACATTTTTAAGGCTTCAGCTGACCTTCTGTGACCTTTAAATGAAATCCTCAAAGCCTTTGTGACCAGAAATCATAGCGTTAGCCTTTGGAATTACCATTATTGGTACCACTAATTTAATTTTGCAATGTTAATTTATTGTCAGAGTTACCTATAGGCCCGGGTGCCTTCCATTCCTGTGTCAGTGTGATTGGTATAATTGAAGCCCACTTTTATATACTTATTTTTCATATTATTGAGCAGCCTTAAAATCTGACAGTATCTGCTGCTTTGATGTCCTGGCAAAGGTATTGTAACCTCTGCACGTAACTAAATAGAACATGGTTTGAAGAATGCTACATTGGACCACTAAATACAAGCAAAGCCTTGTTTTAATGTTTGCTGTACTTTCACTGATCCTGTGTATATACCAGTGTCAGGATTGGGCACATGGGGTGAGGCCCTCTTATGCTGATGAAGTACAATATTGCCAATCACTGCCTCACAGAGGCACGCACACACATCGAGCCGGAACGTTACAAGATGGATTAAAAATTGTGAGACTTTTCAGAAAAATAAATGTTGGATTTTTTGCAGTTTGGTTATTGAGGATTGAAAAGTCACATTTTAAAGCATTTCTCTGCCACCTTTTGGAAACCTTTTTCTTTTAAACATGATTATTTAAGAATATGAGTTTTTGTGACTGCAGGAGTAGGGGTTTTAAGAAAAACACCGAATTGTGAGAGTCAATGATATTGAAAGCATAAGTCTAACATGAAAATGATGTGATTTGAAAGCCTATATCCATTCACTTTGATTTTTGTTGTTGTTGTTTGAGCAAGGAGTGAAAATGCAAATATTGTAACTAAGATGTTTTTGCACAGTTTGAAACTGGGAATTACAGGAAACTTTACAACCAGACTGTTCTTGTGATATCTTCAAAACTCTTTGTTCTGGAAATGTTCAGAAAAAAGTTTGGATAAATATCTGAATTTTCTCTTAAAAACAAGTGTCAAGTCTCCACTCACACAGCCACTATATCAGCTCTTTTAAGGTGAATTTTCTTTCAATACATTTTAACAAAATGGATCTTTTGGATTGTGTTTTTATTCCTCTACGGATTTTATGGTGCATATGGAAGTAAAATTCCTCACAAACTGGAACCTGGGACACTGCTCTTTAATGGCTTTGTGGTTTCTAATTCAATTATCATGTTAGCATGATGACCCCTTTGCTCTGCCCTGTGGTGCTCAGACGTTACTCCTGTGGAGGCATTGATGCAGTGGTAACTCCATCGACTCTCCTCTGTACTTTTCCCTGTGCTGTATGAAGGTGATAAGTACTGTGATGGATTGTTTACCTCCTTGGGATTGTTATCTGATGTGCTGAAATAATACTAAGACTGCTTGTCCTGTAATAGCTTTGGTACCCTGCAGTCTTGTCTTACTGAGCTTGACTCTCCTCTTCCTCCAGCCCAGACACAGGGAAGGGCCACACTCCTCTAGTAGTAACAGAGATGGCAGACAGTACAGTGAGGAACAGCACTTTGATACACAGCTCTTCTGGGAGCTGAACTCCAGATAAATCTTTCTCATGCTGTATAAGCTCATGAAAATTGGTCCCTTTCTCAGTGTAAAAAGACATATGCAGACTCCTTGTCCCCTCTGCCCTGCACACTGGGTTTCTTAATAAGTAAAAATGATTTAAGTGTGAAAAGGTAAGATTTAAGTGGTCATGAGAGAGCACACAGAATAAGGTCTGTAACTAAGTAAAATAAAACAGACAATGCAAATTCAGCTTAGTACACTAAGGGGCCTAGATATAGTTCTAATAAATTCTGCACAGACTGGATGTTCTTCCAGTCTGGTTCTCTTTTTGCCCCTATTCAGCCTTAGATATTTCAGCAGTCATTATGGATGGAATTCCCGGGGAAACTGATGACTAAGATTACCTCACTCCCCACCTTTAAGTAAGGTTTACATAAATCCTTCATTCCATAGGTTGACTCCCTCCCAGCCTCTTGAAAAATTACAGAATTGAAGATGGGTTCTAGCGTCAGGACACACATCTCTAGCCATTCTTCAAAGGCTGACCCACATGTCCTCAGGAAGGTTCTTTTACAGTTCACTGTCTCTTGCTTATGGGTCATCAGCATGGTGACCTCTTTCATTGGTGTGCCTGAATTTTCAGCAGTGAATGCAGTCCAAAGAAACAAATAGTGAATTACAGATCTACAGGTTACAAAATTCCTAACGTAACCTACAAAAATGATATATGCATGCAAATGGGATAAACGTATTCAGAGAAATGCAACCTTTCCAATCATATGTTACACATGCCATCTGGCATCGAGCATATCTGAGTTATGACACATTCTATGTGCCTTATGAAAATGTTTGATATGAATATTATATCACAAGTACAATAGAAAAATTGAGATAGATATAAGGACAGGTTTTTGACTGCTATAAATTGGCATAGTTCTTTGGGCCTTTGCGGAGCTGTACTCATTTTCACCAATAGAAGATCAAGACCCTAGTTAATTTCTATGGCTTTGGCCACACTAGCCCCTCCTTTTGGAAGGGGTGTGGTAATGAGGGATTTGGGCAGATTCTGATGAGGTGCTGCCATGAATATGCAGTGCCTCGTTAACATAATGGCAGCCGTGCGTGCTTCGAAAGTGCTGCGTTCAAAACGCATGCCACCTGTGTAGCTGAGGGCCTTTTGAAATGACCCCCTCATTTCAAAAGCCCTTCTTCCCATTTGGTTTTGGGAAGAAGGGGCTTTCGAAATAGAGGTCATATCAAAAGGCCTCCAGCTACACAGGAGGCGTGCGTTTCGAACATGGCACTTTCAAAGTGCATGCAGCAGCCATTATGCTAATGAGGTGCTGTATATTCATGGAAGTGCCTCATATTTCAGTGGTTTGAGCTTTGGCCTGCTAAACCCAGTGTTGTGAGTTCAATCCTTGAGGAGGCCATTCAGGGATTGGAGCAAATAGATGTCAGGGATGGTGCTTGGTCCTGTCGAGGGGGCAGGGGTCTGGACTAGATGACCTCCTAAGGTCCCTTTCAGTTCTAGGAGATGTGTGTCTCCAATTAGCATCTGCCAAAATCCCTCATTACAGTGCCCCTTCTGAAAGGAGGGGCTTGTGTGGTCACAGCCTGTGTCCATACAGAAATGCTTGGGTTTGGAGAAAAGTGCCCTCTACAGACCTTGTTCAATACAACTATTTCATTCTCGATGACAGTAAATAACTTCATGAATTATATAGACCTGTTGCCGTGAAAATATACGTAACATTTTGGTTTTGTTGTGGGTTGGTCTTTGTTTTGAAAAAAAAAAGAAAAAACTGCCCTTCATATTTTATTGGAAAAATGAAGAGCTATGTTTAAGTTACATGTGTGTTCAAACTTCTGTTTGCTTTGTCCTTAGTCTTTAACATAATTGCAAATTGTTCTTTTTATTATTTGTTTGTTTCAATTGCTTGAGTGCAGCACAAGCACTCATGACCAAATAGTAAACCCAGTGAAGCCAGAGGTTATAATGGGAATGCTGACTACAGATTCTGCTGTACGGTTATGAATGGTTTTGTTATAGTATCAGAATGCTTAAAATGAGTCGCCAGTATTTTTGTTGACAGTTATATGTAGGAAGAAATAAAATCCCCGGGGACATAGGAGGTTGTATTATTTTACAGGTTCTCCTGATGCACATCTTTTATAACTTTGCAATTTAGAACTTGGTAGCAACTCTGTATTGATTTCTGTCTCTCCTAAATGAGGAGGCAGCACTACTTATGTGTTAGGGGGAGCTTATTTGCTGTAAGATTTCAAAAGGGTCATAATAAATTTTTTATCATTAAATTGCTGCTTGAATATCTGTGTATGTGAAGAACAAAACACTACTTATTTCATGATAGTGATACATATTTTCCTGCTCCTCATTGCTATTCTTTCAATACTGTTTGAACTTTTAAACGCAAGAACTGTTATATTGGGTAAGACCTATGTTGTGTCCAACCAAGCATCTAGTCTTCTCATAGCAGAGTTTCAGTAGCAGTATGCAGATTTGGGCAAAATTGGAGAGATTCATCCATGTCTTCCCTTCCCAGCTTTTTGAATCAGATGCTTATTTCAACTATGAGGCATCCCTTGCCATCTTGGCTGACAGCAGTTATTAAGTCTATTGTCCATGAACTGATTAAGTTTTATTGTGAGCCCACTCTACTTTCAACTGTCACAACAGCTTATTACATTGAATTCCACTGGGTATTTCTGAGTGCCTTGAAATAAATATGCCTTTGTTTCCATTAATCCTGCTGCCCATTAATTTCATTGTTTGGTCTTCTGGTTTTTTTTTTTTTTTTTTAGTTATATGAAAAGTAATTAACTGTTTTCTCCACTTTTTCCACACCATTCATGTTTCCATAAACTTTAATCAGAATCCCCCTTGATATCTCTTTTTGAAGCTGGACAGCCCTAATCTTTCTTTTCTCTCCATATGGAAGCCATTCCTTATCTTTGTTGCTCTTTTTTTTCACCTCTTCCAGTTCTACTGCCAGCATATGAGCTTACCAGAACTGGAGTGTATGCATTAGATGTGTATAGCAGCATTATGAGAATTTGTCCTATTTTTATCCTTATCCTAATAATTCCAGACACATGCTGACATTTCTGACTGCTTATGAAGTTTTCTGAGAGCTATACATGTTGACTCCAAGTTTTGTTTGAGTGGTTTGGATATTTTCTCCAATGTACATTACTGTTTACTTTTCAGTCTTGGAATTCCATCTGCAATTTTGATGCATAGTCAAAAAAGGTTTAAAAAAAACCCCTGATTTTAAATTTATAGTTGACATGCTTTGATTAGTTATGCTTTAACAAGCTATCTTAAAAGGTGGAATAATATACCACAGGACATTTGGGAAGAAGTAGATCTGAATCCAGATATTTCCATTTCCTGAATCCTGATGGGTCCTACACAGCATGCCTATTTTTTAATAATGTAAAATTATAAAAAAAGCAGCAACAACCCTGTTTCAAATTAATTATTAGGAATGCAACCTATTGTTGATTTGTCTGGTATGTGATATTTATGTCAGTCATGTCAATCGGCTATATTTTAAAATACAGTTATTCTTCGATAAGTGAACCTCAAGGGCTGGATTCAAAACTCACTGAAGTAAGTGGAGTCTTTCTGTTGATTTCAGTGGGCTGGGGCTCAGGCCCAGGGTAAGGAGAAATATTCTTTTGATACAAAATCCAGACTCCATCAATGTCAGTGGGAACTTGGCTGTTGATTTCAGCAAGGCCAAATTTCACTTTAAGGTATTTAATCAATCTACTTTGGGCAACACTTTCAAGTGTGGATATTGAAGCCTGTGTTTAAATCTATCCATAAGCATCCAAATAAGAGGCAGCACAGAAGGGTCCTGTGGCCCCTTATAGACTAACAGAAAAGTTTTGAGCATGAGCTTTCATGAGCACAGACTCACTTCATCAGATGCCTGATTTTCACAGGTGCTAACTTCACCCCTTAAAAAATAAGTTGTATCAGATTTCAAGGCAGTAAGATCAATTGGCAGCAGGGTTTTAGACCCTACTTTAGAAAAGTGCTTAAGCAAGCCAGTCCCAAAAAGGAGAATAGTTATGATCTTGAAGTTACGCTTGCTCTTAAGCACCTTACTAAGTACGCGACAGAGCGGGGACCAGAAAACAGAATGAGCATATATTTCTTCCAATAGGTAATCTCTGATTTCAAAGAGCACAACAAACGTAAGGTTACTAGGAGAAAATAGACAAAGTATCAGACAAGTTTACAATTAATAGTAACGTATTTAAAAGAGAATAGGAATGAAAAATAGGTTTTGTATTCCTTCAGAAACAGATTTTTCCCTTTCACTTTATCAGAAGTACTAGTTAAGCTCTCTTTTTCATAGTATGGGTTCAGCCTCTTTCTCTTTGCACCTCGGTCACCCAAATTGTAAAACACCATTTTTAAACATGACCCATTTTTATCATTGTCTAAACTTGGGTTAACAGGAAAGTATAGGCCTAGAAAGAGGGCTGTGGCAACCTAAACGTAAGGGTGTGCAAAATGGCCCTTGCTTTAGGAGCTGGACTCTATTAAATAAACTAGACTCCAGCAGAGGGAGATGATGTTTTAAGGATTTTGGTTAAGAGTGGTTTATTGACAGTAATCTTATGAAGAAAATGAAACAATGCTGCTGGAAAAACACCTATCCGTGACGGGGTGTTCTAGAGATGGTGATCAGCTACACAGAGGTTTCATCTTTTCCCCAATATGCTGTTTAGATATGGTCGGTGGTAGCTTTACTTACAAAATACAATTGAATTTGGTGCTTATAGATGCTCTTAAATTTTTGGTGAGGAAGAAAGGCAGAAAGAGACAATACTTGGCATGAGAGAAGAGAGTGCTGGTGCATGAGCCATTAGGCTAAATGTGGTCTGAAAGTAGAGCTATGTGAATAACACACTTTTTGGTTCATCAAGAATTACTAGAAATACTAACTTTGGCAAATCAAAGAGTTGAAGAAAATATGTTTCAGGCTGAAAGAAATGTTTTGTTTGATCTGAAATGGAACATTTCATGTTGATTTTAAACATTTTCCAGCGTTTCTTTAAAAAGGAAAATTTTATATGAAGAAAAGTTCATACAAGGAAGCAAAATATGTTTCTTCCTTGAGACTTTTTTTTTTAAACTAAACCAAGTTGGATGTGAATTAGTTTTTGTTTTGATGCCATTGAAACAGCAAAAAATAAAAAATGATTAATTTTTGCCCACCTCTATTCCGTAGTACCTATGCTACTGTTGTGTGAGCTGGGGGAAAGATTTTTATTCTTCTTTATCTAATTCATATGAAGGCATCCTATTGGGCCTTATGGAAGCTGTATGAGCACAGGTGGCAGAAATTAATGTCTAAAGGGCCTTGTTGGTATCATATCTGCATTTTTCCATTTCTCTATTCTTAGTATACACAATTGAGGCTGTGTCTAGGTTGCTGAGAACTGTCAGCAAAAGATATGCAAATTGCACAATGTATTTGCATATCTTTTGCCCACAGTTCTGTTGGGAGAGGCTTTTTTGACATCTGGCCCATCCACCTGGAGTGAAAAGTTGGAAAACACCCCTCTGTTGAGACATCCCATCTTCCTCATGGAATGAGAAACATGGGAATGTCAACAGAATGCTCCCAACTGGCAGATCTCTTCTGACAGATCTGAAGCCTGGATGTGCGGTCTGTTGACAAAACTTGTGACAGAAGTTTTTTTGATGGAAGCCTACAGTCTAGACACAGGCTCAGAGCATAGAAGGTTGTATGCAACCAGTAGCTTCTGGCTTCCTACAGACTGGGACAGTAAAAGGCAGAAGTGCTGACCTACACCAGTATATCAACCTTGCAGGGAGCCTTAATGTGATCTGCAAATTTAGGGGCTTAAAGGCTGGTATGTAGCCACACTCACTGACAGGAATTCTAGGCCCAGGGCAGCATGATGAATGGACCCCATGTCTCCCTCTCTTGGACAGAGCCACAAGCTACCCCCACCCAGAGAAACTGCGAGAGCCACTGCTCAGTAAGAGGACCCTGTGGTTGGTTGCAGCCCCATCACCCACCTGCCTGGAGGTGCTCCCATCACCCTTCTTCCCTCTCTGGCCACCCCTGTCAGCCCTGCACAACTCTGCCCCAATGTTACTGTGGCCAGCTCAGCTCCTTCCCGCATTGTCAACCCCTGCCCCCCGCCCCCAGAAATTCTGTAGCCAGCTCAGCCCCTTCCCCTCTCTGTCCTCATAGCAACCCCCTGCCTGCTCTGCCCTCCAGTGTTCCTGTGCCCAGCTTGGCACCTTCCCCTCTGTGACCCCCTGCTCCCCCAGAAGTCCTGTATTGCCTTCCCCTGAGCTTGGCTCCTTTTCCCCAGCTGTTCCTGCCTATCTCTGCCCCACCCCCTCCTGCTTTTCTCTTTCCAGCCTGTTTTGTTCACCCCCTCAACCCTCACTCCCTGCAGTCCTGTGTCCAGCTCTACCCCAGACTCTGCCCCAGTCCCTCTTTCTCTTCCCAGCCTGCCCCCCTCCGTTCTCTGGCTGGCTCTCCCTTCCCCACTCTCTGACATGGTTACAACCTCTGGGTCCTCCTCCCACCCTGCAGCTCTCTGTATCCAAGCTCTGGGGCTTCCCACACTCCTACCACACTGCTACAGCACCCCTATTTAAAAGCACCAGAGTATGGCTATAGCAGCGATGGTGTCAGCAGCAGCCTGGGGCCCCTATGCACTTGCCCCCTTTGTTCCTGTCCTCTCCACCCCACTCCCGTCAGCAGGCCTACGCACACCTTTGCAATAATAATTTTGTCTAGCTGCTTGGTCAGGGTAATGAAATTGATGTATGTATGACAGGTCCAATTTCCTTTCATGTTGTACTTTAGGAATATAAATTGTCATATCACATATGTAACTAAATTCATGTTGTAAACAAACTTTTACCCCTTTAAGTAAATTGAATAAATATTTACAGTTGAGGTCATACCAGTTTGCTTGGAAAAAACAAAGACAATGATAAATATATTCTAATGGAAAAATTACACTTATTTTATGAAATACTAAATAGCTACAGAAGTCGGTGAAACTTCTTGTGGGTTAAATGACAAGTGTCTTAATGGTGAGATGATTTACGCTCTTACAAAGGAGAGTTAGGGATTATTTATTCTTTTTCATGAGCTGTTGTCATCATTGCTATATATTGGGAGAACTGTTCACCTGCCAGTGCAATGGAGAAGGGAGGTGAGCAGTGACAGGTATGGCTTGCTCACTGAAACCAAGAGGACACAGACCCAATTATGATGACTCTCAATAGCACAGCTCCATGTTATGCAGCTGGCATGTTTCCCTTGAACATTCTGACCCATGTTGCTCTGCAAACTCTACTGATTCTGCTGCTTGTTGGTTTTCGAACATCTGCTAAAGGAGTAGAGCTGTGCACAATTTTAGCTACAGCTGTATTAAGCTTATATGTTTATTTACAGGTGTCTATATAAAAAGGAGTGAGTCTATTATACCTCAACACACACTTTTCATGTGACTTTCATCTGAATAGAGTGAATAAAATGTTTGGAACCTGCTATGGAAGAATCTTTCAGTTCTCAGGTGTCGTTTAATGACAGCTGTGAGCATGATGGCCCCTGTATGTATTTTTATATTTCTGTACAGTAAGCCCTGACAGTGCGGGCAGAATCGCGGGCGATAAACCCCCCGCTGACCCCGCACCAGCAGTCCGTCCGGATCCCCACGGGGCCTCAGACGAGGGCAAAGAGGAGACGGCAGGAAGCCCGCCGACTGGCAAAGGCCGCTCCGCTCCTCAGCAAACCGACCCCACCCACCTCCGGCAGGGGGCCTAGAGCGCAGTGCAGTGTAAGTGGGGAGAGACTGGGGAGAAGCTAATCCCTGGTAGGTTAGGAGCTGGCTTGTTTGTTGAGGGCAAGGGTGAGATACAGAGAGGAAGGTTGGATTAAATAATGATTATATTTATTAACAAAAACAGTAACTTACAAACATACAACACAGTATACAAACTAAACTTACAGGGCTATATGCTAACTTATCTACTTTTAACTATATCTTAAACACTTACAATAAATATCATTAAGGATCCCATTGAAGAAGTCTGTATGAGACTTTCCTTGCTAAACACAAGGATAAAGGACTTGGTGAGTTTTTCTTTTTCTCCGGGCTATAGGGATATATATATATTAGTATTTTTTTTACCCCTATATACCCTGGGTGACTAGTTAGGCCACCCTATTGGATACCTTGAGGACCAACCTATCAAGGTTCCTTCCCAACTGGGTTGTTCAGTGGGGATTGGAGAGGAGGGGAAAAGAGAGAAAGAGGGAAAAAGGAGTTATAGAGAGAAAGAGTATAATAATAAACAACTAACTAACAAACTATGGGCTTGTTAACCAAATGTGCAGCCCCGAGCCATAGTTTTCAGTTGGCTTTTAGTCACAGTTTGTTGAGTATACCCACACAGCCCGATTTAAGCTGTACAGTTAGTATTTTAGGGCGTGGGGGGTTTTACGTGTCCGTTTGGTCCTGTCTGGTAGTTGAGTCTGATGAGGTGGTCACGTCCGGTGAAGGAAAGTCAAGGGGTTGGCAGCGAGAGCATTGGTGCTGCGGTGGTGGCAGATCTTAAGCCTCAATTGGAGTGGACGCAGTACCCCACCCTATGGGTGAGGCCAGTTCGACCCACTCCAAATCCGCTCTTGATCCGTTCGTTGGCGGCGAGATTGGGGGTGCCGCAGTGATTTTGGCAGGCTTTGGGTACTAAGGGGTGAGAACGCAGTACCCCACCCTAAGGGTGAGGCCAGTTCGCCTCTCACCCAATTTACCTCAGAGCGAAAACTGCCTTAGCTCTTTTAAGCTGCGTCTACACGTGCACGCTACTTCGAAGTAGCGGCACCAACTTCGAAATAGCGCCCGTCGCGTCTACACGCGTCGGGCACTATTTCGAAGTTAACTTCGACATTAGGCGGCGAGACGTCGAAGTCGCTAACCTCATGAGGAGATAGGAATAGCGCCCTACTTCGATGTTCAACGTCGAAGTAGGGACCGTGTAGACGATCCGCGTCCCGCAACGTCGAAATTGCTGGGTCCTCCATGGCGGCCATCAGCTGGGGGGTTGAGAGATGCTCTCTCTCCAGCCCCTGCGGGGCTCTATGGTCACCGTGGGCAGCAGCCCTTAGCCCAGGGCTTCTGGCTGCTTCTGCGGCAGCTGGGGATCTATGCTGCAGGCACAGGGTCTGCAACCAGTTGTCAGCTCTGAGGATCTTGTGTTGTTTAGTGCAACTGTGTCTGGGAGGGGCCCTTTAAGGGAGCGGCTGGCTGTTGAGTCCGCCCTGTGACCCTGTCTGCAGCTGTGCCTGGCATCCCTATTTCGATGTGTGCTCCTTTGACGTGTAGACGTTCCCTCGCTGCGCCTATTTCGATGTTGGGCTGAGCAACGTCGAAGTTGAACATCGACGTTGCTGGCCCTGGAGGACGTGTAGATGTTATTCATCGTAATAGACTATTTCGATGTTGCAACATCGAAATAAGCTATTTCGATGTTGGCTGCACGTGTAGACGTAGCCTTAGTGTGTTAGTGTGATTCAGCTATGCCTCAGCAGAGCGGACTCTGCTGGGCGGATGCGGAATTGCAGGTTGAAATCTTCAGGGAACAGGAGCTCTTCACAAAGTCTTCTCTCAGCGCTGAGTGAACAGTGACAAGTGACCCCGAGCGCTGCGGGGCGCTGCCTTATATTCCCTGTTCTCATGTATTATTCATTAGTTCATTAGCATATGTACGTTTTGAGGGGCCTGTTTTCAACCAGGTCCTTCTCCAGGAGCTACCTCACCTCTGTCCAATGAGGAGCCTGGATTTTTAAATTCATAATTTTGAAATGTCTGTGAGTTCAGGTTACCGGTAAAACCAACCGACACAGAGTGACTGTTACAGGGGCTGCTAACTGGCAGCCTATGCACCTTTTAAAGTCTACCTGCCCCTGTAATGATATTAAAGGCCTAAGGCTTGTTTCCCCTGGCCCACGGGGACGATTATGCCCAAGGGATGAAAAATCCCTGACAAGCCCTTGACTTTATGGACCCTGATTTAGCAGCCTTCGGGAACAATGGACGTCTGCCAGCTTCCCCACCCCCCCTTTATTCCTGAAGCTGGCTTAACCGGGGTCCATAAAATCCTAAAGCCTGCCATCCACAAAAAAAGGGGAAGGACTTACCAGGTCTGCCATGGCACAATCCCCCATGACAGCCTGGGCTGCCACACGCTCCTCCCACACATTTTCATATGTGTCCCACCCCTGGTGGGAGGAATGCATGGAGGCTGCAGTGGCGGCTCTTTCAGCGGCACACGTTGGGGTCTCTTCAGCTCTGTGGCAGGAATCCTCCAGCCCCTCAATGTCGGGCTTTGAAGCTCCAGTCGTGGCAGTGGGCTTGGCTGCTCCTCCAGTGGTGACGGCTCCTTTGGTGTGTCATGGGCTTTTTGGGGCTGGGGGAGCCTGGTGATGGTGGGTGGGGAGTATACCCTTGATTTAATGGACTTTTGGTTTTAACAGACACCACTCCCTCCCATTAGCCCATTAAATAGAGGGTCTACTGTAACGATATGTGATTTAAGCATAAACTCCAGTCGTTTTTGTTTATGTATTTTTGTTTGGTTGTGTTTTTTCTCAAATTCCCAGTTTCCTGAGACAATGGTTGGCCACTTCAAGCAATAATCATCTTATACACTTCTGTGCTTCTTTTATTCTAAAACTAAAGGTTAATGGCTTATCTGATACAGTAAACCCTTGAGTTACGCAAGTTTTGCTTTCCTCCCACCCCGTGTAACCCAAATTGGGGGCGAGATGGGAACCAGGCCGCTGCAATAGCACAGAGACCGTAGCAAGGGGTGAGACCAGTTGTGCAAGTTGTGGTACAAACATCTTCAAAAGAGAATCTAAAATGATGTCACAGGGATGCAGGGGGGAAGAAGCATAAAATCAAATATATGCAATGATTATATATGTGTATTGGAAAAACATTTCTGTAAATAGTTATCATCTGGCACCCCCTTCTTTACCTTAGCCTAGCAATCTTTAATGTGCAGGTTTTAGAATTTGTTTTTCCTTGATAGTGTCAAAGAGGTGACTGTTATTTCAAAGAGTAGTTTTAAGAATCAATTCAGGAGGTCATTTCATATGTCAGGGAACCTACTAATACAGGAAACAATTGCAATTTCAAATCTAAATACAGAAGTATCAATTTACAAGGTTAAATTTTACATCTGTTTTCTTAAATATTCTTCAGCCTCATGCCAGCTTCATGAGCCGGAGTTTGAAAGAATAAATCTTCCGTTAGTCACTTCAGTGAGACTACTCATATATTAAGACAGCAAGCTTTGGCCTATTACTTTAGATATTGGTCTAGATATGCCACTTGGATTCCCGCCGATGAACTTGAATTAGTAAGTTCAGAAGCAGAGGGATGTGCAAGTTGCCTATAATTCTCACATTCTCTTAGGAGCCAAAAGCAAGTCACCACAGGCCCCGGAGTGATATAGGTCATGGCTAGGCTAGGTAACTAATGTGCTGCTTCTTGAGCAGAATCTTCTCCAGAATCCTTCATTGGTTGGGCTTTTGAGTGACTTTCTCCCAATAGAACATATGGTTATATTTGGAGCAATTTGCTTACTCACTCAGTCACTTTGAGTAACCTGCATATAAATTCTCACAATTGTGTCCAAGTTTTCCCTAGGATCTTCCACTACTTTTCATTACTCTGTAGTATGTCTGTTTAAGATAATATTGCTAGAATTGTGTTGCAGTGGACCAAACACAGCTAATCTTTGTGGTCCACAAAAGTCATTCCTATTGGGTCCCTGATTTCAGCACAAATAAATTGCAATATATTTTTTTTTAAATATAACTATCCCTTTCTCTCCAAAGGTGGTCTGTAAATAAAAACTAGCAAGATGCCATTTGTTACTGGCTGCTTCTTATAAAAATATCAGAGGTTGCAGCTACCTAGAACTACTAGTTTTGGACCTGTGAAACTCGTTGCCACAGGTCAGTGACAAGACATGTAAGTTAAATTTCCAGTCATTGCCTAGGGAGCAACGAAGTGCCAGCTGATATTATCGGTGCTAGCACTTTTGCAAAACGTCTAGGTAAACAGCAATAACCAGATCAACTGCTGAGCAACCACTTGTTCTACAAGTGGGAAAGGTCACTTTTGCATGAAAAGCATCATGGTTTCATGAACGAATTGCCAGAAAGCCTTCATTGGGTTGTGAGAATTGAACTGGTTGTAGTTTTAATCCTCGGTATTGAATTAGAGTAATAACCAGGTACTGTAACCATTCACTTCAGTGCAGTTCCTATCCCTCCCCCATTTCGCTTGGGTGGTATCTCCCACAGTTTCTAGAACAGCATTAGTTTATGGAAGATGTCTTCAGGGGGTGCAGAAGGACTTGAAACTTCCCCAAGTTCTTAGGAACTACTGCAGGTTTCTGAGTGCACTAGTTCAAGATGATGTATTGTTCAGCCATTTTGGCAAATAACTGTATTCTGCAAACACTGGTGTAAGCGTTGATGTACTCTAACATCTGGTAAGGTTGTGTTTACAAGAGTGCATGTCATGTATTAGTTAAAGAGCATTTTAAAATATTTTTGCAATATCACATTTTAATGTAGATTTTGATTTTTATAAAGAACCTTTTTCTAAAGTGAATTAATTGTGAACGTAACCATAACATGCTGAAAGATGAAAACTTTTTTGAGCACCTAACCTTGCTTTGATCTTGTGTGAAACTTCAGCAACTTATGTTGTCTCCTTCTTACAGATGTCTAATCTCATAAACAGTATTTTATAAGAATACAAGAACAAGGGGAGTGTGTGTGTGTGTGTGTGTGAGAAAGAGAGAGAGAGAGAGAAAGTAAGTATATTCTGTTGCCCTTAATTAGAACACCAGCAGTATTGAAAAGACACTTGAGACATTTCTTGTAGGATAGCTGATATAAAGGACCATCCTAGAAAAACAGCAAGAAGTCCTGTGGCACCTTTCTTGGGCAAAGACCCACTTTGTCAGATGCATACACGTGCATCAGGTGACAACGTGGGTCTTTGCCCATGAAAACTTATGCTCCAAAATATCTGTTAGTCCATAAGGTGCCACAGGACTTCTTGTTTTTGAAGATACAGACTAATTTGGCTACCCTTCTGACACTTTTCATCCTTGAAAAGGTGTCCTGGTCTTAGATTTATCTCTCCAGTAAATGAATGGGATATTACTGACACCTACAGATGTTTTGGGGAAGAGGCATTTACCAAAATACCCAGACTTTTATGGTTTACACCGTGGTTTTACATGTTACACCAAAAGAAGGATGGCAGGCTATGGAAAGTCTTTTACAAGGGAAGAAAGCTGAATCTTTAAATGAAACAAATGTGATCATGGTAGTGCCTAGAATTTGAATCAACATATGTCAAAGGATGTATAATATATTGATCTTTCATTGCGCAAATAGTTATTTCCAGAAAATGTATCTGGATTTCCTACATAGTTTTAAAGAAGAAAATTAACCATGATACCTGAAATCTTGAAAGAATGTGATGAAAATTATAAAATTAAATTAATTTATCTGTTACTGTAAAACATTTCCTATATTTAGTAGTAATAATTGAGAATGTGGGCCATAATTTTTTACAGTCGACTCAGTAGATAGAAGAATTATTTTCATTTATATTTTCTATTAACAAGGAAACTAATTTTTAGAAGAACTTGATACATTTTTAATGTCAATTGAGAATGACGGTATTGCTACATCCTGTGACATGAACAATCTGCACATTAAAGAACTTTTTCTAAAAAAAAATAAAATCTGCTGTTATTCCAAATGATACGCTGATTTGAATGCTTAGGCTAGGCAGTTCAGAGGGAATCTACTACTTCTAATGTACTGAATTGTTTGCTGCAAAGTGTTCGTTTTCTTTAACATATTGTACTTCATAGTTCTACGTCTAGCAAACCTGAAGTACTCATATGTTGCACTGTGACATCAGTTGTGACAGACTGAAATTAAAAGGCAGTATTAAGACGTGATATGACAAGAGAACCATCCTAAAACCAAACATACCTGAAAAAAAATCACTCTCTTGAATAGCAGTTTTATGTGTTTCTGAAGTGTCTGACTGTGCTGTGGTATCTAGTAGGGTGCCAAGTACAACTCATTAAATTTTTAAATGATATTTTTTATCAGTTATTTTGAAAAATGAAGTTTTTTTTCATTTCACAAATTTCTTCTCAAAGACATCAAACCTTTTCCATTCTTTGTTTCCATGGTCTTATCCTTCTTTCTTTTTTTCCCCCTCCTCCCCCATTTTGGTGTGGGGGTGGAGGAATAAAGGAAAGGTAGAAGAGGGAGATAAAGGAAGAAACTTTTGGTTCTTAAAAACATCACAAAATGCTTTGAAAAACAAGTATAGCTGTTTATAGAAAGCCTGAAATAAGAACGTTCTTGACCTTTTTGAAAATGTTTCTAAATCTGTTTGTTTTTTTGAACCAGGTGCCTTAGTAGCTCTCGAGGTAATATACTGTGATAAATCTGCAGAGTGTTATCAGCAAGCCTACTGGACTGGGCCCTGCAGGTGGCTTGGATAGAAAAGCATTTCTGTTCCCCAGTTTGTAAATTGTGTTAGGCAGCAGTATGTACACTCAGATGCTGAAACATGCTTATGGAACTTCCATGGCAAAAATATAAGTGCTGAGTAAGTTTAAGCACCTGTAGGATTAGGTGGCAACCAAATGGAAGTTTTGTGGAGCACAGGGGCAATTTAAACTTGAAACATAGACATTTAAGTACCTTTTATGGATCCAGGCTATAGTGTAATTAAAAAAAATAATACCTTACTAGGTCATAAGTTTCTCTCCAACAGTGGAATCTGACTTGCTGCAAGACCTCCCAAATCAGTCATTAATTCACCAAAAGGCAAAAAAGATTATTAGACCATATCCTGTCTTTATTCTCGTTCTTTGACTTGTGTTTGTAACAACATTGTGTGAATTAGTTGTTTGTGACTGTAGTTAGATGAATACTGGAAGCATCTTTTATGATACTTCAAATTTTTAGATTTGCTTCAATTTATTTGGGTTGGGGTCTATGTACATTCTAACAAATGACTTTAGTGGTGAGAACAACCACTAGAATGGGGATTTTTGTCAGTTTTGTACAATATGACCTAAAAAGGAAATTAGACCTATAGTTTTAAGTATTTGCACTGTAAAGACAGATTATAAGATTTTGCTCCTTCTCCTAGAGAATGTTTTGTATGTCTAGATGAAGTACTGTGACTTTTGAATATTTGTAGTGAACTACTTCCGAACACAATTATTTGTATTTTTTATTTTTTAATTCAGGAGAATCACATTTTGTTAATGGAAAATGATCTGTTTTTTTAAAGCAAACATTCATCAGGAAAATTGTTCATTACAAACTATTTAAGCAGCTCTATCTGAAATAAAGATGAAGATTTTAAACTGCTAATTGGTACAGTGGAGTATCATTTTAGGGGACTAAGTGTTTTGCTATCTAGTCACAATGCAGTATGTCTTTTGAGAGTTGACTTAAACAGCTGCACATGTGCAGGGCTCAAATGAATAGGACCACTTTTAAAAAGTGACTGTGGTCTTACTGGTGGTTCTTCACAATATAGACTTAAATAATACATGCAAAGTCATTCATTGGCTCCCATAAAAGTCCATGTAAAGTTGCCATAGACATAAAAGGAAGCAGAAGAGAGCTCTTATTGCAAATACACATAACAGCTGGGTTTTCGCAGGCACCCTCTGTGGACAGAAGCCTTTTGTTGACAACACTTGTCGAGTGTCTACACGATTAATATGCTCTGTCGAGAGTTTGTCGACAAAACCCAGTGCTTCAGCTGGCAGGGTTTATATGTCTCTCAGATCATGCACAATAACTCTGTCCACAGTATTCTGTTGAGAGAATTGCCATATAGATGCTCAGATCCCATTTTATCGACAGAACAACTACCCCATGGTGCTAGCTGGCTGGCGCCAGGAGGTACCCTTCCCCCTCACCCAGGTGCAACTCTATTGTCTCTGCCTCTGGCCACGTTTAAGGGGTCGCAGCCCCAGGTGGGGAGCAGGATGTGTGGCTACAGGCCTGCTGCATGCGGCTGCAGGCAGACCCTGGCAGCCACTCCCTGTGTAGAAAAAAATGCCCCAGGCAGCTGGAGACTGTCCCATGCCCTCCCACGGCTCAAGGGAGAGATCCCAGGCCTCCAGAAGGGGTGGCTGGAAGCTGGCCTCCTCCTGGTCTGCCCTTGAAATTAAAGACCTGCTGGGCCTCTGGGCCAAAGAGGCGGTGGTCCTGGAACCCACTGCTAAATGCCATAACGTCCCAGGCTGTGGACAGATGGCCGAAACCCTGTTGGAGCACGGCCACCCTGCCCGTACCCTCAAGCAGGTGCAGGCAAAGGTGAAAGAGCTCTACTAGGGTAATGTGCAGGCCTGGGATGCACGATGGTGGTCGGGGCAAGGCTTGCCACCTGCCCATACTACAAGGAGCTAGATCACCTGCATGGGGGGGCAAGGACTGAGCCTCCAGCACCGTCGTCCCCATGGACACTAGGGAACCGTCTCCCCAGTCAGAGAGTGCCTCTCTGGAGCCCACCAGCTCGCTGAAACCACCCCAGGAGGCGCCTCCATTGGATCCCGAGTTGAGCCAGGTATGCTGGTCATTGCCCTGGACTCCACAACCCCCAGCACCACCAGCTCTGCACAGGCATCCCTGGACCTCTTCTTGGAACCATCCATTGAGTACCCTGGCTGTTGCATCCCCCTGGGCTTGAGAGGGGTGGGGGCAGACCCCTCGACAGCTCTTCATTCACGCTGTGCGCTCTTTTGAAAGAAAGCTGTATTTCTCGAATGTACTTGCAAGTGTAGATGCAGCCCAAATGAATTAACAGGGTGAGACGGGAGGGATGTCCCACCCTTCTTTGTTAGAACTAACTCTTTTCTGAATATTGCCAAGAATAGCTTTTCTCCCTACTTCCAAAAGATGGTTTAAACTGGTGTGTTCTAATGTATGGATACTCTTGGGATGCTATAGTTATATCTTGGATGGTGGGGGAAATTTAGCTGACACCTCCCCCCCATAGAAGATTTGAACTAAGCACATATGCTAAATAAAAGGGACAGTTTTGCATTTAATAGAAAATCCATGGTTTACACAGTGTTTCTGTAACTACAAAGGCCACTAATAAACACTACAGTGTTACTAACACAACTAAACATTTTATTCAACATCCTTTACAAAATACAGAAACACCAGATAGTCCAAATAAATACATCACAATTAACAAGATCTCTTAGAGATGTTACGTGAGTTAGTATGACTTTGGTGCACCATTGCTGAGTCACTAAGATATGGGACCTTTGTCCTCAGATCAGCCCTGTAAGATTGAGATGATAAGCAGTAACCACAAGGACCTGTTAATATAGGCTGAGACACCACAGAAACATGTATGCAGGTGTCTGATCAGCAAACAGAGAATCTGAATTAGTGACATTAAACAAACCTGTCTCTTGATATCTGCCCACCAAGAGATGTGCTGAGTCTGAGCTTTGACATCAGCTCAGCAAGCTAGAGGAGCCAAAACATGATCAGTGAAACTGCTCCTTTCTCTTCAACTAATAAACTAAAGAGTAAGCAAGCCACCTCAAAGAAGCTCCAGATCTAACATCAGCTTAGCAGCTTGATGCATCAATGACCTCTTCCAGAAAGCTGTGGGCATTTTCTTTGTGACAGGGCATAAATTGTATAAACTAACACTTCCCTCTACAGTAGTCTATATATAGTCAGAGAATAGCACAAATCGACTTAATCAGTGGACACATGAATGAAGCCTTTCAACCCTTATTATTAATTCATTGACATGTTATGTTACTGAATCCCTGCTTAGCATTCCAAGTGTTCTGTTTTCAAGTCTCCTATATGTACTGATCTCTGATTTTTCCCCAAGAGAATTCTGCACAAAACCATCTTTTCTGTCCCCAAACAAAAATTTGGCCTAATGTATGAAGTATAAAGCTATGCAAACTATTTTAAAAAAAATTTCCCAACTGTATTGAATGTAGTGAATATTGGGACAAGTGAAGAGGAGAACCCTTCAGAGTTCCTTTATTTCTGTATCTTCTTAAAAAAGGAAATCCTTAGCAAGAGTACCACTGGTTCCAGAGGTCTTGTGGCAGCATTATCAGTCTCCGCTGAGCAACAGTGCCTGGATATATATTCTGTTTGCTGCTTTTGATCGTTCCATTACTATGCACTGTTTGCTTCCCTTACTCTGCAGTAAGAGAGAGAAGCATAGTGATAAATGCTATGTGATACCATAAATGTAACCAGAATCTGACAACTATACTCTTAAGCCAGGCGTATAAGTTATACATTTGTCAGACTGAGTATATTAGTATACTGCTCTCTGCACTTGTCCATGAAGCTCAATAAATAAGAAGGTGAATATTCTTATTTGGAGACATAAAACAGTTTGTTGCACCTATGCAAAAAGCAAATGAATTTTTGAAAAATTGGGCTCTTAAGTTGTATCATGTATAACCATTCTTATCATCTTAGTTCATCCATCCAGATAAAATGGTACCCATTCCTCTTTAAATGTCAAATATGTAATGTGCAACTTGAAGTAGAAAGGGTACCTGGGGGTACATGCTAATGTACTCCCTTCAATTACATTTTATTATTATGACCTTTATTCCAATAATAATTTAATGTTTTAATTAAATCTGCAACCATTTGAACAAGATCTCCTTCATTCCTCTGTATTGTAATTTTCAGTCACAATCAGCAATATCTATTGGTTTTACTACACTTATTCTATAGTCTGAGTTGATGGTTTGTTTTAAAACAAACTTTGTATTTCTATGGCAAGAAATAATTCAGACTTCTACTGTAATTGATTATTATGAATTTTAGATCGCATTACTCAAATCTGTAGATGTGGCATATTAAACATTCCCCAGAAGCAGATCCAATAAAAATATCTTTATTTATGTAAAAAAACAAACAAACAAAATAACCCACTGTTATTTTATCTAGTGTTTCCTGTCAGATGGGGGGAAAACACCCTTTGCTTAACTACTTTATTTCTGTTTTTTTGATTTATGACTGCCTCGATTATTAAGTTAGCATGCAAATTACTAATCATAATCATTACAGATTTAGTACTTTAAACCTCTTTATAAATTCATGCAACGGAAAGTCAGATGGCATTTAAAATGATTAGGAAACATTTGATGAACCCTTTGACAATATTTTGATATTTTTTCCAGAGACATTCACGAAAGGAGTGAATTGTATAGTGCAAAAGTCCTCTGCAAATGTAAAACAGGTAAACGATGAGAAAAATATGCTTCCTCTCCAGTGTTAGCCATCTTTTGCTGATACTGTTTTTGAAGCATGCTTCTGTTCCCTGTTTAAGTGAATAGCATGACTCTGATAGACTTCCATGTGGTTGGAACTGGGACCCAGTGAGCTGAAGTAGCAATTGTCAAATCTCTCTGAAGTGTGGTACACCACAGTGATATCTGCAATAAACTCTGTTGGCACTAGGCTGGGATTTCGTTGGAATGAGTTGCTTTCACATTATCCATTCTTGTCTTGGAAATGAAAAGACTCATGTAAATATTTAGAAAAAGGAGGAGGAACCACCATCATATGAACTGGCATTCCCTTGGAGATTACCAGTAAATTCTCTGCAAGCTACATTTTGGGAACCTTTGCTTTTTAGTATCACGCACCAAAGCACAATAATGCTAAATGTCAAAAGACTCTTAATTTTGGTCAGTTTGTAGTAGAGTAAAGGTGACATTGAATTAGATAAAGCTTTGCCAATTCATATGAACTGAGAATCTGATTTGAAGTGTTGGTTTAATATGGGTAGATAAACATGGTAATGCAGGCCTCTAACCCTGGAGGAATACTGTCACACTTAACCTCATAATGACTTTACCTTTATTACTTGCTGGAATTTATGTAATTCTGTAAGTGCTGCCACTAAATACATATTACACAGAGAGAAATGCTGACTGAACCAATTGTTCTGTCTCATCTTGTCAGTGGTAGTGAGCTTGACTTCTAGCATCCATGTTCCCTTAGATGAAGGCTTTCTTTACTATGTAGCATATCCTTTTTTAAACCCACAGAACATTTTTCACAGTAAATAGCATAGTCATTGATTTACACAGAGTAATGAGCTGCTGGTGAGCAGAATGGTATTACATCTTAATGAGGAATGTGGAGAAGAGGTTTTTCTCGATGTCATAAAATAACAGACTGAGCACTGTGTAAGATAAAGGAAAAATGGCTTATGAGCACTTCATACGAAAGTGCCTCTTAAATGAGGCTTATTTTAAATTGTTACTCAGAATGTGAAGACTTACCTGTTTTGAAACAATTTCAATCCTAATTAATTCATCAACACAATGTATTTTTTCCTCTGCAAGATTTGATACCAATCTCAGTAATAAGGGATGGTAACTCCCCTTTCAAGTAGTGCTGGAAATACACTTAAATAATCAGATGCTCATCTTTCAAATTCTGACTTTTCAGGGACCACATTTTGACATTGTTTCATGTTCATCCATTTTATCTGGCAACACTGCCTAGAAAAAATGATAATCTAAAGAAATTGGTGTCTAGGGAAAATAACAGAAGTCTGCAGTTAAAACTAATTATCTAGGACAATAAAGAAACAATATGCATAATCCACAGAGTAAACTTAAGAGACATGAGACAATATTTGAATACATGGATTAAGGAGGTAAGAAAATTTTAGAAGGGGTACACAAAATTAGTAAAGCGAAGGTGCAAGAAATGTTTCTAGAAACTTTAAGAAGATGACATCCACAGGGAAATGTTTGCTGACTGCTAAATTGGATGATCTGGTTAACTGAAGCAAAAGGAACAACCTTCCACTAATGGGTTTCCCAGATAACACTGATGATTTAAACCAAATATATTTTTTACACAAAATTTTAAAAATTAAATGTTCCCTCGAGAGGTTAAATTTTAACAGTAGGATATGATTCTATCACCCTTCCTTGTTTTGGACAGTCCGGTGAGACTACTCAAGGAAGAAGAATTAGTCAGTGAGTGCAAAGATGGCAGAATTGTGTTGTTGTTAATGTCAAAAACTTCTAACGGAAAAATGCAAGGTGTTATTCTTATGTTAAACATTCAAGACAATATCTATTTTCAACAAAATGTTGTTGGGAATAGAAACAAAACATCTCTTTGCTAGTTATTGAAATTGTCTAGAAAATTAGCAGGAGAACTTTTCAAATTATCACGATTCAAGTCACCACAATGTATTTCTTTAATATAGTGTCCCTAACGACAGAGAAGTCAGTACCTGAAACTACAACAAAAACATAGCAATGTTTTGACATTGAACACTTTGTGACACTGAACAACCTTAGAACAGGGAATATTTTGCACTCCAAAAATGGTGCATTGCTTGATACCACACCATTAATTTCTACAAGAGTTTTTCCTTGCTCTGGATGTTGAAACTGATGCTGGTTGATTAGGTTGTTGGAATATATTATGTGCACACTGAAACTTTTTATAAAGGACAAAATCAACCCCTTTATTTGATGACTTAGGATAAATTTGCAGAAGCGATTAATGTTTTTAGGTATCTTCATATATGAATGCCCAACGTGAGACATCTGACAGGTGACTGGTTTTTTAGAGAGAGCCAACTGATATTCCCTCTAATCCTTTCCATCCAGGTTCAGAAAACCTAGTTGTGGGTGTTCTGCTAATCCTCTGGGTGGCTTTTTAATGTCTCCTGAGCGACCACACAAGCACACAGCTTATAGGGCACACTGGTTCCAATCCCCTTTTTCTGCAGATCAGGCCCTTTTAAACATCCAAGTTCTGAAGTAATCCAAATCACATCAACCCCACCATCAGGAGCTCTTTCACTAGCGCATCTACTAATATAATATATGTCATCATATGTCATCAGCAATGCCCCACTGCAATTTACATTGGCCAAACTGGACAGTCTCTACATAAAAGAATAAGTGGACATAAATCAGACATCAAGAACGGTAACATACAAAGACTTGTAGGAGGACACTTCAGTCTCCCTGGATGCTCAGTAACAGATTTAAAAGTAGCAGTCTTACAACAGCAAGAAAAAAAAATCCTCATTGATGTGGTCTCCAACTGAGGTACCTCACTCCCCTGGCACTTACGCCCCACAGCGGCGGTTGGAGAGGGGAGAAGAGGCAGGGAGGACTAAGCTTCAGGGCTTCCTGAAGGCCAAATTAACTTTTTGGGCTCCCAGGATTAGTAGAGGCCAAAAATGAGGAGTTTACTATGCGGGAGGTGGCTGCCAGAGACTAGGATGGGTATGGAGATGAGGGTACGGGTCTGGGTGGGAGGTAGGGTGCTGGCATGATCTGGGAGTGGATGTCTGGCCAGGAAGAAAGGTATAGCAGAGGACTGAGAGTGGGAGGTCTGGAAGGCAGGGAAGGTGCATCAGTGGACTGGGGGTGGGGTGTCTCTCTGGTGGGGAGGTTCAGGAGTGGGAGGTCCAAGAGGGAATGGAAGGTGAGGTTCCTGGGCCTTTGATGTGCAGGAGGTCAAAGTTAGATGTTCAATATAATCCCTTTAGATTTTAGCATCTGAGTCTATGGTTGCTTCTACACTCCCCTCCCTCCCTCCTGTCAGATGTGGCATGGTAATGAGCCAATTTGAAGCAGGCTAATGAGGTGCTAATATGCATATTCCATGCATCATTAGCATGTTGGCAGCTGTGTGAATTCAATATGCAGATTTTGAATTGCAAATTGACAGTGTAGAAGGGGTCAGCTTCAAAATAAGCACCCTACTTCAATATTCCCTTACTCTCACAGAACTAGATCGGAGTAAAAGGGGGCGAATGTAGAAGCAGCCTATGTAACTTGTGTCCACCATCTAATATGGCTACACTTCACCAGAAGTCACCTCATATAGACTTTGGTAGAGGTCTGTGCATTTCTAGAGATGATTTTCCAGTGGGCTGCCTGAGGTCACTACGAATATCAAAGATGAGGAAACTGTCCTTGTAATGCATATGGGATGGTTTCCTCATCTTTGATGTTTGTAGTGACCTTAACTTAATAAACACTTGTGCTAAGTAATTTTCTTTCCCCTTTCCCTGTTCTGTCCGATGTAGCCGATTAGCCAGTTATTTAATTTTTCATATTTTTCTGTTAAATTGTCTTCATCTGAGTTTTCATTTATCAGAATTTTCCAGATCTGAAAAACTGGGTCTGTCTGACAAAAGCTCATCACCTAATAAATTACTTTCCTTCAAAATAAAGATTCAGTTAATTAATGCTGAAATAATAAAGATCCTATAGATGTGTTTATTACCTCAGTATTAATACTGATTGAGTTAATCATGGTAAATGCTATTGTGATATTTATAGTAATAATTAAATATTGTCATGTCATTATTTGAGGGCATTGCCCAGTTTGGACCTATTTCACAAAATAACACATGCCCTTTGGTAGGAAAATAAGTCAACTAGTATATGTGAGGAACAACATGTAAACTTAGGATACATCTACACTACAAAATAAACTCAAATTTATTAAAATTGATTTTTTTTAAATTTGATTTTGAGTATCCTCACTTCTCACAGGCTCCCAAAAATTCAACTTATTTCTTCCACACTGAAATTACCAAACACTGACTGTTAGAGCAGTGCGTTGTGGAAACCTATCCAGCAGGTGTCTCAGCACTGCATTCCGAGTTGGGAGCCAAGTGTAGCAGTCCTGTCAGTTTCCCATGTCCCTGCATCTTAGAGGACCTGGGAAACTGACAACACAGCAGACCTGGTCAATTTCCCAGCTCCAAAAAAGCTGCCGGTTCTGGGAAACTGGCAGCACAGTAGCCCTGGTCAATTTCCTGGTTTCTGTAAGGTGTGGGACCTGGGAAACTGACAACACAGCAGCCCTGGTCAGTTTCCCAGCTCCTAGCAAGGAGCTAGGTGCAGCATGTAGCCTTGTGACATACATATGGGACACTTGTGGAGGCTAATAAATTCAAATTAAGGGCATGGTGCTTCCACACCAGCCTTTATTGGAGATTTTAAATTCGTAATTATGGTATACTCATCTGTTAATATTAACATTTTGTTATTGATATTAGGACAGACTAAATCGAGCTAATGACATTTACAGGGAAGACAGTGACATTTTAATGTTGAGCTAACTCCTTTAAATTTGATTTTACCTCATAGTCTAGACACAGCCTTTGTTTTAAATTGATGAATGCTCAATGTATTTTCTGATATCTGAAGTAATCCTTTCTAAAAGATTAACCTAAAGTGATAGCCTGATTCTCATGTCATATAGGGTTTACACCATTGCATCCACTTTCATTTCAATAGTTAGTCCTCGTGTAAATGAGAGAAAAATCTGGTTCTTACTTTTTATTAAAACACCATGTTTAAATCACTTGCAGATGCATTGATACTAAATTATGATCACTTTTTCTTCCTCCGTTTAGTGAGGAACCCTGTATCACATTCTGATATCAAGTTATACTAGTGTAAACTAGAGTATTTCTATTTCCTTAAGTTACTTTGCTCTGGAGTTACCTAGTTGGGAGTCTAAGGCAGTGTCTACACTAGCCTGGAATATTGATCCTTTCATGGTCTATCTTCCAGGTTCAATTTCATGCATCTGATGTGCATGTGTGAAATTGACCTATCAGGAGTTGGCACTGACCTTTCTACTTCTTTTGAGACATGAGGATTAAGGGAAACTGATGGGAGAAACTCTTCCATTGAACTTCGTAAGTGAGGATGACCAGGTAAGTCAATTGCAGATATGGTGATTCTGGCTATGCAGTTGCTGTAGCTAGAATTGCATATCAGCAATTGACATATTTTCCCTGTTGTAGACATAGCTTAGCTCTTTGTTTTGTAAATGTGACAGTGTTGTGACTATGGACCCAGTCCCATCAATTATAATCAGTATAATGATCCCCATGACATTTCTAATAACTCATTGGAGTCAAATAATCTGCAGTTCATTTGTTTTATGGTCTCCCTCTGTTTTACCATAAATAAGGTAAAAGGAGCTTTGAGCTACCATAAGTGTTAAACATTTGATGGAGTACATTAAGTGAACCAATTCCAAATGTAATCATTCCTCTTCTTTGAAGTGCTGGAATGACCCAAAAGTTCATTTTCACAGCAGGGGTCTGAAGCATTTTGAAATATGAGTGCATTTTTTCAAAGAATGCTGTCCATGTCCATTTATATGCATGCTTAAGTAATTTTATTTTTGTAAATTCTCTCTGCAGAGGTTATCTGAATCTAATTTTTTGAAGATAGCTTCTCTTTTAAATGCACTGCTTTTAAATGAACATCTGCAATTCAGAGAAATGGTGCTATCGTACTTATTATTGATTCATATTACCCATTTGAAATATATTGACCGCCAAGTGTTCCCATTATTTCCTTTTTAAGCAATGGAAAAAATACTTTCCACACATTTACACTTTGCAGTTACCTGACAAATATTTAAGTATTTTATCTTAAATAGATGTCCGTAGTAACAAGTTGCTGTACGACTGTACAGGCAAAGACACATACTTTGTGATTCTTAGTTTTTTTTTTTTTAAGGTCATAAAGAACATTATGAACATTTAAGCTGACCTACGTTGTAACGTAGGCCAAAAAATCTCACTAGTTACTTCTGCATCAATTTCATGAACTTCAACTGAGCCACAGAGTTTCTTCTAGATCATGGGCAAGTTCCCTCTTACCAGTCCCTTATATAAAATAATTTTATTTTTGGTCATTTGTGGTGAAGGACAAAAGTAACAATCTTACAACAATATTTCATAACTTCCTACACATTAGCAATATGCACAATTGGGTGGAATAATGAATTTTCATGTGATATGTCATATAGCATACTTGGTATTGAAACTATCATAGGCTACGTCTACACGTGCACCCAGCATCGAAATAGTCTATTTCGATGAATAACGTCTACACGTCCTCCAGGGCCGGCAACGTCGATGTTCAACTTCGACGTTGTTCAGCCCAACATCGAAATAGGCGCAGCAAGGGAATGTCTACACGTCAAAGTAGCACACATGGAAATAGGGATGCCAGGCACAGCTGCAGACAGGGTCAACGGGCGGACTAGCGCTTCCGGGGCAACAGCTAGTTGCTCCCTTAATGGGCCCCTCCCACATACACTCAGCCTGCACAGCACGCGGTCTGAGGAGCCATATAGGCACACAGACCCTGGGCGCCGCAGTCATGGACCCCCAGCAGCAGCAGCAGCAGCAGCAGCAGCAGCTAGAGGTCCACCCAGCCCTCCCGGCAGGAGCAGGGCTTGCCCTGGCTCATGCCATGTGGGAGACAGCTGACTACCTTCTTTCCCCAGGGGAGGAGATGCCCCTAGGGCAGCTGGGCTCAACCCCTACCCCTGCAGCACCCTGCTCCACCCCCCGCCTCACACGCCGGCGGCTGTGGAGCTACCCCACCAGCACCGACTGGTGGGAGCGGCTGGTGCTTGGGAAGTGGGACGACGACCACTGGCTCAGGAACTTCAGGATGACCCGCCAGACATTCCTGGAGCTGTGCCAGTGGCTCACCCCCGCACTCAGACACCGGGACACTGCCATGCGGCGTGCCCTCCCTGTGGAGAAACGGGTTGGCATCGCTGTCTGGAAGCTGGCCACTCCCGACAGCTACCGATCCGTGGGACAGCAGTTTGGTGTCGGAAAGGCCACCGTCGGGGCTGTCTTCATGGAGGTAAGAGAACCCACAGGGGGAGGCCAGGCCAGGGCAGGGGGGCCAGGGCAGGGCAGGGCCACGCACACCCTGCTCACCCCTCATTGGGGCTGTCCCATGTGCTTTCTCTGCAGGTCGTGCGTGCCATCAACGCCATGCTCCTGCACAGGCTCGTGAGGCTGGGGGACCCACATGCCACTGTCGCCGCCTTTGCCACCCTGGGCTTCCCCAACTGCTTTGGGGCTCTGGATGGGACTCACATCCCCATCCGCGCCCCGCACCACAGTGGAGGACGATACCTCAATCGGAAGGGCTACCATTCAGTCGTCCTGCAGGCCTTGGTGGACAGCTGGGGACGTTTCCAGGACATTTACGTGGGCTGGCCTGGCAGCACCCACGACACCCGGGTTTTTCGGAACTCGGGCCTGTGCCGCCGGCTGGAGGCGGGGACCTACATCCCCCAGCGGGAGATCCTTCTGGGGGACACCACCATGCCCTTCTGCGTCATTGCAGATGCGGCCTACCCCCTCCGGCCGTGGCTCATGCACCCCTACACGGGCCACCTCTCCGCTAGCCAGGAGCGCTTCAACGAGCGCCTGAACCGTGGTGGAGCGCTCATTTGGCCGCCTCAAGGGACGCTGGAGATGTCTCCTGACCTGCCTGGATGCCAGCCGCAACAACATCCCCCAGATTGTGGGTGCCTGCTGCGCCCTGCACAACCTCGTGGAGAGCAAGGGGGAGACCTTTCTTCAGGGCTGGGCCGCGGAGGCCGGCAGGGCACACGTGCAGCCACCTGCTGCCCCCAGTTGGCAGGTGGACCCAGAGGGGACCTGGATCCGGGAGGCCCTGCGGGCCCACTTAGACCAACAGGCCGCGGGGTGAACTCTGCCCAGGTCCCCTACTGCCCACCCCTTCCTCCCCCACACTCCTGGCCCAACGCCCACACCATGGAGCACCCCACCGCCCCCCCCCACTTGTCCTGGAGAAATGACAGCACGAACTTGTGGGTGAACGTAAACGTTTTTTTTGTCTTGACGAAATTTTTTTTTTTTTTTGTAAATAAATAAATATGTGACACACAAACCAAAAAGGAGGGACAAACGTTCAACCAAATCAAGATGGGCACAAATAAAACAATACAACCACAAAGCAAATAAAAGTGTGCGCCATCCACAAAAAAGAAAAGCAGGGAGGAGAACGGGGAGAACTATTTACAGGAGGGGGGACGGGGCAAACGGGGGCACCAAAATAAAGCAGTCCAAACTATGTACAACAAGGGGGGCGCCACGTCCCGGGCCCCTCGCCCCTACAGCCCAGCACTGGCCGTGCCCGGCCGGGAGCCCCACCGTGCCTGCAGTCTGGTCCGCGGCTGGGTGGGAGCGGGCTGCACCGGAAGGTATCGGCGCCGGCGAGTCTCGGGTGGCTCCAGGGGTCCCTCTGCGCTGTGGCCCTCGCGGGGAGGTGGTGGGGCGACGGCGGACGGCCCGGCGACGGCTGGAGCAGCTGGTGGTGGGGCTGCAGGAGTGGGCAGGGCAGGCGGTGGCTCGGCCGGCACGGCATGGGGGGCCAGGTAGTCAACCAGCCGGTTGAATGTCTGCATATAGGCCCCCCATGCCTCCTGGCGCCAGGCCAGCGCCCGCTCCTGCAGCTGGAGGTGCTGCTCCAACACCTCCAGCTGCCGGCGGAGGATGGCCAGCAGCTGGGGGTCCGTTGCCGCCGGCGGTAGTAGGCGCGGGGTCCGCCGTCTTGCCCTCCACGGGGCCGGTCGTTCCTCCACCAAGGGGCTGCCCTGGAGCGAGGGTCCCAGAGGGCTCTCCGGGACAACCGAGGCCTCGCCGGCGCTCTCTTCCGGTCCTTCGGATGGTGCAGGTGCAGGTGCAGGACACAGGAGAGGAGGGGGGAAAGAAGAATGGAGACAGGCGTTAGTGTGGGCCCCGAGCCGTGGCGTTTGTGCCCCCCGCCCTGTGCTGCAGGTCCCCCGTCCCCGGGAGATGCTGCTGTGATGGATGGGGTTCAGGGGTCCCCCTGCCCTGCACCCCGTCCCCTGGTGGGAGCGACTCTCACTTCACCCCGCAGGGTCTGAGAGCAGGAGAGCTTTCTTAGGCCACAGATGGCCAGTTTCTGGCAGGAGTGACATCACCAGCTGTCGGAAGAGACAGTCCTTCCAACCCGTCGTGGGGAGAAGACCCCAAGGGGGGCCCCTCTGGGATGCAGCTTTCCCCCTCCTCTGGCTGGCTGCCTACCAGCTCTCCCTTCCCCTAGCCTCTACCTGTGGCCCCCGCCCTCGCCCCCCAATTCCAAGCCAGCTCCGCTCCTCCCTCCTGTTTGCTCAGGGCAGAGGTGTCACCTGCCAGCTGTAGCGCCAGGATCCTCCTTTGGCCCTGGGAGCTCCTCGGCTCTTGTGGCTCATATGTAGCCTGAGTCTCCCTTTTGCACTCCCCCCACTCCATCACATGCTGCTGCTGCGGGGTGTCCCACCCCCTCCTCCCGGGGGCCCCTCGAGGTTTCGCTCCCCCCTGGCCCGGGGATGGGGCATGGCACTGTCATGCAGGGTGGTGGGGGGCAGGGGCTGATGGCTGCAGTGGTGTGAGGGCCATGGCCCTGGTGTCCTTGGGGCCATGGCCATGTGAGCGTGTGGGGGGCCCTGGACACATCTCTGTTACCCCCGCCCCTCAAGCCCCGGGGTGTCCACCAGAGAGGGGTACCTACCTGTGGGTCCGCTCCCACGGTCCGGAGATCCCCGGGGGTCGGAGGCCCTGCTGCTGCTCTGGGATGGCAGGAGGAGTATCTGCAGGCTGGATTCTGCAGAGGAGGAGCCCCCCCCCATCCTCCTCCTCCTCCTGCCGCGATGTCCCGGGGATGGCCTCCGGGGGGCGCCCCCGGGGTGCGGGGCTTGCCTCCGGGTCGGACTCCGGCTGCAGGGCCTGCTGGGGCTCGTCAGCCGAGGTGTCAAGGGTGGCCGGAGGGGAGGAGGTGTGCCGGGAGTCCAGGATGTCCCTGAGCTCCCTGTAAAAGGGGCAAGTGATGGGGACGGCCCCAGATCGGCTGGCCGCATCCCGGGCCCGGGAGTAACCCTGCCGGAGCTCCTTGACCTTACTCCTGACGTGGTCAGGAGTGCGGGCAGGGTGACCCCGGGAAGCCAGGCCGTCGGCCAGCCGGGCGAACGCATCCGCGTTCCGCCTCTTGCTCCCCATTACCTGGAGCATCTCCTCCTCGCTCCAGAGCCCCAGCAGGTCCCGCAGCTCGGCCTCCGTCCAGGAGGGGCCCCGCTGCCGCTTCCCAGACTGGCAGGTCTTCTGGCTGCCCTGGCTGCCCTTGGGGGGGGTCCCCTGGGGGCGCTTGGGGGGCTGCTGGGCAGCCATCGCCGCTGTCAGGGGCTGAGGGCTGTGCAGGCTGCCCGCGTCTGCAGGCTGCAGCCTGTACGTTGCCTCAGCTTCCTGCAGTCAGGGCTGGGGAGGAGACCTTTAAGGGGCCGCTCCACGCGGCCACCAGTGAGCTGAGGGGCTGGAGAGAGCGTCTCTCAACCGCCCAGCTGATGGCCGCCATGGAGGACCCGGCAATTTCAACGTTGCGGGACGCGGATCGTCTACACTGTCCCTACTTCGACGTTGAACGTCGAAGTAGGGCGCTATTCCTATCTCCTCATGAGGTTAGCGACTTCGACGTCTCGCCGCCTAACGTTGAAGTTAACTTCAAAATAGCGCCCGACGTGTGTAGCCGCGACGGGCGCTATTTCGAAGTTAGTGCCGCTACTTCGAAGTAGCGTGCACGTGTAGACGCAGCTATAATGATATTAGATTGCTGAATATGAGAGTCACAGGGAGTTGCTTTGGTGTACAGAGTACTACACCACTGCCAGTTGCTTCAAAGGGCATGAATACACTAGGGCTACGTCTACACGTGCAGCTAACATCGAAATAGTCTATTTCGATGAATAACGTCTACACGTCCTCCAGGGCCGGCAACGTCGATGTTCAACTTCGACGTTGCTCAGCCCAACATCGAAATAGGCGCAGCGAGGGAACGTCTACACGTCAAAGTAGCACACATCGAAATAGGGATGCCAGGCACAGCTGCAGACAGGGTCACAGGGCGGACTCAACAGCCAGCCGCTCCCTTAAAGGGCCCCTCCCAGACACAGTTGCACTAAACAACACAAGATATACAGAGCTGACAACTGGTTGCAGACCCTGTGCCTGCAGCATAGATCCCCAGCTGCCGCAGAAGCAGCCAGAAGCCCTGGGCTAAGGGCTGCTGCCCACGGTGACCATAGAGCCCCGCAGGGGCTGGAGAGAGAGCATCTCTCAACCCCCCAGCTGATGGCCGCCATGGAGGACCCAGCAATTTCGACGTTGCGGGACGCGGATCGTCTACACGGTCCCTACTTCCACGTTGAACGTCGAAGTAGGGCGCTATTCCTATCTCCTCATGAGGTTAGCGACTTCGACATCTCGCCGCCTAACGTCGAAGTTAACTTCGAAATAGCGCTCGACGCGTGTAGACGCGACGGGCGCTATTTCGAAGTTGGTGCCGCTACTTCGAAGTAGCGTGCACGTGTAGACGCAGCTTAGGGGACCTATTGTGAATCCCTTGTTGTCCAGTCACTGCTCCTGTCAGTCAGAGATTTAGGGACACCAATAGCATTGGATTGTCTCCCTGACCATTTTTGTCCATAGGCATTGGTGAACCTGTCCTCTATGAATTCATCTCATTCGTTTTGGATCCCAGTTATGCTTTTGAACTCTACAAAATCTGGTAATGAGTTCTGTTGTTTAATACTGAGTAGTTTGAAAAAAGTACTTCATTGTTTGTTTAAACCTGCCACCAGTTAACCTCATTATGTGATCCTTGGTTCTTGTTATATGACGGGATAAATATCACTTTCTTATTCCCTTTCTTCACATCCATCATAGGTCTATAGACGTCGATCATAACCTCCCTTAGTCCTCTCTTTTCCAAATTAAACACGCCTACTCTTTGTAAACTCTCATTATGTGGAAGCTTTTTCACACTCCTAATTATATTTGTTTTCTGTACTACTTCCAGCTCTAATATGGAGCAACAAGAACTGTATGCAGTAGTCAAGCTGTGGGTGTCCTAATAGTATATACAGTGTCATATTTTCTATAATTTTTCCTTTCACTTTCCTAATGGTTCTTAATGTTTTATTAGCTTTTTTTTTTGATTACCCCTGCACATTGAGTGGGTGCTGTCAGAGTACTGTGCGTGATGACATGTTTTGTTCATAAAAGCTAATTTAGACTTCATTTTGTATATGTAGCTGGGATTGTTTTTTGGAGTTACCACTGCCATTCTGTTGCACTTTTCTCACTTTCAGGAGATTCCTTGCTATCTCTTTGTGCAGTTATCTTTGGAGTTCACTGTACTGAGTAATTTGACTCCTTTTGCCAGATTACAGTAAATGCTTTCATATCTGGCATTCAAGCTCCCAGAATTCTCAAATAACCAGCATTTTAACCATAAGTAAATTTGAATTATCTTTTCCTTAAGTACAGTATAGTAAAAATACAAATAAATACAGCAAATACAGTATAAGTTTGTAGTGTACAATGATACTGTTGGTCTACAATGTACTATGCGTATTTTTTTTGTTTCTTAATAGCTAATTTTTTAAGTGTTAGGCATTCCTAGGTATACCTCTCTATTATACAGAATATTTGAAAGTCTTTCAACCCCCTGGTCAGCTGCTGGCTATCAAAGAATTTACTGTATTTAAGTTATCTTTTATGTTGAACAGCAGTACTGATCCTTGGATAGCCTATTTACCTCTCTCCATTGTGAAAACTGACAGTTTTTGCCATTTGTTTCCTATCTTTTTATAAGGCGGCTTTCCTCTTATTCCCTAACTACTTAGCTTGCTTAACAGCCTTTGCTGAGGAATCGTGGCAAAGTCTTTTTGACAATCCAAGCATTTTAGCCACTGGATCACTGTTGTACTTGATATCACCCTCAAGGGTTTTTAATGGATTGGTACATCATGATTTCGCTGTACAAAAGCCATGTTGAGTCTTCCCCAACATATTGTGTTCATCTACATAACTGATAATTTTGTTCGTTACTATAGTTTCAGCCAGTTTGCCTGGTGCATTTGACTGTAAGTATAAGGCGAATTAACTGTGTGATTCCCACTGACATCAGTAAGTAGTCATGTAAGGGATTCAGGATAAGGACCTGATTTTTTTTTTAAATCTTTGTCTGTAAAAAGACACAAACATGTATTTGCCTAGGGACAATTAAAAAGCATATCTGATACCTGTACTCCCCTTGAGTAGCATTTCCACAAGTGGTCCCATTGACTTTAGTAGTACTCTTTGTAGAGTAAGGTGCTGCATAATCTAAGTAAAGAGTTAAGAATATGATCCTTAAGAGATTCTATGTTTTTATATTACTTTTAATTTTAACTTCATCTGTGTCTACTTCCTTGGAGAACAATTAAAATGATACAGCACTAGCAATCGAAGTAATTAAAGTACTATAGCACTAATTTGGGGCCATCCATCAAATCAAAAGCAGGTTTATGGCACCAAAATAAAGTTTTCCCACGCTTCATAACTGTCACTGTCTTTAGGTATATTTGTAGGTTCCTTTTCCAGGGCTTGGAATGAGATTGAAAGACTTTTAACTCCTGTCAACTTCCAATATTTGAAGTAAATTAATCGTGTTAAAAAGTCCAAATGTTAATACTAATCCAGCAAATAAAATGTTGTGCTGCTCTGAGACAAAGCATAAAGGTTGTTAAGAAGATTATCAATTGACATATAAATAATATATTTGCGTGCATAAATTAGGCATATGAAAGTGTATCGTGCATGGATTTGTACTTCACTATGATTTGAAAATTTGGTTCAAAAGACTTTTAAGAAAAAACATGCAGATGTTTAGTTTAAAGAACAAACATGATAAGACACAGATTTGGTAAAAGTATCTGTAAAGAGATCTTTCTACTTGCTAAAAATAACTTCACTGGAATTAGTAAAAGAGGGGTAGAAAAGAAGAATAGTACTTGCCTCATGAATGTTCACCTGCAAAAGAATAACATGGTTATCAACATCGGTATATTCATGTGACAACATGATTTTGCTCATTCTACTAGCAAGCTGTTATTTTTTCAGGAAACCCGTTCCCTCCCCCACAACACCCTCTCTACCATTAGCTTTCCCCTGTGGTAGAGCTTTTCATTTCTGTGAGAAGAGTCAAGGTAAGAATGGAAAAATGATATTGCTTGTAACACAGAATCTGTCATATTCTATTGCAGTTGTGGGTGAGTGATTCATTATACTCTTTGGAATCCTTTGATCTAAGAGGCAAATATAGAATTATTTTTGCCTTAACTTATTATAGCAAAACAGATTTTTCCTGAGCTGTCCATGGTGGGATTTCTTTTTACATGATATTAAAGTGATTTTAATGAATTTACAAGAGATCCTTCCTCCAGTTATTTTTCAGGTCTCCCTTCTTTTCATTTAATTTGAAGAATTCAAAGAATTTGCATTAAATGTATAAAATTTAAAGCTTAATATATTTCTCTAGTGTGGATTTTGACCATATCTGTATATCCTGCAGCTCAATTTAAAAATACTACTTTTTTTTCTTTGAAAACTAATTCTGGAGTATTTTGCTAAGTAGCAGTTCAGGTCTTTGAGAACGGTGGAAAGTTAGAGTATTCACGATCCTGTTTGAATGGCACAAAACCAAGTCCAGAAGCTTTTAGCAGCTGGAATGTCACATAGGGAGCCCAGTGCTATAAGATTGAATTCCTTCCTTATAATTATGAGTCTACTTGTCAATTTTTGATGCCCTGTTTGATTTTGCAAAAGTTTTACATGAATGGCTTAATAGGAAGCAGTGAGAGTGGCACACTATGTCAGTGTTCTTGGAGGAATGTTGGATAATATTTCTTGTACAAATCTAAAATATCGAGCAGTATCATATTTAGCATCCCTTTCGGAATTAGCCAAAATGGATGACAGACCAAGTTTTCAGCTGAATTCAAAATAAGTTCACCTTATGTATCCACCACACTCTGAAATGCACATTCAAACATCTGCGCCCATCCACCTTGCTTTTGTGTATGAAAAATTTCACAACTGAATATTCAATAATATTTAATTTTTCCTGCCTTCAATTTCTAAATATAGTTTGGACTTCTCTGGTCTGGACTAGTCGCACACAAGGAATTGGTCAGGCCTCCTGGCTCTCCGACGGGGATGGTGTGGGGGGAACAGGGGGCCTTCTGCCCACCAGCCCTGCAGCCTTTGCCCAGGCTGTTGATGGAGCTCTGCTCCTGGCTCACTGGCTGGGCTTCAGGCCATGGGGCTACTGACAGGGCTCATCTCCCAGCCTGCCAGTGAGGGTAACCAGTGCTGCTGCGGCTCTTTGGTCCAGGGGCTCTCTGGTTCGGCAACAGTTGTAGTCCTGCCAGGCCATGATATTACCAGATCCCAGAGAGTCTCAGACCAGAGAAGTTCAACCTGTGGTCGCATGGCAAAGTATACGTAGGGATAATTTTACAAAATAGCTCAATAAAGGCCTGAACTTGAGTTCACGTAAATTATTGCAAACCAGCGACTTATCTTTCAAAAGCAGCAGTTGCATATCTAACCATGAGCACTTGAGCTGGTTTGATACCATGTGACATTGCGTAATCACATCACTAAGCTCAGACTCCAGCCATGTGTATCTCAGGAAGGACACCTTTCAAAGAAAAAAAAAACAACAATATTTTAAAAATGTCTGGACCAGGTTCTGTGCAGTTAGTTCCTCTTTAGGAAAGCCAGATGATCAAAAGTGGTGATATGTTTTTTTTGGGGGGTGGGGGTCAATATTATAAGTAACCATGTGATAAATATCTAGACATTTACATTGAGAATGGTGTTGTGTGTGCTTGGTTTCTAACTCTCTTCAGGCATTCATTTTTTTCCTGAATTTAACATAATTATAACTAAGTAGAAAAAGATTAGGGACAAATATGAGCTTGCAGTGCACAACATAGAATGCAGCCAGAGATGAGGCTCAAATTTTGCCATCCTAAATTGCCTTTTCATAAGGCTCTTCAATAGGTGTCATTTCTACTGTTATGGAAGAGCATTAACAAGCATGACGAGGGGAAACCTACTCTGTGTGTTAATATGCACCACCCATAACCTCTGCACAAAAACACCAAACAGACTATTTGTACATGTTGAAGAGAGTTATGTGCAAGGAGTCTTTCTCCTTTAGAGCTATTCAAAATGAGAATATGGGTTCACACAAGGGCAGTATACAGTATATGGTTTTTATGTGCTTTTGTGGTGTTAAAGAACCAGTTTTGGGTGCCTTGAAGGCTTTGGTTCCTCCTTGCCAATTTGGGGGAAAAATGGAGTAGTAAAACTCAGATTTTTTTGTTTCACTTCTCATAGATGACACATTTGGGCTCTTTCCAAATTTTAAGAAAACATTTATTTCAACAGTACTTCATTTCCAAACTTAGTAAACCACAGAGCTTGTGTATTTGTGGTTGCATTGTTTGCAATTTTGTACTGGCACCACTTATTACTATTTTCCTGAGCCCTGGGGAATGTGGATATGAGACCACTACCTGGAGCTAGCAATTTACTTAAGCATGCATCCACAGTTCTGATTCCAAGCTTCACTTCTTTCAGTCAAATATGCTAATACCTGGGTAGAATGTGTTTAAAAATGACTTGTCAACACATGAATGATATGTTTGTGGAAAGAATGATGATGAGAACATGAAAAGACCCCACCTGACTACTAACAGTTAAGGAGTGAAATCCTAGGTTAGGTAACAGGATATAGAACTGAGTAATGATGAGGCAAGCCTGGGCAAAGGAAGGCTCGGTCTGAGGAATTTTTAAAGGCTGCTCTGATTTGTAGGGGTACTGAGAGTTTCCCAGGCTTCCTGGTGCCGAATTCAGATTTGCAGACTTCCTGTTACCTACTTCATGCACACCTGGAGCACAACACAGATGGAAGCGGCCAGAGCACACAACCGTGGGGTATTGTGGAATACATATGGGACACCACTGGAGGCCAATAATGTCAATTTAAATAAATGCCATTTTCACACTAGCATTCAAACTTGGCGCTACACTGACTCACATGGTTCGTGGAATAATATCAACCTTAGTGGTCCCTCAAATTGACCTAAAGGCATTCACAGTGAATACAGCAACATTGGAAAACTGAGCTACCTGCTTAAAATCAACTTTATCGTGTAGTGCAGACATAGCCCTAGACTGCAAGACTAAAGACTTGAGAAGAAATGGTAGTTTTGATTGCTGGACTGTGTGCCACTTTCTTTTATATTGCTCACAAACTATTTTTTCCTAAAACAAAATTATTTTTCTTCCTGAACAGCCAAGAAAAGTACTGAGTATGTTTGTATCCTACACCACCCATCACATGATCTCTTTCAAACTTGGAACTTCCTAACTGAGGCTGGGTCTACACTTGCCCCCAACTTCGAAGGGGGCATGTTAATCAGGGTGATGGGAGATTACTAATGAAGTGCTGTGCCGTTGTAGCCAGACAAAGTCTCCCCCTTACAAGCCAGCTTGCTCACTGTGCCCCCCCACTGTGGAGCACACAGGGCACGGAAATGGCTGCTGACAGCATAGTCTTTGATGCCCTCATTGAGGCCCAGATGTGCTAGCTTATCATGACCCTGAGGAGCAGAAAAGTACAGATAGAAGGCTAACAGGCCAAACTATCAACATGGGGTGGGGACCCTCAAGAAATCACCCCAGCTGGCATTGATGGATATGATGACCACACAACCATCCCAGAAGGGGAAGTGCCCCGCCCACACAAAAAGAATGTCCTGCACTCTCAAATTGCTTATCTCCTGTCTTACAAGTGCAAATTAAGTAAGAAATGCCCTTGTAACAAACTGGCATCACAAAAGACAGACCAGTGTGATTTGGTACCTTACATAAGAAAGAGAATACGTAACCCAAAAAGGGGTATAAAAGATGGGTCCAGCAGAACTCTAACTTTGAGTGCATTCCACCAACTACCTGCTGGTCGGGTCAGGTGATTGCCTCCCAAGGTCCACAACTGGGGACGCCCAACTTCGTATTCGTCTTTCCGCGGAATTGAGTGACCGATCCGACTTGGCTACGCTGGTATCGAGGGACGCAGAGAGGGTGAGATACACCCATGCTAGGTCTCTGACTTTTTTGTGCACAGCTAAAGAATTAGAGCTCAGTAACTAGATGTCGTTGTGTCAAGATATCATTGTGTTAGATGGTAACAGATATCTTTGTATTGGATTGTAACGTAACTTGTTAACACCTGTACTTTGCTAGCATATAAGAAGTAAACAATAGCCTTTGTAACCACACTCTTAAAACTGTAGCTTAATAAACTTGTAACTAGTTAAGCTCTAAGCCTGACCCGGTTATCCTTTTGTCACTGCAACATAGCCAGCACAACAAAAAGAACTTTAACCGTTTGGTTACTACAGCCTGGCCGTGGGTGAGAGTGCTAGGAGCTGCCTGCTCTAACAGTAAAAAACTGGGTTGTTTAGGACCCAGGGGAGTACCTCACCGCACATTACCCGGCCACCGGCTAACAGCCGTGAATATGCAGCACTTACATTAGGCTAATTCTCCCCCATGGCAGCTTCAAAGTGCTGGCATGTGTGTAGCCTTCGAAGTGCCTTTATTCCCCAAAATTTGAAGTGCCTGTGGCTGCATGCATGCTGGCATTTCAAAGTTTCACACTTGCAGGTGACAATTAACCTAATGAAATGTTGCATATTCACCGCAGCACTTCATTAGTAATCTCCCATCACCCTGATTAACGTGACCCTTTTGAAGTTGGGGGCAACTGTTGTCAAGCCCTGAAGGTTTAAACTATCACTTGCCTATAACCTTCCCTCTCTTCACACTTACAGGCCGTGTCTACACATGCCCCAAACTTTGAAATGGCCACGCAAATGGCCATTTCGAAGTTTACTAATGAAGCGCTGAAATGCATATTCAGTGCTTCATTAGCATGCGGGCGGCAGCGGCGCTTCGAAATTGACGCGGCTTCCCGCCGCGCGTCTCGTCCAGACAGGGCTCCTTTTCGAAAGGACCCTGCCTACTTCGAAGTCCCCTTATTCTCATGAGCTCATGCCCTGAAGTACGCGGCAGCAAGCCGTGTTAATTTCGAAGCGCCGCTGCCGCCTGCATGCTAATGAAGTGCTGAATATGCATTTCAGCGCTTCATTAGTAAACTTCGAAATGGCCATTTGCGTGGCCATTTCGAAGTTTGGGGCACGTGTAGACGTAGCCATATTCATCTAGATGATGGATTTATTTTTCCTTCTGACTTCTAGTTTAGCTTATAGCTAAAGCCAAAACCTGACAATTTAGAATCATGGTGGATTTCATAAAACTTTTACTCTGTTTTGATTCATGTGTCTTCACATCGTCTAATTATACTTTGATTTTGGGGTTAAACAGCTGCAAAATCTCACACCAAACCTTGAACAAAACTGCTGTTCACTTAGTATGATTAAAAAGCATACTTTGCTGATGAATGTTTGCATAATTTTGAATTATTAAACTGTATTTTTTCCAGAAGCCACAGCAAGTGAAAGTATTGAATGGAGACTTGGATTAGGGGCTCTCTAATGATTTATGGATATAGACCAAATTCATGTAAGTAGGTGTTCCCCAAGACCTCTTCCACTTAGTTCCCCAAGAAAACAATTTGACTCCAGTCTTGTCATTCAAGTTCCTTTACTTGGTATGCAGCTATGCTGAGTTGGTCAGACTTAAAGCATAGTGAGTGGGTATAAGGCATACCACACGTCCAAAGTTATTTTGAAAATCTCTTCCTTTGTATACATTTACATATTACATTGTATTTACTAAACATTCCATCACATTTTTGGACTGTCTTGGGTACTTTCTAAGACCCACTCTCTGTAGGATATGCTCTGTCCACCTACTGGTGACGTATGGCTTACTTTTTATCTCATCTTTACATTCCTGACTAACCTTATTGTTGGCCATCTTTTCCATTTCAGTGGTTCTGTATGCATTTCCCCTCAATTTTGCTAGTACAGACAGTTTCTTGCCTCTGTTGAGCTATTTATCTCCCTAGTCCTTTATTCCAATAAACAATGCTTCATGCATGTCCAATTATTCATATCAACCCAAGCCTATGTTAGAGTGTATGATTGTGTTATGAGCAGTTTGAAGTTCTCTTGCAAGCTGAAGCACTGACCACAGGACCTTGTGGGGAACTGAGGAAGAATTATGAGATAGAGGTCTTTGTGACAACTGGAGCAGAAGGGGCAGATTTCAGTTATCAAGAGTACAGCCCCTTCTCTGTGGAACATGCGTCAGTAGGATGATCCACAAAGGAGAGGCTGCAAAAATAACGCAAAAGCAGTAGAAGAGGAACTCTGGGGATCTGATTTGAATGTGGGACAGCTGTGATTTTCCCTTTCCCAGGCTGTTACTTATGGCCAGTTATTTGTCATGGTGTCAAGGGCTGTCATCGATTTTGCCTTTGTCATTTAACAGAAAAAAAGAAAGTGAGAGAAATAACTTGCAGCAGCTCAGCAGTCCGCTGCAGAGCTTCTGTAGCTTTCATTAAAACATAACTGTCTAGCCCTTATGTTTCTTCAGATAATTTTCCAAATGTGAAGTATGCCAACTGATATAGTGAATTTTCCTAAGTGCTGCCACAAGTAATTCTTTGATTGATGTTCAAGTGGGTGCCCCACTTCAGGTGATTGTAAACTCTTGTGTTTCTAGTCAGAGAATGCTGACAGCAGTACCTGGCAGGGCTGCACATGCACTTTCCCTGTCTTGTGCCTGTTACAGCAGTTGACTACCACTGCGCAGGCCTCTCCCCCACTAACTCAGATCCTTCTCAACCACCCTTTGTCTGAGTCAACACTCCTGCTGAGATTTCACTTCCTTTTGCCTTTCAGAACAAACAAAGCAGTCCTGTAGTACCTTAAAGACTAAAAATATTATTTATTAGGTGATGAGCTTTACTGGGACAGACCCACATCTTCAGATCTGGAGACTACTTAATACTTTGCTTTCATCTTAGACGTGCTTGTTAGCAGTTTTTCTCTACGTATGTTGGGTTAGCGTTATCAGTACAATTAATTAACTAGATAAGAAAGCTAGAAGGTCTTAACCCCTTAAAAATTAAATTAAATTTGGTTTTGGGAAGGTGCTTTTGAAATCTGGGGGGTTCTTTCGAAAGTCCCCTGTCTACATGAGCAGCGTGTGTTTCGAAAGCAGCACTTTTGAAGCATGCGTGGCTGCCATTATGCTAATGAGGTGCTGCATATTTATGGCAGTGCCTCATTAGCATCCCCCTTTCGAAAGGTGGGAGCTAGTGTAGCCACGGCGTTTCTGAAAGTATCTTTCTGAAAAAGGAGATTTTCCTCATCTGGGAGAGGCAGAGGGCTGCCAGAAAAAGTGCTGCGTTCTTTTGATGTCAGATTGTGAAACGGTGCATTAGGTGTGTGGACACTCTGTGGGTTCTTTCAGAAAAGGCCCGTTCTTTTTAAAAGAACATGCTCGTGTACGTGCAGCCCCGAAGTATACTCATTGCCCATAATCTGAGGACCTGCACAGAGAAGGCAAGGGACCAAAAACTTCAGCTTCTTCTCATGGAGAAGTCCCTCTGTCCTGCCTTGCACCTAGGAATGCAGACTTTCCCAGTGATACATCATGGAAGGCAGCTTCTGACCGATCTACTCCCAGCTTCATGTGAGTAGCACTTTTCTCCTAAACCACCTGCAAAGAAGTGAGCTGCCACTCTTCCTACCAAATATGCATCTCCAAAGAGAAGGATTTCCTGACTTTCTGTGCTTAATTGGCATCGACAGTGCTACAGCAAAGTCTCTGTGAGTCATCAGGGACATCCAACTTTTCTAGTAGCCATCATGTCAGTAAGGCATATTGGAGAAATTGGGGCAAACCCACCATATGCAATATATTGGGGTCCTATGGCAGATCCACCATAAATATTTTTTCTTAAGATTTGGGCCACCCTGAGACCCTACCCCAAATTTTTGCCTAAAGTCTCTTCTTCATTCCACCTTCACTGACACATCCATCTTCCAACATTTTGCTAAGCTTCATAAAGACAGGCAAGAGGTGACATTCCACATAACTTGTATATCAGAAGGGGCACTAGCCTTTTATCTAGCAACCAATTCTGAAAAAACTTTTAAACTGTGCCTCTTCTTCAAGGAATGCTACAAAGGAGAAGTCATGTCTTTCTTCCCAGATGAATTTTGGTCTGCCTCCAGCTGTACAACCATCAACATGGGCTACAAACCCCCTCGTGGGTCAAAACATGTTATACAAGTGCAGTAGCCTGATTGGTAGCCTTCTTGAATGATGTGCCTATTAAAGATAGCAGCTACGTGGACAGCATCCCTCACGTTCATACAACCCTATGTCATTGACCAGGCCGCAGCTTCTAATACTCATTTGGGGTGTGGTTCTGTTAGTCATTCAGAATTAACTCTGAACCTCTCCTTCCATGTGAGGGGCTCTGCTCTACAGTCACACAATGTGGATCACACAAAGGGACATCACTTGAAGAAGAAGAGGTGGTTATTCATTTTGTACAGTAACTGAGGTTCTTCAAGATGTCTAATTAGTTTCTAATTAGTCCCCTGCAGTAGAGAGCAAACTGAATGGGTCAGGGACAGCCGCACAGCCTTAATCAACTGCTGCAATTGTCACAAGATATGAAGAGCTCCTGTACAGCCCAGCCAGATACTGCTGTTGAAATTCTGTGATTGAGGCGCAGGGCACACACATCTCAAAGAATCTCAGCTACTGCACAAGGTGAATGAGATTCTTTCCTACAAAACCCTATGAAAAGACTCAGGAGATTTGTTAAAACATAATTTAGGAATGTATAAAATATTCAAGATAGGGTTTTATATGATTTAAAGAGAATTTTATTAGTGTTTTCTGTGAGCATTATGTATTTTTTTCCATTGGAATGAAAAATATCTGGTTGACTGTGAGTAACATAATGCTTTTAGGTGGTGGTAGTGGAGAATTCCACAGTCTAGCAGACTATCTTTAAAATGTTGTGTTGGAGTCACCCTGGACTCAGCCCCACGAACAGTTGGAGACTCTGTTTAAAGCACCAGCTCCAAACACTTTTTACCACCTGCATTTGGAGGGGGAAAAATATTGAGCCTTCTAGTTTCCAACATGGATCTTGTCATGCACTAGGCAGGACTGTTATACACAGAGAATAGCCCAAAACTTCAAAACGGCCATGCAAATGGCCATTTCGAAGTGTACTAATGAAGCGCTGAAATACATATGCAGCACCTCATTAGAATGTTGGCAGCCACAGCACTTTGAAATTGATGCGACTCACCACTGCGTGGCTTGTCCAGACGGGTCCTTTTCGAAAGGACCCCGGCTAATTCAAAATCCCCTTATTCCTATCAGCAGATAGGAATAAGGGGATTTCGAAGTTGCTGGGGTCTTTTTGTAAAGGAGTCCCGTCTGGACAAGCCACATCAGTTTCGAAGTGGCTGCTGACATTCTAATGAGGTGCTGAATATGCATTTCAGCAGTTCATTAGTAAACTTCGAACTGGCCATTTGCATGGCCATTTCGAAGTTTTGGGCTAGTGTAGACATAGCCAGAGTTTAGTAGAAGTGATAAGATGCAAAGATGGGCCCAGCAGAGTGTCCTGTCTCCTATCTGTCCCAGACAGGGCAGAGCTTATTGCACAAGTATTTGACTTTCCAAACATTTTCAGAACTAGACCAAGATCCTGTTCCTTCAAAATCCTCATTAGCTCATGGTATCGAGTATTCTAGAGATCACCTTTCACAATACTTCCAGCTAACAATAATGTGGTTGATAGGATCAATGTACTAAAGGTCGTAAGGGCTTTGGACAAGCTCTTTTCAGTAAGGAGAGGATCAGGATGAGTTAATATTTTTCCTTTTTTCAATGCAAAATGTAAGATGGCTTTTCCCACACAACTTTTAAGGATAGTGACAGTGATAATTATTTGGCAGGTTTTCTCAGTCCTTTACAAGCCACTCAGGGTGAAGTAAAGAATATGGTCTGTCTAGGACAGTGTATAAAATGTAGTACTAGTAATTGGTATCTAGATACCATGCTGAATCACATAGATTAGACTAATATGTTAAATGTGAATCCAAGGTCTAACTTCGCAGATTCACTATCTGCAAACAGTTCTCTTTCACACATACCTGCTGTGCATTCAGTTTATTTTAATATAAATGGAGAGGTGCTGTGAAATCTGTAGATTTCCAAAGTGTAGGGCTGTTAATCTCTGTTTCTGGTTGTGTTCTAGCTGTAGTTATAATTTGTGCTATGGGTATGTTTCTTAAATGACGTAAGTACTGCTTTCTGAATATTAGCAGTAGCTCTACAATCTTGTGTTTATTTTTATTTAATAATGAACTTCTCTGTTTTTAAATTTCAATTATTTTATAATTGGGAGGATGAGGGGCCAATTGATTTTTTCCCCTTTCATTTACTTTTGCATTAGTTCAATTTTGGTTACTTTTAAATGAAACTGGAGAGATATAGACAATACTGATCCATTATGCTAATTCTCTGAATCTGGACTCAGGTTTAACTATACCTCATGGTCACGAATATCTGAAGTTCATCTACTATATTTCTTTGGTGCTAGTTTTTTGTTGGTTTGCATGTTGTTATTTATCTACAGGTTTTGCTTTCTGTATATCTTTACCTTTCTTTAAATAAACCAGGAACTCTTTTCCTATTTTTTAAAATGTATTTATCAATAAAGGAAAGTGGCTTCTTCTGCCAACTGTGATATGGATTTATTGCTGCATTTTATTATTTTACTAGAGCCTGCAATGGTCAGGTCTCGGAATTCTGCTGTGTGGCTCTGCTGAGACTTTTGATATTGCTATCATAGTATCCCAGTTGGCTGCATGATGTTCTGCCTTTTTGCACTGTTCTACGTATTTTATTTTCTGTTATTGCACAAACTTTATTTCTGAAATAGTTTAGCTCTCTGTAAAATAGAATGCTATATCTAAGGGTGGAATGAGGGTCTGGAAATTTTGGTTCAGAGGATTAGGTTTAATTCAAGAAAGACTAAGCTGGAGTTGTTAAATGTTTTCAATTTTTTGTAAGACTATTAAGGAATAACGTGATACAAAACACAAACAATGGGATTTCAAATGCTTACATTGTTCAGTAAATGCAAGTTCTTATTATAAATTAATGAATATCTACTGTGGATCTGCTGTCTGTTTCAGCTTCTGAAGGGGACAGACTTCCATGACATTTGAAATTAAACAGCAAGACAGTCTTATTGTCACATTTTTGATATCCTACATACAAAAATGTGTCAAATAAATCATATTTTGATGATGTGCCATTCACGAGTGCCATTTTTTCCCAAGGAGATGCAAATCAATTCTATTATGTATGTTTGAACTTAAATCACAGTTAAATTGTTGCCTGTGGGCAGTCTATGAATCTGGTATGCTTGTTAAATTTGGTATTCTTTTATTTAAGAAATATTTATCACTGACTTTTAAATGGAGAGTTAAATTGCAATCATTAACACCAAGGTTACCATGAATTATGGAAATAGAAATAATTGATAATATTTTACAAGGTGCATAAGTGACTTGACCACATATAAGAGAAGGAACCCATGGAATTCTATGGATATAATTAAATTCACTCTGATTTATCAGTGTATAACGCTTTATTTTGTGTAGTCATAATCTTATGGCATTTGTTGTGTCTATAAAATGTTCATTATTTACCCAGTTGAATGAATAACTTTGAATTCCATTGCACATTCATTATACAGAGTATGGTGACTCATAGAAAGCTTTTATCCTTCAGCTCTGACAGAGACAGATTTTGCTTATCATTCCCAAGTAGTTTAGACATGCAATGATTATGAAGTTAATAAGCCTGAATTATAACTTTCTGTTGAGAAGTAAGCTGCCAGTCGCCTTTTGCTAGGACTCAGTTCTTATTTCTTAATTTGGTTGTTTTCTTCCAAATCTGAGGGGAGGGAAAAAAGAGAGGAAAAAGAATTAGCATCTATGAAGTGTACATTTACAATTGAATACCTCTTATGAAAAAGAGGTAGGAGTTTTAGAATACAGAGGAATACTGATATGGAATTTCAGGTTTTTATTCCTGCCTCCAGTCTGACATGGGTTAGGTTTACAGTTGTTACATAACAGAGGGCAGTATCTACAGCCAGAATCGGCTCTTACTACATTTAATGTGTATGTGTGGTGGGGGAGGGGGGAATGATTGAAATGCATTTTCATATGTCCTGTTCATAAAACAATTAATAAACTAGTCAAGGACACTAATTGCAGACCTGTGTTCATCTGCTGCCCAAGAGAGAGTCACGTGCCATTGAGTGGATTAGCATAGCACCCACAGCCACGCAGAGCTGTCGTGTTCCTGCTGGTGGTACACATCCACATGTGTCGGTGAACATACCAAATTTATCCTGCCCACGGACAGAAAGAAATAGAGGGATCCTTGCCTACAAGTTCTTCTGTGATGTCTGCTGCTCAACAATGACAAATCTAAAATGGTATCAGCTCTTGTTAGTTCAGTGCCTGTTTGGTGAAGAAATTTGTCAGCTATCCTATCCAGGAGAATTTGGTCTCTAATATAATTGGTAGAACTTCTCATCCAAGCTATATCTGGGAATTTAATATCTCCCAAAATTTCAAAATTTCCACAATTGTGTTTTTAGTTAAAAACATTAAAGGTCTCTATCCATATCTAAATCAGATCATTGTAGTCTGTAACATACCCCAAGCTCCATCCTAGAAGACCCTCTGTTTGCTTCCTTTCCCAAAGTTATTTTGACCAAAACAGACTTTATCTTATCCATTCTATCTGTGCTCATTTCTTTATAGTCTGTCATCATAAATATATGATGTTACTCTACCACCTTTACCTTGATTTTTGTCTTTTCTCACCAGCATGTACCCTTCAAGATCTTCATGATGGCTGGTATTCAGTCATGTTTCTGTTGTCCCTGGTTTCACTTCTGTGACAAGGTCAGACAATAGGGCTTCTCCAGATAAGGGAAAAGGCAACCCAAAAAAGGATGAAAGGCCTTCTGATTAAGGTTGGAGGGCTGCAAGGACAAGTAGGAGAAGCTGGCAGTGTTCTCGTCCTGGCAGATTGGGGTTAGCTGAATCCACTTCAGGTCTGCTGGAAGCCTTTAAAAGCCTCCCCAGTTAGGAAGGAGAGGGAGAGAAGGAGAGACAGAGACAGGAGACAGGAGACAGGAGAGACATTTCCAAGTGGAAATGACATACAGAGCACAAACAGTTGTAGAGTAGAGAAAGCAGGGGAGGTAGTCTCAGAAGGAGTGACTGGGCTCCCTACCCCAGAAACCGGCTGTGAGCCCAAACTGCTGTGGAGAGAAGGATGTTGGCCCAAACACTGGCCCGGGAAAGAGGGGTCCTTACCACACTTCCTATATCTGTAGTTCTAGTTACTTCAATTTTATCTTTCCTCTTGATGTGTGTTTTCCTAGCATCTTCTGTTCCTCTCTCCATTACTATATCTTCTCTTTCTTGATTTTCCTCCTGTTTCATATTAAAATCAGGCTGAGCATCTTCTGTCTACTTCATATTCCTAGAAGTCTTTTTTCCATTTCCTAGTCGGATGAAGTTAATCCCATGAGGACTGTCCTCTGCCAGTGACTGTCTCTCAGTGGTTGAACATCCCAAAGTTCTCCTTTACAGCACTATTACCTAAGCTATTGATAATCACCAAACTTGTTTTTTTTTTACCTTTGTCTCCTATCTGTGTCTCTTTCTCTCTTCCTTTCATAAGTTACCTTTCTTCAATGTATCTCTAGATATGAAAAGACAGCAATGATGACCAATGCCAGAAAAATAATTCACATGCTATGAAAGTCAACATAATGGTTGCTCTGAGGATGTTTGCAGGGTTTTATGCATAGATTGAGGGAAATCAACTGACTAAATAGAACAAACACAGTAAGGTCTCTTGGCACAGATCAGAGAGTCCTATCATACTGTGAGATGGAGCAATGATGTGTTTAAATTATACACTTGGATCCTAAGCCAAGAAATATAAAGGTAATTTAAAGCACAGGCCAGTGCTCTGCATCAGGCTTGTGAAGAGCAGTGCTGGTACTATGCTAGAGTAGCTGGTAAAAGTAGGTAATTTCTGTAACTCTCCTATTGCTAAGAAGTAAAATGCAATTTCAGGAATACTCTGCCTGTAGCATATTTGAGTAGATGTGACCCAGAATTCCGCTCCTTTGGCTCTGATGTTTCTGAGTTAACTACATTACAAGTATCAATAAGGGCTCTTTGACTAATCAATTGACATTTAATTAACTAACAATTACCATTGTGAACATGCAGATTAAATGCTTATTGGAGACAACATAATCTGAAGTGTTCCCATGTTATATGTATTGATTTGTCCAACAACTTTAATTTGGTATTGTATCAGTTCTTGGCATCTAAATTTAACTTGAACAGGCTTTGTTGTAAGTACAATGTATTGGACATTTTCAGGGAGAAGGCAACTAGATTCCTATTTTCTCTCAGCTGCTGTTTTTCCCCCCATTTTTTGTTTTGTTCCTTGCAAATACATAATTTAAAACTGGCAATGAGTCAGGAAGGTATTAAGATATGGGAAACCTCTGAATATACTGTAGTTTGGGAGCCCAGGACTATAATAAATACTTAACAGCTGCTGGATTAAGTTGTTAGAATATTTGTCCTTATAACATATTCTGAGGAGATTTTTTTTAGTAAATTACATCTGAAATAGAATCACAATGAGCCCAACTCAATGTTGGCTTAATGTTACATCCTTTCTTTACGTTCCATTAGCTTGTTGTTAAATCCAAGGCAAATTTTTCATGAAATATCTTTTGTTCATCGGGGTCTACATGGCGTGGTTTTCTCAGCAGGTCCATGCGAATGAGCAGCCTCGAAATTGCAAATGGCTGCTCATTAGCATGGTCCTGCGGCTGACTAGAATAGTTGTGCTAGAGCTCGGTGTCAGCAGAGGGGGTGCTGGCGGTACAGAGGCCTTATGGACATTCCCTCTGCTGGCAAAAAGACCCTCTGTCGCCACACCCTTATGCCTGAAAAAAGAATTCAGGCATAAGGGTGTGATGACAGACGGGTTTTTGCCAGCAGGGGCACATCCACACAGCCTCTTTACTGCTGGCACCCCCTCTACCGACACCGACCTCTCATGCAGCTACGCTAATGAGCCATGGTACCATGTTTAATGAGCAGCCATTTGCAATTTCGAGGCTGCTCATTATCATGGACTTCTGGGAAAGCCGCGCTGTGTAGACCCAGCCTTTGTGGTTTACTCTGTCTACACTAAGAGAACAAAAAAGCAGTCATGTAGCATTTTGAAGACTTATAAAAGAATTTATTAAGTAATGAGCTTTCGTGGGACAGACCCACTTCATCAAATATGGAAAGAGTGAACTAGCATGATGAACATCTAAACAGAGAGATAGAAAACAAATAAAAAAGGAATGAAAACTGACAAATGAGCTGGGGGGAGTGAAGTGTAGGGAGAAGGGGGAAGAAAATTGCTTATTGCATGTGTCTATTAAGTTAAGTGACAAGAGGTTTCATATGGAAAAAGGAGGGAGGCAGTTGAAATTTTCTAACCAATTTTATCTTTTTGAATTAAGGTTTGGATTTTTTTTTCCTAAATGATTTTCCTTGCTGCTAGAACACATACCATAACTTGGATGGAAGGGTCTCCATTGAAGAGTCCACCCAAAATAATTTGTGCACTGCCTTCAGACCTCTTTTTTTTATTTTTGAATGTTCTCTCAGTGCCAATGGTTTCTAAGACACAGCTCATCTTTTCATTACTGTGTGATCTTAACAGAGCAGGAAAACTTACTGATAAATTGGATTTCTTAGATCATGTAGTCTGTTAAGACAGTGCTGAGTCTCTCCCCCCGCCCCCACTAGTATATTTTCTAGTCTTGTCTACAAATTTGTCTCATGAAGGAGGAACTTGTCCAACTCTCCTTTCAAAACTATTTCACAACTTGATAAATACTGATATTGAAGAACATAAGAATGGCCATACTGGGTCAGACCAAAGGTCCATCAAGCCCAGCATCCCATCTGCCGACGGTGGCCAATGCCAGGTGCCCCAGAGAAGGAGAACAGAAGACAATGATCAAGTGATTTATCTCCTGCCATCCATCTCCTGCCCTTGTTATGAAGGCTAGGGCACCATACTTTATCCCTGGCTAATAGCCATTTATGGACCTAACCTGCAAAAATTTATCAAGCTCTTTTTTAAACCCTAATAGAGTCCTGGCCTTCACAGCCTCCTCGGGCAAGGAGTTCCACAGGTCGACTGTGCGCTGTGTGAAGAAAAATTTCCTTTTATTAGTTTTGAACCTACTACCCATCAATTTCATTTGGTGTCCCCTAGTTCTTGTATTATGGGAAAAGGTAAATAATTTTTCTATATTCACTTTCTCCACACCATTCATGATTTTATATACCTCTATCATATCGCCCCTCAATCGCCTTTTTTCCAAACTGAAAAGTCCCAGTCTCTCTAGCCTCTCCCCATATGGGACCCTTTCCAAGCCCCTAATCATCTTAGTCGCCCTTTTCTGGACCTTTTCTAATGCCAATATATCTTTTTTGAGGTGAGGAGACCACATCTGCACGCAGTACTCGAGATGTGGGCGTACCATAGTTTTATATAGGGGAAGTATGATATCTTTTGTCTTATTATCGATCCCTTTTTTAATAATTCCTAACATCTTATTTGCCTTACTAACTGCCGCTGCACACTGCGCGGATGTCTTCAGAGAACTATCCACTATAACTCCAAGATCCCTTTCCTGATCTGTCGTAGCTAAATTTGACCCCATCATGTAGTACGTGTAATTTGGGTTATTTTTTCCAACATGCATTACCTTACACTTACCCACATTAAATTTCATTTGCCATTTTGCTGCCCAATCACTCAGTTTGCTGAGATCTTTTTGTAGTTCTTCACAATCCCTTTTGCTTTTGACTGTCCTGAACAACTTGGTGTCATCTGCAAACTTTGCCACCTCACTGCTTACCTCATTTTCTAGATCATTGATGAACAAGTTGAACAGGATCGGTCCCAGGACTGAGCCCTGGGGAACACCACTAGTTACCCGCCTCCATTGTGAAAATTTACCATTTATTCCAACCCTTTGTTTTCTGTCTTTTAACCAATTCCCGATCCATGAAAGGACCTTTCCTCCTATCCCATGACCACCTAATTTACATATATAGAATATAGAGATATTCTTCCTGATACTAAGCCTATATTTTCCATATCTTAATTTCACCCAGCTATTCCTATTTATAGTTCTATGTTCTAAATTAAGTTCCTCTCAATTCTTTGTTTTTATGTCATTCAGATATTTGGCTGTAACGTTTTGTCATCTGTCAGCCAACTATGCATATTTATTATTTTTTTCTTTTAAGCTCCACTATCATTTTTATTATGGAAATTTTATGATTTTCCACAATTGCTTCTGTAAGAGATGGGAGGGCTACTACCTTATTTTGTAGACACTCCAGTATTCAGACTAAATTACCTGTAAAGGATTAAACTCAGAGATAGGAAGTCCTGTGTTGGCAAGCATCTGGGTGAGCCAATGTGAAGTGAGAGGGGGATTTTTGAGTGGAAGCATTGTCTGGAAGGGGAGTCCTTTGTTTGGCCAGAAGAGGGAAACTGAGATGGGTTAAATCTGGAACCTGGCTTGGAAGTTTTCAGTAATATCTGTGTCTCCAGAGGAGTCCTGGAATAACAGATACGTAGAAAGAAGTTTAGCCAAACATGATCAGTCTGGGTTTTTTAAATTTTGCAACTTCTCAGGCTGGCTGAATCTTGGGGAAGTACTTCTCTGGGTTTTAACCCCCTTTTGTAGTTGCTCTAGCAACCAAGTATACTTAACAAATACGTCTTCTTTTGTTTTTAATACCACCTTGTTAAGGCTATGATTTGGATTCCTGCATCCTAGAGGAGGTTCTGTGTGCATGCACCTATGACTGAGAGGTCAGCTGTTAAGGAATTGCAGTTTGTTTTCAATCTCTTTCATAAAGGAGGGTTAAGAGCTTGGGGTTTACCTCACAGGAAGACAGCAAAAGTATGTCTTCCTGGGTTCTTAAAGGGCTTTTTGTAGTTAGGTGGTAGCAGATACATCTTAAGGGCAGGGAATCTGTGATCTTGGGAAGCTTTTAAGCAGAAGCCTATAGGGGCAAGGTATTTTTTAGGTCTCTTGCAAGCCCTCACCTTCTGTACTCAGAGTGCCAGATAGAGAACAGCCTTGACAGTACCTCTTTGCTTTTGTAGTTTCCCATATCAGAGTGCAATATTTCATAGACAGTTCTGTCTTCTGATTTTGTATCTGTCACAAGTCAATGTCTGTGTTTTCAGCCATCCAGCTGCTGTATCATCTAAGGTGAAAAGGTGCTGCAGCCCACACTCCAATCATGCATTCCTGCCCCAGGTGTTCGACCATCTGCATTGCTGGCCAGCAGGCACAATGGTGAAGTTAAAGGTCATGGACCTTTCACTCAGCAGCCTATCAAGCCCAGTCTAGGATCTGTGTCCCAGGTTACAACCACGTGGATGTAAATCAGGGCTTCTGAAGATTTTTTTAGCGTGTTTGTGTCTCTATCCCAGAGTTGCTGCTACTCTGTGAGGACGAGGCCCTGGTATTTTGGTCATCCAAAAGTGGAATTGGGCTGGCAACACTGGACGTAAGTCTATGGATAGTCATGTGAAAAGGAGGTTGTGAAATCAATTGTGCTATGTCAGCAGGAACTGCAGGCGCTGGTATTTTCTTCTCGACGCAGACAGATCTTGTCTGAAGTTTCCTTATTTGCATCTACTGGACATATGATCAGCTTTATGTTGAGTAGAATGGTTCAGTCCATCATACCCTTCTACGACGTTTTGAGGGTGATGGCTTTTCATCAAAATGGGATTTAGACTGTGGTCCAGTTTGTATAAATAAGAGACCACTGGCTGGAAAAGGAGGGACCAATCCTCAACACAGGCGGTCAAGGTTCCATTGGCTAGGCAGTTGTTCAGTTGAAAGGCTGTGGGCACTGTCTTAATCACATAACACAGATCCTCACTGACTAAAGTTAGTGCTGATATCATTCATCTCTTGGTTGACTGACCCTTAGATACGGTGTAAATTATCAGCCACATCAGCAAGACAGGCATTATCAGGTACTTATCAGATACATTATCAGATACTTACGAGCCTCAGTTGTTTGTGGGTGTGATGGGGCAGTTGCCCCACACTGGGATATAAGGAGTTAAAAAAAGAGCCCCAGGAGAGGACTGTTGTAGGTGCCAATAGGAAGAACATTTAAGGCCGCCAATCAGGGTCCAGCCTGAGCTGTATAAAATGTGCTGCAAGTTTCCCTCCTAGGCTGGAAGGAGAAGGATTCCCTGCCTATACCTAGGTGGATACCATGAACAGAGCAGTGCCTGGGAAATTCAGGAGGAGCCAACAGAATTCTGATCTGCCTAGTTTTCTGACTGAAGCCCTGAGACAGGGGCTTGAGACAGTACAAGTGTAGTGGGTGGTGGATGGGGAGGGAATTATGCAGTAGATCCACCCCCTTGCCAATGATGAGTGGCAAATTCAGACTACAGTTTTCCCTGTAGGGAAGGGCAGAAACTCAGGACTGTAGTGGGTCAGTGAGGTGAGCTGTAGACTGCAGGGGGAGGGTAGTTGGTTCCCTGAAGGGGAGGGACCCCAGAGTGGGCATTACCAGAGGGAAAGGGGTGCCACAGTCTGTCAGGAACATGGTGGAGACTGATAGAATTGTAACAACAGGTGAAACATCATCAGGGGAGGGCACTCCAGCACTGAAAGAGCTGAATTGTATGACAGCCAGCAAGTGGCACTTTGACTGTGAGTGTAAACCATTGCAGTGGGTTATAATTATATTTTCTGAAAAGGAGAGGAACTAGAATGGACCCTTGTGGGACACTCATGCAGTCTCTTTGTCTCCAGCATGCAAGACAAAGCTTTGATTTGTTATAGTTTCCTCAATAGGCAAACAGGGAACAGCAACTTGGTTGTCAACACTACATTACCAGAACATATCATATGCAGCTGACCCATCAAAATGGTGCCAATTTTCTTGTCCTTCCCAAAGGAATCTTCAACGTCTTTTGTTAAGTGAATGATTCGATCTTGGATAGCCTGAACAAAGCACAGTTGTGATTTGGTAATTTCATTGATGTACATCACAAACAGTCTCTCCATAAGCTTGTGTGTGATACAAAGGAGGATCAAGTAGTTCTTGGGATCTTGCACTGTTATTCCTGATTTCAGAATAGATGTGTCCAGATATTTGAGATGTACATGTCCTGGAAACATCACTTGAGGAGCCAAAGCAGACAGCTTTTTGCTGTTGGTCCAAGAGTTAGTAGGAACTCTGTATAGCTTAAATCCAGCCCTAAAGCTTTTTTTTTCCCCCCATACATTTTATGGCCTGATCTTTTGCACTCTCTGAATCCATACTAGGAGCCTGCCACCTCTCTGTAATCTCAGACTTTAACCTCTTGGCTGAGAGATTTATCCAAGTTCTGTGTATAGCCATAAGCCTGTATTTGGAACATGATAGCAGTTGTGATTAGTGGAAATTTCTTTTTGCCAATGCCAGAAAATCTTCGGATGGTCTGCTAGGCTTTTTCAGCTAGGATAAAGTTAATTCTTGTGAGACAGTACACTCTCTCCATTGATCAGACCTGATTTGATCAAGTGATTGAAAGCTCTTAGTAATGGTTGGCTGTTCATTACCAGCAGATGTGAAGTTCTGATACTGTTTAATTTCTTTTGACAAACACATGGGGGTATGCTGTTGCAGATAGGCTTTAGAAATTGATTTGTTAGCAGTTGCCTGAACTAATTTACAAAAAATTTGGTACAAATCATTTATGTTGTCTGGACATGTCAGGTGCAACTCATTCAGTTTTCTGACAAGCATCTGTAGCTCTGCTGGAAAGACCTACTGCTAAGCTTTGGCTTCTGATGAAATTCAGTGGGGCCTTCCATGGCTATATTATTGAACTCTGTAGGCCTATAGTGATCAAAAATAGCCAAAACAGAGACTGTGGAATAACTTCCAGCATATTCTCTGACCACTCACAGATAGTTCCTGGAAAACAAAGAGGTGAAGTATTTTGTGACTGTAAAAATTTAGTATTGGCTGTGGATTAAAGAGGAGCTATAGAAGTTTCCTTCTTGTGACATCTGCCATGAGTACTGGGAAGTGAAATGAAAATAAAAAAGGCATGCATTGTAAGGGACAGTTGGGTCAAAAGACCTCTCTTCCAATTAGGTCCCTTTTCAGAACATGGCCTGTAAACCCTGTGACTGGGATGATTCTCATTACATTGTGTTTCAGTGGTGAAGGGATGGTGGTGGTGAAAAGAAATATATTTATAAACATATTTAAATAGAAGCATATTTAAAAAACTTGAAGGATGATATATAGGATCTTGTTTCAGGAGATGCACTCTATTTCTGATACATAACTTTCAGTTTCAGCTATGCAGTCATAATTTATAACCACAACAAACAGTACGGGATGACTATTGGCTTTCCGGCTTTCATTATTGTGATACCTGTTCTAAATTCCGTTATGGAATGGAGGCAATAAAGAGTGAAATAGTTACACTGATTACCTGATGACCTATGAGCCACTGATGACCTGTGAACTTTCATCAGTTAACCAGCCAGCCCCCACTTTGCTTACATTTCCAAATCCTACCATCACGACCATGATTTCAGTTCCTTGCAAAGGGACACACTGACAGACAATGCAAATGGAGGGAAGCTAATAGAGTGGGTATCAGTCACCAAGCTATGGCTCCATACTCTGTGCAGTCATTTGTTTAAATAAATGTGTAGCTCAAACTTGTAATGACCTTTCCTCCTGCCGGTGCACAGTCATTTGTTCTAATTTTGCTGGCCATTGTTATTACTTACAGGACTGCTGACCTCCTTTTGTCATCCCAATGGGATGAATGCCACACCAACGTCTCTTTCAGGACTTCTGTTAGTGCACAGTTTATTAGTTTAACGGAAAATAGAACTATTCTGGCTGACTCAAGCCTCTTTATTTGCTGTGCATGTATCTCTACTTGAAAACCAGTCACAGGAGTCAACCTCTTTCCTGCAGCTTTTTCTAGTGACGCACTCTCAGGTGCTGACCCTTCCCTGCTGGACCTAATAATTGAAGAGCTGGCTAGTTTTGGGCCTTGGCACTTCAAGCTAGTGGACGCATCCTGTTATGGAACTATTAATAACTAACAATTTATTCAGCAAATTTAACCCTTTTTTGGTTGTGGATTTTTAAGGATTTGTTGATTAAAGTCTTATTTAATTACCAGTTTTGCTAACAATAAAATGCAACCAAATTGGGAAAGAAGAACAATCAAAACAAAGCAAAAACCACCTCCTTGTCCTTTTCTTTACTCTGAGGACAAAAGTCGAAAAACCTCAAAAGTGAAAAAGTCAAAATACCTCATACAGCAGAAGATTAGCATTTAGTTTTTGTACCCTAAGAGAGAGTGTTTGAACTTTGGTTTTACTGCACTAAATTTGATTAAAACAATCCCATTATCTAACAGCAGCTTTAAGGGAAGGATTCATGAACTGGCAGAAGATATTAATGAGTAACCAACTAAAAGCATTTTTCAGAGTGAGTATTTCTCTATAAGGTGGACATGGCCACAGACATGTCATTTTATGTACAGCTAATTGGATTCTTCTGTATAAATCGGAATTTTTTCATCATAAAGAACTTATAAGGTAGATATATGGAAATTACACTCTGCCTTTTGCTAGCTAATGAGCTGGGTACACCCATTACCGCTGGCTGTATTGTGTACAGGTAACATGGCTTTTTGGGAGGGGGAAGGTCTTAACCTGTTCTTGCTGCAGAAGGAAGCTCATGTTTTTGAAATAAGTATCTGATACTCATAATATTTTTTCTGTTGCTGGATGGTTTGCTCTCCTTGTTTTTTGTTGACATATCTGAATGTTGTTTATTTATCCTTGAATGGAACAGAATTAATATGTAAAATTGTTTGAAGAAATCCTGGCATGACATTCTGGCCCTGTTGAAGTAAATACGTTTCTTTATTGACTTCAAGAGAACTAGGTTTTCGTCTCTAGCGTATCCCAAGGATGAACATAGTCTATGATTTTAACAATGTCTTTTTATGACTGTCAGGATTATATTTTCTTTACTATAGCCTATGTATATCATCCTTGCAACTCTACACAAGTGTAAATATGCATTTGAGGGCACTAAAACAAGAACAGTTCTTGGGGTAGGCAGCTGTCTCTGGATCTTCAAGTCTAAATCATTCTGGGACTGCTCACTTGAGTAATGTTAGTGATATGTCATAATTAAAATGAAGAATGGCAAATCTTTTATATTTCTTTTGATTTCTACAAAAATAACAATTGTTCACCCACTCTCCATAGGTACATGCCATTATATATGGGGGAAAAATAATTTCTTGTGTGTGTACAGGCAGTTGCTTTCACAGCTTACTGAGATTAGCTTTCCACTTCAGTTATTTGAAAAGCAGGTCCCTGGAGCTGAGTTTTGTCTGAAACCAGACTCTTCAAATGAAAGATTAAATACGGATTTAAATATTTGTATATTAGTTTATTATTTTATACCTGGAAAACCACTTTTGTAAAGAAGGTACATTTAATTTTTGCTCTTCTGAAAAGAAAGGTTTCTAACAGTTGTAGTTTTTGTGGAGTTAACTTCTAATCTGTATTGTTTAGCTTGAAGATCTGCTTATTTTGTCCACATGTCATCTTACTGAATTTAATATTCTAGTTCTCGACCACCTCGTGTTTTAAAGAGTCATCATGAATACTAGTTGCAAAATGCTACCAGATCAGAATGCTCCAGTGCCTTGTTCCTGTTGTTAGCTCAGGAGACTTGGGCTTCTTATGGACAGCATTGTGTGTCAATGGACAAAGGTTAGAACTTAGATGAACTGTTTCAACTTTGCAGTAGTAGGATCTGTAGATATGATACTAAACCTATCTAAGCCAGAGAGTTTTAGTATCAACTTCAGTGGGATGCGAATCTAGTTTAAGATATTATGTAATAATCACTTGTCATTGGTAAATAATTTATTCTTTTGTTAATAGGACAATAATAATAATAGGACTGTTGTCCACAATTTATTATTGTTGTATGCTAATATCCTGTGGGTCTACTGAATATCATACTGATGTAGCCTGCAAGGTGAGACGAAAAGTGATTCTTGGATATTTATATAAAATTCAGTGGCTAACTTTTCTCTAAATTCAGCATGTAATGATTGTATTATTGTAAAGCAGGGAAATAGTAACTATTGTAGGCTAGAAATGAATCATTGCAATGGCAAATCATTTCCCAAACTGCAGTATTTTTTGTGCTATTGCTTTGCTCTAAGTTTTGCTGAAAACCAATTTCTTTACTTTCATTACTGTGACTCCTATGCTAATTTTTCCTCAATATTCTGTTTGTCTTTGAAAACGGTGTTTAAGATTGAAACTGCCCTCTTGCCTCCATCTCTTATGTTTCCCTCTTCTCCTATGATCTGAAGAATTTATAAGAAACAAAAGTCTTGAATAAATGAGAGCTGTCCACATTAATACCAATTCTTATCACATGAATCAGTTTCCTAAAATATTAGAGCAATGAGGGAAATCTAATTTATTTCTAATTTCCTGGTGTCACACTCATGTTTATAATTCTCTCATTTGCAGGATCTATAATTGCATGTGTTTATGAGTTACTTAATCTGGGTTATATGGATTTCCTCCCCCATTACAGCGAAGCTTATTTTCTTTGCTTAACTATACAATGTTTTCACCTTCATTTTTCTCAGAAATTAGATCACCAGTATTTCCAGCCAAACGCTTCTGAGTCATCAGTTTTGCCAATATCTCATATAGGTTTTACATGTCAGTAATTTTTCAGCCATTTTCCCCATTGACTTAATCACAAAGTTATTTTCTATCATCAGAAGCTAGTGTGTGGTGCAGAACTGCCGAATAAATGAAGTTTTGCTTTGCTAGTCACTATTCAGTATGGTAATGCAGAGTGTGAAGGTTCATGTGGATTTGAGATAGTTACAGATTAAATGGATACCAGTCCACTGAAACATATTTTCTCCATCTCTGTGTCCTACAGACTTGGAATCTCCTGCAGTTAGGGAAGGGGGGTGAATTTAGTTCCTAGAACTCCAAATAAAGGAAGAACTCATAGAGGTACAGTAGTGCCTCGATTATGCAAGGTTTCCATTCCCATGTACCCTCACGCAACTCGAATATCACATAAATCAGGGGTGGTTTTTTTCCCCAGCATTACGCACGTTCTGCAGCTGGGGAAGCAGCAGGAGCACTTGGCGCTCCTTTCAAAAGGTAAGTCCTGGAGCTGGGGGGCGGGGGTGGGGGTGGGGGTGCAGCTGGGAAGGGTTAAGCCTGACAGTGAGCTGGGGCCATGAGAGGGAGGCAGGGGGCTTAAAATGGGGTGGGTTAGGGCTGCAGGGGGCACTGAGGGGGCGAATTGAGCTAGAGCCATGCATGGGGGTGGTGAGCCTGAGCTGTGCTTGGGTGGTGAACCAGGCTGGGTGGGGTGGTCAAACGGGGTCTGTGCGTGGGTGTGGTGGGGGGGCGTTGAACCAGGGTGGTGGTGGGGTTGAGCTGGAGCTGTGAGCAGGGGCAGTGAGCCAGACACATCCTCAGTTGGTGAGCTGAGCTGGACCCAAGCATGAGGGTGGGGGGTGAGACAAAGCTGTGCACAGGTGGTGAGTGGGGCTCGGGGGCAGGGTTTGAACTGGGGCTGCACAGCGTTGAGCCAGGGCCAGGGAGAGCGGGATTTTGAGTTGCACTTAACTCGCGTTAATGCAGGTTAAGCACAACTTGCAATCGTGCATTTTGAGGGTTTACTGTACTTCTAGTATGTACCTCCCTCATGTACTTTGTTCTCAGCAATATTTATTACTGAGACCACAGTCCTGAACTCATTGAAGTCAATACTGTTGACTCCCATTGGCTTCAGCAGGAGTAGGGTGAGGCCCTAAGTTTTTCTACTGGTGCAACTATATCACCACATACAGTCAGTAGCATGAATGGGACAAACACTGTAAAGATAATGAGCAAAGCCACTTCGGAATTTTTTAACAATTTTTGGGGGGATAGGGAAATGATGAGTTGTGGAAACATTGCAGTTGTTGATAAAACTTTTGTTAGGAAGGGTTATCATATCCAGGGTGGAATTCCTAGCCAAAACCAGAGGTAGAGAGACCTACCCCATAGAGATCAGTAGCTTGGAGTTTAGGGCACTCGTAGGGGATGGATGTTCATGTCCATGCCCCAAATAAGACATGGGGGAGAACTGAACCTGGGACTCCTACATCCTAAGTGAATGCCCTGATTCCCAGGAGAGTAAATTTTCTGGGGGCTTCCTTAGAGCTGACTAAAACATAGGATTTCTGAATTGCTGTGAATTTCATTGTTTTGAAATTGGGTTTAGTTCCAAATGAAAAATTTCGGTTCATTCTCAGTTTTCCACAGACCAGGAAACCTCGCTCTGACCCTCCAAAAATAGATTTGAAAATGACACGTGGTCTTCACTTTTGAATATTAGGGAATGGAAGAGTTCATACAGGAACCTCAGACAGGCAGTTTCACTATGTGGAGTTAGGAGGAGAACCCCAGTTAGAGCCAAGGAACCCCAAGCCTTCAGGCACCCAGTAGGACAGCAGGCAATTCCTATGTTTGGTGTCTTTGTGTAAACTTTTCTATTCCTTGATATTCAGAATCTAAGACAACAGCTTTTACCTTTAATTTTCCCATTCTGGGCAATATCTACAAGACAGTGAATATAGAAGATGGTGAAAGGTCTGTGATAAGGTGGGAGGTGGGAGGGCACTGTAATAGCGGAAAGTGTCCTGAACTGCTAGATAATTAAAAGGCTGTTTGAGAATGTACTGAATTGTGCACTGAAATAATGGCATAAACTTATAAAAATATAGGGAGAATTTAGAACCATATTTAATACGTAATGCTGGAAAGGAGACTGGGTAATGGTCAAACACTGCTACAGTACATACATGTTGAGCTGAAGCTGAAGTATTTTGAACAAAGACCAATTTTGTTACATTAACAATATATTTCTATTTTACAAAATAATTAGAGCTGTAGCTAGTCCATTTGATGCGTTTTACTGCAGTAAATTAGCAATTGTTCATTCTGGGCTGATCCGAACAAGCTGAAGACAAAAGGGTCTTTCCATTGCTTCAGTGGAAGTTGATACATTTTTCCCCATTAAAGGGTGTACTCTGATTATCTTTAAAGGAGAGATTTCATACTCATGCTAGGTAGAATAGCAACACCTTTTGAGAGATTTGTTGTAGTCTATAAATAAGTTGTTTGCTGAAGTCTGATGTATTTTTTTTAATATGAATCCATGGATCACAGCCATATAGGGATTAGACAGGTATGAATTCTGTTGGGTTTGTTATGTGGTGTATTATATACTCCATATATTGTCTTTATATTTTGCACTGCATGACTCATATGGGCTACATGTGGTGTAGTCAACCCACTTTGACCTATTAAAGTGCTCAGATTTCTGTGGTCTGATCACAGAAAACCAGGTGGGGGAGCTAGAGTGTTTTTTTTAAACTGCACTTTTAATAAACCAGTATCTCTTTTCTGTGAATCCCTTGCCATTACCATTGACTGTGTTCTTAATATCCAGAAATTCTGCAAATATCAAGAGATTTAGCAGAGAAGCTGTTCTTGTATGGTTATGGGGAAAAAACGAATTCAAGACATTCTCAGGGGACTTCAAAATCTAATATGAAAATATAGGTCCGAGCCCTGCAAGATTTGTGTGTGTGCTTAACTTTGCACACGGCATTTGGGGTATAATTGCCTGAACTTGAATGATTGGAATGACAATAATATTCTTACCCTTTTGAAGGGGTATCTGTAATGTTCACAGGTAGTCAGTACCTCTGTTCACACACAGGGGAGAGAGAGAGAGGAAGACGCTAAATCCCTCTCCATGTAAATAATCTGCATATTTTTAAAATGTATTGGTTAATATGCAATGCACACTCATAGGATGCACACAATATGTCCCCAGTCAATGAGCTTAATTTTGCGTATACATTGTTTTGCTGAAAATAAGGACAGGGCATTCATGAACAGTATTCCAGGGTCTCTTGCTTCACTGTAGAGGAGTGTGAATTATGGGATTTTTCTCTCCATGGACAGTGGGCTTTATATGGGAAGCCAGGCAGGGTGTTTGCCAGTTGCAAGGATTGTGTGTCTCCACTCCATACTTCCTTCCTGGGAGGCTATCATAATTTTCAAGTAGCTGCTAGCCATCATGGACCCAACAGTGCTCCACTCCATTGATGTGGCAACCTCTTACACAGAGACTGCTTGGCATATGTTTAGCACTTAAAGACAGGTGAATTTGGCTCTACCTCACACCTCTCTACTTCTGACATGACAGCACTATAAGGGAAATAGAAGAGACCTTCAGGAGGGATCTGTTCCTACTGCATATGACTCAGCCAGGGTCTCACTCTGGAATGATGAGGCCAGAAGGAAAGGGGGAACCACTGCCTGAGTGCTTACTCAGCTGTCTGTCTGACTGATCTGCAACAATTTCCCTATGCAACATGGCATAGGAGACTTGCTCCCTTGCTCTCACTTCCAAATCCTCTGGTTGGAGGAAATATTGATAAATTTATGCCATTCAAAATGGATCAAGTGGAGACTCCTTTGAGAATCCTTTTTTTACGCAAACACAAAGGTACCAAACTCGATAACTGTGTAGCTATTTATTGAAGAAAACATAGAAACCAGGGCTTTTAAAATTATACTTTAATATGGGCACATTAAATGTGCAGTCCTCCACAATGTTAAATTGTGTCCCTCAGTTGACATTAATGTGCTATCTGTTCAGTTCAGGCTCAGCATAGGATTCTTGACTAGTTTTGTTTTAAGGTTACAGCAAGTGGAATAATGTTGTATGTCGATTTGCCATCAGCAGGTAAATGAAGAGGTTCAGCTGTATTACAAGTTTTATGTATTATGCTGAAAGAGTTGTAGGAAGTCATTGGTCAAGATGTCAATATCCAAGCCATAAATTCTGGAATTCATCACAAATAGTATATATGTAATTATGTAAAATATGTTACATGACATAGTTACTTGCAACATAAAAGTAATTTATTATAAATTCCTTGGTGTTTTTGCTTTGTTCTTGATGATTTTAGTCACTGGTGGAGAAACAATGTGCATGGACTCATAGCTGAGTCTTTCGAGACTCCTACCAGAGGGCCTGTTAAACACAACACTGACACCTAATGTGCTATAAGAAGGGTACCCGTATCCTGAATTTGGCAAAGTTAGAGAAGCAGTATCAGGAAAAAATCTATGATGCTAGGCATAGTGCCAGCTGTTGCCAGTTCCCTTCTGTGCACTTTGTTCAGACAAAGCCCTACAACGTGGAAACAGAGAAGTAATAGTTGTTGGGAAGTATTAACACAGTGCTCTTTTACAGATTTTTCTGACAACTCCATAGAATATGAAACAAATTGTTAAGGATGGCTGGGAGGACTTTCCCAGAAATAACAAACACTGTCTCTGCGAGATGCATATCCCTCAGAGATATATTCCTATCACTTGGACCATTAAATACAGTCATACAGTCTCTGGGTAGGACACTACTGGGCATGGATTGATCTTGGAAGATGGACTGATTATATCAGTTGTGCATAATACAATGTGCTCCTGAATCAAACCTTTACCTTATCAGATGTTTGTGTAAGCCCAGATGTTCACCCTACAAATGTTCACCCAGCATCTTGACTTGCACATATATGTGGGAGTGCTACGCAGAGTGGGATCAGTGAGAGAACATGTATAGCAGTGGTGCTTTAGATGGAGTGACCTCTGATGATAATTTTGATGAATAAATGCTTTTTAAGCCTACATGGCAAGGTGAACTTCCCAAGGCTTACCAAAAGATCAGTGTCTTTTTTGTGTAAGCAAAGTGGTGTGACTTAAAATGTTAGCATTTTTTTTTAAATAAAGGCCAAAACCTGGTCATGAATATATATCTACTTAATATTCTAGGTTTGTACCATGTGTTTGTGGGAGAAATGACTTTTGAATGGTACTCAACTTGACCCATTTCTAACAATTTTGCATTATCAGAATTTCAAGGAACCTGGTGGCTTGGTTCCACACTTGCCACATTGCAGAGGGTGGCAGCAATGAAATTAAGATTCTATAGATTTTATTAATCAAATTACACCTCCCTTGTCTTGCAAATTCTAACTCACCACAGCATGAAATTTTATTATGTTGTGCTTCCAGACTATGAGGGTTCAGGTGATCATATCCCTTGGGGTGTGTCTACATGGGCACAAATCTTCGAAATAGCCATGCTAATGGCCATTTCGAAGATTACTAATGAGGCGCTGAATTGAATATTCAGTGCCTCATTAGCATTAGGACGCTTCCGGCCACGGCGCTTCGAAAGCACCGCTTTTGAAAGCGCGCGGCTCAGCGTGGCTACATGGGGCTCCTTTTCGAAAGGACCCCTCACCTTTCGAATTCCCTTATCCTGATAGCTGGTCGGAATAAGTGGATTTCGAAAGGGGCAGGTCCTTTTGAAAAGGACTCCTGTGTAGCCGCGCCGAGCCGTGCACTTTCGAAAGCAGTGCTTTTGAAGTGCCGCAGCCAGAAGCATCCAAATGCTAATGAGGCGCTGAATATTCAATTCAGCGCGTCATTAGTAATCTTCGAAATATGGCTATTTTGAAGATTTGTGCCTGTGTAGACACAGCCTTGGTGACACAAATCTACCAGAAATCTATGTGCTTTGGTATCTTGTTTGTTTTAAGCAGCTGAATTAATGGGTTAATTTAATTGAATGAATGCTTTTGATTTCAAATATACCTTGGTAGTAGAAATCAAAGCCTGTAGAGCACGTTTTAGCATTCCATTCTAAAAAAGCAATATTCCATTACAGATCGGTGAACAGATTGGAGAGCAATGTCCTTCATCATTTGATTATATAGATGTACTCTGTGATTGTTTTGTTCAGCAAAGCATTCAGCCATTTGGAAGTAAGAATTCCTACTTCATTTTCAAATCCTACATAAGCTTGTAGTGCGGAAGTTCTTTATTGTCTTTCAAATTTTCAGTGTAACTTGATCCAGAAGAGATGTATTGCTGGGTATTCCTAGTGATGCATAATTAAATTCAGTCTCATTATTTTTGTTTGATATATTCTTAATTTGATATGTGGGGCAAGAGATGCATACTTCCTATTAATGCTGATGAAAATTACATAGCATAAATCCCTGCCTGGTATGAAGAATATTCCCCACAGCCAAGAGCCAAAAGTTGTAATTATGCTGCTTTGCTGGACAAATGCTGTATGTCTATGAAACTCCACACTCTAAAAGATATAAGGATATATGTAATTGCAGAACTATGCATTTCTGACATGGATGAGACATTTAATTTCATGCCACTTCAACTCAGTTTCACACCAAATTGGAAATTTTGATGCTGCAAGGGCTGGTCCTTAAAAGAGTATAGTGAATAGATATTTTTGAAATGTGTAAAATCTGCTTCTAAATATATGGAATTTTAAGGCTTGCATTTTCAGTGCAGTGGGTGAAAATACATTAATTGCTGAACTGTTCAATGGTCATTGACTTATAGTGTGTTCAAGGGTATTTAAATCTATCATCTTGACTTGTATCTTATTTCAGAAGATAACGCATCACCTGAAGTTAAACAATAGAATCCCAGTTCTAAAAATAGATATGTGCTTCATTTTGCACATGTTTTCAGAGGCACTACTTGGAGTTCATTAAGTGAAACATATGTATAAATCTTTGCAGAATTTCAGTCTAAGATAGGAGATAATGAATCAAATATGGGTATTGTTAAAATACTCCCTTTGTCAACAACCTGTGCTTCATTCTTTTGAAAAGTTCTGTTCTAAACTGCGGCTTTTGACATCTAGGGTTAATTTTATATATTATGCATTGCTGATTTGAACACTTTCTCTTGTCTTGAAATATCTGAGTGCTAGAAACTGTGCAGGAAAGTATTGCAAAGGATATTTTCAAAGGCGCAAAGAACTCTTTGGCACTCTGCTTCCATTGGTAGTTAATGGTAGTAGGAAGCCAGCTAGTATTGATGCCTTTTTTGAGATTCCCTTGCAGTTGTAGTGGTGCTGAATATGTAATTAATAGCAAATTGACCCAGCATTGCTTGGGTATTTAAGTGCAGTAAGATTTTTTTTTCTGTTTTGAACATAAAAAGAAAAACACATATGGTTCATGCAAATAATTACATTTTTGGAAAATAAGGAAAAAAGTTTGTGTTAATAAAAGTCTGAGAGTGATACAAAGACCCACAGCTGCTTTGCATGGCCCCAGCCCTGGCCCGTAGGCAGTAGTGGGGCACTGGATCTGTTTTCTGTGACCCTAGCCCTAAAACAGTGAGGGGGGGAGGTGGAGGGAGGGAGGGGACTGGGCCCCAGCTGTAGCCTTTTTACTTGAGATCTGGCACTGGCACAGCAACAGTGTTGAGTTGGGTGCTGGGGCTGCAGAAAAGAAATGTGGCCCTGGCAGAGGGGCAGTGAAGAGGGGGGTAGGTAGCAGGTCTGGGGCTGTTTTCCCCTGCCCTGGGGAGGCTTGCTGGGGTGGGGGCAGTGAGAGTCTGGCCTGGAACCAAGGTGTTTTTTTTGTCCCGAGCATGAGTCTGGAGGGAGGGCAAGATGGGGGTTCATGGCTGCAGTGTTCTGGGGGGCTTATTGTTTAGGGGAGTTGCAGGGAGAAGTGATATCCTCCTGTACAGTACTGTTGCTGAGCCTGGGTGTGGGTGGGGTTTGGGGCATAGGGCCACTTGCCTCTCCTGTCAGGGTGAAGACCCCTGTCTCCATATGGCCACTATTTTCCTGCTGCGGCTGCCCCCAGTGGTCCGTCTGCAGTATGGCTATTCCCTGCTCATGCTTCTCCCAGTGGTGAAGTATCTTATCCCTCTTGTTGGTGCCCTTCCCTTTCCATGTTCCTTGAAATCCTGGGATTCCAGGCGTTTCCACTTCTCAGGCACAACCAAACCCTGACCCTGGTTTCAGTTAGCACATGAGGAAATGGGATAACCTGGTCATAGCTCTCATGGTTTAAGAGGACTTCTTGAGGAAATGTAGCATGGACATACAGCTGGAGAGACGCACTCTAAAATATATAGTAGGTAATTGGGAAACACTTCACTGGCTGTGACTGGGATATTGAGAGATGAAGTAGAAGAACTATAACGTGTGAACTAGATTATAATGCAAGGTGATAATTGTGTAAATTAAGTATATTTTCATTTGTACTTGACAGAAGACTTTCTGCTTACTCAGGTGATGACTTGTTTTAGATTTGAAGTTGGACGTTGATTTCTTCTGAGGGAAATCAGATTGTTTGTTTGCTCTGAGCAATATTATTTGTTCTGTTGTTTATTGCTTTGAGGTTGCTTTTGGTAGAGAAAAGAGCAAACAAAGGAAAATTGCTTATAGTTGCATTTAAGCAGGAATGGGGAAGTGCACCATGTGTTTAATGAGGCTATGCTGCATTTCTTAAAGGGCCTTTTGATATGTAAAGAACTATATGTTCATTTACACTTTACTATAGCTGTTCAGCAGGGGGTAAAGCAATTACTGAGTATATGCCTGCTTTTTCTTTTCATTGTTTTACGAAGGCTGAGAAAACCCTTTTTGTTTTGATGATTTGGTCAGAGGGTCAGAGCATTTGTTCTGAATTGATTTGAAAGTACACCCCTCGGTGCCAGCCAAATCTGTTATGCATGTGAGGTGAGGGTCATCTTTTTGTAGTCAAGTGTTTTTATTTTCTGTTAACTCTCTTCCTTGGATTTTATGAGGAATGGCACTAGTGTTAGTGTCAGAGCTCTTTCTGGTAGCAGCAGCTGTAGGTATTTGCAGTAGCATCAGACATTCCAGCTCTAAATCACTTGGGCTATGTCTGCACTAGAAGCATCTGTTGACAGAGGAATCTCGACAGAATGTGTGTCAACAGATTGCATCCACACACAACTTGCTCTGTCAACAGAGAAATGCCACACTGCACTGGCCTCTGATGCCAGAAAGCAGAATGGCAGCTCTGTAAAAGAGGGCTGCCCGGCATTTCTCCCAGAGACCTTCCTTATTCCTCACCTCTTGTGAGCAGAAATGAAACCCCTCCTCGCCTCTTGCATGTGCAAACTGAAACCCTGGAAGATCAGCTCTCAGCAGGTTGATCTTCTGCTGTAGTGTGGCTCTAGCTTTAGAGTTATAGTGGAAATAAGCTAAACAATAGATCAATGGTTTTCAAACTTTACTGCACTGACCAAAAAACTACTACACAGCATGGGGGTGGGGAACAGAATCCTGAACCCCCTGACTCCTGCCATCTTGGGTGGGAGAGGGGCAGAGTTGAAGCCTGAGCCCAGCCATTCCAAGGAGGAGGCAGAAGCTCAAGAGCTTCAGTGTTGTCTAGAGGTGAGGGCAGGAGCTGCTGAAACTGAAGCCCAATGACTTCACTACTGGCCGGGGAGGCTTGGTTTTTGGCCTGCTTCAGTGAGGCTCAGGCTTCAGTTTGAACCTCCGACTCCAACAAGTCTTAAACCAGCCCTGGAAACCCCATTAAAATGGAACCACAACATAGCACACCATTTGCGAACTGCTGGTGCAGTAGACCAAACTTAGAGCATGAGTGAAAGATGAGGTAGTGAACTCAGAATTGGAGGATAGTCTCCGGGGGTAGCCAAGTTAGTCCAAAGCTTCACAAAAAACAAGCAGTCCTGTAGTATGTTAAAGGCTATCAATTATTTATTAGATAATGAGCTTTATTATTATTAAGGCTAACAGAATTATTTATTCTTCATCTTACCCACAAAAGCTCATTACCTAATTAGAAAATGTTAATCTTTAAAGTGCCACAGGATTGCTTGTTTTCAGTATTGCAGAGTAACTCATACTTACGTACAAAAGGAAGCTTTTATAAGGGGAACAAGAATGTCAAAATGATGTGGAGATAACGGCTCATTATATTCCAGGCTTAAATGGAGTATGATAGGAAAATGGGAACACTCATACATAAAATATTATACAAGGAAGAATTGTGAAATGATGGACAAGAACATAGGCAGGTGTATAATCCTTTAACTGGAAATGGAAACAAATTAAGAAATTAAGTAGTCAGTATCAATACAAGTGCATAGAAGAAGCTCATGAATAATCATACTGGAGCAGAAAAGTCTCTGCAGGCATATATCACCAATCCTTATGTGAACACTAGGTAGTGTGTGAGCTTCAAAATAGGTGATAATTTGCTTATGTTAGCAAGCAATAGGAAAGTAGTTTTTGTTTTCCGTCCTTTGAGGCTCAGTCATGAGATAAAGCTAGAAAAGAGGACTGAAACATTTTTCCTATTCAGTAGAACCTTAATATCTTGGGTGATCTCTCACAGTTATTTGTACTATAGCTGTGCGCCAAAGCCCCACGCAGGATAAGATGCCATTGTACTACTATTGTACTCTCTAATCTGGAACTGTCTCATCCGGCAACATATGTAATGTGGCATGATTTTATTTAGCTGGATGACCACTTATCACACATGTGGCCAAGTATGCCATAGTCCCATAAAGTTTATGTCCAGTCACCAGTCCAGGCTCTCAGTGTTCGGTGCTGTTATTTAGCTGCAATTTACCCCTAAGGGTGTGTCTACACTTGCATTCCTCTTTCAAAGAGGTATGCAAATGAGGGAAATCAAAAACGCAAATGAGGTGCATATTTGCATATTTGGCACCTCGTTTGTATATTCTTATTTCGAAAGAGCTTCTTTCGAAGGACGAAAACCAGTGTAGATGCCACTCTTTTGTAAGTAAACCCCATCTTCGAAAGACTCCTTCTCATTAAATAAAGGGAAGAAGGATTCTTTCGAAGATGGGGTTTACTTTTGAAAGAGCAGCATCTAAACTGGTTTTCTTCTTTCGAAAGAAGCTCTTTTGAAATAAGAATATGCAAATGAGGTGCCAAATATTCAAATATGCACCTCACTTGCAGTTTCAATTTCCCTCATTTGCCTACCTTTTTCGAAAGAGGAATGCAAGAGTAGAGGCACCCTAAATGTCTTCTAATAGCCCAGTAAGCAGTGAAAGTGTTGGTAATGCTGCTAGACAATATTAACCACCCGTGGTCTGGCAAATTATCTTGTTCAGCGCTGGACAGGTCTCCAGAGTGTCTGGTTAGAGAGGTTCAACCTTTACTTTTATACTATAACAATAGTAGCTATATGTGGGAACCTGAGTCAAAGACTACTAACATCTGTCAGAATTTATCCATTGACTTCAGTGAACTTTGGATGAAGCCCTTAAACTGAACCTTGCTTTTCCTGCTAACATCAGGTACGCAGCAAAGCTATAATACCAGTCTTTGACAGTCTGATTTCAAGAAGGTTAAGATTAGCCCTTTGTCTCTTGCAATGTATTTTTCTTATGCTAGAAAATCTTTTGATGTCTTATCCACAAGGCAAGTTCCCTCTAAATACCTTTCTGATTCTTGTCACTTCATTTGTAATCTGTCAGAATTTGTGCGTGGCTGTGACATACTTTTGACTTGTTTGCTAAACATAATGTTGATCATTTGTGGCACAAGTCTGCTAAATTGAAGTGGACTTCTTGGTACATTGTTTTAATCAGTGTATTACAACTCCTGTATTGATAAATGAGACACAGATTGCTTAGGTTGGCAGTATTGTTGTAGCCCTGACACAGTAATAATTAGTTCAATCACAATAATTGCTGAGATTAACTATGCTGATCTCGGCTTTTCATTTATAAGCAGAAAACCAACTACATAGATAACACACCTGCTTCCTAATGAAATAATTGCATTTAGAATGTGTTGTTTTTTTTCTCATTTATGTACTTTCAGCTTATATAGGTTGAAACTACTTCTCTCCCTTGCCCTTAGATAAAAAAAACTGATAGTATTAGTGTGCCCAAAATTGTGAAACACTTCAGAGGATGTAAGGGATATGTCTAGACTAGGAAAAAAGGTTCAATCCATACCCCACCCCATCACCTAACATCTGTTAGAATACAGCTTGTTCTGTCTTTCCATTTTTAGCTCCCATACATTTTATACTTCTTTACCAAAGAAGATAGTCCCCACCCTGACATAGAAGTTTTCAGAAAAAAAACAGTATGGAAGAAATTGGGTGATTAAAGACGAGAGTTACAGCAATGTGATCACAGTGTGACTGGTTTATATGCATACACATCTTGGTTCTGTAAAGCTTCCTTCGTCCCATTTAAAACACAAAGATGGTAATCCTGCAAAAATTTAGTCGTGTTTAAGTACTGTAACCTGTCCCTCTTCTCTCCCTGTGAAAAGTCACTGTGAAGCAAGTGGGACTATTCAAAATGTAAAATATGTGCATCACTCTCTGTGGAATTGAAACATTAGTAGTATAATTGACTGACATTTGGGGCGTGGCTGATATTTTAGCAAATTTTTCTTAATCTCTTAGTGTCCCGATTGGTCTTCCAATTTCTTATGGTTTTTAGCTGCTAATGAATTGGGGGAATCCAAGTCCATGCTGCTAAAGTAGCAGTCACAAAGCTGTTGCCACTCCTGACACAGCTCAGCATCTCATCATCATCCTTGCTTCTTGGTGTCACGTGCATCTCACTTGCTACTAGTGTCTTTTGCTTCTGTTTCCTGCAACTGCTGCCGCCTCACCAATCAATCTCCTTTTGATCCGTTTCTCCATTGGGAATATGCCTTGCACCTCTCTAGCTGAATATTGATTTACTCTCTTGACATCCTGGTTCAACACCGGGCATGTAGAATCCATCACAAGCCCTCTCCTGCCTCAGTTTTACAGTATGTTTGGACAGTCCTATTTCCCCATCCACTCACCCATTTCCTATCCTCCGCCACCCTCCCAGGAAAAGAAGTCTAAATTTTTATGATCTCTGGTGGCTCAATTCAGTACTTCAAAGTGGGAGAGCTGAAAGGACAAATACCATCGTATGACTCAGGAGTGGGTGTGCTTCATGGACTCCATACGTTGTAAAAGTGCATGATTAATCACTACCGGGAATGCCTGATCCCACAGCTGATGCCTGGCCTACACAGCCCACTTTAGCCTGGATTCTCTTCCTTGATTACCAGTGAGATTGCTTTACCGGATTTTCCTCTCCCCTCCTCCTTGTGTCAATGTTACTCCAAGTTTAGGTCCTAGAGATTGATTTGTGCAAACCCTCAAGCTTAACTATCCTGGTGTGAACAACCTGAAATTTATAAATTTAAGTGAAGAGAAACAATTGAAGTCTTAAAAAATCCAGACACTACAGCAGGTTACTGCTAACAGGGGAAGAGAAAAAAAAGTGTCCCAACTACTTAGCTTGTGATACCATTGCACTTCCCATATTAATGATTATTTATTACCAATCCTTTTTAATGGTTTCATAATCCTTTCACCCCATTTTCAGTGTGATGTAATTAATCTACTTTGTAAATGTCATTAGCTGGTGGTATTATCCTCTTCAATCCATGTATATAATTGTGCCTAATTTACCTCAGTGCCAAAATGTTCAGCATGTATACTTTGAACAATGAATAGTGGATTCTTAATGTACAGTATTGCAGTTTTGAACTATAATTCTTCCCTGAAAATGATGGGTTTCGTTGCAAATTGTTCCTTCTTAAAGAAATTTATAAGGTAACTCCAGCATGAAAAATGCCAGTAAACGAACATAATGTGTAAGAATATAATTGGCCAGATCTGGAGTTATAGTGATTTATAACAGTTGTGGATTTAACCCAACCAAACCAGCAGTTGTCAGTAAAAATAAACATCTGTCAGACTCAAACATCTTTTCTATATTATACATTGTTTGCTTGTTACAAGAGGGATCTGTCTCTACACTGAATTGGCTTGAAGGTCTACATTCTGTTGTTGTGTGCTTCATTTTTCAGACCTGTGTAAGATGGCAAGTGTAAAAATCCTCTTTCTTTGCTATTATTTGTATTTGCTTCTGTAGAGTACCATTGTTCAGGTCATCAGTGCAAACATATTGTATCTTCATTGCAAAAATTAATGAAAAGAGAAATCATTGGAAATTTACCTTTTCCATGAAAGGTGAGAGGTTTTCTTCAGTTCCCTCCAAGAAGAAGTGGTTTTTTTTTTAATTTCAAACATCAGATAGACTATTTTTTTATGTCATGTACTTCCTGATGATGATTTGGGGAACATTCATGAAATGTAGTAGATATTAGGTCAGCTTGTGATTCAGCACATCTGAGTACTTATTGAAAATAAGCGTTTTAACTGATGGTTTCTGTAGAGAAGTCAAGGGTTGATTTTTGGCCTGGAATTGAGAACCCATATAATGCATGTGGATGGATGTGTGAATATTGCAAACAATCATACAAATGGTGTGGCACACATTTTGGAAGGGGCACCCATGAAATGTCCGGAAAAAATAGCTTTCTCTAAACAACAAATTAAAAGCCTGAATGGCTAATGGGAGAACTAAATTATACATTATACTAATAAGAGTCCTTGGCTTCACTGGACTTTGAATCAGTCCCTTAAAAAGATAATGGTTCAGAGATGACTATGAACATTTTTACTTTGTTTCAATGACTTTTGACATTTACCTTGGCAAAAATGTAACTGTCTAATTGTCCATGAGATATTGTACTTGAGTAATTATCAGTTTATGCTGTTAATGGTTTGACCTTCAGTAATTAAGCTGGCAAGGAGTCTGCAAACACACCTTGTCTGTCACTTGCCTATTCTATCTGTGCATCTGTGGTTCAGAATTTTGTTTATTCTTCCTTGAATTTCTGTTGAACTGTAGAGCACAGCTGCAGCACTGGAAAACGTTCCGGCTCCTACTGGGCTACAGTTAGAGCCATCCTAACACAACAGTTTGCCTCATGCAGATTTTGTGAAGAAGAAAAGATGGTGTTTGTTAATTCCTTAAAATAGACAAAAAACAGAGCAAAACATTTTTTTAATGAAAAGGAACCAGGGTTAGTCGATCAAAGAAAATACGAGTGCAGCAAATTATCATCTTATATTATCTTAGCCAGGATACCTTATATACCTTAAAAGTATTAACATACAGTGCCAGAATTACTCAGAACAGTATTCACCCTAATAAGATGACAAGTCCCAGGCAGGGATAGTGTTCTCTGAAAGAGAAGCCTGTGGTAGTTCTTAAGGAATCTTGAGGGTGGGAGAATGCAAACCATGTCTCTGCAAAGCAACTTTTGGCCGTTGGGGCTCTCAGTAAATGACAACTCTGCTACAGGAGACAATAATGTGGGGAAGATTTTGACAGGCACCGATAGTTAGGTGCAGCGTTTCCTCCACGCTGAGTGATTGGGCGGCCATCCAGGAGAATTCCAAATGCCACGCAAGTGATTAGTGGAGTGCCCCCAACCATCAGAGTTTGTTACTACATGGTGGTATACAGCTGCACATGCCTTGATGTCATAACAAAATTTATTCCACACAGAGATGGAAAAACATTAGAGGAAATGTTGGTTAGGTGTTCCATTCACATTGATTTTCAATAGGAATTCAGTGCCACACTGTTGTTAGAGTCCTTGGATATCACTACTGTGGCTCTTAAATTTCTTCAGACAATCAGATCACTGCTATTAGCCACACAATTACATGTACACATATATGGCATACCCACTGAAAGGTTTTGTTCATCTGTAGAGGACTTCGAATAGTGAAGCTGTATAATCCTATTGCAGTAGTTTTCATTCCCTTGGGTGGATGAATATGTTGGAGAATTAAAATGGCCAGTTTATATAACTAGGCTGTGTGCCCATTACTATAATAGCAGTAGATTTGCTTCGCAAGTTGAAAATAATCTGCGAGTGAAGGTACTATGATATTTGTAGCTGAAATAAGTAAAACACTTTAACAAAAATGTTCACCTTGGAATTTGTTTGATTGGTAATGCATTATGATTTTTTTTTGCATCTAAAATGCCAATAATATTAGAATCATAGGGTTGGATGAGACCTTGGGAGGTCATTGAGTCCAACCTCCCTGGTGAACACAGGAAAAATACCAAGTAAATCATCCCAGCCAGAGTTTTGTCAAGATGAGATTTAAAGACTTCTGGGAAGGAGAGTCCACCACCTTGCTACATTCTCTTTGGAATCCCCCTTCAGGTAGCTGAAGGCTGCTGTCAATTCCTCCCTCACTCTTCTCTCTTCTGTAGACTAAATAAGCCCAAATACCTCAGCTTCTCTTTGTAAGTCATGTGCACCAACCCCATAATCAATTTTGTCACCTCTGCTGGACTCTCTCCTGTATGGCCACATCCTTTCTGTAATGGGGGGTGAGGAGGGTCCAGAATTGGACACAATACTCCAGATGTGGCTTCACCAGCACCAAATAAAGGGTAGTAATCACTTCCCCAGATCTGCTGGCAATGCTTCTACTAACACACCCCCAAGTATTCCATTGGCCTTCTTGGCTGGAAGGGCACACTCTGGGCTCATATCTGGTTTCTCATTCACTGTAATGCCCAGGTCCTTTTCTGCGCAACTGCTGCTTAGCCAATCTGTTCCCAACCTGTAGCAGTGCTTGGGATTCTTGTGTTCTCAGTGCAGGACTCATTATATTACTTTTGACCCAATCCTCAAATGAATCAACCTCTCTCTCTGGTTTAGTGTCATCTACAGTTTTGATGAGGTTGCAATGCATCCCATCATCCAGCTGATTAATAGAGATATTAAACAAAACCAGCCCCAGAATGGACTCTTGAGGTACCCTGCTTGATATCAGCCACCCACCAGACATAGAACCATTGACCTAACAAGCTTTCTGTCCACCTTGCAGTCTATTTATCCAAGCCATGCTACCATAGCTTGCTGGCAAGAATACTGTGGGAGGCCATATCAAAAGCTGTGCTAAAGTCAAAGTATGTTATGTCTACCACCTTCCCCATATCCTCATCATAGAAGGCAATCAGGTTGGTCAGGCATAACTTGAATCTGTGTTGACTATTCATGACCACATTGCTTTCCTTCAAGTGCTTCAAAATGGATTCCTTGAAGATTTACCACATGATTTTTCTAGGGAATGGAGTAAGGACTTTGAAGTTGGGCTCTCTGCTTCAAAGTTAACTTCGAAATTAGGGAAAATGTGTGCAGACTTTCTGTCGGCTAGTTTGATGTAGTGCCTAACTTCGAAGTTAGTTCCTAGTGTAGATGCACCCTGTGAAACTTTGAAATGAACAGATAGAAAGGGAGCCTTTAGCTTTCTTAGTTTAATTTAACTTTGTCCCTGTAAGACAGACTGGGGGTCAGAGAAGAAAATCTGAGTCATCGTTTACCCTCCGGAAAAAATACTGAATTTAGTTCAACATTTTGTGTTTCACTTAAGCAAATTTATTTTTAATTTGCATGTTGATTAGGAACAGAGAGAATTTTTAATTTGTGCTTGGATTGTAAAAATACAGGGAGGTGATATTTTTTTATACTACTTTATCATCTGAAGTCCATAAAGCCTAAGTTGCAATCTTTCTGGTATTGCATATCTTTCTTTTGAAGCTCAGTGTACCTGCGTACAATCTTTTATTTCAAAGCTGTATATTTCTCCTCATGGCTCTAATTAATCTGTGTATCTACAATGCTATCCATCTGCAAATTATGAAAAGCCGAGAGGTCTGATACAGGATGAAAGCATGAATAGAATTTATTTGTGTCTACACGGATATCATTTTTGGACAGCCTTTCTGATGTTACCACTGAAGCTCATATTTTAATTGCAAACAAAGCTCAGAGCCCAAGCTTTGAAGAGCTGTATAATTATTTAGTGCTTATAGCTTCATCTATGGTTTAGAAAGCCTTAACTTTCATCTTCATAATAACAAAAATACTCTTTGTCTGCAGATGTTTTGTGACATATTGTAGGATTTAAGTTCCAGATTTACACCTGTTAGCGACCAGTTATTATCCTTCCTAAGTACAGGGAAAATTATGGTGTTACAGATACAAAGATATTGTTACATCTCACAAATACTGAGAAACTTAAAACAACAAAATCTTTTACTTAAAACCAAGAATTAACTGAGTCTTAAACACTCCAAGCAGCAAATCTTGTGTTACTAAATACTACAGTGGCTATTTGTCATATTTAAAACTCAGTATTCTTTCATTCGAATGGTAAAGTAACCAGGAAGATGATGAATTGGTATGATATGTCACTTCTGTCAGTATCATTCACTGGACATCCCTACGAATCCATTCATCAATATAGGTAAAACAGTTTTAAAGTATACACAGTTGAGGCTACCAGAAGGTGTAGTTTCAAAGACTTGCACAAAAACGCAAGTTTAGAAAAGAGAGCTTGAAATGGGATGAAAGGGCACTTGTGGGCTGTATTAGGCAAATAAGTCGCAGCTTGTAGTTCAATGCTTTGAACACCAGGCTCTATGTTCCCTTCTGGTTTTTTACTCTACACAATGAACTTCACTGGAATAGGAGAACATATGTAGACCTTCTCATATTTTAGATTTAACAGGTAAACACCCCTGAGGAAAAAATAATGCATGAACATAATTTTTAAAGACTGACTTCACCGTTTTCTAGTACCATTTTTTTAATGCAGGCATTATCTCTGATCGCTGGGCTGTGTCCAAAGTCTTGTCCACCTGGGGTAGTAAAGCAGGATTGATTTCTAAAATGCACTAACATGATGCATGGTAATTTGTCTGTGTAGACCCTGCTAGTGCTCACTAAAGGGTTTCTAGGGTACTTTAATGTGGTGGCGTTTGAAACAGTACTGTATTAAAGCATGATATGGAAAAAATGCACTAAACTCTAAATTGGGTTCAGTAACAAGAATATAAGCTTTAACTAAGAGTTCTGTAATTTTAAAATATGTAATAGAAATTAAAGGAGATTCTATTTAAACAAAAAATTGGAAAATTCCTCTCCCCCCATCAGACACACCAAATCTTCTCATCACATTATCAGAAAGCCAAAATTAGAGGTTTTTAGGTCTATATAGGTAGAACCTAATTTTTTCTAAAAATAAATCCTAACAAACTGAAGCCCTATGCATAATATGTTTCCAACAGGCCATAGTGGTTCCTCTGTTTTGGCTTGTGCCATGTGTAAATATTACAGGGAAGTCAGTAGAGATGATTGTAGTTTGCATAAATCTTTGCATTTTCTTGGTGGTTTTATTTGTCACTAATGTTTATTTTCCTATAAAGAAGACCCCTAGCTTTTTTCCATTTAAAGTAGTACCAGCTTCCAGCTCTCAAAAGGGAACATATTTTTCCATTTGATTATTATTTTTTTAAAATGCTGAATATTTGGTTCAACCCACCATCACTTTATTTCCACTGAGTGCAACCGACTGAATTATATTTTGACTTCCTTTCACTTTTGCCTTTCTTGTCGTCTTTTTTTCTTTTTCCTCTGCTTATAACTACTCAGAACTTTTCCTCCTCTGGAAAATTGACAGAAGTGCAAATTGCAATGTTTTCTTTTGTCCTGTGCTACTTATTTGAAGGTGGGAGGTTTGCAACGTTATTCGAGAAAAGTAGGAAGAGTAAGATAAAAGTACCCACCTTTGACATTCATCTAATTAATGTTGACTCAAAACATGTACACCGTAATAAAGTTAAATGTGGATGCTAGAACTATTTCAACATTGCCCAAATGGAGTAACCACCCTACACTACATGGCTGTGTCATTCAACTGACATGTTCTGGCACTGTGGACTATAAACCTGATGATTGATCCTAAGGGCACTTAAACCCTTAAGTCCCTACAGAAACGCTCACTGGAAGCCAAAGTCATAAATGACTTCCCTTTATCATACTGGAGGTAGGAGAGAGAGAAGCATCTCTTTTCACAGTGCATTGCTATGCCCAGGACCTCTGTTCAAATAGCTCACAGACTTACAGGGACCTCTGCTGGACACTTTCTAACTCACCAACTACTGGAACTTTTCAAAGTTTGTGATGGTTGCAGATTAAATCAGGAAACCAGACCTGCAAGATACTGAATGAAAGCTGAATCTCACATAGCAACTTGTCAGTTTTGCTAGGTTGGGGAAAAAAATTCTTCTGAACTTTAAAAAAAAACCCCACCATGATTGTTGTAGCCCCCAATTTCATAAGAACATAGGAAGAATGGGTTTGAAGCAGTGAACCCCCTCCCTCCCAAGCACAAAAGCGTGGAAGTGCAAAGGGGAAGGAGAAGCTGTTCCCCCTTTACATACCTAATGCAAATATAAGTGAACAAAAGGGGGAACCAGAGGGACTATATGGAGAACTATCCTGGCTGCTGCTGGTACCTATCTCATCCCTCACCAGTCACTTTAAAACTCTGTAATAGACTAAAGTTTGGACTGGGATAAATATTTCTGTTAATGCACTGGATAAATAACATAATCTTAGTGTAAAGATGCACACAAAAGTTTGATTTATTAGAATAAACAAATTAACAAAGACAACAGAGGTTTGACCTTAGAAGGGCATGAAGCATAGCTCCCTTATATGCTTGATGAACTATGGACATATGCTAATAAAATGTTTTACTTGCAGAAGATGACTTTCACTGACAATACAGACAAATGACATACAGCTGTTTATGTCTCCTATTACTGCAGTAGTTAGCAGATATGGGACATTCAGCGGTCTTGAGATGACACAAGGAACACAGAATGAAACTGGATCAATATACCCAGTGGTCATCAGGCAGGTATCTTGAGATGAATCTTGACTCACCATGTGTGTGCAAATAATCAGGACACAGACTTCCTCTCAAGTGGTCAATGTGTGGTATTGAGTGTTCTTGCCTAAAATAGACTTGGACACATATAGATTTACTACATTAAAGTCCCAGCAAGAAAGATTCACAAAATGGTATCTGAATGATAAGTTCATCAATTTCAAAATTGCGACATACTAAAATGGTGGCCATGGACCCCAAGTTTCACAAAAAATACATAAAAAGCACAATATATAAATCAGAAGAGTGCATAAAGTCAATTAAACCCAACTACCCTGCCTGCGGAAAGTGTGGGGAGAAGTATTGAAGGCAGCAGGCTGCTCCATTCTGTCATGATTAAGGAACAGTAGCGAGATAGAGTAAACCACTTAGCTTTTTATATTGCTATACTTATCTCCCAGGTTTGTCAGTTATTTATACTTGAAGATGGTAATTAATTTTCATGATTAATTTTTGGAGAAAAGTTTGTAAAATTTACATCAAATTAAAACTTCAAATATGTAAATATTTGATTTTTTTTCTCGTTCTAGAGGTTATTTTTCTTCTCCTCTTCCACTTTTGGGGAGAGAAGGGAACAACCTAAAAACTGACAACTAACTGCAGGTACTCAGAAGTACAAAAGGAATACGAGGTAGGTGACATATCTTTTTCAAGTGGTTAGACTCTATAGATCTCAAAATAAACACTGCGATCTAATGGAATAATTAAATATCCTCGTTTTTTTTTCTTTGTTAGTATCTTTTGATTGTCACTCTACCAATAATTATAGCAAATTTGGCATTGGTCCAAATGGATCATGAAAAATCTTATTTGAGGATGATTTGTACTAAAGCACAATAATGTCACATTTGGGATAATCACACAAGTCATAGAACTGACAAAACATTTGTCTTTTTCTGCTCTCTTATAATTTCCCCTCCCTACAGTCAAACAATTATATAACTATTGTACTGGAAGAGTTTAGGGGAAAAATTAGAAAAGTATTAAATAGATATCACATAATGGCTAGAATGTTCAGTGAAGGTATTGCTGAATTAAAGCACCAGTAAAACGGATGGTTCTTAAAAGTCAAGACATAGAAAAAGTCATCCCTGTATTTAGGCTCCCATTTCTTGATTAAGTATACAAATAAGTGGCTTGATATTCAGAAGCGTGTATCTGCCACCTTCCCATGTATCTATGATTTTGCCTTTACATCAAGGGGTTTGTCTGGACGGGCACAAATCTTTGAAATAGCTATGCTAATGGCCATTTCGAAAATTACTAGAGGCACTGAATTGAATATTCAGCGCCTCATTAGCATTAGGATGCTTCTGGCCATGGCACTCCAAAAGCGCCGCTTTTGAAAGCATGAAGCTTGACACGGCTACACGGGGTCCTTTTTTGAAAGGACCCTGCACCTTTCAAAATCCCCTTATCCCACTCACTGATCAGAATAAGGGGATTTCGAAAGGTGCAGGGTCCTTTTGAAAAGGACCCCCATGTAGCCGCGCCGAGCTGTGTGCTTTTGAAAGTGGCGCTTTTGAAGCACCACGGCCAGAAACATCCTAATGCTAATGAGGCGCTGAATATTCAATTCAATTTTCAATTGAATATGTAATTGAATATTCAATTCAGTGCCTCATTAGTAATCTTCGAAATATGGCTATTTTGAAGATTTGTGCCTGTGTAGACACAGCCAAGAAGTCCTGTGGAACCTTACTGATCAACAGATTTTTGGAGTATAAGCTTTTGTGGGTAAAGACCCACTTCGTCAGATGCATGCAAAAATGCTCCAAAAATTCTGTTTGTCTGTAAGGTGCCACAGAACTTATCAGATACAGATACAGACTAACATGGCTACCCCTACAATACTTATTATTTGGATTTTATATAAAATATTATAAACCACAAATCCAATAAAATCTTACCAATTAATCCAAATGTTAACCAGAACAATGATGTCATGAAGACCATTGTATTGTAAAGCTATTACACTGGTTTTCAGTGAGAATAAAATTGTATTCTCTCTTGGGGGTAATATTGTTATAATAATTGCATGGTTCTGAACTCAAAAGAGGACTGTTTGTTAGTGCACTCACCTTTACCACTAGGCAAACAAGATTCAGGTCCTTGTTCTGCCACAGACTCTCTTATGTAAGACTGCGTCTAGATTAGCACAATTTGTTGTGATCTAAAATCGGAAGATATTTTACAACAAAACTGCTGTTGACAGATCACATCTAGAGAGCAAAGCAGGTGGAAAAAGTGATCTGCTCTCTTGACTGAGTGGCTGGACTGCTTGCACTGACCTCACACAGAGGTGCTTCAGGATCTGCTACACTTCCTGATGGCTATCCACCTCTTCCTCATGAAGGGTGAGCCCAAGATCACCTTGGAGGACTTTATCCTGGCTGAAGGATGGTCACACTTGTGCTCACCCCACTCCCCATGTGCACAGGTGTATCTGGCAGCACTGCATCATTTCCAGCTGGTGGGACCACCTGGTCATAGGGCAGTGGGACAACCAGCAATGGCTCCAGAATGTCTAAATGCAGAAGGATTCATTCCCGGAGCTCTGTTCCTGGCTTCCCCCCTCCTTCTGCAGACAGAACACCCGGCTGTGGCCTGCCACCCCCCTCCTCACCCACCCCGGAGAAGCAGGTTACAGTCACCCTCTGGAAGCTTGCCACCCCCAACAGCTACTGCTCTGTGGGCAACCAGGTTAGTATGGGGAAGTGCACCATCCTCATGGAGGTAAAGTATTCTTGGTCTGCAGTCTCTGCATGTAGTGGGGGTGTCCTGCCCAAATAGGGCCCATAGGAATTGGGGTTCAGGGTGTGACAGGTAGGGTTGGAGATGGGAAGCCCCGTCACTGTGAGACCATGCCATCCCACCTTCTCACAGCCCTGCTTCTGGGGCAAGAGGAGGTCTCACAGGGCAGGGGGGCTTCTGGAAAGCTTGGGGGAAAGGAGAGGTGTTGGAGGGGCTCAAAACATGGAGTGGGGGTGTGGGGCTATGAGCCTGACGGGGACCAGGATCCCAAGAAGCATCGGCCTTGGGATTCTGTCCTGCCATGGGTTCCAGGCCCCTGTTGGGTCTGGGTTAGGGTTGGGACCAGGAGGAGATATGGGCGTGTGGTGCGGGTGAAGAGGTGGGGCTGCAGCAAGATCTAAGTAGGCCTGGGGAGCTATGGGGGACTGAGAAGGAGGAGGGGCAGACATGGCCCTCAGGCATTGGAGCAGGTCCAGGACACCCTGCAGGATGGCTGGTGTGGGTGGGATCAGGGGCAGCAGCAGTACGTGTCTGGGCCATCATGTCCTGCCAGATGTTGGTGGCAGCATCAAATCAGGATGTGATTTGGTCAGAGGCCTGCGACCACACTCCATGTATGCCTGCAGCAGCTGCTCTGTAATTTGTTGTCCTCCAGAGGGTAGCATCATGGTCCCAGTGGAGGTCCTCCTGGATGCCCCAATAGCCCTTCCAGCTGCGGTCTTGCCCTGGTGGTGAGGTGGGCTGGCCTGGCCCTTAGACAGTGTAGGTGCAGTTGTAAGGAAGACAAGGAGAGATGTTGAGTTATTCACACAGTGCAACTCCTAGGGCCCTGCTCCCCAGTGTGAGCAATGACAAACTCTGGCCAAGGGATGGGGATGTTCCAAGAGAAAAGCCATGTGTGGTCTGCAAAATGGACCCTGCTGCATGGGGGCTCTGCAGTGCCTTTGATATGGGACTGATCACAGTGCCTCCCTTTCCCCCCACTTAATGGCTTGTGGCTAAGGGGGTGTCTGGCTGCAGAGGGATCCTCTCATGGGTGACAGGTGAGGCAGGAGCAGCCTGGCCCTCACGAGTGCCCCCCCACACCGGTGGCTTGCAGCGCTGTCTGTGGGAGCGTGTGCTGCCTCTTGCCTATGGGTGTGCCTCTTGGCTGCCCATGAGGCTGGTAGCAGGCTGGTGCCCATGTCCAGGAGCTGTCTGCTGGGTTTGAGTGGCACACACTACCTAGGAGGTGGCCTGGCTGGCGGGGACTGGCTCCAGGATGATTGACAGGCTGCTGCTGGCCTCAGTCCCCAGGTCTGGCTCTGGTGGTTGTTGAGACTCGGAGGCCTCCCCCTCCTGAGGGTGGTGGGAGAGCCTTGAGGTCTGTGGCCACACTTTGGCATGGGGCAAAGTGTTCCCCCCCCAACCCCCAGGATGTTTTGGAGTTCACGGTCATAGGGGCAGGGGGTATGTTCTGCCCTGGATCACTGGGCAACTTCCCGGGTCCAGACATAGCCTTGTTGAAGCTTCTTGACCTTGGCCCACATGTGTTCTGTGCGTCAGGGTGTGTGTGGCCCCTTTTGGCCAGAGCAGCAGCCATCCGGGCATATTTCAGGACATTGCAGCATCTTGCTTTGGGGTCTTAGAGGGTTGTCCCCTTCCCGCACAGGTTCAACAGGGCCTTGGCCCTGGTCCAGGGTAGGGCCTACCTCTTGCTGTCCCGGGGTGGCTCCTGGGACCCCTCTGGCTGGTCCCTTGAGGGCCCAGGGTGGTCTCAGGGTGCCTGCTCCTCAGCCTTCTGTGAGGCTCTCACCAATGGTGTGGCTGCGAGGGTGCAGGGGACTGATGCCTGTAGTTCTGCTACTTCAACACTCTCAGCTTCCTGCAACAGGGCTCCCTGTGGTTTTAGGAGGGGCCACTGGCAGGAAACATAGAGCGCTGCTTTGTGTGGAAAAAGGTGCCCTGGCACCTGCATGGCACCATGGGTGCCTTTTCTATCGACAGAAGGCCCTCTGGAATGGCCAGATCCATGTTTTGTCAACTGATCACCGTCAACAGGGATGTTCTTCCATGTGGGGTATGGCTGTTGACAAAAAGCACAGCATTCTGTCTACTTGCTGTCAACAGAACGTGATTGGTAATCTGGATGCTCCCACGGTTTTATCAACAAAACGGCAAAAACCCTCTAGTCCAGACATAGACAAAGGTACTTAGTTTCCCTGGGCAAGATTTGAAGTGTATTTAGCAGCCTACCTCCTTAGGTATTTAAACATCTTTTAAAATCTTGCCATTCATGCCTCAGTTCTGTACTTAAATTTGGACAATATCACTCTCTTACCTCACAAGACTGTTGTGAGCATAAATATATTAAAGATTGTGAGGTGCGCATACAGTAATGGAGGGTAGAGCTATCTAAGATAGTGTAAGAACAGCTATACAGTGTTAGCCAAAGATTTTTTTGGGGGGAAAACCCTGAATTTAGGTTTCTAATTTCTTATTGAGGCATCTAAAGAAATGACTTGACTTAAAATTACTGAGTGTCCAGAAGTATTCATTCAGGTTGTAACAGGATGGGAGAAATTCTCATCCATCTTTAAATTAGAATCTCTGTATTATCTGTTTAATAGGTTTATATTTTTTAAATAAATTGGACATAATTTTCCTTCCTTCCACACTGCCTACATGCTGTAGAGCTGATTTTCTTCTTCATCCATTTGGGTTTCTCAGTCTCTCTCAGTTAATAGATCCAATCATATCTTTCATCCAGAAGATTTGTCTCAAGCTTCGTGGTCCACTTAAGGTTCCTCTAAGCTGCCTGTTAAACAGCCATAGGTACACCTACTCTCATAGTATCCGGCAGGCACCATGTTGCTTTCCCATTGTTATCTCCAATGGCTTATGGGGCGGATTTGGTAGAAGCTGTGCAACAGATGTCTTCACAGGGGGTGCTCCTAATTCTCTCACAATAAGAGCTTGCAGAAATGGGAATTTTGCCCAAAGATTTTCACAAATGGGATGAAGATTGTTGGAATTCTTTGCTTTTTTGCTCTTGCTGTCCCTGAGTCAATACAAGTGGCTAGTCAAATTTGGGGATCTGACGAATATTTCAGATGGGGGTAGAAATTAATGTTAGAGTGTCTCTGCTTTCTTGGATGTACAAAGTCCTGTGTTTCAGAATTTGGGGGAGTAAAGGCACTAGGAAATTAGTGTGGGCACTTCGAAGTGCCTGTGCTACACGGCATGCCAGCACTTTGAAGTATGGCATTTAGGTGTTGCCACGGGGTAGAATTTGCCTAATGAAGTGCTGCATATGCATCACAGCACTTCATTAGTAATCTTGCATCACCCTGATTACCATTGAAGGGGGCAAATGTAGACATAGCCTACATGTAGGGGGAACCAGAAATAACAACAAATAAGAAGGTGGTGGCGCTTTGTTAGGTTTTTGTTTTTTAAATCATTGTAGAGCCTCAACTCTCTTGCAAAAGGCAGATATCAGCATCTCTCTTCCTGGATATTTTTCAGCGTCAGAAACACTACTTACAGACTTGGCTGCTTGCTTTTTTCTACCTTTCTCACAGTTTCTGTGTTCATGCTGTGTCTCTCTTTAGCCAAAATGATACTCAACAAAGACCCCTCTACCTACTTAGGCTGAGCTCCCTAGGTAGATTCACAGAACACTTTTAACTTTAGCACCAAGCACACATTAGCAAATAAAAATATTATTCATCAAAATCCTAAAATGAAGATAAAAGGAAATAATAATCTAACAGTACGCAGAGCTTAATTTGTCTGTTCCTCATTACCAGGTTCTACATTGATACTTGGGCTCCAGGCTGCTTAAAATAAACTGAGTCTCTCGGCAAGGAGCAAAGCACAAGCAGTGCATGAGTGTAAATTAATAGAACAAGTGTCAATGTCTTCCTGACTCCCCATCACTCACACTTGTTTCACTAGAGTGCTCTTTGGTTCCCCAAGCTGGTCAGTATGCACTGAAGTGCTGTGGAATTTGGGCTTGGCAGACAGAAGGAAATTGTGAATGTTAAGGTAGTGTTTAATTTTGTTCACGGCCCATTTGCTACAATTAGAAGAAGAGGACAGGACTCAGCTTGAGGTACCTATACTTGCCAACAAATATTGGGGGTATTATCCTGGTAATTATGCAAGGAACTGCAGTTGTTCTAGGTTGTGTTGCTGCAAGCAGTTCTGCTGTGAATTTTCAGACCCACTACAATGTCTTTCTTTTGAAATGAAAATGTATATTTGTCTTGGTCAAATTTTATGTCTCTATCTCTGTCTGAGAGAGTTTTACATTTAAAAGGCAGCTAGAATCCAGTAATGACACCCCAGGTAGGGCAGAGCATTGTTTAACATCATACAGAGAAGTAGGAAAAGCTACCCATGCTATACTGTAATCCAGGATAACACTATTAAATTGCAAGCAATGCATGGAAAAACGGCTTTCATTTTATTGGCACGCTTTTGAGATGAGAGAGATCATTGTGGATTTTCAAGTACCATTGCTATGTGGTCCTCAGTAATTGGCTGCTGAAGTTCTGTAAATTTTCTCTAGTTTAATATAATGGAGCAAATAAATGTTCCTCCCTGTTTTTGCGGGGTCATTAGGCGTGTTAATGGAAATCATATATTTGACATAAATATATATGAATCATAAATAGCAGTAATGTCTTTTCAAAAGGAAGCTTTTGTGATTTTGAATGAAAATAAAACTCCTCATTAAGACAGATCTGTGTCTTATTTTTATTTTAATATTGGATCTCTTGCTTTCCCACAAATAAATTATGTTGCTTGTGTAAAAATGCAAGCCTTTAACATATTAAATGAAAAGGATATCTTTGTGATGTGGTGTTCATACTGATGATACAATTGCTAGTCAAGGAGAACAGAGTGGGTAAAAAAAACCTATTGATCACTGTCAAGAAATATTTTTCAGAAGAAAATGTCTACATGCTCTGCTTGGTCTCCATTTATGGAAACTGATGCAACCAAAATTTAAAGAGGGAGGATGGGTGAAAAAGAAACATCATGGACTGACCTACACCAACCATGAATTATGGTCTGCCTCCAACTCTCTAAGGCTACGTCTACACGAGCCCCAAACTTCGAAATGGCCACGCGAATGGCCATTTCAAAGTTTACTAATGAAGTGCTGAAATGCATGTTCAGTGCTTCATTAGCATGCGGGCGGCCGCGGCACTTTGAAATTGACGCGGCTTGCCGCCGCACGTCTCGTCCAGATGGGGCTCCTTTTTGAAAAGACCCCACCTACTTCGAAGTCCCCTTAGGGTCTTTTCGAAAAGGAGCCCTGTCTGGACGAGACGCGCGGTGGCAAGCTGCGTCAATTTCGAAGTGCCGCGGCCACCCACATGCTAATGAAGCGCTGAATATGCATTACAGCACTTCATTAGTAAACTTCGAAATGGTCATTTGCGTGGCCATGTTGAAGTTTGGGCTTGTGTAGACACGGCCTAAGTCTGGTTTAGCTAGTTGGACCTCAAACTCTCCCCATACCCTGCTGACCTGTGTTTGGGAGGGAAAAAGTAGGTAAGTACTCACTCCACTTATGCCTAAGAGACTAGATCAAGGTCTGAATAGAGAAACAGGAATAAGGAAAACAAAAAGCAGTAAAGGAAGACTGTTTCTCCATTCTGCACACTCTTAGTACTGGTTAAAATCTAGTCATACTCCTGGGGGAATTCTTTACCAAAAATAAAACAAAAACCTATACATTATATTTTAAAATTCTTCATATTTTACTTCTCAGAATTACAGTACATGTTGAAACTCTGTAGTCCAGAGTCCTTGGGGCCTGGCTAGTTCTGAACCAGAGTATTTGTTGAACCACAGAGGTCAGTATTGTGTAGCAGCATGACCAACACTTCCACTGTTTACTGGGCTCTTAGAAGACATTTTGGGGTAAATTACAGCTAACTAACAGCACAGAACATTGAGAGCCAGGACTGGTGGCTGTAAGCAAACATTATGAGACCACTGGAAACTTGGCCACACCTATAGTAAGTGGACATCTGGCTAACTCAAATCGTACTGGATGACAGATGTTGGCAGACAAGAGAGGTTCAACCTGTATAATCATGTCAGGTTGAATTATTTTTGTAATTCGTTTTAAACATACCTATTGGCAATATTACCTGCCACAATACAGACAGAAAAGATTCTGGAAATATTTTTTGACTAATAGATGCTTTCCTAGATATATGAACGGAGAACTCAGAGTAATCTGTTTAAGCTACAATACAGACATGTTTTTCCTGCACCTTTCAGAGGGAGTGCAAATGCTCGGGGGAGTTGTGAGTAAAAGAACTGAGGGTGAGAGAAGAGCCTGGGAGTGTACTTGGAAGGTTGATGGGTATAGATGAGAGAAGCGTGGAGCATTTTTGGAGGGAAGCAGCAGGGATTTTAGGGAGTTGGGGAGTGACCCCATGCAGACCCTGTCTGACCCCAAAACACTCTCATTCAGTCCAGAATGTTTGTCTCCCTGTGTGAACCCTAAAGCCCTTTCTACAGTCCCCCCCTTTTGGTCCTGAAGCCCTCTACCATTCATCCCCAGCTCAGTGTTGTCACCCCACTAGCTCCTGAGCCTGTCTGAATCTGCACCTCCACTAGCCTTTCTGAACACTTTCTTGAGACCCCCCATAGCAGCCCATTTTTGCCCAGTGTGTCCCCTCCCTCATATGCTATTAGTCTATCTTGGCTCTACAGTCAGGGTGTTGTGATGAATGCAGCACACTGCTGGCTTTTCTGGTGTCACAAAAGTCTCTGGTTGGTGAAAGGCAGAACTTCAGAATGTATTTTCTGCAGCAGACATGAATTCTCTGCATGCACACTGGTGCAGAATTCCTCCAGGAATATAGCCAATAGCAAATTACATTGGCATATTTCTACAACAGTTATAGAATTTAATGCCAAAAGGGACTATTAGATCATAGAAAGATAGGGCTCGAGAGGTTTCCTCCCCCCATGCTGAGGCAGGATTAAGTGTACTTAAGGTATTTGTCACAGGTGTTTGTCTAACATATTCTTTTTAAAATCTCTGATTATGGAAATTCCACAAGTTCCCGAGTTAGCCTATTCTAATGCTTAATTATCCTTAGAGTTAGGCAGTTTTTCCTAATATCTAGCTTGACTTTTGTTACTACAAACTGAACCAATTATTCCTTGTCCTGCCCTCAGTGGACATGAAGAACAGCAGATCATGATAATCATTGACTATCGTTATGTCCCCTCTCATCCGTCTCTTTCCTAAGGTAATCACACCCAGCTCTTGCACCCTTTCCTCAGAAGTTATATTTTATAAACTTATTTTTGTTTTTTAACATCTTTCTTAAATTATGGTGCCCAAAATTGGACACACTACTTCAGCTGAGAATTTATCACTGATAAGAAAGTAAGTTCAGCTATATCTGATAAAACACACCCCTTTTAATACAAATGAGAATTACATTTTGCCTTTTTTTTTTGCAACAGCATCACTCCAGTTTCTCAGATCACCTGGGCCACTGTACTCTGTACATACACTGAAGCTATGATTACTTAGGTCTGCCTGTACATCTGGGCACTCTGGGCAACAAGTGCTCGCCAGCGATTTCGGTCGGCTGCAAATAATTAGGCCTCCTCCCATGATATACCAGTGTTTAATAAGTCTTCCTTAAATGTGGTACGCCAGGTCTTGAGTGGCCTGCCTCTCTTCCTTCTTCCCTCTGCCAGTATCTGTCTCATTGCAGTCTTTGGGTGCGGTTGATCTGGCAGACGCAGAATGTGTCCAGCATACCGCACTCTGCGCTCTGTCATGATATCCTGCAGTGCCCGTGACCTGCATCTTTGTAGTATCTCCTCATTGGTAACGCAATCACGGTAGGTGACATCCAGGATCTTTCATAAGCATTGCTGGTGGAATACATTGAGCTTGAGCGCTACTCTTGACGTTATTTTCCACGTTTCGCTAGCATAAATGGTGACTGGCATGACGATGGTGTTATACAGTCGAACTTTTATTGCAGTGTCGATTGTTGGTGCAGACCAAATTGGGCGCAGTCTTTGGAACACTGCTGACGCCTTACCGATTCTGCAGTTAACATCTGCCTCGACACCTCCATTGTTAGACAGAGTGCTGCCAAGATAGGTGAACCGCTGTACTACTTCTATGGGTTGACGTCCGACCACTAGTGGTGTGTTTGTCTAAGTGTTCCCAACCCACATGAACTTTGTTTTATCACTATTTAACCTCAGCCCAATTTTGCCAGCTTCTGCTTCTAAATTTTTCGTCTTGCCTTGCAAGCATTCACTCGTTTCTGCTAGCAGTGCAATATTGTCTGCAAAGTCCAGATCCGTGAGTCAACGCTGTTCTTTCCATGAGATGTGTGTCGCTCATCGCCTTTCTCATAATGAAGTCCACCTCCAGAAGTAACAAGAGTGGAGACAGGACACACCCTTGATGCACTCCGGAGTCGATGTTGAAGAAATCTGTCATCCCATTATCGGTCCTCATGCAGCAACTAGAGTTTTTAGATAAAGATTTCGGAAGATGTTGATGTAGTGTTATGGGATACCATACATTTGCACTATGTTCCGTAGTGATTCTCTATGAATGCTGTCAAATGCCTTTTTAAAGTCAATGTAGTTAATTAACAGCGGCCTTTGGAACTTGATATGCTGTTCGATGATGTTGTGCAACATGAAGATCTGTTCACTACACAATCGTCCGCAGCGAAATCCGGCTTGCTCTTCACACAGTGTTTTATCCACCATGCTCTGCAACCTCCTGAGTAGGACAATACAGAAGACCTTACCTGGGACCGAAAGGAGTGTGATACATCTCCAATTGTTACAATCAGTGACATTCCCCTTCTTTGGTAACTTGACAATCATTCCCTACCTCCACTCACCTGGGATGCACTCTGTTCTCCAACATTCATTCAACAGCCCTGTCAGTTCCTGCACCATGGAGTTTCCACCATACTTCAATAGTTCAGCTGCAATTTGGTCTAGGCCAGCAGCCTTGTTGTTCTTTAGCGCCTTTATCGCTCTGTGTGTTTCCTCAACCGTGATCATGTCTAGGTCTACTTCCAGCTCATCAGGGAGATTGAAGTTACTGAAGTTGTAAGTTGTGGTTGGGTTTGGTTGATTCAGTGTTTCTTTGAAGTGTTATATCCAGCGCACATCTTGCTCTTCTTTACTGAGTAAGATCTTTCCATTCTTTTCTTTGATGGGAGTATTGCTATTGCTTCTTGCTCCTGTTAACTCCTGGACAATATGATATAGTGTCTTGGTGTCGCATTTCTTCTCTGCCTGTTGTGCTTCAGCACCTTTACATTCTAACCATTCTTTCTTGTCAGTGCAACAGCTTTTCTTAACTCTACGATCCAGCAACTGGTACTTCGTCACAACTGGTACGCGTCAAAAAACGCGTCTTTTTCAGCTTCGTCAGCATCCTCGGTTGGTGCATACACTTGGATGATTGTAGTTTTCGCATGCCTCGACTTGAATCTGAAGCTATGATTGGCTGGGATAAAATTTCAAAAGCTGGAGGCAAGACATTTCTCAGCATTGGGGCCTAAACTGTGTCCTAAAAGAGAGAAAAATGAGACTCCTGTAGCCTTACACTCACCCACATGGCCTATGTCTAGACTAGATGGTTTTGTTGGCAAAATGGTTGTTTTGTCCAAAAAAAAAACCAACAAAAAAAAAAACCCCTATGGAATGTCCAGGTTCCCAAGGGAGTTCTGTCGACAGTAAGGTGACAGAACACAGCACGTTTGTTGACAGCTGTACCCCGCTCACCATGGGGAAGAATGCCTCTGTTGACAGAGATCTGTCAACAAAAAGCCATTTTGGACATTCTGAGGGGCCTTCTGTTGATAGAAAGGACTTCTTGGAACACTGGGCAACCCTGTCTGCTGTGCTTCTGGTTGACTGGTTTGCTGATAGAGTGGCTGGGCAGTTTGGAAGATATCTTCTGACAAAAACTTCTGTTGACAAATTGCTCTGATCTAGACATAGCCATAGAGATGGACAAAAAAGATGAGGCAAGGAAGGAAAAAAAAAAAGGAGAGAGAGAATGTGGAAAAAAATTAATTCCAAATCCAGATAGTTGGGTAAAAAGCAAGGCCATTTTAATCTAATGTGTTTCTTGGTTATTAACTTGGTATATGCACTTGGTATATTAACTTGGTAATAATTGGTACTTTGAAATTACTTAAGATAACTTAATTGGTACTTTGAAATTACTTAAGATAACTACAGGCAACGGTCTATAGAGACTTATAAACATATATACTTAATTTAAAGGGATTGGTGCACACTAATATACAAAATACTTCATTTCATTTTCAAAGGAGCTCAGAGACAGATTTTCAAATGCTTTGCGGCTACAATTGAGGCATCACTTTCAAAAGAGCTCATCTTCCATTAAGACATGAAAGCAAGTGGCTCCCACTTGTGTGTAATGTGGCAGTTTCAACTGAAAATCTTGCCCAAGATGTGAGCCTGGGTTTGGGTACCAGGGGAAGAGAGGAGTGGTTTCACTGTTTCATAGTAACTGGCACAACCCGAGGTAATATAATCTGGGCCAAGATGATATGGTAATTCTTGTGTTCTTTTGCATGTATTTGAGCACTGACTGAGATCTCAGGCCAGATCATTAATAGTGAAGTCAGTGATGTCATGCTGATTGACATCAGTTGAGGAGCTGAGCATTAAAAATATCTACTCTCCCTTTATATTGTGTGTAGAAATTTTAAATAATTTTAATATCTTATGAATGAAAATTCACTGCTGGCCACCTCTCAAAGTATTATTACTGCATTAATTCTATATTCAGCATAATCTGTGTTCATGTTAAGCTGTTTGTTAATGGAACACCTAGAAATGTGCTTAAATTAAGCTTCTCAAGCAACTTCTGTAGGCTGGCATCTCTGACTGCCATAAAATATATTGTTGTCCAATTTATTTGGATAGACTAAAGTTGTGAGCTCATAGCACATCAATGACAGCTTTATACTTCCGTGGCTGGTCTGTGGAGTGAAGATAGAAAATACAATTTAGCTAACTCTGTCTTATTTAATTAGATAAAAGACAAACCGGTGGAGCTGCTATGAGGACATCAATCTCACTTGATTTGCAAAACTCCTAAAATAAGTCAAATCTAGTGTTCAAAAGATTAGAACTTCTTAAACCTTGGAAGGACTCAAACCGGTTGATCAGCATCTTAATTGACAGATTAATCTGTATGAACTCTGCTGTTCAAAACTTCATTTCTCAATGCTCTTTATTAATTTCCATATTATTATTGAAACACTTAAGTGTTATAGTCTCTTCCTGCTGCCTGAGAAAGGGTAAACAGTGAATATGTCAGTTTCATATTTTTTCTTTTCCCAGCATGCATTTTAGCTACTTCTGTTTTTTTTTCTACCTACACTGACACAGCACTAATTTACTTTCTGTTAAGGGTATGAAGAATTTAAATTGAAAAAGACAAATGACTGCATTGTTGTTAGCTAAAGGTCTGCAGGTTCTTTGTCATACAGTCTCTATTGCTATTTGAGCCACAGATATAGCAACTGTAGGTGAGGTGTGTAAAAGATGAATAAAAGGGACTCACAGCAACCTAGACTCAGCTGAAGAAAAAGAATATTTACTGGCAATTAAAAATTCAATTTTGCTGGGGTTCATTAAGATGCTTACTGGGAGTATGTCACTGTGTACTATATCTCAGAGTCTGATTATTTCTGTTATTAAGTTCAGTGATGTTAACCCTGCTTGCTGGGCCTCCTTCAATATTAGGTAATTGTTATGCTTTTTCCCCAGTTCTAATGTTGTTTTCTTCTTCCTTTACTCCTCTCCATTCTTATGTAGGTTTGCTGTGTACTGTTAAACAGCAACTGTGTGTGCCCCTAGATAACTGCCCTGACATTACCCAGGGTGCAGTCTAGAATGAGGAACAGCTGTCCCCCTTCAGTTCTCCAGCTTTCGGTGCCTATTATACTGCTTTGCTGGGAGAGCTTGCACTTCTGGTCTGCTCACAAACAACCTTCAGCATGTAAATAACTCCCAGTTGTATCGTCTGAGTGCTATAGTCAGCCACGCTTGAATTTCACAGCAGAGCAACAACAGCAAATTCCAAATCCCAGACTTTTCCCAGAAATGTCTGTGTGATAGTGCCTGGCTCTCTCAAGTGTAAACAGATTTGTTTTTAGTAAGAGAAAATATCATGCGCAAATCCTTTTATCTTAAATGGAGATTCCCAAATACTTCCATTCAAGTACGCTGGTTTGGATAAGACCATAAAACAAGCTCATTGGTAAATCAAAATTGGCTAAAAGAAAAAAATAAAACACAGCTAAAGCCTGATTTAACAAGCTAAGTGACTTCAAAGCAAAGTTTTTCTCACTACTTGTTTCAGGAGTCTTCCTGGCTGAATTTTACTGTCAGTATCCTTCTACCAGTCCGACTTTGTTCATGTGTTGTTGATGGCTTGAGTGGAGAGAAAGGGATGGGTAATTTGGGGTGTCTACTCTCTCTTCTTATAGTTCTTTCTTGAGATTTTTCTCTGAGGTTCAGGAGATAGAAAATCTGATGGGTGGAACCCCAAGCTATTCGAAAATGTAGGCTTTTGCCCCACCCTCTTTTCTGTCACTTAATTAGGTTATTATCCATGTAATTTTTTTAACACTTGTCTGAGGCATCAGCTTTCCTTTTGGCTCTGAGGAACTGGTTTGTGGCTACCCAGACTTGGCATGTGTCTTAGTAACACCATAGCGAGGAATCTTATAACTTTATATGCAATGCTGCCTCACATATTTTATTAGGATGCTAATGATCAGCAAATTATCAGTTTAAGTGGTACTTCAGGCGACATACTTTGTACAAAATTTATCATAGCCCTTTTAAAGGGGAAAACATGGCGGTACAGACGGTCACAGCTGCTCAGCAATGGTGAGTGATGTACTTGATGTATTCTGTACATAGAGCCAAATGCTGCTTATCATTTTGTGGGCTTGGGAGAGCCTAAATAAAATGATGTCCCTGAATCATTGGCCGTTCTACACAGGCCACTTCCTTTGGAAGTAACAGCAACGAAGGGTCCTGTGGCACCTTATATACTGACAGAAAAGTTTTGAGCATGAGCTTTTGTGAGCACAGGCTCACTTCTGAGTCTGTGCTCATGAAAGCTCATGCTCAAAACTTTTTTGTTAGTCTGTAAGGTGCCACAGGACCCTTCTTTGCTCTTCCTGCTTCAATAACCCTTCAACTGATGAATGATTTCTACTTTCAATAAGATTTTTCTGGATATTAGTTTTAGGTTCCATAAGACCTGTTTGGCCCTTCAACAGAAGTAACTAGCTTTTTCAGGAGAATAAATTTGTATGCAACAATTTCCAATATTCTAAGGACCTGATCTTGTCCCTCTGGAATCAGTAGCAAAATTTACATTGACTGATGAAGTGCAGATTGAGGTCGAGTTAATATGATTAGTAACTAGCCTAATCATTCTTCAACCTACAGGAAATGTCACAGATCATTTTAGTGTTTGTCTGAAGTGGGTTGTCACTTAAGGAATAGCATTTTTATTCCTACATGTCTTGAGGCATCTTACTCAATGCCTTGTTTTCTATTGAATTGAACTTTGCAGTTGCTTGTCCATCACAGCTTGAAAATCTGATTCATGATGGTCTTTCCATTGATATATAAAATACTGGTAGCTATTTTTTTTTTATAAATAACACTACGAATACATGTAATCATATGCTATGTATAGCATATATAAAATAAAGCACATCTCTAATATATGTCTTTAAATGTTTGCTTTGTATGTTCTATGTTTAAATTCATTCAGAAGAAAAATCATGGGTCTGCAGGCTTCACTTCAGGGAAAAAGAATTCAATATGCTATTTCACTTTTATTATGCTTCTAGTGTGCCTGTAAAGTAGATCTATCTACTTGAAGGTCTTTTTCTGCTTTTGTTGAACATCATTTTTAAATGAAAGTTTCCTTTATTTCAGTGCAACACACTGTGTTTTAATAAGGAATTTGGCTCCCTATAGGTGCTGTTTTGATGGAACAGTGCAATTGCTTTTGTTCACTATTTAATTTAGCACTAGATCAATAGAGTGAAGCATAACTACTATTGGCATTAAAACTCTCAAATTTGTGGAGAAATGGAGGTTAATCGTAAACAAAATATTTCATTCGCATTGGCATTGATCTCAAAAGCATGCTGATGGTGCAGCTAAAAGATCATCAGCATCCTTGTATAAATCTCTTGAAAAGTGACAAGATGGATTTGATTATTTTACTTTGAAAGGGTCATTCTTTTAAAACTGCAAGCATTTACCAATTTATGAAAGACTAAATGAACTGCATTTTCCTTCAGTTTCTGCCACAGCTATTTTTGATGATTATCTAGGGTTAATCAAGTTATGCAGGTGACTGATTGTTTTCTTCTTCTTGTTAGGCTACATCAAATTTACAAAATGTATGACTCATACCACACCATTTGTGGAATAAAAACTGCAGATAGCTGGGGTTTAATGTACAGCTGAGAGTATAGTAAATCTCAATGCCAATTCAAGGGTGTGAGGCATTGTTAAAAAGAAAAGCTTCATTTAGGCAATAAGACAAAATTACTCTTACAGTTTGTATCTTTAAAATGAGATTTTTCTATGCAGTGTTGCTAAGGTCAGTTGTGCTTTTGCTCTGAAAGTGTTTTCTTTTTTCTCATTTTTGGGAGGGGAAAAGGGATGAGGTAGTACAGTTCTTTGGATACTGGAAGTAATATTGCTAGTATATTTATGGTCCATAATGGCACAGAATTGGGGAGAGAGTAAGTTGTTTGTATAAACCAAGCACCAGTCATGTTACAAAGGTCTAAGAGAAGACTTTGAGAGACAACCTCTTCTTCAATATTCCATTATTTTTGTCCACCATAAAGCTTTCAAACATCTTTCTGTATTTGAGGCTGTGTCATTTTTACAAAATGATCAAACTGACGCCCAGGCACAATAGTTCAATTCTATTGTTGGTTGCAGTCTGAGCCCTCAGGAAAAGGTTCAGAAATCTCTGCAGGGTGCACATTATATTATAGGAGGCTGAAATTCTGTACTGGTGCTCTCCGTTTCTACAGGTTTGAGCAACAGAGTAAAGGCAGTAACCTGTAAATTGGCTAGAGAATGATGATGGCATACTGAGTAAAATCCAATACCTTGGGCAAATTTGGGACGGCCTTCCAGACTTCTGCTCATTTCATTGATGAATGCTTGTTCTGTTTTTTCTCCTGATGCTCACAGATTTGGGAAAGTTCCTTATTGACCTTCTGGAGATGTTGGGTATGTCAATATGATGAGAAACCAAGCATGAATTCAAGGAGAAGAAGTGAAGGTTAATGATGTGAAATATGAATACTGCTGTGAGATTACATCATAAGCTCCCATAATGTGCTCCTGCACCTCTAAAGCTAATTAATAGATGCATATGTGTTTATTGCCCTTGGATCTTAATTGCATCACCAAAAAGCCTATCTTAAACTTACAAATTGGGATGCTTCTGGCCATACTTTCTGTACAAGTTTTATTTCTATGTACTCCATCTCTTTCAGGAATTTAAGACTAAACTAGATGTCAGCTAATCATCTAAACCAACTGGGGTGATTAGCATTCATGGTATTTACCATGTTCATTGACTCAGTCTTCTGCATTTCACTGGCCAATTAGAAGTGTTAGGTTTGTTTCAAAGAGGTGGGGAATCAAAGTCAGTTACAAACTACTTGTATGGAATCAGTTCCTAGACATTTCCTGAACATCTGGAAATTCGCTGTTCACTAGAAAGAATGGTGTGCTATAGTTAGTTTAAAGTACACAACTGCTTCATTTAAATACTACTAATAAATTCAGTTTGATTAATCACATATATATATTTTTAAGCACTGATACTGTGCTCTCATCCCTGTAAAACCCTTCTACCAGGTGCTATTGGTAGCAATAAGGTCCAGGTTCAATTATCTAGGTCTTCCTTTTGAAAATGCAGTAAATAATATGCTCTTAGGCACCTATTGGAAACCTGTGAAACCTATATACATCCTAGACACTCATGCCAGGCAGCACTTCCCTGCTTGCAAGCACCGAGTCCATTGTATGAAACAAAAATGTGTAGGGGGGAAGAGCACAGAATAAACTCAGGAAAGCCATTACTAATTAATCAACCATATGTGTATACACTGTGCTACCTCTCTCAGGAGAGAAAGATGTAAGACTCCCAAGTCACTGGGATGCCTCGTCATTAGTCTTAAAACAAATTGTTTTGCTGGTAGCGTTTCCAATAGCCACTTCTCTCCTCCACTGAACCCCAGCTTACTGTTTGTCACTGAACTACACTGTTGCCTTCTGCATCTCAGCAAAAGCTTCCTCTGCTATCTTTCCAAGTATTCGGAGAGGGATCTGTGGCATGTAGGACGCTGAACAGAGATCTTGCCACTGGGAATGCGTACCCTGAGCTTCAGCCCCTCTTTTCTTTCCTCTGCTTCTGTTTCTTCTGCAGGTCCACAAACCAATGCAGGAAGACTGAGACATTGGTCTGGGTGGCTCCTTGCCCTAGGTTCATTTGGTGCAGTTCTCTTGTCCTTTTAATTCCTGGAAGGCATAATTGTATTTTATTATCCCCAACTTTAATTGCACTTTGGTGATAATGTTCCCAAATCATCACGTAACTGATATCCAAATAAGGCCTGTTGTTTTCCCTTGCTCTCCAAGAGAAAGCAACAGACACTGTTTTTCCCCTCTCTGTGGAGCTTCTGTTCTTCTGGAGTTCTTAACCAGTTCTGAGCTACTCTTTTCCCCCCTTCACCAGCACATATTTCGAACTCTCTACTCTTTAGCGGTTTGACTGACATGCCTTACAACTGAAATCATAATGCTTCTGTGAGCTATCTTTCTAAGAAAAAGAGCAAACTATTATCTGGACATGCTGAGAACACCAGCAAAACCCTACCGGCTCCTATATACCATTGATGCACAAAGCAATTTAATCCTAGCGTAATGTTGCCCAGTTCTGTTCGTTAGTGACACTGCTTCTGTGCTGCTTCTGTACAGATAAGGAAACCCATAATTCCTGTATGTAAAACACTGGTAATAATACAACCTTCCTTCTTTTCTGCCTGTTACTGGAGTTCTGATCTTGCAGTTCTTATTCAGGCAAAGCTTTTGTTCCAGATTTTCCCTCTCTACCTGCTTTAGGTACTTTAGAGATCTTCTTCCCATTTCCCAAATGTCTAATATCTCTGAGACAAATTTGAATCACTATCTCTCTTGCTCCTAATTAAAATGATGTCATATTGTTTGTGATGATTCCCCTGTGGCTGCAGTTCAACTAACTAGCCTTAAGTTGTAACAGAGCAGTAAGGTCTGTTAAATAATTATTGTGATTATCTTTATGCATAAGCAGATTTTACAGAAGTTTACATTAATAAAGTGCAAACTGAGGAAATAGCAAAAACAGTATTTTCATCAGAACTTTAGTTTTTCATAGTGTATTTCCAGTTTCATAGCTTTCTTTGTTTTTGATAATATATTGCTATGCTTTGCACAGCAATGTCAGTGTTTTGAAATTCCTCATGTTCTGAAAGTTACCCGTGCAACTGATATTTTATGGTATGTGTAGCAACTCATCAATTTTTGATAAGTATGTGTTTTCAGTAGTCTATTCCCATCCATCTATATATAATTGTCTGCCTGAGGCTTCCATTCAGAATGTTGAAATTTTAATGCATGCTTCAGGAACTTTTTTTCCTTCCTCGGTTGAAAAGACATACTTTCAATTGAGTTTCCAGTTTTTTGTTTAGTAATCCAGGAGCAAGTCTCTAACTATTATTTTTGAGCAACAGACTAACTGACACTATTTCAGAAATTTGCCTAATCAAACTTAGACTGACTAGTAAGAGAATGCAGTATAAGAACTTAAACATAGAATAGAAAAACAGCATCACCCACTAGATTTTCTTCTCACATAAATAACCTCTAAATATAATTTTAAAAAATCTTCTTATTACATTAACAAAGTTAAATATAGTACATCTAAGACTTTTAGTTTTAAAACTAAGTTGACCTCCCATGTACACCGAAGCAGGTCCTTAATGACTTGTATAGTCGGCTGCCTGATGGACTTCCATGTGGCAATTGACATGCTTGGTAAGTATATACTTTGATTCAAGACAATAAACTGTACATGCAGCATTGAAATCAGAGAAGATATAAGTGGGAACAATTCCACTGAAATTTACAAAATGCTTAGTTATGGCAGGTATATTAGTAGAAGGGAAGTGCTACATAGTATACTGATGATTTTAAGACTGGGAAGCAACATTTATATGTTTATCCTTGAAATATCAAGAATGCTGCTATGCAGGAAAATGTTCATCATCATCATCATCAGCACCCATTGGTGGCTGATGGTTCCCTCCTTCCATCTTCCTGCGGCCAGTGCAGAGTGGCTTAGTTTCTGTAGACTAGCTCCTCACCAATCTACTACATCACCTGCTCATTCTCTGTGGGATCTGCCTCTCCTATTCAAATCATCCATTATGTTGCATACCAGAGTCTCGACTTTTCGCTCATTGTTCATTCTGCATATATGCCTGAATAGCTTTAACTTCCATTTATCACCTTCTGCAGTAGGTTCTCTTTTGGCTGCATCTTCATATATCATTCCTTATTGGTGACCTTGTGCATCCATCCAATTCTCAGGATCTTTGTATAACAACTCCTCTTGAAGGTCAGTATCCTCTTTGAATATTTTGTTATCACCCATGCCTCATATCCATATTTGCAGTATTTGCAGTTGCCGATTTAAGCATTTTCAACTGATTGGGTGCCTCCAAAATGTCCCCAATTTCCCCCCAGTTTTGTAGTTAGCAGGACCCTCATGGGACCTTTCCACAGTGGTTTTAGGAACCCTTTAACTTCTGGATAAATGCGACACATTACCAGATCCCCAGCTTCAAATGCTGGTTTATCCAGGCTGTTGTTATTGTCTGGTTGCATTTGATTTTCATTTGCTTGGCTGTATAAACTCTTTAGTTTTTTGTCCAGTGCTTTAAAATAGAAGAGAAAGTTGGTAGCTCAGGAGATTCAATTTGATGTTTGCTGAGCTTGGCAATTTAAGCAAATGTTTCATTACCAATCGAGGTAATATCGTCAATGCGCAATAGGGTGTTTTTTTTTTTTTTTTTGCACACTGATGATGTTACCTCCATTGGTAATGAAACATTTGCAGTCAAATTGCCAATCTCGGCAAACATTTGAACATAAAATTTTTGTCCAGTGCTTTAATATAATTCTGTAGTCTGTCTGCGAATGGTCCTGATCTGTCAGCAAGTAGGATTGCATCACTGGGCATTCTCATTGCCGTCCCTATCATTAGTTCAAAAGGCATTAGCTGAGTTACTCTGTTTGGGCTGCCTCAGAAGTGGTAGAGCACAGCAGGCAACATGCATCCATCTCCGGTGTCCAGCAATGCCTTTGTTAGAGCTGCTTTCATTGTCCTGTTCATTCTTTCTACCATTACAGAGCTTTCAGGGTGGTACGGTGTATGAAACCTCTGTTTTATTCCTAGTGCTTTACATGTCTCCTTCATCGCATGCCCAATAAAGTGGGTGCCTTGATCTGAGTCTATTGACAAGGGCAGGCCCCATCTGGGTATTATCTCTTCTACTAGGACATGAGCTGCTGTTGTAACAATGCAGCTTTTAGCAGGGACGGCTTCTACCCATCTGGTAAATGTGTCAGTAATCACCAAGATGTACTTGTATCCCTGGCTTGGTGGCAGCGGCCCGCTGCAATCAATTTGCAAATTCTACCATGGACCTTCTGGTTGTGGATGGTTGTTTAGGGGGACCACATTCACTTACGCACATATTTTACACCTTTTAAGGAATAGTGCAACATCCTTTGTCATGGATGGCCACCACCAGTACTCCAAAGTGGCTTCCATTTGTCTCCATCCTAGGTGAGCTGGAGAGTGGATGATGTGGAGCAGCAAACCCTGTACGCATTCTGGCTACCAGCTGTTTACATCCAGGTGCACAGTAAAGATGATTTTTATACGTGCAACCTTTCTTCTCTAATCTGTTTTCTTCCTCTGGACTCATAGCTGCATATAGCTTTGTTAGAGTCACCTCCTCCTCTGCTACTGTAGCTGCACTAATCCTGAGTGGTGTCACCCATGCAGCTTCCTTAGCTCACTTATCTGCCCAATAGTTCCCCTTCTGTTCCTCACTTGTAATTCTGTGACGTGCCTTTATTTTAATCACAGCCAATTCTGAGGGTAACTTGACAGCTTCTGCTAGCTTCTTTACTGCATCTAGGTTATTAATGGGCTTGGTGGCAGTTGTTACAAATCCTCTGTGTGACTGCACATCTGTATAGTCATGCACTACCCCAAATGCATATCTGCTGTCTGTGTAAATTGTAATTCTTTTGCCTTCCCCTGCTCGGAGAGCTTCTGTGAGATCAAGTAAACTCCACCTCCAGGGCTGATTTTGAACTTTCCAGCTGACCAGATTCTAGCTACCACTGTCCCGTCTCGGATTACCACTGCCCAGCTGGTGGCTGGCACCCCATTTTCCTATTTCCTTGATCCATCTATGTACGTGACCATGTCTGGTTGTTCTAAAGGCTCTTCCTTAACTTTTCCCATCACTTCCTCTTCCCTATTCACTCGCCATTCTTGTACCTTTCCATCTGTGTTTAAGTATTCAGCCACATTGACTCCTTTGTCTCTTACTATGGAAAAAACTGGGGCTTCGCATACCCAGCGTTGACTCCTACTGACTCCTGAGGGCATCTGTTACTGATTTTAGCCGCCTGGTATTGAGGAGGTCGATAAGCATGTGTGGGATATGCAGCACCAGGTTGCCTGCAAGGGCATATGGTTCACAAGCTTTTACAGCCTAAGTGGCACAGTCCGGGGCAGCCAAGCACTCTGGTAATCCCTGTGACACAGGCAGTCTCGGCGTGGACAGGTGTGCCACTGGGGCTACGTCTACACGTGCACCCAACTTCGAAATAGCTTATTTCGATGTTGCGACATTGAAATAGGCTATTTCGATGAATAACGTCTACACGTCCTCCAGGGCTGGCAACGTCGATGTTCAATTTCGACGTTGCTCAGCCCAACATCGAAATAGGCACAGCGAGGGAACGTCTACACGGCAAAGTAGCACACATCGAAATAAGGGAGCCAGGCACAGCTGCAGACAGGGTCACGGGGCGGACTCAACAGCAAGTCGCTCCCTTAAAGGGCCCCTCCCAGACACACTTTCATTAAACAGTGCAAGATACACAGAGCCAACAACTAGTTGCAGACCCTGTATATGCAGCACGGACCCCCAGCTGCCGCAGAAGCAGCCAGAAGCCCTGGGCTAAGGGCTGCTGCCCACGGTGACCACAGAGCCCCGCAAGGGCTGGAGAGAGAGTATCTCTCAACCCCCCAGCTGATGGCCGCCATGGAGGACCCCGCTATTTCGATGTTGCGGGACGCGGATCGTCTACACGTCCCTACTTCGATGTTGAACGTCGAAGTAGGGCGCTATTCCCATCCGCTCATGGGGTTAGCGACTTCGACGTCTCGCCGCCTAACGTCGATTTCAACTTCGAAATAGCGCCCAACACGTGTAGACGTGACGGGCGCTATTTCGAAGTTACTGCCGCTACTTCGAAGTAGCGTGCACGTGTAGACGCAGCCTGGGTGTTGTTGGTCACCATGGAGCTGAGTTAACACTGCAGCATATTGGGTCTTGCTGTGGTTACAGCACAAGTGCAATGGTTTTCCCCTATGTGGTAAATCCAGGCAAGGAACAGAGGCTAGAGCTTGCTTTACCTTCTTAAATGTTTCCTCTTGTGCTTTTTCCCACTGCATTAGCTTATTTGTAGACTTCCCTCCCCTAGTGAGGGCTTGGGTGGGTTCCACTTAGTCTGAATGTACAGTATGTACAGGTATGTATATTGTGTAGTAATTTAAGAGTCCCAATATCTTCCGGACTTCCTTAACCATTCATGGCCCCTTTAACTCTCGAATAGTTTGTTTCCTGTTCTCAGTAAGTGCTTTTTGTTCCCCCTGTGATATCTCATGACCGAGGTACAATACTGTTGGCCAGTGTAACTTCTTGGTGCTCAATTTGAATCCAGCTTCCTGAAGGTGTATGAATAGATTGTTGAGGGTTTTTAAGTGATCTTTCTCATTATAGGTGGCAATTAACAGGTCATCCACATACTGCAATATTACTGTTTCTCCTGCAAGTGGGACTTGCGCGATGGTCTCTGCCATTGCTCTGTGAAAAATACAAGGTGAGCCAGGGTATCCCTGGGGCACATGCGTCCATTTATGTTGCTGGTCCCCAACAGTGAATGCAAATTTCTCCTGCTTTTCCCTTGCAAGGGAAATGCTCCAGAAGCCATTTGCTACATCCAGTACTGTGAATACTGAGTGGCTTGGACTTAACTGGTTAAGGACAGTGCCTGGGCTTGCCACAATAGGGTGAGCCTTAGGTGTCCCTCAGTTAATGTGAGTGTAATCTGTGGTTGGTCTCCATGTTTCATCTGGTTTTTGGACAAGCCATATTGAGAATTAGTTGTGGAGGTAATTTTCTGAACCACTCCTTTAGATTCCAAGTCTTTGATTGTACCTTTAACTGCCTCTAAGGCTTCTGGTTCAATAGGGTACTACCTATGGGCTTTATGTGTGGGGCCTTCAATGATCACAGGCTCCATGTTTACTTGCCTACAATCTTGTTTATCCGTGACCTAAACTTCAGAGTGCAAGGAGCAGAGAGTTTCTATTAGAATCTCCTTCCACTCTGGGGTTATTACTTTACTACTTGCAACTATTGCAAAACTCTGGGCCAACTTTTTCTGTGTGGGTTCCCTTAAAGTCTATTCCATGCTGCTGGCTCTGGGGTTGACCAGTCCTCCCAGTTCTTTAAGGAGATCTATACCACAGATTGTCTCTCTTTGTTCAGGGCAGACCCAAATTTGGCTTACAGTGATCATATCTTCAAATTCTGTTTCTAGTGGTTGGCTTAAGGTAGCTTTGAGTTTCCCTCCCCTCACCCCTTTGAGTCATATGGTTTGGCGGGTAAGGGGAGGTCCTGGCTGGTTATTGAAACTGAGGCTCCAGTGTCTACTAACATTTTGCTGGCTGGTCCCCCATTCATGCGTAAAGAAACTCACTTGGGTTGCCTCTGGTTCCAGCCAGTGAGGTCGCTGATACCTATTTGCTGATCAGGAGCTTGAGTAGCTCCTGTAGTTGAAGTTATTTGGCTTGTTTCTAATCTTTGGTGTTGGAGTGATAGGGTTTACCCTGTTCCTTCTGGAGTGATTGGGCTTCTTTGGCCACTGCCCTTCCTGGCCCCCTCCAGGGTGAAAGCTGTCATCTTTAGTGTGGCCCTTCTTTTTACAGATGCTACAAGATTTGAGCTTCCTTGGGCCTCTGCAGTCCCGTGCTAAATGTCTGGGTTTCCCACAAGTGTAACAGGAAAGGTTACCGACTTCATGGACTGTCATAACATCCTATAAGGAGGTGCCTGCAGCTACTTTCTTTTTCTTTTTGCTCTCTAAGTCAGTAGCCCACTTCATGACATCCACATAGGTGTCTCCAAGGAGACACGTAGGGCCAAAATGGCCAGGTGATGTGTGGACATCCCTTCTTTCATGATTTGGAGGAACACTCATGGTCTCTGGTTGTTATACCATCTTGACCAGAACATAAATGGAAGATATTCCATTTCCTCTCCACATAGGACATAACTGTCTCGTCTTTCTACTGGGTTACCATCTGCAGGGCTGCCCAGTTGGTGGTTCTGGCTGCTAAGACTGTGGAGAGTGCCACCCTGAGGTTGGCTACATCACCTGTCTTTGAGTTCTTAGAGGTTCCCCTTCCTGATTTGGGATGGTATCCTTGACCCAGTGACGAAATTTCCACTGGTTGGCTAGGCTGTCCTGTTCATCTTGGGGACATTTAAATTTGACCAAGGTGTGGGTATGCTTCTTGTGTAAGTTATGTATTTCTGTTAAATTATTCAGTTTGTCCCAAAACTCAGTGTTTTTGTTATTATGCTTCAGTTCAGGCAGATCTGCTAGAAGTGCTTGCTTTTTCAGGGGCTGAGTGGAGCATAAACTGAAGTGGTTTCTGTATGGAATCCCCGACCAGCTGTGCCGTTTTCCCCAGCATTCCTTATCTTTCTAGTTTGGATTTTAACTGGGGCCATGCACTGTACTTGACCCCCCATGATTGTTATCTTCTGTGCCTCCTCTCCATTATTTCTGAGGGGGTTTGGAGTAATTCCTGGCTCATATAGAGCTGGGTGTGGAGCGAGAGAGTTGGCTATGGCTGTCAAATCTTCCCAGGGATAATGGAGTGGTGGTGCAGTTGGTGGGCAAGTACTGGCTGAGAATTCCCTCTCTCCTGTCTTTAGGGTGTTCTCCAGACTGAGAGGTTGTGATTCTAGGGATTTGGTCTTCTCATTCTGGGGCAAACATTTACTTTTTAAAGCTTTGTTGTCACCTCTTAAGGCTTTCTTTTCTTTCTCCTTTGATTTGATGATATTCAGTAACATTATCGCTGCCTTATCTGCTTTGCCACTTTTCCGGTTATTCCACCATTTAATTGGTTCCTCCTCTGGTCCACTGGCAGCATTGCATGTCCTTTTGACTGCTGCCTGCCAAATCCTTATGGGCTTGTACTCCAAATACTCTTGTAGGTCGGCTTTCGCTTCCCTGTTAGATGCCATGGTGTTAAATTGCCTTGGTTGAAACCTGAGGATATATGTCTCCTCCTCTTTTCCTTTCTTTTTAGGGAAAGTGTGTCTTCCCTCTGTGTTCCTTAGGGTCTTTCTCTGTTTCTTTTCTTTCCCTCCTATATACAGCTTATGCTGTGGTCTTAACTATCCACAGACCCACAATGCCACCTTCAATGGGGACTTGTGCTATTCGAGAGTATATACATTATGTGCATGATGGGAGGGTGCTCCATTAGGACTTACAATGTTACGTGCAAGGAGGAAGTGGGACCTCCAGTTCACACTGCCTGCTGCCTTGCATAGCTAGCCAGTCTTGGATTTAAAGTATAGCTCAATTGTTCGCTGGTGGCTTTTGCAGTCCCTCTGTAACACACCCCTTAGCCTAAATGGTATACATTCCTCTTGTGCTTGTCCCCTTTACATGGATACCCATTCTGACCCCTATGCTTGGATCCACATGTCCAGGTTCCTCTTTATTTAAATTTGGAAAATGGAGCCAGATTTGTCTGCAGGGAGGGAGGGAGACTTCTATCCCTAACCCATTGAGGTGGTAAAGTAAACATACTCACCTGTTAGCCGGTGGCCGGGTAATGTGTGGTGAGGTACTCCCCTGGGTCCTAAGCAACCCAGTTTTTTTACTGTTAGAGCAGGCAGCTCCTAGCACTCTCACCCACGGCCAGGCTGTAGTAACCAAACGGTCAAAGTTCTTTTGTTGTGCCGGCTGTGTTGTAGTGACAAAAGGATAACCGGGTCAGGCTCAGAGCTTAACTAGTTACAAGTTTATTTAAGCTACAGTTATAAGCGTGCGGTTACAAAAGGCTATTGTCTACTTCTTATATGCTAGCAAAGTACAGGTGTTAACAAGTTACGTTACAATCCAATACAAAGATATCTGTTACCATCTAACACGATATCTTGATACAATGACATCTAGGTACAGAGCTCTAATTCTTTAGCTGTGCACAAAAAAGTCGGAGACCTAGCATGGGTGTATCTTACCCTCTCTGCGTCTCTCGATACCAGCGTAGCCAAGCCGGATCGGTCACTCAATTCCGCGGAAAGACGAATACGAGGTTGGGCGTCCCCAGTTGTGGACCTTGGGAGGCAATCACCTGACCCGACCAGCAGGTAGTTGGTGGAATGCACTCAAAGTTAGAGTTCTGCTGGACCCATCTTTTATACCCCTCTGGGTTACGTATTCTCTTTCTTATCTATGGTGCCAAATCACACTGGTCTGTCTTTGTGACGCCAGTTTGTTACAAGGGCATTTCTTACTTAATTTGCACTTGTAAGACAGGATATAAGCAACTTGAGAGTACAGGACATTCTTTTTGTGTGGGCGGGGCACTTCCCCTTCTGGGGTGGTTGTGTGGTCATCATATCGATCAATGCCAGCTGGGGTGATTTCTTGAGGGTCCCCCCCCCTCATGTTGACAGTTAGGCCTGTTAGCCTTCTATCTGTACTTTCTGCTTCTCAGGGTCACGATGAGCTAGCACATCTGGGCCTCAATGAGGGCATCAAAGACTGTGCTGTCAGCAGCCGTTTCCGTGCCCTGTGTGCTTCTCGGTGCGGGGGGGGCAGCGAACAAGCTGGCCTGTAAGGGGGAGACTTTGTCTGGCTACATCACCTCTCTTGGATGTCAGTGTCTGGCTCCCATGCAGGTCACAAGTTTAGATCCCAGATGAGCCCCCAGATTGTAGGAACAATGTTTGGACACCATGTAAAATAAAGCAGGAGGGTGTATTATACACAGCTCTGGTGGAGTGCCACCTTGCCTGTCAGGCGAGGCTAATGAAGCACTATCAAGCAATAGTAACAGAGAGTAAGCCGTGCTAGTCTATACATTATCAAAACAAAAAGCAGTCAAGTAGCACTTTAAAGACTAGCAAAATAGTTTATAAGGTGAGCTTTCGTGGGACAGACCCACTTCTTCAGACCATATCCAGACCAGAACAGACTCAATATTTAAGACACAGAGAACCAAAAACAGTAAGCAAGGAGGACAAATCAGAAAAAGATAATCAAGGTGAGCAAATCAGAGAGTGGAGGGGTGGGGGGGAAGATCAAGAATTAGATTGAGTTAAGTATGCAGACGAGCCCCTATAGTGACTCAGAAAGTTCACATCACGATTTAAACCATGTGTTAATGTTCCGAATTTGAATATAAATATCAGTTTGTCCACTTCCCTTTCTACAAAGGAGCGATAATTTCTTTTCAGTAACTCACATACCTTGAGGTCATTGACAGAATGCCCCATTCCATTAAAATGTTGACTAACTGGTTTGTGGATCTAGAGTGTTTTGATGTCTGTTTTGTGCCCGTTGACCCTTTGTCTAAGGGATTAGAAGTCTGTCCAATATACAAAGCATCTGGGCATTGTTGGCACATGATGGCATATATGATGTTAGTAGAGGAGCATGAGAAAGTGCCCGTGATTCTGTGAGTAACCTGGTTAGGTCCAGTGATGGTATTTCCAGAGAAGATATGTGGACAAAGCTGGCAGTGGGCTTTGTTGCAGGGAAAGGTTCCAGGACTGGTGTGCCTGGGGTGTAGACTGTGGCTGTTAGTAAGGATCCTCATGAAGTTGGGAGGTTGTCTGTAGGAGAGAACAGGCATGTCACCCAGGGCCTTCTGGAGTGTAGCATCCTGATTAAGAATAGGTTGTAGGTCTTTAATAATTTGTTGCAGTGGTCTGAGTTGGGGGCTGTATGTGATGACCCATGGTGTTCTGTTCTTGGCTTTTTTGGGCTGATCTTGGAGTAGCTGGTGGGTAATTCAGGTTTATGAATATTTGGTAAAGTTCTTGTAGGTTTTGGTCTCTGTCAGTTGGATCAGAGCAAATGCGATTATACCTAAGAGCTTGACTGTAAACAATGGATCTAGTCACGTGTGCAGGATGGAAACTAGAAGGGTGTAGATAAGTATAGCAATCAGTAGGTTTTTGGTACAGTGTTGTACTGATCAGGCCATCCTTGATTAGTACTGTAGTGTCCAGAAAATGTATCTCTTGCATGTTGTAACCGAGGCATAAGTTGATGGTGGGGTGTAGGTGGTTAAAGTCTCTGTGGAATTCTTCTAGAGCCTCTGTACCATGGGTCCAAATCATAAAGATGTCATCAATGTATCTTAAGCAGAGGAGTGGTAATAGGGGACGAGAGCTGAGGAATTGTTGTTCCAGGTCATTCATAAATATATTAGCATATTGTGGGGCCATGCGGGTGCCCATAGCAGTTCCACTAATCTGGAGGTATAAATTGTCCCCAAAACGGAAATGATTGTGTGTGAGAACAAAGTAACAGAGGTCAGACACCAGATTGGCTGTGGTGGCATCAGGGATGGTGTTCCTGATTGCTTGTAATCCGTCTTTATGTGGAATATTAGTGTACAGAGCCTCTATGTCCATTGTGGCAAGGATGGCGTTATCAAGCAATAGGTTACACGTGATTATATAGAATATCAATGAGTGGTGAGAAATGACTGGATGAGAGGTCCCAAGCACCTGGATAGGTGCTGGCAGCAAGACATGATGAGCATAATATGCCAATAATATAAAAGGTTACACAATGACTCCGCCCTTAATTTACATGCAACATTTTAAACGATATACAGATGTTTTTTTCTTTCGTCATCTGTTTGAACAACATGTAAGTTGATTCTAGTCCCCCTTATGCATCCATGGGAGTAATGGTGCCTTTGTTCGACTAGGTATGACCTACAGGCCCATATCTGAAGGGGTTAAATAAAACAATGAGAGTACCTAACAAACATCACTTATTTGTAACACATTGTTCTGGTATCTGGGGCCCTGGGTTAATGAACTAGGGAAATGTCTTATAGAGGATACTGAAAGGGAGGAGGGTATCTCATCCCTGGCAACTCAGGCTTGTCTCACAGCCCTTGGCCTTGGAGCACAGTTACTATGGTTATTATCTCTTTCTCCAGACTGTGAGAAAGCTATGGCCTTGCTTGTAAGTTCCTCCTCACACTAGCTGTATTTGTGAACCATGACACATGTTGTGAGTTAGTTAGGTCTTATATCAGACTGTGAAATTTGGGCATAAAAGTGAGGGTTCTTACCAGAAACCATAATATGCATCACGAACTTGGTATTTTCACCCTACGCTCTTCAATGTCAGTATCTTCTTCGAATATTTTATCATCACCCAGGTCTCAGTCTATACAACATGCTGCTGAATGCACACTCTTTCAAGATGCTCAGCTTCATTACTAAGCTAATCGCTTTGTTTTTCAGACCTTATCCGTCACCTTTAAACTCACTCTTGCTTTCGCTCTTCTAGTCAATATTTCCTTCTTACAGTCTAGATCATACATCATGTTGCTCCCCCGATATGTGAACTTCTCTGCATTCTCTACTTTGATCCTGTCTATACTGATCTTCTGTCCTGTTTCCATATCTCCAAATACCATTGTTCTTGTTTTATCAGTGTTCATAATCCATCCATACCACTTCCCTTCCTCGTTTAGAACTTGCACCGTTTATACTAGCTTGTCTTCATCTTCCTCATTGGTAAGTATATCATCCATGAACCTGAAGTTGTTAATTCTCATTCCATGGACCAATATTCCTTCAATCTCTTCCTTGATTTTGTCCATTGCGCTCTCTAGGTGCATGATGAAGATACTCGGTGAAAGTGATTTGGGTAGTGTTGGAGTTATATGGGATGGATAGCAGACTGATACGGTTGTTGAAGGATATCAGTGACAATGTGGAGGCAGCAGTAAGAATGTGCAGAGAGTTGGGAAGTTGGTTTTGAATGAGTAGAAGTGTGAGACAAGGAGATCCAGTAGGGAAATGTTGAAATAATATATTTTTCTGATACGTTTTAAATGTTAGATTGATGACATAGATATCTGTTAATTGTGTTTCATTAAAGTGGTGATTGTTTATAGGAGCCCAGAGATGGTAGGCATACAAGAAAATAAAATTTCTATACTCCTCTTGTCATCCAAAGTAATAAATGCATAGAATTACCCATTTTCTAAATAACATGGAAAGTAGTGATTATTTAGACAGCTAAATATGATACATGCATTTGGCTAAAGTTTTCTCCTTGTCATAATGCATCAGCTAGCAGGAGACAAAGCAAGAAAATTATTATGTTGTCAGTCTTCAGTGGCCAATCTGTGGAGTCAGTTTCTTAGCTCATGTAACTGCACAAGACTGTTGTGGTGCAGATGCTTATACCAGTCATGAACTTCTGGCATTTGTCAGTCAGAGTTGTGTGATTACTGTAATAGTGTTGCAGACACTGACTAGACTAAAAATATAGATTCACTGTGCTATAATGCACAATCACGTTTGTTCTGACTGCAAATACTTATGCACAATTTTTTTTGTGAAAAGTTTTGTGAGAATAGAAATTGGCATAAGTATTAAAGAAAATGTTTAAATCCTGACAGCTATTTGGGACTCACCCAATCAGGCAACAGAAATAATAAAGCATCCCTTAAGTGGCCAGTCAGATAACACAAGTTATGGAGAATATGCCATGTGAAAGAATGGGTTTTGGTGAGCTAAAATATGTTAAAAAAAACTACAAGAAAACCAGTAAAAATCAAAATCTGTTCGTGGATTAATTCATGAGCATAAAACAGCCTTCATTCATCCATTAAATCCTTCCCTGCAAATTGTCATCTGAGGCCTTGTTAGAAGGGACCAGGCTCAGAGGGGAAAAGAGCACTCAAGGAAAAATCAGATCACAGAGGTGAACATGCATATTGTATTGGAGGTGAGGAGACTGTTCACATTCAGCATTGCTAAGTAGGGTAAAAATTCACAGTATCTTTGTGGTGGGATTTATTTGTCTTGAATAAAAAGACAGCCTGTTGCTTCTTCAGAAAGGGACAACATCATCATGATTGCACATCATTTATAAAAGGCTATATAATTTGAGATTTTCCTGCATTGATTGCAACAGACAAAAAAATGGCACTTTTGCATTATGACAATTTATACTACACTTTAAAAATGATGCCTTTGCACATCACTTTGTGCTTGCTTTTGAAATAATCTCCAATAATGCTCTAAATCTCTAAAGAATGCTTAGTTAAATCTAAACTGGTGAAATTCACAGACCACTCTCAATACCCCACATAAACTGATTTTGATCATTGCTGTTGCTGTAGATCCCAGGTTTCACACAGTGAGACACTTGGTTTGAAAATGGTGCTGACATTTCATAGTCTTGTGAGTTCCAAGTCAGATTGTGATCACCCCTCCCAAAAGAGATTCTGTTTTCTGAGTTGGAGGAAGGACAGAGGAGTGTTGGTAGCCAGCAGAAGCGATATAAGGACATGCTGAAGGAACACATGAAAAAGTACAGCATTGGTGTCAACGCTTGGGAGAACCTTGCCCAAGACCATCCCCAGTAGAGAACAGTAATCCTGGAGAAGGTGGTGCAATCTGAGAGGTCCCACCACAGTGCAGACGAGGAGAGGCAGAGAAGAACGTCATAAACTGTCCTGTGCCCCTCCAACAGCTACCAAAATCTGCCCCTTCTGTGATAAGATCTGCAGCTCCAGAATTGGGCTGATCAGCCATCAACAGACTCACAAATAGGAGGGTGACATGAAGATGCTCTACTTGTTATCGAGTTACCAGTGAGAGAGAGAGAGAGAGAGAGAGAGACACCATGTTTGTAATTCAGATGTGTGTGTTGGATTTCCTGTCAAAAATGAATAGCTGCTCAAATCCATCTTAAACTAAATTTGATTAAGTTTTATAACATTTTTTAAAAAAAATCTATAGCTGCTGATAGGAGAGGGATTTTTAATAATGCACGAGGGTAGTGCTAATATTTATGCTTTGCTGTAATAGTGATATTTCCTCAGTACTTCTCAAAGGTCTTCACAAAAGAACAAAGCCACCTGTATAAATGGGGAAACCGAAGTCACCTAGCAGGTCAGTAGTAGAGCTCAGGATAAAACAGAATTATACTGAGTCCCAGTCTTGTGCTCTTTCTGCTGCTATTTTCATTTTCAACATTAAAGATGATGAATGTAGAGTTCATTCCTGCGGTGCACGTGCAGGTACACACACAGATTGTCAGGTGTGAAAATGCACATAGGAGGCTGGGGAGAGGCAAGGGGGGACGTTAGCTACAGATATTGCTCATATGATCACATGCTCATCAGGAAGGTGTTGGGTTGAGACTGTGAGCCGTCACATCGTCTCAAAAAGAGCAGGGAGGAAGCCATGGCTCCTTCACAATCTCTGCAGTGGCCAGCAGAACTGGCTGTCAGCATGGACTAGCACATACTGAACTCATTTCAGGCTGTGCTAGTAGTTCTCTGCTTGTGTATGGAATGCAAAGCTCTGGAAACCATGGTTAAGAGACTGTCCCCCACAGCTCCTGCAAAGGTGGTGAAGTAGTACACTACCCTCCATGTGGACTGTGCCTATCCGGCATATTTAGACTTCGACTTAGGTCCGTCCGCCTGTGCGTCTGGGCACAATGGGCAACAAGTGCTTTCCAGAGATTCCGGTCTGATGCCACTGTTTCTGCTTCTTCCCGTGTTATGCCAATGTTCTCAAAATCTTCTTTAACCATGCTTCCCCACATTTTCAGTGGTCATCCCCTTTTTCTCTTTCCTTCAGCTGGTGTCCATCGCATTGCTACCTTTGGATGAAGATTATCTGAAAGACGCAAGATGTGTCCAGCAAGACACAATCTATGCTCTGCCACAATATACTGCAGTCTCCGGAGACCACATCTTCGTAGAATCTCTTCATTAGTAATGCGATCAATGTAGGTAGCACCAAGGATCTTACGCAGACATAGTTGGTGGAACATGTTCATCTTATATGATATTCTTGCGGTGTTTTTCCATGTTTCACTGGTGTAGATTGCAGTGGACATGACAATAGTGCTATATCCGACATATTTAAGATCATGATAATTTAAAAGCAGAAGCAACTGTTGCGTACAGAATATGAGAAGGATGCTAGTTCCTATAATTGCTAATTATATTTGAAGGATCAGAAATGGTTGATCTTAATCTTCAGGCAATAGCTAGCCTTCTTCAATTCTTAGCTAATCTCTTAAAGCAGCTTTTTTTAAAATGAAACTGCAATTTTTCTCAGAAGTGCTATGAAAAACACATTTCTTAGATGATATGTCACTCTGGACCCAGTGAATCCATTTGTATAAGTCATATTATATTATGCTGCATATGATGGAATTAGGCATCACTGACATTGACCAATATTATTTTCCTAACCACACATCAGAGAAGGATATTGGCGTTCGAGAGGAGTTGTTATAGAATGATCCTGAGAATAGGATGGATGCAAAAGGTCATCAGTGGGGAGTTATATAGGAATATACAGCCAAAAGAGAACCTACTGCAGAAAGTTAAACAAAGGATGCTATAGCTATTTGGGTATATCTGCATAATGAATGACAAGTGAAATGTCAAGACCCTGGTATTTGGCATAATGGATTGTTTGAATAGGAGAGGCAGACCCCACAGAGAATGGGTAGATTGGTGCAGAGCTAATCTTCAGAAACTAACACACCCCACACTGGCTAAAGGAAGATGAAAGGAAATAGTGAGAGATGCATCGGACATCAATGGATGCTGAGCCCATGGTTATTGATGATGATGAACCACACATACTAGGGGAAAAAAACCCCAAAATGCCAGATCCTCATCTAGTGTAAAATGGCAAATTTCTGTTGGTATTTTTCTACGGGGGGCGGGGGGGATACTGAGACGCGACCAGCATGCCAATGACCCTCAATTATGTAATTATTCTCAGATAATGTTGTAACCACCGCTACTTCTAAAAAGTCAAAATGCCAACAAGAAATCAGCTCTTGAATCAGGAGCAGCTGGTTCAAACTGAACTTAGGCAAGGTGGAAGTGATTCTGGTTGGAAAAGGGAAATGATTTGAAATTCTGACCCAAGGCGTTGTCCTCAGCTTCCATGAAAGAGGCACAGACCCCATTTATCAAAGTGGTGCAAAGCCTCAGGGTCCTGTTTGACAGGTAGTTTAATTTCCCAGAAATGCCCTTCTTCCCCTTAAGCTTGCTGCAAATATATCTCCCATTGAGGAGCTAGCTGCAGTAATACGTGACTATTGTCACTTACTGTGTGTGACGCTGAATGTAAAAATGTTGCACATGTTCCATATGTTAGAGGAAACAGCTCCAGGGTTCCAGCGACTGTGAGTACAATGGGCCCTGAGCTACAATTTGTCCACTGCCTTTGTCAGCTTTCTAATGCCAGTTTAAGTCCTTCATTCTCATTTTCAAAGCAAGTAATGTATCAAGAACACCACTATGCCAAAGACTAAATTCTGTGAACTACCTGATCTAGGACATTGCAGATCTCAGATCCATGATGAAGTAGGGGACAATACATTCTCTGAGGGGATCTTCCTATGGAACAACCTTCCCAAGGAGATCATTATAATTCAGAGTCAACCAGATTCTTCTACCTTTCCTTGTAAGGAGCAGTACCTCTTTCCATAAAAAGTACTGATTTCAGTTGGATATAAGATTGCTGTACTGAAATAGGTCAGTGTTCTGTCTCCAAAACTGTCCAGTATCAGTTGCTAGTTACAGGTTAATCTGTTTGTAGGAGAAGGGTGGTTAATGCACTGAAATATAAGTTTACGATGCCTTATATATCTTATTTTTAAAAAAAATATTTATTATTATTGGATATTCTTGTTGGCCATAGAAACATTTAATCTTCTTTGAAGCCCAATAAGCTCTTGAAGTTAATGGTATCACCTGGAAATGAGTTCCATAGATTATTTTTGTATGCTGTTAAAGTATTTCCCTTCATCAGTTTCTTTGTTGCCCTTTGCTGTCAAACTATAAAAGTAGTTTCTCCACTCTTGAGCTACATCTACACTAGAAAGTTTTGTCTACAAAACCCACAGAGCGTCCACTCTAAAAATGTGTTCTGTTCACATGCTGTTGACAAAACTCCACACTTTTTCATTGGCCTTCTGCTTCTCCCCCATGAGGCAGAATTCCTTTCTCAACAGAATCTGTCAACAAAAAAGCCATGTGGATGCTTCAGGGGGCCCTCTATTGACAGACAGGGCTTTCAGGTCATGGGGCAAGCCCTGTCTGCTGTGCTTGTGGTTGGTCATTCTGTTGAAAGAGCGGCTGGGCAGTCTGGCTGCTCTCTGTCAACAGTGTGTGGCTGCGATTTGTAGACAGAAATTCTGTTGGAAGATAGCTTCCAACAGTAACTATATTGCTGTAGTGTACGCGTGGTGTTGGTGTTCACACCTCCACATCAGTTGCTGGGAGTGTGCCACATCATCCCTTACTGAATTAACCTAATTAACTCTGACCTTCCTCTTGATTAGTACTCTCTTCTTTTTATGTGCCTGTATATTGATACCTGCCTCTGGAATTTCTACTTCATGCATCTGATGAAGTGGGTCTTTGCCCAGGAAAGCTTATTCTCCTATAAATCTGTTAGTCTATAAGGTGCAACAGGACTGTTGTTGTTTTTGTTTCCCTTTTTTGAATCACGACAGGATAAATGGGAACAAGAAATTTGCCCCGTCTGAACCAATCATACCACTTTCTTGTCACTCCTCTTTCTTGAGTCTTGATTCATCCTAATCCCTTCAGCCTTACTTTATATTGGATACATTGCAGAACTTTTCTTTACCAGTTTCTCAGTTTCTTAATCTGTTGTTTTTTTAAGGATAGAGTGACCAGAATTGAACTCAAAATTCCAGGTGGTTATATCATTGATTTTTAAGAATAGCGTTATTATTTCAATGTTTATGATCCATTTTCTGCTGCTTTCACTGTTATGAGATTAAGTTGCTTATGGTGACCAATAATAACTTTGTGTTCAAACTAAAGTAAATCTATCACCTCTGCTTGGGAAAGACTGTTACACTTAGGCTACCTCTACACAAGAGGTTTTTCCCAGCAAATCAGGGTTTTTGTAGGGCTAAAAACTGTGGAACCTCTACATGCAAAATGCACTTCATTGACAGTTTGTCAACAAAACCCGGCATGTCCACTGTCACCATTATATCTCTCCTCTTTCAGGTAGAACACCTCTCTTGACAGTTTTCTGTCAACCAAACAGCCGTGTAGATGCTCTGGGGCCCTTTTGTCGACGGACAGGGCTTCTAGTTCCCCAGGCAGCCCTATTTGCAGAGCTTCCAGTCAGCTGTTCTGTCAAGAGAGGGATCGGCAGTCTGGCTGCTCTTTGTCAACTCTCTTTTGATTGGCTTTTATGTGTAGATGCAAAATGTTGACAGAAGTTTTGTTGAGAAATCTGACAGTCACTTCTGACAGTCTGACAGTCACTTCTGACAGTCACTTCTGTCGACAGAGGCTTCTCACGTAGATGTAGCCTTAGTCTGAAACAAAGAGTGAATCTTGCCATTGTTATTAACAACTCATTGTTTAATGACTTGTTGATAGCATATGATTTATATGTAGCGTCATAACAGTATTACAAATGATGCCACCATCTTATGAAAAGTCATTAAGAGTTACCCATTACATGGTGTGAACATGCAGATGGAGTTTAGATGATCTGGTCATGATAAATTAGGCCAGGAGAATATCCCACTAAATTTTGGCAACTTCAGTTTATTTGTCATTTTCTTTAAAGCTTAGAATGAAGCATAGTTTGAAAAATCATACTACTGAGGCACAGTAGCACCAGATCATTTTAAACATTCTGAAATTGCAGAAACCAGCTGAGCTCATATGGGTCATATGCTAAAATCTGAAGTGTTTGTCACATCCTCATGAATATGCTGGGACAGAGACATGTCACATTCAGAGACATATTAAAAAGTTTGAGCAGTTTACTTAATAGCTATTTGCAAGTAAATTTCATAATGCATTTGAGGAATTAGAACATTTTCTGTACAGGGTGTGTGGTTTGTTTTTCTTTTTAAGATATTGATTGGTAGACTTGTTTGTCATGCCTGGAGAATGTTTTAGGGAGGAGATAATAATAGCTTTTACATGTTACACAAAACCAAGAAGGCCCTAATCCAAAGTCTGGTGAAATCAATGGAAAAATTCTGATTGCTCTTAAAGGGTTGTGGGTGAACCCCTTAGAGAGACTGAACTCCTAGAGTGGTAATAAATGCAGAACAAGATAGTGAATGGAATAGAATAAAATAGTGGACTATGTGAACCGCTTGAAAGATATATAAAACAGCTTAAATTTAGACTGAAGGTCAACAAGATGAAGCATTCTTCTTGTCACTCAAGCCACTTCATATACTAGCAGTACAGATTGAACTTCTCTCATTCGATACTCTCGGCACCTGACTGGTACTAGATGAGAGAATTTGCAGGACAAAGGGAGGTCAACAATTACTTGCATATTACCAACACTCCCACTGCTTACGGGGCTTTTAGAAGACATTTAGAGGTAAATTTACAGCTAAATAACAGCACAGAACACTGATAGCCTGGACTGGTGGTTGTAAATAAACCTTATGGGACTATGGGAAACTTGGCCACACCCATGAGAAGTGGTCATGCAGCCAACTAAAATCATGCCAGATTACAGAGTTTGCTGGGTGAGAGAGTTCCAGATTAGAGACATTCAACCTCTATTACCTTACATTTTGTATGCATGCAATTATTGCCACTAAATTATCAGCATTTGCCAGTACCCACCGAATTACGGTATCTGAAATATTGGTGTCTTCTGCACTTAGAATAAGAAATAATTTGTGGTGTCTGTGTGTGCTCTCTAGTGTGAATATTAATTCTTATGCTGACTGTTATATAGTTTTAAGTCCTTACCCAATAACATTTAGCCACATAATACCTGGAGCAGAACCAAGGAAATGAATAGGACTATTTTAGTGAGCAAATATTATAGGACTGGGCCATTTCTGACGGGTGTCCCAGGACTGCATTCTTTTTCTTCATGGCATTTCCTTTTACCCTTTCCTGCAATTATCTGTCTCTTGTGTATCACACAGTTCATGTTTTTATTTGAAAAAAATATTAAAATATCTTAATGAAATCATTAACATGTACTGTAAACTAAAGTTTTTTTTTCTCAGTAGTTTGAAGAGTTGTACTCATTCCACAGATTTGTGAAGTGTGCAAATGTAGACAACATGAAACATGGTACAGCTGATCAGCAACATTTCAACTAATTTTTTTCATTAAAAAATGATTTCTCGAGACCAAAACTGTTGATGGGGAAAAAGTAATTTTTGACACATTTCTAATTCTGAAAAAAGTTCTGAAATTGTAAGTAATTTGTTTGTCATTTTCAAAATATCACGTTCCCTTTTATTTAGCTTGAAAAGACTTTTCATTTTGAACTTGAAAATTCTACTAATCACAAATAAAAAGGTCAAAACATTTGAAATAACTGACTCAGGGATATTTCTTTTTTCTAAATCATCAGTTTATGAATATTTTTCATATTTTGACTGTTCATTCAGTTTGGTGTGAACATTTTTTCTGATGTGGGAAAATCATTTCCCACCCAGACCACCTTCTTACATAATCTCATCCAATAACCTTTCTACTTGATGTATACTAGAGAATGGAGCTCCCAAGTTTTTCCATTCAATCCAAAAGATAATTTTGAGCATGATAGCTCAGTGGTCAATATCACTTTGTGGTAAGTAGCAATAAGAATGAAGCAGTTAGAAATAATAGTGTATAACATTAAAATAATTTCTTCAGCTGAAATATTTCTAAAATCCATTCACAGCACCTATCGTATGACTTATATTTCTAGAAGTTCTCACATATTGAAATTGCATTCAGTTTTTGTCATGCTTACATTGACAGTTGACTTGTAGATCATGTATGTGTAATGTATTCAGAATTCTTTTTTGAATAATATGAGAGGATCTTACATAACTTACAAACACAGTGTTGTTCAAAGAAGGCATTTTGTTTTTTTTTTCTTAGAAGATATTTTACTTACTTGCCAAAATTCTATTTAAATATAATATGAACATCTGTAGTTTGATCTAAATTGTTTGCTTTAGTGATCCATTTAAAATGAGCAAAACCATCTGATTAGGTTTTATTGTTGCCAGTCAATTACTTCTGTATCTACAGTGTTACATATATGTTTCATTGTCTATAGTGTTATTTCCTTTTCCTGTCAGGATATACAGGGGTTGTAGGGAGGAAGAGAGCTGAACACGCGAGAGAGAGGAATCACATACAAGATAGCAGCATAACACAAACATATTTGTAGCTACAGTTTGAAAACATGGGTACTATTATGTTAGATTCTGAATTAAGGACTGTTCCAGCTGGTCAAAGTTTCACCTAGCTGCTAGTTGACTGTATTATACTCTGTTGAAGCCCAGATTGTTTCACTTAATCTTTATCTTCAGACTCATATTTTCGGTAGGAATGAACAAAAAAACTGAAAGCCTCAGGGTAGATTGCAAATTTCTTTTACTTCTTTAAACCATTTGTAAGAACTGACATTCACAAATTTTCTCTTCACAAAATGTTAGCTGAACCTTGTCTTTAGCGATATATATTCTGCAATGGTAATTCAGTGGGGTATGTGTTTGTTTCTGTATTGATTTTTAAACTGCTGGCTGCCTGAGTTCACATTAGCAGCATTTGATGGAATCACTGTCACAATGGAATATCTGAGGTGCTTCATTCAACCTATTTAATGACTGCCACTGGGAAAGGCTTACATAAAGATGAGGAATAAAGGAGGCAGGTGAACTAGAAAAAAATAAGTATCCTGTGAAAGAGAAATTCTCCAGAGACAGTATATAGATCTATCACTATAGACCCTGGTGTAGGAGTCAACTTCTGTTGTCTGTAGCACCATGGATGTCATGAAATGTGGTTGCACTAGTGTTGTTAAGAGTACAGTTCAGCATGCATTTTCAAATAGGTGAGATTTAAGAAAAAAACTACTCTCCTGATCAAATCAATAGCTTAAGCAGTCATAATATATTGAACACTGAAACCTGAATAATTACTTACGACCAATAATTCAGTCTTCACATATACAGTAGTCCCTTCATTTATGCAAAGGTTGCATTCCCACTCACCCTTGCATAACTCAAATTTCACTTAAGTCGGGGGTAGGTGGCTTTTTTCCCCAGTGAAATCCTGGGGTTGAGGGGGCAGTTGGGGAGGGTTAAGCCTGGCTGTGGGCTGGGGCTGTGGGGGGGCAGAGGGGTTGAACATGGGGTGGGTTAGGGCTGTGGGGGGGGGTGGGAGTGGAGTTGAACTAGAGCTGCACATGCAGGGGCTAAGGGGGGGCCTGGAGCTGTGCTTGGGTGGTGAGCCCAGGCCATTGTAGGCAGGGGGTTGTTTGAATCGGGGCAAGGGTGGTAAGCCGGAGCCATGCAAGGTGGGGTTGAACTGGGCTGGGGGGCCTGATCTGGGGTGGGGGGGAGGGGGACAATTTGAACTGGGGCTGTGTGTGGCCAAGGTGTTGAGTGACAGCTGGGGGGAGAGGGATTTTGAGTTGCACTTAACTTGCATTAGTGCAAGTTAAGCTCATCTTGCGGTCATGCATTTCGAGGGTTTACTGTACTCATAAAGTTCCAAACAACCACATAATCAGAGGAGGTAATTTTGGCCTTTAGTGGACAATAGCAGATGCAAAACATATTATTTTCTTTTCATATCACTCAAGCTAAAATATAAATAAAAGTGTAGTTCTATCAGTGTTAATGAAATAAAAATAAGTTATTTTGTTCACTTCTGTATACCACAGTGTTTCTTTATTTTTTCACAGAAACTGAAAATGGACTGTAAAATACCCAAATCCTATGCCCAGACAATGCTCTCACTGTGTTCCCTAGGAATCTCCTCCAGATTCTAATGTTAGCTCACACTCAGAAAGACCAAATTTGAGGCCAAAAATGGTGGATAAATATCCAAAAGTTTTGATTCTCATCCAAAGCATGTCTGAATAATTTGTGGATTTCCCATATACGTAACAGAGACAGATGGTCTAAGGGAAATAAGAAAGCCATTTACAAATATTAACATGAATTAAGATACATTAGGGAGAAAGCAGGGCTATTTGTAATTGAGGAATGGAATGCAAATAGTGGTGACCCTGAAGTGGCTGAGAAACAGTGATTTTAGCACTCTAACCTCAGTACATGGAAGGATACATAGGTAACTTTTAGTCAAACCAACTTGAAAATATTTGCTCAAATTTGAAAAATAGAATTTTGAATCAGCTCTGTTTGCAAACCTTTTGTGCTAGTAAATATTAAGCTTGAATTACTGAATATTTGTGAGAATTTGCAATATAAATATTAATTTGCAGTATCCAAAATTCATTCTAAATTATGCAGTAGGGAACAGAAACTATATTGCACAAGTTTTCTGCAAATCATCTCCACATTGCAAAGTATTAAGTTCAAAAGTGGATGATTAACAATTTGTAAACAAATTCACATTTTGAATAAGACATTTGATTATTTTGCAATCTGCTGACAAATGTTTAACAAAAAAAGTCGATGCTTGACTGCAATCCAGCAACAACAAAAAAAAATGCACTCTGAAATTCAAACCCATCGAATTATTCTGATTTGGTACACAGGTATAACAAAGAATGTGTCAGTATGCCACACATACTTTTAAGGAGTAATTGGTACCAATACATACACTTCAAAAATTGATTTTGCATGCAGTTAAAAAATTTGTTCTTTCGGGTAAACACTACAATTTCAGTGCTGCCCTCCCCCACAGTGCAACTATGAAATTATATCCATTGTATAAGCACTATAGATGAAGGAAGTAAAATAGGGTGGAAGAATTCTTTAATTATCCCTACCATACAAATGTGACCTTCTGATTGCAATAATCATTTCAACACTATGTAAATAGTAAAAAGCAGTAAAATACAGCAAAAATAATAGTGATAAGATAGTGATAGTGAGGCATAGGACTTTCTTCATTCTAACACTCTGAAACTACAGCAAAAAGAGAGTGTAATAATATAAAGTACACTGACAAATATGACTATAAAATGAAGTTGTTATTTTTTCTTACAGTTTAAAATGGGGAATGACACAAATATGATTATCTTTCTGGAGGAGGAGGAGAGTTTAGCTCCTGAAAGAATAGCTCCCTGGTGAGAACAGTAAAGAGTGTTTCACAACTTGCAAAAGCTAGATTTTAGGCTGATGGTATATGGTAACAAATGTCCCAATACACCAAGGTATTTAAGCATATACCTAACTATAAACCAGCAGAGAAAGGGCATGTTAAAGTCATTGGAAGGGTAAAATTGGAAGGATAAGATAAGGCATAAGGACCTTGAAACCTTATTCCAGTAGCACAGGTGAAGTAGGCTCTGGCTGCTGCAGCTTCCATTGGGGCTGGAGGGCCAACGATCAGGGAACCATCGTGGACAATGGAGCGTAGTAGAACAAACTTGGAAAGGGATGACCCATTGGAGGAATCATATGCTATTTCACTATTGTACAGTGGCAAAAATAGCAGAATGGCAACTACATCATAAGATGACTCTAAGGAAATATTTTATTGTTGGATGTGTACTGTGTGAATTTTGCAATTTTACAAGTCTTTAATTACACATATTATGCTAATAAAGTAACAAGTGCCAGATTTTCAACAGGACTCTTATGATTGATACCGCAAGAAGATTCTATTTTAGTCAGCTGCATTGTCTCGTGATTGGGTTATGTAAGTTCTAATTTCTGATGCAAATTGACATTTGCTTGCATGAACACGTTTTTGCACATGTAAATAAATGCTTTCTGGATACTGTTGGCACTCTTTTTAGAGGGTTGCAATTTGGGTATGTTTGTCACAGCTGGGGAATATGGAAATATGGATGAACCCTGCAGCAGCAGGGTTTTTTATCTTGAGAAATCTTATTTCCATATTTACTCACCTTTGTCTGAAAGTTTTCCAACTCATAAATCACATTAAGTGTAATGGGTACACTCATATACTTAGTGATACTTTGTTGATCAATGCAAGCTGGCTCTCTGTAAAATCATGTTAATACAGGTTGAAACTCTCTTGTCTGGTATCCTTGGGACCTGACCAGTTCTGAGCAAGAGAATTTGCCAGAACACAGGAGATCAATATTGTCTAACATGTTACCAACACTTCATTGCTTATTTGGCTCTTGGAAGACATTTGGGGGTAAATTATAGCTAAGTAACCTCACAGAATACTGGGAGCCAGGACTGGTGGCTGTAAACAAACTTTATGGCACCAGGGGAAACGTGGCTGCAGCCATGATAAGTGTTTTTCTGGCTAACTACAATCATGTCAGATTACGGATGTTGCTGAGCAAGAGTGTGGTGGACCAGAGGTCCTCAGGCTGTAGAACATATTTTCTGCACCATATGTATATTACATTGCCTTAAGCACATACAGCGTTTGTCCCACATAGTGAAACAGTTATATAGCTTAAATTGCTCTTTACTTCCACCAATAATTTTGTTCTCTTACATTAAGTGTCCCATAACCCCTTCCACAACTGAAATACTTGGTCTTAAGTAAATAGTACATATGATTAGGTTACCATAGGATCAGGTTAGGAGTTATTCTCCCACGGTATTGCTTGAGTAAGGCATGTAATTATCCTCTCTTAAAAAAAAAATCAAGGGAATGATTTCCACTCTTTGATAATTGGAATATATGCGTTCAGAAGAAAAAAGAGGTAAGGGTATCATGGTACCAGGAAAACAAGGTAGAAAGCTGAAATTACCTTTATACTTGTAAACAGGTAAGAGGAAATAAGATGCCTTTAGGTCTGGGTCTACATGGCATGACTTTCATGGAAGATCCATGCTAATGAGCTAATCCATTTGCAATTTCGAGGCTGCTCATTAGCATGGATCTGCCAGGAAAGCCACACTGAGTAGACCCAACCTAAGGGTATAATTCAGGGAGCATACTTTGTTTTAGGTGAATGTAACAATGTAGCACATGATGACTCCCTGGAGACTGATATTTATTGAGCTTTTTTTTTTTTCCTGTACCATAATATTATTGCTTCTTGCAATAAACCTGACTGATACTAATTAAGTTATTTAGTTTCCTGTATATGTGTGTGTGTGTGAGACAGAGAGAGAGAGATAATGAGTCCATGTATGCTCAAGCAACTACACAATTTATCAACATGCTTAAAACAATGTATAGTAACCCTTATAATTAGAACTTGTAAAGAGATGAACTTTCATTAGCAATTAAAGAAACACCAGACAAGGACTGGAAAAATTTTGAGAGGTGGGGAGTTGAATAGTTTCATAGGTTTAAAAAGCCACAAAAACACTTGTGAACAATTGTAACCTATCCTTTAAATCCACTTTGGTACCAAATGACTGGAAGACGGCCAATATAACACCAATATTTAAAAAAGGCTCTAGAGGAGATCCTGGCAATTATAGACCGATAAGTTTAACATCAGTACCAGGCAAATTAGTAGAAACACTAGTAAAGAGTAAAATTGCAAGGCATATAGAAGAGCACGAATTGTTGGGCAAAAGTCAGCATGGTTTCTGCAGAGGGAAGTCGTGTCTGTCTAATCTATTAGAATTCTTTGAAGGGGTTAATAAACATGCGGACAAGGGGCACCCAGTGGACATAATATACCTAGATTTCCAGAAAGCCTTTGACACGGTCCCACACCAAAGGCTTTTATGTAAATTAGGTGGTCATGGGATAGGAGGAAAGGTCCTTTCATGGATCGGGAATTGGTTAAAAGACAGAAAACAAAGGGTGGGAATAAATGGTAAATTTTCACAATGGAGGGGGGTAACTAGTGGTGTTCCCCAGGGCTCAGTCCTGGGACCGATCCTGTTCAACTTGTTCATCAATGATCTAGAAAATGAGGTAAGCAGTGAGGTGGCAAAGTTTGCAGATGACACCAAGTTGTTCAGGACAGTCAAAACCAAAACGGATTGTGAAGAACTACAAAAAGATCTCAGCAAACTGAGTGATTGGGCAGCAAAATGGCAAATGAAATTTAATGTGGGTAAGTGTAAGGTAATGCATGTTGGAAAAAATAACCCAAATTACACGTACTACATGATGGGGTCAAATTTAGCTACGACAGATCAGGAAAGGGATCTTGGAGTTATAGTGGATAGTTCTCTGAAGACATCCACGCAGTGTGCAGCGGCAGTTAGTAAGGCAAATAGGATGTTAGGAATTATTAAAAAAGGGATCGATAATAAGACAAAAGAGATCATACTTCCCCTATATAAAACTATGGTACGCCCACATCTCGAGTACTGCGTGCAGATGTGGTCTCCTCACCTCAAAAAAGATATATTGGCATTAGAAAAGGTTCAGAAAAGGGCGACTAAGATGATTAGGGGCTTGGAAAGGGTCCCATATGGGGAGAGGCTAGAGAGACTGGGACTTTTCAGTTTGGAAAAAAGGCGATTGAGGGGCGATATGATAGAGGTATATAAAATCATGAATGGTGTGGAGAAAGTGAATATAGAAAAATTATTTACCTTTTCCCATAATACAAGAACTAGGGGACACCAAATGAAATTGATGGGTAGTAGGTTCAAAACTAATAAAAGGAAATTTTTCTTCACACAGCGCACAGTCAACCTGTGGAACTCCTTGCCCGAGGAGGCTGTGAAGGCCAGGACTCTATTAGGGTTTAAAAAAGAGCTTGATAAATTTTTGCAGGTTAGGTCCATAAATGGCTATTAGCCAGGGATAAAGTATGGTGCCCCAGCCTTCATAACAAGGGCAGGAGATGGATGGCAGGAGATAAATCACTTGATCATTGTCTTCTGTTCTCCTTCTCTGGGGCACCTGGCATTGGCCACCGTCGGCAGATGGGATGCTGGGCTTGATGGACCTTTGGTCTGACCCAGTATGGCCATTCTTATGTTCTTATGTTCTTACCCTTCAATTGTGGACATCAAAACTGAATAGAGTAATGAGTAGCCATGACACCAATGCCAGATTCACTGATTATACTCCCTATATCCTTGTTTACATATCCAAGTAGAGCATCATTCTTTTTGGCAACTGGGTTCTGCTGGGAGATTCATCCAGATGATTATCCACCAGAGTCCCCAGGTCTTTTTCAGAGATTCTGCTTCCCTGAGTAATGCATATTGTTTGCTGGTACCTAGTTTGTCGAGTGATACAAACTACTCTATTGAAGACAGTCTTCTGCCTTTTCCTCTACTTTTATTATTTAGTTTACCACTTTTCTAATCTTTATGTCATCTTCAAACTTGATGAGTGATGATTTTAAGATTTCTTCTTTATCTCTGGTAAAATACGAGGTAGAATTGAAGGATTAAAGATTATTCCTCAAAGAAGAGACCTCCTAAGATGCTTTGCTGATTATTAATTTTCTTTAATGAGTTCTTGCAAAATCTGACCTTCCTGTTTATAGGAATGATAAAATCCTTTCTGAGTCAGAGTTCTGATAATTTTCTTAGAGTATTTTTGAGTTCTCTTTACCTAAAGGTATTGTAACAAAGTATTGGGTGCAGCATTATAGCATATCAAATATGTAAAGAGACAATGACTATAACTTGAAGAAGATTGTAGCGGCGAAAAGAAATATGATTATGTACAGAGAGGAATGGGGAAAGGTAAAGAAAGAGGGAAGGCTTAATTTAGGCTAAACTTGCAAGATATGGTAAACGCCTGCAAATGTATCAGGTGGTTGTCCATCTCACAGTGTATTTGCATGACTATATGCTGGATAAATGTGCAGACAAAATCAGGTGCACGGTGCAGATTTTTTTTAATGCACTTCCTCTGATTCCTTTTCTGAAAACTTTGCCTTTTCCTTTTCTGAAAACTTGTGCACAGGATAAGAATTAACAACTTGAGGTTCACGCATGATATAGTTTTCTTGAGGAAGAGGAGGAGAAGTTAGCGGTGCTAGATGAGGAAGGGATGAGGAAGGGAGGTGGTATGGACTGATAACGAACATCAGTAAATCAAAAGAATGGTACTTGGAGGTAAAGAAATAGGAAGGAAGATTGTGTCGATGGGATTGAACTGGAGAACTTAGAGAAGTTCATGTGTCTGGGGAGCAACATAACGTATGATCTAGACTGTGAGAAGGAAATAGTGACTAGAATAGCAAAATCAAGAGACAGTTTGAAGAAGATGAATAAGATCGGGAAAAGAAAAACAATTAGCTTAGGAAAACATGTATTCACTAGTATGATGCATGGATGTGAGACATGGGAGATAACAAAAGATTCAAAGAGAAGAATATTAGCATTTGAGAGGAATTGTTATAGCATGATCCTGAGAATAGGATGGATGTAGAAGGTCACCAACAAGGAATTATATAGGAAGATACAGCCGAAAGAGAACCTACTGCAGAAGATTATACAACACGAGTTACAGCTATTTGAGCATATTTGCAGAATGAATGACTAAGGAAAAATCAAGATCCTGGCATTCGTCATAATGGATTGTTCGAACAGGAGATGCAGACCCCACAGAGAATGGGTAGATGATATAGTAGATTGGTGCAGAGCTAGTCTACAGAAATTAAGCCACTCTGCACTGGACAGGGGAAGATGGAAGGAAATAGTGAGAGAGGCTGAGCCCATGGTGGTTGATGTTGATGATGATGATGAATCCAATGGGTCAAATTTATCCATGAATCTGCTCCAAAGAATGTCAACAGATTTATGCTATAGGTGTATTTAGACTTACAGGATACTGTAGTTGACAAATGTTTATAAATAAAGATTGGTTTTGCAGTTCCAAGCTTTTTAGCCAGGCTACAAGCATAAGCCAATTTAAATAATTGTATATTAAGAAAAGGAAATCATTACTCCTATAATATAGAACATTTCCCTATTCTATGTGGATTGTTAGAGCTAATTTCAGCTTCATAAATCAAAGCAGTTATTCAGCATATGTTAATCCGTGGTCCAGAATTTAGAAGTGGCAAGTAGTCAATACTAATAAATGAATATTGGTATTGCAAGGCTTTAGAAACATTGTATTTATAGTGCCCCTGAAGCAAGTTAGATCTTACATTAAGGAATCAATAAGGTAATGCAAAGGCTAAAGCCTTTTATTCAAGAAGCCCTGGTACCAATGGGGGAAAGGTGGAGGAGAATAAATATTTATTCCTGCATTTCTGATGAGTTTGCAGAAGTTTTCCCTCTCATTTGTATGATTGAACTTAGGGCATTGATTTCCTTACAAGTGAAATACAAGGCCATTTTATAACCCTGGGTCAACATATTTATATTAGAGAGCATCCTTTTCTTTTAAGTTATGGTACACTAGATGGTTCGTTTACTAAGGCAAATGAGAAAAATAAAATGTTCACTTAAACAGGAGAATCATAAGTCTTCAAACTTCATACTCTGCTGCACATGCTGTCAGCCTTAAAGGGTAATATTAAATTTTTAATGTAAAGCCAATTCATTTAATGAATCTATGGTAAAAAAATAAAGTCATGGGTACAATTGGTAGAATAAGTAGTATGATACAAATATTTTAGAAAATCCCACGGTATATTATGAGCCTTAATGGCTATGTCTACACTGGACCATCCCTTTCCAAAGGAGCATGCAAAAATGGCTTATTGAAAATGCAAATAAGGCACTGATATGCATATTTATCATCTAATTTGCATAATACCAGCCATCATTCCAGAAGTGCTGCTTTTGGAAGACTGGTAGACTTGGTTTGTTGGAAAGGAAGCCCCACTTTTGAAGAAAACCCATCTACACTGCTGTTTTGGCTTTCAAAAACAACACTTCTGGAACGGCAAGTGGTCACCATTATGCAAATAAGATGTTGAATATGTAAATCATCACCTCATTTGCATTTTGATTGGCCATGTTTACACGAGGGGGGTCCGTGTAGACGTAGCCAGAACATTTTCTTTAGCTTATTTAAAAGTCTAACCTTTGCCCAATATTTTTATAGATACATACCATTTTTGTTTGTACAGAGCATGAGTACAATGTTTATGATTGAAAAATTGCTCGGCAGTTAACAGATTTGGTTTGGTTATTACAGATAAGATGGATGTTATTCTTTAAGTATGAAAAAAATTACTTGAATAATCATAATGCAATGAACAGTAAAGGTAGGCAAATTAAAGATATTTAGTTTGTGTGAACTTTTTAGGTAATTTTGCTGCTAGACCATCTTCATTCATAGAATCATAGAACACTAGGACTGGAAGGGACCTCGAGAGGCCATAGAGTCCAGATCCCCAATGGCAGGATCAAGTACTATCTAAACCATCCCTGACAGACATCTATCTAACCTGTTCTTAAATATGTCCAGCGATGGAGATCCCACAATCTCCCTTGGCAATTCATTCCACTGTTTGACCGCCCTGACAGTTAGGAACTTTTTCCTAATGTCCAACCTAAACCTCCCTTGCTGCAGTTTAAGCCCGTTGCCTCTTGTTCTATCCTCAGAAGCCAAGAAGAACAAGTTTTCTCCTTCCTCCTTATGACTCACTTCCAGATACTGCTATCTGCTATCTGAAAACTGCTATCATGTCTCCCCTCAATCTTCTCTTTTCCAAACTAAACAAGCCCAATTCTTTCAGCCTTTTTTCATAGGTCACATTCTCTAGACCTTTAATCATTCATGTTGCTCTTTTCTGGACCCTCTCTAGTTTCTCCACATGTTTTTTGAACTGTGGTGCCCAGACCTGGACACAGTACTCCAGCTGAGGCCTAACCAGCACAGAGTAGAGCGGAAGAATGACTTCTCATGTCTTGTTCACAACACACCTGTTAATGCATCCCAGAATCGTGTTTGCTTTTTTTGCAACAGCATCACACTGTTGACTCATATTTAGCTTGTGGTCCACTATAATCCCTAGATCCCTTTCTGCTGTAGTTGTTCCTAGAGAGTCTCTCCCCATTCTGTATGTGTGAAACTGATTGTTCCTTCCCAAGTGGAGCACTTTGCATTTGTCCTTATTAAACTTCATCCTGTTTACCTCAGACCATTTCTCCAGTTTATCCAGATTATTCATTGGACTCTCTCTAATTACAGGAATAATCTGATTCTAAACATTTAGCCTTGAAATATTTGTAATTACAAAAAGATTTTCTTCAAAAATGGTTTGTTCAGATTTGATGTGAAAATCAGGCAACATCTACAGGCTTAAGCCATTTGATGTGTCTTATAGTTTGAATCTTAAAATATGCAATAGTCTGTTGTAGGGAAAAATACAATTGTAGAAAGAAATTTTAAGAAAATTTCAAAAATTTTCGCAAGTGCTTTAATCCAAATTTTAAACTTTTGAAACTTTGTGGCTCTCCTCTACACTGGTTAGTAAACAGTAAAAACTGCTCGTGAAAAGTTTCAGAGTATTTTCCCAAGTTGGCTGGTCTGGTTTTGAAAAATAGAAAATACAGATATATTCAACCAGCTCTTCAGTAAAAGCCTTCTTTCTATATATAAGCAGTATTTATCTGTCTGAGAAATTATTATACCATAAGTAGGAAATATTATAATACATGTCTAGCAGATATACTTGGCATCCTTGCTCATGTCCTTATCTGTTGTATTTTTTCAAATTAAAAGGAAGTTGTACCTGCTTCATTTATATGATAGGGGTCAGGGCAGGAGGCTGGGTGTGGGAGGGTGCTCAGAGCAAGGTGTGGAGGGTATAAGAATCATAGCAGGATTTGGGGCACTCAAGCCATGGTTGGAGAATACAGCAGTCAAGGTAGAGGGTGGAGGAATCAGGGCAGATGGTTGAGTGTGGGAGGGATTCAGGGCAGGGAGATGTGGAGTGCAGAAGTCAGGGCAGGGGGTTGGGGTGGGGGAGCTCAGGATAGAGGAAGGGGATTGAGGGCTTCAGGCAGGTGGTGGGGTGCTGGATTGGGGAGGGATCAGGGCACAGGGTCTGGTGTAGGGGGGCATGGGTTGGGGGGGGCTAAGGGATGTGCAGGATTCAGGACAGGGAGCTGAGGGTGGTAAGGGCGTCACTGGTCCACTGGTAGCTCCTCTGGGGGTGGGGGAGTGAAGGGGTTGAAGCTGCATTCCTGTCTAGTGGCTCCTCCCAGAAATGGGATACAGGACTGTGGGGGCCAGCCCTGGCTTCCAGCCTATCTGGGGGCATGGTAGATTCTGTGAGCCAGCTCAAGCTTTCAGCCTGTCCAGGGACCAGCCCCTAGATCGATTGTGCCCTACCCCACACCCCAGTCTGCAGTTTATCCATAGAATGGGGGTGGTGGGACTTCAGTGACTGGCCTCAACCTCCAACATCCCTCAGGCCTTGCAGCTGGTCTGGTGCAGGGGCAGGGCTGTGCAGGTTGGCCCCAGCCTCCACTTATTTTGTGCTATGGAAATTCACACCTCCCTTTACATAACTTTATACCCTTTAAAATGTAGGAGTTCTTGGATAGCTTTTGCAATGATACTTACTTAAATCAGCATAATATTATATACCCTGGAATATAGCTTGTCCTGGGGGGCGGGGGTGGGGAATTTGGAACATGGCCCCAGCCTCTAGTTGTCTCTCCCCACTTTCACCTGCAACCCTATGCGAGAAACAGGGACAGTGAGGCTCTGGGGACCAGCCTGGTCTGCCTATGGCTCTCCTGGCCTGCAGGTGGTCTGGGCACAACGTGAAGTTTTGGTAGATGGCCCTGGTGTACAGCGTCCAACTCTGGCCTGTATCTGGTTATTGGGGGATACTTCCTGGCTGGGGGATTGGCTGCAGTGGCTGGCACTACTGAACGCTAACCTTGCTTTAAATTAGGGTATGAGGAAACTACATGCCAAATTTGGTAGCCCTAGCTCTTATTGTTTAGGAGGACTTCTTGGAACAAATGGACTTGCATACAGATGGACTCAGGAACAGACAGATGCACAGACTGTCTAATATATATACATAATGGATGGAGGGGAGAAAGGGAGGATGGATCAAGGAAAGGTCAGTGTTTGGTAGTGCCAGGAAAACAGGAAGTGCCTAGAATGGGAGCATATTCCAGAACGTAGAAAGGGAGGGGGCACAGAGAGGCGTGAAGATATTTTGCAAAGTGGCCACTAGGAGCAGTAAAAATGGGGGCAAACTGTTTTTCTGATGGTGCAATTTCCCCCAGTGGTCGCTCTGAAGAGTAGCTATCTGGGGATGCAGCTCAACTGGCCAGCCATCAAACGTGAAAGTGTGCCACTCTGCCTCCAAACAGTGCTGATCTTGGTGGGCGGGGAGTGAATGGGGAGGAATTCTCCCTTTAACTTTGCTTCTTGAATAGTCCTTTTTCTAAATCTTAACCTTGTTTTTTTATGTTTTTTTATATAACTTAGTCCCACAATTATCATTATTGGTGTTTATATTTACAGTGTTTAGGGACCTTGGTCCTGCCTCATTGTGTTATTTGCTTGCCAGCAAGGGTGACCATTTAATTTTAGGGGAATTGATCAAAATCCCACCAGTGATCGATCAGTTGTCCCCCTGATGAGGCTGCAAGGCCAGGGACCAGATGATAAATGAAAATCCACTGGTCCTCATAAAACCTGCATGGAGTAAGAAGGCTCCTTGCAAGCATTGCTGGACCAGGAGGGAAGAGCCCAGTTAACATATAGTTCTCAGGTTTGGTATAATCCTACAGAGAGTCTATGGAGTATATGAGAGAGTACATGGGCTTGTGGAAAAGTTTCAGGGCAGAGAGGAAGAATATAATTGACATTGATTGTGTATTACAGGTTGAATCTCTCTTGTCTGGCACCCCTTGGACCTGACCAGTGCCAAACCAGACAATTTCTGGACCCTGAGAGGCCTAGCAGCATTACCAACACTTCCACTGCTTAATAGGCAGTGAATGATGCATAAATTAGAGCACAGAACACCAAGAACCAAGACTGCTGGTTCTAAATGCACTGAGAACCAAGATTGCTGGTTAGAAACAAACATTGAGACCATAGGAAACTTGGCCATGCCTATGATAAGTGGACATCCAGCTAACTAAAATCATACTGGACGAGGGATGTTGCCAGACCAGAGAATGCTAAACTGGAGAGACTCAGTCTGTATTTTGAAGAAATAACACACAAGCTATGAAAGAAGAGGACTGAAATCCTGTGATTTGAGAGGATTCCTTAGTTTGTGTTGGTGAGTTAGTCCACTGTTTTATCAAGTTTTAATCAATGGAGCTCTAAGACTAATAATGCTCAGAGAATTCTGTAAAAATTACTATTCTTCTTCAAGTGTCCCTGTGGGTGCTCCACATTAAGTGTCGGGCTCGCCCGGAGCTGCAGATCGGATCTTCCAAGCAGTTTCTGTCGGACCACGCATGCGCCGGCGTGCGCCGCTCCCCTGCGCACTCCCGGCCACCTGCGCGATCCAGTTCCCGCCAGTTCCTCTTAACCGCCATTGGCTGCAGACGGAATCTTACTAGGCTACGGCCAAGTTAGCGTATTCAATGGTTTTAGCTGTTTTCTTTAAAGTTTTCAAGTTCTTAGTCTATTGTTAAGTTAGCCAGTTGTTATTTTCAAAAAAAAAAAACAAAACCAAGAAACAACAAGCGGGACGGAATTCAGTCCAGTCCTAGTAACAAGCGGAGCACCGGAGGCCAGGAGCCTAGGGCCATTAGCCCTCCTGCCACGGCAGGCTAACCGAGAGGGGGAAAACAGCACAGAGAAGGTGCTAAGTACCCCATTAACAACTAAAAGACTCACCAACAACGTCCTCTTCAGGATTCAAGAAATGTGAGTCTTGCCGAGAGGCAGTGCCAGCGTCTGATGGGCACAGTCACTGTATAAGGTGCCTTGGGGAGTCCCATGTCACGCAGAAATGCTCCTTCTGTGCAAAATTAACAGCCAGAGCAAGGAAGGACAGGGAGATGCGGCTTAAAATGCTGCTATTTGACAAGGCCCTCCAGCCAGACGTGCTGGAGTGGCCGCAGCAGGAGGGACCCTCCGGGGCCCATAAAAGGAAAGCTGCCTCCCTCACCCCATCAGCACAAAAACGGAGGAAAGTATCCCCAACCCGATCCCTGCCGGCAGCAACAGCGAGCGGGACGGGAGGAGCGCACAGCCCCCAGCCGCAGCAACAGCTGATCGGCGGCGGCACGGAGAGCCACCTGGAGGCGGCTCAGCCTCCAATGATCAAACAGCTGCCCCGCACCGCAGGCAGGGCGGTGGCTAAACAAGCACCGGCACCGACCCCCGGGGAACCGGCAGTGCAGAGCGCGCAGGCACACAGCCTGCAGGCACTGGAGGACACAGCCCGCGCGGCACCGCTCAAGAGCGTGCTGAGTGCGGCGTGGACGGGGCCGAGATCCCCTGCACGTCAGGGGGCGGAGCCACCCCCTCAAGGGAGGGGGAAGGCTGCACAGAAAACAAGGCACCGCAGCCCCTCTCCAGACAGGGCTGCAGAGTTGCTTTCTCTCAGCCCTCCGCTCATGCTGCGGACTCCAACTAGAAGGCAGGGGTCCCCCCTAGCCTACCCGGAGCCCCTGTCTCCATTTTTACAACCAGCCTCGCCCTGGCTGGGACCACCTTCACCCTTCTTGGGGTTTGAGCCGCTGCAGTACTATCACAAATCGCTCTCTCCAGTGTCCCATGTCTCTCGACGATCTCACTCCCCCAGACGCAGGGGGTATGCACCAAGGGAGTGGTCCAGGTCACCTTCCCAAGAACAGTGCCCATGCTGCCATGGTCGTCCCTATCACGCGGGGCATAGACACCACCGGCAATCTACCAGGGAAAGATCCCCACAGAGGGTCCCGTATCCCCGAGGGCAATCGCGAACGGGGACAGGGACTCAAGTATCTCAGGGGGAACTGGTTATGGAACCCTGAGATTTTCTCTTGCAAGCTTCCAGCGAGCGGATGTACCATCGCCAACAGGAACCGGAAGGGTCCAGAGAGGCGTATCCTAGTGGTTCCTTGCTCTCCTCCCCGGACAAGGCTACGGCCCCGGGGGACATCCATCCTCCGGACGATCTCAAACAGTTTCAAGAGCTGTTTAAAAGGGTGGCCTTCACGCAAGGCATCCAGACAGCAGAGGTGCAAGAGAAACACCATAAGCTCCTCAAAAATCTGAGACCTCCGGCCTCCTCCAAAATAGCAATACCGCTTGACGAAGCAATCTTGGAGTCTGCCACTACGATATGGCAGATCCCTGCGACTATTCCGCCTGTCCACAAGAGAGCGGACAAGAAATACTTCGTGCCGGCGAAGGGCATGGAGTTCCTGTTCAGCCACCCACAACCAAATTCCTTGGTGGTAGAGTCGTCGCAACAAAGATCAAAGACATCTCAATTCAAGACAGGGGGAACAGACAAAGATCCCAAGAAGCTAGAGCTGTTCGGCAGAAGGGTCTACTCCTCCTCCACCCTACTGTTGCGAATGGCAAATTACACAGCGCATCTAGCGAACCACAATTTTGACAGCTACACTAGGTTAACCTCCCTCATGGACTCGCTTCCAAAGGACAAGAAACCGGTACTCAAGGCCATCGTGCAAGAAGGCTACGTGGCCTCGAGGACAGGAGTTCAGATCGCCCTGGATGTTGTGGACACAGCAGCACGCTCCACAGCTACGGCAGTGGTGATGCGAAGGGAGTCCTGGCTCCAGACTTCGGCTATACCGAGGGATCTGCAGGCAAAGATCGTCGATCTTCCCTTTGATACACAGAAGCTGTTTGCTGAATCAACTGACTCGTCCTTCGTTCCAGTAAAGATTCAAGAGCCACACTTAGGACCCTGGGGATTTACACCCCTCCATACAGAAAGAAAAAGTACTACCCTCAACAAAGATGGTACCAGTACCAGCCACAGCGTCCGCAGTACCACAGGGGTTACGAGCAAGGGCGACATCAACAGCACCAGCAGTACAGAACTCCCAGGCAACGTTCCCAACAGAGCCGTGCGTCCTCGGGGCAGGGCCAAAGGCCACAAGTTTGACACACAGATCCAGGGCTGCGCCATCACTACCATCGCACAAGGTCATCCGAAGCTGTTATTCCACCATCGCCTCCGACCATTCTACGACCAGTGGCAAAGGATCACCACAGACAAATGGGTGCTGGAGATCATAGCCACGGGGTACGCCATCCCCTTCCAGTCGCTCCCACCGCCACGACCTCCACCCAGGCCCCACCTCCAGGAGGCCTCCCACGTAGCGAGGCTCAAGCAGGAGGTAGACCGTCTCATGCTCATAGGGGCAGCGGAAAGAGTGCCGGAGCAACTGCAAGGGAAAGGGTTCTACTCGAGGTACTTCCTCACGGAGAAAAAGACGGGAGGCTGGAGGCCCATCTTAGATCTTCGAGGCCTCAACTGGTACCTGCACAAGCAACACTTTCGGATGATCACAATCGCCTCCATCTTTACGGCGCTGGACAATGGAGATTGATTCGCAGCCCTCGACTTACAAGACGCGTATTTTCACATAACTATCCATCCGGCTCACCGACGATTCCTCCGGTTCATGGTAGGCAAAGAACATTTTCAATACAAGGTCCTACCGTTTGGCCTCTCCTCGGCCCCCAGAGTCTTCACCAAGACCTTGGCAGCGGTGTCAGCCTACCTGCACAGACAGGGGGTATTTATATTCCCGTATCTGGACGACTGCCTACTCAAAGGGGCCTCGAAAGAGGAGGTACTACGCATGATACGCGTCACAGCAGGCACGTCCTCTTTGCTCGGCCTGGTTATCAATCTGGCAAAATCAAAGATAGACCCCACACAGGACATAAAGTTCATAGGGGCACGCATAAATTCTATTACAGCGAGAGTGTATCTACCAGAGACACGCTTTCGGGCCATCGGCTCCCTCGTTCAAGTCATCACCTTCAGCCCTACTGTGCCGGTTCTGACATGCTTACAGCTGCTGGGCCACATGGCAGCAGCAACGTTCGTAGTACAGAACGCCAGGTTACACATGCGCAGCATGCAGCACTGGCTGGCGAGCGTATACAAACCGGCAGCACACACCGTTCACAGGGTGGTGTCGCCCACAACAGAGGTGCGCAAATCCCTGCAATGGTGGGTAAACCCCAAGAACATGCTAACAGGGGTACCCTTCCACCAACCACAAATATTGGTTTTTCTTACTACAGATGCCTCCCACATAGGGTGGGGAGCACACATGGGCGAAGATGTGACGCAAGGACTGTGGTCCTCCACGGAACAGTCACTGCACATAAATATACTGGAGCTCAGAGCAGTGTTCAACGCCTGCAGACACTTTCGAGACCATATACAAGGCAAAGTAGTTGGGATCAGTACAGACAATACCTCCACCATGTTTTATATAAATCGGCAAGGAGGAGCTCGGTCCCGTGCCTTATGTGCGGAAGCAGTCCGGTTGTGGAACTGGTGCATCGCCAACAATATAACCTTGAAAGCCTCGTACTTACCAGATGCTCACAATGTGAAGGCAGACCAGCTGAGTAGGCGTTTCGCACTCACGCACGAGTGGCAGATCCTTCCCGATCTGCTACGACCGATTTTTCACGCATGGGGCTTTCCTCAGATAGACCTGTTTGCCACTCAACACAACAAGAAGTGTCCACGATTCTGCTCCAGGGCAGGACTGGGACGGGGGTCCCTGGGGGACGCATTCGCGATCTCCTGGAGGGGCCCCTGCTTTACGCTTTTCCTCCCACAGTGCTGATCCACAAAGTCTTGGAGAAAGCCAGGAGGGAAGGAGCCCGAATGATCCTGATTGTCCCAACGTGGGATCGACAGCAATGGTTCCCCCTACTCCTGCGCATGTCGGACCGTCCACCGATGCCCCTTCCGGTGGCGCCGGATCTGCTCACGCAAGCCCAGGGGTCCATAGTGCATCCGCACCCCCAAGGCCTGCGACTACAAGCGTGGTTAATCCATGGCTCAGCTCCCTAGAGAGCACATGTACGGGGGAAGTGCAACAAGTCCTAGAAAGTAGCAGGAGGACTTCCACCAGGAAGACCTACAAGCAGAAATGGACTCGTTTCACGGCATGGTGTTCTACCAAACAGCTAGCCCCCCTTTCGGTGCCTATACCTGTAATATTAGAGTATTTACTGGACCTCAAGAGAGGAGGACTCTCACTATCCTCGTTAAAGGTCCACGTTGCCGCCATTTCGGCATTCAGACACGAAGAGGAAGGGCACACGGTGTTCACCCATCCCATGGTTACCAGGTTCCTCAAAGGGTTGGTAAACCTATACCCCCCTCGGAAACCGCTTCCACCTTTGTGGAACTTGGACCTGGTGCTTAATGCGCTAACAGGACCACCGTTCGAGCCTTTAGCCATGGTTTCCCTCCATCTCCTTATGATAAAGACGACCTTCCTTCTCGCAATCACATCAGCTCCCAGGGTGAGCGAGCTTGTGGCAGTTATGGCAACGCTACCCTGCACTGTTTTTTCCAAGGAGGTGGTGACTCTACGGCTGTATCTAGCCTTTGTTCCTAAGGTTTCTTCAGAGTTTCGTATTAACGAACCTATTGTTTTACCCTCATTTTATCCAAAGCCTCATAACTCTAACAAAGTGGCGCGCCTACACCTCCTGGATGTGAGGAGGGCGCTGGCCTTCTATATAGAGAGGACCAAGCCCATCCGGAAAACGGATAGACTGCTGGTCTCTCTCCCTCCCAAATCGAAAGGAGAAGGTCTCTCTTCGCAGAGAATCTCGAAGCACATCGTATCCTGCATAAAAATGTGCTACGAACTCAAGAAGACTCCTTTACTGGCCCCGTCCAGGGCTCACTCCACTAGGGCGGTGGCGGCATCAACAGCCTTTTTCAAGGGCATTGCGCTGAAGGACATTTGCAGAGCGGCGACCTGGTCATCCTATGACACCTTCGCCAAGCACTACGCCCTTCACAGGGTATTCCAAGAGGATACCCAGCTCTCGACAGCGGTCCTCTCGGGGACAAGCTGTACATGATCCGATTACCCACCTCCTATCTTGGGTTACTGCTGGGTAGTCACCTAATGTGGAGCACCCATGGGGACACTCGAAGAAGAAAGAAAGGTTGCTCACCGTAGTAACAGTGGTTCTTCGAGATGTGTCCCCGTGGGTGCTCCACTACCCGCCCATCCTCCCCGCTTCGGATCTCTGTTTAGTGTTTTGCAGGAGCATCTGAGGCGGTTGGTCAAGGAACTGGTGGGGACCGGATCGCACACGTGGCCGGGAGCGCGCAGGGGAGCGGTGCACGCCGGTGCATGCATGGTCCGGCAGAAACTGCTTGGAAGAAATGATCTGCAGCGCCAGGCAAGCCCGACACCTAATGTGGAGCACCCACGGGGACACATCTCGAAGAACCACCGTTACTATGGTGAGCAACCTTTCTTTACAGTGTAGAGCTGAAAAAAAAAAAACTCCTGAAAGTATTACTCTCTGTTAATGTAACTGGAGCTGGGCATTGGCCTTGGGCAACTCCTGGACCTTTCTAAGGGTACATAGCAAGTGGAAGTGTGGTTTAGCCTGGGTAAGCTTCCTGTGCTAGCATGCATAAAATTAGTAGGGAAGATGTGGCAACATCAGATTTGCAAGCTACTCACCCAAGTACCAGGCAGCTAGGGACTCTTAAGTACATGCTCATGTTGCTATGCTGTGCGCAAACTCAAGCTGTCATATCTTCGTGATGATTGCTACCAGTATATCTTCCTGTGCTATAATTGCACCTTCACTTTACCTTCACTGTGGACATGCCTTTCGGGTTTACACTTTTCTCTGAAATGAATGGGAACGATATGTGTGATGGGTTTGACCACCAGATGTGGGGCAACAAATGTGTTAAAGTCCCATTGAAGGTGACGGCTCTACCCATCTGGGTTTCTCTGGCACTAGGTTGCAGTGTCAGGCCCTCAAGCTCCTTTTCACCACACACCTAGACCAGAGCACCCCCAGCTGCAGATAGACATCAGCCAGAACTGTGTGAGAGAATTCAGTTCAGGGATTTATCCAGCAATCCGGTGCATATGCCATTTGGAGTGTGAGCCTCCTCAAAAAGATTGGCTTGAAAGATAAAGAAAGCTGCACAGCACAAGGTCTTAAGAATTCACCTCTCCCTCAATGTGGAGAGAGGTATACACAAACTCCCCCAATGTGAGTGAGACAAATTGGGTTTTCAAATAAATAAGAAATATGGTTTGTCTCCAAACATAAATTTAAAGTGATTATAAGGGCGAGAAATAGAAGCAAGTAGATTATTGCCCCACGATCAAAAACCCACTATCTGATCTGAACGCATTAGATAGGCTAAACCTTAGCAAATTCTCATCTTGAATGATAAATAGACTGGCAGATTCTTAAGGCTTAAATTGCTGGGGTTTTCATACACAGGTTAAAAATCCTTCCAGCCATTAATTCCTACAGTTCAGTCTTTGTTCCTCAGGTGTTTCCAGTGTGCTGTTAGAGAGCGAGTTCCTCCTTCCCCATTTTGGCATTGTCCCTGTTTTAGGTCTTCAGACAGCATTTTTTGCTGTGACTTCGGTTAATCAGTTCCCATTGTGTAGTGTTCTCCCTGACAGGTTTCTGTTGTACCCATTCTATGGATAATCCTCATATTTGTGTGCGTTTCCTCAAAGCCATTAAGATTGTTTAGCCTTTTTAATGTTGTACCTGAAAGGCTGCTTGTGGGAGTGTTCAACCTCACACAATAGTTCAGTAACACAAACAGAGCCAAATTTCATAACTTCACATACAGTGACAACACACACTCTAACAAGTTATTAATGTTAGTGGACCAAGACTTCTAGAATGATACTTTACAAAATATACTTGGTACAAAATATATCCTTGTTATAGAATGGTAGTTAAATATTAGGTTGTCAGGTGTCACAATATTTACCCTTCATACCCTGTTGAGTTTCATGTGGTGTAATTTCAGCATTACAGAAAAATAGAATGATTATTCAGGACTTCTTGGCTTTTTAGCACTGATTGTATTCCTTGAAATCATCAACACTAATGCCTCATCAGCTTTAAAATATGTTTGCACAGTCAGATCAACTCACTCACGTAGCCACATCACTAAACATGTAACTAGATCTGTAAACATGCCCAGCTATTTTGACTTTTTTGTATTTCTATGGTTAATTTTCCCTCCTAAAAAGCAAATGAATAATAACCTTGATACACTCTCCTTGGCTGTGCAGGCAATGTACGTCTTTGTCTCAAAATGTTCAAGTACTATATTGAAAGAAGCAAACCAATTTAAAATAACATTTTGTTACTAAAGAAAGAACCCTAAAATACTCAAAATATTTCTCAGTTATCTTGGTCTACGTCTCAACCATCATAAATTATATATTTATGTGACCGTATTACAAGATCTGATCCTTACAATTTTTACTTCATTTCACATGCAGATGTGATTGTCCTTCTAGAGCAACTGCAAGAATTCTTCACAAGTCAGGTAGGACACCCACTGCTCTAACCTGCTATGTATTGTAAATTTTAGTTTGGCCTTAAATAAACCATTTCTGTTTCAGTAAGCATCTAAACTTCTCACTTGAAATAACACAGCATAATTAAGAGAACCAAAAATGCAGCTATTTCTCAAAGTGCCAATATTTTGACAAGGTGTGAGAGCTGATTTTTGTTTCTAAATGGTAATGCTGAAATTAAGATTGATGTGTGTGTATTAAGAGAAAATAACTTTGCAATAGGTTTTAATTGTATCACTTAAATTGTTGAGCATTTCAATTTTATATTCATTCAGGTTTTGCATAATTAATTTGCAGATTTCCAGAATGCATTAAGATGCAACTTTTAAATGGATGGGTGGTTATTAATGGATGATAGCAATATATTATTCATTATATTTGGTTGTCATTGTAAAATTGCATTGAGTAGCTTTGAATGAATATTAAATTCAATATCCTATTTTGAATTCAAAGGCAAAACTCATTTTAAGTAATAACTTTTGTGGATGTATGAAAAACTATGGGTTCTTACATAGAGCTCCAGAGGATTTTTTCAAGAACTGGCACTGTCAAAGGATGCACTGTCTCTTTAAAAGCAACATAAATCAATACAGGCGTGGTCTAAAGGGCACAGACACACCATAATTGTAGTTAGGAAGCGCTGTAAGGAAATGGCCTGGTATTTCCCGTATTGATTGGACCAAGGCTTGATGGAGATTAAATTTCATAGAGGAGAGTGCAAGAGCCCTTTCTATATGATATGATTGTGCACCAAGCCTGTGCCTAGCAGTCTGCACAGATGTTTGCATTCCTGTCATCTGTGTGGGAATTTCTTTTTCCATTTATATCATATATTTCTTTCATTTCCATGAGCAGCTGATCAGAATCAAACACAGTGAAATCTTTGATATCCATCAGCCCTGGGGGAGATTGCTGGATATTCCAGTATGCTGGATATGTGGGAGGTTCCAACGTGCTCTCTGCGGGGTGTTATGCCATGTGGGGAGCCACTCTGGGTGGCTTGTGCACCACCACGCCAGGAGCTCCTCTAGGCAGCTTGTGCATCACCACACGAGGAGCCACAGCAGGTGGGACATGGTGCCACTTGGGGAATTGTTCTCAGCAGCTTGTGTATGGCCATGTGAGGAGCTGCTCTGGGTGGCTTATGCATGGCCGCACCACATGAGGAGCTGCTCTGGGCTGGGTGCTGTGCCGCACAGGGAGCAACTCTGGGTTCCTTGCGTATGACTGCACCACACGGGGAGCCGCTGTGGGTGGTAGAACAAAGTTGCTACCGGCCATGACAAAATGCTGGTTAAAAGAGAAGTCCAGTTGTTCGAATGCTGGTTAAAAGCATGTTTACAACTTTTTAACAAAGAAGCAAGGACTAGTTCCTGTGCCTGTCTTCCCATGCTTCCTGCTGGCCTTCTTTATCTGAATCAGAAAAACATGGAAAAAGGAAGGCACTGCAGGGAATATAGTGATAGATCATTTGTTTGACGTGCTGGGAAAACAGTCTAAGGAATACTAGACTTACACTGAATAAGTGGTAAGGATAATAGAATCAAACAGCCTAATAACCAGAAGCGATTTTCAATCACTCATGTTGCACAACCTCCTTTAACAAATGAAGCATCATCCTTGTGGTAATTTTATACCTTCAGTAATCTGTTCCAGAGGGCAGCCAAATATTTGCATGAACTGTGGCTTTCTAGCTAATACCTAATCAAGTAGTTCAGTATATGCGTAATCAAATTAGGATGTCCTTCAGAAGTACTCCATGTGAATGATAGACTTAATGCTTGGTTTGCAGCAAAAGGCTTTTTTTCTCATGAGTAGTTCGTATAGACTTCCACAGTCCCTTATGGATGCAGAGTTTCCTGTTAAAAATTATGGTATCTTTCCAAAATATAAGTTTTCTGTTTTTGATTTCCACACCATCTCTTATACTCCTCCTTCTCTCCCTATGTTTACTGCTTTGAACTGCAAAATACATTTTCTTCCTAAAACCCCAAACCTTTTCCAGAGATACAGTGGGCTTAAGATTCCTGGGAACCTCTGCAAGGGCCATGATGTGGCTGAAAGCTCTGTCCTGGCTCATGCTAGTGTTCCAGTTCAGAAAGGGGCTGGGGGTGACTTGTTATGAGGGGTCTCCAAACCTGAAGGAAAGCCTCTGACAAACTAGTGAAACCTACACTGTATGCCACACTGAAAAAGACCAGAAAGCCATATTTATTACCTAAGTCAGAGTAATTTATTTTCTGATCTTCCCCCAGTCTGCCAACCATATCTGCTTTGTTTATCTCGATACCTTTCTGTACCTCTCTGTCCCATTTCTGTCACCAAAGCTAGACAGGTTCGGAAGGAGAGGGATAAACAACAGCCCCAATTCAACATGTCTAGGTCTGGTAATTAGTCGATATGCAACTCTGTGACCGATAGAGTATAAAAGGGCAGGAAAGGGATAAAGGCTCATTGACTGTCCCTTTATTTAGTAGGGGATCAAAATACAGGGTGTGTCCTCTCTTGGGGGCTGAGAGTTGCAAAGAAAGGGCTTCTGAGGATGACTGCCTTTTTTGGTCATGTACGTCTTTTTTACTTTTTTACTCCACACAGGTAAAGCACAAAAGATAAGGTGCTAATTAATGTCTCCTCATATACCAAGTCATGCTAGAAAACAAGATAACTGGCTTCTTAAGCACCAATTTGTAAAGTGTGTGCTATTAGACTTCAGTTTAAATAACAGACACTGGAGCTGTCAGACTGTAAGTACTAACAAGTCTGTGGAATTTCTAAAAGTTAGATACCTATACTTAATTCATACCTTGCATCCAGCACAAGGTACTTCTAGAATGATTTCATTTTGATAGGTGAAGAAGACTTGAACACAGAGCTAAAAATTAGTAGTTGCTTAGAAATAAGTGACCATGACTGCAACAGGATCGCCACCTGAGACTATGGGTTTGCTGTGCTCCTTAGCCATCTCTTGCAAGGCCTTGCTAATGAGCAGCAGAAGCTGCACACAGAGCCACATACCCAGCTTCTAGATGGCATGAATCTCTCAGGGTAATGTGCCAGCCAAATTTTCCTTCTTCCCACCAGCTCCCAGTATTGTACTTCAGGAATATACTGTTTACTCTATTAATTCATTCCTCAGTTCATCAATGGAAAGTGGGAATACACCAGCCTTTGTGAAATCCCTGAGCAAATATACCAAACGCTTCAGGCAAACTCACTGATAAATATCAGTAAAACTAGTTTATTGACTATAAAAAGTGATAGGCAAAAAGAGTAGTTATCAAATGAAAATTAAAGGTAAACAGGCAGTCTATACGCTTAATACTATTTGTCTAGGCAACAACTATAGCAAGCAGTTTTTCTCACCTCAGTGAATATTGCAGTCAATAGTACACAGATTTCAGCCCTTGAATCTGGGTCAGTGTCTTCAACTGGGGCTTTCAGTCTTCTTAGTGTCCCGGTTGCTTGCAGTGTAGGAGGGTGACGGAGAAAGGCCCAGCATGTGACCCCTTTGTTTGATTTTTATACCCCCAGTCTCTTGTGCTTGGGAACACAAGTCAAAGCATGTCTGGTGGTCTTGCTGAGTCTCCAGGCCAGGCTGAGCCATTCCCATGGGGTGGCTTCATGCAGGTGGATCATCCAATTGTAGTACCATTGCAGGACAGTGACTGTTTGTGGGGGGTTTCAAACCCTACCAAGAGGTCTGTTACTTTCCTTCATGTTGTCTCTAGGGAGCTAATATCTGGCTGAATCCCCAACTTATAGTATTTTTAGTGATAACCATATAACATAAATCTCATAACTTCATATGTGTTAATGATATACATTTATGGATAGTGAAATGACATTTAGGAGGTCATAACCCTTTCCAGTGATACTTCAAATAGTATGCTTTATATGCAATATTAAAATTATATAAGTGTGAGGAATTACATGGTGCTTTCCCAAGTGACTGACTGTCACAATGGTATCAGCCCATTTATTTTGTGCAAACAGAATAGTCTCAACTAGTAATATATATAAAATTAATTAATTAATTAAATAAATAAAATACCTGATTTTAGAGGGCCAGATTCACGAACTTGCAAACAGTTAAGCCAAATCAGCTCAGAAAAATTTTGAATAGGTAAAAATTAAAGATAATTTGGAATTAAGGACACTTGAATATTTAGCACAATCAGAAGAAGACTATTCTAGTTAAACTCAAGTGGCACAGAGGACAGTTGAAAGTAGTTACAAATATTATTAAAATAGAAAAAGGAAAGTCCATAGCAATGGACATAAATTAGAAAGTAGGAATTGTAGAAAACTGAGGAAGGAGGGAAATGATGCCAGGAAAAATGAGTGTCCTGCAGAATTAAAAACAATTTTGAGAGTTTTTTTGTGTATTGAAAACGCAAGGAATCCTAAGCATGCTATTGGACCTTTACTAGGTGAAAATGAGAGAATGGTCATTAATGAAAAAATGCACAAGTATTCAATAAATATTTTCCTTCAAGATATGAAGGGGGAAACTTATATTCATATCAGATGATGATGGTGATGAAATGTTTTCCGTTACAATAATAACTCAGGAAAATACTTATCAGCAGCTACCAAAATTAGAAATTTTAAACTATCATAAAGTACAAGGAGGTCCATGGATATTACTTTTTTTTTAAAGTCTTAGTAAACTGGTAACAGAGAAAAAGCTGTGCTAATCTATATACTTTCAAAACAAAAAAAGCAGTAAAGTAGCACTTTAAAGACTAACCAAACAATTTATTAGGTGAGCTTTCGTGGGACAGACCCACTTCTTCAGACTATAGCTATTCCATAACAGACTAAATATTTAAGGCATAGAGAATTGAATCTGTTCTGATATGGCTATGGTCTGAAGAAGTGGGTCTGTCCCACAACAGCTGACTTAATAAGTTATTTTATTAGTCTTTAAAGTGCTACTTTACTGCTTTTTTGTTTTCTTAGTAAACTGGCTAAGTTACAGAGAACTGGACGAAAGCAAGTGTTGTACCATTATTTTAAAAGAATAAGTGGGATGACCATGTAAGTGTAAGCTTATCGGCTGCATGTGGCGCCAAGGCAAAATGACCACTGGGCTAAAGGTAATAGCTGTATATGTCAATACTGGGATACTGTGTTCAATACTGGAGTCAGCAGTTCAAGAAAGATGTTGAAAACTGGAAAGAGTTCCAGAGAAGAGTCACAAATGAGGGTAATTATCCATTAAAACAACCTATAGGGAGCTTTCATGGTTTCTCTCGTACGGACAATTTTAAATGCGAGATTAGTTTTCTAATACACATGTGTACCTCTGCCTTCATGGATTTTAACAAAGAATGCCAAATTCAGGTCATGCTGCTGAGAAAGAGAGCAAATCCATCCCCAAATGCTGCTGATTACTACTCATAAGATATACCAAATGAGCCAGAAAAAAAGTTCTCTGTCATCACACTGACTGACAAGCAGAAATAAAAGGAGTTCCAGAGGGATTCTGGTCTTGTAACATCATCAAAACCACTGGTTTCAGAGAGGAGTGGTTCCTTACAACTAGAGCAGCAAAATACTAGGTTCTTCTGATACCTGAAGATTGGCCAAACACAGGCCAATATGCAGCTCTTATCTTCCCAAAAATGTGTAGTTGCCGGTCCTTTAATATCTAAAATTTAAGAGTTTATTTATTAAAAGAAAGAAGGGAAGGTAAGAGTTGCAATTGGCTATGGGAATCAAATAGATAAGTTGTGAGTAAATTTCTGCAGTCAGATTCATAGAGCTGGTGAGCTTGATAGTTACAGATGGCTCTTTCAGCATCAATCCAGAGCTAAGTCAATGCCCATTACAGGGGTTTCAGAATATTTTGGAACTTCTTTCTTTATGGCTTTCAGCTTTATCCCTGAGCATCCAAGCAGATGTGAGATGGAAAAGGATTACGTTCAAGGGGTTTTTATACTAAATTTACAGTAAGTTCTGTCTCCCAAAGATTGTGGCAATTAGTATAGGGCAATTTATCTATTAAACAGTTCTAGTACAGTTTACCACAACCTTGAAAAAGACATATATAGATAATACTACTTTGATCAAGTTTCATCACACGTGTTAATATTCCCTTTTGATCTTGAACCATGGCTATAGTAATACACAGGATTTGTTTGTTCACTTCACAAGACCTGAGTAAATACGTACCATCCAAATGTTCTAACCTTACAGGCTTGCATTTCAGGGTTCCATTCTAATGTAATAGTCCTAGCTATCATCCACCTATCTTTCTCAGGAATCTTCAACAGTCGACCCTGGATCGTACAGCCTAGGAAATAATTAATCCTTTCTGGCCATGACCCCCATCTAATATTTCAGTTAGGTAATATCACAAATGCTTCAATTAGAATTACTTTAGGGAAATATGGTGGCTCCTTTGCTCTGGAGGAGATCTGACCACATGACTACAATGGCCGCTTCTGGCCTTGAAATATTAGAAGAATTGAGCGCTGAAGCAAGACCTACAACAGGCCCTGGGATGGCTCCTGAGCTGATGAGAGACTCCTTCAAGTTTCAGTGACATGCCATTTGTGTCTCAGTATGTTGCAAACTACATCCTGAGAAACTGACTTTTCAGTTGTCTCCATAATTATCAAGTATTAGGTAAACAAATACACTTAGGTTACATCTGTTCTCTGGAACGTCCTTAATTTTATGATCTTGTTTGAGAACTAGTATCTCAGGTACCAGTCTATGCTAACTCTTAGCATAATTCTTAGAAACTCTTTTCTCCCTGGAAAATTCATATAGAGGATGCTAAAGGAATCCATTTTGAACCACTTGGAAGAGGGGAAAGTGATCAAGAATAGTCAACATGGATTCACCAAGGGCAAGGAGTCATGTCAGACCAATCTGATTGGCTTCTATGACGAGGTAACTACCTCTGTGGACATGGCAAAGTCAAATAGCTGTCCTATACGTTGACTTTAGCAAGCTTTTGTTAAAGTCTCCCACTGCAATATTGCCTACAAGTTAAGGAAAGGACCTGGAGATTATAGTGGATGAAAAGCTGGATATGAGTCAATAATGTGCCCTTGTAGCCAAGAAGTCTAATGGTATATTGGGGTGCATTAGGAGAACCATTACCAACAGGTCTAGAGAAGTGATTATTCCTCTTTATGCTGAGGCTACATCTACACTCCAGAGATCTTTGGAAAAAAGCTCTTCCAGAGGATCTCTTCCAAAAGAGCTGCTTTTGAAAGAGAGCATCCACACATAAAAAAGTGGATCAAAAGAGTGATCTGCTCTTTTGAAAAAGTGTGTCCACACAGCCCCTGCTCTTTCAAAAGAATAGGCCAGGGATCAAAACTAAAGACTTTTCTTTTGAAAGTAGGGCCCTGTGGAGTGTCTATGCACGTTTTGTTTCTAAAGAAGCTTTCAAAAGGAGATGGTCTTCTTGAAAAGAGAAAGGAAGAGCAATTCTGAAAGGAGGACAACCTGTTTCAATTTACTTTCGAAAGAATGCTTTTTGTGTGTAGATGCTCCATGAGCTCTTTCAAAAGAGCTCCCTTCTTTCAAAAAATATTTTGAAAGAACTTGCTAATGTAGATGCAGCCCTGTAGTATTCATTCATTTCTGGGCCCTCCAGTACAGAAGGAATGTAGATGCACTGGAGAGAGTCTAGTGGAGGGCAGCCAAAATGACTAGGGGGCTGGAACACATGACCTACAAGGAGAGGCTGAGGGATTAGGGTTTATTCAGTTTGCAGAAGAGAAGAATGAGGGGTGATTTGATAGCCTTCAACTTCCTGAAGAGGATTTCTAAAGAGGATGGAGAGAGGCTGTTTTCAGTTGTGATGGATAGCAGAACAAGGAGCATTGATCACAAGTTACAGCATGAGGAGATCAAGGTTGGATATTAGGAAAAACTTTCACTAGGAAAGCACTGGAATGTGTTACATAGAGAGATGGTATAATCTCCAACCATAGAGGTTTTAAAGTCAAGGCTTGACAAAGTCCTGTCTGGGATGACTTAGTTAGAGCTGGTCCTGCCTTGGGCAGGAGACTGGACTCGAAGACCCCCTGAAGTCTCTTCTGGCTGTATGATTCTATGATTACCAAAGACTGATTTTTATACTGGTGAAAAATGCATATATGACTATGCCTCTCTCCTGTTCAGCTATTTACATCCATAAGAAAAGAGCTTTAAAAAGTAGACCAAGTGTGAGCATTTTACAGAAGAGGGAAGCTGAGGCACAGAAGGAAAGTGATTTCCCCAAAGTCATCCAGCAGGGCAGTGATAGGAGTAGAACCCAGGTCTCCTGGTGCTCAGTCCCATGATCAGTCTGTGAGTTGATGCTACCTCAACTCTTATTGACATAAGCACACACACAAAATGATTGTATCCAAACATGAACATATAAAAGAGATGCAAAAAGGCACTTTATGGATACCTGAGTTCAAATTCATTTATCTTAAACTACAAGACAGAGTTCCAGGTGCCTCTCTGTATTTTTCTGATGGAAGTCCTGATTCTTCCATGAGGACTGCTTTTTTAAAATATGATTCTAAAATGCCATGTCTTTTTTCTTACAATCACTCAGTCTTGGCTCACTTGCTAAGTGGATGTTAGCCATCTGGCAGTGATTCCCAAACATTGTAGCATTTGCTGTTGGAAATGAGCTGACTTTTGAGGTGATGCTAGTCTCTCATTCTTGTTTCCATCTATAGCATTGCAGTCAAATACTTTTTAGGGTCAGAATAACATTTCTTTTCTATATTTGTGCTTTCTGTAGCCACCACTGGATAGTCATTCAATCACCTGTAAGAGATATGGTTATTCCATGTGACTGAGAATGAGAGACAGTGACCCTTGAAACAGTCTCTCTGCTAAACTGTTGTATCCACTCTGAAAACAGCTTGGGAATCCTTGCCTTGGTGAGATGTGCCACAGCAATAAATTGAATACTTGTACTATAAAATGAAATAGATGGAGAGTTCATGTCAGACAATAACAAATGGGCCACACTATTTACATTTCACATGTTGCTAGACAACATTCTTCACCTATCCAAGAGTTCGATCCTCTTGCTGTCAGTTTGGCACGTCTGGCTTGAAAACAATTTCCTTACAGATGGACGGGCCCCCAATTTTTCAAGACAGAATCTTAAAAATACTGCTGCTCTTGCAAATGTGGAGTCTATTACATTAGGTAATGAAAAATTCATCTGTCCATGGCAGTAATCTCCCACGGAAGCACCCTTGTGTAAAATTTTATATTCTCCCACTTATACTTTAATAAAGGAATAAGCAGCAGCAACATAATTCCTAGATACATCTCAATTCCCAAGAACCAAGAAAATCAGAGTGATCAAATGCAGGTTGGAGAAGCAAATTGTCTGAAGAAAAGGACAATTGTTCAGTGAGGCAGAAGAAGAGGATGAACTATGAGGTTCAAGCTAATGTTTATTAACTAGTAGTCAGCGAGTTCCTATTCTTTCAATCTATCATTGCTGAGCAAAGGATGAGGCCAAGTCAGTTCTTGTCAAGTAAATCACTTAAATAATTAGCTTGGCTGCTTATAGATAGAATGCAGTTCATGTAAAAACCATGAGTGATTATCTGTATGAAATGAATGAATATGTTCCCCTGGCAAAATTTCTAAAGTTTTGTAGAAATATTCTACTTCAGTGTGGAAACCTGAAGTAATGAAAGCTATTAGGAAAGGGTGGCATCCAGGAATATCCCCCAGCAAAGCCATATCAGGACAATGATGAGTGGTACAAGAAGTTCTTCTTAACGCCTGAAGGCCCTTGAGGTACATAATTCTAAAAATGCAAATGGTAAGAGGTGAAAAAATTGTTCTAATGCATTGACTGCCATAGAGTTATACCAATAAATAAATTGATCAGTCTTTTTTTTCCTGTAAATCAGTATAAGGTCATTGGCATCCTCAACCATAATCTGATTGTCACAGACAAGAGCCATCTGACAGTGGTAGGTAGCTAGAATTCATTGACCCAAAAATAGATCGTAGTGTCCACTGAGTCAAATGAAGCCTAACTACTCAAATGCAACTCCATTGATTTACAAACTGATTCATGTTAGAGATCTGTTGAGCCCACTCTCATTCTTAATCGATGATGAGGTAGATGGAAGTATTAGCAAGGATAAAATATTTCGTACTCTCTCCATGCACTTTTTTACTGTAATTAAACACCAAATCCTGTGAGTTTTATTGTACAAATGTAAAAGCAGCCCTGTTGCTGAAAACAACTAGGACTGGACTTAAATGTTCCAATAGCTAAGAGCAAACTGACTACCTGTGATTTTTAGCTTCTGTACCCCTCATACCTAATTTCTGTACCCTCTGAATACTTTCTTTCCAGCATCCGCATTGAACTCCTCTAAAGTTTTACTTTTAAATATTGCATCAGGAAGGTTAAGATCAGAGGTGAAACTGAGCTGGTGCACCCCAGTGAACCACTACAGAAAGAATGAATTAATAGGGTGTGCTGTTTTGCTGCAGGAGGAAGCATGGTGCGCTCCCAGCCTGGCCACCAGTGCTCTTCTGCAGGCTGCCATACTAAACAGCAGTCAGATTCCTATTGGGAAAGGTTAAAAAAATTTGCAGATGTTTAGTTTTCAGGAAGAAAGACTGAATTGGGACCTGGTAACAGTGTTACATAGGTTGAGTTGTTATAAAGAGGCCAATGAGCAATTGTTTTCTGCGTCCAGTGAAAATAGGACAAGAAGTAATGGGTTTAATCTTCAGCAAGGAAGGGTTAGAATAGATATTAAGAAAAACTTACTAATTGTAAGGCTATTTAAACTGTGGAATACACTTCCAGTTGTGTGTGTGTTTTTTGTTTGTTTGTTTGTTTGTTTTTTGTCTGTAATTGTCTAACCTCTTAAAACTTCTGAATTCCTATCAGGGATCATGTGGGTACACTTGGTCTTGACTCAGCTGAGAGGACTGGACTTGAATTCCCTTGTAGCTCTACATATTTATGTTTCTGTGTCTATTTATTTTTGTTACAACATATTACATAAATAGTGGCAGTGTAGCTGTTTCAGTTCCAGGATATTCAAAAGACGAGACGGGTGAAGCAATATTCTTTATGGGACCAACTACTGTTGGGGTGAAAACAGGAAAGTTCTAAAACTTGTGCTTTCCTCCACAGAAGTTGATCCAATAAAATATTACTTCACCCACCTTGTCTCTCTGCTGTGCTGATTAGCTGACTTATTCGTGTAAACATTGTTTTTGCTAAGATTTTAAGGAAGGATACTTCTTGCATCCAACAAGGCTTAGTGGGAACTGTTGCTGAAGAAGGAATCAGTTGTGGCTGATGCAAGGGAACTTTGGGACTGGAGATACTTAGTATATTAAATGCCAAGTTATGGGTCTAATAGTCAGATAAATATATTGTGAGAATAATATTTTAAATATTAAAATACATGGTATAGTATGTTTAAAAATTCTGTGTGTTGATCTAGTATGAAACCTAAAGATAATTGTGTATAAATAAAATGCATCCAGTCGGTGATCGGAAGTAAATATTGATGCAGTTCTTACATCCTTCCTCTTAGAATGACTAATCCCATTGCTATAAAGTAAAACTGGGAAAAAACTTTTCATTCATATCACTAAATAATCAAGGTAACCCATAGCTCACCAGAAGTAGAATTCCATATACAATGCTGCTTAGGTCTTTTTCAATGTAAAAAATATGTATGTAAATTCTTCTCCTGTGATTAGATGAGATTTGTTTAGATCAGACTCCAAAAGAAGCAGTCAGTCTTCCAATTAGTTTTAGTCATTTCCTATCAATACCATGTAAGTTACCAAAATTTCCCATACTAGCAACCTAAAAGCAAGTAGTCCTATTTCCTTCTAACACTTATATTACTGTAAACTCCTATAACAGTGAAGAGTCACAGGAACCAAAGATTACTATAATAGGATGTTGCTCTAAAGCTTTACCGTCTGTTCCTCTCACTCATTAAGAATGCAAGGAGTACAGTTCAGAATTATATCAGTACCAAATAAGATTAAATTGTTCAAATGCCTAAGTAAAAGCTCTTCCATACTAGTACAATGTTTTCGCCCTATGTGTTCGTCATGCTTGTGAAATAGGTAAAGGAAAACAGTACACTATATATGATGAACAGTGCACAGGTCCTCAATATTTGCTTGTTTTGCCCTCTGAACATGATGTGCTGAATGTTTTGTATCTACAAATTTCAAATCAAACATTTGGAACCCAAGTCTAAATTGTGTGCATTTTTCCAGACTGCCCTAATACCAAATCCTTATTAGGATCTGCGGATGCTCATCAGGACCTTGTCCTTTTTATAGGGAGAAAATAATCCCTGTTAATCTGTAGGCTCTGCAAAATGCGGTGTTGCATTCTAACTGATAACGTGCAACTCCTCATTGTAGAGTTGACAGATAGAAGGGGGTTAATATTCCTCTTCTTTTTAATGTGTTGAAGGGTAATTGTTTTTCTTATCTGTTGGCAGAACTCTCTCCAGTCTTCAATAAACCAAACAGTAGGGTGCTAATAAAAGAAATTGTCATTACCAACACATATTCTGGTTTATATAAAAATAAATTCATGCTTTTGTTTTTAACAGAGTCCAACGTCCCTTAAGCGTATGGGATTGGACTAAAGTACCTATTAAAATTAGAGCTGGGAAATTAAATTAGACTGAAACAGCAGATACATTACTTTACAACATTCAAGTAAAATATCAGTATAGTTGCAGGACATGATTTGATTATTTTCTCCTGCTTCTTGATTGACAACAACTGCTGTTAGGAAAATTTTCAGCTTTCTTCTTATTAGCAGTTGAAGCTTAGTGCCAATATGAAATGGGGAACAGTCTATAACTTTATGTAATACTTGATAAACATGAAATTCTACAATACCATAGACTTGTTATTCTTTTAGAATGTGTCTGCACAGCAAAGAAATTTTGGAATTCTGGCTACTATTCCGAAATAACTTTGAGGATCTCCACAATGCAACTGCTATTTCAGAATAATATTGAAATAGAGGTTGTCTTATTTCAAATTTGGTAAACCTCATTCTACCAGGAATAGCACCTATTCTGAAATAGATATTTTGAAATAGAGGTTGTGTTGACAGGGAATAGGGGCTATTTCAAAATAAACTCTTCTGGAATAGCTTATTCTGAAAAACATCTGACCTGAAGACATTGGCTGCATGTAACTATGAGATAAAAATCAAATTTCAAGGCATTAGCTCGATATTAAAATGTTACGCTCTTCATAGTTAATACTGTATCGATTTATTGAGCCATATTACTGATTACAAATTATTGATATGGGCCAGGTATAGAATCAAATTCAAATCTGAAATACCGTATCAAGGCTTGTGTGGAAGCATCATGTCCTTAATTCGAATTTATTAGCCTCCAGGAGTGTCCCATATGTATCCCACAAAGCTACATGATGGCCCTCCATGTATGGCCTCTTTGTTGTGCGCTGCTCTCCATCCAGGTGAGCAGGAAGAAGGTCACAGGAAGCCCGCAAAGTTTTGATTGTATTTGAATTAGAATTTGAATTGGAATTCAGCGCCCCAGCCCTGTAAATACAAAGGGCGCCCATTATGAAAAAAATTCCTCTGCCTATCGCATCATGCTGCATCAGTAGCCATCGCACTGCATTGGTAGCAATTATTATAGCCTTCTACAACAATCATGAGCACTCAGGGTAGTGAGCTGCTTAACACTTCTCAGGCTCACAAGAGAGCCCCAGCTTGTACCCACCAGGAGATTCTGAATCTTATTGCTATTTGGGGAGACCAGTCAGTGGCAAAGAGACTTCGGGTGGCCAAGGGAAATGTCGCAATCTACGTCACATGAGATGAGTGTCCGAGGTAACTCCTGGGATTCTATGCAATCCTGGGTGTGAAAGAACTCTGGCAGGCTTATCAAAAAACCTAGGAAGCCAACCAGTGGTCAGGGGCTGCTCCACAGACCTCCGGCTATTATCAAACAGCTACACATGCTTATGGGGAGCAACCCCACCATGGAGCCTGGTCTGAATTACAACAGTTGTAGAGGCCATGGTATGGAGTTCTGGATTAGCCTAGAGGAGCTGGGTGGCCTGGAGGAAGAGAGCAATGGAGAGGAGGAAGAGGGCAACAAGTAGGGGACAGAGGAAGTTCTTCTAGACAGCCCAGAGCTCTTCACCATAGACCTGGAACTGTCCCATCCACAACAGGCCCCTCTCTCCCAGTCACCTCCATGCCAGTGCCTGAGCCCCCTGAACCAAGCAGTTCATGTGAATGTTTATTCTGCATGCTAGAAGCAGGTTTGACATGGATGTAGCTGTAGGGTAGTGTTTGGGTACAGGTTTGCTAGCTATGTTTCTGTGCCCCTCAGAGCAGCATGTTAATGTTTCTTGTGATGGAGCGCTTCTCCTTTCTGGAAATCTCTTCAAAGGCCTCATCCAGGCACTCATATTTTTTTTCACAAAATTCTTGGCCAGGCCTGACTTGTTGTGGCTTCCGCAGTAGTACACCTTGCCACACCAGGCACTCACATATCAATCTGGTGTAATGGCACCACACAGCATTTTAGAAAATTTTCCAGGCTTTTGGTCAGACAGCAGGAGTAGCTGTTTTTTCTCCACATCTGCTAGTTTTAGGAGGGTGATGTATTCTTTCGCAACCTGCAGGAGCACGGGAATTTGCCTTTTTTTTTTTTTTTTGTTAAAAACATGCTTTCTGCCCCTTTAAATTTGCCTGCTGCAGCTGACAGGTGACCTGTTCTCCACCCCCACAAGGCACTTTGCAGTCTCCCATGTGGATTCACAATGTTGTGCAAAATAGCACATGCTGTAATCATAGTGGGGACATTACCTTCAGAGAGGTCCAAACATGTCAGACATCTGATTCTCACTTTTAAGTGGCCAAAGGTGTATTCCACCACCATTCTGCACCTGCTGAGTTTGTGACTGAAGGTTTCCTTACTGGGGTGCAGGGCTCTTGTATAGGGCTTTATAAGGCAACTGAGCAGAGAGTAGTCATGGTCGCCTAATACATCAATAGGCATCTCCATATTGCCAATCTTGATTTTGTGATTGGGGGGAAAATGTCCCATCCAGGAGCTTTCTGTGCAGTCCAGAAATTCAGAATATGAGTGAGTCATGAACCCTCCCTGACCAGCCAGTGTTGATGTTGGTAGAATGACCTTTGTGATCTACCAACTCCTGCAATACCATAGGGAGGTATCCCTTTTGGTTTATATACTCCGAGGCTATGTGTCTGGGGCCACAGTGGGGATGTGTATGCCATCTATTGCCCCACTGCAGTTAAGAAACTCCTGGGCACCAAAGCCATCCACTATTGCCTGTACATCTCCCAGGGTCACAGTCTTCCTGAGGAAATGCCAACAGATTGCATGAGCCACCTCCATCACCATGGACCCCAGTGTAGATCTGCCTACCTCGAACTGATTTGCCAGTGACCAATAACTGTCAGGCATTGCAAACTTTCACAGTGTGATTGCCACTCACTTCTGAATCATTAAAACCAGCCTCATTTTTGCTTTGCTGTGCTTCAGAGCAGGTACAGCACATCACAAAGTTCCATAAAAGTGGACTTGCGCATGCGAAAGTTCTGCTCCCATTGCTGGTAACCCCAGGATTCCAAAACTATGTGTGTGCTGTTCTCATGAGTCGTTATTCCAGAAAAGCTTTTTTTGGAATAACAATTCTGGAAAAAGTTATTCTGGAATCTTTCTGTAGTGTGGACATACCCTATATACAGTTAGATAAGAATGATATCTATTTTCAACAAAACTATCATACAGGTAAGCTGGGTTGGTTTCCAGCTATGAGCTTGTCAGTGCTTAGCTGATACTTAAAGACATGGCAAGAGTTGACTCCTGGTTTTTCTGCATCACAGTGCCTCTCTATCCAGGGGAGGTGATGGCTGTGAACCAGAAGCATAATAATGTATGACTTGGGGGACCATGCAGAAGAAATGTAGGTGGAGTTGTGACAGTAAGCAATTGCCATGCATTAGTAGCAGGCAAAGAATGCCCTTCTGTAGAAGAAGTGAACAATGTGCAAAGTGTTCAGTGATTGTTAATGCTTGTGGTGTTCTATTTTGCAGAGATGTAAAAGACACTTAGGCTAGATGTGAGGTGCTCAAGCTTCTATGTGTATGACTATCCATGTTCAGCCCCTCTGAAAGCGTATCACAAGATTATCTCTCTCTGCACATTTTTTAATAATATTTCTTTTAAAAGACCCTGGAAATTCCACCCTGTTCCAATCTGTAAAAAAACAGGTCAGATGCTCAGTTTGGCTATGACCACACAGACAAGTTATGTGGAGAGAACAGCTGTTACTTTGAAATAACTTTGCTGTTGTCTATGCTACACGCACTATTTTGAAATAAATTCAAAATAGCAGGTGCATGATTTGCAGGAGGAATAGCACCTATTTCGAAATAATGATTTCAAAATAAATGTTGTCAAGGCATGGGCTAGCCACTATTTCAAAATAAGCACTATGTGTGCAGACTATGTATTTTGAAATAGCTAAGTGCTATTTCAAAATACATTTTTGAACGTTGCAGCCCTATTTTGAAAGAGCTATTTTGGAATAGCTCTTCTGGAATAGCTTATTTCAAAATAGGGGTGCTGTACAGACATAGTCTTAAGCTACATCTACACTACAGCACTCTTTCAAAAGACGAGCTTCCAGAAGATATTCCCTTGAAGATCATCTTTCAAAAGAGCTCATCTACACACAAAAAGCAGATCAAGCCTTTGATCTGCAGTTCAAAAGAGTGCTCTGCTCTTTTGAAAGACAGCATCCACACATAGCTACAGGCACTCTTTAGAAAGAACAGATCAGGAAATGCCCCGTACAGGGTCACATGGCTGATAAGCCCTTCCAGGGGGCCACAGCCAACTGCTCCCTTAAAGGGCCCCTTCTAAACACTCCCATTGCTGGAGTCCTCAGAGGGCAGCTCCAGCTTGGTGCCTGGCAGGGTGGTGCTGTCTTGCGGGGGGTCCCTTTTTTCTTCTTGGCCTCAGGGTGTGGCTTGTGCACCATGGTGTCCAGGACTGTGGGCAGTGGCGAGGTATCCCGTGCTCTGCACTTGCTCCTGTGTGTGGGCAGGGTGTCCCCCGGTGGCCAGTCTGGTCACAAGGTGGGCAAAGGCAGCCACATTCTGCTGCTTGCCACCCATCTCCTAGAGGACCTCCTCCTTCCACAGGCTGAGGTGGTCCCTGAGCTCCAGCTTGGCCCAGGTGGGTGCCCTTTTTTGGTGGCTGCCTGGGCTCCTGTGAGCGCTCTGAGGGGGGAGCCCTGGGGCTCTTGTGGCAGCTGACTGCTGGACATGGTGATATTTTGCAGCTGAGGGGGTGGCTTTGAGGACGTATTGCAAGCAGCTCATGCCTGTGCTGCCAGCACGCTCTCAAGTTCCTGCCATGTGATTTCTGCATCTTTAAATGTGTCTGGCCACAAGGAGGATAGAGCTCCACTGCTGCTGGCCAGGTCATCTCAATGCTTCAGCTGGCTTTTTCAAAAGAGCAGCCCACAGAACGCCTACACATTTTCTTTTGGAATCATCTTGCAAAAGAGTGCACTCTTCTTAGCATGGGACTGGAGGAGTGCTTTCGAAGGATGTGCTGAGTTCTTTCAATTTTCTTTCGACAGAGCATGTTTGTTGTGTGGACGCTCCACAAAAGAGGGCTGGATTTTCCAAATGTGCTCACTAGTGTAGCTGTGACTTTAGGGTTTAGACTATGAAATAGTTAGAAGCTGCTGCATTCTTTGACGCATATAAGAACAGCCATTTTTGGTCAGACCAGTGGTCTGTTTAGTCAAGTATGCTGTGTTCTGACAATGGCTAATTCAGATGGAATGAACAGAACAGATAATGATCAAGTGATCCGTCCAGTTGCCCATGTTGGTAAAGAGTCTAGAGACACTTCAGAACATGGTTTGCAACTCTAGCTATACTGGCTAAATAGTCATTGATGGACCTGTCCTCCATGAACTTGTCTAGGGTTTCCCCCCACCACCACCTTGTTATAGTTTTGGCTTTCAACAACATTCTCTGTCAGAGTTCCACAGGTTGCGTGATATATGAAGAACTCTTTCCTTTTTTTATTTTAAATCTGTTGTCTATTATTTTATTGGATGATCACAATTCTTGTGCTATGAGAGAGAGGAGGAAACACTTATTTCCCTGCTGTACACCAGTCATGATTTTATAGACCTGTCATAACACCTTAATTTTCTCTTTGAAAAATTGAAGAGTACCAGTCTTATTCATCTCTTAGGCTGTGTCTACATGGGCACAAATCTTCGAAATAGCCATATTTTGAAGATTACTAATGAAGCGCTGAATTGAATATTCAGTACCTGATTAGCATTAGGACGCTTCTGGCCATGGCGCTTTGAAAGCACCGCTTTCGAAAGCGCATGGCTCGGCGCGGCTATACAGGCTTCTTTTCGAAAGGACCCCTCACCTTTCGAAATCCCCTTATCCTGATCACTGATCGGAATAAGGGGATTTCGAAAGGTGCGTGTCCTTTCAAAAAGGAGCCTCATGTAGCCACGCCAAGCTGCATGCTTTAGAAAGCGGTGCTGTTGAAGCGCCAGAGCTGGAAGCGTCCTAATGCTGATGAGCACCTCATTAGTAATCTTCGAAATATGGCTATTTCGAAGATTTGTGCCCATGTAGACACAGCCTTAGTGTGAAACAGCTTTCATATGTCTAATGATTTTTTAACCGTTTTCTGTACAATTTGCAGTTGTAATCTATCTTTTGAGGTGGCGTAACAAGATCAGCAAACAATATTAAAGTAGTGGGTGTACCATAGATTTATATAGCAGCAATATGTCTTCGTATCTATCCCTTTCCTAATGATTCTCAACATTGTTACCTTTTTGACAGTCGCTGCACGTTGAGAGGATAACTTTCAAAGTTCTATCCAAGATGATCTTTTTTCTTGAGTGGTAACAATTGTGTTAGAAGTAATCACTTTATATGTATAGTTGGATTACGTGTTCCAACGTGCATTAGCTAGTTATCAACATTTGAATTTCCTCAGCCATTTTGTTATCCAGTCACCCAGTTTTGTGAGATCCCTTTGTGGAGTTTGCAGTGGACTTACCTATGTTGAGTAGTTTTGTATCCTCTGTAAATTTTGCCACTTCCCCCTTTCCACTTTTTCACTGATCATTTATGAATGTTGAGCAGTCTTGGTCCCGGTACAGAAACTTGGGCAACACCACTATTTATCATTCTCCATTCTGAAAACTGACCATTTATTTGTACCATTTTTACTATTTTGTAAATGTTACTTATCAATGATAGGACCTTCCCTCTTATTCCATTATAGCTTACTTTGTTTAAGTATTTTTTTCCTGTTCCAAGCAATTTGCCTAATGAAATTGTTTTCTGGGATTGTTGGGATCACAGCTGGAGCTTTTCATAAAAAAAGAAAAAAATTGTTTCACATCAACAATGCTCCAGTAATCTGATACAGAAGCTGATTTAAATGACAGTTTACTTATCACAGTTAGTAATTATACAGTTTCACAACTGAGTTCCTGATGACTTATCACTTTGTTTAATTTATCATTTTTTCCCCACAACCCTTTCTTTCAACACCTCACTCTGGAACATTTCCTTGGATTGTTACCTAAAAATAATGGCTTAAGTTTGGGACTTACTCTTACAGTGAATCTCACTTGTAATGGCAATATTCCATGTTATAAAGAAATATATTAATTTTGCTTTATAACTTTGAAATGCTCACTCTGAACTTGTGAACCCAGACATAAGGATTGTCCTCCTCTTCTCCTTCCCATTCAGGAAGCCTGTTAAGATGAAACAGTCCTTAAGGAACATCATAAAACAAAAGATTGGTGAATGGCCCTAGCGCATTTGGAAATACAACGTTCAAGGAAACTGGTCTCATGGACTAGAAGTCTAAATATGAATGACAAAAAAATGTCAAAAGAATTTTTTGTTCCTACTTGCATTCTCATGGGCTAGAGCTCTCCATGGGTTACTCTGAGTCTGTCCTGAAACATATTTTGAATTGAAACATTATGGCATCTGTCATGTATGGGAGACATAGATGCTAACTTGTTTGTGTGTATATGCTTGCTTTCTTTAATTTGAACTCTGGAAATCTGTAAACTCTTTTCTTTTCCGTAGTTTAATCAACCCGTAGTTAAATTATAACAGGACTGGCTACAAGTGTTATATCTCAGATCACACACTGGAGACAAATTGATTTGACTTGTGTGGCTGATCCCTTGAAATGTTAAGAACTTTAAATATTTGTCATCTTTGGACTAGGTGGTTCATTACCACTAAGTTCCTCTTGCCTTGGTGGCAGGACAGAAGGAGCCTCTTGAGACAACATGACACCTATATTTCATTCACCTTTGCCCAGGGAGGGGAGAGATCTGCAAGGCAGATCTGCCTATGCTGGGATATACCCCATTAAGCCAGACTGCTTAAAAGACCAGCATCTACACTGTGCTTTCTCTCTCCAGAGACAATGAGGGACAAATGATACCAACACTACAAGGCTATGGCTACACTAGAGAATTTTATTGACAAAACAGGGGGAGTGTCCATGCACAAAATGCATTTTCTTGACAGACTGTCAACAAAAGTCAGTACTTTAGACAAACAACCATCTGCTCCTCCTAGATGAGGAAGAATGCCTTTGTTAACAGAGTCTTTTGACAAAAAACCTGTGTGGACACACTGGGTGAGGGCCTTCTGTTGACAGACAGGACTTCTGGTTCACTGGGCAGCCCAGTTTGCTGACTATCTGGTCTTCCAGTCTGTTGAGAGAGGGCCAGGCAATCCACTTTAGTGTATGGCCGCACTCTGCCAACAGCTGTTTTGTCGGACAATATCTTCTGAGAGAAACATCTATTGACGTATGCTTCTACTGTAATCCTAGCTCCAGTGTTTCCCATCTATGGCAGACTATCAATAAACTGTTATTTGTAGCCATTGAGGTGGCAGAGATTTAACTCCAGAGGCAACAGATTTGGCAGCATTAATATAGGTGAAATATACTTTTACTAAGACCTCTAGTTATTTTCCATTGTCTCTTGCCTGCAGTTATAAATTACTATTTAGCTCTTTCTAAGCAAGCACTTTATTCTTAAGGTCAAAACTTTATAGATAAAAGTCAAGAATAGATTGTATGTGCATGTTAAATAGATTGCCAGAGTTCATCTCCAGCCTTGGGCTCTGATAGCTTTCAGTCCTTCAAACCTCACGGTTTTGTTTTCCCCTGTAGTTTCCACTTCAGAAGTTGCTTGGATTCAGAACCAGAAGTCAGGCTGGTCTGTATCTTTACCTGTTTCTGGAGAATGGTATTATGAGGAGACAGTAACCAGCTCTTCAGCTCATATTTCATCATGTAATTTCAGAGGGGAAGGTTAATGTAAATTTCCCATTTTGGATTATACTATGAGGCTATGAGCTGAAGAGTTGGTTGTTATCTCCTGATAATACCACAAAATCGACTGTGCACTTATTTTCCCAAAAATGCATTCTCATCTGTCACATGTATTCCTCTGAAGACTCAGCCTTAAATCACATCTTCCGCACAGGGGGGTTGCATATAATCCTGTTGTCATTACCACACAAATGTGGCATTTATGGCAATGGACCCAAAGATACTTAATTCAAGAAGATCTCCCAAAGATATGTAGGAGATTGCCATATCTGTCACATGTACAACAATGGAAAATAATTAAGGTCTTAGTTCCACCTTAGGAGCTGTGTTCCACCTACATTAATGCTGTTAAATCTGTTACCTCTGGAGTTAATTCTCTGCCCCCTCAAAGCCTATGAATAACTATTTATTGATAGTCTGCCATAGTGGCAAACTCTTGTAATCTAGTGTGGGTATCATTTGTCCCTCATGACAGTAGCATGAGTCTCCTGGGTGGTGCAGCATAAGGCATCAACACATACTGCTAGACCAGGGTGCGTCAGTAAGTGGGAAGCAGTGCAGACCAGGACACTACTTTCTGCTGCTCTTGTTGACCAGGAACAGTTATCCACAACCAAGGGAGCTGTGAGCAGCCCTACCTGTGGATGCTCAGGTAAATAAAACTTCTGGGAGCCTGACAGGAGCTAACCATGATGAACTGCAGCTGTCTTGCAAGCTAGTTATTGCCCACCCCTGTGCTGGACCATGCTTTACACAATATGATCACAAACTCTGAGTTATCATGAAAAATCAAACAATCCAGGACACAGAAGTAGATGGTAGGTAATCCCAGTTTAAATTTATCTCAGTTTGGAAGTGTACACTGTCCTTTACATGTACGCAGGAATACAGAGGAGAGTACCATGAAGAATAAACTGTTAAAACATTACTTTGTTCATCTATCCATGTCTATATTGTGGGGACAGCCTGTAGCACTGTAATTACCTCATGCATAAAAATCTTGCTTTCAGATAATTACACTCTTATTCAACCTTGGTATAATGCATAAGCCTATCATGATTAAATTACAGGAATAGATTAAATGTGGAATGCACACTGTTAAAGAAATCAACTAGCTCTACACAGAGGCATTATTTTATAAATCTGAAAGCATTTATAAATCTGAAATCCTTCAGATTTCACAATACAAATGTATCTGCATATTTGCTTAATAATGTTCGGTATTTTCCACAAGTCTTAGCACCTTCAAAATCAAGCCTTTGCAAAATGTAAAGAAGCTCAGAGTAAATGTTTTCATATTCTTAAGAGTAATATTTTGCACTTATTGGACAAGTCCTAAACTGGAGAGCTCCCTCTAGTATTAAAAAGAAGCTGTTCAACCAAAGTTTTTAAGAAATATACCCTCTAGATCTTATGTCTGGATGTGACTGACACTAATTTTGTCACAAATTTGGACTCTTAATAGGCACCCTCTCGTAAGCCAGCCAATCATGTGATTGTCTTTTTTTAAAGGGACTGTATAAAAAACTCGACTGTTGTTTTTAATTAAACAAATATGAGGGGTTTTTTTTGCAAATTAAAAGTTAGTGGTAATGGGAGTATTTAAGAACTAATTAGAAATATAATGTTGCATATTTTGCATTTTTAATAAAAGTTGCTGAAAAGAAACATACGGTCCCTGAGGACTACAATTACAAACATGATTCTACCTTATGCCCAGGAGACATATTTTATCTGTGGTTGTTAGTGATTAACTTTAAGTAACTTATCAAAACAAAAAAGCAGTAAAGTAGAACTTTAAAGACTAACAAAATAATTTATTAGGTGAGCTTTCATGGGACAGACCCAGTTCTTCAGACCATAGCCATACCAGAACAGACTCAATATTTAAGGCATAGAGATGTACTGCTGAGATATGCTACCTGCTCCACTCACTGTATTGGCTGAACAGGCGATGAAGTTCATACTTTCCAGGGCCATTTCCTGCACAAGTAGGGAGCAGCAGAGTGTTCACAGCTGCGGCTCTGTGCGACATCTCCAGGAGACCAAGAACATTGGACTATTGCTAAATTCATCTGCAGTAACCTAAAGTTGACCATGAAAGGTCGACTATGGCATTACTCCATGTGAACAGCAGGACTACAACAGTTGACCTTAGGAGCCCTTAAAGGTGGCAGAATTGACCCTGTAGTGTGGACTGGTGGCTTAGAAAATCAACCTAAGTCAGCTAAGTTTGACCTAATCTCTTAGTGCAGATCAGGCCAGAGACAATCTTTTGTGCTCACAGAGTGCATTCTGTGTAAGGGCGAAACTTCTCTCTCTCTCTTTCTCTCTCTCACACACACACACCAACAGAAGATGGTCAGGAAAAGATATAACCTCATCTCCCTTGTCTTTGTAATATTTGGAAGTGACAAGTCTCCAAGGACACTGCATAGTATATTGTCTTGTCTATTCCCTGGATTTCTTGCTACAGTATATTCCCTCATGTATTGTTCATTGCATCTTAAATGACTGATAGTTGGTTTCTTTTATAAGAAACCAGCCAAAGCTTTGGGACTTTTGAGTATGTAAAGTGCATATGCATTAGCTGCCGTATTGGTTACCTTAGTTTTTGCCTGAATAAATGCAAATCAGTATCCTCTGACATTAAAACAATCAGATACCTCCTCAAAATGATAGCATTTCTAGCCAGGTGAAATTCATCCCAGTGGAAAGGAAGCAGCACATGTCCTGTTTTGAGAACTTAAGTAAAACAAAATAATGAATGAAACTTCACTCTCCCCCTCTAAAACAAGCTGTTTCATGTACTCAATAAAGATTTTATAGACCAAACCCTTTATTGCATCCCTGTATAGCATGCCACATGTTTATCACTGGATGTAAGACCAATTTTAGTGTGGAAATTGAATTCACAAGACCAAGTGGGTGGAGCTTAATCAAAGGTTAATTAAAATCACTGGGAATCACTTTTTTTTTTCCTTTTTGGCTTTGATGGCTTTGGGTCAGGTTAAAGCTTTTCATGTCTGCTACAAAATGCAACATATTCAGACCAAATGATGCAGTAATAGCTCTTATAGTTGTTTGCCATTAAAACATCTTGACTGTTTCAAAGCAAATCAATTTAATTTTGATGCTTTATCAATAGCACAAATATTAATACTCTATTAATAAAACATCTGCATTAAAACAATGACTTGTGCTGAAATATTACCAAACAGCAATAATTGGATCACTGGACCTCACATGCAGTTTTTAAAATACATTTCATAATACAGATTTGTTATGATCCATGGAGAGAGAACATTGTGAAAGATGGTTGACACACTTTAAAGCATTCATCTTTCTAAAAGTCCACAAGGAAATAAGTCCAAGTACACACAAAATACACTTCTAAAAATCTAAAGCTTAAGCAAGATACAAGTTTCCTTCATTCTTTTTTCCCATCTGTGTCTGACTTCCCTTGGTTGGGACCTTTCTCAGAAGTACAAGGTGGTGACTTCCCTTGTCTTAGCTGAAAGATATTTGCCTAAACAGTTTTCTCCTATATCCAGATCTAGAGACTTCAGTCCTCCCTTGAAGGAGCTTTTCAGGACTCTATTCCCTTGTATGTCTCTGGTGATAGATTCCAAAGATTACTTCTGTCCTTTTCACTGTTTCCCCTCTCATCCAGCCTTTCCAAAATCCATCTCGTGTCCTCCAGGTCTGTCTCCACCTGTTCCACACTGGTTATCTCTCACTATTGCTTCTTCCTTCCTGTGTATGTCTCCAAAATCATAGTCTGTTTGGCACTCTAGTATCCAAACTTCTATACAATGGTTACACTATGTGACTGAACTGTAGTCCAAGGTAAAACTTTCATAGTTTACTTAAAGGCTAAATCCCATTTTCAAAAGCGATCCCAGTGGTGATGAGGGTCTTGCTGTGATAGTAGAAACACTCATGGAAAAAATATTGGCTCTGAGCAGTTAACAGTCTAAGGGTGACTGAACTATCTTATTTCAAAAGTTGTCTCATTGACTTCAGAGAGACGGCTCTTGGTGTAAAGTACAGTTTAAATTCAATACGGTTGCTACAGGCCTGGGTTGTGAGAAGTACTGTCCCTAATTTACAGAGGGGTGCCAAAGCACGGGCAGATAAAGGATAGACCTGCAATCAGATACAGTGCCCATACAGAACACTGCAGAGCTCACTAGAGCACTGGGTAGATGGAATATTGGGATCTTCCTGCAGGTAACATAGTTAAAGGATCTGTTTCTAAGTGACTAGATAAATGTGTGTGAAGTTTAGTAGGTGGTCTGAAGATATTGCTTTTGATATGATTCATTAGCTCACAGCTGTCAGGGATTTTCATCTCTAGGACATTATCGCCCCCATGTGTCAGGGGAAACAAGCCTCTGGCTGTGTTAAAATCAATGCAGGTACATGGAAAATCTAAAGTCTCATAGGCTGCCATTTATCAGCCCCCCCCAACAGTCACTCTGAGTCAGTTGGTTTCCCTGGTAACCTGAACTCATGAATAATTCATGATGGCAGGTTTGAAATGGAATCCTTCGATTGGCCAGGTGCTAGGTTTTCTAGCACCTTCGGCCAAGAGGAGGACCTGTTTGAAAACACGGGTTTTGGATATTATAATTAGGTTATGAATAATCATGAGATCTCTCTATAAATTCTGGGCTGTCAGCTCAGTCTGTGGCCCTTGGGGATTCAGATGAGAACTCTGATACCCAGCAGAGGAGAGCGTTGGCTGCACTGTGGCGTCTGCTGTTCCTTAGGCTAGATCACCTGAACGAAGAGCTGAGATCACTGCGGCGCCCGAACCCTCAGGCGGCACCGCCCTTGAGCTGAAAAGCACCACAGCTGCAGCAGCTTACATCAGGAGCCCACCAACAGTGAAGCAGCGCCAGCGCTCCACTGCCTCACCGAACCCGAGCGGCGCACTTGCATCGAGGAGCAACAAGTGGGCTTCTCGGCGTACCTGCTGGGTGGCGAACTGGCCCGTGGCTCTGGCCACGGGTACTGCGTACCCAGCAGGGAAACCAGAAGCCCACCAACGTCGTGTCATCATAGTTGCTCCTCCAGCCATTCCACCACCTGCACGCTGCCTCCATTTTAAGACAAACGCTCACCTGGACTGGACCACACCGGATTGGACAACCACCTATGACGAGATATGTAACATACCTACCAACCCGTGGCATAGCCCGGGGGCATTTATACACCAAATTTGACACCCTTACTTACCTAAAAAGACATTTTACTACAGGGGGCACCGGGACCCCTAATTGGGGGACAGAGGGTCACAACCTCTGTCGTGCCATCTCTCGGCAGGGGGAGGGCAGAACCTGGGGGCCTGACCCCTTAGGGCCGGGCCTAAGAAGCCCAAAAATCCCCAACTAGGGGCATACTTGTTTACATATTAATTATAATTAGTTGTAGTTTTAGCATTATTAATCTAGAACTATTAGGAACACTAGTTAAAATAGGGTTAATAGAATTATTAATTGAACAGAGCTACCACAGAAAAGGACTTGACTTGTTGCTGTGGGGCATAAATAAAACTTCCTTATTCCCCTTTCCCTTCATCCTTTCCCCATAGTTATCCTGATAGGGGTCGAAGACCCCCCGGGAAAGGGCTGAGGTTTAAGGGGGCTGACTTTGGGCAGAATTCCCGGCAGCGCCCACTGCCAGCCACTTGGGCCGGGAGTAGTGTCCCGGCCCAGATTCCCTTTTCCTTTCCCTTTTCCCCAACCTACTAATCACACTTTTTCCTTTGCGGAAAAATAAAGTTGTGTATACAGGAGAACTTCATGGATTATAAGTCAATAATTGTAAGTGTTAAGTCTAGTTAAATTAGCAATAGTAACATAGATTAGTTCATGTTTGTTTTCTATTGTTTTTTATTAATAAATCATTGATTAGTTTTACCTTTTACTCTGTGCGTGAGCCTCGCTCTCTGTCCTGACCACTACCTGCTAGGGGGATAGGGCGAGACCCTAAGTGTGCTTGCATTGCCCAGTAGTGGCTGCATTCTTCTCCTGCTCGGGTGGGTTGGTTGGATCCCCCCTGGGAATTGTGGGTCCTGGCGGCCGGCTCGCCTGCACTACTTCGGTCACCTAAGCAGGGAGAAACCACCGGACGCTGACAACAGCACTAATTTAAATGCTTTCTTTTCTCTAATGTTTTCCTTACTGATTTAGATTTTGAAATAGGAATCACAATTTAATAATTACCTATGTTTACTGTTAATAAATGAATTAGTTTTATGCCTTAATATTTGTTGAAATAATTTTTTCTAGCAATTAAAAAGAAAGTTGTAGTTAAACTCTATTTGTGGAATTTTGATGATTTTATAAAGATGTCTATGGATATCATTTGTGGTTTTGTGACCTTTTAATCTTAATAGGAAAAATGATAATTGAAGTCCTGTAAGTGAAAAGACTGAAATTGCTTGCTCTTTAAGCTTGTTTTTTTAATAATTTTGGACTGGATCCAATTACTATTGAAGTTAATAAAAGCACTCCTACTGCCTACTGTTGCACTTGGACCAAACAAACCTATATGCATCACAATGAAACAGTAGTCACCTGTTTAAGAATAGTAAAGGAGAGAGAGCCATGCTAGTCTCTATACTATCAAAACAAAAAAGCAGTCCAGTAGCACTTTAAAGACTAACAAAATAATTTATTAGGTGATGATCTTTTGTGGGACAGACCCACTTCTTCAGACCATAGCCATACCAGAACAGACTCAATATTTAAGTCACAGAGAACCAAAAATAATAATCACGGTTGACAAATCAGAAAAATATTAACAAGATGAGCAGATCAGACAGCAAAGAGCTGGGGGGTGGTGTGGGGTATCAAGAATTAGATAAAACAAAGTTTGCATAAGAGCCCCTATATGGTATGGCTATGATCTGAAGAAGTGGGTCTGTCCCACGAAAGCTCATCACCTGAAAAATTGACTTTAGGAATGTGATCAATCCCACTGAAGTCAGAATGCTCTGATCTAGTGAAGTGAATTTTTGCTCCTGTTGGTACTGAAAAATGGTACTGATGGTACTGAAAAATGTTATGCTCTGGTAACAGCATAAAAATTTAATTTCAATCCCTATGCTACATGGCTTTTTGGACCGTGAGAGAAGAAATGTGAAGGTACGTGCATTGAACATGACCCATGCTGAGCACTGTCTCTTTTAAGTTTCAGTCCTGCAAAAAATGCATGTGGCTAGTCTGGTTCATATGTAGAAAACCAGTTGCTTGTGTTAGTAGGATTAGGACTTTATTGTGAATTTGTCATTTCCCAAACTACCAGTGTATACTAGTATTCCTGCATCAGTCTATTGGAATTTGGGATTTTAAGCACCAGTGAACTGATTAAACAAAATCTGACTATTCTGACTCTGAATAAAATAGCTCACTATAAAATATTTCATGAGACAGAAATAAAGTAATGTCTTGATCACCATCATGAGTTGAAATAAATCATATTGTCCAATATTGGCAAAAATTGCAGTACAATAGAACAGTGTAGAATATAATAATCCATTAATAATTTGTTCTAAAGAGTATAAACTAGCAGACATTTTGTAATGAATGTTTGCTTAATTCAAATGTATTTATATAATTAAAAATGACATTTAAGTGTATGTACACTAGTCTAATTGCCTTGAAATGGCATTATTGAGCATAATTACTTTAAAGATATATTCATTGAGAAATGTTTTGAATTACCTAATTCATTAATTCCCATTTTATTAATGGCCTAGTCAGTATTTAAGACCTGCATGAATAATCAGATGTCAACAAAATGCAATTACTTCAAACTCAAATGTAATTTTCATCCATATACTCCTGCTTTTCAATGAGTCCAATACAGAATATTTTCCCCATATTTGCAAAATTTATGAATTGTTTAGCATAGTCATATCTTAGGAGTCTTCTATATTTGAATCCCTTGATTGGAAAGAAAAGGTGGGGGCAGGGGCTTGGTGTTGCAGAATTCCCTTTTGTTTTCAGAATTGATTTTGCATTCAAGATAAATTACTGCCTGAAAGGACTTTTTCTGATAGCTTTTATTGACAGTCATCTGTGTATATGAGTGCTTTAAGCTCTAGAGCTGCGTTCCTGGATATTTTCCCATGTTTCTTGAATAGCCCTCATAAATCAACATTCAAAATATTTTTATATTAAACTTCTCTGTGTAAATATTTTTTAAATTAAAATTTTCCTTTATTGCCCAAATTTCTAAATATTATGCCTTCTGAAGGCATTTTGAAGTAAGAGATTTTCAGAGCCACAGCCCTTTCTGCATCTGAGTAATTGAATGTGTCCATGCAGTGGATATCTTAGATAACATGCCAGTTTTTGTTTCTCCTTTTTCCTGAAATCAGGACTCACTGATGATTTGTAAAATCCCTGGGTGACAGTACAGAGATGGTGTTGGAGTCTGTTTCAAATTCCCTGTCATTGATGATCATACAGGATTTAGTGAGTTCTGTATCAGATTTGTAATCATGGCTAGAACATGGCCATACTGGGGCACAGTACCACACAGTTAATTAACTCAACACAAGACTTACTGACTGACTGAAGTATTTTGGGGTCAACGCATGATTTTCTGTTGGCCAATTTCTGAAATACACAATTGCTTTTTTTCAGCTTCTTGCTGTGCTCTATAAATGTCAGTTTTCAGTCTAAGGTGACCCCTTATGAGATCATTCATAATACGTAAGGAACGTACCATTTCACAGTCCTACTTTGAAGTTTTTGTTTGTGTTAGGGTTGTCATTTATAGAATCATAGAATCCTAAGGCTGGGAGGGACCTTAGGAGATCATCTAGTTCAGCCTCCTGCCTGAAGCAGAATCAAACCTAAGTAAATCATCCCAGCCAGGACTTTGTCAAACCGGGACTTAAAAACCTCTAGGAATGGAGATTCCACCATTGACTAACAGAGGTCTCTGTCAACAGAGAAACCTCAGCAGTACCTCTGTTGACAGATTGCTTCTACACATAAAAGTGTCTAGGAAGAACAAGCCGCTCTGTCAACAAAGAGCATCTGGACTGCCTCTACCCTCTCTTGACTGGAAGCTGTGCAAACAGGGCTGCCCAAGGAACCGGAAGCCCTCCCTGTCAACATAACTGTCTATAGGGGCACTCTGTCAACGAAACACTGTTGAAAAAGGCATATACCTGATCAGGGATAGGTATAAGAGTGCCAGCTGAACAGCTGAGTTTTGTTGACAGACTCAGCAGAGCACTTTAATCATGTAGACGCTCAGTGAGTTTTATCAACAAAAGCCTAATTTTGTCAACAGAGGCTGCCCATGTAGATGCAGCCTAATTGTTCAGCATCATACAGGACCAGTGTCATGTAAACTGCTTTTACTTGCTTCATTTATTCCACTGAAATTAACATAACAGATCTTGGTGTCTGTTGCACAGAGAAATCCTTGTGTCTATATTGGCTTCAAATAGGCTCCACACAGACTCCTACTAATACAAATGTAAATGCCTGGTTGTGGCCTAAATCAGTCAACTTGTGAACATCTTATTTAGATTGCTAAAGTCATACTTCAAATACAGCCACTGCTGCATAATTGGTATTCAAAGAGAATCTTTGCTCTGTTGTAAATCTGACATTCCCTTACAGCTTGCTACAGTACAGAGCAACTGCAGGGCTTAGCACAGTTTCGTATGTTATTTTTAACTTAAGTAGTTTCCCTTCTAAAAGTGTGCAATTTTCTTCCTAACTAAATTTGTATTTCTAATCTCCTAATTCGAGGTTGACTAGTTTCTTCATATATTCCCTCTACATGTAAGAGATCGTGTATACCTAGACGGATTCCACGCTGGATGCATATTAGTTTATGTAAAGTTTCATCCTTGTACCCTTGTCCATATGAAGGCTGACAGAGGACGTCACCTTTGAAAAACCATAAAATAAGTTGGCACCTTTTTGTTCTTGAATGATTTGTGAGAGGAAAAAAGTGGCCCCCGGTAGAATAGATACTGCAGATTGATAAAGCATTTAGATTATAAATTACATCAACTTCATCCCAAGGGAATGGAATTTCCTGTAATAACTCACCAAATACTTTAGAAAGGCATTTAATAGTCTATTCACTGACATCTAAAAATGCATTTTTGTCCATCTGTACACAAAATCATGTAGTATCATAAATCTGGAAACAGCTAAAAAATACAATTCTATATATAACAGCCTACTTATGCAAATGGTACATCTGGTGCTCTTTGAGGTAGAGCCAATGACTATTTCTGAGTAGGCTTCGACACCCACAGTGAACTGAAGGTAAAATCAATCAAAATGTATCCTGCTGTATCTAAAATTTTTAATAGATTTATTCTCGTACATGAGGTGTACCTTTTCTGTATAAGGGATGCTAAATTATCCTAAGATATATATCAGTAAATATGCTTTCTGACTTGTCAATAATAAAATGACATCATGACAAACGTCTTCCCATTAATGAAACTTCAGATCAATATAACTGTTGTTGGTCTTCTAATTTCCCCCTACTGTATGTCTACAATAAAGTAAAAATAAAAAAATCTAATTTGTGTACTGTTCTGTTAACATATTGGATATGCTATTTATTGTTTGTTGTAGAAAACCCGGCTAAGTATGGAAATCAAGTAGTTAAATTTTTTTATAGCCCCACATAAAATTGGGGCACTGGATTACACCTGTCAGTCATGAATGCTAGAAATCCAAGTTGGCAAGCCAAACATTACTACTACTTTTTCAGTGATGCTTCAAGACTCAGTTCTTTATAGAATGTAATAGAGAACATGCAGGATTTTTCTTATATATAATTTAGAATCATCTGCTGAAGTCTTTATACCTAGCTGTCATAGAATTCTAGGGCTGGAAGGAATCTCAAGAGGTCATCTAGTCCAGCACCCTGTCTAAAGCAGAATCAACCCCAACTAAATCATCCCAGCCATGACTATGTCAAGCTGGGACTTTAAAACCTCTGGGGATGGAGATTCTACCACCTGTCTTGGTGATGCATTCCTGTGCTTTGCCACCCTCCTAGTGAAACATTTTTTCCTAATATCCAACATACACCTCTTTCCGAATGGGTTTACACGGAGCTCTATTCAGCGCTGTTGCTGGCAGAGCTATGCAAAGGGAGCTTGTTGGGATTTCAAATGACTGTTTATTTGCATACTCCAGAAGCTCATTACCATAGCCACATGAGAGTTCAGTACCAGCAGAAGGGGATACTGGCGTTGCACAGACTCTGGACTTGCCCCTGCTGGCTAACACCACCCCCCCCGCCCGCCCCGTCACCAGTCCCTTATGCAGAGCTCTCTACTGAACGTGCTCCAGCACATCCACATCCTTTTTATACTGGGCGGCCCAAAACTGGACACAATATTCCAGATGTGCTGAGTACAGAGGCATAATAACTTCTCTAGATTTCCTGGAGATGCTTCTCTTAATGCACCCCAATGTGCCATTAGCCTTTTTTGGCTACAAGGGCACATTGTTGACTCATATCCAGCTTCTGATCCACTGTAATTCCCAGGTCCTTTTCTGCTGCCATTTGGTCTCCAGTCTTTAACAGTGTTTGGGATTCTTACATCCCAGTGTCGGACTCTGCACTTGTCCTTGTTGAACCTCATCAAATTTCTTTTGGCCCAATCTTCCAATTTGTCTAGGTCACTCTGGACCCTATCCCTACCCTTCAGTTTATCTACCTGACCCCCTAGCTTAGTGTCATCTGCAGATTTACTTAGGGTGCAATACATCCCCTCATCCAGGTCATTAATATACATGTTGAACAGTCCTGGCCCTAGAACTGATCCTTGACCACCATTGACCACCACCCACTGGGACCGTCCATCAAGTAGGCTTTCTAACCATCTTACAGTCTATATAGCCAATCCACACTTACTTAAGTTATGGGCGACAATGTTGTGGGAGACTGTATTAAAAGCTTTGCTAAAGTCAAGATATATAACACCTAATGATTTTCCCCATCTCCACAGAGCCAGTTACCTCATCATAGAAGCTAATCAGACTGGTCCATGTTGACTACTGTTGATCACTTTGTCCTCTTCCAAGTGCTCCAAAATGGATTCCATGAGGATCCCCTCCATGATTTTTCAGGGACTGAGATAAGGCTGACCGATCTATAATTCCCTGGATTGTCCTTATTTCCTTTTTTTTTAAAGATGGGTACTACATTCACCTTTTTCCAATCATCCAGGATCTCTCCTGGTCTCCACGAGTTTTTGAAGATAAGGGCCAAAGGCTCTGCAATGACATCTGCCAATTCCCTCAGTACCCTCTGACACATTAAATCTGGGCCCATGGATTTGTGTACAGCAAAACGTTGAATTACAGTCCGCAACCCACGCATTGTCTCACCTTGAAGCATCCAAAGTAAAACAACAAGAAGTCTGTGGCACCATGTAGACTAACAGATATTTTGGAGCATAAGCTTTCTTGGGCAAAGACCAAAGTGCGTCTTTGCCTACAAAAGCTTATGCTCCAGAATATCTGTTAGTCTGTAAGGTGCCACAGGGCTTCTTTTTGTTCTCGAAGATACAGACTAACATGGCTACCTCTCTGATATTTGTCACCAAAGTAAAACAGCAGTTCTTTGGACAATGGAACTCATAATTTATCTGTAAAATAGGGAGAGTGAATTTAGAATTCCTTCAGATCTAACCTAAACTCTCATGAACAGACCAAGAATCCTCCTTCTTTAGAACAAATGGAGATGCGTAATTTGGGACCCTGCAATTGTTATGCGCACTGTGGTTCCTCATGTAAGTGCCACTCATTTTGTCAATGGGTGTAAGTACTAACCACTATGAGAGAGAGCCACAGTATCAGGGGTATCATTATAGTATTGTATTATAAATTCCAATTCTCATTGGATCATCTTTGTTAGCATTTTTAATCCCCTTTTGAAAGCTGTCTTTTTCAAACTTAACATTTTCATTGTGTCTTACATCAGGTGTGTTTTTACCTATGAACCCCTCACTCTAATTAGGTACAAGTATAGTGTAAATTAAGAGAAATCTTTGCACTACCTCTGCCATGGTAGAATAACAAGCCAGACCTTTATCATCTGAAGTCCATCTTTTTAAAAGTTTAGTACATATTTCTGCTGATATCAAAGCTATGTAACCTCCAAGCAGCACCTAGTACTAGTTCAGCAGGAACTGTGCCAAACAAGCAGTCACACTGGAATCACTGAACAAAATTAAAATGGATAACTTTGAAAGTCTCCCCAACATATCAAATAATCTGCAACACAAGATTGCATGTTCACTGCTTTGGTAGTATGATAGTCCAGGTCTTCTCACAATTTCTCAAAGAACCAAATGAAATGGCCACTCCTTGACTACACCTGGCCAACTGACACTGTTCTCAGCAACTTCCCACTCCATAGCTGTGGAAGGGTTATCAGATTATTTTTTGTTTTGTATTTTTTTCAAGATAGCTAACAGCTTTACTAAAACTGAGTTGCTTTGTCACTAATTCTTGGAAAAATCTTGGTGAAGTATCTAAGCCATATTTCTCATGTTTTTACTTGGATTTTAAATGTGTAAGTGATCTGAACTGATTCATATCTTGGTTTGTTCATGGTTGCCTGTAGAGAGGCATAATATTTTTCAAAAGCCAGATGGTAGCTCATCTTGCCTCTCTAGTAGACACAAAACTGTCTCTTTGGAAACATTTTTTGCAATCTCTTTTGGTTATTTTCCATATGAATGATACAACAGCCTTGAATGCTTTTTACCTTTCTTTTCTCATAAGAGGAATAGTTTTTTCTTTGCAAGTTTTTTTTTCCTGGAAGTGTTTGGCAAACAGTACAGTGCTAGTAACATTTCTCCATGTGTTTATAAATGCTGGCTTTCCAGTCATATCTAAAATGTTTCTCAAATACATACAAATATGCTGAGTAAAAATATATTCTTATTAAATGGGTAGTAAGTGAATTTATCTTTAGTCTGAATTATTTATATTATCTTATTATGTTTGACTTTATCAGCGTTTCTTTTTCATTTTTTTGAGACAGTTCTTTGTGGCATCAGGATTGCATAATCAGTTATGTTACCTTCACTCTCCACTTCATTTATCAAATTCCTCTCTCTCACACACACATTTTTTTCTCCTGCTTTTGGGAATTCCTAGATCAACAGATTGCAAGAAATGGATTTTTCAGATAGGTCAACAGGCAGTTGATCCTATTCTCAGGAAGTTCAGGAAGATTTGACTACTACTGCACACGCTAATTTTAAGGATGCCAAAACAGACCATCTGGGAGGTTGGTTGCAGTGTAATTGTATACCCTTTCATGGTACCAAAATGCTGCATTTACACATTCTCAACTGTATCCTACCCAAATCCATTATTTCAGAATATTTACACTGTACCATCCAAACAACAGTTGGTTTATGGTGTGATGATCAGAGCTACTTTTGAGAAGTACGTTGGAGAATGACATTTGTGCATCAAAAGCTCACAGTTCATGCTGGTAAACAGAAGTAATTTGAGAACATACGAGCACCTGCAAGTTTCAGGTTGTTGCCAGCTGTCATCTCTACTGTTCACTTGCTAATAAATCTTCCATTAGATGCATGCCATATTCTATATAGTAAGAAGAAATCAGGTGGGTTCATTTGTGTTGTTAACTGAGTAAGAGGAGATTCCATGGGAGGCCCTAAAATGATTCATTCAATGGAGTAGGAACGAAAAAGGATATCGGATTTTGAGGCTGACCCCTAATATGTACTATTGTTGATTTTTGTGGACAGAATATCCTAGCTGACACTGTATCTTTTGGGATTTGAGAGTTTTTTTTATTTTTAATTTGATCACATATTTCTAGTAAATAAAGGGCTCTTCAGGATGATAGAAGTCAGTTCCGTTCTTCATTGAATTTATTTGGAACTTCATTATGATTTCATCTGAATAATTGCAATGGGGAAGGGAAATGAGATTTTGCATCCCAACAAAAATATCCAAAAGAGAAAATAAGGCAACTTTTATTGACAGTTGATTTTTTAATTAATTACCAAAGGATTGCATTTTTCAGCTACTGAAAACTTACTCTCTTATTACAGTAGTGAGAGCTTCAGTATCTGTGAGAATCTATATTTTTCTTTTAAAATTACAGCATACAACAGAGACACAACTAATTTTTAAAACAAACTATAATCTGTTCTCCAGTTTTGCTTGATATAATTTTTAAAGCACAAAATTGTAAGAGCAGTTAATTCTTTTTATAAAATAGCTTTCTAATTTTCTAAGAAACAGATCACTTTGTTAATAATACTGTGAGTATTTATGATCACCTATATGGGCTCAAGAAAAGGGAGAGTAATTCTGGCTTTGAAGTCTGAGAACTTTTACTAAGCGTTTAAAAATTTTTCAGAAGTTCCTGAACTGTGGCCAATAATAGAAACAATTGCTGGTGGTTTCCAGAGAGCTGCTGTTTACTTAGTGCTGACTCTTCCTTGTTTATAGCTGCAAAATTACGTTAAATGCATTTCCTGATACTTTTCATGTAAGCATTAATGCTATTCAACTGAAGTGGCAAGAGGAAGCAATTCATGTGATTGTGTCTGAGATAGGACCATTCTATGACCAATTAGCAGAGGTGGAAAAAGTCCCCCAAAAGTAACTTGAGTAAAAGTGCAGCTGCTTTGGGGAAAGTGTACTTAAGTACAAGTTACTGGTGTCCCTCTGGAAAACTACTTGACTAAAAGTACACACACATATCACATCTAGATTGCGCCCAAGTATCCAAAATTAAAAGCTGCTGCACTTTTACTCAAGTAACATTTTGAGGACCTTTTCCGCCTCTGCCAATTACGCTGTTCTGATATGATCCATGCTCTTGAAAAGAACTGAGAACCCTTTTAATTTTTAGACAATTTGAGCATATTCACCCATTCTCTTGCTTTCTCCCCCTTTGAGAAATGCAGATGTGATCGAGTGGTATAATACCTGAAACAAGGAATATACTAATCACCAAAATTCATTCTTTCTAACAGCAAGACTACATTGCTATGATTTTGTGAATTAGATGTGCATGAAAGACAAAGTTGCACTTGCTAAGGCCTGTTAAAGACATGTAGTTGAAGAAGTCATTACCAAGATACTCTGTAATTCAACTCTGAAGTGACTGTACATGACAGAATAATTAAGACACACTGTTCTTTTTCAATAAGATATTGATTTATTATTTACAGCTAATTGGAGATGTATTGACTGTGGTTGGACAACAGTTTTAAACTACTTTGTTTTTTGTCCGCTTCCTACTAAAAAGTAATCTTAGCTAGTCAGCTTCATGATAAACATTAATATACCAAGCTGCTCTGTCAATAGTATTGTGACGCATCTAAATAAAGTCCCTTCTAGTAGTCCAGGTTTTTCTACTTATTTACCTGGTAAATGTTGTCAATGGTATTTTTTGTGCCAACTTATACTGATTTATTTTATTTGTCTAACATTGGAATAATCACTTAATCTTTGCTTAATTTCATAGGAGTGAGCATGCAACAATGGTCAAATTGATCACCTTAGAGATCATAATGGATATTTGTCACAATAGGATGGCTTTTGCATGTGAATGCTCTGAGAGGTCAAAATCTGCTTCTATGTTCAGACATGGAGCCATGTGTGAAAATGTGGCTTATCTATGTTTTGCATTTATAAACTTCATAAGAACTCTCCATCTGTTCAGAGTTCAAGATCCATATTGTTCTGAGAACTTCAGCAGCATATAACTGAAAAATACCTGCATAATAGTAGTCTGTAATGGCAACGTTACTTCTTTTTCTTGCAGATCATTTTAAACTCAAAAGTACTTGGTTTTTTTTGCTCCTGGATCTGGAGACATACCAGTATCCCTGATGTTTTCTTTGGGGTACTCTTAAGGTAAAAATCAGAATTAATAAGGTACAACTCTATTATCTTCAGTGAAATATCACCTGTTTACAGCAGTATTGTATTTTGTCCTTAACTACATTTAAAGGTGAAATGTCTGTTAATCAGTCCAGATGATAATCTTGCTGCGCAGGTCCCTCAATCAGGGCAACGCAGTCAATATTTAGGCTATGTCTACACTACATTCGCCTTGTAGAGGAGGAATGCAAATGAGGGAGATCAAAAACGCAAATGAAGTGCTGATTTACAACTCTTGCACTTCATTTTCATAAACTCGCATGATCACATTTCCAGAAGAGGCTTTTCCAAAAACCAAAACAGCTGAGTAGATGGGGTTCCTTCTGGGGAAAAAAGAAAATTTTTTTGAAAAAAAAACTCTTCCCCTTCTAGACATATGACTTTGTTTAAAGAAAAGCCTCTTCCAGAAATGCAATGATGCAAGATTATGCAAATGAATCACAAGATTTGTAAATCAGTGCTTCATTTGCATTTTTGATCTCCCTCATTTGCATTCCTTCTCCAAAAGAGGAATGCAGTGTAGATGTAGCCTTGGGCCATGTCTACACTGCCCCCTCCTTTCTGAGAGGCAAGTTAATGAGGCAGTTCAGAAGATGCTAACGAGGAGCTGACATGAATATGCTGCACCTTATTAGCATAATGGTGGCCACACACATTTTTAAAGTGCCACTTTCGGAGCACACACCACCTGTGTAGATGAGGGCCTTTTTAAAGGACCTGCCGACTTGGAAAGCCCCTTCTTCCATTTTGGTTTAAGGAAAAAGAGGCTTTCGAAGTCAGGGGGGACATTTCAAAAGGCCTCTGTCAACACGGGCGGTGTTTGTTCCGAAAGCGGCACTTTTTAATCATGTGTGGACACCATTATGCGAATGAGGCACTGCATATTCATGTCTGCGGAAGTGCCTCATTAACATGCCCCCTCCATGCCCTTTCTCTGCTCCTTCCTGGACTGACTCGTGCCAGAGGAAACAGTAAGATTTGTGGTGTTCTAACCTGTGATGTGGCCGAGGAAGAGGGAGCACTCTCTTCCACAATCCCCATTAGGGCAGCTCAGCCAGGAGTTAGTGTTCCACTTGTTGTTCAGTGGGGGAATTAACACAGCAGGTGGCAACCCACCTATCAGTGGGGAGACAGCCAGGAATGAGGTGGACAGAGTAGGGGGATGCAGGCCCTTCCATTCCATTGTGTCCTAACCCAGGCCCTATCAGTGGCAAAGTTGTCCACAACTAGGTCAGTGGTGATCCACCCACAACATGTGACCAGCCTACCAAAAGTCCCACAGCTGAACCTAACTCAGCTTCCTTTGGCTCCTTCCTACCCTCCAATCTGGGGGGGTGCCTGGGTTCCCAGGTTGTCCTCAGTCTACGTTGGGTAGACCACAAGGGGCAGCCCCAGCAGCTGATTGGTGTCATGGGTCTCCAGCCGCTGTGGCAGTCTTGCTGGGTCGCGGGCATGGAAGCAGTCTCTCTCTCTGTTACTAGCTCGAGTACCTGGGGAGAGATATTCTGCTCCTCTGGCAGTTCTTCCCCAAGTGAGCTAAAGGGCTCATTTTTTATAGGCTGTGTCTACGCTACATCCCTACTTCAAAGGGAGGATGGTAATTAGGGTGTTGGGAGTTTATTAATGAAGTGCTGCAGTGCATATACAGCACTTCATTAAGCAAATTCCTCCTCCCTCCCCCTACAGCAACTCCAAAGTGTTAGACTTCGAAGTGCTGGCTCATGTGGCTGGCACAAAATTTTGAGGAGGAAAAGGACTTCGAAGTGCCGGCGGGTGAGCCGTGGCTACACGCGAGCTGGCACTTCGAAGTTTAACACTTTGGAGTTGCCGTGGGGGGAATTTGCTTAATGAAGTGTTGCATATGCACTGCAGCACTTCCTTAGTAAACTCCCAACACCCTAATTACCATCCTCCCTTCGACGTAGGGAGGTAGTGTAGACAAGCCCATAGTCTCACTTCCAGTTGTGCCCCTCTCCTTCCAGTGAGGCAACTGTGGCTGTCCTGATTCTACCCACCAGGGGGCAGTTTTAGATCTCTGTCTGTCTGGAAAGGCACACACCCTAACCAACAAAAAATGTATAGTGGAAGTGCAGTGTCGACACAGCCTAAGTATCCCTAAGAATCAGTAGTACTTATATATTTAACTGACTTAAGAGCATTTGAAAATTTGACCCAAGGGTATTATTTTCCAGATGACCCTGGAAATGAAGTACTTCAGCATATCTAATTAGTCTGATAGAATACTAGCAACTAAAACCTGTAATAAATTACTTTTTAATATAATTAGCCAAGGAAAGTAAGATTTTTAGAACAGATTTTATAGGTGTTTGACTTGATATACTAGTGTAGTATTTTATGAGAACAAAATAGTTCTTTTGCATTAATTAAACAACAAAAATTAGTTCCACGTTCTGCAACTTATATCACAACCTAAATAAAACAGAGGAAATATAAACAGTAGTATAGTGTAACTGTGGTAATGTGTCTTTGGTAATGTTCACTTACATTAATTTAATACATATTTACACATAACAAACAAAATGAACTGAAAGTAAAGGCCATGGGCCTGATTCTGCTTCCATACAGATATGCTCTTATTTATCTAAACCTGTTGGGTTAGAGGCAGGAATTCCCCAGGGAAATCCAAGCCTTTGTTTTAAAGATCAGACTAGATCAGCAAACAGGTGTCTTCTAATTCTAATCTATGGAAAACTCCATAAAGTTTTGCCATTGGCTTCAAAAGAGATCAGCTCTCATCCCTATACTAACTACATACTGAATAATTTGCTTTCAAAAGTTCACTCTTTTCTTTGTCTCTAATGAGCCTGACATCAGATTTCTAGGTCACTGGGATTTTCTAGGCCTGGGATTTTTAAACATTCCAGCATATGAAATGTGTGAAATCTTGAATTTGGGTTGTTAAACTATTGGTTTACAAGTTAGTTTGAATTGTGAGCTCAACCATAACAAGCATGTAAAAGCTCATTAGATGTTACGGTAACATATCTTAACAAATCTTGATGGGAAAAGATACAACTAGGAGGCAGAATAACAATTTATCTAAGCAAAAAATGCCAAATTCAAAGATGGTGTTGAAATTATGCTTGTTAAATACAGGCTACGCAGATGAAGTTAAGGAGCCAAAATTGGTATGTCTGGTATTAGGTTTAATTGGTGGACAAAATAATGAGGGGAAGGTTCATTCTACCCATCACTCCCTTTCTGGAGCCTTAAAAAGTAAAAACGAACAAAAACAAAAACAACCCAATATTTTGTGGGGGAAGAGAGAAAAGAAGAACAAATGGGAAAAACAGAGGCTACTGCCTTACTTTCCTGGGACCCTAGCCCTCCATTACACTGATCTAGACAAACGTCCTGATAAGCTAGAAACAGTGTGATTTGTATGACATTGATACCAATACTAGATTCAGTTGACTCCAAAGTGCCTGCCTGTGATGACAGTTTGATACCATTTAAGCATCTTCAAACAAGGTTGTTTTTTTTTTTTTCCATTCTAAAACTCTTCCCAGCTAAAGGAAAAAGGGATGAAAAAATCCTGTTAACATGAAAGCCTTATTTAATAGTTTACATTTCAAATGCTTTAACTGTTTTTCCTTCTCTTGAAACAATGGTTAAAGGGATTTGTGGTGGTAGCCATATTACTAAGCAGGATGAGGTACCTGTAAAGCAAACTCTGAAACTTGTTTAACACTGTTTAATGATAGACAGTAGTTGGCTATGTTAACCATTTACCCCATGCATTCCATGTGAGTTGATGCAACAGTGACCACACAGCCACCTAGATATGGAAGAGGTTGTCTTTTTTCCACAAACTACTAATTATGTGACTATATGGGAACAATTGTGTACATTGAGCTACAGAAGACTGAAACGTGGAATTTCCATTACATGCAAAACTTTCAACACTGCAAATTTGGGCTGGGCTCTTCTGGAAGCCAGGGGGTCACAAGTGCCATACGAGCCCTCCAGGTGAGCTGGCAGGAAAACAGACAGATTTCCAGTGGCACCCTCTCTGTGGTTCATTGAAATTTCACAGAACCTGCTGCATTTCCGTGAAACATTTTACATTCAACAGAGCAGCATTTTCCATTAAAACCCTGTTTTATCAGGAAATTCCCAGCTATTCTACACTTGACTTTGAAAATCTGGACTTTAGAGAATTTAAAGGGGCCTGGTCTTTAGACCAGGTGTCTGGCACTCTCTGATGGCTATCTCAAAAAAAGCACCCAAATCCTAATACAACTGACTTTTACTTTTCGTTTTTGAAGAGCTTGGCTGCACTTGGTCAACTGGCTAGTTAGCTATCCCCTGCACTCCTCCACACCATTTGTCGTATTAAGTTCTCACATCCGTTATAGAACAAATACTTGCAGTGGCAATTAATGATACCAAAGATACAGGCTTTGGAGTCCATTATTCTTTGTATGATTTAGTTTGTCTGCTGAAGCTACTATAAAGAGAAATAGCTTCATACAGTCAGTTAATTGTTTTTGTTTCCTCAGGATAAGAGTATTTCTGAATTAATGATCTGGCTTTTTTCATGCTGTTCTAAAAGCTTCACTTGTGTGTGATGTTGAACCTGAAAATGGAAGGTAGAGGTGCTGTGAAATAATCCATATTGTTACGAATCTTTCTGCAAATTGTAATGAAATGTGGAAGGGGGCAGAGTGCACATTAAACAGATATGAGCAAACAATTTCAAACACAACCTTTATTAAGAACACAAATGTCAGAACTTAAACATTAGAATTTTGCCCCACTTTGAACTTCACCTAAACTTGGGCCATGGTCCCATTACTCTTGCAGTTAATGGAAGACTTTTACTCATTTCAGTGGATCAGACACTTGGCCATAAATGCAAACTTACCCAAATTCTAAGAGACAAAATCATAGTGTTCTGTCTCCTACCTAGCTTAAATCTTGAAGTTTTAATGAGAGCCTGATTTTGAAATAGTTCTAAACAAAGAGAAATAAAAGAAATGGTTAAAAAAGGAAGCTTACTGAGAAATTATCTAAAGCTTTTGAGTTTTTTTGCCCATCACTAATGAATTAAATTGTCTGATTCATTTACCACATAATTTGTACACAAAGCTATTCAGCTGTTATTCCCTCACGGATATTGCACATTGGATTTTGTATTAATTTGCTTTTATGCAGCTTCTAGTTTATCGCTATTCTGCAGTCAGCATGTGTACACCAAAAGTAATCAAGGCTGTGCTTAAAAGCACTGCCTGCCTAATTGTCCATTGCGCGAAAAAAAACCCAAACCCCAAAACAATGTTGTTGTTATGATTGGGTTACCTCTCTGCCACATGCACATATTTACAATAATAAGCATCTCACTTGCAGTTTTGTTTGCCAAGCTCTGGATGTTGTATAATGCTGCTGATGGAATACTAAAAATAAATATTCCTGTGGTGTGTGCCTGAGGATGCAGAAAGAGAAAAAGTACAGTTATCTTCATGCATATCCATTACATCTTGAAACAGAAGCTCAAAGGAGACAATAAGAAATCTATTGATTTTTCTTTAATGTCATGCTATGTTCTATTAACTGTCAAGATCAGACATGGAAGCCATCTATTGGCACTGAGCAGACTAAAACAAATCCCTTACAAAGCTTCAGGAGGATTTGCTTGCAGACTGAACATATGGTTATAGGTTTGATATGTGGACTTGTGTGTCTATATTATTCTTCCAACAGATTATTCCTGTTTCAGCAGTAACAAAATCAAAGATATGACAGACACACAGTTTGAAAATAATGTGAGTTATCACCAGGCAGATGGTTCACTAAAGTAACTAAACTTATTAAGGTACTTCTTTCAGAAATAGCCGTTTTAGCAGGTGTTTGCAAAGAAGTGAGGAAGGGAAAAACAAAATTTACTCTTGCAAACTCAGACCAAAATGAACTGTTTCACAACGGTAAGAATGTCATAAGGACTTTTCCTTCATATATATGTTAATGAAGCTAAAATGTGAAGGTATTGCCTTGCTTTTGCATAATAACACTGGAATGACGAAATGTAGTCTGCAAACCTGAATGGGAGGAAAGATGGGCTGATATAACAAAATTCAGAAGTTCTTATTGATAGGTAGGCTTTTCTATGCTAGCAAAGGAAGATGCTGCTTTTCCTAAATGTTTAGTTAAGAGTGGCTCAGATGCAAATTTTCTTTGAGTTGTCTAGATAAAAAAATGTTCAAAGCTCTTTCCATCTCTATGTAATGCAGTTTATATTGAGCCTAAACGACTAATCTCTTTCTAGCAGGGCCATAGCTTGTTTTCTTAGCCTGCAAGATGGGGCATGGTAAGAAAACTGATGTTGTTTAGGAATGGCACATGGGAATGTCTCTTTAGTCCCTCAGATTCTTATCTGTGATCTTCTTGTTTGCCCTGTACTTAAGGCTCAATACTAGTGCAAACCTTCTGCGCCTATGGACTGGACTTCACTGGGCTGAGCTGTTGACCATGAACCCTTTTTATAGCTAAAATATACACATCTACCTTCTATTTCTGTCCTTCTGATAGAGTTATAAATACCATCCTGAAAATGTCATAGACCACTAGTATATTAATAAGGCTTGTTGTAACAAGAGAAAATCATAATACAAAAAATTAGAAGTCTGGCATTGTATCTCGCCTAAGGCTAGGTGTCAGACATATAGCAAAGATAAGAATCAGAGAGGTAGACGAGTTAGTCTGTATCTTCAAAAACAACAATAAGTCCTGTGGCACTTTATAGACTAACAGATATTACAGATAGCAATTATAGTGAATTCAGCCTATATTCACTTGTATCTTAGGGGAGGTCTAACTTTGGCATCATGGGTTATCAGAAGCTTTCATGGGCCTTTTACCTGTGGCTCTATTCCACTGGCTCCTTTGAAATGGCAGGATGTCATTTTGGTAATTACCCACCGAGGCTTAAAAATATTTAACATTTTCATAGAAATATTGGTTATGTGTTCAATCTGCCTTCTCTGGCTCCAAATCTCTTCTAGATCCCACTTTTATTCTCTGTTCCATGGACCTATTCAGTGCTGTGTGGTAACATGTACAATTCTATGACATTCTCATGCAATGATTTTGCCCTTGCTGCTGAAGCCTGTCACTATGGAAATCTTCCTTATCCTTGTCATCTTTTAGACCAACATAATGTTGTTTTTTTCCCCTCACCTATCCTAGCTGAGGACCTGTTTGAATACTAATTAGACTTTCATTTGTATTGTCTTTAAGTGTTAACCCTGAAGCAATTTATCAGTAGTCGTAATTTGAAAAAAAAAATTCTCAGTTCCAATTTATCAATAAGTCCAATGAATATCAAACGTGATTTGTCAGTGACTGGTACTCTACCCATCATATGCATTAGTCTGTGGAATTTACAGCAATACAGTGAGCGTGCTAAGGCCTGACAGATGGGTCAGCACTCTGAGCACTGTAGTGTCAGTTTCTCCAGTGATGCCTGATTGAGCAATTAGCTAATCAGAAGGTTTGGCTGGGGAGGAAGGAGCTAATTAGCCCTTAAATGGCTAACCTGATAAAAGCCAGGAAGGAAGTGTTCAAAAGAGAGGGTAGAGTTAGACTGAAAAAGCTCCAAAGACAGGGAAATTGCCTTTCTTCCTGAAGCCCTGGTAAAGAGGAGCTAAAAGAAATAGTGATTAAATACTGTGATATTGAATTGTACTGATAGTGATAAAAAGGTTTTGAAGAAAGTACAGACTGAACACGAAAATTAAGTGAATCTGAGCAGTTTCTGGGGTATTAGTGGACTGGGGCAGAGCAGTGCCTCAACACCAATATTACATTAAAAAGAGTAAAGACTGTTGTCTTGCCTTACCAGTTTTTTTGTATTAGGGCAACAACTACTGAAATGAATAGCTCCACACTCAGATTAATTGTAATTAAATTAATATAATCCAATTCCAGATTATTTGCTCATGTCTCGAAGGAAATATAATAAATGAGTGAGTCATACGTTTCCTGATACTTTTGTGTTTGAGCTGTTGTTTATTACTTTTATATTGGCAAGTCAAGTATGATCACTTACAAAATAGTAAAAATTTTGGGATTTTATGTAGCAATTTACATTGTCAAAGTTTTACACAAATATTGATCAGACAAAAAGGGTAGCCATACCCAAAGGCTGAGATTCTTTCAGGCCTGTGCTGTAGATATTAAGCCTTCTTGTGAAGTCATCTGAGTAGTTGTTACCATAACTGACAAACGTTTCCTATTATTTTAAGTGAAATTGGTAACAAAACCCATATTTGGGTTGTCTAGCACTTACCACTGTGAGAGATTCTTGGAATGATAATGGTGGCTATTTCAGCAGCACTGACATCTTTGTTATTTGCATCAAATCTTTGAAGTTTATGAGTGGGAAAGTCTATATGCTATGGAATTGTTTTTGTTTATCTCATGAAATTTCGTTGCAGGTTTTGTTGAGGTATAGGTTGTTGTGCCAGGAATGTCTATCAGTTGCCAGAGCAGTTATAGGAGAGGGATGAGGCAGAAAGATGTTTGTGGCAGGTCTCAGTGCCCAATGTCTATTAGGTGCCATATGGGGAAAGAGCTCTTCCATTTTCCAGGAGGTTGGTAGACGAGAGAGAAAGAAGGATGATGCCTGTTGTTTAGAGATAGTTACCTAATTAAATTTCTTTTTTTTCCCGTTTTTCTCCTTAAAAGAAAACAAATTCCCCCTCCTTACCATAGGGAGTTACAGCAAATAAATAAGTTAAATAATGTTATTTACCTTACAGATTCCAACACTCAAACATTAGGAAGTGCTCAAGCTGAGGGTAACCTTGTGACTTTAATTTGCCCCTGCACCTCGTGACACATTGTCATTTAAGGTTCACAGCAAGTGGATATTTTGTCCTGCAAATTTTTGTCAAGATTTCATATTTTCCATTCCACACTGGAACAAAATTAAAGCCACTCAAACTTTTCATGAAAAAATGGGAATGTGCAAATCCCCCTCCCTCCCACCCGCTTTCTTCCAACCTCAGAACAGCCTGGTGCTTAGGATTTTCAAATAGTCCCTACTCTGGACCAGTCACATGGCACAATAAATACTTTGGGGTAGATCATTTGCCTCTCTCTGCTTCCTCAGTGCTGTTCAGATTGCTGGGGTTTCTGTTGGGATGGGGGAGTCTTAAGTAAAATGTAGAACTAATGTAGACATCTCTTCCACTTCCCACCTGCATCTTCTGGCTCAGAGGGCATGTCTGAGGTGAGAAAGGTGGCATGTACTGTGCTTCTTAAGCACTTTGGGGAACTTTGAGGACAGTTGTCAACTGTCTAGGTTTAGAGCAGCCCTAATGCTAACCACAGTATGATATGCGCCAACTAGAATACAATTCGTTTTTCAAGGAAAGAATTTGGATAGTTCAATCAGTGCACAAATTTTGCTTCGGGTGTCAACTTGTCATAAACTAGAATGCTGCTTCTGTCATTAAAACAAATGTTAAAGCGACTTATTAAAAGTTTCTTTTTGTAGCCTGATAGTCAAGTTCAGGTAATGCTCTAATCTACCAAGAGAGAAAGATGGGTGTAGTGCAGAGAGGAAGGATGATTTAGGGATTAGGGTGATAGGTTGAAACTTGGTTGGAAAAGTCAGTTCTAAATCCACAAACATATTTAGGCTCCCAGTTTCCAATGAAGTTAGGATTCTAAATACTTCTGTGGGTTTTGGCCTTAGTCTCTCTGTACGTGTGGAAAATGGAAAAATGGCATTGGAATGTTCTGTGGATAAGTATATTAAAGATCATGAGGTGCTCAGCTATCACAGCAGTGGAGCAATGAAAATACCTTAGATATTATCTTAAAAATTTCAGGGCTTTAATTTTTCTAGTCCTGCTTGATTTCCTTCATCTGTCCACTGTTGTTAATCCTAAATGTTCAAAGCACATGATTCAGATCCCCAGAGATTGCCATGAAAATTATGAAATTAAATTAAAAAATGTATGAGTTCTTTTCCTTTTCTTTCTGTTTTTTGGTTCATCATGGCTTGTGTGGAATGTAGGTGTAGATTGCTTCTACATCCATTGTGGTGTCTTCAGGAAGATGACAAATAAATTGTAGTTTCCTCAGGAAGTCTATGGTATCTAAAAGATAGGTAAGAGTTCTGGCAGAATAGGGCCAGAGGAGATAGTCCATGTAGCCTGACAAACCTTCTGTATGAGTGCCCGAAATGAAGGGATATGCAGGATACACAAGTTTATGGATCTTGGACAGTAGATAGAGTACCTCTGGTCAAGGCTCTGGGGGTGTGTCTCTGTCTGGATTTGTTCCTGTGCTGCTTCAAGTCATTTCTCGAGCAGATGGTATAGTTTTATTTGGCACTCTTCAGTGGTATCAGAAGATAATGTAGAATGTGCTAATGGAGAGTTGCCTAACAGCCTCCCGTTCATCATCTGACATATTCATGATGACTACAGCGCCTCTAAAGTCAGCCTCTTTGATTATTATGTTAGAGTTGTTTCTGAAGTTGTGGATAGAGTTGTGAACTCTATGCAGAAGTCCAGTCTGTTGTTTTCACCATCAGGAAGAATCCATGCAGAATCCTTGTCTGTCAGAAACTGGGAATGGGTGACAGGGGATGGATCACTTGTTCATTCCCTTTGGAGCACATATAATTTGTCACTGTTGGGGGAACAGGATTCTGGGCTAAATAGATCTTGGGTCTGATCCACTATGGTCCTCCTTATGTTAGGTTCTTGTAATGTTGGTAGGGTGATTTCTGTGGGTTAGTGCACTGTTCAGTGGCATGGTGGAAATATTCCTTGAGTCAGAGGTAGCAAATACTCACCAGCAACTACATATCTCACAACAGAAACACTAATCCAGGAACCTAGCCCTGCAAAAAAACAAACAAAAAAAAACATTTCCAACTCTGTTCACGTTGAAGTGACACCATCATTGGACCTAACCACATTGGCCATACCAGCATGGATTTTTTCACCTTCATATCTGCTAATGGATATGTGCCAGCAGTGCCCCTCTGTCATGTACTTTGGCCAAATTTGGCCTACCTTTATGCAAAAGAATAAGTGGACATTCATGGGGCATGATTCATCACCATCTATCTTCCTTCTGGTTGGTCAGCCTCTGGAGCACTGTCTTCTGGCTGATGTCTCACCCTCTCTTACTTGTCTTTTCTTCACCTAGTCTAAGGACTTGCATCCCTCCTGGATTTTGGAGCCCTACCCTCAGGCCACTGCTCTGTCCCAGTGCAACACTCTCTTGGTGCTCCCCTTTCAGGGAATCCCCAGCCCCTTCTATTCATCTTGCTTCAGTGACCCACTGCCAGTCTTTGTCTAGCCCCTTACCTCAGGGGCAAATTGCAGTATGAAATGGCCATTCATCATTGGCAAGGGGATGGACCTGCTGCCTTCACCTACCCTGGCTGCCTCCCTGAAGCTCTAGTATCCCTCAGGCCTCTGTTGCTAGGCCTCAGCCTGGGCTTACTCTACATTTTGCCAGCACTGCTATGTCCATGGTACCCCACTCTAGTGGACAGCAAGGTCCCTCTCTGTCCAGGGCTGGGGCAAGTGGCTGCTCTTCCTGACCATCTGTTTCTCATATACAGCCCTCCTGGGCTCTGACTGGTTGCCACAAACCTTACCTCTGATTGGCTCCCAGGACAGCCCTCTCCCAGGGCTGTTTCTAACTCTTTCTGTACCAGTGTGAGGCAACTGCCCTGTCACAGACGCAAATCAGACATCAAAAACATAATTTGAAAGTGGTAGGAGAGCACTTTAGTCTCACTGGAGAGTCAACTTGTGAGACCTTATTCCCAAAAAAATTGGTTAATCTTTAAGTTGTCATAGGACTCCTGGGTTTTTTGGTGTGGGTGGTTGAGCATCTATGTTCAGCATGTGACACAGCAGCTGTCCAAAGTTGTGACTCAGTTTTATTTCTGGAGTAATGGGGATAAGAGGTGAGCAAAGACTAGCTTTTCTCATGCAGTATATATCCTGATTAAGTACATAGCTGTATTTGGGTCGACTCAGTTATGTTTAATCATTGGCTGAGGGAGCCAGTCCCCCATATAGAATATTGAATAAAAAGGACTATGATGAGGGCAGCTAACTGGAATAAAAAATTATATTTTGAAAGTGACATTTCTGATTATCCCTTCTTTGTATTCTTCTGCTCCATGTTAATTTTCTAATCCACACAGCAAGTATTTTGCTCACAACTTTTATTTACTTATATCAACCTACAGCCGCGTCTACATGTGTTGGCTATTTCGAAGTAGCCACGCCAATTTCGAAATAGTGCCTGCCACATCTACACGTGGGGGGCGCTATTTCGAAGTTGAAATCGACGTAAGGTGGTGAGACGTCGAAGTCGCTATCCCCATCAGGAGATGGGAATAGCGCCCTACTTCGACGTTGAACGTCGAAGTAGGGCACGTGTAGCCGATCCGCGTCCCGCAACGTCGAAAAAGTGGGGTCTGCCATGGCGGCCATCAGCTGAGGGGTTGAGAGATGCTCTCTCAGCCCCTGAGCTCTATGGTCACCACGTGCAGTGGCCCCTTAAAGCTCCCCGCCCCCTGCCTTCCTGTGCAGGAAGCTGAGAGAGCGTGCAGGCGGCAGCATTGCCACGCGGCCAGCCTGCACGCATCTGTACAGCCCCAGGCCACTCCCCTGCTGCGATGGCTGCCCGCCAGCCCCCCAAGCGCCCCCAGGGCACCCCCCCAAAGGGGAGCCAGGGCTCCCAGCCTGGCAGCCAGCCTGGGAAGAGGCAGTGCGGCCCCTCCTGGATGGAGGCCGAGATCTGGGACCTGCTGGGGCTCTAGGACGAGGAGGAGGTGCTCCAGGTAATGGGGAGCAAGAGGCGGAACGCGGATGCATTCACTCGGCTGGCCGAGGGCCTGGCCACCCGGGGTCATCCTGCCCGCACTCCTGACCACGTCAGGAGTAAGGCTAAGGAGCTGCGACAGGGTTACGCCTGGGCCTGGGATGCGGCCAGCCGATCTGGGGCTGCCCCTGCCACTTGCCCCTTTTACAGGGAACTCAGGTCCATCCTGGTCCTCCCCGCCGGCCACTCTTGACACCTCGGCCGGTGAGCCCCAGCAGGCCCCGGAGGCGGAGTCTGCCCCAGAGGCAAGCCCTGCACCCCAGGGGCCCCCCACAGGAGCCCACCCCTGGGACAGCGGAGGAGGAGGAGGGGGATCCTCCTCCAGCGATGGGGGGGCTCCAAATACTCCTGCCATCCCGGAGCTCCAGCAGGGCATCCGCCCACCGGGTGTCCCCTGGCCGTGGGAGCGGACCGTCAGGTATGTACCCCCCCGGTTCACACCCCCGGGGTTGAGGGGCGGGGACAAGAGACATGACCAGGGCCCTCCACATGACCAGATGACCATGGCCCCAAGGACAGCAGTGGCATGTCTGTCAGAAGAGTGCATCAGCCCCTGCCCCCCCAGCAGGACAGTGCCATGCCCCATCCCTGGGGATGGGGGGAGTGGGTGGGACACCCATCATCATCATCAGCATCTCCCGGGGACGGGGATGGGGAACCAGCAACAGAGGGGGTGGGGGGACAAGGGCCACGGCTCAGGGGCCACACACTAACGGCTGTCTCCACTCTTCTTCTCCCCCATGTTCTGCCGCTGCACCATCGGAGGGCCCGGAGAGCGCTGGCGAGGTGTCGGTGGTCCCAAACAGTCCACCAGAGCCATTGCTGCAGGCCAGCCCCTCGATGGAGCACCGACCAGCCGCAGGGCAGGGCTGACGGCGGAGCCACCACCACCACAGGATGGCGACAGACCCCCAGCTGCTTGCGACCCTCCAGTGGCAGCTGGAGGTGTTGGAGCAGCAGCTGCGGGTGGACGAGCGGTGCCTGCAACTGCAGGAGTGGGTGCTGGCCTGGTGCCAGGAGGCATGGGGGGCCTTTATGCGCACTTTTGAGCGCATAGCAGACTACCTGGCCCCCCATGCCATGCCGCTCTGCCCACCCTGCCCGCTCCACCCGCCGTCCCATCGCCGTCCGCCACCGCAGGGCCTTCCACCGAGGGGGACCTGGGGCCTGCTGACACCCGCCGGCCATATCTGCCGGTTTGCCTGGCCCCCAGCCAGCCTCGGCCAGGGTTGCGCCCGCCAACCCCAAGTGCTGGACAGTAGGGGGTGCGGGGTCCAGGACGTGCCCCCCCACCTTTGTACATATCCCCATTATTGTGTATATAGTTTGTATTAGACCCCTGTTATTTTATGATACCTGCCCCCTCATGTAAATAGTTCTCCCCTTCCTTGTGTTCCACTGTTTATCATATATATATATGATATAGTAATAATAAGAGAATTCACCATTTTGTGGTTTCAAGAACAACAGGTCTATTTTTATTTGCAAGAAAAGTGTGGGGGGGTGCTTTTGGGTGCTCTGTGGTGTGCGCGTAGGGGCAGGGAGTGTTGTGGAGCATGGGGGGGGTGCAGTGGGGGGTCTGCCAGTGTTCACCCTGCAGCCTGGTCAAAATGGGCCCACAGGGCCTCCCGCACCCAGGTCCCCTCGGGGTCCACCTGGCTACTGGGGGCTGCGGGTGGCTGCCCGTCAGTCCTGCCAGCCTCCACAGCCCAGCCCTGAAAGAATGCCTCCCCCTTGCTCTCCACCAGGTTGTGGAGTGCGCTGCATGTGCCCACAATCTGGGGGACGTTGGTGGGGCCCGCATCAAGGCAGGTGAGGAGACACCTCCAGCGCCTTTTGAGGTGGCCAAAAGTGCGCTCAACCACCTGGCGTGCATGGTTCAGGCACGTGTTGAAGCATTCCTGGCTGGCTGAGAGATGGCCCGTGTAAGGGTGCATGAGCCAGGGCCGGAGGGGGTACCCCACATCTGTGACGACGCAGAGGGGCATGGTGGTGTCCCCCACAGGGATCTCTCACTGGGGGATGTAGGTCCCTGCCTCCAGCCGGCGGCACAGGCCCGAATTCCTGAATACCCGGGCGTCGTGGGTGCTGCCAGGCCAGCCAACATAAATGTCCAGGAAGTGGCCCTGGCTGTCCACCAAGGCCTGGAGGACCACCGAATGGTAGCCCTTCCTGTTCAGGAAGCATCCTCTGCTGTGCTCCGGAGCTCGGATGGGGATATGGGTCCCATCCAGAGCCCCGAAGCAATTTGGGAAGCCCAGGGTGGCAAACCCCACGATGGCAGCATCCGGGTCCCCAAGCCGCACGAGCCTATGGAGGAGCAGGGTGTTGATGGCGCGGACGACCTGCAGGGGAAGGACATGGGAGAGCACCAATGAAGGGTGTGCAGGGTGTGTCTGGCCCTCCTCCACCCCAGGGTTCCCCTTCCCCCCCAGGGCTGCCTCCCCCTCCCCATAGGTCCTCTTACCTCCATGAGGACAGCCCTGACGGTGGCCTTGCCGATGCCAAACTGTTGCCCCACGGATCGGTAGCTGTCTGGAGTGGCCAGCTTCCAGACAGCGATGCCGACCCATTTCTCCACGCTGAGGGCACGTCGCATGGTGGTGTCCTGGTGCATCAGTGCGGGGGTGAGCCACTGGCAGAGCTCTAGGAATGTCTGCTGGCTCATACGAAAGTTCTGGAGCCAGCGGTCGTCGTCCCACTCGCCGAGTGCCAGCCGCTCCCACCAGTCGGTGCTCGTGGGGTAGCTCCGCAGCCGGCGGTGTGTGCAGCGGGGGGGAGTGTGGAGGACAGCAGGGTCTGGGGTTGCTTCCTCCTCCCCTGGGGGCAGCTCCTCTTCTATGAATAAAAGGTGATCAGCTGCCTCCTGCATGGCATTGAACAGGGCGAGCACTGCTCCTGCAGGGGCGGCTGGGTGGACCTCTGGCGGCTGCTGCTGCTGCTGGGGGTCCAAAACTGCTTCGCCGAGGTGTGCGTGCCTATGGCTCTGCAAACCGCGTGCTGTGAAGGCTGTGTGTGTCTGGGAGGGGCCCTTTAAGGGAGCGGCTAGCTGTTGCCCCGGAAGTGCTAGTCCGCCCTGTGACCCTGTCTGCAGCTGTTCCTGGCACCCTTATTTCGATGTGTGCTGCTTGGGCATGTAGATGCTCCCCTGCAGCACCTACTTTGATGTGGTGCTGCACAACGTCGACGGCACCAGCCCTGGAGGACATGTAGACGCTATTCATCGAAATAGCTTTTTTCAATGTCGCTACACATAAGCTATTTCCATGTAGCATTCACGTGCGGATGTAGCTTATGTGTTTTAAAATGCTTATTTTCTTAACTGAAGTGAGGTAAAGTTCTCATTAGGGTTCTGTGGTGCATATGTAGTCGTTATTTTAGCATTCTGATGCTAATTTAATGCAGCATAATTCACATTGCATCAAATTAGTGTCAGACTTAGATATTATTCAGAGCAGTTGTTTGATGAGCTTGACTATGCTTATTCATCACTAGCTTACTATCACTACTTCCTTTATCTGTAAGACAAAAATTAGCAGGAAGCTCCATTGTTATGGACCATGCCTTTGAGTGTGAATAAGTCGTGCTGGTTTCTGTCACAGATCGTGCTGCACCTTAATTGTCAAATTCCAATACTGAAACCTGAGAGCTTGAGAAAACTCTTCATTAACAAGGTTTAGAGATGACAAACTGCCATCTCGTGTCCTCATTTGACATTTCAAACAGCGCTTTATTTTCGGAAGAAAGAGAAATCTTTAGTTAATTCATATAGTAGCTTTCCTACTTGACAAATGGCTGTAAACTTCTAAAATACAAGGATATGCAAACAGTTTACTCCTACAGTTCACCGAACAAACACTAATGTATTATGTACAAATCATGTGTCAGAAATATGTCCTCATTACCCTACAATAATGTAAATCCCCTGAAACCCATTTTTTGAGTTCATTAGCAACTGATGTAATGGTAAGTAGCCAAGATTCTTCTCAGGAACTGTTCAGACATGATTTGCACATCTCTATGCACTATTTGTGGTCTATTCTGTAGCAAGCATTAAAACTGGACACGTGTATGTGGGAACTGTGGCATTTTATGCTATCCAGCTAAAATATAGTTTAATTGAAAAACAGTTGCATTTTTGAGAGAAAAAACAAATATTTGAAAATCCTTTTGGAGAAAGATCAACGTGCATTAAAAAGCAGTGAAAATATTTCTTTGTTTCTGTGTTTTGGTAACAAATGCAAAGAACTCCATTTAGGAAGGAACTATCAGTGCACATATATAAAACTGGAAATGATTGTTTATGAAGGAGTACTGCAGAAAGGGACTTGGGTCATAATGGATGGCAAGTCATGAGGGAACAGTATAACAATGTTGCAGAAAAAGTGAATGTGATTCTGAGTTCTACTTAGGCTATGTCTACACTATAAATTAAGTCAAATTTATTAAAGTAGACTTTGTTATACTAGGTTTTGTAAAATCAAAGTTTTGTGCACCTGCCCATAAAGTTGACTTATTGCATCCCCACTAAATCGCCAAAGTTCGACTGTTGCTGCAGCGCATAGTGGGAAACTATCCCACAGATCCCTCAGTTCCGTGGCATTTTGGGTTTTCTTGCTGGTGCATTATGGGAAAAAATGTCCTGCATGTGGTTGTGGGTGTGTGAAGTCATCTTCCCAGAATGCATTGGCCTCATTCCTCTCCAGCTGAGAACAGAGATCTTTCTGAAGTCCCTTTTGCTGATGAGAGAAATTGTTTGATTCATCTGCATTATGCCGCCCACTGCCCTGCCCAAGCTGTTCCTAAGCATCCACTGCTGGCACTCTTCTTCATTCTGTCCCTTTTTAAAGAACAATGAATTTAAAAAAAAATAACCTAACTGTACTATGTCAGCAGATTGCTCAACTATTTTTCTTTCGGTGAAAACACAGCAAAAAAGTGGGCTTCAGAAGCTGAAACCCATAATGCCCAAGTGGAACAAACTGGCTCCATGTGACAGTAAAAGACTTCATATTATTCTCAAGAAGGAGAAGTAGGGAATTCCAGGGTCAAATGCACCAAACAAGGGAGCTTCAGAAGGTGAAGCCTCTTTAGCAAATGAGCTCTGGGAGCACACAGCTGACTGTACCATCTCAACAGGTCACTCAAATGCTCTTCCCCCGTGGACATACACCCAGCTGCTATACCATGTACACATGATGCCAAATAGAAAGCAGGCTCCATGCAACTAGGGAAAGACTTGGTATTATTCTCAAGGAAAGAAGGGGAAGTAGGAAATCCTGGGGGGTGGAGGGGAGGGAAATACTCCAGGAGCACTATGCCACAATAACAGGTCACTTGACTGCCTTCTTCCCGTCCATCCCCCTTCCCAGTGAAAACACACCAAACAGGTCACTGCTGGGTTGTTCATTGTGTCCTTGAATGTGAATATGTGGCACCTCATTAGCATCTTACAAATTCCCTCATTAACATGCCCCTTTCGAAGGCAGAGGGGTGTAGATGTGGACTTGTTGGCCAGTGCCTCTGGTTTCAATGGACCTTAAGGACAGACTTCATTTCCTCTCTTTTTTGTAGCAGGTATCCTTGGCTGGATACACTGTGCAGAAGCAATTGGAGATAACAGAATTTTTTGATCTTGAGGATTCCAGAATCACGACTCAGGTGCTAAAAATATCATGAAATTAACCTACAATCAATGAGGTTTCATCTACTCGTTTTGTTTAAATGTTGGTAAGTTGGTTTCCTTTTTTTTTTTTTCTCTTCTCCTTCCTCTCTTGCCTCCTAGTTCTTGGTGCATTTTGGTTTATATTTTTAAATTTGTCTCTACATTGATGAGGGCTAGAAACTTACTTCTTTTTATTATTTTTGCAAATGAGCTCTGTGTTTTTTACCCAGTTGTTGATCCCAGGAATTGGGGCTTTGAACAAAATAAAAAAAAATACCAAATATCTTGATATAGTGAATATAGTTGTGAGTTCACTACTGTCTCCTCTAGCATGATCTCCTTTTTAAAAGTTATAATTCGCTTCCCAGAGAGAACAATAATCACATGTGCAGATAATCAGTGGTTTTCAAGGTGCACAAATTCCAGTAGGAAGGGGCTCTGAGACTACAGGTGTGTGATTTTTTTTAAATATAATAAAGAAAAAGCAACAGACTAGATAATAGTGTGGCAGTATATTTGTAAAGCACAAGGCATATGTACAATGATGCGTATTTAAAAACTGCATACTCACAAATTTATTTGTACAAGGCAGAGTACAATGATGCGTATTTAAAAACTGCATACTCACAAATTTATTTGTCATTAGAATTAACCTACCCCACCTACCACTGCCATTTTCCAAAGAATGGAAGTTCAAGTATACCAAAAAGGTAGTGTGTGTGTGTGTGTGTGTGTGTGTGTGTGTGTGTACACACATGTACAAGTGCCTGCAGGTGAGAAAAAAAGACAAAAATCTATTTTGATTGACCATTTAATCATTGACTGCTTCAGAATTGTCATGACCCTGCTCTTCACACAGATTTTTGAGCAGAAAACATCTTTTTGCTGGGCCAAATCATATTTACAAGTGCATCTGTTTAGTAACGTTCACATATAATGGCCATGTTATTGCCTGCAACGTTGATCTTCCTTCATTCAGTTAAAAAAGAAAAAAAAGACAGAAAGAAATCCCACATTTGCTATTTCAAAACCTGCTCCTGTTCCAGTTTGTGCACTTTGGAAGCCGTTCATCATCACACTGCTGGAATCTATGAAGGATCAGCATTAAAGCCACTTGTGTTTTCCAGCATACAATGTCTGCACAGCTAGTTGTTATTCTCTGAATCATATTATGGCTCTTAAAACACAGATCATGTTGGAGTGAAGGTGAGATTTTCAGTGGGAAACCCTACATGTAAGTTGTACTGATTTTTATCTTGAATTTTTCTTTTGAATATATTATATGTTAAGGACAATTTGCAAAAGTTATAGGAGATTCAGTCCAGTTTAGATGAGCTTTGCAAAGAAAAAGGCAGTCAGTCTATATTTTTGTACCATGACATGCTTTTTTCAGGGAGCAGCTTGGTGATATGACATCCACGGTCACACTCTTCCAGTTTGTAGACCTTCAGGAGGCATGCCCTCAATTCCCTTCTTGGACACAAGAGGACTTCTAAGCCCTCTGACATTTTAGATGCATCATTCATAGACTGCCACAATTTTTATTCTGCTACAGATTGCTAAACTTTCACAGAAAGGCTACACGTGCTGAATAACTTTACTATAGCTGGAAGTGCAGCAGAAGGGTGACTTGATCATGTTGTGGAGAATAGTTATTGGAATAAAGTGTTGGCCAGTATTGGAGGAAGAGCTGTGTGTAAGATCCATCAGGTGTCAGCTAAACTGCTCGCAGGTAGAGTATCATATGCCACGTGCTTAAGAGAAATTGCCAGTGAATGGTGAGTAGAGCTTATAAGAGACTATTCTAGGTGGAATGAAGTTCAGTTGTAGCTTGCTTAGAGAAATGGGTACTATGTGAAAACAAGTTCTTACTTTGCTTGAAGGTTTAAAGAAAATCCTTATCTATTTATATTAAGGCACTTTTCAACTTACCATGCCTTCCATGTGTATAAGAAGACTTTAGCCAAAGGCATAAGATACATTTTGAGAGGTGATTTCAAGAGAGATCGAATTAATTTTTTGAATCTTACTTTCATTATTAAAATTCGTGTTTTAAATAATGATAATAAAAGGAAGACAATATTTAATCCTTTTGAAATAAATGTAAACTGAGGACCTAATATGAGTAAAGGATGAATGTACTCTGCTTACTGCTTTGGTAAGTGAACTTTAAAATCTCCAAGGCTACAAGTAAACTAGCAAGTTTGGTTTGCAAAACCCTAGTTTTGTCAAAAAGATTCCTGGAGCATGCACACACAAAATGCATTTTGTTGACAGTATCTGGACAAAACACAGCACTATTGCCAACAGCATTCTGCCTCAAAGCTTTGAGACAAAAAGCTGCAGTCCACATATTCTGTTGACAAAAAAACTGTGTGGCCACTCGGGGTGTGGCGAAGGTTTCTTCTCTCAACGAACAGGGCATCCATAACAATGGGCAGCCCTGTCTGCTGTGCTTCTAAGTACCTGTTTTGTCAAGAGAGCAGCTGGGCCCTCCAGCTGCTTTGTTGATAAAGCTGAATGCTCTCCTGATAGGCTTTTGTGTGTGGCGGCACTCTGTCAACAAAGTTTTCTTGGGTAAACTCTCCTGACAGTGACTTCTGTTGACAGAGTGATGTAGTGTAACCGTAGCCCAAGAGATTTGACAGCACAACTGTTGGAAAGCATATGCAAGGGGAGTGATGTGGAGAAAGCAGAGGTATTTAAGTAAGGTAAATGTTTCCCTTTACCTTTTTAACAAATCAGATATGTTCTTGTCCTTTCAGAATTACCAAACTGCTTTTTATCTGCCTGTTTATTTATACTTGTTGAATCATCAGGGTATTTGTGAGGTGACCTGCGCTGGCTGTCTGGTGGTCTGCCATACAGAAGCACATTGTACAGTGTACTACAGTTCTCAAGAACAGTAAATGTTTAAACAGAGTTTACTGAAATTACAGATGGGGCTGTTGGCTGCTGGAAGCTGGTGAAATACACCTATGTCCCTGAGCAGGTTATGAGGTAAAGGGTGCCATGAGACATCCTGGCAGCAAATGAGAGCTGACAGTCTTCAAAAAGTATGGCAGTGTGTAGTGTGAAAACAGTAGATAGTACTCATTGGTCTCTGTGCTGTGTAGCACTTTGCAGTAAGTTTCCCTCCACGAAAAGAGAGTGTGATGTTATTAAAAACTTCCACAAGCAAAGGGAATGTAGACTAGAGAGGCTGAGTGCCATTCATGGACACAATGCAAAGAAAATACTACAATAGTCTCTTCAGAATTTATTTTAATGAAAGCATTCGTAGACACTACAAAAGAAGAAATGCATTGGCCAGATCCAGCAATTGTATACAGCGTATGTGACTTCTTTGAAGTCAGTGGAGTTATGTCAGGGATTAACTTTTTTCTGGTATCTTTTTGTGTGTGTTCTGTAACCATATGTTAAAAGTGTTCTATATTTATATTGTAAAGTGTTGATTTACAAACATGTTGTCCTACTGTTTGGATGCAAATTGCTATAAAGCTACTGGACTCTCAATTCCAGAGTAAGAAAACTTCTTTCTTGAGTGTATATATATTTTGAAAACTGAAGAGAGTGAGTCTCAAAAATAAAATGAAACATCATAAAAATGTTTGAGGAGTAAAGGGACTTCGAAGGAGTGTGGGCACTTTGAACTGCATGCAGCTACATGCAAGCTGGCACTTTGAAGTTTCACACTTCAAAGTTACCACAGGGCAGATTTAGCCGAATGAAGTGCTGCATATGTACCGCAGCACTTCATTAGTAATCTCCCAACACCCTAATTAACATGCCCCCTTTGAAGTTGGGGCTAGTCTAGATGCAACCTAAATGTTCCAAAGTAACTTACGAGGAGAACACCAATTCATTAATGGTCTATCACCATTTGACGTTACAAAGATTTCCTCTTTTTCTCTGACCTATGTGTACACTACAGTGATCTGTTGACAGAAGTTACTGTTGGAAGATATCTTCCAACAAAACTTCTGTCAATAGATTGCAGCCACACACAAAAGGATTGCTCCGTTGATCCGCTCTCTTGACAGAGAGAGGCCAGACTGCCCAGCTGCTCTCGACAGAATGGCCAACTAGAAGCACAGCAGACAGGGCTGCCTGGTATCCCAGAAGCCCAGTCTGTTGACAGAGAGCTGCCCGGAGCATCCACACTGGTTTTCTGTCGACAGATCCTGTCAAGGAAGGCAATGTGCCTCTTGGGGGAACAGCAGAATGCTGCCAATAGAAGTTCCATATTCTGTGGAGTTATTGGAGTTGCAGTGCCAACAGAATGTAATGTGGACGCTCTGCGAGTTTTGTCAGCAAACACCAGTTTGGTTAACAAACTCTCTAGTGTAGATATAGTTGTAATGTCAGCAAGTTTCTAGGGGGCAGGGAGTAATTCTCTATTTTCTCTGTACTGTTTTACGCACCATTAGGATTCTGTTTTAAAAGATAAAGACCCGCTTTTCTTGTGTGACCTCCTGTGAATCTAATTGACTTTTGAACTCCACCTGCTTTTCTGCCTGTGTTTAGATGGTGAACTCTTTGGGCCAAAGACAGGCCTTCTTGTGTGGAAAGCAATTAACACAGCTCAGGCATCATACATGAATAATAATAAAACATGTCATTTGGTTGCACATTGTAGGATCACAGCAGCCTTGTGCAGGATGAAAATATGCAGTGTAAAATTAAAACATTTATTTTCCAGATGTCTGTTTTAAGGGTGTATGAGATTTATTCAATATGAAATGTGAATATTTTCTTTTAATCTTTGGTGCTGTTTGGTTACTTTTTGCATACTTAGAAAGCATAATATACTGGTCAGTTTAATTCACGCTCAATCTGTTTATTGGCTTTATGGGTATTTACTAGCAGAATATTGAAATATTTGTGTTGCAAAACTTGTAAGGAAGTAATCTGTCCCTTATACCATTGCTAAAAAAAATCTCTCTTGTGATTTTTTTTCTCCCTAAAATCACTGACAAAATCTCTGATATTTTGTAACCTTTCTAAAAAACAGTTTGATCTAATTTTTGCCTATGTATTCACCAGGTATTCATACACTATTCATGGAGGGAAAATAAACAGGCGTGCTAAGTTTTGCTAAGTGTCTTCTATACCATTTTATCTGAAACAGCATGACATCTGGGATTTCATCTTTATGATGTATAAAACTAGGAGGTGCCTAGCTTTCTTTCTGGGTGCTGTAAAACGCACTGCATTTTGTGTGGAATACTTACATAGAAAAAGTCTTAAATATAATAGGTTTATTTTTCATTCAGACTTTTGATATCTAATACACAATGACTAGGAATTGTTTTTATGCATAGTCTTAAAATTATCTAGCAGGGAAATTGAGATTACAGTTTCATCACTGTCGATCAATGTACTTAGGATGGGTCTGCACTTGCCCTCAACTTCGAAGGGGGCATGGTAATCAGGGCAACAGGAGATTACTAATGAAGTGCTGCCGTTAATATTTAGCACTTCATTAGGCTAATTCTCCCCTGTGGCAACTTTGAAGGGTCAAACTTTGAAGTGCCTGCACTACTTGAAGTGCCTTTACTCTGTAAAGTTTTGCTCACACTTGTTCTCAACTTCGAAGGGGACTTGTTAATCAGGGTGACAGGAGTTTACTAATGAAGTGCTGTGATGAATATGCAGTACTTCATTAGGCTAATTCTCCCCCGTGGCAACTTCTTTTCTTAAAGAAGAACATATAAAGAAAATATAACTCTAAAGCATGGATGCAAGACCATGATTCCCATAGAAATTGTCAGGATGTTTGCTAGCAGCATTTTTGAAGCTGATGTAACCCCATTCGAGCTAAACTGAATAGATTTTACTGTCTAGGCTTATTGCCTAGAATAAATGTAAGATATATTGTCCTGCAATCCATGCTAGCTTGATGTCTGGATTACTATATCTTTTATAATTATCCTTTATTTTGTATTTTGTTTATTATAATGTTATCTGTACGTCATTGGTGGGGGAAATGGAAGTGGAGCACTTTCTGAGTAGCTTTGCATGCTTTCATAAGCTTGAGTCTCTTTTTACTTGTTTTCAGCTAACACTTTATTTCTACACGTGTATCTGATTTTGATGAATATTGAAATTTCATTTTTTAAATCAGTTTGCTACTGTTTCCCTCTTGTTTTAGTTAAATCAGATTGGGCATTCTTCATCCCTAGTGCATAGTGGAAAATCTTCCATGCTACTCCCCCAAAGTCAAGTTAATCATGTTGCAGAAACATACTGACAGGCAGTCCGTTCACTGTGGAGGGTGGAGTAGAAGGAGAGGCAGAACCTGAGTAACTTAACAAAGAATTCTTTAATGGTTCTATTTCTGCAAAAGTGGGTGACATAGCAGAAGGAACATGGCAGAAGTGAGGTACCAAAAGTGATACACTTCCAGAAATTTCACTGGTAAAAGTTTTTGAAAATGTATGTGAGAGAGAGGGGATTGTGTTTCTTTTGTGGAGAATTTTCTGATTTTTAGTGGAACACAAAACAATATCAGGTTTTTCTATCTCTCTTTTTCTTCCCCTTCCTTTCTAAGTGCCAAAATGACAAGAGAAAAAGATGAGGAAGAAGGTAGTGAAAGGAAGAGAGAGAGAGAGAGAGGACAGAAATAGGAAACACTGGAAATTTCAGTTCTTTGGGTTTCTGTCAAAAATGAAAAAAATTAGAAATAAAAATATTCTTGGCCATTTTTTGTATTTTTCAAAAGGCCCCTTTTCCTTAAAAAAGTTTTTCAATGAGAAACGTTGACCAGCAGTATTCAGCAGTTGCTGCCCCTAATTTGACTATTTATTTTTAATGGCATATAATTTACCCCCCTTCCCCTTGTGTTTCTTCTAAATAAGTTCAAACTTAGAGGCCGTGTCTACACGTGCCCCAGACTTCAAAATGGCCACGCAAATGGCCATTTCGAAGTTTACTAATGAAGCACTGAAATGCATATTCAGCGCTTTATTAGCATGCGGGCGGCAGCGGTGCTTCGAAATTGATGCTCCTTGCCGCCGCGCGGCACGTCCAGACGGGGCTCCTTTTCGAAAGGACGCCACCTACTTCGAAGTCCCCTTATTATTCCCACAATAAGGGGACTTCGAAGTAGGTGGCGTCCTTTCGAAAAGGAGCCCCATCTGGACGCGCCGTGCAGCGGCAAGGAGCGTCAATTTCGAAGCGCCGCTGCTGCCCGCATGCTAATGAAGTGCTGAATATGCATCTCAGCGCTGAATATGCATTTCAGCGCTTCATTAGTAAACTTCGAAATGGCCATTTGCGTGGCCATTTCGAAGTTTGGGGCACGTGTAGACGTAGCCAGAATGAGCAGCTGCGTTGAGCAGCAGGTTTTCTGCAAATAAGAAAGATTATGACCAGTATCACACTTGCATGGTGCAGACACCATCTTTCCTATGATTGTCAAAAAAAAGTCCTAGGAAAAAGGAGCAGATACAAAAGTACCCAGCTTTTTACCCTTATGTTCTTCTTTGGTGTCTCAGAGATGAGGGAGTGAGAGAAAAAAGAATGACTTTCAGTATTTGTTCAATAGTGCACTCATTCCCATTATATCAAAAACATATATGGTGGGGACGTTTTTAAAGCTATTCCTGCTTTTTTGAACTACTAATGTCTATAGTTCAGCAAACTTGGTGTACTCCATACAAAGTTAGGCAAAGTTACTTAGGTATTTGAAACACAGTCAAGGGGAAATCACAGATCCAGTAGTCAGTGATGCTGGATCTCTATTGAATAGATGGATTAACCAATGAATGGATGTTGTTTTAGGCCTGGTTGTTTGGTTTTGATTGGCTGTAGCCTGCTACTATCTCTGCCAAAACTACTTGCAATACAGTAGAATACTGCTATGTCAAGAATTTTTCTCTTGCTTCTTTGGATCACTTCCAAATTTGTAATGGAATCTGCAAACTTAGGCAATAAGATTACCCAAAAAACAGAAAACAACAACAAAAACAACAAAAAACAACTCGGCATAGTCCATTATAATTTTACTCTAAGACTCATATTTCTATTAGACTGAAAATTAAATTGAAAGTAGTAGTTTGATCTTCTGGTACATTAATAAAGTTTGTGGTCCTCTAATAATGTTTTTATGAGTACAGTTTTTCATCTAATCCCATTTTTAATCTTTGCAGCATATGCATGTTCATGTGCTTTATGATTCATAAACAGTGCAGGACACCTGCTTTTTTCAGTAAAGTCTCCATTTCTTAATGTCAAATGTATCTACTTTATTTCTTAATATAAGGTGCACAAGATGGATAGGGCTAGAGCCCAGCAGAGATACAAAATTGATATCCACATCTACATCTGTGTTTGCAAAAATGATCACACGTGGATACCTGTAGATATAAAGCAGATACCCATGTATTAGTAGGGTTCTAGATATGGCTGTGATTCTCTTTTGCATGGAACAGGGAAAATCTGTCAGTTTCACTCATGCTTTCCTTAACCTCTGAATTTATCTTGATCTGCTTTTGAGATTAGCAACTTGATAGGAGTAGTTTATAGCTTTAAAGTCAGTGTAAGGAGACTAGATTAACAGTTTGGGAATTACAGTTGCTATTTAATCAAATGAAAAAGGCATCTAAGAACAGATGGTATTCTTTTATAATACGTGTTCTATTAAAAAAAACAGATTTAAAAATTCAGCACTGTGGTCTCTAATGCCATTAAAGTCTGTTATTAACTTTCAGAGCCAAATTCTTTTTTGACGTTAGTTTATCTGCCACTGAAATTACAAGAAATGTTGCACTGGTATAATGGAGGGAAGAATTCCACTCAAATTTTTGTATTTTTACTGTATTATAACACTAAGACACATGGTCTTCTTAACACTATGGCTTATGTAGAGCAAGAATAGCATAATAGATATGCCGAAGTGGCAGATAAAATGTCAGCAGTTAGTATGGGTGTTTTGGAGGAGGGGCTTAACAATTCTTGGGGGTGAGCTCTCACAGCCTGGGGTCTTGCAAGCTTGTGGAAAAGAATGCTGATCAAATGTTATGAACAAAACTTTTAGAATAAAAAAATAGTCCCTCCCATCTGAGTGCGTCAGTGTGTGGTGGATGGATTCCCCACTGGCCCTCTAGTGGGCCATCCCTTTGCAGTTAAAGCACTAAGCTGGAGCTTGGGGGAAGAAGGCTGCAGTTATTGACTCTGTCCATTGGGCAATGCAGCCCGAAGTGTAAGGTCTGCTGTGACTTACTTTAGCCATTGGGCCGAAGACGGACCACAGAAAATGATTGAGGATGCTAGGCTGTGGTGTTCAGGATCACAGGGAGCATCAATATACCTTCCCCATTCCAGTTAAGGTTAGGGTGAATCAGCCCTACAACAAGTTCTAATTGCATCTCTGATAAGTAATATTTCCTTGTCTGCAGCTCAGAAATATACATGCTTAAATATGTTCACCACTTCTCAGACCTTCTGTAAGTATTGCAAAGAGGTCATTAAATATTTAGGGCAGTCAAGAAACAGTGTGCTGGAACAGCTTTTGTATGAAAACAGTCAACAAAATCACATTAATAGTGTCTGTTTATCATGTATAACTTTGGGGTCTAAGTCTAGTTATTTTTTTTAAATGAGATTAAAGTAAATTTTGCTGCTTCACATTCCTCTGAATCTGTCTGTTAATTATCATGGTTACTAACTAAAAGAAGATTGTACACGGGAAGAGATACTTGTTCCTCTTTTTCCTTGTAGTTATTTCCTCTCTGAATTTAGTCTTCTTTGACTTACTTGAAAGTCTTTGGGATGGCCAGGTGCATCTGTCAGGGCAGAATCATGCCCTAAAGGTGAAATTAAAAATGAAGCTTGTTTGAATTTATAACTACTGGCAGTACTTAGAGTACAGGAAATGGTTTGGGCCACACAGTTTTTGCCTGATAGTAAAGGAACAAGAACAGATAGAAGCAGATAGGCTTTTCTACGTGGATGAAATTCTAGCTACACTGAAATCCAGTTAGAATTTCTCTCTCTGAAAAACTCTGACTGAAGTTTAAAACTCCACAGTCTCTAAAGGATATGAGAAAAGTTAATATTATCAAAACAACACTGTTGAATGTCTGTTTAATTGACTGTCAAGGAAGTACTCTCCTTTTCTATTTCACATTCAATATTTAATTCTAAGTTGTAAACCTGGTCACCCTATGGGGTTGGCTTCTTTTGTTCAGTGTCAAAACCCAGGGATGCAGGTCTTTACAGAAAAGTTGGACTTCTGATACCCTGTGTAAAAATTCCTGAGGCAATAGCTTTCAAAATTGAAAGTACGTTAACAATACTTGACCTATTGTTGACCTCTGTAGACATGTTCACAGAATTATTTTTGGATCTTTGGAAGACTTGTTGGCTCTATATTTGGTTGGTTTTTTATTAATAACGATCTCGAGAGGTTGGCACAGGTCAAGCTGCAATGGCCAGCACAGAGGCAACCAAAAGGCCTATAAGGTTGTCTGAGTCTTTCCACCAGCCACCAAGCACCAACCCAGGTTTTACCCCACTACCTGGATCGAAGTCAACGGGACCTGATCCAAAGGGGTTTACAGGGTGTGTGACAGAGCCAATTTGTTCCCCAGAAAAGACGACAGACGAGGGGTCAACTGTCCACAAACTAACTTTTATTTTAAACAAGAGCCAGATTAGTTACGATGTAACACTTTCCTTTCCTATTTATTTATTTCCTATTTATACTTTGTTTTTGTTACTGTGTCTTTTAAATATTTCTAGAAACTACAACTATGTATCTCCCTGCTCCCTGAGTCTCAGCACAGGATTTGGGATTAACTAACTAATAGCCCTTAGTTGTAATTTGTTGCAAAGGCAATATCTAAGCTAAACCCTTTTAATTTACGGTATAATCCCGAAGGTACACAACTCGGTGCTTTTCCTTGCGTGCACTGTAAGGGAAAGAACAGACCGGAACTGATAATAATATTTTTATATTAATGTGTAACTATTTAAGTATATGTATCTATATCATATATTAATATGTGTATGTTTATTTATATTATGTATTTATATATAATTATGCCAGGTTATTTTATCTGGTAACGGGCTTCCAGAATAATGGGTGGTTTGGGCCTAAGAGGACTATAGTATGAAGCCTCCCGGGAGCTGCCTATGTCGGGCCCTCTGGTAAGAGAGCCCCTTTACTGCCTTGCCCCGGGAGGAGCTAAACAATACTGTTTTCCTCTTACTCGGGGCACCCGCCCCCTTCAGAGCACTTTTCTCACTTATGAGAATGGCCGGTGATGTTCTACCCTAGGTCCCCCAGCGACCCAGAGGAACAGATGGATTTATTGATTGCCTAAGTGAGGTTGCCCACGCTGACCAGGCAGACGGGACCTCCAGAAGTAGCTTGCAGGCTACTACCTTAGGAGTTTATTTATATATGTATATAATTAATATGTGTAGGTACAGACTCCTCAGTCTTAAATAGGATACTTGCCTCCCAAGGCCGCCTCAGGACTTATTGACAACACCTGAGGTCTTATGTAACCCTGCAGGGATTTGAGTGATAGGGTTTTCCCTTTAATGGGTTGTCCCTTTAAACTATTATATTATTATATGTAGAATCCTAATTGGGGTTTTCCCTTTAATGGGTTATCCCCTTTCGCATCAACCCCCGCTTGGGTGAGCTCTACCCAGCGGAGGGAGCAATCAGTTCTGGATCCCTTTAAATAAAACCTTAATCTAATCTTCTATGTTGGATGCAAAAGTAAAGCGGCTAGGTCAGTTAGACCGCCTCCTGTGCTTTACAGTCAGAAACCCCGGGAACAGGGTTACACAATCTAAGACGCTTTAAACAATATTATTCTCTGATCTACCTTGTGCGTAACAACAGCAACAAGGGATCAGTACCACTAATGCTACCACTAACAGTACTACTGACAAAATGAAGAATATGAACCCTAACTCCATTTAGATTTAACTAATTGACCTAAAGTTTGTGGGGATCAGATGGTAAATACCTATCCTCCTGATCTGTCTCTCCGGGCGCCGGGCGCGAGGGTCTCCACAGCAAGCTAGGAAAGAAGGCACTCACGGCACGCTTTTTACTGGCAGCCGCGGCAGGCAGATAGGAAAGACAGGAGAGAAAAGAGGAGGCCAGGGGAAAAGGCCAGCGTGGGTAATAAAAACCCCTGGCAAGAAAAGCGGCAGCGGCTCCGCCGCCGGCCAGCAGAGGCTGCCACTTGTGCGGCTCCCCAGGCAGGGCACCTGTCGGCGCGGTCTGCCTGGCGAGCCTGCCTCAGGTAAAATCTGAGGGCTTCAGTGAGTTCAGTTCAGTTCTTCTGGTCTTCTTAGCCGGAGCTCTTCAAAAAGTCTTCTCAGCCGGAGCTCTTCGAAAAGGCTTCTGCGTCCCGCGGTGGCTGGGGTGTGTAGATTGACACGCAGGTCTGCTTCAGCACTTTCCGTCGAGTCTTCGGCTTAAGGCTGAGTCCAGCTCTGAACTCTGTCCCTTTTTGCTCTTCTGTCCGTTGTCCTCTTCTCTGCTGCTCCCCGACGGACTGAGAAAGCCGGGGCTGGGCTCCAGAATTTATAGAGCCAGGGCGGACCTGGTTGAACACTCGCAGGTGTCAGGTCCGCACCTGCGTTGCCCCGGCAACCAGGATGCACATTCCGTTTACATATTCATGAGCATCATAAATGGTCCAATCCGTGCATCTGAATTCAAACCAATGCTCATGAATAGGCAATTAGCTCATGAATATGCATAGTAACGGGCGACCCTAATGGTCACTCCCCATACCTTATATTATACCTATATCATACAGTCACTTTAACACTGTTTTTTACAATAAATCCTTTTATATTTCAGTTTCATTCCTATGCGGATTAGTGGGGAACACTGTTAAGTCAATAAAAATCCAACTTTTAATTTAATAATGCTTGAAATCTCGAGGCTATCTGGTAAAGGGTAGTGGAAGGCACACACAAACCTCACAGCCCATGGCCAGGGACATGTTCTCTAAAGAGGAATTTACAACAATTAATACAAGCAGTACTAAATCACTTTGCTCAAAATTAAATTTTGGGCATAACCAACATTGAACATTATTGATGCACGTTCTTTGCTTGGTAAATAGCTATTGTAAGTGGAAGAATACAGTGACATGTGCATGGAACCCCTTAAATGTCACCATAAAGTTGAAATGGGAAAAAAAGATATTTTCCTTTTAAAAATACCAGGGACTGAAAAGCATTTCAGGGCTAATCTATACACTATCAAAACAAAAAGCAATCAAGTAGCACTTGAAAGACTAGCAAAATGGTTTATTAGGTGAGCTTTCGTGGGACAGACCCACTTCTTCAGACCATAGCCAGACCAGAACAGACTCAATATTTAAGGCACAGAGAACCAAAAACAGTAAGCAAGGAGGACAAATCAGAAAAAGATAATCAAGGTGAGCAAATCAGAGAGTGGAGGGGTTGGGGGGGAAGGTCAAGAATTAGATTGAGCCAAGTATGCAGACAAGCCCCTATAGTGACTCAGAAAGTTCCCATCACGATTTAAACCATGTGTTAATTTGCCGAATTTGAATATAAAAGCCAGCTCGGCTGTTTCTCTTTCCAAAACGGTGCGATAATTCCTTTTCTGTAACACACATACCTTTAGGTCATTGACAGAATGGCCCGTTCCATTAAAATGTTGACTAACTGGTTTGTGGATCTGGAGTGTTTTGATGTCTGTTTTGTGTCCATTGACCCTTTGTCTAAGGGAGTTAGAAGTCTGTCCAATATACAAAGCATCTGGGCATTGTTGGCACATGATGGCATATATGATGTTAGTAGAGGAGTGTGAGAAAGTGCCCGTGATTCTCTGAGTAACCTGGTTAGGTCCAGTGATGGTATTTCCAGAGAAGATATGTGGACAAAGCTGGCAGCGGGCTTTGTTGCAGGGAAAGGTTCCAGGACTGGTATTCCTGGGGTATAGACTGTGGCTGTTACTGAGGATCCTCATGAGATTGGGAGGTTGTCTGTAGGAGAGAACAGGTGTGTCACCCAGGGCCTTCTGGAGTGTGGCATCCTGATTAAGGATAGATTGTAGGTCTTTAATAACTCGTTGCAGTGGTCTGAGTTGGGGGCTGTAGGTGATGACCAGTGGTGTTCTGTTCTTGGCTTTTTTGGGCCGATCTTGGAGTAGCTGGTCTCTGGGTATTCGTCTGGCCCTGTCGATTTGTTTTTTTACTTCTCCTGGTGGGTAATTCAGGTTTATGAATATTTGGTAAAGTTCTTGTAGTTTTTGGTCTCTGTCAGTTGGATCAGAGCAAATGCGATTGTACCTAAGAGCTTGACTGTAAACAATGGATCTAGTCATGTGTGCAGGATGGAAACTAGAAGGGTGTAGATAAGTAAAGCGATCAGTAGGTTTTCGGTACAGTGTTGTGCTGATCAGGCCATCCTTGATTAGTACTGTAGTGTCCAGGAAATGTATCTCTTGCATGTTGTAATCGAGGCATAAGTTGATGGTGGTGTGTAGATTGTTAAAGTCTCTGTGGAATTCCTCTAGAGCCTTGTACCATGGGTCCAAATCATAAAAATGTCATCAATGTATCTTAAGCAGAGGAGTGGTAATAGGGGACGAGAGCTGAGGAATCGTTGTTCCAGGTCAGCCATAAATATATTAGCATATTGTGGGGCCATGCGGGTGCCCATAGCAGTTCCACTAATCTGGAGGTATAAATTGTCCCCAAAACGGAAATAATTGTCTGTGAGAACAAAGTTACAGAGGTCAGACACCAGATTGGCTGTGGTGGCATCAGGGATGGTGTTCCTGATTGCCTGTAATTCGTCTTTATGTGGAATATTAGTGTACAGAGCCTCTACATCCATATTAAAGACCTACAACCTATCCTTAATCAGGATGCCACACTCCAGAAGGCCCTGGGTGACATGCCTGTTCTCTCCTACAGACAACATCCCAACCTCATGAGGATCCTCACTAACAGCCACAGTCTATACCCCAGGAATACCAGTCCTGGAACCTTTCCCTGCAACAAAGCCCACTGCCAGCTTTGTCCACATATCTTCTCCGGAAATACCATCACTGGACCTAACCAGGTTACTCACAGAATCACGGGCACTTTCTCATGGTCCTCTATTAACATCATATATGCCATCATGTGCCAACAATGCCTAGATGCTTTGTATATTGGACAGACTTCTAACTCCCTTAGATAAAGGGTCAATGGACACAAAACAGACATCAAAACACTCCAGATCCACAAACCAGTTAGTCAACATTTTAATGGAATGGGCCATTCTGTCAATGACCTAAAGGTATGTGTGTTACAGAAAAGGAATTATCGCACCGTTTTGGAAAGAGGAACAGCCGAGCTGGCTTTTATATTCAAATTCGGCAAATTAACACATGGTTTAAATCATGATGGGAACTTTCTGAGTCACTATAGGGGCTTGTCTGCATACTTGTCTCAGTCTAATTCTTGACCTTCCCCCCCGCACCCCTCCACTCTCTGATTTGCTCACCTTGACTATCTTTTTCTGATTTGTCCTCCTTGCTTACTGTTTTTGGTTCTCTGTGCCTTAAATATTGAGTGTGTTCTGGTCTGGCTATGGTCTGAAGAAGTGGGTCTGTCCCACGAAAGCTCACCTAATAAACCGTTTTGCTAGTCTTTAAAGAACTACTTGACTGCTTTTTGTTTTGATAGGGCTAATCTGTTACTCTTGTTACAATGAACTTGCTGATACTGTAAGAAAACTACTGCCTCTTCCATTTCACAAAACTCCTATGTAGTGGGGAAGGTATTGTAAACTTTTGAAGTGCTCACACAAATCACCATTATAGAATACCAGCAGTGCAGAAGGGATCGTCTTTGTGGGACTGTCCAAACCTGCTCGAGATCAGCAAGCTCTGGCACCATTCCCAGTCTGCCCTAAACCATGGGGAGAGGCCATTTTAGGTTTGCATTCCATGTTTGTGGTGAGGGAGAAAGTTGAGAGGAGTCTGAAGGGCAAAGCCATTGATCTCCCTTCCTTCTTCCTGACACCAGAGGAAAAGCTGGCAGGAGGATAATACAGACTGCTCTGGGACTCACTGTGATGGGGTGTCCACTTCACACAACCTATGTTAGGTTGCTAGGTCCATTTTAACAGACTAATTAATCTGGGGGGAGCCAGGGATTGAAGATCTGATTGATGGATCCCCACTGAGAAGGAACAGATGAGGCCGGTTTAAAGCCAGAAAATTAGCGGCGCACATGGGATATAGGGAAAGTTGTTTGCAGTCACTTACTGAGAGAAGGAAAGTGTGTTTGGGGCTATAGTCATCCTGGATTCCCTTATTAGTCACTAATTAGGGCAGGTGGCAAAGACTGGGTAGTAGAGACAAAAACTGATAATACTTGGCTATCCTGTAAGGGGAGCACTATAATGACATGACAAAGCCATGAAGAGGATTTGGAAGGAACTAATATCCTGTGACAGTGCCCTGGTGATGAGTGAAACCCTGTCTCATACACCCCCATGTTAGGAGAAAATATCCCTTCAGAGGACCAGAGCAGTGTCCAGAAGGCAGGAAAAGGCAGGAAAAATTTTAGATGCGTGGACTCATTCAAAATTAATTTTCAGGTATCCAGGGGCAGTGAGGTGAGAGGAAGGGCAAAGGACCCAAAGTAGGTGCTGGAGGCTCAAGGAGAAAGATCCTGATCTTTTGCTGGATCCATAGGGTTAGCATTACTTGTCATAGGTACGCATGTGCTGTCACAGAAGTTCCCCACTCGGCCAGAATAATTTTGAGGAAATATCCTTGAAGGGTGTTTGTGTTTTGTTCCTCCCTGCAGAGCTGTATCTCGTGAGTCTTTCATGTGAAGGAGTCAGTTTGAGTGAAGTAGCTCTAAAGATGACACTGGCCAAAGGTACAATGTAAAATGGTCAGAGCTGGAGAAAGTTAAGGAGAACTGGGTTTATGTGTAGAGTTAACGTATGACTATAGGGGTATAAAGAATCTTCCTGTATAAGACATGGAGGAGAGCACACATGAAACTACTTCGGCATTCACTTTGTGTGCCCTTCATAAGCAGCTTCCCACAGATTTGTCTGACAAGCACCATTTAAAATTTTACATAACAGATCAAATGGATATTCCCGCAGATGGCACAAATCAAATGGAAAACTTGAGCTGCAGTTTCTAGTGGAAGTTCAACTTTAAACTTTGGCACATGCTCACCAAACTTAAATTTGAAAACATTAATCCATACTAATGAAAGACTGAACCCAGTGCACAGTCTGAGTTGGTTGAAGGTCTGATGGATTAATAATCATACACTGGATAGTACAGAACAAAGGGGCACAATGTAGAGTAGTACCTTAAATAGTTCCGTCAGTTTGACTCATCCTGTTCTGTAGGATTTCCCTGTTTTAATAATATATTCCATATCTATGACTGTTAAAATATTTCAAAATAGTTTTCCTTTGTATGTGTTCTCTGAACATGCAATTAGAACTAAACTGGTTCTGCCTATCAAATTGGGTATTAATATGACAATTTCCTCACTTTATTATTTCCCATTTTAATGTGTCAGAAACAGGTTAAGGGATCAAAGAAGAGGACAGTATTGTCAATGTGTGGAACTTCTGTTGAAATCAATTAAAGTTTTGTATGTCAAGAATTTGCAGGACTAGGTCCAGATACATCAGAATTAGGGTATGAACTAGTAAGAAGAGAACAAGAGAATTTGGGTTTGGAAGGATTACATTTTTATTGGTAAATGTCAATTTCAAATTACAAACACAGACCAATGAAAAAATGTTTTTGTTTATGGTAACTGAAATTTTCCAATAGACAAAATGAGAAAAAATGCTCTGTGAGAACTTAGGCTTTGAATTAAGGATATTTATTTTGTACATTTTGACATGTACTGCTGACAGTTTGTGTTTAATGGTCATAAAGCTTTAACTTTTTGATTCACGTAATAAATTTTCTGAATTCATAGCTAAAATTTGACAAAAATGCTCATAATTATCAGTATTTGTTGAAATTATGTGCGTCTTCCATCAAGCCTAAGAATAAGAAACCAAAAACATAGACCAGCAGTCCTCCTGCACAGGACAGCATGGAATGTTGGGCATCTTCTGTGCTCTCTGGGATGGACATGTTTTAACACTTTTTAGTCCATTGGTGTTCATTCATATTCACTAGATACAACATGTACATGCTAAATGAAATCATAACTACTAATTAGAAACAGACATAAAGGATATCTGAAACCTTCCTCTGACACATCTAGCAATGAGATGGACAGTGAATAATATTGAACAAGACAGTACTCTAAAATACAGTTCTGATTCTCTTGATTTTCTGAGTTGCCCACAGTGTTCAGAGGAAGCCCAGAGTTAAACTGAAGAGTTGCACTGATTTATAAATCTTGTGGTACAAGAGTCTTCCTATATGAAAAATATTAGAAGCTTATAACTTAATTCTTTACAAAGACATTGTTGTTCCTTAACAAACTGGTGCTATGGAAGGGTCACTTTCAAGACATGTGTGGCACATTCATGACTAAGTTTTGTAAAAAATAATCCTTGCCTATTTCTCCTTGTAGGACTAAACTGCATTTTCTAATTTATTATGCACTTCTGAAGCTCCCACTTTTTTAAAAATGGCAATTATTCTCTCATGAAGGAAAAACAGAAAAATGTTGTTGCTAATTAGAATAATCATGTATCTCATGTATCAAATTGGTTGGTATAAGTTTAGTTGTACGTACCTAACATTAAATATTTATGAACCTCAGTAAATAATCACTAAATAAACCATGTAAGTGAATTGTTAACTAAGTAATAGGGTGCCTATGAAATTGTTGTTATATGGCTACTCGTCTCAATCAGGGGATGAGGGGTGTGAAGCCTGGTTGAAAGAACCCTTGTTTATTTTGTTTGCATCTCTTATATGTTTAGAGCACAGATTTCCATACCCATCTTAGCCCTGCAATTAGGTAGAAGTAGAACTGAATCTAGATTAGATTCACATAGAATTATCACTGCATGAAAGTCAGATTTGTTCATGAAGCAACAGTTTACTGAATCTATAAAAATGAGAAGCACATCAGAAGAAATGGGTATTTTTCTTACAGGACAGGTAAGACAGAGTTAATTTTGTAATTTAATCTTACAGTTAGTGAAAAGATTAGTTTAATAAAACTTGTAGCAAGACAGACTAACCATGGCAGAACCTCCTGCTGATTATTTTCGCAATTAGTCCTCCAACAATGTACCTTCCCCTAATGGTGTCTCACCATCATGATCACTTCTGCTGTCTCAACAACTCTGGGACCATTGTCATTCCCTTCACTGTGGCATTCTCTTTTGGGCACAACCCTCCATCTGTGTTCCACTTGGTCCTTTCCCCACTTCAGGCAGACTGATATCCTCATTCCAACCACTTGCTTCAGTGACCAACTGCATTCTAAAATCTAGCCCCACAGTTCAGCAGCCAACTTAAATCTGGCCATTCACCTAATTGGTAAGTGAGTGCAAAAGATGGGTGAGGTACTCATTCCGGCCCACTACTCCAGATCCTGACCCATGGAACATTTAGGTAGCAGGCATGGACTGTGTCTCCTGCAGTCCCCTATTATTCAATCCTCTACATCTTTTCCCCTGGCTACTTTCTCATTGCGCCAACACTTTCCCAGCACTTTGTGTCAGGGGACTCAGGCTGCTTCTGTTCATTGTTCTGTCTCCAAGGTAACCAGATCTTCTCCCTTGCACTCTTGGGAGTGACTTCCCTTTGCTGTGCTAAGCAGCCCTTTTTATATGGCCCTGTTTCCCTGCTCTAGCAAGCCATCCTTTGACTGGTTCTCTTGGTAAGTCCTTTCCTGATTGGTTGGGTTCTGTGCAGCCTTTCCCATACTACTTTAACTCTTATCCTACCTATATGGGACAGCCGCTTCACCATAAATGTATTGTTTCTTTGTGCCCCTTTGTATTATCTCTTTTTATCTTTCACGATTCCTTCTATTGGTTGTGCTGGCTATTTGTGTATTCTCTACTGACTCACAGTATGCATAATAATGTTGGTTGTTATGGAATTAATCACAATGAAAGGAGTTGTTTGGAAATCTGTGCAGTTCCAGGGTTTAAAATCTAAATTTTTAGATTTTTGAGAACTCCCATCCTTCATGTATCTGTGCAAGAAATAAATACAGCTCTGTGAGTAAGGAGAGGCAGAGAAGACTGGGGGGAATATGAGTGCATAAGCCATGGAGGTACTAGATGAGAAACAATTAACCAATCCTTAGTGCCCAGCCGTCTTGCCTTCAATGTTTTGCTTTGTGTTCCACCTGTTTGAAGCACATGGAAAAATCCCAGGTCAGTTACAGGTTCAATTCTGTTAATTAAAGTTATGCTCATTCGTACATGGTAACAGTAAATATACTTGTGGATTTAAAAGTTGACAGTGAGTTGAAGTCATTGACTTACTAAAGTGCTGCTTTGTTTTTATGGGAGTTAACCTTCTCTATCGCATCAATTATGTGTTATGCGCTCAAGTTTCATGTTTTGGAAGCAAATGCCAAACAGAAAATGTTTAGAAACTAAGTACCAGCAATCTAGTATATCAGATCAATGTAACCAGTATAATTTATCTTCACGTCTGTGATCTAATTGAAAGGGAAAACAGAACTATCTGAATTGAAATAGTTCTCTGGTGAGGTTTGTTGCATACTGCTTTGTGATATGACAGATTTCCATTGTCTCTAACCATTTTGATTCCTGATTGTCAAGTCTAACCTTGAACGTCAGTGTTAATGATTTTTGCATTTGCCATCCGCAATTTCTCTCAGAGGAGTTTCACACTTTATCTTATAATAATTATGTAATGTGAAATATAATCACAACTTTCAGAATGCCTGTTCTTTATGCTAATGATGATATATAGCCCTTTCAGAGCACCATCTAGGCAAAGATTCCCATGCACATTTCAGACAAAAGTCTAGACTACATACTTTACTAAAACTTTCACTCTTCATATATGATTTTAATTAAGTAATACTCAAAACATTTTAGCACTTCACATCTTCAAAGTGTTTTGGAAATATGGTGGGCCACAGTATGGCTGATGCACATCCGCTGTAATTAGTTGTTACAGCAGAATTTAGACCTAAATAACTTTCACTCCATCAGTAGGTAGCTAGTTTATTTTTCTACCCAAGAGAATTTCACTTCATACCCCGTATTAGATTTCAGAAGAGGTTGGGTCTCCCTCCAGCAGTCTGATGAGTCCTTTCTTCACTACAGGACTGTGCATCATGAGACATGGGTTGAATTCTCAGCTCTTTGACAAATCTGTTATCGTGGGGACAATTGCTAAGATGGGAATAAGGGTACTTTGTAAAACACTTTGATTCGTACAGATAAAGTATGTTATGAGTTCCTTTAGGCTTGAATATCCATACTTAAAATGGCAAAGACTTTGCTAATGCCAGTCATTTCTGCAATGTGCTGTTAACACAGTATTATAACATGCCCCTCTTCTCCTCCACTCTCCGCCATAGGCTGTGTCTACGCTAGCCACCTTCGAAGTGCCCACAGCTACACAGTATGCTGGTGCTTCTAAGTTTGCAGCTTTGAAGTTGCCACAGTGAGAATTAGCCTAATGAGATGCTGCATATTCATCGCAGCACCACGCTGCTATTCCCTGCTCAGGCTGATTACCATGCGCCCTTCAAAGAAGGGGTCTAGTGTAGACAATCCCCCAGCGTTCTTCAGTTAATTTAATTAGGAAGGCTGTAAAGTGTGAGTAACACTGACTCCATGTCCTGGAGATATTTTTTTTTATTGTGTTGGCTTTTCAGATGCAGTCTTTCCTCACCATTATTTGTTACCTTCTTTTGTTATCACACTGTACAATATTAAAAGTAAATCATTGATACTAATTTTCAGAAACTATATTTTTTCTGAAGCTGGTTGTGAGAAAGTTAGGCCAGAGGGCTACAAGCATCTGGTCATATTATTTTTTGCCCAGGGGTTTCACAGTTATTTGCTAAGCATCACAAACCCTTTCTTGTGAAGTGGCCTCAGACAAGATAACCTACTATAAAGATTTGGCAATTTATTTGAGAAGGCATATTGTCTAAATTTGTGAAAACTTACAGCTGACTTGTTAGAGGCCTCAGTCTACCAGAAGTGCCACTGGCTTGACTAAGGGTTTCAGTGAGTTAATATGTGTCAAAGCAGGGTATGAATCTATAAATGCCAGCGTGCCACTCACTGACTCATCATGTGGGACCTACCAGAGTGTACTAAAAGTTCCTTAATGCTATTTGATGCATTCCACTTTCTTACAGCAGTAAATCAAAGTGCACTGTGGAAATTTTGTTGTGTTTGTGCAGCAGGCTAGCATGCCTTATATTCATGCACTGGCAGGTTGCACTATAATTCACCCTGAACATAAGCCTTAATTTGTTTGATGGGTATAATAATTGCTTCCCTCCTGGAAGTATGGGACTTTATTCCATGAGGATTTTCAAATGCACTGTCATATAAACATCAGTTAGTGGAAGAAGTGAATTTATAACTTTGGGCCACCTAACTAATTGGTTAATAGGTTCTCCAATAATCCAAACTGTTTTGGTGAATGTCTTCTTCAAGCTCTGTGTCCAACACTTGCTTAACATATTTAGTCACCAATCCTGACTATTTGCAAAGTTCTAATTAAGGGTTTGCATTATGCTGTGAAGAAGATTAATGTATGGTTTGTTTCATTATCAGCTGGAGAAAGAAGGAAAATCTAAGTAGTGATGTTCAATCTGTTAACATTAAAGGGAACATGCTCTGTCATCTCTGGGATGTGGTTACCAGGTGTTCTGTGCATTAATATTTTCTAGCTTTTTCAGTATTTGTGTTCTGGGATGTCACACTTTATTAACCTAAAGCACTTCCAAGCAAAGTTAATTGTTTATGAAATAGTATGGAACATGAAATACTCATAACAAATGCAGAACACTGATTAAACACAGAAGAAACTCAGTAACTTTCAGGCATAGAGCATAAAAGTTAGATTCTGAAACAAGGATTCTGTCAATTTATTGGGGTAGTGGGGAAGAACATTATTAGTCATTCCAAGCAGTTTCTAAGTACATTCCTGTGATGAGGCAGACTAGGTTCTGTGGCCCTCTATTGGAGAATCTTTGTTCCTGCCACACCGTGTCCCAGAAAAAAGGCAGTAGAGAGGTCCTGTAAGCAGGGTAGAGTGGCTGCAAGGGAAGCAGCTAATCAAGGACCAGGAAGACCTTATAAAAAGGGCTGTGGAACAGAGCATCAGTAAATTGCCATGGGGAACTCAAGGAGTGAAGACTGGGTGACTGGAAGAGTAGCAATGCTGCAGACAGCTCTGTTTGGGGAGCTCACGGCAAACAAGGTGCACCCCTGAGATAAGGGCAAAGACTGCACAGGGCCTCAGGGAAGTGGCCCAGTGGCATAGCTGTCAGCTGCTATCTAACAGGTATCTGGGCTGCGGCCCAGAGTACAGGATGGGACCAGCTTCCTCATAACTTACCAGCTTCCTCGTAACTTACCATTAGCCACAGGGAGAAGTGGCCTTGCTACTGTGGCGTTCCAGAGGGGACAATTAGACTACAATGACCCAGCCCAAGGTCTGAAACCAGAAGGACTCTGAGAGGGCAAAGACATTGCCTCCAGGAAGGAAGCCCTGGAGGAATTGCTCTATTCCAGAGTGTGAGCAAACTGAGGAACATTAAAGAGGACATGGAGAGAGGCCCTGTTGGACTTGTACCCCAGAGTGGTTTTGTTTTACTTTGGCACTCGACTATCTGTGACTCACTGGAGAGCTGAGTCATTGAACAAAGAGAGAGTACGCAGGCACATGCACTTGGCCACCATGTGCTTGTGAGAAGCAAATGCAACCCTTTTATGAGTCCCTATCATTTTCAAATACAAACTGAAATGAGAGTTGAATAATGAATTCTGAGGTATGTGGTAATGAAAGTTTAATGATGAAGAGGAGGGTAACCAGAGATACATTTATTTTCTTTTAGGTTAGGCAGTTGAAAACTTCTGAATGTTTTTCATAGGAAACACAGTTGTAGTTTTTTATTTGCTTTTGTTTTAGATATTTAAAAATATAGAACAATTTTCTCACCATTCAGAGAGTGATGAAAAACTGCAAGAACTATAAAATTACATCTCCATGCAGAACATGTTTACAGATGTTGGGGCCATCTGCACGCAATTACTCTGCTTATTTTTCTGAAGCAAAGACTGCAGCCAGTATAAACTGTCAATAAATTTGGACCAGAAATTTAATATAGGATTCTATTATCCAGGCCTGATGAATCATTAAAAGAAGCAGGTGAGGAATCTTTCACATGCTGTAAATACCATTGCTTGAGAAACCATTTTTCTGGTATCTTCGTAAGCAACATTTCTGCTGCAATTTGTTTGTGCCTATCTGAGAAGGCGCTGAGTTATAGAGCACGAATGTGTGAAGAAAATCCAGCACCATGAAGAAAAAAGTCATTATGAAAAGTTATTGAACATTTGGTTTAGTGTTGTTAAACATTACCAAAGGCTAAAATTTGAAAAAAAAAATCTTATGACTTAAAACGTTTTTTTTATTAAGTCCCATGGAAATGTTTCTTTCATCTGATTTCAGTTATAATTTTCAATATAAAGAAAAAAAGCCTATATTGATATATATTGTTGAAAATCTGAGAATTGAAAAAAGCCTGTTCCTATTTCATTTCAGGAAGAAGTGTTCTTTCAAAAATGGAGTTTGTTTTTGAAGGAACCCTGTCTACATGGCTGTTTTTGCTTCTGGAAAAGGCTCTTCAGAAGCGAGATTGCGTGAGACTATGCAAATAAGGTGCAAGATATGTAAATACACTCCTCATTTGCATTTCTGATCTTGCTCATTTGCATTCTGCTTCTGAAAGCAGACTGCAGTGTAGATGTAGCCATGGGCAGACAAAAGGGAGCATTTGATGTAAATTAATTGTTTAACTGCTGGTGGTTCTACCAGTGATATTGTGTGAAGATCAATGCACAACCATTAGGTGGCACTATGTGGCCGTGTCTACACTTAGGAAAAACTTAAAAATGGCCATGCTAATGGCCAAATCAAAGAATACTAATGAGGCGCTGAAATGAATATACTTTCAAAGTGACGCATTTCGCTCACGTGCAGCTCGTCTGCACAGGTCCTTTGTCCCCATATTACTATCAGCCGATTTCAATGTTTGCAGGGTCCTTTCAAAAAGGACCCCTGTGTAGATGAGCTGTGCATGAGTGAATGCGGCACTTTCAAAGTGCTGTGGCTGGCAACATGCTAATGAGGTGCTGAATATTCATTTCAGTGTCTCATTAGTATTCTTCGATGTGGCCATTAGCATGGCCATTTCAAAGTTTTTTCCTAAGTGTAGACGTAGCCTATCAGTTTATTCTAGTATTAAATTGTGCTCTTGTTCTGATATTCTATTTGTTTACTCTTGAGAGACGTATGTCACATATTGCATCCAGGATGAGGTTAACTTCCACCAGACTATGCTATAGTTGCTACTTACAGCATTCTAATAAATCTTTTCATTTCTAGTATAGCAAATATTAAATGTAAGTTACTAGAATAAATATATATTAAAAGCCCAGGCTATTTTATAATCCAGGGGCAGTGTTATCATATATTGAGTCAGACGTCCTTGTTCTTGTGTGAATCACATCTCTGAGAAAGGTTACTCTTAAAACCCAGATCTATTTGTTGGAGCGTAAACAGATTTTCAGTGGCATGGTTCGTAAAATACTCGTGTTCAAGAATGTCTCTGTAATAAAATCTAATTTATCTCCCTTATTGTCTCCTATTTTGAGTATTCATGTCCTTTAGCACCCATCATTTGCCCACTGATAAGAGATTAAAATCTTCTAAAGAATACACTTTGAGCAACTCCAGTGTGTTTCAGAAAAAAAAATATTGCTAATGAAAACTTTTTTAATTGCAATAGTGTTGACCAACTCCAGTTAGAATTAGCTTGCTCTAATGGCCGGTAAGTAGCAATCACATTTAATTTTCTAAAAGTATATTAAAATAAAGATTTTATCATCTCACCAGTTGTTACACTATCCATAAAAAATTATAAAGGTTAAAAAGGAAAAACTATGGAGTTTTATTTTCTTGGTCACAATGTAAATTTATTCATAATTTTTGGGTCAATCTATACTTACCGGCCAATTGACTGTGCAACAAAAATCTGTCTCTCTGGGCTTTTTGGGTGGAGTAAGGGATGTTGGTGCAAGCCTGAAGAGATCTGGCCTACATGGGGTAAGAAACTTGATTCCGATATATCGATTCTAGCTACACTAATGGCATGGCTAGAATTCCTTACTGGAAATTACCTTTCTATGCTAGTGTAGATGTACCCCTAATAACTAATCTTTTATAAAACTTTAGCTTCATTTTTAATTAACTTACATTTGTCAGTGTGTCACAACCTTTATCTGAGAATGCATGTTCCACTCACTTCTTCTGCATTAAAGACTATCAAATTCAGAACTTGGGGGGAAAAACTAACAGAAAAATACTGTGCTGAATTATAAAGAATTTACAGAACATGTGTCTGCTAAACAAGAATTAAGTCTTGCTCAGTGTTGTTGGTATTTAAATACACAATACTTCTTGAGTGTGGTCTTCTGCATGAAAAGGGGTGATGACTTAATTGTTTCTCACTAGAAATGTCATTGGCTAATCAGGTTAGCTGAAATTCCTGAATGTAAAGGGCCAGCAATTTCTGAAGCACCATATAGTCCTATTTAAACCCTTTCTCAGTCAGGCTTAAATATTTCATAGGCTTTGTGCAGGCTATTCACACAGACAAGAATTTCATTCAAGGTTTCTTCCTTTATCACTGGGAAAATACATTCCCAGCAACCTGTTTTGAAATTATCAGTATTAATAAAGAGACAATTTTGTTGCTATTTGCAGTGGTCAATTACCTAAAATTTTATTGTGACGCTACAGACTAATGCAGCTACCCCTCTGAGACTATCACTTTCTCTGTGTATCTGGGAAATGTGCATCTCAGCTTATAAATGGCTAATCTTCAATATCAAAACAATTGAAAATATTTTGTAAAGTCAATTCAGCTTCCATATTTTTAAAGTGTAAAATTACATAATCCCTTCAGATTGAATGTATTTCTGTTTAGTAGTTTCACAATCATGTACCTAATCTTCTTTTCCATTGTCACTTCCACAAAAAGTGTCAGTGGGGAGAGGGCAGAAAATTCCCAACTTCCCTGAGTAGGCACATGTAATTGGAAAGACGGCTGGTATTGATTATTTTCTGCAGCAAAGAAACTTCAGCTTCCAGCGGATTCACTGCTATAAAACAATCAGTATATTTATTTGGAATGGTTATTGCCATTCCTGCCATCACTGTACGGCGTGTATCATGGAGCTAGTTATTATGGGAACGGAAGAGATGGGACAGAGAAGTTGACAAGCAATTTGTGGATTTTACCTCAGCTCAATAGATAGACAGATGTAGCATTCAGAATCTGACTTTTCATAGTTAGCTGCAGTAATGATTATTTTGTGGCTGGTTAGCAGGTACATAACTGAAGTTACATTTGCTTTAAATTGGCATGCTCTTTGTAAGCTCCTGGCCATATACTGTGATAGAGTAAGAGGCAATCAAGCTTTAGAAATTGTGAGAGAAACTGAACAAAGTTTATGGAGGGCATTTTTGCAGTGATGGCATCAGTGCTAGTAGATTATCTTTTGTTAGACTAATAGCAACCTACCATAAATCCAAAGCACAAAAGGAAGATGTAGTTAATTGGCCATTAACTAAGTTGCTGACACTGAAGTTCCATGCAGATAGCTTTTGATACTTCTCAGCAGCATAATATTGAATAAGCTGTTCTGAACATTTGTATGATTCAGAACATCTGGGTAAGCTGTTAATTGTTCCTGAATGGTATTTGCTTCTAAATGCTGCATAGTGATAAAATAAAATGGTTAAAAATCATTTATATCCATTACATAATGTGCATTATCTCATAGCAAGGCTATTCAGTTTTCAACAAAGTAGTAAAGTATGGTCCCTATTTAAAATTCATTTGTAATTTGTATGAAAATAGATGTGGCTGTTGAATAGGTTTTTTTCTTATCAAAAGTGCATTTTAATAAGTAGCTGAAAAGTGAAGATAATGTTTTTAAAAGTGCTATCCAAAAAAAATCACATTAACAGGTTCAGTGCACATTTCATTATAAAAATGCACCATAAGCAGTTTACATTCCTAAAATGTAAAATAGAAGATGGTTCAGATTGCCAAATCCTTCACAGCTGTAGACAGAGTAAATGGATTAATATCTATGCAAAGGCTCAATCCCATCATAAGTTATGACTTGATTGACTTCACCTTTATTGCTTCTGTTGGAAAGGTGTCCAACATGGGTATTAATACCTTTAACACACAATTGCTTAAGTCACTTAATTTACATGGAGGGATATAATTGTTAGAAAAATTCCATGCAGCATTTCTGAGCCAGAGGCACAGCAACAACTTAACATCTGGTGATACATAAACATATTTGATTCTTTTTCCTAAGCAGAGATAACGAAACACTTAAATTATCATCAAGCCTGTGTTTAAATAAAACCAATAATTTTGGGGTGTTCTAACAGCTTCCTTCCTACCATATGGACAGTGGTAATCTGACAGAAATTTAAATTTACCTTCCTCAGCCACATATTTCTTGCTCTGTTCTTAAACACTGAAATGTAAAACCCCAGGGTAATTGTGTCTCTCCATAAACTGGATGGCTGCCTTGCACATTGTATAATACTTCAACAGCTGGTGTGTGGTGAATAATTAATGGGGTTAAATCCCAGACTGCAGCCACAAGTGGAAGATCATTTCTAGATTTTCACACACATCTATGGGATTAACATTTAAAGTGGATGCTCCCAGGGGCAGAACAAATAAACTTAAGTTTTTCCACTATGATCTTTCATATTTTTTCACTTTTACATTGGATCACATCTCATTCTCAGCAGGGAAAGGACACAGTTTTTTCCATGCTGGGGCACAAGTCTTATACCATACTCTTTCTATACTAACTCTTATATAATCTGTAATTGTACAGTGATGTCTTTCCCAAGTATAGGAGAGCTGATGGCTGTGTCAGTGGGGAAAGGATTGGTGGAAAGTGGTTTCGGAGAAAAGAACAAGCACAAATCTATTTGAAAATCCCAGTCCTTTAATCTTAAGGATTTAAATTCATTGGCCAGCTAATTCCCTTAGACCTCTTTGAAAATCCTAGTCTAAAATGAGGATGAAGCATCCAGGGGGAGATCCCAGAAACAGAGCTGGATTGGCTATAAGGAAACAAGCGAGGCAAAATGGTAAATTAGTGCATAGTCATCAGTTCATTGATGTAGTTGTAATCCCCTGCGTGAACGATTTACTCAGATCAAGGATTTGAAGAGAGCTGGTGGCAAGAATGGAGTCTTGTGCAAAGGCCAGGGCAACAAGATTCAGAAGGAATGATCTGCTTGGAAATCATAGCTTTGAAGATGATAGAATCATTATTTATCATTTGAATTCCAGTAGTATGTAGAGACCCAAACTGGTATTGGGAACCTATTTTTCTAGGTGCTGCGATAGACAGGTTTTAACCCAAACAGCTGGCAATCTAAATAAAACCCAAAGACAAAAGATTAGGAGGAGGTTGTGGGTGACTGAAAGTATTAAAAGCACCAGAAAGGTGAAGGGTGTGTAACCTGGCCAGGAAAATGCAGTTAGAAATCTTGGTGAAAGCACTTCTAATAGAGGGGTGAGAGTGTGAGCCAGATTGGAGTTCCACGTGACGGAATTGGAGAAGCGTTCAAGATGGTAGTAAAAGGAACTTGAGTTTAAGGTGAAGGAAAGATTGGAGATTGAACAGCACTTGGTGGGTGGGATTTAGGGTATTTTAATGATGGAGACATTGCTCATTTTTGATAGAGTAATACCTTCAACTGCTGGTAGGCAGTGCCTACTTTGTGGGGTTAAATCCCAAAACTGTAGCCACAAGTGGAAGATCATTTTTAAGATCGACGTTTTGCAGATTTTATTTAGTTAAGAATACCATTTTTCACAAAACATTTGTGATGGGAGATTTGTAACTGTCCCCCTCATATTTAAGTTGAGAAGCTTTTTCTTATCCATGGAGAAATATTCAAAGTATTCAACAATGTAAGCAAACTTTATACCTTCCCTGAAATGAGCATGAGCTTTGAGCAGGAAAAGTGCATGTGATTGAGCAGGGCATAAAACATGTTCAGAGGTATCTTTAAATTTTAATTTGCTCTAGAGCTGCCAGCCAAGAGCAGTGACCTGCCAGAAGGGAATTAAGGCTGCTCTCTGAAGAAGGCAAGAGGAGGGTAAAGTAAGAGGCTCTGTCAGTGTCTGAAATGACTCTGAAGGTTCCGCGGAAACATAGTGAATCAGATCCTATGTTTTACACCAATGATAAATTTGACTGTCATTCTATTAAAATCATAGTGAAATATCGGATATGTAGGATTGTCTCAGGTAAAAATCTGTTTTAATATTTTCCCAGTAGGTTCAACTTTTAAAATCAGAAGAGCCATGTATGTTTGTCAGTTGTAACACTAATTTCTATCTTCTAGCAACTCACGTTGAAAAAAGGATTATTTGGGCTACAACCACTAAGACCACTGTATTTCCCAGTCTTTAACTTAGTAATTAAGATACACTTAGCTCAGTTCATTAATATAAACATAGAGCTGTCAGTGTACTCATTCATTATTTTCACCCTGGTCTGTCTTTCAGGCAGCCTATAAAATGGTCATAACATGCTGAAGAAGCAATTTACTAACTAGCACTTAAAAGGTTCTAGAAATAGATTTTATGTCAGGTTGGAACATTACATGTCAGTCATTTTTGCCACTGCGAGGAATTAATTAGATGCACACTTTGGGAAATAGCAAAACTGAATAAACTGTGCTGGTATACATGTCAGAAATGGTAAATTATTCACATTCCTGGTTAATAAAATAATTGTGGGGTTTTTTTCTGTTTCTGATGTTTATTAACTGGGCAAGACCTTGTAAAATAAACCCAAGAAGCATAATCTATTTTGCTTATCAATAAAGGCTGGGGTGATTTAAATAGTCTAAGTATCTATCCAGGGAAAAGAATTTTGCTTATCAATAAAGGTTGAGGTGATTTAAACAGTCTGTAAGTATCTACCCAGGGAACAGAATTTTGCTACTAGAAGACTGTTCAGTTTAGCACACAAAAATTATAACCAGAGCCAATACCAGGTAGCTGAAGCCAGACGAATTCAAGTCATGAAAAAGGCAGGGAAGGTTATTAACTGCTAGAACAATTTACTGCAGGTTTTGGCAGATTCCCCATTACTGAAATTTTTAAAATAAAAATTGGAGGATTTGCCTGAAGAGGTGCCCTGTTCCAACAGGAATTGATTCCAGGAATATGTGTTGTACAGAAGTTGAGACTAAATGATCACACATGTCCCTTCTAGCTTGTAATCTGTGAACCTGTGAGCTCCATTCTCTTACTTATGTTGGGAAGAAAAAATAAAACAACTTTGAAGATTTTGTTTTGCTCTTCCTGGTCATTCTTTCACTTATTGTTGACCAAAGATGCTTAATAATTTTGTTTTATCTCTTTTACACTTTCAAAATAAATTTTCTGACATTTACATGTCAAGAGAGAAATCATAAAGAACCACCGGCAAACCTCTAGGGGATTTAGGCAAATAGCATTCATTCATAGTGGGCTTGCCTGAAGAAATCACTTGACTGTAGGGTAAGGAGTTGAAAGACTATTTCTTTTTAATTCAATAAAATGAAGAATATTCATACAATGGATTCAGATAATGAATTGCTTTTCTGAGTAGAGATGGTGCTACTCCTCCTTTTCAATCTTAACAGTGCATACTGGTAGCTTGGAAATGACAGCCTAACCTCTAAAACATTAACAAGCTAGTCAAAAACATTACAGTTCTTACATCCTATTTACATTTTCTTTCTAAAGTATGTAGAGATGAGATTAACTCAGATTAAGACACTGGATGCAAATACCTTGCAATTTAGTGGTGATGGTAATATAGGAGATAAGGTCCAGACATGAGTCTTGAAGCCAATGACCATCTTTAAAAATATTATGATGAATCAACAGTACTAGTTCTTATTCAGCAAGATTTTTAACAGTGCCATGAATATAATGTGATATCATCCTGAACATGGTTTCTGAATAAATGGAAAAGCAATAAAAATCATTTTGCCCAAAGAACAAAGCTGCAACTACATGACCCCTTCCCTTCCCGAAGGGGCATACAAATGTGGCCAATTGAAAATGCAAATAAAGCTTAGATTTACAAATCTCGTGCCTCATTTGCATACTCTCATGCAAGCGTGTTTCTAGAAGTGCTGTTTTCAGAAAAAAACAAACATGTAGATGGGGTTCCTTCGAAATAGAAAAAGGGATATTTCAAAAATGGGATTTGGTTTTGAAGGAAACTAGCCGACTGTTTTTTCCACAAAACAGCACTTCCGGAACAGTGAGTGTTCTCTGTTGTGCAAATGAGGCACATGAAATACAAACTAGGTCCTCATTTGCCTTTTGATTGGTTCCATTTGCGCACCCCTTCCAAAAAGGAGGGGCCATGTATATGCAGCTCAGCTGAATAAGTTACATTTTATTACCTTTATAAAAATGGAGACAATGTTTTACATTGTTAAAATAAAAAAGAGGAAAAAAAAACTTCATCTAGTTTATTTTCCTTGTCCCAAATACCAAATTTAAGTCACGTGCATGTAATCAAACAAATATTTGTATCGTGTTAAATCTGAAGATCTTTTTCTGTATGTATCCACACAAAAAGAGAGTGTACTGCCTTATGGCCACAAGAATGGGAATGGAAACTAGACAGTTAAAATAGAAATTGTCATGTACAACCAGATGCTCCTGAAAATGTTGCCAGGGTTATACAGAGAGGCAACCATCTGAGTCTCTGGCTGTAAACAATCTGTCAGCAAGTCCAAATTGATCAGCTGGAATTCTATGGAGGGACGCTGAAGTTGCAAACAGACATCTAAAAGCCTAATTTTCTGGGATTAAAAATAAAAAGAAACAGATTGGAAACGTGAAGACTATACTACAGAGATCCTTTGAAAGAAGTTCTTCTGGAAGAGAGATTCTGAAAAAACTCCTTTTGAAAGAGTGTGTCCGTATGCAAAAAAGCAGCTTGAAAGATTGATCCACTCTTTCGATAGAGAAAGTCCACGCAGCCCCTGCTCTTTCAAAAGAATGGGCCAGGGATCAAAATATCTGGTGCCATGAGGACTACTTTTTTGAAAGAAGGGCCCCACAGAGTATCTACACATTCTTTCTTTGAAATAAGCTTTCAAAAGAAGGCATTCTTGCTGAAACGGGGGTGGAAGAGCGCTTTTGAAAGGAGCACCACATTCTATTTATTTTCAAAAGAACAGTCTGTGTGTGTAGATGCACTGTGAGATCTTTCAAAAGATCCCCTTTTTCAAAAAGTCTTTTGAAAGAACCTGCTAGTGTAGATGTGGCCTGAGTGCTCAGAAGTGCAGTTTCCCTGATGTCTTCCAGTGTTTCGATGTTCTTTATTAAGTGTGGATGTGAGGCCGCTCAAAGCCCCATTCTTCTTCACATGGTTGTTAGCTATGAAACGTTTCTTTCCTTGCGAATACTGGCTATACAGTAAACCTTTGCTAATAGAAATCCCATTCTACAGGTTCCAGTCATTGTAGCAGTCAACCTCTCCCAGTTATTTCTGCAGCCTCTGTGAAGTATTATGCTTCATCACTGAGCTAAGTAACAGAAACCAAAGATTGCCATCTGGGTTGTGTTTGTTTTGTTTTGTTTTCCTGTCTGATCTCAGTGCATGGAACTGGCAGATAATTTATCAGACAATGGAATATCTTCCAACAATCAAATGACTTGGTAACAGGCAGTGAGAAACCAAACAGTAGGGATATAAAACAGTTTTGCCTAATGTAGGCTAGTTTATAGGCTGTCATGGTGGCTGTTACACATCTGCACATGTAAAGACTGGTTCTAATAACACCATTCTATACAGCTCTTCAAACTCATCTGATTGTCTTGTTCACATCTGCTATTTATGCCACAAGACCCAACTTTAATGTGAACATTGTGAAATTTCCTGTGTAATGTTTTCTCCTGCATAATAAATTTTCTAAATGGGGAAAACTATGAAACCCTAGCTCTTGCTTTGTGTATATGTTTGTGTGTTTAAAGTCTTTAAGACAGGAGTAGATTCACACTACAGGCACTTAGGCATTTACCCAAAGCTCTCAGTTTTACTTATGTGCTGATGTCAGAATCTCTCATTTTAAACAAATATGTACCTTTTCAGAACTCCTGGTTCTTTTGGAAAGCTTGGAAACAACTCAAAGACAGCCAAGGGAGAGATGTCTACTGAGTCTACAGCAAATGGACTTACAGTAGCCACAAGGAAAAAGCTGCCTGCCCTTAAAAAGACAGGAATATGCCAAGGTTCTTTGAAAAAAGAGAAAAGAATAGATGACATCCAACATTGCAGGTATAAAGAACATAAGAATGGCCATACTGGGTCAGACCAAAGGTCCATCTAGCCCAGTATCCTGTCTGCTGACAGTAGCTAATGCCAGGTGTCCCAAAGGAGGTGAACCGAAGACAACGATCAAGTGATTTGTCTCCTGCCATCCATCTTCCGCCTTCGACAAAAGGCTAGTCACCATACCTTACCCCTTGCTAATAGCCATCTATGGACCTAACCTCCAAATATTTATTGAGCTCTTTTTTAAACTCTGTTAGAGTCCTGGCCTTCACAGCCTTCTCCAGCAAGGAGTTCTGCAGGTTGACTGTGCGCTGTGTGAAGAAAAATTTTCTTTTATTAGTTTTGAACCTACTACCCATTAATTTCATTTGGTGTCCTCTAGTTCTTATATTATGGGAACAAGTAAATAACTTTTCTGTATTCACTTTTTCCTCACCATTAATGATTTTATATACCTCTATCATATCGCCCCTTCAGTCTCCTCTTTTCTAGACTGAAAAGTCCCAGTCTCTCTAGCCTCTGCTCATATGGGACCCGTTCCAAACCCTTAATCATTTTAGTTGCCCTTTTCTGAACCTTTTCTAATGCCAATATATCTTTTTTGAGGTGAGGAGACCACATCTGCACGCAGTACTCAAGATGTGGGCGTACCATAGTTTTATATAGGGGAAGTAAGATATTTTTCGTCTTATTTTCTATCCCTTTTTTAATTATTCCTAACATCCTATTTGCTTTACTGACTGCCACTGCACACTGCGTGGATGTTTTCAGAGAACTATCCACTATAATTTCAAGATCCCTTTCCTGATCTGTTGTAGCTAAATTTGCCCCCATCATATTGTATGTGTAATTGGGGTTATTTTTCCCAATGTGCGTTACCTTACACTTACCCACATTAAATTTCATTTGCCATATTGCTGCCCAATCACTCAGTTTGCTCAGATCTTTTTGAAGTTCTTCACAATCTGCTTTGGTTTTGACTATCCTGAACAGCTTGGTGTCATCTGCAAATTTTGCGACCTCACTGCTTACCCCTTTCTCTTGATCATTGACGAATAAGTTGAACAAGATTGGTCCCAGGACTGACCTTTGGGGAATGCCACTAGTTACCTGCTTCCATTGTGAAAATTTACCATTTATTCCTACCCTTTGTTTCCTGTCTTTTAACCAGTTCCCAATCCATGAAAGGATCTTTCCTCCTATCCCATGACCACCTAATTTACGTAAGAGCCTTTGGTGAGGGACCGTGTCAAAGGCTTTCTGGAAATCTAAGTATGCTATGTCTACTGGAGCCCCCCCGTCCACATACTTGTTAACCCCTTCAAAGAACTGTAATAGCTTAGTAAGACACAACTTCCCTTTACAGAAACCATGTTGACTTTTGCTCAACAAATCATGTTCTTCTACGTGTTTGACAATTTTATTTTTTACTATTGTTTCTACTAATTTGCCCAGTACTGATGGTGGTTATGAAGGCACCTCGAAGTGCTTAACTGCTTTCATACTGGTTTTGGATTCTGCATTTCAGCCTCCATCTCAGTAAGTTCTGGACGCACCCTTCAAGTAAAAGCTGCTGGGAGACTCAAGCTATTTTAGTCAGCTCTGAACCATCCTTTTTTTGTCTACCATTCTCTTGATTATGCTATTTGAACAAGAGGAAGAGCAAGATATGACTTCAAAGTTTTCTTCCTGGTCATTTCTCCCAGAGGCCAGGTGAGTGATTGTCTAGAATAAATAGGTAACAAACACTATATGGTCAGTGTGAGTAAGATCAGTAGGGAGGCCTGTTCCTGATGTTCAAGAGACTATAAAAAGGAGATTTGCAAGAAAAATCCTACTTCTGTGTTAATTGTTAAGAGGCAATTCAGTATAAATGTCAGCATATGCAGTGGTAACATATGAACATCTGTTAAAGTCAGTGCTAGATGCTCTTCTATTGGAGAAAGCCTAAGAGGTGTCTCAAAGTATTCACTAGAGCACAAGTTCCCAAACTATTCTTTCTGTGCAACCTCTTTCAGACCTACCAGTTGTCCTTAGCACAGTGATACTGTACATTCTCTGTAACACTACCTGTCTTGAGTCATCTATCCATACTATTCTCTTACATACAGATATAGTTAGTATGAGGTACATAACTAACACCCCTGTCAAAAAAAAAATCTGATTCAGTTAGACTGCACAGTTGCTGGGCAACCGAACTGATTGGTGATTAGGGCTCTGTATGTCAGTGTTTCTGTATATCTGTGTTCTCATTGTAACGAAGAGATAGTCGTGTTAGTCTGTATTCCAACAAAAAAAACCGGAAGAAATGTAACAAAACAAAACAGCAGAAATGTAGCACTTTGAAGACTAACAGAATGATTTATTCATGATGAGCCTTTGTGGAACAGATCAGCCCACTTCATCAGATCAATCTCATTTCCAATACAGAGTGGCATATATAAGTACAGAGGACCAAAACAAAATTACAATAAAAACTGACAAATCAAGTACATATGCCATTATGTGCCAACAATGCCCTGCCCCTATGTACATTGGACAGACTGGGCAAAACCTTCATCAGACATTGGGAATTTCCATACACATAAGCCAGTCAGTGAACGCTTTAGTGGAGTGGGCCATTCTGTTAAAGACCTGAGAATTTGTGTCCTAAAACAGAGAATTTAAAAACAGATTACATGGAGAAATTTGTGAATTGGAATTCATATTCAAATTTGACACATTAATACGTGGTATGAACAGACACACCAATTACCTCACTCCTCACAAAGACTGCTTCTCTACCTTTCATGCTCATAATTACCTCAGGACACTTAATATCCCCTATCCCTCTGCCACCTACTTCAGTCCTATGTGCTTGATTTGTCAGTTTTTATTACAGATTTTTTGTGGGTTTTTTGGTCCTCTGTACTTATTAATGTCAGTCTGTATTGGAAATGAGATTGATCTGATGAAGCGGGTCTGTCCCACAAAAGCTCATCCCTGAATAAATCATTTTGTTAGTCTTTAAAGTGTTACCTATCTGCTGTTTTGTGTTCTCAGTGGTACATCCTGACATAAATTTACTACTATATATATATATATATATGACAAATTCCAACAGAGTTTTAAGGCTTCATCTGATTAGCAAGAAATAAAATCCACCATTACACAGTTTCTCCTGTGTACTCCACAGAGATCGCTCATGTTTCGGAGTCTGGGATCCCCTGCACTGTAGATTTTTCCCATCTACCTCTCTGTTTTTCCATCAGAAAACTATTACTGACTTTGAAGTTAAGTGTGGTGAGAAAGCTTGTGTATCATAGCATCTCTCAGAGAGGAGCACAGAAGCCTTTTCAGTTATGTCAGTGAGGAGGTGCTTCTTGTTTGTCATTAGGGACTTACAGTCTTTGAACCAAAATGAATCACTTTCTGAGGAGCTCTTACCACTCAAGCAGACACAGTTTCTTGTCTCTCACTCACTAATGGAGTCTTCATACAGGATTTTTTGTGAAAACTGTTCTGTGTGACTGGTAAAGTCTTGAGTTTTCAGCTATAGTCCCTCCTAATGAGACATGCCCGAAAGATGCTGCAATTTGCTGTGAACTTACACTGTCATTATTTTAACAGTGAATATACACTGTTGCTGTTGAGGGAGTTCTGCAGCTGTAAGTAAGCTTTCAGTGAAAGCAAATATGTGTAGGTTAATTTAGCACCATACTTCTTCCTAAAGGCACTCTTAAACAGCCAGCCTATCCTGTGTTTCAAGAAAAAAAAAATCAAAAACAAACAAAAAACAAAAAACAAATTGTACCCCCCCCCCCAAAAAAAAATAAAATAACCGCCTTTCTCTAGGTAGGCAAACAGCTAAACAATATATTACAGGGAAGCTATCTCAGGAATTTGAGATGGAAGTGGAACTTTTAAAGGGGACTTTTTTTTCTATCAGCACATGCTTTTATTTATAAATAAGGGGTTTGCTTTTTAAAGAAAGCAAGAATTCCTGTGGCACCTTATAGACTAACAGATTTATTGGAGCATAAGCTTTTGTGGGAAAAGACCCACTTTGTCAGATGCAGGATTTCTCATTGTTTTTACAGATACAGGCAAACATTGATACCCCTCTAATATCTTTTAAAAGTATTTCAGCTACACTGTGTATGTGTTGACTTGTCAAATACACATTATAATACATTATAATTTTCAACGATATTAGAGGAATTTTCAACGATATTAGAGGTATTTTCAAATGGTAACAACATAGTGTATTTAATACATTAAACTATGAGACTAAATATTTAAAATTCTAAGATTTTTCCCACAGTTATGACTTATTTATTGTTTGTATTGTATTAAGGTAACATATGCAGTTCCCAACTGGGTAGTGAGAACCCACTGTAGATGTAATTTTTATGAAAGATGGTCCTAGTACTTAAATCCTTACAATCTTGAGGCCCTGATTCTGAACTCTGTGGTTTGCTGGTGGTATATTGCACACACATAAAGTTTCATTAAATCTAACTAATGTTTTGCACAGGTGCAGTGGTCCATATGCTTGGTAGAATTTGCAGTATGAGGGCCCAAGAATGTAACAAGAGACAGCAGGTTAACGCAATAAATGGGGAGCGCATAAGACAAAAGAGACAATTAGCAGAATAAGCAGAAGTTACAAGTCACCAGCAACCTTGGCATTGTGAAATGTTCTGTAGACATCACAATATATGGAAAATTTAAGGAAGTTTTAATTGTTATAATAGATCTTAGGAAAGCTGTTGAGATAAACATTTTGCCTCAACTTTTTTTACTACGATAAACTCTTATAACAGACAATTGTAGAAAAGAGTGTTTCCGTCTAAAACACTGAGATAAGGAGGTTATCAGATAATGGATGTGCCTAAAATATGTTAACAATTTTCCAAATGCAAAAGGATACACAGCCCACTGTATCAGTGATCAAAATGGGTTGGGGAAAAGAGACGTTATGTGTACTGAAGGGAGTGGAGGTCGCGTACGATGTATGTGTAAGGCAGAATTATGCAGAAGCTCATGTTTTGAAATATTTCCAAATATTTAAATCTGTGCTAGAGTTAAAAAGTTCTAATTAATCAAGAACCATCATTTATGGTATTGCGTAAAAACTATTTAATATTAATGTTTCAAATGTTACATGAATTTTCTTCTCTCTTTTTTAAAAAGAACCTGTACACTCTTTGGTGGTGCTCAGGAAATTGAGCACTGGAATAACTATTTCAATTTCATCCTCTTTATTCTTTGTGCCAAGTAAGCCTTTTGACAAGTTGTATTTTCCTCTTCCAGCTTTGTAACATTCCTTACTTCAGTATAGTCATCTTGTTTGGCAATTTATTTTTATCACACGTAGATCTTACTTTGTTTGATCTGTTTAGTTATTTTGAAAAGAGGCATCTTCCTATCTGACCCACAACTGTAACTTCTAATTCCATTTATTAATAACTGGACCCCTCATGTCTGGGCAAGAAAGGCATGGGGTAAAATTCCATGTGACAAGATAAAGCATAGCAAGATTGTGCTTACAGGCAACTTTAACTTATCTCACATTTGTGCAGAAATTTGTGAGAAGTGACGTAATGGATGCAGTAGTAATGGTTGTAGTAAATAATTGCTTTCTGATCCAATGTGTTTTAGGAACCTTAATGGCACTATGCTCTCTGTTTATCTTGTTTTAGTTGCATTGTCAACATATATCAATATATGGCCCAAAATCTGTGCTTCAGTGTAATTGCCACTATGTAAGTCATCAATAATGTGCCCCATATCTAGGCAAAAACAGTTTGTTTAAAGATTTTTTCTTCATCTGGCTTTATATTATATATTTGTTATCTCTTTATACAGGATCACATAGAACAATGCAAAGACTATTTCTCATTACAAATTCATGACCTTGTTTTCTGGGAGTTGTGTATGATCTCTTTAGACCCATTGAGTTAGTTACTGTGAAGACATATAGAAAAATACAAGCCAAGGAGATTGTATGTGTGAGTGAGGGTAGGATATGTAAGAGTAGGATAGGTTAGTAGGTGGGATATGAGTTGGAGGCAGAGTACGGGTAGGACATAATTACAGCAGAGGGAGAAGTATCAGGCATGTATCAGGACAATGGAAGCAGACAGCATAGTTGTCATTTTGTGGGGAAAAAAATGAATGAATTATACCTGGTCTTGATAGAGAGGTTGGAGGCAGGAGGTCAATTGTTGAGAGAATTGGGTAGACCCTCTAATCTTCCCATAATCCTTATGGAATGAGGGTGGGGAGGTAGTGATGATGATGTGCGTTTGCAGTAAAGGTTGCAGCATTCCAAGAAATTCAGTTTCCCTTTCAATCTGTTCATGGAATCAGATGTGAGGCTGGAGTGGAAGGGGAGAATGTGGGCAAAGGCGAAGGAGGAGCCAGTGCTGACAGAAACAAGAACAGATAATAAAATATGAAGAAAATAAAATTTAAATCACAAATTAGGTAATTAGGAGGGAAAAAGAGCTTTCAGGAGGAAAAACTGCATTAAGAAAGATGAAGTTGGAGGAAAACAACAGGAATGTTTTTAAAATAGCTAAAATATATTAATGAATAAGAAAAATGGAAAGTAATGAAAAATGAAGTTTTGCTTATAAAATTTGTGTATGAATAAATTCAGTCCTAGTTCACTTTCAGTGCAGTCAGTGCAATATGGTACACCACTCTCTACCTACTCATACTGAAAAAAAGCTGTCTCTCTAAGGCTATTTTTTCCTTTCAGAATTGCATGTTAATTGATTAATGTACTGAAAGGGTAAACTAAATAAGAGTGAGAGATTACATCAGGACCAGCCAAATCCCCCACTCCAAAACAAAACAATAAGCCACTTTTCACTATGATTCAAACGAAGAAGTTTTTCTCCACAGGTTGTCCATTCATTACTCAGGTTTTATTTCATAAGTTGATATCATCCTAATTTAAACTTTGACTTGTGATTACAAGTCTACAGGTCTTTTAATAGAAAGTGACAGTTACTTGGGCAGAGTTGTGCTGAAAGGGTACTTAAAGCTTGTAGCGAGTGTCAACATCAGCAACCTCCAGAATAGCTAAAAAGGAAAACAGAAACATGAATAATTAACAGATAGGCTCTGGTTCTCCAGTTTCTTAAATTATTTACTCTTCTTAAAAAGTTTTTCCATCATTCTCAAAATCCCAGAGGACTACCTTCTTATTTGTACCAGAACTGGCTTTATTCTCTGAAGTATATATCAACTTCAAAAATGTTGCCTTGTTTTGTGTCATACATTGGTGGAAAAGTGATGTTTTGATGTTGAAGGAGTTGCAGGTTAACTAACACGTGATCAGTCATGGTTCTTTCCCTGCTATCACTTGAATAGTGGTTTGCATCCAGGAGGAGAACACTGAAAAATGTAAATGTTGATCTGCCATATTAAGCTCACATAATAGGAAATGATCTGGTGCTAGTTGGCACAATGAAAAATGCATGTACTGCAGTGTTGTCATGGATTCTACTGTCATGGAAGTGGGCACCAGTGTGCTTATCTTACTGGTTAACTATACTTATACTCTAATGCCAGAAAAACAACAAATCTCAGAAAATATGTCCTCGTGGTAATAGTTTTGATGTGCCAAAAATATGAATTGCTCAGATTTCTCTTGTGCTTGTTACTAGGTGGCATGTCACATTGTTATTGTGATGTAGATGTAGGTCTCATGTTACAGCTACTCAAAATCATCAAATGCCATGACTACGCAAAGCTGTCATATTGTACTTCAGGTAGATTCAGGTGCAAAAATCTCACTTTCATAAGTTCACCCATGTTGCTGAATCTACAAGGAATTTTACTGTCTTTGCCAAAGGATGCAGTTATAAAAAATGTACTAATTTATAAAAATGGGACAATTCTACTAACAAAAGCTATCCATTACTGTTCTGTCAAAATCCTATTTTTGTGTAAATGTGCAAAATCTTTCTCTTTCTCTCTAGGTTATAGCAACAGAAAGATATTGTTGGGGTACTTCTTTTGCATAAAAATAGAAAATAATATATTTTTTTGAGTTCAGGAAGATATAGACAGTTTGTAAGGAATAAGCATATTGCTACTTGTCACTTTCTTAGTGTCTAATTTCATTAGAATTCTCCCAAGAAATACAAATAGGTGAAATAAGCATGTCTTCTGCCATATATTGATTGTATGATATATTTGTATATTTTTCCTGTTTCTTGATCTGATTTTGTTGCTGCCATTAAACTGAAAAATAATTAAATTACCAGAAAGAAGAATTCACCTTACAAATATAATTTCAGTGTTTGGGGAATTACAGAAGTTATCATAGGATATGCACAAAATGATCACTTTCCTAACTATGGGCTCCACTAATATAATGATTTGTGTCTAATTGTGTTTTTATAAAATTCATTTACATACAAGACCTGGCACACCGTTAATTGTATGACTAGTCCTTACTCTGACAAGTAGTCCCATTGACTTCAACAAGACTATGAGCACAACACGGATCTGTCAGGGTCACCTGTTGGGATGCAGACAGACATCTCAACTGTCCAGAGTCTTGGATCTCCTTAAACTCACACTGTAATAAATGCAGAGAGAACCTTCAAAGTATTAACCATATGTCACCACTGGCAGAGTTTCCAGAGAGCCTAGAGAAATAGCACTGAAATGTGAAGTGCCCAGTTTATTTCATTGGGTGACAATTGAGATACTAAAGATATTTTTAATATCAGCTTTGTTACCTATTTAACCACTTACCAAAGCATGTGAAAATAAGTGAAATCATCTTCATAAGGCTAAAAGATGAATAAGCGTTTGCTAACATGTAGTGAGGTTGAAGTTTAGAGGCATGACTTATTTAATTTTACTGAAGTGAGATCTGAGCTCTCAAAGGTTCCAAGGCCAGGAGGGACCAGTGTGATTCTCTATCTGACGTCCTGCATAACACAAGCCATAGAACTTCATAAAATAATTCCTGGAGTAGATCTTTTCGGCAAAATAATCCAATCTTGATTTGATTTATAATTTATCAGTGTTGTGGGAATCTACCATAACCCTCAATAAAAAGTTCCACTGGTTAATTACCCCGACTGTCAAAATTATGCCTTTCTTTCAGTTTGACTTCATCTAGCTTTAATTTACAGCCTTTGCATTATGTTACAGTTTTCTCTGCTAGACTGAACAGTCCATTATCAAATATTTGTTTCCCATGTCAAGATTTCTGTAAAACTAAATAGATTGACTCTATCACTAAAGACATGTTTTCTAATGCTAAGCATCACTGTGGCTCCTCCCTGAACCTTTTCCAGTTTATTAATATCCCTCTTGAATTGTGAGCACCAGAATTGAACATTGTATTCCAGCAGTGTTCACATCAATGTCAAATATAGATGAAAATAACCCTTCTGGTCCTGCTCAAGGTTTTCTGTATATACATCCCAAAATTGCATCAACCCTTTTTTTGTCTGCAGCATTGCACTGAGAGCTCATGATTATCTACCATGAGCCCCTCATAGTTTCTAGAGTGATTCCTCCCCAGAATGGAGTTTCCCATCCTGTAAAAAAAAGTCTATGTTCCTTGTTCCTCAATATATACACTTATCTTTATTAAAACACCTTCGGTCTGCTTTGCCCCAGGTTACCAAGTGATCCTGTTCAGTCTGAAACAATTACCTGTCCTCTTCATTATTTACCAGTCCCCCTATATTTGTATTTTCCTAAACTTTATCAGTGATGACTTTATATTTTCTTCCAGAGAAGTGATAAAAATATTGAATAGCACAGAGCCAGAAATTGATTCCTGGATCCTACTGAATAAACACCCTCATGATGATGATTCCCAGTTAACAATTATATTTAGAGACCCATCATTCAGCCAGTTTTTAATCCATTTGTGCCATGTTCATTTTACATTAATCAACATGTGAGTTGTGAGTTAAATATCTTTGAGAAGTCTTGATGTACTAAGTTAATACGGTTGCTTTTATCAATTAATAAATTCATAATCTCTTAAAAATATATTGTCAGTTTGATAGATATATTACCCACTGTTAATTCTTTATTAATTAAGCTTTAAAACAGTTTGGGAGGCATGGTCTTACATTATTAATACAAAGGATGCTAATTTACTGAAATATTGAAAATACATTTTCCTGACATTTATTTGAGTGAAATGTAGGAGATATTGAACAAGCAAGTTCTCAGTGGCTACATCTACACTTCCTTTCAAAAGGGGCATGGTAATGAGCAAGGTCAGAAGATGCTAATGGGGCGCTGCCGTGAATATGCAGCAACTCATTAGCATAGTGACAGCCAGGGCGATTCAAAAGTGCCACTTCTGAATCATGCACTGCCCGTGTAGATAGGAGACTTTCAAAAGGACCCCTCCCCCAATCTTCAAAAGCCCTATATTCCTAAAACCAAATAGGAATAAGGGGCTTTTGAAAATTGGGCAGTTCTTTCGAAAGGTCCCTGTCTATAAGGACAGCGTGCTATTCAAAAGTGGCACTTTCAAATCACCATGGCCACTATTATGCTAATGAGGGGCTTCATATTCATGGCAGCACCTCATTAGCATCTTCTGAGCTTGGTCATTACCATACCCCTTTCAAAAGGAAGGGGCTAGTGTAGACGCAGCCAGTGTGACCACCCTCTGCTTTTTGAGATGCAAACCATTGACCTATGATAGTGATGTCTTTCTTCTTGACCTTGCTGCTATAACTGAGGAAGAAGATCCACGAAGGCATATGAGATATCATGAAGCATACAGCAAAACCAGGTTCCATCTGTCTGTGAGTATCTTGAGGCATTGACTCTGGAGAAGAACGTTCTTTGGTGTGTCAGAGCAGCAAAGCACAACACTATAATACTACATCTTATTCTCCTAGGGTAATTTGAACCCTTGTTAAAAACTAAATTATTGAGGAGAGAAAAAAAGATATATTCTCCCTCCAAACCCCAAAGTACTTATGTGGAACTATAGTGAAAGTAAAAGTTTTAAGGATGAGTGCTCGTAGACTCAGGATAATTAAATAGACAAGTGTTGTAGTTCTTTTCGTTTAATGTCAGAATGTGTTCTCATTATTTTAAGAACCTTAGTTGAAAGTAAATCGGTCACGCATTTCTTTCAGTGAGGCATCTTTCCCTACCACATGTCTAAACTTTTTGCCTGGTAATCTGAAGAACCAAGTATGAAAGAAAATACACTGTATTATAACTCTGATTAAATGCAAAAGGAATTATGTTGATACTCAGGTCAGGGTAAAAAGGTTAAGTGCACAGTGTCAGCCTTGATCTTTGCATGTTCTGCCTGTTTCCATTTTCAACTAAGGATGCATTGACAAAGTTGCTTGGCATTAAAAAGGGCTTTCTCACTGGGGAAAACTTTCAAACATAACTAAGTTCTCGTCAGTTGATTTTTCTTCCCCTTTTTTGTTTTGTTTTTTTTGCCATCTGTGTTATTTTCTGGTAGAGTATACCAGATTTAAACAAGAGGTAGCTCCTTCTCAGTCCAACTCCTCTTTGCACTTATGACTTCTGAATTTACTTCAGGATCAAATACTTGAAATTCTTATTCAGTGCTAAGTCTGTGCTTCAGGATTTGACTGGAATATGGAATTTATGACACCAGTGTATTCCCATAGGATAACGAAATAGATTGGGATGCAGAAGTGATGCTAAGCCTCAGTCTACGTTAAGAAAATTCACAGCAGCAGATGATGCCAGAACATATCCCTGATGTAGATATGCTACATTAATGTACAGATTGTTTAGCTGGTAAAATCCTGGGACAATCTGCACCAGTCTAAGGCCTACTTTGGGACTGTCAGTAGAGCAATCTCTTTTTGGGAAATTCATGCTGGCATGACTTATTGCTGTGGCTGCACCAACATGAAATTCCTTGATGTAGACATAATATCACTCACCTGTATAGTTAGAACCCATGATAAGATGTAGTCCTAATTATGATTTCATGGTATCTTAGGTGCGTCATCATCTTTTCAAGATAGGGAGAGTAACCATAATAAATATCAGGGTTTTGTTCAGGGTTGTTTTCTCTCCCTCAACCCTAATTTCCTCTGTTAGAAGATTCAAGTACAGATCTTCTATCCTATCTTCCTTACGATTCTTTCTTTCTCCCATTAAAACTTACATTCTGCTCCTCTATTATGATAAATCCCCTGATGGTACACAAATCTTGCAAAACCAAATTTGCAGGTATAATGGATTGAATTAAACAGGAGTGACTTTTTAAAAATGACATGGTAAAATACTTAAATCTGATGTAATGTACAAATGCCTTGCCTGAAGCAAAGATAACTTTTAAACTATAAATAGTGTAATATGTATTCAATTTTACTGAAGTAATTTTATCTGTAAAGTAATTCATCATGGAACTTCCTTTAAAATAAATGGAGAGTGAATAGAATTTGGCTGAATAGTATTAAAATGTTAAATTCTTGTCCTTACTTTGAAACTCAGATATACATATGAGATATTTTCTGACTTACATGCTCTAAAAGGACTGAAAAAATCTCTATAGGGAAATGCCTAAAATAAGAAGGAAGATGTAAGTGTGGGAAGTAGTGGGCATCTGTCTGGCAAAGAATTGATTGACTACATTTAGTTTAGCAAATTATAGATGGTTTACTATGGTGAAATTAAGGTTTATGTAGGGGACCAGCACAATGCTATGAGCCACTTAAATCTTACTTGCATCTGTGGGCCCTGTCTGTAGTAGTGAAAAGGTATATTTTAAAAATAATTGCTAACAGATTTTTAAACGCTAACATAGGTCAAGTCTTAACACCTGATCTGGTAGGAATAAATATTAATGTGAAGCCTAAGAACTGTTCATAGTTCACCTCAGTCATCTGTAAATTCACAGGGTTATGGATTCACTTTGACATAGAGTCTCCAGTGGTTAGGGATGCTTTATTAATACCACTAAATTATTGTAACTACAGAATAACAAGTTAGAAATCATGTGCAGAGCAGTACAGTTAGGAGTTAAAAGGTTTTTGGCTTGCTTACATCCTTCCAGCTGTGGGAAGTCCCAATCCCCATGTTCCTCACTTCACCACTGTTTTGCCTGGTATAGACATGGCCTTAGAAGATGTCTGTGGGACTTAAACCAGAGCATAAGCTGTGTGCTGGCCATCTGTCCTCAAGTACATTTCTTAAGTATTCTTTATGCTCAAAACACTACAGTGCAACAGCTATACCACTGCAAATGCAATGTTATAGCACTTCAGTGTAGACACTACCAAAACTGACAGGAGAGATGCTCCCATTGGTGTAGGTAATCCACCTTCCCCAGAGACAGCAGTGAGGTCATCAGAAGAAAGCTTCTGTAAACATAGCTTTGTCTGCAAAGAGACTTAGGTTAGTTTAACTATGTCATTAAGAGGTATGGATTTTTCACAACCCAGAGCAACATAATTATGCTGAACTAATTATCTGGTTGTAGACCAACACATTATTATCCAGTAAATGAGCTTACAACTCTACTTTGCCAAATTTCTGACTAGAAAATGTACTTGAGTGAAAAGCCATCTGGCCTGGCTTTTCATGTCAGTGAAGGCAAGTACCCTTCCTTGGGCATGTTTCAATTTAAAATACAATGCCTGCTTCTTTGCTGCCCCATAGTGCTTCGCACAATAGATATAAACTGAAAGCATATACAAATTCTCCTCTCACACAGGTGACAGCATCACCCATTTTCTTTGCATGCACTTTGCATAGGCATTAAATACTAGGCAAAGGACAAGGCATTAGAGAATCAGACACTGTATTTTAAAATGGTAAAGTGATGATAATTTAACACTGTGAAAGTGTCTGTCTTTGCCCCTGCTCTTGCTCCAGCCACCAGTACAGGGTTAAAAAAACACACTCAAGCCTGGGTTCTAACAAAATTTAGGAACCTGGAAGAACTGGGAAGAATCAATCAACAAGGAACCATCAGGCCTGTCTGGGGGGAGTACTGGGTGAAACTGAAGTATGGACAGATTGCCCCACTCCTAGCCCAGAACCCAGTGCTGCTACAGTGTGCAATCAAGTATGTACTTTTTTTTGTTGTGTGTTTGCCTTTTAATGAGACGGAAAGCTACATCTTGATTTCAGCTTTAATCAATGAAAGATTGATGTTGAGCTCCACACTTCGTTCTCCAAGCAGGCTAGCCATCAGCATGTTGCACTGATTTGTATTATGGAGAAAAATTCACAGTAGAAGCAGATCTGGTATTGTGATAGCAATTCTGATATACCTGAACTCCAAAGAACTGTAACTAGGGGAGGGTTCCGGGCAGTGGAACTTAATATCTTTAAGAGCTCCTCAAAGCGTAAGTTTGCTCGCCTTTAGGCAGCCTAGATATCATATTCTGACATTAAGCCTTTGCTTGTCCTTGGACTAAAACTATGGAGGATTTTTCTCCATGTAGTTGGTTTAGAGTGCATGATGCAAACAGGCTATTACTGATGCCCAGTGTAGGCCATGCTTGGGGGTGTTGTGTGTTTGTGTGTATGCACAAACACACAAACCTACCTTTAAGGGTATATAATATTTCTAGATGCCATAGCAGTGGGTACATAACCAATTATTAAGCAATCTTAAGAAACTGAAAGTACCTGATAGCATGCAAGGCACAGGAAAAAATACAGTGGAGGAATACAAATGCTGGTTTGAATCCATATCTATTGACAATAAAAATGACAAGTCTTCCATATATATTATCATCACAATGGAATACTGTATAGTTACCAAATGCAGCAGAGGAGATTTTGTTCTTCCATGTAAGTCTGTTTAACCTGAGACACCTAGGGTATGTCTTCACTGGGTCAGCCAAACCCAGCTGCAAGTGTCCACCCTATTAAGCTGCTGGAGTCCGACCTGTGCAACTATGTCCAGTAATCAAAGTGAGGTGTAAGAATTTCTGGGGGTAAGTTCCTTGGATCCAGCTCAGGACAATGACCCACTCCAAGAGCTGTCACTATTAATATAATGCCCATTTCTACAGCTGGAGGAAGACAGATGCTTGAGATGTAATGGATGGCATTTTGAACAATGACTTTTCAACATGAGAGGGTGGTGACGTCTTGTTGGGGAGACAATCTAGGTTACTTATAGACATGACTGAGTGGAGACGTGTAGTAGTAGTAGGCATCCTTCAGTCTGCATAGACTATAGATCGCGCCCTTTAAAGTTTCAATTGAGGACTTCATTTACAGCGTCCGTGATAGCTGTGAAATCTCCTATGGATATAGATGAAGTCTCTGTGACCACTGTTAATTTAGCAGGCCCAGCTTATCCTTTACTGTCCTAGTTGTCACAGCGGTACCCTGCTTTAAGACTACTTGGCAGAAGATTTAATTACAAATCAAACAGCCACTGAATTGGGGTGGAATGTTCATTTGGCTGGCTGGAGGCAAGGTGATACTACTTATGAACTGGTGTGTATGCTATGCTGTTCATGTTATTGGGTCATGCTGCTGCATACTGCACAACACTTGTGAGGATAAGTGGGAGAGCTTTTGGCAGCAATGGGTTGAAGATGATGATGTTTTTCAGGTCAGTGCAGGCAGGCAGAATGTGCACCCTTGTTAGCAAGGTCTTTGTTCAGGAGAGAGGTAAAGGATGCCCATTTTTGCCCTCACCCTTGCTTTGCAGGGAGAAAAGGGCTGATGAAGAGAAACGAGACTCACCTGTACTATTCATATCAATGTATCTATTATTGAAAAAAGACTTCATTCCAAGTTTAGCTTAAAATCCCTGATGGTGGAGTAATTTGAACATGGCAGGGCAAAAAAGGAGTAAATGGGACAGCAACAGAGGGAACTGTTCGAACAGCTGCTTAGCTTCATGGCTAACATGTAACAGAGCTCAGCAACAGCACAGACTATCCAGGAGCAGCTATTGTCAGTTGGCTCTCCTTCATATTATATTGCCTCTAGCACCCAAAGTGGCCACTGACCAGTTCCGGTATGGAGAGGGGAATGAGCCAGTCCACATGCTTTTGGCATGGAAGTTTGCATCATCACAGATGTACTGTGTTCACTGTACCCCTTAAAAGCACAAGGAAGGGAAAACAGGTTACTCTGGAGATGTACAATACCATTACCAGTAACACTGTACTGATTAGCATTTCTATTGATCTTGTTTGCACTTTTCACTTTTATTAACATTCTCAAAATGCTCTGCCGCCAGATTCTCCTCCCTGTCACTTATCTTTCATTTGCAGCCATTTTCTTCTTTCTCCAGCTCTTATAGCCACTGAATGTGTATTCATATTAATCGTAGTCAGGAAAATACACCAAAACCCTAAATATAAGCTTATTATAAATACTTGACTATTTTAACCTTTTAGTTTGTCTTTTTTATAGACAGTTAGCTTAAGCCCTTAGGAAATAGAAACCCCTCTCTCAAGTTATCCATTCTTATGTCATTGCCACCTGCCTCACAATCAGATATAATCTGAAACAGTGGCATGCAGTGACAGGTCAGAAATCATATAGTGCATGTGGCGTAGGAATGGCTTCTGAGGCAGGGGGAAGTTATGGTTTAAGTAACATTGTCCAAAACTGATTCTGATCAGTAGCCTGAGCTAGCTTTTGAGTCCCACTGGGTTATTTTGTAAGCTGTGGTGAAAAAATGCTGTTAACATGTCTCTATGAGATTCTTCATACTTAATATGGCACTATGGTTCCTGTATTTTATTCAGTAAAATCAAGGGAAAATCTGATATTATGGCTAAAATTGTCATATATGTGTATGAAGAAAATTGCATTCTACAGAAGGGGCGGAGTATTTTTGAAGAAGGTGGACTCAAATTTTATGATAAAATGTTGCAATTTCTGAAGTGCTGTGCTGCAGCAGATTGAAAATATATCTTCAGTTTCAGGTGAATTCAAAATTGGAGACTTTTGTAGAATTATATATCAGTGCTAACACAATTATTACTTTATTTATCATTAACCAGGGCAACAGGAAGTCCTGTGGCACCTTATAGACTAACAGATATTTTGGAGCATAAGCTTTCATTGGCTAAGATCTGTTTTATCAGACTTCATGCATCTGACTTAGTGGGTATTAGCCAATGAAAGCTTATGCTCCAAAATATCTACGACCCTCTTTGTCAGAGGCATGAAGTCTGGCAAAGCGGGTCTTTGCCCACAAAAGCTTATGCTCCAAAATATGTGACAGTCTATAAGGTGCCACAGGACTTCTTGTTGTTTTTGAAAATACAGACTATCTCAGCTACCCCTCTCATACGTGTAACCAGGATACACATTCCTTTTATTATTTATTCTAACATTAAATACAAGTTGTTTCATTTTGCCCTTAAATGTTTAATTTTCAGTAAATATAGTTTTCTTTTTTTTGTAATGGCAATCTGCTGCCACATAGGACAGGTTCCACTTCTGTCTTCCAGCACCCTAAAGACCTTGCAGCTCCCCGATTAGGGAATTTGCCAGATGAAGGGAGGTCCTCTCTTCTGGTCACACAGTCTGCTGCCCGCTTTTCTTTCGCCCACCCTCCAACTCCAGCCCCAGGCCCCCCTTACTGACCTGGCCACCTTGGGCTGCTGGCTGTGGAGATTGCTCCAAGCCTGCCCACATTGTCAGACATGGCCCAGGCCCTGTGGGTGCCAGCTCTAGATGTGGCCACAGTCACATGGTGCTGGCTCAGCCCTGACTGGGGTGCTTGCATGGCCCTGGCTGCAAGCTGTGGTACAGGCTGGGCTGCTGAATCTGGTCCTGGTGAGACCAGCTCTGTCCCTGGCCCTGGAGAAGACTGGCTCTGGCCCTGGCTGGGCTGCCAGTGCAGCCCCAGCCCTGCAGGTGTCTGCTGTGGTCCCAGCCAGCCTGTCAACGCAGACCTATCTACACAGGGACTGGGTGCAGCCCTTCCCCCCATTGAGTCTGGGTCTGACTGCCTGTGCCTCTGGCCAGGTACACAAGCTGATGGACAACAGATGTTGCTGGATGAAAGTGTGCTGGTTTTGGGACTTTCAGCTTGAAGAAGGAATGCAGTTAAACTACTTATCTTTGCAGCTGAGTAGAGAATAACTGAAACATGGGAGACAGTTTTCTATTGTAACTGATACGTTAGGCCGTGTCTACATGCCAAAGTTATCTTGAAATAACAGCAGTTATTTCAAAATAATTTTGGAGCATCCAAACGACAGACACGCTATTATGAAATAAAATTGAAATAGCAGATGCATTAGTCTGATTCCAGTAAATCTCACTCCATGACAAGTAATGCCTATTTTGAAATAGGTGCTTTTAAGACATGGAATAGCGCTATTTTGAAATAAGCCATAATGAGCTCCAATAACACTGTTTCAAAATAGTGCTATGGACCTGGAAATTCTATTTCAAAATAGGGGGGTGCTATTTCAAAATGCATTTTTGTTTGGTTGCATTATTTCAAAAGAGGTGTTTCAAAATATCTTGTTTTAGAATAGCATTGTCATGTAGATGTAGCCTTAGAGTCCTCATTTAAAGAAGACAAATTGTAGTTTTATGTGTGTAATAGATCAGGGTGAGCCCTAGTATGTTAAGAATTCTCTTTTTTCCCTAGTACGTATATAGGCATCAATTCAAAGAAAGAGCTAAGAAAATATGGTACACTTTTAAAAATCTTACTCAAAGAACCCTACCCAAAGAACAGCAAAAGGCAGGCTACAACTGCAACTGGACTAGTCTAGATACAGCAAATGCAGCTGGATCTCAAGTCTGGGACTAGTCTGAGTTAAGCATTCCTTTTTCTTGATGGGGTGTGACAGAGACCCTAATCTTCATCAGATGTTGATTATAGTCAAACCTATCTGAGGACCTATTCTAACCTTCCTTTTCCTTGGATGGCAGCCAAAATGGAAATTAGGGCCCAAGCCTTCTTGAACTAGCCAAGTTTATTCCTGAGAAGGATGGAAGCCATGTGATATTGGGCTAAGAAGACCCATAATGGGAAAGTTCAGGGGGTGAACTGATGAAGGAAAGGCATTGTGCTGAAAACAAGAGAAGCCGTGGAAGAAGGAAGCTGCTTTTATGATTGCAGGCTGGCCCCAATGTCATTTTACAACTTATTGTAGGAAAAGATCCTGTTGCTTTTGTCCTCTTTGCTTGTGGATAGAACTCATATGTTTCATAAACAAATATATTACAAAGGAAAATACAATACTCTGTAACCCAGTTTTCCCTTCAATGTAACTGACCCATTGTAAAGCCTTTCAAAGTCTTCTAAAACAAGGTGTGATGCACCTATGCAGCACAGACAGCTACTCTGTTACAGAAAATATATATCTCAGTCATCAGGGTGAAGCTCCTTCCTCAATGAAAATCGTTCAGACTGATGAATAACTGTAAGGGCAGACCCACATACAGACATCGGAGGAGCCTGATTTCTTCATTGATGATAACCTACTTTATGACAAATACTGTTGTATAGAAGCTAATTTACTCTTTCTCAATTATTTTTGTGCATCTTGTTATGCCAAATGACAGAGTCTGGGCTCTTTGTTTATGATTTCTTTCAGCAAGGTCTCTTGAACAATGTTAGATACGAGTCAATGAATATAAGAAACCTCAGTGAAGGTCATCATTATTCTTTTTATAAGTGGTGAGATCTTGTCTTACTGTCCGCACATTGATGGAAAGTTCATAACCTTTTGCTTAATGAAAGTGCAAGCCTAAAATAGCCTTTAGATATCTTTAAATGGCCATAGTTCTCTGTGATATAGTAGCGGATGTTTAAAGAAAGTGCCAATTAACTATGTTGTTAAGAGCACAGAAATAGCAAAATCTCTCCTAAACTGCTTTATTTTCCTTATAAACTTCCTAACCCTGGAAGTGGAAAAGACTGGTCACATTACAAATGTGTATGTTTACGCCTGAGTTTACTGATTCCTGTCACTGTCCTGCCACAGACTGCGTAAGCTCTGGTCAGAAGAGACACAGGGGACTCTTTGGGAAAAATGGTATTAGAACTGGCTCAAAGGCAGTTCTGGGTGCAACCCATCCAAAATCATGGTAGGTGAGTCCATGACCAACAGGGCCCTGGGATAGAACTCACTGGAGAGAGAGGGACCAGGTTCCTCTTTTCTGGCCACCACGCAACTTGAGGGGTGGATGACCTGGCACACTGTATAGTGGCGGCCATTGAACCACAACTTCCCCAACCACAGAAGGTTGCTCTTGTGTACCCACCTTATAGCGCCATCATCTAGATCTCATTTCTCTAATTTGCTTGTAAAATTGCCACACTGAACTGTCAAAAACCTTAGTAAAATCATGATAAATCTCACTTCCCTCTATCCATTAGGTCACAAATCTTGTCAGAAATGAAAAGCAGTTTTGTTTGGCATGATTTATTCTTGACAAATCCATGCTGGCTATTTCTTGTAATGCTGTTATCCTCTCGGGTTGTTTAATAATTTGTTCCACTGTCTTTCCAGGTATCAAAGTTAGAACCTGGGGAACTGTAGACTAGTCAGACTCTGTGTTCGCCTTTTTAAAGTTGTTTTCTACGTTTGCCTTTCTCCTGTCCTCTGGAACCACACCCATTCTCCATGAGTCCTCAAAGCCAATTTCCAGCGATTCCAAGAGTGCTCAATCTGGTCTTTAACTACCTGAAGATGAATTTCATTAGTACCTGCCAACTTCAATATATCTAACTTATTTAAATATTCTTTAACATTTTCTGCCCCATATTGGCTTATGTATGTCTCCCTGTTGTAAAAGTAAATTGTGTTGCATATCTAGTCATCCTTTTATTTTAAACTAAACATAATGCAGGACAGCTGGAATTTTGACTAAGTATGTATTTCAGTCTTTACAACACTTGTGCTAATGTGAACCATCCCTGTTACATATTTATTTGTTGAACATAGTCTATCTACATATCTCTTCCTTTTAAATATTATAAATGGCGCTCATCATAAGTAACATTTGCCATGTTCATTTCTTCATCTATGATATTTAGAATAATAAATTTTGTCCAAATGACAGAGAAAAATAAGTTTTGAAAGTCAATGTGAAATAACACTGCTGATTTTAAATGAGGGTGGGCATACCATAAAATATTAATCCTCTGCCTTATTACTGACCTTATATCTTCAAATATCATAAAATAAACTGCATTTTAGGCCGAGTCTGCTAATAAAAATATTGCACTTTATGTTTCTCTGTGAATTCAAGTCAATAAAACCCCACATAAAAATGTATAGAGAAAAGAGCTTTGTAACAAAATGCTATTGAATATTTTTCTTTCCTATACAGTCAGTTCAGATGGCTATATATTTTATAGAGTTCTATTTATTCAAAAAGAAGGCATTTTCTCAGTTAGTGCCAAGAACTTTGGAGATAATTGATTGTAATGGACATCTTAAATCTGAAAACACATTATTTGTGCCATCATGTGCTTTTGGGATAGTTTTGAAATAGGATTTTTATATACATTTTCCAGGGAATTAGGTGATGGGAGGCCTGCATGTAAATGAGACAAGCTACTGCATTTACTATTGCAAGTGATTTCACACCATAAAGCCACTCTTTAATTGTGCAGATGGGCTACAAAAAAAGCTTAATCCCAATAACACTCAATAACATAATTGCCAGGATAAGACATGCACATTCATCTCAGCCAGCACCAGAAATAAGTTAAGGGTAGGGTTTAGACTACAATTTATTGAAAAGGTTTTGCAGCTGCACTGAGACGTAGCCCATTTTTGTAAGGCTCCTATTAGAAAACAAAGAAAAATCTGCTGAAATTTAATCACTGGCATGGTTGTCAGTCTGCTATTTTTTCACTTGACATTCTGAGTTGATGGTTTGTTTCACTTTCTGTGTTATGACTATATGGAATATTAATTCTAAATCAAGTTTAACCCCACATCAAAAAAAGAGCCCTGCAAATATTTTTTTTCTCATTATAACCAAAAAGCTTACTTTCAGACATTCTGATTTTGTGTAAACCTTTTACTGATTGAACTAGGGAGATTAACTATAAAATTCAGAATCTGATTAATTAAAATACCTTTAAAATTAAATACTCAAACTTTTTTTATCCTCTGTGCACAGGTGTATTGACTTCTGAACAGAGGTAAAGCTCATGGGATACTGTGATTAAAGTAGAGTGTCTTGTGTAGAGGGAAAATGACTGTGTACTCAAGAAGACAGCTGACATCAGCTATGGGGAAGGAGCAGACAGAGCCATATCTCACTCCCATCCAACCTTTCTCAGATTCTTATATTGATGAAAAAATAGTTAAGTTGCCTAGAATTCTATTATCCAATGTAGTTGCATTAGTGAGGTAATCACTTATGTAGAAGACCTAAAGAATTAAATACAAAATGTTATTTCTTTAGAGATTTCTGAGGCACTCCTTGATAACTAACACACTGGCAGGTGACCTCTGTCAGTGGGGCTGATGTGAGACAGTCTGTATTTTTGTTGAAATAGGTACGTTTTTCTAAATGTTTTGGTTTTGATTGAAATAGTATTTTCCATCATACACATGTCAAAGGCTACGTCTGGATTTCAGGTTTTTATCAGGAGAAGTTCATGTCAGAAGATATCTTGAGACAAACCTTCTGTCAACAGAATGCGTCCAGACAGAATGCATTGAAAGAGCAATCTGCTCTGTTGACAGAGAGCTGCCAGACAGCCCAAGCACTCTCTTGGCAATACTGCCAGCTGGAACTAGGTCAGCCAGGATTGCCAGTCACCTGTTCCTTCCAAGAGGTGGTCCTGGAGCCCTGCAGAGACAGGTGCTTAAAAGGGTCCCCCAAACAGACAGTCCCTGACCTTGCTCAGGGTTCCGCCACCCCTGGAAGGGACAGCAGAGCTCTCACAGTGCCTGCTGTCCTTGCCCTGCGATTGGGTGGAACACAGCCAGTCCATGGGTGCAATGCCATCGGAGCTGCCGCTGGGCTTGCGATGGCCCCAAACAGACATGCTGCAGTTGGTGCTGGATTTTCTGGGAGCTGTCTTCCTGTTCCTCTCTGAAGGCAAGACCAAAAGCACCTTTGGGAGTGGCCCCCTGGCTGCAGGACCTGCACACCTTCACCAGCCCCCTGCCCCACTGCACAGATGGCTCTAGAGGCACCACAGCAGTTCAGATTGGTGGGACTGGCTGGTCATGGAACAGTGGGACAACCAGCAGTGGTGCCAAAACTTCTGCATGTAGAAGGACACCTTCTTGGAGCTTTGTGCCTGTCTTTCCTCCGCCCCCCAGAGACACATGCTGGGAGCTATCCCACTGTGTAGGAAAGATAGAAAACATGGCAAAAGACTGCCTTGGCTTAACCAGGAGATCGTGCATGATCTCAAGATAAAAAAGGAATCTTATAAGAAATGGAAACTAGGACAAATTACAAAGGACGAATATAGGCAAACAACACGAGCGTGCAGGAGCAAGATTAGAAAGGCTAAGGCACAAAATGAGCTCAAGCTAGCTACAAGCATAAAGGGAAACAAGAAGGCTTTTTACAAATACATTGGTAACAAGAGGAAGACCAAGGAGAGGGTAGGGCCATTGGTCAGTGAGGAGGGAGGAACAGTAACAGGGAATTTGGAAATGGCAGAGATGTTTAATGATTTCTTTGTTTTGGTCTTCACTGAGAAATCTGAAGGAATGCCTGACATAGAGAATGCTAGTGAAAAAGGGGTAGGCTTAGAAGTTGAAATAAGAAAAGAATAAATTAAAATGTACTCAGAAAAATTAGATGTCTGCAAATCACCAGGGCCTGATGAAATGCATCCTAGAATCCTCAAGGAGCTGATAGAAGAGGTATCTGAGCCTTTAGCAATCATTTTTGGTAAATCGTAGGAGACGGGAGAGATTCCAGAAGACTGAAAAAGGGCAGATATAGTACCCATTTATAAAAAGGGGAACAAGAATAACCCAGGAAACTACAGGCCAGTCAGCTTAACTTCTGTGCCAGGAAAGATAATGGAGCAGGTAATTAAAGAAATCATCTGCAAGCATTTGGAAGGCGGTAAGGTGCTAGGGAACAGCCAGCATGGCTTTGTTAAAAACAGATCATGTCAAACCAATCTGATAGCTTTCTTTGATGGAATAACGAGTCTTGTGGATAAGGGAGAAGCGGTGGATGTGGTATACCTAGACTTCAGTAAAGCATTTGACACGGTCTCACATAATATACTTATCAATAAACTACGCAAATACAACTTAGATGGGGCTACTATAAGGTGGGTGAACAACTGGCTGGATAACCGTACCCAGAGAGTAGTTATTAATGGTTTTCAATCCGGCTGGAAAAGTATAACTAGTGGGGTTCTGCAGGGTCTGTTTTAGGACCGGTTCTGTTCAATATCTTCATTAACGATTTAGATATTGACATAGAAAGTACACTTATTAAGTTTGCAGATGATGATAAGCTGGGAGGGGTTGCAACTTCTTTGGAGGATAGGGTCATAATTCAAAAGGATCTGGATAAACTGGAGAAATGGGCTGAGGTAAACAGGATGAAGTTTAATAAGGACAAATGCAAAGTGCTCCACTTAGGAAGGAACAATCAGTGTCACACATACAGAATGGGAAAGGACTGCCTAGGAATGAGTACAGCAGAAAGGGATCTGGGGGTTATAGTGGACCACAAGCTAAATATGAGTCAACAGTGTGATGCTGTTGCGAAAAAGGCAAACATGATTCTAGGATGCATTAACAGGTGTGTCATGAACAAGACACGAGAAGACATTCTCCTGCTCTACTCTGCGCTGGTTAGGCCTCAGCTGGAGTATTGTGTCCAGTTCTGGGCACCGCAGTTCAGGAAGGATGTGGAGAAATTGGAGAGGGTCCAGAGGAGAGCAACGAGAATGATCAAAGGTCTAGAGAACATGACCTGTGAAGAAAGGCTGAAAGAATTGGGCTTGTTTAGTTTGGAAAAGAGAAGATTGAGGGGGGACATGATAGCAGTTTTCAGGTATTTAAGAGGGTGTCATAAGGCAGAGGGAGGGAACTTGTTCTTCCTTGCCTCTGAGGATAGAACAAGAGGCAATGGACTGAAATTGCAGCAGGGGAGGTTCTGGTTGGACATTAGGAAAAAGTTCCTAACTGTCAGGGTGATCAAACACTGGAACGAATTGCCAAGGGAGGTGGTAGAATCTCCATCACTGGAGCTATTTAAGAAGAGGTTAGATAGATGCCTTTCAGGGATGGTCTAGAAAATGCTTGGTCCTGCCATGAGGGCAGGGGGCTGGACTCGATGGGCTCTCGAGGTCCCTTCCAGTCCTACTCTTCTATGATTCTGTGCTTCCAGCTGCAGCACACCATCCCCATGGAGAAGCAGGTCACAATTGCCCTCTGGCAGCTTTGCACCCCCAACAGCTACTGGTCAGTGGGCAACCAGTTTGGCATAAGGAAGTCCACAGTTGGGGTCCCTTTTTAATGGAGGTAATGTGATCTCAGACAGCAGTCCTTGCATGGAAGGGGGTTGTCTCACCCAAGGGGGACCCTCTGGAAGCAGGGTCAGGGGATGTGAGGAGTGGACTTGGAGAGGAGGAAAGCCCTGTCCCTGGGGGACTGTGCCATCCCACCCTCTTACAGCCCTTCTTCTGGGGTAGGCAGCCTCATGGGAGGGCTCCTGGGGAGCAGTCAGGAAGGGGTTGGGGACCCCTCCCCCCAGGGGCCCAGATATTTCCTCTCTTATTCCCTGTTGTGTGTTTAGTTGTTTCTCTTTGCAGATTATGATGGCCATCAACACAATCCTGCTGCGGAGGATCATCTGTCTGGGAAAACTTGACAAAGTTGTGGCTGGATTCACTGCCCTGAGGTTCCTGAACTGCGTTGGGGTCATTGATGGACCCACATCCTGATTCATGTGCCAGAGCATAGTGTGGGGAAGTACATCAACTGGAAGGGCTGTTTGTCAATGGTGCTTCAGGCCCTGGTTGACAGCTGTGGACATTTCACAGGCATTTATGTCAGGTGGCTGGGCAGTGCACGTGATGCCTGCATGTTCTGCAACTGCAGTCTGGGCTGGAGGCTGGAGGTGGGTACATTTGTCCCCCACCATGAGCTGGCAGATGGAGATGTGCAGATGCCACTCTGCTTTGTGGGGGACATGGCCTACCCCCTCATGCTGTGGCTGATCTAGCCCTATATTGGCAACCTGGACCCCAGCTGGGAGCTATTCAGCCAGCGCCTGAACTGTGCCAGGATGCAGATGAAGTGTGCCTTCAGCCACCTCAAGGCACAGTTTCAGGTGTTTGCTCTCCCCCCTCGGTGTGGAGGAACAAATCATAATGGGGCTTGTAGTGCCCTGCACAACATTGTGGAGGGAAAAAGAGGAGTCCTTCCTCCAAGGATGGGATGGTGGCCACTAGGGGCCTGCTTATGAGCAGTCAGGCACAGCCGCCATGCTCCAGGCCCATCAGGATTGGCTGTGTATCCGGGAGGCCCTGAGGGGAAGAGCTTTTCCCAAGGACCCCAGTAACTCTCTTCATGGTTACTATGTACAAAGATGTGCCATGTAACCATAACTATTTACAGTGGTGGGGCTTGGGACAGGGGTTGGGGGCCTCAGAACTTGGATGGGGGGATTGGGAAGGTGGGCCTCAGAACATGGAGAGGGTGGGGGCTGCAAGCCTGAAGAGGAGCAGGACCCCCAGGTAGCATCAGCCTCAGGATCCCCTCCCACCATGGGTTTGGGCCCCTGTCAGGCCTGGGCTGCAGCTGGGACCAGGAGGAGTTAGAGACAGGGAAGGGTTGTGATGGGGTTTGGGTGGGGATGTCAAGCATTGAGGCCTGGGGGCCAGGGGGAGTGGCCATGGCCATCGCCCATTGCAGCAGGCAGGGATCCAGGGTACCATGCAGGATGGCCAGCGAGTGCAGGGTGGCAAGGGCAGCTATGGGTGGCTGGGACAGCATGTCCCACTAGATGCTGGTAAGAGCATCATAGCAGGATGTTAGATCTGTGACTGCAACTTCACATCAACCCTGAGCCAGTGTTCCATGGTCCTGTGGAGGACCCTCAGGACAGTGATGTGCTGCCTCATGAGACCCATGTGAATGCACCATTGATGCCTGCAGTTGTGTGGGCAGCCTGGTGGTGTGGTGGGGATGGCCCAGCCCTCAGACGGTGTAGGTCCAGCTGTATGGAAGATGAGGGGAATACCGTGAGTCATTCATGCAACGCATCCCCCAAGCCCCTGCCCCCACTCTGTGAGCAGCGACCAATGCCCCCTGGGCCAAGGGATGGGGATGTTCTGGGAGCAAAGACCATGTGTGCTTTGCACAGCAGGCCCTCCACACGGGGGGCTCTGCAGTGCCTATGGGACTGTGCTGACCACTTCACTCCTTTCTTGCTGAACTGGTTCATGGCGAAGGGAGTGTTCAGCCACAAAGGGCTTCTCTCATGGGTGATGGCTGAGCTGGGAGCAGCTTAGGTCTCCACAGGGCCCACTCACACGCCTGCAGCTCACAGCAATGTCCACAGGACCGGGTGCTGCCTCTCACCTGCAGGTATGCCCAAGTGCCAGACTCCTTGGTGAATCTGGGCTCAGGCCAGCACCCTTGCGGATAGCCTGCTTGCAGCCATGCCAGATGCTGGGAGGCCCCACTCCCCCTCTGGGACCTATGCTCCTCTGGCCTCCTGTGCCTGGGAAATGTCTGCTGGGTCTGGGTGGCACACACTCCTGCTGCTCATGATTCCACATGCTGGGACCACAGCATGAGGTCCCACCCGTGCTGGCAGAGCAATGCTCGCAGCACGCCCCATCATGCCTACTTCCCACACCATGGGGGGTGTGATGCATTGAGTACTCAGCAGAGGGACCCTTGCCTAGCTCTAATGATGTCCAGGGTGTGGCCTGGCTGCCAGGGACTGAGTCCATCATGATGATGAGGCTGGTGGCCTCCAAGTCCAGCTCCAGAGAGGGTTGAGCCTCAGCTGCCTCCTCTTCTTTCTTTTCCAGGGGCTCCTGCTGTGCTGGGGAGGCCCTCAAGTCATGTGTCGAGACTCATTTGAGAGGGTCACGTATCCCCACCCAGGACATTTTGCAACCCTTTGTAGTAGGGGCAGGAGGGTGGTCATGCCCCTATGCACCCGCACTACAACTCCTTCTCATTAGCACTGACATTTTCAAGGGTGCAGCAGGAGTGGCCCAGTTCAGCCAGAGTGGTGGCCAGCCAGCTCTAGATTTTGGTATTTTACTGCCTGGCCAGGGGGGTCCTGAAGAGATTCCTCCTTAGCCGAGAGAGCCAACAGGGCCTCAATATCTGGGCAGGACCAGGAGGGGGCCCACCCCTTTAAGCCCTGGAGTGGGGCCTGGTAGCCCTGAAACTGCTCCCTTGAGGGATCAGGGGAGTCTCATTTTGCCTGCGACTCTGCCATATGTCTGCTGCAAGCAGAAGGAGTGGCTGTGATGGTGTTGCAATGAGCTTTAGGAAGGCCAGAGGCAGGAACCATAGAACACTGATTACTGCGGACAAGGTGTCCACCGAGGCACCTGCATGGGATCCTGGAAACCTTTTCTGTTATCAGAAGGCCCCCTAGAATGCTTAGACCCACATTTTGTCAACAGATTTCTGTTGAGAGCAGCATTCTTCCTTGTGGGGATCTGGGTATGGCTGTTGACCAAAGTGCTGCGTTCTGTTGATTTTGTATTGAAAGAATGCACTTGGCAATCTGGATGTTCCATGGGTTTTGTTGGCAAAACAGCCATTTTGTCAACAAAACCTACCAAACGAGATGTAGCCAAAAGGTAACTTTAAAAACAACAAGCAGTCCTGTGGCACCGTAGTGACTAATGAATGTATTAGGACATGAGTTTTCAAGTGTAAAAACCATCTGATGAGATGGGTTTTGTCCAGAAAAGTGCATAACCTAATACTTTTGTTAATCTCTAAAATGCCACAGGACTGCTTGTTGTGCTTGTGTTTCATGAGAAACATGCTCTGTAATGGTAGCCCACCTAGAGATGGCTGGAAGTTTTTCACTGAAATATGTAATGTTAGAACATTATACCTATCAGCAAAAAAATGCCTTTGGGTAAAATGTTTCAAAATGAAGAGAAAAAAACATTTTAGAAATTTTCATGTTGAAAATGTTTTAATTTCATTAAATAATTTTAACTTTTTTGCCTTGGAATATTGGTTTTCAATGATACGTTTGTATTTTGTTTTGCATTTGCATTTGATGATATGTCAGTAGCAATTGTGTATAGTGTATGCTATTATTAACATTATAGTATGACATAGAATAATATATGAAAGATTCTATTTTCTTATTTTCAAGATCACTTTGGGGAGCTGCTTGTTGGACTGATTGAAACACCTGTGTCATCTTTTCTGGATCAAAATGTCTCTGTGTTGTATGTTATAATGCAAGAGTTTAACACTTTGACACACACCCGTTAATCAGTTCTCTGCATGCACAAGTTGTCAGATAGATATGGCAGGTGTGAAATCTGAATAATAAAATATCTGAAACTCTAGTGAATTGTGCCAAGCAATCAAAATGATGCTATAGTTGGGTGGTATGAACTAGAGAAATGATATTCAGGCAGATGAAGGAAGGAGACATCTTGTAAATCAGAAGACAGGTTCATTGCCCAGAAATGGACAGCTCTGACACAGTACAAAGGATGCAAGCCAGTACTGTAATGTTTGAAATTTTGTGAGATTGTAAGTTCACTATGTATTAGCACAGCAAGTCGTGAACTCTTCAGTGAGTGCTTTACTATTTGCTTCTCATTAATATTCAGGGATTGTATGGAATTCCAATGCACTGCATTCCTTTTTGTAAATATTTTTTCCTGCACTGTGACTTAACTTTCCATAAGAGATCAGTTAAACTGAATTTGTTTAAATAAGGTAATTACAAAAATTTAACAGGTGTATGCATAATTTGGTGCTTAAGTAATTTAATTATTGAAGACTTCAGGACTGGATCCATTGGAAAATGGATTGTGTATTATTTTCTGAGAGTTACATTTAAACATATTGAACTCATTTTAATGAAATGTCACATGTTTAAGGCATAGTAATTTAGGACATTTCTCTAACTGCAATTATAATAGCCCTAAAGATCAAATAGAACACAAGTATTCTCATCGCAGCAGTCACAGATGCTGCTTTATTTGAGTTGCTGAGCTTCTGCCAATTATGATTAGGCTTGGGAAATGTGCCTTGGCATGCTGGACTTCAATTTAAAAAAACACGAAACAAAATTCATATCATCCTTAATTCAAACCTTCAGAAAGAGCTCCAGAAGGAGGTTTAACTACTGGAATGAACTGTGGCTTGTAAGAGATAGAAGTATAAATTATTAAAGTGTGTGCATCTGATCTCTCATCTGCTGTGTTGTAAATTAAGAGTAAAGTCACTGAACTCAATGGCTTAAATACAATGTAAGTGAGAAGGTAATCAGATCCTAGGAATATAAAAATGCTCACTGCTTTGAATGGTATGATTCCCTCCCCACCCAGAATTCAGTTTTCTTCCACTTTGGACTGCACATTATAACCAACAGCCATCTGAAAGGCCATTTCGACCAGAGCTCATGAGGCGTGCTTAAGTATGATTTTTAGTAGTGCTGAGCTCCTACTGAAGTTCGATAATCAGCACTTCTGAAAACCAGAAGAGTTGTGATGGAGAAACTTTATTAATAGATGTATTAGTGGCCCCAGTTCTCTAGGCACTTTGCAAACACATTGTGAGAAATTCACTGCCCCACAGAGCTTTCAGTCTAACAGACAAGCAGGCCCGCTGGCAAGATGGGGTAAAGGGGGTAGTTGCCCTGGGGCCCGGCATTTCACAGAGCTCCAGAGCTCTGGCTGCTACCACTGCTACTTTGACTGTGGTGGCAGGTGGGGCTCTGGGCCCCTTTGAAATGTAGCAACAGCATTGCTTCACCACGCCACATGGCTCTCAAGGGAAAGGTGGGGTGGGCAGCACCATGATTTGAGCAACACTAAGATCTAACTGCAGTAGGTCCTGCTCCTTCAAACCTTGAACCCTGCCTTTTCCAGGGCACAAAGTGGGCCCCCCTCTCACCTTGCTCTGGGGCCTGTGGTGGCTTTCAGCCCCACTGCAGACAAAGAGCAAACAGACACTCACACGGATGTGAAACGATTTGCCCAAGTCAACTCTCCATCCTACTTCCCTACGTAAAGCCATCCAAGCAGAGAAAATGAAGATCAAGAATTAAACCAGATTCTTTATTACTTGCAGAACATTCTTGCAAGGCTACTGAGTAAACCTCAAGGAACATCTGAAGCAGCTGCCAACTGCTAAATCATTATTATTTGGATATGGCATTCCAAAAAGAAAGTTGTAAAATTTTATTAAACACTTACCTTAAAATATGATTACCTAAGATTCTCCAGGTAGCCTCAAAATTGACAAATTATCTTGAAGTTGGATCAGTACACCCTGTTTTACAACTTTGCCTGCATAATATCTTGTCTAAAACTTTGGCATGTGACACCTAGCAAATCACAAGTCAGAACACATTTGCCTTTCTGTAGCATTCAGTTGCTGAAGACCTTTGTCTAAAAGTCAGTTCTGCAAAGCAAAAATTAAAGAAGTAAGCCAATGTTATGGTGTTTTCATACTGTTCCAGCTGAAGGCCAGAATTATTTTATCCGTTATAGAATATGATCAGTCTTTCTAATTGATGTATTAGTCCAAAACCAATCATAATAATAAATGGATTTTAATAATTGCTGCCATATGATTCTGCCAAACAATGTCTAAAGTTTACTTTTATGAGTTACCAGTAGGATTGTGACTAAAATTTAACGTATCTGTTTCCAAAAATAGACTTGTTTCATGGTGGATTGTGGATTGTAACTTCTGAAGTTACAAGGCATAAAAACTTGATTAGTTCCAAGGGAATTCAAAACTATATTGTCTAATGGTCTAAATGAAGAAGTCCTGAATTCTCATCCCAGATTAAGAAAATTATAAGTCTTTCTGTATCATTTCCTTCATCTGCTTAAATAGTTTTCCCACAATGCCATTCAGAATAAGTTGTTTACTTACAATGGTCTCCATAAAAATGTGCGATTAGCAGTGGTTTTTTTGCACTGGTACTGAGTACTAGCACCTCCGCAGCTCCAGTTGCGGGAATGGCTGGTGGGGAGAAGGTGGAAAACCATCTACCTTCTCAGTACTGGCTCTTCTTTTTTTTTTTTTTTTTTTTTTAAACAAAAGAAAAAAAAAGGGCTAACCATTAGTAAGGCAAACATGCAAAATTTTAATAGCAATTTTGAAATAGTGGGAAGTAATGTGATTATATTGTAATACTTGAATGGTATTTCACAATTTTTCTACACTTACTGAGGGCACATGAGAATAAGATGTTTGCATAAAATATGGGATGTTTCAAATTGGCATGAACTCTTAGTTTATTAAATATCAGTTTTACTCATGTGCTTATTCTGTACAATTGAGTGCATGGTTTCAATCACAGCAACCAGATACCATAAATAAAGAAATTTTTCATTTGATTTGCCATTTGAATGTTTTGTACGGAGACTTTTTCCCCACTAAAGGCAAACCAAAAATGGCTGAGAGAAACAGATATCTTGGTGGTGAAAAGTTAATTCTGTAGCAGAACGGCTGCTTCGCTAATCTCTGCTAGAACAGCAGAAAGATCAAAACAGCTAATAGTTGATAATGGTTCCAGGGATTTTTGCAAGTGGAACAAGTAGAATGCAAGTAGTGATCATTGAAGACTAATTGTTGTTTGAAACAAAATCAAAACAAAAAGCAGTCAAGTAGCACTTTAAAGACTAGCAAAATAGTTTATTAGGTGAGCTTTCGTGGGACAGACCCACTTCTTCAGACCATAGCCAGACCAGAACAGACTCAATATTTAAGACACAGAGAACCAAAAACAGTAAGCAAGGAGGACAAATCAGAAAAAGAAAATCAAGGTGAGCAAATCAGAGAGTGGAGGGGTGGGGGGGAAGATCAAGAATTAGATTGAGTTAAGTATGTAGACGAGCCCCTATAGTGACTCAGAAAGTTCACATCCCGATTTAAACCATGTGGTAATGTTCCGAATTTGAATATAAATGTCAATTCGTCCGCTTCTCTTTCTATAAAGGAGTGATAATTTCTTTTCAGTAACACACGTACCTTGAGGTCATTGACAGAATGGCCCATTCCATTAAAATGTTGACTGACTGGTTTGTGGATCTGGAGTGTTTTGATGTCTGTTTTGTGCCCGTTGACCCTTTGTCTAAGGGAGTTAGAAGTCTGTCCAATATACAAAGCATCTGGGCATTGTTGACACATGATGGCATATATGATGTTAGTAGAGGAGCATGAGAAAGTGCCTGTGATTCTGTGAGTAACCTGGTTAGGTCCAGTGATGGTATTTCCAGAGAAGATATGTGGACAAAGCTGGCAGTGGGCTTTGTTGCAGGGAAAGGTTCCAGGACTGGTATTCCTGGGGTGTAGACTGTGGCTGTTAGTAAGGATCCTCATGAAGTTGGGAGGTTGTCTGTAGGAGAGAACAGGCATGTCACCCAGGGCCTTCTGGAGTGTAGCATCCTGATTAAGAATAGGTTGTAGGTCTTTAATGATTCATTGCAGTGGTCTGAGTTGGGGGCTGTAAGTGATGACGAGTGGTGTTCTGTTCTTGGCTTTTTTGGGCTGATCTTGGAGTAGCTGGTTTCTGGGTATGCGTCTGGCCCTGTCGATTTGTTTTTTTACTTCTCCTGGTGGGTAATTCAGGTTTATGAATATTTGGTAAAGTTCTTGTAGGTTTTGGTCTCTGTCAGTTGGATCAGAGCAAATGCGATTATACCTAAGAGCTTGACTGTAAACAATGGATCTAGTCACGTGTGCAGGATGGAAACTAGAAGGGTGTAGATAAGTATAGCGATCAGTAGGTTTTCGGTACAGTGTGGTAATGATCAGGCCATCCTTGATTAGTACTGTAGCGTCCAGGAAATGTATCTCTTGCATGTTGTAATCGAGGCATAAGGTGATGGTGGTGTGTAGATTGTTAAAGTCTCTGTGGAATTCCTCTAGAGCCTCTGTGCCATGGGTCCAAATCATAAAGATGTCATCAATGTATCTTAAGTAGAGGAGTGGTAATAGGGGACGAGAGCTGAGGAATTGTTGTTCCAGGTCAGCCATAAATATATTAGCATATTGTGGGGCCATGCGGGTGCCCATAGCAGTTCCACTAATCTGGAGGTATAAATTGGCCCCAAAACAGAAATGATTGTATGTGAGAACAAAGTAACAGAGGTCAGACACCAGATTGGCTGTGGTGGCATCAAGGATGGTGTTCCTGATTGCTTGTAATCTGTCTATATGTGGAATATTAGTGTACAGAGCCTCTACATCCATTGTGGCAAGGATGGCGTTATCAGGAACTTTTCCAATGTTTTGTAATTTCCTCAGGAAGTCGGCGGTATCTCAGATATAGCTGGGAGCGTTGCTGGCATAGGGTTTGAGGAGGGAGTCCACGTAACTGGATAGTCTGGTGGTAAGGGTGCCAATACCTGAAATGCTTACTGTTTTTTGTTCTCTGTGTCTTAAATATTGAGTCTGTTCTGGTCTGGATATGGTCTGAAGAAGTGGGTCTGTCCCACGAAAGCTCACCTTATAAGCTATTTTGCTAGTCCTTAAAGTGCTACTTGACTGCTTTTTGTTTTGATAGTGTATAGACTAGCACGGCTTACTCTCTGTTACTAATTGTTATTTGCTAATGTTTGAGCAGATGGAGAGATGGAGAAAACAATTAAGTAGTGTGTTTTTTTGTTGTTGTTGTCCTGCATATATGTATTTAGGTAGCAGTGCAGAGAGTTGGCTTGATTCTGTTAAATTAACTATTAAACTTTGTATGGCAGGCAGAACAGCATGCCCTAAATTAAAGCAGTGATTGTTTTTTGAAAAGAACCTGACATTTTCTTTATTTTGGGGACATTATTGCAATTAAACAGTATCCTTTTTAGCTACTTCATCATGCTTACATCCCATTCTTCATGTTGTTTTTATCATATATGATTGCCAGTTTTTATTCTTTCCGTCTCTGTAGTGCAGCATGTGGTATAGAGAAATTCTTCTCCTTAATGTGGCAAAAATGGATCTGATGTGACATAGCCTTGAGTATCAGTCTATGATACAAAATCTGCAGCCCTTTCTCATCCTCCTTTCTCTATATTCTTCTCTCTTTGAGGCAAGTTGTGCCCTCTAGAGCTGTACATAAAGGGGAACAGACCTTCATTTGTGGATCTCCACTTTTCCATGTGTGGTGAGGGATTGTCGTCTCCCACAATCAAACTGTTTCTACTTTAGAACACCATGGAGGTGTTACTGATTCATGCCTGAGGAGTGGATTGAGTAGCATTGGTACTGGATGGTTTTGCTTTGTGTGCCCGTGGACTGGGGTATGAGAGGGGCTCTCAGAGGTTTCCTAAGAAAAGTAATACAGTTTAGGGATATTTTCCACGATGAGTCACCTATATGGTGGGGAGCCTCTCTTTGGGAGAAGTATTCCTGAGATAGTGTAATCACAGAAGAGACTTTGGGGAGTTTAGGTTCTGGAGTGCTGGTCATAGCCTTCTGCTGGTTCCAGGAGAACCACCTGGGTGTCTGGTAGACTCTGAGTTAGGTATTGACACCTACAGCTCATTCTGCAGAGAAGCAAGTCTTGCCTTCCACACCCTGGGTAGAAAAACTGGGGAGGAACTCTAGCAGGGTATCTTTATAGAAGTTCCCTTCCCTTTAACTACTTATAAGGGTGTTTTTTGCTTTGGGATATAACTGGCTATCTGTCGTCTTCTTCTAAATTGTTTTCATCAGATTACAATAGATTACAAGAGTGGTTCTCAACCTTTCCAGGCTACTGTATCCCTTTAAGGAGTCTGATTCGTCTTGTGTACCCAAAATTTACCTCACTTAATGTCTGATTTTATAAGCAAATAACTGTTAAGAATACAAAAGTGTCACAGCATGACGTTACTGAAAATTTAATTGTGTAGAAGTTTACACTGAATTGCAGTTAGCTGTTAGTTCTGCTCAGATAGAACAGTATAAACAAGTCATGGAATTTTAGTTTGTGCTAAATTTTAGTTTGTGACTGTGCTAGTGCTTTTTGGTAGCTTGTTGTAAAACTAGGGAAATGTCTAGACAAGTTGATGTGTATCCCCTAGAAAACCTCTGTGTACTACCAGGGGAACACATGCCCATGGCTGAGACTCCCTGGGTTACAGTAACAACATTTTAAGGAAACTGTTTTGATCTCCAAAATATTCACATTATTCTTACCCTATTAATACTATATGAAATAGAGCTAAGAATGATATAAAATCATTAAGCTGTGAAAAGTATAGTACAATTACAATTGCTTTAAATGTTCCAGGGAGAGATTTCTTAATTATTTATATTTCAATTAGGCTTGAGTTAAATGAAGGGAATAAAAATGAGTTTGTAGTGGGAAAAGGACACATAATGTAAGCTGCAGCAAAAAGGAAGTAGACATAACGTAACTGGAAACTTGATACCAGCTGAATTGCTATCAACTGGGGCGAATGATAGTCAGGTGTTAATATGGGTTTGAAAACTTTCCACGGCATGAGCTACTTTTTAATGTAGAAATTGTCCTGCCCTCCTTTTAATGCTTCCAGTGATCACCTGTTTTCTCATTCATGGACACAAAACATCTTTTCAGTCACTGTAGTTGCTAAGGAGAATTGTACGTTATAAATCTACTTTATTTATTTGTAGCTGTCTTTAAATACAGTTTAGCAGCTTGAAGGAAACTGGTGAGCCTATCACCATGTGACTGATCAGCTCGCTGTGGAACATCAGCAAATGCTCCATAGGCCACAGGTTGAGGACCTTTACCATAATGAAACCTGAGCCAAAAAGAGGTTACCTTGTTATTCATTGTTAGCTTATATTTTATTACAACGATGTGCTTAGGTCATCCCTGACCTGCTGTAATCCAGCCAATTATATATGTTGATATTTATTTTAGATTAAAACTCAGACTAAGTAGTTACTCCTTGGATGAGCTTTTTATTGCTTTCCGTCTGAGCTTCTTTTCTGCATCAAACGTTGTTCTGCTCATTCACGGAGTTCCTATAAAATCAATGAGACCCCAATCTTGACTTAAAGGGACACACCCTGATTTCTTTTCTCTGGAGCTAGGTGCCTAAATGCCTTTAAGGATCCGGGACCTATTTAAAGATGCAGGGACCCATAAACCCTGTGGCAGGAAGCTGAGAGTGTTGGCATGAGGGGCAACATGAGTCTCCTGTAGTACAGTCTCTCATTGATGGCTGAATGGCACCAGCCAGCCAGTATAGCGCATGGCCAGTGGCCAGGACTCCTGCACCTCCGAGCCCCCACTCCAGACCTGTCAAAATGCTCCAGCCCCTCCGGAACCAAAGAAAAGGGCCCCCTCCTGGACTGAGGCTGAGGTAAAAGACCTCTTGGGACTCTTGGGGGAAAGAGGAGCTTCTACTCCACAACGGTGGCGAGTGTCACTATGCCATTCCATTCAGCTGTCTCTCCACTGGACTGACCTCCCAGGGCCACCCCTCCCACACTGCCAACCAGGTCTCAAAGGTGAAGGAGCTTGGCAGGCATACTGCCAGGCCTGGGGTGCAGCCAGCTGCTCGGGGGCAGCAGCCCCCACTTTGAGGAGCTGGACCACCTCCTCCAGCTGAAGGAGGTAGCCCCAACTGATCATCGTACTCAACACCACTGGGCTGGAGCCAGAGCCAGAGATGGAGCTGGAGGACCAGTTGGGACCCTTGGGTGACACCATCCCCCAATAGCTGGCACAGGAGACGGAGTAATGATGTAATGATGAGGGCTCCAGTGATGGGACCCTCGTCATTGCAATCCACTCTGGGTCACTAAGCTGGCCCCCGGGCCATTGGACAGGGGACCACGGGGGCCAGAGGGGCATGTCCCCAGGGGCTAGGTAACAGGACTTATGGGTCATCCCTCTGTCCTCTTCTGTCTTCACAGCTTCGCCATCCAGGGACTAGGAGAGCCCCATCCATGGGTAGGGGAACCCAGCAGCAGCTGGTGAGGGGGGCTGGAGCACCCCCATTTCCCACGCTAATGCAGGGCCACAGCAGGAGAGTGCATTGGTGCCACAACAAGGAAGAGGCCATTGCTGCCCACATGCTCTCCCTGCAGGACCAGAATAGTATCCTGCAGGAGTGGCTGGCAATGGAGTGGGAGGCCTTGGGTAGGTTGGCAGGAGCCCTTGACTCCCTCACCCAGGCTGTGACCACCCACCTGTCCCAGCCTCCTTCTCCCTTGCCAGCCACTCCTGCAGGTCCCCCCACACCCTCCCGCAGCTCTCCCCACAGCCCCTGACCTTGCTGCCCTGATCCTGGCCAGCCTCCCCATAGCTGCCCTGATGGAAGAGACCCAGTTGCTCATGGACAGGACAGGCCATGTGGACCCAGCTCCCCCTGCCCATCCACCCCTCTTTCCCTCCCATAATCTCTGCTGAGCCCATGGCCGCAGCACCCCTGCAGTGCCCCTACTACTTCATGGTTGCAGACCTGAGGTGGTAGGGGCCCATGCAGCCAGCGTGGCTCATGTCCCTCCATCCCCCTGGAGTACTAAGCCCTCCAACCCCACACCAGGACCCCCTACAAGTTCATCGCCCCTGCCCTGCCCACCACAGTATACAGAGTTCCTCCCCATATTCTCCCCTGTATATAGTCCCTTGTATAGTATGTAGTTAAAAACAGTTCCAAAATATAGTTTAACAGTTTATTTTCAATCTCCTCCATGTCCCTAGTGATTGGTGGGGGAGCAGCGAGCAATGGGTGTGTCTGGGGGAGATGGAGGGTGCCTGGAAGAGGGTCATTGGGGCCCCCCAAGTGAAAGCATTCCAAATGGCCTCCCTGACCCACACCTCATTCTGGTGCGCCTGGTGGCTGCTTGGCAGTCCACTCCTGCACAAATGGGTTATGCTTTCTCTCCACAATACTGTGGAGAACACAGCATGCCCCCGTCATGGTGGGCACATTGTGGAGGCCAACCTCCAGCCAAGTGAAGAGGCAATGAAAGTGCCCCTTCAGGCACCCAAATGCCCACTCCACAGTGTTCCGGGCTCGGTTCAGGGGGGCATTAAAAAGGTTCTGGTTCAGGTCCCTGTGGCCTGTATAGGGCTGCATGAGCCATGGGGGCAGGAGGTAGGCAGCGTTGGCCATGGTGCACAGAGGGACGGTCATGTCCCCAACCAGGAGCTCTCGTGGGGGGATGTAGGTCCCCTCCTGCATCCTGCACCCAAGCCAAGAGTTCATAAATATCTCTTGTTATGAACAAGTACAGGGAAGGGTTTCATCTCTCCTGCTGTATTTGAATCCCAGATGAGCCCATGGAAGTGAAGTAACTTTGTTTAAACTGAGAACAATTGCAGCTTTTGGTGCTTTTCTTTTCTGTGGACCAGCAGAGAGGAAGACCTGGGGGAGATGTCTCCCAGGCTTTCAGAAATATATGGGCAGTCACAACATCAGCTTTAGAGATGTAAGTAAAAGGAAAATGTATTGTTAGATGTGATCAGGTTATGCTTATTTTGAATTTGATTGGATTGGCTGCTCTGTTCTTCTCTTTTGTGTTGTTGTTTGAATGGATATTTTTCATGTGTAACTTTTAAGCTAAATCCCAGGGAAATATTTTTCTCTGGTGCAGCCCATGATTTATTTTCTCTTGTTTTGTGAATAAATCATTTTGTTTTGTTTTGTTTTGTTTTTAAGCAAACAGTCTCATACCTGTGCCTGAGAAGCGTCTGTGTGTGTGCCTTTTGGCCACATAGATATCAGGTTACAGCTTGTTTTGGTTCTTAAGCCCTGGTGGAGGGGAGAGTGAGGCTTGACTTTTCCCCACAGGGGGTATCCACCAGTGAGTCTGCCTGGAAAGAAGGGGTCTCTATGATCTGGGATGGTTGCAGCTACCTTCCAGGGTCTAGGGTATCTGTGACCTCAGGAGGTTTTAAAGTGAAGTCCGTGTATAGGCAAGGTGTTTTAAGTCTCTGTGCAGCCCAACTTTCTGCACTCGAAGTGTTGAGTTGGGAAGGATCCCTGACACCTGGGCATCATCGGCCTGGCCTGACCAGCCCATGCAGACAGCCATGAATTGCCCTTTGGTGTCTAGGAGGGCCTGGAGTACCATGAATTATACCCTTGTGGTTGATAAAAGTGCCTGCGCTGTGGTCCAGGGCCCAGATGGCAAAGTGGGTCCCACCTCCAACACAGATGACCTGCTGCAGGAGGATGCTGTTTGTCACCCTGATGAACTGCATGGGATGGAGGGCAAATTCACCTGTGTGTGTGTGGCAGGCTGCTCCAGGCCCCCCAAGCCCTGTCCCCCAGGACCCCCTTCCCCTGTTATGCCCAGCCCTCTTGTACTCTCAGGCCCCAAGGTTACCCCTTGCCTAGGAGCCTTCTCCCCATGGTGGGTGTGTTACTTGAGCATGGCTTAACTCCATGAGGATGGCCCCGACGGTCACTGTGCCCATCCCATGCTGGTGGCTGTCCAGCATGTCCACCTTCCAAATAACAAGGATGACCCTCTTCTCCAGGGGGATCATGGGCTGCCTGTGGGTGCCATGATGCTGGAGGGCTGGGGTGAGCCAGCGACATAGCTCCAGAAACATGTGGAATTGCTGGAGCCAGAGGTCATCACGCCAGTCCCCAGCACAAGCTGGTCCACACTCAGTGCTGGTGGGGTAGCCCCATGGGCACCATCTGGCCCAAGGGAGAGGGCACATGGATGAGGCCCCATGGCAGCGGCCTGAAGGAAGGCAGATAGACAGCTGGCACCCTGCAGGCACTGGAGGATGGCCCGAACTAACGTGGCCAGCAGGCTGACCATGGCCTTGAGTAGCTCCATGGCCTTGAATAGTCTCTGCAACGCCTTCATTCTGTGCACTGGATCTGCAGTGCTGTGTGCGCAAAGCAGCCCCAAGCATGTGCAGGGTGAGGGTGCTTGGGAGAGGCCCTCTAAGGTTGTCTGAGGCCACAGGAAGAGCTTGTCAGCCATGTGACCCCGTCCATGGTTTTTCCTGGCCCAGTCTTTCAAAAAATCACCCCAGGCTGTGTGGATGCTCTTTTTAGAGCAATTTGAGACCTTGATCCACTTTTGTGTATCCATGTGATTTTTCAAAAGATACCTTCTGGAAGATCGCCTTTCAACATTGCTACACTGCTGTCATGTAGAGGCAGTCTTTGTGTGCAGCTGTACTATTGGAAAATAAACTGTTCTAGAAAATCTCTTCCAGAATAGCTTATTTTGAAATAACACTGCTGTGTAGGCATAGCCCTACAGAGATAATTAGGCAGACCGGATGCTTCACAGGAACCAATAGAGCCTTTCATGCTTCCATTATATCACAAAGGAAGGTGTTCTACGCAATAGGGTTCGAGCTTTGGTCCAAAGAGACCTATTTTCAGTTACTTGCTCCACCACTGTGTGACATTGTGTATCTCATTTTCTTTCTGCCTCAGTTGCACATCCATGAAATGTATCTCACTACTTCAGGGATATTGTGAATACAATTATATTACGAATTGTGAGGTACTCAGACACTGTAGGGGATTATGTACCAAATTAAGATATATAATAACTACTTTCTTTTCTAATAAATATTTTATAGCTTTTCACATATTATATAGACAAATTAATATGATGGTTATTTCAACGTTCAAGTGTTTAACATAGCAGATGTATGACAGATATAAAGATTTAGTACCTCAAGTTTACACATTCTGTGCAAATGTGATTGTAACATTTTATTAATGTTTGATATTTATAGATTAATCAATACAAAATATCTTGAACTGAGTACCAGGAAGATAAGATAGGCAAGTATCCTGGGGAAACTGAATAATTCAAGCTGCCCAAAAGCCATGAAAAGAATATCACATAGTTTAATACTAATGATCAGTGTTTATTTTAGCCAAGAAAAGAAGTAAAGAATGGGATTTTTTCATATGCATTGTAATTATTTTACATTGTTACTACTGTAAGCATAAGTGAAATGAATTGCCAAAGGTGATCATCTGCTACTCACTTTAAATGCAAAGAACAAGTTGCTTCAAGTTGATTACAGTCATTTTTAAATGCCAATGCTGAGTAAAATATTAATAAAACTACATTTTATTCAGCACTAAGTGCCTGCTTTTGAATACTTGCTACAAATATGAAGTAAGCTTTCAACTATTTTAATAACGCACTATAAATTTTTAATAATACAGTGCAAATTTTATTTCTGAAGAATGTAGCTTGGTGTATGATTTATGGGACCTAACATTACCAAGTTCGGCAAATCCATTACATACCATGACTTCCTTTTGGGAAGCTAATAATACTTTATTATCAAACAGTTGTAAAGTTTGCAATCGTAATATAACTGGTGCTTTAACTGATGGGGATCATTCTTCCGTACATAATATTTTCAGATAATGTTTTAGTAAATTGCATATTTTAATACTTGTAACACAGTAGTGATCCTTTCCTCTTTGATTTGCTGAAATCCTCTGTAAATGCCTTAAAAATGAATAAAGCTGTTAATTGAAAGGTTTGTGTCCTCCAGTATGTAAAATAAGTTAAACATTGGGTTTATTTTTATAAATCAACTAAGGGGAAAAACATTTAAGTGAAAAAGCAAGCAGTTAAGATCAGGACCTGTACGCTATCTGCACTCTGTGATGTTCATTAGAAACACAGGGATTTACTTACCTTACTTCTCTTCTTGGAGTTTTCTGCTCGGTTGGTTTTCTTCCATATCGAGATATTCAAATGCTGTTACACTTTTGAAGGCCAAATTTGAGTCCCCGCTCTATCTCCTTTTCTTTATTCAGGTCATATAAAGGAGATGAAGATGTGGTAAACATCTGGTTCACCACCCTTCTCTCCAGTGAATTGTTTTAGCATTTGGTCTTACAAAATACACTTACTGAGTCTTATATAATTACAATGGCAATCATCTTGACTAAGGAAGAATAGAAAAATATAAAAACAGCAAGGATATGTCTACACTGCAAAGACCTGCAGTTGACTTGGGTTTGTGAACCTAGGACCAAGGGGCTGTTCAATTGCACTTTACACCTTTGGGCTTGAGAACAAGCTCTGCAGAACAAGCTATGGGGCTTTCCCACCTCACAGGATCCCAGAACTGGGGCTGTAGCCCATGCATCTATGCAGCAATCAATTGCCTCTTAACCCTTCTGAACTTCAATCAGCGGCATGGGCTTTTAAATGCAGTGGAGACATATACTAAGGCTCATTGTTCTTCACTGCCTAGGTCTTCCACCCATTCTTCTTTTACATGTTTTTCCTTGTCAGACAGGGACAAGAGTAGTTAAAAATGTGAACTCTGCTTTTACCTCTGAAAGTGGCATGAGAGTCTATATCCCAAGGTTCTCCTACTCCACAGTCTGGCAGGGATTTTAGGGCCAAGATGAGGTTCTGAGAGATTTGCTATTCATTTTTCATAAGCTGCAATGAAAATTTGCTGCTGAATGAAAGCAGCCAGTACTCCAGTTTGGGACTTGAATTATTCAGCACACCGTGAGAAGGGAGAAGAGGCTGCCCAGCAAGCCTACGATGACTGGGAGGTCGAGCTTCTTGATAGAAATCACAAACCAACCTGTCTGCTGTTTCAGCAGGAAATGTTTTGGAAATTTAAGTATGAGCTGGTAGATGGGAACAACTTCTTTGTTGCTCCAACTTTGGCTGGCACATCTTCCATTTCCATTCTTGCGAACACATTGTCCTTCACTTCCTCCATACTAGCAATGGGAAGGGTGGCAGACTGCTAAGCGGAGAGACAGTCAAAGAAGAACATGCCTGAGATTTTGAGCAGGTGAGTGGCAGGAAGCCAGTTTGAGAATGAAGGATAGTTATTGCTGGTATTCTGTAGCAGCTGTTACACTTGTTTCCTGCCTATTGATACCTCTGTGTTGTGGCTGAAGTCATTAAATATTTCCAAATTTTCAGAATAATGGCAAATACAAAAAGTTATTCAGTTAAGTTTTGATAAGAAAATCAGCTTCATTAATGTGCTGTGAATAATTGTCTCAAGTGATTTATCTCACTTTAATTGAAGAGCTGTTCAAATACCTACAATGTATGTTCATATTATAAAAGACTCTTAGTATAAATATTTAAATTTCTAATAATTGGAAGCCTTGACATTTATTAGAACAAAGCAAATGTAAATTTAGAAAAGGTCTAATAACACTTTTAAAATAATTTGACAGTACCAAAAATTACAGCAGCAGTTCAGTTGTGAAAGTGAGTTAAAGGAAACTTAAGGATTCTGGTTTGGCTGGCTTATTTGGATGGAAATTTTTTGATGGCTTATATTAGAAATATTACAATTAGAATATTTTTCCTATTTGTTCTTATTGGAGATCTAAATAAGACAATAGTTACTTTTCTGTGCTTGCTATTAAAAGGACAAGGGTGTTGAGTCTTTATCAAATAAGCTGGGTCTACATGACTCCTCCCTTTTGGAAGGGGCATGCAAATGCAACTGACCGGAAATGCAAATGAGACATGGATTTAAATATCTTGTGCCTTATTTGCATATTACCATATGATCTGGCCTCCAGAAGAGCCATTTCTGGGATCTGAAGCAGCTGTGTGGACAGGGTTCTTTCAAAAGGAAACCCCCTTTCCAAACCACCTGTCTTCCTGAAAAAATTAGGAAGAAGGGGTGCTTTCAAAAGGGGGGTTTCCTTTTGAAGGAAACCCCATCCATACATCTGCTTTAGCTTCTGGAAATGGCTCTTCCAGAAGACAGATCATATGGGAATATGCAAAGGAGGCATGCATGTTTAAATTCACACGATTTGCATTTCCACACAGCTGTTTTTGCATGCCCCTTCTGAAAGGGAGGGGCCATGTCGATGCAGCTTTAATGTTTTTCACCTAACTGTTTAGCAAGACTTAATTGGATAGTCTGACTAAAATCCTTCCCCCCGTGGGCTGATCAGCTTTCACTTTTCTAGGCAGTTGTGATGGCATAACCTTTCTATTGCTGTAGGAGGTAGAGGTCCTAGCCATAGATTATAGTCCCACTGTTCTTGGTACAAGAACTAGTTCTCTAGTTGTTTATAGGTTCTGCCAGGAAAACAAGAAGATCTGGAGTTTTAATGGAAAAATGAAGCAAAACAAAGCTGGAAACTGTTTTCAGGCCTTTATGTATTTATTGATTATTAAAAACCATTTGGCAAGTGCAAGTGTCAGTGATTGAATTGCTCACCTATGGTTCGGCATGGGCATTACATGTGGTCATTTACAATTCAGAGTTTGCTTTTTGAGATGTGTGATGTTATTGTTTCTTACTTGTTCTTTGAATGAGTTAATTAGTTTAGAAAGATAAGGTTATGTTTCTGTCCAAAATAATTTGGTTTTGTAAATGAATGATTTCTTAATTTCTGATTGCCCTAATCTTTGCATGCCCAAAATTGGCACTGAACATTCTTCTGCTCTAGACTTAACTTGTATATATAGTAAATGGTGCAAATAAAATTTTGCTGATGGGTAGCTGACTATATTTCATTTTATGTGTGTTACTCAAGTATAAGAACCAGTCCTCCCATTTTCCAACCATTATTCAGTCTTCATCAATACCATTGTTCTCCGTCACAACAGTGGGGCAGCTGGCTGCTTTTCAGGCAATTAATGTATATGGGGAAAAGAATACATCAGTGGCAGTTAAAAGGATCACAGATTTCATCAAAGAAGAAATATCAATTGGGAAAAGAATTTTAAATTCAATGTATTCCTGCCCTGCAATCTTCCAATTATTTGTTTCATGAACACAAAAATGTTCATTTTAGCTGTCACAGATATGGACTGATACAGGAAGACCAGAGATTCTTTATTAAATTGGCTTGATCGCTGTCGAATAACTTATATGATAATAATTGAGCCTTGTTTTCTGCTCCTGATTGCTGTGGAATTGCTTGTTTGAACCATTAATACAATTGTTTGTGAAAAATAGTTAAATTATGAAGTAACAACAAATTACATGGACTCTGGCCTATGTGTTAATAAGTTGTGCCCAGCAATAAAGCTCGTGATAAAGCTCAAGTCAGGCCTCCAAAATTATGAGAACAGCTTCATAATATTTACAAAAAAACACCTAATAAATTCAGGGTTCTAATTCCTTAGCCTTTAAGATGCACTTGGCTCATGTGTTCAAGATTTTTCACTGCAACCTTAAAGGCTATCAATTAATATATAAAAAAAAATTAAATAGAAGCGGAGTTCACTTGATTTCAGGAGCTGACTTTATGAATAGCACCAAATAGCACAGAATTTGCAGGAAACTAGTAAGAGCTGGCAGTACTGAGTTTATCATAAGCATGTGGTGTCATTTTATGACTTCAACTATAAGCAAGCCATTAGTATCCCATGTAGGAAAACCAGTAGGAGGGGGCTAAGGAAAAAAAAATCTCCAGTAGATTCTCCTTGTGAAAATTTCTCCCGGAGTATTTAATCAAAAAATCAGGATTTGCTTTGTAAGAGGGGTGAGCAGGAGTCTCTAGGCCTTTTTGCTCACTCTAATTCAGCAGCAGCTTGATGCACTCCCTGGAAGCATAGCTGAATTGCAACTACACTGGCAGAGCTCCCACAGCCAGCAACATTTCCTGGCACTTAGAAAAGAGGCAATGGCTATGTCTACACTAGCCCCAAACTTCAAAATGGCCACGCAAATGGCCATTTCGAAGTTTACTAATGAAGCGCTGAAATGCATATTCAGTGCTTCATTAGCATGCAGGCGGTCGCGGCACTTCGAAATTGACATGCCTCGCCGCCGCGCGGCTCATCCAGACGGGGCTCCTTTTCGAAAGGACCCTGCCTACTTCGAAGTCCCCTTATTCCCATGAGCAGATGGGAATAAGGGGACTTCGAAGTAGGCGGGATCCTTTCGAAAAGGAGCCCCGTCGGGACGAGCCGCACGGCGGCGAGGCACATCAATTTCGAAGTGCCACGGCTGCCCACATGCTAATGAAGCACTGAATATGCATTTCAGCGCTTCATTAGTAATCTTCAAAATGGCCATTTGCATGGCCATTTCGAAGTTTGGGGCTAGTGTGGCCACGGCCAATGTTGCTTTTCCTTCCTAGGTTCCATGTGGGTGGACAAAACATATTTCTCCTTTCCATGTTTGGCTATGCCCCATGACAGCTCCTTCCTATTCCTCATGTACAAGTCTCCCTCACTTCACCCTGTCTCAGGACAAAACTAGCTGACCCCAGTATAACCAGGTGTTATACTTCAGTCTCTGTAGATGTTCTCCACATTACCCGAGGTCTTCCTTTTTTGCATTTTCCTTGTGGGTTCCATCTGAGAGCTTGATGGACTATGCTGGATGATTGGTCTTCTGAGAGTGTGGTCTAGCCATCCCCATGCTCTTCTCTTGATTTGAACATCAAGTGGTTCTTGTCCTGCTGTGTTCCAAAGCTCCTCATTTGTGACCAAGTCTTGCCATTTGATGTGAAGGATGGACTTCAGACATACGTTTATGAATGTCTGTAGCTTGTAATTTGGTGTGCCAGGTCTCACTTCCATACAAGAGCACACTCTTCACATTTGTATTGAAGATCCACAGTTTCATCTTTGCAGATATTATTTGTGAACTCCATATGGGATGAAGAGTCTTTAATGCAGCTGTTCCTTTCCCCATTCTGGCAATGATATCCTTGTCTATTGCTTCATCTCTGCCCATAGTAATCTTGAAGTATGTGAATTTCCCCACATCTTCCAGGTCATCCCCTCCCAGGGTGATGATATTGTTGTTGGACTGCTTGATCCTCATTGTCTTTGTCTTTCCCTTGTTAATGCTCGGTCCAGAAAAGGGATAGTGAAGATGCTTTCCAAACATGAGAAGGAAGGGCAAATGTCAACAGTTCTTTCTGCTCATGACTTTCAGGGTAATATTGGGTCCTCTGTTTCTTTTCCATTTCATTTTCAGCCACGATGCCTAGAGTGTCTCATTCAGAGGAAAACAAAGATGATGGAAGAACACACTCCTGTCAGGAAAGGAAATTAGGTGCATCGTTGGTTGGTACAGCTGATGTGCTGTAGGATTACAATGTATCACACTGGTGTTCCAAGCCAAATAATGTCAAATAATGTGGAAGATATTTCATCCCATCCTTGTGGAAAGCCTTCTCAGTGTGTAGGAGGAGGCTGCAATTCATTTTAGGATGTCTTCATTTAGCAGTGTGCCCCCAAAATGTGATGTATTGTGCTCAATGCGGTCATATATACTGTTTATTTTTATCTTCTGTCATTCTCACTGTTTTGCAGTCAAAGAGTACAAAGCAGCTGTGCAGCTCCTGGTGTCAATTCCAAGATATAAAACTGGTTTGTTTTTTTTATTGTGCTGAAGGGCTCAGTTCTGCTTCTAACATTGTCAATCGTAAAATGCCAATCAAATGCCTTGGGAATAGGAAGAGGCTTGAATTGTGTTCATCATAAATTAAATACACTTAGTCCTGATCTGCTGTACATTTAGGTTGATACAAGGCTGCATATGTTGATATAGCTGATAGTCTGTCTACACTTTAAATCAGTCTCCCATTGCTTCATGCCTTCCATGTCAACATCAGGAACCATCATCTCTCTGAGCAAGGTAGAATCATGACTGATATCATTAGGTTGACTCAGTGTGACTGCAGATATTGCATTACTTTTGTCAACCATAATCATCTCCTCTCATTGTCCTACAGTGCCCTGCAGCATGCTGGGCACCCTTGTGAGCTCCATGGCCCCAGGGTCATTGAACCCAGATGCCCCTTTTTTAAAGTCTCATGAATTTTTCAACTTCCTTTTCCTAGCAGTTCTCCACTATTGGGTACAACCAAGGGAGGTAGAGTGGCTATCATCTATTCATTCCCATGTACCTTTAAGTAGAGAGAAGGGACATGTGGAGTAGATTGTTTTAAGTACACAGAACATGCCTTGAATATTGATGAAACTTTCATGGAGGTACTCTGTAAACTTTTGCTGAATGTTCCTAGGGAGGGATGCCTTATTACTTCCTAAGAACTGAAACCCAACTCTGATATTAAGCAGACCCCACTGTACTACACAGGCTAGGAAAATACAACATCTATGCTCCCTGTGCTTTTGTCACTCTTGGGAGTGAGATATTTGCTAAAATTGTCACAATCTGTGGAAAATGGTGACAGTGTTCAGTGACTCTGCTTTGGACAACTATAATTGTGCAACAAACAATCCCTTACATTTCCCCAGCCCCTGGCAGGCCATTCTCACTAGGAACAGTGCTGTGATTGGCATTGTGCACAAGCAATCCCAAACAGAAGCGAGATGTGCAGTGCTTAAATTTTTTAGGGAGCAAAGAGTGATTTCAGCCTCTGACATTCTGTTTTCTGTAGCTAACACAGCATGTTCTCTGTACATTTTACCTTCGGCTGATGGCTTTGTAGCCTTTGTGATCTCCGCCGCCATGTCCATTGAATGCCTGAACCAAATAAGAAGTAGAAAGGATGACATGTTCATCAAGATCTCATCAGGAAGTGCTGCATCAGACCATCAGCACAGGACCTGGAGGATGAATATTGTGGAGAGCCTGGACGAGGAAAGAATGGAGAGAAGGTCCCAGGTGTAAAAGGAGAGGGAACTGCAACAGCGTGTAATGGGGTTTCTCCAACAGAAAGCAAACATGCTGCAGACTCTGATGTATCCCTTTCTGATGATGTCCTCAGTGGCAACATGGTCTTGTGCCACAATAGGGCTATATGCGCCATCTATTACTCTCTCGTGTGTGGGGTGGCCGCTCACTGAGCTAGAAGGGGAAGAATGCCTCCCTGAACCCTGGTGGAGAGATCTTACCCCCCTCCCTTACCTGACTGGAAGGCAAGGGGAGGGGCTACCAGTAGAAGAGCCCCAGCCTAAAGCTCAGTGGGGGCCCAGCCCCCAGAGAAGCCAGATGCAGGTCCGAAGCTCCCAGGCTGGGAGGCGGGTCCAGTGCTTCAGGAAGCAGAGGACTGGCCCAGACTGTCAAGTACTTTGATAGACGATGCAGAGGGGGAGCTACTAGCTGGAGTAGAGACCTCACTTCTCTCCAAACCCAGAGGGACAGGACCAGTGACATTACAGGTGTGAAGAGAGAGGGAGATCTGGAAGTAGTCCAGGGATTGCAGGGTTGGTGTGTTGCAGTGTAGATCCTCCCTGACCCTTGTGGCAGACAACTCTGTAGCAAATAGGGCCCTGGACTGGGGCGTAGTGGAGTGAGCGGGCCTGCACCCCTCCTGCCACCCCTAACCTATGGGTGGCATTCTCCCCCACCTCACCATTCTAGGGACATGCTTGGGTTGCCCAGTACTCTCAGCTTTGCGAGAGGCTTACCGTGAACTACTTCTGTGTTGCCCCACCCTGCCCCAAGCTTGGGCCTAGTGACTGGGTTGGACGATTTATGTGTTGCCCAGCCCTACAGCAGACTTTGGGTTGAACTAACTATTGCCTGCCCAGGAGCCGGGCATTGGCCCGCTGAGGTCTGCATACTGTCCTAAGCCCTAAGACTGAGTTTCGTGGCTGACACGTCCCAGTTCTGGGAACCCCATTGTTAAAAATCCATCCACTTTATCCTGCACATTGCTCAGAGTCATAACTACTGCAGAAGGTAATAAAAAACTCTTCACATGTGCATTACAAGAGCATCCCAGTGGATTTCCCAACTCCATATCAAAACCTCACTGCCAGAAGCAATCTGATGTATCTCCTTTCACAATCAATTCCCCAGTTTCTTTTGAATTATCAGTGAAGCTCTCACTTGGTGTCCCTGCTCTGCAGGGCTGGGGTGCACACAATGCATAGATCGAGGGGTGTAGTCTTATGCATTTGAAAGTTCAACACCCACTGCTTAGGATCCCAAACCTTCATTACAAGATGATCCCACTAGTCAGTGCTTGTTTTCTGGACCCAGCTATATTGCTCCACCATTTTCAGCTGCTCCGTGAATGCCTCCTACTAGCTTGAATTCATTCTTGATATGTCCCATAGCAATTGCTATGGTTCTGCGACTGGTGTTATTCAACATCTTTATTAATGACCTGGATGAGGGACTGGACTGCACCCTCAGCAAGTTTGCGGATGACACCAAACTAGGGGGAGAGGTAGATACATTGGAGGGTAGAGAGAGAATCCAGAGTGACGTGGATAAATTGGAGGACTGGACCAATTTATACAAGCACTCCCAGTGAAATACAATGTATACAATCTATACAAGCACTTGTGGTGAAATCTGATGTGGTTCAACAAGGAGAAGTGTAGAGTCCTGCACCTGGGGTGAAAGAATCCCAAGCATTGTTATAGGCTGGGGACCAACTGGCTCAGCAGCAGTACAATGGAAAGGGACCTAGGGGTTATGGTGGATGAAAGGCTGGATATGAGTAAACAATGTGCCCTTGTGGCCAAGAAGGCTAACAGCATACTAGGGTGCATTAGGAGGAGCATTTCGAGCAGATCTAGAGAAGTAGTTATTCCCCTCTATTTGGCACTGGTGAGACCACATCTTGTATATTGTGTCCAGTTTTGGGCCCCCCAGTATAAAAAGGATGTGGATTTGCTGGAGCAGGTTCAGCGGAGGTCAACAAAAATGATGAAGGGGCTGGAGCACAAGACCTATGAGGATAGGCTGAGGGATTTGGGCTTGTTTAGTTTACAGAAGAGAAGACTTAGGCGTGATTTAATAGCAGCCTTCAACTTCCTGAAGGGGAGCTCTAAAGAAGAGGGTGAGAAACTGTTCTCAGTGGTGTCAGATGGCAGAACAAGGAGTAATGGTCTGAAGTTGAAGAGGGAGAGGTGTAGGTTAGATATTAGGAAATGCTACTTCACCAGGCGGGTGGTGAAGCATTGGAATGTGTTGCCTAGAGAGGTGGTGGATTCTCCATCCCTTGAGGTTTTTAAGTCCCGGCTGGACAAGGTCCTGGCTGGGATTTCTTAGTGGAGGTTGATCCTGCTTGAAGCAGGGGGCTGGACTGGATGACCTCCTGAGGTTCCTTCCAGCCCTATGATTCTGTGATTCTGTAATTGGTTATCCAGGGACTCATCATGTTCTCCAGTGGTTTCTGTGGTTCTGTGCACACTCTAGAATTGTATTTGGAGTGCTCAGTACAATAGTGCACTTCGCTGCAGGCTTCCTGCTTCTGTTAGAGGTAGCACAGACAGTTTACAGGTTTGTGGGATTTTGTTAAAAAGGCACAAAAATTATGAATGTGGGTATGAGACAGAGAGTTGCAAAAAGCTCCCAGTCAGCTTCATGCAACTTGTTTCAGCCCCATTATGTATTTCCAAACTTCTCTAAGGACAGTAGATTAGATGGTGACAAGTTGCACAGCAGGATACCTACTCATGATTTATTGCTGTGCATCTATACAAGCACTCCCGGTGAATTCAGACATCAACAGGAGAAGCTCATATGCATGAGCAGAAGTGATATGCTAACTGTGGCAGCTGTATGCCATCATAAGTAAATTTGACAAAAGTCTATAATGCAGTCATGGCTTGAAGTAGTCCTTGTTTGGAAGTATTGCTTTGGGACAAATACTGTGAATTATTATTTGTTTGTGCAATGGGGCCCAACATAGCTGAGGCATTTAGGTGCCGTAGCAGTATAAATGTTAATTAATGAATGACAAATACACAGTTGGTGAGTTATATTTTAGGCTACAGTTTTCTTTCTTTTCTTTTCTTTCTTTCTTTCTATCATACATCCCAATAATTGCTCATACACTATGACAAGAAATTAGTCTACATAAAACCACATCCAGTGCCTGTTATTTTCTTTCAAACTTTAAACACAGGACAAGTATTCAAATGGCTGTGTTTTAGAGGAGTGCGTATTGACAAATGACACTACTCGAATGCCTTCTGACAATAGCAGTGCCTTTTGCCTATTTCTTCTGCCAATAATAATGACTTCCTGTTAAAGTAAGCAGTTAATGAATGTTTCCAGATGAGCTTTTAACAACTGTAGGTTTAGGGAGTCAACATTTGCTCCACTTCAATATGGTTGTCTATAGAATTCCCTATGTATGCTTTCGAATATATGTCTCAACGTGATAGTTTCTAGATTATACTTTTTATATAACTTCAATGACATGCACTCCAGATAGGAGGTCTATGTGCTTGTCTGTGTGCACATTGCCCACATCAAAGATGACTTACAGGTAAAACAGAAAACGAGTTTTAAAAAATGCTCCATTTCTGTACTACTACAAATGTTCTTACAAGTGTTGATTAGAGCAGCAGGTGATAAGGGAGACCAAGTATATAGATCAACATTGGTTGAGTATTCTCAACTTAACAAGTGTACAGAAAGTCTATTCCTACTCCCTGGAAATTAAAACAGACCCTAAACTGCTTTAAATTATAACCCAGTACTCTGCAAGGATAAAAGAAAGCAGGCCACATCCAGTGCTATCTGTCTGTGGACAGAGAATGAAAGTGGAAATATTTCGCAGTCTTGAAATACTTTGTCCTCATACTAAAAACCTATCTGCTGTATGTGAAAAACAGGAAGTGAGCCTTTAAATGCCCATTGGACCATATAAACTCCTAAGTAAAAACTGGGCACTGAAAAATATTGATTTGGGACAACCACAAACATATGAATTCCCTGAATGGGAGAGGAAGGGTGGTCTTATGGTGAAGACACTGGAGTGGGACTTGGGTGCTCAATTTATAGCTTTACCACAGATTTCCTATGTGGCCTATTACTTCCGCTCTGTGCCTCAGCTCCTCTTCGGTAAAATGGGTTTAGTGCTGCTTCCTTTGTTGCCCACTTTCTCTGTTCTGAGTTTGTAGACAGGGTCTAGACTGTCTGCCATGGTGCTTTTGCACAGTGTCTTGTACAAAGGAGCCTGGATCTTGGCTGAGGGCTGAAATACAAATAAGAGATTATAACCTAACTAATGCAGATTGTCACTGTGGCCAGAACATTTCAGAATGAGTACTGCTACAACTGCTGTGTAGCATCCAGCAACACATGCTAAAACAAGTAAATGCAAACTTGCTTTTCCTTTTTACTTCCTTCATGGAGCGTAGCTGTGAGTTCTGTCCCATGTTCATTCTGGCTGGACTACTATTCAGTCAAATGCATCCAATTGTAAAGGAGTGGGAGTGACTGATACATCCCATGCCATTGGATGTCATGGAGGGTGTGAATAAGACACTATCAATGCTGTCTGAAGTTGGACTGTCTTTGAATGTATTCTATGCTAAGTCTCATGCATTTTCCCTCTCTGAATAATGTTTGGCTGAGAGTGTTCTTCAGTCAGACCCTTTTGCATATTCTTCCAGCCTTCCAGTGCTATGCATACCCTGGTGGACACTATGACCTCATTGTGAACTCATCCCAGATATTTCCATTTTCTTCTCTGGATAACTTAGTAGATAAGGGATTACAGAACTCCTTCATGAATCTCAACCTTTGTTATAAATTCATTTGATTTAATGCCCAACATTTTTCTTAGACATTTACTTTTGAAGGCATTTAGCTCTCTGTCTAACTTAAGTGGATTTCCAGCTTTTGCATCTATATATTCAGATAGAAATGGCATTTGAGTTGAACATTTGTATTTTAATCATAAAGTCATAGACTTTCGTAGCTGACCAAATCTCATTCAAGCTTGTGAACACAGCTGCCATCTGGCCCATTAGTGATATTATTAACTTTTTGGATAACCCATTAACTTCTGTGTTAGAGCCAATGTCTGTGAATCAACTCCCCTCTTTTACAGTTTTAAGTGAAATATTTTGACAGAAAATGTTTTTAATGGGAATGTTTCAGAAAGAATGATAGTTTTGCTTGACATTTTAATGTTTGACAAATCAAATTAAAATGTTTATTAAAAGTGTTTTATTTCAGTTGAGTTAAAAAGTTAATATTTATTCCACCCTCAGTGGAAATTGGGGGTAGGGGGAGAGTTTAAAGAAGGCAGCAATAATGGTTCTTTCCCAGATTTTATTTCACTTTCTCTCTTTTTTGCCCTGGATAAGGAAAATAAATTGGGGATACAGTGTAGGAAACCCTGCTTTTCCTTGTGGCTAGGCAGAGGGCTTGTACCTCAAATTAATGCATGTGTAATTATGTAAGTGCAATATTAAAATTGTGTAATAAAGTTAAAAACAAATTAATATAAAAGTTTTGCAAAATACATTTTTGAAAGTTAGGACAGTGTGAAAAAATGGAGATACGATGGAAATGCTCAAGTGTAAAGTTCACTACAATAGAATATTAAGATATGTTAAAAGCTAAACCAAAATAGTTGCTCTGTTATATGGAAAATAAATCCATGGTATGATCACAAGCTGACTATATATATTATACACTAATATTCTATATGATATATTTCTCCTTCTGTTTAGATTTCAGCCCAGTTAATGCTGCAGTTCTGACCATGATATTTCACTGGCATCAATATGTTTCCAAGTTACCACATAGCTAGTATCGGAGAGGTAGCGGTATTATCTGTATCTGCGAAAACAATGAGAAGTTCTGTAGCACCTGTAGCAGTCTCAGCCAGCGGTGTGCACCCCCCTCTGGGCGGCGCGGGCCTCTGCACCTAAACCCAGTCTGGGTACGGCCAACCTTGGGGCCTGTGGCCATCTCCCCAGAGTCTTGTCCCCTTTAAAGAGCTGCTGGCCAGTAGTATGTGCACCCAGGCCTTAGCTCAGGGCAGGGCTGCAACCACACTGCACTGGAGGGTTCTGGCCCTTGGTTCAGGGTGGGGCTGCAATCAAACAGTTAGTGAACCCAGCCCTCGTTCAGGGCGGGGCAGCAGGCAAACAGTTAGTGAGCCTGGCTGTGGTTCAGGGCAGAGCGGCAGTCAACTAGTCAGTGAGCCCGGCCCTTGGTTCAGGGTGGGGCACCAGGCAAACAAATAGCCACCAAAGGGGTGTGGCTCGGGAGGGGTGAGGGGCTCTCCCTCCAAGGGTGGGGGAGGGGGACACAGGCCCTCCCACTACACTGCGTCCCGACCTGGAGCCCTAGTGACAGCTCTCACTGCGAGCTGGGTAGTGGGGATGCAGGCTGCAACAGACTACCATGAGCTTGGGTGGAGAATTCCCCGAGCCACTTTCTACCTCCACCTCCACTGGTGTTTGGTCCCACTCGGCGTGCTCGGCAAGCTCAGGAGGGTGGGTCTCCTCCAGGTTGGTAACAACTGGCAGGTCTTGCCAGTCAGGCATCTCCACGTCATTTGGGTAGTTTGAAGAGGGCAGAACCGTGGGCTCTGGCAGTTCCGAGGCATTGGTGTTGCAGGCGGCAGGCAGGACTCCAAGCTTATGCCCATCTGGGACCCCGGGTTAGCTGGTCATGGGCAGGCTCCCTGACTCTGGTGGGTCCTCAGGGCATGGGGGTTGCTGCAGGCCTGAGGGCCCCGGTAGGTTGGGAAAGTCTGGGTACCTGTCTAGTGGCAGGCTTGTCTGTGGCCCTCTAGATTGGTCAGGGTGGCTGGCTGGTGGCTGTCACTGGTTTGGCCTGGGTCCTCTGGCTCCAGCTCCCAGGAGCCCAGTCAGAGGCCTCTGCCCCACTCAGAGGCCAGCGTTTTAATGAGCCTCAAGCCCTAACCCTTGTACTTCTAGCCCCAGGTGTTGCTCTATGGGGGGCAGGGCACAGGTGTTCTGGGCCTGCCCACCAAGGTCTCTGAGAGGCTTCCTTGGCCTCTGAGTCAGGGGGAGGCCATTGCACCTAGCTGCACGCCTTATAGACTAACAAATTTATCAGAGCATAAGCTTTTGTGGGCAAAGACCCACTGCATCTGATGAAGCAGGTCTTTGCTCACAAAAGCTTAGGCTCCAATATATCTGTTAGTCTATAAGGTGCCAAAGGACTTCTCATTGTTTTTGCACATATCTAGTGTAGCCTGAAAAAGGTATGGCTTTAACCAAAAGGATTATATGGTAGCTCACCTGCAAATATTACAAGCACTTGTAAATACTCCTCTGATAGTTTCCACTAGCAAAGCTCGCTGTTTGTTTCAAGATTAGAGAAGAGAGTAATGCCATCACACAGTTACTGGACACATCTAATATTATTGGTAATCCAGTTGACACATACATAACTCAGCACATATCTAATAATAAATTTACATTAGTCAAGAGTAGAAATTTGTAACCTCTAGTGAGCAATTCATATTATTCCAACCAGACTGGCATGAACAGAACATATTAAATTTATATCCATTCAGCTGTGTTTGTATTTAGCCTACCTGCACATTTGAAAACCATCTGTAACATTTCATTCATATTATGTTCAGAATTCCTCTAACTTGAACAGAGCTGAAGATTAGACATCTTTTAATTCATCTGCTGTGTATTCACAACAGCTCATAAATATGGTAACCCATTTCTAAAGTCAGTCTTTGGTGACTGGTGAATACCATTGAAAACAAGCTTTTCACATTTGGAACTGAAAATACTGGAAATATTTGACAAACATGGAAGAGCACAAAGGAAACACTGAAGCCTGGCAGTGGTTACTTAAAACCTGGGCTAATTAAGAATTAATTCATGATTCTTCAGACACTGAAGGAAGTACAGAATTTTATGTGTGTTGATAGTCCATTGTATTATTTATATGCATGATGTTAAGCATGTGCATAAATGTTTTCAGGGACAGGGCTTCAGGGATCCACGTAAGCAGCAGAAACAGTATAATGTAATTTTAGGCACTCTGTCTTACTGACGTTACTCCCTTTTTAGCATTAGTGTATCTCCTTGATAGCAGCATAAACTTTCTATTTGTTTCATCCGGCTTTCCATTATGGTTGTGTGCTATCAAATCACTTTGTACTAACACAGAGCTCCTCAGATGAAAGTTATTAAATAACTAAAACTTACCAAATAGTTAAACATTACTCTTATTCCTTATTTTTAGCCTGTCCATAGATAAACTGAGGCACATGTTGAGGGTACAGTCCTGGCCCCAGTGAAGTTAACGGCAAAATTCCCATTAATGTTAATGGAGCCAGAATTTCACGCCAAGGATATGACCACACAGCAAGTTATTTTGAAATAACGGCTTTATTTTGAAATAACTTTGCTGTTGTCTACACTACGCACGTGCTATTTTGACATATATACGAAATAGCAGGTGCATTATTTTGAAATCAATAAACCTTGTTGCCAGGGGAAAAGTGCTTATTTTGAAACAGCTATTTTAAGTGCTGTAAAGACATAGGATAGCACTTTTTAGAAATTGCCATTTTGAAAGTGTTATTCCCTTTCTTAACAACATCTAGTTCAAAATAGTTATCTTGAAGTATGAGCTATTTCAAAATAAGTGCTTCATGTGCAGGCAATAGCTATGCCTACATTAGCCCCCTCCTTTCAGAAGGGCATTTTAATGAGGCAATTTGGAAGATGCTACTGAGGTGTTGACATAAATATGCAGCGCCTCTTTAGTATAATGGCAGCCACATGCGATTCGAAAGTGCCACTTTTCCACATAAGCATTACATTATGTTGTTTAAAGCTGGATTGCACATAACAAATGTTATTCAAAAATCTATCAACCAAGGCAAAGAAAAGTTAAAGCAATTTATAGTACATAATCTCTTCTTCTTCTAGACATACAAACCCAAAATCACTGCTATTCATTTGAAAGAATATACCACAACCATACGTGGGCCCAAATAAGTATCCTCGGCTTTGAAGACCACTTCCCCAAACTTGAAAATAGTTTTATGCAACTTTGCAAAAGTAATTGTGGTTTGTAGGTTAGGGAATCTGATGAAAAGTTAGGAAGGACTTGATTCTGTGCCTTTATACGTTTTTGTTAAGATCTTAGCAAATATATAAGAAAGTATGTAGCAGGACCAAAATTTTCTGAGTTCCGTTAAGTGCCTTAAACACAACCAACCAACCAACCTTGTTTTTTCATTTATTTATTTATTTATTTTTTACATCCACCCACATCATTCACTACCCACTTAGGGATGGAAAATTATATGATTCTGTCATTAATGCCTGTTTCATAAGCCACACACATAAATGGGGTTGAATTAAGGTTGAACAGTCAGTCTGTATTCTGGAGCATTAGTTTTTGTGTACTTAGTTTCCCAACATTGTTATAAGTTCCATATATTCCAGTGTAGAACTGGATAAAATACTCCAAAACAACTTTGTTCTGCAGAAAAATGATGATTGATTGCATCAAGGCACTTTTCAGGAATATATTGATTTTGGGGAAGTTTTCTATTAAAATTTTAAAATGTTTCATTTGGAAAAGTTCTAAGTTCTTCTGGTCACATCTATATTATTTATAATACAAAATTCAAAGGCTGTGTCTACACTAGCAAGTTTTTTTTTTAAATGGGGGCCTTTTTTGAAAGAACCCCTCACAGCATCTACACACAAGATGCGCTCTTACAATCTGAAATCAAAAGAATGCAGCTCTTTTTCTGGCAGCCCTCTTCCTCTCCCAGATGAAGAAGAGTGCCTTTTTCTGAAAGATTCTTTGGAAAAGAAAATATGTAGATATCCTGGGGGCCCTTTTTTGAAAGAGCAGTTCTCATGGTGCCGGGTTTTTCAATCCCTGGCTTGTTCTTTCAAAATAGTGGGGGCTGTGTGGACACACTCTATCGAAAGAGCAGATTGATTTTTTTTTATCCTTTTTTTGTGTGTGGACATGCTCTTTTGAAAGAAGATTTTTCAGAAGAGATCTTCTAGAAGAACTTCTTTTGAAGGACTGAATAGTGTAGACATAGCCAAACTGATAAAGCTGAAACGAAGTTTTTTGATCTTATCAAACTGAAACATTTTGTGAGGGTTGTTTTCATACTCATAAAATGAAATTCTTCTGAAATATCTTTTTTTGTGGAAAATTAAGAAATTTTTACCTTCCATTTCAATACAGGTTGAAAGGAAATTTTCAAATGTTAGACCTTTCATACATAAAGAAAATTCCAATTTTCAACCAGCTGTAGTTTTTATATGTAATTTTTATCTTCTTCAGGAAAACTGGGAAAACAGAAATTCCATCAAGGGGAACCACAAGGAATGTAGATCTAGAATCAGTAGAATTTAAACCCTAGGTCTTCATAGCCACAGCACAAATTGCTATTACTTGAACTGACGGAGTAACCAGAAGGAATGCTAGGCTATTATAATCTATGTGCCGTAGTAATATTACTTAATATTATTAAGGTATTAATTTTATTTAACATTATTTGTGGAAATGGGCAGGCCACTTTTACTGAAGCTTTCAAAAATCAACCTAAATTTGATAGCAAGCATTGAACATTTAGCCAAACCTATTAAAATAAAATAATAATAATAATAATAATAATAATAATAAAAACCTCTATGCATCTGAAAACAAGGGCTATCATGGAAAATGATGGGTCACTCTAAACTTCAGGCATTGCGATCAGCTCTTGCTGGAGGAAGACCCAGAATTAAATTCCTTTATTGTCATAAATACATATTGCTGGAAAAAAACAAGTGAAAATCAATGTTCTTGGTATGCAATTAAAAGACATGCATGCAAAAACTTACTTTATTTAAACTATTATGATCTGTTGTGCAAACTTAAATTGAGAAAAATAGCCTACTGTTGAAATCAGAAAATTTAAATCCTTATTTGTTTGCTGGTGATCACACTTTCATCAGTTGGTCTCAAATATTATCTTAAAATAACATCCCTGTATTTTTGACTGTGAATTTGCACATACTTAATGCAGTATTTAAACAAAGGAAAGTCTAAAGGATAGAAGGGTAGAAACCAGTTTTGTCCCAAACCTCTGTTTTTAGACCTACCTGAAAAGAGAAGCACAAACCTATTTTTAAAGAAACAATCTATTTGTTATCATAGAATCATAGAACACTAGGACCGGAAGGGGCCTCGAGAGGCCATCGAGTCCAGTCCCCTGCCCCGACGGCAGGACTGACCACTATCTCCACCATCCCTGATAGACATCTATCTAATCTGTTCTTAAATATCTCCAGTGAGGGAGATTCCACAACCTCCCTTGGCAACTTATTCCAGTACTTGACCACCCTGACAGTTAGGAACTTTTTCCTAATGTCCAACCTAAACTTCCCTTGCTGCAGTTTAAGTCCATTGCCTCTTGTTCTCTCCTCAGAGGCCAAGAAGAACAAGTTTTCTCCCTCCTCCTTATGACACCCTTTAAGATATCTGAAAACCGCTATCATGTCCCCCCTCAATCTTCTTTTTCCCAAGCTAAACAAGCCCAATTCTTTCAGCCTTTCTTCATAAGTCATGTTCTCCAGACCTTTTATCATTCTAGTTGCTCTTCTCTGGACCTTCTCTAATTTCTCCACATCTTTCTTGAATTGGGGTGCCCAGAACTGGACACAATATTCCAGCTGAGGTCTAACCAGCGCAGAGTAGAGCGGTAGAATGATTTCTCGTGTCTTGTTCACAACACACCTGCTAATGCATCCCAGAATCATGTTTGCTTTTTTTGCAACAGCATCACACTGTTGACTCATATTTAACTTGTGATCTACTAGAACCCCTAGGTCCCTTTCTGCTGTACTCCTTCCTAGACAGTCTTTTCCCATTCTGTATGAGTGAAACAGATTATTCCTTCCTAAGTGCAGCACCTTACATTTATCTTTATTAAACTTCATCCTGTTTACTTCAGACCATTTCTCTAATTTATCTAGATCATTCTGAATTATGACCCTATCCTCCAAGGTAGTTGCAACCCCTCCCAGCTTGGTATCATCTGCAAACTTAATAAGCGTACTTTCTATGCCAATATCCAAATCATTAATGAAGATATTGAACAGAACTGGTCCCAAAACAGACCCCTGCGGAACCCCACTTGTTATGCTTTTCCAGCTGGATTGAGCACCATTAACAACTACTCTCTGGGTGCGATTAGCCAGCCAGTTATGCACCCACCTTATTGCAGCGCGATTTAAGTTGGACTTGCCTAGTTTGTCAATAAGAGTATTATGCGAGACCGTATCAAATGCTTTACTAAAGTCTAGGTATACCACATCTACTGCTTCTCCCTTATCTACGAGTCTCGTTATCGTGTCAAAAAAAGCTATCAGGTTGGTTTGACATGATTTGTTTTTTACAAAACCATGCTGGCTGTTCCCTATCACTTTACTACCTTCCAAGTGCTTGCAGATGACTTCCTTAACTACCTGCTCCATTATCTTTCCTGGCACAGAAGTTAAGCTTACTGGCCTGTAATTTCCTGGGTTGTTCTTATTCCCCTTTTTGAGGATGGGCACTATATTTGCCCTCTTCCAGTCTTCTGGAATCTCTCCTGTCTCCCGTGACTTTCCAAAAATGAGAGCTAATGGCTCAGCTACCTCTTCTATCAGCTCCTTGAGGATTCTAGGATGCATTTCATCAGGCCCTGGTGACTTGCAGACATCTAATTTTTCCAAATGGTTTTTAACTTGTTCTTTTTTTATTTCAAAAACTAACTCTACCCCTTTTCCACCAGCATTCACTATGTCAGGCATTCCTTCAGATTTCTCTGTGAAGACCGAAACAAAGAAGTCATTAAGCATCTCTGCCATTTTCAAGTTCCCCATTACTGTTTCTCCCTCCTCACTGAGCAACTTATCTACATGCTGATCTTGGTCGAGATGCACAATGAGGTTTTTATTCTGGTGGTTGCAAATTAAATGAAAATGGTTAAGAAATATGGTTTATTACTGACTTTTAAATACAGGAAAGTTAAATGGTATGCTAGACTGGCTTCTTGGCAAATTACTACAATGGACAGATGGTTTTTCATTATCTGTTATACCAAAATATAAGGCTTGTGACAGTGTGTTTTGTATTGATACTTATTCATCTGTGAGAGAGTAATTTTCAGGCTGCTTGTCCAGAACACATTCTAAATCTTCCTCTGCATCTTCAGAACATCTGCTTAAACTAGAATTGTCACTGTCAATATTTTATTGCTAGTAAGCTACACACTGTCTTAATGTCCTCCCAATGCCAGAGAAATGAGTGCAAAATAGGATTTCAGGGCGAGGATCCAGGGTTTACTGTCTAAATGAATTCTTCACTTTGTATGCAATGTAAAATCTTACTCAACACACATTTTGCTGCAGGTGACATATGGTCTCAACAATTAGCACAGAAAAAAGCAATTTCTCTTCGTAACAGTTTACAAAAGGAAGGTAGTCTAGGCTTATGGTTTTTTTAAGCAATATGCCTGATGGAACGAAAGAAACATATACATTATAAAATACCACACTACATACATCTTAGCAAGATGCATCCCTCAGTTAATTACTTGAAGGAGAAATGCAGAGCTCTGCGAGTCTGGGAGACGTTTTGGTGATAAATGATGGTTTACACACTTCTGCACTTTGGTATGCAATGCAAGTTTCAGTAGGGAACGGAGTGCCATTTTGTAGTACATAACTATGTATTTTATTTGGGTTGAAATTTGTCAGCCTTATCATTTTCCCTCCACTTTTATTTCCTTCTGTTAGTGTACTTCTACTTTATCCTTGGTGATACCTATTAATAGCAGGGAGTTTGTGTATAATAGTTTGTGAAGATTTCTATGTCACAGACAAACTAGTACCATCAATAATAGAGGAAGCTGCAATGAAATATCAACACTCAGTTCTTTTTATGTTCTTTCCTTGTCTCCCTTGTGCCTCTGGGGTCAATGGCTTCTGGAGATATTCCTTACTGGCTTGTCAAGATCTGAAAACTAACTGCTGCAAGGCAAGTATGTGGCAAACACAGTTCTTCATATTCATATGCACTATCAAGAGCAAAAATATCTGCTGCTTGGTACTTTAATAAGGTTCATTACTTGCATAATATGGCAGATATTCTGAAAAATAGAACACAATATCTAATCAGCAGGAGTGAGACCCACTCCACTTCCCTTTTCTGAATCTGTGCTGGTGAAGTACTGAGCTGTCAGGGAAGTGAACGTCAAACGCACTGCTCTTCACCTTTCCTCAATCCCCACAGACTGAAACAGCATCTATAGGTCATCTGAGCCTATGGCAGGTAGTGTTGAGTCTACCTGCATAAAAGTAGGCATGTGTTCTGTCTCCTGGTTCACACACTGACCTTCTGGGTATCCCTCGGTGTTATTAGTGTACAGAAACTTTCTGGGGGATATGGAGGTGTACATTACCTCACTTGTGTTGTCTGCTAGCTGAACATCCTCTCAGTCCATATGCATATCCTGTCTGGCTTAGAAAACCAGGCTCTGACTCTCTGTAGTATAGGTGAATTTCACTCTAATGCACTTTATCAATATAAAACAAAGCTACATTCACTGGAAAGAGATTTTGTAGCAATAGCTTCCTATGAACATTCTTGTGTACTCTGTGCTCACACACACAACAAATGTAATGTGAACTCAACCACATGGGGTCCGAAAAGGATTATGAAGGTTTCTGAAACCCAGTAGACAGTGAGACTCACAAGAGACTCTCCAACATGAAGCATCACTTGAAGTTCTCTAAGTGCACAACAAACCCTTAGGGTCTGATGTAACTCCCACTGATGTCAGTAAGAAAGTTTCTGTTGGGGCATATGCGTATGTGAATTCGTTTTGTTAAAAAAATCTTTAAAATGGGGAATACCATAAGAAAGTATAAAATGTTAGATTTTATTTAAAACAGGGGGTGGGAAACCCCTGTCCTGAAGTCCAGATCTGTCAGAGCTGTGTGTGTCTGGGGGTGCTGCAAAGGTAAATGCAAGACCCTGCACTCCCAGACAGCTCCTGTGCCCCTCCTATCAGACACCCACTCCCACCCCCATTCCTGCACACTTCCTCCCACCCCGAATCCCAACCCACACCCTGCTGCTTCCTCCTCCTGCCCAGACTCCCCACACACACCCTGCTTCTGTTCCCTCCCAAATCCCTCATCCTAGCCCTGACCCCTCCCTTCCAGACCCCACACCCTAACCCTCCCCACCCTGAGCCTGCATCGTCTTCCCATTCAGACCCCCACAAAGACACATCAACTGGGGACTACTTTTTGCTTCTCATTTCTGTGGCCCCTACCTGATTTGTCTACATGTCAGTGGCTCTCAGACTCAAAAAAGGTTCTGCACCCCCTGGTTTAAAGATTCTCGTTCACTAAAAGTGATGTGACTGTTATTGAAAGACTAGTCAATATAGGAAAGTAGAACAGTTACGAATTTGACATTTATGATGAGATTTTTCAAATGCCCAGGTAGATTCCAAATTCATGATGACTTTGAATGGGAGCTGGATGCCTGCTTGACATTTGTGCCTTTGAAAATCATGTCCTTGGTCTTTTATTCTATAGCTTGTTTGTTTGACCGATAACTATGAAATCCTACTGTTTATGAGAAATTGTGGATGGGCCTGAAGAAACAATGTTTGAAGCTATTTCATTATTATACCCTTGCTACATGATGGCACATTTGTGACTTCTACCGGATATACCAGTGGTTGAAGAGCATAGTTTTCATTTTCCATATTTCAAGTTTTTTCGTCTTAAATTTGCTGTTTTTCTGAGGATTTGTATAGCATACAGAAGTGAACACATACATCTTTCTGTGATGTAGTGACTATAATGTCATGGTTTTCTTAAATATTTGGTTTTTGTTTGTTTCACTGAGATGCTATAGTTCTTTTTTGTTTTCCTATATATTAATCTCCCCCCCACCCGAGAAAAATAAAACAAACAACAAACAAAACCAAACTTCATTCTTGCCCAAGGAGATCAATGCTCTGACAATATAGTTTCATATCCTCCTCCCAAAAATTACAAAGTGTGTGTATGTATATTTCTGAGTAAATGCCTATACAGTTTCTATCTCCCTGGTAGAAGTTTTGGGAATCACATCTAATGCAAAGAAGTGAATTTTAGGTCCTGGAGTGCAGTTTTGAAATTCTTCTGACTGAACGGTGAATTACTAGATATTTTTCTCAGTGTTCATTTCATTGCGTGGAGATGAATGATATGCAGATCACTATTAAATTGATAGTCCTGAGATGGGAAAATACTAGTCTACAGACTGGATCTGGTCTGCCAGGGTTAGTCCCTGGTGGGCCACCACCTCTATATTTACCTATGCTTCCACAGGTATCAGGTGATCACAGATCTCCTTGGGCACGGATCACTGTTCACAGCCAACTGAAGTGGTGAGAAGTGGGGGCAGACTGGACACCGCAGAGGCACAGGTAAATATAGCAGTGGCAGCCTGCCAGGGACTAACCTTGGCAGGCAGCTGTATTTTTATTACCCACTCCTGCTTTAGTCAATGCTTCTTAAATCTGAACACTGTGCTACTAATAAAGTGCATTTGAAAACTTGCAAATATATGGGAAGTATTTCCATTTTGTTTGTGGGTAGAGGTGAAAAGCCTAGAGAAAGATGCCAGGGCAGTTATATTGGTGCTCTCCATTTCATTCACCTAGGCTATGGCTATGCTGTACCACTTACCGCAGTGAGGCTGTAGTTTAAGCTCTCTGTGTAGCCACTCTAAGCATTTGGGATTGAGCTCCGCTTCTGACTTAATCCATTCCCAATATGTAGCAGCAGCTATGGTGGCAACAGAAACTCATTCACTGACATAACAGTGTCCACACTGGCACTTAAGTTGGCATAAGCTATGTCACTCAGGGGCAGGTGGGAGTGGCTAACTCACCCCTAGGAGCAACTTGACTTATGCAGATTTAAGATGTAGTATATCCATACCCTTAGTTTCCTAGTTGTAAACAGTAGACTGAACAATCTTGTTGGGAACTATGTCACTCAGAGGTGTGAAAAATCTACACTCCCGAGTGGCATAGTTAAGTCAACCTAAGTCCCTGTGTAAACAATTTTTCCATTGATGTAGCTACTACCTGTCAAGGAGGTGGAACATCTGCATCAATTGGAGAATCTGTACTTCTGTTTGCGTAGTTAGTGTCTGCGCTGTAGCATTTTAAGTGTAGACAAGCCCTTAGAGTATAAAGAAGTGCTGACTGTGCTGGGATGACAAAGGGATGATTAAGTAATACCTTTTCCTGTCACTTTGCATTGTCGCTATGTTAATGGGATTCTTGTGGTTCCTCCTCCACACTTGCCATACACAGTCATGGCAGTTGCTCTGAAATGGAGAACCAATAAACCTTGAGAACCTTTTCCATGAAAATTTCAGGGTCAAAGAAGTCAAATAAATCTGGCTTATTAAACATACCTCAAGACATAAGCATCTGGGAACGAACTGAATAAATTTAGAGATCTATTTGTGCAACTCTGCCTATCCTGACTTCTCATATAGATAGGGTTTTATTCTGTAGTTTGACAGCAGAATGGCATGGTTACGTCGGGAGGTTTTGCTATGCGACGAGGACTGAGACTTGTGTTATGTGTTCCTGGAAATAACTCGGGATTGGTGGATACCTTGGTCAAGTATAAACCGTCAAGGTTATCGAACTGAACATCACCAGATTTGTGGACTGAGAACTTGATGTTTTCATTTATGATTTCAAAAAGGTGTTCTAGCCCGAAGGGAGTGGATTCTACAAGATGTTCAATACAAGAATTGATCATAACTTGGGAATAGTTCATATAAAGCCCAGACTATAAAATGAGAGACAATCAGCAACTTTAAGAACCTGTTATAACACCAACAAACTAAAAATCCATAAATATAAGTGGAATTCAGGAAGATGACTGCACTAAAGCTGCAATGGAGAAGATGATCAAGTTATGTGATTAATATAGGAAAGATGTTAGGGGCTTGTCCACACTGAGATTTTTTTTTCACGGTAAAAAAAAACAAAAACCTTTTTCTGGAGAGAAAAAAACAAACAAAAACCCTTTCATCCACTCTGCAAAGCTTGTTTTTCTGGACTAACAGGGCATTTAACTCAAAATAGTACCTCCACCAAAACTACTTTCACAGACCTCCCCCCGTTTTAATTTCAAATTTGACTCAGTAAGTACTAAGTAGATGTAATTATGATTTAATTGGCTTCCAGGGAGGCATCCCATCCTTGTGTTCTCTAGCATGAATGCTCAATTTCCAAATGCTCTTGCAGTGTGAATGCTCTTTTCACAAATAACATTTCACCATTAGAACATCAAAATAAACTAATAGGAAGAAGGGGCTTTCGAAGTCAGGGGGTCCTTTCCAAAGGCCCCATCTACATGGGCAGTGTGTGTTCCGAAAGTGGCACTTTCAAATCGCATGCAGACACCATTATGTTAATGAGCTGCTGCATATTCATGTCAGCACTTCATTAGCATCTTCCAAACTGCCTCATTAACATGCCCCTTCCAAAAGGAGGGGCAAGTGTAGACGTAGATTGAGTATGTGGTGCAAACACTGAAAGGAAATAAGGTCCCTGGAGTGGATTATACAGAAGCAGAAATAATTAAAAGTGTCAGACACTCATCTGGGAATACTGTAAGTCTGTCAATGTAATTTGAGTATCTGAAAATTGGCCCCTGTGTACTTAGACACATTCCAGATGGTTCCTTTTTATGAAAAGGTGAACCCAGCTATACATGGATGATGTTTCCGTGGAGAAAATGGACACTAAGCCACCATTCTGGGTGAGAACTTTTGCCCGTCTTGATTCAATGTGAGCTTTTCCATTCCCTGTTAACTTTTCCCACATCCTAATGAAGCCCCAGGAGAGCCCCCACTGAGGGAACACTGATATGACTGGTTGTTTACATTTCACTTTTATAAAGGATACCAAGGCTGAAATCATTCATCAATACTTTTCATCTTCACATAAAGCAACTTCCTCCTTGGGAACCTTTTGTGACTATACTTCAAAGAGAGAAGAAACCTGTAAGGCAGACTAATGAATATGCGAAGGTGAGTCTGCTACTGTAGCACTTTATTGGAAACAAGCTTCCAGTTTCTTTTCTAATTAGTTTTACCAATGACAATAAATCTTCAATACAATACCACCAAAATTCTATTAACTTATCTAGTGTAAACATTATGCAAACTACATAAATAGAACATTAATATTTAAAAAAGCAAATATTAAAAATAATTTAAATAATCCATTGAGGTAATTTGTATAAGTATTCTGTTATTATTATAGTTGGTACATTCAATTAAGCACAATATTAAGAAGAAAATTCATTTTGAACATTCTAAAAACTTAACCCTTAATTATAAGATTGGCTTATGAGCTGTTCTGGTACATATGCCATTAATTATATAAAATCAATGGCATACATATATTGATGGTGAAAGATTTCATGAGTCACAGTGAAGGCCATTGATAAATTTAATTGTAGCGAGATGGTGTCCACACTATGGTTAAGGATGAGACCAGCTTACTTTCATAGAATCATAGAACAATAGAGCTGGAAGAGACCTAAAAAAGCTATCGAGTCCAGCCCCCTGTCCTAAGCAGGACCAAACCCATCAGATCATAGAATCATTTCTATTGCCAGCTTTTTGTGAGTGTGTTAAAATCTCAATGTGGGCTACAATTTACAAGTGCAGTGTCACAGATGTGCCTCCAGGAAGCCTACTTGTGACCTTCCATGTGTACCTCTAATAATATCTCCCTCACTACGGTCAACCACTAAAAACAAATAGGAACACAGAGATAAGGTTAACCAGCAACACTTCCTACCTTTCCGGAACAGTCCACATATGCTTTAACATTTGACAAGTAATAAGATGCACCCTACTGCATCTTCCCTGTCCTGAGCCACATTATTCTTTGTTGGCAAAGTGGATTTGGTTTACATGATATACCCATCACAGCCCTGCTCAACCTCTGCCTGACTCATTCAGAGCAGGTATTTTGTTGCTGGTTCTTATAGTCAGCAAGGAAAGGACAGCTTGCAATCCACCCCAAGTAAGCAGGAAGAAATAGATTCACGGCATTAAATGCAGAGTAGAGACTGCACTGTAATTCTGGGAGTCATGATTTTGTCCCTGCGTGTTCCTGGTGGAAAGTAAGATGAATCAGTCCATTTTCCTGGAGCAGATTAGTACCTTCTTTGTGCTGGCATAGCTCCTTTGGCTGAATGTCCCATTTCTTCCTGTGCTTACCATTTCCTGCTGCCTCCTTTCTGCCCACTTCTGCCTGTGTGCAGTATGCTTTTTGGTGGGAGGGAGGAAGAATAATAATCTAGTACAATGTTTTCCCATCTGCATTTATAATAGCATTACATATACGCTATGCATGGAAATAAGAAGGTTTCTTACATCTCTTCTTCCCATGTGTGTTGTTATAGCAAGGCTTACAGTCTGTCCCCAGATTTTTAACTCACTTTGGAATCTATGGGTTGGAAGATGTTACATCTGCAAATCACTGTCATTGTAACTGTACAGCTTATACGGTATCTTAAATTAAGGTAGCTTCCAAATGGGAAATATTTAGTTACAAAATAGTAATTGGCTCTATACAGTTAATTCTGTTAGGGTCTGATTATACCATTTGGTGCATGGTCATCAGGATAGGCAATATTAGAAACAAACGCTAATAAACTAAAAGGATAAGACTTATTATCTTATTAATTACTAAAACCCAAATGTATTGGAGAAATGGTGGTCTTTTGCAAAATGAAATATCAACCTGAGTCTGATGGAAGGTAGCATTAACTATTTATGTCCTCTCCTCAATGCTCACACATGCTAAATAACATCATTTCCCTCTAACGATTACAACAGGATGGCTGTGTCTACACAGGCACAAATGTTCGCAATAGCCATATTTCGAAGATTACTAATGAGGCGCTGAATTGAATATTCAGAGCCTCATTAGCATTAGGCCACTTCCGGACGCGGTGCTTCGAAAGCACTGCTTTCAAAAGTGTACGGCTTGGTGTGGCTACATGAGGGTCCTTTTCAAAAGAACCCCGCACCTTTCGAAATCCCCTTATTCTGATCAGTGAGCGGGATGAGGGGATTTCAAAAGGTGAGAGGTCCTTTCGAAAAGGATCCCTGTGTAGCCGTGCTGAGCTGCGCTTTCGAAAGCGATGCTTTCGAAGCACCGCAGCTGGAAGTGTCCTAATGCTAATGAGGTGCTGAATATTCAATTCAGTGCCTTGTTAGTAGTCTTCAAAATGGCCATTAACATGGCTATTTCGAAGATTTGTGCCCATGTAGACACACCCGATGAGTTTAAATTTGTGTTTGCCAAGTGTGATTTAACATTGCTTTAAAATGTTTTGATCCACAGAAAGTATGTTGCAAAACTCATCATAAGCTAAGCATCAGAGAGAGACTTCCTAAATGATGGTGCTAGTTATCTAGCAATTTTCCTTTTTTGTTAATTGGGATAAACAGCTCATCAAGCCAACCTGAAATCTCAAGGTAATGACATACTTCCTTATGGATGTTTTCTCAGCATGGTGTGTATAGCTTTGTGGTTATTAGTACAGAGATTATTGACACTTGTTCCAGCCATTTGCTCTGCTGGAATATTACAGATAGGTGTATGCTGAGTACTATACCACCATAAGAATTTCATTGACGAATTAGCCTGCTGTTTGATTCTAAAGGAAAGCCTGCCTACTGAGTTCATCTTGGTCCTGTAGTTTTAATTTTCATATTATCTGCACAAGAAAGTTCTGAAATGCAAGTACACTAGGAGGAATCAGTATTGGATTAAATGAAATTAATAAGTGACCTTGTATACTGAATACTTTTCTTCCTATCCCTATGCCATGATTACATTGCTTAAAATGCCTGTTATAATTTGTGATTTCCATAAGTGAGGTCTGTTAATAATATCATCATCTGCCCAGGTAAAAGAAAAACAGTTATATAAATTGGTCTTTTGGATCATTCTCAGTATCATTGGAAAGTTAGTCTAGGTCAAGATGACATTGTACCTCCTACAGATGACCTTGGGGAACCTATATTTACTGCTGCTTTCTCTCCCCTATAAATACACTGAGGAGCATTTTGATAGCCACGTGATTGTCTCACTACCAATGGATACACAGACAGGCCAAGTGCAGAGCAAGCATCAATAATGAAGAAGGTAAAACAATATTTTTACACCTCTAATGTTAGGACAGTTCTAAATGCTGGAGTTACTTGAACACCTTTCTAATAGAATATTTTAGTATAATAGAGTAGAAATGGTCACTCCAAGCCCAAGATTTTCAATAGTGACTAGTGATTAACTTTTCCATTGAACACTCTTTGGTCAGGCATCTTCTCCATGGTATTTTCAGCAAGAAAGAATTTTGGAGCTTCTAAGAACCTTTCAAAGGAGATTTTTATCTTGCATCAAAATTCCACATAATCTGAAACTTTTCTAATTAAATCCTTACTTACACTCAGGAGTGGTGAAGTAGGGTGGTCAGCTGCCCTATGGCACAGTGATCATAAAAGGGCCTGGAGCTGGGAGCAGGGCTGGGCCTTTTTTACCCCATCCTGGCACAACAGCAAGTGGGGACAGAGGGCCAGGGCTGTGGAAAAGAACTGCAGCCCTGGCACATCAGCAGTGTTGGGGAGTCAGTGCTGTTTTATCTAGCTGCAAGGAGAGCAACTGGGGGGGTCTGGCCTGGGGCCAGAGCAGTTTTGTGGAGGAGTTGTAGGGGCAACATGGTACTGTGGTTGAGTGCTGCGGGGGTTGGGGTAAAGGGGCAAGCTATTCTCTATGCTTGCTGCCCCCACCAGTGAGTCTGAAGTGTGTTGTTCCTCCTGTTAGTGCCCCTCTCTTTCCATATTCTTCAAAATCCTGGAATTTCAAATATTTCCCACTTTCCAGGCACAACCAAACCCTGATCTTGGTCTAAGTTAGATTAACAGCAAGCAGCGTATCATATTTTGAAGTCGTAGCTCTTATGGTTTAAGAGGAGTTTTTGAACAAATGTAGCACCGACAGACAGAAAGATAGATGCACTCTAAAATATAGATACTAGATACATTGTGGGAAAAACAGGAAGTAGGTGGGGAAAGAAACAAGGGAAAAATTAAAGGAAATTGGGTTCGTGCTTGGTGGAAGCTAACCCCTATAAACATGGAGTTGTTTGCCCCTCTGGGCTTTGGGTATTGCTCTTCTCTGTTCATGTGAGAAGAACCAGAGGAGGGGGAAGGGATAAGTCTTCTAACACTACCTGAGGTAACAAAACTCATGGGGGCCCAGACCTGTTTCTCCCCATGCTCAATGGCCCCGCAATTCTCTTGAGAGCCCTGCTCACAGTAGTAATTTATTGCCATCTTCTTCATATTATTCATTAGTTAACATTATTGCTTATAAAGTCGAGTTTTATTCTTTTCATAACACTAATATATATGGGTTCAAATTAGCATTTTAGTAATTTTATATAAAGATAAATATCTTCAATGGGGGAGAGATGATTCCAGCAGTGCAAGTTTATGTGTAGGGCCCAAATTCACCATTCAGCAAACTAACGTCATGCCTTAGAAGCAGAATTTGAGTAGGCTGGTTCTAACTAGGTAGACATCTGCTGCTGCTGTTTTTTTGAATGCAGATTTTTAAGTGTGGATAATTAACCAATGGAAGAGAATACTAAGCGATGTGGTATTATCTCTAACTCTATGAGTCTTTAAATCAAAATTGGCTGCCTTTCTGGAAGATATGCTTGTAGTTCAACCACACGTTGTTGAGCTTGATGCAGGAATTACTGGATGAAATCCTGTGGCTTGTGTGCTTTTCAGGAGATCGGTCTAGGTGATATTAGCATCTTTTAACTTATAAATCTATTACATTTATTTTTGTGAGGAAAATAAACATTCCACATTGAATAAGCAAGTTATGCTTCATCAATAAAACCCAGTTCCATTGCTTCTTAGCAAAGCATTTTCTTACAAGCTTTGTGAGTTTCACATTACAGTACCTGAACACAGGTCCATGTTCTAATTCAAAGTGTTGTAAAAGTTTTAAAAAAAAAAACAAGCAAAAAAAAACAAAACTCAGAATCACAGAATTCTTTCACAGCTTTTTTTTAAAAGGAAAAAAAAAGTTTATTCAGCTGAGATCAAAACCTGCATGCCTTTCAGGGACTAGGCAGTTTCTCTTGTTCCATAACCTGTATGCTAGGTAAAGGAGCTAGAGTATGTGAAAAGGATCTACAGCCATCAGATCCAGATAGGGAGGAATTGGTCTAATATATGAACTGAGGAAGTCAGATGAAAGCTGTCCTCCAAAGATCCCACCACAAGCCCTTAGAGGTACATTACAGAATCACACCCAGTGGTGTTACTTCAACTACTTACTTGAGCAAGGAGATGAGGATTTGATCCAAAAGTACCCAGAATATTCAATCCATTGTCAGGGTTTCCTTTAAAGAAATACAACAAATGCTTGCCACATAATAAAGATATTTTTAATGGCTTACATTTTCTGTTCTGTTGACAAGAATTAGAATACGCATAAAGTTAGTACTTTAGATTGGCACCATGTTCCCAGCATTTGAATGTTGGTGGAGCCATAGGAGAATGATGCTCCCATGATTTCTCTAGTAATACTGTTAATATCCTCTGAGTTGTTTCATTCTGTGTTGGAGCCCATTTTCTTTGACAATGAGATTGGAGGATTTCTTTGTATGAATAAAACAATTAAGCTACAGGCAAAGTTGGTATTTTTTCTTTCCATTGAAATAACATGAATTTTAAAAGTGACCTATAGTGTGGAAACAACTCAAAATCCTGGGAATGGTCTCACTGGGAACACTTCAATGATTAAGGACTATATACTTGATCAATGGTTCAGAATGCAAGCTTGATAGGGCGAACAAGAGTTTGAGTTCAAAGACTGAACACTGTAGGTTTCTCTGAATGCATTACTACTTAAACAGATTTCTCATGGACATTTCTTAACGTGCTGACTTAATTTCTTTATCGCTCTCACCTTTCTTTAGCTCTGACTCAGCAAGAGATTTTAAGTCTATATGTAAATATTGTGCATGATAGTTGTTGAGGTCAACGGGGCTAGTAACAGAGACTTGGGCAACGGCAGCTGATTTCATCAATGAAAATCTAGTTGTTGTGAATTAGGCCTTATTGAGAAGGAACTGTGCCTAATTGATAGATTGGGTTAGGCTGAGAAGAGCTAAGAGGATCATTGGTCCATTAGGTAAAAACTAGAAATGACACAAAGGGAAATGCAATGGGAGAGAGGCTTTCAGAGTAATCCCCCCACCCCCAGTAGGATGAGCCCTATGTCTTTCATGGCCAAGGGAACTGAGGACTGTATGTGACTAGACACAGGGTTGCGTAAATATGTAAAAGTAGTGAAGAGAATAATGTAAAATAAACCATATGAGGTTTCTTTGAGAAGAAGACCTTCAGACTGTAACTTGACAAAAGAATAATGTAAAATAAACCATATGAGGTTTCTTTCAGAAGAAGACTTCCAAACTGTAACTTGACAAGAGACAGGAATGGGACCTTACCCTGTCAGAGTGTTTCTTACAGACTTCAAGTTCAGTGCTTAAATAACTTACTCAGTCATCACAATTCTTATGACTGGCAGGTATACAGACTGACAGGGTGTATCTTTGTCTATGGAAAGGGAAAATTTATTTCCACGAGTTCTAACTGCTATTTATTTGTGGAGAAAAATGGACAAAACTGCCACATTGAAAAGAGTTGTTAATCATAGTTTTATCTTGTTGCAAAATAGGTGAAATGCTAAAAATCGATCCATTTTGCTTCAGTTGCAAATCTTCTTTTCACACCATAGTTTTCATCAAAGGCTTATGCAAAAAAGGAATACCATTTGGACTAGAGATTTTAAGCTTGCAGAAAAAAGTACAAAGAAATATGCTGAGCTAGAAAAAACAAACATTTTAAACAGTTTTAATTAAAATGTTATCAATGTTTATCATTTACTGTACTCCAGTGAGGCAGTGCATCTTAAATGTAAAATGCAGCATAGGATTGCTGCATATTTGTTGGTCCTCATAATACTCCATTCTTTTTTTATGGTTATCATTACATATTTATTGTTGATAATTATTGTTTATGGTTAATGATCATAAAATTTTATCTGTCTGTGGAGAAACAGACACAGTTACTTGTATTGCTGCAATAGTTTTATGAATAAAATGCTATTTATCCTCCTTCCATGGACAATGCAAACAAAATTTGAAAATAGAGCCCTTAAGCATTTACAAGGGAAGACAAATTATATGCTGGTCTCTTTATAGCAGTAGACACAAAAGTGACCATTTTTAGAGATCGATTACTAGGATTTAGCAACAGAGAGGAAGCCGTGCTAGTCTATACACTATCAAAACAAAAAGCAGTCAAGTAGCACTTTAAAGACTAGCAAAATAGTTTATTAGGTGAGCTTTCGTGGGACAGACCATAGCCAGACCAGAACAGACTCAATATTTAAGGCTTTAGCGTTATTTGCCAGTTTGTCTGAATTTTCATAACATGAAGTGATAATACATTTGCCTACCACAGTGGTTTTCTGCTAATGTATGTTGATTGGAGCGGGCAAGGAGGAAAAAGGAACAATTAGTGTGTTTTAAGTTCTATAATAATTCTTGATAATGCAGAAACTTGCCTTTGACAAACAGATATGAAAAATATGTGGACTAATTATCAGAGAGAGGAGTAGGGAAGGACTGAATTTAACTTTCTTGTGTATTCAGTAGTATTATCCAAAGCTAATACCTGTAACTAAACATAAAGGCTACGTCTACACTAGCCCTTTGCTTTCGAAAGGGACATGGTAATAAGCAAGGTCAGAAGATGCTACTGAGGCACTACTATGAATATGCAGTGCCTCATTAGCATAATGGCGGCTGCAGCAATTCGAAAGTGCCACTTTCAAATTGTGTGTCCCCCTGTGTAGATGGGGGCCTTTGAAAAGGACCCACCAGTCTTTGAAAGCCTATTATTCCTGTTTGGTTTTAGGAATGAGGGGCTTTTGAAGACACATTTAAATGAATACAAATTACAGGATTATAGATTATAGTAAAATGTTGGTAGAATAAGAGGCAGTATAGTGCTATATTTTCAAAAGTTTATTGTAATTTTAAAAATTGTATTGGTTGTAGAGAGATTTTTTTAAACTAGTGATTATTATAATTGTAATAGTTTTAATGTATTTGTGAATAGAGGCCCTAATGAGTATTAACGATACATTTGTAGCAGATGCTGTAAAAACACAAAGGATCAAAAAATGGCGAGTGAAGGAGTGTTAGAAAGTTTGACTCCATGAAGGATACAGCACCTCCCACAGCACAACTCTTACTCCTGTTATACAGGTGTGGAAAGCTGAAAGCCTTGGCTCCGTTTCCCCTCACAAAGGGGAATGCCTTTTTACAGACAGGGATGCACTTCTGCAAGTACAGGAAAACAGCAGACACATGAGTATGTAATACAAATAATATGATTATTAAAGTGAGCTATTGCATGATTCACCAAACCTAGAAATAATGTTATACCTCAGTGGAAGCTGGAATTTCCATCCTTCCAGAGAGAAAGTATATGGTATGGGTTTCAAACCCTGCTTTGAGATATTTTACCTTGAAATGGATTCTGCACCATTTCTAGTTGCCACCACAGGCCATTTACCAGACAGACTAATGGCTTACCTATACTTACAATGCTACAGCAGCACAGCTGCATCACTGTAGGACTTCAGTGTAGGCACTACTTATGCTGAATGTTGAGCTTGCCTCCTTGCCCCAGATAATCTACCTCCCCAGAGACAGTATTTTGGCCAAAAGAACAACTCTTCCATCAGCCTAGCATGGTCTACCTAGGGATTTAGGACAACTTAACTACACTGCCCAAATAATGGTCTTTTTGTATTCGTCACTGTTAAACTGATCTGAGTTTTTATCATGTAACAGGCCTAAGAAACTGTCAGTATCCCTCACTAGTTAGCTATTATTTATCAGGCCAGGGAGTAAGGTATTTATGTAGTTAAGAACATGCTATGGCCATCATAAAAAACAGTCTTGTGACATCATCACAGAGAAAACCTGTACATGACCTGAGGCAACAGTTATCCTGAAATGCTTTCTCCTTTATATCTGTGATTGCTTCCAGAAAGGAGATCTATTTTCTCTTTTGCTATGGGCTCTTTACCTTAAGGCAAGTGTGTCATAACTGAGATTTGTACCACATACTTTCAGCTACACTATCAGATGAAGATGGTCACCCCACAGTCCATTATTTGAGAAGTTCATAATGTAAAAATACACATATTATAGCCCTTATCTGATCTCATTTAAACTGGCTTTACATTGGATAACTCCAGCAAACAGTCTGAATTACCAGGAAAAAAGCAAGTGATGACAAGAAAGGAAAACACTCACAAATTCATATGGTCAATTTTCTTGTTTTTTTCTGAACCACCCTAACCAATATTTTAGACTTCACATACTTTGATTATCAAAATGCCATAACGTCTTTTAATTCATAATATTTACACATATACATCACTATTTAAGATTATTTCAAGATATTCTGAAATCATCTCTCACCAGTGTTTTAAAGTTTTATGCAATGACTAGTACAAGAGTGATTTTTGGAACTTACCTCTTTCTGGAAACCCTTCAGGCTAAAATAAAGCAGCTGTGATGTTTAAAGTTCAATGGAGCAAAGAGAAAATTATGAAAAAAGGATGATATGGGGAAAAAAGAGAGAAATGTCAATGGAATACATTTCTTCTGAATCACATGATCTGTCCCCTTGACAGTTAGCTAGGTGGGCAGCAGTGATACACCTGAGAGGAAATGGTGAAAATGAACACTTTCAGACTCTCAGGCTTACTGTGCTGTTAGTCAATTTTCTGACTGAGGAAAATAAATGCTCACTTTTTAAAAACATAAGACATCTAGTAAGAAAAACTAGCAAAAGTTTGGTGTGATTAATATAAAACATCCCATTCATTCAGACTAGTACTTGCAATTCAGAAGGGAAGCTATTTAAAACCAGCTTTACTGCCCACCTGTCTAGGCTAACACATACTGCAGCAGCCTCTGGGAGGATGGGAGTAGCTACTGCCAGCACTCTCCCACTTGAGAGAGCAGAGCACTGGCTTTTCTCCCACCCAGAGCTGCACCCAAGCTGGCACAGCAGTAAGTGGGAGCACCAAAGGGCCATTGCGGGTTATTTTACCCCTGTGGGAGTGTAATCAAATTGACATTCTCTGGCCCTGCTCCCAGGAGTTTACAGCTGTGCATTACTGTATTACTGAGCTGCATTGTGGGTTTGTAGTTCAGTCCTGTGTAAATTAGGTGTTAGTTTGCTGAAAAATCCTCACTAGTTAAATGTTTCTCAGTCTGGTGAGATCATCATGACTTTATGAAGGGTCACTGGTAGCACCACCTCTGGATGTACTTGGACCAGAAAAAGCAGTAGCAAATATACTTTAGGAAACAATCCTACTCTCATATGATAATTGACTAGGTAACACAGTAGAGACTTGTGCACATACAGGTTTTTATTCTCAGTGAGTTGATGTTTATTATCTAACATACAATATGCAAGCACAAGGTGGTGGGGACAACCCTTCAGTTTGCAACACTGTGTACCTGGAGTGGAAACTTTCTGTGTACGAAGCAAGTAGCATTCTTGGAGGATATCCCACAGCCCTTTGGTTCACTAGTGAGCAATGTGCATTCTGGGATTTCTCTTGCTTTGTATTATGGGATTAATACCCAAAGAGAGTGGAATTGTGGGATGTGGGATTAAATTAAGTAAAATCCTATGATTCTGCTCATTCAGTCCCATGCTTCTAGAAGCACCATATTTGACTTACTGCCAGCCCAACTATCACAGATCCAACAGAGCTTTGCACTGGTGTGCTGGCAGCTGTAAATACACAGCAGATGTTTCAGTTCTTGAAGGACAAGAAACAGTGGATTTAAATTGCAGCAAGAGAGGTATAAGTTGGACATTAGGACAAACTTCTTAACTATCAGGATGGTTAAGCACTGGAATAAATTGCCTAGGGAGTTTGTGGAATCTCCATCATTGGAGATTTTTAAGCACAAATGAGAGAAATAGCCATCAGGGATGATATAGATGGTGCTTGGTCCTGCCATAAATTCAGGGTATTGGACTTGACTTCTCAAGGTCCCTTCCAGTTCTGCAATTTTCTGATTCAGTAACCATGATTCTCCGTTTATTTACAAATGGATTTGTCAGGATTGCTGATTTTGGACGCTGATACATCAAATACTAATCTTCAGTATTCTACTCTTTATCAGATTCGGCATCTGATAAAAAAGAAATGTCAGGCTCTATCTTGCAAGCCCTCTGTGTAGGAAATACCAGGACCATGCTCCTTCATCATTCTCTATGTTACAAATATGTTTGAATAAAGCAGAAAGTCATGTTCTGCTCTCCAGTGTACGCATGCAACCCCATTGACCGGAATTGGGTGCAGTGAGACTGCCTTCAGGTAATAGTTGTCAGAAACTGGAAGATAACTGTTTTAAAAGCAATGGGAAAACTGCTGGTACTTTTCATTTACTCGAATCTTACATCATTAAAACAAAGTGGGCAAGTTAGTCTGCAACATTGTTTGGCTCTTCTGTTTCCAAGTTACAGTCACTTAGATTCCCTTACCTATTGACAGTCATTGAAGTATACAGGGTAGCCCACTACTAAAGAGGGTGACAGAGTGTGTGTCTGTGAGACATTGCAAAGGATCTAAGAGAGCTAAGATGATTGTGTATTTCTCAGATATCATGGCTGATCATTTATAAATGGAATATAACATTTTATCATGCCTGACTGCAATTCAGATTAAGTTTTGAGTCATTGTTTGAAGACCTACAGTAAGCCTTTAAAAAGTGTTGTCTCCAGAGATTATGGTTATTTTACTCACTAAAGCCATCTCAAACCCTCTGACTCTTACTCTAACCTTTTGTGTAACTTTTATGCTGGAGAGTTCCCAATTAATATTAACTTGTTAAAGACAAGGCTAAAATAAAACCTAACTTAATTTTCAGGCTGAAGCCTCCCAGTTCATTACAGAAAAAATACTTAGTTGAGAAGCAATGGGTGTCACTTTCAATGATAATACCAAATTTTATTAAAAAGGAAAATGATTAGTTAAGCAAGGAGGTGTGCAGGTATCACTTGCCCAAATGTTACTGTTATACTCATGCTCAGAGATGAAGTAGCACATCAGTGGACCATGAATCCACTGACAGCAGTGTGAAGAAGAGCCTTATAATCCTGAAACATAACAGTATCCTTTAGAAGTTAATTGGAGCTCTCTTGCAATTAAAAAACCCAACTACTTCTGTTATAATCCATTAAAATACTGATTAGCACTAAACTGCCCTTTATCATACATTTTGCCACCAAATTTTCTTATTAATTTTTTCCATTATGGTAGCTTGCAGTCTGTGAAACAATGACATGGACTAAAGCATCAGCAATATGGAGGTGATACTCAGCTATACACCACCTTTATATTGGATACAGAAAAACCCATTTCCTGCTAATTGTAGGATCTGACTGTGATATGTAGTCATATGAAGGACAGTGGGATAAAGGACACTTGGATGAAGCTGAATTGAGGTGGACTCATGTGATGCTAGTGGGAAGTGCAAAGCACTTTGAAGAATCTACCATATTTACAGTATTATCCTTCATTGACAGCATCTCTTTTGAGATTACTAAAACATCTTATGGTCTTTGTGTTCTCATAGTCACTTCACTACCTCTGGATAGACATTTCTATGGCCAGCAAAAAGACAGTGTTACACACTGGAGTTTAGGTGGTGTGACGTAATAGAACAGGACTCTGGTCAAGTGTTCACAGCAGAAAGCCAGTGGTTCTGAAGAAAGGAGGGATTATTAAGTCTGGAGCGGGCAAAGGTCAGCATAGGAAACTGGTTTGGTACGGCTGTGGGCATGGCACATATTGAAGTTACGAAACAGCCAGTGTGCGGTTGTTGCTACAAGGGTTAATGGTCTGTTGTCCCTTTCTGTCTAATCAGGGAGCACAGTCACTTAGTAAGTGTTCATTGGGTCCAGTTGAGCTCTTTGGATTGTTAGGTGACTCTACTTTACTTTGAATAGTTTGATAAGTAGGGTCCTTGGATATTCCCAGAATATATGAAGTACAAGTCCATGGATAATATGCAAAGCTGCCATCAAACTCAGAATTGTACTGCCCTCGTCAAGGTGCTGCTCTCTGTTCTTCCATCATGAATTGTATTAAAGCTGCCTGAGAGGTACTCTTGTCATGACTACAAAGATCCAAATACCTAGCCTAGGATTGACAAAACAAAGTCATAGTAACATCCTAATAATTCAGAGTGAGCCGTGCTAGTCTATACACTATCAAAACAAAAAGCAGTCAAGTAGCACTTTAAAGACTAGCAACATAGTTTATTAGGTGAGCTTTCATGGGACAGACCCACTTCTTCAGACCATAGCCAGACCAGAACAGACTCAATATTTAAGACACAGAGAACCAAAAACAGTAAGCAAGGAGGACAAATCAGAAAATGATAATCAAGGTGAGCAAATCAGAGCGTGGAGGGGTGTTCTGGTCTGGCTATGGTCTGAAGAAGTGGGTCTGTCCCATGAAAGCTCACCTAATAAACTATTTTGCTAGTCTTTAAAGTGCTACTTGACTGTTTGTTGTTTTGATCCTAATAACTCGTTTTTGGTATCTTCTCCCTTCTTCTCATTATATTGACTATGAGTTGATGTGAAGCATACATTGACTGTATTCGTGTTGGTTCCACAGACCAGAACATCCAGAGATTTGCCCCTATTTCTTCAGCTCTTGAGGGGATTTTTATTCTAAATACTGGCAAAGTAATGATTGCCCATGAAATATCTGTATGTCATAATATGAGACCTCAGTTTCTGATTAGTAAGTAAAAGATGCAATTAAATATGGGTTCATTTCTGAGGTCTAAGCATACCTAAAGATCATGTCAAAATTTGAAAGTATAAATGTGACTGAGACGTCACAGGATCTACATTCTGGAAGAACTCAAATGTGAAATTCCAGAACTATTAACTATAGTTTGCAATTTATCCTTAAATCAGCTTCCGTACCTATTGACTGGAAGATAGCTCATGTGACTCCATTAAATAGAACTGATAATAGTAATTACAGACCTGCAAGTCTAACATCAGTCTGGGTCAAATTAGTTGAAACTATAGTGTGGAATAGAATTGTCAGACACTTAGACAAACGTAAGTTGTTGGAGAAAAGTCAACATAGTTTCTTTAAAGGGAAATCATGCCTTACTAATCTACGAGAGCTCTTTGTGATGGTCTATAAACATGTGGACAAGGGGGATCCAGTGGATATAATGTATGTTGATTTCCAGAAAAGGTCCCTCACCAAAGACTCTTAAGTAAAATAAGTTGTCATGGGATAAGAGGGCAGGGCCTCTCATGCCTTGGAAACTGGTTAAAAGACAGGAATCAAAGGGTATGAATAAATGGTAGGTTTTCAGAATGGGATCAATCCTATTTATAAATGGTCTGGAAAAGGGGGTAAATAGGTGGCAAAAGTTGCTGATGATACTAAACTGTTCAAAATAGTTAAAAACAAAGTAGACTGTGAAGAGATTAAAAAAGATCTCACAAAACTAAGTGACTGGGCAACATAATGGCAAATGAGTTTTAATGTTGATAAATGTAAAGTAATGGACATTGGAAAAAGTAATCCCAACTACAGATACAGAATGTTGGGGACTAATTTAGCTATAACCACTCAAGAGAGATCTTGGAGTCATGTGGCTGGTTCAATGAAAACTTCCACTCAATGTGCTGCAACATTCAAAAAGGCAATCAGAATATTAGGAATCATGAAAAAAGTGATAGTCTCTGTCTTATTCTCCATCTTATTGCCTCTACATAAATCCATGGTATGCCCACATCTTGAATATTATCTTGAATTCTGCATACAAAAGTGGTTGCCTCACATACATATAGGCATTGGAAATGGTTCAGAAAAGGGCAACAAAAATGATTAGGGGTTTGGAACAGGTGTCAGATGAAGAAATGTATAAAGACTGGGACTTTTCAGCTTAGAAAAAAGAAGACTAAGGGGGGTATGATAGAGTTATATAAAATCATGACTGGTGTGCAAAAAACGAATAAGGAAAAGTTATTTACTTGTTCCCATAACAGAAAGAGGGGTTGTAAAATTAAATTAATGGATAGAAGGTTTAAAATCAACAAAGGAAAGCTTTTCTTCACACTGTGCATAGTAAGCCTGTGGAACTCCTGCCAGAGGAGGTTGTGAAGTTCAAGACTTAAACAGGGTTCAAAAAAGAGCTAGATAATTTCATTGGCTGTTATGACCACCAATGGATATTAGCCCGGAGAGATGGGAATGGTGTTCCCAGACTGTTTGTCAGAGATTGGAAATGGATGTCAGGACGGGATCACTTTGATTACCTCGGGGGCATCAGGATACTGGGCTAGGTGGACCTTTGGGCAGAGCCAGTATGACTATTCTTATGTTCTTAAACTCGAATATGATCATCTTAAATACTAAGCTAGAAAAAGTGCATAAAACAGAATCTTCTGACCATGTCTGATGGAGCCAAAGCCTCCAGGTCAGTGTGTTGAAATTTTAAAGCTAGTTACTGTAAAATTATATAGATTATGTTATTTATTAAGATGTTTAGCTGGAAACTGAGAGTGAGGAAATTAAGCTAGTTCAACTCAAAATGATGGTTCTCTTCCCTGGCTTTGATCTATGCCTATTTCTTCACTCAGTGATGCCCATTACAAAGAGAATAATCTTGCAATCCCATGCACACAAATTCCTATAATTATCAATGGTGGTTGCACACAAAGAATTATTACAGAATCATATTCTAAGGAATATTTTAAATAAAAAATAGGCTGTATTGCATCTGTCTGCCTGTTTGTCTCTGGCATGTAGATATTTATTCAGCCCTACATCTCTGTGGCAAAAGAGCATTACAGAGTTTGCTTTTGTTTGGCCATTTTAAAGGAACAATAAATAATGAATGATCCCAATGGCAGATTGCATAGCTTTTCCTTTTGCATTTTTAATGTGAATTGGCTAGTTTCAATATGAAGGAAGAGTTACTCCTTAAACATAAGGTCACAGTTTTCAGAAGGGGTCTCTCTAACCTCCCCAGGAAAAGGATAACTCTTCCATTGGCTTCTGTTTTCTTAATCAGAATCTGGGGAATGAGCTGGTCCTGTCAGTTTTTTATCTAGAGAGGAGATGGTGGTTAATTAAATAAGGGGAGATGGGAAGAGGCAGAGCTACAGTTTGATTAAGGGAAGGAGCAGAGGATAAGATGAAGCATTAGCAGGATTCCTCAGTAAGCTGCTCCTTCTTTGTCCTCTTGGAGCTCCTTCTGTATCTGATGATTGTGGGAGTTTTCCCCCACCTCAGCCCATAGATCATTACCCACAGTGTCTATTCATCCCGCACTTCTGATGCATACTGCATTAGATGAGCAGCAATGAACTTGTTCATTGGCTGTAACTTCCTTTGTATACTGTCATAGAGTAATTCAGCCTTTATGGGCATGCATCTGTCCTAAATAATGTAGGAATAAATTCCCATGTAAGGACATGTTTCTTCATTTAGTGTGTACTATACTAAGCATTCACACACCTCTAGGAAAAATCCAAATTGAGATCTAGCACTCAACTTGTTGCAAAGAGGCACACAGTTGTTTTGTGATTGAGTAGGTGCACATTTCTATTTGTAAACCAACATACTGTAATTTATGGCTCATGGGAGTCTTTTGTTTATTGAGCTTCATGAATTTGATGACTGAACACAATAACTGCAGCACTTGGGTATGCTGGAGTAGGTTTAGAAAATTAATGCATGTCTTTGGGATGTAGTCCCTTCCCTGTGAGGTTCTGGTTAAAGTTAATGTGACAAGCTCCAGAGCTGCCCTTTCTAAGTCATCAGCTGTGCTGAGAAGAGTATTAAAAAGGCATCATTTGATTCTGGCTGTTGGTCTTTGGGGAGAACAAATAACAGGGGACTAAAGGAAAGAGTGCAATGCAAGAATTTGGCAGAAAAATCTATCACGCAGGGATTAGGTAAGTGTCCTTGGTGAAAGAGAGAAGCTGGATATGTATTTGTGATAGAAAGCCCCACAAAGTTTGGTGTATTTATTCACTGAGTCCCATAAGGTCAGCATAATGCTCAAATTTAAAATAACATCTGAGTGTGAGATAATGCTTCATTTTCACTCGTGCTAGTTCTGATCCTATTATTTCTTCCTTTTACTTAGCAGATTACAAGAAAATTGAAATTTTATCTTAATCCTAACCTGTGAGATTTTTTCCTCAGGAACCTAAGGATATGTCCGTAGTGCAACAGCACTGAAAGAGCTGCAGCTGTCCTGCATCAACTGACTCAGGCTCAGGGGGCTCAGGTTGTGGGGCTATAAAACTGCAGTGTAGATGTTTGGGCTCAGGGAAAGGCCCAGGCTATGAGACACTTCAAGGAGGGAAGAGTTCTAGAACACAGGCTCAAGCCCAAGCTCAAAAGTGTACAGTGCAATTTTGTAGGCTCGCAGCCCAAGCCTGGCAAGCCCAAGTCATCTCAGTGGCCAGCTGACTGTGTTTTACTGCAACGTACATACCCCAAAGCCGCAATTGATTAAAGTGACTCAAGACAGAGCATCACCATAAGATTATTTATCATTTTACCAAAATGTACTGTGACAGTTTACTGGCCAGAGATCCTGTGCCAGAGCTCTGTCACGGCAGCCCTGCCCTACGAAGGGAATGGGATCTGGATGAGCAAAGCCAGGACTGAGGACTGGCAGCTGTGAACTCCTGGGGCAGAGGAGTTATATAAGGCAGCTGGTAGCAGTGGGACTACAGGAATTCTAGAGCGAGGAAGGGGAGGAGCCAGGGCATGGAAGGTTCTGCTGCCTGGTTGTTGGGTAACCAAAGGGGTTACTATGATCAACTGTATATAGGAAATGGCGGGACTGTCACACAGGACTGGTGTGACCTGAACAAGGACCTGAGGCCCTGTTACAGTGCTCTCAGTGGTGGGATTTCAGCAGAGCCAGAGGGTTCCAGAGTCAGAGCACATAGTTGGCAACCCAGAGATGGAGGAGACCTACAATGACTCCTAAAGCAGCAGGAGCAGACGCAGCAAGCCCTGCAAGATGTGCAGCATACTTATGTGACAGAGAGGTAGATCCTGGTGTCCTGACAGACAGAGCAGCAGCAGAGACTGGACAATTTCATCAAGGAGCAGAGCAATGTGCATCAGCAGAGGTTTCAGCAGATGGTGAATCTCAGGGTTGAGGACGGCAATCTAAACCCAGAACTTTGCGAAATGAGCCCAGTGAATGACCTGGACCATTCTGGGAGACATTTGAACAAGTGGTCATGGGCACAGGATGGGAGAGGACAATCTGGGCCTGGTACCTTACCTGACAAGGAAGGTTCAAGTGGTCTATGTGTCCTTGAGCAATGAACAGGCCAGGGACTATGATGCAGCAAAGGTAGCCATTTTGGACCGAGTGGACCTCTCCCCAGAGAGGTACTGGCAGAAGTTCTGGTCAGCCTGGTGAATAAGGATCATGTGTCCCTGGGAATTTGCCCAGAGTCTAATAGACTTGACAACCCTCTTCTTGAGACCAGCAGAGTGGTCCTGGAGCAATTACTGCAGATTATGCCAGAGTATATTTGAGTATGGTTTTGACATCATCAACCTGAGATAGTGGAGGCAGCAGTCTGGCTGGCGGAGAAGCATATGGAGACAGATATCCCTCTCCACATGGAGGCAGAGCTGAGCTTTGAAATGCAGAGACTCTGAGTGTAAGCAGTAGGAGCCCTTCTCTGGGAGAGGTCCAAGGAGGAAGGGAGTACCCTGAGGGGCAGTGGAGGGGACTGGCCCAGTGGGCTGTTGGCCATGCAGGAGGCTGGGACATAGGAAGTGTGACTTCCTGGACAACATGGACGGTGTGTATGCTGAGTTCTGCAGCTAAACCCAGGCAGGAGGACTTGGTAGGAGGCCAAGACTGCCCACAACTACAGTGTGCGGGGTAGAGGCGTGTGGAGGAAGCTGCTGTGTGGACTAATGGACTAGCTTCAGTCCACACCTGAGGGGATAAGTAAGGTTGCTTTAGATGACTCCAGGGATGCAGGTGATGCTGGAATGTGCCCATGGAGACAAGGGATCTTACCCAGTAGCCCAGGTGCCACTGGAAATAAGAGGACACTTCCAGTGGAAGTGTGTGGGGGTAGTAGAAGGATTGCCATATCCATTAGTGGTAGGCCTTCCCCCCTAGGAAAGAATGAGGGGAGCCTCAGGAACAAGCAAGAGGTCCACAAAATGAAGACAGCTGCATAGCTACCAGTGCTGTAGGGTGTGGGGAACCAGGGCACATAGTGGTGCAGCACCCTCACTCTGTGGGAGTAGATGGGCTGGAAGTCTATTTAGGGGGCGCAGGGTCCCAAGCACCAGTGAAGGAGGGGAAGGACTTACCAGGCTTCCCTGTGGAGCCATCCCTGGGGAAACAGACAGGGACCCCTCAGGGGGAAGTGGGGTAAACTGAGGCCCAAACCACATCCCAGGAGGAGGGGGCTGCTATAGTCCCCCTATGCAAAGACCAAGTAGGGAGGGATGACCTTTATGTGCTGCACCCCTGCACTGTATCTGTTGTAGGGAAGGAACTCAAGAACCTCCTGAAAAAGCCCCAAGTGAGTGACTGGGCATGGGTGAGGGGCTGCCCTGAATGAATTCCCTTGGCAATTGTTGTCATTCCCTCAACATTGCTGTCATGTCTTGGTGGCAAAAGCCATCAGTCTGCCCATCTTCATACTGATTACATGCCAACGTACGCTATAGTTTAACACTTACAATAGTGAATCATCTTTTTTTCTGTTCTCCAGACACCTTCACTCATGAAAATATAATTTGCAGATCTAATTAGCCCATGTGGACCAATCCCAGGCCTGCCAGCCAACCCCAGGTGATTTAAAATGCCCTGGTGGCCACCACTGCCACCATTGGCAGCAGATCAAGGTTAGAACCGCTTTCAGCTGCTCGCTGTTCATGGCTCCTGCACCTGCATCCCTGTAGCATGGAGAGAAGAGGGGGGCAAAGAGGGCTGAATGTTCCTGCACTGCACCCAATAGCTGTAGCAGTGCAGAGCATAGAGATCCTCCCCCAGGCTGCAGGGATGCACACACCGGCCGTTATGGAGAGCAAGCATTACAAAGCTAATCCATTCCCCTGCATGTACTCCACTGCTGGTGGCAGTGTCAGGGGGCACCAGTGTATTTTAAATAATCTGGGGGTGGCAGGCTGGGCCAGGGGAACCATGGGGTTAGGGGGTGCATGCAGTGGCAGCAGCACTTGGAGATTTCTACCCTCCAGGAGCCACTAGGAGAAGGGGACGCCCCCAGCTGAGTGTGGCACCTTCCCCCATACTCCTTTGCACACACCACTCCTTCCAGAGCCAGTGCTCTATTCCCCAAGTCCTCTCCCAGATCTCATTCCCTACCTCCAGCCCCCAAACTCCCTTGTGTAGTGTCCACCCAAGACTCCCAGGCCAGAGCCAGCACCCAGACTCCGTCTCAAAACCTGCACCCCTCTTCCACCCAGATTGCCCCCTAAAGCCTGCACCCAGGACTCCATCCCCTTGTTCCAGGGCAGAGTCAGCCCCCGGACTCCATCCCAGATCCTGAACCCCAGACATCCACCTGCACCCCGGCCCTGCCAGAACCCTACCCCTTACCCTGCTGCATCCAGATTCCCTTCCAGAGCCTATACCCCTCCTGTCCCCCAATCTCCTGCTCCAGCCCAGAGCCTGCACTCAACACCTAGATCTGCTCTCAGAACCACCACCCTCCCACCACCCAACTCCCTCCCAGAGCCTTAAGCAGGACAGGGGGAGAGTCTGACTGCTGGACGGATGTGGGCTCTGGGCATTGGTGCACCATCAAAATAGTTTTGTATACCTACCAGTCCTGCTTATAAATGCATTAGGCAGTTATGCTTATGTGTTGGTGTGGCTGGCTTCGATTTTTGCATTATGCTTCTTGCTTTACCCATGTAGGATTTTTTTTGTGTTCTGTGTTTTTAAATGCTTTATCCCAGTCGTTAAACAATTGCAGCATCACTTTAATGATAAATCTATGGCTGGGTCTGCACAGAGTGGCTCTCCTGCCATCCCTATGCTAATGAGCAGCTCAAAATTGCAAATGGCTGCTCGTTAGCACGGTCCTGTGTCTCATTAGCATAGCCGTGTGAGAGCTTGCTCTTGGTGGGGGGGTGGAAGGGAAGCAGTAAAGAGACCATGTGGATGTGCCCCTGCTGGCCAAAAGTCCCTCTCTCACCAGTCAGTTATGCCTGAGGCTGCTCATTAGCATGGGGCTTCCAGAAGAGCTGTGCCGTATAGACCCGGCCTATAAGTATGAAATGTGCATGTTTATTTAACAAAACTAAAAGCCTCCCAAAATAACAAAATCAATCTTATATTCTCAGTAATTTAGATTGATGTACAGTAAACACCAAATAAAGTTATAATTTAAAATTTAAATTGTGAAAAAGAATGCTGGAAAAGATGTCTTTTGTTAAATGTGTCTTAATGGGTACAAATCCAGACAGCCATGCTACTTTTCCATTCTCGCACACGGCTTATTGCATCCTGTTAAGCACACGCTCTCAGTTACATTATTTGTTTTGTTAATGTAAAATCAACAGAAACATCATTACAAAGGTAAATGTTGGTCTCCAGATGTGAAGATTGTAATTGAAATTTTTAAACAAAAGATTAATAGGTTAACTGGTACGTTAAGACCTACATGTACTGACAACGCAAAAATGCAGTGTTGGCACAATGATGCTGAAATCTGTAAAGACAGGACATGTATGGATACATCAGTGCTTCAATTTGATTGAAATAAGCAGCAACATGTGGATTCTTATCCAGATCTCTTTGATCTGTAAATCATACTTAAAATTGCATAAATGTAGTTTCTCATGAGATTACTAGTATTTTTCTGCAGACGTGCTGCTTAGTCAGTCAGTTCCCAGCCTGTAGCAGTGCTTGGCATTTCTCCATCCTAACTGCAGGGCTCTGTACTTTTCCTTTTGGAACCTCAGCAGATTTCTTTTGGCCCAATCCTCCAATTTGTAGAGGTCTCCCTGAACCCTATTCCTACCCTCCAGCATATCAACTTTTCTCTCTAATTTAGTGTCATCCACAAATGTGCTGAGGGGAAAATCAAGGTGATTAATAAAAATGTTGAACAAAAGCTACCCCAGACCAACCTCGGGGGAGCCTGCTTGATACTGGCTACCAATCTGATATAGAGGGGATAGACTGCACCTTCAGCAAATTTGTGGATGACACTAACCTAAGGGGACAGGTAGATAAGTTGGAGGGAAGGGATAGGGTCCGGAGTGACCTAGATAAATTGGAGGATTGGGCCAAAAGAAATCTGATGAGGTTCAAGTGCTGAGCCGTGAACTTAGACCAGCAGAATCCTGTTACAGGCTGGGGAACCGACTGGCTTAGTAGCAGTGCAGCAGAAAAGGAGCTGGGAATTACAGTGAATGAGAGCCTGGATATGAGTCAACAGTGTGCCCTTGTAGCCAAGAAGGCTACTGGCATATTGGGGTGCATCTGGAGAAGCATTTCCAACAGATCTAGAGAAGTCATTATTCCCCTTTATTCGGCACCTGTGAGGTCCCAGTATAGAAAGCACGTGGGCGCACTGGAGTGGGTCCAGCAGATGGCAATGAAAGTCATGAGTGCTCTGGAGCACATGACCCATGAGGAGGAGCTGAGGGATTTGGGCTTATTTAGTTTGCAGAAGTCTGAGGGGCAATTTGATAGCAGCCTTCAACTTCCTGAAGGGGGGCTCTAAAGAGAATGGAGAGAGACTGTACTCAGTAGTAACAGAGGGCAGAACAAAGAGGAATGGTCTCAAGTTACAGAGGGGGTGGTGAGTTTGGATATTAAGAAAAAGTATTTCACAAGGAGAGTGGTGAAGCTCTGGAATGCATTACCTAGAGATGGTGGAATCTCTGTTCTTAGAGGGTTATAAGTCCTGGCTGGCCAAAGTCCTGGCTGGCATGATTTAGTTAGGGCTGATCCTGCTGGGGGCTGGACTTAATGATCTCCTGACGTCCCTTCCAGCCCTAGGATTCTATGATTCTATGATTAATAACAGATAAAGTAAGTTCCTAAGACTGAGTGTACGCTACAAAAATAACTTTGAAGTTGCGTGCCCACGTGCATCCTACTTCAGAGTTAAACTTCGAAGTAGGGCACTACTCCATTCCCAGGAATGGATTAAGGACTTCAAAGTTGAGCTCCCTTACTTCAAAGTTAACTTCAGAGTAAGGGAAAATGTGTGTAGACTCTCATAAGAATATAAGAATGGCCATACTGAGTGAGATCAAAGGTTCATCCAGCCCAGTAGCCTGTCTGCCAACAATGGCCAATGCCTGGTGCCCCAGAGGGGGTGGACTGAAGACAATGATCAAGCGATTTGTCTCCTGCCATCTGTCTCCAGCCTCAGACAATCAGAGGCCAGAGACACCATTCCTACCCTTGGCTAATTTATCTAACTCTATCTTAAATTCTGTTACAGTCCTAGCTTTCACAGTCTCCTCTGGCAAGGAGCTTCACAGGTTAACTATGTGCTGAGTAAAGAAGAACTTTCTTTTATTAGTTTTAAACCTGCTACCTATTAATTTCATTTGGTGTCCTCTAGTTCTTGTATTATGGGCACGAGTAAATAACTTTTTATTCACCCTCTCCGCACCTGTCATAATTTTTTTATACCTCTCTCGTGTCCCCCCCAGCCTCCTCTTTCCTAAACTGAAGCAAAATAGGCATTAAGCACCTTTTTCTTCTTGATGCTGTTCATTATCTCACCTTTACTGCCAAGTAGAGGACCAACACATAGGCCGTGTCTACACTGGCACAAATCTTTGAAATAGCCATGCTAATGGCCATTTTGAAGATTACTAATGAGGCACTGACTTGAATATTCAGTGCCTCATTAGCATTAGCATGCTTCCGGCCATGGAGTTTTGAACCCACATGGCTCGGTGTGGCTACACTGGGGTTCTTTTCGAAAGGACCCCGCACATTTTGAAATCCCCTTATTCCTCTCAGCTGAGGGAAATAAGGGGATTTCAAAATGTGCGGGGTCCTTTGGAAAAGGACCACAGTGTAGCCATGCTGAGCTGCACAAGTTCGAAAGTGGCGCTTTCGAAGCGCCATGGCTGGAAGTGTGCTAATGCTAATGAGGCGCTGAATATTCAATTCAGCACCTCATTAATAATCTTTGAAATGGCTATTAGCATGGCTATTTCGAAGATTTGTGTGAGTCTAGACATGGCCATAATGTCAACTTTCTCCTTTTCCTAATGTAATTATAGGATCTTTTGTTGTCTTTCGTGTCACGTTCTAGACGTAACTCATGCTGTTTCTACAGCTCTCCTATTTGTTCTTCTATGCTAGAGCTATTCTTTGAACTCGTTTATCGCAATTTGCCTGTTGCCACTTTTTGAAGGTTTTCTTTTTTATTTTTAAGGGCATTAAAGAGCTCCTGATACAGCCATACAGGCCCCTTGCAATTCTTCCTATTTTTCCTTCACAACAGTTAGTTTTTTGTTGTGTCCTTAATATTGCATCTTTGACAAAGTGCTAGCTCTCCTGAACCCTTCCCATGAGACCATATCCACTAGCACAGAGTTTGTTGGTTTGTTTTTTTTTTGGGTTCCCCATCTTGTTCTGTTGCTGGCATACCTTTCTTTCCTGGAAATTATCTATTTAAATGTTTTAACTTCATAAATACTAAAAAGTCATTACTTGTTCTTATTCTCCATTGTCTATTGTTATATTGTAAAAACAATCATTTACCTTGTGTAACCCTGTAACAAAACTATCCATCAAAGAAATCTTGTGAAGTACCAATGACATAAGGACTTTAACAGAAAATGCAAATTCCAAAGCAAGTGGTCATTGTGTGTGATGATTGCAGGCAAGGACTCTATCTATCATCAGAGGCCAAGTGGGTACAGACACTCTCAGCTAGCTTTCTGTGTAAAGGAGCTATAAACATGGATTCATTAAGAGATCTATCATCTATCTCTGTTTGGATTGTTACTGTGATGATACCAGATGCAAAGCAAGAGGCAATCTAGTTTGCCCTGAAAAACTTTTGGGAAACTGGCAGTTTGGAAACTGTTTTGAAATGACAAACTGTTGGAATTACAGTGAGGTACCTTTTAGCATATTTTTCTTGCTTGAACTTCTCAAAGACTTTTGTTTCCTTGTCTAGCTAATAAACCTACATGTCAGCACCCCAAGCAGGGACTGCACAGTTAGTTTACTATAGCATTTGGCTGCCAGCATTATCTTTAGCATGATCTGGAGTACCAGTTGATCTGGATAGTAACAGAGAGTAAGCCGTGCTAGTCGATACACTATCAAAACAAAAAGCAGTCAAGTAGCACTTTAAAGACTAGCAAAATAGTTTATTAGGTGAGCTTTCGTGGGACAGACCCACTTCTTCAGACCAGTTGGTCTGAAGAAGTGGGTCTGTCCCACAAAAGCTCACCTAATAAACTATTTTGCTAGTCTTTAAAGTGCTACTTGACTGCTTTTTGTTTTGATAGTTGATCTGGAGTGACTGATCTTTTGGGACTGGGAAAAACCTAATGTGGTGTGACTTTTTGAGTGACCATTATCCCTAGGTTCAGTTGGTCTGGGTTGTAAGACAGGCTGGAAAGCTTAAGGGGACTGTCTGTGACTCCATGGCAAGGCTGATGCAGTGATCTAGGCACCCATATTTGCTACTGGCAGGGTGAAATATAATCATAAAACATAACTCCTGGGGGTGTGTGTTTGTGTTTCTGACAGCCTGCCCTGAGGTAGGCAAACATAGCTTCCACTAAGTCACTTCAGATAGTGTGACAGCTTCAACCAACTCATTAGATGATCTATATTAGACTTGTATCATAATATCATCCCTGTCCTCCCACCCCATATCCTTATTTTTCTGATCAAATCAAAATTTTGAAAAACCGAGTAATTTTTAAAAAAATATTGGGTTTTGGAGATTTTTCCATAGTAAGTCTTCAATGACCTTTACCTATTGAAGGAAATGTTCATATTCCCAAGCACACACCTTTCAAATAGTCTGTTTCTTTCCTCAAGGAAAGCAAGAACATTTGCCTGAAAACAGAATGTTTCACTTTGTCTGTCATTCATTTCTAATAAGAAACCATAACCTCTTGTAAAAACCCAATTGTTTCCACATCAACCAACTGTGAAGTGTCAGGTGGTTTGACTTCAGATATGAATAACCTGGGAACAGATGAGTTCTTAGGAAACAGTATTTCTCTTTCTATGCAAATTTGTCTGGTAATTAAAGAATGAGGTGAAAATACAGGAGACGAAAACAAGAACATACTAGCAGCAATATTTTTAAATAGAATGGGTTTCAACACTTTTCATGAGAAACTAACAGCTCTTTAAATAAACTGTGTAAAAAGCATGCATCATATGAGCAATGTGTTGTCAGAAGTGTTTGCACTAATTGTGGGCCGATCTTATATAATCCCTTTGTGACTCTACTTCACTATATCACACAGGTTATGAATATTGTCCCCATTTCTGAAAAATTGTTCTCATTATGTTAGGTATTTTGTAGGATTCCTATACTTACTCTCAGTTAGAGTTTAGATTATACCCTATACTAGCATACAAAATTGAATACAGGATCATATTTATGCTTTTGCATTGTCCTCATATACACACATGAGAGTCTGAATATGCTGGGGGAATGCAGAATGTACAGACTTCTGCTCTAGGTACTCAAGGTTTGCTCTGACATTTCAGGGGTGCTTTCCAGAAGTCCATGTAACCCTGGGAGATATTACGGGATTCTTTTACTTTGTGGTGTTGGTACTGTTCCTTAACCCTTTTGACAATGGCATTTTCTGATCCTGTCACCACTCACTTTTATTCCCTGGAAAGCTGGGTCAGTGACATGGATCAACTGGGTACGGTGCTGCTGCCAGCACCTATTTGGGAGAAATATTTATACACTGGAGTAAATGCTCAGCAAAGTGCTGGATGGAATTTGGACAGCATCTTCTGAGATCTGAATGTGGCTGATATTGAGAATTAAAGATAATTCATTCAAGTCAAAATGCACAAATATGTTGAATAGTCTGGCAATACCACTGTGTCCTTTGTTTGACTACTGTGTTTGCTGCAGAAAACCATCAGGTGTGGTGGAATCATGTTGTGTTGGAAACCTGGGGTGAGCAGCAGTGGCTTCAGGATTTCCTTGTAAAATTTTCTTCTTACTCTGTGAAGAGTTTGCACCAATCTGTCAGCTCCGAACTTCTCAAGTCAGGGGAGCCATACTGGTTCAAACAAGAGTTGCTATTACTCTATTGAAACTGGCAACACCAGACAGCTCCAGGTCCATTGCAAAAACACTTTGGCTGTGTCTACACTAGTCCAAAACTTCAAAATGCCCATGCAAATGGGCGTTTCAAAGTTTACTATTGTAGCGCTGAAATACATATTCAACACCTCATTAGAATGCCGGCAGCCGTGGCAGTTCGAAATTGATGAAACTGCTGTTAGGAATAAGGGTATTTCAGAGTTGTCAGGGTCCTTTCGAAAAGGAGCCCCGTCTGGACGAGCCGTGCAGCGGCAAGCTGCGTCAATTTTGAAGTGCCGCGGCTGCTGGCATTATGAGGTGCTGAATATGTATTTCAGTGCTTCATTAGTAAACTTCAAAATGGCCATTTGCATGGCTATTTCAAAGTTTTGGGCTAGTGTAGACATAGCCTTTGTGATGGAAAAGTCCACTCCTGCAAGGGTGGTGGTGGTGCAGATTCATGAGGCAGATAACACTGTGATATGCCCATAGGCAGCTGACAGAGAAGAGAAATAATAGTTGGTTTTCAGAGGCTGAGGTTTCTGAGCTGTGCACAGGCCAACAATGGCATTCATATCCCAGTAATTTGCATACAACCAGTGAGTATATGAATTGAATTTCCACGCTTCTGTGTTGTTGACCCCAGAGGCAGATTCATAAATAAACTTTGTAGGGTTCTTCATGTCAGTAATCATACCAGGAGATCAAGATTGTATTTGAAGAGAGGAGGAGGGACTTGATTTCTTGGAAACAATGTGTTCTTTACATTGTCAGTTCTGGCTTTACTTTAGGGAATCCCACACATCCAGGCTCATGAAACTACGTATCCTGACATCAGTGGGCTTGGAAAAGGGAGATAAGTTTCAAGCTAAGCAGAATGGTTGTGGAATGCATTTTGGATTGGCTGAGGTCTCAGTGGTGCTGACACTGTGGATTAATTTGATTTGCAAATTCTGAGCATGCAGTGGGATCCCTTGCAGATGTACACTTGTCCTGGGTCTCATTGGACAAGAAAAACTGGGGATGCCATATATGCCATCCTTGCACAGAAGGGAGGCAGAGGATAACACCTGCCTTGTGTATCTCCTGCAGGACACGTCTACATGCTGTCTGTGAAGCTGCTTTCAATGGACACGAGGGAACAGGGAAGGTACCTAAATATTCAGACACAGCTTTGTGAGGGTTTTGTTCTCATTTGGCTGTAGCTGAAGTGTGATTCATACAGTACAAACTGAAGACATTTATTACAAGGATGCCTAAAGTGTGTTAACAGCTTGGAGCTGTTTTCATTGTTGAGGGTAGTGGTTGTGTTATGTGCTCATTGTTCAGTATGTTTTTCCTTCTCACTACTGACACCTGAATCTGAGCCAATTCCTTAAGAGTGAATCACTTGGAAAAAATAATGTTTTTTTTTTTCTTGTTCTTATGATAGTGACAGTGTCTGGCAGTGTTACTTAAATATATATCTATATATTTAAACTTTTTAGGGAGCCCCAGTTTACACAATGGTTTACACAATGCTGCTCTAGCTCCAACAGCTGGCTGTTGGCCATTGCTGCAGGTTAGCCAATTCTGCAGCAGGGTCAGACAGTTGCTCCAGCTGCACCTCTCTTCCAAGTGCAGAAGTCAAAGAAATCACAGAAGTCCCATACCACTGTGGAATCCATGACCTCACTGACAAATTTTGTATCCTTAATTCCGGTACAAACTATCACGGAGGGCAATGCTGTTAAGCAATGTGTGTGCACTTGGGGAAAGTGAGGCACGACACAAAACCTAAATTTTTCTTGATTTTTTGCCCCCGAGACACCTAACCACACCCTTAGAGATGCTGGTAGAGTGTCTCACTGGATTTTACCCTGCAACCCAGTGCGGTGTACACAGTGGTTATTCGCAATGAGGTTTACAGGGTTATGGTAGGATCCGCAGGAATGGTGCTGAACACTGTCTGCCCTGAAAGAACGAATGAGTCCCTTTAAAGGTGCAACCACAAGAGGAATTTATTAAGGGGAGAAGAATTACACACAAGGATAAACCTAAACTGACAGATTATAGGTTTTCCCTTTCCTCTACTAGTTTTTTGGCACAGAGTTTGTCTATTTATGACACCAGCCCTTGAATTATGTAAAGCTGCAATGAGCAGCTCCCTCAAAATGTCCCACTACTTACGGCTAATCTCAGGAATCCCATGACGTCTTCGCTGAGTGCTGCAAGGGGAAAGTAGTTAAAGCACAATATTACACAATCCTCTTTTATAGAGGTGCCAGTTAACGGCAAGAATAAGAAGTAACCTGCTGCAGGGAGTTATTCCCTCACAGACAGAGGGGAGAGCCACGAGGCTCTCAACCCTAATTCCAGAATCACCTCTTACGATGATCCGGGTGCTCAACCTCCCTCTCGAGCAGGGGGGAAGCAGATGGAATGGGACTGCCTCCTACAACAGTTCCCGAGGTTTAGGGTCATCTCTTACGATGACTCCCTAGATTGGACTGCCAGTTAAACAGCTAGCCCAAGGTAAGAAACACCTTTCACAGTAGTTTCCAAATACAATATCTGTCCCTATTACGAGCCAGTCAAATTGATCCTTGCCTCTTACTGGCAAAGTAAACTATGCTTTTAGAATACTATGAGGGTTGAAGATATCTCGGGCTGGCTATAAATAGCATCCCCTGTGCTTTACATGGGCTAGTAGAAACAAAGGGTTACACAGTTCGGATTGTGTTAGTAGAATGGGGGCAGTCCCATCCTACCAGCTATAATGCGTTGCTGCTATTGGTTAGCACATCCAGCAGCAAGCAAAGATACAACAACACATGTAAAATACACACATTAACCAGCTCACTACAAGTACATTTGATTGTTACCTCTCCTTCCTTAGCTCTGTTTCCAAGCGCTGGGCCTGCAATTGCTTCTTTCAGGAGCTAGGAAAGTATGGCTGCACAGGCGCGTTTTTACAGCTCCGTGCTAGGCCTGACAGGAAAGAGGATTAAAGAAAAGAACCAGGAGGAAAAAAACCAATGTGGGGATACAAAAACCTCCTGTAACAAATTTGCAAATAAGCAAGCAAATTTGTAGTGATTTCAGAATGGCCTTAGTTCTCCCCACCGGCCACGGCAATGGTCAAGGAGGAGAAGGGCAGGACCGCTGCTGAGGTTTGTCCCTGTCACAGGGCGCACGCTTGTTAGGCAGCATCACCTGCCAGAACAAACCCTCCAGGAAAAACTGGAGCCTTCAAAATGGCTGCAATCAGGAGCTCTTCTTTGTCCCTTGATGACTATGGGCACAAAGTCCGAGTTCCTGAAGGCGTCCTCTTCGGGTCTTCGACGTCCCTCGGCAGCTAGGGTACAACGACTGACACAAAGCTTGTCACCTTCTTTTCTTTCTTCTTCAGCTCTTTAGTGATTTCAGCTCAGTCCAGGTCCAGGTCCCCAGAAGGAGTGAGAGCAAGGGCCTCAAGCTCCTAACTTTATAGGGCCTGTGAGGACCTGTTTGAAGTCCATGTTGCATTTTGGTTGCCATAGCAACCGAGGAAAGCTATATGTTACATATTTAGTAGGTATCCAAAACTAACCAACTAACTATTAGGATTTCAAACTGTAACTTATACATATTAACTGCCCCTCATAAATATTTACACCAGCTGTCATTTTCTAACTGTTATTCTTGTTTACTTCATTCTAGACAGTTCCATATGGTGTTTTTCAAAGGGGATTTTTTACAGTAGATTTTTATAGAGTACTCCTATGGGCTTGATAGGGAATAAAGTCATGAATTAAACAAAGTAGATGTTAAAATGCTTAGTTCCCAAGGCTTTTGGTTAAGATGTGGGGATGAACACACAGACACCACAGCCCATGGCCAGGGACATATCAATCACCTCAGGTGAGGATATTTCAACACAAACCTGTGGATGGACACAAATATGGTTGCTAATGTAGACATCCTCTATAAGGAATCTTGTTTTATATTTGTAATATATCACCAGATGAGATTAAGAAGCTGATTTATCAGATAACTTGATCTTCGAGGACAAATGCCTTGCACCTCTGTGGTGTGATACAGGATTATGAAATACCTTACAGTATGTATCTTATTAAAAAATCACACACCTGTGTTTCAATGTGTGATAAGATTGACTGGAACAGCAATAGGGGGAAGGAAAAGCACATGCCTAGGAATGCATCTTCGCTTCTACAGGCTTTCTATCTTCCACTGGCCTGATAGGGGGAGTTGATCAGCTCCTCTCTCCCCTCTTCATTAATTTAAACCTTTGGGCTTTTGGGAGCCTCTTGTTTCTTTTAGCTTCTGTTGCTCCCTCACTGCCATTATAGTGTAGGAGCTGTATTATTACAACAATGTATTCCTGACTGATCACCTATTATGTGATCAGGAAAGATTTTTTAACATTGTGTACAAATTGATAAAGGCCTGGTGGCCTTCCTGGTAGCATCCTGCATGTATATTTTGTTTAAATAGAAGTAGGACTTGGAAACTAGTATTAGACATGTTTATTGTGTAGCTTCTTATGCCAAGTGTCTAGTGCAGATAAAGGATATAAAAGTCAACTCCCAAAGTTAAGTGACTTTAGTTTTCCTGGTGGATTTTGTGCCTGTGAGAGATGGGGAGGTCTGAAGTCTTTGCAGTTGATGTCTTTGTTCTTTTTATTTTTTTAGCCCCATTTCAGGACAGAGGGTGAGAGGACTGAGAAGTGAGCTGAGTCCTAAAAGTACGCTCTGTGATTTGTAGGTTATATGGTAGGAACCCTGTAACATCTCCACTGAATACACTTAATTATCTCTTCCTAAGAGATGGGTCATGTGGTGGTCTTCTGCTGGTATTAAGTTGACAAAGTTACAGCCTGAGAATTAAATCTCTGTCTGGCTTCCTTCTTCTTGATCAACTGATATTCAGCAAAGTAGCACAGCAAATGTATTCTGTATTATATTAGTATAATGTTGCAGGGTTTGTTTTATGTATCCTCCTGCTTCAGAATTTATATAAATTTATATACATTTATATGAAATCCTGGGCCCTATAGCCAAAAAAAAAAATCCCAATAAAGTCCCCAAAACAAGACTACTGTTACATAGCTGAGTTGAGTCGGAATTATAGTCCGCATGGTAGGGCACAGTAGCCAAACCCCTGGAGAACCACAGATTTCTGATTCTGCACTGTTCCTCATCTGTAAAATGGTAATGGTTCTTTCCTCCTTACCAGGGCTGTGGTAGGAATAAATCCATTAATGGTTATGTGGTGATCAGCTGTTCCAGTAAAAAGAGCTGTCTCTGTGTGTCTATATACACACACTCTTCCAATAATATAGTCTCTCTCAGGATTTTCAGTAAGTGTCAATAATAAGTATAAAGTGCATAAATACATGAAAATGAAAAAATACAGTTTCTTCCTTATTCACCATTATTGATTTCCATGCACCATAATAAAAGTGAAGTGTATAATTGTAACAAATAAGAGTAACTGAGGTATAGGTCGTTTCCTGGGTACAGAATAATCCCATCAAATTATTCATTAATTACCTTGCAAATGGCCTGTTACGAAGGCCGTTTTTGTTGTTCTTATATTAAAATGAACATTCCAAGGGACCATTTCACCTTTTTCCTTGACAGCTTTTATTTCTTCAGTGTTTTATGAAGGATGAGTCAAAACAGGTATGATGGTGCCAGCACCAGTCAAAATGACACAATCCATGTCAAAGGCTTGATTAAGGTACTGATTTTAAATATGCTTCTGATGTCATAGAAATGGGTTGGAGGAAAAGAGGCATGGCAAAGAGTAGCAATTAGAAAGACATTCTAAAAATTGACAGAATCGAATCTGAGTTTTATTTTTGAAGATCCAGTACATGAGTTGCATCACTAATCTCTTGCATGTGCCACCCAAATTGCATGCTTAAGTGCAGTACCCATGCATGCAAAATTGTAATATGAAGTCGTGAAGTTCAGGCCTGTAGTGTGGATGTGTAGTTCTATTCTTTTTTAATGTAAATATGCTATATTTATAGTTCAAGGGAGCAAGGTCAGGGATCAGTGGTGGATCAGTGTTTGAAGTTTGGATGAAGAAGGTATTAGATATAGAGGGATTTGAAACAGAGTGAAATTGCTTTTAATTACCTGAAACATCCTGCAGTCTGTCAAAATCATGCTCATCCCTAGAAAACTAAATTGGTATTCTGACACATTATGTCTAAAACTCTTGAAAAAGTTGTCGCTGATGCTGGCCAGGAGTTTAAAAAAAAGAAAAATAACCCTAAACATTTCATGACAAATTAATCACCTGGCATGGTTCTTATTGGTTTTACTTCCAGTGTATCAAAATTGGAAACAAAACTCATTTTTTATATATTAATGAAGCCATAACTTCAATTTTTGCCAGTACAAAATGTTGCCTTAATTAGCAAAAATAGCTTAGAAGAGTATGAAAGTCATATTTTCCTAAAAAAAAAGGCTGAATGGCACATAAAGTTGCCAAATCAACAGTAATTTAATGAAAGGAAAAAGTGCTGGAAGTAAATGCCAAATCCCATTTTCCCCAAATATTTAAGAATAGTGGTAAATATCAGCACTAATCAAAAATATCTCATATTTTGAAGGGCAAAAACTGGTAGATTTGTTTGTCACTAGACCCAAAAGTTTCCAACACATATTCTTGGCTGGTAGATGGGAAGGTGATTGCATTTTGGCTTTAAATGGGCTTTAACTACAAAAGGCTCCATCTCTGGAAAAGTGTGGCATTGAGTGGGGGGGTTGGAGGAAGGACAGTTGAAAAATCCTGTAGGTGGGCATGGCTCAAAAATGGTTGTTGCTGGATTCAGAAGGGATATTTAAGCCGAACAGGATGAGTGAGATATAATTCTTATCTTTGACCATGAAGTACTGCAGTCTGAAAACTTTTGCAGTTTTATGGATTTATAAAATATATTTTACCTGTGAGAGATTTGGTATGAACCACACATATGACAGTTAGCTGGACAACCATGTATCATGGCTGTGGGCAAGTTTTCTGCAGTCCCATTAAGTTTGTTTACAGCCATCAATCCTGGCTTTCAGTGTTCTGTGCTGTTATTTAGCTGTAATTTACCCCTAAATATCTTCTAAGAGTCAAATAAGTAGTGGGAATATTGGTAATGCTGCTAGAAAATATTGACCTTCTGTGGTCTGGCAAATTCTCTTGTCTGGCATGGGTCAGGTCCCAAGGATGCCATATGAGAGAGGTTCAATATGTACTTGTTTTAAATATAGCTTTCAGTTTTTTCTATAAGGCCTTTCGGTTGAGGACCTCAAAGTACCATGCACACAAATGGATTTAGGCAAATCTGGAGTCTGGGAAGCAACTAAAGGGTTCACAAACTTTATCTTTCTTTAGGAAATACTTCAAACACTGCAGCCACATTCTCTAAAAAAGTGGCAATTGTGAAAATAGTAATGGTGTCAACTGTAGGATGAAAGTGCAGAAAGCTGGGTAAAATGTAATCATGCAAGCTGGATTTTGTACTGGAAACAAGGGTGAACAATAAAGAGTCCTGGTGAGGGGGAAAAAATCACGTTCTCACAAAGCTAAGAAAAAGTGGGGAAAGTAATGCTTGTGATTTGGAATGTTTTACTGGGTTTCATATACTTTGGCAAAATCAGGTTTCAGTTTTTGTTGTTTTCATTTCAGTTACAATTTGATCCAGGATTAAGAGAGAGTATTTTGGTAGAGACATAGATCTAACATACAGGGCATGTGACAATTGCAAAGATTGTTTATTAGATGGAGCTGGGATGAGATTTCCAGAGATTTAATGACACTGTTCCCATTATTTTTAATGAGTGATGTGGCTAAATCCCCTAGTCATGTTTGAGAATCTCTATCTCTAAGTGAGCCTTGGGATTAGATTTCTGAGCTGGTAGTTCGTCACAAATTGACAGCTTGCAAACACCATAGATTTGATGAATCGTATGACATCAGGAAAAAACATGGGTGTCTCAGCAGATTCGATTTTGATTTGAAGACATTTTCAGTACCAAATATAAAGCTACGCCCATTTTTATTAGCTCACATTTAATACTGAGATTCAAATATTTTTCAGACAGGAAATCAGAAGGAAAGGAAACATCGTGTTATGAATGTGAGAAGGAAAATCACTATCAGTAAACTAACTGATTTACAGTTAGCTCAACAGTGATCTTTTTCAGTAATTAGCTCAACCTTTCCACAATTAATATACCACAAGCTTCTTGCTGCTGAAGTGATCTGTTGGATTCAGTAAACATACCCTATTACATGCATTTGTACCAGAAGATGGAGCTGAAGGGCCTAAATTCAAGATCTCTATGTATTGAATTTATTGATGAGATCAGGCAATGCAGTTGTGCTTGCTCCTTCACATTCTTTGCTCTCTTTCAGGTTTATAAAAGAAAGTAAAATGTAAGTAAAGGTTAAGGTAAAAAGAAAAAGTCAAACAAGGTTAACTTCCTTTGGAGTATTCTGTTTACTGAATATAGTGAATTGACACCTAACTTTGGGATACATTAGTTCAATACAATTTAGAAAGGCTTTGGGTCCCAATTTTATACACAGAAATTTTACTTCTCATTGAGGAAACTCCCAGAAATTAAACACCTTTGCAACTACTTGCGTGTTAAGTTTTCATGGGCCTAAATGTCTCTTGCATTGAAACTTTAATTCTTTGTTGAAATGGGAGAAATAAAAGACCTATTCCTGCAAACTTTTCATGTGCAGAACATTCCTTGAAATCAATGGGAGTTACAGGGGAACTTTTCAAAGGCAGAAATTGCAGTTTGGCCACTAACTCTCACTGTCTTTCAATTAAAATTATGTACCTAAATGTCATTTATGCCTCTGAAAATTTATCCCTATATGCATAAAGTACTTGAAGAATTGGATGTAAAGTAGAAGGCCCTAGCAGTTTATGCTTTTGCTATATAACTTTCTTTCCTTGAAGTGGACTATCAGCACGAACTAGTGAACCTCCTTTTCAGGGCTTTTAAGCAAAGGGAAGGGGGCATATACCTAAGGAATGAGATACCCAGTTATGCATTAAAAATGCACCAGGACTTTCATTTCTTTGTCTATATTTTTAATTTAAAATGTATTAAAGAAATAGTAGGGGCCTTACTTAACCTGACAAAAGTAAGAAGCAATTAAAATGCCATCCTCTTTCTTGCCTCTGTATTGCAGAGGTCTCCAAATGCATACGTAATGAGCAATCTTTGTTCATGTCACGTGCTTCTATAATTTTTCGGCATATTAGGCAATGATAAGAACAGATTTAAAGACCTAACTCAATTTTTGTGCTCTAATAATTTGAAGTCAGTTTTTAATTAAATGTTTGAAAAGCCCTTTGAAGATAGAGAGTACTGTATAGACGTGAAAAATACAACCACCATATCCTGTACACAATCAGGCAGAATGTGTTAAAAGGGCTGGAGGGCCTGGGAGAAGCAAATACTGAAAGAGGCACATCTAACAAGGAAAAGGTGATTTCCTCCATACGGAGCAGCTGGATTCCCTCTGTACCCTCTGTCCCACTCATACAAGCTGATTGCTAAGAGTAAGTGAACTTTGGCAGAATCTGCGTGTTTGGGGTTAAGACTCCAGCTAGGAAGGTCAGGGAGTATTGGCAGCAGACTGGGTATGTGCTTAGGTTGCATGTCTCTGATCCAGCATGGTTGGGACCTGACTGGTCCTGAAGAAGAGGATTTCCTGGACCCCAGGAAGTCTCCTGCAGCAGGCACTCTGCCTCATACCCTCCTCTCCCCATCTGGTGCTGGGTGGGTTTTCTGGCCTAGGCTGTTGGGGCTCCCACCCACACTGATGGGGGAGATGCTGGTTCCAGCTCTGGCCCCTCAGGGCTACCGGAGACATGGTTCCAGCCCTGCATAGTTATCCCTAGCCCCAGCCTCTGTTCTGGTGCCAAAGAGCTGCCGGGGAAGCTGGTTTTGGTTTGGCACCAAGCAGCTGTGCCTGGCCTTGTGGAATTACCAAGGGATGCCAGCCTGGACCCTGCAATGGACACTGGTTCCAGCCCTGCAGGGCTGCTGAAGGACATCATCTCCCTCCTGCTCAGCAATCTGTCCAGGAACAACCCTGGTCCTGCTCGATGAGGGATGTTACCAGACCAGAGAGTGCCAGTTTTAGAAGGTGGAACCTGTACTTTCAGCTGGATGTTTGTCACAACCACAATGACAATCATAGAGTGAGGGTAGCAAGAAGAGCAAACACATTTTGACTTAAAAAAGAGCCAGGACAGTAATATCCAGAATGTTCTCTTGTCACAGGAAATCCTCTGAAATAACTATTTTCAGTAAAAATGTCTAAACCACTTAATGTTATTAGTTAATAATTTAAATTTCGTTACACGGGACATTTAGGTCTCGATACGTGACTAGCTTGCTTAGGTGTTATTGTAGAACAACAATACAGATAATTTTTATACAAATTCATAGAGAACACTTATGCCGACTTTTTTATTGAGCTTGCTGAGGTGGGGTGAGCACAGGGTCTGCATGTAGTAAGCCAGTTGCTAGTGAGTCCTCGCTAAATTGAAGAATATTAAGCTGAAAAGTTATCCCTAGCATTTTACATATTTAAGATCCACTATATTGATGTATCCCAAAAGCTTTGATAGAATTCATCTGCACTTTGTAGAAAGCTTGCATTTTATGAAAACTTGTGTAGGTCTGGTCCTTGATAAGAATTATGTGGTAATTTTTAAGTTCATATCTTGAATTGGTTGAACTACACATGTACATGATTTTCCTGGAGCTATTAATCTAAAAACTGAAGTAAGAGATCACAATTAGCTTGATCTCATTATAACCAACAGCTGCATTCACTGTTCTGTTTTATTTTATTTAAAAACAAACAAAATGCACAAAAGTAGAGGGATAATTTCACAGACAACTGTTAATCTGCAAAACCTCTTTGTGTTTTACCCTAGTGTTTTACCTTGTACACTCTTTCAAATAACCCCAAGATAGTTTCTAATTAGTCTTTTTCAATTTTCTTCTGTCAGTTTCATTTTCCAATAATATGCTGAACACTGGCATTTCAAAGCTTGTGTTTTAATGCTGAACACTTGCACCTCAGAATTAATTTGTCTTAAAAGAAAATGTATGTGGATAAAATAGATAAATAGTCCTGCCAGAGTTTCACAATCTAAATTTAGTTTAGAATACTGACCCTTTCTCACTCTGTTTTTGTCCTTGAATATATTTGCTATAGAAGAGAGCAAAGGCTTCAATTGCTATTACACACTATTCCCTAAAATTTATTAGTGCTACTGAAAGAAGGATATAACCTTTAATGGTATGAATTGGCAATTTTTTAAATGGGGAATTTAAGTTGTAGCTAAATCATTTTTAAAAACAATACAAAACAAAACAAAACACAACAAAACATGAATATTTTACCTAACTCAATAAATAAACTAATTATAAATATTTGAAGTTAGCTGATGACTTCATCTTTCACCTGACAATTTAATTTATAGCTTTTCTCCATTCTGTGCCTCACAGTTAAGGAAATGTAGGCCTGGATGCAAAGGATGCTGAAGCTGGTGCGAGTTGGGAATTCAATTGGTCCCATGGTTTTAAAACCAACTGCATTCACTAGTTCATACAGGCATTCAAATGTGTTGGAGAGAAATAGTAAAAATCAAGCTTAATTTAGAGTCTTTTATGCATAGAAAAGCATAAAGATAGTTTCCTAACATTTTACTGTGCAATTGCTCCTTTTAATTGACAGCTGTTGATATGAGGTATTTATTTTTAATATGCTATTAAATATACCAGTGAACAATTATAAGACTAACGTATCTCTTCTCAGTATTTTCACAGAAACAGCAAGCCCATCTGCCCATCAAGTTCAGTCTTTTTTTCTAAGCTAGCTTTTGGTCACTTCTGTGACTCTCAATAAGAAATCTATTTTGCAGAATATCATCCTTATGAGTTCTCACATGACTCACTTCCAATTTGTTCAATAGCTCTTTGACATATGTTTTAAAAGATGTATGTTCTTGTTTTCTGGTAGAGCTTAAAAAGGTGTTCTGTGATATAGGCCCTATGTCTAAACCCATAAAATCAGGAAAAGGACTAATTGCTGTTTGCATGGATTATTTATAGCTAAGTGTTGTCTAAGAAGGCTGAAAGTCCATAAAAATACCAATGAATGTTAAAACCAATCTGTTTGCCTCTATTTTCATTAGTGATGTGAATATTAACTCATAGGTTTCAGCAACATTACACTGTAAATGTGATGCTTGTTTTCTAAGGTAAATATTGAAAAAGAAGAAACAAGCTCTGATTAAGAAGCTTTGGCTAATAGGGACTATATTCTGTCCTAATAATTGAGACAACAGACTTATTCTGGATGTACGCTTGTATAATTGGTCTGTTGATGTAGAAGTTTTACCTGGAAGCAGAAAGGTTTTGTTTTTTTTTAACATAAGATGAACCACGCTTTGTTTAGAACAGGGAAGGCATCTAGTGTTAAATTCAGACCTTATGTAAATGGTTCCAACCCTATTGACTTCAATGGGTGTTTGAAATCAGTTGGACTATTGCTGGGGTAAAGAGCTACTCAACATGCATCAGGATGGCAAAATCAAGCATTCTTTTATTTTTGCTTTTTCTGTCATTCAAAAAGAAAAGACTATGGTTGAAACTTGTGAATGGTGATCACATGTGTTTCCTTTTCTCTGTATAGTGAGAGAGATACTTTGGAGATCTTATATTTTGAATTAGTGGGATCATATCCTTCTTTGGTAGGATCCCAGATCCATGTCTATGTGTACAACAATCCCACCTGCACATTTTGAGATGGGAAGAGAGGTCAGTGAGGAATTCCCCTTGGCTTTACCTGTCTGATTCTTTCTCAAAGGTCTTTCTTCTGGTCCTATATGGGCTTTAATTGAGCTACAGTTGTTCACTCCAGGTGAGAATCAGGATATGTGCTGGACTCTCTATTATCTTTTCTATTTAGTGACTTGTCTGTACATGGAATTGTACCTGATTAACTATACTTGATTAAATCCCTCTGTGGACACTTTTATTCTGGTCAGTGCCAGAGTGTGGTTAATGTTGGCAAATAGGGACTTTTAATATGAACATTGTGTGCGTGTGTGTGTATAGTTTTGCTGAATTTATAAAATAATTTCCTCCTGAACTCCCCCAAAAATTCAGCCTAGAGTGAAAAGGCAAGTTATTGTGGAAACAGTAATATCTCAACTGCAATGATGTGAACAGTGCTGATATAATACACAATTAAAATCTGTCTCTAAAATGATAGTACAATCCATTACCTTCCTTGACAGTTACAGGGGACACTTGACACCTGAATTGATATATTAATCCCAACCTTTTGCTAACCTATTGATTAGTTACTCTAATGCATCTCTTCCCCCTTTGTGAACTGCTGCTCCTAATTTGTGAGTGTGCACTTGTTTAATGCTTTTCTTGCACTAAGGGCCAGATATACATACCTCTTTGGAAATACAGATTGGGAGGCCAGAGATGGATACCACTGGGGAATAAAAATGGATTATGTAAATCCTTCTGATCTTGCAACTTCTGACTAGGAAGAAATAAGAGTATGGTAATGTAAGACCAGAGGCTGGATAACACACGAAAAAAAACTTTTTTTTTATTAATATGCAAGTCATCCAATTATGAGCGCTTCACAGAGAAAGTGAAACGGAAAATGTTTATCATTTGCATTTGCTTGGATAGTCCTGCAAATATCTTATTCTTTTTGGCTAAGCTGAGTTAAGAATTATGTAGTGGTGTTTGGCTGTATGACTCGGGGCTGCAGGGCGTAGGTGGTATCCCCCACAAACAAAAGGGCATGGTGACATCCCTGACGGTGAGCTCCTGCTGGAGGATGTCAGTCCCCACCTCCATGCTCCAGCAGAGGCTGGAGTTGTAGAAGACCCACACATTGTGGGCCCAGCCCAACCAGCCGACGTAAATGTTCATGAAGCGTCCCCTATGGTCTACCAGGGCCTGCAGCACAACTGAATGGTAGCCCTTGCAGTTGATGTAGTGGGCCATGCTGTGGTCCAGGGCATGGATGGCGATGTGGGTGCCATTGACTGTGCTGAAGCAGTAGGGGAAGCCCAGGGCGATGAATCCGTTGGTGGGCAAGTCCAGGTCCCCGATGTGAATGACCCTCCGGAGCAGGATGGCATTGATTGCCCTCACCACCTGCAGGGGACGGAGAGTGAACACACTCATGAGTGCATGAAGAGATGCCCTTGGCCCTGGCGGTCTCCCCTGTCTCCTTCCATCCCTCTTCCCACCCCCAAGAGCCCTCCAGGGAGAGCCCCCTGTGAGGCCGCCCCTCCAGCAGTGGGCCTGTGTGGGGGTGGGATGTCATATCCCCTGGGGCTAGGCCTCCCTGGTCTCCCTTGTCCCAGTCTCTTGCACTCCTGATCCCTGAGGGTCTCAGTGCCAGGCCTTCAAGCTGAGCATGCCTTATCTCCATGAGGACAGCCCTGACAGTTGACTTTCTCACCCTGAATTGCTGTCCTATGGTAGCTGTCCAGGGTGGCTAGCTTCCAGATGGCAATGGCTTTGTGCTTTTTAAGTGGGAGGGTGGGCTGCATACGGGTGCCCTGGTGTCAGAGGGCAGGGGTGAGCAGCTGCAGCACTCCAGAAAGGTCTCCTTCCACAAGTGGAAGTTCAGGAGCCACTGCATGTCATCCTACTCACACATCTCTAGCTGGTCCCACCAATCTGAGCTAGGCTGGGGCCCTGGGGTAGGGGTTGGGCTGCTCCTCCCCTGTTTGAGCTCTCTGTCAGTCAAGGAGATGGAGGGTGGCCACAGTGATGGTGGCCAGCAGCCCGAACAGAGTGTGGATTCAGTGCCAGCTCAGGAACTGCTGTGGGTCCATAGCTGGGAGCTACCAGCTTGTGGTCCCTGCACTAGCTCTACTACACTTTGGTCATCTTGGCAGGACTCAGTATGTGCAGGGAGGTAATGTTTGGGAGGGTTCTTTTAAGAAAGCACCTGGCCAGAGCTCCCAGAAGGGCTTGCTGGCCATGCAACCCTGTCTGAGGCATTTCCTGGCCTATTCTTTTAAAAGAGCAGTCAGGGCTGTGTGGCCACTCTCTGTTGAAAAAGTAGATAGCTCTTTTGATCCACTTTTTGTGTGTGGTTGTCATCTTTTGACAGAAGGTTTTTTGGAAGGGATCTTCTAGAAGAAGTTCTTTCGAAGGATTGCTGTAGTGTCACCATAGGCTTAGACTGTGTCTAGACTAGCCCCCAACTTCAAAGGGGGCATAATAATTAAGGTGTTGGGAGATTACTAATAAAATGCTCTGGTGCATATGCAGCATTTCATTAGGCTGAGTCTTTCCCATGTAGCCGCAGGTTAGCTGTGGGTTCTTCGAAGTTCCCATGCTATTTCAAAGTCCCTTTACTTCTCAGAATCCCTTCCAAAAAATCTTCTTTCAAAAGATCATGGCCACACACAAAAAGTGGATCAAAAAAACTATTCACTTTTTCAGTAGACAGTAGGGTAAAGGGACTTTGAAGTAATACCGGCATTTCGAAGTACCTGCGGCTGACCAGTGGCTACGCACAAGCCGGCACTTCCGAATTTCACACTTCGAAGTTGCCTCAGGGGAGGTTAAGCCTAATGAAGTGCTGCATATGCACTGCAGCACTTTATTAGTAATCTCCCAACACCCTAATTACCATGCCTCCTTTGAAGTTGAGGGCTAGTTTAGACACAGCCTTAGTGTTTTATTAACATTCTAGGATAAAATCTTATTATGTTTCAATACGGCTTCCTCAAATGGGTTCAACATTATTTATTAATTGCATCCACCACATTCCCAATACTCTTCTGGTTCTGTGAAAGCACCATGGAAATGGGGAGAAGTAGTTTTGTGACATGAATAGTATAGCATTTGAGGTTGTCTGTTTGGACATTAGCTGCTGTTCCTTAGCTACTGCCTGCTTTGAACCCAATTCTAGTCACCTTCCATTATCCTTACACTTAAACAAAAAACAAAATCATTAAGTCCCAAAAAAGATATAATGAGGAATATGAAATGTATTTATTATTTTTGTCTTTTAATTAAAGCTTGGTTAGAGCTCAGGGGCAAACAGAAATAGAAAAAACATAGTTATTAGAAACAAATTACAAGAGCTGTAATTTGTGTAATTAAAATTCTTGATACTACACAAGAGATAAAACAGGTCCTCAGCAATTAAAAGTTAACTGTTGAGGTAAAGATGCTTCAAAGGAATCACTATGCGTGTGTTGTTAAATAAAGCAGTGTTGTCTACAGGAGCACTTGAACAGTTGCTTTATCTCACAAATTTGTAGACCCCATGGCTGTGTCTACACTTGCACTCCTCTTTTGAAAGAGATGTGCAAATGAGGGAAATCAAAAATGCAAATGAGACATAGATTTATATATCTAACACCTACTTTGCATATTCTTCTTTCGAAAGAAGAAAAGCAGTGCAGACAGCTCTTTCGAAAGTAAACCCCATCTTCAAAAGAACCCTTCTTCCTATTTTTTTTTTTTTTTAGGAAGAAGGGTTCTTTTGAAGATGGGGTTTACTTTCGAAAGAGCCGCATCTACACTGCTTTTTTTCTTTCAAAAGAAGCTCTTTCAAAAGAATATGCAAATTAGGTGCCAGACATGTAAATCAGTACCTCATTTGCATTTTGATTTCCCTCATTGGCATGCCTCTTTTGAAAGAGGAATGCTAGTATAGACACAGCCCATGTGATCAGCCTTAATAACCCAGGTTGTTGAACTTTCTCCAAAACTAAAAACAAAAACAAAACTCCCCCCCAACCCCACACCAACAAACCAATCATAGATCATACCTTTTAAAAGAAACTTCCGGTCTTGACTTCAAAATTTCATTATCTGGAATCTGTCATATCCCTTGATAATTTCTTACCCTCACCTCTAAAAGTTACACCCTATTTCCAATCTGAATTTGTTGACCTTGAACAACTCACTGAGGACCAGATTCTTCTATCTCCTTCCTAAATGGGCATAGACAACAGCCAACAGCTGTGACACTATGACATTCAATGCAGTAGTGAGGAAAGTAGAGATTTAGGCAGTGTGGGATCAAGGAAAAAGAGTATCATGGGGATTGATAAAGCAGCTGCAGTTATTTATAATGACTGTCCTAAATTGGTTGGGATGGTAGGTTACTGCTGATGCTAATGAAGATGACTTTCCCTTTCAGTGGCTCACACACAGAGAAAAAATTATCTTCATGATTAGCACGTCAAAGTTTAGCCTTGCTTTCCTGTTTGAATATACCAAAAGCAACAGTAAAAGCATATGCATTGAAGTGGAGACTGACTAGACAAGTTTGCAGCAGTTAACTGTCATTAATATTACAGCATTTATAGTGTCTGTGCTGGGATAAAAGTCCCGTGGTGCAGCGCGCTGCACAAATATAAAACAGCTTCTTACTCAACACTGCTACTATTTGTTTGTTTGTTTGTTTATTTTCCTGCTTGGAAAATGACATTAGACTGAGTATTCTTATTTTTGTTCTTGTGCATTGGCATATTGCTTTGGAATCATACAGTTCAGGTATAAAGGATCATTAGATCATCTAGTCCAATATTGTGTGTATCACAGGACATCACCCAGCACCTACAGGCTAAATAAAACAAAAAAGAGATGGAACTTAAAACATTGCAAGGACATGCAGGGTAGTAAATCACTGGATCAAATTCCCTAGGAAGGTTGTGAAATCTCCAGTTTTGGAGATTAAGAGCAAGTAAGACAAATACCTCTCGGGAATGGTCTAGGTAATATTTAGTCTTGCCATGAATGCAGGGGACTGGAGAAGATGACATCGTAAGTTCCTTAAAGTTCTATGATCTGTTTCTATTGAGAGGGGAACGGCTGCATTACAAACATGAAAACACTACATATAAATGCATGAGTGTTATTATTTTCACCTACAACTTACGTTCTAAACTAAGTTGGCATTGTTCCTTTTAAGTCAGACTGACTATTAAGGTTCAACTGTACAGAGAATAGTAGAGCCGAAGCCATTTTTTTTTTTAAAAATAACCATCAAAGCTCTAATTTCATTTGAATTTTGTTGCAATCTTTCTTCTGATTTGTGACACTTGTGTCATAGATATTCCCAATGAAAGTTCATGTTTCAGATGATATATTATCCTTGAGTTCCTGTAAGTTGTCTTGTGAAAAACAAATCCCTGGCTGATTGACTTGTGCAATTTGAGATTCAGCCCTAGTCACTTGGATTTAGTGCAGAGAATATATTCTGAAAATGCCATGTTATCAGTGGATTGTCAAGCTATTTCTGATTTAGCCTTTGGCTCTGACCAGACTGTCTTGCTTTCTGAGATAGTAATAAAAAGCTAAGCCTTCAAAGTTGGGACAACCTCACTTGCATTCAGATGAGGTATTTTTCCAGCATTTTTTTTTTACTTTATCTTATATAAATTATTGTAGATTTGATCAAAAGCAGAGAAAAGAAGGGGAAGAAATCCAAACTCGGGTTAATAAGAGAGTTTCTTATTATGACAACTTGGTATCTAAACAAATGTATACAAAAATGTCTTCCCATTTGCTTAAGTCTTCTATGCAGTGAATTGAGTTATTGATCCAGGTATTAGATGTGATGCTGAAATGCCAAATTACTTCACAGCAAAATTAAATCTAGGGCTCCCTCTTTATAAGGCTCCTCTTGAAATACTGAAGTAACTCCATACACCATTAAATTCTGTTACATTTTGGAGCAGTCCCTTGGCAAGATATATGTGCACACTTGTGCTATGGCTACACTGGTGAGTTTTGCCAACAAACCCAGATTTTGTCGATACAACTGATAAAACTTCCACACACAAAATGTGTTTTATTAACAGTGTGTCAACAAAAGTCAGAACTTCCGTTGACAACCTTTTGCCTTTTCCAGATGAGGAACGAGTCTGTGTGGATGCTCTGGGGAGCTCTCTCTCAACAAACAGGGCATCCAGGACAATGGACAGCCCTGCATGCTGTGCTTCATGTTTCCTGTTTTGTTGAGAGAGCGGCTGGGCAGCGCAACTGCTCTGTTGACAGAGCAGAGCGCTCTTCTGACTGGCTTTTGTGTGAGGCTGCATTCTGTTGACAGAAGTTTTGTTGGGAAATGTCTTCTGACAGTGACTTCTGTCAACAGATTGCTGTAGTGTAGCCTTGGTAGCATTCCAAACATTTCATTCTTTGGAACAGTTTTTAAAAGAACAAGCACTATTAATGTAATATTAATATATGAACATTTTAAATGGGCAGCTTAGTACCTTCAGTCATCCCTGGTATACCTTGCAACCTATATCTTTATACAGAACACATATAGGTCTATGCAAATATAAGCGTAGATCTTACAATCTGATCTTTGCTAAAAGACTCTTTGTGGTACAAATCACATTGCAGGAGAAAATTCAAAAATTTGTGAGTGATGGCAGACATAACCCTTCTATATACTACACGAAGGCCATTAAAGTGCTGGCTGACAGGTTTGTGAATCAGGAGTGTTTTTATGTCTGTTTTATGCCCATTAATTCTTTGTCTAAGAGAGTTTGAAGTCTGTCCAATATACAAAGTATGTGGGCATTGTTGGCACATGAAGGCATATATGATGTTAGTTGAGGAACATGAGAATGTGCCCGTGATTCTGTGAATAACCTGGTTAGGTCCAGTGATGGTATCTCCAGAATAGATATGTGGACAAAGCTCGCAGTGGGCTTGGTTGCAAGGAAAAGTTCCAGGACTGGTATTCCTGCGGTATAGGCTGTGGTTTTTGGTGAGAATCCTCATAAGGTTGGGAGGTTGTCTGTAGGAGAGAACAGGCCTGTCACCTAGGGCCCTCTGGAGTGTGGCATCCTGATTAAGGATAGGTTGTAGGTCTTTAATAATGCATTGCAGTGGTTTGAGTTGGGGTCTGTAGGTAATGACTAGTGGTGTTCTGTTATTGGCTTTTTAGGGCCTATCTTGGAGTAGCTGGTCTCTGGGTATTCGTCTGGCCCTGTCAATTTGCTTGCTTGTTTGTTTGTTTTGCAAAGAATGTTTTATTGCCTCCTGTTTAACAGTCAACAAGCAAGTTTAACTTAAAAACAGTAAATTAACAGCCAAACTGGAATAGAAATAGTAACAGAGAAGGAGCCATGTTAGTCTATATACTATCAAAACAAAAAAGCAGTCAAGTAGCACTTTAAAGACTAACAAAATAATCTGTCCCATGAAAGCTCACCTCATAAATTATTTTATTAGTCTTTAAAGTGCTACTTGACTGCTTTTTTGTTTTGGAATAGAAATGTAATGCTATCAGCTTCAACCTTAATCACTCAAAACAGTTCTTTGAACTTGCTGCCTGGTGATCTTATTGTTCCTTTGGGAGGGGTGGGTTAACAGGGGTAGGTTTGCAAAGGAATGTTGCTATAGGAAGCTGTTTAGTCTTGCTTTTTAAGTCCTGGAATGACAGCATTGCAGCAACACTATCCTTTATGTTTTGCTCTCTCTCTCGCTCTCTCTCTCTCTCTCTCTCTATATATATAAACACACAGTAGGTGACATACAATGTAGCTACTGAGGCCACAGTTTGCCCACTTGCCAGCATATTCAATTATTTAACTTTGTGACTTAATTTCATTACCTTTTTTCCTTTCTTATCGTATTGACCACTGTCTCCATCACTTTCTTTCCTTTTTGGGGCCATAATTAAGGCAGTTTGTTCCTTTAGCGGCCTTAATGTGATTGTAAGGGAGCTGTGAGAAAACACGAGCATGCTGAATCATGTGCTCAGGACAGTGTGGCATGGTGTAGCACAGTGTGGCAAGATGAGTTGTAGCATGGCAAACTGTGAATAAGTGAAACCACAAGCCACGAATGGTGAGGTTTTCCTCCATATAGGCTGCGTCTACACGTGCACGCTACTTCGAAGTAGCGGCAGTAACTTCGAAATAGCGCCCGTCACGTCTACACGTGTTGGGCGCTATTTCGAAGTTGAAATCGACGTTAGGCGGCGAGACGTCGAAGTCGCTAACCCCATGAGCGGATGGGAATAGCGCCCTACTTCGACGTTCAACATCGAAGTAGGGACGTGTAGACGATCCGCGTCCCGCAACATCGAAATAGCGGGGTCCTCCATGGCGGCCATCAGCTGGGGGGTTGAGAGATACTCTCTCTCCAGCTCTTGCGGGGCTCTGTGGTCACCGTGGGCAGCAGCCCTTAGCCCAGGGCTTCTGGCTGCTGCTGCTGCAGCTGGGGGTCCGTGCTGCATATACAGGATCTGCAACTAGTTGTTGGCTCTGTGTATCTTGCACTGTTTAATGAAAGTGTGTCTGGGAGGGGCCCTTTAAGGGAGCGACTTGCTGTTGAGTCCGCCCCGTGACCCTGTCTGCAGCTGTGCCTGGCTCCCTTATTTCGATGTGTGCTACTTTGCCGTGTAGACGTTCCCTCGCTGTGCCTATTTCGATGTTGGGCTGAGCAAGGTCGAAGTTGAACATCGACGTTGCCAGCCCTGGAGGACGTGTAGACGTTATTCATCGAAATAGACTATTTCGATGTCGCAACATCGAAATAAGCTATTTCGAAGTTGGGTGCACGTGTAGACGTAGCCATACTGTTGTAAGTGAAATATACATTTCATGACATTTTCCTCACAGTAGTACATTTCAGAATGTAAGTATCTCTTAGTATGATTAAACTTAGAATAGTGTTTAAAATTGCAAGCTTCTAGAATATTCTAAATTGGTATAATTTATTTACGATTATTTCTATGAGAGTCATATGTGAATTACATACACTCTTTTATAGCATACAGGCTACGTCTACACGTGCAGCCAACATCGAAATAGCTTATTTTGATGTTGCGACATCGAAATAGTCTATTTCGATGAATAACGTCTACACGTCCTCCAGGGCTGGCAACGTCGATGTTCAACTTCGACGTTGCTCAGCCCAACATCGAAATAGGCGCAGCGAGGGAACGTCTACACGTCAAAGTAGCACACATCGAAATAGGGATGCCAGGCACAGCTGCAGACAGGGTCATAGGGCGGACTCAACAGCAAGCCGCTCCCTTAAAGGGCCCCTCCCAGACACAGTTGCACTACACAACACAAGATCCACAGAGCTGACAACTGGTTGCAGACCCTGTGCCTGCAGCATAGATCCCCAGCTGCCGCAGAAGCAGCCAGAAGCCCTGGGCTAAGGGCTGCTGCCCACGGTGACCATAGAGCCCCGCAGGGGCTGGAGAGAGAGCATCTCTCAACCCCCCAGCTGATGGCCGCCATGGAGGACCCAGCAATTTCGATGTTGCGGGACGCGGATCGTCTACACGGTCCCTACTTCGACGTTGAACGTCGAAGTAGGGCGCTATTCCTATCTCCTCATGAGGTTAGCAACTTCGACGTCTCGCCGCCTAACGTCGAAGTTAACTTCGAAATAGCGCCCGACGTGTGTAGACGCGACGGGCACTATTTCGAAGTTGGTGCCGCTACTTCGAAGTAGCGTGCACGTGTAGACGCAGCTACAGTGTGTAGGAACAAAAAAAAAGGGGAAATGAATTACCCAAAAAGTAAGAACAGTCTGCAGCATATTGTGTGGCTATCAGAGGTTTTAGTTGCAGGATGTTTCCTGGGCAGAAGAAGAAAGTGTTGATCTACAAACTGATTTTGTAGAAGATAAGTCTGAGCATTAAAAAATCATGGTAACATTGATTATGAAATTGGAGAGATTTTTATAAAATTCCGCATGTCCTTCAATAAGCTCGAAAGGAAGTATCTATTAAAGAACTACAGGTGATATTAATTTATTTGTAGTAAATGTGGGAGGGCATAGCAAAAGAATTTGTCAAAGCCCCAGTCAGATTCCCTGAATCTGTGAATCTGCTGAACATTTAACACTGGAACCTGCAATATCTGACATATAATACCTGCTTCTACGTTACAAGGTGTCAAAAACAAAAAAAAAGTGAAAAGCTTTATATGCTTTTTGGAGTTGCCCCACTATATATTAAAGGAGCAATCCTAAGCAAAATAGAATGATTTCAACAGGTCAAAGATACCCAACTTCTGCCACGTAGCCACATCACTGCAGTTAGTGGCCTGAAATAGCAAGGAAGTTTCATAGTTGCAATGGAGCCCAAGGAAGTGTGACTAGCAATGTGATGCGCACAGGTCAAACTACTGAAGAGGGACATCGGACAGGTTACCACAGGCATGGAGAAAGGACTGATCAATCTAGGGATGTTAAAATCTCTTTTAGTCAAGAGTTGACAGGTCAAAAAATATAATGAGCATTAGTTGGGCTATTCCCAGTTATGGCTGCAGAGAAGCACAAACCATGGAATGCCTATTGGTCCGCCAGCTCCTAGAGGAACTGTTCACCATGGAAGAGCTCAGCAGGGCTATAGACTGGGCCATATAAAGTGCTGACTGACAAAAACCGAGTGTGGTGGAAGGACACTAAGAAGACGACAATTCACAGTAAACCACATCCTGAAGTCTGTCTGAGTAACACAATACACCACTCTTCAGGCCTGTGGCAGATCACAGACTTCAGCTGACAAGTGCCTGATGGAGGGGGAGCATTTTGGGTGCTGGATGAACTCCATTTTGTTCCCCTTGTAAGTTCACAGAGTGTGCAGTCCTGCAGGCTGGAGAAGCAGCTTAAGCTCGTCAGGAGTCAGCCAGCAACAGGCTGTAATCAAAGCACCTGTGACTGTTTAAGGCCTCCAGGCTCCCTATAAAGGCCTTTCCCCAGGCAGCAGGATGTGTGTGGAGTGATGACTGGAGAGAAGGAGGCTGGCGGTGCTGAGAGTGAAATGGAACAGAACGGAACGGAACGGGTAGCCCCTGCAACAAGGTACAGTGGGGAAGATACCAAAAGGAAGTGGTAGTTGAAGAGGACCAGGGGAAGGTCACTGCCGTGTGGCAGGGGCAAAGCCCCACCAGCTCTCTCCTTCCCTGCGCTGGAGTCCAGGGCATGGGGTGGGACTGGACTCCCCACCACCATTTCCCCAGAGGGCTGCCCAACCAGGGCAAAACCAGAGCAGCTGGAGACTGGTGGAGAGAGACATACTCCACCCCGTCCCCCACAACTAGGCCTGGCATGTGATGAAAATGGCTCAGTAAAGGGAGATTCTTACCTTCGGGAAGTCCAAGGGTAATTAAGGGGGCTTCTGTGAGTTTCTGCGGCACACAAGGAGACACCCAGAAGAGCAAAACACTTAAGGAACTGATAAGGGATTTGTCACAAGCCCCTGGGATCAGATGGTTTCTTCACCTATGTGACTAATTCTTTGACTCTGTATGGAATTAAAACCTTCATTTATTTTTTCTGATTTGTACAAGACAGATAAATTCACTGCATAAAATGCTTGAAGAAGTCGTTGGGTGACTGGAAGTGTTGATCCAAATTCTGATCTACTTCCAGCCTCTTATGATGAATGCTGGCTTTCTCTCAGTTCTTCTGTTAATAAGAAATATTCATTGTGCAATTGTTTGAGGGAGAGAAGGCTTTTGGCTTGGTGGCATGGAGACCAGTTTGACAGTTTTAGAGAGGTTGGGAACTGGATACTTGTTGCTTTTGTAATGGTTAAGAGCCATGTATTCTGGGGCAAAGCCTAGGCTATTCCAGCATGGTTTGGAATCAGACCACTTTAATTTATATGAAAGCAATGGTCTGGAATCTCCCCCTTGTTGTTTATATTCTTTTTGGTATCAAATTATGCTCAAATGATTGGGGGAAAACAACGGCTAGGAAATTTAAAACAGATAAGGCAGACCATACTGTTGTGCAGTATATGGGTTGCAGACATTCTTCTCGTTAATGGCAAAAAAGAATGAAATGTTCATAACATCAGGCTCTGACATCTTCTGTCAGTTCTCAGGTCTTCCCTTGGGATAGGTTTTAACATTTCTATTTTGCCATACTGCTACTAAAAAAAAAAAAAAAAAAGGAGGACTAATAATTATGCAGCTTATGTTCAGATTTCAAGCATTTCTTGATTTTAAAAAATAAAAGAAAATTTTGAAATGAAAGTCATTTTGGAATAAGAGAAATTTCATTCATAAATTTTTGAAATGGAATATTTAAATGTAACACGTCATAAATTAAATAAATTTATTTTAGCAACATGAACAACTCAGCAAAAGTGATGTGAATTTCCAAATCTTTGTTGGAGAATTTCTATTTGCACCAAAAATGCTTTCAAATGACAATTTTCACTCTGCAGTACTTTGCTATTTTGTGGGGAAAGACATTCCAAAGTAATTTTGATTCCAGGGCTGTAAACATACCTTGACATGAATCCTCTATCACTCCACCCTAATGACCCTAACAATGCTTCACATGAGCTACGTCTACACGTGAAGCCTACATTGAAGTAGCTTATTTGGATGTAGCGACATCGAAATAGGCTATTTCGATGCACATCCTCCAGGGCTGGCAACGTCAATGTTCAACATCGACGTTGTGCAGCACCACATCGAAATAGGCGTTGCGAGGGAACGTCTACACGCCAAAGTAGCACACATCGAAATAAGGGTGCCAGGCACAGCTGCAGACAGGGTCACAGGGCGCACTCAACAGCAAGCCGCTCCCTTAAAGGGCCCCTCCCAGACACAGTTGCACTAAACAACACAAGATCCACAGAGCCGACAACTGGTTGCAGACCCTGTGCATGCAGCATGGATCCCCAGCTGCCGCAGCAGCAGCCAGAAGCCCTGGGCTAAGGGCTGCTGCACACGGTGACCATAAAGCCCCGCAGGGGCTGGAGAGACAGCATCTCTCAACCCCTCAGCTGATGGCCACCATGGCGGACCCCGCTATTTCAATGTTGCAGGACGCAGATCGTCTACACGTGCCCTACTTCGACATTCAACTTCGAAGTAGGGCGCTATTCCCATCCCCTCATGGGGTTAGCGGCTTCGACGTCTCGCCGCCTAACGTCGATGTTAACATCGAAATAGCGCCCAACACGTGTAGCCGTGACGGGCGCTATTTCGAAGTTAGTGCTGCTACTTCGAAGTAGCGTGCACGTGTAGACACGGCTATAGTGATGGCATGGGGTTCCCATCTGCTTCCAGACAGAGAGTCTACTTTCTCCTACCCAGGAGTATCTTGGTCTATGTCCACTCAATCTCCGAAAGCAGCATAGGCTTTGTCCACCTCACATCTAGAGAAGGAGGCATGGCGAATTGGGCATCCCGACAGCACTTACTCCATCAAAATGGGTATACCTCCTTGTATGTTTGGGTAAGTCATTTTCTCCCCGAGCAGTAGCTGTTGGAATTAATATCCCATTGTGATGCATAACTGAATATCAGTCTTACCCCTGAGCTATTGTTTCAAGTTGTCTGCAAACTTAGATATTTCTGCTTTGCTTACATTCTGATCTGGTGTTCAAGGCTTTCTGAACAACTGTCAATGCTAGAAACTTAACTTTTATTTAATACAAATATCATGTTCTGATGTAATCAGGATTGCAGGAGCTGAAGCTCTAGAGATGTGCCCATAGTCTTTGTCTTAATCCCCTGATGCTTTTTTCCTGCAATGTACAGTAATATCCAGGACACTTGGATTCTATTACCACTTCTGTCTTTGATTCATTTTGTAATGTAGGTCAAGCCAATTTACTGTGACTGCCTTGATTTCCCTATTGTTAATATGGAAATAATAAGGACCATTTTTAAAGTACTTTGAAAGCTATAGGTGAAAAATGGTGTAGTCCTCAAACTTTGGGTTGGGACCCCAAAGTGAATCATGACCCCATTTTAATTCTGTTTCCCTCACCTTCCAGAGCAGCAGTTCTTGGTCTTTGGTTACTCTTCTCAGGGTCATGAAGTATTTGCCTTTTGCCAGAAGGGTTTTGCAGTTCAATTAAGTTTGAAACCCTGAAGCTGCATCTATACCAGCAAGTTCTTTCAGAAAATCAGGTCCTTTTTTGAAAGAACATGTAGCACATCTATGCACAAAATATGGTCTTTTGGTTTGAAATTGAAAGAACACTGATCTTCCTCTGGAAGCCTTCTTCCTTTCCTGGATCAGGAAGGGTGCCTGCTTTTGAAAGCTTCTTTACAAAAAAAAAAAAAAAAAAAAAAGTGTGCAGACACTCCTCGGGCCTTTTTTTCACTAGAACAGTCCTCATGGTGAAGGATTTTTTGAACCCTGGCCCATTCTTTCAAAAGAGCCAGGGATGTAGGGAGGGCCCATGTGGATGCTCTCTATTGAAAGAGTAGATCAATGTTTTGATACACTTTTTGTGTGTGTGTGTGGACATGCTCTTTCAAAATAAAGTTTTTTGGGAAGAGCTCTTCCAGAAGAACATCTTTTGAAGATCACTGTAGGGTAGATGTAACCTGCTATACAAGTTCACCCCCTCACCATGAATTTCTTTACAGAGGTGTTTTCTTTGAAAATATTTAATCATTTAACATAAGGCATATTATAGCTAAGCACTTCATATCAGCCTAAAAAGATTGTCGTGTATAAGTTCAGGTAACTAGTCCCATGAATCAGTCCTATGGGCTTTCAAATAAGAGCTCAAAATACATGGATTCCCAATCTACACATTATTGTCCCTCTCCCGTCACTATGTGCCTTTCTGACTTCTTCCTCATACACCTTCAGTGTCGCCTGATAACTGGTTTGCTGTGATTTCTCTTCCCTCCCTGATTACTCCAGCTTCTCTGGGTCATTCTGATCTCACTGTCTACTTTGGTCTTGCCAGGCCTAGAGAGGAGCTCTTGTACTGAAAAATGGTCTACCTACTTTAGGATCCCTCTCCTGTCCTTGGTGTTTTAAAGGAAAATTAAAAGAAAATCATAACATACTTGGGTAATTGTGCAGTATTATAACCAGGTGATATTTTCCCCTGAACTTTTCTGGTGATTATCGTATTCCCTAAGGCATAGGGAATGAAGTGAGCTAGAATTAAAAAATGTTAACTACAAAATGTTATTTTTGATTAAATACATTTTTAATTAATTTATTAATCTTATTAAGCTTTTGGCATCTGTATTGCTGGAATGAGTTACATATCGCTTTAAACTATTTCCTTCTATTAGTTTTAAAATGTGTTTTTTATTTAGTTTTGTGTGTGAAATATATCAATGGCATTCCTTAAAACAATACCTCTAAATTTTCCCTCACAAACAAACAAACAAAAATTATTTGTTTTAAATCTTGTTCCCTATTGACAAACTTCACCTTTCTAAACTCAGGACTTGAATAATTATTGTTATTTTTCTTAGAAGCCTTGATAATTCTGGTTTAGTGAATACAGTATTTAATGTGAAGAATAAATCTTCTATATTGAGACTTTCTGTTTTGTGACTAGTGGTATCTAAAAATGAATCTATGTCAAGACTGACCTAATTTTACATCTGTGCAGCTGAATAATTCTCTAATTTCTCTTCTCTTGCAGTGCTATATTTTAAGCTCTAGAGATTATATAGTTTTGGAGGGAGATTTTCAAAGCCATATTGGATAATAAGGCTCTCAAATTCTATTGGAAGTCCATGGAAGATAGTCATGAATTTGAAAATCCCCACCCTAGTGAACTTCCTACAATAGCCAGAAATCATCTAGTTACCTGTCTATTGATTTGCATAAACTATATTGGGCATTATCTTGCCCCGGAGCCCGACTGAGAATACCAGTTTTTGGACAGTATATGGGATCAACTTAGCAAACAGGAGCAGCTAACGGAGTTTTGTGTGAGAGTTCTACAGTTGAAGGAGGAGAGAGTAGAGGGCCCATATGGTAAATGGCTTTCTGTAATGTGTGTGTTTGTGTTTGGGGGTTACTTGCAGGTTGTCCGAAAGATACTGTGTGCTGAGCTTGTGTGTGTCTGCTTATTTGGAAATCCATGCGGTGAACGGTTTGAAAGGCCATATGCGGGGACTGTCAGTTGGAAACTGTGAGCTTCTTCATGAGGATTTGAAATCTATAACCCTCTGTTCATTGGTCAAGCCTTAACTGGGGAGTGGGGCTATCAGGAAGGACAGGGCTACATAAAGCCCACTAGTAAGTGATCCGGGAGCTTAGCAACCAGCAGCACCTAACAGGGAGTTTCATGTGGGAGTTTGCAGGAAGAGTTTGTAGGGAGCTAGATACATATGGCAGGCTTTGAAACTTCTTTGAAACTAAACTAAAACCAAAACTACCTGATTTAAATAAAAACCCTATCAACAGTCTAATTATCTGTAGAAGAGAATGCAGGTAGAAGCCCAACAGCAGAGTGGATGTTATCATGTTTATTGAACCCAATGTAGCGTGTAAGATTACCTTCACTATCGAAGGGTGGCATATGTGTGCATTCAATGTAATGACTTCCTGGCCCTCAGAGACCACATATGAAAAAGAATTTTAAAAAAGACAGAAAAGAGAGAGAGAGAGAGAGAGAGAGAGAGAGAACCCTCTGAATCAGCTAGATAGGAGGAGAAGGAACCCAGGGAAGTGAGGAGAAAAAAAAAACCTCAATTATCTTATGCATTACAAGGACAATTTCCCCACTTCTGATTTTTGCAGTGATCGCAGGCATCACTTAATTTAATAGACCCTTGCAGAGATTTTTTCCTCCTTCCTCCACTCACCCGTCCTCTCCCTTCCCCCCCACAATCCTAGCTACGTGACTGTTATTTTTGTTTTGTGAAGATACAAACTAACCTGGCTACCCCTCTGACACTATTTCCCTAGTCTCTGTTGGTCAAAGGCTGGAAATGGATAATAGGAGAACTTGATGATTACTTGTTCTTTTCACTCCCTCTGGGGCATCTGGCATTGGCCATGGTTGGAAGACAGGATACGGAGCTAGCAGGACCTTTCCTTTGACCCAGTATGGCCATTCTTATGTTCTTATTTATCTGATTATTTCTGCTACAGAGGCCATGTCATAAAGTCATAACAGTAAAATAAAGGATTGCAGCTGTTTTATAAATCCAGTCCACTGCATACAATTGAGCAAATATTTGCTTTGTTCATTTGGCAAAACTTGCAAACTCCCAATTTCACTATACAATATTCATGAAGCAAGATCCCCAGGTGCTAGGTTGGCTAACGGGGATAAATCTATTTGGAATGAAAGCAGTTTCAAAGTGGGCTTTAAAAAGCGCACTGGTGTGACTTAATTTGTTTTGATTAAATACTTCTATTATTTATAATATTCTTAACCCCACATGCTATAATATTGTAAACAATTATCATATAATAAATTTAGGCTGCTGCTGCTGCTGATGATGATCCAGAACTACTAAATAAGTATAAAATATTCACTCTAAATTACTCAAATTCAGATGGAATATTATTTCTTTGGATTTCTTCTCTGTTATAGGCTATGGTAAATGTTTGTTTATCCTGCTTCTGATATGCTTTTCCTTCCACCATTGTTCAAAGTGATTCCCACAGTGATAAGTCGGCCAGTGACCCCAGTGCAAGGTGAACTACAGCAGTCTCTCAGTGCTACACATAATTCATCTCGTGTAGGGTAGGTAGGTGTCATATGTGTGTATGAAAATTAAAAATGACATAACCAGGAGCTGACTCTATTTAAGGTTCTGATCCTGGCAAAATCTATGCATAATTTGGAGCATGAAATTGCAGAATGTAAAGGACTGAGTCATTTGTATCTTGAGACTAAAGCAGCAAAAGATAATTTCTCATTCGAAAACAATATTCCTTGTTTAGGACCTCTGTAACATCTGAATTCTTATGTATATTCAATGACAGGTTAGGCACAGATAAGAAAAAAACAAAACAACCTCCCTCCGCCCCAAATATTTTTTCTCAGTTGCATGGCAGTATAGTCTAGTGGCAGTAACACACTTCTAGATGCCCAAAGTATCAATGTAGGATGGAACTCAGGACATCTACTCTGTCACTGATGACAGTGATGTGTCCTATTACTCAATGGCTCTATGCCTCAGTTTCTCTGAGATAATAGAGATAATAATCACTTTGAGACCTTTAAATGAAAAGAGTTGTAATTAAAAAAACAATGCTGAAGAAAGAAGATCAGCTGCATGTATATCCTGGTGTGGTCTGAGACAAAAGAAAATGGGTTGTTAACAGCATCAAATTATTGAACTTTGTGGAAAACAATACTGAATTTCTAGATGTCTGTGAAAAATGTGGAATCTGAGTCTATGAGCCATGAGTCTAACATTCAGAGAAGTTTGCACCTCTCTGAGCTACTGTATCAGACAGTTTGCAGATTCAGGCAGGAATTGGTAAAAGGGGGCAATTCTGAATCTTTTGGGAGTAAGGGCACTTCAGAGTAGTTGCACAGGTATTTCAAAGTGCCCATGGCTATATGGCATGCCTGCGCTTTGAAGTTTGCAACTTTGAAGTTGCCGTGGCGAGAATTAGTCTAATAAGGTGCTCCGTATTCATTGCAGCACCCCATTATCATTCCCCGTTCAGTCTGATTACCATGCCCCCTTCGAAGAAGGGAGCTAGTGTAGACACAGCTTTGTTCATAGTTGGGCTTTTAGGTGCTCACCAAAATATCAAAAATAATCAGGAGGGTAGTTTTTTTTACCTTTCAGTTAGAGCATTGGGAGCCACAAAAAAGTCCTTAAAGAGCTACGTGTGTCTCCAGAGCCACTGATTGCAGACCCTGGCATAGGGTAATAATGCTATTTTTGGTGCCATAATCATTTGTAATTCATTCTTATAATTTGTTCTATGACAACTCTAACACTGTGTGGTTAAATGGTCTGGCCAAAACCAGAGACCTCAGAGGAAGGCCGGGACATGTGGTGTTGCTGGTGGGTAGGCAGTATAACTGTATAGAAGCAAGCTTCTTAAAGCCTAAATTTTTGTTGCAAATTAATGAAATGATTTATTGTAGTATGTCATATCTGAGTCCATTTTAAATCCCTGAATAGTCATATAAAGTTGCAGTATGTGCTGTATACCATAAAGAAAAGATTAGAGTGGAGAGTCACATGGGCAATTATTAAAACTAAAAAGATAAACATAAATGCTTTTTTCTAATGGTAATTTGAATGTAGATTTATTTATTTTAACCCTCCCCACAACTGATTAAAAATGATAAAGAACGCTTGAAACTCTGTTTATGCTGCCATCCCACAAAGATTCAGTATTTTGGTTTATGTCATATTTAAACCAGATATCTATCTTTAATATTACTATGATTAATGACAATTGCATTTTAGAATTCTGAAGTAGGCTGGTGTTGCCAGTCTGTTTGTCACGCTGCCTATTTAAAAATGCATGCCTGGAGCAAATGCGCAGTGATATGTTAGTAGGCTGATGTAGTTCTTTAGAATAGTTTCTCCACAATTTTATGAAGTTACCCATAGGCTAAGTCTACACTGCGAAATAAAGTTGAATTTATTAAAGTCAGTTTTGTAAAACTGGGTTTTATAAATTTGAAGTTGTCTCTGCACCTGCCCACAAAGTTGACTTAGTGCATTTCCACTAAATCACCAGAGATGGACTGTTGCAGCAGTGGATATTGGGAATCCATCCCACAGTTCCCATAGCCCATGGCATTCTAAGCTTTCTTGCTGGCACATTATGGGACAAAAATGACCCACAAGTGGTTGTGGGTTGGTGATGTTATCTTCGCAGAATGCATTACTCTGCTTCACCTCCCGGTGAAAACAAACGGCCATTTTTCTGCAGTCTCTCTGGCCGATGAGAGTAATTGAAGGACGTGAAAAACTCCTTAAAAGTAAATCCATGTATTAACTTCACGGATAGGGCTGTGGTGAGTGAATGGTCATATAGCTGATTATATATACAAAAAAAAAGAAAGAAAAGAAAAGAGAATATTAGATTATTGTGCGGCTAGATCTCTCTACACTATTAACTGCAGTGAGAACTAAATAGTCTTTTATGTCAATTTACCAGATATTAAGCTATTGCAAACCAACTAAAATTCTCATTTGAGATTTCTCTTTATTTATACACTACAGTTAATGTTTAATATGACACTTACAATGATAACTGACTGCTACAAATAAACTGCAGAATATCCTCTAGACCCACATCTGAATTCCATCTTTAAAAGAATCTTTTTCCTTTTAGTACTGTGAGGGTCTGTGGCCATAGTTTATTTTTAAAAAATGTTAATAGGATAACTCATTATCTGTGAAATTTGATGGAATAGCTGTTTTCTCCCGATGACAAGACTACCTCCACCTTCATTTTCCATAGGTGTTTATGTTTTAGTGGCTGACAGTTCGACCTTTTCAGGTTGCCTTTTGTGACGCTGCTAGTAGGAACAGCTGAAATGTGTGCATGTGGCAGGGGTGGGGGTGTAGAGAAATAAAAAGGTTATCTTGTAACCCTTTAAAAAAAAAAGATTGGGAAGATTAAGAGGTTCCAAATAGGTGAGACTAAGTTACAGAACTGTGCATTATTAGATACCTGAAAGGAAGGAGACTTTTTCCTCCTCTGATTCTTGCCTGGGAGAACAGTTTGTGCCATGTTTGAAATGAAGGTTCTGAAATGGTCTATAGAGTTCACTGCTGCTCTCTGTAAATAGTTTTCAATATTGCAACAATGCCATTTAAAAATATCTTTTGAAAAATATTCTCTTAAGGTACTGAAACTGCAAAATCCTGGTTTGTTATATGGACTTAATCTCACTCCCAGGGTTTTTTTTTTTTTTTTTTAAACTGTGGGATTCTGTTTGCCATTTTCCAGCCAACCACTTCAGACACAATTTAGTCAGTGTTTCTCTCTTCTATTTTTCAAATCATTGATATGCATTTAGACTTGGAATTTATCTATATTAATCATTGCCCAATAAATTTGCAGCTGTTGATTTTAACATCAACCTACATTTTATCATATCTGCCAGATGTACTGTGAAGGGATATGCATTTTTATCAGGTCACCAGGCATATTCCTTAATGGAAGCTCAAATAGGCAACGTCTACACTAGCCCCTTCCTTTTGGAAGGGGCATGGTAACGAGCGAGTTGGGAAGATGCTAATGAAGCACTGCTATGAATATGCAGTGCCTCATTAGCATAACAGCAGTCACATGCAATTTGAAAGTGCTGATTTTGAATTGTGCAGTGCCCATATAGACAGGTGCCTTTAAAAAGGACCCCCAGACTTTGAAAGCCCTCATGTCCTGCCTGGCACCAAGTGACAGGACCTATTTCCACCCGTGGAGAGTCAGAAACCCTAGGGGACCAGTTTGTACTGTACTGTGGCTTGACAGCATAGCTTCTTAGATGTCTTGAAGAGGAGTGGGAACTAATAGAAGTTCTCTGGTCTGTTTTCCTTCTAGTTCCTGATATTTATCCTTTGACCTCATTCCCATTCCTGTTTTCTTCTTTGTTGTTCCCCATACTTGCCTGTGGTTCCCCACAACACTTTTTGTTGAGGGGTTGGGCCTACTATTTTGGGCTGCACCTGCAAAGAGTACCCCTTTCCATCACCAAGGCCTCAATAAATGTCAGGGTGGGAAGGAGTGGCACAGAGCTGACACAGGGCAATATGCTTCCCATGACGTCTTGAAAACTTCAGCTGTCTTTTAAAGGTAGTTTGACATCCTCTTCGAACAAGCTATATTGGAAGCCAGGATCTGTTCTATTTTTTGAGTAATTTTCATTTTGCTCTCCACTTTTCTCATTTTTTTCCTCGTTCAGATTTATTCTGTAAACTTTCCTATCCTCCTCTGTTCATGGCTTGTACAACTTGGATGTCTTTCCTATTCTTTGATTTCTTTTCACGTAGCTTAGTTTACCTACGTTGGCTTTCGTCTACTTGGTGTTTTTGTTCCTTACCATCCATAAGCCTGGGGCATTTTTCTTTGAACATTTTTCATTTCCCCTCTGTGCCCTTCCCATTACCTTTACCCATTTTATTCAATCTGACACTTCTTACTTTCATCCAGAATGTAATCTGTTGAAATTCAGAGTTCAATTCTCTCTCTCCATTCTCAATTTAGTCATGATTGCAGTACACCTTTCCAGCTCTAAACATGTCAGCTCTGTTTCTCAGCAGCCAGGTGAAACTCAGCCTTTCTGATCTATTGCAACTTTTTCATACATTGTGGGCCAAATCCTACTCTTATAATATGCACAAACAATCCCCATTGTGTTCAATGGAACTTTTGTATATAGCTGTGTACAATATACGATGCTACAAAAGGAAGCAGTCCTGGGTCATATTCACAAAACTAACGTGCAATATATTTTTGGGTAAAGGTTGCAAAGCAGCCAAGTATTACATTTGTGCTCATAATTTTGCATGCACCACTATTGGCTCCTCCAAATGACAGAATGTGGTCAGATTTCTTCACTAAGATGTTTGTGTGTTTATGCAAAATGTGAAAAGAACAAGACTCCTGACTGATTTTTTTCCATATAGACAACTTGAAAAACACGTCTTGTCAACTGAAGAGGTTTTAAGCTGAGGAAAATTGTTATGGAAATTATTGAGGTAACACACTCATCACTTCAAAATGACATTTTTGACTAATTAGTTTTCCAAAAAAAAAAAAAAAACCCTCAAAAACCTACATTATTACTATTTTTTTTCTCATTTGTTTCTTTCCAGTCCTTATTAACACATTTTTCAATAAACTTTATAAGGAAGCCTTTTTAAAAAAAGTTGATATTTCACATTCTTCTTTTTTTCCCTCTTTCTCCATATAAAAGGGAGCAGTGAGTCTAAGAGAAAATGCAATTAAAATATGTGTTTTTATTTTATTTATGAAAAAAGGAAGACAATTGAGAATGTTAACTCCTGACTCAGTACTTAGTGGGTCAGGGAGAGAGAGATGGATTCAAAGCCTTTCTCTTAATGAGACAGGGAGGAGATTAGAATCCTTTTTATTTTGCCTCCTAAATGACTACTTCAATCTTCAGTCAATAGAGTCTCTCTCTCTCTCTCTCTCTCTCTTTTTTCATGGGGGCGGGGGGGCAATGACTTTTTATACAAAGTGAAATAGCTTGAACAGGACAACACTGCCTATATCCTGGTGATTAGGACACTCACCTAGCTGGGGAAGCTAATTGGGGAAGCTTGTTCAAGTCCTGATCCTTTGCTTCTTTGAGTACTTTTATACAAAACAGAAGAGTTTCAACAGAAGAGATTGAGATTTAGAGAACCCATGCTAACCTAGACCCTCGTGGTTATGAGGCTCACTGAGAAAGGTGAAGATCTAAAGTCAAGTTCCTGCTCCAAATGGGGGAACAGGCAAGTGTCCTAACCACTGAGTCAAAGTTTTCAGAGGATGAGCGCATCCATGCAGTTTTCTGAAGCTACCTCTGAAAAACTTTTTCTTCTACAAAGCTAAATAGTTCAACTCCATAAACAGCTTTGGGTTCGCTGAAAATGTTTTTCAGCCAGTAAAGTATTCATCCAAAAAACTTCACCCAGCTCAATTCATAGGGCCAAGAACATATCAGGCTAATATCTATTTAAATAATCACATATGCATCTTTGTTAATGACCCATTTATTTATTAAGGAACCTGTTGTAAATGGGACTATTAGGCTGTGTTTACACTAGCCCCTTCTTCAAAAGGGGCATGATAATCAGCCTGATTGGAGAATACTAATGAAGTGCTGCAATGAATATTTAGTGCTTCATTAAGCTAATTCTCCTGTGGCAACTTCGAAGTGTCAGACATCAAACTGTTGGCTTGCTGTGTAGTCGCAGGTACTTTGAAGCTCCTGCGCTACTTCAAAGTGCCTATACTCCCCAAAAATGTTGGAAGTGAAGGCACTTCAAAGTTGTGTGAGCAGGCTACGTGCATGCCAGCACTTTGAAGTCTGACACTTCGAATTTGCCGTGGGGAGAATTAGCCTAAAGAAGTACTGCATGTTCATTGCAGCACTTCATTCATATTCTCTGATCCGGCTGATTACCATGACCCTTTTGAAGAAGGGGGCACGTGTAGACATAGCCTTAGTGACTTAAAAAGTATCACCAGCACTCAGCCCATTTATAGAGGTCAAAAGGTCAAATTTTACCACTCCATCCTGGACAGGCTGCAGTTCCCTGATCTAGACTTTAGAATTCCACACACAGTGTTTTCAGATAAACTCCAAGTATCTAAGGATAATGAGGGTTTTTTATTATGACTGTGGAGAGGCTAAAGATTTCTTGTCCTCCCATTTGCACAAAATAAAGTTCTTTAAAAGAAGAAAATGAAAAATCTGTGCATAAGTCAATCCTTTCTGTATGATGGATATGCATTATTATTAGTAGTTTAGAAACCACTATTGATGAAATGGTTTTATATTTTTAAGTATAGTAAAGGAATTATATCTTATTTCTTTGGCATTTATTGGCAGCTGTTTTTTTCTTTTGTGCTTGGGAACCACCTAATATCTGTCAACAATGCTTTCTAAGAGGAGGGGACATAAATGGGCAGGTAGGAAGTAACCATAGAGTGTTACTAAATCCAGAGGTCCCATCTTCAGAAAGAAACACTCTTGAGGCCAAAGATCTGCTCTTGTTCAGGTGAACAGCTTTGTCAGGAAAGACTGTCCCGCAAATGAAGTCAGTTGGTTAGTGTCTGATCCCCTGAGGAAGCTGATCAGGAAGTCACCTGATAGCAGACATTTGAAGATTATAAAAGGCAGGTGTCTTTGGCAATTTTCACCCATGCACGGTGAAGGGAGTTGCTGCAGAAAACTGAGAAGATGTGGGAACCCTGTGTGGTAGTTCACAGATTGACTCCCAAGGAGGGAGTAAGCTACATCAAAGACCATTGCATTCAGGGTGTTTGTTTTCTAAAAGATTTATGTTCTCTTGTATTGTCTCTTAATGGAGCAGTAATGGTGTTTTAGAGTCCTGTTCAAAGTTGACCTGTTTGTCTGTTGGCTTTTGCTATTCTTTGCGCCTTAAAAGGTAAAATGTAAATGACAAAACTAGCACCTTTTGGAGGATTCCGAAGAATGTGGAAAACCTACTGGGGGAGAAAGCACTGGTGTAAGGTCCTTGACAATTTAATCAGAAAGTCCCAGCTACCAAAACAGGTGTTAAGTAGAACATCTGACTTTAGAGTGTGTGTCTAAAGGCCTGAACCCAGGGCAAATGCTTAATGCTACACTGCAGCCACAAACGAAAGGACATGTGGGATTGAGCATTTGGGTCCCTATCAGCCATCTGGTGAGTGCCCTGCAGAGAAAGGTGAACCAGGTTTGTGGCACAAATTACATCTTTGTAAACCATGTTTTAAATAATAATATACTCTGAGTAGTTCACAAATGTATAGATAATGTGAAAAGCACAATGGGATCAGATCTTCTCATGTACTGCAAGGCAGTTTTGTGATTGGCTCCTAATTGTGCTGTTTGAATTTGGCAGCCCATTTGAGCCAACTTATTTGATCTTCAGAGGATCTCCTTTAATAACTGCAGAGAGAAAAGGCTATGGTTTTAGGTCATCTGTTCTTTTCCTCCCCAAACTACTGCTCGGTTATTTCTCATGCAACATTTTTTCTGAATGTCCCAAACCAAGCCACTAAACGTATATTTCTATCAGTATTAGAGCCCTCATCGAGGAACATATGTTTTATGAACTGTCTAAAAGAATACATCATGATTTTCGAATAGATCTGTTTTCATACTTGTACTTCTTGTGTGCAGGGTTACAGGGACTGTCTCATTCATAGCATTTTACATTGCTGTTTTCCTTACTAACAGGAAGTGTCACTGAACAAGGCAACATGAACAATAGTAATATACAAAGATCTCTGGGGGAAGCTTAGACCTCAGTGGAATTTCTCTGTTGATTTCAAGGGAGCTGAGATGTATCCTATTGAGGACTTAATCATTTGAGGCAGCTATACTTCATTTGCGATCAAAGCACATACAAAGGAAATCACAAATTTGGTTAGAGAGCAGAAGAACTGCTGGAAAACCATTCCTTGAGCCCTAGGAGATAAAAACAAAAACAAAAAATAACAACCCTTAGTTACTGTTATTTTTGGAGTTTGATTAGTTGCTCTGCAGAATCCTGATAGCTTTAGGGCTCTGCTGTGGCAGCTATATTTTTCTTGTCTTGCACTCTGATCAACAGATGTAAAAGCCTTTTAGGGAATATAAGGTGCTGATGTAAACTGTGCAGCCCACAATAACCTACTTTCACTCATTCCTTTTTTTAAACAAATTATCTCTTGATTTATTAAAACAACAGCCACCACAGAATGTAGCTTTTAAAATCTTTGGTTCTATTCTACTTCTTTTATGACTTTTATATGACAGAAGAAAATTTTAAAAGTTTGGGATTGCTATATAAGAAGTGTGGATTTTTTAAATTTAGGGATCTAAGTGATATTTCATACATTATTTTCCTCTCTGTATTGAAATATTTGATGTAGTGTCTGGAAAAAACCATTGAGAGAGACCTGGAAACCCTGTAATACTGAGACCCTGTATCTACACGAGCCCCTTCCTTTTGGAAGGGGCATGTTAATGAGTGGGTTCGAAAGATGCTAATGAGGTGCTTCCATGAATATGCCACACCTCATTAGCATGATGGCAGCTGCGGCGATTCAAAAGTGTGGCTTTTCGAATCGTCCACCGCCCGTGGAGATGGGGACCTTCCGAAAGCACGCCCCCAATAGGAAGAAGGGGCTTTCAAAAGCTTTAGGCTTTTTGTGCAGCTTTTCAAATTGTGCACTGCCTGTAGAGACAGGGACCTTAACAAAGGATTCCCCAGTTTTTGAAAGCCCCTTCTTCCTATCTGGGAGGGGGGTCCTTTCAGAAACTGCAGGTTACTTTCGGAAGGTCCCCGTCTCCACAGGCCGTGTGTGATTTGAAAAGCCGCACTTTCGAATCGCCGTGGCCACCATTATGCTAATGTGGTGCTGCATATTCATGGAAGTGCCTTATTAGCATCTTTCGAACCTACTCATTAACATGCCCCTTCTGAAAGGAAGGGGCTCATGTAGACCCAGCGATATTGTTTGCAAAATGGACTAACTTTCATGTAATCATTCCATAAAATTAAGTTCAACTAATAGGCAATAGATGAAATATGTATAATTTCTTGTACCAATTAAGAACATTGACATAGAAAGCTTTGTTTTACTCTGAGGTTCTTCAAAAGAAGAAACAACATCATCTTTATTTTTTAGATTTTCATTTTAGTAGCTTTTCTAACCCAGTCAAATTATTCAAACTGCCTCCCCATGTGCTGCACCTGTGATAATAGTAAGGAATTTGCCTCTCAAACTAGCAATATTACTTTCACTGCAACAGGAGGCACAGGGGTTTAGTCATGTTGTAAAAATGCCCCTTTGCAGGATATTTTCATACCCAATGATATTAAAGAGAGTAAGCTTTCTGTAAATACATGGAAATATTTTATTATATATTTTTATATGAGCTAACTAAAAGAAAAATGCATCAACATTTTAATGAAGGCAGCTTTCTTTTGCAAGAAAAGAAAAAAACAGTGAAAAACTCATGCCATTAAAAAAACAAAACAAAACAAAAAACCCTGTATTATTTGTTTGAGAAAAATGAGGCCTAAGATTCAGTTGCATATCAAGAAGACATTCCTCAGCACATCTACACTGGCAGCCCATGTTTACACATCCTGCAAACTTTCTTTTGCTTTTATTTGAAGTACTGACAGAGGCAAGATATGCCATTATGGCTACGTCTACACTAGCCAAAAACTTCGAAGTGGCCATTCAAATGGCCATTTTGAAGTTTACTAATGAAGCGCTGAAATACATATTCAGCACTTCATTAGCATGCGGGCGGCCGCGGCACTTCGAAATTGACGTGGCTCGCTGCCGTGCAGCTCGTCCAGACGGGGCTCCTTTTCGAAAGGACCCCACCTACTTCAAAGTCCCCTTATTCCTATGAGGATATGGGAATAAGGGGACTTCGAAGTAGGCGGGGTCCTTTCGAGAAGGAGCCCCGTCTGGATGAGCCGCGCCGCAGAGAGCTGCATTAATTTCGAAGTGCCGCGGCCACCCGCATGCTGATGAAGTGCTGAATATGTATTTCAGCGCTTCATTAGTAAACTTCGAAATGGCCATTTGAATGGCCATTTCGAAGTTTTTGGCTAGTGTAGACACGGCCTATGTCATCAATTATGTGGTAGATTTTACTACACACTTATCTTCCAGGAAAACATTCTGCATGCATAGCTAAGAGAGAGATTTTCGAGAGCTATAGGCATTGGGGAATTATGTATTAAGGAAATTATTTACTTAAGGCAGGCAGAAGTAGTATGCAGAGCCAAGTATGCTAAATGTCCCTGAGGTAAATCATTGCTGAAATATAGAAAGAGGGGATGGAAAGTCAGAAACAGTCATCTTTAGTAAGGAATTTAGAAGGTGTCTGTATCTGGCATTGAGCAATCAGGGAAAAGCTATTGATATCACAGCAAGACAACTAGAGGGGAAAAGAGCAGGGCAGAGGAGAGTTGGAGCTTTAGGGTGCTTCTGGAAATGAATGTTCATTCTTGCTATAAAAGATGTGTGTGTGGTGGGGCAGGGAGTGGAGAATGTGAGAAGAAAAGCATCTAAATGCTTTCCACCTGGTGGAAGAGCACATTTTTGAATATCAGCCTGACTACATAGTTGTTGTCAAGAAAAGGAAAAAGGAGAGGTGTGGGAGAGATTAGTGTTGTACTTGATGAGGTTTCTCAGAAAAAAGGGCTTAAGCTATGTCTACACTAGCCCAGAAAATTGATCCACTCAGGGTAGATCTTCTGGGGATCTATTTTGTGAGTCTAGTAGGGTTATGCAAAATCAACTTCTCAAAGGTCACTGTTGACCCTGTACTCCTCACGAGAAACTCTCCCGTCGACCTTGTACAAGCAAGTAAGCCAAGGGCAGATAGGTCAATTGTAGCTACGTGACTGCCAGAACTAGAATTGCATATCTGCGGTGAACTTACTTTGCCTAGTGTAGACGTAGCCTTAGTCAGGACTTAAATAGGTGGCCAGAAACAAGAGCAAGGGAGGATAATTATGTCAGCTCTACTCATATAGACCACGTCTAGACCAGCAAGTTCTTTCAAAATATTTTTTTGAAAGAAAGGGCTCTTTGAAAAAATATCCATTGGAGCAGCTGCACACAAAGAGTGTTCTTTCAAAATTAAATGAAAAGAATGTGTTCTCCTTTCGAAAGCACAATTCCATTCCAGTTTCAGGAAGAATGCCTTCTTCTGAAAGCTTCTTTTGAAAAAAAACATGTAGACAATCCATGCCCTCCCCCCTTTTTATTTCTTTTTTTTTTTGAAAAAGCAGTCCTCACAGCACCTGATTTTTTGATCCCTTCCCTGTTCTTTTGAAAGCGCAGGGACTGTGTGGATGCTCTTGAAAGAGCAGACTACTCTTTCGATATGCTTTGTTTTATGTGGACGCGCTCTTTAGGGAGATTATCTTAAGGTTTAAATCTTTTAGCCCTCATTAATGCTGCCCATCTCCAATTACATTAAACTTTTAGCCCTGGTAGATGGCTAACTTCTTCTGCCTTAAGGAATGACAAATGATACTGTTAAAGCACAGCAGTTGAATTTTGTTCTCATCTGTCTTACAGACCTAGCACTTTGATGTTGGACAAGTCTCTTGATGTCCACGATAATCAGTAATTCAGATTTTCCAAATTCCATTTGTATAAATATAGGTGGATTTGTTTGCCTAAATGAGTCATGTATTTACTTCGTATTTCATCAAAGCCTGTTAAAGGTGCTGTTATAATCTATTTGTGTGCTTTATATTGTGAAAGGAAATTTTGGTATTTCTCCCTATCTCTAGTACAAGAGCATTGTCTCTCTTACAGATTTCCAAGATATATTCAAAGTAAGTTATTAAACATAGCAGCATTCATTCTGAAAATGCAGTTGTTTTCTGTACCCCACCAAAGGTTGCTAACCCTATGAAAACATGTGAGGTTTTGCAGATTTTCTTGTCACAAAAGCACAACACTTATTCATGCCAGAGAAGTTGCAACAGAAAAAAACACGGTGACTCATTCTTTCATCTCCTCCCTCCACCTCCGCCCCCTGATAGGAGAATCTTTAAAAGCTAGCATCCCACTTCCTGAAGTGGACCAAAACAACTCAATCACATCACAACTGTGGATGTTTCCTTTATCAAAGTTCCACCAAAGACCAGGAAAAAAAAAAAAAGCACCTCTGTGTTTTCTATGCCTGGCATGCAACAAGGTCAGCAACTGCTTTCTCACCATGAACTCTTAAACTCAATATTTCTTTTGACTTTCAACTGGCTAAGCCATGTTTCAATTGTTATTTAACTTCTGCTGTTACTCCACTGAACAGAATTCATCTGCATGGAGGATTCGTTAAAGGAAACCCGGGCCCTTACCCTCCCCATTTCCTTTTTGCATATGGGTGCTGATTCATTAGCTAGTCATCCATTTTGCCATTTTGTCAGTGTTGACTGGGGGATTTTATATTGAGCAGGGAGGCTCTTCTGGTTAGCTTATTGCAGTGGTCCCCAGCTTTTTCATTAGTCCAGGCCCCAGTTTCCCCCCATACAATTTTAGCTCTCCTTTACAAGTCCAGATAATGAACATTGTCACTCTGTCCTAGCCTGAGCCGAAAGGTTAGTCCCTAGTTTATGTTAAACATTGTACTTAAGCAGGTCCTTCAAAAGCTACAGTTATAAATGGTTTGAGGGTAAGGAAAATGTTCAGTTTGGTTGCCTGCAAATGTCCAAATTGTTGCCCTCCTGGGCAGCTGGTTTTCAATATACCTATACTTACTTGCCCCAAGGTAAGCATTATACAGAGGCATTCCTACTACAGCTATAGTAACAGAGAGGGAGCCATGCTAGTCTATATACTATCAAAACAAAAAAGCAGTCAAGTTGCACTTTAAGGCACTTTAAAGACCATACCCATACCAGAAAAATTTTCGCACCACTATTGCAAGGGAGACAGACGAGCTGTCTTTTATATTCAAATTCGGCACATTAACATGTGGTTTGAACTGGGACGGGAATTTTCTGAGTCACTATAGGGGCTCGTTTGCATACTTGGCTTAATCTAATTCTTGACCTTCCCACACCCTTCTGCCCCTCTACTCTCTGATTTGCTCACCTTCATCATTTTTTTCTGATTTGTCCTCCTTGATTACTGTTTTTGGTTCTCTGTGCCTTTAATATTGAGTCTGTTCTGGTATGGCTATGGTCTGAAGAAGTGGGTCTGTCCCATGAAAGCTCATCTAATAAATTATTTTGTTAGTCTTTAAAGTGCTGCTTGACTACTACAGCTGGTTTTCATGACAGTTCATCTACTGCCAAGTAAGAACACCAGGAATTTATGAAAAACTTAAATGGAGGTGACACCACCAACAGTCCTTGGCTCCTCGTTTATATACTATAGACATTCAAGATGCCACTCAATCAGGTAGGTTTAGAGAGATGCTGGAAAATACCTTTTCCCTCCCACATATAGAAAAGGATGCCATCTCTTAACTTATTTTCTTAATGTTTTATTTTTACAATTAAGTGCCTATGCACCATTTTACATTTTAGAGATGATTTTGGAGGGGGAAGAGCAATAAAATATAAAATCTATAAATACAGAAGAAATGCAATCTGAACTAATGAAATGAATAATCTCAACTTAAGACAAGACTGAATGTAATAGAAAGCTTGAGTTGCACAGAGGAAGGAACTCTCACAGAAGAGCAGATACATAGCACATTTCCTAATGCTGAAGGAAAGGGGAAAAAATCACTGCGTTTTACATATTAGAATCCCTGTGAAGAAAGAAAAGTAACACCCTAGAGGATAACAAAAGGTCAAAGATCACCCTGAGATGCTTTTAGCAGGAACTCTCTCAAGGCAGAGTACCATGCAATTTTCATTATTTATTTATCATTGCTCAAGGGGTTTGGTTCCATAATGCCCACAATGCCTTTGAAGGTTAGTAGAAGGTTTTTTCTCTTTTGAACAAAATGGCTATTCACAAGACTATGTGAAACATTAAAAGCATAAAGCACAGATGTGGGTTGGCTTTTGGTCTGCTTTAGAATCTTGTGCTCCCATCTTTGCCATGAAACACATAGGGAATGTATGTGAATAAGGTTTTGCTCTGGTCAGGCAAAGATAAATGCTCAACCTAACTTAAGTTGAACATTTACAACTACTCATTTATAAATTCAGAAAGTGGTGTGATAGTGTCTTTTCTGGGATGAAAGGGTGTCTGTCCCCAGGTGAACATTCAGAATTTTGGCTTCAGAGATGCTGGAACTTGCCATGCTGTGGGTGTTGCTGCTGCTGCTGCTGCTGCATCCCAGGTTTAAAAGTGGTTTCCATTATATACAGCATTTGCTGTTTGATTCCATGGCTTTCATACCAACATTATACATATTGTACCAGCAGCCCTGGCTGTAGTACTGTAAAACAACATTCAACTGTAAGGATGTGCCTTCTGCCTTCAGGTAGGGTTTAAATAACTCCTGTTGACCACAATGTTCCTTACATAGGTAACTCTAGACAATGAGATTGTGGACAAGGGAGAGTTTATTTTCCTTTGCCCACGGTCTCAGTGCTTCTGGGGTTACACAAATGTGATGCATGTGGAACCACTGAATTTCAGGCATCTTTGGGATACTGTGTAGCATGGTACACAGCTGAAGTGGGGAGAAAAAATGGCTATGGGTGGTTGAAAACTGATGGCTCAGATCCTCAGCTGTGGCTCGGGAGTACACAGTGTAATGGGAGGTGGGGGTTTGGGGGCAGGGAGTGGTGACTGTAGCATTCAAAGTTGATCATGTCACTTTTGCAGTCTTTTGTTTCCAGCCTGACTGTGGAACAAGTTCTGCCCCCGACAGCACCTTTGTGAATCTTTAGGCTGTTCTAAATTACCCTAAATGGCAATGCTTCCAAGGGCAGCTGGGTACTGAGGCACACTGAAATTACGACCAAACCCCCTTTTGCTCTGGCCATATTACCTGTTTTTACATCACCTGCAAGGAGAGGGATCATTGAAGGAGGAACTACACAGTTCTGTGTCACTAAAGTCTCTTTGTCTCCATAGGAGACTCATATATTCCTTTGAAATTAATACAACCAAAACATCTTCCTCTGATTTTTTTTGCTAAGGCTTTGTCTTAAATTATTTCAGGAAAGATTTTTTTTTAAAAGCATCCATTTTGTGGTGCTCAAAATGAGATATTTAAATTGTACCTTTCAAAAGTTATGACCACTGCAACTTGGTTGTACTAAAAATACTCCATTTGGAAAGGTCAATAGCCAAGAGCTAAGAGGAACTGAAGTCCCAAATGCATTTGAATGAGAATGTTGACATTCTTGCTGCATATATTGGCTAAATGTATGCTCTTGTTTTTCTTTCCTGCCATAAAGAAAAAATAGTGGCTTAAGAATTCTATTTTTATCTTGAGAAATTTATTGCATGCTGCTACTGCTTTATTTGGTTTTCGTTTTGTTTTTTGGTGAGCCAGGGCATTTGGCTTGATGTTTTTACCTTAAAATATTGTGTTGTGCTGCAAACACTTTAGTTAATGACATCTGAACCTCTGGTTTTGGAATTAGGCAAAAGATTGTCTCTAGCACTATGGAAATGTGAAATTCACCCTTTCTCAGTTCAAAATACTGGTAAATGGAGAGATTGAGGGAACAAAATTAAAACCACACTTTTTAGCTGGTGTGCGGAGCTGTTCCATGCATCCTCTGTGGCTGCTGTTCCAGAGCACATGCAATCTCTGCATTTCCCTTTGAACATAGGAAAAAAGAGGCTATTATGTCTGGGGTGTTTCGTAAACAAAGGGATGCAGCACCGGATTGCTGAAGTCCTTTGGTGAGGCAAAAAAAGCTGGCATGCACTTTCATGCCAAGTGCACGTTTTCTTCTCTGACACCACCATTCACTTTTATTTGACAACTGGGTGTTTAATCTGAAACTCACCCTGAAAAATTGAATGCATTTATAATTATGGCTACAGATGTTGCAGCAAGTTATTTATAGAGTATTTCCCCCCACCACCAATTAAAATGTTATGCTATAGACGTTTAACCCGAAACCTCATGAAAACAAAAAGACTAGTCCCATTTATTTCAATGGATTTGGATTAGGCCCTAAATCTCTCTCCTAGATATTTCCTCATTCATTTTTCAAATCCTTTGCTGTTCCCTTGCTTATACCAGCAGCAAAACTTGATTTTTCAGAGGTATCAAGACTAGCAATTGGGAAAAGAAATTGTATCTTAAAAGCTTGTGTTTGATAGATACAGGTTTTCACAGGCAAAGGGGTAAGTAGTAGATATAAATATATGAAAAAGCTGTGCATAATTAAGACCATGTAATGATTCCATCTGTAAATTGTCATTGATTACACTAAAGATTATCATCTCTTCTTCTGATTAATGATGCATTATTCAAAATGGAGCACATATTTATTAATTCTTGTAGGAACATATATGCAAGTAAATGGCATACAAATTTTCACTGAGTAAAATATGACTTCTGACCAAACATATGAAGAGACATTTGTCCAAAAATACACTCCAGGAATTTCAGTTCAATTATTCTGTTTTTCTCCCCACCTCCCTTTAAAAAAGAAAAAGAACCTTTAAGTCCCTTTCACTTGTACTAGGCAAACCAACATAACTATGAAGTAAGGCTTGATGGGAACACGTGTTTCAATCTTCTCTATTGAAAATGAGACTGAATGCTTCCCATCTATACATCTAAATCCCTTCTGTAATTGGTTATGGTTAATTTCCATGCATGACTGGATGCAATTAGAGGCACCTAAAGGACAGTGCTGTAAATTACTAATGGATTTCCAAAGGAGCATGAGAAAAGGAGGTAATTGTGATAACTGTGCAAAATGACAACTAAACCTATTCTGTAAATTTTTCTGACTTTTTGAATAACTTTGAATGCAAATTAAATTTAATCCAATATGAAATGACTCTATTCTGATCTTTTGCTTGCATTACACTGTTCAGGAACAACAGTTCATCCAGCCCTCATTTCAGGACTCATATGTACCCCACCAGAAATTCACCCTTGGCATTGCTTTCCATAGCCCCACTTTCTCACATAACTGTGTTGCTCCTTCTCATTGGATCCCATAATCAGTGAAAACAAAAGTGTGTGTGCTTGGAGGGGGAGGGTTCCCAATAACCACTGAAAGCTTTTAGTAACTGTGTACAGCTTTGAAGTTCACTAGAGGGATGAAGAACTACGCTGAATCATAGGCCTGAAGTTAAGCTGCCTTATATTGACAGAAGTGTGCATGTATTGATACATAAATTTGTCTCCCCCCATATTTAAATGCCCTGATAGTTGATGCAGTACAAGTGTAAATTGTGCATTTCTTATGTCCATCCTAATAGTCCTCCAGCAGCTGTCTCACAATACCCAACACTGACCACTTGGGCTGCAGGTTGTTCCCCACTGAATTAGGAGAAATTAGAATGAGTTTATAAATAATTTAAAATAATTAATGTAAAACAGACTATTAAAGAGTGGGAATATTAGTGAAGTAACTCACAACATTTCTCAAATGCAAAAAGAGCAGTGAAGTCACAAAAAATCAGTGGGGATTAGACAGTAAATAGTCTGATGTCTTTGAAATATTTCTTTGAATCATCATTGTATCCATTGAAGAAAAGTTCCCCAAAGTATACATTAAATCAGCATGTGTTGTTTACTTATGCTATTTACAAATTTGGAAAGATTCAAGAGCAGTGCTATGTTGTTATTTACAAGAAGATACTACATTTTTACAAGGCAATTTAAAATTAAAATGTTAGAAAGTGCTATAGCCAAAAAGAAAATAGAAATTTTGAACTATATACCTTTTGAGGTAAGTTAGAAGAAACTTTGTGCTGAAGTATGGTCATATAATATTCTCTTAAAACAAACTCTGCTTAAGTGGAAGTGATGCAATGTGCAACACAGTGGAGAAAGAAACCCTTAAAACAAAGAAGCAACAAACACGAATCAGGATGATAGGCCTGATTTTCCATTTCATTACACTGGTGTGCCTGTGGAACTCCATTCAAGTCAATAAACTTATGTCAGTGTGAAACTAGTGCAAGACAGTGAACCATGAGGGTCTATGTTGCTATAACTATCAAAAGGAACAGATATCTTCCTTTCTGCTTAGCCTTTATTCCTTTCCTATCCCTATCTCTGTCCCTCTTTTCTTTTCCCATTAAGAACCCTTCCTTTAATCCCTTATCTCCTTTGCAGCTCTTCTCCTACTGCCAGATATTCCTGTGGGATCAGTGAGTATGTGATGGAATTAGAAATCCATAGATTTTTCTTTGATATTTTTAAAGACAACATCTTTTAAGACCAGGCATGTACACAGCAACAGTTGAGTGGTTAATGTTAGTTGTTTTGTCTATTGCTTCTGCATTCTTTTCCTTTGTAACACATGGGAGTTGATTTTCCTCTACTGTGAGAGCAAGTATGTTCCTGAAGGATTTACCCTTGGCAAACAAATGACAATGTCCAAAGCTTTGTGGATTGGAAATCAATGTGCAAAAAGCAAGAAGAATGGGCAATATTATCAAGTGAATAGTTTGCACGCCTGTGAACACAGGAAAAATAGGCCATTTTATGACCACTAGCTAGGTAGGAAAACTGAAATATGATAGATTCCAAGTTTATCTCCCAAGTCATACTAGCCTGCACCTGTCTGGATGCCTAGTACTACACAGAGCCCTCTTGATGTTTACATCAGTATTCAACTTTTCTCCTCATAGTTCAGGTACCATATTGCTTTCTAATCCAAAACTCACCAGCATCCTAACTGCCATGGTCCTATTTCTTGAGTTTAAAACATACTTTTTTCTCCAACAACCACTGACCTCTTTAGTCCCACATTTGGCAGAACTCTTGTCCCAGGTTTTGCTTAGTCAAAATATAGCTCTGACCTTGCAAATAGAATGACTTGGGTAGATCTTTGCACCTGCATGTGCCCCATTAAACTTAACCGGACTCTGTGCTGGACAGTGGGTCCACATGCACAGATCCTGCTGTATGGTGTGACCTTAGATTGTTAGCTCTTTGGTGGAGCAAACTTACTCTGGTAGTAAGATGCTGTATGAATAAATGGCGTGATATAAATAACTCTTGCTATACCAAGCTCCAAAGGAGAGAGATTCAGGAATTACAAGGAGATAAGATCTGTAGGTAAAATCTTTGCTTTAAAGTCAATGACAGAACTCACATTGACTTTCCTTGATGTCAGTATTTCACCGTAGGGCAAAGCCTTAATGAAATCAAGACAAGGGTATAACAAGAAGTCCTGTGGCACCTTATAGAATAAGAGATATTTTGGAGCATAAGCTTTCGTGTGCAATGATGCACTTCATGAAAACTTGTGCTCCAAAATGTCTGTTAGTCTATAAGGTGCCACAGGACTTCTTGTTGTTCTCGAAGATACAGACTAACACGGCTACCTATCTGATACAAGACAAGGATATGTTCACCCCATATTCCTATGCTGTTGCCTTAGACTTTAAATATGTCAAAGGCAGGAGGGAAGTATAATCAAGCTTAAATATGTTTTATATAATGACTTACATAAAATACAGTTGCAAATAATTTCATTTCCTATATGTTTTGTTGTGGGATTTCTGTGGTAAAATTCATTGAGTTTTCAGAGCTCATACTTTCCTGACTCTTCAGTTCTGAAGCAATCCTGGAATACTACAGAAAGAAAGTGAGAGAAACTTTTAGAAAATATTTTCCCAACCTAACTGGGCTGTATCTGTCTGTGCCATCACTTAACTGCTCAGATTTTTTATTGCAAAGCCTGTTCCCTTATTTCCATTAAATAAATGTTTCCCAAAGTGTGGTATGGGCACTATGGCTGCGTCTACACGTGCACGCTACATCGAAGTAGCTAATTTCGAAGTAGCGACATCGAAATAGGCTATTTCGATGAATAGCGTCTACACGTCCTCCAGGGCCGGCAACGTCGATGTTCAACTTCGACGTTGCGCAGCCCAACATCGAAATAGGCACAGCGAGGGAATGTCTACACGCCAAAGTAGCAAACATCGAAATAGGGATGCCAGGCACAGCTGCAGACAGGGTCACAGGGCGGACTAGCGCTTCCGGGGCAACAGCTAGCCACTCCCTTAAAGGGCCCCTCCCAGACACACTCAGCCTGCACAGCACGCGGTCTGAGGAGCCATAGGCACACAGACCCCGGGCGACGCAGTCATGGACCCCCAGCAGCAGCAGCAGCAGCCAGAGGTCCACCCAGCCCTCCCGGCAGGAGCAGGGCTTGCCCTGCTCCATGCCATGCGGGAGGCAGCTGAGCACCTCCTTGGTACACCGGAGGAGGAGCTGCCCCCAGGGCAGCAGGGCTCAACCCCTAACCCTGCAGCACCCCGCCCTACCCGCCCTTCGCCTCACACGCCGGCGGCTGTGGAGCTACCCCACCAGCACCGACTGGTGGGAGCGGCTGGTGCTTGGGGAGTGGGACGATGACCGCTGGCTCAGGAACTTCAGGATGAGCCGGCAGACATTTATGGAGCTGTGCCAGTGGCTCACCCCCGCACTCAGGCACCAGGACACGGCCATGCGGCGTGCCCTCACAGTGCAGAAACGGGTCGGCATCGCTGTCTGGAAGCTGGCCACTCCCGACAGCTACCGATCCGTGGGACAGCAGTTTGGTGTCGGGAAGGCCACCGTCGGGGCTGTCCTCATGGAGGTAAGAGAACCCACGGGGGGAGGGCAGGGCAGGGGAGGAGGGCAGGGCAGGGCCACGCACACCCTGCTCACCCCTCATTGGTGCTATCCCCTGTGCTTTCTCTGCAGGTTGTGCGTGCCATCAACGCCATGCTCCTGCACAGGTTCATGAGGCTGGGGGACCCAGATGCCACCATCGCGGCCTTTGCCACCCTGGGCTTCCCCAACTGCTTCGGGGCTCTGGATGGGACTCACATCCCCATCCGCGCCCCATATCACAGTGGAGGACGATACCTGAATCGCAAGGGCTACCATTCTGTGGTCCTCCAGGCCTTGGTGGACAGCCGGGGACGTTTTCAGGACATTTATGTGGGCTGGCCTGGCAGCACCCACGACGCCCGGGTTTTCCGGAACTCGGGCCTGTGCCGCTGGCTGGAGGCGGGGACCTACATCCCCCAGTGGGAGATCCCTCTGGGGGACACCACCATGCCCTTCTGCGTCATCGCAGATGCGGCATACCCCCTCCGGCCGTGGCTCATGCACCTGTACACGGGCCATCTCTCCGCTAGCCAGGAGCGCTTCAACGAGCGCCTGAACCACGCGCACCAGGTGGAGGAGCGCTCATTTGGCTGCCTGAAGGGACTCTGGAGATGTCTCCTGACCCGCCTGGATGCGGGCCCCAATAACATCCCCCAGATTGTGGGTGCCTGCTGCGCCCTGCACAATTTGGTGGAGAGCAAGGGGGACACCTTTTTCCAGGGCTGGGCTGCGGAGGCCGGCAGGGCAGACGTCCAGCCACCTGCTGCCCCCAGTCGGCAGGTGGACCCCGAAGGGACCCGGGTCCAGGAGGCCCTGCGGGCCCACTTCAATGATGAGGCCACGGGGTGAACTCAGCCCAGGCCCCCCACTGCCCGCCCCTTCCTCCACCACACTCCTGCCCCAATGCCCACACCATGGAGCACCCCACCGCACCCCCCTCCCACTTTTCCTGGACAAATGACAGCACGCACTTGTGGCTGAACTTAAACTTCTTTTTCTTTCAGAACCTTTTTTTTTAACTGTAAATATATGAACCAAGAACAAACTATATACAAACATGTGGGAACAAACTAATATGTACAAAAATAAAACAATACTAACAAACAAGTGTCCTCAATAATAAAAAGAAAACCAGGGAGGATAAAGGGGAGAACTATTTACATGGGGGGGACGGGGCAAACGGGGGGCAACAAATAAGAGGGTCCAACTATATACAAGGGGGGGGCCACGTCCCGGGCCCCTCGCCCCTATAGCCCGGCACTGGGCGTGGCCGGCCGGGAGCCCCGCCCCGGTCGCAGCCCTGTCCGGGGCTGGCTGGGGGCGGGCCGGACCGGAAGATAGGATGCCCGGCGAGTCTCAGCTGGCTCCAGGGGTCCCTCGGCGATCCGGCCCTCCGCGTTGGGTGGTGGGGAGACGGGCGGAGCAGCTGGTGGTGGGGCTGGTGGAGCAGGCAGGGCGGGTGTCATAGTTTTTACAGTCTAAAATTAGACATTATACACCAATGGGGGGCAGGGAAGATTAGGCAAAGTAACAATAAAGACTACTGTGCATGTATAAGTCAGTAGTCACAATGCAAAACTGCAGATACCGCTGGAAAGAAAACTGCCACCTACACAAGGAAATCTCCTCCCCTTATTAGTAGGAAGGAGAAAAATGGCGAAAATACTTCTGAAATCCAAAAAAACCTTCCAGACTGTTGTTTTCATTCATTTCCCTGGAACCTTACGACAATGGGAGGGAAAATATTTTTAAAGAAAATGTCTTCAGAATTCAACATAAAGAATGAGTTAAATAATGACGTCTCATGGCATCTTTTGCATTTTACTTATGCCACACCTAAGGACTTGGCTCTAGGTGGACTGAAAATTAGCAATAATCTTAACATAATGCAAACTACTACCCTCCAAACTTGCACAAAACTGTTGAGCAAGTACAATATATGTCCCTAAATATAAAGAAAACCCTGAAAAGCTTCCTGTTACAGTTTATGTTCTCCCGCTGTTACATCTAATTGTCACCCCATTTTGAGGCAGGGATACAAGAATGAAAAGATTAAGGAGTTGGCGGATTGCATGTTTAATGTAATAAATTTGACTCATAGTTCACATTGATTATTTCAAAGCTCTTTTTTATTTCAGTTTCACAGTACTTGCATGTGGCAATGAAAAGGAATTCTTAATGTAGACTTAGCTGAAAGCAATCTTGCTTATATTACATCACATATTACACACACACACACACACACACACACACACACCCCCTATAAATTATCTGGATCTCCTTTCGGCAGGAATTTATTTATATATTTATTTATTTATTTCTATTTATGAGTGATTAGACCAGATTCTCTTTCCAGCCTCAATAAAGAAGAAATGAGCATTAGTTTAATTGAATGGTGGAGGAATCTAATAGCATTGCTCTCTCTCATAATGGAATAATTATGCAGCAGGATCAATATTTTCCACAGAGTAGGACCGATGAAATTTTATATTGCAGTATGATTTTGGCTTGTGGTTCAATATCGTCTCCGCTTATCCAAATTATAATGAAGATTAAATTAAAATGACTTTTGCTCAAGTGATGACTTTTCAAACTCTGAACTGAAATATAAAATAGAATCACATTAAATAACTTATATGTGACATACTATTGATATGTGTTTTATCCTCTTACAACTTGGGTAACAGAATGAACTAGTAAAAGAGGTATTAACATTTGAAGCTACCAAGAGATTTGAATGTTATTGCCTTTGGTGCTTTTTTGGTAACAAATATATGTATACACACACAGTGTCATATTGCTGTTGTAAAACTATTATCTAAGAACAAGATAAAATATTTATAATGCCTCACTAGGGCAAATTCAGCCTTGTGAATACTATATTGCATATTGTAATTTATGAATCAAAATCTATTGTTTAGGGCTTGTCTACATGGGGAACTATTCTGGAGTAGTAATCCCTGATTTGTTCATCACTGTGAAGACACTGTAATTCCAGAATAGCATGGAATACAGAGTAGACTAATGTGGATGAAAACACTCAACAATAAGTGTTTGAATGAATCCCTTGTCTTTATATTTTTCTTAATATTTTCATTCATTTAAATTGATTAAATAAATCACATATTAATAACCCTTCTTCTAGTCAACTACTAACATTTGCAAAATTAAAAATTGGTTTCCAGAAATTATGCCTGAAACTTTGAATGTTGTTCTTCTTTGTCATTTAGGCTGACTTTCCATATAACACAAATCATATTCTTCCTCAAAATATTTCTTTCAGTGTATTATTATTTTTATTTAAGAAGAGGCATCCAATCCCAATTAAAAAATTGTCAGTTACGGATAATCCACCACAAGCCTTTCCAAATGGTTCTGGTGGTTAATTATTCTCATGGTTAAAAGTTTGCCCCTTTCCTACAGTCTGAATTCAGCTTTCAACCATTGAGTTATGTTAAATCTTTTTCTGTTAGAATGAAGAGCTCTTTATTAAATATTTGTTCCCAGTTAATTACTTGCACAGAGGCAATGCTTGGTAGGGGATGTAGGGCTGGCCCTGCATAGGATGGCTCTGCTGGCTCCTTACTCTTCAACCCAAATGCTGAGGGGCTGGGAGGGAAAAGGGGAAAGCAGCTGGTTGAGCCATCATATTCAGAGGCCCTGTGCTTTGTGGGGTCCTGCATGGGCCAAGCAAGGTGGATAAACTTGTGGAGGGGGCCTGGAACTGGCAATTGGGGTTGGGTCTACCACCGGTTGTGGGAAACAGAGCAACTCGGCCCCAGTCAACTCTGTTTCCCCAGCTGTCAGTCATGTTGCCTGGGCGGAGGCTCAGGGGAAGGAGTCAAATCACACCCTATGCTCACTGGCAGGTGGAAGTGGTATGACACAGCTGGAAGTGTGGAGGAGGGTCGAGAAGGCTGGGGCTGGATTGGTCTGTTTTCTGCCACCACCAGTTCATGGGGGTGCAGCGCTGGCCCTCTATTTTCCTGGGCCTTCTTGGTTGTGGGGGGGATCTTGTAGGAAGAGGTGGAGTTGGGTTGAAGCAGGGGTGTGGAATTAGAGGGAGGAATAGGGGCAGTGTGGGTCAGGAAGAGGCAGGACTTGGGGTGCAATGGGGGCAGCTCAGGGTCAGGAAGAGGTGGGCCCTCCCTTGGGCTAGTGGATGTTCAAGGAGTAGTCATGTACGGAGCTTGTCAAGGAGGTAGTGCCCCACCTTGAATCCCTCACCAGCAGTTGTCACTGTTCTTATAAATTTAAGCACATCACCCCCTGAACCTTGTGTGTGCGTGGTTAAATAGATTGAGCTCCTTGAATTTATCACTATAAAGCATGTTTGCTAATCCTTGATCATTGTTGTGGCTTTTCTCTGACCCTTCATCAATTATCAATGCCATTCTTGAATTGTGGCCACCAGAACAGGACACAGTATTCCAATAGTGGTTGCACCAGTTCCAAATATATGTCTGCACCTACCTGAGATTCCCATGTTTGCATATCCCAGGATCGCACTAACCCTTTTAGCAGCAACATTGCACTAGGAGCTCAAGTTCATCTGATTTTCCAAAAGAACACCCAAATCTTTTTCTGCATCATTGCTTTCCAGGATGAGAGTGTATAATTAATTGGTCTGAGGAATTATCTTAATTGTGACCTTGATTGTAAAAGATATTTAAATGTTCACAAAATATCACAGTTGTCTATAACAACAAATGTTAATAAAAAGGTATAAAAAAGGGAAAAAATGAAATAGTCTAAACAAACAAGTCATTAATTTATTGAAAGACTGTTAAAATTGTGGCTGGTACAGAAGAGAATTTAAAACAAATTAATAAACAAGAATGCGTGCATCAAATGTTAGTCCTACTTGGAGGGCAAAATAACGAGAGGATACACTTTTCTGCCCATCATTCCCATTTGAGGTCTTTGAAGACCTTTTGGGAAAAAATGTAAAGGAAACAAAATGGAGGCTACTCAAGCAAAGTTTGCCATCACGGCTGTTGCAGTCCTCTGAGATCCCAACCAGTCCTTGTCCTTATTCTGAATGAGCAATGTCTCAGTAAAACTGGACTAAAACAGGAATTCAAATAATATTGACATTTCTGCCTGTGAGGTCCATTAGTCATTTTCTGCTCTGTCAACAACTCTTGTCAGGCCTGACATACTCATAATCTACTGTTCTCAGACTCTTAAAACGTGTCGTGTGACATAGGTGCATGGATCAGGGTTCACATCATATTCACCGTAAGTTCCTGGCCCAAGCAGGAGAAGCTAATGATCCAACCACTGGATCAAATTCAGTGATAAATCCTGGTCATGTGCCACCTGAAGTATGCTCTGCGTACACTAAGAAGAAGACAGGTACCATGAGGGTCCTGAACATCACTGTGTGGTGTGGGTTTGAAGGGTTATGTGCTAAAAGTATGTACTTAAAATGTGTTTGGCAAACAGTGCTTAAGCCTCTCCTGTTCACAACAAAGGAATGTATCTCTGATGTAAAATAAGCAGGCTGTGACCAAAGACAAAGAAAAACACATTCACATGCCAGGCAAACAAAATCATCAGGAAATCAAGAGTGGAAAAGAAGAATTCTTAATAGTCTTGATGGTGGGGTGAAGAGTGCATCTGCAGAGAGCCCATCTGCCTCTTGAAGAAGTGCCAGTAAATGTTGGGAAGATAGCATAGCAGCTATGTTCCAGCAGGAGAGAGCAGCTTGGTGTGGTTACTTTTTTGAAAGAATATATTTGAAAGGATTTCTGCGTTATACCGACAGGGGCTCTGAACCTCATATGATAAGCAATTGAATCAACTGATGGTTTACAGTACCACAGAAAAATAAAACAATAGTGACAAAGGGTTTTTATGAATGACTGTGACATACTGTCAAGTATCGGAGGGGTAGCCGTGTTAGTCTGGATCTGTAACAGCAACGAAGGGTCCTGTGGCACCTTATGGACTAACAGAAAAGTTTTGAGCATGAGTTTTCATGAGCAGAGACTCGCTTGATCGGATGTGACATACTGGTAATTAATATATTTGTGAAATGTAGGCATTAACACTAATGAGGAATTATGGCTGCTCCATGACGATATTGACTAAACAGTGAAAAACATGTTTTCTGCCTGATAGAAGGGAAGGCAGCTATTTGCCACTGTTCAGTGTAAATTAAGAGTCTTGGGTTCAAAACAATGGGCATTCCATATGTAAATAAATCAGAGGGAGGATAGGACAGTAGGGAAAGAAGGGACACTAGGACACCTTCCTGCCTCTTATGACAGTGTCAGTGAATTCTGGTAGATATAAGCAGAAACAGAAATACATTGGTATCATCACCTGGAAGGGTTAAAGGAGCCAAAACTCTTGAAATCACAGAACATTCTATACTTTGTTCAGTGAGGTTGAAACCTCTACAAACTGAGTTTAGGTGGGGGGGACACACTTTGGCAGAGACTGTAACTTGCTTAATTTATGCCATTCAGGAAGCCAGTCAGACAGTTCCCCAGAGACACCAGCAGAGGCAATGGTGAGAAGTGCAGGGATTTGGAGGCTGCACTGGAAAAAAAAGCTGTTAATGGAGGATAGATATAGCTGAAGGTTAGGTGAAAAATGAAGAGTCATAGTTGAAGCAACAAAAACTTAATGATGAGGCACAAAGAAGCAGCTGGAACAGGAGAGGTGAGGCAAGATGATTTATCTTTAAATAAAATAAATAAATATTTATCTTTAAATAAAAAATCTTTATCTTTAAATAAAAGATTTGTTTTAAAATAATCATGTGTTTTCCATGGCTCTAAACAGTCTGAGGTCTCTGTAAACAGAGCCTGCTTTCTGTTTAATTTTCAACAGAGAGTGGGTTGTGTTAATGCATTTGGTTAATTTATTCAACCTAAATTAATACAGCAACCCACCCCTCTCACTTCAGCACCTCAACGCACACTGGGTAATTATGGCCTACTTTCTTTCATGGATGTGTATATTTGCACTTAGCCAAATGAAAATGCTTAGGTTTTGTTTGCTCCAAGATTACTAGCTAATCCAGATTGGTCTGTATTGGTGACTTAGCATCGTCATTTATCATTCCCTCAGCTTTTGTATCATCTGCAAATATTATCATTTATGATTTTGTTTTCCTCCAAGTCATGAATAAAAATGTTAAAAACACAGATCCAAGAAATGATCCCTATCAGGCACCACTAGAAACACACCTATTTTATTATTCCCATTTACAGTTGAGTCCTATGGTGTGGACCAGGTTGATTTTATATTGTGCTAGCTTTTTATTAAGATGTCATGCAGTCAAAAGTTCAGTGCCTAAAAAAAGATATCCTACCATTGGAAAAGGTTCAGAAAAGGGCAACTAGAATGATTAGGGACTTGGAACAGGTCCTATATGAGGAGAGGCTAAAAAGATTGGGACTTTTCAGTTTAGAAAAGAGGAGGCTGAGGGGGGATGTGACAGAGGTATATAAAATTATGACAGGTGTGGAGAGGGTGAATAAGGAGAAGTTATTTACTTGTGCCCATAATACAAGAACTAGAGGACACCAAATGAAATTAATGGGTAGCAGGTTTAAAACTAATAAAAGAAAGTTCTTCTTCACTCAGCTCATAGTTAACCTGTGGAACTCCTCGCCAGAGGAGACTGTGATAGCTCGGACTATAACAGAATTTAAAAAAGAGCTAGATAAATTCATGGCGGTTAGGTACATAAAAGGCTATTAGCCAAGGGTAGGAATGGTGTCCCTGGCCTCTGATAGAATACACACAGTCTTCTGATAAAATGTTCATGCAAATTGGATTTGATTTGCCAATAGTGATACTTTGAATTCTTTATCCAATTCTGTTACAACAACTTAGACATCCATTGCAACATGTTTACTGCTTAATATATTTTTGTAAAGTTATTAAATATAAACTAAAACAAGGAATGTTCAAACTGAACCAAAATTTCCATTTCCCTGACTCTCCACAGTCTGACTGCTACACTGAATATTCCTGATTTTTTTATAACATTGTAAAATAGCAATAAACCCTTCTTTCATTGATCTTATTCCAAAACTTCATCATTTTTGTTGCTTTCATCTGAATGATCTTCAATTTGTCTTTTTTTTAAAATGAATCCTAAACTGAATCTAATCCCTACTCCTACTGAAGCATCAGTATTGCTGAACAGAGCAGAATGATTTTCTCACTTGTTTGAGATATGTTTTTTCTTTTACTATCATGCAGTGTAACATTTTTCGTGTTCAATAGAATCATCTCTTCATTGATCCTTGTTCAATTTATCAGCTGCTATAGAATTACCAAGGCCATGTCTACACTTGGCCAGAATTTCAAAAAAGCCATGCTAATGGCCAAATCAGAGAACGCTAATGGTATGCTGAAATGAATATTCAGCACCTCATTCGCATGCTGCTAGTGTGGCACTTTGAAAGTGCTGTGTTTTGATTGCACGCATGCGGCTTGTGTATCCCTAGGAATAAGGGGATTTTTATGTTTGTGGGGTCCTTTCGAAAAAGGCCCCATGTAGACGACATGCGGAATTGAAACACGGCACCTTCGAAGTGCCATGGCCGGCAGCATGCTAATGAGGCACTGAATATTCATATAGCATGGCCCTTTCGAAATTACAGCCAAGTGTAGACATGCCCATATCATGCTTTTGTTGTACTACTGCTTGGTCAGTACTTCAGTCTAAATATTTGCAATTGGATTGAATATAATTAGCTAGGCAATTTTTAATACAGTGTACAGTTATATAATACTTATTTAAAACTCACACCAAAGTAAAAATCGCTCTTTCAAATGGCTCTTGGTTTGTACAAAACTATGTGTTGTGTAAGTAAGGCCAGCTTGCTATTCTGGCCTTGGTTTACTTGTGGAGCAGTGGTTTTCATACTGTGGGTCGGGACCCCAAAGTAGGTCATGACCCTATTTTAACAGTCAGCAGGGCTTGCATTAGACTTGCTGGTGCCAGGGGCTGAAGCAGAAGTCCAAGCCAGGTGCCAGGGTTCGGGTTCCAGTTCCTCCTGGTGCTGAAGCTACAGCTTTGGCCTTCACTCCTGGAATACTGGGGCTTGGACTTTGCTGCCACCTCCCGGGGATAATGGGGGTCAGGCTTCATTCCCCCTTCCTGGGGCCATGTTGCTAGAAATGGGACACAATACAATGAAGTCTGAGAATCACTGAGGTAGAGTGATATTTGAAACAATGTCAGTGTCGTGTTTACAGGTACTAGTAATTCAGACCTGATGGCTGTTTGATAGTAGATCCCATCTGTGCCACTCTGGGAACTGAGATGTGGGGGAAGGAAAGCTGACTAGGAAATATGAAAAGGGAATGAAACAAAAGAGCCAAGGGAGGGTGTGATGGGTCAGCTGGGTCTTTGACTACGAGCAGGAGCTTTTCTTCTTTAATGAGTAAATTTTTAAACAGTTAAACTCAGTCCAAAAGGAATTTAGAGACAATCAAGTTAAGAAGATTTGACAGGAGGGAAAGTCCCATTCAGGGAAATTACAATGGTAGCCAGGGAAGCTACTGTGGCTACTTCAAGTCTTATCGCAGTGAAGTGCCACTCCACTTACCCAACAGTTGTGTTTGTGCATGTATGTGTTTTCCTACTCAGAGTGCAACACTTGCAAATGTAATAGTTGTACCTAGTAAGTGTGTTGAGTCAATTTAAGTGTACATTATAGCATACACTAGTACTTCAACTTTAATGGGGAAAACATTTATCTACTCATTTATGAATGCAAAGTATGTGAAACTATGGCTTATTAACCAAATCCTAATGCTCTATTTCGGTGCACATTAGATTTATGTAATAGATTAGCACTTGCAAAATATTGTGTGCATTATAGAAACCTAGCACAGCATTGCTGAACATTTTCATGGACAATAGAAATATAATAACGACTCTGTGCATTTTAAGCACTGTGTTGCAGTACACTAAAATGAAATGATATTGAAACATCCACATTAAAGGTGGATATTAGTGTCCCCCACCCACAGCAGAATTAGAAGGCATAAGTGAAGGTAAGCTTGAAGGTCAAAAACAAAGATTTTTTTTACTAAAAAGTCAAAAATATTAACATCACCTCCTGAGTATTGAAATGCATTTCTAAATCAATTATTGTAATACATTCAAACTACCAACACAGGCCACTCCTGCCCGTTCCCCCAACAAGCAGACATGCACTGTATTGTAGATATTGTTAATATAATAAACACACACTGAAATGCAAAACCTGATAATTAGAAACAGTAAATTAGCTAATCTTCAGTATTAAGTAGATGCCCAGCACATGCTGATTCTTCTATACTCAAAATACTCCTTACTGATACATATATGAAGCATTGCTGTGGCCATTTTGGTCCCAGGATTTTGGAGACTTTCTGAGGGAGGTAATATCTTTTAATAGACTAACTTTTCTTGGTGAGAGAGAGAAACTTTTGAGGACATTCTCACATGGGAAGAAAGGCTCTGTGTAAACTCAATAGCTAGAGTCTCTCACCAGCAAAACTAAGAGAGAGAATCAGTTTTAATGGCATTATTTTTTCCCAGTCTGGATGTATCAGTATTACCTGTATTTCAGCAGTGTCAGGGGGCCTCAACACACTCAGAGCCCTATCATAGGAACCCTGCAAATTCATGGATATCCTTTATATCTGCAGGTATGTGCATCCATGGATGTAGATGTAGTTATCAGTTGCTCATTTTTGCAGATAAAGATGTGTATACCAATTTTGAATCCAGTGCTCAATGTATCATGATAAGCACTGTATAATGAGACAATCCAAATAAGGGAGTAGAAATCCTTGTGTCTGAACTTGCAGTTTCATGAGAATCCTTCCACTAGCAGCATGATTTTTTCTTTATAGAAGTCAAAGATTTTATTCCTTTTATTCATAGGTCTTAGGGAAGAGACTATGCAGATATATCTTTCCTAACTGAAATAATCGGCTCCCATTGGCTCCTAGAAAGCATATGTTGCGGTTCCATTATCTGCAATTGTCTCTTTGACCAGAGTATTCAAGTTTCAGAAGAGGAGAACTCCTGCCCCAGCCCTATGGAACCCAAACCTAGGGTTTGGGAAGTGTTGGGGGTGGAGGAGGGACGCTCACTTCCATGGATGCTGTTTCCTCTCTATTTGTGGATGGTAAAGGAGGTTTGGAGCCTGAACTCTGGGTAACCAGTTTACCTATTGCTAGTGAAAATTCAAATCACTTTAGTGGGAGTAATTTCAGAGTGATATATTACTCATTCTGAGGAAGTGTGGCAGTATCTGTCCCTTAAATATGTATGCTATGCTATGTATTAATTATTTGAGGTTAAAACTGGAATCTTGGTTAATATGTCACTTTCTATTCAAATTACATAAACTAAACCCAGAGTCCTGTCCACCATTGATACACAGGTAATAGAGTTATTTTGTTCCATTCTGGGTTTTTTTAAAGAAGTCCTGTATTTATTTTCACTGAGGCTATCCTTAGCTTTGCTATGGGCCAACTGCACACTAGTTTGGGGCAAATTTTCTCAAGCCATTGACTTCTCCCAGAGATGTGAGTAGAATTTGGTGTCCAGTCCCAAAAGATGCTGAGCAAGTTCACGCCCCCTTGTGCAAAAATGTCAGGTTTTATTCTTTTCTTATTCAGGCAAACTTCCAGTGAAGTCAAAAGGTGTTTGCTGAAGTAAGCACTGAGTCAAAAAGTAGAAACTAATTGATTTCAAGGGGAGTTGAGGGCACTTAGCACCTTGCAGGATTGATCCCTTATGGTTTTATATGACTCACTGTCAAACTAGTGTCCAGTACCTGCAATAAGACTGTTTAAAAAGCAATACAATACTGAATCTGCTACAATTCTAGTACTGGGATGGCTAGCCAGTGAGGTATGAAGAGCCACAGATAGAGTGCAAAGAGCCTCTATCTATTGATGAACAGATAGATGGATCGATCAATAGATTGATAAAAATAAATATATAATATGTGGCTTAATGCCCTCCCCCTCTCCTAGGCCAGGTACCCGCAGACCCTTCCCCCCCAGCTCTAACTCTTTGCCCTCTTCCTCCCTCAGAGCCAGGCACCCCCAGCCTTCCCTCTCCATTCTAACTCAATACCTGCAACTCACCAGAGCCACTGCCAGTGCCACCTCCACTGCCCCAGAGCTGCTGCCGCTCCCAACAAGTGGGACGCCAAGCGCACGGCTCTGAGGAAGAGTTCCATCTAATGTCTCAAAGAGCCGCTTGCAGCTTGAGAGCCATGCGTTGGGCACCCTGTTCTAATAGGTAAAATACTTGACTTGTGAGGAAATCCAAATGTTAGGTTAGCACATTAACTAGCCCTAGTTCTGTGTAGCTCCCCTTTTATTTCATTTTAAAAAAACACTGAAGTCAGCTTTTTATGGTAATTAACTGCACGGCAGAATAAAGGTTAAGATATCTAGTAATTTTTTTAGACTATTTTCCCGGGTGAAATTTAGCATAATGATCTCAGCCCGAGTGACATGAGTCCTTGAAAGCAAAGTGATCCTCATTGTGATGTATGCAGTTTGGTATTTTGAAAACAAACAAACAAACAAAAAACCCTTGGGCCACATGCTGTTTATTCTGCTTGTACAGTTCCTAGAACAATGGTCTTCTCGCCTAGAAGTGGGGATTCTTGGAGCTACTGTAATAAAATGAACACATAATATTGAATTTTAAAACTCATACTCAGTGGGGCAAATTCTTGTTTCAGGCTCTGATGATACCTGTACACTGTTATCAGTTATACCTCAGGCCATGCTCTACTTAACGTACAGCACTTAACATACTGATTATATTAAAAACAAGTAAGGTTTTTTAACAAATACAGAGATTCCAGTGATAGCAAGCAAAAGTACTGGAAATAAAGGGTTACATTTAAAATCAAATCATAACTTGCATTCTACAGCCTAGACTTTATCAATATGATATTTTCATGTCTAATAAAGTATTGCGTACATCTGCTTTGTGGCCAGGAGGACTGCAATTCTTTTTATATGAGACCAGATATGTATAGCTTGTTTCTAGATGAAGGCACTAGTGAGTACCTCTGCACTCCTAGTTTTATTCTCACATCTTGACTCTTAAACAGGATCCCTCTTTGCCATTCATTGATTGATGCAAATTTCATTTCTTGCTCAATGTACATGGCCAAATGTAGAAATAAGTTGCCTCCAATGTGAATAGAGCCTATCTAAAACATGTTGCCTCCTGGTTATCTGCCTTAACACCAAGACTTTGAGAATATTGTTTGTAGCACTGATACCTTATTCCTTAAATATTAGCTGTCCATATATCTCAGTATGATTTTTAACCCTCTCCTCTACACAATAACAGGATGTGTCGGTCTTCAGAGAGCAGTCCTAGGCCTTGCCCTCTCTTAAATCGAATTCAGCACCCAACTCAAAGCATGTTGAGCATATTAGTTCAGAAGAATTCTAATATTTGGAGGCTAGGCCAATTTGGTCTGTTTTGTGTGTGTGCACTGGAGAGGGATTAGAGATGTAGTAAGTTTCCTGTCGTCAAAACAGCATCTGAAGTTCTGTGGGCAGGTTCTTCAGCAACTGGATTTAAAGGAAAAAATCGATCATGTGCCTGCTGCCAGAGAGAGCAAAGAAAGATTTTGGGAAGATCTGTACAAGAGTGGTCTAGTAAAGGCGGTGTATGGGAACAATAATAGAGCAAGTAGGCAGGCAAACAAAGGCAAGGTAGGCACAGAGCAGTGGGAGACTGTGAAACTAGAACAGAGGGCTGCTTTGATGTTTAGGACCTCGGTTCTGCAAAAATATAGGCTCCCAGATACTTTAGGTGTCACCATTTGGAAATAGTATCAGAGGGGTAGCTGTGTTAGTCTGGATCTGTAACAGCAACGAAGGGTCCTGTGGCACCTTATAGACTAACAGAAAAGTATTGAGCATGAGCTTTCGTGAGCAAAGACTCACTTCATCAGATGCTGGTCATGGAAATCTGCAGAGCCAGGTATAAATAAACCAGAGCAAGGCTGGGGATAACAAGGTTAGCTCAGTCAGGAAGGATGAGGCCTACTACCAGCATTAGGAAATAGTGACCTATGACCATGACAGCCCCAGGGAAGAGCTTCATATCACATTTTGGGGCCCATAGTGTGAGATGAGAGGATTTGTGAGGGCTTCTTTTTTTTTTTTTCTTTTTCTTTTGGGATTTTGTTTACCTCAGAATGATAGGCATGCAAAGCAGGGTCCTGGACTGTAGGAGCAGAGCAGGCTGCTGAAGAATGTGGATTTTTTCTCATAGCCAAATTGTTCTGGCTCATTATCTAAATGGTTTTAAGAAAAAAACAATCTACTTGTTAAATACGAGAGTCTGGAGCCTTAACACTAGGAAAACACTGCTATGGGATTCACCTGATACCTGGAAGAAACAGAGATTAATATTCATCCTGTCATCCGAGAGGTAAGTAACCAGTGCTTGCACACTTTGCAAATATAATGATGATGATATGGTAAGTATTGTAATTATGTTGAAATTGTTTGTCATTATCAACCTAGCTGCAGACTGGTCTCTGTGTAAAAGAAACAATCTCTTCACTCCACCATCCCACAAAACAACAAAACACTAATGCATTGATATGCAGTATTATGTCTGATTGTTAACTTTAACTCAGAATTCTTCTCCGTTTTAGTTTGAATAAGCTCATTAACTTTGGATAGAGTTTAGTTTAGGGGAAGTAGATGTGGGCGGCGTTACAAAATAAGAAAGTGTGATTAAAATATTGCTTGGCATTTGAGAGTCCGGTGGAAATTGCTAACGAAATCTTTGGAATAGAACCAATCTTTCTGTGAATGCTTTATTGATTGTGCTGAGAAAAGACCATTTTAAAGAGTCTCCTACCACTGCCTTGCCTGAGGAAGTAAATGTATTAAACTTAGATTATGAACTTCTTGTCTATGAACTCAGTTGTCTTAGTGGAGAGCTTGCAGAGTTTGAGCAGTATTATCCACTCTCTTTAAAGCAAAATTATTAAAAAGTCCATATCCTTGTCCATTTGAATTCACCTGCTAATATTTTCAAAAGCTTGTATTGACTCAAGTGGCCTACTATGCAGTCCCACAGGACTTGACCTTTTTGCGGCATGCAGTGGTTCTTCATGACAGATTGTTATGTGTGTCCAAGTTCCAACACCGTTGTGTAGAGTACCCCCAAAGGGTGAGGGCTAGGATGTTGTCTTGGGATTTTTATCTTTCCTCCAATAGTCTCATGCACTGATCTAGCTGTTGATTATTCAGTTATGGCAAGGCGATGAATAAGCCTGTACGTGGTATCTGAGTACAGTTGAACTTCTCTAATCCATCACTCTCCCATCCAGTAACATCCGTAATCTGTCATGATTTTAGAGAACAACAAGAAGTCCTGTGGCACCTTATAGACTAACAGATTTTTGGAGCATAAGCCTTCGTTGGTAAAGACCTGCTTTGTCAGATGCATGAGTCGGGGTTAGTCTATCAGGTGCCACAGGACTTCTTGTTGTTCTTGAAGATACAGACTAACACGGCTACCTCTCTGTCATGATTTTAGTTAGCCAGACTGAATATTAGTGAAATTAGCGATACTTCCATGACTGTTAGGCAGAGTGTGTACTCTTACCAACATGGCGATAGCTGTGAAGAAAGCTATTCTGCTGTCTCCCACAGATAGTAACTGAGCAAGTAAATACAATATCTACATAAAAAGAGGAAGAAATGAAAATTCCATAGGGCAACACAATGATGTCATTAAACATGTACACAAGGAGTCCAGAGGACGTCTTCTAGGACATAAAGATTTTGGAGACTTTTTGAAAGGTAATAAGGGTTGACAACTGTCACTTTTCCCTGGTCTATTTTGGTTGATGTTTTGGAATACTGTCACATAATGGCATACTGCTAACCTGCAACATGTGTAAGTTTATATTAAAAGGTTTTTATGTGTTGAATGTTTTTTCTGTTAGCCGATGGCCAGGTGAGATGCCACTATGCCCTTGTATTAATATGAGATTTCAACTGCCAGGGCAGAGCTCACTCGTGACCAGGCTGAGAGCTGCTGAAAAACAGCTAGGTTCTTTGTTTTGTGTTTGGTTCGCACAGTAATAGGAGGAGTCAGGTTACCACTTAATCAATTACTTTGTTTATTTACCTAACAAATTAATCTCTTACTGTTACAATGTTGCTTTGTTTGTTTACTTAGCGAGTTAAGCTCTTGTGGTTACAATTGTTACAAGGTTTATATTTTGATTACACATAGCTAGCATAAACTCTAATTCATAGATCTATACTTGTTAAATGCGCGCAAAAAAAATGAAAAGTAAAATACCTAACAGGTCTTATCCTCACCCCTGCATTACCAATGTGGCTTGGGCAGTTTCCTGTCAATCCCTTGGGAAGAAGTCCTTTGTCCTTTTTTTCCAGGAGTCGAGCATCCCAGGGGACCTGGGGAGACCCCCACCCTCCTATCCGGCAGGAAAGATGATTGGAGCTCAAACAGGGGGTCTGCCGGACCCCTCTTTTATACCCATTGGGTCATGTAGGCTTCTTCCGTGGTTTAAAAAAATGCCAATTGAATTAGACTGTCTGATACTGGTTCTCACAGGGAGTTCAAGGGCTTAGTTCACACCTGTGAGGTAGACAATTGATGGCATTTGTGTCTTAATGGGCCGGAGATTTTTCCTCATGTCTGGGACAAGTTTCCTGGTGAATCAACTGATGGTAATTAGCCAAGGGCAGTCCGAGGCCCGGCTGATAATTAGCCCATTTTTCTTAGCTTTGCTCCAGAGCTTCAAAGACCATGGCTAAGATAAGCCCATCTGCACTCTCGGGCATTCCAGGGCTGGGCTATTCCTTTTAACCCTTGCGTGATCTGAAGCACCTAGGGAAGGCAAGATGGAGTAGAGCAAAAGGGGGATGGTTCTGTCTGGCTACAACTGCACCATGTTTAAGTTTATTAAAAGGTTTTTATGTGTCGAATGTTTTGATTTATTGAAGATTTGTACCATCCTCAGTGTTTTCTGCATTCATTGACATGAAAGCTAGTAGGAAGGCAAGGGGATTCTATAAAATTGTCTGTTTGCACTAAAGTAAAAAACAGTTGATATAGTAATGGAGAGAAGCAGCAGAATAAATCTAAATCAGCACAAACTAAATCCCACAGACACTGTTCATCCATACACTTGAAAAAACATCCATCTGTTTTGGATATAGTTGAGGGCAGACATGATGCAACCACAGAAGAATAGACAACTTCCTAAATACGTGTTTTTTTAAAAAAGCTTCAGTAAGTCTCTTGCATGAGGTAGTGAGTAGAACAGCAGAGATTTCACAACAGAGCCAGTTATGGTGCCACAGACCCACTTATAAGTCCACATATCTCCAAGGGGTTGCAGCTGTTCCTTTGTGACTTCCCCCATCCTGTATTTTATATTACTCTGGAGGGGCTTAATGGTAGACAACAACACCTTATGGCTAATAGAACAACTGGTAAGACTTCTTCCAATATATCAAAATTACACAAAAGTCTGAGTATACCTGTGCTCTGATACAATGTGAAAATTCAATGGCTCATTCTTACTTGTCATGAGAAGACCTAGTGTCTAAACTCCAAACATTATGCTACATTATAATATAACAATCAGACTATAAAATTAATCTTATTTCCCCAGTAGCTCTTTTAAAATTTGCAAGCTCTAATTTCCACTTCCTTCAGCTGCTAGTTCCCTCCATCCATTAGTACTGCTAGCCAAAAGTGCAAACATTGCTTTTTTATAATGTGTAATTTTGGTTTTGCAGTTCTAGTCAGAAGATATTTAAAAGGAGCACAATTTATAAGGTTATACAGAAGAAAGCTGAACTTCAGAAGAAAAACTCACAAAAAGGAATTAGAGATGCAGGACTATGTTTATGCTTATGCATGTGGAAGTTCTGGAGCCACTGCTGGTCATCCCACTGCCCCATGACCCTGAAGGTGGAATGGGTGGAGTGCCTCCAGATCTACCTGTGCACCCAGGGCTGGGAGGCGCCAGTGTGGGTGGGACTCTGTGGCAGCAATGGTGAGTTCCTCAAAGCTGGTGCCATGCTTGTGCTTCCACGGAAAGAGGAGGATTGCCATGAGGAAGTGAAGCGGGTGCTGAAGGATCTCTGTGTGGGGCCAGTGCGAGCCCCAGGGAAAGGAATTCGAAAGAGTGCGTTTTGTGTATGATGCTCTGCTTGCTCTTTCAGAAGAGGGCCTGATTTTCTGAAAGGGCTTGCTAGTGTAGACCTAGCCTTTATAAGAACATAACAACGGCCATACTAGGTCAGACGAAAGGTTCATCCAGTCCAGTATCCTGTCTGCTGACAGTGGCCAGTGCCAGGTGCCCCAGAGGAGGTGAACTGAAGACAATGATCAATCGATTTGTCTCCTGCCATCTGTCTCCAGCCTTTGACTAAAGGCTAGGGGCACCATACTTTCTTTGGCTAACAGCCATTTATGGACCTAACCTCCAAAAATTTATCAAGCTCTATTTTAAACTCTGTTAGGGTGCTGGCCTTCACAGCCTCCTCCAGCAAGGAGTTCCACAGGTTGACTGTGCACTGTGTGAAGAAAAATTTTCTTTTATTAGTTTTGAACCTACTACCCATTAATTTCATTTGGTGTCCTTATGACTACACTGCATTCACATTCTAACATCACATAGACTTGTCAAACTATTTTGAGCTTCTAATTAAAGACATCCCTGTTATGTTGTAGAAAGGTATGGTAAGCAAAGGGCTTAATTTAGAGTTGCAGGATTTTTTTTTGTATTTAATAATAATTGCTATTTTCTTCAATGAATGCATGATACTGTAACTGTAACAAAATAATTTACTCTGTGAAGTTGACAGTATAATCCTCCAAACTTTAATTTCAGAGCTGCATCCAAACCCACTTGCCTTTAAGATCAGGCCAAACATCAATATAGCACTAAAATAATTATTTTGGAAAGTAAGTCCTAGTAGTAAGAGTACTGTGGGAATTAGATTTGTATACTGAATGAAGAATGCATAAGCATAAAAAGGTAAGAAATTTGAAACGCTTATCTGTTGTTTCTGAACAAATGGTCCCTGTCCTCTGTAAGGCTTCATCTATACTACAGAGGTATTTCAAAATAACATGTTTTGAAACAGCTATTTCAAAATACAGGTTGAACCTCTCTAATCCAGAACTCTCTCCTCTGGCAAACTGCATAAACCAGCATTATTTTAGTTAGCCAGATTACCATCTTATCATGGGTGTGGCCAAGTTTCCCACGGTCCCATAAAGTTTATTTACAGCTCTCAGTGTTCTATGTTGTTATTTAGGTGTAAATATGCCTTAAATGTCTTCTAAAAGCCCAGTAAGCAGTGGAAGTGTTGGTAATGTGCTAGAAAATATTGACCTCCTGTTGTCCAACAAATTCTCTCATCTGGAAAAGGGCAGATCCTGAGGGTGCCGGACAAGAGAGATTCAACCTGTATCATATTTCAAAATATCACAGCTACACAAAATGCATTTTGAAATAGCACCCAGCTGTTTGGAAATCAGTCTTCCAAGCACATAGCGCTATTTTGAAATAGTGCTGTTAAATGCCATTGTGGCTTATTTCAAAATAGCTCTATTCCATGTCTGAAGAGTGCCTATTTCAAAATACCTTTTTCAAAATGGCAGTTATTCCTCCTGCAATGACGTTTACCAATTTCAAAATAATGCACCTGCTATTTCAAATTTATTTTAAAATAGTATGTGCATAGTATAGATGGTAGAAAAATTATTTCTAAATAACTCTGTAGTGTAGTCGTGCCCTAACAGCCTTTCACATACATGAAGAATGTGTAGCCAGACAGAATCCCCCTGCTCTACTCCATCTTGCCCCTCTTAGGTGCTTCAGAGCACAAAGGACCACAGGAAACAGCCCAGTCTTGGAATGCCTGAGAGCACAGATGCACTAATCTCAAGCACAGTCTTTGATACCTCAGAGCACAGATGTACTGCCTCATCATGACCCTGAATGGACTGAAACCAGGCAACAGAAGACAAACGGGCTAGCAGATGACCAGGGCCTCAGGCTGCCGTTGGCTAGTACCGGTGATTGATACACCTACACATCGTCTCTGGAGAGGAATCTCACGCCCATAAGAAAAGAATGTCTAAATTATCTCCACCTCGCAGGTGCACATTAAGTTCCTGAAATTCCCTGTGAGAACTAGCATCACGAGACGATCTAACACAATTGGCATCTTTAAGATAAGGAAGAGTGTACGTGACCCAAGGGGTACAAAGAAGAGTCCGGCAGCCCCCTCTATTTGAGCTCCAATTACCTCTACCTGCCGGTCAGGAAGGTCTTTGCCTCCCGAGGTCCCAGGGGACGCCCTCCTCGTACTTCTTCTTCCCGAGGGATTGAGTGACAGATGCTGGCCACGCCAAGCCGGGTAACGCAGGGGTGAGAATAAGACTTGTTATGTGTTTTGCTTTTGCGCACATTTAATAATAGATCTATGAATTAAAGTACTTTTGTTATATGCTAGCTGCTTGTAACCTAAGAAGTGAAAATATAAACCTTGTAACCATAAGAGTTAAGCTTTCTTATCAAATAAATAGTAACTGTTTAAGTTTTAATCTGACTCCTCCTGTTACTGTGCAAACCAAACACAAATAAAAGAACCCCAGCTGGTTTTCAGCTCTATTAGCATGGCCACTGGTGAGGTGTACTGAGAGCTGAGCACTGAGTTGTGCCACCTTCACAGGGCAGACTCTGGGGCACCCATCAGCGTCCCTGGCTGCCCGCTGCAAAGGAACTTCTCTGTCCTAGCAGTTAAAGACTCGGGTGATAAATCTTTGGGGCATCTGTCAGCCACCCCTGGCAGCCTGCTGTGAAAGAACTGTTTGTCCTAGCAGATGAAATAGGATGAAATAAGGACACACGTGGTACCTCACCCCCAGCCATCGGCTAACAGACTGTTATCTGGTTCCCCGTCAGACATTTTTTTCTCATGACTAAACATACTCAGTTTTTTTTTTAATCCTTCCTTATAGGCCAGGTCTAAATCTTTGATTGTTATTTAGCTCTGCTCTGGCCTCTCTCCAATTTGTCCACATCTTCTCTGAACTTTTGTGCTAGAATGAGACACAATACTCCAGTGGAGTACTCACCAGTACTGACAAGGCTTAGATGTGCTACTATGACTAATTACTGTTATGTTCAATGTACTTGATTTTAAGTTGCTTTTTGTTTAGTATTTAGAACTGGAACCTAAAACTCAGAGGTTTTGCCACTGATACATACTGTATGCTTTGAGCCAAGCGCTTAACCTCTCTTCTGCTCAATTGGATGTAATTACAATAATTATATTATAATTATTATAATAATTATATTAATCAGTTACCATCTCTGGGTGTTTGATAAAGTGCTTTGAGATCTTCAAAGTCAAGGGTAACAACACTTCTAAGTATCAGAGAGGTAGCTGACTTAGTCTGTATCTTCAAAAACAACAAGAAATCCTGTGGCACCTGATAGACTAGCAGATAATTTGGAGCATAAGCTTTCATGGGCAAAGGTCTACTTAGTCACTTCTAAGTATTGCTTTAGTTTTAGGAATCTGCCAAATATAATTATTTTTCAGGCTACCTGGATGTACTAAGATAAAAATAACAACAACAACAAAACCCCTTATTTCTTGAAACCCTTTGAAAGATGAACCAAACATAATGAAAGTCTTTTCTAATTCTTTTTTTTTTTTACAAATAAAGTGGTAGGTGGGAATGGCTTTCTTTTTCATTTTTCTTTTTTTCGTCCCTTAAATTTTGTTGTTAAACACCACAGTGCCCTTTATATGTTTTTCTGTTATTTAATTAGAAATAAAAGACCTAGTTTTGTCTTTGAGGAAAACATTAGATATTAAAAAGGAAATTTCTTTCCCATTAAAAGAAATTTGATAATGCAAGATGGACATGAATTTAAAATCACCATTGCACTTTGAATATAAATGTGTTAGACTGAAATAACAAAATTATGAAGGACAATAAATAAAATTACAGGAGGGCAGTTTTACTGACATAGAATTTATCACAACATTGCTAAGGGAGGTATCATTCTGGGAAGCTAGAACAGACTGCCAATGCCATTTCAGCAAATACAAAAAGCATTCATCATCATTCAGTCAGGTTTCGTTTATCTGCCGCAAATTGTCAGGTGTGGTTGATGTGATTTATGAGTTAGGTAACACTAACAAAAACCAGTAAAATAACCATAGGGCCAAATCCAAATTCTGCTGTGTTTACTCATGCCCATAGAAAATGAAAATTTCTCAGGTGAGCAGGATTTGATGCTTAAGGCACAACAGAAAATCATTGATAGAAATAATTAAAAGATGTATAGCTGTTTACCATAGCAAACATAAATTAATACTTAACTGACTTCCATAGTTTGGTCTTGTTTGCAAGCATTTAATAAAATATTTATTGTGCTCCAAAAAATGAGATCAGCTAAAGCGTTATGCTGGTGAAAGTCCTATTAAAATTAATGGGTCTCTATGTGGACATAATGGTCTGTTCTAATGGATAACTTCACAAGATCAAAATATGATTACTGACCCTTTTAATATGGTCACCTCTCATGTTCTGGTGGGTCTGTTTAGGAAAGCATCTGGATGTTGGAATGACTATACAAACCTCTTGTGTATGTAAAAACAGAGAAAAAACAGAAATTTAAACTAGGAGTAACTGTGTAGAGATCATTTAAGTAAATAGATTTCCATTTGCTGGCACCAGGTCTGAGTTGTATACATTATTTTTGGTACTTCCCAAGTCTAGCCAAGCTGTAAATTTTGTGGGCTCAGTTTCTTATATTTCAGTACTGCCTGTTGTTGGTCCACTTTAAAATACATTGCCATACTTTTGTTGAAAGTTCATTGTTATGTTCTGTTGCTTTGGAATGGTAAACATTTTTTTCTGAATCTTAACTGACTTCTTGCTTAAAAATAATACCAGGAATATACAAATTTTTTACCATGAAAATTTAATGGAAAATTTTACGTTAAAATGTTTTTGGAAGTAAACAAAATTATGAAATAGTTTTGGGTGACCCTTCAGCCATCAGTGCCTAGTATCTTTATTTTTATTTTCAATCTTTTCATACTCATGGCAAAATGATAGCAAGAGCACTGTTTACAAGTAAATTGGGAAACATTCTTTATTTTTCGTGTGCATATGATCACTTTTAAACGTGGATTCTTTAAAACACAGGAGCTGTTTCTATACATGCCACTTCTGAAGGAAGTAGCATATTAATACATGGAGCAAAAGAGGCTAAGGAGGTGCACATGCAAATTCCCCACGCCTCATTAGCATAACATCATGTGATTTGGAGTGAGGAAGACCGTTCTTCTGGACTCCAAAACACCGTGTAGAAGTGCGGCCCCCAGGGGGACTTTCGGAAGGAAGTCCTTCTTCCAGAGGCCTCTTCTTCCCAAAAATTTTTACTTTGTGATTATAGCATTGGGATCCACAAAGAAGTCCTTAAAGAGCCACATGCAGCTGTAGGGCCACAGGTTGCAGACCCCTGGGCCATACTGACTCATTAACAATTGGTTACAGAAACAGCTCTGTTGCCATGCCCAGGACGTTGAATTAATTAGAGTGGGATGAAGAAAAACCACTCTCCCTAGAGTTATAATCCTAAAATAAAGATAGACTTTATATTCATTGACAGAAAATTGTTTTATTGACAGTGAGCTAACAGCTCACTGGTAAATCCTAAGTGAGCTCAAGCTACTAGTACTGTTTTCTGTGAGGTAACTAGGTGAGTTTTGTTATATTACTTGCCTATGGTTGAATTTGCTTAGTTTATCTCTCTGTAACACTAAAGTGCTTGATAGCCAGTAGGATTTATCCCAAGGCAACTATTTTGCTAGTTATCCTACAGAAAAACAAAACAAAACAAAACAAACCTTGCTTATCAGTGAAATTACAATTTAGATCTATATGTTAATATATCCCTGGAACCAGCAGTTGGAAAAGATTTTTAGATAAGAAGAGATGTTGGCTAGGAATGGATATATTCTTAGATGAGAAGAGATGTTGGCTAGGGGTGGATATATTGGAAGAGAGTGTAAATATGTGTATGTTGAGGGCAACGTGGAAAGGGAGGCTGGCTTACCACTCCCGGAAGATGCGGGGCCAAGAGCAAAAGGGGAGGGGCTTAGGATAGTCAGCCCCCACCCTCAGAGCCACACAAGGAGTAGCAGAACAGCGTTCCTTAGCATATCAAGGAGGATTGAGGGCAATGGCCCCCTTTGTCCCCTTGCCCCATCACCTGGCCTGCTTATTTGCCACAGCTAAGTTGAGGCTAAATTCAGTGAATGTGCACAATTCATCATTAGCAAATGTTTGGGGAGGCTGTTTTTAAAAGGCAGTAATTTGAGGAGAAAACTAAACTTGAACAAAGCACAAGTTTACAAATTTTCCAAGCACCTTTGCTGTTTTGAAGGATTCAAAGCAGCATGTTTTTCTGTCTCTAAAATATAACAAAACTTTGTTTCCCAAAACACTCAAACAATTCATTCGTAGGTCCCTGTAGGTAAGACAACTTAGTTGTTAAAGTTTGAAAATGTCTTTTCTGATAAATTTTGTGCAAAAGCAGAATGAATGTTGTGATAATTAATTATTGAACAAGCTGAGTAACAGTCCAAATTCAGCCCCAAATGTCTGTTATTGAAACCCGCTGCAGACCACCTTGTTGATTATAAACAGTCTATTCAGAACAGATTTTTCTTGTCATAAGTCCCTGTGCATATAAATTCAAGAAGCGAGAAACGTGCAGTGAACTTCAAGTTTAAAATATATTACGATGGACATAACCTAGTTTATCCAGGAGCAAAATCCAAATGCAATAGTGTTGATGGAACACATGGCAAATGGATTAGCATCCAGATGCACCACTGTAGCACATCTATTCTGTTTTATTTTGAAACACCGGACATTATTTGTAGTGTAAAGATAATATGTAGGAGAGGAAAAGAAATTATTTTTCCAAGCTATGAGTCTGTTTTATGACTGCAAAAAAACAAAAAAAAGGAATACACATACAGCAGCAAGTTTATATTTTTGTTTTCTAACAAGAAGACCTACTAAATTTGGTTTCTTGACCAAGAAAAAGTAGTTATGATTTTGATTGGCTCAGGGAGTGATTTTTTTTTTAACAGAGACATTCTGGATAAGTCAGGAACTTCTGATATCACGAAATCTAACAGATTTTAGCTACATTAGTTGTTTGTGTAAGTTATGCCTCAGGATGGGGGGTGTGTGTATCACACATACAAATTCATAATGTAGCAGAAAAATTTGAGAGATTCATCTGTCGTTGATAGCACTCAATGCAGAGTGAAAGTCCACTAACAGAAAAATGTTTAAGTAGAAATGTGGAAGTGCTGGGAAAATATATTCAGAAGCACATCCACAAAATGCAGCTTATGATAAAAATGGAAAATATGTTAATTTTTTGCCTGATTGTGGGTTTGTTTTTTAATTTTGTACATTTAGTGACCACTTTATTTTTTATACAACTAGCTAATCAGGAATGCAGGAAGGCAATGAAGGGGTTTCATAACTTCCATGACCTGCTTGCTTCCAGGGTGGCTGTATATGCCTCTGCATAGGTTAGAGTGGCCAAAGCCTAGAAATAAGTAACCTAAAGAAATCATTTTTATTAAACAAAGGGGAGAGATCAACACCAGCAGGGCAGACAGCCACCGCAGTTCTGGGGACAAAAACAGGAGGAGGGCCTGGCTCCATAAGGGGTGGGACCAAGGGGGAGGGAGCAGGGCCTAGAGCAGTCAGACAATCTCCCCCACAACCAGAGCCATGCAGAACCACAGCATTTCAAAAGGGCCTGGAGCTCCAGCTGCCACTGCTGACAAAGTAGCAGTGGTGGTGGCTGGAGCTCTGGGCCCCTTTGTAACACGAGGCCCCAGGGCAACTGTCCCTTTTGCCTCTAACAGCGGGCCAGACCACCGCCCCTTTCTGCAGGAATAAAGGCAGAACTCTTGATTCACCGCTGTTAGTGATTAAAGTGTGCATTTTATAGCTCTCTGAAAACAAAATTGCAACAAACATCCATGCACTCCCAAATGTGTGCAGTTCATCATTCATTTACATTAAGAAATATTTCTGCAACAACAGATACTATAGTAATGACATTCCTAGAGGAAAATATAATTCTGTATGCAGAGCAGAATCATGAACAGTGTGTAATTAGTAAGGCCATAGTGCACACAGAGTAATGAGGATAAAAAAAAAACAACACAACATACCAAAAATAATTAATTCACAGTAATTAACTGAGTACTATCCATTTCATGCATTGTGTAAGGTAGGGGTTTGGTGGGAAAAAATATTGTGATGATGTAATCAAAGATGTTTTCATGCATATGCATGAAAAGCATCTTTAATTATGGCATTCCCTATCCTTTGAGTGCTTGACTTTGTGACCTTAACATTCCTTTAATTTAACATTTTTTGTGTGTGCACTTTTTATTACTTTCTATTCATTACTTAGTGGCAGATCATGATTCACCATGCACAGAAGTACAAAGGGTTCTACTTGCCCCATTACACCCTTCTATGAAGACCAGCCACGTTGGCTGTGGGACCTAGTGATTGCATTAGCCATGCAAAAATGGATTTGTGATACCCAGGATGACAGACGATATTGCTATAGAATCTGTTGCGTAGGATTCCGTGTGGGCATGCTGACTGAGTCTGCCAGATTCTTCCTTTTGAAACCTACTCTGAGACAATCTTCGTTCATTCATTAACCATAATATCTTCTCATCATATTTTTCTATGCACTGCTCATATTCTCTATGGCATTTTGTAAATTCGGTATAATATTTGAAAAAGGCATTTAATTGACAATGTTTAGACATTTTTATTAACGTGGATATTTTAATGTAATGTGTACATATTTTTGTACATATGTTATACAATGTTTATATAAAATTACTTGATTCTCTTAGGGTATTCTCTTCAAGGAGCTGCACTCCTCTAGCATACTAACAAACAAGTGCGAAAAGAACTGTAATAATATATGATGTTTTTGTTGTGATTTTCTGGTCTGCAGATTGGAGTGCTTTACAATGAGGAGCCTGATGTCGTGTCTGCTCCTCTTTGCAAATTAAGTCAGTTGTACCTAAGAATCTAGAGGTCTTGCAGGACTAATGGCCAGCATTGTATATGCAAATAACCTCATTACCAGAAACAGGGAAAAAAGGAACATATTTTTCTCACAACAGTTCAATTTTTTCTTTTTATTTCTTCTGTCAAAGGAGTCAGGTAACTCTGCTTTTGGGGGAAATTTTAGAAGTTTTGAAGATTCCCTTAACGCATCTACAGCTCTTGTGAGAGATACTACAAATACAGTATCTTTGAGACTATTGTATGAACTTTATAAATGTTATCTGCACTCTGTGAAGAAGGAATTCTTTACTAGCTTCATGGGGGGGAGGATTACTGAGCTTTCCCTAAGTGTAAAAATCAGAAAGGGATAATTACAGCAGATCCAGAACAGGCAAACAACTCAAGTTCTGGTATCTGCGGGCAAGGAAGTGGGGAAAAGAAGAGAGATTGCATATACAGGTTCAAGAAGACCGGGAGATAGATGAAGAGTTTGTGTAAAGAAAGAGTTTGTGATCAACAGCCAGCATGAGGTTGTAACCAAAATGGCAGGCAAGCACTGCTGAAAGCATTTGAAGGACTTCAGTATGTAGAAGATGGGTAAAATGTAGTAAATATAGCATGCATGAAGACCTTGTATTGTTTTATAAAATATGTAATGCTTATTTCCTCAAAATAAGTGTTCTTTGCTTTGTGAAGGCTGGCTGGCTGGTTCTCTGATACCCTTTTCATAACACCTTAAAGAAAAACTAAAGTGCAGGTGCTGAGTTTAGATCAGAATGCTGGGAAGTCATGTGTGTCATGTGTTATTGAAATAAATAGAAGTATTGGATTCTAATCTCAATTTGAGCATTTATCATTTATAGGAATCAGGCATTGATAGGCACCTGAGAATGACTCTGATATTAATTTAAAACAACATTAAAGATATGTTTATGCTAGTTTTAAACTCCTTTGCTGCATGTATCACCCTATGCTTTACCAGAACTTGAATGTTTGCATTTTCAGTTTAATGTCCAGACAACAAAGAGGAAGAGGTCTGATGATCTTAATATTCCACATTGTAGTTGGCTGGTTCTGTGAACCTGTGGCCACATATTCAAGCACTTTTGCCCATAGATAGGAGCAGCTGTATGAATTGCCAACACAACCAAATGCACTATGTTAAAAATGACCTTTCAGATTTTTCATTCTTCTGTCAAGGAATATAACTGGAACAAAAAGTGGCATCAATAAAATTTATTGTAATCATGCTGACTGTAACAAGGGGAGAAAAGATATAAATTTCAGTCATTATTTGGACAACTTCAGGCTTATTATGTTTTGCTTGTCTTCAGATGTTGTAGGATGGAATTAAAAGATTATTCAGAAGTCAAATAAATTAGTTAATTTTAAATGATTTTTGCATTAAGGCTGCAATTCTTGTTACTAGAACTGAGTGTGTTTTGTGTTTTTTCCACTCATTTCAATTCTAAGATTGTCATGCAGATAGATTACAATGAAGAATGAGAATTGATTTTCATTCTTTCTGGTTCTCATCTTCATTCATATGACAAAAATCAGCATCAAAGCAAAAAACAGTACAGATGCAATCCATTCTGTCACATGTAATTCATTCTAATGTCACAAATCATAAAAAAGAAAATAATAAGGTAACAATTTATGTTTATGACATGCCTAAATTACTCATGAGAGGAACTACATTTTGCACCATTTCAAATTCCTATATGAATGTCAGAAGGGTCTTAAAGTAATTCATGTGCAAAACATTGTAGCAGGAATACAAAATAGTAGCTAATGATTCCATATGGGAATATTTAATGCTGCAAATTTTAGGACCTCTAGCAATCTCACATGTCCTGGTTGGAGTCTGGCAGGGTATCATAAAGTAAACTAAAAGTTTGGAGTGCACTAATTTTATAAATAAGAGCCCATATAGTAAAATCCTTGAAGGAGTGCGGGAATAACCCCCTCAATGGCAGATGTCCAAACATAGTATTCTTACATTGTTTAATATCTGACAACTAGAAATTTATCAGTACATTGAAAATATCTAATTGGTCTACTCTTGAATCATCTTAGGTATTTATTTAAATGAATGAAATCTCATATGATGATATTTAGGTCACAGAACTAAGCACTCAGATTAAGAAATAACAAAGTTAAGATTATGGAACTGCAGAGCAAGCATGCATTATGATAATATTTCATAACATAGTCACATATTTCTCAAATAACATATTATATCTTTTCCCCCTTACACTTTCCCATGGCCCTTCTTCTTGCAAATGATGGGACACAGACAGTGAAAGCTCCACCTCATTTGCACCTTCTCACACCTCCAAATCCATGGAAGCTGCTCAATAGTGCTCCAAATGAAGTCCTTCTGAAGGACTCCAGGGAGAAGGTGTCTGCAACCTGTGGATCTGGAGCCACATGCATCTGTTTAAGGACTTCTCGGTGGCTCCCGATGCTATAATTGCAAAGTTTAAAAAAAATACAGTGAACATCTAAAAGTCCAAAAATGAACATCTCATATCTAAATAGCAAATGGTATGTGATCTTGAATCATTGGATAACTTCCCCTGATGTCCTCTAGAGAGAGAGAGAGAGAGAGAAGTTTCTGGAGTGAAAGTCATGAAGACAGTGGTACAAAAGTAAAGTATGAGGAAAGAGGGAATAGAATATGTAAAAAGTTTGTGAACATCCTGTAGTAAAGGTGTATCACATTACAGTCATTGTGTGTGCACCGCTATTAAAATAGGGGTTACAAAAATATGATATGACGCTATTTGTTACGGATCATCTCATATTTACATGCATTGCAGCTCTTGAATTATTGAGTTTTTTACCAAATTGCACAAAATGGATCTTGCTATTTTGGTTGCTGACCCCTGCCAGGGAGGTTTGGGAAGATAATCCTGTGTAGCCAGCATTTACAGCTCTTTTATTTTATATATATGCACATACACAAACTCCTTGTACATATGGTAATACAGAGGTCAATCAGAGTTTACAAGAACAAAATGAGTAGATTTGAGTGCTCACAGCTGATTAATCATTCACACTTCAAGCAATTAACAGCTACTCTGTCACTTATAATATACATAATATTTCATTAATTATTGCTTGACAGTGGACTCAGGCAACCAGACCTACTGTGTGTTTATAAGCTTGTGAAAGAATTTTCTTGTCTAGTCTGTGTTTTATCTCTACCTCTTCTTCTTGCATTATAGTGCAACATGTCAGATAAGGCTGGTGTTGCTTGCCACTCTTGTTAAGTACAATGCTTTTTATGACAGCTGGATATCTTGATAGATATTTACATGAGCAATGCTTGCCAATATTTTATGTTAAAGTATATATAAGTTTCAGGGCTCCTAATTTTATTGAAGTAGAGCAGTTTAACATGTAATAGTTAACGTTAAATACTAATTTTATAGAGTCTCCTGTTTGTTACTGATAATTACATTTTGCTGAGTTTCTGCCAGGTTGAGGTTAAGTCCTTATTTTACAAAATTTGTTTTTCCAGCTTGGTAAGGATAGTCAATCTGACAACGATAACCTAAGAGAAAAAGGCAAATAAGTATTAGTTAAAAGGATACTAATCAGTTTTGAAGCCTGAAGCTAAGGTGAAGTCTAATTAACAAAGCAGGTCAATGACTGTGGTTCAAACCTCCAAGACTAAGGGAGTTTCAGAATCATGCATACAAATGTGTGTGCACAGAAAGAGGAGAGCTAAAAAACGGGGGGGTTAACTCCTGTCCCAAGTGAATTCAAAGGGAGCTTTGTCACTTATTTCAGTAGAGTCTGGATTTCAGATTTCTGTCTCATACCTCTCCCATTATGGCTTTCTTCCCATCTTCATTTTTATGTTGATGACTTGCATTTTTGATCACATGGGAAACTATGTATCTATTGTCTTACTGGGCTACTTTAGGTCTCTAACATCTCATGAACAGCAGAAGGGTTACTGGTGTCATAAAACCATGTCCTGGTGATTCATACCATGTCAGGAATCTTATCTGTGATCAGATAGCAGATGATATTTAATAAACTTGATATGATGTGTAATATGGCTATATTAAAATTGTAAAATCAGTCGTCTTATCTGGAATTTCCCTCCTTGTGCTTTATTCAACTGAATTGTAATTCTCTTTTTTACTCAAAATGGAGTTCAGGGTTTGTGTATTTATTGCTTTCAGTGACTTCATATAGAATCTGTTGAATTTATTACATTGAAAGATTATATCTAAGGTCTTTCTGCCTTTAAAAATCTGAACATTAAAATGGTTTGGTTGTTTTTTTGTTTTTGTTTTATTTATGCATCACTGTTCCTGAAAATTCTTCATTAAGCACACAGTTAACAATAATTATGTGAAATCAGAATAAAATCCACTTCATGTTCAGAGAACTCTATTAGCTTTGTATTGTTAACACAAAATGAAAATACTAGTCATTACTGCTACTTGTGAAATTACTCCAGTGTAATTCTGAATGAACCTGGGTAGCAAATCAGTTGAGTAAGGAGGTATCATGTTTTAATACAGAACTGAGCTTTAGTGCTGAATGCTAGTTTTCCATAGTTTACTTCTGTCCATATGTCTGTCCATCATAAGTATCCAAAACATGTAGGCTACAGATATACTACAGAACTCTGTCGAGAGAAGTCATTATTGGAAGAGATTTCCCAACAAAACTTCTGTCCACAGAGTACAGCCACACACAAAAGCCAATCTGAAGAATGCTCTGCTCTCTTGACAGAGCGGCCAGACTGCCCCGCCACTCTCTTGACAAAACAGGCACCCAGAAGCAAAGCAGACAGGGCTGCCCACTGTTCTGGATGCCCTATATGTTGAGAGAAGCCCTCCTCCCATCCCCACTGAACACCCACACATCTTTTTTTTCAACAGAAACTGTTGACAGCAGCACTATCCCTCATGCTGGACAGGCAGAACGCTGCTGGCCAAGGTGATGAGTTTTGTCAAAATGTCAACCAAACTTATTTTGTATGTGGATGTTCCACCACTTTTGTCAGCAAAACTCGCTAGTGTAACCATAGCCTTAGTGTATCTATGCACAGACACAACCTCCATGTTTAAAACATATGTTGTTGTAGTCATTTCAAATTTGAAATGTATTAAGGATTGTGATTTTTGTTATGAACAATGATTTGAACTAATACTTCTCATGCATATCATTCCGTTGTTCATATTAAAAGCAAATATTTGAGGATGTTTAATGCACAATATGTAATATATTTAGTTAAGGATGTGCAGAAAGCTATCATAGAATCTCTTGTTCTGTTAGTAAACTACTCCTATTTCCTAGTGATTGTTTTATGACTCACGTAGGTATCCTTTCTTTTCTGACAACCACAGATATGTATTACCTGACTGAATTTTGGCACAAAATCATTATGGATTGATTGATTAGATGAGATATGTTTTGTGATATCATTATCTCATTTGCCTTAATTTCATTATTGTATTAGTGATACTGTGATTTTAACAAAGTTACTATGCTTACTACATGAAACCATGACTTCAGGAATCACATGTCATATCAGGAATTGTGGCGAAGTCTTAAGTTTTTAAAATAATTTTTCCCAATTATAATGAAAAAAAACCAGAACAAAAACACAACAAACACACACCAAAATACACCCTGGAATTAATAGTAAAAGGTCTTGTTCATTGAGTACTTTAAAGTCAATGTCAAGATTGTAAAGAAAATATGAAGAATTTTAGCTTCTTACTATTTCTTCACTGTGATTGTCCACGCATAGTATTATTTGCAATATACTTCAGTACTGTGTACATTCAAATAGGTAAGGGAATTAATCTATACATGAAATATAATAATGATCACACTGTACTTTTAAGTATCAGGGTGTGTGTTATTTGATAGGATGACCCAATGAAGGAAACAGAGGAAAATTGCTGCAAAGGGGTCAGCGTGGTCCCTGACTCATTCCTTGGCAATGCAGGGTTTAAAACACTTGGTACCTGAGGTTTCCGTTTTCACATGAAAGTTTAGGAAAGATGACCCTCCCTCCTGTTAGGTGGTAAAATACGAGACCTGCTGTGGTCTTTACACTAACTGCCATTGGCTTGGGTACAGTTTGGCATTTTTTAGTTTTCCCTACGTTGGGGTTTAGGAAGGCCCCTGTTCACTCATGACATGAAGGGTGGCAGGCTGCATATCACAATTTGTTATTTCAGTGTAAGGCAGATGTCCGGTGCAGGTACTTCGCAGGGATGGAATGTAGAGACCAGATAAATGATTTGGAAAAGGACTTAAAAATGCTGTTAAAGGAACAAGGGTGGGGTTGGGGTCTGTTGAGGATGCCTATGATTGATATGACAGGGACCCCCCCCCCCACATTCTTATAGCCAACCTGACCCCTCCTACCAGATGTGGCAGATGGTGAGGTCTGATAATGGATTTGCTGGAGAGACCAGAATGGAAAAATATGAACAGCTGGTAAAAGCCCCTCAGGTACCTACAGAATAAACATGGAGTTACCTTCACATTTATCCACCAGACATAAAGGAATAAAGTTGTGCCCTGATTAAACATGTCAGATGTCCCCTGTATTTTCTTCTAGACAGCCAATGTGTGTTGGCTCAGTGTAAAAGTTCAAGCTATTCATCTTAAAACTTAAAACGAACTATTCATCTTAAAACTTAAAAAGCCGTGTTGTTTTATATCATTACCAATGATTTTGTCACCAGTATGTAACTAACAGTACAGTTAACAGTAGCAATGGGCCTGGGTCATGGTTCTTGCTCTGAGTATAATAATTTGTTATGGTAATAGTAATTGTATAGTAATTTGTTCAAATGTCTTTTTACAATAGTCTCTATCTTAACATCCTCAAAGACTGAAGCATTTGGCTCCTGATTTCAACCTCCAAGTTCAGGATTCTTTGGATTCTGTGTTTCAGTTGTTCCCTTTAGGCAGAAAGGTCTAATCCATACATCATATCTCTAGCATCTACATAAAAATTTATAGACATTAACTCATATTCCTCAGACAACTGCAGTATGCTCAAGTCGTTTTCCGTTTTCCATTTTCCAGCTGAAGAAAACCTGACAAAAAGAAGCAGCTAAGGAGGAATTGGTTCTTTGCTCAGGCTGTATCCCTGAGAAATGAACCAGGCGTCCTGATTCTTGGACGTGTGTCCACAGGCCCATACTTACCCATACACAGAAGATAGAGGTGCATAGGATACTTGAAAATTTGGGGCATCGCTGTTTCTTAATGTCCACCCTCCCACCTTTCCTTTCCCTTTTCTGTGGTTCTGGTTTTTCCAGACAGGATCTCTTTAACTGAAAAGTTAAAAAGCTTATCAAACCACTTAGCAGAACGCTAAACCTGTGAAAGAGATGCTCAAGTGCTAAAGAAGCCATTTAAAGGTCATGTGCCCTTGATATGGACTGACATTTTCTGAATATACTGTGTTAGTCAACAGGATCTTAGTTTAAAATTTGCTTTGAAAAGTTCACTGGTGTGTTGCTGAAGATTATAAAATCACGTCTAAAAAATGTTCATGCCCCCGCTCAAAGGCTGCCGTTGGACATAGGACACTAGATTAACTCTATAGTATAGGGCCCCATAAATCCTAAGCACCACCTTGGGTGTCCAGAGTGCAACGTGTGTTAGCCCCAAACCACAGAGGTCCAGGTCCCTGGCTCCCTCATGTTTCCCATGGCTATATCGAAAGAGTAGTAACTAACTATAGAGCAAAATTTACACTCATTCACTTTTAGGCAAATGTTTTCTGCAAGCAATAAATTAGTACTGGAATGCTGAGGACAGCTTTGCTTTCAGGAAACTCAAACAATTGAATAGCCTTCCTTTGATCTGGCAAACATCTGGGTTCCTAAATTCATAACCTGCTTTCTGTCACCAAAGAACAAGTGTCCATATGCAAATGGACATAGCTCATTTAGATTTACTTTGCCAGCAGGGCTGCTTGATGAATTGCTTTGCTTTATACATCTGAGCATTTATTATTGCTTCTGTTGCACTTATTTATGCATGTACACCAGACAAAGATTTACTGTGACATTACAGTGACATCAAAGAAAAGGTGAATTAGCATTAACATTATTGTTACACCAGATGCAAATTACATTATAATAGCCTTATTCATAGTACAGTCACTGTATATTATAATAACTCTTGCAGTCATATTGCTGTTATAAATATGGTATATTGCTATTATGTTGAACATAAAACTTGATTGGAACAATGCTCCATAACAAAGTCCCTCATACCTGATATTTTCTCTATTGCCACTACCTGATATGTGGTTGCTAAATAGGACCACACTGATGGACAGCCTTAAGAAATCTAGGTAAATAATTTTAAATGCAAATTGCACGCTAAATCAGTGTTGTGTTTGCAGTTTTAACAGCACAAAAGCCAATATGTGTTTCCCACAATAAATAGAATTTTATTACTCTATACGGCATCACATTTATTGCCAGATATGTTTTTAACTGTCTGCCCAATGGACACAACCCAGGCTCCAACTACAAAATTGGGTTCTTTCCATCTCTTGTGTCATTGCCAGTAACAGAACCAAAGTACGCCATGAGCAACGTCTAAACATCATTTTCTTCAGATTATTCCTTCAGCAACGCTGGTCAAATGCTTTAGCTGTCCATGCTGGTGGAAAAAAGTGTTGCTGAAGACATTGTCTGACAGCAGTGGTGTTGCATGGGTGCCTCTAGAGGTATACCATGGCCTGCAGCGCCTCTCACGCTGGTGATGCAGCATGAGTTGGAATGAAACCAATTTGACTGTCAATTCCAGAGACATTTTTGGCTATTAGAAGAAGCAATTTTTTTCTTGCAAATTGAATAAACTTACTAATCAAATCTCTACCTTCTAAATGTGGTAAGTGCTCCCATGCTACTTAAAAATCATTGAGTTACAGTTAATATGAGTCCTGATTACGTTAATTATGTTCTTTACAGTACTATTTAAATCCCTGTGAGATCCTTAAATGAAAAGTTTAACAGTAAGTGCAGTGGAATGTTAAGGGCCTAGCTCTGGTTTCTTGGAACTGCTCTAAGTATGTAAGGCCCCCTAGCAAGCCATTTCACTTGCGTCTGAGCATTTCCTTGTGTATGATGAAATCTCCTGAATGGCATGTTATGCAAGAATTTGACATACTTCCTTGTGCCCCAGAAATTGACGATACTACTGCAAGCAATTGTGTATATTCTTCCACTGCCATATGAAAACCAAATATCACATAGCTTGGAAAATCTTAGGCCTCTATGAGGCAAGCTTTAGTCTGAACGGGAAGATGGAACAGAAAGTTAACAAGTATGAAAGACAGTGAGGGAATAGTGACTTTGGTTTGAAATGCCTCTTACCTGCTATTTCTATGACTAGAAATATTTTGAGAAGAGATGAGTAAATTTGCTGAAGTTAGGAGAATTGGTGATCCACTAGGACTCATTAGGTTATTTGCTTAAGTGAAAGAATATGCTGTAGAGCAGTCTGAGATAGCTTTTCAGGAAGGATCTGACTGCCAAGTTCCCCAGCATCTAGCCATAAGGTGGCACTGACCAGAAGGATGGCTGGTAATTCATCAAAACCATTTCTGAACACTAAATAAATATATTTGTTTTGAAATGTTCTAAGCCAACTATGACAGCATATATGTGTGTCCTTGTGGTCACATAAAAAGTCATTCTAAATGAAAGCACTATAGTTTATATCAATCTTTCATCAGACAGACATGCTGTGGACCTACTGATTTACTCCTGACATCACCTTGTAGAGAAACCTTAAGTTATCACTGTTTAGGGTTCCAAGAAAATCCAGATAACCATGTAGACCACCACTGCAGCAATAAGGCCACACTTCTTCCAGTCTCACAAGACATGTCTTGAGGGTGGGGCAGGAATGGGGTGCTCTACAGTTGCCAAAACATTCCTGGATTGCTGCAGAGAGCCAGTGCAATTCAGAGCAAGACTGATCCCCAGGATGACTTCTGCCTGCCTGTACAGTGCTGCAATACAAAGGTGCTTAGAGCAAATTAGCTTGAGGAAAGCAAAGTTGGTTCTAAGTCTGTTCACGCAACAGCTGAGATTCTAACCATGTAAGATATTAAAGTCATTGCAGCCTTCCTAGCCCACTTGAAGAAAAGGATTTTGGATTGGCTGTACCTCTTACTAATTGAGAACTAACTTTCTTTGGGAAAAAAAAAAGCAAATTGTGTTATAAGTGGTGAAATGGAAGTGAAAACATCTGACTGGAGACAAGGCTCTTGCAGTGAAGTGTTGGCTGAAAGTGACAGCTCAGTGTCAGCTTCAATGTACTTGGTCTGCAAAGAGATAATCTAAATGGAAAAAAAATTGATTGATGAAGGAGAAAACAGAGAGAGAGAGAGAGAGAGAGAGAAAGAAGAGAAAACACAATCACATCTCTCTTCTGCCCTCAAGCGAGCCTTAACCCTGCCTTCTAAGAAAAGAATTTATTTGCAACTAGCACAAAGAAGGTGACTGTATCCAAAAGCAGTATGTGAAATCAGCCAAGAACTCAGAGCCCATTAGCTTCACAGTTAGACTCATTCTTGACCTTTGTGAATAGAAGCACACAAGAGGCCCCAATCAGCTAGCACAACACCATCACTACCAGTAGAGTGTTTTAAAAATAGACCGTTCAGAGAATTTCTGTTTCCAAACATTGATGAAAGAAGGTTGCCAAGTTAACATTCTGCCTTAAGAATCTCCTTATTTAAGAACCCAAAGTTTACTGAATGAATTAGTAAGTGAAAATGAAAAATATTGGCAAATAAAGGGCTACAATCACTTCCTCCTTTTTTGGTCACATATTTCCAGATTTCCTCAAAAGGAATGGCTTAGTAGGTGTGGGTTTTGGAGATGGCATTCCCTGTCAATCCCATATGTATGGCCACTGTCATGTTGGGCTTCCTTTCCATGATAATTAATGAATCTACTTGCAAAGGTTCAGGTGTAGCCACAGAAAGAACCCCCAGGAAAGTAACAGCTCTCAGCTCTATGTTTTGCCTGAATTTCCACACACAGATAGCCACAGAATACGCCAAGCTCCAAACTCACACCCTCGGAATCTAAATCACCTTCTGTATGGAGCTCCTACTAAATTTCATCTATGATAGACAAGTTGACATGATGGCAGTGATAAGCACTGCATATTGAAAAGAGAAGATCCATGCCCAAAGGCCTCCTCTAATCACTTAAAACACATTGAAGGGAGAAATGGTGTTCAAAATAGAAGCAGAGTGTTATTTAAACACAGAAGACCATAGGTTTGTATTTAGGATGACGCAGCCTATTTGTCAGAGAACACTCAGGTTGCCAATGTGGTGGGTGCTTATGCAAGCTGCATAGCAAGAAGGCTATTTATCTTGCCTGTGTGCATCCACATAACAGAGCCAAATTGTTATGGCTGGTCCTTATTTCTGTCTCTAGGGCAGCAGCTATATACTCAGTAATTTACTGAATGCAGGCTGTTTAATAGCTAATGGGAAAAAGTTAAAAAAATTATTGACATTTTGAACCCCCCATAAAAGGCAAAACTAGTTTCACAAACATTTTTTATAGATTTGCATGTGTTCTCCATTGCCGAGTAAAAGTTTTGCCAGTAAATGATATCTCTTTATATTTGATCATTTAAACTTCACAGATGCATGGTCTAGGCTCTCAAAAATTTTAATGCTATGGGTAATGTAATCCCTGGAGACTGTTAGTGAAGTCTTTTTCAAAAACATGGAAACAAACAGAGTTAGGGAAACGTAACTGTGATGATCCCATCCTCTCCTTACTCCCCTTCCCATCCTTGCCAAAGGAAACAATACATACGAATATTCAGGTTATAGAAAGTGCAAAAAGTTCTGGAGCTATATGCGTGCAGCAGTGCTGACAGCCACCATGGGCCACAGGGCAAAGAGGGAGGGAAGCGTGGGGCCAACAACTGTCAGCTTTCAGCACCACCCAGACTCTGGTGCTGGGCCCCTCCCACGCTCCCTCACAGCCATACGCACCTGGAGCAGCACTGGCGCAACATTTGAGAGGGGCCTGGAGTTGTGGGCATCGCCATTACCAAAGTAGCAGTGGCAGCATCCAGAGCTCCAGGCTCCTTTGAAATGCTGGGACCACGGACACCTGCCTCCTTTGCCCCACTCCATAGACAGGTCTGTATTTGTGCCATGGAAATAAGCGCTTGTTCGAAATATGTTCACCATAGGTATCAGAATTATTTGTTTCATTTCTGAAAAACAATCTTGTGGTTTGGTTAGCTGAAGCATTATTGATAAAGAATGTAATTAGGCAAAAAAAAAAAAGAATGAAAGCATATTAGATATATATCTTGTTTACCTGACAGTTTTTTCATATTTTTTAATAGCTTTGCTACTGTGATAATTTGCTCTTCAACTTTTCTATCTACTCTCCAGCTTCTCAAATTTAGCCTTAAGGACAGAATTGCAAATAGCAGTAAAATTATTATTATTCACTGTTATATATCACTGCCGCCTTGGGCCTTGATCCTGAAAAAACTTTTGCATATGCTTAACTATATGTATTGGCTTAAATGGGACTAATCATAGTATGTAAAGTTAAGTATGTGTATCTTCCCTGGTGGTGAATAAGTGCTCTCTGTGGACTTCTGCTTCCGTTGTGTCACATGCAGCTTGCTTACGTCCTTCTTTCTTGGGATATGTGTACACTTACTTTTCCTTATTGACTTTTTCCACACCAGTCATGATTTTACATACCTCTATCGTAGCCCTCTTAGTCCCCTTTATCCTAAGCTGAAAAGTCCCAGTCTTTTTAATCTTTCTTCATATGGCACCCGTTCCAAATACTTAATCATTTTGTTGCCCTTTTTTGAAATTTTTCCAATGCCAATATATCTTTCTTGAGATGAGGTGACCACATCTGCATGCAATATTCAAGACATGGGCATACCATGGATTTATACAGGGGCAATAAAATATTCTCTATCCCTTTTTAAAATAATTCCTAGCATTCTGTTTGTTTTTGGTTTTTTTTACTACTTTAGCACACTGAATGGATGTTTTCAGAGAACTATCCACGATGACCCCAAGATCTCTCTCTTGAGTGGTTATAGCTAAATTAGTGCCCATCATTTTGTCTGCATATCCTTTGTCGGGGAGCCTGCACATCTCTGTCTTGACCAAAGTATGGGCATGTGACAAGGCAAGCTTAAGCCAGGGTAAAATCTGGCGCACTCTGCACAAGCAACCAAGGCCTAAAGCAGGTGTGCAGAAATGTGGCTCCTTGTGCTTACGGTAGGAGGGCCCAGTGTTGCCACAAACATTGCAAAGATAGCATGCTGTGCTGGAAATTTCCAGTCAGATAAGTACAAAGAAGTGTAAAGCTTCACCAGCCATAAAAGCATTAGCCACAAAAGCCTATGAAAAATGCCCAGTATAGGCAAGCATAGTGATAGATAAGTTGAAAGGTAGTGTAATTTAGTTCAGGGAATAAGAAACTAGCGTAGCTATGTAGAATGTGTGGTTAACCTTAGTCATAGATGAGCAAGTCAAGCTAAGTATAAATATAGGCAGAAGTCACATAGTCATTGGGAGGGAATTGAGCAAGATACCCCCACATAACTTGTTAGTGGCAACAACTCAAAGGAGCTGAACCATTCAGACTAGCAGGTACATGGCGGGGACCTCAACACATGGGAAAAATAGAGGCCACAACCTCCTGTCTGGCAGTGTAAGTCTGCATAATGGGTGAACTGTATTGTATGCATGCATAGGGGCAGTATTAGCATTGATTATAAGGCTTGCAATAACACAGTAATTGAGTGAATAGCCCAGGTGTTTTCTGTCTCCTTTCAGACACGCTTGCTTGTTCACATGACAACCTTAAATAAACTTAGCAAACTAACACATTAAATTTTGGGCCTGCAATTGAACGTATTTTATCTCAAAATACTATCAGTGAATCCATCATTTAAATCGAAGTAGGAAAAGTAATGTGATATACGAATGTTCTGGATTTGGTATTCTCTAATAAAAAAAAGATGGGGCATCTTGGAAGCTAATGTGATTGAGTTTCGAAAACAAAGAATATCTTGACCATATTCTTGGTGAGTATTTCAGGGTGTGGGGTTTAAAGAGAGTGCTAAGGGCAAAGAAGGAACTGAGTATGAAGAAAACTTGATCCACAAATTACTAGGGGTTGAAGCTGATAGGGAATTGGTCATAGAAAGGGTGCACATTACAGTCTTCTTTTCTATCAGTTACTCCTGTACTGCTTATTTGAAGCCCCTCGGGTATCTATCATGGTGTGAACTCACTGCCACAGCACCTCCTGCCAGTTGTTCAGGGACTTAGTTTACTCCTCTCAGCAAGATGCCTCCCCCTGCCTGGCGTGTCATCCACCACCACTCCCCACCTGGTTTGTGCTCTCTTCAGGACCCAAGTTGCCCACCCACTACTCTAAGTCCTGGCTCAGAGACCCTACGACTGCAGTTTGTCCTTTCCTTCTTCTCTTCTACTTGACCACTTTTCACTCCCTGGGCCACTTCCCCTGTGACTCTTTGCACCTTTTGGGTCTTTACCTCGGGCCAGCAGACTGACGGGAGTCAGGCTGGAGCCTTCCCCAAGTTCCCCTTAGCCTGCCCAGCTAAGGTGTTTGCTCTTTGGGAGTTGATCCTGTACCTTCTCTGGCCAGGACCCAACTGATCCAGTTGTGCTGGAGCAGCTTCTTATATGCAGGACTGATCCAGCAAGCTGCCCTCTGATGAGCTGCTTCGATGCCCTTTTCTAATTGGCTGCGGGTGCTGCACAAGCTTATTTCAACCTACAGTAGTGCAGCACTCACCCCACTACAGTATCCTAAAAGTAATTCTGACAGCAACCTGCGCTCATGCCTCTCTCACTGAGACATTCAGGATACCACCAGTTACCTGAGAAAAATGCAATTCAAACTAAGAATTCTTCAATTAGATTGGATTCTGCAACTAATAGGTTCTAGGTTACTTTCTCAATGAAAATGTATGATCTGTAGAACAGTCCACTTTGGCAAATAAAATTTCTCCATTGCAACTACAAAGTTAAATGAGGAAACTTAGATTTAGTTAGCATTATCAAAGATGCCATGTCTGGATAAGTTTATTTTTCACTTTGGATGTTATTTAACATTTTGTCCAGTTGGGTTTTTTGGGGTGGTAGATGGAAACAGTTAAAAGGGCTATTCTAGCATGGTGTTTCTTATGGAAACTTGCTATATACTTCAACTTCAGGATACTCACTGAGAAGAGGTGTTTGCTGAAACTATTAAGTGTGCATGGTTTTTCTCTTTCTACACCTAACCTTATAATGACTCCCCTTTGTGTTAAGAACTTGATTAAGTACTTGATGATGGTTGGTATTTTTCCAAAAGCTTTGAGAGCTGAAAGGTGAAGCTTGATGGCAGACAATAGGTGGCCTAGGGCAGAGCCATAAAATCTATAACGAGATGAACCAGTGATACCAGGGCCTTCATTTAATAAATGATTTACTTTACTATAAAAATAATATTGAACTAGAAAATGTAGAGAAGTTCACATATCTGGAAGCAACATAATGTATGAACTAGACTCTAAGAAGGAAATAGTGACTAGAATAGTGAAAGCAAGAGTGAGTTGAAGGCAATGGATAAGATCTGGAAAAGCAAAGCAATTAGCTTAAGAATGAAGCTGGGCATCTTGAAAATGTGTATTCAGGAGCATGTTGTATGGATGTGAGACATGAGTGATAATGAAAGATTCAAAAACAAGAATATTGGTGTTCAAAAGGAGTTGTTATAGAAAGACTCTGAGAATAGGATGGATGCAGAAGGTCACCAACGAGGAATTATATAGGAAGATACAGCCAAAAGAGAGCCTGCTGCAGAAGGTTATAAAATGGAAACTACAACTATTTGGATATATTTGCAGAATGAACGATGAACGAAAAATCAAGACCCTAGTATTCGGCATAATGGATGGTTCAAATAGGAGAGGCAGACCCCACAGAGAATGGGTAGATGATGTAGTAGATTGGTGCGGAGCTAGTCTACAGAAACGAAGCCAGTCTGCACTGGGTAGGGAAAGGTGGAAGGAAATAGTGAGAGAGGCATCAGACACCAATGGGCGCTGAGCCCATGGTTATTGATGATGATGATGAAGAGGTAAAAATAAATCACAGGTCTAAAATTACATAAGCCCCATACAAGCATCAAGTATTATCTACAAGAAATTTCTTCAAATGTTTTGGGGAGCTGGAGATTGGCATGGTACCTCAGAATTTTTTCTGTGGAACTCCATAAAGCTATTCTAAAAAAAAATATTTTTTTCACTTAAAATTAGATCCTTGGTGGCTAATATTTACATAGATTTTATAGTGGTATATAATTATTCACATGTGTATATAAATTTAAATTAATGGAAATCAGATAGAAATCAGATACAATGGTTTGTAACCTATCCTTTAAATCCGCTTCGGTACCCAATGACTGGAAGATGGCCAATATAATGCCAATATTTAAAAAAGGCTCTAGAGGAGACCCTGGCAATTATAGATCGATAAGTCTAACATCAGCACCAGGCAAATTAGTAGAAACAATAGTAAAGAATAAAATTGCAAGGCATGTAGAAGAGCACGAATTGTTGGGCAAAAGTCAGCATGGTTTCTGCAGAGGGAAGTCGTGTCTAACTAATCTATTAGAATTCTTTGAAGGGGTTAATAAACATGCGGACAAGGGGCACCCAGTGGACATAATATACCTAGATTTCCAGAAAGCTTTTGACACGGTCCCACACCAAAGGCTTTTATGTAAATTAGGCGGTCATGGGATAGGAGGAAAGATCCTTTCATGGATCGGGAATTGGTTAAAAGACAGAAAACAAAGGGTTGGAATAAATGGTAAATTTTCACAATGGAGGGGGGTAACCAGTGGTGTTCCCCAGGAGTCAGTCCTGGGACCGATCCTGTTCAACTTGTTCATCAATGATCTAGAAAATGAGGTAAGCAGTGAGGTGGCAAAGTTTGCAGATGACACCAAGTTGTTCAGGACAGTCAAAACCAAAAGGGATTGTGAAGAACTACAAAAAGATCTCAGCAAACAGTGATTGGGCAGCAAAATGGCAAATGAAATTTAATGTGGGTAAGTGTAAGGTAATGTACGTTGGAAAAAATAACCCAAATTACACGTACAACATGATGGGGTCAAATTTAGCTACGACAGATCAGGAAAGCAATCTTGGAGTTGTCAGGGATTTTTCATCCCTTGGGCATAATCGTCCCCGTGGGCCAGGGGAAACAAGCCTTGGGCCATTAATATTATTACAGGGGCAGGTAGACCCTAAAAGGTACATAGGCTGCCAGTTAGCAGCCCCCGTAACGGTCACTCTGTGTCGGTTGGTTTTACCGGTAACCTGAACTCACAAACATTTCAAATCATGAATTTCAAAATCCAGGCTCCTCATTGGACGGAGATGAGGTAGCTCCTGGAAAGGGACCTGGTTGAAAACGGGCCCCTCAGAATGCTTATATGCAAATGACCTCATGAATATTTCATAAAAACAGGGAATATAAGGCAGTGCCCCGCAGCGCTGGGGGGTTCCACTATCCACCGGCAGCCGGCGCTGAAAGAAGACTTTGCGAAGTGCTCCTGACTTTGTGAAGAGCTCCTGTTCCCTGAAGGTCCTCAGCTGCAATTCTACATCCGCCCAGCAGAGTCCGCTCTGCTGAGGCATAGCTGAAATCACACATACTAAAAGAGCTAAGGCAGTCTCCGCTCTGAGGTAAATTGGGTGAGGGACGAACTGGCCTCACCCTTAGGGTGGGGTACTGCGCCCTCACCCCTTAGCACCCAGAGCCTGCCAAAAATCACTGCGGCACCTCCGATCTCGCCGCCAACAAACAGATTGAGAGCGGATTTGGAGTGGGTCGAACTGGCCCCATCCCTAGGGTGGGGTACTGCGTCCACTCCAATTGAGGCTTAAGGTCTGCCACCATCGCAGCACCACCGCTCTCGCTGCCAGCGCCTCAGCCTTTCTCCACCGGACGTGACCATCTTATCGGATTAGACCACCGGATCAGACACGTAAAACCCCCTACGCCCTAAACACTAACTTTCTAGCTTAATTTGGGCTGTGTGGGGATACTTACCAAGCCAGTAACTCTAACTGGGAACTATTATTACTTGGGGCTATAACCATTGGCTTAAAGCTGCACACCTGGTTAACAAGCCCATAACTAGAAGTTTTACTAATTAACTGTTTATCGTTGTGTTCTTTTTCTATAACCCCTTTTCTCCCTTTTTTCCCCTTCCTCCCTTCTCTCCAATCCCCACTGAAAAAATCAGTTGGGAACGACCCTTGTAGGGTGGACCTCAAGGTGTCCAATAGCGTGGCACTATTAGTCACTCAGGGTACATAGGGGTGACAAACTAATTTATCCCCTATAACCCGGAGGAAAAACTTATTAGATTTTTGTGTCCTTGTGTTTTACAAGGAGAGTCTCATACAGACTTCCCTCATGGAACCCTTGTTGCTGTTTATTGTAAGTGTTTAAAGTATAATTAGAAGTAGATAAGTTAATATATATATATCGTTACAAGTTCAATTATTGTGCTGTTCGTTTATAAGTTACTGTTTTTGTTAATAAATATAATCATTATTTAATCCAACCTTCCTCTCCGTATCTCACCCTTGCCCTCAACAAACAAGCCAGCTCCTAACCTACCAGGGATTAGCTTCTCCCCAGTCTCTCCCCACTTACACTGCACTGCGCTCTAGGACCCCTGCCGGAGGTGGGTGGGGTTGGTTTGCTGAGGAGCGGAGTGGTCCTTTGCCAGTCGGCGGGCTTCCTGCCGTCTCCTCTTTGCCCTCGTCTGAGGCCCCGTGGGGATCCGGACGGACTGCTGGTGCGGGGTCAGCGGGGGGTTTATCGCCCGCGATTCTGCCCGCACTGTCAGGAGTTATAGTGGATAGTTCTCTGAAGACATCCACGCAGTGTGCAGTGGCAGTTAGTAAAGCAAATAGGATGTTAGAAATTATTAAAAAAGGGATAGATAATAAGACAAAAGATATCATACTTCCCCTGTATAAAACTATGGTACGCCCACATCTTGAGTACTGCGTGCAGATGTGGTCTCCTCACCTCAAAAAAGATATATTGACATTAGAAAAGGTTCAGAAAAGGGCGACTAAGAGGATTAGGAGTTTGGAACGGGTCCCATATGGGGAGAGGCTAGAGAGACTGGGACTTTTCAGTCTGGAAAAGAGGCGATTGAGGGGCGATATGATAGAGGTATATAAAATCATGAATGGTGTGGAGAAAGTGAATATAGAAAAATTATTTACCTTTTCCCATAATACAAGAACTAGGGGACACCAAATGAAATTGATGGGTAGTAGGTTCAAAACTAATAAAAGGAAATTTTTCTCCACACAGCGCACAGTCAACCTGTGGAACTCCTTGCTGGAGGAGGCTGTGAAGGCCAGGACTCTATTAGGGTTTAAAAAAGAGCTCGATAAATTTTTGCAGGTTAGGTCCATAAATGGCTATTAGCCAGGGGTAAAGTATGGTGCCCTAGCCTTCCGAACAAGGGCAGGAGGTGGATGGCAGGAGATAAATCACTTGATCATTGTCTTCTTTTCTCCTTCTCTGGGGCACCTGGCATTGGCCACTGTCGGCAGATGGGATACTGGGCTGGATGGACCTTTGGTCTGACCCAGTATGGCCACTCTTATGTTCTTATGTTAATCAGCACTAGAGATTTATTTCTGTTCTAATATAGTATAAAGGGTTCTCTGAGAAAACAAAAACATGCCTACAAGATTTATTATCAGTTTAAGAAAACCAAATTAGCCTAAGTCTGGATGTCTTTTCAGAACACAAAGTAGGACCTACAAAGAATTTGTTGTATTTTGTTTAAAAACAGTAATTTACAGCTTTATCTTCCTTTGAGATTCTTGTATAGTAGGCAGGAAACTCCATGGCTACAGCTACACGAGAGGCCTACGTCAACAGAAATCACTTTTTATCTTTTATAGCCTGGTAAATCTGAGACAGTAATGTTGAGGGACAAAGGCTGGCACCACTGAAATTAAAAAAAAAATGTGACTGGTCCATGCAAGTTGGTACAAATTCATGGAGCTCAGGGTAAGGAGCTGTTCAGTTGTTGTATAGATGTTCAGGTTCAGGCTGCAGCCTGAGCTCTGGGATCTTCCCACCTTGCAGAGTCCAAAAACCTGGGCTCCAGACAGCATGAAACACCTTGATGCATGTAGGTGATTACTGCTTATTATTGATGATGATGGAGGATGATGATTATGATGATGATATCAACAGGCATGGTAGAGCAATGATGCTGAGAAACCAGTCTCTTATTTTTGAAATACAATGTTGGCAGCCCTAGCTCCATCCCAAGCCTAACCACCTACACCATAAATAAGCATGGTCTTAGCTTCAGCCCATAAGCCTGAGTCAGCTGGCACAGCACAGTTGTGGATTTTTCAATGCAGTGTAGTCATACCAAACAATCTAAATTTCTTCCCCCATGTTTACACAAGAAATCTGTGGAGGAACAGGGAAGATACGCTGGGTGCATATTGCAGAAAGCAACTACTTTTTAGCACACTACCTTCATTTTCAGCCCTGTCATCAAATTCCCCTGGAGACTCTTATCCACAGATTTCCATAAAGAAGATTTGAGAGGCAGGGAGGATGCTGTGAAGTCAACATCTTATAGCTGATAACACAAAAACATTTATGAAAGGGAGGGAAAAAATGAGAAAACAAATGAGAGATTACTTTATTTAGCTCTGAAAATAATAAACTGAAATATTACTTTAACTTTATCCTTGGCAGTAGAGAAGGTAACATGTTATCTGCAACCCAAATAAAATGCGGAAATTAAATTTCAGGTTTCATATTAACAAAGTGTTTGCAGACCAAGCAAACCAGACTGAAATTGTATTTTTTTCAGGCAAAAGAGAACCCAAAACCAGAATGTACAGCAGGGCTTGGACATGAAGCAGAAATTATTTGGAAATTGTTTGGCCTGTGTATAATGCAGACAATCATATGAAATGACTAAAATGATCCCTTCTGTCCTCAATTGATCTTCCAGCAGTTTGGCCATATCAATAACCTGGTTAAAAACTAATCCATAAAATGTTCAGTTGCTTTTGTCAGAAGAGCCATTACCATCTACCTTACATCAATGAATTTAATGAGCCACATCTACCACACTGAGGCAGTATGAATCAATCATACACCTGCTAAAAGGATGCATCAGCAGAAGAACCCTAGCAGCCTGTGACAGGGAATGATTGGACTATTTCAACTATTGAGTTGAAGTACCATCTTGAGCAGGGGTGGATTATAAGCAACCTGTGGGCCAGACATGGTTCACCAGGGTTAACCTCTGGTACATCAACTGTAGCCAGACAAAGGTCTCCCCCTTACAAGCCAGCTTGCTGCCCCCCATGAGGTGCTTCACAAGCACACAGGGCACAGAACAGCTGCACACAGGGCACAGAACAGCTCTTTGATGTCTCCCAAAGAGGCCCAGATGTGCTAGCTCATCATGACCCTGAGAAACAGAAAGTACAGATAAAAGGCTAACAGGCCAACTGTCAATAAGGGGGCCTCAGGAAATTACCCCAGCTGGCATTGATGGATTTGATGCGGACACAGCCATCCCAGAAGAGGAATCTCCGCCCTTGTAAAAGAATATCCTGTACTCCCAAAGTTGCTTATCTCCTGTCTTACAAGTGCAAATTAAGTAAGAATTGCCCTTGTAAAAACTGGTGTCACAAAAGACAGACCAGTACGATCTGGCACCACTGATAAGAAAGACGATACGTGACCCAAGGGGTATAAAAATGGGCCCAGCAGCACTCTGACTCTGAGTGCATCTTCACCAACTACCTGCTGGTCAGGTCAGGTGATTGCCTCCCGAGGTCTGCAACTGGGGATGCCCAACCTCGTATTCGTCTTTCCGTGGAATTGAGTGACCGATCCTGGCTTGGCTACGCTGGTATCGAGAGACTCAAGGAGGGTAAGATGTACCCACATTAAGGTCTCCTTTTGGTGCGCACAGTTAAAGAATGAGAGCTCTATAGATAGATTATGTTGCATTAAGACATCCTGGTATCGAATTGTAATGTAACCTGTTAACACCTGTACTCTGCTAGCATATAAGAAGTAGACGATAGCCTTTTGTAACCACACGCTTATAACTGTAGCTTAATAAACTTGCAGCTAGTTAAGATCTAAGCCTGACTGCTGTTACTCTTTGTCACTCCAACACAGCCGGCACAATAAAAAGAACATTAACCGTTTGGTTACCACAGCCTGGCTGTAGGTGAGAGTGCTAAGAGCCTAGCGTAGAGTCATGCCGCCTCCACAGGGCAGACTCCTGGGGCACCTGTCAGCCAATCCTGGTTGCCCGCTGTGATGGGACAGTGTGTCCTAGCAGTTGAAGTCTCGGGTGTGGAAAGGCTCTTAGTGGTACCATTGGGGCACCCGTCAGCCAATCTTGGTTGCCCCCTGCGACGGAGCTCCCTGCTCTAGCAGTAAAAGACTCGGGTGTTTAGGACCCTGGGGCATCCGTCAGTCTGGCCCAGGCTGCCCGCTGCGAAGGAGCCCTGCGCTCTCGCAGTTAAAGACTCGGATGGTAACAAGGGCATAGTTGGTACCTCACCGCACATTACCCGGCCACCGGCTATCATCAACACACACTTTATTTACCTGAACATCAACAGGTGTGGCCACTCACAGCTCCCAGTGCCTGCAGTTCAGCATTGCCAGCCTATGGGAGCTGTGAAAAGAAACGCAAGCTGGGCCACAGCTCTGAATGTCTGACAATGGTGAACTACAATTAACAGCTGCAAGTGACTTTACCTGTTAATGCTCAGGTAGATAAAGTGCCTAGAATCCTGCCGGGGGCAAACTGTCTCCAGTTCATAGTTTGCTTATTGGCCCTTGGTGTAAGGAGAAGCTTTCCAGCCTTTCAATGACCCAGGAATAGTTGGGGTAGAGAGGAGGGCACGATTCCTTTCTTTCCAATATCCTGGGTGTAGATGTCCATAATTCAGGCTGGAATCTGAATCTTTAGGTTCAGCTTTGGCTGAATTAGTCAAGTGGTAGAGTTGCTAGCTAACTACAATGCCTAGTTTTGGTCATGATGAATGAGGCAGTTTAATTAAAAGTAGTCTGAGTTTGCAGGATCCTTTTATTAAGCAAATATACTCATTATATTGTCATCTTTCTGTCTATTTGTAGATAAATGTGATGGTTAACAATTATGTTGTACTTCCAAAGAAGGAGATGAGAAAGTTTTTTTTTTCTTCTCCTTTTACTCTTTGTTTTATGCCTGAAGTCCCTTAATATTAAAACTGCAATGAAAGAAACCATTGGATATGTCACCTTGAAAGATAAGCTAGGGGGATGGTAGAATATCCAACCATAGAAGTTTTTAAGGCTGAACTTGACAAAGCCCTGGCTGAAATGATTTAGCTCGAGTTGGTTCTGCTTCAAGCAGGGAGTTGGACTAAATTACCTCTTGATTTCTCTTCCAAGCCCAATTTTCTATAATTCCATGTATCATATGAGTCTACTATGTATCACTAAGGCAACATCTACACTATATTTTACAATAGAGTTGAATTTAATAAAGTCAGCTTTTTAATACTAGATTTTATAAAGTCACATTTGACTTTCCACAAATATTCAGAATGTTGACTTAACATGTCTCCGTTGTCTTACCTACGGTCAGCTGTCTGAGCAATGCATTGTGGATACCTATTCCACAGTGCCTGTCGCCCTGTTGTCAGTGGCTTATGGGGAAAAAAAAGTGCCATAATTGCTTGTGGCTGTCTGACATCATCCGAGAGGGCAAAGCGTCCTCTCCCATCACCACTGGAAAACAAACGGTTGACCCAAGTGATTTTTGTGCCATTTTTTGTGCCATTTTACCAAAGCCTGCCACTGGTTCACAGCACTGCATGGTGTAAGCATGACACCTCAACAGCTTATAGACATTGCACAGTGTGTTATGGCCACTTCCTGAAGTGTTGTGGAGTGTTTATTTAGACAAAGTCAGTGGGAGGATGAGTTGGCTGAAGAGGAAGAGGATGCTTTGGGTGATGAAACTGAAGAACCAGAGACCAGGAATGCAGAGTTGCTGGCTGTCCTGGATGCATTGCTTACAGTGGAGCACCAGTTTCTGGAGACTTGAAACCAGCACACACTGTTAGACCACATCGTTTTGGAGGTTTGAGGTGACCAGCAGTGGTTGCAGAACTTCTGCATGTACAAGGCCACTTTTGTGGAACTTTGTGATTTGCTGTGATCTTCCCTGAAGTGCAATGATGCCAGAATGAGACCTGGACATGCAGGTGTCTAGGAGCAGGGTCCATGCAGCCATATGGGAGTGGGGAGGGGTTGATCCCGCCTGCCAAATGGCAGGTGCTGGGGCGGTCATCTCTGTAAATCGTAAACCACAGAAAAATGGTTTCTTGGCATCTCCTCATCAACCCTGTGCATGGAAAAAGCCAGCAGCATGGTGGGAGGGGAGAAGGCCAGGAGAGCCTGGCAGCCATGTGGAGTGGGGGAGATGAAGAGCCCACTAGCCACGTGGTGTGGCAGGGCAGTTGTGGGAAATTTAAATGGACAGGAAGCAGTGAAAAAAGCTCTAATCAAATTTCCTGTGCTGCTTCTAGACTGCAAAGTGAGACATCAACCTCCCAAGAATAACAGAGAGTGAAAAAGAAAATATGTTCATACTGTGTGGGCACAGGGCTGGAAAATTTGCCAGAATACTGTGTGGTGTCATGATAACAGATTACTTATTGGTTGCCTGGTGTGGCAAGGTGAGCTATCATGGAAGCCGCAATAAATCGGCCTCCCCAAAAACCCTGTGTGAAAAATAAGAGTACCTCACTGAGATCTATATGGAAACCCAAAAAGGATAAGCACTCCATCCCCAGAAATGTTAAGAAGATCTTCTAAGGGACATACATCCGCTGTTCCTGAGTTCCTGTTGAAGTTTAAAAATTGGGCTCCACAGTAGTAAACCTATACCTAAACCCAGCTATCGAGGATGTGAGTGACGTAAGAATAAATTTGAATATTGATTAGGCTAAGTCAGTCACACCAGAGCAATGGACTGGACTAAAACTGAGTCCTTACCAATGCTCCCAGGATTTTACCTCGCGACCCTGCTCGCCGTCTACGGTGGGTCGAATCACAACGGGGTTTCAGGGTGTGTGAAGTGCGCTGCTACGGTGTGTTTACCCAAGGAAGAAATACGGACAAGGTGTTAGGTTCAAACAGGGAGAAAGGGTTTATTTAACAAAGCAAAAGTGTGGATTATGGTAAGCTAGGTGACACAAAATATATGGACCCTTGTTTTTCTGAAATAAGCACAGGATTTGAATACTAATTGGCTTATAGCCTTAAACAACAGATAACTGCTATAACAGCACTGCTATCTCACCCCTTAGCTACTTACTGCGCTTCCGGGACGGGCCGTGCAGTCTTTGATGCGTGCTGTAAAATGGAAAGGATAACTTCAGAGCTGAATGTTGTATTTATTTATTCCTGGATCTTCCTGAGGTTCACCAGGTCACTCAACCCTTGGCCGACTACCGGGGGGAACAGATCTTACAAAGAATAGGAATTTGCCTGCGCTAAGCTAGGTCAATTCTCTAGTTAAGTGGGTTGCCCTGCTGGCCAAGCAGGGGAGAGCCCAGTATATGCGGGGTTTTCTTCTGAGAGGTTATCCCCTTAAAATGGTGCTGCCTATTTTCGACCACCTTGTTATGGTAGCCCTTTATTGCAGACCCTCGTTACCCCTAAGGGGTTACAAAAAACATCAGGGTTTTCCCCTTATAGGGTTATCCCTGGCCGCTCTACCCTCCTAAATAGGGGGGAGTTTATAGCTCTGGATTATAATTATAAAGCAGTTTGCCTAACTACTCTTCTGTTTGCATGTAATAGTTTTAGGCTAGACCAATAGCATTGGCCTCCTGTGCCTTTACAAAGAGACAAGGGGTACAAAATATAAGACGCAGATCATGGACTTGGGGAAGCCCCAGTCCAGTCTCTGTTACAAAACTATATAAAGCTATCCTTACATTAACTGCTCACCACTTATATTGGCTTTAAACCCAGACCACAAATACCTCCTTATTCCTGCTCTGTAATCCAGGCGCTGGGCCTGTAGTTCTCTTCGAGCTAGGAAGTTATGACCCTCACGGCGAGCTTGTACGGCAGCCATGTCAGGTCAGATAGTAAAGGAGGAAGGAAGAAAAGGAGAGCCAGGAGGAAAAACCGGCTTGGTGTACAAAAACCTCCTGGATTTTTTCAGGAACAACCGTGATATTTCAGACACTGGCCCGAGCTAAGGTCGGTGACTGGAAGGGCAGGGTCGCTGCTGCGGTTTCCCCGTGCAGGGCACCGTTGTTTAGGCGGCACGATCTGCTGGGCAAACCCTCCGGATAAAAGAACCGGAGACTTACTAGTGATTTTTTGCTCTTTGTAGACTGGAGCTCTTCTGGTCTTCTGACTGGAACTCTTCTGTTCTTCGTCGGCCCACGGTGGCTAGCGAGCGATGACTGACACGCAGGTCAGCTTTGGCTCTTCCGCCAGCGATGTTCAGCTACAGGCTCAGTCCAGCTCTTAGCTCAGTCCTTCTCTGTAGTCTTCTTTCTTCTTCGTCCGCTCTCCTCCGAGGTCAGGTCCGGAATGCCCCCAGCAGGGCTGCTCTCCTGAATATATGCTGCCTGGATGGACCTGTTTGGAAACTAGTCCCTGCCAGGTCCTCTCCGGAGTTACAATGTATCAAGGCGGCATTTGTTTAATACATATGTATGAGGATCCTAAGTTAACCAATCAATTTGAAATATTTCAAACATAAGCTTAATTAATATTTACCGCCCTATGAATATTAATTGCAACTGTCATTCTCTAACTGTCATTTTCCAGCAGCCATTTTGTGTATCTAAACACCATTTTAACAGTAAATACATTTTACAATTTATCTAGTTTTGATGTGGTTTGTGAGGGAAATAAGTCACCACTGCTGACAAAGCAGATTATAAAATTTAAATGCTTAGCTTAAAGGCTGTTTGGTCAGGATGGAGGGCAACCACACAGACACCACAGCTCATGGACAGGGACATATAAATCACCTCAGAAGAGGATTTTTCTACACCAGCCAGAACTCACTTGCAGCATTCCCTGTATCTTATTACACAAGTCCACCAACAGTTTAAACATGTAAGACAGGTTCTGTTTGCACAAAACTGGTGATGAAATCCATTCATGCCAAACCCGTTTTCTGCTAAAATCTGATTGGAGTATCTATAGTATCAACAAATAGCATAACGTAAAACAGAAGAACTGTAAGTGCTGCCGCCAAAGCTTCAATACTCCATTTGTAATTTTCTTTATAAATATAAATCCCATTTTGTTGCTTTTTACCATAATATAAAGAAAAATATGTACAATTTTAGGGTAATTATATATTCTTTACTAGTGTGGAAACAAAGAAAAAGCCTTCATGAATTAGCAAAGAGTTAGATTTATTGCAGGCCTTATCTTGCTTAGTTAGATATCAGTCTTGAATTACTGCTTCACTGTTTTAGATGACTGAGGCTCTCCATTATTCAGGGTACATCTTTAGCTGTCTCTCCTGGTAGTAGCAAATGACATTTGTAGGTCTCTGCTAAGAAGTTGTCTAAATCTGAGAACAAATGGTGCAACAGTACCATGACAGACTCAGTAGATGCATGGAAACTGTCTAATCAATCACATGGGTATGAGAGGAATGCAGATGAGCTCTGAATTTGTTTTCAACAAAATATATTCAAAGGTAACAACATCCTCATAGACCAAATTTTGCCGTCACTTGCAGCGCTGGTATGACTCAGTTTAATTTGATGAAGTTAGTCCACATTTGCACAGATAGAAACGTTATCAAACCATGATCCAGTTCTTCAACAGGGTAATTTATGTACTAGCATTCCCAGGGCTCAAATAAACCACTAACAAGGAACTACCTTTCCAGTGTGATGGCTCTATCTGTGTAAAGGCTGGAATAATTATGTATGTGTGACTGCATACACACTTGTGTACTCTTTACTTTCTTTTAAAAAGATTGGTCCCATTTGCTTTTCAGTTGGTGCTTTTTAGCACTTTCAAAAGTTACATGATTTGTCTCTGCCTAAAATACAGCCAAGCTGAGAAAAAGAACAGTCTGAAGAGGATGGGTGGTCACTGCTTTGAGCAGCTGCTGTAGGATTTCAGAGCAGAGAAATAGTTCCCTCTCTCCTAGGCATTGTATCCTGGTGTAATTGTTAGGTCAGGCTGAGATGCATTGCACTGTTAATCATCGCAACTGGCTGAGTCTTTTAAATGTGCTCTGTGAAAAAAGATTTTATATAGCAAGGATACAGTTACTATAGTTGCTGCATGCAAAAGTCTTCCTCTCTCTCTCTTTTTCCTGGTATAAAAAACTAATCTGGCACACACAAATAGAAGGGTGCAGGACAAAAACCAATCCTGCCTCCTTGGGCTGTCCGTGTCCAATGCATGCATATTAATACCCCAGCACACCCTTCTCTGGCACGCACAAGCAGCAGGGGGAGGGACAAACCCAATTCCAGCTCCTCAGGCTGTCCATGTCCCGAGCATGCACATTAAACCCCCTTGGATACCTGGGGTTTTAATATTCATGTACCAGATATGGACAGCCCGAGGAGGAGGGATTGATGTTTGTTCTGCCCTGTGCAGCTCATGCATGCCAGAGAAGGGTGTGTGACCAGGCAGGCCACACTTAGACATTTTACTAACACTTAGTCACGAGCCACAAAATAAAATAAAATTAAATAAACTAAAATTCAGGCCACATGCAGCGCCTTAGATGTGAGCTTGACATGGCCGAGAGAGGTCCGCATACCGAGTTCGAAAGCACTGTACTAAATGTCTTCAGAGATGGATTAGTCATTTGATCTTCTTTTATATGGCAAGCAATGCTGTTTCTATTTAATATTAGTGCAATGGATACAAGCAGGAAATAGAAGTTTCAAGACTGTCCTAAAAATGGATGTGGAGACATGAAGATTTTAACATACTCTTTACCTGAAATCAAAAGAAATCAACCTATTGGTGACTCAGGAAGTGACTTGTAGTCCTGATGATGGTGGACAACCAGTATTCACAACAGGGACAGTACATTATTGCAATCCTAGAACTGAGTAGATTTCAATGTAACTTGGAGACAGCAACTAACCTGGTAAGGTCTTACCAGTAAATGAAGGGGAAAATATGCACTTTTGGTCAGAAAGTGATTTTCATAAAGACAATGAGGACAGTTTGTTTACTGTCCAAGTAAAAGACTTTTAATTAAGCCTTTATAACTTACACCTTTAAGGATTGAGGATGTGGTCCTTGCTTACCTACGTAGAATTTAGGAAGCCATATGACTTTGCTTATATTCTGTATATATACATAGTGTAAAGTTCCTGATAAATTGTAATGTTCAATCTTGTTCTGTATGTAGAATCAATCTTGTAGAGATTGTTGTTCCAGAATGTCACTGTGGAGAGGTGTGGTCAATGCTCCTACAGATGTGACATGAGTAAGAATTACTCTAGAAAATTATCAGTTTCACTCTTCTGTGTTAATTTGTTTTCTATTATCAGAAATAGTTATATGTGAGGTGCTTAACAGTGGACAGAGAGGAATACTTTCCTAAGTGCTCACTTTATTCCCTGAAATTCAGTAAGACTCAAATAATGTGACTAGGGACAGGAAGAGATGTGGACTGGAAAAGAGCATAGTGGCACAGTGATTTTTTTCACCTTGGGAAGTAGACACAGTATTTGTGTTAGCATGTTTCAGGCACGTTTTTCAAGCCCTGACTATTAAGACAATTTCTTCAGACAGGCCTTGTCCTATCTGCCCTTCCTTTTTGTAGTCCTTAAGAGATGATCATCAATGTTTTTTTCAGTTATTTTTAAGATCATAAAACAGCTCAAACACTGATTAATTCAACAAAACCAATTCTCATGAATGGCAGTGTCAGCTTTTGAAGAATTGTATAAAGTATTTTCAACAAATCAGTCAGTTTTCCCTCTGCCAGATAAAAATAAGAAGCCTGCTGATATTGAGAGTCCCAATGCAGCCTGTGGACTTGGTCACAAATGATCTTATACTAAATGGACAGGACCCTATGCCATTTCAGAGCCTCTTGACTCTATATAAGGCTACATGCAAGGTTAGAATCTGACTTGCAGTCCTCAGGCCTTATAATGTGACATGACCAAGCAGAAACTCTTATCACGGGCCAAGTAGCTTTTTAGGCTTGGACCTCCAGATTGACATCTTACACCGAAGTCAATGAAAAACTCCAGTAAGAGTCTTTGATTGTACTTTAGTTTCTCATTACTAGTTACTAGATGCATATATGTGGAAGAGAATGACACTCAGGAATGGAAAAATCCTGAAAGGGACTGTTTGGATTTCTATAACTCTTTTGCTAAAAATCTGTAAAAATGCTAAACGGAAGTTTAGAATTTTTCCCTGCTTGTGATGGAGTTCATCCTGTTCTGTGGACTGTTAAAATACCCTGGAGCTTGTAACTATACAGGAAGATAAAAATACTCTTTTTTTTTTTTTTTTTTTAAAAAAAAGCCATTTTGTTGTCTTTTTAGTGTACCAGATTGTGTCAGATGCTGGACCTTGAAAAAAAAAATCTGGTGGAAAAAAGTCCCATATCCCTCCAAAAGGATTCTCTTTAAGTTACATATGGAGAACACACTGCCATATTGTCAATAAATTCAACATGTTTTTCAAGAATGCAGCAAAAAACACTTTTAGTAAAAAGAGTAGCTTAATATATTTGTTTGTCCAGTGATACTGCCTCCTTCCTTGATTACGAGAAAAAATGTTTCTCCTTTTAATAGAACAACAGTAACAACAACACAAAATACCTGATTTCCTACACATTCTCTCTCATCTTCTCTACAAATACATGTATCCAATTACGTTGGTTTGTAACAAAGAAAACACCTGTTAAAGTATTGGCAGCATATTACTGTTGTGATCTTTCTGTGCTCCTACTTCTGCAGTTAGAACCCTGGTTCCAGAACCTTGCGTGGTGAATATCTTCCAAGATGGCTTGCTAATTTTCCTGGTGTATTCAGCTGCCAAAACACCATGTTCACTTTCAAAAAGGAAACTGACTAGCGTCTGGTTGAAGAAGTTTCTTCTCTTTTTGTTCAAGGGCAAAAAGAGTGCTTGATGAGTGATTTTTTTTTCCCCTTTGACAGTGTTGATGTTGAATCCTACAAGGTTTTCAGCTTTGGTTCAGCAACTACTGTGGGAGAAGTTCCATAGAATGACCTTGTCCTCTAAAATATCATACCTTGGAGCCAGCTAATAAGAAATAGGTGCTGGCAGTGTAAAAAAAAAACAAGTAATGTTGGGCTATATAAAGAAATGGCGACGTCCTGACAAATGGCCTTGTTAAGAGGCTAACATTTTATTAACACATAGAAATTTAAAAACAATAGAATCTCACGAGAGATGTGAAATTACTTTTTTCATCTTAATTAATTTGCACCCATGTCTGGTAGATCATTTCATGCCACAAATAATTGATCAGGGACTGAAGTAGAAATGAACAATTCAGGTTGTGGTTTAAAGGGAATTAATTCTTAATTAAGTTGGGTTACTTTGGATTTTTCATCTTTAGGGAAAATCAGCAGCTAAGCATTTGAGATATCTTCACTTAATTTAATATTAGGAAAAGCTTTTGTGAGAGATTTAAGGCATTTCGCACATTAAATAGATTGGAATGAAGTACCTGACTCTAAGGTTGGAACAGAATTCATATTGACATTTAAGGGTTCATATATGATACTTTTTAGTATTACAGAATGACCACTGAACTGGGTTAATCTCAAGTTATGCCAAAGAGTGAAATAAAGCTGTGAAGTCCAGAAGTCTGTCTTCATGAAGGAAAATGAGAATTAGTTCAAAAGAAATTCTGGTGTATGGAGAACTGCTCTTTGGTGTTTTCCTTAAATAGTTCTATTATGAATTTCCAGAAAGTGTACATTTTCATCTTCAAAATACTATACACAATGGCCACAAATTTTAATTTATTTTTACTGGCACTGCAAACACTTCTTGGACAAGTTTTACTTCCTTAAATTCTGTAGTCAGATTTATCCTTCTTCACTGTTCCATATTAATAAAGTGATTTTTGTGCTAATTTTCAGACCTGCTTCACAACACAGAAATGATCACAATGCTATTTTTTGGACCAGATGGGAGTTGTGCAGGTTGCTTCTATTAGGAGAAGTTGATAATATAGTTAGGCACTTCTGATGCAACCCTCTTTATTTACAAAAAAAAAAAAAAAAAGTATATGTTGTATCCCTAAATATAGAAGGAATCAAATAGCAGAAGGTAGTTTGTTGCATTGTTCTAGCACCTCTTAGGCAGCACTCAGCCCCAAAAATTCTCAGTGTCAGGCACATGCATTTATTCAGATGGTGTCTGGTGCTTCCATATGGGATTCTTTCTCAGTTTATCTGGTCTTCTTGACATTTGTCTTTCAGGCATACAAACTTCACAAGACAATAGCAAGTGAAACCCTTTCATGACATGTGCCTTGCATGGGCCATTGTTTTTGGGGAGGCCGCTATTATTTAAGCTATCTCATTATGTAAAGGGGTTTCTTACATACTGTTTTAATTGAAGGGCACTGGTTCCAGTTCTTTTTCAAAGAGATTTAACCCAATTATAAAGAGGGAAAAAGAATAGCCTAAAAATTAGTACGGAAAGATTTAAATAGGTATTTCAAATGATTGCGCCATTATATAATGATACATTTCTGAATAATTTTTGAGCAATAAATATGTGAATCTCTACAAATCAAGTAGCATCAGCTGAGGAAAAAAAGGCATACAGTAAAAGCTTGATTATCCAGCATTGCCTAGGGAATGGGGATTGCCGGATAATCAAATCTTCTGGTTATTTGAGTGCTGGCCTCATTGCAACCAGCAGGGCAGCCACCCTGCAGCCAGCAGCCAAGTGGCCCAATGGGCTGTGGTGCTGGGTAACAGACCTTGCAGGTTATCCAAGTGCCAGATAATGCAGCTTTTACTCTATATCAACAAACTTACATATGTTTTGGTATGTTCCTATGGGCCATATTTTAAAATGCACTTAGTTGTCTAAAGATTTAGATAGGTGCTTAATGGGTTTTTCAAGCTTGCCAAGACACCTAATTTCCATGAGGCAAATATCTGCATCAGTTGACACTTTTACAAATTTATCCCTTAATTTTAATTATATTCTGCTCAAATGTAATTCTGCTTCCATCCAAGAAAAACAAGAAAGAAACTAATTTCTTTACTACTGCTCACTGAAAATTTAAAAAACAAAGAAACAAAGACAAAATTCCACCAAATGGAAAAAGGAGAGGAATTTTCACAAAACATTATTCTGGAAAAAAATTCAACGTATTTTGTGACTAGTTCTGTGCTTCAGAACTAAAATGGGAACAATTGCAACTCAGTTTATTCTTTTAATTTTAAAATATACAGCCACGTGCTTTTCTCTTATGATTCTGAGGAGACAGGTTAGACTGGTAGGTGAGTTTAGGAGTGAAATAATTCAGAAAAAGCTCCTGGCTATACCATCTCCTATATAAAGAAATCCAAAAAATATGGAGTACAAAGGAGGAGGTAAACTGCCTTTTGCCGATTACATTCTAATTGGAATAGTTGTATGCAGTTCACCGAACATTTACATTTAAGTCCATAGTTGGGTTGGTTAAAAGATTGGATATGATTCTACCTGCTGCTAGACTTATTAGGGTAAGGTTGCACGTGGTGAGATGATCACCCCATACCATACAAAGGTTTAATACAGACCAAATGCCCCAAATAAACAATTTGTCAAGGAATTAAGGAGGCTCAGCTGGGCGGGAATAAGTGGGGCCAATAAAAGCTCAGGAGCTAAAAGGAGGAAGTGCTACTGGTGAAAGGCAAGCACTCCAAGGGAAAAAAAGGAATGAATGAAGACTGCAGATTACAGTCAGGCTCTGGAAAGAACAAAAAGTCCTTTGGAACTGGTAGACCCAGAAAGAAAAGGAGACCCCACCATAAGAAAAAGCCCAGGGATAGAACAATGAGGCTGGAAAGAGAAGGCCCAGTGCTCTACCAGCCACTGAGTGAGTGGCATTGCTAACTCTCTCAGTTGGATGGGCTGGATGCCATTTGGACAATGGCATCTGCTCAAGAACACAGGCAACCCCAAGCACCAAGGCAGTGAGTGGGAAAAATTACCTGGGACTATTCAAGAGCTAATCCTGCCCCCAGAAGGGAAACACTGATTGTGGCACAGTTGAAGGGATGAGCCATGAAGAGGATGCTGAGGTTCTTGACAATGTAAGAGGGGCTACTAGTCCAGAGCAGAGATGAAGTGACAGTGTGTGAACTGAGCAGAGGGAGTATTGTCCTTAAATTAATCCCCAGGAGGAGGCGCCAGTCCAATGGTGAAAGTAGCACCCTCTGTCAGTTACAATAAATGCTGTGAATGAAGAATCAAAGACGGACACATCTGAGGAAAGTGCTCGGAAATGCCGAATTTTTAGTAGGTTAGCAGCCACTAAGTGGAGATAGTAAAACTAACATGGAATTACTTTTGGCTGTACCCCAACAGCTGTGCATTTGCAGACTGAAGAACTAGTGGATGACTATTCAGAATAGTTAGAAGTAATATTGATACATGTACTCAGCCAAAATTTCATTTTTAAATAAGTAACAGAGATTAAATCTGATTACAGGATTTAAGGAAATGAGACTCAATTAACAACATTATGCTCAAGCTGACAAAGAGCAAATTATAAATACCACATCAGCTTGATTTTGAACAAGGGCTGTCAAGTAATAAAAAACTGCAATTAATCAAATAATTAATTGTGCTGTTAAGCAATAATTTAATACCATTTATTTATCTATTTTGGATATTGTCTGCATTTTTGAAATACATTGATTGTCATTAGAACACAATACCACATGGACAAGGCTCACTTTAGATTTTATTTGATTAAAACTATTTGCACTGAAAACACAAAAGAAATAGCATTTTTTGAGTTCCACATTACATATACTGTAGTGCAATCTCTTTATCACGAAAACTGAATTTACAAATGTAGAATTATGTACAAAAATGCATTCAGACATACAAATTTAGGACCTATAGGTCCACTCAGTCCTACTCTGTGATCAGCCAGTTGCTTAGATAAAGAAATTTATTTACATTTACAGGAGATAATGCTGACCACTTTTTATTTACATGTTACCCGAAAGAAAGAACAGGTGATTGTTTGACGTGGTTCTAGGTGGGATTGCAAGATGTTTACATGCCAGATATACTGAAGATTCATGTACCCCTTTATGTCTCAATCACCATGTGTTCATGATGACTGTTGAAACTGCGGGTTAGTGAAACATATCAATGGATTCAGTCTCATGTTCTACTGCTGCCAACTCCCTGATACTGGGTCAATATGTCCTGCAGTTCTAGGGGTCAGCTAACAGCAGTAATCATTCTGGAGAATGTCTACCTGGTAGCTTCAGAATCACATCACTATATACTGCACTCTCCTTGGTGCATTAAGAAGAGGATTTGTAGGATTGTTTTTTTCAGAATTTGTGGTTTGACTACAATATCACAATATTACTCCACTCACCCATCCTTTTCTTTCTGCTCCTGTAGCTATTTATCAAGGAACAATGATTAATCATTGGAAAAAATTGTCAATGCATTGTACATTGCCACGCTGGGCATAGCCAGGAGAAGGCTGACAAGGAGGTCCCACAACTTTGTGGGACCACAGATAGTGTGTGAAAGGATCAGGAGATATTGGGGAAAAAGTGCAGCCAGAACCTCAATAGAAGGTTCTATTGGAGCTGGAAGAAGGGCTGTATCCTGGCACATGCAAGGTAGGGTCTATCTCATGCAACAAGTGCTGGGGACAGGGGTGAACCACTGTGCCATGGAGGATCCTCTGGCTGATGTCCCCAGTGGGCCATGGGACCAAGGAGGAATACAGGCTGGCCCACTGGAGCTTCATACCCTCCAAGGCTGGCAAAAAGTCCCAAACCGCTTGGTGTTTGGCAGGACATGAGAGTGGAGAAATGGACCATTTGATGCACAAGCATGTACAGGTGATGTCTTGGCATGGTTTGGAAGGGTACTGGCTGCAGTGCATGTATCCTGATCTGGTGATGAGTTGGAGGTGGTAGGAAAGGCACATGGGGCTGGGGCATACAGAGAGATCCAGAAGGCCAAGGATGGGGGCAGGGGTGTACCATCTGGCAAGATCTGGTAAACTCAAGCAGTGGATGTTAAAGCGTCCCTCACTTCCTGAAAGACAGCCAGAGAATGCAGACAGTGGAGAGCGCCATGCGCTCTGGATTGTGTAGCAGGTGCTTTGCAAGGAGATCTGCCCCTACTGTGGCCCCCCAAGGATCTGGTCACTGAAAGAAGCTTCCAGGTCTGGAGGAGCTCCTGGTAGAAGACTGGCAGCTCACAGAGGTCTCCCAGACAACCTATCAGGGGAACATAAAGGAGCTGCCAGTCATATCAGAGCCTTCGGAAGTGGCAGAGGAAAGTGTGCACCAACACGTTCCATGCTGGACTGTCTGCACTACTGCAGGGCCTGGAGATGGAAAACATGGACCTGTGTGTGCAAACACATCAGGCCTTGCCCACCCACTTCCTCCAGAGGAAGATGGAGAGCCCCTGCAAGGACCCAGTGCAGTCCTGGCCAGAAGAACCCCAGAACCAACTTCTGGAGGTGGCCTAGGAAACCCAAGGGTGGGAGGAGAGTGTTGAGATGATGCCAGAGCACGCACAGCCAGCAAGGTGGTGGTGGGGAGGCATAGAGAGCAGGCAGCCTGCATCAAGGCTGGTGGATAGGCATGGTGAGAATAGTGAGCAGGTGGTCAGTGGGAGCAGTGAGCAGGTGGCTTGCTGGAGCTGCTGGTGAGTGGCTACAGAGGGGCTGGCAGAGAGGAGCAGTGAGTGAGTACTAGAGCAGTGGAGTGAGTAAGGTGACTCTATGACTCTTCTTTACTCCCTTCAACTCTGCAGAGGCACCCTTGAGTTCTGGATCTGCACTGGCCAAGGGTAATAACTGTGAGTTGGGCGCAAAGAAGGGTCAGGCACCTGAAAGGGAAGTGATCTGCCAATTTTTAATGTGATGGTGATTAATCACTGGAACAATTTATCAAGGATCATGATGATGGAGGGTGATCAATCATAGGCAGGTTTTTAAAATCAAGATTGGATTATTTTCTAAAAATCTGCTCTAGGAATTATTTTGAAGTAAATGTTATTGTATATGTTCTACAGAAGATCTGATTGGATGATCACTGTAATGCCTTCTGGTCTTGAGTTCCATGAAGCTATGTATGTGGCACTTTATTAAACCCTGTGGACTTCTCTGTCCATGTGGCTGAATTGCTTCCAGCACCAATCCCTGTTGCACTTATGTCCCCTTAATTACAGTCTTGCCAGAGAACTTAGCCTTTTGACTCCAGTTCGACTGATCATGATACACCTTATCAATCATTGCGCAACAGAAATGGGCCATGGAGACCATCCTGAAAGTGAAGGATTTGAGTCATTTTCGGCAAAGGTAAGCAAAATCTAAGCAGTCTTAAAAAAGAGAATCCTAGCACCATCTTCTTTGCTTTTAAATTAATCAGGGAGGAGTCTAGCTGGGATGCTTGCTGATGATTCATGCTACATCATAGCATGCACAAGAGAGAGAGATACAACAGGTTTCAAATCTTGTTAGTAGTAGCTGAAGCACATTAAGTGTTATGTGGTGTAGCGATATGCACTGTATGTTTGCAACTTCTAAAATGCAATGCCATGCATATTAAATGCTCCATGTCAACTCTGCTGGTGCATTTGAAAGGTTCCCTAGACTGTTGTTATGTATTGCACAGTATTACATTAAGAAGCAGTAGGGAACCTAAAGTATGTGCCAGCAAGATCTACACCCATCAATTAGTGCATAGCACATTATTGTGTTTTAGAAATCACACGCTTCTAGATTGTATTAGTGGGGCCACTACATAGACAAGCCTTAAACAAATAGATTATTTTGCCTATACAAACACATTTGGTATTAAATAATATTTTGTGTTTTGATTTTTTTATGCATTATTTGGTTTCATGGTCAGTTTATCACTTCTTATTAGTGAATATCCTGTTATGAGACTCACTTTAAAATTGAGTAAGCCTAAATAATCATTTTTCCCACAAAAATAATGCACGAATGAATTTCTTTATCTTTCTTATGTAAAACTAAGATGGAGGACTTGTTCTTCTAGTGTATGTCTAGCAAAGTAGCTTGCTCTCTCGAGATCACAAATTTATAAAATTAAGTGTGTACCAGTATTAGTTTCTTAAAGAGTTTGCAGAGATCATGATCTGTGGAAGTTCTGCAAACTTATTATTTTATTGCATGTGTCTTCAAGTTATGTATTTAAAATGTGAATCATCTAAAGTATGTTTCTATCCTTCTTCATTCTGTAGAAAAGTTAGGAAATATGAATCCTGGAGATGCAAAAAACAGAAGGCAAATAAAAAGACCCAGACTCAAGATATTTGTGCATCATTATAGTTTCTTAACTTTTAGGGCTGCCAACATTACTGAGAACCGAGGGAGAAGTTTAAGGAATATGAAACTAGATGGTTTTTTTTACACTTCTGAGGTAAAATAATATTTTCTCAATGACACCAAATGTAATTTTACAAGTGGAAGACGCTGAATTAAATTATTTAAATAAAAAAGCAATTTAAAAAACTTCTTACATAAAAGCACTTTTTGTGGTTGTTCCTTTCCTGGCTGCAAGGTATTTATAAAATAAATAATTTAAGAAGGAAAAACTAGTGGGAGTAATAATATATCATCTTTTCTTTTGCCATATGAGGCAGGGATATTTAGTTTTCATGTTCTCCCACTGACTGACAAAGTTCTGGTATTTTCATTGGAACTTATTAGCTTATTTAATGACTTCAGCTAGAGGTAGTTTAGCCTTTAATTAAAATATTATTTTCAGGGTTTTTTAGTGTGTTAATGAGACAACAAAAATGAATTCATTGAGAGAAGGAAAGGATATCTAGACCTTACAGCAGTGCAAGTTAAAGCCTCATTACCAGCTAATTATGCAAAACAGTAGATAAATAAAGCTGTTATAGTGTAAAAAAGCCCCAGTGTGTTACCTAATGACATAAATTGTTTACAATCTATAATGGGTAAGATATCATGCCTTACTGAAATTATTAAATGCATATTTAACCATAATACAACTTGAATCACTATTGCTTTACAGGTATAAGCATGAAGGCAACAAAACAGAAACACAGACTGCTCTCATGAATAATTCTGTGGTCATTATGATAATCTCAGAAATCTTCAGAGGAAGATGTATGTTCTATGGTTAGCTGCAAAAGACAAGATACTGTCAATTTCTGAATAGAGCAGAGCTTAACATTTGGTATTACAGCCAACACTTTCAAAAGTGACTAGTGATTTTGGGCCTCATTTATAAAGGGAGTTATGTGCCTATCTGACACTTTTGGCACAGAAATTCAAAATTAAATCTTCCAAAACCCCACTCATTCATCACCTAAACTATTCCAGCCTCGTGACGGAGTTCATCAGTGGAAACTTACCTAAAAAACCACTACAGAGCATGAGTGCAATTCTCATTCCTTGGTCTAAGACTGAGGCCAAGTAGGATCCTTAATCTAGGAGTCACCCTTTTCATTTTGCTTATAGGGGCTAATTCAAGAGCTCTACTGAGGACACCTAGCAAACTCAGCCCCACACATAAGACTGCCCATATCTGAGAAGGAAGTGTTGGTGGTACTTGTTCCATGATACATTTTTTAGCTCAGTGGGTAGAGCATTCACACAGGGGTATGTCTACGCTAGCCAAAAACTTCAAAATGGCCATGCAAATGGCCATTTCGGAGTTTACTAATGAAGCTCTGAAATACATATTCAGCACCTCATTAGCATGCGGGCGGCCACAGCACTTCGAAATTGACTTGGATCGCTGCCGTGCAGCTCGTCCAGATGGGGCTCCTTTTCAAAAGGACCCTGGCTACTTCGAAGTTTCCTTATTCCTATGAGTAGATAGGAATAAGGGGACTTCAAAGTAGCCGGGGTCCTTTCGAAAAGGAGCCCTATCTGGATGAGCCATGCAGCTATAAGCTGCGTCAATTTCGAAGTGCCGCGGCCGCCCACATGCTAATGAGGTGCTGAATATGCATTTCAGCGCTTCATTAATAAACTTCGAAATGGCCATTTGCATGGCCATTTCAAAGTTTTTGGCTAGTGTAGACACAGCCAGGATGTTGGAGACTCTGTGTTAGCCTCCTGCTCTGGCTGATGAAAACATGGATTTGAACTCATTTCCCACAGGACTATTCAATCATTCTCACTCTGCCATTGCTTTTATGTATACTTAATTATTTGTTCAAAATGGAATGGGCTCAGAAGGAAAGATTGAGAGACCCACACTTCAGAATACTGCAGTCCAGTGGTTAGTGCACTCATCTGAGAGGTACAAAGTGCCTCACCTACTCTCCTGTACAAATCTCTTGTTCTTAGTTAGCAGAGGGGGAAATTGGGTCATGGTTTCCTATAACCTGAGAGAATACTCTGTGTTAAAGGTTATAAGGGAAGAGTTGTCATTGTCCTCCCTTCCAGCCATTTTATGTACAGTTAGGCAGATATTCTTGCAAGAAAGAGCAAGGTGTTTCTGCTGCCTGAAAGGGCACCTAGTTCTCCATATGTGTTGGATCAGGAGTCTTGGGACCTCAGGAAACCAAGCCTAAGTGTTTCATGTTTGACACCCCAAAATAGCAGTCACTTTTGAAAATCTTGTCCACTTGTGACTTAGAAAAATGAGATTCAGTAGATAAAAACGGACATAAAAATACAAGTAAACAAAATTCAAATGTGCATGAAACACAAATCTGTTAAAGATAAATTGTTAAATTACACATGCACACAAATGACTGTGGGAGATATCATTGGACCAATGGTTTTTGTTTTTGTTTTTGTTTTGTTTTGTTTTTTGTTTGGTTTTTTAATTGCTAAGGAGACAAGTACTACATATGCAGTAGAAGAGCTAATAACAATTAGGAACAAAAAAGATTATGAAAGTCTCACTAAGATTAAGGATATAAATTAGAAGATTAAAATATGAGCACATAAACACAGTACAGTGAAAAACTGTCACAGTGGTAGTGGAGGTACAGCTGAAAGAAGATATTAAATTTAGGAAAGAGATAATATACTGAATATGGAGCTTGTCTAGCATATCACAGTTAATTTAGATATAAGTAGGGAAAATATTATGTGGGACGGAAGAGAAAGTGAGACAGGAGATGAGATGTGTATGTAAATAAGAAAACCTGTAAAATGATCTCAGCATTAGTCATGATAATTCCAATTACTGTTATATTGACTAGGAACCACAGACTCAATTAGATGTTTAAGAATACAAAAAAGCTAATTCCTTGTTCAACTTGTTCAGAGGTCAACAAGCTCAGAGCCTGTTCCAGAAAATTGTTTATGATGTGAGGATCAACATAGAGGTGGATGAATGGCTTTTTATAAGAGCATAAACTGAAATGGTTTTTAGGTGTCCTTTGTTTCCTGTAACATTTGGTTGTCTTGTCCACAGGCATTTTTTGTGCCACAAAGTAAGTCCTCCAGGAAATGCATCAGTGTTATTCTTTATTCAGTCCATTTATTCTTCTGAGAAGCCCTGCATACTGGATTATAATAATTAAAAAAAAAATCAGACCAGGACAGTCTGCAACTAGGGGACAGTAGTTTTGTTACCTTATTTCTGTTTGTAAGAGAAATACTTTATTAGGAACTTAAGCTCACTGTTGCCGATCATCTGATTAGTTTCTACGATGAGATAACTGGCTCTATGGATAGGGGAAAATCAATGCATGTGATTTATCTTGACTTTAGCAAAGCTTTTGACGTGGTCTCCCACAATATTCTTGTCATCAAGTTAAAGGAATGTGGATTGGATAAATGGATGGTAAGATGTATAGAAAGCTGGCTAGAAGGTTGGGCCCAGCGAGTAGTGATCAACGGCTTGATGTCAGGATGGCGGTCGGTTTCTAGTGGAGTGGCCCAAGGTTCGGTTCTAGGTCCTGTTCTGTTTAACATATTTATCAATGACCTGGATGAGGGATTGGATTGCACCCTCAGCAAGTTTGTGGGTGACACTAAGCTGGGGGAGAGGTAGATATGCTGGAGGGTAGGGATAAGGTCCAGAGTGACTTAGACAAAATTGGAAGACTGGGCCACAAGAAATCTGATAAAGTTCAATAAGGACAAGTGCAGAATGCAGAGTCCCAAGCATAGTTACAGGCTGGGGTCTGACTGGCTTAGTAGTAGTTCTGCAGAAAAGGACGTGGGAGTTGTAGTGGACGAGAAGCTGGACACGAGTCAACAGTGTGCTGTTGTAGCCAGGAAGCCTAATGGCATATTAGGTTGCATCAAGAGGAGCATTGCCAGTAGATCCAGAGAAGTGATTATTCCTCTTTATTTGGGTTTGGTGAGGCTTCATCAGGAGTACTGTGTCCAGTTCTGGGCCCCCAGTTATAGGAAGGATGTGGACACGCTGGAGAGGGTCCAGTGGAGGGCGACCAAAATAATTAGGGGGCTGGAGCATATGACCTATGAAGAATGATTGAAGGAACTGGGTCTGTTTAGACTGCAGAAGAGAAGACGGAGCTTCCTGGAGGGAGGTTGCAAAGAGGCTGGAGAGAGGCTGTTCACAGTGGTCGCAGATGGCAGAACACGGAATAGTGGTATCAAGTTGTGGTTGGGAAGGTCCAGGTTGAACATTAGGAAAAACTTTTTCACTAGGAGAGTGGTGAAGCATTGGAATGGTCTACCCAGGGAAGTAGTGGAGTCTCCATCCCTGGAGATGTTTACATCTCAGCTCGACAAAGCCCTGGCTGGGCTGATCTGATGGGTTTGGTCCTGCCTAGGGCAGGGGGCTTGACTTGATGGTTTTTTTTCGGTCTCTTCCAGCTCTATTGTTCTATGATTCTATTATATCACTTTTTTAGTCTATATCCTATAACATTCTACAGCTGAATTGATATTAAATTCTGTTGGGTGATATGACAGGACATGCGCTCACACTGGTAGAGCAGAGACTAATGAGCTCTTCTGGGCCTGTTAATACAGTACACCTCCAAGGCTCCTTCTGTCTGGAGGTGGAGGGGCTTAAAAGGCAAAAACCTACCATCTACAGGTGCACAGAAAACAAGGGGTGGAAAACGGGCTGCTCCACCTCAGATGGCTGGCAACAAAGGAAGGTGGTGGTGTGGTGGGGCTGGCCCATCTCTCAACTGGTGTAAGTGCAGCTGTAAGGAGGAAAGATGGTGAGTTACATGGTGAGCAACTGTGAGCAACAACCAACACCACCGTGAGCCAAGGGATAGGAATAACCTGTGAGCAAAGCCATCTGTAACCTGCATAATGGGCCCTGCCACACAGGGACTCCAAGGTGCTTCTGGTACTGGGCTGATGACAATGCCCTTCCCCTGCTCTATGGGCTTGTCACCAAGGGGAGTGTCTGACCATGAAGGGGTCCCTTCATGGGTGGTGGGTGAACTGGGAGCAGCCTTGCCCTCCCTGGCCCCCACCACATACCTACAGCTCGCATGGCTTTCTGCAGAAGCAGCTGCTGATTCTTGCTTATAGACTATTGCTGGGTGCCACACTACTTGGAGTGTCTGGGGTCAGTCCACTGCCCTTGTGGCTAGCCCACTTCCAGTCATGGTGGGTGCTGGGAACCTTGCCCCCCAGTGCCTGGGGGTTCATCTGACCTCCCGTGAGGCTGACAGCAAGCTGGTGCCTGTGCTTGCGGGCTGTCTGCTGGGTCTGTGTCATGAACCCAGCCTTGCACATGGTTCCATGTGCTGGGACCACAGCATGAGGTCCTGTCCAAGCCAGCCTGGTGATGCTTGCAGCATGCCCTGGGGTGTATGATGCACTGGATACTCACTGGAGAGCACCTCACCCAGCTCAAGGATGCCTGGGAGGGAGCATGGCTGGTGAGGACCAGCTCCAAGCTGATCACAAGGGTATTACTGCTGGCTTGGGAGGCTGTGTGTATGTCCAGGTCCGGCGGGGGCTGGGACTTGGATGCCTGCTCCTCCTCCTCTGGAAGCTCCAGCTGTGATGGGAGGACCTCTAGAACTGGAAATTGGAGGTGATGTGTTGTCCCCGCCCTCCGCAAGATGTCATGGAACTCCTTGTAACTGAGGCAGGTGGCTGGTCCTGCTATGGAGTGTCAGGCAGCATCCTGCACCTAGACACAGCCCTGCTGGAGCTCCTTTACCTTTGCCCAGATCTGCTCCATGAATTGGGGGGAGGGGAGGGGAGGAGGTTGTTCCATTCGTCCATGGTTGTAGCCATCTGGGCATAGGCAGGGGTATAGCAGTCCTTCACCTCGGGGTCCTGAAGTATGTCTTCCTTGCCCCACAGGTCCAAGAGGACCTGAACCTCAGGCCTGGTCCCAGAGGTGGGCCTCCTCTTTGAACTCCATGCTGGCTCCTGGGACTCCTCAGTCTGCTCCCTCAAGGGTCCAGGAGACTCTCGGGATGGCTGTCTGCCATCTGGGAAGGCTCAGACAAAAGGAGTAGCTGCATGGGTGTGGGGGGGTCTGCAGATGGTACCTCTGCTCTTTCCACGCTCTCAGCTTCCTGCCACAGTGTTTTTGGGACTTCCTGTGATTTTAAGAAGGGCCAAAGAGCTCTGATTGCTGTGGACAGGGTGTCCCCTGGGGCACCTGCGTGGTGCCCTGGACACCTTTTCTTTCAACAGAAGCACCACCACCCTGGAACATCCAGACCTGTGTTTTATTGACAAAGGCATTCTTCCTCTTGGGAAGCCGGTTAGGGGTGTCAACAGAAGTGCTGGGTTCTGTTGATTTAGTGTTAACAGAACGCATTCAGTAATCTGGACCCTTCCTGGGTTTTGTTGACAAACCCCAGTTTTGTCGACAAAAGCCTCTAATGTGGACATAGCCTTACTACTTGTATAACTTTTGTATGTCCCTTCTTTCAGTTTGCAGCAGGGTACCTCCCAGGAGCACGTTTTTCACCTCTCCCCTACGCCATACCTCTAAGTATTTTATTTTTCCATGTCTGGATCTTTTCTATTTCAGCTAGTGTTTTCCCATATCCATTATAGCCATAGGTGAAATAGAAAAAGCTAAGAGTTGGAAAAATAAAACGATCTTTCAGGTGTGATAACTAAAATTGAATGCTGTTTCAGAGGTGAGCAGGCACCATTGATTTATATTGTCTCAACATGTATTAACCCACAGAAACACATTATTAGCCACTTCCTAACATTGAGTCTGTGACCTCATTGAGTTTTCAACAGTGACTTCTAGATCTCTGACTTAGAAGTTTCACCTAATGTGTGTGAAAAGTTCAACTTCTTTTTTTCAATATGAATTAATTTGCTCTTGTCACTGGAGAAAATTACAGCAGATTTAATACAGACAGATCTTTTGATGAAATCCTTTTACGATTCCTCATAATCTTGAAATTTTCATTCATCTGAATAAAAGAATGTGAGCAACACATTTCGTCACCTTGCCACCAAGGTTATCCTTTAGGTTATTAATAAACATATTGAATAACGTTGACCTCAGTGCTAATCTCTGAAGTAACCCACATGTAAAGTGGTTTCTAAAAATGGAAAGACATTTATGTTTACTCTTGGATTCCTGTTGGTCCAGCGATTTTTAATAGTTGGTAAAACTTGGTTTTCACTTCATGGTTATACAGCGTGATCTAACGGTTACAAAAGAGACATGGCAGCCAGGACTCCTGCTGTCTGCACATGGGTAAATCATTGTGGGTACGGTTATGCTGTTTGCCTTAGACCAGCTTCAGGTGCAGTGTGAAATTTCATTGCCCCTGGGAGAGCAGAGAGGCACTCTGCCACAGAGACAAGGTGCATCACAGAAGTACAACACGCTTTCAGCATCTGCTGGCTGTGACAGGGCAGGAGGTTGCCTGTTTCCTCCAATAACTAGTTTATCATGTGGTAGCAGCATCCAATAAAAGTTCCATAACACAGTAAACACAGCAGCTCCCAGTGACCTGCAGTCAGCATAGACATTCTAGGCAAGCCTGGGAAGAAAGTTGAATTTGACCTGATATTCAGACATAGATACAAGTTAGAAACACGTGTCTGGTTAAATGATTATTAGCTAGCCACAAACATTCTTGTGCCTTCAGTTGGTGTGCAGAGAATTATGGTGCATGTATATTGAACTAAACATCATAATCACAATCAATTCAGGATTATGTAACATGACTAAAACATAAGCTAAGTGTTTAAAAAAAAGTTACTGTAGTTATGATCCTAAGTCCATATCCCAACACCTAAAAAAGTGCCCTGACTTTCAGAAATTCAGAGCACTCAGGACAACAGGAGCTATATATGTTTAGCCTCAATGTAGGTGAAATTATTTGAAACATTCCAGAATTTTAAATGTCATTTTAATTGGAAAAAACCCCACATTTTTATTTTTCTCCATTTTAAGGTTAAAATTCATTGCTGCAGCTAGTCAGGGAAGTTTGCCTTGCTGGGCAGTCCTACCTCTGTAATGAAAGGGTCATATTTTTAGATCACCATAACCTGGAAAAAAGGAAGAAGGAAAAACAAAAACATTGTGAAATGTTGTGCCACCTGTTTGAGTTATTTAATCATTTAAGGTCCTGTTTGCATCACTTCTCTTCTTAATTCCTGTTTTGGTTCAGTTACCAAAAAGTTAAGTATAGTTTTAATAGTGTATATTTTGGAAAGCACTTAAACCCAGATTTACCTGTGACTGTCACATGGGAGAAAGTTAAATAAAATATATGAAATTGTTTCAAGTGAAGAATCTCTCTAGTTAGGTTTATCTAATGGAGACCTGGTTGGGTAGTATTTTTCACCTGTATTGCTTACAGAAAAATGTTAGACTGAATTTCTGTATTCTTTGTCATGGACATTGGAATTGTTTCCTGTAAAACGGAATAATGCAGGAGTGTTCTCTTGGATGCCTATTCAGAGTGGTGGAAGGGAGTTGATACAGAAGAGGTAAAGGGGACAGTAAGTACCGTTTGCATAAACTGGCCTATTTAACTTTACCTGGATGTTATAATATGGCATGCGAACCGTTGCTTGCGAACAGGGTGGTTGCTAACAGGAGGGAGTTTTGAGAGGGGCTCTCCTGGGGAAGGAGGGGGCAAACTACAGCACCTTTGGGTAAGTGGCGCTCTGGATTGTGTGGGTGCCTGGGTTTGGGGGTTCTGGGCCTGGGTTTGTCTGTTTATTTGGTGTTTGGAGTGCTGAGCTGTTTATTTGTTTGTTTGTTTGAGAGGCCATGAGCTCAGGCTGGCCATGTGCTCAGGCTGCGTGCCGATTGACTGAGCGGTAATCAGAGGGAGGGGCTCTCTCAGGTAGGCCAGAGCTCTAAAGCCCTGCTGGCAAGCGACCAGGGAGCATGCGATCGGGTGCTTGCGACCAGGGTGGTTGCTAACAGGAGGGAGTTTTGAGAGGGGAGTTTAGAGGGGGAGCTTAGAGGGAGCTAAGGGACCCGCTGCAGCATGAGGAGCGGGGGGGCGAGATCGAGGGATGTCAGTGGTGGGCAAGTGGTTTGGGGGCGTCTGGTATGGCTATGAGGATGGCAGCACCCACGGAGGCTGCTTGCAGCGTGCTGGCTCAGATTGCATGGCTTCCAGGCCCAGTCCTGCTCTTCCTGCATGCATGCACCACACCAGATCTGTGGGGCTCCAGGGACAGCCATAGCCAGATGAAGAGTTGGTAGCTTTGGCTGGGACCCAGGGTGCAGCTGGGCTGCGAGATCGACATCTTCCTGGAGGACGTGGGGCTGCAGCAGCTTGTGGCCAGGTGCAGAGAGGCCAGGGGAAGGGGGACCTGGGGGCAACGAGAACTGATAGAGGGCAGTGTGGTGCAGTCGGGAGACATGGGAGTGGATGGGGAGAAGGGGACAGGGAGGGAGGATCTGGGGGTGATGGTAGCCGATGAGAGGCAGAGGGGTGGGGAGGAGGGTCCTGGGGAGGCAAGGAGGTCGTCACATGTGGGGACATGTGGCACCAGGGAAGTGCAAGAGGTAGTGGGACCATATCCACGTTCTCCATACCCCACTGCCTTGTGGGTTATCCTGGAAAGGAGCAAGGCTAAGGGAGTAAACCCTGACAGAAAATCCGGAGGGGAGTCCTAAGGCGGTTCTGTGCCAACTTCTGGCATTGACCCGGCAACTCCTGCAGCTGAGCTGGTACCAGACGTAGAGGTTATCCTCTCCTTTGGACTATATCAGTAAAGCCGAGAGAGGAACACTGGCGTCCCAATAATCACCCAAGCAAGCGCCTGGAGAGGTAGTCCAACATCACTAACAGCATTGAACCAACACAGGAGGTAACAGATACCAGTTATAAGCTCTTGCTCGATTGGCATAGAGAACGAACGCCAGGTGTTGCCTCCGATGGTGGGAGAGATCATCACATCTCACTGGACAGTCACTACCTGCCTCAAGCTGGGCAATAGGGTACTGTTCCTCCACAGTTCACCTGCCTCACTGGGTGCGTGAGGCTTAAGGTTCTCAAACCTGACAAGTGACCTGAAATTTGAGCACCAAGGAAACCAATAAGAAAATCAACAAGAGAAGGAAACCATCAAAGTTTTAAGCTTGCTTGCTGGAATGTGCGGACCATGCTGACAGGTCTGACTGAAGATCTTCAGGACATCAGGGACACCCGAAAGACCACTGTCATCAATGAGGAACTGAAGAGGCTCCAAGTTGACATTGCTGCTCTGCAAGAGACGTGACTCGCAGATTCGGGATCTCTAAAGGAAAAGGACTACACCTTTTTCTGGCAAGGTAAAGCCCGAGAAGAACCCAGGGAGCATGGTGTTGGCTTCGCCATCAGACACACCCTTCTACAAATGGTGGAATTAGTCAAGGGTGGATCAGAAAGACTCCTTCAGGTCATACTTCAAACTCACGCTGGTCCTGTCCACCTGATCAGCACTTACGTCCCAACCCTGTACGCCACACCGGAAGTAAAAGACAAGTTTTATGATGTGTTTAGTGCTGCCATAGCGCAAATACCTGCTCGCGAACAACTGTACATTCTGGGTGACTTCAATGCGAGAGTTGGAGCCGATCGTGACTCGTGGCCTTCCTGCTTAGGCCACTTCGGTGTGGGAAAAATGAATGAAAATGGTCAGCGTCTTCTCGAACTTTGCAAGTACCACAATCTGTGCATCACAAACACATTTTTCCAAACCAAGCCACAGCACAGAGTGTCATGGAGACACCCACGCTCAAAACACTGGCATCAACTAGACGTGGTCATCACTAGATGTGATAACCTCAAAAATGTCCTTCTGACACGCAGCTATCATAGTGCTGACTGTGATACAGATCTTTCGTTAGTTTGCTCCAAACTCAAGGTGATTCCCAAGAAGCTGCACCGCCCTAAACCAACTGGAAGGCCCCGCATCGATGCCAGAAAGACAGCTAACTCAGAGAGAGCTGAAAATTTCAGAGCGACCCTCGAGGAGAATCTGTGCAGCAGCCTTGGGGATGCCAATGTGACATCCAGATGGCAGCATCTGAGGGATACAATGTACAACATGGCCTTGTCGGTGTTTGGAAGAAGAGCTAGAAACACAAATGACTGGCTCGAAGCTAACTCCGATGACATGATTCCAGCCATCGAAAAAAAGCACGCTGCGCTCCTGGAGTACAAACGTTCGCCAAGCCAGAATACCCTGCAAGTGCTCAGAGCAGCCAGAAAAACAGTACAGCAGATGGCCAGGCGCTGTGCCAACAACTACTGGCTTGAGCTATGCAGCAGCATCCAGACCAGTGCTGACTTTGGTAACCTCAGGGGAATGTACGAGAGCATCAAGAAGGCATTAGGACCCACCCAGAACAAGATGGCACCTCTGAAATCCAAATCTGGTGATGTCATCACTGACAAAGCCAAACAGGTGGAGCGCTGGGTCGAGCACTACTCCGAGCTGTACTCATATGAGAACATTGTGGTCGACTCAGCCTCGATGCCGTCGAACTCCTACCAGTAATGGATGAACTGGATCAGGAATGTGGATGAACTGAAGAAAGCCATTGACAACATTGCAGCAGGAAAGGCCCCGGACCAGGATGGTATACCACCAGAGGTAATCAAGTGTGCCACAGACACTCTCCTGGAATCCCTACATAAGCTACTGTGCCTGTGCTGGAGAGAGGGAGAGGTTCCACAGGACATGCGCGACGCTAACATCATAACCTGGTATAAGAACAAAGGAGGCAGAAGCGGCTGCAACAATTACCATGGAATCTCCCTCCTAAGCATCACTGGTAAACTGTTCGCTTACGTCACCCTTGGCAGACTCCAGAAGATTGCTGAGAGGGTGTATCCTGAATCACAGTGCGGATTCCATGCAGAGAGATCTACCGTCGACATGGTCTTCTCTCTAAGGCAGCTGCAGGAGGAATGCAGGGAGCAGAGGAAGCCACTCTATATTGCCTTCATCGACCTAACCAAGGTCTTCGACTTGGTCAGCAGGGATGGACTGTTCAAACTGCTCCACAAGATAGGTTGTCTGCCACGGTTACTGAAGATGACCCAGTCTTTCCACGAAGACATGAGAGGAACCGTCCAATGCGATGGCACATTATCGGATGCTTTCAACATCAGGAGCGGCATCAAACAAGGATGCATGCTTGCTCCGACATTGTTCAGGATCTTCTTCGCCCTCCTCCTTAAACACGCCTTTGGATCTTCAACAGAGGGCATCTTTTTGCACACAAGATCTGACGGGAAACTGTTTAATCTTGCAAGGCTGAAAGATTAATCTAAGGTGTGGGAAGTCCTCATTAGAGACATGCTGTTCGCAGATGTTACTGCTGTCATGTCACACACAGAAGACCAGCTTCAGAAGCTGCTGGATCAGTTCTCCAAAGCATGCAAGGACTTTGGGCTCTCCATCAGCCTAAAGAAGACAAATGTACTTGCTCAGGACGTTGCTGATTCTCCATCAATCAGCATTGACAACTATACGTTAGAGGTAGTCCACGAGTTCGTTTACCTCAGGTCCACCATCACTGACACCCTGTCCTTGGAGACTGAGCTAAATAGGAGGATCGGTAAAGCAGCCACAACTCTGTCCAGACTCAGCGAGAGAGTGTAGACTAACAACAAGCTGTACACTCACACCAAAATGCAAGTCTACAGAGCCTGCATCCTCAGCACCCTCCTTTACGGCAGCGAGACTTGGACCCTGTACACCCGCCAGGAAAAGAGGCTGAACGTCTTCCACTTGCACTGCCTCAGGCACATCCTTGGAATATCGTGGAAGGACAGAGTGTCCAACACTACCATCCTTGAGCAAGCTGGAATCCCAACCATGCACATCCTCCTCAGGCAGCAGCGGCTCTGCTGGCTTGGCCACGTCCACAGGATGAATGATGGAAGGATTCCAAAAGACATCCTGTATGGCGAGCTAGCCTCTAGCAAAAGACCTCTCGGATGCCCCCAGCTGCGCTACAAAGATGTTTGCAAGAGAGACAAGGGAAGGGAAGTAGACATCAAGCCAGACAGCTGGGAGGAGCTGATGGAGGCAGGAACTATACAAGGGCCTTCAGAAGGGTGAGTTGTGGATCAGACAGCTAGCAAAGGAGAAGCAAGCCCACAGAAAGCACAGCAAGGACCTGCCAGACACCCATTACATATGCAACAGATGCAGCGAGGACTGTCACTCTTGTGTGGGTCTTCACAGTCACAGCCGACGCTGCAAATGAGGATGCCAAACAGAACTACGAAGGGTGCGATCCATAGTCTACGTAGACTGAAGGATGCTACTACTACTACTAATATGCCAATATCTACATTTTATTGTAAACATTAATATATTGAAATTAGTGATCACTCCAGTTGTCAGAAGCTTCCCACCTGAGTGAGAGAAAAGAATCAATCCACACTTACCAGTTAAAGTCAGGAATAATTCCACTTACTTTAATAGTGTGACTATAGAAGTGGTGTATATATAAAAGCAAAATCAGCCCAAAGGTGCTGTAATAAATTGTTCAAATACAAACATATGGCATCTGTAATATTACTGATGAAATGAGTGTTTTGTGTATCTTAGGAACTAAAGTAGCTAAGCTGACAAAAGAGTTGCGGTGGTGAAAATGCTAACTGTAGAAAGTTAGGTAATGAATGATTAACATTCTTGTTTGATAGACATAATAATTACTCTGTTTCTCAATCAGGTCTTCTATTACTAATGGTCTTATTAGTCTAAAAATATATCTAGGTTTGGAAGAAGAATCAGAGAAAAAATCAGAACCTAATAAAGGTTTTGCCACAAAAATGACAAAGTAGGTAGATTTCTAGGTAGCTTCAGGAATGTGGGGTTTGGTGGTATTATCCAATAGTTCATAAATAATCATTCAGAGGTTTTGACTTGAAAAGGAACTCAAAGAAAAATGAGTTTTACTGGTATTATCTTCTCTAGCACCGATGTGTCACACACACCCCCCTAAGCTATATGTACACTTGCATTCCTCTTTCAAAAGAGGCATGCAAATGGGGGAAACTGAAAACGCAAGTGAGGTGCAGATTTACATATCCTCCCCTCATTTGCATATTCTTCTTTCGAAAGAGCTTCTTTCACAAGAAGAAAAGCTGTGTAGACGCGACTCTTTCGAAAGTAAACCCCATCTTGGAAAGAACCCTTCTTCCCCTACAGTTCCATTAGGTCACTCACTACCATTTACAGTATTTCCTTAGCTGTCAGTTATTGATCTGTTATTGGTTCTGTTACTTCTTGTCCTTTAACCCTGTTTACGCGTTTACCACATCTCATCATACAAGTTTGTTGCATGTTTGCGCTCTTCCTATTATCGCTATCTACATATTGTTGTGCTACAATGCCACTGGTTATGTTGTTTGGTAGTTTTCCACTGAGGCTTGTTCCTGGCTCTTTAGACATGGTGTGGGGGTGGGAAAGCAGTGTGTGCCTCATCACCCCTAAGCTTTCATGTACAAAGTTCTTCTGCAGTTGACCCCTACAGGGTTTATGGGCGTTGGGTTACCCATTTGACGTAAGATGAACTGGACAGAGAAACAAACAGTTGTTAAGGGGAGAAACTGTGCTGGTTAACCCTTCAACAATGGAAAGAATTAAGTTTTATACTGTAGGAGTCAAATCTGAAGTCATGGAGCTTAGGATAATAGTGGCGTACTAAGGGCAAGATCTCACTGCCTGCTGCAATTTACTTTGGCCAAACTGGACAGTCTCTATGTAAAAGAATAAATGGATATAAATCAGACATCAGGACTGGTAACATACAAAAACCAATGGTAACATATAAAAACACTTCAATCTCCCTGGACACGCACTAAGGCTACGTCTACACATGCACGCTACATCGAAATAGTCTATTTCGATGAATAACGTCTACACGTCCTCCAGGGCTGGCAACATCGACGTTCAACTTCAACGTTGGGCAGCACCACATCGAAATAGGCACTGTGAGGGAACGTCTACATGCCAAAATAGCACACATCGAAATAAGGGTGCCCGGAACAGCTGCAGACAGGGTCACAGGGCGGACTCAACAGCAAGCCGCTCCCTTAAAGGTCCCCTCCCAGACACAGTTGCACTAAACAACACAAGATCCACAGAGCCGACAACTGGTTGCAGACCCTGTGCCTGCAGCATGGATCCCCAGCTGCAGCAGCAGCAGCCAGAAGCCCTGGGCTAAGGGCTGCTGCACACGGTGACCATAGAGCCCCGCAGGGGCTGGAGAGAGATCGTCTCTCAACCCCTCAGCTGATGGCCGCCATGGCGGACCCCACTATTTCGATGATGCGGGATGCGGATCGTCTACACGTGCCCTACTTCGACGTTCAACTTTGAAGTAGGGCGCTATTCCCATCCCCTCATGGGGTTAGCGACTTTGACGTCTCGCCGCCTAACGTCGATTTCAACTTTGAAATAGTGCCCAACACGTGTAGCCGTGACGGGCGCTATTTCGAAGTTGGCACTGCTACTTCGAAGTAGCGTGCACGTGTAGACGTGGCCTAAGAGATTTAAAAGTAGCAGTCCTACAACAAAAAAGTTTCAAAAATAAACTGCAAAGAAAAAATGTCAGAGCTGCAATTTATTTGCAAATTTGACTCCATCAGCCAAGGATTAAACAGAGACTGGTAGTGGATTGCCCATTAAAAAATCAGTTTCCCTGCTCTTGATGTTCACACCTCCACATTAGCACCTGACAATGGGCCACATCCCCCCTAATGAACTGACTTGTTCTCTCCTCTCTTCATGTCCATAACTCCACATTAATGGCCCACGATGGGCCATTTTCACCTTGACTAAATAGCTCCTGTCAACTCCGGCTCTCCTCTTTACTGAAACCCCGCCCATCTTTAAATCCTCCTCTTAACTCCCCCCTCCCCACCTGCAACTCATGCATCTGATGAAGTGGGTCTTTGCCTATGAAAGTTTATGCTCCAAAATATCTGTTAATCTGTAAGGTGCCACATGACTTCTTGTTGTTTTTGAAGATACAGACTAATACGGCTACCTCTTTGATACTGTTGACACAGGGTGCTGTCGGCAGTAAACAAGACGTGTGTATGTGCCTCTGACTGCTACACCCCCATCTGTCGCCAGCCCCTTATGCCTGAATTCAGCGAGATCTTGCACAGCTATGCTAATTAGTTCCATGATTATGCTAATGACAACCATTTGCAATTGCAAGTCTGCTCATTAGTATGGAGCTGCTGGCAGTTCAGTTGCATTTAGATATTCCTTGAGTGTATATTGATAGAACTAAAAATCTAGGGGTAGATTCTTATTTACACTGAGCATACCTTAGGCCTGTGTGAATACCCTCTTACATTACTAAATCTTAGTGTAAAGAAAATTCAGGTAGGTGCTCAGAATATGGTTGCAACTGTTGGTTCAGATTACCATGACTCCTCTGTTCTGTTATCCTTTTCTTTTAAAGAAGGAGAAACACACAGCCCTCAGGGTACTGACTACAAAGTGCTCAGAAATCATTTGTTGCTACAAACCAGTCATGCAAAATGTATATCTTTTTCTTATAAGGATTCAGGTATACTCTGGTGTCAACAGATCCTGTCGAATAGGGATACTCAGCTCATCAAGTTTACTCAGCTCTGAGGGCCCCAGTGATGAATGAATCAAATGAAAAATGAGGCCAAGGCTGAAAGCAACAGGTAAATAAAAGTGGTATTAATTATTGGCAGCAAGTATTTTCCAGTGCCTCGGGAAATTTGTTTTCACAATCCTTTATATGTTCTTTTTTTCTTTCTTTTTTTAGAAACAGCTAGGATTTTTGGTCTTCGCATTACAGTATTACACATTTTTTCTGCAGGCTTTCCCAAGGTCCCATAACAATAAAACAGTTATTTGTCTTATTTTACAAGTGAATGACACACTGAGGTGTAATCATGCCAAAAAGTCAAAGAATTCCTTCAGAGTAACTAGTTTTTCAGAATTGATTTTAGGGAGTTATTTTTCTCCCCACATTTTAAGGGAAAGTGCATGTGTGTGTTAGAATGTTCCATTGCTTGTTAAAGTTCCTATTAGAGAGCAGGGCCATGGAATGGAGTGGGGGACAAGGTCTTTGCCCAGCAAATTAAAAGGGCCTGGGGCTCTAGGCTGCTGTTCCTGCTGCAGCAGCCAAAGACAGAGCCCCAGGCCATTAAAATCACCAACAACATTCCATGTGATGCAGTCCTGCTGCTGCCGAGGTCTGGCTAGGGGAGGTGGGACACAATCTGGGTGATGCTGAGGTCTGCCTGCCTCTAGTCCCACTCTTTCTGCCTGAGACCCTGCCCCTTCCAGCGTGCCCAGAACCAAGGCCATGTCCCAGGGCCTAGCAAAATTTGTTTCCAGCTCTGTGGAAGAAACGAAATTGTAATATCCTGGTTTTTGAAGAGCTGTGCTTTTCAGTTTATCCCTCAGAATCAGCTCCACTGTGAATTTTTGTAATTATCATATTAGCTTCTTCACTGTGCCTCTCTGCTGACCCTTTTGTAGCTGACGGCATTTTGGCAGTTCTTACAGGCGTAAAGCATTAGCTACATTGGACAGCACCAGATGTGCCTGGCATGCTATACATGTGTGCTGTCCTAATATAGGAGAGTCTCTAGTGAGTACAGAGCAAGCTACTATGTCTTCTCTCCTCACATGTGCCTTAACAAGGGGTCAGTCAGAATGGGAGGGGGAGGGTGGAGACATAGACACCAATTTCATGGGTGCCCCAGGGCAGGGAGCACCCACAGGGGAAAAAAAATTCATGGGTGCTTGACATCCCCTGTCAGCCAAACTCTTCCTCAACCCTCCCCTGCACTTCTTGCCCACTGCTGGACCTGCTTACCACCTCATCCCCTGTCCTCCCTGTGCTTCTGGAGCTCTGCAAATGGCTGATTTGTGACATTCAGAAACCTCCAAGATGATGAGGGAGTAACAGAGTCAGGGCACATTCAGGGGAGGAGGTGGGCCAGGGACTTTGGGGATGGTGTGGAGTGAGGGCCAGGCCTGGAGCATGGTGGGGGTGGGAGAAGGAGAGAGCAAGCCTTCCCCCACCCTCTCCAGTTGGGGAGGAGTCAGCAGTTATGGGTGGAGATGTAGTGCTGATCACCCCTCGGGGCTGCTACACTTCAGAGCAATCCCAAGGGTTTCTCAACCTACACCCAAAGCAGGAGCCAACAGAGAATCATCACCTGCCTTAAAGCTCACATATTCTGTAGCATGCAGAAGACTCTGGAAGAAGCTGAAATCTGGACCTGCTGGGGGTTGTTGGGTTTTCATTTGTTTTGTTTAATGCATCAATCTGTATTCTCTTTTATGAAGTGATTGATTGTTCTGTCTTGTCATCTAGGAAAACCTATAGCTCACAAGTTCCAGTGGCAAAACAGCTAATGTTTTTATTAGTTCTAATCATTATGTGACCTTTACAAAACAGCATCACTTGGGAGCTAGGCAGCCTGAGTGTAGCACAGATTAAAGTTTTTGTAAAACCAAAGAACAGAAGTCTGACTTAGAAAGAATAAAGAAGATTGAGGTTGTACTAAGGACTGCCATGTGGATCTCTCAGCTCTGAGGCATTCTGATAGTGGAATGAATGAGGGACCTGGAAAGAGTTCAGCTAATTTAATGTTAGTTTTCTGTATATTTCAGGAACATGGCATTCTGATTGACATTTGCTATAAGGTTGCTCCATACCATTCTGGGATCTACCCAATATATGTTCAGCTTCACAAGGCCTGGAAGAATGTTTGGGGCACCAGTACAGAGGAGTATACGCATCTGAAACCAGCCTGGCACAAAGAAGATTTTATCCCCAATGCCATGATGGTTAATTATCTGTACATAGGTATACATTTTTTCACCTGTTGATACTTTATCTCAAGTAAGACTTTTTTTATTACATCTTCAGTGTTTTCCTGAACCACTATATTATTGGATGGTATTGCAGTTCTTTCCCTTTATCTTTGCCATGAATTCTGTTCACATACAGAATGGGTAATAGCCATTTTCAAAATAACTTTATTATACATAGATGGTCATGATTCATCCCACTGAAGGAGAGTAAGTCTGACTTTGAGTTAGCCTAAACTATCTGGCATGATACAGAGATCGGTATGCACAAATGACAATGATTTATTATATATACTCAAGTTAGCCTCATGTGGTGGCTCAGATATAGATCAAAAATATTGTGCCCTGGTTAAACCCCATGGAGTGCTGACAGTACTGCGACATGTCTTCCACATTTGGGAGTCCCTACTGGTGCAGCTGCTCCTGTGAGGTGAACCTCAAATGGCGAATCCAGTCCAAATATGCTTAACTATTGAACTATCCTCAATGGCTTTTAAATCCAGGGAAAATTTGGAAAATTGGGAAAAGTAGTGTTTTTGTTTATAGACTGATTCTGTCCTATATTTACATGCATTTACTGATTTTCCTTATTATTATCTGCTCAGGTGCTTCCCTGACAAACATGATCTGGTTACACATGCAACAGCCAAAAAGAATACCCAGGGGCCCGAAAGATTTAGACCAAACAATTCAGGTAGGGGAATTTTTCTTTATAATTGTTCATAACCCAGTATTTCAAATTCATCTTGGTAATAAATACTAATTGTATTTAAAATATCATATTTGGTATAACATGCAAGTGGATGATATCAAAGTTGAGTCATAAGCAGTGCATGTGGCCCAAGCATCTCACTCTCAAAATGGAAGCAATAAAGACTTTTTGTGACCAGTATTTTCCTTAGAATGTGAGGATGTGAAGCTTACTTCAAATTTAGGCAGTCATGTAGACATAGCCTAAGAGATTCTCCTCCTCGCTGCCCCCCAGTTCTCTTATGAGTTCTGATGTGATTTTAAACTCATTCTTGCCTCTCTTTACTTGTGGTGGTGGTAGAACTGCTGCAGGCAAAAGTGTGCCTCCAGTTACACTATATACTCAGCATCATTTTCAAATTCTGCTCTCCTTTTCCCCTGTGGTGTCCAATGGGTTTGAATGCAATACGATTGCGTAGGAGTAACTGAGGCATATTACAAAAAAACCCATACATACAAACATTGTGGCTACATCTACCTTGCAGAGATCTTTCGAAAGAAGCTGTTCCAGAAGATCTCTTCCAAAAAAGCTTCTTTCTAAAGAGTCTGTCCACACACAAAAAAGCAGATCAAAAGAGTGGTCTGCTCTTTCAAAAGAGAGTGTCCAGACAGCCCCCACTCTCTCGAAAGAATCGAGATCGAAGACTGTTCTTTAGAAAGAAGGGCCCTGTGGAGCATTTACACACATTTTCTTTCAAAAGAAGGGGATGCTCTTCCTGAAACAGGAAAGGAAGAGTGATTTCATAAGGAGCACCACATTCTTTCAATTTACTTTTGAAAGAACATTTTTTGCATGTAGACACCCCCTGGGCTCTTTTGAAAGAGCCCCCTTCTTTCTAAAAATCCTTTGAAAGAACTTGCTAGTGTAGATGCAGCCTTTAAATAACTCAATTTCTATTCATAAAAATGAAGGAGGCATATGTTTTTCAGGCTCATCACCAAAGTGAGACTTGACATCTGTGTAATGCATATATTTAACCACATTAATCTTTCAAGGGAAAGTTGTACTTAACGTACATGCAAGCAAAATTTCTCATTTCTTTAATATACAGAACAAGACGTACTTATGGGGTGCAAATTTAAAATGGGAGTATTGTCTACATCATGATATCAGGAAAAGCTCATGCAAAGCAGATTGTTTATGTGGACATAGAAGTTGTTCTATTGGCTGATATTATTACATGTAGGGAAAATGTGTAAAATAGTGTATTCAAAGCAATGTGTTTAAATCAGTTGAACTGTTTCTAGTCATAAATCACATGTGCTGCAATATTTAAGAAATGGTAAAGGAGGGAGGGGGAAAGAATAATGCTTTGTCAGTGAAGTACTACTATTAGAGGAGGTGCTGAAGCATATAACAATGTAACCATGGGGATCCATTTTTATCATGTGCAGAAAACCCAAGATATTCAATAAGTCATTGGAAAGATTGATTAATTTAATAAAAATGCAAGCTCCTGTGCCATATTTTATTCAGCTTATTGTAGCTTAACTTTGAATTTTATGATTTTATTAGCTATGTTACTTAATTATCCTCAAAATTGCTCATTTTATTTAAATTTAAATATTTTCCCCAGAGAAATATCATTATAGGAATGTTGTTTTTATAAATAGGCCCTTTTAAAGGTATTTTGAAGTTTGCTGTTTTATCACGTACATGTGCCAAATCAGTGGACTTGATTCTGTTCCATTACACTGATTTACAGCTTTGCCACCAGCTCTGTTTCAGGCACAGTGGGTAGCTACACTGCTCCAGAAGCAAGTGGACAAACAGATGTTGACTCGAAGTAGGAGTGTTGTTTTCATCCTTGCTACAGTCTGTGGGGAAAAAAGGAAGGTACTCTTCCCTACACCTATATCACTTGGTACAGAGGATTGCCCTTGAGTTGCCAGCTCATCTTTGGAGTAGATTCAGGACTTTTCCTTTTCTTCACCCACCCACCTATACAGGATGGCCGTTTCTACACAGGCACTTTCTTTGAAAGTGGCATGGTAATACATGGCCCAAAATATGCTAATAAGGTGAGGATGCAAATTCCCCACACCTCATTAGCATACGGTCACGTGATTTGGAATCTGGAAGACCGTTCTTCCGGACTCCACAACTCCGTGTGGAAGAGCGGCCCTGGGGGAGCTTCTGGAAGGAAGTCCTTCTTCCTGACGCCCCTTCTTCCCGAAAATTTTTTGGGAAGAAGGGGCCTCTGGAAGAAGGACTTCCTTCCAGAAGACCCCCAGGGGCCACGCTTCTACACGGAGTTTTGGAGTCCGGTCTTCCGGACTCCAAATCACGTGACCGTGTGCTCATGAGGCACAGGGAATTTACATCCATGCCTCATTAGCATATTTCGGGCCATGTATTACCACGCCACTTTGGAAGAAAGTGGCCTGTGTAGAAACGGCCGATGAGTGGTTGCATCTCTGAGGAAGCTATTTTCTTCTGTGATGATACAAGGAACCAAGAGACTGCATTATGTCTTTCCCCTGTGTGAGCATACCAGACCCTAAATCAGGGATACGCCTAAGCAATTCACAAATAACAAGCAGTCATGGGCCACCTTAGAGACTAACACATTTATTAGGTTATGAGCTTTCATGGGCAAAACCCACTTCCTCAGGTGAAAAACAAAGATGAAGTCAGTTGAGTTACCCTTGTGTAAAATTTGTGTAAGTGAGCACAGAACCAGGCTCTTTATTTTGTATTTATTGCTTGTATTTTAGCATATGCCTAGCATATTAACCTAAACAGAGATTTTCAGAAACAGTTAGGTAAAATCACTTAAGAAGAGTCCTAGATCCTCAGCAGGTATAAGATGTCATATCTTTATGCCTTCACGGCAGTAGCTGATACTCTCACCTGTATCCCTATACTCTGGGGGAAAAATCAGCAATGGATATACTCAGTGATTTTTAAAAAAAAAATATTAATGCAAAATGATTAAAAATCAAGTTGGTATATATCAGAGACTAGGGGTAGATGACACTTCATAGATGATTAAAACAATCCTTCTGCTTACAATCCACTTAAATGTTCCCCTGCAAGTGTTTATGTTTTTATTAACATTTCAGGTGGTGTAAATAGGTGTTTCATGAAGTGCAACAGAAAGGTTGTGTGCAGATATTTATGACTCAATGCCACTCCACTGTAAAATTGCTGTTATGGATTATTAGAATGATAAAGCTCCTTATTATGTACATCATACAGTAACTACTACAACCGATGCCCTCTTTAAAATGCATGACAGGGAAAGGCTCAGTGCGCACAATAGCCACTTATTTTAATCTCCTGTTACAATTTTTGGTTAATCACTACTTTGGGAATTTATAACTGACTTCTGGTTGATTTTTTTTCAAGTTCTACTGTGATTCTTTGTAGCAACTCACCCTCGGGGAAAATGCTTGGTGTCAAATGTATTCACTTATTGTGAGGTCTTTTAGTATCACTTTTACATAATTTATGAGTTACTTTAATATTTTTTATGAAGTCTTTGAGTTTGTTTGTTTTCCGGAGACTGACTGTTAAGGCAGTGTGTTTTCATGACACAGTGCTTAATTTAAGGACCAGATACAGTATGACTGGGTACAGAAATCAGGGATATTTTTGATTGGTTTGTTCATATGTTAATTTAATAATACATCATTAAAACATGAAGTAACTGTGTTTTTATTCTGGCAGGCAGAATACGATGGACATTAAGAAGTTCCAGACTTTGTTATTTGAGATCTACAATTTAATTAATCAGATTAAATGTATGATAATATACTGCCTGTGGTCATATGTCCAGGGGCACATTTTTTTAAAGAGATGCTCTATTGTGCCTATTAACAATGCAAATATAGATGGGAGAGATTGTCTGAGTTTCTCAAATAAGGAAAGACAAACATTCTTTAAAGAAATCACAATCACAAACAACTGTGTACTGCCATCATCACTATTTTTGCTTGTAAATTTTTGAGCAGTGGAGGTGGCAGTAAATGTTTGGGCTTCATTCAGCTAAGCATCTTAGTTGGGGAAAGACAGTTTAAGCATGATTATTCAATGATTATTCTGAATTATGTCGTATCTTAGATATTTATTTCTCCATAGTAAATTGTCATCCTGAATCTTATTTACATATGTGCAACCCAATCACCCCGACACAATTCTATACTACTTCTGTCTACCTGGAACAAGGCAATGACCATGGTATTTTAAATAATTCTTTGATATCCTTGGGTAAGTACTGACTTTTACTAAATGCTGATTATTATATTCTCTATTTAAAAAAAATCTCACCCCCATACCATTACACTGTTTTCTGGGAATGGTTTTAGGAAATTAAAAATGAAAGGGCAATTTTAAAAAGCCAAAGATTTTTGGAGTATGTCTCATTCACTTTCCGTCAGCTTCTGAAAAAGATTTGGGAGCTGTTGTCATAATCAGCTGAACATGAGCTCCTACTGCAATGTGTGGGGCAAAACAGCTAATGTGATCCTGGGATGCATAAACAGGGGAAGCTTGTATAGGAATAGAGAGGCAGTTTTCGCTCTCTATTTGGCAATGTTGTAACCCCTGCTGGAATAACGTGTCCAGTTCTATTGCCCTCAGTTCAAGAAGGATGTTGATAACCTGGAGATAGTTCAGATAAAATTATAGTGACAAATGAAAAAGGAAAATAAATCTCAGTCTATTTATCTTAACAATGGAAAGGATAAGGAGGTGAAGTGATTATAGTCTGTAAGTACCTACAAGGGGAATAAATAATTGAGAATGGGCTCTTCATCTAGTGGAAAAAGGTAAAGCATGATCCATGGCTGAAGCCAAATCTAGACAAAATCAGACTGGAAACAAAGTGTAAATGTTACTGCATCTGAAGGCTGCAGCATTGCTCTGGATACTTGAGTATTCCCCGTGAGTTTCAAATTCTAACAACATTCCTTGTCGCCTTTCCCTTTAGCACAGGAGGCAGGGTGGGGGGAGGAGATATGTGAGGGTCTAACTCAGGAAGTTATCTACTGACAGAATCACATTCAAATATAGGCTTAAATCTAAATGTGTACTTAGATATCATTAGATTTATGTGCTTAAGCTGGTGCATAGGCCAGTCTATTCAGTTCAGCACGTAAGTGGTTTTAAATCAGGGTCTAAACTTGCAGAAAAATTCTATTCTTTATTTATTTTCTATATTTTTCATTTTAGTCACCTTAGGCCAGCTGTATAATATTTTTAAAAGTTCATCAGATTGAATTTTTAGTTATACATTAGGGTGTCAATTTTACTTCCAGCTGGCAACATGAAAATCCACCTGGAGAAGCAGTTACCTTTATCATAAGTTTAACTTGACAGCCACTCCGCTGCATTTTCAATTAGAATCCATTTTTAACCACAGAAGTACCAGCCCACATGTGTTGGGGAAAATGATATTTTGAGCCCATATGTAATCAGTTCTGTTCCAACTCAGGATCCCATAGTGCTGAGCCCTTCAACCATATGAAGCTAAATATTACACAGTAATGTCAATCCTTAACTGCACCTTCCAGTTAACAAGATTGGGCCCAGGCGACTATTTCAGCAGAGCCATGCATTGGAAGCCACATTGCAGCAGAAAGTGCAGGCTGTAATTATGGAGCTCTCTGATTCATACATGCATTGCATACATGCAAGGAAGGAGAACCCAAGGCTAGAAATTGTAAAGTGCAGCTGCAAAGCTAGTCAAATGAGATTTTGTTCATTTAAAGTTTTGGTCATGCCACAGACAAGGCTGAAAACAAATCTTCAGTTTCTTGTGCTGCTGAATGCTTTTATTATGAAGCAGCAGGAGCCTAGAATGTGAAAAAGCTTAGACTAGCAGGAGGTGAAAGCTTGAGCATCAGTAAAAGCTTTCTCTGCTTGGAGTGTAAAGCTTTAAACTATTCATATTTGATATATTCACCAGCACCTCATTTTCCCACATCCTGGACAGCTTTACTCCTGAGGCCTGACCCAGTCTTCAATCCTTGCTTTAAATCACAGGCTGTAAGTCACCTTCTTATGTTATGCCATTTCAGGAAGATTATCAGTGCATCATTTCAACATCAACTATATATAACTCTAAAGCTCCAGAGTCCAGAATCTGTTTCAGTGAAAACAAAATTAATTTTCTCACCTGTTCAGTGGTAAAGCTAAACTTTAATCATGAATTAAATATAATCTAATGCAAGGATAGGCACCTGGAGTCTGCAGACAGCCTTTAACAATTGGTCCAATAGGACTGAACTAGGGTACATAAGCTACAGTGATTTGCTGGTTTGGCATTTAATTTTTGAAGCCACAGATACTCTGTATCATCAAAACACATGCATATGAATCCAATAATGATTCACAACTGGTATTAGGCAGGCCTTCTGAAACAAATGCCAAGAAAGCTATACAGCTAGGTCTAGATCTAGCATAATGAAGGGAGCTATAGTACAACTTTTACCAATTAACAGCTAACTCAGATGCAAGCTGAAATGTGTTTGCAAACTGTTCCATTGTTCTCATTAGTAATTATACATGGCTGAGCTATGATCCACTTACAGAAAAGAATCAACTTCAAGAGTGTATTGGAGGTCTCACCACATTATAATTTTGGTTCATTAATGTAAGTTTTATACGCTGTTATTGCTGATGGCAAGTGAGCCCTCCCAGCCTTGTCAGAGCTGTTCAGTACCTCACAATATTAGATCCTCTAAGACGTTTATCTTAATTAAGGAAACCTGAACCTTCAGTCTGTCTTTAGGCCTAAACTAACTGAGAGATGCTGAATGTCTTAAATTCCTTCCTGCACAAGGTTATCTGTGCCCAGCAAGAATAGATACATATAGCTAAATAATAGATGAAATCATGGTTACAAAATACTTTCAAGATACCGGCCTTATTGGACTGCCCTTTGAGGTATATGGCAAAATTCTCTTTGGCCAACAAGCCCAATTATATTTGTCTTGTCTGTTTTATATCTATATGGGACTAACTGTTAGATAGTATTTATTGGGGCATGAATAACCTAGAATAACTCTTTAGTGTCTGAGAAAGCGAATTTTCCATTCTCTGAAGAGACAAATTGCTGAATGTGCCCAGTGCTGGGTATTTTCCATGTGAAAGTACCTCATCATTTTCAGAAGGAAGTGCAGCCCCATCATAGGTGGCAATTCTGAGATACAGGGGTTGACTGATGGACTTGAATTGAGGGGACAACTTCTAATAAAGATTGTCTACAGTTCTATGAGGGATAACAAGATCCTTTTTCCTGAAGATCTTAAGATCAAGGTAAAATCTTGTTTCCCATAAAACTGAAGGCAAAACTTCTGTATCAATATATCACAGACTAGTGAAGGTTGAATTTTTAAAAATATTTGTAGGTTTCTAAAGATGAAGTTAAATGCCAAGGTGATTTTTAAAAAAGAACAGTCATTTATCCTCCAGCCATTAATAAACCTCTCTGGACTGCATAAACTTGGCTTTTTAATTTTTCCTTCTCACACCTTAGTGTCATTTCTATACTGGTTTGTGTACTTGGGTGCAGTACCATAGTTTTCAAACACCATATTTAACCATGGAATGTTCTAGTCATCAATAGGCAAAATGCCATTGGCAAATGGAGGACCTGTATAGCCCCTGACATCTAGTTAGCAAAGCTGTCAGCCATTATCAGGTCTGCACAAGTTCATAGATTAAAGAATCACTTGATAGCACCAATAACATCGTCCAGAAAAACAATACACAACCTTCTCACCTCTGCCCTTCATCCCATTTAAGTTTAAAATGTGGGCAACCCAAATGCTTTATCTCCCATACAGAGAAGAAATAAATAAAAAAGGGGAGGACAGTGGTAGGGAAAGGGAAAAATGGAAGAAGGAGACTGAGCAGTTGGCATGGCTACAAGCTATTAGCAATTTAAATATTGTTTTGTACTCCTCCTGTTGTGAGCTACCTAACAGCTGTATGATGGATGCTCAGTCAGCAGGGGTAGCCAGAGGGAAGATCCTCATCTCCCCAAACCCTGCTGGTTACTTTGTGGGGGGATGGGAGACAGAAAGAGAATGAACTCATTAGTTGCCTTCCGATTCTTTCCATTCTGGTGGGGAAGAAAGAAGAGATGTGCATACAGTTTCTGGCATGGGGGTTTGTGTGGAGGCAGAATGGTGACCACTAATATGGGGCCAGTGGGAGCATGTAGAAAAGGGGTGCAAGTGGAACCCAGGAAGAAATAGTGGGAATGGGGTATGTGTGCACAAAACCCCTGGCATGAGGAGAAAAGGGAGGAACACAGAGATGATGGTATTGAATGAAGAATATAGAGATTCTGGTATGAGGAAAGGAGTGGGAGATTCTGGGGAGCATTTAAATAGCGGTGGGTAGGAGTGTGGTACACATGGATATTCCAAGGGTGAATGCACACGCCCTTGTGTTCTTCCAATGAGTATAGTGTGCAGAAGTAACAAATAATTATTGTAGACTCCATAATCTAGAAACTCTAGTGACTGCTACTATACATCACTATTTATAAACTCCATCAACCATCCTGCTGATGGCCTTCCATCTTTGCTTGACAAGTCTTTGTTTCATAGGATTGACTTAAAAGTTCCACTGCACCCTTATCTGAAACAGGCAAAGCTAACTCTCAATTCCCTAACATTTTTGACGCCTTCATATTAAGATAGCATGTGTCTAAAAAGTAGAATGAGGAAATGGCAAAATTTAAGCAATTCACACTGTTCTGTAGTGAGTATGTCACATTTCAGGGCAATGCAGGCATTCCATTAGCAGCACATCAACAGTAGTAGCTATGCATGGGTTGTGCTTGACTCAGAAAATCTGTAACTCAGCAAAATAGACTGCCATTGGGAAAGAAGGAGTTGGCAACAGCAACTCTGATGGAGTGCTCTTGCTTATGAAGTTTGTAGAACATATGTGGAACATGAGTTTATGATCACAAATACCCTCTCCTTCAGAAAAAAAAACTAAAATTTAACCCCCCCTGGCTGCTTCCTATACCAGATCTTGAGAAACAGGAGGTGGAGTTGCTTGTGGAGCTCTGACCTGCCTTCTTTGAAGACTTTGGTGGGGATTCCATCTAGTCCAATTGCCTTGATGTACTTCATCACTTTGATTGAAATGCATCTGTACACATGTGAAACCTGGACAACATACAAGCATCATCTGAAATCACTTGAACAATATCTGCCTCAGGAGAATGCTGCCACAGGAGAATCCTAAATATTTCTTGGGAGGATAGGTGCATGAACACTAGCATCCTGGAAGAGTTGAACATGACCTGCATTGTAGCCATTATCATTTACCAACAACTTGGTTGGACTAGTCACGTGGTTCAGATGTCTTATCTCCCAAAACAGATTCTGTTTTCTGAACTGAAGGAACGATGGAGGAGTGTTGTGGCCCAGAGGAAGTGATATACGGATGTGCTGATGGTACAAATAAAAAAGTGCAGCATTGGTGTGGATACTTGTGAGAACCCAGGATTGTCCCCAGTGGAGAATGGTAATTTGTGAGGGGGTGGCACAATTTGAGAGGTCCTATTGCAGTGTAGATGAGGAGAGGTGGAGAAAAAGAAAAGAGCAGCAAAAACTCTCTCTCACCTCTTCAACATCTATCAAAACCTGCTCCTTCTGTGATAAGACCTGCGGCTCCAGAATTGGGCTGATCAGCATCAACAGAGTCACAAATAGGAGGGTGACATGAAAACTTCCTACTCATTATCGAGCGATTCCCAAGAGATAGAGTACCATCACAAAAAGCAGCAGTAAAATCAGTAAAGTACTGGCCGTGTTCAGGGATCTAATCGCTGAGCTATAAGTCCAAATTAGTACACTTATCCCTCACTATATGAGCACAATTGGTTCCCAGCTTTCTGCTCGTAGGTGAAAACTCATAAGAGGGACACTAAATTACCATTAAATACATGTTAAAGTCTCTGATTGGTTCTTAATGCTCCTAACTTGGGGAAAGAGTGGCAGCATGTGGCTCTGCTTTTGAAAGGTAAGTGAACCTTGGGTTTGGGGGCAGGGTTGGAGAGGGTTAAAGGCTGGGGGCAGTTTGGGCCCATGAGTGGGAGGGAGGGTTAAAACCTGGTGGTGGCTCTGGTGGAGGAGGTGGCAGCCCATTTCTCCAGGCTGTACCAGTGGTACCCGTGGAGGGTGTGGAGGACGGGGGGTTCAGGGACCAGGCTGGGGTGGGTGTTGGGAATGGGCCAGACTGGGGCATATGCAGGGAGCTGCAGGCTGGGGGAGTGTTGGGAGAGGGCTGTGTCAGGGGGTGTGCATGGAGCTGCGGACTGGGGCCGTGGTGGGAGCGGGCCAGGCCAGGGCTGTGGATCTCCCCGCCCCCCAGCCTGGGACCCTGCAGCTGGAGCTGAGCCACCCAAGGGGCTGCAGATCTCTGCACCCCCGACCAGGGACCCTGCGGCTGGCTCACATAAGCAGGGGAAGTTCACTCATTTAGTGAACAAAGGTAGATGTTTGTGTCCCTTGTTTTAGTGAGTATTCGAAAGTAAAGTAGTTAAATAAGGGATGAGTGTATTTAACTTTACACAAGTACAGGTCATGAGTAGAAATACCCAGGAAGAGATTAGGCAGTTATTTAATCCTGTTTTTGTTTTTTTTTTCAATGTGTTTTCAACATAAAAATGTTTGGGCATAAAATGACATGTTAATTTGATTTAGTCTTTTATTTTAAAATCTAGAATAACTTTTAAAATCAAATGTTTAAGAGCAACGATCATATTTACTTTAATTTTGGCCTTTCCCAAGATTATTCTACTTGAATGGGCAAAATACTGTGACACCAGTCTATTACTCAAGTGCTGTTGTAATTCCTTGAACTAACTACTGAAGAACAAATTAAGTCTCTCTGTCACACACACAGGCACGCATGAATAGAGATACTGAATTACTGTCGCACTTTTAATGCTGACAATTTGAAACTCCAGGGTTACACAAATGTAAAGCTTGGAAGATTACTTTTCTCCAGTGCAGTAACATTTTCTTCTGTCAGGCAGGTCTACGGTTGCTGACTTAAGGTGTTTAGCTCTTGCCCTGTCTCTGTATTTGATCAACTATAGTTTTGGACAATCAGGGTCATAAACTCTGCTCTAACTTCCATTACAGAGATGAAAGTGGATTTAAACATGCTAATTTTTTAACTGGAGAATGTGCACAGAAGATTGCCATTGGTTGGAACTGTGAATCAAAACGTGCAAAATATGAAGCATGTTAAAGAAAAATGTATGTGCTTTATTGTGTTCCTATATCAGGGCCTATGTGCCCAAATTAGTGCAAGACCAACAGTAGCATCCGATGTGTAGTCAGGGAGGTTCCACAGCATTTTGTCCTGGGCTCCATTCTCTTCTACCACCACACTTCACCTCTGGGCAAAGTTGTTCACAAATACAAATTCGGCTGCCATCTGTCTCAGCTCTATCCCTGTGTCCATTTGCCTTAACTAAAATCTTTGCCCTTGTCTCTGACATATTATGCATTTCTAACCATCAGCTCAAATGCAACATTGCTAAAACAAAGTTCTTATTCTGTTTCCCCGCAAGCCCTCCCAGCTACCTCCTAGGGCTAGGGCTCAGTCGCTGTGGACAACATCACTATCATGTCTTTAACCAAGTCCATACCATGGGTATCATCTTCATCTCAGACCTCTTTCTAGGTTGACACATCCAGGTTATGTATAGAACGTACAGATTCTTTTCTTAGCACTTTAATATATCACCTTTTCTTTCTAGCTGCATAGCTAACACTCTAATCCAGGCTGTCACCACCTCCTGTTGTTTGTTGCAGCATCCCTTTTCTGGTTCAGACAAAGACAATCTTGGCCTACTCTTATCCATTAAGAATGTTGCTGCACAGATCATTTTCCAGTCCTGTTGCTTTCACTCATATCACTCCTCTCTTTGCATCCCTCTGCCGACTTCCACTTATCTATAGGACCAAATATAATGTATGGTCAGCTTCAAGGCCTTCCACAACCTTCCCTTGAACTACCTACCATTTCCCATTCAATATTAGGAAGTCAAATCCTACCTCCAATCAAGCAGAGAGGCAAGCCTCCATTGTCAACAGTGCCAACCAACACTTACGTGCTTTCTCCCATTCTGTCCCTGAGACCTTGTGGGAGCAGCCTGCAAAATGCAAAATCCTCCTTTAAAATTCTGCTTAAGAGTCTCCTTTCTAGGGCTGCCTTCAAAACCTTGACAATGGTTAGGTCAGCTGCATGCTGAAACAGGGGACTCATGCTAACCCATCACAGTTTGAATCTGACACTGCCTTTTCTTATGCACATGGAACTCATGGTAGTATATCATGCAAAATCATAGTTTGTAGTGTAACAAATGGAAACACTGAACTATATGCATTGGATGGGACAACTTATGTGCTGAAAATTAAGCAAATGCTTAATTGCTTTGCTAGATGGGAATGTGTAATGGGACGTGACTCAGTACCACGGTGCCTCCTGCTGGTCACTGGGAACTGGTTACCCCAGCCTCCCAAGCATCCCCTTCCCTGCTGATACTGACCACAGTGGCACGGTTCACCAATCTTATCCCTCTCTCAGGGGTGGGGTTAGACCTTGAAGGGCTAGTACAGGGCAGATTCCCTGTCATAGAACCCTAACACATAAAATAGTATCAAAACAAAAAGCAGTCAAGTAGTACAGACCCACTTGGGTCTGTCCCATGAAAGCTCACCTAATAAATTATTTTGCTAGTCTTTAAAGTGCTACTTGACTGCTTTTTGTTTTGATAGTATATAGACTAGCATGGCTCCCTGTCTGTTACTATTCAACATAAAATAGTAATTGATTAGGTAGTGATCATCGCCCTGGCCTTTCTTTTAATGTACACTGTGCATTAGAATATTACCCTGGGCAAAGTCAGTTCCTGGCTACTATCAGGTACACCCACCAAACCCAAAGAGCCAGGGATGCTTCAAGATGAGAAAGAGGGGTGTTCTTTTTGTTTTGTTTTCTTTTTCTTTTTCTTTTTCTTTTTTTCTGAAGACTGCACTTCAGGATGGATTAAGAAATTAATGACCACTTAGTAAGCCTCATATAGGACATGTTTTGGGGACAGGGAAGTAGTGAGCAATGCCATTTGTGGTCTGTCAATTATGATTGGGATTGGTTCTTTGAATACAGGAGTTCTGGATCTCCTGCAAAATTGAGCAGTGGGAGCATGACTGATTGCGCAAGGTGTCAAGAAGCAAAAGCCGCTGTGATGAAAACAAGGTGCAATTAATGGATCCAAAGAGGCAGTGTGAGACAAGGAGCCTTCTGAAAACAGAGAATGATATTTTTTTGTTAGGAGATTTGTGTCAAGTTAAAAGTGGGGTAAGAAGGACCGGTGCAAGGCAGCTTCTTCAGAGTCAGGTCTCTTTGGGTATCCTTGTCCCTCAGCTTCCTTGATGCAGAAATTATGGCTTGTCCATAATCGCCTGGCATTTTTTCACTGAACATTAGATTCTGTCTGCTGCTGTCTTTGTGCAGTTTTCACAGTTACTGTTGGCATATCTGTCAAACAAATTTGATTATAAAATTAGCTTTATCAAATCCTTTTAGGACCTGTCTCATTCAATTAATCAAATATGTGGAATTGTTTCCAGCCATCATTTGTATGACAGCCATGCTGTCTCTGGTGAATTCTCTGGTTCCTCTACTTCTCTTCTAGGTCATGGATTCTTCCAGTTTGAGCATCCAGTTGATGATGTAATTCAGTAGTTTGTTCTCAGTTTCAGCAGCAGGGAAGACGGGCATGTTAATATATCTTACTGAGTGACTGAGAATAATTGTCATTAAAGCATAATCTCTGCACCTTGCTCAGGAGACGGCTCTGTGGCAAACTCTGGGCCTGACATTAACCCTATCTGCCAGCTGCTGTGGTTTTCCTTACCAGAGTAAATTTTGTCCTTTTGTCCAAATCAGCATACGTTTGATGCAAAATTTCTTGACTGGGCTGAAGAAGTCACATGTGCTATCAGAATCAAGTGTGCCTCTCAGAAATCTTTCCATTTGTTCTTTATCAACATCTGCTATTTTCAGTAGAGATTCTTGTGCATTTGATGTGGCAGGCAGTCCAGCAGATAAGTTGATAAGCAACTCTCGATGTGATTCAGGGCCTGAGCTGTTAATCAGGCTTATGCGCCAGATGATCATTCACAAAATATTTGGGTGACTTAAATTCCTGCTTCATAATACTAGCAGCTTGAATAGCATCAGCTAATATTATGGCACTGCATAAAAAGCCTTGTCCTTGCTGAGCACAGAATGAAACTGCAGACCCATCATGTTGTTTTTTTTTTCCTTCCCATCTTGGCTGTAATTTATTGCTGGAAGGACTTGCAATTGCTACATTTCAGGAAAATGGAACTTTATATCTTTGTAGCAGCTTAAAGAGGATAAGACATAAGATAATTGTCTATCTTTTCAATCAGTTGATAAAATACAGTGTCATAAGGTGACTATAGTGTTGCAGTGTAACCAGATGGTTTTGCCATAAGATTCTTTTTAACTCAAATAGGAAGAAATACATGTTGTGTAATAAATTGAATCCTTAGCAATCAAGTTTTTCACAGATATTCAGTGCAATATGTAACCTCCTCGTTTAAGTGCTGCCTCCTTTAGATTGGTTGCTCTATCAGATGCTTCTGTTTCATGAAGTTTTTTGTCTATCTTTCTCAAGCATTTTTTCCTCAAGCAAACATTTGTGAAAGGACCAATCACTGAAGGTTATGCTTGTTCTCATGTACATAGAAACAGGTGAGCATGATGCTTTATCAAATTCAGTGAGTTTTCTTTCCTGCATTCAATACAACTCTGACATGCACCAAATTCCATTAGTTTGTGTATTTCTGAAGCAACCTTTGCAATAGTGTATTGGTGGCACATCCTCTAAACTAGAAAAATCATGCAGTATCTGCCAGTACAATTAATCTCTTCTGGCTTCTGTTGTCAACATCATCGAATTCTGTCTAGCACCGATAGCTTTTGACTTCTTTGTATTCCATTGATTTTCATGACAAATAACACATTTTTTCAAAGTTTGTAAGCAGTCTTTTTCTCTTTTCTGTAAGCTTTGAGGAGCTTTTATGCTCCATCTCCAGATATCAAAATTTCCCCATAGAGGTCAGATTTCTAAAAAATATATTGTTAGCTTTACTACCTGCACTACCACAATTTTTCATTTTGCATGTGTACAGCCTGATTCTAAATTAGATATAAATTATGTTTGTATCAAAATTGCCATATTTTATTTAGTGAGCACTTTCATTGATGACCAATATAAAAGTGTGTTTTCTTACAATAATGCTGACATGAATATAAGTGTCACTGAAATAAAAAACTAAGTTCTGTATGTAGAGGCATTTATAAATGAAAATTTTCTACCAGGCAGATGGGATGCTACATTGTATGGACAAAAGCTTACAAATAGAGAAGCATTACGTTAGGAACTCACATAAGTTCACATGTACCCACGATGCAGTACAGAGTGTGCCTCCTAAACCCAGCACTCTCTGGTCTGGCAACCACAGATGCTTCTGGAGCAGAGAGTCTGGACAGGAGGGGCAGCTGAAGCTGTGGGCAACAGCCTAAGCAGCCTGGCTAGGGGTAGTGTGAGGCTGTAGCCAGCTTTCCCCAGAACCTTGGTGAGGGGGCACTGTGGGACTAGAGCTAAAGCTTGTGTCCCCCAACAGCCCTATGGAGGGCAGCCTGGGGCTGGGGCCAGGCCAGAGCCAGAGCTAGAGCTGGTGTTCCCCAATGGTCCTGCAGGAGGCAGCCCATGACCCGGGCTGATATCCACAGCTGCCCTGTCGGGAGCAGCATGGGGTTGGGGCCAATGCTCCGCGTCAGGCTCCTGAGGGAGCAGTCTGAGGCCGGGGCCAGGCCAGATCCAGGGCTGGTATTTCCCAGCAGCCCTGTGGGGCACCCAAGGCCAGGGCTGGAGCCAGTGTCCTAGGCAAGCAAAAAGCAGGGCAGCATGGGGCTATGGCCAGGGCTCCCTGCAGCAGCACAGGCCAGAGCAGGAGTTTGGCTGCCCTCTCCACAATATCTGGCTGAGTAGCCCAGTGGGTGGGGGGCAGGGCAGGGTGCCTGCTGTGACCTCCCCGGTCCTGCAAATTCTCTTGTTTGGGGCTGGTCAGGTTCTGACCACGCCGGACCAGGGAGGTGCAAATTGTACAAACTTGTGCACAATGTATTGCTACTGTGCCCATCTTTTAGCATGAGGCTGATCAGGTCAGCAAATGTCAATTGAAAATGCATAAAACTATTGTAATCACTTATGAAGTATTTTGACAATTAAGAATACTTGATGTCAGTAACTTCATGTTGGTATAATACTGCAAAATGTTTATGTTTGGCATTTTTGTCACGTGTTTAGCTATTGCCCCATTTCTAGGAAAAACAAAAACACCCAGCATTGCATGCAAAACCAATAAAAATCTTTTAACATGTTGCTCCTTGGTAGCTCCTCTGACCACATTCAAGTGCTGAAATTAATTTAAAAAATTAAAACTGTAATCACTCATTATGGCAGTGTTTCTGGAACCATGAAAAAACATACTATTCAGTTTTAAGTACTATTGTTTCATCAGGCCTATAGTCTTACAGCCCCACTTGACAGTTTTCCATCTTTCTCATCTAAATTGATATCAAATTGGGTTTGTGTAGTGTTGTTACACTAAATTTCAAACATATGGCTGTTTTTGGAGAATTGCCCCATGCCTATCCTAACAGCAACTATGTGTTCACATTTCTTGTGCTTTAGATCTGAAAGAAGCTTAGCAGTCTTGCAAAACATTTAGAGCCAAAACGACAGTATACAAATCAATCATATCTGTATGCAAGGAAAGCAGTCATAAATGACAAGTCAAGAGAATGACAAAAATCAATTATTTAATTGCTTAGAGGTGGTCTTCTCATAAATTAAAGCAGAATAGTAGTTAGTGGGTGATACCCTCAGTTAATTTAAATTGGTGTACGCCACTGACTTTCATGAAGAAATTCCTATTGCACCACTGGAGGATTTATTTTAATATAGTTGGGGAAACTTTGTAGAGGTTTTTCAAGACACCTTTCCTAATGAAGATGGTTTGTATTGATCAAAAATTTAAAAGCACAATTATTATTAATAATTATGTTTTGTATTATATGTTATTCATGTTTCCATAATGCACAAAAGACTGTGATGTAGTGGGTTTTGCATTGGACACCAAAAATGGTTAGGCTTAAATTGTATCAGAGAGGTAGCCGTGTTAGTCTGTATCTTCGAGAACAACAAGAAATCCTTTGGCACCTTATAGACTAACAGATATTTTGGAGCATAAGCTCTCGTGAGCAAAGACCCACTTCATCAGATTCATGAGTTGAGGGGGTTTCTGATGAAGTGGGTCTTTGCCCACAAAAGCTTATGCTCTAAAATATCTGTTAGTCTATAAGGTGCCACAGGGCTTCTTGTTGTTCTTGGGTTAAATTGGTTCTTCTGTCTTCCAGAAAGGTACTTCCCTGTCTGGGACCCTCTGATTAAAGTGCTGTGGCTTCCAATTCCCAAAGTGTTGTCCTGGGCTGGATTACTTTCACTTGTATATGGATCATAAATGGAGCAGCAATGTTGGAAATAGGTTGGTTTAAATCTCTTGAGATCCTTTAAATGTTCACAGATTACAAGACCAGAAGGGACCCTTTGTGATTGTCTAGTATGACCACCTGTATAAATCAAAGTATAGGATTTCCATGAATTAATTCCTGTTTGAATTATAGCATGTGTTTGGGAAAAAAAATCTCACCTTTATTTTAAAATTACCAGTGACAGAAATGTTACTGAGGATGCACTGTGCCTTTCTCTTTATTTTTCTTGTGATATCTGGAAGATGTGATATCTGGCAGTGTGGAAGTTACACTGATATTATGTCATGTCCAACACTAATGAAATTGCCATAAATATGATGTGAATGCATGAATAAGAACTGTTCCATTCACATATGCTTCCTCTGGGGTCATTGAAAAGGAAGGATGATGCAAAATACATTATTGGCATGCAGTGATGAAGTAGATGGATTTTCCGTTAAAAAATATGTGATATCTGGTTTTGTTTCTCTTCAAATGTGAGTTTAAGGCTGCTGTAATTAACCATTACAGTTGGGTTGTAGCATATAAATACTGAACAAGATACATTGATATGAGTTCGCTACTATGGAATACCTGAGCCCAATAAGAAATAGTTTAAGATAGAAGAATTACCTTACACTCTGAACGTACTTCCATTTTATACACTTGTTTTCACATTGGCCAGAAGGAAGCATTTCCGGCATGGATGGGGTAACTGCATGTTTCCTCATTTCACAAATACCATACATACTGTAGGGAACTGAGTGGCATGTTGAATATTTGTTGCAAACCAAATAAAACTATTTTGTCAACCCTGCAAGAAATCAATTGTGTGTGTGTGCGTGTGTGTGTGTGCATTTGCGAGTAATTTATGGGCATATCTATATATATATAAATATCAATATAATAATGGCATTGCATTTAGACAGAAGAGATGGAAGAATGTGGAGAAAGCATGTCAGATCCTATTATATGAGACTGCTCATTGTAGAATGCTGTTCTGTACAAATGAATGTTAGTAATTTAGCTCAATAGAGCAGGGAGCTACTACATGTATAACAGTGGTAGCCATTCCATACAAAGAAAATCCTAAAAGCGAATATTCAATTATTTTGAAAATATGCCTGAAAATATGTTTGATGGCCAGGATCCAAATGTATGTTTCCAAATTATCCAGTTGGACCTACAATCCTGTCATGAGACCATGTTGACACTAAATTCTACATCATTTGAAAACTGCTTACATTCTGATTCCCTGAATATATTTCTATAAATGATTCATAAGCTCAATCAAATGTCTTTATCACTGTTATAATCAATCCCACTTACCATGTAAAAGAAAGCATTAGACTAGTGTGCCAGCCAAGTACTCAAAAGAAGCCATTGGTATTATGTAGAATACTCTTGTCTGGATTGTTTTAAAATCAGTATTTGGTTTTGAATTTAGAATGTCTTGGTTTTTAAAAGTTGATTCAGACTCAGATATGTGTGGGTGTTTTTCTCAGGTCTTTTTCAAAGCAATTAGTCAAGAAGTCAGTAATCTATCTATAGTAGAGTATGTCAGTCTATCTGTGAGTCTATTTCTTCAAGAAATCCTCCTAAACTGTAAGAGGTAGGAGCACCTCATTTGGTATGCAGCTCTCTCTTACCCTATCCTGAAATAAGATCTGGGTTTGATTGCACCAGGAAAAAGGAAGGTACCTAGAATCATATGGTTTTCCAGAACATGGAAATGAAGGAGCACAGAGTGAACCCAAGGAACAGTTATACTGCAGAGTGACCACTGGGGCAGCAACAACAGGAAAATAGTGTCCAGCTAGACACTGGGATGTCAGCTTTGCCAGACACCAACCATCTCGACCATCCTTAGCCACAGCACCCTACAGGAAGACACTTGTGACCCTGCCTCCACTCCAAATGGGCCCCCATGACGAACCCCCAGGTGTACAACCCTATCCTCCTTACTATCAGGGCCTAGAACACCAGTCCAGTCTGCTGCTCTCCTGCCAAGAGCTCAGGCTGGGTCAGAGAAACACGTCCTGGCCTGGCCCCCCAGCCTTCAAGCTCAGGCCAGGGAAGCTTTGCTCTACCCTTGGGAAGATTTGCTCTACCCTTCCCCCAACCCCAGAGCTCAGGCTGGTGCCAGGGAGTGTGTCCCAGACCTGCCTTTCCAGAGCTTAGGCCCTACCCCTGGAGCTTAGGTGGAGGAGGCTGGAGCTGGGAAATACAAGGCCTAGGCCCCAGTTAGAGGATTGGCTGGGGCTAGGAACCATGGCCTGCCCACCCCTCATAAATACCCAAGTAAATCTACTGGTAGAACATAATACAAAGATAGATGGTTGGAAAGATGTAGAATATTAATGTCTATGTTTGTTGCTGATCATATTACAGCTGCCAAATTTGCCTTTGTGAATTTATCTACTATCCTGTGCTATTTATTCATCTGACACACACTTTAAAATGAGGCCTGTGAAGACTAATATATAAATTAGGCTTGTTTCAGGGAATCCAAATCTTGAGTCATTCAAGAGAAGCTAGCATTACATTAAAAAAAAACCTTTATTTATTCTTTTGTAATGTCTGCATCTGTAAATAGCTGCTGTTCTCTAAATATAGCAGCTGAGGTAAGGGAAAGGCTAAAAATTAGAGAGTAAAGGAGAGGAAAAAGAATACGGTGAAAGTGAAGAGGTGGGAAATACAATGAAGTCAGAAAATGGATTCACTATGCATCTCTAATACAGATGAAAGGCATGAGGGGAAAGAGTAATCTTGAATAGCAGCAGAACATTCAAAATTCCTTAGGTTAAACAAGGTTTCCTGGGTGCCAAAAGGTGCATTGGGATGCTGATCTCAGACCCATGAAGTCAACTATCATGAGCTTTTCTGTAGTAAATCTAGTGACCTAAGGGTAGAAGGGGAGGGGATAAGTGCAAAATGTTGAATTTTCTCATTCACTCCTTTCTGGATTCAATTTAGTGTAACGAAGTTGACTTAATGATAATGGAGAGGAGGAGATCAGGCCTCATATAATGTGTTTTATGAGCACATCTTACATTACATCTTATAAGGAGGAAATGGGTTGGCATCAAATTGTATAGGCACAGTGTTGCACATTCAAACACTTGCATGAACTACAGACCCTCTCGAGTCCAGAATCCTCAGGACCTGACCAGTACTGAATGAGAGAATTTGCCAGACCTCGGGAGGTCAATATTGTCTATCAGCGTTACTAACACTTCTGATTAGTAGACTCTTAGAAGCCCTTTAGGGGTAAATAACAACTAAATACAGCCCAGAACACTGAGAGCAAGGACTGATCACTGTAAAGAAACTTTAAGGGCCCACAGTAAATTTGGCCCCACACCATAAGTCATCATCTGGCTAACTAAAATCTTGCCAGATTAGAGGTTGCTGGACAAGAGTGCGGGATGAGAGAGTTCAACCTGTAGCATTATTTTTTTCCGATTACAACCACCTGTGTTTTTCTATTACTACAACCTGTGCTCACAAGGAAATGCTCACAAAGTACTCAGTTGTGTTTTCATAAATAAAATGGTAGGAAACACAAATGGAAGCTGTTTATAAAATTGCATGGTAAATTCCTCAAATAACAAACAACTTGCAATTAGTAGAACAGTTTCTAGTGTTGCTCGTTCTGTTGCATAAGGGAGGAATCCGCAGCATTGGAATTACCCCAAGACTTCCTTCCACTCAGTTTGTCCAAACTACTTACATCCAATTCACTCATTTTGAATCCAGTTTATCACTAAGGTTCTTTGTTAGGCTGGTAGCTGTATGTCCTCACAGACCAGGTCCAGATGAAGGGTGTTTAGGCGCAAACTGATATCATAATTCAAAATGATGTCATTCACTAAACTGTTTCTATATATTTTGCCTAGCTACAAACATACATAATTCTTGAATCTATTTGGTTTGGACATAATACAGACCATATAAGGACCAGTAGATAAAGCAAAGACTAGCAGCTTATCTCCTCACCTTATCTACATTTTAAGCTTAAAATCTAGGATGTTTCCATTTGTCTCAGATATCCTAAAACCACCTTCTCCAGAACATAGCTTGTGAAACTCTTATTTATAGTTTAACTTTGGACTGAACTCAGTCTATATGTAAGTTTACTCATGCACAGCAAGATCTATGCCTACATGCAGGATTTGGGAAGACCAGGCAGGAGGTGTACAGTGCTCATGTAGGTTCAGCTGATGGGTGGTGGTGTGCAGCTATTCCCCTCTTTCCCATCAGCTCCTGATGGCATGTCATTGCTATAAGAGCTACTGAAGCCTCGAGTACATGGTAACTGACTCATGTACACAGGCAGCTCTTAGTCAGCCCTGACCAGTAATCTGACAGTGTTCCATGTTGACGCTTAAAGCCGTGTTTCTAACTTGTATTGGACACATAGCAGAGACAAAAGCATTTCTTTCTTCTGCTGCTTAGGAGACTTTGTAGGTTTGTGGCTAAGGACTGGAACTAAGACTGATTCACAAAAGCTTTTCCTGGAATGATCTAATACAGGGGTTCTCAAACTTTGTGATACCACGACCCCCTAAAATGCTAAATGAATTTGTGACCTCCCCCCACCCTCACTGCTCCACGAGTACAGCTAATCATTTTGTTGGGATTAGGATTGGACAGAAAATAAATATGCCAATAACTTTTGATAACTAATTTTTATTGGAAATAGATGAAAAACATCAAATTTGGAATCACGTTGTTTGCGTAAGGTCTCAGAGTATACAAACCCAGAGTACGTGACCGTGCTCTTACGCAGCTGCCCCCGATTCCTACAGTAAACCCTCAAAATGTGTGATTTCCAGTTGCCCTTAACTTGCGTTAATGCATGCCAAGTGCAACTCAAAATCTCATCCCCAGTGGCCCTGGCTTAACCCCCACCCCCCAGCCCCACACAGCCCTGGCTCAGCACCCCCCAACCCTGCTCAGCACCCATGCATGGTTTCGGCTCCCCTGCTACCCCTGCCTCTGGCTCCTACCCATCACCCTCAGGAGTGGCTCTGGCTCAACCTCCCCAGCCCCGGTTCAACCCCTCCGCCAGTTCACCACCCGTGCACAACACCAGCTCAACCCACCCCCACACCCAGCTCTGGCTCTGGCTTACCACCCCTCACATGTGCCTCTGGCTCAACCCCGCCCCCGGTTTAAACCCCCCACAACACGCAGCCCCAGTTCCATCCTCTTGCCCTGATTTAAACCCCTTTATGCACAGCCCTGGTTCCATCCACTACCCCTAGTTCAGACTCCCCTATGTGGCTCTGTTTCCATCCTCCCACCCCACTTCAGCCCCCACACTGGTTCAAACCCCCACATGCCGCCCCAGTTCAAAACCCCCTTGTCCTGGCTTACCACCCAAGCAGGGCTCCAGCTCACCACCCTCACACAAGGCTCTGGCTCATCTCCACCCCTCACCTCCCTGTAGCCCTAATCTACCCCAGGATTAGCCCCCCTGCCCCGCTCCCATGGTCCCAACCCACCACCAGGCTTAACCCTCCCCAAGTGCTTCCCCACCCCAGGATTTATCTTTCTGCTGCTTCCCTGGCTGAAGAACTTGTGTTCAGCTGTGGAAAAAGCCTGACTTATGCATTTTGCAAAAGAAAAAATGAATCCGGCTGCGACCCCCCCACCAACTTGCTCATGACCCCCTGGGGTGGGATCAGACCCCACAGTTTGAGAAATGCGGATCTAATAGTATGCCTATTTAGCCTATAAAAGCAATTCTTAGTCCAAGAGCTGGACAACAATTAGTTTTCAGGAGTTTCATTTCCTTTCTAACCCTTTTAATATTTTTCTAAAATATTGCTATGTACAAAGGAGCTGATGACAGCCATCAATCACAGAGCTAGTTAAAATCAACAGATATACTAATGGATGTCCATTACAGCTAACCGAATGTGCAATTAAAGATCCATTTGTGTAGTGATAGTTAAAAAAATAGAAACAACTATCCAAGGCATGGGACAGCATCGTAAGCCCTGAATAGAAACAAAGCCATATATGACAAGGGGCTCTAAACTCATAGGCTGGGGTATGGACTGAGTGCATCCATGTGTGAAAGGAAGAAAGCGGCAAGAAAAACAGTTCTGAATGTGATCCAAGTCCTAGCTGAACATCATGGTTCACAAGGTGATATTTTTAAGCCATTTTGTGATGAAGAAGTTGAGCTATAGGTTTGAGGAAATATTCCCTTCAAGAGATGTGCCCCACATTGCAGCCTCTTTCTACATGGCCAGTCATCAAAAACAACATTTAAATCAGGAATAGGTCACTTCCTGAAACTTAAACAGCAGGACATTCCTGACAAAAATGATCTTGAGGTTATGGGGTTTCACTTCATTTTTGTGCGGTTACTAAAAGCTCAGGTGGGTTTCCTGTGACAATGTAAATGATTCAGGATAATATCCGGCTCTGCTCTTATTCCAGTCGGTGTTACACTAAGACAGTGACTCTTCCTGTGTGGTTATCTGGGATGGAGCAGTCAGACTCCCAAAGATAGCTTATGAGAGGAGTTCCACTACCTATATTTTCCCCTATGCTACAAGGGTGAGGAAGCAGCCAAGAGTCATCACTGAAAGAGAGCAGCCTAGGCATTTTTGTGGCTGCAGGAAGCAGGCTGTATGAGCTATCAGTCCATGTCTACCAACTGTTTGTGGACCTTGACCCATGTTCATTGGTCCATTAGAACATCAGCCTTGCTTTGGTTTTTGGTTAGTCTGAGTTCTGGTAGAATTAAAGTGGACCTTCATCCTAAATTAAAGTGGACCTTCATCCTATCTTCCCAAAATGTTCAACCTTGAAAGATGTAGTTACTTGATGCATAACAATGAGTGGAACAGGAGAAGGAGAGTCATATTTCAGGAGGAACCTGGTTTCCTGTGATATAAGGACCTCTGAAATAAAAGGTAGAATCAGATTGCTATTACAGAGTTTCAAGAGCTTGAGTATGAAACACTGGCTTCTTTGTACACTTAAAGAAGATTGCTTTCCTGCAAATCTGCCTTTCCATTACTTGTTGCTAATGAAACACTTGGGATTCAGTAATAATAGGTACGTTTGCTCATCATTTTCTTGGTTTTAAGGTAGTTTGGCCTGATGCCTATAGTGAGGTGGCTGCTTTATGATGTTCCATTAATTAGGCTGCTCTCAGCCATCCTCTTAGACAGAATTGTTACTGCTATTCAATTTTCAAGAAGGAACTCTGCAAGCAATTTCATGAAAGTGAATATTACTTGCCATTAACTGGAGTTATTGGACTTATATTTGTCTGTACAGATCTATATCTTTCTATGTATTGTCTTTATTAACTATTGCGCTGTGGAAGGAGGACAGAAGCTCAGGAAGTTGAGGAATACACATTTATTTAGTGTTGTTGTTGCTGTTGTTATCTCTGATTTGAAGCCAGTTTGCAGAAACATTAAAGCTACGTCTACACTAGCACCTTCCTTTTGGAAGGGGCATGGTAATGAGGGAGTTTGGAATATGCTAATGAGGTGCTGCCATGAATATGCAAGATTCCAAAGTACTGCTTTTATAGCGCATGCCACCTGTGTAGATGGGAGCCTTTCGAAAGGACCCCCCAACTTCAAAAGCCCTTCTTCCTTAAACTAAATAGAAAGAAGGGGCTTTTGAAGTCCTGGGGGTCCTTTCGAAAGGTCCCCTTCTGCACAGGCAGCATGCATTCTGAAAGTAGCACTTTTGAATCATGCCTGGCGACCATTATGCTAATGAGATACTGCATATTCATGGAAGCACCTCATTAGCATCTTCCAAACTCCCTCATTACCATGCCCCTTCCACTACTGTAGACATAGCTTAAGGCTTCTGGTCTCTACTTAGCTAATTCTTTTAAAAGAGCTGGGGTTTTCAGAACTTCCGGAGTGTGGCTGTATGGAACAGAAGTCCTTTATTTTTAAATAACTTCTAGTTATTTACAGCTGTTTCAAAAAAGGCAGAGATTCCTGAATAAACCACACTTAATCTTTCATTAATTAATAAGGAATGGACCTCTCCTAACAAATATATTCATATTTAAATTTCTTTTCTTGTATTTTTCTTTGCCAGTCAAATTGCTGCTTTGCCTTTGCTTCAGTCTCTGATGGCAGGTATTCTGTCTGATTTATTGAATGGGATAAGCAAGTGTTTAAGTTTGTAAGTGTTTTCAAAATGTCAAACATCACAGCCTGTCATTAGTCTGATTTGTTTCTGAGTACATTAAAAATGACTTTAGTTTACAAGTGTTTCACTTTGAATTAGTGTTTAGACGGCAGCAAGAAAAAACAGAGGCTGACTTTGGGGTTTAGGTCTTTCATTACATAAACCACTTTCAAAAATTCTAACTTTCATTAAGATTTGATAAAAGTCTACAATGGAAGGATTTTAGGAATTTATTTTTCAGTACATAAGATAAATTGATCAGGCATCTGTATGAAGCAAAGTGTTGCTAACATTAGAAATAGAAGAAGTGTCATTAGAAACAAACCAGACAGAGTGGATAAAAATCAATTATTTTTAAAAAACAAAACATTGGATTTTTTAAAATTTAAATGGAATGTTTTTGATTTTTTCTTTTTACAAAAAATCAATAAATTACTAAATTTCTCATTTAAAAGTAGCAGTTACAATTAAATCCCATTGAAAACATGCTACACTTACCTTAGAGTCTTGTAAAAATGAATTATTGGCTAAAGTCTGTTCAGCTTATCTGCCAGCTCTTGCTTCTTGAAAGTTCTGGGCTTTCAATTTCTGTTTCTAAGAAGACTGAAAAACAACATGTGCAAAGAAGGACAGAAGCTGGATACATTTATTTTTGTTCTGTGCTTATCTGGTGGTGGATGTTGGCTAAGCACTGCAGAAGAGTTAGTTAAAACATTGCCATAAGATGGAGGGATAATTCATAGAAAAAGATGGGGGCAGAATAGAAAGGATCAGTGGAGTGGACTAGGCAGAAAAAGGGAAGACATTATTCAGCAAACACAGAGCTTCCTATATCCCACCCCCCAACATTTTTACCATAATAAAACTCTTGTGTCTTGTGGGCATAAGAGAGACCCTAACTGGGAATATTTTTAATAAATTTGTTCCCTGAGTGAAAAAAGGCAAACATGTCAAGTGTAAGCAATTCTAGAAGTTGATGCCGGGCCTACTTACAACTATCACTCAAATATACAACACAGAAAGCTGCAATAAGAAAGCTTAGATGCCAGTTGCCAATAGCTACTGAGTGTCACTTTCTTATTTTATATTACTTAGTCCTTGCTTTTATTTTGGAATATCATGGCTGCAGATCATAATGGTGATGTCATAAATATACTCCCTATTTTATATAAGCATAACTCAGCTTTGCCAAGGTAACTGCATTGTATACTTCTGTTTTCTCAAAAACCAGAAGGTGCCAGTGAGTTCAGTAGGACTAACTCCAAAATTAAGTGCACTCTAAGCACTGTCAATCATGACTTTTTAGTTAACGAGATTTAAATCAGTGACTTTTAGTTATTTCATTTATGATTTAAATAAATGATTTTGGTGATTTGAATAATGATTTATATATCTTGATTTAAATCAATCCACCCTGAATCCAGACAGCACAGTAATATAAAGAATGTAGCATTATCATGCCTCTTGACTAAATCTCCGTCTTAACTAAATGCACCTCTATTTTCTATAGTGAAAAAATAAGTTGGTTTCCTGTATTTTTTACCTTAATTCTGATCAATTCTGAATTATAGAATGTACAGTGGATTTTTGCCCACTGTGGAACCACCAGGATCTCCCTTGTAACCTGGAACAAATCTTTAAAGTAAAAAATCCCAGGATATTAATCTACTTCACCTTTATGATATTGTGATATTTTCATTCTGAACTCATTCTAAAATAAATAAAAAATATATAGTTTCATAGAAGTTTTAATACTTGGATACTATTATTTTATTTATTGACAAATTGAACATTTATCTTAAACTGTCACAAAAATGTTCATGTCAAACATCAGTCAGCCCATATCAGCATGACCGGCCTCAGGTGCATAGCTCAGGCACTCTACTTTTAACCTCCGCTGAGGGAAATGGGAAAGTGTCTCAGCGAGACAAGAAAAAGGGAAGTAAGGGCGGCGTCTTTGACCGCATGTGATAAACATGGAGCCTGGAGAAGCAGGAGCGGTTAGCAACACATGACACAATGAACATAGTGATCAAACTATGGCTGGTGAGTCCTCCCCATTCCACATCCCAAATAAGGAATCAAGTGAAATGTGTTAAAATACCCTTTCCGTAGTATATCCCATATAAGGAAAAAAGCAAAATGTGTTGTAAAATAATTGGCGTATAGATATACATAGGGGACCAGGTGAAATGTATCGTAAAATGATTGGTATATAGACATGCATCAATCTAGGAAGCAGTGACATCAAAAATCCTATAAAGCAGCATAAGAGCAACCCCCTGGGGGGGCCTCAGCATGCCCTGGAGAAGCCAAATACTGCTTTCGCCGAGGACTGATCACCCTATGCCCCCCTCCTCCCCATGCCTGCTCGCGAGTTAGCTTGAGTAGTGAGCGAATACCTATTGGTACCGCGAAGAAACCTGTATTAGTATAGCTCGAGCAACATAATGCAACAGTTTACTGTTTTATCTTTGTATCTGGTCAACTGTGTAAGTAAAAACCATTACTTGTTTTAAATCTGTTTATGTTTTGTTATTTGTTCGTCACCCATATCCATTTTTTACCCAGTACTCTGACCATTGGCCAAAGGGAAAGGTACCCTCAATTGTGTATTGTGATGTGTTTATGTTTTAGTTCATGAGCCTGTAATGGCCACGTGTAAGGCTGAGGCAAAGATGCCCCAGGACCCCCAAAAGGGCTCTGGCCGCATGACCGGGAAGTTCTGAAAGCAAGCTGCCTAAGCTTGGAAGTGTGTCCCGCTGAACCTCGGTGTTCTACAGGACAGAGTGTTGTGTGTTCGTATGTCGGTACTGACAGGTAGGCTGCAGCAGGCAGACCCACTACTGGGGCCCCTTCTTAGTTCACCCCTTTTAGCCAACCCCTTATTCCAACCAAACCCAGTTAGAAAGTGCTAGAAGAACCTGGGAATCTGTGCGCGTGACAGTAGAACCCCAAAAACTGCACGTCAGCTCTGAACAAGGTTCTTGTATTAGATTCTTATGTGTTTATTCATCTTGAACAGTACTGTTGATTCAGGACTTTGTGTAAGTCAAGCTGGCTATACCTAGCCCTCCGTGATTGTTGTTTACAGCATAATACAACCATTTCTGGAGTGCACCCTATTCAGGCCAAAAAGGGGATTTCTGCAAGCAACAGTCATTACCACAGTTTTGTAGCCATTCATAACTCAGACCAAAACAGCTACTTTTAATTTACAAATCCTAAACACTAATTCATCTACCTCAGTATTTAAACTGTGAATTTCCCTTATCTGTGAAAATATAAGCTTCTTCCGTTTCTATACATGTACAAAAATGGACTACTTTGCCAAAAAACTTACAATGAACTTAGTGCGCTTAGAAGAAGTGTGAGCTCAGGAATCCAGTACTAGAAAGACATGGGATGAATGCCATGAAAGTCTATTGTAGTGAAAATGTAATACATAAAAGAAAGGGTGTGGTCCCCTCAGTTTACATGACATTTCAGCATAAATAGTATACTGTAGTTTTTACTATTTTAGTCTAAAGAACAATATCAAACAATTGAGAACTTGGTATCAGAAGGGTAGCCAAGTTTGTCTGTAAGCTGCAAAAAACAATGGGAAGTCCTGTGACACCTTATCTGACAAAGTGGGTCATTGCCCACAAACACTTATGCTCCAAAAAATCTGTTAGTCTATAAGGTGCCACAGGAATTCAAATTGAGAACTTAGACTACTTGAATGCATGTGCTCGTCTGACAGTAAAGAAGCTGTGAAGGAGAATATCCAGTCTATTAAGCATATATAGCTTAATTATCAAAATCCACTAAGTGCCAGATTGTGTGGTTTCCTTTTCCTGATATAGTCTGAAGAATGGAATTCGTACCTGACTCTCACATAACACTGATCTCAGCAGAATTATTTCAATGCTGAGTTGTAAATGGGAGGTCACCATCTTCCCAGGGGGACAGTTTGTTTTCGCTCACTTGGACACTATCGGAGGCAGTGACAGAGGGGCCGCCATTTGACAAAGGGGCCACCTTTTTCCTGTGGAAAGCCTGGAGGCTCATTCCCATTGAAAAAAAGAGGAGATGACAGCCATTTGTAGAAGGATAATTTTTCATGGAATTCTCTGCAATAGAACATTATTTGTCCGCCCTTCAGGAAGAAACTTTCAGTCATAAAGTATAATGGCAAAAAATACCACGAATCCTTAGAAATACAATAGAAAGAGCCTGTTACGTTATATCTACTTCACATAGTCTGTGCCTAGATTACACTAATTTATTGACAGAAGGTGTTCTTGGAAGATACTTCTGTCATCAGATCATGGCCAAACTGCCAAATGGATTGCAAAAGTGATATGCTCTGCCAATAGAGAGCTTCCAGACAGCCCAACCACTCTATTAGCAAAATAGACAACTGGAAGCACAGTAGACATGGCTGCCCAGTGTCCTGGAAGCCCTGTCTATCAACAGAGCGTCCTTTGAAATATCCATATTGGCTTCTGTCCACTGATCTCTGTGGATAGAGGTGTTATTCCTTGTGAGGAGTGGGATACAGATGTCAACAAAAGTGCTGCGTTCTATCAACGGAATGCCTTGGGAATCTAAACACTCCCTGGGTTTTGCTGGCAAAATGGCTGTTTTGTCTACAAAACCCTCTAGGGTAGCTGTAGCCATACAAGGCCTGGATGGGCAATTGGACTATGTGTTTGTGGAGAAATGCGCTGGTCAGTAGAAACTACAGTGTGTGTATGCAGGGTGGCAATGGGGGAAACAGGACAAGAGGGAGTTAGGCAGGAGTTGTGTGTAGGAGGATGTGTGTATTTAAGTAGAAGCCTATGCAATTACAGTGATGCCTACCTCAATCGTACTCATAGAGTTCAAGGACAAAAAGAACCTCCAGGCTATCTGGTCTGACATCTTACGTATCACAGAACATGAGCATTTTACTTATATGATGTGTAGCTGTGTACTGCACTCACAGCTTGCTTTTGAATGAGGTGCGACTCTGCTGAAAGTAGTATGTAGTGTAGCCAGAACCCAAATGTGAGCAGAGGAATGCTGGGGAACAGCAATAGGGGAAACTGGAATATAAGCAAAGAGGAATGTGGAGGTCAGGATGGGAAAACCTAATTGGTTTCCTGTGTCAGGCTGGTGCCGCTCCTGGGTGGAAGACAGCGAATACTCATAAGTCTGACTCTAAAAGTTAAAATATTTAAGATTGATATGAGATATTTTCAAATTCTTAGAAATATCACCTGGGGATATTTTCATATTTTGTTTAGAACTCATGTATGGAATTTCAAACTATAATTTGAAAACATTCCAGATGGAATTGAATTTGAATAGATACAGTTAAAAACTTGTCCCCATAAGGAATCCAAACCCATGAAGGTATAGCTATACATACTGAAGGCAACTAATGACCTTAAATTTGCCCTGTGCTGATGTTTTTTCGGGATGGGCGAGGGAAGGGAGGGACTAATTTAATCTAGTCTGGTACTAAAGCCTCTGTTATACACTAATAATTTGAGGGTGAACCTCAAATCTTTGAATGTTGCAAATTGATTTGATTTAATTATTTTGTTGTATTTTATGTATGGAGCATGATAATATCCCTATCATGCTTTTTATACCAAAACACTAATGCATACTCTTAATCTTAGGTTCAACTTAATTTAGTTTTATTCTGGTAATATGAACTGGAGATTAATATAATACATGCAGGCCTGCTGTTGTGGGGGAGTGGGCAAAGGGGGCCTAGTGGTTCAAAAGGGCTTAGGGATCCTGGCCACTGTTGCTGGTGCAGCAAGAGTGGTGGAAACTGGAGCGCTGGGCCCTTTAAATTGCTGCCATAGCAGATCATGGAATGGCATTCTCTGGATGGCTCTGAGGGCTGGGCGGGTGATGTGGCATGCCCTGGACAATGCTGCCCCAGCCCCACCCCTTTTGCTCAAGGCCCTGCCCCTCCTTTTAAGATCGTAGAGTTGGCCCTCCCAGCACCTTACCCAAGAGCTTGACAAGTCTTGCAGTAGTTAAATATCAGCATTTTGAACTATGCTATGGGTTGCAGTTATTCCTGACCTGTGCCAGGACTTCACTTGCAATCCATCTAAAATTTTGGGAGAATTCTGGTTCCTGTCTCAACTTCACATTTTGGGCCCATCTGTGTAATGGGACTGAATTCCAAAGCTGAAGGAAAGTGAAGATTCAGATATGAGGCTGAATTTTGTAGTTTTGGATCATCTCTAGTTGTATGTCCAAATTCTAATTCTCTTACTCACAGTGGACTTTACAACACTTTGAGTATCCCTAGTGACTTCACTGTGAATTCTGTGAATAATCATAAACTATTCAGCATGCATAAGTATTTTAAAATCTAAAAGACTATTCAATAACAGTATCTAGGATAAATGATCAAACTATTTGCATTAGATGTAAAAAGACTTGTAAAGAGTCCACTTTAGTTCTTACTTTATTTCTATGCACAAAGTGTATAACCAGTGCTTATTTCAACCAAACCATATATTTAATGACTCTTACTACACCATTTTTGCAACAAGTACCCTAATATTTCATTTTTTTAAAAGTCAGCTCAACCAAGAGTCAGTTTACATCAAAACACGGATATTATACCGTTTGATTTTTGTCAGATAATTTCAGCATTGGTTGAATTCACTTATTGTGTCATGGTTAATTATTTCTTGACAGCACCTCTTGAGTGGAGATTATTGTTTAAATAAATTCCCTGGTCTTGTATTAGTACTTCCGCTGCTAATCACAACTCCACAGAGTAAATGCAGTGTTTGTACTGATACAAGATAAAGAACATTTTATAGTTAAGCACTGTATGGGCAGAATATAATTACCATAAATTATCTTACTTTGCTTTTACATCCTATCACTGCACAGTTCAAACGATTTATACAGGTACAAATGCAAAATATATGATACCATGTGGTGCAGTGTGTGAGAGAGAAAACTTTAAAGAGCTGAGGTGACAAGAGTGAACATTCCAAATGTGCACCACCATTTTGTGGAAGGAAAGTTATTTCTGAAGCATTTTAGAGTTCTTGGTTTTTATGGGGATTGTATTTAATATCCCTTATTCCATAAACTCAGGTTGCCTTATATATGTCCAGGCCTCAGAGTGACAGGAATATTAAAGTATTTTTTAAAACTTTGGGTAATGGTGTTTCTCTACATAATATGTGAGGCTATGTCTACACTAGCCCCCACCCCTTTCGAAAGGGAGATGCTAATAAGACACTTCAGGATATGCTAATGAGGCACTGCAATGGATATGCAGCACCTTATTAGCATAATGCGGGCTGTGGCACTTCAAAAGCGCCGCTTTCAATTGTGTGCGGCTTGTGTACAGAGGGTCCTTTTTGAAAGGACCCCGCACACTTCGAAATCCCCTTATTCCTATTTGGTTATAGGAATAAGGGGATTTTGAAGTGTGCGGGATCCTTTTGAAAAAGACCCTGTGTAGACGAGCTGCGCACAATCGAAAGCGGCACTTTCGAAGTGCTGCGGGCGCCATTTTGCTAATGACTCATTGCGTATTCATTGCAGTACCTCATTAGCATATCCCAATGTGTCTCATTAGCTTCCCCGTTTCGAAAGAGGGGCTAGTGTAGACGTAACCTGACTGTTTAACCTTCTGATAGCCCATGAACAAAGGGCAAATATGAAAGACTTGTACCTTCAGAAATGCAAGGACACCAGTGGGGAAAAACAGATTTTTTCTCTGTGATTGTGAGGTACTCAAATTTAAAACTATTATTTCTCCAGCATGTTGTTGATCCAGGTATAGTGTATTGTCAGTGTACCATTGGGAGAAATACTATGGGGGAAAAGAGGAAATCACTGCTGAAGTTAGGTTTTGGTTTAGTTTCTATTATGGCGAAGTGATAGACTCTTCATAGTCAGGTTTGCAGACAGCTTCCATTACGAAAGCCTTTTTACTGCCTACATATAGCTTTAACAGAGAGGAATACTGTTGCCTGACAATTGCTGGGTTTAAAGTTGCTGCACACAATAAAGATATTTTTTTAATTTACAAGCTGTTAAAATTAATTTGCCTTCAAATGTGTATGTATTAACATTACTTAATCTCCCATTAGCTCAAAGCTAGCCTGTTACTGCACCTCCAAACTATAGTTAAAGCTCATTGAACTTCAGTGCAACAGCTTATTTGAACAGAGTAAGGTGAGGAAATCTATTAACAATCGGGAAATTCCCTTTATTAAGAAATTAAACAAAGTTATTAACTATTATTTGTAAGCAGTTTGGAGCTCAATGTTCTTTTCACTGATTTCAGTAGCAATTATGGGTCCAAGATTGCTCCCATTATTGTCAGTAGGATTTTGTTATTTTTTTCCTCACTCCATCTCAACCATTTAATTTTTTTAAACTGACTTCATTGATTCAGCCAGTTCTAATTAGGATAATTTATTACCTTTTTCATAATGCAAAAACAATTGGACCCACAATGAAATTAAGGAGCAGCATATTTCCAACTAAGAGAAAGAAATGTTTTTATCAAACACATTTCACCTGGGGAACTCATTACCAGAAGATATTGTTGATGACAAAGAGCACAGTGGGATTCAAAAGCACTTATACAGATAATGCTAATATCCTCATTTCCACAAGCAAAGATTAAAAATGCATAAAGGATATTAAGTCTCATACATCAACACATAAATGATCCTATAAATGTGTGGGTTTAGGAAGAAAGTTCATCTATAGGCTTGTTATTACAAATGTTATATATATATATATAGATAGATAGATAGATAGATATATTTGGCATTAGATAGTGTAAAATATAATATGCTTTTCCAGATAGTGCATTGATCTGATCTGGTATGGCACTTACAATTCCTATGATTTTACTCATGTTAGCATCACAGTTATATGGATACCATGCAAGTATATAACTTAAGAAAATTTACAATTAATACAATGCAACTCTGACGTAAGTGGCCTTTCATGAGGAATGCTACTGGCTCCAGTGGGACAATTTGTGTAAGAACTCCCATGAATGCAATAGAAAATCAGGCTGCTTGAAAGCAGCTACAGTTTAGTAAATCAAAGATGTGAGGAAATTGTCTAAGCAATGTCAATAGATCTTTCTTTCACATTCATGGAAAGAATATGATTCCTTCATAACATTTCTATTTAAAGGGAGCAGAAGATGATAGGTCATTATTGTATGTTGATATGAAAAATCTTAGACTATACACATATGCATAAATGGCCCCTTATGGTAGTACACTAGTATACTACGCTGCACTGAAAAAAAGCCTTCATTATAATTCTGTGATAAATATCTCCTTGTGCAGCTGCAATTATCAAAGGAGTTGATTAAGGGATTGATTTGAAGGAAACAGCATAATTGACCCAGGAGAAAAGATGAATTAGTACGGACAACAAAGTCTTTTAAGTTAGCATGATATATTAGGACAGAGCACTGGGAAATGTCAACAGTCACGACTCAATATTGTGCAGTCATCTTTTCATTGCAAAAAAGAAGATTTAGTTTTATTGCATGCAGTACTCAGATTTTTCTGCATACTGTGCCTTTTGAAATAGTCTTCAAAAGGTTCGCATGAGGACGCCTTGCCTTGCTCTTACATAAACTCATGCTGTGTATCCATTTGACATAAAAATTTGTAATGGACACTTAGCTGGATTCCTTTCTATAAGCAACAATAAACAAAGTGTAAGGTTATTGGAATAATACTTCAGTTTGTCACTTCTTATTGAGGGGAAAGATGAGAGAGGCAAAAACTTTAGGAAATAACGAAATTCAGTTTCTGAAAGATTCAAAAAACATTTAACCTTTTCTATACTCTGTATTTTTAAGTGCAAAATTCCAGGCAAATATATCTATTGTATTTTGCCATTTCATGCCCATATGAACTAATTTTAAAAACACTGAACACATCTATGGTACTTTTTGTCCTCAAGTCACTTTACAATATTAACCAAGGAATCTCCACCACATTCCTGTAAACGTAGATTAGTTTTATCACCCCCATTTTGTAGATAGGGAAACGAAAGTGCGACAAGGGTCAGAGCAATGCTTTAAATTCAAGAGTTCCTGAATCCCAGTTCTGCGTTTAGGCCATAAGTCTGCCTTCACACTTGCTCCCTACTTTCTAATATGATTGATTTTCATTGCCTTTGGGTTCAGTTAATTAAATGAAAATTTTCAGCAGAGAATTTTCCACTGTATATATGGATATGTGCAAAGATGTACAAGTGACACAATCTTGGTTGTGCATGTAATGTGTTTTTAAAAAAAGAAAACACTTGATTTCTGGATTGTACACAAGAAATGTGACTTGCCCTCTGCACTAATGAGTGCTTAAAACACCTAGCACTCACATGCCAAATGTGACAGGTTAGATTATTAGGAAACATATTTAGATATACAGTGCCATTTTTTGTAAAACAAAGAGGAGCTGGTACTCAATCTCATGTCTCGGGCTGCTGAGGTGCAAATACACTGAGGCCTGCAGAATTTCCACATGTCCCACAGTGCTTATGCCCGGATCAGATGACTACTCACACCCAGTGGATCCTGAGCAGCAGCTTCTGGCTCTGGAGATGGCTGTCCTGCGTGCCACTGTCAGACACCTGGCCAATGTGGTCATGGCTGCCCTCCACCTGCTTCTGGTGGCGAGCTCCCTCACCAGGGCCTCTCCACCTGGGGTCACATCGGTGCCACCCCAAGTGCCCCAGTGCCTCTGGAGCCATCCCAGCAGCATGGACTAGTTGGAGCAGCTGGTGACGGGGGACCGGGATTGTGCCAGGTGGCTCCAGAATTTCTGCATAAGCAAGCAGACTTTCCAGGAGCTTTGCCATTAGCTTGCCCCCCACCCTGAGACACCGGGACACCTTCATTTGGCATGCCCTCCTCATCGGAAAGGGAGCTGCCATCACCATCTGGAAGCTGGCCGCCCCAGATAGCTACCAGTATGTGGAGCATCAATTTGGGGTGGGCAAGGCCACTGTTGGGGCTGTCCTCATGGAGGCAAGGCATGTTTGGGTCACACACCTATCATGGGGGGGCGCTTTAGAGCAAAGGGGATCCTTGGCGACTGGGTGCGTGGTGGAGGAGAGCCAGGAGAGGACAGGTGGATGGGGGCTGGGCACTTCCCATCACACCCTCAAGAGACCACACACCCTCCCTCTCATGCAGGTCATCCACACCATCAACCTGATGCTCCTCCACAGGTCCTTCCATGTGGGGGATGTGGATGTGGCTGTTGTGGGATTCGCTACGCTCAACTTTCTGCATTGCTTTGGTGCCCTGGACAGGAGGCGCATCCGCATCTGTGCCCGGAGCCCAGCACCAGCAGCTATGTGAACTGAAAGGGCTACCACTTGGTAGTGCTCCTGGCACTGGTGGACAGCAAAGGCCACTTCATGGACATCTATGTAGGGTGGGCAGGCTGGAAACATGATGTCCAGAATTTCTGGAACTCTGGCCTCTGCTGCTGCATGGAGACTGGGACATATATGCCCCTGCAGGAGTTTCAGGTCAGAGATGTCACCATGCCCCTGTGCATGGTGGCAGATGCTGCCTACTCCCTGCCCTGCATCCTGGGCTGATACGGCCCTACACAAGCTATCCTGATCCCACCCAGGAGGCATTCAATACCTGCCTCAACTGGGCCTGCAATGTGGTGGAGCGGGTCTTCAGGTACCTGAAGGGCTGCTGGTGGTGTCTCCTCATGTGGCGGTCGGCCTGCACAATGTCTCCCAGATGATGGGCACCTGCTGCTTCCTTCACAATGTAGTGGAGGGCGAGGGTGAGGCCTTTGTGCAGGGATGGGTGACTGAGGTCGAACTTGCCTACGTGCAGCCAGCTGGTCCCCAAGCTGCCAGGTGCACTGGGATGGGAGCTGCATAAGGAAGGTCCTCTGGGAGACATTTTCCCAAGTGCCCCCGTGACCTCCACCCCACAGCCATCCCACACAGCAACCCCCCACACAGCCCCCCCCCCCACAATTATGCATCCCTCACTGATCCCCCTGCCACCATGAGCATGGGACACAGAGATGGTCCCAAAATAAACTGTTTAATGAAAACTATTAACTGTGTGCCTATTACAAATAGGGACCAGACCTATTTACAATGAGGAACAGGGGGCAAACTTTGGTTTGGGATTCCCAGTGGGACTGGGATGGCGGGGGTGCACAGGGTGGTAGGACCATTGGAGTGCTTTGGCCGGGTCAGGCTCAGCAGGGGAGGTGGCATGGGGTCATCAAGGAAGGTGATGGTGGGGCGACAGGATTGGACTTAGCAGGAAGAATGGCTGCTGGAGGACAAGACAGGCCAGGTGGGCTAGGTGCTCCCTCAATAAGCCCGTCAGGTCCCAGAGGTTAGTTATTAGCTTCTCACAGGCTGTACGCCACCACACGAGGTCAGCCTCCTCCAGGTAGAGGCACCGCTCTGCCACCTCGGCCTGGTGGTGGCTGGCAGGATCATTCCTTGAGCACCTCCGTGCCCTCTGGCCTTGGGCCTGTTGCGGTGCTGTTAGTGAGGGTGCCTAGGCCCTCTCCACTACCTCTGGTGGGCTGCCTGGGATGAGGGAAGAGATGGGAATCTCTGGCCTTCAGATGGCATAGCTGTATGGATAGAAAGGGAGAGATGGACAGCACAGCAGTCCCACACTAGCACAGCCCCCACCCTGCTGTCCAATGGCTCAGCAGTTATGGGGCATTGCAGGTGGTGAGGCCATGGGAGGCAGTCCTTGGGCATGGTCCAGCCCTGCCCACCCTCTCCCTGCATGTTCAACTTGTGGCACTGTCCATGGGGATGGATGCTGACTGTTGCCAGCAGCTCTCATGGCATGCTGGGAGCCACGGCCGGCTGGGATGCATCCGGCTTGGGTCCACTAGATGTCTGGGTGGCCCACTGCTGCCTGTGGTGCCCCTGTCCTGGGAGGTGGAGTGTGCATCCTGCGTGTGCTTAGCAGAGGGTCTGTCACCGAGGTCTGGCACTGCCCGGTTGGCTGTGGTGCTGCTGGAGGAGTTGGCCAGATGCAATACAATTCCTGGGCATAGACTATCTCCTTCCAGTGTTCCAAGAGGGCTAAACTAAGGGCGGAACTATGTGAAACATCCTTAAAAATGGTACCTTTGGCTTCATGGGTGTTTGTGCTGTAATGATGATATGGCTGGTACCTCTACTACTGTTGCTAGTCCTTCCAAAAGGTTGACCTAACATAATTTGCCACTATTCCTTCAGAACTTTATTTTTCCATTTGTTGTTTTGCTAGAACAAACAAAATGGTTAGCTTAAAAATTATTAGGAAGATCATTACCTAGCAAAAATTCCTGTTCCTAACATATTTTTGTTCTGAAAACCCTTCAGCTACTTTATCAGAAGGCATAAGATATGCACATGTGGACATAATTTCAATGTTTTCTACCTTTATTAATAATGGAAGTGTCAAGAAATGATTTTAGAACAGGTTATTGTGTCAGGCATCAAGATGTGAGTTCAGGCTTCTGACTCAGTGCTCACAGAATTAGCAAAATAAAGACAGCTGGTAGTTGCTAGTATCACTAGAATCTTTCCTTTCTTCCCCACTGATGCCTGCCTAGCTTTCTCCCTGTTCAACTTTCCCAAACATAATTTCACATTCCCCCACCACTTCTGGCCCTGATTTGTCATGTGTACTGTCTGTAAGTGACAAGAGAAGGATGTTCAGGTCTATCCAATTCTCTGCAGCACCTGGGAAGAGAATGTCAAGAGCATAGAAGCTCATCTCAGCTTCCTAAATCTGTAACCCTACATCACAGCTGATGGAATTCTGAGAGGGCAAAGATTTTTTTAGTGTTGTCATTGCACCTGCCCTTGCTGGTCTCTGTGAAATGTCATTGATGCCTCCAAATTGCTTAACTTGATCACTAGAAAAAATCTCAATAAAATATGCATTATTCTTTGCAAAACATGATATTTCTTGGAAGAGAGGAATTGTATTAATTTATAGAACCTACTCCTTATTTCAGGAATGTCATGACTAAACCAGCTTTTCAGCTTCTTAAGGCAAGAAGTGCAAATTAGCTGAGTTAAATTTAGATTTGCAAAAATGTATGTGCTCATCTGATATGAAATTCCACAAAAACATGCAGGGCTATGGTAAAAAAAACCACAAATGTTGTAACCAAATACATAATTTTGCTGTACAAAACCTAATTTAGATTTGGCATGAGCCAGTAAACAAACAGGGCCCAATCCTACGTTATCCCACTAGCTCCTTCTATTTCACTGAAATCAGTGGGAATGCAGGGGTCAGAAAGAATGCAAGATCAAATGTGCAGAATTCAAACTAGTTCCCAACATTCTTTCAATGACACCTAGAACTACACCCCTTGCAGATTCTCAAAGGGAGTGATGCTTCCCTGGGATATTAAACAATGATGTGGAAGCACAATCCTCCTAAGCACAGCTAAGTAATAGCAGCAACCTACATCAACAAAATTTGTCTTGGTGAATATTCTTGTATAAGACATACACACATTTGTTACTCCTGGAGTCTTCACAGCATTTATAGAATCAGGTGAAAAGACAAGCAAAGTACCTATTTTAAACTAATTTCACAGCCTTCCTTAAAACTGAAGTCTACCAAAACTGTCACCTAATACCCGTTAGGCAGATCAGAACATAAGACTAGCCATACTGGGTCAAACAGTAATCCATCTAGTTAAGTATCTGTCTTCTGATAGCAACCTATGACAAATTCAAAAATAATGAAAAAAACTTATCTGTTACACAGAGATCTGTCCAATTATCCAATCCTAGCTTTCAGCAGTCAGGTGAGAAGTTGTGGTGATTACATGCAACTTTATTTCTCTTTGTTACACCAGCACGTTTCTCTCTAAACCCGCTTTATCAGTCTGGGACAGGGACAATAATATACTCTTGCATGTGGCCTAGTAAAAGAGCTCTTTGACTTTGTTGAAGCTTCCCAGCTCCTGACAGAAACCTGCAATCTACACATAGCCTAGGAGTCTTTCCTCATTAAAACATTTCATTAGTAGATAACTGCCGTTTAAAAAAAAATTCTTTTTACTATAACAAGTGGCTCCACTCTGTTTTCACACGTGGCACAAGGAGGAAAGCTTAAGTGAATGTGCCAGCACTTATGTCACTGATACTAATTCAGACGAAATGAACACTAAAAAAAATAAATTTTTGATGGGTCACTTCTTAATGCATTCTTCTTAGTGCAACTCTGTGCAAAATAAAATTGTACTGAATTATTTATATATCACCTAGCAGAGGTTCTTTAAAATGGTACTCAGCCCAGAAATTCTGTGTAACTGCTTCATGTCCAAAGTCAGTTTTTATTTCAATATACAAGGCTTCTTATTTTTTTCTATGTGATCTCTGGGGATCACAAACAATCTACAAAAATTTCTATTTTTCTGCCCTATTTATGGTGTTACTTGATACTTCAAACTGCGTAGGTGCCTTAAAAGTAATATACTCAGCAGAAGTTGAAACTTAAAAGAAAAAATAGTTGCACTATTATTCAATTGATTCTGGGCCTACTCACCACAGAATAGTCCTCCATAATCTAATTTTACTTTTATGTAAGTTTCTAGCCTTCATAATTAATAAGGTACAGTGTCTTCCCGAATCAGCAGATAGCCTGAAACAATAGCTTTGACAACTCACTTGCCGTTTTTCAATGGATATTGTCTCAGAAAGCTTAAGATGATAACTTAGATATTGACATTTAATTATGTCACTGCAGAATCTATGACCGATAGTCCTAGCTGACCCCTATCCAGTTGCCAAATTTTCAAGCTTCCATTTTGACATTTATAGTGCTGGGCTGTGTTACCAATACCAAAGTCTATGGCACACTGAAAAATGACAACATGGAGATCATATGAAGTTAATTGAAGTTAATATTTTCAAACATTTACTACAGTTGAACCTCACTAGTTCAGCAGTCCCTCATTTGGCAACATCCATGGTCCAGAATGATTTTAGTTAGCTGGATGTCCATTTATCATGGGTATGACCAAGTTTCCTGTGGTCCCTTAAAGTTTGTTTACAGCCACCAGTCCTGGCTCTGTGTTCTGTTCTGTAGCTTTAATACCCCTACATGTCTTTTAAGGGCCCAGTAAGCAGTGGAAGTATTGGGAATGCTGCTAGACAATACTGCCTTCCTGTAGTCTGGCAAATTCTCTTGTTTAGCACTGGTAAGGTCCCCAGGGTGCTGGACTAGAGAGGTTCAACCTGTACAGTACTGGAAAGATTACATTGACAGTGCTACACTTGATAAGGTTTGAAAATGTTTATTTATTTATTTATTAGGCAGTTGAACAAGAGGCAAATATATCTGAACAATTTAGGAAAGAGTTAAAAGTGAGGCACATTTATTGAAATCAAGCCAAAGTAACATCTTTCTTAACATCTAACCCTAACAAGGGCCACTACAACGACTGTCAGGGTGATGTTAGCTGCTGCCACCTGCTTTCATTTTACATCACTGAGTAGTAGATTATGCCAGGCCAATGTGTCAGTGTTAGTGTGGTAGTTGAAGATAGGGATTTCTGTGACTTCTGTCTTCTCCAGCACACAGGGAGAAGCTACAATTGAACCCAGAGCCTATGGGTAATCAACAATTCTGTCCTGTGTAGCTTTTATCTCTGTCTGAATCTTTCCACATAATGTAAAGTGAAAATTTAATATAAGGTAATATGGCTGGGTAAATACACTAATAGAAATGCTGATGTTCAGGAAGATTAAAAGACATAGCCTTTTGTAGTTAAAACAAAAAGCAGTCAAGTAGCACTTTAAAAACTAGCAAAATAGTTTATTAGGTGAGCTTTTGTGGGACAGACCCACTTCTTCAGACCATAACCAGACCAGACCAGACTCAATATTTAAGGCACAGAGAACCAAAAACAGTAAGCAAGGAAGACAAATCAGAAAAAGATAATCAAGGTGAGCAAATCAGAGAGTGGAGGGGTGCGGGGGGGAAGGTCAAGAATTAGATTGAGCCAAGTACGCAGACAAGCCCCTATAGGCCGTGTCTACACGTGCCCCAAACTTCGAAATGGCCATGCAAATGGCCATTTCGAAGTTTACTAATGAAGCGCTGAAATGCATATTCAGCGCTTCATTAGCATGCGGGCGGCAGCCGCGCTTCGAAATTGACGCTCCTTGCCTTGAGCTCATGGGAATAAGGCGACTTCGAAGTAGGTGGCGTCCTTTCAAAAAGGAGTCCCGTCTGGACGCACCGCGCGGCGGCAAGGAGCGTCAATTTCGAAGCGCGGTTGCCGCCCGCATGCTAATGAAGCGCTGAATATGCATTTCAGTGCTTCATTAGTAAACTTCGAAATGGCCATTTGCATGGCCATTTCGAAGTTTGGGGCACGTGTAGACATAGCCATAGTGACTCAGAAAGTTACCGTCCCAGTTTAAACCATGTGTTAATGTGCCGAATTTAAATATAAAAGCCAGCTCAGCTGCTTCCCTTTGAAGAACGGTGCAAAAGTTCTTTTTCAGTAACACACATACCTTTAGGTCATTAATAGAATGCCCCATTCCATTAAAATGTTGACTAACTGGTTTGTGAATCTGGAGTGTTTGATGTCTGTTTTGTGCCCATTAACCCTCTGTCTAAGGGAGTTAGAAGTCTGTCCAATATACAAAGCATCTGGGCATTGTTGGCACATGATGGCATATATGATGTTAGTAGAGGAGCATGAGAAAGTGCCCGTGATTCTGTGAGTAACCTGGTTAAGTTCAGTGATGGTATTTCCAGAGAAGATATGTGGACAATGCTGGCAGCGGGCTTTGTTGCCCGGAAAGGTTCCAGGACTGGTGTTGCTGGGGTATAGACTGTGGCTTTTTTAGTTAAATCTCTGAATACACAAGTCTTTTCCTCCTCCAGTAGTACTATGGCCTTCATATAGGGGTAGTGGAAACAAAACCATCTAACTAGTTTAATGACAAGACTTGATACTTGTATGAGTGGATCATGTATGAGGGGGTTACCTGTGATAGCGAGGGGCTGGATGTGCTGCACCTGTGGGCACTCTAGCTAGTGCTAACAATATAGCTACTATGATATCTCTGGGCTATTACACCTTTGTCAATGACTCAAGCCACAATTTTCAGATAGAAAAGGAAGTGTTTCCATCCTACGACAATGATTAATTTCAAGAGCCGAAGAAAGACATGTTCACTTGGAAGGCCTGGGGTTTTATCTTTGAAAAATATTAAGAAAAACTAGGGAATTTTTATGTGAAATTAGTTTGGCAAGTGGTGTGAGTCAAAAGTAATGAAAAATGTCCCTAGCAAATTTTGCATAATACTGACATTATGGCTATGGTTACACTATAGCTATCAGTTGACAGAAGTCACTGTTGGGAGATTTTTTTTCCCAACAAGACCTCCATCGATAGATTGTGTGTACACACAAAAGCAAATTGGGAGAGCACTCAGCTCTGTCGACAGAGCAGCTGGACAGCCTGGTTGCTCTCTCGACAAAACAGGCACCTGGAAGCACAGCAGATAGAGCTTCCCATTGTTGTGGATGCTCTGTTGACAGAGGCCCCCCTGGGGGCACTTAGGCTGGATATACATGAAGCGGCTCTCCCAGCAGCTCCGTGCTAATGAGCAGCCTCACAACTGAAAATGGCTGTTCATTAGCGTGGTCCCACAACTCACCAGCATAGCCACGCAAGATCTTGTTCTCAGCAGAGGGAAGTGCCAGCAGTAAAGAGGCCACGTGGTTTTGCCCCTCTATCTCCAGCCTCTTATGCCTGAAAAAGTTAGCATGGAAGTGCTGGGAGAGCTGCTCCATGTAGACCCAGCCATACATAGTGCTTTTGTGGAAAGAAATCTGTTGACAGCAGAACACCGCTGGTGAAAGTGCTGGGTTTTGCTGACATGCTGTTGACAAAACCCATTCTGTGTATGAACGCCCCACGAGTTTTGTTGACAAAACCCATGTTTTGTCGACAAAACTCTCTAGTGTAAACATAGCCTACGTGTTTTGCTTTTGAATACTTTGATATTTTGCTAATCCATTTGAAAAAAGATATTAAGAGTTTGGGGGATGTTTTTGTTTGTTTTTAAGAAGAAGCACATTGCTAACAGAGAGAATGCAAAAATCATGTGACCTCTGACTGGGGTTAGTCTGCTGGGCATGAAGACAATCACTTCCACTTTGGGGCATGCCAGTTTTCTAGCTATAGTTGTCCTTCATGACTGTATACGAACTTCTGTTTATTAAACCTACATTTTTCAGTGAAATAAGGGTTCATTTAGAACTGGTGAAATTTGGCTGATTGTCCAAGTTTAGTTGTTATAGTGTTATGTTTCCTTTCTGAATTGAAAAGGATCACAGGTATTCTTTTGCTATTTCCAAATATAACATGTTTTTTTTTTCTGTTGGGCTTAGACCAATGACAAGCCTTTCCCTTTCCCTTCTTGTATGGGGAGGATTAATCTTTAGCAGTAGGAGTATAAAACTGTCCTTTATCTGAGGAAACTGTTCCTGATGAAAGGTTCCAGAAACAAAGTGCCAAGTTTTCTTTTGCACACTTCCTTATATGGGAATGCACCTAACATGTGGGGCAGTTACTTCAATAAGCAATTAAAGTTAAAGGTAACCAGACTTCAACTATCATGATGATAATTTGCTTTGACTGAAGTCACCTGTCTCAAAGGTTAGTCAAGACACTGAACAAATTGGTCCTCCTGTGATTGAGATGCAAAACTGTAGAGCTTGTGTATTTATCAAATTTGAACATTATGGAGTACCTGTGCTTCAGAGTTACTCCTGGGCCAAAGAAGATAATTATCTCTCACTCATCCAGAACCTGTGAACTTGTGCTTGTGCCACAATATATGGCCCCCAGCCCTGCCACTTCTGGGATTGCAAAGCCACCGTCTGACTCCCATGCTATACAGGGGATTTGCAATTCTTTTAGATGCCTCGCTCTCCAGGGGCAACCAGAACTACAGACAATATTCAAGATGTGAGCAAACCATACATTTATAAAGCAGCATTATGATTTTTTTGTCATTATATATCCCTTTTCCTAATGGCTGGATGCAATTACACATAGAGTTGCACATAGAGCAAATATTTTCAGAGAAATAGCTACAGTGACTTTAAGATCTCTTTTGGAGCACTAACACTTAAATTAGATCCTATAATTTTGTACGTATAGTTGGGATTATGTTTTCATACATGCACTTCATGGCACAGGTCAACATTACATTTCATCGGCTATTTCATTCACCAGCAACCCAGTGTTGTGAGATTCTGTTGTAGCTCCTCACAGACAGGATTTACTTATATTAAATAATTTTGTGCTGGCTATAGATTTTGCTTCTCATTGTTCACTACATTTCCAGATAATTTATGAATATGTAGAACAGCACAGGCTCCAGATCTTGGGAAGCACTGCTATTTTCCTCTTCCCAGGCCTGCCAACAACAATTCTGGGCCACAGGACAGAAAAGTCAAAGATCCCCCACACATATACAAGCCACACCCATGACCGGGCAGTGATGGTGAATTCTTCTGGCATGGCCAGGCTTGTGCATGCCCATCTGATAGGGTAGCCAACTGTCTAAACTGGAAGACCTTTGCCCAGTCCCTGTCCTGCCTTTTCCCTTTTGCCATGCCCCAGTCCTGCCCCATCTCTGAGATCCTTTTCCCACTCACTCCATCCCTCTATTGCTTGACCTCCTCACCCTCACTCACTTCCTTCTAGCTGGAGCAGAGATTTGCGTGTAGGAGAGGGTGCAGGCTGCAATTTTTGGGAGGGACTCTGAGTGCAGGCTCTAGACTGGGACAGAGAGTTGGGGTGGATGAGGGTATCAGGGGTTCAGTGCTTACTTCAGGTGGCTTCCAAAGTGACTGGCACATCCCTGTAGCAGCAGCTGCTAGATGCTTATCACCACCCCTGCAGCTCCTTTTGTCCACAGTTCCCAGAAAATGGAAGCTGTGGAGCTGGAGCTCGGGACAAGGGAGCGCACAGAGTTGCCTTCAGGTGCCACAGAGAGGTACCAGCCACTTCTAGGAGCAGCACAGAGTGAGAGAAGGCCAAGTTTAGGGCACATTTTAAATTGCTCAGGCAATTTCCCTCTTTGCTCACTTCCCCGCTGTCAGTGGGCCTACTTCTCTCCATTCTGAAAACTGACCATTTATTCCTAACCTATGCTTCCTGTCTTTTAACCAGTTAATGATCCATGAGAGCACCTCCTTTCTTGTCCTACGATGGCTTAATATGTTTAAGAGCCTTTGACGTGGTACATTATCAAAGATGTCATGAACATCTAAGTACATTATATGAACTGCTTCTGCTATGCCCACATGCTTACTGACACCTTCAAAGAATTATATTACAATGGCAAGGCATAATTTCTCTTTACAAAAAAAGCCATGTTGACTCTTCTCTAACGTTTCATATCATCTGCATATGTGTTAATCCTCTTCTTTGCTAAAGTTTCAATTAATTTGCCTGGTACTGAAATTAGGTTTACTGGCCTGAAGTTGTCAGGATTTCCTCTGGAACCTTTTTAAAAGTCTGCATGACATTCGCTTTCTGGAAGTCACTGAGGCTACGTTAGACTGTGTCTATGCTTCAAAACAATTGGTAAATTATTGCAAAATACCTTATTCTGAACTTGTTGCGATCCAATGGCACTGAAGTTCAGAATAAGTGGCTATGCCTAAAGTTCTGTTACCACACTCATGACAAGGGGTAGTAAAACTGGAATATCCGTTGAAATGGTAGTGCTATTTCAAATGTGGGGAAAAGCTCTGGTTTTGCTGTTTCAAAATACCTCTGTATACAAAATCACACCTGCAGTCTAAATTTAACACTAGTGACGGATTACATAATCTAGTTAATAGTTCTGTATTTCATATTCAAGTTCCTTCAGATCTCTTGGCTGAATACCATTTGGTCCAGCTAACTACCTAATAAATTATTTTGTTAGTCTTTAAAGTGCTACTGGTCTGCTTTTTTGTTCTAACTGATTACTCTTTAATATGTCAATTTGTTCCAAAATCTCCTCTATTGACACCTCAAGCTTGACCAGTTCTGCAGATCTGTCTCCTAACAAAAATGGATCAGGTGTGGGAATCTTCCTCACATCGTCTGCAATGGAGATTGAGGCAAAGAATTCATTGAGCATCTCTGCAATGGCCTTGTCTTCATGCTCCTTATCATCTAGAAGCCTCATTGACTGGCAGTCTTCTTGCTTCTGATACACTTTAAAAATACTGCTAGGTTTAAATGTCTTACTATTCAGATTGTTTCGGCTGACCTTTAACACTTGACTTGCCAAAGTTCATGCTCCTTTCTATTTTCCACAGTACTATTTGAATTGCAAATTTTAAAAGATGGCCTTTTTGCCTCTGACCACCTCTTTTACTCTGTTATTTAGCCATAGTCACTTCTTTGGTCATCTTGCTGTTTTGTTTTATTTTATTTGGTTTGCAATATACATTTATTTTGAGTTTCTGTTGCAGTGTTTTTAAGCAGTTTCCATGCAGCTTGCTGCCATTTGCTTGCTATGACTTCCCTTTAATATGCGTTTAGGTAGCTTCCTTGTTTTTGTATAGTTCCTGTTTTTTGAAGTTAAATGTCACTGTGGTAAGGTTTCTTTGTTTTTGTCTTCCCTAAAAGAGGCTCAATTTAATTACATTATGATCACTATTACTGAGCAGCTCAGCTGTATTTATCTCTTGGACAAGCTCCTGTGTGCCACTTGGGACTTAATCAAAAATTGCCTCTTCCCTTGCAGGTTCCAGAACATAGCAGCTCTAAGAAGCTGCTATTACTGGAATATAAAAATTTTATCTCCGCATCCTTTCCTGAAGCAGCATATAGCCAGCCAATATGGCGACAATTTAAATTCCCCATTCTTACTGGGTTTTCAGGTTTTACAACTTCCTAAGCAGCCTGGGAATTTCAAAACCACTGTCACCATCCTACTCAAATGGTCAGTAGACTATTCCTAGCGCTATGCTCATTATTTCAGATTGGAATTTGTATTCATAAATATTCTGTGGTATAGTCTGATTCATTTAAGATTTTTACTGTTTTTTTTCAGTATACAGAAGAACTGTTAGTAATTCTGTGCTGGATGATCAGCTCAGCTTAGTAAATGTCAAGAATCCATGTAATATTCAATTATCAATTCAATTCAATTTTCAAAACCAGGAAGAATATGGCAGCAGAAATGTAGTACTTTAAAGACTAACAAAATTATTTATTTGGTTATGAGCTTTGGTGGGACAGACCCACTTCATCAGATGAATCTCATTTCCAATATAGACTGACATTTATAGGTACAGAGGACCAAAAAAAAAGTGCAGTAAAAACTGACAAATCATATACATAGGCCTGAAGGAGGCAGATGAGAGGCTGGGGGAATGTTAATTGTCCTGCCTGAGGTAATGATGAGCATCAAAAGAAGGGAAGCAGTCCTTGTATTGTGTGAGGTAATTGATGTCTCTGTTCATATCACGTATTAATGTGTCAAATTTGAATATGAATTCCAATTCACAAATTTCTCTCTCTAATGTTTTTAAATTCCTTTTTGCTCAAAGGCACAAATTCTCGGGTCTTTAACAGAATGGCCCACTCTATTGAAGTGTTCACTGACTACTGGCTTATGTACTGAGTTTCTTGATGTCTGCTCTATGTCCATTTATTCTTTGGCAAAGGTTTTGGTCAGTCTGTCCAATGTACATGGTGGCAGGGCATTGTTGGTACATAGTGGCATACATATTATTGCTGGAAGTGCATGAGAATGGAAAAATATGGGTGGTATATCATGAACAGTTTTTTTCTCTCATTGATAATTTCAGTTAAAGATATCCTAGAAGATACATTTTTACCCTCATTTCCAACTGGTAACTTCATTAGTTTCAAGGAGCTGCATATATGTCACTGAGGAAGAATTTCATCCGTACTATTTCAGTAGCATTTCCACAGTATTTCTGACTTCACTTTTCCCAAACACTAGCCAACATCTCCTAATGAAACCCTTAACATGTTGATAATAGTTATTCCTGGTAGTTAAATGTACTTCTGTATTTGTGATAGTGTAAAATTCTAATTCTTACAGTAAATAGCAAGATAGAGGTTAACACCAGAATGTATTAAATATCAAGCTTTTAAGATCCCTTGTGAATTTATACATATCTGAGCACTGAATTTTAATTTAATCTATTTTGTAGGGGCCATTGAATAGGAATAGAATTTAAAAAATGGCTATGTCACTGTTTTTAATTGAGTGCATAAAATATAGTAGTAAGTTAAACTTTCTAGAGCTTTCTCACTGGATTTTCTTAAGTTATCATGTTCTTTCTTTCTCTGAATCATTTCTTTCTACCTTCCCCACATTTGTCAGGTGATGTCAGAGGGGATTCATCACTCCTGAAACTCCAGGATTGCCATTTTATAAAAATATGATATGTAATAAGTAGGAAACAAAGAAAAAAAGTTTAAAATTGAATAAAGTAAAGATGTTCTTGTTTGGAGAGCAGTTGCATAATCTTTGTTATTCAAACATTCTACTTAAACTGTTCTAGATGTTGTTTCATTTGAATACTTTCCATGCATAGACAATTTTTAATTGCTGAAAAGGGACATAGGTTTAGTGATCTCGACTGAACTGCAGGAAATTAACAAACTCAACCATAGACTGATGAGTATATATTAATTTTTTTTTCACAACAATGTAATTTAAAGTGCTACTTCTTGTACAATGTAAAAGATAAGCCTTACAAGTCTCGAGTATGCTATTTATCCTTGATATTTTGGGGATCTATCTAACCATGAAAATCTGTGACTTTCTGGGGAAAAAAAAAGTTGCCATGTCTTATCTCTGTTGTATCCCAAACTGTTGAGCATAAACTGCGCAAAGTCTATGTAAGTTGTCTTCTGCAATTACTCTTTTAGTCTACATCTACACTACAGTGATCTTTTGAAAGAAGTATTTCCAGAAGATCTCTTCTGAAATAACTTCTTTGAGAAGAGTGTGTCCACACACAAAAAAAGCAAATTGAAAGATCAATCCACTCTTTTGATAGAGGGCATCCAGACAGCCCTTGCTCTTTTGAAAGAACAGGCCAGGGATAGAAAAATCTGGTGCCATGAGGACTGGTCTTTCAAAAAAACAAAAAGGGTCTGAGGAGCATCTACACACGTTTTCTTTCAAAAGAAGCCACTCTTCCTGAAATGGGAGTGGAAGAGTGCTTTCAAAAAGAGCGCTGTGTTCTTTTGATTTACTTTCAAAAAATGCTTTTTGTATGTGGATGCTCTGCTGGATCTTCTTTCAAAAATATTTCAGAAAAATTTCCCAGTGTGGACATGGCCTTACAGGAGTGGTTGTCTGGCTATGCTGAAAGAAAAACAGTCAAAATTTGATGTCAGTTTAATCAGGCCACAAATTTTACTCATAGATTTTTCAGACTGCCCAGCAGATAACAGAATACTGCACAGGTTTATTCCATAGTCACTCAACTTTCCCCAGATCTTCCTCTTTTTCCCTCCAGGTCCCTCCAATAAATCCATTGCTCGGGCTTCATCACCCAAACCCCTTCTCAGAGGAGGGTTAAGGTGGGTTATAAACATGAGGGCTGGCTCCCTACCATAGCAATCACATCAGTACCCTACAACTCCCTGTTCATTAATGAATACATCATTTTAAGTCTTTTCCCAAGCTATTTATCCAGTTATGGTAGTACTTTCCTATGCAGTACTTGCCTGGAACATTCAGGCTACATTTAAATAATGATCGTGTCTACACTAGCCCAAAACTTTGAAATGGCCATGCAAATGGTCATTTTGAAGTTTACTAATGAAGTGCTGAAATACATATTCAGTGTCTCATTATCATGCCGGCAGCCACGGCACTTTGAAATTGCCATGGCTCGCTGCTGCCCGGCTCATCCAGACAGGGCTCCTTTTCGAAAGGACCTCAGTATCTTTGAAATCTCCTTATTCCTAACAACAGATAGGAATAAGGGGATTTCAAAGTTGCTGCAGTCCTCTCAAAAAGGAGCCCCGTCTCGATGAGCCAATGAGTTGAAACATATTGAAGTACTAGCTAAATTATTACCACCTTCTTTCACTGAGTGCATCTGCCCCTTATACCTCAAAGTAATATGGAGTTTCAGGGTCCTGCTTAATATGGTATTTTTCCAAGAAAATCAGTTAAAGTCAGAGACAAAAAATACCTTTTTTCTTTCTCAAAAGTTCTAGAAACCTTGCCCCTGCCTTCTAAATAAAGATCTAACTGGTCTTACCACCTTCAGACAGGATTTCTGTAACTCATTGTAGCTCGGTCTGAAAAGCCCAGCAGAGCAGGGGAGCACCACACTGGGCAGAATATAGCAACTCATTGCTGTGCATCACCTCTGTCTCAGAATACATAGTGGGGTCAGGGAACTATCCTTCATCTTTACGGTTAAAAAAATTATATTCAGGGAAAATTCTGTAACATGTCTATGTAAACACCTGCTTGGTGCCAATAGGGGATGTGAAGGGAAATTACAGCTGGGATCACTAAATAACCCCTTCCCCCAAACTAGTAATAGACCAGTATTTAAAATGGTTCATTTATGTGAGCTAGTAGAGAGAGAGCTGTTTACTGATGCATCACAATTTTAAAGACTCTGAGCACCATGCTATTTTAAAATTGGTAATAATAGCCTACACATGGCTTTGCATGAGTACATACAGTATGTGTAACACAAGAAAATTCTGACTGGGTGCAAGATGGGTAATTAGCTATACACTTTAAGATAAAAAAATGTTCTAAACAGAATGTGGTGAACACAGAAAGCATTTAGATACTTCTTAAAGATATAATGCACTTCAAACTGGCTGGATTTATTGTGCATAGTAACTTTGTCTTCATTACTAGTTTCTAACACAATCTCTCTATAACATGGCTAGGTTATTAGATAGTGTTATCAAACTTAGATTTCTTTCATTTTTTTTGCCATCATCAATATATTATGATACTGTGCTGTATATAGTTACACATTAAGTACAGTTAAAACATGTGATTTAAGATATGTGAGACACCACTATAAAAGATTAACATGTTAAAAAAGTAGAACATTGCTGGTCTCTGCCTCTCCCCAGACTTTTAGTTACATTTCAGTAAATGGGTTTATACATGTTTATACATCCAAGCAGCAAGGGTTTATACACGTTTTGCTTGTTTTACAAAGCTTTCCAATTTGTGTAAGATTATGTAACAAAATCAAATGGCCACATACTCCCTACATATGCTCTATGGGTTTGTGTAAAATGGTCATTCTTATATTCTCAGGTGATTGGAAAGCATTACATTGATCAGGGGACCAATACTTTTGTCATGTCCATATTAAGTAAGTGGGATTGCATTAATCTGTGCCCTTTGTTGTGAATCATAATTATTAACTGGCATTGTATGGAAAAGCTTCAGGGACTTTTCAGCCCAGAACAGATCCAAAAATTTATCCCATAGAAGTCTCTGAGCTGATATTTGAACACAGGAACTGACATGGTTTTGATTAGCTCTGAATAGTTTTATTTCAATACAATGAAATTAAAAGAGTTTAGTAAACAAAGCCTAAAATCCATACTTGACATGGCAGTGTAGTAGAAATTATTGTCCATTTAAAGAGCATTTATTCTTCTTTTTTGGGATTGATCTTGAGAGGTTCTGTGAACTCTCAGGTGCCATTGAAGCTAATAGGCCAAATCCTGAAGCGTACATGCAGGACTTGTTTTCATTCATTTATCTTGGTGCCTACCTCATTTGGAACAATGGTTGAAAAGCCAATGGGACAGATTTCTGGCTGCATTTCCCTTGCAAAAAGCAGCCCCAATGCCAGGTTATCCAGTTAGGTGATGATTACCCCAATTCAGTTACCCAGTTAAGCATCACATGTTTAAAGCAGCTGTCTGTATTAGAGCTGATAAGGGTAATTATGCCACCTCATATCTCCTCTTGCTCAACACCCATATGAACCCTGGCATTCAACAGGGTTTGCACCTGTGATTTGGCTAGGAAATATGTGTTTGGTTATGGTATTTGTGTACTTCTTCAATTCCTGATTCAAGTAATAGCCCATGAAGCAACAGTACTGCTTGTATAGTAAGGTACTACTCAATGAGCATGTTGGTGGAAGCACAAGGTCTTGAGTGATGAATGCACAACCACTGTTAAATGATTTTTAGCAATAAAAAAATTGTAAAAAGTGGGGAGAAAGCAAAGCATGAAAAACAGAGCAAAGTCTAAAAATGTCTACCCTCTCACATTCAGTTTTATTAAAGTGATTGCCAACATCATTTTCTCTTTTAATCCCTTGTCTTCCAAACTAATATATCAGAGGGGTAGCCATGTTAGTCTGTATCTTCAAAAACAACAAGATGTCCTATGGCACCTTATAGACTAACAGAAATTTTGGAGCATAAACCTTTGTGGATGAAGCAGGTCTTTGCCCAGAAAAGCTTATGCTCCAAAATTTCTGTCAAACTAATATAGTTGCCACATTTATTCATGATAACAATTTACAACTGTTTCTGTAGGACATATGACCAAACATTCAAGATAGTGATGTGTTATCTGCTTCTCTGAGAAATCTTATTTACAACAGAGGTTGGGAAAAATTTCAAATCTAGTTGAAAATGTTACTTGCCACTGGGTGATAGGTGCCTGACAGAGATTGCTTACAATGGGTCTTTTGCACATATATTTGAAATGTTTCTAAAAAGAAAGTCCTGTAATCCTGGTAAAAGTCAGGGTATTCAGACAATGAATCCTATTGCATTTCTGAAAGGGCATGGGTTGAATAATTTATCATACAAATTTTCCTTTCCCCTAAAGTGGAAGAGCCTGGCAGAGGGAAATCATTGGTTGTCACTTTTCCTGTGATATCTCCATCTGCATATATGTCTGGGTTAGCTCTCTACATTATTTTTTGTATTTTCTACTAGACATACTTTCAGTTTTACTGAGGTCTCAAAAAATGAAGTATTCGTTCATAGGTCATAGGGAAAGAGATACAAAGGCTGAACTTACTCTCATTGAAGTCGATGGAAGTCTGCAGAATTATGCCCTTAGCTTTGCTTGTGCCATAGAAAGGAGTGGTAACATATTGGCTACTTCTACACTAGCACAAATCTTTGAAATGGCCATGCAAATGGCCATTGCAAAGATTACTAATGAGACACTGAAATTCATGTTCACCACCTCGTTAGCATGCCTCTGGCTGTGGCTCTTCGAAATTGCCCCTTGTCGCTGCTGCATGGCTCATCCAGATGGAGATCCTTTTCAAAAGGACCCCGCCAACTTTGAAAAGGGGATTTCGAAGTTGGCCAGGTCCTTTCAAAAAGGTTCCCTGTCTGGATGAGCTGTGTGGCAGTGAAAAGTGGCAATTTTGAAGAGCCGTGGCGAGTGGCATGCTAATGAGACGCTGAATATGCATTTCAGAACTTCATTAGTAATCTTTGAAATGGCCATTTCAATGGCCATTTTGAAGATTTGTGCTGGTGTAGACACGGCCACTAGGTGGGAAAAGGAGGAATGAATGGGAAGATAGAACACTAGAATCCTCAGTATCAGCATTTAAACAACTTTAATTAAGCCAGACCTGTGGATGGTCAGTGAAGGGGTGTTGAAGGACAGGGATCCCAAAGTAGCAGTGTCAGTGGCTGGACCTTTGGGCCCTTTGAATTGCTGTGTCAGAGCAGCTGGAAGGCAATGGGGGTGGGGGGGTGTCCCTAGGCCCCATCCCTTCAACTCATCCTGCTCCTTTGGGAGTACAGAACCAGGCCCCTCTCCCACCTTGCCCCAGGGCCCATGGCAGCTCTCGTGGGTGCTATTTAAGGTTTATTTTTAAAATATCGTGGGCACACTTAGTACTGAATTTGTTGGGAAAACTCACTTGGACTTCAGCGGCTCAAGGATTTCACACTGAATAGAGTGCAACCAGAACTGGAAGTAGGCCACGATTCAGGGGCAACACCCATATTCTTGTGAACAATGCCAATAGTTCTTCAGTGACTAACATTAGTAAGGAACTTGTTTTGTGTCTCATCTAAGTGACCACACTCCGGCTGCAGTCTTTTTAATACTATACAGTGGTATTCAGTACTAACTCAGAAGAAAACATGTCTCAGTGGAATAATTTCCTGGAGAATCTTTTTCATGTACTGCCACAACTAAACTGGAATTAGCTTATGAGAATTAAGAAAATCCCAAAACAAAATGGCATGACTGCCATTGGAAGAAACCAAACATTTCATTGGAAGAAACCAAACATTTTGAGCGGGACTGAAGCATATTCAAATGTATACTCACAACCCCAATTTACAACCAGAAAAGTCCACTGTCTGCTTTATTTCTCTGGAGCAACAGTGACATCTTGTGGATTACTTTTACATGTGGTTTATGTGCGAATCTTAGCTACTATCTCCATTCTCTGCTCCTTCTGTTTGAAACTGGCAGTCTGAATTCAAATGGCATCCACTACCATCTGTTCAGCACAACAGTAGACATGACTGCAAACTAAGAGACGGGTAGTAGAACTGCTCATAAAGTATTATGCCAAGGGCTTACAAGGAAATTCAGTTAGCAGTGTTATATTTTTTTAAATAATATTTTAATCAGAAACTGACTTGTTAGTAGATATTACACATACTATGTTATGCACACAGAGTAAAACTTAGTTTGTGTTTGAGCACTAGGAATTGAAGTAGCTGTTGTCAGTCCTAGGTTTAAAGATGACAATATTCATTCTGTTTGCAAGAATTCAGTAAATTATGAATGGTGTTTGACGACTCAATCCTCTTTATGTTATTAAAAGTTCCCTTTTGTGCTTGATTTTTGTTTTCAGCAGCATTGATCGTGACATTTTTACTATGTTTATTAATTTTTTGTCCACTTGTAGCTTTTTGTTTGGCTTAACTGTTCTTTTATTTACCAAGAAGACTTTTCAGGGGATTTTGCATTCCAGTTGCACTTCAGTTATTCCTAGGATTCCCATAGGGCTCTATTTAGAGTCTTTCAGTGATTTGCATTTTTAGTCTTTCAGTGTATAACATTATTGCCTCTCAACTTCTGTACTATTTTATCTCTTTAGATAGCATTCAGCTCCTGCTGATCTTGTAAAAAAACATAGTGTTTTGTTAATTTTCTGCAGGACATTCAGTTACTTAAATCTTCACTTTTTAAAAATTTAATTCAGAGCAGACTTTTATTAGCTGTCCAATACTGTGAAAGCATCCTGATAATTATAGTTATTCATATGTAATAAAAAATACCATTGTAGAGTATCAAACTTATTTTAAAGGGCCATTGTCAGCCTGAATATTTGTAGAGTGATTTTAAAAAATAATCTCCAGAATACCCTTAAATAAATTCTGAGTGTTATACATGTACTTATAGATGATATATATTATATAGACTAACAGGACCATACATACTTATTCCTACCTGTCCTTCCCTTCCTTCTTTTCTCTGGGCACACTATTGTTTCACTGTGACTATTAATGGTATGTAGCCTTACGAAGAACACGCACCATCAGAACAAGACTACTTTTAATAATTTTATGTGTTGCATGAACAATTGTTAGTTTCAGTTATGCAGTGGTAAATAAGATTTTCCTGTTGGCATGTCTTTCAGAGCTTACAGGCTCTGTCGACATGGTAGGCTATGTCTACAAGGGCGAGATCCTTGCTGCCTACATCTAAGGCTATGTCTACACTCACCTGGAAATTTGACGGCTGCTATGCAATTTTTGGTATGCCAATTGCGCACCAGAAATCAACTTTGCAGCTGTTGACTTCTATGCCAGTCTTCATGGCAGAAAGTCAACAGGAGTACTCCTCCTGTCGAACTTCCTTAATACCACGGCACTCAAAAGACGTTCTGGGATTGACATTGACTCTGGAAGATTGAATTTACGCATTTGATCTTCTGCAGCAAGTATAGCTCCAACCTAAGAAACACACCCATTGTCTCAAAGCAGTTTTCAAGATAATGACCATGCTATTCCTGCATCCCTGTACACTTCATCGTAGAAGGAGTACAGAGATGCCTTCAAGTAGAGCTTTATTTCAGCACGTGGCACTGTTTAAACAGTGCTACATGCCAAACTAGCCTATTTAGAAATATGGGAGAAATAAGCTATTTGCATAGTGCGTAGTGCAAATTGTGTAGCTTATTTCGAAGTTAGGGTAATGTGAAGACATAGCCATAGTGGTCTTGTCCATGAAAACAGAGTATTTTACATTCAATAAGGATACTCATATGGCTAATTTTACTTGCATATCTAAGTGTTTGCAGGAACTTGGTCTTAATTTTATAATCCAGTTATTGCTGTTTCCCCAAACCTCTTGTTGTAACCTCTTAGTTAGTTGAGTACAATATATTTATTTACTCATATTTACAAATACAGTAGAAGCAAGAGAAAGACCAATAAAAGGACTGACCTATTAGTCAGTGAGGAGGGAAAGACAATAACAGAAAATTCATCAATGCCAAAGTATTCTTTTTGTTTGTATTAAAGTTCAAAAAAGGTCAGTATTTTAGAAATGACAAACGTAATGAACACCAGTAGGATATGATGCTAAAACAGGGAAAGAACAAATAAAGAATTACTGGCGTTAGATGCCTTCAAGCTCTAAAGACTTGATGAAATACATCCCAAGATAGTTAAAGAACTGGTCAAAGAGATTTCTGAGCCCCAGCAATTATTTTTGAGAATGCTTGTCGAACAGAAGAAATCCTATAGAACTGGTAAAGGGTAAATTAGTTTCTATATATAAAAAGAGGAATAAGGACAACCCAGGGTATTATAGGCCATTTAACACAAGTTCTGTGCACAGAAAGATAATGGAGCAAATGATCAATCAATCAAGTGTAAGTACCTAAGATAATAAGAAGACGATCAACAGTCATGTCAAACCAACTTAATATTCTTGTTTAACAGCGTGACAGGACTTGTGGATATGTATGATACACAATAGATATCATACATCTCAACTTTAGTATGCCTTTTGATACTGACACATGACCTTCTAATAAGCAAACTAGGCAAAAATAGCCTAGAAAAGACTCTGAAAACCATATTCAGACAGTAGTTATCAATGGCTATCAATGGTTTATGGTCAAACTGGAAGGGCATCAAGTCTAGCAGAAGTCTGTTTGGTGGTTGGTTTGATTCAATATCTTTATGATTTGGATTTTAATATAGAAATGCATGGCTAAAGTCTTTGGATGATACCAACAGGGAGAAGCTGCAGGAGCTTTGAAGGATAGAACTAGACTTCAAAATATTGACAGACTAGAGTAATGGTCTCATATAAATGGGACAAATTCAATAAGGAGAAATGCAAGGGTATTTAGGATAGAATACTCAGTCTGACAAATGCAAAATTGCAAAAGGCTGCCTAGGATGAAATACTACTGAAAAGATTAGGGGTAGATGGGCTTTTAATGGATCACAAACCAAATATGAGTCAACAGTATAAAACTGTTACAATCCCCACCTGCACAAGAATAGGTAGCCAGCCCCATCAGGAGCCCCACCAATAATTCCTCTCTCTCCCATCCAGTGCCTTCCCCCTGCTGCAATTAGCTATTTTTCTGTGTGCAGGCTTTAGGAAGAGAGAGAGAGAGAGAGAAGCATTGGAGCAAGGGCATGTTAGAAGGCAGAATTATATGGGAAGAGATGGGGCAGGGTGGAGCAGGAATAGAAAGTGGAAGGTTGGGTGTATGGGTTGGGTGAGGGCAGGATCTGGAGGGGGGATTAGAGCACCCTTGAGGCCTGGAGAAAGCTGGTGCCTTTGTTATCAGCTTCTTCTGAGCAAATGAGTTCAGAGTCTCAGTGAGCCCCTACTTTATTAGCTGGACCTACCAAATTTTAACACACCTAACCAAATAAGAATATGGGGATTTTGAAGTGTGCGGGCTCCTTTAGAAAAGGACCCCATGTAGATGAGATGAGCATGATCGAAAGTGGCACTTTGAAAGTGCCGTGACCATCATTATGCTAGTGAGGCACTATGTATTCATTGTGGTGCCTCATTAGCATATCCTTAAGTGTCTCATTAACATCCCCCTTTTGAAAGCAGGGGCTAGTGTAGACATATCCTCAGTATCATTACTCACCAACTTTTTTGTAAAAGTAGCAGCATCTCCAAGGATTTACTTGTTGGAACCAGGGTATTAAAAGTGAATAGATGTGAGAGATGGCTATAACCCAATAATCCTCTAAAATGCTAATTCATCATAGTGTTAGCTCTTTAGAAAAAATTGTAAATCAAGCGCTTTCCTTGCACCTATAACAAAGCATATAACTGGCTGGTGCTTTTATCCATTCAAAAAGAAAGTAAGGGAGATAATAATCCAGAAATTTGTCAGTTCCAGAAGATGACTGTGTTGGAGTCTAAATGCCAATTAAATAAATAGCATTGTAGGTACTGTTTGTAAGCACTGTCGAAATTTGTGTTACAATCACCAATCCTTTTTATATTTCTAAACATAGTTTCTATTATTCTGTACACACATTAATGTGATAGGGAGGTGTGTGTCATAGCAGAATATAGTCCTTTGTTAACACTCACTGTTTAGTGTGTGTTTTTGGCAAGAAAATCAGATTTCACAGATTAGTTTTGCAGTCCAATTTGACGTGTCATTTTTTTTCAGGTCAAACTGTCCTTATTATTTTGTTCTGATCAGTTTTGCACCTGCATATTTACACATCTGAATGAATTGTTAATTATTGAAGAACCCACAATTAAGTGATGTTTTCTTATACACGATATACGAAAATATAGTTCTTGTACTGATGGATGGCTATAGAACTTTCACTGACATGAAAACAAAAAAGGTATATTTCAGTATATCACAGCTAGTATTTGTGCACTCTATAGCTGGGTCTACACTACAGAGTTCTACAAAACTAGGGAGTGTCCACACCACAAATGCGTTCTGTTGACAATCTGTTGAAAGAACGTAGCAATTTTCCCAGCAGTGTTTTCTCTTGATCGTACAAAGCGTAGAACCTCTTTCAACAGATTCTGCAGACAAAAAAATATTGTAGACACTCCAGAGGGCCCTCTGTCAACAGAGAAGGCTTCCAGTTCACCGGGCTGCCCTGTTTGCAGAGTTTCTCGTTGGCTGTTCTGTCAACAGAACATCACCAGCACTTCCACTGTTTACTGGGCTCTTAGAAGATATTTCAGGTGAACTACAGCTAAATAACAGCACAGAACATGGAGAGCCAGGACTGGTGGCTGTAAATAAACTTTATGGGACAACGGGAAGCTTGGCCACACTCATGATAAGTGGATGTCTGGCTAACTAAAATCATGCCAGACTACAGATGTTGCTGGATGACAAAAACAGCCAGATTAGAGCGGTTCAAGATGTAAAATTATTTAATCTTTTTTCAATTTCAGTTTCATATCAATAGAGGGAGTTCCCTGCATGGTCATGCATCTGGTGACACCAGATCCCTGCAAGGGCAAGGGGTGGAGAAGGCCTAGATTTCAGGGGAGACAACCCTACTACTGAATGACAACTGCCCAATAACAGTTCCCACACTTCTGGCTGGTGATGACTGAGAAGGGCTGTGACTATGGGGTGCAGAGGACTACCTGCCACCAAGCTCTAGTATAAGTGTGGGGTTATTAAAGTGCGATCACTATAAACAGATTGGCAAATCATACATTCCACGACTCTGAAACAATTTAGGACTTTCCTTCAACTTCGTTCCCATAAGAGTCATTCAGTCTGCGCAAGAGTACCCTAAGCAAGTCTGACTGTGCTACAATAAAAAAGATATTTTTATATTTTGCATCTTTTATGCTCACAGTATCTATGACATGTTACAAAGCAATGAAACAAGGTAATAGAAAGCTACTGAATCACCAAACGGTCCCTAACAATTGCTTCTAATTATATGGTTCAGGGAATAAAGGAGAGTCACAATTTTTATGTAATTTCTCTCTTCTAAATGTGATGCTGCTTTAAAATTTAGATGAAATATGATGGTCATTCCATTTTATCACAGCCTTAAAGATGCTGTTTGTTTTTCATCAGAGAGAATACTAGGCTGATTTTATTTCAAAATAACCTCTCAGTCCAAAGGGCAGCAGCTATATCTATTTTGATCTGTATTTTTTGACTTGATGCAGCAGGATGTTTTTGGATTTCAGGCACACACCATCTCTGCATGTGTTACATCCGAAGGCATCCTACTACCTCAAGTTAAGAAACACATATATGTTTTCCATTTTGCAATGTATATACACACAGAGCAAAATGGAAAACATAATTTCCATCCTCAAGTGTCTTTGTCCATATCTCAGAAGGAAATGGATGTAATTTTACTGTGTTCAAAAGGAAAGGCGAATCTGTGCTCTTGCTGCTGTTTCCTTTTAGTTTGCAAATAGAGATGTGCCATTTAAGTAATGAAAACTATGAGGTATCACTGTACTTTTCTGTCTGTGCCAGCTGCTATCTGTTGCTGGAGGCTGGGGAAGATGTTTCCTTAGTCTAGCATGGCATGCAGTGGTATAAATTGGGAGAAATACAGTCTCATTATAGCAGTGATTGAAAGCATTTACTGTACCTGTGAATGGTGGATGTTCTCTCACCAACTGAGACAAGAAGCATATATTTCACAGTTGTCTCATCTTCCTTTTGTGAAAGCACTTTCCTGGGAAATTAAAAATGAAAAGTGGTCTACATCCTCACATCTTGTGCATTTAAAATACAATATACACTTACTGGAAAAATCCTGCATACCCTGACACATGCATCATCCCATGTAGCTCCACAGATCTGCTTGTGTGTGCAAAGATTGCAAGATTTATCCTCCAAAATGTTTACCCCCTTATTGTTCTTCTCTAACAGTTACAAGTGGAGTGACCTGGTTTAGAAAATACACACCAACTCACAAGTGCCTTGCTAACAGAGTTGTCCATGGGCTCCCTAACTCAAAATCTCATCTTTCATCTAAAATGAGGAAGATATAGGAAGAAAGTCTCCGGCCCAGTAATTCTCTTATGGTCATCTGTAGAGCCCTGAAGTTCTGCAGAGCAGTTGCAGTGGTCCATGAAATGTTGGTTGGCCACAGGGTGTTGGCTTTTCGTTCTAGTCTCTAGTTGATAAACTATATTTAAATACTCTCTTTAATATTACCGTCTATGTGAGCCATTGCTATAGTTGCCAAAGGATATTAACGAGTTGTACACGGGAGGAGAAGTGGTCTGAACAGTGACAAATGGGAAGGAAGAGGTCTGTGAGACAGTGTCTTTCATTCTAGGCTATGTTTGGTGCATGTATCCTAATCCTCTGCAGCTGGCTGCTGCTCTCTCTGGGGCTGACTTTGTCACTTTTAATCATGCTGAGGAGTGCCTTACGTGGAAAAATATTCCTCTTGGTTTAAATGGTATGATTTGTGAGGCAAGGTGAAACTCAATGTAAGTGTAGCAAAACAAGGACTTTGGACAGCTGTCCAGGAATAAATGTACCTTTCACTGCCATGACAGCTGATGCTAAAAAGTGCCTTCCTCCAGTTTATTGGTACTATATGGAGGGTGCCCATTTTTGGATGATAGGTGAATTTTTGTGCTGGGAAGAATAAGAAACACACCGGTTTGGGAGCAGGAGGGGTGAGGAATTTGGAACTCATAGATTTTCTGGCAGAGGAAGCCAAGTGTAGAACTGGTGGATCTTGAGGGAGCCAGAATGAAAAGCACTTTATCCAACTGAGGTATTACACTTTTAATGTAGTAACTTTTTAAAATGGTGACAGTACATTACAGTTTGAAAGATGATTCACTTTACTTCAAATTACAAGAGTTAAAATGTCAACAGCAATGTGGACTGATGAGATCATTGGTGTGCAGGTATCAAATGGTGACAGACTCAGTGCTTAGTAGGGAGCGAGCCATATTCCTTGTGCCTGTGTTAGCCTGTAGGCATTCCTCACCACAAATACTTCATTTGTCCTTTGTCTATAATTATTCCAAATCTTTGGCATATCTTTCATTTCATTATGTTGCCTCCCCCTGCAATTCTATCAGGATAGTTGTGCATCGGGACAGCACATTTAAACTCCATCCTCAATACATTTTAGCCCTATTTTCTATAATAATGACTCTGTTTTCTGATGATCAATTTATGAAGTTGTTATTCTAGTATGTAAGAAGTATTACAAGGATAACAGTGTTGACATCCTCAGAAAAAAGGAAACACTTTACACTGTGAGTTTTTATTTATAACCATAAACAGCAAAACAAAAAGCAGTCAAGTAGCACTTTAAAGACTAGCAAAATGGTTTATTAGGTGAGCTTGCGTGGGACAGACCCACTTCTTCAGACCATAGCCAGACCAGATCAGACTCAATATTTAAGGCACAGAGAACCAAAAACAGTAAGCAAGGAGGACAAATCAGAAAAAGATAATCAAGGTGAGCAAATCAGAGAGTGGAGGGGTGAGGGGGAAGGTCAAGAATTAGATTGAGCCAAGTATGCAGACAAGCCCCTATAGTGACTCAGAAAGTTCCCATCACGATTTAAACCATGTGTTAATGTTCCGAATTTGAATATAAAAGCCAGCTCGGCTGCTTCCCTTTGAAGAACGGTGCGATAATTCTTCTTCAGTAACACACATACCTTTAGCTCATTGACAGAATGCGCCATTCCATTAAAATGTTGACTAACTGGTTTGTGGATCTGGAGTGTTTGATGTCTGTTTTGTGCCCATTGACCCTTTATCTAAGGGAGTTAGAAGTCTGTCCAATATACAAAGCATCTGGGCATTGTTGGCACATGATGGCATATATGATGTTAGTAGAGGAGCATGAGAAAGTGCCTGTGATTCTGTGAGTAACCTGGTTAGGTCCAGTGATGGTATTTCCAGAGAAGATATGTGGACAAAGCCGGCAGCGGGCTTTGTTGCCCGTAAATGTTCCAGGACTGGTATTCCTGGGGTATAGACTGTGGCACGTTTTGGTTATTAAGGTGCCTTTATTATTATGGGTGAAAAGTTCTTTAAATGTGTTAATTCCATACATGTGAGGGCTTCCTGTTCAATAAAAATAATGAAAGTTTTCAGTGTTCATATAGATGGCAAACAAATCTCTTCCTGAGTTAGTCATTTTCCATTACAAGGACTTCCCAATTTTCTGCAATTGATCTAAAATGTAGTATTATGCTAGGTTTAGGATTACCTTCATCCTGTAATCTCTGTTATAATCTCAAAAATCAAGTGTCCATAGCTAAATTCATGTCCATTTATTAATTTCAATAGCATTTCACTGAGAAGGAATTTGCACTGAAATCTTCAAGCTACTCATCTTTTAGGAGAAAGAAATTGAAAAAAATCAAGTGACTGGCTTACATAATGATGACGATTTAACAGTAATTTTTATTTATCTGAGTTGTAATGAGTTCATTGTTATTGTCATTTTTCAATTGATCATAAGTTTGTCTTCTTTAGAATTGTTTTAGATATGTAATAATTGTGTATAGAACTGATATTAGTAGCCATATGGAATTTTAGCCAAAATACAAGTAGTCAATTGGAAAATGAATGCTTCTTTAAAGCTAGAGGCAAGCTAGAGAAAACATTTGGGAATAAAATTAACCGTAGGTGATCGCACTTCTTGAACATTTCTTCATTGTTCAGTCAACAAAACCTCAATGAAACATCACATTTTGTTTAATCTATTGATCTTGGTGAGGCGAGGCTCCAGGTCCTTAAAAAATGCCAGGCTCCAGGGCCTTGGCTCTCCTGCCAGACCTGAGGCCATTTTACATGTGTGGAGCTGCATCACAGAAATCAGGTTGCCTTTGAGAAAAACTAGGTATGAAAATTACTATAATTAAGGTTAACAGATAATTGATGAATGATAAAGCTGTAAGAAACATATTTTAAAATTGTTAAATTGTCATGATCACCAGGCTTTTCCAAGGAGGGGCATGCAGTCCTGACTCCTTTTGTAATAGCAGAGGAAGTGATGCTGAATACCGATTCACTGTAAGTCCAGATCAGGGCAAACTATCTTCTGTGCCATTTCACAAGCCACATTCCATCCCTACTGCACATACACAATTTGGGATGATTTTAAATGAGGACTGTCGAATGTAATAGGCTTTGTTATAATTTCACTCCAAGGACTGCACTGAGCATACTGAGTTGTCTGACATGGCTTAGTGCATAAATATACAGGCACTCCATGAGTTACAAACATCAACATATGAACATTGGCACATGAAAACAAAAGCTCTTCTTCAGCCTCAGGCAGGGAAGTCTTTAGGATTTATGGGTCCCTATGAAGTCCTATTAAATTGGTGCCCCTATGCCCAAGAGCAGCGCCAGGGTGTGGGGAGGGGGAAGATGATGATTTTTAGAGATGTGATTTTATAATCTTCAGCAACACACCAATGGAATAAAACAATTTTTAAACTAAGGTCCTGTAGACTAACACAATAAAATCTGAAATTGACATTATATACCTGGGGTTGAAAAACGTCTTTTAAATAGTTTCATTACCACTGAAACAGCTCTTTCACAGTAGTTCAGTGTTCTGCTAATAGGCATGGCAGACTGTTTTACTTTTAAATTAACTAGATCCTCTCCTGAGGACGAACAATCATAGAACAGGGATAAGAAGAGGTGTGTGTATATTAAGACACTGTGGTGCCCCAAATTTTTGGATGCCCTACGTAGCTGCATATTCAGCATATGGTTATGGACAGCCCTGGCCTCAGAGGAGCAGGTCAGAGGCACAGGTGGTGGTGAGCAATGCAAGTGATGGCTAGAGTACTCCTGAGGAACATGGGACAGTTTGTGAAGCCAGGTGCTGTAGAGAAGTGGCACTTTGACGGGAAAACTATAATTGCTCTCCATCCGTGGGGTGCATGATCCACCCCTGCTTCTCTATAGTCCTGCAGCCTGAGCTCACCTTGCTTGTCACCTCCTGGTGAGGAGGGTCTGGGTACGTTCTGACAGAGTTGGGAATATTGGGGTGACACTGACTGTAGAGCTTGTACAGAACCTGTGGATAAGGGATGGTGGCCAGGGATGATGCCTCCTGAGATCCCTTCCAGTCCTGTGAGATGTGTATCTCCGTATATGAGTGAAATATGCCATATGCCTACCAGAATCTCCAGCTACCTACTCATCCTCCTCTGATTAAACCTGCCTTTACTCAAGCACCAGCATTCACATTTAAATTAAAAAAAAACAACTATTTCTATTCTTTTTCATTGAAAATACGCAGTATGTCTGCCTTGTTGCCATTTAACTACACTTTTGAGGGCTAGCCTGGGAACCTAACTACAATGTGTAACATTTTTCCAAGGGAAAATGCACCTGAGTTCCAACAACCATCTTACATATGGACATTTGGAATATAACCCATGCAAAGTTGGGGACTTCCTGTATATCAAAATATCCTGTGAATTGTAAAGAGTTATGTTTACACCAGCAAACATATGAAATTTGGCTTTTCTTTTAGGAAGGAAAATACCATTTAAGAAGCATTTTCTTTACGGCTGATCCTGTTCTTTTTAAATTCAATTGCAAAATACCATTTAAGATCTATGAGAAAATCAAGCTTTTGTTCTTCAAGTGCATTAATGTAGTCATATGCCAAAACTGCATATAGTAGCTGGAGATTTAATTGTATTTTACTGAGCTAGGATTCCTAGCATCATAACACTCTATTTGAGAAGCTGAATAATATTTGCTTTTGAGTAAGCATCCCAATTAAGCACTCACCTCAGTGATAAAATCCTACATCTTTTTTCATGTGTGTTATTTTGTGTTGTGTGTTTCTTCATGTTGCCTCTTAGAATTAGTAACACATTGTTGCGTTATCCTGAGGTATGACTTCTATGGATTATTTATATGCATACAGGTATCTGTGAGAGTTGCCTTAGCACAACAGAATGTGAGAGTAGGAGATAAATGGCATTAATGTCTACAATGACTACCCCACACCCACTGCCACTGCCACACAATATTTACGCTTTATGTACAAATGTGCTGTAAACTCACTTACATATCACTGAGATACCTACTGGAGCCAATAGTAATAGTAGGACTGCATCCACAAGACAAACTGTCAACCATCATCAGTTGTAAGTCTGCCAACAGCTAGAGCACAGCTGCTGAGCCACCTGCAATCCCTTGACGCCGGAGAAGGTCAGGAACCAGACATCTCTTCAGAGGAGGGGGCCAGCTGAGAAAGATGTACCAATTTGGCAAATCTCCCAGAGAGCTTAGAGTTGTGGGACTCCTGGGCCATGTATTAAAGCTGACTTAGTCTAGCAAAAATCTCTAAGGAAGGAGCAGAGCTGACCCTTGAGCTCACCTTGGGTGAATGCTTCCATGATGGCAGGCACCCTTATGCTCACAGACAGATGTAATTGGCATCCACTGCAATAGAACTGAGGTGAGGGATGAATTCTTTCCTAAGTTTTGGTATTGGACCTTAAAGAAAAAATGCTGACTCTGAATCACTTATTACTTGTTTCAGCTGTTGACTAATAGCAAAATAGTTTCATTCATTGGGGAATTGATATAAGCAAAAGATATTTTACTTGGTTTTACCTTCTGTTATAGCCTCAAAGACATCTTATTGCAATGGTGCGGGGGGGGGCAGAATTCATGGAGTGTTGTGCAAAAGTGTTTTAGAACAAGACAAATATCTTAATGCATATCACTCACTTCCCACACCTTGCTTGCAATGCTTCTTAAAATAAGAATTGAATGTGAATGTGGAGTTTGAGCAAGAGAGTGAGTTAACATCCCTGCTTTTGCCATGGGAGAATTAATGACCCCAAATGTTCAAGATCTCTGTTCTATTCCTCATCCAAAAGATGCTTCCGGCTGTAAATTGTGCCAAAGTACTGAACCACATGATGGTTTATTGATTCACAACTTCTCAGCATGGGAAGTGCAACCTCCATAAATACTTCCATCATTGTAGCTCCTGGGTGTCTCTGGGAAGTCTCCCATCCAAACAATGAAGACATTTGACCTTGATGAGCTTATGAGAACTGACACTATCACGGTTTGAGTCAAGAGTAGCTTCAGGCTCAATCTTGCTATCTCATCTTCTTCATTATTGCTATTTTGTGTGTGTGTGTGAACAATTTAACTTTCAACCACATTATGAATGAAATAGGATCAATACTGGTTGATTTCATTGAACAAAACAAAGGTTAGAACTTTTGATGTGATGGAGAGACCAGTTATATAGTTTTTATCCAGAAGGAAAACAAATATATCTGTATTTCAGTGTGTGTGCTTTTTATTTTATTTTATTTTATTTTATTTAATAGCTATCCCCTATGCCCAGGGATATTGGCATTTTTATAGTCAGCCTTCAGGGAATTTTGCATCCCTTCAGTGAAACAGAAGTAAAAAAGAGTTTCTTTAGGTAAGTTGGCCAGCAACTTGTTGGTTTAAGTCTAGAGCGGTTTGGGGATTTTTCCACAAAAATGACAAATTGTTGAAACCCAAGCCTTTCACAGGAAAGGCTGAAATTTTCATCAGGAAAGACTTTTTCAGGTTCAAGAGAGAAAAGTCAGTAGCTGATCAAGGTACATACCTTTTATATGAGAGCCCCAGATTCATGTTAAGATATTTATAGAAATCTAGGGAGACATGCGACGCTGTGTGCCGCCTCACCTGTTGCTTTGGGAAGTCATGGCACCATTCACTGTCACTGAGTTGTTGAGAAACTGAAATGTGAATAAATTGGCCAAGTTTTCCTTGTAAGGTTCCATAGAACTAGCTGCCCAGTGGGGAGTGGGGAGGCTCCAGTAGCCAAAAAAGTGGGTGGATGGGCAATGTTGTTGGTGGGTCAATGCTGCAGAGTGTGGGTCTGGCTGCTCCCCCACAGGTTCCTCCCTTTCCCCAATATCTTCCAGCTCAGGGCAGTGGTCAGGAGAAGCCAAGACCTGCATATGCCAGAGCCCCACACAGTGCTGGCATGGGGAAGCCACTCTGCTCCTCAGTTAAGCTCTGGAGCAGGGGGAGGTAGGAAGAAATATTTCCAGCCTATTCATGCCCTGACCCTGAAGGCATCACAGCAGCCCCATGGGCAGGGGGCTTAGCTCCCTCTTCACCTGCATCTCCAATCTCCTGGCTTGGGTTCTGCCCCAGGAAGCACAGGGATGTTGCATTCCCTAGGCACCCTACCCTCCTGAGCCACATTTCTGTCAGGATTTGCTGAAGCCCTTGCAATCAGATTCCCTGAGCCCTGGGCACAATGCATCCTTAGGGTTTAACACCATCTTGCCTACACTGTAGCCAGGGGGCAGGAAGTCACTGGGTTATGTCAATGGATAGCAGAAGTTTAGAAGTGTTAGTTGCATTTCAGCATTATGTGGGTTGGAAAAGACAACCTGCTTCCAGCCACAAATGCTGAGTACAAAGAAGAGCTCTGTAAAGATATGGGGCAGGTCATCGCATCCCATCCCATCCCTCCCTAGCTTCCCCTGCAGCAAGAAGCAGCTCTCACTTCTTCCATCCTGCACCATGTTTAAAAGGCTTTTGTTGGCAACCTTGTGGTGTGAGCCCTGACAGAAATCTAGGGAAGCGTGCGACTGTGTGTGCTGCTCTCACCTGTTGCTTTGGGAACACATAGCACCAGGTACCAGGAGAGGCAACAATGTCATATGAGTTCAGCCAAGGCACTGAGAATGCAGAGTGCTGGGTGGGGTGGGTAACTCATGCCCCCCTGTAAGAGAGGTGTATGGGAGTATGCATGTGTCACCTCTCCCCCTTTGAATTCTAAAGCCTTAAAGATAAGAAAGTTAAAAAAAAAGGACTCAACTTGATGTTAATTTGACCTTTTGTACTGTATATTGCTGATCGATTGCCCACTAAAATTGCTTGACTACAACTAATTTTATTTAGCATACAGAGATATGGTAACCCTGCTTATAACTGCTCTGGGCCTCAAAGGGTGGAACATTAACACGTTATAATCAATACTGCTTCATGGAGCGATTGAAGTGCAAGAGTGAAATGAGTGTGATTGTTTCCTTGGGATCCAGAATAAGCCAGGTGATTCTACTGCCATGGTCACTGAGAGACTTACCTTACTTCCTGTGCATCACCATTCTCGTCTGCCTGGGAAAGTTGTCAGGCACACATTGTTGGGTTTTTAGCAGCTCTGATTTCCCTATCTGCAGGAGTGCCTTTGCTAAGTGAAAACATTGTTTTTTTCCATCCAGTGTATACACACGTGAATATGATTCATTCTGCTCTGTTCCTCAGAATAACTTTTGTGAGTTGTTACTCTTGTTAAAATAATCTTTTTTTTTTTTCACTCACACATTTCCATGAAGGATATATACATACAAAAATTAATGGAAGTGAAATAAGTGGGAAAAAATATTCAGTTTTAGAGAATGGTTTCTGAGATAAGTTGATTTTAGACATTTATGCAGTCAAACCTACAATATTATCAATTTGATACAACTGTGTTATACTAAGAACATCAAAATACGCAAAACAAGCATATGCAGTTTGTAAATAATTCATCAGGTTTTATCCAGTTACTGTGAAGTACAGAATTAAGGCCATGATCTGCCACTCCTATTTCTTGAGTAAAAATTTGCTTGGAAGTGTGGGTCACTGGTCACTAGCAGAAATAAGCTGTTTGCCATCTGGCCCAAAGTCAGTGTCTACCCTTCATGAGTAATGCATCATTTTGTGTGTTGCTGTCAAATTCTGCTTGAAATTTCATTCATACTATCATCGTTGTTAGGCATAAGTAAGGACAATATTTGGCCAGAAATTCTTAAAATGCACCTCTAATGTTTTGTGCATGAAATTAGCATTTATCAACTCAAAGAAAAAAATTATCATCCTGGGATTCTGTAAGTAATAAAAAATTATATCAAAGAAATATGTAAATAAGATTATGAAAATGTGTGTAGAAATTTAAAATTACAGAGCTTTTGTGTAACAAATCACCTGTATTGCAAATAATCTAATATTACTAGAGAAGAATTGTAGGAAATATCTTTTTAAAAGGCTATCATATATACAGTCTACTATATTTTATATTTTCCACTTCTCTTTCTCTCCCCTTCTAGCGTCATACTGAGCAGCAACCACAGAAATAGAAGGCCAGTAGTTTGAATGGAAGTACTGCTGTGTTTTGACTTCAGCAGAATTGTTTATTAAACATAAACAAAACCTGTTTTTATGTTTTTAAAGTTGAAATCATATAATAAAACAGATTTGTAATGCAGAATATTTTCTTGCAGTGAATAAAACATATATATTGATGAGTGTACTTTCTGTTGTTTTGTATACAGAGCAAAACTGTTTAGAAAGGCAGCCTTGAGACTTTACTGGTGCTGAGTGAGAGAATTAACTGGACCAAGGGAAGTCAATATTATGTAATAATATTACCCACACTTTCAGTGCTTGCTGGGCTGTTAGAAGACATTTAGGAGTAAATCACAGGTAAATAACAGCACAAAACACTGATAGCCGGGACTGGTGGCTGTAAACAAACTTTATGGCACTAGAGAAAACGTGGCCACGCCCAGGATAAGTACTCCTCTGGCTAACTAAAATCGTGCTGTTTTTTGGCTTTTCTCAGGTGGAAGAGTGCTAGACTAGAGTGTCTCAACCTTTCCATACTCTTTATCCATTTAAGTTACATATAGTCTGTCCAAACTTCAGGCGTTTAGGAATGTTTGAAAACTGCCACTTATAGTAAATGCATAAAGCTGTGTTTGTGTGTGTGTGTGTGTATATATCTACGAATAAATGCCAGTGAATGGACTTATTGGGGTATATTCCTTTCAACTGCATCCCAGAAAGAGAAAGTGTAGAGATAAGATAGATAATTTGATTTTGTATATCAATGCATTTATCTACAGTTTGTTCTTTAGGATTTTCGGAATCAGATTTTTAAAGTCTTATGTATACAATTGTTCATGTTTATGTATGTGCACCCCACGGAAATTTGCAAATAACTAACATACAGAAATCAGGTATTTTGCCCAAGTATGTGGCCAGCTTGATGACAAATGTATTGTATGGTTAGCACACATGCCTAACCGGGTAACTGAAAACTTAAGGTAGGTCAAAGTTATATAGGGTAAAGGGTTGCATAGAAAGAAAAGGCACATTGAGAAAGCATCCTGTAGCTAAACCAAAGAGACCTTGATATAACAGGAAACCAAGCATAAGGAAAGAGGAAGTTAAAAGAGCAGATGGATGTCTGAGTTATTGTGGATTGAAAGGGGTGGGTATAGATAACACAGCCTATATGCTCTCATCCATGTTTAGGTGTAAAAAATAAACTCAAGTGGTCCTATTATATTTGTGGAAGGGATTTAAGGTAGAGAACCTACTTGGTAGAGAAACCCAGAAGCAGCCCTGATTATACAAAAGAATCCAGAGCTTATAATTCACAGATTATAACCTCCCCAATATACAAAATCATCAGATGCCAGATGAGCTTTTGGAACAATTATTTCCAGGAGAAATCTGTTCAGTCTTAGAAAAAAATCAGAAGGGAAGATCACTCAAGACAGAAAATCCTGTAAGCTTTACCTGTTTACACAGCATAGACTCACCATGACTAAGTACATTGTCTTTCTTTTCTTCTTTTACTTGAGTTCAACTATCAGAACATTTGGACCATGAAGTTTGGCAGTACCTTCTGGAAGATCACACAGGCTGCTTCCAGATGGAGAGACCATTTGTGGTAAGAGAAAAAGTCCCTGATGAGGTGATCTGCCAAGGCATAGTCAATTCTCAGAAAGTGATCCGGCTCCAGTTGGATATCATGGCTGATGAAGAAGTTCCAAAGAAGAAGTGGTTTCTGGCTCAGAACCAACAAGTATGGTCCTCCATCTGTGGGGACTCGCATCACCATAATCAACATGTGCAGCGGGAAGACCTCATATGCCAGATGAACTGCTCTGAGCTCCTTGATATTATTATACAACCTCTCTTCCTCCAAGGTTGACAACCCATAGGTCTGGAGACTGCCAGGGTGCACACCCCAGCCCAGATCCCAGGCAACTAGCACCAGCTCAAAAGAGGGGAGAGGGGTATCGAATGGGATTCGCTCCAGAACATTGTCTGGAGTGCTCCACCACTGCAGGGTGGGAAGTACTGGTTAGGGAATCATGATTGGGAGTAAGCTGATGCCAGTCATTGATGCAGTGGACACATGCAGAGCCTGGCATGGTGGACCCTGTATGTTCACACCATCATAAGCCCCAAGAGATGCAGGGAGACCCTGGCTGTGTGCAGGGGAAACTTGGATACCTCTGCTGTGAGGCTTGCCAGGGCTTGGAATCTGTCTAAGGGCAGTAACACTCGCACATGGGTGACAGCATGAGTAAAATCTACCCTCTGAACTGGTACTAATGTGGACTTTTTGCCACTGACAAGGAGCCACAGTAATCGATAGGAGTCTAGGAGGAGCACTGACTGGGTTGTATTGGACCTAGATCCTGGAGCGTCCTTTGACAGCTAATCACTGAGATATGGGTAAATCTAGGCACCCTGGTGAAGGGAGGAAGCCAGAAGACACTCCTCATTCTGGGTAAGTAATGGGAAGAAGAAGACGAGCCGCCAGGGGATGGGAAAGTAGAACAACAAGATATAGGGGAGATGGAGAGTACAAAGAAAAGTCTTCCCCTTCTGCAGCCTGTAGAGGCAATCATGCCAGCTGAGAATCCATTCCTCCACTGCCACCAGTGCAATGAGAGGACTAAACTTATGTGTTTGGACCGGGTCAGGGGAAACTGTCATAATATTTAAAACCTATGGTCTGGAAAAGTGTCAGAAACAGAATGTAACGGTTCCCCAAGGTGAAGTCAGCTTCATGTCCTGCATAGAAACAACCATCGGAATTAGCATGGTTTCTGAATAAAGTAGATTCAACAAAGAAAGGAGGGAAACAGCCATAGAGGAGCACTTTGGATAACAAAAATATGATGAGAAATTATGTGTAGGTGTCAGGAAGAAGAAGCTAATGTAGGAGTCAAAAGGATCTCAACCTGATGGTCAGTGTTTAAAGTGAGATGGGAAACAGTGAGATTAAACTTCTAGTCAAGAGAATTGATACTGCTGATAATTTCAATTGCAGATCAGTATAAATAGTTAGATTTACTAGATTTCACCAGATCTGGTTAAGTCTGAGAGAAAGAGCTGTCTGTAGTTTAAAAATATTAAGGTAATATTTTGTAGTTTGGGGTAGAGAGTCAGTTAGCTACATTTGTTGTTTGTGTAAGATTAGAATGTGGCTGGCTGGTGGCAGGTCTGATAAATGTGTTAACTGAGGATACGTATTTTTAAAGGAGTGCGATTGACAGACTTTCAGCCTTTTGTGTTAATGGCAAACACCTAAACAGGAAGGCATATGTGACTTTAAAGCCCTTGAATAAGTGAGAGCAGAATATGAATATAAAGAAAATGCAAGTTACTGTTTCAGTTGTAAAAACTATTTTCTACTGATTGAAGAGATGTAAGTAGGCAGTATAAGGGTAGGAATAGGTATGGGCTATAGAGGTACAGGTTTCATGATATCCAGGGACTAAAAAAGGACACAGCACAGCGCTTTTGCAATCTGCCAGCTGGAAGCACCAGAACTTATGGGGTGTGATGACAGCTGGGTACACTAGGAGGGAGCTGGACACAGACAGCAATTTTTAGATATAAAAATATTTTCATCATAGATGGGGAATTAATTTAAGCAACAATCCCTACATTACATACTGAAATATGAACCTGCCATCTAATGATTCTAAATCTTCATGCATAATTTCTGTTCTGTTTTACACTGACATTTCTGTGGCAGAATGCCTTCAGACGCTGGCTGCATGCCCATCTGGTTGCAGGAGACTTGCATGGTGAGAGCCAGATGAACAGCAGCTATGCCCTCAAAGAGAAATGTGCAAAGCATATGGCCTGGCAGAATGCCTTTACCTTGGACGGGCGGGGAGTTTGTTTGGGAGTTGAGCAGGGAGACCAGCATCTGGGGTCTTGTAAATGAATGGCAATACCTCTGTCAGGGTAACTTTTCCAGCAGCCATTAGGAAGACTCACTCTAATAAAGGTAATCATTCTAGTCAGCAGAACTATTATACATGAAATCAGGCTCTGTGATGGATGAGGCTTTGACATGGTTCAATTGAAAAGACCTGATCCAAACACCACTGATGTCAATGTTTTTCTTTTCCATTGATGTCAGTGGGCTCTGTGTCAGACCCAAAGTCAACCACATCCAGATTTGGATTGTTCCTTGTTGTAAATGAGGATTGTTTTTATGCTAAACATTTTGGGGAAAAAATCTGAATGATCTGTCTCTATGAAGTCTTGGGGAAGCTGTGTCTATGCACAATAACCTGAGGAATATTTAATCTGAAATTTAGAGCCAAAGCTGTCTGACCACTTGTTCTGTTGCACAATACCCAAGTGGAAATTTCAAACGTCCCCACTGAAAGTAGGCTTTTAAATAAGATGTTTAACAAGAGTTGAGCACCAAAGCTGCGTCTACACGTGCACGCTACTTCGAAGTAGCGGCACCAACTTCGAAATAGTGCCCGTCGCGTCTACACGCGTCGGGCGCTATTTCGAAGTTAACTTCGACGTTAGGCGGCGAGACGTCGAAGTCGCTAACCTCATGAGGAGATAGGAATAGCGCCCTACTTCGACGTTCAACGTCGAAGTAGGGACTGTGTAGACGATCCGCGTCCCGCAACGTCGAAATTGCTGGGTCCTCCATGGCGGCCATCAGCTGGGGGGTTGAGAGATGCTCTCTCTTGAGCCCCTGCGGGGCTCTATGGTCACCGTGGGCAGCAGCCCTTAGCCCAGGGCTTCTGGCTGCTTCTGCGGCAGCTGGGGATCTATGCTGCAGGCACAGGGTCTGCAACCAGTTGTCAGCTCTGTGTATCTTGTGTTGTTTAGTGCAACTGTGTCTGGGAGGGGCCCTTTAAGGGAGCGGCTTGCTGTTGAGTCCGCCCTGTGACCCTGTCTGCAGCTGTGCCTGGCATCCCTATTTCGATGTGTGCTACTTTGACGTGTAGACATTCCCTCGCTGCACCTATTTCGATGTTGGGCTGAGCAACGTCGAAGTTGAACATCGACGTTGCTGGCCCTGGAGGACGTGTAGACGTTATTCATCGAAATAGACTATTTCGATGTTGGCTGCACGTGTAGACGTAGCCCTAATGTCCTTAATAACTTTTGAAAATCCCAACCAGGAACTTTTAACACTTTACCTTTTCATGGTTACCAAACAGTTGATTTTAACAGAGAGAAAGTTGTGCTAGTCTATATACTATGAGGGTCTGTCCCATGAAAGCTCACTTAATAAATTATTTTGTTAGTCTTTAACGTGATACATTACCGCTTTTTTTAGTTGATTTTAATTGTTTGTTTAGTTCCTGGGGAGTAAGAGAAGCCAGTATAAATGTTCTTGGAATTGAAGGGAAGCAAATAAGAAATAGTTAAGGACAGGCTATAGTAAGGCAAAACTTTGTTTACCACACTCCAGATGAATAGAAGAGAGAAGACAGCTGCATGTCAAACTTTGTCTCCTCTGATTCCTGAAAGTACCTCAGTTCTCTAAGTTACACCACTTGCAACACTGTTCTCCCACAACTGAAAGTTGGCAGGTCACTTGGTGCTCTCTCTCCTCGTTGGATTCAGCTGCTGAATTGCATTAAAAATAGTGTTAAACATTATTAAATACTTCCCTAAGATTCCTTTTTGATGTAGCTGCCACAGGGAGTGATATAATACATTTGCAAAGGGAATGGAATGTGCTCCAGGAGACAATCTCTGTATTCTGATTACATGCACAATGTATGTGTGTGTGTGTGTGCACGCGCGCGCACATGCTCATGCAGAGAGAGAGAGAGAAATACATAATTTATATCCATATCATCACTGTTAAACTTTTTTTATATTGCGCAAGCAAAATTTAATTTTGCCCTGTACTCTGAAGTAGTCCAAGATTATCTGGTTTCCTCATTTGCCACAAATCATTCTGAATTCAGACACGGTGCACCATATTTACATCCGGATAGAATCAATTGCATGCCAGTCGGCAATCCACAACAGTTGTATGTGTCCATAAACAGCAACTCAGAAAGAAGCTGTTTGGGTTAGCTGGGTTTGTTTTTCCCTGAAATTCTCCAATAGTAATAAATTCTGGTAACTTCAATGTATTTAGCTGTTTCACAAAGCCAATGCATTCAACATTGTAATGGATTGTCAGTGCAGAAGAGGCTCAGCAGGGATAACAGGAGTGTGGAAGGTCAGAACTGGTGTGTATTGGTAGACTGCTCTGTGTTCTGTGCAGTGTGCCTGCGTGCACAATTCACAGTTCTAGTATAAGTCTTCTGTTTCTATGTATGCTAAAATTCAGCAATAACATATATAAGTAGAGCAGCTCTTTGACCATGACTGCCAGTGCGGCTTCTAGGACAGAAGCTTTTTTTGAGGGCCAACAAAGACTTAGTGTATTCCCACTCAAATAGAAAATTTGGCAATGCCCTATTTTGCTGAATTTATTTGAGCTCCTGATCCATTCTGACAACCTCTTCTTTATTTCTGTCTTTAAGATATGAGCCATTTCTCACCAGTGATAAGTATGAATGACAATATTGTTTTTTCAGAAAAAATAACATCCCCATAATCGGTTAATCTAATCTTTATCAACTGAACCTGACAGAATGCTCTTGAAAGCGATTGGGGATATCTATTGGAAGCACTACTGAGTCCATGAGAAGCCTGGTTTAAGCTCCCCTCATAAAAGATTGTAATACTGTTCAATATGATATCTAAAAAATATTGGTGGATCAAAGTGCATGCAAAGATTTTATAGTCAGACTCTTCTTTCAGATTATTGTATCAATGTACTTGACTGTATCAGCATTTTCAAAGAGTCCTCTAGAACAGAAAACTACAGACTGTAAACTTCTTTTTGACACCCTCATGAAATAGACTTGTCGGGTCTTCATTAGGCCATATTTTACAGTTCCTACGGTGTGTAAGATGTGTCAAAGAATTTTAAAGCAGATTCACAAAGATGTGTAGACATCAGTGAATTGCAGGCTTACTCAGTGTGGGCAGGTTTCTTATGCCTAGATTTTCTTGCTACCAGTTTTAACTGAAATTGAATATTTTTAGTTCACTGTCAGGTTATGTTTAGCAATCACTGGTACATATAAAATATACAGATCACTTGCTGGCATTGCATTCTTTTTTGCGGGATATTATCCCATGGAAGAAAGTATACATAATAAGCGATTCCTAGCCTACAATGAGCATTTTGTTTCATCCCTCAATGTGCTCATATAAATCCCATTGATAACTGAATGGAATGGTAATCATAATGGAAAGATCTGTAAGGTGACAAAACAGAATTTCTCCTCCCAAATTTCTGATTTTTTTACCCATTTCCACAATTGAACTTTAATCAATCTTTATTTTAAGGGTTGGTAATGTTCTGATTTTGTGTTTTCCATTTTCCAAAGTTTTTGAGCTTTTGGCCTTGACGAGAACTTGATGTGAAGTTACAGGTGTACCTTGAGGTCACATGTTGCCATGGCTAGGATCAGAAGTAGAAGTGGAAATTGCACCACAAAGATAAACTTTCAAGCTTTCATGACCACTGTGTAGATTCTAGAAGTCTGAATATGCCAGATAAACATCCATATTCATAGATGCCATATAAAGGGGAAATGCATAATTGTGTGGCAATGTTCCATCTAATTTTTCCACCATTGCATGGAATAAATATTGTCATGTGCACCATGGTATGTACAGATTTGCACCAACAGTAAACATACATGCTGCTGGCTGTGGGTGCTCAGCTAATCAGCTGGGCTGCATTTGAATTTCTTTTGGATGGCTGCACAAGCGCTCAGTGTACGGGAAACACTGTATTGGTTCTATTGGCATTCAGACTCTGGTTCAATTGGCATTCAGACTCTGGTTCAATAAAGCACTTAAGTATGTGCTTAACTTAAGCATGTATATCCCTATTCAACAAAGCACTTAAGCAAGTGCTTTAAATTTATCGCCTACATAAGTACTATTTAAGTCAATGGCTGAATGCATTATTCACAAATGGCAAAGTCGTGAAACACTCAAGTAACTATCTAAGTACTATGTAAGTGATACATTTTATTATAAAGTATATTGAGACATGAATAAATGATATCGCTGTAATTCATTTTTAAAGATAAGGAAGAAAATGCTCTTTATATTAACACACCTACTTGTGAAGCCTGCAGGATCAGCTGAAAAATTATGTGAAGGAAATACTAACAGTGCCACTTCACAATTAATATTCATGACCATATACAGGAAGGAGCTTGATGTTATTTTTTATTAGTGCAGCGGACCAGACACTGTGGCTAGGTCTAGCTTACAGTGATTTGTCAACAGAAGATATCTTCTGACAAAACTTCTGTCAACAGATCACGGCCAAATTGATTGCAAGAGTGTTCTGCTCTGTTGACAGAGAGTGACTGAACTGCCTGGTGGCTCTCTCAACAAAGTAGTCAACTGGAAGCACAGCAGACAGGTCTGCCCGGTGTCCCAGAAGCCTGGTCTGTCAACAAAGGGCCCCCCCAGAACTTTCAGACTGGCTTTCTGTCAACAGATGTCTGTTGACAGTGGTGTTATGCCTCATGGGGAGCAGGAGAAGACTTGATAAAAGTGCTGTATTCTGTTGATTTACTGTTGACAGAATGCCTTGGGAATCTGTATGATCCCCAGGTTTTATTGATAAAATGCCAGTTTTGCCAACAAAACTCTCTAGTGTAGACATAGCCTGTTTGAAGAGATGTATCTTTCTGATATAACAACTCTCATGTAGTAAATGTTATGAAAGACACATAGCAATTTGTGGATTGAATTCTAGAATTTTAACTGGACATTAACATGATTATTAAAAACAATGAAAAAATTGAACGCTGTAATTTGTACTACCTCTGTAAATAAGTGTTGGAGGTTGCAACAATGCCTCATTCACTATTGCATTATTCCATCCTTTCTTTGATTTAACATGGGATTACAGTAGCATAAGTATGGAGTAAAGTATAGGGAAATAAGCCCTTCGGTATGCTTTCATCATCACCATCATCATCATCAACAACCATGGGCTCAGTTCCTATTGGTGTCTGATGCCTCCCTTACTATTTCCTTTCATCTTTCCCTGTCCAGTGAAGAGTGGCATAGTTTCTGTAGACTAGCACCACACCAGTCTATATCATCTACTCATCCTCTGTGGGGTCTGCTTCTCCTAGTGGTACCATTCATTATGCCAGATACCAGTGTCTTGACTTTTCATTCGTTACTCATTCTGCTGATATGCCCAAATAGCTGTAGCTTCTGGTGTGTAACGTTCTGCAGTAGGTTCTCTTCTGGCTGTATCTTCCTATACAATTCCTTGCTGGTGACCTTCTGCATCTATCATACTTTAGAACAATAAGTACACACCATATGAGTAGAGATATACATTCTGTAGAAGACATGGTAAAATTTAAAATAATTAGTGGCATCTTCTAATTAGTTTTACTAAGTGTAATTTAAAAGGTGGGAACCTCGAGCAAAAGGCTAGATATCCAGTTAACATATGAAAGGCAAATGGAGAACAAAATTGGCATTCATAAGTTTTTCTCCTTGTCATCAGACTATCTGCAGCATTAAAATGCTGAGATAAATTCTTGGCACCTACTGAAGTCAATGGGAAAACGATGAATTTGAGGGAGCTAGAACTGAACCTCTATAGTACTATTTACTGGATTCTACTGAAAACATGCAAGGTGCTGAAAAAAATGTCTATAATACCTAAAGATGCAGAAAAAATTAGAGCTTTTTGGTGCAGATCTTAAACTCATAATTTTAACTAACTGATAATCACCCTTAACTTTGGAAATCTGGAGAAACTGGATCCTAATAAACCTGGTCTTTTACAAAAACTAAGACGAATTAAAGATGGAATAGTTTTGCAAACTCAAAACATTCTGTTTTCAATAGATTTCTACAAATACAGGGTAAAATACTCCAGTGACCTCCTGTTCTTTTACTGGGAGTCAAGAATCTGAAGGCAACGAGAGGCATATTGGCTGGATCTAAAAGGTCAGTTCTAAATTGTTCCTTTGATGCTACGGAATTCATGGGACAGCGTGTCACTCTTCAAAAGATCAGAGTGGAACGGGTTCACAGGCCCGGTAAGGTATGTGAAAAATGCTGAGGCAAGTCCGGAAGATTTATCTTATGTGGGTCCTTCCCATTTCTACTCATGTCATCCTACACAGGGGAATGGAGAAGCTACTTCAGTCATTCAGCTGATAGATATGTTATAGAACACTTCTGCAGCTGTTCTGTGGCCTATAAGAAATACATCTCCCAAAATCACCGTTCGTCTGCCTAGGCACTCTGGGCAGGCACAGAGCAATGGATTTTGGCCACATTTTCCCGGGGTATTAAATTATGATAATTTATTGTCTTTTACTATATTGTTTTCAGTCTCTCTAGCCCTCTCGTGTGGCTGAGCACTACCCATCCCATGTACTTCCCAGAAGAATTACGTTAGTTGTGACAGAATATTCCCTTTTTTCCATTCCTTGTTGCTCAGAAATAACATTTGTGGTCAGAATAGTTTTAATGAAAAACATTATACAGAATAAACATCATGAACCAGATTTTAAAAAAAAAAACAAAAACAAAACTGCAGCTTTTTCCTTTGAGAGTATAATGTGCATCCATAATAGAATTGTGGGTGCATCTCTAAATATGTAACTGCATTTGGAGATGACACAACAAGAGATGCAAGCACTCAGATCAACACCCACAATTCATTTTGTGGCCTCATACAGGAAGTCTGGGCTTCAATCCTTCTGACATGTCACCCCAAGTTAATATTTTCATAACAAAACAGCTGTGAAATGGCTTAGATTGAACCAATCACATCTCTTCCTTTTCTTCCCTGCTGAACAATAGCACGAGGCACAGAATAGGTCTCATTTCATCAAAGAAATATCAGAGAGGGAATATTATTTTCTCCCATCACTGGTTTCCCCAGCTGTGAGAAGAATTAAGCAATGAGGTGAAATAATTGTTTAAAATTACTGAAAATGAATCTTGATCACAACCCCAAAGCTGAGCATCCTGATCACTGTATTTGCATTTTCATGAATGTTCATTAAGTTATTGTTGTGTGCCAGAGTAGGTATTTGTGTATTAACTTTATCAAATTTAAGTGTTTGTGATATCTCAGTGAGCATGAAATGTAGTTACTTGGTTGCACCTGTTCATAATAATTGAATTCAATATTCATGAAAGACTTTTCCAGCAGCCATGTGCATGAGCAGTGATCATTAAGACAGGCTTGCTGGTTACCAAATGTTGTACTGCACGTGATCTGTGAGCTCCATGAAAGCAAGTGGTTATTAAAAATCATCAGAGACTTTGAAATATATGCACAGGTGATTCTGTTTCACTTGGCCACAGTAATCCCTACTTGTTTACAGATGGGGATTCGCCTTTGTGTAACAATTAAGGATGGTGTCAGGTGGAATGGAACACTAAAGTAAACAGTTCACGTAAAATGCAACAACTGTTACCTGATTTTTGAACCAGCAGCAGACTAGGGAATATAGAGTATTAATACTGATGCAAGGGAAATATGAAAAAAATCTTCCAAAGACAAAGAATATGACGTGATGTACACTTTAGAGGTGTGCCCTCAAAATAGTGGTTTTGAGAAAGAAAATCACACAAATATACCAAATGCTCTGTTAAACAGAAAATCACAAGACAAACTCAGTGCTCTTTGTGTTACCAAACAAGCACCACAGGGTCACAATGGTGGGAAATCTGTTAGAAATGAGGCTGTGGCCATGAAAAGTGGCCCCAACCCACTTATTCTGGGGAGACATAGCAGCTTTATGTATAGTTGGTGCTGACCAGGCCTGTGGTGTGACCCAGGTAGATAGGGATACAGCGATTGTAGCCTCTACAAGATATAGGACAAACATTAGTTAGATTTTGTCTTTTTTGCTTTGCCTACTAATTCTGTATATCTTAAGTTTAGCCAGCTTAGGCTAATGTGGCCTATCTTTTCTGCCTGCTTTATCAGTAATGCAAGAAGCCTACAGGACAACCCTGTACAGTGGGGCTTTTGCAAGGGTTTATTATTTTGCAAGGGCTTGTTCCTCCTGATCATTTATCGGCCCACCAGATACGTTAGAGGTTAAGCAAGAAAGTGGAAGCTATGTTAGATATTCGCGTCAGTTCTGTACACATCTCTTACTTATCTTGCATGCGCAATCAAGGAGCAGTTATATTAATGGGCTAATGTATCAGTCAGCACCCGATGGCTAATAAATGTTATTACCTAAGGCACAGTCAGATGAGAAGAACCAGTGGTTAATGTGGATATTTCAACAGTATTCCAAGAAGTTGAGGGTTTGTTATAGGTCAAGAGCAAATTAGTATAAAGAATTCCCTGCTGCAGCTAAGAGCGTGTGGTCTAACGCCAACGGTGATTCAAAACTCTACAACTACATCAGAAAGCACTATCTTCTCTTTATCTTTGGTATCAATCTTCTATTTTTCTTAAGTCTCTCATATCTGTGCTGTATTTTGCTGCTTTTACTATCTTCCTCCTCCGCTGGGAGTGAAGTTGGTCCTGAATCCAGGTCCCTCCACCAAGGAGTAGTGAGTAATTTTCTATTATAGCATAACCATAACTATAAGCTATAGTATAACCATAGTGTTTGAGCCATAAGTATAGTTAATTAACCACTGTATTGGATGATTAAGTGCATTTGCATCTGTAATTGGACTGTTCAAATATTTAACATCTGTTTACTGTCCAACATCATCACACTGACAAAATAAACAAACCATAACTGCTACTGAACATGTGTTGTCCATACAGTCACTGGAAAGCCCCCAAACTACCTTCTAATTGGAAAAGTGGCACAGGGATAAGTCAGATTTGCGAGCCTTCCCATAGCCACAATTCCATTTAAAATCCCTGTGGTCTACACGATTCAGTGCAGCTTCCTGAAATGAAACCATGATGCTTGAGTCTCAGAATAATGTCAGAGACTATACAGTGAGATCACATGCTTCCAGTTTGTTCATGCTGATCTAGATGATCGTAGAAGTAGAAAATAGACATAGTTTTAGTCAATTGACTGCCATCCTTGTTTAAAGTCTCGTGTGTGAAACCTGCACACAGTTCGCAATCTCATCAGTGGATGTACAAAATAGGTTACATGCAGTATTGGTGCATCAGTGAAGTGATGGAGCTTGACATCCGCTCACAGGCCTCATGTCCACTCAGAGCTCTGATTCTGACTGGGGTTTTGAACACTAAAAAGCAGTAACACGGAGGTAGCTTTTACTTCATAGTAGCACAGAGGATTTTTTGTTTTGTTTGTTGTATTAAGACTTTCCATTTTAATTGTTCCTGTCAATAATAATAAGTAATCAGGGAGGAGGCTCAGTAAAAAAGAATTATACTCATCTTGTGTTACTAACTATATCTTTTTTTTTTACTTATGCAAAATTGACTTTTCAGGAAATGGCCAACTTCTGTCCTTCACCCAAGGGCTAGATGTTGGGCCATTGGTTTCCTGTTTTTCTTTTTTTTCTTTCTTCCTTTTATTGCTCACACTTTTGATCTAACAGCAAAGTTTTTTGGTCTTGTTTTTCAAAAAAATTATTCTCTAGCAATTCAATTATTTATAGCTCCAAAAGGAAAAGGAATTTTGTGTTTGAGCAGCTACTAAATATTGACCCAAATAGTCATTAGCTATAATCCCATTATATTTATTGTATCACCTTTGTCCATGAGTTGGTCAAAAATTGTGAACTCTAGAGCACACTGTTTTAATGCAAAATCCAGGAAGTGTAGGTTAGTATATGCCAAGAGCTGTATTTGAGTGCATCTTTTTCACAAAAATCCTGTCATAGTTTCTAAGGTTATGGTTATGGGAAGTGGTGGCATAATAGGAATATTTTTCATGTAGATTAATGAAATCAGATAAGACAGAAAAAAGACAATACAGAAGCAGATAACAAAGCTGACAATTCAAGGTCACTTGTGTAACAGAAAGAGAAAAATGCAGCTATCAGGCATCATGTCTGCTCTATTGCTTCATAGCAGATGTAGCATAATGTATTTCCTCTCCCTATTTAATTTAGTTCATATGTGCATGACTCAATGACAAAGATTCAGAACTTGATTGTGTCTTATATTTGGGAAACGAAACAGAAATCTGCTTTTTATGCATATCTTCTGCTCAGGTGCTGTGCTGTATTGGAAACTTTTTTAAAATGATATGCTATCATTTTAAGCGTGATGGAGTTCCCGCTCTTGCTTGCATGGTAAGGGGTCTCTAAAGCCAGACATGTGATATCCTTCATTCTAAGTCAGCCAGCAAATCATCAGTCTAAAAAAAGTGAGCTTTAAGCAAGGTGGAAAGAGTTGTGCCTTGCTTCCTTACGGAGTAGCCTGAACCTGAACCTGTATTTTCTCTCTCTCTCTGTTTATGAGTTCTTGTTTATTACTGTTCTGAATTCTTCAGTGTTACAGCAATAGTATTTATATTGCAACATACCAGCAATCTAATCTTTATATCTAATTTATGTGTTTGCTATGAACTTAACAAGTTTTCCAAAGATCTCCTCACCAAGTAAGTGCAGGAGCATTGTCTTTCCATTTTCACACTTCTAAATTCCAATTTGCAGGATAAGCCACACTACTGAGCTTGAGGAAACTTCTACAAAAGCAACACACAACAGCAAGAACTGTTCAGGCACTCCTTCCTGTGGCTAGTGTGGATGCAGGGATCTTTAGTCCTCAGTCAGAGACCTTTCTGTAGGTGTTCCCTGGTTTTTAATCAGTAAGAATTTCTTGACAAATGTTGTAGTTTAAACAATATTTAGATAAAGTTAGGTTGGAGGTCTCATGGTAAATGTTTTGGTGGCCTCAGAAATCTTGAATGCAACAAAATATACACTATTTCTTCAACTCAAAAGGCTACCAATATGAGTACCTGCTGGCATAAGGAGAAAATCAACTGCAGGGCAGTGCATAGTTTTCGTGTTTCCCCATATGAAAGTGCAAGATTTCCAAGTGACCCAGGTATTTGTGTGCAATCACTTGCTCACTAAAAGTGAGTTATTTTAGGATTTTCTGTCAGAGATTGGATTTTGTGTAAACAAGAAACAACTCTACTTGAAAAAAAAAACAATTAATATGAAAATTAGCACTACGTACTCTTGCTGATATATTCTTTCTTAGTTGTAAAAAAGAGCTTCTTAACAGATATTCACTGTAAGTGGACTGATTAACCAATTTGGAATATTCTAACTGTTATAACATGAAAAGGGTAACAGTTTTTTAAAAATAAGGATGTATAATGTTGCATCTATACAGTAGTCCCTTGAATTATATGAGGGTTGAACCAGGGCTGGAGGGGGAGCCAGATTTTGAGTACAGCTTAACATGGGTTAATGCAAGTTAAGTTAATGCAAGGGTTTACTGTATTAAAGCACTACTCCGAGCTGTACTCACACGAGAACGTTGTGGTTGACGGAGCCCTCGATGCCATCGAGCTCCTACCAGTAATGGATGAACTGGATCAAGAACCGTCTGTGGATGAACTGAAGAGAGCCATCGACAGCATTGCAGCAGGAAAGGCCCCTGGTCAGGATGGTATACCACCAGAGGTAATCAAATGTGCCGCAGACACACTTCTGGAACCCCTACGTGAGCTACTGTGCCTGTGCTGGAAAGAGGGTGAGGTTCCACAGGATATGCGCGACGCTAACATTGTAACGTTGTATAAGAACAAAGGAGACAGAAGTGACTGCAACAACTACCGTGGAATCTCCCTCCTAAGCGTCACTGGTAAACTGTTCGCTCGCGTCATCCTTGGCAGACTCCAGAAGATTGCTGAGAGGGTGTACCCCGAATCGCAGTGCAGATTCCACACAGAGAGGTCTACCGTTGACATGGTCTTCTCTCTAAGGCAGCTGCAGGAGAAGTGCAGGGAACAGAGAAAGCCATTCTACATAGCCTTCATCGACCTGACCAAGGCCTTTGACTTGGTCAGCAGGGATGGTCTGTTCAAACTGCTCCACAAGATAGGCTGTCCTCCACGGTTACTCAAGATGATCCAGTCGTTCCACAAAGACATGAGAGGAACCATCCAATATGATGGCGCATTATCGGATGCTTTCAGAATCAGGAGCGGCGTCAAACAAGGATGCGTGCTTGCTCCGACATTGTTCGGGATCTTCTTCGCACTCCTCCTGAAGCATGCCTTTGGATCTTCAACAGAGGGCATCTTGCTGCACACAAGATCTGATGGGAAACTGTTTAACCTTGCAAGGCTGAAAGCTAAGTCCAAGGTGCGAGAAGTCCTCATCAGAGACATGCTGTTCGCAGACAATGCTAATTTAGTGTCTCACACAGAAGACCAGCTTCAAAAACTGCTGGATCAGTTCTCTAAAGCATGCAAGGACTTTGGGCTTACCATCAGCCTAAAGAAGACAAACGTACTTAGTCAGGATGTTGCTGAATCTCCATCAATCAGCATTGACAACTATACGTTAGAGGTCGTCCACGAGTTTGTTTACCTCTGGTCCACCATCACCGACACCCTGTTGTTGGACACTGAGCTAAATAGGAGGATCGGAAAAGTGGCCACAACTCTGTCCAGACTCAGCAAGAGAGTGTGGAATAACAACAAGCTGTACACTCACACCAAAATGCAAGTCTACACAGCCTGCATCCTCAGCACCCTCCTTTATGGCAGCAAGACTTGGACCCTGTATGCCCGCCAGGAAAAGAGGCTGAACGTCTTCCACTTGCGCTGCCTCAGGTGCATCCTTGGAATATCATGGAAGGACAGAGTGACCAACACCGCCGTCCTCGAGCAAGCTGGAATCCCAACCATGCACACCCTCCTCAGGCAGCGTCGACTCCACTGGCTTGGCCACGTCCACAGGATGAATGATGGAAGGATCCCAAAAGACATCCTGTATGGTGAGCTAGCCTCTGGCAAAAGACCTCCCGGACGCCCCCAGTTGCGCTATAAAGATGTCTGCAAGAGAGACCTCAGAGAGGTAGACATGGAGCTGGACAACAGGGAAGAACTAGCAGATGACCGCAGCAGATGGAGGCAGGGGTTACACAAGGGCCTTCAGAAGGGCGAGATGAAGATCAGACAGCTAGCAGAGGAGAAGCGAGCGCACAGAAAGCACAATAAGGACTTGCCAGACACCCACTACATCTGCAAGAGATGCAGCAAGGACTGTCACTCTCGTGTGGGTCTTCATAGTCACAATAGACGCTGTAAACGAAGTCCTCAATTGAAACTTTAAAGGGCGCGATCCATAGTCTATGCAGACTGAAGGATGCCTACTACTACTACTACTACTACTACTACTACTGTATTAAGTACTGCAATCACTTCTAGAAACTTGATATTTCATTCCTGATTCTACTCTCACTGAAGTTAATGGGAATATTCACATTGCCTTTGGGAGGAGTTACATTATTCCATTATACACTAACAGATTTATTGGAGCATAAGCTTTTGTGGGCAAAGATCCACTTCATCGGATGCATGCATCTGACAAAGTAGTCTTTGCCCACAAAAGCATGTACTCTGATAAATCTGTAAGGTACTGCAGGAGTTCTCTTTGTTTTTGTAGATAGAGACTAATCTGGCTACCCCTCTGATATCATACCATTAAACACCTAACTAGCCAGTTTTGCATTCAAATACTTGACCTAACTTTGCACTGAGCAGTTATCCATGCAAATGTAATTGAAGAGTTGCATATACACATTTTGCACGAGAAACTCCAATAGCGTTTTTAAAATGTTGATCATAATAATCAGCTATCACAAAAAGACACAATTTATATATTTATTTCTAGATGCATGTTAATAATATGTTCATCACAAGGTAGTTCTTCCAATGCAATCTACAAAATACATCTAGTTCATGTAAGTGGTCTACAAATATTACTATTAATAATATATATTGGAGATAAATATATATTTCTCTGAATGACTACCAATTTCTGTTGGTCTGATTGTCCATCCTAGCTGGATATTGTGTAAGACTAAAACAAAATATGACATGAGTGCTCCTGTTACATTATGCATCATCCAAACAGATCATAGAGATATTCAATTTATAAAACAAATGTATTTATTTTTCCATTTTATGTATTTTGAAATTTCCAGTGAGCAGGTGTCTTTCTTATTTTCAGTCTCTCAGTTGTGCTGTTATTGGCACATCTTACATTATTTAACCTATTACTATTTAAACTAAAGAAAAATCTGAAGCATCGGACCATATCTTGAACACATTTTCTTCAGTGCACAGTGTTTAATCATGGTAATTAGCAATTATATTCTTAAATATGTCAGGGATCAGACCCTTTTATCATACTTTAATTTAATAATTTAATTTTCAGATCCAATTTGTAATAGATCAAGTACAGTGTATTGTGAAAAGTAACAGTTAAAATGATTTTCCTACTTAATTGTCTCCTAGCTTGAAATGTGGCATGGTGGGAGGGGAACAGAAAAGCAAGCAGGGATTTAATAGCCTGTCTCATTTTCAAATCTGAGTCAGGAGTTTAAAAACATAAGGAGGGTATACAGATGCAGCAGATCATAACTTTGAAAATGATAGATTGCAAGAGGTATTTTGCCCAACGCATCTCTGAGTTATGCTTATTTGTATTCATAACCCCTTTCACATAAAGCATGTGGTGGGGGCCCATCATAGGTTGAGTTTAGGATCCCAACAAAAGGAAGAAAGGAGAGCAGCAGAGTATGGACCCTGGATTTCAGAAAACTAGATGATTCCATCGGGAAAAAGATGGGCAGGATCCCCTGAAAAGCTAATGTGAGGTGACAAGGATTCAGGATTGCTGGCTGTAGTTTAAAGAAGTATTATTGCAGGAACAAACCCTCCCAATGTATTAAAAGAAAAGGAAATAAAGCAGGTGATCAGCTTAGATTAACAGATAAATCTTTGATAAATTTAAACACAAAAAGGAAGATTACAAAAAGTGGAAACTTAGATATTTCTCTAACATGCAGGTGTTTGCAGCTGTAAGATGTAAAGGATAACAGAATCGCAGAATCACAGAATCCTAGGTCTGGAAGGGACCTCAGGAGGTCATCTAGTCCAGCCCCCTGCTTCAAGCAGGATCAACCCCTACTAAGTCATCCCAGCCAGGACCTTGTCCAGCCGGGACTTAAAAACCTCAAGGGATTGAGAATTCACCACCTCTCTAGGCAACGCATTCCAATGCTTCACCAACCACCTGGTGAAGAAGTTTTTCCTAATATCCAACCTACACCTTTCCCTCTTCAACTTCTGACCATTACTCCTTGTTCTGCCATCTGACACCACTGAGAACAATTTCTCAGTATTAACAAGTATTTTTATGGCTATGTTAGCAACAAGAAGAAAATCAGGGAAAATGTGAGACTCTTACTGACTGGGGAAGGCAACCTAGTGAAAGTGATGTGGGAAAAAAATGGAAGTATTCAGTATTTTCTTCGCCTTGATCTTCACAGGCAAAGTCAGCTCCCAAATCACTACACGGGACACCATAGTATGGGGAGGAAGTGAGGAGTGTTCGGTGATGAAAGGAACAGGTTAAGGATTTTTCTGAAAAGCTGGACAAGTACACAGGGCCAGATAAAATGTATCTAAGGGTGCTGAGAGAGTAGGCTGATGTGATAAAAGAATTACCTTTGAAAACTTATTGCATTTTCTGCATATTGGGAAAGCAGCAGAGGTAAATACATCTTATCTTTAACAAAGCTTTTGTTATGGTCTTCCACAGTATTTCTGCAAGCAAGCTAAAGAAGCATGGATGGTATGAATAGCCTATAAGCAGAGAACCCCAGGAGATGGTTCTGGGGCTAGTTTTGTTCAATGTATTCCTTAATGATCTGGATGATGGAGTGGACTGCACCATCATCATGTTTACACCTGATACTAAGCTAAGAGAGGAAGTAGATACACTGGAAAGCAGGGGAAAGGGTCCAGAGTGATCTGGACAAATCAGAGGATTGGGACAAAAGAAATTAGTCAAGGGTCAACAAGGACAAATGCAGATTCCTGCATTTAGGATGGAAGACAACCATCACACTATTTTGGCTACTGCTGTAGCAAACTAGCCACGTTAGTCTGAACATATATTTATTGTTCAAGCCAACTAGCCACACTCAACTGGCCAAACAGCCAGAGGTGGCTAGATGCTAGCAGCTATCTTGTTGGACACCCTGGCTCCAGAGAGTCCAGATTACTCTTCTCCAAGTCTGTCACCACATGTCCACTGCATTGTCAGGGGAAGATGCGATGAAAAAAGTTTGACACATGAAAGTAAATCGACACCATGTAGTATCCAGCACCATTATCCAAGCTTTCCTATGACTATGGCCAGTGAAAGAGAAATGATTCAGTGGTGAATGACTGACAGAAATACTGGAGTTTCTTGACCTGAGTAGAGGTCATATCTACTGTCACTGATGGTCATTCTACTCAAGCCAATCAGCAACCAGATTCAGTCTTTTCTTTTTAAGCAAAAAGATAACTTAGGGCTTGTCTACACTACCTCCCTACTTGGAAGGGGGGATGGTAAGTAGGGTGTTGGGAGTTTATGAATGAAGTGCTGTGGTACACATGCAGCACTTCATTAACAAATTCCCACCCCCCTTGTGGCAACTTCAAAGTTTTAAACTTCGAAGTGCCAACTCATGCCTGGCTACAGCTCACCCTCCAGTATTTCAGAGTGCCCAGGGTACTTCAAAGTGCCTTTACTCCTTTGAAGTACCGGCAGGTGAGCTGCAGCTAGACGTGAGCTGTCACTTCGAAGTTTAAAACTTCAAAGTTGCCATGGGGGGGGAAGTTGCTTAATGAAGTGCTGCATGTGCACCACAGCACTTCATTAATAAACTCCCAGCACCCTACTTTCCATCCTACCTTCGAAGTGGGGAGGTAATGTAGACATAGCCATAGTGTAGTTGTGAAAGGAATGGTATAACTGTATACAAAATAAAAGATTAATCTCTGACACTCTCCTTACCAGAAAGGTTCTCAACAGTCTGCGGACTCTCAGAGATCTATGTGCAGAAGGCCTCAGTGAATGCTGGTTTTTTACAATGCCACACTGAATTGAGGAGTTCAGGTACCTCATGATGGTGCCTCAGGGAGTTCACACTCAAGGAAGTATGATGACTGCATAGACAGAGGGAGGTGTGGGTCAGCTAGGACTTGGCATCGGGGGTTTATATTGTCCCATCCCCAGGCCCTTATAATATCCCTTGAAATGATACTACAACTTCTGTTATATTCTCTTTTCTCAGGATTCCTCCTCTTCACCAAGAGATGATGGAGCAATTGCAACAGGGGCTTCTCACATGGTTGAATACCTGCTTGGTGGGGAAGAAAGCTAACATTTTTTGCAAAGGCCAAACTGCAATCCCCAGAACACAAAGATATAAGGGGAATTTCTGGGATTGGATAATTATAGAGGTATTGTCCCAGTAAAGCTGGCCACAGCACTTAACCAGGGAAAGGGGATGATCTAGTTCCCATTTTTTTATGTTTAATCGATATGTTGTCTCAGGGACTATATGTCCTTCCATTCATGATTGTCCAGACAACCTCCTTGATGCAGTGTGAAATGGGAAACATCCCTTAGCAAAGAAAAATTAAGGTGGCACTAAATAGTTTTTTTCTCAAGACAGTTAATAGTAGGAATCAAAGGAGGGAGATTGTTAGGTTATCAGACAGATTGCAGTGCACCAGCAGGGGCCAGAGACCCCATCTCTGAGGTATTAATTTTTTTGGAATCTACTTAAGAAATTTGGCTTCAATTTAGATAGGAAAATGAAATTTTTGAGGCTCAACTTTTATTTGGATCTCACAAAATATGAGTGGTTGCATTTTGTTATATTCTTCTGGAAGCCCTAAAAGAAGGCAAATATTATTCTAAGACAAAATCTGCATTTTTTGCATGTTTATTTTTGTAGCAACACAGATACAGACACATAATTAAACTTTTTTTCCCTGAAAGTTAAACTTTGTGAAAGAAAGACGTGCAAAACATTTATAATCAAGTTGAAATATAATGGTAGAAGTACTTTCAATTGTCCTCCTATACTCGGGTCCCATTTTCTGCTTTCACCATCATACTGATGTTTAAATCCTCTGAAATGGAGCTGTAAACCTTATGAGGGGGTAAAAGAATGTGTAGATTATATCTATTTGGTCTATATTTTTAGAGTGCCTTCATGATTCTCTCTTAGGTTTTCTCATCCAGGTGTACAGAAACAAGATTAAATCCATTTCCATCCAACCTGCTAATGCTGAAATTCAAATACTAACTTCAGGCAGTGAACATTTTTATTCTTAGGGGAATGAGAACTGTGGAAATAATAGCCCTTCTCAAAAGAGTTCCATCTGGGTTATTTTTAACATTTTTCTCCATTATGTTATCTCATACTGAATAGCTGAAGTTTTTTATTTTATTGGAAACAATGTGAATCAAAAGCAACTTTGAGACAAATTGATAGACTGATTATAACATGTCAAACCAAAATTCTGGAAATAAAATAATCCATTTTATTATACCAGTTTGCTTAAAGGGGGACATTCAAACTCAGGAAAACTTTTAGATATCATATACTGATACACAAACTTACTGACATCCAATTTTTTGGGGGAAGTCTGGAATATGGATCCAAAATATTGCTTATGCCAAATGTAAAGAAAAAAAAACAGCTGATAAATTCATATGTAAGGGTTTATTGACACATAGAGTCAAATTTCTGATTTTGACATATCACTGGTTTAAACAATTGTTCCTAACTCACATCACATTTTTTCCCTGAGTACAAAGCTAATAATCATAAATTTACTTCCAATAATTTCCTCAGCAGGGTATTATAGTGTGATTAACATTATGTTATTATCCATTTGAAGAACATTTTCATAGATTGTACTGCTTTGCCAATTCAATTTTTAGTTTCAGTGGCACTTTCAAACTGCCAAAATTGCAGTTATCAAGCTTACCAGAATATTAGGACATGCATGCATCCATGTGTGCTAAAAGTCTTTATAGTTCTCAATATCTGTATGTGCTACCACAATATCTGACAATTTAAAATTAATTCAAAAGTTAAGTTACTAGCAATTGACAGATACTAAAACTGGGCAAATATGTGAAAAGTGAGGAATATTTCACCTAAGCAGAAATTGCCCTAACAGCAAGCGATCTGATTCTGCAATTGCTCAGAAAAACATCTGTTTTCATTTTTGTCATTTACCTACCTCCACAGACAGAAGGAAAGAAAGTGCCACAGGGTGATTCTGATGAGCAGGATGATTTGAGAATGACTGAAGAAGAGAGAGCGGAAGAGGAAGGGATATAGTTTACACGTGTAGTGGAAAGAGCCTGGACCTCACAGAACAGATCAAAGAAGCTACTGCCAAAGACTTGTCTATGTAACCAAAGGAAAGTCTGTACTTCTTTTTTGAATAAGACAGAAATGCTCTAGAGAAAACATAATAAAATGGAAGCAAGGAGAAATGAAATGGAATTAAAGAAAATGGGAAATACTGAAGTTTAGATGATCTTCTTTGTAGTATTGTTGGCAATATGTTGGCCCCTGTATATTATGAAATAACATTTTATTGGACCAACTTCTGTTGTTGAAAGAGAAAAACTTTTATGTCTGAATAGGAGCTCTGTCAAAACTTGTCTGTTTCATGAGCTGATATTGATCCAGTGTAAGATACTATCTCACCTTCTTTGTGTCTCTAATGTGAATTGTCATTTCCTTTCAAGTATCAGAGGGGTAGCCATGTTAGTTTGTATCTACAAAAAGAAAAAGAAGTCCTGTGGAACCTTATAGACTAACAGGTCTTTTGGAGCATAAACTTTTGTGAGCATAACCTGCTTCATCAGATGCATATAGTCTATATGTAGTCTATATGGTGCCACAGCACTTCTTGTTGCATTTACTCTTAAGGAGGATGGTTGTTAAAGCTATATGCAGGGTGGCAGACAGATATCAGGAGGCCCTAGGAAAGGTCAGGGTGGCTCTGGGCTTCTGGAAGGGGCAGAGATTTGGGTGGAAGGGGCAGCTTTAAGCTAGCTTCTTCCAGCCAGCCCTTCAGTGCTACTTGGCACATATTGCTCAACCAGCAGAGATTTGAAGGGCCCAAGGCTGTAGTTGCTGCTGCTGCGGCTGTAGCAGTAGCAGTGGTTGGCTACGTCTACACGAGCCCCAAACTTCGAAATGGCCACGCAAATGGCCATTTTGAAGTTTACTAATGAAGCGCTGATATGCATATTCAGCGCTTCATTAGCATGCGGGCGGCTGCTGCACTTAGAAATTGACACGCCTCGCCGCCGCATGTCTTGTCCCATGAGCTCATGGGAATAAGGGGACTTCGAAGTAGGAGGGGTCCTTTCAAAAAGGAGCCCCATTGGGATGAGATGCGCGGCAGTGAGGCGCATCAATTTCTAAGTGCCGCGGCCGCCCGCATGCTAATGAAGCGCTGAATATGCATTTCAGCGCTTCATTAGTAAACTTCAAAATGGCCATTTGCGTGGCCATTTCGAAGTTTGGGGCTCGTGTAGACACAGCCGTTGGGAGCCCTGGACCCTTTTAAGTCCCTGGGTACTATGGCACCTAACTACTTTGCCTTGCCCTGCCCCACCGCCAGTCAGCAGACCTGGTAGCTAGTGTAGGATTAGAAGAAGCCTGAAGAATATCGAACAACATAGGCAAAATTTTGTCTCCACTTTCCTGGCCAGAATGCTTAGCTGAGTGCTGCAAAACTGTGATGGTGAAAGGAACCCTCATCCATTTAGGTAATGTATTAGCAGTGGGACGTAGTTTCTGGTGTATTCTCCATGGCTACAGTTACACTAGTGAGTTTTGCTGACAAGACCCTGGTTTTTTTGAAGATGGGGTTGGCATTCTGGTCAAGCCAGCACTGACAGTGGGGCTGTAGGGAGCTCCAATCACTGACATCATGGAGGCACCCAGCGCTGCAGAGGAGACTGAAACCTAAGGGTGAAAGGTACAGGGGAGAGTGTGGTCCCAGCCCAACCAAAAGAGACTCCTGGTTTTGGTGGAGGGAGGTTGGGGGCTTCACTATGATAAGGGAAGTTGGGAAAGGGAATAAATGGAGATGGGTAACGGGATGAGAGAGAGGGTGAGGGCTCAAGTAGAGGACACAAACCCTGATCACAGAAAAAGGCATACTGCTGCTGAGTGGTTTCTGCCTCTGGACAATCCCTTTCTCCCACTGGTAGATGATGAATGAGTGAGCAGAGCTGTGGCAGTAGAGCTGGAGAAGGTTTCCTTGGGGCCACTGGCATTGGATCCTTGCTGTTTTTCTAGTTACCACAGCATTATGCACAGAGCTGGCCTACAGTTTTGGGGCACAGGTTGTCAAGATTATTTTTCAGGTTACTCCTGAAACTCAACCTGCTGTTTTAATGCATACAGTGTGTCTTTGTGGTGGTGGAATTTTGAACTGGGGGACCCTTTAGGGCTACAGAAGTGCAGTGTACCTCCTTTTATCTTGCAGGCCTAGCAATTAGTCTCTGTTAAGTTTACAGCCATTTTCAGTATGAAGGCTATCCTGGAAAAAAAATGTTGGAAACTTACGTTCTTTTTAATCAAAGTTTCTCTTTTATATTTATATTCTCCCCAAGATAGGGAGGTGATGAGAAGGAGAATGGGATATTTTCAGCCATTGGATAACAAAGGCTGCCTCTTATTTAAAAGAATTTTATTGTGCATTTACATGAATGGCATTTCTGTGCCTTATTTTCAAAAATGGATATTTGTGGGGCACATTTGAAAATGGGTAAGTAGAATTGTCCCTTGCAGTGTGTCAGTTGTTTCCTCAGACTGAGTGTGACCAGATATGCTACTCTTCCATGAGCAGATAACTATAGGCACTGAAACAGCATTATGATGGCTGCATTACTGAGCCCCCTTGTTCTTAAAAGAGAATCACAGACAAAGCATAGGTTCACTTGAAGGACAAGAACAAAAAAAAAAAAGGCCCTACAATTATAGAATGACACTTTTTTTTGCTTCAGGAGAAAAGTTTTTAATTAATTGTGCCAATAAACGTTTTCATACTTTAGAGGGAAGTTGGCTTTAGGGGATGTGAAATCTCTCACCAGTTCTTGTGTTAATCCAGCTGTCTTTAGAGATGAGAAAGACTCAGCAAGCAAAAATGAACAAAAGATTCCCATCCTATTACTGAGTAATGTCTACTGGAGTTATTTTTTGTCCCTTTTGTAATAATTTTGTATTCCCATTAAAGGCACATCAGGTTTCCTCTCTGCACCTGAGTGTTTATCTGTCTTTTATATGACATCAGCCTGATACCAGTTGACTCTTCTTTTTTCTCCCTTATGATTAGAAGAAAACACAATGAAACAAACAAGCAAACAAAAATTCAATATGGAATTTGCTCCTATAGGATGCCCTAACACATTATCCTTGGTAGGCAAATTGAAGTGAAAGTCAGGGACTCATTTAATTTTTCACAGATAATGGAAAAATGCATAAGAATACTTTATATTTGTTGCCCTATAAGGGGCTGCTTTTTTATTTCTGCTTATATGCAAGTAGAATTAAAAATTGATAGAAACACCAATATAGCAGAAAATGATCCCAAAATATTCTGACAAGGAAACAAACGGAGTCACTGGCTGTTCAGGTATATTGAAATAGCACAAAATGCAAAGTTTTTGGTCTTTTTACGTTACTATCCTATTAATTTTTCTTGAGGAGAAAAATGTATTCTTTGTTTTTCTTGAAATGCAAATACTTTTAAGGAAAATTATGTTTATTCCTTCTTAAGCATAAGCAAATCAGATCAGTTGTTCAGGAATAACTTTGTATGTATTTTTTTTATTTTATTTTTGTAGAAGCCATTATCCAAACCTGTGTTACTCCTATGGCTGTTCAAAGAATGATTTATCCAAAGCCAGAAGCAGGAACAAAATATCATTTGTCTCTACCGGACTCCCTGATTCATTAAGCTAAACAAGCACATGTCTGATTTTAAGCATCAGCGTAGTCTCTCTGAACTCAGTGAAATTTTATGTATTTAAAGTTAGGCATGCGATTAGGTGTCTTGTTAGTCAGGGGCTCATAGTGGATTTGTGTTTGTTTTCCCCCCATGTCATCCTATAACAGGCAGTTAAAACATGTCATCCTATAACAGACAGTCCTGTTATGGTTCTGTCCCCAGCAGAACACATCTGTTCTGGGACACAGAGGTTAATATTAACTAGGCTGAGTCGTCTTTCACTGTATGTATCATGTTTTCTTTCCAAAGGAATCTGACCTTTACACAATCTCCTGGGGCTATGAAAAAATATGCAGTAAAAATATATATATTACAACTCCTCCAAAGATGGTAGGAAGAGGAAGATTCATACCCACTGAAGCTCTTGTGTTTACTGCCATCTGGCAATATAATCCCTTGAGGTACAGTATTGACCTTCATTGCCTCACTTCATTCCCCCACCACCTCTCCCCTGTCAGTATTTCATGCAACAACCTCTTCTGCTAACATGTCACTGAATTATTTTTTCTATCATCCTCTTCCTCCTTTTTTCTCAACAGAAGATATGCATGATATGTTTTCTTAATAAAAGATCTTCCTTTTAGAAATTGCAGATAGATCTCTGAGCACTTAATAATAATAATAATAATAATAATAAAGTGGATTTCCTTTTCAGAATAATCTGTATCAAAATGCTATCATGTCTGCCAACTTGTTAATGTGATCAAGCAGTGGAAACCCAAGGGTGCAGACCTTCTGCTGGTATAAACTGTTACAGTTCCATGTGCAGCAATCCCTCCCCAACTGTGATGGTTATGTTCTTGAAAAATCCCATGGTAAGGGAATTCATGGTAGAGAAGCTTAAGGCCCTATGGGAAAAAGAAAGATAAGGGAACCAGGGTTGGGAGGGAATATATGAAAGCCCTTAAAATACTTTGTACATCCTGTAAAATCAAACAAGGAAGACAGCATACTAAGTGAAGTGAATGTAGATGAGATTTTACCGATCTTGAATACTAAGTACATTAATAAATCAAATTTTTTGCACAGTACTGGTAACTTTGATCCTGAGATGACATTTTTCATAAATGATGTGTGCCATTGTTAAGCAAGACTTGAACTGACTTAGCCACTTGAGATACTTTTTGAAGGCCGCTGCATGACGGTTGGTGGGAGAACTGTTGTGGAGTGCCTTTCTCTCCCTTTTTGAAGAAAGCAGGAAGTATAGGTTGATTTGTCTTCTTACAAAGGTCTTCTTTTTAACTCTCAGTATGGTCCTAGCAATTCATTGAAGCCTGTTCTGAAGGTCAGGCTTTGTTCCACAAAAGGATTGGTTTCCAACATGTGATCGCTCATTTTTGAAGGTTGGAACAAAAACAATCTTTAAAATTAGCTAGAGTGGCTTACGGTTTTGGTCCCAAATCTTCCTGCTCTTCGCTTTCCTCCTCTCTAGATGTCGCTGTAAGTTCTTGAAGGTCTTTTTCTGTTAACTCATGAGAGAGAGAGTCAAGTGGGTCTGCAACTTCATGGGACAACATGTCATCAAAGTCTTCACTTCCCAAATATTTTGCAGTTGCTACAATATTTCAATTTCATCCTCAATTGCAGGAACACCAGAGAAATAGTCACTGCCTCCTTCCAGAGTTTCTGACACACAGCAGTAAGGGTAGACTGTTTTATGTCATCCAGGGATTCTTTTATTGTGGTTATTGCAGCTACGATGGTGTACCCTTTCCACGCATCTTTCATTGCAAGCTGTGAATTTTTTTCAATGATCTCTTTGATGAAGTCAAATAACCAGTATAATAACTCTTGAATGTTTTTTTTAATTATACCCTGATCCATAGGTTGCAGGAGTGAAGTTGTGGGGTAGGGGTGGAGAGGAAGTCAACCTTAACGTTAGGGTGAGCCAACAGTAATGAGTCCAAGTGTCTAGGTGTGTTCTCCAGAATCAACAACACTTTAAATACAAGATTTTTTTTGTTATGTAATGCTTAACTTCATGAACAAAGCAATTGTGAAACCAGTCTAAAAAGAGTACAGCAGTTACCCATGCTTTTCTATTGGCTTGCCAGAAAACAGGAAGATTGTTTTTGATTTTGTCCTTAAGAGCAAATAGATTAAGGGCTCAGTAAAGAAATATGGGTTTTATCATGCAATCACCAGAAACATTTGGACAAAATAGAAGAGTCAGCCTTTCCTCTGTTTCTTAAAACCTGGAGAAGATCTCTTTTCTGTTGAAAGAAATGTCCATTTGGGCATATGCTTCCAAAACAGGCTGGTCTCTTCTGCATTGAAAACTTGTTCTGGCAAATAGCTCTTCTCCTAAATAAATTTTTTGATGTAGTCAAGAAACTGAGCAGCTGCTTCATGATTGGCTGATGTTGCCTCTCCCAATACTTTCATATTGTGCAGGTGTCAGGGCTTCTGCCCCATTTTGACACTCCAAGTGCAGAAAGTGGGGTCCCGCAAAAAGCCTTGAAAATACCTAGCCGCTAGATGCTTTGCTTAAAATAAAAAATGCCCAAGCTCACAGATTCCCTGATCCTGAGGGGTACTCGCCATCAACACCCAAGTGAAAGAAAAAAACCAAAACCTTTTAATCCACTAAGATGCACTTGGGGTGTCTCCCTATGGGGTAAACCCCAAGCTCTTAACCCTCCCTTAGAAGAAAGCTTGGAAACAAAGAACTGTAACTGATAGCTGACTTTTCAGTCTAAGCCATGAATATACACAGACCTTTCTCTAGGACACAGGGATCAAATCATTGCCTTAAAAAAGGGGTAATTTGTTCATAAAAGAAGAGAAAACAACTGAAACATTGCAGTTGCTGCACAGAGAATTACTTCCCTGGGATTCAACTTAGAAGTTACAGAGTAAAGGGGAAAGAATCAAATCGTTAAACAGAGAAGCTGAAAAAGTCCACACTAATTTCAAAATAACCCATAACATGATAGCATCTAACTAAACATTTCCTTTCTACTTACATATCTATGGATGATTTTGAGACAGCCAGGAGACCTACTGGATTCATTCAAGCATTCAGTTTCGCCCTGCTCCCTGTTCCAGACCCAGACAAAGACCCCGCTCAGATGTCAATTATTTTCAGATTAAAAGATGCTTTCCTCCTCCCATTGGTATACCTGACTGGAAAGAAATGTGCATTTGGGCATATGCTTCCAAAACAGGCTAGTCTCTTCTGCATTGAAAATTTGTTCTCGCAAATAGCTCTTTTCCTCAGTAAGCTTCCTGAAATAGTTGAGAAACTGAGCTGCTGCTTCATGATTGGCAGATGCTGTCTCCCCCAACAATTTCACATTATGCAGGTTATAGCACTTTTTAAACTTATTGTCCCAGATGTTTGTAAATTTGTTTGGCTTTATTACGTATCACATGTGTACTAAGAGGCATTTTTTTTCTGGTTCTGGTCCTCCATCCCAGCATTCAATGCCTTTTCCATGTTTTTCTGCAAATGGCTTATGTGGCATGCAAGACACTTCTAAAGATGTTGGTGTGCCACTCACCACACTAGTCCTAATAGCATCCTTTTGTTAAATTATTGTATGAATTTTAGATTCTTAACACTAAAGGAATGCCCAATGGCATAATTACTTTCACCTTAGGCAAGCTTTTCAAGAACTTATCATTTATCTTCCAAAGACATTACACTTCTTGCCCTCTTGGCAATATTGGAAGAAATTTCACTGCCCACACACTTGCTCACATGCTTTGGTGGCATTTTAAAAATATTTATTCAATTAATTATCACTGATTTGCATACAACATGAAACATAAAATCTGCACAAATGCTGTAGTGTGTGAAGCACAAACACAAAATATGAATTTCTATGCATGAATGCCCTGGAAGCCAAGTCAGAGGGAAGTGGCTTCTCACATTAACCATTGTCATGAGAGTCTACAAGACAACGTCATCATCATCAAAAACCTAGGGCTCAGCGCCCGTTGGTGTCTGATGCCTTTCTCACCATTTCCTTCCATCTTTCCCTATCCAGTGCAGCGTGGCTTAGTTTCTGTAGACTAGCTCCGCACCAATTTACTACATCATCTATCCATTCTCTGTGGGGTCTGCCTCTTCGATTCGAACCATCCATTATGCCGAATACTAGGGTCTTGATTTTTCATCCATTGTTCATTCTGCAAATATGTCCAAATAGTTGTAGCTTCCATTTTATAACCTTCTGCAGCAGGTTCTCTTTCGGCAGTATCTGCCTATATAATTCCTCATTGGTGACCTTCTGCATCCATCCTATTCTCAGAATTTTTCTATAACAACTCCTTTTGAATGCCAAAATTCTTCTTTTCGAATCTTTCATTATCACCCATATCTCACATGCGTACAACTTGCTCCTGAATACACACATTTTCAAGACATCCAGCTTCATTCTTAAGCTAATTGTTTTGCTTTTCCAGATCTTATCCATCACCTTCAAACTCGCTCTTGCTTTCGCTATTCTAGTCGCTATTTCCTTCTTACAGTCTAGATCATACGTCATGTTGCTCCCCAGATATGTGAACTTCTCTACATTTTGTGGTGGTGCCTAATCACATGAATGTTTGTGTTGTGATGGCTCATGATAACTTATGTATACTCAAGGCAGTTGGCCTCATATTTGTGGAACATATACACAGAATAAAACCCATGTACACAGAACAAAATGTCATGTTGGGAAGAGTTTGCTGTAACTCCATTTGCTCAATAACAGCAAACACCAGTTGAAAACATGTTCTTCTGTGTCTATTTCTTATGTGTTAGCCCAGCTGAGTCTGAGCTAGAAGATTTCCAAATTCTACAGGAATAAGATCTCATTAGGGAAACTTCTTCAGGTCAGATTTGTAAAATCTGTGCTGCTATGTTTGTCCAAACCTCAAGCTGTACCTTTTGTATTTCAGACGTACAAGTTTTCCCTGTTTTGTTTGAAAGAATTTTTTTTTAACATTTTTTTAAATGCCTCCGCTTCCATTCAGCTCAGCTAAGGTAAACAAAAGCAGAACTTCTCTATTGGTGTTTGCAACCCAGACTGTGCAGTACATTATGTAAAATTCTTCATAGGACGGAAAGGAAGTTATCGTTGAGCATTCCTATTTTCACCTCTCTGAAGAGTACATTGAAAGAAACTGACCTGGTCAACTACCTGGTCCTTTTTAAAAACACTTTGTGGGGAAAAAGTATATCTGACAAACAGCCTTCTAAAGGTCAGTGTAAGCAGAGGAATTCTGGCACCATTTCTTTATGCTTCTGTCATTTGGCTTAACTGCTACATTTGTTGCAGTCCATTCTGTTGAGGATTAAGCATTTGGTTAGTTATAAATCATAGTTACCATTTCCAGTCTCAGGAACATACTACAAAATGATATTGTCTACTTTTAACAAGATTTAGCTTTCCAAGCAATAGTGACTAAATGCAGAATCACGGGTTGTAGCACTATAAATGTCCTTCTGGCAAAATTTTGTTATTGCTTTCTATGTATTCTTTGACTCTGCACGCCAGACTGGTGCCCTTCATTCCCCATGTTTATGGAAGATAGCAAACAGTAATCACTACTCAGTGTTTGAAGACCATGCAAACGAAGTTGTACCATGTGTCCTCTTCCCCAGGATATAACAATTGGACTTCAACTGTCTAAATGGATATTTTGAACCCTTTGAGATCGTATGCCCCTGTTTTTACAGATATAGCACAGAGTTCACTGCCTCTGGTCATGAGAGAGAGAGAGAGTGCACAAAGAATCTATGGAGATTCTTTTCTGGGGCAGGGCCTCCAAGTGACTGTACATTCTGATCTTACAATAAGGATGTACATCTCATTTGCTCCCCTTCTGCTGCAGGCCTGATGTTTTAAACAGCTGTATAAACCCCTTAGAAGGGATACAAAAATATTAAGGAAGGTACTAGCAACAAGCTACTTCCATAAAACCAAAAATCAAGGTTTAGTTCCAGAATTACATATCTAAAATCAAGATTATTTTCTCTTTCTACTGATTTGTTCAAGTACAACACAAAAGAGAGCATTTTTGATGTTCCTTTTCTGTGACTTATCCACAACCAAGTGAAAATATTTAAAGTAAAGCAAAGGCCAGGATCCTTTTTTCTCCTTCTTACTGTGTTAGAAAAGACAGCACTAGCAGATAAAATATTCAAGCACCAGATGAGAGCACACAGAATCAATACAATCAGAAATAAAAAGGGTGTTTTATTGTGATCTGGCAGCTGGCTAAATTATTACTATGAAGCACATTTCTGTGTAATATACCCCCATCTAATGGTGAGTCACTCTGTAATTGCTGCTTCAGGTTTGCTTGGTTGGAGCAGCCGGGTGTAATAGCAATAATAGCCTGTTTGAACTCTTTTGATGGACCTGAGGTCTTTTAATGGATCTGTAGTGACTGAATACACAATTGCTGCATCATGGTCCTAGAACGTATGATGTGTATGCCTTCTCTAAAGCAAGACGCATGCTAATCTTTCCTAAGTGAAGTTGACTGAATGGTGACACCTACTATGCAGATTCATATATTTTAAGGCCAGAAGGGACTTCATAAAATTGTCTAATTTGACTTCCAGCTTTACACTGGCCAAAGACTTTCATGTGCTCAGCACTGCGGCACCTCCTACTGGCCTTTATGGTGAATTAGCTCTCGACTCCTTCAATCTGCCTTCAACTAGTGGTATCATGTCTATCATCGCTGTTGTCTCCACTGCTTGGACCTGTGTTGCTCCCTGAACCACAGTGTCCTCTTATGGAGACAGCCCTCCAGCTATGCCCGCACTTTATCATAACCCACTTCTGGGGCAGTAGCAGCCCTTAATCTAGCTTCTTGCCTGTATGCCAAGCTTCAGTACAGGGTCTGGCCATTCTCCTGAATGGGGCAAAGGGGTGGGGAGATACCCAGGACCTTCCACTACCCTCGAACCTTCTAGGAAGCAGCCACACGCTGCATTTTCTGCAACCTTGCTGTTTGTTTCCCTGGCCCATTTCCCTTTCCCTACTTCCTTCTCTGGCTCTGTATCAAAGCTTTTGTTTGTCGTCCAGCCAGGCTCAAGCACTACTCTTTCTGACAGTCATCACCCAGTGATGAGTATTTCTTCCTTGCCTGAAAGGAGAGATGGTCTTCTGCTCTGCTCAGCAGTCCTTCTTATATAACACTCCCTGGACCTGACTGGTTATCTTAGTAAGCCATTTTGCCATTGGCTGGGGTTTGGCACAGCCTCTCTGAGCAATGCTTTAACCTCCTGACTCCCATTGCCAACAGTCATCTCTCTGCAGGCATCCAGTTATGATCTGAAAATATGAGATGGAAAATCTACCATTCATGTTTTATTCCAATGTATAATTGCACTAATCATTCATGAAATCAACAGGAGTTAAATGCCTGACTCATAAGTCACTTTTGAAAATCTTTACATGTAACCCACACAACTCCTGAGTATGGTGTCCTGTCCTATCAAGGATGCTGAAACTACTTACAGAAAGAAAAATGAATCTGTTCTACAGCCTTAGTTAACAGACAGCTGTGTTGTGGCTCATGTTCTAAGCTCCAGATGTCCCAGGTTTAAGTCTGTCTGTAGGTGACTGGGGTCTGCTAGTTTTAGAGATGGGATGAGCCGCCACTTGTATCACCAACAGACAGACTCAGACCTAGGACTCTGGGTCTTGGTATATGAACTAGCTGTAGAACAGACTCCTTATTGTCCCGGTGTCATTAATGGGACAGTGTACCACTTCTACAAGGGTTAACCTACTTCAACCACTTAAGGAAGCTCTTCCCAAGCTCCCAGTTTAGCCACAGGTGGCTTTAAGCTCATGCGGTAGAGACTCATTCACCAAGATCTGGAGCTTCCCAGGTTTGATTCTGCCTGTTCGCATTACAAAGGTACTTAAATATCTTTCAAAATATGGCTGATTTAATTACATACATGAGCTTGAAAAGAAGATATATCTAAAAGAACTGAACATGGAAAATTCGTGAATGCTTATGGATAAAAAGAAGCAATGCCACACTGATTCTGTTTCCTTGTCTCCTGTGAGGTTGTCCTAGAAATGACGGAGACCAATAATATTCTTGGGGTTTTATCTTAATAAAACAAATGAGAAACTCAAAGTGATTTCTGCTATTTACCACAACATTAAAAGCCCTGGAATGATAGGGAATGCAATAAGCAGTGGATGACTCATACATTATTATAAGGATTTATAACTGAACATTTGTGATGTGCTGGCAGTGACAAATGAAAATATTCTACTTTAAAGTTCAAAATAGTTTATTCCTGGTCCTAACTAGAAAACCAGTTTGCTCTGGACTATGGAAGGCACATCTGATAGATTCCAATAATACTTTTCTATTATGGGGGTGAGAGAGGGAAATCAGGAAAGAAATTAGCTCAGTAAACATATTCAAAATGTAAAGCTATGACAAAATGTAAAGCTCAAACTGGGTGACCAGGGATTTGGATGAGATAAATTTAACAGACCAGATTGACAGTCATATTTTCACTTACTAAAGTCCAGCTCCAACACTTTTCACAAGCAGAGAACCTCAAGCCATGTATTTAACCAATTTTTATACACATGGTACCCAAACCAGAATGAGTGAAGCCTGAAAGAGACAGACAGCCAATTTCCTAGAACAGGGTTCTATGCTGTTCTATTCTATGCCCCTAACTCTTGTTCCGGTTACAGATGGTGACTTGCTTGGATCCAGCCCCCGACGCTTGGGGCTTCCCTCCCTAGTGTGCAGTCTGCAGTGGTTTGGGGGTATGGAGCCTTGAGCCCTGAGTCAGGCAAACTGAGTCTGGATCCAGCCCACAAGCTCTACCTGGTGGGGGCAAGAAGCGGAACCACCACTGCCACCCCTCTCTTCCCTCCCCTGGCCCTGGGAAGGGCAGCATGGCACGGCCTGGAGGGAGGCTTCTCTCATGGCCCTGATTGGCAGGAATTCCATGAGAGTTTCATGGTTTTGGTTTTGTTTTTTTTCTTTTTTTGTTTTGTTTTTTGATTTTTTTTTTTTTTGCATCCCGCTTGTGTGTCTTCCCTCACTGAATTTTCTGTGGGTCAGTGCCCCCCGGCCCAAAAAAAGATTACCCACACCTGTCTGAGGGCTAACTGCCCTTTGAGGTTCACCTAATCTCATCCAATTTAGTGACTCCAGCCCAGATCCTCAAAGATATTTAGAAATGTAAGTGCAACTGAAAAATCAATAGACGTTTAGGACCTACATTTCTTGGATAATGTGGACGTTCTTGGAATAGTAAGGACTTCACAAAGGAATGATGCCTATAGAAGGACAGCACAATGTGGAATGGAAATGATATTGCAGCAGCAGAAGCAATAGTGGCTGGCTGGCTACTCATGCCCTTCAAGCAGCTGAAGAACAAATATAGCATATACAAAAGAAACTGTCTTCTCATTATAGCTAAGAGGAAAATGATAAACTTTAGAGCGCACAGAAAATTAATTTCTTTTCCGCTCAGTTACATCCTCTGCAAAGCTACCATTACATGGATGCTGACAGTAGGCTCTTTTATTAGGAACAGCCTAGCTGAAAAGAAAGTGACTGCATTTTCTAAAGCACAAGGCAGAGTAGTGTGATCAGGCTAAGAATGAAAGTCTAATCAAAGTTACAGTACAACAAAGTGGGTCTCTTTCTTAAAATGTTGCTGTAATGAGAACTGGACCTATTTAGTGGCAAACCACACCCCCCTCCAATGTTAATGTTGAGTAATGTTGCTTGGTGGTATGTCATCCCAGAGCAGAATGGGGAGGTAAGTAAAAGTCAGACCTCAGAAAACACGAATTGCAAAGTTAGGAGTACCTGAGTAACCTTAACTCTGCCATGTCTGGCAATTACTCATTAACAAATCTAGCACCTACTTTTACTCTGCCAACCCATGCCTGCTGAAAGGTATAAGGTTATCACATCCTTTTTCAGCCCATTCACTCTCACCTACAGGATTCCATCTAACACTACTGAAAAACAAAAAGGAAAATAAAAAAGATTACAGGACGAACTTCTTTAATCTGGTGCCCTTGGGCCTGACTGGTCCCAGACAAGAGAATTTGCATTACCATGGGAGGTCAATATTGTTTAGCACATTACCAACACTTCCAATGCTTACTGGGCTCTTAGAAGACATTTAGGGGTAAATTACATCTAAATAACAGCACAGAACACTTAGAGCCACGACTGGTGGCTGGAAACAAACTTTATGGGGCCACAGGAAACTTGGCCAAACCCATGATAAGTGGTCATCCAGCTAACTAAAATCAAACCAGATTACAGATGTTGCCAGATGAGAGAGTTCTAGCTTAGAGAGCTCCAACCTGCAGTCATTCTGTATTCCTTCTGTTGTCATGGAGGTGGCAATGGCCAATGTTAATTATATGTATCCACGCTAAGTGCAAGTTGGTGTGGCACTCCTAGAGATGGCACTGGGTGTTAGTTGAGATGCAGAGCAGCTGAAGTGCACTGGCCAAGATTTCAACACTGGACTTCCTAATCTCCTCCAATTTAGCTTTTCTAGAGCACACTGAACAGGAAGGGAGAAATAAAAGGAGGTGACTTCTCTAAATCAGTGTCCAGGGTGGTGACCCCCAAAGATTAATGGTGGTGGCAGTGTGGGGGGACAGAAAGCTGCAGTTCTAGACTCCAAAAAAGCTAGATTCAGTTCTGTTTGTCAGCATGAACAGTACTTTTTCCCTTGCTCTTCCTGTGTAGGGAAACTGAAATGGAATTTTCGTACATGACAGAAGTCTAGCTTTCACCTGAAAACCTTCAAAGGGCCAGGCAGTAAGCCAAAATCTAGGAGACAATGGTTTTCCAAATCAGACAGAATTTCCTGTCTTAAAATATATTGCCTTTTATTTTAATATTGGAGACATGGCAGAAACTGTGTATCAGGATTTAATAAATTGCAGGTTTCTAAATAGTATAATTAGCCAATTAAACATAAGGACTCAACTCTTAAGCCACACTGATATAATTAAGACTTGAACATGGCTTTGTTTCACAAGCCTCAGAGTTGGTCCATTTGCATAGAAGTTTCCCCTTACAGAACTGGTAGTGGGGAGTAACTTGTCCAAATCTATAGGATAAACTGCTTCCGAAGAACAACATTCTACTTTTATTAAAGGAAACACAGTTTTGTCTCTCCTGCCATCTTGGTGGATTTGAAATGAGGCAGCAGAAATTACAGATAGTTTGGTTAGCAGTCACAAGTAGATTGTTTATGGGAAAAATGCTTGGTCCTAGTCAGAGTATTCCACAGACAGTCACTTTCCCTCAATCTGACCTCAGAGGCTTCCATAAGGATGGGGAATGGTAGAAAGACTAAAGCAGATTGGCTTCTCTGTCCGTTTGATAGCTCTCCAGGCATGCTTTGTTATCTTCACTCATCGCAGCAAAGGGAAATATGTGTCCATCTGTTAACAGATTTTCCAACATGTGTCAGAAATGCCTCAGTCCAGTAGTTGCTTTGATAGATGTAAATGGGGGAAAGTGAAAAAATCACATAATTAAGGAACTGGTGTTTTTAAAATAACCTTCAGAACTGAAATTTCAGCAAAAAATTGTTTCCCTGAGAATCATGTTCGTTTTGATTTTAAAAAATGAAACAGAACATAAGTAATTGTTAGGTACATTCTGACTAGCCCCCTAAAGCTAGAAGCAGAGAAAATGAGTACTAGTAGAATAGCAAGGTGGCTGATGCAGGCAAACACTCCATTTGCATGTTTGCACAATATGTTATGAATTTGTGAAGGTCATGAAAAATGTGAGGACAAGATTTTATTATATGTTCTAGAAGACTACATATAAAACACTGTGGATTATGAGACTTGTGTATCCTCAAATATGCCCTAATTACAAACTGTGCAGAAACTGATGTAATGCTGTTAGCTTTGTCTGTTGCCCAGTAAAAAAAAAAAAAGATGGTTCAAAACAAGACAAATGAACAAAAGTGATATTTTGACAGTTTGTGGCCAAGGACATATCTAATACCTTACTATGCTTTGGGAATTGTGTACAATAAAAAATGGTGGACTATCCAAAGGGATATCAGATATATTGGCAACATAAAAACAGTAGCCCCAGAAACATCATAATAAAGATGATAGGTGTGTGGATCTAAAGTATCAGCTCTTCTTTGATATAAAACTCTGTTGATCATTTGTCAAATGGAACCCCCTTAGTTCTTAGACATCCTTTCAGGGTTTTTATGGTTCATTAATAATAAACTATTTTTTTTCTCCCAGAAGCAATTTCCACATTTTTGGTTAATAGAAGTAGTAACTGTTTAGACTGCCCTGTCTTTTCCGGTAAAGTCATGCACTTTGAAAAGAGCTCTGAAAACAAATCAAGGGAGGAAAAAGATAACCGTGCAGACTTATGCTTTCAGATTCCCCCCATAAGCATGCTGTCTTGGCTGAGCCACTCTCAGTGGAAAGTCTTCCACAATTTTCAGGTCATGTTTTGGATCAGGTCATGAGTGCTTTAATATAACATTTTTGTACATTTATGCAATAACTATGCCTTCTGAGAAAATAAATAAATGTCTATAAATAGAGAGAGAGATTGTGAAGGTAATATTAATATCAGTATGCATTAATATGTGCACACCATAACAAACACCATAAAGACAAATTATAGAAAAGTGGGAAAAGGCAACACCAAAAGTGGAATTTTATTCCTTTTAACACAAATAAGTGAATGATTATTAAATTCACTTACATTATTATACTTCAATTTTTTTTTGAATTGGGGAAAACTTCTGTTTGTATTTCAGAACAGGGCTACAGATGGGAAGTTGCCAAAGGGATGCATTTGCCAGGTGGATATTCTGTATCAATGGGCAGCATAGCTGAAGATTTAGAAAATGGTTGGTTTTCAACCCTTCCCTGCCAAAAGAATACAAAACAAAAAAGTCAAATACCGACAAGGATGCTTGTTCAAGCTGTACAAATACCTATTTTTGTGGGAGAGGGGTGGTCACTGGAATTCGTGCCAGGGAATCAGGAAATGGTTCAGGGGTGAGCAAAAACAGCTTTTTCAACCAAGTGAAAAAGTTGGGAATATGGTCTGTGTTCCCTGAAATAAACTATTTATTTTTAGGTATATTTAGTCTATGTTTTAAGAAACAAAACAAAACACCCAAAATAATTGGAGGTCTTTATTCACAAAATGGAGGAGATGGCTATTATCCTCAATTAGCCTCATGATTAGAACACTTAGCTGGCATGTGAGCTCAGATGAAAATCTCTGCTTGAAATAGTTGAATAGCCACTGGGCCAGAGAAAATGACTATTGCATTGTGTCAAGTGGGCAGGTAGGGAGAGGGGCACTCTGCACCTACAGAAGTGAAGGGACCTCAGGTGGAAGGTGTGGGTATGGGGCAGCCATCCCTCAGCACTGGCTGGAGCATGCTGAACAGCACCCAAGCAGCAATTTTAAAGGGCTCTTTTGTATTGCTGGCCACAAGGCAACTGCCCCCTTTCCCCTCCTGTTGACTGGCCTGCTATTGCAAGGTGTTGACCACTCCTAAGAGAGAAGGGACACACTGAGTTTGAGTCCCTACTTCAGGACAGGATATGAAACTGGATCTCCCACTACCCCTGTGAGTGGACCAGCCACTGGCCTGTTGTGTAAAAGGGGGAGTGGCGCGATGTCTCGAGTTTTTTATTTTTTTGCCTTCTGAAACTGGCTTGAACAAGCAGTGTATTATTTAGTCTTGTTAATCAAAATGACTCTCCCAAATCAACATATTCTCCAATAGCTGTCATCCCAAACCTGCATTTTCTACTAGAGGAACTTGTGGGTAAAAATTTCATGCATCTGTCAATTATAACACAGCTTTTCTATGCTGAAAATATTTTTGCTGTGATGGGGTGTACCTGCCTCATAGACCCCATATGGGAGGTTTTAGGGTCCTGCTACACCTGTCTCTGGAAGAGAGAAATAGAGGAATCCTGCAAGCTGCATGGAAATGCTGAGTAGGACATGGCCAGTCTGGGGTAGGCTGCAAGGCTCTAGCCAATCAGGAGGTTACAGGCTAATATAAAAAGAGCTGCAGTGCACTCGGCTGTTGGTATTTGGAACGTGAGGAATGAAAGTGGTAATCCTAGTGGTCCAAAGCATTGCATGGCAAAGCACAGACAGCTCAGTGCTGGCAGAGATGGGGGAGCAAGAAAACGCTCCTGTCTGGCTGTTGGACCAGAACATATATGATACTGTGGTAAAGGCTTTACCCATTGGTGAAGTCTGCAGCCATCAAAAAGTAGCCCAGGGAACAGAAAGCAGTTTAGTTATACAGACATGATGTCATCTGGCTGTAATTCTTAGGATTGCTGGGTTGGGACCCAAACTGTGTGAGGGTTTGGTTTTCCCTTTCTCCACCAGATAAGCATATGGGGAAATGACATATAATTGAGTGTGATAAGCTCCCAGAACTTAACTGCTACGAGACCCAGTTGGGGTCAGCTCAGAATGGGTGAAGACTCTTCAGGGAGGTAGCTTGTAGGCATAGCCCCTACTAGGACCAAGAAGCATACAGGCTTTGGACTAATACCCTGGAAGGGTCTATTTGTGTTCCAAAGAGACTCTGTGTGTGAGTTGGGAGGAGGGCTCAATCACTACAAATGACCACAGAAATTACCACAAGGGATCACCATAGACTGACAGAACTGTGCAAACAAACCCAGGTGGGCACTCGTGAAACATTGGTTCCACCCTATTAGAATGACCACTCAGTTTAGTCATGTCCATGAGGAGATCAGTTTATTTTATATGATGTACTAGTTACATTTTAGAATATCAGCTTTCTGATGTGTTTCATTCATAGCCTCATTCTGAATTTTTACCTTTCTTAATTCAGTATGTTTCTGCATCATAATATATCACAAACTGACTACAAATTCAGTTACTTTATAGCTCTTATGAAGAACCAGTAAAACTTTCCAACAGAACTCAAAAATTTCAATCGCTATAACCCACTGAAGTTTATGGCTGTTGGTATTTAATCTACATGATTTGCTTCAGTGTTCAATCTTGGGCTTCTGCACACCAGAAAAACAGCTTGTAAATACATATCTTTATCCTTAAGGTGAATGGAAATAGATAAATCATAACTGACCAACTTGAAAGTGTTGTCAACATTTATGCAGTGTTAGCACTGTGGCCATAAAAAATTTCCAGCAAAGTAGTACAGTAGCTGTACACAAATATGCAATTATGATACTGACAAAGGTCAAGCATAATTTTTCTCCTGATTCCTCAGCTTATGAGAGTTCAGCCTCAGATCCTAAGGTGCCAAACTTTTTGTTAGTTCAGCAACATGGGCTACACTTGCATTAGATATTATAATGTAAGTGATTATCCCGTTTGCTATTGTATGTGGGAGCAAAATTTAAATTATTAAGATTCAGATGTGCAGACTGATAACTTGATTTGCTTGAGCAATTCTCCTATAATAGCATTGCATAAAAGAGAACTGGCTGCCAAGATAATGGAAAGTGTTTTCATAACTTAACAAAAAGTAAAGGTGACTTAAAAATAAAGGTGACTTCACAAGAGATTAATTTTAGAAAGGAGGGGTAAGTTATCTTGAATAAGTTAAATCTCTCTATATGTTTTGTCTATGGCTTGCAGTTAAAACTTTATTCATTATTTCATGGTCCAGCCTTGAAAACTTCAGATTCTAGCAGCCAGATTAATAGACCACCATTAGCAGCACTTCAGAGATCTGCTGGGGTGCATAAAGATCCACTGTCCTTGACAAGAGCTGACCCATTTGAAATTGCATAGGACTAGGAGCTATATCAAATAATAAATGCATTGAATGGACTAATTACTGAAAAGAAATAATTTAACACAGAACAATTATGTGGTGTCTTAACTGGAATATTGATTCTGTTGTTGAACACCACCACAAGTCATGCTTTAACTATGCTGTTTCCCATAAAATCTAGAGATATACATTTAAGAATCTTGTATTTTCTTGTTCTGTTGCTTCCTTTAATATCAAGAGGTAATTCAAAGCTTGCTATATACCTGATTAAATTTGTTAATTTAAAAAAGCAATTATTTAAAGTAATGTTTTACTTTATATTTTAGGCATGGCTGGTAGTACCAAGTAGTAAGGTTGTCTGATAGTTTGCATCATAAGATCCTGTTTTCAGTTGCTTAAGCTTTGCCAAACTTGAACAATTTGAGCTGAGATTTTTTTCCATATCATATGTCAGCCTGATTTTTTTTTTGGGGGGGGTCTGTTTTCTGCTACTTCTGAGAATTGAGCTAGTGAAACGTTCATTGTTTTTTACCATGTTTAAAAATTGATAACCTTATTTTAAAATTACTTTATCTTCCCATGCTTGGAAGTAGGGATTTAAAAATCATAGGGTGTATCACTTTTATCTTGGATGCCCTTATTTGAGCAAAAATCCATTCAGATGTGGCCAAACTACTAGGTGTTTTGCTTTGTTTTGAGAAATGGCCATTTGCTTAGCAGAGATTTCTTAAGTTTTTTTTTAAAGCAGTTAAATTCTTTTAAAAATTGACCATATAAGGCATATTGCAGTTTTTGGGCATCATAAATTGTGCTGGGCAAAGGTCCAGGTACCAGAATGGAGAGGTGGAAGCTTGTTTGTCCTCTGCTCTCAGTGATTTAGTGATTTCCCCAGCTCACTCTGAGAAAACTCTACGAAAAGTGAAGGAGTGAAAGGGCAGAAAAGCAGCAGTCAATAACAGCAAAACAAGAGCAGCCAATGCAGAAGCTCAGAGAAAGTATTTAGAAGCCAACAGAGAAGTTGAATAGGCTGAAAAATGGGACAAGAAGAACTTTGTGGAAAACCTTCCACAAGAAGTGAAACAAGCTGCAGGATGGAGAAACTTGAAAGAGCTATTTGACATCACATGGAATCTAAGTGGGTCATGGTTTTCAGTGGCTTTGCCAGTACAGGATAAGGAGGGGTGTGAGCTAACAAACCCAAGTGAGCAGCTCGGTAGATGGAAGGAACACTTTGAAGGGCCACTGAAGTGCCCTGCCCACATGGAATTTTCAGAGTTACCGTCTGCAAACATACTGCTGCAAATTAACAGCAGCCGACATACAAAAGAAGAAATAAAAAGAGTCATTGCCCATCTGAAAAGTGGAAAAGTACCTGGTGCAGACAACATGCCTGCAGAAGCAATCATGGCAGGTAGCGAGACACCAGTCAACATGATGTCCAATCTATCTGGGAAAATACAAGACATTGAGGACACTCCTCAAGACTGGAAACATGGCTACCTTATCAAGCTTCCAAGGAAAGGTAACTTGAACGAATGCAAGAACTGGAAGGGTATCATGTTGCTGTATATTCCAGGAAAAGTGTTCAATGGGATCCTCTTTGAGAGAATAAAGAAAGAAATTGATGGAAAGAACAGGCCAGCTTCCAAAGTAAGAGTTCTTGCATTGACCAAATAGCAACTCTTCAGAGTAATCATAGAACAGTTGCTTGAGTGGAATTCCTCTTTGTTCATAACCTTCCTAGACTTGAAAAAGCAATATAGAGGTAGCTGTATTAGTCTGTACTCCAATAAAACAAAACAAAACAGCAGAAATGTAGCATTTTAAAGACTAACAAAATGATTTATTAGGTGATGAGCTTTTGTGGGACAGATCCACTTCATCAGATCCCTTTGACAGAATTAAATAGAGAAACTTTGTGGAAAATGCTGCAACACTGTGGTATCCCATCCCGAATTATTAATGGAATCAATTTAACGTGCAAATTGTTGACATGCCAAGGTGTTGACAGAATCCTTCAGGATACTCTCAGGAGCGCAAAAAGGTTCTACAACAGCCACCCCTAAGAGAAGAAGATGGGTGGTGATAGTTGACACCAGGCCCCCTGGATGCAGTGCGCCCTTCCAATGCAGAAAAGGGTCATGATAGCTGTCTGGAATCTGTCCAGACAGCTACCGGTCTGTGGTGTGGGCAAGGCCACACTTGGGGCCGTCGTGATGGAGGCAAAGAAGCTCAGGCATGCACCCTCTGGCGGGGTGGGGCTGGAGTGGGGCCAGGGTGGTGTTAGGGGGCCGGTGAGGGCTGGGGAGGGAGGCAGGAACACTCAGCACACCCCAATGGGTGCCTATGTTCCCCCCCCTGCAGGTGGTGCACACATTCAATGCCATGCTCCTCCAGAGGGTCATCCGCATCGAGGACCTGGACATGGCCATAGCAGGCTTTGCTGCACTGTGGTTCCCAAATTATTTTGGAGTGCTTGATGGGACTCACATGCCCACCTGTACCCTGGACCACAGCAGACGACAGTTCATAAACATGATGGTCCTAGCTCCTGCTCCTCTCTTGGCTGGGGCTCCTTGACTGAGATGTCCAGGATGGCAGGCGGGGAGGAGGTGTCCTGGGGGCCCAGAATGGTCCTGAGCTCCCACTAATAGGGGCAGGAAGTGGGCTTGACCCTCGACTGGCTGGCCAAGTTCCAAGCCCAGGCATAACACTGCTGCAGCTCCTTGACCTTACTCCTGACTTGGTTAGGAGTGTGAGCAGGGTGATCATGGGTACTCAATCCCTTGGTCAGCTGGGCAAAGGTGGCCACATTCCACTGCTTCATCCCCATCACCTGGAGTGCTTCCTCCTCCTGCCAGAGCCCCAGCAGGTCCCAGAGCTCGTGCTCCATCCAGGAGGGGGCACACTTTTTCCCCCCAAGCTGGACTCTTGGGTGCCCTGAGTTTGCTCAGAGCGGGGGCCCTGGGGTGTCTCACATGGCTGACCAGTGGCCATGCAGCTCTGGTAGTCACTGTGGGTCTGGCTGAAGCATGCAGGGGCAGCATGCGTGATGGCTGCTGCCTGCACATTCTTAACTTCCTGAAATGGTGTTTCTGGGTCCATGTAGCTTTAAGAGCTGCTGCACACACAGCCCATAGAGCCCCGCAAGGGCTGGGACAGCACGTCTCCACCTAACAGCTGATCGCCACCATGGCAGACCCCACTGCTATGAAAAAGGGGGCTGCGGAATGTCTACACATCCTTTTTTTTTTTTTTAAAAAGGCATCAAAAGGGCAGCCTCTTCCTATTTTCTGTTTGGAAGAGCAGTCTTAATTCCCATGGCACCTACCATTGCTTTCATGTTCAAAAGAGCACACGGCATGTGTAAACCTTGGGTCCACTCTTTTGAAGGAATTGCCTAGTGTAGACTCAGCTGCAATGAGGTTTACCTGTTGTGAAATGAGCCAACTGCTATTTCAAAATTATTTTGAAATAATTGTGTTGCTAAGAAAATGCATTAGAATCTGCCGAAGTCGCTCATTAGCTTACCCCTTCCGAAAGGCAGGGGCTAGTGTAGCCACTGACCATTCTGTGCAAGCAATAAGACAGGCCCTGGGGGAGAAAGTTTCATTCCAGAATTAGACTGTAGCGAGGCAGTCCTAACTCTGTCATTCTTTAACTTTGGAGCTTGATTTGTAACAAAAATGCTCTTTTAAACATAACTTTTGTGTAATATAAATTTTCTTTATGATCATCTTTGTTGCAATATTACAAATGCATGAGCAATAGGTAAGAACAAATAAAAAAATAGACTGAAGATCTTCCCATCAAGAATAAAAGGAGGAAATCAAGCTATGTGGATTCACAACGTGCAAAAAATAAGACATATGTTCAGTAGGCTAGTCATCAGTTTCAGAATGTTCCTGAGGTGTTTAGAAGAGAACTAATTACTTGCTGCAAATAAACGCTTACGACAATGAAAAGATACTAAGGTTACTTCTGGGAAACTGTCACCTGCATCACTACCAACTTATGTCCCTTTAGTATTTTAGCTTCTCTACATTGATCACTTGGACACAGACTTTTGAGACACATCAATGGAAGAGGAGACTTCCAGAAAATCTTCATTTTTCAACACCTCTCCACAGTTCTGAGGATTTCTCATCTCACACAAAACAATCTACGTGAAGTTACCCAATGCAACAGCTGTCTCAAACAAGATATACCAAAAACAGTGTTAAAAATAAAAACAAAAATCCCAAAAATGTTTGCATAGCATATCTTGTAGAGAGCCTACACTGCCCTGTAGCTTTGTTATAAAGGAAAAGCAAATAAAACCTTACTTTTCTACAAATCCAATTTTTCCCTGGCAATTCCACTGACAGCTTCACAGCCTCCTCCTGATCACCAGAGAAAAGCTCCATCCCTCACCTGACCTGCTCACCAAGTCCTAGGGTGTAGAATTTGTTATATCAAGGTGAGGTATACCAACCCTTTTACAATGGGCTGTTTTTCAGGAGTATCATCTGGTGAAAATGTTACAGCCTTTTTCATAGGCTATTCTCTCCCATATCTCTGGAACATCCCCTGCTATATTCACACCCACAGCTACACTTGCCATTTTGATTGCTATCTGCCTAAGATGCTAGTTACCATGTGAGCTGACACTTTTGATTTGCATGTCCAGGGGCACCCTCAGTGGTGAGGAAGTTGCATTGGTACCCAGAAATTTAAAAGGTTATCAAGCTCCAGGCCATCACCGCTGCTTCTGCAGCAGCTGTGGCAGAGAGAGCCTCAGGCTCTTTAAATCATGGCTGAATCCTGGTGCAGTCCTGGTGACACTGACTGATGGCTACTGGTGGCATCACGCAGTCCAGGTGGCCCTGAGGGCTGTCTGTCTCTATCCCTGCTCCTTCAGGGGAACATGGCACTGAGCCCCTCCACCTCCGCTCCCACATTGTCCAGGATCCAGCAAAGTCTGTCACTAACACTGAGCATGTCCGTTCCTATTGGTTATAACAATTATCTCTGCTGTTTATTATCTCACGGCACATTTCAGCAGTCATTAAAATTTCACAGCACACCCAATATATATAAAACCCAGTTCCCCACCCTTCCTCTAGAGCCAGGCACCCTAGCTCCCCACTGTAACCCAATCCGCCTCCTGTCCTCCAGATCCAGGCACTGCCAGCCCCCTGCTCTAACCCAATGCCACATCCCTCCCTGGAGCCAGCCAGGCATGCCTGCCCCCTTGTGCTACCTTGATGCTGGTGACTCACCAGAACCACCACCACCACTGCCCCAGAGCCACAGCCAGTGCTACTGCCACCACCCCAGAGCTGCCACTACAGCCGTGTCTACACGTGCACGCTACTTCGAAGTAGCGGCACTAACTTCGAAATAGCGCCCGTCACGGCTATGCGTGCTGGGCACTATTTCGACGTTAACATCGACGTCAGGTGGCGAGACGTCGAAGCCGCTAACCCCATGAGGGGATGGGAATAGCACCCTACTTCGAAGTTGAACGTCGAAGTAGGGCACGTGTAGACGATCCGCGTCCCGCAACATCGAAATAGCGGGGTCCGCCATGGTGGCCATCAGCTGAGGGGTTGAGAGATGCGCTCTCTCCAGCCCCGGCGGGGCTCTATGGTCACCGTGGGCAGCAGCCCTTAGCCCAGGGCTTCTGGCTGCTGCTGCTGCAGCTTGGGATCCATGCTGCATGCACAGGGTCTGCAACCAGTTGTCAGCTCTGTGGATCTTGTGTTGTTTAGTTCAACTGTGTCTGGGAGGGGCCCGTTAAGGGAGCGGCTTGCTGTTGAGTCCGCCCTGTGACCCTGTCTGCAGCTGTGCCTGGCACCCCTATTTTGATGTGTGCTACTTTGGCGTGTAGACGTACCCTCGCAGCGCCTATTTCAATGTGGTGCTGCGCAACGTCGATGTTGAACGTCGACGTTGCCAGCCCTGGAGGACGTGTAGACGTTATTCATCGAAATAGCCATTTCGATGTCTCCACATCGAAATAGGCTACTTCGAAGTAGGCTTCACGTGTAGACGTAGCTTACTGCTGCCACATGTACTTCTCTCACCAAGCAGTGTAGCACATTCACAGAGCAGCAGATGGCACACCCAGCACACTGCTCTGAGACTCACTAAGCACCACTTCGCAGCACACCACAGTGCCATGCCACACCGGCTGGGGAACAATGATGTATCAGACAAGCGATCTGGAGCTCTTAGACTCTGACTTAGCAGTCTAGGAGGAGCTCACACAGAGGTATAACTCCATAAAATCCTGCCTTGCCAGGTTGTGGCTTAATGGCACAGAAATAATTCATAACACAGAATTGTTCTTGTAGTTTTATTAATATCGGTCCATTTCAGTAAATCCATATTAATGGTTTTCTTCCAGTAATTTTTACCTTTGCTTTTAAATATTGGTATCTACTAGGGTATGTAAACTCCTCTTACAGCAGTTTCAAAGCAGTATAATAGTACCAGCTTTGGTGGAGTTATGCTTGAATTATTCAGGTGGAAATAAGGGAAGGACCAATTCTCCAGAGTAAAAATTCCAATTTAACTATAAGCTTTTGCACAGACACTTATTCATATAAATTATGTGAACATCCAGGATATCCTGGTGGAACTGAGCTACTAATCTATGAATGCATTGAACTCACAAGAGGAAAACAAACCTGGAGATATGACAGGCTTATAAAAGCATTCCCAATGTGGCATAAACTTTTAGAAAAATTATAAATCATACCCAATCTTTTTGTAAATTGACCTGTAAGTTACTGGCAGCAAATCAATGGGGTACAAATGAAAAATAATAATGCAGTAACAGTGCTGTGTATTGTCTTGCACCTGAGATAAAAACACGTAAAGCAATCAATATGATAAAGATTCAGCACAGCTAGTCCTTTACAAAGAAATGGCAAAACACAGATACTAAAAGGTCATGATAAAAACTAGAAACCTGTCTTAAAAAAAGCAACAGATAAACCTGAATATTAAACATTTCCATGGTTCTTCCAGCATTCCAATATTTGAAATGTATTGAATTGCAGTGACCTGGAGGAGAGCAGACATACCATTTTCTATACACCTCTCCCCGTACACTGCCATCTTAATGTAATCAACTTAGATGATAGTTCAGCTGCATACTGTAAGTGCATAAATTAGAAACATTTTGGACCATTTCTTGTATTTAGCTTACATCCAGTGCAGACTTATCCTGTAATTTTAATGTGACACCCCCCCACCCCCATGAAAACTGCAAGCCTGTGGCGCTGGGTCCAAGACTGTGAGACAGCTGTCTGGAGCTCAGGCTGTAGGGATGTAAAATTGCAATGTAGATACTAGACTGCAGGGCTATAATGATGCAGAGCAGACACTAGGGCTTGGGCTGGAACTCAGATTCTGTCTCCTTCCTCCCTCTCAGGTTCTCAGAGCTCAGGCTCCAGCCTGATCCCAAATATCTACATTGAGGTTGCATGTGCCTGAGTTCCATATGCCCAAGTCAGCTGACTCAGGCCAGTCACAGTCTTGCTCTGGATCTTTTATTGCAGTGTAGATATACCCAAAGAGCATGTTCCCATAGAACATAGCAAAAGAAACATGCCCATAGTTACTTCTGCTTCATAATTGTTGGGGAACCTTTGAGGAAGGTCATGCAAGATGTAACAATTTTCTAATAAAATTAGAGCTCTGGTGCACTTTAATATTTAAACCAAGCACATACGTTTAAACAATTTCATCTTTAGTGTTCAAGTGATGATACATACCATGGGGAACTTTAGAATCTGAAAACAAAACGTGCATAATAAGATATTAATTTCAGAATCACTGCAAAACAAGTTTTCATTGTTCTTAAGATTCACCTTGTTTATTGGCTAGTTTGAACTTGTGGAAACAGAACAAATGCTCCATAGCGCTGAAAATGCATTTGCATAAAGAAGAATGTTTCTTAAGGTTCAGTAAGTTCAGATCATTTCAGAGAGAACTGTGGTTGGTATCTTCTCAACAAGAACTCTGATTTTGGCATCCTTCAAAGCTGGAGAATTTAAACATTTAACCAAATGAACTGGTGGTTAAAACAGCCCATAACCTAATGAGGATGATGTAAAATTAGTGATCTGCAAGACTATGCAGATTTTGGACCTGAAATACGTAAAGCATTTTTCATCAGCTCTACTGGCACTATCAGTGCATATAGACTGAGTGCATCCACAGGGTTGCACAAGGACAGCAAAAGTTTTACTGGTGTCCCTATCCCTAAAATCAATTTACAGAACCCAGCAAGACAATAATTGCAATCAACAACTGACAATCAGAATATAAGATTTTAGCCTGAATGCCTCTGAAGCATGTGTTTCAGTGCTTTGCTGAATCAGGAAGAACTTAAGAAATGAGGAAACAGAATGAATTCAGACTATTTTGTTTTTCAAAATAGTTGCAATGGGATTAAATAGTTCAGGAAAATCTAAACTTTCTTCAGGAAGACAGCTCAGCTCCCATGATCCGTCCTTGCTCCCCAGGCAAATTCTCAGGAACTACAAAGCTGTCAGCCTCGAGAGTGAAACTTGTGACAGGAGGGCTTCATTCTCAGAAATATGTTCAAGGCTCTGGATTCATTATTGGAAGAGATACAAATAACCATACGTCTCTTTGATTTCAAAAGGAATCTAACTTTTTTTGTCAGTGTGCCATTCAATAGATCTAACAACAAATATAATAAAGAGGAAGAGCAAGAAAAAAGTGGTGTCAACAAACAGCTAGGAAACCAACAAGGAATAGTGGAAGAGGAGAGCTCCTGTATTTATTTTAACCCATTTCAGAGGAGGCAGGAGATTCTGCATTAATATATTTCTGCTTTCTCCCCTGAGAAGCACTGAGATACTATGGTGGTGGGCATCATTAAACAAAGATAGATAAAATAAGAAATAACGACTGTATTCCAGTTTGAGGGGATTATCTGTGCTTGTTTGAGTTAATTCATTTTTAGTGCAATATATATTTCTATAAGAGAGGGTTAAGCAAATATGCTCCAGCATAGAATGAATTACTCTAATAACCCTTCCAGAAATAAATTTATAGAGGAATACCTGTAGGTGACCATGTGTCTATGATGAGTAACCAACCTTTTAAATATTGCCATGAGAAGCATATTTCGAATGTTGTTAATCCACCATCAAGTTGGCAAATATATTACCAAAAATTTGCATAAGTAGTCATTGGTACTGAACTCTAGAGAACACGAGGAAATTTTACAGGACACTGGATTCATTTTATCTATATACACACTATAACACAGTCACTATTCAGGCAAGAGAATTTAGATGATGTATCTCTCATTATAAGTCTACATGGTGCAAAATAAAAAGACAAAGACTTTGCCCTGAAGATCTTAAAGTTTAAAATGAAAGGTGAAGGAATGTGCCCTGTGGGAATATTATTTAGAAAAATTAGTGTTGCAGTTTTAAGCTTGTTTTCTTACATGTTCAGTATATATACACATTTGTCTTCATATTTTCTTCTCTTTCTGTATGCAACCTGTTCATGAATGAAAACCCGCAAAATCATTTCTCAATTTGTGGCAAAATAGGCACTGCCAAAACCATGTAAAATGACTTGGACAATCAACCAGATGTGGCAAACCCTTTGCGCTTGTGCTTGCTCTTACTGGATTTACACCGCAGGGACAAAGTAAAATGAAATGAAAGACAGCCAGAAGCTTTCGTTAATGAATTTCACTTTATGTACAAAATGGCCTAACTGTTTAGGGTGACTATGTAATGCTTTGGCATACAGTTTTGCATAACTGCTTAGAGGTGAGCTTGATGCCTGTAGTACTTACTTCTGTTTCAACTGCAGGTGTCTGTTTGACAGCGGTTACATGAGGGTAGTGGTCAATGGCTCAGTATCTGAATGGCGATCAGTTTCAAGTGAGTGCTCCAAGGCTCAGTTCTGGGGCCGGTGTTGTTCAACAGCTTTACAGCTTTAATGACCTGGATAAGGGATTGGATTTCACCCTCAGCAAGTTTGTGGATGACCCCAAGCTAGGGGGAGAGGTACATACTCTGGAGGGTAGAGATATGAATGACCTGGATAAATTGGAGGATTGGGCCAAAGGAAGTCTATGCAGTGCAACAAGCAGAAGTATAGAGTCTTGGACTTGGGACGGACAAATCCTAAGCATTATTATAGGCTGGGGACCGACTGGCCAAGCAGCAGTACAGCAGAAAGGGACCTAGGGATTATGGTGGATGAAGGGCTGGATATGAGTAAACAGTGTGCCCTTGTAGACAAAAAGGCCAACGGTACATTGGGCTGCATTAAGAGGAGCATTTCAAGCAGAACTAGAGTAGTTGTTGTTCCCTTCTATTTGGCGCTGGTGAGGCCACACCTGGAGTATTGTGTCCAGTTTTGGGCCCCCCAGTATAGAAACAATGTGGATGTGATGGAGCAGGTTCAGCAGAGGGCAAAGAAAATGATGAAGGGGCTGGAGCACATGACTCATGAGGAGAGGCTGAGGAATTTGGGCTTATTTAGTTTGCAGAAAAGAAGACTGAGGGGTCATTTGATAGCAAATTTCAACGTCCTGAATGGGTGCTCTAGAGAGGATGCAGATAAACTATTCTCAGTGGTGACAGATGGCAGAACAAGGATTAATGATCTGAAGTTACAGAAGGAGAGCAGTAGGTTGGATATTAGGAAAAACTACTTTACCAGGAGGGTGATGAGGCACTGGAATGAGTTACCTGGAGACAGGGTAGAATCTCCATCCCTAGAGGTTTAAGTCCCGGCTTGACATAGTCATGGCTGGGATGACTTAGTTGAGGTTGATCCTGCTTGAAGCAGGGGGCTGGACTCGATAACATCTTGAGGGCCCTTCCAGCCCTATGATTCTATGATTCACTATTAAGGAAATGACAGTATTTAGGAGTGCAGTTCGAAGATCCAGAAGCAGCCCAAATCCCAGTACAAGCTACCACTTGTGACTGCCACTTCTCTTAAGTCATCTTAAGTCATCATCAGAAACTGAATCCCTGGCCTCTTATATTAAAAAAATCGAATCTCTACTTCTTAAAGGACAAAGGCTATTAGTCAGCAGTGATGAGAACTCAAGTCTACAATATGAAATTCCCATTAACACAGGGGATTCTAGGATTCTAGCTGACCACACATACCCTGTGTCCCCTGCCTAGGCTGAGCAACTTCAGATGTCTGTTTTAAAATGTTGTACATCTATTTGCTCTTTAAGATTCTCAAAAAAGCCTTTTTTGTTACTTTTGCAGATTACTTGAATGGACTTGTAAACTAGGGGCTTGCAGTGAAATTCCATTTTATGCTGACCATGTGCTTGAAAAAAACAATGAGAAGTCCTGTGGCACCTTACAGACTAACGGGTATATTGAAGCATAAGCTTTCATGTGCAAAGGCCCATTTTGCCAGATACATCTGATGAAGTGGGTCTTTGCCCACAAAACTTATGCTGCAATATATCTGTTAGTCTATAAGGTGCCACAGGACTTCTCATTGTTTTGTGGATCCAGACTAACATGACTACTCCTCCGATACATGTGCTTGAAAGAGAGCTTTTTGTGGGGGCTACATACCTAACACTTTGAAATAACTTCTAAAACTCTCAGGGTGAGATTCTGTGGTGAACTTCTAAAAGACACAACCTAGAATATACTCTCCAAGTAAAGTAGGGATAAATTGCCCTTAAAATTCTGCTGTGCCTTCCTGAGCCTGGGATGTAGGAAGGACTGCAGAGACTTCTAGTGTAACACAAACAGCCTTTGTCTTCTGTAATACCTACATCAGACAAATTCTACTGTCACAACTGGTGATTTTAGGGTCCCTTTAATGTCACTCCAGCCTTCTTATGTGGCCTAAAGTAGAATGGTACTTAGTTCTGAGAGCTTCTTTCCTCTGTTTGTTTAGTTTCCCCATTTTTTGATATAAAGATTTTACTTTTATAAAGTTACACTTCTGTTCAGCTATGTCACCTATTTTCTGTACTACAAACATACAGGGACTTAATTTTGCTTCAGTGGGAACCTTTGAACCTTCCAACCTTCCATTGACTTCAGTAAGGGTGCATCTACACTAGGATCTAATTTTGAAGTTAGGCACCACTTCAAAATAGACATCAGAGAGTCAACACACATTTTCCTTTGAAGTAAAGGAAAATGTGTGTTGACTCTCTGATGCCTATTTTGAAGTGGTGCCTAACTTCCAAGTTAACTTCAAAGTTAGATCCTACTGTAGACGCACACTTAACTTTGTTAACTTTGAAGTAAGGAGCTCAACTTCGAAGTTCTTACTCCATGTCTGGAAATGGAGTAATGCCCTACTTTGAAGTTTAATTTCGATGTAGGGTTTGTATAGATGCTCAACTTTAAAGTTAATTTTGTAATGTAGACACAGCCTAAGAGAACATGTCTAGGGAAGTACTGACCTTTTGGACTGTAAACACCCTCCCAAATCATCTAAATATGCAGTTTGTTTCTAGAGCTGCACATAATACACAGCTATTTCAAAGATATTTGATGTCCAGTCTTTTCAGATCATGTCTTATTATGGTAAAAGCTGAGTAGATGCAGAAGGAATATAATAGATAATGAAAGTAAATGTCATGCACATTATACGGGACTTGTATAATCAAAATCAATCTTCCATTCCTCAGAGTTTCAAACTAAACATTATTGTCTTGGGGATAAAGTTAAGTCTCTACTATTAGGGATGAACTTTGTTCCCCCACTAATCTGGCTGGATGAATTGTCATGCTTTGAATTTGATAAGATAAAGCTTGTTTTGAAAAGAAAGATTTGAGTTAGGTACAGACTCAACTCAAAATGTCATGAAAGCATGACATTGGCATGAAAGCATGACATTGGCATGAAAGCTCATAAAATCAGAGGGGGGAAAATCCTTTTATTTGTTATTTCTGTGATAATCACTGTCTTACTCTACAGGTTGAACCTCACCAGGTAGGCACCTTCGGACCTGATAGGTGGACCACAGGAGGTCAATATTGTCTAGCAGCATTACCAACACTTACACTAATGGGCTCTTTGAAGACATTGGCTGGGTTTACACTTGCCCCCCAACAAGAGGGCAGGTTAATCAGGGTGACAGGAGATTACTAATAAAGTTCTGCAGTGAATATGCAGCACTTCATTATGCTAATTCGACCATGTGGCAACTTCGAAGCTTCAAACTGCCCATGACTACACCATGCCAGCACTCTGAAGTCTGAAGCTTCAAAGTTGCCACAGGGGAGAATTAACCTAATGAAGTGCTGGATATTCACTGCAGCACTTCATTAGTAATCTCCCATCACCCTGATTAACCTGCCTCCTTCAAAGTTTCAGGCAAGTGTAGACAAGCCCACTTAAAGGTAAATTAAACCTAAATAACAGCACAGAACACTGAAAAACAGGGTAGGTTGTTGTAAACAAACTTTATGGGACCACGTGAAACTTGGCCACACCCACCATACCTGGACATCCAGCTAACAAAAATCATGCTGTATTATGGATGTTGATGAATGAAAGAGTTCCATACTACATAGACTCAACCAGTAATTTGTTTATAACTATTGACCAAAAGAATTTACACTCCAAAGTAGTAAAGTGGTAAACTAAAACGTCTCTGAATTTCTCTACAGAAAAATGTCAGTGAAGTGTTCATTTTCAACTAAGCTTTGGCTAGCTAAAAGCTTATGATAAATAATGAAGTTTTCAAAGGCCTATTCATTTTTCTCATCTCCTAAAAAATAAATAAGGTGTACCAGTAAAAATATGCCAGCCAGTTTTTTTCCCATTGACTTAGTTTTACTAGAGGTTTCATAGGCTGCGAGTTTATTTCCACACATATCGCTACTAAGCTGAGGAGCTATTCAGTGGGACAGGAAAGTGTCTAGTGCCACATTGTTCCAACCGCCTAGAAACTCAGTTGATATTGTAATCTTTGATGAGGTGCACATTACCCAAGCTGCAGTTTTAAGGCACTGGTATCTGTGATTATTGCAATAGTCTAGAATAACGGTTTAAATCAAGTAGAATGTTTCTTAATTTTTCATTTTGGTATTCAGGTGTTGTTTCATTACAAATACAAAGCTCTGTTTATTATTATTATTATTATTAAATAGGCAACTGTCTAAATCATGAAATCTGCTTACTAAGCAAGAAATGAACTACTAAACATTCATGGCATGATATAGCTCCCAAAGTTCTCTACCCTTGTGTGTAGCATTTGGACTATGTAAGGATAAGGTATTTTTAGTAACCTCACATAGGTTACTCAAAATAGGATGGTTTTAGGAATGATTTTAATGACTTATTTTCTTTCCTCTACATACTTAGCTTGTATTGATGTTCTGAAATTACAGTGAATTGATTTATCTTTTATAAATTTGTTAAAAGATTAAACAAGCAGTTATAGAAGAAATAGGTATTTAACTAAGACATTATTATCTAATTTAAATCATAACTAGTTAATTTTCTAACAATTTACAATAATCCGATGCACTGGGTAAATCAAGGTTATAACTGAACTATCAATGTCAATTCAATTTGTCTGGCTTGCCAATTAGTACAATAACTAATTAAATCTATTATAATAAACAAATTAAAGTTCTCTTAAGGTTTTACGAAAAAACTGAGAGAGGAAGCTGTTCCCTTTGATTTGAGTAATTTAGTTAAGAGTCTTTTAAAGCTAAGACTCTTCCTTGCTGTGATTATTAAGGAAGTATAGCTCTTAAGATGATTTTGTGGTAGCTTCGTTTTTTAATCTGCTTGTTTCATATTGTTTCACTGTTCACTCAAGCTGCACTGAGCTTTTATTTATCTAATCTATTTCCCCCTCCCTAGTTGAATACAATGCCTACAGTTTTTTGTTTGTTTTGGCAGGCTTACATAGATAAGAACATAACACCCAGGCTGTGTCAAACTAAAGTTCCATCAAGCCCAGCATCATGTCTTCTGACAGCAGCCAATATCAGATGTCCCAGAGGGAATGAACAAAAAAGGTAATCTGTTGTTCATTCACAGCCTCTGGTAAACAAAGTTAAGGATACCCTCCCTGCTTATGCTGACTAATAGCTACTGATGGACCTGTCTTCTATGAATTTATCTAGTTGTTTTTTTTTGAATCCTTTAAGTCTTGCAAACAAGTATAGCATCTTTAGAATGGCACTGGTTTAATCCAGAGACCTGACTATTTTCATGAAACATGGGTTTATTGTCTACTTCAGGGAAAAAATAATCGTGCATTCATGTATATTTCACTAGTGGGTACTGGAACAATTTGGATATTCTGAAATTGTTCTACCCAAGGGCTTTTCGCAATCCTAAGAAAAAGTCAAATGTTTGGCCTTGGTTTGGAGGTAAATTTATATTTTCTAGTGTTTCAATTTATTATGGGATAAATTTGATGCATTTTCCATGTAGGAAGGAGTCTGGTCTTCTTTCTCTGTTAGAAACTTCAGATTTGACTTAGCCAAGTGTCAGCTCTGGGGTTTCTCATTAGCATGAGAGACCTACCACACACCACAGATCCCTATTACGGCCTTTCATAGGGATCTGGAGATGCTTCAATATCTTCAAAGGCCAGCTGGATGTTACAGCCTGGTAACCACAGTTTTTACATGAACCAGTGTCCTGGCATCTTGCTGTCACATAGATGATTCCAATTTACTGTGTATGCATCGTGCAGCAATTAGTTGACAAACAGATATTTATTGAAAACAGGACACAAGATGACGTTATATGGAGATTTTAGGCAAGATTTCCTATGTGATCCAATCAAATGTCTTAATTGTTCAAATATAATTAATGGCTTGTCAACATCCATGCCTCTGCTCATTCCCACACATCTTTATCATTGTAGGTTAATTATGACACCAACATCTTTATTAATGTTATCTTTCATTACACATTTGGCCAGTTATTCCATATTCGGATGTAGGCATTAACAACTATTTTCCCTACACTTAATATATGAAACCGTAATGGAACAAAAAATCTGTATGGAATTTTTTTTCCTGTATTGATGATAGATAAGATAAAAATTGCCAATGCCTAATCTAAAAAAGAAAAATTCAGTTTACTTGTACTTCCTGTTGGCTCTCTGGAAACAGTCGAGAGTTTTAGCGAAGTTTCCCTTTGCCACACAATAGTTAGTTACAGCAAAGAGACACTAGTTATGAAAAAATGTATTTCAGGCTTCTTGGGTACATTTCTGAAGTACACTTCTGAAATCATTCATTCACTGTTCACATTGAAAAGAAGAAGAACATTTGAACTATACTTTCTGAATGTGATCTTGCTAACACTGACTCTCTGGAATATGTTCTGATGTATGAAACTGCTGTGATTTATAGCAGATGTATCACAGTTCTATAGAAGAGAAATGGAATATGCGATTTACAAGCAGAAAACATTGTGCTTCAGAGACACCTGCTGCAGGAGAGTTTGTAGAAAATGCAGTCATATTTTGAACTTTAGGAAATAGACTGACTATCAGAAATAAGTTTGCAATGACGAGTCATATTAGGCTTAAGAAATATATGCAGAAGGAAGCTGAATGTTGTATTGGTAAGTTTGGGTTACTCTGAACTCACTGGTCAGTGTGTATTAGGTGTCCTATCAACAAAAGATAGTGTGCACTATAGGTCTTAGTTAGAGATACCAGCTCATTAGCTGAAGCTAGCACCTCAGGCTTTAGAAGTCCCCATGTTTCAGATCTGAGGTTCCCAAGGATTCAGCTAGGCCCCATGCATCAGCCAGGTTTTCTGCTTTCCAATAATGACGCATCTGAATATACAGCATTGTGTTTATGGTGATTTCATAATCCTAGCTTGAAACACCTGCAGCTGACATTTTTTTTGTGGCCATATATGAAGGTCTAGGTAATATAAACTCACATTGTAACTGATGATTAAATGGTTTCAGTGATTATAAGGGTCTTGTACATGTTTCTATTAATCATATTATGCATGAACAGGGTAACCAATTGTAAATAATAAGACTAGGAAATGTTTCAGCTTTATAATCAAGATGATTGATCAAGCAGGCATTCCTCTTAGTTCTGTTAGATTCAGAAATATGCCTCTTAAAGAGCTGTTTAAAGTTTTAGGCTTTTTCCTCATTTTGGTTAGCTGCTTTCATTCCCTGGCTTCCCTGTTTATTATCCTGTGCTGATCTTCTAGGTGTCATAGACTGTTAATGTGTTTTTAAACTCAAAGATTGCTCATCTAGCTGTATACATGATTTTTCCTACATTGGTGCAATTCCAAAACTTCCTCATAACTCTCAAAGTGGTATAAAATCTTCGTACAAGTTGCACTTCCTAAAACCAGCACTCTGTGGTCTGGCAACATGCCTTGTCAGGCAGAACCAGGGATATTCCTGGATCAGAGAGCCATGGCAGGAGAACAACCAGCTTGCAGCCCCACTGGGTGCAGCCCCCTATGGGGGCACCAGGGCAGAATGCTTGCTTCCCTTGGCAGTTCCCTGAGAGGGACCAGGGCTGGAATACCAGCGTCCTCCAGCAGCTTCCCACAGGGGCACCAAGGCTGGAGTACCAGCATCCCCCAGCAGCTCTCAATGGGGTGGCCTGGGGCTGGACCACCAGCATCCCCACAGCAGCCCCAACATGAGGGACTGGATGCCAGAGTGTTGGTGTACCATGGCAGCCCCAGGTAGGGCCAAGACTGGAGCACCACTGTCCCTCAGCAGCCCCTTGGGGCCACAGTGCCAGGGCTGGAGCTAACTGCAGTTGTGAGCCACAGCTAGAGAGCCAAGGAGCCATTACCTTAGGGGCAACCAGGGATCAAGTAAGTGGGCAATCAGGGGGCATTAACATCCCCTGGTCCTGCAAAATCCCCTTTCGGGACCACTGAAGTGCCAAGGATGCTGGATCAGGAACATGCAGCCTGTAATAGTTTAAAATGGTCAAAATTTCATGTAAGGAAAGAAAACTCACATCTTGTTAATATTCACTAGAAAAGAAAAATTAAAGGCAATAATTGGAAAGAATTCCAACATCAAGAGTTGGCCTCTTGAATTGGGAGATAACAATAACACATTTTACAGCTGCTGGCACCTTTCCCTCTCAAAGAGTTACCTTACACATTACAAAGACAGCTTCCTCATCTTTGATATTCTTAGTGATCTCAGGCAGGACACTTAGGCTATGTCTACACTTACCGGGAATGTCAACGGCTGCTACGCAATTTTAGGTACACCAATTGTTTACCTAAAATCGATTTTGCAACTGTCTCCATTGATCCTTGTCTTTATGGCAGTAGGTTGCCAGCAGCATCCCACTGACACTCCTTAATCCTTGTGGCTTGCAAGGGGTTCCAGGGTCAACATTGACCCTGGAATGTGTCATTTTGTGCATGCGCAAAATGGTGCCCTGGAAGATTGAACCTAAGCATTAGATTTTCTGCTGCTAGTGCAGACCTAGTCTTAGTTAGTAATTCTCTCCCCTCCTCCCTGCCTTCACCCATCCCCCTTTCTGTCTTGTGTACCTGATTTGTCAGTTTTTGTTTCAATTTCATTGAGTCTAGCCCCCTTCTTCAAGCAGGATCAACCCCAACTAAGTCATCCTAGCCATGACTATGTCAAGACAGGACTTAAAAACCTCTAGGGATGGAGATTCTACCATGTGTGTAGGTAACTCATTCCAGTCCTTCACCACCCGTCTGGTGAAGTATTTTTTCCTAATATCCTACCTACTTCTCACCTTCAGTAACTGCAGACTATTACTCCTTGTTCTGCCATCTGTCACCACTGAGAACAGTTTCTCTTCATCCTCTTTAGAGCACCCCTTCAGGAAGTTGAAGGCTGCTATCAAATCACCCCTCAGTCTTCTATTCTGCAAAGTAAATAAGCTAACACAGCTACCTCTCTGTTACCTCTCAAAGGTGATACTGACAATCTTTATAACAATTAAGTCATCATCCAATTCATAACCAGAGTTAAGGTATTTATTGCTCTTGACTAGGAGGCAATAAAGGATTGACCGTGACAAGGAAGTAACTCTCTATTCCAAAACCAAGACTGTGTCAAACAAAGTTCCTGGGATAGTACCATATTTTTCATGGCAGCCTTGTGATCCTTAGTGCATTCAGAAGAGATATTACCCACATGAGCAAAAGCTTCACCTACTTCAAGTTTACATAAGAGGTTAATTCATTCAATACATATCATACCCCGGAGAGATGCTACAGAGCAATCTGTAGATCAACATTCTTCCACTTGGAATTCTGGCCTAATATTCACATACAAGATGAACAACATTAAAATCTCTGTCTGTTGACTTCTAGTCTGGAAACAAAACTCTCATGCAGAAAAGTCTAAAAGAAGAGGCAAAGGATCAAAATGTGTGTGTGTGTGTGGAGGGGGGTGCGGGGGTATGGGTTTTTTTTTTTGCTTTTTTTATAATTAACAGCTGCTTATGTCCCTTCTTTGTGAATGCGCTTTGTGAGTTTTGTACTGTCTGTTAAAATACAGTTGATTTGAGGAAGGGTCACTGCAAACAGCTGCCACATTTTCCCAAACTGAGATTACACTGGACGGTTTCTTTGATATAGAATTTGAATGGCTTGGAGATCAAGATTGATTGACCTGGATATAGTATTCTTGACTGCTTACTCCAACTAACACAGGGGTTAGTGATAATGATAAAGAATGTCTAAGAAGTGAATAAAAAACTGCTTTTACAGACCGGATGTCAGTAGGACCTCTCACAATCCAAACAAAAGAAGTCAAAGAAAAGAGTTAAAATTCATCAGTACCTTGTTAATATTATTGCATGGAAAATATTGCTTTAGTGATCACATGGTCTGACAAAGGGAGAGAAGTGGCTTGTGAGATTATAAAAGGGAGTGGAATGAAATTTCATAATATCCCCCTGTCAAAGTGGACCATATTATGACAATGATTTAGAAATTCTGTGACAGCAGAAGTTCCCACCCCAGTCAGAAAGGGGTTAAAGAGCTTCTCTCTGTCAAACCTAGTGAGAGCAGCTTCTTCAAGAGGAGGATCAAAGCCCAGTTGAGCATGGCATGCAGCAGGTAATTGAACTAGAGCTTTCTTGACCCACTAGACCAGAGCCCATCAACCTGCATCAGCACCCATCTCTATAATGAATTTATATTAGGTGGTCAGAGATTTTAGTTACAGTCTTACTGATGTTAATAGGGCTCCTTCTATTGACTTTGGTAAGTACAGTGTTAGGTAAGAGGATAGTTTTGAAAACTGTGAAGTATCGAAGAGACAGATGTCATCTTTAAATATTTGCCTCAGCCAGCTTAGTAAGAGTCTGAGTGGACCTCAAACTCTCACAGTCCTGATACATTGTATCAGACTGATACTTTTTGAGACACTAACGAAACATGAGTTCTCGAATACTCGACATTGGTGACAAGATAAGAAGTTTGGCATATTAAGATATAAATAGATCCATCTGTCAGCAGTTATTTTATAAGTGAATTGCTTTCAATTATGTTAGAAACAGCATTTAATGAAATATGATTTTAAAGTATTGTGTACACCAGGAAATGGTGAAAAGTAAATTTCTGACATGAAGAAAATTTAATGGTTTGATGGATTCTGCTTTTCTAATTGACATATAGAATGGAAGGTTTTGATACAGTAGCTGACAAGAACAGTTTTGGGATATTGGTTTACTGGAATAACGACCTTTTAATATGTCCAATTTCCCTTAAGGTCACTTTCTTGGAGTACACTAAAATGCCATCCGAGAGATAGTAGCATCGTAAGACACTCTTTTTTCATCAATTGCAAGGAGATATTCTTCCATTATATTCCCTTGTTACCACATCAAAAGGGATCAGAACACAAATCAAATGGTGGGCAGATGTCAATGAGAAATCGGAGAGCTATACCTGCCAGTATATTTGAAATTGAATTAAATCCTGTTTGCAACACCTTCTCTTGGGAGAAACAGTAAGTATTTCCTACAAACATAAGGTTAAAAAAAAAAGAAAAAGAAAATAAAAAAAGCCACTGATGCATATTTCAATCTCTTCTGTATTTTCCCTTTGAACTACCTAAGGCTTTTAAGGTACCAGTTACTTTAAGAGAACAGCATGAAAAGGGAGTACTTTCTACATATTAAGGTCCTGATTCAATTAAGTACATATGCATCTGCTTAGTTTTAAACACACTGGGGCATCCTAACAACGTTCACCCATCCTTGGATGGATACAATGAGAGGTTTGAGTTTGGGGTGAGTTTAATCTAAAATGCCTTATTCAACGTGTTTATTGCATAGTATTTCTCCATGGCAATGTTAGGGCCAAAAAAATCTCAACTGTCCATTTCCAACTGGTTTTTTTTAGAAGCTTTCACATCCTCTGATGTTTGAAGCAACCCATCCTTTCCATCTTGTCTGTTTAATGACCCATTTTCTACTGTGGTGTTGTCTGTTTCAATGACAGACATCTTTCACAATGGTTCTGTTATGTCTTGTGTTGTCTTCCTCATTTTCTGTGTTCCATGTGGCACCCAGTCAAAGACTTGCCTAGTTTGTTGACTTCTGTATGACATGTCCAAGCCAATTCAGCTTTGTTTCTTGGGTCAATATCTCTGATCTATTGGCCACTCAACAGATCAGCATTTCTTCCTGTTTCCCACCACCAAACATCAAGTATTTCCCCAGCTTAACATGTTTAATTTTGGTCTGTTTGACCTTAACTGTGAACTTCTTGGGACTATTACTTGTATGGGAAATGATTACAACATCCATGTAGTATATTTTAGCTTAAACTACTGATATATCTGTGCAGTCCTACTCCGATCTTAACATAGATTTTATCTGGGAATAATAGAGTCTGCACTGGTTGCACTGTATTATATTCAAGTTTATTAGGAATGATGTAATTTTCACAAATATGCAAATATTGAGCAAATATTGGCACATATGTCAGCTAAAAGTATAGTCATTTCAATGACTGATTTGGTAAAAATTCATGTTTCCAATAATACAGACCTAGTTTACTATGTATATAAGACTTAGAAGTTATTGCTGCTATGTGTGAAATGTTTTCTGCATCCTTTTGTTGCTGTTCCTGGGTATGCTATATACTAACAGGCAGACATATTTCCCATCTGAAGTCACTTTCCTGAAACATCTGCTGCCAGAAAGTTTGTCTGGAGCTTGCAATGATGGATGAATTTTTGACAGGTAATTCCAATTCAGATCAGAGGCAGACACATTTAGTACCCAGACGCTCCCAAATCATTAAAACCACCTTTTGATTTATTTAAGCACCCCTTCCCTACAAGACCATTTAAAGATTAATCACCTGGGGATGGTGTTTGGGGCTCATCCAGCTGCTCATAATATGAAATGCATCAGTTTATCCAAACTTGATCTCCTGACATTTCTAAGACGGCTCTTGCCATAGCCATCAATAATTTAGTGAAAGTCTTTTGTGAAATCTAAATAGAAGATTTCAGACTTGAAGTTCATACTAATATTGTTAAACGTTCTTTGTGCTTTGTTTTTACTAAGGCAAATAAGTTCATTAGTTATTATAATTAACCGTTTATGATGACTAGATTTTTCTTGATAACAATAAGGGAGATTTAGTCTTACTGAATGTGATCTGTGCAGCCTGGACAGAGCAAAAAGTGAAATAATTTAAGATTAATCAATGCATATTACTGGAACAACATACACAGCAAAGACTTCTCAATACTAGGTTACCACAAATGTCTCATAATTCACACATTTGTATCATACGTACAGTTAAAGTTACAGGAATCAAAAGAAATAATGGGGAAAACTCATTAACGCAACAGAAGACAAACTTGAGCTGCATTAGCACTACAGACAAAATAAAATTGGGTGGTTTGGTGGTTGCTTTTGATTTTATGGCCTAACAAAGTATCGTCCTTTCTGTGTATTGTTTTTTTTTTTGACAGATATAGAAATGGAAATAAAATAAAGAGGAAAATAGAATTATTGCCCTTGTTTTTAGGAGCACAGAAATACATAATAAAAAAAGCAGTCCCGTAGCACTTTAAAGACTAACAAAATAATTTATTAGATGATGAGCTAAATTATTTTGTGAGTCTTTAAAGTGCTATTGGACTGCTTTTTTGTTTTGATAGAATATAGACTAACACGACTATCCCTCTGTTACTATTCAGAAATACATAATGGTTTTAAAACTTGTATACGTTAGCTTGAATATTGGGAAATTGTATGGGATGTTCACTCAGTAAACCAGCCTTCTTGTGCATATACACAACCAGTCATAAACTTCTCCTTAGAAAACATGCAGTAAATCACTATCAGGAAAAAAAACCCAAAAAACCCGAAAAAACAGAGCTAGAAACTTACATATGTAAAATTCAGTTCAGAGAAATGTCCAGAAGGGTGCGTATAAAAGTCTGGATGCTTACTGATCTATCCAGAAATACGAATATCACCCAATGAGGCCCTGGCTTGCATGTAACTTACCTTTCCCCACAGGAACTGTGACAAATCCTCCAATGGAAAACTCTCGCTCTCAAGTTGTTTTCTTAAGGGAATAGCCAGTATTGGGAGAATGCAGGTCTCTTTGCTTTGCAAGTTTCTTTTGTGGTTTATTTTCCCACCCATCCCACAAGCACTTAAATAAAAATGATTCATCAGAGCAACGGGTAGCACATTGTGATGGGTTTGGTCACAGAGATCCCTTTGAGACTGCCACTTGCGTGGAAAGTGCCACTTAACTGGCTTACCCATCCACAGGAGCCCCATCACCCTAGCTGACTGAGCTTGAAACTCTGTTTTCCCCCAGTAATATTAGGGAGTTGGGAACGCAGCCTACAGTAGAGCAACACTGACAGTGTGAGCAGCTCAGCTCTGGCAGAGCTCAAAGGGACTTAACAAAACACTCAGGTGTGCAGCCCAGATGGGACTAGAAAGCCAGACAAACCTACCTTACTCTGTATAAATGTATCAAATTGCTCAGAGTAAGCCTGAAGTTACTATCCTGTTTATTTCCTGTGCAACTTGAATAGGACTGCTTTCCCTTACTCTTATCATCAAATCCATGTTTTCTTTCTATGAATTAAACTTTTTTGGTTAAAAATAATCAGGCTTCTGGTGTGTTAGTGCTCACATGAACTTTTGACATGAAGAGTCACATGGGAACAGTCCCAGTGTCTCATATTTAGGTACTCAGACAGGGTGGTTTTGGGGGAACTCTGGACTGGAAAGACTATTGGTGATAACCTGCAAGAAGTTGCTAGCCTGGTAGGATCATGTGCAATCTTGTGGTTGGGGGTTAGCTACAGAAGCTAGTAATGTTACAGGTTAGGTTGTAACAGAACCCTTTATTTGGTTAGAGTGGGAAAAGAATAAATTTCAACTTCGCTGCAGATATTTTGTTCTGCACAAGTTATAAATTGAAAGACTGTCATTAATGCTTTCCTAAAGATGAATTTTAAATTTCCTTTGCAACTAACATTTGCTTGAATCAGATATTGGTATGGTCAACAACTCTGCCCCAGCTGCATGCAATTAGCCAGCTGTGAAAACAGGTACTCCCCTGTACCATACATGAGCGCTCATCCTGTAACAATATAATCCTTTTTAATCCTAATCCTGTTTTGTCTTGACCATCCCATTCAGCTGGTTTATTTGTGCATTATGCCATATCTAATTGTGGTTTAAAAGCACCTCTGAGTGGGGATAATGTCTTTATTTTTCTGTTTGGCTGTGCCTAGCACAGCTTACTCATTGATATAATAATATTTGTGTGCATACAGAAAAATACTGTATATAGTCAGTCTAGTTTAGGGAAGATCAGCAATTGACATTGTTGGTTTTTATTTGCAATATGTCTGTGTGAGAAAGCCTCATTCATGGCTCAGCACCCCATTCTCAGAGGCATTGAAAGGAGTTAAAAAGATGGTCTCAGACCCAAAAAACTTGGATCATAAGTACAAGACAAGAGATAGAAACAAATAAAAGCTGGTGGTGAGGTGGAGGACACAAGGACACTGTACTGATGGTGTTAACACACGAGCTGCTTAACCAATGTCAAGTTTTTCTACGCATCACACCAAAGAAGAGCCTTATGGAAGGCTCTATAGCAGGGTGAGGGTAAGATGTTTACAGAGAGAGCTCCTTCTCTACATGAAACACAGAATGGGAGAAAAGACAAGGTGTTTGCTTAAAATTTTAAGAAGTGGGTTTGTGAACACTAAGATCACTGGTAGAGCAGGGTAGGAATCAACATATCAGCCACATATGAGGTAGATTGGGTACAGACTCTATTAGGCCTCAAACTATATAGATTATTGTGATTTTGGAGGTAGGTGTAAACATAGACATTAGAATCAGGGGAGTCTGATGCCTGCCAAGTGAAGGTGTATAAGCTTTTGTAACTGCTAACCCAGATCCTATGACTGAAATGGTGAAACAGACTACCTGTACTCCTGTGTCACACCTTAATTAGAGGTGTTTTAAAGAAAACATTAGTCTGTGTGGATGTTTCTATTCTGAAAGTTTGCTAGTCTTCTTGGCTATTTCAATTACAATATCTAGGCAGCATCACTCTTTTGCATATAAATAGAGCTTTTAATTTTTAGTGAAGTAATATTTTAAATGAAAATAAAACCATACTTTTCTGACAAGGCTGATTACAGAACATCAGAGCTAGGATTCTATTCTCATTAGAAAAATGGTTTCCAGGGAATGAAAATCTATAGCACACATTTAATGTGCTGAAGATTCATGGGCAAGAGCCCAGGTGATTCATTTCTGGAAGCAAAACAATGAACAAATACATAACATACGATGTATTTTTCCATGAGATAAGAAGAATGTTAGTTGATCAAAGCATTCATACATTCCTAGAAAGAGGGAAAAAAAATCCAGGTTTGAGCAACTAATTATTCAACACCATGAAACATGAACCACAAATGGAGACAAAGAATTCTACTTTAGGATTCTGTAAATGCAGAGTGGAGAGAAATGTTTTAATTGATAGTTGATATGTTTTGCAATCTGTTCTTGTGCATGATACAGCCAACATCAACTTGTTTCAGCTGTACTGTGTAGCTGCTCAAAAAATCCACTGGTTAGGCTGTATAATCCTGTGGATAAGAACAATAGGCTTAAAATAGAGTCACCAGTCTTAGCATTCCTCACACTTTCTTTAAGAGTAACCTGTAGATGACTTTTTAAAACATAGCTTTGCTGCTTAGAAAAATACACCATCTTCTGTCTGATATATGAAGGTATCGTCAAGGCTCTTTTTGTTTGTTTTTTTAAAAGGAGATTTTATGCAGTTATATTATGTTAGAAATATGAGGAATGTCAGGTGTGGTGTTCCAGATTGTTTCAGGGATATATTAGGGACTTAGTGCACACTCAGATGTAGTATCTATCTCTTGCTAAGAACTGAGGGTGTTGTCTTTAACAAACATACCTTCTCTAAAGTGTTTTCAGTCAACGGAGGTGAAAAAGTGATAAAGTTTTAAAGCCTGCCCACTCTTAGGCCTGTTTGGCCCTCTATGTACATCATACATTTGGGAACAGAATAGAAATTCTCCACTGGCTTTGAGGGATGGCTCTATAGACTATATCAATATAACAAACCATTATGTCTGCATATTCTGAAAACTAATTTGTGTACTGTCAAGATTTTTTCTTGTTTCCTTGTCCTTATGATTTATAGAATTGCACAGGAAAAACAAAATACAAGGCTGAGAGCAGAAGTAGGCACATTATTTTATCCAAAAGACTTATCCTTGAAACCCGCAGTTGAAAAAAACTTATAAACTGTTCATGTTTGTCTATTTCCTCAGTCCTTTTGGAGATTTACACTTTATCATGAGAAGAAAAAAAGGTTTGGGGTCTCTTTTTACATCAATATTCATCTCTAAAATTTAGTCTTCTTTTTCAAGGGAAATTTTTCTTGGTTTAGAAGCAAAAATCATGAATATGAAAATATATTTTAGATTTCACATTTTAATTATATTGTTTTATTTTTTTAACATGACTGATTGCTGAAACTTCCAGTTTCACACAAACTCTGTCGTGGGTCTAGCATTTCAGCTGTTACATAAACTAATACTTGACTGACTAATTAAGTAAATTGAGCACTCATTATTATTACTTATTACACTATATAAATACACAAAGTAAAATATACATAGCATTCAAGGCATTAGAAAGTCCAGTACTACATACCTGCATCAGAAAAAAATCACTTTCATCAACCACTTTGTTTACAATTAAAATGCTAGTGTTGGCTATCTTCACCAGCTGTATTCAGCACTCCAGCCGCAGAACACAATCTTCAATTTTAATTATGGAGTTAAAATACTACAGTAGATTCCAGTAGAAGATACAGAGTATATTGCAGAATGTAATATGTACTATTTTCTGTATCTAACTGGCAGAAGACTGACAATTCTATGCACCTAGTAGTAGTAGTTTATGAGTCTAAGAACCCAGATACAGCATTTGCCTGTCTTCCTGTTAAAGAAGCTAAAGTTTCAGAAACAGAATAAACTACTTTAGCTAGAATTCACCTTCTGAGAAGCAGAAGTGAACTATTCTCACATTGAGAAAATCTGTCCAGGAGAAAGGGATATTAAGTGGGGGCTGACTGCTGCATTAGGGAATTCAATCAGGAGGAGGAAAAACAAAATAAAAATCAATAGTTGGATATTTGGCCACTGTCAGAACCATATGGTGACTGAACAGAGCTTGTGGGCTGATGTCAAGGCACAGGTCCCTGTGAAGCCATGATCCAATACCATTGATGTTGCTGGATGGATTTCAAAGGTTCAGCGTGACTAGCTTGTCCAGCTGATTTCTGAGATCGTTCTATCTTCAGTGTATATACAGCTGCTTTTCCATTGTGGCATTGTATCAAGGAGAGATGACTGAGAGATATAGGGTTAGTGATATTCTGGAAACATGCTTAAAACATAGGAGTTTGTGAGATATGAAAGCACAGGTCTCTGAATTTTCTAGCTCAGCAGGGCCTTAGTAACTGTGATCTGACCTGTGCTTCTTAGAAGAAAGTACAGAGTAGGATTTTCTTTAAAAAGAGACCTGTAAATAGCTAAATTTACAGCTGTTATTGAATCTGAGGTACAACTACAAAGTAAAAAGTAAAGTTTTTAATCAGGCATATGCATTTCGTGAAGAGAAACTGTTTTTGCCTGACTATATTAAGTATTTCACAAGGGACAACCTGTCATTTACAAAATAACTCTTGGGGGAAAACATATCTACTTTTAAACACGCACAGAGTGATAAGTGAAACATTTCAAAAATAGAAGTGCCTGTATGTGTTGATGAGATGATATGTCAGTGCTAAATAAATAAATATAATCTGCTTGAAAAGGCTAAATTTCAGCCTGTCCCCACATGCCAGTTATTTAAATTTCTACAGCTGTGTTGAATTAACAAGCCTTATGGCTCAGAAAATGGAGAATTTTAAAAATGTACCATGAATTATCCATGTTACAGAATTATCCAAAGGTCTTATGCGGTTCAGGCTCCATTGCCCTGGTAATGTCTGGAGTAGGAACTGCAATCTCCTTTATAGTCAACCATCTTATAATTTAAAAGGGATAAAAGTACAAGGTGAGCAAAGAGAAAAACTGTCTGACACACTGAAGAATAGATGTGATCACTGTAAATTCTCCTTATGGATACTTATAGACTGTAATTAAGACTCAGTAGGTAGGCTCAATGACTTCCATAACTATAAAGAGTATTTACTTATCCTTGTGACCCTTCTCTGGACCCTCTCCAAACTACCAACATCCTTTGTGAACTGTGGACATCAGAACTGGACATAGTATTGTAGCAGGGGTCTTAACGTGGGAATTCTCATTTGGGGAATATAGTGTTACTTTAAAAACAAACGCTACACCATTCTGTTTATGCACATTCATATATTAACAGTTAATATGGAGCCAGACAATCATGTGCCAAGCTCTGGGGAAATGTCTGCCTCATCTATTACTATTACCAATTCCATAGGTGGGCTGATCCTCAGCAGGGGGTTATCAAATGACTCTTCAGACTATGAACCCAACACGTGTTGCAGCTACTTCAGGGGCAAAGCCTTCTTTTGGACAAGTTTGAACTCCAGAAACTTTTCATTAGCCTAATCTGGCACCAGTTGGTTCCCTCTGCTCTTACAGTGGATTCAGGGCTTAGAAGGTCCCCAAAGTGTCTGACCAGCTTATTGTAAGTTACTGGGGATTCACTAAACCAAGCAACACACAGCATTCTGTCATAGTTCTTGTAAAAGAGGCAGGATGATAGGATGTTCCTGTTCTCATCAATGGTTTTTCAGTTATCTGTCCTAAACTGCTTAATCTGCTTGCCTTACTGGTCCATTAAATCCTCACCATTTCCAGCTGCTTTTGTATCCCTTGGTAGACACAGTCATTTCACATAGTCTTACTGAAAATAGACCTCTTCCATGCCTCATATGACAGGTTTACCAGAATTAAAGTGCAGGCCTATGACCAGATATCAATGAGCTTGGCAAAGAGCTTCTTCATATTGTTGGCCATAATTAAGTTAGGAAATGGTTCACTTTGTTTGAAGCACAGCATTCAGATTAGACGGGGAGGGTTAAATGTCAAGTAGATGTACTTTTACCAGGATGAGAAGATGAGCTCTTCAACCAAGGTTGCAAAAGGGTGGGTGAGTATTGATGTCTCCGGGACCTGAATATAGCAGAGAAACCTGCTTAGGCAATAATCTTTCCCTTATGAAGAAAAGGGAAGTCAGCACCTTGTGGAAGGTCCTGACTAAAGGAAAGCCAGATGTAGCTAGGAAGAGGAATGATGAGAGAGCCCATCTTGAACAAAAACTGTGTCTTGCTGGGTTAAGTTTTAGTCACTAGAAAACGTTTTAATTTTATTTGGTTGTAATCAATTCTGCATTTTATCTCTTACATGTGACCTCACTTAAAATTCCTTTCCTCTCTCATTAATAGACATTTTATTTGTGATCTAAACCAGCAATGCTGTGCGTCTCGAGTAATACCAGTTAAAGTAAAATATTGTGCATTTCATCACTTTAGTGGAGCAGATGGACCTTATTCCTCTGATTGTTGCTGCAGAAGGCTGGACAAGGGCAAGACCATGTTTTGCGACTGGGAATGTGTTGAGGGTGCCTGCTACCATAACCCAAGTCTGGCAAGGACAAGAGTATGTGTGACAACTGCTGGCAATCAGTTGGATTCAAAGTGGTTGAATGCAGCAGAGCTGATAGCCACTGTGGGCCCAGGGGTAAGTGGGGAGGTGGCCTGAGTCCGCACACCCAGAAGGGGCAGGGCCCAGGACACTAGGAGGAGGGCCTAGGGCATTCTGCCCATAGTGACATTCAGATTGTGGTGCTGCCTCCTCTTCAGAGTCATGTGGAGCAGTACAGCAGTGTTGCCGTGGTGTTTTAAAGGGATCCTGTGCAACTTCTCCCATTATCCTCCTGGTTGACTCAGAGTAGTACAGTATAGAGAAGATGGAGCACAAGCTGGCTGTGTGTTCCCTAGGCAGGGAGCCACAGTACAAAAGCGTTTTGGGGCACTGAGGGTTATCATACAAGTCTTGACAATCTCTCACTGGTGTGAGTTGCACCCCAGTATGTGACAGTTTGAAAACTCTAGCAATTGAAATATCTAGGTTACTTCCCATCCTTCGATACAAAAATCACATAAGCTAAAATGCTTTCTTACAATAATGTAAAATCTGAAGACAGCATAGAAGAAAGCACAAGGAAGAAGAGAAAATGCATGTAATTCAAAGTGCTTATGTTTCCTACCCTTGTAAAGCTAACATTTTTGGAAGTTTTAGGGAAGGAGATTTATGCTATAGCAAAATATGTATCTACGTAAAATCCCCTTTTGTATAATTCCCTTTACATCTACAGTCATCAAAAGAATGACATACCAGATTATGGAGCAGGGAAGGATGAGAAGTAATCTTAGATTTACTTTCAAACACTACTTTATAACATGGCAATTGCATCAATAGAAATTGTCCACATATCTCTGTAAAAGAAAAAAAAAAACCACCTTCCTTTGCTGAGTTTCATAATGATAGGAAAAGCATCAAATAGTACATAAGTGAAGACAGATAACAGAGGGGTTTTTTACTTATTTTGTTCAAATGCTGAAAGTATACAACGTGTGGCTCTCAAATTACAGATTTATCACACTTTTAGGCTATGTCTACACTAGGACACAATGTCGAAATGGCCTATTTCGAAGTAAGAACTTCAAAATAGGCTACTTTGACGATTATCATCTACACGTCCTCCAGGGCTGGCAAATGTTGACGTTCAACGTCAAAGTAGCGCCAGGGAACATTGAAAAGAGCCGCCCCGGAGGGAAATGCAGAGCATCCACACACACAAGCCCCTTATTTCGAAATAAGGGGCCAGGAAAGCCCACGAACCAGGTCACAGAGCACACTAGCCCTTTGGGGGCAGCTGCAAGCTGCTCCCTTAAAGGGCTCCTCCCAGACACACTCGGCCTGCACTGCATGAGCAGCCCTGCATTGGTGAGACAAGCCTCGTAGACCTCGAGCCCACAGACATGGAGCTCCAGCAGCAGCTGGAAGCCCTACAAGCTGTCTCCCGTGGAGCAGGCGCCCTTCTAGATGCTGCCTGGGCAGCTGCCCAGCAGCTTCTGGAATGGGAGCCCTCCCCAGGAGCACCAGCAGATGCCCCTGACCATCGGGCCCTCCTCGCCCTCCCCCGCCGGGTGCCCCACCGACTCTGGAGCTACCCTTCCAGCACCGAGTGGTGGGAGCACCTGGTTATGGGGGAATGGAATGATGACCAGTGGCTGTGGAACTTCCGCATGAGCTGGCCGACCTTCCTGGAGCTCTGCCAGTGGCTCACGCCCGCACTCAGGCACCAGGACACCCGCATGCAGCGCGCCCTCCCCGTTGAGAAGAGGGTCGCAATAGCTGTCTGGAAGCTGACCACTACAGACAGCTACCACTCCGTGGGACAGCAGTTTGGAGTGGGAAAGGCCACAGTCAGGGCTGTCCTCATGGAGGTAAGGAGGCCTGGGGCTGAACTCCCTGCTAGGGAGGGGGGCCTGGGTGAGCAGGGAGTTCAGCAGGGCCTCGTTGAGGAGGGCCTCAGGAGGGGGTCCTCAGGAGGGGGGCTTGGGTGAGGGGGGCCTGGGTGAGGGGGTCACACTCTGCAAATCCTCACTGGCACCCGTGTTCCCTCCCCACAGGTGGTGCGTGCACTCAATGCCCTGCTGTTGAAGAGGGTCGTCCGAGCTGGGGACCTGGACACGGCTGTTGAGGGATTCACCGCCATGGGATTCCCCAACTGCTTCGGAGCCCTTGATGGGACCCACATCCCCATCCGTGTCCCAGATCACAGTGGTGGCTGCTATGTCAACAGGAAGAGCTCCCACTCTGTGGTCCTGCAGGCCATGGTCGACAGCCGTGGCCGCTTCCAGGACATCTACGTGGGCTGGCCCCACTCTACCCACGATGCTCGCGTTTTCCAGAATTCGGGACTATGCCACCAACTGCAAGCGGGGACCTACATCCCCCAGAGGGAGATCCCTCTGGGGGATACCACCACCGTACCCATCTGCCTTGTGGCGGATGCGGCATACCCCCTCCAGCCCTGGCTTATGTGGCCCTATACAGGCCACCTCTCTGACAGCAAGGAGCACTACAACGCCCGCCTCAACCATGCCTGACAAGTGGTCAAGCGAGCCTTCGGGTGCCTGAAAGGCCGCTGGCATTGCCTCCTAGCATGCCTAGATCTGGGCCTCCCAAACATCCCCCCAGGTTGTGGGGCCTGCTGCACACTCCACAAGCTGGTGGAAAGCAAGGGGGAGGCCTTCGTGCAGGGCTGGGCACAGGAGGCCGCAACAGCCTACGCCCAGCCAGCCGCCGCCCCGAGCCGCCAGGCCCACCAGGACGGGGTGGAAGGGCACAACACTCGCTGCGTCTGGCTGGCCGGTCCCCCTCTCAGCTGGGGTCCCTGGCGAGGCTGGCTGGGGGCCGGGAGCATGGGCAGGTATGGCCGAGGTGGGTCCATGGCCCCGGGTAGCCCCTGCTCTGAGGAGCTGGTGGGTGGGGCAGCAGGCGGGACGACAGTGGGCGGGGCAGTGGGGACGGGAGGGCAGGATGGAGGACATCGGGGGGGGGCAGATGGTCCACCAGCTCCTCAAGGGTATCGGCCACTTGGTTAAAGGTGGCCATGAACTCGCGCCAGGCCTCCTGGTGCCAGGAGGCCTCCCACTCCTCGAATTGGAGCCTCCGCTCCATGAGGTCCGCCTGGCGCCGGAGGGCGGCAGCCACCTCTGGGTTGTAGGTGGTGGTGGTGCAGTGGTGTTGTCCCCGGGAGTGGACCCAGACTGGGACAGGCGGTGTCCCCAACAGCTGGTGCTCTGGTGGTCTGGGAGGGCTGCTGGGGACGATGGATGGTGTGGCTGCAGAAATAGGGGGAAAGGGGGAAGGGAGGCTGTGAGTACCCAGCCTTGACCCGTGGCTCACCGCCTATCCTGCCAAGGGCCTGTGTCCCTGCCCCATCCATCCCCCATTGGTGTGTGCAGTGATCCTGTGGGTGGCCCCCTCCAGTGGTCCTCCCTTCTCCCCTCCCACCGGGGGTGGGGCATGGCAGTGTCCATGGGCGGAGGTGCTGCTGGGCACTGGTGGCTGTGGCAGCATCCCTATGCTGTGGATTGCCTGGGCTATGTCAGGCTGGGGTGTTGTGGGGGGCCCCTGGTCAAGTGGTGCCCCCGCCCCATGCTCAGGGGGTCTGTGCCCTGTGGGGTACGTACTTGATGGTGCACTGCCAGGCTCTGGAGATGCCCATGAGGCAGACACCTAGCTGGAGCTGCGGGATGGCACGTCCAGCACCAGCTCCCCCTCCTCACTGGACCACTCCGTGGCTGGGGTGGAGGGTCCCGGCTGTAGGCACTGGGGGGCAGGGCTGGCCTCCGGTCCTGACCCTGTCTCCGAGCCTGGCTGGGGCTCATCGGCCGTGGTGTCAACGGTTGCTGGGGGGGGCGGGAGGAGGTGTCCCAGGGGCCCAAGATAGCCCTGAGCTCCCGGTAATAGGGGCAAGCAGCGGGGGCAGCCCCAGACTGGCTGGCCGAGTCCCGGGCCTGGGCATAACCCTGCCTCAACTCCTTGACCTTGCTCCTGACATGGTCAGGGGTGCGGGCAGGGTGACCCCGGGCAACCAGGCTCTCAGCCAGCCGGGCGAATGCCTCTGCGTTCCACCACGTGCTCCCCATGACATGCAGCACCACCTCCTCCCCCCCGGAGCCCCAGCAGGTCTCGGAGCTCAGGGTCTGTCCAGGAGGGGCCCCGCTTCCTCCCGCTGGCTGGAGGCCTGGAAGCCCTGGGATAGCCCAGAAGGGGAGCTCTGGGGGCGCTCGTGAGGCTGGCTGGCTGCCATGATGTTCCTCTGGCAGTGCAGGGACACCATGTGGCAGGGCTGCTGCATGCACGCTGCCAGCTTCCTGCTACGGGGTTTCTGGGTCCCTGCAGCTTTAAGAGCTGATGAGAGCAGAGACCATAGAGCCCCGCAGGGGCTGGACAGAGCGTCTCAACCCCTCAGCTGATTGCCACCATGGAGGACTCTGCTATTCCGAAGTAGCAGGACATGGATTGCCTACACACACCCTACTTCGACATTCAACGTCGAAGTAGGGCGCTATTCCCATCTTCTGATGGGAATAGCAATTTCGATGTCTCGCCACTTAACGTCGATTTCAGCATTGAAATAGCACCCGGCGCACGTAGACGCGCCGGGTGCTATTTCGATGTTGTGACGGCTACTTCGAAGTAGCCAGCTAGTGTAGATGTATCCATAATGTTTTATCATTTGTCTATAGTGGTATTAAAAGAGCAAATGCATTTAATGAATCAGAGCACAGAGGTTTGCTAGATAGATAAAGAGTTATCCGAAGAACAATGCATGATTTAAAAAAACCTGTAGAGTATGAATCTGTCCTACCATGCAGAGACACTGTTTTCCTAGCATTACTTTTCCTAAAATTGCTCTTTTTTACCAGGTTATTTCATAAAGTGTTGATAGAAGTAAGAAAAAAAGAAAAAAAGTGGGGGGTGAGGCGAAAGGATAGGTTTAGTATCAACAAAATATTTGACCACACTGGCCAAACATTTTCCAGATATTCTAATATAAGTTATGTTTTCTCTGCAGAAAATGGCAGGGGTATACAGTGGGATAATATATATTTGCTATCTCACTGTACAGTAACCTAGGGAAGATGAAGCATTGTAATTTTTATCACAAGTTAGAAAGAAGATGCAAGAATTGGGAAAATTTACTGACATGCTAGTTATCCCATTGTCAAAATATTCTTTTCTGGTCATGAAGACAGCCTAAATGCACTCCCATATACACAGAAGATACATTTTTATACTGTGCTCATCACTGTTGGTGTCTCAACAACTTATCTTTTCTAAACTGGGATCTTCTTCCTATCTAGCCAGGAGTGAATTGGAGACACTGTCCTTGTTAGCAATGTGGGGAGATGTTGGTAACACCCTTCTCAACAATTTGTGCCCCACCTTAGGAATTCTAACTTTAAAACTCATAGCCCACACAATTTTTCTATTTTCTTCTCTTGCCCAGCCTCTGTCATCAGCAGGCTGCATTTTGCATCAACTGGCCTTGTAGCACATTCGAATTTATTCCAATAATCAGTGCATTCTAGTTATAGTACAGACCACAAAAATGCACGTCTTTCAGTGACCAGGTCTGTATCTGATAAGATGACTGTGACCAGGGTACAAGCTGGACTGATATACAAGAGAAAACAACCCAACAAATTCAGCCAGCAGACTGGACTGAAGATCTTCTTAATAAGACAGATATCAAGCCCTTTAATATTGCTCCTCCATCAGAACAGATGGCAACATTCACAAGCTGTAGAACAAAACTCAGCCCAGGGACAAAGCCCAACACCAGGGTCATGACTGTCTTAAAACAGCGCACACACACCTGACCAGAAAGAGTTGCTCATGAGAGGTGGGTGTCATGCTGTTATATTTGGTACCTGAACTGAGTTTCTTTCAGATTGACACCTTGTAAACAAGAGATGTAATCATCGGAGGTGACCTGGTTGTTGGTGACCAGCCAGCAGCAGAAGGGATCAGCTATGCGGCAGCAGACCAAGGCTATTCTGATGCAATTTATGGATAAATTGCAGAGTCAAGAGGAGGCCTGGTTTGTGACATAGCAATGGTGGCAGGAGATCCACTACAACCAGCAGGAGTGGCTGCAGAGGTGGTTGGGTCACAGCACACGCAAGAACCCACTTGATGATTGTACTTGTGGTCAGGCCTGGAAAAGCTAAGACTTGATAACTCCAAGGCTTTCCTACAAACCTGTGAGCTCCTACCTCAGGCTAAAATCCAAGGTATAAAGGTACAAATTCTGGACATAATTCCCCCACCCCCGCCCCGGCCAAAGCCAAGGCCACAGGTAGCACTCCAGAACTTGAGACCTGGTGACATGCTGGCTGTGCCAGGTGGCCAGCTAGGTGGAGAATCTTCTTGGTTCAAAATCATTCTAAAGTGATTCCTGAAGGTACTAGTGGGCAGAGCATTGATCTTAAGCAGGAGATAGTCCATTTCATTATACTGATACTCAGTAAGGCATCAGTAGACCTATTGCATCTCAAGAGCTACGTCTACACGTGTATGCTACATCAAAATAGCTTATTTCGATGTAGTGAAATCAAAATAAGCTATTTTGATGAATAGCGTCTACACGTCCTCCAGGGCTGGTGCCGTCGACGTTCAACGTTGACGTTGGGCAGCACCACATCGAAGTAGGCACTGCAGGGGAGTATCTACATGCCAAAGTGGCCCATATAGAAATAAGGGTGCCAGGAACAGCTGCAGACAGGGTCACAGGGCAGACTAGCACTTCCCGGGCAACAGCTAGCCGCTCCCTTAAAGGGCCCCTCCCAGACACACTTGCACTAAACAGCACAAGATCCACAGAGCTGACAACTGGTTGCAGACCCTGTGCATGCAGCATGGATCCCCAGCTGCAGCAGCAGCAGCCAGAAGCCCTGGGCTAAGGGCTGCTGCACACGGTGGCCATAGAGCCCCGCAGGGGCTGGAGAGAGCGTCTCTCAACCCCTCAGCTGATGGCCACCATGGCGGACCCTGCTATTTCAATGTTGCGGGATGCGGATCGTCTACACGTGCCCTACTTCGACATTCAACATCGAAGTAGGGCGCTATTCCCATCTCCTGTTGGGGATAGCGACTTAGACGTCTTGCCGCCTTACGTTGATTTCAACTTCGAAATAGCGCTCGCCATGTGTAGACGTGGTGGGCGCTATTTCAAAGTTGGTGTGGCTACTTCAAAGTAGCTGGCACGTGTAGACGCGGCTAAGAACCATTTTTTCTATAGCTAGAATACAGCTCAACAATCTCATACAGTAGAATCTTAACTTTATATACAACACTGTTACATTTTATCAGGACAGTAAGGTTCAGTACACTGAGTTTTCAAATGATGCTTCAAGGCATACTTTGTACAAAATGTACCATAGCCATGTAAAAAGGATGTCTATAAGAGTACAGCCTGTTACAAGGACTATAAGTCCCCTGGCCATCCTCATCTACACTGTGCAGAAAGGATATAAAAAGAAGGGAACCTTTCTTGTTAGTTGTGTGAATTATCATGGTTGAGTTAGTACAGCTAATCAAGACACTTGACAACTTTTTTTAAAAAAATACATTGATTTTTGTTACATGTAAGTTGTCAAGAAAAAAAATCCAGTTTCCCTGTAAAACACAACAATTTAGGAAATGGATGGTGGTGGGGGGAGAGAAATCTTTTCATTACTCTTTATGGCAGGAAAAAGAAATCCATACCACATTTACTGTTAAATAAAAAGACCCTGCTGAAGCAGAAGACCTTTTATTTCAAGTCTCTTTGCTAAAGTTCTTTAAACAGACAGTTTTATAAATAATAGCTGCTCTAAAGATAGAGGAATCTGAACGTTCTCTACCTGTTTGGAGCTAGATTATTTCCCTCTATAGCTGTGTATAGATAATTATAGTTCCCTGATACTGGGCAAGTCTACAGAGCCTGCATCCTCAGCACCCTCCTTTATGGCAGCGAGACTTGGACCCTGTATGACCGCCAGGAAAAGAGGCTGAACGTCTTCCACTTGCGCTGCCTCAGGCGCATCTTTGGAATATCATGGAAGGACAGAGTGACCAACACCACCGTCCTCGAGCAAGCTGGAATCCCAACCATGCACACCCTCCTCAGGCAGCGTCGACTCCGCTGGCTTGGCCACGTCCACAGGATGAATGATGGAAGGATCCCAAAAGACATCCTGTATGGCGAGCTAGCCTCTGGCAAAAGACCTCCCGGACGCCCCCAGTTGCGCTACAAAGATGTCTGCAAGAGAGACCTCAGAGAGGTAGACATCGAGCTGGACAACAGGGAAGAACTAGCAGATGACTGCAGCAGATGGAGGCAGGGGTTACACAAGGGCCTTCAGAAGGGCGAGATGAAGATCAGACAGCTAGCAGAGGAGAAGCGAGCACACAGAAAGCACAATAAGGACTTGCCAGACACCCACTACATCTGCAAGAGATGCAGCAAGGACTGTCACTCTCGTGTGGGTCTTCATAGTCACAGTAGACGCTGTAAACAAAGTCCTCAATTGAAACTTTAAAGGGAGCAATCCATAGTCTATGCAGACTGAAGGATGCCTGATACTGGGGCTGCCCGTGTCAGACCTCATGCCAAATTAGTTAGAATCCAACAACTCCTGTGACATATTCTGTTTAGCTCATGAATACCAAACAAAGGTTTTGAGAATCAGGGAGCCCAATTCAGCTTGGCTTTTAAGGATGTGTTCTAATTATGGTGTAGCATTACATGTGATAAAAAGAGAAAAGTTTCTTTCAATACATTATTATAAGGATGACTATCTCCAGAACTAAATTCATAGGGGAAGGACGTAACTTTACTTCTTCACAATTATTTCTGATTTGTCTGCCAAAACCTCATAAATTTTGAGGAGAAAAGGGACTTCGAAGTACTGTGTGCATTTCGAAGCACCCACGGCTACACACATACGGGCACTTATGATGCTTCGAAGTTGCCATGGGGGACAATTAGCCTAATGAAGTGCTGCATATTCACCGCAGCACTTAATCTCCTGTTGTCCTGATTAACCTGCCCCCTTTGAAGTTAGGGAAAAGTGCAGACAAGCCTTAGCGATTAGCTTTAGCTGGCATCTTGTGTTTTATATTCCTTAGTAACTTACTTTGAGCTGTCTGTTATTACTTGCAACCACTTAAATCCTACTTTTTAAATTTTATAAAATCACTTTTGTTTATTATTAAACCATTATTAAATTTATTCCTGATTTTAAAGATTTAAGATAAGAAAACAATTCAACTTTTATCCTGGGTTGATAGATTAACACTGCTGTCATTGTTCCAATTCCTTTTGCCACTTCACAACTAAACACGGAAAAATATGCTATTTCTTTTCTAATATGTCCTTGCTTGTGTGCAGTCACCCATGGGAGATCAATACAACAGTAGCAATGTTTATATCTCTATCTGCTGTTTAGATTCAGCCAGACAGAGAAGCACTCCCGTCCGTTGGGGACTCACAGAAATTCCAGTCCAGGGTTAGTGGACTGGGAGGCTATACAATACTTGATTGTTGTTTTGCAACTTACTTCCAGCACTTTATCAGCAACCAAAGTATATGAAGTAATTAGTCACAATTTATTCTACCTCAGCTTATATATCTTGGTGGAAATTTGTTCAAGATCTAACAGAATAATATTTTGATTTAGAACCTGGAATTATATTGGGGGGATTGTGCTGTTATTTATACATGGCCAGTATAGTGCATACGACTACATGGGTAATTTAAAACTAACAAATTGGGTATGAACTCAGTTCTGTTGAAGTGCTGAGCAGCCTTTGCTTTGACTGAAAGGAACTCTTACAATCTTGAAAACACTAATATTTCTATCACTGTGAAAAAATGTTGAGATAGCATTTCCACCCCAAATCTGTACCACTGCCTTTGTGAAACATTCGAGTATATCTTTATTTGTTGATCAATAAGTGACCTAAAAACCTTCTCTAAAGCTATTAGTCTTCACTAATTTATTATGATCCCTATAGTCCCTACAAGTGACTAGTCCAATTTTAGGGGCCTGTGGCTGTTCCCATGGGAAATAGGAGTCGATCCACTCTATTTATAAGGATTGTACAACATTCTGCTTTTGCAAATGCAGAGGAATAAGAACAATGGAGAACTTTAAATTTAGTCTCAAGCCTCTTTAGCCATCCAACCCCGAAGTTCTCTGTATAGTTTTTCCTGGGATTATTAGTGTTCCTAGGTTATTGCTTGGCTTTTTAAATGTTGCTTCTGACTCTGTGAACCTCCCTGCCCCTAAAATAAAAATGCTTTTACACCCTCTGGGTGGTTCACATACTCCTTAGTGAGCTGTTTCTGGTCATGTTTGTTGAAGGTAGCATTCACACCTATTCACCAGTAATAATAAATAAATTTGGATTGGAGGAATAAATTTGGAATAAATTTGGATCTGAGGCTTGGTCTACGTAAGGCAGGTAAGTCAAGTGCAGATATGCAATTCTAACTATGGCAATTTAGTAGCTAGAATTAAATTACCTGTCATTGACTTATCGGGCTGTCCTCACTAAGGAAGGTCAATGAGAGAGTTTCTCCCGTTGACCTCCCTTACTCGTTACTTACTTACCGACCCTGATAGGTCCATTTCATGCATCTCCACCAAGTGCACAAAATCGATCCATGAAAGATCAACCCTGAGTGGGTTGATCTTCTGTATAATGTAGACATGGCCTCAGTCTGCATTCTAAACATCCAAAATTTGGGGATATCTTATTCTGAGGTTTTGATTTTTCCCATTATTAAAAATTAGACATAATTTTTGCAAATGGCCTTGAATTCATGCTTGAAGCACTTATGAAGTTCAGAGATGTCTAGGTTTTAATGCTTCAGTTCACCCTCATTTTCAAATGAAATATTTGAACTATGTTGTGGAGATTTTTTTCAAACCACGATTTGAGTTTGACCTCTCTTGAATTGAGGGAAGTTGGATGACAAAATCATGCACACGAATCACTCTATTTTCAATTTGGAAAACAAACCTGATAGACAACTACAACAATAGACAACAACAACAACAACAACAATAAAATCTACCACAATGTTTAGCATATCTTTGATACAATCCCAGTTTTATACCTTTGCAATGAGACCAAAAAGAATTCCTTACAGACTCATTTACTGTCCAATGGTGAAGCGTGAAAATGGGTCAGACTGTAGCCATATGCAAATCTTTGCAGGATTTGGAGAAATAAGCTTCAGCTTAGAACCGCGTATGCTGGAGTTTTACATGACATGACTTTGTGAAGCATGCAAAGCATGACAGGGTCCACTTTTTCCTCACATTCTTTAATGAAGTTTGCATGAGCCCAGGTAGTTTGGTGATCCACTCAACCCCCAAAGAAAAAAATGGGGCTCATGAGACAAGTCTAACAGAAATCCATGCATACCAAATTTGTACTGAGCATAGTCAAACATCATACATTAAATCTACTGTACAACACACAGTCAGTAATACTACTGTACACATGAATTTTCAGCATTTTATTAAGGCAGTGGAAATAATATAATCAAAAGCATAACATTCCTAGTAAATCTTGAAGATAAGTCAACATATAACAATGAATATATAAGTACATCCAAAATCAAAACAAAACAAAAACCCAGGTACCTCTTTAGTGATGGAATCATGGTAACAACTTGACCATTGTTAACCAAAGTCATGGTTCCTATTTTGTGGTGTAAAATACCCAAATTCATGGGATGGCTAGGCATTGTTCAGAAGACAATGTGTGTAAATTTATTTGAAAGGAAGGTGAAAGCACCTATTAGAATCTAAAGCATAGATTATGTCTTTCTGCACATAGCCCTGATGGTATGTGAAGGCACACCACCTCCCAGGAGAGCACTGGAGCCATTGTGACTCAGAAGTACCATAACTCCTGCAATTGTCTTGTTGTGGTGAAAAAGAAGCGATTTATATGACCCTCTTTAGACATGCAGCTTGCTCATTCCACACCTTCTCACATGGTCACCTAATTTGACTAGTCGGCATACAGAAATTGCAAACAATGACTTTTGCTATTGCCCACCATTCTTTCTCATCAACTTGTACTGTAGTGTAGAAGACCTGATACATCGCTCCTATACTGCCCCAGAACCAGGGGTAAAGAGTCAGGTTTCCATACATACTTGGTCACAGACAAAAAAAGTCTTCATGCACTCTCTGCTTCTCTTCCTCTCACTCCCAACACTCTTGTGTTGCTGTGCTATTGATGTCAGTAAATAAGAAAAACAACTTCTGCACAGTCTGACAATATTTGCAGTATGAGGAAGAAATAATACAAAGAAATAATACAATTTGTCTATTAAGTGCCTTAAGTAGATTGAGGTTCAGGAGTGGTTCACAATATCTGACTGTATTGGGATTTTTCCCCTTATATCTATTAGTTATGAAGGGTGAGCAAGTTCAAGAACTAAAAGAAAAATGTTTCTAAGGGTCAAACACCCTTAGGCTACTGCATTACAAAGTTGTTGCTGAGTTTTCTCCAATGATTGGCTATCAGACTGAAAAAGACTCAGCAGGGACTCTCCAATGTGCTGTGAACCTACAAAGCAGCCATGATAATTGCACAAGAGAAAGGAAAAAAATATTTGAGAAATGTTTTCAATAGTTGAAAGTAATATCGGCTTCTACTTAGAGTTTAAAATGGAAGTTTACCTGGAGCGTCTGCAATAATAATGTAAGTTAGATTTATTCAGTGTCTTTCATCCAGAGGCATTCCAAAGTACTCTATAAATTGTATACATACAGGAATCATTTCACCTCACAAGTGAAATCTGGGCACCTGCAAGTTGGAACACAGCAGCTCTTCAAACAGGTCACAGCAGCATTGCACAATAGTTTGGGAACAAAGGAATAATAAAGTGCTAATGAAGCAGCTACTTTGGCAGAGATTTCTTTGTCACTAATGGAAGAGAATGGATTTTTTTTTGTATAAGAGCCTGAAGTCTCAGACAAAAGAACTTCACACAGTTTATTTTTAAAGCAATGGGCAAAATATTATTATGTATGATTATTCAGGATAAGAATCTGTGCCTGTTAGACTGTCTAAAGATGGGTGATGCCAGGAGAGTTTGCTTATAGAGAGTTACTTTATGGTGTTACTAACAAGCCTTGAGGAATGGATACTGGATCTACACAATATTTTCTTACAGAAATTTTTCGTTTGAAACAAAATGCAACTTTGGGCCCCCCAAAATGATTTTCAAATTTGACATGAGTTTGATGCATATTTTGGTCAAGTTTTTGGGGTGGGAGGTTACAACTTAGCTGTTATGTGCAAAACAACCTCTGGAGGAAATGCCTGGCTTATAATTTTTAAGTGAGTTGTCAGTGCACTCATCTGATATGTGATAGAGCCAGTTTCAACTCTTACTTCTCCTGAATGGGAAAATGGATGTGAATTTGAGTGTCCTGCTGCTTAGGAGGGTGCTCTGCCCACTGGGCTATGGGATATTCTAGGTCAAACAGCTCTCAATTTCTCCTATTTTAGCTGTTCTACTATTTATAAATCATTGAAAAGCAGTTGGAGCAGGGACTTTACCTTGGGTCTCCCATATCCTCAGTAAGCACCCTAAACACTAGACTATTGTATCATTCACATATTTTCCCTAGGCCACTGATACATATCAGGTTCTCTCCTTCCTCCCAGGGAACTGGAGAGGAAGGGGAATAAATTGTGCCATCCCTGTACATGGGGCAGATTTCATCACTCTTTGTGCCACTGCAGTTGTACAATCTACTGCAGGTTGGGAAACCAAAGCTCCACCTACTTGCTGCACCTTCTCATCTTCAGCAAAGGGGAAGGAGTAGTCCTGCAGAGGCTCTTCTACCTACAGCCTATGACAGTGTATCCCTCCCCACCCATGCTATAGATCACAACTGGGCCTATCACTGTCAATTGGTTTAGCCAAAATTTTCCATTTAGGATTTCAGTGTATTTAAACATATAAAAATATCTATGGACTCCGAACCCAGAATGCAATCTAGTTTCAAAAGATGATCAAGATTATGAAGAATTGTTACTGTGATGTAGTCATAGTTCAATGGATTTACCAACCATTGTGTTTTTTCTGCATCTGAAGGTGCTTTAAGCCATCTTTGTGCTTCCCTATTCCTGGGTCATCTGTGCAGCTGGACTAGTGAGACAATAAAGATTCCATCAGCTGCTCTAGCCACAAGGGTCATTTAAGGCAGCTGAGGAATGCCAGGCAGTTCTGACCCTCCATCCTATAGTGGCTGTGAGGAGAAGGATGACATAGGAAACAGTATATTAGCTCAACAAGGAGATGGTGCTCTCATGGTAGGCTGGTTATCCAGGGGCACACTTTCATCATGGCAATGAGAAGAGAGAAAGGAGTCAAGAGGGTATAATTGCAATTTATATTCTAAACAGTAATATAAAACATGCTTGGGTAATGGTTGTCATAGGGAAAGGTTTTTGGGGGGGGTAAAAAAAGCAACTTTTGGTTAAAGGTATTGGGCATGAATTATAAAGGCAAAGAAGAAGGGACTTTCAATGGTTTTCTGTAGCTACCCCAATGAGGAAACTCAGTGGAATTTAGTTAGTGTGCTAAATGTTCACTTGGTCCTTTATATTTACAGCATAACACACGCTAGGATCAACTCAACAGCCTATGCCATGGACTAGAATATAAGTTATGATCTATACGTCTACTGGGAAAGCTCTTAAGACATATGTCTCTTTTGGGAAAAAGGCAGTATAAGAATAAAAACTGAGCAAATTAATTTACCTAAGGGTGAGGGTTCCTGACTTTTGAGCACCTGAAGAGGCCAGTGATGCTCTGCTTGGTGTATTATGGGACTGTATACAAGAGGACCTTCAAGGCAACCAAAGCCTTGATTCAGGAAAGCAGACCATAGCAGAAAAAATACACAAGGAGAACAGGAGCCATCTATAACTTAGTAACAACCTTCCCTGTTTGCCAGGCAGGCTTTGTGTGGAGCCAGTTCAGTAACTACTTATGTATATTTCTAAAAGAGAGGCTTGCTTAAGGGAATGTATAGTTTCTAATGTATTGCTGTTTCTAACACATGGGCTTGTGCTTTATGTAATCCTTTCACTTCTGGTACAATTCCTTCTTCGTAAACCGCTGTGTTGGCTGAGGCTAAATTCTTGTGTTTGACAATTTTTCACTGACAGCGACAGTAATCAGGCCCCTCAGGACCTGTTAAAAGTCTGAGGGCTTGTCTACACTAGCCTCCTCCTTTGAGGGGGCATGTAAATGAGCCAGAGAGGAGAAGAGCACTGAGGTGTTGTGCTGCACATGCAGCACCCCATTAGCCTCATTCTTGCTGCTGGAACTTTGAAATTGCAAACTTCAAAGCGCCAGCAAGCTGTGTAACTGTGAGCACTTTGAAGTACCCGCACAATAGCCTTGTAGACACTCCAGGGCCCTTTCGTTGGCAGGAGGGCTTTTGGTTCACTGGGCAGTTCTGTTTGCAGAGCTTCCAGTCAGCTGTTCTGTTGAGATAGGGTGGGACAGTCTGGCTGCTCTCTGTCGACAGAGTGGATTGCTCTTTTGATCTGGTTTTATGTGTACATGAAATCTGTCAACAGAAGTTCTGCCTTCTGACAGTCACGTCTGTTGACAGATGCTTCTTATGTAGACGTTGTTTAATCAACTCAATAGCTGATTGAAATGTTTTGAGTTTTGACATTTTGAAAACAATTAATGACTTTATAATGAAGATTTTCTCTTATTTTTCAACAGACCTGTGAACATTTTAAATGCTGAATTAAAAATTAAAATATCCACACAGTAAATTTTTATTATTTTCCTGTTACATAGAGTCATAGAATCCAAGGACAGTAAGGGACCTTAGGAGGTCATCTAGTCGATCCCCGTTCCTAAAGCAGAAAAAAGCCTACACTATCTAGTATTCCCAGGAGGTCTCCCCTCAAAGTACTAACCAGGCCTGACCCTGCTTAGCTTCTGAAACCAGATGAGATCAGCCATGCTTGGGGTGGCCCACACCACTTTTTCATTACTCTTAAATCACTGGGAAATATTCATTAAAATTATATTAGCTTTAAACCCAGAATCAAGTTGCAACATTTTTATAAAAGTGCTAAGAAAGCACTGTTTTTTATGTATTATTCCTGGTATTTAAAAAAAACAAGCTTGAAGTCTGTTACATATTTTTGGTATTGAAACAATAACTGAAGTTGTTCAGCTCTGAACTTTAACAACTCTGAACATGCAATTTTTAGTTGTTTTAAACAGCTGTATGCTTTTCACAATAACTTTTGTGCAGTGACATTAACTTTTCCATATACCTACTGTATGTCTTTTAAAAGTTGTTGAAATGACTGTCATTTTTCAAGTACAGGCAACAAAATACCAGTTTCTAAAATTAAGATATTTCTGTGAAGTAAAACGGAAATCATGCTATAGAAATGGTAGCAAATAACATAGAGGCTGCAATTCATAACCCCACAAATTCACATTTGAAAATGCATTTTCGTCCTAATGTGCTGTCCTATTTTCCTTATGTGCAGCACCAGAATCAAAATATTTTGCAATTTTACATATCAGATGTGCTGCAATCTTGGGCATAGTGAATGTGTTAATAAAAAGATATCCCCCACAGCCCAGCATTTCAGACTGAATGAACAATATAAAGTTAATGTTCCTTCAATTTATTTTTTTCTAATTTAATTGCATGTTAATATCTTTACTCAGTTGCAAGAGATTTTTCCAAAAAAGAGAGTGGTTATGAATCTTGCATTATAGTTGTAAATTCTTGCAACAGGCAAAATTTTTAGTGCTGTATAAAGTTGAGTAGCAGTGCTGAGCTTTTGTGGTAAATATATCAATGTCTGAAACCTCTGCTGGAAATATGGCTTCAATATTTTTCCTTAAGAAGCACAGATCAATCATTGGTATCCATACTTAGTCTATTCTGTCAAATGTTTTGATTATTCTGAAGTATCTTTGAAAAGTTTGAAAACCTCTGTGGCTGCTTATCTTACTGTACTTCTGTACCATCTTCATCTTCAACATGGTGCTTCTTGCTATGCCTTATTTCCAATTATTTTTGACAAAGATAAATCTGCTTAATACCCAAGTCTTTTAATGGACACAATAGAATAACCTAAGTTACACCAGGAGTGTCTTAGGACACTCATGGAGATGCAACACAGAATTTCATCCTAGAAAAGACCGAGATTTCCATGTTAGCTTAAATCTTGCTTCCATAGAAATAAATTATAGCTTTGTACTTTACTACAACAGAATTAGAGCTGGTGTTTTACAAAACAGTCCCAGAAACATTTTTTATTTATACTATCTATTGGCATTCATGTTGTGCTCATCTGCATATTACCCCTCGCTGACATATTGCTAAATTAGTGGTTTGAAAATATTGCATAAATGGGAAAATTCTTTAAGACTAAAATTTTTACCAGTGGATTTGATGCTTAACTCCTTTTAACCCCTGAATTACCTCAGTATTAATAAATTATATCTTGATTTATAAGCTCTTTTTGATTATGGAACTAGGAAGATCAGAGAAGATGAATAATTTAGAGAACAATGAACTCATGGGTAGGCTTAACACTTTGTATTGTGACATACTGTATTTGTTGCCCCTGTCATGATAGTAAATTATGTCTCAAGAGGTGTAAGGGAAGTTTTTAATAAGAAAAGGTTCTGGGAGAACAGAAAAAAATAAAAAGCTCCAGCCTCCACTGAGTTGATGCTTACTGCTGCACTATTCAGCCTGTGCCTCACTCTTCTTTACCTGCATTTTAATGCATTTAAGTTGTTTTCATTTTGGTTGTGGCAGGTTTCCCTGCAATTACCATCTGGAGCTGTGGTGCCACTAAGCCCTCTGACTCACTAGCCTCTGTTCTCATACCGTGCTACTGTGACAAGCTGCAAACCCACTCCCAGTTGTATACTTATACAGAGGTACTGGTGGGATGTGCCAATCTGCAGTTACATGTAGGCTGTTCTGAGCAGCTGCTACTGCATGAACCAACAACAGAGAGACTACAGTCAAAATAAACCCAGTTGTGCACATACACCCCTCCTCTGGAGTATAAACACCAAATTATACTCTCTTGTTCTCAACTGTTCAGCATAAGCTCATGAGCTACGTCTACACTAGAAAGTTTTGTTGACAAAGCTCGGGGAGCATCCACACAAAAATGTGTACTGTCATCATAATGTCAACAGAGCTTGGCACTTTTGTCAACAGCCTTCTGCCTCTCCCCCATCATGTAGAACGCCTGTATTCACAGACTCCGTTGACAAAAAAGCCATGTGGATGCTCTGTCGACAGACAGGGCTTCAGGGTCATCAGGCAGCCCTGTCTGCTGTGCTTGCGGTTGGCCGTTCTGTTGAGAGACCAGTCGGGCAGTCTGGCTGCTTTCTGTCAACAGAGCCGATTGACAGAGTGATCTGCTTTCATGTGTGGCCATGATCGGGCATCAGAAGTTTTGTTGGAAAATATCTTCTGACAGTAACTTCTGTTGAAAGATCGCTGTAGTGTAGAGGTAGCCATAGTGTTCATCCCTCCTTCAATATGGAGAGGAAATGCAACAAGACCTGTCCCATGAGCTAAGATTCCTGCAGACCCAGCTCTAAAGTTACTGCTTTAGATTAAAACATAATCTGCTTGTAATTGATAAACTTACTCTAAGTGATAGCAAACAAATCATGGCAGATTACCCACTAAATAAACTAAAACACAAAGTAAGCCTAAAATAACGTACACGTAAGCAAATGATCAGCCTGGCTGATGACAGAACCTGACACAAGCTGGCTTGCAGATTCTCAAGGCCCAAGTGCATTTCTTTTGTAACCTAGTAATAGAATTTCACGTAGAGGCTGCTTAGTTGCAAAGGATGAGGAGATCCGTACCCACCCCCACATGGTGAATATGGCTGAACACACATGACACAGACTTGTGTTCTTAATGGTGGTACAATGCAGTTCACATGCTTGACATAAGAGCTACATTCTGCAAACCAAAAAGGTACTTCTGTCAATCCTATTTGGTTAACCCTGCTGCCAGAAATGTGTTGCATACATAAACGTCTAGAGTACCCATTATTCAGCCAATGGCTTTGCAGAGCTCACATCCTACCTGTAAAGATGAGGCAGGTGCCATAAATAGAATAAAATGAGGTAATAGTACGGGCGGCTGCAACAATGCTAGAGATATACATTCCACATTGTGATAACAGCAGTAATGGCAGCTGTTAACAGACAGCACAGATGAGTTTTATATACAAATATGCCACAGGTGCATGCAATCAATAACTAATAGGACTAATGACTGGCAGCTACATTCCCACCTGCAACTCTTCATGGAACTACATATTAAGGAACTGCATGATTAAGACTCCAATCAACACAAAAATAGTTCATGCTGATAGCATTAAATGAGAGGAACAGGCCATTTTGTGGACAGCTGTCATGATACGCATGAATAGATTTAGCTGGTCAAAAGCACACCTTATGCAGTTGCATATTGCTGATGGGCCATCTGTTGATATTAGAATGGTGTAAAGAAATAATTCACTAAAATTTCAATGAATTATTATTAGACTTTGGTTTCAGTGTTCTCTCACTTTTTTGGCAAGGGCAAACAATCACGGAAGTAAAGTTTTGTTGGTAGAAAAGGTAGGCAGATTCTGCTGGTAGGAAGATCTGTTCTGGGAGGATGAACTCTAAATACTATAGCTACATCGACACAAGTATTCCTCTTTCAAAAGAGGCACGCAAATGAGGGAAATAAAAATGCAAATGAGGTGCAGATTTACATATCTGACACTTCATTTGCATATTATTATTTCAAAAAATCTTCTGAAAGAAGAAAAGCACTGTAGATGCGGCTTTTTCAAAAGTAAACTCCATTTTCAAAAGAACCCTTATTCCTTAAAAAAAATAGCAGTGGTAGGGGGAGCTGGGATGCCTGCTTCTGGAATATTATGCTTGTTATCTGAAGGAAGTGATAAAATTGCTATTTGTACAAATTTAAGTTAGTTTTTTATAATTACAACTGAAAGGTTTTGGCCACAGTTGGCCAAAACTTCAAAATGGCCATGCTAATAGCCAAATTGAAGAATATTAATGAGGCGCTGAATTGAGTATTCAGGGCCTCATTAGTATTTGCATGCTGCTGGCCACGGCGCTTCAAAAGCACTGCTTTCAAACGTGTGTGGCTCGGCACAACTACACAGGGGTTCTTTATGAAAGGACTCCGCACATTTCAAAATCCCCTTACTCCTCTCAGATGAGCAGAGTAAGGGGATTTCAAAATGTGCAGGGTCCTTTCAAAAGGGACCCCCATGTAGCCACGCTGAGCTGTGCGCATTCGAAAGCGGCACCTTCTAAGCACTGCGGTCGGCAGCTTGCGAATGCTGATGAGGCACTGAATATTCAATTCAGTGCCTCATTAGTATTCTTCGATTTGGCCATTAGCATGGCCATTTTGAAATTTTGGCCAAGTTTGGCCACAGCCAAAGGGTTTAAAATGAACCAATTCCTCATAAAAACAAAGGAGAAAACTGCAAATTTGGAACAAGGTAGTACACAGGAAACTGAGTTATAAACTTTTGAGGTAGGGAAGCGTGAAGTGAAAAAAACACACACCAGCAGTGGAAGTGGTTATTCTTCTGAGAGAAAAAAAGCACGCAGTTACAATTCTGAACATCTTAAATTTGGGGTTACTACAAGGAGAAGTTTTCTGCCGTTACTACTTCATGTGATTTGCTGGCAGACATTGTCTAACCACTCTTGGACACCATCTCTGTTGAAACGACACCTTAATACAAATGATCCTACACTAAAAGATAAATCAATTGAATATATTACAAAAAATTGTGAAGGTATCAATACATCTAGTGCTGCTATAAAAGTGTACATGAAAAGCTCTCACCAAGCTTCACAAACTTCTTATTAAATTGCACAAATGATAGCAAAATCAAAGAAACCATAGACCATTGCTGAGAAGTTTGTTCCAGCTTCTATGTGAATCACTGAAATTATGTTTAGTGAAAATGAAGTTGTCAAAGTTAAAAATATCCCACATTCAAACAACTCGATAAGAAGAACTGATGAGATGGCAGATGACATAATAAAAAAAAATACTGAAAAATTATTAAGAGGAAACAGTTCACTTCATAACTTGATGAATCAACAGATATTTTGAATTGTGCACAATTAATGGTGTTTGTCAGATACATTGATGGTGAAGATTAAAAGGGAATAAGTGAGCAAATATACTGCTGCAAAGACTTCAACACTAAAACAATAGGGAAGAAATTTTTAACTTGTTAAATGAACAGATTTTGAAACATGGATTATCATGAGACTGTGGCATATCTGCATGTACAGATGGAGCAGCAGCAATGGTAGGTTGATGAAATGGTCCTATTGCTTGATTAAAAATTATATACTCTTCAATAAAGTGGACACATTGTATCATTCATAAAGAAGCATTGGCTTCAAAACACCTGAATGGAGATTTAAACTCTTTGCTAGAGATTGCAGCAAAGACAGTTAACCTCATAAAATCACGGGCTCTAAATTCACATGTTTTTCAATTTCTGTGCCGTGACATGGGATGTGAACATATTGCTGTCTTATTTCATTCCGATATTTGATGGTTGGCGTGTGGTAGACTGTTCAACTGTCTAGTTGAGCTAAAGGCTGAAGTTGCAGTTTTCTTCACAGAAATTAAATCCTAGGTAGCACAATATTTTCAAGATGAATTATGGATATGCAAATTAGTTTACCTCTGTGACAACTTGAACCACACAGTTATAAGGTTTGAATACTGACAGAGAGATAGCTGTTAGTCTGTATTCTATCAAAAGAAAAAAAACAGTTATGTAGCACTTTAAAGACTAACAAAATAATGTATTAGGTATGAGCTTTTGTGGGACAGACCCACTTCTTCACTTACCAGAACAAACTCAGTATAGAAAGCACAGAGGTCCAAAAATGGTTATCAAGGTTGACAAATCAGAAAAAATTGGTATTAAAAAAAATTGCGTCTGAAAATTGTGTAGTGGGGGTAATTTTTGAGGGAGGGGTAAAAGAGGTACTTTATTTTAAAAAAAGGGTGAGAAACACTGTAGTAGATGACCAACACTACAACTCAAATATCAGAGGAAAGAATATTACATTTTCACAGCACTGTCCACTGAGAACATTTCACGACTCAGCCATAAACTGGATCACATTTGAACAACACATTCAGGAAATTCTGAACAGCAACTGTGAAAAAGTTGTCATGAATAATAAATGGCATGAGCCGCTGTCACAAGCCCTTCTAAAGAAGATAGGGTTAGCCACACATGTACCATAATTAATTGACTGCTTTCAGTTTGAGCAGAAATAAAGAGGATGAGATGACAATTTAAAGAATACCTGGGCATTATATCATATAGAGGGTTCTGATTTTGGGGCTGAAGTGGCTAGTACTCTAAGGGAAACAGGTTTCTATACAACATAAGGGAAGAATTCAAAGCATAGGACCTAGAAGGGACACTGAGAATGGCATTCCAGGGGAACCAGCTTGAGGCTTACGAGCAATTTACTAGAACATGGGAAATTCTCTCAGTGACAGGCCAGCAGATGCTGAGAAGAAGGCCCAAAGTCAAACAAACCTATGTTTGTTTGAGATTCTTTAACTAGACTCTTCTGGTCCTGGAAGGGGTTAAGTTTATTACTTGGCCAGAAGGTTAAACCATACCTTTACCAGGGTAATGGTTTTACGCTTAGAAGAGCAGCTGTGGGCCGGGAAATTGAGACAGGAAGTACCACCGATTGCATGCTCCAACAGAAGTGGATGCTACAGGGTAGTCATGCCACATAGCAGTGCTCTTTTGTGATTTTTATTTGCCCATCTTTTCCTGCTAATATCTGACCCAACATGCCAACTTTACTCTTCAGGAAAGCCATGTAAATGGTTATTTCCAATAGATGAACCTGGTAGTGATTAAGATTAATTAACAGAAATAAACAATTGTTATTCCAATTATTATTGGTATGCACACATCTTTAGAATAAAACTTGGTTTTGGCAGATGGACTTATGCCACGGCACCTATATAGTGGGGGTCGGGTACAAAATACAACTTTGTAAGTTTTACACCTAATATAGTCATTAATAGATCTTACTGTCTCCAGTTGTGAATCTGTACTACAGGAGATAGTTAAGAAAATTACAAGAGTATATTTCCTGTTAATCTAGCTCACAGGCTTGGTCTGACTGCATATGATTGCATCTTGAAATTACTATAGACATTTCAAGTGACAAATATTGGATATGGCAAAGGGGTGCATAGGAAAGAACCTGCTCAAAAGTACTTTGATAGCTGGGTTGGTCTGAGAATCAACAGCTTTGAATTTTTAGGGGGTTTGCTAATCCTTTGAAAGAACACATTCAGATGCAGCAGAAGTCAGCTATTATGCTAACAGGAACTGTAGAAAGGCCAATAAATAAAACTTTTCAAAGTGAACAAAGATTTGTATGATGACCCATATATCCATATTTGCATGAAAAGTGTGAGGTTACACATTAACATGACTGATAGGTAACATCTAACATACTAGCTCATTTGTATCTGTAAATGCTTACTGACCAATGCCCAATGAGTTAATGTCAGCCATATAATACATTCACTTTGCTTAATACAGGTTGAACCTCTCTAATCAGGAAATCTGTCTCACAGCAACAGCCATAATCCAGCACAATTTTAATTAGCCAGACAACAACTTATCATGGGTGTGGCCATGCTTCTTCAGTCCCATAAAGTTTGTTTACAGCCACCAGTCCTGGCTCTCGGTGTTGTGCTATTATTTATCAGTAATTTACCCATAAGTGTCTTCTAAGATACCAGTAAGCAATAAAAGTGTTGCAAATGTATTAGGCAACATTGACCTCCTGTGTTCTGGCAAATTCTCTCCTCTGGCACCGGTCAGGTTCAAAGGGTGCTGGACACGGGAGGTTCAACCTGTAGTTCCTTTTTTTCCTAGATTCTATATATCTGAACGTAGCTACACAGACAACCTTTAAAAAAGTAGTGACATTATCAATTGTACATTGAATGGACTCTCATTACAGCCTTATTTGACTGTAGAATGCCTTCATATTCCTATGGCTAGGGTTTGCCCAGTGTAGCAGTACCTGTTAATCCCAGCGTGGGAACAAGCATGAAAATGAATCGTGTATGTAGGACTAATGGTTATTTTTGTACAGTCAAGTTTTACTCTGATTGGTAGTTCCAGTTAGGCTATGCATGCTATCACCTCCTCCCTGCAGACAGTTTGATGTAGCTGAACTACCAATACAGAGTCTGGACACAACACAGTCATAGAACAGTACTCATGGAGGAAGAAGATCAAATGTGTCACAGAGGCCATGTCTACACGTGCCCCAAACTTCAAAATGGCCACGCAAATGGTCATTTTGAAGTTTACTAATGAAGCACTGAAATGCATATTCAGTGCTTCATTAGCATGCGGGTGGCCGCGGCACTTCGAAATTGACGCGCCTCGCCGCCACGTGGCTCGTCCAGATGGGGCTCCTTTTCGAAAGGACCCCGCCTACTTCAAAGTCCCCTTATTCCCATGAGCTGATGGGAATAAGGGGACTTCAAAGTAGGCGGGGTCCTTTCGAAAAGGAGCCCTGTTGTGATGAGCCGCGCGGCGGCACGGCGCATCAATTTCGAAGTGCCGCAGACGCCCACATGCTAATGAAGCACTGAATATGCATTTCAGCGCTTCATTAGTAAACTTCGAAATGGCCATTTGCGTGGCCATTTTGAAGTTTGGGGCACGTGTAGATGTAGCCAGAGAGTCAATCCCACGAAACACACATCTTCTGTGGTGACAACAGAAGAAGCTTATTTCCTCCCAAATGAAAATTTGTGCCATAAATATTAAACAACAAAACAATTAGGCTGATATACTAGCCTGACTGAAATCAATGTCCAGACTCCCCTTTACTTCTCTGGAGCCAGAATTCACCCTTAGGATACATCTAAACTAGAAAATTAGGTGGAATTTGTTAAAGTTCATTGAAGCATACCATTTTGCAAAGTCAAGACATCAAGTCCACACTGGCACATGAAGTTCATGGAGTGTACCCCCATTAGGGCAGGCAGCTTCAACTTTGTCAGCAACGCACTGTGGGCACTTATTCCACAGTGCCTCCTGTCCCTTTGCATTGTGGGCTAAGTTCCTGGTGTCTGACAGAACAAAAAAGTGCTATGGGTGGTTCTGGGAGAGTGTTGTCAGCCTCCCATAGTGCAGAGTGTTTTCATAGCCTTTTGCATACCTGTGTAGATACCATTGCAAACTAGCATGGAACCTGTCCAGCTTCAAACTGTTGTAGCAAATCTTGTGATCACCTCATGTATTGTGCTGTGGTATAGGCAGAGCCTAAGTAGCCCTCAGAGTTATCAATGTTGATTTGGGAAAACAACTCTTCAGAGCTATTGGTTCCAGCTGCTGGTAGTTGCAGAAAATGGTAACAACTCAAGAATTCCTTTCTACAAGCTGAAACAAGTTCATTTAGGGAGCTATGAAAGGCACCGCAATACTATTTCTTGCTGAAAAGAGCCCTCATTATACCAAACACTAAACATTATCTTCCAAAAAAAAAACAAATTAGATTCAACTAGTAGAGATAATCATGTCTTTCTGAACGCAAATAGCTTTTTCAATTATTTATTTTATTCAAACCTTCAAAAACAGCACCTTCAGCAGGAAGCTATAATGAATTTACAAGTGTTTGATAAGAATTTGAAGAGTTATTTGAGGATATGCAGGCTCTGTTGTCTTAGCCATGGAAAAAACCCACCAACATAAACTTGTACTCCTGACATAACAAAAGTACACATATATGAGAAGCAGTTCACCAGCCTACCAAAAACAAACAAACAAAAACCACCCAAACCCAGAAAACTTAATAAAAAAGATAGCATGAACGAAAAGGCTGTTAAAGGGAATGCAGTTAGTCATTGTGTGATTTTTATCTCTTCGAAATTTAACTATCACAAAATTACACACTCATTGGATTAAATTCTATCCTGAATTAGACCTGTTCACCTCACAGCCGAGACCAGTTGAGTTCTATGAGGGTAATATGGGATAGAATTTAGACAAGTAATTTTTTCCTTGCAAGTTAATAATCATGAAATTATGTAATAAATCTGTAAACCAATTACCAAAAGTCAGAAGGTGCCCTGATTAAACTACACACATTTGCTGGAACATGTTAGATTCACAAATTAACCCTGTGTTATTTATAGTTTCTTGAGGCACAATAATAAAGTGATAATGAAATCTGAAGTCTTTTATGTGTCCCTTATATTTGAATTTAAATCCAAAAACTGCTGTCTGTAATGTAATTTTTAAAAATACTGTTTTTTAGGTTCTATATTTAAAAAAAACCTTAATCTATGAAGTAATTTCCTATTTTCCAATGCCATTTTTCACTAAAATGAAACTTTGATGTTCCTTCCTGAGTCTTAAATATTTTGTTTTGCAGCTGTGTACAGTTGAGCCAGATTATGAAGGTTATGGCACTGTAGCCATGGCTCTTTCAAAAATGAACCCCATCTTCGAAAGAACCCTTATTCTGAAACAAAACAGGCTGAAAAGAGCAGCCTTCATTTATTCTAAGCAATTTACATTTGCTCACCCAAATTGTAGCTCCCAGCTTACCTGCACATTAACCCTACTTTACTTGCAGCTCTAGCAGTCAGTTGCATAAGTGTATTCTCCATCTATGAGAGTCCCGCAATTAATTATAGATTAATTTTCATTCTGCTAAGAAGAAAGGTGGCTACAGTTCCAAGGTAGATGCTGCCTTAAGCTGTCCCTTTTTCATCACACATTCAATGCTTTCCCATTGGCAGCTGGATCTTACTGAATGTAAATTCTTTGTTGAGTAACAATAGTACTGGCCAGCAATTGGAAGTTATAAAAATGGCTCCATGTATGGTGATAGGAGCCACACATAGAGCACATGAAATGGGTAAAAGTTTACAATAAAATATATGTACTAATATTGGGATGCTGAGTCTAGGTGGCCTCTAAATTTTTTTCTTAAGGAAAGGAACATTTTCAAATGAATTCATATTTGGAGAATTCAAAGCTCTTACTTTCTTTCTCACTGCAAGACTAGCTTCTAGCTCTATTTATTACTACGTGTACTCTGTTCACTGGTGATCATAAGGGACTGTTTAATAGAGCATTCTGTTTCTCTCAATTCCATGTCACTCACATGTACATTTTGACTTTAATATGCCTTCTATTCATGCTCAAGAACATCCATAACACACTGTATGCACAACAGACTTTGTGAAACATGCAGCAATTGCACAAATGCATTTATTTATTTATTGCAGTCTGTGACATGATGAATTTGTCACTTTATTGCATAAAGACAAAGCAATGATGAATGGCCAACCAAAAGCAAGGTAAGATTTTTATCATACTCAGTGTCCTGACAATTGTTCAGAAGAGGCTCAATGTAAAAAAAAAGACTTCATATTTTCCATATAGGATGCAAACACCAGAGACTATAGCAAACTATTGTTAATATGTACTTCAAAAGCTATATTGGTGGAAATCAGCCATCCAAAAAGTCAGAAATTCAGATAAAACATTTGAGCTGTTATTTATTTATTTATTTATTTAATTTTATCATTTTTCTCTCTACTTTTGAATTGGTTAGGCTTTTTCTTGTGTTGTTGAGAAGTTATTTAGGTGGCAGAAAAGAGCCAGAAGCCACTGAATTAAAAAAGTATGCTAGGAGCCAGGAGTTGCTTCTTTATATTATTTTTACAGTCCTGTCTCTTAGCCAGAGGGCTGGCAGATAAGCAAGCACTGACAAAACATACTCTGAATTAAATCAAAATTGCACTGGCTGTTTTTGAGCTGCCATTGAACTACACTGACCTCAGGAACTGTTTCTACCTCTGCATTGTGCCCAAATATAAATTATGCTAATACTTAATTTGTCTGATTTAAAAACCTCACATAAACCCACAAATTTTCTTGTCAGAGATGTGTTCTTTTAAAAACAAAGAACTTTACAATCTTCCTAATATCCACCTCCATACAAAGAAAAAACTAAAACCAAACACCTCTGATCTCTTTTGATCTGAGACTTCTAGAGCTCTGATATAAGTTGCTAAGTTTTTTCAGTGCTTCTTATTATGCACTTCCAACTACTCTTTTTTCTGGTCCAGAGAGAAAAAGAATGCAGCAGAATTCTTGTGAGAAACTGTGAAGGGTGCCACCTCTATGGAAAATGTAAATTGGGTCACAGACACATGACGATTTGCATTACAAAGGCTCATTCTCACTTTTAAAAAAAAATGTACTAAAGGCTTGAATTACCAGTCTCGTTTGGCTTACTCCATCTCTTCTAGAGAGTTTGTGCATCTGTCTGTGACCCCATTTGTTCAAGAACTCCTAAACAATAAGAGCTAAAGCTACCTTAAAGCAAATTTAGAGCTGGTTGTGCCAAGAGAATGGGAAGTGCCTGGAACGGGAATGTATTCCAGAATATGGAAAGGGAGGGGACAGAGAGGAGGACACTATACAGCACAGTGACCACTGGGAGAGGTGAGCACACGGGAGTTATACTTCAGAGTGACCACTGGGAGCAGCAGCACCACCAGAAGATGGGCCAGCTGAAGACAGGTCTCTGCATGTTGCCAGCCACTAGACCTGGTAAGTAATCCTCCTGCCCGAAACCATGCCACACGAAGTGGCGTGTTCCACCCCCCCATCAGTCCTAGTGTACCACAGCCCACTAGAGCAATGCTGGGGGAGGGGAAACACAGCCCAGCCACTAGATCCCTACCCCCTAGGGAGGCTGCAGGCTGGGATTGGCCGCTGGAACCTCATCCCCTCCCTCAGACTAGCTGGAGGTTGGTGGGGGGCTGCTGGAATCTGGGGCCACCCCTCAAGCCTTGCCCTGTCTCCCATCTCCAGATCAGCTGCAAGTTGGAACCAGCCTCCTCCCTCCTCTGCTGTGGATGGACAGGCTGTAGACAGGGGCGTGCTGCATGCAAGGGCCACAGCCCTGAGCCTCACCTTCCTCCCATAGACAGGATGCAGGCCGGGTGGGGGTTGCTGGTAGCCGTGATGGCCCAGGGACTCTCCAGCAATGCTGGGCCCCCGACAGGTGGTGAGAAGACCCTCACCACCTTTTACATCCCGGAACCCACCCCCGCAGCCTTTGTTGGGGTGCGCCCCTAGGGGATGCGGACCTACGCTGGCACCCCCGGGGAAGATTGAGGTTGAGGAGAGCAATGAGGCAGGCAACAGAGATGTGAGACACAAGTGGTTTATTAATAGACCAGGAAGGGAAGGGAAGCAGTACTGCTAGTTCTATTCTAATATCGGTGTACACTTACTTGGATCAACAGGAAGATGACCATTTTATTACCAGACTGTAACATGGTCTCAGGTAAATTTGGCCCAGGGCCAGTTCAAAGGAAAGTAATTTGTATGTAGATATTTTGAAATAAAAGGAAGGGAGAGGGCAGTACTCCTCTTTACCCTTACCGGGGACCGGGTCGCTTCTCTGTTCCCAATAGTGATTTTTTGAAAGGCTGATGGAGGTTGTTACCTCCCTATCAAGCCAAATAGATAAGACAAGGAGAGGGGAGGCCACGCCTTCACCCTGGTAAGTATTCTTTGTTGGTACCAATATTTTAATAAGCTAATGACATTTTTCCCCCTAACTAGGTTATTAATAAACTCACAATTATTACCTATAATTTACTACTAAAATGGTTTAACAATCCTATCTATTACTAACTTAATTAATAATCCTTCTTTCACTAAGGTTCCTATTAATAAAACAACTTATCTATTAAAATGAACTATCTATATGTGAGCCGATGCCCAGGTGCCAGCTAAGGGTCTGGTGGGGCAAAGGGGGTGATGCCACACCAGCAGCTGCGCTAAGCAGCCAGGGCAGGCTGGGTTCTTTGGTTTGTGTTTAGTTCAGGTACAGCAGCAAGAGGAAAATTACACTTAGAGAGGCTTTAACTGTTACTTTTTATTTATACAAAGATAGAAACAATTTAACTAACACAAATGATTAAAGTACAAGTTAGTACTCATGGCTTTTAAAGGGGGAACAACACAATTTAACTTAAGAAAAGTTTTAGACAAACTAGCTAGCTTAAACTAATACAATTAATGTGTACACAAGAAAGGCACATTGCAGGTGTGATTTTCACCCCTGCCTCTTAGACCTGGTGGAACCAGAGTCTTTCCCTCAATTCCGATAGGAAAGAAGTGTAATACAGGTGTAATTCTTACCCCTGCCTCCTAGATCCGGTGTGACCCAGAATCTTTCTGTCAATCCCTCGCGAAGAAGTAGATACGAATCAGGCGTCCCCAGTCTAGGGAGTTAATTCCAGACCTGGCCAGCAGGTGTAGGTGATTGAAACTCAAAGGGGGGTGGGCTGCCAAACCCCTCTTGTACCCCTTTTGTCACATAGGCTTCTTCCTGGTCTCAAGTGGCCAATCGGGAGGAATGTGTTTGAACCCCAGGTTTCCCAGGGAAGGTGCAAGGCTCAATTTGCACCTGTGAATTGTGGACAATTGGGCACCTTTGGAGGTGATGGGAGGAGATTCCCCGTTCTTCCTGGGGAAGTGATCAGGCGTGTCAATTACTGAGATCAGCCAGAAGTGCGGCCATTAGCTAGCCCATTCACTGTCTGGGTTTTGTGTACAGTAGAGAGGCTGGGCGAGACAGCACACCTGCGTTCCCAGGACATCAAAGGCTACCTGTCTCCCTTGCTTGTTTCTCTCTCTGTCTTTCCCAGTGGTGGGGGGAGAAGAAGAAAAGGCCAAATGGGGGGTTCATGTCTGGCTACACTATGGTAAACAAATTAATTGAAGTGGTAACAGTTCCAAACTAAAGGAAGTCTTAATAAATGTCTCTTGCAATGGAACCCAGCCAGTGGCCAGCAAGGCCCGGCCTAAGGTCGGTCCTTGGGGTACTGTGCCTGCCCTGCCTGACAGGCACACAGCAGGGGGATCAGCCCCGCTCCCCTACTAGGGGTCCCTTAAGCTACTGGCGGGAATGGTATCGCCTTGTCTGCAGACCCTGCACAAAGCACAGGCCTGCCGGTAAGTTAGGATACTTGTTTGATAAGGATTTGGCACATCCGGAAGTAGATAGCTGCTGGTTGAGCAGACGATGAAGGTGGGTGCTGCTGGACTCGTGGCGGGCCTTGGGTTTGCAGCACCAGAGACACAGTACCTGTGCGAACGCAGGCCAATTCGACCTCTGGCGTGCTCGGTCTCAGGGACACTGCCTTGCTGCCGAAGCTGCCACCCCAGGAACGCAGGCTGGTGACAGTCTTGCGCCTCTCTTGGGTCTTCGCCCTGAAGGGCTGGCCTAGGGACTTGGCAGACACTCCTGCGAGCCACACCTTCCTATTCAGGGCCACCTGGAATGGGCTGCGTGCCCTGTTTATATAGAAGATCTTCATGAATAATTCATGAGATCATTACCATGCACATAAAGTCCCCAACTAGGTCCATGCTCTGATGGAAAGTTCTGGAAGGCATCCAGGCCAACCCAATCAGACTGCCCCTATGCAAATCTGAATACCCCTGACTCATGAATATGGATGAGCATATGGAACAATTCAAATTCCCTGGGGAGCTACCGGTCAAAAAGAACCATGACAGTGTTGCCAATGGGCAAGCAATGACAATTTAAAGCTTCATATATCTGTGGGGATTTTTATCATACAGCCCCTTCCTTCCAAACTCATGCTGTCCTTGACTCACAGGGGCTGTGTCTACACGTGCCCCAAACTTCGAAATGGCCATGCAAATGGCCATTTCGAAGTTTACTAATGAAGCGCTGAAATGCATATTCAGCGCTTCATTAGCATGCGGGCGGCAGCGGCGCTTCGAAATTGACGAGCCTTGCCGCCGCGCGGCGCGTCCAGACGGGGCTCCTTTTCGAAAGGGCCCCGCCTACTTCGAAGTCCCCTTATTCCCATGAGCTCATGGGAATAAGGGGACTTCGAAGAAGGTGGCGTCCTTTCGAAAAGGAGCCCCGTCTGGACGCGCCGCGCGGCGGCAAGGCTCGTCAATTTCGAAGCGCCGCTGCCGCCCGCATGCTAATGAAGCGCTGAATATGCATTTCAGCGCTTCATTAGTAAACTTCGAAATGGCCATTTGCATGGCCATTTCGAAGTTTGGGGCACGTGTAGACACAGCCAGGGGGTGATAATGCCTGTGTAGATGGTTTATACACGACAATGACTATCCCCTGGAACCTCACTTCCCCCACCAGCTGTTGGGCAGGGGAGGGAGCTGCACACAAGGATACATTTTCCTTTTATTTAAAAACAAAAACAAAAATCCATTACTTGACTTAAAAACCAGAACAACACTGTACAAATCTGCTAGTACCTTCATGTTTCTTTTCAGCACGGTAGCCGGCATTCCCTCATATTTGAGGACAATGTTGTCATAATAAAAATAGACTAATAAGGCAGGCAATAAATATGTAGATAATTAGGCCACATGTGAATTTGACACATCGTGGGGAAGCAAAAGACCTAGTAAGTTACTTAGGCTTCCAGTGCCAGTGCATGACTCCTCTACGGTATCTAGAACTATTTAATTCTCGATTTGCCAAATGATGGTGCTTCTGCCTCTTGCCTTTGGAGACTTTGCACAGAGTAATATATTTCACTGTCACTATGATTTATTTGCGTGAGTTATGTTTATTTTCATGAGTTAAAACCTGACAGCACAGGCTGTACTAACTTCGTTTTGGGTTCCATTTCATATTGACACTTCTAAATGGCACTTTCATCTTTTAGCTCATGGACAGAAGACTTGTATAAAGTGAATGTCAGTGGTAGAGTGTAAAAGGAATACTAATGCCCACTCCCATGTCTGAATGAGTCTTTCTGGTGTATAAGAGACCAGAATTCCAGAACTTCTTACTACTTATCATTTTTAAGCTTGAAGTTGCAGGATGTTAACATTTAATTTTTCCAGAATGTTTCGTTTTCTGGATGAACCCGAAGTGCTATAAAGTTAAAAATTGTATTTTGTTGTGAGAAGTAGACTCCTGAGACTTTGTAAGTTATTGTGCTGTTAATGTTGGCTATTTCTCCTCTTTATGGGTGCCCTGTACTGCTGTTTCACTTTGATTCTCCACTGATCCTGAGGATACAATGGATTTTTTAGTATTCTGAGAAAAATGCTGATGGTACCTTTTGTGCAGGTTTTTTTGATGGTAGAAAAAAGGTTATTGTCTTCCCCTTTGTATTATATCTGTACAGTGTAAAAATCTGCATATGCACTCCACATTACCCTCTTACCAGGAGAGTATGAAGAAGTTGTCTTGCCTTATTAACTACAAGGAAAAATGCTGGTAAAGATTGACTTAACTGTCCATTTTAAAATATGTGCTTGCCTAAATCATTTATTTTATACAGAAATTAGTAGAATAGCATCAATGTCACCTCCCTTACCACCTGACATTTCTTTTCAGCTTAGAAGTAAAATTAGATGTGGTTTTAAAATTGGTTCATACAAGGAAAGTAGTATGTTGGAAAGCTATTATTTTAACTGGCTTCAAATAGAGGGCAAGCAAAAGCCCTTTGCACAATGAGTTCTCAAACTGGGATTTTGCAGGACTTCTGCAGAAGGTTAAAATTTACTCATTGATTTCATAGCAACAGCTATTCTCACTCAGTCCTCCACAGTAATTCAAATGGCAATATTCAGCATAAAAATATTAACAAATACAGTCAGAACTTGAGCATTAAGGTAAACTCACCATAAAATTAGATTAACAATAGCCCTGAGTCTAACCACTTCTTCTGCACCCAACTGCCTATCATAAACATTGAACAATAGTGCAGGGCAAATATCCTGCTCTTTGGCTGTAGGCGATACCATTACTCAGATAGTTTTAGCATTCAGATAAAATTTACCTCCTTCCCTAACTTATATGCCAAAGTCACACTGATCTGCTGGACACCTGAGGTTGGCCTAGTGATCCTGTGCCAGTCTTAAATTGTGGAGGACGGCCATTCCCTTTCAGGCATAGGCACATTAGCATAGGTACTGAAGAACTCTGTCCCACTGCTCCTCTTCTTGGAGTGCTGCAGCATGTGGGAAGGAGGCTTCTCATATTTCTCAGATGACTATGAAAGAATTTTTTTTATTGCTGGATGCTCTTCCCAATCACCTGGATAAAATTCAAGTAAAGACAAGTGGAACTAGCTTCAGATAGGGGTTTGAGGTCAGTTGCCAGCTGCTAACTACTTTGGCCTTATTACTCAAACATATTATCATACGCTCCCATCATCTATCCAGGACTGAACGTACAAAGCTACCAGGCACTTCATTACCAAAGGAGCCTGAGCTGCTTCCTTCCAACCACCTAGTTAGCATACTTCCATTTCTTTGTCTGACCTCCAAGTTCCCACCCACTCTAAAGGGTTGTCAGCTAAAAATATTCAGAACCATTCATCTCACTAGCTCACTCACTGTATTAGTCTGTCCATTTATCCCTGATGTGTACATATAGGGCATCTAGACATTAATAACTATTAGTATTTCACATTTTATGCATTTTTCCACATTAAAAAGCTGCAGAGAAATGTGACTTTGCAAAGCAATTACGTGAAAATAAAAATACCTATAGTATAGAGCTAAATATTCAACAAACATTTTTGTTTAGTTATTGTGCTACATATTTATAGGAGTGTCATGTAACATGCCAACAGACCTGTCTGCAGGCACCAAAGGCCTTAAAGAGCAGCCTGCAGGCCTCAGAGAGCAAAAGCAGAAACTTCCATTTGTGTGGCACAACCAAGTTCCCATCACTGTTACAGCCTGTTATCGCCTTAAACTCCGCAAATATAAACACAAGACAGCCATATCAGCCCTCACACCTGTGTTTAGATGTGGAAACCTAGAGAAATCTGTAGCCAGTGCAAGCTTGGCTTCAGCCCCATAAGAACGCTGAAAGTGGCATTGAGCCAATATACGCAAACCCAGCAAACAGCTAAGGGATAAAAATCACCGTGAGCTCCCACCCCTAGCTGAGTTTCACTGAGGACTCTCCGCCTCAGGGGTGCCTTGAACGTTCCCCCAGCTGGAACAATGTTCACTGCAGTCCTGATATGAGGCAGTTTGGAACTGGAACTCCCTGCAGCAGGAAGGGACATAAGCATGCCAAATAGCCTCTTGTCCATACATGTACATCCTGTTGTGCTTAATCTTGCTAATGTGTACCTTGCAAATGATTTTTAGGAACTTGGACTAGGTAAACTTAATGAAGTACGTTATCCCTAATCTGTGTTGAAGGGAATCCCATGATCCTGTCCATCCTTGCCCTGTAAGTTGAAAATGAATTCATTTCACAATTGGGGCTCATGAGAATTTTATGGGTGTATGTTTTCATGTTGCTAATGTAACTCGATGACCACTTTCCATAAACATACATCTGCTCTTTTGCTAAAAGATTCTGTATATTTAATCGTGGCGAGATTTGATTTGAATTGTTAGTCATCGGTAAAGGTGGGTTTCACCTGACACACAAATCAATGCCAGCTACTGTCCTTTGATAAATCGTTAAGAGCAGCTGCCTTACATCTAGCCCTTGCAATGATCGAGTATCACTGGTCACAGGACAATTCAAGGAAACCTTTGCAGACTTGTCAAATGGCCCAGCTTACTCACTGATAGCTGGGAGCACAGGGTCTGTACCTGAACAGGAGCCCTTCTACACTGGGGTAAAATTTCCCCACAGCCGGGGACTTGTCCTTCTCACAGTGCTAGCCATGAGTCTGATTTGCTCCACTGGGATTTCAGCCTTCCCCACTCCTTGTGCCTGCCTCCTTGTGCCTGTCACTGGCCCCCATGGGCATACAGCTCTGCTGTCATGGACCCACTTACTCACTCATCTGGGGAACTACAGGGCCACCCCCCAAACAAGAGACATTAAGCTTTGGGGTGACCTGTCTTGTGGCTGGAGGCTCATCACTGTTCTCATGGCCCTGGCCAGGCATCTCTGCTGTGCACCTCCAGAGATCCAATGTTACCACTCTGCTCATTCATTCACTGACTTGGAGGGTGAGATGTGACCCAAAGAAGGACAGCAGGAGTCAGCAACCAAAATAGCAAGAGCCATCTTTTCAAATTTGGTAAAAGAACTCAGTTAGTCAACAGCCGCAACTCATGTGAATATGGTACAGCCCTTAATAAATAATGTGAAACCATACTTTTTCTAACCCCTATTTTAAGAACAGTATCCACATAATGATTTGTAATGCGATATGTGTTGACTGCAGGACATTCACAAACTTTCAACGTATTCTATTCTATTCTATTCTTTAATTTACAACTATAGCATCAGGAGCCACAAAGAAGTCCTTAAAGAGCTGCATGCAGCTCCAGAGCCTCAAGTTGCAGATCCTTTCCCTATGGCTAGGGACTTGTGGTCCTTGTCCTCTACTGTAGCCACCTACCCTTTCTCAGCACTAATCACCCATCTTCATTAATTCCCTTCCCATAACTTCCTTCCTCTCTCTGTAGTCCCTAGGCCATTTTCCTTAGTAGTAGGGAAAATCCATTTCTCTGTACCAGGACTGCCACCTCACCTCCACCTTTCACCTGGTGTCTCAGGGCCCTTGGCCATGCTGGTAAGTCTGGCACCCCCAGTATCTGTGCCAGGAGCTCACCTGACCATGCCAGGAGCTCACCAACTGCATGACTTTCAGATCTCTCTCATTTTGAATGGTGTCATTTGCTTTGTTACAAAGTAACTTATAAGCCATGTAAGCTTGGGGGTTCTCAATTTTATTCTTGAAAAATGGGAATAAAAGCCCCCAAAAACCAATGCTACAGAAAGTTTTGTATGATAAAGGAAGAAATCTTATTTAAAGTTTCCAGTCTGAATAATTGTCTGTATTTCCTCATTCTGAGTCTGTGTAACATATTACATCCCGTATTTGGGCCCTGGCAAGATGAGAAGTATGACTGCTTGACATTTCTTTTGAAACTGGGAGGCACATCTGTTGCTGATGAGGAACAATGCTTTTATTAACTGCACAGAAATGTCACATTTTTAAAGGTCAGAGAAGGTCAGATAATTCCTATCATCAGCACTGGTCATTACTAGGACAGTGTTCCACAGAATTAATAGTTTTATGTCAATACAAATTTCTATAATTATAAATGAATGGGACTTCCACCTTCACTTAGGCTAGATTCACAGATACTCCAGTTTTGTGATGCTCAGTATGACCACACCTAGCTTTTGTGTGCCTAGAAAAGTACTGGGATTCAGATAGACCGAGTCTGGCACCTAAGCACTTACACATTGCATGAAAGGTAGAAACATGCCTTAAACGGGAATTCACAAAAAGACAGCATTTAGGTGGTTCCTGGCCTAAACAAGCCAGTTAGCAAAGCCAAATGAAGCTCTAAGCCCTATCGCTCTCTAAAAAGTTAGTCACTTCGGTCTAGGCTGAAGACACCTGCCTCTAGGATTCTGAGCTAATAACCTTTAGGATTGTCGCACCCTGTGCTGTTCTAGCAAGAGGCTAGAGTGGAGATGAGGAGACCCTCTTCATCTCAGGTCACTGGTTAGTGTACTCATCTAGGATGTCATGAGACACCTAGTTCAAGTTTCCCTTGTGCAAAGTTATTATGTAGACCCAGGAGAGAAAGAATAGAAATAATGCTGCAGTTGGGTGATTAGAGCATTCAACTAGGCTGTGGAAGATGCAAAATCCAGTTCCATTGTGCTAATGACTGGGGGACTCCACGTATCAAAATATCCACAGCCTAGTGATCAGGACTTTTACCTGAAGTGAGAAAGATCTCAATTCAAATACATTGAAAGGGGGAATTGAACCAAGTCTCAGTCCTATGTGAGTATCTTAAATGCTGGGTTTCCTCCCTCACCTAGTCATTTTGTGAAAGCTCATCTATAGGGGCCTAATCTGGGAGATGAGTTCTGCATTGGGTCTCAGTAATCAGTTAGGCATTCATCCTCCTATCTTCTCATTCTGTGCATTGCTATGAGTCTTAGGGACACCCTGAATGGGACAGCAATATATAGGCTCACTGCGCGTGTTCTTTTTAAACACACAAAACATTTAGGCACTGACAATGTAGGCAGCAACTGAAAAAGGAGCTTTGTGAATCCCAAACCCTGTTTTTGGGATCAAAAGATCCTTAGGTGCCGACAGTGAGTGAAATATCAGAACAGAGAGAGGTGGGGTTGAGGGAGTAATGGGCACTCATATAAAACAAAACCTCAAGTATCAGGACTGTCCCTATAAAACTGGGACATCTCATCACTTTAGGAGCCGAAGTCCTTTGTGGTTCTAACCCTGAATTTTGTAGTAGTCAAAAATTTTTCCGTATCTAAGATGAATCTGAAAGGAGAAATGGAAGTGGGAGAGGATTTGTGTAATAAGGAGTATTTTTACTTCAGATAGTTTTAACTATCCTAAATTTCCTTCCATTTGAAGTTCAAAAAAGAGCCCTATGTTGCAGTTTCCTCACTGTTTTCTTTTTTTTTCCCTTAAACTCTGTGGCTATGTCCACACGAGAATCCTCTATTGATAGAAAGGTATTTCCCAGCAAAATTTCTGTTAACAGATTGCACTCACACACAAAAGCAGATTGAAAGAGCAATCTGCTCTGTTGACAGAAAGCAGCTCGGCCCTCTCTCAACAGAACGTCTGACCAGAAGCTCTGCAAACAAGGCTGCCTGGTGAACTGGAAGCTCTGTCTGTGGACAAAAGGGCCCTGGGGCATCTACTTGGGCTGTTTGTCGCCAGAGCACTATCAATAGAGGTGTTATACCTGAACAGGGAGAGGTATAACACTGCCAATGGATATGCTGGATTTTATTGACAAACTGTCAACAAAGTGCATGTTGTGTGTAGACACACTGTTTTTCCCCCAGTAAAAGCCCAGTTTTGCTGGAAAAAGCCTGCCATGTACAGGTAGCCTATATATATTCTTCTTCTCACCAGTAACTGGAATTGCCTATAAAGCAGGCAATCCTTTTATGCAGAAAATTTCACCTCACTCATCAAAAACATATTGTTGTGTATTCATACATTACACACCTTCAGTTTAATGTCTGGATAAACATTAAAGTGTCTAGTTATTAAAGAATGGACACATTAGAAATGCAAGTAATAATAAAATATAGTAATAACAAGCTGTGTCTACACGTGCACGCTACTTCGAAGTAGCGGCACTAACTTCGAAATAGCGCCCGTCGCGGCTACACGCGTCGGGCGCTATTTCGAAGTTAACTTCGACGTTAGGCGGCGAGACGTCGAAGTCGCTAACCCCATGAGGGGATAGGAATAGCGCCCTACTTCGACGTTCAACGTCGAAGCAGGGACCGTGTAGACGATCCGCTTCCCGCAATGTCGAAATTGCCGGGTCCTCCATGGTGGCCATCAGCTGGGGGGTTGAGAGACGCTCTCTCCAGCCCCTCAGCTCACTGGTGGCTGCGTGGAGCGGCCCCTTAAAGGTCTCCTCCCCCTGTCTGCCTCTGCAGGAAGCTGAGGGAACGTGCAGGCTGCAGCCTACACACGCGGCCAGCCTGCACCACCCTCAGCCCCACAGAGCTGCGATGGCCGCCCGGCAGCCCCCCCAGCTCCCCCAGGGGACCCCCCCCAAGGGGAGCCAGGGCAGCCAGCCCAGCCAGAGGGGCAGCCAGGCTGGGAAGCGGCAGTGGGGCCCCTCCTGGACGGAGGCCGAGCTGCGGGACCTGCTGGGGCTCTGGAGCGAGGAGGAGGTGCTCCAGGTAATGGGGAGCAAGAGGCGGAACGCGGATGCGTTCGCTTGGCTGGCCGACGGCCTGGCTGCCTGGAGTCACCCTGCCCGCACTCCTGACCACGTCAGGAGTCAGGTGAAGGAGCTGCGGCAGGGTTACTCCCGGGCCCGGGATGCGGCCAGCCGATCTGGGGCCGCCCCCGTCACTTGCCCCTTTTACAGGGAGCTCAGGGACATCCTGGGCTCCCGGCAGACCTCCTCCCCTCCGGCCACCCTTGACACCTCGGCTGACGAGCCCCAGCAGGCCCTGCAGCCGGAGTCCGCCCCGGAGGCAAGCCCCGCACCCCGGGGGCCCCCCCAGAGGCCACCCCCGGGACATTGCGGCAGGAGGAGGAGGAGGGGGGCTCCTCCTCCGCAGAATCCAGCCTGCAGATCCTCCTCCTGCCATCCCGGAGCAGCAGCAGGGCCTCCGACCCCCGGGGATCTCCGGACCGTGGGAGCGGACCCACAGGTAGGTACCCCTCTCTGGTGGACACCCCTGGGCTTGAGGGGCGGGGGTAAGAGATATGTGTCCAGGGCCCCCCACATGCTCACATGGCCATGGCCCCAAGGACACCAGGGCCATGGCCCTCACAGCACTGCAGCCATCAGCCCGTGCCCCCCCCCACCCTGCATGACAGTGCCATGCCCCATCCCCGGGCCGGGGGGAGCAGAACCTCGAGGGGCCCCCGGGAGGAGGGGGTGGGACACCCCTCAGCAGCAGCATGTGATGGAGTGGGGGGAGTGCCAAAGGGAGACTCAGGCTACATATGAGCCACAAGAGCCGAATAGCTCCTAGGGGCCAAGGAGGATCCTGGCGCTACGGCTGGCAGGTGACACCTCTGCCCTGAACAAACAGGACGGAGGAGCCGAGCTGGCTTGGAATTGGGGGGCGAGGGCGGGGGCCACAGGGAGAGGCTAGGGGAAGGGAGAGCTGGTAGGCAGCCAGCCTGAGGAGGGGGAAAGCTGCATCCCAGAGGGGCCCCCCTTGGGGTCTTCTCCCCACGACGGGTTGGAAGGACTGTCTCTTCCGACAGCTGGTGCTGTCACTCCTGGCAGAAACTGGGCATCTGTGGCCTAAGAAACCTCTCCTGCTCTCAGACCCTGCGGGGTGAAGTGAGAGTCGCTCCCACCAGGGGACGGGGTGCAGGGCAGGGGGACCCCTGAACCCCATCCATCACAGCAGCATCTCCCGGGGACAGGGACGGGGAACCTGCAGCACAGGGCTGGGGGGACAAAGGCCATGGCTCGGGGCCCACACTAACGCCTGTCTCCATTCTTCTTCCCCCCCTCCTCTCCTGTGTCCTGCACCTGCACCATCAGAAGGACCGGAAGAGAATGCCGGCGAGGCGTCAGTCGTCCCGGAGAGCCCTCCGGGACCGTCGCTCCAGGGCAGCCCCTCAGCCAAGGACCGACCGGCCCCACGGCGGGCTAGACGGCGGACCCCGCGCCTGCAACCACTGATGGCGACGGACCCCCAGCTGCTGGCCATCCTCAGTCGGCAGCTGGAGGTCGCAGAGCAGCACCTCCAGCTGCAGGAGCGGGCGCTGGCCTGGCGCCAGGAGGCATGGGGGGCCTACATGCAGACATTTAACCGCCTGGTGGACTACCTGGCCCCCCATGCCGCACCGGCCGAACCATCGCCCGCCCTGCCTGCTCCTGCAGCCCCACCACCAGCTGCTCCGCCTGTCGCTGGCCCGTCCGCCATCGCCCCGCCACCCACCCGCGAGGGCCGGAGCGCCGAGGGACCCCTGGAGCCACCTGACACTCGCCGGCCCCCATACCTTCCAGTCCAGCCCGCTCCCACCCAGCCTCAGACCAGGCTGCAAGCGCGGCGGGGCTCCCAGCCGGCCACGCCCAGTGCCAGGCTATAGGGGCGAGGGGCCCGGGACGTGGGCCCCCCCCTTGTATATAGTTGGACACTGTTTTTTTGGTCCCCCCGTTTGCCCCGGCCCCCCCATGTAAATAGTTCTCCCCTTTATCCTCCCTGGTTTTCTTTTTATTATTTATGGCAGACAGTTGTTTCTTTGGATTGTTTTATTTTTGTACATATTGCTTTTCTTGAACGTTTGTACCTCGTTGTTTTCTGTTTGTGGTTCACATATATTTATTTACATCAAAAACAAAAAATTTCTGAAAGAAAAAAATAAGTTTTGGCAAGGAAAAAAAAATTTACGTTCAGCCACAAGTGCGTGCTGTCATTTGTCCAGGACAAGTGGGAGGGGGGGGCGGTGGGGTGCTCCATGGTGTGGGCGTTGGGGCAGGAGTGTGGGGGAGGAAGGGGCGGGCAGTAGGGGACCTGGGCAGAGTTCACCCTGTGGCCTGTTCATCAAAGTGGGCCCGCAGGGCCTCCCGGACCCGGGTCCCCTCGTGGTCCACCTGCTGACTGGGGGCAGCAGGTGGCTGGATGTGTGCCCTGCCGGCCTCCACAGCCCAGCCCTGGAGAAAGGTCTCCCCCTTGCTCTCGACCAAATTGTGCAGGGCTCAGCAGGCACCCACAATCTGGGGGATGTTGTTGGGGCCCGCATCCAGGTGGGTCAGGAGACATCTCCAGCGTCCCTTCAGGCGGCCAAATGAGCGCTCCACCACCTGGCGCGCACGGTTCAGGCGTTCGTTGAAGTGCTCCTGGCTAGCGGAGAGATGGCCCGTGTAGGGGTGCATGAGCCACGGCCAGAGGGGGTAGGCCGCATCTGTGATGACGCAGAAGGGCATGGTGGTGTCCCCCAGAGGTATCTCCCGCTGGGGGATGTAGGTCCCCGCCTCCAGCCGGCAGCACAGGCCCGAGTTCCGGAAAACCCAGGCGTCGTGGGTGCTGCCAGGCCAGCCCACGTAAATGTCCTGGAAACGTCCCCGGCTGTCCACCAAGGCCTGCAGGACGACAGAATGGTAGCCCTTTTGATTGAGGTATCGTCCGCCACTGTGATGCGGGGCGCGGATGGGGATGTGAGTCCCATCCAGAGCCCCGAAGCAGTTGGGGAAGCCCAGGGTGGCAAAGGCGGCGATGGTGGCATCTGGGTCCCCCAGCCTCACGAGCCTGTGCAGGAGCATGGCGTTCATGGCACGCACAACCTGCAGAGAAAGCACATGGGACGGCACCAATGAGGGGTGAGCAGGGTGTGCGTGGCCCTGCCCTGCCCTGCCCTGCCCTGCTCTGGCCCCCCTGCCCTGGCCCCCCTGCCCTGCTCTGGCCCCCCTGCCCTGCCCTGCCCTGCTCTGGCCCCGCTGCCCTGCTCTGGCCCCCCTGCCCTGGCCCCCCTGCCCTGGCCTCCCCCCGTGGGTTCGCTTACCTCCATGAAGACAGCCCCGACGGTGGCCTTGCCAACACCAAACTGCTGGCCCACGGATCGGTAGCTGTCCGGAGTGGCCAGCTTCCAGACAGCGATGCCGACCTGTTTCTGCACTGTGAGGGCACGCCGCATGGCAGTGTCCTGGTGCCTGAGTGCGGGGGTGAGCCACTGGCACAGCTCCAGGAATGTCTGCCAGGTCATCCTGAAGTTCCTGAGCCAGTGGTCGTCGTCCCACTCCCCAAGCACCAGCCGCTCCCACCAGTCGGTGCTGGTGGGGTAGCTCCACAGCCGCTGGCGTGTGAGGTGGGGGGTGGAGCGGGGTGCTGCAGGGGTAGGGGTTGAGCCCTGCTGCCCTGGGGGCATCTCCTCCCCTGGGGCAAGGAGGTGCTTAGCTGCCTCCCACATGGCATGGGTCAGGGCAAGCCCTGCTCCTGCCGGGAGGGCTGGGTGGACCTCTAGCTGCTGCTGCTGCTGCTGCTGCTGCTGCTGGGGGTCCATGACTGCGGCGCCCGAGGTCTGTGTGCCTATGGCTCCTCAGACCGCGTGCTGTGCAGGCTGCGTGTGTGTGGGAGGGGCCCTTTAAGGGAGCGGCTAGCTGTTGCCCTGGAAGCGCTAGTCCGCCCGTTGACTCTGTCTGCAGCTGTGCCTGGCATCCCTATTTCGATGTTTGCTACTTTGGCGTGTAGACGTTCCCTCGCTGCGCCTATTTCGATGTTGGGCTGCGCAACGTCGAAGTTGAACATCGACATTGCCGGCCCTGGAGGATGTGTAGACGCTATTCATCGAAATAGCCTATTTCGATGTCGCCACATCGAAATAGGCTACTTCGATGTAGGCTTCACGTGTAGACGTAGCCACAGTGTGATAAATGCTTGTAAGGAAAGGTGAATCTGTTAGAGCTAGCTGGGTTTGGGGTTTCATTATTACCTTAACAGAAATTGACCCTGACATCACCAAATCAGGACTTGCTGTCCCAATTTCATAAGATCATAATTATGATTGTCGCCTTTGCTTCACTTAGCCTGACTAAAGGAGAAGGATTAGACAGGTGAATCTCTTCCAATATATTGTGTGAGTAGCTGGTAATAAATCAGATGTAACAGTCAGAACAAATATTTCTGACAGAGATGGGGCTGGAATCAAATCAGGATTCTAAATCCAACCTTTGGTCATATTTAGATACTGAGAGAGCAGAATCCTAACTCCACTAAAATCAAGGGGAAGTTGCCAGAAACTTCAGTGGAGCTAAGCTTCTTTCACTGATATTTCAGTTCTCAGCATATTAGAATTTATGCCGAGAAATAATTATAACAAAATACTTAAATGGGGATTCAAAAAATGATCAAGGTCAGAAAAATTGGTTACAAATGGAGTTCAGATCCAAAGCTCAGAAAGGTGTGTGAAAGATTGCCCAAAATTTTATAATTTGTGGCATAAAACAGGCCGGGTTTCAAGCAAGTTGAAATTGATGCTTTCCTTTAAGATGCTGTGAAATTTGGCATTGACTACATGAAAGTTTTAACTGAGATGATTTGGAATTTAAATAAGTAGGGTGGAGGCCCATCAGAACTGAAATGTAATAGAATGCTAACACAAACCCAACAAACTAAAAGTAACACATATAGCTGTGAAAACATATTGTTAAATTATTATGACCAATACATAAGTAATTATATATTAAATATACAGCCTCAGCTGAGTTTCACAGAGAGAGATTTAGTAATAGATAAGATGTTTTTTCAATAAAACAGCCTTGTAATGCTGCACAGATTGTGAGTACCTCACTGCCATCTGCCCTTAGCGTGAGGAAGACTGATCTGTGCCTACTGTGGATCTACTCCCTGACTTCACCAACTTCTGGCAACAAATACTACCTTATCTGTTCCATACTTTGTGTACAGATTAGTGATAAGCACGTACCAACCCCAAGTGCTCCTAGGTCCATCTTGATAGCTGAGCCCTTCATTCACTGAATACTCACAGAATTCTCAGATTCTCCATTTCCAAAGGAACAGTACACCAACTTACTACTTTTAATTCAGCTTAGCTCTGCTTTACACACAGCACTTTGACATATTCATCATTTCAAAATGAATAAACTCAATGATAATTAAAATGTTAATAAGTAAGTATATTGGAAACCGATAGCCACAAATACCAAATTTATGGAATGCATCTAGAGCCTAAAAACTTAATTATTAATAAAACTTAATTATTATAAAACATTATTCTCTTCTCTAAAGTAATTGGCCTCACCAAAAGCTCTCACCAGCTTTTTCCAGCCAAGTTTGGCTAACATCCCTTTCACATGAAGCAAAAACACTGCCAGTTTATTTCCCTGGCAAAAGATCAAACTATAGTAAACTCCTTCAAATTTGGCATTATATTATCCAGAACTCTCAAATAACTAACATTTTAACCAAAGGAAATTTTAATTAACTTCCCGTAAGTACAGCGTAGTGAGAAGTAAATACAAATAAATACAGCAAATACAGTATGGCTACATCTACATGAAAGGACATTGTCAACAGAAGTCAGTGTAGGAAGGGATTTCCTGGCAAAATTTCTGTCAACAGATTGCGCCTTCATATAATAGCAGATCAAAAGAGAAATCTGCTTTATCAACAGAGAACAGCCAGAGCACTCGGCCCTTTCTTGATGGAACCGCTGACTGGAAGGTCTGCAAACAGGCTGCCTGGTGAATCAGAATCCCTGTCTGTTGACAAAAGGGCCCTGGAGTGTCTACACATCTGTTGTGTTGACAGAACACTATTGAGAGAGGAATTATATCTGAGCAGGGAGAGGGAGAGAACGCTGCTGATGGATGTGCTGTTTTTTTCGACAAACTGTTGACAAAGCACTTTTTGGCCAAGCCTACACTAGCCCCAAACTTTGAAATGGCCACACAAATGGCCATTTCGAAGTTTACTAATGAAGCACTGAAACGCATATTCAGCACTTCATTAGCATGCAGGCGGCCGCGGCACTTCGAAATTGATGCGCCTCGCTGCCGCGCGGCTCGTCCCAACGGGGCTCCTTTTCGAAAGGACCCCGGCTACTTCGAAGTCCCCTTGTTCCCATCAGCTCATGGGAATAAGGGGACTTCGAAGTAGGCGGCGTCCTTTCGAAAAGGAGCCCCGTCGGGACAAGCCGCGTGGCGGTGAGGCGCATCAATTTCAAAGTGCCGCGGCCGCCTGCATGCTAATGAAGCGCTGAATATACCTTTCAGCGTTTCATTAGTAAACTTCGAAATGGCCATTTACGTGGCCATTTCAAAGTTTGGGGCACGTGTAGACATAACCTTTGTGTGTAGACTCTCCATAGTTTTTCCTGGCAAAAGCCCAGTTTTGATGGGAAAAGCCTGTCATGTAGATGTAGCCTATACGCTTATGGTATACACTATTACCGTTGTTGGCAAAGAAAGTACTCTGCATACATTTTTTTTTGTTTCTTAATATCTAATGTTGTTTTTCTTTAGTTTTATGCATTGCTAGTTGTATTATTATCCTGAGTATTTGAATATCTGGCAACCTCCCAGTCCTGTGGCTGCCAGATATGAAAGTGTTTACTGTATGTTGCCTCTCCATTTCTGTTATCTGGTTACAGAATATGATCCCTTAACTCATGGGTTCCCCTTTTCAGAGGTTTTCTTTGTAAATCCTCGGGTCTGCATAAGACCTAGACAGTGAACATAGCTTGTCTCCAAATATATCCATTAAAAAATGCTAATTGAATTGGCCAGTACACAATGGTCTGCCAGAGAGATAAATATTTGTTACTCCCCTTCTTAAAAGCTGTTCAATACCTTCTAGTGACCTGTTTTAACTTTAAGAATGGTTTTCAGTACATGTTACTTACACATTATCTGCAAATACATTCTGCAATGATGATGATTAGCATGATACATGCTTTCAGTACAGACCTTCCTTATAATACCCCTTTAGGTGATCTCTATAACCTTTTGTACCCTGTGCAATGGGTATCAAGAGGTCAGAATGTTTGTTATTAGCTGAACATAGAAGTGGCAAATTATAACCAGAAGAGGCCAATCAATGGCTCTGTACATTGTAAGCCAGTAACTTATAAAAATGCGATATTTTGCTTAGTCTTGAATTTTAATTACAACCAAATCATCTATAAAATTTCTGATTTCTGAAGATGTTCTTCAGAAAGCTATTTAACATTTTTTATCAGTTGCTATACACTGAAAAGATATCCAGTTCTCTGAAACTCACATTTGCAGATCTGTTAATGGTTGGCTTAGTTACACTGGCCAACATGGTCTTGTTCAGTCAAGAAAAAATGAGTTAAAATATACATAATTAATGGCTTAGACTGCGATTCTCAAAGGACCTTGAGGAAGTTTGAAAGTTAGTGGTATTTCAGCTGCCTAGAGGGAATCAGGTTTTAAAACCCATAGATTCTTTTGATACTCCAAATTTAAATGCTGCCTTAAAAGTTTAGCACAATGGTGAATGTGCAGAGGAGGTGAAGCTAAGATGAAAATCCACAATAAAAAAGCAACAAGAATGCCTTCCATAAGTAGTAATGCCAATCATCCTCAGTTAAAAAGTTGCTGGTCTTTCACAAATAGCACTGTTTCAAAAGCTATGATTTGAAGAGTTGGAGGGAAGTGGATCATAAATACCACTGATGACAGAAAATTAGGAGATGAAGAACATTTGAGTTAACTTTAAGTGTTGTATGTATGATTATAGCAATCACTATGCTATCCTATTCCTCTACAGTTCATCTGGAATAACTGGTTTTAAAACAAAACAAAAACCATACAAACAAAACAACCTTACCAATATGACCATAAATTGTACTGTATGCATAAGCTTTAAAAAGAGTACTGACAGGAGTTCACATCAGCAATTGACCCAACAAGTAACCTGCTACTTATTTTTTGTACTTTAACGACCAAAAAGATTTCTGCTGTTTTTTCAGCAAAACAGTTTCACCTTTTTGTTGCACTCCAAGTTGTTCAGTATTGTATTTCTTTGCTCATTTGACATTGTGGGCTGAATTGTTTCTCATAAAACCTACAATTTCTGGCCTGAAGCTAGATACAACATCCTTAATAAAAATATTCCAAGGACTCGTTCTTACAAAATTCACAGGTGCATAATAATCATGTATATATTACTCAGGATCTTCAATAAAATAATGTCACAGTATTTTGAAATATATCCTGAGTAATCTCATGACAATGGATTTGTCCTCTTATATTGCTTGATTTTATAGTATGATGATTATTCATGCACACCATGTCCTTTTCCTGTCATCTCCGACTTCTCTGTCATGACACCACTGTGTTTTGCAGTAGCCTATAACATTGTGCTTCAATTTACATTTGGATTTTTGGGGCATGGACTGTCTCTGTAATAATGTAATTTTCCTTTATTTGAACAACAACATGTGCAGGGGAAGGGGGATTCCCGAGAGAAATTGAGAGATCTCACAAGGACAGCAATAATAAATGGAAACATGAAACCTGTAAATGAAAATGTGTAAGAAAGTAGACCATTGGTATCATTATACATCTAATTTTTGCTAGCATATTTGCCTATAAAAGTTTTATAAAAAAAACAAATTCCAGTGAATTGGCTTATTTTTGTAAGTCAAACAAGAAAAACCAGTCTGAAGTCTTAGATCTCAGTTTTTACCTAATTCAATTCACTTTAGTGTCCTTTGAATTTTTGACAGACAAAAGCTGAATAAAATCTGAGTAAGGACTATAGGATCTTACCCACTATTAGTACCAATGAATTAATCTGCATGCACAAACTTAATTCCCAGTTTTGAAACCAGTGCATAATTACATAAGTATGTTTCTTAAAAAGTTTTAGAACATAATCTAAAGCCCACTGAAGCCAATGCAAAGAGTATCATGAGTTTGGCACAAATTCTGATTCTCACATCAGTTTTCAAAGACCATCGCTAGAGGAGATTATAGAGCTTTTTTCAAAATCTGCAGGCAGCCACTAGGGCTATGTCTACACTGCCAAGTTATCTTGAAACAACAGCAGTTATTTTGAAAGAACTTCGGCATTGTCTAAATGATGCACACACTGGCTACATCTGCGCTAGAGAGATCTTTCGAAAGAAGCTCTTCTGGAAGATGTCTTCTGACAGAGCTTCTTTCAAAAGAGAACATCCACACAGCCCCCACTCTTTTGAAAGACCAAGCCGAGGATCAAAAACGAAGACCGTTCTTTCAAAAGAAGGGCCCTGTGGAGCATCTACACACATTTTCTTTCAAAAGAAGCTTTTGAAAGGTGGTGCTTGTCCTGAAATAGGAAAGGAAGAGTGATTTTGAAAGGAGCACCACATTCTCTTGATTTACTTTCGAAAGAATGCTTTTTGTGTGTAGATGCTCCATGGGTTCTTTCAAAGAGCCCCCTTCTTTCCAAAAAGCTTCTGAAAAAACTTGCTAGTGTAGACGCAGCCTCTATGTTGAAATAAATTCGAAATAACATGTGGTTTATTTTAATTGTTATAAACCTCATTCCCTGAGGAATAACGTCTATTTTGAAACAGGCCATAACGGACTCCAATAACATTATTTCAAAACAACACCATAGAGCAGAAATCCTATTTCAAAAGAGCTAAGTGCTATTTCAAAATGCATTTTGTGTTTGGTTGTATTATTTCAAAATAAGATATTTCGAAACATCCATTTTGAAATAGCTTATTTCAAAAGAGGAATGTTGTGTAGACATAGCCTAGGTGAACTAGGCAGACAACAGAAACTCAAGCACTGACTATGGCCATGTCTACAGTAGTCCCATTCTTTGAAGGGTCATGGAAATGACACAGACAGGAGAATATCAATCAGGTGCTTCCATGCATATGTAGTACCTCATTAGCATAATGGTGGCCATGCAAATTTCGAAGCTGCTAACTTTGAAGTGATGACAGGCAGTCTAGACATGGGAACTTCAAAATACTTACCCAACTTTGAAATTCCTTTATTCCCAAAATGAATTGAGAGTAATGGAATTTGGAAGATGAGCACGTATTTTGAAGTGCCCATGTCCTGAGTGCCTGTCAGCACTTCGAAGTTAGCAGCTTCAAAATTTGCATGGCTTCCATTATGCTAATGAGGTGCTGCATATGCATGGTAGTGCCTCATTGATATTCCCCGGTCCATGTCATTTCCAGGCCTCCTTCAAAGAAGGGGGTTTGTGTAGACATGGCCCATGTGTACAACACACAACAAAGACATCACGTTATCCAGTCTTCAATTTTCCCAGAGAATCTCAGATTAAATTCAAAATCACAGTCCATATCCTGAAGACACTTACTGGTCTGAGCCCAGGATCTCTAAAGAAGATTGTCTAAAACTCCAGAGTGAAGACCTTGGTCAACAATTTTGCTCCTCTTACAAAATGGAACTCTCTGCAAGAAGGGTAAACCTCATCCCTGAAGGGCAGATACACACAAACTTTCCTTGGGTCTGAGAAGAAGTTGCAACTATGTAGAAGAAAACTATGACAACACTCAGAGTGATCAAAGAGGAGTGAAAGCAAGATGTCAATGCTAATTAGGAGGATGGAAATGAGAGAGATATAGTAGTACTGAGTATTCAGAGCTTGCAAACAGGGAAAATGTGGAGTAATACCAGTAAAAAGAAATGTACCTTTTCCCCCATTTTCAGTCTGTAATGATTCCTGGCTGAATAAATCAATATTGCTTTACTTTAGGAGCTTGGATTTTTCCTGAAGGAACATTCACATAAATAGCATCAGAAATGTAGGATGCCCATAGTCAAGGAATGCTAAGGGTTTAAAATATCCAACTATTTTGATAGCACTGGGTTTTAGTATGAAACACCCCACTGAAGTTTGTGGAAGACGGTTACAACTTTTTCATATGCACTTCAATTCATATAATCAAAGTGAAAATTTAAGTTTGAAAGCAAAACAAGACAAAAACCACAACACTTCATTGGTGTCCACAATTGCGACTATTTAACTAACAAATAATCCAGAAAATCTACATCATTCACCCAGATTTCTTATGGTTCTTCATATTATAGCTCTTTAACTAATGCAGCACCTCCCACTTTTGAGCCATCCGTTCTCTTGTATACTAATGTAAACCAGTATTATGTAACTGTAAGCAATAGGAAATAAAATGGCATGTTTTACTGTGAAGAAACATGGTGCTACTTGGGAAAAAAAAGCATCTGAGTAATGTTTTCAAGGCAAAGAGTATTTGGGAAAAGAAGTACAGGAATATTCATCCTGCATACCTATATGCAAAAAGGTTAATCCTTAATCAGTTTGTCAACTAATAAAGCAGATGAAAATGGAACCACTCAAAACTAACAATACGTGTTCACTGATCCACAGGCAATCTTTGGACGCTGCACCATTAAATAAGGTTTACAGGGCTTATAGCCGAAGCAAGTTAAGGAACAAACATTGTACATCATTTGTCACTTTTGCTCAAGGAGGAAAAGGAGGACAACGATGATATCTGTTCTATCTGGGAAAGGCTTATGTGATGTAAGTTATTTTCTTCTGGCTATGTAACTCTAATGGCAATATCAGCAAGGAAGGATTAAGAAAGAAAAAGATGTTGGCAAGCAAGTGACATTATCTCATCTGAAGAAAGAGAACGCACTTTCACTTTCACATTACCATTCAGCAAATATTTACTGTTTAAAGTGTTGCTCTTCTCATTGTTTTTAGATATATGATCTTGACATGCTCTTAAATTTCTGTATGCATTTGTATTCATAGAACATTTTATTTTTTTAAATTTTAACCAATATAATCTGCTGTGAAGGATTGGTTTGAGGTTCATGTTATTGACTTTATTAATAAATAGCAGAAGGTAAACAGCAATAAGAAACTTACTCTTCTATGTCATACTCAGACAACACCCTCTGCAATAATTGGCCTCTAAAGATAAAGTCTATACTAAATTTGGATTTGTTGAGGGCATAAGTAAGAACACAGCAATAATGCAAAAGAACCTGAGATGTTATTTTTAGGAGCACAAAATCATTCAGTGAGACTGAATCTGACAAATGATTAGTAATGTAACAGACTACATTAGTTAAAGTGCCTTCATTACAGAACTTTCTCACAATGAATGAATCTGACTATTGCCTTTTCTTCTGTTCACATACCATTAATGAACTATCCCTGATTTTTGCCAATACATTTCCTCTTAAATATTCATCAGTTAGTTTGGACCAGCAATGTGCATGCTATGCAGTGCTAGTAACCCATACACTTTAATTATGCATTATGGTCTCCCTCTGGCAAAATCATTATCATCTACAGCTATAGGCTCAGTGCCCATCGGTGTCTGATGCCTCTCTCACTATTTCCTTCCATCTTTCCCTGTCCAGTACAGAGTGGCTTAGTTTCTGTAGACTTGCTCCTTATCAATCTATTATATCATCTACCCATTCTATGTGGGGTCTGCCTCTCCTATTTGAAATGTCCATTATGCCGAATACCAGGTTCTTGATTTTTTTGTTCATCATTCATTCTGTAAATATGCCCAAATAGATGTAACTTGCATTGTATAACCTTCTGCAGTAGGTTCTCTTTTGGCTGTATCTTCCTATATAATTCCTTGTTGGTGACTTTCTGCATCCATTCTATTCTCAGGATCTTTCTATAATAACTTCTCTCCAATACCAATATTCTTCTCTTCGAATCTTTCATCATCACCCATGTCTCACATCCATACAACATGCTGCTGAATGCACGTTTTCAAGACATTCAGCTTCATTCCTAAGTCAATTGCTTTGCTTTTCCAGATCTTATCCATTGTTTTCAAAATCACCCTTGCTTTTGCCATTCTAGTCACTATTTCCTTCTTACAGCCTTGATCATCAGATATGTAACTTCTCTGCAATCTCTAGTTCAATCCCATCTATTTTCTTTCTCTCCAAATACCATTGTTCTTGTTTTATCAATGTTCATATTCAGTCTGTACCACTTCCCTTTCTCATTTAGCACCTGCATTGTTTTTGCTAGCTTCTCCTCATCTTCCTTAATGATAACTATATCATCCGCAAAGCTCAAATTGTTAATTCTTATCCAGTGCACAGATATCCCGTCTACCTCTTCCTTGATCTTGTCCATCACTCTCTCTAGATTCATGATGAAAATAATCGGCGATATCGGCTGTCCTTCTTGTACCTCTACTCATTCTAAACCAACTTCCCAACTCTCTGCATGTTCTCACCGCTGCCTCCGCATTGTCATTGACATCTTTCAACAACCATATCAGTCTCCTATCCAATCCATACAACTCCAACACCCCACAATTCACTTTCTGATCTATACTGTAAAGTGCCTTCTGAAAATTGACAGTGTGTGTGCTTAAATACCTGAACAATTGTGCTGAAATTACAGGAACTAAACACATCTTATTATGGCCAGATCACATGGTCAAGTGTTGTCCTGGATTAGGAAATATGTGTTTTGCATGATTGTTTATTTATGTCACAATATTCCCTTCACTTTCTTCCATTTATATAAGGAATATTTTTGAGTGCATTGAGATAATGCACAGATGCGCACCACCAGTAGAAACTAAAAAAAAAATCTGTGTGTGTGTATGTATGTATGTGTGTGTGTATTCAAAAGTTAGCATAGTGATAATTACTACAATCAGAACAGGTTAGGCATTTAGAATTCTCTACTCAAGTAATTACATTTAAGCATGATACAAATAAAAATAAAGTATATGAAATGCATAGACCAGTCAAAAGACTAAAATAATAGTCTTGAAAACACAAAATTCGAGAATATATGTGTACTGCAGGAAGTACCAAGAAGTAACAACACCACTGCCACAAATGTATGTTGGGAGGTAAGTGTAAAAGATGGTAAATGTGTGTGAGAGTGAACCACAGAGACTGTGTTGTGGTGTGTTTGTACTGGCTGCTAGGGAAGTTTCTGAAAGATTCCTTGTGCTGTCTCCTTAAGGCACTCACACTGAAAGCTTTCCTGTTCACTAGTTTGGGTCTCTAGACCCTGCTTTGCACAGATGAGGTACGTGGGGAGGGAAGTTGTAGTTGACCTCACCACCTCTTTCTCCTCCCCAGCTCTGCATGGCCAGCAGGAGGGACCCAGGAGCAGTGTGATTGCCAGATGTGCATGGCTCTGCTAATTAGTGCTTGGCACTGCTAATTAGTGCATGGCACTTGAACTTCTCCTGGGCAGCTGCCTGACTGTACAGCTGAGAGGGACCATAGGTCATATAGTTCTCTCTGCTCCAACTTTAGGTAAAGAAATGTTTGAGAAGCAGATAGGACAAATCTCAAAATAGGAATGATGAATAATATTCATGTGTGCACATGAGCATTTTTTTCCATTGTATTCACAGAGGCAGCCACACAAACATTGTGTGCCCAAAAGATTTTATGCAAGAAAGTTGGCAAACACAAAGAATGCTAGCACAGTTGAACTAACAGCTCATGAACATTGGTCGGTATCATTGTTTCAACATCTAGGCAACTCTGTTAAATGATAACGTCTCAACTTTGTTGTAAAGCAGTCTTGTCACAAGGCCCAGAAACTAATAATCCTTAATTTTGGACATTCCATTCTAGAATCAGCAGCACTGCAAATGTAACTTGGAAATGTCACTGAAAAGTTCTAATGATAATATCTGTCAATTGCACTAAAAGATTCTAATTCAGAACATGAAGTAACCTCTCAGGGCTGTGGATGGCATCCTGCATGCACAGGATTGCCATATTTTGCTGGTTTCTATCTGCGTAGGTTCTTTTCCTGCTGATATTACTGAAGTGACACCCATCTAAATAAACAGCATGTGAAATGAGATGGCTGTTGATTGCACACAACATTGACTGTGAAAGCCATCCACTCCCTCTGCATCCAAAGTTTTGCTATAGTTCAACTGACACACCTTGCAAATGTTAGGTACACAAACACTATTAGACAAAACTACACTAGTCCAGGAAACTGTCTTGGTTATGACAAACTTGTGACCCACTGAGGTGAAGTGGGGGAGGTCGGGGTAAGGGTACTCATGAAATTTACTCACATAGCCCTAGGTTTCTCATTGCTGACTTAGGCCATGTCTACTCTAGTGAGCTTACAGCAGCACAGTTGTAGTGATGCAGCTTTGCCCTGGTAAGCTGTATACCAACAGGGGAGAACGGTCCCATTGACAATTAAACCATTTCCAGCAAGCAGCAGCGGCCATTTCAAAGTTTGGGGCTAGTGTAGACGTGGCCTAGAGGATTATGTCTACAAAACTAGCATTTTGTTGACAAAACCCAGGGAACATGCAGATTTCCAAGGTGTTCTGGTGACATTAAATTGACAGAACACAGAACTTTTGTTGACAAGTATCAGAGAGGTAGCTGTGTTAGTCTGTAGCTTCGAGAACAACAAGAAGTCTTGTGGCACCTTATAGACTAACAGATATTTTGGAGCATAAGCTTTCATGGGCAAAGACCCACTTCATCAGATGCATGAGAGGGAGGGATGGTTTCAGAGGGGAAACTTTTGTTGACTGCCTTATCCCATTCCCTATGGGGCATAACACCTCTGACTACAGGGATCTGTTGACAGAAAGCCAGTCTGGATGTTCGGGGGGGCTCTCTGTCAACAGATTGGGCTTCCAGGATACCGGGAAGCCCTGTGTGCTGTGCTTCTGATTGTCCATTTTGTTGAGAGAGCAGCTGGACAGTCTGGCCATGCTCTGTCAACAGAGCAGACAGCTCTTGCGATCCACTTGGCAGTATGGCTGCAATCTGTCGACAGACGTTTTGTCAAAAGATATCTTCTGACAAAAGCTTCTGTTGACAAATAGCTGTAATGTAGATATAGCCATAACGTAACATTTCTAACAGAAAATTAGGAAATTGCAAGACCACAATTTTCCCACTAGAAAATTTGAATTTTGTGAAAAACGTGTTCCATTAGAAAACATTTGGATGGAAAATTCCTGACCATCTCAAGAAACCAGACAGTCCTATGACTTGCTAGTCCTCTACTGTACAAGATTTGTGACTACATCTAGAATATTGCATACAATCCTGAGCACCTGAATACAGTATTAATAGATTGGATACAGCTTAGAAAGCAGTAATAAATTATTTGGAAGTTTGACAAGTCTGGTTTAGGAGGAAAGATTTAAAGAACTAATGGAAGGTAATTAAAGGAAGGCAATAACCCTCTACAGCTGTGTATGTAGGAAGGGGCATGTTAATAAGTGAGTTCGAAAAATGTTAATGAGGCACTTCCATGAATATGCAGTGCCTCATTAGCATAATAGCAGCCACGGCGATTCGAAAGTGCCACTTTCAAGTTGTGTGCCACCCATGGAGATCAGGGTCTTTCAACAGGAACCCCCAGGTAGGAAGAAGGGGCTTTCAAAGACTGGGAGGTCCTGTCGAAATGCCCCGTCCCCATGGGTGGCACTTTCAAATAGCTGAGGGTACCATTATGCTAATGAGGTGCTGCATATACATGGTAGCACCTCATTAGCATCTTTCAAACTCACTCATTAACATGCCCCTTCCAAAAGGAAGGGGCTCGTGTAGACACAGCTTACATGTGTGAACATCAAAAGAAAGAATTGTTTAGGATAATCAAAAGAAGCAGAGGCAGTAAACTTAGCTGAGGGTATGTCTAGATTTATCTTCTGGGATCATTTTTGCCATGTGTGTGAAGACTCTGCAAAATCGATCTTTCTGGGCTTGTCCATCAACCCTGGTACTGCACGCTGACTTGTAAAGTAAAGGATGTTGGCATGAACCCAAGGATCCCTAATCTACACCAGGGAAGAAAGTCGAGCCCGATAAGTCAATTCTAGCTACAAAAATGGAACAGCTAGAATTGCATATCTGGGATAGACTTTGATCCCTAGTGTGGACCAGGCCTAAGAAATAATGGAATAAAGTGGAGCAAAGGTAAATTTAAGATAAATATTAGAACATCCTGAATGGTGAGTAGGCCTACTGATACTTTGATGATATTGACAACATTACCTTTGCCTACAAAGGGAGCAAGAAAGCACCCACTGTGAAATAATGGATTTTGATCTTAAAACACACACAAGTAGCCTCATTATTTAAGTAATTAAATAAGACAGTGAGGAAAAATATTTCTTATTGTTTTCTTATAATTGGAGATATGCATCTCCTAGAACTGGAAGGGACCTTGTGAGGTCATCTAATCCAGTCCCCTGCCCTCTTGGCAGGAGCAAACACCAACCCTGTTGTGTATTTGCCCCAATCCCTAAATGGCCTTCTCAAGGATTGAACTCATAGCCCCAGGGTTAGCAGGTCAATGCTCAAGATTTGTGAATGCATTTTCATGAATAGGCTGCTGGGTCAGATGCTGATATTCTTATTCACCCTGATTAGTACCTTGTTCTGCAAATAGTTCTATTGACTGCAAGCAGGATATTTACAGACTATTCATGAGTCAACACAAGCAAGAGTACTCAAACTTGGACCTATGATTCCAAAGCAGCAAAGTATATTATAAACTCTCCTAGCATGGTACAAACATGTAACTAAAATGGGACAGTATAATTAAAGCCACATTCTCACATACATAATTCTGTGGTGTCCAACTAGTACTTCTATGGCAAATTAGCCACATTATTCTGAAAATATTTTTATTGCTCAAGCCTTCTAGCCACACTCAGCAGCCAAATAACCACATGTGGCTAGTGGCTACCATGTTGGACTCCATGGCCTAATTCCTCGTTTAGAGAAGGAGTGTAGGTAGTTTTCAAGAGGGCTAGAATCCTGTGACATCTTCTACTAGGAAGTAACAATGTCCTCCTTCCTGTCTATCTCAGGTGCTGATGGCTAAGGATTCTACCTATTTGCTGTCCAGATTCAACGAAACACAATGTCTTCCTTGTGGAGGTTATTTGCTTCTGTAGAAGCCTCAGTGGAACTTGATGAGAAAACACAGGCTACATGAGATAACAGCCTGGAGCAGACATTAGGAAGCCAAGCTGTGGTTGCATGATTGGAGTGGTAGCTGCAATTACAGCTCTTGTGCAAATTCTCTTAATAAACAACTAGTTCACCTTTAGAAACGTGGCTCCTCACACCTTATTCTCCAGTATGCAATACCTGAACAGTCTCCATACCACTGTTCATCTCCCACTCTCCTGAACAATGTGGCTATAGTAGTAAAAACACTACGAGATAGTTGTTTAATGGAGTCTGCCTCTGGAAATTCTTTAATGGCTAAACATTTCCCATTGTGCACAGCATCTAAGAGCAGGCAGCAGTTTTCATTTATGAATTTCTTCAGGTTTTACTGTTTTAATGATGGTCTTTGTGGTCACAAGAATGATTTTTATATCCCTTAATACAAAGAAGTACAACCATGAATCCAAAATTTTAATACTGTGAATGTTTGCAAAATATGAAGTAAACGGAAGTTTGGATGAAAAGTCAGGAATGTGTACACAGCAAGCTGACAAATCCAATGAGAACATATTTTTTTTCTTTAATTCCTTCTTTTCTGTCAAAAATTATTACATCTTCTACAAGGAACTAATGATTATTAAAATAGATCAATAAAAGATAGAATTAACTCCTGCATTGATATCCCAGGACCTATGAAGAGCATTTTTGCCCCTTTTTCTTACTCCTGAGATTCCCCATTTCTTGTCCTTTCCAACATCCTCAGTCATTCCTGACTCATCCTTCTCCAGCATGACCCTTATTCTTTTCCAGCCTTCACATCTTACTTCACGTCCAAAGAGAACTTCTGGCCAGTTTCACTTGATATCTTCTTAAAGTCCTTCCAGGCTATTTGGAATGTATCAAACAATCTGGTAAGACACTAAAATGATCAAATTGTTCGTTTTGGGTTTGATCATTCAAGGTGCTTAGAACTCTGTCCTTGCTCAGGCACTTACTTCAACCTTAGGCACTTAAGTAGCACCATTAATTTGAAGCTAAGCACATACTTAAGTGCTGTATCTAGACCAGATTGCCTTGCACATCAAGGGCTTCATGGGGCAAATATCTCTTTTTCTCTCTCTTACTTCTGAAAATCTGTAATGTGAATTATGCTGACCCCTGGGAGACCTAACAAGCGCCCTATCTAAAGGTCCAAAGGCAAGTCCCTGAACTTGATAATCTGAGTTTCAAGGGGAAGAAAGTCAAATAATATGAAGGCTGATGCACCAGCAAATTGAGGCTTCTCATATAAAAAGAATAGCGGTTAACACAAACAGCTGTTAAAAAAAAAACATTTTTTCCTCAGTTTCTTCCTTGCCTGGAAGAGAAACAGAACTATCACTGTAGATCACACAGTTTTCTAAAAGCATACCTAGCAAGGAACGAGGTGTTCTTTTCTTTCAGAGCTAAGCTTTGCCCACTTGTTCATGCCTTGTGCTCTATCAGGGACTGCACCTTCATTTCATTCAGAAATGGCAGCTAGTGGAGAATAAGGCTCACTCTTAGTATGATAATGAGTTTAATAAAAAGCACTTATGCCATCTGACATTCCCTGGCTTCCCACTGATTTCCATGTCAGGTTCAGTTCGTGGTTGTGACTTTTAAAGCCGTAAATGATTTAAAGCCTGATTTTTTAGATTGGATATCCATCTCTCTCCGCTTCTGTGGGCATTACAGTTATTCTGCAGTGCTCAAGCTAATATCTCCCTGGATTAGACAGTGGCTGCCAGAAGTGTGCACTTTCAGAATGGGATATTGGCTTTCAAACTCATTTTTTACCCTGACTCACCAAAAGCCACATCACAGGGATCCTCAAGACACAGAAGGAATTACATAGAGACTTGATAGCTGTCTATAAATACATCTGTGCAACAAATACCTGGGAGGGAGGGACGTTATTTACATCAAGCACATGGGCGGACAGAGGAGCAAATGAATAAAAAGTGACTATCCACAAGGATAGGCTTGAAATTAGACAAAATATATCTATCCATCTTAGGTGTGAAGTTTCTGGAGCAGCTTTCTAAGGGCAGCAGTGGGGGCACAAAAAGCTAACTGTTTTGAAGACTGAGCTTGGTAACTCAGTGAAGGGGCTGATATGATGAGTTTGGTTACAGTGGCCCACACTCTATCTGTGACTGTTATTAGCAAATATCTCAAATGGTCAGGGATGTGGTGGGATCTCAGTTACTTCAGTGAATTCTTTCTCAAGGCACCACTAAACATTTTAGAAATCCATTCTATTTGCCCAACTGTGCGTGGAAAAATGAGTTAACCTCTAATTCAATGTACTGTACTTTGTCTTAAATTATATGGAATTTTACAGGCAATTCAAATTCCATAAGCAGATCCTGATCTTGGTTATACCTGTGGAAACCCACAATAAAGGTCTAATTTTTCAGAAATGCAGAACATATATATGTCTCCATAGCCGTGTCTACACGTGCACGCTACTTCGAAGTAGCGGCACTAACTTCGAAATAGCGCCCGTCATGGCTACACGTGTCGGGCGCTATTTCGAAGTTAACTTCGACGTTAGGTGGCGAGATGTCGAAGTCGCTATCCTCATCAGGAGATGGGGATAGCACCCTACTTCGACGTTCATCGTCGAAGTAGGGACCGTGTAGTCATTGCGCGTCCCGCAACTTCGAAATAGTGGGGTCCGCCATGGCGGCCATCAGCTGAGGGGTTGAGAGACACTCTCTCTCCAGCCCCTGCGGGGCTCTATGGTCACCGTGGGCAGCAGCCCTTAGCCCAGGGCTTCTGGCTGCTGCTGCTGCAGCTGGGGATCCATGCTGCATGCATAGGGTCTGCAACCAGTTGTCGGCTCTGTGGATCTTGTGTTGTTTAGTGCAACTGTGTCTGGGAGGGGCCCTTTAAGGGAGTGGCTTGCTGTTGAGTCCGCCCTGTGACCCTGTCTGCAGCTGTGCCTGGCACCCTTATTTCGATGTGTGCTACTTTGGCGTGTAGACGTTCCCTCTCAGCGCCTATTTCGATGTGGTGCTGCGCAACGTCGAAGTTGAACATCGACGTTGCCAGCCCTGGAGGACGTGTAGAAGTTATTCATCGAAATAGCCTATTTTGATGTTGCTACATCGAAATAAGCTACTTCGATGTAGGCTTCACGTGTAGACGTAGCCCATGAGTGCAGCTGGAGTTGAGGGATGGTCAGCACTTACAAAAATAAAAACAACAATCAAGCCTCATCTTTTTGAAATCCATGGAATGATTCTAGGTTTATACATTTACAGTTGAGAGCACATTGTGACCTGGAAATATCTGTGGGTATTTTAGTTTCATAGTTCATAGTAGACAATTAGGAATAGAATGTAGAGAAGTCAGAATACTTAGGGGACGTTTTTAATCCCTGTATCACGCATGATTTTTGCTAATGACTTCAATAAAAGCAAGACAGATGCCTTTGTATTTTCTAATGAATCTGAAATAAAGTTATTACAGTTTTTCAGGTACAAAATTATGTCTCCCTTTAAAAGTACTACAGATTAGCATTTTTGTGAGTTCTGCATATAACCTTTTAATGAAATTGAATAAAGTGAGATCCAAAGTCATCCAAGTAATACACTTCAATAAAAAGAAAAATAAGCTGGTAGAGTTGCATACATGAATGTTCATGGTTCAATACATTACTTAAGTGATGAATGCATGAAGTTGTTAACCTTCTTTGAGAATCAAAATGCTCTAGTGCTGTATTAATGGAATCTAGTACTCATTTTAATTTTGAATGCTTGATTTTATAAGTTGTAAGTAAAATGTAATTAATAGACATGTATAATTATGCTACCCTTGAAAATTTAGCAAGACAACCCTAACAAAAAGTCTCTTTTTAATAACTTCTCTTGGGTAAAACCATAAAAAACAATATGTTCAAATAACTAAAAATACCTATTTTCCTCTTAAGAGGTCTTGGTTCTCTACACAGCTAAGTGAATGATTATCTTTAAGTCTACAAGTAGTTCTGTTTATGTTATGTAATGCATAACTTTTCATACTTTGTTGAAATTAATGACCTGAATGGGATTGAGTGGTGAGGTCTAAAGCTTTTGTCTGGGGATGGTACATTATATAAAAAATAGCAACTCCATGAGTAAATCATATAGGTCTTCTCAAAAGATTGTCAGTAAAGCTTTCCTACCACACTGTCAGGTAGATATATGCCCCCCAATGGGACAACAGATCTTATAAAGGTTTATAAACATTTTTGTGGTGCTATTATTTCTAGCATCATCCAGTTTCTAAAATCAGGAGCTATAATAATTTACACAAACTGAGGATCTGACCCCGAGGCAGGTTGCACAGACCATCCAATAGTATGGCAAAGGAGAAAGAAGGGTTAGAAAGTAATACATTAACAACGTTTTAAATAAGTTATTTACATATTTTAAAGCCTTAAAACATCACAGCTTTCAAGTGTGGTGTTTTCAGGGGAATTTCTTGCCAAAAAGGAAGTTCTAAATGTATTACTATATATTTTGTACCACTTGGATAAGGCTGCCATTATTAGCTCTAACATGGAGGAAGCCATACTCGTTTGACTAGACAATTGAACATTCATCAGCTAATGTCTTCACTTACCACATCCATCAATTGCCAGATTTTAACTGGTAGCCTAGATATGAAAAGATCTTTAGGTAGCTCAGTCAATTAGTAAAAGACCATTTCTGGACAGCTAACATGGGTTTGACACTGCCAGCAGTACTTTTATTTCTAGTGGACTAGCTCAGTTGAGAGCCAGCACAAGTGTGTCTACGTGACTGGAGAAATCACACCCTCAGATCACAGGGTTGGCATAGTCTATGTTCAGATGCAACTGTCATTTTTTGTAAGGAATGAGCTATTAAATTAATCACAGATGTGGCTAAGACTCAAGATATTAAGATTCCACAGTGACAGTTATACATTAAGGTTATGTCTAGATTACAGAGATTTGTTGACAAAAGCTTTTTGTTGGAAGATATTGTGCAAAATTACCTGGTGACCCCTAAGTGTACGGCCACACTCGGGCATATTAGGGTGAATTGCATGGGCACTTGAACAATGCGGTGAGGTACATGGGATGGAGGCAGGGTCCAGAGACCCTCTTAAATTGTTATAGGGAAATATGCCTCAATGCAAAAAGGCTAAAACAATAACCCCAGGGCAAGAACTGAGGAATCCAGTGAATTGGGCAAGTCTAAACCGGTTAGCACCGGAACTCACTGAGTTGCTTGCAGACTGCACTATCAGCAGTATGTGACTTCAGCACACACATCCTCCTGGTCTAAAATGACAAACAGGAAAAACCTATAGAGGAAGAACCCATGGCTTCTGATCTAGCAGCCCAGAGGCACCAGCTGCTTTCCTTAAAAGGAAAAAATAAGCATGAGATGTATTGTTGTATAAAATGGGGAGGGGGAGCTGAGAGGGGCTGCAGGGGAAGAGAAGCAGAAGCAACCAGCATGTGATGTGTCAAGCCTCGGGTGGAGCCAGCAAACAGCAGGACCATAAAGGTGGGCAACAACGTAAGGAGGAGAAGGAACTCCCAAATCCTGGAGAGACTGGGGGCTGTCTGCGACAAGTCCTGATCACCCTTCGCCGCTCCTCCTGCCTGCTCACGAGTTAGATAGAGTAGGGTGTGAATACCTAGTGGAACCGCGAAAATCTGTATTAGTAGTATAGCTAGCTCAAGTAACATGATGCAACAGTGCGTCTTCTTCCTGTATCTGCTTAACTATGTAAGTAAATGCTCTCAGTAAATGTTCTCATTAACTCTGTTTGTATTCTGTCTGTTTGTATCCTGTCCTGTGACAAGTCTGTCTATAAGTTTGATGTGTTTATGTTTTAGGTTCATGAGCCTGTAAGGGCCATGTGCAAGGCTGAGGCAAAGATGACTCAGAACCCCTGAAAGGGCTTTGACCCAATGACCGGGAAGTTCTAAAAGCAAGCTGCCTCAGCTGGGAAGCATGATCCACTGAACCTCCGTGTTCTACAGGACAGAGTGTTGTTTGTATCTGTATGTCACATCCTCCTATTAACCCTTAAGTAGTCCCATCCCCTGAAACTCGAAACTCACACTTCTTGGAGAAAGACCTGTTAGAAATTGGGATAGATAACAGCTCTTAGAAATTGGGATAGATAACAGCCAATGAATTCCACCAACCCGTGGGCTGTTTTAGATAACTACGGGGAGTTAGAAAACCCCCAGGGGGTGCTTCTCTTTCTTTTGGTCATAATCCTATTCCTCCTGTTTGTAGTGTGGTGTAAGCCATGGCTATAACTACACCAGTTTCGTAATAGCAAAATCAATCTCAGTGGTGCAGGTAATCACTGAGAAGCAGCCCTCCTTTTTCCCAATTCAACACTTCACTCACCTCCACACTTATTTAGGACTTGGAGCACAGTATATTTGCTCCTCAGATATCTTCTGACAAAACTTCTGTTGAGATATCATGGCCAAATTGCCAAGTGCATTGTCAGAGTGATCTGCTCTGGTGACAGAGAGTGACCGGACTGTTTGGCCACTCTCTCAACAAAACAGCCAAAAGGAAGCACAGCAGATAAGGGTGCCCCATGTACTGGAAGCCCTGTCTGTTGACAGAGGACCCCCTGGAATGTCCAGACCAGCTTTCTTTCAACAGATATCTTTTGACAAAGATGTTATGCCTTGTGGGGAGTGGGATAAGACTATTGACTGTCAATAGAATGCCTTGGGAATCTGAACACTGTCTGGTTTTACTTGACAAAACTCCAGTTTTGGTAACAAAATCTTTTAGTGCAGACATAGCCTAATAGTAGAAAGGACTAAGTCTAGTTGAAAAGTGATGGTGCACTTTTTAATCCAAGTTTGAAAGAGTGGCACCCAAAGCACAAATTAAACAAACAACTCTATTGAATCCAGAGACAAATGAGTTTAAGCATCTTAGAAATCTTTCCTCATCTGAGTAATTGATTATTTCCACTCCCAATTCAACACTTTGCTCCCATTATTTTAGTGTTAGGAGCTTAATATTACTCTCATTAGTGTCAGTGTGAGTTTTACAGTATGCTCTTAGGACTATCATAGGAATTGCCTTACTGATCAGGCCTATCTTCCTGCTAGTCCAGTATTTGTCTCTGGCTTTACTCCATACAAGATGACTAAAAGGATCCTGGATTAGAGTCTTTGTCTCCTACCCACACCCAGATCTTTCAATTTATTGATATAAAGTGCGACCCCTCCTTCTTTTCTTCGTGTGAGCCATAACTCATCTGGCCCATGTGTTTAAAATAAAGAGAAGTAAAAGTTAGTAGCAGAGAGTGAAAAATTCTCCTTAAGACAATGTTATCGGGCCCACTCACCACAAGGGTAGTTCCTCCTCTTAGGTGTTCTGGAGATCAAGTCCATCCAGGTCTGATGCTCCTGTCCATCATCTCACTCTCTCCAGGACTCCATACACTTATTTTTTGTGACTTAGCTGTTTGGCCATCCCATTATATAAGTCCTCCACTTCTGAGGTATTAATATACCCCTAGACCAGCAGTCTTCATCTGCTCCAGACAGTCTTATGATTCAAGACCCAGCTCCTAAGTTACTTTCCCAGTAGCTAGTAGGAGAACCAAGATTCTCTGCTCACTACCCCAGGTTTCCATTCAGAGACCCTCCATCCAGCACCTGTGGTCTACTTGCTCCCAGACCTTTTTGTAAATTTCCTGGATTCTTTCCTACTTTTCTGGTCTATCTTCTTTCTCCCACACCAGGTATTTAGCAGCCCAAATTCCATTCTGCAAAGGGTTATCTGCTTGGCTCGCTAACCCCAAACACACCTTTCTTTTCCTAGGGGAGGAGAACAGACTAGCTCTTCCACAACCCTCTTCTATTCTCAGCCTGCCCCTCTTCGGGGGAACTTCACCTTCAAGTCTCTGGCTCCCCACCCAACTTGCAGTCTATTACAGCATTTATTTAAACTGCTGTGATTTGTCCTGTTTGTTGGAAACTTCATCACCTACACATAGACTATGTCTACCTAGCCGCAGTATTTCAAAAGGGAGATGCTAATGAGACACTTTGGGATATGCTAATGAGGTGCTGCCATGAATCCTAAAGCCAAATAGGAATAAGGAGCTTTCAAAGTCCAGGGGATGCTTTCAAAAGGCCCCCATCTACCTGGGTGGTACGCGATTCGAAAGTGGCACTTTTGAATCGCCACAGCCCCTAGTATGCTAATGTAGCACTGCATATTCATGGCAGTACCTCGTTAGTATATCCCGACATGTCTCATCAGCATCACCCTTTCAAAAGGTGGGACTAGTGTAGACATAGCCATAATGAATTTCTAACAAAGCACTCACTAAATAGCCATGCAACAAAGCTCTAAATCGCCTGACTGATATTCTCCTTCATCCAAGGGGACCTGGGCATTTGTTTCTTTGAACTTTTCCCTGCAAAAAAAACCCCTTGCCAACTTTGTCCACATATTTATTTTAGGTATACCATCACTGGACCTAATCATGCTAATTACAAGATCTGGGGCTCATTCTCCTGTAGCTCAACCAGTGTTATGTATGCCATCATGTGCCAGCAATGCTCCTCTACTACGTGTGCTGGACAAACTGGGCAAAAACTTCATGAAAGACTTAATGGACACAGAGCAGACATTACGAATTTCACTACACATAAGCCTGTCAGTGAGCAATGGAGTGGGCCATTCTGTTAAAAACTTGAGAATATGTATCCTACAACTAAGAGACTTTAAAAGCAGATTACATAGAGAGATTTGTGAACTGGGGTTCATACTTAAATTTGACACATTAATACTTGGTATGAACAGGGACACAATTATCTCATGCATTACAAGCACTGTCTCCCTTCCTTTGATGTTTGTAATTATCTCAGGCAAAACACTTAAAGTCCCCCACCTCTAACCCCCTCCTTCAGTTCTATGTATTTAATTTGTCAGTTTTTATTGCAATTTTTTGGGCCTCTGTGTTATGTAACTGAGTCTGGACTGGAAATGCTATAGATCTGAAAAAGAGGATTTGCCCTACAAAAGCTCATCACCTAATAAATTATTTTATTAGTCTTTAAAGCGCTATATGACTGCTGTTTTGTTTTATTTTCTGCATGGTATCCAGTAATCCTTTTGTGCATCAGGTGATTTGGGCCAAGCATTTACTCAAGAGGCGTAAGTGATTGGTATAACAGGCATAGTATCAGAGGTTTTGGCCTGAAACTGAAAGCTGAGCAGATTATATATGGAAACCACTGATGCAGATTTAATGTAATCAAGATGTCAGTTTTGCAGTCAAATCTGGGTTTTAAATAGACTCTGCTCCAGTTACAGAAAATATTTAAAATATTTATGAGAAGCAAAAATCAAGTAAAGTGTTATGCGATTTTATTCTCCTTTAGAATAAGCCATATTCCAACTCATTTTTGTAATATTTTGTAGCAGAGAATGAAAACCAGTTGCCCCAGGCTGAATATAATAAATAAGAATACACATTTCACTAAAGCATTGTTTCTTGAAAAAATAAGTCCTTTAAAGCAAGAGAAATAAAAACCTATTGCACAGATAACCCTGGAAATATTTTAGCACAGACTAGATTATTCGATTATATTTAAAACAAAACTTTGCCACTTTAAATCAGAGTACACTAATGTTAAAATGTTTTATACTCCTAATCAAATTTTAGACGCAATCACTAAGGAGTATGCTAAAGTCATGTCTGCTGCCAACATTGTCAGTTTACTTAAATGCCTGGTGGGGAAACCAATATTAATTGTTGAAAGATCTCTTTACCTTGGGCTATGTTCAGATGCTAAGATATTATAAGCAGTCATGCCAGGCTGTATGTCCTGTACTCCTGCCAACTTCTGAATATATCTTTTAGGAGATCAACCATAAACAGATATGAGTGCATGCCTGCCTTTGTTGATGGAGACTTCTGTGAAGATTTTTAAAGCAAACCCGAAGAGAGAGTTAAGATTAAATGGGTATCTACTGGAAATTGTACTGCTGAAATATTTTTTGTTGGAAAGAATTGTGAACAGATTTTATTTTCTTTTTATATTTATTCATGCACAGAACCATGTGATAATATAGTCTATACATGAAATACATTATGACTATGTCTACATAGAGCTGTGCTGCTGGCAGCAAAGGAGGGCTCTTGAGAACACAAATGGCTGCTCATTTGCATATTTCCACAGAACTGCCCTGTCAGATGAGGCTGCCGTCCACTGCAGACATACTGTGTAGACATGGTTGTGTTGGCAGCAAACCCCTTTTTTGGCATTCCCTTGTCAGAGATTAGGCCCCTGACTAATCAGGTCAGATTTCTTGGGATACAGAAAGAAAACACTTCCTTTCCTGCCCTGAATTCACACAAAATTGACCCCAATGGCAGCAGCCAACTCCTCTGATCTGCCCTGCTGAGTTTTGACTGTCCTCTCTCTGCTCCTAGTCTCAGTGCACAAGGACCAGTTCCCACTAGCTTGCCCTATAGGTGATTATGGGAGTCTTGTCTGGGTAATCCGTAGAGATCAGAGCACTTTCTTAGGGTGAGGTGTGGTGAGGTGGTAGCAACTCCACCAGGGGCAGAGAATGCCTCACATACCTCATTACACACTCTCCCTCTTTCCAGTGGACTTTGGATCAGACTGCTAGTGCTAGTTCCATTTCCAAGACTTCCTCAGTCTATAATAGCAATGCATCAGAAATTAAATAACGCACATCACTACTCTATGCTGAATGAGCATTCAGTGGAAGTAGTTACCAAAGTAGGCACATCTCTGAACACTTGTACATTAGACTAAGTCCTGATCCTTAGATGCAAAATTTTTCAGTTGTATTTACTGCATGAACACAAGATGGCATTTTATGGCACAGGGGAGGCTCTTTGTTTTTACAAGCAATACCAAATGCAGTAGTACTGTGATTATTCCCACTTGGACAATTAATAAGCCTCTTGTTTCAATAACGTACAATATCTGCATTAGCCAATCATAGCTTAAAAAGTTGTAAGGTTTATGTCATTTGTCGGTTATGATATAGCTACTACCCAGCAACAGTCGGGCAATAAACTTTTGGTCATAAATGTTTTCATGAGCAGGAAGTTTCTGGCCAAACCCATAATTATGGTGACAGCAATTCTCAATCACAATCTAATCCAGCAATTTCTTTCAAAATAAAGCAATACTTTGACATTAAAACATATAACTTATCATCAGTCTCCCAGTTAATTCACAGAGGCTGGGATTAAAATTGGGCTCACTTCCTATGGTTCATCTACCTGACCTGAGATTTGCAGTCTTAATAACCTAGCTGATTTCACCCTGGTTCTACTGCCTATTTCTCAATATCATTTTAGATTTGATCTTCATACAAGCTTTTAGCATCAGTTAAGAGTACTATACAATTTAAATTTCATTTGCTTAAACATCACTTTCACCAGTGTGAGCTGATATCTGATGACTTCTGCAACAGATCTCAGGACCTTTCCCTGTTTACTAAATCCATCATGCATGGTGACATTTTAGGTATACCTCACCCTTGAAAGAACTTCTGAAGGTTCTCTAAATGCAAGACTCATGAGCGTCCACAACTGGTTGATCCCCAATATGCACTCTGCCACAGACAAATCTGATAAGGTCTTTTTTTAAAGCTTGCAGGAAAAAAGAAAATGCCAACACTGTGCCTAAGCCCATATGATGGAAAATTCATGCAGAAAATTTCTAATAATAACCCACTGTGGCTACCAGATGGCTGCACAACAGGATTCCTCAGATCACTTCTAAAAAGTCCACCTACATCTGACTTTTCTTGAAGAAAAGTAATGCCTTTGGCCTATGCTCTCATATCTTTGGATTTATCCGCTTTTTCAGAAATAAGGCAACTTCCTGTTGGGCTGATTCCTGCAGTCCTGATACGTTCTCTCCCAATTGACCATGTAAGCTAACTTTTGTTTTTAACTTGCTGAAATTTCAAACAAGATATGAAACAGTAGTGTATATAAATCATGTCCTCTTCTTTCCCACAGTCAGAAATATCAAGGGACTTAACATACTAATATTTTCTGAATATTTGTAGTCCCATCTCTAGAGCTATAGGGACTGAAATTGATAGTGGTAAGAAAATTGTAGGGGGAGAATATCTAGCTAAAATCCTATCCTAGTAACTATAGTTCCATAAGAAAACCCTGCAGATCTGAAGCCATCACTCCCACTGATGGGGGGAGGGCAAAGGGGGCAGCTAGCACCAGGCCCCTCTGAAATGCCATAACTGTGCACTGCACAGAGGAAGCAGTCAAGTAGCACTTTAAAGACTAGCAAAATGGTTTATTAGGTGAGCTTTCGTGGGACAGACCCACTTCTTCAGACCATAGCCAGACCAGAACAGACTCAATATTTAAGACACAGAGAAGCAAAAACAGTAAGCAAGGAGGACTAATCAGAAAAAGATAATCAAGGTGAGCAAATCAGAGAGTGGAGGGGTGGGGGGGAAGATCAAGAATTACATTGAGTTAAGTATGCAGACGAGCCCCTATAGTGACTCAGAAAGTTCACATCACAATTTAAACCATGTGTTAATGTTCTGAATTTGAATATAAATGTCACTGCTATGGGCACTCGCATGGCCCCACAATATGCTAATATATTTATGTCTGACCTGGAACAACTATTTCCTCAGCTCTCGTCCCCTATTATCACTCCTCTACTTAAGATACATTGATGACAGCTTTATGATTTGGACCCATGGTACAGAGGCTCTAGAAGAATTCCACAGAGACTTTAACAATCTACACCCCACCATCAACTTATGCCTTGATTACAACATACAAGAGATGCATTTCCTGGACACTACAGTACTAATCAAGGATGGCCTGATCAGTACCACACTGTACCGAAAACCTACTGATAGCTATACTTATCTACACCCTTCTAGTTTCCATCCTGCACACATGACTAGATCCATTGTTTACAGTCAAGCTCTTAGGTATAATCACATTTGCTCTGATCCAACTGACAGAGACCAAAAACTACAAGAACTTTACCGAATATTCATAAACCTGAATTACCTACCAGGAGAAGTAAAAAAATTAATCAACAGGGCCAGACGCATACCCAGAAACCAGCTACTCCAAGATCGGCCCAAAAAAGCCAAGAACAGAACACCACTGGTCATCACTTACAGCCCCCAGCTCAGACCACTGCAACGAATTATTAAAAACCTACAACCTATTCTTAATCAGGATGCTACACTCCAGAAGGCCCTAGGTGACATGCCTGTTCTCTCCTACAGACAACCTCCCAACCTCATGAGGATCCTTACTAACAGCCACAGTCTATACCCCAGGAACACCAGTCCTGGTACCTTTCCCTGCAACAAAGCCCGCTGCCAGCTTTGTCCACATATCTTCTCTGGAAATACCATCACTGGACCTAACCAGGTTACTCACAGAGTCAGGGGCACTTTCTCATGCTCCGCTACTAACATCATATATGCCATCATGTGCCAACAATGCCCAGATGCTTTGTATATTGGACAGACTTCTAACTCCCTTAGATAAAGGGTCAACGGGCACAAAACAGACATCAAAACACTCCAGATCCACAAACCAGTTAGTCAACATTTTAATGGAATGGGCCATTCTGTCAATGACCTCAAGGTATGTGTGTTACTGAAAAGAAATTATTGCTCCTTGGTGGAAAGGGAAGAGGACGAATTGACATTTATATTCAAATTTGGAACATTAACACATGGTTTAAATTGTGATGTGAACTTTCTGAGTCACTATAGGGGCTCGTCTGCATACTTAACTCAATGTAATTCTTGACCTTCCCCCCACCCCTCCACTCTCTGATTTGCTCACCTTGATTATCTTTTTCTGATTTGTCCTCCTTGCTTACTGTTTTTGGTTCTCTGTATCTTAAATATTGAGTCTGTTCTGGTCTGGCTATGGTCTGAAGAAGTGGGTCTGTCCCACGAAAGCTCACCTAATAAACTATTTTGTTAGTCTTTAAAGTGCTAATTGACTGCTTTTTGTTTTGATAGTGTATAGACTAGCACGGCTTACTCTCTGTTACTATTGCACAGAGGAAGGTGTGTGGAGGAGTACTCAGCGTCACAGTCTGGGTGGCACCAAGTGCTGGCTGCTCTTGGCTGCATTCTTGCTCTTAGCCCTTGCCTCTTTTGGGAGGGTAGAGCTAGGTCACATTTCCACTTTGATCTGGGGCTCATGGCAGCTGGTGGCACCACTGGAAGCCATGTGCCTTGTATCTCTGCATCAGTACTTCTACATGCTTTCTGATGTTTGCAATGTCTTCCCATCTATAGTGCTATTACCATGGCTGAAACATATGCATTTAGTTACTATTCCCTAACCCAGACACATCAGTGTGACCACTGTGAGGTCTGTTATTTGTTATTGTATTTACTTACTTCATAGCATCCAAAAGTACTTCACAGAAATCATGCAGAGGCCAAGTCACTGTCCTGACAATCTTACAGTCTAATCGGTGAATTTACTAGGCAAGTGACGATATAAGATGCACCAGAAAGAAGCCTGACAGTGTTTCCAAGTGTTACAGAGAAGAGATAGCACAGTGGGCTTGGAAGGAAAGATTATCCAATTAATTCTGACTAAATTGAGTTTGAGATGGTGGCCAATCAACCAGATGGGACTTGAGGGACTAGACTCACAAGAATTGTGTCAGGACAGCAAACTGAATACATACAAGCCTATATAATGCTACCAGGCCAGCTGTATTTGCAGTAGTCATGTAGACATACATGCTGTTAAAATGTGCGAGGCTGTTGTCAATTTTATTGTATCAGAAATAATATATGCAATTACCTGGGCTACATATGAAGATTGTCAAGCTGTATCCAGCCTCATATTTAATACATTCACTTATTCTTCATATTAATGAAGATGGCCTGGGTAAGCAAGTAATGCTGCCTTCTTCAATGTTTTTTCCATTTTAGCTGTTTACTATTATTCTTGGAGTGCTTACCTTCCATTGAAGTCATGAAGGCACAATTAGCATTCTGAGTCCTTGTAGTGCATTAGAATTATACCTCGTCAGGCATTATAATACAGTAAACCCCCTACTTATGTGATTTTGATGTGTGCTTTACTTGGATTAATGTGAGTTGAAATCATGAATGGTGGGGATCAGGGGAGCAGGTAGCAGCCTGGCTCCAAGCTCCCCTCTGCTTGTGGAAGTTGGGAAACTGACCAGCAATTCTAGGCTGGTCAATTTTTTGGCTCCCAGGAGTGATGGAGAGCCAGGAATCAAGTGACTCCTGTCTTCCTGCCCTCTTGGGAGCCAGGAAACTGATCGGTACAGCAGTGCTTGACAGTTTCTGGCTCCCGCAAAGAGGGGAGCTGGGAGCCAGGCTGCTGCCTGGTTCACGGCTCCCTGCCAGTCCCAGGAGCTGGGAAACTGACCAGAGCAGTGGCGCTCATCAGTTTCCTGGCTCCCCTGACTTGTGTGAAATTTCATGTAAATGTGGTTGCCCAGGAATGCAACCTACATGTAAGTTGGGGGTTTACTGTACTGGATATGAAACAAACAAATAAACTTGAGAAGTTGAGCTAAGAAAAACAATAAGAACCGCATAATGAAAAAGAGAAAATAATTAACAGAAAATGAAGGTGAATGCATGAAATTTATTTAATGTACTATGGTTGTATGGTACAAGATGCAATTTAAGTTTGTTTTTTTTAAAATATGGACCAACTTTATGGAACGGTTTAAAATTAAAATGATGTTAAAAATCAGAGAGAAGATACTATAGGGAGAGGTATAAAATACAACTGGGGAAGGCAACAACAAGTGAAAAATCAGTGAACGCATTACAAGAAAAGGGTTATTTTTTCTGAAAGATAAGTCCACAGTCATCTTCAACAGTCTAGAAGTTAAGGGGTTCCCAGCAAAATTCATTGTAAAAACAAAGGCCAACATGTGACATTCTCTGTCATATTCAACAGTCTCTTAAACTGATTTCAACAGAGGAGTTATGGAATAAGTCACAACTTAGCACGAGGTAAGGCGTGACAGGCTAAGCCTTCATGAGCAAAGTGTTAAGGAAAATATTTGCTCTTTCAGTCAATTGTTTTCCAACTTCAAAATACACATGTCAATCGAGCGAATGATCCCAAAGTACATGCCTCAAGAGACCTTTTTTGCAGTCTCCTTTTATACATACTTATTGGCAGACCCACCAGGGGCAAAGGGAGAAATTGCACTGGGATCAAGTGATTCAAAAGAACCCAGGGCTCTGGCCACTGCAACCATTGTTACCACAGCAGTGGCAGCATCCAGAGTCCTCTGCACATTAAATCACTGCCAGAGAGCCCTCATGGCATGCTCCAGGCAGCTCTGATGGCTGCCTGGGGGCTGCAGAGTGCTCTGGGAGGCACTGAGGGCTGGATTTCCCAGCAGCTCTTCTGCCCTAGGCTCTGCCCCTTAAAGGAGCATGAAGTCGCCCCTCCCATCAGGCCAATGGCCCAGCAAGTCTGTCATACCCCTATTTATTGGCATGTCTGTACATGTAACAAGCAGGCCTTTGTGTTGCTGATACAGCTTAATCAATTATTAAAAATCTGACACTGAGTATGTAGTGTAGTTTGCAATTAGAAGACCATTATATGGGCACAAATCAACGTTAATTTAACTATAAGTCTAAAATACATAGCCAGTGACCAAAGACTGCATTTGCTACTTAACACAGTTTTATTTGTCAATTCTTTGTCCTTGCTTTCCACTTCTTGCAAAAGATGTCTGATAGGATTTCTATTGTTAGCATTGGTAAATAAATGAGTTTAGCATAGCGTTCCCATGAAGAATTTGAAAAAAAAATACTTCTGAGCAAAAATATTCTCTATGCTGCAGTATTTCTAGACCCATTGTTATCCATTTGTATGCTATTCTGATATTTCTAGACCCATTGTTATCAAACATTAGCAGCTCCCTGGAGAGAGAGAATTCCATATTCCTCAAGTGCCAGAATAGAGAAAGAATGGAAGACAAAAAAACCCCAAAACTATGGTATATAGTATATGTATGGTATATGGTATATAGTATATGGTATATAGTAAACTTGAAGAGGTCCAACCAGGTGGTTGTAAAGGGACTCCCCAGAGAAAGGCATTGAGGCCTACACACGAAGTTTGGGCAGGACAGGGGAAAGGGATAGACTAACCAAGCCCAGAAGAAGCAAGCATTTTAGAATGCAAGCCATGCACTTCAAGAGGACTCTGATGGCCTCCGACAACAGATCCACCTCAAAGAATACTCTGAAATGGTGTAAATTATATGTATGGTTTATTACATTGCATAGATTTCTCTACTTCTCATGCAATTAAAAAAAGAGGAATGTTGGTTTAGAATGTTATTCAAAGTCTTCCTCTTTTCATTTGCACCTATCAGGTGCTCTTTTGAAGAAATAAACTTATTCTGGGAGGCAATGTGTTTAAATGAAGGAAGAAGGCTGATGGCTCTGGACTGGTTCCAGGGACCAGTCAATGGGCCATATGGTTGCAATACCCAGGATGGCACAATGGATAGAAGATATCCTTTGTCCTCTCTCAGGAGTTTAATGAGTGGCTATGAGCAGAGCCTATTATGTCCCCTATCCACATAAATGGTAATGAAACAAGGCGGAACACAGACTGGGTATAAAATATCAAACAGTCTCCCAAATAACTGTAGCTTAGACAGAGGTATCTGTTACTGATTGCAATTTAAATTACTAGTTAAATATCAAGAAAGAATTAGGCTTGTGCAACTAACCCGATCTAAGATCAACATTACTTGGGCCCATAACTCTGGATGTGAATGAAGAAAACATGGCACTGCCCAGGGCTGGGTATAAAGGTTGCTTTAAGATATCTTTGCATTTTCACAATCCTGAAGACCATAGAGGTTGCCCTAGCTACTATGGATCACCTACGCATAAGAAAGTTCCTTCTACTTTCTTTTAACTTATATATACCATCTACTTGGATGGGTACGAGTAGTGGGACTTTAACAGGATCAGTGAAAGATGTCTACCATTTGAGGATACACAAACAAAATCCTTGGGTAACTTCCTCCATCCTAGATTTAAGTCTGTTTGGGCCAGGAGGAATGGGTCCACAGTAGTTCAGTCCATCTTTAATTTGTAGTGCATCAGAAATAAAATAATACTAAAAAGAGAAGTAAAAATGGAAGATGTAGGAATATGATATATTTAATTGCTACCAGAAAAAAAGAAGATGCAGTTTTAGTAAATCTCTGGCCATTAAATTAACAACTCTTTTCATGTCATATGCCAAAAAAAAGTGTAGATCACGATGGGTGAAATTAGTTGGCAAATCAATCATTGCAAGAATTATTTGTTTAAGTTTAAAAATAGATCTGGATTCTTTCCTTGACACAATGTATATGCAGCTGTTATTGCAATTGTACTTCCTTTTGTAGAATATTGTTGTAGAGATGGCATGATGCAGGGAAGAATCAGACCCTCAATATGCTTGGTTGATGCATGTATTTATATAAACAATACTTGTTTGTTTATGGACTATAAGATGGTTAATGGAATCCAAAGGCAAACACTATTTCTAAGAAAATAAATTATTTTCTGATCAAATTAATATGCTGTTAAAGACACACACAATTGTTGAGTTTGAAAATATACTACAGGTTGAACTTCACTAGCTGGCACCCTTGGGACCTGACCAGGGCTGAATGAGAACATTTGCCAGATCACATGAGGTCACTATTGTCTAGCAGCATTACCAACACTTCCACTGCTTACTGGACTCTTAGAAGAACCTCAAGGATAAATTACAGCTAAACAACAGCACAGAACACAGAGAGCCAGGATGGATGGCTGTAAACAAACCTTAGAGACCATGGGACGCTTGGCCACACCCATGATAAGTGATTGTCCAGCTAATTAAAATCACTCCAGATTATAGATGTTGTCAGATGTGAGATTATCAGACTACAGAGTTTCAACCTGTAAATATTATTGTATTTTTCCTCTCTCTATATACATAATTAGAGTGCAACAATGTTTTTTATTTTTTTAAACTATATAAATAGCTGCATGTCAATCTGCAGAAGAATATCCACATGGGACTCCATTTATAACAATGAAAGAAGTTTTCACCAAATGTTCTGAAAGAAAGGCTAACATTCTGAATATAGTTGGGAGACAAGGACAGCACTGAACCAGCTATTTCAGTCATCATATTGTGCAATTTAAAGAGACAAGCCAGATGTTAAACACTTGCTTCTGAGACCCTGCTCCCTGTGGGGAATTCTACTTTTTGGAACTCTATTTTAAAATACAACAACAAATAATTTACTTAGCAAATAAACAAGCAAAAGTCTTCATGGATATTAGGATTTAAGAAAATAGGTTTTAAGAGCACTTGTACAGTTCAGCTTTGTAAAGCCCAGCCCTTGACATTTTGATAGCAGGCTGGGCTCCTATCCAATTATTTTTGGATAATGACAGTGTATTATAAAAATCCCAAAATGATAATATTGGACATGGCATATCACAGAGTTTGCCTGATCTGGGCATTTGGAGAGGAAATAAATTACTTTTATTCAGTCTTCTTAAGAACAAGTACCACTGTAAGAAGAAGGTGAGGGGGAAGGTTGCTGGGGTTTGTATGCCTTTTTATTTTTCCATAAGGAAAGCTTGCATTAATATTGCTCTGTTGTTTTTTAGCAGCTTGGAAAATACTGGCAGTTGTGAAAGGTCAGTGGAGCTGCTTGCTCATTAGTCTTCTGTCATTTTTTAAAGAACCAAAACCAAGTAACTGGCTTTGTAAATTGATATAAGAAGCCATCAGAATATAAAATAGAAGCTCACACTTTGACACTGATTGGCCAGTACCTTGACACACAGGAGAAGAATATGACAATGAGCTAAATGGCTTTTCAGAGGAAACATTTGTTGAAGGTGTAGAGCAGTGTGGGGAGCAGTTTTGGTGCGTCTATTACTGGCATGGCAGGGAGCAAGTTCCCGTTCCTTATAGTCCTCCTTAACCCTCATTTGAGGTGGCAGGGCATTAAGGTCCCATCAATGTGTTAGCTGGAGGAGCTACATGGCAAGAGAATGGGGCTGTCAGGAAGGGTGTCAACAGGAAGGCAAAGGCAGCAATTGTCCCAGGGCCAGTGATACCAAATGGCCCAGAGCTCCAGACTGCCCCCATGACTACCATGGCAGCAGTGATGAACAGAGTCCTAGGTCCTTTAAATTGACACCAGAGTTCCAGCTGGCACATTTTGAGTGGCCCTGAGTGCTGCTGAGGGGAGGCATGGCATGGTAGGGGCAGTGCTGACAGCTGACTGCCCCTACCCCCATATAGCCTTTCTATCTGGGGCCTGCCTCTCTGGAAGGGCCTGGAGCCAAACCCCTGCCCCACACACAAACATTGTGCAGGGCCTCGGTGAAGTCTGTTGCCAGCCCTGGCTGTCAGAAGCTTGCATGGAGATATTGAATGTTCATGAAGTTTCCTGCACTGTACCCTTTTATCTGCCATGTAGTCCCAAACATCTATTAATAAAGTTTTACCTTGATTAGTACCATATCAAGTGGGTCCTGTCCCTCTTTCAGTATTGCTCTCAAAAGATGTAGATTTTTTTTGACGGAAAGTTCACATAACATTTATGAAATGTTGAGGTTGACAACATATATTTTGGCATAGATTTCCTAATTTTTTCCTGTGATTTTTTTTTGCTGCCCTTGCATGACTATAGCTATGCAAACTCATTTATATTAGATAACTGTAATGTACCTGTCAGCAATTTATAAGCTGTGGGGTTAGTTAGCACGTCTCCTTCCAAACAGACAGGAAATCTGACTTCCAGAAAGTGCTATACAATAGAGCCTACAGCAGGAATTATGAATTGCCTTACAGCTGTTATCCACAGCAAGGGTGTCTTTTTCCAAAGGAGATAACTTTAAAGATGTTCTAAATATTATCTTACTTCGCCATTATCATTAGGGTGACTATCTGTCCCATACTGGGTGGAATGGTCCCATATTTGGGACTCCAAAAGGGCATCCCAATTTTTTTAAAGGGACTCATTGTCCCATATTTGGGCACCACCTCCCAGCCTCAGGGAAGCAGGGGGAGAAAGAGGAGTTGCTGCTTCCCCAGGGCTCCAGGTGATCACCGATGGCTGCGGCTATCCCGGGGCTCCCAGTGAGCACCAGCAGCTGCCGCCTCCTTTCCAGCTCCCCAGGGCTTGGAGGAGCCCCCCCTACTCTCCATATCTCCCTGTCCTGTATTTGGGACAGGGAGATATGGTTGCCCTAATTATGATTATTGTCCAAAGGCACAACACTCAGGACCTCATTGACATAGGACTTTCACTGAGATGAAAGGGTATTATGTGCAGAGAGCAGACAGAAGGGCTGTGTCTAGACTAGCCCCCAACTTCAAAGGGGGCATGTTAATTAGGGTGTCAGGAGATTACTAATGAAGTGCTACGGTGCATGTGCAGCACTTCATTAGGCTAAATCTCCTGCATGGCAACTTCAAAGTATCAAACTTTAAAATGGCTGCTTGCATGTTGCTGCGGGTCAGCCACGGGTACTTCGAAGTGCCTGCGCTACTTCGAAGCCCCTTTACTCCTCAAATTTTTGAGGAGTAAAGGGACTTCGAAGTAGCACGGGCACTTTAAAGTACCTGAAGCTACACACAAGCTGGCACTTCAAGGTTTGACATTTTGAAGGTGCCGCAGGGGAGATTTAGCCTTATGAAGTGCAGCATATACACCACAGCACTTCATTTGTAATCTCCCAACACCCTAATTACCATGCCCCCTTCGAAGCTGGGGACTACTCTAGACACAGCCAAGGTGTCTTTACAAAATGTTCTCGTATCAGTACCTTAAATCAAGAATTACACCTTGCCTGAATGCTCACTTTCAAATAAAACACAGGAACTTTTAATGTGAAGTTGTTTTTGTTTGAAACTTTGGAATCATTACAGGAAATTCTGACAGAAGGCTCTGAGACATGCACATGCATAAATGAGCAGAACATTGTTCACATTCACATCATTGACAGTCATGTGGGAAATAAGGTTTGGAAAACAAATCTATTTTTACAGAGACACTGAAATTATTCAAGTTAAAAACTTAACAGTGACAAAGGTACTGACTGGAGTAACTTTGGTTGAAATCTATTCAGTTTGTAGACAGTTCAGGACACAAGGGCTGCGTCTACACGTGCACGCTACTTCGAAGTAGCGGCAGTAACTTCGAAATAGCGCCCGTCACGTCTACACGTGTTGGGCGCTATTTCGAAGTTGAAATCGACGTTAGGCGGCGAGACGTCGAAGTCGCTAACCCCATGAGCGGATGGGAATAGCGCCCTACTTCGACGTTCAACATCGAAGTAGGGACCGTGTAGACGATCCGCGTCCCGCAACATCGAAATAGCGGGGTCCTCCATGGCGGCCATCAGCTGGGGGGTTGAGAGATACTCTCTCTCCAGCCCTTGCGGGGCTCTGTGGTCACCGTGGGCAGCAGCCCTTAGCCCAGGGCTTCTGGCTGCTGCTGCTGCAGCTGGGGGTCCGTGCTGCATATACAGGGTCTGCAACTAGTTGTTGGCTCTGTGTATCTTGCACTGTTTAGTGAAAGTGTGTCTGGGAGGGGCCCTTTAAGGGAGCGACTTGCTGTTGAGTCCGCCCCGTGACCCTGTCTGCAGCTGTGCCTGGCTCCCTTATTTCGATGTGTGCTACTTTGGCGTGTAGACGTTCCCTCGCTGTGCCTATTTCGATGTTGGGCTGAGCAACGTCGAAGTTGAACATCGACGTTGCCAGCCCTGGAGGACGTGTAGACGTTATTCATCGAAATAGCCTATTTCGATGTCGCAACATCGAAATAAGCTATTTCGAAGTTGGGTGCACGTGTAGACGTAGCCAAGATGTTACATTTAAGTTTAAGACCATTTCACACTTTTTGCTATAGGATTCTAAATGGAATTTAACATTCATAGTGACGTGGGGAGAAGGTATCAGATAGTGACTTTTCTGACAGAACAATTCAGAAGGGAGATGGTTGCATAATTACAGAATGGCAGTGACAATGTATTACATTCAGGTATCATGAATAAGTTTTTTTTTTAATCTATTACATATATTGAAAGTTAATTTTTCTATGAATAAATCAGAGGTTAAGATAAGAGTCATTTTCATTTGTAGTTACCGGTAAAGATGCAAAAGAATCATAATTCATGCAAGAGAATTTCAAAGCATTTGTAAATAAAAATATATGGCATGACTATATTTTGAGTCATTTAATTCTTACGCATAGTTAAGATTTTTTTGTTTGTTTTCACTAGGCACTTCTGAAGAAGTGACATGAGAAGGGGGCGTTATTTATTTAGAGCAGGGAGGCAGGTGGAAGAAAAAATAGAATCAATATATAAAAAAATTAAACACTTTCTCTTTTTTCTTCATTTCTGAATTCTATATACTTGGGCTTTTGCAGTTTTTAAATGTAGAGTAAACTGACAAATCCCTGCAGTGAAATCCTGACTGCACTGGAGGCAAGAGCAAAATTCTCTGGAAATAGTTGAACTAGGATTCTCTATCAGGAATCAAGAACATAAACCAAGTGAAAAAATGGCTAACAAAAAAGAAGAAAAACCCACAAAAATAACACAAGGGACAAGCTTATATATATATTTTTAATGTCAAGAGATAAAGAAGACTCACTGTTCTACAGGCAAAACAAAACAGCAGTCATGTAGCACTTTAAAGACTAACAAAATAATCTATTAGGTGATGAGCTTTTGCGGGATGGACCCACTTCTTCAGATCATAGCCTTACCAGAACAGACTCAATACAAAAAGCACAGAGGTCCAACATTGTTTTCAAGGTTGACAAATCAGAAGAGCACGGGAATGCCAGGAAGGGTGGGGAGGTTAAGAGTTAAATAAAACATCAAAATATGTAAAAGAGTCCTTATAGTGGGTCAGGTAATTGCTGTCCCTGTTCAAACCACATGTTAATGTGTCAAATTTGAATACGAATGTTAGTTCTGAGAATTCCTTCTGTAGACAGTTGTTAAAGTCCCTTTTCAGTACAGCACAAGCTTCCAGATCTTTAACACAATGGCCAACTCCACTAAAGGGCTGGCTGACAGGTTTGTGTAGTTGCAGAGTTTTGATGGCGTGTGCTAAAAAATTCTGGTTGCATTTCTTTTCAATGACTCTTGTGCAACTATACTATAGCACAGGGACTGAAAATTTGGCAGGGACATGTCTTGTGCCATTCCTGTAAAAAGCCACCCAAATTTGACCAAATAATAGATGTAGATATAATCACTGTTTGCATAGTTTAACAGCAGAAGTCTCAGAAGATGCTGTTCACTATGAGCATGCTCTCACGCTGGATTCAGCTAGATGTTTCCTGCAGTTGCAGCTCTGGGCTTCTGCAGCCCTTGCCAAGTCTGGGTTTGGGTGCCAGTCTTGAGAGTAAGGAGAATCTCTCTTATGGAGTCTGAATAAAACCCTTATTGGGCACAGGAAACAAGGAAGAGAAGGTTGGTTAATTTAAATACAGCATGGACATGAGCCAGAGCTGCAGACTGAGCATATTGGGACTAGGACTAGAGTTAGACAAAGGGGAGAGAGGGAAACTGGGGGAGACTAGGACTGAAGTCATGGACAGAAATGAGGGTGGTCTTCCTGGGAGCCAAGTGGTAGAGGAGGCCAAAATTTTAGGGGGAGCCAGGCAGCAGTGTGGCAGAAAATCAGTTGGGCAGGAGGAAAGAGGTAAGGAAGGAGAGATAAGCATTTGATGTAACAAGGAGCTGGCTTTCAGTAACCAAGGATGTTGTCTGTGGGCCCCTCTGCTTCACTTGTTGGAGAAGTTGGACTCAATGCAATGAATGAATCAAAGAACAGCAGTCAGAGAGAGGAGGGTCTTGCAGAGAATGAACTTAAATGCTGTCCTGGATAAACTGGATTCTTTTTTCCTTTTCTGCCAAAGAGCTACTGTGCCAAGTCACTAAATAAACTTTTCGGGGGGGGTCACAAATTGTGAGTTCTCCTTTTTTCTGGGTGCTTGGCCTGAGACCTTACACTCTCAGGTGCAGAAGTGCTGTGCTACAAGTGTGGTCAGTAGGTCAATAGCAGCTGTACGTGGAGCATATAAAGTACTATCTAATGCTAAACTCTGAAAAAATCAGGTCCAAGTCTCAGATCGAACACCCAAAAATCAGAGGATAATTTTTAGCTTGATCTTTCTATGGTTCAGTTTCCTGTCTGTATACTGGTGATAACAACACTGGCTCATCTCACTGAAAATAAATTACTGTTTGTGATGCACGCAGAAATTGTATTGATGAGCATTATAGAAAAGTCCATGAGAAAATTGGTCTGATTTTACAGCAGAGTTTGAATAATGTGGAGTAAATAAGATGTAGGGTGACATTTAATGGTGATGAGAAAAACAAAATAATGAATAGCTGCCCATAAAGTGAGAACCATCCATTCTGAGTAGTGAATGAAGCATGAGTTTTGTGATCATCTTAGTAAAGACTTATTATAATACATCTGTATAATCCAATCCAGTTGAAGTTTCTTGGACCACTTCATTACTCGTATTTCCTTACTTTGCTATCTCAGTAACGTTATTTAAGCACAGTCTTTGTGTGAATAATAGGCTGTCTCCCTAACAGCTTCATTTTTATTATAGGAAACTCTCAGGAGATTTTGTAATAGTTTCTCATGATTCAGTATGCTAGTGAGTGCGGGACATGACCGGGGAACCTCTTGGTTCCAATTGGAGAAGGGCACAGAAGGTGCATACAATTTTATAGGGATCATCTGTGTTGTGTATATACATAATAATTTAATAAAGACTGGCACATGAGATATCTGCTGAGCAGTAGCCCATTGGTCATCGTAATTCTGTCATGTGATATGAAATCAAATACTTTATACAAGTCAAGCAAATTATGTTCACACTATCCTTTTATTCAACAAAATTTGTAATTGCATCAAAAAGATAGTTTGATAGGCTCTATTTTCCATATTGATTTGCATTAATTACTTTACCATCCTTTAATTCTTTACTAAACAATTCCTATTGAAATCTCTTTTTTATGTTGCTTTGGACAGATGTCAGACTTATTGTGACAAAAGACAGCCTGATTATCCTTTTTAAAAATGGGCACATTACCTTTTTTTCCCCCAGTCCTTCAAAACTTCTCCACTGTTCTAACATTTATTGAAAATCAACTTGAATGGTTTAACAAGCATCTCAGACAGCTCTTTAAAAGCTCTTCAATATGAATTATTTAGATCATCTTATTTTAAAATGACTAAACTGAGTGGTTTCTATTTAGCATCCTCCAGAGATACTAATGGAATGGAAAGGGTGTTATCATTGCATGATGAGACTATGTCATCTGACTTTTTCTCCACATACAAAACAGAAATAGCTATTTAACACATCCGTGTTATTGATGATCATTCTACTATTTGCATGTAGTAATACACCAGTACTTTTGGCAGCAGGATTTTTTTTTTGTTCTTTTATTCCTTAACTTTGATAGCCAAAGAGGAATTCTTGTGTCCCTTTGCTTGCCTTCTCAATTTTCTACAATATCCATCTTCTGATTTAAATTCATTAGTACCAGCTTCTCCTTTCTGCTGATTATTGAATATGATCTTTTACAGTTACCTTAACTTCCACTTTAAGCCAGTGTCAGTTTACTAAGGCCTGTAAGACCTTCTTCTTTGATTACAGCTTGTGGGGCATCTAGTAAGTTGTTCTTAAATGATTGCCAATATCATTCATAACTTTTGATTAAATTCTTCCAGATCATTTTGCTTGTAACTGTTACAATCTTTGTGAAAGTTATTTAAGCACAATTGATAGATAAAGAATACTAGTCAGGACTTAATTCTTTTCTACACTGTACTGTATTCTGCTCACAGGCTGTGGTCGGTGGGTCTTAACCTTCTGAGTTTTTTTAAATAAACAGTTTGAATTTCTTAATTGTCTTTCTGTAAGATAGGATTTGCAGATCTTGAATCATTAATTGAACTCTGGCGCTTTGATATCTTATTTGATGTTTGAACACACATGCTACATCTACAAAACATCTGTCAACAGATCACATCTACACATAAAAGTAGATCAATCTTTTAATCCACTCTGTGGACAAAAGGGCCCCCTGGAGTTTCTGCATGGCTTTTTTGTCAACAGTTTCACGCATTTAGTGTGTAGACACTCTGCGAGTTTTATCAACATAATCCCAGTTTTGTTAACAAAACTCTGTAGGGAAGACATAGCCAAACTAGATTCACATTCCAGTGATGGTCTCACCATATCCTATGCGGAAGAAATAGCTCCCTATTAAAACAAAGGGGGTGATGCGTACTTTCTTGTCTGGCAATGTCTATAGACTGGCAGGACTATGGATGTTGGAAGAGCAGAGCGTTACATGGCTAGGGCCAGAGTAGTGGGCTGGCTCAGCCTAGAGCAGAAGAGCCTGCCAGCCCTGCTGCAGCGTGGCGGCAAAGGGGGAGGCAAAGCCCCTGCTGCAATGCAGAACCAGGGCTGGAGCCCCCACTGGAGCTCTCCACAGCTCAGGGCTGAGGCTAGAGCCCCCACTAGTGCACTGCCCTCTTCTGCCTGAGCCTCGTGGCAGTTCCAGGAAGTCTGGAGTCCTCAGGGATTAGGAGGCTGGGGCTGCCTTGTGGCAGAAGCCCTGTACCTCCCCAAGTCCAGCAAATTCTTTTGTATGGGACCTGTCAGGTTCTCACCATACTAGACCTGTACAGGGAGACCTGTACATGATATGGTATAAAAACGAAATAATAGACTACAGCAGATATAGTAGAAGCAGGCCAAGAAATGTCTTCTTCCATGAAATGTAGATTGCAATTTTAAATCTGAATATTTTCCAGGTATCATAAGTGTGTGTTTAAGTGCACAGATATCTGTTTGGAAAGAGAAACATGACCAAATTAATAAACAGTTATATCTCTGCACTTAAATTTTACTGTCTGGAATGAAAATATCACAGCAAGCTTTGGTATGCTCATCCAAATGAAATGTGTGAGCATATTGAATTACTACAAAACAAAATAAATGCCACCCCTTTTAAAACTGCTTTGTTAAACAGAATCTATTTGATATCACTTGCTTTTCTATCACTGATGTGTCTTTCAAGAGGCAGGGAGAAAGGTGTGTGTTGATTTTCTAAAAGCAACTTTTAGAAAGGCAACATAACTTTTAATAACCATATTAAAATACAAATAAATATGTTTAATTTACAAACAGGATGAAGACTTGCTCTTTACAAAATAACAAAGCTAACATCTGAAACATTTCAAATCTCTTCTAGCTAGTTCTGTACCTCTCATACACTTTACATTTTGCTTTTTCTGAGGTGTAAACATTCTGATATCTTCTAATAAGATTTTGGGAGCCCAAGTCATCCTTTTTATCACCTTAAAAGTTCCAATTTCAATCTCTTTAATAGGGCTTAAATTAGTGCATAATTCCAATGTCAATAATGCAGAGGATAAATATTTTAAAAATTAGATTAATTTTGGTGATTTCATACCTCACGGTACCAGCAAATAATTATTCCCAGGATCCATCAAAATGTTTACTTTTTTTTTTTGGTCATTAAAGCTTTTTTCTACAACATCACCTTGCCTTCTAATTTATACCAGGGTAGTACAAAGTAGTGGTAGAGGAAAGCTAAATTTCACACCAAGCAAACTGCTTTTAAGTTTCCCTGTAATGAGGGCTTAGGTTTGCCCCCGTACAGGTTAAAAATAAAACCAACCCCTCCGTCTACCTTAACTGGCAGTATGGAAGAAATCCATCCCTCCTGATGCTATATCTCACATCCCTGAACCTTGTCCGCTTTCCAAGTATCCCAGAAAGAGGTGTATGTGAAACAATAGCCATGTCTACACGTGCACGCTACTTCAAAGTAGCGGCACTAACTTCGAAATAGCGCCCGTCACGGCTACACGCGTCAGGCGCTATTTTGAAGTTAACTTCGACGTTAGGCGGCGAGACGTCGAAGTCGCTATCCTCATCAGGAGATGGGGATAGCGCTCTACTTCGACGTTCAACGTCGAAGTAGGGACCGTGTAGTCATTGCGCGTCCCACAACTTCGAAATAGCGGGGTCCGCCATGGTGGCCATCAGCTGAGGGGTTGAGAGACGCTCTCTCTCCAGCCCCTGCGGGGCTCTATGGTCACCGTGGGCAGCAGCCCTTAGCCCAGGGCTTCTGGCTGCTGCTGCAGCTGGGGATCCATGCTGCAGGCACAGGGTCTGCAACCAGTTGTCGGCTCTGTGTATCTTGTGCTGTTTAGTGCAACTGTGTCTGGGAGGGGCCCTTTAAGGGAGCGGCTTGCTGTTGAGTCCGCCCTGTGACCCTGTCTGCAGCTGTGCCTGGCACCCTTATTTCGTTGTGTGCTACTTTGGTGTGTAGACGTTCCCTCTCAGCGCCTATTTCGATGTGGTGCTGCGCAACGTCGAAGTTGAACATCGACGTTGCCAGCCCTGGAGGACGTGTAGACGTTATTCATCAAAATAGCCTGTTTCGATGTTGCTACATCAAAATAAGCTATTTCGATGTAGGCTTCACGTGTAGACGTAGCCAATGTGTTTTAATTACTGAGGCAAACAGAATTACCTATTTTTAAAATCAAAAGGGTAGATTGCAATAGGACAGCTGCAGGAGGCACTGCAACTCCAACACATAACTCTGTGTCACAATTCCCCTCCTGCTCCCAGAAAGTAGTAATTTACTGCTGATTAGTAATTGTACATATGCATTCCCCACCACTTACTCCCTTATTGGAGCAGGGGGGTAGGAAGTAGACGCAAAGCCTGGTACAAATCCACGCAGGGTTACAAGTGAAGAATCTTAATCTCAGTCATTCCCTGCCTGGATGCATAGATCAGCTCACAGTGTATTCCATGGTGAAAAGTGTTTTACTTTTTCTGCAGTGGCCCATAAATGAAGAGTGTGTTACCCACCTCATAGTTCTCAAGGAGTTTCCTGGGGAAATGTAAGGTCTGCAGAGGTCTCTCCCTCTCTCTCTCTCTCTCTCTCTCTCTCTCTCTCTCTCTAAGAAAAACATGGATGTCTTCCCTTCTACTGAAATGTTCAGCTTCCATACATAACATTTACAAAAAGTGATATTAGAAGGGGCACAGGTAATTTATAATAGACTGTCCTCTAATTTAACAAACAAAACAGGGAACAGATTGAGTTAATCCCTTGTCTGACTGGAATACAATGTAGTAACATTCATAGTGCTTTTGCACTACTGGAGCAGCCCTTTGACATCCATCCTCCCCCACACCCCCACAGAAGCAAGTGTTAATACCAGCAATGATTGCAAAGTGGGAGTAATACATTCTTATTTATGCTTTTTACATCAGACAGCCATTCATACACAGTCCCGGTCAGGCTATCACATTAATCTTCAAACATCAGCAATCTGATATGGATATATAAATCAACAAGTCTGAGTGCATGGATTAATAAAATGCTAATGGGTGTTGTTATATGAGATATCAGAATTAGCTTTCATGATGGCAAAAAGCTCTACCAACCTGCTCATAGATCCTTAGGCTGACACCATCCCTAACGATGAAGAATTACAGGGGAGGGTATCACGGAGAAAGAGGGAATAAGATTGGTGCAGGAAGGGGTTATGGAGTGAAGAATTGACCTCTTCTCTCATACCAAGGTCCCCAGTAATGTGAACCCTCTTGCTTTACACCTATTTGAAGGACCTTTCCCATATAGACACCACAGGATGACCATCTGTCCCATTTTTTCCAGGCAGTCCCTTATTTAAGCTGTCTCACAGGTGTCCTAATTTTTTAAAAAGAAAAGGGTCAAATTGTCCGGTATTGTGTGGGACTCCTGTTCCTGGAACACTCTCTCACAGGACAGCAGCCCCCAACGCTAGGAAGCTCCTCCACTGAGCGGCTGCCCCATTCCTTGGCAGGCAATAATCCACTGCTTGTGAGTTCCACCATGGGGTGGCTGCCCCATTCCCCAGCACAGTAGTCCCAGTGCTAGGGTCCCCTGCTGCAAGATAGCTGCTGCATTCCCTGCCACCAAGGAAGTTGAGGAGCCCCTATCCTCTGTTCCATCTCATAAGGAGGCTGTGGAGCCCCCATTCCTGGTGCCTTACTGTGGGGCAGCCATTGCCATGGCTGAGGAGCGCCAACATGGGAGAGCAGTCCCATCCCTGGAGGCTGGTGTCCCGTATATGCCATAAGGCAACGTGGTCACCCTAACATACCGCCATATGTCACAGACCTTTACATAGTCAGACTGAGTCATTATTCTTGAGATTCGATTCTATCAAGTAGCCTCCACACAAAGGTTCAAGCACAACCACCACACGACGTGACACCAAACACTGAGGCTCCAGTAGCTCCTATACCGCCCTTTCATCCCAAAATCATTCACCCATATGTCAGACAGCTCCACATATCTTCCCTCCGCTCCCCCCACCCACTGTCCAGCACTCCCAGGGAGGCTTAAAAACAAGGAAGGACAGCAAATGCACACACAACTTCATTAAAGTCCAGCTGCTCACTGTTGACAACAAACCACAAGAGTCTCCCCATCTCTTTTATGCATTTTATCTGGCTCATCTGAACTTATGACAACTTGCTTCTCCACATTGCACCTCACCTCCCAAATGGCTAGGCAGTCCCTCTTTCCAACAGTACTCACACAAATTTTGGGTGTAAGCAAGAGGTAGAAACCCTTACTCAGCACAGCGTGGCAGGAACATGCTATTGGGTACACTTGCAAGATGATTGACGTCTACTGAGTTCTGAACAACATGCAATATCTCCACACATCTCATTGGCGTTTTTAAATTTCACAAAACCTATCATATTTAAAAGCTGTCCAATCGGTAGTTGCACAGTTATCTGACATCATCCATGTTTGTATGGATGTACAACACTGTTTCAAAGAACCAACCTTCTCATTGTCTACGATAACCACAAAATTCAATGGAGCTTTCACTGTCTTTCAGTTTTATGAACTGCAATTTTAGGATGGTTTCGTACTCTTTCTTGGCATGCCTGTTTATTGCATGTGATTTCAAAAATTAGACACTTCAGAACTGTACAAAATCTGTGTCAAGAATTGTTTTACTTCTTCCTGCTTTTTTATAATTATTTATTATTTAGATTTCAGTTTGTTCAAAGTATTTCCATAGTTTCTCTTACTCTTCTTTGTCACAGCTTCAAAGATGCTGCAACTTACAATTTATAGCCAATATACCAAGGGATTTAGTTCTGCCTCTAACATGTAATTTCTATTTCCCCTCAGACAGTTAACTTCACATGTCATTTAGTTGCTAAGAGCACAATCTACAGCCTCACCCAGAAAAAAAATATTGTTGATTTCATAGGAATTTCACTTTGCAGAGAAGAAGCCAAGATCCAGGAAAACACAATCTTCTTCACAACTTCAGCAAATAGTTTGCCCCGTTTTCTATAGCCCATGAGAGGCAGATCAGAGATTTCCTTATATGGCTTTGTGGCCACTGAATCTGAGTAAGACATAGATCTCTTGGTGATCTCCTTACTACTGGGCCCCACCAGCAAATCTGTGATCTAGTTTGTTCCCACAAAGTAGGAAGCAGCACTTATTGCAACCTCTTGTAAAAACAGCAAAGCTTCTGCAGTTCCATGCAGTGAGTCTCATTCAAGGACAACTGCTGGGTGATTAGCACTTTTGAAATTTAGGTGCACTTTGTAGAAGGGGATTATTCATGGAGTAATGAGCTATCAGTATGAATAAGAGAATCTGGCCTCAAAACTTCTATCCATATTTTTTTGCCAGGCTCAGGAACCTTCAGAGCTTTATCAGAGCAGAGAGAGACAGAGCATGCATGCATTTAGTATTTGCAAATTCAAAAACAATGTGATAGCACAGATCAGGATTGTGACACCTTTACTTAGCATTAACCCAATTAGCCCCACTGATTTCAATGAAACAGCGTAAGAACTAAAGTTGCTTCATGTGTACAATCATGAAAGAATCTGCCCCATATTATCTGACACAATTGAACTATTATTGTTGTCTATCACGGTATATTTTGTCACTTTGTATTATTAGTCAGGAAGTCCTCATTGTTTCCTTTCAATTTCATTTTTTTGTTAGAACTCTGATGACACCATTTCCCGTTCTCAGCATCAGAGATGTTTGTAGCAATTATATTAGCCAGAAATGTTGTAGGGAGATCATATCACACAGTCACATATCCCAGTCTCCTCTCCTGTGTGGTTTCCTTATATTAAAGCACAACTTTAGGGTACGGCCTGTCCTTGATACATGCACACAGCGCCCATTACATAATCCTGGTACATAAGAAAATCAAAACTTCCATTAACTTTAGTCAAAGCTCAGTTTAGCCCTTAAATCCAATTTAAATCATTGAAGTTTAATCTGTCCATAACAAAGCTAGTTAGTAGCTTATTTACAACTCATCTTCTTTAAATACACCAGATGATTAAGTTTTCAAGGAGATTTGATTACATGGAAAGTCTAAAGGGATAACAAGCTCTCCGCAAACTAAACAGCATAAAAATAATAGGAAAGACAAAAGTTCAAATGTGGGTGATAATTTACATGAAGTTTGAATATTTTCTTAAGGCCAGGCTCTACTAGGGGATGGGGAAAGATAGTTAGCCCTGAGGCCACTTGTCTAAGAAGGCTCAAACCCATGGAATTTGAAGTGCATTGTGCTCTGGCACATAGGGCTCCAACAGGCATGGACACTTGGGTTACATCTGCATGGCAGCTTCTGTCGAAAGAGGTCACTGTTGACAGAGAAACCCTGGAAAAACTTCTGTCGACAGAGTGCATCTACACACCAAAGCTGATTGACAGAGCAATCCACTCTGTCGACAGACAATAGACTGTCCTGCCTTCTCTCCACAGAACAGCTAAATGGGGTTACGTCTCCCTTAGAAACATAAGTCAACAGAAGTTACTGTCAACAGAGAAATCTTGACAGAACCTAAGTGAAATGGCAGCTCAACAAACAACTCTGCCTGGCAACTGGAAACCCTCTCACTTGACAGATGTGTCTACACTACACTTCTGTCAACAGTACAAATTTTTGAGGGATAACACTGTCGAGGAAAATACAGAGGTCTGTTGAGACTCTGTCAACAGAATGCTTTATGTGTGTAGCCACACCCCGAGTTATGTCAACAGAAAGCCCCTTCTGTCAACAAAACTCTCTAGGGCAGACACAGCCTGAAAGCTCTGCAAACTGGGCTGCCTGGGGAATCAGAAGCCTTCTCTGTTAACAGAAGTGTCTATATGGGCACTCTGTCAACAAAACACTGTCAACAGAGGCACTGAACCTGATCAGGAAGAGGTATACTCTTGCTGACTGAACTGCTGAACTGCATCTGAAGAAGCAAGTTAACTCACGAAAGCTCATGCTCTAAACTTTTCTGTTAGTCTATAAGGTGCCACAGGACCCTTCGTTGCTGCTACAGATCCAGACTAACACGGCTACCCCTCTGATACCTGCTGAGTTTTATCAACAAACTCTCAACAGAACTCTTTAACCACGTAGAAGCTTGGCAAGTTTTGTTGACAGAAGCTGCCCATGTAGACATGGCTGTGAAGTTTCACTGGGACCTTACAGGGTGGAGTCCTATGATATCTCCTTGAATCAAATGGAACTCTGTAACGGTACACGCTAATTGATCCCAATGCAGGATCAGACACACTGTGCTTGTCTACACTAAGTATTTTGTGAGGAAGGGCACTTCAAAGTTGCATGGATACTTTAAAGTGCTTGCAGTTACAAAGCTTGCCAGCACTTCAAAGTTTACAGCTCCATAGTTCACATGGTGAGAATTAAGCTAATGAGTTGCTGCATATTCAGCATAGCACCTCATTGCTATTCACCACTCGGGTTCATTCACATGCCCCCTGGGTTATACATCTCCTAAGGCTTAATAGCAGCTGAGTATTGGATGTTTGGTTGATTACTTGCTGTTCCCAAGACTAGCTTACCAAAATTTCTAGCACTTTTTCCTTTAAGCTGTAACTTCCTGGAAATAGCAATTTAGAACAGAAACTCTGAGGAGTCTCAAAACTATGCTCTTGTTGTGGTGGCTGCTACAATAAATTTAAACCACTCAAATACTGAATACAAGAGGCAAACTAGTTTGAGTACTGTTTTACATGAGACAATATTTTGGTGATTCAAACACACACAAAGCAATGAATGGCTATGTAAAGCTTCACAATATAAAAATCATAACATGTGTCTGTCTTGTTTAAACTTTTGTAATAAAAAGACTATGAACACTGAACACTGAGCAGTCAGTCTTAAGATTTATCTAGCATTTGTCATATGTGTCTTATAAATCATTTCCTGCTTCTAGCAACTAATAATGATATAACATATGAATTGATTAACAGATGCCATCAGCTTATGAAGGTAAAGACACTTTAATTACCCTGGAGCACTTCTGATTTGTGCCATCCTTTGGGAAAATCAGTTGCTGTGCTTTTGCAGTTTTTCCTCACTTAATTCAAACTTTGGCTATTGTTATTAAAAATTTAAAAGCTTGTTAGTTTCTTTCCCCTCTTTTTCTCCCCTTCCAGGGTAATAGAAAACCTGTAACTTCAGACTGTTATTTCAAAAATGTTTCTTATAACAAGACATTCCCCTGACAAGGCATCATTCTTCTTTTCCCTAGGGTCTGATCAACATAAGAGCCTATATAAGCCCATGATATTTTGACCTTTAGTTACCAGAGATGTATATCTGTTTCTTTCCTTTGGCAACAACTATTAGATAATTAAAAGACTTGTTGGGGGCAGGGGAGGGTAGATGTGGAGAGGGGAATTATTAAACCTCAACACCATGGAAACTAATGTTTCCCTAACAAGTAACAACTTAGATATTAGATAAACAAAAGGAGCTTCTCTCCGCAAGGTGTTAACATCTCCACATTAGACTGACAATGGGCCATATCCCCGCTCTCTTATCTGACCTGTTTTTTTCCCTCTCTTCATGCATATTACTGATAATGGGCCTTTTCCACCCTGAATGAATAGACCATGTCAGCTCTGGCCCTCCCTTTTACTGGGACCCCACTCTTTAATATCCCTCTGAAACGCTCCCCCCCTGCATCTGATGAAGCAGGTCTTTGCCCACGAAAACTTATGCTCCAAAATATCTGTTTATAAGGTGCCACAGGACTTCTTGTCATTCCAGAAGATACAGACTAACACAGCTACCTCTCTGAAACTTACATATTGTATACTGTCTCCTGAATAACATAAATGAAGGCATGTTTCAACTCAGAGAGGACAAAACATAGAATAGAACTCGGTTTATGAAAATAGAGTTAGTTGCCCTTTTTGTACCTACAGGCTGAGCCTCTCTAACCTGGCACTCTCTCATCCAGCAATATCCATGGTCTGGCATGATCTTAGTTAGTCAGAAATTCACTTATGGATGTGGCTAAGTTTCCTGTGGTCCCATAATGTTTGTTTACAGCCAGCAGTCCTGGGCTCCAGTGTTCTGTGCTGTTATTTAGCTCTAATTTACCCCTAAATGTCTTCTAAGAGCCCAGTAATCCGTGGGAGTGTTGATAATGCTGCTAGACACTATTGATCTCCCGTGGTCTTGCAAATTCTCTTGGTCAGCACCAGTCAGGTCCTGAGGCTGCTGGACTAGAGAGGTTCAAACTGGACTTTGTAGTTAGAATAAATTAACTACACATCACATTCAGCAAATACCCGGTAATTAATCAGTCAATGTGCGACACAAAACAGAAATAATTTTGCTGATGGTTTGTTGTGAAAGATTATATGTAAATATATGTTTTAATTGCATTATAAAGATACAAAATAAAGTAATTTCAGGAAGCCGTAACCCATTAACATTTAGTTTCATGGGTGCCGCTAAAATAAAGTACTTGTCTCTCCCATTTTGCATAAGGTTGTGAGCACTGAAAATTGAAAGTATGTTTGTATATTTTGGTTTGTTTTCTTCTTCAGTTGAAGAACGACAAGCTTGCTGATAGTCTCAGCTATAAAGACAGCATAGTAATATGTCATAGAAATTCACCGATCAAGTTACAATGGTTGCGGTTTTTTGTTTTCATTTTTTTTTGCTATTTTATTGTAAAATGTGACACAAACTGAACAACTGACAGTGCAGTTGATTAGTTCTGCTTGAGAGACTGATAGTGGGGTATATTATTAAACAACTATATTTTATTGGCTACTGGCAATAAAACAATGAGAATTTTGTGAAACTCTTTAAGAAAGTCAAAAGCGTAGGTTATGAAATGATGTGCCTAAAGACACAAAGGATGGTGTACCACTGCATTATCCATTTCATTCAGAATTCTGTAATGGGAACACATCCTGAAGAATAATTCCCTTCTTGATTACTTTTGTAGTGGGGTTAGAAATTTATTGTTATTATCAATATAAAGAATTTTTGGTGGTCGGAGAGTTAAAAGAGCTTTTTGTAAAATGAAATCCTGTCTGGTGAAAAATTTCAGTTTTAACAAAACAGTATTTTCAGATAAAAATGAAAAACCAGTTGTAGTTATGGCATATATTCCTACATGATTTAACAACTTATTTTTTGGGCAGCCAGTATCCATCCACTTTTCCACATGGTCCCTGAATCACACAGAGGCAGAGAACAGGACTGCAAACCTGTAAAACTTCTGATCCACCTGGGCAAAGATCCATGCATGGATTTGGGGTGGATGAGACAGGTTCATATACATATCTCGAATCAGATCCTGAATCTAGAAGAGAGATTTATTCTGAGCTTTTAGAATTATATTTTTAAGCATCTATCACACAGCCTTTTTAACTGTCCTCATAACAAAATACAGTTCTTTTTTATTTCTAATACATGAAAAGCAGTGAACTAAGTGAAACAGTAGCATGACACATTAGTGTACATTATATTTATCCTATGTAAACCAACAAAAAGCAGCGAGTTATTTTTTAAATACAAATATTTTCACAGCAGGTACTGAAAAGAGCTTCTTACCAGCAAGAATGCAAACTCTTGTACTGCTTGCTGGGAAGATTATGACAAGTGAATTGCTGGAAAGTGCAGGACTTTTTTGACATAATGCATTTGGCTTTAATGTGTTGTTTAAACTCAGAAAAGGAGAATATAAGCAACATAGTGCCATTAGGGATTACTTATTTTTTTAACCTTGTAAGTCTAAAAACTTTATGCCCAGTTCTGAAAGGTGCTTCAACTCCCACTGGAAACAAGCACTTTGCAGAAGGCTCTCAACTCCTTTCAGCAGCGAATGGTCAACAGGTCCAGCTGCTATCTTGCTTTCCTGTTCTATCAAGTGTATTAAGCTAATTCACAGAGAAACACCAATTTAGTACGACTCTAACACAGCTGGATTGGATCCATTTCTAAGAAAAAGAAATACACTCAAGATTCCTGAAACAGTTTAGATTTCATGTTCCTTAGATAACTTGTCCTTGAAATATATGTATGAAGAAACAAAGAACAAGTTAAGCATTAATTAAGAAATGAAGAACCACAGGCTTCTGATTTCCCAACTTTTTGAACTTTAAATGTGAGGTCATCATAATTTTTGATTAGAGTACTCTGATACATAGAAGATGTCAATGGGGATTTATAGCAGACTGATATCTGCATATTCATTTATTTTAAGATAACTAATAACATATCAGAGGCCTACACAAAGCTATAGGTGCTCTATCTCACAGTTAGTATTACAATAGAATCCAGCAGTGCTAATACAATCATGCAGAGAGAAGCTCTGCAAACTTTCCATCCTCAGTGAAAGCCTCTGCCCTCCCCTCCCACAACTCTGGACACACAAACTCAAATCCCTATATAAAAAATAAATACACTGACCATGAAATCTCAGCCAACTTTTGCTGTTTTTTTTCTGTTCTTGCTCTCTTTGCCTTACCTAAAATAAAAGCATAATTAACCAGATATATTTGTAAACAGTCACATTTTATGTAAATATGTAACTAAACCACACTAACTTTTGTATAATAGTAACCACGTTGTTAGCACTTATGGCAAGAATGTGATTAATATTAAAATAAGCACTGAGTATGGGGGGGCGGGGATGGGATGTATAGCTGCACCCCACCTGGAAGAGGCCAGAGAACAAGTTGCGGTTCTCAGTTAGAATGCCTCAGGGCTCCTCACTGATTCTGGGACAGCATTAGCTGATTTCAAAAATGGGTACAAAAAGGTAATTCCCTTCTCTATAGCCACATTTATTCTGGCCAGTAATTTGCTGTAGAGCCAGGGTAAGCACTGCTGCCACTCTCCCTCCCAGCCTACCTGTTCATGCCAGAGAGAGAGAAAGAGAGCACGAGAAAGCATGCACAAGTGGCTCCTGTTCTCTCCCAATTAGCTGGAGCTACAATCTGAGCTAGGTCAATTGGAGAAGCAGGGGAATCTTTATTTCTCACTTCTGCCCTGTATGGCTGAGTACAGGCTGTAACAACCTAGCCTTTATTCAATAACCACCACCATCCTTGGGGAAAACCTTATAGAATGCAATAGAAAATTCTATCCCTGCTACTGTAGAACTGTAGGATGGTTCAGAATATGAGGGAAATATTTCTCTATTCTCTGGGGGTTTTTCTTTTGTTTATAGTAATTTCCATTTAACTATACTGGTTGTATGCATAGGAAATTCAACATGGATTTCCCATTTGTTAATACTAATGGGCTCATTACTCTTGCAGAGAAGTACTTTTTCTCAGACACTGCCACTGGATTTCAGTGGAACGTATCCATGGCCGTGTCTACACCACACAGTAACTTCAAAGTTGCCTGTTTCGAAATCCAACTTCAAAATACAGCAGGGTCACAACATTCGTGAAGGTTCCGGGGAAGCGGCTGCTCATGAATAATTGAATTTGTGAACATTAAGTTCACAAATCATGAGACATACTGTAACAGACTTTGAAGTTGAACGTCTAAACACACCAAAGTCCCAGCTCTTATTTCAAAGTAGTTTCCCAGTACTTGGAAAGGAAGCATTTATACAACAGTAGCCCCTATTTTGAAACAAGAGGGCAGGAAACGAGGTGGACAGGGGTTGCATGGCTGACAAGCCTTTCTGGGCTCTTAGCCAGTTGCTCCCTTAAAGGGCCCCTCCCACCACACCATACCTGCACATGCTCAGGGCTACCAGGCTGTACACCTCAGGGCAGGCCGTGTGCTAGGGAGCAGAGCTAGCCAATGACAAGATGTCTTGCCAGATGCTCCCGCAGGGAGATCTCCTCTCTGCTGCATCCAGACTGCTGGCCATGGTGCTTGCTGCTGTCTTTCAGCAGCACAGCACAGCTGGTTGCATGAGCCCCATTCTGCAGACTGTGGGGTGGGTCCTGCAGCCTCGTCCCAGCCTCCAGAGATCTGGCATTCATGGGCCTTCCCTACCAGCACTGAATAGTGGCACCAGCTAGTGCTGGGGGACTGGGATGATGAGCAGTGTCTGAGAAACTTCCATATGAGCAGGTGGACAACTGAGGAGCTCTGCCACTGGCTCGCCCCAGTTCTCCAGCATTATGACACATACACGTGGCCTGCGCTCCCTGTGCAGAAGAGGGTGGCAACAGCACTGTGAAAGCCGGCCACCACACACAGCCACTGGTCTGTCAGCCATCATTTTGGGGTGGGCAAGGGGGCACCACTGGGGAAGTGGGACAGGGGCCATGCAGGAGAGGGAGGAAGGAGGAAGTTGGTCCTGCTGGGGAGCAGGGAAGGGGAAAGCGGGCCCTGCTGGGGAGGGAAGAAGGGAACCACCCAGTTTGGCATTTCTGGACATGTCTTTCTTCTACCCCATGCAGGTTGTCCGAGCCATAAACAATGTGTTCCTTCACCACGTCATCAATGTCAGAGACCTGGATGTCACCCTCGTTGGGTTTGCAGAGCTGGGTTTCCCAAACTGTTTTGGCATGATGGCATGGATGGTATGATGGCATGGACGGAACCTACATTGTGATCTGGGCCCCACACCACAGTGAAGGCACCTATGTGAACAGGAAGGGGAACCACTGTGTGATCCTCCAGGCCCACTTCATGGATTTCTGTGTGGGGTGATTGGGCAAAGCCTGTGACTGCCAGGTGTTCTGAAATTTGTGGCTGGGACACTGGATGGAGGAGGGCACCTATGTCCCCCTGTGGGAGATCCCGCTGGGGGATATCATGATGCCCCCCTGTATCATGGCTGACACCACATACTCACTGCACCCCTGGCTCATGCAGCCCTATATGGGACACACCACTCCATTCCAAGAGGTTTTTAACACATGCTTCAACCACACAAGGGGTACCATTGAATAGGAATCTGGGTGGTTAAAGGGGAGGTTTCACTGCCTCCTCATGGGGCTGGACATCAGCTTCCCAGACATGTATGCAAAATTGGAAAGACTCAGCATTATCTCACAAATCTGTTTATGAAATTCACTTCCACCTTGAAATACCATGCATTCAGATTCTGTGCTGTGCACCAAAGCAGGCATATTTGGCAGCTTTAACTTGTGAAGGAAAGACGGGGAGAATAAACAGTTACACACACAGGCACACTTGATGAAACAGAAATGGAGGTTCATAGACCTCCACCTCCATTAATGGCACAGGAGACTATGCCATATTTTGTTCCCAGAAGTTACCCTGCTATACACCAGAGGCAGGATGGGTGGGGTCACTAAAGTACAGAGGCACCAAAGTTATATATATATATAACTTTACTGAAATTATATATTTGTCGTTAATGCTTCTGATGTAGAAATGAAAAAGGGGAAGAAAAATCCTGACATTTTCACAAATTCCATCCCTCTCTCCCTCCGTGTTCAACCACTCAGAAACACTAAAAAATTGCAAAATCTGGAGAGGAGCATATTGTAAGATCTTTTACCAGTTCCAGTCAGCCACTGCAAAAAGGGAAGCAGCCAACAAATCTTTCTACGGAACAGGCAGTGATCCAGAAGACTAAAGCCTCTTGTTGCTTTGTGGCTGCAATCTCTGAGCAAGAAATGGCAGAGCTGGAGCAAAGTTGTATGTAAATATATACAGTAAATCTGCCTCCCCATTGAAAAATGGCATGAAACGATTGCACACTAGCAATGACGTAGTAAAATAGCATGTAAATGACAGCTTTTGAATGTTGTCATCTCCAATGATTTTATCAGGATTATTGTAATTCTTTGTTATTTTTCTTATCCCTTCGGTGCCTGGAGTGTCATGAACACAGGAAAATAAGAGCAATCTTCTAATCCTTATGGTTGCAAAGAAATGCTTGAAGACATCATCCAACTGCTGCTTAAAGCCTCAAAAATCAAATGGTCAAAAACCATAACATTTATCATAAAATAAAAATATAATTTTAAGTCTGATGATTTTGGGGGTCTAACAATTTAATTTTTTAAATATTTGGCATTGGTTGGATGTTGGTTTTAACAACTAAAACATGAATATGGAGATGAGAAAATCACAAAAGGTGAAACTTTGTCTATTTACCCAAACTGTACAAAACTATGAAAAGTCCATAAGGCACCTCATCCTTCTACACATAAAATCTCCCATGATGTCACAAAGATTGCAATCAAACTTCCCCAACAAACAACCATCACTTCTACTCACTCCTATCACCATTTCCGAGAAAGTTAGTGTCACAGCGGTGACAATCCACCCTTCACATTACAAAAGAGAAAAGTGCTTCTCTGCAGGTGGCAGCTTTATTTAAGTGACTCATGTGGCATACACAAAATACAATAGCAGATTCTGAGAATTTGCATATGAATGGCTTCTTCCAATCCACCTGATCGTATTCAGTAGGCTCAGCCGATCAACGAATTAGACCCAATTGCAAATAGCTTGTGTGAACAATAATATTTAATATACCTGCTTGGAATGAAAAAAAAAACAGAAAAAATCACGATATTTTCACAGTCTGAGTAGCGTCTTCATTAAACAATTTAAGCAGAATATAAAGTCAGAAAAATGCCAAAATTCATTGATAAATTCATAAAATTAATAAGACTACTCTAATTATGCAAACCTGAGAACAGGAAATTACCCAGCTGTAATTTGTATTTTTCTCAATTTACTATGCTCATCTGTAACCATCCCTGCTAGTTCAGTACGACCAGTTACATTTTTACTAACAGTAGTTTAGACATGCAGGAACTGTGAAAAACCATAAGAAGCACTATATGCAGACACATTATACCATTCAAGATTAATTTAACTCTTGACAAATTACTAATGGAAAAAATGTGTGGATGCTAAGACAATTCTGTATTTTGATTGGATTGTGTCTGAAAATGAAGAGTTCCTCAAATACTATTTCTACATTGATTTTCTTTGCCTCTAGAATTTTTACATTAAATCTTTGAGAACTGAGTAATCCTTGATTACAAACCTTTACTTCTCAGTCCTATGAATTATTAAACTGTAGGTACAATTTGTGGTTGCTGCTCTAATGATGAGATGGACGTTAATTTAAGCTTAAAGAACTATAACAGCAATATTTTCTTGTATTTTCCAAGTTAAGATACTCGTTCATTCTGATTGCTTCCCCATAAAGCACTGCATAAAAAAACGTGAGGCCAATGGGCTTTAGTGCAGGGGGTTTAAGAAGGCTGCTCATCTGTCTGACTGCTCCTCTATGGCTGTATCTACCCTTGCCCTCTACTTCTACTCTCCAATTTTGGGGAGTAAAGGCACTTGGAAGCAGTGCAGGCACTTCAAAGTGCCCACAGCTACACAGCATGCTGGCACTATGAAGTTTGACACTGCAAAGTTGCTGCAGGGAGAATTAACCTAATGAAGTGATGCATATTCATCTCAGTACTTCATTAGTATTCTCCTATTAGGCTGATTACCATGCCCCCTTCAAAGAAGGGGGCAAGTGTAGACATCACCTATAGGCAACAAAGCTATATAAATATTGGTAGCATGGGCATTATTTATGGGGTGGGGGTTAGGGCAGGCAGTAGTAACTCTTAAGTGAAACAGAATTTGAGCTGCTTGCAGCTGTGCCTTTGGAGCATGGAGTTCGTTATAAACAGAAGTAATTAAGAATAACAAAAGGCTAGTCATGCATGTAATTGAAGGATCGTTAAAGCATCATGAAAATATTGCCTGGCACTGTAATGGTCCACAGGCAGACTTGAAACTGGCACCTGTGGAGCTTAATAATACATGCATCCATATCTTTGAGTAAAAAGTGGGTGGCACTCAGGTAAGGCTGTAGAAGAGATTCATTCTTTCTCCCTATAGGTTGGCTAAATGCCACTACGTGGGCCAGCTAACCACACACACTAAATGTATGGATTACAGTACCTCACTTAAACGAAAGGAAAAGAAAAAGAGAAGGAATGAGTGGTGTATTGATGGGATTTGTATTTGGACCACTGCTTTTAAACAGACTATTGGGAATCATTAGGAAATAAAGACAACAAGACAGAAATAACATATTGCATCTATATAAAGTTGAGGCATGCCCACATCTTGAAAACTGCATACAGATCTGGTCATCCCAACTAGCTAGCTAGCTAGATTTGGGAAAGGTACTGAAAAGGCAACAGAAATGAATAAGGATAAGGAACAACTTCCATATGAGGAGAGATTAAAAGGCTGGGTCTTTTCATTTTGGGAAAGAAATGCCTAAGTGGTAGAGAATATGTTACAGTCTTAGAAAATCATGAATGTTGTTGAAAAATAGAATAAGGAAATATTATTTATTCCTTTGCTAACATAACACAAGGAGCCCACTTGATGAAATTTACAGGCAGCAGATTTAAAACAAACAAAACATTATTTCTTCACAACCTGTGGACCTCTTTGCAAGGGTATGCTAGAAAGGCTCCAACTGTAGGAGTTCCAATAGGAACAAAATGAGATCAGGGAGGACAGGTCCGTCAATGGCTACTAGCCTGAATGGGCAAGAATGGTGTCCCTGTTCTCTGTTTGCCAGAATCAGGGAGTAAGTGACAGGGGAGGTATCATGATGGCCTCTTCTGTTCATCCTTCCTGAAGCACCTGGCATTGGCCAGTGTCACAAGACATAATACTGGGCTAGATGGACCATTGTTCTGACCCAGAATGGCTATTCTGATGTTCTCTATATGTAAAGCTTAATTTGATCTGCCTCCTGCTGTAACCCACTAAATTCCACTCCACACCACACCCAGAGCTCAGATAGAGCCCAATACACTAGGGATGAAAGTCGCTCACAGATGTGCAATTCTAGACGTGCCATTTGTGTAGCTAGAATCAATGTATCCAGAACCACTTTCTTCCCTGGTGTTGATCAGGGATCTTTGAGGTCATGCTGATGTCCCTTGGCCCCAGGGGTGTTCATCTCTGCTCATGGTGGGAGGCATGGCCTCTGGGGCTGTGTTGAGTGAATGACTCACTGTCTCTCCCTCCTTGTGTTCCATACAGCTGGACCAGCACTGACTGAGCACTGGGACACACCAGTAACATCACCAGACCTCCCCCAGAGCCAAAAGAGGAGGTGGAGAGTGCATGAGGATATAATATGACCGCATGTCACCGACCACAAGGACACCCAGTGCACCCTGGCCTAATGAGTCTGTGGAGTGGCAGTTGCAGGCGTGTGACCAGCTGATGCCCCACTGTGACTCAGTTACCAGCATTTGACAGGACATGCTGACCCAGCCGCCTGCTGCTGCCCCTGCCACCCTAAACTCTCCTACCCTCTGCAAGGAACCCTGGACCCCAGCCTGCTCTCCTGGGTGATGACCATGCACCCTCCCCCTGCTCTCCATATCCCTCCTGCTCCCCATGCTGCTTGCAATCCCCCAGACCCCACCCCAGCCCCTACTCATCCATACCTACTCCAGTCTCAGCCCAGCCCAGACCTGATGGGGGCCCCAAACATGCAGAAGGTGGAGATCCTGAGGCTGATACCACTCAGAGTCCTGCTTTCCCTCAGGTTCATGCTCCCCAACCCCATGTTCTGAGGTCCCCCAAACCCTGCCCAAAGCCCCACCACATGTCCAAGTTGAGAGGTCCCCCTACCCCATAGTCCCAGCTATCCCCCTCCACACACACTTTGGAAATAGTTTGTACATTAAACTCATTTATCGTTCACTGCACAAGCATATACCTTTTTTAGGCGGGGATTGGGGAGGGGTGAAGGGACAAAGGGAGGGGTCGTGATGGGGATGGGTTAGGGCTGTGGGCTTGAGACCCCCACTGGGGGTCTGTGGGGGTGGTACTGGGGTCCTTGGGAAATGCTGTCCCTCAGGGTCTCCTAAATCTGTACCACCTCCTAATGGGCATGGTGGATGGCAGCTGTGTTTGGCTGCTCGTAGGCATGCCCCTTCCAGTTGGCATCTGTTCCCCATGCTCGAGGAAGGCCTTCCCCTTCCCCACTACGATGCTGTGTAGGATACAATAAGCTCCCACAAGTTCGGGGATGTTGCACTCCCCAATTTTGAGGTGGATCTGCAGGCACCTGAACTGTGCCTTGTGGTGACTGAGGGTGCAAATCAGCCTGCATTCTGACATGGCTCAGGTGTTCATTGAATTGTTCCCTGCTGCAGTCCAGGTCCAGTATATGGCTTCATCAGCCATAGCATAAGGGGGTAGGACACATCCCCCCACAATGCAGACTGGCATTTGCACATCCCCAACCACCAGTTTACAGCATGAAGCAAACATGCCTGCCTCCAGCTTCTGGCACTGGCTTGAATTGTGGAACATGTGGGTTTCATGTGCCCTGCCTGAACACCAGAAGTAATTGACAAGGCATGATGACCACTTCAACCAATCAGGAGTGCCATTTCAGGTAGAGGGTGGTGGGGACTCTGAGGTACCTTCAGGAGTGTGCTGGCTGCTGCTGCCGTCCAACCTCGGTCAACTGGCTAGTGGCCAGGGGGGATATCTGGAAACAGAGGGGTCCCTTTATGGGTGCAGGGGAGCTGAGAGCAACCTGGCCCTCCCTGGTGCCCATGCACACCTGTGACTCACAGCACTGCCCCTAGAAGCAGGTGCTGACTCATGCATGCAGTCATGCCTATGTGCCATGTGCTGCTCTCCTCAGTGTATCTGGAGTCATGCTGTTATATTTGTGGCTAGCCTGCTTCCACCTGTGGCAGGTGCTGGGAGGATCACTCCCTACCCCCCAACCCCAGGACCTGAGACTCATTCGGTCTCTTGCAAGCCTAGCAGCAGAATGCCATCCATGCCCTGGAAATGTCTGCTGGGTCCAGATGGAACATGCTACCACTATGTGTGGTTCCAGGTGCTGGGACCACAGTGTGGGGTCCTGCCCAAGCCAGCTAAATGACACTTGCAGCACACCCCATCTGTGCCCACCCTCCCATGCCTGGGGTGTGTGACAAAGGGGGAACTCACCAGAGGAACTCACCAAGTTCAGAGGAGGCCCAGGAGACATCATGGCTGCCAGGGACCAGGTCCAGGGTGATTACCAGGCTTCTGGTCTCCAAATAGGGCTCCTGCTGCTGCCCCTCTTGTGGCTGGTTCTCCTCCTTGGGCTTCTGCTTGACAAGAGTGGCATCAAGCCTCAAGTCCAGGCTGAGGCTAGGGGCTGATGTGCTCCCCCTGCCCATGATGTGGTACAGCTCCGCATAGTAGCGGCAAATTGGGAGTTCTGCCTCCAAGCATCCTGCAGTGTCCTGGGCCTGCATATACCTCTGCTGCAATTCCTTCAGCATGGTGTGCACCTGTTCAAGAGTGTGGTGGGGGTGGCCCTGTTCTGCAAGGACCTCATGCATGTAACTGTATATATTGGCACTGAAGCACCTGGCTCAGGGGTCCTGCAGGTTTCCTCCTCTCACCACTAATCCAGCAGGTCCTGGATCTCTGTCCCACTCCAGGATGGGGCAAATCTCTTGGAGCCCCATGGACGATCCTGGGACCCCTGGAGCTTCTCCCTCAAGGGTCCGAGGGGCTGTTGGGTAGCTGATGTTTAGCCATGTCTGTTCCAGTGCATGTTTGAGGGGAGAGCTGCATGCTGCTTCCTGCCATGGGGTTCATTGGGCTTCCTGCGGCTTTAAAAAGGTCTGGAGGAAGGAAACATGGAATGCTGATTGCTGTGGACAGGGTGTTAACCAGGGCACCTGTGTGTTGTCCCAGAGGCCCCTGCTGTCAATGGAAGTCACCCCTGGAACATCCATACCCACCTTTTGTCAATAGATCTCTCTCAACAAAGGTGTTCTTTCTCATGGCGAATATGAAATGGCTGTCAACAGAACCACTCCATTCTGTCGACTTATTGTCGACAGAATGCACTTTGCAATCGGTCTGCTTCCTGGGTTTTGTTGACAAAATCTTGTAGTCTGGACACAGACTTAGGGATAAATTACAGCTAAATTACAGCACAGAAGACTGAGAGCCAGAACATGTTGCTGGAAGCAAACTTTATGGGACCATGGGAAACTTGGCCACACCAATGAAAAGTGGTCATCCAGCTCCCTAAAATCATGCCAGATTACAGATGTTGCTGGACAAGAGAGTTCTAGGTTAGAGAGGTACAACCTAGTTACAGAAAAAATAATTCAAGATAAGAGTCAAACCCTATTTGTCAGTTCACGTTTTTTGTTAGATTACCTGTATGTATCTGGCCCATAAAAAGAAAACCTGTTATTAACACCCTAATCCTCTGGTAACTATAAACAAGAACAAATGGGTTAATGAAACTTCTATCCAGAAACAGTCTGACAAGGAAGTAAGATCTTTTATGATACCCAGCCAACTTTGAGGATGTATGAGATTTTTGAGAGTTTGGATAATATTCTTTGTGATATGGATCTGATGAAGCAGGTATTTGCCCATGAAAGCCTATGCTCTAAAATATCTGTTAGTCTATAAAGTGCCATAGGACTTCTTGTGATAAGGGGCTACACTGCACAGAACATTATTATAGTTATATGAACTGAACCTGAAGTCTAAATAGCTTGAGTTTCACCATGTGCAGTTGAATCACATCATACACCTTCATCGAGGCCCAGTGGAAAGTCAACCCACACTGACCTTGCAATAACAATACAATACAGAAACACAAGAGGACACATTTCTGTTTTTATATCGATTGTTTCACCTGCCTCTTGGCAGGAGACAGCTGAAAGTGTTTGCAAATTAAGAGGATTGGAAATGATAAAACTTACTTTATTAATACAGAAGTGAAGTCTAAAGAGGATGTCAAATGTTGTTTTTATACCAGAAAATAAGCATTATTTTGCAGGATATAAACTGGAGTCCCTTTGAAAGGAAATCTTCTATAGCCAGCTTGAGCATGTCACCTTTGAACATATTGATTTTTTTAATGAAACATTTAAATTTTTAATTTCAAAATGATTTTTCATTTTATGTGTTTCATTTTTATATTTTAATGAACAATGTGAAAATCTGAATAAAGGTTTTGATTTCACTGAACTTTTTAATAGGAACAAAATGGGTTTTTTGTTTTTGTTTTTTCACCACAGAGAAAAACATCATGTGGGAAATTTTGAAATTCTTTTCAATCTGGAATTTCCCACAAAATAAAAAAATCTGATTCCTGCCTAGCTCTACTGATGGATAAAACTCTTACTAACAAAGTGCTAGGTTTTTGAAGACAGGCACCTGAAAACAAGGTGTCAGGTAGAAATTTCAAAAGTACCTAAATAGGTGAATCACTTGATTCCCACTGCTTTGAGTACTTTAGAACTTTTAAATCAATGGGAGCTGGTTGTTTAACCTGCTTTTTAAAAAATTGTAATTTCAGACTCTGTACCAAATGCTATAAAATATTTTTTAGCTGTTTGAGATAAATTCTTTGGAAATGCTGATGATTATATGGTAGATTATGGTGTTACTTCCATGAAATCTGGAATTAGTATTACCAGATAAAATAAAAAAGTTTTTCCTGTACAGTACATTATTTTTGTCACTTTGTAGATAATTGTCTAGGAAGGAAAATTGTCTAGACAAATGAAATGTAATTTATGGGAGTGTATTAATGAAAAAACAATTCAGACTAAGTCCAACAGAACTGTTCTTTGTGGGAGCCAGACTTGTTTACATTTTTTACTGGAAATTATGTTTCATTGCTTCTATTGTGAGTGGAAATAAATCAGCATGTTCATCTGGTGAGCAACAGGTCGCCAGCTCAGCTCCAGTAACAGTATTAATAGAATTTAGCTGCCCTTTGTCTCTGATCTCTCACTGAACCCGAGGCATCCTAAACTTTATGGCCTTTAGCAAAACTAATGCTGTGCTATGAAATTTGATAATACTAATTCTGAGAATGAAAGAAATTATACATTGATCCCATCTATGATAGCACGAAGTATTTTTTAAAGTGCAAAGGGTTGATCTCCTTTTTTTTGCTTAGCAGAACGCAGTTAAGATATTTTCTAGATGAGAATTCAGCTACTGCCATCTGTTGATAAGCTGTGAAGATTCACTGTAAGAGAATACGTGTTTCATTTAATCTCTTCTATTAAAGTATTATGAGGATTTCAGGACTGGAGAGATGAACTGAAGCATCCATTTCACCACTAATAGTTATAAACATTGATTGGGAATCTTTCGGGTGGACAAGGGGGATTTTTACTATACACGTAAATTTTTGAATGATGGATAAGAAAGGTAACATCAAAGTGCATAAGGATGGACTGCTACTAATTGCATCTTCTACCAGAAATCATTGGAAATGTACACACATAATCCTCATCAGGTTATGTTTAGTACCATGGGCTGGTGTTTGCATTTCTTCAACATCCACCCTCTGTCACTGGACATTCACAGCTTCAGAACCTTTATGAGTCACAACCTAGGTCTCCAATCCTCCATGGAGGGGGACCTCACAGACCTGATTTCACTAACTGAAGCTGAGGAAGGTTCCACAGAAAAGCCACCAAGAAGGAATCATTTAAAATTAAATCTTTTAAAATGAATAGTCTATGGTCAATTTCAGGGGTTGTTTGCAAACTGTATATCCCAGAAGCACATCCAGGAGATGCTTGTGACTCAGGGCTGAAAAATGGGTGGGTTAGTAATGTAGGTATGATGGCCTTTATAACTTTCTTTAACACTTGCATCATTGCAGCAGTTCTGAACAGGAAGCGAGGACAAGAAGGCTCTGCCCCATCCAACTGTTCCTGTCCAATCATCTCAGCTGCACATAACACCTACTTCTTCCTGTTCGCTATACTTAAATCATGAGTACTCTTTTTAATTGCAAGCTGGATATTGCATTGCTAATTTATTCCCTTGAATGGGTGCACAGTCCAAATCCCAGTCTAACCCTAGAACTAAACTGCAAGACTATTGCAAGCATCTCAGAAAGAATTCCTCTTTAGCTACTTGTTTTGATTCATGTAACTCACCCAAAAAGCAATGCTTGCTCTTCTGCAGATAAACATGGCATATCTACACAGAAATATCCATTACTAATTCATTTTCAATTAAATACATGAAATACTAGTGGTCTGTTTGCTGTGGGTTTTTTCAACCTCTTGTTAATTACTCGGATGATATTTATTTTTGACAAATGTTGGGGAGAAAAGAAACACCTTTCTCTGTTCGTTACTCATTTCATTTATGCACATAACAACTTCCTAATCCAATACTGCAGTAAAAGTGCTCCAGGGTACATTCTGAAATCTGCTTCATTATGACTGCCTAAGTATGGAGCAATTAGAATCATGTCATGAATGACTAACAGTGTAGAAGCAATTATTTTATAAATTTCTACCTCTGAGCAGATACTTCCCAATTTCTGTTTGCTTGTCTTTTCATCTGGTGTTAAGATTAGAGACTTATTAAATGCATTTTTGTAATAGTAAAAGAAAACCAATGCAAAATCCTACCCTTATCTGGGAAAACTGAATACGTGAAAAAGTGAAGCCATGTCAGTTATGTGTCCAGCAACAGGACCTATATTGCAACTGGGCCTTGATCCAAAGCCTGCTAAAGTCAGGGAAAAAACAATCCCATTGCTTCTGTTGGATAAAGAATTTGATAAACTTCTGCACTATGCAGCTGGATGCTGCTAATGCTCTCAGAAAAGCAACACAATACAGGTTCAGTTAGCACAAGCTGGCTGGATATACTAGTGACACCAGTATGCTGGTCACCTTTCTTTATTGCTTCCTCCTGAGGGTTTGATGTGTAGGTCAGCAGCACACTCTCCAGACATGCCTCAAGTGTCCTCTTTCGCAGTCTGAAGGGATCCTGCCCTGATTCATGATGGTTGTTCTGGGTTCCACATATGCACAATCCAGAATATGAGTTCCCTGAATTTGGTATGTGTTACTCCCAAATTAACTGAAAGGCCCGGGGATTATTATTTTACAATATAGTGACATTAAAAAGTATAAATCTAAAATGAAGATAATTTATGATATGTGTGTCAAAAATACAAGCCACATCATTTTGTCTAAAGTTCCTTTCTCCTGATCAGTTAAACAACTGAACAAATATTTTCTCACTCACTACAAAATCTCTCTCTCTTATACCAACACTTTGGCCCATTCAGCAAAAGAACAAAGTAATGGACAGTTGCAAGGTATATCTTCCACACAGTTCGGTAATTTATAAAAGTCATAAAATCTTTTAGTTCCACATTGAATATTTATCCTTTGCACATTTTAAAAGTATTTCCCATTTACAGACTTTAGCCCGCTCAAAAGTACCATGGGCTTGTTTAAATTGCTGCTGCATTGACTTCCTTAAAAAAAAAAAACATATTTCATACTTATTTTGTGGGTAACTCTTCACATATAATCTACTGAGAATAAATATCCATGCAATGAGCCTGAAATCCTATGGCAATTTCTTAATTCAAAATAATTACATGGTTATTTGTGCCCTCTAAAATAAGGTATTACTAATTCAGCAAAAACAAATTGCTATTTGCTTGGGTTTTGAACTCTGGTAAACAGTTGGACATGAGTGGGTAAATGCAAAGCCTGAAAATCATTTTTGTGTTGTAAAAGGGACTAGAAGTTCACTTACAGCTAAGAGGAAACAAATATTTGTCTACGCAACAAGCAGACTATCGTACAGTCAAGTGAAACAGCAAACAAAGTGTCTACAAAGTAGCAGTAATATGAAAGGCCTCCAAGTTGTAGCAAGGGTATGTGCTGAAATCATAGTACCTAGAGGTGGTTATAAAATTGCAAAATTTGAATATCTTCACTGAAAAATAGGACAACATTTTCCAATATTTTCACCGAGTTTTCCCATTTTTTGGATGAGCTTTCATGGTACCCTCTAACAAAAAAGTTCATGCGGTCTAACTGCATATACTGCACCTAAAGGCACAGATATTAAAACCACTCATTGTCAAAGATGGGTAAGAATGAATTTAAGCCACACACTTGGATAGGACTAGATTCTGCAAATCCTTACATCAGTGGTCCAATGGCAGATATGAGTTGAAGTTGCAGATCTAGCTCCTAGGATATGTCTACACATCAAAATCTGTCCATTGGGTATCCTACCTGAGCTAGCCTGAATCCAGCTATTGCAGGTAACAATAGCAGTGAAAGAGCAACATGGGTAGCAGAATCCTGTAATGGATGCTAGGTACATTTTTTAGATCATTAGTCTTTTCTGAAGTCCATGTTGTGCTGACTTAGCCTCTATTTATCTAGATTAGATTCAAACTATCTTAGGTAGGCTATATCATGCACTGGTTTTGTGGTGCAGAAGTACTGGGTACAATCCACTGAAATCTAGTGAAACCAACAGAAAGACTCTAATTGACTTGAACTGGTGCTCATAAATTGCCTCAGTTTAGTCACAATTCAGAGACTATTAATGATCCCTTTTTCTTTTTTTGCTGACTGTAAAAGCAATTGGAAAGATCCATATGTGAATAAAATATGCAGATTCTTACTGATAATACCAGAACACTAGTAAATACTACACCTTTGCTTTTTCAGCTAGGGAGAATGGCTGGCAATGTAGGCCATGAGAGCTGATGAACACATCACAAAAATAAACACAGACCCCTTCAGAAAGCATAACAGCTGTAAAGGGAAGTCATGTTCTATATATTTTGTCAATGAAATATATCCTTTATGTTGCTGTTTATTAATTATATTTGGACCCATTCTGAAAGAATTATGGTTTTACCTTTCTACTTCATGTACTTTTCAGAATCATTGGAACTGTTTCTTTATGTTGATATTGGGCATGCCCATTTATTGTCTTTACTGGTAATTGCCTGTCTACTGTGTTCTGAAACACAGTATATGAAATTCTAGCCTTAGCCATACCCTGCCAGCCACACGACATTTCATTATACAGAAAGGTGTACCTGTGTGCAGAGATGGGCAGAATATTGCCATTTTCTGATTTTTGCCTTTTTCAGAATATTCTTTAGAAAAAAACAACTCCCCCCCCCAGTCATGTAATTTACAAAATACTGTTTCCTCTTTTAGAGATTCAGGTTCTGCAGCTGGAGTAGTTTAGGTTTCCCTTATAACACTGGGTGGGAAAAAAATGTTTCTCTCTACTTGGATGGATAGGCCTAGTTGATAGCAAAGTTAGATGGGTATAAATTGCTTTGCATCAACCAGTTTGTGCTTTTCCATACATTCCAGTTTGTCTCTGGCTGACTCAAATGCCCCTTTATGGCAACGCAGGAATGCCATCGCCCTGAATGGCATGAAACCTACTGAGACTGATGGAGTGTGGATGCAGGACATTCCTCCATCTGCAGTTCCCCAAAGTCCCAGTGCCCACAACAGTGACCTCTCACCACATATTTAAATTTCACTGTTCACGCATCACATCACGCATCCACTTGTAAAATTCCTCTGTGTTTCTGAAATATTTTTTCCCCTAACCATTGTTGTTTATGTCCAACTGAACTTAGAAGTACTAAATACAGTCTTGTCTGGAACAGGCAGCAAGTGTTGGGTATCCTGGGCCTATGGAGAGAAGAGGTTGAGTGTACACAGCTATGGAAGAGCTGTAGAAATGCAGATCTCTAGAGGTAGATTGCGTGGAGGACCCAGGCATGAAGATACAACAGGGATCAGCAGGAGTGCTGCCTGAAAGCAAAGGAAATTTGCTAGGACTACCACAAGTTCAAAACAAAAACAGAACAAAAAAAAAACAAAAGCAAAAGAAGTCCATTGCCACTGCTATTACAATGAACTGCATGCCACACTTGATGGTGATCCCAGAAAACCCTTGACATAAGGAAGAAGAGCCATGAGGATATGTGCGTGTGGCACTCCAACCATGCTGTCAATCAAGACCTGCTTGAAACTCAGCAGGAGTCTAACCAGTCTCATTAACTGAGTGAGGATGAACATCTGATGCAGGAACAGAGCTCAGGTAAGTGCGTGCATGCATTTTGCCTTATATCATTTCATTTGGTTTTCTTTCCTTCGTCTTATTCCCATTTAAAAATTGCTCACAACCCATGTCTGAGACAAAAGTACGAATTTTCATAATATAATGTATGAAAACTGAAAAGCTGGGAAGTAAATTTAAAACAAATTATTGACCAATACTATAGCAGTCAGATTACACTATCTATATTGATTCAGTGTCCTATGCTCAGGTAATATTGGCATCTGCTTTTCATTCCATCGCTGGGCAAGACAGGTGGGACCACTTTGAACAGTGTTAGTGTGAATAGAATATTTCTTGTACCCTCTTGGATATTTCAATGAAACTCTGATATAGAAACACTGTAATCCCCTTCTGAAGGTTTCCAGGGATGGCATCCTTCACTCTTTCTTCCGGAAAATGTTTTCCCCACACTCTGTGATGAGCTTGGCTGGCACAGTTGTGGCAAACAGGCTAGTGACATGTGGCACTGGACAGTTTCAGGACACAACGAGCAGCTGGGTCCTCTGTGCCTTTGCGACCCTCAGGAATAAGGTAACAGCTCAAATCACCGCTGTCTGTGAAAATTGATGCCAATATTCACTGCCTTTACCCAGGTAATAGAGGCATAGACATTATAGAAAATCCAGCTTGAACCTCACGGGAAGGCCATATTCTATATAGTTGGTGCCGGAGAGCAATGCTGTAATGAAGTGGTCCAAAGCTAAAGTGTTATTAAGCATTCCTTGCTTATAAGGGAGTTTTGAAACTTATCTTTTGTTGGAAACAAAGTCTGGACACTGTGTGATGCAAGCAGGAGGATTTATTATGCACAGCACTGGCGGAATGCCACTTCACTTGTTAGACTCAGTGGGGGCACTGTCAAGCAATTAGTGACAATTGATTATATAGGAGATCAATGGGCAGAGAGAATCAACTGTATAGGTGCTAGCAGCAAGACGAAATGAGCACAATAAGCCAATAATCTAACCGGTTACACAAATGAATCTGCCCATAGCTCAAATAAGGTTTATCTAATACATAGCTACTACTATTTAACGGTTTAATTAAACCATGCATGCATGGAATTCCAATCATGAGTTCAGGGGACTGATGGTGATTTTTTCCAGATCGGTATGATCCAGTAATGCATAACTAGGGATTTAAAGCAAAACCAGCAAAGGTAAATGACAAGCATACCAAGTTTGCATACTTCATTATACTTTGTTTATATCTCTGAGAAGCTGGGCTGACAACACTGGGAGATGTTTGGGTAGCGAGAGAGAACGTGTTTTTCTAGCTTAGTTCTGAGACCTTGAATGTAGCTGCTGCTGGGGCAGTTCTCTCTCTTTTACACTTAAAGGCACCATTTCTGTTTGTGGCTTTGTTGAGTCCTGTAGTATACAATAAAAGGCAGAGACAGCAGATTTTCACTAACACTGACTGCCTATGAACCACGATACATGTTATGAGATAGTTAGGCCTCATACCAGACTATGAAATTTAGGAATGATGAGAAGAGGGTATAAACACAAATTATATTATGCATTGGAAATTTTTACCCTACATCTTTCCTTTCCACTGGGACAGTAAATCTAATGATATATGTGTCCGTTTCTATCTGAAGCTTCTAGAATTGTGGGCTCTCTATTCCTGTGGAAAATATGATATGAGGAGGTGGATTATGGAGGACGTATTCTGTGATATCCTGCAAGCCAGTGTACAAATGGACTGTAAAAAAGGGCTTTGAGGGCCAATATAATCAAGAGCATGGATCCAAACCAGACAGGACAGTCACAAGGCTTGGTAGTCCCAACAGGAGAAGGACCAGGAAATGTATCAGAACATAATAGATAATCTGGGCAAACAAACTCTACTGTTGCAGGCATTGGTTGACCTACAAGTCCAAAGAGCACAGATGGCATCCTTACCTCAAAAACTCCATGCCAGAGGACATCAAGGAAAGCCACAGCTTTGCAAATATTGACCTGCAAAAACCACAGATTTGTATAAATATAGCCACAACGGTGTACATGGAACTACCTTTTTGTTTATAAAAACGGATATAAATGTTTATTTCTATTTCAATAGGAGTTTCATCCCCTTAAGTTATGTTTCAAGTTGGTATGATGGCTGTATTTGTTTGCACTTTCATTTTGTGCACTGACTTTTTGCTTTCAACAGAGTTCTGTTTCTGGAGAATCAAAGTATCTTTAATAGTTCACAACAAATTTTGCAGAATCCATAGCATCAGTGAAGAACTCAATCAGTACTTATGAAATGAATTAAGAATAGCAGAACTCAAAGCCTCAGGAAAACACCCAGCTATGTTTATAAAGGTACAGCAAGCAGCACACACTTATAGCAGCTGGAAAAGTGCCAGGCCCAGCAGTATTTATAATCTGGAGAAAGAACAACAGAATAGATACCAGCAGCAATAAACAACAACAACAAGAAATCCATAATTTAAATTACACAGGACAAAAATCTCAGGACAGTTGACTCCTTTAAAACCTCCCTCAAATACATAGTTGCACATCTGGGTTCTTGTAATTATCTTTGTTTCTGGTTGTTCAGTCTCAGCAGATACCCACTCCATCACACACCTCCACTTTGGCAGCAGCTTTTCCCACTTTGCCCCACATATACTATAATTACAGGATGGAGAAGGCTGAATGCTGGAAATCTGACCTCCAGCTCCCTGGAAAAATCATTGCTATGCCACTAAACATTTCAAAAACGCCCCATAAGTCATTGTGCTGGATGATGGCTCATGACACACCTGAGTACTTCACTTTATCGCAAGCACCTATGGTGAGTATGCATGGCGCCAACACGATCAGAAAAGCCAGCACACATCCAATCTATATACAAACTTTGGTATCTGAGTGATGACATAAGCTGTTGACTGAAGTTTGTATGATAGACATGGCTAAAGAGGAAAGGCTGCTCTTTTCTGAATTAGTGGGAATATACATGTAACTGAAGTAAAAACCTGAATCTGCTTTCTGTGACTCAGTTCTTCTGTCCTTCTCAGGGGTTGCTTGTTGCTGAAACCAGAGCAAACAACAGGGGTGAAACCCTGTCTCCACTGAAACCAATGGAAAAATTCTCATCAATTTCAACAGGAAAGGGTTTCACACCAACAGCATTGAAATGATGGCAGAATATTCACTCCATAGGCAGCTTGAGAGAATAGTCTATGGGATTCATGAAGGCCTTTCTTGGAGAACCCCAAAGCAGGTATAACCATTGAATAGAAATACCTGAAAGGATAAAGTTTTTCAGTCTTCACACACACAAATAATGGTTTCATTTTCCTGTAATGGAAGTGTAAATGAAGAATATCTGCAGAAGGGCAGTAGCGTAACACTTGTGTGAACTTGATGTCAATATGACAAAAAACAGTGCAGCCTCAATTGTCAAGAATGTTCTCTGCAGCAAATAGAGTCTCACTTACCCAAGCTTACACAGGATCTCCGGCAGAGTTAGAACTGAACCCAGATCTCCAGTCCAAGATGAATTTGACAATATGAATTTCTAACTCTGGTACCATCTCTGTTCTCCTTTATGGAGCAGTCACATCAATGTTTACCAGAAATGGAAAGGAAGATCAATTTATTCCCAAGTAAATACCTGCAAAAGATCTTCAGAGTGCACTGGAAAGAGGGCTTGCCACAATAGAAATTCTAGCAGAACAAACAAATTGAAAGTGTTAAACATGTTGAATAGTAACAGAGAGGTAGCCGTGTTAGTCTGTATTCTAACAAAACAAGCCAGCAGTCACATAGTACTTTAAAGACTAACAAAATAATTTATTAGGTGATGAGCTTTTATGAGACAGACCCACTTCTTCAGATTAAATGAAAAAGTTTGATCTGAAGAAGTGGGTCTTACCCACAAAAGCTGATCACCTAATACATTATTTTGTTAGTTTTTAAAGTGTATCATATATGGTAAGAGAATGAGGGACATATATAGGACATACTTTAAGGATGCCACCTATACAACTGCCTTGACTTCTTAAGACCATTTCTGTTTTGGATACTTGTGGTGTTCAGGAGTTAGTAATCATTTCACAAAAATATTTAAAGGCCCTTAGCTAAATTCTCTTCAGTTTTTTTTTTCAAAGAGGAAAATTGAGAGTATTTTGGCAGTGCAAAATCTGTCAGTTGACATTTCCCTAACACCTGGGCATTTCACTGTCATTTTTGGTGTAAAATGAGATGAAATTCTACTTTTACTAGGCTGGCTTGAGAGTGCTCATCTGCTGTAATCACTGTTATCACAATGATTTACAACTGCAGCTTAAGGATTGTCTATAAAATGATTAATTTAAACCATTAATTTTTCAGCACTTTAGTCAGCCAGAAATGCACTGTGCATGCAATTCCCAATAGCATGGAAGGGAATTACATGCAGGGAGACTGAAGAGCTCTGTGTAGTTCAAAAGCTTGTACCTTCTGCCAACTGAAGTTATTCTAATAAAAGATATTGCTTTACCTACCTTGTTTCTGTCACAGGGGAATCAACACCTTTTTGTGCCATAGGCAATGCACACAAAGTAATGGAAACCATCTGATGCTCTCTCCTTTAATAAAGTGTTCTGAACTACTTGTGAGATGAGATCCCTAGCTTATCTTAAACACATTAATTAAAACTCCAAGGCTGTGTCTACACTAGCCCCAAACTTCGAAATGGCCATGCAAATGGCCATTTTGAAGTTTTGGGCTAGTGTAGACGTAGCCCAAGTGTTGAATCTGATATAAATTTGCTATTTGGATTCACTCAGCATGAATAAACTTCTTGTTTCCATGTCAACAAGTTTACTTGTTTCAGCTTTAGGTCTGAGCTGCTCCAGAATCTTTTGTGTGTGTTTGTGATATTATGTATTGTTGACTAATAGCTTGCTGCTGCAACAAGTTGTTATTTAGAGACAACAGGACAGGTTCCCCCGCCTTGACCTAAAGGTCTGTGTCGCACCAGGGAGGGCCGAGCGCCTCCCAGTCCCAAGGACCCAGTTGCAGATCGCCCAAGCCCAATGAGCCAAGAGCGTGCTTACCCCCAGGAGTACCCTTGGAGCTATGACCTCCCCTGAACCCACTTGGCAGGAGGGAGCTGGCAGAGAAGACTGAGACCCAAGAATGAGTTACAAACTAACTAACTATTTATTAAATATGTAACAGGGTTAACAAACAAATATAACGAAATAGTAAAAAAGAATTCCTTATATGATATGTAACAGTATATGTATGTTTTAACTTACAACTATATTTGTTGAATTCATGGTGCTGTGTCAAAAGACTCCTCTTGAATAAATGTAGTTTTTATTTTACCGCAAGGCAAAGATGTTGGTTAGTTAAATATACTGGGAGAGGAAATTGAGGCAATAAAAGGAAAAAGGGAACACCCGGTGTTCAAACCTTCCTGTCAGTACTACCAGATGGGGAGATAAGCGCCACCGCCTGCGATCCTTGTGCAGGTCGGCCGCAGCAAGGAAACCTCATATTAAAAGGTACCTCGATAAATAGGGTATAAGCGAGGGGCCCAATAGTGACTCCCTCTGAATAAGGAGATAAGGGAATGAAGGATGAAGGGGCTAGAAGACTAGGGAGGCATTAGCCTTCACCCTGCCAAGCAGTGTATATTTTCATAAGCTAATCTTAGGCCTGTTACTATAAAATATTAAACTATAGAAGACACTAACAATACTAAATACTAAAATGCTACCACTATAATTAAATGTGCCTATTGCCTGGGCAAAGGCCCGGCCCTAAAGGGTCCGGCCCTCAGGTCTTGCGGGGCCTTGTCAGGCCTCTCCACAGTGTAAGGGGTGTGACCCCCCTACTCCCCCACTGGGGGCCCTGAAACCCAGACAATGGTGTTTGTATCTGTTTGGTTTGGAAGATAGGGTTTGTTACATGTCTTGAAGTCGGAGTGTTGGTCAAGTCCGGTGGATAAAGTCATGTTTGGTTGTGATGTCCAGTCAGGTAAGTAGGCGCAGAAGCAGCAGAGGCATTGATGCCGCAAGATGGTGGAGGCGGCAGGAGCGCTGGTGCCGCTAGGAAGTGGACCCTGGGCTTTGCAGCCAGGTACGCAGTACCCCACCAAAAAGGGGGGGCCAGTTCGCCACCTGGCCGCTCCACCACAGGGTTCGCTTGCTGCTACCTCGACGCAAGCTCTGTGATGTGAAGCCTTGCACTTCAAATGAATGGAGCCGTAGGCGGCGTCAAGCGGCGCTGGCACTGTGGCAGCAGGTGGGCGCCGCCGGTGACTCCTCGGGAGCAGTTCGCAAAGGTCTTCGCCCTGTGGGCTAGCCTAAGGGTCCAGTGGACGCGGACAGGATCCACCACGCTCCCCTATGCGGCGCCGCTGTTATGACAGCAAGCTCCAAGGGCCACAGAACATTGTGCGGGCCCTGCTTACATAGAGAAACCTCATGTATTTTTCATGAGGCAAATTAAATATTCATGATCCTATTAGCATGTCTGTACAGTTCTCAATTAGGTCTGACTGGGCATAGAAGTTTCCAGAAGGTCTGAATTTCACCCAATCAGGATCCAGTATGTAAATACATGATCATGAATAATTCATGGCTTCAGGTTACCATGGAAACCAACTGACCCCCAAGTGACCGTTGGTGCTGCAGCCAAATGGCAGCCTATGACAATTTAGATTTCTCATGTGCCTGCACTGATTTTATATGGCCAAAGGCTTGTATCCCCTGGCCCATGGGGACGATTATGGCCAAGGGGTGGTAAAAACCCCTGACACTTGCCAGTTTATTCTGAATATTTTCAATATGCATATTATTGCATGGGTAAAATACTGTGACTTTTGCCACTGGTCCTGAGTGCTCCACCAACTATCATTTTAAGATCAAAACACTTTTTGCTGATGGCTTTTAAAATCAGTTATAATTTAGCATCAATCTCTTTTTTGGGGTTAACACATAGTGAAAATTTACAAATTCTCAGAAAGAGAATGATTTTCTTAGTTCATTCAAGTAATAGTGATCTTCTCTGTGGGAAAACAGAGGGGATCATTAAAACAGAAAGGAGATAAAATTTGTATGGGTTGCTTGTATACTCTGTACTTGATTATTTTTAAGCGGGTTTTAAAGGAATGCAAATTCTTGTGGATCTCACAGAGCATTTGGGGTTTTGCTAAGGTTCACAAAAGTACATACAGTTCACAACTCTCTCACTTAAGCACTTCAGGTTTTCCTGTAAGTGTTTTTCTAAGTTTGCTTCAGTAAAAAAAGTAAACCCCTTTGTTGTATACCACTGAAATTCTATGCTTTGTACTATGAATACAAGAATGACTCCATGATGTATATTGGCATATATAACCACATATAGGGCACCTCTACACTGCCCTATATATATATTATTCTGTTCCTTTTTAAGTTATTTTCTCAGCATTACTAAACAGAACTGAGTATATAGTTTCACTTAAATTTTGAACCCTCATGGGTTTAAAAAAAAAGACAAAATGAGTTCACCATCCTTAGTGATTTTAGTGAATTGCTTCTAGCGTACTGTCACTTTCATGCTAAAGTATATAAAAAGCTAATCACTATGCTTCAGATGCCAAAAGATTAATGGCTTCCTTGGAAAACTACACATTGAACTTGATGTTGACTAAATGGGGAAGTCAAACATTTTCTTGCAAATATTCTGTCACACTATGAACAGTAATTGTTTTGAGTTCATGGCAAGACTACATGCCTGCTCACAAGATATTTTTAAAAATAAGATATTAAATATTTTTTCCTTAGTGGACTTCTACTAGAAAAAATGCCAATATTTTAAGGGATTGATCTAGCAGGTTCCTGACACTAGTGAAAGAAATAGAGAGAGCCAAGTGTTTGGCTCAAAGCCCGGGCACAGTACTTAGCCTAATCAATGAAAGGGGAAGAAGCTGTAGAGAAGTGTCAGAAAAAGGAACATAAAAGCAAAAAAACCATGAAATGGTCGCAGAGGGAGGAGGAAAGAGCTTGGAAGCTGATGAAGAAGCAAAGCTGAAGCACAAACTGAGGTTGAACTGGCAGAGAAAACTTGTTATCACAACCCAAGGCATAGAGTCATTTAGCCTGCATGTCCCAGGCTTCTTTCCTTCCTTCCAAGGAACTACTGTTAACTCTTAGCATTTTCTCCTGCACCAGCCTGCTGTAGGAGTCTCTCCTTTTGCCTCTTCCCTCTTCACCGTCCTCCTCACACATACAGAGAGGCAACCAGTTTTAGCAAAATTCACCCTGCACTTGCTGTGCTTTTTCAGAATCCCTGATTCCGTTGATAGAGGAGTATCAAGCAGCAGAACCTGGTAATGTCTGTACAGTATCCAAACTCAATGCTGCGCTCATACAACCAAGAAATCACAGCTCATTTGAAGGAAAGAGAGGAAAAAAGTAAAAAAAACAAAACAAAACAAAACAAAGAAAAAGTTGGGATGAATGTGTTCTCAAAACTCTTCTACCCCGTGTCTTCTGCCCCAGTCTCACAAAGGAACCATAATGATGTCTCAAATATCAGGAAATTGCTTAGTTTGGAAGTATAGGACATTTAGGTCCAAATTTTCATATCAAACTAAGAGTAGATCTGTAAATTTTGCATTTACCTATATAACAAAGGGTGATGGGGTGTACCCAGCCCTGCAAGGTCCACTGCTGGTAGAGGTAGAAAGTAACAAATTAGAAACACTTGAATACACGACTCGAGTACGTTTGTTTGTTTGTTTGTTTGTTTACATTTGTAATTTATCCAAGTAATTCATTATTTTGTAATAATTTGACTTTTACTCAAGTAGATTTTTAAAGAAAACATTGTACTTTTTACTCCACTACCATTTCCAGAAGTGCTTTGTTTGCTACTTTCGTCACCCCACTGACTCTTGTACAAGCCAGCATTCTGATTGCCTACAGCACAGCCACACGCGCAAAGTATCCAATCGTCATACAGTGATGACTTTTTTTTTAAATGACCAATCAACAAGCACAATGATCCTGCCAATGAAGATGCCTTTTAAAAGCTGCATCAACACCTTTTCATTCAAAAACAGTATGTACAGAGGGATGGGGAACCCCATGCCTTGCAGGCCAGATCTAGTGTATGGGGAAGAAGAAGAGAGGCGTCACACTCTGCCATTTACCTTCTCTCCAGCTAGGGGAATGCAGTGCTAGAAACTGCTTGTGGCAGGATTTCCTTCTTGCTCCCATTAGATAGATTTTGGCCAATAGGAGCAACAGAAGATGGTACTGGGGTGTACGGAGCCACTTCAAAAAAGGAGTTTGTCTTACAGATGTATGCCTCTGAGCTAGAGTTAGAAGACATATTCTCACAAATGGTCAGGGAAGAAGAACATCCAGTTTTGTATCTCAGCAGCAAGGTCCTGCCCAGAGAATTACCCTGTAGTAAAGAAGGAATGACTTTCAGTGAAATGGGCCATGGAAAGTCTGCCCTACTACCTCCTCAGGTGGAAGTTTACTCTCATCACCAATCATGCCCCCCTACAATGGAAGCACCAGAACAAGGAAAGGAATGGTAGGGTAACCAGATGACTCCTTTCCCTCCAACCTTTCTACTGCCATTTGTAGCATAGGTCAGGGAGCATGGGAACACTGATGGCCTGTTGAGGGTGCACTGTTTTCTGACCCAAGTTGCTCATCCCCATAGTGTTGAGCAGGGGAGAGGGTATGTGACAACTTCAGGCCAGAGGGCTGCTATGGTGGGGAGTGGTGGGGAAATAACCTCAAAATGGAGAAAAGAGCCAACTCCCTTGCTAACACGAGGTGGATTGGTGCAGGGGCAATCAGGAGCAGTTAGCAGGGAACTGTCCCAGTCACATGAGGGCCATCTGGCTCCACTCAGAGGCCTGTCAAAGTCCCATAGTGGACATGTGAAAAGCTGCCCCAGTTAGAGGGTTGCTGGGAGAAAGAGAGAAGGGAGTGGTAGATGGTGACAGGAGAGAAGGGAGGTAGAGAGAGGCAGGGATACCAACAGGAAGAGCACTAGTCACTGTGAACGAGGGATGGCTCAGAGGGCGTAGCCATGCTCCATCCCCAGAAAATAGCTGCTAGCCTAGTTCCTGACAAATGGGAATGGTTGCTGTCCCCAAAGACTGGTAAGGAAAAGAGGGGCCCTTGTCACACTATCTATCTATCTATCTATCTGAAAAATAATGGTTCCCTATGATAACTTGGATAATTAACCATAGGTTTCCATACAACGGCTACTTTTTACTTCTGGGTACTTCAGTAAAATTAAGATGTGATACTTTTGTATTTCTAGTTAAGTAGTTTCCCAGAAGGATACTTTGACTTTTGCTTAATTACAGTTTCTTCAAAGTAGCAATACTTTCACTCAAGTAACATTTTTTAGGTACCTTTTTCTATCAGTGTCTTCTGGAGGCCTCATGTTCCTATCGTTCCCCCTTGCCCCACACCCAGGAAGGAGCAGTGGAGATGACTCATAGAATCATAGAACTTTAGGGTTAAAAGAGACTTCAGGAAATCATCTAATCCTGTCCCATGCAGGACAAACCCCAACTAAATCATCCTAGCCAGAACATTGTCAGGATGTGCCTTGAAAACCACTATGGATGGAGGAAACCCATTCCAGTGCTTTGTCACTCTCCTAGTGAAACAGTTTTTCTAATATGCAACCTAGACCGCCCCTACAACAACTTAAGACCTTTGATCCTTGTTCTGTCATCTGCCAGCACTGAGAACAGCCTAACTCCCAACTTCTTTGGAACCTTCCTTCAGCTATTTGAAGGCTGCTATCAAATTCCCCCTCACTCTTCTCTTCGGCAGACTAAATGGCTATGTCTACACTACAGCAATCTGTCAACAGAAGTTACCGTCAGAAGATATCTTCTAATAAAACTTCTGTTGCCAGATTGCAGCCACACACAAAAGTGGATTGCTCTGTCAATCTGCACTGTTGAAAGAGAGTAGCCTGAAGGCCCACCTGCTCTCTCGACAGAACAGCCAATTGGAAGCACAGCAGAAAGAGCTGCCCAGTGACCCAGAAGCCATGTCTGCTGACAGAGGGCCCCCCGGAGAGTTCACGTTGCTTTTTTTTATTGACAGATTCTGTCAAGAAAGGCATTCTGCCTCATAGAGGAGAGGCAGAAGGCTGTCAACAAAAGTGCCAAGTTCTGTCAACAGTAGACAGAACAGGGAACACAAAGAGCAGAAAAGATTGCAGCAACACACCCAGTTGCTGTATAATGTACAATGATAACTGTGTAATGAGCTAGCCAATTTATGCATGCAAATACAGATTTTGTACTTGCAAACTGCTGTAGGCACATATGTGCATGTGCAGTTCTAAAGGCTTGTTTGATATATGACCCAATTGTTAGAGATATAGACGTGTTAGTTGTACCATCACAAAACATGTAAGCAGTCCTGTACCACTTCAAAGACTAACAAAATAATTTATTGGGCGATGAGCTTTCATGGGACTTTTCTTTAGATATGGAAAATTCCAATAAATGAAAACTGAGATGAAGAGAATTTAACAAAAGTAAAAAAAAAAGACAGAAAAACTTGTTGCAACTCATTTCTTTAAAAATTCCAAAACCATGGGAATAAACATCAAAACTCAAGTTATTATTAAGGCAGCAGCCCACTTTGTAATACCATTTTTTACAAACATATCATTCTTGAGGTTCTGATTTCTGCAGTGACTTCTTAATAAATAGGACTCAACACAAGGAGTGAAATACTGCAGCCATTGAAATCAGTGAAAAACTTTCTGACTTCAGTAGAGTTAAGCTTGTAAGTAAGTTCTCTGTCTTAATTTTCTAAATCTTCTGTAGATCTCATCTTAGCGACTGAGAGATCAGCTCTCCCTCCTTTATGATGATCTTTCACAAAGTTACGTTCTTCTGACCACAGACCTACCCACTTTCAGAGCCAAATCCAAAACAAAATTTCTTCTTAGTTATCCTCACATAATTTCTGCACATACAACGTACTATATTGGGAAGAAACAATGACAGACAAAAAAATAAAATCATATTATTTTGTTCAACATCTTTATTAATTAGTTCAACATCTTTATTAATGACCTCGATGAGGGACTGGATTGAGCCCTCAGCAAGTTTGTGGATGACACAAAACTAGGGGGAGAGGTAGACATGTTGGAGGGTAGAGAGAGAATCCAGAGTGACCTGGATAAATTAGAGGATTGGACCAAAAGAAATCTGATGCGGTTCAATAAGGAGAAGTATGGAGTCCTGCACCTGGGGCAGAAGAATCCCAAGCATTGTTATAGGCTGGAGCCCAACTGGCTCAGCAGCAGTATGATGGAAAGGGACCTAGGGGTTATGGTGAATCAATGCCTGGATATGAGTAAACAGTGTGCCCTTGTAGCCAAGAAGGCTAACAGCATACTAGGGTGCATTCGGAGGAGCATTTTGAGCAGATCTAGAAAAGTAATTATCCCCCTCTATTCAGCACTGATGAGGCTGCATCTGGAATATTATGTCCAGTTTTGGACCCCCCAGTATAAAAAGGATGTGGATGAGCTGGAGCAGATTCAGCAGAGGGCAACAAAAATGACTAAGGGGCTGGAGCACATGACCTATGAGGACAGGCTGAGGGATTTGGGCTTGTTTAGTTTACAGAAGAGAAGACTGAGGGGTGATCTAATAGCAGCCTTCAACTTCCTGAAGGGGAGCTCAAAAGAGGAGGGTGAGAAACTGTCCTCAGTGGTGTCAGATGGCAGAACAAGGAGTAATGGTCTGAAGTTGAAGAGGGAAAGGTGTAGGTCAGATATTAGGAAAAACTACTTCATCAACAGTGTGGTGAAGCATTGGAATGTGTTGTCTAGAGAGGTGGTGGATTTTTCATCCTTCGAGGGCTGGAGTAAAGGGACTTTGGAGTAAAGTGTGCACTTTGAAGTACCCGCAGCTACACACAAGCCAGCAATTCAAAGTTTCAAACTTCAAAGTTGCCGCGGGGGAGATTTTAATGAAATGCTGCTTATGCACCACAGCACTTCATTAGTAATCTTCTGACACCCTAGTTACCATGCCCCCTTCAAAGTTGGAGGCTAGTCTAGACACAGCCTATGAGACATATTTTCAGAAATGTAAAATTTTAATTAAGAATGATAAAATAGAAACATTTTAGTTTTTCCGAATCAACATTTCAAAATTTCAGCCCTTTCTTCCATTTCAGAATAAAAACAAGTGTTCAAATGTCAGACTTGTTAGGAGGAATTTTGCTCATCTATAATAATTTATATTTTTAAGTGCTTAAGAAGTGCTCAGGTTCTGAGGTCATAAGTAGACAAAGATACCGAGAAAGCCATAATAAACTGGTTTAAAAGGACATAAATGTCTAAGGCTTTCCCTTCCAAATAATTGCAATTGAACTGAAAGGAGCCTTGTGCATCCATAAAGAAACAGTTGAGTCCATGGAGACCTATTAATGCAATTAAAATCAAATTTTGGTTGAAGTAGATCTCCTTGTAATTGGAATATAAATACAAAGCAAGTAAAAAATAAAAGTATGGTTATACATAGTTACAATATACCAAAAGCAAAAATAACAAAGGTGTACTCTTGTCACAGCAGTGTTAATTTACTTTCCAATTCCAGTCTATTTGTTATCATAAATGTCCTCAATTAAAAAGACTGTGAATTAAAAATCCCTTCATTTTGGAGATAGAGATGCAGTTAGCAGCATATAAAATAGTGATTTAATGGTCACTTAAGGGTCAGAAGTTCTAAACTGAACAAATCGTAAATTAAAGCTTTCCTTGGCCTTTTGTGTTTTCCCATTTGGAACTTGAAACATAATTCAAATTCATAGTATAAGACTGATACACATTACCTTGCCTCCCAATGTCATTCCAACATAACATAAACAACATTTGTTCCCCCAGCAGCCATGAAACTGTTACGTTTTGAAAAGCTTATTTTTAATGATTGTGTCGTAATCTTAAAATGGAGACAGCCAATGACTCTAAATTTCTTTGAAAAACTTTAAAGTTGATGTACTGCAGAGATTCTGAGCAAACTGACAATAGACCTATCTTCCTCTTTTTAATTCACCTCAATTTCAAACTAGACAAGATGGGTGACTTTTCAGCACATTCCTGTGAGCACAAAACTCTCATAAGTAAATAATGGGTTTTGTACACACCAGTTTAGCTGTAGGTGTTTGATTTTCCACATCTGAGAAAAATTCTCAAAGGAAAATAAACCTTAAAGGGAGAAGAGCAGATTTTCCTGAGAATTAATGTATAAATCTTGTTTCCAAAGAACCCAAAGCCCTTTTTTATACATATTTGAAGGCTAGCTACCAGACACATTGTAGATAGCAATGTTGTATCAAATGACGAGGTTAAATAACACAATGGACAACTTTAAGGGGCAATATATGTCAGCATCCAAGTATGAACTACAAATATTATTATCAAATTGTGTATGTTTTCTGAATTCTAGTCTTAGGGTATGTCTACACTTACGACAATGGAGATCAGTCTTCAGGAGTTCGATTTGGTGCACCTGGATGGGACACACTAAATTGAAAATTCAGGGCAGTCCAGTCAACTTTGGTACTCCTCGCACCTAGAGAGTCGACAGGACAGTTTCTCCCATTGATCTCCCACTCTGGAAACAGCAGATAAATTCAACCTAAGGTATGTCAACTCCAGCTACTCTATTCACATAGCTCGAGTTGCATATCTTAGGTCAACGCTGTCCAATTGTCTAGACCAGGCCTTAAAAATCCTCTGTATCCTGAAATTCATATAGATATACATCCACTACTATGAATAGAGATATAGCCACTAATTTCATAGAATCTGCATACTACAACAGAAGAAAATTAAGGAGGAAAGATTTTTTTTAAAATTGTTACTTAGATTGGAAAAAAATAAACTCACATACAATCCACAACCCCCTTTGGGACTTGTCATATACTACATATCAGACAAGGTAGAGGTCATGACTGGCAAGTCAACGGTGGCTGTCCTGGATGCACTGTTAGAAGGCAAAAAGACATTTCCAGCCGTACTTCTGACTATACCTTATGAGACCTATACCTTATACCTTATACTTCTCATACCTTATGAGACATATGGGCCCAGATCACCCACCCTCAGCCCACTCCTGCACCCTCTCTCTCAATCCCCCCTCCACCCAATTCCCAGCCTGGTCTTGTACTGTCCCTCCCACTCAGACTCCATAGCTCTGGCTCCCATATAGTTGGATACCACATCAGTGGTGTGGTTTTGGGTTTTTGGTTTTGGTTTTGGCTTTTTTTCTGTTTTCACTTCTATGACCCTGACTGATTTGCCTATGTGTCAGTGGCCTTCAATCTGAAATATGCTCCCTACTACTGGCTTAATTTCACCATGTTTACAATGTCAAAAACTTTTAGAGAGAACTTCAAACTTGTGGAAATGTCCTTCAACATCTTCAAAATGATTTTGAAAAATCTTGTTTGAAATTTAAGATTTTTTTCGGAAGTTTTTTTTTTAAAGGATCATAATGGAAACAAAATGCTTTGATTAACCTAAACTAAAACTTTTCCAATTCACAGTAAATAAATAAAAGTTGAATTTTCATCCCAATGCAGGAAAATTAATTTGTTTTTATTTTCAAAACCTCAAATTCTGAGGGAAAGGAAGATTATTTTCTGCCCAGTTCTTTTTTTAGGATTCTGCAAACAATGTCCCATTTAATAGATACTGTGCATAATCAAGTTAATGTGAATTCAGTTTTCTGGAAAGATTTTGTTACGAATTGGATCAAATGTTCCACTAAAGGCCCTCTCTTACATCATTATGTTCCCTTCATCCACTGATACTGAAATGTGATTAAAAAAAAAATCAAAATTACCAGGTATAATTTGTTCTTTAGAAACCAATGTCCTTTTATTGCTTAAACTTCTGTTATCCCCTAGTGACTTAATGATTAAATTAAATGAAAAACTGAACAGTATTCTGTGATGACATGTTGCTGGAATTTAAATCAACTGTATTAATAGAAAGCCACCACAGATATTAGTTGTTCTCATCTCTAATCGCTATAATTCTGTGAGGTACATACACAAACAAGAACAGCCTGCAGGGAAGTCATGATTTTCTAACATTTTGGTCTGTGTTATCAAAGCACAGGATATATTTATTCTAAGAACGTGAGTTTTCTATACTTAAAGTGCAAGGAGTAAATAGTTCTTCAGTAATAAAATATCTGCATTACTCATTTCAGGGCTTTCAAGTCCACAACAAAATGTGCCTATTGGATCATGCTAAACATGTCTTTTTTTCCCGCTAAATGTGTCATTCTTTATTGGATTAGATGGAATGACTACCAAAATAATGTGTATACTCTGGAATATTATTGCAATTAGTATGATTCAGAGCTTCATTAATTCACTCTAGGACCCACTAAAACGACCCATCATATGGAAATGGGTACCAAGTCACTGGCTGGGAGAGCATCACCAACGGCCGTGCCTACACTACCCCCCTGCCCCAGCTCTTCGAAAATGCAAATGGAGCACTGATATGAATATTCGGTGCCTCATTTTCATAATGGCAGCCACTTGGTCCATCAAAAGTGCTGATTTACAACTAAAAATATCTGTGTTGCCAGGGTTCCTTGGAAATGGTGCCCTGATTTCGAAAGTACCCTTCTTCACAAACTTTTTTGGGAAGAAGGGTGCTTTCGAAATTGAGGCATTCTTTTCAAGGAACCCCAGCTGCATGACTATTTTTAATTCAAAATCAGAACTTTCAACAGGCTGGGTGGCAGCCATTATGCAAATGAGGTGTTCAATATTTATACCAGAGCCTCATTTGCATTTTCAGTAGTCCATAATTTACATGCCCCTTCCAAAAGGGTGAAGTAGTGTAGCCACAGCCAATGTAGGACAAACCCTGAATCATTGAGGAGTATGTTTGGGAGAGAAAGCTTCCCTGAAGATCATCAAGATCTGCACAGTTGGAGGGTGGGGGCAGGAAGCAGCATACGAAATGTTCAGCCTTTTCAATGCAGGTTTCGTACCTGCAGTTTTATCATGGCTGTAAGTAATCTGGCTCCTTTTTTTCCTCCTGCTTCCATAAATATCCTAAAATTCAAAGGATATAAACATAGGCATCCTGTATATGCTCTTTGGACAAAACCAGTTTTCTGAGAAATACAGAAGTCACCTGGAGTCTATTATACATTACACCAAACATAAAAAAAATCTCATTTGCCTTGCAAGGTTAATGAAATTTAATTAATTGATAAATAATAGAGTGGGTAAGCGCCAGGATAGCAGTAGGGAAACTATTCAGTGAGCATGTTCCTTTGTTTCCATTGAGATTGCTTACAGACCTAAAGTAGTCACGTACGTGAAGTACATGCTTAAATATCTTGCTGAATTGAGGCCCAGGTGTCTAAGCTTGATGTCTGGTGCCTCTGTTTTCATTGACCTGGACGATAGATGGAACAAGGTACTGGTAGGTGAAGCAAGGAAATTTTAATGGTAGTCGCACGAGGGATCTACAGAGACCCCTGGTCTACATCTACACTAGCCCAAAACTTTGAAAGGGCCATGCAAATAGCCACTTCACAGTTTACTAATGAAGCGCTGACATACAAATTTGGTGCCTCATTAGCATGCGGTCAGCTGCGCAGCTCAGCAGATAGGAATAAGGGGATTTCGAAGTTGCTGGGGTCCTTTCAAAAAGGAGGCCCGTCTGGATAAGCCTTGTGGCAGCGAGCCACAGCAATTTCAAAGTGCCGCAGCCGCCCACATGCTAACGAGGTGCTGAATATGTATGTCAGCACTTTATTAGTAAACTTCGAAATGGCCATTTGTATGGCCATTTCGAATTTTGGGCTAGTGTAGACACGACCCGGGTGTTCTGGTAGTATTCATTCAAAACAGTTTCTGAAGAATGTGAACAAGCTTATGCTGGGTAATGTAGGACTGAAGACACAGTGGATGATATATTGGTGGTTAAAGCTTGTTTATTGTAAGGAGAACATGCAAAGAAAAGTAAAATGATTGAACCAGATTCAATCCAGTGTCTAGAAAAACATAAATCCTCACAGAACATAGTACAGGTCTCCAGAAATGGAATCTCTACAAGGGAGGTAATAAGCAGATGTAGCTTCAGTTGTGCTAGAAATCAGACAAAAAATAAGTTCACACACACCCATGAAAGAAAGGAAAAAAAAAAAAAGGCCCACAATAGCCAGACCAGGACAGCTGAGAATATGCCAATTCAATGTAAGCCCTCGGCAGTATGAGTGGATTTATATTGTCCCTCCCTTTCCTGAGAATCAACAATACTCTGTTCCCTCATACAGTGTGGAAGTTCACATAAATGACACAGAGATGTCACGTGTACCATTCTGTGCATAGATTTGGGAATGTGGCTAATACGAAGTCAATTGAATCAGTGCAAGGTGCATTCTGAGGGTGGAGTTCAACCCTGTATAATGTGTACAATTCATATAATTCACAGATCAGGTTAAGTCAATGGAGTTATGACAATTGACAACAGCTCAGGCTCAATGATAAGTTTTACATCCTTCTCCCAATTCTTATTGGAAATGCTTGCACACACATTCAATCAGGGAAGAGAAACTATGGCACTTGATTTCTATGATCAATTACTCAGCAGCAACACATCTCAAAAATCAAAATACTTCTGATTAATTTATTGAGTGAAATAGTTCTAAGTTTATTATAAAATTAATTAATGAGTAATTTCAAGGAAATCACAACTTGCTCATTGATATTGCATAAACAGGAAAGAGGCTGACTTTGTTAACTCAGCTATTCATTCTGAATTATTTGTTCACTGTTGGTCAATGTCTACTTACAAATCTATTCAGAAGTACTGCTCCCGAATTATGATATTAAATATGTGGAAAATATCATAGGGAGCTGTCCTGTTGAATTGTTTTGTTTAGTCGCTATTGTGGTTTGACTAATTTTAACACTAAGCTTAGTGAGAAGTAATTCTGATAGGAAACATCCAATAAACATCACATCAGCTTTTCCCCTTCAATGCATTATAAACTGCAATATGGGATCTATTGTTGGAAAAGCATATCCTATTTCATCTTCCACAGACCACTCTTTGTCTCATTGGTCACCTTATCTCCTCAGAGCGTCCATATTCATTTTAAAATAGGTGCAATGTGCTAATTAGAGTAATACAAAATATCAAGCCTGATGTTAAACACACTTGAAACTGATTTTGCTTAAAGTTCTTCAGATATGGAGGTAGATACCTAACAGAATTCAATTAATTACCTATCCACATATTTAGACACCGAAATGTCTTTGAAGATCTGCCCAAGCCAGTTTTAATATATGAGTAGGTTGTGTTTTTATAATTTTGCCCCACTCATATTTTTTCTACAGGAACAATGAGACTTGAACATTTTCTTAAATGAATATATAGAATGTATACCTCTATAAAAATCTCTTCAAAAGAATGATCTGAAGTTGCGCAAGTTTGTCAAGCTTCAATTATAAATATCCAGGTTAGTAACAAAGGTGAATGATTATAAGAAATATTCAAAATCTGTCTCTGTCTGATGAATAACTCCATCAAATGTATGTAGAATTTTTTCTACACACCTGCTGCCCCATAAGGGAATCACAAATGTCACTTATAAGAGCAGAAATATGCAATAAAACAGTGCTTTTATTGGTCTCACAAAATCCTAAATGTAGTGGTTTTTTCCCCTCAAAATGAATGAAAGCATATTTGTTACTAATTTTTAAGCATTATATAACCCAGGAAGCACTGCCAGTGAGCTTTTCAGGAATAGTATCTAAATGACATGATCAAAATATTCCACCTGATCTCTACTGGATGGAAAGTGCACCTTCCATATTCATAAGCTTGTCACACTTTTTACAGATGAACAAGAAGGAGGAAGAGGGAAAGGAAACTGATGAGAAGGAGAAGAGGCAGCTGAATAGCAAGCCGATTTGTAATGTTCACTTGTCAGTGAACATCAGCTTAAGGGGGGAAGTGACTGAGACAATGCAGTTACAGAAAAACCAGCTCAGTTTGAACTGAAAGCAAACATGGGTAAATAGGTACAAAATAGATAACTGCACAGAACAGAAGCAAATCTCTGAGCTTCTGTCTCATGCTCGGAAAACAGAGATGAGCTACTAACAGTCTGGGAGACCAGGACTCAGATTCATTATGTTCTGAAATTTCAGCCTGTTAAAGGGATTGTAAAAATTAAAATCAGGTATGAAAACTCAAAGATGGTATTTTTAAGTTGAAGGCATAACTTTATTGCTCCTTTGACTCCCAAGTGAAGAAACAGTGCACCTATTGTGTACAATTAAATGCTCAGAAACATAGGGGGATGGGTGAATAATAAAACTTTATCATAGGTAGATTGTTCTGACAGCTCATCATCTGCTTGCCCTTGCTGGACACATACAGGGATCAACCCCCAAGCAATGTGTAGTCCTATTGTATGCAGCTCCTGTCTACCTCTGACAGATACCTAAGTAATCTCTTTTACTTCTTTACACTTTGCCAACATCCCTATGGCATTTTCATTCTGGTAAAGTCTCATTGAATTGAATTGACATTGGAGAAAACCAAACCCAATCACAAACTGTGAAAGAGAGAAATACACCTAACTGGAATTTCACTCCATCAGCCATAAATAAATGAGTTGTCACCTGGCTCACCCAAAACCAACAACACTTTTGATTTGGGCCACAGGTGTCAATTTAATAGCCTTGGAAGTAGTATTATCACAGGTGCAAAGTGGTCAGGAATCTGTGATCACTTTTTATCACTAACTGTTGGCACCACTGGAGGCAATATGCTGTTGGTTGCTTATGCCACTGACAGTATCATGTTTAAATAGACAGTAATGGTGTCCAAAATAATCTCATTCTCTTCCCATTAGTTGTAAAGTGCTACAGCAATTAAGGTCTTAATAGAGAAGCTAGAATTCATTTTCTGTAAACAAAAATACTCCCTCTAATGTTTTGCTTTTGAATACCACAAGTAAAAAAGGTGGCTCATAAATTACTATGGAAAAAATGGACTAACGAGAATTGTTCAGACTGATTGAAGTGCTGTTTACTATTATCACATTTCATCTGTGACCAGTAGTGGATAAACTCCGGATTTAAATTCTTTTCCACTTAAAATAGGCAAACGATGTCTGCACAATTTTATTGCTGAATATTGAAGGAATAGCACTATGTGATTAAATGCCAGGCTTTATGCATATGTTTGATAATCAAGAGTCTTCAAACTGTACAATAAATTTGTAGCTAAATCCTCTTATAAGAGGACGCCTTGCATGCCTTGGTTCATATAGTAGTAAAGCTGTACAGTAAACGCTCAAAATACCTATCTTCAAGTTCCGTGTAACTCACTTTAATGCGAGTTAAGCACAACTTGAAATTACTCTGTGGCTGTCAGCTCGCCTGGCTGCCTGCGTCTCTGAGCAGGTAGGCAGCCTGAGAGCCCCTTTTCCTTGCCTTCCTGCAGCCGTGCCACTGTCAGGCGGAGAGCCACACCTCTGGGGGAAGGCAGGGAAAAGCATCCAGGAAACTGACCAGCCTTGGTGGGCTGTTCAGTTTCCTGAGTCTTGAAAGTGGCAGGGAGCTGGGAACCAAGGAGCAGCCTGGCTCCCAGCTCCCCTCTGCTTGCAGAGCTGGGAAACTGACCAGGGCAGAAGATGTCCCTGGTTCCTTGCTCACTTCACTAGCTGGTCAGTTTCCTGGGTCTCCCAAGTGGTGGGGAGCTGGAAGCCAAGCATCAGCCTGGTTCCCAGCTTCCCTGCACTGGCAGGAACTGGGAAACTGACCAGCCAGTGAACGGAGCCAGGAACCACCCACCTCAACTTGTGTGAAAATTTTTGTTACGCAGGGGTTGCAGGAACACAGCCCTTGTGTAACTCGAGGGTTTACTGTATTGAAAATGAATGTAAAATGAGTCTAAACTGTTTATCTCAAGAATGAGGGCAATAAAATGTGAAAACAATATTAAAGTTTTTAGTAAAAGTCTAAAGATCACATATAAGGATCCATAGGAAGAAAGTGTATTCAGACAAATACACCAGCATGTATTAGGAAAAAAATCTAGGTTGCCTTCTGAAAAGAGAAATGTTAAGTGCTACTTACAGATTAAAATATGAGCCGTAAGTTTAATTTGTTAGTCCATTGCCTGTATTTCATAATGAAAGTATATAGATTTGTAATATAGATGTGGATTTCCTCTCATAAAACTATGTTAAATGGCAAGTTTGTTCAAAACAATGACTAGTAGAAGATAAAAATAAAAAAATAAAAAAATAAAAATCTTGCTGAAGAATGACATTTTATCTTATCTATAAATTGCTAATTCATTTTATCTTACCTATAAATTATAAATTAATTGGCTTTATATAGCAGGTTCCACACAAGGATAGGAGAATATATATATATATATATATATATATAAACTCTTATTAGCTAAACAAAAAGCAGTCAAGTAGCACTTTAAAGACTAACAAAATAATTTATTAGGTGAGCTTTCGTGGAACAGACCCACTTCTTCAGACCGGTTAACCTCAGAACATCTCTGTTAGAGAGGTTTATTACTCTTCTTCTCTCTAGAATTCCATCTCTACCATTCTCAGTTGAGAATGATTCCATGTGCTTATAGAGAAATGTAAACCAAAATATGAAGAGCTGATACTGGAGCAATTTGTAAAAATAATATGGGTAAATTTTCACTTTCATGATATGCTACAAAACAGATGTTATAATGTATTCTGATGGGCTATGTTTAGATTGCAAGAACCGTCGGCAAAAGATAAGCAAATTGTGGTGCACAGGGATGCCGACAGAACACTCCCTACCAGCAGATCTCTGCCATCCGATCTGCAGTCTGGACTATCTATCTACCACAGTGCTCTATCTGCTGTGGTTCTGGGTGGCCATTTCACCAGTAGAGTGGCTGGGCAGTCCATCTACTTTCTGTTGACCAAGCAGATCACTCTTTTGATCCTCCCTGTAGTCTGGATGCAATCTGTCAACAGAAGTTTTGTCGCAAGATATCTTCCGACACAATCTTCTGCCAACAAATCTCTGGGGCCACTCAGTAGACATGGGTTCTGTTTCAAGATGTGCGATGAGCTTGCTGGGTGATCTTGGTAAGCCACTTCATCTCAAATTTCCCATCTGTAAAATGGGGATAAAAAATACATTCTCTCAAACCTTGTGATATGTAAGAGATGTAATTTTTCATTAATAAAGCATTTTTAGGTGTATTGTTCTTGGCTCAAGGTTATTCCTCGGATAATCATGCTTTTGAGTATTTAGTCCTCATTTTTCTCTTTCTTATTTTAAGGATTTTTGCACAGTCTTACTCCTTCACAGGGCATTGCTAAGTAAGCACCAAGATAAAAAAGAAAAATATCTTCTTTTACCTGCCAGTCATCTTCCTTTGGGCACATGGCCAATACAATAATATAATTGTATATTTATTTTGCATGAATGTTTTCTATTTTTAAATTTATTTATTTATCTTTAAATTTATTTTACGTGAAATATTACCTGAATTTGTAATGAAATTTGTTCTTTTGCTTCTCTAACAAGAGTTATATTAGAGCTGGTTAAAATAAGTGATTTTTATCTCAAAAAATTCTGTAACATTTTGAAAAACAAAAACAAAAACAAAAGCAAAATTTTTTTTTCAGAAATTTACCCCACAATCTATAAACTGTGCATAAAAATTATACTAAGGCTATGTCTAGACTGCAGGCCTCCATCAACAAAACTTCTATTGACGGAAGTGTTGTCAAGAGAGCATGCGTTCAGACTGCAGATCTCTCAGAGAAATCTGCTGATCGGGAGCATTCTGTCGATGTCCCTCTACACCTCATTCCATGAGGAAGAAGGGATGTCTCGACAGAGGTGGTTTTTCTGATATATGGCCCTATGTGGACAGGCCAAATGTTGGAAATGCCTCTCCCAATAGAACTGTCAGCAAAGATATACAAATGCATTGTGATATGTTTATATCTTTTGCCGACAGTGCTCAGCAATCTAGACACAGCCTAAGATTTAAAAAAACAAAATGATCAAATTCAAATAACTATTTCTGGAGCCATCTTTTGTTATTTTAGTATACATTACTCTACTTTATCTAAATTAACTAATTCTTCTTCCTGCTTACAGTGGGTTGCTCCCATGTATAGTTTATTGAACATTTTGTTTAGTTTTTCATGGTGTTTATTTCTCTAATATTACAGCTTTCTTTCAGAATTAATCTGCATACATGTCTGAGGCAAAAAGTACTAGGCTGTGTCTCTATGACCTATTTTCAACCTAACTACCACTTCTGGAACTATGCTGAGTGTATGAAGTTTATGTAAGAGTGGGCTGCTGATTGTATTAACAATAAAGAGAAGACAGACACCAAATTTCTCTTTATAGGATGGAAAGTCTGTAGTAACATTCAGATTCTTGTGCTTAGCCACAAGACTGTATTTTCTCCCTTCAGCTATACACTGTATGTACCATGTGCTGTTTTTATATTACATTTGGAATACCATTCTTTATAACCTATACTGAACTAAATAAGTTAAATTTAAGAGTAATTTCCTACCTTTCACAAGTGAACATAAGGACAAATTAAACTGGGGTTACTTACTGTTCTAGTATATCAGTCAAATATATATGAAATTCCGTGTGTAATGAAAGAGGGATAGCAGCAGTGAATTAATTCAGATTAACCACTCAGAAATTGATAAAGCCACCTTATCACTGAATGACAGCCTCTGCTAACAAACACATGGCGCAAAGTCATGTTCTTCCACTGCCTAAAGTCACTAGATTCAATTATTTAATTTAATATTCTAGCTACCTAGCATATGAATGATAGAGTTCCTATAAAGTGTTGGAAATACCGTTAAAAAGTGTACTATACAAGGTTAAAGTTTCTAAGTATAACTCCTTTGTTCTATTGTCATTTGTGAATCATTAACTCTTTGCGGGTTCCAGCTGACAGGTTTTTTTATAATATTTGCTTTGTTGGTATTTTAGATTACATTTTGGCAAAAATCTCTTTTATAAGGGTTTATAGATCATGAAGGATTCTGGGGCAAGAGTTTTGAGATTGTAACCAATTATATGTGAATCAGAATATGTGTGTCATAAAGGAATGGCTGCCAAGAGTTAAATCCAGATGATAAATACAGCAAAGGTCCATCTAGCCCAGTACCCAGGCATCCAACAGTGGCCAATGACAGATGCCCCAGAGGGATTGAACAGAACAGGTAATCACCAAAGTGATCCCTCTCCCATCATTCATTTCCAGACAAACAGGCTAGGGATACCATTCATACTCTAATATCCATTCATGGACCTAACTTCCATGAATTTATCTAGTTCTTTTTGAACCCTGTTAAAGTCCTGGTCTTCATGATCTCCTCTCACAAGGAGTTCCACAGGCTTACAGTGTGGTGCATGAAAAAAAAACACTTCCCTGTGTTTGTTTTAAAACCACTACTCATTAATTTCTTATTCTCTAGCCCTTTTAAAATAATTCCTAACATTCTGTGTGCTGTTTTGATTGCTGCTGCATATTGAGTGAATGTTTTCAGAGAACTATCCGCAGTGACTTCAAGATCTCTCTCTTGAATAGTTATAGCTAAATTAGTAACCGTCATTTTGTATTTAGTTGGGATTATTTTTTCCAATGCATATTTTTTAAAGTTCTTCACAGTCTGCTTTGTTCTCAACTATCTTGAGCATCTGCAAATTTTGCCACTTCATTGTTTACCCCTTTTTCCAGATCATTTGTAAATAGGCTGAATGGGATTGGTCCCAGTATGGACCCTTGATGGACACCACTAGCTACCACTCTCCATTCTGAAAATTTGCCATTTATTCCTACTCATTAGTTTCCTGTTTTTTAACCAGTTATCAATCCATGGGAGGTCCTTCCTTCTTAGCCCATGACAACTTACGAGTCTTTGATAAGGGACCATGTCAAAGCCTTTCTGGAAATCTAAGTACACTACATCCACTGGATCCCCCCTGTCTACCTGCTTATTGACCCCCTCAAAGAACTCTAGTAAGGCATGATTTCCCTTTACAGAAACCATGTTGACTTTTCCCCAACAAATTATTTTCATCTATATGTCTGATAATTTAATTCTTTACTATAGTTTCAACTAATTTGTCCAATACTGATTTTAGATTTAGCTGTCTGTAATTGTCAGGATTAGCTCTTCAAACCCTTTAAGATATTGGCTACCTTCCAGTCATTGGTTATGTTCTAAAGGATAGGTTACAAACCACAGAGAATAGTTCCGCAATTCACATGAGTACTTTCAGAAAGTCATCTGGTCCCAGTCACTTGTTATTATTAAATTTATCATTTTATTTCAAAACCTCCTCTAGTGATACCTCAATCTGGGGTAATTCCTCAGATTTGTCTCCTTAAAAAAAGACTCAGTTTTGGGAAGACTCAGTTTTGGGAATCTTCCTAACATCTTCAGCTGTAAAGAGCGAAACAAACAATTCATTTAGTTTCTCCACAATGACCTTATCATCTTTAAGTGCTACATTAGCATCTTGATTGTCCAGTGGCCCCACTGGATTTTTAGCAGGCTTCCAGCTTCTGATGTACTTAAAACATTTTGCTATTAATTTTTGAGTTTTTTCTGGCTGTTCTTCAAATTCCTTTTTGGCTTTTCTAATTTTTTTTATACTTGGCAGTTTATGCTCATTTCTATTTTCCTCACTGGAATTTAACTTCCACCTTTTAACACAATGCCTTTTTATCTCTCATGGACTCTTTTGACCTGACTGTTAAGTCAGGGTGGAACATTTTTGATTCTCTTACTGCATGTTTTCTTTTTTTTTTAATTTGGGGTACACATTAAAGTTGGGACTCTGTTATGGTTTCTTTGAAAAGTTTTTATGAAGCTTAATGGGATTTTACTTCTGGCACTGTACCTTTTAATTTCTGTTTAACTAACTTCCTCATTTCTGTGTAGTTCCCCTTTTTGAAATTAAATGCCATCATGGTGTTGGACTGCTGAGATGTTTTTCCTGCCAGTGGGATGTTAAATTTTATTACATTATGGTCACTATTTCTAACTGGTCCAGTTACATTTACCTCTTGGATGAGATCCCGTGCTCCACTTAGGACTAAATTAAAAATTGCCTAACCCCCAAACACACACACACACAAACACTTCAGACAGCTACTTATCCCGAGTGTGTCTTACTGGGCTCTAAAGAGGGGTTTTGTAACTTAGGTAGTGTCAGCCACCTCCCAAGGTCAGGAAATCTGTGACTTTGCAAAGCTTTTATGTAGAAGCCTACGGAGGCAAGGTATTTTTAAAGTCTCTTGCCAGCCCCGACCTTCTGCACTTGGAGTGTCAGAGTGCGAAACAGTCCTGACAATATGCCTGAAGTAGTGGCATAAATTCCTGCCAGTCTTGCAAAATTATTATGCAAATTTGTAAACACTTTTACAGTTTGAAACTCCCAAATCTGGCATTCTCTCACCTGGCAACATACGTCATCTGGCAGGACCATGGACTTTGCAGGACCAGAGAGCCTGGGGCTGGGAGGAGGAGGGGCCAGCCAGAGCAGCAGCAGGAGTCCAGGGCAGGGCAACCACAGCTGGTTTGGTGGCAAGTGGGGGCAGGTAGCAATCAGAGTGCCTGGCCTGGTAAACTGCAAATCCAGGCTCACAGCAGCTTATTGCAGGGGCTGGGTGGGAAGCCATGGGCTGGGAAAGCCCCTGGCCAGGGCTGCACACAAAGCCCTTGTCTGGGGAGCAGTGACTCGTCCCCAGGGCCAGGTGGGAAACTAAAGCCCTGGGAAGCCACAACTGGGATTGCATAGAAAGCCACAGCCCCAGGAAGCCACAGCTGGGGCCAGGAAGGAAACTGCAGGCTGGGGAAGCCCCTGCTGGGGAGGGGTGCCTGGGGACCCTGCAGAAGGGTGGGAGAGTTGGAAAGCCATGGGTGACAGCGAGGAGGGGAGCCCAGGAGCAGGCGCTGAGGCCTGCAGGGCATGGGGGCAGAATACACCATCCCTGGTCCAGAAAAATCACCGGTCCGGGACCACTCAGGTCCCAAGGATGCAGGACCAGGGAGACTGAACCTGTACAATGTGTAATTACTCCACACTCTCTGTCAAGGTTCATAAATTTTAAAGCAGTAAATTTGAATTTACTTGGTTCAGTATCATGGAATAAGGGTGGTAGTATATAAATCCTTCACTAATCTCTTATAGACAATGATACAATGATGTTGATGAAATATTCATATTGCTCAACTATTGACAACTAACATCATTACCAGCGTGTTCTGGATTATTCTACTTGCTAATTACTTGCAAAGTTATCACCCCAGTTAATTTAGTACCAAACAACAGCTGTGTTGGCAGAGGGAAAACATGTAATAAAATCTGAAAATAACTTTATTTGCGCAAGCCTAGAAAAAAACTGAATATCCTGAAGATGGAAATGATTAAGATGTGTATGTTGATATTTTTATCACTTTTGCTTGAATATCAGACCTTCATCTTTTGTATTGTTTTTTTCATTAGTCTTGCTATTCTTGATGAAGCAAGAATATAATGGACTTTTCAAAGCAGATGTTTAGCAGTGCTTGATTTTCGATCATGCTCTTGAGAGATAATTCCAAAAATGTCATCAACAGATTTTTTTTTGAGAGAGATGAGGTGGAGGGGGAATAAATATCCAGTTTACACTTCTGGAAAATTCTCATAATAAAGAGATAAGCAAGATGTGTTTGAAATGGTCTGATTTAGAATGGCAGTGATTTATATTTGGGATTCTTTTGACACATTTTTAAAATCACTGAAGAGTACAACATGGCTTTGCCCAATTGCCAACAATGCCTATAAATATAAAATTTAAATATGGTTTTAGAGAAATCAAACACAATGTTATAAATCCTCATAAGCAGGAAGGACAACAAAATGTATCCAAAATATTTAGTCATTGCTGAGGTCTTAATTTGGCAATCTATCCATATTCAACAAAGATCCTAAACTCTGGGTTAATGTTTAACATCCTGAACAGGGATGAAGTGAAGAATGTTTGGTAAATTGGGGCCTTACTGACTGATCCTCCATTGAGTATAATGGAGCTATGATAATTTACAACAGCTGAGAATTTTTCCCTGGGAGAATATTTTTTAACAAAAATATTCCACCACTTCTACTGAATTTATCGCTTATTACTTTGCTCTTTTTTCATAGATATTTCAAACATGAAGAATTTTGATATGGCTTGTCTGGATTACTCAAGATTAGTGGCTCAAGAATGAGACTCTTGTAAACAGTATGTACGAAAACTGGACTTCAGTTGTCAGATGAAATTTTAGAACATCGACCAATATAAATGAAAATTTCCAATATGCAAAGGCTTCATGGTCTGGATATCCAGTTCAATGTAAAATAGTTATGATTCATCAGCTAAAAAATAACCAAATAAAGCTTGACATCTGCCTCTAGTTAGCTTTTCTTATTTTTTTTTTAAATCTCTCCTCTGGGTATTTTAATATACTAGAAAAAAATAGCATATTTGCTTACATACAAGCTCCTTACTTATATTAAAAACATTCATTAACAAAAACCCACTTTTCTAGTGGGTGTATGATATTTTAGACAGGGTTTTTTTGAGTCACTAAAAACTTGATGTCATCAACCACTCTTCCTTCTTGCAAAGACAACAAGCTCACAGTAAAGCTAAATAAGAAAATGGATGATTCAAATGGATTCTGGAAGGTTTATACCTTCCAGAGCATGCCAGTCTTGCAGCAGAGCCTGAAAGGTCCCTTTTTCCATACACTTTGCTTGGGTTAGTATGATTCACTTGTCTGACTGATAGTAAAAGGTTTGGTTTACTTTCCTTAGTTCTTCAAAACTGCTTCTGGAGTCTCCTTATTTGCAGTTCCTATTTTCCCATGCATAAAATAGTTGTGAGATATTTCTGTCTCGGGGGATGCTATATATAAAATTCAGTGGATCTGGGGAATCTCTCTTGCTTTATTTCCATTTTAACTGCTCACTCCACAGCTGGAGAAGCAGTTCCCATGTACCTCCACATACACCTCTGTTTTTAATTTGGCTTTCAGTTCATTTACTGTTACTTCATTTAATGTTACTTCATTTACTTGACTGCACTGAGGGAAGCCAAATAACTACTTTTGTTCTTTAAAATCACTTTATTGCTGGATATTAAAGCAACAAAATCAATAAGCCTCTGGTGTGAAAAGAAGTCATCCTTCTGCTTTACTTTTGTATTGATTTTATGATATCGGAAAAAAAGAATTCAGTGCTGGAATAAAGTACTCTCTCACATTTAATGTTTCCTCTTTTAAAAGTAGTGCAAACTAGAGCTAAATCATAATTTGTGACTGCCCATAATATGTGTATCATTCTTTTGAAGATGGTGTGCAAGACTTTTTTAGAAGTATTATGACTGTCTGACACTTTTTTGGTCTCCAATTGGAGACCACTTAAAGGGGACTGATTCATTTATAAGGTGTTTACTTAGCATTTCTGGAAATCAGACTCTTTAAAGATATCACACATTGCCGAAAACATTGGTAATGGCAGTGCAGGTTCTGTCTTTTTTTAATAAATAAAAAAAAATCATATGTCAAATTTGAGCCCCATTCCTGCAAACATTTTAGCACAGGCATAGTCCTCCACTCATGAGCAGAGTAATTTAATTAAGTAATCTTTTATCTCTCTGGGAAGATTTCCTGAGTGAACTCTGTGTTTCAGTGTGGTCTTCAGTTGTACATACTCATGGAAGAGTTTGCACAAACAAAAAAAATCTTCAGCCTTGGATTTTTTGCCATCTGTACATTTTGATTGTTTATTATTAGGTTTGTTTTTTTTTCTTTTTTTTTTGTAGCAAGTTACTGAATATGCTATTATTTTCTTTTACTTGTCTGCATGAGTGAAGCTTTTAAAAAAACACTTATTGTCTGATAAATACCAAATAAGAATCGTCAAACTGTATTCAGTTAGAATTTTCAGATGATGATTTTTGCTAAATTTCAATGTGATCTGTGATATGGGAAAAATAATGAATTACACAGATGTTGTCCAAATATTTGCAAATAATATCTGTGATACCAGATATAATAAAGAACTGACCAGCACAGCATGAAAAATATTCATATCAGTTTTTTAGCTAGTTCTAGTATCATTTTTGCTAGAGCAGTTGGAATAAGTAACTGCAGATGGCAATACCAAATCAGTATAAACACCTGCAGATGGTTGCTGGCAATATGCTATGATCACATCAGGTAATCACAGAATTTACTTCACCCAATGGTGAAGATGATATCTGAATGAGTTTTATTTCTGAACTTCTCTGTTTTTGTGGCTATCCTCTGGATTTACTTCACTTTGTCCATATCTTTCTTAACATGTAGTGTCCAGAACCGGACACAATAATTCAGCTGAGGCTCTACCAGTGCTGAAAGTAAAAGAGCAGGATTCAGTGTTTCCCCTTTTAAAAGTAATGCAAACTACTTTTGAGGATAGTCTTCAAAATGTTGAGACTTCTGACTTCTGCAGCCCTCATACATAGAAAGACAAATCAATCAATGATTTCAAAATGAAAACCACAGACAAATTTCACCCTCCCATCCCTCAAAGGGAAAGCTAGTGATGATTTTGGTCAATGATTTAGATTAGGTACATTAATTTGGCTGAGATGCTTAGTGAATTGTTGCAAACTACTCCAAATATCCTTATTTCTCTCTGTGGATCTTATTTAGAATAAATTACATATGGTCTTACATGCAAAAGATGCTGTTTGGTGGAAGAACTTACATTTAAATTGAAAAGCTGTGAATTCAAAAGCGATGAAAGGGAATAGTTTCTTTCAAAATACTGTTAGCCTCTGGAACCACAAAATAGTACTGGAACCAAGAGCTTACCATGCTCCCTAATTACTAAGCATTTCAAATTTTTTTCTCAGAGGATGGTCATCCTATAATTGTCTAAAGTAGGACTTCTTGAAGATTTCTCTAAAATATCATGTATCGGCCCTGTTCTTTGACAGGGTACTGGACTGTGTGGATGTTAGATCTCATCCAATAGGGCAATTCAATTTTCTCTAATTTAGAAATCAGGCTGCTTGCTTGTTGGATTCATTCCACCCACAAAATACAGAAAATAAAATGCAATAAGGAAATATGAAGCCCATATTTTCATGATTTGATTTCAGCCTCGGAGTCACTTTTACTACTTAAGTTTTTCCATTTTAATAACTAAGGTGAAAAACAAGGTTTGGAAAAACAAAAAACAGTCTGCATTTTTTATAAATTATATGTTGTATTTCAACATAGAGAAGTTCACATATCTGGGGAGCAACATAATGTAAGACTGTAAGAAGGAAATAGTAACTAGAATAGTGAAAGTAAGAGAGAGTTTGAAAGCAACGGATAAGATCTGGAAAAGCAAAGCGATTAGCTTAGGAACAAAGGTGATCATCTTGAAAATGTGTGTACTCAGCAGCATGTTATATGGAAGTGAGACGTGGGTGATAACAAAATATTAGAAGAGAAGAATATTGGCATTCACAAGGAGTTGTTATAGAAAGATCCTGAGAATAGGATGGATGCAGAAGGTCACCAATGAGGAATTGTATAGGAAGATGCAGCCAACAGAGAACCTACTGCAGAAGGTTATACAATGGAAGTTACAGCTATTTGGCCTTATTTGCAGAATAAATGATGAATGAAAAATCAAGACCCTAGTATATGGCAAAATGGACAGTTCGAACAGGAGAGGCAGACCCCACAGAGAGTGAGTAGATGATATAGTAGAGTAGTGTGGAGCTAGTCTACAGAAACTAAGTCACTCTGCATTTGACAGGGAATGGTGGAAGGAAAGAGTAAGAGAGGCATGACAGACCAATGGGCACTGAGCCCATGGTTGTTGAGGATGCTGAGGATGATGTATTTCAATTGAATACACTATTCATTTGGATACTTTTGAAAATATAATGTACTGTAAAGTATGCTACAATAAATGATTTTAGAACAGAGTGATATTTTGTTCTTCAAACAACCAGTAATATCAGTGTACTTCATAGGAAATATAACTTTAAAAATCTCCCCATGCCCTGAGCATTGTCCCCCCAACATCATTTTGAAATGTTTCACAAAGCTGAAAATTCAACCCCCTCTATATAGTTGTTTGGGACCAAAGCACGACCTAGCTTGTATAGCCACCTAGTGCCCCATTAGACCCTTCACAAGCCAACCTAATCCAGTGCACCTCCCAGATTATGCACACATTTCAGAAGGTGGCTTGTTGTGTCAGAAGTAGGCCTGATGCTGGAGATTCCTTCAGTAGTGGACCGAGGAGACAGATTCTGACTCTGTTTCAACCTATTTTCTGGTCTGCTCCTGGAGTTGCACAGTACACTACCTCTTTCTTGAGGTTTGAGGTAAAGCCCTATGGTTTTCCATGCAAAAACCCAACTTCATCTGATGAACCTCCATATTTGAGTAGCCAAATACCTTTGAAAATCTGATAATTAGAAGCCTGAGACTCATTACAATGGGAATGAGGCCTCAAAGATTTAGAAGACTTTGAAAAATAACATAGGCCTGCCTACATTACATAGTGAAATGAGTAATAATTTCCTCTTGGGACAATATTGTCTGTACTGTGAAAAAGGGGTATTGGGTTTTTGTTTGTTTCTTAAAAATATGGGTCCAAATTAAAACCCTCATTCAAAATATTTCTGCTCATCATACTGCCTGTGTGTTTCAGACATGATCTGGTCCCACCATCTGAGACTGAGAGATTAGCTCAGTCTCTCTGTCCATTAACTCAGGCTTGGTCTACATGAGGGCTACGTCTAAATGAGAGGCTTTTCCCAGCAAAACTGTGCTTTTGTCGGGAAAAAACATGGAACGTCTACATACAAAATTAACTTTGTCAACAATTGTTCAGGTATAATGCTTCTCTCAACAGTGTTCTGTTGACAAAACATCCATGTAGATGTTCTAGAGCCCTTTTTTCGACAGACAGGGCTTCTGGTTCACTGGGAAGTACTTTTTATAGAGCTTCTGGTCAGCCATTCTGTCAAGAGCGGGTCAGATAGTCTGGCTGTTTTCTGTCGACAGAGCGGATTGCTCTCTCAACCTGCTTTTATTCATAGACTCAAACTGTTGATAGAAGTTGTAGTGGGAAATCCCTTCTGATAGTGACTTCTGTCAACAGAGTATTCTTGTCTCAGCATAGCCATTCCATCAACTGTATGGGCTCCTAAGGTTGACATTTGTATTCCTGCTTTTCCTGAGGAGTAACACGAAATTGACCTTGCACTGTCAACCTCAGTGCAGCACAGATAGAGCATGTGAAATTCAACATTCTTGGCCTCCAGAAGATGTCTCACAGTGCCCCAAACTGACCACTCTGATCACCACTTTCAACTCTGGTGCTCTCCAGGTGTTCAGGAAGCAGCCCAGTAAAATCTGAATTTAATTTTATGTTTGTCCAGTGTGGTGAATGGAGAAGGTAGCATACGTCAGCAGAACACCTTAGGCATACGAAAAAAACGGACTCATTCACCAAGCTGTGCGCAGTTGAAACGTGGTACTTTCAAAGTGCCATGTCTGGCAGCATGCTAACGAGGCTCTGAATATTCATTTTGGTGCCTCATTAGTATTCTCTGATTTGGCCATTCGTGTGGCCCTTTGGAAATTTTGGCTAAGTGTAGACACAGCCTTTATGTAGAAGTGTGGACATGCATCTTTGACTTTGCAAAAATAGGGAGCTAAAAAACTGACCATTACAAATTCAACCTAATTTTTTAGTGTAGACATACCTTTAGTTTCTGGTTTTCCTGGTGAGATAGTTAAAAAGAGTATAACTTAGGCTTAAGTACATAATATGGACACTTTTTCATTAGATAGTTGCTTAAGCCCAGAGATCCATTTCATATTAGTTTGTTTGAAATTCTTCAGATACTAATAACTTTCAATGGAGCATTTGAACTTATAGCTTAAGGTGAAAAGATCTCCAACCACTGTACAGTCCTTTGAGACAGCCACACTGCCTGTCTAAAGAAGAATAAAACACACGGTATTAAACTCTAATGCATACTGTAAATATCTAAAACAAAAATCTAAAAATGCATGACTGCTGAATTCCCCAGAAGACTTGGAAAGAAAGAGTTGCAATAATGAAAAATTAATATTCAAGGTAGTAAACTACAAAATTAGAACACTATATACTGTGCTAGAAATTAGGCAGTTGCAGTTTCAATTTTATTCTTCTACATTAACTATGCTCACAGCTGATGGAACGCTCAAGTAATTTGCTCTGACTTTAATACCATTTCAAAAGCTAAAAGAATATATATATTTTAACCCATTTCGTTACTTAATTGTGATGTTTTTCTAATTACATTTGTTTATAGTCAGTTTAACTTAGCTTGTTTGTTTCATTATAACAGCGGCTTTAGACGAGCATACTTACAGCAACTTCTTTAATTAAATATGTTGTGCCAGAAGTTCAATAACCTTGTCCCTTATTTGCAAACAGATCCTCATATTCTCCCCTTTACTCCTATGGAGAATCCCACCTGACGTCACAAAGAGTATCCATGAGAGTGGCGTCATATATGCAAGATTGTTACATTTATCTGTACACCCCTAATTATCACAAATGTGTTCATAACCAGTGCTCCATGTGTTCCGTAATCCAGCTCTACAAAATTTGCTACAAAATGCCTACTCTATCCTTTGCAATAGAACTATGCTGCAGAATTTCAGATAGTCTAATCTATACTAGCTCCACACAGTTAAGGGCTCTTATAGTGGAAGATGATAGCATTGAAAGGACCAGTATTACCATACTTGAAGAAGCCTCTTTCAGATTTGGGGTAGGTTTGGTACCTCTGAGAAGAATGATGGCTTCAGCCCTACCATCAGGAGTTCAGGTCAGAAAATCAGGGAATGAAATTATATTGTTTGGATATTTCCCTTTTGCCACCAAACAAGATTCAGGTTCCCTGCTTTGACAAATAACAGAGAATAAATGTATTAGAACTGATTACGAGAATTCTCCCCAATAAGGTGATTCAATGTTCCACCTTTCTTTCAAAATTTGATTTCTTCCCACCCCGCCCCCGCTCCCTGTCCTTTAATCAGTTTTGAAGTGGCGGTAATGACGTAGCCAACTGTAGCTTTACCCACTACTCATACTACCTGGAGCATATCAGTAACAATGTCTGCAATTTAAAAGAGAATAAGTTATTTTAAAAGAGAAAAAGGAGAGTGGTAGGGAGAAGCATAAAGAAAGGTATCTTTCTTCTCAAAGATCAACTTGTTCTCTGCAAGGGAAGAAAAAAATCTTTCTGCACATATCAACATGAGTTAAATCACCTTGGATTCATTAATGGAGATATATGCAAAGTCTACAACAGCCTGAGATAAAACTCTGCAGTCAGACTGTCTTGCAGCTCCCAGCAATGGAAATGGATTAGAGATATCACATGATCCTTTAGCAAGCTCTTTCCTAGGAAACATGGAGACAGCAATTCAAAATATTGGGATAATACAAATAAATCAGATATGAACACATATGAAAGCAAAGTAAAAGTAAGGCCCATAAGGGAAGGGGGAAAATACTAGCTAGCATATTAGCAAGAAAATGGAATGTGTGATTGATAGTGTCATAATGTTATATATGGCAGAAACTAGAAAGCTCAAGTGTATCAGGCAAAGTATATCCACCAGGGGATTAAAATGACAAAACCCACAGGAGTAAAGAGGATAAGTAGGGTTAGACGAAAGACAATTATTAAGGTTCAGTTGGTGTGAGGTATTATTGCAAATGATGGCCTGACTTTGGGTAATGCTGGTGAAATAATCATACTGGAAAAGGAAAATATTGGTAAAAATATTGGAAAGTTTCATCAGTATGCACCCCGCAAACACAAAAATGTACAGAATATTTCAAATGCAACTATTTTGGAGATAACTGGCTGTGATAAATGTCAGAGATAAACTAGACAAAAGACAGGATGCTCTTGAAATGTCTCACACAACAAAAAGCCTAAATACCACTCAAAATGATCAGACTATTTATTACAGAATTTGTAAAAGTAGCATGAAAGCAGGAACAGTGTGACACAGTAGAGACAAATGGAATGTGTAGTACATGGTGTCATTTAATATCAATCAATGGCTACATTCTATTAACACAGCATTGCTGGGTGGATTGAACATAATTAAAGGGATATTCACAACACTATACAGTGGGTGGTAAATTCAACCACAAGCCATGAACATTTAAAACACCTAATAGGCCGTGGCTGCATTGCCCCTTCCCTTTCGGAAGGATCATGCAAATGTAGCTGAATGGACATGCAAATGAGGCACAAATTTAAATATCTTGCACCTAATTTGCATGCTCATGCAGGATCTCAATTCCGGAAGAGCTGATTTTGAAAGCCAAAACAGCTATGTAGACAGGGTTCATTTGAAAGGAAACTCTACTTTCCAAAGTACCCTTCTTCCTGAAAAAAATTTGAAAATCTATTTGAAAATTCCAGCTTCATTTTTTAAATTACAGTTGTTTCAGAGCTACGTATCTTAGTGCTTGGTTTGTTACTGTTTTATGCCTTAAACTGTGCCTTCAATCTTGAGATAAACATAAATCGATATTAAAACAAAAAGCAGTCAAGTAGCACTTCAAAGACTACCAAAATAGTTTATTAGGGGAGCTTTCGTGGGACAGACCCACTTCTTCAGACCATAGCCAGACCAGAACAGACTCAAGTTTACACAAAATATTTAAAACTCAGCAGTCCTTTAGATTTTCAATGATATCATTATATATTGAATAAAATGACTTTAAAAACCCCACTTTGACCTATATGAATACCTGAAAAAACAAAAATGGCATTTTGAATTTTGCAAAGAGTTTTTATTTTTTACTGTAATTAATCAAAACCTCTAATATTTAATGCATTCACATTCAGATTTCATTAAAATATCAGTTTACTTATCTAAAGCCAAAATACACTTAAGAACATTTATAAAAATCTCAAACCAGATCCTTAATGGGTGTAAACCACCATAAACTTTTATTCTTCATTTTTCTGTTTAGCAACTCAGGGATGAGAGCCTTTTAGAAAAACAGATCCCAATTGTGAAAGGAGGAATCTTTCAGATCTGATAGTCTATGTCTACGCCTACACTTGCCCCCTTCTTTGAAGGGGGCGTGGTAACAGGGTGATGGGAGATTACTAGTGAAGTGCCACAATGAATATGTATCGGAGGGGTAGCCGTGTTAGTCTGGATCTGTAACAGCAACGAAGGGTCCTGTGACACCTTATAGACTAACAGAAAAGTTTTGAGCATGAGCTTTCGTGAGCACAGACTCCCTTCAAGTAACCTGTGATGAAGTGAGTCTGTGCTCACGAAAGCTCATGCTCAAAATTTTTCTGTTAGTCTATAAGGTGCCACAGGACCCTTCGTTGCTGTTACAATGAATATGGAGCACTTCATTAGGCAAATTCTCTCCTGTGGCAACTTTGAAATGTCAAACTTTGAAGTGTCAGCATGCCCAAACCCAAAATTTTGAGGAGTAAAGGCACTTCGAAGAAGCACCGGCACTTTGAAGTGCCTGTGGCTACACAGCATGCCAGCACTTCGAAGTCTGACACTTCAAATTTGCCACGGGGGAGAATTAGCCTAATGAAGTGCTTCATATGCATTGCAGCATATCATCAGCAATCTTCCATCACCCCAATGACCATGCACCCCTCAAAGAAGCGGGCAAGTGTAGACATAGCCTAACTGATTTTAAATGATAGTCATAGTTTCTCTGTATCATAATTCTAAGTGTGAATCCCTGGTCTCTGGAAGTGAGTAATACCTTTTGCATCGACTTAAATTAATCCTGGATTTCACTACAAATATATCTCAGTTTTTTTTGTTTTTTTGTTTTTGTTTTTAAAACAGTAGGGACTAGGCTTTAGTATGAATTCGCATCTCTCTGTTCCACTTTCCTGCCTCTTTAAAGGTACTGAACACATTTTTTGCAGGGGCTAAATAAATTGCTACAGAAAAATGATACTTTGGTAACTATAGATGAGAAAATGACAAAATGACAAATTTAAAGCATGCATTGTAATTGATACACTTATCAAATTAGACTCACTATTTTTCTAACCATAAGCAGTGTGGCAGACCCCTACCTGGAAGCCTCAGGAACCTTCTAGAAGGAAGATATGAAGGGTGGTGGGCTAATGCATTGTTGTTCCCTGACTAGGCCAATTAGGACAGCCAGCTGGGGCCTTATTAGGAATCAGCCCTCACTGGTCAGCTGAGGCCCGGCACTCCCTATAAAAGGCTCCCCCTAGCTGGATGTGGGGGGGAAGGTTTTGGAAGGTGCACTGGAGAAGCGGAGCGGAGCGGAGCGGAGCGAGCGAGCGAGCGAGCGAGCACACACTACAGGGAAGCAGTGGGTGAAGTGGCCCAGGGTGAGGTTGCTACTTTGGGGCAGCGGTAGAGGCCCTGCCAGTAGCCTCTTGTCCTTGTAGGGACCCTGGCTGGAGTCCAGGGTAGAAGGTGGGTCTGGACTCCCCCCACCCTTCCCCAGAGGGATTACTCCACTGGAGCAGGCACGGGCCTGCAAGGGGACTGGCTTTATCCTCCCCACTCTGGACTTGCCTATGATGAGGATGGCTCACTAAGTGGAGATTCCTGCCTTTGGAAAGGCCTGGGCAGATAAGGGGTCTCTGGAGTCTGAGGCACAACAGAGAACTGCCAGGAAGCGCAGGGACCCACAGGGGCTGACAAGGGACTTTGTCACAGTGGGTATTCATGTTTTACATTGGACACAATTCAAACTGGGTTAGCTTGGCAGTGCATGGTTATCATAATCATAAAAGCCTATGAGACCTAAATTAACTATTCTGGGACCAGAAAGGTCCAATAGTATGCAAACACAAATAATACTGAAAGGCCTGTCCATTTGCTATATTAAAAACTGTATACTGCTTTAACAATTTAGACAAATATCTACAAGAATCAATTTAGACTGATTTGGCTAACACATCCTGCAGTTGCATTAGCTTCATTAGAATCACATTTGTTTGCTGATGTTCTAATTATGTATACTTAGACAGCGTGTTGTGATTTGACTCTGAAGTAACTTTTTCTTCTATCTGTAAAGAATAAGAAAGATAAAATACAATAGTGATTGGCTTTGTCTAATGAAAAAGCATGTGATGTGATGTATACAAATTGCAATTCAAAACCAGAACTGAAAGTAGGCTGAGAAATACATCATTTGCTGCTTGATTAAGACACTGACACAAATTTTGAACTGCTAAGAATTATAAATAGCTTCTCCATGCATAATTTCTAATTTAATTACAGGAGAGAACTCATAGAAATACAGGCTAAGTATTAGCACCTTTGCCACAAAGTCATTACAGTAACAAAGAAAATGGATGATTGAGTTAAATAATAAAAGTGATTAAATTACAGCTTTCCCAGGAGAAGCTATTAAGTAAATTTTTACACAAACACATCAAAAACGCCTGATGAATTCTAAAACATTTTCATGCTTATTGCAGAAAGTAACCATTTTGGCACATAATTTCAGATATAAACTAAGGCAAACATGTTTGTCAACAAATAAAGGTAAAAATTCCGAAAATAATATGCTATTTTATTTACTTCTATTTTTGGTTGCCTAGGATGAGAAGTTTAAAGAAGCCTGGTTTTCCGATAGTAACAGAGAGTAAGCCGTGCTAGTCTATATACTATCAAAACAAAAAGCAGTCAAGTAGCACTTTAAAGACTAGCAAAATAGTTTATTAGGTGAGCTTTCATGGGACAGAGCCACTTCTTCAGACCATAGCCAGACCAGAAGAGACCACAGAACAGGTCTGTTCTGGTCTGGCTATGGTCTGAAGAAGTGGCTCTGTCCCACGAAAGTTCACCTAATAAACTATTTTGCTAGTCTTTAAAGTGCTACTTGACTGCTTTTTGTTTTGGTTTTCCGATGTTTTCTCAGCATTTCCAAAAAGTTATCTTACTTTAAGATGGGGACTCAAACACTTTAGAAACTTTTGGTCACTCGTTCCAAGACCCCTTCTTTCATCTTGAATGTTCTTAATTTTATTATATTAACAATGTAACAGTGGTTTCCAACAATATTTCCTAAGGCAGTTGGCATGCATATGTATTTTACTTTAAATAAAGTAATTGGTTACTTTTTGTACGTTTGCAAAGTAGGAATTTGGGTTGAATTATGGTCAGTTTTAGACAACTTTTAAATAACTATTTTTCCTTAAAATTGTGGGATCCGTGTTAAGATGTCTTGGCTGCACAAGAAACCTCACTAGAATAAAAAGGCAAAAAGAAAGAGCTTGTTTTTTTGTTTTCTGTGGGTTTTCTGTTTGTGTGTGTTTGTTTGTACTATAGGTCAAGTTCAGATTCTTGGGGAAAAACGGGTTTCAGAGAAAAAGATGCAATAAACAAAAGGGGGAAATTCCTTCTTCCATAAGGACAGGAGGGTAGAGGGGGAGAGGAGGTTTAAGAAGATTTGAGGAAAGGAATTAGCATGACAGGATTACAGAGCAAAAGCAGGCACTTTATTATAGTTAACATTCTCTATGTGCACGACAAGTAATGTGTGTTGGGATAACAAGTCTATCCTGTTATTAAACATTGATTTCAATGCCATCATTCTACTCTTCATATTATCCGCTATTACCCAGCACTATGGGTAAATCTCAAATCGGCTAATCCCTCTCTGGGACGTAAACTCTGCCTTCAGTGGTTACTGCGAAGCATTGCAGGACCTTTACTATTAAATGCAAATATAATTTAGGACAGGAGGCACCACAATTATAAAGGCAGTAAACCTATAGCAGATTATTTTTATCCACTCACATTTCCAGAGATCGAAACATTCTTTTTCTCTAACTGGTCTCTACCTCAGAAGATTAAGGCCTCGTCAGTCACATCAGGAGCTACACAGGTTTGACTAGACCATTCCCCCCCATCTAATCAGACTGTTTTTAAAATGTGTGAGTAGATAACTGTTGGAGTGGGGATGGGGACCACAGCTCATTTCCTTGGTGGACAGAGAGAGAGCAGAAAACTTCATGAGTAGTTACATCAGGGATGATGTGTGCCTCTATATTTGCATCAGACTTTTTGTTTGTTTGTTTACTTAATGAAGAAACTTAATCTTGTAAAATCATCGATTACAAAAAGCTACTTTTTATGTTTCTTGTGTGCCTTTTTTTATTAATTTACACTTTATAAGCAACTTTTTGGGTAACAGTACAGGGACTGGAGCTGAGAGAGTAGAATTTGGCCCTGTGAATTTCCATAACTTTATTTTATAGCTTCAGATTAGGTTTTAAGATCTCATTTATGCCATAAAAAGCATAGTTATCAAAACTTTTATTTTCACTTTTTTAAAAATATATATATTTTTGACAACAATGTTCATGTATTTTTTCAGAGGTTAAGATCACATCAGAGTGAAAATACAGCATACTCTACAAGAGAATTCAAAAGTTAAAGTAAATTAAATTACTGGATGCATACAATGCCCTTGAATGAGGATTTGGAATTCCTCCATGTGAGTGTACAATTTGTAATTGGAAAACCCCATCTTACAAATGTGTTTTCCTCTAAAAAGACATTGAACTGCAGCAACTCAGCTTATTGATAGTTCAGATTTTAGAATCAAGCTGAAAACTTCTGCACAGAACTACAGAGATCTCATCTGGAGCACAAGGCAACAGACATTTATTCAGTAGGCCAGTTACCTGAATGAGATGTGAGGCCACTGCTTAGGTGGGGGTGGGCCACCTTTTTCTCTATCAGGGACCATTCACCCACAGAAAAACAAATCAGTCAGGGGCTGCGCACACCCCATGGTGGGGATGGAGAACAGAAGCTCAGGCCTTCATCTAGAAGAAATTAGGGGTTGAGGCTGTGGGAGGAGGTTCTGGGTTGGGTCAGGATTTGGGGGTGTCCTAAGGCTCCAGCTGGGGGTTCAGCTTCTGGAGTGGGGCTTGGGAAGTGTGGGAATAGGTTCAGAGTTGGAGTGGGTTGGGGTATGGAGTTGGGTGTGGCTAGAGATGGGGTGGAGGTTGGGGTGGAAGAGTGGAGCTTGCGATGCAGGCTACAGGAGGGAATTTGGGTGTGGCAGGAGACTCAGTGTTGAGGTGTAGGTGCAGGCTCCAGGAAGGAGTTAGAGTTCAGAAGGGGGTTCCAATCTGGGTCAGAGGACTGAGGTGCAGACTCCAGCCCCATGGCACCTAATTCAGGTGGCCCCAGTTCACTGTACAGTAGAACTAAAGCACCCTGGCACCACTCTGCTCCTGGAAGTGGCCACTATGTCTGGCCTATCAGTGGAGGGTATCTGCGTGGTGTGCAAGAGTATCTTTGTGGTGTGCACTGTCTGAACCCACAGGCACTGCCCCAGCAGCTACCCTTGGCTGCGGTTCCAGGCCCATGGGAGCATTACAGTAACTGGTGGATGCAGGCAGCACATGGAGCTTCAGTGGTCGCCCTTACACATAGGGATACAGGGACATGTCAGTGAGCCAGGATGGAAATAAAGCAGTGGGACATGTCCAGCTCACAAGCTGAAGGTACCCTCCCCCAGCTTAGACCTAAGCACATTCATCAGTGTTCAGCTTGCTCTGTCTGGTATGCTATTAGAACAGAGAACATGATAACCAAGCACATTTAGACAATGTGCCATTCACTCTACTGTGAGCTCTCATTTTGTTATGAGACCAAAGACACTGTCCCAGTTCGCCTCACTAGGGAGAAGGAACAAAACTCTCAATGCTGTTCCCCGATATTAACAACCTCAAACATTCAGAAATCATGAGCTAAGCCTCAAAAGCTCACGGGTGGCTTTAAAGCCTCAAGATTTCTTTTCAAATAATCAAAATTAGTTCATTTTATCTGTCATCTGAGCCTGTAGGGTGCACTTGAGTCACATTTAAAAGCTTTTCACTGCAGCCAAATGAATAGAAATGTTCATTTAAAGATAACTGCTATTTTCACATAATCATAAAAACTCAAGGTCTGGAGCTTTAAGACACAAAATACTAAATATCAAAAGATGCATAACACTTCAAAAGTTGGTAACAAATCTCTCTTGCATGGGCCTTCAAATGGAGAGAGAAAATGTTCCTATTTCTTTGAGTTTTCTGAAGAGGTGGCAGCATTTCCATCCTTAGAGATATTTAAGTCCAGGCTTGATAAAGTCCTGGCTGGAGTGATTTATTTGAGATTGGTGCTGATTTGAGCAGAGGAATGTACTAGATGACCTCTTGAGCTCTCTTCCATCCCAAACCTTCTATAATTCTGTGATACCCCTTGTCATTATTTTAGCAATTTTCTCAAGCCTGTAGGATTGTTCAAGTCTATAAGCAGAAATACTGGGTAACTATGTCAATCTCCCATCAGCCTGATTACCATGCCCCCTTCAAAGTATGGGGCAAATGTAGACATAGCCAGTGAGAGTTTTAAAGATAGCTCCCTGCAGCTATTTTGAAAAATCCCATAATTCTATAAGCAGCTCAGTATGATATGAGTTAAAATAGAACCAGTCTACAAAATTTATTTAAATTGGAGAAGTCTTTTAACACAAGAAATTGCAGCAAAGCAGGTAACTCTTTCCTAGTTTAGTGCCTGAACCATACGACAGTGGTCAGTTTTTAAACAGACAGTATGAAGGGCACCAAACCAAACTATTCCACTGTGCAGAAAAGATAGAAAGCATGGCAAGAGGCCACCAGGGCTTAACCAGAAGATCTTAAATGATCTAAAAATTAAGAGTCCTACAATCTAGGATCTAGATCAACTTGCAAGTATGTAGAGGCAAAATTAGAAACACCAAGGCACAAAACAAGATGAAACAAGATAGAGTCATAAAAGATAACCAGAAAACAATCTAACAATACATCAGAAGCATACAGAAGACCAAGAACAGGTTTGGACCATTACTCAGAGAAAAAAGTAAAGCAATAAATAGAAAAATGTCAAAATGGCAAGGGTGCTATTCAACAACTTCTTTGTTTTAATTTTCAGCAAGAAAGTTGGCAGTGATTGGACACCTAACTTAGTGAATGCCAGTGAAAAGGCAGTAGGATCAGAAGCTAAAATAGGGAAATAAGTTAAAATCACTCGGACACTTTACCTATCTTTATGTCAGAGTCTTGTGAAATTCATCCAAGAATACTCATTGAGGTGACTGAGGAGATATATGAGCCCTCAGCAATTATCTTTGAAAAGTCATGGAACAGAGGAGAGATTCCAGAAAACAGGAAAACCGTCTGTATAAAGTGTCATTTTATAAAAAGGAAATAAAGACAAACCAGGGAATGACAGACCAATGAGCTTAAATTCTCTGCCAGGGAAGATAATGGAGCAAACAATTAAGGAATCTATATGCAAACATCTGGAAGGTAATACATTATTGAATTATCAGCATGCATTTGTCAAAAACAAATCATGTCAAACCAATCTGATCGCTTTCTTTGACAGGGTAACAAGCATTGTGGAGAGGGAGAAGCGGTTGATGTGGTGTATCTACAATTTAATAAGGCTGAGACAGTTTTAAGTGACCTTCTCATTGACAAACTATGGAAACACAACCTATATATAGAACTCCTATAAAGTGGGTGCATAATTTGTTAAACATCTCTGAAGAGCAGTTATCAATGGTTCACAATCATTCTGGAAGAGCATGAGTTGGTCAGATGTTGTTTAATACCTTCATCTATGATTTAGATAATGATATAGACACTATACTTACATTGTTCGCAAATGATACCAAGCTGGAAAGGGTTGCAAGTATATGGTACGTGTATTCATGATATTCATATGTATATAGTGGTATAGTATAGACATAGTATAAAATAATTTGAACAAACTGAAAATAGTCTGAGATAAGTAGGATGAAATTCAATGAGGATGTCAAATGCAAAGTACTCCACTTAGGAAGAAATAATTAGCTGTATACACAAAATGGGAAATGATTGCCTAAGAGAGTGCTGCAGAAAGGGATCTTGGGGTCATAGTGGACTACAAGCTAAATGTAAATCAACAGTATGACACTGTTACAAGGAAAAAAAGGTAAACATTCTGGGATATCTTAGGAGTATTGTAAATAAGAAACGAGAAGTAATTCTTCTGCTGAACTCTGCACTGGTTAAGCCTCAAGTGAAATATTGTGTTCAGTTCTAGGTGCCACACCAGAAAAGATATGGACAAATTTGAAAAAGTCCAGAAAAGAGCAACAAAAATTATTAAAGGTCTAGAAAACATGACCTGTGAGAGATGATTGAAAGAACTGGTTTTCTTTAGTCTGGAAAAGAGAAGGCATGGTTGTTAAAATAGGAGGGAGGAGAACAAACGCAACATGGGGGGGGGTGCACACGTGTCTTGCAAGTTCACTTGCAGTCTTATGATTCTCTGACAAATATCCTCTTCTACTGTTGTCCATGTGCTTATTTATTTCTGACAGGTGAACACCGAATTAAATATTATGAATTAATTCTAATGTCTGATAAGAGACAATGATTAATTCTGTGCTCACATTATGTGAATAGGAATTCATGTCTGGATACTATGTTTTTATCAAAAACAGAATCAAAGTAATGAATGACTATGTTAATTTACTCCTCTTCTGTTCCTCCATTCTATTTCCTTATTAAAGATGTCAACTAGTATTCCAACACCTGTCAGAGAAATAGAGGCTCCTGGGAAAGGGTATGTAAATCATCATGTATTTCAGACTGGCAAAGCACTAGAAAATTTAAAGAAGTTGTGAAAAGGCTGCAGTGCTCCAAAACTGCTGATGCCTCAGTAAGCTGTGATATAGAAGTTAAAATCAAATATTTAAGAATCTGTAATCCTAAATTGTCTTTCTTGCGAAAAAGTGCTCCTTTCACAGGATTTGACAGATACATTCCTTGCTAAATTTTTTGCTTTTAAAAGGTTAACACTGGTGAATTGGAAGAGAAACCCCACATGATGAGGCTGAAGACACCACTTCCTTTTCAATACTTCATCTAACCAGGAAGTGGTTAAAAGCTTGCTATATTCTAGAGATCATCAAAATAAAATGAATAGGAAACTTTCCCACCTTGCTCCCAACACAATATGTAGAACTAGATGTAGTCAGCATTTAACCTGTGCCGGGGCTTGGCAGCACTTGGCTTACCACATTTTCTCTTGAAAAGAAGCTCCTAAAGTCCTGGCACCTCTTCCATTACAATTAACAATTGGATGTTGCCCTTACTTAAACAGTGACAACCACTGAATAATTTCAATAAACACAACTTCCTCTTCAGCATGTCTGTTCCTAGCACTTCTCCCAGCAGCAGTCCTCTGTCCTCCCCCAAATGGTTCTCTTCCCTCAAAGAAAGACAGAAACATGGACACTATTAGGGACTAGAGATTAAAAAATTGACCTAGTTTTTTAGTTAGGGTGGAGTCCGTGGTCTTTCATGTTTCCCAGGCAGTGACTTCTGTCTGTATGGTCAACCAACCTTAGTTTCAGGTTAGAAAGCTGGAGTAGTGTTGTCGATACACACATTGTAAATATATCAGATCTGTGTTAGCTAATTTTTTTTCCAATAATTGTTTACTGAACAGATCATCCATATAATTGCACATACATATGAGAGAGAAGAATATGTACCTTAGGCATTCTATCAATTATACTTTTTTTGAATATCTATGACTTTCTCCTTATTTGCAGAGATTTGGCAGAAGTGTAAAGCACCACTGATGGCTAGATCCTTTCATTATTCTTCAGAAAATTTTGATAATAAGACAACGTTATATGGAACTAAACTCTGTGTTCATGACTGTACTTCAAATAATGCAATTGACTTGAAAATAAACTACAGGAACTATTTAAAGAAAAAGGCTGGAATTTGTTTCATACTCTCAGTTATTCTTTTGTCCTTTTAATGAGAGCTGCAGATACTGCATTCACTCTATTTTCCTAGTGCCTGGTTGCAGTGGGGAAATGGATGAGAACAAACTCTTATAAGCGAAATCAGGAAGGGGAAAAAAACTGATGCTGTTTTTGTAGGGAAAAAAATTCTAAAAGAACTGGTGGGACCTCTGAACATGCTATCAGAGGTGCATATGTCTCAATGTTGTCAATTCATTTTGAATTCTATGGATCACTGTACTTTATTTGATGCTCCTGAAATTTCAGATGTCACATTAGGTCTCCTCACCTCAAAGGTCCAGCCCAACCTAAGACTAAGAGTGCTGCTTTCTCATGCTGATCTTATCTTCCTTCTCTACCCACATGCTTTCACCACACCTGTGCTTTTGTAGCCTCAAAAGATATTAGCTAAATCCTTCCCACCAAAAAGGGCCTCCCATCCCTGCTTATCCTGGGCTGTTGTTTACAGGTTAATCATGGAATTCTGAAAATACTAGAACTGGAAGGACCTTGAGCAATCATCAAGCCCAGTCCCCTGCACTCACAGCAGGACCAAACACCATCTAGATCACTCCTGACAGATGTTTGTCTAATCTACTCTGAAATATCTCTAATGATGGAGATTCCACAACTTCCATGGGCAATTTATTGCAGTGAATAACCACCCTGACAATTAGGACATTTTTCCTATATCCATCTAGACCTCCCATTGGTGCAATTTAGGCCCGTTGCATCTATCCTATCATTCAGAGAAAGGAAAATATTTTTTCTCTTTCCTCATTGTATTGCCCTTTTAGGTACTTGAAAGCTCTTATGTACCCTTTCAGTCTTCCCTTTTTGAAATTAAACAATCCTAATTCTTTCAGTCTTCCCTCATAGGTCAGGTTTTCCAGACCTTTAAATCTTGGCCTTCTCCAGTTTCTCCTCTTCTTTCCTTAAATATGATGCCCAGAGCTGGACACAATATGCTAGTTGAGGCCAAATCAGTGAAAGTAGAGAGGAAGAATACTTCTCATGTCTTGTTTACATCACTTCATTTTCTGAAAGTGTCACACTGCTGCCTCATATTTTGCTTGTGGTCCATGAACCCTTATACCCCTTTCTGCAGTACTCTTCCTACATAGCCATTTCACATTTTCTGTATGAAACTGATTGTTCCCTCCTAAGTGGAGTACTTTGCATGTCTCTTTATTGACTTTTATCCTATTTACCTGAGACCATTAATTCAGTTTGTACAGTTAATTTTGATTTATAATCCCCTCCTCCAAAGATATTGCACCCCTGTTAGCTTTGTATCATCTACAAACTTTGAGCATACTCTCCAGGTCATTATCTAAATAGTTATTTGAAATATTGAAAAGAATGGATCCCCAGCCTGATCCCTGTGGAACCGCACTTGATATACCCTCCCAGAATGACTGTGAACTATTAATTACCACTCCATGATGGTGGTTATCCAGCCCATTATGGACCTACCATGTAGTAGCACCACCTATGTTGTATTTCCCTAATGTATTGATAAAAAAGTCATGAGAGACTGTGTCAAATGCTTTACTAAAGTTAGGTATACAACGTCTACTACTTCCCCTTAGCTACAGGACTTCTTATACTATCAAAGAAAATTCTCAGGTTTATTTGACCTGATTTATTTTTATGAATGTATGGTTTCTTATCACTTTATTTTCTTCCAGATACTTGCAAACGGATTCCTTAATTATTAGGTCCATTATCTTTCCTGGCACAGAAGCTAAGCTCGCTGGTCTATAGTTTCCTGGGTTGTTCTGATTTTCTTTTTTATAGATGGGCACTATATTTGCACTTCTCCAGTGTCCTGGAATCTCTCCCATCTTCTATGACTTCTGAAAGATGACAGCTAATGGCTCAGATATCTCCTTAATCAGCTCCTTAGAGTGTTTTAGGATGCATTTCATCAGGCCCTGGTCACTTGAGAACATCTAATTTTTGTAAGTAGTTTTTGAATGTGTTCTTTTCTTGTTCTAACTTCTGAACCTACCTCCTTTTCTCCAGCATTCATGATTGTAGGCATCTAATCACCGCCAATGTTCTTGGTGAAAACTGAAACAAAAGTCATTAAGCACCTCTGCCATTTACACATTGTTTGTTATTGCTTCCCCCTCTTCATTAAGCAATTGGCCAACCCTGTACTTGATCAGGTTTTCTTGCTACCCTTTATGTCTCTTGCTAGGTAAAGCTTGTTTTGTGCCTTTGCTTTCCTAATTTTGCCCTTGAATACTTGTGCTATTTGTCTATATTAATCTTGTGTAATTTCACATAATTTCAAATTTTTAGGCAACTCCTTTTTGAATTTTAGATCATTCGAGATCTTCTAGTTAAGACAGGATGGTCTCTTGCCATACTTCCTATATTTTCTGCGCAGCGGAATAGTATGCTCTTGTGCCCTTAATGTCCCTCTGAAAAATTGCTATCTTCGATTGTTTTTCCTCTTAGTTTTGCTTCCCAGGGGAACCAGCTCCCTGAGTTTGCTAAAGTCTGCCTTCTTGTAATGCATTGTCTTTATTTTACTATTCTGTCTCCTACAATTCCTTAGAATCAAGAACTCTATTGTTGCTTGTTAAGCCCTATAAGTTTACATGCTAAGGCTGTGTCTATACTATCCCTCCCTGTTGGAAGGGTTATTTAAATGACATGGATCAGACCTGGTTTATGAGGTGCTTGTATGAATATTCAGTGCCTCATTAGTATAATGGAAGCCAGTCACCCTTCGAAAGTGCTGTTTTCAAAACACAAACTGATTGTGTAGATTCAGGCGCCTCTAAATGAACCCCAGACTTCAAAATTCTCTTATTCTCAATTCTACATGGCCAGTTTGCATTTTGAAAATAGCGCTTTTGAAGCACGACAGGCTGCCATTATGCTAATGAGGACTGAATATTCACATCATCACTTCATTAACCAGTTCTGATCCATGTCATTTAAATACCCCTTCCAAAAGGGGGAGGAAGTGTAGACACAATCTAAGGGCTCTTCAGCAAAATAATTCTTTCAGTCAGTCTCTATTATGTTTGTGTAGCTGGTTAATGGTATGAAATGGCCTGGCCTCCTCCTTGCTTCTTTCAGTATTCCATATTGGTTTGGGGATAAAAGGGTGTTAACCTTGCAAACAGTACAGCATTGTTTATAGATTAAATCAATATAATAATTTTTCTAATGCATTTGTTTTCAGAAGTATCTGTACCTTTGGTGTGGATTTTCATCTTTCATAGCCCTTTGTTAATCTGGATCATAAACTTGATAGATAGCCCTTGGAAGCCTCCATCATGATTCACTCCAGCACATCCTGAATTGTTAGGGTGACACATTTTGGAGATCACTACAAACAATAAGCAGCTCTGTCACCATCTGCCCTGTAATCTTGGATGTGTTTATGCTGGGCAGCTTTTGTTCAGACCACTGACACCAAAAGCCTGCCCACAAGCACAAGCTCTCCCACTGACTTTCAATGCCTTGTAATTCTTCTCACGGCAACTCTTCCAGGTCCAAGTCTCTGCAAATCCATTCTCCCTGAGTTATTAACTATCAGACATGCTCCATACAGTCTGCACAACAGAGACCTCCATGGATAAAAAGACAAATAAGAGGAGCATATAATTGAATCTGTGCTTTTCTAAGATGAAACAATAAGGGAGAGCAAGCACATACAAGTTACATGGGAAATAAATGTAAGAACACAAGCTCAGGCTTTACACTGCCAGATTTGATAAAATCCCCTTCCTGATACCTATTGCCTTTGAACAACTTCCCAGCAAAATCCCAACCCTAAGGAGAGTCAAGCAGTTCACAGACAGCACCCACCAAGTGACTGTCCCTCCATTTCGGAATTAAAAAAAGCAAACAAAAACCCTCAAACAAATCTGCTTCCAGAAATCTCCCCACCCTCACCTTCTCTCTTTTTCTCCGTCTCCCTTTGCTTTGTGGTGACTCCTGTTTCTTCCTAATGCAGAAATCCCCTCTCAGCTTAAGAACTAGGATGTCTCAAACATTCCACTAACTTTAATAGTCCATCATTGTCTTTTTGTGACAGGACACCAGCTCATTATTTAGAGCTGGTTTCATGTAAACATTTCTCTTGGGAGGCACCCATTTCTGCTGTGAGATGTAAATGAAATAGTATAAATAGTATGTACAGTTTATAAACAAACTTTTCTATATACCTAAATACACAGATTCATGAATCTGTGGAAGAGAGGAGATGTATCTGTGTGTACATTTCATAAAGGCCATCAAGTTCTGAACATTACAAGCTTTTATAAAATGCTTTGCTACATACCTTTTAATAATATAATAATAGGGTATTGCTTATTTGGGGGTGTTATACCTTCTGTTCTCCCCTTGCCTTCCAGTCCCAGGTTCTGGCAGTCAGAGATTTAGGGACTGCTATTCCCTTCTCACAATAAAACTGACTACATAAGCCTGAGAAGAGGGACCAAAGTCTGAGCCCAAGAACCTGATCCCAAACCCAAAGGCAGAAGGTTAAACCACAGATGGAGGGGAGGGCTTGCGCCCTGAGCCCCACAACCTAGTGCAGAAGCTTTTGGGCTTTGGCTTCAGCTCCAGGTACTGGCACTTGGTCTTCCACCCTGGGTGGTGGGGCTCAGGCTTTGTCTTTAGTCCTGGGCCTGAGTAAGTCCAGTGCCAGACTTGGTGAGCCCACTCAAGCCAGCTCACAAAATTCATAGTTTGAGAACTATTGTGATACCCCCTGTGTTCCTTATAGTGATGTACCATATGCTATTGGTTCTCCACTATGGCAGATCCTGCTGTGCTTGGGACAGAATGGCTAATGTGAATTGGGGGCTATAAGGAAAATATAGATTGAACAACTAGGAAACTTCACAACACATATCTTAGCTTCAAGATTTATGTTTGTTCTCAAAAATTTTAGCCTTCTTTATTCTCATTTACCTTGAAATATATATTCAAACATATTGCTCGCTGAATATAGTTACCTTATTTGCAAGGACATTCTGTTCAGATTCCTAGCAACAAATAACTTATACTGAAACCTGCCAGAAGATTGTATCAGTGAAAGAAACAAATTTAACTTATTTTTTATAAACATCTTTTAATCATAGAAGTGCTGTTCCAGTGTCCACATTCAAAATGCCACTGAGATTAAGAGCATTACAAGGAAGAAAAATACATTTCCCAAACAAATTAGTACTTTTAAGAACGTAGAAAAAGGAAGAACACCAGATGTTCCAAAAGAATAGGGTATAATTTTAAGAATCAGAAAGGATGATAAATATGGATCATGAAACAAAACAGTAAGCAATGTGAAGAGCATCTGTTGGGTTATAAATCTAGACTTAACATAGTTCTATTTTGAAAGTAAAATTAATAAGAAAGTGGACTAACCTGTTACATTATCAAATTAGATAAATAATATTGGTAATCATTACAAATATTTCATCTATTAATATGAACCATCAGATGTTATGCAAAGATACTTCCTTTATTTACTAAATAGAGCAACCTCAGGTTTTGCTAAATCAATTGCAGGTGCAGGCTTCCTTGTCAATAACCCCTTTGTCCTGTCCATTGCTCTTTTTGTGAAAAAAGAGGAGCTGGTACTCAGCCTACTCTCTGCTCCCTACCCCCAGGCAATCCCATGGCTGGGGCTGCTGAGGTGTACTGGCCCAAAATCTTACATGTCCTGCATATCCCAGGGCTGAGCATAAGAAGATCTGAGGTTGGTAGGAAGACCCATGTCCTGCAGTGTCCTAAATCAGCTCCTAACCCACCCTCCTGAAAGAATGACAGCATGCAATGGTCTACACTTGGCCATCTCCTTGGCAACTTGCACCATCTCCTGTTCACCTGCCCTTGAGCCACTTTCAAATCCTCCCAAACGCTCAGGTTGGGATATGGCAGCTTCATAGTTCTTTATTTCAAAACTCAGCATCTCAAGCCGGTTGTGGATAATTGTCTAAGGTCCCTGCATGTGGTTCTCTCTACCTCTTCAGAAGTATCTCAAATGGGTGTGTGTCTGAATGACTAGAGCTAGACCTCCTCAATAAAGACTCCTTCTGATACAGATGCAGAATAACATGCATCTTGAAAATAACTCCACTTGTCTGAGCTTTTGGAGCTTTACCCCACTCCTTTCCTGCTCTCCTCCAATAACTACTAACATGTGCCCCCTTCTGTGATAAGATCTGTGGCTCCAGAATCAGGCTGATCAGCCATCAATGGACTCACAGATAGGAGGGTGACATGAAGATAGCCTACTCAAGTTTTCCTGGCCTGATAGTGCTTCAGCCTTTTCCTTGATTCTCATGGGGTTTGTCACAACTCTATTTTATATAGTCCATAGTCCCCTTTCCCCATATCAGTCATTCCTAGTTTTGTTAAGGGTGGGTGAAATTGTTTTCATTATTTGGGTGATTATAGTTTGGCTCCTTCTCCAATCCTTTATACCCGCACCTGTCAAATCTTAAACATTTCCTAAAGAGGCATAATATGTCTATTCTATTCCTGCCTGATTAACTGAGACTGAATTCCTTAGGGTCTATATAAGTACAGCATATTTGAATCCTCTCTGTTACTTCTTGGAATTCCTTTGTCATCTATTCACTTGCAGCACCAGCTGTGTGGCTGTCTTTTGTAAATACTCCTGTGAGCTCTGGGGAATTGGACAGTTTATAAGACTCATTCTAATTGGCTGAGTTCACTTATCCTCTGGGCAAACCCTTCCATCATGCCTTTTACATGAATGATTAGAGTCTTCAACATAATTATACCAGTTCTGCTGCCCTTCACATTCTTCTCTATTGGATGTTCATTCATTACCTCTAACTTTCCACCTTCCTATTAATTTTAACTAGATTAAATATGCAAAATTCACTTATCCCTGAGACACTAGAGATCAGTAGTCACTTTCAGATCATATGGTAACTACACTACATCAGAGAATAAATCATTTTTATGATCTCATCTTAGATTTTTGGAAGATGTTTGTCCACCCAGAAAAAGCTCCCCTGCAATTTTGACACAAGGGCAGCAGTCTTTACCAGTTCAGGACTGCGTTGCAGAAGTGTTATAGTACAGGATTAGTTTATTTTATATTTGGTAGAGAAATGCAGAGACACATGCAATTCTTGTCCAAACCCTAGACGCTCCAGCTAACCTCAAAGTATTAAATTTCATTTATCCTAAAAATGCATTTAAAATGGTTTGGATTCATTACTCTCAAGCAATGTAGGGTGGGGGGAGGTTTTTGCTTTTAGATGAAATACTTCATTTCAGTTACTTCTCTTTCCAAAGGTACCATTAGTATTACTCTCTTTCCCCCTTTTCCCTTCTTTCCAACCTACCCCAAAGGTTTATTCTGCTGTCGTCTTTCCATCAGACCATTAATTAACCACTCTCCAGTGCCATCATGGGGCCAAGGTAGAACTGAAGAGTTCTAAGATGGCAACACATCTTTGTTGAATGACTTGGAGGAAGGTAGTTCTTTTTTCCATTTGCAAAGACACAACTTGAGGAGTCATGATATACAAGGCAGAACTCTCTACAGAGCTTGTCAGTGAGGCCTGCAAATTTCACAATCAGCCGAAGCAATTCCCTGTCGGGTCAAATGCAACCTTAATATCAACAAAACAATGCAAATGGGATGCTTGAATTCTCATGCTTTCTCAACCACTTTCAAGATTTGTTCCATTGTGGAATAGCTGGAATTGAAGCCAGCTTGTGGTGGTCTTCTCACTCCCTCAGTGATGGCCATAGCAGGCCTGATCTGCTGCTAACAAGACAGAAGCAAAACACCCTTTCCCTTGGATGTACAGATGATGCAGTAGTTACAAATACAGTAGGGTCTCAATAGGGTCTTAAGCACTGGCAGCCCCTGCTTTTTGCTGGGCTCTTGGTAAGAGTCCTGGCAGCCATGTTCCAGGCAGGAGTGGCTGCCATTCTGTACTCACAAAATTCAGCATTCACAAGGGTTCTCAACATGGAACCCTTGTGAATGTTGAGACTCTACTGTAGTCTTCTTATGTTTCCATAGCCTTTTTATGATTACATATATGCAGCAAACTTCTGAGGTGGAGAACTGTTTACTTAAAATATGAAACATCACTAGTTTGCTTGTGTATGTGTGAGTGAAACTTCAGTGAGAAGCCCTGGATGATTAAAACCTTTGAAAATCCATCCATATGCTTAGCCTAAATTTTCACGGAAGCATGTGCCTAAGGGTTTTGCTGAAAAAGGTCCCAGTTCTGGAAGACTTGCACACATGGTAAACTTAAAATATCAATAGTGCCACTGACAAGTGGCCTGATTTCAAAGGTGCTGTCCAGTCAGCATTTTCTACTGACATCATATTAGCTGTGTCTACACGTGCACGCGACTTCGAAGTAGCGGCACTAACATCGAAATAGCGCCCGTCGCGGCTACACGCGTCGGGCGCTATTTCAAAGTTAACTTCGATGTTAGGCGGCGAGACGTCGAAGTCACTAACCTCATGAGGGGATCGGAATAGCGCCCTACTTCGACGTTCAACGTCGAAGTAGGGACCGTGTAGACGATCCGCGTCCCGCAACGTCGAAATTGTGGGGTCCTCCATGGCAGCCATCAGCTGGGGGGTTGAGAGACGCTGTCTCTCCAGCCCGTGCGGGGCTCTATGGTCACCGTGTGCAGCAGCCCTTAGCCCAGGGCTTCTGGCTGCTGCTGCTGCAGCTGGGGATTCATGCTGCAGGCACAGGGTCTGCAACTCGTTGTCGGCTCTGTGTATCTTGTGCTGTTTAGTGCAAGTGTGTCTGGGAGGGGCCCTTTAAGGGAGCGGCTGGCTGTTGAGTCCGCCCTGTGACCCTGTCTGCAGCTGTGCCTGGCACCCTTATTTCGATGTGTGCTACTGTGGTGTGTAGACGTTCCCTCGCTGCGCCTATTTCGATGTGGTGCTGCGCAACGTCGATGTTGAACATCGACGTTGCCAGCCCTGGAGGACGTGTAGACGTTATTCATCGAAATAGCCTATTTTGATGTTGCCACATCGAAATAGGCTACTTCGATGTAGGCTTCATGTGTAGACGTAGCCATACACACTAAAAGAGTAAAGACTTGGGATAAATACACTTTATATTTTCCCATAAATTGTCCTTGTCAAGAGAACTTTCCAAAGAGAGAAACTCATTTTTAAATAGAAGCAGACAGACAAAAAATATCAAATGGCAATTTTCTGAGATCTTCATGAATAAATTGGAAAAAGCAGCCCGAAAAATATACACAAAATAGAAAAAGCCCACATCTTTATTGCCATTAATATGGAGAAGGATGGGTTCAACAATATCAAATCCTCCTGACTACTGCCTTCACCTAGCTGAATAATTAAATCAGGCTCAGAGAGCCCATTATTTCTCTATATAAATCATTTGTATAGGAATACTTTCTTTATCCAACTCTTTCCTCCAAGCAATACATTTAATCGTGTGAGTGGTTTTAAGAGGATGATAAATCCTAATGAGCTCAAATATACAGGGAAATTATTTTAACTCAGAAATCTGTGTTGAACATTAATCTTTTCTGATTTCAGTCAGACAGTGAAGACAGCCCTTTTGTGAATCAGAAAACTTATACAAATATAAAAATAACACTATAGATTGTTGTATATTCAAAGGAAGGCAGATAAGGTATGGGCTGAGGCCTTTCTAGCAGGCATAGCCTGGAAGAACCGCAGCCGGGAGGGAAAGAGATCTATGGAGTATGGCAAGAAGTTATTCAATCCCTTGCATGACCATGAGGGACCTCAGTGAAAGATGGGGTTAATCTGCCAGAAAGTTGTCTTCCTGTGTAAATCTGTATGTAGTCTATTTGGAAATTAAGATGACTTTGTGTATTGCCCTAGAGATCATCCAGCACCAGTAATTAGACTTTCTCCTTTGATGACCAATTCCGAGTGCCAAGAGGGTTGGGGGAGTGCTGTCAGCCACTGAAGATATGAAAACCCAGCTGGGTTGAACATTTGTTTTCTTCATTCCCTATGTTAATAGGTACAGGAGAGACAAGGCCAGATGCAATCAGGTTCATAGCTATATATTTAAAAATTCTTAAGGAATACACAGGCCACAGTACAGATGCTCCTTTTGAATGAATGTGTGTATGTAGGTCTGATCAAACACACAGTTCCACCTTTAAATAAATATATATAAAATATGCAGGCAATTTCCAGTGCATTTTAAAACACAGTTGGGATTATGATATTAGTTTTAATCCTGCAATCCCAATAGTCATCAGGAGTGCAATCAGACCCTTCAGTTTTGTTGTGTTTTGTTCATGCCTAGTCTTTCAGTGACTTCACTCTTTCAGTGTCTGAAAAAGTGACATGATCAACCCATGTATTGTCAGTCAATTCCTCAGATCTACTGCAGTTCCCCATTTGTAAAATGGAGAGAATCTCTCCTCTCTCCCACCCTTGTTTTTTTTGATCTCTTCTAGATTATGTCCTTGGGGCACAAAATATCTCTTATTAAAATACTAGGATCCTGAACTCTGTCACTGTCTCCAACACATTTGATCTTAGCCAAAAAGACTGAGAAGAGACATGAAGGGTACCAGAACCAGAATAGTGAAAAGCCACAGTGTTGCTATTTCATGATACCTTGTATTGCAAAATAGCACCACTATGTAGCCGTACTGGAAGCATATTGAAGCTTAGCATACAAACTTGTGACAGCAAACCTCATTCCCTTTCTCTATTATCTAATCATCTCTGATTCATGAGCAGTTTGTAATTTTTTATTTGTCTATCTTTGATTTTATAGCAAAATGGACACTGAATAGAGCTGACAAAAAATGATTTTTCAATTTGGCCTGAAAAAATATTCACCCAGCTCTGATAATAAGCTGTAACATTTAAAGCCTATTACATAAATTAAGATAAAAGTAATGTAACAAGTGTCAAAGAATATGTCAGCCTAAGTTTGGCCCTCTGCTTATACTAAGTTTTAGAAAATGGAAAACTGGAAAAATATTTTTAAAAAGACTTATTGTCTTGAATTTTTATTGTATAAATTCCCATTATAATTTAATACAGCAGGTGTACAAATCTTCAGTGAATTGGACACATTTTAAATGGAAAATAGTGCCCAGAAACAGACCCATCAATAACTGCTGTTCTCTTAAAACTTAATCATCATTTGTCATTCTGTCCAACAGTTTTGATTGTGCAGCAGTGTGTGCAAAGTGACTTATTTTAGTCTATTCTTAATCTTAAACAGTAGGGATTAAAATATAATTATCCAGTATTTTTAGGAAGTATAAACTTTTATAGCTTCATTACAATTGTGGGAAGGGAACAGTTTCAAGTTCAAGTTAAAACCTTTCTTAATCCCTTGAAATTTTATCCCTAGGATTTGTGTAGATTTTAAAATAACATTTCATCATACTTTCACCATGCTAGTCAACAACCATACCAGAAACCTTCAGTACAATTAGGCATTCCATGTTTCCAGGACGCAGGCTTTTTTTTTTTTTTTAAATAAGGGTTTGGGGGATGGCGTTTTTTGGGGGGGGTTTGTTGTTATTGTTGTTGTTTGTTTATATTATGTAATTCCTTTGAAAGCTTGTCAAATCTGTAACATCTTAGTTAAAATATATCCTCATCTTAACTTTCTGTTGCTCAACTGTCACCTTTCTATATCTAACTACAGATCTGTGATATTCCTACCCTCTAACAATTCATGTCAAAAAAATACTACTCACATGATACTATAAAGTAGGTAATTAGTGTGACCTTGAAATAATTGAGTGCCAAGATGAAGTATTTTTGCTTTAAGAGACCATTTCATTTACTATTTTAAAATAAGGGTCATATGTGTTGATATGTATGTAAATATGCTTATGCATTTAAAGCTAATTTGTAGCAAAAACACAGCTTTGTTTCGCATGCAAAGCCTAACTAAAAAGTATCAGCCAAAACAAAAGTTCATTCTGCAAGTATTCATCTGGAATTATATATGTCTGGGATTATAATTATTATTATTATAATATATAATTATTACACACCCACACAACTGCACCTAATGAACATTATTCCACTTTATAGTTTGTGGCTTCACAATATTTTAATGTAAACAAAAGAGAGTTAGTGTCTTAAAACAGTCTTATTAGTGTAGGCACTGCTATCCTACGTGTCCTTCTGAGGTTAAATCCTGTTGCCATTTACATCAGTGGCAAAGTTCCCATTACTTTGAATGAAGCCAAAACTCAACCACAATATTTGTACCCCTTATCAAATAACACGTCCCTTTCTGTATTTAGTAGGAGAACTGACAACAGATCTAGAGAAGTGATCATTCCCCATTATTTGGCGCTGGTGAGGCCGCATCTGGACTATTGCATCAAATTCTGGGGCTCCCATGACTGAAAGGATGCAGACGCAATGGAGAGATCCAGTGGACAGTGACAAAACTGATTAGGGAGCTGGAATGATGACTTATGAGGAGAAGCTGAGGGATTGGTCTTATTTATTCTACAGAAGAGTGAGGGGAGATTTGATAGCAGTTTCCAGTACCTGAAGGATGGAGGGGGGTGGTTCCAAAGAGGTTGGAAAGAAGCTGTTCACAGTGGTGACAAATGACAGAAGAAGAAACAATGGTCTTAAGTAAGTGGTGGGGGAGGTCTAGGTTGGATGTTAGGAACAATTATTTCACTAGGAGAATAGTGAAGCTCTGAAATGAGTTACTTAGGGAGGTGGTAGAATCTTCTTCCCTAGAGATCTTTAAGTCCTGGTTTGACAAAGCTGGGATGATTTAGTTACGATTCATCCTGCTTTCAGCAGGGCATCTGGGCTAGATGACCTCCCAAAGTCTCTTCAAACACTGTGATTCTATGAGTCTGTGGTTTTCTCATGCTTAGAGCTCTAATCCAAGAATACTGGGAGCTAACTGCATGCCTGGATTGCCATCAGGTTTAGAATTATTTTAGATGACAAAAAAATCAACTCAAATTAATTAGTAATTACCAATAAATAATTAATGATATCTTTAATTGTCAGGCTGAGTTGTCTGTATCCCTGATCATTTAGGGATAGGCTGGTTGATTGGAATCAAAACTGCAGCAACAGTGGACAAATAATTACACTATCTCACAAAGAATTAGAAAAAGAATTGTAATACAGAGGCAAAAACTATGTACTTAAAAATAAACCTTTCTGAATAAACTTGCTTTTCAGAGGAAGCCAAATATAAATATAAATTATCAAAACAATATGAAATTAAGTCACAATTATCTGCTGAAATAACATAAGCCTGTCAAAATTCTTCACCTTCGTATATGGTGAATTTAACCTTATGTTTAGAGGATGCTTTCTTCCAACCTGAAGAATCCTAAAGTTTTTTTACATAAATTATCATCACTGCTGCACTATCATCATTAAATAACAAATTAGTGTAAAATAAAGAAATCTTATTCAGTTAAAACTTTAGAGGGATATATAAATAAATGAAAGCATGCAGAATGCTGTGCTGCAAATTGGAATGAAGCTAATGCATATACTTGGAGTGAGACAGCAGGGAGAGGGAAGAGAAGTCATGTGAAGCTGAATCTTTATTGGACACAGATGCTCTAAAATTTTGGTTTAATGGCTTAGAACCTCCACATGCACTCTGCCCCCCAACAACTTGTGTGATGGGTTCTGTACAAAAATCACACAGGAGATTGTGAGTTATTGAATTGCTGCCAGCAATTCCTGCACCATCTGGATGTTACTTGCACAGCAGTCTGCTAGATTCTTTTCAGTGCTTTCAGAACAAAGTAAGCAGCACTGAGTGAAGAAAGCGACCACAGTAATTACACGGAACCTAATACATTGGCATATCTGTGCCACCATAGCCGTATAGTATATAGATAAAACATATGTCAACAGATGTTTTTCTGCTGGTGTAGGAACACAAGTTCCCTTAACAACATTAGCTACCTAGACAGAACATTCTGCAGCTAGTATAATTGCCTCTCCACAGGGGATTGTCAGCATAGCAAGGTCTCATCAGGGTTTGGTGTTGTTCACAACTCTGATTGACGAAACCATGTAGGTTTAAGTGTAGATCAAGCCCCACATTTTAGTAGAACCACATTTAGGCTGCTTCTACACTACAACGATCTTTTGAAAGATGATCTTCCAGAAGATTGTCTTTCAAAAGAATGTATCCACACACAAAAAAGCAGATTAAAAGATTGATCGGCTCTTTTGATAGAGTTTGTCCACACAGCCTCTGCTCTTTTGAAAGAACGGGCCAGGGCTGAAAAAGCCAGCACCATGAGGACTGCTCTTTAAAAAGAAAGGCTCGTGGACTGTATACACACACTTTTTTTCTAAAGATTCTTTTGAAAGAAAGTGATCTTCCTGGTCCAGGAGCAGAATAGGTCCGCCAGAAGAAGTACTGCATTCTTTTGAAAGGAATTCAAAAGAGCGCATGTTGTATGTAGATGCTCCATGTGTTCTTTTGGAAAAGGGCCTGCTTTTCCAAAAGAACTTGCTACTGTAAATGTGGCCTAAAAGAATAGTTCCTGTTGCCCCTACAAGGTCACAAGTATGACACAGTGAGAGGGAGAAAAATATCACAGAAAAACATGGCCATTTGTTTAGCACCTGAAAAAAGAGTTTGCTCTCTTCAGCTGACTTATATTTTTCAAAGTGTGCATTGACTATAAGAGTTTTCCTTTCATTTGGGCTGGAGACTTTAGTTTGCATTGCTCATTTTGCAATTCTGGCCTTCAATGTTATTTAATTTGTAAACAATCCTGAGAAGATAGGGAGTATTAATTCCTGGATCAATGTACTTTGAAACTGCTTGGTTCAGGGAGAAAAGTGTAAAACTCTTCACGTATGGTGATGCAAAACTTAGAAATGGATCTTATTTAGAATCTTAGTTCTCTATCATATCATTTTTTGGATTCTACTCAGACTGTACCCATCAAAATACTTTGGGTAGTTTTAGATAGCAGATTTGTAATCACATTCATGTGGATCTAACAGTTGTCGTCTATTGAGCACTAATGCTGAGGACTGTAAAAGCAACCTGATTAGTGCTTGATATAAAATCATTTCCAGCATGACACCAATTTGCATGTACTGCTGCTGTCATTGACACTTGCACATTTTTTATGCCATCCTGAATACTGCCCATAAGTAATTTAATTTTTCACCTACTATAATGTTTACTGAGAAGACCTAGGTTACCTCTATTTCTTGGTCTAATGATATTAATGTTTTCCTTAGTTGGCAATGGTGCTATTAACATGAATCCATATTTTTTTTCAAATGAAGATTATTTTATGGAACCAATTAAATTAAAGAATGTTATGTTTCCCTCTCCACTTTTTAGGAAAGCAATTGTGTCAATGAGGGCTGGTTAGTCATGCCCTAGTTACACTAGCTAGCTTACATATAGGAATTTCAACATAGCAATGCTCAGCATCATGTGGTCTAAATTTTCAGAATTCTGAATTCTAGACACATCAAGTTCCAGGATAATGGATTCTGCTTTCTCTCATGGGAACCATTTCTTTACCCTGGGTTTTAATTAAGATGTCTCTGCCTTCCTCCATGCTTCACTAATTACTCTTGCTTGGAATGATCACTCCTACTTGAGAAAATGCAGAAATAGCTGTTGAATACATGATTTTAGTTTCTGGGCTGATATATTCCCTGTAGCTAAGTCTATATAAACTTTTGATGTGCTGTATTGTAAAGATACTCTGTGTGTGGGGTGGGGCGGGCCCTGGACAGAACATTATAAAGCATGCCAAAGGCCAATCTAATCACTCTTTCGAATTAGGATATTTAAAATTGCTATAATCATACAAATGTTTTGTTTTAATTTACGTTGCTTTTGCTTGGGCAAGAGATTTACAATTGTATCAGTTATGTCAGGGCATTTTTCATCCCTAGCAATTACAAGCAAATTTCAATCCACAGGCTTGTAATCATGTTTTATTAAGGTTGCCATTAGTAACAGTGAACTTCACTCATATTAGAAGGTTGCCTACTTGGCATTGTAAAGCAAAATTTCATTGACGTTTTCCTCACAGCATCCATACTTGACAAACTTGTGGAGGAAAAAAGGTTACAAACTAAATAATGAAAACAAATTGCCATTGCAATATACAGAAGTGTCAATAGTGCTGCTCTAATAGCTCCATAATGCAAATGAATGCCACCGGGTTTTTAATGCACTATTATTTGACAGCTGTGAAGCGCTACTGCTTCCTGTAATTTAGTGTCCAGTTTTCAGCTGCTTGTAGTTGTGTGTGGTCTACAGGATTAGAATTGCAGAATATTTAAGGCTAAGAACCTCTGCTAACGCATGGGAGGCTTTAAGTTTAATACAAAACTAGAGGCCCTGTTGTAGCTCTGCTTGCAAGTGGAAGCTGGGCTGCAAGAAAGTTCTAGACAGAAACTTGTTGTACGAGCCCCACGCTGGCCAAGGGAGGGTCTGGGTCTGGCATGGTGTATGTGTGTGGGGGCGTCAATGGGGAGGCTGGGCTGGGCTCTGCACTAGCTGAGGAAGTGTTTGGGGCTGGCACAGGGCAGGTGAGCTCCATTGGGGGGGCCAGGCTGGGTCCAACAGTGGGTGGTGGAGCAGCTTAAATGGTGCGGGGGGTGGCTCCATCATGGGGTCTGGGACAGGCCCTGCAGTGGCTGGGGGAGAGACTTGGGCTGGCACGTGGGAGGCATATTTGTAGGGGGCTGGGCTGGGCCCTGTGCTGGCAAACAGAGGGGCTGTGTTGGGGGCTGGTCCTGGCCGCACACTGGCCAAGGGCAGGGCTTGGGCTGGCACTATAAAGAGGAGGTCTGTTGAGGGGCTAGGCTGGCCCCCACATTGGCTGGGGGAGGAACAGGGGCTGCCAGACTAGTGGTTTTGGGCGGGGGGTCATGGCATAACCTTGTCCAGACAGAAAGATGGATGGACGCAGCAAAAATAATATATATGATGCTACCTGAATGGTACTTTAACACTTTTGTTTTATGATTTATTGAATTTTATAATTGCATTATTCTAATGACAGTTTAGCTCTTTTTCCCCACTTCAGTTTCAGCCAGCTTTTTATTGCTGATTGTCCCGTTTACAATTAGAAAACCATTGCTGTGTAACTTCTTAAACTAAAAAGTCCGATTCTAGTTTTCAGACTGTGTAGTCTAAAACAGCCTGTAAGAATATTGGCTGCTAAAATCAGGCTGAAGTTTAAGTAGGGATTAAAACAGGACAGTTGCTTAATTAATTTTAAAGAGTAGCTGATACCTCAGTAAGTTTTAAAATCATGTTACGTTATTAAGAACACAGAAATTGCAATGGTGAGCCAAACCACTGGTCCATCCAGTCCAGTCTCTTGTGCCCAAAAGTGGCAAGCACAAGATGTTTCAGATCAAGGTACAAGAAATCAGCTGTGGAACTACCAACCCAGAGGGAGAGTTGCTTCCTAATTGCTATTCATTAGGAGTTGTTTATGTCCCGAAGCATGAGACTAAGACCTTCCAGTGTGGTATATTTCAAACCTCTCAATAGTTTCACAAAACTTAAAGAATAGCTAGTTTGTGCCTTAGCTCTGATTCCCCCAGAAAAATATGAATGACTTTGAGTTCTATGCTGATGTTGGCATATTTATCTGCAAAAAATGACAATTGCCCAGTGAAATAAAATGAAAAAAAAATTCAAACAAAAAATAAAGATATTGAAATTGTGTATTTATTTCTTTGGTCCTTTGATTATGTATTAGATCACCTGTACAATGTAGAAGCAGAGGGGTCTGGATCCACAAATGTTATAAGTGTTACAACGTTGAACAACATAGCATCTAATATTTAGATTCTGAATTAGTCATACAACACCCGAGATAATGCCTGGAGAGAGAGAGAGAGAGGTGATTTAGAATTCAATCCACAACAGCTAACACATCAGGTGGGGAGCTACCTAAGACAGCCAATGGAAGATGCCAGCCAGAGGTGTTTCGTAAGCCCTGCCTCTCTGTATATGTCTAGACTGCCAGCTTCTGTCAACAAAACTTCTGTCCACAGAAGTTTTGTCAACAGAATGTGTGTCCAGCCTGCAGATCTGTTGGCAGAGATCTGCCAGTCAGTAGTATTCTGTTGACATCCCTGTACGCCTCTTTCCATGAGAAAGAATGGATGTCTTTACAAGGGTTTTTTCTGACATTTAGCCTTGTGTGGATGGGCCAAATGTTGGAAAAGCTTCTCCCGACAGAACTGTTGGCAAAAGATATGCAAATGCATTGCACAATTTGCATATCTTTGGCTGACAGTTCTCAACAATCTAGACATAGGCATCTCCCTACAACCTGAATTTAGTCTCCCTACAACCTGAATTTAGTTCAGCAATCTACAAATGGAAATCTTTCTCCAGGAGAGAACAGACTTAAGTACGTGGTAGATGCATATTTTAATCTACACAAAATGCCCAGAAGATGGGGAGGTCATGGCACCATCTGCTTAAAATTTTAACCCAGTGAGTAATGTATGGGATATAGGAGGCCCAAATAGGAACCCCCCTTTTCCCATAGAGGAGAAATGATTTCACAAAGAGCCTTCCACCTCTCAAGAGAGTCCTAACCACTGAGTTTTGGATATTTTGAAGTTGGTCACCCTCAGTTTTAGCTGTTACTCTGTGGATCATTAAGTATTGGCAAAGGGAAACTATATTTTGGGTCTCCCAACTCCCACTGTGATAAGCCAACCACAAACCTACACTGCTGGAAACAGGGAAAATTGAATCTGAGTTACCCACATGTTAAGTAAATGCACTAACCCCTGGGCTGACAATAGAACGTGCAACTACACCACCATAAACTTCAGCAGCCAGATTCTGAATGGACTCCAGTCCAGTAGGAAGCCTCTGAACACATTCATTGCATTGGGCAGGTGAATGCCTATCTTCATGGTTCTTGCTGGGGCTTAAGAAGGAGATTGATGCTCTAGTAAGGAATATATGGGACTGATATGCCGTTAATGTTAAAAACTAATGATTTGTTCAAGGCCCAAAATATCAAAGCTATTTAGCTCTTTTCCTGTAAAATAGGAGCCATATATGAAGACAACAATTGGTGGTTCATTTCATGTGAGACACAGTCTGAAGAACCATTGATCAGGAAAGCCCAGGCATTCAGTCACTCAATTATAGACCCCAAAACGACTAAGTTGAGGTATTGTTAATCACATAGTCAAGAGTCTTTCAATATTTGTGTATTTTAAGTATCTTTCTTCCTTCCAACTGTGCTGAAAATGTTTTCTTTTGTGAAGTGTCCAATCGGACAATGGATCAAGTGGATCAAGAAAAGGTGGGGAGCTGCAAGTTAAAACAACATAGAAAGATAGCTATAAGACTGAGGGTCAAGTGGGGCAAACTAATACTCCAAGGATTGTCTACACTTGCCCCCAACTTTGAAGGAGGCATGTTAATCAGGGCAATGGCAGATTACTAATGAAGTGCTGCAGTGAATACACAGCGCTTCATTAGGTTAATTCTCCCCCACTGCAACTTCGAAGCATCATACTTTGAAGTGGTGGCACGCGTGTAGCCGTGGACACTTCAAAGTGCCCACACTACTTCAAACTTTGAACTCCATACTCAAAATGCCAGCATGCGAGTAGGGACTTTGAAGTAGTGCGGGCACTTTGAAGTGTCCACGGCTACATGTATGCCACCACTTCAAAGTATGATGGTTTGAAGTTGCAGTGGGGGAGAATTAGTTTAATGAAGTGCTGTGTATTCACCTCAGCACTTCATTAGTAATCTGCCATCAACCTGATTAACATGCCCCCTTCGAAGTTGGGGGCAAGTGTAGAGACAGCCCAAGAAATCCAAACTATGTTTTCAGCCCTAGGTATAAACTATACTCTATTTACTTGCAAATTAAATGTATCATGAATAATCTTTTACTCCAGATGAGCATCTGTAGTCAGAGCTGGTCAGTCTGTCCTAGGAGTTAGAGCAGGAATCAGCCCCAAGTCTGATACCATGAGTTCAAAGGTCAAACCAAGAATCAGAAGGCAGGCAGGATCAGATTACCAGAATCCAAGACAGGCTTGTAGGGGAACAGGACTGAGTTACCAGAGTAGTCGGAACAAGTATCACAGGAGAAACATTTAAGCTGTATCTGGACGAAAGGGTTTCATCAACAAAACTAGGCTTTTGTTGACAAAACCTGTGGGGCATCTATACACAGAATGCTTTTTGTTGACAGTCTGTCAACAAAATTTAGCATTTCTGCCAACAGCATTCTGCCTCTCTGCAATGAGGAATAATGCCTTTCTCGACTTTTTCCTGTTGACAAAAAAAGCCATGTAGACCCTCTGGAGGCCCTCTGTTGACATACAGGCTTACAGTTCACTTGGCAGCCCCATTTCCTGAACTTCCAGTTGGCCATTCTGTCAAGAGAGCGGCCAGGCAGTCTGGCTGCTCTCTGTTAATGGAGTGGATTGCCCTTGAATCTGCTTTTGTATGTGGCCATGATCTGTCAAAAAAAAGTTTAGCTGGAAGATCTCTTCCAACAGTAACTTCTGTTGACAGAGCATGATAGTGTAGACATAGCCTGGGGGAATGAAGAACTCAGTTGTACAGAAACTCCCCATTCTTTTCCTAAATTTATATAGAAGGAGTGAACAACTTGGGACCTCCAGAATTCTGGTAATGATACTGCAGGATTGGAGCACTCTAAGACAGTTCAGGCCTACTTCTGATAACAGCAGCTCCTGAGAGCATATGTTACAGCTTAGTAGAGCCCATGAGTCCTCTGGACCATGGTTCAAGACCTGAAATCATCAGCAATTTGACTTCTGAGTCAGATCTATCCTTCTGTATGTAGAAAACATCTTATTCTAGTCTGTTAGCCTAGCAAATGTGAAATACTTAACTGTAATCAAAGTATGTATGGAGTTTGTCCTCCACATATAGAAGATCATAAGGATTTTGTTGGTTTTCATTGTAAGTAATTGTAGCATTCTAGAAATAATAGGAATGATCTGGCACAAGGAAGAAGAAATACTGCAAGATATAAACCAGTGGTATAACTTTGTATTAAGAAAAATTTCTCAGAAGAGGGAATTTCAATTGACACTAGTGGTAAACAATGAAATACAATCCTTGAAATGAATCAAATACAAAAAGCTTCATCTAACAAAGAAATACATGTCATTTGTTATATATCAGTACTGTCTACTAGGTTCCAATGGAAGAAGCAGAGAAGCTAAGACAGCTGAAATCTAAGGACCAAATTTCCTAATGGCTATTTCAATTAGGTCACCATGGGTGCATCTACACTTGCATTCCTTTTCCAAAATAAGTATGCAAATGAGGTAAATTGGAAATGCAAATAGGGTATTAATTTGCATGCTTGGCGCCTCATTTGCATATTCAAATTTCAAAAGAGCTTCTTTCGAAAGAAGAAAGCTGCTGTAGACACTGCTCTTTCAAAAGTAAGCCCCATCTTTGAAAGAATCCTTCTTCCCATTAAATAAAGGGAAGAAGGATTCTTTCGAAGATGGGTTTACTTTTGAAAGAGCAGTGTCTACACTGCCTTTCTTCTTTCAAAAGATGCTCTTTTGAAATTAGATTATGCAAATGAGGTGCCAAATATGAAAATTTATATCATTTTCATTTTTGATTTACCTCATTTGCATACCTCTTTTGAAATGGGAATGCAAGTGTAGATGCACCCCATGTGTCAGTGGAGTTCACTTAACCTAACACAAGAAGCTACAGAATCTTAAATACAACTGATGCCCGTACCAGCCATGTGGAAATGATTCTCCCCTTTCCCAGAGATAGGAAGAAGTGGTTAGATTTCACCTCAAAGATTACATTTCTTCTGCTCTGTATCATAAATAACTGAAGGCTATCTTGCTGGGTCTGCACTTTCTGGTAAAAAGGCCGCTGTGAGTGAGGTCCCAGAGCAAACTCCATTAGCCCAGAGCTGAGCTAAATGAGATTGCTCAGTTAGGGCAAACTGCAAAGAATGGGGCAGATAATTCCCCAAACTGGTGGTTATGCTAAATCTTAGCAAGAAAACTGCTTCTACAGGACCTTACTAGTCACCCAAAAGCCAGAAATGCAGTGTGGCCCAAGAGTCCTTTTTAATAGTAGCTTCCTGGAAGGCTATGATAGCCTTGTGACAGCTGGTATTCCTTGTGAGAAGAATATTGCTTTTTTTAGTACAACTACCTATTTACTGTGTATATACAGGTAACCAGTTGCATTCATTAGCATACAGTAATAATACCTTAAGCAGTTTTTAGGCAATTTGCGACAAAATTCAAACACAGTGACATTATTACACCTGAGTTTCAGCTAAATGTTAATATTCTGCTTTGATCATGGAATCAAAGGATATAATAACAGATAGAAACTATATTTACATGGCTAAAACCTAACAAGAGCTAAATAAACACATACAATTAGTATGATCTCTAATTCTCTAATAATAAGAGTTTGCATTTCAAAACACTAGTCTGTTTCACTTAGCTATGTTATCTATTTATAAGGAACAGCCCTAATTACCATTTATAATATGGTTTTAAAAGATGAATTTTGAGCCTTTTAGGCTATGTCTACACTAGCCCCAAACTTCGAAATGGCCACGCAAATGGCCATTTCGAAGTTTACTAATGAAGCGCTGAAATGCATATTCAGCGCTTCATTAGCATGTGGGCGGCCGCAGCACTTTGAAATTGATGCGCCTCGCTGCCGCGTGGCTCGTCCCAACAGGGCTCCTTTTCGAAAGGACCCCGCCTACTTCAAAGTCCCCTTATTCCCATCAGCTCATGGGAATAAGGGGACTTCGAAGTAGGTGGGGTCCTTTCGAAAAGGATCCCCGTCGGGACGAGCTGCGCGGCGGCGAGGCGCATCAATTTCGAAGTGCCGCGGCCACCCGCATGCTAATGAACACTGAATATGCATTTCAGCGCTTCATTAGTAAACTTCGAAATGGACATTTGCATGGCCATTTCAAAGTTTGGGGCTAGTGTAGACATGGCCTAAGTCTGCAAGTTGATTAACTCTTTCTTGCCTTGCATTGCAGCAATTCAAGATATTTTGTATTTTAATACCTTTACAAATCTAAGCAATATGGCCTAGAAGAGATTGGATTATTTGAGTTTAATATTCTGAATTGGTACTTTTTGGACCCATTAGCTGCGTCTACACGTGCACGCTACTTCGAAGTAGCGGCACCAACTTCAAAATAGCGCCCGTCGCGTCTACACGCGTCGGGCGCTATTTCGAAGTTAACTTCGACGTTAGGCGGCGAGACGTCGAAGTCGCTAACCTCATGAGGAGATAGGAATAGCGCCCTACTTCGACGTTCAACGTCGAAGTAGGGACCGTGTAGACGATCCGCATCCCGCAACGTCGAAATTGCTGGGTCCTCCATGGCGGCCATCAGCTGGGGGGTTGAGAGATGCTCTCTCTCCAGCCCCTGCGGGGCTCTATGGTCACCGTGGGCAGCAGCCCTTAGCCCAGGGCTTCTGGCTGCTTCTGCGGCAGCTGGGGATCTATGCTGCAGGCACAGGGTCTGCAACCAGTTGTCAGCTCTGTGTATCTTGTGTTGTTTAGTGCAAGTGTGTCTGGGAGGGGCCCTTTAAGGGAGCGGCTGGCTGTTGAGTCCGCCCTGTGACCCTGTCTGCAGCTGTGCCTGGCATCCCTATTTCGATGTGTGCTACTTTGACGTGTAGACGTTCCCTTGCTGCGCCTATTTTGATGTTGGGCTGAGCAACGTCGAAGTTGAACATCGACGTTGCTGGCCCTGGAGGACGTGTAGACGTTATTCATCGAAATAGACTATTTTGATGTCGCAACATCGAAATAAGCTATTTCGATGTTGGCTGCACGTGTAGACGTAGCCATTTAGTCCAAGGGAAGTAATGCTTCAGACTCCTAAAGGCAAGTGCACCTTTGGAAGCATACAAAATGTGTTGGCTGCTAAAGAAGAGGCCTGTTGATCATAAGTAAATGTAAGAAGAAATCTTTGTAGTTTTTATTGTTCTTTGATAGAATTTACTAAGCCTGGATTCTAGCATGTGATAATTGCTTGCAGGAGTATGTTGTGTGTGTAGTACACACAGTTAGTTATGTCTATAGTTGAGTGGTGAACTCTTGATTGTGTGCTTTTGGTTGAATTAATAAATTGTTGAATGACTAGGAATATGTGTATGTCTACAAAGCAAGTAGGGTCCCTCGGGCACAATTCTTGGAGTCCAGGCCTACAGACCAGATCTTGTGCTATGACATTAAAAATAACTGTAGACATTCAGAGTCAGACTGGAGTTTGGTTCTGAACTGTAGAGAAGAAGAAAGTGCTTCAGAGTCTGAGACCTGTGCTTTGAGATTTATTGTTGTGGGATCCTGTTTGATGGGCAGACATACCCCTTGACAACTTTAAGGAGAGGCCTGTATGGTGGGTATAAGAGTGTCTTACCAAATTGCCAGCCTGGCTCCACCTACTCCTGTCAGTGCCTCTCCCCAAGGGCTGTCTGGGATTCAGACCTGCCAAGACTGGGAACAAGCCACCAGCTCTTCAAGGTTGTGGAAGGCTAGGACCATGCAACTCCTGTACTCCTTCTCTCCAATGGTCTGAGTGGGGCCATTGAAGGTTGGGTGCTCCTGGGCTGAGAGGGTGGGAGGCTGGAGTCATGCTGGACCTTATCCTTCTAACTCTGGCTTCCAGAGCCTAATGCCTCTTCTAGTTAGCGTCTCCTACAAGAGTGTCCTACTCACTTGCATCTCTTCTGCTGTCTTCTCTGGCATCATTTTCTTCTCTTCTTTTTCTTCTTGTATTTTGTAATGACACAGACTTACTTGCTGAGCCTGACTGCCAAGCTCTGTACAACATAGATAATTTAAGTGAAGTATTTCATCTTCTCCACCTTTCTTAAAGAGTTACTATATTGTTTTTATATAAGCTGAATTTTCTTGATGCTCTAGCTAGGTGTTGTGAAGATAAAAAAAATGCAGATTGAACCTCTGAAATCCAAGACTTTCTGGTCCAGACCATAGATGTTGCTGGACCAAAGAGCCCTGGTGGCTGGGAGAGCAGGCCAGCTAGCAGACCAGCAACTGGAAGCCCTGGCTGGGGCAGACACATCTGGGCCAGTAGCAGGAGGGAGTCAGAAGCAGCTGGGAGCTGTGGCCCAGGACCAGTGGCTGGACTGGGAGGTTGGCAGCCTTCAGCTTGAAAGCAGGCAGCTGCAGGAGGTAAGCCGGAATCTGGGAAGAGATTCTGGCTGGGGTCAGGGAGTTGTGGCTGGGGCTTGGAAGTGAGGGTGACAGACCAGTTAGGTCATACCTGTACTTTAAGGCTGCTTAATTTTTGTACTTATGTCTTTTTTGTGGTATAATCAAACTGTCAAAGAAAATTATCAGCTCTTTCCTGGACCTTGTGGATCCCACAACGTTCATCTTTCTGTTTATTTCTAAGAAACAAAGTACTATTTAAATGGGAGTGGACAATAATTTTTGATGGGGGACACTCCAAGATTTTGGTATGTGGTCAAGGGCCACACTTTTCTATGTAAGAGGTTCTGGAGCTTGGGTGTGGAGGGGAATCTCGAGGTAAGGGGTTGGGGAGAGGGTGTAGAGTCAGACACAGAATTTGGGTGAAGGAAGAGGTTGTGACCTGGGGCAAGTTATTGGAACACAAGGTCTGGGAGAGGGTATGGGAGCTGGAGAACATTCTGACCAGGAGAAGTATGCAGGGGCAGATTCAGGGTGTGAGTGTGGGCTGTGACCTGCAGTCAGGAGGAGGTTGCAGAGTTTGGCTGGTGACTTGGGGAAGGGTTTTGGAGGGGGTACGGGTGAAGGAGAGGAATCTGACTTGGGGGAGGGGTATATGAGCATGCATAGGGTCTGAGAGGGAGTTGTGATCTGGGATGTATGGAGGAGGGTGCAGAGGGTTTGAGTGGTGATGTGGGGCAGGGTATGGGTATGGGTGCAGAAGAGGATTCTGGCCTGGAGAGAGGGTGTACGGGAGACCTTACTCCCAGCAAAATTTCTCAGCTCCCATTGGCCAGTTTCTGGCCAATAGGAACTCATAGATTTTATTGGAGGGGAGGGGCAGTACATGAAACTGGCCAATGGGAGCTGAAAGATTTAACTAGGATTGGAGATTGCACATGATGGTCTCCCCCACCCACAGCCATAGGGGCTGGCCATGGGCTGTATTAAAAGGCTTGCTAAGCCAGACCTGGCACGTGGGCCATACTTTGCCTGCCCCTGATTTGACCCATAATGGCCGGTTAAAATTCTAAATAGAGCCTCTTAGGGCCTTGGAGTGTGTCTGTATTTTTGTATCTTAGGCACATTTCTTGGAATCTCTCCCTGTTTCTTTTGCCTATATTGTCTGCCATTCCTCTCTTACCTCATTTTTAAACAGTTAGATTTTTAAATACCAGTTTACTCATCTGGATCTCTAAATCAGCTTGCTCAAGTTAATAGTTTTTGCTATCTCTGACACAGTGTCTCCTTTTAAGGCCCAGCTGATTCAGGTTAAGCCCATCTGAGCAAATGTTGATCAGTCGCAGGAGGTGAGGACCCTGATGCCTTTTAAAGAGGCAAGTCAATTTGTGATACCTGCCAATCAGTGTTCCTTATGCAGATAAGTATAACATTGTGTTAGCAAATTCTTTATTATACGATAATGCAGCAAAAGCCAGTCTCACTCTAACACCAAGCATTTTCTGAAGCGATAGAGCAAAGAAAACACTGATCATTTCACACTGATTTTCATGATTGGTCAAAGACTTCCTTCCTAGATGTAGGTAAAACAGTAATTTTTAGCTCATTCTACAGCTCAGGTTTAGTATTTAAAGGCACTGCATCATCTTAGAAATCGGATCCAGTCTCAACCATTTTTTAATCACAACAAACGGTGGGTTATCCACTGGGCTCAAGCCAATTATGGAGCCCTGGAAAAATGAACAGCCTTCTGTCACACCTGCCCAGTGTTCCTGCTTGTCAGGGATTTGGGGCTTGTCCCAGTCCACCCACCTGGGGATTGGGACAAGCTGCATCCCTTGACCCATTTCCATACCAGGAACATAGGCAAAAGGTGAGGGGAGGAGGGAAGTTGCAGGTGAAAGGGGTGGGGCGGCACCCACTTACTCTAGTCCCAGGGTCCCACAGAAGGTTAATCTCCCTCCACTTAGGATCTAAATTTATATGAATAACTGTGACTTAAAGGCTTTGCACAATTAATAGTTTAGAGTTTCTTGACATAAAAACTGAAGTGCATACCTGAACAGCAAATCAAATTTACTATAGTGTGGTATTCTATATACCAGGAAATCATTTATGCCACTAGTGTAAGACTATTATTTATTATGGGCATGTCTGCACTCTTTACATTCACACTGTCAGTCAAACCTTTCCAATTTGCAAAGGGTCATGGCTTGGTAGGACCAGCTGTCAGCAGAAAAAATGGCTTTGGACTGCAAAGCAACCTTATTACGGGGACTGAAGAAGTCAGATGCCAAATATTGGGAAAGAACGAAGTGGGAAAAGATCACATTAAGATATGGGTGAATATTGTGGTTCACTGACACATTTTCTGTAATTCTGAAATAACAGTAACTCTGTAAAATACAAATACTACCACATCTACTACCAAAGCAGACTCCCATGTTTCTTCATAGTACACCTAGATTTTTCTCCCTTTTAATATCGCATGCAGTATTCTCTGGAATTGATATTGTAATCAGTTTTTGAGAAAGTTTTTATACTTCAAATAAATAAAAGATATGAAAGCGAGTTAATGCTATGGAAACCAAAACTATAACATGAACAGCAGGAACTTCTACATAGTGGCTGTGTCTACACTAGCCCCAAACTTCGAAATGGCCACGCAAATGGCCATTTCAAAGTTTACTAATGAAGCGCTGAAATGCATATTCAGCGCTTCATTAGAATGTGGGCAGCCGCGGCACGTCAAAATGATGCACCTCGCCGCCGCGTGGCTCGTCCCGACGGGGCTCCTTTTCGAAAGGCCCCCCGCCTACTTCGAAGTCCCCTTATTCCCATGAGCTCATAGGAATAAGGGAACTTCGAAGTAGGTGGGGTCCTTTCAAGAAGGAGCCCCATCGGGACGAGCCGCGCGATGGTGAGGAGCGTCAATTTCGAAGTGCCGCAGCCGCCCGCATGCTAATGAAGCGCTGAATATGTAATTCATGGCCATTTCGAAGTTTGGGGCTAGTGTAGACGTAGCCAATGTGACAAAGTCCCTTGTCAGACTCTGTGGGTTCCTGCGCTTCCTGGCGAATTTGTGCTGCCTCAGAGACTCACGGAGGCCCCCCTTTTTGCCCAGACCCTTCCAAAGGCAGGGGTCTCTGCTTAGCGAGACATCCTCATCATAGGCAGGACCAGTACAGGGAGAATAATACCAGTCCCCTTGCAGGCCCACGCCTGCTCCAGTAAAGTGATCCCTCGGGGGAAGGGTGGGGGGAGTCCAGACCCACCCTCTACCCTGGAATCCAGCTCAGGGTCCCTATGAGAACAAGAGGCAATCGGCAGGACCTTTACCCCTGCCCCAAAGTAGTAGCCTCACCCTGGGCCACTTCGCCCACCACTTCCCCAGGGTACATTTTTGCTGTGCTCGTGCTCCTCTGGTGCACCTCCCAAAACCTTCCCCCCTGCTACCAGATGGGCAGCCTTTTATAGGGACCACAGGGCCTATCTGATCAATGAGGGCTGATACCTAATAAGGCCCGAGCTGCCTGTCCTAATTAGGCCTATTCAGGGACCAAGAATGCCTTAGCCCACCAGCCGGCATCTCTTGGTAGGCCTCTTGCAGGGCTGCTGCGGTGGGCCCCCCCTCCCCTTGGGGAACCCCCCCACGGTTGGAAGGTGTGGTGCAGGAGGACAGACAGCCCTTGGCTGTTTCAGGCCCCTGTAGGGCTGTCCTTTTGCACCCCCATTCCCCTTCTTGGGCCAGCTTCCTCTTTCTCCCCCCACTCCTCCACCCTTTCCAGGCAGTTCCCTCCTGAGCTGCTGGGTGGGGGGAGTAGGGGGGGACTCTTGCCCCCTGCCCCTTGGCAGGGGGGCCTCCCCCTCCTTTCCACCTTTTAGGGGGAAGACTGCTGGCCCCCACTTTGGGCCCACCTTTCTCCACCTGCTGGCTGCTGCATCCCCACTGCTTCAGAGGAGGTAAGGGGCTTTCTTGGGCGGTGGCTGGGCTTGGGGAAGGGGTGAGTTTGGGTGGGCCCCCTCTCCACTGGGCTCCACAGGGGTGGCTGCATAGTTGGGGGTGGGGTGTTAGGGTGTGGTCCCTGCCCCCCCCTTGCAGTCACTGCCTTCTTCCCCACCTCCCCCACCCACACACCCAGCTCCCGCCAGGGCTCTCCCGATCTGGGCCCCACCGAAACCATCTGCCCCTTCCTCCTCCCCTGCCCCACTCTTGTGGGGCCCTGCAGCAGCAGCTGTTGTGTGGCCCACCCTCAGGCACCCGTGGGCACACTCCTCCCTCTAACCCCTCCTTCCTTTTTGCCCGGTTCTACCCCCCTTCCTTTTTGCCCCCCCTCCTTTTGTGCCCATGCCCCCCCTTTTTCTTTCTGTTAGGTGCCTGAGCCCCTCCCCTTCCACTCACTCACCTCCCCACACTCACATATATTGTAGCCCCACACACACATCCCAGTGCAGTAGCCGGAGCCGTTTACCATCTTGTGCTGGGAGTTGTGGCCTTCTTGCACCTTCCTCTCCTCCCTCCCTCCTGCCCCCCCCCACCTGACCAGGTCCTCAGCTTGGCTAGTGGGGGAGGAGCAGCCACTTCCTCCTTCCCTTCTCCTCTCCTCCTCTCCTCCCCCGTTCTTTCTTAAAGTGCCCCATCCCAATACACTCCCTCGCCCTTGCACCCCTCACCACGGCCTCTACAACAACCAGGGGGCCATCTGGCGATGCCCCCCTCCCTCTTCCCTCCACTGGCATCCCTTCCACCTCTGAAATGGCAGCCTCATCGTCTAAGGCCGCCGGGGTCCTTGCCATCTCTTCGGCTGAGGGCACGGGTGTAGGCTACAGGGCTCCTGCCACCCCCACTGCGGTGTCCTCCGGTGACCCCGCCCTGAACCCAACCCCCCAAAAGGGTAGGAAGGGCCAGGGGAAAAAGAAAGGCAAGAGCCCCACCCAGAAGGCCAAACCTCCTGTGGCGGGGGCTCTTACCCCAGCTGCTACAACATCTGGTGCAGCTCCCCCTTCTCCCTGCCCCCCTGTTCCCACCACCGCACCTGGGGTTCTGATTCTTCGACCCCCAGGTCGTACGCCCAGGCGGTGGCTGCCACCTCACACACTGCTCCCTCTGCGTCCGCTAGGACTATCATCCCTGATGGTCGTGGCCCCTTCCCCGCGCTCACCGGGAGGCATGGAGTCCACTGCCTCCTGGTGGCTGCCTTGCCCCATGTAGAAACTTATGTGAGGGCGTTGGCATGGGTGGTGGGGCCCGCGGCTGTGGTGCTGGCCTCCCGGATGTTTGGGAAGATTGTCTTCTTCCTGGCTTCGGAGGCCACCACCCAGGAGGTGGTGGAGAGAGGCTTGGCAGTAGGGGGCATGCACGTGCCCCTGGAGCCGCTGGAAGACCTGGGCGTGCGGGTGGTGTTCTCCTTCGTCCTGCCCTTCCTCCCCAACTCTGCCCTTCTGCCTTTCTTCACTGCCCTGGGCCGGCCTCTGTCGGTCCTGAGCCCCCTCCCCCTAGGCTGCAAGGACCCCACCCTCCGGCATGTGCTTTCCTTCAGCCGGCAGGCCCAAGTACAACTGTCGCCGGTGGCAGCACAGGGTGGGGTAGCCCAGGAGGGGGCTATACTGGTGCCCTACCAAGGGGCCCAGTACCGGGTCTTTTACACCCTGGGGGAGGCCCGGTGCTTCGTGTGCCGGGTGGCAGGGCACGTCTGGAGGGATTGCCCCCTGGCCCAGCGCGAAGAGGAGCCCGGGACCTCCTCCAACCCGGGGACGCCAGCCATGAGAGCGGTGGCGCCCCGACCGCGACAGGCCCTGGGACTACCCCTCCTCCTCTCATCCCGGACGGATCCATCGCTGCTTGGGCATCGGAGGGTGCCCGAACCAGTGGTGCTGGGCAAGAAGAAGCGGGCGCCGGCGCCCGAGCGGCCACAAGAGCCGGGTCCATGGAGGAGAGGGAGGCAGGGCCGGCGACAGGACCTGGGTAGGGCCCACCCCAGGGTGGGCCGTTCCTTCCCTCTGCCATCCCAGCCCCTCCTTTCCTCCCTCCCTCCTTGCTGCCTCAGCACCCTGGCCCTTCCTCCTCTACCACCCAGCCCCCCTCCTCAGAGGACTGGGTGCTGGTAGCGGGAAAAAGGAAAAAAAGGAGTGTGCGCAACCGGCCCCCCACCCCGTCGGAGGATGGGGTGGGTATGCCCTGCAAGGCACCAAAAAGAGCCTCCAGCCCCAGTCCACCCGCTGAACCCCCGGCTACTGACCACCTGCCGGGGGTGGCCGGGGTTGCCGCGGCGGCCACAAAGGACACCACTGCTTCTGCCCCGGAGCCAGAACCTCAAAAAACAGACCGCCTCCGTCGCCCCCTCGCCCTCTTCCGACACCCCTCCGGCTGCTGCCCAGCTTGTTCCTGCGGAGCGTCTGGAGGAGGTAAGCCTCAGCCTCGCCCTCCTTTTGCAGGAGGTTGAGGCCCTGGGTCTCATCCCAGCGGCCCTGGATGTGGACGGCCTTCTATTGGAGGCCTGCGGGCCGTCCCTCTACTCCCCGACCCCTTCGCTCCCCCTTTCCCCATCCATTAGCACCCCTTTAACTGCCACCCTAACCTGCTCCACGACGTCGCAGAATGCGGGCCCCCCCCAATCAGGGATAACCTCCCGGCGGGGGTCGGCCAGCCCCCGGATGCCCCAGGAGAACTGGTGTTCCCATTATGCCCCCCCTCCCCTCTCGGACCCAAAGACCCTACCACCTCTCCCACCACCCCGTCGGTGCCTGCCACCGAGTGCATGGACACCTTGCCCCTAACCCCAACTCCCCTTCCACCGCCCATGGAAGTTCCCCCTCCCGAGATTTCTTCCGCTCCCATCCCAGCCCCTACTCCCACCCTGGCTCACCCCTCCACCCCCACCCCTGCTCCCCTCTCCAATCAATGTCCCATCCTAAAACATGCAACCCTCCCCCCTCCAGGTCCTCCCCTTCCCCCTCTTCTGCCACTCCTGCTCCTTCCCATGCTCCCCCTCCACCCCCTGCCTCCCCTTCCCCTCCTCTTCCAACCCCCATCCTCTCCACCTTCACCCTTCCCCTCTTCACCCCTCCCCTCAACACTTGTCCACCCATACCCGCCCCCGAGGCTGTGATCGCCTGGGAGGCCTCTGCTGCACTGCCCTCTCCCAGCACCTCCGGGGCTGCTGTCCCTCTGCCGCCCCCATCCCTCCCGAACCTAGACCCCACTCCCCGCTTCGACCTTTTTTCTGGCTGCGGGGCCCATAAGAAAATGGAGCTGACGGGTCCCCAGTCCCCCAAAATCCCAGCACCCCATGCGCTGGCGGGTGAGATACACCAGTTCTTGGATGACATTCGTGGGTCCAAGAACAAGGTCGCTCTCGCCCCCCAGCGCTGGGGTGACTTCCACGCCATCCTAGAGTCCATGAGGGCCCTTTTAAAAGAGGGCAAGGGGACTGGGAGGAGGGATGCCATGGCCTACCAGCGGGCCCATAGCTTCCGTGACGCCTTAACTACTTTTGGCGTCGGTCATGGCTTGCTGCGTGGCCCCACGGGGGCCGTCGGCACTCCCTCCGGCAAGGATCCTCCCCAGCCCTCCAAATGGCACTGCTCATCCTTGCCACGTTAAATGCCAGGGTCGGGCCTCTGCAGGTGCTGAGTACTCTCCTTCTTCCAGGAGGGGGGGTACTCGGTCACCTTTTTGCAGGAGACCCACACTACTCCAGCTGCCGAGGCAAGCTGGCGGCTGGAGTAGGGAGGCGGGGTCCACCTTAGTCACCTCTCCGCCCATTGGCCCGGGGTAGCGACCCTGTTCTCCCCAGACCTGCAGCCCGAGGTGCTGGGGAGTGTCGAGGTTGTGCCAGGCCACCTGCTGTATCTCTGGGTGCAGGTGAAGGGGCTGCCCCTCCACCTCGTCAACGTTTACGCCCCGACATCCGGCCTGGAGAGAACATCCTTCTTCCAGCAGGTGGCGGTCTTCCTCGACTCCATCGATCCTTGCGAGTGCCTGGTCCTCGGCGGGGATTTTAACTGTACCCTTGAGAAGCAGGACCACATGGGGACCGAGCAGTGCCAGGCCTCTGCGGACGTCCTCAGGGAGCTCATCAATCATCAGTCCCTGGTGGATGTCTGGCGCAGCCACCACCCGGACGAAGACACTGTCTTCACCTATGTCTGAGTGGTGGGCCATAAATCCATACACTCCCGGTTGGATCGCATCTACATTTCCCGACACCTTCTCTCTCGGGCCCACTCCTCCAGCGTGTGGCCGGCTGCCTTCTTGGACCAACATCTAGTGCCCGTGAAGGCTTCCCTCTATCGGTGAAGTGGGGGTCGGCCTACTGGCATTTTAATAATAGCCTGTTGGGGCATGTGGGCTTTGTGGCATCCTCCCAGGAGTTCTGGCTGGCCTGGCGTTGGCAACGGCGCGCCTTTCACTCGGTGCAGCGGTGGTGAGATCTGGGAAAGGTGCGCACGTGGCTCTTCTGCCACGACTATACCCGGGGGGACAGCCGGCGGCGGGATGCGTCAATAGGACAGCTGGAGCGGGAGGTTTTTGAGCTGGAGAGGTGCCTGGCCACCAGCCCCGGGGATCTACACCACTGTGGCACGTACCGGGAGAAGCGGGACGGGCGCAGGGGGCTTTTGTGAGGTCGTGGATCCAGCTCCTTCAGGAGATGGACCACAGCTCTCGCTTTTTCTACGCCCTGGAGAAAAAGAGGGGTGACAAGAAATATATTCTCTGCCTCCTCGTGGAGGATGGCACCCCTCTTACGGATCCGGCGGAGATGCGTGAGAGGGCTCGCGCCTTCTACTCCACCCTTTTCTCCCCAGATCCGACCGACGCCGACGCCTGCAGAGTGCTTTGGGACCAACTCCCTTCAGTCAGCACAGGCTACCGGGACCGGCTGGAGCTTCCTCTCACTCTGGCCGAGCTCTCGGAAGCTGTCCGTCTCATGCCCACCAACAAATCCCCGGGCATGGACGGGCTGACTGTGGAGTTCTACCGTGTGTTTTGGGATGTTCTCAGCCCAGACCCGCTCAGTGTCTGGGCCGAGTCCTTGCAGAGCGGGGTCCTCCCCGTCATGCAGGAGGGCCGTCCTCACCCTGGTGCCCAAAAAGGGGGACCCCCGTGACCTTCGGAACTGGCGTCCCACCTCGCTCCTTGGCACGGACTACAAGATAATCGTCAAAGCCATCTCCTGTTGCTTGGGGTCCGTGCTGCAGGACGTGGTCCACCCCGACCAGACCTATGCCATCCCAGGCCGTACCATCTTCGATAACCTCTATCTGGTCCAGGATCTCTTGGAGCTCGGGTGTAGGGATGGTCTATAGTTCGTCCTCCTGTCCTTGGACCAGGAGAAGGCATTCGACAGGGTGGACCACGGGTATCTCCTGGGCACTCTGTGGGCCTTTGGCTTCAGACCCCATTTCATCAGGTCTCTCCAGGTACTGTATGCTGCCTCAGAGTGTCTGGTCAAGCTCACCTGGACCCTGACCGCTCCGGTCAGCTTTGGGCGAGGGGTGCGTCAGGGCTGCCCGCTGTCAGGCGAGCTCTACGCTCCGGCCATCGAGCCCTTCCTCTGTCTCCTTTGGTGAAAGTTGATGGGGTTGGTGCTCCGTGAGCCAGAGCTGCATCTGGTCCTGTCGGCGTACGCCGATGACGTACTCCTCGTGGTCCAGGACCCAGGGGACCTGGTGCGGTTGGAGGCCTGCCAAGCCATCTACTTGGCGGCCTCCTCTGCCCGGGTCAACTGGGTCAAGAGCTCTGGCCTGGTGTTCGGGGCTGGGTGGCAGACGAGCCACCTCCCACCCATGCGCCAGGTCATCCAGTGGAGTGCGGGTCCTCTGTCCTACCTGGGCATCTTTCTATCCGCCATGCATCCCTCTCCGCTGGCAGGGTTTAGAAGGCAGGGTGGCTGAGCAGTTGCAGAGGTGGGCGGGGCTGCTCCAGTGTCTATCCCTATGAGGGACGGCACTGGTGCTTAACCAACTAGTCCTGTCCATGCTCTGGCACCGTCTCAGCACCCTTGTCCCACCCCGGACTTCCTGGCCAACCTCCAGAAGGTAGTTCTGAAGTTTTTCTGGCCAGGACTGCATTGGGTCCCCGCAGGGGTTCTCCATCCCCCCCCCCAGAGGAGGGAGGACAGGGCCTGACCTGCCTCCGCACTCAGGTCCATGTCTCCCGCCTCCAGGCCCTGCAGGGACTCCTCAACAGCAACAGTGCAGATAGTCCGGCGTGGAGCACGCTGGCGCACACTTTCCTCCGTTGCTTCCGAGGGCTCCGATACAACCGGCAGCTCCTTTATTTGCCTTTGAGAGGCCATCCACGAGAGCTCTTGGAGCTGCCGGCCTTCCACCAGGACCTCCTCCGCACCTGGTGGCTGCTCGCAGTCTCCAGGTCCTTAGGGGCCGCTGCAGGGGAAGACCTCCTCGCGGAGCCCCTGCTACACAACCCCTACCTCCATGGACCTCCAAGAGGAGCCGGCATACGTTCCTTCTAGAAGGCTCCTGCAGCTACCAGGCAGCGGTCTGCCACAATAGATAAAGATAAATTACATCAGACAATGTGCTAAGATAACACGTTGAACATTTCCTGGATTCTGGAGGTTTTCCCAACTCAAAACAGATCTCTTAGATGCCAAATTAGTTTTGGTGAAATATCTGGATGTTATTTTTTTCAGATGCTCTGTCCCTTCCATTTTCCTAAATGTGGTTTGACACACACCTCAAGAAAGATGCCTTTATTAATGAAAGTATAACAGAGATACGCTAATGAATCTCAGCACTGAATTTTGTGTACTCGGATGCATAACATGATGGATAAGAGAAAAAGATAGATTGAACTCTCCACAGACTTTTTTCCCAAGGGTAAAACAAATGCCAGTAGTTCTTACCTTGTTGTTTGCAACTGATCTTTCATGCTTCCTCTCTACACCACCAGAATGAGCTAGAGGAACTGAGATGGCTGATATTAAAGGGTTTATTGAAATTATTTGCTTCAATGCATTTTGTTGACAGAAACTCGACAAAAGAGCTGTGTAGATGTCATGAGGGCCCTTTCATTAATAAAACACATCAAAAGATTGATCCACTTTTATGTGTACAAGCAATCTGTCGACAGAAGTTTTGTTGGAGTATCTCTTCCAACAGTAACTTCTGTAGGCAGATGCTTCTAGTGTATACATAGCCAGTGTGTATAACTTCAGTGAGGGTTGCAGAAAAGGGAACGTATAAAGCAAACTATTTATAGCACTAAGCAACACAAACACAAGAACTTTGATATAGACACTGACTGATTAAATATGATAATAATAACAATGTTGTGATTAACTGTCTAAAGTAGACCCTAAATGCTCTATGTGTCAGAGCAATTAAAGCAATTCATTTAAAAAAAAATCTCAGTTTTTTTTTTCTATCAAGCCCGAACTGTTTCTCTAATGCATGCATGAACTGGAAATGGTTAATGTATTATAAAGAATATTATCTGCAATGGTAAAACTGGGAAAACTGTGCTGAGACAGCTGCATAACATTTCATGTTAACCTCCTGGGTGTCTCTCTCCCTGGGAAAAAATATGCCTTCAATCTCTATGGCCTAATCCATCTTAACTATGCACCAACAGATGCCCTAAAGGTATGCTGATAACACAAAGCAGCTATGAATGGGCAAATTGGAATCAGAGTACTGCTGCTTCAGCTGGAACCAGGCAAACCCATGGGGAGTCTGAAGTAGCTAGATGATCTGAAATATAGTGTTCTGATGGATGCCCTTGACAAAGTACTAAATTTTAAATAATGTTTCAAAAGTATATTAATTTTATGTCTGATCTGGTTTCATGGGAATTCTTTTATTGCACAATCCAGCCAGAAAGACTTCTTGTCTACTTGCAAGGGATCAAGTATTTTAGCTTGTTTTTGGTTTTTGCTTTGCAAGGAGTCATCTATTCAAAATTATGAGCCTAAAGTTAATATCCTAAATCAGGGTTTCCCAAACTTTATATAGTTGGAACCCAGTTTTTTTCAGTACCTTTTTTTGCATCCCAAAAATAGAAACACATTTTAAACAAAAATGAATAATTTTTCACTGTTTATTATTTATTCACAATAATAATAGTATGTAGTGATAATTTGTACATTTTCCAAGGACCAGTATTTTTTTCCCAAGGGCCAGTACGCGTCTCAGACCACACTTTGGGAAACACTGACCTAAATCATTATTGTTACACTTTCAATGTAACTACCTTTCCCCCTCCCTTCCTATGATAGCCCACCAAGGACATCTACTTAATGGTGTCTGATTCCCATCTGTCACTCTCTTGACCAGAGACATGTATCTTCCTCCTGACTGAGAACTCCTGTGAGCTAGATGGTCTACTCTAAAAGACCCATGTCAGCCCTTTGCTTTCTCTCTTGAGGCTATGATCAATGCCTGGAACCAGCCCCTGCAACAGTCCTCACTGCCAACTCTGCTCACATATCTACACCAGTGACATCATCACAGGACCTAACATCAGCCATACCATCAAGGGCTCCTTCACCTGCACATCTTCTAATATCATATATGCCATCATGTGCCAGCAATGCCCCACTGCAATTTACATCGGCCAAACTGGACAGTCTCTACATAAAAGAATAAATGGACATAAATCAGACCTTGGGAACAGTAATGTACAGAAGCCTTTGGGGGAACACTTCAAGCTCCCTGGACACTCAGTAGAAGATTTAAGGGTGACAGTCCTGAAACAAAGAAATTTCAAAAATGGAGAGAGAAATCTCTGAGCTGCAATTTATTTGCAAATTTGATTCCATTAACCAAGGATTAAACAGAGACTGGGAGTGGCCAGCAGTTTACAAAAACAGTTTCTCTGCCCTGGGTGTTAATATCTCCCCATTAGACTCTGACAATGGCTCATATCCCCCATCTGATCTGACTTGTTTTTTCCTCTTTTGATATGTACTATTGATAATGGGCCATTTCCACCTTGCTGAATAGACCTTGTCAGCTCTGGCCCTCCCTTTTACTGGAACCCCACTCCTTAAATACCCCTGTGAAACCTCCCCTCCCCACACTCATGCATCTGATGAAGCAGGTCTTGGCCCACAAAAGCTTATGCTCCAAAATTTTTGTTAGTCTATAAGGTGCCACAAAATTTCTTGTTGTTCTCAAAGGTACAGACTAACATGGCTACCTCTCTGATACTTGTAGTGCCTGCTGTTATAAATTACTGCACAGTTCTTTCTTAGCAATCACCTTTATTGTTAAGGTAAAAGCATTATGCAGAAAACATGTTAGAACAATAAAATATGTGCTAAATAGCTTACCAGAGGTCACACCAAAGTCCACCACGGGCTTTAGAAGATGCAGGTCTTTCAAACTCTACAATTAGGTTTTCCTCACAGTTACAAGTTATCATTATCTAGGTCCAGAATGCAAGCTGGGCAATTCAGCTATTTATTTCCAATGCTTACGCTATGTCTTCACTTAGGAAAAACTTTGAAAAGGCCATGCTCGTGGTCAAATTGGAGAATACTAATGAGGCACTGAAATGAATATTCAGCACCTCATTACCATGCTGCTGGCCATGGCACTTTGAAAGTGCTGTGGCTGGCAGCATGCTGATGAGGTGCTGAATATTCATTTATACTTTTACTCTCCTGAATCCAAGAGCAGGTAGTCAGTGAACAGTCATCCTCACATTAGGCTATAGCTTCAAAAGACTGAGTTTTTGCATAACTGGAAAAAGGGAATTTGCATGAATCTCTCCCTAGGTATTCTTCTTCAGGAAATTCTTTTACATGTCTAGTCCCAAAAATCCATTCCTGCCTGGCATATTTTTGATATAGTACATTGAACAGCCTGGTCTCACATCTATTACATATTCCCTTCCCCCCAATGGGTTAAATAAAATTCCAGACAACAATAATACATAACCCACTCATTCAATATAATGGAGCCCAAAGAGAACTTAATTCAATAAGCTCTCACAAGGACTTGGCAGGACATTGCTATATCTTTTATATTTATTTAGATTCCTAAAGTAAATATCCTGATCTCTAAATGCACTGAACAAAGATCAGTTATAGCCAATAAAAGATGCTGGAGGCTAAGCACTTTTGAAAATCAGGCATTTATTTATGTACACAGATATGAATCTAGGAACCTACCGTTAGGGTATCTTTTCTGATAATTTTAACCAATGATCTTTGCTTATTTGTGTTGGTTTGAAGTTTATGTTTTGATACATCTGTCACATTTACTAAGTCATGGTATCAGCAACGAAGGGTCCTGTGGCACCTTATAGACTAACAGAAAAGTTTTGAGCATGAGCTTTCATGAGCACAGACTCACTTCATCAGATACTCACAATCTGATGAAGTGAGTCTGTGCTCATGAAAGCTCATGCGCAAAACGTTTCTGTTAGTCTATAAGGTGCCACAGGACCCTTCGTTGCTGTTACAGATCCAGACTAACAGGGCTACCCCCTGATACTAAGTCATGGTATGTTAATCTTCAGTTAGCAGCAGTGCCACTAATCACGGGCTATCCAAATTTTGATAGCTAACTTAGGTTTTGATTATATGGCTATATCAGACTTTAATAACAGGAGTGACTAGATAGCTCAGGAAATTCTACTGGGACTTTTACTCCCAAATGCAAATGCAGTGCAGAATGGGAATGATCACAAGTTATTACTCTCTAAGGCCTGCTCAATGGCCTATATGAAAAGCTTGTGATCCCAAAGAAGCAAAGCACAGATATGCACATAAAAGAAAAAATCCACCTCCACAATTGCTACTAGTTGGCAACCTTAGCTGGTCATGGTAACAATTGGAATAGCAAGGCTATGTCTACCCTTGTCCCATACTTCAAAGGGGGCATGGTAATCAGGCTGATGAGAGATTACTAATGAAGTTCTGTGATGAATATGCAGAACTTCATTAGGTTAATTCTCCCCCATGGCAACTTCAAAGTGCCAAACCTCAAAGTGCTGGCATGCCATGTAGCTGCGGGCACTTCAGACTGCCTTTACAAAATTTTGGGCACTTCAAAGTACCCGTGGCATGCCGGAACATCAAAGTTTGACACTTCAAAGTTGCTGCAGGGAGAATTAGCCTAATGAAGTGCTCCATATTTATTGCAACTCTTCACTAGTATTCTCTGATCAGGCCAATTACCATACTCCCTTTGAAGAAGGGGGCAAGTGTAGATATAGCCTAAATGAGTAGGCATGGACACCAAGCTTGTTGTTGTCCCTCCAGATTCACACTTTAGTAGGGCAGTTTGGAGAAGTTTACCCTGCTGCACTGGCTGTGGTGTTCTCATTCTGAGGACCACAAGCTAAATATGAGACAACAGTGTGATGCTGTTGCAAAAAAAGCAAACGTGATTCTAGGATGCATTAACAGGTGTGTTGTGAACAAGACATGAGATGTAATTCTTCCGCTCTACTCTGTGCTGGTTAGGCCTCAGCTGGAGTATTTTGTCCAGTTCTGGGCACAGCAGTTCAAAAAAAGATGTGGAGAAATTAGAGAGGGTCCAGAAAAGAGCAACAAGAATGATTAAAGGTCTGGAGAATGTGACCTATGAAGAAAGGCTGAAAGAATTGGGCTTGTTTAGTTTGGAAAAGAGAAGATTGAGGGCAACATGATAGTGGTTTTCAGGTATCTAAAAGGGTGTTGTGAGGAGGAGGGAGAAAACTTGTTCTTTTTGGCCTCTGAGGATATAACAAGAGGCAATGGGCTTAAACTGCAGCCAGGAAGTTTTAGGTTGGACATTAAGAAAAAGTTCCTAACTATCAGGGTGGTCAAACAGTGGAATACATTGCCAAGGGAGGTTGTGGATTCTCCTTCGCTGAAGATATTTAAGAACAGGTTAGATAGATGTCTATCAGGGATGGTTCAGACAGTACTTGGTCCTGCCATTGGGGCAGAGGGCTGGACTTGATGGCCTCTCGAGGTCCCTTCCAGTCCTAGTATTCTATGATTCTACAATTCTATGATTCTATGATAGTGAATGGATTTTAAACAACTATCACTGTCAACCTGGGAGCTTTCACAAGCAACAGGAAAAACAACAATAACAACGACAATTTAAAAGACAAGACAACTTTAAAAAACCAAACAAACAAAGACTTAACTTTTCAAAAACCTTTCAGTACATATACTGGATAGGTCATCAATCATTTGAATGATGGTCATGAAACACGGGATATTGTTAATGAAATGCTAATAGTGTGCTACTCTGCCTTGTGGGGATCTGTGCATTGGGACTAATCTAATATTGATCCTGGGAAGCAGTAATGCAATAAAGCCATAAAGATTTTCTCTGAAAATCATTTCTGGGAGGTTCACCAATTATAAGCAACTCTTAGGCAATTGTAATAATTACTTAAGGCCCTCTTATGCTAGGGGCAGCTTGTATAAGATTTCCTACTCATGCTCACACCAGGAACAGGTCTAATTTAGAGCTGGCATAAAGATCCTGCCTCCAGCAGCACTCCCAATATTATTAATGTTACAAATAGGGTCATAGTGTTAACAAAAGTATTTTCTAGATTCTCACAGATTCATTCCCGTCCCCAAAAGAAAATTTACTTATATAAGGTAATCATATGGTCCCCATTACTACAGTATCTGAAAGCCTCTCAAGCTAATGCACAGGGGCAGGGAACTGTCATGAAAGATATCGGGAAGTGCTTTACCCCTCATTTTAAATATGTAGAGCTGAGGCACAGGGATTTGCCCAAGTGCCCAGGTTCATCCAGAACATCTGCAGCAGACCTAAAGTCTCCTATGATGCGGCCTAGAACCTTAATATTGTACTTTCTTTCTTCCTGTCTTCTCTCCTTTTCCCTTGCCACCTGCTGCTCTTGCAAAATGGAGTCAACATAAACAGTTAGGTGCACACCTTCAAAGGGAAGGAAGAAAAGCCATCAGGGAGTAAGAGTGGAATTTGATTCAAACATTTCCAGAACTCTATTTTACAATGTGTAGTTGGAACAGTTGTAACAACTTTGAACCTGTCATTATGAATACATACACATTTTCAAGTTACAGGAGTGTTATCACCACTGTGTGGATGGCCTTGGAAGAGGTCTTAAAAGTACAGCATCACCTTAGGCAGCTATGCTTCGAAAACTGCAATTATTCCACATAGCTCACAGTCTCTCTGGGATATTTCACTGAGATAAGGTTGACTTGTTTGGTACAATCATATTGTTATTCAGATAAACGCCTTTTTGTTGTGTGTAAGTGCCTGCAAACATTTTCCCCTCTGCTGTTGTTCATCCCTGAATTGGAGACTGCATGGGCAGATTAGTTTAGCATCTCTATCAGTAGGTATTTGTTACCCATCACTGTTTTGCTTATTGATCCTTCCCCTTCAGACACCCAGTTTGTGCGATATGAAACTAGTGTATGTGTGTGTGTGTGTAAGTTGCTGTGCTTCTTTTTCTGTATGTCTGTCATGATTTCAGAGCAGTCAACAATGTTTGGACTCAAAAGGGACAGTTCATACATGATACAGAATATGTTATGCTTGTGAGAGCCAGAAGGACACATAAGAAGATATAAGTTGAAAAATGAATGAAAACTATTCTACTGTTTGGCACCTCTGCTTGCTACCATAAAATTAAATAACAATAATACCCTTTACTGACCGAGTCCATTGTGAAGACTCAGCTTTTATGGATTTGTCATTCTTCCTGTTTGATCATAAGAGTACTTAGTAAGGAAATGAGTTTTCTAAATATACCCATCAGCATTCTTGTGGTACCAAGGAAGCAACTCATCCTTTAAAATACATTAGCATAAAATATTAATGAACAAAGAGGAAGAGTGCCTATGGAGATAAGGGTAAGAAAAAAACCAGGTAGACCATTTTACAGGTCCTTTAGAATGACTGAAAACAATAACAAAACTTCTGTAGAAGTACCTCTTAAATTCAGAAAACTGAAGACTCTGGCTATTTTTATTATATTAGAAGGATGAGTGATGTTCAGTTTGGTGGGGAGGCACTTTTTTTTAAACACATTGTCTTTAAAATATTTCTGGCTTACGCAGCAACTGACTGCTCCTCTCCCAAACTTATAGATTTTCTGATATTTCCATGGTTCAAACTCTACTTCTTCTCTGAACATGTAAATGTCAGTAACTGTAAAGCTAAAATTTTCTTTATCAAGGTGCTTCAGCAAGTGTTCAGTTAAGTCCCAGTGATTTCATGAGGAGTCCTCCTCTCTTTGAAACTAAGGACATGCTGAAGTACCTTGCTAAACTGGGGAATGAACCCTGTAGTTTTTTACTAACAAAAAAGAGAAGAAGTGAAGACTGAACCATGGAAACAGGAGTTAAACTATAAAATTAGGTAACTTGTGGTCTAAAATACTAATAATATAGGTACAGTTTGGTTTCTGAATACAAGTATGTAAGAAAGCGTCTGGTCTTTCTGTGGTTAAAACTAGTCTAGATTGATTTCTTTCTTTCTTTTTCTTTGCAAGATATTTTGTCAGCATTGTATCTTTAGGAGAAAATGTGTCTGTTTTGATGATAATTGTGTTGGGAAGGTTCAGGACAGTCTAAATCTGTGCCTTCCTAGCTAAGTTTACTAGCCCAGAAGTTACTCTAGTGCTTCTCTCTCTCTCTCTCTCTCTCTTTTACTCTCTCCCCCACCCTGCCTATTTTTTTGCTTGAGATTTTGAAATTGTCTCAGTTCCATCCCTATGGGAGCTAGATTTTAATATTAATATTTTTGTCTAAATGGAATTTTGTTGACAGCTCAGCCCTAATTAAAACTATTCACTGTACAAGGGAAAAGGACTTCTTTTGGTCCCCCCCCCCCCAGCATCATTTCTTTGGATGCATAATGATGTTTTCCAGTTTCTGTGCTGTAACATTTGTTTATATGCATATACATATGTCCTAACTTTCATTATGCCACAAAAGGTCAGCTTTTACTCCTCCTGACAAGCTATATTCTACCCATTCTCCAACAGTTTTTTGGGGTGCCTGGAACATGGAGTTTTGTCATAGATACCACAGATAATATTGCAATGCTCCTTGCTTCCCCTTATCCAAGATTTTTTTTTTTAATTATAGTGTTTATTTCTGTGACAAGATGTTTCTCGAATGTGTTCTTTCTGGTATCAAGGATATATGAATTGATGCTGCAGGATACTTTTGAGGCAGGTAGTTAAAGATTTTTTTTTAATCATTTATGTGAATGAGATTAGCACTTACAGATACATTGCACTAATTAAGATTAAGCTACAAGGGCTATCAAACCTCATGCTTAAAATCATGGTGTATCATTATTATACATTTATGATGACCCATAAGTGTACACTATGTGTCAAGACACTTAAAGACATTTTGAACTAAAGAGTTTAAATTCTAAAGAAATTATCATCGGGGGTCAGGACAATTTTTCTCAGATACTGCACAATTTTCTGCATGTTATGAACTTTCTTCACCTTCTTAAGTAACATTTGGCTTTAGCGCCTGTAGAGAAAGGGTACAATATTAGATGGGCCATTGGTCTTTATTGCCATTTTAATCACTTACTTTATGAAAGGAGAATAACTAAGTAGGGAGGATGGAATGTGATGCCAGAGTGTTTTTACTTTCTTTGTTCAAGAAAAATGTGTTAATGTGGTCTTTGAAAACCCTTTGGCATACAATGTATCCTATAACAGAAGGTCTTCCCCACAAACACACACATTGTTCTTTTCTAAAAAACTCTGCTGAGGTTGAGGATGAGATTAAATACAACAGTGCAATTCCTTCTGCAGTATTTGGAGGATCAGCCATTTTCTGAATATTGTTGTGTTCTGTCACATTATAATGAGAAGACATCATTACTTGTGATCTGGCATTCTAATCAAAAGTCATGGGTGACAAAGCAGGTTTTTGCTGATTATGTAACAAACTACTGTTCATCATTCATCTCTACATATTGTGCTGAAAATAATCTGGATAATAAAAGTTTGCTGATCCTCAATAATGCTCTCAGTCACCATATCAATGTTGAATATTATGACAATAACATTTGAGTGGGTTTTTTGCCCCCAGATATCAGTTCCATCCTTCAGCCAATGGACCAAGGTGTCATTGCTACACTTAAAGCTTACTATCTGCAACTAGTGAGGTATCTCATATCTGCATCAGAAGACAAACCAACAATAAAGCAGTTGTGGAAGAACTAAAACGTCAACATGGCTATTGAAAATATCACAACTGGATGAAATAAAATTACTCAAAGTATCCTGAATGGTGTTTGGAAAAAAGCTATTGCCAAACGATGTTCCTAATTTCCATGGTTTTGAGGATGAAGTGAAAGACATTCAAATTCTGTCATGACTGGCAACTCAAGCAGGATTGAATGAGGTAAGCACAGATGATATTCAAGACCTGTTATTGTCAGATGGTAAAAAATTGACTAATGAAGAATTAATTCAGCTAGATGCAGAAAGGTTATCAGAAAATGGAAGAAGAATTGAATGAACCACAAAGCACACTGGACACTAAAACACTCCCACAATTCTTCAGTGCATTGGAGGCTGCTACACAAATTCTAGATGACAATGATCCAAACTCAGAACAGAGTTCAGCATGTAAGCGACACATTCATGAAGCCATCTGATGCTATTAGGAGTTGTAAGACAGGAAAAAGAGGGCTGTGGTACAAATGTCAGTTCTATCATTTCTTTCAACCCTCAGTCTCATCACCTCCTTATAAACCCTCATCACCATTAGCTGATCCTCAACTTTCAATTTCAAAAGCTGAAGATAAAACCCCAATTTAAGGAGTCTGGAGACACTATAGAGCTGTTTCTGTTGATGACACAGAAGATCCCATGAAACTGGCATCAACATCATCTTCCTCTCCACTATCTAAGAACTGACTAGAGATAATAAATGATGTAAAAAAGCAATAAAGTAGGACTGTTCTTATTTTTATGATTGTATATTATTCTAACATATGTGGGAAAACATTGGGTAAAATTTTTGGGAGTCAGGAACTAATCAGAATTTTTACATTGAAATTAATGGGAATTTCATTCTTGGTTTATGAATTTTCACCTTAGAAACAGTTTTCATGGAATGAATTATGTTCATAAATCAAGGGATAGTGTATGCATCTGCAAATGTCAATGTGTATATCTGTGGCTTATTTTTGTGGAAAAAGATGTGGATGAAGATACAAATTTTGTATCCACCCAGGGCTCTAATTATCTGATAAGAATAACTGCCCAGGAATTTTAAAAAAACTAAATGAATTTTGTGCTGGAACTTGCCTATTCATGAAAATACTTAGGCTCCACTAAAGTTTCATTGAAAAGGGATTCCTCGTCTAAGATATAATTTCATCAAATTAGAGCCTCAGACTACTCAAATGATTATGCCAGTCATCTGGGATGAAGTGAAGTGCCTGCATAAATTGAGCAAAACAAGGCTTTGAAACTGAGGGTCCAACATCAAAAGCAAGTGTGCTAATAAGTTGGGCAGTTAGGGACTCTGTTATTTCTCTTTGGCCGTGTCTACACTAGCCCCAAACTTCAAAATGGCCACACAAATGGCCATTTCAAAGTTTACTAATGAAGCACTGAAATGCATATTCAGAGCTTCATTAGCATGCGGATGGCCACGGCACTTCGAAATTGATGCGCCTCGCCGCCGCGTGGCTCGTCCCGACGGGGCTCCTTTTCGAAAGGACCCCGCCTACTTTGAAGTCCCCTTATTCCCATCTGCTCATGGGAATAAGGGGACTTGGAAGTAGGCAGGGCCCTTGTGAAAAGGAGCCCCGTCGGGACGAGCCACGCGGCGGCGAGGCGCATCAATTTTGAAGTGCCGTGGCCACCCGCATGCTAATGAAGCTCTGAATATGCATTTCAGCGCTTCATTAGTAAACTTCAAAATGGCCATTTGAGTGGCCATTTCGAAGTTTGGGGCTAGGGTAGATGTAGCCTGTGTGCGTTAAACACTTTGAAAATCTTGTTTTTGGTGGGGACAGTCATTTTCTGTCCAATTCTATTATTAAGTACAGAACAGATGTAATTTTCATTAGCATATTACACTAATGAATCGTAAATGGGGCATTAAGGAAATAAATAGTGAAAAACACTATGTATAATAATAATTGTTTATATTGGCCCCCCACTAAAATCATATACAAATAACTGTATGTTTAGCAATGATGACAACTATAATAAGGTCACTGAGACTCATGCATTGGCTATAATAACAAAATCACTGTTAACACGATATCAGAACACTTGGTGAGCACCAAGAATGGCATTTCTGATCCATAAGCACAACCATGTGTATAGCAATTCAACACACACTACAGGCTTGATCCAGCTCCCACTAAATCCAATGAAAAGTCTCCTATTGATGTCTATGTCAAATGACTCAATCCTTAAATCAGTATGAATTAGACGGAATTTATGCCGTTACAAGAAATTATAAAGCCCTCATAAGAAGTGTAGTGAAAATCTTATTTAAACTGTCAAGCGTTTATTAACTTAGTGGGAGTGGCAAATGCATAACAATGCAATCAGTCTCCTTTTTGCTTTGCATATTTGGAGTGCTTGGGGATTATTTCCTATTTTATTTATTTGATCAAAAACTGCCTCCAGTCACTCAGAGCTCACACTGCTGCTTATGCTCTTCACCGCCAGAGACTTTGACTCCCTAGTGGTAACTTAGAAAAATATACATAAGCAATTTTCCTGCTTTGTTTTCACTCACTGAATGCAGCACCAAAATGCAAGCCCTGCACTGTCAGCCTTGACAAACAAACACCTTAAAATAAGAAAGAAAGAAAGAAAGAACTTATATGTGATATAGTAACAGAGAGAAAGCCATGCTAGTCTATATACTATCAAAACAAAAGAGCAATAAAGTAGCAGTTTAAAAACTAACTAAAGGTGAGCTTTTGGGGGACAGGCCCACTTTTTCAGACCATAGCCATATCAGAACAGACTCAATATTTAAGGAACAGAGAACCAAAATCTTTAACTATTTTTGGTTCTCTGTGCCTTAAATATTGAGTCTACTCTGATATGGTTATGGTCTGAAGAAGTGGGTCTGTCCCATGAAAGCTCACATAATAAATTATTTTGTTAAAGTGCTACTTCACTGCTTTTTTGCTTTGATTGTATGTTGCATATTTGTTGTTGTGTGCAAAAGCCTTGATGTTGCAGAGACAGGAAAGCAATGTTGCAGACAGAGTGTGACTAAGACATGCATGAAGTTATGTTATAAAAATAAACTGCACTTGATTAAAATATGCCCTCCTCCGACAGAAAGGAAAGGGGGTTATAAGGAAAAGTCTGAACTATATGACACATTAGAAGCCCACTTTCCAGTGCCTGATGCTATTTCATGGGCTAGTGTCACTCCAGATGATGTTTAAAAAAATTGGCTGTATCTACACTGAGCCCTAGGGCTGACAGTTTGATGCAAATGAGCAGTCCAGAAAATGCAAAATGGTGTTTCATTTGCATAGTCATGTGGCTAATGTTTTTCTTTTAACTAGTTAACATATCATTAAATAAAATATATGAATTAAAAAATCAAAAGATTGTATTTTATTATTATAATCTAATGGGAGTGAGGTGCCTAAATAGTTTTAAAAGCTAGCCAGAAGTGCCTATTTACTTCTGTAAATAGTATTTAGGCTTGAAACTCTCAGTAAAGCAACTTTAATTCGCCTTTAAAAGTTTGGACTAAGGGATTGTCTCCGTGAGGAAATTGTCCTGACTGCTATTTTGGCCCACTTTTCCTGTGTAGACACTGTAATTCTACATGAAGGGCTTGTCTACACTGTGCATTAGCCCACATTAGACAGGTGGAAAATCTAGTGTGCACTGGAGAATCAAGCATTAACTGGCATTCATATGGACTAAATGTTCCCTTGGGACTGCAGTATTGTTAGAAAGAGTGCGTGATACATTTACGATAAATCTCCAGAGGCATTGTTAGTTTGGAATAAGTGTGCCATGTGGCCAGTTAGCCCAGAAATTATTTCTCTTTAAATTTACAGCTAGCTTATTTTGTAATAGCTTATCCATGTAAATGAGGCCCCTTAGTTTCTAATTTTTCTGTGGATATATGGTGCCAGAGCTAATGTATTGCCTTCTCCACACAACTGAGCCAATAATAACAATGATGTATATGCAGAACACTGCAGGCATGAATATCTCGGAGGGATAGAATTGAATTAGCAGTTGTCCAATGTTGCAAAAAGGACAGATCTAGATCTGAATTTCTTTGAAGTTTGGGAGAGTCTGTATGTGGAAGTGAGGTTCCCACTTCTTTTGTGGCTTGTCTGTACTGAGGAAAGGGTCCATATGATTTAGAAACCCTGGATATCACTGGAGAAAGGTGCCCCAGTATAGAAACTGAGGACAACAGCTGTATGCTTCTTATTGAGGAAATGCTGTAAGTTCCAGCAAACATCATGCTTCTAAGAGGTAATAGGGCAGCTATATTAGCTCCTCTCCCTGCCAGTTACTCCAAGAAGCTGCAGCCATTTTACAGGTTCAGAGGATACTGAAAACATTTCATGCAATTCTGCTCACAGACAGATTATTTCTCTTTCTTACATCACTGAAATTTACAGCAGGAATTAGGAGTAAACACAATTATAGTCACCAAAGTCATGACATGGCTGTCATGGTATTTTTTCCCAGATTTATAATGAAGAATGAACTTAAAGTCTGATTCAACATTATGATGGTAAGTAGGAGATTTGCCACTAACTTAAAGGTTTGGATCCTTATAAATCTAGTCTGTTTCATTCAACAGAGTTCAAAGCTTTGCCAAACAGCTTGCTGCATTTCTGATAAATCCAGCTTAGTTTTTACCTTCAATACGTTGTACTCATACAACCCTGTTATACTTTCTTTAGCAGTAAGAACACATACACATCATTTTTTTCATAAATCATTAGTAAAGTTAAATTCAATAATTATTTAAGTCTGTGACCTTTAACTTTCATTTCTGACAAGGAAATTCAGTAATATATGGCATTGGGATATTTGGCATGAAATGAAAATGACCACAGATTTAATTAAAATGTAAGTTATTGTTAGCAAGAAAAGGTCATGATAAGAAAATGTAATTTCAGGAGTATATTAGCAACCTCACTCCAGTGTTATTTGCATGTAAAATATATATTTTGTACTTGACATTTAGAAAGGAAATTGGAACTGTTTATAATGGATGCTTGAACACTTCTGTGTTCTTGTGCTGCTTTTGTTCATATTTTTTATAATTGGTTAGATGCTATGTACAGCAGTAGTTACATTTTATTCTTTATGCCTGAGTGCCTAACAGATCTGGGAATTAGTCCACAAAGACTTACATGATTTGGAATAAAAAGCAGATCACTGTATATTCATTCTTGATCTGCCACTTTAAAAGAAGATAAATAACCACAAGACTTCCTTATTTCTGGACATCTGAATGCCCAAATTAGTTGCACACTTTTTTAATTTTATTTTCATTTAGAGCATTTTAAAGTTGACCCAGATTTCTGAGTCCATGTGGCTACTGCATGTTGAATAGATGTGAATGACAAAGATTAACAGCTTTTCTTTGAGAACCAATAGAGCACATTTTAGGATTTGCCATGTAAGTCATGCTAGCCTTTACAAGAAGACTAGGTTAAAAAAAGATTATTTTAAGGAATTAAGGTACCTTGAAATACAGACCTTGTGTTCTGTGACTACTTAAGAAGTGAGTTTTTCCTTCAAAAACAAATTGCAAAAATGGCACCTTCCTACGCTGCTGAACTCAGGTATCTGCCTATTAATTAGAATAAGATTGGACCACTTTTTTCTCCTGTTATCTTTGCAGAGACATAGTAAACTGGTTTATATACCTTGTTCTGCCTCATGAACAGATCTGTTTATTACATTCCAATACAACTCACTGAAAGCTATGAGGTTGAACAAGTGTCACTAAGGGCACAATTTCAAAGGGGTAGGCTTGTGAAAGAATGAAGCTGTGTCTACACTAATAAGTTTTGTCAACAAAAGAGGCCTTCTGTTGACAAAACTAGGGAACATCCATGCTACATATGTTCTGTTCAGAATCTGTCGACAGAACACAACTTTTTTCCAGCAGAGTTATGTCTTGAAAGTTTGAGGTATAGCATATACATGTATGATATAGACATAGATATGTAATTTACTGAGAATATTTTATATGGAATTGAACAAAATTTTGAGGAGTAAATGCACTTTGAAGTAACGCAGCACTTCAAAGTACCTGTGGCTACATGGCATGCTGGCACATTGAAGTTTGACACTTTGAAGTTGCCGTGGGGGAGAATTAGCCTAATGAAGTAATTTCCCATTAGTAATTTCCCATCACCCTGATTACCATGCCCCCTTCAAAGATGGGGGCAAGTGTAGACATAGCACTTGGCATGAGAAGGATAGACTTCCCCTATTGAGCTTTTGCATGATACACACCTCCATCAGATACTGCACGGGGATCCTTGTTAATTTCAGTATGTTTGGGGTATTGTGCAGTGCTGAGTAGCATTTAGTCCAGTAATACCACTGCTAATAACTAAGTGACTTGATGGTTCATGTGATTTCATGAATATATAACTCACTTCAAAGTCAAATTTGGATAAATACATTTAGGGTTACATAGCTCATCCTGTTTACTCTTTCAACAATTTAACATAAAATTAGCCTCTAATACCATAGGACCAGATCTTTCACTGCTCATCCTTTGTGTAAGCAGACTGAAAAGGTACAGTTTTGAAAGTCTTGGCTGATTCCTTTTACTTAAAATTCAGTAACTATAATAATCAGGACTTGAGCAACATGAGCTTGGTCAAATCTGGTAGTGAACTAAGTTTAGCAGTACAGATTTCCTGTAACTTTGTCTTCACGCAGTTGGTTACCTATCTGAAATAATAAATATTTATACATAGCTTTGTATTATATTGTCAGTCTGTGTTTGGCATTCTTGATACACTATTTAATATTCCTTGGCCCATTTATATAGAATAAGTATGTAATTAAATTTGGCATTGTTTATTCAGAATGCCAAAGATTTTTTGCTTGTGTGTATTTAATCACTCTTATGTATTGGGATAATATAAATAACATCTCCCTCTGAAAAATCATCTTGCTGTGGGGGAAAAAGTAATAATTCAAGTTAGGTTATAAATTAATACCATGTCTTGCATGCTAAAGCAGTATTAGCATCTGTTGCAGCAGCAGCACCTCATGGATAAGAAACAAGAAGAGATAAATGTAGGGCAGATGTAATAAGAAAAAAAGCTTCATATAAGGGAAATTTCACCCTTTGTTTCTGTTTGCATTCCCATTATGTTCATCTTACTATATCTCAGGATATCCGTAATCTTTATCATTTAGTTCTAACATGAATCTTTCCTTGTATAATCATCATTCAATAAGACTCTTGTTCCACATGGAAAATGGTAATATTTAATTATAACCTGTTCCAAATATTTTGTCAGACCTGATGCAAGCTGCCTTTTGTTTGTCTTTCTGTTTTGTTACAAAATTCCCTTATACTTGTTAATTCCTTAACATTAACCTCCAGTGAGGTTTGCCCTCAGATCATTTGAACAGAGTCTTTATGCTCTCTTTGGATTCTTGCAACACCCTAGATAACCAAATACTTAAGAAAAATGTCCTTGACAAGCTATATTGTGGCTGGACAGAAGACTAGACATCTAGACTACAGTCTGTTTGATTCCTATTTGACCATTGTGTTCAGTGAATTTGTGTAACATCCTGACTTGATGGCTGTGGTACTTTATACCTACAAATGAAACAGTAGGTTCACATAAGCTCCAAAATGCAGCATGCCAGTCAAACACACTAAAAAGAGTGACACATTCAGCAGTGTGGCCAGACCCTCCAACAAGTGGGAGCAAAGGGAGCACCTGCCCCAGACTCCAGCCTTTCCAGGGGGTCTGGAGCTTGGGTCACTGCTGCAGCTGAAGTACTGGGCACCTTGGAAGTGCCAGTTGTGCCACTCTGCATGGGTGTGGGGAGTTCATTGCTGTGGTACCAGTGGTGCTCAGGGCAACTGCTTTTAGCTCCAGCCCTTCCACCTGTTTCCCTGTGCCTTACAGGGTCAGGGGGCATGAAGTTGGGTCCCGTCCCATTTTGCCCTGGGGCCCATGGTGGCTCTCAGCCACACTGAGCAGGGCCCTTACCTTCAAACTTCTCTCTACAGAACTGGCCTAACAGGACACACTTTGATCTCATTTTCCCACAATACCAGGACAAAAATGCTTAGGCCTTCAGACTTCAGGATGGAGAGAGAGACTTGTGTGTTCTGACTTGAATACACCAGTGAAATGTTTAGATATCACAGTTGAAGTGTATGGTCAAAAATGTCCCAAAACACGTTGGTTAGATATTGGCAAATACATTAGATAGATTAAATAGAATATTCTTGTGTACGGTTAGCTATACAGGTGGAATATATGAAGTCAGTGCACCTTTCTTACTATGAACAGGAATTTCATGGAGGGAAAAAATGTATGCACACAGCTATGTCACATATAGGGTGCAGCTACACTAGCTGGCTACTTCGAAGTTGCCGGCACAATGTTGAAATAGCACACATTGTGTCTACACGCACTGTGTGCTATTTCGACTTTGAAATCGACGTTAGGTGGCGAGACATAGAAATTGCCATTCCTATCCGAAGATGGGAATAGCACCCTACTTTGAAGTTCAAAGTCGAAGCAGAGCATTTGTAGATGATCTGCCTCCTGCTACTTTGCAATAGTGGGGTCCTCCATGGCGGCAATCAGCTGAGGGGTTGGGACGTGCTATCCAGTCCCTGTGGGCTCTATGATCACTGTGCGCAGCAGCTCTTAAAGCACCACGGACCCAGATATCCTGTGTCAGGAAGCTGAGAGTGTGTAGGCAGCAGCACACTCACGTGGCAGCCCTGCACACCTCCACAGACCCCAACCCCTCCAGCCAGTGCCTTGGCATCCAGCCAGCCCCCAGAGCGCTCCCAGGGCTCCCCCCTGACGGGACCCAGGCACCTCTGGCAGCCAAATAGGGGGCCAAAAATCAGCAGGGCCCTTCCTGGTTGGAGGCCAAGCTCCGAGACCTGCTGGGGCTCTGGGGTGAGGAGGAGGTGCTCCATGTGATGGGGAGTAAGCAGCAGAATGTGGAAGAGTTCACCCAACTGGCCAAGGGCCTGCTGCCCAGGGTCACCCTGCGTGCACTCTGGATCACATCCGGAGCAAGGTGAAGGAGTTGAGGCAGGGTTATGCCCAAGCCTGGGACTTGGCCAGCGAGTCGGGGGTTGCCCCCGCTGCTTGCCCCTATTATAGGGAGCTGAGGACCATTCTGGGCCCCTGGGACACCTCCTCCCCCCAGGCCACATTGGACACTGCAGCTGAGGAGCCCCAGCAGGCCTTGGAGCCAGAGTCTGGCCAGGAGGCCAGCCCCACACCCTGGCGCCCACCCGAGGAGCCAGCCCTTGGGATGGCAGAGAAGGGGTCCAGCAGTGAGGAAGGGGGGCGCCTCATAGACCTGCCCTCTTGGAGCACCAGTCAGGCATCCGCCCACTGGGGTTCCCCCGACCGTGGCAGTGGATGGTCAGGTACATACCACACAGAGCACACACCCCTGGGCCATGGGGCAGGGGAACCAGATGTGACCAGGAGCCCCATACACTACCGGTGGACCCCGACTCGCAACTGATGAGCCACAGCATGGTCCCAGGACAGCGGCATGGCCATCAGCATCCATCAGCACCCACACCCATGGACAGCACTCTTCCCTAACCCCGGCGACAGGGGGACCATGCAATGGGGACACCCAACAGGGACACCACACCCAACGGGGATGGAGACCCAACACCCAAAGGGGGATGGGGAGAATGGGCCACAGGCCAGGGCACAGTAGTAGAAGCATTCCCCTCCCTCTCTCCTTCTCCGCAGATGCACCATCCAATGCCCCAGGCAGCCAGGCACCCTTCGTGGTCCCTGTGAGCCCACCAGAGCTCAGCCAGTGCCAGCGCCTGGGGACGCCTCCAAAACTAGTGGGACAGGCACGCCACTGCTGGACCCAGGGGATGGCCCTCGTGGACCCCCAGCTCCTGGCGGCTCTCCAGCAGCAGGCAGAGGTGGCCGAGGAGAGGCTGCAGTTCAAATGTGAGGAGTCCACCCGGCACCAGGCGGCATGGCAGGAGTTCATGGGTGTATTCCGGGACATAGCTGGGTTGATCTGGGAAGTTGTCACTGGCTCCCACCTCCCACTGCCCCCCCCCGCCGCCCTCCCTGCTGCTGCACCCAATACCCCCGCATCATCCCACCTGCCTCATCCACTTCTACCCCCCCCGCAGTGCTGCCTGCCTTGCTGCCTGCTGCCCCACCTACTGCACCGCCTGCTGCGCCACCTCCCAGCTCCCCAGGACCAGAGCCCACTGGGGCTGAAGACTGGCCAGTGGAGGCATCCCAGCCATACCCGCTGGTCCTCCCAGCCACTAGCCAGCCGCACCGGGGACTGTGAACAGGGGAGCCCCTGATCAGTACCCGCCAGGGGTCACGCACCTCTACACCCACCCCAGATTGATGGGCCAATGGCTGAGCCATCTGCCAGTCCCCCATTTTGGTATATAGATGCCCCCCTTGTATATAGTTGTTCCCCTTGTATATAATTTTCCCCCTTTGTATATTGGTTCCAGTTTTTGTTGTGAACATAAGACAGATTACTGGTTTTAAATATCCACAGTTTATTTTCCAGTGAACCTGAGACATGTGATTGTTGGGGGGATGGTGTGCGGGCGGTTGGGGCAGTGTGCGAGCAGTGGGGGTGGTGTGTGTGGGGCCTTCTGGGGAAGGCCAAGGAAGTGCTCAGGAGTCTCCCCAATCAAAATCAGCCTGCAGGGCTTTGTGGACCTGTACCGCCTCATGGTGGGCCTGGTGACTGGGTGCGGTGGCTGGCTGGGGGAAGCCCATGCCGGCGTCAATAGCCCACCCCTGGATGAAGGCCTCCCCCTTGCTCTCAATAATGTTGTGAAACATGCAGCATGAGCTCAGAACCTGGGGGATGTTCTGGAGGCCAACATACAGGTGGGCAAGGAGTCACTGCCAGCACCCCTTCAGGTGGCCGAAGGTCCACTCCACCACCTGGCGGGCGTGGTTCAGTTGGGTGTTGAACTGCTCCTGGCTGGCAGCGAGGTGGCCAGTGTATGGGCACATGAGCCAGGGCTGGAGGGGGTAGGCCGTGTCCACCATGAGGCAGAGGGGCATGGTGGTGTCCCCAGAGAGAGATCCCTCTGGGGGATGTACGTTCCTGCCTCCAGCTGGCAGCACAGGCCCGAGTTCTGGAAGATGTGGGACATGTGTACAGCTGGGCCACCCACGTAAACATCCTGGAAGTGGCCCCAGCTGTCCACCAGGGCCTGCAAGACCACGGAGTGGTAGCCCCTCTGGTTGACGTATCTTCCCCCGCTGTGGTCTGTGGTGCAAATGGGGATGTGGGTCCTATCCAGGGCCCCAAAGGAGTTTGGGAACCCCATGGCAGCAAATCCGGAGATGGCTGCATCCAGGTCCCCGACTCGGACTACCCTCTGGAGCAGCATGGCATTGAGCACACGGACCACCTGTGGGGAGGGAACACAAGCACCCGTGAGGGTGTGCAGGGTGGCCCAGGCCCCTCCCACCAGGCCCCCCTCCCAGGCACCTACCCAGCCCCTCCCTCCTCAGCCCCACACCTGGCCCCCTCCCCGGCCTCCCCAGCGGGTGCGTGCGTAGGCCTCCTTACCTCCATGATGACGGCCCCAAACGTGGCCTTTCCCACTCCAAACTGGTGTCCCATGGAGCAGTAGCTGTCTGGAGTGACCAGCTTCCAGATGGCTATTGTGACCCTCTTCTCCACAGGGAGGGCGCACCGCATCCGTGTGTCCTGGTGTCTCAGTGCGGGGGTGAGGCACTGGCAGAGCTCCAGGAAGGTCTGTCGGTACATGCGGAAGTTCCACAGCCACTGGTCGTCATCCCACTCCCCCATGACCAGCTGCTCCCACCACTCGGAGCTGGTGGGGTAGCTCCAGAGTCAGTGGAGCACCCAGTAGGGGAGGAACAGGGAATCCCGGTGGTCAGGGGTGTCCCCTCTGCCCCATGGGAGGGCCCCCCCACCAGGAGCTGCTGGGCGGCCTCCCGTGCAACACCTAACAGGGCACTTGATCCCTGGGTGACTACCTGGAAGGCTTCCAGGTGCTGCTGCTGCTGGGGGTCCATAGCTGCTGTGCATCGGTCTGCAAGAGTGTGGCTAGGGCTCTGCAGACCTTGTGCTGTGCAGACTGAAGCCGTGTCTACAAGTGCACGCTACTTTGAAGTAGCGGCACTAACTTCGAAATAGCGCCCGTCACGGCTACACGTGTTGGGCACTATTTCGAAGTTGAAATCGACGTTAGGTGGCGAGACGTCGAAGCCACTAACCCCATGAGGGGATGGGAGTAGCGCCCTACTTCGACGTTCAACGTCGAAGTAGGGACCGTCTAGTCGTTGTGCGTCCCGCAACTTCAAAATTGCGGGGTCTGCCATGGCGGCCATCAGCTGAGGGGTTGAGAGACGCTCTCTCTCCAGCCCCTGCGGGGCTCTATGGTCACCGTGGGCAGCAGCCCTTAGCCCAGGGCTTCTGGCTGCTGCTGCTGCAGCTGGGGATCCATGCTGCATGCACAGGGTCTGCAACCAGTTGTCGGCTCTGTGGATCTTGTGTTGTTTAGTGCAACTGTGTCTGGGAGGGGCCCTTTAAGGGAGCAGCTTGTTGTTGAGTCCGCCCTGTGACCCCGTCTGCAGCTGTTCCTGGCACCCTTATTTCGATGTGTGCTACTGTGGCATGTAGACGTTCCCTCGCAGTACCTATTGCGATGTGGTGCTGCCCAACGTCGATGTTGAACGTTGCCAGCCCTGGAGGACGTGTAGACGTTATTCATCGAAATAGCCTATTTCGATGTCGCCACATCGAAATAGGCTACTTCGATGTAGGCTTCATGTGTAGACGTAGCCTGAGTGTGTCTGGGAGGGGCCCTTTAAAGGAGCGGTTTGCTGTTGCCCTGGAAGGTCTAGTCCAGCCTGTGACGCCCCGTCCGTGGGCTTTCATGGTCCCTTATTTCAACGGGGAGCACTTGTGTGTGTGGACGCGCTGCATTTTCTTCTGGGGTGGCTCCTTTTGAGGTTCCCCGTCACTACTTTGATGTTGAACATCGACAACAGCAGCCCCAGAGGATGTCTGGACGATACGCGTCGAAGTAGCCTATTTCAATGTTGCTACTTTGAAAAAGACTACTTCGATGTAGTGTCCTAGTTTAGACGTAGCCATACTAGAGTAGAGTCCTAAATGTGTAAAATAAAACCAACATGGTGGGTGTCTGTCTAATATCCTGGGACCAACATGGCTACTACTATCTCGCATAAATTAAAACAATAATAACATTACTTAATTTGAAATTAACTGTTTCTGTAATTGTGCATGGAGGGGGATTGATTGCAGTTTTTGAATCCACTTAACATTGCAACTGTGAATTTCTAATAAAAAGATTCTAAGACAGTTGAACACTGTCAGCAAAAAATAAGAGATGAATGACTGCAAGTGAAATTATTATTACATGATAGATTGCAGCTAATATTTAATTCAGAAAAGGCATAATAGACTCAAACTCATCATAAGTCATGTAAGTGATTTATTGCTTTAGGATACATACGTAAAATCCATCTTTTTAAGAAAAAAGGCTCAATAGTACTGTAGGTTTACTGTAGGCCATTTATGCTGCTTGTTAACAACATCAGTGTTGTAGGTGTTTAAATTGCTTGAAGCAATCACTTGTCTGGAAAATAAGGCTCTTTTTAATGTTTGCTTCTAACCCACCTCCTCACTATCCTCAATGGAAACACTGAGTTCACACTTATGCCAATGGGAGAATAATGACTTTAAGAAACTAAGATGGAAATGGAACTGATTAACTGCTTAGCACTCCACAGTAGGTTAGAAAGTGAATTTTCCATAGCAGTTGCCACCGGAAAGTAATCCTGTTCAGTAACTGCACTTTTGTCTTCTCTGGAAGGATGCTTGACTTGAGATAATAGAGTTTGTTCACTCTTTATTGTTTAAAACTATAATCATATCAAGAGAAGTAAGCATTTACTGTACCATTAAACCAAGGTGTAGAGGAGTTCTTGGTATTCTATAAATCCTTTTATCCTTTCAGTTAACATTGCCACATATCCTTTTTTATATTAGAAGCATAAATGGGGTATTGCAGTCTCTCTCACTGTGTTTATATCCTAATTAATTTGAATAATTGAGATTATTAACAAGAACAAGGCTGTACTCTAAGGTATAGGAGCAGCTAACAAAAGGCAAGGCTGCAAATGGATATGAAATGAATGATAGCTCAGTAAGGTTATTGCTAGGAAGGGATTCTCTGAGGTGTCTGCAATGTATTATCTTTGCAAAGTATATATATAATAAATCAATAATTTCCAGATATTGATATGAGTGTTTATTGCCTATTCTTTATGGCTTTTGGTAAACCAAAGCAATCTTCTTCAATGTCAGGAATTTGATTTCCCATGTAATGTAGCAGACAAGTAATGTGGTATCAAAGGCACCTCTTTGCAACATGGTGGGCATCATTTTCTGATTATGTGACCCTGATCAGGATTTAGTTTAGTTGTATTTGTCTCGCTGCCTAAGCATGAGGAGACTTTGTACCAAGTCAAATCAACACAAGTAGATCAAGGCTACTGACAATATACTGATCAAAAAAGTCTGCACCACTCACTTGCATATTTCTGATCCTTGGGTCAGCTTTTATCCTTTTTGGATCCTTTTCTTTGCTATTAGGGTCTGGAGAAAATACACTGAAAGCCTGTTCTGCTTTGTACTCCACATGCAAACAGCAGAGTGTTCTGCATACAGTACATTTAAAGGGTTGATTATTTGGATTTAGATGCAGTCTGAAGGGGAAGATTGATTGATTTTAACATACTGGTGAGTCCTACCTTCGGGCTAGGAATAAAACCAGTATTTCTCAAGTCCTGTGTTATTACTTTTCATTTGCTGTGTATTGATTAACTGTCAGTGATAAGATCTTGGTTTTCAAAGTGAGACAGGTGCTGGGGGCCTTTATTTTTTAAGGGTTTATAAAAGATAAAATATAATACAGGAGAAGAGAGGGTAAAACAAGATAGCATTCAGTGTAGCAATCCTAGATGTTAAAATACTTTGGTGGCATAGACCTAGTAAAATATAGCCTTGAAGATGCCTCCACATTAAGTTCTTATCTCAGTCCAAACTCCCATTCCATCGTGGAAAGAAAGTATTTTGCACATATTCCAATATTTAGTGAAATGCTTTTTTTAAACTGCTTTTTGTACGTATACTCGCTTATTTCCTTTCTGCTCTATAAAAGCAGAAGTAGGAATGCATTTTAAACAATGGATCAGTTTGTATATAATTTTATTTATTTCAGCTTAAAATATGCAAGATGACTATCCTAAATACTAGATTTATACAGATTAATTCAAACTGATCCAGTGTTACAACACATGCCAGGCCTTAAAAGTAAGATCTTCCCCACTGAGCCCAATTCTTCAAATGAAAGACAAGAAAATTGAAGGGTTTGCATCTGTCAGTGAAGGTCAGCGTGCTCCAGCATATTGGAGAGGGCTGGATAATATAACATAATTCAAATGTATTAGCTTCCACAAATGTCCCATATACGCTGCACTTGGCTCCCCACTACTAGCGGAAGCTGGGAAACTGACCAGGGCTGCTGCGCTGTCAGTTTCCCAGGTCCTGCAGCTTTGGAGGAGCTGGGAAATTGACCAGGCCTGCTGTGCTGTCAGTTTCCTAGGTCCCTCAAGCTGTGCAGACCCAGGAAACTGACAGCGCTGCTGCACCTGGCTCCCATCTCAGAATGCAGGGCTGAGGGAACTGTGGGATAGGTTCTCACAATGCACTGTTGCAACAGTCCATGTTTGTTGATTTCAGTGTGGAAGCAATGTGACGAATTTGTTGGGAGCCTGTGGGAAGTGAGGATACTCAAAACAGAATTTAAAAAAAAACAGCATTATAAAATGGATTTTAATAAGTTTGCATTTATCTTGTAGTGTAGATGTGGCCTGAGTTTAAAGCTCCCTGCCAATACCCTACTCAGGACTCAAGGTGTGAACCTTTAATATGGATGGGATGGGGGGTAAGTGGGGCATGGATCAGGTCTGAGGTCTACAATACCCAGGAGAACAAAACACTTTCCCCCTCCCCCTTACCCAGAGATGCTCCTTATGTTGAAGTTCCATAGGGACATATTAGCAAGTCTGCATTGCTTGGGGATCCCTTTTACACAGATGTATCCTTAGGGGCCTTTTCCATTTGCTTATAGCCCTTTCACACCATCAGCGCAGTATAAAGGATTAATGCAGAAAAAAGAGAGAGTCTGGTCTGTTAATTCTTTTCCCCCACTTAGCCTAGTAGGTGAACTACAAGTGGATACAGAATAAGTAAAGCACTTAAGGCATTTTGCCCAAGTGCTGATTTGTCATCATTTGTAGCCCTCAGATCCATTAACACACTAGGACACATCCATGTGCAATCCAAGCCAGTAACGGGTTGTGTCAGTTCTTATTCTGTAACCTGGTTGCCCCTAATCCTTTACTACTGTAGCTCCTATCTGGGGATGCTCACAGCCAACCAGCTCTGCTGACAGAGTTCACTGGGCTCTGGGCAATGTGGATGTGGCTTGGCAGAGCAGCAAAGGGGTGGGGCCTCTGGCAGAAGGGGCAGGACTTGGGGCAGCCAGCCCTCAGTACCACCTGGACTGTACTATGTGGGGTTCCTCAGTGATTTAAAGAGCCCAGAGTCCTGGACCATTTTTAATTGTCATGCCCTGTGGCAACAGCCCCTTTGCTTCCCCCGTGCCAGCCCTGCAGCCAGCTTACAAGTATATCGGTCTGTGCACCAGACAGCCCTAGTTCAGCATCTCTGATCCAGCAGCTTGTCTACAGCACAACGGATTCACTCTGGTTTCCTCTAATAGTTTATGGTACAGTAACCCCAACACTCCTAGTTCTAGATGTCCTAGAATGAAGTGTCCTGAAGTGTTCAGCCTTACCTGGACCCGTTAGAGAAATAATAAAGTCCAATAACACATTGACTGTCATTAACTTAACTGGGGTAAATACACCCTTCCCTTCAAACACAGCACTGAGTTTGTTTGTAGTAAAAATAAAAAACAAAACAACTCTATTAACAAAGTGTACATCAGGAACACATGAGCTAACATATAAGGAATAAAGACAGAAAGATTTACAATTAAAACAAAACAAAATACACTTTGTGGTGGTAAGACATAGTGTAACAAGATACAGTCTTTGTAGTCATGACTGCCTCTTCTTCTGACTGAATCTTCTGCCACCTTATAATCAAGTAAAATATATCTTTCCCTCATGGTTGTACGTAGTGCTTTTTTATCTTTTTTTTTTAAAGTGGTGCCAGTACTCAGCCCTTGGCTGTGAACAGGGACCAGACCCCTCAGTCCTCCATCTGGGAACTAGCTGGGACACAGAGCCCTGCTGGCAGCCCCAGAGCTGGTTTTAGATCTTTTTAAATGCATTTTCTCATGTCAAAAAGTAAATCTGATTTAAAGTAAAGAATTGTAGATTTATCCTAATTTGAGAGTAACACTGAGCCATCAAAAGTTAAGCAACCAGCACTCTAAAGCTGCGTCTACACGTGCACGCTACTTCGAAGTAGCGGCACCAACTTCGACGTTAGGCGGCGAGACGTCGAAGTCGCTAGCCTCATGAGGAGATAGGAATAGCGCCCTACTTCGACGTTCAACGTCGAAGTAGGGACCGTGTAGACGATCCGCGTCCCGCAACGTCGAAATTGCCGGGTCCTCCATGGCGGCCATCAGCTGGGGGGTTGAGAGATGCTCTCTTTCCAGCCCCTGCGGGGCTCTATGGTCACCGTGGGCAGCAGCCCTTAGCCCAGGGCTTCTGGCTGCTTCTGCGGCAGCTGGGGATCTATGCTGCAGGCACGGGGTCTGGAACCAGTTGTCGGCTCTGTGGATCTTGTGTTGTTTAGTGCAACTGTGTCTGGGAGGGGCCCTTTAAGGGAGCGGCTGGCTGTTGAGTCCGCCCTGTGACCCTGTCTGCAGCTGTGCCTGGCATCCCTATTTCGATGTGTGCTACTTTGACGTGTAGACGTTCCCTCGCTGCGCCTATTTCGATGTTGGGCTGAGCAACGTCGAAGTTGAACATCGACGTTGCCGGCCCTGGAGGACGTGTAGACATTATTCATCGAAATAGACTATTTCGATGTTGGCTGCACGTGTAGACGTAGCCTAAGTGAACTAAACGCAACCATTATGAACACATTAGTAGAGTACTGAAATGATAAATGGGAGAATTCCTTGTGGATAGTTTGCAAAGCCATGTTAAATACTCTAGATCTCTCAAATTGTAAACCTGTATTAAAGGAAGATTAAGATTAGATACTAATTATATTTGTCTGTGTTTACCTATACTTTGTTAGAAGTTGAACAAAGTTATCTAATTAGCTTTAAGATGCTGAACTTCCAGCTGTGGGAACTCCAGCCAGGGGCAGAGGGAACCCTACAGCTGTGCTGTTAGGAACTGGTTGGGGCATGGAGCCCAACCAGCAGCCACAGACATGGGATTTCTGGCTGGGAGGAACAATGATTTATTTTAGCAGAGGTTCTGGTATGCTGTACCAGCATGTACCGTCATGAAAAAAATCACTGGTTGTATGTGATTTCTTCTTGGATATAAACATACAGTACCTAAACTTGCAGGGCTTGAGTACAGCAACAAAAAGAAACATACGGTGCTAACGAAGCCTTGCTCATGTAAAATGAACATGTATTACACAAGAAAGCAATTATTATGTAATGAATCAAAACCATTAACAAGTTCTTCATTTGGCATGACAGTGTGCTCATGGCTACTTTTGCAATTCTCACCTTGACACATTAGGAAACTATGGGCATAGTAGAGATTACCACAAATGTTTTCAACTCTGTACTCACTTTAACAGCAACGAAGGGTCCTGTGGAACCTTATAGACTAACAGAAAAGTTTTGAGCATGAGCTTTTGTGAGCACAGACTCACTTCATCAGATGCTGGTCTTGGAAATCTGCAGGGCCAGGTATAAATAAGCCAGAGCAAGGGTGGGGATAACAAGGTTAGCTCAGTCAGCAAGGGTGAGGCTTACTACCAGCAGTTGATCTGGAGGTGTGAACACCAAGGGCGGGGAAGCTGCTTCTGTATTTAGCCAGCCATTCTCAGTCTTTGTTTAAGCCAGAGCTGAGGGCATTGAATTTGCAGATGAATTGTAGCTCAGAAATTTCTCTTTGGAGTCTGGTTCTGAAATTTCTTTGCTGTAGGTTAGCTACTTTTAAGTCTGCTACCGTGTGGCCTGGGAGATTGAAGTGCTCTCCTGCGGGTTTTTGTATATTGCCATTTCTGATGTCTGATTTGTGTGCGTTTATTCTTTTATGTAGAGACTGTCCAGTTTGTCTGATGTATATAGCAGAGGGGCATTGCTGGCACATGATGGCATAAATTATATTGGTAGATGTGCAGCTGAATGAACCCACGATGGCTCTATACCAACATTCCACACAAAGATGAAATAAATGCTGTCCGGAACAGTATCCCTGATGATGCTACAGCACATCTGATGGCTGAGCTCTGTAACTTTATCTTCACACACAACTATTTCAGATTTGACGACGACATATACTTTCAAATCAGTGGCACAGCTATGGGTACCCTCATGGCCCCTCAATATGTCAATATTTGCATGGCTGACCTGGAACAGCGCTTCCTTAGCTCTCGTCCACTAACACCCCATCTCTACTCATGCTACATTGATGACATCTTCATCATCTGGACCCATGGGAAGGAGACTCTGGAGGAATTCCACCGGGACTTCAACAACTTTCACCCCAACATCAACCTCAGCCTGGAACAGTCCACACAGGAGATCCACTTCCTGGACACCACAGTGCTAATACCCGATGGTCACATCAATACCACCCTGTACCGTAAACCTACTGACCGCTACGCCTACCTTCATGCCTCCAGCTTCCATCCCAGACACACCACACAATCCATTGTCTACAGCCAAGCACTAAGATATAACCACAGTTGCTCCAACCCCTCCGACAGAGACAAACACCTGCAGGATCTCTACCAAGCATTCTTAAAACTGCAATACCCACCTGAGGAAGTGAAAAAACAGATCAACAGAGCCAGACGTGTGCCACGAAGCCTCCTACTACAGGACAAGCCCAAGAGAGAAACCAACAGAACACCACCAGCCATCACCTACAGTCCTCAGCTAAAACCTCTACAGTGCATCATCAGGGATTTACAACCCATCCTGGACAATGATCCCCCACTTTCACAGGCCTTGGGAGGCAGACCAGTCCTTGCCCACAGACTACCTGCCAACCTGAAGCAAATCCTAACCAGCAACTACACACCGGACCACAGACACTCTAACTCAGGGACCCATCCATGCAACAAACCTCGTTGCCAGCTCTGCCCACATATCTACACCAGCAACACCATTACAGGACCTAACCAGATCAGCCACACCATCGTGGGTTCATTCAGCTGCACATCTACCAATATAATTTATGCCATCATGTGCCAGCAATGCCCCTCTGCTATATACATCAGACAAACTGGACAGTCTCTACATAGAATAAATGCACACAAATCAGACATCAGAAATGGCAATATACAAAAACCCGCAGGAGAGCACTTCAATCTCCCAGGCCACACAGTAGCAGACTTAAAAGTAGCTATCCTACAGCAAAGAAATTTCAGGACCAGACTCCAAAGAGAAATTTCTGAGCTACAATTCATCTGCAAATTCAATGCCCTCAGCTCTGTCTTAAACAAAGACTGTGAATGGCTGGCTAAATACAGAAGCAGCTTCCCCTCCCTTGGTGTTCACACCTCCAGATCAACTGCTGGTAGTAAGCCTCACCCTTGCTGACTGAGCTAACTTTGTTATCCCCACCCTTGCTCTGGCTTATTTATACCTGGCCCTGCAGATTTCCAAGACCAGCATGTGATGAAGTGAGTCTGTGTTCACGAAAGCTCATGCTCAAAACTTTTCTGTTAGTCTATAAGGTTCCACAGGACCCTTCGTTGCTGTTACAGATCCAGACTAACACGGCTACCCCTCCGATACTTATACTCACTTCGTTGTTAATTTACCAAGAAAATTTGCATATAACAGACAGCAAATATTTACAGAAGCATGAGAAGCTCCCTGTTGTATTACACCAGTGGTAGGAATCATACTGACAGATTTCCCCACTCAGTTCATCAATAGGGAAATACAGTTATCATAGCATTGCTTTTCTTTTTTCCCCCAAGCCACAAAATACATCTTTCTATTTTAATGTGGTTAAAATGAAGTCAATAATGTTAGTTCCATTTTAACAGTAAAGAGCTTTTTTTTTTAATTAAAAACTGTACCTTTGGCATTACGCCACAGGAAATCATCTTGATTTCCTCATAGACAACGTATTTTAACTTTGTTCATTTACAGCATTTTCTCAATCTTCCAGATGGAATTCATGACAATGCATTAGGTAACAGATGTCATTCAACCTGACATAACATCAAAGAAGATATTTTATTGCACCATAGGGAGGGTCTGCTGGTAACTGCAGTTCTTTTCGACATGCTTTTAAAAAAAAGATAGCATTAGATATTGTCACTGACTGCATAAATGCAAGGCATATGAAGTACATGAAAGTATAGTACATGACTGTAAGGCTGCAAAGAGCAACAATTATTTAGCAGAAAGAGATAGGATAGTAACAGATTCCTGTTGGTATGCCGACACTGAATGAAACACACATTATGTGACAGAAAATAATTGGAAGAAACCTCTTTGGGCCAAAGACAATCTACCCATTTCTCACTTGCCATAGGCTTTTGCTCTGTATCATCTTTATAGTTATGTCAGAAATAGGTCATTAGAATTATGTTTCTCAATCTTAGCTAGTAAATTAAGGTTCACATGTTCTATAAACTCACATTTTATTTTGGTTAACCAAATTTCTATTTGAATCAACATAAAAACATTTATTTTAGAATGAAAGCTATATTTTATATACATATTCTACTTCTCTATAAACAAATGTCCCAATATCCCCTCAACCACAGGGACCAATAAATGAGGTGGGATGCAACTCTAGATGGTAAACTAGATTCCTCTTTTAGGGCTTTTGAAGTCAAATTTGTATTATAAAGAAAACTAAGCTTTGGACCTGAATTTAATTTATGAATGGGCCATGATGTCAAAGATATTGATTTATATTTATTATATAGCATGTGTGATGTTAATTTGCATTTAAAACAGCATATACTATCTTATTTATATGAGTATCAAGTAAGACATGTTGACCTCTAGGAACACACCATTAGGTAATGAAGAAGAGGGAGACAGCTCTGTAGGTCCTTTCACTTTGCTTAGGTAAGGGACTAGAAACCCAAGAATTGTTTATAAAAATTAAAATAAAAGTTGCAAAATTATTAAAAGAATCAAAACTAATATGACCTATTATTCTCTATTCATAGTTTATTAACTTGGGAGAGGAAAGGTTTATAGTAATTTACTTATAAAACCAATGTGTTTTTAGAAGTAGCCATTGCTGAGTTTTATGACTGAAGGAGCTGTGAAAAAAACTGATTATAACTTGTTTTATTATACCATGAAGGCAAAACAAATCAGTACAACAGTCTGCTTCTGAAGGATGGTGCTATTAGCAGTATGTTATGTTTACCTGCAGAAGATATTACTGCCCCATCTTTTTGTAATGCCTAGCCTAGTAAGTGGCATTTGCAGAGTTTTAAGAGGGATATGGGTCGATCTGCAGGGGTGGCATTGTACTTCTCTGTGGCACTGATGGACTATATTTGTGCTATCTCTGCATTCAGACTTCCATGATGTGTTCATAAAGGGTGTCACCTTGCTTTTTGAAAGCAATTCCACAGTGGAGTTTATACAAGACTCTAAGGAGCTCCACAAACCAGTTAGTAGAATACAAATGACAAATTCATAGTGCAGCACTCTAGCAGAGTATGCTAATTGGTGGCAGGGAGAATGATGAATACACTGTTCTATTTGCCTTATAAACAATATATCAAAAAAACAATAAAAGAGAATCTAATATCCTCATGTGTCTTGCTGGCCTTCACCAAGCTGAAACCTCCAAAACGTTAATGCTCTTGAAAGCAGGAACACACACAAACACTTCTAGAAGCTTTCACTTTTTTCTGGCCTAGTTCCAACAGAAAAGTGAAGTCAGATATACAGTGAAGGAAAGAAGGACGTTTAGGGCTAAATTCACAAAAGGATTTGGGCATCTAATGCCACTTATGATGACTAAATCCCAGAAGCAGGCCCTACTGGCATGTAGATTTCCCTGTGGTTTTTAGCCCAGTGGTTAAGATACTCATGCCAGTTCTACTCCCCCACACACATGTGAGAGGGAAAAAGCAGTCTCCAATCTCTCAGGAACAAGTCCTAATCATTGGCCAATGGGGTATTCAGATGCGGGGAGGGCTTCCTCATTTTCTTGCATTGGGTAGGGGCTCCCTCCCATTGCAGTTGCTGATTCTTCCATGAGGCTCCATCAGCGCCCCCTCCCCTGGGTGCGCCAGCATCTATAGAGCCATCTCAATAGCTTAGAATGGTGGGACCAGCTTGTGATGGGTGAGTGGGACAACATCTGATGGCTCCAGAACTTCCACATCACCAAGCCGACATGCCTGGAGGTGTGCCACTGACTTGGCCCCACCCTCCAACACCAGAACACTTTCCCCTTCAAGAAGCAGGGTGCCACTGCTGTGTGGAAGCTGGCCACCCCAGCTTCCTGGCTGCCTCATGGAGGTAAGACATTCTCAAGTCAGTCACCCACCACAGAGAGGGTGGAGGGTGATCCTGTGCAAAGGGCACACTGGGGGACTGGAGTGGGGCCTGGAAGGGGGCAGTGAATAGAGGGACGCAGAGGAGGCAGGAGATGGGGAAGCCTGGAGGGAGCAGGGGAGGGGGAGCCCAGAAGGGGACAGCAGGGTCTGCAGCACCCTGCCACGCACTCAAGAGCGTGCTCGTTCTATCCTATGCAGGTCGCCAGGACAATCAATGCTGTGGCTGTGCTTCTCTGGAGGGTCATCCATGTCGGGGACCTTGGACCATATTGCCATCCATGCCCCAGACACAGCACAGGATGTTTTATTAGCAGGAAGGGCTACCACGTGGTGGTTCTTCAGGCCCTGGTGGATGCAAAAGGATGCTTTTTGGACATTTGTATGCGTTGATTGGGTTGGGTCCATGATGTGATTGTGTTGTGGAACTCGGAACTCAAACAGAGAGGATGGAGGAGGGTATCTACATCTCCCCTGTGGGAGCTCCTGGTGGGGACATCACCATGCCACTGTGCATGGTGGCCAATACTGCCTCCCTGCTTCACCCGTGGCTCATGAGGCTCTACAGTGGCCATCTGGACCTGACACAGGACCTTTTTAACATCTGGCTGAACCAGACCTGCTACCCTGTGGAGTGTGCACTCAGGCACCTGGAGGTTGGCCTGCACAAAGTGCCACCATCATGCGGGTATGCTGTGTTCTTCACAATGATGTGGAGAGAAATAATGAGGTCTTTGTTTGGGGTGGGCTGCCAAGGCTGGTCCTCGCTATGAGCAGCCAGCCACTGCCCAAAATCACCAAATGCACAGGGATGGAGTGCAGGTCCATAAGGCCTTTGTTCACAGGCTCCACTGACCCTCCCCCAGGCATCCCCCACTAGGACCGCCCCCTGCACATCCATCATTCACCACTCACCTACCATTCATGGGGGACATGGGGTGTGAAAAAATAAAGTATTTACTGTAATATTTAAACCTTGTGTGAACCGAGAACTTTGCATCTAACGATACATGTGGTTGAATGGGGGTAACTATCCACATTGGTGATGGCATGGGACGGGGGTGGGGGCATCTAAATTTGTATGGGGGCATGGGACAGGGTGTGGTGGACCTTAGCCCTCAGAGGTGGTGGAGGGCTGTGAGCCATGGCTACTGTGGGAACCCCTAGTGCCCTGGGTCTAGGTCCCTGTTGATGCTGTGAATACAGTAAGATAGGGGCATGGGAGAGGTGCAGTGGGCTTGGGCTCGGTGGGGACATGGGGGATATGAGGTGGGGGGCTGGGTTGGCAGGGCTGACTGTGGCCACAAGCCCATGGCTGAGTTCCCGCAAGTTGGCAGCAGGGAGATTGGGCAGGAGCAGGGCAGCGAAGGCAAGGACTGCAGGGGGGGGCAGTGGGAGGGGCAGGAGGCTGGGACAGCTGGTTGATGACAGCCCAGGTGAGGGTCCACAGCACCATTGCCACCTCAGCCCAGGCCTCCCATCAGCAGGCCATGTTGGCCCACTTTGGTACCAGCCAGTCCGGCAAGATGGCATTTTCCTGGTGGATGGCAGCCATATTAACAGGTGTGTTGTGAACAAGACATGAGATGTAATTCTTCCGCTCTACTCTGTGCTGGTTAGGCCTCAGCTGGAGTATTTTGTCCAGTTCTGGGCACCACAGTTCAAGAAAGATGTGGAGAAATTAGAGATGGTCCAGAAAAGAGCAACAAGAATGATTAAAGGTCTACAGAATGTGACCTATGAAGAAAGGCTGAAAGAATTGGGCTTGTTTAGTTTGGAAAAGAGAAGATTGAGGGGAGACATGATAGCGGTTTTCAGGTATCTAAAAGGGTGTCATAAGGAGGAGAGACAAAACTTGTTCTTTTTGGCCTCTAAGGATAGAACAAGAGGCAATGGACTTAAACTGCAGCAAGGGAGGTTTAGGTTGGACATTAGGAAAAAGTTCCTAACTGTCAGGGTGGTCAAACAGTGGAATAAATTGCCAAGGGAAGTTGTGGAATCTCCATCTCTGGAGATATTTAAAGACAAGTTAGATAAATGTCTATCAGGGATGGTTTAGACAGTACTTGGTCCTGCCATGAGGGCAGGGAGCTGGATTTGATGACCTCTCAAGGTCCCTTCCAGTCCTAGTATTCTATGATTCTACGATATAGGTGGCATCTCTATTGTCCTGCCCACTGAGAAGAGGCCTCTGGCCATGGGCTCACCCGCTGTTGTTGGACTCCCTGGCTCCTGGACAGGGCCAGCCCTTTGACTGTACAGCTGTAAGGATGGAAGGGGAGAGGGAGACAGTGCATCAGTCCAGCAGCCCAGCCCCAAGGACCATGTTCCCCACTCTCTGTGGCCAGCTCCTCCCACAATCCCCTGTCTGATGGCCCAGTGGCCCTGGGACATCCTGGTCACTGAGTTGTCCCTTCATGGGTGGAGCATGCACTGGGCACAGGCCAAGGAGGAGCAGAAGCTCCAGCTCAGTCCAGCATGGAGGCATATTTTTGGTGGCCAGGGGGCTCTTGTGACCCATCCAAGGGCTCACTGGCTGGGGGGGCTACGGTCACAGGGCTGCTGGCTGCTTGCCATGATGCTCGGGGTTGTGCTGTCAGCTCCACACGTAGCTGTGGTGGCATGCAACAGGAGGCTCATGCCTTTGCTGCCAGCACATTCTCAGCTTCCTGCCATGGGGTTTCTGGGTTCCTGCGCCTTTAAACGTAGCTGGATCCATGGAGCATGGAGCTTCACTGGCACTGGCCAGGGCATCTCAGTGCTCCAGCTGGACAGCACCACAGAGGGCTCGTCTTTCAAAAGAGTGGCCCGAGGAGCATCTACAAATGTTTTCTTTCAAAAGATTCTTTCTAAAGAAGGTGCTCTTACTGATCTGGGACCAGAAGAGCCCTTTCTAAAGAAGTGATGTGTTCTTTTGATTTACCTTTGAAAGAACACATTTTGTGTGTAGATGCTCCACAGGATCTTTCAAAGAAGCCCCGCTTTCCAAAAAAAAATTTTAGAGAGAACTTGCTAATGTAGATGCAACCAATGCATCTGTGAGTTAGTCTCAGCAGGGAATAGATAACATACAATAGAGTTTTAGACAACAAAGAATAATGGATTATTTTAGCAAATATGAGTTAGAAGTGTTAATAGCATTTTGAATGAATAAAACTTCTTTGCAGTTATGGACAGAGGGTTGTCTTGAACTGACATTGTTACAAAGCTGAGAGCTGACTTTATCATGAGGAGGGAAAGAGTATTTATTCAGATGAAGTTACAGTGAAGTGTTCACCTTTTAAGAAACCATTCATCTTCTTTTCCTGCAGTACATCACAATGCAAAGATACACAAATGAAAATAACACTTTACATTTCATCTTTCATTCAAAGAGAGCAAAATAAGTTACAAATAGTAAAAAGATGGAGTTTGTCAATACTTTTGAAAAGTTGGTAAATAAACTATACCCATTATTATATGAGTTTCACACACGGATAAACTGATTCAGAAGCGGTCAAGTAGTGAATGGCCAGATTACAAATTCATTGGCAGAACTGGAAAAAAAAAGTATTTTATTCTCCTGCTCGAAATACTAAAAAAGACTCCTGTTAAAGACAACACATGCATTTTCATTTAAAGCAAGAACTCTTACTTTGTTCTTTTTTGTTCTTTTTCATTTACAAATAAAATTAAGTTAGTTCAATTCTTGAGAAAAGAAAAAATGTGATCTGTCTCAAAATCATTGATATCAACAGCAAATTAGTAGCAGAGTCACTGTCAGCAAAAGAAAGTTGGATGAATACATTAGTCTTGTGTCATTAGAGTGCTATATGAAGTATAGTGGGGATGCCATCTGTGCTTGGAAAACAACCAGGAAAAAAGTGTCACTGGCACCTTTGAAGATGACAAAAATGTGAAGAAAATGAGTTCTATGTAGAGGAAGCTCTTTAGGTGTTTTCATATTTAAAAGAGGCAAAAGGAAGAACAAAAATGCAATGAGTGGAAGTTGTGCTGTTTTTCAGTCTTCTCGCACAGCCTTGCCTGGAGTACAGACTGAGTTACCTTTGTGGTGAGAATAGGGAAGAAATTGGAGGTAATATACAGCAGGGAGTTCACTATGACTCCAAAAAAGTATTGTAGGAAGTCAGCACCACTACCTACATCTTACCTTTACTAGTAAAAGAACACACATTTAAAAATTTGCTTTAAAAGTCCCCATAAACCAATAAGTGCTTTGGACAATTCTGAAGATAAATTTGTCAAAGCTGAAACCAGATTCTTGGCTGATTTAAATTGGTGTAAGTTCATTATGGATCTGTCCCTTTAATTGCAGATGGAGTAAATCCTAGACCACAGACCTCACCAGGCTTCCCTTACCCATGGCTCATCAGGTTACTGTGTGTGGATCCAGATACTGAACCTCCCACACATTATGCTTCCATGGATCTCAGTAGGTTGAAACATTTTTCCTCCTTTGTTCTGACACTGTCAGGCACTGACATTTCTTGGACACTGACTTTCAGTCTATTACCCCTTCACAGAAACAGGGTTCCATACCTAACCTTTCTGAAGCTCTTGGGAATAGTGCCTACCTCTAAAAGACCTCAATAGCTTAAGTTCCCTGTGTCCCACAACTCCACTCAGAAGTTTACCACACAGATTTTAATGAGGTAAGAGTAGCACATAAACATACACAGACACTTCATTTAATTCTAACACAGTGTTGCCCTTAACTTAATCACAAGAAGATCTCTATAAAAATAAAACCTCCACATGCTTCCCTGCTTTAGTTTCCTTATAATTTCAGAGCACTCTTTATGCTGGTGTGCTCTGGGCATTTAAGGATCCTTCCCCTAGAGATGCATAATTTCTCTTCTAAAACTGTATCTCCTTGCTAATCTGACCTCCCTTGTATCAAACTTGATGGTTGCCTTGGGTGAGAGAAGGGTCACCTGTGGGGGAGCTTCCTTTGGGCTTTCACTACCATGGTTCGTGCTCAATCCATGCGGACTGCCAACTCTTCCCAAGACTTGCGTAGTTGTAGGTTTCTTTGTAGACATTTCTGTAACTTTTGATTTTTACAGATAGTGCTGTTAACCCCAAGTGAACCCCTTTTACCAAGGGGAGAGGTAATCCAAATTTGTCTGGTCTCAAACTTTAGACCTGTCCAGTTTGAGTGACCCTTCCAGGAGCTGTAGCTCCCACTGGCATAGCTCTCCAGGTTGCTGAGACTCACAAGCCACTGAACCATGACTAGGAATGGACCATGGTATAGACAATGTATCAAGCGGGGAAGACAGCACAGACTGCAGCAGAGATGAAACAGTACAAGCTTGCAGTTTTAGGCTTGTGTGGGGCAAGATGGACACCATCTGGGCAGCTATGTCTGGCAACAGCTGAAACCCTTATCTACTCAGGACATGAAGAAGAAGGTGCAGCACACACAGAAGGCATTGGCTTGGTGTTATTAAGATAGGCATCTGGTGCTTTAATGGAGCAGACAACAGTAGCATCTCATATCATCACTGCCAGATTCTACACAACAGTATCACATATCATCATGGCCAGATTCTACACAAAAGTGCCAAAGGTACTGATTGTGCAATATTATGCACCAACCAACAAAGCAGCTGAGGACTTTAAAACAGACTTTTATGAGAAACCACAAAGGGTTGTGAACCAGAAAGCAAAGAAGGTTATCTTGATTTTGATGGGTGACTTCAATGTGAAAATCGGAAGCATAAATACATGCAGAGAACAGGCCATGGGAAAAGGAGGTCAAGGAAACATGAATGAAAATGAAGAGTGCTTCAGTGACTTTTGTTCCTTCAATAGGCTGGTGATAGGTGGTAGTGTTTTTCCACACACTGGCCATGGCCATACTAGCCCCTCCTTTCAGAAGGGCTATGGTAATGTGGCACTTTGGAATATAGCTTTGGTTTTGGGAAGAAGGGGCATTCAAAATCAGGTGGATCGTTTTGAAAGTCCCCTGGCTACACAGGCGGCAGGCATTTAGAAACTGGCAGTTTCAAAGCATGCGTGGCTGTCATTATACTAATGAGGCACTGCATATTCATGTCAGTACCTCATTATCATATTCCAAAGTGCCACATTATCATAGCCCTTCTGAAAGGAGGAGCTAGTGTGGTCACAGCCAAAAGGATACATACATTTTCTCATAAGAAATGCAGCATTTTATATGGTATACAAAACATTTGTGTATTTCCACTTAAGAAATCTATTGACTCTCATCAGCTCTCTCACTAAAAGGTTTCTTCTTGGATGTTACATGAAATGATTGTCATCCAGAAGAAGTTTGACTCAAGGGAATTTGTCCTTCAGGAGGTTTAAAGGAGAAATTTAGGATTCTTTATCTTTTGTTCAGTGGTATGACTCAGGTGAATAAAGTTAAGCTTATGAATATATAAGATGCAGCATTATACCTCAAATATCTGTTAAATGGTTTGTTCTCATTGTTGGCATCTTGCCTTTCAACTAAGAGGTCCAATATAAATGAAATGTTGAATCAACTCATGCTCCCAGAGTTCATTACAAATGCAAATAGAGCCTCTGTGATCCATAACTAAATTAGGAAGGTTAAAATGAATAAAGAGAAACTTATGACATTGATTTTTGTTTCTCATACAAATGACTGCATTAATATTAAGATGAAAGTGTTATTCCCAGGTTGGGATTTAATTTATTCAGCATATTTTGTTAAGTGAACTTAGTTGCAATTTTCTGATGCAAATATTTAATTTTTGTAAGTCTAATTGTGCATTCCAAGAATATTCCACAATATTCCCTTAAATTTGCCTTTTTTTTTTTGCCTAGAATAGTAGTGCAAAGTGGGGAAAAAAAAGGAAACAATATAGTCAAAGGAATTTTGTCTAAATATATATATATTTTTATAAGTGTTTTGGGCATTTGCCCAGATTTTTATGAGTTTTAAGCAGAGCAGATTAAATGTATAACATCTACAGGCTCAAATGATGGTGTTTTAATATCTTTTACCGACCCCTCTTACTCTGCTGCAAAGTGAAACACACATTAACTCTGTAGCATAAAACATATAATCCTAGATGTTAATCTTAGTCTGCATCTGGCTGCTGATGTTGTTACATGCTGTGCCTTCTTTCTGGCTGCCCTGCTTCTTGAGTGCTTACTCAACATTGGAACCAAACATTTTAACAAGCACTGATGCATTTGTGCAGTTTATTAGAAACATTTCTGAATCCCTATTAGAGACATAATCATAGCTTATTTTAGATGAAAATATAGTACTAGCCTATCTGAGTGGTCAAAGATGAACTGAATTCAGAAAAATCACTTTCTATCTTCCAAAACATGGGTATGTGGGAGAGATCGAGGATGTCCATTCAACAGTACTGTCTCAAAACTTGCTGAAGAAAATTCTTTCCTGCTGCTGTAATAATAAAATCCCAAATAGTGATAGAAATAGCATGTTATCTTGCTGCCTTAGTGTTATTCCTGTGAGGTTTCTGTGACATCGCTGCATATAATTTTAGCTCTGAGCAGTCCATCACTTTCTGATTTTCCATCTGTTTTCTCTGCAGTTGCAATGAAACTAATGTCTTTATGTACACAAAGGTGAAGTGAAATGTTTTAAACCTCTCTACTTAGTCTATGTTCGTCTGAGTATATATTTGTGTTTGTAACTCTAGGTATTTATGAATTTGTAGTTTGTTCAATTAATAATCATATTTCACCTAATTTGTGATCATAAGCACAAAAAACAAGTGTGCCTCAATGAAAATCTGCTTTCTTTAAACAATGAGAGCTTGTTCACAGTGAGCGCAAGCTGGCAGTCAACGATCTCTACAAGTTGCACATTTAATTAGAGTGAGAAACTCATTAAGGTATCTGGGAATATTAAGATGATAGTATTATTCTAAAAGACTATGAACACAATCTAGCACAGCAGATGGCTGAGCCTGCTGACACCTGTCCTGGTTATGCCATCTCGCTGCCTGCTACAAAGTATCAGTTGGAGAATAGCAAGACTCATAATCAGAAGAGAGGAAGTTGTAATAAAATACCCGTCACATTTTCATTCTTGTCTCTGGGTTTCACTTTACAAAGTTGCATATTTTTTTCAAATACTGCATTTGAAATGTAACAATGATGCACAGGCTTTTTTTGGTGATGTATTTTTATCCATGATTTCATCTGAGAATAATAAGAAAAGACACACTGGTCTGCTTTTTTGTTTAAGAACATTGTTGGACATTTGGGAATGAGAAGGATTTATTCACCCAGGTCTCAGGATATTCTGCATGCACTGAGAGTGCAAGAGACATTAACTGCTTCTTATCCTTGGCCCCATCCTACTCAAATCTCACAGAACATCTCTGCTGTTTGGGGATGTGCAGTTACAAGAGCCCAGGGAATACTTATTGGTAAAGCTGTGCAAAACTTAAAGTTAGTTCAAAAGTACTGGTGAGTCTTGCTACTGGCCCGATCTCTGCTTGCCAGCTACCTGCCCACCAGCAAGTGGAGGGTCCAGTGACTGATGATGGAGGTATATATGCAACTCTGGTGGTGGGGTGAAGATGCATCATGTCTGGTCAGTGGCTCCTGCTGGTCCATTAATGCAGACCTTGCTGTGTGCCAGTTCTTGGTCAGCAGGGCTCTTCTCACTGTCCTGTTTCCACCCCTCTGAGCTGTGGAGTCTGGTGTGTGCAAGCCAGCTCCAGGCAGTGACCAGTCACTTGTTACCTCTGCTGCTCATCAGCTTTTTGTGTGCTTCCTTTCTCACTTTCCTCTCCTTGCTCTGTCCCATTACCCCCTCCTCAGCCCCTCTGCTGCTCTGTATCCTCCTGCTGGGGTGCATCCCACTTCTAGTACTGTGTGGAGACCAAGCCCTTGACTGGAGCACTCAGCGCATTAACAACCTGACTGGCAGGCTCCTTGCTTCCCCCACTGCCTCTTGCTGTTCCAGTGCCCTGTGAAAGCCCTAGGATCTCTGGGCTGTGACACTAGCAATGTGGCTCTGGAATAGTGGTGAGGGAACAATTTTCAGCCTGTTTGTACACTGGTCATGCAGTCTCCAAAGCAGTTCCCCCCACCTCCCAGGCAGAGGCTTAGCTCCCTCTTCACACACTCCCATGCCCCATGTACTGAAGGGCTGCTCCATCCCTCAGGCACCCTACCCTGCTGAGCCACCTTTCTGGCCAAGTTGGTGGAAGCTCCTGAAGTCAGAATGCCTGGGTCTTGGGGCACAGTGCAAAGGGTTTAACCCCTTTGTTGCTGCACTGTAGCTGTGGTATCAGAGGCACTTGGGTTATGTCAGTGGCCAGCACCAGCCTGAAGTTGTTAGCTTTCAATTTTGTGCAGGCAGAAGAGGCCGAGCTGCTTCCAGCAACAGAGGAGTGGGTGGAGGGGGAGAGAACAAAAGATGGGCTCTGTGCCAGGCACAGAGGGCAGAGTGTATGGGACAGGGAGGATCAAGTCTTGAGATCACACAAAACACATCCACTGAAAAAAAAAAAAACAAGACAAAACAAAACCAGTCAAGTAGCACTTCAAAGACAAACAAAATAATTTATTAGGTGATGAGCTTTCATGGGACAGACCCACTTCTTCAGACCATAGCCAGACCAGAACAGACTCAATATTTAAGGCACAGAGGACCAAACATAGTAATCAAGGTTGACAAATCAGAAAAATATTATCAAGGTGAGCAAATCAGAGACCAGAGGGGAAGAAGGATGAGGGGGGAAGTCAAGAATTAGATAAAGCCAAGTGTGCAAAAGAGCACTATAATGAGCTAGAAAATTCCCATCCCAGTTCAAACCACGTGTTAATGTGTCAAATTTGAATATAAAAAAATATACACATCCACTGAGTGAGAGAGGTTTATGGAAGTGTGTGTGTGAGCTCTCTCCGTGGGTGAATGGGGGTGGGGGGGTCACTCCATCTATGAGTCTTAAAGACTTAAAGATAAGAAGACAAATAAAAATAATCCAACAATACAGTGTTTCTCTTAAATGAGCTCAGTCAACTTGATCCTAATTTGAACATTTCTACTGCATAGTTTTTACTGCTTGCCATTGGACTGACTTTTATCATGTGTCCCATATTCAGCACAGGGAAATATGGTCACCTTATCTATTATGCATGAGAGCTCATGGTACTGCAGTCCAGCAAATGGTGAAGTGTCTCCACCTTAAAGCAAATAAAGCAACCAGCACGCAAGGAAATTCATATGCAAAACATATATTAAAAGACCATTAAGCTTAAAGGAAGTGAAATTCTCAAAATTCCAGAAATGCCAAACATTTCCCTCTACATTGTCAACTGAGAGGCAGAGTGTTTGGGGAAAGAGGTGAGATATTAGCTGGGGCAGAGATGTTAGGAGCCATAACAATGACAGGGTTCCACAAAATAAGCCTGCTATCTCACACATGATAATATGAGAAATAGTTGATATATTTCAGATATTGGCTGTGTCTACACTAGCTCCCAACTTCGAAGGGAGCATGGTAAATAGGGTTTCGGGAGATTACTAATGAAGTGCTGTGGTGCATATGCAGCACTTCATTCAGCTAATTCTCCCCCCACAGCTACTTCCAAGCAGCAAACTTCAAAGTGCCGGCTTGCGTGTCACCACGACTAACCCACAGGTACTTTGAAGGAGTAAAATTTTGAGGAGTAAAGGGACTTCGAAGTAGCCCAGGTACTTCAGCGTACCTGCGGGTTAGCCATGGCTACACACAAGCCAGCACTTCAAAGTTTGCTGCTTCCAAGTTGCCATGCGGGAGAATTAACTTAAAGAAGTGATGCATATGCACTGCAGCCCTTCATTAGTAATCTCCCACCACCCTACTTACAATGCTTCCTTTGAAGTTGGGAGCTAGTGTAGACAGCCATTGTGCAGTATAGATAAAAAAAATAGCGCCTTACACATGAATAAACTCCTGGACTGACATGTTCCAGGTGTTTATGCCAGTAGGAATTTCCAGTGGTCTGCACTGAAGCATTTATTAACATAGATATATTTTACATGCTCACGGGGGTTAATATATACAACCTACTTTCAATGATCTTATCAGTCACCAAGAAATATGTCTATTGCATACCAGCCTCTTCGTTCTCAGAATCTGTTTGCACCAATGTACTATTTTCTTTGCATGTGTAGGTATAACCTGTAGACAGCACTTCTACATCTAGCAAATAATTCAGTAAGAGAGAGAGTGAGGAGGAAATGATTTGACTGACAATAAGCTCAGATGCTCAGAACTACATTACAAAGCTCCAAGACCTAGCTATTTATTCATTCAAATAAACAGAATTTATAACTCTCTCTGCAGTAGTTTCACCTGATTACTTCCAAAAATATTGCGGTTCTTTTTTTTTTTTAAATTCCATGTAATGGAGAAGTCATGATTTGTAATTTGTTTGAAAAGAATGTATCGAAACTCTTCACTATTTCTGTCCCAGAACCAGACCTAGTCTCATATATTATATACTGTTTCTTGAGCATCCTGAATGTCTGCTTTTTCAAAAAACTAAGGCAAAGCTAATTTATGAATTCAGAAGTGTATTTTTTATCAATTTGCTCATTAGAGAGAGGGATTAGAGAACAAGTGTGCAATTGTCACGGGGAATCTGGTTTATTAAGAGCCTCCCTCCTGAGATTACCGTCTTTATCTAATTAAAGTGTGATGCACACGTTAGCGTTTAAATATGGATTCAAGTAATTTTACCATGCATTTGCTCAATCATCTCAGCGAGGATGATGCAAACAGCTTGGCTGGAAAGTTCACTGCACATTTTAATGTGGCAATGCTTTCTTTTATTTTTTTGAAAAAAGCTTGGATTCATTCCAGTGATCAGTGAAGAAAATTAATTTCTTGTAGTTCTTGGCTTAAATGTGCCTCATCAGCATTGAGTTTTAGTGCCATAACCCCAAAAGGTCAGAATATGTCAACCAACCCAGGCTGACAGAATTGCAATTAGTGGCAGAAAATGAAATATCAGTATGCCTTGTGAATGTCCACGCTTTCTAGATGATGGAATGCAGTTTAAGAGCAGTCTTAATGTATATATTTGTTAGATGTCGTCCAATAGTTATCCACACTACTTCACACTATCTGCTGCTTCAGTGTGACCCAGTCATTCCTTCCTATGACAAGCCACCTTGAATGATCCCTAGAAATGTATCAATTACTTACAGTAAAGGCTCTGTGCCACCTTATCTTTAGCTTTGTTGCCAGACCTGAAAAAGAGCTCTGTGTAAGCTCAAAAGTTTGTCACTCTCACCAAGAGAAGCTGGTCTGTTAAAAGATGTTCTTACCCACTGATCCATCAGTAAATGGTTAGGTATACAGGTTGAACCTCTCTACTCCAGAATTCTTCTCAGCTGGCAAACTCCATAACAGCATGATTTTAGTCAGCTGGAGGACCACTTATCATGGGTGTGGCCAAATTTCCTGTGGTCCTATAAAGTTTGTTTACAGCCATCAATCCTGGCTCTCAGTATTCTGTGCTGCTATATAGCTGTTATTTGACCCTAAATGTTGTCTAAGAGCTCAGTAAGCAGTGGGAGTGTTGATAATGTACCAGACAATATTGACCTCCTATGGTCTGGCAAATTCTCTCGTTCTTTACTGCTCACATCCCAAGGGTACTGGATTAGAGAGTTTCAACCTGTAACAGATAACAATGAATAACCTTAACATGATCAGAAAGGTAGCTGTCCTAGTCTATACCTTTGAGAACAACAAAAAGTACGGTGCCACAGGACTTCTTCTTGTTCCCTTAACATTATCAATGATTTCTTCGTAACAAGAAAGACATGTTCATTGTCCTATTAATCAGTTAAACTGACCTTTTTTGGAGAGCAGTTGCAAAGGATATAGTTCCTTGGATATGAGAAAGCTAATATATTTTCACCCCTGAGAAGCAATGTGATCTAGTGCACAGCCCAGAATACAAGAGCTGAAAATGCAGACAGATTTCTTCTTACATTCTTATAGCTAAAACGCAACTAGAAATGAGATTTGAATTACTCTTGCTATACCGTATTAGCCTTAATTTTCTAATACTGCACTATCAATTTATTATAAGCCAGTAGCAATTATCCACTCAATTAGTCTGGTGAGACATATGCAATGCTAATATTGCAAGTCAGTTTGCATGGTATTTAGGTGCTGAAACATACCCTTTCTCTAGTTCTATTTTTAAGACAGGTTTGCCTGTTATGTACATTTAAGCACTACAAAGAAAATTAGTTTACCAAATGAAATATGCTAAATCAATAACCCAGAGAACAGAGAGAATTAAAGTAGTTTGAGGTCCTGTGTTCTGTACAGCTCTAATTTTCAAAATAGTTGTGCTCCTTTTTAATATTAAAAAAAGAGCTTGAAATGTCCTCAAATGACTCACCAAAAGTATTGCACACACCCCCACACACCAAAAAAGTGATGTTGACAAATAATGAATGTGAGTATCATAGTGCTTTCTTGGAAATTGATTCAGAGTCTATTTTCTTCTTTTGTTACCATTCTCTTCTTGCCTTTCTCCCGCCACCTCTATTTTCACTCTTCATTCCACGGCCTTTTTGACCCTGCTTATTTGGTTCAAATCTCACAGTACTTGTGTCCAGTAAAGTGTTTTTACGGATTTCTCCTCAAATCAAATATTTCTTGCTTGGACCAGTGCTATGATTAAAATTTCAGTTGCACAAGAATAGCTTATGATCACTTTTTCCATGCCAGAAGTTCTGACAACAGAACAGGAGTGATCCTCCTTGGAAAGACTTTGAAAATATTTTGTTTCAATGAACGTTGAATGCATGTATTCTAATTGGATTAGATGTGAAATATGACCAGAAAAGTTTAAATTAATAAATCACAGACAAAAGTTTGAAGAGAACAAATGAATATCTAATTTTTTCCTGTGTGAGTACTTTGGTGTACTTGAAGTATTACTTCAGGCAATTGTAATACTAAAATAACACAAATAGGCTACGTCTACACATGAAGCCTACATCGAAGTAGTCTATTTCGATGTGGAGACATCGAAATAGGCTATTTCGATGAATAACGTCTACACGTCCTCCAGGGCTGGCAACGTCGACGTTCAACATCGACGTTGCACAGCACCACATTGAAATAGGCCCTGCGAGGGAACGTCTACACGCCAAAGTAGCACACATCGAAATAAGGGTGCCAGGCACAGCTGCAGACAGGGTCACAGGGCGGACTCAACAGCAAGCCGCTCCCTTAAAGGGCCCCTCCCAGACACAGTTGCACTAAACAACACAAGATCCACAGAGCCAACAACTGGTTGCAGACCCTGTGCATACAGCATGGATCCCCAGCTGCAGCAGCAGCAGCCAGAACCCCTGGGCTAAGGGCTGCTGCACACAGTGACCATAGAGCCCCGCAGGGGCTGGAGAGAGAGCGTCTCTCAACCCCTCAGCTGATGGCCACCATGGTGGACCCCGCAATTTCGAAGTTGCGGGATGCACAACGACTACACAGTCCCTACTTCGACATTGAACGTCGAAGTAGGGCGCTATTCCCATCCCCTCATGGGGTTAGCGGCTTCAACGTCTCGCCGCCTAACGTCGATGTTAACATCGAAATAGCGCCCAACACGTGTAGCCGTGACGGGCGCTATTTTGAAGTTAGTGCCGCTACTTCGAAGTAGCGTGCACGTGAAGACACGGCTTATACAGAGCAGATAAGAAAAAAAAGATCCTTCCCTAAATATTTACAACTTTATTATAAATGGTCCACAGTCTGACAGCTGAAATGTGTTACACTGATAGATTTCTTCCATTTATTTATCAATTTGATACAAATGTTTTGTTTTTTCAGAGTTTTGAGTTCAATGATACTAAACAATTTCATTCTGGAATAAAGAATGGCAGATGAATGAATTACCTCCTTTGGTGCAGAATGTTTTTATTTCGTTTCTTGGTGGAAGATTTTTGCTATTATGCCTAGTTGCATGCTGTTAGCTTTATTATTGTTATGGAAAGCATTTTTTGTTTGTTACCATTACAGAGTGGAATGAATAATCTCAGGATTTATAATATTTTATTTTGCTGACTATTCCTTCAAATTCTTTTTATACAAATATAGACAAAACAAGTTACCTGAGATGAATATTTTTGACTACAGAGCACTTTAGGGGAAAGAAATTCTTTGTGAACAAAAATAGTTTGATGATAAAGGTGCAAAAATGCAGTACAATGAAAATAAGACTACGGCTGGGTCTACACTTGCCCCCAACTTAAGAGGGATGGTAATCAGGGCCATGGGATGTTACTAATGAAGTGCTGCGGTGAATACACAGCACTTCATTAGGCTAATTTTCCCCCATGGCAACTTTGAAATGTCAAACTTTGAAGTGCTGGCATGCTGTGAGAGTAAAGGCACTTCAAAGTAGTGCAGGCACTTTGAAGTCCCACAGCTACACGCATGCCAGCACTTCAAAGTATGATGCTTCAAAGTTTCTACGAGGGACTATTCGCCTAATGAAGGGCTGTGTATTCACCACAGCGCTTCATTAGTAATTTCCCATCACCGTGATTAACATGCCACCTTTGAAGTTGGGGGCAAGTGTAGACAAGCCTTATGAGAAATTTTGATGACTAATAACTGAAAAAATGCCAAGCAAATAGCAAATTAAAAAAAAAAAAATCAACAAAAGCCAACTCCTTTTAGCTGTTTTTAACTTTACATTCTAATGATTAACATATATAATTTTATTTTTCCAGAAATTAGTCAAACTTAGAGACTTTTTAGGTGCTTTTCTATGTATATTTTTACTGAAATGATTGTTAAACACTTAGGCCATTTCTACACATGCCAAAGAAAGCGGCATGCTAATAAATGGCCTGAAATATGCTAATAAGGTGCAGATGCAAATTCCCCAAACCTCATTAGCATAAGATCACGTGATTTGGAGTCTGGAAGACGTTCTTCTGTACTCCAAAATGCTGTTTAGAAGAGCGGCCCCCGGGGGGGGGCATCTTCTGGAAGGAAGTCCTTATTCAGGAGGCCCCTTCTTCCCAAGAAGTTTCAGAAAGAAGGGGCCTCTGGAAGAAGGACTTCCTTCCAGAATACGCCCCCTGGGGCCACACTTCTAAATGGTGTTCTGGAGTCCTGAAGAATGTCTTTTGGACACCAAACCACATGACCTTATGCTAATGAGGTGTGGGGAATTTGGATCCGTGCCTTGTTAGCATATTTCGGGCCGTTTATTAGCATGCCACTTTCTTCGAAAGTGAAGAAGAAACTTATGTAGAAACAGCCTTAGATTTCATAGACTTTAAGGCCAGAAAGGACCAACTTGATCATCTTGGCTTCATCTACACTACAGCAGTCTTTCAAAAGAAGTTCTTCCAGAAGATCTCTTCTTCCAAAAACACTTCTTTTGAAAGAATGCATCCACACACAAACAAGCGGATCAAAAGATTAGTCTGCTCTTTTAATAGAGATAATTCATACTGTCCCCACTCTTCAAAAGAACAGGCCAGGGATCAAAAAGTCCAGTGCCATGAGGACGGTTCTTTCGAAAGAAGGGCCTCAGGGCAGCTACATGTTTTGTTTTCTTTCTTCTGAAATAATCTTTTGGAGAAAGGCACTTTTCCTTATATGAGGGATGAAGAAGGCCACCACAAAAATGCTGTGTTCTTTCGATTTCAGATCAAAAGCATGCACTCTGTGAGCATTGCCTGCTACATCCCGGGCTGTGAGTTCAATCTTTGAGGATGCCATTTAGAGGTCTGGGGCAAATAGATTTAAAAAAAAATGTCAGGGATGGTGCGTGGTCCCATCAAGAGGGCAGGGGACTGGACTCGATGACCTCCCAAGGTCCCTTCCAATTCCAAGAGATGTCTGTGATGTATATGTGTGTGTAGACAGTACACAGATTCTTTCAGAAAAGGCCCATTTTTTTGAAAGAACTTGCTAATGTAGATGCAGCCCTTGCCTGACCTCCTTCACCTTACAAGCCATAAAACCTCGCTGTCATGGGACCAGCATGCACCTTTCACTAGTACTGTCCAGTCAAGTGCCTGCATTTTCTCAGTTTTTGTTAACATGGTGGTACCCACCTCTCAGAAGCACTCACACACTCCATGGTTTCTTCAGCAAAGCCTCGGTGACTCTAAAAATTTAGTACAGATTATAGGATTTTCTTTGCCAGTTTATTCAATATTTTCTACATATTTCTCAGGTGCAGTAAAATAGCCTATATTGTATTCTCTGTGCACTTACTAATGGCAGTGCCCAAGTCGTCATTAGTGTTCATCAATTTGTACATAGATTTTTCCAGTTAGGAAAACACTGACTTAGCAATACAAAATCTAAGTACTAGGGAAATCATTAATCATACAGTTGAAGCAATGTCAAATATGGACTCTGCATTAGATCATTGCATTCTTGCCCTGCTCCTTTTCCATAACACCTATTTTTGGATCTAGCATTACCCATCAATGCCAGAACTGGAAAACAAATGCTGACAAGTGTATGTTTTTAAGGCAATGGATTTTGAACCACAGTAAATTACATGGTTCATTTACTGTGTATGTAGTTGTTAAGTGATTCAGTCCAAAATCCTTTCACATTTTGATGTTTAGCACTGTGGTTCTTTTGAAGCATCATACATTTTGTTTTCACAGAATATTTTAGCCACATGTTATGGTTAAATACTTGGCTATAAGTTATCTTGTAGGGTTCCAATATATTATATGTGCCTATTTTAAATGTGGCTCACACATTTGGATGTTATTCATAAATTAGATGAACTCAAAACATTGTATTTCTTTTAGAGCACTAATGAGCAGGTGTAAGAAAACTCGTTTGTGGTTCTTTTAATAATATATTTGTTTAAGCAGAGTATCACACATTTTCATTTTTGGGTAACACCAGAGTGCCTGCTTCCATTTGTCAGGTGTATCGATTCTGAGGAAATTTACACCTCCTTCTGTTTTCCTTATATGTACATTATGTCAGCTCAGACACCCTTAAATTTACTTCTTAGGACTCACATCCATACAGTCTTTTGAAAGTAAAAGAAGAATCTGCCCTATACTTGCAATTCTTACATTCTCTGCTCAGTTTAGAATGCCACTCACCTGACAAGATAATTTAAGGACTTATTATCTGTGCCATGTACATTAAGCATTGGCAAGATAATGTCTTTTTTCTTTTTTCAGTTTTTAGTTACCTCATTACTTAGTTTATTACGGTCTCACATTTGTGTGTTTTGCACAAAGTAAATAGGACATAACACATTAATAGCTCATCAACAAACATCCTGAATAACACCTTGCTTAGACAAACAAATATATGCATAGTTCAATATTCACTGAGTATAAGCACAAGTTGACATTGAAACAATGTTAGTAGTACTTCCCAAACTGAGAAAGGAAACTCATGGATGGTGGGAGGAGCTGTCTGTTGGAGAGGCCAGCTTCATGGCTCACCCTGTCTGGCTAAGGTCATGCCCCAGCTTGGTTCCCTCAGATCCCTGTGTGGATGTGGACAGACTGGGAAATGGCTGAGAGTTTAGTCAGGGCCACAGGGGGGCCTGAGAGCAGGGAATCCCTCCTCCCCAGCTGGGGACTGCAGCAGCAGCTGAGCTGTGGATCTCTTCCCAAATCCACTGCTTTCCCAGGGCCCTGCCTCCATTCTGCTCATGGCCCTGCCTCCATTCTGATTCCACTCTGCCTCTTCCCCCCAAGATTCTGTCCCCCACTACCTCCTTTATGGCTCTTCCCCTCACCAAACACTGCAGACCCAAGATGGGAAAATCTCTGTGGCTGTAGAGGGGAGCAAGAGCTCTCTAGAACCAGGGCCATAACGGTGGGAGAATTTTCTGGGAGAGCCAAATTGTCCAGGACTCCTGAGCATGGGCCCAGGGGCATGTGCAGTAATCCATCACTGACTGACACACTCCCAGTAACACAATGTTTGAGGAGGCTGAGCCTCCCCGCAGTCTACACTGCATGCTGCCTAGGAGGAAGAGAGATGAATGTATGCCATAAGTCAACAGGAACGGTACACCACATTTTCTGATAAAGAAATGGAGAGGGGGAGAGAGCAAGAAAAAATAAAAAAAGATTGACATGTATTTTGTCTGAATGATTGAAGTTGTGTGTAACTGAAAGCCCCTCAAAAAGCAAAGTATCTATGTGAGTCATGTACAAAATATCTATGTGAGTCATTGGATATAAGCCAAAGCATTAAGTTGCATTTAGAGGCAGTTTTGCTCCTACCCCTCATTTATCTGCTCAACTACCTGCCAAATGTTCACCAAACATCTGTAAACATCCAGGCTACTGAAAATGTGCAGAAATTTAGCTGCATTCCAAAGAAGGATTTAGGTACCTATTATACCCAAAGGCTATGTCTACACTAGAGGATTTTCTCAACAAAACTCCAGGGGAGCGTCCAGATTACCACGCATATTCTGTCAACAGTAAGTCAACAGCACAGCACTTTTGTTGACAGCCATACCCTACTCTCCACGAGGAAGAATGCCTCTGTTGACTGAGATCTGTCAACAAAAGGCAGGTCTGGAATTTCCAGGGGGCCTTCTGTCAGCAGAAAAGGTCTGCAGGGCACCATGCAGCTCCATGGCTTCAAGGGCTAGCTCCACTTCAGCACGAGGGTGAGCCAGCCCCACCCAAACACCAGGGAGAACCTGCACCTGGAGGGTCCAATGGTGTGTTCAGGAGGACCTCCAGAGAGACCACAATGCTGCGCTCTGGAGGATGACCGACTTCATGGAGTGGTAGTTGTGGGGTGAAAAGGGGTGGCGATCACAGGCCTGGGACCAATTAATGTTCCAGTTTGACACTACCCCCTCCTCCCTACCACCACTGCCAGTGCTGCTCTGTTCCTGCCAGCCATCCTGCAGAGCATCCTGGACCTTCTGCAATGGCTAAGAGGCATGCCCATCCCCCCTGCTCCCGAGGCCCCCCACCCACCCAGACCTCACCACAACCCCACCACCCACCTATCTTCCCCTGGTTCTGGCCCCAACTCAGCCACAACAGGAGCCCTGAACCTGTGTTGGATGGGAATCTTGAGGCCGACACCACTTGGGGTCCTGCTCCCCCTCTCGTTCATGGCCCCCCACCCATTTCATGGACTGAGGCTCCCCCATCCCTCTCCCATCCAAGTTCTGTTGCTTCCCACCTCCTGTCCAAAACCCTTCCACTATAGATAGTTCAAAGGTTTTGCACTTCATTTTATAGTAAATAGTTTGTACTCACACTGGTTCTGTTCAATACATTTGTATTTGGTTCAGTAAAATAGCTTTTTGTTCAGCACATGTGCCTCTGTCTTCATTGGGTGTAGTTCGTGGAGGGGTTCAGAGGCAAAGGAAGTAGTCAGAGTGGGGACAGGATAGGGCTGAGGGCCATGGGAAAAGCTCTCCCTCAGGGCCTCACAGATTTCCACCCCCTCCTGATGGGTCTGGCAGATGGGAGCTACGCTCATCTGCTCATACTCATGGCTAGCAGCCACCCGCCACCCTAGAAGGAAGGTGTCCCCCTTCCCCTCCACTATGTTGTTCAGGGCACAACATGTGGCCACAACTTGGGGGACACTGTGTTCCCCCATGTCGTGGTGCATAAGCAGGCACCTGAATTGTGCCTTGAGATGGCTGAAGCAGCACTCAACCTGCATCCTGGCCCATTTGAGCTGACCTGGTGAAGAGTTCACAGCTGGAGTCCAGATGGCTGGTGTAAGGCCTTATGAGCCTTGGCATGAGGGGGTAGGCTGCATCCCCCATGATGCACAGTGGCATCTGAACATCCCCAACTGCCAGCTCATAGCAAGGGATGAATGTGCCTGCCTCCATTCTCTGGCACAGGCTGGAGTTGCAGAACACACAGGCATCATGTGTCCAGCCTGACCACCCAACATAAATGTCTGTGAACTGCTCAAGGTTGTCAACCAGTGACTGCAGCACAATGGAGAAGTATCCCTTCCAGTTGATGTACTTGGCCGCACTATGCTCCAGGGCACGGAGTGGGATGTGAGTGCCATCAATTGCCTTGATGAAGTTTGGGAACCCCAGGAAGACAAATCTGTGTGCATACCCTGTAGAGGGAGAGGGACCAAACACAAGTCAGGTACTGAGACAGGAAGTCCCTGGATCCCAGAGGAGTCCAAGGCCTCATCTTATCCCCTCCTGAGCTCACCAGGAGCCCACACTCCATGAAGCCACCCCCACTGCCAGCAGCAGAGCTGTGCAAGGGTGGGATGGCATGGTCCCCCCAGGGACAGGGCTTCTACTGAATACATTGAAGACTTGCTGCTAAACTCTATAACCTGTCAGAAGTGAGATCTGAAGTTCTACTATGCCCATAGCTCTGCAGCTTCATGTTCCATCAGTGAAGACTCAGGCCACCTGTGTTCACGAAACTGCACAATGATCAGAATAAACCAATTGAGCTAACAGAGAAAAGAGAAGCTCTCTATGTTATCAAACCAAATATATGATGATAATTCAGTATTTTTCATGCTTCACAAATAAGCAGTATTCAATCCTGATAGGATGTCTTAGAACTGCTATTCAGGAGATTAGGCTTCTATCCCCTGTTCAATGACTAACCTTCTAGTACAAAACCTAGTATGAAAACTGGATTTCAGATTATAAGTATTTATTTTTTATAACATTGTGATCTCTCTGGACAAAAGAAGAAGGAATGGCGATACACAGATAAGAGAAAACCCACATTTATTAAGTTTGAGAAATGTTTTATACAAAGATTTCCAGTTTAAATGGTCAATATGTGGATTTAAATATTTACTCAGAAATTCTACTAGATGATCTATACTATAATGTCAAAGCCTCCTCCTTTATTATGTAACACAAAATTACAGCTGTCTGTACGGCAAGAACTCTTTTCATAGTGGCACATTCACATTATTAAAGTAAACATCCTCTCCAATCGTTTATATTCCTTACATCTATTACCTATTTATTTCCTGAGCTGACATAAGAAACTACTCAATAAAATAATTAATATCTATGGAAGAATAAAAAATCTAGAATTAACCTGTTAAAAATCCAATTATGGAAGGAAACCTGAAGCTTACTCTTTCCAAATTGTAAACTATATATTACGTAAGTTTGCTGCAATGTATATATTGATGTCAACACTACACAATGTATTCCAACCAGGTCCTACCTTCATATCAGTATTCTGCATCATCCCACTGATGTGGAAGGAGTTCTCAACCACGAGGACACCAATGGTTCCAGTGGGCTTGAGTGTGAAACAAATGAGAGAGGGGCCTTGAAACAGCAAACACTGTGTAAGAGGATATCTGACTTTGAATAAAGCAGTACAAATCTGGCATAAAACCTGAAAAAGTTTTGGTTCTAGTTTGCCATATGGGCACCAATTCATCAAACAATCTATGGACATAATTTACGTTCAGAACATGAAGGTCCCCATTAACTTCAAAGGGTTTATTTATGTGATTAAACTTAAAGGCTACATCTACAATTGTCCCCTTCGGTAATCAGGGTGATGGGCGATTACTAATGAAGTGCTGTGATGCAGATGCAGCACTTCATTAGGTTAGTTCTACCTCATGGCAACTTCGAAGTGTCAAACTTTGAAGTGCTGGCATGGCATGTAGCCATGGGTGCTTCACTTTGAAGTCCCTTTAATCCCTAAAATTTCAAAGTGCCCGCGGCTACATGCTTGCCAGCACTTCAAAGTTTGACACTTGGAAGTTGCCGCGTGGGAGAATTGGTCTAATGAAGTGCTGCATATGCATCGCAGCACTTCATGAGTGATCTCCCATTTCCCTGATTGCCATGCCCCCTTCGAAGAAGGGGGCAAGTGTAGACATAGCCAAAGAGGTACTGAAACATTTTGCTGGATCAGAACTAAACACTTTTTTCACTTAAATACTGAGAATGAGTATTTCCTTGAATGGATAGCCAGAGGCCTCAGTAACATTTCAGATTGTTCCATGGATACCCACCTGCTCTTATATAAAGAACTTGAACATAAGATTAATTTAGAATACCTATGCTACACACATAACATATTTCCATCACTAGAATATTCCATGTAAAGTTCTAACTACTTCCCTATTTCCTAGAAATCAAAAACCACAATAATCCCAAACAATTCCTCACCCTAACATTCCTCAAGTTCCAATCAAGTTTCTAATCTGCAGTTGATGAACAGGACAACGCTATTCTGCTAACTTGGAACATTAAGAGGCCGAAATATGTGCCAGATATAATGCAATATCTTGCCTCAACTGTGCTATTTGTCTGTATTAACTAACAGCCTCTGATCAAAATAATGTCTGTGCTGCTGCCAGTATCTTTTGTGAAAACCCACATTCTAACATTATTAGGGTGATCTATTACTCTATTGTTAATCTTTTCACAAATTCACTTAGGGAATGAAAGGCTAGATGCAGGAATTACTATATGACCTGTGAATGGCTGATACAGGACTTGATGGATAAAGAAATAAAGAAGAATTATATAATTAATGACAATAAACATGGTTAATGGAAAATAGTTCCTGTCATTGTAACTTGATACCTTTTTTGATGAGATCACAAATTTAGTTGAGAAAGGTGATAAGTGTTAATGTAACACACTTGGACTTCTGTAAGACATTTGACTTGATTAAAAACTGGAATGAGATCATATTAACATGGCACTTATTAATAAGATTAAAAGTTGGCTCAGAGTGTAACTAAATCACTGAGCAGGGTTATTTTTTTAGGGTTCCACTAAATTCCATATTCATATTAACTATTATGAACATGCAGGATTTCTTAATGGGGAAATCCTTGGAAAACTTAGGCCCAAAAAGGGAACTTACAAAAAGTGGAAACTTGGACAGATGTCTAGGGAGGGATATAAAGGTATAGCTCGAGAATGTAGGGCAGTTATCAGGAATGCAAAAGCACAACTGGAATTGCGACTCATGAGGAATGTGAAGGATAACAAGAAAAGTTTCTACAGGCATGTTAACAAGAAGGTGATCAGAGAGGGCATGGGACCCCTACTGGATGAGGGAAGTAATCCAGTGACAGATGATGTAGGGAAAGCTGAAGTACTTAATGCTTTCTTTGCCTCTGTCTTCACGGACAAGGACAGCTCCTGGACTAATGCGTTAAGTGATGCATTGCGGGATGAAGATAGACAGCCTTTGGGTGGAAAAACAGGTTAGGAGCTATTTAAAAAAGCTAAACTTACATAAATCCATGGGCCTGGACCTAATTCATCCTAGGGTTCTGAGGGAGTTGGCGTGTGTTGTTGATGAGCCCTCGGCCATTATCTTTGAAAAGTTGTGAAGATTGGGACAGATCCCGGATGATTGGAAAAAGGCAAATGTAGTGCTCATCTTTAAAAAAGGGAAGAAGTATGATCCAGAGAACTATAGGCCGGTCAGTCTCACATCAGTCGCTGGAAAAATCATGGAGGGGCTCCTCAAGGAAGTCATTCTGAGGCACTTGGAGGAGGGGAGAGTGATCAGGAATAGTGAGCATGGATGCATGAAGGGCAAGTCATGCCTGACCAATCTGATTAGTTTCTACGATTACTGGCTCTGTGGATGGGGGAAAAATCAATGGATGTGATTTATCTTGACTTTAGCAAAGCTTTTGGTATGCTCTCCACAATATTCTTGTCAGCAAGTTAAAGGAATGTGGATTGGATAAATGGACAGTAAGATGGATAGAAAGCTGGTGAGAAGCTCAGGCCCAACGGGTAGTGATCAATGGCTCGATGCCGGGATGGCAGTCGGTTTCTAGTGGAGTGCCCCAAGGTTCGGTTCTGGGTCATGTTCTGTTCAACATATTTATCAATGACCTGGATGAGGGGTTGGATTGCACCCTCAGCAAGTTTGCAGATGACACTAAGCTAGGGGGAGAGTAGATACACTGGAGGGTAGGGACAGGGTCCAGAGTGACTTAGACAAATTGGAAGACTGGGCTGCAAGAAATCTGATGAGGTCCAATAAGGACAAGTGCAGAGTCCTGCATTTGGGCCGAAAGAATCCCAAGCTTTGTTACAGGCTGGCATCCGACTGACTTGGTAGTAGTTTTGCAGAAAAGGACCTGGGAGTTGTAGTGGATGAGAAGCTGGACATGAGTCAACAGTGTGCCGTTGTAGCCAAGAAAGCTAATGGCATATTAGATTGCATCAAGAGGAGCGTTGCCAGTAGATCCAAAGTGATTGTTCCTCTTTATTCAGCTTTAGTGAGGCTGCATCTGGAGTACTGTGGCCAGTTCTGTGCCCCCAATTATAGGAAGTATGTGGATACACTGGAGACGGTCCAGCGGAGGGCGACCAAAATAATTAGGGGGCTGGAGCATATGACTTATGAAGAAAGGTTGAGGGAATTGGGACAGTTTAGTCTGCAGAAGAGAAGACTGAAGGGGGGGACTTGATAACAGCCTTCAACTTACTGAAGGGAGGTTGCAAAGAGGCTGGAGAGAGGCTGTTCACAGTGGTTACGGATGGCAGAACACAGAACAATGGTCTCAAGTTGTGGTTGGGAAGGTCCATGCTGAACATTAGGAAAAACTTTTTCACTAGGAGGGTGGTGAAGCATTGGAATGGTCTACCCAGGGAAGTAGTGGAGTCTCCATCCTTGGAGGTGTTTAAGTCTCACCTTGACAAAGCCCTGGCTGGGCTGATCTGATGAGTTTGGTCCCTGCTTAGAGCAGGGGGCTGGACTTGACAGCTTTTTTAGGTCTCTTCCAGCTCTATTGTTCTATGATTCCATGATATGCCTTTTGTATTCAGCACCACTGAGCTTTTACCAACTTCTCTATTTGCTGTTCAAAAGTAAAAGTGAGAAGTTGTGCATCTGGTAAAGAATATGAAACATTTACATGTTTTAGCATTATTAAAGAACACCACCCACTCAACTGAAGATTCTGTTTCACCTTTTCAGACAGTGCTTCATAACTATTGAGAAAGAGATGTTTGTTTGTAAATTCTGTTCATGGAACTTTTTAATATACATGTATATTTTTTCATGTGATAGCTTAATTCTTGTTCTGTTCTTTTTTTGTCACAGAATATTCAGTAGATTTACAGAAGCTCCATTTTATAGTATGCCCAACTCCATTCATATTCTCAGTTTTTTCTCATTCAGAAATATTATCTCCCTCATTCTGAAGATTTCAACAGAAAGTTCTTCTAGAAAGTGACCAGCAAGGGGAAAAAGGAGGATGAAGCATGTTTCTTGTGAACATCGTGGACACGCTGTGGTGGGATGGCTAAGAACAAATTATGTACAAGGATGAAAGAGTTTAGTGCCTTTCCAAAAATAATAGAGAACATATTTATCCTTATAGGATACTTCACCTTCTGAAAAAAAAAAGAGCTAGAAGAGCAGTAAGGCTTATTCTTCTTCACCCTCTGAAAAAGTATTTGCTTTATGAATACTCAAGGCCATGTAGCAAAAGTAGACATTTGCTTTATGAATACTCAAGGCCATGTAGCAAAAACAAGACAGTTTTTCTAGTATCTAAAAATTGGAGATGGAAAATGATTTCAATAAATATTACCATAATTTTTAGCCATCTAGTACATGTAATCATTATTAGGGATGTGCACCATGATTTAGTACATATACCCAGCACTTAATAGATCTTAGATTTATAGTCTTCTATATAAATATCCCCAATATTTCTCCCTGAACCCCAAGTGGCTACTTTATTAGTTGAAATTCACCTCAGGTGCTCAGAAAATGTGGAAATTTCTGCTGAGTTTATGATCCGTATTCTGATCTCAGTTTCTCCAGCTGCCCCAGGCTGAGATGTTGGTTAATGAATTTTAACATCACAGACAGAATTGAGTGTATAAAATTTGAACTCAGAAGTTTTTCCAGAGCACAATGGGCAGAGGTGTTTCCTAAAGCAATTATCAAAGTGAGATCTTAGTGGATGTCAAATATCTGTGAATTCTGGGGACTTAGTAGAATTCAAGCCAGAAATGTGAGAGGTCAACTAATTTGTTAAAAATAGAGAGTCCAGGAGAGGACCATTTTTATCTGTGAGAATAGTAAAACCAGCTATGGGCTATTGCAGACCTTTAGAAAACATGGATATCACATTTAAGCATTTCAATTATCCAAAACTTACACACAACAAACCACATTTTGGACTCGAACCATATTATTAAATTTGATATTTGCTTATTGTTGATCATTATCTCCACTATGAGTGTTCCAATGACTGTTCAATTACGTTTTGTTAACAACAGTTTCCTAATAAACAAATAACAGAGATCAGCTTTTCAGAATTTTTCTGTCAAGATTGCATTCTTTTCCATAGATCAAGTGCTTAAATATAAGAGGTTAACTGCACATTGATCTTGCCAACCTCTCTCAATTTCTGGACAGTAACAAATAGACTACTTCTAATCTTGTTATGAAGTGTAGGTTCATAAAACTCATGATTATATTGCTCTGGAAATTCACTGTGACCTGAGGCACTAGCAGTGGAGCAGGTTAGATTAAGCTTCCCTTTTGCAACTGTTCATTTATATTTTCACTGCTGCTCACAGAGTTTAAATCAAGCCCATTGAATTCATTTTAATTGTTTTTTGTTATTTCTTCTGTTTTTTTCCTTGGTGTAACATGAATCAATGTTACCATCATAAAGTTATCAATTAAAGAAGCAATGTCCATTTCTTCAGTGTACAGAGCATCATTATGCCATTAAGACTAGAAGTCACTGAAATTTAATATTAGTAAATAGCGTTGATTTAGTGAAGACAAATAGTAACACTCCTTTTATGTTTATGCTAGTCACACCCATTAAAGCAATATTTGGTAGAAAATCTGAGAGAAAAACAGAATGATAATAATGGTTTATATTTGCACCTTGACATATTAACACTTTATTTAATATATTTAGATAGAAAGACTTTGTTCAGTGCACATGGATATCGAATATTTCGGTTTTCCTAGTGATCCAAGATGAGGTTAACTCATTATGACAGCAAGATTTACAGTACCCACAGCATATATTAGATATATACAAAATTAATGTAATGGTTCACTAGGGGCATAGATGGAGGTCAAAAAGAGGTATGTGAATAAGAGTTGTGAAGAGACAAGCAAGGTTTGGAATGCTAGCTATGAAATCCCCAAAAGAGAGGGAAATGATCTGAAATATGACGACAACCTACAGCCCAGAATGATCACACTGATTTCAACATGTTTTGTGTCAGGCCCAATGCAACAACACCCAGGGAGTCAAACTTTATTAATCAAGTTCAATTAGTGTGCTTAAAAGGTTCCTTCTAGTGTAGATATTGAACCCCTATGGCCTCACCATAAGTCAGTATTATGTTACGAAGAATAAAAATGACAAATACATAAAACCAAACAGTCAGACAATGGGCTCATGCCAACTACATACCTTAACCATTTTCAGTCAAAATGAATGACTGGAAGCAAGACGAAGATATCAAGGTATAATTAAGGTCCCTTCAGAACATGAGGCAAAACAGATCATAAATTAATATAATATACCTGAAGAAATTGTTTAATAAATCTTACTAACTATGCAGGTCAGTTATCCAATGTAGTCACAGCCAAGAGCAAAACACCAGACTAATCCCTATTATCTCTGTTTATTCCATTTTATGCCAAGCAGAAGGTAATGATATATAACTGAAGACATTAAAGAAACATAATTATACATAAAACTGAAGTGCAGTCTTTCCTAAAGCTTACTAGCTTAAGCAGATTGTGTTGCGAGTAAGAAAGAAGAATCATTCCTCTGCTAACACCCAAACATAATAGAAAGAAGTTTTATGTCAGTCTGTTTCTTCAGTAGAAGCCAGACCTGGAAATCTCTCCTATGGATTGGGAACTGGAGAAGGAAATTTTTGTGAATAATATTCTGCATTATTTACCAATAACTACAGTACTCTGCTTTTCCTGCAAATCCTACTCTGTCTCTTTTCTAGTTTCCTCAGAATATCATAACTAGTTTGCATGTAATAGAGAGGACAATTACTGAAGCAGAGACTTTAAATACAGTGGTTGGAAACCTGTAACAGCAGACTGGAGGCTTGTGTATCTCCTAATAGTTGAATTTCTGAAATTGAAGGGCAAAGAATATGACTCCTACTATGTGAGAGAAAGGCCAAAGTTCAAAAAATGCACAAGTATATTTATATTGTCATCAAAGGTTGTGACTACAATTCTTATACACATTACAGAGGTAACTTTCATATATTCAGGATGGGTACTGGAGTGATGAACCTGCTGCTTTAGGGGCTGAAGCCCAGAAGTGTGGGTTAAGGGGGCCTTTGAGATACTGGGCCCCCATGCGACTGCCCTCCCTGCCTCCCCCATTGGTAGGCCTGACTTCATTCCACACATGCTGACAAAAAATGAAGTGTGTCAAGTGATGAGATTGAAACTGGAATATTTAAATGGACCTAAGAGACTTTTGTGCCCAAATCCCACTGAATTCACTGGGAAAAAAGTGCCTAAGGCCTTTGACAATGCCAAGGAATTTCAAACCTCCCAAACAAATTCTACATACAGTTCACAGTAACTGGTTAATGATGCCCTTTTAAAACAGTAAGCCTCAATGGTTCATGTGTATGACTTTGAGAATCTGCAGAAACACAGCCTAAAACTACCTTTACATTAAAATTTCAAGGAGTCTAAAATTTTGTAAAGTATAAATAATACTTGCTGAATAAAGGGCTAAAATATCTGACAGTTTGAATTGGTGCAGTTCCATTTATTACAGAAGTGTTTTTCTAATATCCACTGTAGAGAATTTAGCCTGTTGAGTAACACGATTAGATGTATTGATAACCAAAAAACAATAAGCACTAATTTGAGAAATTATGTTAATTGTAATGAAATATATATACTTCATCCAGTGGGACCGACAAACATTGCAGGTCCCAGGGTGAGGTGGGATAGGGGACTAACTTTGCAGTGGCTGTATTGTTTAGCATATATATGTGCTAAACCGAGAAAAGTGGGTAAAACTCTTCATTTTAATTGTTTAATAATATAATTTGATAACAGCTGATTTACAATTTACTACTTAGCATTGATAATAACATAGTGAAAATGATTAAAAGTCCCTCTGAGTCTACATTTCGGATTTATACTGTGCATCAGATGTGATGTATAATGGGAAAATTACAGTAATAGAATTATGTGAATGGTCTTCCTATAGTATTGAAAATTACTTACAGAGTCAGAGAGTTTTGCTTTGGGCAAGACCATTTTAATTTAGATTGTTTGATTTTTGTATTGAATTCAAATTTTCAAATATCAAGCTGAAACTACCTGGCAGATAGGGAAATATGAAGTACTAATGATTACGTACCAAAGTGGTTTGTAAATAGATTGAGACAGTTAAAATATATTTAATGAACGTGCTCCTGAAAATGTCAATTTCACGTAAGACAAAGACCTAATTATCTACACTCCTCTAAGCTCAGTAAATCCTGGAAGGTTGTAGATTCTGGTTCTGTGGGAGTTTGATCTAGTGACAACAAAAGCTGACCCTGCAAAAGAGATTAATGGATAACTGTGAGCCTCAAGCAAATTAGTTCTCCATCATTCAAACTGTACACTCTAAAGATGAATCCTTTAAAAATACCATCTCTACCCCTGTTCAGGAAGTAGCAAGTTCTGGGCATTGACAGGCCTGGAGGTAAGCACTTCAGACAACAGAGAAATTATACAAAACAGAATACAATGGAAATTTTACAAAAAGAATATAGTGAAAATTCATGCAACAAGAGGAAGTTATAACCCAAAATTCAAGGAATAGATCCTAAGAATGTTCATGCTGCTGCGTACATAGTTGAGGAGGAGGAAGACCCCAGATTCAAAAGTACTGAACTACACCCTGGACCAAAATAGACTCAGAGCAGCATTTTATTTCTTTGACTGTGTGGCTCCCACGGACACTAGAGAATGACTGAAGTTTACATGCCTCAAAACAGTGAGAGGAGTTGCAGGGAGGAAGCACAGAACCAGTTGCACTGGCTATACCTGGCCCACAATTGTTCCCACTCTAGAGGAATCTTCAGAGAGACAATTATGTTGCTTTTAAGTTTGTATTGGTAGAAGTCAAATACATAGATATTCAAAGGGAGGTGCCTGAAAAGAAGTAGAAAATTGCCACATAACTATGATGTCAATATGACTGTGGAAGGCTACGTCCACACGTGCCCCAAACTTCGAAATGGCCATGCAAATGGCCAGTTCGAAGTGTACTAATGAAGCGCTGAAATGCATATTCAGAGCTTCATTAGCATGCGGGCGGCAGCCGCGCTTCGAAATTGACGCTCGTTGCTGCCGTGCGGCGCATCCAGACGGGGCTCCTTTTCGAAAGGACGCCGCCTACTTCGAAGTCCCCTTATTCCCATGAGCTCAAATGGCCATTTCGAAGTTTACTAATGAAGCGCTGAAATGCATATTCAGCACTTCATTAGCATGCGGGCGGCAGCCGCGCTTCAAAATTGATGCTCCTTGCCGCCGCGCGGCGCGTCCAGACGGGGCTCCTTTTCAAAAGGACTCCACCTACTTCGAAGTCCCCTTATTCCCATGAGCTCATGGGAATAAGGGGACTTCAAAGTAGGCAGCGTCCTTTCGAAAAGGAGCCCCGTCTAGATGCACCGCGCGGCGGCAAGGAGCGTCAATTTCGAAGCGCGGCTGCCGCCCGCATGCTAATGAAGCGCTGAATATGCATTTCAGCGCTTCATTAGTAAACTTCGAAATGGCCATTTGCATGGCCATTTCGAAGTTTGGGGCACGTGTAGACACGGCCGAAGAGTCCCAGAGGGAAATAATAGGAGCCTCATCACCTGAATCATTTAAAATTCATATAGACAAAACACCTGAGACTATACTGCCAGTAACTACCTAAGCAGGTGACTTAATGGATTTTTTTCCCCAAAATTATGCTCTAGTGACACAAGTGAACACAGTAAATGAAGAACCCAAATTGGATTTTTTAGGTATACTTAAATATGCTTTCTCTGGAGAGAAAGAAGGGGTAGAGTTCAACTTTCTGCTGAAATAGTTGGTGCAGGTTTAGATAAAATTAAATATAAATACAAAAACTGTCCATATAAACTTTTAAACTGAATCTCAAATTTGGGATTAAGATATACTAAGCTTTTCACCCAATTTTCTGCTATAAGAAGATCTTTTCAAGCTCAGGCATGTCAAAGTGGAAATATCTGCTTCTATCACAAACTAATTTGAACTAGCGTTTTCAGCTCTGCTTAGCACAGAGATTAGAAAACCTAGGCAATTTTTTATAACAGGTCCCCAGCCAGAGTTACAATTGCTGTTGGTGAGATTTATGGAAAGTCTCTACTGATTATTACTGATTGATGCTGATTAGTATTGCTATGTCAATACTATTACTATGTCAAATCTTATTCAACGCTATATGGTTGAAAAATATGAGTTACATCATGGAATGGGTTGTTTTGCATCTCTCCCTTCTCATTTCTAGAGCTGATGGGAAAAACTAAGTCAGTTTCCGTTGCTGTCTTAAAAAGCCAGAAGAGAATTACATGAAGCTTTGCTGCTTCAGTAAAATACCTCTGTTTTACTAATGTTCTGTTTATTCCTTGGCTTTAGCATAAACAAGGAGTGCTGTTTACAGTAGTTAAATGTTATTATATATACTATATTGATTATTTTTCTGAAGTCAAAGAGGATACATGAATGCATTACATACATACATTCATAATTACTATATCTGTATCTATCTCTATATCTATATCTATGATTATGGGCTTGGGCACTGATTGTCCAATTGGACCTTTATGATGATATCACAGAGCTATCACTTGCAAATACATAAAATGAGGAGAAGAATTTTGCCATCTGTAGAAAACAAGAAATAAGAGGGAGTGATTCTATTTCTCTGTAGCAATGGGTAACATACACAAGAGAAGGCATTGCCTTTCTGAAACTGTTTAAACTCCATGGCCACTCCAGAAAGGGCTGGGGCAATGGCATGGATCTCTGCCTGGCCCAGAAGCCAGGGGCCATGGCATACAAGCCAGGCCCTCAAGCCAGGTGCTATAGTCAGCCAGGAAGGGTGGGGCTATGCCACCCACTGAGGGGTTTGGGGGGTGGTCAGGGGCTAAGGGAACTAACCTGGGGTGGGGGCTGGGCTGGGCTCCACAGAAGGAGGAAGTTGCAGTAGGGGTGGAGCCTCAAGTAGAAGGGGCGGAGCCTCAAGTAGAAGGGGCGTGTTTAAGACCTGCCTTCCCCAGATGGGCCTTCACCTACCGCCCATCATTTTAGCCTATTTACTTCTGTACTCATTTAACATAGTTCTGATTGTTTTATGCCCAACTTGCACATGTGTGGTCACAAGGAGGTATAACACATCCTGTTTCTCCCCTCTGTGGGCTACCAGATTACTAGTCGCAGCTGTGAGGGAAAAAACAGAAACCATGGGCTTAATATTCCCCACATGCAGGGTGGTGGGGTGTGGGAAATGAATGGAAGCTTGAGTTTCTCTCTCTCTCCAACATGCCAGTCAAGAAGCTGAGTCATTACTGAGGTAGAAGTGATGTTCTTCTGCTCTTGGAGAGTGGACAAGGGGTTAACAACAATTCATTCCATGATCTGCTTCTGGAACAGTGCAAATAAGGTTGTGTCTACACTAGCCTCCCCCCTTTCAAAAAGGGGATTCTAGTAAGACACTTCAGGATATGTTAACAAGGTACTGCAATGAATATGCAACACCTCATTAGCATAATGGCATCCATGGCACTTCAAAAGTGCTGTTTTTGATCACACGCAGCTCATCTGCACAGGATCCTTTTCGAAAGGATGCTGCTGATGTCAAAATCCCCTTATTCCTATAACAAAATAGGAATAAGGGGATCTCGAAGTGTGTGAGGTCACATATCCGTATGTGTCTCATTAGCATCCCCCTTTCAAAAGGTTTGGGAGTTAGTGTAGACACAACTGAAGTGTAAGCCTTGACCTTAATGACAGCAAACTATCATCTAGCCCATAATAGGCTAATACCAATATTTTCAAACAGAGATGGCTCAAGTTGAAATCAGTGGCACCTATAAGTGCTCAAACACTTAATCCGCACTGAAAATATCACCCTTTAAAAAACTGGGGTTCAAGTAATTCCTTTAAATTCTGCCTTTGGATGAAATTTGTCTTTGACAGGACTTTCCCAAATGTCACCAGAAATTTTCAAATCTCTCCAAAACCTATCACAAGCATTAATAACTTCAATTAAATGGCTACAAAAAGTGGTGGATTGCTGTGACTTTGTGGAATTTTGCTTTTTGTTCATCTTGTAGAACTTATAATTGCACAGAGTACTTGCTCAGCTCTCACTGTCCTGCCATAATAGTCTTAAAAAGTACAATACTGGCAAAAATCCAAGCAGAATGGGTTCTTCACTGATATATTTTTCAGTGCTTCGTGCTGTGTCTTATGAACACATTTATAATCATGCCATGTAGTTACACAATTTTCCTAGAGCTGATATTAAAAAAATCGTAAAAACAGTGTCAAGAAGATTACCTCTGCTTACTGCTTTCAATAAAACTAATGATATTTCAAAACACTCAGATTATTATTCTAATGTAGTCATATAATCCAAGTCACATTTCCAAGGTGTCTGCATCTTTTCAATAATTCCTTCTCTTCTGCTGAAACACATAATTTGCTTTTAAATCTAAAATGACTTTCATGATATGTTACAAGTACTTCATACATCTTCATTCAGTCCATGTTTATTCTATCCAACTCCCTTTAGAGTCAGTATCAATCATGGCTGAAACAATGCGCTTATTACACATAATGGTACGGTGTTCAGCTAATTCTGTTATAAGGCTGGTGACAAGTCTGTGAAATGGCTGGGGTACACTACACATATATTGGTGATGGTGCAGGTATAAGACCCTGAATAAATCTAGAAAAAATCCAAAGCTGCTTAAATACTATATAGGACAAGAGGAAGCTAAGTATGAAAAATGAGAAAAGCCTAGAAAAAGATAGGTAGAAGGCAGGTGACCAAAGAAAATGTGATTTGTGCTCAAAAGGATGCTCCCTCTAAGTTTGAGAAAATAGCTAAAATTGCTAAGCAATGAAGGAGATCAATATCCATATAAGATAAATTAAGGTTTTTTAATTAATCCGACTGAACTTTGTTAAGATCTCTTGTTGCTAGTGATGAATATGCATATAATGAAGCTGGACATGTTCTAAACAATTCTGACTAGAAGACTTTGATGTATATGTTAGAACGTTGGTTCCCAACCATTTTGCTAGCTTTTCCTTATGCTAATATGGAGTTAGGTGGGGAAAAAGAAAGGAACCTAAAACCAAAGAGGAAGAAGGGGCTTTTGAAGTCAGAGGGGTCCTGTTGAAAAGGCTCCGTCCACATGGACAGCAGTGTTCCACAATACCATTATGAATCACATGCAGCTGCCATTATGCTAATGAGGTACTGCACATTCATGCCAGCGCCTCGTTAGCATCTTCCAAAATCACTCATTAACATGCCCCTTCCAAAAGGAGGGGTTGAGTGTTGCCACAGCCTTTGTGTATAATTCATTCTGCAGAAAAGAGTTCCCCTCCATTCAGCCCTGGTGAGGCAGCATCTGGAGTATTACAGTCCTGGGCCCCTCCAGTATAGAAAGGATGTGGATGTATTAGAGCAAGTTCAGCAGAGGGCAACGAAAATGATTGAGGGGATGGAGCACATGACCTATGAGGAGAGGCTGAGAGAGTTGGGCTTATTTAGTTTGCAGAAGAGAAGACTAAGGGGTGATTTGATAGAAGCCTTCAACTTCCTGAAGAAGTCTTCTAAAGAGAATGGACAGAAACTGTTTTCAGTGGTCACAGACAACAGAACAAGGAATAATGGTCTGAAGTTATAGAAGGAGAAGAGTAGGCTGGATGTTAGGAAATACTATTTCACCAGGTGGGTGCTGAAGCACTGGAATGTGTTGCCTAGAGAGGTGGTGGAATCTTCATCCCTAGTGGTTTGTTAAGTCCTTGGTTGATAAAGTCATGGCTGGGGTGACTGAGTTGAAGTTTATCCTGCTTGAAGAAGGGGGCTGGACTTGATGACCTCTGGAGGTCCCTTCCAGCCCTATGATTCTATCTATGAACGAGTGAACCTCATGTCCTCTGATAACCATAACTTTCTTTATTAAGTGTACTCCTCTAGTCCTCATTTTTTCTAACAAAATTATACTTGCTTTAACACCATAGTATTTAAATTCCTTCATTGTTCACATTCATTCCAATTTCTACTTTTTTTTTTTACTGTGCTGTCTACTAATAAGTAAGCACACTTTTTAAACTTTCGCCAAGTGATCTTGTGGTTTTCTGAGATTTCTTCACATTTCCTGAGATGTATCAGTTTCATCTTTTATTCTTCACTATGAATTATAGCTACTTCATTGCCTAGTGTTATTTCCTCCCTTTCCATAAATCTGCAAATCTGAGTCACATCTTCCTTCCTCTCTTCTTGTATTTTAAATAGATTTCTCCCACTTAGGCCAATAATTTTAATTCATCATTACAAATCATGTCCCCTCACTGATGCCCTTTTAGGTTTATATATCACTTTGCCTCATAAATACTGCAAGCTCCATTTCTTTTAAAAGACTTCTTTCCAATCCTTACAAAGCCAAAATGTTGCTGTCTTTGCATTCAACTCAGTATTCCATCTACCTGTCTTTGGATAGCCTTAGCAATACATCTGAGTATATGACCCCGAAAATATATTCCTTCTCTAATAGAAGGCCCCAAGCCCTGATAATGCAAAGACTAGTGCATATGCTTCAACTTGGCAGGGAAGGTTAAACATATATCTTTGCAGGGCTGCTGATTTTCTTCCATATCCTTTGGTTATTGGTATTCTTCATGTTGCATCTAGGGATTATTCAAAGGGTACAGATAAAATAAGTGACCCAAACTTTGCCCTGCAAAATGAATTGAAGCTTACAAGACTCAGAGACATTTGGTTAACTTAAACACAAACTTCTCTGATTTTGTCTTACATGACACTGAGGCTGCGTCTACACGTGCACGCTACTTCGAAGTAGCGGCAGTAACTTCGAAATAGCGCCCTTCACGTCTACACGTGTTGGGCGCTATTTCGAAGTTGAAATCGACGTTAGGCGGCGAGACGTCGAAGTCGCTAACCCCATGAGCGGATGGGAATAGCGCCCTACTTCGACGTTCAACATCGAAGTAGGGACGTGTAGACGATCCGTGTCCCGCAACATCGAAATAGCGGGGTCCTCCATGGCGGCCATCAGCTGGGGGGTTGAGAGATACTCTCTCTCCAGCCCTTGCGGGGCTCTGTGGTCACCGTGGGCAGCAGCCCTTAGCCCAGGGCTTCTGGCTGCTGCTGCTGCAGCTGGGGGTCCGTGCTGCATATACAGGGTCTGCAACTAGTTGTTGGCTCTGTGTATCTTGCACTGTTTAATGAAAGTGTGTCTGGGAGGGGCCCTTTAAGGGAGCGACTTGCTGTTGAGTCCGCCCCGTGACCCTGTCTGCAGCTGTGCCTGGCTCCCTTATTTCGATGTGTGCTACTTTGGCGTGTAGACGTTCCCTCGCTGTGCCTATTTCGATGTTGGGCTGAGCAACGTCGAAGTTGAACATCGACGTTGCCAGCCCTGGAGGACGTGTAGACGTTATTCATCGAAATAGCCTATTTCGATGTCGCAACATCGAAATAAGCTATTTCGAAGTTGGGTGCACGTGTAGACGTAGCCTGAGAGTGTGATTGAATGATTTTAAAACCTGATTTATCATGCTTTCATTTCTCTCATCTGTCCACAGAAATAAATATTTCAGGTTCTTATCTTTGTACTCCAAATCCTCTTGTTCTTGTTCTAGCATCTCTAAAAATAGCTAAATGTTAAAAAAAAAATTGTATTGCTGTTACCACCTAGCAGAGCATCAACAGGCTCATGAGCTGAATAGCCAGCCGAAGGGCTTGTCTGCACTACCACCCTCCTTTGAAAGGAAGATGGTAAGTAGGGTGTTCGGAGTTTATTAATAAGTGCTGCGCTGCATATGCAGCACTTCATTAAGCAAATTCCCCCCTGCGGCAACTTCAAAGTTTTAAACTTCGAAGTACCAGCTCCACGGCTCATGTGCCGGTACTTCGAAGTGCCAGGGCAACTTCAAAGTCCATTTATTCCTCAAAATTTTACTTTGAGGTCCCTTTACTCCTCAACTTCGAAGTACCAGCAGGTGAGCCACGGCTAGACGCAAGCCGGTACTTGGAAGTTTAAAACTTCGAAGTTGCAGCGGGGGCAATTTGCTTCTTTATTATTAATAAACTCCCAACACCCGACTTAGCATCCTCACTTCGAAGGAGGGTGGTAGTGTAGACACAGCCAAAGAGTGTCAGAGAAAAGGCTCTGTTATCTCCAAATTACCAAAAATTAAAATAAAAATAAAAAAAGGATATGAGAGAAAAAGATTGCATACTATGCTTAAAGTTGGAGGGGTCTATGGCCTACCAAAGAAATCAACCCAAATTTCCTAAATTTGAAAGAAAAATACCATAATTCCAAGGCCATCCATCTTCTCCCCTTCTGAATTCATTGTATACACCGTAGACTTTTAAAAAATAGATATCCTTTTTGGGCTTATCATTTTTGCCTTCATTAGTATATAGGCAGAAACTTGATGTTTTTAAACATTCTGCACAGCCCCTGCTGCAGAATTTTTCCCATTTTATCTTTAGACACCACATGGTAACATGAATTGAATTCATGCATTAAGTCCAAGTAAGTAATTTAAGTGGCAGAAAAACTTCATTGCTTTAACTTGGTATTGTTTCTGCAATTGTGATTACAACTTTTCCCACCCACCTTGACCACCTACACTATTGTACACATAACACTGTTGGTCTAACAATTTGTTTCCTTTATGTCCCTATGCAGAAAGGTGTGTGCCCTGCTACAGAACTTCTTTGTCGAGATAGAATAGGTGAGAGAAAGAGAGGTTTTTATGGATTACAAATGCAGTTTGCTTGCTAAAGCAGACGGTATCTCCACTGGAACTGCAGAAGCTCAGGAGCTGAGGTGGGGCTGGTCTGGATTTCTCTGTTACTGGGTACCATGAAATAACCTGTGCAATGATAGGGATGCTGTAACAGAGTTGATTCATCATGGTGGCACCCTCTGCAGGTTGTTCCAGAAATGAGCTCATGTCTATCAGCAGGTCACCATCCTCCCGTGTGTCCTGCTTGCTGTTACTCCTTTGTTGTCTCCACCATCTGTGACCCACATCACTCCCCAGACTGCAGCATCTGGACACTGACTTCCAGCTATGTCCTGCTCTGTTATCTCTCTCCTGCCACTTTTGAGAGACCCAGCAGTCTATTGTCCACCTCTACCTCAGAGGCAAACTGCAGGACCCTGTTCAAGCCATCTGCCTCAGTGGGAAACTGCAGCCTTTTGTTGGCTGCCAGCTTCAATGGCTAATGAGAGTGGGTGGACCCAGACCTGCCCACTACTCTGGGTCCTAAACCAGTGACCTTATAGCTAGCAAACAACCACTCCTCCTCTGCTGCATCTTTTCACTAGTCAACTTGCCCCATCACTCTAGCACCCTCCAGACATTTGTATATAAGGGTCTCAGTCTGACAGACCTCAGTTTGGAGCTCTGTATTGCTCCCCTCACCCTACCCAGCATTATTCTGTCCAGGAGCATTTTGGTAACTAGTCCTTCTCCCTTGCCCTTCTGGAGAGACTCCCCCTGCTCTTCTGAGCAGCTCTTTATCTATGGATTGTTCCAGCAAGCTCTGTCTTTTGATTGGCTATCTAAAATGATCTCTTCCCTGATTGGAGCATTCTGCACAGGCTCCCTCTGGCCTGCTTTACCCCTTCATCTCCCTTAAGCTGTGTCTACACGTGCACGCTACTTCGAAGTAGCGGCACTAACATCGAAATAGCGCCTGTCGCGGCTACACGCGTCGGGCGCTATTTCGAAGTTAACTTCGACGTTAGGCGGCGAGACGTCGAAGTCGCTAACCTCATGAGGGGATTGGAATAGCGCCCTACTTCGACGTTCAACGTCGAAGTAGGGACCGTGTAGACAATCCGCGTCCCGCAACGTCGAAATTGTGGGGTCCTCCATGGCAGCCATCAGCTGGGGGGTTGAGAGACGCTGTCTCTCCAGCCCGTGCGGGGCTCTATGGTCACCGTGTGCAGCAGCCCTTAGCCCAGGGCTTCTGGCTGCTGCTGCTGCAGCGGGGGATTCATGCTGCATGCACAGGGTCTGCAACCAGTTGTCGGCTCTGTGGATCTTGTGCTGTTTAGTGCAAGTGTGTCTGGGAGGGGCCCTTTAAGGAAGCGGCTGGCTGTTGAGTCCACCCTGTGACCCTGTCTGCAGCTGTGCCTGGCACCCTTATTTCGATGTGTACTACTGTGGCGTGTAGACGTTCCCTCGCTGCGCCTATTTCGATGTGGTGCTGCGCAACGTCGATGTTGAACATCGACGTTGCCAGCCCTGGAGGACGTGTAGACGTTATTCATCGAAATAGCCTATTTCGATGTCGCCACATTGAAATAGGCTACTTCGATGTAGGCTTCACGTGTAGACGTAGCCTTAGTGGGCAACCATAACATTAAAGATTCTCACATCCACCACATTCAAAATGACCAAAGAGACCACTGGCAAACAGCACAGCTCCAGCCAAATTAAAGATATCCTAAACTACCCCCATAAACACACACACTAGAATATCCTAGCAGAGTCCCAAATTGGGATGAACAAAGATTTCCTGGCTGCCAAGTAGCAGTCTTTTACCTAACCAGGTTCACTTGTTGCCTCTGCTCTCCAAATTAGAAAAATTATGCAGGCTAGCCTGCCTGTCTCACACTGACCAATGCAGTATCCTTGTGAGGCAAGAATGTAATTCTGTAATGAAAAGGCTCATGTTCTTTTAAAACCCTTTTTACCCTCAAGATGATGGAGAAGATGGTGTAGAAACAACCTCTGATCTCAGCAGAGCTTCAGTCTTTCAGCAGAAAAGGAAAGTCAGCTGCTTCTGCCTTCACTCCATGGATTTGTATCTGCCATTGAAGCTAGATAACGCCAAAGCTTCCCATCTTTCTGCAGCTGCAGTCTAAGGACGTGCAGAGCCTGCTCCACCAGCACCTCTTGTCTTCCTTCTCCCCACTTCAGCTTTTTGCTCTCATGATTGTATTTACCAGCAAGGCAGCATGGAAAGATGTTTTTTTTTTAAAGGCCGAGAGGAATGAAATTTATGACTACTAAAAAGAGATTTTTAAATCTTTCTGGAACAGAATACTTATTTTTATTATCATTAAATCCAGACCCCTAAAGACCAAAAGCAGACAAAAAGCAGTGGGCTTGCTAAAGCAAAAAGGCACACCTCACCTTGCTCTAGGCTGGCTCTTTGCAGCCTAAGGCTGTGTCTACATTGACCCTTTCAGCTCTAAAACTTTAGTCATGCAAGGGTGTGAAAAATATTACCCCTGCCTCCCACCAATAAAACTTTTAGCCCTTGTAGCACTGAAAAGAGCCAGTATGGACAGCTGATAGACTCAGATATTACGCTTCTCTACAGAGGCCCCTCACCTGCAACCAGAACCAGAAACCCCTCAGAATTTAAACCGCTAGCTTACAATTTTCAATATGCCAGTATACCAGCTTCCTTTTCTGAAAAGATAAATCATCTGCTAATAAATAAACTTGATGAAAATGTACTCTATGGTATTTGTTACGTTAATGTAATTATTATTGTGTTTAATCAAATCAAGATTTTGAATTTTTCCATGTTTGCATCCTGTGATAGAGAATACTAACCTCACACTGCTGAGGAGAGGGTTAAAGAGCCACTCTGGTCCCAAGAAACTATGCACCTTCACATCTGCTGCACATGTTGCCAGTGAAGACAACATTTAAATACAACAACTCGGCTTACTCTTAGCTGACTGGGGAAGGAAAGCAGTCAGGTGCAGCAGCTGAGAAGCCATCATGACTCTCAACTGCTGAGATTAAGCCACATAGACAAGGCCATTGACTGAGGGAGCAGAAGATGATGATTCACTGTTGCCAGCAGAGGAAGCTCAGTAGTTGGATCAGTCAGGAACATGGAAGGGACTCCAAGTGCAGGCCAAGAAGATGCCAGAGGAACTGCAACAAAGCTAGGAAGTGACTGAGGCAAACATTCAGGGAGATCAGGCTCTAGGTCCTGTATAAGCACTACCAAGTACGAGCCCTTTGGAGTAAAGTAGTCTGGGTTCTCCTACCCTCCCTCTCTCACCAGTGAGCATTAATAACCTCAGCTCTTGCTGCTAAGCAAGGCAACCCTTTGATTCTTGCTAGTGGAAAACATTACCTCAAGCCGTGACTACCAGGGAAGCTCACCCTTGTGATGTCACCATTAGGTGAACCGGCCTATCTGGGGCGTACAGTCAACTCCTGACTCACCTACGGAATGCACAAAGTAATCAAATGTGGTTGTGGATCTCCTAGAAGAGGTTTCTTTTTCCCTACTGTCTCCATGTGTCATCTTATGATGAAGACGCAGTGCTCCAGACCATTCTCTTTCACAGTATAATCTGCAAGTCTGTGCTTTGGGAGAGGATCCTTTGCATAATTCCTCCACTATCATTCCATAATAGGTTCTGTCCACAGATCTGATGGAATCTCAGACAGCTATGCAGAAGTCTGGTGAATTCTGACAGAGACCAAGACAATCAGTGAGGAGAACAATTTGTGCCTCCTTGCCTGTTCTGACCTGAGTTGTCCCCTGGCTCTCTGGCCATGACATGCTCTATGTGCTGTATCTTTTCCAGGAATCTGTGAATAAATGCAAGGGAAGATTGCATCTTTTCCTCCCTTTAATCCACCAATTATACACATGTTCCCACAGTAGAGACAAATTGTCTCATGAGGGTACAGCAGAATAGATGACTGTTGCATGGAGACTGCTGATTTCTCATCATTTCTTTTCCAGGAGAGATGATCTGAGCTAGTAAGTTTGATCAGTGACTGTCAGATAATGCTCACATTTTTATTTTTTATATATTTTATATTATTTGACAAATATATTTCATTATTGGTATCTGGGCAAATAATTTATGAATATATTTCAAAAAATTTCAACAAATTTCACAAGGTATCTCAAGTGAAATATATGAAGAGTTATTTGTTTTCTCATTTGTTCAGGTCAGATGTTCAGGTATCTGCTGTGGTTGCTGTCTGACTTGAAAGACAATTGCTGCTTTGGTTATGTGGAATTTACTATGCTGTATTGGCAAACTGACATCCAAATTCATGGTAGCTTCTCTGCATGAGTTTGCCACCTTATATTTTTAGGATGAATCAATAAAACTTTTTGAACTATTTGTGTAGACTATCAGTTCACTACACCCTCCCAGATTACAGAGTTCCAGCTATATGTATATTAATGTTCTATACACTTCTTTTTTTCAGGAAATCATGCTTTGTTAAACAGATTACAAATGGGGGCTGCAAATCAGGATTCTGTTGGAGTTTTTTTCTTTGCTTGTAATTAATTATTCAGTTAGGGTAACAAACATTTTCTTTGGCAGTGGGTGCAAGAGAAAATGTAGACTTGCCTATTCCTATTGGCATTGATTAAACTCAACATCTAAGAATGTATTTATATTTTTTGCTGGCTCAGGGCCTTTAAAATCAACTTGCTGCTTTATGATAAATTATATACCAAAACATTACAGAGAATAGCTCATTTCTAAATTTGCATTCATTAAATAAGCCACTTTTTTCTTATACATTTTTGAACATACCATAGTTCATGAGTATTAAGTAAACTAAATAGGATACAAAACTAAGTATTTAATCTGCCCTTTCCAAACGTCGGTGGTTTGGATCAAATGGAGCCTGCTTTGTTACACCTACTTTTTCCAAACTAAAACCACTTCTAGGCCTTCTCAGTTCTCTTTCATTATTAACATAGTCCCAGATTAGAATTTGTCTTTTGATTGTTTGTCTTGTCAGCATGTCTATATATTTTCTTATAAAATGCCTTTGTGTTTTTTCAAGCTTGCTCTGTTTATCTAGGTACTTATATGGCCCTCTTCCCCAGAGCATCTAAACACCTCACAGTCATTATTGGATTTTATACTCATTACTCCTCAGTGCTGGCAGGAAGTACTATTCCATTTCACAGATGGGGAGCTAAAGCACAGGTTAATTAAGTCATTTGTCCAAGGTCACACAAGGTGTGACCAAGTCAGAACTGAGGCTAGGTCTCCTGAGTCTAATTCCAGTGTCGTAACTATTAGATTCATGTGCTGTCTATTACACCTGTCCCATTTTACGGTATACAGATACATGTATTTATCAGCTACTTGTTCTGCTCTAGTGAACTAAGGGCCAGTTTTTCTCCTGGCATAACTCCAGTAAAATCAGTGGAGTTATACTAGTAACATATTTACCAAAAAATATTTTAACTTAGCTTTGCAAGACGGATAATGTCCTCTTTTCTGTATGTTTTGATTTTCCTCTCTCTAAATAATTAATATAAGGAAATATCCAATTTTCACTTCTGACCTGATATTCAAGAAATGTGTTTCCAAGCAAGTATTCATGGCTAAGCCATACAGACTTCTTATGATGGCATTTTTTCAGGTCCACTTATTAACATTCCTCATTACACTGAACAAGAAAAATTTAGGACCTAAGCCAAAATGGATCATTAAAGTTTGCATAAACCATTCCTTATATTTAAGGCTATTTGACCCATCTAGCCATCACCACTATGATAGGCCTGTATATTCTACAAAACGTTCAAGCCAACACAGTTACAACTTATTTTTATATTTGCCAGCCTGAGACCTTCTTCATTCAAACACAGTATATAGTCTTCAAAAGCAACAAAGAAAGAAAAAAGCAAACCAACAAAACCTTCAAATTTGTTTTCTGCAGAAACCTGACATTTTGTCGTTTGAGCTCATTAATTATATTATTCCTCTAAGGGCTTGTCTACACTACCCTTCTCCTTTGAAGGGGGCATGTAAGTGAGACTGGCTGGCGAATAGCAATGATGTGCTGCGCTAACTAAACTAAAGTAGCAACGAAGGGTCCTGTGGCACCTTATAGACTAACAGAAAAGTTTAGAGCATGAGCTTTCGTGAGTTAACTCACTTCTTCAGATGCTGGTCCTGGAAATCTGCAAGGCCAGGTATAAATAGGCCAGAGCAAGGCTGGGGATAACGAGGTTAGCTCAGTCAGACAGGCTGAGTTGTATTGTCATCAGTAGATCTGGAGGTGTGAACTCCAAGAGAGGGGAAGCTGCTTTTGTATTTAGCCAGCCATTCACAGTCTTTGTTTAATCCTGAGCTGAGGGTATTGAATTTGCAGATGAATTGTAGCTCAGCAATTTCTCTTTGGAGTCTGTTCTTGAAATTTCTTTGCTGCAGGATAGCTACTTTTAAATCTGCTACTGTGTGTCCTGGGAGGTTGAAGTGCTCTCCTATGGGTTTTTGTATATTGCCATTTCTGATGTCTGATTTGTGTGCATTTATTCTTTTACGTACAGACTGTGCAGTTTGTCCGATGTATATGGCAGAGGGGCATTGCTGGCACATGATGGCATAAATTACATTGGTAGATGTGCAGCTGAATGAGCCCACGATGGTGTGGCTGATCCGGTTAGGTCCTGTAATGATGTTGCTGGTGTGTATATGTGGGCAGAGCTGGCAACGAGGTTTGTTGCATGGATGGTTCCCTGAGATAGAGTGACTGTGGTGCGGTGTATAGTTGCTTGTTAGGATTTGTTTTAGGTTGGCAGGTTGTCTGTGAGCAATGATAGGTCTGCCTCCCAAGGCCTGTGAAAGTGGGGGATCATATACACACCAGCAACATCATTACAGGACCTAACCGGATCAGCCACACCATCGTGGGCTCATTCAGCTGCACATCTACCAATGTAATTTATGCCATCATGTGCCAGCAATGCCCCTCTGCCATATACATCGGACAAACTGCACAGTCTGTACGTAAAAGAATAAATGCACACAAATCAGACATCAGAAATGGCAATATACAAAAACCCATAGGAGAGCACTTCAACCTCCCAGGACACACAGTAGCAGATTTAAAAGTAGCTATCCTGCAGCAAAGAAATTTCAAGAACAGACTCCAAAGAGAAATTGCTGAGCTACAATTCATCTGCAAATTCAATACCCTCAGCTCAGGATTAAACAAAGACTGTGAATGGCTGGCTAAATACAAAAGCAGCTTCCCCTCTCTTGGAGTTCACACCTCCAGATCTACTGATGACAATACAACTCAGCCTGTCTGACTGAGCTAACCTCGTTATCCCCAGCCTTGCTCTGGCCTATTTATACCTGGCCTTGCAGATTTCCAGGACCAGCATCTGAAGAAGTGAGTTAACTCACGAAAGCTCATGCTCTAAACTTTTCTGTTAGTCTATAAGGTGCCACAGGACCCTTCGTTGCTACTACAGATCCAGACTAACATGGCTACCCCTCTGATACTTAACTAAACTAAAGTAGTCTAACTGCAGGTGCTTTGAAGTAGCCATGCAACTCTGAAGTTGAGGTGCTGCATATGCCATGCAGCACGTCATTGCTATTCACTGATTGGGCTTGTTTACATGTCCCCTTCAAAGGAGGGGGCTAGTGCAGATGATCCCCAACACTACTTAATATTCATAGCACAAAATTGTCACTAATTATATTCCTATTTGTTTTACTAGGAACAGTTTTGTTTGGAAGCTGGAGGTGACTGAAATTTCTGTGATGGGATCCTCAGTACCCACCTGGCCAAACAGAACACTACAGATAGAATGCAGCTGCAATACTTTTCGTAACAAACTGTATTTTACAAGAGATTCTCCCACTATTATGTTGAACTATATGTCTATGTAACAATTATCATGGATCCAGCAAAGAGAGTTTATTCAATATCCATTAGGATCCACCAAAAACCTACCATTAGAACGAACACCTTATTCAGAAAGAGTTAAAATCATGTCTCTGGAGAAGAACCCAATTTTTTTAAAAAATACTAGCACAGAAGAAAGTAGGGCAACAATATTTATCAGAGGTATATACAGTATCAGCTACAATGGGACCATATCTACTGAGGTCCCTGGGTGTTATGAGAGTAACAAAAATACTTATGATAAATAATTGATAGTTTACTTTGGTAAATTATGTTGTGGAGCACTTTCCATTCATTGTGGTCATTATGAGGTACTGATCAGAATAATACTGTTAGGCAGAAATTGATGCTTAGCACAAATTAAAATGACAATTAAGTGCATATTAAACAAAATAATACATCATTAAGTAAAACTGGCATTAAGCAACAATGTCTATCAAAATAGGAGCAATACTTCACGTCATTAATTAGATGTGTGGTCTGGCAACTCTCACTGTTCTATGGGTCAAGTTCTGTTTTGCTTCTCAAAAGAGCTGTGGCCCTAGTTACCTAGGGCAAATCCTCAGAGGTATTTAAACAACTAATTCTTACTAAATTTACAACCTCTTTCTTCCTCAGGGATTCTAAAAATCTCTGCTGCAGAAGAAAGCACTGGTATCTCTTGATCAGCTCAGGCAGTTTTACGTTCCATAGTCTTTTTTGCAACTGCAGGTTGGACTTCACATGTCCAGCACCCTCAGGACATGACTGGTCCTGAATGAGGGGATTTGCTGGACCAGAGGAGGTCCCCTGCCACAGAACCCCAGCTGACCTCCATCCCAATTCTGGCCCCCCCACCTCCAACCTCAATGCTGGCTGCTGCAAGCCCTGATGCCAGACATGCGCTCTGGCCCCAGACATGGCTCTGCTGCCATGGACTCCAATCCCAGTCCCTGCTGAGAGCACTAGGCCAGCCACTGGCCCTGCATGCCCACTAGGCCAGGCCCAGTGGCCCTGGCTGCAGTCCCCACACCTCTGCTGAAGATTCCAGCTTCTGCTGCATCTGCCACCTTGGAGGACTCTGGCCCTGCTGCCTCTGCTGCTGCAGGCTCTGGCCCTGGCTATGGCCCTGCACTCCCACTGAGGGCTCTGGCCCCTGCTGCAGCCCAACTGTCACAAGCTCCAGCTGGGGTTCTCTGGTCCTGCAACATCTATGGGCCTGCCAGACCACGGATGTTGCTGGACCAGAAAATCCCAGTTTTTAGAGGTACAATTCTGTTTTCTAATACTTCTGTGAAAAACAACTGAGTGCCACTACTTCTTGCAAGCAGCAGAATGTGTGGGTTACTGTGCAACTGATCTATATTCCTGTTGCTGAATCACTGAAGCTTGTACAGACAAGAAGCACTATTTCAAGTTAGGTCTGATAAATCCTCCCTATTAAACACCAGGTGCCCCTCTCCTAGAGTCCCGCTACAGAGATCAGCTCTACTAACAATACAACAGCCTCTGTCTAAACAGTCCATTTATTATCAATGAGGTCAAGTTCATAAGTATAAGACATTGGTGTCTTTGTTTTACCTTCTCAAAAGATGACTCTTTGTTTCTTGAAACAGCACAGACATTATTCTGATCTCACACTGGATTTACACAGGTTTCACTATAAACTTCACAGAAGTTATTGGTCATTTAGATTTGAGCTACTGAGCATGAAGTCAAGCCCAGTGAAGTGCCAAACCATCAAATCACCATAATTGTTTTAAACATCTTAAGTGAACTAAAATCTAAATCAGTAAGAGATGAGATTTATATTTCAAGTTACAGGGTTTTTGTTTGTTTGTTTGTTTGTTTTTATTTTAAAGATAGACTGAAGTTGTGTACCTGTTACAGTCTCCAGGCAGGTGTTTTCTTCATTTCATGTGTAGCAGATGATTTACACGAACAGCTACAGCCTAAAGTACCCTCAGGAAGAAAAAATCAAAACTTTCACTAGTTTGGCTCTTTTGACAAAAGCCTACAGGAAGCCAGTTACTGATTCAAACTTCATCCCAACCTGGTATAAACTGGTCTTGACTTCATTGGAACTTTGCCACATTACTCCAGTGACCCCATTGACATTTGTCCCGTTACCTTTCATGTGTCATAATCACTATGCACCTTTTGGAGAAAACAACCAGGACATAACTACATAAGAATGGCCATACTGGGTCAGACCAAAGGTCCATCTAGCCCATTTTCCTGTCTTCTGACAGTGGCCAATGCCAGATGCCCCTGAGGGAGTGAACAGCACAGGGAATCATTAAGTGATCCCTCTCCTGTCATCCATTTCCAGCCTCTGACAAACACAGGCTAGGGAACACCATTCCTACTCCTCCTGATTAATAGCCATGGATGGATTTAACCTCCATGAATTTATCTAATTCTTTTTTGAAACCTGTTAGAGTCCTGTTCTTCACAACATCCTTGGCAAGGAGTTCCACAGTGCACTGCATGTAGAAAAACTTCCTTTTGTTAGTTTTTAACCTGCTACCCATTAATTTCATTTGGGGTCCCCTAGTTCTTATGTTTGGGAACACGTAAATAACTGTTACTTATTCACTTTTTCCACATTAGTCATGATTTTATAGACCTCTATCATTTCCGTGCTTAAGCTGAAACATCCCAGTCTTTTTGATTACCCATTGCAAACCCCTAGACATTTTTGCTGCCTTTTTCTGAACCTTCCATCCCCAGCTGCAGCCCCCACATTTCCACTGAAGGCTCTGGCCCCTGCCACCTCTGTCACCATGGAGGTCTTTGGCCCTGGATGCAACCCCCCTTGCCCTTGCTGAGGCCTACAGACCCTGCCACTTCTGCTGCTGTGGACGGCTGCCTCCTTCTGCCCCAACCCCCACCATGGCTCTGACACCAAACACAGCCCCTGCAACCCTGCTGAAGGCTCTGACCCCCACTGTGGCCCCACTGACAAAGGCTCCATTCTGGGGCTTTCTGGTCCCAGAAACTATGTTATGCATACATGAAGAGTCAAGTGATGAAGAGGACAAGCAAGAGGAGGTGATGCGTCATCTATTTTGTAAGCAAGAACTGGAAATGTGCTCAGCTCACTGCTGTATCTGCTTTTTCCCAGCAAAGAGCCTGGAGAACCTGCAGCTGAACCTCATTAATCTATCCTGTTCATTTTCTACTTTACATCAGAGGCATAAAACATTTCACTTGATGTCTGTTGCCTATGCACTTCCCAGCTAATAGCACTTCCCAGCTAATAGCTTCACCAGTAATTAGTGTGAAAATAACTGGTTCAGAGCTACTTCAGTGCAAAGTGGACAGCAATGAGGTAGGGATGCTTAACTATTCTTATCCCAGATACAATTCTCTGCTGTGTTAAGCTACGTCTACACGTGAAGCCTACATCGAAGTAGCTTATTTCGATGTAGCGACATTGAAATAGGCTATTTCGATGAATAATGTCTACAAGTCCTCCAGGGCTGGCAACGTCAACGTTCAACATCGACGTTGCGCAGCACCACATCGAAATAGGCGCTGCGAGGGAACGTCTACACGCCAAAGTAGCACACATCGAAATAAGGGTGCCAGGCACAGCTGCAGACAGGGTCACAGGGTGGACTCAACAGCAAGCCGCTCCCTTAAAGGACCCCTCCCAGACACAGTTGCACTAAACAACACAAGATCCACAGAGCCGACAACTGGTTGCAGACCCTGTGCATGCAGCATGGATCCCCAGCTGCAGCAGCAGCAGCCAGAAGCCCTGGGCTAAGGGCTGCTGCACACGGTGACCACAGAGCCCCGCAGGGGCTGGAGAGAGCACATCTCTCAACCCTTCAGCTGATGGCCACCATGACGGACCCCGCTATTTCGATGTTGCGGGACGCGGATCGTCTACACGTGCCCTACTTCGACGTTCAACTTCGAAGTAGGGCGCTATTCCCATCCCTTTGTGGGGTTAGCGGCTTCGACGTCTCACCGCCTAACGTCAATGTTAGCATTGAAATAGCGCCCAACACGTGTAGCCGTGACGGGCGCTATTTCGAAGTTAGTGCCGCTACTTCGAAGTAGTGTGCACGTGTAGACACGGCTTTAGAGTTATAAGACACAGCGTGAAATGATGGCCCCACTATAAGTTTCCCATTGACTTCAATGAAGTCAAGACTTGAGTCCTACTATTTTAATTCTTTCTGGAGAGAGAAAATAAAATCCTATGCAGAAAAAGCTTGACTTTGTTAAACATTTGAACTGCCTTAATAAGGTAGGAACGTGGTTGTTTCATTATGTTTCCATTTTTTGTTTTTAGCTGCAGCTTGATGACAACCTTTCCTGTATCTATGTAATTTAACCAGAAAGTTTCGATATTTAAATATAATTCTGCTTTATTATAAATCATGGTCACGTCCTTCCTCATTTAACTGCAGCCCATCTTGCTGTTGAAGGCATGATGTTCTGAAGGCACACAGTCACAGAGCTTATGTGTTAATCATGGAAACCTAAGTTACAATTCATATTTAGAACAATTTGCACCAGAAGGTGGCACCAAAAGATTCGACTTCAAAACTTCATGTTTTGGTAGGTGCTTGAGATTATATCATTCTTGTCTCATTCTTAGCTCTTTAAACGCACAAAAGTAGAGTCTAAGCATCCTCATTTAGGGACATACTCACAAGGTGTGGCAGTAGAAATTACATAGCAAGGAATTGTTCCATATAGAAATTCTGCGAGACAGCAGAGGGAAATACCTGTTATTGGACCAATTTCTATTGGTGAAACAGGCAGCTTTTGAGTTACACAGAGCTCTTCTTTTTGCTTTCTATTATGTCTCTTATTGTGTATAAACCATCTACCCAGGCATTATCGCCCCCGTGAGTCAGGGACAGCATGATTTTGGCGGGAAGGGGCTGTATGATAAAAATCCCCACAGACACATGAAGCTTTAAATTGTCATTGCTTGCCCATTGGCAGCACTGTAACGGTTCTTTTTGACCGGTAGCTACCCCGGGAATTTGAATCTGCTCATGAATAATTCATAAGGACTTGCAGTGAGGTCACAGCTACCCGGAATCAAGTGTTGTGATTGGTCACTTTTTGATCCCCTTTAGAATTCTAAATGCAGATGACTTATGCAGATTACCTCATGAATATTTATGAGGGATCTCTGTAGAAGCAGGATACGCAGCACCTATGAGGAAGGCATTTTGTTTCCAGAATATTAATCAGACTGTGCGCCTCAGAATTTACTATCATAAAGGCATGATCCAATACCCGCTGAAGTTGATGGAAAAATATTCTTTTGCTGTTGTGGGTTTTGTTTTGTTTTGTTTTGCATAAAACAAGTATATACATATATACATACACACACACTTACAAATGTGCGAAGTCCTGCTTCCAGCATGGTAATACAGGTAACACTAGAGCAGAAAGCATTTTGGATCAGCGCAGAGTAAAACTTCACCACACTTTAGGACAGGAAATGTAAAATACCATCTAGGAGTTGAAATCACAGTAAGAATTTAGGTTTTCAGATTGCACACACACAAATTGGGATTAGGCCTGACAATAATTCTGCTACAGATATTTAATAACTGTAAATAATATTTAATAACTGTAAGTAAGAGGTCAGCAACCTGCAGCTCATGGGCTGCATGCATCCCATTGGGCTTCTATTCATGGCATTCAAGCTCTGGGAGAGGGAAGAACAAGCACAAATCAGCCAGTTTATGGTGTTCCACAAATGCTGGAAAGAATGGACAGGAGAAGGGGTGGGGTACGCGTGGGGTGATAAGGAAGAGGACAGGTGGGGGGTATGAGTGAAAGGGTGGAATGGGAGTGGGGCCTGCTGTGAGGAAGGGAGGACTGAGCAGTCCATGGCAAAATTAGAAGTGACACACATTCAAAGCAAGGGCACATGTGAGGTGCATGTTGATGGTATACAACATTTGGCTACGTCTACACGTGCAGCCAACATCGAAATAGCTTATTTCGATGTTGCGACATCGAAATAGTCTATTTCGATGAATAACGTCTACACGTCCTCCAGGGCCGGCAACGTCGATGTTCAACTTCGACGTTGCTCAGCCCAACATCGAAATAGGCGCAGCGAGGGAACGTCTACACGTCAAAGTAGCACACATCGAAATAGGGATGCCAGGCACAGCTGCAGACAGGGTCACAGGGCGGACTCAACAGCCAGCCGCTCCCTTAAAGGGCCCCTCCCAGACACAGTTGCACTAAACAACACAAGATACACAGAGCTGACAACTGGTTGCAGACCCTGTGCCTGCAGCATAGATCCCCAGCTGCCGCAGAAGCAGCCAGAAGCCCTGGGCTAAGGGCTGCTGCCCACGGTGACCATAGAGCCCCGCAGGGGCTGGAGAGAGAGCATCTCTCAACCCCGCAGCTGATGGCCGCCATGGAGGACCCAGCAATTTCGACGTTGCGGGACGCGGATCGTCTACACGGTCCCTACTTTGACGTTGAACGTCGAAGTAGGGCGCTATTCCTATCTCCTCATGAGGTTAGCGACTTCGACGTCTCGCCGCCTAACGTCGAAGTTAACTTCGAAATAGCGCCCGACGCGTGTAGACGCGACGGGCGCTATTTCGAAGTTGGTGCCGCTACTTCGAAGTAGCGTGCACGTGTAGACGCAGCTTATAAGAGCCACGCACACCCTCTGATTCTTTATAGTACTTTTTCCAGCAATTTAATTTGTCCATAATAATGGATCACTTTGTGGTGAAAAGGCATGATAAAGAAGGAGAATCAAGTGCAATTTATTTAGTCTTATTCTTGGAGTCATGATCTGTGAACATGCCATATTTCAGTCTTGCAGCCCACTGAGATGGAGGATCACTCTTGATACCTAGTCACTAGCCCTGATGGCCAAATCACTTCTGTAAGTGGTTAAAACCTATATTTTGTCAAATAAGAAAAAGAGGACTTCCAACTGCTTACTACTCAATTACATAATTATGGCTTATCCCTAATGATTTGTTAACAGGAAACTATCATTAATTCTCCCTCACGGCACATATGATGCAAAAAAGAATTTGTCCACATACAGCTTACCAGTTCTGGTTGATTTTATGCAATTTCTGTATCAGTGAATGCTTTGATGTATTTAGAATCCATGTTCTATTATCAGTGCCATATAACGTGTCTTCTACATGAGCAATAAGGGTGAGTTGTTAAATCCAAATGGTCACCTATTCAGGTGGGCAAAGTAGGATAATGAATTGGATGAAACTGGAAGAATCATTTTTCCTGAACTTTTCTGCAAAGTGCTGGGCTTTGAATGAATAATTTCCCCAGCATCGGAACAAAGATCAGATGTTAGTACTGGATCTTAAAGCCACCAATTTCAAAGACTTGGCAGGAGAAGGGTTCCAAAGAAAGACTGAGGAAAACCACAGGCTTGTGGAGTAAAAGGGGAAGTCTTTATGGGGGATGGGCATGCTCAAAGGAGGCTGGTTAGAGGAGAGGAAACAGATTTAATGATTCAAAAGAGAATCTAGACCTGGATGAGTAGGGTCCCAAGGAAGGACCTGGAACCCTGAAAATGGCATTGATAGAACATCAGAAAAATGCTCTAGGGTGGTGAGGAAAATGAGGGAAGAAGAGGTGCCTGAGTGTTTTGTTTTTCTATTCTAAAGAATGATTGCTTTGGGAATGCTTCATCTGTTTGCTTCCATTATCCTGTGCCCCTGAAAAGCTGAGCTGTAAGCCAAAGACCACTATGTAGATGCTTCTAGGGAGTCTGGGGAAATCAGGCCTAGTCAGAACCTAGGCAGTTGGACAGCAGGGTCACAGCTCTCAGAAGGGGATGAAAAGGGGTATCTTCTCTCCAAAGAAGTTTCCTAGAGGCTCAAACCAAAATAAAACCTGGTCTCTGCTCAGTCTCTGGGAGCTTGGCATGCTACATGGAGCCAACATGTTGGGAATCCAAAAATAGCAGGCTGGTAAGTGTCCAGTCAGGGAGATTAAGCAGGTGTGACACAGCATGTATACATAACAATGAATACAGCTTGCATCACACCCAAGAGAAATTAAAATTGGAAACTTCAAGTATCACAAAAGAAAAGAAACATGGCTAAAATAAACAATTAGAACTGAGGTGGGCAATGCCTTGCTGCTTGTTGCAGAGAAAGAGAAGAAATGCAAATAAAGCATTCAAAGGCAAAAAGGAAAATGGGACAGCTATTAAAAATGCTACCTTTATTTAAATATATCAGATGACTATAATATATACAGTATAGCTGTTCATAAAGAGGCTAAATAAGAAATGATTAGCTATTGAAAATGAAATTATGGGTAAAATAAATGAAATTACGGGAAAAATAAATTGTATACTTGACCATGCATTTGATAAGGAGATTATTACCAAATAATTCTTTCATGATACATTTGTGGATATCTGTGAGAATTAACTGGAAAATAGAATGAGATTTTGAAAATAATAAGCTAGTATCATGCTAAGATAAATGTAGACAAAACACTAGGTATTGCTGGGTTATGTTTATAGACAATATGTGAAATTAGAGAGAATACAAGAATGGCCATATTGGGTAAGACCAAAGGTTCATCTAGCTCAGTATCCTGTCTTCCAACAGTGATCAGTGCCGGTGGCTTGGAGGAAATGAGAACAGGTAATAATTATCATTCATCCCGTCACCCATTCCCAGATTTTGACAAATGGAGGCTAGAAACACCATTCCTGTCCATCCTGGCTAACAGTCATTGATTGACCTTCAAAACATTCTCTTCCGTCTCTATAAATAACATTCTCTTGAGGGGTAACAACTAATTTAGTGCCCATCATTGTATATCAAACAGCTGAGCAATTTACTATTTGTGAAGTTGTTTGATGTTGGAAAAAGTAAAAGGTATCTGAAAAGCAGCAAACATTTTAAAACAAGTTATGAGAAAAAGTAGAAAATAGTTTATCTGTAAAAGACAGATTGTAATACCTTTATTTATCAGTAACACTTTAGTCCTTGTTACCAGGGGAAGGTCTTACTCAACACAAATGAAAGAATCAAAATGTGGCTGTAAGTTTTACATCTACTGGAAATGTTCAACAGCCTCACTTGAGAAGGAGTATTTGTGGAGTAAACTGCTATTCAACATTAATAAGGCTGGCAAAATCTGGCCTTTTGAAATGACATTTACGGATAACTATTTATGACAGTTAAGGATACACTTGAGGTCTGGTTGCAGCTCCTCTTACAAGCAAAAGCTGGGCTGGAAGAAAGTTCAAGACAGAAACTGGATGTAAAGCACATCCAAAGTGTATGGGCCAGACCCTGCACTGGCGGAGGGAGGAGCTATTTTGAGGGGCTGAGCTGGACCCCGTGCTGGCAGAGCAAGGGACTGGAGTGAACATGGTGCAGGAGGGGGGCTCCACTGAGGGGCTGGGCCTGGCCCCATGCTGGGTGGGGAGGGAGCTGGGGCTGACAATGCAGTGGGGGACTCTGTGAGAGGGCTGGGCTGAGCCCTGTGCTGGGTGGGGGAGTGGCAGGCATGGTGCAGGGGAGCCTGCATCGGGGCTGGGATGGGCCCTGCACTGGCCAGGGGAAGGGCTGAGGCTGGCATAGTGCTGGAGGGGAGTCTCCATTTCAGGGGCTCTGCCAGACTCTGTGCTCAGGGGAGAAGGGACTGGGGCTGGCATGGTATGGTGGGGGGGGTGCTCCATTGACAGCCTGGGCCAGGCACCACACTCGGTGGGGGAGGGGCTGGTACAATGTGGGGGGACTCCACTGGGGGGTTCGGATGAGCCCCATGCTGGCCAGAGGAGGGGCTGGGGCCAACACAGTGTGGGAGTGGGGCTATGGTACACCGCCTGGACTGACAGAAAGACAGACACAGTAACAATAACATATATGATTTGGATGAATGCATATAATACAGCTCAGTGGACAGATGACAACTAAATCTTCGAAAAACCTAATTCATTTGGAAAGAAAGGAACCAACAGATTTATTTCAGCTGGAATTTCAGAAAGCTTTTGGCAACGTTTGATATGATGAATTATTTTGTAATCTCTAAATAGAGGGGAAGAAATGCAAAAGTGTATGATGGAGAAAGAACTGGAGCTAGATTCACTGATGAGGTGTGAGAAGACTTATTGCTTTGGCCCCACAGGTGAGTTAAGTGTACCAACCCCTGTCTCAGTTCATGGCTTGGGCCTGCAGTGTGCATGCTGAGGCAGAAACATAGGTACATGGTAAATTTTTACTGCAAAAAACAGAGGCAGCAAACTTCTGTTGCACTGATAGTCAAACTAAGCTGATGAGTGGGCCACATGATTGGCTTTCCATCACCATACTGGGCCACAAGATTGTCATAACTGCTTGTGTACTTAGAGTTTGTGGGTGTGCAGATTGAACTGTAGCTGCATTTTGATTGGATGCAGAGGGAGAACATGGCTATCTCAATGTTGTGTGCAATCAGCACTTACCCCACTTCACGTGCTCTTGCGTTAGATGTATGTCTCTTTAGTAATACAGTGTGTGGGGGAGCAGGGAGAACTATGTGGAAGGAAACCAGCAGAATCCAGCAACCCTGCTCATGGTCAGTAGTAAACAAAATGTCTCATAGATCACTCACAGAACCCTGGTGGGTCACTTGCAGCTCTCAGGACACAGGTCACCCACCACTGATGAATAGGGTTCAGTGCCAGGTGAGCGGGGATGTTCAGAGTATCAGCAGGAATTGATTCTGGGATATGGATCCCTAAAGTGGCAGTTAAGCACCTAAACCCTTTTGTGGTCTATTCCCTGAAACCCAACCCTGACATAATTGAGCATCCTCAATTCCTCCTGGATTCAGTGAGAGCTGAGGGAACTGATCACTTCCTAGGACACACTGAGAAACACGTAGATGTCAATCCCTATTTAGTAGGAAGTAAGCAATTGGCAGACAGAACATTTTTGTTGTTGTTTTTTCCTAATGTTTGTGATAAATAGACCTGAACTTCCATGTATTTTTTCAATTAAATAATCAAAGCTTTGTATGGAATCTCAGTACACTTAAAACCTGTCTCAAAAAGGAGACTTGATTGATTAAGATTCAGAGGGATGCATCTATAACAGGGATTTAAAAAGAGCTCAATAAAGTCATGGAACTTGTGTCTATTAGTGGCTATTAGCCAGGATGGGTAAGGAATGGAGTCCCTATCCTCCATTTGTCAGAAGCTGGAGATGGATGGCTGGAGAAAGATCATTACCTGTTCCATTCATTCCCTCTGAGGCACCTGGTACTGACTACGGTCAGCAGACTGGATACTGTTCTAGATGGACCTTTGGTCTGACCCAGTATGGCTGTTCTTATGTTGCTCTGGAAAGATTATACAAATGGACTGAGATGGAAAATGAAATATATAGAGCCAAATCTACCCTTGGTGTCATGTCATTAACTTCAATTAAAGGTGTACATAGAAAAAAGTTATAACACCATCAGTTACATACATTTCATCAATACACAGACCTAGATTTTAATGTGAGAAGGGATCTACTGTGACTTACTGCATAACACAGGCCAAAGAGTTTTACCCAGTTACCACTGTATATTGAAAAACTTGTTCTAGAATTTACATACTATTGGCTGAATTAGAAATTACTCCAATGATAAATTTCCCTTCAATGTCATCTTTTTATACAGTAAAATGCTTCATAAGAAATTTGTAATTCTTGTGCCAGAAAACATTGACTGATTGACTTAAGTTGCAAAACCCATCCATCAAAATGTCCCTTCCTGTCAAGGCATCCATTCTTCTGTCTCTATAAAAATAAACAAATAAGTGATATTCATAATATAATGTGGGAAGCATACCACTAGCAAATATTTAGAATCATGATGATAAGAACTCTAGAAGTGGCATTGGAACATCAGATGGAAAATGTGTTAGGAAGTCTTTACTGAAAATAACTTTTTAAAGGTTGTTTGCAAAAGAGAAGCATTTCATTAATACATCTTTAATAATAAATAATAATAATAATAATAGACTACCCCAAAGTTCACAGTTGTGGAAATCCAGGGGTGGTGGTGTTCATCCACAGACATAACAACAATCACAATTTTTATACATATCTGAGTTCATATTCCAACTTTGTATTATAAAAGTTACCAGTTCTAGGTCCATGGGCTTTTGCTCATCTTCAGCGTAGAGGAAAACAAAAGACCCCAATCATCTGAAGTTAATGACAAAACAAACTTTACATGCAAATGTTACTTTATTTGCACTAGAGAGACCATCCCAAGGTTGCGCTCATATGTATTTTATTAAATGCCACGGTTGAATTAAAGGAAAAAAGAGGAACTGGCTTTCAAGCACATGCTACACACACATTCATACCCTCTTGCACTCATATTTTCACACAGGGAACTCACACAGGTGAAGGGTTTCATAAAGACAGCAGAGGAAGCAAACACATAGGGAGTCTGGTGTGTCCACCTGCAGTCACCAAGCTGGGATGGTGATCTGATTGTATGACCCCCTTGTCAGCTTTCACTCTTGTTAGTATAGCACTCAGGAGCAGTCAGTACCATCCATCCTGGAGAGGAGGAAAGGGACCCAGGGCCAGGGCCCTGAGCCTTCTCCTACCACTCAAGCCATCCAAGACTTCAGAGGGGTGATGGCAAGAAGAACCCCCACCCAGATTTGCACCCATCTTTTTATATGTTTCAGTCCATAACCCCTCTGCCCCAAGATGTGGTTTGACCATGAGTCATCACCACTGTCCCAGGACTCTGTAAGACCATGAGTCATCAGCCAACAGCAGATGGGACTTTGATCTTGTCTTGATGGGGCCTCTTCCTCTTTCTTTGGTGGCTTCTTTTGCAGGGCTCAGTTCCTATTATTCTTTGGCCATCAAGGGTCTGCTGGCAGGTGGTCGTCCAGAGAGGCTGGATTCAGGGACTGATTCTATCACACACCCACATTCACACTTTCTTCACTCACAGAAAGGAAAGCTCACTTCAGAGAAAAGAATTTTGTTTACAGAGAAACAGCCAGGATTTCTTACAGACTTATGGTATCTATAAACAATTGCTTACTAACTTATAATACTTAATATAGACCTAGCAGCTGCTACAAAACAAAAATTATGAAACAAAATATAACTATACAGAGCAAAGCTAAATCTATAAAACAAAACTACTGTTACAAAGCTTATGGAAAGTTGCAGGACTTAAAACCAGTGATGACTGAAAGTTACAGAACTTACATCTTCATTGTACTGGAATGAGCGGAGGCTTTATACTACTGTACCTATATTATTGAATGTACAGTTTTCTTACAGAAAAATACACACATTTCATACATGTAGGTGATTTCCCTTTAAGGAAAAATACAAGGACAAGAGCATATCAGGGAAGGAAAGATGACATCAAGACTACGGAGGTATTTAATTTAATGGTGACCAAATACTCAGCACAATTAATAATGAGGAAGAAAGGTAAAGAATGACTTGTGAAATATAAATAACAAAGAAAATATACAGTTCTGACTAGGTTGTCTACTTATCAATCTAAAGGTGATTACTCTTCAAAATCGTAATGCGGTCATCCAAACTCATGGCAATAATTTTTTAATAGCACAGCATTGGGTATTTTCTCTCCACAGAGCCATATAAATCACCCATCTTAGGGTAATTTATCTATGATTCCAGGGTTCCTCTTCCTTTCCCCATTTAAATATAGGTTCTATATTTACCCTGTGCTATGCAACCACCTCTGACTCCTATGAGTGCTACCAATTCAAAAATTTCTTTGACTAGTTTCTTACGTACCCTAGGATGAATTTAATCAGTCCCTGCCAACTTGAATATATCTAACCATTCTTTAACTTTCTTGCTTGATGTTATTAATGGTGATGAGTATCTAGTCACCATAGGAGTAAACAACTCAGCCCCCTTGATGTGGTCCTTCCTCTGCTACACTCTCTTCTGTCTCTGTCTTTTTTTCTTACGTATTTAAGGAATGTATTTCTCCTTCTTTTTATGCCCCTAGCTAGCTGAAATACAATTCTGTGCCTTACCTTTTTTAATTTTGTTCCTACAGTTCTGTTCTGCTCTTTTATACAAATTGCACCTCTCAAATCTGGTAGTCTCTCATCTGGTAACATCTGTAGTTCAGCAGGTTGTTCCAGGATGAGGGAGTACCAGGCTTTTGCGGGAGCCCCAATGGGGCTAGAAGCGGAGCCCCTCTCTGCCCCACAGCAGCATGCAGGCCAGGAGCTGGACCCCTCCCTGACCTGCAGCAGCACGTTGCTGGGATCCAGAGCCTCCACCTGCCCCATGGCAGCATGGGTCGGGAGTTGGAGCTCATGCTTGAAGCCAGAATCCCTATCTGCCCTGCGGCAGCATGGGGACCAGAAGCCAGAGCTCTTGCCCGCCCCACAATAGCATGGAAGCTGGAACCAAAGCTTTCCCCTGCCTGGGCTGGGGCTGGGGCTGGGGCTGGGGCTGGGGCTGGAATGTCAGGAGAGGGATGCTGGAGGGTTGTGCTGCAGCAGCCCCAAAATTCAGGGCTCTCAGGCTGCAGAAACTCTGGACCTCCCGTCATTTGCAAATTCTCTTGGTCAGAACCCGTCAGTTCCTGAGCATGCTGGATAAGGGAGGTGCAACCTGTACTATTTTTTAGCAATTCATCCATGTTTTGCAGAATTACTTTTCGATTTTCAGGTCTTTAAGGGGTTCCTTCTTCATTCTTATTGAGCAGTCTTAATAATAGAATGGGTGAACTAGAGAGTCTCAGATTAAATTAGGATATTGATAGAATAGGCATTACATCAAATTGGTGTAATGAGGGTAACCAATGGGATACAGTAAAACCAGAGGATACAACATATATTGGAATGACGGAATGGGTCATGTTGGTGGAGGAATGACATTTTATGTGAAAGAAAACATGGAATCAAATTAACTAAAAGCTTAAATTAACAAAACAGCATTATAGAATCTCTACAGGTAATAATTCCAAGCTCTAATAATTATAACGTAGCAGTAGGGATATATTGCCAACCACTTGATCAGGATAGTGACGATCACTGTGAAATGCTCAGGGAAATTTGAGAGGCTGTACCATTAAAATCCTAGTTTAATGAGGGATTTCAACTATGCCCATATTGATTGTATGCATATATCAGAATGAGGTGCAGAAATAATGTTTCCTGATGCCATAAATAGTTGCTTCCTAGACCAGCTAGACCTGGAACTTGAAAAAGGTGAGGCAATTCTTGATGTAGTCCTAAGCAGAGCACAAAATCTGGTCCAAGAGCTGAATACAGCTGAACTACATGGTAAAGGTGACTAATAAAAATGAATTTAACATCTTTAGGGTGAAGAAAACACCTAAGCAGACTAATAGTATGACATTTAATTTCAGAAAAACAGAAAAACTCAAAAATGAGACTGTTGATGCAAAACTACTCAAGACAGTTAAGTCCCACGCAGCCTGTGAAGACTTACAAAAGAATCTCTCTCGCAAAGCTGGGTGACTCAGTGACAAAATGGCAGGTGAAATTCAATGTTGATAAATTCAAAGTAATGCATATTGGAAAACATAATCCCAACACCACATATAAAATGATGGCATCTACATAAACTGTTACAACTCAAGAGCAATATCTTGGACTCATTGTAGATTGTTCTCTGAAAATATTTACTTAATGTGCAGTGGCAATCAAAAAATGAACATAATGTTGTGAATCATTAAGAAATGGATGGATAATAAGACAGAAAACTTCATATTGCCTATATATAATTCCATGGTGTGCCCATATCTTGAATACTGAACACAGATGTGGTCGCCTACCTTCTAATAAAAAAGTATATTGAAATTGGAGAAGGGTCAGAAAACGGCAAAAAGTATGAATGGCTGCCATTTGAGAAGAGATTAATAAAACTGTGAGTTTTTCATTTTGAAAATGGTCATCAAAGGGGAGATACCATAGAGGTCTATAAAATAATGACTGGTGTGAAGAAAGCAAATTTATGCTATTTATTCCTGCTTGGATCACAAGAAGTAGGAGTCACCAAATGAAATTAATAAGTAGCAGTTTTAAAACAGAAATAAAATGAAGTCTTTTTGCACATAACACAGAATCACCCTGTGGAACCCCTTGTCAGAGAATGTTATGAAAGTCAATTCTGTAACAGGGTTCAAAAAAAAAAAAACTAGACAAATTCGTAGAGGTTAGGTTCATCAATGGCTATTAGCCAGGATGGGTAGGAATGGTGTCCGTAGTCTCTGTTTGTCAGAGGTTAGAAATGGATGACAGGAGAGAGACCACTTGATGATTATCTGTTCTATTAATGTCCTCTGTGGCACCTACTTTTGGCCACTGTTGGAAGACAGGACCTTGGGCTAGATGGACCTTTGGTCTGATTCAGTATGTCCATTCTTATGTTCTCCCACTCGTCCTTCACATTACAATAATTTGCTGTTGTACCTATAATATTATCTCTTTGAGAAACTTCCAGTTTCTCTTAACTCCTTTTTTCCAAAGATTTTCATTGAATGGGCTCTTTCCTACTGCTTCCTGGAGTTCATTACATTCTTCCTTTTTGAAGTTTTTTGCCTTTATTCTGCTGTTAACACTACTTCCTTTCCTTAGAATAATGAAATCTATCATTTCATTATGAATTGCACTCAAATTTCCTTCCACCTTCAGATTTCCTGCCAATTCCTCTCTGTTGGTCAGAACCAAGTCTAAAATAGCAGTACTCCTATTTACTTCTAGCACTTTCTGAAATTAAATAAACAAACAAACAAACAAACAAAAACTTGTCCCCAGTACCTTCCAAGAATTTACTTCAAATGTTGTGTTTTGATATATTAGTTTCCCAAGACATACCTGGGCAGTCAAATTTTCCTTTACTACTTTTGTGTTTTGTATATTTATTTTAACTGCGCCTATAAATGCCTTCTTTCTTCCTATTTAATTGTCTATACTAGAGCCCTGCCATGACGTCATCCTTATTTTTTGTTTCACTCCTTTTATCTTTGTCCAGAAACTTTCAACTGGTCTTTCTGTCTTCTTCTGGACTTCAGAGCAAGTGTATATATTCTTGATGAGTAAAGTAACATCTCATTTTTTTAAAATTTGTCTGTCTTTCCTCAACAAATTATATACCTCTTAACCATATTCCATGCAGGAGATTTATCCCACCAAGTGACGCTAATTAGGTCATGATTTAGCGTACAGACTAATACTTTCAGTTCTTCCTATGTATTCTCCATACTGCTGGTGTTGTGTACAGGCATCTAAGATGCTGAGCACATTCTCCACTGATTTCCTTCTTGCTGCTTCTATGACCTTATTCTATTTTTCCAGTCCTCTCCAACATCAAATCTTCTGTTAAGGTTGCCTTAACCGGTGGGGTTTTGTCATGTTCTCCCTCTGAACTTAGCTTAAAGTCCTCCTCACTATTTTGGCCAGGCTGTGCATGAAGATATTCTCTTTCTTTTTGATCAGATGGATCCCATCTCATTCATATATACGCATGCCTATATGCATGAACATATAAAATATTGCTATATGGGCCAGCACAATTTTCACTACATTTAGAAGAGGATGTTGTAGTCTCTCAGACATCAGGATGGGATAGCTATTCCTAAATATTGACTTTTTAATAGCAAAATATCACAACACAAACATATAAACACAGGCTTGGTCTTTCACACATTACTCAGGCATAAATCCAAGGAATGAATGCAAGATCAGGCAATAACCATTTAATAAAATGGCTCACTTAATTTTTTATTTTATGATGAATTACTGCTTTTGTAATCAATATGACACAAAATCTAGTCAAAAGGACATCTGAAGGTTGCTCCAAAACCAATGTTGCAGTGTATTGCCAAAGAGGATTGCAAGAGGGAAGCTTTACACAAGTATAAAGAGGTTAATATCGCATCATTTATGTATTACCCTGATTTAATTTCCTTTAATGTTTTTTCTATATGCTTAAACTGCATAAAACTTAGGTTAACCTTGGTCTTATTCCCTCTGAAAAAATTTGCAGTCAAATGAAGAGACTGCTGTCACCTTCAGTAGCAGCATTTTGTGCCTTCTTTTTATGAAGTGTAAGTTCTGAACTCTGTTCAAAATCATAGTTCAGTCTCCTTGTTGCAAAAGAAAATTTTGAAGCAACAGTACAGTATAAGTGTATTGCTCACTGTAAATATAATCCTAACAGTTCCTTATTTATACATGTATTATAACCTTATGAGTTCTTGTTTCTCAATATAGGTAAAATCCTAATTTCCTCCTCTTCCCTCCCTCAATTTAATGGCATAATTCCCAGAGACTACAAAAAAGCCAGGATTTTATATTGCCTCATATAATGCAACATGAACCACTGTTGGGCGTTTAGGCACTAATTTAATACAAAATATTAGCAATTATTATTGAATGCTGTATTATAAAGGGAGCATTTCACAATTTATAATCCTGAAATAAAAAATGAGATCAGGTAACTTCCTGAAGCACCTGATCCATTTTTCTCTGAAACACTGCAGTGTCCTGGTTACCCCCAATGAATTATACTAGACAGCTATTGCCAACTTTATCCGTATTATAATCTTTAGGATGAACTGTAACACTAAACCACAGCTCTGTGTTATGCATGGTGAGAAATTGTACAACTCCAGTACTCATGCAAGGAGGCATTTTGCCTCAGAGAATCAGAGCTCATGACGCTGTACAACATGGAAGATAATACAATAATTTTCAGCAGCTGTAAAGAATCCTTGATCTCTGACTGACTGAAATAAATTCATTTTCATGAAAGAATTTCAGAGTTTGCAATAAAGCTATGACATAATTGGATTTTGTGTTTTGTTGAAAGTTTTACAATTCAAAATTTCCATTCCCGAATAAAATGAAAACAGAATATTGTGAAACTTCCCATGAACCAAAATTAAAACAATTTATTTCTGATCAACTGAAATGTTTCATTTTGACAAAAAATGTTTAATTTCAGTTTCAGCTTCTGTTTTCATATTACTTTTATGTCATAATAAAACCTTTTAAAAACCTGTAACAGCAGTTTTAAAATGGAAATTGCAATAATTTGGAAAAGGTAGAGATGAAACTTTTTTAACTTTATCAAACTACTCTATTTTCAACTTTCATTATAAAATATTTTTTTTCCTCAGAAGCAACACATTTTCACTTAACATTTCACATACAATTCAACTGCATTTTCCAATGGGAAAAAAAATCCTATCAGAATGTTTTTGACTACCTCTAGTTTACAATTGTTGGAAATTTCTATGTATAGCTCTGCATTCCATGTATAACAAAGCAGTTTCTTTTAATGTTTACCTTCTCTGTTGATTAGGTTGGTAGAGTCAAAATGCAATGACACTGGTTGAAATTAGTATAATGCAATCAGCTTAAAAACAATATAAGCTATACTGTCAATCAAGAAATATACACCTTCTAATTTTGCAGAGATATCTTCGCAGAATGGACACAGAAGGATGTTTGTTTCATATACAATGTTGTATAAAGTGTAGTTGCAGCCATGTCAGTCCCATAATATTAGAAAGATAAGATGTGTGTTAGCTGATGGTCAGGTGAGATGCCACTTATGCCCTTGTATTAATATGAGATTTCAACTGCTATGGCAGAGTCCACCAGTGACCAGGCTTAGAGCAGCTGAAAGCAGCTGGGTTCTTTGTTTGTGTTCCGCTCACACAGTAGCAGGAGGAGTCAGGTTACCACTTAATCAATTACTTTGTTTATTTATCTAACAAGTTAAGCTCTTGTGGTTACAATGTTACTTTGTTTGTTTACCTAGCGAGTTAAGCTCTTGAGGTTACAATTGTTACAAGGTTTATACTTTGATTACAAATAGCTAGCATACACTCTAATTCATAGATCTATACTTGTTAAATGCACGCAAAAGAAAAAAATAAAATACGTAGAAGGTCTTATTCTCACCCCTGCGTTACCAACGTGGCTTGGCCAGTTTCTCTCAATCCCTTGGGAAGAAGTCCTTTGTCCCTTTTTCTCCGGGAGTCAGGCATACCTGGGGACCTGGGGAGACCACACCCTCCTGTCCAGCAGGAAAGATGATTGGAGCTCAAATAGGCGGTCTGCCGGACCCCTCTTTTATACCCATTGGGTCTTGTAGACTTCTTCCTTGTTTTAAAAAAAATGCCAATTGTATTAAACTGTCTGATGCTGGTTCTCACAGGGAGTTCAAGGGCTTAGTTCACACCTGCAAAGTAGACAATTGAGGGCATTTGTTTCTTAATGGGTCGGAGATTTTCCTCTAGTCTGGGACCAAGCAGTGCAGGCAAATCAACTGATGGTAATCAGCCAAGGGCAGTCCCAGGCCTGGCTGTTAATTAGCCCTTTGTTCTTATCAGCTTTGCTCTGGAGTTTCAAAGACCGTGGATCTGTGCTCTTGGGCATTCCAGGGTTGGGCTATTCCTTTTAACCCTTTTGTGCTCTGAAGCACCTAGGGAAGGCAAAATGGAGTAGAGCAAAAGGGGTGGGGGGGTTCTGTCTGGCTACAGTAAGGAAATTTTTTTTCTTGGATCAAGTTCTGTTGGTGAGAGAGTCAAACTTTGGAGATACTCAGAGCTCTGTTTCAGGTCTGGGAAAGAAGACAGGTCTACACTAAACACTTGCATTGGCACAGCTTCACCACAGCTTCTGGTGAAGAAGTTCTAAAGCTAAGAGGAAAGTGCTCTACTGTCACCTTATGAACTCGCCTTCCATGATAAACTCTCCCACCCACATAGTGCTGTCTACACAGGGAGTTAAAATTGAAATAACTACGTTGCTCAATGTTATGAAGTTTTCACACTGAAATAAGTGTGTAAATGTAGACTTGGTCTCAGAGTGTCACAGCTAAATAGAAGATCGAACAAAGAGCATAGCATACGTTATCATCTATGTCAAGGGACTATTCAAGGTGAAGTGGGGACAGAGGACAAAAATGGGGATTAGTAAGTTATATATTGGCTGTGTCTACACTAACACCCCCCTTTTGAAAAGGGGATGCTAATGAGACACTTCAGGATACGCTAATGAGGTGCTGCAATAGATATGCAGCACCTCATTAGCATAATGGCATCTGTGGCACTTCAAAGTGCCACTTTTCAATTGTGTGCAGCTCGTCTACATGGGGTCCTTTTTGTAAGGATCCCGCACACTTCAACATGCCCTTATTTCTATTTGGTTATGGGAATAAGGGGATTTTGAAGTGTGCAGGGTCCTTTAGAAAAGGACCCCTTGTAGATGAGCCACATGCTATTGAAAGCAGCAATTTTGAAGTGCCACAGCTGCCATTATGCTAATGAGGTGCTGCATATTCATTGCAGTGCCTCATTACAATATCCTGAAGTGTCTCTTTAGCATCCCCTTTTCAAAAAAGGGGGTTCTAGTGCAAACATAGCCATTGTTGCAATAAGTCAAAAATACAGTATCTTTTAAAACTGTGATTTTTAATGTGTTGGAAAGTTGTGTATTTAAGTTCCCAGGCTCATCTTTTTACAGGCTTCCTCTGAGAATGAGGTGTGATAGGGCACCTGCAGAGTGATCACTTTGAGATAAGTGAACAAGAGGTCTTGTGGCACCTTATAAACTAACAGATATTTTGGAGCATAAGCTTTCGTGGGCAAAGACCCGCTTCATCAGATACATACATGCATCTGATGAAGCGGGTCTTTGCCCACGAAAGCTTATGCTCCAAAATATCTGTTAGTCTATAAGGTGCCACAAGACTTCTTGTTGTTCTGGAAGCTACAGAATAACAAGGCTAGCTCTCCGATATTTGAGATAAGTGTTCACCAGCAGGTGATATGATGTAGTTGTCTTTTATCATTTCTTATGTGAGTGCATCTGAGAGAACAGTGACTGGTCTCATCTATGCAGTTCCTACTGGATCATTTAATTTACTGGATGAGGTACACCACATATTGTGATAGGTATGTGCAGGACCCACTAGTCTTAAAAGATTCTTTTCAACTACTCAGAAATCTTTGTCTGGTCTTGGAAACATACTTAGTGTCATCAACTCAGCACTTATTATTGCAGCAGTGGAGAAATATCTATAGGTTTTTCATCTGTTGTTCTGGCAGAGTATAGTTCTGTTTTGATACAAAAGCTGGAGAGTCAGACACATCTTCACTGCTACAATGAATAGTGCTGAGACCAGACAAAGAAATCAGTGTAGGTGAAAAGCTCATCTCTCTCACCATTAGAAACTGGGCCAATATTAATTATATATTGCCTCATCCACCTTGTATCTGTAATATGTCCCTCTGGTTATTTATTTCATATTGTACTTCCTGTCTGCTAGAAGTAAATTCAAAGAAGACTGTTAAGAGACAGCCAGCAGGAAGCAAGCACTGACAGAGATAAGCAGACCTGCCAATAGTAATTCTGGTCTCCAGTGCAAAACTGTTAATGGACTTCTATGCTTGCAGAAGCTATGTATGTGCAGATGTGATCTGCCTGGCATTTGGGCAATGCTGCGCAAATGCTGGCTGGTGATCAGTGAGCTGCTGAGTGTACCAGTGGGCACACTTCTTTGGCATGGTCAGGGCTTCCACTTGCTCACCCAGTCTAGTTGCCAACTGTCTAATTGCATAAACCTCAAAACCCTTGCCACACCCCTGCACTGCTCCTTCGCTAAGGCCACAACCCTGTCCTGTTCTTTCTTCAAGGACTCATCTACCACTCACTCCATCTCCCCTCCCTCCATTGCTCACTCTCCCCCACTTTCACTCACTTTTCCCCAGGCTGGGGCATGGAAGAACGTGTGGAGTGCAGTCTCTGGGAGTATAAGTGTGGGAGGTGATGTGGACTTTGGGAGGGAGTTTGGGTGCATGTGATGTGGAGTACAGGCTTTGGAAGGGAGGGCGGGTTGGTGGGGAGGGTGAGGAGTGCAGGATCTGAGAACTCACAATCTGCTCTAAGATTTTTGTGTCCATGGATTTATAGACTGCAGTTAATACAATATTTACCTTGCAAATTTGCATGTCCAGCCTAACAGAGGTAAGGCAGCATCATTTTCAAAGCTTCTGGATACAGGGCCAATATCCTTTAGTTTCTGCTTTTACATATATCACCACATCTTAGTTTGGAGAGGGTGGAGAGTATTGGCAAACTACCAATACAGATATAACATATGTGTCTCCTGTCTAATTATGCTCCATAAGAAAATATTAGTGTGAAGTTATATTAAAAATAATTGAAATTCAATGAAAAAAAATTCACTGTCACTTGGCTTGTGAATAAGGAAGGGATTGTTGGTAAGTTTTCATATTTCAGAATGTTCAACAGTGACAAGCTGTCATCAGGCATTTTCTATGAATATAGGATCTGGAAATTCATCATCCAGAAGAAAAGAAAAAGGATTGTGCATATGACTACCGGGGCTTGTCTACACTACCACCCTCCTTCGAAGGAAGGGTGGTAATTAGGGTGTTGGGAGTTTACTAATGAAGTGCTGCACTGCATATACAGCACTTCATTAAGCAAACTCCCCCCCGCAGCATCTTCAAAGTTTTAAACTTCTAAGTACCAGCTTGCATCTAGCCACAGCTCACCCACTGTGGCTTCAAAGTTGCCCCGGCACTTCGAAGTACCGGCGGAGGAGCCGCGGCTACCCGCGAACTGGTACTTCGAAGTTGCCACGGGGGGGGAATTTGATTAATGAAGTGCTGCATATGCAAGCGCAGCACTTTGTTAGTAAACTCCCAACACCCTAATTACCATCCTTCCTTTGAAGGAGGGTGGTAGTGTAGACAAGACCCAGGACTAGTATAATACAGCACTACAGCGAAGATATTTTTAGATTATCCATTTGAGGGAAAAGATGACAAAATACTTCAGTGGGGCTCTCTCATCAGGTCTACAGCAGGTGGAGGGTGTCTATAGAAAATGATACAAAATTAGCCCAACTAACCATTCATGCAAACACAGAAATACCATTCACTACTTTAAATACCTAATCCATGCTCTTTAACATTCCCTTTTACCCAATAGCTGGAGTAAACTAGCTGCATTCAACTGGCCTTTCTTTTGTCAAGTAGTAGATTTCAGCAGGTGAGCAGTTAATAGCAAAGAGGGTACAGATCATTTATAGTGTTTTAAGAAAGCTCTGCGGTCTAGTGGTTACAGGAAAGAGCATGCTGGTTCTAATCGCAGCTGCACCATTGATGCTACATGAGCCAAGGTACTTGATCTCTCAGCTTCCTGGCACTTGATACAGCTTAAAAATTATATAGAAAGGAAACAGAATGCTGCTTTTCAGGGTAAAATAAATACAAAGCAAAAAAAGTCAAATCAAACAGAATTTACCTTGTAAGTCTGACAGATAAATTTATAACACTAGTTTTAAAATTTGAACTACATTTCTCATCGAATGTCATATGAATTTGTTGAGATGAAATTGCTACCCAATTACTGTCATAAGGCAAGGGTGAGGAGGAGAATCTTGTTCATATAATTAGTAGTTTGCTGTGCAAAAATATTACTTGAGAACAGTGACTCATACAATATAAAAATTTGCACTTTGTCAGACAATTAAGAAAAACCTTTCTCATAGCTTTCTAGCTTTATTATCAACAGTCATTTGTAAAAGATACATAACAGTGTTTACCTTGGTTAATGTTTCTCACTTACTAATTTAACTCTAGGAAGAGAGTTAGTTGTATTTAAGAAAGTCATGCACCACCTTGAGTCCAGTCACTTGGCACTAATTCAGAGCAGTAGCACCACATATGAATTTAATTAAGAACCACTCCTGCCCCATTTGCCAATCAATGAGCTACAGCAGGTCTGTGAGACCTTGTGCAAATTACAGAGTAGCAGTATTTATGGTTAATACAAGAAATCCTTAATTTGAATTTAGTGTGTTGGTGAAAGGAATGTTAGTAAATATCTCTTAATCTTTTAATTGTTTGTTCTCAAATTGATTGCTTTATCTTTCCAGCTCTTCAAATCCTACATATGCAGTGTTGAGTCTCAACAGCTCAAAGGACAGCAATCAAGGGTTGCAGGATCAATCATGTAACTTTATGCATACTTATATCTAATTTTTACTGTACAATACTACATTAAGGGTAGGTCCATGGATCCACGAATTAATACTCAAAGGAAAGTGTCGTTTACAGTTATCTGAGCGCAGACATGATGTGAGATACCTTTTATAACAATCTGATTTTCCCCACTGAGTTGCTTTGCTGTAAGTCCCCTGATCTGAATAAAGTAACATCAATATTAAACTGGGATAATGAATGCCAGGGAGAATCAGGCCCATTTTCCTGAGGATTTCCGTGTACAACAGTTCTATTAAAGGCTATTTGTGGTCATGACAATTGCATGTATGTTAATAGCAGGAAAGGAGAACACAATTTCTCACAAAATTTAAATCTGATGCAAAAGGTTCAGTGCCAAAGCTATATCTAATAGAATTGTGCAGATAAAAGAAGATGGCCAAAAATGTAGGAAGACTGTCCAGAGAACCAGACATGGCTTCTACCACAGATCATAGATCTGGCATGTGAGTAGCTGAAATATTGGATACTAATATCTTGATTCTGCATCATTGCATTTAATGAGACTTTTGCCACTGACTTAAATGGGCACCCAGTCATGAACCATATTTGTTCAAGTAGTTACAATGAATTAAACTTTGACAGACAAAATTATATTCTTCAGAGGCAGATATTTCTGAATTTAAAATCACCAGGCAGCTTGTCTTTGCAGTAGCAATTCTGCTGAATTTTACTGCACTTTGCTCTAAATCAAACATTTTCAGAGGAAAATCCTAAAAGATAAGGACAATCTTTACTGTTACACATCAAGTATCAGAGGGGTAGCCATGTTAGTCTGGATCTGTAACAGCAACGAAGGGTCCTGTGGCACCTTATAGACTAACAGAAAAGTTTTGAGCATGAGCTTTCGTGAGCACAGACTCACTTCAGATGCATCTGAAAAAGTGAGTCTGTGCTCACAAAAGCTCATGCTCAAAACTTTTCTGTTAGTCTATAAGGTGACACAGGACCCTTTGTTGTTGTTACTGTTACACAGACAGTTAGTTTTTTTTAAAAGACATCAATTTGGCATTGGCTTATAGGAAATCTAACACTGCTTACAGTATCCGCTTGCAGAAAGGAATAAAGCATCTATCTTAATACATAGGTCATTAGTACTTGATAATGTTGCCAAAACTATGTGGTTTATCATACTATACTGTTACAATTCCAATATCCAGTAGATTTTTTTCAAGGGGAACTATAAGCTTGTCCATGCTGCTTTGGCTTACCCTAGTTCTGGTATATAGTTTTCCATTATCTCTGAGATGATGGGAGGCAAGCAGTAGTTTGAAAAGTTGAAAACTACCAAAAGTTGGCAGCATATTTCACGTTGTACCAGAGGTCTTAGTTTGATCTTTGACTGGACAACTGGAGCTGTCAGTATGCTTAGAAAACCAGGCTCTATCCCAGTGATATCTTCCTTGACCTCTCTGTCAAGTTGTCCAGCTATGTATCATCAGTGTACTGTAGCCTCTACAACAGCATGACATTAATCAGGCAAGTCAATAGGCATCCAAATTCTTTTAAACTCCTACAGTGAACAAAAGACAAAAGCAGGTAAAGGGGGAAAAAGGCTGTTCTAACTACCTGGCAGAAATGGAAGACAAGATAGCATAAGGACAGGGAGTCTTAAAACTCAAGCCTGTCACTTAACTTACTCTGTTTTCCATTTCTATGAGATGGGCTAACTATACTGCCCATTCTTAATTCACAAGTTATCGCAAATAAGTGTTTAATAAAGGGTCAAATTCAGCTCTTTGTTGCATCCAGTCCCCATTATTGAAGTTAAGATTATGTGAAGGCCTGCTGATAGGAGGGGTAAAGGAGGCAGTTGCCTTGTGGTCCAGTAATTTAAGAGAGCCAGGGGCTTTGGTCCAACACAAGTGCTAGCGCCAAGGCCAGAGACCTGTGTGGTGTGGTCCCAGTTGCAGTGAGGGCTAGTTGTGGGAGGCACAGCACAGTCCAGGTGGCATTGAGAGTTGGCTACCTTTCTTCCCTCCATTTCATCTGAGGCCCTGTCCTTTCTGGGGGGCCAGGAGCCAAGACCCACCCCTCAACCCTCTACTACCCAGAGCCTAGTTAAGTCTGTCACCAGCCCTGATTATACAACAGCAGAATTTGAGTAAATGTATGAAATATCTTGCACACCAAAAAGGTATACATATGTGCTAAGTACTATTACTATTAAAATAAAAATAAGTGAGAAATGATAAACTGTACATCTCACCTTTGGTTAGTTTTATATTACACGAATGACAAAAAATACATGTTATATACTATATGCTCCTCAACTCTTTGTTTGCCATTTGCGTAGCTCATAGTGAATATATGGTGACGCATTCAACTGAAGGGAAAAATCATACGTTTGGGGGTTCAGATAAGTATATATATTTTAGATGGTTAATTGAAATGTATATAAATCTTCTTAGTCTTCAAAATATGGATGGAAATCTTAAAAGAAAAAAGACTTCTTTATGCAATTTCTGCAAAGCAAGTTTTATGGCAGTCCACAAAAAATAGACCTTTGAAAACCAGTAGAAAGAGAAAGAGATAGAGAAACTTATCTGAAGATTTTAAGAATTAATCAAAGTTCAAGTTTTCTCATCCTTGGAAACAATTCAATATCTGAGAGTTCTCATCCAAATTCCACTGAAGTCAATAGAGAGACTCCCACTGCTTTTACTAGGTTTTTGTAAAGCCTTTACAAACCAAGAATTAGGAATTTGAGGAAGCAGGTTTTACCTATGAAAGCTCATGACCTAATAAATTTGTCTTTAGGGTTCTACAAGACTTTTTTTTTTTGGTTTTGCATCTACAGACTAACAAAGTTACAACTCTGAGGCTGTGTCTAGACTAGCCCCCAACTTCGAAGGGGGCATGGTAATTAGGGTGTTGGGAGATTACTAATGAAGTGCTGGGGTGCATATGCAGCACTTCACTAGGCTAAATCTACCCTGCGGCACCTTCAAAGTGTGAAACTTCAAAGTGCCGGCTTGTGTGTAGCCGTTGGTCAGCTGTGGGCACTTCGAAGTGCCCATGCTACTCTGAAGTCCCTTTATGCCTCAAATTTTGTACCACAGCACTCCATTACTAATCTCCCAACACCGTAATTACCATGCCCCCTTTGAAGTTGGGGTCTAGTCGAGACACAGCCTGAGACTATTTATGACATTGAGGAGAGAACAAATATTTAATATCCTCATGAAATAAAGTAGTACAGTAGATCCCCAACTCACACAGAGGTGGTGTTCTTGCACAACCCCAACTAAGTCAAATTTTGCATAACTCGGAGAGCCAGGAAACTGACCAGGACAGCAGCACTGGTCAATTTTCCTGCTCTTGTCAGTGACAGCAGCAAAAAATCATGCTGCCACTCTGGCAGGAGAGGGAAAACTGCTCCTGTCAGGGATGGCAGCATGACTCTTGTCACCCCAACAGGAACAGTTTACCTGCTCCTGTCAGTGGTGGCAGCTGAGACCCTGTTTCTCAGTTACTGCCACTGACAGGATTGGCTGCTACCCCTGACAGGAGCTGGGAAACTGACCAGCACAGCAGCACTGGTCGGTTTCCCCACTCCTCTGAGTGGCAGGGAGCTTGTGCATGGCTCCAGGCTGCCCACCATGCATGGACACCAGGAAACTAATCAGAGCTGCTGTGCTGGTCTGTTTGCTGTCTCCAGTGAATGGAAGGCAGGTTGGAGGCAGTCTCCAGCTCCCTGACACTCAGAGTCACTTTAACCCAAGATATGTGCAACTCAAGTGCGCATATCTCAGGGTTCTACTTCAGTGTGTGTAAGTAAGTGAGTAGTTCCATGAAATCAACTGTGTTTATATATTCCTGAAAATACAGTTAATCTTGCAGCTCACTGATGTTATGATCATGCCTTCTTTACCTTCTCTTCTTCATCTGGATTCTTTGTGCTGCAAAAAGCCTGAGTAATCTACTACTTAGCTGAAATAAATCAGTGTAGCTCCACTGAAGTCACTGGAGCCACCCCAAATTACACTAGCTCAGGCTATCTCCATGGTTTCATCTGCTTGTACAGTAGATATTGCAATGGGGCCTGACTTGAACCTTTGGGTATAACTGTAATACAAATACTAATATTTAAAACTACTCAGTTACTAAGAGTTGAGTGGAGAAAACATTCAGGACTTGGCTTTTGAATGTCTGAGTTCTGCCTGATTCTTGAACCAGTTCTCTTTGCAAGTTTGCTAATTGCTTCAAAATGAATTGTTCATCTTGTGGCAAGGACCTCTCTTCCTTTTGCCAGCCTCTGCACTTCTGCCCCACTTTTGCGGGATGGGTCTTGGGTAAAGGACTCCCTGCCTGCCATTTTCAGGCAGTCAGCCTTCCCTAGTGGGAATGGGATGGGACAGGCAGTTAGGCTTGTTGCTTTCCCTTGTAGTAGGGAACCCAGCCTCTCCTCAGAAAAGAGAGAGAGAGAGAGAGCAAGCATGCACACTTCTTTCTTCTCCTCTTTTCTTAAGAGGGAAGGGTTTACAAAGGTCTCAGGGAGCCCTTAAATGGAATCAGCTGATTGTAACTGGGCCACTGTAGGCTTTTCTCAACTGATCCTCTTCTGCTTGGACAACTTCTTTTCAGCTGATCCTGACTGACCTGCAGTAAGTTCATTCCCTAGTTAACAGGGGAGAGGGCATTTAAATCTTCTACAGCTGCCTATTCCCACTCTGTTGCAGCCGTCTGGCCTGACTTTGTTACACAGCACAGCAGAGGAATATATATCTGGGTATCCAAAGTCAAAATGTTTCATATAGATTGAAATACCATTTTGTGGTTCCGTTGTGATGGATAGTATTAGTTTGCTACTTCTACTGCCATGAGATAATTCATGTTCCCTTTTAAAAGAGAGAAGGCTAACAGGAATATACAGTCATCCAAGGAAATCTCTTTCAATATTATATGTTGTGGTTCTTAAATGGGAGCATGTGTACTCTGGGTTGTACACAGATATCTTCCAAGGGGTACCTCAAACTATTATATTTGCCTAATTTTACAACAGGCTACATAAAAAGTACTAGAAAAGTCAGTGAAAGCTAATATTTAATACAGACAAATGAGAAAAAAGCAATTCTTCAATAAGTTTGCTGTGGCACTTTTGTATTTTTACGTCTGATTTTGTAGTCAGGTTTAAGTAATTTAAATGAGGTGAAACTTGAGGATACATAAGGAAGACCTAATTCCTGAAATGGGTACTGTAGTCTGAAGACACTGACAACCATTGAGCCAACCTGTTTGACTAATATCTCTACTGCAGCAAGAACAAGCCATGGGAAACAAAATTTGTATAATAAATGTGTCTAATAGTTGCAACAGAAATACCAAAATTTGTATGCAATAAACTGAAATGGGGCTTCCTTATGGCTATAGATTTGTCAGTCAGCTAGGGAATTTAGATGTTCAATCCACATGACTTGCAATGAGAATTAGGCATTCAGATCCATTAGGAGGATTTGAACATACTGGTCTTAGTTACTACTGTGTATTGTCTTGTTTTCCGATAATTTAGACAGAGGGCTCCCTTCTACCTTCAAAAAGAAGGAAGGAGGAAAGTCAAGCCTAAAACAAAACACCAATGCCTTTCAGAGTTTAAGGGTAGCAGGCTATGTGTAGATTTGTGAATAGGAGACATATTTTTATCTCAAAATCGTGTACTGCTGCAGCAAGAACCACAAGCTGTGCTGCTATAAAACTGTTTCATCATATTATTATTCTGCTGAGACATCCCTGTCAGGGAGCAGATGTAGGGAAATGACCTGTTATTCTCCTTTATTTTTAAGAATTGCAAGAACAGAGTCAAAATTGGTTTTCCTGCTGATTCATCTTGGCCTCAGAAAGGTGTCTAGTCAGTAGTACAGAGAACTCAGCAAAGAATCACCACCTCACATCGTCTTAGTGTATGTAATCATGCCTCTTGGAGTCAATAGCATCTGATGGCATGGATACTATTTCATTCTCTTATTTTATGTGTTCTATGAGATATGCATCTCTTCCCATCCAGCATCTAAACAAAATGCCAGAGCTAGTCAGGTCTGATCAACCTAAACACCTTGGAAACACACTGGTCCAGACAAATCCATTCTGTGAATCTTCAGCACTACTCAGTTGCCAGCCACTGGGGTTGTTCAGTGAACTTGTAGCTTTATATTCAGCACATTTCCTTCTACTGTCACCCAACCACTTACCTAGAATTATCAGTGCCAAATTCAAAAATTATGTATAAGGTGGTTTTAATGCGGCTTAAACGGACATTCTTTCACATTTCTTTACATGTAGTTAACTCCCTTCCATCCAGATGTAAATAAATCTAAGACGTTGGGTGGAGCATTTTAACTTAATCCTTTCAATATTCACAGAGTTTCAGCACAGAGTTAACACTAATAAGCCAGGAGAGCCCAAGAATCAGATATGGAAAGGATAAGTAACGTGCTGTAGGTTACAGCCTCTTGCACTTATTGTTACTTCCTTACTCTCCCATTCCTTTACACCCTAATACTCCTGGTGTGTGAGAGATGGTTTTGAGAGTACTTGTATTAGTGATATTGTTTTTGATACTCTAGTAAGAATGACAGGTGTAAGGGGGGGGAACAGCTGAAAAGAAAAGCTAATTTCCATTAGTGGCAATATAGTTTTACAAGGGAAAATATAATTATGCAGAGCTATTTAGCGGCTAACTCCTGCAGAGATACACAGATGAGTAATGAGGGAAAGGAGCACAAAGCTTTATACCGTGCCTTACAGCAGTCACCCACAGTTCACTCCTGCCATATAAGACCTGCTCCTAGCTCAAACCCATTAAAGCATCCCCCTCAAGGGGCAGAAAGAGATAGTACATCCAATGTGCAGGACCAAGGCCATAGTTAGTATTAAATGTGAAACTTTTTGGTGTCCTAGTTATGTTTATAACAGAAAGTGATTAATTATAAAAGCACTTATATTTTTAGTTTACACAAAAAAGAATTTATTCCTTGGTATCTTCAAAACTAAAATGCTTAAGACATCCAGTCTATTTAACGGTGAGAAATAACATCTGCAAACACACAACAGTTATGCTTTCTAGAATTTTTAATAGACAATTTATGGATTCAGTTTCAGTTGAAACGATAATGCGTGAGCCAGCCAATACACTATTAAAATGCCTTATTAGCTTATTCGAGGTTGTTCCACTGACTTATTTGCATCCCTTGACATCTAAGCTATTACAGTGTTAACTGCAGTATCTCACACATATCCATGGTATGATGGTACAGTAATTGCACTGTCTCATACACTTCAATGTTTTGACATTAATTTCAGTTCTTTCATACACTTCTACATTGGGATGTTAACGGCAGTGATTCAGACACTTTTACTGACACAGTAATAGCTGCAGTGGTGCCTAGCTTCAGTGTTAATAGCAGGGTCTTAGAATTAAGCAGTGCTATTTATATTGTAAAAATCTAGCACTTGAATCTTATGTGGAAAAAATGAAAATAGATTACATCCCACCCAAAATTCTAGGTTAAATATAATTTTGTTCTATTTATAAGGACACCATAAAAAGGAAAAATCACATTCCATACCTGTCCTCATTATTGTATTAGTGAAAATGCAATAATTTTAAATATCATTAGCTGTGTCTACATAGCCCCTCCCTTTCAGAAGGTACATGAAAATGAGTGAGATCAGAAAAGCAAATGAGGCATGGATTTAAATATTTCACAGCTCATTGCATATTCCTGTGTGATCTGGCTTCCGGAAGAGCCATTCCTGTAAGCCAAAGTAATTGTGTGGACAGGGTTCCTTTGAAAGGAAACCCCTCTTTTGAAAGCACCCTTCTTCCTATTTTGTTTCAGGAACGAGGGTGCTTTTGAACAGGGGTACTTCCTTTCGAAGAAACGCTGTCCACATGGCTGCTGTGGCTTGAAGGAAAGACTCTTCCAAAAGCCAGATGACATGGGGATATGCAAATGAGGCATAGGTTATTTAAAGCTGCACCTCATTTGCATTTCTGATCTCACTTATTTACATGCCCCTTCTGAAAAGGAGGGGTATGTAGACACAGCTATTGTCTTTTCCATTTTTCTGTCTCCTTGGTCGTATTTTATTCAGCCTTGTCAAATGCAAAAATTACTTTTGCTTCCTTCTAACTGTTCAATTAAACACATTGTTATGCTTGAGTTTCTAGCTATCTAACACTAATATTTTATAAATAAAGCTTGTTTTATCACTGTTTGGAATTTGTTACTATTCTTATTGTTCTCTTTTTTATGGGAAGAAGGGTTCTTTTGAAGATGGGGTTTACTTTCGAAGAAGCTGCATCTACACAGCTTTTCTTCTTTCAAAAGAATATGTAAATTAGGTACCAGATATGTAAATCTGCACCTCATTTGCACGTTCAATTTCCCTCATTTGCATGCCTCTTTCGAAACAGGAATGCAAGTGTAGACACAGACCTTGTCTTAACAGAGCCTATTCAAAATAGTTGTTTCAAAATAGGCATTATCCCTCCTGCAATGAACGCCTTATTAGCTTATTTGATGTTGTTCCGCTGACTTACTTGCATCCCTTGACATCTAAGCTATTACAGTGTTAACTGCAGTATCTCACTCATATCCATGGTATGATGCTACAGTAATTGCCCTGTCTCATACACTTCAATATTTTGACATTAATTTCAGTTCCCTCATTCACTTCTACATTGGGATGTTAATGGCATATACATAGAAGGGCTTAGTGAACTCTATACTACTGGTTACACTCTCACTTATATCTATTGAATCAATCTAATAATTAATGCCTTGCATGACCTCAGGCTTGATTGGCTGGTTTTGATTTGAGTTAGGTATTTTCCAGACTTTACAAGTAATGAACATTGATTTTTGGTTTTATATGCTACTAGCAGATTTACCTGGCATTGCATGGGTCCTTAATATAGTTTTTTTTTTAAATAAAAGGCAAATATACATGCTTTATTTAAATAGCTGTATATTTTAGGCCTGTACTTGATTTGGTGATCCTGTCTCTATTTTGTTTGGTTTTATGAAAAGCAATCCCATTCCAGGCACATTCCATTTTTCTGGCACAACCAAAGACTTACATTGCCTTAAATTATAATAAGAGGAAGCTGCATGCGGAATTTGGTGGTCCTAGCTCTTATTGTTTAGGAGGAGTTCTTGAACAAACAGACACAAACTCTCTGAAGTATATGCTAATTTGCACCTTGTGAATGTATTCATGTATGTTTTGTTTCTTTGTGTTAATTTAAAAAAGATCCTTTATTTCTTTCTTTGTATTTATTTAGAGAGTTCATTCTGTCCTGCATGCTTGATGGATGAAGAACAATGGAGAATCTTAGAGAAACAAGGTGGGTGAGGTAATGTCTTTTTTTTTTCCACCACTGTCTATTGGCAAGAGATCCACTTTTGGGCTTACCAAGAGCTCATCCATCTTTCCCCTAATATCTTGAGACAACAAGACTGCATATGACACTGGAGAAGGCTGTCAACACTCCTGCACCCACACATGTACAATTCAAGAAGACACATCAATATGTAAAGTCAAAGACTGTTGACTTGTGGGTGTAGAAGGGGGAGTTTTGCATATGTCATGAAGACTGGTGTGTGGTAGAATGACATAGGCACCACAGCTTTTAAGTATTTGTCTGAACTGCAAAAAATGCAGTATCTTTGAGGTTTATATGATAATTAGAAGAATAAGCACAGTATGTTAAGTATTCATGTAAGGGAGTTTAATGCTTCTGCATTGTTCTGAACCATAGCCCCAGACTGTCCACTGCAGGGATACAGCAAGTCTGCAGGCACACAAAGCTCTCTAAAATAGAACAAGGAAACTATGTATTGATTGAGCTATTTCTATTCTCCCAAGTGTGGATAGAGGGAGGAGTTGCCCCTCTCTTCAACCTTAAGTATTTCCTCTAATAGGTAGTCTATCACTACATGACAAAATGCAGAGGTTTCAAGTGCACACTGGATTTCCACAAACCTTTTAACAATCAGACATATGTTATCCATATGGACATTTCCCTGGTCAAAGTTAGGTATCTATTTTCTTAATAAGCCAGAGCCTGCATGTGTTCCTAAATAAAACCATAAACAGATTTTCTCATTTCAGAGATATATTACTTTGTGCTACATTAATTATTTAAGAGAAATACATGAGAGCATGACTGACTCTGTTTTCCTCTGTAGTTTTGGGAGTCAGAAACTCCAAATGCAGTAGAACATTGTTTAAGAAAGAGGAACAACATTTTAAATTGGAATGTTGTCTTTGGAATTAATTGAGATATTTATTTCTTGCAATAAAAAACAAGTAAAATATTAGAAGTTTTACAATCTAGTTATACAGCACATCTACTAACATATCACCTCCTGTAGCATTTTTCACCAAAACCCTGCCAACATATTTGATGTAATATTTTGACAATCATTCTATCAGCTGTTGCCAAGGAATCTTAGCAATCTACACTAGGCATAAAGGATATACAGCAGCTGTAGTAACAAAAAAAAAGTTATCTTGCCCATGAGAACAATATCTTATAAATCAAGGGTATCAAATCTGCAACAAAATTATCAAAAGATTTTTCTCTTTAAAGGTATATCCTTTGTATGACATGTACATTATTCAGTTTGAAGTCATATCACATTTCATTTTTAAATTGAGTTATATACCTGAATAGAAATCTAAATATGGACACAGCCTTCAAAATACTAGGAAACAAATGTTCCTTTTTGTCTTTGGTGATTCTGTTGTGAGATTAAAAGTAATATTGAACAATACAGCTTCAACATTTCTCATCTTGAGAAATGCCCTATAGTATACATTTACAATGTATATAAGTTTAGGGACCCAAGTTTCAGACTTATGGCCAGAGAACCAAGAATATGTTTTCAAGTAATATCTGCACTTCCTCTTTTGTGGTAAAAACAAGCTGTTAGTTAAGAAACTCTTTTCTTGCTTTTAAAATATTTTCTAGTTCACTATTTATCACAGTTGTTTAAAGGGTGGCAATGTGTACCTGTAAGAGGTGTTTAATTTAAATACTACTTGGCTGTTGTCATTAGATTTTCTTAAGAAAAATATACAAAAAATATTTGGATAGCACCACTAAAAATTCCAATTTAGAATAATTTTATCCTCACAATACAACAAATTGTATCCATGATGGGGGGAGCATATTTGGAATGAGAGAATGGGAATCAGGAAAACTATTGCTCTTTCAGTTCTTGGTTGTGAAAATGACCTTTATATTGTCCATTTATTAATATGGGGAAGCCCCATAAATCATTCTGGGTTTTTTTTTCAGCTTTTCTCAAAAAAGGTGACATAATACTTCCCACCTTTATCAAGATAGTGAGTCTTAATTAATTAATTTTTCTAAAGCACTTTAAGATCTTCAGATGAACTTTTACATAAATAGTGTAGTAAAAAGAGGGCCTGAAACATAAGCTCATACATCACAAGCCTGGTATGAGGCCTGAGGTATAGGTAAAAGTGGTCAGAAGTTTGCTAATATAAAGCAAAAACAGAGCTGTGAGCAAAGGCAACCAGGCCTTGCTGACAGAACAGGGCTGATTTTGCAAAATCCCTTATACCTAAGATGCACTAGGCTCAAGTCATAAACACGTTCCAGAAGGATGGTACCATATCATCCCATTAGGAAACATCTTGGTACCAACACACTCCCCATAGACAGCAGGAACATACTCACCCAGGTTCAGGATAGCGTTCAAGATGACAGCACGATGAATAGTGATGTTTGAATTGAACCACCATGCACAAGGAAATGGGTGGTATCTGCATATGTCAAAGGGTGGTAACCTGATATGTCAGGAGTGATACATGACTTGTTTGTACCTGTGTGTAAGAATGTATTTTAGGCTGGTTGACCTTGTCTAACGTAGGAAGCAGTGGGAGATCCTGTGGACATTTGATCCAGGAACCAAGGGTGCCATTTTGGAAGGACGGTGGGTGGGCAGCACCCATGTGTACTAGGACTCTGCTTGCTTTTCTTCCCTTTCCCCTGACTATCAGGGAGCGAGAGGAAGGTACACAGACTATGTGAATTTCTCCTCTGCACCTTGCCCTCACTGGCCAGGAGTAAGAGGCATGCACACAATTTATGTACTTTCCCCTTGCTCTTTGTCAGTCAAGGAGTGGGAAGAAAAGCAAGAAGTGTCCTGATATGCACAGCTGATGTCTCCCACTGTCTCCCTGCCCCACCCTCCCAAAATGCACCCTTGCCTGGGAGCTGGAGGCTGTGCTTCATTTGGCAACAAACTTTCTCTGCTTTTGTGGTCTTTGGGGGTTCTCTAGGCATCAGCTCTGCTGGCTATCTGCACAGAGACAGGACAAGGAGCAGAGGGAGCATGTGCACACAGATAAATGGTTGTCAACATAGGACAAAACCAGATACCTGTCAGCACTCCATAGTGATGACTTTTGGCCAGAGTTGGCAATGTACAATGAAAAAATTCAATATCTTTTATTTTACTACAGCTGAGCTGATGGAAAAAGAAATCAAAACTTTCACTCGCAACCAGAATCATATCCAGGCATGCTCTTTTGTGACATTCAGGGAAGCCTTTTATTTGCTGTCCTTTTTCATCTTCATACAGTTCTCCATTGCCTAATTCCAGCCCAGGAATGGACAAAAAATGCTGAATTGCTATGGAGCAGGTTACATTTAAGAGACAGTCTTTTTCCTCCCACACAGCAGGAATGAGAGATTTATTTTCCAAACTCAGAAGGATAAGAAGTCAGGTAACCAACGAGCTTTTTAGATGCTCAGCTAAATTAAATCACTGAATCTCTCCACATTCCCTTATTAGTAGTTTTTATTTAATGACGTGTAAAATAAAATATTGAAATAACTATTGAGTAGTAGCACGAGAAGATGCAATTTGTCTTTATGTAAACTTGGTTAATAAGGTTGATTTTCATGTAATTGACTACCTGTATATGTTTAAGTCAATCTGAATATGAAAATAATCTCAGGTTATTTGACATTGTTTACAGCAGATTACAAAGCCATGTACGTTGTCCCAACAGATAGGTTTTCCTACCAATGTGGCTGCTTTCTGGTACATTTATGAAACTGAAGACAACTAATCAATTTTGTTAATTTGATAAATACAATCAAATCAATCAAACATCAAAAAATTGCATGAAATACATCCACTTTAAGAACAAAACCTTTAAAGCTCATTTAGTCTGGGCAGTCTGCCTGCAACTGATTTATTGAAGTCGTAATTAATTCCATGCATGCTCAAGAATTTTATTTTCTCCTAGAAAATCTAGTTGGAGGAGTATCACACACAGCCAGATTGTGAACTTGTTCAGACTCATGGAAGTAGATCCTTTGCTTTTAATGGGAGAATTTCCATGTGAAATGGGGCCGTATGGTTTAGCTCTTGATTCAAGGTTTAATTCTGATGAATATTAATTCTGTTGGCTCCTATTCTTTTAAAAAAAGTGGAGATAAGCTCTTACAAGAAAGAGGAATAAGAGAGAGTGGAGGAAACAGCAAACAACATGGAAAAAAGGAAAATATCCTACAAGAATTAATAGGGCATTGGCTGGCCAATAACCAAAAGGTGCAATCATGATACTCTGTGCAAAAAGTGAAAGGAAAAGATCTCTCTCTGCTGATACTTTACCTAATGATTGCCAGTATAATTTGGCAGTTTATAAATTTTAACATACTGAGATATTTCTCCATAGGGGATTATTTTCTATTTGAAGTATCTCCAATACCCAGAGCTGTTAGTAACAAACCATTATATGTGAAGAGGTTCTAAAATGGGCACCATAATGGCTCCTTACCATCCATGAAAAAATAAATTTTTCAGAAAGGTAATGAAAAGCAGTTTATGAAATGCTAGAAGACCAAACATCCATCCATAATAAATAAATTTGACTCTGAAAAAGACATGAGAGGGAACACTGGGCTACACAAGTTTGGCCAACAATTTTATTACTGAAGTTATTGATGTTGGGGATATTTCATCAGCCATCAAAAAACATGGAAGGTATGATGGCAAGGTCACAAGTGCCAGCTCAGAAAGCTATGAAATCTGCGGAAAGAATGTGCACATAGCTCAGTGTTTAGTTTCAATAACAGTAGGCATCCTTCAGTCTGCATAGATTATGGATCGCGCCCTTTAAAGTTTCAATTGAGGACTTCATTTACAGTGTCTATTGCAACTATAAAGACCCACACGAGAGTGGCAGTCCTTGCTGCATCTCTTGCAGAGGTAGTGGGTAGTTTCAATAACAACAATTTCTCTAAACCACTGGAAAATCGTGTTCTACATTATTTTGATTTCAACATAAAATACCATACACCGAACAACTAATTTAAATTATAATCCAGCAAAAAGAGACCACAGTAGCTAACAAACAACTGTTCTCATAGGGGAATGACAATAACCAAAAAAATATTGTTTTGTGAAAAAATATTTATTATGGTACTGATCAGTGTTTATCCCTATTCACAATGATTACAAGTCTAAAGTTTCTAGTTAACACCAAAATTTGAAGCAAAGTTTTTTTGGGGCAGAGACTATCTTTTTGTTCTGTTTGTATAACACCCACACTACATAAAGCAGTCAAGTAGCACTTTAAAGACTAGCAAAATAGTTTATTAGGTGAGCTTTCGTGGGACAGACCCACTTCTTCAGACCGTAGCCATACTAGAACAGACTCAATATTTAAGGCACAGAGAACCAAAAACCGTAAGCAAGGAGGACAAATCAGAAAAAGATAATCAAGGTGAGCAAATCAGAGAGTGGAGGGGTGGGGGGGAAGGTCAAGAATTAGACTGAGCCAAGTACACAGATGAGCCTCTATAGTGACTCAGAAAGTTCCCATCATGATTTAAATCATGTGTTAATGTGCCGAATTTGAATATAAAAGCCAGCTCAGCTGTTTCCCTTTCCAGAACAGTGTGATAATCCTTCTTCAGTAACACACATACCTTTAGGTCATTGACAGAATGCCCCATTCAGTTAAAATGTTGACTAACTGGTTTGTGGATCGGGAGTGTTTTGATGTCTGTTTTGTGCCCATTGACCCTTTGTCTAAGGAAGTTAGAAGTCTGTCCAATGTACAAAGCATCTGGGCATTGTTGGCACATGATGGCATATATGATGTTAGTAGAGGAACATGAGAAAGTGCCCGTGATTCTGTGAGTAACCTGGTTAGGTCCAGTGATGGTATTTCCAGAGAAGATATGTGGACAAAGCTGGCAGCAGGCTTTGTTGCAGGGAAAGGTTCCAGGACTGGTATTCCTGGGGTATAGACTGTGGCTGTTAGTGAGGATCCTCATGAGGTTGGGAGGTTGTCTCTAGTACACCCCACCATCAACTTATGCCTCGATTAGAACATGCAATCGATACATTTCCTGGACACTACAGTACTAATCAAGGATGGCCTGATCAGTACCACACTGTACCGAAAACCTACTGATCGCTATACTTACCTACACCCTTCTAGTTTCCATCCTGCACACATGACTAGATCCATTGTTTACAGTCAAGCTCTTAGGTACAATCGCATTTGCTCTGATCCAACTGACAGAGACCAAAACTGTAAGAACTTTACCAAATATTCATAAACCTGAATTACCCACCAGGAGAAGTAAAAAAACAAATCGACAGGACCAGACGCATACCCAGAGACCAGCTACTCCAAGATTGGCCCAAAAAAGCCAAGAACAGAACACCACTGGTCATCACCTACAGCCCCCAACTCAGACCACTGCAACGAATTATTACAGACCTACAGCCTATCCTTAATCAGGATGCCACACTCCAGAAGGTCCTGGGTGACATGCCTGTTCTCTCCTACAGACAACCTCCCAACCTCATGAGGATCCTCTCTAACAGCCACAGTCTATACCCCAGGAATACCAGTCCTGGAACCTTTCCCCGCAACAAAGCCCACTGACAGCTTTGTCCACATATCTTCCCTGGAAATACCATCACTGGACCAAACTAAGTTACTCTCAGAATCATGGGTATTTTCTCATGCTCCTCTATTAACATCATATATGCCATCATGTGCCAGCAATGCCCAGATGCTTTGTATATTGTACAGACTTCTAACCCCCTTAGACAAAGGGTCAATGGGCACAAAACAGACATCAAAACATTCCAGATCCACAAACCAGTTATTCAATATTTTAATTGAATGGAGAATTCTGTCAATGACCTAAAGGTATGTGCGTTACTGAAGAATTATCATCACACTGTTCTGGAAAGGGAAACAGCCGAGCTGGCTTTTATATTCAAATTTGAAAACATTAAGACATGGTTTAAATAGTGATGGGAACTTTCTGAGTCACTATAGGGGCTCGTCTGCATACTTGGCTCAATCTAATTCTTGACCTTCCCTCCTACCCCTCCACTCTCTGATTTGCTCACCTCGATTATCTTTTTCTGATTTGTCCTCCTTGCTTACTGTTTTTCGTTCTCTGTGCCTTAAATATTGAGTCTGTTCTGGTCTGGCTATGATCTGAAGAAGTGGGTCTGTCCCACGAAAGCTCACCTAATAAACTATTTTGCTAGTCTTTACAGTGCTACGTGACTGGTTTTTGTTTTGATAGTGTATAGACTAGCAGGGCTTCCTCTCTGTTACTACCCACACTACATGTGAGTTTTTGGTCCATGACAGGGGTGCCGATTTTGCACTACAATAGAAACAATAAAACTTACAATAGTAGCCTTAACTGTTGCCCAATCAGATATATTATTCACTATAGTCTTGCAAAGACTCTACTTATGTTTAGCTGAGCTGCTCAGACAGCACTAACTCTTCCAGATGAAACTGTCTGCACATGTGTCATCTTGTATGAAATGGGACTCATCTAATTATTAAAGAGTTATCAAGTTTTAGAGCATTGTCAATGAAATTGTGCCGTGTTACCACTAAAGCTTATTACATAGTCACAGCTGACAGCAAAATATTGTCTGCAGTCAGTAAGAGGAAGAATCAAAAAGGCAGCAGAAATGAAACAGGGAGGGAAAACTATCCTTGGTCCTGTAACAGAAATTGACTGTATTGGCTGGTCCCAAAAGGAAGAGGGGTAATTAGCAGAAGTAAGACTAAAGTAAGTCTAAATTGTTTCTCAGAGGTATGGTATAAGTTTAGTCAAAGCAGCTTGGGAAAATCAACTTTCTGTCAATCAGTGCTAGGCAGTTTGGCAACTCCATCTGACCATCATGTGGCTGGACAGAGAAGCTAAAACCATGATCTGCTTTGTAAGCTGTCAGGGAAGCTGAGTTAATCATCTGTTTACAGCTACCAGGCTGCATGCCTTCACTGTCTGTGACCCAAGCAGTGGATTTATCGGAATAAGGAGGACAGCTTGGAAGGCACTGCTTCAGGAAATCATCTTCATGACCCGCTCAGTCTTGTGGAAAACGAAAAATTGTCTAATACAATATTCTGAGGAAAAGAGCGAGAAACTGGCACTCTTTTTTTGCTTTTCAGATGCTCATTTTCGAGAGACATTAACTGACTAGCATTGCTTCATCTTCTTTAGAAAATGATAAATGATCATTTACTATCTAAACACCCTGTGTCAATAATAGAATGAATAAGTCAGTTTCTAAGCCCCACAGAAAAGTGGCACTGCTCCATTTGCTGAATGAAGCAGTGCCATCTTCTAACTCAGGCTTGTGAGGTTCTATTCACCATCTCTCATGTTGCACGTCTTTAAAAAAAGAAGTAAAATATAAACATCACCGTAATAAAATTAGATGTGTATTTTGTAAACAGTCTGACTATTTTCATAGCTATTTTTCAAGAGTAGTCTACGTTACACCTGAAAGATATGGAATGCAGAATAGAAGGCTCTTCTTATGACACAAGAAACAGTGGGCAGCAGGCTAGTACTAGTAACAGTATTAGTAGTGGTCCTAATGAAAATTAATTTCACATTTGTCCCATACTGCGGGGGTCTAGAGAGGAGTTTTTTGAACTAACTGGTACATTAAAAAGTAATAAATAACCAGGACCAGATTGTTAGAACAAAGTCTGGACGCCCTATATGAAGCAAGCAGGAGGGTTTATTACACACAGCACTGGCGGGGTGTCACTTCATGTATAAGGCTCGGTGATGACCATCAGACAATAGGTTACAATAGATTATAAAGATTATTGATGGGCATGAGGAAACTACAGCATGGATGTTACCCAAGCCTGGATCGGTCCTAGCAGCAAGATGAAATGAGCACAATAAGCCAATAATCTAAAAAGGTTACATAATATCCACACCTGTTGCTCATAGAGCATTTATCTCGAGTACAGGTGGTTTTCCTTGACAAGTTATTAAAACAAAGCAGACATGCAATAACATCTATGTGTTTAATTGGATGGATGATGTGTCTACAAGAGTAGTGATGAGACCTTTACATGGGCACATTCAGGGGTACTTATCTAGAAGATTAAAACAAAAGACAGTAACAGCATAGAGCAATAACACATTTGTTTTGAGTACCAGCCTGGGACAGTGGAGGAGAAGCTACCATGCCTCAATTCTCATATGCAGCACCTCTACTTGAAATGTGGTTGCTAGGGCAACCATCCCTCCCTTCAAACTCCAAGGCCCTGCCTGACCTGGGATGATCTCTGGGTTTTGTGAGTGAGATGAGGGGGACCCAGTAGGGTAGCTTTCCACTCATACTAACTGGGTTTCTGTATTATTATAGTATGATATTATAGCATGATTATAGGCCTACTCCAGACTTTAGGATTCGAATAGGGGATCTTTATTACAAACCATAGCCTGCCTCAGAAATTTTCACCCTACAAGATGGTATCCCCAAAGTGTTCTGAAGCAACTGAAATGTCACTTTGCAAAATTCTTAACAGTGGTTTGTAACCTATTGCATAAACCAGACTCTGTACCACCTAGCATGATTTTAAAATAAAGCTCCACAAGTGACCCTGGCAATTATGGATGCTGAAGCCTATCTTCAGTAACAGGGAAATTGGTTAGAAGAAGAGTAGAGAACAGAATTATCAGATACATAGACAAATACAAAACGAAACTATACCTAAGTAATTTATATGAAATTTAGAGGGGATCAACAAACATGAACAAAGGTGATTCCGTGAATACACTATATGCGGACCTACAGAAAGATTTTGAAAAGGTCTGTCAATAGGATGACTGCATTGCCCTATGGCAAATAGGGTACATTTGCCTCCAGAGATGCTCTCTCAAGTCAGGGCTCATTGGTGATGGAGGTTGCTGCCTCATGGTGAGGCACTGGGGCTGCAGCCCTCACAGCCTCCCAATGAGGGGGATTGGAGGAGGGGGCTCAGCAACCACTTGGTGGCTGACACCATGAGGTGCCAGAGTGTGGGACAGTTTCCCTTGGAGGAGCTCCCCTACAGCAGGAGCTGCAGCTCTGAGGCCACAGGGTACCAAGTCACTGGTCAGCCTCCACACAGAGGAGATCCCTTGTGGTAGGGGTGCTGCTCCCAGGTGCAGGGTTCAGAAAACTGGGTTAGTGGGGCTCCCTGGCAGCAGAGGCTGACTCCCTGAGACACTGGGTGCCAGGAAACAGATCCCCATAAAATAGGGGACAATTTGCTCATTTACTTAAATAAATTGGGATGCCCATGGGACAGCTTAAATAAGGGACAGTCCCAGGAAAAAACGGAATGGATGGTGACCCCATCCATCAAAAAAGGCTCTTAAGCAAAGGTGAAAAGTAAGCCAGGGTGTCCCAGTGTGGTGCAATGGTAAGAGAATGTCTGGCTGGGGCAGGACTCTGAATGCTGCCAGCCGAGGTTCCCATAATGGTAGTGAGCATGGGTGCGGGCAGTCCATCATTCTCCTTCTGCCCCCTCTGATAACTGGAGTGTCAGGGGCGCCAGCTGAGGTCACTTATTTAGGGTTCATTGCAAAATACGGGACCACCAACCCCCAAAGGTGTCGGTTATTCAAATACGTATATTTACTAAGCCAGTGCAAAACAGTTTCTTTATTACCTTATTGGTCAATCAGAAGTCCAAACAACATAGTTCCTTTAAATTATGCAGCCTGAGGCTTCCTACCCAGATACCCAAGTCAGACTGGACTCATTACTATAAGCATGCATTTGGGATAAGTTCTGAAATATTTATTGACCTAAAAGGTAAAGCCTTAATAATTAAACTAAAAATTTATTTTAAAAAGACTATTGGTTAAAAGTTCAACACACATACAGACATGAGTTCAGTTTTCCAGATTCAAATACGTAATAGAGATGATGATCTTGTAGCTGCACAAACTTCCTTAAGAATTTAGTCCAATGTTATAGTCCAAAATCCAGCAGCATATTCAGGCTGCACCATTTTAGGACTAGGACCCCAATCCTTATGTGCTGGGCTTCCCCTGTATTAAACCTTAAGCAGATCTGAGATGAACAGGATCAGGACCCAAGAGACTTTTAGAAAGTCCCAATAAATAACAGGCATTTGATGTAAACTTCTGTTTGCCAAACATCATGGTAATTAACATGAGGTAATTTATCCATTATGCACTTTATCACATACTTTACAGGGACATCTCAATTATATCATTTCTCCAAAGAAATATTAATTAATATCAATTAATATTCCCTTTTGATCTCAGAATCCACAGTTATAGTCATAGACCGGAACTGTTGGTTTACATGGTTAGCATCTATAAAAGACGTAAGTAAATGCATATAACTAGTGTTGCCACTAATGTCTAACAATACAGATTTGTGTTTTGAATTTCTGGCCTAACAAGTGTTGAATGGCCTTAATTACCATTTACATACTTTTCTCACATGCCTCTCTACAGGTTGGCTCTGGGTCATTTTGATATGCTTATAAGAAACACAAGAGATCTTTTATCAGGTAAAAAGCCAATATGTGGTGGAGCTGGACTCTGTTAATCTTGATTCGACTCTCTGAGTCTTGCAGGACTGAACCTAGAGACACAAGGCAAAAGCACCCCATCTTTATACTTGTAAGTTCCTATTTGAGTCAAAAGCTGCAACTACACTACAGCGATCTTTTGAAAGATAATTTTCTGGATGATCTTGTCCAGATCTTCTTTTGAAAGACTGCATCCACACACAAAAAAGTGGATTGATCATAAGATTGAACTGTTCTTTCTATAGAGAGCTTTCATACAGGCCCTGCTCTTTTGAAAGAGCAGGCCAGTGATCAAAAAATTCAGTGCCATGAGGACTACTCTTTCCAAAAAAGGGCCCAGATAGTGTCTACACATGCTTTTCTTCAAAAGAAGCTTTTGAAAGGAGGATCTCTTTCTGATCTGGGAGCAGAAGAGAGCTTCTGGAAGAAGAGACACATACTTTCAATTTCGGATCGAAAGTTCGCACTTTGTCTGTGGATGCGCTGCGTGTTTCGAAAAAGGGCCTGATTTTACAAAAGACCTTGCTATAGTAGACAGGGCCTGTGGGTTTTGCAATGTCATGTTGTAATCATTGTTCTTGAACTGGTAGTTATTTTGAGCGTTTCTTCAGTTATCGTTTGATGGTTATTGTCGGGCTTTCTGTTGTTATCTCTTGTTTGTAGTCTCACCTTTGGAAGTATTTGCTCGTTTCAGTTCCACTAATTTTTTATTATCCTCAGGCAAAATGAATGTTTTTTGATCATCTCTATATTTCTTTCTTCTTGACCATCTGGACATTTATGATGGCTTTCACTCTTATCCTTAACTATGCACACGTATACTACTCACACTAAACACATTTACAGAGAATTTCACATATGGATTACATTTTAGAAAAGATTACATAGTTACTACAGAAATAACAAAAGAGCCTTACTCATCTTAGTTTGCAATGCAGACAAGAAGCACAACTTTATTGGTAAAGCTAACAAGAAACAAGATTTTGTAGCCTACCAAAAGATGAAATTTGCTTCTTTGTTCTTGCCCAGCAACATTAAGGCAATAGGCTTTCATGTATTCACTCCAAAAGACAAATCTGTACATCCCTGTTTTGTTTAAGACATGGCTGTATTGAGTGATTGATTCTCAACCAGGAACTATCTGTCCACACTTTTCTTCATATTCTGAGCAGAAATTTATTTCCAGACGAGGCAGCATTCTCTTTTACCCCTTTGCCCTTGGATCTCAGTGCTACTCATTCTAAGGCAGTACTTATCTATTTTGTTCAGTGACGCCAATGTTTTAATTTCTTTCTTGCTGCTAAACAATTCACTTCCAAAACAAGTTCATACAGAGATTGCCATACTTCATGTGCTAATACATAAAACTCACAAATAATGGCTTCTTCCTAAACACTTGTGAACCCCAGTCATGCAAATGTTTGTGGGAAAGCAAAGCAAGCCAGTTATGAGAATGGAGCAAATGAGGAGTCTGAATTTCTGAACATTCACAAACTAATGCTCCATTTTCTACTATGAGTTTGAATGCAGCTATGTAAGGCATCCTAGTTGACTAAGTGAACAGACACTTTTATTCTTCCTCCATCCTGCCACCCCCAGCAAACTTCTGTTTTTCAATTACCTGTCCCAGAAATGTAGAACCCTAAAATGACATATGCCTTAGGGTATGCATACGCAAAGGTGTTTTTTTCCCCCCAAAATAGCAGGTATTTCAAAATAGGGGCTGTGTAGACAGGGAATAGAGACGATTCTGAAATAAGCCATAGTGCGTCCAATGGCTTTATTTCAGAATAGGTTCTATTGTGTGTAGACTCTCCATTTTGAAATAGCTGAGTGCTATTTCAAAATGCATTTTGTGTGTAGCTGCACTATTTTGGAATAAACTATTCTGGAATACATCTTCCAGAATAGCTTATTCAGGAATAATGCTGCTGTGTTGACATAGCCTATGTGTCCCATTTTATGTTCCACAACAATCCTTACTCTGCTTCCCCAGCAGAATCACTGAGAGGACTAAGGGAAGTGTTTCTATCCAGATACAAATCCCAGAGAGAGCGCACCTACATGAACTGTCCTGTAGGAGGCATGAGTGGCTCCAGAGTGATAGGCACAGTTAGTAGTCCTGACTATAACAGTGGGCATGCAGGCCAGAGATAACTGGAAGCCATATTGGCTCATGGGGCAAGGAGGGGACAGTGAAGATTTCACACTCAAAAAAAAACCAAAACACACACACAATTCTCCCTCTACAGAGGAAGGGTTGGGGAGAGGTCTTAAACCTCTCATTTCTGAAGTTGGAGAGAATATTAGATGCGATGTATTCACTACACTCAATGTTGGGGCTAATAAAATCATTTTATGCTGATTTTACATTTGTGCATTCTATTTAAGTATGAAAGAAAATGTGTAAATGATTAAACATGACTAATTTTATTTTTACCTAATAAAAATGTATTCAGGTGTTATAACTGGAATATCTTTAACTTATTTACAAATTGGTGACAAATATAAGCTCTTTTCCCACTATTCTCCTTATTCTGATGTCCATTTTATCATTTTGATAATCCGGTCACCTTGTATTTCAGTTGTATATTTGACTTAAGTTTTATGATTGGTGATCTTGTCCTTGACTTTGCAAGGAGTGCTGACTGAAAATATCAGAACAGTGAAGACTTTTTTCTTCTTTTACTATAGCATTGCATGTATTTGAGTTGTTTATTGCAAAACATAAAAACATTGGAAAATGCTTTGTTAGAGTTTCTGGGAATTCACTTGCTCTGCACATTGCAACTTTCAATATTTGTATTTTGAAATTTATTAGATAAAAGTGTGAAACATATTTAATTCTTACTAGGTTCCTTTTCTCAGTTTTCAACTACAATATGAACAAGTTTGGAACTTGTTTTTACTACCCATTGGCTGTGTCAGAAATTGCAACAGGGAAAAAAAAAACAATAGGTTTTCTAATGTAGCTGAGTCATAGTTATTGACTGCAGCCCAGACAGCAACTGCCGACATCCACAAAATGTGATGTAAAGTATGAAAATACTCAAAGAACTATAGAACTCAGAGATGGACCAGATCTACTTGTTCCTTTTGTGCACTGATTGTTAAAATGTTACCCTACTATTATATCACTGGCTACTACCCCATCCAGTGGGATCCAGCTGGAAGTGTGACCATGCAGAAGTTGGGAATGACAGAGTAATTGCAACCCACTGGGTGCAATAGTGAGCTGGCAAACCCATAATCTTGTTCATCTCCTGTCAGTGCAAGATCCTTACTTACAATCAGCTTAGTGTTTTGCCAGTTCAAAGTTAAGTATCTCAAGTGATTGTGCTCCCATAATCCTTCTGATACTATTTTAGTTACAAATACATCTTGTAGTGAGTAAGTTTCTATTATCCCCATATTTCTTCTGTTTAGATGCAAGTCTCTGTTTACTTCATGACTCATTAAACTTAAATCCTTAATTTTTGTGACATGTCTGGAATTGTGTTGCACAACCGTAAATTATTTACAGGTTATACTTTGAATGAACTAATTTAAATTAGTCCCTAGCAGCATACTTTAAATTTATACTGTAGTTTTGGAAATGGGCAAGTTATGGTGAACAGTTTCAAATAGGAATGTATGCATTTCCATACCTAAATCTCTGTGCAGAAAAGCCTGATACTATATTAAATTATCAATTATCTTTGAAAAATCATGGAATATTAGAGAGACCCCAGAACTCAGAAAAGGGGCAAATATAGTGCCAATCTATAAAAAGGAAAATTTGCAGACAATACCAAGCTGGGAGGGGATGCACATGCTTTGGAAGATAGGATTAAAATTTGAAAAGATCGAGATAAATTGGAGAAAAAGATTGAAGTAAATAGGATGAAATCCAAATGTAAAGTACTCCACTAAGGAAGAAATAATCAGTTGCACACATACAAAATGGGAAATGACCATCTAGGAAGGAGTCTTGCAGAAAGCGATTGGCAGTCACATTGGATAACAAGCTACTCTCTGGATTGTCACCTTGTCATGGTGAGTGGGTTTTTGTGTTCCAGTGAACTTGAGAACGATGCCACAGGGAGTCTCATGTTCCCAGCAGGGTCACCCATGGTGGCAGCTGAAGGGGGAGGGTCCAGACGAAGAATGATCTCAAAAGTCCTCAGTGGCAGAACAGGTGGAGGATAACAAAGGTAATGGTACAATGACTGAAGGCAGATGAAGGCTGAAGCATACTCCCATTTGTCATGGATTCCATGCCATTGGACTTGAGTTTTCTATCCATCAAGAACCATGTGGTGGCTGCAGTGCAACAGAACCCCCACTTTAAAAGAAGTCACACACAGGTGTCTTCTTCTGTTTACTGTTCTCCTAAACTTCAGCCCTACAGTTAATGGCAAATGGTGATGGGAGCACGACTGTGAAAACTGGAAGCCTTTAATCATGAACCAGCATGTAGGTGGTGAATGCATGTATCAATCATTCCATTTCAAGGACTGAGGTGGTAGAATGGTCCAGCTGCTGCATCCACAACAGAGTAGCCCTATTTAGGATCTGCTCTGCTCACCCCACATAGGGGGGTGGGCCTAGAAAAGTTTCTGTAAACAGTCCACTTCAATCCCCCTGACTAGATAACCGTATCCAGTGGGTTCACCTCCATGCAGTCAAAATTGAACAGTAAACTTCAGAACATAGAATATTTGGACTCTAATGGACAACCTAGACAGTGAGCAACCTAAAACACATATGGCAATTATCCCCTATGAGCTCTGATGATTTAACATCAATATCACTGCCCTGGCAGAAATGCGTAGACAAGAAGGACAGCTAACAGAAGAAGGTGGAGGGCACCCCTTTTTTTCTGGGGAGGAACCCAAAGGAAGAAAAATGAATGCATGGAGTAGGATTTGCAATCAAAAATGAACGGAAAGAGATCCTATCTGAAATCCCTGTCAGCAGCAATCGACATCTCATGACTCTCCATTTGAAGTTTGCCAAAAACCAACAGGCAACCATCATCAGTGCTTGTGCACCAACAATAGATGCCGAAGATGATGTGAAGAAGTTCTACACCCAACTGGACACAATCCTGAAACACATACCCAAAGAAAACACGATTATTCTCTTGGGGGATTTCAATGTCAGGTTTGGAAGAGACATGGATTTCTGGCAGACTACGATTGGGAAAGAAGGAGTTGCCAACAGCAACTCCAATGGAGTTCTCCTCCTTACAAAATGTGAGGAATGCAAGCTCCTCATCATAAATATCCTGTTTCTCCAGAAGGACGAATTGAAGATGTCATGGCAACATTCTTGATTTAAGCACTGGCACCTCATGGACTATGTCATTGTCCACGCTCAGGATTGGCACGATGTCCTTCTCACATGTGCAATGACTAGTGCTGATGACTCCTGAACCAATCACCGCCTTATTTGATCCACAATGGTGATTAGGACTGTCACCAAATGGAGAAGTCAGAGGAAACAGATCCAACAAAAGATCATTGTACAAGGTTTGAAGGACCCCATCTGGTGAAGTGCCCTCCAGATAGTGCTCCAAAGGAAGCTGCTGACAGTATACACTGAAGATGTGGAAGAACACTGGTGTCAGCTGAAAAATGCCATCACTGAAACTTGTGGAGAAACCATTGGCTACCAGACCAGGACCGGTTTGATGAGAATGATATGGAAATTAACTCTTATCTGAAGCAAAAAGGAAAGCTTTTAGGGCCTGACAAAGTGACATCAATTGCACGATGAAGAGAGAAGCACATGCCAAGTTCAAGGCAAAAGTGCAACATAAAACAAGGACTCTGAAAAACCAGTAATGGAGTGAAAAGGCATGAGAACTCCAGCATCTTGCAGACATCAATGATACAAGAGATTTCTGCAATACTGCCAAAGCTGTTTATGGACCAAGAAACCATGGAATCAATCCCCTGAGATCAAAAGATGGTACCCAACTCTTGGAAGACAATGAAACCAATGCTTCACATGGGAGGGAGCACTACAATGAGATCCTGAACTACCCCTCCACTGTGGTCCTAGAATCACTTGACCAAATCTCTCTGCAACTGACTAGAGATGATCTGGCAACCTAACTACCCTGAGCAAGGTCCAACCTGCCATCAAAGTGATGAATTGTAACAAGGCAACTGGACTAGATGGACTCTCCACTGAAGTCTTCAAAGAAGATGGGCCAGCATTCCACAAACAGCTCCACCTTCTGATTCTCAAGATCTGGGAGAGGGACCAGATGCCACATGATTTCAGAAACACACTGTTCCTCTGTTTTTTCAGGAAGGGCAACAAGTTGAACTGTAGAAAATATTGTAGCATCTCCCTCCTGGCAACATCAGGGAAAATCTTAGCTTGAATCCTCACAAACTGACTCTTGCCACTGTCAGAAGAAATTCTCCCACAATCCCAGTGTGGCTTCCAACAATCCCAAGGAACAGCAGGCATGATCTTCACTGCCTGGCAACTGTAAGAAAAATGTCATGAACACAATCAAGCCTTACATATGAGTTTCATCAACCTAACCAAAGCATTCAACTCAGTCAATCATAGCACCCTGTGGACCATCCTCTCAAAGATCAGCTACCCCAAAAAATTCATTAGCATTTTAAGGCTGTTTCATGGTAACATGACTGGCACACTATTGAGAAATAGCAGATCCCAAAGTGGCCCCTTTGAAGTCAGAATTGGAGTCAAGCAAAGCTGCATCATTGCTCCATCACTGTTCTGCATCACCATGACCCTTCACCTCTTTGATGGCAAGCTTCCAGATGGTGTGAAGATTGTCTATAGAATGAACAGGAAACTTTTAAATCTCAGCAGACTGAAGGCTAAAAGCAAGACCTCCACAACCTTGATCAAGGAGCTCCAGTACACGGATGACAATATGGTTGTTGCTCTTTCTTCCACAGCCTTTCAGACCATCTTGTCCCTTCACTGAAGCATATGAGAATCTTGGTCTCACGCTGAACATCAAAAAGACCATGGCTCTCCACCAACCTTCACCAACAGGACAATCCCATGCACCTTCTGTTGAAGTCAGTGGAGAACTGCTGTAAAATGTGGAGCAATTCCCATACCTTGGAAATCATCTTTCCACTCAAGCCAACACTGATGCAGAAATCCAGACATGCAAGCTCTGTTTTCACCTACCTGAGACAAAGGGTCTTCAAGAATCAGGACATCTATCCCAAGACAAAGCTCCTTGTATACTGTGCAGTTGTTGTTCCAACACTACTATATGCATGTGAAACCTGGATAACACTTGAACAATAGCATACATGCTGCCTCAGGAGAATCCTAAGTATCTCTTGGGAGGATAAGTGCATGAACACTAGCATCCTGGAAGAGTCGAACATGACTAGTATTGAAACCATAATCATTTATCAACAACTTTTTTTGGACTGGTCACAGGGTTTGGATGTCTAATCACCACTTCCCAAAACAGATTCTGTTTTCTGAATTGGAGGAGGGACAGAGGAGCGTTGGAAGCCAGAGGAAGCAATATAAGGACATGCTGAAGGCACACGTGAAAAAGTGCAGCATTGTTGTTGACACTTGGGAGAACTTTGCCCGAGACCATTCCCAGTGGAGAACAATAATCCATGAGGGGGTGATGCAATTTGAGAGGTCCCACCACCGTGCAGATGAGGAAAGGTGGAAAAGTAGAAAAAAAGTGTAAAAAATTGCCCCACACCCCTCCAACAGCTAGTAATGCCTGCCTTTTCTGTGGTAAGATCTGCAGCTCCAGAACAGGGCTGATCAGCCATCAATGGACTCACAAATAGGAGGGTGACATGAAGATATACTACTTGTTGTCCAGTAACTGCCAAGGTTGGGGGAATCATAAGCTAAATATAGTTCAACAGTGCAACACTGTTGCAAAAAAGAGCAAACATCCCTTTGGAATGTATTAGCAGGAGTGTTGTAAGAAAGAAACTAGAAGTAACTCTTCTGCTGTACACTGTTCTGATCAGGATTCAGGTGGACTATTGTGTCTGTCAGTGCGGGCAGAATCACGGGCAACAAACCCCCCGCTGACCCCGCACCAGCGTTCCGTCCGGATCCCCACGGGGCCTCAGATGAGGGCAAAGAAGAGACGGCAGAAGCCCGCCGACAGGCAAAGGCCGCTCCGCTCCTCAGCAGGCTAACCCCACCCACCTCCGGCAGGGGGCCTAGAGACCAGCGTTGTGCTAGAGAGGAGAGGCTGGGGAGACGCTAATTCCCGGTAGGTCAGGAGCTGGCTCGCTCGTTAAAGGCAAGGGTGAGACGAGGGGAGGAAGATTGAATAAAATGATGATTATATTTATTAACAGCAACTTACAAACAAACAACACAGTATGTAAACTAAACTTATAGAACTATTCACTAACTTAACTATGTCTAATTATATTCTAAACACTTACACTAAACACCAACAAGAGTTCCATGGAAGGAGTTTGTGAGAGACTTTTCTTATAAAACAAAAAGGTAAAGAGACTTAATGAGTTTTGAAGTGAGTTTTTCTCTGAGCTAGGGAAGATAAATTAGCTTTTTACCCCTATATGCTCTGGATGGCTAGATGAGCCACCCTATTGGAAAACCTTGAGGTCCAGCCTATCAAGGTTTCCTCCCAGCTGAGATAATATATGACGGATTTCCCAGTGGGGATTGGAGAGAGAAAGAGGGAAGGTTAGGAGGAAGAAGAGAAACCTTAGCAATAACAGTTAACTAACAAAGCTTTAACTATGGGCTTATTAATCAATTGCACAGCTCGGAGCAAATAATTTTAACTCCGGGTTATGGCTCTTAGTTGATCCTGTAAAACTGCAACCTGAGCCACAGTCTGTTAAATCCCCCTACACAGCCCGAATTAGGTTTTAGAGTTAGTGTCTCAGGGCGTAGAGGGGGTTTTACGTGTCCAATCAGGTGTAAGGGTCCAGTCCGGTAGTCTAGTTGAGTGCGTTGGTCACATCCGGTGAAGAAGAATCAAAGCGACGAGCAGCGAGAGCGTAGGTGCTGCGAAGGTGGCAGGCTCTAGGCTTCAATTGATGTGTGCGCAGTACTCCACCCTAAGGGTGAAGCCAGTTCGACACACACCAAATTCACCTTTGAGCTGCTTGTCGGCGGCGAGGTCGGGGGTGCCGCAGTGATTTGACAGGCTCTGGGTACTAACGAGCAAGAGCGCAGTACCCCACCCTAAGGGTGAGGCCAGTTCGCCCCTCACCCAATTTACCTCAGAGCTGCTGCCTAAGCTCTTTTAGTGTGTGTGATTCAGCTAGTACCTCAGCAGGGCGGACCCTGCTGGGCAGAGGTGGAATTGCTTCAGGGAATCTTCAAAAAGGCAGGAGCTCTTCAAAAAGTCTTCACCTCAGAGGCAGCTGGTACCAAGTCCTCCGAGCGCTGTGGGGCACTGCCTTATATTCCCTGATCTCATACATTATTCATGAGTCTATTTACGTACAGACATTCTGAAGGTCCTGCTTTCAAAGAGGTCCTTCTCTAGAAGCTGCCTCACCTTTGTCCAGTGAGGAGCCTGGATTTTAAATCCATGATTTTGAAATGTCTGTGAGTTCAGGTTACCGGTAAAACCAACTGACACAGAGTGACCGTTACAGGGGGCTGCTAACTGGCAGCCTATGTGCCTTTTAGAGTCTACCTGCCCCTGTAATGATATTAAAGGCCCAAGGCTTGTTTCCCCTGGCCCACGGGGACGATTATGCCTGAGGGATGAAAAATCCCTGACAGTGTCTAGTTCTGAGCACCATATCTCAGGAAAGAGGTGGACAAATTGGAGAAAGTCCAGAGAAGATCAACAAAAATGATTAAAGGTCTAGAAAAAAAATGATCTTTGAGGGAAGATTAAACAAACTCTTTTTTTTCTTCAATCTGGAAAAGAGACGACAGATGGGATTTGAAAATGATAGCCCTTTTTAAGTTCATAAAAGGTCATTACAAGGAGGTGAGAAGAAAATTGGTCTTAACTTCTGAGGCTAGAACAAAAAGCAATGGGATTAAATTGTAGCAAAGGAAGTTTATATTTCACATTAGGAAAAACCTGCTGTCAGTGTGGTTACCAAACATACTATTAACTGGAATAAATTGTCTAAGAAGGTTTAGAATCTCCATCATTGGAGATTTTTAAGAGAATATGACACAAAAGCCTGTCAGGAATGGTCTAGATAAGACTGAGTTCTGCTGTGAGTGCAGGGGACTAGACTAGATGTCACAAGATCCCTTCCAGTCCCGTCACTCTGTGAAGTCAATGGTAACTGTGGGTGCTCAGCAGCTTTGAAAAAAATCAAACTACTGATATTTACATGCTTAACTGGAAGAAATAACGAACTGGCTGAACTGGAAGAAACACGATTTTGAAGAAAAAAGTCACAAGAACTTCCATTTCACAGCTTGTGAGTTTTTCTACAACATTCTTCCAGCCTTTTTATTATCTAAATCAGTTTCAGCTTTTAAAGCCTCCTTTTTCAGTAAGAAAATTGTAGTTTGGTGAAAAAATTTTGTTAAATTTGTATACAAATTTTTCATGTGTTTTTTTTTAAAATACATAGATGTTTATCTATGAAAAAATGCCTTTTGTATAAATACTTGTTGACAGCCTTTATTCATCACAGTTGACAGACCCATTTGCATATACAACCCATTGACCTACAAACTACTATTAATATTGTCAAGATTTTCTCTCTCACTTTCCTGATTTTAACAAAATTTTTGGAACTATTTGTGATACAGCCTGGTATACAGGCCTTCCTCAAACCTCACACTATGCAAGTATTTGTTACCCACACAATTCCTTTAAAATAGATTTAAATAATGGGATTTCATCTTTATCACTTTGACAATACTTTTAATTTCCTCCAAACTGAAGATAAATGAATGAAAATGTCAATAAGCAATATAGTAACTGAGAATGCAATGGCAATATCTGAAAACAAGTTTTGCTTGGAGTTGTTTCTATGCGGATAAGGAAAATAAATGAAGAATATCTATTTGGGTAGTTTTGAAGTCTCGGGTATGCTGCTTCAAAGTTTCTGCAGTCTTAATTACATTATTTGAAATGAGCTCAACACATTTTTACAGGGAAATTGTCTAGAAATGTGTCAAATATTTTTATAATTTACCACAATTTCCTTACATCAGCTGTTTAGGTTCTGTTACATTTTTGTTTGCCAGCAACTAATGCCATCATAATCAGCCAGTATATTTGAAATTTTCCTCTGATGGTTATGTATTTGATCTTATTAGCATTCCTGTTCAGTACTCTAATAATAGTTTGGTTTCTTAAATTTAATTTCCTAGGTGAGAATGGGATCTAAATGTGGAAATTTTGACAATAAATTTTGTGAAATGGAAGTTTAGCATTAGAAGACTCGTACATGTCAAGAAACAGAAAGCATTAAATAAGAATTATTTTCTCAGTCACCAGCATGCACATATATTTGCTCCTTCTCTTCAGTGCAGTCACTGAGAGATGCCAAAGAGCACAAGCTGACTTTTATAAATCTGCTAAAGTTAGACAGCCTTGAGAAATCTGTGGCTGTGTGACATATGTTCAGAATGATGTGTAAGCCAAACAGACAAAGGGTGAGAATATTTTAAATAAAGTAAAGGGAAGGCCTATTTCTTATTCTGTTAATTGAAAAAGTGTCCATGTGGAAACTATGGGAGAGATCCACGGTCACAACCAAGGATCATATAGTATGCTCCATATAGTAGAGTCAGGGGTTACAAAAGCTTATCTAACACACTTCTAGGCATCTGTGATTCTGGGCCAGCCCCCCGTTATTGGTGGTAACTAGAGATCACTGTGGTTCAGAGACACTTTAAGCATGCCCTTTTCTGCCAGCAATTTGTTTTTCACTGTTTGGTGCAAGGAACATGTGGGAGAATGTGCTACAGCAGCTCCGTGCTACTTGAGAATCTTTCTATGAAGCAGTGATCCTTATGTAGAGTGGTAAATTAGTTTGAGAAAACTTCATGCTGGTAAAGCAATACTGAGCAGCTGTAACACAGAGGAGGATCTACCTCCTTCCACTTGTAAATAGCTATAAATGAAGAGTAACGTGGTCATTTTACAGTATTGGTGCGTTAATAAGTTTAATCTTTTCTTTGTTGCATGAATAACACAGGTTGAATCTCTCTGGTCTGGCATCCTTGGGACATGACTGGTGCTGAAAGGATTTTCTGAATTATATGAGGTCAATATTTTCTAGCAGCATTACCAACACTCCAACTGCTTACCAGGCTCTTAGAAGACATTTAGGAGTAAATTAGAGTTGAACAACAGCACAGAATAATGAGAGTCAGGTCTGGTGGTGGCAAACAAACTTTATAGGACCGTGGGAAACTTGGTCACACCTATCGTAAGTGGACACCCAGCTAACTAAAATCATGCCAGACCACAGATGTTGCTGGACAAGCGAGTGCTGGATGAAAGAGGTTCAACCTGTATATTTGACCAAATTTACCTCTGATATAACTCCCCTAACTTCCATGGGCCAGTGGGGAGTCAGTAATATTGTATCACATTTTTTTCAATTCTGAAGCTATTAATATTTTTACTCAAAATATAGGGTTTGAGTTGTTGTTAATTTAAAAAATATTTATTTTTAAAATGTGTAGTATAAAGTATCTGGAAGGAAAAGCTCTATATTATTGCTATCCATCTTTTCTTCCCTCTTGGGACCTGATGTGATATTCACTAAAGTCATCGAAAGACTATCATAGATCTCTGTGGATATTGGATCTGGTCCCTGGTTGAGAAACCATATTTAGTTGAAATTGTGCAATTTTGATAAGATCTGTTTTTTTGTTTTTAAGTGTATTGGCAATCGTAGGCAGACCTAATTCTCTTACCATAAAATATATTTTTATTTGAATTGATCTTCCCCACTTAATTCTTCAGACCTTTTAAAGTGATATTTAAATATTTGATTTGATGAACAAATACTGCTACCTATAATAAACATCATAAACATGAAGATCTTCAAGGAATAGTTTCAAGCAGAATTATTTAAAATAGATGCTTTTAACAAAACCAGGGGGAAATATATAATCACAAATTACTAGTACCAAAGTTCACTTAGCTACAGTTCTTGATAGTGCTTAGGACTGACATTGAACAAAAAGAAAATTTCAGCATGGTTACTGACTGCATTATTGCTTCTGCCTATGTTCTTGTAATGGCTGAATAACCTATATTCCAAAATCTATTGGTCTACTAGTATCCCTTTTAAACAAAATATGTCATTTTTAAGACTGTGAAAGAATAACAAAATGCCACTACTGATGTTCATACAAAGCCACTTGTCAACGACAGGATACCTTGAAGTCTGTTATAAGTAATGATAAATTGACAGAAAGTCGTTTAGTTGTTTCCAAAGTCCCAGCAAGGACCTATCATAGAAATGCCATATGTACCACCTCAAGTCATATTGGTGGGCCACGTTGTTTGATTAACAACTTGTTTTTTTAAAAATAGATCTTTGGCAGCTAAAGCCAACCCAGTTCAGGAATCAAAACCCAGTATCACCTCATTATTTTTATTTAGCAAATGTACCTTGCTGCCTGGAAATATTACAGTGATTATGCCATTAAAAGTTAATATTTAGCATCAGTTATCACAGTGTTATCTGTGATTCTGAAATTACCTTCCTACACTTAAAAATGGAAGCAACTGTGGCATTTGAAAAACACTATGTCATATCCCTGGCTAAATATTCTCTTTTTAATTTAACTCTATATTTCATTATTTTATGTACAAAAGTATAAGTTTCAGAATTAACCCATTTCATTAAGTAAAATAATGATACCAATAATAGTACTTATGCAGCTATATTCATCAGAAGAGTTCAAGAGTTCACTGCAAGAGTGGTTGGGCATTATTAAATATATTGGCCGTCTATGCTAATCAATATTAAAAGCCCTCACTGTATATAATTAGAAGAGCTGCTTGAGTTTTTCACATATTTAAACAAAAACAATTTCATTCTTTCCAAAGAAACCAGAACTTTTAATTTTCAAAAAAATCCTTTTTTATTAAAAATAGCTAAGATGTTACAGTAGCTTTTGGAATCATTACTGAAATTCAGGACTGAAACTACAATGCACATGCACCTCTTAGAACTGGAAGGGACCTCTTGGGGTCATCTAGTTCAGTCCCCTGCCCTCTTAGCAGGACAAAGCACCATCCCTGATATCCAAGAATATAAGAACATAAGAGCCGTGTCTACACGTGCACGCTACTTTGAAGTAGCGCCACTAACTTCGAAATAGCACCCATCACGGCTACACGTGTTGGGCGCTATTTCGATGTTAACATCGCCATTAGGCGGCGAGACGTCGAAGCCGCTAACCCCATGAGGGGATGGGAATAGCACCCTACTTCGAAGTTGAACGTCGAAGTAGGGCACGTGTAGACTATCCGTGTCCCGCAACATCGAAATAGCGGGGTCCGCCATGGTGGCCATCAGCTGAGGGGTTGAGAGACACTCTCTCCAGCCCCTGCGGGGCTCTATGGTCACCGTGTGCAGCAGCCCTTAGCCCAGGGCTTCTGGCTGCTGCTGCTGCTGCTGCAGCTGGGGATCCATGCTGCATGCACAGGGTCTGCAACCAGTTGTCGGCTCTGTGGATCTTGTGTTGTTTAGTGCAACTCTGTCTGGGAGGGGCCCTTTAAGGGAGTGGCTTGCTGTTGAGTCCGCCCTGTGACCCTGTCTTCAGCTGTGCCAGGCACCCTTATTTCGATGTGTGCTACTTTGGCGTGTAGACGTTCCCTCACAGCGCCTATTTCGATGTGGTGCTGCACAACGTCGATGTTGAACGTCGACGTTGCCAGCCCTGGAGGACGTGTAGACATTATTCATCGAAATAGTCTATTTCAATGTCGCTACATCGAAATAAGCTATTCGATGTAGGCTTCACGTGTAGACGTAGCTAAGAATGTCCATACTGTGTCAAACCAAAGGTCCATCCAGCCCAGTATCCCGTCTGCCGACAGTGGCCAATGCCAGGTGCCCCAGAAAAGGAGAACAGAAGACAATGATCAAGTGATTTATCTCCTGCCATCCATCTCCTGCCCTTGTGCTGAAGGCTAGGGCACCGTACTTCACCCCTGGCTAATAGCCATTTATGGACCTAACCTGCAAAAATTTATCGAGCTCTTTTTTAAACCCTAATAGAGTCCTGGCCTTCACAGCTTCCTCCACAAGGAGTTCCACAGGTTGACTGTGTGCTGTGTGAAGAAAAATTTCCTTTTATTAGTTTTGAACCTACTACCCATCAATTTCATTTGGTGTCCCCTAGTTCTTGTATTATGGGAAAAGGTAAATAATTTTTCTATATTCACTTTCTCCACACCATTCATGATTTTATATACCTCTATCATATAGCCCCTCAATCGCCTCTTTTCCAAACTGAAAAGTCCCAGTCTCTCTAGCCTCTCCCCATATTGGACCCGTTCCAAACCCCTAATCATCTTAGTCACCCTTTTCTGTACCTTTTCTAATGCCAATATATCTTTTTTGTGGTGAGGAGACCACATCTGCACACAGTACTCAAGATGTGGGCGTACCAGAGTTTTATATAGGGGAAGTATGATATCTTTTGTCTTATTATCTATCCCTTTTTTTAATAATTCCTAACATCCTATTTGCTTTACTAACTGCCGCTGCACGCTGCGTGGATGTCTTCAGAGAACTATCCACTATAACTCCAAGATCCCTTTCCTGATCTGTTGTAGCTAAATTTGATCCCATCATGTTGTACACGTAATTTGGGTTATTTTTTCAATGTGCATTACCTTACACTTACCCACATTAAATTTCATTTGCCATTTTGCTGCCCAATCACTCAGTTTGCTGAGATCTTTTTGTAGTTCTTCACAATCCCTTTTGGTTTTGAATGTCCTGAAAAACTTGGTGTCATCTGCAAACTTTGCCACCTCACTGCTTACCTCATTTTCTAGATCATTGATGAACAAGTTGAAGAGGATCGGTCCCAGGACTGACCCCTGGGGAACACCACTAGTTACGCCCCTCCATTGTGAAAATTTACCATTTATTCCAACCCTTTGTTTTCTGTCTTTTAACCAATTCCCGATCCATGAAAGGATCTTTCCTCCTATCCCATGACTGCCTAATTTACATAAAAGCCTTTGGTGTGGGACTGTGTCAAAAGCTTTCTGGAAATGTAGGTATATTATGTCCACTGGGTGCCCCTTGTCTGCATGTTTATTAACCCCTTCAAAGAATTCTAATAGATTAGTTAGACACGACTTCCCTCTGCAGAAACCATGCTGACTTTTGCCCAACAATTCGTGCTCTTCTACGTGCCTTGTAATTTTATTCTTTACTATTGTTTCTACTAATTTGCCTGGTACTGATGTTAGACTTATCGGTCTATAATTGCCAGGGTCTCCTCTGGAGACTTTTTTAAATATTGGCGTTATATTGGCTGTCTTCCAGTCATTGGGTACCGAAGCAGATTTAAAGGATAGGTTACAAACCACTGTTAATAACTCCGCAATTTCACATTTGAGTTCTTTCAGAACCCTTGGGTGAATACCGTCTGGTCCTGGCGACTTGTTACTATTCAGCTTATCAATTAACTCCAAAACCTCCTCTAATGTCACTTCAATCTGGGAGAGTTCCTCAGATTTGTCACCTAAAAAGGCTGGCTCAGATTTAGGAACCTCTGTAACATCCTCAGCCGTGAAGACTGAAGCAAACAAATCATTTAATCGCTCCGCAATGGCACTGTCTTCCTTGATTGCTCCTTTTATATCTTTATCGTCCAAGGGCCCCACTGCTTTTTTAGTGGGCTTCCTGCTTCTAATGTATTTAAAAAGCATTTTACTATCATTTTTTGAATTTTTGGCTAGCTGTTCCTCAAAATCTTTTTTGGCTTTTCTTACTACGTTATGACACTTAATTTGGGAGTGTTTATGTTCCTTTCTATTTTCCTCACTAGGATTTGACTTCCACTTTTTCAAGGCTGCCCTTTTCTCTCTCACTGCCTTTTTAACATGGCTGTTTAGCCATGGTGGTTCTTTGTTAGGTCTCTTACTGTGTTTTTTTATTTGGTGTATACATTTAAGTTGGGTCTCTAGTATGGTGTCTTTAAACAGTTTCCATGCAGCTTCCAGGGATTTTAGTTTAGTTACTCTACCTTTTAGTTTCTGTTTAACTAGCTTCCTCATTTTAGTGTAATTCCCCTTTTTGAAATTAAATGCCAGAGTGTTTGACCGTTGAGATGTTTGCCCCCATTGCTAAATGGCCTCCTCAAGGATTAAGCTCACAACTCTAGGTTTAGAGGACCAATGCGCAAACCACTGAGCTATCCCTCCCCCCATAGGAGATTTCCTAAGTATCACTTCAGGCACCTAAGTCCAAAATTCAGTCTCAGAACCTTCACCCAGTTATCACCCACAATACTTCTCTCTCTTCAGGATGTTCTTCTTTTTTTAAATAATTAAGTATATGTTATTAGAACAGGCACTTGAATTGTGGCTTCTACGCTCCAGCTGAGTGTCCTAACCACTGGATTATAAAGTCATTCTCACTCTTTCTATGACCAATGAATATTCATTTATTTATACTCATTCCAATGGCTTTGACAGGAGAGAGAGAAAACCCATTACACAATACTTCCTATCCTAACTTCACTGTGGCACTGTCGCTAAAAGTTAGGCAGTATAACCAGCCTACTGGTACAAAGAATTTCCACCCCTAGGAGCAGTGTTTACTTCCTGGAGAGCATCCCTGACAACAAAGCTCTGTTCATACTAGTACTTGCTGCAGAAAAGCTTTTGTTGTTCATCGGGGAAGAGAATTTAAGCACCTGTGAATGACAAAAACTTTATCACCCAATTGCCAGTGTAGACATAGCCTAAGTCAAGTCCGGCTTAGCCAGCCAAAGCTGCATATTTTCAAATAAAGCAGTAAACCTGTTTTCAGGAAGTCAGATAAATGTAATCCCTAAACAGCCCAGTGCTGGCACAAGTTTTCCAGGTCTGAAAGTGGCTGATATGATTATTTGCTATGCCTGTGTTTTCCAGCAATGAGACGGCAAGTGAGAGTCAACACCAGAGACAGTTGTTTTATTTCCTTTTTCATAACAAAAAGCAGTCAAGTAGCACTTTAAAGTCTAGCAAAATAGTTTATTAGGTGAGCTTTCGTGGGACAGACCCACTTCTTCAGACCATAGCCAGACCAGAACAGGCTCAATATTTAAGACACAGAGAACCAAAAACCGTAAGCAAGGAGGACAAATCAGAAAAAGATAATCAAGGTGAGCAAATCAGAGAGTGGAGGGGTTGGGGGGGGGGAGGTCAAGAATTAGATTGAGCCAAGTATGCAGACCAGCCCCTATAGTGACTCAGAAAGTTCCCATCACGATTTAAACCATGTGGTAATGTGCCAAATTTGAATATAAAAGCAGGAGCTCCTCTACTAACATCATATATGCCATCATGTGCCAGCAATGCCCAAATGCTTTGTCTATTGGACAGACTTCTAATTCCCTTAGACAAAGGGTCAACAGGCACAAAAAAGACATCAAAACACTCCAGATCCACAAACCAGTAAGTTAACATTTTAATGGAATGGGGCATTCTGTCAATGACCTAAAGGTATGTGTGTTACTGAAGAGGAATTATTGCACCGTTCTGGAAAGAGAAGCAGCCGAGCTGGCTTTTATATTCAAATTCGGCACATTAACACATGGTTTAAATAGTGATGGGAACTTTCTGAGTCACTATAGGGGCTGGTCTGCATACTTGGCTCAATCTAATTCTTGACCTTCCCCCCACACCCTAAACTCTCTGATTTGCTCACCTTGATTATCTTTTTCTGATTTGTCCTCCTTGCTTACTGTTTTTGGTTCTCTGTATCTTAAATATTGAGTGTGTTCTGGTCTGGCTATGGTCTGAAGAAGTGGGTCTGTCCCACGAAAGCTCACCTAATAAACTATTTTGCTAGTCTTTGAAGTGCTACTTGACTGCTTTTTGTTTTGATAGTGTATAGACTAGTACAGCTTTCTCTCTGTTCCTTTTTCATGTTCATTTGTCTTACCTTCTAGGAAATGGTATTGGGCTTTAAAAGCCAACAGCAACAATGATAGGTCTAACCCATCTCAACTAAATTCTCTCTCTTTGTTTTCTTTTTTTCCCCAGAAAGACATGTTACCATAGTAAAAGCTTGAAAATATAAAGCCCTCTTTTTAAAAGACTCTTTTCAGCTGAAGACTGGAATCAACAACTACAAATAACCAGTTCATGTTCCAAGGTTAGGCAACATGATTAACTATTACTAAGGATATGTATTGCACGACTGAAATGTCTGCAAGGTGCATGGAAAAGTTTTAGAAACATGACTAAAGACTCAGCTTAAATCTATATCCAAAATTAAAAAAGAACGGTGAGAGGACGAAAATAATGCCAAGTAAAATCAGCACGTAGAGGCAAAAAATCCTTTTAAAAACTCAATCAAATCTACTGGGGAAAATATTATGGAGCATAAACTCTGGCAAGTTAAGTTTCTACATACAATTATGGGTACCAAAAAATGAAAGTCAACTAACAAAAAGACTCAAAGACTAACAAAAATATAAAATATATCACAAGCAGAAAGTCTGCCAAACAATCGCTGACAATCAAGGTACTAAAACAAGCAAGTCCACTGCAGAGAAGCTAAATGAATTCTCTGAATTGATTTTCATTGCAGAGGATGTGAGGGAGACAAATGCACATGAGCTATTACTTTCAGGTGACAAACCTAAGATATTATCCCAGATTCAGATCTGTAGAAGTGTTTTTTGGAAGAAACAGGTAAACAGTAATAAGAAGTCACCAAGACCAGATCGTATTCATGCAAATGTTCTGAATGAACTAAAACAGCAGAACTGTAAACTATCACTTAAATCAGGCTGTGCATTCTATGAGTGGACAACATGTAATGTAATGCGACTTTGTAAAAAGGTGCACGAGTGATTCTGGTAACTCTAAATTCAATCCTAGGCAAATTCATTGCAACTAGAGCAAAGAGCAGAATTCCCTGTAAAACTGCATCCATCCCACAGGTCATTTATTACCCATCTCTGACTTATGCTGACATGACATACAAAAGAGACTTTGTTACAATAAACAAATAAAACAAAAACCTCTCCCTATATTGCACATGCAGATACAAATGAAATTGCAGTCAGCATCCAAAAATATCACAAAAGTATTGTTGTATTTTAAATATAGTTTCATCTCTGAAATTGTCAGCAATTTCACCCTAGTCTACTTGATTTAAGCACTTGGCTGTACCTTATCTAGAGATAAATTTTGTGTGATTATATACTGAGGACCCATTTTTCCAGAATAAGTAACATGCATACCAAAGCCATGTGTGAGTAGGGACAAGGGGAAATGTAAGCTACTTTCTATCTATATAAATGTTTATAGTGCTTCCAATACTGGAGTATGTAAGAAATAAGTTCTACTGCCAGATGCATTGATGTAACTACATTGCATTAAAAGCAAAATTTGAGCTGTATATAAAATCATCATAATGGTGCTCTAAATATTAGTGCTGACTACAATTTCTTTTCCTGTGTGATAGGTGTTAACTAAAAAAACTCTAATTTTATCATAGCATCATTGATTAGTGAATTTTTCCATGACCAACAGTGTTAAATTGACTTGTTGCAGTGTCATTTACTTGAATAATGAAAAGTGTTCCCAAGTCAAGATCTGCACCAGAATGTTTAGCAGAAGCTTAATATAACTTCACTATGGCAGTAAGATTACAAATGATGGAACTCTCAGAAATTCTCATCTATTTTTGCTTCATCTTTTAACAAACCTGTAAAGTAATCTTCTCTGGTTGTGGTGAATAAATTGGAAGGGTTTAAATTAAATCCAAATGTAACAAGCCCTAAGAGATAAGCAAGTTTTATCCCACAGTATTTGCCTTTTTTTCTCCATTTAGCTTTCCCAAGGAAGATTACATGTTGAACTAAACAACTGAGCTATCACAGATTACTGTGAGTTAAGACTAAGAAATATGTTATTAATACACTATAATTAGAAAGTCAGAGTAATTAGTGGGATTTGAACTCACAGGCACTAATTCTGAGCTAGCTTTAATAATATTAGTCACTAAATCCTGTTCACTTACTCAGTGAAATCAGGAGGACTATTTGCATCAATAAGGTGAAAAGGATTGGGACATTTGTGAGCAAGATTTTAATGCAAGCCTAAGGCCTACAAAAACAATTCTGTGACTTCTGTGCAGTCCTTAATCCTGGTTGGTAACTCAGGTGTTGCTGCTGAGGACTGTTTTTTTTGTTTTGTTTTTTTGGTTTTTTTTTACGGATGAAGATGACTGGTGACAATAAAGCAGATTATTTCTCCTGAAGGCATTGAAGTGATTTCTGGGTGAATTAGTCCCTCCCCGAAAGTGGAAAGGGAAGGGTGTGACTCTATTCCAAAACAGTGGGTGGGAATATGGAACTGCCTGCCAGCCAGAAGTGCCCTTGCCACACTGTATCTCTGTATAAAAACTTTAAAACTGAAAACAAGGTGTAAGTATGTAGTTATGCATAAATTATTGTGCCTAAAACCTGAGCCTTTTCTTTAAAAAAAAACTGAATCCAAATACTATCATGTCTGTTTAAAAAACAACAAACACACTAAGCCATTAAATTGGTAGTGTGCTGCAAATCTTTGATGGGAATTATGTATATTCAAGCCAGCAATAAAAGAAAGCATTTATAGAGGTTAATCATTCAGGAGCAGACAGTGAGGAGCTGTTGTGAATCCGTTATTTCTCTGATATCCACTCTCGCAAGTTAAAAAGGTAACTTAGCTGGCACATTTCTTGTTCAGCCTGTTTTCACATCATTGTGAAATTATACATCATCACATTCCTTCTTGAACAGGAATCACTTTGTAAGTAGACAGGCCATATTCAAATCAGTCATCCCTTACTAGGGTAAAACCCTGGTGTAAAAGTATGTTTGTAGAAGTTTGTACTTTAAAGATGGTCCCTCATGGGGGTCACTATTATGAACATAGGAATTTGGAGATGTGCCCTGAATGTGTGGTTTGGAAATACCACATGGCTGTGTGCAGCAGTTTACTAGAGATGCTCTCCAGCTTGTTTTGTTCCTTTTTTCATTCCCTGGTTTGTTATTTAATGAACCCCAAGATAGTTATATGGTGTCAGATGTGTTGAATGAGAAGGAAACTGTGGTTAAGTTGAATTTAACTCCTGTTCTTGAAACTGAACACAAACAGAAAGGGAAGAACCAGAGAAGGACCGTGTTCTGGGTACAGAGACTTTTTCATGTATCTGGGGAGCACTGTAGTACCTGGAATAGCTTAATAAGGGAAAAAATCCACCTCCATCCAACCTGACATTGTCAGGCAATATTGCAGAGAACTGTGAAAAAAATCAGAGATTAATTATTTCTAACAGCCAGAGGAGTAGAGGAGAAAAATGATAAAGTGAAATCATCACTATTTTTGCATTTTCTTGTTGAGGACTTATTTGAGGAAGAGTGAACTAAAAAAAATAAGAACGAAACCTTAGAGACACAAAGTGTTTGCATGCATGCAAGACAAAGCAAAACAAAACTGTTGATACCATAGACCAATATGTTACAGAATTAAGTAAATTCAGGACTTTGGTGAGTTGACAGAGTCTCTGGATAGAATTTTGTGTGGCATTAAAAATGATGTGTTGAGAGAGAGAGAGAGAGAGAGACTGTTGTGCAAAGGAGACTTAACTTCAGAAATAGCTCTCCAAATAAACAGGGCAGCAGAAACTATTAAAAGCACAAGCCAAAGAGATTAAGTCACCAGAACAGGTTATCCACATACTAAGTACAAAAATATATATATCCAGAATAGAATAGGTCAAATCAACGGATGGAACCACTCACTGAAAACCACAGGTATGAAAAAGACTGCGTACAGGCAGACGTGGAACGTATGGATCATGTCGTTCAACTGTGTGTTGCCTTTGACAAACTGTCATATGTGGAGAAAAATAATTAATTTAAAAAATGCTCCAGATCACAAATATAGATGAGCCACACATACTCAGTTAAAAAGAATCTGATTGAGACGTTTTTCGTAGATGTACTGGAATCTAGCAAGTCTGATGAATGGAACTGGATACTGTCTTTCTGAGGCTGTTTCTACACTCTCACTCTCCCATCAGAGTAATAAGTAATAAGTAATGGTAATAAGGCAATTCAAAGCAGGCTAATGAGGCCTTATTGTGCATATTCAGCACCTCATTAGCATAATGGTAGCCATGCAAATTTTGAAATGCAGACTGGCAGTGAAGATGGCAGCTGCTTCGGAATAAGCGCCCCACTTGACATTCCCTTACTCAGATCTGGTTCTGTGGGAGTAAGGGAACTTCGAAGTGGGGCACTTATTTCGAAGCTGCCCCCATCTTCACTGTCAACCTGCAATTCAAAGTCTGCCCTTTGAAATTAGTGTGGCCACCATTATGCTAATGAGGCACTGAATATGCACTTTAGCACCCCACTGCTTCAGTGAGTGTAAAAGTCATTTGACTGAAGTTGAATATAGAAGCTCAGGTTAATATTCTGTCGGAATAAAATTATGAGAGTCTTAAAATAAGACCAAAATTATGAGAATCTCAAAATAACACTAAAATAAAATTAACAAGTTATACTGGAACAAATATACCAACAAAGTGGAGGTGCATTGGTAGCCTCAATCATAAAAAGTGCCATGTACATGCTCCATTTCTTTGTAGTACCAAAGAAGGTGATACTGATTTTAGGCCTGGATGCATGTGAGGACCCAGTCTGGTAAAATGGGTGCTCTCACTACAGGGACAATATTAAACCTGGCTATAAGTCATCCTTTTGCGACTGTCATGAGGTGTTTCAAGGGTTGGACTGCGTGCAAAGTGAATACACAATCTGCACAAATAAGCAGGTCCTTTCAGTTATTCATCCATTTGGAAAGGTGCCATTTTCACTCCATGATGAACTCAATGCTGACCTTGTCAGAACAGAAGCAATATAAGTAATAATTAGAAAAAAATAGAAGTAAACAGAAAAGTGAGTTTTCTGAACTCACATGTCATTACAGAGAAAAATAAGGCCAGCTACACACATGGTTAGGTATCAGAGACCTCAACACATCAATAAAAGAGAACATTTGAATCTAATTGAATAAAATAATATGGCTCACTTCACAAATGCTTAGTATTTCAGTAAATACGATGCAGCCTTTTTGAAAGCTAAAATTAACTGAAAAAATGCAAAGCTATGCATATGTAATACCTCGTTTGGGAGATACATATTCTTATGCTTACCCTTTGGAATAGCAATTAGAGAAGGGCACCATGGCTTAGTTGGCTAACACTATCTCTAGTAAACAGGAGATCCTGGGTTCAACTCCCAGTGTTACTTCGTTGCACAAGAAACATAGCACAAAACCATACATATGACCTAAGACTATATTAATGGCATTGACAACTCAGTGGATAACACAATGTAGCCCTTCTGCTGGAAGGAGCTGGCAGCAACCAGGGCTGGGTTCGTCACCTAGGGGTTCCTTTTCATCCATCTCACACAGAACCAGCTCAAGCCCCCACCCAGTAGCCTGGGAAATTCACACACTCCTGGGCACCTCGGAGAGGCAATGCTTCCCCACTCGCAAGCACAGAGTCTGAGTGTAGAAAAGAACATTTAATAAGAGGCAGAAAGGTCAATTAGCACAAGCTTGGGAAAACACCACACCCAGAGTTTATAACCAGTCCTCAAGTAACTGTCCCAGCTCAAATGCATTGAGCAATGTCCTTGGCCTCTCAGACTCACCAGTCCAATACAGTAAACAGCCAATCTACACACCCAACTTTCTCTGCACCCCCAATTCAAATGCCCCACTTACAACTTGGTCCAGTCCATGCGGGCACTGACACCTCACGCTGATGCATTACCTCATGGAACCTGAGACAATGCCACCTTTGTGCTGGTTTGCTGTTCTGCTTGCTCCTAGCAGCTGGCTGCCAGTCACGCTGTCTGCTGCTCCTCCTACCGGCCATCCACCAGTCACCCGTGCCATCCATCCATCCACTGTGGTTTTGGCCTGCAGCAAAACCTCTGTGATTTCAGCTTTTAGTAGCCTCAGCTGCCACTCTGTGATTTCAGTTCTCAATATCTGCCAAAGTGAAGTCCCATAAAAACCACTAGTAACCAACTCTACCTTTTAACAGGTGAAACGGCTAGTCAAACCAGGCTTATAGCTATACAGCCAAGGCTTAGGCAGGGCCATGGCACTCTATGCTATGCTATGCTATGCTATGCTATGCTATGCTATGCTATGCTATGCTATGCTATGCTATGCTATGCTATGCTAACCCACATCCATCCCCTTCTCCTTTACAATGCTTTAAACCAGGGAGCCCTGTATAATCTATGTCTTATGCAGTTATGATGACTGCCCTGTTCCCCACAATGACTTGGAGCATTGGTGAGATTTCACAATTCTTAAACTGAGTGTTAGCATATATTGTGATTTTACAACAATGTGTTTACAACAGACAAAATTTCATTGCTTCCTTGCTACCCATCAGTCTTTGCTTGCAAGGTATCACATGTGCACACCATTGCATTCTCATGCAAATGATCTCTGGGAGACACATTCCTCCCAGCCTTCAGCACTATTGAGTTCCTGACGGCACATTCCTTACATCAGTCTCTGAGGCCTAATAAAAGATGATCATTACTGTGGCCTTCAGAAGTCCTAGATGCAACTAGACTAGCAAACCTCAAATTAAATAGAGAGAATGTGTTTTAGGGGTTACAGAACTGACTTTTGTAGGACATCTTCCTTTGATAGGGGATGTGGCATCAATCAGTGATTGAAATCTTCCTCCTTTTGGGTTTTACAATTCATTATTACCAAAGAAAGTGTAAAACCTGAGAAGAGAAAGATTTCAGCCACTGATTGATGCCACATCCCCTGTCAAAGAAAGATGTCCAACAGTTTCTGGAAATAGTTAATTATTTTGGAAAAAATCATACCTAATCAGAGCAGTGGTTCTGAGAAAACTCCTAGGCTTGGTCTACACGGTGCAGCTTTCCCAACAGGCCCATGCTAATGAGCAGTCTTGAAATTGCAAATGGCTGCTCATTAGCATGGTCTTACAGCTTATTAGCATAGCCAAGCAAGAGCTTGGTCTTGGCAGATGTGGGTGCTGGCAGTAAAAAGGCCATGTGGACATACCCTGCCAGCAAACCGCCCCTCTCTTGCCAGTCCCTTTTGCCTGAAAATATTCAGGCATACGGGTCTGGTGACAGAGTGGGGTTTAGCCGGCAGAGGCACATTCACACAGCCTGTGCAGGGCCAGCACCCCCTTCTGCCAATGTCGAACACTCACAGGGCTATGGTAATGAGCTTCGGGAGTACTTCCAATCCCAAGAAGCTCATTTTGCGTAGCTCTGCCGGCAGTGGTGCCTGGTGCAGCACCATGTAGACATAGCCCTAGAGAATAAAAATGAATGGTATTAAGGTACAGAACAGGAGGAATCATGGAAAAGTTTAAAACAGCAACTAATACAAGTATCTGTGATGAAGTTCTATGCACCTGGAAGGCCTATTAAATTTTTCAGCAAATGCTTCACAGTCTAGGTGAGGTGCAGTGATTTTACAGAAGAATGAGACTGGCAACCAGTGGTGTATACATCCAAATCTCTGACTTAAGCAAAAACCATATATACAGAGATCAAAAATGATTGTTTGTCTTTGAGAGATACAATCAACGTATACATGGACAGACAGTAGAAGTTGACATGGACCACAAGCCCCTGATAGCCTTATTAAAGAAACTAAATGATGATAGAACTGAAAAGGTGTGTTTTGGTTGTGACCTAAATGCCCAGTAACTTCATGTTCATACACATGCACTTTCCAGAACAGAGGCTTCCATAAAACCAAAGGAGACTTAAAAGGGAAAGGGAGAGGGAGAGATTCAAGCCTATGTAATTTGTTTATAAAGTCAATTCTGATAGCTAACAGGAAACTGCAACAAGTACGAGAGAAAACATACAAAGGTGAATAGTTGGATGTCCTTAAAGAAGTGACAGGTAGGCTGGAGAAATAAGCAGTTGCTGTCCAAGTACAAGAGACGATTCCAGCTGCAGACATGAACCGACTGTGATAGATGGGGTCATTTTCAAGGGCAGGGAGGTTGCGATTCCAATGAGCCTCTGAAAAGAATTACTATAGATGATCCATGAGGATCATTTAGGAATTGAGAAGTGCAAACAACAAACACAAGAGGTGCTGTATTAGTTGCAGATCAATCACATTACCAATGTGGTAAAAAACTGCTTTTCATGTTTGAAATACAAGCCACGCCAACAGACAGAGCTACTGAGATCTCATTCTGTTCCACAAAGTAATCAGGTGGGAGTGCGGAGAAGCAGCATCAGGGCTGGGATTTGTGCACAGGGTGCGAGAGCAACCTAATGATCATCTCACATCTTTTTTTTCTTGTTGGTGGGGGCAGGTGAGAATTTGCATTTCCTGAAGAATAGGCTATGGTGACTACCACGTAACTTGCTGAGTGATCTTTGTGAGCTAAATGTCCTTTGCACAGTGGGTCAATATCTCTGCGTTGGTTCTGGATCCCTTCAGTCTTTGTCAGCACAGATAGACTCCTTCTGGCCATTCTGCCCTGAAACTTCTATAGAGATTCTGCAGAAAAAAATGTATTTCATCTGTGGACTACATTTATCTTCTTCTCTGGGAGATTAGAGAGGTAGAGCATGCTTCATATTCCTCACTGTATTCAGCCCTTTCTGATGTGCAAATTTGGGAGCTGCAGACGTGTTTCTGTCTGAACTACAGCAGAGGCTCAGAGGTGGTGCCAAAAAGGTGACCAACAGCTCTTTCTATGTAAGGATGATTTGGGCTAGGTTAAGGAATTTTATATATTCAGTTGTTATATACTACAAATTCAACATCTCCATTGTCATATGGAGCTGTGTCATACCCAGAATATTAAAGGGATGGAGGGTTGGGTAATATATTTTAGTGGACCAATGTCTGTTTATGAGAAAGACTTGATTTCAAGCTTACAAAGAGCTCTTCTGTATTGCCAGTAACTCACCTAAATGAAATGGGCTTTGTGGTCTAAGGAAATTTCCTTGCTGGCACAGTCCATATCATAAACAAAAATCAAAGCATGATAATTCTCTCAGTGAGAACTGAAATGTACTGGAGATGGGAGAACATGCAGGTCAAGCTACAGCACTGGCAAAACAGAACTTTCCCTGAGCACCACATTATTACAAAAATGTTTTACATTATTGACATACAATAATGACCTGCTATATCTTTTATCTGGTGCATGATTTTATTTGCAGCTTGGCTATAACTGCAGTTTAGTTTTGAGTGTAGTATGTAACATAGGCTTCCTGGAGATTGTTTTTGAGATTTGATGCCAGCATGACATAAACGTTACACAGGAAACTAGAACTGCAGCAATGGTAAGATTCTTTGAAGTTGCATAAGTTAGATGCCATGAAAATCAGAGGGGAGAAGCAGCACTGTGTTCTGAATCAATGAAAAAAATTATGTTACTAAGCAGGAGTCACTTTGGCCCTGCTTTTTTGGAAGTGTGAACAAAGCTCTGATACCAATACAGCAGGAAAAGGCAAATGAAATGCTTGACCTGGAACATGAGGTAACGGTTCACATCTGTACATACCATACAGGAATCTAAACAATATTGGGGTGGAAATACAGAAAGGCAACATATTTGAACACCAGCACAAAGAGTTTTTATAATTATCTCAGAATGAAAATCTCCACTTTAGATTCCAGATCAGGAGCAGAGTTTGATTACCCTAGCACAATTACTTGGTAATTAATAGGCAGTTTCCTTTATACCCAATATGTTTTTGATTTTATATATTTAGAAGCAGTCATCAGTCCTAACTGCCCTTTTGCAGGAGGGCTATAATTCTTGGACCTCCAAACTACTAGCAGGTGCAAGTGAAGTAGCTTTTTTCTCAACTTATTAGGGGTCTAAATGATAATAAGTTGTGCACATAATTGGAAATACAAAAAAAAATCCTAGATCAGTGCTTGGCTGAAAGTTAAGCCCTTACATATACATAGCCTGTTTCTCTGTGATATATGAAAGAAGTGTTTCTTCTTTCCGGTAAAATGACACTCTGTTAAATAAAACTGGAAGGAGCAGTATATAATTGTGCCAACTTCAGCAAAATCTACTAGATCTTTAGCTAGTGTAATTTGATGTGGATCTACTGTCTTCATACAAACTCTACCTATTCATAGGAGCTGAGGATCAGACTCCATTTAGTGTTGTGGAAGCAAACCCCCTTAGACATCTTTAAAAAGAAGGTTATAATATGACATAGCAAGAGGAACATGAACTAGAAAGAAGTAAAGTTCAGGGTCCTTTCATTATACATATTTACCAAAAACTGATGTGATAAATCAGGCCAAATCCTCAAAAGCAATAAATCAGCATATCTCCATTGGGCAATAACAATCTGCATCCACCAAGGATGAAATCTGATATCTTCATCTGCCTAAAGGAAGCCAGAGGTTTAAGAATTCTTTTGCTGTGACAAGTGTCATCTCTCTGACACAGAATTTGAGCACACTGAACTGGAAAAATTACCCTGTACTAATGCTCTTCTTTAATTCTTTCACTGCCTCCAATCCTCTGGATTTCCCTCCAAGGACATTTATAGGACCAGTTACTTTCTCTTAGTTTGCCTGTCCCTCTCTTTCATTTTTCCTTTTCTCAGAGCTTCTGTCAGTTCCATGCCATCCCTCATTCAAACTTGTCATTAGTTTTCCACCTCCAGACCAGTTCCATAACCCAGCTCTTCTGTTTTCATCAACACGGTCCACTATTTTTCACTTTTTTCCCCTTAACATCTTCAGGTACATGCAAGAGCAATATATCCAGCAGGGAAAGCATGTTATATTGAAACTTCAGGTGGAAAGAGGTCACCTGGAAATTGCATGAAGCCCATAACTTCTATGTGACATTGACTTTAGTGACAGTTATAAATGCAAAACAGCTGCAGGAACAGCCCTATAATATTATATTATAGAACCCTGTCTTTTTATTTGCACTGTAAAAACAATGAGCAGTCCTATGGCACCTTAGAAAATGACAAATTTATATGAGCGTAAGCTTTTATGGGCTGGAACCCACTTTGTCAGGTGCATGAAGTGGAGACTTTATTTGGGACACAGCCAATTGGGTGTGTTATATTACTAAGCAGAGTGCCAGTGCTAATGAGGTCAACTCAATCACGGTTGATGTGGCCCACTCCCAACAGTTGATGAGAAGGAGTGAATATTAAAAGAGGGAAAATTATTTGTACACAGGCCCAGTTCGATACTGTCAACTTTGCATATGTGTTCCAGCTCTGCACTTATACAATGGTCTATTACTGATTTTTTTTTTTTTTGGGGTGGAGGCAAAGCACATAACTTTCAGGTCTTTTACTGAAGTGCTCTCCTATGTTATTATGGAAAGGACCACTACTAACAAGAAGTCAACGTTTATAATAAAACATTCCAGCAATTGTTTCTGCTGTTTAGCATGTATACCAGTCGCTTGTTAACCCTGGTCCTCCACAGAGCAATGTAACACAGCCATCTTTGTTTGTCAATATATACGTCCCAAAATAAAGTTTCCACTTCATGCATATGACAAAGCTGGTTTCAGCCCACAAAAGCTTATGCCCAAATAAATGTATTTGTCTTTAAGGTGACACAGGACTCCTCATTGTTTTTGCTGAAACAGACTAAAAGAGCTCCCTCTTTGCTATTTTATCATTCTAAAATAAATAGCAATCATAGGACCAACCATAATTATTCATAATTCCAGCAGAATTGCAATTGTTTTCAAATTCAAAGTGAGCAGCAGATCTAGAATGCCTTTTGTTTTCTTACTAATAGGTGGTGTATTTTAATTTATTTTTCCCATTTTTAATTTCTCTTATTATTTTTCTCACACATCAATAGGGCAGAAAACATTCAGTATAAATATTTTATGCCATTCACAAATAAAAATATAAATAAGAACTTGGTTGGAAATTTTCAGCTAAAAATATCATCTTTGTGCTCATTAGAAAATGTTGATTTATCAAAACCAACATTTTTCATAAAAATATATTGATTTTCCTAAAACTTTTATTGGGAAGTTGTACCAGGTCCAGATGAAAATCTCTTATCCCTTAAAATCAGAGAGAGAGGCCCCAGGTCAACTAATACCCCAGTAGTTTGGGGGATTACCTTAGATTCAGAATTATTATAATGTGGTTCCCCCATACCCCAATTAGCTACTTTGGGGATTATTCTGTTTTAAAGGAAGAGAAATTTCAGAGGTCTCAGTTTCATTGTAAAATTAAGTTTCCAAACCTCAACATTTTTCACCAGATAGGATTCTTGTTTTCTTGGGAGCCCAACAAATCCAGATATACATGCACAAATAAAACAAGTTGGTGCTTTACAGAATTCAAGTGATCTACTGAGAATAATAATAAAAAATACTTGTGGGGTTATGATGGAGAAAGAGAGGTAGGTAATTAAAAGTTATAAGAAACTTTTCAGAAGAGTTTTGAAAACAGCTGGAGCAAGAGAGGAAGATACAGTACAGGCAATCTCTGCCAGCTGGCTGAAGTTGCACAGGAAAGGTTTTAGTGCCAACTATGGCAGGAAGAGTCTGGTCCCAATGAACACATCCTGAATGAAATCAAAATCACTTTCAAAAAGTTCTTGCCCAGTGGGGTATAGACATTTCTGGTAATAGGGATTCATAACTATTTAAGTATGAATGATTAAGACATTAATAATGTATATAGTTTGTAGTTAAGCCACTCTGGTTTACCACTTTTGCCTAAACAAAAGCAACAAGGGGTCCTGTGGCACCTTATAGACTAACAGAAATGTATGAGCATAAGCTTTCGTGGGCAAAGACCCACTTTGTCAGATGCAGGTCTTTAGCCTAAAAACTGTAGAAAGATAATTTAACCTTTCCCTAGTTGACTGTCCTTTTTTTCCATCTTGACACCAAGCACAAGAGAAGAAAAATAAAAAAAGGATCCCTGACATTTGCTCACTTAGCTCTAAATGAATGGTGTTATTAATCACCGAGCTGATTATTTAACCTGTTCATACAAGCACAGTATTTTTAATAAAAGGAAGTTTTTTCTACCTCAAAGAGCTTTGCTAATGTTGTTGCTGATGCTTTTCCTAGATCTATGTGACCTTCAGTTGTTGCTAATTATTTTTTCCCTAGGTTCTTCTCCATTTCAGTTTACAATAGAGGCCATTTTTAGGTGCATGCAAACTGCTTGGCAGGTACCAATCCTGGTGGTGAATGGTTGTGTTTTGAACAATATATTTTTCTAGGCAGGGACTTGCTTTTGTAGTGTACTTGTCTACTTACCTGTCTGCAGGGTGTCACCCACTTGAGATATTCCAGAAAAGAGACATTGGATTTAATGAGACTTTGGGGCAATCCCAGGTCAATGCAAGAACTGAGGCTGTACATGACACCTTCTGGAAAAAAAATCACATAGTCACACCAAAGAAGATGTGACAGGAAATAGTCAGAAAACTCCTATACCGAAAAAGATGCTGAGGTGCTGTGAATGCAGCCTTCCTGCAAGTTGGATTACCTGCCTTCCAGGAGTGCCTTTCATATTGTTGCCTTTTATACATTTGCTCCTCGTGCATCCAGGCCTCCCATGGGCCTCTGGGAAGGGACATCAAAATTCTCTTAGCACCAGTGGCATACATTCCTTCCTTTTCCCCAAAGTTTTGGGGAGATGGAGTAAGATTTTTATGTTGGGCAGTGTTGTCTTCCTCATTTCATTGAGTAGTGGAGGCATAGGAGTGGAAACACAGCAGGGTGTACATGAGTGGAGGGGTAGATGCATGTAGGAAACTTTAGGAATTAGTATTGTGTGTGTAAGGGGATGAGAAAGGATAGTAGGTAGAGCAGAATGGGTGATGTGTGGGTATTAAGTTAAGAAAGCATGGTGTAGAGGACAGATTGATTGGTTCTGAGGTTAGCTATGCACAGGGCACCTGATTCCCTTCCTGGAAATTCTTGCGCATTCTACAAGCATTTATAGGACTTTAGGGGACAATTCTCAAATAAATGAAAACATAAATAAATTAATAAACATATTTGTTCCCTATTTAAAATAAAAAACTCTATTAGTCCCCCAGGAATGAAGCCAAGTCAAGGACAGTCTTTCAATGGTGCTGTCAAAGCAAAAGATTAAAAGCCAGGGACAGAGAGGATTCCTTCTGGTATTGAAATAACATGTTGCAGCTTTAAAATATCACATTATGTGGAGTGAGTGCTGTATGCCCAGCTGGAAAGGGAGGCAGTAAAGGACTCGATATTGGACAGTGCAGTGCACTGGGGTTGTGATCTTTTCACTCCACAAAGTGAAAGTATGTGATTATAATGTCCCCTTTCTTTCATAAAAAATAGATATAAAAATACTCCCTCCTCTGTATTTGTGACCTCTTGAGGGGCTCATAGCATTTCCTAGTCTTCATATTGCATACATCGCACTCCCTCATCTCCCAAACACCAATAAGCTGTTTTTTAGTTTAAACAGCGACAAATGTCATTAAAACAGAAGTGACAAAATAGATACATCAGCTTTTTCCACCTTGAACAGATGATGGGCCACTACTTAATATGTTCAATTTATCTGCCAGAATATGATATATATTTGTAACATTATTTCTGAAGTTGTAACTACTAGCTAGATGACTGTCACAAATTCAGCCTCTCTATTGGAATGATAGAGGAGGGAAGTGCTCCAATTCTAAACAATTAAATATGACCAGAATAGTTCCATTTTTATTCTTGGATATTAAAAGGAAAAGAGGATAAGCAGTAAACATACATATAGTATGTTTTAAAAATATTAGATACTAATGAAAGATATGATTAAACACTGTCTATAGCAATTGATATTAAAATCTCAATAAAGAATGATGCTGTTGAATGACAATTTTTCAATATGCTCAAAGCCTCCTTAACATGTTCTAATACATTTGTTATAAGTAAGGAATTGATCATTTAGAAGGAGGTAGCTCTAGCAGTAGTGTCTTTTCAAAGAATGCATATTAAAAATTGCTATGTAAATACATACTGTACCAGTTACCATCCAAAGAACATAAAGCGTATTGAAGCTGATAGGCATTGGTATTCCCATTTTACAAATGTGAAGCTGACTCCCTGTGATAATCAGCTTCTGTCATTGTGATAATCAGGGCAATTGTTTAGGTTCCTATCTTTGAGCATTTTAGCCTCAATGACTTAATGCTAATCAGTCATTAGGTGCATGGCTAAAGTGCTAATTTAATCTAACCGTGTATTTCCAATGTGCATGTCTAATCCCTTATTGATCACAGTGAACATGAGCTACCATGGGTTAAATGCAGATGCAGTTCATGCAGAGATTAGCTGGGTAAGTAGTGTATTATAAAGCATAGGAAAGAGCCTCTTCAGAGAATATAAACAACAGACAGAAAATGCCATAATCACAGGTTTGTCCCATATAGTTTGACACCTTAGTTTGTTGCCCCACACATATTTCTCTGGGACACATTTGCGCTATTTTTTGTTTCTCTTGCTACTCTACAAATAGCAGATGATTGACTGTAAGGATTGTGATGTCCAGCAGGGCCGACTGTCACCACTGGTCCTTGGGCAAGTGGGGAGTGGGAAGGGCCAATGGTGGAAGGGGTGGGACCAACAACAGTCAGCCCTTAGCACCACCTGGACTCACTCCCTCACACCTGCATGGAGTTGTAGAAGAGCACTGCCATGGCACTTCAAAGGAGCCCGGAACTCCGAATTCTGATGCTGCCAACGTAAACAGCAATGGTGGCCAGACTTCTGGGCCCCTTTGAAACACTGGGCCCTTGGGCAACTGCCCCTTTGCATCCCCCCCATCAGTGGTCCTGGTGGTGTCACAGGTGGCATGGAATTTGATGGCATAGGGTGTGAAACTGACAAAGCTATTATAGAGGGGTCTATCTATTAAGGTATCCACCACTAAATATCCATTTAAAGATTTGTTCCATGGAAAACATTTCTCTCTCTTCTTGTAAAGGTTGCTGTAATTTTTTTCAGGGCAGGGTTTGTATGTTACATGTGTCTTTTTTGGCCCACTCTAATATAATGACAAATTATATATCTACAAAAATGTAAAATAATATTATTTAGGTTGCAAAGGAATCAATGAATGGTTAGGAAATTTGAGGGTTCCCATGCAATCTTAAAACCATCCAGTCATTCATCCATCTGGCCTACTGAAAGAGGCAGGAGTCTAGCGGAAAAAATAATATGATCTAATTCATCTAATAATACGACTAATTCATAACGCATATACACCAGTGGTCCAAATTAAGGTTGAACAGGCAGTCTTAAATGCAACATTTCCTACCTTTCAAATTCCTGGTTTTGCAAACTAAATAAGAATATTTTCATTTTATGTATTTACTTTTCTGTGCTTATTGAAAAGGCAAAATAAGTTCTATTATACACAATTGTAAAAAATATACATCAGCAGCAGTGCTCACATGCTGGACCCTCATCACCGTAGGATAGCATCAGAGAGGTAGCTAAGTTAGTTTGTATCTTCAAAAACAATCAGAAGTCCTGTGGCACCTCGTAGACTAACAGATATGTTGGATCATAAGCTGATGATGTGGATCTTTGACCTTGAAAGCTTATGCTCCAAAATATCTGTTAATCTATAAGGTGTCACAGGACTTCTGGTTGTCACTGTAGAATAGTTATTTACCAGCTACATGACACAGAAAGCAACTTATCAGAAACTCATTGGGCAGCAGTGGACAGACTCAATAAGAATGGGGTGGGACAAATCCTGAAAAAAGTTTTGCTGGAGCAATGGATGATACTCCAGCAGTCTTTGCAGAGTTTCTCAAATAGCCTCTGTAAAGTGTCTTTACTGCCAGTCTGCAGCTAGGTATAGATTTGTTATCACTGATCCTCCATAGTGTTCATCTGATTCAGCCAGCATGGATATTGAGAATGATTTGTCTTGACAATATTAACATTAAATATGTTCATAACTATCTCAATTTCTAGTTATCTGAAAATTAGAACCCAATAAGCTAACCTTAAGTCTATGCAGGTATTATCATATAGCTACTCATTTTATTTTCAGAAAGGTGATAGGATGTGAAAATGCTAACAGGCACAATTCTCCTAATGTTTATTTGGCCTGTTACCTATAAAGTGTTCCAGTTAAGGTGAAGTGACCCTGTCAAAATGATTTATATATTACAGTAGAAGACATCCATTAGAAAAGTTACACATGCGGTTCCATGATTACTGAGAATGAAGAATCAATGACTCAGCATTTGTTTCCCTAGTGGCTTTTAAGCCACAATGAAACTATTCATTGGATCTACCCACTCCTACAAACCTTTTGCAGAGTTACTACTTCCTAGGGCAGAGTCCCCCATCCTGTAAGGAACATGCTTTGTTCCTAGTTGTATTCATTTACATTTAGCAGCACTAAAATGCATATTGTTTCATTTGATTTAGTTTTCTAAGTGATCTTCATTTTGTCACTGCTCCCCAAATTTTTCTGTCATCTGCAAACTTTAATGCATGTCATTTTATATCATTCTAACTCTATAATCAAAGTGTCAAGCAAAGAGGAATTGTAGTTCAGAGGGATGTGTCCGAGGTAGGATGCTTTCCACATTCATCTCCAGCTTATGTACAACTTACAATCTACCACTGGTTGCCCCAGATAAAATTGTTGCCAGTTTTACCTTTGACTTTAATGGGAATTATTGGGCCAGCACTGAGACTATTCATAACCACACACTTATTGGGCTCAAAGGGGCTACGGTTACAACAGAGTTTTGCTGACAAAATCCTGGTTTTGTCTACACAGCTGATGGAACATCCATGCACATTGTCTTTTCTGTTGTTGTTGTTTGGTTGGTTGTTTTTTTCACAGTTTATCAACAGAACTCAGCACTTTTGCTGGCAGCATTCTGCCTCTCAGCCATGAGGTATAACACTGCTGTCAACAGATTATGTCAACAAACAACTGTGGGAATGCTCTGGTGGGGGCCTTCTCTCAACAGACAGGGCATCCAGAACAATGAACAGCCCTGTCTGCTGTGCTTCTGGGTGCTTGCTCTGTCGAGAGAGTGGCTGTGTAGTCTGATTGGCTTTTGTCTGTGGGCACACTCTGCAGACAGAAGTTTTGTCAGGAAATCTCTTCGAACAGTGACTTCTGTCAAAAGAGTGCTGTAGTGTAACTGTAACCATGGAAGGATTCCTTAAGTATGCCTTCAGAATTCAGACCATAGGAGAGACCTTTCAGAATAGTAGGTTTTGCTAATACCCTGCACTAACCTGTTTTAGGCAGACTGGGGATTTGAGCGTAGAGGTGGTCAGAGATTTTCTAACTAAATAGTTTTTTTGGAATTTTTGAAACATGTCCGATATCTACAAAGTCCCCTGAAAAAGTAGGCAGATTTTCAACAGAAATCCGCATAGTTACTTACCCAGTCACTTAGTAGGTTGCAGGTGGTTTCCAGGGTGAACAGTTTTTCCAGTTCTATATGGACAGATCCAGTATTTGTGGTTTTGTCTTATATAGGCATCTAACCCCACCCCCACCACCACCACTTTCTGATTCTTCATAGTTATTACCTTGTCACCATTGCAGATTCTCCTATTTTATAGCTATGATGGGGGATCTTGAAGCACTGGGGCTCCTGATGCTAGGAATGTCCAGCTCTCCAACTCCAATGCTAGGTCAATGTCCCTGAGTTGGAGCAGCATAAGGAATTCCCATCAGTCAGGGCTGCTATTTTATTTTAAATGTCAGAAATTCCAGGGGAATCTTAAGTGTCTTCACTTAAACATATAGAATCTTGGCCTCACAATGCATGTCTAAAAGACCAATGTGCTCCACTAACCCTTACCCTATACTGAAGTCAGTGGAGAACCGCTGGAAAATGTGGAAGGACGGATGAGCATTGGGGGCCAGAGGAAGCAATATAGGGATGTGCCGAAGGCACACATGAGAAAATACAGCATTGGTCTCAACACTTGGAAGAACCTTGCCCAGGACTCTCCCCAGTGGACAGTGGTTACCCAATTTGAAATGTTCCACCACAATGCAGACAAGGAGATGTGGAGAAGAAGAAAAGAGCAACAAAAACTGTCCCACACCCCTCCAACAGCAACCAACACCTGCCCCTTCTGTGAAAAGACCTGGAGCTTCAGAGTCAGGCTGATCAGCCATGAATGGACTCACAAATCGGAGGGTGACATGAAGACATCCTACTTGTTATTGAGTGATTGCCAAGAAAGAAAAAAACACTGTCTATGTATTTGTAGTCCAAATGTTTGCTTCTGTGAAGACCCCAGTGGGACTTGTGGCTACCCTATTGTGAGAGGATTGTTGTCAAGTGTTTATCAATACTTGACTGACAAAGGGTCTTGATGAGTTCCAACATACACCTAAGGAACTTTGCTGTGAAGGCTCAGACCAGCAAGTAGACAATAGCAGCCTGAGAAAGGGCTGAATCGTACTTGGACAGGTGACTTGCTCGAGTGACAATATTTTTATACAAAAAAAGATGGAAATCCCTCCCTGTGGGAAATGCATAAAGAAGGCCATGAGGGCTCTTCCATCTTTGTCTTCATCATGCTTTGGAACCTGACTATGGAGAAAGAGAACTTTACAGTGAGCTGGACACCCAATTCAGGATAAGATCATTTCTGACTTGAAGGTTTCACCTTGCATAAGAACAGCTATTTAGGGTAAGAACTCACGTATAACTAGATTCTTAGTGGAATAGATCTAGCTATGTGCTTTCTTCTGTGTTAATTTCACAACTCACTTTGATGTGATCGTTTTTGCTTATAAACAATGACATCCTATTGTTTTGCTTAATAAAAACTCTATTGTTTATAATTAAAACTAAGTGAAAATAATTATTACCTGAGGAGGACTATACTCTGCGTATCTCCTCTTCATTGATAAAGGGGGTTACCTAATGAGACCTCTCTGCGAAAATCTTTTGCACAGAAAAATGAAAAAAATGGGGTTTTGGTCCCTATTGGAGTTTGATTTCCAAGGTGCTGTGCCCTAGCACCGCATCTACCCAGAGCTATAGCAAATCAGTGTCTGCATTGCTCTGTGAGGGGGTGGTAACCACAACTCTGAACCTTGGCTGGGGGAGATCAGAGCATCTGGCTCAGCAGAACAGGGTGGTGGGGAGCCCCAGAGAGCAAGAAGGTGGGTACCAGTGGCATGATCAGCATGCCACAGAGCATCCCAAAGAGTTGTCTGTGGTTGCACCCCAACACAGTATGCTTTTATGAAGCCATATCTTGTGCAGTGCTTCGTGCCATTCTGTTTTTCTTAATATCTTTCCACTCAGAGAATTTGCCTTTGTTTGTGATTTGTCAGGCAATTTTGAAGGATGTGATTATGAAGGAGTTAAATGCTTTAACTACTAGAAGTACCTCCTGAACTTTACTCCCAAATGTAAGCTAAACATAAACTGAAATTTTTATTTAGATTCTAAGTGTCTTGGATAAATTTTTAAAACAATATTTTTCATTTTTGCCTATGTTTAAGTTCCAGCTAGGGACAGAAGCAAAGTTGTTGAAATATTACAAGAAAGGCAGCCCAGAACATTTGTGGCCTTAATGGAAGAGTGTGTGTTTTATAGGACAACTTCTGGGTTGCCATAAGTTTGAACTGAAAAACGAGAGAAAAAAAACACAAACAAAAATTAGGATTTCAGCAATAGAGTTCTAAAATCAGGTAGGCCTTCAAGGGCAAAACAAAACAACAACAACAACAACAACAAAAAATCCCTCATATGAAGTAGGTCTTCATGAAACTGCCAAAAGAAGGGTATGTTTTACTTTAAAAAAAAAAATGGCTGCATGAACTGGAAGGATAAAGATGTTTGACATTTGAGATGTTGGTAAAAAAATTGATCATCCCTGAAATAAAGAAAAAAAAAAAAGACGTGAAACTGAGCCTTCAGACATAATGCTAAGCTGAGATGGCCAGAAATGAGAATTGAAATGGGGATTTTAAATAAATGGTTCTAATTTAAATGTCCATATTTGCATCCTACATGTTGGCTTGGTTTTCAAAATAATTTACAACCACTAGCTCCCATTAACTTATTTACCTTCTGAATTCAGTTTGTCCAAAATCAAATATACATAGCATTCTGTGAACAACCAGTGAAGATTTATACACACCAAAATGTAGCAGAAATTAGAACTGAAGATGTTACAATCATAACATGGGCCATCCAAATAGGAGCTGAATATTGGGCATAGAGAAGTGACTACATTGTTGTTGGAACAATGATAATAGTTTAAAAGGAATCCAAGAACTCCATTGCTGTAGTTTCAAAAATATCACTAGTTGCAAGAATGTTGGCAGTGTTTCAACTGCTGTGTTGCTGAGGCAGGTATATATGTTGCTCTACAGGAAGACACAATACAGGCTCCAGTTTCTCCTCCAGCCTATCGCTACGATTAATATAACATATCAGGTGGTTGGAATGCTGTCTGAATTGAAAAGCAATCACACGACAATGTTTGAAGACAGTCAATCGAATGCAGGGAAAGGGAGATTCATTTTAACAAAAGTAGAGAGGAAAAAAACCCAAGACTGAGCAATGTGATGGATAACTACATAAAGATAATAGAATAAGAACAGTAAGGGATGTGGGAGAAACAGTAACAAACTATAAAAGTCCTGATGGATATTGGAGGAAGAGATAAAGAAATCTTGGTTTGTTGTATGGCTGTCAGTGAAATCATAAAAATTCAGAGAGCTATATAATCTGTAATAAGATGGTCCATCTCTTCTTTATGGTTCCACTGACAGACATAGAAAACCCAAATCTTTCACTTTCCCTACAACCAACAAGAAAGTTTTTTACACGTGCGCTCTCCTTTTTCCTCCCTCCTTTTATTTTCCATTGCACTGCTCTCTCCCCCTCTTCTCACCCTCTCTCTGGTTCCAGCAGCCACCATCATTAAAAACTACTCACTTGTCTAAGCAAGGTCTGTTCAACTGCTCAAAAAACAGAGATGATAAAATAATTTTCTTTTCAATCAGACAGCTCTTACTAGTGCATGCTGCCTCCATCCTATTAGTTTCAACAGACTTGAGTGGCAGCTGGCACCTTCCCCACTCTGTATCCTAGCAACAGCCTAGCTAGTAACCAGCCAATTAGCTCTTCAGGTATGGTGGCTCACTCAAGCAGGCACATTGCACAGGGAAGAAACTGAGGCAGCTTCTGACAAGTAAAAAGTCAAATAATTTTTTTTTTACTCAGCAAATGTCATTCCTGATATAAAAATCAAAGGCTTTCTCTGGTTTTAGAAAGCTGGGAGATTCTTTTTCTAAAAAAATTCCCTGTTCTTAATCTAAAAATAATAATATAATAACACTTTTAATGTTCTGAAGTTGATAGCCTTTGCCAGAGGCTTTCAGACTTCATAAGTACTTTTTTTTCTTTGATCACAAACTAATCAGTCACCTCATGGATTGAAGTTAATCAACTATCTGACTTCAATCTGTCCTGGAGAATTTGATTCTATATTATGATGCATTTAAGAGTATTATTCCTAAACTCAGAGGAAGACTGGACTCTACAGCTACGTCTACATGTGAAGCCTACATCAAAGTAGCCTATTTCGATGTGGAGACATCGAAATAGGCTATTTCGATGAATAACGTCTACACGTCCTCCAGGGCTGGCAACGTCGATGTTCAACATCGACGTTGCGCAGCACCACATCGAAATAGGCCCTGAGAGGGAACGTCTACACGCCAAAGTAGCACACATCGAAATAAGGGTGCCAGGCACAGCTGCAGACAGGATCACAGGGCGGACTCAACAGCAAGCCGCTCCCTTAAAGGGCCCCTCCCAGACACACTTGCACTAAACAGCACAAGATCCACAGAGCTGACAACTGGTTGCAGACCCTGTGCATGCAGCACGGACCCCCAGCTGCAGCAGCAGCAGCCAGAAGCCCTGGGCTAAGGGCTGCTGCCCACGGTGACCACAGAGCCCCGCAGGGGCTGGAGAGAGAGCGTCTCTCAACCCCTCAGCTGATGGCCGCCATGGAGGACCCCGCAATTTCGATATTGCGGGACGCGCAATGACTACACATTCCCTACTTCGATGTTGAACGTCGAAGTAGGGCGCTATTCCCACCCCCTCATGGGGTTAGCAACTTCGACGTCTCGCCGCCTAATGTCAATGTTAACATTCAAATAGCGCCCAACACGTGTAGCCGTGACGGGCGCTATTTCGAAGTTAGTGCCGCTACTTCGAAGTAGCATGCACATGTAGACACGGCTTACAACATGCTACCAGTCCTGAGAGATTAAGTCTTGGTATAAACACTTATTCACATAATGGTTTTATCAAATTTCACAGCCTGAACTGGACTGGACCAGGGCAGTAGTTTCATGAAAGTTTATCCAATAAAGTCCAGGATGCTATGGGAAGTAATGTGGGTGATTTAGTATATGACCTTTTGTTCTCAATACTGAACCAATGCTTGCTCAGGCCTAAAATGCATTGTGCTGCAAGAACTATTTAGGCAAAACACAAATCTATAGTTCTAATTACTTGTTATATTGACAACTGATATTATAATTTATATTATAACTGTTCCAGTCACCAAAGAATTTGACCATACATATTTTTTTTTCATGAGAATAGGAATCTTAACCAATAAGCCAGGTGGTTATTCAGAAGTCACCTGTTACAGGACAGACTCAACAAAGAAAGCAACAGAAGGCCACTGGACATTACCTTGTGCCTCCAGCGAAAACCTCTCCAACCCATAATCAAGGATCAACAACCTATTCTAGATGACGATCCCTTACCCTTACAGACCTTGGGAGGCAGGCTAGCCTTCACTTACAGATAGTCCCCCAACATAAAACAAATATTCATCAACTTCACACCCCACGACAGGAACACTAACCCAGGAACCAATCCCTGCAACAGATCCCATTGCCAACTCCATCCATGCATCTACCTTACTGAAAACATTACAGGTCCTAACCACATCAGCCAGATTATCAAAGGCATGTTCACCTGCACATCTACTAATGTGAAAAATGCCTTCATGTGCCATCAATGCCCATCTGCCATGTCCATAGGACAAACTGGATCATGTCTAGGACAAAGGATAAATGGACACAAATTAAACATCAAGAATGGCAATATAGAAAAATCAGAAGGTGAGAACCTTATCTTCTCTTGATACACAGTTACTGACAAGTAAGTTGCCGTTCTTAGGCAAAAACCCTTCAAAATGTTAAGTGCTGAGATGGAATTCATATGCAAATTTGACATCATCAGAATGGACCTAAATGCAGACATAGAATGACTCTCCTTACAATAAGTAATTTCTTCTTCACGTACACTCATCTTGTCATTGTTGAAGGTGAGGCACATCCACCCTGATTTAATTAGCACTGATGTTGCACTTCCATCTCTGTATCCCTTCCTTACAATGTCAGTCTTTAAGGTGTCACTGGACTCCTTGTTGTTTCTGTTGAAACGGACTAACGCAGTTACTTCTCTGAAACCTTAGTCAATCCTAGAGTCCTAGTGAATTTTCCAACAAAGTAACGTCAATCACCCTATGTGATAACATCAGATGGAGAAGCTTTTTCCCATTTCTGCTAATATAACATGTGTAGCATGCAGGAACAGAATGGCAGGTTCCACTACAGGAATGTATTCGTAATCTCTTATATAAGTTCTGCTTAGGCTATCAGGCCCTGAGCAGTAAACTTAATGCTCTCTTTCCCATGACAGCGTAGTTTATTTTTTTTACCTCAAATCAATCATGGGATTCAGGACAGATGATTATAATGGTAAAAGATGTTCTGAATAGCTCTTGAATAGCTATTAGTATAACTCTTAGTTTGAATAGTTAATAGTTGAATAGCTCTTCCAGAATAGCTTATTTTGAAATAAGGGTGCTGTGTAGACATACCCATATTTAGCAATATGTTTGCAGGTATTAATGTAGGCAAACAATATGGATTTTATCACACAAATGTACTGGTATCCCTTTACTTGTACATGGGAAAAGAAAGAGCTTGAGATGGATGAGAAAAAATAACTCTCCTAGAATCTGCCCAAGAGAAGATGCGCTATTCCCTAAGCATTGCTGGAAGATCTGTTCAGCATTTAACAATCTTCCCATGAAAGTGTCAAATGAAGGGCTACTTAAGAAAGACTTGATTTGATGATGAATCAAAAATGAACTATGACATTTATCAAAATAATACAGAAAAAAGTGGGCTTTTTTTCCACTGTAGGACTTACAGTAAGTCTCAGTAACCCACCCAATTTTAGGCAAACACAAAACAAAAACAAAAACAATAAACAAACAAAAAACCAAAAACCAACAACAACAATTTTCAGACTGAGCTAAACAGAGTAACAGGAAACATTTTGAAACTCACTTTTGTAAAGGATACCTGTTGATACATACAAAGAAGTCAATCAGGCAACAAGTCACAGAAGGCAAATCAAATATTTTTCCCAAAGTATCTAACCAATGGAGGGAAGTACGATTAGTTTGTTAAATCAGTAAGGGAAACTCCTATAACTGTAGTTGTTTCCCTATTTGATAGACAACAGAGATCAGACTCTGTCCCTAGGAGTAAATCAGGTATAATACCAACATATTCACCAGCTTTACTTCCTATCAGAATCCAGGCCATAGAAAGGAGGACTTGCAATTTTATCCTCCTTATCTATAAAGCAGGTATTAAAAGGCTTGTTTGATCTTAAGGAATTTCTGATTGATCTTATTATTCTTTTGAAAACAGGAGAAAAGGCAGGAAGATATTTTTTCTACACATTAAATCATCAGAAACTTTGACACATGGTGGGGAAAACTAATCTGCAAATGGGTTGCTCAAGGGGGGTTCCAGACTAATAGCCCAGAAGTCTGAACCTCTTGGTTTATTCACAGAACTGAAAGAAAGCTTCTCGCTGATGAGCAGCTGCACCTATATTATGTATCACTGTCCAGGCAGCTTGCTGCATGGGATCTCTGAGTCTAACTTCCCTTCCCCATTGTTTTGTCTGTTGCATCGCCAGGGTACCTCTCAGTTCATTCCCCTTTTGGAGTTAACACAAAATCCAAAAAGATCAATGTCCCTTTAAGCCAGGCGTGGAAAATCCCCAGACAGTCGTTCAGATCCAGACTATGGCTTGTCTGTATCTGAACCCCAAGGCTCTGAGCTCCTGCCATAGAATCTGGCCCATGGCAGGGTGAAGGATAAGGAGCCCCGAGCCTCACAGGCCAGATCAGGCAACATGTGGTCCATATCTAGACCTGGGCTCTGCTGGGGGCTGGGGAACAGGAAGTAGCTCCAGCTCTGGGCTCCAGGCTCTGCTGCTGCTTGCTGCTATTCTCCTTGCTGGCAGAAGGGAAGGGGAGCAGCAGTGGCCTGGGCAGCTTGCTCAGAGTCTTCCTAATGCTCCTCTGATGGCCAGAATTCTGGCCAGTCAGGGCAGTGGAGGGCCATGCCTGGGAGCGGGTGAAGGGACACTGAACCATGTGTGTCCACAGGTGCTGCAAAGGTAGTGCACCCCATTGCCCAGACTTCATGCCACCTCAACAGCTCCAGCGCCCCCTCTCCTTTTTGAAACTTCAGATAGGGTAACTTTAACTGTGGGAACTCAGGCCATAGTGCCCATTCCTCTTTCCTTCAAGGAGAGATTATGTATTCATAATATACCTGCAAACCAATCACCAGATTTTTTTCTTTGTAAATCACATAATATGACAATAGAAAAATTGTTGCAAAAATTAGTGCTAGTTTAATTCACTTGGTTAGCTATTTTAGCAACACAGGAAAATAAATATACAGTAGACAACATTATTACATTGCAAGAAGACTGTCAATGGTTATATATTGTAAAAATGGACATGAAAGAGTATAGGCAGAAAAATTAGTGTCACTTGACTGGATTTTTAAATTGAATATGGAAAATATTTCTGTCACCATCATACATAGTAGCATCAATTCTTATGCTAAGTGGACCGTGCAAGTTGTCTAATGAAAGCTGGTAATGCCTTGAATGTCTATGTTACTTGTGTGTCTGTGCCATGTTTGTAGGTGAAGTTATGGATATTGGCTCTATGGCTGTATTAGAAATGTTTTAGTGATGAATTTCACCATAGAAGGTGAGATCTCCTTCTGAGCCTGGGTGATGGGCTGAACAAAGGAACAGATTCCCAGAAGTCGAATATACCTCTTAGGAATTTGAGAATCTCACCTGAAATGCATCCAAGGGCAGAGTGCCACAGCAGCCTACCTGCATCAAACTGACATTCTCTGGCCCTGCTCCCAGGAATATGCAGCTCTGCATTGCCATGTTACTGAGCTGCATTGCGGGTTTGTAGTACGTTGCTGTGTAAACCAGGTATTAGTTTGCTGAAAAATCCTCACTAATTAAATATTTCTCAATCTGGTGAGATCATCATGACTTTATGAAAGGCAGCACCACCTCTGGATATACTTAGACCAGAAAAAGCAGTAGCAAATATACTTTAGGAAATAAAGGAGAAAGGACTTTTTCCCTCCACTTGGAAAACTATAAGAGGGGCCCAGGAAAGGTCCATTTTGTGCCTTTCAGTCCACATGATTGACGCCTGTCTGGAACTGCGGGCCATCTCCCAAAAGTATGCCAGAAAATACTTTCAAGACTCATCATATGACATTGCTGGCCTGCATCAATAGCTATAATTGATGTATGTATGCAATGTATCACTTTAACAATTTTTCTCTCACCCTATTCTTTCTTTCCTTGTTAATAAACCTGTACATTTTAGAATCTAAAGGACTGGCATTCAGCATGATAATTTGAGAAAGATCAAGTATATATTGACCTGGGACTGTGGCTGGACTCTTCGGGGACCTGAAGAATCTCTGTGGTGTGGTGGTGGTGAAGTAAATTTTGAGAACCTCTCATCTGAGTAGGGGGCTGTTAATCTGGGCTGGTATATCAGCAGGGAAATCTGTGGATTTGCTTGTGTGGCTTCTGGCTGACCAGTGGGCCTGGCAGAGGTACTTTTGTGGTTCTTTGAATTTGCCTTAGCGAGCAGGAAATTGCAGCCTGGAGCTTTAAGTGGCCTTGTTTTAAGCAAAGATACCCTGGGCTCATTTCCATAGGTATGCCCAGAAACCCCACCATATTACAAGGAAAAAAGAGACATCAAACAAAATAAGAAAGAGAAGGAGATAATAGACAATTGCATATCAGGATAGACTCTGAATCCAACTTACAATTTTATGGCACTTATTCAATTATCAAACTGTTCAAAGTGAAACTAAGAACAGTTATAGGAAGATAAGTACATACTCATGGTTTAGTGCCACCATTTGATTACCTGAAATATATATACTTTAGACCTTCAAAACTCTTGCAGTATAAGAACAAAAAAGACTTACCTAGTGTTCAAATCCAAGGCACTTCTCAAATACTACATGCTTTGTAGTTTAGAATTTATGTAACAGAGATCTTACTGAGCTGGAAAATAGAAAGACTTTTCTTTTCCAGTTTGTTCTTTACATACTTTCCACTCTGGTGGCATAATCCTGCTTTGAGTCTGAAAGTCAGCAAAAAGCAGTTGACTGTTTGTGAGTTTAATAGTACAAATTGTCAGGAACTTTATTAAAAATTATAAACTTCAGAAGGGAGCCTCTTTGATGACTTTTACTGTAAATTTGCTTTTTAAATTTAATACATTTATATGGCATTAAGTATTTCTCATGTAAAATTGTCACAAACTGACAATCGCTAAATTAAATGCATGTAGGTTACAAATAAGTGCATAGGGATTTATTTAAAAAAATAAACTACATGAATGAGTTCAGGGACATTTAATTAAAATAGAAAGGAAACATCTCATTGATCCCATCTATTTAATACTCTTCATTGTTACAGTTTAGGAAACACATACATATAAAATGTTTCTATCATACATGTAGAAATAGGATATATGTGACAAAGTTTAGAGATGTGTTCAATTGCATTTATTGTGTAACTTTGATAGCTTGATCTGCCCATTTGTGACTAATCAAATTCTGCCAGCTTGATGTCTACAATGGGAAGAAATGCTTTCTTCCACCACCAGAGTCCTTCATGGGCTCTATTCTTGAACCAAGTTTTTGGTCCTAATATTTAAGACCGTTAGTCATACAGTTGGACTTTATCTCAGACCATCACTCCATTTGTAATCCTCTGATACATCCATGCTCATTTGTAGACGTGGTACTTTCCACACAACCAGTCCAGAGTATTTTTGGAGGATGTAGGTACTATGTGGGAATTATTTATTCTAAATGAACGGTATGAGCCGAGACTGATAAGATCATGGTGCAAAATCAAGTTTTTGTGCGGGTCTCCAGCCCATTTTTGAAAATGTGTTCTAGCTGCTAATCAATGCCTAATGGTCAAAGAACAATAAAAACATTGACTAAGGAGCTCTGGTAAGGCAATTCTTTTTTAAATTCCTTAAATCAGGATTGTTTGCAGCACGTTGTAGATGTGTTGGTTCCCAGATATTAGAGATAAAGCATATGAGCTCTGTGTAAGCTCAAAAGCTTGTCTCTTTCACCAACAGAAGTTTGTCCTGTAAGAGATACTTCCTCACTCATCTTGACTCTTATATCAAGATTTTTTCATAGAGATGCCTTGGAGCTACTCACTTCACTGTTGTGGCTGTGATTAGCGCTGGAAAAACAGGGCTCTGATCCAGGAAAAAATCTGCACCTTTGGCACTGTAGGTTCAGATTAAGAACATAAGAGCTGCGTCTACACGTGCACGCTACTTCGAAGTAGCGGCACTAACTTCGAAATAGCGCCCGTCACGTCTACACGCGTCGGGCGCTATTTCGAAGTTGAAATCGACGTTAGGCGGCGAGACGTCGAAGTCGCTAACCCCATGAGGGGATGGGAATAGCGCCCTACTTCGACGTTCAACATCGAAGTAGGGACGTGTAGACGATCCGCGTCCCGCAACATCGAAATAGCGGGGTCCTCCATGGCGGCCATCAGCTGGGGGGTTGAGAGATACTCTCTCTCCAGCCCTTGCGGGGCTCTGTGGTCACCGTGGGCAGCAGCCCTTAGCCCAGGGCTTCTGGCTGCTGCTGCTGCAGCTGGGGGTCCGTGCTGCGTATACAGGGTCTGCAACTAGTTGTTGGCTCTGTGTATCTTGCACTGTTTAATGAAAGTGTGTCTGGGAGGGGCCCTTTAAGGGAGCGACTTGCTGTTGAGTCCGCCCTGTGACCCTGTCTGCAGCTGTGCCTGGCTCCCTTATTTCGATGTGTGCTACTTTGGCGTGTAGACGTTCCCTCGCTGTGCCTATTTCGATGTTGGGCTGAGCAACGTCGAAGTTGAACATCGACGTTGCCAGCCCTGGAGGACGTGTAGACGTTATTCATCGAAATAGCCTATTTCGATGTCGCAACATCGAAATAAGCTATTTCGAAGTTGGGTGCACGTGTAGACGTAGCCAAGAATGGCCATACTGGGTCAGCCCAAAGGTCCATCCAGCCCAGTAGCCTGTCTGCTGACAGTGGCCAGTGCTGGGTGCCCCGGGGCCAGGGGGTGGGGGGGCAGTAACCGAAGACAATGATCAAGCAATTTGTCTCCTGCCATTCATCTCCAGCCTCTGACAATCAGAGGCCAGGGGCACCATTCCTACTCTTGGCTAATAGCCTTTTATGCCCCTAACCTCCATGAATTTATCTAGCTCTTCCTTAAATTCTGTTACAGTCCTAGCCTTCACAGTCTCCTCTGGCAAGGAGTTCCACGGCTTAACTATGTGCTGAGTGAAGAAGGACTTTCTTTTATTAGTTCTAAACCCGCTACTCATTAATTTCATTTGGTGTCCTCTAGTTCTTGTATCATAGGTACAAGTAAATAACTTCTCCTTATTCACCCTCTTCACACCTGTCATAATTTTATGTACCTCTACCATGATCCCCCTCAGCCTCTTCTTTTCTAAACTGAAAAATCCCAATATTTTTAGCCTTTCCTAATATGGGACCTGTTCCAAGCCCCTAATTATTCTAGGTGCCCTTTTCTGAACCTTTTCCAGTACCAGGTTATCTTTTCTTAGGTGAGGAGACCACATCTGTACACAGTATTCAAGATGTGGGCATACCATAGAGATATTCCTTGTCTTATTTTCTATCCCTTTTTTAGTAATACCTAACATCCTATATGCCTTTTTGACTGCCTCTGCACACTGCGTGGATGTTTTCAAGGTACTATCCACAACAATGTCAATATCTCTTTTCTGATTAGTTATAGCTAAATTAGCCCCCACCATATTGTGAGTATAGTTGGGGTTATTTTTTCCAATGTGCATTACCTTACACTTATCCACATTAAATTTCATTTGCCATTTTGTTGCCCAATCACTCAGTTTAATGAAATTTTTTGGAAGTTCTTCACAGTCTGCCTTTGTCTTGACTATCTTGAACAGTTTAGTGTCATAAGAACATAAGAACATAAGAACATAAGAACGGCCATACTGGGTCAGACCAAAGGTCCATCAAGCCCAGCATCCCATCTGCCGACGGTGGCCAATGCCAGGTGCCCCAGAGAAGGAGAACAGAAGACAATGATTAAGTGATTTATCTCCTGCCATCCATCTCCTGCCCTTGTTATGAAGGCTAGGGCACCATACTTTATCCCTGGCTAATAGCCATTTATGGACCTAACCTGCAAAAATTTATCAAGCTCTTTTTTAAACCCTAATAAAGTCCTGGCCTTCACAGCCTCCTCGGGCAAGGAGTTCCACAGGTTGACTGTGCGCTGTGTGAAGAAAAATTTCCTTTTATTAGTTTTGAACCTACTACCCATCAATTTCATTTGGTGTCCCCTAGTTCTTGTATTATGGGAAAAGGTAAATAATTTTTCTATATTCACTTTCTCCACACCATTCATGATTTTATATACCTCTATCATATCGCCCCTCAATCGCCTTTTTTCCAAACTGAAGAGTCCCAGTCTCTCTAGCCTCTCCCCATATGGGACCCTTTCCAAGCCCCTAATCATCTTAGTCGCCCTTTTCTGAACCTTTTCTAATGCCAATATATCTTTTTTGAGGTGAGGAGACCACATCTGCACGCAGTACTCGAGATGTGGGCGTACCATAGTTTTATATAGGGGAAGTATGATCTCTTTTGTCTTATTATCGATCCCTTTTTTAATAATTCCTAACATCCTATTTGCCTTACTAACTGCCGCTGCACACTGCGTGGATGTCTTCAGAGAACTATCCACTATAACTCCAAGATCCCTTTCCTGATCTGTCGTAGCTAAATTTGACCCCATCATGTAGTACGTGTAATTTGGGTTATTTTTTCCAACATGCATTACCTTACACTTACCCACATTAAATTTCATTTGCCATTTTGCTGCCCAATCACTCAGTTTGCTGAGATCTTTTTGTAGTTCTTCACAATCCCTTTTGCTTTTGACTGTCCTGAACAACTTGGTGTCATCTGCAAACTTTGCCACCTCACTGCTTACCTCATTTTCTAGATCATTGATGAACAAGTTGAACAGGATCGGTCCCAGGACTGAGCCCTGGGGAACACCACTAGTTACCCCCCTCCATTGTGAAAATTTACCATTTATTCCCACCCTTTGTTTTCTGTCTTTTAACCAATTCCCGATCCATGAAAGGACCTTTCCTCCTATCCCATGACCACCTAATTTACATAAAAGCCTTTGGTGTGGGACCGTGTCAAAGGCTTTCTGGAAATCTAGGTATATTATGTCCACTGGGTGCCCCTTGTCCGCATGTTTACTAACCCCTTCAAAGAATTCTAATAGATTAGACAGACACGACTTCCCTCTGCAGAAACCATGCTGACTTTTGCCCAACAATTCGTGCTCTTCTATGTGCCTTGCAATTTTACTCTTTACTAGTGTTTCTACTAATTTGCCTGGTACTGATGTTAAACTTATCGGTCTATAATTGCCAGGATCTCCTCTAGAGCCTTTTTTAAATATTGGTGTTATATTGGCCATCTTCCAGTCATTTGGTACCAAAGTGGATTTAAAGGATAGGTTACAAACCACTGTTAATAACTCCGCAATTTCACATTTGAGTTCTTTCAGAACCCTTGGGTGAATGCCGTCTGGTCCTGGCGACTTGTTACTATTCAGCTTATCAATTAATTCCAAAACCTCCTCTAATGTCACTTCAATCTGAGTGAGTTCCTCAGATTTGTTGCCTAAAAAGGCTGGCTCAGATTTAGGAACCTCAAATCATTTAATCGCTCCGCAATGGCACTGTCTTCCTTGATCGCTCCTTTTATATCTTTATCATCCAAGGGCCCCACTGCTTTTTTAGCAGGCTTCCTGCTTCTAATGTATTTAAAAAACATTTTACTATTGTTTTTTGAATTTTTGGCTAGCTGTTCCTCAAACTCTTTTTTGGCTTTTCTTACTACATTATGACAGTTAATTTGGGAGTGTTTATGTTCCTTTCTATTTTCCTCACTAGGATTTGACTTCCACTTTTTAAAAGCTGCCCTTTTCTCTCTCACTGCCTTTTTAACATGGCTGTTTAGCCATGGTGGTTCTTTGTTAGGTCTCTTACTGTGTTTTTTTATTTGGGGTATACATTTAAGTTGGGCCTCTAGTATGGTGTCTCTAAACAGTTTCCATGCAGCTTCCAGGGATTTTAGTTTAATTACTCTACCTTTTAGTTTCTGTTTAACTAGCTTCCTCATTTTAGTGTAATTCCCCTTTTTGAAATTAAATGCCAGAGTGTTTGACCGCTGCGGTGTTCTTCCCAACACAGGAATATTAAAAGTTATTATATTGTGGTCACTATTTCCAAGCGGTCCAGTAACAGTTACCTCTTGGACCAGATCCTGCGTTCCAGTCAAGACTAGATCGAGAATCGACTCTCCCCTTGTGGGTTCCTGTACTAGCTGCTCCAAGAAGCAGTCATTTAAGGCATCAAGAAATTTAATCTCTGAATCCCGTCCTGAGGTGACATGCACCCAATCAATATGGGGATAATTGAAATCTCCTATTATTACTGTGTTTTTTATTTTGATAGCCTCTCTAATCTCCCTCATCATTTCAGCATCACTATCACTGTCCTGGTTAGGTGGTCGGTAATATATTCCTAATGCCATATTCATATTAGAGGAATGAATTGTTATCCATAATGATTCTATGGAACATTTTGATTCCTTTAGGATTTTTACTTCATTTGATTCTATATTATCCTTCACATATAGTACCACTCCGCCACCCGCACGACCTGTTCTGTCTTTCTGATATAATTTATATCCCGGTATGATAGTGTCCCACTGATTTTCCTCATTCCACCATGTTTCTGAGATGCCTATTATGTCAACTTCCTCCTTTGATATGAGGTACTCCAGTTCACCCATCTTATTAGACAGACTCCTAGCATTAGTGTAAAAGCATGTTAGAAAACTACCACTATTTATATGTCCGCCTTTCACAGACGCGTTGGATTTTTTTATGCACGATTGTTTCACATCTGATCTTGCCCATATATTATTTCCCACGTTCCCTATCTGACTAACTTCTAGGGAATCCCTGTCTATGGAGCCTCGTGTAAGAGAAGTCTCCGTCCGATCCAGGTGCTCCCCCGCACCAATCGGCTTTCCCCCACCTCTTAGTTTAAAAACTGCTCTAAGACCTTTTTAATGTTTAATGCCAGCAGTCTGGATCCACCTTGATTTAGGTGGAGCCCATCATTCCTGTATAGGCTCCCCCTACCCCAAAAGTGTCCCCAGTTCCTAATAAATCTAAACCCCTCTTCCCTACACCATCGTCTCATCCACGCATTGAGACTCTGAAGTTCTGCCTGTCTATCTGGCCCTGCGCGTGGAATTGGAAGCATTTCAGAGAATGCCACCAAAGATGTTCTGGATTTCAGTCTCTTTCCTAGTAACCTAAATTTGGCCTCCAGAACATCTCTTTTACCCTTCCCTATGTCATTGGTACCAACATGTACCACGACGACCGGCTCCTCCCCAGCACTGCCCATAAGTCTGTCTAGATGCCTCGAGAGATCCGCAACCTTCGCACTAGGCAGGCAAGTCACCATACGGTTCTCCCGGTCATCACAAACCCAACTATCTATATTTCTAATGATCGAATCCCCCACTACTAAAACCTGCTTCTTCCTAACAGCTGGCGCTCCCTCCCCCGGAGAAGTATCCTCGGCACGAGAGGATACAACATCACCCTCTGGAAGGAGGGTCCCAACTATGGGATGGTTTCCCTCTGCTCCCCTTGACTGCTCTCCTTCCCTGAGCCTTTCATCCTCCGTAACAGCCTCAGGACTGTCAGATTGGAGGTGGGACAGCCCTACTATGTCCCGGAAAGTCTCATCCACAAACACCTCTGCCTTCCTTAGCTCCTCCAGTTCAGCCACCCTGGCCTCCAAAGCACGCACTCAGTCTCTGAGGGCCAGGAGCTCCTTGCATCGAGCGCACACATACGCCACCCGCCCACAGGGTAGGTAGTCATACATACCGCACTCGACACAATAAACAGGATAGCCCCCACTCTGCTGCTGGGCTTCTGCCTCCATTTCCTACTCTAGTTATATATGAGGGTTAATTAAATGTTTCAGATAGAGGTTGTTATAAAGGATTTAGTTTAAGGGCAACAGAAGGGCAGCAGAAGTCACTGGCTCCCTCCAAGCTCCCCCTCCAAACTCCCCTCTCCAAACTCCCTCCTGTTAGCACGCACCCTGTTAGCACGCACCCCGGTCGCAAAGCTCCCTGGTCGCTTACTAGCAGGGTTTAAGTGCTCGGCCTCCCTGATAGCTCCTCCCTCTGCCTGCAGCTCAGCCAATCAGCACACGGTGTTTCAATTCAAACCTAATCAGCTTCCAACTGCCTGCCTGCCTGCCTGAGCACACGGCCTTTCAAACAAACAAACACTCAGCTCAGCGCTCCAAACAAACTCCAAACTCCAAACTCCAAACAAACAAACACACAAGCCCAAAACCTCCAAATATAAGCAGCCACTTACCCCAAGGTGCTTTAGTTTGCTCCTTCCTTCTCCTCCTCCAGGGGAGCCTCTCCAAACTCCCTCCTGTTAGCACGCACCCCGGTCGCAAAGCTGTCATCTGCAAACTTTGCCACCTCACGGCTCACCCCCTTCTCCAGATCATTTATGACTAAATTGAACAGGATTGGTCCTAGGAGCGACCCTTGGGGGATATCACTAGTTACCCCTCTCCATTCGGAAAATTTACTATTTATGCCTACCCTCTGTTTCCTATCTTTTAACCAGTTCTCAATCCATGAAAGGGAACTTCCCTCTTATCCCATGACAACTTAGTTTACATAAGAGCCTTTCATGAAGTACCTTGTCAAAGGCATTCTGGAAATCTAAGTATACTATATCCACTGGATCTCCCCGTCTGCATGTTTGTTAACCCATTCAAAGAACTCTAACAGATTATCAAAACACAAAAGCAGTCTAGTAGCACTTTAAAGACCACCAAAATACATTATTATTAGGTGAGCCTTCATGGGACAGACCCACTTCTTCAGACCATAGCCATACCAGACCAGACTCAATATTTAAGGCACAGAGAACCAAAAATAGTAATCAAGGGGAACAAATCAGAAAAAAAAATATCAAGGTGAGCAACTCATAGAGTAGAGGGGCAGAAGGGGGGAGATTAAGCTTAATCTAATTTGTGACTCCTCCCTCCTTCATGCCTCTACTTTCTGAGTTGCTCACCTTGATATTTTTTTCTCTGATTCGTCTACCTTGATTACTATTTTTGGTTCTCTGTGCCTTAAATATTGAGTCTGGTCTGGTATGGCTATGGTCTGAAGAAGTGGGCCTGTCCCACGAAGGCTGACCTAATAATAAATTATTTTGTTAGTCTTTTAAGTGCTACTTGCCTGCTTTTTTGTTTTGATACTATATAGACTAGCACGGCTTTCTCTCTGTTACTATCTAACAGATTAGTAAGACATGATTTCCCTCTGCAGAAACCATGTTGACTTTTGCCCATCAAATTACGTTCTTCTATGTGCCTGACAATTTTATTCTTTACTATTGTTTCAACTAGTTTGCCCAGAACTAACATTAAACTTACCAGCCTGTAATTGCCAGGATCACCTCTAGAACCCTTTTTAAATATTGGCGTCACATTAGCTAAATTCCAGTCGTTAGGTATGGAAGTTGATCTAAAGGACAGGTTACAAACTACTGTTAATAACTCTGCAATTTCCCATTTGAATTCTTTCAGAACCCTTGGATGAAAGCCATCTGGTCCCGATGATTTGTTAACATTAAGTTTATCTATTTGTTCCAAAACCTCCTCTAATGACACTTCAGTCTGGGATTCTAATTCTTAGAGATGCAGTGCACTGAAAACATAAAGGAGGCATGCAAACACAGCCTAAATGAACTGATATATATCAAAAATCAGTTTAAACAAACATGAACCATTTTAGATTACCACAGTGCAAGACTAAAGTGATATGTCACACATTGATCACAAACCCATGTGCAGCTCTGCAGCTACTGTTTATGTCATTCTTTGAATTAGCTCAAACACATTAACAAGCATGTTTTCTGCCTATATGGAACAATTATATATGATGCTATTAGCAGCATCAATTAAGGTAGATAAAGTAATGGCCTAATGGAATGCTTTAGGAGTCTAATGGCTTTGCTTTCTTTATAGTGACTATAGAGTGCAATCCATTATAAACCAGACACAGATTCAATACTTTCTTCTGCTTATAAAACTCCTAGCCTGGAGGATAACCAATATCTAATTTAGAACTCATTGTTCAGGCTGTCTTCACTTAATCAGGGAACAATATACATTATGAAATAAAAAGCACTTTTTCAAAATAAAATTTTCCTATCATTACATTTAAGAAAATTTTAAATATTCCATAGTTGAACTCCATGAAAAAAATAAAGCATAGCTATTAACTAAGGATATATTCCAAATCACATGAAGACTCTTCCAAGTGAAAGAAATTGAAACAATGCTCTAGATATTTGGAAAATTATGTGATCAAGGGTAGTTTTTGGGAGTGCAGAATAGCATTTGGGAATCAGAAAACTAACACAACTCATGCATCTGCAATGGAATCAATGTTGAGAAAAGTGAAATTACTTTAGATCATCCTAGTGCTCCCCTAAGTCAAACTTAAACGTTGGTGGAAAAAGTAATTTTCATTTTGCAATGCCGGTAAGTATGATGGTATTTCATATCAATCATTACATCATGTCACAGTACAAAGCACAAGGGAAGAGTGTCTTACTTTTTGGCATTTCTTATACAATTGACAGGAGTAGCTGAGGGTGCAGGGAGGGGAGAAAGATGAAATTCAACTGAGGTTTGTATACAGCTGATACATTCTCCTCTGAAGCAAGAGTACTTTAAAGAATGCGTAAAGTGAATAAGCTTTGCAGCAATTGAAGCATTAACTTAAGCTTGGTAAAACTTATAAGCCACACTTATTACCATTCCTGTGTCTGATCGGTAAATAACAGAGGCAGGAGAATACTGATAGAGCAATGTGCAGAGTATGGAGATTCTTCGGTTAGGGAATATGCCTCATTGCAAAAGAAAAATACACTGTATTCTGAAACTGACTATGAAATAGATGCGTGTTTATCTCACAATGCAAAAGTGAAAATAAAACAGAAGAATTCCAAATATCCAAACCAGTTGATAGAACAGATCTTACATTATCAAAGCACAGATTATATAATACTCTCATAATATCCCTAGGAGGAAGAAACATTTTAATATCCCTTTTTTCATATGAGGAAACTGAGATAAAGTGGCAAGTGACTTTGTTTGTGGAGGAACTATGATTAGATCCAAAGACATCCTGATTCTTACAATTATGCCCATTCCTCTAACCCAAACATCTTCTCAAATGTTAATAAAAATTAGCTGAAACGAAATATTTCTAGTTATACCTTCAATGACTCCTCAAGGACTGTACCCTGCCATCTATCTGCAGAAATAGACACATTCTCAGTGTATGTAGTTATCAATAGCCAGAAGTGGATGAAGAGGGATCAGAACTTAAGTAAGGTCAGCTATTTATAGGATCTTCTGGGACAACAATATAAATATTTGCTAATGATGATCATTAATAAATAGCAAGATGTAAAGGTGTCATTAGTCAGGAAATGTAGAAAGGCTTTAGTAGGTGGCCAAGAGCTTTTGGCAGCAGGAGAAGGAATTAAGTGTACTATTAATATCAATTCAGAAAACTATGGCACAGGGTGACAATGACCACTGTAATGTCACAAGCTAAGCTGAAGTAATACACTTACAGTTGCACTACTCCATTGGATGCATAAATGTAAACCAGAATATGAGCCCTTCCAGGCTAAGCTTTTCCACAGCTAATGACAATGGAAGACTTATTCAAAATGAACATTTCAAGTAAAAATCACAGACCTGATTCATCATTATGTTACTCCAGTTTCATTCTGGCATAATGATAATAAAATCAAGGGATGTAAGACTGGCATAAGTGCAGGCCTTCTGGGGACCAGCAATTCAAAACAGCTTTTGTCTACCAGCCATTGCCCCAGCACCTTTTGATTGCCATTGAAGCCGCAGACCCACCACTTCTGCCCAATGCTCCACAGCTTCCAGAGTACAGAGCAGCCTTTCCAACCTGAGTCCCCAACTTGCTCAGAGGCCGGGCAAGTCTGTCAGCCCTCCAAATAACAGTTGTGCTATATCAAGCCCTAAGTACTCTGTTCTATACCCTGTTAAATCCATCACTCCTTATTCTAAGCAAAAGTTCCATTGACATCCATCACAGTTTGACCTTAGCAACAAGATCCCATATGACTCAAAGCCACAGTTTATATACTCGTGCAGATAAGTATAGTATGATACACATAACAGTGGTCCTCTCTGGAGGAACACAACTGCATAGCTGGCAACACACTGTCAGGGTGAACTGCTCTGACCAGAAAATGAGATACACTTTTTGTTACACAAGGAACATAAAATAAATAAAAAAAAGTTTGGATTAAAAATTGATTGTTTCAGTGTTCATATCATTAGGTGATTTCTCTACAAGGCATGGCAGTACGTCACACCCACTTGAAGTTGACTGCACATTGACTGCTTTTGATAGATGCCTATGCAACAATTGTGAATCATCAAGTCTATCAGGTACAGTACATTGCAGCCTGTTACACACAATTAAATCTTCAAGTTGAACCCTGAAAGACAAGATGTGTCTCTCCTACAATAATGCTTCTATGGTTCTGAGTTTTCATCTTTTTAAACACCACAAGCTGTTAAATGTCTCAGTATGTAAATCTTTGTTAGTTCTGTTTCAGTTGTTTCTGAACACCTCAAAATACACTGAATCGAGCAATATTAAGTCTTTTAAGTTGAGTGTGACTAGGAACATTTTCTATAGCTTCTTATTCTCTGTGAGGCAAAAATCATTTCCTGATCTTGTGAGAGTAAGGAGAGGTCAGTTAAAAGTTCCAGAGTGTCCTTTTAAAATGTGAGCTACAAGGTGAGTGAGGCAATATGCTTTATTGAACTGACTTCAGTTCATGAGACAGACAAGCTTTTTAGCCACACAGAGCTCTTTGTTAGGTCTAAAAGCATTTGGTCCAATAAAAGACATTACCTCACCCACCTTGTCACTCTAATATCCTGGGAGTGACACATAGCTACACTGCATACTTTAAAATGTGTTCACATCTACCACCGCACTGCTCTAGAAGACTGCTAAGTCAAAGCCAGAGCAAGCCTATTGTAAAGTAACAGTGTGGGTTTTAGATATGGATAGCTTTCCTGTCCTTTATCTTTCTCCTTCCTAATCCTCAATTTGTCCAAGAAAATACATAATACATAAATCTTTTGGATTGCACATGATTTTCCACATTACCCTTTTGCGATATGATCTAGTAGGCACTATAAAAAACTGGACATTTACCGTCAGCAGGGTTATACTTATCACATTATTTTGCATTCTAAGCTAAGAAAACATTACAAATAAGACATTAAAGGGAAATACTGAGATATGACACTAAACCGACAATTTTTAATGGTATCAAATTTGTACCCATAACATTTAAGGACAAATTTATATCCAAGTTTATAACTAGGCACTTTTTATTTACTATTATTTGTGGGCAGAATTAATACAACTGAGCCATCTAGATACATGACTGCACTCATAAATCAGGTACTTATTGAAGTGACCTAATACAAAAAACCCAGAGACTACATTTGTAGCTTTTCATGGAGGCCAAATCAAAATCCATTAGGATGGCTTGGGCATTATGCTGGTGCAAAAGAAGTATAGAAGCAGCATCACCTTCTATTAAAGCACGTACAATCCCAACTGAAAATCTCATTGACACTATCTACAGGAAAGAGGATGATTAGGGGTTAATGTGGAGTTATGTCTTCCTCTCTTGTCAGCTACCACATAATTGCCAGGCAATGGAGTGTGCGACAATTTATTCCCCAAATTGCCTCTGGAACTGGGGTATGACTAAGCCCTCTGACCCACTACTCTGCACATCCTCTCGCACCGTGCCGGTATGATAACCTGCAGACATGCTCCTGGCTCTATACTTCCACCAACATTCATACAGGTAGGGACAACCAGAGACGCAATTACCTACTGGCTCTCTGCCTAGTGACTGCATGAACCAACAGTAAAAAGGCTAATGCCAAAGTAACATAAACCCATCTTCCACTGCACAGGCACCTGTACATGTAAGCTCATAGAGTTCATCCCCCTTGCTACGTGGAGAAAAATATGCAACAGCTCCTCTGAGCTAAGATTCTCACACACTTCCCTCCAGGCTGACTGGTTTAGACTAAAGCATAAAATAAATGTGTTAACTACAAAAGATAGATTTCAAGTCATTATAAATGATAGCAGACAGATCAAAGCTGATTACTTAGCAAAGAAGCAAAAATGAAAACTAAGCTTAATATACTAGATAGATTAGACATGAATTATCAGATTCTCCCCCATAGTTATGATAGTTCCTAATGCTTATGCCATGTTTACATAATTATTCATTTTACTTCAGCAAAGAAGAATTGTACTTCAGGTGCAGGACGATTTGTCAGTTCTTAAGGCTGCATTAGTTTTACAGATTGAGTATCTCAGGTTCTTTATGTATACACAGGAAGATTCACCGATTAGGAGATGTTTCTCTTCAAGTAGAGGTAGGCAATGAGCAGCCCACAGGATGGACAAGCTGCCAGATGCTTTGTTTACCCGACTGTCGCAGGTACTGCTGCTCCCAGCTCTCTGTGGCAGCAGTTTGCTGTTCCCAGCCTATGAGAGCTGAAGGAAGCGGCATGAACTAGACAATTACTTCCTTCAGCCAGGAATGGTGACCTACAGGCAATGGAAGCTGCAAATGGCCATACCTGCAGACACTCAGGTGAATACAGCATTCAGTGACCTACCAAGGGCTAACCTTGGCAAACAGCATCAGGCCATTCATTGCCTACCCCTGTCCTAAGGCCTATTGTTTTCTTTAATAGCATATTACCCTGAATAGGCCCCTCCCCTCCTACTATCGAGACTGAAAGCATCTAATCTAGTGGGCATGAGCTACATTTAAAATACAGATGCATATTACATTTAAATATAGTTTGTATTCAATAGTTATAACTTCAGATAAAGATGATACATGCATGGAAATTGTAATCATATTGCAATATTATTAAGCAGCGCAGTGTCAGAGTGTATGCTATGCCTCTTAACTGGGTGACCTTGATGCCCCACTGACCCATGCTCTTTGCAGCTCTCCTGAGGAGGGGCTGTCAGTGTCAACCAAGGTTCCTCTTAGGCACTTGTAGCTGTAGGAAGGCTTCTTTAAACCATCTCCCAATTGTAGGTCATGTCTTTAAAGCCACAATCTGCTTTCAGTGATATATATTTCACATACATGCATACACACAAACACAGACATTATGGGAAGTATTGGACAACCTCATGTATAGTTATCACTACTTGAGGAGCCTATTCCTATCACTACTTGTTTCGTTACTATGTGAACTAATGTATGTGCTGGGCACTGGATAAGGGAAGCTCATTACGTTAATTTATACCCTTGTAAAAGTGTACGCATCTGAAATTATTTCATATATGCTTTTGTACTTCATATATTTCCTGCCTTGGTCTATGATGGGAAAAGGGTTACTATTCTTGAAAATGGTATACATTTTTCTAAGGTTAGGAACAATAAAGCATATTTTTAATATACAACCATGCTACAAAATATCTTGGCTCTGCACATTTTTTCATAAATAGCAATATCTCCTCACTGATATAATAATATATTCCCCCTGCCGCTGTCAAATAAGATACAATAGCTTGATTTTTACATATTTACTACCAACCACATGACTGACTTGCATTGGAATGTACTCCTTCACATGTCAGTAACAAATATAAACAGCAATACTTCTTGAGGGACAATCCTGATCAATTGCTAGAGGACTGATTTGTTTTGTTTTTTGTTATGTTTTGTTTTGTTTTTAACACAAGCTAATCAAAATAACCTTTCAGGGACAGCATTGCTGATTCTGGTTATGAATTCTTTCCTCTCTAAGATTTGTTTTTACAAAGATCTGGAACTCTTCTATGAATTACAGTACTCCTTTTTTTGTTGAGGCAGCTAAGTTATTTAAAGGTAAGCCAAAAATTGTTTCAGTTGTCTCCTACAGGAGGGAAAAGTGTTAGCACTGCTGTAATAGAGAAAAGTAGGCATTTTGCATGAGGATGAAAGGCAGGTGAAAATAACAAGAACCCTAAACTAGCCTCATGACACCCCACTTGTTTAGTTTCTCTTTTCTTAACTCTGAAATGCTGGGTAGTCATTACTAAATTGATCATAAAAAATGGGATGGTGTGTGTTTAGTAGTGCTTAACATGTACCTGGATTTGCCTTACTGAGTTGTGGCACATCTAGGTGTGGTACTTCATAGCTCCAGCACCTCTGGGATTGCCACATCAGTTATGCAAGTGGGAAAAAAAACCTGCTTGTGCCTCAGTACCTGTTTCATGACAAATGAAGTACTGGGGCTCAGTCATCAGAATGACAGTGCACAGGTAGAGATACTTTATTATAACAAAGAGTCACCTGCAAGGAGGAGATATAGTGAAGCCCTGACTGTAGCTATATAAAGTACAATTCTCTGCTGAAGTAAGATGATTAATTAGGTAAAAATGGCTCAAGCATTAGGTACTAATATAACTAGAGAAAAATCTCATTGATTCTGATGCTTTAGTGAGTTTTGTGCCAATAGGGTTTGTACTCGCACTGAACCTCAATGTGGTCAATAGGTCTTTGAGGAATCAAAGGACTCATGTGGAGCTTGTGTCAGAATCAGGACATTAGGAAATGAAGAGGGAATAAATGAGTAATCCCCCACCTTTGATAATTTATGTTAGAGTATTTAAGAAGTGTAAATAAAATATATTTAAAATTCCTCAAAAATAAGTAAATCATGCTAGAGCTAACTCCTATACTGGTTAAAAGACCATCAATGTTGTATTTCTGTTAGAAATCACTGAAAGGAAAAATGCTTAAGAAAAAAATAACTTCAGTAAATAATACATATCTTGAGAAAATACTCTAATAAACAACTTCAGAACAATCTTTCATCTGATAACATTCCATTGACCCTAACTTACCCCTGAGCTCCCAAGAAAAACCTGTTTAGAAGTTCAGGCAGAGCCCCAAATAGCACACACCTGCTCTCCAATTATTTCAGACTGAAGAGGCTCAACAAGTTCCCTCATAAAACTGGATTCAGCTAGCCTTTTAAATTTCCCTCCTTTTTAGTCCTTCAAAGAGGATTATACTGCCCCAGAAAACGGATGATTAGTGTAGTTACTAATCAGGCCTGTGCTCTGATGTATTTTGTCAGATTTTCTAATTCTAGTGTCAGAAATGAATTGTTAATTGTTAGTGGGTTTTTTTAACTCTTTTGGTGCTTTGATCCTCCAAGGGTTCATATTTTCAAGTTTCCCTGCTTAATCATGAGTGTTAAAATTGTTATTTTATTGAAAGCTGAGCTTTTTCAGATAGCTTTCTGACTTCAGGAGCTAGGACTTTAAAAAAAAAAACTGGCAAGACTCTAATTAAACTTGTAAATATTGCAAACACTAAAGCAGTCAAAGGGGAGGGTGGCCTAAAGGCCTAGATGACAGTGAGACAAAGTTTATTTTGGAACACAGGAAGGAGGAATAAGCAGCAACAAAATTTAGTTTCCAGATGGAGTGCAGGGAACCTGATCTAGTAAACCACCTGTCAAACAGCAGTCTTTTGAAAACCTGGGACCAGAGAGAAGTGGACTGCTCAGCTTTATTTTAAATGTTATCTGCCAATGTTCTGATCAGAGGTCTTTGACTGAAAAGGGAAGAAATTGGGTGTGGATTTTCCCATCACTAAACAGGTAGCTCAAAGCATTTAGCTTTCTGTAGAAGATTAAAGCTGAGGTGGCCTTAATATTGAGTCCAAACATATGAATATCTGGTGAATGGCTTCAGAGGGACAGCTACAAAGTCTTTTAGGGAAGTTCTAATAAATTCACATAAGAATTAGGTTTAATGTTTTTAACTGATGGGCATACTTATGAACAAGTACTGGTGTCAGATTTCTTAACCGTCATAAGCCTATGCCCCTTTTGCTGGCATAGTAGACTCAGAATTGAAGTCATTATATTAGGCAGAAAATAACTTTAGAATTTATTGTGAGTGATTTGGAAGAGATCAAATCAAAACTGACCTGAATATAGATGCTGCAGCTATGAATGTGAGTTTCCAAAGGGAAGTGCCAGCCAGTGTAAGCCAAGAAACTCTTCGTGTTGTTTTACCTTATTTTAATCACACTCTGCAGCTCATTAGTTTTGGTGTCCAAAATTATAGCTATTTACAAAACCTGAAATTTATTTGGAAGATATCAAATACTACTGTATTGTCAGAATCTGATTGATGCTCTTGGAAATCACTGTGTGCTGTTCTGGAAATATTAACTCTGTAAGCAGGCCAATTATTTAAAATAAAAAAATACAGAAAATGCACTTCAGCAACCTTACCCTTTTTAGCAAGCTGAAGCTTGAGCTCAACTGCTAACAACCCCCACTCATCAATTATCCCTGCAGTGATTCAGCTCTGATGGTAACATACCTGTGATGTTGACGATTGAGGGGAGGTGTATTTCAGAGCCGTAAGGGACTACTCCAGAATGCTCTGCCAGGACTTCCTTATCAATTAGATGTAGGGGATATAGAATCAGGGTCTGTTGACAATTGGCAGTATGGAGAGGTAGTGTTTTAGGTAGGCTGCGTATGTTATCAGTATGTTGTCACCTATTTGGAACACACAACAGAAATTGTGTCTGAGACTGCAGTAGCCCTTGATAGGGGTTTTCTTAAGATCAAACTAGGCACATTGTGGGCAAGTTATAACTTATGGTGGATTTCATCACGACTGTTACCAAAATCTCTCACTTTGAAGGAGACAATAACATAAATGTTTGCAAATTTGCAAAATCTAGGAATTCTGAGCTGGAACTTACAGCAGTGAAAGACTTCTTTCATCCAAAATGTATCCTTGGGAGTGATAAATTGGAAGAGGCAGTGACACTTTTCTTGTCAAAGAAAAAAACCCAGCCATCTACTTGAAGCACTTGCTGAACATATCTAAATTAAATTTACAAAGATTGTGCAATCACCATGCCCATGGTTTCAGTGCTTTAACACCAAAGAGTGGTTTAGTAAGAAAAAGGCTTTGGTGTATTAAGGTAGTATATACGCTGACAATATTCTGTAACATTATGCATAGGTACTGAGGGAAAGGAAAAAAGGATACATCAGAGATACCCTATAAAATTACAAATACCATCAAATGTACAAACATTAGCAGTGCACATGCCTGTGCACATTTAACAAAACATTTATCCATTGGGCTTTGTGAGTTTCACAATGTATTATTCTGTTGTTGGTCAAAATAATGTCCTGTAACATTAAAATAATATGTGAGTTTTTATACAAGGAATTCAAGCCTCTACACATTCATACAGCATGGCACCAGCACACCCCACAACTTATTGCAGATGTGAGTGAATGACCCAAGTTTGGATGTTCTCCAGTCTCCTCAAACTGTTTAGTGGCATGAAGGGGGGCTGAAATAAAACACACTCACGGGCACAAAGTAAGCACGCAAAATCTAAATTATTAGTGATGAAGCTTGTGAGAGAACAAGGGAAGGTTGGCTCTGAGTGAAGGGTGAATTTGCAGGGCTTGCACTTGGGAGAAAAGGACTTTTTCCTTTTGTTAATAAAAAGCATGAAGTACCAAAGTCACAAGTGTGCCATAAAAATGAAATTCTTAGTCTTTAAAAGGAAGCAATACTCTAAACCCACAGAGAATGGGTAGATGATATGGTAGATTGCTGTGGAGCGAGTCTACAGAAACTAATCCAGTCCTCACTGTATAGGGAAAGATGAAAGGAAATAACAAGGGAGACATCAGACACCACTTGGTGCTGAGCCCATGGTTGATGATGATGAATACTTTAACATGGTCTGGTTTCAGTTATTATTATAGTAGTTGAATTTAGGAAAAATAAAACATGCTTGCTCACCGGGTCAATTCCCACCCTAACCTTGCCACTTCATAGGACAACCTCAAAATCCAGGATACATAAGATGTTGTTGCATTAGTGCTACAGGTGATTCCTGTTAAGGGCTTCAGTTTTTTTATTCTTTGCTTTGCAATTTGCTGAATTAGAGGAAACTGCAACTGCTTACGAAAAGCAAACTTAGTAAAGACTGTAGATTCCAAATTCATATGTTGGCTACTATACTCTAATTGATAGCTTTTTCAATAACAGACAAAAACATAACATATACATTTACACAATGGTTTAAATTTCAAAAAGTAATTGTTGAGGTTGAGTGTTTCAGTTTTTATGTATTAACTTAAGATTCTTCAAGAGAGGTGGTTGCCAGAGTGCTTAATGCTTTCTTCAGATAAAAAGTGAATCATGGGCCTTGTGTTGTGCCCTGAAGGTTGACAAATGATTAATCACTAGCCAAAAATAATAGCATATTTTGGAGTCAAAGGATTTCCATCATGTAAACAATTCTCCTCACTGTGCAATGAAGTCACAATCATCTCATCAAAAATATGCACTGTATTGCGGCATCCTCTTTGGCTGGTTCTCCACCATTGCCGTTAACAGAGCTGTAAAAACACAAGTTTCCTCTGACTTCACTGTGAGAAAATCGATTTTCTTAAATTGGATTTCTTAACGCTGGGCTTAGCCATTTGATTTTGAGCATCTTCACCTTCCCACAAGCTCCACACAAAATCGACTTATTGCTGCCACACACAAGTAGCTTAAATTGAATGCTGCAGCAATGTATTGTGGAAACCTATCCCACAGATCTCTGAGCCCCGTTTCCTTCTGGCCCCATAAGTTGATGTGGGTATATGATGATATCTTCCCGCATTTCATTCCTTTCTTTCCCCTGCAATGTTAAGTGTTTAAGTAGACGTGGGAGCTACACTGGACTGATTCATCAGGCTAAAAGACCCCAGACTACAGCCAGATTTGGACCTGGAAAAGAAGACCCTTAGAACAAGAATATTCCCAGCTGCAAGCCTTACTTTGACGACTGTGGTAATTGTATCGCTAATACACGGCCTTCATTGAAATATGTACGCTTGAGGATGCTAAAAGACCCCCGGCTAAAGCCACCGCTGAAAATTGTCACCATTGAGGGAGACGTCCCCCGGCTGGCTGAAAGATCCCCAGCTACAGCCAGACACCAAAAATCATGACCCTCACCGCAGCACATCCTTTTATTGGTTTGGGGTCAAGCCACATGATGCAGCTGGGTGTGGGAATGTGTCAGACTGTGTGGCACCTCTGGGGGGGTTGGGGGGAGGGAAGGGAGGGGATGTGTTTTAAGACAACGTGTAAAAACTGAAAAAAGTTTCTCATCCTACCGGACAAGCATGACCCCCACCCACAGCTTAGCTGACACCTGGTATGGGAGCCAGTGGCTGGTGCCAGGCAGTGCAATAAAAAAGGCAGCCAGCAGGGGCATTGTAGTGAGTCAGTATGGCCTCCTGCAGACCCAGAGGCAGAGGAGGCTATGCAGAGGCCCTGGTGGGCAGGGCCGGAGCCAGGAGACCAGAGGCCCGCCCCTCAGAGGGCGGGGCCAAGGGCTAGAAGAGCCAAAGGCAGGACTCAGGACCCATTCGAGCCTGGGCCTCCAGGCAGGGAGGACGTGCCTGCACAAGCTCCCTGGTGCCAAGGGCTAGAAGAGCCAAAGGCAGGACTCAGGACCCATTCGAGCCTGGGCCTCCAGGCAGGGAGGACGTGCCTGCACAAGCTCCCTGGTGCCAAGGGCAGAGGGCCTGCCGCCACCTGGTTAGGCCGGAGGAGCAAGCCACCAGCGGCTCCGAATGGCCCCGGATCCAGATGCCCCAGGGGGACTACCCAGACTTCCCAACCCTGCCCGGACCTTCACACCGGCGGAGACCCCCTGCCTTGGGAGGAGCCCCCGAAGCGGTTTGCCCCAGAACCCCGGTGGATCCCTACAGCCCTCAGGCCCCGGATCACCTCAGGTCCCCGGTGCTACCGCCACCCGACTATCCCAATGACATGGATATGAGCGACTGGCCGGAGCCCCCGAAGGCGGAAGACCTGGAGGAGACCGACCTAGAGGGAACCCCTGACCAGATGGAATGGGATCTTCCGCCAGCGGAGGCAAAGGTAGGAAGTGGCCCGGGGAACGATGCTCATGAACCCATGGCAGTGTGTTGCGGCCTGGATCCCCACTGCTGTGGTCGCATGTGAGCGACCCCCAGGGCCCCGGGCTGGGTTGCAGTGGAGTGGGAGGGCCTGTGACCCCCTACCCCCTCCTTGACAGGGCCAGCCTGTGCTGAGCCTGTCTGTGAACCCTTGTGTTGCTGCCCCGCCCCAAACTGAGGGCTGGGCCGGTGTTTAACCCTTGTGTTGCTGCCCTGCCCCAAACTGAGGGCTGGGCCGGTGCTTAACCCTTGTGCTGCTGCCCTGCCCTGGACTGAGGGCTGGGCCCAGAACTATACAGCTCTTGTGAACTGCTGCCCCGCCCTAGATTGAGGTCTGGAGGCCTGTATGGTGTTGTAGCGGTGAGCCGCTGACCGCCCAAACTGAGTACGGGCTGGTGCTGTAACCCCCTTTTTACTGCCGCCCACCCTAGGCCAAGGGGCTGGGCGTCACTGGACTTGTTACAGGCATACACAGAACCACAGACCCCACAGCTGCACTACTAGCAAAGAAAAAGAAAAGATTTTTCAGCCTCTCATGACCCTACAGTCACAGATTTCCAGGTGCTGAGTTGTAACGGTCTTCCTGTTTCCTAATTCCTCTGTACCTGAGAGCAGTGGAGATGGAAGAGGCCAGAGTGGAGAACTGTGGGGCATTGTGGGGCACATATGGAACATCTGTGGAGTCGAATGAATTCAATTTAAAGACATGGCACATCCTCAGTAAACTTCATTCAGAATTTCAAATTTGAACTGAATGCTAAACCCATGAGGTTACTACAATTTTAGGATTTCGATATAATGTAGATTTTAGTGGCCCATAAATTGAGCTAATGGAATTTACAGTGAGGACAGGCACTTGGAAAAATAGGGCTAACTGACTGAAAATTGATTTTTCTCTTGTAGTGTAGCTGCAGCCTGAAGTAGCCGGTATACAATGGAGTAAATGGGATTTGGCCCTGTTTATTTCACTACAAAAGTAGGAAGTAGGCAGAGAAGGCTACGGAAGTGTGAAGAGGTGAAGAATAACCAAATTACTTGTCAACACAAAAAGCAGTCAAGTAGCACTTTAAAGACTAGCAAAATAGTTTATTAGGTGATCTTTCGTGGGACAGACCCACTTCTTCAGACCATAGCCAGACCAGAACAGACTCCATATTTAAGGCACAGAGAACCAAAAACAGTAAGCAAGGAGGACAAATCAGAAAAAGATAATCAAGGTGAGCAAATCAGAGAGTGGAGGGGTGGGGGGGAAAGGTCAAACAGTAGATTTCTTGACCTTCCCCCCACACCCCTCCACTCTCTGATTTGCTCACCTTGATTATCTTTTTCTGATTTGTCCTCCTTGCTTACTGTTTTTGGTTTTCTGTACCTTAAATATTGAGTCTGTTCTGGTCTGGCTATGGTCTGAAGAAGTGGATCTGTCCCACAAAAGCTCACCTAATAAACTATTTTGCTAGCCTTTAAAGTGCTACTTGACTGCTTTTTGTTTTGATAGTGTATAGACTAGCACGGCTTCCTCTCTGTTACTATTCAAATTACTTGTGTTTTTAGTTATGTGATAGGTCTGTCCAAAGACAAAAAACACATTTTCAGTGACTGGTATTACGACATTTTTTCACAATCCCAGTCAAATTCAGTTCTGAATGCTGATCAGTAACAGTTGGTTCTTCTCGTAATTTGGCTTGGGTCTTTTCCTAATTTGGCTTGACTGTGATTCAACAGTGCTCTTAAAATCCTTGGCCACTAAAAGTGTGCTTATAGACACATCTTCACAAAATGTGTTTGCACTCTCTGCTGATTTTGCTAACATATTCGCTCATTTCAGTGCAGTAGCAAACAAGATAACAATGCATGTAAAGCCTGTCCTCATCATTCCTCCACTCTGTCATTTAATTTTGTCGATAAAGGGCCACAGCTCTTGGGGGGATGAATCAGCAGACAATGATAAGTGATTGCTCTTGTGAGGAAATGATTTTTTCCAGCAAATTTGTGCTCATTTGAGCATCATCATCATTATCATTCCTCATGACGCATGTTTTATTGAGAGAGACAGTAGTGAGGTCATAATTACTGATTTACATTAACTTTACCCAAAAGTCCTTTAATGCATCCATCTTAAATCCCAAAGACTGTTTGGTAAGAGGGAACTGGGCAATTTTAGGTTGGTTTCAATCCATTCTTGAAAGTGAACATTAAAAATGCACTCTCAAAATGAATCATGACATCCCATGCAATATTTTTACTATAGCATTCCTTGCACTAACCTTCATCCTCCCTTTTTTCCTTTGTTTTCACTTCACCAAGAAAATCTAGGACATAAGATAAGGCTTCCCTAGCTGTCCAGCAATCTGATGAGTGATCTCATGAAGAAAATTAAGTCATGATAAGAGATCTTGTCTTCACTGTCTTTAGTCCAGGAAGGAAATTTGTGAATGATTAGAATCTGTAAAAATGGTCTTCAGATCCTGACTGTAAAGCATTTTTTTCTGCTTGCTTTCTTAGTTGGGGGGATTTAACTGAACTGGATGCTTTAACCCCTTTTACCCACATACGCTTACATTATTCATCCTAGCTACATCTAAACTACCACAAATCTTCAAAATGGGCATGCAAATGGTCATTTCAAAGATTACGAATGAGGCACTGAAATACGTACTCAGCACCTCATGCACTTCAAAATTGCTGCAGTTTGCTGCCATGTGGCTCATCCAGATGGGGCTCCTTTTTGAAAGGACCCCGGGAACTTCGAAATCCCCTTAGGAATAAGGGGATTTTGAAGTTCCCGGGGTCCTTTCAAAAAGGAGCCCCATCTGGATGAGCTGCGTGGCAGCAAACCGCAGCAATTACAAAGTGCTGCATCCAGCAGCATGCTAATGAGGCACTGAATATGTATTTTATCATCTCATTAGTAATCTTTGAAATGGCCATTTGTGTGGCCATTTCAAAGATTTGGGCTAGTGTAGATGTAGCCTGTATGTTTTAGAAATGTGCATCTGTCTCTCCATCCATATTTGAATCTATTTGCTTAAAAACTAAATGATAAGAGCTAGGACCACAAAATTTGGTATGCAGCTTCTTCTTCTTATAATATAAAGGTCAGGGTCTGGATGTGGTAGGCTAATGAGATGTGCCTGGAATTCAGTTGTTTCTAATACACTGGGAAGGGAGGGGTCTGGTAGCTGGGGCATTCTATCAAATGACCACAGGAGGGTAGGTGAACTGGGAATGGAGTCGCTGATTGAAGGTGGGGCTCTGGTTGTTGCCTGACACCTTACTCAGCAGCCCCCTGCCATCCTGACCAATTCTGGCAAGTGCCTCCAGGGCTCTGCAGGCTCCCCTAGAAGAAGCTGGCAGGTAGGGTATGCATCCCTTGCAAACAAGCCAGAGGGTAAGGTGTTAAGCATATCAATAAATGTGGTCCTGGCCTGTTTTTTAAACCAAAAAGGAAATGGAAGGTAAATAGATTTACCAGTCTTCATGAGCAATTATTTTTCTAACAAAATATTGTGGTTATCCTGATGAAAGATCACTCTCTTTCCTGATCAATAAATGAACTCCTGTTTTTTTACTTCATATATTTGGCACAGACATATAACTTTATTTTCCAATAAATTGCTTGTAGTGCACATAAAAATTGGTGTGTGAGGGTACTTAGTAAACCAATCTTTAATTTCTGGCAAAAAGTAATTTCTTAATATGAATTGCTTGAACACAGCTAGTAAAGAAAATTCCTAACTACAATCTATGGAAATCATTAACAGAACAGTGTGAATATTAATTGGGGGTGCAAAAACTATAGCTTCAATATGAAAATCTTATTAAAAATCCTTACAAGGGAATGGCAGGCAGTTGGGAAACTAACGTGTTTTGTGTGTTAATAGTTCTTCAGTTTCATCTCCAAATTTGCCACCAATGTTGCTTCAAAATTGTTGCCTGTAGTGACATCAGCTGATAGTAAATGGCACTACTTTAGTGTGTTCTACAACAAAGCATGGGAATTTTTGGTCTTGGCTCAGTTGCACAAGGTCATTCTGATAAGCTCTATTTCTTGTCCTTCCCCACAGTCCACATTTCAAGCAAACTGTCTTATCACTTGGCATATAGAGATTTGCAAACTTGGTTTAAAATATTGTCGCACTCACATTGGCAGCATTAGGAACTCAACTTCAGTCTTTGGCAAGCTGCTGACAGCTGGTTGACTCATCACCCAGAGGAACACATCTGTTCTTCTCATGGAATATTTTTAGTCACGAAGTATGCTGTATTCTAACAAACTGCTGCCTAGTGTGAATTGTGAATCAAGTTCTAAATCCATACTTTTTCAATGTGGGCTTTCTGTTTGGAAAGAAAAATGGCTCTGATAGTTTCTGGTATATACACAGATTTTTAAATTATCTTTTTAAAACATTACAGTAATGTGTGTATAGCCTACATAGGAAAATGTCTGTTGAAATTGTACCAGTTTCTCTGAGACTAAAAATTTAATGTTTTCCTTGAGCTAAATGTTTCAATATTTACAAAAATAACCTAATGTTACACAAGGGTAAGTGGCGAATTCTGAAATTATTTAACTATTTCTTATTCTCTTTTTCACATAATGAAACACATTTAAAATATGCATACAGAAAATTATCTGGCATTTAAAATATATGGGAAGATTTTTTCTTAAAAAAAATTGGTATTTTATGTAATAATTTAGTTTCACTACGTATTTTAAATCACATTAAATACCAGAATTTCAGCAAATGAAAACAAAATAGAGTGGGTATGTGGGTCTGGGTTCTCCCAGCCTGTGGTATTTACATAAGCATCTGTTGATTCAAAGACATTTTTGATATACCATATGCAGGTTACAGGGCCCTATAACCCTGCCATGGAATCTGCATGGGACATATCAAAAGCACCTTTGAATCAAAGGATCCTTTCACTTTTCCCAGAGCAAACAAAGCTACCACGACAGCGGCCAAGGCACCCAATGCCCTTTTAAACTGCATGGGCCTCCAGCCAATTGCCCCCTCCCCCACAACTCCTGTTGACAGGCCTGGCTTCAAGCAAGGGCTCAAGAGCTGACAGCACCCCTTCTACATCATTGTAAATAAACACCAATAAAAGAAATATGATCTTATTTTTCCAAGGCCCTTCAAAGCCACTCTAAGAAGATAGATCCTTACTGGCTGATACTGATGAGACCACAGATTCCCATGGCTTTAATTTCCAAAAAAATACACCTAGCTCGGCTTACATCATTTTATCTATTAATAGTCTAAGTGCTCGTTCTATGACACAGTTTGTCAATCTTTACTATTGATTTATCAGGGTAAAGTCTGTAAGACAATTTTAGCAGCATTAACAGCTAAAGTATGAGACATACATGCTTTTAAACAGCAACCACAACAAGATTCTTGTAGCCCTTATAAACAGCAGGACAGATAGTACCTTACTTAAAAGTAACTAGTGAATTTCAGAATCTCTTGCTATTTTTTCCTACTAAAATAGGTGTATATGAAGTAAATACAATATTTCCACCTTGGCTACTTCTACACTACAGAGATCTTTCAAAAGAAGCTCTTCTGGAATATCTCTTCAGAAAGATCTTCTTTCAAAAGAGTGTGTCCACACACAAAAAAGTGGATCAAAAGAGTGATCTGCTCTGTCAAAAGAGTGTCCACACAGCCCCCACTCTTTTAAAAGAACAGGCCAGGGATTGAAAATGAAGACTCTTGTTTCAAAAGAAGGGCCCTGCGGAGCACCTACACACGTTTTCTTTCAAAAGAAGCTTTTGAAAAGGGGTGCTTTTCCTGAAACGGGAAAGGAAGAGTGACTTTGTAAGGAGTACCATATTACTTTAATTTACTTTTGAAATAATGCTTTTTGTGGACAAACGTGACTGGAAATGTTTGCTACAACCAGCCTCCTATGTTTTTGCAGTTTTTATGATCCAAGACATTTGGCTTTGTAGCTGAAATTCTAATGTTTTATCTCCACTAGAAAATGAAGTTTGTTGTAATGTATGTAGAGTAAAGGATCTCAAAGAATTAAAGGTGTGAATATGAATACAGAGTGGGTCAATCTCTTCAATATGATGGGAAACACATCATAACAACTCTTTTATTAAAGGCAAAAGAAAGACGGAAAACAAAGCATATGAAGAAATTCTTCCCTTTTAAAAACATTCCTTTAGCAAGAGAGTCTTGCAATAAGCAAAAAAACCATTTTCTGGTTAGTCTGTTACATAGCATTAAAGACAGAGATAACTATTTTAGGGATAAAAACAGCTGATGTGGGCTGGAGCTGTTGTGATTGTTTTTAAAGCCTGATCTCATTTTCTAAAAGGCAAAACTGGACACACGCACAAGTGGGGAAGGGAAAGAACAGCAAAGACAAACAGGCTACATCTACACTACAGTAATCTGTTGACAGAAGTTTCTGTCAGAAGATGTATTTGGACAAAACTAGTTGACAGATCACAAGCACACAAGAATGCAGATCACTGTATTGATCTGCTCTGTTGACAGAGAGTGGACAGACTTCCTGGTCACTCTCTCAACAAAAGAGCCAACTGGAATCACAGCAGACAGGGCTTCCTGGTGTCCTGGAAGCCCTGTCTTTTGACAGATCCTCTGCCCAAACATCCCGACTGGCTTTCTGTCGACAGATCTCTGTCAACAGAGGCATTATGCCTCGTGGGGAGTGCAATAAGACTGTCCCCAAAAGTGGTGAGTTCTGTCAATTTACTGTTAACAAAATGTCTTGGTAATCTGTACACCCTGGGTTTTGTCAACAAAATGCTAGTTTTTGTCTACGAAGTCCTCTAGTGTAGATGTAGCCAGGGTTTTGATGTCATCTGAGGTCTCTTTCTGTCCCAGTCCAGTCAGAACATCTCTTGGGATCAGGATAAAGAAAGCACAATGATATCATGCTGAATTAGATTAGAAGAGAGGGTGGAGGTGGCAACTATGTGGCATTCATTCTTTCCCCTTTTAGTCAGCTAGTGTTGTGGCAACCTGCTACTTTTCTCCCACCTCTACTTCCCAATATCTTTTTGAAGATCCCAAAAAGGAAGTGATGGATACAGTAGCACTTTGTGACATTATTCTGTCCACCAGTTAGGTGTAATTTTTACACATCTATTTTGATTTCCAACACCAAATTTCTAATAACAAATTTCTTTTATTTACCAGGGATGATCTTAACAGTCCTTGAATTTTATCTCTAGGCCTCTTTGTTGGTACTAATTCAGCCTTGTGTACATCTGCAGCTTTTCCCATTGACTATTATTATTATTGTAAGGACTTTATATTCATTAACTTTTAATAGTAAATTTCGAAGCTCAGTTGTCAGAGGTTCTACTCTGTATTTTGTATTAATTATGATATTTCAGTACTTCATCTGCACCCTTCATATGGATCCTGAATACACAAACACAAATGTATTGAAGTAGGATGGATGCACTAGTGTGGAGAAAATTAGATTAGACTTTAGGAAATCTGGGCACAATTCCTGATTTTGAGACAAGCTTCACACATGACAATGGGCAAGTCACACAATCTGTTGTATGCCTGATTTCTCAATTTATAAAATTAGTTATATTATTATATTATTGACTATAGGCACACAGGTTATGTGAAACTGTCCTCCAAAAATAGTTTTAGAAAACCTTTAAACATTTAACTAAATCACTTACAGTTCCAGACAATTAGACGCAGTTGTTTGAAATTTCTGTCATCAATTAAACTTTTGTAAAACCCTTAAAAAATATGTCCATTAAAACTATCTTTAAGTATGTTAGTATTCTCACTGATTTCACTGAGGACTTACTCACATGCCAAAAGATAAGCCTGGCCATTTCTACACATACCACTTTTTCTGAAAGTGGCATGCTAATAAAAGTCCTGAAAAATGCTAATGAGGTGCAGATGTAAATTTCTGTAAGGTGTAATTTTCCTTCTTCCGGAAGCCCCTTTTTTGAAAAATTTTCAGGAAGAAGGGTCTTCCGGAAGGAGGATTTCCTTCTGGGAGATCCCTGGGGGGGCTATGCCTCTACATGCTGTTTCAGAGTCTGGAAGAGCTTTTTCCAGACTCTGAATCCTGTGACTGTATGCTAGTGATATGCTGGAAATTTACATCCACTCCTCATTAGCATTTTTGGGCCATTTATTAACATGTCACTTTTGGAAAAAGTGGCATGTGTAGAAACAGCCCCAGTGATTATGCATTTTCAGAATTGGGCCCTATTAATTTGAATACAACCTGCTATATAACAGGGATTGTGTTAACTTCATGGGCCCTGGGACTTAATCAAATGATTATACATTCTTGTGTCTCAGAACATATATGGGTATATTTTATAAACTTTTAAATGTACATTCTCCTTCTATCCTAAAATCTCTGAATGTTCAAGCCGGTAGGAGAATTGGGTTGACTCTGTAAGAATTTACAATGAATCCAAGATACTTAGTTTCATTTAAAACAAATACAAAAAAAAACCACTTGAACTCTTATTTTTCTTATTGTTTAAGATGATCTCCAACATTTCTTAACACTTTTAAATTTTCCACCCACAATTGAATCAACTAGAGAGCAGATCACTGGAATGTTACCCACCGATGAGTTAAAATCATCTGGTGCTGAACTGCAACCATATGCTATTTTCATATAGTAATATAAATTTAAATGATGGTTTATGGTGGTGTAATTGTAAATTATTTTTCTAGTGCTAATATGCTGGGTGTGCTTGCAATCCAGGTTTAAGAAATTCTTTTCGACGTAGAAACAGTTCATCAAGTGCACCAAAGAACTATTAGAACTTAGTTCGCTAGCATTGTTAGTCATAACAGAAGATGGATGTATCTAGTTTCTGGTGCATTCCATTCCAAATGATCAACTTTCTCAATAATATCCAAACTTCTCAATTATTTAATCCTTTGGAATTTAGAGCACAGAACGAAGTTATTGTATTCCTTTATTGTTCTTATTCTGTATTCACTAAAGTACCCAATTTAGTCAAGCATATAGATAACATTCACTTAAAATATGTACATATTTAGCCTCCTGCCAACTCCATGGGAGACAAGAGATGAAACTTCTGCAGTAATAGCCCCATTGCCGTGCTCTGGGCAAAATAACCAGGTTTCACAGTTCACATCTATCTGTCATAGTATTTTACTGTGTGACTGTCCATTTCCGTAGTATGGGCTGGTTCCCTATTTCAGCGTCAATCATAGTTTCCAGATATTATTTATCTGTTGTTTTTAAAGGCATTCCGTTAGAAGCAATTCATTTAATTTCTCTCAGCTAAATCTCTTTCTGCAGCAACATTTTTTCCTCACTTTCATTTAAGGCCGCTGCTGGTTTTAATTTGGACTTTTCAATTCAGCTTTTTTGCTTTTGACTATCAGCTGGAGTACATTTATTTTCTATGCTGTTTTTCTACACGTCCTGTTTATGTTCCCCAGACTCCTGACATTTATGAACTTCTGAATTTCAGTGGTGAACAAAACCATAGGTAAAATCTGACAAGTTAAATTCTTGTGAACCAGACAGTATATGTCTATCTCATTTATCTATTTTTTTCCTGCTGTTTCATATTTGATAGATATATACACAGACTTTTTTTTTGATGGGCTGATTCTACTATACTTTGTAAATCATTAATTTAGCCTATGCAAAAAATCTGTCCAGCTGAAATCTCTTCTAATAACTCACCAGAATGGCAATGCTCTGTCATTACTGTGAGTGGTGTTTACCTGCTTTTCACTCCTTTTTCACTGCAAGAGCTATAAGAGGAGAAGGTATAAGATCAGCAGAACTGTTAACTAAATTCCAACTTTCAGACCAAATTTGATCCTTTCTTACACAAGCTTAAGAAAATGGAGATGTTGTGAAGGCAGAACTTGGCCTGCAGAATCACTTATATTGGTGATGATGTGCAAGCAAGAGAGAACACAGTTTAAATGTGAAAGCCATATATTGTGCAGGCACCATGCAAATCCATACAAGTCAGAAAGAAGGGTACTTAAGCTGATCCTGTGTTCAGATTTTCCAATGGGGCAGGGAGGCATAAGAGAAAATAGTGCTGTGATCTTGTGTTCCTCCAAATTGTTAGGGCTATGTCTAAACATCATTGCTAGTCAAAATAATCCAGTCTGGCAGTGCTATACTGAAGTATCTTATTTCAAAGTAATAAAGCTACACATCGGCCATGTCTACACGGGCCCCTCCCCTCTGGAAGGGGCATGTTAATGAGGTTCTTCAGAACAAGTTAATGAGGCGCTGACATGCATATTCAGTGCCTCATTAGCATAATGGCGGCCAGTCATGCATCGAAAGTGCTGTTTTCAAAATGCACACCGCCTGTATAGACATGAGCATTGAAAATAGCTGCTATACATTGAAATTCCTTTATTCCCAACACAAATTGGGTATAAGGAAATTTTGAAGTCTGGGGTTTATTTCAAAGCACCTTCCTCCATACAGCCAGTCTTCCATTGGTTAACACTTTAATTCAAATGCTTTCAGCTAAGGGCTCAGACAAAACTCTGTCTAACTGTGTCTGGTGAATTTTGGAATGACTGAGGTCCCTCTGCGCTAATCAAGGCTTCTTGTCAGTACAAAGTTCTTTTCTGCCTTCTGCTTTGATTCCAGATCCTTTCTGCAGATATGTCTACTAGACCTGTTAATGAGACACATGTAGCTGGTTGTGTTTTGTACTAACAAACCCAAGTTAGCAGGTCAGTCAATGGAAGGAACACTGTGAAGAGCTACTGAACTGCACTGGCCACATGGAAACTCTTGAGTTACCACCTGCAAATATACCACTGCAAATTAACAGCAGCAGACCTACAGAAGAACAAATCTGGAAAGGCATTGCCCATCAGAAAAGCAGAAAAGCACCTAGTCCAGACAAAAGCCCTACGGAAGCAATCGGTCAACATGACGTATAATCTATTTGGGAAAATTTTGGGACACTAAAGAGATCCCACGAGACTGGGGAAACATGGCTACCTTATCAAGCTTCCAAAGAAAGGCAACCCAATGAAACGCAAGAACTGGAGGGGCAACACGTTACTAAATATTCCAGGAAAAGAGTTTAATAGAATTCTCTTGGAGTGAACAAAGAAAGAAATTGATAGAGAGCTCAGGGAATAACAGAATGGCTTCCGATGAGAGAGAGCTTGTGCTGACCAAATAGCAGTTCTCAGATTGACCATAGAACAGTCAGTCAAGTGTAACTCACCCCTGTACATAACCTTCATAGACTTTGAAAAAGCCTTTGACAGAGTTGATAGAGACACTTTGTGGAAACTGGTGTAACACCATGGCATCCCATCCAAAATTATTAACTTGATTTGTTCAATGTATGAACCCTCAACATGCCAAGTTATTCACAATGGTGTCTTGACAGAATCCTTTAGCATGCTGTTGGGAGTGTGACAAGGATGCCTATTGTCACCTTTCCTGTTCTTGATCACAATGGACTGGATTATGAGCAGGACAACAGATGGCCATCAATGAGGCATTCAGTGGACACTTTTCAAACAGCTAGAGGACATTGATTTTTGCCCTCCTTTCATGCCAACTTGAAAGCACGAAAGAAAAGGTCACAACACTAGACAAAACTGCTTCATTGACTGGACTGAGCATTAACAAGGGAAAGACCAAGACAAAGCGGATCAACCAGTCCCATAACAGAACCATCACACTGGAAGGGGATGACCTGGAAGATGTGGAGCAGTTCAGCTAGTTGGGGAGTCTTATGGGCATAGATGGAGGAATGATAAGGATATCAGTGCAAGGACAGGGAAAGCAACAGCTGCATTCAAGACTCTGTCCAATATGGAGTTCACAAATAATATCTGAAAAGAGGAAACTGCGGATCTTCAAAACAAATGTGAAGCATGTGCTTGTGTATGGATGCATATGAAAGTCTTCAAATCACAAGCTACAGACATTCATAAACAGATGTCTGAGGTACATCTTTAACATTAAAATGGCAAGACTTCATTACAGATGAGGAGCTTTGCAACAGAGTGGGACAAGAACCAATTGACAGTGAAATCAAGAGAAGAAAGTGGGGATGGCTAGGCCACACTCTCACAAAACCATCATTCAGCATTGCCCACCAAGCTCTCACTTAGAACTCACAAGAAAAATGCAAAAGAGGAAGACCTTGGACAATATGGCAAAGGTCTACTGAAATTGAAGGACAAGAACTGGTGTACTCCTGGAGCCAGCTAGAAGTTTTTGCCCAAGATAGAGAGAAGTAGAAGAGACTTGTTGATGACCTATGCTCCACGCAGAGTACAAGGAATATGGCAAGATGACAAGGCTGACCCAGGTTATCCAAACCAGAAAAGGGTTGTGGGGCTGTTAGATTGCTGTGTAGACGTCTTGGGTCATGCTGCAGCTTGGGCTCTGCCTGGAAGTACACAGCTATGAAACAGCATGGGATCACAAGCCCTATGAGCTTAAATTGGTTGACATGGGCCGACATTTGTGTCTGGTTACACTGTAGCTATACTACCTGTGACAATTACTTAAGGAAAGGAATGACTTATTCATAGAGTCCAGGACACAATTTAAATGTTTATAGTTATGACGCCTTATTGGGATGGGGAGGGAAGGCCAACCCTGCCTCCCACTAAAGTGTTCTGGGATTGGCCTGCTTGTCCCCTATGTTTTGATATGTTTGACATTCACAGACTGTCACAGAGATTCCATTTCTACCTTGCTCTTTCCTTTTCCTTTTAGGTGGACAAGGAGACCTGGTATCCTAAATCCACTTTGAGGATACAGCAAAAGCTATGTTATCTGGCACTCAGATAGCTGGCATTCTCTGTTAACAAGCATCTGCTGGGGCCAGGTGAGCCAGGCCAATAGCTAGCTACCCTGCCAGGACTTGCAGCCATGCAGCTGACAGAGTGGGGCTGTCTGCTGGCTGTCCAGATGGGACTGGGTGCTCCACTCCAATAACGAGCACATTTGATTATCCCCAAGGGTGCCAGACAATAACGCTTGTACTGTACTTCTAGAGAACACCCAGTGTGTTCATTCTGCTGCCAGAAATTTGCAGGAGCTGAATTCCACATCCTGCACTGGATTATTACCTCTGTTTGTAAGCACTCTTGGTTAAGAGGGCCCTGGGCTTTCTAAGTGCTCTTAGAGACTCCATATAGGTGGTTCTCTGAGATAATTTAGCAATTACCCATCACCACCAAATAAAATATACCTATAAGTATTAAAATAACTCATTGTAAAAACCTCTTTATAACTCAACTGGTAGGTGTAATCAGGGCTGCTTATAGAATTGGAAGGGAAAGGGGCCTTGGGCAAAAGAGGAAGAAGGAGCTGGAGTTAACCTCCAGTAGAAGCGCTTCAGCACTATCTGGGCCATGCTGCCTGGAGCTCCAGACACTGTTGTGATACTGGTGGCAGTAGAGGGTGCCTGGGCTCTTTACGGTCATTAGGCTACAGGGCAGCAGCCCATTTTGTTCCCCCTTCCCATGTCGGGGCCCATGTTTGTGGTTTCACTAGTTCAGGGGTGGGCAATAAGTGGTTCAATGACTGGATATGGGTTGTCTAGTTTGGCCCCTCATGGGCCAACAGAGGCTTTATTTATCTGTGTGTCCACAGGTATGGCCACTCGCAGCTCTGTTTGGCTGCAGATCACTGTTCCCACCAATGGGAGCTACAGGAACAACTGCAGACTGGAAAAAACCTTGCCACAGCTCTTGTGGCTGGGAGCAGCAGATCATGGCCAAGATAAGCTTTGAGCAGTCATACCTGCAAACATGCAGGTACACAAAGTTTCTGGTGGCCCACAGACTGTTAACGGTGACAAGCCATGTCTGACCCACAGGCTGCTTATTACCCAACCCAGGACCTAGTTGTACCTTGAAATCTGTGGTACAAATCAGCCAGTAACCACCTCCCCCCCAACCAAAGAACATAATCAATCATACACAAATATGATCTCTCTCTGGTGTTACAGGACCCTACTGGATTGGAAGATGTCACATGATCTAATTCTATCTCACAATGCCCAACAGAGAAATATGGAAGTGTTAGCAAAGATTTTTAAAGCCAGATGGGACTAGTGTGGTCTATTAGCCTCACTTGTAAAACACAGATCACAGAACTTTGCATACTAATTTCTGCATCATTCCCATAACTTCTGTTGAGCTATAACAAAGTCTTTTATAAAGACAACATAAAGATTGGAAGTAGAGAATCCACAATCCATATTTGCAACTACTGTTGTCTGTGACTGTACAAGCCGTTTTGTCTCTGAGACAAACACATAAAACAAAAGAAGGAAATCTAGTTCTTATGATAGATGGGACTGGAGATAGCGAAGACAAGTACTGCCCTATGCTAAATTCTTATTTAAACACTCATAATACTGGGCTAATTAAAATTGACGTTCTTAATATGTCCTCCATAAAACATGGAGGCATTACCAATGTTACAGCGTTAGTCAAATCTTTAAAAATCTAATAAACGTCATTTTTTGTCAGGCACCCAATATGCAATGTGTGGGAACGAAGGGGACAATCTTAATGCTCAAGACGCAATCCTGATGCATGGACTGTTTTCACCATTCCTCTTTCTTTGACCCAAAAGTTATGATAATATCCCAAAGCATTGTGAAATAGTGTATTATTTATCTATTTTGGCACATAAATAAAAGAACTAAAAATAGACGTTAAACTTGGCATGATGAACAACAGATGACAGGTATCAGAGGGGTCCCGAGTTAGTCTGTATCTTCAAGAACAACAAGAAGTCCTGTGGCATGATTACACAAGATTGCAACAGATGACATGATTACAAAACTTTCTACCTTGTCCTGTTATGGTATTGTGTTCTCATTTACATTGAAGACAAATTTGAACCTTATTGAGGCTAAAGATGAGGAATCACATCATTTTACGAGACTGAAAGCCACCAGTATAGCATTGCTTGTTGATCTGTTGTAACGTGTAGTCTGTGTGCATTACCTTGGTTACATATTTGCTAGAATTGAGATAATGAACACCAGCATGATGAGGTAATAAAAGTGTGTGTTCTATAATCTGTCTTCTGTAAAAATGTTCCTTAGCAAAATTATCATATGAAATATAACAAATCTCAATTGATTTCACTATGTTGTTTTTTCATAGCAGGCCAAACTTATTAAGTAAATTTAATCCATCTTGGGGAATCATGATGGGGAAAATGCAGGCATTTGTAACTTTTTGCCAGTTAAGATGGTTTTGTTTTCCTGAACTAAGACAAAAGTAGAAGTGGTTAAAGACAGATTTTCCTAATGTTAAACATACTTTTCTGCTATTCAGACACAGCTCTTTCCCAGACTCAGCTTATCACTTTCATCAACAGAAGTTCAACCAATAAAGCTGTTACCTTCCTCATCTTGCTCCTCATGGCTGAGGTTAGTCTATTCTCTGGTTAATGTCAGCCGGGTAGAAAGCAGTAGCGCTGGTATAACAGTTAATGAACCTCCTTTATATGACAGTAGAGTTAATAGAGGTGATTCAGATAATCATCAACTCAAACCTTAGTGGATAACATAAATGCAATTTTTTTTTTGCATTAAGAGTTTCAAAAATACAATAAAGAGGCATTTAGACAAAAAGATTATTACTTTTTATAATGAAAGATTCAGAAAGTCAGCTTTTATGTTTATTGTCAGTCCTTAAATTATGTAAGTAAGCACTTAGAATTTTAAAGAAACTTGAATATTGAAATAAGCACATGTTAAAATTTTATTTTCTTTCATACGAGCTAAAACATATGTTCCTTACTGTCTATGAGAAAGTATTTCTTCTTTCTATTTCAGAAATGAATCCATGTTACTTTTAGTACATAATAATTAGGCAAATTGCCTTATGACACAAAGATGTAATATTTGCTTTTCTTGTCAGGTTTATTTATACATGTTTATTTATTGGAAAATAACCATCTTAGTACTTTATTCTCATATAAGTGACACGTGTGCACATATACATTTTATCCCCTGGACTTCCTATACAGCGAGAATGGAGTGTCAGATACATCAGAAATCACATTTTAGATACTCCTTCATCTGTTTGCCAAGATCTTGTATGCAGTGCTGTTGTAGCTGTGTTTGTTCCAGGATATTACACAGATGACTCAGGTGAGAAAACATCTTTTATTTGGAGACCAACTTCTGTTGGTGAGACACAAGTTTCAGAGCTTACACATAGCTCTTCCTCAGTTCTGGGAAAATGTGCTCGTAGCTAAATACAAGGTGAAACAGATTGTTTTGTGTAAGTAGCTAACACACACAGGCCCACTGATGGTGTGGGGGCAAAGAGGTAGTTCCCCTGGGGCCCAGCATTTCAAAGGGGCCTGACGTTCCAGCTGCCATTGCTACTGCCACTTTGGCTGCAGTGCTAGGCCCCTTTGAAGTACCATGACGATGCTGCTCTGGTGCTCCACACAGCTCTGAGGGGATGGGGTGGGAGTGGGCACCCAGTACTGCAGTCTGGGCATCGCTAAGGGCTTATCGCTCTTGGCCCTGCCCCTTTTGCAGTCTTGGAGCTGGGGCCCTCCCACTTTGCCCCAGGACCTGCGTTGGCTACGTGCCCCACTGAATGCACATTTCAAGGGACCACTTGTGGTGAAGTTTCAAATTTACATACCTCCAGTCATATGGGGGAAGGATTGAAAGATAAAAGCTGGACGTGTTAGGGGCATTCAGAGTGTTACAGATTGTTGTAATAAAACATAAACCCTGTGTCTCTATTCAGTCCGTAAATGTTATTGTCTAGCAAAATTACACATTTAAACACAAAGGCTCGACTTTTGAATGTGTTGTGCAGGTTTCTTTGAGGATGAAGACCGAAGAGTCAGCAGAGCTGACAGCCACTGTGGGCCCTGAGGCAAAGTGGGAGAAGGCCCAGCTCCACACCTCAGAACAGATGGGCCCAGGGCAGAAAGGGTGGAACCAAGCACAATTATCCTTAGTGCCACCAGAACCACAATGCTGGGCTTCCTACAGTCATGTGGAGCAGTGCTACAGACCCTTCAAAGGTGCAGAGAGCTCCAGCTGCTACTATCGCCAAAGTGGCCATGGTGGCACCCAGGGCTCTGGGCCCCAGAGCAGCAGCCCCTTTGCCCCCCACACCTGCTTGGTGGGCTTGTCAGTTAGAGTGATAACTTTGTGGAAGGTATTCACACACAGGCAATAAGATGTTTTTGTCAATTAACATTTTTTGTGTGAGTTCATTTTAGCATATATAGACTGCCTTTTTACACCCACAGTTAAGTCATTTATTGCTCTGAAAGAGGTACATAATGGCTGCATCTGCACTACAGTCCCCTTTTGAAAGGGGAATGCCAATGAGGCAAATTGAAAATACAAATGAAGTGCCAATTTACAAATCTCATGCTTCATTTGCATAATCGCATTTTCAAAAGAGTCATTCAGAAAAAAAACAGCAGCATGGATGGAGTTCTTTCAAAATAAAACCTGGTTTTCAGAAGTATCCTTCTTCCTGAAACAAGTGTTCCTAATTTTTTTTTCAGCAAGAAGGGTGTTTTTCGAAAAAGGGGTTTTATTTTGAAAGATCCCCATCTACACTACTGTTCTTCTTTCAAACGAGTCTTTTGAAAATGTGATCATGCAAATGAAGGATGCCGTATGTAAATTGGCACTTCATTTTCATTTCTGATTTGCCACATTTGCGTTCCCTTTTCAAAAGGGGACTGTAGGGGAGGTGAAGCCAATGTGTTATGATAGGTATGTCTAGGACACTGGGCTCTTGAAAGGTGTGTCATGGGAGATGTTGATCATCATAGCTGTGGAGATACGTCCACAGGTTTTTAATTAGTTTTGTTCCGGGAATCTTTAGTGCTACTTTGAGCTGGTGTGTCCCATTCTGTCAGGGGCTTGATGATTGTAACGATCTTGGTGAGGTTGAGAGCTATTTGAAAGCCAGAAGTGGGAATTCAGGAAAGATTTCTTTCAATTGGTGAACCTGGCCCAGAGCAAAGAGTAAGCTGGTGAGATGGGGTGGGGAAGAGGAAGTCATGGCCTCCTTGGCTAAGAGAAAAGAGTTATCCAATTCTGCACCCTATTATATATTGTACTGTCAGGTGGTAAGTGACAATTCGGGGTGTGCTGTCCAAGGGGGTTTATATAAATATTGAGACAGAGTCTCAGTGGATATTTTGGTGGCCATTTGCATGATGTGACCTCCACTGGTAGAATGTCCTTCTTTGGTGAAATAAGGGGAGTGAGATAATATCATTTATTATGTTCCATCTTATATTTAGCTGTGAATACTTTCCTAGACCTGAAGAAAAGCTGCGTATAAGCTTGAAAGCTTGTCTTTCTTGATAACAGAGGGTCCAGTTAACTATATTACTTTACCTATCGTACCCATCTAATATCTCAACACCTATAAGGCTAAAATAACACTGCATTCAAGATCTTTGCATACTGACTAGGGATGTATATCAAGTGTTACTTTAGATGTAGCCATTGCTCCATTCCAGATTAATAGAAAATTAATGGTGGTAAAAAGTATATGTGTGCAAAAGTCAATTATTTGAGGATCAAGTGCTAAGATTATGCCTTTTTCCAATAAATAAATAAAAATAAACCTGACTAGAACAGCAAATTTGACCTCTGGGTCTCACTGGACCATTTTTCCTCATAATCAACTGCCAGTAACATTGATTCATTTTCTGCAGTAAGTAAAGAAAAATTTCTCATACGCAGCAGGTGACAAATTTGTTTAGTTGAGTGGCACAGAAAACAGAATTTGAACCTATATGTTCACTTTGATGTTTAAGTTTCTTTAAAATCATGAGTTTATTAGTAATATTTACCTATTAAATTAACACAAAATCAGGGTTAACACTAAGGGTGTGTCTACACGGGAGCCCACCATCAAAAGAGCAAAATCAAAATTCAGAAATCGATATACCGTCTTTCGAAAGAACACGACCACACAGCAAAGGCAGATCGCAGTTCCGACCCACTCTTTTGAAGACCCCATCACATTATTTCGAAAGAGAGCATCCACACGTGTACGAGCACTCTGTTGAAAGAAGGGAGGTGGAGATGCCATGGATGGGGTCACGTGGCTGCCAAGCCCTTCCAGGGCCCGCAGCCAGCCGCCGCCTTAAAAGGCCCCCTTTCACCTCCCCAGCCCTGCACTAGCCAAGGCCTGCCAAGCTGCCAGGAGCAACACAGAACCCCAGCGCAGCAGCAACATGGCTGACGACACCCTACTTCTTGCACTGGATGCAGACATTGTGGGCACTGTTGCCCATGTTGTCTGCATGGTCGCCGCAGCTGCTCCCCTCCTCCTTGGGAGACAGAACAGCCCCCCTGAGGACACGGAGCACGCCCAGCCTGCACCTCACCCCCTTGAACCCTGGCGCCTGTGGAGACACCCCAGCAGCACAGACTAGTGGGAGCAACTGGTTCTGGGGCAATGGAATGATGTCACCTGGCTCCGGAACTTTCGCATGAGCCAGGACACCTTCCAGGAGCTGTGTCACTGGCTGGCATCTGCACTGAAGCATCAGGACACCACTATGTGGCCTGCGCTCCCCCTCGAGCAGTGAGTCGCCATTGTGGTGTGGAAACTGGCTACCCCAGACTCCTACCACTCAGTGGGTCACCAGTTCTGGTTGGGCAAGGCCACTGTCAGAGCAGTGCTCATGGAGGTAAGCTGGGCCCAGAGCACACTCCCACCATGGGAAGGGGGCCCATGGACACAGGGATGCCTCAGGGGTCGCTGGCTGGGAAGGGCTGGAAGTGGGGGTTGCTGGCTGGGGGGGCAGGAGAGGGTCACCAGCTGGGAACACCCTGCCACACCCTCACGAGAGTGCACAGCCTCCCTCCCTGCAGGTTGTCCGTGCCCTGAATGTCATGCTTCTGCACCAGGTCGTCTGCGTTGGGGATCTGGACTCCATCGTCAAGGGTCTCTCTTTGTTGGGGTTCCCAAACAGCTTTGGTGCCCTGGACGGGATGCATTTCCCCATCCATGCCCCAGCACACAGTGCTGGATGTTATATCAACCAGAAGGGATACCACTCAGTGGTCCTCCAGGCCCTGGTGGACCACAAAGGCCGGTTCATGGACATCAAAGTGGGCTGGTCAGGGAGAACCCATGACGCCAGGGTCTTCCGCAATTCTGGCCTGTGCCAGCGTATGAAGGCCGGCACCTTCATCCCCCAGCAGGAAATGACAGCTGGGGACACCACCGTGCCGCTATGCATAGTTGTGGATGTGGCATATCCCCTACTGCTGTGACTGATGCAGCACTATACTGGCCACCTTGACCCCAGCAGGGAGGCCTTCAATGCCCACCTCAACCAGGCCCAGCATGTGATCAAGTGGGCCTTTGGGCGCCTCAAAGGGTGGTGGTGGTGCCTTCTTGCCTGCCTCGAGGTGGGGATATGCAATGTCCCACAAGTGGTGGGTGCCTGCTGCATCCTCCACAATGTTGTGGAGGCCAAGGGCGATGCCTACTTCCAGGGGTGGGCAGCTGAGGCCACCGTGGGGTTTGAGCAGCCGGGTGCTGTCGCCAGCCACCACGTGAACCGCGAGGGTGTCTGGATCTGGGAGGCCCTTTGTGCAAGTCTCGCCCCGGGGCCGAACTGAGCACCTCGATGCCCACACCTCCCCCTTCCCCATACATCCACCCCCCACCACATGCACTGCCACCACCACCATGCCATGCCTCCTTCCCATGGGATCATGGGACACGGGTAGTGGTACACAACATAAACCTTTATCAATAATAAACTGTAAAAAACTGGTGTAAAATTTCAGCTATGTACAGTGTGTGGGGGGTATAGGGCAAGGGCTAGAACTGGGAGGAGGACCTGAACTTGGAAGGGGTGGGGCGGGGTCTAGAACTGGGAGAGGGGGCCTGAACTCGGAAGGGGGTGGGGAGGGGGCTAGAACTGGAAGGGTCACTCAGGCAAAGAGGTTGCGGGCCGACAGCCACGCTGGCCCTGAGATCCCCTTCCACCCTCCCGGGAGCGGGTGCCACAGCAGGGCCCGGTATAGGGCAGGAAGCACCGCAAGGTATGGGCATGGTGGGATGGCAGGGCGGCATCTGTGTGAGGTGGGGTGGAGGACTCTGGGGGGCGTGTAGAGTAGGTATGGGACCCTGGGTGGGACCTCTCTGGAGGGGGCTTGTGGGGGGCTCAGAGGTTGGGCAGCTGGAGGGGGTGCAGAGGGCCAGGAGCTGGGCCACATTGCCCACATGCTCCTGTAAAGTCCTTTGAATGGCGTCCAGGTGGGACATGAGCCTGTCCCAGGCCACCCTCCACCACGCCAGGTTGGACTCCTCCAGCCGGAGCCGGCGGTCCATAAGTTCCGCCTGGCGGAGGTTGGTGGGGTCATCCACTGGGCAACACTGTGACCTCCAGCTGCGCACCTGGCATAATGATGCTGCTGAGGGTGCCCAGCCTCTGTCCGATGCCTCTGGGGGGGGGCTGTCAGGGACCACTGACACCAATGGACTGTGTGAGACCTCACTTGCGGCACCTACAAGGGGTGATGGATAGCATGTCAGTCTCCAAGCAGGACCTCATCCCCATCCCCCCCGGGACCCTGTCCCCCTGGGGCCCAGCCTCCCCGGACCCTCCCAGGGCCTGGCCATGGTAGACATGGCACCCCTGTGGCATCAAGTGCACACAGGCTTCCCCGCTGGGTGGAACCATCCCCAGGAATGGGCTGGCCAGCGGGCATCCCACTGGGCAACTGGATGCCTGGAACTGTCCATGGGTCCAGGTGCTGGATGGCACTGGCAGGTGCAGAGGGTGTGTTCTGGGCTGTGGCCAGCTGGGGTGTGTGGCCCTGGGCCTCCAGGCTTGTGCCCAGGCCACCGTCAAGGGTGCCAACCCTGCCCTGCCCACAGGCGTGCTGGCCCCGCTGTGCATTTACTGGGGGGGACCTCGAGGATCTCTGGGGATGCCCGGCTCCCTGTGGCCCAGCTGGACAACCGCGAGGAGACATCGATGATGAGGTCGCCCTCCTTGCTGGATCAGTCCTGGGTGGTGTCCACCCCCTGGCTCAGGCTGGCTGGTCCTGGCTCCTGCATCTCCTCTGGCTTGGGCTGGTCTGCCAAGCTGTCCAGGTTAGCTTTTGGTGGGGAGCTGTCCCAGGGCCCCAGGATGCTATAGAGCTCCCTATAGTAAGGGCAGGTGGAGGGGCCTGCTCCTGAGCACCCGGCCTCGTCCCGGACCCGGGCATAGCCCTGCCAGAGCTCTTTAACTTTGCTCTGGACTTGCTCCAGGGTCTGCTCCAGGTGGCCTTGGCTGGTCAGCCCCGGGCAAGGCGGGCGAAGGCAGCGGCATTCCTCCGCTTTACTGCCATCTTCCGGAGGACCTCTCTTCCCTCCAGAGGCCCAGGAAGTCTCTCAGTTCATGGTCCATCCAGGAGGGGTGCCCTTTTCTTTTTTTCAGGGACAGACCCCTGGGAGCTCAGTGGGGGCTCTAAGGGGGGAACCCAGGGCTTGGGGGACTGCCAGGCACTGGCCATGTGCCTGTCGCTGTGGTTGGGTGTGGCTAAGAGGGCGTGCTGCCTGGACCTCGTGCTTTCGCAGCTTGCCCACTCTCAGCTTCCTGCCACAGGGTTTCTGGGTCCGTGCTGCTTTAAGAGCAGACGGACACGCAGGTCATAGAGCTCTGCTTGGTGGGGCAGGGTGTCTCCGCACTCGGACTGGGATCCATTGTGGAGGACTCCTCTTTCGAAAGAGTGGGCCGTGTCGCGTCTACACGTGCCTTCTTTCGATGTTGTTTTTCAATGGGTGGTGCTTTTCCCATGTGGGATCCAGGTCCAGCTTTTGATGTCTGGGCTGCGTTCCTTCAATTTCACATCAAAAGAGTGCATGGCACATGTAGACGCTCACTTCACTCTTTCAAAAGAGAGACGGTCTTTTCAAAATACTGTGCATGTGTAGACACACCCTAGCCGTGTCTACACGTGCACGCTACTTCGAAGTAGCAGCACTAACTTCAAAATAGCGCCCGTCACGGCTACACGTGTTGGGCGCTATTTCGATGTTAACATCGACGTTAAGCGGCGAGACGTCGAAGCCGCTAACCCCATGAGGGGATAGGAATAGCGCCCTACTTCGACATTCAACGTCGAAGTAGGGACCGTGCAGTCGTTGCGCGTCCCGCAACATCGAAATTGCGGGGTCCTCCATGGCGGCCATCAGCTGGGGGGTTGAGAGACGCTCTATCTCCAGCCCCTGCGGGGCTCTATGGTCACCGTGTGCAGCAGGCCTTAGCCCAGGGCTTCTGGCTGCTGCTGCTGCTGCTGCAGCTGGGGATCCATGCTGCATGCACAGGGTCTGCAACCAGTTGTCGGCTCTGTGGATCTTGTGTTGTTTAGTGCAACTGTGTCTGGGAGGGGCCCTTTAAGGGAGCGGCTTGCTGTTGAGTCCGCCCTGTGACCCTGTCTGCAGCTGTTCCTGGCACCCTTATTTCGATGTGTGCTACTGTGGCGTGTAGACGTTCCCTTGCAGCGCCTATTTCGATGTGGTGCTGCGCAACGTCGATGTTGAACATCGACGTTGCCAGCCCTGGAGGACGTGTAGACATTCTTCATCAAAATAGCCTATTTCGATGTAGCGTTCAAGTGTAGACGTAGCCCCTAAGAGTCAAATCTGACTTTGTGAATCTTGCATTATAAAAAGAATACTTTTGCTAAATGCATCTTTGTCATATTTTGAGCTTTAAAATGTAAATCACAAATTGGTTCTATGTTATCTGTGAAGGTAGCATGTAATCTGAAAGTTTGATTTGATAATTATCTGCATCTCTATTAAGCCAACTGTCACACAAAAGAGGTTCATTACCAGCTGTGCCATTGCTGTTACATTTTATTGGGCTGCCACTAACCAAAACATAGCAATATCACACTGACATCAGCCACGAGAGTTACCCCAGGGAAGTTAATAGCTTTTAGTGGATGACCTTCTGATGGTGACAGAGACAAGCTTTCATACTTACACAGAGCTCTTTTTCAGGTCTGTGAAACATGCTGGCTATGTCTACACATGCCCCTCTCTTTCAGAAGGTAATGTAAATGAAGCAGGTAGAAAATGCTGATGAGGTGCTGATTTGGAAGGAACCCCGTCTACATGGCTAATTTGCAACTCAAAAGCAGCACTTTCAATGCTCCATGTGGCTGTCATTATACAAATGAGGCACTGAATATTCATATCAGCACCTCATTAGCATTTTCAACATGCTTCACTTACATGCCCCTTGTGAAAGGGAGGGAAATGTGTAGACATAGCCACTTCGTGTAACACCTAAATATGTGATGGAACAGGTTGTGTTGGTCCAAGATATTACCTCACCACCCTTGTGTCTCTAATGTCCTCGGACCAACACAGCTAATGCTGGGTATTTCAGCCTGGAGAGAATTTGTATGTTAAAAGCAATCCCTATTCATTTGGGCCAGCCCAACAGACTTATCATTTTAATAACAGCAACTTTTTCTATGCTCCTAATTTCTCACTGGGAATAAAGCAGTACAGGTTGAACCTCTCGTCTGGCACCCCCAGGACACTGATCAGTACCACCTGAGATTATTTGCCAAGCCATAGGAGGCCAATATTGGCTAGCAGCTTTACCAACACGTCCACTGCTTACGGGGCCCTTCAAAGACATTAAGGGGTAAATTACAGCTAAATAACAGCACAGAACACTGAGATCCAGGACTAGGATCTTTATGGGACCAAGGGAAAGTGGGCCACACCCATGATAAGTGGTTCTCTGGCTAACTAAAATCATGCTGCATCATGGATGTTGCTGGAGGAGAGAAGGACAGACTAAAAATGTTAAACCTATATTTCTATTTGAAAATCAATATTTCAGTAATTGTAATGTAAATTGGCATTTATCTACTTGGCCAAGTAAAACAAGCAGCATGAAACCCTAGTGTTAGTAACTATAAATAAATTTTCCTTTTTCCTGCAGACATGTTGTTTGATCCCAGGTTGCTTTAAGACAGTTACTTGCTTACTTCTATGTGATCAGCAAGGAAATCACAAACTTTCCTCTCCAGTGTGGAGACTGCCACAGTTTCATATTTCTCACATGTCGGCTACGTCTACACGTGCAGCCAACATCGAAATAGCTTATTTCGATGTTGCGACATCAAAATAGTCTATTTCGATGAATAACGTCTACACGTCCTCCAGGGCTGGCAACGTCGATGTTCAACTTGACGTTGCTCAGCCCAACATCGAAATAGGCGCAGCGAGGGAACGTCTACACGTCAAAGTAGCACACATCGAAATAAGGGTGCCAGGCACAGCTGCAGACAGGGTCAACGGGCGGACTAGCGCTTCCGGGGCAACAGCTAGCCGCTCCCTTAAAGGGCCCCTCCCACATACACTCAGCCTGCACAGAACGCGGTCTGAGGAGCCATATAGGCACACAGACCCCGAGCGCCGCAGTCGTGGACCCCCAGCAGCAGCAGCAGCAGCAGCAGCAGCTAGAGGTCCACCCAGCCCTCCCGGCAGGAGCAGGGCTTGCCCTGGCTCATGCCATGTTGGGGGCAGCTGAGCACCTTCTTGCCCCAGGGGAGGAGATGCCCCCAGGGCAGCAGGGCTCAGCCCCTACCCCTGCAGCACCCCGCTCCACCCCCCGCCTCACACGCCGGCAGCTGTGGAGCTACCCCACCAGCACCGACTGGTGGGAGCGGCTGGTGCTTGGGGAGTGGGACGACGACCACTGGCTCCGGAACTTCAGGATGACCCGCCAGACATTCCTGGAGCTCTGCCAGTGGCTCACCCCTGCACTCAGGCACCGGGACACTGCCATGCGGCGTGCCCTCCCTGTGAAGAAACGGGTCGGCATCGCTGTCTGGAAGCTGGCCACTCCGGACAGCTACTGATCCGTGGGGCAGCAGTTTGGTGTCGGAAAGGCCACCATCAGGGCTGTCTTCATGGAGGTAAGAGAACCCACAGGGTGAGGCCAGGCCAGGGCAGGGCAGGGCAGGGCGGGGGGCCAGGGCAGGGCAGGGCAGGGCAGAGCAGGGCAGGGCAGGGCAGGGCAGGGGGGCCAGGGCAGGGCAGAGCAGGGCAGGGCAGGGGGGCCAGGGCAGGGCAGGGCCACGCACACCCTTCTCACCCCTCATTGGGGCTGTCCCATGTGCTTTCTCTGCAGGTCGTGCGTGCCATCAACTCCATGCTCCTGCACAGGCTCGTGAGGCTGGGGGACCCACAGGCCACTGTCGCCGCCTTTGCCACCCTGGGCTTCCCCAACTGCTTCGGGGCTCTGGATGGGACTCACATCCCCATCCGCGCCCCAGACCACAGTGGCGGCCGATACCTCAATCGGAAGGGCTACCATTCAGTCGTCCTGCAGGCCTTGGTGGACAGCCGTGGATGGTTCCAGGACATTTACGTGGGCTGGCCTGGCAGCACCCACGACGCCCGGGTTTTCCGGAACTCGGGCCTGTGCCGCTGGCTGGAGGCTGGGACCTACATCCCCCAGCGGGAGATCCCTCTGGGGGACACCACCATGCCCTTCTGCATCCTTGCGGATGCGGCCTACCCCCTCCGGCCGTGGCTCATGCGCCCCTACACGGGCCACCTCTCCGCCAGCCAGGAGCGCTTCAACGAGCGCCTGAACCGTGCGCGCCAGGTGGTGGAGCGCTCATTCGGCCGCCTCAAGGGACGCTGGCGATGTCTCCTCACCCGCCTGGATGCCAGCCCCAACAACATCCCCCAGATTGTGGGTGCCTGCTGTGCCCTGCACAACCTCGTGGAGAGCAAGGGGGAGAGCTTTCTTCAGGGCTGGGCCGCCGAGGCCGCCAGGGCACATGTGCAGCCACCTGCTGCCCCCAGTCAGCAGGTGGACCCAGAGGGGACCCGGGTCCGGGAGGCCCTGCGGGCCCACTTCGAGCAACAGGCCGCAGGGTGAACTCTGGCCAGGCCCCCTACTGCCCGCCCCTTCCTCCCCCACACTCCTGCCCCAACGCCAACACCATGGAGCACCCCACCACGCCCCCCCCCTTGTCCAGGAGAAATGACAGCACGAACTTGTGGGTGAACGTAAACGTTTTTTTTGTCTTAACGAATTTTTTTTTTTTTTTTTTTAAAATAAATATCTGACACAGAAACCAAAAAGAAGGAGGGACAAACGTTCAAGCAAATCAAGATGGGCACAAATAAAACAATACAACCACAAAGCAAATAAAAAAGTGTGCACCATCAACAAAAAAGCAAAGCAGGGAGGAGAATGGGGCGAAATATTTACAGAGGGGGGACGGGGCAAACAGGGGCACCAAAATAAAGCAGTCCAACAAAAGTATGTCCAACAAGGGGGGGGGCCACGTCCCGGGCCCCTCGCCCCTACAGCCCAGCAGTGGGCGTGCCCGGCCGGGAGCTCCGCCGGGCCTGCAGTCTGGTCCGCGGCTGGGTGGGAGCGGGCTCCACCGGGAGGTAGCGGCGCCGGCGAGTCTCGGGTGGCTCCAGGGGTCCCTCTGCGCGGTGGCCCTCGCAGGGAGGTGGTGGGGCGACGGCGGACGGCCCGGCGACGGCTGGAGCAGCTGGTGGTGGGGCTGCAGGAGCGGGCATGGCGGGCGGTGGCTCGGCCGGTGCGGCATGGGGGGCCAGGTAGTCAACCAGCCGGTTGATGGTCTCCATATAGGCCCCCCATGCCTCCCTGCACCAGGCCAGCGCCTGCTCCTGCAGCCGGAGGTGCTGCTCCGACACCTCCAGCTGCCAGCGGAGGATGGCCAGCAGCTGGGGGTCCGTGGCCGCCGCCGGTAGCAGGCGCGGGGTCCGCCGTCTGGCCCTCCACGGGGCCGGTCGTTCCTCGGCCGAGAGGCTGCCCTGGAGCGAGGGTCCCGGAGGGCTCTCTGGGACAACCGAGGCCTCGCCGGCGCTCTCTTCCGGTCCTTCGGATGGTGCAGGTGCAGGACACAGGAGAGGAGGGGGGAAAGAAGAATGGAGACAGGCGTTAGTGTGGGCCCCGAGCCGTGGCCTTTGTCCCCCCCCGCCCTGTGCTGCAGGTTCCCCATCCCCGTCCCCAGGAGATGCTGCTGTGATGGATGGGGTTCAGGGGTCCCCCTGCCCTGCACCCCGTCCCCTGGTGGGAGCGACTTTCACTTCACCCCGCAGGGTCTGAGAGCAGGAGAGCTTTCTTAGCCCACAGATGGCCAGTTTCTGGCAGGAGTGACAGCACCAGCTGTCGGAAGAGACAGTCCTTCCAACCCGTCGTGGGGAGAAGACCCCAAGGGGGACCCCTCTGGGATGCAGCTTTCCCCCTCCTCTGGCTGGCTGCCTACCAGCTCTCCCTTCCCCTAGCCTCTACCTGTGGCCCCCGCCCTTGCCCCCCAATTCCAAGCCAGCTCGGCTCCTCCCTCCTGTTTGTTCAGGGCAGAGGTGTCACCTGCCAGCTGTAGCTCCAGGATCCTCCTTTGGCCCTGGGAGCTCCTCGGCTCTGGTGGCTCATATGTGGCCTGAGTCTCCCTTTGGCACTCCCCCCACTCCATCACATGCTGCTGCTGCGGGGTGTCCCACCCCCTCCGCCCGGGGGCCCCTCGAGGTTCTGCTCCCCGCTGGCCCGGGGATGGGGCATGGCACTGTCATGCAGGGTGGTGGGGGGCAGGGGCTGATGGCTGCAGTGCTGTGAGGGCCATGGCCCTAGTGTCCTTGGGGCCATGGCCATGTGAGCGTGTGGGGGGCCCTGGACACATCTCTGTTCTCCCCGCCCCTCAAGCCCCGGGGTGTCCACCAGAGAGGGATACCTACCTGTGGGTCTGCTCCCATGGTCCGGAGATCCCCGGGGGTTGGAGGCCCTGCTGCTACTCCAGGACGGCAGGAGGAGGATCTGCAGGCTGGATTCTGCGGAGGAGGAGCCCCCCTCCTCCTCTTCCTCCTCCTCCTGCCGCGATGTCCAGGGGATGGCCTCCGGGGGGGGCCCCTGGGGTGCGGGGCTTGCCTCAGGGGCGGAGTCCGTCTGCAGGGCCTGCTCGGGCTCGTCAGCCGAGGTGTCAAGGGTGGCTGGAGGGGAGGAGGTGTGCCGGGAGCCCAGGATGTCCCTGAGCTCCCTGTAAAAGGGGCAAGTGACGGGGGCGGCCCCAGATCGGCTGGCCGCATCCCGGGCCCGGGCATAACCCTGCCGCAGCTCCTTGACCTTACTGCGAACGTAGTCAGGAGTGCGGGCAGGGTGACCCCGGGCAGCCAGGCCGTCGGCCAGCCGAGCGAACGCATCTGCGTTCCGCCTCTTGCTCCCCATTACCTGGAGCACCTCCTCCTCGCTCCAGAGCCCCAGCAGGTCCCGCATCTCGGCCTCCGTCCAAGAGGGGCCCCGCTGCCGCTTCCCAGACTGCGTGGCCCTCTGGCTGCCCTGGCTGCTCTGGCTGCCCTTGGGGGGGGTCCCCTGGGGGCGCTGGGGGGGCTGCTGGGCAGCCATCGCCGGTCTCAGGGGCTGAGGGCTCGGCAGGCTGCCCGCGTGTGCAGGCTGCAGCCTGCACGTTGCCTCAGCCTCCTGCAGTCAGGGCGGGGGAGGGGACCTTTAAGGGGCCGCTCCACGCGGCCACCAGTGAGCTGAGGGGCTGGAGAGAGCGTCTCTCAACCCCCCAGCTGATGGCCGCCATGGAGGACCTGGCAATTTCGACGTTGCGGGACGCGGATCGTCTACACTGTCCCTACTTCGACGTTGAACGTCGAAGTAGGGCGCTATTCCTATCTCCTCATGAGGTTAGCGACTTCGACGTCTCGCCGCCTAACGTCGAAGTTAACTTCGAAATAGCGCCTGACGCGTGTAGACGTGACGGGCGCTATTTCGAAGTTGGTGCCGCTACTTCGAAGTAGCGTGCACGTGTAGATGCAGCCGTCCAGACTGGACTACTGGAATATGCTCTTCTTGGAGCTGCAAGTGAGGCCATTTTGAAGATTCAGCTAGTGCAACTTTTGGCTGTAATTTACTTAGCAATATTTGCATTAGGAATAACTTTGAAACAATGCTCTGTGGCTCACCCTGCCATCCAGTTTCTTTCCAGATATCATTGATTGGGGTTTTTTTAGCTATAAAACTCTTTTTTGTGGTTTAGGTATTTGCTATATTAGAGACTTACTAAGGTATCCCAAAATAGCAACACTGAGGCTTTTTGTAGCACAAATTGTGTGAAGTATTTTGGAAGAAATGTGCAGTGTAAATGTAGCCCTAATGTGTTATTTCTATATATAGTGTCATAAATCTGTTTGTGTCCATCCATCCATCTGTGAGTCTGCTGTTCAAGAGTGCCTCCTAAGCGATAAGAGCTAGGACCACTAAATTTGGTATACAGTTTCCTCTTATCATAACTTAGACCAAGGTCAGAGTTTGGTTGTGCCAAGAAAATGGAATGTGCATGGAATGATTTGTTTCTCATCAAGTGGAAAGAAAGGGCTGTGACACCATACTTTTGAATGACTTCACGGGGGCAGCAAGCACCCTAGCTGCAGGGATCAGCCACTAGACACAGTGTAGCCCTAGCCAACCCAGCCTGGCCCTGGGAAGCAGCTACTAGCCACACCCACCCTTTTCCCTGAGACTCCCCACCCTGATACCTGCACTCCTAAACCTTTGACCTAAGCCCTTCCTTACCCCCTACCTCCAACTGCTCCAGCCTCCTGTCTTGAGGCTCCAACATTGCCAAATCCCTGCCCTAACTCCTGCATTCCCCCTCCTGCCTTGAAAGACCCAAGCAACACTGGGTAAATCTTCTACTAGTTTCACAAAAGGATAAATAAAATACATTTTACAAGAAAGCTAAACTATGCAGAAAATAAAGTCCACATGTCCTAGTGTCCAATGGGCTAGCTGAATTTTTTAAGGGCCCAATTTTTGTCAACTAAGTCTGGATTTTCAAAGAAGCTGAACACCCCTTGAGCACAGCACTCATTTACCTCACTTTTGAAAAACTGAGTTTAAGTTGTAAGGAGGATTTTTTGTTAACCCACTAACATGTCTACATCTCTACCCACAGCTGGAATTCCAATTGTAATGTTTATTGCCCTAAGAGGGACTGTGTCTCAATTAAAGATACCCGATATTGAACTCCACAAGCTATTTGGTTAGTGGCTGGCTACATTGGAGCTATACTACGTGTGACAATTACTTAAGGAAAGGAATGGCTTATTTATAGAGTCCAAGATGCAATTTAAATGCTGCTATTTAGAATTCTCAAAACAGATCGTCACACTTTATGGTGTCTTTTTGGGATGAGGAGGGAAGGCCAACCCTTCCTCACACTAAAGCGTTTTGGGATTGGCCTGCTTGCCCCCAATGTTTTGTTGTGTTTGACATTCACAGACTGTTGCACAAATTCCATTTCTACTCTGCTCTTTCTTTTTCCTTTTAAGTGGATAAGGAGACCTGGTATCCTAAATCCACTTTGAGGATACAGCAAAAGCCATGTTATCTGGCACTTGGATAAATGGCATTCTCTGTTATCAAGCATCTGCTAGGCCCAGGTGAGCAGGGCTGGTAGCTATCAACCCTGCTGGGACTGGCAGGCTTGGAGCTGACAGAGTGGGGCTGACTGCTGGCTGCCCAGATGGGGCTGGATGCTCCACTCCAATAACCAGCACATTTGACTATCCCAAAGGTGCCAGACAATAACACTTGTACTGTACTTCCTGGGAACAGGGAGTGTGTTCATTCTGGCTTAATTAATCTGATTATGGAATACCATACCAATTTTGAGGGTTATCTATAGATGTTACATACAATCTGCTCTGAATGTAACATTTTCAGCAGGGTCCATCAAGGCGCTGAGTTACAAATAGTTTCATATTTTGGACAATGAGCACCAAATAAAGATTGGGGCTTCTTTGCTTAGAATTTAAATAGTGCCATTTGCATATCAGAGTTTAAGCAGATATCTCATCAAGGATTATAGTAGCATCTTCTAAAATAATGTATTTTAAATGTAAAAAATATTCTTCCACACAACAGGATAGATCCTTAAATAGCCTAAGTGTTCTAACACAATGCCTGCTGAACCTGAAGGACACCAGAGGTTGCTTACTGACACTTTTCCAGCTGTCCCCTCCTCCCATATTTAAAAGTTACTTGCGGGGCTGTTATCCACTATGGTCTAACTTCAAACAAATCTACATTTGTGGTCCCTTATGTTGCAAAGCATCTCTAGAATTGACTTTCAGAAGGTTGCCGTACTAGTTTGTTCCAGCAAAACCAATAAGGAGCCCTGTAGCACCTTAAAGAATAATAAATTTATTTGTGCATGAGCTTTTGTGACCATGAAAGCTTAAGTCATTAAGGTGCCCCATGACTCATCATTATTTTTTTTCTAGAATGGAGTGCACTCTGGCATTAGTTCAGGGCTTCTATCCTGGAAGAGCATGGTGGTGTGACACAGAGCCCAGGTAATTGGTTCTAAGCCTCTTGAGGATTCCTTGATGTTAGAGGAACCTTCAGCTGTCCCCTTAGTGCCAAGGAGACTTAGTGGCAATGAAAATCTGGGCCAACAAATGAAGCCTCAGAGAAGAAACTTGCTAATCCTGTAAGAATCTAAGAGGTGTCTTGTGAGCTATTATTGCTTCTACTAAGGACAAAATTCAGTTCTTGGATGAATGCAACTGGCAAAGCCTTTAGTCCCCCTTTCCTCCCGCTACCCTTAACAAATAAATCTTAGGAGTTTTATGCAAACAACAAAAGGCAGATTTTTTTTCTTCAAGTTCTTGCTCTGTTAATAGTTACAACAGCTTAGCGCGAGGTGTATACTTAATCCTTGGGTGGAAAAGACCAACAATCCTGCATGTTCTTTCAGGTTTCTCTTTGATTTATGTCAGTTACAATATGTGTATTTTTTTGTTTTTTTCTCCCTGTAATACATAGGTGTACGTGGATTGTGAGTGTCTATCATGTATTTAACTAGTCATCCACATGGAAACGAGGAGAGACTTGGAATTCAGACAGTTAAAATGGCGAATTGTGTAAAGGAGAGCAGCTGAACATAAACCAAGATCAGACCTATTGGAAAAACAACAATGCATGGTTTAAAAAAAATAAGAATGGGAATATTACTGCATACTGAGAGCAATGAGCATTTATAAACTGCTGCAGTAAATCAGATGCTACTAGTAGCTTCATAACTTTTCTAGCAAATCATGTTTTAAATACTGGAGAAGTCTATAAAATGAAGATGGATATAACTTCATTTCTGAGTGGCAAAGGCAAAAAAACCCACCTCCTACAACTAGCTATGATTTCTCATTATACAAATGTGCCTCAAAGAGTCACATTACTGAAAGGTTATTACATCCAATAACTATTGACCCCTAAGTCACAAATTAAAATCAGCCAGATCTACAACTCCATTTAAATTATAATACACCTCTCATTTCATGGAGGAATCTCATAATGAGGATCATAATTGCAAATTGCCCACCATACACATCAGGCAGTAGTTGGATTTATTTTAAATTAAAAAGTAGCATTTCTTAGACCCCATCCGAATAATATCAGAGTGATTAAAATACATTTTAGGGGACATATTTCAAGTTTCTCCTCAACTTTCCTATTACAGAGAAATGTTACTTATTTAAATTAATATCCTTTTGCCTTACAAGATGATGGCATACTGGAAACATTTCTATAGCATATATTTACATTTATGCTACACTTCTTATTGCCTATTTGGCTACTTAGTTTATATTTACAAGGTTACAGTTAGAAATGGATTCCTTGATAATTGCATTTTGGAAATGTTACTTTTTGATGAAAATTAGCTTACAGGGTTAGGAATGTTTAGAATGAGTCCAACTTTGTTAATACTGTGACAAGTATTGGTATCATATGTAAATAATATTTTAATTAGTATTTTATTCAAAATGGCATCAATATGCAATATGCAAAACATATCTTATGAATCTTATATACTGAAGGTTCACATGAATGTTTCCACTTCCCTAGGGGCTTTAGTCTTCTATAGGAGACCCACTATTAGCAGTTCAGTAGCTAGTCACCTTACATGACATATAGATTCCAGACAGTAACACTTAAGGGAAAACAAGGATTTGTTTCTTCTACTCCCTCTCCTTTTTTGCAACTCCTTGGATTGTTCTTCTCTTTTTACTGCTCAGAGTTAATGTGTTAGTGACTCCTATAAACCTTTATAATAATTTCATATATGTTTAGCATATTTAATCCAGAATGCACTCCAAGCACTTGATAAATTTGTCCTTCACTGAAATTCAATGACCTCTGGGAAAACACAACTCAACAGTGAAAACCCAACAGAGCAGTTTAGAACTGAATGAGAAGGTGAACAGCTTACTTGTAGACTATAGTGATAATTTTGAAATTTGAATCTAGGGTGTATGGACTACAGACTAGCTTAATGGTACAGCACATCTGCCTGTCAGGGAATGCTGAGAAAGAGAGACTGAACCTACAGAAGAAAAAAGCGAGCACAAACAGGAAGCAACATTAGACAGCATATGGGAATGAAACACTGCAAAATGAGTCAGGTCCAAAGCTATTAGAAGTCAAAGGAATGAGTCCCGTTGCCATCATTAGTGAAATGTGGATTTTTTACAGGTACGGTGAAAAGCATTTCAGTGTGCCAAAAAATGGAAATTAGCTTAATATTACAAATAGTTACTATATATAATAATTAAAACCTAAGAGAAAAGAATTTTATTTCATCTGTATTTAACAGAAAGTATATTGAAATATACATGTGGAAAACTAATTTTTCTTCTCTAATTACTACACTTGTATAATGAAAAGTAGTGAGCACTTTGATTGAAACTGGTGATACAATGTCATGCAAATTTCATAAACTGTCTTGGTCTAGAATTAGGGTGAAATAAGGAAAATAATATTTTGATTTATACAACATTTAAATCCTCAGGAGTTTAGCTGATATTCTAATGTTTATAGAGCCAGTTCAGTTGTGCTGAAGTAATGTTGGACTAGTGATTGAATTGTCCATTATAAATTATTTATTATGAATTGAATCACTTTTTTAGGGTTACCATACTTGACCTTTCAGAAAAGAGGACAGTGTATTAGTACAAGTATCTACCAACTCACATTATATTAACGTACTATATATACTATAAGACATTAATACAACTCGAGTTGGTGGATACAGATACACTCCCTCTGAGGGGCATCTTCTTTTTTATATGGTAACCCTACCTTTTGATTGGGGGATTGTTTGTGACCTGATCCTGCTTTTCTCTGAATATAGGTAATGACGGCAGGGTTTAAATGTTATAACTTTTCGACTGTGGGTTTTTCACAATTTATTCACTTTGTGTTCTATCAGGAAACGGAAATATTACCTGAAATGCATGGTATTGTTTCTACTTCCCTCACAGGAAATTTTTAATAGACTTTCATATAGTAGATGATAATATTCCATAACAGAAATGCGCTTTTTTCTTCAAATGAACAATCATGCAGGGTAATATGTTACTGGCTCTCCTCCTTTTAAATTTCCCTTACCACACATGAAGGATAAGTTGGCCTATGACTGGAACTGTAACAGTAAGGAATAGGAACAAAAGTGGTCTTTCAGATAAATAATTCCCAGGGCTTTTGGGGTCCTTAAGAGCATGGTAAGTTTCAGTGACTATTTCTAGAGAAATTTGCATGGAGAGAGAACTCATTCTTTTTACAGGGTTTTTCTGAGGTTATATTTGTTGGCCTTAGGCAGCCTGTTTGACACATCTCATCCTTCGTCTACCAGATAATTAGATTAAGATTCTCATGGATGTGTTTTGAAAAATTCAGAAAGCTTTGTGATAACCACAGTAAGTACTGATTGTTGTGATATTTTTTTCTTCACTTCCTGTAGTATGAAACCATTTCCTTCAACTGACTACGAACCTGAATTTGTTTGTTTTTACCTTTGAGGATGAAATAGGTTATGTTAGTTGCTCCTATATACATAGTATACATGTGATCTTCCACATATACACTTGCTCTTCTGAAAACTGCAAAACTACAAAACCAATAATGCGGGTCAGAACAAGGTACAGTATACTTCACTAGCAGAAACTGTCATAATAAACCATATAAATAGGGTTAACTTTGATTATATGGTACTGAAAAAGAAAAGAATGTTAAAGTAATGTTGCTCATTACTAGTTCCTAAGGGTTCAGATCGTGAAGGGTGGGAGGAGGGGCCCTTTATGGGAGTGTCTGGCTGCGGCCCCAGAAGGTCTTGTTGGCCATATGACCCCATCTGCAGCATTTCCTGCCTTCTTTTGAAGGAGAGCTTGGAGCCATGTGGACACTCCCTTTTGGAAGACTGTGGTGGCCCTTTGAAAGGGCAGATCGACCCGTCGATCCACTATCAGCGTGCGGTCACTCCCTTTCAACAGAAGCTATTTCAACCTCCACATGTCAATTTTTGCCCTTTTGAAGGAGTGCTCACTGATCTGGATCTACACCAATGTAACTCAGATCAGAAAAGTTCTAGATTGTGTACAAGTGAAAAAAGCTCTTACATTAAACTTAATATTTAGGACAATGTTATGATTATGAAACTTGATTTTAATTTTGTAATCCCTTATGTTTCATGTTGTAGTGGGTTTTCTTGTTTTTTTATAATTGTGATCTAAATAAATTTGTACTGTATTCAGAGGACAAAGGGAATCTCTCTTGTAAATCTTGGAACACCAGTGAATTCCTGAAATTTTGTGAAAATCACTGAGAAATCCATTGCTAAAACATTTACCTGGTGTTACAAAGATAGTAAGTGCCTGTCTATCAAAAGAAGGTCCCCCAGAGCATTCATGCAGCTTTTTTTGGTGACAGAATCTGTTGACAGCAGTGTTATGCCTCATGGCTGGCAGGCAGAATGCTGCCGGTGTAAGTGCTGAGTCTTATCAATAAACTGTCAACAAAACACGTTTTGTATGTGGATCTTCTTCCAGTTTTGTCAGCGAAACTTGCTAGAGTAATGAACCATGTTGTTTCTCAATAGAAACATAGAGAATTATAAAGGAAATCATAAAAAAATCTCTAATAGCTTAACTATTGAAAAAGAAAATCCTAATTCATACCATGAAATATGTACATTGAAAATATTATGCAAGTCCTACATTGCCTCTTCAATAAAAATTAACCTTCCTACATTTTACATACAGTAAACTCTTTCATATCCAGCAACTACGGGACTGGGAGTTGCCAGATATTCAAATATTTTGGATAATAGAGAGGTATAACTAGCAATGCCTAAAAGTAAAGAAAAACTAGATTGGCTATTAAGAAACAAACAAAAATGTGTGCAGAGTACTTATTTACCAGCAAGAGTAGTATTTGTGTTTATTCTCACTATACTGTACTTACAGAAAATGTAATTAAAATGTACTTATAGTTAAAATGCCAGCTATTTGACAGTAACAGAAACGTAGCTGTGTTAGCCTGTACTCAAACAAAACAAAGCAGGAGAAATGTAGCACTGTACATTCCAGTTATTTGAGAGTTCTGGATAATAGAATTCTGGATATGAATGAGTTTACTGTACACACATTTTAATAAACTGGACACACACTGAAATATTCCTAGGCAAAAAGACATTAAGAAAGGTTCACTGTGTGGGGTTAGAGTTCAACATAGATAATTATAGTTTGGTATCTGGTAGTATTTCTTTTGACAGAGTGGAAAAAAATTATCATAAAATATAGAGGGGATTAAGGAAATGGGACTAACCCCTTCATATCAGTGGGCGGTCTCATACTCATTTCATATTTCTGTCCCTTTTGTAAGACAAAGGCAGAACTATGACCATCTGCAATTATCCCTACCCAGATAATCAGGCAAAAAGGAACAACTACATTATTATTATTTTATCAGAGGAATGCAACGATGAAAAAATTGTGATAAAATAATGCCCAGAATGTAGAAAATGACAAGCCCTATTCTAGGAGTTTCACTGACCCCCACCTCCCTTGAACAAGGGAAGTGAAATCTGACTCATGTATCCCTATGTACCTTATGGTCTGCAACCATGTGGTTAGACTGTACCTGAAAGGTACAACCCTAGTTTAGAGGTAGAAAGTACTGAAATTTATATGAGAGCAACAGCTCTGTCACCTTTCAGAAATATGGGCAATGTCTACACTAGAGATTTTTGTAGATAAAACTGGGGTTTTGTAGACAAAACTTGCAGAGATCTACATACAAAATGCATTTTATCAACAGCAACTGTCAACAAAAAAACTGGGTAGACACTCCAGTGATCCATGCAACATTCTCATGTTCATATGGCGATGTCTACACTAGAAACATCCATCTACAGAAGTTATTGTCAGAAGAGATGTTTCAAAAATCTTCTGTTGACAGATCATATCTACCCATAAAAATGCATTGATCTTTTAATCCAATTTTTCAACAGAAGGATCTCCAGAGTGTCTACAGAGCTTTTTTGTTGACATTTGCAATTGACAAATGCATTTTGTGTGGGGACGCTCTGAGTTTTGTGTACAAAAACTCCAATGTAGATCTAGCCATGGAAAAATCTAACAGAGTTAACCATATAGGTCAGCACAGAAAGTATCCAAATAGTTCAATGTCGGTAATTTCTACTTTTCCACCCTTCCTTGAATTACATATCCCAACCTTGTCCTCAATCATCCATCCTTGTGACTATGGAATTACTAACTTTAACTGTAAAATATAGGTAGTGTTGTCCACTTGAGTCATTCTAGAATCAGAAGGCTGTTCTTTACCTGTCAGTTTTTCATACCAATATTAGAAAATGACTTGAATCTAATCTTTTTGTGGATGCAGTCCCTACTTTGGACTACATTTTCTTCAATTTCTCACAGTGCAGCAGTCAAAGTTAATGTCCAGCTGTCCACTGTAAAGGGCTCCCAGCCACAACCAGGGTGGGGGAGACATCATGGCGAGATATAGGCTGAATCTACACTATGAGATAAATTTGAATTTGAAGCAGTTAGATCAATATTAGCACACAACTGTCTTTTTTGTAAATACCATTAGCTTGATTTTGGGAGCACTAATAACAAGATTACAATATCACAGTTACCTGATGGGTATAGCATGAAGCTGGAATTCAGAAGTTTGATTAAAGGTCAGTGTGGAAGCACCAAATCTTACAATCAAATTTATCAACCTCCACAAGTGTCCCATACGTATCCCACAAAGCTATTTAATGCACCTGGGTCCCAGCTCCCTGCTACTGGCAGAAGCCAGGAAACTGAGCAGAGCTGCTGCACTGTCAGTTTCCCAGGTTCTGCAGCTTTGCTGGAGATGGGAAATTAACCAGGGCTGCTGCACTGTGTTTCCTGGGTCCCCCAAGCTGCAGGGACCCAGGAAACTGATAGCACTGCTTCCTATACCTGGCTCTCAGCTCCACCCCACTAACAGGAGCTGGGAAACTGATCAGGACTACTGTCCTGTCAGTTTCCCAGGTCCTTCAGCTTGGGGGAACTCCCGGCTCAGAATGCAGGGCTGAGGGAACTGTGGAATAGGTTCCCAGAATGCACGTCAGCAACAGTTGCTATTTGATGATTTCAGTGTGGAAACAATATGTCAAATTTGTTTGAAGCCTATGGGAAGTGAGGATACTCAAATTTTTTTTAAAAAACAGCATTATAAAATTGATTTTAAAGAATTTGAATTTATCTTGTAATGTATATGTAGCCTGATATGTTCACTTGAGCTGCATATTTTAACACACCCATAACCTATAATAACCACATAAATGAACAGAACCAAAATAACAGTATACAACTACTTACATTTAGAAGCATTGAACCAGAGCAAGTCTGAGTTGTTTCCCTATTCTGAAGTTCACTTTGTCACTTTGTTTGGTTTACAGTGGGGGGAGGGGTAGCTCAGTGGTTTGAGCATTAGCCTGCTAAACCCGGAATTGTGAGCTCAATCCTTGAGGAGCCCATTTAGGGATTGAGGAAAATAAATGCCAGGGATGGTGGTGGCTGGCCAGCCCTGCCAGGGGACTGGACTAGATAATCTCCTGAGGTCCCCTCCAGTTCTTGGAGATGTGCATCTCCAAATACTTTTTCAAAGGATGAATATAGGCAAACAACACAAGAATGCAGGAGCAAGATTAGAAAGGCTAAGGCACAAAATGAGCTCAGACTAGCTACAGGCATAAAGGGAAACAAGAAGGCCTTTTATAAATACATTAGAAACCAGAGGAAGACTAGTGATAGGGTAGGACCACTGCTCAGTGAGGAGGGAGAAACAGTAACAGGGAACTTGGAAATGACAGAGATGCTTAATGATTTCTTTATTTCAGCCTTCACTAAGTCTGATGAAGGAATGCCTAACATAGTGAATGCTAGTGGGAAAGGGGTAGAGTTAGAAATTGAAATAAAAAAAGAACAAGTTAAAAATCACTTAGAAAAATTATATGTCTGCAAGTCACCAGGGCCTGATGAAATGCATCCTAGAATACTCAAGGAGCTGAGAGGAGGTATCTGAGCCTTTAGCAATCATTTCTGGAAAATCATGGGAGACAGGAGAGATTCCAGAAGACTGCAAAAGGGGAAATATAGTGCCCATCTATAAAAAGGAGAATAAGAATAACCCAGGAAACTACAGGCCAGTCAGCTTATCTTCTGTGCCAGGAAAGATAATCAAGAAATCATCAAGAAATTAAAGAAATCATCTGCGAGCTCTTGGAAGGTGGTAAGGTGATAGGGAACAGCCGGCATGGATTTGTAAAGAACAAATCATGCCAAACCAATCTGATAGCTTTCTTTGATAGGATAACAAGCCTTGTGGCTAGGGGAGAAGAGGTGGATGTGGTATATCTAGACTTTAGTAAAGCATTTGACAAGTTCTTGCATGATATTCTTATCAATAAACTAGGCAGATACAACTTAGATGAGGCTATTATAAGATGGGTGCATAACTGGCTGGATAACCATGCTCAAAGACTAGTTACTGGTTCTCAATCCTGCTGGAAAAGTATAGCAAGTGGGGTTCCACAGGGGTGTGTTTTAGGACCAGTTCAGTTCAATATCTTCATCACCAATTTAGATATTGGCATAGAAAGTACGCTTATTAAGTTTGCAGATGATACCAAGCTGGGAGGGGTTGCAACTACTTTGGAAGACAGGGTCATAATTCAAAGTGATCTGGATAAACTGGAGAAATGGACTGAGGTAAACAGGATGAAATTTAATGAGGAAAAATGTAAAGTGCTCCACTTGGGAAGGAACAATCAGTGTCACACATACAGAATGGGAAGAGACTGTATGAATGACTATAGCAGAAACAGATCTAGAAGTTATAGTGGACCACAAGCTAAATATGAGTGAGCAGTGTGATGCTGGCCGTGTCTACACGTGCACGCTACTTCGAAGTAGCGGCGCCAACTTTGAAATAGCGCCCGTCACGGCTACACGTGTTGGTCGCTATTTTGAAGTTGAAATCAACATTAGGTGGCGAGACATCGAAGTCGCTAACCCCATGAGGGGATGGGAATAGCGCCCTACTTCGAAGTTGAACGTTGAAGTAGGGCACGTGTAGACGATCTGCGTCCTGCAACATCGAAATAGCGGGGTCTGCCATGGCGGCCATCAGCTGAGGGGTTGAGAGACGCTCTCTCTCCAGCCCCTGCGGGGCTCTATGGTCATCGTGTGCAGCAGCCCTTAGCCCGGGGCTTCCGGCTGCTGCTGCTGCAGCTGGGGATCCATGCTGCATGCACAGGGTCTGCAACCAGTTGTTGGCTCTGTGGATCTTGTGTTGTTTAGTGCAACTGTGTCTGGGAGGGGCCCTTTAAGGGAGCAGCTTGCTGTTGAGTCTGCCCTGTGACCCTGTCTGCAGCTGTTCCTGGCACCCTTATTTTGATGTGTGCTACTTTGGCGTGTAGACGTTCCCTCACAGTGCCTATTTCGATGTGGTGCTGCCCAACGTCGAAGCTGAACGTCGACGTTGCCAGCCCTGGAGGACGTGTAGACGTTATTCATCGAAATAGACTATTTCGATGTCGCTACATCGAAATAAGCTATTTCGATGTAGCGTGCATGTGTAGATGTAGCCGCTGTTGCAAAAAAAGCAAACATGATTCTGGGATGCATTAACAGGTGTGTTGTGAATGAGACACGAGAAGTCATTCTTCCGCTCTCCTCTGCGCTGGTTAGGCCTGAGCTGGAGTATTGTGTTTGGTTCTGGGCATCACAGTTGAAGAAAGATGTGGAGAAATTAGAGAGGGTCCAGAAAAAAGTGACAAGAATGCTTAAAGGTCTAGACAATGTGACCTATGAAGAAAGGCTGAAAGAATTGGGCTTGTTTAGTTTGGAAAAGAGAAGCTTGAGGGGGGACATGATAGTGGTTTTCAAGTATCTAAAAGGGTATCATAAGGAGGAGGGAGAAAACTTGTTCTTCTTGGCCTCTGAGGATAGAACAAGAGGCAATGGACTTAAACTGCAGCAAGGGAGGTTTAGGTTGGACATTAGGAAAAAGTTCCTAACTGTCAGGGTGGTCAAACTGTGGAAAAAATTGCCAAAGGAGGTTGTCGAATCTCCGTCACTGGAGATATTTAAGAACAGGTTAGATAGATGTCTATCAGGGATGGTTTAGACAGTACTTGTTCCTGCCATGAGGGCTGGGGGCTGGACTCGATGGCCTGTCAAGGTCCCTTCCAGTCTTAATATTCTATGATTCTGTGACAACAGTGCTAAGGTAGCAGCAGGCCAGGTGCCTAAACTATTCTATCTTCATTCACATTTTGAGTTTAAAATACTTTTCTTCCTTGTAAATATTAATGAGGTCAATTAACACTTCTTTCTCTCCAGACACAACTGTTAATTTGTTGGTTCAGTTCAACAGCCTCTTCCTGTGTGAATGTAACTACCAATTTGCAAATTCAATTAAACAGCCATGGATAATGAAAAATATAATGAATACATTTAACAAAGACTCTACTTTAAAGTAATGTTTTAACTATATGATTGTTTTTTGTTCTTCATCAAGCCCCATTCCTCACTTGTTTTGAAGAACTGTGTAGAACATTGGTGATCAACATTTAGACCCAGGTTTCTGACTGGAATATTTTGTACCAGTGGTGGGTAACCAGTGGCCCATCTGGGTAATCCACTGGACAGCCACAAAACAGTTTGTTTATACTGAGCATTCACAGGCATGGCCCCCTGCAGCTCTCAGTCCTTCCTAGCCTATGGGAGCTGCAAGAAACAGTGGCCACAGATGTTCAACCTAAATAAACTGTCTTGCAGCCTGCAGATTACCCTGATGATCCCAGCCTGTTAACGGCAGGTTGCTCACCACTGTATAGAATATACCTATTAGAAAACCTGTTTCTAAATTTTTTTATGTTTTTATCCCTCAGTATGGAATTTCCACATCAAGAAATTTACACAACACAAAACATTCCTTTATAGCTTAGTTCTTCAACAGATGGTCACTCTGATCTCACTCCAACAGAATATTTTAAACATAGAGATAATCATAAGCATCTAAATAATCCATCTTAGACTAAACTGCTTCATTTAACATATTTCCCTCCATGAGAAACTTCATGAGCTTAAAATTAATGAAGTATGTTCTTGGTTCAGGGCCAGAGTGCTCAGCACTTTGCATCTACATTTGAACTAAGAGGTGTGATTTTCCAGATCATGTGTGCATACCTGTATTAGTTTTGTTCAGGTTAGCACAAAAAAAAAAAAAAATCACACCTCTCAGCTCATCTAGATGTACCTTCATAGGTACCTTCATGAAGCAGTATGAGTCATCATAAGACTTGCAAGACTGACCACTCTCTTACTTTTAGGAAAACAGTACTTGGTCCTCTTTTTTTCTATAACAAACAAGATGTTTAACTATCGATAAAAGACACTGTCTGCTCAGGAGAATTCCAGCGCCTTGTCTCCCCTTTTATGGTAATTTTCCTAGCTACAGATATCTGTCTGGTTTTATCTGACATCTTTGACTCTGCACCTGGATTTGACAGGCAAAGAGCTCACTCACTGGCATTTAAAGCAAGTTTTGAAGCTAAATCCATAACAGTACTTATATGAATTATGTTAATTTTTCTCACAGCCTAAATGATACCTGTATGGGTGGTGGAGGGGAAGGGGTTTGTGTTGTGGTACATTCCCCTTCTCCACTCTTCTAGTGAGAGACCAGTAGCTGCAGCCTCTATCAGAGTGATAGGATTCTGGGCCTTTTCCATGTTCTATGCAACTGATATATTTCAAGATGTCTTCATGTGATTCTGGGCATAGGAGCTCTGTTATATGGTACCTATGACCAGCTTGTTCAGCTCCAGTAAAAGAGTTAAATGGGGCAAAAGATATTATGTCATCCCTCTATCCTTAGGTAAATAGCACACAGCGGCCGTGTCTACACGTGCCCCAAACTTCGAAATGGCCACTCAAATGGCCATTTCAAAGTTTACTAATGAAGTGCTGAAATGCATATTCAGCGCTTCATTAGCATGCGGGAGGCAGCGGTGCTTCGAAATTGACGCAGCTTGCCGCCACGCGGCACGTCCAGACGGGGTTCCTTTTCGAAAGGACCCCTCCTACTTCGAAGTCCCCTTATTCCCATTCCCAGTGGCCCATGGGAATAAGGGGACTTCGAAGTAGGCGGGGTCCTTTCGAAAAGGAACCCCATCTGGATGCGCCACGTGGCAGCAAGCCGCGTCAATTTCGAAGCGCTGCTGCCGCCTGCATGCTAATGAAGTGCTGAATATGCATTTCAGCGCTTCATTAGTAAACTTCAAAATGGCCATTTGAGTGGCCATTTCGAAGTTTGGGGCACGTGTAGACATAGCCAGCCTGTGTCTACACTAGCACCCCCTTCCAAAAGGGGTATCTAATGAGAACTTCGGGATAGGCTAATGAGGTGCTGCAATGAATATGCAGCCGTGGCACTTCAAAAGTGCCACTTTGAATTGCTCATGGCTCATCTACACACGGTCCTTTTTGAAAGGACCAGACACATTTCTAAATCGCCTTATTCCCATAACCAGCTGATAGGAATAAGGGGATTTTGATGTTTTCAGGGTCCTTTCGAAAAGGACCCTGGTGTAGATGAGCCGTGCATGAGCAAAATGCAGTACTTTTGGGCTACGTCTACACGTGCAGCCAACATCGAAATAGCTTATTTCAATGTTGCGACATCGAAATAGGCTATTTCGATGAATAACGTCTACACGTCCTCCAGGGCCGGCAACGTCGATGTTCAACTTCGACGTTGCTCAGCCCAACATCGAAATAGGCGCAGCGAGGGAACGTCTACACGTCAAAGTAGCACACATCGAAATAGGGATGCCAGGCACAGCTGCAGACAGGGTCACAGGGCGGACTCAACAGCCAGCCGCTCCCTTAAAGGGCCCCTCCCAGACACAGTTGCACTAAACAACACAAGATACACAGAGCTGACAACTGGTTGCAGACCCTGTGCCTGCAGCATAGATCCCCAGCTGCCGCAGAAGCAGCCAGAAGCCCTGGGCTAAGGGCTGCTGCCCACGGTGACCATAGAGCCCTGCAGGGGCTGGAGAGAGAGCATCTCTCAACCCCCCAGCTGATGGCCGCCATGGAGGACCCAGCAATTTCGACGTTGCGGGACGCGGATCATCTACATGGTCCCTACTTCGACATTGAACGTCGAAGTAGGGCGCTATTCCTATCTCCTCATGAGGTTAGCGACTTCGACGTCTCGCCGCCTAACGTCGAAGTTAACTTCGAAATAGCGCCCGATGCGTGTAGACGCGACGGGCGCTATTTCGAAATTGGTGCCGCTACTTCGAAGTAGCGTGCACGTGTAGACGCAGCCTTGAAGTGCTGTGGCCGGCAGCATGCTATTGAGGCACTGAATATTCATTTCAGCACTCCATTAGTATTATCTGATCTGGCCATTAGCATGGCCATTTTGAAGTTTTCCCCTAGTGTAGACGTAGCCACTATTTGTGGACATCTGCTTGTGCCTCAGTGAACATAACACAATGCACTGCTTACACGAATGAAAAAAGTGAAAGAGAGCATGCCAGTGGTGCAGGCACAGCACCACCCAAACGTCAGACAGACCCCACCATAGGAAGTCCATTTTCTGTTTATGTTGGGGCCAAGAATCGCTGCCTGTGAGCCTGCTGACAGCAGGAGATTGTTTTCAATATTTTGTAGAACTGGTTGGAAAAAATGGAATATATTTTGTTGAAGTGAAATGCTTCACAGAAATCTGTGGGGGTTTTTTCACTAAATTTTTATGGCAGCATTTCAGAAGAATGCCAAGCTAAATGGAGTATCTTGTTTTACTTCTCATATTATGTCAGCTTTCCTGTTTTGTTTGACTTACCCATTTTGCTTTAACATATATGAATGATAGTGGTTTAATATATTGCACATCCTTCATATTTACAGTATAATGTTTTGACGGTCTTAGAATCATCTAAATATTTCATGTATTTTGTTCCCTGAAATATTTATATTTTGATTCCTTGTCCTTATTCAAGATGAAAACAAATTTCAGGATGTCAGAATTTCCTATGGAATGAAAATTGTTTTGTGACCATCTCTAATATTTTGTAAGGCACTGAAATATGAAATAATAAGCATTTTTGTTATGAAGAAACAAAAGTATTTCTGACAAAATTAGGGACATTTCCTCACCCTCAGAATATCTGACCAATGGAATAGTGTAGAGCATTTAGCTTCACAAAATGGAAGACATATACAGTAGACGGATGGCATAAATGATTGCATTCCACCTTGAAGCAGGAATAGAATTTGGCTGGCTGCCCAAATGAAGGGAACATTTCCATGGGTACAGAGTGGGGGAAAACTTCTGCAAAAGGGCTCAGTGTGGTGATCCTGGTTCATTTGGGTGGAAGAGTTTCACATGGAGCAAGCTAAGGCAGCACTCAGATTCACCCCACTCCCCGCCTCCCGCCCATTTAGGTGATGAAACACCAGGTTTAGTCAAAACCTGCTGTGGGCATTACAATAGCTGTGCCTTGTTTGGTGTGGCTGGGAAGGAATTTTTCTCTTGGCCTAGGTAGAGGGTTTTTGGTTTTGGTTTTGGTTTTGGTTTTGGTTTTGGTTTTTTCCCCACCTTCCACATGCAGGGCTCAGGAAAGTCATGAAAGGTGGTAGGGTATATGTCACAACATGTTATATAAATGTAGGGTGGATTTCCAGTGCAGGTACTCCATAGGGAAGGTATACAGTGATGGGATAAACAGCTTGGAAAAGGACTTGAAAAAGAGTTGCTGATTAAAGGAATAGAATGGAGAGGGAGAGAGTAGTTGGAGTTCCTATGATTGATATTGCAGGGAGCCAACCCCCTCCCCCCGCCCATTTCCTATAGCCTACTTTAGCCCTCCTACAAGGGAGGAGGAGGATGGTAAAGGCCCAATAATGAATTGGCTGGGGGACGTGGATGGGGATCTGGCTGAACAATCCCCCTCAGGTAGTTATGGAATGAACATGCACCTGTCCCATACACCTCAGTCTGCTGGGTGGCCCCAGATATCTACAAATAAAGTTGTAGCTGAATTAAGGAAGAAATCCAGGAGTAGATGGGTGAGAGAAGCAAAACGGCTACTGTGGGGTGCATGGTGTTAATGACTGTTCCCACTAGCCTCACAAAGATTAAATGGAAAAGATAATACAAACTGTAACATTATTAACTTTTCCAACACCTAATACTCCAGTAACAAAGAGGAAGCCGTGCTAGTCTATACACTATCAAAACAAAAAGCAGTCAAGTAGCACTTTAAAGACTAGCAAAATGGCTTATTAGGTGAGCTTTCATGGGACAGACCCACTTCTTCAGACCATAGCCAGACCAGAACAGACTCAATATTTAAGGCACAGAGAACCAAAAACAGTAAGCAAGGAGGACAAATCAGAAAAAGATAATCAAGGTGAGCAAATCAGAGGGTGGAGGGGTGGGGGGGGAAGGTCAAGAATTAGATTGAGCCAAGTATGCAGACAAGCCCCTATAGTGACTCAGAAAGTTCCCATCATGATTTAAACCATGTGTTAATGTGCCGAATTTGAATATAAAAGCCAGCTCAGATGTTTCTCTTTCCAAAACGGAGCGATAATTCCTTTTCTGTAACACACATACCTTTGGGTCCTTGACAGAATGCCCATGGGCTTGTCTACATACTGTCCCACGAAAGCTCACCTAATAAACCATTTTGCTAGTCTTTAAAGTGCTACTTGACTGCTAATACTCCAAGAATGAGTGTCCCAGAGATAGCTAAACAATGGATATTCCTGTCATTACTGCTCCAATACAGCAGGTATAAGGGGATAAGAGAGCACCTCAGTTACAAAGGAGAGGCATGAATGTCTCCATGTGGATGGCCTTAGATGCTTATGAATCCTGAGGGGACCTACAGCACTTATAAGACTTCACAGCACACTACATTTACCTTGATTTGAAGGGGCAATTGAGAGAAGCATGACCTTGACCAACCCCCCTTCCAAAAGGACAATGTAGAAGGCATTTCATACAAAGCTTTCCTAGCTTTGCTCTCTTCTGCAGTGAACATGGCTTAGGTTTCATTCATTCCATGCTCAGGCTGAGTAAGAGCATCAGGATCAAACCTCTGCTGGTTTTATCTGTTGAAGTATAATATGCCATTTTTCACATTCACCTCTCAGAGGAGATCTGTACTTCAATAGGAGAGGAAACAGCCATTCAACTTGATGGTCTGATTGGGTGTACAGAGTTGAATGGAAATAAATGAATGATAGAAAAACAGTTTCTGCTCCATGGCTGTTGCTAAGTCCCAGAAAAAGGTTGTTATTACCACAAAATAACCCATTATAGTCACAATCACATTCCAGTTAGCAAATCACAAATAAGCTCTGGATTTATAGAGTGAATTGCTTCACTAAGTCACAAAACTCATTCTTCGTGAAGATTGCTTTTAAATTTCTTAAAACAAAACAGATGGTCTCTACCTCTTTTTGTTTGTTTGTTTGTTTTTCAACTTTTGCTAGGGGAAAGGAGAACACTTCCTGCAAACCCCTTGTTAATATGATTACTTCTTTGTGAATGAGCATTTGGGTCCTATTTCTCTATACATAAAAATGACCTAATCTAGAATCGGATGCTAGAATTCATCACATGTGTTTTGGCAAGTTGCTACATGCTTTAAGTGACACATAGATGCACATGTCCTTGCATGATAAATATCTCCTTAAAATAATACTTAATGAGTACTGAAAGACTGGCATATGCGGTCTTCATTCTGAGAGTGAGGTGTTTCATTGAAGTTGATTTTAGGGCATCTGAATTTCCTCTCAGCAACTTAGCTGATGAGAATTGCCAAATTAAGCTCTTCCTTTCACTTGTGACAAGGGGGCCTTATTTTATCTTCAGCCTTGATTGCCCCCTTAAAGCACACAAGTGAAATATTTGCTATGCACATAAAAGAAGAGGATGAAAGAATGTAAATCACAGACCCAGGGTGATTATCCAGAAATCAGAATGCTGAACAATGAAGGATAATATCAGCTGAAGTGTCACTAAAACAGAGTTATGAGTATAGTCAGGTAAAATACTGGATAATTGCTTATAATTTTCAGTGTTTGGCAAACAATTTTCTAGCCAGATGTTTTGCCATTGTATTAAATATTTCACTCTCTGTCAAGTGTTGTACATTTTCTATAGTTTATGATTCAAGGTGTGAATCATATTCAGTCTTTCAAGATGATTACCTGGTAACATTAACATACAAATGTACAATGATTATCTCTGCTGTTCAGAATTCTTTGCATTCTGCACAAGAAAAGGAGAGAGAATAAAAAGATATAAATCAGTCTCCTTCAGCTGGAAAGGTGCCTGGCTCAAAAAATGAAATTATCCTGAATTGTGAGACTATGAAAATTAAGTATTAATCAAGACTAAAGTATTGAAAGTTTCTCCTGAGCTTGTGGCAGGCAAGCTGCCAAGATTACAGTATGTCATCAGACTTCCAGTAAGATAAAATTGGGGGTCCACTTTGACCCCAAAAATTTCTTCCTGATAACTCCCACTTTTCTGAGCCCCACATTCTGCTATCAATTACAGCATGCTAAGTAATCGTGGATATCTTTCAGGGACATGAAGGGACTTATAAAGTAGAATCCTGCAAATGTAAAGAGATTCTTACTGTGAATACTGAAAATTCTGCACAGAAATTGAGTCACATCTACCACATTTTCAGCTACAAAATGATACAGCAGAATCCTCTCTCAGTCAAAAGATTATCTCTTGGTAGAACAAGTAAAAGGATATTCCTTACAGTATCTCTTTTTATACTTGCTGTTACATGCATTAATCCATAGTTGTTCTGTTTTGCTGAATTAGCTCATTTAGAACGAGCCCTTCCTGTATGTCACTGGAATAGGAGAACTGTTTAAACATTCGATCTAGGAAAAGATGCTATAGAAGCAGTAGAAGATAATACTTGGGAATTTGAGCCTCATGTAAAGTGACAGACTGAAATCAAAAGGCAATTAGCAACAAAAGAAAAGACAAGCAATTTAACCTCTTTTCTAACCATCTTTGAATAGTGGATACAAATATAACAACCATCCTTGTCAGGTGTCTGCAGGGAATTAAACCAGGATGCCAAGATTTGAAAAGCAGAATCATTTAGTCATACTTGAGCTAAAGGACCAGGTCAGATATTACAAAGTTGATAGCTCACTCTCAAATCTCTATGGCTACGTCTACATGTGAAGCCAACATCGAAATAGCTTATTTCGATGTAGCAAACGTCTACACGTCCTCCAGGGCCGGCAACGTCGATGTTCAACTTAGACGTTGCGCGGCACCACATCGAAATAGGCGCTGCGAGGGTACGTCTACACACCAAAGTAGCACACATCGAAATAAGGGTGCCAGGCACAGCTGCAGACAGGGTCACAGGGCAGACTCAACAGCAAGCCGCTCCCTTAAAGGGCCCCTCCCAGACACAGTTGCACTAAACAACACAAGATACACAGAGCTGACAACTGGTTGCAGACCCTGTGCCTGCAGCATGGATCCCCAGCTGCCGCAGCAGCAGCCAGAAGCCCTGGGCTAAGGGCTGCTGCCCACGGTGACCATAGAGCCCCGCAGGGGCTGGAGAGAGAGCATCTCTCAACCCCCCAGCTGATGGCCGTCATGGAGGACCCGGCAATTTCGACGTTGCGGGACACGGATCGTCTACACGGTCCCTACTTCAACGTTGAACGTCGAAGTAGGGCGCTATTCCTATCTCCTCATGAGGTTAGCGACTTCGACGTCTCACCGCCTAACGTCGAAGTTAGTGCCGCTACTTCGAAGTAGCGTGCACGTGTAGACACAGTTTATATGTGGTGAAAGCACTAGAAAGCACAAGTTTCACAAATTTATAAGTGGACTGATCTTTGGATCCATATAAGATGAACATAGAAAAGATGGCTTTATGCCACTTTTATTTTCTATCTTTCACCTAATTTCTGGAGCTGACTGGGGCACCTCAGGTACCTTCTGTGGGAGCTCAGAACCTCTGAAAATCAGAGCACTCACCAAAGAGCTTAGATATGGATTTATGAGACTAACTTTAGGCCACCAAGTCTGAAGATTTTGATCTTAATGACTTCTCTTTCCCCTTCTGTAACTTACAATGTTAAGGTAAAGGTTCTGTCTCTAGCACAATCTTCAAATCCTAATGCTATAACCATTTCCCCATGGGTCACAACTGAGAATACTAAATTCAAGATAAATTGCTGAGAAATATCGCAGACATACCCCTACACAGGTGGCTATTCTCCTAATAAGAGATACAAAACCAGCAATAAAAGTAAACTTCTGTTTCATCACATTTGCTAATGAGAACTTAGAAAAGTAGTTTCCTTAGGCACTCCAGTCCTTGCCTAGCCACCAAAACAAAGAACTTCATTATGAGTGCTGATTTACAACCAATTTAATTAAAGATTTTTCTGATTCAAAAGGACCAACCACATACCCAGGTTTATCTATCAGTCAGATCTTAATCAATAATCATGCTGTTGTCAATCCTTTAGTATCTGAAATCTAAACGTTTATTTATTAAAAGAAAGAAACAAAATGAGAGTTAAAAACTGGCTAGAGGAATCAAATAATAAATGCAAACTTGGATCTATAGCAGTGATGAAATAAACTGTGGGATTGTTACATCTCTGCTTGCCTCCAAATCACTGAAAGATCCTGGGTCTCTTAGTCAGAATGCTCCCATTATTATAAGTTCATAGTCCAGAGATTTGAACAGGAAAGAAGATGGAGTAGGAAAGAAGGAAAATGCACATTTTATAGCTTCTGCCATGTGCGGGGAACTACTTTGTTTTAAATAAAGCCCTCAGCAGACCTAATGGAAGATCACAGGTAGCAAGATGGTATTTGAAGTCACATGGGCAAGTCACATGCATGACTTGGCTTAGTCGTAGTAGGAAAGTTGATTCAGGGTAGATAGACAACCCCAAGGTCCATTGTGAATTAAGTGTTCCTTGATTATTTGAATAGACTTTTTAAGATGTGCAAGCTAAATATCTTTTGGGAGCTATCCCAGGAGCAAACATTTGAAATGCAAGTACAAAGCAGTAGTGTGGCAGTTGCCCCTTTCCAGGTGGGAGGGTTAAAGCAAGCTGAAGGGACCCTGTGCAGAGACTCAGGAAAAGGCTTCTAGGGACCTGTTTATAAGGAGCTGCTAAGGAGAGCAGGGGGCAGGTAGGTCATGAGCAGGGAGGGTGTAGGACTGGTTCCCTATGGGAAGCATCTTGAACAGAACAGTGCTGGGCAGACCTGGTAGAGCTCGATAGGGGCTTTAGTCCATTACCTCCCAGTCAGTAGCTTGGATACAAAGGTCAAGAAGGTAAAAAAAGTCATGGGAAAGTGGGCCAGAAAATGTGAGGCAGTAGAGGGGAGTGAAGGAGGGCGGAAAAAGGCTTCCAGTAGAGGGTCCCTGAGCAGGGACCTAGAGTAGTTGGCAGGCCTGATTTCTCCACACCCCCTCATTCCCTGCACTGCACTTAGACACTGCATTGCATGGCCTTTACAGACTGGAGCTTCGCCCTGAGGTGAGGAGCTGGACCTTGGCTACTGTTGGTCATGGTGGTAGGTGTGAAACTGCTGCTTTTAGGGGTGAGAGACTGAGTAGTGAAGAGGGGGCCATGTTCCTGGGAGCAATGCAGGTCTACAGCCAGAGGGACAGCAGAGCAACAGCAGCTGGGATACAAACTAAAATGCAGTGCCCTACTGAGGGTCTGAGCTAATTTCCAGAGTGACTACAAGAGGCACCATGGCATTGTGTGCTCGAACCATTATAAGAGCCAATCAGCATAACTTCAAATATAATAACGATAAAAGCAGACAAATGACATAACCATATTTAGCAAATCATAGCCTTTCCATAGACACCTTACTTGACATAATTTTTCAAGACTTGGGCTGTGTCTACACATGCCCCCCTTTTTCAGAAGGGGCATGTAAATGAGATACTTCAGAACAGATTAATGAACAGCTGGCATGCATATTCAGCACCTCATTACCATAATGGCAGCCAGTCACACTTTGGAAGCACTGCTTTTGAAATGCAAACTGATAAGGGTGCTTTGAAATAAACTCCACACTTCGAAATTCCCTTATTCCTAATTTGTTTTGGGAATAAGGGAATTTTGAAGTGTGGGATTTATTCTGAAGTGCCCATGTCTATACAGTCAGTCTGCATTTTGAAAGCATTACTTTTGAAGCTCAACTGGCCACCGTTATGCAAATGAGGCACTGAATATGCATGTCAGCGCCTCATTAACCTATTCCAAAGTGCCTCGTTAACATGCCCCTTCTGAAAGGGAGGGACATGTGTAGACACGACCTTGCTGCACTCATAGAGCAGTGATCTACAATCACTACAATCTACATGGCCCTATTTTGTCAGAAAACAGCACAGGGAACACATAGGACTCCCCAAGAGGTGATTGACAAAAATGCTTTGCGTCAATTGCTTATTCCCACCTTCCTGACACATTGGCTATGTCTGCACTAGCACCCCCCTTTTGAAAGGGTGATGCTAATGAGACACATCAGGATATGCTAATGAGGTTTTGCAATGAATATGCAGCACCTCATTAGCATAATAACAGCTGTGGGACTTCAAAAGTGCTGCTTTCAATTGCATGCGGCTCGTCTACATGGGGTCCTTTTTGAAAGGACCCTGGAGATGTCAAAATCCCCTTATTCCTATTTGGTTGTTATGCTGGGATTTGAGATCTTAAGCAATAATCAAAAGAACCATAGATGGACAACTTGAAGTCTATTTAATTATAGGAATAAGGGGATTTCGACATCTGCGGGGTCCTTTTGAAAAGAACCCCATGGAGACGAGCCACGTGCGAGCGAAATTGGCACTTTCAAAGTGATGCGGCCACCATTATGCTAATGATGTGCTGCACATTCATTGCAGTACCTTGTTAGTGTATCCCAATGTATCTCATTAGCATCTCCCTTTCAAAAGAGGGGTGCTAGGGTAGGCATGGTCATCATCTGCTTGCTAACAGCCTCTTGCCTTTTGTTGAACTTTCTACCTGATGGTATTTGTTATCATAATAGATTCTTTTTAAACAATTTAGTTTAGGACCACTCTTTAAAATATTTACTTTAGACTTGGCCTGTTCTCCTTCAGTTTGTCCATCTAAGGTTCTTTCTATTCTTGCTTAAGACCTCAAATCCCAGCATTGCAACTGAACTCTTCTTAAAAAATAAGTGAGGAGAAAGTTGAAGGGGAAACATTAGTGCTCACATTTAATTTTACTCTTGTCTGTCATCTAAATGTAAAAGCATTTGCAATGCAGACTAACTTTTAAACAGCTATTCTTATCTGACAGAAGCCAGGATCAACTACAATAGAATTTGGCAAATAGTATCACAAGGCCCACTTTCTAAAGAAGACATATATGTATCACGAAAGATGTAAAGAAAGACATGGGATTTTTGCTTTTAGAAGAAAATTTTAATTGATCCAAACTTTAAAACTGCTTGAAATAATGAGTTTCTGTGGCATGTCAATATTTCTTAGACCCTATTCCATCAAGGAGATAATGTGTTTAACCTTTTCCAAAAATAAGTGGTTGGTCTGAGTCTATAACCTTCATTTACACTGCCAGTAAAGATGACACAGCTGAATGTTTAAGGCTCTGATTCATCCAAGCTTACAAGCACATTTTTAATTTCAAGTTTGTGATATGAATGGGACAATATGCATGCTTAAAGTATTGCTGACATCAGGTTCCTAGTGTGCAGTGACCATCAACGTATGCAGTCATCCTGCTTGGTTCAGAAAGCCATAATGGTGAAATCCCAACCCTGTTCAAGGCAATGACAGATTTGTCTTTGTTTTTAACAGCATCAGGATTTCACCTTTTAATATTTGCAACACAAAGCTCCATTTTGGAGTTTCTCAGGGATCAGTCTTAGGACCAGTGTTATTAAACATTTTTATTATTGACAAAATGTGAGAGTGTGCAAACAAAACTAGGGGATAATACAGTTTTGGGAGGTTTAGCCAATACCAAAGAGGACTAGAATATGATTCAAGAAGATCTGGAGGATTTTGGAAACTGGAGTACTAGAGAGATAAATGTCAGGTAGGGAGAGGAGTTATTTACATTAAGCACAAATTTGTGCACAAGAAAAATGGTTACAAAAGTGTCCATCTTTAGGCTCTAACTTAGGTGAAAGACCAATGGAGGACTGAAGTTCTGGAGCAGCTCTTCAAAGGAAGCAGTGGGGGCAGAAAATCTGTCAAGCTCAGTTTCGGAGGCAGTTAAGTTTATGAAGGGGGTGGTATAATAAAACTACTTAGTTTAGCATGAGACTCATTGGGAACTGCCAGGAGAAAATACCCACAACTGGGAGAGAGGTTCATTTCAGCAGTGGGTCAGTGAGGTTCTGTGGCTTGCAATTTGCAGGAGGTCAGACTAGATGATCATGGTGATGCCTTTTGACCTTAAAGTCTAGGAATCTATCTTGCACAAAGTGCTAGATGAAACAATACTATTGAGCAAATCAGTAGCCTTCCAGGAGGATGGGAAATAGCCAAGGAAATTGATTCTGCACTTTCCTGATGTCGGTGGCAAGAGTTCCTTTGAACTGAATGGCTTCAGTATCAGGGTCATGATGAATAAAGCAGGGATGACAGCTAGGGCTTACTACAACTTGTTTCTTTAATTCTATGGGAAGTGCCTATGAAGACTCAGAATCTGTGCTTTTGGGAAAGTAACTATTACATAATTTGTGCTGAATTTGTTTCTGCAAACATCTTACTATATTTGTTTGACCACAGAATAACTATTTGTTCAATATTCTGTTCAGAATCAAACTTCCTTTGACAAATTATCATGACTTTCATATTAAGAAATGCCATTAAAGAAAGTGATTAGTGGTTGAAACTTCTGAGAATTATGATAAATACACTGCAATTAACATAAAAAGACAACAAATACCTTGACAACGTTGTTAACTTTTTTTTTATAAAACTTCTCCCTTTACCATGTTTGGATTGCTTCTTCCTTGTAATAACATTAGTGTCAGGAAAAATGGCCAAGGTCTGTTCTCAGCAACAATTCATTATATTAATGTGCCCCAGGAGAAATCTTAATAACTAACAAGAGATTTAGCAGTTCTGATAGTTACACACAGATGTTAGGATGTAAAATATGCAACCTTCAAAGAAATATTTAAACAGCTGAAGACAGAATTATTGTTAATGAACAGCTGTTCCAGCAACCACAATGAAATGAACAGTTCCAGACTACATTTAAAAGGTTAATCCTAATTAAGTTTAATTTACTTCCACATATGACCTCATGCATCTAAGTTTAACATGCTTTGACACATCGGTGTGTTGATTCTGAGACCAATTCCCCGTACTCTTATTCAAACTCTGGTTTAGCTATACATGCCTTTACTAATTCAAAAGACACATCCTCACTCTCACACAAATGTACATGGGCTTCTGAATTTGACCCATGGGCCAGTGACATACTTAATTAGTAGCTGTGATTTAATGCATGTTTAGTGGATTGCAAAGAAAAAGGGAGGTCCCCAGGGATTTGAAATCATTTTTTTATTTGTACTAAGAAAAGCTAGGAGGCTAAGTTCTCTAGTATGACTTACCCCTTTGACCCACTCAGGCAGGTCAAAGGAATTCAAATTCTGGCCATAAATGGACTGTGGATAATTCTGCTAATGCAAGAGAACTCTTCATTGGCATAACTCAGATAGAGGTAGTTCTCTGCACCAGGTGCCACCTAGACTTTGCAGTTTGCAGGGGCATGTAGATCAATGGTTTGATGTAACTGAGTGACTTTACTGCCACATAATAAAACAGATATCCCTAGGCTTTTTCAACTGATTCAAGGAAGAAGCCAGATAATAACAGTACCTTGCTCCTTCATAATTTATCCTCTCACTGCACTGGGCAGAGCTAAGACTCATAAAGAGAGCTGCACATAGAGGTGATGGAGAAAGATCCGCTATTTTTACAAGATGCACATTCTGCAGTGAGGGGACCCACCATTACTTCATTCATATTGCTGATTCCCTGTCTCTCCCCTTCATTCTAGCCTATTATGGACTTCAAGGTGAAGCCGATTGTTTGACTATATTTGCAGTTCATTCTTAAAATTTTTCAAAAGACCACATAACTTAAACCAGCCAAATATATTCTGTAATACAAAAAGGAAAAATCTACATACTTCCAGGAAACAAATTCTCACAGCATGTTCACCCTACACAGATGCTGTGCTTCAAAGATATGCATTTCAGCTAGCAGTATTCATATGATTTTACAAGTGACAAAATGTATATACATCACTGAAACCACCTCCTCAGTTTGCCCCAGTTCATTATCTTTCTTTCTTTAAAATTCCTGGTACTGGTCCATGAAGGTGGTATTTCTAGTTACCTGTATCTTGTTTTGAATACTGCATTCCAAGCACTTATGAGCCATGAAAGTGCTCCCTCTCTTTATTTGGTGGAAAGTATTCATGAATCCTTGCTTTGACAAGTTTTGTATTTTCTAGTGCCAAAGCTGACTTCAGGTTTGCACAGTGCTGTGGGATACATGACGTGGGGAGAGCGAAATACATTTAGTTAACATAAATTCTCAATGCTTATAATAATACTGTGAATGAAATACTTATGCATATGATATACATCATGTATTGGGAGTGAAGTATCTTTCATTTTGGTTACTTACTGCCTTTCTGCAGCTGCAAACCAGATAAGGCCTGTAAAATAAATGTGTACATAAAATGAAATTTTCCAATTAGCTCATTTTTTAAAGAGCTAATGATCCAGCAAATGAAAAGTTTATTATGAAGCTTCAAGTTTCCTGGTCTCTATCGTGTGTGTTAAGAGTTGACAACATATTAAGAGTTGTCTCCATTTAAACTTTTCGATTGATTAGAAAAAATTAATAAACATGATATTAACTAATAATTTATATCAAGAAAATTAACTGCCTTAATATTTGCAGCAAAATAAATGTAAAAATTTAAATTATGCCAAGATTATAATTAATGCATTTTGTATCTCTTTTTGCTATAGAGTACATGATTAATGAGCTGTCATATTCTTGTAAGATGGTAGTTGACATGTTACTGAAAGCTTGTTCATAGAATAAGCCCTCAGATATCTAAGGAATGTGCTCTGTCACATCTGCTATGAGGATTTCCTTGTGTTATAAGTCTGGGCCAGAGAAGAGCCTAGTTATATGTTAAAAATTAGATCTGCCTTTGTATTAGTCAAATCCTGTATTGTGTTCAACAGGTGCCTTTGTGCGTGAAGTCTATGGAGTTCTATTAACCCACACAGACAGAATAGATTCGTATGTGCAACTACTGTCGTAGCCCTGACACCTAGGGGAGTTGTTAGCTGGCTAGAGGACATGGTCAGCTCCACAGATAGCTAGTTTATATTCTTCAGTAAACAGCACACTGTGCTCATGAATGTCATAAATGCCCACTGGACTCCAGGTGGTCCATGAGGGCAGAGCCAGACAGACTGGCACACATTTGTATTCTAAACAGTCTTCTATGACTCTGCCAGAGACCACCTATCAGCTGGATGCCTGCAGAATCCTGTGTGCAGTTTCAACCTGTCCTCCATTCTGCCTTCAAGTGAACTTCCGCAAGAAAGGGACGTTCACAACGGGACAGTTGGCTGATTGAGAGATGGCTGCACTTTTCAATTATTCTAGGGAGTCAGGCGGATTTTCTTCTCTGAAGGAGGTAATTGTGCCAACAGTGAGCCTATAGTTATATCTACAAAGGGACATAGGGACAAACTGACACTTTAGGCTCCTAAGACCAAAATTTGCACCTGCAGAACCTCTGTGTAGATGCTGAGTAACCCTGGAGATGTGTAGAGGCTCTAGGTGCCTAAATTTCAGCAGGAGAAGTAGATTATATGTGCAGCCTCTTCCATCCTGATACCAAATGGCTAACTCAGCTTTAAGCCCCAAAGCAATGCTCAGACGAAGTAAGCCCCCACCCCATATTCTGGATGAACACCCTAACTTCTGGGCAATCAAGTAATCCTTTCTATAGCTCAGTGATTCTTCAGTTGTTTATACAAAGTAGAACTGCTTCAATTTACGCTGAATGTACATCGTCTGTGAATCAAGCCACTCTGTGTTTTCTCCGGCAGGAAGGGCAGGGCTCTGAGGTTCACAATGTGGAAATAAGCTCATAGTTACAGAATTTTAAAAAATACTATGTAGCTTTCATAATAAACAGGATAGAAGCATTTTGGGCTTAACACTTCATGGTACTTGACAGGATATTATGAAGTCAACAAGAGTGATGCAAGTCAGTACAGAACTTGTGTGGTACAGCAAATGATAACAATTCAATAAAGAGAGAAAAAAATATTCAGGGCACTTTTGAAGAATTGATTTGCCTCGAATTGGGTGCCGATACAATTCACAAGTACTTTTATTTGTTTGCCATATGTGGACAAAATAGACATGCTGTTGTTTCCCAGCACAGGCAACTTGTATTATCAGTCTATTCAAGAAGGAAAGCAGTCAGGTGGGTGATGAAAAGAAGGGCAAAGGCAAGTAATGAGTGAAGCTGTGGCTCTGTTGGCCTCTCTAGGCTCTAGCCAGCAGGACTGACTGATTTTGAGGGAGAAACAATCTGCAGAAAGAGTAGGATTGGCACATTTCTGCCACTTTGGATCAAGTGGGAACCCAGGATAGAACTGTGACTCACTTAATCCCCACATGATGCATGGCAGGTGTGCTGACTGGTATGCTATCCTGTTTGCAGCCTGCAGTGCAGGGTCATGTTGGGCTTGTCTACACTACCACCCTCCTTCGAAGGAAGGATGGTATTTAGGGTGTTGGGAGTTCACTAATGAAGTTCTATGGTGCAGAGGCAGCACTTCATAAAGCAAATTCCCTCCTGTGGCAACTTTGAAGTTTTAAACTTTGAAGTACTGGCACATATCTAGCCGCGGCAAACCCGCCGGTACTTCAACATGCCAGGACAACTTCAAAGTCCCTTTACTCCTGAGGAGTACTGAGGAGCACTTCGAAGTACTGGTGGGTGAGCGGTGGCTAGATGCTTGCCAGTCCTTCGAAGTTTAAAACTTTGAAGTTGCCGCAGGTGGAAATTTGCTTAATGAAGTGCTGCGTATGGAAGGAAGGAAGGTGGTAGTGTAGACAAGCCTGTTGTAGAACAGGGAAGAAGGGCTAGCCTTGTGGTCTACCTACACAGAGTCAGACAAATATTGTGGATACTGCAAGCTGTTGAGTGTTAAAATGGTCATTTGGAAGCTTTTAGCGTTTTTGGTTCTCTTTGGACACCAAATAAGTGGGCCATTAACTGCTCTCCGATAGCCCTCTATAGCTGCGTCTACACGTGCACGCTACTTCGAAGTAGCGGCACCAACTTCGACGTTAGGCGGCGAGACATCGAAGTCGCTAACCTCATGAGGAGATAGGAATAGCGCCCTACTTCGATGTTAAACGTCGAAGTAGGGACAGTGTAGACGATCCGCGTCCCGCAACGTCGAAATTGCCGGGTCCTCCATGGCGGCCATCAGCTGGGGGGTTGAGAGATGCTGTCTCTCCAGCCCCTGCGGGGCTCTATGGTCACCATGGGCAGCAGCCCTTAGCCCAGGGCTTCTGGCTGCTTCTGCGACAGCTGGGGATCTATGCTGCAGGCACAGGGTCTGCAGCCAGTTGTCAGCTCTGTGTATCTTGTGTTGTTTAGTGCAACTGTGTCTGGGAGGGGCCCTTTAAGGGAGCAGCTTGCTGTTGAGTCCGCCCTGTGACCCTGTCTGCAGCTGTGCCTGGCATCCCTATTTCGATGTGTGCTACTTTGACGTGTAGACGTTCCCTCGCTGCGCCTATTTCGATGTTGGGCTGAGCAACGTCGAAGATGAACATCGACGTTGCCGGCCCTGGAGGACGTGTAGACGTTATTCATCGAAATAGACTATTTCGATGTCGCAACATCGAAATAAGCTATTTCGATGTTGGCTGCACGTGTAGACATAGCCTATATCTGCTGGACTAAGTGCAAACTTGGAGAATCTGACCCAAGGCCTCTGTGATCAGCTAAGGTGTGTGCTGAGAAGCCTAGAGTTAAATAAGAAATTTCCCATTAGCAGCTATATTGCCTTTTGTGTTTCTCTGTTGCTGCTGTCCAGTGTGAAGCTTTCTATGTATGAACAAAAATGATTACTTATGATATATGAGAATTAAAATCTTTTTGTTGAAAGAACTTGCAAGGAATACGTTCCAGAAAATTTAACACATATTGCTAGGAATTCTTCAGGACTCTAAATGTTACTCCCTTTCCTCCCCTTTCTTTTGTTTCTAAAAGTTACTTTTCTGTCTCTCTTTCCTGGGACAAACAGACTTGTATTATAATTCCCCAACCAACTGATCTACAGCAAGGTATTTGACAGTCACTCAGAAACTGACTTTTCTAATTTCCAACTACAAGACTACCTCAGTATTCTTTCATCCTCTGGGCTCTTTCCACTTCCTCTCTTACATTCACTGTACACAAGAAACATAAAAGCAAACAGCAACTGAAGTTATTTTAATGCTTTTTTTTTCATATGCAGAGCAAATTGAAGCCACACATGACTTTTTTTCAAGTTCTTACATACCCAGAGTGACGTGCGTGCCCCAGAATAAGTAGATTATTTTTTCAGTTCCAAAAATAGCCCAGGGGAGATATTTCCACCAGGAGTCCTTTAAAACTGAAAGGGTCATAGCGCAGTCATAGAAGGAAAATCTCAGAATGCTGTATGGAAGGGAGTAGTGTGGTTTACAGTTGACAGGTTATGACTCTCAAGGAGAGGAAACAATGGTTGTGCTGGAGAGACACCAGCTCACTAGCTGGAAAGAGAACGAAGGGAATTTTCAAGTCTGGGTTAAGTTTAGCTGGATCTTACTTTGGATAATTTTATCCAGAATTATCCCTTTAAAATGCATTTATTTTCTAAAATAGCTATTTTAGATTTTTGCTTCCAGCCCCACAGTCATGGCCCCCATACAGCAAATAATCCCTCCGATATACTACTTGCACCATGAACTGAGCAGATGGATGCAGAGGAAATTCTTCATAGGGGCACAATTCCATGAAGGGATGTCTTGAAAAGCACATTTCTTTAGTCAGAAACAAAGATGTGCTTAATTACGGTTTATCACATTCATGTTGCAGCAGTAGTATGAGCAGTTTTGTTCATAGTTTACCACAGCCACAAACATTCTCAGTCTGCTCCTTTTGTCAGAATAGTATGCAAAATAATCAGATAACCAGGAATAAGTTTACTAAGGGCATTAGGTGAGCATATACACACATTGAATACTAAGTACAGTCAACGTACCTGGTTGACTTCCAGAGTAATAACCACTAGACATACTGGAGGTTGTATATGTAATTTTGTGGAGAACTTTTCTTAGCTGTAGTTATAACAAAAACTTAAATAGAATTCATTTATTCATGAGCAGCCAAACTTAATGCCTCAGATTAAATTCTGTCCAACTTTTCAGTATCTAAGATGTTTCAGGACCAAGCACAAGCCTGCCTGTATGTATAACATCAGCAGCTATGAGGGAACATGTCCAAAGTCTTCCCTAAAATACAAAGTGTCCATTGCAAAATCTTTGTAATTCAGGAGGTCTCGCTTCTTCCCTGGAAAACCTGGCAACAATATGTACAAATGCTCATGCACATAATTGACTCTAGGGCCATGTCTACACGGAGCCATGCGGCTGGCAGCATGATGCAAAGGAGGGCTCTTGAAAATGCAAATGGATGCTCATTTGCATAGTCAGGTGGCTAATTTGCATACTCCCTCAGGATCACCCTGCTTTCAGAAGCTGCTGTCATCAGTAAACTCACCCGATAGATGTTGTTCTGTCAGGAAGAACCCCCTTTGTCAGCAGCCCCTTATCCCTGGAAAAATCAGGGATCTTTGGAGCCTTAGATGCATGGGACATTCACAATGAGCCAGTGCTGAGAATATTTGGAGTCAGATGGTGCTCACCCGGCCCACGAGGCAACTCATGGCGTCAGATGCCATCAAGTGATCCAGGAATATTTACATAGAGCACATTAAGGGACACTATCAGTACCAGGACACACAGAAAAGACCAACAACAAGGGACGTGGTCAGGGAAATAACCCATTTGTTTCCCTAATAAACTGTATCCTTTTTTACAGGAGATACACCAACAGACCAAGGGGAACACCACTCTGTCTACGTACCTGTCTACTTTACCACCAGTGACTTTCTCCGTGGTATACCTGAGAACACTTTTTCTCTGATGCCGGAAAACTCAAGATTCCCAATCTGGACAACGCTGGTTATGTACCCTATATATCTCATGATCTTTGTAACTGACAGTTGTTAATTTCCATAAGCCAAGCTTGACCCCTGAAATATCATGCTGTTCCTTTTAACTTGTGTAATGTGAACTTGATTTCAAACATTATCTTTAATAGAAGTCTTTTTAGTTCCTTGGTCAAGGAAATTACCTCAGCCTTGTCTTAATTTTTTTTTCCAATTGGTTATAGGATAAGATGCAAACACAAGATTTCACTCATGGACACTGAGGCTGCGTCTACACGTGCACGCTACTTCAAAGTAGCGGCACCAACTTCGACGTTAGGCGGCGAGTTGTCGAAGTTGCTAACCTCATGAGGGGATAGGAATAGCGCCCTACTTCGACGTTCAACGTCGAAGTAGGGACAGTGTAGACGATCCGCATCCCGCAACGTCGAAATTGCTGGGTCCTCCATGGCGGCCATCAGCTGGGGGGTTGAGAGATGCTCTCTCTCCAGCCCCTGCGGGGCTCTATGGTCACCGTGTGCAGCAGCCCTTAGCCCAGGGCTTCTGGCTGCTTCTGCGGCAGCTGGGGATCTATGCTGCAGGCACAGGGTCTGCAACCAGTTGTCAGCTCTGTGTATCTTGTGTTGTTTAGTGCAACTGTGTCTGGGAGGGGCCCTTTAAGGGAGCAGCTTGCTGTTGAGTCCGCCCTGTGACCCTGTCTGCAGCTGTGCCTGGCATCCCTATTTCGATGTGTGCTACTTTGACGTGTAGACGTTCCCTCGCTGCGCCTATTTCGATGTTGGGCTGAGCAACGTCGAAGTTGAACATCGACTTTGCTGGCCCTGGAGGACGTGTAGACGTTATTCATCGAAATAGACTATTTCGATGTCGCAACATCGAAATAAGCTATTTCGATGTTGGCTGCACGTGTAGACGTAGCCTGATTGTAATTGTTATTATATGTCTTTACAAAAAGTATTCCTACAAATCAGAAGTCCTGTCTACATATCATTTAGGTTGAAAATCAAATCAATATTTTAAAACAACATAAAATAAACCTACATGACAGAATTTCTGTCACACAATAGTTTAGACTTTCTAGAGATGTCATGAGAACCAAAATCTTTCATAGAAATGTATGTTACATTATCACACTTCATCTTAATATTTTAAAAAAGGTTTTGTAGATGACTGGCTTTTATCACAATCATACACAGACATCAAACCCAGAGAATACAAGCTTACCTTTTTGCATAAAGATACTTGCAAAAAGAGGAAAAAGAAACTATGGGTTTTACCCTGTCTTAAGGAACTCAAAAATCTTTGTGAGAGAACAAAATGAGCTCTAGCACTGCAAGAATATAAAGAAAAATGTGTGCCATCTATGAAGAGATATTTGAAAAATAATGTTCATTGTGATAAACTGTCACATTCCAGAGCAGTGTGAAATCAGAGAGGGCAGGTTCAACAGTATTATTGTGGAACAGTGTTTTACTGACTACAAGTCCTTAAGTGCAAGAATAAGCTGTGCTTTATTGGAATAAAAACAATGAAAAATCTATGATGGATTCTGGCAAAATTTTCTTTGTGTTTGTAGACTGAGACATCAACGACTATTAATGACAGAGGAACCTGAGCATGCTTGTGCTATAACTTTGTGTGCCATTATGACCTATCAAAAAGCCTTCAGATCAAAACTTTCTATTTAGTACATAAAATCTGAGACCCTCATCTGATATAGAACTCCCAGGAACTAACAAGAAAATCACTAGCCATGAGCAGTTGCTTGCAGTTGGGTTGGGTGTCACATTAAAATACAAATCTGTAAGGCAAACATTTGAAGCATTGTGTTGCTAGAGGTACTGTAACTACACTAGCCCCATAGGAACCAATACTATGGCAGATATACCTGTGATATATTTGATTGGTATTATAAGATACCAGTTTGCTGTTTGTCGAATTTATTTTCTAATACATTGAGAGATATAGCTCCATTTTGTTGTTTTGTTTTTCCTCATATGAAAGGGAATGTCTCGGTGGGATATATGTGGTTGCACTGAGCTGCGTAGAGCAACTATACACAAACACGTTCAGTTGAAAAGGCATTCTTTCTCCCACCCCCAAATAGTTTCTACCTGGGTAAACCTTGCCATTTTTTACTTTTTTGTACTAACATAAAACCACTGGAACCTCAAATGTGTTTCTAGGCTGTACACCCTGAAGACAGGAAACTCGAGGTTTAGAGCCAAACAGGAAGTGGTGTTTTATATAACACAACAAGTACTGCAAAATGACACAGATCTCTAAACCCTGGACAATTAAGTAGTTGCTGGTAAATGAAAGTATCCATGCTTTCTTATACAGTAAGTATATGGTATTGTATGTTAGCTGATCTATTATTTTTACTGCATAGATGGAAGAGAAACAAGTCTTGTCTTTTATTCATCTATAGCATTGAATTATGGGAACTTGGAAAATCTCTGTGGCCTAGAGGGAGACATTGTGCCAGAGTTTCACTTGAAGTTATTGAAGGCAAGAGTTTTACAAAATATAATGAAATATAGATAGAGAAGAGATTGCAATGGGTCTGAAACTTGGAAGAACACAGATTAAAAAATGTGTATGAGAAATAGACTATCACGGATTTACAGATTTCAGGACAGAGGTGATTTAAATAGTCTTCAGAAGGAGACATTAAAAAGCATGTTCAGAGTGATTCTAAACTACTAATATACTATAGAAAATGTTTCACCTTTCTGTTGATTTGCCTTGTATTATTGTAATGATTATTAAATGTATCCTATCAGTTTATGCAGCTAGAAGTATTTTGATTATGATGATTTGCTTTTTGCAATGCATGAAGAATTCCATGCATTGTCAATGCATATAACTCAACACAAAGAGGAATGTTGAAAAATCAGTGCAACACACCAAACTTAACCCCATGTCTCCAGAAACTGCCCCAAACAATCCACAAATGTACTAAGTGGTTTTTTTTCCCCATCTATATAAGATGGCAACTTTTAGTAATCAACTACTTTTTGTTGGTCTCTTGGGTGGTCACATAAACAAGATTTCACTGCACTATAAACTTGGAGAAGTTCATCCTGAGGTTTTCAGTTCTTGGAGATAACTATGGCTAGGAAGTTTTACATAATGGAGCAATTTGGTATCTCAACATTGATCAGGTATATACAAAGCAGTGGTGACTCTACATGCCTGCTTGGTTGGATTTAAAACAATCCAGTAGTGGCTAGGCTATAATAGGGCTCATGGAGCCCCAAAAAGGCAGTGAAAAACAGTTTGGAAAAGCAACTTTCAATTGCTTCAGAGCTCACAGGTTGTTTAAACTATTATTACCTCAAGGATGTGTATTGATGACAAGTATTATTTAGGCATATTGGCTTTGGTTTGCAAGTACAGTTGCTGTTAAAAGAGATTTTCATTTGGGAGCAAAGCCTGAGGTTACATTCTCTTTGGGTACAGTAGGAAGTGGATAAATCAAGGAAAGAAAGTGGCTTTAAAGATATACCAACTCATTCAGATGTTGGCTTTGATAAAGTATTAGTGACAACACAGTGAACCTGAAATGAAATATCCATAAGATAAATGGTAGCTTAATTTTTAAAATGATCAGAGAAACCATAATTCTAATTGCATAAAACTTCTGTAATTTTAATACAAAGGAAACATTCTTGTTTGCCCCCACACTTTTTTCCCTTTTTTTTTTAATTTTATAGATGCACCACCATTCAGCTTAACATCTTCCTGAAAAATCCCTTCTCTCTTTTTGTTACAAAGCAACTCCAAGATTACTGTTCTGAATAAGAGCTCAAAATTCCATTTTTTCAGGATAATCACTTTTTTTTGCATTTGAGAGCACTTTGTGTCTAGGCAGTCCTACTCTTTCCCTTATCACTGAGTTGGTTTCCCTCTTTTGTTCCTGTGGGTTTTACAACAGAAGGAAGAGAGAAAACTAAGAAAATGTGTTTGTGAAACCACAGCGTGAAGTGTGGGGGGGGGTGAGTCACAGAAGCAGGTGCAGCAGTGAAACAGCCTTTTAACTCTTAGTTTTTATTGACTGAACTTTATATTGGCAGTGATATTTTCAATACTCAGTGCTAAACTGCTGATTGCGTGAGGTAAACGTTACAGAATGTTTGAATGGAAGGATTTCTTGATGACCTTCAGACATAGCTTGGAATGGCCTTGGACCCGTGCTCAGTACGTGAGATGATAATGACAGTGCTGTCTGTAATATTGTGGATTCAGTTCCATGCATGGGTGCCTAAGAGACCTTTGGCTGCTGCTGCAGCAGCAGCAGCACCAGCAGTAACCGATTTGTCTTTTTTCTTTCCATCCTAACACCCTGAGAGACACACTCAGCAGTATTCCACCCTCTATTGCCCAGTGCTCTGTTTCCCCTCACCTGTTTCCAAATGGGGGATATGATTCCAGAGAGAATCTGTAGACCTGTCCATTGTGACTGGGGGGCTCCTAGCGTCTCCCTAGCTACTGGGAGGCTCCTAGCATCTCCACTTATCTTAGGAGGGATGGAGGGAGAAAGTGAGGGATGAAGCATGTAGGAGGAGGGAGGAGGAGAGCGATAAGGTAAGGAGTGCAAGGACTGCATATGCATAGGGGAGAGAATGAATGGGTTTGCTAGCAGAAGATATGTTAAGGAGAGGAGAGTGTGAAAGAAGACCAAAGAGAGAATATGCATATAAGACTAAATCAAGGGGACAAGTGTGACACGAGAATAAGGAAAAGCGGAAGAGTCAAACGTGAGGAAATGTGAAAGCAAAGGAAGGATGTGTGTGCCCACGTACGGTGAGAGGAAGGGGCTGTACTCCTGTGGCTGCGAAAGGAGAGAAAGAAGGTGTATGTTATTTTAGCCACAGTTCTTTTGGTGCTTTCAGTTTTTGGCTTATTTATGATGTGCCAGTTTTCAGTATACACAAAACAAAACCTCCTAAAAGTATTACAAAGGAGAGCTTATAGTAATAGTCCAGAAAGTTAGCTTTTCTCAGGCATTTTCCCTGTTACTTCTGATTCTTTTTCTTTATGCAGCCAGCTACTGCTGTTACACAGCCACTTAATAGCAAAGATATACTTGCTATATAGCTCCCACCACTGTAATTAAGTACAATTTCAGATTTGAAAATCCCTACTAAGGTGACTCCCATCTTGCTCCATTTCTCTTGTCTCAAATGTCACTAACAGTGAGAAATTAGAGCTCATAAATAAATTATATGGGCCCAATGTTGTGCAGTGCTGAGTACCCTTTGACTCCAATAGGACTTGAGAATGTGCTGCAGCTTGCAGAATCAGCCTTTATCTTAGAAGGATTATTTATTCATTCTAAGGCATTGCACCAAGTTCAGTAAGCAGGTAAGTGTCAGACACTACCAATTTTGTTGACTTAATGTATCCTCTCTGCACAAATGTGCATCATACATCATTTAAAGGCTTATTATGTCTACCTCTGAATAAGGTAGATGTGGAACTATTGGGTAGTGCTGTTACTATAGAAAGAAGGATGAACAATGGTACCATCCACTTAAAATGACCCCTTGGAAATACTTGTATTTGTTTGTTAGTTTAACGATTCTGTGGAGAATATAGGAAATAGCTCATTATCCACACTTCTTTATCCACGTTATTTATGTGTGAAGATCTCAATACCTCTGTTTGCAAATATACTCTTTTGACATGCTTTTCACATTGTGGGAGATTTAGGTCAATGACTTTTTGACGATTAGATGGAGGCAGAAGTAATTGAGGTCTCTATGGATTTCCTTTTCTTTTTCACTCCCTTCATACAGCATCGTATTACTCTTTATGACAGGCTCAGACTAAATGTAAATCCCAAATTTCAAAAAAAGTAATAAAACCAAAATAAAAATGGCACAATGTCTAAACAGCAGAAGGGAGAGGCACTTAGAGGTCAAACGTCCTTTGAGAATTGTAAGTCAAATGCCAGTGAGGAGATTGAAAAGGAGAATGAACTCTGGCATATCATCTGTAAAAGTTTAATTAGACAGGCAAAAAAGCAAATTTGAAGAGAAGCTAGCAAAAAACCTTATAAAAAAGGAAAGTACATGAGAAGCATACTGCCTGACAAATAATCAGTGGAGCCACTGGATAATCAAAGGGGCACTCAAGAAAGACAAGGCAGATTTAAGGGTGCTAAATGAAGTCTTTGTGTCAGTCTTCATTGCAGAAGATATAAAGAAGATGCCTACTCATGAGCCATTCTTTATCAGAGAAACTGTCAGAGTTAGGTGTCATTAAAGGAGATTTAGGAGCAACTTAGTAAATTAAGTAGTTATAAGTCATCAGGACCAGATGGTATTCACGTGAGTGTTCTCATGGAACTCACATATGAAAGTGCACGACTACTGACTTTGGTATCTAACCTATGCTTTAAATCAGCCGCTGTATCAGATCACTGGAAGACAGGCAATGTAACTCCAATTTATTCTTTTAAAGGCTCTTGAAGTGATTTTGATAATCCTAACTTCAGTACATGACAAACTTGTTGAAACTACAGGGAAGGGCAGAATTATTAGACATACAGCTTAATGTTAGGGAGGAGTCAATGTGGCTTTTGTAAAGGGAAATTATGCCTTGCCAACCTATTAGAATTCTGTGAAGGGACCCCAAATAAGTATATGGACCAGGGTGATCCAGCTGATAAAATGAATTTGAATATTCAGAAAGCCTTTGAAAAGGCTCCATACTAAAGGCTCTTAAGCAAAATAAACATGAGATAAAACGGAAGGTCCTCTCATGCATCATGCATCTGGTTAAAAGATATAAAACAAAGAATCAGTTTTCACTTTATAAAGAGCTAAATAGCAAGGTCAGCTCATGGGAATAAGGGGACTTTGAAGTAGGCAGGGTCCTTTCGAAAAGGAGCCCCATCTGGATGAGACGCGCAGCGGCGAGGCGCGTCAATTTCGAAGTGCCGTGGCTGCCCGCATGCTAATGAAGTGCTGAATTTGCATTTCAGCGCTTCATTAGTAAACTTCGAAATGGCTATTTGCATAGCCATTTCGAAGTTTGGGGCTAGTGTAGACACGGCCTATGATGGGTTCTAGATTAACTGTCCTAAAAATAAATAAATAAATAAATAAAGGTCTCCATGTGGTTGTGGTCAATTAAGAATATAATGTACCAAACTCTAACAAGCCTCTTCTGAGCATGTACAAACAGAAGGTTTGCATTCATCCTAATTTGAATGGCTTTTTCATGAGACAGCAAAAGAGGTCCTTCAGGCCCCAGGATAACCCACTGCCAAATTCTAGGTCACTGAGGCAAAACATGGGTTTATAAGTGTTTCTCAGTGAACCTTTCTTTTAACATTGACAAAGCAACGTGTCTTTCTCTAACTTCAGTCACTGAAAATGTTGTACATTATTCCTGAAATTTTCTTTCTGTATCTCAAATATACACATAGGCTCATTTACTCTAAAGGCCTCTAAGCTTTACTGGGAAGATCCTGGTGCTTCGACATGACTGTTGAGACTACAGCACCCTTGATGCTTTGGAGAAAAGTAGGAGAGGGAAGGGTTCTTTCTCATCCAGGAAAGCTGAGTGCAGGGAAACCAGGTGGCTGGCTGCATTTCTGGAGATCAGCCACTGTTCTGTTATGGTTGTGGTTAAAATTTGGTATTGGTAATGGCAAGTGAAAATGGGGTCTTATAATACAACATTTCTGTCAACCTTAACAATTGGTATTGCTACATCTTCACATAAAATGTGAAGCCAAATTCTGTGTTGCTTCTCAGCACATGTGCAATATGCCTCAGGTGGCACCTGATCAGGGTTCATCATCAAATTTGGTTTCCTACACTTATAAAACTGAGATATTAGCTCCATCTATATTTTTTTCTGTGAGCTTGCCATCTTGTATTACAAATACTCCATATGAAATTAGATAACTGCAATCAGAGGTATAAAGTACTACTCAACTTTAGAAATATTTTCTTGTTTCATGAAAAAAATACTTTCTTTAAAAGGTCCAAAAGTAAAATGGTATATTTTTCTATTTCATTTACAAAGGAAAAAGAAGGGAAGAAAATCATTCAGAAATCTCTGAAGTACACATATATTTGTGAATGCGTCTTTAAAATGCTTCCTTAGGTGAGTGTCTTTTCTTTGCTGGCATTCAGTGTGGGGGTGTTATCCTGTCCTGCTCTTGCATTAAAAAGCATGTGAGCTCTCACTTTCACACACCTCTATACCATGCTGCACTTAGTGAAACAACCTATCATGTTACCATAAATCTAATCCCAAGAAAGCAGCAGGCATTCAGCCAGCATCTGAATGCAGTAACATATCCTGTCTGGGAACTGTCTTTTTAGAGTGCTTATGTTTGGCCTCTAAATTAAACCCTTCACATGTCAATGTCAGCTAAGAAATTGGAAAAAACCAGAGAACTATTGTGGTATGATTTCTTTATTATCTCTGAGTAATACAAAAATATTCATACCAAAGGAGTAATCCTAAAATAAGTACTTCTCCTAAATTAAAATTCTATGCAGGCGGTCCCTGACTTACGAACATATCAACTTATGACCATTAGTACTTACGAACAACCTCCCGTTAACTCCAGATTACTGTACTGTATTGTTTAATATTTTTGAGTTGAGAACCATGTACATTTAGTTTTTCAAACAGCACAGGCAGCGTAGTATGAGAACTACAGCTCAGTCATGGTGGCAGCCAACATGTTGCTCCCACCCACCTTTGTTTTGTTTCTCAGTAGCACATTGTGTTTGCGTGTCTGCGGTCGTGTAGTGTGTTTATGTTTCATTCCCTCATACTGAATATATTGCCCTTACAGTATATTCTGTTTCCTTGTGGCCATCATGGCAAGTAACAAGAAAAGTGCTGGTGGTGAGAAAAGAAAGAGAAAAGCTATTGATTTAGAACAGAAAATAGCAATAGTGAGGCAGTAAGAAGGGGGTCAAACAGTGTTGTCCATGAAGCGTAATTTAGGCCTATTGAAATCCACCATAAGCACCATTATAAAGGGTAGTGATCACATTCATGAAACAGTGAAAGTGTCTGTGCCTATGAAATCAAAAATCATAACAAGGAAAAGAACAGGTCTCATCCATGACATGGAAAAACACTTACAGCTTTGGGTGGAAGACCAAATTCAAAAATGCATTCTGTTAAGCCTCAAGACGATACAGGCTAAGGCTCATAGTCTTTTTGCAGACTTAAATTAAAAAGAGGGGTATGACTACGACCAAGCTTTCCATGCCAGTCACGGCTGGTTCAACCATTTCAAGAATCGTGCAAATTTTCAAAATGTGAAAGTAAGTTGAGAGACAGCCAGTGCTGATTCGAAAGCAGCAGAAACTTTCATAGAAGAATTGGATAAACTGATAAAAGAGGAAAATAATTTGCCAGGACAGATTTTTAATGTAGATGACACAGGTCTCTTTTGGAAGAAAATGCCCAACCATACCTACATACATAAGGAGACAAAAACTATGCCTGATTTTAAGGCTTTCAAAGACCATTGAACAGTCTTGTTAGGAGGGAATGTTTTTGGGTATAAATTGAAACCCTTTTTGATTTATCACTCTGAAAACCCTATCAAGGCTGTCAGAATATCAGCAAGGCTACTTTACCAGTCCATTACTGCGCTAATACGAAGGCATGGATGACACTTAAACTTTTTGAAGATTGGGTCATGAACTGTTTCGTCCCTGATGTTCAGGCATACTTTCTGGAGAAAGGAATTCCTTTCAAAATTTTACTTATTTTGGATAATGCTCCAGGCTACCCTCAACACCTAATTGACTCACATCCCAATGTTAAAGTGGTGTTTCTGCTGCCCAACACCTCATCTATTCTCCAACCCATGGACCAGGGGGTCATAGCTGCTTTCAAAGCATGTTATCTTCTCAACACTTTTGCAAAGGCAATAGCTGCCACAGAATTCGAAAATTCCAAAACATTACATGAATTTTGGAAGGACTACAACATTCTGCATGGCATAAGAAACATTGCTGGGTGGGAGGAAGTCACTCAACAATGTATGAATGACATATGGAAGAAAATCCTAAAAAGATATGTCAACAGTTTCAAAGGCTTTGAAAAAGAAAAGCCACTAGAAGAAGTTTCCAATAAAATTGTACTGTTGGCGAAAGAAGTGGCTATGGAAAGTGATAATGAAGACATACACCAACTGGTTGAACTACTGGGGAGGAGCTCAGCAATGAAGATTTAATGGAGCTGGAGGCAGAGAGGGTAGCAGAAGAAGAAGAAGAAGAAGCCCCCAGAAATTTGTGCTGAAAGAAATGGCTGCAGCCTTCAGCAAAAGAAATGAAGGAATGCACATGTTTGAAAAAATGGACCCTAATGTTGCAAGATTCTCAAAAATGGATCATTTAATTCAGGATGCCACGGCTTGCTATAAAGAAATTTATAATAAGAAAAAACAAACTGTCCAATCCAAAATGGATATTTTTTGAAGAAATCCCCCAGCACTGCTGCCTCTCTAATGAACCAATGCCTTCTACAAGCAAAGGCACTGCTGAAGTAAAAGATGAATCTGCTGTTGATGATGTTGTTCCTGTACTATTGTCACCCACCTCCTCAAATTCCTCATCCAATTAATTCAATGCATTCACCTTCATAATTATCAGTCCAAGTGTGCACGACAATACCAGGAACAAATGTAAAGTTCATGTACAGTATTAACATTAGTTATGTTATTTTATTTACAATATTTACATCACATTATTTACATTACTTTAATGCATTTGTTTTGTACTTCATGTTCATGTTTGTCAGTTTCAGTTTGCTGTGCTGCAGTTGGGTTGGTTTTTTATTTCCTTTTTTTTTTTTTTTTTGGTGTATTTCTGTCCTTGGTGTTTCTTTTTTTCATTGTTGATTGTTGTTTTGTAGGTGCTTTGTTATGTTTGGAATGTGAGTAAATTAATATTATAAACATTACTGGTAGCAGGCAGTTGATAGCTACCTGTACAAAGGTATTTCTGACTTACGACCAAATCAAGTTACAACCAGCTGTTCGGAACATAACACATTTGTAAGTCAGGGACTATCTGTGTTATCATTTTTTTCTGCAAACAAACTAAGCCATTCTGAAGTGTGTTTGGTAAAAAATATCTAATTCATGTTAACTTCTATTTTTAAATATATATATTAAATAAGGTATACACAGGACCATTATAACTCAAGGAATCACAAGCTGGTAGTCATTGGTAGTTCTAGCCAATTGTGCTGGGCCCAAAATTGGCCCTGTATGCCTCATTTAGTTTCATATTACTTAGCACTTTGGCATAATATTTTACTTTGCATACATGACCCTTTACACACTTTACATACATGCCAAGACCACAGAAGAGGAAGGTGCTGAAAGCAGGATTTTATTTCTTCATATTTTCCTATATTATAATATCTGGATAGTTTGCACATGCTTTCATCTGTTTCCTGGATTTTTATAGTATGTTATTTCCAAAAGTTGGTACATATTTCTGTATTAGCATTTCTGGTTGCTTTCTGATTAATAAATGCATATTTTAGTTGAGATATTAGTGCCACACATAGTAAAGGCTGCCTAATCATTGCTTTGTATAAACTCCTGTTTTTAGTTGCTTATTAGTAGGCATGGCAGAACTGGGTGGGGGGATGTAAATTTTGACAGATATCTGTTTGCTTTAAGCATTGTTTTCAATTTTTGTTAATTTTCACATTAGTGAGAAATTATGGGGAGGTTAGACAATAAATATTTCGTGACAATAGACAATTCAAAAAGTTTAAAATGTAGAACTCTTCAAGATGTATATTACATACCATAATGAAGAAAGTAAACATCCTTAGTTCAAAATACATGAAGTTCTCAAGCATCTTTTCTTAAAATGGCTCTTCTGAAATTTTCAATTAGTATCTAGGGAAATATTTGTGTTGGTTTGTGTGTATGGCGAAATGCATGTTTGCTGACATTAATAAATAAAACTCCTATGCTTCTAATTTAATCCTGTTTACAAAGTTACCAGACTGTATTCATTCAAGCTGGAATATTCCATCACAAGGAACTTAACAGCTGATTTTTTTTTAAGTTTTATCTGAAATAGTTCAGTTACTTCCAATAATCATCTTATGGGAAAAATGCACTGCTTTGCCCATGTTAAAAATGCACACACTTTTTTGTTGGCAAGCTCTAGTACCTCTGTGCTTTGGTGTGGGATGTTGACATTTTGGAGGGTTGGGTCAGGAACTGTTGCAAGGATTAACCAAGTTATTACCATCTGAAAAGAAATCACTTTTTTCACATGCTCACGTGAGATGTTAGCATTTAGAAGTTAAATTCTTTGAAGAGTCTTTGCATGCTCCATCCTGGAGCTGCCAGGGACGGAGTAGGATTTTCCCTGCAACTGATTCTCCCATGGCAGGCACACATGCTGTGTGGAAAAAGTAGTAAGTGATCATATAATTAAAGAATGCCACATAATGGATATATACAAGTGGACTAAATTAAGGATGCACAAGCAGTTTGAATTCTGGAGTGTCCTAATTTTTGAATTTTCAATGGTTTTGGATGTAATATACATTCTATTGGTTGGTTTTTTTTCTTGGAGGGTTTTCATATGTTTTCTCCTTGCAAGAGCTGTGTTAGATTTCTCAAAAGAACTTGTTTGCAGCATCAAGCATCTTGTAAGTGGGCTTCAAGGCTTTCTAAATGAATTGGGATTCTAATATTAAAAGCCTCCATTAATATGTTATTTGGTGAACTCAGTGGCAGGCACAGAATCTGAAAAAAAATAATAAAAATATATAAGGCTAGACTATCAAAGTGATCTCAACTTACTTATTAAATCTGTGTTCCAGAATTTTGATTCATGCCTGCACATTAGTTACTTAGAGGTGCAGTTGTAAAGATCTTAGCCAAAAGAAACACACATTGTTTAGTTTCATGTTGTTCATATTAAAATTATATCTAAACTAAATGGATTTTAAAGAGCCCATTTTACATTGCACAAGAGTTAGGTGTTTCAGCTGATGTGCTTCCTCAAAACTCCCTCTCTCTATCCATTTTTGTACTGTGCTCTTTACTCAGTTAAAATACTGTTTTAAAAAATGGAGCTATACCTATCTCACAGAGCAGGAAGAGACCTTCAGAGGTCATTGAGTCCAGTCCCCTGTTCTCACAGTAGGACCTATCACAATGCCTGACAGTTTTTTTTTTTAAATCTATTCACCCCAGATCTCTAAATAGCCTCCTGAAAGACTGAATTCACAACCCTGGGTTTCGCAGGCCTATGAGCAAACCACTGTGTTTTCCTCCATCTGATGAAAGTATGCACATTTCAGTCACTGTTACATACAGTCTCATTTATCTGAAACTTAGTCTAAATCCCCTTTAAATTAAAATACAGTAAACCCTCAATTTAATGGACCCCTGATTTTACTGACTTTGGAAATAATGAACACTGCCAGTCCCCCTGTCCCCTAAAATGAATCCTGGTGGCAAATCAGTGCTCCTGGAGCTGCCACCACCATTGCCAAAGCCGCCAGGGCTGGAAAAGTGGTGAACGTCTCTGTCATTCCTCATGGGCCACCTGCCAGCTGAGGGCAAGGGAGAGTGCTCAGCTTCCTCCCAGCAGGGTGGATGCCCAGACCAGACAGCTGACAGGTGTTCTGCCAGCCAGAGCTCCTGGGAAAAGGCACGCCAGCTCCAGGAAAACTCACTTTCTATGGGAGTGCCCAGCATTAGGTGTGTGATGAGCAGCTTGTGGCAGGTGAGCCCAGAGGCTCTGCTCTGCAAACAGTGCAAAGAGCCCACTACTGAACTCTCTCTCCCAAGCCTGCTGCTTTCCTCTCAGGTCTCAGATGGAGCCCTCTCTAGTGCACCTTGCAAGCGTCCTCCAGTCCTGCAGATTTGGATTTAACAGATTTTCTGCATTAATGGATACCTTACTGTAGCATCATTTCTTTGTTCAGAAAATAAAGGTTTAGAGATGTATTCTAGTAGTTCGCTTCTCCAAGGCCAGCCAGCACTTCAGGTCCATTAGGGCGCTAGCCAAGCTTGATGTTGAGGAAAATGGAAGGCAGTGTTTAATCAGGATGCTGGCTTTGTTGGGTTGTGACATTTTCACATCTGTTTTAGAAGCGGGGACCACATAGATTATTTGAAATCACCCTCACTTCTTCTCCTGCCCTGGGAATTCTGCATTGTTAAGAGACACAACAGACAAACTCACCCTTTGAGTCTGGTATTTGATATTTGCAAAACTAGAACCTTTTATCACCGGGTCTCTGTTATCTAAAACATTTGGCTATCTGCCCAAGTCCTGTGGATAAGTGAAGCTATACTGTAGTGCTACAGTTCGTAATGTGCTTTACTTCTTTTTCAGGATTAAAGGCACAATACCCAACAACCCATCACATAGGAGCGGTTTAGGCAAAAATAGATTTGCAAATGTACTGGTTTTTGCTTAACTATGATCATATCTCTTTTCATTCAAGTTAAATTAATGTTTGTAACAGAGGCATTTTTTCATGTTAAAGTTAAATCAAAAAGCAAAATTTGGATCCATCTTGGAGGCGAATTTAATTATGGAACAAATACATTTCCTAAGGCAAGATCATCCAGTCAGGTAACAGAAACAATTAGTAACAAATTGCTATCCGACAATCAAAGGAATACTTGGAAAAAATGGTTTGGAAGCAACTTATAAACAGACCTTATCTCACACCAAATATTCACAGAACAATTTTTAACAGCAAACATTTGTTTTTTTTAAAAAAATAGCTTAATGAAATAATTATGAACAGAGATAAAGGCTACAGTCTTTGAATAAATTGTTCATTGTGAAATATTTACTTGTTTTCAAATGAAAATCTACACCAGTGTGTCTTCAGGAATATTATGTACCTCGTGTTAACAGCATGAAAAACACATATTTTGTGGCTAAAACTTTTCAAGCTAGACGATATGCACATCAGGGAAGCACTCTCTTTACAGGTGTGTGTTAGACAGTGATGAGCACAGAACCAGAACTTAACAAACCATTAAAAATAACAATTGGTATTTAAAACTTTTGATTTGAAGCACATTAAACTTTGAAGTCTTGGATTAAGTTCAAATGTCACCCACAAACCAGCAGGAATTCATTGTTCTGCATGGAAACAATATTACCTTTTTCTCTCAAAGGGTATCTGGAATTTAATTAGGTTAATCCAAGGGAGTGGTCAACCCAAACTTGACAGAAGCTATTTGTGTCTGGCTTTGTTGAGAAAGTGCCAAATTCTAAGTGGCCTTCCTTAAAAAAGGTGGAGGGGAAGGACCCTCAAAGGTTTTCCCTGGCTCTGCCAGGCAGGGACATAGAATATTTTAATCATTGTTAATTCCCCCAGTTTGGAACCTTGTCTAACTATTGATTTTTTTGGGCCGGGACTTGCTCGTAGTGAGGACTGGCATTTCAGCAGCCCCAGCCGTGGGCAGTGGGCAGAGAGCTGGCTGAGTACCAGCTCTGGTTTTTTTTTTTGAAAAAATGCACTTGTAAGTATTATTATTTCATGCAGGAGTCCTGTGACATCTTAAAGACTAAAAGGCTTATTTGAGCATAAGCTTTCCATGGGTAAGCATATTCCCAAATAAATCTTGTCTTTAAGGTGCCACAGGACTCTTCACTAGTTTTTGCAGATACAGTCTAAGACAGTTTATACCCCCCACCCCCGAGACTTATTTCATGCTTTTGTTCTTAATTATATTCTAAAGAAAGAATATGTTATTTTCCCTTAAAGAGTCTGGTGAGGCACTGAACCTGAAGTCTAGCCATGGCCATTTCTTGTTTTCATGCATGAAGCCTTCCTTTTTAGTGAGATCTGATCATGGGGAAACCAGAGTTTTTTGAATGAGAACAGTGTCTCTTCTGAGCCTGTGTATCCCTGCAAATTAAACTCTCTTTGAACTTAATTTAGAAGGACTAACTCAGTTCTAGTACTTTCAGAGAGAAGATGTGAAACTGCCCAATGTAAGTATTAACAGGAAAGGTAGCATATGTTACATAGTGGGATGAGATACTGTTTTATACAATGGGGGTGCTATTCCTGAAACCTGAATGTTAAAGGCCTGACAGAGGTCCGGTGACATCAATTGAAGTTTCTTGTACAAAGCAGTTGTAAAATCCATCTCTCAAGATTTCACAATAATTCCTTTGCTTAAATACCTTTACTGTGCCTAATATGCTTATATTGTTAATGTTACAATATTCAAACTACAACACTTCTTACATGGAGGGAGAGATTAATTTATTATAAGCAATTCAAAGATTTTAAGCCTTGATCTCCAAACAGATGCTAAATTTTAATCTTGTCCATGCTTACAATAGTTTCAGTTTTCATTTCCCTCTATTCTCTTTGAATAATGACTCTGATCACACATATGGTACCTAACCTACTTCTTACCACTTTCCCTCAGTGCAACATTGCTAGAAATATTTTAGCACCCACAATTGTCGTAAGTAGTTTAAAAAAAACATGGGTCACTGGCTCAAAGGCTTTCTAATCTGGATAGCCTTAACATACATGTGAAATATAATTTGCAGTAGGAAGGGAAAGCGTGAAGGACAATGTTATTATGCAATTAATTACTCACTTTACTCATGCAGACATTTTGATGCTTTTTGTGCATGTGTAGAGTGTAAATATTTTTGTGATGTATTTTCTCCTAAAACAAACCCTAGTGCTTTGAACCCAAGGTCAAGCAAAGGCTGTCTTCCTGTAGTTTTTCAAACTCCCTCTCTTCCCAGCTCTCTCTTGTTAAGTCCAAGACTGCTGCTCAGGCCTAAGGAAAGGCCTACTTGTTTGGCTGCTATTAGTACAAGTATGATAACCAATATTATACTATTAGTTGTAGTCCCTGGACTTTTATTGGCCCAGCAAAATCTCTCCATACTGTTGATTTCAAGAAATTTTGGAAACTATCCAGTGGTGGTGGCGGGGGGGCAGGGAGGTTAAGAGTACTTTACATTTGTCTAATACATGGTGTGTTCTGTGCACTGTACAAATATATGATGTGAATGCTATGCCCTGAAAAGTGACTTTAAAATGGTGTCATTGGGTTCTATGATTGTTTCTCAAATATTTCTCTATTCAATGTGCTCAATTTACAAGTTATAAAAAATGTTTTCCTACCTGTGAAAATTCAAGCTGGGATCATTCCTTGTGCATGATCAGCTGTGCTAAAGCTTCTGCAAGCAATATTATGTTTTCAGGGACACCTGTTGTCACCCTATTGTCTCGCAGGTGCACCAGTGTCACTGATGGGAACTTAGTCATCAATTTTGTTGATGCTGCACAGCAGCAAATACAATCTAACTTGTTTTCTCAGCTGTGATGGCTCTGCAGTGTAACAAGAAATATAAACCCTTGTCACTAAAGTTAGCAGCCATAAATCTGAGAGATCACATAAAGGTTCAGCTTCTGCCACCCACCCATTGAATTTGATTATACTGCGTGAATGTGGCCTCTGAATTCAATGGGCTCATTCAAGATACTATATACTGGGAGTAAAGGTGGCATGTGCTTAAGTGTTCTACTGGGCTGTGGACTTCAGAGACAAGGACAGAATTAGAGAAGATTCTTCTTATTTGGTTATATATCTTTGCCACTTGTAACCAGATCTGTTATGAGTGGAGTGAAATTATGTTAAGAAAAAGTGCATAAATAGGAAGTAGAGAGATGCTATGTAGATTCTATCACATGAGCACACAGATTATTTTTTCTTGGAAGTGATTGGTAACCACATGGATAGGACAATGGAAAACCAAGTGACAAGTGGACTTGTTGATCCCTGTCTTATGCATTTTAAGATGCCGTTAAAGAACACCCAACTTCACTGACACTCCTGAGCCCACATGCTCGGTGGAAGCCAGGTTGGTAGATATGGTATTTATTCCCTTCAGGCACACATGACCCACATTTTTAAAAAGTGGGATAAGATGCAGACTATATATGTATGCTGCTTTAACATGTATTAAATTATTAAGGGTGTTTCCACTGGAAGCTTTGCAGATTTCCCTGAGCAGCTGGGTCCACATGGACCTGTAGTGCCAGCAGCTTCACAGAAATGAGCAGTCTCACAATTGCAAATGGCTGCTCACTAGCATAATTGCATAGCTAACTAGCATAGCCGCGTGAGATCTCCCTGCTGGCAGAGGCTGCTGCCAGCAGTAAACAGGCCATGTAGATGTGCTTCTGCTGAAAAGAAAAAACTCATCACCAGACCTTATGCCTAAAAAAAAAGGCAAGTTATTTCTGTCTGACTTTGAGTAGCTCTATAACACCAATAACATTTTCGAAAAGCAAGAGGCTTTCACATGAGAGTGCTTGATCAAATAGTCTTTCCTCTAGATTCAAACATCCAAAACCTGAAGAACAGGCAGATGACTAGCATAACCATATTCCTCAGCATCATCATGGGATAATTTCTCAATGCAAGATAAGCATGGACAGGATACTCATTTTTTTCACTAGGGTCCATTAGATTTGCACCCACATTAGCCAGTCACACTCAGCACAAGTGCTTTCTTTTACCTTCCTCTCTTCATTTGAATGCCCAAGCATTGGTAAGCCACAAAGGAGGAAGGAGTGGGTGTTAGAATGAACTGCACCACACAAAGGGATACAGCAGTGGGCAGGCTGCCGCTGCATGTCTGGAGATACAGGTGGCACTATCTGAGGTAGAAGGGCTGATAAATCTTCCTCTGGTATTAAAACATTTGCTCCACCTCACAAGTATGATGTTGTTAGTAATATTAATGAGGTTTCTCCTTTTGGTGGACTAAGCTGAGAGGTCATTCTCCACAGTCTCAGCCTGGTACTCTTTTATATTTTGCATGAGATTTTTGGGGAGGCCTGAATTATTCCATCTTCCATGATAGAACACCTTGCCATGCCAGTAAGTAATCTGGCATGTGCACTGCTCAATGCCCTCATATCCTAATGTGAGCCATTTGCATTTTGGAGAGGTCCTAGGTTTGACTGTGAGGCTGTCCTTGCTCTCCCCTCCCTGCCCCGCATTCGGGGGCCCCAACAAAGGGGGTGGCCCAGCAATATTAAGGGGAGGTTGAGCAACAGGATGAGGAGGCCACATAACTGTGAGTCCTGTGATGGGTATCCCTCTGCAGTTCCAAGATGAACCGCAGGCATCCTGAACCTCAGCAAGCAGCATTTCAACTACAGGTTGAGCAAATACAGAATGGCAGTGGAATATACCTTTGGCTGTTTAAAAGCCAGATTCAGGTTCCTTTTGACCTGTTTGGACCTTTGCAAAGCTAACATACCTGTCGTGGTTGCTCCATAACATTTGAAAATCAAAAGGGGAAAATGTCATGCCAGCCTGGGCTGTAGAGGCAGATGCCCTGGGCAATGCTAATGCACAGCCAGACGTACACCCACCTAATCCACAACCCACTTGTAGCAGTTTAAAAAATTTACTCTCCAGAGGAGCCCTCTCAGTATTTCTGGACCCAGAACCATCAGGTGCTGAAGAGGGGACTGGCTCCAGCGTGACAAAGAGCTCTGGGCTGGTGCCTGCTAAGTGGTGACATCTTCTTCTTCATCAGCCTCCACCTCCTCCTCACCCTACCACTCTCAGTGGAGACCCAAGGATGGTCTCCTGAGGAGTCCAGGCTATCCTGTGGGAGTGTGGTTAGCTCTCTCCCGAGAATGGTGTCAAGCTATTGTCATAGTGGCATGTTTTGGGCAATGTCCAAGATTGCTTGTTGGCTTCTCTCACCTAATTATTCTGCCTGAGCTCCTTGATTTTTACTTGGCACTGCAAAGCATCCCTCATGTACCATGATACCCTGGGAAATTGTCCCACAAATGTCCACTTTTGTTTTGCTGGTTTGCAGTCTTGTCAGCACAGTTTCATCACCTCACATAGAAATGAGATCCAGCATGTCCTGATAGCTCCATGTTGGGCTCTTTTGTGACCCTGAGAACTCAGATCAGAACTAGAACCCCTATAAATCATGATGGCTCGATGTGATGGCTCCTGATGTCTGCTATCCATGCTGGTCAGAAAGAAAATGAATTCAAATTCCCAGGCTTCCTGTTACCTACTTCCTGTTCACCAGTAGTGCAGCAGAGGTGATAGCAGCCAGAACAGACAACTGTGGGGCATTGTGGGATACCTGTGGGATACCTCTGGAGGCCAATAAAATCAATTTATAGTAACACTGGCTCCACACTGGCATTAATTTGGCCTTTTAAAATCAAGCTTGGTGCTACACTGCATCAGAGGGAGTGAGGTGAGAAAGTCAAACTTAGCATCCCTTAAAATGAACCTAATGGTATTTGCTGTGAAGGCAAAATTGTAAAACTGAGCTGAGTGCCTTAAAATCAACAGTACATTGTAGTGTAGCCAGAGCCTTAAACTAAATAGTAATACAACCCATATTGAATGAATGGGCCAGTATCATTTAATCTAAGAACATAAGCAGAACTGACTTTCAATATCAAAACTGAATCCAAATACAAGAATTTTTAACTGTTCAGAAATAACAAACATCACTAAATTAATCCTGTTAACTACCCTGATCCTTTTAATCCTTTCATCAAAATTTTATAGGTATATTGTAAAGTCTTTATATCTATATCTAGATATCGATATAGATATAGATATAGATATAGATACAGATATAGATATAGATATAGATATAGATAGATATTTCTATTTCTTAGTGATTTAAATAACTTGCCATTTTTATGGCAGTAAGATATACCTAGTTTTGATAGAAGGGACTTAGATAACTGAACAATCTTACATTTTACCTCCTCTGGAAGCAAAGAAGGTCAAATGACAGTTGAAAATTTTGGATTACTATGAATATTTACAATAGTTGGGTCAATTTACAATAGGCATATGAAGACTTGGTTGAATATGAATTAGTCTGAGTTGCCTGTTTTATTGCATTCTTTTGTAAAGTATTTTGATGCTTTTGTTGTGCAAAGAGGGTATATAAAGAAGTCTAAATTCACTCCATAGTTGGAAAAGCATCTCCAGTCACTTCTCTAACTGGCCCAGCAATCATCAACCCCATAAATGTGTGTGCCCAAAATCTCATTTTCTCTTTTGACCTCTTAACTTTACTATAGTAATAATTTTGTTTCTCTGTTCTGTCTTTATTGAACCTTTGTCATAACTCTCTCTCAAAGGCCAGATTTGGCAGCTACATAAATATGTGAATAACTAAGCATGTGCCATTAAGTTCATTAGATCTACACACAGGTATTCAATTAATTGGTGTTGACAGGAATTCAGCACAAATTTTCAAGTCTTTCAGGCTCTTTCAGAACTTTCTTCCTCAAGTGACTGAATGTCTCTCCAGACATTTTCCTATTTTAAGAGTATCTACTCATGATCCTCATCATGTCATTCTCTTTGTTTCTGGTGGCAATCTTTGGCCACTTAATCCTGTATGTAAGGAAGTTTCCCTTCAGAAATCTACATCAGCTTGTCTCAGTTTCATCACCTCTCAATGTAAAAGATTATCTTTTTCTCAATCATCTGCATTTCAGTGGTTACTTCTATCTTTACTATCCTGTTGTTGTAAATCCTTATGAGTTCAGAAATTAAATATTTTGAACCACACTACCTCTAACAACCTTGCCCACATTATGCATCCTACATTGAACTCACATCTCTGCAAATTACTGTAGTATGAGAAAGATTGATTACAATCTCATTAGTTCTTCATTGAGAAATTCAGAATGCAACAATAACTCCATTGGTTTGGGGAAGAAGTGGCACTTTTAGATTGCACATGACCACCATTATGCTCATGAGGTGCTGCATAGTCATGGCAGCTCCTCATTAGCATCCTCCAAAATCCCTCATTACCATGCCCTTTCTGAAAGGAGGGAGCTAGTGTGTCCATAGCCCAAGTGATTTAAATGGTTAAGGACTTAAAGACTTAATTATCTCCATCATAACACAGTTTGATAGAACACTGATGCAACTGAATAATTCTGTACCCATTTCCATACATGACATTGTGAAAGTCTGTAAAACTGTTGAGATTATCAAATGGTCCAAATTATATCAACTTTTTTCTCCTTTTTTTTGAAAAGTTTCAGTTGTAAAATGTGCAGTTGGTACATATCTGTTATGTGAAAGTGAAAAAACAGAATTCAGCTCTTTGTAACTCACTTTTCAAATTTTCAAATGACACTTTTGCTAAGCTTCAGGTCAATTTCTAATTCAGATTTCAGATTAGCCAACCTTAAAGTTGAAGCCTATAAAAAATCTAGAATACATTTGCTAATGTGAATAGTACAACAAGAAATGAATTAAACAAGTTCTGACTGAGTATTGCTTATATAAGTATAATTTTAATTCTGATTTTAATGTCCTAAATGGGCAATATTTCCAGTAATATTAAATTTAATATAACATTAAAGTCAAAAGCATCAGACATGGCTTTTGCAGTAAAACACGGAAAAGCAGAAATACTGCAAGTCAGGAATATTTAAAATATGTTAAATGAACTCCAGGATTCACAATTTTTTTTGTCAGTATGATGTACAATGGTTAGCATTTAATCTGTGTTTCATTTTGTACTCATGCACTAATATGAGGAACCACTCCATTAGTCAGGCCCCAGCTGGACTCTGCTTTATTTCATTGCATTATTTTTCAAAGGAAATTTTAGCTGTAGTTTGCTTAGAACCTTCAATATGTCTTTAGTTAAAAAGAAATAGCAGAGCTTACTTGTAAATAATGCTTGAAACAAGTAGCTGAAGTAAATAAATGCCGTAGCCATCTTAATTGTCTTAGCGACATTAAGATCCCCTTTTCAAATTTGTATTGGAAATTAGGCATTAAGAATGAATTTATGCACCTAAATAAACGGTATGACTTTTGGAATTTCTTGGGGATCAGAGGACATCAAGCACTTTAAAAAAAATCAGGTCATGAGATTACTTTTAGGTGCAGCAGTTAAAAATAAGACCACTTATTTATTTTATCTGCAGTTTTAGCAGGGGAAAGAGGGAGCTCCCAGAATCAGATAAAAGTCAAATATGGGTTTCTGTAGTTAATTCATCTGGTTTATATGTTTCAAATGGTTTGATCCCACACCATTTAATATTACTTTGTTTTATATTGCTTCATCTCATTATGGCATATTACAGACTGAACCTCTCTCATCCAGAGCTCTCTCATCTGGCAAATTCTGTTATCCAGCATGATTTTAGTTAGCTGGATGATCACTTATCATGGGTGTGGCCAAGTTTCCCATAGTCCTATAAAGTTTGTTTACCAGTCCTGGATCTCAGCGTTCTGTGGTATTATTTAACTGTAATTTACTCTTACATGTCTTCCAAGAGCCCAGTAAGCAGTGGAAATGTTGGTAATGTGCTAGACAATATTGGCCTCCCATCATCTGGCAAATTCTCTTGTCTGGCACCGGTCAAGTCCTGAGGGTGCCGTGTGAGAGAGTCAACCTATAGTATATTCAAAACAATAACTTGCTCAGTAAAAAAATTCTTCTTTGTTTTGCCTGGAAGAGGGCTAAATGGTGTTATACAGATATAAATAAGGACCAGGATTTTGTCCTTCACGACCATATTACATGGCTGAGGACTGACAACGAGTAAGTAGTGTAATCTAATATCTGGTGTATTTCCATTCTAAGAACTACGGAGCCAGGGAAGTGACTTGAATTTTAACTGTTTGATTGAGGCCTGCACTCTTTAAATTTGGACTGCTGACTTGTTAAATAATTGTCTGAGTTATGTGGACAAAAGTGATTAATGTTAATCTATTTGACAGTATATTTATTCAAATTACTTAATTTACACATTTATACTTTGAACACATTAACTGATGAAGACACCTGAGTACAGGCCATTTCTGTTATTAAGGTCTAAAGTTAGTAACACTTGCATATGCACCAATGCATATGCATGGCCCCACAATATGCTAATATATTTATGGCTGACCTGGAACAATGATTCCTCAGCTCTCGTCCACTATTACCCCTCCTCTACTTAAGATACATTGATGATATCTTTATGATTTGGACCCATGGTATAGAGACTGTAGAAGAATTCCACGGAGACTTTAACAACCTGCACCCCACCATCAACTTATGCCTCGATTACTCCGTGTGAGAGATACATTTCTTGGACGCTACAGTTCAAATCAAGGATGGCCTGATCGATACCACACTCTACCAGAAACCCAGTGACGGCTATACTTACCTATACCCTTCTAGCTTCCATCCTGCACACATAACTAGATCCATTGTTTACAGTCAAGCCCTTAGGTACAATCGCATTTGCTTTTATTCTACTGACAGAGATGGAAAACTACAAGATATCTACCATATATTCATAAATCTGAATTACCCACCAGGACAAATAAAAAAAACAAATCAACAGGACCAGATGAATACCCAGAGACCAGCTTCTCCAAGATAGGCCCAAAAAAGCTAAGAACAGAACACCACTGGTCATTACCTACAGCCCCCAACTCAAACCACTGCAACGCATTATTAAAGACCTACAACCTATCCTTAATCAGGATGCCACACTCCAGAAGGCCACAGACAACCTCCCAACCTTAGGAGGATTCTTACCCACAACCACAGTCTATACCGCAGGAACACCAGTCCTGGAACTTTTCCTTGCAACTAAGCCTGCTGCCAGCTTTGTCCACATATCTATTCTGGAGATACCATCACTGGACCTAACCAGCTTATTCACAGAATCACAGACACATTCTCATGTTCCTCAACTAACATCATATATGCCATCGTGTGCCAACAATGCCCAGATGCGTTGTATGTTGGACAGACTACAAACTCTCTTAGACAAAGAGTTAATGGGCACAGAACAGACATAAAAACACTCGTGATCCACAAACCTGTTAGCCAGCATTTTAATGGAGTGGGCCATTCTTTTAATGACTTAAAAGTTTGCGTTTTTATGAAGAGGAATTTTCACAACACTCTTGAAAGAGAGGCTGCTGAACTCTCTTTTATATTCAAATTCAACACATTAATATGTGGTTTGAACCAGGATGGGAATTTTCTGGGTTATTATAGGGGCTCGTTTGCATACTTAGCTTTATCTAATTCTTGATTCCCCCCCCCTACTTCTGCCCCTCTAATCTCTGATTTGCTCACCTTGATAATTTTTTTTCTGATTTGTCCACCTTGATTACTACTTTTGGTTCTCTGTGCCTTAAATATTGAGTCTGTTCTGGTCTGGCTATGGTCTGAAGAAGTGGGTCTGTCTCACGAAAGCTCATCTAATAAATTACTTTGTTAGTCTTCAAAGTGCTACTTGACTGCTTTTTTGTTTTGATAGTATATTGACTATATGTATATTATTTAGCTCCAGCAGTCAGGGCAACTATGGGGGCTATTGCCAACTCTTACCATTGTTTGCTCAGAAGGATCTCTGTACTTGTTCTTGTGCAGCACTCACTGGTATTCATCAATACTTAGAGAAGGTGTCCTGGTGGATTGAAAAGAGGCCAGGTGAGTCTTTCTCGTTCTATGGTTTCTGCTGTCACAGGATTTTTTTTCTATGAGATCTTCAGGCTATGCAAGCATAAAACTCACTAATGCCACCCCACCTCCAAAAAAGTACCCATACAGATTGAAAGAACTTCTATACACTACTTTGAAAGTTTCACTTTAAAGGGCTCATTTTTCACCACCATCACCAACACCTTCCCATGGATGGAAGAGCATCACATCTTACAGAAACAGTGGAAAATCCCAGACAGAATGAAGGTTAGTTGGTCCTGAGGATGGCAGAAGGAGAAATGTTGTCTCTTTAGAGGAAGAAAGTTACTGCAGGGCTATATTAAAATTGTGGGGGTCCTGTGCATTATGGTAATTGGGAGAGGTGAGGGGATGTTTAAAATTCAGAATTGAGCTTTTTACTAAATTGGTATTTAAATTGAGAGCAATTCATCTGATTTCCAAATCATCATATGTGTAGGAGTGCAAATAATAAATTCTTTGGTCAGCCCAGAGGGACACTATTTTCTTTCCTAAATCAGTCATAGATTAATATGTACATGTGTTGCCTGGCATAAAAGCATATTAATGGGGTATAATGTGAAATAACTTAATCTACATACAAACTGTTAATGTTGAATTTAGGTGTATATGATGATCAAGGCTGTAATGTATTAACTCCATTACAATCTTCCGAGGTGTACATCTGCAGAGTGATTTGATTTGAATTGATTTTGCTACTGACTCTGGTGACCTACAATAAAAAAATTGTTGCATTCACTGCAGAGTGATTTATGATGGCAGCACTCTCCATTATATAAGTAGTCTCCAAAGTATTAGTCAGAAAAGCACTACCTTACTTCATTAAATGCAGAAATACCATCAATTCTAATCTGATCGAGGTTTTTTTTATTTTGTTTTGTTACACAAGGAAAATGAACCCCTCTCCCTTTTTGCCAAATGGACTTACAATGTAGATTTTATAATACTGAAATAACTTTAGCCTGACATTTATGAGCTACTTATCAAAATGAGAGTCCTTGTTTAAGAATTCTAGCCCTGATTAAATAAAGGGTTTCACATTACAAGAATTAAGTGTAGTACTTAAGGCTAACACTGTATATGCATGTTATGATAATAAGTAGTGATCAACATTATCACTAAGGTACTTTGCAGGAACATATTGATCAGGTTTATAAGTGTGCATACCAGTATCACAGCACAGCCCCATCTGAAATGTCTTCTGGCAGCATGCTATAGCAGAGTATAAACACATGCATTAATTTCCCCTTCCAAAATTCACTTGTGATTCTCTTGCTTTTACAGACTAGTGCTTCTGAGGGCCAAAAGACAGTTCACTAAATCATCAATAAAAACCCCAAACCTACTTTATTCCTCACACCCATGTATGAAATCCCTAAAACTCCACTCTTTCCAGAGGTCACTCTCTCATACCAGCCTCTTCTGGGAGTCCTCCCACATCAATCTACTGTATCTTCTGCTACACTTAGGCTTGACCTATCCTAGGTTACATTAGATTTTAAAAACATCAGAATGGCCATACTCGGACAGACCAAGGGTCTATCTAACCCAGTATCCAGTCCTCTTACAGTATCTAATGCCAGGTGTTTCACTACATTGATCAGGGATGTGAAAAATCCATATCCTTGAGAAGAGCTAAATTAACCTAAATCCCTTTGTAAACAGTATTTCTAGGTTGATGAAAGAATTCTTTCATTGACCTAGCTCCCACATCTCTGGGAAGAGGGTTTGCTATCCCAGGGTTATATATATTTGAGATGAACATCAGCATTACTTTCGATCCCACATCCTCAGTGTTTTGGGTGCTCAAATTTAGAAATTTGATATAGAACTATTTAAGCATCTTGGGTTGGTCTTTATGAATAGAGCAGAAAATGTGGAAAAAAGGAGAGATTTTGCATCAGGACAAAACTGAAATCTAGGAAGGTTGGATATTGGCTTTTTGTTTTTGTTTTTTGTATTTTAGAAAGCAAGCAAACACACATGGTAGCTCTGGCACTGAATTGGTGGCAGAGGTAAGACGGAATGGGCCTCTTTCAATCTTTGTATAAATATTTAAATAATCAGTGGTGTGGGGAGTTGAACCTGACTGCACGTATTGCGGATGCATGCCCTAATTAAAACAAAAATATTTAATCACCTGCTCCTAAGTTAAAGGAGCCATTCAATTAGCATCCGTTTAGATCAACCTCTTATTCTTGGTGGTAGCTCTGTTACTTTTGGGCATATAAAGAGGACAAAATTTAGTCCCAGGTGGCTGGCATTTTTTTTAACAAATACATATACAGATACCATGGGACTCTAAGAGGAAGGCAGCTGTCTCTGTAAGCACTGAAAAGCACAAGCCAATTCCTCAAGAACAAGAGTAACACTTGTGCTTTACACTGCCTGTTAAAAGTAGCAGGTTTTTATTGACTCTGAAGCCAGCCATTACAGGCAGACAATCCTATTTACAAAGCTAACATATTACACTAGCAAGACAAACCAGAATTCATGTAGCACTTTAATGACTAACAAAATGATTTATTAGGTGATGAGCTTTTGTGGGACAGACCCACTTCTTCAGATCTATAAAATTTCCAGTCCAAATCCAGATATATAGTACAGAAGTCCAAAAAATTGCAGTAAAAACTGACAAATCAAATACATGAGCAGAAGGAGAGGGGTATGTGGTGGGGGATATAAAGTGTTTTCCCTGAGATCATTACAACATCAAAGGAAGGGAAGCAGTCATTGTAATGCATGAGATAATTGCTGTCTTTGTTCATACCAAGTGTTAATGTGTCAAATTTGAATATGAAGTGTTTCCCGGTTCGTCCAATGTACATTGTAGAGGGGCATCACTGGGACATAATGGAATATATAATATTGGTCAAAGTACATGAAAATGAACGCCTGATCTTGTAATTAATGTTATTAGGTCCACAGATGGTATCCACACAGTATATATGTGAACAAAGTTGGCAACAGGGTTTGTTGCAAAGAAAATTCCAGGATTAGTATTACTGTAGTGTAGACTGTGATTACTAGTGAGAATCTTTCTTAGGTTAGGAGGTTGTCTATAGGAGAGTACAGGCTTGTTACCTAGGGCCTTCTGGAGTGTAGCATCATGATCTAGAATAGCTTGTAGGTTTTTAATGATGCATTGCAGGAATTTGAGCTGGGGGCTATACAGTGGTGTTCCGTTACTGGTCTTCTTGGGCCTATCTTGAAGTAGCTGGTTTCTGGATACTTGTCTGGCCCTGTCAATCTGTTGTTTTTTTTTTAACTTCTGCCGGTGGATTATTAAGTTTATGAATATTTGAGATCTTGAAGTTTTTGATCTCTGTCAGTAGGATCAAAGCAGACATGATTGTGTCTAAGGGCTTGACAATCAACAATCACACTTCCACCCAGCACACACCCCTTCTTTTGATGTTCATAATGATTGCAGGCAACACACTGCACATCTTCCACCACTCACCCCCATCCTTCAGTTCATGTATTTGATTTGTCAGTTTTTATTGCAATTTTTGGACCTCTGTACTATGTACCTGGGTCTGGACTGGAAATTTTATACATCTGAGGAAGTGTATCTGTCCCATGAAAGCTCATCACCTAATAAATCATTTTGTTCGTGTAATATAGTAACAGAGAGGTAGCCATGTTAGTCTCTATTCCATCAAAACAAAACAGAAGTCATATAGTACTTTAAAGACTAACAACAAAATACCTGTATGGTGATTGGGGAAAATCCCTTTTTGGGTTACTCAAGAATTACACATAGGAGTTCTCATATTCCCTTCCATGATAAAACAACAGTGGGGAGAAAATTGTGATAAATCCCCATATCTCACGGGCTTTTCTTTCCTCAGGGGGAAAACCTGGCCTTGCAGTGGGGACTGGAGGTGTTTTGCCATTCTCTGCAGAGCTCAAGATTGTTTGGCCCCTGTGCACTCTTTTCAGTTGCCCAGGAAACATGCATTTCTTTCCCAAGGAGACTAAATCAGATTGTATTGTTATTGGCAAGTTTTTATTTTAGTAGAGTAAAATCATTGGAATGTTGGTTCAGTGATCATAATCTGTTTTCCTCAGGTACACAGGGAATTCAGTTACAACAAGGCATTTATGTGTTCTCATAAAGATACAGTTATATGCAGCTAGCAACTCTCCCCCCGCCAGCACATATGAACACACAGATGAACAAAATATGATTTATAAAACAATTCTAGTGTTGTCAGTTGCAGGGAAATGTTGCTGGGAAGGAGGGATTTCTGCTAGACAAATGGATAATTCTGCTTTCAGCATCCTCAGAATTTTTTGCTGCAAGGCCTGCTCATTATTTTTAGGCTAACTTTCCGAAATACACAGTATGAAATGTAGAAGTCAAAATCTTCGTTTCATCTTTTCTTATGTTGTTCTTTCTTCTCCTGTCACCTCATGTTAAAGCAAGATACTAGAGCTGCTTCATTCTGCAATATCGTGCAGTACACCTTGAGATCAATAAAAAAAGGAAAGGAGGGAAGAAGTCAATGACAACTTGTTTAGTGAGGGAAAGTATCAAGTCAATGGAGGTATGGCTCATCTAAATGTGCCTTTTTTGTGAACTGATGTCTGCAGCACAAATACATTAGATCAGGAGAGAAAATAGGTTTTGCTCCCTTCCCCCCAATTGCAATTTGCTTTCACTGCCAAATGGATAATGAAAGAAGCAATGACAAGAGTCCTCAAGACTCTTTAAGTAGAGCTGGAGCAGCTGTGTCCCATACAGCTGTTCATGGGGGGCACTGAAAGCGTAAAGACTCAGGTGTAGGAGGAAGCAGTTGGAAGGAACACTTTTCCAGCCTCTCCAGAATGGCTTAATTGCATCTCATCCGGTTTAATTTTAACCTGACAACAAGCTGTGCCGGGGATTAGTAAGTACTGAATGGACTAAACACATCACACTTGACTGTCTGCATAATGCCAGTGAAGGATAGGAATCAAATGGATTTGGTATACATCAACCTGCTGCTATTGATTTTTATCTTTATATGCATGTTTAGCAAAATGGAACTAGCAAAAAAAAATCCCCTAAAAATGAAAAATAAGTGGAGTTCAGTTGTACAATAAATAATAGTTTGTGTGTGTTTTCAAATAATGTTGAATGCTAACATTCAGAGATCTCTCCTCTCACAGCAAGCATAATCAGCATAGGTACCTGTTAACCCTGTGGTGCACTCTACCCAATCAGCATGCTGCACATAAACTGTGTAGCACAAGCTTGGATTACACTAATAAAACACACCATTAAAGGGGTTAATTTTTCCATCTGAGGGGGGGTAATAATGCACTTTGAGATCTATTGTGTCCCCAAAGAGGTGAAAAAAAAAAGCAATGATTCACTGTTGAATGATATGATACCTTGAAGAAGAAAGCACTTCCCTTTACAGGTCTACCACAGAAGGTCAAATAAGTTTCTGAGATATTAACTCACAAAACTCTCTAATTCAAGACTGCAAGAAGAATGATGGGACTCATGGTAGGGCAGTGTATTTTGTTCATAAGATGTTGTGTTCAAACCGCAAAATTACCCATTTCATTTTGATTTAGTGGGATTTATTTATTTATTTATTTTACTGTGTGACACAGGACAAACCAAAGACATTTCTTTGTGTCCTGAAAGTATGTTATATGTGAACTTTGTTTAATAGGTGCTTTCCAGTATGAAATTTATGCTGTTCAATACTGTCTCTGGCATTACTTCTAAACACTTTTCCCTCTTCTATTTTCTGCAAATGATTTTGTACTCAGAATGAAGCAAGCCATGTATCTATTAGTTTCAAGCTTATCAGATGAAATTAAACACCAGAATGTGGAGTAATTAGAAATCACCTCACCCTGGAAAATAGGATAATGACAGAGTCCTTGAAACCAAAGAAGGTTAACTCTGCATGTTTACAGCACATTTCTATAAACCTGAGATAGGATGTTGATTAGGATATTGTATCAGCTACACTACAATTAAAAGTTATATTTAATCCTGTAGACAGAGTTTATTTTGAGCATTGTGTGACCTTACAACAACATCTCAGCATATAGAACAGCCACTGCCAAAAGATAATACACACTCTACTTTTTTTCAAACCTGTCCTGTGTTAGTGCATTTCTCCCAGCTAATAGCTCTGAGCCATTAACCCCAGCTGAAGTTTCAGTGAAGGTACCATTTTGTAATAAATCCTACTTTCCAGGGGTTTGACAAATGTACATGGGAAATACTAGATCAGTTTGTTAAAACTCAGACATTGTAAATGATTTGGAATACAAAAGGTATTTGCTGTGTATCAATCAGTTCTTGGACTGTTTACTTAAAAAAGTGAAACTATTTTATTGTGAGCAATGCTAGAAACTCCCTCTCACTCTTTGCTTTCAGTAAATAAGTAAACTCATGATTCAGAATTTACAGTGAATAGGGAGAATTCCCACTCTTCTTCCCAACTCCCATCGTCAGCATTTGTAGTAGTAGAAAGGCCATGATGAAGGTTGACTGCATTTAGAATATCCAGAATTGATCACTGCTGAACTACATGAACAGTCTAATGCTGTTGTGGACAACCCTAGGTTCCAAAATTTTGAGTTTACCTTTTATTACTATATGATCATGTGGTGACAAGATAATAATACATCATAAGGTATACATGGAATAAGAGGAAGAGCCAGCAATCTTACATATTTTGCTTCACAGACTCAGAGCCAGATTGTTACAAGTGAAGAAGGGCTCAGGCAGAAGGATTTGGGAGATTCAGCAACTATTCCTAATCTCTGTCCTTGGATGGCACATCCACCTCAAAGTTGATAGAGAGGGAACTCCATGTCATGGCTTCCCACATATCTGCTCTTTCCAGTGGGGACAGCCAAAAATGCCAAGGCACATAAACACCTGAGTGCACCAAGAATGTATTGTCCACGGTGTCGTGCACAGTTGCCTCCTTCCCTTCTGTACCTCTTTAGGATTTGGGTCAGTTGCAGCCTCAGGATAAAAGAGATGCAGGCACAGCTTTCTGTACAGACCCCAAGAGATGCAAATTACCCCAGCTGGGACAGAGGACATTTTCTTGCACATCTGCTCTCAGACTGGCCCATGTGCTCCTGAAAAATTGGCTGCACAGTTGTAATGTATTTAAGTCACTCCTAAAGATTCTGTATCCTGTACACATGCTCTTCATTTCCTGAGACAACCTCCTGAAGCTGTCTTTGATGTAACATGCCACTGTATTTAAATGCCACTGGTTTCAAAAGTCTAACCTTTATTTATTGTGAGACAGTTAGAAATATATGTAAGAACTCCTAGAAATGTTCTTAACAGTTGTCTTAAGGTTTGTTTTTGTTGTTTTTTGGTTGGTTGGTTAGTTTGCTTTTTGTGTAGTGATATATTTTCGTTAATGCATGCGAATCTGTATACCTCACAAATCCTCATTCATTTTAAGTTGTCCAGCAAATTCCTTCAGAAAACTGAGCAGTAAGGACACAATCCTTTTAAGTTACTCAGGTTACCCACTGACCTGATTTCAGTGGGATTCCACCAGTATAAATCAGAGGAGAATCCAGGCCAGCATGTCAAAAGGAACAGCAACTGGGAACTCACTCCAACAAACTATTCAGTCATATTCTAAGCACCTTTGACATTAATGAGTCTATTCAGATACTCCAAGTAAAGTATATGCTTGCTAGATTAATACCTATTATTCAAGAGCACATTAAAAAAACAGACTAACTAAACTATACAGAGATGCACACCAATATAACAAATAGGATGATTTACTATTCAGCAAGTGCTGTCTTTTTATGTTCAGAGTTCGCTTCTCTTGTTGTTCTTTCTGGAGCATCACAGACCTCAACATCCTGATTTTTTTTCTGAAAGATTTTTTTTTCTTACTCTGCGGCTCAACTTTCTAGGAAGCTTGGCCAACTATAAGATTCACAGCCTTGACAAGTTCAATAACATTAATTCCACATTTTTTCTGTAGTAAAACTTTCTTAGCAAGGATTAAGGCTGTTCTTCCATCCTGTGTCAAAAGATGACATTAGTAAAACATACGAAAAATGAAAACACAAGCTAATTTATGCAAAATGCACTTTTCAATCCACCACACACCATCACCACATATTCACTTCTTGTCTTGTGAACAGACTCTATAGATGAGCATTAGCCTGACTTGTGATAGCTCTTGTGTTTTGGGATTTAGTGTTTCCTTTCAGTGAAATATAAACATCTTTCTAATTAGAGAGAGATAATACCCTGCTTAATTACTCCTGTGGAAGGCTGTGTCTCCACATGCCACTTCTTGTGGAAGTGGCACACTAATGAGCTATCCAGAAAATGCTAATGAGGTGTGGATGCAAATTTCCTGTGCCTCATCAACATATCAGCAAGTAGTTCGGAGTCCATAAGAAGCTTTTCCAGACTCTGAAGTATACATGCAGACGCATGGCCCACAGGGATCAAAATTCTGAGGAAGAAGGGGCTTCTAGAAGGAGGGTTTCCTTCAGGAAGATCCCGCACAGGCTGCGCATCTGCACATGCACTTCGGAGTCCGGAAGAGCTTCTTCTGGAATCCAAACCACGTGCTGACATGCTAATGAGGTGTGGAAAATTTGCATCTACACCTCATTAGCATCTTCTGCATAGCTCATTAGTGTGCCACTTCTGGAAGAAGCAGCATGTGGAGACATAGCCGAAGTGCTTTCAGTTCATGCTCTTCTTTGTCATTATGAAACCTCAGATTCTAATCATAGTTCATCGGTTTTTTCTAGCTTCATTTACACTGTTTTACTTCTGTTTATGCTGCTGTGACAGGTGAATTTTTTCCTTCTTCACCTATGATAGTTTTCTGCAGAGTGCCGTCCTTTGTGTTTTCATAATGTATTTATGATAAATGACAAAAATCCCATGCAAAAGAAATTGTGCAGTATTTATCGGGGCCACACTGTAATTCCAAATGCAAATACCTCCACACTATGAGAGTACTCATGTTCATAACGAATATTAATTCAAATTCTAGATCAGATCAATTTCTACATGTGGCATTTGTAAGCTCAACTTATTTCCTACCCTTCCCTTGGGACCCAGTCTCCCTCAGGATCAGAGGGTATGAATCTTTCAGATGTGGTATTCAGTTTTGCCCATGTTGGAAATCCAAAATTTAGATCACAGTTCAAAGTTGCAAGGAGAGAGCTTGTATGGACCCTTCTTTACGTTGAACTCTCAAGTTCAGAATTGTGTGGTTAGTTCTGTCCATTATGAAAAAATTTAGCTAATAAGGCCCAGATTTTTAAAGATGCTATGCTTGCTGCTGGAAATATTACAACATATAATTGATTTAGGATCCTAAATATCACTTTCAAAAGGGATATAGGCAGTTAGGAATCTAAATCCCATTGGTACCTAAATACTTCTAAAAATCTGGGACTGAATCAGCCCACCTATTTTATTTTATCTATCAATTCTTACATATAATTTTAAGAGTTTGTTGTTTTATTTTAGATTGGCCAGATTGTAACACAGCTTGTTTTCCTGAAGCTGAAATCTGTAATCAAAATAAAACACCTCCAATTCTGATTCTTCAAAAATGACTATAGCTTTTAGTCTCGGGTGTCATTTCTACCTTCAGTTACAACATGCAAAATCAGTGATATTAAGAGAGTGGTAGGGTGAACTTTGGTAGTGCAAAATCCTCCTTCGGAAGTCTAAGAACTCATCAAATTTGCCCAAGATAAATAAAGTTACCTTAGTTCTTGCTATATTTCCTATATTTCTCAAAATTATTATATGGACTACCTCAAGAATATGTTATTTAGTTCCTTAGTGCAATTGGCTACTCTGCCAGTTCTGACCTAATGAGCCACAATAGGTAGTTCACTTTTGCATCTATTTTTGTGGCTTCTTTTAATAATGAAGTTACTTATGTCCTCCTATAATATTCAGAAGTCAAAAATAAAGCACAATGCACTTTGGCTAACAAATGCATTCTTAATCATCAATTAAAAGAGTCACAAAAAGTTTGGGAAACCATGTACTTGAAAGAGACCTGTTTTGTCCATCCCAGTGGAGCCTCTTGACTCTTCCTTGACAATTCTGATTAATTGCCGGGACTTAACTGCTTTATTCCCTTCATGCTTCTCACCAGCATGGCTCATACTCCACTTTCCAACTGCATTGCCAAATCTCTCTGAAGAATTGAAATATATCTTTATATTTAAAGTAAGGTCTTGAGATCAGACAGAACCTGTCACACATCTGCCATCCTAAGCTGATAACAGCATGTTAAATCCACTCTCCAATAGGCTACCTCTTGCTCAGGCTCAACCACTGAATAGCTTTCCGTTGTGTAAGCTTATTTTCCTAGTCATCAGATTGATTCTGTCTATTCTCATGTATTTCCCGAGTCCAGTCTAAATGCTGTTTTTAGTTTCTGCTCTTTTTAAAAAAAGGCAAAACATAAAATAGAAGATCTAACACAATTATGTGCCTTTGGTCTGTTGCAAATAATTTTACTGACAAAAAGGTGGGGCTTAGCTTCAACTATGAGCTCTCACAGGGAATTTGGATTAAACACTGGTACTAATTAAAAACAAAATATAAGTGGAAATGTGCATTTCAATGACTACGTAAGGCATTTTGTAAATATTAAAATACATTTCCTCTGAATTAAGTATATGCTTTCTTATCTGGCAAGACATGGGACTAAATACATTAGTAAGACCCCCTGATAAAGTGGTAACCCCAAAAATCAGAAATGTGTATTTTGTAAAAACAGAGAAAGCTGGATTGATGTTTGATGGAGAAAACCTCAAAATGATTTGGAAGGTTAGTTCAATAAACTTAAAAGTATCTTGTAATTTAGCTATTTACTGAAGCTTTTCTGAATGAAAAGCATGCAGTTTGATTTTGATTTTGTAAATCCTGCTATTTTAGGGAGTGGGGCAAGGTCCCCAAGACTAGTTTGAATTCTTTTCAATTTAAACCTATGCTATTTTTCACTATGATTAAACTTTAAATAATAACTTTGAAATGATGTTTTCTTACTTGAAAGGAAGCTGCACTGTATCTAAAGACTTGTCCACAAAGCACATCTGTGCCCATCTGCTGGGGTGTTATAGTGTGCACCAGGATGTCACACCGTAGGTCGTCATGTGAAGCCCGCTAGCACCCTTCATGTACATTGACATTATAGTGTTTGAAACTGGACTACATACATATGCCCCAAGGAAAATGTAGTGCACAGTTAGTGCACAACATGATGCGCATAAGGACTTATACACTAACTGGTGGGCACGAATGCAGCACAAAGACATGTCCTTAGACATAAAACAAGTTGCTCTGACATAGAGGATACCCTACACTACTGAAAATTTGTACTATTATACTGACCCTCACTGTGATCCGAGAACATACACAGTTCAGGTGTCAAGTCATGTGTGGTCTCCCCGATCTTGAAACCACTGTGCACCGGTCTGTTTCCACATATTAAGTAGAACACCCTTAAGGCTCTTCTATTTTTGTACTACTATTATTTCTCCATCTTTACAAAAGACTTTCTGCTCTGGTATATTTGCATGTTTATATAATATACTGGTGACCTGCTTCTCCCCGTATACCAAATTCAAGCTACAAACAAGGCACACAATTTTTTTTTGTGTTAATAGTGAGCGCAATTAGCCTTTGGAACAAATGGAAGTGGTAGAGTTTCCATCTCCTGATTATTCATATTGTCTATGTATATGTGGCATGCTGGTGCTGGCAGAGTCACGCAAATGATAGCACTCGACAATGCAAATAAGGCACTTATTTACAAATCAGATATCTCATTTGCATACTCACATGATCACTGTTCTGGCAGAGGCTTCAGTTGCCAACAAACAAGCCGTGTAGACTGGGTTCTGTCATCTAAAATCCCCCTTGTCAACAGACCCTTATTCCTGACAAAAATGAGGTATAAGGGGCTGTTGCAAGGTGGGGTTTAGTTGACAGAATCCCATCTACATGGCGTGTTTAGTGGTGACAAACGCCTCAGCTAGGACAGTGATCACACCAGAGTATGCAAAAGAGGCACATGATTTGTAAATGAGCACCTCATTAGCATTGTTGAGTGCCCTAATTTGCATGATTCCACCAGCAGCAGCATACTGTGTAGATGTAGCCATCAAGCCCAGGTGCCTTTCTGGAAGGTGTGGTTTAGCCAAACACAAATGATGCCTCAATCGTACACAATTCATTACGCTGAGTGAGTAGAGAGGTAACTGACTGAAAAATAATGGTCTGTGGGATACAGTAGGTCAGACTAAATGACCCAATGATCCCTTCAGGCCTTAAATTGCATGAATCTGGAGATGTTAAATTATAGCAGATGTCAGACTAATCTTTGGAAATGCTTCTGGAAGACCTCTCCCTTTAACTCACCATTGTTCTTAAGCATTCTCTTTTATTGATGATTCTTCAGCCAGTGCCCATATGTAGTACTAGTTTACATAGTTAGCACTGGCAGATAGACATCTGACCTCGAAAGTTTTTAATCAACATTTATTTCTTGAGCACGCTGTGTATGAGGTAGACATTTGAACAATAGCTCTTTGAGGTCAGCCATTAGCAGGTGTGTTGTGAGCAAGACATGAGAAATCATTCTACCGCTCTACTCTGCGCTGGTTAGACCTCAGCTGGAATATTGTGTCCAGTTCTGGGCACCCCAATTCAAGAAAGATGTGGAGAAATTAGAGAAGGTCCAGAGAAGAGCAACTAGAATGATAAAAGGTCTGGAGGAACATGACTTATGAAGAAAGGCTGAAAGAATTGGGCTTGTTTAGCTTGGAAAAAAGAAGATTGAGGGGGGACATGATAGCGGTTTTCAGATATCTTAAAGGGTGTCACAAGGAGGAGGGAGAAAACTTGTTCTTCTTGGCCTCTGAGGAGAGAACAAGAGGCAATGGACTTAAGCTGCAGCAAGGGAAGTTTAGGTTGGACATTAGGAAAAAGTTCCTAACTGTCAGGGTGGCCAAGTACTGGAATAAGTTGCCAAGGGAGGTTGTGGAATCTCCCTCGCTGGAGATATTTAAGAACAGATTAGATAGATGTCTATCAGGGATGGTGTAGATAGTGGTCGGTCCTGCCGTCGGGGCAGGGGACTGGACTCGATGGCCTCTTGAGGCCTCTTCCGGTCCTAGTGTTCTATGATTCTATGATTCTATGACGTGTGCGGTTCCTAGGGTTCTACAGTCACACACACAGATTCCTAGGTTCGTCTACTGCTCTCTAACTGCATTAGGCTGGAATAAGGGGTTAACTAAAAAGAGGTCCTGATAGAGAGTCTGCCCCCCAGCCCACCTGTCAGTAGTGACAAACAAACACACAACACTCTATCCTGTAAACCATGGAGGTTCGGCAGAGCGCACTTCCCAGGTGAGGCAGCTTGCTTTCAGAACTTCCCTGTCATTGGGCCGGAGCCCTTCTGCGGGTCCTGGCACATCTTTGCCTCAGCCTTACACATGGCCCTTACAGGCTCATGAGCTAAGACATAAACACACCACGATACACAGTTAAGGGTACCTTTCCCTCTGACTGCTTGTCAGGGTACTGGGTAAAAAAAATGGATATGGGTAACAAACAAATAACAAGACATAGACAAGTTTAATACAAACAATATTTTTTACTTATGCAATTTAACAGGTACAAAGATAAAATAACAAACTGTTGCTTTATGTTGCTGGTGATATACTTGGACATGTTTCTTTGTGGTACTGGTAAGTATTCACGTACTACTCTATCTAACTCGTGAGCAGGCGGGGAGGGCGGCATAAGGTGATCAGTCCTCGGCACAAGCGACACTCGGCTTCTCCAGGGCTTGCTGTTATACTCCTTTATAGGATTTCTGATGTCACTACTTCCTGGGGTGATACATGCCTGTACACCAATCATTTTTAACATATTTTGCTTTTTTCCAGATATGGGATATACGAGAGGAAGGGTTTTTTTAACACATTTCACTTGGTCCCTCATTTGGAATGTGGAATGGGGAGGGCTCACCAGCCTTAGCTTGATTATCATATTCTTTAAGTCATCTGTTAGTAACTGCTCCTGCTCCTCCAGGCTCCGTGTTTGTTGCAAATGGTTAAAGAGCACCCTCCACACACTTCCCTTTTTCTTGTCTCTTTTGAGACACTTCCCCATTTTCTTTAGCCAAGGTCACAAGTTGAGTGCCTGAGCTATGCACCAGAGGTCGGCCATGCTGATGTGGTCTAACCAACTTTTGATACTCTTGATGCCTGCAAACATGTTTAATATGGAACACACTTTTCATTTTTGTTGCTGTCTCAGTTTCTGGGCAGCAATAAGATCCATTTTCTGAAAGAAGCCAAAATAACAGGTTTCTTTCCTGTGTGTATTGTCTGTGCTTGTTGGACAGCATGTTGGTAGTATCAGTTGTACTAATGTTCCTGTCAGCACCTACATTAAATATGTTTTCTGATAAAAGAAGTCACTTTCCATCAGACCATGAACATCTAAATCCTACATGCTATCCAGCTTGAAATCTGCTACCACCAGGATTCCTGTAAGGTTAGTTGGCTAATTTTTAATTTGGCACCTGAAAGGGAGATGTGCTCAGATTTTTATTATATTTATCCAGAAAAATCAGCACTTCACAGACACACTCCTATTCTGGATGGGTGCCTCTATACTTGCATTCCTCTTTCTAAAGAGGTGTGCTAATGAGGGAAATTGAACATGCAAATGAGGCCCATATTTGCATGTTTGACACCTCATTTGCATATTCTTATTTCAAAAGGGCTTCTTTTGAAATAAGTAAACCAGTGTAGATGCTGCTTTTTTGAAAGTAACCCCATCTCCAAAAGAATCCTTCTTCCCATTAAATAAAGGGAAGAAGGATTCTTTCAAAGATGGGGTTTACTTTCAAAAGAGCAGCGTCTACACTGATTTTCAATTTCCCTCATTTGCATACCTTTTTCAAAATAGGAATACCAGTGTAGACGCACCTGATCTGCTTTTGTGTTCTTTTTAATAATTACTTTTTAACTGCTCTTGGTTTTATTTGGTTTACATTTCTAGAATGTTTTTATTATACTTTAGGATTCTGCACAATGATTGCATGTCTTGTGAATTTTAGAGTAGTGCTGAAGTTTTAAAGTATGCTAAAGTTTAGATGTTTATCTGGAATTATCTAGGGCTGACAGCTGATAGGTATAAGGGGATTTCTACATTTTCAGTGTCCTTTCGAAAAGGTCCCCAGTGTAGACAAGCTGCGCGTGGTCATGCTGCACTTTCGTTTCATGGCCTCATAAGTATTCCTTGATTTGGCCATTATCATGACCAGCAAAGTTTTTCCCAACTGTAGACACAGCCTAGATGTCCTTTCTCTAGAAATACAGATGGAAACCTCACAGGAAATCTCTGATATGAAATTTCCAGTACTGCTTAAGTGTCAGAGGGGTAGCTGTGTTATTTGGTATCTGCAAAAAAAACAGGCGTCTGACAAAGTGGTCTTTGCCCATAAAAGCTTATGCGCCAATAAGTCTTTTTAATTGGGTGCCATAGGACTCCTTGTTTTTTCAATTCTGCTTAGTTCTTGCTTTAGTGAAAATGGAGGTATAAATGCAGCTCTGATGTTTCATTATTTCTACATAGTTCTAACTGAAATCAATAACCACAGATCAGTATGATTACTTTTTTCTTTCAGCTGGTTACAGTTTTTCAGACTAAAAAAGAAATCTCACTTTGGTTGTAGTGTTATTCAAAGAAGGGGTGAGCAATTAGTGGCCCATGGGCTCTTCCTGGGTTTGCCAGGGTTAGCCCCTAGTTGGCTGCCATATGCTTTATTTACCTGTGGGTCCACAGGTACAGCCACTCACAGCTCTGTTGGCTGTGGGTCACTGTTCCTGACCAATGGCAGCTGCTGGAAATGGTGGTCCAGTCCATGCTGCTTTCCATAGCTCCCAGTAGCTGGAAACAGTAATTGACAACCAACAGGAGCTGCAAGCAGCCATACCTCTGGACATTTAGGTAAATATAATATTTGGCAGCCCACCAGGAGCTAACCCTGGCAAAGCATGTCCAAATAAGGAAATGCTTATTGTCCCACCCTTTTCCCCAAAACTTAAAGGGTCAGGTTATTTTCATCTTGCTTGTCTTTCATTATGGTGACTTTAAAGTGTAGAATATCAAATATCAAAGTGTATAAGTATCAAATATCAAACAAAGAGAGGCGTATTCCTATAGTTAGCCAGTCCTGGCTTTCTACACTTGAAACAGAGACATCTGAAGACTGCTTTGAAGAACAGTCTTTCTGATTTGTAGATATTATCATACAGTAAATGCTTTCATATCAGGAATTTTATCATCCAGAACTCTCAGATATCTGGCATTTTAACCATAGGTAAATTTTACTTATGTTAGGATGTTAGGAATTATTAAAAAAGGGATAGATAATAAGACAAAAGATATCATACTTCCCCTATATAAAACTATGGTATGCCCACATCTTGAGTACTGCGTGCAGATGTGGTCTCCTCACCTCAAAAAAGATATATTGGCATTAGAAAAGGTTCAGAAAAGGGCGACTAAGATGATTAGGGGCTTGGAACGGGTCCCATATGGGGAGAGGCTAGAGAGACTGGGACTTTTCAGTTTGGAAAAGAGGCGATTGAGGGGCGATATGATAGAGGTATATAAAATCATGAATGGTGTGGAGAAAGTGAATATAGAAAAATTATTTACCTTTTCCCATAATAAAAGAACTAGGGGACACCAAATGAAATTGATGGGTAGTAGGTTCAAAACTAATAAAAGGAAATTTTTCTTCACACAGCGCACAGTCAACCTGTGGAACTCCTTGCCCGAGGAGGCCGTGAAGGCCAGGACTCTATTAGGGTTTAAAAAAGAGCTTGATAAATTTTTGCAGGTTAGGTCCATAAATGGCTATTAGCCAGGGATAAAGTATGGTGCCCTAGCCTTCCGAACAAGGGCAGGAGATGGATGGCAGGAGATAAATCACTTGATCATTGTCTTCTGTTCTCCTTCTCTGGGGCACCTGGCATTGGCCACCGTCGGCAGATGGGATTCTGGGCTGGATGGACCTTTGGTCTGACCCAGTATGGCCATTCTTATGTTCTTATGTTTTTCGTAAGTACAAGATAGTGAAAGTAAATACAATTAAATACAGCAAATACAGCAAAAGTTTACAGTGTACAGTGTTGTTGGTTAAGTACCCTGCATGCGTTTTTGTTTGTTTCTTAATATCTAATCTTGTTTTTCTTTAGTGTTATGCACTGCTAGGTATACACCTCTATCATCTAGAATATTTGAATATCCAGCAAGTTCCTGGTCCTGGGGCTTCTGGATACAAAAGAGTTTATTGTAGATAGTAAGGTTAAAATGGGCCATTATAACAAAATAGGGTAACCCCCTCCACAACACAGTAATTCCTGCATTAGTCCCATAATTTTAGATTCAGCTAGAGTGTTGAATCCAATCCAAAACTGACTCCAAGCCCTCGAAAGATAAAGACACTATTACATCTCTTGGCAAGCTGTTTGTAAGGTTAATTACTATGAACGTTAGAACATAAGAATAGCCATACAGTTAGGCCAAAGGTCCATTTAGTCCAGTATCCTATTTTTTGACAGCAGACAATTCCAGGTGCCCCAGAGTGAATGTACAGAACAGGTAAGCACCAAGTAATCTACATGTAAACCCTGTCGTCCATTCTCCACTTCTAGCAACCGGAGACTAAGGACACTATCCCTATACCAAGTGGCTTATATCCATCAACATGCTTATCCTCCATGAACTGATCTAGTGTTTTGTCAAACCCTTTTATAGTCTTGGTGTTTACAATGTCCTCTGGCAAGGAGTTCCACAGAATGATTGTGTGTCTTATGAAAATAAAACCTTCCTTTTGTTTGTTTTAAACTTGGTGCCTATTAATTTCATTGGTAATCATTTGACTGTGAACAATATGAGCAATATTACTAGTCTGAATTTTGCTAGTTTTAACTTCAAATTATTGGAATTTTTACTCCCTTTTCGATTAGTTTAAATAACAATGTTGCATTGAAAATCATCTCCATGTATATGCAATGAGTTTTGTTCAGATTCAGCAGTCTGGGCTTGTAAGAGCAAAATTGCCACATGTTCTCCATTCAAATTTCAGCTATGTGGAAATGGCAACCTTCAGCCTCTTGGATGGGCCAATGCCCCCTAACAGTTGAAGACAGCAATGGTGTGAGCTGGAGAGAAGGGTTCCATTATTGATTGAGTCCATTGGTGCTCCCCTCCAGGAGGAAAGGATGCAAGTTGTCTTCAGATGAGTGACTTGAGAAATCATCACACTAGTAGGCTTGAAAATTACAGCCTAGTGTCATATCTTGCTTTCTGAATATGGTGATGTAAAAGGTAACTGTGAGGCAACTCCATCAATCTAATATTACACTTGTGCATAGTACAAACACTTCACTGCTTTAATCAGTGACATCTGATTATTGACAAAGGTCAACAGTCCACCCCTCGCCCTTTTTTTTTTTTTTTTTTTTTTACTGTAAAGGTATCAAGAATCTTTGCCATAGAACTATGATTGATGCACTTTGGACCAGTCTGACAGGTCAGTGATTCCATTCCTTTAGTTCTGAGACATCACAGACGGTAGTACCGGGTAACTGCTTTTCCATTTTCAGAGGTTTTCAAATGCATGGCTTCAGCAGAGTTCTGTAGTGAGTCCTACTATTCAATATACGGTGGCAGAGTAGTGGATGTTCAGATGTAAACCAAAATCTGCACAGATCTACATTAAAGCTTCAACAGACTAGTCCCTAGGTATTATATTCAGAAACTCAGTTAAATTTATTTTGGAATATTTTTCCATGTTAAGCATATCCTTGAAAACCTCTTTTCTTGGTACAGATGGTTTTCTTTCATGTATTGCTTTTGTTTTTCCATTATATGTAAGACTTGCTGATACTCTTCATCTTTTACTTTAGCAATATGATGCCACTCATACTACTCATACTACTTGAGCATGAGTTCTTTCCTTTGGTTTTGAATAGCATATTTTCTTGTAGTTTGACAATGTTCTTGATTCAGCTTTGCACCACCAATAATTGCATATGGTCTGGAAGCCTTTTAAATTCCTGATATGGTATGCAAAGTTTAATGTCAGTGCACAAGATTTTGTTCTAACATTAATTAGAAGATGGGTGCACTTGCATTTTAATATGACATGTAAAAATATTAACGGAGACAACACTGGCTTATGCTTCCATCAACATAGAAAAAGCTTTTATCTTGTAAAAGTCATTTATTTGCCATGTTAATTGACTACAGAAATTATATAGCTGCAAGTGTTTTTTCTTTTTATAAATAAAACGTGTAGACTGAAAAACATTGTGATTCAGGCCAGGCAAAGCCATGAGAAAATTAATATTAAAGGACAAAATCTTCTCTCTCTCCCTCTCTCTCTCTCTCTCTCTCTCTCTCTCTCTCTCTCTCTCTGTCTCTTTCTCTTTATACTCCCTCCTAAGCTATGAATGAACATAGATGATAAGCATATGCTTAATTTTAAGCATCCACATAGTTTTACTTTAGCGAATTGAGGACTGATGTTCCATGGACATGATGTAGGGCAGAATTTAAGTTGAAAATTGGAATTTCCGTGAATGAGCTAATGCAGAAATCATCAGCACAACTGAAAAGAAAGTGTGAAAGATTTAAAGTTTCATATTTCTTATTTATCCTTAAAAAATAATTATGCCTCTGTAGTACTATTTGCTTTAGTACTTTACGCCTACTATATTATAATTATAAACCCACATTTTAGAATGCTAATTAAGAACCTATTCACACAAGAATAGGCTGGGTGGACATAGAGAAGGTGTTCAAGCAGCAGGAAAACAAATTAATACCTATAAGAAAGAAATGAAAACAGGAGAGACAGATTTCCAGGCACCACTCAATAGAAATAAAACAAAAATGGTGCTCTCAAATATCAGTATAGGGGTCTGTTCTCCTGTCAATGCACCCACTTAACTGTCATATGTTTGTTACTAGAACATTTTTTGAGTTTTAGCAATGTTTATTCAGGGAGCTAGAGAATTTTTTAAAAAAAGACATGTTACTGAGGCTGCACCTGCAAATCTGTGTATGCACTAATGCTGTGTCTACACCAGCAAGTTCTTTCAAAAGATTTTTCAAAAGAAGGGGAGTCTTTCGAAAGAGCCCATGGAGCACGTTATGCTTAAACAAGCCACATGAGATCTTCTATAGGGGAAAAGGCAGTGCACCATATTTATTGAGAATACAACAATAGCATATGCCTTTCAATCACTTACACACACAGACACTATACACACAGTCCTGCCAGATGATGTTACAGTTACCAATCCAGAGTCTGGATCAATCTAGTGGCCAGCTAGATAGATCACAGAGGTGGAGCAGGGCCTCATCAGTCATGATCTGATGCTCTCCTGGAGTTGGTTGCAAGACAAACCCAAAGTCCCATGACAAAGCATCCTGTTTTTATATCCTTTTTCTCTGTTGAAGTTGATTCTGCTGTGTCAGTCCATGACCGGTGTGTTGGCTTTTTGATATCAATCATTCCCAACACATCTCTGAAAGTCTCATCCTATCATTAGTCATCTTTAGGGTTGCCTTCCTTTTTGCTTTAGAGTCGTCAGTCTGGCAATATGATCACTTTTTGTACTGATGGTTCTTCTCTGAAGCCATTAAGTCTGTCTTCACCCATGCTTTGCCCCTTCTTTCTTGGCCATCTGGTGCTGAGGATAACCTTTGTGTCTTTATCTTGACACAGACATATGAATACACTAGCCCAAAACTTCGAAATGGCCATGCAAATGGCCATTTCAAAGTTTACTAATGAAGCGCTGAAATACATATTGAGCGCCTCATTAGAATGCTGGCAGAGGCGGCACTTCGAAATTGATGTGGCTTCCCGCCGAGCAGCTCGTCCAGACGGGGCTCCTTTTCGAAAGGACTCCACCAACTTCGAAATCCCCTTATTCCTTGAATTTCGGAGTTGGTGGGGTCCTTTCGAAAAGGAGCCCCGTCTGGATGAGCCGCGCAGTGGCAAGCCGCGTCAATTTCGAAGTGCTGTGGCTGCCAGCATTCTAATGAGGTGCTCAATATGCATTTCAGCGCTTCATTAGTAAACTTTGAAATGGCCATTTGCATGGCCATTTTGAAGTTTTGGGCTAGTGTAGACATAGCCAAAGTGTTACAAGGACATTAAAAGCAAAACATTGTACCACAGTGGCTATGTCTACACGTGCAGCCAACATCGAAATAGTCTATTTCGATGAATAACGTCTACACGTCCTCCAGGGCCGGCAACGTCGATGTTCAACTTCGACGTTGCTCAGCCCAACATCAAAATAGGCGCAGCGAGGGAACGTCTACACGTCAAAGTAGCACACATCGAAATAGGGATGCCAGGCACAGCTGCAGACAGGGTCACAGGGCGGACTCAACAGCCAGCCGCTCCCTTAAAGGGCCCCTCCCAGACACAGTTGCACTAAACAACACAAGATACACAGAGCTGACAACTGGTTGCAGACCCTGTGCCTGCAGCATAGATCCCCAGCTGCCGCGGAAGCAGCCAGAAGCCCTGGGCTAAGGGCTGCTGCCCACGGTGACCATAGAGCCCCGCAGGGGCTGGAGAGAGAGCATCTCTCAACCCCCCAGCTGATGGCCACCATGGAGGACCCAGCAATTTCGACGTTGCGGGACGCGGATCGTCTACACGGTCCCTACTTCGACGTTGAACGTCGAAGTAGGGTGCTATTCCTATCTCCTCATGAGGTTAGCGACTTCGACGTCTCGCCGCCTAACGTCGAAGTTAACTTCGAAATAGCGCCCGACGCATGTAGACGCGACGGGCGCTATTTCGAAGTTGGTGCCGCTACTTCGAAGTAGCGTGCACGTGTAGACGCAGCTAGTATCTCATATTGGGCAAAGCAATGCAAACAGCATTGTAAATCAAGCAATTAAGACCAGCCTTCAACATTCTTCTAATCTCATTAACATAGACACAATATTAAAACTTTGTCTCTTTACTTACTAAACTTTAAAACAAAGGCCATATATTTAGAAAAACAACTTAATTAAGAAAAGTAATTAACTGCTAAATGTGTTAATACGTTACATTACATTGCTACATTACTAAATCTAAAATACAAATATTAAGAGAATAAAACTTTCAACTCCAACAAGTGTGTACACACAAAAAGCATTCTTCCAAAAGTAAATAGAGAGAAAGTGGTGCTCCCTTTGAAATCACTCTTTCTCTCCTATTTTAGGAAGACCACTCCCTTTTGAAAGATTCTTTCAAAAGAAAACATTTGTAGATACTCCGCAGGGCCCTTCTTTCAAAAGAACAGTCTTCATTTTTGATCCCTGGCCTGTTCTTTCAAAAGAGTGGAGAGTGTATGTATGCTGTCCTTCGAAAGAGCATATCATTCTTTTGATCCACTTTATTGTGTGTGGATGCACTCTTTTGAAATAAGTTTCTGGAGACTTTGAAGTGCCACAGCAGTGCTGCTTAGCTGCTTTGTATGGCTCTGACTGAGGGGGTGCTCAAAACTGTAGTCTCAGTGATGCTAAGGGCTGACTGTCCTTCTCACTGCCCCTTCTGAGGGCATGGAGCCAGGCCCCCCCTCCTATTTTGCCCCAGGTAGTGCAGTGGCTATCGGCCTCACTGTCCAGGAGGTAAGCATGGGGGGGCTGAACTTACCCATAAAGGTGGCATCTGCCCCATGTCATTGAGCCTGACTCTTAAGTCTGGCTATTGCAACCTGGCCAAGAGAGTCACAGTCCCATTTAGGTTTACCTCAACTGCCCCACTCTTTTCTCCAACTCCACTCAGTTTGGGGGCCTAATCAAATGTAATTTTGCTGACATTTTCAAGATTCTTATTAAATAATACTACAGGTTATACCTCCCTGGTCCAGTACCCTCAGGACCTGACTGATCCCAAACCAGAGAGTTTGCCAGACCAGAGGAGGTCAGTGTCAGTTCCTGTGTTGCCACTGGCTGCAGGTCTCCACTTCAGCAGCAGCAGTGGAGAGACCAGCTTTGACTGAGGAGGAACTGAGGAGGGAGAGCATTTGGGGGCGAAAAGCAGAGTGGCTGTGGAGCCCTGCAGCAGAGTGATGGGAATGCAGCCCTGCAGGAGTACATCGAGTCCCACAGCTGCATTCCTAACCCCTCACAGTGAGGCTCCTCAGCCATGCTTCCTCTTCCCCTGAGCATCCCTCCTTCCCCTCTGAGCTATTTGTGGTGCTTCTGATCTTCACGAAGTGCCAGAGGAGAAATGCTGAGTATGGGGCCATTTTTCTTCCCCTTGAGTGCTCCACCACAGGAGCACCCCTGGGGATGGTGCCAGATAATGGAAGTCTGGATTATGGACGTCCAACTGTACTTAATTTTACTAGCAGTTACTGTTTATTAAATACAGACAGAATTCCTGACCCTGCACTTTTATTCATAAAATGCTTGCCCATGTGCATCAGACTTCAGATCATGGCCCAAACTTTTACTTGTATTTTCAAAATGGAACCATAGAAATCTAAACAAAAGAAAAATGCAAACTTTCCCCTTACAGAATGGGAAAAGAAGGAATTATTTAATCATGTTTGCTTTAAGGTGGTTTTCCAGCCTGTTCAACAATATGGCATACTGTGTTATAGCCTTGTATTGCATATCCAGGGTATTATTATGTCTACCTCAGTCTCTGTTCTACAGTGAGCTACATTTACCAGACACATCAGCTCATATCTGGATTGTGTGCCATAGAAAATACCGCAAGGCAAACACCATCATATACAAAAATACTGAAACAAAAATACACAGTATCCTGACCCATAGTAGCTTGTTCAGTCCCAACAAGTTCAAGTGACAGGGACTGTAAAACCATTACTGATGTGTTAAAGTGTTTCTGATGTCCCAGAAACAAGCTTATAGTGGACCAGCACAAAAATTATTACCCATAGCCACGTGGAATGAAAAATCAATATATCTGCCTATGCATCGAGTCAAAAGAAATTATTATTTATAATATTGGGGTAATTTTGAATCATATTTAGAGATAATTCAAGAGAGTAAGTATAGAAGTCATTGCCAATATCACAAAAAGGATATTATGATGTAAATGTTTTTAAGATGTACCATCTGGCTCTGAAAAAAGTACACCCTGACCAGGTAGATTAGGAGTTCTGCTGCATGCTAGCTTCTGCTAACTAAGACCTTTTGCTACAAAATTTTCCCAGTCTAAGATATTTTTAAAATTGTAGCACAGTAAAATAAATAAATAATGGAGCAGTCTTCGTCTTCTAAAGGCATCTTTAGTAGACTCAGAAATGGAAGAACATATAGGATGGATCTGCAAGAATTGCATTTTACACAAAAGCTCTTCAAATTTAGCTACATCTTCTAGAACATTAGCAAGTTAATTCCTTCTAAGCCCAATAATATAAAGAAGTTTAGTTGGCACTTTAGTTTGATGCTTTGTATCCTGACAAATAGTCTAGAATCAAAAGCTTTCCCAAGAATTTCCAGAAAGGATTGGAGATACCTTATAAATGAACAGCCATCGCCTCTCAGAGACACAGATTTCTTTCCATGCTGCAGTTTTATTTGAGAGTAGCTCTTCATGTTCCTTGACTTGGAATAAAACAGTGCAGAGTCAAGCTTAGAAGCATAAACTAGTTCTATGGGCCTGAATTCTTAGATGTGACTAGTGATTATTAGAATCACAGTTTTTGGATGGCCAATTTGAGACTCCTTAAAGTGGGCCAAATTTTCTAAAACTTTTGAACTCATCCCATTTGAAAGGTGGGCACCATTAAGGTGTCTCAAGTTGAGCAATCAAAAATTGATGTATTCGGAATTACAAGTATCTTTTGAAACTTTGGGCAGTTTTTGTAGTCATCTATCATCTAAATTATAGTTGCCCGCTAAAGAAACATAATAGATAGAAACAAAATATTTTTAAGCTGAAATGTGAAAAATAGGCTTTTTTACACACTGACTCCTCCTGGTTATTGAAAACATACAAAACAGTTAAAGACAGCAAAATATAACAGACATGCATAAGTACTGAGCACCTACTCAGTTCACAATAAATATCATTTTATGATAATCCAGTTCTTCATTACTAACAACAAATCAGTAGACTGATATATTTCCAGTCTCTTTGCTGAACATTAGAGGGAACATGGACTGAAATGAAAATTTCCCACACACTGACTTAAATTCATTCATAGTTTAAATTGAGTCAGATCGACCACTGCTCACATAGTACAGTATATCTTGCAAAGATGGGATTCCTACTTGAATTTACAAACTTTAACTTGCTGTCAGTGCAGGATGCCTAAGGAATGTATTCAGTCAGTGTGCTACAAGGTAATTCTTGTTCTGGGAATGTCTACACAAAAGCTGGATACATGCATCCAAGAGCAGGTAGATAGTCTTCCGCTAGCTCTGCTCAAGACAGCATGCTAAAAGTAGCTGTGTGGCCACAGTAGCTTGGGTTATCCCACTGAATATATACCCTGGCATTCACTGAGTTTTTATTTAGGTGTCCAGCCTCATCCTCCATCCATCCCCATGAGGCAGGTCTGCACTAGGTCTTCACCATCCTTACTGTAGGAGGTCGATGTGAGAAGCTCTGCCATTGACTTCCCTCATGTCTTGAAACTGCGAGGAGTATCACAATACTCAGTGGTGGTTGCCTCCACATTTGATTTAGTGGGTACATACTGCAGAAGCTAAATCAAACCATGGAAGATTGGCCTCTGGCGTGTTGACCCAGGACCAAGTGTATAAAAGCCCTTCATGTTCAGCACTAGAGTAGCTTTAAAATATTTGTCTACCTGCATACTTCTAGTGGCTCCATAAACACATCCTGTAAAAAGTTCCAGCATATCTGTGACATAAGAGACTTCTTTAAGGTCACAAAGTTGGTGGTTTTCAAGCATGAAAATCACCTACATTGGGTTGTAACTTTGAATTCAGCCCTGCATAGTAACTGAAAAATGAAATAAAAAAGGAGCTATCATTGGATAGTTTTGTAGAAACAGCAAATCATAATGCTCTTATCCATAATTCTCTCAGCATCTAAAGAAAGTAGAATAATTCTGATGCTGTTTTTTTTTCCCTGCTTTCCCATTGTGTTTTGTTGACAGGTAATGGGATGATTTAATCTCATAAATCTGCTCCATGTCCACCCCAAATCTTTCATTTTAATGAACAACCTTACTGTGAATGTATTTTAATTAGTGATTTGAAATATGGGACTGCATAATTATAACATAGTAGGCATGTGGGTCTATAGAAAATAGTACAAAAGGCGTAATTATTTTCAAAGACTCTGCTGGTATAATGCAGGTAAAAAATCCCTCCTGGCGTCTCTGTTTTCTCTGTCCCATGTATCATTAGCATTTCACATTTTTTCTCATTTTGTAAAAGGCTTGATGCCTGGACCTCAGATTGGCTGAAACAGCCCACTGTTCTGGAGATTTCTTTTGTCATTCGTGACTTTAAATCAGCTTTGTGTAGCTAGCTGGGAGCATAATATTGAAGACAAGATATCTGACTTTGTTTGAAACTAGACTCAGACTAGAAAGTTACCAAAATAGCAAGAACAGTTCAATCAGGTTCAGAAGGTTTTAGATAGCTCCACTGGCCTGGCCTCGTAAAATACATATTATTCAGGGAGAAAGCAATATAAAATAGACCTAGGAGCAAAGACTCAAAAGTTGGTAATATATGATACCGGTTGTTGAAAGCACACTGACCAGAAAAGAGGCTTGGGATATTATGGGAAAAAACCTCAAAATCTCTAACCTCATTTCAGAGCCACATTAGAGCCAGTGAAAAGGATGCTAAGCTGCAGAAAAGCAGCATGCATTATAAATTAAAGGATGCGACAATATATAACATGATTAAATCAGACACTAGCTCTATTATACTAAGAATGCAAAAAAGCTGTCACGTAGCACTTTAAAGACTTACAAAATAATTTATTAGGTAATGAGTTTCATGGGAAAGACCCACTTCTTCAGATCATAGCCTTACCAGAACAGACTCAATATATAGAGCACAGGGGTCCAAAAATTGTTATCAAGGTTGACAAATCAGAAAAATTGTTATCAAGGTTGGCAAATCAGAAGAGCAGAGGGACAGGGCGGGGGAGTTCAGAGTTAGGTAAAATATCAAAGTATGTGAAAGAGTCCTTATACTTGGTCAGTGTCGGGGATTTTTATCTCTAGGACACAATCGCCCCTGTGTGTCAGGGGAAACAAGCCTCTTGCTGAGGTAAAATCAGTACAGGGACATGAAGAATCTAAACATCCTATAGTCCGCCATTTTGCAGCTCCATCAATGGCCATTTTGAGGCAGTTAGCTTCCCCGGTAACTTGAATCCATTAAGCTAGGATTCAAACGGAGTCCTCTGATTGGCCAAAGGGAGCAAGCTTCAGCAAGCTTCCAGAACCTTTGGCCAAGAGGGGGACCTAATTGAAGACTGGGCACACAGAATCATGAATATGGTAATTACCTCATAAATAATCATGAAAACTACCTATAAATCTGGAGCCCTCAGCTCATTCGGGAACATTGGGAAGAGTGAAGGAGCTCTGAGGGACTGCAAGCAAGAACTCTGCAAACCCCAAGCAGAGCAGCATTGACCACTAGGTGTCCTCTGTTTTGGAGGCCAGAGCCAGAACTGTGAAATCACTGTGGCAGCCACTCTCTGGGTGGTTCTGCCTCAGAGCTGAGCTGAAACATCGCTGCGGCAATTGCTCTCTGGATGGATCAGCCTGGGAGCTGGGCAGGGCTCTGCTCTGAGCTGAAATCACTGGGCAGCCACTCTGGTGGCTCTGCCTCAAGCTGAAAGATCACTGGTCAGCCACTCTGGTGGCTCTGCCCTGAGCTGAAATCACTTCAGCAACTGCTCTCTAGGTGGCTCTGTTCCGGAGCTGAGGGAATTGCTGTAGCTCTGCCTGAGAGCTAAAAGAGGGTGTGGATCCAAGCAGAGCGAATCACTGCAGCCCTCACCTTTGGAGATGCTGCTCACGGGCCAATCACAGCAGCTGCAGTCTCTTCTAAAGGGAGGCAATAAGCTGTGAAGTGGCGCCGCCATACCAGCGCCTCTGCAAACCCCAGCACCGCGCTTGCATCAAGAAGTGGCAAGTGGGTCCTCAGGCGTACTCACCGGGTGGCGAACTGGCCCGTGGCTCCGGCCACGGGTACTGCGTGCCCTGTGAGGAAACCTAGGACCCACCAACGTCATCGCCGCTCCTCCTGCCAAATCACTGCACACAAGCAGCATGGGTGCTGGGGCTAACCATTGTTAACTACGCTACACTGGACTGAACAAACTACTGGACTTGACTCATCACCTGGATTGGACGACGCCTTCGCCAGACATGTAAACTAATTAGGCCTACGGCTCAGCCGGGCCTCAAACACTACACTAAGAACTTATAACACTTATAGACACTGGGTGGGCACCAGAGTCCCTCATAGGGTAGTAGGGGAGACGCGGCCCCTACTGTGCCGTCTCTCGACGGGGGGAGGGTAATGCCTGGGGGTCCGACCCCGCAAGGCCGGACCTATTAAGCCTGCTACACTTGATTAAAAGTGGTACAGCTAGTGTTTGTTATAGTTAAATATTATTTAAGTGTAGTTAAATATCGTTCATAGTTTTACCAGTTTGCAATGTTAAGCAATCACTATAGATGAATAATAATAATAATAGTAATTAGTTTAATGATAAGAAGCTACATATAATGTCTCCTTCTCCCCCTTACCCTTCCTTATTATTTCTCCCGAGTGGGCTAAAGGTCCCGGGAAAAGGTTGGGGTTAGGAGCTCGTCAAAGGGCAAAGAACCCAGAGACCTCCGCCACCAGCCGCTTGGACCGGGAGTAGTGCCCCGGTCCAGATTCCCCTTCCCTCCTTCCACTTCCCTCCTTTTAACGAATATATCTTCCTTTGCGGAGCAATAAATACAATATCACAGATATCCAGGATGGACTACACAGTTATATTTGTAAGTTAAAGTATAGTTAGGCATAGAGTGAAAAAAGTATGAACTGGTTTATGTGTTTGTTTTACTGTTGCTGTTGTGTTTTCGCCTGTTATTTGTGTTAATAAACTTTGTTAGTTATACTTCACGCCAGTGTTGGTTTCCTTGTCCCTCCAATTGGCTGCCTGTCTGCTAGGGGGTGGGCGGACCTTAGGTGGAGTTCCATTGCCCTTTAGTTACTGCGTTACTCCTCCTGCCAGTGGGTGGTGGGATTCCCCTTTCCTCAAGGACCCTGGGTTCTGGCCCCGGCTCGCCCGCATGTCAATCGGCTACCACGTCGCAGGGGGAACTACCGGGCGCTGACAGTCAGGTAATTGCTGTCTCTGTTCTAACCACATGTTAATGTGACAAATTTGAATATGAATGTTAGTTCTGAGCATTCTCTCTGTAGAAGGTTATTAAAATCCCTCTTCAGTAAAACACAAACTCTCAGATCTTTAACAGAATGGCCCACTCCATTAAAGTGCTGACTGATAGGATTGTGTATTTGGAGATTTTTGATGTCTGTTCTATGTCCATACATTCTTTGTTGAAGAGTGTTTGCAGTCTATCCTATATATCCTATATACATGGTGTGTGGGCATTGTTGGCACATGATGGCATACATGATGTTAGTTGAGGAACTGGAGAATGTGCCTGTGATTCTGTAATTAACGTGGTTAGGTCCAGTGATGGTATCTCCAAAATAGATATGTGGACAAAGCTGGTAACGGAACTTGTTGTAAGGAAAAGTTCCAGAATTAGTATTATTGTGGCATAGCCTGTGGTTGCTAGTGATGATCCTCATAAAGTTGGGAGGTTGTCCATAGGAAAGAACAGGCCTGTCACCTAGTGTCTTCTGGAGTGTGTCATCATGATTTGGGATAGGTTGTAGGTCTTCAGTGATGCATTGCAGTGGTTTGAGTTGAGGGCTGTAGGTAATGACAAGTGGTGTTCTGTTATTGGCTTTTGGGGCCTATCTTGGAGTAGCTGGCTTCTGCATATTCATCTGGCCCTGTCAATTGGTGTTTTTTACTTCTCACCATAGGTAATTCAGGTTTATGAATGTTTGGTAGAGATCATGTAGTTTTCAGTCTCTGTCAGTACGATCAGAGCAGATGCGATTGTATCTCAGGACTTAACTGTAAATGATGGACCGTGTCATGTGTGCAGGATGGAAGCTATAAGTACGTAGGTAAGTGTAGTGGTCAGTGGGTTTCTGGTGAGAGTGGTATTGATCAGGCCATCAGTGATTTGTACTGTAGTGTCCAGGAAATGTCTCTCTCATTTGCAGTGGTCAAGGCATAAGCTGATGGTGGGGTGCAGATTGTGAAAGTCTCTGTGGAATTCTTCTAGAGTCTCTTTACCCTGTGTCCAAATGATAAAGATGTCATTGATGTATCATAAGTAAAGGAGAGGCAATAGGGGAGGAGAGCTGAGGAATCATTCCAAGTCAGCCGTAAATATACTAGCTTGTTGTGGAGCCATGTGGATGCCCATAGCAGTGCCACTAATCCGGAGGTATAAATTGTCCCCAAATTGGAAATAATTCAGGGTGAAAACAAAATTACAGAGGTCAGACACCAGATTAGCTGTGGTAACATCAGGGATGGTATTACTGATCACTTGGTCTGTGTCTACATGGGCACAAATCTTTGAAACAGCCGTATGTCAAAGATTACTAACGAGGCGCTGAATTGAATATTCAGCACCTCGTTAGCATTAGGACGCTTTCGGCCGCAGCACTTCGAAAGCACAACTTTTCAAAAGGACCCCACATTTTTTGAAACATATCCAATCAGAATAAGGGGATTTCGAAAGGTGCGGAGTCCTTTCGAAAAGGAGCCCGTGTAGCCGCGCCAAGCCTCACGCTTTTGAAAGTGGCACTTTCGAAGCACCGAGGCCAGAAGCATCCTAATGCTAATGATGGGCTGAATATTCAATTCAGTGCCTCATTAATAATCTTCAAAATATGGCTATTTCGAAGATTTGTGCTCGTGTAGACACAGCCTTATAGTTCTTCTTCATGTTGAATATTAGTGTAGACAGCCTCCACATCCATGGTGGCAAGGATGGTGTCAGGACTGCTTTTTTGTTTTGATAGAATACAGACTAACCTGGCTATCTCTCTGTCACTATAGTACAAATGGTCCTTAATATGTCTGATTATTGACTCTGAGGACATGCACTATGTCATAGAACAATAAGAATGATAAAAGACAGATTCAAAGCACAAGGAAAGCTTTCTGCAGTTCTTTGGGCTGCAATTGACTGAGAAGGTTCTGTGATGGTTTGACTTCTGACTGAAGTGATTTTGCAAAATGATCAAACAGTTTCAAAAAGCTATTGGAAATTCCTGAGCTCAATTTCTGAAAACAAGAGAGTGCTGTTAAAATTTAGGAGATAAGAAACAAGCTGCAAACTACAGTTCAGTAAAGCTACCATATAAACTAATTTGTGTATAAGCAACCCCTTGAACCTACTCTTAACTTAAATGTGAACATTTCTGCATGTAGCTTGACCTTCATGCCAGCAAAGTCAGTTATATATACCAGTATGCAGGATAGCATCTGAAGAACCTAGTCCTACCTAAAGAACCTAATCCCTCAGGCAGCTGGATAATAGAGGAGCACTGGAATACTCTCTGGGAGCTAGAGCAGTCCTGCACATGGTGTCCAACTCCCAGTCACCCAGGCAGATGGTGACATCTCTGGGGCTGGCTTTGGGAGAAGAAGCAAAGTCTTCATGTAAAATTTAATATCAGTGGAGACACTAGGGCAATTCACTTGCAAGGCATGCCCAGTCATTTCTTAATTTATCTCCAGAGAATTTGGCAAGGGTCATAATTAGTATCAACTGGGGTGGTAGCATAGGTGTTTTATCCTGTTGTGCAGTGGGAGTTGAATTTGCACACCTAATTTATTTCATATAGGTCACCAAATAGCCATGAGACAGTGACAATTTTCAATCTATTCTGTTCCGTTCCAAACTATAAAAGTCCTCTGACTTAACAATGAGAACGACCACTGTACTTGAGGAGTTAAATTGCACAGAGGAGACTGCCTTGTAAGTTAAATGCTTTCTCTGATGTATTTTTATATCTTTCAGTAAACCACAAGTAAACTCATTAAAAAGTGCATTATGCTGATAGTGACCAATCCCTATGAATAGATAATGATTCTGTTTTTTGCTTTTACTCAAGAAAGCATTGCAGAGAAATCCATTAGCCCGTAGATTCAGTGTCCTGGATGTAACCACTGCTGTTGATGCAACTTGTGTTCATTACTGAAGGACTGAGATGTGTTTATCAACTGAAGGGCATCAGGTTGTTTTGCTAAGTGTTGTCGTATTAGCACAAACTTTCAGTACATGTAATATTGTGACCGTTCAACAGCTGCTCTTCACCCTCAAAACCCCAAGTGTTGAGTAAGAAATATCTTTAAAAATATACGTGATAAAGGAGCAGAGCTTATTCAATAGGGAGGGGATTTAGAGAAGTTGGTGCAAAGATCTTCACTGGTCCTGCAACTCTGATCTCTGTATACAAGCTATAGCACTCTCTAACATCTCCTGAGTATTTGACCAGTTGAAACACAATGTGGACAAAACTAAACCCATATTTGCTCAAATATTCCTCCAACTTCTCCCTTATCTGTTATTGTTGACTGTGCCACTATCCTCCTTCCTGTTCACACAGAAACTACAGGACCCTTGAAACCCTTTCTCCACACAACAACCATTCTGGTTACCATGTTTCTTATGAGATGGGAGGCTGTCTTGCTCCTCCCTCTGCCAGTCAAATTCTTCACAGTGATTGGCATATTCTTTTCAACCACTTATGGAATATTGTGGTCAGAAATCTTATTCCTGATGTGGAGCAAACGTTGGACAAAGATGAGCCCAACTAGAGACACTGCAGTGGGCCAAAGTGGTGTGAATATTCTAGCCAAGGATCTTCAAGTGACAGGTGATGTGTCACATGGCATGTATTCACCAACCCAAACATAAAACAGAAGCAAAACTTCTGGATGTGGCAGCGGAGGCAAGTGGATGGATGACAGCACTAAAACATGTGGCTTGCTCCCAACTTTGAATCTAGTCACAAGTTGGTGTTACCTTTTGAGCTGTCCCATTTTGACACAAGTATGAATCCCAGTCTCGTAGTGAATTCCATAAATTTTTGTCATGGTGCAAAATCATCAATGATCGTGATACCAGATATGGGTCCAGGCCAGACTTCCCACAGTTGAGTGTGTACAGATTTGAAACTGAGGATAGATAACAGCTGCAAAAATTGGATTCAGTATCTGAGTTCAGAGTCTAGCCTCCTTCCACACAGAAGTTTAGGGGTGATCAGACCTGGGGTTTTGATGCAGACCTGCATCATTATCTTTTGGTTTTTGAAGACTACTGAAATTCAGACAAAGAGTTTTACTGCAGTTGCACAGCGCTTTCTAGCAGCTGTTTTGCCATACACCTTGTAGCTGAAAATGGGGCACTTCGGTCCTAATGCTCAGCAATGGGCTCAGATTGGCAGTTGACAATGCAGTATAGGAGCATTGTGCATTTGTTTAGCCAGTGGCATGGCTGTTTTATCACATAAATTAGGTGTTATGTTGATAGCTTCAGAAACTTCTAATAACAATCAAAAGAGGAAGACATCTTCAGGCATTAACAATGTCAAAAGAAGGCAGCACAATACAAGTTTGATATCTCTCATTTTAAATGTTACTAGTACATAAAATTAAGTTTTTACCTTTTTTAAAAGATTACAGATTCGTAAAGTGATTAATCACTGAATCAAACATGTCTCTAAACTGGTATCCTATTGCTAAGAAGCTTGCAGACATGGCCTGGGTCTACGCAGGCCTGTAATGCTGGCAGCTTCATGGAAAGGAGCAAGCTTGTAATTGCAAATGGCTGCTCATTAGCATAAATGTGTGGCTAATTAGCATAGCATAGCAAGAGCTCTGTGCCGGCAGAGGCTGCTGCTGGCAGTAAACAGACCATGTGGATGTGCCTCTTCTGTCAAAAAAAAAACCCTCTGTCACCAGCCCCTTATGCCTGAGGGGTTTTTTTTTTTTTTTTGCCAGCAGAGGCACATCTATATGGCCTGTTTAATACCAGCAGCAACCTCTGCTGGTAGGGAGATCTTGCACGGCTATGCTAATTAGCCACACAATTATGCTAATGAGCAGCTATGTACAGTTGTGAGACTGCTCTTTTCCATGAAGCTGTTGACAGTACAAGTACATGTAGACCCAGCCACTATGTCTACTTAGTGCATATTTCATTTCTGCTTGTTAATTTCACAGAAGTTCCTGAGTAGCTTCCTGTGATTATGAACCTCAGCCTTTACAGTCAGGGGCCGTGTCTACACGTGCCCCAAACTTCGAAATGGCCATGCAAATGGCCATTTGGAAGTTTACTAATGAAGCGCTGAAATGCATATTCAGCGCTTCATTAGCATGCGGGCGGCAGCCGCGCTTCGAAATTGATGCTCCTTGCCGCCGTGCGGCGCGTCCAGATAGGGCTCCTTTTCGAAAGGATGCCGCCTACTTCGAAGTCCCCTTATTCCCATGAGCTCATTGGAATAAGGGGACTTCGAAGTAGGAGGCATCCTTTCGAAAAGGAGCCCCGTCTGGATGCGCCGCGCGGCGGCAAGGAGCATCAATTTCGAAGCGCGGCTGCCGCCCGCATGCTAATGAAGCGCTGAATATGCATTTCAGCGCTTCATTAGTAAACTTCCAAATGGCCATTTGCATGGCCATTTCGAAGTTTGGGGCACGTGTAGACGTAGCCAGGGTGAGGCAAAATCACTTTTTTGGGAGCCTGGGGTCTTTTACATATGGCTTACACTGTATTATTGCAAACGCACTTTTTTCTTATATCATGGCAATACTTTGTACTTTTTGTTATTAATTATTCATGCACTGCTATGAGTGTGCATAACATTAGGCACCATAGAAAAATTCTGACAAATAAATGACAGGTCCCTGCCTTGAGCAACCTGAAATTTAATTGCTCAATCAAGCACATTTCAGAATAAACTTTGTGTCATGTGATCATTAGGGCCTGATCTCATCACGGATGATGAAAGGTTTTATATCTTGAAGGAATGTGAAGGAACCTCTCATGCACATGAATTGGAAGCCTGTTTCAAGCATAAGGGCAGCATTAAAAATGACATGATAGGATTGGGCCGTGCAAGAGATCAGGAAGAAAAATTTCAAGGTGAATGTAGACATCAGGAGATGTTCTTAGAAAAGATAAAGGCAGAGATGTAGCAAAGTATTTCATGGAACACTTTGCAGAGAAACTGGACAAGCTGAAATTAAAGCTAAAGAATATAATAGTCAGTAGAGAGAGGCTTGGGTAGAAAAGGTGGAATGGAAAGGTCACTCTTTGTAGAATGAGATTTCAGTTTATTTTCTTAGCTGAGTTTTATTCTGTATGCATTCTTGTCTTTCTAACTGTAAAGGAGAGAGAAAGAGAAATGTATTGGCTTTTGCAAAGTGAAAGCGATATTCAGATTTTTTATTGGGATAAAGCTTGCAAGAGCCATATATCACCATGGAAAACAAAGCAGAGTGGAAGCTGCTTTGGGGAAAGTAAAAGACAGAAACTTATAAGTAAACAGTAAAGAGCAAGATTTACAAATCTATTCCTTTGCAGTTGCAGGAAATTGAACATTCAGGAAAAACCTCTGGATTACTTGATAATTCACCAGTTCCATTCATTCTCTTTGGGGCACTTGGCATTGGGTACTGGCAGAAGACAGGATATCTGAATAGATGGACTTTTGGTCTGACCCAGCATGACCATTCTTTTATTCTTACAAAAATGCAGTTTAAAGTGTGAAGCATGAAGAGTAATTATGTCCATCTTCCCCTGTGAAGACTGTAGCACCCTGGGAACGAATCAGAGGGACTAGTCCCTGAAATAAGATTAGCACAGGAATTGCAGTTGTAAGTGCAAGAATTGAATCCTTGAACCAAGAATTGAAATTGAAGTTATTTTTCATGGCTATCGATGCAAACCAGAAGAAGGGCCTGATATAAAATAGGCCTATATTTGTAAAGCTCTGTGAGATCTTCAGACAAAAGGCACTACAGAAATGTAATGTGTTAGTAGTTATAGAATTAATTACTTGGGGCTAGGCCATGTCTTATGCCAGAACCCATAGTAAGAGCTAAATCACCTCTGAAACACTGAGCTATTTGCCCACCAAACAGGAGCAGTATGCATACTTCTATTCAGTAGTATGAAGTACAGGTTACTCCCCCTCTCCATAGATCAATACATAGGAGAAATGGGAACATTACCTGGCCTCTTCTCCCTCTCCCTCTTCGTGTAGTATACATTTTAGAAGGAGTAGGGAGGGGGCAGAAATTTAATTCTGCCTGGATTTTGTCCAGAAAACACAAAGAAGGGCAGATGCACCCACATTGCACATAAATACAGAGGCCAGATAGAAACATACCCTATATACCAATTAATTCTATTCAACCAGCTCCTTGTAAGTGGAATAAGTAGATGGTGGGTCTCTGTGACTGAATGCAGTAAAAGCAGATTGGAGAGACGCTCTTTACATTACCACACCTTTATTTTTTATTTGGAGTCAAAAATTAGGATGCAGAAGATGAATGCTGGCTCTGCTTTGGCCAAATGTAAAAGGAACTTTTTTGCATTTTTATCTGTGATCTTATCAGCAGACAGCTTTCTCTTTTCAGTACAATAAATCCTTGCAAATCCATAGCATGAAAATCTGACAGAAGAGAAAGTAATCTTCGTGATTGCTAGAAGTCTCTGAGCAGCATATTTTTGCAGCTTATAATAATTATTTATAACTGGTGCTATCACTACACGGTACCTAATGTACTTGTGGACAGTAGACAGAAAATAGGCAATACCTGTTGACAGTACTGAGAGTTCCTTTCACTGAATGTCAGGTAACTTTCAAAAAGGCCTGCTGGGGTCCATACTGTGTTTCCCCCTCCACACAACAGAGGTATTTACATAAAAACTTTGAAAATATAAATCAATGTGCGGGTAATTCAACCTTTTGCCAAAGACCAACATAGGGATGAATTTATTCTTCTAGGGCTACCTCTACACGTGAAGCCAACATCGAAATAGGCTATTTCGATGAATAACATCTACACGTCCTCCAGGGCTGGCAACGTCGATGTTCAACTTCGACGTTGCACGGCACCACATCGAAATAGGCGCAGCGAGGGAACGTCTACACACCAAAGTAGCACACATCGAAATCAGGGTGCCAGGAACAGCTGCAGACAGGGTCACAAGGCGGACTCAACAGCAAGCCGCTCCCTTAAAGGGCCCCTCCCAGACACAGTTGCACTAAACAACACAAGATACACAGAGCCAACAACTGGTTGCAGACCCTGTGCCTGCAGCATGGATCCCCAGCTGCAGCAGCAGCAGCCAGAAGCCCTGGGCTAAGGGCTGCTGCCCGCGGTGACCATAGAGCCCCGCAGGGGCTGGAGAGAGAGCATCTCTCAACCCCCCAGCTGATGGCTGCCATGGAGGACCCGGCAATTTCGACGTTGCGGGACGCGGATCGTCTACACGGTCCCTACTTCGACGTTCAACGTCGAAGTAGGGCGCTATTCTGATCCCCTCATGAGGTTAGCGACTTCGACGTCTCGCCGCCTAACGTCGAAGTTAACTTCGAAATAGCGCCCGACGCGTGTAGCCGCGACGGGCGCTATTTCGAAGTTAGTGCCACTACTTCGAAGTAGCGTGCACGTGTAGACACAGCTTAGATGTCATAGCCAAAAAGGGGCTTCTGGGGTCATTTGTTAACAACAGTTGGAGTTAGAAGAGCAGACTCTTAAATACTGAAGGTGCAAAATAATCATTATGACCCCTAGTTCAGCCCCCTTATCAAGGCAAGATATTTCCCGATAGAATATTTACCAGATGTGTACTCTCACAATACTTTCCTACTTATTATGTGTACTTTTCACATCCCTTCGCTCGTGATAGTACCTAATGACTTTTTCTAGTAAAGTTATTCCTTTTCTTGATTGACCTTTCATGAAGGGTTTGGGGTTTTTTTTGTTTGTTTTGGTTTGGTTTTGCTAATTTGTAACATTTTTTTCCTTTTTCAGCTTCAGGTCATTAAAGCTTAAAGTGCTCAGTAATCCCATCTTCATTTTTACTCCCCTTGGATGTTTATAGGCTGGTACATTAATGCTTCTACTTTAGGGAGGTCAGAACCATATAGTAAACTGTGCAAATATATGTGATACATTCAGAAATCGTGTGGGATGGCAGACGCAGAAAAGCCCAAGGCTGAGGGTATGGCACTGTTGGAGTGAGGCAAGGGGAAGGGTTTTCAAAACTGGCTAGTGCTCTCATCCTCTGAAGGTCAGGCCCCTTTGAGATGTCTCAGGTTAGGTAGCCAAAAACTGAGGCACTCTGAATAACTCATCACTTTTGAAAGTGTAAGCCACGCATATGATATCTAGTTAAATAAACATATGCTATTTAGTTTCACTTACAGCAATGACAAACCAGGGCTGTAAAAAACATTTGATCATGTGGTCCACCTTTCTGCCATGGCAAGAGTGTCTTACCCATGGAAACTCATGACCTACTAAACTTGTTAGTCTTCAACATGCTACAGGACTGTCTGTTGTTTATGGCAAGCTCAGTTTGAATATTTTCTATTTTGTGCAGTCTGCTTCCAAAGCAACAGGGCTTGTATTCTCTTCCCTTCACACAATCCACTTGAACTCATTATTAGGAAGTTTTTTCCCCTTACATGAGCACTGGTATGAGCAAGATATTCTAACATAGTAGTGGTCCTGGGGAAGCCCATTGCAATGCTGACACAGGTCAAGTTACAGACATGCTTAAATGCCATGCTAAATCAATCCCCTGAAGCCTTAACAGTATTAGTTATGATTTTTCCCTAGACCTAATAATTCTTCTCCAACTCTAGTACTTAAGCTTCTTAAATACAAGCTACCTATCTTAATTTGTCTCTTCTTTGGTTTAATTATTTTTTTCTTTTCCTTATTTTAGTGTTTTCTTCTTTTTCCTGAAGGACTTATTTACAAACATTTTAGAATTGGGGTAGACTAATATTCCTGTCTTTTTTCCAGGCAAACATGCCAATTGGGAAACTTCTTACTAATAAATATACCCTCCAGTGATTTATTTACTAAGGTTTTTTTCCCTCTCTTTGCATTGATTGTGCAGCAGCTCTATCAGTATCCTTGGGGCTTCAATGCTCATAAACCCAGCAAGTGAAAGACCTGTATCCTTGGCCCTACAGCCCTCATGCGTCTCTTTCCCAGCTCTCGCTCCCTTCACATTTCCTTCCTGAGCCTTTGTCCCTTTTGAGTGAATGTGCCAATTAGCTTTTAACTCTCCGCAGCCTAACCTCCATCTATCAGTTTGGCACAGCTGACGTTGCAGTGATCAGAGTGCTAGATCACCCACTGCTGCCCAAGCATGCTGTCACCCGCCCCCCAAAATTTATTGAAGGATTTGCATTCCCTCCAGTACTTCTTACAATACTGTTATACTTGCTAAACTCTTTTTGATACCTTTGGCTGTCATAAAGTTTTCTTCTTCTTCTAGTGCCAAGGTACTTCCCAGGATATTAGGGTGATTTACGATGTAATACCCAGGGTGTTTTATGTTATATAAAACAAATGTGTTCTACTGAAGGTTCTTTTCTCTTTTTATATACATTGAAATCTGGGCTCCAACCAATAATGTTCCTGGCCCTTATATAAACATGTTTATAGTCTAATCAGACTATAATAAACTCTTTCATATCTGGAAGTCCCAGGACCTGGAGGTTGATGGATATTCAAATATTCTGGATAACAGTGATGTATACCTAGCAATGCATAACACGAAAGAAAAATAAGACTCATTATTAAGAAATAAACAACAATGTATGCAGAATATTTTATTTACCAAAAGTAGTGCTGTATACTGTAAACTTATAAGCTGCTTCTGCATGGCCCCTCCCTTTCAGAAGGTCACGCAAATATAGCCCATTAGAAATATCTCATACCTCATTTACATATTCTCACGTAATCTGGTTTCTGGAAGAGCCATTTCTGGAAGCCAAAGCAGCCATGTGGATGGGGTTCCTTCAAAAGGAAACTCCCCTTTCAAAAGCATCTCTTCTTCCTGTTTTGTTTCAGGAAGAAGGATGCTTTTGAAAGCGGGGGTGTTTACTTTCAAAGAAACACTGTCCACACGGCTGCTTTGGATTCTGGAAATGGCTCCTCCGGAAGCTAGATCATGCGAGAATATGCAAATGAGGCATGAGATATTTAAATCTGCACCTCATTTACTTTTCCAATTGGCCACATTTGCATGACTTTTCTAAAAGGGAGGTGCTGTGTTGATTCAGCAATACTGTGTTTGCTGTATTTATTTGTATTTACTTGCACTATACTGTACTTAAGCAAAAAGTATTTAAAACTTATTTGTGGTTACAATGCTGGTTATTTGAGAGTTCTGGATAATAGAATACTGGATATGAAAGAGTTTACTGTATGTGTAGTACTGGAAATAGAAAATAAATAGATATTTTATTTGAAAATATGTTTGGGGTAAGCAGAGACTTCCTACTGCCTGGGAGAGGGAAAGCAAATGGTAGAGTGGTGCTATATGGAAGAGCTGTTAAATATTCAAACAGTTGTAGAGCAGCTTTAAAAAGTAATCAAGATTCATCTGAGCTCAGCACCGTCTTCTTAACTTTCATTCATTGTAAGTTTTTTTTTAAATATACAGAGCCTGTAAAAGTGAAAAGTGCCAATGGCCAAGTGCTGCATGTCTTCTTCATGCTGAGTAGGGTTTTGCTCATGCAAGTAGCCCCATTAACTGAAATCAAACTCCTCACATGTGTAAGATTTAGCCACGAGAGTAAAAATTGTAGGATCCAGTCCCAAGTTTGTTTTCCATTTAAGGCAAGTGCTGTTTTCAAAAAGTAGCCTTTGATTCATGTCATAGTGCAAAACACTGCAGGGTTGGTGCAGAGATTGGTAGCATAGCAACGACAAACATTTATGTTTCAATACTGAGAATGAAAGCCTTTCCCTTTCCAGTGTCTCAGTTTTCATGTTCATATCTTCTACGTTGGATTCAAAACACATATTTTTGTTTAAACTGTTCTCTTTTTTGGTTTATTGCATTCCCCCAATACGAAAAGCGTACAAGGCTATGTCTACACTAGCCCCAAACTTCCATTTCAAAGTTTACTAATGAAGTGCTGAAATACATATTCAGCACCTCATTAGCATGCGGGTGGCCGCAGCACTTCGAAATTGACGCGGCTCGCCGCCACTTGGCTCGTCCCAACGGGGCTTCTTTTTGAAAGGACCCCGCCTACTTGGAAGTCCCCTTATTCCTGTGAGCAGATGGGAATAAGGGGACTTCGAAGTAGGCGGGGTCCTTTCGAAAAGGAGCCCCGTCGGGACGAGCTGCAAGGTGGTGAGTTGCGTCAATTTTGAAGTGCCGCAGCCGCCCGCATGCTAATGAGGTGCTGAATATGTATTTCAGCGCTTCATTAGTAAACTTTGAAATGGCCATTTGCATGGCCATTTCAAAGTTTGGGGCTAGTGTAGACAAGGCCCAAAAGTTTTAAACTGCACCAAAATTATGTCTGTCCTCTTCAAATAGGCAATAGGGTAAAGTGGGAAGAATGCATCCAAATTATGAATATCAGCCACTTCATTTATTTAGCTTTTAAATGCAGGTAGAATTCTTTTTAAAGCACAGAACTTTTTTATTTGAAACAGAGCAAGTTGGTCCCAGTTGGCCATTAGAAAATATTCCCTTTCAGTTGACTGACTCAGAAAAATTATATTCAGTCCAATAAATTCCAATAAATTCAAACAATGACTACTGTGTCTTAAAATAACAGCCCTTGTGAGATTCTATATGTTGTCTTCACACAATGTGAATTCTGCACAGACAATGCAGAGACAGATATTTTACTGTAACTCATTTTACCAGGTAACCTGAACTGAGGAAAGATCTACACTAAAAATGCTGCTCTGATGCATCTGCATCTGGGTGAGCAACTCTCATCATCATAGTTAATTTCTGTTCAAAATGATAGTTTTATCAATGGTAGAAACCCTTTAATCTGTATAGGCCTGTCTATACCAGGAGTTAGGTTGGTACAACTGCATCACTTGAAGATGTGGATTTTTCACCCCTCGAAGAGATGTAGGAATATTGATACAAGTTTGTAGTTTAGACCTGGCCTAAATCTCCACTGTGTTCCATATTGTTTAGTATCCGCTACAGCCTGATAATTAGTTCTGATTCCCCACTACCTTACCCCTTTGTATTCATTTTTATTTTTCAATGTATCTGCAAAGCGGTTATATAATGTACCCAGTACTTATTTGGGTAGAGTTTCACACCCGCTTGCATAGGTAAAAATATTCTCATGTGGTGATAGACCATGGATGGGCAATGTGTCTCAGAGCTGTACATCGTTCACCGAGGTTAGTTCTTGGTGTGCCTCCAGATGTTTTATTGACCTGCATGTCCAAAGATATGGCTACTCATGGCTCCCATTGGCCATGATTCACTGTTCCTGGCCAATGAGAGTTACAGAAAGTGGGGTGGATTGGGACACCACTTCCTACAGCTGCCATTGGCCAGGAATGGCAATTTGCAGCTAATGGGAGCTCCAAGCAGCCACATCTGTGTATACAAATAAAGCTCCAGTGGCCCAATCGTGGCTTACTTTGCCAAACCGTGTCTGGCCCATTGGTTGCTTATTGCCCAACCCTGTGATAGAAAGATAGAAAGCTATTTGTGACTAACAACAAACTAACAAACACCTCATTCAGTGGTGATGTTGGCTTTCAGACTTGAATACTTTTTACCTATTTTCAAAAATGTGTTAAGGTAAATTTTCCTGCTGGTGAAAGCTGACCTACTAAATACCTTCTATTCATAGAGTAGATACCATACAATTGCTTCATTGATAATTGCCATAAAAGTGGCAAAGCCTAGCAGACTCATTTAGACCTGGACATAATGGGTAAAATCTCTGTCTTGAACTGAATTACACCTCTTAATATAGACAAAATTTGAATTTTACCCTGTGTCCCCAACAGGTAATGGTAATAATTATTTAAATGCAGCTTCTCTGTATTCTCACACCTCTTTGTCTCATATGTGTACACCTCAGTTCACAAATGAATGCGATTTTTTTAAATGTAAAAATGATTTTATAGGCTCTTGCTTTCAGAGATGTTTAAAATATCTTTTTTTTTGTATTTGTGGTTAACTTACATGATTTTGGTCCACTTTTTACTGTTAGCCAAATTTGTGAACTCAACAGACTGAAGGGACTTGTTTATGGAAGTTGGAATTCTGACAGACATTTTGCTGCCCCCATAAAAAGAGAAGGAGATGGGTAGAAATTAAATAGGCTCAATGATTATTTGCCTGATGGCTTTACGTGACTATCCACATCCTGGAAAGTCTCCAGCAGGCAGTATTTTATATCTTGGAACAGCAGAGAGGTTGCTGTAACTGAACATGTGTGATTTTCCTGCTAAGTAAGTGTTCCGGCTGGTCTCACAGCCTTTCGAGAGGCACTCAGTACTTCAGACTGTAGGAGCCTAATGGTCCAAGACATTACTAGTGCTCTGCAGGACCATGGTCAGCAACAGAAGAGCTAAGTAACAGGAAGACAAGTTAAAACATACTCCTAGCTACCACTGGTTAAAATTAGCCTGCATCCTAAACTAACATCCACTCTTAAACATAAACTAACAAAGTTTGAAGATGATCCCAGATTTTTGAGCCTATCAAGAGAAGTGCTCTGCTTCACTTTCATTTTCATTTTTCAGGAGCTCAACCTCTCCCTACCTGTTCATGTGCTTGCAGATGTTACAGATGGGGCATAGAATTCAGTCCCACACATACACATGGGCTACAGCTACACTAGTGAGCTTTGCTGACAAAACTAGCAGAATGTCCACACATAAAATGTGTTTTGTCAACAGTATGTCTACAAAGGTTGGCACTTCCACTAACAGCCTGCTGCCTCTCCCAGATGAGGAACAGCACCTTTTGCTGTGTGGGTGCTCTGGGGCCTTCTCTTGACAGACAGGGTGTGCAAGAGAATGGGCTTCTGTGTTCCTGTTTTTTTGAGAGAGCCCCCAGACAGTCTAGCTGCTCTGTCAATAGAGCAGAACACTCTAACGACTGGTTTTCGTGTGTGGCTGCACTCTGTCAACAGAAGTTTTGTTGTGAAATCTCTCTGACAGTGACATCTGTTGACAGATCGCTGTATGGTAACCATAGCCATGAATAAGGAGAGCTTGACTCAAAGGAACCCCTTCCTCGCCCGCTTCCTCACCCTCCTCTCAGCCACCACATTGGGATTCTGTGAGTAAGATTTAATCTTCAGGTATTGGATTTAAATGGAAATTTTCTTTCATACTGACGTTTCAGAAAAAATGAATAAGGGAATCCTAAATCTCGCTTATTAGCCCTTATTTTATCTCCAGTTCTATATATCAGGTGCCTATAGAAAATTTCATAATGTTCAGCAGCTACTTTTAGTTTAGCTAAACAAATGTTTAGATAATCATCTCACTCTTACTCAAACTCTCCAAACATATTAGGTTTGCAAACTTGGATTCTTATGTTGTTCCCATAAAATGGAACCAGAATTGCACCAATAGACAGGAAATCTGTTAATCTGAGTTTTGGACCAAAATCCTATTTATTTGTTTTACCTCTATAATAGATTCAAATGACTTTGAAGGACTATATGCATGTATAAGGAAAGAAGCTCACTTCACTTTTTCAGTATTATCTATTCCCATTTAGTCCAGAACTAAAATGTGAATAGACAAACATAAGCACATGGAAAAAAATATTATCTAAATAGTTCTGAAACTCAGAATAGTATTTCATTTATGCTCAGGTCAAGTTTTGGATAAATATTTAGTCACTTTTTTATGCAGTTGGGTACATTCCTCAAGGAACAGGAACTATTCCTTTTAGTTGCTATTTTTTGCATTGGAAAGCAAATTCTTTGTAGAACATTGATATATTTGTATCTATTATGTTAATGTAGAAAAATAAATCCTATTTTGTTATATTTGATGTGAGAACCTCAGCCGTCAAATTGCTTGTTTATCACACTACATGGGTTCATTGTGTGATGTGGAATGGCTTGTGAAAGGACTGAGGTCAGTCTCATCACTTAAACATCATTTGTGCATTGCTGTAGTGCTAAAGCATGAATTTTAGCATTTATCTCTATTAATTTCAATAATTCTAAGCAAATTAATTGTCTTCCTTAGGCTTCCTAAATTATTGGCTTCCTTGGGATCCTTCACTGAACTTGACAATGGCATTTGTTGTCTTTTTCTGGTTGAAAAGTTGCCTCAATCCTACTTACTCTCTTTTTATTAGCAGTAGGACATTCTGGCAGCTAACAGCTTCTTTGTTCTCACATAATTCTCTGATCCCAGAGCCCTATTTGAAGCCCTACTTGAACCTCCATTGTTCAGACAAGCAATTTTCATACATTATTTACCATCCTCAGCTGTGCTTCCCAGTGCCTGTTTTGTGGAGAGAGTGGCCAGGCAGTCAGGCTGCTCTATCGACAAGAGCGCTGTAGTGTAACCATAGCCACTGTGACTCATCCATTAATATTATCATTGGATTGAAGAGCAGTATGTCTTGGTAAATCAGAGGACTGTCCTGTTCACTGACCATAGAATTTTCCTTTCTTATATGTATGTTTAGATACTTCTTTCTGCTTATGGCCTATTGCTTTAATAAGGTATGTCTATGCAGCAAAGTTATTCTGGAATACCTTATTCCAGAGTTATTATTAAAAAACATACTATTTCAGAATAATGTCTACACTACAGGGAAGCCCCGGAATAAGCAAAAATTATTCTGAAATTGTGTGTCTACACACAATACAACCTATTTCAGATTAATCCAAAATACTGTGTCTACACAGCAGAATTATGTTCCATCTTCCTTAAAGAACAGTATTACATCATCAGCCTCAGTGTAGCTTAGCACTAGCACATCCCATTTCTGATAAGCAGAAAAAGTCCAGTTGCAGCCATAGAACTGCTAATTAAGCACATAGTTTTGCACCATCCTCAGCAATGCGTAGTCCCACAGGTGTAGGTGTAATTAGTAGCTGATTGGTAGATACTATTATAACAACCAAGTTGAGTATAAATATAGGCAAAAAGTAATCAGAAGGGATTGGATAAGTACTCCCACTGCCTTATTTGCTGTAACCAGAAGCTGTAACCTGTTCTTACTGGCAAATGCATTGTGGACACCTCTGTATGTGGGAAAGGGAAGAGACTACAACGTTCCATCTGACAATTCCAGGTTTGTTAACAATAGAACTATGTCTGATTTCTAAAACCAAGCTCATGTATGTTCATATTACTTATGTATTTTTGTGTATTGTCCTGGGTGTAGACATTACTGTACCATCACTGTTACTTCCCAAATTAGTACAAGGGATGTATGGCTTTTCATTATTTGCCTGCATTATTCTTTCCTGTACCAATAAAGTAGAAGCAAAAGTTATCCCTGGTGTCTCCTGGCTCCTCTTAAATCTATAGCCTCAAACATAAGATAGGAGTCCATGGTCCACCAAGGCTGCTGCAAGGCAGGAATATCCTGGGGCACTACACCTCTTGACACTGTGGTCCAGAAGAATGGCTTCCTCACCCCAGAGGGCCAGCATGTCCTGGAGCCCCGGCCCAGACCAGGAGGGCACCCGCTTCTTTGACCCACAGGATGGGTACGGGACCCCTTGGGCATGTCCTACGAGGGTCCAGGTGGGTCTTGTCTGGCCTCCAACATGCCTGTGGTGTCTGGGAGTGGCTGTGTGGGAGGTGCAGCCAGGCAGCATGGTGGTTCTGCTGCTTGTATGTTCTCAGCTTCCTGCCACGGGGTTTCTGGGGCTGCCTGTGCCTTTAAAACTGCCTGGAGTCAGAGAGCATAGAGCTGTGCTTGAGGTGGGAAGCCACCTCCAGGGTCCAGCTGGCTGGCACCATGGAGGATCTCGCTGTCAACAAAAGGATCACCCAGAGCATCTACACAGCTTTTTTGTCAACAGACACTGCCAACAAAGGTGTTATTCCTCATCATGGAGTGGCAGAACACTGTCAGAAGAAGTGCTGAGTTTTGTTGACAAACTGTCCACAAGCATAGATGCTCAGAGAGTTTTGTTCACAAAACTCTCCAGTACAGATGTAACCATAGTGAATACACTGGCTACATCTGCACTGCCACAAAACTTCAAAATGGCCATGCAAATGGCCAAGTCAAGGAATACTAATGAGGCGCTGAAATGCATATTCAGCACCTTATTAGCATGCCACCGGCAGCGGCTCTTCTAAATTTCTGCTTTTCGCTCCCAGGTGGCTCATCCAGACTGGGGTCCTTTTCAAAAGGACCCCACCAACTTTGAAATCCCCTTATTCCTATCAGCTCATAGAAATAAGGGGATTTCAAAGTTGGCAGGGTCCTTTCAAAAAGGACCCCAGTCTGGATGAGCTGCACGGGAGTGAAAAACAGCAATTTTGAACAGCTGTGGCTGTCGGCATGCTAATGAGGCACTGAATATGCATTTCAGTGCCTCATTCGTAATCTTCAATTTGACCATTTGCACGGCCATTTCAAAGTTTTGTGCCAGTGTGGACACAGTCACAGTGGCTTATTTCAAAATGGGCTCTATTCCCTGTCTTAACAACACCTGTTTTGAAATAGCCATTTCAAAATAGATTCTATTCCTCATAGAGGCTGTGGACACACTAGCTCCTCCTTTCGGAGAGGGCGTGGTAATGTGGCACTTTGGCAGATGCTAAGGAGGCACTGCCACGAATATGCAGTGCCTCATTAGCATAATGAAAGCTGTACCCTTGGAAAGTGTCACTTTTGAAATATACAACACCCATGTAGCCGGGGGCCTTTCAAAATGCCCCCCTGATTTTGAAAGCCCCTTCTTCTCATTTGGTTTTGAGAAGAAGGGGCTTTCTAAGTAAGGGGATTGTTTCAAAAGGCTCCCAAATACACAGGCGACATGCGTTTTAGAAAGCGGCACTTTCGAAGCACGTGCGGCCACTCATTAGCATCTACTGAAGTGCTACTTTACCATGCCCCCTCTGAAAGGAGGGGCTAGTGTGGCTGCAGCCAAAATGAAGTTTACCTATTTTAAAGTAAAGCTACCGCTATTTCAAAATTATTTCAAACTAACAAAATAGCAGTTGCATTGTGTAGCGGCTAGAATCGTTATTGTAAAATAACTTATTTCAAAATAACTTTGCTGTGTAGACATCCCCACAGGTAAGCTCTCACACCCATTTTGGAGTTATTGGGTTATTTTACCAGTAAGAAATAAGTAATCAGACCATATTTAACATATATTTTACATTTCCCTTTTGCTTCTCTGTGTCACAATGATTGAAAGGTGGTGACACATGAATCCTTATTTTTGCCCAGAAGTACATTTATGGGCAAATGAGCTGTCACTATATGGCTACGTCTACACGTGCACGCTACATCGAAATAGCTTATTTCGATGAATAACGTCTACACGTCCTCCAGGGCTGGCAACGTCGACGTTCAACTTCGACGTTGGGCAGCACCACATCGAAATAGGCACTGCGAGGGAACGTCTACACGCCAAAGTAGCACACATCGAAATAAGAGTGCCAGGAACAGCTGCAGACAGGGTCACAGGGCAGACTCAACAGCAAGCCGCTCCCTTAAAGGGCCCCTCCCAGACACAGTTGCACTAAACAACACAAGATCCACAGAGCCGACAACTGGTTGCAGACCCTGTGCATGCAGCATGGATCCCCAGCTGCCGCAGCAGCAGCCAGAAGCCCTGGGCTAAGGGCTGCTGCACACGATGACCATAGAGCCCCGCAGGGGCTGGAGAGAGAGCATCTCTCAACCCCTCAGCTGATGGCCGCCATGGCGGACCCCGCTATTTCGATGTTGTGGGACGCAGATCGTCTACACGTGCCCTACTTCGACGTTCAACTTTGAAATAGGGTGCTATTCCCATCCCCTCATGGGGTTAGCGACTTCGACGTCTCATCACCTAACGTCGATTTCAACTTTGAAATAGCGCCCAACACGTGTAGCCGTGACGGGCGTTATTTCGAAGTTGGCGCCGCTACTTCGAAGTAGCATGCACATGTAGACACAGCCTATGTGTCTATACCTCTGCTATTTTTCTCTTTATTTATACTTTAAGCGCCAATCCTATATATGGAAAAAGCATGCAGTGATAGTAGTAGTAATAATAATAATTAATAAAAGTGGTGAAAAGGAAAATTAAATGATGTAAAGCCAGATTGGAACCACTTACATTGGTGAGCAATTACTACACAAGCAGCTCCGCTCAGTTTAGTCAGCCTGCTCACCCGTATGTATATGGGGTTCAGAATTTGTCTCAATTGTAGTAAGGTAATATTAGAATAGAGCTCTGAAAGAAGAAATACATTTCTTATACAAAATCAGTTAAGGGAGGGAATGAGGAAGGAAGACTTGTTTAAGTGGCTGTACCAATGAGAGAGGTGTATGTCAGTTTATTTGAAATGGGTCAGAAGCTGATCCTCTCGCTCACATTGTAGAGAATGCCATTCCATGAGTGGTTCCCATTGAAGTTATTAATTGAATAAATTGTTACTTCAGTATTGGTAAGACTATTAGAATGTGGCCTTCAATGAGCTATACACAATTTAAGGAAGTCATCTCATGCAGATCTTAGGACAATCCACATGCAACAAACTGGCAGAATCAGGCTCTAAGTCTTTGACAAATCTTTCCTATGAAAAAGTGATTATTCAATAAATACTATTGATCTACCCATTTGGAGACTTGTGTACAGTACTTTTAAGAGCAAGATAAATAAATATTCATATACAAACTAGGGGCCTTTACCCAACCACAAGTCCACCTGGTTTCAATAGAAATTCAGGGCACTTCACACATCCCAGTAATAACAACAGTTTCAAATCTGGCTGAAACTAGACTTGGATACCCATTGTAAAATATCAAAATGATTGCTAATTCTTTTTTTTTTTTAGTTTGTTATTCTATTTGTTCTCATTCTTATTATAATTGTTTCTTAATAAAGCTCTCTGGTTTGACTTTTCTGTAGTACTGCTGGAACATATACATACCATCCAACGAGTTCCTGTGTAATGTTATTCTAAAGAAGATATGAATGTTTTACAGTGTATTCACTTTTCCTATGAGGCAAAGGAAGATATAAGCCTTGAGGCCTGGGGATGGGCAAGACAAAGGTTCTCTCTGTCTCACAACAAACAGAGGAGTAGATGAGTTCATGAATACATTATTATAATCTCACCTGTGCATTCACAGCGGTGACTCACAATATGCCTGTATTTCTCTTTTCCCACTGGACTGGTATACAGTAGCTAAATGTGCCACAGCTCATTCTACTATATATTTGTTTCCCCAATTCTATCTTTAAAATAAGGTAGAATAAGATGAACATGTTTCAAAAAGTCCCAGGATTTTTCTTTTCTCTAAGGCACATATTTTTAAATTCTGATCTAAATGATTAACAACACATTCTTTTATGCACATCAGTAGTTTGTCCAACTGACTTTAATTTCAAAAAATGAGTATTTATTGTGATTTAGTTACCAAACAGAAACCTATCAGTTACAATGTGACTGTTTATCCTCTGTAATCTTCTAGTAAGGAGTCTACAAAATTAATTTCCTTCACCTTTAATGAGGCTATGTAACATGGTTTTGTGTACTTTATTGCATGTATTAGTCATAGCTTGACTGAGGGGAAATGCAGCATCAAATTTATTGTAATAACATTTTTCTTTAAAGTATATTAACACAGATGAATTGGCAAATATCTGGTTCATTTGCTGAAGTCAATCTTTTATGCAATATTGCCCTCTATGGGAGCACAAGATGTAACATGTAAAATCAGAATGATCTTATTTTATGTCCTGTTATTTTATTTTGGTTACAGGATTAGCTTCTTAAAATGATTATATTTTTATCATAAAAAACAAGCCCTCTATCTGAAAAACAAACATATTATCCCTTCATTGTTTAATCTATTTCTTTCAAACCTACCTTTGATGTTGTAATAACAGTCTACATTCCAATCTATGTAGTGCTTTAGCTTTTATACACTGTATTTAGTACCTACACTCTCTGTTCAAGAATTATTTCATGTTTCTATAGTAAATATTTCAACTACAACTATACATAAAGTAATAGCTTCTTCATTAATGATATACATAAGCAAACAATAGTTTGATGGTAAGTTTTCAGAAGTCTTATGGAAATCTTCAAAATCTAACCATCTACAATAAGATATCATGTAACTGATAATAAACATGGAAAGAGGCAGTACAAAGCATGTATTGGTTAGCTAAGAAGTACATGGTTATTCATCTTTGGAATGCTCGTCTTGATGCACTCGTTCTTTATTTTTATTAATTATTTTCATAACTCACTTCTTACTAGGCATCATGACAGAAGTGGCATTTTTAGGATTGTGAATTGAATGATAATGGACTGAAAGATGGAGATGATTATGCACTTTTTATAATTATACCACATCTTCTTCAGTGACAGTGCCCTGTATTACTCTTATATTTTTATGAAAATGAAATTCTGTAAGTCATTCCCATCTAAAGTAAACTGTATAGATAATAATAGCTGGAAATAAACTTAATCTTCTTTAAAGGCCCATTAGGTACCTCTATTATATTTTATTTCCTTGAGAAAATCCACTAGACTTCAAATGTGAAAAATCATGACCCTAATTTTCTTATCAGATGACAATTCTCTGAAAGTATATTTGACTTCAAAATTTTTGGCTGTAGTCTCCTCAGACTGTCTCTAATACTGACTCAGAGTGCAGGTATATCAATGTAAAAATCAGTCGATCACAGGTTTGCAACAGCTCCTTTCTTTCTTTCCTTCTTTTTCCTTTCTTTGGCATTGGAATGTAACCATTCAGAAGATTCCAAACCTCCTTGTGATATCAATGGGTGCCTTTCATGATCACTCAGTGCAGAAATTGTCTGCCCTTTTTCCCCATATAGCATGGGATGCTATGATACATTCAAAGGCACTACAGGCTATACTTAGTGGTTGATGATGTAACAAAGATGAATTTAGGGCCCAAAGTGTTCATTGTACTCACTCGAGTAGTTGCATTGGTGTTAGCAAGACTACATGTGAGGAATAAAAATGGGATATGACACATAAAAAGAATGCAACTAGAATTCCTTCCCGTCTCTTTTCCAACCTCAAAATACAAGGAGATTTTCAGATCTCATTTAGACACTTTTCAAATACACAATGTTCATGCATCCCCTACTCACTACTACGAAATTAATTTGTCAAACAGAAGAAAGAGTGGGTCCCACAGAGTATCCAGTGCATTACCTTCGAGTGCTGGTAATTTACAGAAGACAAGGGTACCTAAGAGAATAGAAACTGATTTAAGAAAGCTTAGCAACTTTAAGCTTCCTCCTGCTGTTGGAGCATTACCGGAGTAGCTCATAAATGAGAAGCCTTTCCCTAGAGGACTAGAGCAGACAGAAAACAAATGATATTGGGGTTCCAAAGATAAAAGACCTTTGCTAACAGATGAAACCAAATACCCTCTATGACAGGATCAGTTTGTACAATTGTATTACAGTGGTGCTAGTTTATCAGTTTGCAAGTGACTTAACAGTGGATTTTTCATTACTTTAAATTACAGCATATAAAAAAGCTAGGATTGTGAGAGCCAACCTAAAAGAAACACATCATTAAAGTGCAGTGGAAGTTTGACATCTGGATTGCAAAGAAAGAACAAAGAAAGAAAAAGGAAAGATAAATGTTTTTTGTAGTTTCACCTTTGAAAATGTCCTTTGTAGTTTCATCTTTTATTTCAGAAGTGTCTTACAGTATTTTAAGATTCTCCTCTGTGGACCTGTTACAGGAGACTCCCCCTGGAGTCTAATTAAGGCATTTGTGAATCCTTCCACAACGCTGAAAAGAAAGAATCACTTAAGCTCATAAACCAAAAGTGCAACCGTCAAACTTGCATATTTAAAAATCAAGGGAAAAAAAGCAGTTTGTTATTTGTATACCACTGTGTGGTTTGCCAGATGATGTTGTCTGATGTAATGACGGCTTTGCCAGCAGCTGCTTTTGATTCCTTTTTATTAGAATCTATGTGCCTGTAGGCAACTTGGGAGCCCAAGTACAATTTGACTATTTGTTCTCTTGGATGAGCTTTTAACTGTTGGATCTTCAAAGGATTCATTTGAAACATTGACATGCTGATTGACCCATTAGTAAAACAATGTGCAACAGTGATATAGGCAATCTCTCTTTCAGTACTGGAAGCCTATCATGGCAGACAGATGGAATTGATGAGCATGGCAATTGAATTATGTTATACTGGAACAATTTTCCCCCCATTCTTAAGTGCTATGCTCCTAGCAGAGAAAGAATGACTTAACTCTCTTGCCTTCCTAACAAAATTCTTTATCTTATGGTATAATTACTCCTTTTAATAAAAGTACTTTACATTAGTCCATGACAATCCAATTATAGCCTTTCCCTAAGGCACATCATGGCAGTTTCCCACTTTTTTGTTCTTTAACAAAAAAAAAATAGTCCAAATAAAACTTGAGTTCTGAATCGTGTGACATTTGACATGTAGGTTATGTGAAGAAAGACTGTGGAGCCATGCAAGGAAAGTGGTCAAAAAAGAAAGGGCTATAAAAATCTTTCTTTTGAGTGAAAATTCACTCATTAAAAGCAGTCTTATGGGGAAATACATTCTTTTTTGGTGCTTTCTGTATCACTTATGATCAATTTACACTTGGAAAGATGTTTTTTCTTTGTTGCTAGCTTACAAATCAGCCTGATCGCTGTAAAACACAGAAGCAGTCCCATAGCACTTTAACGAATAACAACATTATTTTTTAGGTGATGAGCTTTCGTAGAACAGACCCACTTCTTCAGATCTGGAAATTCTGATAAAAGAAAACCGGCACAATGAGTGTTTAACAGAAAGCTAGAAAAAATAAATGAAAATGGACTAATCAGCTACATAGCACAGAAGGGGGAGCAAAGGCAGAGGGGAGAAAATTACATACTGCAAGTGTCTATTAAGTTAAGTGAGTTGTCTGAGGTCACTATGAATATCAAAGATAGGGAAACTGTCCTCTTAATGTGTAAGGAAATTGCTATTTTCATTGAGACCCAGGTGTAAAGTGTCAAACTTGAGAATAAATTCCAATTCACATGTCTCCCTTTGTATTCTGCTGTTAAAGTCTCTGTTTTAGGATGCAGGTCTTCAGGTCTTGGATGCTATGGCCTGCTCCATTGAAGTGCTCACTGATGGGTTTATGTGTATTCAGATTCCTAATGTCTGATTTGTGTCCATTTATTTTTTGGTTATGTGATTGTCCAGTTTGTCCAATATACATATCAGAGGGGCTTTGGTGTCATCTTTGCACTGATTTTTTAATAAAGGTTCAGGAGGTAATAGGCCTTTGGTGATACCTATGGAACCTGATTGTCTTCAAATTCTTCTTTGAGTCTTCTTCTTAGTATATATGCAATGTACCTCAAGTGACACGAGGTCAGGATTCATCACCAAATTTGTCTGCCGGCTGGATCATTAGCTGATGCCTGTACAACCCAATTTCTGTCAAAGGGTTTGTGCAGTTGTAGCTCACTTGGATGTTGATACAAAATTTCGATGGAGCTGTCTCAGATGGAAAAAAATTTAACTCACCCAGTCTTACTTTTATAGGATCTGCAAACTAAGAGGAGAAAAATCTTCCAAAAAGCCCAACATATTGTCAGTCCCTTAAGTCAATAATTACATCATTCTGGATACACAGAGGCTACGGTTACACTAGCAAGTTTTGCCAACAAAACTCCTGTTTTGTCATCAAAACTGGTGGAACGTCCACACACACAATGCATTCTGTTGACAGCTTGTCAACAAAACTCAGCACTTTTGCCAGCAGCGTTCTGCCTCTCAGTGATTACATATAACACTGCTGTCAACAGATTCTGTTGACAAAAAAGCTGTGTGAATGCTCTGGGGGCTAGGGAGGGGGGCTTTTCTTGACAGACAGGGCATACAGAACAATAGGCAGCACTGTCTGCTGTGCTTCCAGGTGCCTGTTGTTTTGAGAGAGTGGCCAAGCAGTCCAGCTGCTCTGTCAACAGACTAGAGCATTCTCCTAATAGGCTTGTGTGTGGCTTCACTCTGTGGACAAAAGTTTTGTTGGGAAATCTCTTCTGACAGTGGACAGTGACTTTTATCAACGGACTGCTGTCGTGTAACCATAGCCAGAAGAACAGATCTTCTGGAGAAAAGTGCTTTTTACAGAAGTTCCAGTTTACCAGCTTCTGGTGGATTGTGCTGCTGGCTGATTCAACTTCAGTGAGGAAGACAAGACTAGCCTGCTTCTCTGTATCATTATATCAGCCTGATGCTGGTATATGTCCTTTGATTTTCACATCAGGAAGAAATGTGGAATACAACTCTTCACTTATCATAGGGAGAAAAATGGATCGGAAAGTCTCATTTATGGAATTTCATATTGAAGCAAATTAGAAAAACTAAGTAAATAACAAACTTTTTCAAGTATATCAGTCATTTGTTTCTTTCCCTTGGTTTTTAATTCCAATATTATTACTCATGCAAAAAATGTGTTCATTCTGTATTCTGCTTCTATGCTCCTATATATTTTGCTAAGGTTATATTCATCCTATGCTTGTGACATTACTATATGTCAGTAGTGAAATTATCTCAAGAGAATAGCTGTGTAAGTCTGTAGCTTCACAAATAACAAGCAATTATGTAGCATCTTAGGCTATGTCTACGCTAGAGAGTTTTGTTGACAAAATGATGGCCCTTTTGTCAACAGCCTTCTGACTCTCCCCCATGAGGCAGAACGTCTTTTCCTGACAGAAACTTTCACCAAAAATGTGTGTGGACTCTCTGGTGGAAAAGAGGAGGCCTCCTTTGACAGGCAGGGCTTCTGGGTCATTGGGCAGCCTCATCTGCTGTGGCTCTTGTTGGCTGGTCTGTTGAGAGAGTGGCTAAACAGTCTGGCTGCTCTCTGTTGAGAGAGCAGATCACTTTTTCAATCCACTTTGCAGTCTGGCTGCAATCTATCAACAGAAGTTTTGTCTGAAGATGTCTTCTGACAGGAGCTTCTGTAGACAATTCTCTGTAGTGTAAACATAGCCATAGAGGCTAATACATTTATTAGGTCATGATCTTTCATGGGCAAAACCCATTTCTTCAGATGATCTAAATTAATTTTAAAAACCATAAACTCAGGTTTATGTCACAGGAGAACATGTAATGAGTAAAGGAAAGCAGCATAATATCTTTAACATACAGCTATCTCCATTAATTTAAAAATGAGAGTAGTAAATAGGTTTATGGTTTTAAAAAGTTTCTCACATTATGAAAATTCTTTCTGGGATCCAACCCTACTACACATTAATGGGAGTTGACTAGTGAAAGCAGGATCTGAATCCCTGATGGCTATTTCTGTAAGGAAAAATAAAAAGGATTGAGTCCCACGGGATCAATTTATTTATTTAATAATGTACAAGAACAATTATCTTAGATAAGAAGTGTTGTTGTCTTTCCTATAGCACTCAAAGTCAAAATGACCTCGTTGTGCAGCAAGCAGCAACTTAGATTAGGTTTTGGATTAAGAGGTACAAGTTCATTTATTTTCCTCTGTGATTGTATGTGTTTTTTTTACAGGATTTAGAAGACACAAGGTTATATTTTCAGTTATGTAAGCATTTAAGGTGTGAAATATTGAAAGATTAGTTATGTGAGACAATTCTAACATTATGTTAATGAATATTTGTATAACATATAAAAGAATATGGCTTTATAGCAACACAGTCTGTAAAGGTAACATAGCCCTTAGAGTAAAAAAGTCACACCTGGAAATGAAAGTTACTTTACAAAGGAGGAAATGATAAAGGCTATTGAAGAACAAAGGCATCCAGTTAGCTTTTGCCACCTGCAGTAGAAAAGTGGGAGTTGTGTACCATGTGGACAGTGGAATAACAGAAGCAGCGTGATTGAAGAAGGTCTACAGGGTGGAAGTCAAGAATAACTCATAATAATGCAGGAAATTCTAGTAAAAGATGTGAATGTCTTGGTTACATATATACACAGAACACAGACACACAACAAGGCATTCACATCTTTTACTAGGTGTGATTTAAGTATAAGTATATATGCATTCAACAATACTTATCCTGAGTTTGTATAGAAAAACAAACTAGGTTCCTGCTTTTTTTTTCAATTTATTATTCATTTCATGTTATCTTAATACAAATGCAAAACACCATGGATCTGGAGCAATCTGATGGACTTAGGGGCAGTCTTAGGAGTAGATCTTTTGCTGGTGTATGTTGCCGTTACTCCACTGAAGTCAAAGTAGCAATAATAATTTATACTAGCTAAGGAACTGTCCCCAAATCTTTTTGTGCAAATTCAGTGAAATAAGTTTCATCAACCGATGCTCAGTTGTCTTCTTGTGTGAAAGCTCACAAGATGCCTTCACAGCTCAAGGAGAAATATTGCAACAAATGGATGAAGAAAACAGTGGAAAGCAGAAAACATATATAACAATGGCCAAACATTCCATTTATACTCCTGAAAAGTCTGGGATTTTTTTTATTAAATAGAGAAAATATGATGGTGTCATTAGGATGTTCGCTAGGACCTTGGGATTAAAATTAGTAGATGCTCAGAGAGTTTTATCCACAAAATTCTCCTGTATAGATATAACCATAGTGAATGCACTGTGGCTTATTTTGAAATAGGCTCTATTCCCTGTCTTAATAGCACCTATTTTGAAATAGCTGTTTCAAAATAGATGCTATTCCTCAGAGAGGCTGTGGCCACAGTAGCTCCTCCGTTCAGAGGGGGCATGGTAATGTGGCACTTCAGCAGATGCTAATGAGGTGCTTCTGTGAATATGCAGTGCCTCATTAGCATAATGGCAGCCACACAACCTTCAAAAGTACCACTTTCAAGGCGTACACCACCCATGAATGAACTATGTAATCTGAGATGAGACATTTATTTTCTGTGCCTCAGCTGCCAGCTGTAAAATGGAGATAAGAGCACTTCCTTACCTAACGAGGGTGTTGTGAGGATGAATATATTAAGGAACATGAGGCATAGACATACTAAAGTAATGAAGGCCAATACAAGTACCTATGAAAGGACAGATAAGTATGGACCTCAAATCCCGGTTTTACCCATGTAACAAAATAAAAGGCATGATTGTTAAAAACGTTGCATCTTCAGCAGTCCCTGTCAATTTCACTTTATGCATGCATTTCTGAACATCTTGGACTGATGAAAGCTGAAATCAACAAGGTACTAAGTGGAGTAATACAGGGATTGGCAGAAGGCAGTAGGGTTTAACTTGTTTCCAGAAGTTATAAGGTTTTCAGAAACAAATTGTGTGACTGAAATAAGGATTTACACAGTCAGAGGAGCTAGGAGTGGGAGAGAAAAATGAGATTATTGACAGAGGGATCAAGTTTGGTCTTATGATTTCGTATATGATTTCCTAGCAAACATAGATGGCAGAAAGCATTCACAAGCAATTAAGTGTAAATACTTGGACAAACAAGATAGTGGTACAGGCTGAACCTTTCTAGTCTGGCACTCTCTTATCCATCAACATCTGTAATACACCATCATCTTATTTAGCTGGAAGACCACTTATCATGGGTGTTGCCAAGTTTCCAGTGGTCCCATAAAGCTTGTTTACAGCCATCCATCCTGGCTTTTGGTGTTCTATGCTGTTATGTATCTCTAATTTGCCCATAAATGTCTTCTAGGAGCCCAGTAAGCAGTAGAAGCTTTGGTAATGCTGCTCAGCAATATTGACCTCCTGTGGTCCAGCAAATTCTTTCATTTGGCACCAGTCAGGTCCAGTCTGTGCTGAATTACAGAGATTCAACCTGAATTAACTAATATTTTATTTCCAAAGACAATTCTATTTTTAAAATATTTAATTAGATAATAAGAAGTCCATACCGTATGTGATAGAAGACTATCTGTCATGGGCTATAAATGAAAGCTGAGATTGTTTTTTTTCATTCCTCTATTCCTTCTTTTCTGCTCTGGGTGTTTTTTCACCGTATTTCTTCACTAAATTTTTTCTCACTTTCCTCTCTCCTGTTCCTTATCTTTTAGAAAGTATCTCTGAAATAGAATTGGAAACCAACAATGTTCTAATATGAATGGACCTTCAAACTGACTCATGGTTGGTATAGACAAACTCATGGTTAGTGAAATAGAAAGTGTACAAAAAGTCTGCTTATCCCCATTACCTAGAACAAATAGAAACAGTAATTTGACAAGTGGGAGTTTGTTTATCCCTAATTAAAAATAGTAACAGCTTTGCCTTTGTTTCAAACTCTAAAAGAAGACATGACAGACCAGTTTATAACCTTTCTGATATAATTCCAATTTGGGAAGGCCAGCCACTTGATCTGTGCAAATATGTCTGTCCAACTAACATTAATCTTGCAGTGATCTCTGAAACTCCAGACAGTAATATGAACAGACCAGGATTGGAACATCATCCTGAACAGCAGGAGAGAGCTGAAATGAGTATTGATTTGTGGCAATTTGTGTCAGGGGGTGGACATGATCAAAAAGATACAGTAAGAAGCTGTGAATTCCATGCAAGAAGGTCCATGAAGGATTGGATAGGTAAACAGAGTTTTGAGATGGTACAAATTAATAGCCATGCTGCTTCATATTGGCTTCCTCTACTATGATATGCCGTTAACCCAAGGAATAAAGCTCTAGGAATGGCTGAGTGTATTGACTTTATCATCTAAATTAAAATAAATGTTCGAGGACATGCTTAACCACTTGGCTGCTGGCCCTCCAAAGGAGCATCTGTGCTATTGCCTTTTTTTGATGTGCTATTAAATTCAGAGGAATAGGATGATGTGCCTAGTACATCTGGCTGCAGCAGAGGAGCATTCTGCCAGATGTACAGTATTTCTTCTTTTCACCAGTGGTGAAGTTAAGAAGCTCATCCAAAAGTCATGTGGCCTTGCCCAATATTATATCACTATGGCCGCGTCTACATGTGCACGCTACTTCGAAGTAGCGGCGCCAACTTCGAAATAGCGCCCGTCACGGCTACACGTGTTGGGCGCTATTTCGAAGTTGAAATCGACATTAGGCGGCGAGACGTCGAAGTCACTAACTCCATGAGGGGATGGGAATAGCGCCCTACTTCGAAGTTGAACATCAAAGTAGGGCACGTGTAGACGATCCGCATCCCGCACCATCGAAATAGCGGGGTCCGCCATGGCGGCCATCAGCTGAGGGGTTGAGAGACGCGCTCTCTCCAGCCCCTGTGGGTCTCTATGGTCACCGTGTGCAGCAGCCCTTAGCCCAGGGCTTCTGGCTGCTGCTGCGGCAGCTGGGGATCCATGCTGCATGCACAGGGTCTGCAACCAGTTGTCGGCTCTGTGGATCTTGTGTTGTTTAGTGCAACTGTGTCTGGGAGGGGCCCTTTAAGGGGGAGGCTTGCTGTTGAGTCTGCCCTGTGACCCTGTCTGCAGCTGTTCCTGGCACCCTTATTTCAATGTGTGCTACTTTGGCATGTAGACGTTCCCTCGCAGTGCCTATTTCAATGTGGTGCTGCCCAACGTTGACGTTGAACATCGACGTTGCCAGCCCTGGAGGACGTGTAGACGTTATTCATCGAAATAGCTTATAGTCTATTTCGATGTAGCGTGCACGTGTAGACATAGCCTATGTGTGCAAATGGGAGTGATGTGTGTGAATGGGAGTAAATGTAAGTTGATGTCTGAGATTAATATTTTCATGAAGCTCTTTGAGTGCTTAAGATAGGACACAGTTATGCTCAAGTGCTTAGGGTTATCTAGTTTAGATGTGGGCTCTCTCCTTATCAGGTTCAGAAAGGACAATTTAATTCAAGTTTGTAAAATGCTATGGAGGCTTTGGTTTAGACTGTGGTTTTCAAAGAGGTCTAAAGGGATTGGGCCACTTCTGTTGAATTTCTATGTAATTAGGAACTCTAACTCCTCAAAGGTGCTATGACAATTGTAGCCTTTGTTCCAAGGAAGCTGTGGAGGTTATGAAATGTTAGGAGTATTTATGATCCCCTCAGATTCTGCATAATCCAGGGGTTACAGCAAATGAGTGAGACATGGGTGATAACAAAAGATTCAAAGAGAAGAATATTGGCGTTTGAGACAAGTTATTATAGAAAGATCCTGAGAATAGGATGGGTACAGAAGGTCACCAATGAGGAATTATGTACAAAGATACAGCCAAAAGAGAACCTACTGAAGGAGGTTATACAATGCAAGTTACAGCTATTCAGGCATATTTGCAGAATGAATGAGGAATGAAAAATCAAGACCCTGGTATTTGGTATAATGGATGGTTCTAATAGGAGAGGCAGACCCCACAGAAAATGGCTGTATGCTATCGTAGATTGGTGCGGCACTAGTCTACAGAAACTAAGCCATTCTGCACAGGACAGGGAAAGATGGAACAAAATAGTGAGAGAGGCATCAGACACCAATGGGCACTGAGCCCATAGTTGTTGAAGATGATGATGATACAGCAAATGAGCCAGAAGTGTGTTTGGTTTTTAATTCCAACTGAATCTTAAAATTCAACTGGAGGGGATAAATTAAGGTTCTAAGCAACAGGTTAGAAAAACTTACTATCCGGATCTCAGATTCAAATCATGGCAGATTCAGGGTAGCCCTTAAACATTCTAAGGAACTGAGTTCTCCCTGCATTTTGCTGTTCAGGTCATTCAGATGGGATGTTGGGTACCAGAGATGTGCCTGAACTGTACGAACATCAGAGATCCTGTTTCATTTTTAGACAAATATAGGCTTGCACATATCCCTTGTTAAAAAGTACCTGTCCCTTATTGTGGGCTGTGTTACGTCTGAGTTGTGTAGAAGTGACTAAATTTCAGTATTTAAGGATATCATGCATGAAGCATTTTGGACTGAAAGGATATAGCAGGAGAATGGCCTTTCCCAATGACCCTTGCCTTACTATGGGCTGTGTTATGTCTGGGTATTGTAGAAGTGACTGTATTTCAGTGTTTAAAGATATCATGCATGAAACATTTGGGGCTGAAAGGATATATATGCACCTTATTCAAACAAGTTTAAATTGGAAACTCAGCGTTACAGCAGACAGCTTAAGTTTTCCTGTCATGTAATGTAAGAAAGTTGCCTAACAGTTGTGATCCTGGGCTATCGTTGTGTGATGAGGGTTCATCTCTAAGTGTATGGGACAGACATTTCTGACAAATAAGTGTACAGTAGGGAGGTGGGCAATGTTTATATCACATATGCATGGAAGGATATTGTATGTTTTTCAGATGAAGTGAAATGATAAAGTACAGCTGGGTGGACCCATCCACACCAAACACACCCATCGATAAAATTATTTGTAATTAAACTGATACTTGACTTTGGCTATCTCCCCTCTGCTTTTTAACAAAGAAGCTTTTCTCTTCTCTGAAGGGTCCTAACTTTAGGGAATGAAGTTCCCACTTTTACACAAGTGTGACTCTGCTGCTATACTTTTTACAATCAGGTGGTTTTTTTTTCACCTGAAACATACTCCAGCCAGGAAAATCACTGAACTTTGCACTCCCCAATGATTTTAGTTAAAACCTCCAGAATAGGTTTAAGAAGCAGCAAGCGGGTATTTTACTCCCACATTTAATGGTTGTAACAGAGATGCTCCAACTGTACACTGAAAGATTATGCAAATCTTCCAGGAGTACCTAATCAATCACTGTGGTGTGAGACAAATGCAGCTGATCTCTGGATTAGCCTCCAATGGAATGTATTCATCTGCAACATGTCACTCTCCGAATGACATCACAATAGCTTCCAGTCCTTGAAAGTCTTGAGGTTGATTAGCTGAAGGAATTGGCTGTTTCTGCCAATCATAATCGTGCAAAGCTGCCTTTATAGTTCAGCAGATATGAGAGAAAAGGAAAGGGAGACTGACTACAGCTAAACAAGAGACACAGCTGCACCAGCCTCAGCAGCACCAGAAGCAGCAGTAGTAGCAGGAGCAGCTGGTATTCGGGTGATTAAATAGTTCTCATAGCCTTTTTCTGTTCTCTGACTGCTCCCCGGTGTAAGTCCTATGTCCAAGAAGGAGGCTGCATTTTAACGGTGTGCCGAACGGAGGTTTGAATCAGTCCAGCTGGCTGCTTGTTTTGAAAAGGACAGTATGTGTATAAATAAAATGTGACTGAGCTGGGAGTGTGCAGTTACAGGGGGCTGGAGCAAAAGGAGTCTTCCTGGGATAATGTTCACACTGCTAGTATGAACTTAAAACTCTCTCCAGTTTATCTGAGCCAAGTGAAGAAATTTGAATAGTGGATGTCTCTTTCCCACACACTAGAAACATTCAAGTGAAAGGAAAAAAGAAGAAATTCTTCTATTGGTAAGTTATTGTTCAGTTTGTGCACATATTGGCTCATGAACCTCTATATCTTTTTTAAATTAATATCTATGTTTTAGTGCCCCTAATTATGTATGTATGTACAATGTCTCTTGATATAATATATCCATCTGCAACACATACAGAGTAAATACACAGCAAACATGTTTGAATAGTCTTTACATAGACTTGAAAGAATTAATGTTTTTATTCACATTTCTGAGGTTATCTCTGCCATGTATGTAACTGCCAGCACTGCGTGTCTGATGAGCTGAGAATAGATGCTCACTTCACTCCCTGAAGATACAGAACTTGGAGTGCTAGATTAGTTATCAGGATGCTAGGATGAAAAAAAACCAGCCTTCTTCAAATTGACTTGCTTGCTTTGTTTATATCTGCTAGTTTACCATATGCAAAGTTCAGCAAAATTAACAATGAAAACAATGAAAAATAAAAATGAAAACAATTAACAATGACAGTTTTCCAGGCAGATGCAACAAAAGTGTACTATTCAAAGTATTTGTTAGGGTAACTAATCCACTAGAAAGCCAAGATCTGCAGGTCTGTTCTATTCCAGTGCTCCAATATCTAAATATTTGTCTACTTTATTTAAAACAGCACAGTCATTTATTATTTGCAAGTTTAACAAGCAATATACACCATAAAAGATATTCCAGGAATATATGCCTGCCACTACAATGTTATACAAGGTAGACAACAGCAGAGCATCTTTATCTTTCAGTCGACACAATGGCTCCAAGTCATTGTTGCTGTGAATAAACACTCAGAGGACAATTGTTCATAAAAGCACTCTCAATCTATGTAACCAATTAAGAGTCACAATATTTATATTTCTTTATTAAATTTAGTAGCTTACAAATTTGGGGTGCAGCTATGCAACATGTAGTCACATTAATGGGACTACTCACAAAGTGAGGTTCTAATAAAGGTCTATTTGCAAAGTAAATTAGTACTCACACTGAAGAAGCATGGATGAAAATACCCTTTCATATACAATAGGCTATTTTTCCTTATTTTTTTTTAAAATAGGTAATTTCAGACCAGATTCTAATATTCTATTCTACCATGAAACTATACAAAGTGTAAGATTCACTTAGAGTGTTATTCTCTCTAAGGAAAGATGTCAGAATCTGTCCCTTTGCAAAGTTTAAATAGTTGGTTATGTTACCATGTGCATCTCTTATCTTGACTTTGTACATCTGCACTTTCCTCAAAGCCTGCTCTAAACAAAGCTAAACCTTGAAAAGCAAGAAAAGAAAAACAAGTCATAGCTAACTTTCACTTAACTCCATGGAGGTTTTTCGCTTTCAAATTTCTTTTCAACCTTACCAGCGAAACAATCTGATTTGCTTGATTTGATTCATTCTTATGGAAAATCTTTAATGATTATGTACTGTTATTCTGTGGCACATTTAAGGCTTAGGCACTTTTCTTTATTTGCAACAAATTCCTAATGAGTAACTGACATCAGAGAGGAAATCAGTCACACCTCAGTGCTAAGTTGGCACTACCAGATCATATCCTGTAAAACTATAGAGTAGTTTTACTTTATATGGCTAATTTGACAGGAATAAAACAAAGCTGGAGAATTAGATTTAAATATAGATAGGAATGGCTGAGTCACAAACCACTTGCATATAATTAACTTCAATTTGTATCCAAATTAAACATTAACAGATACTACAAATTGCCAACTCCCCTTAAGTCTTAATGGGTCTCTAGAGACTGTGGTACCTGCAATATTGTTCTGTGTGATGACACAAAACATACTTGGCTAATTTGGTGGTATTTTGGGAATCATGTAATGCAGAGCTGGGTTGGAATTCAGTTATCATTCTGAATGAGTAAAAGACAAAATATGTTAGCAGTGAAGATTATGTCTTACAAACGTTTATTACAGGAATCATCATCTCAATGGTATAATGAGTTCCATTCTAAAGAAAATACGGTAACAGATTGCAAGCCCATAATAATGAATTTCTAAGAGAAGTACTGGCAAACACTGTCCATCAATTTTTAGTTATGTAAAAGTAAAACAGGATTGGAAGAATGCACAGTCTTGTGTTACCAACATGGATTTCTTTTTTATTTCATTTTCTTTGATTTTACATCTCTGCAAAAATAAATGTACATGAATATGAGAGAAAAACAAAGCAGAATCTCTTCAGTTTGACAAAAGAATGATTTTCATCCCATTTCTTTTTTTATACATCTGATTATTAGGTGCCCCCTGTGCAGTGCATATGCTGCATTCTCACTTCTTCTCTCTTAACTTTTGAAAGCAAGTTCAGGTTTTCTAGACATACTCTCTTTTCTGAACATGTAAAATGAATCTTATGAACAAAATAAAAAAAACAAGAAAATCAGCAAAACATGTAAAGCATTGTGGATGGGATAAAGAAAGAGCTAATACAGAACTCTGCCCCAAGCTAAATTGATAGCTTTTTGTAGTCTCAGGGCACATTTAATGGACAGGACATGGAATTAAATGAGGGTTTAGGGGTTTTGCTACTGTATGAGATCAAGCACATTATTTTTAATTCACTTTGCATTTATTTAAAAGCGGTTAAAGGTGTCCTGTTTAACTCCCAAATCTGGGAGGAAGTTGTGGAACTTCAGGCAATAAATCAGCATATTAGTGATTGGCTCAAGGCCAGAACAGAGATTCTGTTTTCTGTGCTGGATTTCATTTAGAATATTAGAAGGATCCTAGCCTATATGAGATTTCTCTAATGTTTGAAAATTCTTATAGGGGCAAACCTTTTTTTCTATTAATTGGGTGTTAAGGTTTTAATACCATTTTAATAATCTTTCATAAAAATGTTTAGTTTTAGACAGTGAAAATCAGCCAGGAAAATGCTACTCATAAACAGGGAGAATAAAATTTTATTTTTGAATATCAACTTTTAAGTTAGAGTAGTGGTTGACCTATAAAAATAGGCTAGTAGAAGAAAATGAAAATCATACATGTCAAACCAAGCCATTTTCTACTACTTCTGTAGGTAATAATTATTATAATAAAGGTATGCCAGATTCCTCTCAAAAGAACAATTGCTAAAGTAAATGACTACTAAGATCGTGTTTTAATAGTTGTACTACCAAAATTATATGCTCAAAGCCCAGTACTGTAGAATACATGTCACTATTTGACAAACAAGCATGCTGGAAGCAAAAATAAGGTGCTTTATTTGGCCAGTGACAAGAAAAGTCCCTCCCATTGGCTACATAGAGAACTACAGGTGCCTTTCCTCAAGTGCAGGGATTTTCCAAGTCAGCTGAGGAGAATGAATTAATTCACACTGAACACAAGCTTAATGAAGTGCTCTAGAGAGCCGAGAGTCAAGTTTGAGAGATGGAGTCGGGGAGGATGGGTTTCTTTTCAGGTGTAGGGCTGGAAATGGAGGGAATCTGGAGACCTTCCTTCTCTTTTTTGGTACTTGTCTGAAGTGATTCATAGTTTAGAACTTTGGACTTAACTTGACTGAGGAAATCACTGTCATGGGATTAAAAAGAAAGCTCACCTGTAATTTAATTGTTCTGAATATTTAATAGTGTTTCACAAAAAAAATTACATTTATTTTCACTCTTCCTAACTCATCTTTTGCTATATTTCACCTCAACATCTGTTGCTCCCTCCCTGTTTCCTTTTTTTTTTCTCTCTCTTGTTATGTTGGTTATAAATACAGTTTCCCGAGTGGCTAAATCCCATAAAGGCAAGGTAATGCAATCAGCAATCTGAAACCCGAATGCACACATTGGCTGATGTTTTGTCTTGAAGTACATTAGAATCATACTAATACACAATTACACATGTTTTTGCTCACAGAGTATGATCTCAAACATGGACAATCATAGACATTTTTTAGGTCAGGACTTAATTTAGGACTCCATGGTGTAAGACTGGTAAGGACTTAGGGAACACAAAATCAGTACATGTAATGTGAGCAGTGCTTTTTTGTGCCAGTACTTGCAGGTGCTGAGTACTGGCACATCAGCAGCCCTAGCCGTGAGATTGGCTGGAATTAGGGAGCAGGGAGCTTGCTGAGTACTGGTTACTCCTTTTTTTTTTTTTTTTTTTACAAAGAAACACTGGATGTGAGCAATTGCTGGCATCTTGTTGTCACACTCAGAAGTGTTTTGAAATATATATGCCTATCTGAATCACTACTCATGCCCCCATGATAATGCTATTTATGACTCTGGAGTTATGTTTTACCAGTGTGTGTCTGCTTTTTAATCATGGGTCAGGATCCCATTGTCTTAGGCTCCTGTATAGTCAAGTATCAAAGAGGTGAGTTACTTTGAACCAAGGGCTTTCTGCCCAAGACCTTAGTTATACCTGTCCAGGAGAGACATTTTCTAAACCTCTTCTAGCAGGTTTAAAAGTAAAGGAATTCACATAGCAGCATGGATAAATAGCACTTATTTTAAATCCTTTGTCAGAGTTCTAATTAGATCAGTATCATGATCTTGACAAGGGAATTTGGAATGTGGGTTTAGAACAGGCTCAAACATAAGGCTGAGAGTTGCAGAGAAGTTTGTGGTCAAGTTCCAGGCCACGGTCAATACCAATTATCAGAGGCTAAATCAGGTTTCACATCCAGGTCAGGACATATGGTCCAAATCAAGGCCAGGTTAAAACTAGGAGGTAAAGAAAAGGAAATAAGTGGCTATAGCTCACGTTTCCTGTAGCTCTTGTTACCTAAACACTTCCAGAAACATTCCTTGAGTTTACTTTGGACTGGGAGCCAAACAGGAATGATGAAATGGCTGCCCATTGGACCTTTGAGAAAGGACTTCCCATGGTGTTGCCCACAGTGGGTCATGGATATTGGAGCACAAGCTTATTAATCTCTCCTGGTATGAATCTGAGACCCTTGGGTGCTACAAGCTACTCAAAAATCCCCTGGAAAAAAATTGAGAACTGAACTATTTTGATTATGAAATGCCATGACAGTGCCTATGGTAGAAGTAGTGTTGCATAAGACCTAGGTATTATTATTAGTGTGGGCTGGACTCTCTGGCTGGACTCCATCTTCTATAAAAACATCTGCTGAAGTAGGTTTCACTCACAAAAGCTGATGCCTTAATAAGTCTAGTAGTTTCTAAGATGCTACAGAATTCCACATTATTTTTACAGATAAACACCGCTCTCCTTCTGAGACTTTTCATCTTCCATATACACTCTGGTGTATCCTTTAAGTGAGGGAAGATGGCGCATCATGAGCAGTCATGAGGTATATGAGCCGTGATTCACATGAAGAATTCAGGTATTGCATCCAAATTCAAATATTTTGGGTTTTGATCAAAACATTTATAATCAAAACCAAAACCTTTCACTTTGCTTATGGAAATCAATATTTTCCAAAGACAGCAAACACTTTTTGCAACAAAAATGTTTAATGGCAAACAAATTTTACCAATAGTTTTGATTAATTTTTCAAAAGAAGCTATTTCTTTCCTTGAATTTACTGTGGCTTCACAGAGGATTCTTGTTAGCATACTGGGACAAACTTAATGAAGTGTACATGGAGTGGCCCAGTGGGATCCTAAACTGATCATCATCCAGATGAACATGTTATTTTCTTTACTAAGAAACTTCTGTACTCTACTGGTTTTTTTTTCTTCAGAGGTCAAAGTTAATTGGAATTTCCTTGGAACTTGTCATATTTGCATCAGAAATCTCAAAAGAGATCTTCCACTTGATGTACCGAATGGCGTTCCACTCTCACAGAAGCCCAATTTAACTGCAGCAGAAATAAATACATAGAAACGGCACAAATAAGAAAACAAAACAAGTAGCATATGTGCCATTTGATGGCTCATGTAAAATATATATCTCCCGAGAATTGTTTAATTCAAATAGATTATTTTGTCATAACAATTTGCAGTTCTCAAGTACATTTTGGCCAAGGCATTTTAACTAACTTCCAGTCTTGTGTTCCAACCACTAGATATCTTTTCTCCAATTATGCAGAGCATAGTCAGGCACAAGTTAGGAGGACTATGTCTACACTAGCCCCTGCTTTTCAAAAGGGAGATGCTAATGAGACACTTCAGGATATGCTAATGAGATGCTGCAATGAATATGCAGCACCTCACTAGCATAATGTTGGCTGCAGCACTTCAAAAGTGCCATTTTTGATCGTGCATGGCTCATCTACACAGGGTCCTTTTCAAAAGGACCCCAACACACTTCCAAATCCTATTTGGTTATAGGAATAAGGGGATTTTGAAGTGTTCAGGGTCCTTTCGAAAAGGACCCTGTGTAGATGAGCTGTGCGCAATCAAAAGCAACACTTTTGAAGTGCCATAACCGCCATTATGCTAATGAGGTGCTGCATATTCATTGCAGCACCTCATTGGCGTATCCTGAGGTGTCTCATTAGCATCCCCCTTTTGAAGGGGGGGGGGCTAGTGTAGACATAGCCAAGATGAGAAAGCTAAGTTAAATCAGGCTCTTGCATAAAACTTCCTCAGACAATCACTTCAACCTCATGTCCACTTGGCAGTGTTTGCAATCAGTAGTAAGGGAAAGTGAGATGTAGTCTCTTGACTATTGTAATATTTTTAATATGCTATGGGCTTGTCTACACTAGTCCCCTTGTTAGATGGGGGCATGCTAATCAGCCCGATTGGAGAATAACAGTGAGACGCAGCGCTGCATATGGAGCACATCATTAGCATAATTCTTGCCACTTGAACTTCAAAGTGGCAGCAAGCAATGTAGCCATAGGCACTTTGAAGTACCTGTGCAACTTCAAAGTTCACTTACTCCCAAAACATTTTGCTGCCACTTTGACGTTGCCTTACTCCCGGAATCCATGAAAACATTTTGCAGAAAAAGTATAATATGACCTTAAGTGCATGACCCAAAACAATCGTGCAAGTAATAAGGGTTTCATAAAAGCCATTATATTTTGAGCAAGAATAATACCATGGGCCTGTGCAAATCAGAATTACATGGCTGAAAAATGGCTGTGAAAGAAGCCTCAGGTTCCCTGTCTTTAATCATGCTCACTGAATCTACTTTGTATGAGGTATGTAACATGTCCTTTGCTGCAATTCCTCAGTGAGACAGGATGGGCTAGATCCTTTGGCCTTTTTAATTCCCTTCTGCATTGTTGCCCCTCAGAACTGCTGCTAAGGCTTTCCTTAGCCAACCTTCCATGAGGACTTCTTGCCCCCTCCGAAAGCTTTCAGATAGGGTGTTTCAGGAGAAGGGAAAGATGGAAAGTACTCCAGTGACACTGACAAATGGAGTGGCCTTTTGGAAATTGTTTTCCTTTTGAATAAATTAGAGCATCGCTGATAATGCTTTAACTGGTGCTGGGGACTGGATCAACCCCTTGCATACTCTAAGAATGGGGAGGGTTAGGGGAAAGCCACCCACAATCTTCCAAGCAACCCAGCTCCACAGGACTCTGGGATCTAACCTGAGAAACGCAGAACTTTCTCTCTAAATCAAGATCAGGCAAGCTATGCATAGCCCATAGGCTGGATATTTCCTGACAAGCCTTTTAATCCAGCCTTCAGCCTCCCCTGCAGCAGGAAGCAGCACTGTCAAACAGCTGGCTGCTCCCTCTAGCTCTCTGTGCTGTGGAAGGGGAGATCTTCACATGCTGCTGTGCCCCCAGAAAAAATTTCTCAGCTCCTAGAGGCTGGAAAAGGGCTAATGGAAGCTAAGACATTTTGCTGGGTGTGGGAAGGGTGCAGCCTGTTTCCAGCCAGTAGGAGCTGAAAGGTTTTAGTAGGGGTGGGGACAGCACGTGAAGCCTTCCTCCCAGTGCAGAGAGCCACATGGAACAGCCAGTCAGCTGTGTCTGCTGGCAGGCAGGGAAGCCTGCCTGAAAGTGCTGCTAGCCGGGAGCTACTTAGGTAAGTGCCTCCCAGACAAAGCCTGCCTCTGGCACCCCATCACCTCTTGCACCCCAATTCCCTCCCAGACCCTGCATCTCCTCCTAAACCCCTAACCCTGGCCAGAATCCTCTCCTGCATTCATAACCCCTCCTGGACCCTGCATCCCAATACTCTGCTCCAGGTCAACCTCCACTTCTTCACCCAAACTCCCTCTCAGACCCCACACACTTTCCTGCAAACCAATCCCCTAAGATTCCTTCTGCTCCCAAACTCCATCCCAGACTATGCACCGCCTCCCTACAGAAGTGCAATCATTGACCACTTACCAACATCTTAGAGTTCCCCCACCTTTGAAAATTATTTCCCACTGCTGCTCTAAATGAAATACAACTTTACTTAAGGGAATATGTTATTCTAAGAATTTGTAGTAGTATACAGAGCCCTTCCTATCTAGGTTTAAATCATCCTGTTCGGTGGTAGTGCTAGGCCATTGCTGAGATACAGAAGTTCAGTAGCCTGTCTCAGTCCAGTCCACACTAGGGATATCATCACATCAAACCTTTTCCACAACAGGTAACTGAGTCAAGACGTATATAATATGTTGGCTACGTCTACACTAGCACACTACGTCAAAGTAGCCTATTTCAAAGTAAGAACATCGAAATAGGCTACTTCAATGCGTATCATCTACACATCCTCCAGGGCTGATGCTGTTGATGTTCAACGTCAAAGTAGTGATGGGGAACGTCGAAAGGAGCCTCCCCGGAAGGAAATGCAGAGCGTCTACACACATACATGCATTCTCTGCCAAAATAAGGGGCCAGCAAATCCTGCGGACGGGGTCACAGGCTGGACTAGCCCTTCTGGGGCAACAGCAAGCCAATCCCTTAAAGGGCCCCTCCCAGACACACTCGACCTGCATAGCACGAGGTCCGCAGAGCCGACAACCTGTTGCAGACCCCATGCACACAACATGGACCCCCAGATGCAGCAGCAGCAGCCAGAAGCCCTGGGCTAAGGGCTGCTGCACACGGCAACCACAGAGCCCCACAGGGGCTGGGCAGAGTGTCTCTCAGCCCCTCAACTGATGGCCACCATGGAGGACCCCACTATTGCTATGTAGTGGGACATAAATCATCTACTCACGCCCTACTTCAACTTTGAATGTCGAAGTAGGGCACTATTCCCATCTTCAGATAGGAATAGCGATTTTGACATCTCGCCGCCTAATGTCGATTTGAATGTTGAAATAGCATACGGCACATGTAGACGCGATGCGTGCTATTTCAACGTTGTGCCAGCTACTTCGAGTAGCTGGCTAGTGTAGACACACCCATTGTCATGTAAACCAGAGGAACAACTACAGACCAGCTATAAGAAGAAAGTGGGATAGAGCTGGTGGTTTTACTTCTATTAAGAAGCAGCTAAAACCGAACTTCTTGACAGTTTCCAAGGAGTAAGCAGTAACTATCAGGCATGTCTGGGAAAACTTAATAAAATAATGGAACAAATATTAAGAGATCAATAGTTATTGCATATTTGTAATATTTTGTTAATTTTTTAGCTTGTAGTATAGTACGCTTTATGTCATCAGATGTATGCTATCATATATACACCATGTATGTCTGAGTTGAAGTTGCTACTTGAATATCAACATTTGCATTGACTGACATTTGGCATTGCTAATAAGGCAATCATGATGTTACAGTAGTTCCAGTCTCTTGTCCAAATTTGAAAAAAAGCAAATCATGCTACAGAACCTGTATTGCTTAGATGACAGAATTTCAACATTAATAGGCAGAGGTAACACAATGAATGTAAAATCTGGACTGTAACAAAGCACTTGATACAGTGTTCACCAGATCTTACCAGAAAATGAAGTTAAATAAAATTAGCTTTCATTGTGGTATCAAAACATGGATGGAAAAGTGGCTGAAGAGTCATTTTGAGAGTGAGATCATTAGAAATCTTCTCTCAGATCAAGGTGATTCACCTGTGATTTGTTCCAACATTAGCATTAAACTAAAGGTTTTTTGTGACCCGGGCAAGTCATTTAAGGCTATATTCACAAAGGGACAAAGGCACCTAACTGCCTGTATTGGTGCCTAAATTCAATTTTAGATGCCAGTCATGTGGACAGAACCAATGGGAATGTAAAAATATTGGTCTGCCTCACACAGTATTGTGGAGATAAACTGATTAATGTTTGTAAAGCCCTTTGTGACTGTTAGATGGAAGGTGTTACATAAGTGCAAAGTATTATCAATTATTAGTAGTGGTACTACTCAAGAAAATACTGAAACTTTTTGCTGAAAGGAATTAGAGAGACTACTGTATTTTGGCTGACAAGTCAAAACTGAGGGTGGTTGCCTGATGATGAACTAAAGATGTGCAGCCTATTAAAATCGATAGGAGTTTAATTTATGTAATGACTGAATAAAACATGAATAAAGCCGTCTGGATTTACCCCCCCGGTGATGCTGCCCTGCGGAAGCCTAGTAGCATAAATCAGGGAACCGATGTTGCCTGTTTTTATCTGGTCATGCCAAGACCACACTTAGATTCCTACTTTCACTTTTTGGCATCTGAAGTCTTAAAAAGACATCTACAAATTGGGAGACTTTCAAAGAAAATCAACAGAATATGGCCTAGAGACAGTGAGTTACAAGTTATAAATAAGACCCTATTCGTAATGCAGGATAGTTGTCAAATCATTGTGGCTAAACAGCAGATAAGAAATGGAAAATCAAGAAAGAAATAATAATGGAGCCTTATTAATTGCATAAAGTTGGAAAAGCCTATTTCTTTTAGAAAAAATACTGGAATAGTATATATAGTCAAATATTCTGTCATGACCACTATTTTTTTAATAACTAGACATTTTGCTGCCACTGTAATATAGTCATAAATGCACGTGGCTTATAGAGGGAGCTCCCAACATTTACTGGGCTGACAGTCTGAGCGCCACTCATCCAGGGCTGGCATCCTGAGTTTCAGCCACCATCAGCTCAGATAAACAGGTTTTACTGTATTAATGGGAAAAATGTGAATCACAAACTTCAATAAATATGCAAAATTGTGGATTGGGCAAAGTAAGTTAATTTAAATAAAAAATGTGGTGGAAGCCTAATATTATGAGATCCACAATTTCTGCAGCATCGTAAATTTAATACGGCATTACTTATATAACTAAAGTGTCTCAACTTGGTCAAAAACATCTAAGAGGAAAATACTCTGATAATCATATGCAATTACTTGACACGTATAAACACCAAACAGAGGAACATATAGAGTGATTCAAAGGACCCTGACTGTGAGTAGCAGGGTCAAAGTGAGTAAAGCATAAAATAAGTCTGAACATCAGCACACATATCCTAGCTCTGAGGTATATACGAAGTGTAAATAGTCTTCCAAAAGGAGTGATTAAAGCCCCAGCACTTTATTTATTTCAAACTAGGCTGGAGAAATGAGGTACAGAAAAATACTACACAAGGATACTGACTAGAAGACTGAGCAAGTGCTATCTAGATCTAATTTTTGTATTTTTTATGATTTTACTAGAGGGAATCAACACAACTTCAGTGTCAAAGAAAGGGATTTTGGAGGCACCAGCAAAAGACAGAACTTTATTTCTGACCTTACAACTAAATATTTGTAGAAATCTCCCATCGATATATCAGGAATTTCTATGCACATATAAGTGATGATGATCATTACCTATCTAAATGCATCAGCAGGAGGAAAGAAAAGGCCCCTTAGTGAGTCAGCAATCGTGGATCAGGTCTGAATTAATGAGAAGGAATTATATGAGTTGACCTGCTGTTATGACAGCACAGCTAGAACATGTGTTCAAGAATCAGGGCTTTATGATAAGCCAGCTGTGGATATTTGCATATCTTTAGAAATTATTGAAGGAAGATAAGAGGGATACTTATTAAAATGTTGCCTCTAAGCAGGAACCCTCTCTTTAGTCATGGGATAGGTAGAGTGTGACAGACTGAGAAGATTTTCTAATGTGGGCAACAACATTATGGAGCAAAGATAAAATTTACTTAACTCCATTAAGCCTTACTGAAGTGGGGCTACTTAGAGTATATTGTATGATTAAAATTTCAGTTGTGTACATATTATTGTGGATTCATTTATATCTGCATGGGAAAGGTAAACAGTGGATCAGCAGGGAATGATTAGGCATATTCACTTAGGCTGTTGCATCTCCAAAGATGTAGGATAGGTGTAAAAATATGCTATTTCAAATTTGATTCTCCAGAGACCAACGCAAAGAATGAGATTCGGGATAAAAAGTCTAGTTTTAAATTTACTTAATGTCTTCTTCCTGATTCAACAAACAAGCAGGACCCTGATCCATGGAGGGCCTCTATCCGTAGTGTAGGGTTGCAACGACAAGGTCTACGGAGGTCCCATAAGAATAGGGATTTGTTTTGAGCCAAATCTATAATGAAGCTGTAACCACAAGGACTTCCAGTGGGTGAGAGCTTGAAGGGCTGCTCCTTCCGTAATCCATGTTAGGATCAGCTCTGACAAGCTTATTAGCAAGTGTTTAAGTATTAGCAAGTGTGTAAAAAGCTTTTATTGTTTTTAATATATTTTATCTTTAGCACCTTTTATCTTGAGAATAAAGCAGGATTGCATAGGAAGTGCTATGTGATAACTTATAACTGTAGTAATTGCACCTATTAATTAGAAAGCAAGAATTTTTCCTTGGGCAACCTGTCTTTGTTGGGAATAACATAGTGAGGTCAGGGAAGAGTACAGATTTGGAATGCCACGGTCAGAAGGGAAAGAGATGTGAATCTCTGCCCAGAAAAAAATGTCTGCACAGATATAAGATTGGGAGTGGGTATTCTTATGGGACCACTCAGGGGAAATCCAGGTGCAGTTTTCCTGAATCAGTATGGAGAGCACAGGCAAAGACAAGGCAAACATGCCAGATGTCCTACTCCATTAATACGCTTCAAAACAAACCCAAAGGAGCTGAGGGTCCCTCGGGTGAATCTACTAACAGGACCATTGCTAATGAAAGTTTCCCCTGGAACATGAAGTGAGATAAGCTCTTAAGTTTGTATATATCACTTAATATCCATTAAATTGTTCTACATTTTGGGCGCAAATCATCCTGGGCTAAATTCAAACTAGGAACATGAAGGAAAAACCCACTGAAATACTTGATTGCTCCTCTCTTGATGTTCACAACTACTCATTAACTGCTGATAATGGGCCATTTCCACCCTGACTGAATAGACCTTGTCAGCTCTGGCCCTCCCCTTTACCGAGACCCCCTCTTTAAATCCTTCTCTGAACCCCCACCCCATACTCATGCATCTGATGCAGCGGGTCTTTGCCCACCAAAGCTTACGCTCCAAAATAGCTGTTAATCTATAAGGTGCCACAGGACTTCTTGTTGTTTTTGAAGATATAGACTAACACAGTTACCCCTCTGATACTTATCTCCCAAGTTTTCATTTCTTAATTAATCAATCAATCCATATGATTAACAATACAGTAAACCCTCTAGTTACGCGGGGGTTGCATTCTTGCAACCTAGTATAACTCGAATTTTCGCTTAAGCTTGGTTCCTGACTACTCTGGCTTGCAGGAGCCAGGAACCAGACCAGCATACCAGGGCTGGTCAGCTTCCTGGCTCCCAGAGTGGTCAGCTTCCTGGCTGATCAGTTTCCTGGCTACTTCTCCCTGCCTTCGTCCATTGGCACAGCTGTCATCCTGCCAGCCGCACCACTGGGGGAAGGCAGGGAGAAGGCTTTTGGCTTGCCTAGTTGCCCACAGCTGTGAGCATCTAGGCACACTAAAAGCCCCTTCCCCTTATCTTCTCCCAGCTGTGTGTGGCTGGAGGAAAGCAGGGGGAAGGCTTTTAGCATGCCTAGCTGCCCCCAGCTGTAGGCAGCTAGGTACACTAAAAGACTTCCCTCTGCTTTCCTCCAGCCATGCATGGCTGTCAGGCTGACAGCCACAGTTCTGGGCGAAGGTAGGGGGAAGGGGCCACAGAGCACCTTCAAGTTGTGCTTAACTCACATTAAGGCAAGTTACACACAACTTGAAGCCATGTATTTCGAGGGTTTACTGTTTATGCAAAACATTTTTGGAACACAATTTTTACAGTTTCTCTACTGCAAATAATCTTTTTTCCTAAACGCTAAGAAAAAAGATCTGTAAATCTAAAGCTAAAATCTAGTGAGCAGAGTCAAGAGGTTCAAGTGTTCATTGTTTCCAATAGCCCTTCAAGGCACAGATGCTGGACACTTTTCATTTCATGAGAATTATACATTGTTTGCTTTCTATCCCATAGTAATTAGCCATGACCCTGGCAAATTGTCTACTTTCTAAAAGTGCAGGAAATTATACATTGACTATAGAAACCTCTAATCACTGAAAACAATTGCTAAAATTAGCTTTCTCTAATGACAAGTGAAGTCTGAACTTGCTTAAAACAAGAGAAGGAATAAATGTACTAGGGCAGGATCCTCATGTGTCAGAGGAAGGTAAGATAACTGCAGTCAGTTGAGCTATGACAATTTCTACCTGCAGAGGATCTGCTTTTATAGGCACTTTTTTTAATGTAAGTTGATGAGCTTGTGATCAGTCCTGGGCTACGAAAATATTCAGCAGCAAAGCAGTATTCATTGAACATGGAGAGTATGTCTACATACCAAAGATATTTCAAAATAATAGCTGCTAATTCAAAATATGTATGTAAATGTCTACACAACACAACCACTATTTTAAAATAATTTCAAAATAGCAGATCTCATATTTTGAAATTGGTAAACCTCATTTGTGGCTATGTCTGCACTAGCATGTTTTTGGAAAAAGCCAGGGATCTTTTGAAAAATCCCTTGGAGTATCTACCCACAAAATGCACTCTTTTGATATTAAATCGGAAGAATGCAGCACTTTTTCCAGTGGTCCTCTTCCTCTCCCAGAGTGCCCCCTTTTTTTTTTTTGAAAGAATATTCATCCATGGAGCCACATTGTTTGACCCCTGGCCCTTTCTTCGGAAGAGCAGGGGCTCAGTGGACACTCTCTATCAAAAGAGTGGATGGATTATTTTCAATCTGCTATCTTGTGTGTGGGTTAAATGGGAAGAAGGGCTTTCAAAATCAGGGGGCCATTTTGAAAGGTCCCTGGCTACACAGGCAGTGTGCGTTTCAAAACCAGCAGTTTTCGAGGCACACGTGGTCGTGCAGCATATTCATGACAGTGCCTCATTAGCATATTCTGAAGTGCCACGTTACCATAGCCCTTCCGAAAGGAGGAGCTAGTGTAGCCACAGCCTGTGTGTCCAATGGCTCTGTTTTGAAACAGGCTCTATTGTGTGTAGACGCTCTTTTGAAATAGCTGAGTGCTATTTCTAAATGCATTTTTTGTGCAGCTGTGCTGTTCTTGAATACCTTATTCAGGAATAATGCTGCTGTGTAGATATAACACTACTGAAGTAGTGATGGACAAAAATGTTGTTTTGGATAGGTACCCAAAAGTTAGTTGAATGGAAGCTTATTCAGATCTTCAAAGTCTAGATATTTCTCATTTGTAAGATTGCTGGTACTTCCACTTAAAAAAGCTGTTCTATTCCAAAATTGCAAAGGTTCAGTAAAGAAAAATAATATATAAAAATCGTTTTTGCAGACTTGGAACTTTGATTTAAATTTACCGTTTATGTTGAAGAAGGAGTGTGTGTCTCTTTTACTGAGATCAGTTCATTTGTCTTTTTGCACTGTGCCAATAAATCATTGTGGTTGCTTTGGCTAAATATGGAAAAGTAAATACTTTTAAACTGGAGATCGTTGACCAGATAAGTGGGGGCGTTGAACTGGTTTTATGAAAATTTAGTACTTGCCTTGACAAGGAAAAATAAACTCTTGGGTCATGTCTACACTAGCCCCCTTCTTTCAGAGGGGGCATGGTAATGAGGGATTTCAGATGATGCTAATGAGGCACTCCATGAATATGCAGCACCTCATTAGCATAATGGCAGCCACATACAATTCAAAATTGCCACTTTTGAAATGTACTCCACCCATGTAGATGGGGGCCTTTCAAAAGGACCCCCTGATTTCTAAAGCCCCTTCTGCCCAAAACCAAATTGGAAGAAGGGACTTGCTAAATCAGGAAGTCATTTTGAAAGGCTTCTGTCTCTACGGGCAGCATGCATTTCGAAAGTAGCACTTTCGAATTCCTCATGGTCGACATTATGCTAATGAGGTGCTGCATATTCACTGAGAAGCACGTCATTAGCATCTTCCAGGATTTCATATCCAATCCTCTACAAGGGATGAACAAACATCTCACACCCCAGTATTTCTGAGTTTTGGGAGATTTGAAATCTGATACCAAAATTTTGCAGTTCGGGCAACAAATGAACTAAAGCTTAATGGCACATTATACTGCTCAAAAATAATTTTCTCATTTAGAACATTTATTGGTTTATGTTTTATTCACTGTGTATTTTGTTAATTATGCTTTTTCTGGCCAAACTGCGTTCTGGTATAAGCCACTGTGGTTATTAGGTTATTATATTAACCACTGTGGTTAATAGGTCTGCACTGGAAACTTCTGTGTTAGCTCTTAAATTTCTATACTGACAAAAGTCCAAGCACACATGCTGTTACACCAACTTATTGGATTTGGGGAACTTGAAGAAGGCTTACCAAGTAAAGCAAACTTTTGCTAGAATATGATGTATGTACATGATTAGGGTTTACCAATACAGCTATAACAACATAGGGGCTCAGTGCAGACAAGTTCGAAGACTTCAGTGATATTGCAAGCTACATGATGCCAGTATAATTGTTTCTAGGGCAAATGGAAAATTACTGTATTAGCACATGAATTTGTTAATGCGAAATATGACAGTGTAGAAATCAGCTCTCTCGATAAAATTAACATTTTACTGATAACTAGTGCAAGGTCTTTGCATCACTACAGATCTATTTTGAGTGAATATCACTTCATTTCCTCGATCGCTCTATCAAAATGTGGACCCTATCTTGCAAGATGAGGCATCAGAGAACTCAAATACTGGACTCTGAAATGAAACAGTTTCAATAATGCTAAATTATATTAAACAGGTATCCAGATTTGGATACTTATTTAAGTTTTACAGAGTTATAATAGATTCATAGAGTATAAAGATGCTCCTAGAAAAATTGATGCACTGACTGCATATAAAGCTGTTGAACCATAAGAGGGAGAATTTCAAATACACAAATGGCAGTTCCCAACTTCCAGTTGTGCCTTGAAAAAAATCTCCCCAATGGCTTAGTATAACTGATTTACTTCAATAGAATATAATTACATTGTACTGCTTCTTACTGAGCAATATTAACGGTTCCATAGAAGAAGTCTAACAAGGTGCCAAAAGCTAGAACTGAATCTTGCTCTCTGGGCCATCCAGATTAAAATAAATACCTTTATTTAATAAAATATATGTAAGAAACTTAAAACATATATCCAATGTTTATAACACCATCTATAGATGAACAGTATTAGATTAGATTGAGATACATATATTTCACTCAGATGTGATATTATATTTTGTATTGTATATTTTATCTATTGTATGTTTTGTATTTATATTATTAACTCTTTGGATTACAGACCATCTTTATTTTGTTTCTGTGCATTTTATAACACAACAAGATACCAGTCCATTACTGGAAGTGCTAGTTGCTACCACAATGCGAAAGGATAATGACCAACACCACCAAACATTATTTTAGCACTGTATAATTCCAGTACTTGAGAGACGCAGGAGGAGAGAAAAAAGGAGAAAATTTAGATCTACTAATTGCCTGCTATTCACCTGTGGTACAGAAGTGGACTAAGAAATTTAGGAAGTATAAAATGTGTTGCAGGATCAGATTTCTTAGCACTTAAATTATGATGCTTTTGCACTAAAGTCTAAAATAAGGTGTTTTACCTGCTGGTACAGATTGCTGTGACCTTTTTGGACTCAGCTTGATTGTAGTGCCATTTGTTTTGTAAGCTGTCCTGGTGGATAACAGGTGCTGCCATTCTTTGTTTGGCAAAAGCAAGAAAATATTGCCCTCTAGTGTTGAAAGAAATTACACAATGGGAAGTCCAATTATTTCTACATTTTAGAATCTCTCCAAAACCAAAAGTTGTAAGCATTAATTATTCTGTGGTCTGTGTACACTCACAGTGAGACTGCAGTTCCCCAGAAAGATCATAGTGATTTGAAAAAACCCAAGAGTTAGACATGAGAGATTCATCCATGTGACCAAATTCACAAACTGAAACACAGCTTCATAAAGACAGTTTCTATTGATCAGATTTTATCTTTTCATGAAATATATTAATCAAATCTTTTGAAATATAAGTCACCTTGAACCTCAAAGATTATAAATCAATAAACAGCTTTTATTGTTCATATAATAATCTTGATTATCTTGTATACGAATATTTCTTTCCTCTTATTATTACCATTATTATTTGTAAGTATTTCCATTTAAATACTTTACACATGAATAAAGCACAATATCATTCTTGCTACTGTTTGCTAGTGGCTATATAATATAAAGTTGAATCAAAGATTGTCCTGCTGCTGGAACACTGTGACAAAGCATGAAAGAATATGCAGTATATAGCAGCAAGCCTCTAACTCAAGAATAAACTTCAGAGAAAATCTTATATTGGCAGGACTGGACATAATGACCTGCCTTTATAGGTGTTTTCTATGTGTAAATGAATCAGACTCTGAGGCCCATACTCATAGGCTACACCTACACTACAGAGATCTTTCGAAGGAAGCCCTTCCAGAAGATCTCTTCCAAAAGAACTTCTTTCAAAAGACAGAGTCCACAAAAAGCAGATCAAAAGAGTGATCTGCTCTTTTAAAAGAGAGTGTCTACACAGGCCCCGCTCTTTTGAAAGAATGGGCCAAGGATCGAAAAATCAGGTTCTATGAGGACTGCTCTTTCACAAAAAAGGGCCTGTGGAGCAACTACACACGTTTTCTTTCAAAAGAAGCTTTTGAAAGAAGGTACTTTTCCTGAAACGGGAGTGGAAGAGCACTTTTGAAAGGAGTGCCTCGTTCTTTCAATTTACTTTCGAAAGAATGCTTTTCATGTGTAGATGCTCTGAGAAATCGTTCAAAACAGCCCCCTTCTTTTGAAAAATCTTTTAAAAAACTTGCTAGTATAGATGTGGCCTCACTGAATAGTATAATATTGATCAAGTCAACCTTTTTATTCACATCTTATCATTCTTTGTTTCTCTCTTTTGCTGAGCTTTTTTCTCTATTTTTTGACAACAAAGAAAATTGCCTAACAACTGGACTTTGGAAGAGGTCTGATATATGTTACCAGTATGGTAACAGAATAAAAATGTTAAAAGACCACTGATACCCTTCCTTTATATTACTCATAGGCAGAATCTCTCCAATCTGGAAATCTCTTGTCCAGCAACATCTGTAATCTGGTATGATTTTAGTTACCTGGATGACCACTTATCATGGGTGTGGCCGAATTTCTTGTGGTCCCACAAAATTTGTTTACAGTCACCAGTTCTGGCTCTAAGTGTTCTCTGATGTTATTTAGCTGTAATTTACTCTTAAATGTCCCGTAAGAGTCCAGCAAGCAGTGGAAGTATTGGTAATGTGCTAGACAATATTGACCTCCCATGGTCTAGCAAATTCTTTTGTCTGGCTCTGGTCAGATTCTGAGGGTGCTGGATGAGAGAAGTTCATTCTGTATGTTTAAACGCTCAGAAAAGGCCCCTTTTGATGGCACTCCATTATTAGATAAATATACTTTTAGAGATTTCCCATATATTATATTTATTACATTTCCTCAGGTTCAAATTTAATTCTTCCTGACAGCTCAGAGCATTTCCCATCTTTATTCTTCCATCTAGTTTTACAAATGAATATCAGTTAACCAACAGGCCTCATTTAAAAAGAATTTTAATTCTTGGCACTTAAAAATAATCCATGGTTTACAACCTTACATTGTTCCGGTGGGCAGACTGTATGAATAATTCAGAAGGAAAAGATGCTCACTTGTCCTTTTTAAAGGCCATAAAATAGAATCATCTATTTTTTCTGTTGGTTTTTTTTCACCTTTCCACTTGTGAAAACAGCTCCCCAAATCCTTCCCAACTTCACTGTGTATTTCTGAACTGAGAAACTCAGACATAGTTAAATGTCTGTGGGTGGCCCTCTGTAAGGAACATTTCCTTAATTGTCCAAATTTCCTTCAAGCTGCAACTCTGTTCCTGGTGTCAGTGACTATGTATAAGGCTTCTAAAATGCAGCTTAAACTGTGTGAAGGATTCCCATAAGAAACTGGTTTTCAAATTATTGTTCATTTGCATATCCCCTAAAAACTTACCGGGGAGGTGCAAACCACTTTGGAACTGTTAGACATAGTCTGCAGCCCTCCAAGGGTATAGTATAACCAGCTCTTCACTGTAATATTCATGTGTAGCATTTATTACACTTGAATTTCTTTAATCTAGCAACCTCAAGCTCAGGAAAGAGGCTATGTTCAACTATGGAACTTTCCCAACCAAGGGTGTCCATGCAGGGGAGGGAGGGTATCTGGAAAGGAGGGAGGATGAGTGTGTACGGGGACTACGAGGATGGGCTCTGGGCATAGGGGGATGTGGGTGGGGATCTTACTTGGCACGCTGCTCTTGGGTGCACATGTGGCTATGTACCCCCTGCCACTCTCAGGCACTGCCCCTTGCCACTATGGGAGCAGTGAGGGAAAAGCCTCTAGAGAACCACCTTATTGTGCTCTTGTTCCCCTAGCTGCTTCCTCATCCCCCTGCCAGAGTCCAACCCATGGGTGTTCCTGGATTAGACACACCTGCTTTATCAAGGGTCACGTGGATTACAAATAAGTAATGCTAATGTGACAGTAATTTTACTGGAATTAAAAAGAATTACACAAAGATGGCCAGTGAATCTGACCCTTATGCATCCATTAGCTCCATCTTTTATTTGATAATAGAGAGACAGATTAAGGCCTTGAATTCATATTAAGTCCAATATTTAGAAGCTTGTAACCACTGGAAATTACCTGTTGAGGGGAAATGTAGCATTCTGAGGTTCAACACGTGATTTAATTGTTTAGAAGAGTTTAGTAAAATGTAGTTTATCTATTTTAAATATGTCTAGATTATAACAATATTTTGATTAATTAAAATTTATAATATTTTGGACACTTTGACTCAAGGATAACGTCATGTAACTCTGCAGTCTTGGGTTCATATCCTGCAAACCATGAATGAGTAGATCCAACTGATTCCTAAAATCACAGAAGTATCTAGAAATACATAGAAATTAGAGATAGAGAATGCTTTTTCATTCTCCTAGCCTATAGCCTCACTGTAATGACAGGATGGTTCCATAATTTGTCTAATACTTTGTTATGATTTGTTTCAAATATCTCAAATCATAACTCTTTTCACAAGATTATGCCACAATCTGATAAATCTGTCAAAACTTTTTCTTAATTTCATCCCATTATTCTAATTTATCCCTGTTCACAATTCTTTTCAAGAAAGGAGAAGTGACTGAATGAATATTGTCATTTTATTCAACCTGCTGTATTCAGATTTTATTTCCAGTCATAAGCATTTTGGTAAGTTATTTAAAATGAATATTTTAAAAGTTAACTATACTAAAAAGCAGCAGTTAGCTAGTACTGTACTTCTTTCCCTCAAATTTCACGTCACTTACTAGCTTTATTTAATTAACATGTTTATTTTTAATTGCTTTATGGATTTTGTTTTTACTTACTCTAATTTCACCCTTTGTTGCAGATAATGTTAAGCATCATCTCCATTGATTTTTTGCAAGTGCTGCATTCAGAGAAGATCTCTTCCACTTTAGTTTTCCAGACACTTTGACTTTGAGCTCTAACAACTTAATAACCTCCCCAAATCCCCTCATACATGCATTGCAATGGTCACATGAAAATTTGGGACGTGGTACCAGCACCATTTTTTGTCCTCTCTACTCTGGCACTTTAAGAGGATAAAGCCAAAAAAACTTTTTTTTTAAAAAAAAAAAGTTGAAAGTATTCCAAAAAATGAATTTGATTGTGAAACTTCATAGAAGTTTCAGAACACTGGTAATTCTCTTAACCACCTTCTGTTTAGGAAGCATAGTCATTTCCGCCTATTACTTGTATACAGGCTACAAGCAGGAGATGACCCTGGTGGAGGCCACTGGAGAAACAGAGTGTGAGGGCCTGAAACTTTTACCATACAGGTCCATGGAGCTGAAGACTGCTAAGCCGATGGAGCCATCTAATACTGACCCTACTGTCCTGCTATTTGTGGAGAGTCAGTACTCTCAGCTTGGACAAGATATCATAGCCATTCTTGAGTCTAGTCGATTCCAGTACCATATGGCGATTGCACCTGGAAAAGGGGACATTCCTCCTCTTACAGATAGTAGCAAAGGGAAATACATGCTTGTTATATTTGAGAACGTTTTAAAGTATGCATCCATGGACTCTTGGAATAGAGAGCTTCTGGAAAAATACTGTGTGGAATACAGTGTTAGCATAATTGGTTTTCATAAAGCCAATGAGAACAGCTCACCCAATACTAAATTAAAAGGATTTCCACTAGACCTTTACAATAATGTAGCCCTCAAAGATTGCTTTGTAAACTCTCAATCTCCTCTGCTGCACATTACCAAAGCACCAAGGGTTGAGAAAGGCCCACTACCTGGGGAAGATTGGACAGTTTTCCTATTTAATCACTCCACCTACCAACCTGTGCTTTTAACTGAATTACAGACTTCAAGATCCATCCCAGCATCATTACCTAAGGCTCCACTGTATGCTACAGTGATCCAGGATTTGGGGCTTCACGATGGGATTCAGAGAGTTCTTTTTGGAAACAACTTGACCTTTTGGCTACACAAGTTGATCTTTATAGATGCCATTACTTTTTTGTCAGGGAAGAAGCTCACCTTGTCCTTGGATAGGTACATTCTTGTCGATATAGATGACATCTTTGTTGGAAAGGAGGGAACAAGGATGAATGTCCAGGATGTGAAGGTAAGTCAAGAATTGGGGATGGCATCTCAGATAAATGGCTCAAATCACTAATACATCTAGAAAAAGACAGAGAAAGAGCTAAGGGAGACCTGGGAGGAATCAGCCTCATAGTAATGTGACAAAGTTACAAGTAAATCCGACAGATTTTGAAAGCACAATCTGAATTTTGTTACATTTTGTATTGTTGGAACTGGTTAAAGGGTCAGTTTACCGTCCCTCCTACACTTATTGCCATACATGTACAGCTATGCATGCCCAAATATACTCTCAAATGTATGTATCACATATATCAGTCACTGTATGTGGGCTACTCTCTACTAATGTCAGATGTGCTCAACAGTTTGTTATTATGTTGCACTTAGTGGCTGAGCCATGACTAATCGTATTAGTGTTTCACTTAACATAGACTGGCTTTTTCTCTGAATTGTTACATCAGGATTTTTGAACTGCTTACCTTGCTAAGAATAGGAAAGACCCATATGACAGCAAATTTGTAATAAGTGGCATCCACAATACCCTCATGTATCATCCAAATGCATGTACCCAATCGTATATCTGGAAGCATTTGCATACAGACAGATGCACATAATTTCCAGGTATTTATTTTTAACCAGAGTGTTACTGAGTTTTAAAAAAAGTGGTATTCCTGGAAAACTAACAGACTACACAAAAGATGTTTGTTTTGTTTCTCTAATACAAAGTGAAGTTATAAGTCACAGGGAATTTTAAGCAGTTCTAAAATACTAGGAAGTATAGTCTCATTCTAATGAGACTTAGAGGAACATTCTCATTTCATAATTAAACATTCACAAAACAGGATCAAAACATATCCTTTACACTTTACATTTATACATCTCTAGTTATGGTCATAATAGTAATCATATGGAGATACATATCTCATAGAACTGGAAGGGACCTCACCTCCTTGGCAGGACCAAGCACCATCCCTTTTTTTACACTACATCAGTTCTTCCAAAGAAGTTCTTTCTGAAGATCTATTCCAAAAAAAGTTCTTTCAAAAGGTCGTGACTACAAACAAAAAAGCATATCAAAAAATTGACCCACTCTTTTGATAGAGAGCAGCAAAACCCTTGTATTGTTTCCAAAGAATGGGCCAGGAAATGCCACAGATCAAAATATCCAGTGCTATGCATGACCACTCTTTTGAAAAAAAGCGCCCCCGGGGCATCTACACACATTTTTTTTTCCTAAAAAATCTTTTGGAAAAAGGTACTTTTCCTCACCTGGGAGTGGAAAAGGGCTGCTGGAAAAAGTGCCACATTCTTCTGAATTAATATCAAAAGAATGCATTTTGTGTGTAGATGCTCTGTAGAGTTTTTTGAAAGATCCCCGGCTTTTCTGAAAAAAACTCACTTGTGTAGATGTAGCCAAGCTGTTTTTTCTCCTTGATCTACAGTGTTTGTTGGCCGAATTATTGGTATTTGAATATTTTGTGTCTTGTTTAAACCTAATAATCAAAGTTTCCAACACAAAGCACTATCATGCTGGATGTTTATCTGTGGAATTCTCACAAAGAGTTCTGGAAGATTCTTAGAAATATCTTCAGGAATTAAAAATGATGAATTGATACCAGTGATATTAAAATTATGTTCCCTATTCCCTATACAATGGGAATTCTGGTTGTAAACATTGAAATGTTTCCATAATTAATCATGCACACACACGAACGTGCACACACACATGCACACGCGCGCACACACACACACACACAAAGCCTTTATCTACATTCTCTTTTCTGAACATCCTAAGTTTATGACATAAGGGTTTTTTGTTTTTGTTTTTGTTTTTTGGGGGGTTTTTTGTGTTTTTTTGTGTTTTTGATTTTTTGGAGGGGTAGGTGTTATTTTATTTTATTTTATTTTATTTTTGTGTGTTTTCTACCCGTTGGTATCCTGGTCGGGGCCAGTAGCAAAACCAGATGATCTGAAACTTCACCAGAAGTAATGCCTGTGAAATTTCCAACCCAGTTTTGCAGACCCAAAAAGTTCATATAATTGCATCAGGAAACCATGCTTTAGAATGCTTATTGAAGCTCAAACTAATGCCCAATCCAATTCTTATCATCATCAAGGACACTGAAGAAACTCCCAAATTCCAAACCTTTTGAAATTTGATAATTACTGTAACAAGAAATAACTGGGTTGCTTTTTTCCCCCAAAACTCAATAGCCAGACTGAAAAACGCACTAAAAACTCAACATAAATCAGTATATTTGAAAATGAAACAAAACCTTTTGTTTTTATCATACTGAAACAAAAAAAACACAAAAAATCATTTTTAATTTTGTTTTGGTTCTTTGTTTTGTTATGTTGTAGGCATGATGTGTTTTTAATCTTTTTATTTAAAAGTAATTTTAACCAAATTTCAAAATGAAATTGCATTTTGAAGGAGAAAATCAAACATTTACACTTTCAGTGTTTTGCACATTTTATTCTGCCAAATCTATTAATTTAATATTACTCAAATTCTCAGAAAATATTGATTGCCCTGAATATGTGTTTTTCATTGAACTCATTATTTGACTGGAAAAAATTACTCACCTGTAGTCATTATTAGCGACAGAGTGTACTAGTCAGAAGGAGGGGTGGGGCTTATGGCAGTCATCCCTTAATGTGGCTCAGACTGCAATGCAAGGGCCCCGTCCTCTGAGCCACATGGAATAGCAGAGCAGTGCTGCTGCTGCACTTCAAAGGGTCCAGAGTGCCAGCTGCAGCCGCTGCCACAGTAGGAGCGACAGCAGCCAGAGCTCCAGACCCCTTTGAAACACTGGGCCCCAGAGCAACTGCCCCCCTTCCTCCCTCACCTTCCTGTCATTACTCTTGGTACTAGTTCAGTAATGAGATTAGGTGGTTTGTAGGTTGTTAGTTAGTGGAAGTGTACATTACAATCCAGTGACTAAGGAGTTGTCTATACTAGGGAATGGACAGGAGCATCCACTACGTAGTAAAGTATTCTTCAGTAGCTTACTGTGTGGGAACACTTCTCCCAGAAAAGGAGTGATTTTTTTTCTGATTTATCTTAGTGTACTTCCAAAGTGGATTAGGTCATCTGGAAAAACATATTCTTAGAGTGTCCATAAGGACAGTTGTTTCAGAATAGAAATAGCACTTTAAATTCATCCCCTGCCTCATTCCAGAAAACTTCCCCTTGTAGTCAAGCCCTAAACAACTTATTGGATTGCCCATAGAATCAATAATCCAGAGTCACTCTCCTGACTCTGTTTAGTAAGATGACAACATTAGATTTCCACCCGTAATCTTTCACGGCAACTTAAAACCAAAGAAAAGTGGGTATAATTTAAACTGGCAAAAGTTTGAGAAATCAGGGGTCTCTCGGAAGGAGGGTTTCCTTCAGAAGGAACCCCATCTACACAGCTGCTTTTGTTTTCAGAAAAGGATCTTCGAGAAGCATGAGCTTGTGGGACTATGCAAATGAGGCACTTGCCTCATTTGAATGTTCCCCTTCACTCATTAGCATGCTTCTTCTGGAATGGCAGTGCAGTGTAGACACAGCATTAGAGTCTTAATTGAAAATTGGCTCAATACCTGTGTTTCTATCATATTGACTTTTATTCTTTGAACTTCTCATGGAAAGGAGATTGGTTTTACTTATAAGCAATATTTGCATATGAACTGTTCTGCATGCCAACACACAGTAACATGCTGTGTTTAAATATTGGGGCTTTTAAAAAAAATGCCAGCTGCCAAATAAGGGTTTGCTTCTTGAGATATTTTAGAAATATTTGCCATGTAAATCTGTCTTTATTTATAGACTGGACACTCCCCAGAATACATAGCAGTTGAAACAGGTTGCTTGCTAATGAATATGACACTAAAATCAGAATATACTTTGGTTAGTTTACAGTAAAGAATAATTAGCAGGAATTAGAGAATAATCTCTCACTATGCTAGGGAGTGATGCATTTATGGACTTGTGGACCTAATTTTACCCCTCAGTTTGGAACAGCTTTCTCAGTAGGAAAGAAAAATATCAGGAGGAGGCAATCTTCAAGAAGCTGTGTTTTTTCTGAAGACTTTTGTAGTGTTTCTTTGCACTCTTAAACAACTGCTGAGACCTGTCATCCAAAGGTGGCTGCATTTCAGTGGCAGATAAAACAGTCCCTTTGTTTTTTTTGTCTGAAACATGTCGGCATTGTGCTATTTATGGTTTGATTGTGCATGTCTTTTGTGTGAATCTGAAGAGTGTTGATAAGCATAGCTCCTGTATTTCAAATTGTTCTAGACCACATCCTGACTCTACACATCTGGTTCAAGTGGTGAGGGAGTATTTGAGTCAGATCTTGTAATGCTATAATGTAGCACTAACATCACAGGCTATGTTTACCTGACATCAGATCAACAATCAACTCAGCTTGACCCTGACAGTCAACGTTTAATATGTGATACCCTGCAAACTGTGATCTTTGTTAAATTAATATTTTCCTTTATTGATTTTAGTACAGATGGAAGAGAAAACAAAATACCATTTTCATATGAAGTACTATTTATCCCTTAACACTATCATTTTTTCTTGTTGTTTCATAAAATCACTTATCAAATTCTTTACTAAGTGGGGCATAAAAAGCCTGTGCTAACCTGTATTAATAGGGAGACCAGCTGCCTCCTCTGTTAGGCCTGAATGGTGTCCCTGCAACAGCAAGGGAGATGAAATGTCTGCAGGTCAGACAGGAAAAGAGGCTGAGGAACTATTGAGAGCAGAGTCCTTCAGTAGCAGATTGGTCAGCCGCCAACCAAGTACTTTTAATAGAACATAAGTCTGGGAAACGGCTTACAAGAAGGCGTTGTAGGAAACAGTAAGGCATTGTTCCAGCTCCTTCATACGGGATGCCTAGACTGGAGCACAGAGGAATGGATGGGACTGGGTTCCTCTGACAACCCTAGCAGTGTTGTATTAATGCCTGCAGAGGAGAGAAATCTGAATTCCAACAGGCTGCAGACTGCTGACCATTCATAAGGATTATGAGACTCCTGACCCACTTGACTCTGACAGGGAAGGGATGATTAATGATCCTCACTGAAACATTAAAGACTGAGAGAGAAACTATCAGATGGCATGTTTGGCTGAATAAAGGAGGAAGAGAGGTAACCTTGCCATAATTGCTACTCAGCAGTGCCAACAGCCACCATGGGTCCTGGGGCAAGGTGGGACATGGGGGCTGGCTCTGTGCCCCGGAAGGGGCAGGGTCAACAGCAGAAGGGGCAGGGCCAAAGGCAGCCAGTCCACAGCACTGCATGGACCATGGAGCTGCCCCCTGCACCCCCCTCCCGCCACTTGCTCCCTGACAGCCATGTGCAGCCGGAGCAACACTACTGTGACTCAAATGTTTTTATTCATCATATAGAGTCTTTTCTCAGTTAGATGCTGACAGGGATGCATTTTGGATGGGTTTTTTTGGATTTTTTTTTTTTTTTGGTTAAGGGAGCATTAGTGAGTCAGAGGTTAGAGAATGGCATTATTATGGTTTGTGGTTACCACAAAAGACATGCAGTACCCTTTATTGTGGAAACTGTGCAAAGTCATATCTGGCTGAGTAATTAAACAGAAACTCAGCTGAGCCATGGGAAGCTATTTTCTCAATTTCATGGGTGTCTTTTTTGAGTCTGGAGAGTTTCTGAAAATTAGTTTCTCCCTTCTCCTCCTTCCAACATATTATCTTTCTGGTTTCGAATGGCTAAAGATCCACAAATGCATCAGTTACTGCAGAATTACATAGTTCATTTAGCTTTAAATTGTATTGGACCTCAATCACAAAAACTGCTCCAATCTCACTGACATCTAAGCTCCAGAGAAAACAATTGGTAATATCTGGTTGCCCTACATTTGTGCTATATGCAATGAATACAGAGCTTTATTTCTCACCTTTAATGCTTTCTCTAACCAAACAGAAAAGTATTTACTGTCAAATCACTTGGTGCCTTTTTGATGAAGACATTTGGTATCTTACTGTGACACCTTTTCTCTGAAATGCTGACACAAGAACAAGGTTGCCCTTCTCCAATGAGCTTATATAAATTCACGGAGCAGTGTTTAAGAGTGCCATTTGCACTGCTTGACTACATCCAGTCCTTTATCTTGGATAACTTTGTGAGCCAACTTTGTGAGCATTCTCAACCACTCATACTTTATGCATCAACTCGCTTATCTTACTTCTAAAATAAAATAAAACCAACACATTAAAGTTTTCAACTCTCCATTTTCTAGAGATCTGATAATTATCTTTGTCCTTTTTTGGTTTTTTGTTCTTTAAAAAGTTCTTTGATATAATTTCGCTTTCCTTCCACTACTATAACAGGATTTTGTATTGGAGTCACAGCTCTTCTGATAATACAGAATTTAATAATGTGACTGCATCAAGAGGCTACCACCTCTACTCGATAATCTAAAAAGTTTTTTTTTCCCATCTCATACCTTTTGTGATCCTTCTGTAAGGAGAATTGATATGTAGTAGACTAGGTAAAAATATCTGGGCCAGATCCTCAGCTGTAGCAAACTGGCACAGAAAGCACTGCTTTACTTTGCCTCAATCCTCCCACTGCTCAGTGCAGCTCCTCCTCCATGTCCATTCAGTCTAACATCAATTTCTGAGCAAGGCCACTGAGAGGCCGTTGAAGAACGCTCTCCAACCAAATTTCGTCTCTGGCAAGATACTACACCTTTCAGAGTCATGCTTTAGATCGTGATGCAGAAACAGAGGGGGTCATCCTGGTGAGCAAATGTCATTTAATACTGGATAAAGGGAAGATGACATTCCTGGAATTCTCAGCTGAATTTAAGAAGGTAGATCCCATGATATGGTTGACACACCTTAGAAATTTGTCAAAAAAATCTGTTAGATTGATTCAGGAGATCATGATAGAATTATAAACTGACATCTCAAGACTCTTCCCTGACATTCTATTTCTTATACCTATGCAATCTGTAGAGGAGATTGTGAGAGGTCTTACAATCAGCAGCAGTATTTAGGCAACATCTCACTGTGCATCTACTTTACATTGCAGTACACACAGTGTATCCCACAACAGTTGCATCTGAATGAAGACAGGTTGGTGGATGCTACACACACGCACACTTGGAATTCACGGGTTGAAAAGAAGGAAGTATCTGGAAGACCCAACACCATGATCTCACCTGCGATCAAAAATACCAGTATTGTGAAGGTAGAGCACAGTTTCAATGTCCTCCTGGGCTCTTCACTTTCCTAATCTAAGAACCTATGTGGAATTCCACCTACTCTACCAAAAGCTGCTGAAATTCCTTCTGGAAAGAGATAGCTAGAAGGGTGGGCCACATCCTGGCCATGATTATCATGCACTCATGATCTCCAGGCTTTGACAATGAAGTACATTTGCAATGAATTGAAAAATTAATGATTTTTATCACCATTCAGAAAGCCACATAGATCAAAGCAATGCAAGCCTTCAGTGGGCTCTTCTCAGAGACCAAGTTTTCCTCTCCAACATCCAATTCTAACATGACAGCAATCATCACTCAGAACAAAAGAGAGGTTGCAGGCTGACAATAACAGAAGAAAGAGTTTTTGGGGTGCACATCTTTCTCTATATATGGAACTTTGTTCCATAAAATATTAGAAATCACAACCCACCTTAGTCTTCTTATGGCAAAATGCAAAACTCTCCTCTCTCAATAACCCTCCTACAATAAATACCTCTCGAGCACAATAAATGTCTCAACAGACAACCCAGTTAGAAAGGGAGAACAAGAGCTTTGGCTGTCTCCTCCTATCTCCTATGTGCTTCCTTCAAGACATTGTAGATGATTGGTTAGCCTTATTTACGTATGACATATGTTAGCCAGACTTATCTTAGTCATTTGAAAATGACAGTGAAAAATGAAGTACAGAGATACAGAAGACTCCTGCTTGGGATTCATCTTAAATACATTTTAAATGAATAGAAGAAAAACGCTTTAATATATTTTAAGTGCTAGATTTGGACTAAGTAAGGAAAAATAAGATTCAATCAACCTTCTCTGAAATGGCAGCATCTAGTCCAGAGATAGCAAATAGACAAACCACAGGCCAAATCCAGACTTCCAGCTGCTTTTGAATGGACATCAACATCTTTTTATTTGTTTATTATTACCATTAATGTTATGTATTATTGTTTTCTCTGGAGTCAGGACCTTGACCAAAGAATTTGGACCTTGACAAAAGTAATTGTCTACCTCTGGTCTAGCCCACTATTATTTCAGCAGAGATCATTCAAGCTATGTCTACACTAGCCAGTTCCTTTTGGAAGGGGCATGGTAATGAGGGAGTTTGGAAGATGCTAATGAGGTGCTGCTTTCAGAATGGATGCCACACATGTAGACAAAGGCCTTTTGAAAGAACACCCTGGACTTTGAAAGCCCCTTCTTCCTAAAAACCAAACAGGAAGAAGGAGCTTTCAAAGTCCAGAGGTGGGGTCCTTTCTAAAAGCTCCCATCTACACAGGCAGTGTGCATTCCAAAAGAGTCACTTTTGAATCCCGCAAGGCCGCCATTATGCATATTCACGGCAGCACCTCATTAGCATTTTCCAAACTCCCTCATTACTATGCCCCTTCTGAAAAGAAGGGGCTGGTGTAGATGTATCTTCAGTGTTCTCCCCATTCTGGTATCTAGAAACATTCAATTATAGTTTACAAGACAATGAGTTTTGTACTGGTCAAATATCTTGACCAATCCAGCAAATGAAATGATTTATCCTTTCCTTGCATCATTGAAGGCTATTCTTGCATTCTGAATCCTAGCAGAAACGTAGTTAAAAATAAAAATTCTTTGTTAGCAGTTAAACCTTGCCCTTTCTTTGAGGTATCCTGGAGGATTAATTGTATGTCTGAGCTGCTTACCTGAATTATAATAAATCTGGGCTTCTCCTATTCCCAGGTCTTTCACTTAAGATATGATGTGTTCTTTCAGGGTTATTTGATGCTGCAAACCATTATCTGGCAAATCCAGAAAAGAGATACACTTTTCTTCGTATATTGCATCTTGTTCACATTTTCAATCTCTCTGGAAAACAAACTAAACTGCTATTTCTTGGTTGTTGTTTCTTTGTTATCTCAAGGGGAGTAGGGAGAAGATAGTGGCCATGTCTGCACTAGCCCCCTCCTTTCAGAAGGGGCATGGTAATGCGCAAGTTGGGAAGATGCTAATGAGGTGCTTCCATGAATATGCAGTGCCTCTTTAGCGTAATGGTGGCCACACGCAATTCAAAAGTGCCACTTTTGAATCACTTGCCACACATGTAGACAGGAGCCTTTCAAAAGGCCCCCCTGGACTTCAAAAGCCCCTTCTTCCTAAAACCAAATAGGAAGAAAGGACTTTCAAAGTTCAGGGGGTCCTTTCATCTACAAAGGCATTGCACTATTCAAAGACAGCACTTTTGAATCATGTATAGCCGCCCTTATGCTAATGAGACACTTCATGTTCATAGCAACCCCTCATTAGCATCTTCCCAACTTGCTCATTACCATGCCCCTTCTGAAAGGAAGGGCCTAGTGTACACGTAGCCAGTTAGTCTATGTTGCTCAAATTTCCTACCACAGAAGCCATTGTCTTGACCTTTACGTTAAGTTTTGAAGAACCTGTTCGCTATTCGTTTTTAGTGAAACAGAAATGACTGAAAAAATTAAAATTTTTTTCTGCTGCACCCTCCAAAACCTGGTGGAGATGAAACGTGAGCCCTATATGTAGAGGTGGGCTGCCAAGGCAGGGCATGGGTATGAACAGCCCCCTGCTGCCCTGTGCCACCAAGCCCAGCAGGACGTGGTGCATGTAAGGGAGGCCCTGAACCAGGCCTTTGAGCAGGGGCCACAGTAACTCCCCCACCCCCACACACACCTGCAATCCATACTCTGCACACACACACACCCCACACACACACACACCACACACACGCACGTCCACCAGCACCCATGCATGGGGGACACAGGTTAAACCATAAAAATAAACATTTATTATAATGAAAAACTGTGCCCCTCATTATTCAAGGGGGACTATTTACACATGTCGAGGGAGGGTGAACAGGCAGAACTATATACAGATGTGAGGAGAACTATTTTACATGGGGGTGGGGAAAGTGAATGAGGAGATCTGTTTACGTGGGAGCGGAGAAGGTGGATGGGGGCCCAGGTGGGGGGGCTTTAGCCTTCCAGGGGGCTCGAGGGCTGGGAGCCCCATCGCCCGCACCCACTCCTTCCTCCCCAGGTCTTGGGGGCCCTGCCAGGGCTGGGCTGGGGCCAGTGGCACAGGGAGGTAGGGGCACAGCTCGGGTGAGGTCCCCGCACCTGCGCCAGGCTCAGCACGGGGGGGAGGAGGGGCAGGGGCTCGTCCTCCACCTGGCCAGCCCTGGCCAACAGGCTGTGGGCCAGGCAGATGAGTCTGGCCAGGGTGAGGTGGGGAGGGATCAGGGCCTCCAGGTCAACCTCCTCGGGGGGGGGGTGTTGTGGGTGAAGCAGGAAGATGGGGGATTGGGGCGGGGGGAACATTGGGGGGGTGCATGGGCAAGGGGGCATGGGGGACAGTGGAGGGGTGACGGGGGGTGTGGGTGAGGGAGTGACCCCCAGCGGAGCAGTGGCAGGGTCCAGGTGGCCAACCACGGCCTGGGTGAGGGCATCCAAGTTGGACCCCACCTGGTCCCATGCCTTCCATTCCATGGCAAGCAACTCCCACAAGATGTTCTACAGCTCCCTCAGGGCAGCCATGTGGGCTGTGTCCCCTGCCTCCTCCTCCCCAGCCTGGTGGCACCAACGGAGGGACCAGCAACAGCCCCATGCTGGCCCTGTCCAAGGCCTGGGCCACTCCCCTTGCCCTCAGTGGTGGGGCTCCCTGGGCCCTTCGCGGGGCTGGTCTGGCTGCTGGAGCTGTGAAGGCAAAAGGGGAGAGGAATGGGCCATTAGTCCTATTGAGGGACCCCCTGAACCCACCCCCCATCCCACCCACACCATCCCAGCAGTCCTCCAGGGATCACATCTGGGGTTCCTGGTCTGATTGTGGGAGCGCTGCTCTCCTCTGGCTCCCTTGGTCCCTCTGCAGCCCGGCAGCCCATGGTACTGTTGGGCCCGCATGGCGCTGGGTGCCGCTGGTCAGCCCTGTGTAGCCAGGGTGGTGGGGCCGTCTGGCCTGCCCATGCCCTGGGGGCGGGGTGATGTCCCTGTGGGCCACCCTGGGTATGACTGTGCACCCCCTCCCCCAACCCCTGCGTCTACCAGCTTGCATGATACATAGCTGAAATGTGACGGATTGAATCAAAGATGGAATCAAAACGATGAGTTTCAAGATCTTCTTGATTTTACAGCTTGGTAGAAGTAGAATTGAAGTGCCTAATACATAAAGTTTGAAATCACAACTTTCCAGTAGCATGCAATGTTTTCTTATGGTCCCTGAGGCTGATCAAATACATCTTAAAAGTTTCATTTAATCTTAACATTGTAAGCCACAACTACACCTCTGTAGTAAGTGGGGCTTTTGGCATAAATTCTAATGTTTTAAGGGCCAAAGACCATTCAAATTCTCTTTCAGAAGTTTTCATGCTATGGTCTGTTGGTAGTCTGTATAGGACTTGCCGATTTACAAAATCTGACTCATTCCATGCTGCAAAGGAAGAGCCTGTAGGCCTGTCAATATAACTGTAGACAAGGAAGAAGAGCCAGTCCAGCTACTTCTACCAGCTTTGTTGCTATATAAAGTATAAGGAGTGAAGGAAATAGGAATCATCAACGTCACAGGAGCTGCCAGAACCTGAAAGGAGAAGACTATTCAGGGATGAAGGTAACTGGGCAAGGAAGTAAAGGAAAAGATTAGGCAGGATGTTCAGGGAAGAAGGGAAGGATGCAGGGATAAGCAATAGGTAGATCAAATTTTGGCAGGAAATGAGTGAAAGGGGACAGGAGATAAAGTACTTTCAAAAGGAATAGTATTATATTCACTTCACCCTATTGATAACTAATGTGCATGCATAGTATATGATGATGTATTTCTAGTTTCCAGTAGCTGGCCAAGATAAATTATGCGATTCGCCATAGAAAGAGAAAGAGTTCTACATGGGTGTGAATGGAGGGGGAAGGGGCTTGTTCAGACATGACTATGAAGGAAATAGTCTACAGACAATATCTCCATGTTAAGCTGCAGTGCATATGATGACAAAGTTTTTGAGAACTTAATCAAAAGTGACCCTTGGCATCCTTCTCTATGCCAATCAAGTTGGAGCACATAACCCATAACTGGCAATCTTCTGTGTTGTGTCCATGTTGCCAGTGAGGAGAGAGTGTCCTCTCCATGGGATGTGGCTGCAAGAGCTTGGGCAGTTGATACAGAGGTGCTGTTTTGCCCATATGCCAGCATTCCTCTCTCAGTTTCACTGATTTGGACTAAAGGAAGGAATGAACATTTGGAACCAGATCTTCTATCTGCCTGCCTTTCAGGACTTCATCCCAGATAGGTTATCAGACACAGCTGGATGGTCCAGTTTGTCCTGTGTGCATGTTGTTGGCAAAAACACTGAGTGAATTTGATCATCTACCTCCTTGGGCATTCATCAGCTTGAAGATGTTGGCACTTCCTAAGGTTTCTGGGTTAATTAACTTCTGCCCAGCACTTGACATTGACCAATACCAGTTTTATTGCTTATACAGTCATAGCCACAGCAGGTTTTCAATTCTAACATGACAAGCAACCTTTGATAAAGAAACTAAATTGGCAGCCCCAGCTAGGCTCTGCTCATAGTTCTGTTTCTTCAGGGAAGCTCCTCCAGCACCTTTGTCACAAGTCTCATAGGTATGTGTATTTTTCTCTCCAGTCTCTTCCCGTCTAAGCTGGGTTGCTCTCTTTCCAAACCTGTCTTCAGTTAGAACATGCTCTGTAGAGTTGTAGGTGAGGGGCTACCTTGGCCCAGTATTGTCTTTTAACCCTTTCTGGACAAGTGTCAGGTCCCAATACCCCATTTTGTAAAGTCATAAGACTTCATGAGCAAAAACCATGATATATGTACAATAGACCCTTCCTAATCCATAATTTGCTATTTTGCATACTTTATTTTTGGCTGAAAAGTATACTTCTAAAACTATATTTAATACTTTAAAACTACAGTGGGTCCATTCATTCCTGTCACAGTCTAGGCTGAAAAACATTTAAGAATGTTATGAAATATCATAAATAAATAAATTAAACTAAAGCTTTCCAAATACATGGGCATATATTTAGTTCTATATTTTAAAATGATCATTTTATTCATGTAGGTAACTCTCAATTACTTTTCAGTCATAAATGAGCAAGGTTCTACTGTACATAGTTAACAAATAGATATTTTCTTTTAAAATAAAAATATCTTCTGTAACATATGAATTATTTAGTATAAGAAGCTTTGCTTGTGTCTTCCCAATGGTACATCTCTAGATTAATGTGCATCATAAACAAATAAGTCTGTGGTATTAGAAAGTGTAATTCCACTGTATTTGTTATTAGGGATGGGAATAGGGTTTCCCATATGTTTTCATCATTTTTTCTGTTATAACTGGAAACATGGTGCAAGTACTTTATCCTGAAATAAAGGCTACCCATATGTACTGTAAATATCACTAGGTGGGCTAGATCGGTTCACTAATAAAAGCTGGCAGGGTTTTGATTTTGAGCAGTGAGGTAAAGAGAACACTTTTAAGCCAGGTACGGGGAGTTTAAGGCTAATAATCCTGCAACTAATGAAACATACAACGTTTGTCTTCTGAGTGGAGTGGAACTGATGCATTTATGATGTACAAGTTGGTTTTGAGGGTTTGAAAAGATGCCTCTGGCAAATTTATGTAGTTCCAAATATGTGGATACATGGGACAGAAGTAATTAAAGTTGCCCATAAATGAGTTTCCCACTGTCCTGGGCTCCTTTCTCATATTTTATTAAGGGCAAGAACAAATTTGTCACATTGTCAAAGTGTTAATGTGGGTTTCATTTTAGAATGAGCAGTAGCTGGGGGCGGGGGGGAAGACAGTTGTTTTTGTTGTTACATACAATTTATATTGAAATCTACACTGGGCTGTGTCTACGCTAGCCCCCTTCTTCAAAGGGGGCATGGTAATCAGCCTGAGCAGGGAATAATAATGAAGTACTACAATGAATATGCAGCACCTCCTGAGGCTAATTCTCCCTGTGGCAACTTTGAAGTCGCAAATTTCAAAGCGCCAGCATGCCTTGTAGCGTGGGCACTTCAAAGTACTCGCTCAACTTCATTTCTGTGGGACTCATACCCTCTAGAGCTTTCACTTAGACTAGTGACTGTGTTAAAGACATGCTGAGTAAAATAACCTGATACAGTTAAATTAAACAAAAGCATTCATGGGGAATTTTTCACTGAATCATGCATTTTTGGACCGTCTTTGTTCTTACTCTCCTTGCCTATTCCATTCATTAGTCAATATCATACGTTATGCTAGAGTAAAAGAGCAAGCCTGGGAAATGTGAAAATCCATGGGTCACTGGAGGATGGAAAAAGCCTGAACAGCGCTTAACCTAGTTATCCTAAAAACAATATTCTCTGCTATAGCAACTTCTTGGAGATAGAGGCTGAAATTTCTGCCATTAATCTGAATATAAATTGTTTTGTCTTCTCTGCATCTAAACATCCTAACTTTCAGAAATATCATTGGTTTACAAAGCAACCAATTTAGTAATGACTAAAAGAAAATTAGAAGATTCAGCAGCAGTTTGTAGGGTTTCTGATGGCTGATAGCAGTAAAGCAAGTATAATTTGTAAAAAAGCACTGAGAGGGTTAAAGATATAAGACCTTAGAAATCAGCACAATGGTTGCACCACTTTTCTGTGTATGATACTGACTGTGAGTAGTGGGTATTTGGAAGAACTGATAAAACAAAAAGAAACCTTCTTGTTTGAAAAACCTGGCGATTTTTTGTCAATACAAAAACGCGCGCTGTCAGATGTAATTACCAGAACACTAGGAGGCTGTGCCTCTTTCAGAAGTTCTGTGATTTTTTTTTCCTGTAGCAAATTGTTAGTGATACAAAATTCATCTGCAACTCCTGCAGTTTTGCTGTGAGATATATAAAGAATGTTAAACACTTTTTTCTTCTGGCATGTGTAGAACCCAATGTCAAATATTTGTAACTTTCATAGAAAAGTAATGCATAGTCTGTTGATCACCAACTCTTCTGATTAAAGGCAAGGATATGCTTGTTCATATGCAAAATGTCCTACTCAACAAATAGCTCCATTCATTACAGGAGGAATACTCATGAAATACTACTCATCATGAGTAGGATCAATGTCAGATTAGCCACTGAGTCAACAGGGCCTGTGTCCAGAGGCCCTGGCCAATCTGAGGCCCCCATTCCACTCCACAGCAAGAGTGCTGTGTGGGGATAGACTGCAGGCATAAGATGTGTGGCGAGGCCCCTTGTGTTGTGGCCCAGGGCCCCACAAACCCCTAATGTGATTTTGATTATGGATGGCAGAATCTGGAAGTAAAAGTGAGAATGATTTCAGTATTGACACTACCACATGCTCAAAAATCATGAGTCAACTTTCCCAAAATCATGACAGTGACTTAAAATATATAAAATAATAATACATTTGAAGTTATTTTGTGCTGGTTTCTGAATCATTTGGGTACACATTTTTTCATACTCTCAAGCTTTTCTCTGCAACCAGGAGGATCAGACTCTTAAAAATAAATAGAAGCTCACGTTCTCATGAAGTCTATTGATTCCTCTAGCTGGGCCTTAAGAAAAATAATGTATGGTGAGTCTCCCAAGTAAACTTAATAGGTGTTCCTCTTTGTAGTGATGCACTGCTAATCTTAATCTTGTAACAGAGGGCTAATCAAAAATATTTCAATTAAGTTGTGAAAAACCTTGCATACCAGATGTGTGCATGAATAGAAACGATGGGGTAACAAAAAGGTTTGTTTAACTTATTCCCTGTTAAAACATAAAGCTTTTGCAGTAGTTAAGTAAGGAAGAATTACTTAGCAAACATGAAGATTTGCTAGAAATATTTATACTTTGTTCCTGAATAACAAACTTTGTGTATTGATAGCATAGCAAGGAATTCAATTTCAGTAACTTAAGAAAAGAAAAATGAAGGTCCTGTATGAAAAAAAGCACATCTTTATACAAGGAAATATTCTGAAAATGTCTGATAATTGGTGCAACTGAGTGCTTTCCAATGGCAAAAAATTGAATTTTTGGAAGCAGCCCTAGGAATCCAGGAGGTAAGTCAATTCTGTTAGAGATGATTTAGCAATGTCTAGAGAGAGTAAGCTTCATTGGAAGCAGGGAAATTTATCCATACCCTATATTTCACTGCAGGGGAGATTTTTAGGGGACTTTCAAGAACCCCATCCTAACTTCAGATGAAAGACAATCATCATCATAATACTAATTCTTTAGCAGACCTTCTTCACTAAGAAAGTTAGTTCCCTTCTGTTGACTTCACATCTCTCTGCTGATTTTGTAAATATTCATCCACTGTGTTAGCTTCAATACTTAATTTACAGCTCAAGACGGACAGGTAAATAAATAACCCGTGTTGTATAAGAAACCTGTTTCTCCACCTCTGATGTGATACAGATGTTATATATTCCAGTGGGGCCTCCCAGGATCCTTGAGCACATGGCCCTGTTCTGTCCACAAACAAGGTGTAGACACCTCTGTTTGCAAGCACCTGTGGTTTTATTATGAATAACAATTACCACCACCTTCTTGTTATGGTTCTTGGTCCAAGTAACCCCTCTAGTTACCCAAGATACCTTCTCCCCATTCTGCAGTCTGGGCTGCTAGCCTCTACAGCCAAACCCTCCCCTTTCAGGGGAGAAGAGCCTTCCACTCACAGAAGGAATAGCAGTTGAGGTCCACTAGCTGGAGAAGCGAGGGATAAAATAAGAATAACTCTACAGCTCTGGATAGGTTATCCTCTGTGAGAAAGAAAGAACAATTGCATGTGAAAGTGGAACACAGTTTGTCAGATCTAGCAGCTGTAGCTCTGGTTGATGGTGAGCATAAGTAGATCTTTATATCTCTTGAACCTTTGGGAACTCAATGTTTTCTTCTTTGTCTTGACAACGAGTCCAGGGTTTCCAAGCAGCTAGATTGCCTGTGAAGTAAGAATGGCCATGTCCCAGAATTATGGAGCTTTCATTTGCAAGTCTTCTAGGCACATAGCTTTAATTTCCTTCTTCCCATAGCTTTGCTCTCAAGATCACCATTAATTTGAAGAATAGCCTGGAAGCTGATAAGAGATAAAAAAGGCATACTGCAAATTGAGAGTATTCCCCTTGTATTATGAACCCCAGAAAGTGTGGTGCCCTCATGGATCAGGCCATTCAGGTGAGCTTACTAAGTAGTGAAAGACATCCTTAGGGGAGAAGGAATGAAGAAACTGATTCCTCTCTAAATTATTCTTACACTTCTGTCTGTCACTATCCTCAAATATACATAAGGCTAGCACTGCACAAAAATAATCATCATGGCATGGCTTCTTCTCATCAAGACTTAGACAGCTACAGCTCTCAGAATGCCCACCACATTATGGGTCTCCAGAAGAAGCTGTTACATGGATTGCAGTGACAAACAAAAGTACGTTCACTGAGTTTGCTTCCTGTGAAAGGACATCAAAGCGAAAACAAAAACAAAAAAAAAACAACCCCGTTATCTTGGAACAAACTAAGGGTAGTATACAGAATTTTAGAGACTGTCATTTCCATACTGCATTACGCTTTACAGGCAGCCAGATGCCTAATTGAAATCAATTGAAGACAAAGAAAATCTACAAACATTACACATTGATTACATAACTTTGGTTTCTGTAAAATAGAAACATTACTTGATATAGAAGATAGTGCAAACAAGATTTTGTGTGGTATCATTATATTAAGTATAATTCTGAAGAGAAAACAATAGGCCATGCTGTATGAAACCATGAAAATGAAAATCTTGTACTGATTTTAAAGCGTATTGTCATGCACTCATAAAATTACTACATGGTCATGTCAGAAGTACTCTTAATTACAGAGCTAAAATGAAAAATTGTAGTCACTTCACCAGTTGGGATTGATGATCTCTCCCCCATAGAAGCAAATGGTCAAAATTAGCAATTACTTGCTATTTCCATTTTGTCATGTGTTTGTTTTGTTTTTGTTGTTCTTTTTTATCCCGTCCCCATCCCAAAGCTTCTGGAAGCTCCTGTAGGGAGATAAAGTATGTTTGGATAGCCCAGAGACCTAGGCCGTTGGCTAGAGGAAGCAGATGTTAGGAATTGCATGTTTACCTGGTAAGCCTTTTCCTCAAAACACAGCTGAAGTTAATGCTCCTCTGAAGACCACTTATTTTGTCTCCATGGTTTCTGAGTTGTGCAGAGGGGGTAAGATTTTGCAGTCCTGGTACGGGGAGAATTACCAGCAGACTATCTAGGATTCCCGTGGCAGGGGCTGGAGATGTGCATCTAGCCATCAGCACAAATGGCTTAGTCAAGTGAAAGCAAAGATTCTCATGTAATTGCTTCAGCCTAGGATCTAGGGCTTTAAGAACACTCAGATTCAACAAGAGCCAATAAAAGTGTAAGGGGTAGGATGCTGAAATCTTGCTTTTAAAAATAACTGGTTGTTGGAGGAGAGGAATACAAATGGAAAGATCATGCTCCACACTGTCCTTTTGCCTTTGGACATTGCTGATGTCCCCTTCCTTGAACATTTAATATCTGTTACAGATTCCACTATCTCTTGCCGTCAAAAAAAATTAAGCATCCCCTGATCTAAATGTATGGAGACATCCTCAGGTGAGCCATTAGTTGTGTCTTTCACAGCATATACACACCCATTGTGAAAACTGAAGAACAGCTCTGAATTTTGAGTGTATCTCCTGTGCTGCAAACTGGTTTTATTACTGAGACACTGCTGTTTATAATACTTGATACTGCCCTCAGACATATACATCAGTTTATAAGCAGTGCATTTTAAATATAAATATGCTTGATGAGAAGTTTTGAGGATTGGGGTTTGTTTGTTTGTTTGTTTGTTTTTTGAACTAGTTTACACAAGGGATTTACTGGGGTAGTAAAGAATTAAGGAAACTGTCCTGGTTATAGCTGAGTGATGTAAATCCCAAAAGTGTATGGGAGCCAGAAGACAATCCAGAATCCCTAATTTTTAAAAACAAGTTGCAGACGCTTGTCCTTCTTGGGTGCCTGAAAAACACGCCAGCATAGTAAACAAATACCATTAAAGCAATTATTCTATCTTATGAATGCTTGCTTGGTTTTCACGTCTCCTAATATAGCACCTAGCACAATGGTAATTCAGTCTTGGCTAGGACCTTCTGTTTATTGCTGAAAAATATAATATAAAAAGTAAATGTTAATAACATTAGTGACACAGCTTAGTGACTGGGCACCAAGACAAATCCTTAAAATGGAGAGAGCTGTGGCTCTTTTTTATGCATTCATACATTTTATTCTAGTCAATGTCCCGTTGATGGGGTGTTTTTACTTCAGATTATTTTAATTTGATTGGATTGATCTAACTTTAAATTATTTGTCTACCTCTGAATATTTCAGGTGGCTCTTGTGTGGGGATCAGATCTGATTACAGATGCCCAATTTTGGCTAGCCCTTACGCAGAATCACAGTGTGTATATCAGAAATTGTGTAAGGAACCTCATCACTCTTCTCTGCATGCATAAAGGCCAGGAAAATCTGCAGCCCTGGTGCTCTGTGGGCACAAGGACTGATGTCTACTCTCCTGGAAACTCAGAGGGTCCGAGAAGGGTTAAGAGGAATTGAGAGATTGATCAATCAGGCCCATCAACAGCGGGAGGGAGGGAGCATCAGAGGGGCAGTTACATGGGGCCTGGCATTACAAAGGAGTCTGGCGCTCTGGGTGCTGTCTCTACTACAGCAATGGCATTGGCTGGAGCTCTGGTCCCATTGGAAATGCTGTGTCGGTGCTGCTCTGCCGCTCTGGGATGCTCTGAAGAAGAGGGGTGTGGTGGGCAGCATTGTGGGCTGATTGGCACTAAGGCTCCTTCCACCCTTGACTTTGCCCTTTCAGGGGACACAAAGCCAGGCCTTCCTCCCACCTTGCCCCAGCGCTCGTGATGTCTGTCAGCCCTGCTGAGACAATGGTTCTATTCTTTTATGCATCACCTGAGAGAGTCAGCCAGTTGGAAACTAAAAAAAAAAAAAACAAACTAAAACTCTTCCTCCTCCCAGATATATGTTGCCATCTACACAACTGGAAGCAGCAAGAGGCTTTCTGTCCTCCTGGAGCAGAATGACTTTCAGTGCCTGCTCTGAGGTGGAACAGGTTTTATCATCCCTTACTGAAGACTGTTATTAAATGTCATAATTTAGCCAAAAGTAAATATAAAAGAATAATCAGATTAGTAGTAGACCATCAAAATCCTGAAAACTAGAACATCCTCAAACATAAAGGTGGAATTTGGAATCCAGTATCACATTCGTACTGAAATCTGAGAAGAGCAGCCCCAGCTCGGAGGGAGGATGGGAAAAGTGGAAAGTCCAATGGGGATATTGCCAATTGGTGATGATCTTTCAGGTGATCTTCATTGCCTGTTTTCTGTGGAGACAAGTATTTAGTTTCAACCAAACAAATAATAAACAGAAAGGCAGACATTTGTCATTATTATCCAATGCGATCAGTAGAAAAATCAGAAGAAAATGCCAACAGGCACCTGGCAGAATGGAGAACTCTTAACAAAGCTATTAAAAACTTATTCTAAAGATGAAAATATAGATATCAGGCTGTAATTGCTTTTCCTGACACTGGAAAAACACAGCAAAAGTGGTAGGATCTTGAAGATGGCACACCTGTCAAATTTTCTGAATAACAAAATAGTTGGTAATTTTTTTCCCCTCTCCAAGAATGTTAGTTTTATTTATACAAAATGTAAACCTAAAAGGAATTTGTTTGGCATTCTTTTTCTCCCTGAAACTACATAAACCTATGAAAATATGGCCTGATAATGGACATTCCGTAAGACCCTCACCTGCAGTGCTGGTAGTGCAATGAACACAGCTACTGGAGGTCACTGCATAGTACACAACATTGTTTTGTAGGAAGATTAATGCCTTAAAGCTGCATCCATCTAAGAATGCTGTGTGTAACTCCCATTAGTATCTATAGACTGATACCCATGCTCAGCTAGAAAATAAATGCCATGGGCCAGATTCTGCACTTTTGTTTGCCCAGCATTATTGAATTCAGTTAGCTGAACTGCTGTAAATGTATTCAGCTGAACTTGAACCTGTATCAGTATTTTTCAAATAACTTCAAATAATCAATCTCATTTATATGGAGTCCAGCAGTAGTTTGAAAACTAGGCTACTGATCTCTTGCACATATTGTAGCAATACCAGAAACAGTTGCTACTTACTGGCAGTTATATAAAGAGCAGCTTTATCTCTATTGTGATGAATAAGGGGCAGGTCAAATGCTTACTTGGGTCCAGGCTGTGAACTCCACATTAACCTTTTCTTCTTGGGTGACTTATAATAAGATCAATCAAATTGAACTGCCTTGAATCTTTGAAATGGCTTCCTGATAAAACTTTAAAAAAATCTTCTCTGTATTTTAAACCTAGCAGTTGTTTGTTGTTAGTATATAACTCCTTATTAATCCTATGGTCGCTCTGCTGGGATTTGAGCCTCTAATTCCTAAAACTTACAAGTTTAATCAGAGCAAGTGGATAAACCAGAGCTTCAGTGTTTATGCTAAGAAAGGAAAAACAGATGCTGTTTACCATCCTTAGTGACTAGGTGTCTAGGTTTCATACCGGGCCATGTGGTTGTTTAAGATGAAGTATCACTACCATAGTATGAAAAGCTTAAATAAATGCAGTGTTCAGAACTGTCTAGCAATATTATTAGTCAATAAGTCATGAGTAGTTGATGTTGTGGTGAAGTGTCTACCCCCTCATCCCACTCTTCTGAAAATGGGAAAACCTTTCCTGGAATGGCTGCTCACCTAAGCTGCGTCTACACGTGCACGCTACTTCGAAGTAGCGGCACCAACTTCGAAATAGCGCCCGTCTCGGCTACACGCGTCGGGCGCTATTTCGAAGTTAACTTCGTCGTTAGGCGGCGAGACGTCGAAGTCGCTAACCTCATGAGGAGATAGGAATAGCGCCCTACTTCGACGTTTAACGTCGAAGTAGGGACCGTGTAGACGATCCGCGTCCCGCAACGTCGAAATTGCCGGGTCCTCCATGGCGGCCATCAGCTGGGGGGTTGAGAGATGCTCTCTCTCCAGCCCCTGCGGGGCTCTATGGTCACCGTGGGCAGCAGCGCTTAGCCCAGCTTCTGCGGCAGCTGGGGATCTATGCTGCAGGCACAGGGTCTGCAACCAGTTGTCGGCTCTGTGTATCTTGTGTTGTTTAGTGCAACTGTGTCTGGGAGGGGCCCTTTAAGGGAGTGGCTTGCTGTTGAGTCCGCCCTGTGACCCTGTCTGCAGCTGTGCCTGGCATCCGTATTTCGATGTGTGCTACTTTGACGTGTAGACGTTCCCTCGCTGCGCCTATTTCGATGTTGGGCTGAGCAACGTCGAAGTTGAACATCAACGTTGCCGGCCCTGGAGGACGTGTAGACGTTATTCATCGAAATAGACTATTTCGATATCGCAACATCGAAATAAGCTATTTCGATGTTGGCTGCACGTGTAGACGTAGCCCTATTGTAATTAAATTGGGAACACTTAGAATCCTGACAGTTTTCTGAATCTAGAAGTTATCAAATAGCATCACAAATACAGGTTGAAACTCTGTAATTTGGAACTCTCTCATCCAGCAAACTCTGTACTCTGGCATGACTGTAGTTAGCCAGACGACCATTTATCATGGGTGTGGCCAAGTTTCCTGTTGGCCCATAAAGTTTCTTTAAAGCCACCCCTGGCTCTCAGTGTTCTGTGCTGTTATTTAGGTGTAATTTACCCCAAAATGTCTTCTAAGAACCCAATAAGCAGTGGAAGTGTTGGTATGTGGTAGAAAATACTGACTTCCCATTGTCCAGCAAATTCTCTCATCTGGCACTGGTCAAGTCCCAATGGCGCCAGACAAATAGGTTGAACCTGTAGTGCTAAAATGAGGATTCTACTCAAGAAAAATAAGTTCTTCTCTTTGTAATACATCTATTGTGGATGAAGACAAAATATTACTCCTTAATGAATATAATAAACAGACATACCCCACTGGATCTCACAGTAAGGGAAATGCTGAGCAGTCTGAAGTAGAAAGTCAAGCTTGGAGTCGTAGCTCCATAATAAAAACTAGACCTGCAGACAGGCTGTCTGTGTTTGATACCATCCAAGACATTTTTAATTATTTATACAGCACTGTAGATTATCACAGCATCTTGAAGAAATAATAAATATAGAAAAGATACAGTCCCAATTCACAATCGAGGAACCTGGTCCTGTGACTTCAATGAACAAACTGCCATTGACTTTGATGCCCTTTATAACAATACTGCAAGGTTCAGAATATTTTGAGAAGAAAATTATCCTCAGCTCTCATTGATTTAAATGAGCCCAATACTGAAAGGTTTAGAATATTTTAGAAGCAAATTACCCTCAGCTCCCATTGATTTAGGTGGATATACAGATCCAGGACTTTAAGTGGCAGTTGAGAGTGTGTATCACTTTATAAGATGACATCACAAAACTAGACAAACACAAGTTATGATGACAGAACATAAAGAAAGGAGAAAAGAATGAGGGGAAAGGATTAAAAAAGTAAATTACAGGTGCTCTATAAATGAGTATGAGGGGTGAATCCTCTTCTCAGTCACACAGATGCCACTTCATTAGATGTTCAACCTGTAACTAGGGCCCTATTAAATTCACGGTCTGCTATGATGAATTTCACAGCCATAGCATTTGAAAATTGGAAATTTCATGGTTTCAGCACTTTAAACCTGAAATGTCATGGAGTTATAATTGTGGGGTCCCTATCCAAAAGGAGACGGGGAACCACAAACCTGTGATGGGGGGTCGGGGTATTTCCACCTCACTTCTGAGCTGCTTTCAGAGCTTGACTCTGAAGGCAACAACTGCAGACCTTCCTGATGCTGCAGGAGGTTCCAAGAGGTAGAGGTGGATCTGATCGCATCTGGGGGCACCCCAGCCAAGGGCTCCTAGCTCCTAGTCCTGGCCATTTTAAAAAGGACAATACTTGGTCTCTCTGCATAGCTGCAGAAAGCTCTGCACTTCTACCCTCTCAGTCACTTTTTGCTGTTGTGCTCCTCCTGCCCAGTCAGCATTAGAAAGCCCCCTTGGATGGGGTGCTTCCAGCAGTACAGGGAATATGCAATCCAACTCCACAAGTCTTCTCCAGCTGGAAAAATCTCAGGCAACTGCCCCATCCCAGACAGGATCCTACAGCAGAGTGTAGCACCCAGAAGTAAGTCTGGTCTCCCCGCAACCTTCCCATCAACAGAGTAGTTTGCAGGGGCGGGGGACTGGTCCTGTCCTTCCCCAGCCCAGTCAGAAAAAGGAAGTTACCTTTGATGAGGTACTCCTAGGAGCAAACAGATGTCAGATTTCAGAGGGAAGGACTTATTTCACGTTCCATGACCTGTTTTCCATGGCCCTGAAATTGGTAGGGCTCAGCCTGTAATGAAGGGCAGAGTCAGGCCTAAAGTGTTTCAGTTCTGAATTGGTAGATTTGGAATTGTGGTGCAGTTGGTTGGTTGGTAATTTAAATTAGAAGAAGAGAATGAGATGACTCTCAGGTAAAGGTCAGAAGCAGAAAGCTGATTAAAACAATTGGGTTTACAAGGGGGGACTTTTGACATATGTGCAATGTGCCTTAGATAGCAAAAGATCAGGAGTTCATCACGAACTCTGGTCTGCTGGCTGGATCTTTAGCTTCCTCAGTCCAGGCCAGGTATTGCTGGGGAGCACAGAATCAATGTTGATGTATGTCCCCCATTGCCCCAATGAAGTCTTGAAGGGAAAGACGGAGGAATGTGATGATCTTGAAAGAGCATGTACAACAGTTAGGCGTAACACAAAGAAAGTACGAGAAAAAGACAAATTGAATGACAAACTGTGGGAGAGTGGACATTATGCTGAGGCATGTAATGAGGCAGGAATTTATTTTATGTCATAGAGACAGATCATCAGCGTAACTGTAGAGGTTGCTTATGTTTAGAATATAAAATACTGACACTTATCAAAAGTCCTTCAGGCACTCAATTATTTATTACATTATATTAAGTTTTGCTCATATTACACACAGTTTATACCATAGTCATATTGTGTCATTCTTGAGACAGTCCATTTTTGTCTTTGATACTGAGCTAATGTTACCTAAGACAGTGAGCCCTGTTCAGTGTTCCCACAGCCACATTCGGACCTCAGTTGTACCCACACATATAGTCCATATCTCAATGCCCGTGGCCACACTAGCCCCTCCTTTTGGAAGGGGCATGTTAATGAGAGATTTCGGCAGATGCTAATGAAGTGCTGCCATGAATATGCAGTGCTTCATTAGCATAATGACAGCCGTGCGTGCTTCAAAAGTGCTGCTTTTGAAATGCATCTGCCTGTGTAGTCGGGGGCTTTCAAAACAACCCCCTGATTTCGAAAGCCCCATCTCCTCATTTGGTTTTGGTCCTTCAAAAGATCCCCAGCCACACAGGTGGCATGAATCTCAAAACAGGTACTTTCAAAGTGTGCACAGCTGCATTTATGCTAATGAGGTGCTGCATATTCCTGGCAGCTCCTCATTAGCATATTCCAAAGTGCCAAATTTCCATAGCCCCTCGAAAAGGAGGGGGATAGTGTGGCCACAGCCAATATGTCTACTGATTTCTTTGCAGTGGTTGGTTGCAAAATATTTTTCCATTGCTTTAGATATTATTTCCTTATTTGAAGGATTCTTTAGGTGTTCAGGATATTAAATAACATAATGACCTGTTGCATAACTGTGAATCATTGTAAAAATTGGCATGCCTTCCTATAATTAGTCACTTGCCTACAGAAAATTTGTGCTCAATTTCCTCCTCTTCCTGCTTCCCCTGAATAATTTGTCAGTCTCCTTTCCTGTCAAGTTTTTGGTGATCGCCATTTTTTTCTTATGACTTAATTATCTGTATGGAAGAGTTTAACTGGACTGTATTGTATTATTGGAACATTACTTATGTCATTGGATGATAACAGATACTAAATCATCAATGACTGTTTTAGAGTAAACAGGCTAATAAAAACAGATGTGCATTCAAACTTAATTTTGTTGAAAAAGACAAAATCTTATTGAGTCTATGAAAGAGTGGGTTTTCTATTCTCACCTTTTGTGCAAATGTTGCACAAAATCTTATCTTGAAAGAAGATGATTGATTTTGATGCCAGATAGACACCTACCTGCTGAAGCACTTTTGAAAATCCCACTAGGTACTATCTACACGTCTGAATACCTTTAAAATTTTATGTATAACTTCATAATATTGACTCCAAAATTCATAATTCACACATTATTCTGCCAAAAAGTTTCTCTTTATTTATATTGTGTTGACTTTTTTTAAACCAAACTAAGGGGAGATTAGAAAATGACAAAAGAAAAAAAAGTAAAGAAATACAGAGAAAGGAAATAGAAAATAGCAAATAGGGGTGGGTATCAGAGATGGAAAAGGACAGTGACATCTTTCTTTCTCTCTGCTATGAATTAATCAAATGTTTCTAAAAAGACTGCCCAGATATTTTCTAATTTGTCTGAGGTCCATCTTTCTGAAGCATTATCCACTCTCTGCCTCCCAGGTCAACCAGAATGGTGAGCCAGATTTCTCTCCATGGAGGCAATGTCTCCAGCTTAATGGTTTCTTGCCCATTTTCAACAATCGATTGCCCTAATATACAATGCTGATATGTGAGAAGGGATGGTATTTAAATTTTGGGGCCAAATGGGGCTATGTTTGTCTGGTAGCCAGCACTGTAAGGGGATATTTTATTATCAAAATGATAAGAGGTCGAACCAAGTATTCTTGCCAGCTGGAGGGAAGGAACCATTGTATTACAATCATGTTTTCTTTCTCAAGTGGGCCCATGGAAATAAATGAGAAAACTACCCATGACTTCAGTGGGGTCCAGATGTAAACTTCTGTCTGTTTTTTTGCAAGGACCAGTACAGCTGCAGCTAAATGGATTGTCCTTTTTAAGAAAGACAGTGGCCCAAACATGGGACTGTGAACCCTGACTCTTTCTGTAGTGTTATACAGTTTAATTTATATTCATCTCTGTGATACTGATACTTGGTTAAGTATTTCAGAGGTGTGGGAACTAATGTTACTTTGAAGATTATAATAACTATATCAGAAGAGATTGAGCTTTTCCACTGCATAGATCAGTGAGAGATGGAACTGGGATTCACCTCTTGTCCTTACAGGCTAACCTTGCACATATCTGTAACAACTACAAAAGTTGCTTACATAGAAAAAAAAATTGAGAAATTATCTCCTGTGTTTTTAGCTTCCTTCTGCAAATTAGTAGCTGATAATGAGGAAGAGAGCCAGCACTGTGTGAGCATTTCACAACCTTCTAGCAAGCATTCAGTTTGGCCCACAGCAAGGGGGACTTCTGTGCTGTATTATGGCAAAGTATTAACATCAGATGTTAAAGAACTATCCTTATGATTAGATTTTTTTGTAATTAATAGTAAGTACAAAGCATCAGAAAACTGGCAGGATATATGGAAATACAAAGCACAAGTAGGGTTTCATTAGACCCTAGAGACGGTAAGGGGGAGAAGATATGTAGAGGAAAGAGAAATTGGGAATAACAGAATAACTACTGTACACAAAGATCTTCTCCACCGTGAAGTATGAGCAGTGTTCCCTGTAAGCTGAGTGGTTGGATGGCCACCTAGGAGAGATTCAGGTGATGCCCAGCTGCTGATTGGCAGTGTTCACAGCTGCCCAGCACTGGTAGTATGTGTTTCTATTGGTGGTACATATCCACACGTGCCTTGGTGCACATAATAAAATTTATTCTACTCATGAATAGAAGAAAATAGAGGGAACAATGACAATGAGAACTGGGAAAGCTACCAGATGTTTACAATACTCTGTCATATCACCTTTAAATGATTACATGACCATGAAAGATATCACAGCATTAACTGCTTAGTCTTTATTTGTCAAATATAGGAACACGTTTCAAAATAAGGGATATATTCTACTGCCAATGTTTGGAAATGGCATAAGTCAATATGGTAGTAGCAAATTAGAGATAGGTTTGACAATAGAAACACCTTCCTCACCAACCCCCATATCTTTCAGTATTGTTGTGAGGACATATGAAAATTCCACTTTGGTTAGGAAAGAATTAACAAGCTTTTGGGAGTTCAGAAAGATACAGTGAGTGAATTAATATCTTTTATGAGATCATCTTCTGTTAGTCAGAGAGACAAGTTTTCAGGCTACAAAAAGCTCTTCATGTTTGGGAAAGGAACAGAGAGGTAGCCATATTAGTTTGTACTCTAACAAAACAAACCAGCAGTCATGTAGTACTTTAAAGACTAACAAAATAATTTATTAGGTGATGAGCTTTCATGGGACAGACCCACTTCTTCAGATCAATTTTTCTGATGAAATGGACTTTGCCAGTGAAAGCTTGTGCTCCAATAAATCTGTTGGCCTGTAAGATGCCACAGGATTTCTCATGTTTTTAGGAAAGGCTGTTGACCCAAATCAGAGGAAAAGAACAGCTCTGGTTTGAAGACTTTACCTGACATGTGAACAGCTCTGTAGGGTAAGAATCTGTATACCACAAGTCTAGACTCTTAGGTAAGTTAGAACTATTTATGTGAGTTTTTTACATTTCTTTTTGGTAAATGTGATATGTTTGTTTTCACTAGGACCACTTAAATCCTACCAGTTTTGTTTAATAAAATCTCTTTTGTTTATAATCAACCCCAGTGTAAGCAATTATTACCTGGCTAGGTGTGGGGAACACTATGTATATTTTACTTTCATTGGTAAAGGGTGTTTGCCTAATGAGTACAGAAAGAGATGTATTTATTTGGGGTTTTGATCCCTTTTGAGGGGTGGTTTCCTGGTTCCTGTGCCTTAGAGTTGTATCCTTTCTTAGCTGAAACAAATCAGTGTCTACATTGCTGTGCTAGGAGATGGTAACCCCAACTCTGTATCTTGGCTGGGAGAGACCAGAGGATCTGGCCCAGCAGGACAGTGTCATGGGGAGCACCAGAGAGCAAGAAGGTGGGTGTCAGTGGCACAATCAGCACATCAGGGAATGTTTTCAAGAGGTCTTCTGTGACAGCCCCATCACAGACTATACTACCAGCCAAAGCCTCACTGGGGAAAGGTAGAACTGATGCTGGACTATCATTCTCATTTGTGGCCAGTGGCTTATTTCTTGCAGGGTTATCTGGCTGCAGGTGCTGCTCAACGTGAAGGTAGTGACAGTTTCAGGAAAACCTTTCATTTGTACCAGCAGCAGAAGCCCAGCAGTGATCCTGTCGCCAAAGATTCATTCTAGTGTCACCAACTGTGATCATGTCACCAAGGAGTTATCCTTTCACAAATGTGTCAAGAAGTCTATACTTTCATGAGTCAGTTCTTTTTTCCTGCTCCTTTTGCATTAGCCAGTTGAGGATCAGAATGAGATTCCCTTATTCATAAGGCATAGCTTACTAATAAATAGTCTTATGTTTCCAGGGGAAAGGATTATGAAGTAAGACATACTCAGCATGAGTTGGGGCAGCAAATCTTGCTTTAACTCACTAATCAGTGTATACCATTTCAAATACAAAGTGCTATGCACAGGAATACCTGTATTATTACTTGCGTACCTCTATTCAGTCTGCCATTTTGATGTCACGTGAATAGACATAGAATGTTCATAAAAAAGAAATGATCCTGAACCCCATCATCTAGTTCTATGCCTTATTAGAAGCAGCACCAAAACTACTGATGGTAACTCACTTAGCACCGATTAGGTATACAAGATAAACTGTGTTGCAAAAACCAATCTAGCACTTGTCTTTGGCAATGTATAAATTATTCCTCATTCAAATAATAGATCACGTCTTAGCAGTGGTATTGATCCGTGCAGACTTCTGGGTTAGCGGTGAAGTCTTTTTAATTATTTCGACTGACTTTGGGGACTTTTGTTTGCTTGGGATTGGGGGATTTACAATGAGTGAGGAATTCTCGTTACGGTGTTTTAGCATTGTTGTTACTTAGCTTACATTAGAACTTTGGTCCCTAGAGTAAAACCTATCACCACAATTTGGTTTGCCTCTGCTTGGAGTAGATATCAAAAAGAAAAGAAAAGCCTTTCCTTCAATTTCTCTAAGGGCTTGGTAACCTCTTCAGTTTCCCTAGCCAGAGGTGTTTTGACCTTTAATTAAAAGGAAAATTTGTTGTCTTCCATTTCGAAGACAGCAAATAATGAACTCATTAAAATGAGGTTAGTGTTTAGGCCTTAGAGCTAAAAGAGCTGAAGTCTCATTAGCAGCTAACAGTCCAGAACATAGCACATAAATAAACCTAATATGGCACAGCAAAATGCCTTGGTGCATTAAATTTGAGCAGAATCAAATGTTTACAGTCAATGATGTCTAGGGCATGAAGTTTTAATGTACTTAATAAAGAAAAGCAAATTGCTTTCTATTAGCCATGAAATGTTACTGCAGAAATTTCCCCAAAAAGTGTATTATGCAAATGAAGGATATAGTTGTAATTAACAAGGACACTATGAGAAAATATCATTCCTACTTAATAGATGTGCCAATTATGAAGAATAAAGACAAAGCTACTCAAACCTACGAAAAGTAATTACATGGATTAACGTAAAATATTGGTGAGCGTAAAAGCAATATAAAGAAAAAAGATTTATTTTATGATGTCATAGGGAGAGAGACACTTACCAACAAAGCAAAAACTCACTGAATAAAATGAAACCTAAAATTTTTCAAAGATTCCATCCAATTAAGTGCCCTACATGGGAAACATTTTGATTATCTTGTTTTACAAAGTGCTTAACCCAGCAAGGTTTCACCAAACTTACATATGCATAGTGCTTCTTTTCTTGTAAAATGATTGTTGTTAGATTTATTTAGCTTCTTTATTTAGAATAAAATGATAGTTCAATTACTCGCTTTGAATCTACCTTAAAATCTGCCATTGTTAAGTGGATCACCACATCTAAATAGTTATTCTATGCTTATGGCCCTATTCATTAATCCTTACTCAGAAGAACTGCCATTTATTTTTTTTTAATGACCACATCGTAAGCAAAAATTAAAAGACACCAAATTATCTGGCCAAAGATATCACCACAGATCTATGGCTAGAACCACAAAAGAGGACTCAGGCTCAGTATTTCAATATCTAAAGTTAGGTGCCCTGCTGCTCATTGCAACCATCAGTCTCAAGTTAGGTGCCCAGACTGTCAGTGGAGGAGGAGGTCTGCTAATCTATCTGTTGGAGCTTTGACATATGTGAAGGACAGTGAAAGATGCTGAGCGTGAGTGGAGGTGACAGAGGGGATGCATAATGAAGAGAGAGATGTGAACTACTGATGTTGTTGAGGGGGGCTTGCAGACAGTGTTCAGTTCGGAAGTAAAGAAATAAGCATTAGCAATGGAATTGATATAACACACGAAGGCTACGTCTACATGTGAAGCCTACATCGAAGTAGCCTATTTCGATGTTGCGACATTGAAATAGGCTTTTTCGATGAATAGCATCTACACGTCCTCCAGGGCCGGCAACATCGATGTTCAACTTCGACGTTGCTCAGCCCAACATCGAAATAGGCGCAGCAAGGGAACGTCTACGTGCCCAAGTAGCACACATCGAAATAGGGATGCCAGGCATAGGTGGAGACAGGGTCAACGGGCGGACTAGCGCTTCCGGGGCAACAGCTAGCCGCTCCCTTAAAGGGCCTCTCCCAGACACACTCAGCCTGCACAGCACGCAGTCTGAGGAGCCATAGGCACACAGACCCCGGGCGCCGCAGTCATGGACCCCCAGCAGCAGCAGCAGCAGCAGCAGCAGCAGCTAGAGGTCCACCCAGCCCTCCCGGCAGGAGCAGGGCTTGCCCTGACCCATGCCATGTGGGAGGCAGCTGAGCACCTCCTTGCCCCAGGGGAGGAGATGCCCCCAGGGCAGCAGGGCTCAACCCCTACCCCTGCAGCACCCCGCTCCACCCCCCGCCTCACACGCCGGCAGCTGTGGAGCTACCCCACCAGCACCGACTGGTGGGAGCAGCTGGTGCTTGGGGAGTGGGACGACGACCGCTGGCTCAGGAACTTCAGGATGACCCGGCAGACATTCCTGGAGCTGTGCCAGTGGCTCACCCCCGCACTCAGGCACCAGGACACTGCCATGCGGCGTGCCCTCACGGTGCAGAAATGGGTCGGCATCGCTGTCTGGAAGCTGGCCACTCCGGACAGCTACCGATCCGTGGGACAGCAGTTTGGTGTCGGAAAGGCCACTGTCGGGGCTGTCTTCATGGAGGTAAGCGAACCCACGGGGGGAGGCCAGGGCAGGGGGGCCAGAGCAGGGCAGGGCAGAGCAGGGGGGCCAGGGCAGGGCAGGGGGGGCAGGGCAGGGGGGCCAGAGCAGGGCAGGGCAGAGCAGGGGGGCCAGAGCAGGGCAGGGCAGGGCAGGGCCACGCGCACCCTGCTGACCCCTCATTGGTGCCGTCCCCTGTGCTTTCTCTGCAGGTCGTGCGTGCCATCAACGCCATGCTCCTGCACAGGCTCGTGAGGCTGGGGGACCCAGATGCCACCATCGCGGCCTTTGCCACCCTGGGCTTCCCCAACTGCTTCGGGGCTCTGGATGGGACTCACATCCCCATCCGCGCCCCGCATCACAGTGGCGGACGATACCTCAATCGCAAGGGCTACCATTCTGTCGTCCTCCAGGCCTTGGTGGACAGCCGGGGACGTTTCCAGGACATTTACGTGGGCTGGCCTGGCAGCACCCACGACGCCCGGGTTTTCCAGAACTCGGGCCTGTGCCGCCGGCTGGAGGCGGGGACCTACATCCCCCAGCGGGAGATCCCTCTGGGGGACACCACCATGCCCTTCTGCGTCATCGCAGATGCGGCCTACCCCCTCCGGCCGTGGCTCATGCACCCCTACACGGGCCATCTCTCCGCTAGCCAGGAGCGCTTCAACGAGCACCTGAACCGTGCACGCCAGGTTGTGGAGTGCTCATTTGGCCGCCTCAAGGGACGCTGGAGATGTCTCCTGACCCGCCTGGATGCGGGCCCCAACAACATCCCCCAGATTGTGGGTGCCTGCTGTGCCCTGCACAACCTCGTGGAGAGCAAGGGGGAGACCTTTCTGCAGGGCTGGGCTGCGGAGGCCGGCAGGGCACACGTCCAGCCACCTGCTGCCCCCAGTCGGCAGGTGGACCCCGAGGGGACCCGGGTCCGGGAGGCCCTGCGGGCCCACTTCGACGACCAGGCCGCGGGGTGAACTCTGCCCAGGCCCCCTACTGCCCACCCCCTCCTCCCCCACACTCCTGCCCCAACGCCCACACCATGGAGCACCCCAGCGCCCCCCCCTCCCACTTGTCCTGGACAAATGACAGCATGCACTTGTGACTGAACGTAAACTTTTTTTGGGTCTTTCTGAAACTGTTTTTTGGGGGATGTAAAAAGAAATATGTCAACCACAAACAGAAAACAGGGACAAACATCCAACCAAAGCAATATGTACAACAATAAAACAATGCAAATAAACAACAGTGTGCAATAAATAATAAAAAGGAAACCAGGGAGGATAAAGGGGAGAACTATTTACATGGGGGGGACGGGGCAAACTGGGGGGCCAAACAAACAGGGTGCAACTATATACAAAGGGGGGGGGCCACGTCCCGGGCCCCTCACCCCTATAGCCCGGCACTGGGCGTCGCTGGCCGGGAGCCCCGCCGCGCCTGCAGCCTGGTCCGCGGCTGGGTGGGAGCGGGCTGGACCGGAAGGTATCGGGGCCGGCGAGTGTCAGGTAGCTCCAGGGGTCCCTCGGCGCTCTGGCCCTCGCGGGTGGGTGGCGGGGCGACGGTGGACGGGCCGGCGACGGGCGGAGCAGCTGGTGGTGGGGCTGCAGGAGCGGGCAGGGCGGGCGATCTTTCAGCCGGCACGGCATGGGGGGCCAGGTAGTCCACAAGCCGGTTAAATGTCTGCATGTAGGCCCCCCATGCCTCCTGGCACCAGGCCAGCGCCCGCTCCTGCAGGTGGAGGTGCTGCTCCGCGACCTCCAGCTGCCGGCGGAGGATGGCCAGCAGCTGGGGGTCCGTCGCCGGTGGCGGTTGGTGGCGCAGGGTCCGCCGTCTAGCCCTCCGCGGGGCCGGTCAGTCCTCGGCCGAGGGGCTGCCCTGGAGCGAGGGTCCCAGAGGGCTGTCTGCGATGACTGATGCCTCGCCAGCTCTCTCTTCCGGTCCTTGTGATGGTGCAGGTGCAGGACACAGGAGAGGAGGGGGGGAAGAAGAATGGAGACAGGCGTTAGTGTGGGCCCCGAGCCGTGGCCTTTGTACCCCCAGCCCTGTGCTGCAGGTTCCCCATCCCCGTCCCCGGCAGATGCTGCTGTGATGGATGGGGTTCTGGGGTCCCCCGGCCCTGCACCCCGTCCCCTGGTGGGAGCAACTCTCACTTCACCCCGCAGGGTCTGAGAGCAGGAGAGGTTTCTTAGGCCACAGATGGCCAGTTTCTGGCAGGAGTGACAGCACCAGCTGTCAGAAGAGACAGTCCTTCCAACCCGTCGTGGGGAGAAGACCCCAAGGGGGGCCCCTCGGGGATGCAGCTTTCCCCCTCCTCAGGCTGCCTGCCTACCAGCTCTCCCTTCCCCTAGCCTCTACCTGTGGCCCCCGCCCTCGCCCCCCAATTCCAAGCCAGCTCGGCTCCTCCCTCCTGTTGGTTCAGGGCAGAGGTGTCACCTGCCAGCAGTAGCGCCAGGATCCCCCTTTGGCCCTGGGAGGTATTCGGCTCTTGTGGCTCATATGTAGCCTGAGTCTCCCTTTTGCACTCCCCCCACTCCATCACATGCTGCTGCTGCGGGGTGTCCCACCCCCTCCTCCCGGGGGCCCCTCGAGGTTCCGCTCCCCCCTGCCCCGGGGATGGGGCATGGCACTGTCATGCTGGGGGGCGGGGGAAGGGGCTGATGGCTGCAGTGCTGTGAAGGCCATGGCCCTGGTGTCCTTGGGGCCATGGCCATGTGAGCACGTGGGGGGCCCAGGACACATATCTCTTACCCCCGCCCCTTAAGCCCCGGGGTGTCCACCAGAGAGGGGTACCTACCTGTGGGTCCGCTCCCACGGTCCGGAGATCCCCGGGGTTCGGAGGCCCTGCTGCTGCTCCGGGATGGCAGGAGGAGGATCTGCAGGCTGGATTCTGCAGAGGAGGAGCCCCCCTCCTCCTCCTCCTCCTCCTCCTGCCGCGATGTCCCGGGGATGGCCTCCGGTGGGGGCCCCCGGGGTGCGGGGCTTGCCTCCGGGGCGGACTCCGGCTGCAGGGCCTGCTGGGGCTCGTCAGCCGAGGTGTCAAGGGTGGCCGGAGGGGAGGAGGTGTGCTGGGAGCCCAGGATGTCCCTGAGCTCCCTGTAAAAGGGGCAAGTGACGGGGGCGGCTCCAGATCGGCTGGCCGCATCCCGGGCCCGGGAGTAACCCTGCCGCAGCTCCTTCACCTTACTCCTGATGTGGTCAGGAGTGCGGGCAGGGTGACCCCGGGCAGCCAGGCCGTCGGCCAGCCGAGCGAACGCATCCGCGTTCCGCCTCTTGCTCCCCATTACCTGGAGCACCTCCTCCTCGCTCCAGAGCCCTAGCAGGTCCCGCAGCTCGGCCTTTGTCCAGGAGGGGCCCCGCTGCCGCTTCCCAGACTGGCTGGCCCTCTGGCTGGGCTGGCTGCCCTGGCTCCCCTTGGGGGGGGTCCCCTGGGGAGGCTGCCGGCTAGCCATCGCTGCTGGGTGAGTGGCTGAGGGTGCTGCAAGCTGCCCGCATGTGCAGGCTGCAGCCTGCACGTTGCCTCAGCTTCCTGCAGAGGCAGGGAGGGGGAGGGGACCTTTAAGGGGCCGCTCCACGCGGCCACCAGTGAGCTGAGGGGCTGGAGAGAGCGTCTCTCAACCCCCCAGCTGATGGCCGCCATGGAGGACCCGCCAATTTCGATGTTGCAGGACGCGGATCGTCTACACTGTCCCTACTTCGACGTTGAACGTCGAAGTAGGGCGCTATTCCTATCCCCTCATGGGGTTAGCGACTTCGACGTCTTGCCGCCTAACATCGAAGTTAACTTCGAAATAGCGCCCGACGCGTGTAGACGTGACGGGCGCTATTTCGAAGTTAGTGCCGCTACTTCGAAGTAGCATGCACGTGTAGACACAGCTGAAGAGTTAGTGCAAGGTTGATGACAGAAACATTTTCAGTTGAGTGGGGCAGTTCAGGAGCTTGATGAGCTTGTCCAAAGAGAAGGGGAGGGTTTCTCTAGCCTGTGGTGGTAAGAAAGATGGAATGCCTCCTCTGAGAAGAAAGCCCAGGACTGTGAGACACTGCTGAGAGTAGATTTGGGAGTAAGGCAGCCAGATTTCATGTGGACTGATAGTATTGTGGGTGGAGCCCTGCTGGGCGAGAGCAGCACACAGTCAGGACTGACGTGAAAGACCAGCAGGGCGAATGGCTGGACCCTCATGCTGCCGCTTTACCCTGCCACCAATCTTGCACACGCACCTCTATTGTCGACTGCTCACCATTGGGGGGTAGGCAGCTGTTGATCAGGGATCCGCTTAGCAGCAAAGCCTGTCAGTACCAACTGGGAGGAGACAGAAAATATGGAACAATTTGCCCTTTTTTAAGAAAAAATTGAAACATATGCTGGAGGACTTATATTTGGTGCTATCCTTTTAAAAACAGGACCTCTGGTCACCCTATGCATCAGGCCCAGTCCTGCTCTCAGGGAATGTAGGGACTGCACCATTCCTGACCTGCTATCACACAATACCATGAAGGGAGTAGTGGAGAATGGACCGTGACACAAGAGATGGTAAAAAGTTTCATTTGTTAAAAGAGCAGCCATGCACGTGCACCCAGGAGACATTCTGAATGCCACGTGCTGCTCTTCTGGTGTGGTGCAGTCTGTGTTCCCTATTATGGACTGTGCTTACAAAGCACAACGGAATTCATTATTCAGCTAGCAAAGTTATTGCTGAAGCCAGCTGGAGTCAATGAAAATCTTGATTGGAAAAAGAATAATTAAAAATGGGGAAATGGTCCAATTATTCCCAAGGTAGAACTAATTTTTTTTGTTTCTTTTCTAATTGGTTACTGAAAACTATGTAAAGACATTACCCCAGTCTATAAATAATATAATGCTTGATTAAATATTAGGAGTCACCTATCTGATAATGTTCATTTAATGTTGACATACAGAGAGACAATGGAAATGAAATTCATTTCCACATAAATGAATATGTGTGACATGCTTTTTACTGAAATGGCAAGAATCTTTGGTGCCCAGCAAAAAACAGTGAGTGATCGATTTACCCATTAGATTGAAAAATCACGTGACGTACCATAGTTTATACGATTTATAACTTAATCCTTGTTCTACTCCTTTAATGAGACCTTATTGGGGTGGACTATTTTTTCCTCTTGTGCTTTCTCCCCCTCCCCCGTCCCTTTATGATCTTACAAAATAAGATGAGCTCATATCATTGCAAGGGGATTTGGAAAGAAAAAATGAGCTGATAGAACAAGAAGTTTATTTCACATATCTTGGTAAACCATGTCTTAATTGATAATGTTATAGGATGTTTCATCCACAAAGACAAACATTGATTTTGCTGAGAACATCAGTCTGAAATAAGAAGCAATTTTCAAAATTGCTAAATGCTGCATACATAGAAAAACTATGGTTCGAAAAATATGGGCCCAGATTCTACAGAGAATTCCACATAGCTCTATTCACTTAAATGGAGCTATGACAATCATCTGAGGAATGTCCCAATGAATATTTCTCATGCTGCCAATCTTCTTTTCATAATTTTGTTATACTGGAGCGTAATTAGCACATTTGTCTAGCAGTCCCCTTCGTACAGCAGACACCTGACTTACATGAGGTTGCATTCTTGCAACCCCCATGTAAGTCAAATTTCCCACAAAATATGAGGGAGCCAGTGAGTGGAGGGGACCTCCGAGATCTCCTCCATTGGCGGGAGCCAGGAAACTGACTGGTACTCAGCTCTCCACCAGTCTGGGAGCCAGGTGTAGCTTCTCCCCAGCTTTCCTCAGCTGGGCGAGGCTAGGGAGAAACCGCAGTGGCATGGTTGGGGGAAGCCAGCAGACAGATGTCCACAGCAGGTGTGTCTGTCTGTCCCCCTGGCTTCTCCCCAGCTGGGAAAAGCCAGGGGACAGACAGAGCTAGCAGTGCAGCTCTCTGCCCCTCCCCCTGGCTTCCCACAGGTGGGGGATCCAGGCAGGCAGGCAGACAGACACAATGGTGTGGCTATCAGCCCCCAAAGTTTCCCCAGCTGGGAGAAGACAGGGGACAGACAGCTGCAGCAGCCTGGCTGTCTGCACCCCAATTTCCCCCATCTGGCAGATCCCAGTGGGCAGACAGGTGCTCCTGTGGGGCTTCTCCCCTGCTTCCCCCAGCTGAGGGAGCCGGGGGCTGGAACACTTTCAGTTTGCACTTAACTCCTGGTTAATGTGAGTTAAGTGCAAATCAAAATTGCACATATTGGGGGATTACTGTATTTCATTTAATAAAACGTAATGTGTAACATCACAACGTGTGGTTCAAGCACTGACATACTAATGTATGGGGGCTGGGGCAGTGGCACAAAAGGGAAATCATCTGTGGCTGTGTCTACATTGCCAAGAACTGTCGGCAAAATATATGCAAATTGTACAACGCGTTTTCATGTCTTTTGCTGACGGTTCCTTTGGGAGAGGCTTTTACAATATTTGGCCCACCCACAGTGGGCCAAATGTTGGACACTCCCCTTTGGTGGAGACATCCCTTCTTCCTCATGGAATGAGGCGTATAGGGGTACTGACAGAACACTCCTAACCAGCAGACCTCTGCCGAGAAATCTGCAGTCTAGACGCACACTCTGTCAACAAAGCTTCTGTTGACAGACGTTTTGTCTACAGAAGCCTGCAGTCTAGACATAGCCTATTTAATAAATGTACAACAAGATAGGCTGGAGACAATATTAATCTCTTTACATTCAGTGCTAAGGCACACAGTTTGTTGTAGTTAATTTCATTTTATTGTCCCTTAATAATATATTTCCTACGATTTTATATTACTTGTTACCTCTGTCTTAAAACTCTCTATAAAGATAAATTTAAAAATACAGGAAAATAAATATGTGGCGACTGTTTCTTTAGATTGTATGGACATCCAGTGTATATTCCAAATGACATACATCTTTAGTGAGTTGTCTGTTATCAGAAAGCCTGATTTCAGCTGCTAAGATACATTTTATTTTCAAATGTGTTTCATAGTTAAGTGGTGACAAGAAATAATTTTTAACTTTCAAACATTAGAACAACTGAACTTAGCCTTTTTCTTTAACAGTGAAATGTCTATGCCATGAAAGGAGGTATTAATTGGAGTTTAAACTACCATAGACCACTTCCTCCCTGTTTCTCCGAACAGTAGAAAAATATCTGACTACCAGAAATGTTAATGTACCTTTAGATTATTTCCTAGGAGCAACATCATAGTGATTCAAAAGCTTACTGATAAGTAGAACTTTTCACTTCACACTTGACCAGCCAGTGGAGACACAAAAGCATTATCCAACTGGCATCTGTAGGATGTTGGGTGTTAGATGCTTGTTGTTCTCAGACCAGACCCAACTGGAGAAACAGTTGTTCAGTAAAAATTATCATTGGAAGCATCAGTGATTGGTAGTTTCATTTATGAGGTCAAATACTGAAAATGCAGAGAGACTGAAATACTTCTGTCTTTTATTTTTAGAGAAGTAGAGTATTGACTTGAGGCACAGTTACGACGCAGTCAGGCTACATGACAGAAGCAATTCTGTCTCCAATCTAGTTAAACTGGCACCTTTTAGCATAAATTTTTATTAGGGAAAAAGAATCCCCCAAAACCTAATAAAAACAGAGCCATGAGGTAAAGTAGACACTACTCCCACTGAAGTCAGTAGGGAATTGTCCGTGTACACCATAACTTAATTTGGTCCACAAGGTACAATTTTAAAGATGTTTTTACAGGTAAGTGAAACCAAAACCCATGAATGCCTAGCCTGGAAAGCAATACCTTTATTGTATTTTTATTTTTAGTAAATTTCAGTATTCAAGTTTGATGTATAAACCCAGGCTTTAGGTGATTCAGTTGGTTAGTAATTTGTTACATTTAGAAACCTAAGGTCAAATATTATGGAGCATAATAACATGTAAAAGTAGATGTAGGATCTTGCCCTGTTTCTATTGCTCTAATTTACAGAGCCAGTAAATAAATTGGTAACTGGTTATGCTCTTGCCAGTGATATTGGTCCCTCTCCTTCTTAGATTTCCAAATTTATTCACTAGTAGACTAAAGAAAAGGAAAAAAAAGAATGATCCCAACAACAAACCACAGAACACATTTAAAGAAGCCCTTAATTTTATGACATATACAGACACAAATTTTGACATAAGGCTTTCCTAAATTTATATTTATTTTTCTAAATGCATGTTAATTTCTTATTTATTTCAGGCATTACTAGAGACTCAAAATTTACTGCGCACTCAGGTTGCAAATTTTACCTTCAACCTTGGATTTTCAGGAAAGTTTTACAGCACAGGTAAGAAGGAACTTTGTGCTCTCAGGTAGCTACAATTAAATAGGTATCAAGATTTTAAACCTAGTTTTTAGCACTGTCTATGTATCATTGCTGACTCAGTAGAGCAATGGGAAAGTGCTGTGTTCCATCATCCCAGGCACTAAGTGTCCAATCCAAGGCTCACTGAAGCAATGGAAGGAATCCCATTGATTTCAAAAGCCTTTTGATTAGGCACTGAAGGATATGAAGTGTTTCTGCATTTTCTGAAGCGCAACCTGTCAGATTTAGGATGAGAGGAAGGTGAATTAACTGAGAACATTTTGGTAATTACAGGACAGCATCGTTGTCAGTCTAGGCTTTTTGCAGTATCACAGGTGCAATGAAAAGCACAAGACTGAAAACTTAATTCCACAACCTTTTAAGAAGCTGCGGTATTTGAATGTGACACACATCATGTCATATCTCAGTGTGAGTGGAAAGCAATAATACTAGGAGAAAAAAACATTTATAATTGCCTTTAAAGTCCTGGTTATGTCAAAACCTTCATTAAAGCAAATTTAATGAAAATAATTGTGTTTTTCCTTACTAACTCTTAACAAAAAATTCCACTTACATATCCCATGTTTCTCTGGAAGATTAGCATTGCCTGATTCAATGCACTTAACTGTTTCTTTCGTATGTACTTCTCTTTCCCTCAACTTTGCTCCTCTCTACAATGCCCCTTCTACCTTCTTCCTCTTCCTTGCATTTTTAAATCTTCTCTGTAACCCCTCTGCCTCATGCTGTCATCAGGCTGCCTGTTTTCTTTAGTGTTCCCTCCCTCACCCTCACTTATATGACACCCAGTAATGAGAGGATCAGTGGGAGGCACAGTCAAGCACTTATTTGAACTGAGGGGTTCAAATAAGTTGTAAGCCTAGCAGTTTTTTCTGTTTGAAGTGTCACCTCTGGAATACACAGTTTCACAACTAGGTCAACCATACTGCAAAGGGGACTGTTGGTTGCATTATATTAAAAAAACTGGGAGGGAAAGGCTCAACAGGAGGAGGTAAAAATTAATTAGAGAAGCAAAAGAATGAAGGGAGAACTTTAAATATCTAGGAAATGGAGTATATGTATGTTCACTTGGGGAATAAAAAGTATGGGGTAGAGATGAGAAGAGGTTTAAGAGAGGAATAGAGTGAAGAAACCAAGATGATGATGTATTTGTGTTATTGTAACACCTTCCATCCCCAGCTGAATTTTGGGACCCATTTTGCTAGACACGGCACAAACATGTAGTGAGAGACCATCCCTTTACAGACTAAGTAGACAAGACAAAAACATGAAGGAAAGGAGAGATGTAATGATTTCTGAAGATCATACAGCAACTCTGTGTCAGAGCTGGCTATAGACTTTGGTCTCTTGTGACTAATTGAAAGCTTGTTTTCACAGAAAGTTGTCAGGGGGCAGGGAATAAAGTAATATTAAGGAAAAATGGAGGGAGCTGCTGTTGCCTACATAGCTCTTCATGATCATGGTGCAGTTCCAAAAGACCCACATTTTACTGCGTATTCTATTAGGAAACTCTTGGTGAAATCAGTTTTGCCCGAGTGTGGAGGACTACATAAGGATGCCAGTATTTTGCCTATTGCAGCTTAACTTGCCTGTGTAACCATTTCTTATTGATGTTCTCTATAATAAGGTAACAAACAATAGTAGACCATTACATTGTGCTGGGATGCTAAGATGCTACTTAAAGTCTGTGTCTATACTACAAAAATAAGTCCGAAGTTGCTTACTTTGAAGTAAGCAACTTCAAAGTTGGGCATCTATACACAGCCTACTTGAAAGTTAAACTTCAAAGTAGTGCACTACTCCATTCCTGCAAATGTAGTAAGGACTTGGAAACTGGGTACCCTGCTTCAAAGTTAACTTTGAAGTAAGAAAAAAAATGTGTGTAGACTCTCTGCTGGCTACTTCAAAGAAGTGCCTAACTTCGAAGTTAGTTGCTAGTGTAGACACAACCAAAAATGTCCAGGCACAAAGTTCCATAGATGTCAGTTCTCCATGTAGACACAGTTAGCCCACCCATCTCAGCAAGTGCAAGAAGGGAAGAAAATTGATGGGGAAAAGATCATTTTTTTAAAAACACTAATGGGAAATTAATATTAATGGTGATATGAGGGAGATTTTTTCAGTTCAAAATACTAACTTGCTATTTTTATTTTTGTTAATCTTGAGTTCCCCTCAACCCACTAACAATTACTTCACAGGCTATCTTCAGGTTTTCTTTTCCCAGTTGATTTTAATATTATCAATATTTCATTTGTCACTGGTGCAGAGAGAACATGTTCATGTGAATGTGTGTGTGTTCTCCTGGGACTTAATAAGGTTTCCTAAAATAGCATAAAGTCATTTAGGGTGTGTGTACACTTGCATTCCTCTTTAAAAAGTATGCAAAAGAGGTAAATCAAAAATGCAAATGAGGTTCAAATTTGCATGTTTGTACCTCATTTGCGTATTCTAATTTCAAAAGAGCTTCTTTTGAAAGAAGAAAGCCAGTGTAGATGCTGCTCTTTCAAAAGTAAACCCCATCTTTGAAAGAATCCTTCTTCCCATTAAATTAAGGCTTTGAAAGAGCAGCATCTACAATGGCTTTCTTCTTTTGAAAGAAGCTCTTTCGAAATTAGAATAAGCAAATGAGGTACTGAATTTGCAAATTTATATCTCATTTGCATTTTTGATTTGCCTCATTTGCATGCCTCTTTTGAAAGAGGAATGAAAGTGTAGACACTCCCTTAATGAGATGAGGCATCATCAGCTCCATTAAGAAACTTGCTGCAGTCTGTACTTGGTGTTGCATGTGAGTTCTGAAGTGAATACTTCATTCGTAGGATAATATTATTGTTTTGCCATATCAGCTTAATGGAAACATGTCAAAGGCCATGTCTACACTAGCCCCAAACTTCGAAATGGCCATGCAAATGACCATTTTGAAGTTTACTAATGAAGTGCTGAAATACATATTCAGCGCTTCATTAGCACGTGGCTGGCCGCAGCACTTCAAAATTGACGCGGCTCGCCACCGCACAGCTCGTCCCGAAGGGGTTCCCTTTTGAAAGGACCCCGCCTACTTCAAAGTCCCCTTATTCCTTTGAGCAGATGGGAATAAGGGGACTTCGAAGTAGGCGGGGTCCTTTCGAAAAGGAACCCCGTCAGGACGAGCCGCGCAGCAGCAAGTCGCGTCAATTTCGAAGTGCTACGGCCACCCGCATGCTAATGAAGTGCTGAATATGTATTTCAGCGCTTCATTAGTAAACTTCAAAATGGCCATTTGCATGGCCATTTCGAAGTTTGGGGCTAGTGTAGACATGGCCAAAGTGTTCTCCATGCAAACATGCACTATATCAACTCCTTATAAATAAAATATGGAAAGGTATTCTTTAATTACTGTAAGCATGGCTTGTTTATCCAAAAGAGGCTATTAATGAAAGATGCTCAAAATATTTTATTAGGGCATTAACTGCTATGCCTTATTGACTTTTCCTTAATGCACAGTTTTGTATTCCCTTCCAAAGCTCAGATCTGCTGAAAACTACAAGAAGAAAATAAGCATGTGAATCTGTTGGCCAACTAAATATTTCTTTTAATTAAGACATCATTGATCTGTACTGCACAGTACTCTTCATCTGGGTGCCCACATATAATTATAATGACTATATACTAACATTATATACTAATTGCTTATATTTTTCTTGCTGACACCTATTTCTATTAGCAGGCAATGGAGTGATATAGGAAAATGGATGTCCTTTTCTGGAGCCTTTTAGGCTACAAGTAAACTGTGCTCTTGTAGACAAAAAGGCACCAGCAAGAGTTGACTCCTGTGTATTACTAATACAGGGTAGGTATGCATTTCCTGTGCACGTGTATACTCTTATCTGGATATGTGAGCTGGTATTCCCAGGAGCCGACAAATTAACTTTCTCATAACATAGAAGAAAAGAAAACTGAAATCTTTTTTGTTTTTTGCATACTTCCTCTGAAAAGCTTTTGTTGCTGAAAAACCACACAACAATTTTGCATTCTAAAAAAAGTCTGTGTGAATAACTTACAATAACATTCTATTATTTCACTAAATTAAAATTTTCTTTTAAAGGCATAGAAAGTTAATAGGTCTCTATGCCACATTTCAAACCTCAACCATTTTTGTTCTTTTCTTGCAGCTCTTCTTTAAGTGTGGTGGGGGTTACAAAAATAGGAAGTACTGTGTGTTACTTTCCTCACCCTTCACCACAGTAAAAAAAAAAATGCTTACCATATTATACTCAAACTTTACAAAATAAATCATTTTAGAATACCCTGGGAAAATCAGAACACAAAATATGACTTTTGTAAAGGAAACTTTTTAATCTATATGGTTTTAAATTCACATATTACTCCTTCCTGTGTTCTAACTTTATTTCATTCTTACATATATTATGTTATATGCCTGATTTATACTTACCCTCATACCTCTGTAAAATCCCTGTCTTCCTCCTCTCTGTACCTATTTTAGAAACCCTGAAACAAACTTGAGTCTTATCTACTTGTACTATCCAAGTGTTTTTCACAGTTTTCCCAGACTCTCATCTCTAACTCTGCTAGACCCCTTCAAAAACATTTTTCTAATATCACCATCCTATCCTACCTCTCTAATAATGTCTCCCACCTGTACATACGTGTGTGCATGAACAACACATAAAAAATTCTGTCTCAGTGTTAATCCTACGCTTCCAAGTCATCCTAGGTCTAACCTTCTTTCCTGCTAGATTTTCTGACTTCTGAAAGCCATAATTGGTGATCAGTTATGAACCATTCAGTGTACATGTTATTAACCAGTGTGTACAGAAATAGCCACCAGCTTTCTCCCGAATAAGCCATTGTTTTGCTTTAAAAAAATTGAACGGATCATATGTTAATAGGAACTTTCACCTACATAAGTCAAACAAAAAAAGCAGTCATGTGGCACTTTAAAAACTAATGAAATAATATATTAGGTGACGAGCTTTTGTGAGGCAGACCCACTTCTTCAGATCGGGAAACAGTGCTGAAAGTGAACTGGCACAATGAATATATAACATTCATTTTAAGCACTGTTTCCAGCTCTGAAGAAATGGGTGTACCCCATGAAAGCTCATCACCTAATAAATTATTTTTGTTGGTCTGTAAAGTGCTATATACGACTGCTTTTTTGTTTTGTGAAGATACAAACTAATATGGCTACCTCTCTGTGACTATTCAACATAGCTAGGTCTACACATGAGCACTTCTTTGAAAGGGCAAAAATCAAAAGAGGGTGGTTGAAAGCGCGGCTTTTGAAAGGGAGCACCTGCACGCTAAAAGTGGATTGAAGGGTCAACCTGCCCATTTGAAGGGCCACTGTGTTCTTTCAAAAGGGAGCGTTCAAACTGCTCCAAGAACTCCTTGGAAAGAAGGAGACAGGAAATGCTGCAGATGCTCCACCCTCCAGTCCACATGATCTGAGTGCTGCCTAGATGTTCCCAGCCCAGCAGAGCCCACGCATGCTCCAGGATGGAGTCCCAGCAGCAGCTCCTGCATGAGGACATTCTCATCCTGGAGACCCTCCTGGCATTACTGTGCACCAGCTGCCCCAGATCTGCTTGGGTGGCTGAGCAACCTTCCTGGGGCTGTAGGGGTCCCCCAACCCAAGGCACTGTTGGGGACCCCCCTCCGGCTCTCACCCTGGAGAAACAGAAACTGGCCACCCCAGACACCTACCACTCCATGGGACAACAGTTTGGGGTGGGCGTGACCACTGTTGGGGCCATACTTATGGAGGTAAGTCAGGGTCACATGCCCCCCACATCTGGGTGGGGGGGCCTGGGCAAGGAGAACCCTCGGATGCAGGGGGCAGACAGGCAGGTGGGGGCAGGGGCCAGGCGGGCAGGGGGCAACCCTATGGCCTGCAAAGCCCTCATGGGAGCACTTGTCCCCCTCCCACCCGATGTAGGTCATCAGAGCCATCAATGCAATACTGCTGTACAGGGTCATCTGCCTGGGGGATCTGGATGATGCTGTCATGGGCTTCAACAACCTGAGATTCCTGAACCTCTTCAGTGCATTGGAAGTCATGCACATCCCCCTCTGCACCGCGGCACACAGCACCGGCCAGTACATTAATAGAAGGGCTACCATTCAGTGGTCCTTCAGGCCCTGGTGGATGCTAGGAGCCAGTTCTCGGACATCTGTGTGGGCTGAGCCAGCCACACCCATGACGCCCACATGTTCAGAAGCTCTGGGCTCTGCTGGCACATGGGGGCTGGCACATTCATCCCCCAGCACGAGATGCCGGTGGGGGGGTGGGGTGACATCCATTCCACTTTGCATGGTGGCAGACACAGCCTTCCCCCTCCAGCCATGGCTTCTGCAGCTGTACATGGGCCACCTCACCGCACCTCCCTGAGTGGCATTCAACAAGCGCCTCAACCATGCCCATAACATTGTGGAGAGAGCCTTCGGGTGCCTTAAGGGGTGGTGGAGGTGCCTCCACGTGAGGTTGGAGGTCAGGGTCTTCCGTGTGCCCTAGGTTGTGGGTGCCTGATGCATCCTCCACAACATTGTGGAGGGCAAGGGGGATGCCTCTGTCCAGGGGCGGGAGAGCAATGCAGCCAGCGCTGGGTATGAGCAGCCAGGAATTATCTTCATCCACCAGGCCCACCAGGAGGGCCTCCACATTAGGGAGGCCCTCAGGCAGGCCTTTGCGGATGGCCACCTGTGACCCCCACCCCACCCACACCCATCCCCCAGCACATCTGCCTCCCACTGTCCCTGCCACTACCATCCCCACCTTCACCACCACCACCGCACCCACACATCTGCCACCCACCATCCCTCCCACAGGACCACAAGGGGGTATATGGAAAATAAACATTTATGTACAACTGAAACATACGTGCAACTATGTGCAGCTGCAGGAAAGATGGTGCACCAGGGGGATGAGAGGGCTTCTAATCTAGAGGGGAGGGGTGGGACGGCTCAGTCCAAGGTTGGGGTGATGAGCTGCAAGCCCCACTGGCCCTGGGATCCCTTCCTCCCAGGTGCAGGGTCTGTGGCGGGTGGGGAAGGGGTGGCGAGCACTGGCAGGTAAGACCATGGAAGGACATGGGGGGGCAGCAGCAGTCTCAGCAAGGGCAGCAGCAGGCTTGGTGTGTGGGGGACAGACAGGGAGGCCAGGAGGCAGGCTACATTGGCTGTGTGCTCCCAGAGCATGGTGCTGATGCCTTCCAGGGTGGTCAGCAGCCTGTCCCTTACTGCCCTCCACCACTCCAGGCCAGCCTCCACTAGCCAGGGGTGCCACTCATCCACCGTGGCCTGGTGGTGGCTGGCTGGGTCCTCCTCTGCCCACCAAGGAGCCCTCCAGCCACAGCCGTGATGGCGTGCCATGTGGGGTGGGGCCTGGCCACCCTCAACATCTGCCAGGGGGTCTCTGGGGCCAAAGAAATCACAGGGCTCTCCTGGCCCCTGGATGATGCAGCTGTATGGAGAGAGGGACAGCATGTTGGTACCTTATTATGGCCCAGGATCACCCCTCCCAGGGCACCTGCCCCCCTCCCAAGACTGACATCCCCCCTCCCAAGACTGGCATCCTCCCAGGGCACCCGACCCCCTCCCAGGCCTGGCATCCCATCTGACAGCTCAGCAGCCTGGGGTCAACTCAGGCAGGCAGGACTTCCCAGCCTGTGGCATGTGGTGCCTGGGTACTGTCCAGCCCTGACTAGCTGCCACGCTGCATGCAGCTAGTGGCACTGTCCACTGCGGTTGTGTGCTGGCCATCACCGGCAGGCCACCACGGGGAGTGGTGTACCATGCTGGGGCAGAAAGGGTGTGGGCCGGGACCACTGGTCCTGTGTGCAGTCAGCTAGCCAGTGCGTCACCCCCTACCCCATGGACCAGGTGCGCACCCTGCCGAGTATGTACCAGAGGGTCCCTCGCTGATGTCCAGGGATGCCTGGCTCCCAGTCACCTGGCTCAACGAGTGGGAGGGGAAGTATATGGTTAGGTCTCCCTCCCTGCCTGACCACTTGGTGGTGCCCTCAGCCTTCTGGGTCCCTGATCTGGGCTGCTCCTCCTCATCCAGCAGCTGCTCATCTGCTGATGTATCCCGGACCGCCGGGGGTGAGGAGCTGTCCCAGGGCCCCAGGATGCCCCTGAGCTCTCAGAAGTAGGGGCAGGTGGCTGGAGCTGTCCTGGAGTGGCTAGCCTGGGCCCAGGTCCAGGCCCAGGCCCAACCCTGCTGAAGTTCTTTAACTTTTGAGCATTCTTGGTCAGCAGTACATTCCAGGTGGCCATTCATGAGGAGGACCTGGGCCAGGTGGGTGAATGCTGTGGCATTTCACCACTTTACCCCCATTTCAAGGAGGACCTCCCCCTCCTTCCATAATCCGAGGAGGTTCCTCAGTTCCCCTTTGGTCCAGTAGGGGGCCTGTTTTTTTTTCTTACCCCCGGAACCCTGGGAGCCCTGCGAGGTCTTGGAGTGGGAGCCCTGGGGTTCCCGCAGGGGCTGGCTACTGGCCATTGTTGCCTGCTGCTGCTCCTGGGCTTCACAGAAGCCGCACTGCTGGAGCTTGTGCTGAGGCTGCTCCTAGCATACCTTTAGCTTCTGCCACAGGGTTCCTGCATCCATGCTGCTTTAAGGGTGGATGAACACAGGGATCATAGAGCCCCACTGCTGCCAGCTGGAGAAGCCCTGTGCTTAAGGTGACTGGTGCCATGGCGGACCCCTCTTTCAAGAAAGTGGACTGTGGAACATCTACAAGTGTACTCTTTTGATTTAGCTTTTTGAAAGGGGACAATCTTCTTGATATGGGATCAGGGTTTGGATTCTGACATCTGTTCTCCATTCTTTTGATTTTCTTTCAAGAGAAGATGTTGCATGTGTAGATGCACCTCCCATTCTTTTGCAAGAGGGACACATGTATTAGACATTTTGTGCCTGTGTAGACACAGCTCATAGGCTACATCTACACGTGCCCCAAACTTCGAAATGGCCATGCAAATGGCCGTTTGGAAGTTTACTAATGAAGCACTGAAATGCATATTCAGCGCTTCATTAGCATGCGGGCGGCAGCGACGCTTCGAAATTGATGCGCATTGCCGCCGCGCGGTGCGTCCAGACGGGGCTCCTTTTCGAAAGGGCCCTGCCTACTTCGAAGTCCCCTTATTCCCATGAGCTCACGGGAATAAGGGGACTTCGAAGTAGGTGGCGTCCTTTCGAAAAGGAGCCCCGTCTGGACGCGCCACGCAGCGGCAAGGCGCGTCAATTTCGAAGCGCCGCTGCCGCCCGCATGCAAATGAAGCGCTGAATATGCATTTCAGCGCTTCATTAGTAAACTTCCAAATGGCCATTTGCATGGCCATTTCGAAGTTTGGGGCACGTGTAGACACGGCCATAGTGTGGTATAGAATCTTTGGTATGTTTTCTTCACCTGTAATATGCCACAAATAATGTATAAATAGATTAGTGGGGAATCAAAAGAAAAAGAGAGCGCTACACTCATTGTAAAGATATACTCTTCAAACCACTGAGGAGATTAAATACCAATGTAAATAGTACATTGATGATTTACACTGAAGATTTATCTTCCTAATACCTTCTGTGGAAATGAATAAGGATGACAAGGAACCACTTTCTTTGTAATTAGTTTTGCAAAGTGTTGAAAGACTTCTAAAAAAGAAAGCTATCTGTGGGTGCTACACTCAATCTGTTTGTGACAAATAAAGAATGAACTAGAAGAAATGCTGCCAGTAAACTGACTGACGTTTAAATAGTTGATTTGGATTAAGTTAGTAAGATTTAATGTAGGCAGCCACCTTTTAAAAAGTGTTGGATATCTGTCTCCAGATGCCAGAAAGTAGCTCTACATCATTTCTCACAGTGTTGTGCAAATAACTGACTTTTCATTTCATCAGCAATTCTGAAAAATAGAAGAATACATTTGTTTCAGGTCAATCAAAATGAAACTTTTTTAGTGTTTTGTTTAATAAAAGTCAAGGACATTTGGAAACTGGAAGGGCTAGATTCTCTAGGGGACTTCATCATTGTTTTGTGAATGGTGCTTGTGTTAGACCTGGTCTACTGGGAGGAAAAATCAATTTTAGATACACAAATCCAGCTCTAACAATTGCATAGCTGGAGTCAACTTATTTAAAATCAATTTTTGCCACCCTCCACATAATGGTAGGTTGACAGGAGAAACTCTCATGTCGACTTCCTTTATTCCTCTTGACTGCCAGGAGTACCGGGGTTGAGAGCAGCACCATGGCACAAAATCTAACCCAGGAAGGTCAATCTCCAGTACATCAATCTTCCCATAAGTGTAGACATACTATTAGAGATGGTGCCCCCATCAGGGACTTATTCCAAATAAGTGTCTCTATAGACTAGTGGTTATTCCCATGTAAGACTCTCTCAATCACTTCTATTGAAGTGTTGAAGCTGTTCCACTCTGTTTAAAAATGAAATATTCATTAGGCCTCAGTGATAAATAGAGTGACTCTATATCTGGTTGTTACAACACCCACCTGGGAGGAGAAGACCAGGCTGCAACTATAGTCTTCATGTCGCGGATTCAAACCTAAGTCTCCCCCATGTCGTGTGAGTCTTTTGTCTATCCACTGGGTTACCATTTGTCGAGGGGAAAGAGGTATCACCTTCTTCTATGTGGTTTTCTGGATGGCACCAAATGAAAATATTTAATTTTAATGCATTATTTTGACATTTTCATAATTTTCTCCTGAAGCAATTGTCAGAAACGGACACAAATTTTCAAAGTGGTTCAGCTGACATGATTGTGCAGTTTTCAAAGAAAAATTGTTTCAGACAAAAATTTCCATTCTGCTGTCTGAACCTCAGCACACATCTTCACTAACAAAGACTCAAAGCTTTTGTTGTGCCAGAAGGTGCCCCAGCCATTGGATTGGCTGAGGAGAGGGGGAGGGGAGCAGGCTGATTACCAGCATCTCTTTTTTCTTTTCACAAAAATGGCACTGCATAGACTGTTACTTTTTATTTTAAAATGAAAGTTTAAATTCTCCAAAAGAGACATAATATCAAGGAAAACTCTACCCTACACTTGAAATCTGAGAGCAGAGTTTTCAAAGTTCTGACTATTACAGCTTTGTTTTCCTGCCTAGTGCTTTTATAAAACAGGGTTGTATTTTTTCAGATTCTAGTTTCATGAGGCATGGAATGATAAGGCTTTGAGGGGCAATTTCTTTTGGCTTTCTTCAGAGCTTTCATAAAATGCAAACATCAGGTTTCTACTGCTGCCTCTACGTGTACACCAGGCCAGATAAATATGTTCTTTCATCTAAGGATCACATTCGAACAGGGATTGGCAACCTGTGGCTCTTTGAGGAGCCACTTGCAGCTCTGAGTGCTGCCACTGGTGACTCCTCTTGTAGTTCCGGAGGCTGCCCATCGCTTAAGGAAAGCCCACCATTAAAACGGGCTTAAGGATTTTTTTTTATGCAGTGGCAGCCTCCAGAGCCACAAGAGGGATCAGTGGTGACAGGGACTACTGGAAGAGGAAGCCAGCAGCAACCCATATGCTGTACAGGGGGGAAGGGAGCTGCAGGGAAGGGCAGCCAAGCCTGACTTGCCAGAGCTGCACTGGGGAAGAGGAGGAGGAGGCTGGCTGCTGCCGGCCGACAGAGGGAAGGCATGGGGGCTCTGCCTCCCAGTCATGTGGGTGCTGCTGTCCAATAAGAAGTGTTTCTTGAACCTCCCATCATGCTCAAACCAATGCAAGCGGGGCTGGACTGTGCGGCTTGATGCAGTCGTATTGAGGCTAGGATGTGCACCCAGTACAGTGACTCCCTGCCACCTTGGGGCACTGCAGGCTGTCTGCCCCCACCCTGGGCTTTCAGTTTCTCCAAGCTGAAATCAGTCACTTCCCTTTGAACAGCTCTTAAAGTAAACACCCAGGTAGTGGGGGGAGCAGCGGGAGAGGTGGGCATCTCAGGCAGGTAAATTCTGGGGATGAGGGGATGATTTAGGGCTGATAGGGGTTAAGCCTGAGGGTGAGGGTGGTTTGGGAGCTAAGGGGATTAAGCCTGGGGTTTTGGGTGTGGTTGGTGGGACCGGGTAAAGCTTGAGGATAGAAGATTGGTTTACGGGACTGAAGTGGGTAAAGCCTGGAGATGGGAGTAACAGCTTTCTAGCTGGTACAAATCATTTTGTGTGCACTGTTCTCAAAATAGGAGTGACAAAAAGCACAGATTGATATTATTTATTAAGGCCTGACTTGTATTCATGTGCACTGAAGCTCTTGACTTATTGATTTTGTAATTGAAGTTGAAAAAATGGCTCTTCTCCCTATTTCATTTGCAGACCCCTGCATTAATACAACTCCAGGAGCCAGCCATAGAACATGAGAAAATAGTTTGGCTCTAGTCCTCTTCTCTAGCAGTTTAAAGCTCTTGAAGACCAAATGAGAGAAACTGTGATCACCTGCTTTCCAAAAGCAGTCAACATGGACTTATGGTTACAACTGGACCTTGGTTTTCCCTTTGAGCCTGCCCTTAAAAGTCAGCTGTCATTGTTACAAATTAACATGGGAGGATAGAAATAGCAAAGAAAACACTTCCTAACATCCTTTCCTTAACAGAGCAATGTACTTTTACCAAAATTATGACATTACAGTGATGACGCAGTTATCAGTCCGGTTTAAAAAAATGCACCTTTCACTTCATAGTTGTTAATGTTTCTTTCTTATGTTGCAGGAACTGAAGAGGAAGATGAAGGTGATGACCTGTTATTGGGCTCCGTGGATGAGTTCTGGTGGTTTCCCCATATGTGGAGTCACATGCAGCCTCATCTCTTCCATAATGAGTCATCCCTGGTGGAGCAGATGATTCTCAACAAAGATTTTGCATTAGTGAGTAAAAAGTATAAAGTCTGATAGGCTGCAGGCCCTCCTGAGTCAGGAAATTTAATGGGCTATACTTGGGCAGCCCAGGGTGGCAATCAGTCCTGCCCTGTGACACCTAAAGTTGGTGTAAGCTATGTGGGTGAGCTAAGAAGGGAAAGCTCAGCTCAGTTGCTGCCTAGATGAGAGGGACTGAATAACTTCAGCTCTGATGGTAGAAAAGAGCTCTGTCTGGGGCCAGAAACTAAGGAAGATTAATGCTTATTAGCTTTTCCATTAGAGAAGGAGAGTTTGCATTTCTTCATGTTTAAGTTTAAAGGACGTGTGAGAGCTATGTTCCCCAACCTCTGAAGGCATTGGAGAGTGGATAAGTCAGTGCAAGAACAAGTAAGGAGTTCTTTACTGCACTGTGTCATGCCATGAGGATGTGCATGGGGAGAGTGTACGTGGTCACCAGGGTACAGACTCTTCACCTAGTTTGTTGGGAAGCGCTGGAAAAAAATGTGAGGCTTTATCTACCATGTGGACCCAAGCCTGGCTTTGGAAACTCAGATCTGAAAAAGGAACTTGGACTTAGTTTACTACTACCTTGTCCCTTGTTTAGGAGAACACTGCCCTGTCCCTTTTTATACTGGCCTTGTAAGCATGCAATGGCCTACAAGTAGCCAATTGGTTATGTAATGCCACCAGAGAGCATCACTTAGCTTGTCCCTGTACATTGTAGCTTAAAGAAGGCACTTATAAAGAGGCAATCTGCTTCCCGATACATAATGTAGATATGGGGGGAGGGGGGAGTGGAGTCAGGGACCAGACAGTAGATAATAAGCAAAATGAGAGTTTCACTTAAAATATTGCATAGAATTTGAGGTTTTCTGGGAAGATACCTCAACCTGATAAACAAATTAAGAAGTGAAATTGTTGGATGTCACAAGGCTTCGTTAAAAATCTTTGAAAGAAAATGTATTTCCTTCAGTATTTAAGCTGCCTCTTGGTGTTGGAGATGCATAATGATGTTTGATTTAGCCTGTTCGCACTGTTAACTTTTAAGAGCCGTCACTGACAGCATTATATGGAGCTCAATATAATTGTATTTTAAAGTAATGTTGAAAACTCTTTAGAACAAATCCAGGACAGTTCCACTTCGTTAGTCAGCATAACAAGAGGAAAAACAAAATCTATAAGCCCTGTCTTTAGGGAAGAAAACATTATATGGCTCTTAGCAAAGCATTGCAACACCAAACAACTAAAATCACTCAAAGGAACAGAATGACATTGTCACACAGCCTGCTGTTTACTTAAACTCTCAGAGCATCTTCCATTTGCAGATGCCAGTACGCTTCCCTTCTCTGAAAGCACAGAGCAAATAAAGAGAGTCCAGGAAGCTTAACATTTAACAGGGAATTGGAAGAAAACGCTTTCCTTGCTTATCAATGTGTTCCTTTTTCTAATGAAGTCCATACTCTTGCAAACTTCAGCTGCGTCTACACGTGCACGCTACTTCGAAGTAGCGGCACTAACTTCGAAATAGCGCCCGTCACGTCTACATGCGTCGGGCGCTATTTCGAAGTTGAAATCGACGTTAGGCGGCGAGACGTCGAAGTCGCTAACCCCATGAGGGGATGGGAATAGCGCCCTACTTCGACGTTCAACATCGAAGTAGGGACGTGTAGACGATCCGCGTCCCGCAACATCGAAATAGCGGGGTCCTCCATGGCGGCCATCAGCTGGGGGGTTGAGAGATACTCTCTCTCCAGCCCTTGCGGGGCTCTGTGGTCACCGTGGGCAGCAGCCCTTAGCCCAGGGCTTCTGGCTGCTGCTGCTGCTGCAGCTGGGGGTCCGTGCTGCATATACAGGGTCTGCAACTAGTTGTTGGCTCTGTGTATCTTGCACTGTTTAATGAAAGTGTGTCTGGGAGGGGCCCTTTAAGGGAGCGACTTGCTGTTGAGTCCGCCCCGTGACCCTGTCTGCAGCTGTGCCTGGCTCCCTTATTTCGATGTGTGCTACTTTGGCGTGTAGACGTTCCCTCGCTGTGCCTATTTCGATGTTGGGCTGAGCAACGTCGAAGTTGAACATCGACGTTGCCAGCCCTGGAGGACGTGTAGACGTTATTCATCGAAATAGCCTATTTCGATGTCGCAACATCGAAATAAGCTATTTCGAAGTTGGGTGCACGTGTAGACGTAGCCTTCATGTAATTGCCTCCTATTCTTCCTGTAGTTTTTTCTTTTTCGCCCTCAACTTTTTGTTTGCCCGGATATTTGCATGGAATCATATTTGTTTAGTAGATCAGACTGGGAATGGTTCTTTTATCAGCTTTCTTTTCTGAGTTGATTCATTCATGGATTGTAGAATCCATGTCTTTTCCCATCATGATTAGCAATGGGCAAATCAAATCAGGTACAAGAACCAGACTGGAACATTATTCAAAAGTTGAACTCAAACAAACCTAGACATTCACATGGCTTTTCGTTACAGTATTTTCTATTTCGTTTTGGTTATAAATTGCTGGTTCCATCTGCAACCCAAAGCAAAACCAAAAATCAGGAAATGATGCTCTTGGACACGTCCAAGCCCCTTTGCAGACTTATGGATTAAAGGGATAATATGCTTTAGGAAACAACCAAATTGTGGGAATTTTATGCAAACTGTACTTTGAATTTTGGGACTAGTTTAGAAAATGATCCCAAAGCTGTAACTACACCCTTGGCCCACATGCTACTATGATGTTTACTGAATCTCGTCTTAAATAATACACCAGTGTACATTTAAGTGCATCCACTCCATACAAAGATCCTCATATTCCCTTTAAACCAGAAGTAACTGATAACAGGTAAATAACTCTGGTATGCTTCTATACAATAATTAACATTCAATAGAACATTCAGTAGAACAATATAACTATGTATAATTACAGACTGTTTCTTCACTTTAATTCATGTACAATTCTTCTGAGATTCAGCTTTTTAGAACATTTGGAGGGGTTGTGTTATCCTGTTTGTGAGGGAAAGGGACATGAACAAATATTAGACAGTTCACATTCAAGTCAAAGTAATTTTTGTGACATGTAACTCAAACGTTTTTGACTCACTTCCTTTCAACCTTTCACAATTTTTCCCCTCAGTAATTGGATTAAACCTGCCAATGTGCAGGTCAAACTATATTTAATAGCAAAAAGTTATAAGATGGGATAAAAGGTTGCAGTTTTAACTACAAAGGAAATACCTTCTCTCCAAAGTAATTTTCACTGAGTGGCAGGGGCTCTTAAGGGTACCCATAAATAAGGAACAGAAGAAAGTGAAAGGCTGCTGTCATTATAGTTTTATTTCCTTCTAATGGTTGGCCATGGGTTGTACTGACCTCTCCGCACTGAATTCTATAAAAGCTGTACAATTTACTTATGAGAACACTTCTTTTCAAAGGGCTTCATGTGAAATCCTTTCTGTGGGAGAAATTTATCTTCCTGACGTGACAACCTCCCTGATCTCTAACACAGTTCTGGCAGCCATGAACTTGGAGCAATCTTGAATTCTCCTCTCCTTTCTCTTATTTTATATGTTACTGTGTTTGCGAATGGCATTCCCCACCTCTTTATGACATGCTTTCATATCTCATACAATAACCAAAAGCAAATCCTTTTATAAGAATCAGTACACTTTTTTTATGTCAAAAACTTATTTAGGTTCCAAATCCAAATTAGCACAGGTTGAACCTCTCTAGTCTAGACTGGTGCCAAACCAGAGAATTTGGAAAATAAATATTTTATAGCAGCATTTTGAATACTTGCACTGCTTACTTGGGTCTGAGAAGACATTTGGGGGTAAATTAGAGCTAACAACACAGAACATTGAGAGACAGGACTGATGGCTGTAAACACACTTTATGGGACTTTTTGGCTACACTCACCATAAGTGCACATCTGGCTGACATCATGCTGGACATGGAAGTTGCCGGACCAGAGAGTGTCAGACTGGAGAAGTTCAACCTGTAGTTTAATTAACAAGAATAATAAAATTTTTTTGTGCTGTACTTGCTGGCACCTTGGTAGCCCCAGCTGTGAGATTGGCTGGAGGCAGAGGGGCAGGAAATGGGGGAGCTGGCTGAGTACCAGCTCCTCTTTTTTAAAAAAAGCACTGACAATAATTAAGCAGATGTCTCCACACACGTTTTTCATTTTGTATTTTTTATGTCCCCTAGAGTCCTCATATTTTTGTGCTGTTTTCCCTTGCATCACTCATCCATCCACTGAGCCCAATCTTTACTTTGGAAGCTTTTAAGTAAAGATATGTCCATTTCTAAGAGAAGTTGATTGAGGGTGGGATAGTCAAGTGTGGGTGGGGTTTTTTTTCGTTTTGTTTTTGTTTTTGTTTTTTTCTTTTTCTAAAGGTTTGAAAGGAACACATTCTATCCTAGAAGGCTGTATTAATGCTATTGCAAATCTTAAGCTCAGCAATTGCTTCACATCAGGACTTCTTAGAACAGCTTAATGTTAACATGTTACATGAAAAACCGTGACACCTACTTTCTGTGATCTCATATTGGGAAACTATTTATAATAAACTAGAACATACGTTGAATCACTACAGTGCCTTTTGGTTTGCAGATTCCTTTTACAGTAAATCTATACTGAAATCAATAGAAAGATTCCCACTGACTTCAATAGGCTTTTGATTAGGCCCAGCATGGTCAATTGTTCTGGGAGAAACAATAATTTTATAATAAATATTCTTAATTGCAACAGAATTCCTACTCTGAATTAAAGCCAAGCTTCAGGGACACTAGCTAATTCAGAACTTCCTATGAAACACATAGTAATAGTTAAATTATTGCATGAAATTTTAAATGTGCATTGCATTTTCTTCTTGGATTGTAAAAACAGTCTATTGTTCCCAAGGATCTGCATATGCAAATTCCACTGCAAATAGGGAGCAAGTTCTGTGATTCAGAGTACGTGACTGAATCAAATCATAATGACAGGGTTCTATTCTCAGCTCTGCAATGGCTTTGCCTTTTGACTTGTACTTCAATATGTCCATCTATAAAATAGAAATAATAATCCTTTCCCCTGTGTGCTTTGCAAAATTATATTTACAATCAGTTAAATACTAAAAATCAACACAAAGTTGAAACGTTTGAAACTTAAATGCAACGGTAAAATAAAACTTTTGATAAGTGCACTCAATGTTTTGCATATCAAAAAGGACTGTTAATATACTATTTAACAATTGGCTGATGAATGAATGATATTTTCTAACATCAAGGCCGTGTCTACACTAGCCCCAAACTTCGAAATGGCCACGCAAATGGCCGTTTCGAAGTTTACTAATGAAGCGCTGAAATGCATATTCAGCGCTTCATTAGCATGCGGGTGACCACGGCACTTCGAAATTGACACGGCTCGCTGCCGCGCGGCTCGTCATGATAGGGCTCCTTTTCGAAAGGACCCTGCCTACTTCGAAGTCCCCTTATTCCCATCTGCTCATGGGAATAAGGGGACTTCGAAGTACGCAGGGTCCTCTCCAAAAGGAGCCCTGTCGGGACGAGCCATGCGGCAGCAAGCTGCGTCAATTTCGAAGCGCCGTGGCCGCCCACGTGCTAATGAAGTGCTGAATATGCATTTCAACACTTCATTGGCAATCTTCGAAATGGCCATTTGAATGGCCATTTCGAAGTTTGGGGCTAGTGTAGACATAGCCCAAGTGGGGTTGAAAATTATGCAACAACACAGGACATGGTGTAAAGTTAAGGAAGTTCCTTGTAAGAACAAAGCTATCTTACATGTATGTGAATGATTTGTATGGCAGCTGGTATCAGCAATGGAATTTGTTTTAGCCACAGATGCTGCATCTTTTACCTGTCAAGAGGCAATTTAATGGCAATATTTTCATCCTCTAAGGATGACAGAATGTTCTGTGAGAATTAGAAAGTAATAATGGAAGAAAATGAACCCCCGTCCGCATCAGTCAAAATGTATTAACACAAATCTACCATGGTTTGCCATTGTCTGATCTAGGCAATATTACTTTGCATGGGGAAGGGAAAAGCTTGAAGCCTTGTTTCCCTGGTAAATGACCCAGTAAATTCATATTCTCATTCTGTCTCTTCCTTATGTTGTTGGCAGTGGGTAGTATTCTTGCCCTATTCCTCATTAGATTACAAGAATACTGAATTCATATAATCCCAAGGCTTTATCTTTTTTCTTTTGTCTCAGTTAGTGAGTAGTTCCTTGGAGTGCTGAATTGCAGATGACACTGAAAATCATGCAGAGACAAGACAAGCATTGGGGTTTTTTTTGGCTATAGGTCACAAAAGAGAAGAGCTTATTCAAGAATTAATATTAGGAGAAATTATGCAAAACAACAATAGCAGATTGAGATTGTCTGTTGTACATTATTTTGAATTTCTCCTATATAATTCTATTCTCACCACTCCTTGCTCCTTAGACTGCCAAAACCCTTTGACTTTAAAAAAAAAACCCACCAAATACAAATTGTGCAAAAGGTGCACGACATACCAAGTGCTGACTGTCTACACATCCACAGGCTTCTGGGCCATTGGAATTTCAATATGTGTAGTTTCGTGCTGGCAAATTGGATGCCATATATTTTTATGGATTTCTAGTGTCTGTGATCGTTTTGTTGTGCATACACAGAATCCACCACTGACTGCACAACTTTGTTTTTGTCTGTGATTAGTACGTAGTTCTGAATAATTATCAAGACAATGAGCATACTTTATTCTAGGAGCCAACTGTGTGCTCAACAAATTATGGTGGATTTCCAACCTGTCCCTTTACCCACTCTATTCTTTTTCTAATCAGGTCTTTTCCCCACTCACTACTTCCCACCATACTTCATTTTGGCTCTATCCTCAGCTGGCCTGTTACCTGACAGAGACAGCATTCCCACTCCGTGTATCTGACTCTCAGACTTACATCCTTTACTCTGCTCCCATTCTTTCGTGGCAGCAGTTACTACCATTAAATCTGTATTACTGCTTGTCAGCTGACGCTCACACCATGCCCCATCTGCACCCACCTCCCATGACCGGGTGTGTGGGGTACTCACAGGAGGGACCCTCACCCAGACTGGAAGATACCCGGGAGTTGGCCTGGCTGGTAGGGATTGGCTCTAGGCTTATTATGAAGGTGCTGCTGCTGGCTTCTGAGGCCGTGTCTGCCTCTGGCTCCCGCAGGGGCTGGGACTCATAGCCTTGCTCTTCCTTCTCCAGGGGCTCCAGCTGTGCTTGAGGGGCCTCCGGCACCATGTCAGAGGTGTATGTTGGAGGTGATGTGTCCCCTCCCAGGATGTCCTGAAGCTCCTTATAAGAAGGGCAGGTGATGGTCCTGACCCTGAGTAATGGCCAGCTCCCAGGCCTGAACGTAGCCCTGCCAGAGCTCCTTCACTTTTGCCTGAACCTGTTCCATGCTGCCGAGTGGATGGCCCCATTTCTCCAAGGCAGTTGCCATTCAGGAATAGGCAGGGACATTATAGCATTTTGCCTTGGGGTCTTAAAATAGCTCCTCCTTGACCCACAGGTCCAGGAATACCTGCATCTTGGCCTGGTCCAGGAGGGGGCCTGCTTCTTTGTGCTCCGGGGTGACTCCCGGAACCCCTCCAGCTGGTCCCTTGAGGGCTCAGGGATGGGTCTGAGGCTCCTTGCTAGTGTGCCACAGAGAACACTGTCTGAAAAGGAGTGGCTGTGAGGTCGCTTGCACAGCAGCATGTAGCTCTACTGTTTGCATGCTCTCAGCTTCCTGCCATGGGGTCTCCTGGGCTTCCTGAGGGGCAGGGCCAGAGGCAGACACAATAGAGCACTGAATGCTGTGGACAGGGTTTCCCCTGGAGCACCTGTGTGGCACTCTGGAGGCCTTTTCTGTTGACAGAAGCCCCCTCCCCGGAATGGCTTTCTGTCAACAGGTCGCTGTAAACAGAGGCATTATCCCTCATGCGGAGTGCGATACAGCTGTCAACAAAAGTGCTGCATTCTGTCAATTCATGGTCGACAGGCCACCTTGGTAATGTGGACACTCCACGGGTTTTTTTCAACAACACCCTCTAGTGTAGACATAGCCTGAGAGGCACTTGCCTAAGAAGCTCCTGACCAGCAGCACTCTGTTAGGCTTTCCTGCCTGCCAGCAACCCCAGAGCATGGCTGTTTCATGTGGTTCTCTGTGCTGAATAGAAGTGCACATTAGTTTCGGGAACAGAAATCAAGAAGTAGTTGGCCATTCTCATTCTTCTTCCTGCTGCCAACATGTTGTAGGCAATCTGCCCATCTATAGTCTGCACTGATTCATACACTAAAGTCATCAAGGAGGAAAAGTTGCTCAGTCAATGGTATTCTTTTGGTAACTTGAGGCAAACAATTAAAAAAGAGTACTCTTCTCAAAAGCTAGATTTGACTGTTGATCCATAGGCACAAACGATGTTCACAGAGCCAGAGAATGTCTGAAGTTTAAGGGAGATATGCTCGGATATCCCAGTAGGTGTTTCCGTGAGCTTTACCCACTTGTTTCTCACTGTGAAACTGGTACCATGCAGATGATTTTCTTTTCTGCTTTTACTCTGCTAAAGGAAGGTGTAATTGGCCTCTTGGACAGAAGCAGCATCTGCAAGTCTTATTTCCTGAAGTGCTGCAATAGCAACATTTAGTTTGTCCAGGTCACGGTTTATCAAAACTGGCTTCCATATGCTGTTTGTGCATTATAAGTAGTCATCCGTCAATCCAAGCATGTAGTCCTGAGATTCCACCTTCCATGCTGGAAAGTTCTTCATTTCTTATTTTTGTCAGGTGCAACATTTCCATGTGCTTTTCCACTTTTGGGTATAGTCACATGTACCTGATGAGGCAGACAGACCATCGTGAGTCATCGCCTGACAGTCTAGGGGGCTTCTGCATGTTTTTGTGAAGGATGGTGGCTGGCCAGTGTAAGGCAGTGATTCCTCCCACCATCAAAACTGACCTGTGACACCCTCTTTTACACCTGTTAAGAGAGAGATTATCACCCATAACTGCCACCATCTGTGTTGTGCTAATGTTGCCTGCAAAGATGGAGTGTGTGTGCTTGCAACAGCTTTGCCCGTGTCATTTGGAACCAGCTGTGCTGCAGGAGTTGCCAGTACAAAGATCTTCCATCTGCCTGCCTACAGGGGCTCCACTGCTAGATAGGTTATATCATTAGCAAAACCACTGAGTGAATTTGCTCATCTGCCTTTTGCTGGCAAAACCTTCATCCATGGTTCCACTACCTTGAGCAGGCACTCATCCACCTGAAGCTGTTGATGCTTCCTGAGGTTTTCAGGTTAATTAGCCACTGCCCAGCACTTGGTTTTGATTGATACAGGTTGTATCGCTTATAGTCATAGCATCAACATGTTTTCAATTCTGGCCTGACCTGGCACAAATACTCATCACTATAAATAAAATAATAAAAGAAATTTTACAAAAGTACACTAACCTGACAGGTTAAGAAAATCTCCTGAGGGAAATTTCACTCAGGACCAACAATATTAGAAAATATCTCACTGCTAAAAGTTGATAATAGCATATGTAAATCTCCTAAATACTGCAAGGTGACAGTTTGGAATGTAGTATATCCAGGATATTACCCTTTTTTTGACAAGGTAAAAAGAACCAGCAAGTTGCCTGCATCTCGAATTTTAACCACTTCATCATCTAACATAGCACTATAAATAGTGAACTAAATAGCTTCAGTGAATATATGAAAAATTTTATGTAAACCCATGGCATGCCATACTGAATAAGATGATTGGTTCCTGTAGCTCCAGTCCTGCTTCTAATAATGGCCAATACTCAGAATTTCATCAAAAGCAGATAATGATCGTAATGTCAGTTTTATCAAAATATAGCTTTCTTTAGAAGTGTGTAACTATTTGTACACTCAGTTTGATTTTCAGAAGTTATCTAGTGAATCTAACAGTTGAGTTTTCTATCCCTACTGTTGCTGTCTGAATCTCTATTGCCCTCTTGAAAGTTAAAGCTGTAGAAATATGCATAATAACCTTCATTGCTCCAAAAATGTTCTGAGTTCTTGGAAAGCAGTGTCCATTCCACTTTCATATTCCCTCCTTTGTAGGAGCATTTTTAAACATAGACCTTGTGTAAACAGTATTCCCAGAGCCAAATGTGCCGGTGCAGTGCATTCTATATTAGGGATAGGGCGTGGGGTTCTCTGTGCGGAATTGTAACTCTGTGGCCTGGGGCAGCTTGCTAGAGTGTGTTGTCTTGTTCCTTCTCCTTTGGGCTGCATACAAAGCTTGGAGTGTGTCAGCAATGGGGTCAGGGAGGGAGAGCATTCTGGATGGGATCTTGATAATACCATGTAGGGCTGCATAAATCGTGAGGATGGCCTTGGTTATATGGATCACTGCCTACTGACTGAACATAAGAACGGTCATACTGGGTCAGACCACAGGTCCATCTAGTCCAGCATCCTGTCTTACAACAGTGGCCAATGTCACGTGCCCCAGAGGGAGTGAACAGCACTGGTAACCATCAAGAGACTCCTCTCCTGTCACCCATTTCCACCCTCTGATAAGCAGAGGCTAGGGACAACATTCCTACCCATCTTGGCTAATAGCCATTGAGGAATTTAACCTCCATGAATGTATCTAGTTCTTTTTTGAACCCTGTTAAAATCATGTTCTTCACAACATCCTCTGACAAGGAGTTCCACAGGCTTACTGTGCACTGCGTGAAGAAAATCTTCCTTCTGTTAGTTTTAAAACTGCTACGCATTAATTTCATTTGGTGACCCCTAGTTCTTATGTTATGTATAAAAATAAGTAACTTTCCTTATTCACTTTTTCCACACGTCTTGATTTTATAGACCTCTATCATATCCCTCCTTAGTCTCCTCTTTTCTAAGCTCTTTTCTAATCTTTCTTCATATGTCATCCATTCCAAACCCCTAATCATTTTTGTTTCCCTTTTTATGAACCTTTTCCAATACCAGGTATATCTTCAGTGTCTCTGTTCTGCAATTTCTCCATGAAAACCCTGGGTCCCAAATAAATGATTGTTTTTAAAATACATATGATAAATTAGTCCATCAGCAAATTCCTATGAGGACTTGTTAATATTTTGAAATGAAGGAGTTATCTGGTTGACTGGAACTTTTGCATACAAGTAATAAACATTAAAACTGTGCACAATGGGGCAAACTCAAGATGAAGTGAAGGTTTGACTGATTGACCTGAAGGTTGACGATATTTCGAATGGTATAGTCCATCAGGACAATGGTACTGTATTGTAATGCTTTATAATTTCCTTTAGAAAGTATGAAACTTCATTTGTAAAAGAAGCTTTACAGAGAATGGTCACCATTTTCCAAGTTTAAGCCAAAAGTGTCTATATGTACCTAATTAGCTTACAAGGTCACACATATCCATGCTTTTGTCACTTGTGAAAGCATTTGGGCTGCTAGTACATAAGAGGCCCTAATATGCAAGAAAAGACTGACAAATCACTGATCCTTACATGGGTTTCAAAGTTCAAGGTACAAGATGGATTTATTTTAAAGAAAATAATATCATTAAATATTAGCCTTTTCCTTGATGCAGTTTTTCTGATACGGAGAATAAAGTCTGATTTTTTTCATAAGAAATAATTTTGTATTGAATTCAATATTTGCAACAGCTCTTAATCAGTGTATTTCTTGCTTTTGACCCACTTTAACAATTTTTTATCTTGTGTGTCTATAAATTGATCTACTACAAGTTGAATCTATTTAATCTGGACTTCCCTAGTCTGGAAACGCCTTGGTTCAGCATAGTCAGCATAGTTCAGCATAGGCTGGAGAACTCATGGGGAAAACCAATGGGCTAAGAACAGGAGTATTGCTTGACTAGGGAAGAACAGCAGCTGGTGCAGCAGCAGGTCAGAGGCTAAAAGTAGAGCTGTCCAGTGGTTCAATCTGTAGTTTATTCAGTTGGCAAAGCTACTATTCTTACTTTAAATTTTAACTATAGCCATCGATAAAGCTGTTTCTGTGAATTTCCCCAGCATTCCTCAAGCCTAAAAATATTGACAGTAGTACTGGGATTCTCTCACACTCCCTGCATTATTCCACACCGGGAAGCCCCCAGCTCTGGATAGCAACATACTCAGATAATTCCGTACTGGCCGAGTCCTTTCTGCCCACTCAGAAAGCAGGCTCTGCTCTGCAGGATGTAGCCAGGCAAGTCCCGCTCAAGAATCTAGCATTGGTATTGCTGGTGTCTTGGGAAAGGCAGAGCCCCACTGGAGAAAGAAATGAGCCTTGACCAGGGCTTCACTCCCCATCCCTGTGAGACTGATCCTCCTACAAAACAGAGGCAGCAAGAGGTAAATGCTCTTGTTCGAGTGTTCAGAGAAACAGATTGACAAAGAGAGTGTGAGGCAAATATAGAGATTAATTTGAGGGCTGGATCTTTACTGTTGGAGTATTTATCCTTTGGTACAGAATTCCAGAATGTAAGGATTCCCTCCATCATTTTTCAATCTGTCACCTTCCAAAAGTTCTATTATTCATATCTGGGATGTTGGGTCATCAGTGACTAAAGGGGGCTTCAGACAAGCGGCTTAAGCATTTATTGGGTCAATCAGAAATCTGATTTCATGGCTTGAAGTTGTGACATTGAAAGAAAATGTGTCAGCTCTTCCTCAAGCATTTGTCTGTGAAACAACAGCAGTTTGTTCATGAATGCAAATACGCTCTTTGCATTAGATCAGACAGCAACCCAATTTTTTTTTCTTCAAGTCCATCTTTAGTTTACTGGAATGCAGCAGCATGTCTGCAAAAAATGCCAAATATAGAATCTGCCCAGGCTCCTTAATCTCAGGGTATATTTTCAGCTTCTCCTCCATAAACAGTTTTCCTGGTTGCACAAGCTCAAAAATGGGAAATAACTTTAAATCTTGAGAGCCAACAAAATGCACTATGAAATGACAAATCATAAGAGGAGTCATTGTCATACAGTTGTTCAATTAGATTTTGAAGTTGCCTATAATTGAGTGCATTTGAGTGAACAAAATTCACAAGGCGCAAGACAGGTTTCATTATGTGATCAAATCTTCAATTCTTAAATACCAGTTGCTTTCAATGAACATACAGTGAAATGCCCAAAATCTGGGAAAGCTCTTGTCAGAATTACAAAGCCCTAGGAATCCATTTGCAGATTCCCACAAGGCTGGAGTCCCGTCCGTTGCAATGGTAATGAGCTTCTATAAAGGCAAGTTGTTTTTCTCAATGACCAACATCAATACCTCCTTTAGATCTCGTCCATGAGGAGTTCTTGCTTTACACCATACACTTAGTGCTGACAAATATCGACAATGGAGGTTTATCTGTGCATCGCATGAGTCATCACAAGCAATGCTCAAATAACACTGCTGAAGTTGTGAGTGCAGCTGCAATTTGATATTGCTGTTCAGGTTGGAGATTCTGTGTTCTGTTGTATAGAGTAAATGGTTGAGGCAGAAATTTTCTTCCGTAAATTGTTGTTCTCTGATGACTGGATTGAAATCACAGGAAGGCATGTTTCTATAAACAACTTTACAGTGAGACCTTTTTGCATAGGCTGTGTGCCAAATTATGTAATAGAAGACTAAAATCACAGTCTGTAATCAGTTGCCAAATCTGGTGAAGAACTGGGCTTCTAAGTCTTTTTTTTGTTCAAAGCTTTTCATTTTGAAGTGCAGAGTTCAGAACCTTGTGGGATTTCTAGATGCAGGTGTACATGACTTGAAGTGAAATGATGCTACAAGTCTGAAGATTTGAACTGAGAGATACATGTCTGGTAAAGAAGACATATGGCCCTACCATTACACTCATTGGAAAAGTACTTCTCCCATTCATGATTTTCATCTGTGTATTTTCTTCTCTGTTTGCACTTGTGTTCCATAGTTAGATGACGTAAGAAAAATGTTGGTAAAACTTTCCATAGCACCACTAATGGTGTTTACACTTCCATTCAGTGAAGCTGACACCCACTGTGAACTCCAGGACAAGTTGGGGTGGGGCGAAGGATGGAAGGAGTGGGGCAAAGGGCCTGAGCCCTTAGCACCACCCAGACCATGGTGCTGCCCCCTACCTACACATCTGCACAGATTGGGACTGCCATGGCTGTTCAAGGGGGCCTGGAGCTCTGGCTGCTGCTACTGAAGTACCAGACCCCTAGGCAACTGCTACTTGTGCCCCCTCTGTCAGCAGGCCTGTTCCCATTTCTTAGTCCAAACTGAGTAACACTTTTGCTTCTAGCTGTGGCATAATGTCACAGGTGTCACGTGAAAATAACAGCTATGGAAGGTGTCACTGTGCACTTGTACAAAGATTCAAGGAGAAGCATATTAACTTCTGAAGTGCCACATGCAGCTTTCACACCACCATTTGGGCACCATTGGACTGTGTCTTGCTACATATTTGTATATCTTCTAGCATAGATGGACCCTGATACAGATTATCAATGCATAACCATGGAGAATGTCACTGATATGTAATTTGTTACATGATTCCATGGAGAATGTCACTGATACCTCTAAATGGTCCTTCATTACACGGACATGCATGATTTCACATCTAAAACGGACTCTTATGCCTCATATAGATCTAGCAGGTGAGTGACTTCGTTGATAAGCAAAAAGCATACTCTGCTAGTGGTCAAAATATGAAATTGTTTTCCTATCAATCAGTGACCTTAGAAGGCTATCTTTAGCATTAGAAAGTTGATGATTCAACTGGTTATATTCTGTGAAGTGTGAATAAACATTTCCGGTAGGTTTTATTTAATTTTCTCAAAGGAATAAAAGCCATTCTTTGCAAAGTTTAAGTACTTAAAGATGCCTGGCAAAATATGTTCTTTCCGTAATTATAGACGCAACGGCCATTTGTTAGACAAGGTAGAGAAGAGAACAGGCAACAATTATAATTCAGTATTTTAGCAATATTCTTTCCAGTATGAATTATACATGAATAGCAGATGGCTTATCTATTCTGTGAGTTGGCATTTATTCTTTTGGCAAAAGAAGAATGTGTTATCCTGTGGTACCAATGCTGATAATACCTAAACTTTCAAAAGTTTGTAGGGTCTACCCAGCAGCATATAGTAACTGTTTTTCATGTGTTGCACTGTGCACCTTTTAGATTGTGAGTTCTTCAGATAAAGGATTTCATAACTTCTGCCTGTAATAAAGTGCCATGTACACACACTTAACTCTATAAATTATAAAGTACTAAATAAGTAACAAATATGGTGGCAAAGTGAGATCTGTATGAAAAAAGGGGGAAAATATGGATAACCCACATAACAAGGGACCGTAAGGAGTGGACTATTTCAGGGCTAATTTGCAAAGCATGACTTCGGTGTGTTGCCATGAATTACAACAGATATGGACCAAAACTGCCCAGACTGAAAAGTTCACTCTCAAAGGTTAGGTTTAGTTTGGGAGTCAATACCGTATGTCAGGGAAATTTGCTGGAGCTACATATCATAAACAGCTACAGCAAATATGCTACTGGCTAAGAAAATATCCCTCTGCTTTTTGTAATATGCAGTATTAAAAATGGCAATTGTCATGTCAACATTTCTTTGTTTATTGATGCAAGACAATTTGAAATGTGACTAAATAAAACAGGGTGATTTTCCATCCCTTTGAGAAGTACTATAAAAAATCCAACCAGATAGGGCATATTTTATAAATACACATAACACACTGGCAGTCAAATGTATTCTAAACAATGGTAGCTCAATATTATGTGATAGTATTATCTTCCTCCCCATTTATCAAATGGAAAAGCCAATTACAGTAAAGGCTTCGTTATTTGGCATGATTGGAGTTGGGGGGTAGGAAGGCAGTTACTCAAATATTCTGAATAACTGAGAGTTATATTTCACCAATGGAATACCAATTTTCAAATAATTATAATAAAATAAAACGAATTAAGTATAAGGTGGTACACAATACTCACCAATCCAGTAGCAGTTCCACACTGTAGAGGGGTTAGTTTCTTTAAACACTTAGTTGTATACAGATAAAGTGTTCTACACAGTAGGTTATTTTATGAAACTACATATCGCTCTTGGTGGTGCATGGCAGTCCCCAGGGCAAAGTGGGACAGGGCCCCCAACTCCATGTCCAGGAAGGGGCGGGACCAAGGGAGGAAAGGACAGGTCCTAGGGTGGTCAGCCCTTAGTGCCGCCCAGACCTCAGTGCTTTCACAGCCACATGTAGTGGCAGAGCTGCATTGCCACAGCACTTCAAAGAGTCCCAGAGCTCTGGCCACCACCACTGCCGAAACAGCAGTGGCAGTGGCTGAAGCTCCAGGCCCCTTTGAAACGCCAAGCCCTGGGGCAACTGCCTCTTTTGTCCTCTCCCCATGCCCACTCCCCATTGGCAGGCCTTGTGCAGAGTACTCCAGGTCACTAAAAATACTCTTAACACTAAAAAATATACTGAACATAGTTTAATCTTCCCTCAATTCAGAAGGCACTTAAACTCTTGCAGTACCTTTGGTCATCATTATCAATATGAATCATCATTGTAGATGTACAAGGTGTAGGAGCTTCGGCTAAATCTGTGATGACCCAATGACACATCCTGGAAGCTGATTTTTTTTTTTAATAAATCCCTGATTTATTACTAACTTGGCTTGCTTTCCTGTCTTTTGTCTCTTTTATATAAAGGTACAGTGCAGAATGTACAGTTGTATAACAGGCCCAGTCTTGATTACTACTTGAAGATTTGTATAGAAGATATCAGAAATTCCAGTTAATTGTTTTGTGATTATCACATAAAAGACCCTTTGTCTCTTATTTTTAATGTGAGTGTTGTATGTACAAAATACACGCAAATACATGATTGCCCAAGAGCAAGTGTTTCTTGTGGATAGGAAAAGGATTTACCAAGAGAAAAAGCTACTGGTGGACAGGATAAGAATAAATTTGATGGTATAAGGCATTACGACTGTATATGCAAATATGTTTCTTTTCCTTTACTTCAGGAACACGGTATTCCGACTGACATGGGCTATGCAGTGGCTCCACACCACTCTGGGGTCTACCCTGTACATGTTCAGCTTTATGAGGCCTGGAAGAAGGTCTGGGGTATCAAAGTCACAAGCACAGAAGAATATCCACATCTAAAACCTGCACGGCACAGACGGGGCTTCATCCACAATGGCATCATGGTACACTACATTTCCATTACTTCAATGCAGGACTTAAAAAATGTGTTGTTTTACTGATGCACCAAGTTTTATAATGAGTATTTAAATCCTTCAAGATGGCAGATTTCACCAAAGCAGTTTTACCAGTGTGCAGCCAGTTTCCATAAGAAATAATAGCCAAGGGCAGGAAAGGGAGGTATTTGGAACTTTCCAGTGTAATTAAAAGAAATAAGAAGTATTGATAGAATACCAAACCTGGACTGTTTTTATGTGCCATTACAGTTCATCAAAATGTCCTAGACCCATATCCAAGGGTCTTACTCTCCACAATGCATAATGGTCTGGGACCCTCCAAAATGGAAGAGGAAGAAAGGTAAAATATGATCCTTTAGCTTGACAGATACTTTGGTTGGGCCAGATTACCTATGCAACTCTCAGAGGACAGGGTCTGGAGTTATGCCAGTGACATTTTCACGCTGGGTGGGGAGAAAGGAGGCTTTTCACATCTTTCCTTCAATAGCAAATGCATAAAAATTAGAATAACAATTTTATCTAGTATATTTATTTGGCAAAAATAACACCATGAAATCAAGAGTCAGGGCAGACTCTAACTACAGTGAAAGCCTTGTTGACCAGCACTTAGATATCTGGAAAATTCCACAGATGTCAACACAAGTCTTCCTGCCTGCAAATATTACCACACTTATTCAGCCAATGGATCAGGGAATTATTCAAAACCTAAAAGTCATCTGAAGAAGGGATTTTATAAGGAAGCTGCTCAACTCTAAAGGAGCAAGCCAAGATTTTCAGTCACGGTACAGCATCCAGGATAACGTCTTAAATGTGGCATGTGTCTGGTCTGCTGTCAATGCTTCAACTTTAAAGACAGCATGGAAAACACTGTTGGCAGAAGTTATATTTATGGAGGGGTCCTATGATGAAGAATTTCAAGGTTTCAACATAAGACCAGAAAGGAGAGTGCTATAGTAGATACTTGATGTCCTTCAGAATGATGACCCAGAGCAAACCCAATCACTAAACTGAAGGATAATGAAATTGAAGAGTAGGTAAATGTCAATCAAGATCTAGATGTTAAAAAACTACCAGACTCTAAAAATATAGAAATGGTTATCCATCCATCCATCCATGTTTATCCATTCATCCATCCATCCATCCATCCAGAGTACCTGTGCTTCAGATGAAATAAATTCAGAGGAAGAAGACCATTGTGAAGAAACCAAAGTATCTTGGGCTACTGCTGCAGGGTGTCTGGAGACTTTGGTGAAATTTACTGAGCATTAGTTATCTTATTCATCTCAGAAAGTCATGCAGCTACACATTATCCACAAAAATTTCCTCAAGGAAAGGCAACTGACTTGTAGGCAGGCAGATATCCATAAGATGATTCAAAAAACTTGTGCAGCTTGTGCCACATGTCCAGCACAATCACCGTTGACATCAGAAGTTGTTGATAATGATGGCACTAAAGGCAGTAGAGGAGCAATAAATTGCAGTACTGTATCTAGTCATACTGTTAAATGAAATAACCTTACTTAACACTACATTTTTTTATTAAAAATGTTTGCTTTTGATGAAAAAGCTTGACTAACTGGCATAGTTCATTAACCAGAATCCCCCATTCCCCATGCTTGCAGGATAACAAAGCTTGTGCTGTAGTTACAACATAAGATTCAACTGGGCAAAGCACTTAACTCTATTCTTAGGTGCTTTGCTGAAGTGGAATTTTAGTTTATTTTTATTTTTGTTCCTTTGTACTAAATTTAAAAAAAAAACTCACCTGGAAAACTGACAAAAAAAAAAAAACTAAGCCAAAATTGAGTAATGTCTGTGCAAATACTGAATAGTATTATAGGCCTTAGTGTTATTTTTTCTAAAAGGATTCTGATGTACTTGCGATTAAAGAGTAAAGAAAATAGCTCTAATAGCAGAGATTTTGGGGTTTGTTTGTTGGTTTTTCATCTGCTGGTTTTCAGAATCCTGACAGTCTTCTGACTGATGATTGTATGTAGAGCTGACCTTGGGATATACTCATTTAATAGTCCTATCAGCCTGGAATATATTTCACTACTGGGGTCTAACTTGATTTGCAGGGCAAATGAAAGTATGAACTAGTTCTTTTTGGGTGTGTAACCTAGAATACCAATTACACACTATATCTCACCAGCAAGATAAATAGTCTAAGATAGTGAAGACAACTGAGAAGCGCTACTTGTCTTGTGACTAACTAACCTTGTGAAAAGAAGGGAAGCTCTTTTATTTCGTTTACAAATCCCTAAAAACAAAACTTTAATTCTTACTGCATGAAACATGGATCATAGTCTGGACAAAGGCTTTGGAATATCTCTGTGGGAGCTGGAAGTCTCAATATCTGCGTAGCCATGCTTTCTTACAATAAGACAAAAGACAAGGGAATCTATATGGGCTTGTCTACGCTTGCCCCCTTCTTCAAAGGGGGCATGTTAAGCAGGGCAATGGGAAATTACTAATGAAGTGTTGCATTGAGTATGTAGTGCTTCATTAGGCTAATACTCCCCCGAGGCAACTTTGAAGGGTCAAACTTCAAAGTGCTGGCATGCATGTAGCTGTGGGCACTTTGAAGTGCCTTTAGTCCTCAAAATTTTGGGTTTGGGCAAAATTAGGGCATGCTGGCTCTTTGAAGTTTGACACTTCGAAGTTGCCACAGGGGAGAATTTTCCTAATGAAGCACATATTCATTGCAGCACTTCATGAGCAATTTCCTGTCGCCCTGATTAACATGCCTGCTTTGAAGTTGGGGGCAAGTGCAGACCCAGCCTATGTGAGTTTAGCAGAATGAGGACTAAAAAGAGGTTTTTATTTTTCCACTTGGCATGGGGGCTTGCAGAAATAGGATAATGATGCTAGAGCTTTTTTTTTTTTTTTTTACTTTGTTGTCAGGTACTTCCTCGACAAACCTGTGGCCTTTTCACACACACAATTTTCTACAAGGAATATCCTGGGGGGCCTCAAGAATTGGACAAAAGCATCCAAGGAGGTGAACTCTTCCTCACCATCCTCCTGAATCCCGTATGTATCTTGTTTGCTAACCTCTGTGATGTACCTTAGCTGTCACTATTGAAGGTGAAGGGGGGAAGTAACTATGTGTTTCTTTATTCCATGCTTATAAATCAAATCTTTTTTGCTCAGGGGTGGTGTGCCTCTAAAAAAAAAATCGGAAAAAGACTGTGTTGTGAGAAGTAATGGGCATCCCAGGTGATACAAATAAGAAAGAAAAGTGGTTTGTTCGGTTTTTTTTTTCAAATTTCCCAACCTGCAAGTTAGGCCTGTAGAGACAAGAATCTACTGAACAAGCTACATGAGGAAAAGAACAAAGGAAAACAATGAGGATGGAGGAAGCTGCATGATGCTTGTTTAGCTTCTTCCTTTTCTTTCTCTCCCATCTTCTCTACCCCCCACCCCACCTCCCACACATTCTCCTTTGGCTCCTTGAAAGCTGCACATCTTTCATCTCTGCTTGCACAGCATCCCTTAATATGGCTAACTATAGAAGCAAATTCACATGCACAGGATAAAGCTGCTAAAGAACAGGTAAACCAACTCTCTGAAGCCAGACACACACACAACACACTATGTGCTTATAGTCTACTCTGTGTGGGAAGTTAATCATGAACACAGGTAGAAAAGGAAAATAAGACAAAAAGAGAAATAGTGCCTGAGCATTGTGGGAGAAGGGGCCACAGAACAACAGCAAGATTATTAAGCCATCATAATGGGGGTGCAGGATAATGTTGTGGGGGAATGGTATTATAATTACAGAACATTTCATTTTGCTCAGGTCATAATGTTTCATTTTTATGATGCTTTTTCTGTACAGAGTTTATAAAGATATATTCTGTCTTGTTTGAAAGTGTCACTGTCACTCGTTTGGAATGACTTGTATAAATTATATTCTGATGTCATTTGTCTTGACTAATAAAGCCATCCCAAATTATACTAATAAACACTCCTTCACACATTATACTATCATAGTCATGTCACTTCACTAACCAAGAATCAAGGATGCAAAAATGGGTTAATTCTGACATTTAAAGCTAATGTACTTAAAATTCCTTTCAGTATTTGAGACAGGAACCTCTGTCACTGAGTTGAGGTTTTTCCTTTTCAGTTCTTTAGAGTCAACTTCTGCTCTGAACTACACTCTGTTCAATACCATCAACTTCACTGGGGTTAAATAAGAAAAAAAACTTGAAAACTATCTCATCTCCACCTCAATTTTCTTTCCTGTCCAAGGATGTAGGATGGGTCCCACCAGAATTCATTCCAATTGATGAATACAGAGTTTAATATATACCATCTCATTGTTCTCCGTTAGTTGTGTCCTGAATGAGTTTCCTCCTTGGCACGCCATTACTTGAATATTAAGGGATCATGAATGCATTCCATTATCTATATCCAGAGTTTTTAGAGAATGGAGCAACTTAATCAATGAGAAGTGCTGTTGCATCTTATAAATTAACAGATGTTTTGGAGCATAAGCTTTTGTGGGCAAAAACCTACTTAATCAGATGCACCTAACAAAGTGGGTCTTTGCCCATGAAAGCTTATGCTCCAAAAAATATGTTAGTCTATAAGGTGCCATGGGACTTCTCGTTGTTTATGTGGCTACAGACTAACACAGCTACCCCATGATACTTGCAGCAATTTTGTTTCATATGTTGCAAAATTGGTAGAGCAGACTCAAAAAAGTACCAATACTTTTAAAGCTAATCAATGGGGTGTTTTTTTAAAAATGTAATGAACGCATATGTCCACAGTTTTCAGTTGTAAGTTATCATTTGATTAGATGCATAGCAACTTTGTGCCTTCTGAGGGCTAAATCGTCTGTTTGGACAGGTATAAAGCGATTAACCCTACAAGAGACTCTTGTAAATCATTAGCCACTTGCAATGGCTATTTTTGTATGAAAGTTAAGGACATAATAAAGGCTATACGGGGACAGACCAAAGATCTATCTAACCCAATAATCTGTCTTCCAACAGTGGCCAATGACAGGTGCCCCAGAGAGAATAAACAGAACAGGTAATCATCAAATGATCTATCCTCTCTCACCCATTTTCAGTATCAGTCAGGCAGAGGCCAGGGCCACCATTCCTGCCCATCCTGGCTAATAGCCGCTGAAGGACTGTTTTTTTTTTTAATTAACTCTGATATAATCTTGGCCATCGAAACATCCTCAGGCAAGGAGTGTGATAGATTGACTGTGTTGTGAGAAAAAAATACTCAGTTGTGCTTAAAACCTTCTGCCTATTAATTTCAGTGGGTGATCCCTAGTTATAAAGTTTTGAGAAATATTTATTTATTTTCTCCACACCAAACCTGATTTTGGAGATCTCTGTTATTTCCCTTCAGTCATCACTTTTCCAAGCTGAAAAGTTCCACTTTTATTAATCTTACCTCATATGGAATCTGATCGCCCCTAATGATTTTTGTTGCCCTTTTCTGAACTTTTTCCAGTTCCAAGATATCTTTTTTTAGATGGGGTGATCATGTCTGCACACAGTTCATTCAACCTGTGGACATTCCATGGATTTATATAGAGGGAATATGGCATTTTCTGTCTCAGTACCTATCCATTGCTTAATGGGGAGGGACAGGTCAGTGGTTTGTGCATTAGCCTGCAAAACCCTGGGTTGTGAATTTAATCCTTGATGAGGCTATTTAGGGATCTGGGGCCAATAGATTTAAAAAGGGATGATGCTTGGCCCTGCTAAGAGGGCAGGGGACTAGACTTGATGACCTTCTGAGGTCCCTTCCAGTTCTATAAGTTGTATAGTTCTTTCCAACATTCTGTTCACTTTTTTGACTGCTGCTGTTCATTGTGGCCGCGTCTACATGTGCACGCTACTTTGAAGTAGCGGCGCCAACTTCGAAATAGCGCCCGTCAAGGCTACACGTGTTGGGCACTATTTCAAAGTTGAAATCGACATTAGGCGGCGAGACGTCGAAGTCACTAACCCCATGAGGGGATGGGAATAGCGCCCTACTTCAAAGTTGAACGTCGAAGTAGGGCATGTGTAGATGATCTGCGCCCCCCAACATCAAAATAGCGGGGTCCGCCATGGCAGCCATCAGCTGAGGGGTTGAGAGATGCTCTCTCTCCAGCCCCTGCGGGGCTCTATGGTCATCGTGTGCAGCAGCCCTTAGCCCAGGGCTTCTGGCTGCTGCTGCTGCAGCTGGGGATCCATGCTGCATGCACAGGGTCTGCAACCAGTTGTCGGCTCTGTGGATCTTGTGTTGTTTAGTGCAACTGTGTCTGGGAGGGGCCCTTTAAGGGAGAGGCTTGCTGTTGAGTCCGCCCTGTGACCCTGTCTGCAGCTGTTCCTGGCACCCTTATTTCAATGTGTGCTACTTTGGCATGTAGACGTTCCCTCGCAGCGCCTATTTCGATGTGGTGCTGCCCAACGTCAAAGTTGAACATTGACGTTGCCAGCCCTGGAGGACGTGTGGACGTTATTCATCGATGTTGCTACATCGAAATAAGCTATTTCGATGTACAGTGTACGTGTAGACGTAGCCTGTGTGGATGCTTTCAGAGAACTATCTATAGTCACTCCAAGATCTCCTTCTGAGTGGTAACAGCTAATTTACACCTTTTCATTTTGCACAGGAGTGGGGAAGTTACAGCTTGTAGGTTGGATCAAGCCCTTGAGGTTCAGTACTCTCTTCCTCACAAATATCAGGGAGGCCATGCCTGGGCTCCAGCTTCCCCTCACCCCTGCATGGCTAGAGCACCACCTCCTGCTCCTTGCTGTGTGTGGAGGGGAATCTTGAGCCTCATAGGCCAGAGTCAAGCAAGATGGATCCAGATCCAGCCTACAGGCTCTCCCTGACAAGGAGAGGAAGTGGCTCTGCACACTGCCAATCCTACAACCTCTTCCCTCCTGTTGAGGAAATGGCAATGTGGGGAAGTGCTTTTCCCTGCCACTCTGATTGTCCACAATCACAGCCAACAGGAGCAGCAGGGGGTGGTGATTGGGATGGTGGAGCCATGTGCATGCCTGGGGATCTGTGTGGATAAGAACTCCCCATTTCCCAGCTGCCGCACCCTAGTGTGCTCCTGCACCCACTCTCCCTTCTCCCACATTAAGCCCATTCCCGCACACCCTCTCACCCAGACCTTCTAAGTCCAGCCTGCTCCCACTCCCTGCCTCACGCCCAAACCACCCACACCCAGACCACTCCTGCACCCCCTCCCAACCACACACCCCTACCTCAAGACCACTCTTGCATCCTTGCTTCTGCCCAAACCCCACACCCCATGCCCCCTCCCACACACTGAACCCTCATTTTAGTCCATCCCAGAGCCTAGGGGGCCCATAAATCTAAAACCCACCCCACCAGGCTCTGGGGCTGTTGTGCAAGTGGAATGACAAGAATGTCCCTTCTACATTTCAGTTGGGGGCCACATCAGTGACGAGTTTGGGAGGTTTTGTCTCTCACTTTTATGTATCCTCCAACTGATATTTTATGTGGGTCAGTGGCCCTGAACCCCAAAAGATTCTCCACCCCAATTTTGTGTGTCTAGTTGGGGATATGTTTTCCAAAGTGCCTTGGCATGCATTTATCAACAAACTCTTTTTGTCTGAAAGGTTCTTCAAAACTAAAGTGAGCCCTCCTCTAGCTCACTGTTCACTCTGAGCCAGATCCAAAACCCATGGAATTCCTTGGGCTATTTTCCTTTGACTTAAATGCACTTTGTATTAGGTCCCATGTCACCCTCTCTTCTCATGGCTTCCGTTTGTAATATGTGAGAACTAAGATATAAGAGATGTGAAAATTATATACCAGTAACTCTTCCCCCATCTACTATCCCTCCTTACACACATTGAAGAGGTATTTTGGAACACCTTACTTAGGAATAAGGTTGGTGTGTAGACATACCTGGAAAGAAGTTCTCCTTAAAGATCTCCTATGATTTTTTTTTCAGAAGAGTGCGTCCACACACTAAAAAGTGGGTCAAAAAATTGATCTGCTCTTTCGATAGAGAGCATCCACACAGTCCTGGCTCTTTCAAAAGAACGGGCCAGAGATGGATAAATCCGGCGCCATGAGGACTGCTTTTTCAAAAAAAAAAAAAAAAAGGGTCCCCGGGGCATCCACACACATTATTTTCTGAACTAATCTTTCAGAAAAAAGGCACTCTTCCTCTTCTGGGAGAGGAAGAGGGCCACCGGAAAAAGTGCTGTGTTCCTCCGATTTAATATAGAAAGAATGCATTTTGTGTGTAGACTCTCCACTGGATTTTTCAAAATAGCCCTGGCTTTTTTGAAAAACTCAGTAGTGTAGACACAGTGTTAGACTTAGAATTTGTATGTAACAAGTTTCTTAGTATATTAGGATTAGCTGGAGTGTTTTGTGTATTTTGGCTCGGTAACTTACTTTTCACTTGCAATTACTTAACATACTTTTTATACTTAATAAAAACACTTTTGTTTATTATCAAATACAATTTAAATAATGGCTACAAGGAGCAGGGGAGAAGTGGGAGAGCAGCCACTGTGTCCCTCTCTATTTCATTGATAAAGAGGGTGAAGTTATGAGCTTTCACCATGTAAAACTTTTATACAGCGAGGGATGGATTTATTTGGGGATTTGGTCCACTTTATTCCTGGATGCTCCCAACAGCCTCATAACTGAGCACCCCCAGAGCTGAGCTGGTTCAGTTTCTGTGTTGTTCTGCCGGGTGGCTGTTACCCCAACTCTGTGCCTTGTGTGGGAAATATTCTGGCCTAGCAGTACAGGGTGGTGGAGGGTGCCCCAAAAGGCAGGTAAGAGGGCTCAGTGGCATGACCAGCACACCTAGTGACTATCCCAAGGGGACCCCTGTGATCCAATCCATCACACATCCCTCAGTTCCTTCTTTAGGAAAACCTATGATTTTCATAAACTGCTACTAGTTTATTTTCAGAGCATTCAGAACTCTGAAGCCAGAGTAGCCTCTCATTCCTGGAAGTGAAAGCTTTGCTATGACCCAAATCTTTGGTCATCTAAATTCTGTTCCAATTTATCTCCAAAGCTAATTTAAAATCATCCTTAATGTTTTCAGATTTCCCCGTTAAACTAATTTCACCCGGCTTCTCAGACCTGCTCTTCTGCCTGTCCGCCCGCTTCACCTACCACCCCCACCCCCACCCCCTGAACTTCCAGTCTCTCTTATTTTCTTACATTTTTTTCATAATGGGTAATCAGTTTCACTTGTCTTGCCAATTGGTGCATAGCTCCTTTCTCAGTATGGTTTGTTCCAAACCACTGCTTGTGGGTGTGTGGTTGCTTGTAATTTTGTCTTAATATCTTTTTTTAAAGGTACTATGGTGCCATTGGGAGGGACACAGTGTAGGAGCCTGTGATACGGGCGGGGGGGAACCTTTTAGATGTAACTTAGTCTTTATGATGTGGTTTTGTAGGAAGACTTACATCCTCCAGAAAACCATAGCAACAAAATGACTGTTGTGATCATTATTTTTATAAACAGCACTGTTTAATCTTTGCTTTACGCATACAAAAGCACAGAGGGGTTTCTCCTGCTGTCTGCAGAAGTACTGTAACTTCTGTTCATAGTAATGTGACTTGTCTGCATTAATTTCATGCTCTTTAGGGCCTATTCTCTCCTAGATGTGTGTGATTAACTCAGTTTAGCATTAATGTGAATTAAATCATGCATACAGGGAAAAAGAGATCCTAACGATGGAGAGAATAGGCCCCTATGCGGTGTGCAGACTGAAAACTGTATTTAGCATGTGTGTGTACTGTGAGCACTACCAGGCTACAATGGCAACTGAGCATTTACATTACGTGATTCTTTTCCATAGACAATCATACTCTCCCACGTTGTTCATTCTTTTAGGTGGAGGGCTGAGGCTGTGTGTACACTACATTCCCCATTCGAAAGGGGACTGCAAATGAGGGAGATTGAAAATGCATATGAAGTGCTTTATTTGCATAATGTCATGTGATCTCATTTTCAGAAGAGAATTTCAAAACTAGAAACAGCTGTGTAGATGGGGTTCCTTTGAAAATAAACCCTGTTTTCGAAAGAACCCTTTTCCTATTTTGTTTCAGGAAGGAATGGCTGTTTTTGCTGTCAAAAAAGTCTTCCAAAAATGCAATTGCGTGAGATTATGCAAATGAAACACAAGATTTGTAAATCAGCGCTTCGTATTTATTTTCGATCTCCCTCAAATGCATTCCCCTTTCAAAAGGGGAATGTAGTGTAGATGTAGTCTGAAAGTTTTCCTTTATTCTTAATTTTCATCTATAAAATTGAGTTGACCTGAGAACCTTATCCAACTCCCAGAGCAAACCTTCCAGTTTTTGGTACCACCAGTGCTCCTTCCCCTTACCATTATGTTATTTCTTCCTGATAAATCAACATCCACAAGTACCCTCAAATTCCATTTTATTATTTTGAACCTTTAGATGAAATTAGTGCTTATGAAAGGTGATAGTTTTATACTTCTTGAAAGAGAGTTACTTTACCTGGATTTAATCCAAAGTTCATTGACTTCAAAGGGAATCTTTATATTGACTTTAAAGGGGTTTTCATTGTGTTCTTTAATCGCAGAATAGGTACTGAATATCATGGACACAGTCAGTGCGATATTCACTGATGATCACCAGGCATGCACAGATGTGTACTATCAGTAGTAATGCATGCTGCTAGCTGTGGGTGATCTTCAAATCAGCTGGGAGACATTTGAATCTCTCTAGCTGGCTGCCCAAGTGCACAGCTTATATGGAGCACTGGTTGCCAGACAGCTGGTTTTCTACTGGAATGTCTAGACTAAAAGAGACACTAGAGGAGCTGGCTGGCACTGCCATCCTGGCCATTAAAAGTCTGGTTGGTGGCATAATAGGGGCCTGGGGCTAAGGCAGGTGTCCTATCTGCCCTGGATCTGTGCTGTGCCCAGAAGCAGCTGTCTGGTCCCTCTTGTCTCTTGGTATTAGGGTGGCCAGAGGCTGGGAGGCTCCATGTGCTAACCCCACTCTGGATACTGGCTCCACAGGTTCTAGCCAATGGAAGCTATAGCCAATGGATGGTGACTACAGGCTTAAGGGCTGTTCACAGAGCTTCCCTGGCCCCAAGCATGTGCCTAGGTGGCTCCAGGGGCCTGGCACCCACTTTCTAGGGGCTGGAATAAGCACCACTGGAACCCTCCATCACCTTCCACACCCCTAACTCCATGCCCCAGCCTGGAGACCACCCCCCACCACATCCCAAGCTCCTCATCCCTGATCCCACTCATAGCACACACCTCCAGCAACAGCCTATGCCTCCTGCTGCATTTCAGCCCCCTGCCCTAGCCTGGAGCCCTCTTTTGTACCTTGATTCCCTCATTTATGATGCCATCCAGAGCCTGCACTCCAAGCCTAGAGCCCATATCTCCTTTTGCACCCAACTCAATTCCCCAGCCTAGTGAAAGTGAGTGAAGGAGGGGAAGAGCGAGAAATGGAGGGCGTGGGGATGGAGCGAGTGAAAGATGGTACCACTGAGATGGTGCACGGCAGAAGTATTCAATATTGGCTATGTCTACACGTGCACGCTACATTGAAATAGCTTATTTCGATGTAGCGACATCGAAATAGTCTATTTGGATGAATAACGTCTACACGTCCTCCAGGGCTGGCAATGTCGACGTTCAACTTCGACATTGGGCAGCACCACATCGAAATAGGTGCTGTGAGGGAACGTCTACACGCCAAAGTAGCACACATCGAAATAAGGGTACCAGGAATAGCTGCAGACAGGGTCACAGGGCGGACTCAACAGCAAGCCGCTCCCTTAAAGGGCCAGACACAGTTACACTAAACAACACACGATCCACAGAGCCGACAACTGGTTGCAGACCCTGTGCATGCAGCATGGATCCCCAGCTGCCGCAGCAGCAGCCAGAAGCCCTGGGCTAAGGGCTGCTGCACACGATGACCATAGAGCCCCGCAGGGGCTGGAGAGAGAGTGTCTCTCAACCCCTCAGCTGATGGCCGCCATGGTGGACCCTGCTATTTCGATGTTGCAGGATGCGGATCGTCTACACGTGCCCTACTTCGACGTTCAACTTCGAAGTAGGGCGCTATTCCCATCCCCTCATGGGGTTAGCGACTTCGATGTCTCACTGCCTAACGTCGATTTCAACTTCGAAATAGCGCCCAACACGTGTAGCCGTGACGGGCGCTATTTTGAAGTTGGCGCCGCTACTTTGAAGTAGCGTGCACGTGTAGACGCGGCCATTGTGTGATTAAGCAGTTGGCAAACTTAAAGTGTAACTCAGAGGGCTACTGACTTTCCCAGGATCCCGGGTCAGACCCTAGTACATTAGGCAGGCCCAGAGTCCCCTCCCACTACCCTCATCACTAACTGGCCCACTGTGCACCCTACTATAAAGTGATAGAGTTTAACTGGGTATAATAAGAGTTCTAGAAGATCACAGAATTCCCTCATTTCCCCTACACCATACCGCTGAATCTCTGAACTCTCTCTTCAAAAGAAAAGGAGAGTTGCAAATCAAGTCAGCATTGGCACCTTAAAGAGTAACAGATTTATTTGGGCATAAGCTTTTGTGGGTAAAAACCCGTTTCACCCGATGGAATTTTTTATTTATCATTATTTTTGTATTATTTTTTCTGAAGTCTGGACCTCGACCAAACCTTGATCAAGAAATTTGGACCTTGATTAAAAAATATTTGATTGCCCGTAAAACTATCCAGGCTAGTCATTTTCCAATGCATGATAGAGTTGGAATGCAGGTGGTGTGGGATCAAAGCCTTTTATTCATTTTTAACTCCTCACACACTGTTCTAGCACCAGCTTGTGTGCTCAGTTAGAGGTGACTGACCAGAGACCTGTTGTGTAACATGCATTGTAGTGCAGAATTATATTGGCTCAATGGCAGTGGGACTGAAGAACATACTCTACTTCAGAGTCTGAAAATGGAATTCAGATTTGACTTGGTCGTACGTGGTTCTGCTCCTGAGCTCATATTATCTACATGAATGTCTGTGCCTCAGAAATAATTTATGCCCCTCCCAATGCACGAATTGTCAGGTTGTCTTGTTTCTTTGCTCATGATGGTGTTAAGGCACAAGTTATATTCAACTGTTGTCCAGCATAGTAATCATTTCACTGCTGACCTTGTCACCCCCCATTACAAATAAAATATGAAATACCAGAGTGAAAATCATATATACACGGAAAACGTCTGGATAAAGGCACTGCAATGTCTTCTTTGTACTTGTGTTCAAAGCCTTTTTTAGGCTTCAGGGGACATGAGTTTTAACTGTGACACTGCCGTCCACCTAGTTGGCCTTGCTGGTACACCAGAATACTTGGATCTGAGAACAGCATAGCTGAGTAGAAAGGGAAAGTAAAGAAGTTGTCTGGGTCTGTTTGTATGCCTGTGTGCATGAAGATGGGTGGAGAGGTCCCATCTTGCACTCTTTTTGCCAATATTATCATATTTATAGTTGCTTGCTTTTTGGAGCAATACATTCACCAACAAAACAGTTAACAAGGGAAAAAGAGTTGCTGGGGTTTTATGTTATTATCACTCCAGCAATAGCTTCAACCATTTCTAGGCAATACAGCAACATTTTGCGTGTACGTGTGTGTAACGAACTATGAAATGGTCTTAGAGATGTTTATGCAAATACCATTTGCCAGCAGTCTGTGTAGTAAACAAGAAGGTAACAAAATTACAGTGCTATGTTTTTTGTTCTGTAGATAAGATTGGGTCAGAACTGCTATTATTAATATTAACCCCTCTAGGCTTGGATTTATTCCATTCTATGTCAGAGATAAAAATTCACTGCAAGCTGAAAATTATACTAGAAAACTTTTTCACCACACTGTAAAAACTGACAAAGCACCCTTCTTCCTGAAAAAAATTAGGAAGAAGGGTGCTTTCAAAAGCGAAGTTTCCTTTTGAATGAACCCTGTCTACGCAGCTCTTTTGGCTTTTGTAATCAGCTCTTCCATAATCGAGATCCCACACAAGCATGCAAATGAGGCACAAGATATTGAAATCCATGCCTCATTTTCATTTCCGATTGACCATATTTGCATGCTCCTTATGAAAGGGAAGGGCAGTGTAGCCACAGCCTGAATGAGGAATAGCATCTATTTCAAAATAGGTTTTATTAAGACAGCAAATAGTGCAGGTTTCAGAATAAGCCACAGTGATTCCAGTGGCTCTATTTCAAAATAGGCTCTGGCCATGTCTACACGTGCACGCTACTTCGAAGTAGCAGCGCCAACTTCAAAATAGCGCCCGTCACGGCTACACGTGTTGGGCGCTATTTCGAAGTTGAAATCGACGTTAGGTGGCGAGACGTCGAAGTCGCTAACCCCGTGAGGGGATGGGAATAGCGCCCTACTTTGAAGTTGAATGTCGAAGTAGGGCACGTGTAGATGATCTGCGTCCCACAACATCGAAATAGTGGGGTCCGCCATGGCAGCCATCAGCTGAGGGGTTGAGAGACACCCTTTCTCCAGCCCCTGCGGGGCTCTATGGTCATCGTGTGCAGCAGCCCTTAGCCCAGGGCTTCTGGCTGCTGCTGCGGCAGCTGGGGATCCATGCTGCATGCACAGGGTCTGCAACCAGTTGTCGGCTCTGTGGATCTTGTGTTGTTTAGTGCAACTGTGTCTGGGAGCGGCCCTTTAAGGGAGCGGCTTGCTGTTGAGTCCGCCCTGTGACCCTGTCTGCAGCTGTTCCTGGCACCCTTATTTCGATGTGTGCTACTTTGGCGTGTAGAGCTGCGTCTACACGTGCACGCTACTTCGAAGTAGCGGCACCAACTTCGAAATAGCGCCCGTCGCGTCTACACGCGTCAGGCGCTATTTTGAAGTTAACTTCAACGTTAGGCGGCGAGACGTCGAAGTCGCTAACCTCATGAGGAGATAGGAATAGCGCCCTACTTCGACGTTCAACATTGAAGTAGGGACGGTGTAGATGATCCGCGTCCCTCAACGTCGAAATTGCTGGGTCCTCCATGGCGGCCATCAGCTGGGGGGTTGAGAGATGCTCTCTCTCCAGCCCCTGCGGGGCTCTATGGTCACCGTGGGCAGCAGCCCTTAGCCCAGGGCTTCTGGCTGCTTCTGCGGCAGCTGGGGATCTATGCTGCAGGCACAGGGTCTGCAACCAGTTGACAGCTCTGTGTATCTTGTGTTGTTTAGTGCAACTGTGTCTGGGAGGGGCCCTTTAAGGGAGCGGCTGGCTGTTGAGTCTGCCCTGTGACCCTGTCTGCAGCTGTGCCTGGCATCCCTATTTCGATGTGTGCTACTTTGACGTGTAGACGTTCCCTCGCTGCGCCTATTTCGATGTTGGGCTGAGCAACGTCGAAGTTGAACATCGACGTTGCCGGCCCTGGAGGACGTGTAGACGTTATTCATCGAAATAGACTATTTCGATGTCGCAACATCGAAATAAGCTATTTCGATGTTGGCTGCATGTGTAGACGTAGCCTAGATGTTCCCTCGCAGCGCCTATTTCGAGGTGGTGCTGCCCAACGTCGAAGTTGAACATCGACGTTGCCAGCCCTGGAGGATGTGTAGACGTTATTCATCGAAATAGCTTATTTCGATGTAGTGTGCACTTGTAGACATAGCCTGTGTGTGCAGATGCTCTAATTAAACATAGCTAAGTTCTATTTTGAAATGCATTTTGTGTGTAGCAGCATTCTTTTGAAATAGGCCATTCTGAAATAATTTATTTCAAACTAAGGCTATTGTGTAGACATGCCCTCAGTTAACTGAAGTCTGGGAAAAGGAAACCTTCAAGATACATCATAACACGGGCCCCTTCACATTATTAATGCATTTTCTTAATGCTTCTTTGAAACTCCCACATCCAGCATCAGCACAAACAAAATCTTTGCAATGTTCCCAAGTAAACTGAGATGTGTAGTAATTGAATTTCAGGTTTTTTATGTTAATCATTAAAAGGCAACAGCAGCTGCTTATTCCCCATTAGCATTTCATTAGGACTTTTTCACTTGAGGTACTGTCACAAAGTCAGTAGGTAGCTCAGGTCTCAGGCTGTCCAGAGCCACAGTTAATGCCATAAATTAGAGGTACAGGACATACAGGCAGAAACCAAAGGCATAGAAGGAAGAAGTTTGAGGAGAGCTGTTAAAGTTAGTGCACTTCATGTATTTTGCAAAGAATAGATGTTCAGTTACACTTCCCCCAAAATCACATAGAAGTGTAAAAGAAGATTTGAAATAATGTTCAGATATCTATTATTTTCCCTAGCTTCCTTGAATGAAGATGACCAAAGAAGGCTCAGTTTTACTTGACTAGTCCTGTAGCTAGCCATAAATGTATTTCATATATACTGGGAAATAGGTGTAGGGATTATTAGTTAAAAAGTAAACAGGAGATGGGATGGCTGTAAAAAGTACTTGAGCCACACAATGTTCACAAACAATTTTCAACTTTAAGAGCATATTCTGAGTCCCTTAACAGAACACACGCCTTTTGCAATCCTGATCCCACAGAGCTGTGAAGTAAGGGACTTCCGTAAGTTTGAGACAATGAGGCTACATGTGCACTTACCATTTTGCCTGTGTTCCTGGGTCAATGTTGACTCTGGAAGTCCTCCTGAGCCACATGGTAGTAAGGAAGGTCAACAGGAGGAGTGCTCCCATCGACTGAAGGTAGGCACAGAAGTCGATGGCTGCCAAGTTGATTTTTGGTAAGGAGTTTACGTACCAAAAACTAATTAACAGCTGTTGATCTTCAAGGTAAGTGTAGACACAGCCTGAGAGAGGTATGCTGAGGAAACATTACTACCTCCTTCCAGCCCTACTTGATCATGCATTTTTCTGACGTATTACAGGAAGGCAGTTGCACTGCAGGAAACAACTCATGGAAATTAGGGATAAGTTAACCAGTTATGATCACTATAAACTGTAAGTTTAGCCCATACCTTAAAACAAACCCTTTTGTTTAGGTTTGAAAATTGTATTTTCTCAGTCAGCATTCACTTTTGTGCATTTTTTCATTTCCTGCTTTCAGATATGATAGGAAAGGGGTGTTATGAAATAAGCAAAACATTGTTCTCTTTCTGGACTTAATGGAACTGTCTCACGAGCAGGTATATGCACACATCACGTTTAACCCTGGTTTGGAAAACACAAGATATTGAAACACTTGGATAAGGCTCAGACTACAAACAGGCCCTGGAATTTTATTCCCCCACCAGTAATCTAGATGTACTGAAAAATTAATTGTTTTTATATGATGAGCACAGATTCTCTGTTGGGGTAAATCAACATTTCTCCATTGGTTTAACTCTATTAAAATTTAAACGAGTACTGTGTGTATAAATAGATATACAATTATTAGTAAATATTTTAGTTCTCAGTTTCAAAGCCTTATAGGGTGTGGTCTTCAACACAAAGCAGCTCATGTCAACCTAGTTGTGCATAACTTCACTTAAGTTTGGCTCCTGCTGATGTAAGTGCCCTGCTTTTACAACTTAACAACACCTCCTTAAGAGGCATAAATTCACAGTTGATGTAGTTTGGTCAACACAGTGCAAAGATAGGTACTGTGTTATGTACATCAACTAATAATGGCTACAGACAGCTGTCCTACAATGACTTCCATTGACTGATCTGATTACTAGTGCCCAGCAATAATGGAGACTGGAAGCAGCCTTCCCTGTGATCATTCTGCAATTGCTTTCCTGGTTGCCCGGCTTGATGAACACATCTGTCCAGCTGACCATGCTGGCTACCCACTTCTGAGGCATGCTTGCCTTGACTAAGCAGAAATTACTGGATCTCCTTGGCCTGTGGGTAAATGAAACTATACAGGCACAGCTCCAAACTAGCCACAGAAATGCAAACATCTACAAGCAGATTGCTCACAAGATGCAGGCGAGGAGCTACAACAGGCACCAGGAACAGTGCTACAGGAAAGCAAAAGAGCAGTAACAAACATACCAGAAAGCCAGGGAGGCCAACAATCAGTCTGGTGCCAAGCCAGAAGAGTTGCAAGCCAAACACAGTGAAGACCCCACCCCACCAGCACCATGGATAGTTCCAAGAAGCCAGAGTCTCAGGGCCCTGCCAAGAACAGCAAGGAGTTGGAGGTGAAGGTGAAGGAGGAAGAGAAGGAGGTGTCTGGGGGACATGAGACTGGGAGATCCAGCTGCCTAGCAACCGGGGATTCCACTGAAGTCCAGCTTGCCCTGCCAGTTGAGCATGTGTGAGCCCCATGCATGAGATGGAATCTCTGAGTTGCTCCCTGCTTTTCATTTGCCCATTCCCATGGTATATTTGCAAATTTTCTTCTCATTCCCATTAACATCTGTCTGCTTTTACACACAGTGGCAGGGTCCGTGTCACGCTTGGGCCCCAGACCTCTGCACAGTTTCACAGTGTGCAGCCCGGTTGCCCTTGCCAGGCTTTTGGCTTTGGTCCCTGAGCTATATGCCCTACCTCTCTGCATGCGTCATGCCAATACCTCACAAAAGGAATCCCCCTATTCTTTGGACTACTGGGTCTTGCCCCCTGGCCTTCTTTCCCTCAGTCCGTAAGTCCCTTCATTGTCTCAAGGTGCTCTTCCATCTCCTTTCTCCCATGCCAAGCCCTGCCCAAGGGCCAGGGATGCAGGTCCTTAGAACTGGGGATGGCTTCTTACCCCACCAGGCTTCTGCCCCCAGGGGCTGTGAGAGATATTTAAACATTAACTGTATCTTTACAAGGACCACTATGTCATAGTCATATCGGAGTCATTCTAGTTGTCCCAGCCACATGTACTGGTCCAGAACAATAGTTTCCACAATCTTCTCTGGGCTGTGGGAGTTGGACTGCAGCCATTCTGAGGCCAGATGGATCTGGTTGAATAGTTGGGACCTTGATGCTTGCCCTCCCGGTACTTCACTCATGGAACCTCTGGGGTCTGATGGTGGTTGTTACTCCAGACTTGACCAAGAACACAGCCTTCACTTGGGTGTACTCAGCTGCAGCCTCCTGGGGCATGTCAAAGTGGGGCTTCTGGGCCTTACTGGACAAGAATAGTGCCAGGATGCTGGCCCACTGGGCACAGGGCCAGCCTTCCTGATTGGCTGTCCTGTTAAAGGCCAAGAGGTATGCCACCACGTCATCTTCCCTCGTCATCTTCTGGAGGTAACTGCTGGCCCACACGGGTCAAGTCTTGGCCGTGCACCTGGGCGGTCAGAGTCTTCAGCTGCATCCTTACCTCCTGCAGGGTGGCTTGGTCCTGTGCAGCCTGGCTCATCATCAGCTGGTTAGTGTCCTGCTATAGCCCCACTGACTCCTGCTGGGCAGCCATCTGAACTCTGGTGGCCTCCTGCTGTGTTGCAGTGCCCTGCATGAACACTTTTACTACATCCTCCACATTGTCTTTCCTCTTTCTCACAGAGGCAGCTTCATGTGCACTAGATGGGCCCACCACAATGGGTCTCATAGCAGTGGAGCATCCCACACTGGCACCACATATGGCAGGGTCCGTGTCACTCCTGGGCCCCAGACCTCTAATTAGTCCCACAGCATGGTCCCAGTTGCCTTCTCAGGAATTCAGGCTTTGGTCTCTGGGCTTGAAGGGCAGCAGGTAACTGACCACTGCTGTAACTGGGCTGAGTACCCAGTCCTTTCAGCCTTTGGCCGAGCCCTGAGGTTACCTGTAGCAGCTGCTCACCTCCTCTGCTGCCTCTCGTACTCCTGTTAGTTGTTTGCACCACTCTCTAACTCCATCCTTGTTTCTTTGACTCTCCACACTCCTCTCCAACCTCCTCCTACATTCTCACCCCGCTCCCTACTGTGGGAAGATTTTTTTAAAAGCCCTTTGGCAGCTTCAAGTGGGACCAGCCATACCTAACTGATTGATAGCAGCCTCTCTCCCTGCTGATCCCACTCTGCCTGATTGCCAGGGCTGTGTCTGCTTTTGGGAGCTGCTTTTCCCCTTGTAAGTTGCTCCACCCACTTCAACCTGTCACAACAAAAATACACACATGCAAACCAGCTTTAACTGACAGTGTGTGCCCCCCTCTTTGCCACTCTTCGTACAGATAGAAAAGAAGCTAATTAGCATTAAATTCAACCTTTACCTGTTTCTATCTGAAATAGAGCTTTACATGGCTGGTCTAAGAACTGTGATGTGATAATCACAGACTCATATATTTTCAAATTAAAGTGTTCATGGTCAGCTCAGTCATCTACTGTCCTCATTTTCCAGAAGTACTAGAACCATAGAATCACACAATCATAGAACACTAGACTGGAAGGGACCTCGAGAGGCCATCGAGTCCAGCCCCCTGCCCCAATGGTAGGACCAAGTACTAGCTAAACCATCCCTGATAGACATCTATCTAACCTGTTCTTAAATATCTCCAGCGACGGAGACTCCACAACCTCCCTTGGCAATTTATTCCACTGTTTGACTGCCCTGACAGTTAGGAACTTTTTCATAATGTCCAACCTAAACCTCCCTTGCTGCGGTGCCCAGAACTGGACACAATACTCCAGCTGAGGCCTAAACAGCTCAGAGTAGAGCAGAAGAATGACTTCACAACACACCTGTTAATGCATCCCAGAGTCATGTTTGCTTTTTTTGCAACAGCATCACACTGTTGACTCATATTTAGCTTGTGGTCCACTATAATCCCTAGATCCCTTTCTGCTGTAGTCGTTCCTAGACAGTCTCTCCCCATTCTGTATGTGTGAAACTGATTGTTCCTTCCTAAGTGGAGCACTTTGCATTTGTCCTTATTAAACTTCATCCTGTTTGCCTCAGACCATTTCTCCAATTTATCCAGATCATTTTGAATTATGACCCTATCCTCCAAAGCAGTTGCAACCCCTCCCAGCTTGGTATCATCTGCAAACTTAAGAAGTGTATTTTCTATGCCAATATCTAAATCATTGATGAAGACATTGAACAGAACTGGTCCTAACACAGACCCCTGCAGAACCCCACTTGTTATACTTTTCCAGCACGATTGAGAACCATGAAGAACTACACTCTGGGTATGGTTATCCAGCCAGTTATGCACCCACCTTATAGTAGCCTCATCTAAATTGTATTTGCCTAGTTTTTTGATAAGAATATCATGAGAGACCGTATCAAATGCTTTACTAAAGTCTAGGTATACCACATCTACTGCTTCTCCCCTATCCACAAGGCTTGTTATCCTATCAAAGAAAGCTATCAGATTAGTTTGACAAGTGCTCGCAGATGATTTCTTTAATTACCTGCTCCATTATCTTTCCTGGCACTGAAGTTAAGCTGACTTTAATTACCTGCTCCATTATCTTTCCTGGCACTGAAGTTAAGCTGACTGGCCTGTAGTTTCCTGGGTTATTCTTATTCCCCTTTTTATAGATGGGCACTATATTTGCCCTTTTCCAGTCTTGCGGAATCTCTCCTGTCTCCCATGATTTTCCAAAGATGATAGATAAAGGCTCAGATACCTCCTCTATCAGCTCCTTGAGTATTCTAGGGTGCATTTCATCAGGCCCTGGTGACTTGCAGACATCTAATTTTCCTAAGTGATTTTTAACTTGTTCTTTTTTTATTTCAACTTCTAACCCTACCCCTTCTCACTAGCATTCACTATGTTGGGCATTCCTTCATCAGACTTCTCAGTGAAGACTGAAACAAAGATTGGTGGAACTAATAGGATTAATGAAATAAGCCTCTTATTTTTCTTTAAAATATGTGAACTACAATATGTACAGCTATTTTTCATAACTGGGAGCTTTCTCCAGAAACTCCTTTTTTTATAAGAATGTACACATTTCCAGTTCAATGAAACATAACACAACTATCTCCCAAAACTGAAATACTTTAAAAAGAAAAAAAATTAATTCAGCCACTCAATTAACGAATCTTTTTCTGAAAGAATAAAATTAAAGAATATTTCTATATCTACAAACCAAGTTCAAAACCATGTATGATTACCCAATATTTCTAGTGTTCTTTGTTCAGTTACCAGAGAAGTGTTCACACATATTTAAAACACTCACACAGAATGTACTCTATATCACATCTTCAGTGTCCACAAGGTCTCTCAGTAGCTACTTTCAAGCTCATCTGACTTACTCCCTTGCTTCACTGCGTATAAAAATCAGACTCATGAATGTTTAGCAGACAAGATAAGCTAATAAATACAGATCTGAATATTTATCTCTTCACAAATAAGAGCAAGAGAGTTATTTCTCCTAAAATATTTAAGGCAGCCAAGGATCTTTTTATTAAGGCAGTCAGTAATGGCAGAAGCAACATCACTCTAGAAATTAACAGCCAGGCTATGTCTCCATTGCTGAGAACTGTTGGCGAAAGACATGCAAATTGCGCAACGTATTTGCATATCTTTTGCCAACAGTTCTGTTGGGAGTGGCTTTTCCTACATTTGGCCCATCTACACGGGGCCAAATGTTGGGGGGAGGGAAAAAAAAACCTCTGCCAACTCATCCCTTCTTCCTCATGCAACAAGGTGCACAGGGATGTCAACAGAACGCTTCCGACCGGCAGATCTCTGCCAACAGATCTGCTGTCTGAACCCACATTCTGGCGGCAAAACTTCTGTTGACAGAAATTTTGAAAACAGAAACCTGCAGTCTAGACATAGCCCAATGTCAACACAATTACATCTGTGTTCAGAAAAAAGTAGGCAAAACTGATCTGATGTTTTGTTCTGACGTAATGCGACTTCACTTCTTCAATTCATTACAGTTTACAGCTCTACTCACGGTTGCTAATGGTTGGGGGAGGGAGAGTGGCAAGCAAGAAGTTGCCTCAGAGCCCAGTAATTAAAAAGGTTCTGGAGATTTGGGTTGCCTTAAGCAGTGGTCCAAGCCTCAAGCCCTTTAAATTGCTACTGTAGCCTCATGCAGTCGTGTCCAAGCGGTGCTGAGAGCTGGCTGGGGAAGGCACTGGGAAGTCTGGTTGATGCTGAGCACTGGTTGCCTCTAGCCCCTTCCTGAGGCACTGAGCCAAGCTCTTCCCACATTGCCCAGTACCCAGCAAAGTCTGTCAGCAGCCCTGGCTCTGTTTCATGAGGACAGTCCAAAATCAGCTAACTGCAAATCCATGCAGCTCCTCTGTGTGCTTTCCTTACAGTCCACTAGTCTCCTGAAGCATTTTCCCCCTGGCCTCATGTTCCTCTGTATTTCCCCATCATGTATGCCTCACGCTCTCCATTCCCAGAGTCTGTAGATTGTCAGCCTACAAACATGTAAAATAACTGTAAACCTTGTGTGTATATTTCAACACAGCTCTGTACAAGCAATGGCCAAAGCTAAAGGAGAAAAGCAGAAAACCAAGGAGAAATGAAACAAAACACACCATACTGACATTTAAGGCAAACACGCCCTCTGTCTCTATCACAAGCATAATATATTGAAGTGGTTTTCTCTAAAGTCTGGTTCAAGCATTCCAGAAAGCAACAGAATTTTTTAAATCTGCTTCAGCCAGAGAGGTATGTGCAAGCTGCAATTTGGGTGGCGGTAGGAGAATTATAGCTCTTCCTTGCTTCCTGACCCAATGGCAAGGCCACCATTTTGGAGGCTGTGGGGAGGCAGCAGCTGTGCATACCAAGACACTGCTTGTTCTTCTTCCCATTTCCCTGACTGTCAGGGAGTGAGAGGCAAGGACGTGGCATTTGCACATGCCCCTCACTCATGGCAAATGAAGGGAGAGGGCAGAGGAGTAAGTCATGGAATCTGTGTACTTTCCCCTCACTCCCTGATAATCAGAGGACAAGGACAAAGGGCAAACAGTGTTCTGGTATGCTTAGTTGAGAAATAGGACCCTTGCCCAGTTGCACACATGAGTTGAGCTGAAGAGCCACTTCCTTTTTCTCCCCTCCTTCCCCACCTTATCCTTCCATTATCTCATTTTAAAATAACCTTGCTTTAATTACTCTTTCCCTCAGTGTAAGGTAAACCACAGGCTGGTCTTAGGTTTTAGTATATGCCTCTACAAAGTACCACCTAAGCTTCACCCACCATGTATATTGTGTGCTGCAGCCACATTACAGCAGCACTTCAACAAAGATGCTATTTATGCTATCAGGAGGGCTTTCACCATGGCATAAGTAATCCACCTACCCAACAGTCAGTAGCTGGGCTGATAATGGAATTCTTCTAATTCCTTAATGTGGACCAGGATTAGAAAGTTCTTATCCTCAGGCTAACCACCACAAAACACACTTGGAATTTGTAGTCCAAGCCATTTTACAAATATTAAAAGTCAAAAAGAAAAGGAAAAGAAAAAGAAAAGTCAATACAAGTAAGTAATAAAAAGAACTTAAAACAGTATAACTTTAAATCCCATTTTTCCTTTTTTTAACCAGACATCCTTGAGATGCTCTATCCTGAGATGAGATGTGGCATATAAAATTTCAGAAGGGTTGGTTTCTTTGAAAAGTTATGTAGGGATGGTGAATGTCAGATTTATGACTGGCACCTAATTTCAAACTCCGCTATGCAGGAGAGATCACCAATTCATAGCAAGACATGATATTATTCTAACTTTGAACCAAACATGATTATCCACAGCAAAGGAAGTCAAACTCTTTGTAAGCATCATGGGACAATTTTTAATTTTCAAGGCTACTTAAATATATTTACATTTTAAACATGTCACGGTAACCAAAGGGTTATTGTTCATTTTGAGTCTGTTAGATGTAGATTGTGCGTGTCCCACATGTGCCATACTTAGAACACTTTGTTCATCTTATTTCCTAGTTCTTGCTCATTGCTAAAGCAGATGAGAATTGCACAGTATTGTTTCAGAATATTAAAAGAAAGGGGGGGGTGAATTTATGCTTTTCACAGGAGATTTGGGGATATTATTATGAAACTTCTTGCGTGTTAGTAATATTTCCTTTTTATTTGCTTTGTTTCTCTGAGTATATCTGCAGAAAAAAATAATAAAAGATAACCTTGGGCATCATAGGAAATTGGCTGTAATCCAAAAGTGATTTGTAATACAGTTCTAATCAGGGTCCTGCAAATAAAATGACTCCTCACACCTTTAAAAAAGACTAAAAAAGACAGCAGGCAAAATACTCTTGAATATTAAGAGCTGTTAGGCCCAGTAATTTACATTAAGTGATAGTGTGGGTTGAGGTGTTCAGGGAACTATGACATGATGGGTGAAATCCTAGAACTACCTTACTTGATGGGAACTTTCCATTGACTTCAGTGGGGTCAGAATTTCTCCCAATGCAATTGAGAACACTGATATATTTATGATCATTAAAATAAACAAACCAGATTTTTTTAAATAAAAGTGCCTGAATATCACTTGCATTAAATCCCCATTAAGCCACTGTGGCAGTGTGGCCCTTGATGTGGATTTAAATTACACTTGAGCAGCGTAAAGGTGCCTTGTAAGACAATTAGGCCCATAGTGTAACTAATGTGAACTACAGCCCTGACTCTACAATCCTCTCCACATTGGCAGATCCACAATGGATGTTATCTCAGGAGTCACCTAGTACAGAGCAGCTTTGCTGTGACAACAGTTCAAGTGACAGAATTAAAGGATACCTCTGCAATATTATAAAAGCTCCATGGCATAGACATAGCTAGTACAGGTTACCTGTCTTGGCTTGTGTGTCTTAGACTGCAGACCTAAAAAACTACAATTAATTATTCAAGCTTGGGCTGGAGCCCAGGTTCTAAAACCTCATGAGAGGAGTAGCTCTCATAACCTGAACAACTCTACTGAAACTTTTAGTCCAGCAGCTCAAGCCCTATGAGCCTCAGATAGTCTACCTTCAATTCTGAGCCTTGGAGCTGTGTTTTATTTTTTTTAATTGCCATGTAGATGTATGCAAAGAAGGCAATCCTTGCATTTTACATGAAGATGTGACTCACAATTGAAGACCATCATAGTGTTGTATTTCTCCTATACATCAATATCTTAGTATATAAGGCAGTAAAAACACTTTCATTTTTTCTGCCATTACATGTATTTCAGTTCAATATAACCACCTTACATTTTTACTGAAAGATAGCACATTACAAATGGACACATCTACTGCACAAGTATTCCCCCTTCCGATGATACCGTCTTTCATAAAAGGAAGTTCTGAAAGTGCAGATAACATGATAGAAAAATTATGGCGCAAACATGAAAGTTGAGGCCAATTTATCACCCAAATTCAGGTGCATGATTTAATCTGTTTCCTTCTTGCTCAAGCTTTTTGTACAGTTGTTCTTTATAAATCTTTCTCTCTACTACCCCTCCACTTCATCTACTCCACCCGCCCAACTGTAACTGAATAGAAATTGTACAGCAAAGTATGTCTGCAAAGACTCATGTCTTTAGTAGCATCATATTTTGAAACTAATTAACTTCCAACTCAGAACATAGAAAAGAAAAAGCTCTTAAGGATAATGTGTTTTCCTTCTGCCTTACCAATTTCATTACATAACATTTTCTTTTTTTTTCTGTAAGTGTATACTTCACCACATTTTTGAAAGTACTTCATCAGAATTAGTCACAAGTAAGTTATGTGATAGCAGAAATACTAATAAATGACTGTGTCAACTCGAGAGTAGTTGGATTAAAAAATGGTTACCCTCCAGCACATGCTACAAACTAATTCATTAAAGTGTCAGAAACAAACCTGTAAGGTAAAAAAGAGCTGATTCAAAATTCTAATTACCAAAAATGAATCCTTAATGGATGTAAATAGACAAAAATAAAATTGCAACTGCTGTATTCACCATTCAAAATTAATTGGAAAATCGCTGATTTAAGAATATTATATTCTCCAGTGAACTGTGCCCCCCCTCCCGAAACCCAGAGTGCAGAATTAAATTAACTCAGAGGTTTGTTTGCTCATAGTAGGGCACCAAAATGGATTAATTAATCATCATTTAGTGATACTGTATAGCAAAAAGCAAGCAGCTTTTCACAAAACTGCAAGACGAGCACTCTGACAATGGGAGAGTTATGAAAATGAATTATAGGCTTTTCCTATCTCCAGCTTACATCAACTTGTTTGAGATTTCTACATGGTTTAAAAGAAAATATTGTTGATGAAAAAGCTTAATCAGTGTTTATGAGAGGTATCAGATTAAAGGCAGCTATTTATTGTTGTTCTATAGCCATTTATATTCTTTATGGGGACCTGCATAATATTTCTATTGGATACAATATTAGTATACTTCAGAGGCACTTCCACATGGAGACCACATGTTGCTGCATCTGTGGCAACAGACGTAATTCATTATCATTTCCATCGAGCAGTGCTTCATTTTTGTGAGATGTGAGCCCTGGCACCTCTCGATATGCTGGTTCATAGCCCCAGCACCTCCGGGCTTGCCATATTAGTTGTGAAAGTAGTAATAATAATAATAATAAATTGTCTGAACCCCAGTGTCTAATTACTTGAGCTCTGGTTTGTCACAAATCAAGCACCACATCTTTGCTGTCTAATCATGATTGTACCGCTTCCATATCAAATTCAGTGTGACAAAAACTGAACTCATCTTTCCTCTCAAATCCACCCCTAGAAAATGCCTAGAATGTGTCCGTTTCTCATCACTTCTGCTGCCAAAACTCATGCAAACTCCTGCTGCTAAAAGTGTTTTCTTCTTTGGCTTCCCTGTTCATATTACTCCCTTCTTCAAACCTCTTCATGGGTCCCTCTTGGTTTTCCATCAACAAGTTGAAGCTTTCCATCCATACATTAAGAAACGTAAGCACAGTATTGCTTCTGTTTACCTCTGTGCTTTAATTCTTCCTTACTCTTTCTTTTGCTGTTCTCTCTCTTCCTAAGTTCATCTTCTAAACCATACACCCTTTTTTCTCCCACTCTCATCTTTGGACATTATTCTCAAATCAATGGTCCTCATACTAAGTAGTTTCCCTTTTTAAACTCCTTCTCTTTCTTTGCCTCTATTCTCATAATTTGTTTCTTCCACAAAACCTTTCAAGGATCACCAGTACAGAACTTCTCCATTACCTGCAGCTTCTGCTAGCACCTGACCAATTACTATGTCTGTCCTGTTTAGACTGTGGTGAACTGTAAGCCTCTCAAGCTGCAAACTATGAGCCTGTCTCCTCCCATCACTTACAATGGTGTACAGCAGGAATAGTGGTTCAAGTCAATCGAATTACATTGGTGTAAAATATATGTAAATCAAGAAAGAATCCTGCCCTGTTTGTTTGTACAACAAAAAGGACAGTGTTAGGCATAATAAAAAAGAGCAGTTGGTTATATGGTGTTCTCATGTGAGTAACATTTCACTCTGGAATAGGATTTCACCCTGGACCTTTCAGAAAAGAGGACACCGTGGGAAAGTAGTGTATCTGTACCAGTATCTACCAATGCACATTAATACAACATGAGTTGGTAGATACTGATACAGATACACTACTTCTCCGGGGTGTCCTCTTTTCTGAAAGTTCATATATGTCAACCCTACTAGTCTAGAATATTGTCAAGAACTTTTGATGCAGACATGGATAGCACTGCATCTATACTGGTCTTGTAAAGGTGACTCAGTAATAAATAATGTTTCCTTGTCAGTGATTCCAATTTAGGTCTTATTCATATTGGTGAGGACTTAAAATCACCACCTGGCGGTTCATCTCAGTTTAACATGAAACAGTCAGCTCAATCAAGTTTTTGGTAGAGATGAACATATTAGTTCAGATACCATAAGAACCATACCCAACCCTTTAGGCACAAAGTTAACTGAACTTTGAGAAACCTAAAAATTAATTTGGCTTTGAGGTTTGTCTAAACTCTTTTGTTTCAATGTCCCGCCACACTCATAGGCCGTTTCTACACATGCTATTTTCTCTGAAAGGGGCATGCTAATAAATGGCCTGAAATATGTTAATGAGGTGCGGATGTAAATTCCCATAGGGTCACATGATTTGGAGTCCAGAAGAAGCTCTTCCACACCCCAAAACAGCGTACAGAGGCACGGCCCTGGGGGATCTTCTGGAAGGAAGTCGTCCTTCCGGAGGCCCCTTCTTCCTGAAACTTTTTGGGAAGGGGCCTCCGGAAGGAGGACTTCCTTCCAGAAGATCCCCCAGGGGCCAGGCCTCTGCTGTTTTGGAGTCTGGAAGAACTCCTTCCAGACTCCAAATGATGTGACACTATGCTAATGAGGCTCCAGGAATTTACATCTGTGCCTCATTAGCATATTTCAGGCCTTTTATAAGAAGAAAGTGGCATGTGTAGAAATGGCCATAGGTTCCAGGTTGGGATCAGAAAAGACCCAGGGCCTTAATACCAAACATTTGATTTTCAGGGTTATGGGAAAGTATGACACTATTAGGCAAATAATGGCTTTGTTTCTCTAAGACTCTCAGCTCATTTTTAGTATCAGAGGGGTAGCCGTGTTAGTCTGGATCTGTAACAGCAACCATTAGTCTGGATCTGTAACTTTTCTGTTAGTCTATAAGGTGCCACAGGACCCTTCGTTCCAGCTCATTTTTAGTAAATTTCAGAGGATTAGAGGGTCATGAAGAGCTTTAGAAAAGCTACCAGATTCTGATCCAAACTGAATTCCCAGTCCAACCACCATTTAGTTTTGGTAGACACATGGCCACTTCCACCAATGACACAATTTTGTATCCTTCAAAGTTTAACAGAGAAAGAGGGACTAAATGCACTCTTTGACTAAGGCTTGATTAAGCATATAACTAAATTAAAGAACCGAAGGTTTGTTTACCACTGCAGTTAAAAACTAGCAGCTGGCCAGTGCCAGCTGACTCCATTTCATGGGGCTTAGCCTAAGGAGATGTTTACTGTCAGTGCAGACATTTGAGACTGGGTTGTATCACAGGGTCTTGGACCCTGCAAAGTAGGAGTGTCCTAGAGCCCGAGCTACAGCCTAAGACCAAACATCTACACTGCAATTAAACAGCCCCTGAGATTATGCCCCACAAGCCTGAATCAGCTGACAAATGCCAGCCACAAGTGTCTAACTGCAGTGTAGACACATCTTAAGGGAATGAAGCTAGTTGGTTACAGGCACCATGGCCACTGTTTGGTAAATCTTGTGCTGTAACTGCCTTTGCAATGCTCATTAAAACATCTTTCATTAAAGTAGTCACTCTGACATCTTTCATCCTCACCCTGTTCACTTCAGGAGTTGTTTTAATACTTTGCACAGATATTGTCTTGGCCAAGTACTGTCATCAGAATCACTGGGGTCACTGGCAATGCAGCTCAGGGCACAGAAAACTCTAACATGAGATACACTCTGGCTGGATTAGGTGATCTGCATGATCACAGAGCAAGCATAGTGTCAGATGCATAAATAGCTGTATATCAACCACACTGATCAAATGAAATGTTTCTTACTATTTACAGCTGCTGTTATTGATATCTGCTGCTGGGTTCTACTGAATGGCATACAATTGTTTACATACAGTCTTGACTGGCACGTGTTGTCTTTAAACAAAATTTATAACCATGTAGGCTGACATGGATTCACCAAACATGCATTTAGTTATACAGCTCCATAACCTTTGGGGTTACACAACTTATTACTTTGCACATGGGCATCCTGTTTTGATTTCTTCAAAGGAATGTAAGAGCAATTTGTTGTCTTCCACATAAAAGTCATACTGAATGAAATATCTCAGTGACTATAAAAGGAGGAAATGGGACCCATTCAATACTTCCCTTAAGAGGTTTTGGAAGTTCTAAAAAATGAATTACTTTTACTGTAGAGATATTTAATTTTAAGTTAAATGCTGATCCCTGCTGGACAATCTTAAATAATTGTACTGAGTAAGCTGCCTCTCTATTAATAATGTGTCAGGATTTTACAAATGATCGTATACAAGCTAAGGATGACATTTACCCTTCCTTGAAAAAAAAGCCTCATTGATTGATCTTTCAGAGGATACTGAATGGAGCAGGGTGGTAAAATCACCTGAACCACAGCATGCAGGCTGGTAACAGGACCGGATAGTAGCTTTTCTCTAGCCATTGTTCTGGCCTGCAGACTGACATAGCACATAGTGGCTGCGTCTACACGTGCACGCTACTTCAAAGTAGCGGCGCCAACTTCGAAATAGCGCCCGTCACGGCTACACATGTGGGCGCTACTTTGAAGTTGAAATCAACGTTAGGCGGCAAGACATCAAAGTCGCTAACCCCATGAGGGGATGGGAATAGCGCCCTACTTCGAAGTTGAACGTCGAAGTAGGGCACGTGTAGACGATCCGCATCCTGCAACATCGAAATAGCAGGGTCCACCATGGCGGCCATCAGCTGAGGGGTTGAGAGACGCTCTCTCTCCAGCCCCTGCGGGGCTCTATGGTCACCGTGTGCAGCAGCCCTTAGCCCAGGGCTTCTGGCTGCTGCTGCTGCAGCTGGGGATCCATGCTGCATGCACAGGGTCTGCAACCAGTTGTCGGCTCTGTGGATCTTGTGTTGTTTAGTTCAACTGTGTCTGGGAGGGGCCCTTTAAGGGAGCGGCTTGCTGTTGAGTCCGCCCTGTGACCCTGTCTGCAGCTGTTCCTGGCACCCTTATTTCGATGTGTGCTACTTTGGCATGTAGACGTTCCCTCGCAGCGCCTATTTCGATGTGGTGCTGCCCAACGTCGAGGTTGAATGTCGACGTTGCCAGCCCTGGAGGACGTGTAGACGTTATTCATCGAAATTTGCTACATCGAAATAAGCTATTTCGATGTAGCGTGCACGTGTAGACGTAGCCAGTATCTGCCCGTACCCATATAGATACCTAAATGTGGATTTTATTGGTTCTTTCACACCCACTCCATTGCTGCCTCTTAATTACTCAATTCAGGGTCAGTGCAAAACCCACTGTATGATATATATGCCCTCTTGAACTCTCTCTTCAAAGTTCTTTTCAACTTTCCCTTACGGTACTTGTTGACTATCGGTCTCGTGCCAGTATTTAGCCTTAAATGGAGTTTACCACCCACTTTGGGCTACATTCCCAAGCAACCCGACTCCAAGAAGACCCGATCCCAGCACGCCGGGGGCCGCTACCAGCCTCACACCGTCCACGGGCACCTCTTAACGGTTTCACGCCCTCTTGAACTCTCTCTTCAAAGTTCTTTTCAACTTTCCTGTAGGGTACTTGTTACCTTTGTATGATATATAGGTGTGATGGTCCCCTGTTCAGCTATTGCATGCCCCAAATGCCCAACACATACACCCCACTGTGGAGTTTAACTGGGGCATGTGTCTTTGCAAGGTTCCTTTGCATCTGGGTGAGGACTACTCAGAGTGAGCAGGAGCTCAAAGGACTGTGGAGACAATATGAAGGAAGAAGCTCGTTCCCTTTCATTATCTGGAAACTATTTTAAATTCCTCAGTCCAGCCCTCTGTAATTTTTCTTCTCCTTCCTTTTGTCAATGATGTCATCAAGGAACTAAGAAGTGATAGTTCTGCTGAAGTAAATAAATGGATAATGCTTGCTACTGAATTGTTTTTGGTTTTGGATGGAGATTGTAATTAAAAACCATTTATACCTATGTCCATGTAGCAGGCTGACACCTCTTGAAAGCTGGGGGGCCTGAGGCTACCTGACCTTAAGTACTAAAAAGAAACACCTGTTGGATCAGGTCCTTCTCCTATGAAGGGCAGGAGGGTGCTATAGAAAGAAAAGGAAGCTAAGGAAATTGAAGTGTAATGGAAGGGCTGCTTCAGGGAAGATTTTGGTAACAGAGGAGTTTAGTAATCAGAGCTACATCACTGAGCTTTAGTTTAGTGAGACCGGTATAAAGACTTTGGTTGTTAGGGCCTAGGAAAAGAGAGATGCTCCTGATTTCTGCATGCGAAGGGCTTTGCTGCAGGTCTGTCTGGAGCTGGTGAATGATTAGGGAAAATAGCTGTCAGGTCCCAGAAGGAGGGCTGTCAGGTTACTTTCCTTAAGAGGAAAGGGTCTGGGGTTTAGAAACATCAGAAACACTGTACAATGTTAAACTAGATTCCTACAAAAAGGGTTAATTTAGTATAAAATACAAAGGACTTTACAGTTCTTATCGGGCCCTAGAGAGGAGGAAAGAGAAAAAGTGCTGTAGAGTAATCTTGCCATTATATATAAAGGCAACCTATAGGTCACATGCATCAAATTAATATTAGTAGCATTCAATAAGAGATTTTAAAATGCAATTTTAAAATAAAAACAGACAGCCATTTGCCCCAGTATTTGTAACATGTACCCTCTTTTAGTTTAAACACTTTCCATTGTGAAACTTGTCAAATTTTGGGAAACGCTCTGTGTAGGAATATTGTTTCTGTTTAAACCACAGGGTTAATAATAAATAAACAATAAACTTCATCAATATTCGTAAAAGAATTATCCATTTTGGGTAGTGATAAAGCGGGCACTTCAGATTTTACAGCAAACCAAAATCTTGTAAGGTTTGCAACCTAATACCTGATTTTTCTGCAATTCTTCCAAAGTGATTCTTTTGAATAGAACCCAGTTCACAAAACCTAAAGTGGATAAGGTAGCTACAATATTACTAGATGAGCCCAGGGTTAATGAACATTTAAACTGTATATTTACATTTCTCAAGATGATATGATGAACATATCTTAAACTTCAGAATGAGATTAAATATTTGGGAGAGATTTTTCTGGAATTACTAAAACAGTCAATTTGGGGAAGTGGGACTTTAGGTTACAGAGGAGGCAGAGAAAACAAATGTGTCGATGTGTGCAATGAGGTAGTAAGGAAAATGTGTTGGATGTAGGGCACTGGATTAGAACTCAGGAGACTTCTGAACTTCTCCAATGACTTCCTGTATAAACTGTGACAGATCCCTTAATTGAACCTATGTGCCTCTGTTTCTCAGTTATATAATGGAGGTAATATATCCTTATCTCCCAGGAGTGTTATGAGGATAAAATTCACTCTTAAGTGTGAGATGCTCAGATATTGCACTGCTGCTGGCCATATAATTAGAAAGCAGTGACTAGTATAGCTAATCTGGAATTTAGTAAGGCATCATAATGCTTTGTTTTTTCCATGACACTTAGTTGGAGTTGAAGATTTCAAACTGTGTGAAGGGGAAATAGTTTAACAAATAGTCGAACAACTGCTTAAGTTTTTTTTTTTAAATGGATTAGATGGGTTATTTGAGTAATTCAAATTTTTGTAATGTATCTACCCAGGAAAGCTGTATTATGTGTAGGATATAGGAGACAAGTGTATAACTTAAAATTTTAGCTATGTTATCACATCTAGCCCAAGGTTGAGTGGAAAATAGGTGTTCAAGAATATAATTTATTTTCTAATTCCTTAAAATAAGAGGTAGTATGCTACTAAAGTGAGCCAATTGCTCAGTTTCCAATCAGTTCAGCTGAAAATAATAATGGCACCGCTAACATGCTGCTTCTATTTGATTTGCTAAATAGATCTGCTTTTCCCTCCACCACTACTCTTTCACTCAGCATTTCTTTTCTCAGAAAAAAATTCCACAAATGTACTGTTTATTAATCCAAATGACGTTAAAGGACTATTTCTGCAGTCTTTTATTTTTTTTAAAATACAAGTCCCTTCTTCCCCATCCCATTTGCAGTATTGGTTGAAGAAGAATGTACTCAGTTAACAATCTCCTAATTGGCCTAACATTATTTTTGAATAATATCTGCTACATTTGAAGCGAGGTGACATGAATTGGTTTGCCCTTCACCCTGGGAGTCATAGGCTACATTGGCTACGTCTACACGAGCCCCAAACTTCTAAATGGCCATGCAAATGGCCATTTCAAAGTTTACTAATGAAGCTCTGAAATGCATATTCAGCGCTTCATTAGCATGCGGGCGGCCGCGGCACTTGGAAATTGACACGCCTCACAGCCGCGCGGCTTATCCTGACGGGGCTCCTTTTCGAAAGGACCCCGCCTACTCCAAAGTCCCCTTATTCCCATCAGATCATGGGAATAAGGGGACTTCGGAGTAGGCAGGGTCCCTTTGAAAAGGAGCCCCGTCAGGATGAGCTGCGCAGCAGCGAGGCACATCAATTTCGAAGTGCCACGGCCGCCCGCATGCTAATGAAGCGCTGAATATGCATTTCAGCGTTTCATTAGTAAACTTCGAAATGGCCATTTGCGTGGTCATTTCGAAGTTTGGGGCTCGTGTAGACACGGCCATTGTGAGATATTACCCAAATGATAAAAATTTGAACAGTTACCATATGTAGCCTAGATTAGATACGAATCCTCATTAAAAACCATCATATTTGCCAAGGCTGACAGTCTTTACTCTGCAGTGGCCCTGGATAAGAACAGTCAGGAACCTGCAAATCAGGAATGTGGTGCATTGACGAAGCTACCTTGAGAAAGTTAAATAGCCATTGATCTATTGTCATTGTTGTCATTCTTTCAGTTCAATGGTACCAGCACCAAAACTCAAATATTATTACCCTACTAAAAATAAACAGAAATGTCTGTGTCATGTATAATTTAGGATTGTGATCCATTATATGGAATAATGCTAAATACATTCATGTGAATTACCTGGGAGAACATTACAAAGATATTTCTCTCCTAAGACAATGTTCTGGGAAATATGCCTTATAAAGTTAAGAACAAAGAGGAGCAAGGTAGGTTTTATCCTACCTAACCACAAGCACAGTGAAGTCACCACAGACATTCCTTTATTGCTTATTGTAGTGGGATGTAATCTGGTTTTAGAGGCTAACACAATACAAAAGTGGGGGCAGATCCTAAAGCTAAGCTGGTTTATATTGGCTGTTCATTTTGGCACAGGATGTGGAGCTGACACAAATACAGCCCTCTTTAAAGGGTAGCTATGACACACACAACTTGTGTGCTTATTCTACCACACCTAACTAGTTTGCACAAACAAATATCTTCAAGTTATACTAATTACCACTGATTATACTCTGCATGCAAATCGTATGTAAATGAGCCTCTTCCAAGTTGCAGTTTCTAAAGGATAGGTTAATATTCTCTCCAGTGAGGAAAATAAGAAACTGCCAGTGGAAAAGGATAAGAGTAAAGCCAAATAATCTGATGTGATCCAATCTGAAGTTTCAGTAAGGACCCACTTGTTGATACTGCAAGGATGAGGATATTTTAGCTTTCTACAATCCATTGAGAAAATACATCTGGCAACAAAACAAATTCCCGTATCATGACTTCCAAAGAAAGATGCTCCCATTCAGGAAGTTGTTTCCAGTCTTACATTGCTGGAAATTTTGAATTTCTTCTAGACTTTTGAAGACTTCAGCTGTGTCTACACGTGCACTCTACTTCGAAGTAGCGGCACCAACTTCGAAATAGCGCCCGTCGCGTCTACACGCGTCGGGCACTATTTCGAAGTTAACTTCGACGTTAGGCGGTGAGACGGCGAAGTCGCTAACCTCATGAGGAGATAGGAATAGCGCCCTACTTCGACGTTCAACGTCGAAGTAGGGACCGTGTAGACGATCCGCGTCCCGCAACGTCGAAATTGCTGGGTCCTCCATGGCGGCCATCAGCTGGGGGGTTGAGAGATGCTCTCTCTCCAGCCCCTGCGGGGCTCTATGGTCACCGTGGGCAGCAGCCCTTAGCCCAGGGCTTCTGGCTGCTTCTGCGGCAGCTGGGGATCTATGCTGCAGGCACAGGGTCTGCAACCAGTTGTCAGCTCTGTGTATCTTGTGTTGTTTAGTGCAACTGTGTCTGGGAGGGGCCCTTTAAGGGAGCGGCTTGCTGTTGAGTCCGCCCTGTGACCCTGTCTGCAGCTGTGCCTGGCATCCCTATTTCGATGTGTGCTACTTTGACGAGTAGACGTTCCCTTGCTGCGCCTATTTCGATGTTGGGCTGAGCAACGTCGAAGTTGAACATCGACGTTGCCGGCCCTGGAGGACGTGTAGACGTTATTCATCGAAATAGACTATTTCGATGTTGGCTGCACGTGTAGACGTAGCCTTCATGTGATTACTCATGTCAGTAGAAGCACTTTCAAGGGATTCAAGGAGTTTTAGATATGGTACCTTGGGGCCATAGGTTCAAACACTTAAGTGTTGATTGTGTTTGCTAAGAAATGTATGGACCCAAAGCTTTAGTTACTTAAATGTCACCAAATGTAGATATACTGTGAGACTGCTAATGTTAACAGAGGCACAGGTTATTTTTGCTGTGTTGTACCAGCACTGATAGTACCATGCATTGTGTGGGGAAAGGGTTGGAGATGAGAGATGCTTGTTATAGGTAGCTGAAGAGAAAAGGGCCCATCATAATTCATGGAGAAGTTGTTATCTTTCTGTATCTAAAATCCTAGACATTTATAATGGCAAGCTAGTATACAATGAGTATAACCAGAGGAACAATGGTTATATTAGACAGCAGCCAAGTCAATAAAATATTTAATGATTTACTCCGTGTTTAAAAGCTGTTTCATAGGTATAAATACGATATCCTTAATCGCACTGGAAAAGAAGTGCTGTGGAGGAGTTTATAAGAATAATTCATTTAGTCACATCAATCAAATTAAGGAAAATTGGAACCAAAGGCCAAATACTATTTTTCATTGGAGCTCTCAGTTTTCATTGACAGCAATGGGAGCACTGCAGATGTAGCCTCGGTATTGTAACAAAAATGACCATGGGAAATATTTTGTGCATCAGCCTAATTTTTGCTGCTTTAGAATAGAGACAAAAACGGTTCCTTACAAATATTGCCTTTGAGATGCTTTCTTCAAAGGAAATGTATTCAGGTATGGTTAAAAATGAGTTCAAAAAGAGGATAGAATAAAAGTAAAGGAACAAATTTCAGCCACAAATTTCTTTGCTTCAGTAGCAGAGGGGTTATAAACATAAATAGTACTGAATTCTGGAGAAACAATTTGTCATTATTACTATTACTGCTTTACCAACACAAAATATCAGTTTCATCTCCCTTGTTGGGTTACTGTACCTGTTTGTTCAATTAATGGGTCTCAGTGTTCTGGAATTCAACATCAGTGAATGAAACTGAGAATAATTAAGAATAGATAGGTGTAATCTTTGATAAACTGCCAGGATTCAGAATACATTGAACACTTGAAACACAAAGGGATTTCTATGGCCTACCTATCAGAGCTATTTGCTCTTGGTAAGTGGACACTTAACAAGATATTTCTTAATGATGCTACACTAAAACACGTTAAAATACAACATGCTGCCAGCTACCTCCAATTATGACAGGCTGAAGTTGACATAAATACAGAACACTTTCGTAGCACAGTGAAAAATCAGATTAGCAAAACTCATTTTCCTATGACATTTCTCTGGGAGGGAGAATGGAGAGTGGCCACAACTATACATTAACATTTCGTATTTAAGGGATTTTATTGCAACTACATGACATGAATATTCTTATCAGGCATATTATAAAATAGAAATTCATTTCGTCTCACAACATCTGTAAATATATCCTAAAATACTTTACTTGCAACACAAAGAATAAAATTGTAATATTGTATTTAAGAGAGGCAGAGGCAAGAGAAAAAAATGTTGAGAAATAAACTGAACAAATGCAACAGCCAATTCTCTGGCAGCATGTTACATGGCCTACCTTGGATTTTTGGGCTTTTCAGAAGTGAGTGGGCAGTGAACAAGGTGAGGGTATTAAGTAGGATGACCATCCATCCCATTTACAGCAGGACAGCTCCGTATTTCAGGCACCATTCTGGCATCCCGATTTATTTTGCGAAAGGGGCTAATTGCCCCATATTTCACAGGGTAACTGTCACTCTCACTCACCCACCTGGGGGAGCTGGGAGCCAGACAGGACAGTGGCTCAACTGCTGCCCAGCTTCCCCCAGTGGGGGCTGGAGCCAGAGTCGTGGGGGGTTGAGCAGGGGAGGCATGAAACATGGCCACAGTGGGGTTGGAGTTGGAGCCACCCGGCTTCTCCCAGCTGGGGCAGCCGGGAGCTGGACTAAGCGATGCCGCGGGCTGCCCCCCGCAGCTTGGGGAAGCCAAGAGCATTGCTGGCAGGGTGGCAGCCCTGTTCCTGGTGCCTCAGATATGGTGACCATCTCTCCCATTCCCCATGTCCTATATTTGGCCGGGTTGAGATATGGTCACCCTAGCATTAAGGGCTATGCTGTTTTATTTTAAATTACAGAATAACTGATGGCATGAGATGTTGTATATTATGAATACCTACATTTTGTATTCATCTTCAGTGTGCAAGTGCTAAATCAATGCATAGGCACCTTTTTAAATATCAGCATGGATACACAGCATAAAGATATCAACCAATATTTGGTTCCAATATTTAAGATACTTGGGTTGGTTCAGATTGTCCTTCTGCATTGGCTGTATTGACTCAGTCATCAATTCAGTTTAAAAATCACTTTCCAGCCATTATTTGGGTAGTTTATTCCACTGTCTCAACAGATGGTAAGACAAACATAAGCCATGTGCTGGTTTCACTTAGAGAGGCTGCACTGAGCAGCAGAGGGATTGATAGCTATGGCATGTAGACCACATGTTTCTGGAAAACACTTATAGCAATGCTCTCAGCTGGTGTACAAATCAGCATAACTGAACTGACCTCAGCGGAACTACAGTGATTTGCCCCAAGTGAGGATCTTACCCATTCTTTTTAGGCTTTGTAGATTACAAGGCCAGAAGGGACCATTCTGATCATCTAGACTGTCCTACTATTGACTACAGATCATATAAATTTCCCAAAATAATTCCTAGTACACACCTTTCAGAATAACATCCAGTCTTGCCAGTGATAAAGAACCCTTGAGACACTGTTCCAAACTGATGTTTCAGGAGAATCTCTTGAGATAAATGCTTTGAAGTGAGAAATAAAATGTTGCTGGGAATTAGGCACCTAGTTGGCTTTTTCAAAAGTACTTGAGTAGGTAAGGTGCCTATCTTAATCTTTTTGCACCAAAGTCTGGAGTTCAGGCTCTTAAGTACATTTATGGCAAACTCTTTGCCTTAGTTCCTTGACTGTCAAATGTCTACCTTACAGAGGTGTTGTAAGCAGAAGTACATTAAACACCATGGTGTACTCTGAGACATGTTGATGAAAAGTACTATATAAGAAACCAGTAGGTACAGGGACAGTTGTACATCTGTAATTGAAATTAACATCCTTTGTGGTAAAGTAATTTACAAAAACATTTATTTTATATTTTAATATATTTTAAACCACTTGAACATTATATAAAGTATATTGTCAAAAAAGAGTAAATATAGCAGAACTTCCTTGTAGACTAGTCATTACATACTACACTTAATTGGTACTAAAAAGTGCCAGGCTCTTTCAAGCACTAAAATTTAATTTTACAAAATATACCTTTTGTACACTTATTGATCTGGGTCACACTTCTTTAACTTATTTTCACATTCAGGCTACACATCAGATAAAATAAATGTATGATGTATAAATCTATAAACTTTAATTAGGAAAGATTACAGTCATTGTGATAGCTCATGACTTAGACTGCATTGATATTTGTATTTAGACCCAGGAATAAACACTTCTGTCAGGCATGAGAATAAATGGTTTATTTTCACAGTGGAAAGAGAGAAATCATGGGGTTCTCCAAGAAACTCTGCTAGTTCCTGTGCTATTCATTATAGTCATAGATGATTGAGTAAAGAGGGTATGCAAAGAGGCAGCAAAGCCTGCTGATACAAAATTACTCAAGATAAATCCTAAACTGACTACGAAGAGTTACCTAGAGAGCTCACTAAACTGGCTCTCTGGGCAGCAAAGTGGCAGATGAAAAGCAATGTGTATTGGAAAACATTCTCAACTAGACATACAAAATATTTGAATTAGGTGTTACCACTCAGGAAAGAGATCTTGGGGTCATGGTGGATAAGTTTCTGGAAACATCCATTCAACATGCACCAGCAGTCAAAAAAGGTATCAGAATGTTAGGAACCATTAGGGCAGGCACAGATAACAAGACAGAAAATACTATGATACCATTATATAATCAATACTATGCCCACACCCTGAACACTGTATGCAACCCTATCTCTAAAAGTTCTATGAGAATTTGAAAAGGTACAAAGAAGGGCAGCAAAAATGATTAAGGATATAAGACAGTTTCCATACAAGGAGAGATTAAAATACTGGAGCTGTTCATTTTAGAGAAGAGAAAACCAAGGAGTGATATGATGGAGAACTATAAAATCATGAATGATATGAGGTGAAAAAACATGTTGTTTACCCCATCATATAACACAAGAAATCAGGGATCACCCAATGAAATAAATACACAGAAGGTCTGAAAAAAAAAAAAAGGAAGTATTTCCTCAGACAATATATGGTCAACCTGTGGAACTCCTTGCCAGAGGATTCTGTGAAGGCCAAAATATAACTGGCTTATGAAAAAGAATTTGATAACCATGGAAGATAGATAGGTTTGTCAATGATTATTAGCCAGGATGATTAGGGACTGCAGCTGCATAGTCTGGGTGTACTTAAACTAAACTCTTCTAAGTAAACAAAAGCATTTGTTTCAACCAGTAATACAAGATTAAATTTTTATTCTCTGCAAGTCACTTTTGGCTCCCTGTAAAATTTCCTTCTAACATTGTGTTGCTTTTAGGACAGGGCTGAGGGAGGCTTAAGCCACAGCCAAATTGCTCCCCAAAAAGTTTGCAACAGAATTTGTTACTGGGTTTAGCATGTCTTGCTATTAGAATTAATTTGCCCACACTGAAAGTGAAATAATGGGTTGTTAAGCAATAATTCTTTAAAATATTGCAGAAGCCTCTGTTCTGCTAGGACAGCTGCCATCTTGGTTCTGTCTTGATTAAGTCACTGCCCTGCTTCTTTTTTCAGGAAGATCACTGTATATATGCTCTCCTATCTCAAATCAAAACAGTTCTAATTTGTTAAGAAGTCACTGAGCAAATATTATTACTGGAAGTTTGATACATAACCAGAGCAGGAGCTTGTGTTGAATTTTGTCTGTTATAGAAATTTAAAACCACCCCTTTTCACCTCTTCCTATCCAAATGGAAAAAAATGTAATTTACTAACCAAACTGATATATTAAATGCACAGGTGGCCTGAACTTTAAAATAAATCTCTTTTTATGTTTTTTTAAGGAAAGAGTTGATAGTCAAATGACTTTATTATCATGCACCTGTTCATAGTATCAGCATAAAGCATGTGACATCAAAACAGAGAAGTAAACCAATTACAGTAATAAGACCAGAACTGCCTGAACCCTTGAACTGAATCTTGGCATTTTTTTCTTCATTTAAAGTAATTCAGTGTTCAAAAGAGTAATATGAACAGTCCTCAAGATTGTCTATTCATGACCACAAAAGGCAATGACAGTGCAAGCTTTCCAGCAACAGCCTTATAATGTTCCTGAAGTATGAAATTGCCATCCGTAAGGGGCACCTAGGTTTTGTGGTAATAGTGTATTATTAATAATGACCTCAAGTAGATCGATATGAGATGATGGTTCAGCCTTTGTGTTGATTTAATCCTGATCCTCTTTGCTGGGACTGCAACTAAGCATGTCAATCAGATAACTGAAATGTGGGCTCTGTGGGGTGGATGCCTGTTCATTAGAAACTACTGAACTGTGTTTTGATGTAAAACAGTACTAAAGTTTTTGCAAGATCCTGGCCCTTAGATCCTTTTCCTGAGTGCAGATAAAGAGAGGGTAGGGGTTACTGTGGACTGAGGAGTGTAGGCCAGCTCATTTCTCAGTGGACTGAGCTAGATGTGGGATAGTAAGTCACATTGACATGAAGGAGTGGGTCCCTATTCTATATGCTGGTTTTTTGGCATTACTCGGGCAGCAATTCTGACAGCTCTATGGCTCCTGACTCCACTTCCTCTAGATAAGGTTGGTCTCTCGTCTCCTTTTGGTCTAGAGGACAAGCAGTGTAGTGGGAGACCTGCACTGAATATGCAGACATGCTGAGTCACCTTGGGCAGCTTATTTCCTCCCTCTGCCTCAGCTTCCCTGTCTTTAAAATAGGGAGAAAGATATTTACCTTTTAAAGTGTATTGAGACTGACAGATGAAAAGTGCTGGGTAAGAGGATAATTAGTCTTATAAGATGATGAGGGAGGAGACAAAATGGCTTAGGTAGAAAAAGGGAACTCTGGATAGGGAAAACAGAGCAAGGCCATGTCTAGTCACACAAGGGTGTTTAAAAAAAAGAAAAAAAATCCCTCCAAGTGACACAAGTTACATCCAGATGTGTTGGTGTAGGCAGCCGTATGTTGGCAGGAGAGCTACAGTCACTTGTAGAGGTGGTGTTATTATGTCACTGGGAGTGCTCTCTCCTAACAATGGCTGTGGCTACACTAGCAACCCCCTTTTGAAAGGGGGATGCTAATGAGCCACTTTGGCAGATGCTAATGAGGAGCTGTCATGCATATGCAGTGCCTCATTAGCATAATGGTGGCCGTGCGCGTTTTGAAAGTGCCACTTTTGAAACGCATGCTGCCGATGTAGACGGGGCCTTTCGAAAGGACCCCCAGATTTCAAAAGCCCCTTCTTTCCGTTTGGTTTTGGGAAAAGGGGGCTTTTGACATCTGGGGGGTCCTTTCGAAAGGGCCCCGCCTACACTCGTGGCGCGCGTTTCGAAAGCGGTACTTTCAAAACGCGCACGGCTGCCATTATGCTAATGAAGGGCTGCATGTGAATGGCAGCACCTCATTAGCATCTGCCAAAGTGACTCACTAGCATCCCTCTTTTGAAAGGCGGGTGCTAATGAAGCCACGGTCAATATGACATGGCTACACAGGTAAATTTACAGCAGCTCAGCTGTAATGGAACAGCTGCACCACTGTAAGCTCACTACTGTAGATATGGCCTTCAAGTGGGAAAGGAGTTTTGGGTGGAGATGAAGGAGAGGGGATGCTGAGGAGTAGAGCAGGAGAAGAAGAAATTTAGAAGTGGGAGGGAGTGAAAAGAATACTTACAGCTGCACACACGCAGCATTTAATGATCTGTCCTCCTCTTCTTCCATAATTAGCCTGAGCTCAGGGGCTGTTGAATGTCAAGGTTAATAAGCTATCCCATCATTAAGAATGAACACTGCTTTCTTGCAAAGCATATGTATTCCAGGTACTGCCATCACAACAAATAGCATCAGCATAAACAAGCTTTGCAGTAAGCAAAAGCACAATGGGTTTTATTCAGCATATAGCACTGAGAATGGGCTTTACTCAGTAGCTTCCTGTAATGTGCATGCATTTAATACGCATCGCTCATAGCAGTTTAATCTTAAAGTTACTTCTGTGCGTAACTTGAACGAGATTCCTTTAGAAGTGTACTGGGGATAAGCCCAGAGAGACATTTTCTTAAATTCCATCCTTTACTTCATAGAAACATTCAAAACTTTAGCAACAATAATAAAAAAATAGATGTGGTTTTTAAACAGTGTGGTCCTGCTCTTAAAGAAAGAGGGTCATGAGTAGATCTGTGAGGGTGGAAATGGAAAATGCACAGCTTCTATGCTGTGATTACTTCCGGAAGCAGCACGCTAATGAGCTAACCGGGAGAAGTAATGAGGCAGGGATACAGATTTCCCATGCCTTATTAGCAGAGTGGCACGTGGTTCAGAGTCCAGAAGAAGCTCTTCCGGACTCCAAAGTACATGTGGAGATGTGTGGCCCGCGGGGATCTTCCAGAAGGAAACCCTCCTTCCAGAAGCCCCTTCTTCCCCTAAAATTGGGTATCCTTTGTAAGATCCCCATGGGCCTCGCATCTCCACGTGTATTTCATAGTCTTCAAGAGCTTCGTCCAGACTCCGAATCATGTGCCAGTATGCTAATGAGATACGGAAAATTTGCATGCATGCCTCATTAGCATCTTCCAGTTAACTCATTAGAGTGCTGCTTCTGGAAGAAGCAGCATGCGGAGACACAGCCATAGTGAAATGTGAGAATGAAGCCTCTCTCAGTACCTGTGCTCTTTTATGGCTCAAGACACAGCACTTTGACCATGCTGTAGCAGTGCATTTCAGCATGGCTATGTCTACACTAGCACCCCTCTTTTGAAATGGGGATGCTAACGAGACACTTTGGAAGGTGCTAATGAGTTACTGCCATGAATATACAGTACCTCATTAGCATGACGCCTGCCAAATGTGCTTCAAAACTGCCATTTTCGAAACGCAGCCACCCGTGTAGCCAGGGGGCCTTTTGAAACGACCCCCTGATTTCGAAAGCCCCTTATTCCCAAAACCAGATGTGGGTTAGGGTAGCATATCCTGAAGTGCCACATTAGCATAGCTCCTCCAAAAGGCCACAGCCCATGTGTTTAAAGTTAGGCATGCAGATAATCCAACTCCCTTTCTTTTCGGATGAAAGATTCTTGCAACTTGCAGGAATAGAGTAGCAGAAAGACACTGTGCCTCATGATTACATATCAAACACTATTGCCTTGTGGATATATATAAAACTATATAATAAGGTCAAAATTCTAGGGAATCTGATATTTAAGGTGCTAAATCATCCCTTATCAGTTCATTACTAACCAACTCTTCCTTCCAAGCAGGCTCTCACTCACTTTGAGAGATGCTGCCATATTTCTCTTGAGCAGCATATAGTTTAGTGCAGCATTTAATGGTCACTTCAGTGAAGAACAGATGTCCCCCACCCCAAAAAACAAAAAGATGGCTATTTTTGGAGCATTATGCCACGCTTGACGCTTCTAGGGGGAGCTAGGGTCACTGTACTGAATGGATCTATGGTCTGAAAGAGCCACATTGTGCTGACACATTCACATTTGTGTGATCCACAGAACTGTGATAAAGGTAAATGGCTCACTGGCTAAAATGATCATAGCCTTGTCAATAACGACCGGTAAATGAACACTGACCATGTTCTTCATTTTTTATTTCTATTCAGACATAAAATTAAGGTCGTGTCTACACGGGCCCAAAACTTCAAAATGGCCATGCAAATGGCCACTTTGAAGGTAACTAATGAGGCACTGAAATGCATATTCAGCACTTCATTAGCATGCTGCCAGCCGCAGCTCTTCGAAATTGCCACATTTCACTCCCATGCAGCTCTTCCATACGGGGGTCCTTTTCAAAAGGACCCCACCAACTTCAAAATCCCCTTATTTATATCTGCTGAAATCCCTTTTCGAAAAGGACACTGGTCTGGAACAGCCACATGGGAGCAAAACACAGCAATTTCAAAGAGCCGTGGCCAGCTGCATGGTAATGAGGTGCTGAATATGCATTTCAGCGCCTCATTAGTTTTGGACTAATGTAGACGTAGCCTAAGAGGGTAGAATAAAATGCCCATCTCGGGCAGAAAATTCCCATCCCGGTTCAAACTATATGTTAATATTAACACGTGGTTTGAACCGGGATGGAAATTTTCTGAGTCACTATAGGGGCTCGTCTGCATACTTGGCTTAATCTAATTCTTGACCTTCTCCCCCACACACACACTCTCTAATTTGCTCACCTTGATCATTTTCTTCTAATTTGTCCCCCTTGATTACTGTTTTTGGTTCTCTGTGCCTTAAATATAGAGTCTGTTCTGGTCTGGCTATGGTCTGAAGAAGTGGGCCTGTCCCATGAAAGCTCACCTAATAAATTATTTTGCTCATCTTTAAAGTGCTACTTGACTGCGTTTTGTTTTGATAGTATATAGACTAGCATGGCTCCCTCTCTGTTACTGTTCAGCACGGTGGTGGAAGATCTTCCAGCTTCTGCCAGCAGAGGGTATCTGGACCTTTCATACTATCCCACTCTACAGACGGTCATGCCCCTTCACTACAGGGAGAGATTGGTTACTCCTGTAGCCCACAATGTATGGTCTCCGTGAATAAATTATCCCATTTTCTTTTTTCTGGAACTCCTCCACAAGCAAAAATTCAGGAAAGGAGGTATGGTTTAAGTACTGTGTGAGGAACCCCACATGAACATATTAGAACTGGTTTAGCCTATCAGCATCGTCATGACAAGAAAATGCATTTCACGGCTTCTTGGGGTGAAAAATAGGAGGGTAATGAATTGTGGAAATGCAAGAAATCTATGAATATTATAGCAGAAAAGACAATTGAGGAAAGTCTGAAAAAATCCATTTCTGGACAATATTTAAGACTGGTCAGGGATTCAAATCAACAGACAAAATGGGGCAGAGGCCTGTTTGTTTTGCAAGAGAAGGAAAAAATGTCTAAATTTAATGTTTTTAATGCCAGTTCATGGGGAAGCTGACGAGGGAGCAAATCCTTGAATGGGACAGGGGAGCTGTAAAGAGATGTTGGACAGGCAGATAATATCAGGGCAGTAAAACATGCAGACATGCATGATTCCTGGTTAGAAAGTGAAAGTGAAAAATGAATTGAAGAGCTAGTTTAGATTTTTTTTTAAGTTACAGGAAAACGCAAGACTCAAATTTTGAAATACAGTTATTGACATCTGCTGAGGTCCTGTTCTTGTAAAGTTTACTAAATGCTTTTTTTTTACTTTTCAGATCAGCATCTTCATGACCCATTTGTCCAACTATGGGAATGACCGCCTGGGTTTATACACCTTTTTGAATTTGGCCAATTTTGTTAAGAGCTGGACTAACCTAAAACTACAGACCTTGCCTCCAATTCAGTTGGCTCACAAGTACTTTGAATTGTTCCCTGAGCAAAAGGACCCTCTCTGGCAGGTAATACACAACACCCGTCAATAGTCCCACTCATAATGCAATTACAAGGTACTTCTAAAATCTCTTGCAAAAAGACACATTAAAATGAAGATATTTTATTTTGTTTTAAAAGCCTTTTGGGATTACTTTAATTTTCTTCAAAGAGAACAGCTTTGACTAAAACATGTTTGTGTATTTGTTAGCTGTCAGGTCTACATGGGTAAAGCTCAGTTGATTACCACCCACTTTAAGAGCTGTTGGCTACAGTTTATCTGGACTTCCCTTCCCACTTCTCTCTCTTGTGTTTTCTTGATGTTTTCCATAGTGTTAACTTGATGCATAATCATTAGGATGAAAATAGATGAGTGAGATCTAGCATAATGCGAGGCATACCAACCGGGGGAGGGGGAGACAAAGCAAGGCAGTTTCCCTGAGGCCTGGCCCATCAAGAGGGCCTGGAGCTCCAGATGCTGCTGCTGACAAAGTAGCACCAGTGGTAGTGTCTGGAGCTCCAGGCCTTTAAAGAACCTGTAGCACTGTTCTACCTCTCCATGCAGCTCTAGTGGGCCCAGTGCCACAGTTCCAACAGCACTAAGGATGACTGCCATTGGTCCTGTCCCTTCCACACTTGGCCCCACCTCTTCTGCTGAACAGAGAAGGGCCCCCCTCCCCCTTTGCTCCCAGACCCACTGTCTGCCCCGCTGCACAATGCAGATTAATTGGGCCCATTGATATGGAATTACTAGCATTAAGTCACTGCAGCTATAGTAAGAATTCCTGGGGGTTGGGGGGAATCCCTCTCTTTAAAAGGCAAGGAAAAATTCCTACATGGGAGATCATCATTCTCATACCGAGTTATGGGTATGTCTACACTTTGAAAGAAAGTTGAATTTATCACAGTCAAATTTGTAATGCTGGATTTTACAAACTGGAAGTTGATCGTCCTCACCTGACCGTAAAATTCCTCCATGAAGATGGAGAAGCTAGCGAGAATGGTGCCAGTGCTAAATGAGGAAGGGAAGTGGTATGGACTGATCATGAACATCAATAAAATGAAAACAATGGTATTTGGAGATAAGAAATAGGAAGGAAGATCAGTGTAGAGCAGATCAAACTAGAGAATGCAGAGAAATTCACATATCTGGGGAGAAACATGATGTATGATCTAGACAGGAAGAAGGAAATACCGACTAGAATAGTGAAAGCGAGAGCGAGTTTGAAGGCAATGGAAAAGCTCTGGAAAAGCAAAGCGATTGGCTTAGGAACAAAGCTGAATGACTTGAAAATGTGTATGCTCAGCAGCATGTTTTATGGATGGGAGTCATAGGTGATATTGACAGATTCGAAGAGAAGGATATTGGCGTTCGAGAGGCATTGTTATAGAAAGATCTTGAGAACAGGAAGGATGCACGTGGTCACCAACAAGGAAATACATAAGAGGATACAGCTGAAAGAGAACCTACTGCAGACGGTTATACAATGTAAGTTACAGCTACTCAGGCATATCTGCTGAATGAATAATGAACAAAAAGTCAAGGCCCTGCTGTTCGGCATATTGGATGGTTTGAATAGGAGATGCAGACCCCACAGAGAATGGGTAAATGATATAGTAGATTGGTGCAGAGCTAGTCTACAGAATCTAAGAGACGCTGCACTGGACAGGGAAAGATGGAAGGAAATAGTGAGGGAGGCATCAGACACCAACCAATGCTGAGCCCATGGTTGATGATGATGATGACCTGCCCACAGTCAACTTAACATGTCATCACTAATTGCCAAAGTTTGACTGTTGCAGCAGTGCATTGTGGGAACCTATCCCACAGTTCCTTCAGCACCGTTGCATTATGGGTTTTTTTTTTGCTGCTGCATTGTGGGAAAAAATTCTATGAAAGTGGTTCTGGGAATGTGATGTCATCTTCCCACACTGCAATGTTCTCAACACAAATGGCCATTTTGTAGAAGTGTCTTTCCCCAGTGATATATTGTTTGAGTCATCTGCATCATGGACCTATTAACCATATGTGCCCTGATAGCACCCACCATCATCTTCCCAGAATGCATTGCCCTCATTCCTTTCCATTTGAAACCAAACAGCCAATTTTTAGAAACATATTAGGAAAATTGGGAAATCCCAGAGGGCATTGGTGTCCAGTCGTTAGCATCACTCAGAAGAATAAGAAAATGAAACAGAGTCCCTCACTTCCTAGTGGTTAGTCTTCCTTCCCTGTTGAACATTGCTGGTCTCCTTTCCCTATTCTGGCTGTACCATGCTAACAAAAACCTCCCTGGTCCACCTGGGTAAAAAGCAGCAGTACTTTTTCTGCATTCAGTATGGCTGTGCACCTGTGTTTCCCCCATCAAGAAATATTCTGCCTGCGAATAGCAATGGTGCCTTTCCTGTTTTTGTCTTGCTAACAGGAACCTTGCTGATTCCCTGGGGAAAGAACACCAACTTGTGCAGCAAACATGATACCTCAGAGAATGTGCAGCTCCCCCGAGTCACACAGTTTGGAAAGCAAAAAGCAGTCAAGTAGCACTTTAAAGACTAGCAAAATAGTTTATTAGGTGAGCTTTCGTGGGACAGACCCACTTCTTCAGACCATAGCCAGACCAGAACAGACTCAATATTTAAGACACAGAGAACCAAAAACAGTAATCAAGGAGAACAAATCAGAAAAAGATAATCAAGGTGAGCAAATCAGAGAGTGGAGGGGTGGGGGGGGGAGGTCAAGAATTAGATTGAGTCAAGTATGCAGATGAGCCCCTATAGTGACTCAGAAAGTTCCCATCACGATTTAAACCATGTGTTAATGTGCCGAATTTGAATATAAAAGTCAGCTCATCCACTTCTCTTTCCAAAACAGTGCGATAATTCCTCTTCAGTAACACACATACCTTTAGGTCGTTGGCAGAATGCCCCATTCCATTAAAATGTTGACTAACTGGTTTGTGGATCTGGAGTGTTTTGATGTCTGTTTTGTGCCCGTTGACCCTTTGTCTAAGGGAGTTAGAAGTCTGTCCAATATATAAAGCATCTGGGCATTGTTGGCACATGATGGCATATATGATGTTAGTAGAGGAGCATGAGAAAGTGTCCGTGATTCTGTGAGTAACCTGGTTAGGTCCAGTGATGGTATTTCCAGAGAAGATATGTGGACAAAGCTGGCAGTGGGCTTTGTTGCAGGGAAAGGTTCCAGGACTGGTGTTCCTGGGGTATAGACTGTGGCTGTTAGTGAGGATCCTCATGAGGATGGGAGGTTGTCTGTAGGAGAGAACAGGCATGTCACCCAGGGCCTTCTGGACTGTAGCATCCTGATTAAGAATAGGTTGTAGGTCTTTAATAACTATTTTGCTAGTCTTTAAAGTGCTACTTGACTGCTTTTTGTTTTGATAGTGTATAGACTAGCACGGCTTCCTCTCTGTTACTATTCAACAGTTTGGAAAGTGGTGGGTGTGAGGGGGTCTCCCCACAATTCCACATTGGCCAGGGCAGTCCCAAAGACATGGGGAACAAGGGGGTTGCAAGGCTTCTGTTAGCATGGTGCAGCCACCAAGCTAGTCAGCCCCCAAAAATCTTTGCTGCAAGGGCAGACTTCACCCAGCAACAGCCAGCCAGCCCCTGAAAATCTTTGCGGCGTGGGAGACAGCCCCCAAATCTTTCCACTTTTGAAGCTTTCACTGCACACAAGCCAAGGCATGCTGCTGCCTGGAAGCATGGACTGCACACTGCTGCAGGCATGTGTTTTTACTGGATGGGGGGCTAGCCATGTGCTATGGTTGGGTGGGGGATAGAACCCCCACTGCATGGTGCATGTCAGAGAGGGGAGCTGCCCCTGTACAAATGTGACCTGCAGAAAAGAATTTTCTCAGCCTCTCATGCTACCCATGTGAAGTGGTTGGTTGGAGGATATACCCCATGATTGCATGGTGCTTGTAATTGAGGGGGGCTGCCCCCGTACAAATGTGATGCACAAAAAAGAAGTTTCTTGGCCTCTCACACAAGCATGACTTCTCCCCCACCCCACCCAATGGCCCTCGCAGCCAAGCCACCACATGCTACATTGGGGTTGAAGGCAAGCTCACAAGATGAAATGAGTCCCTGGCTCTTCTGATGGCTCCATGCTGGTGCTCTGTAAAATAGCTACATGAGATCAACACACTAATCATAAACAAATGAATTCTCAGTGCCGGGCTTCCTCTTTCCTACTTCCTGCTCACCTGGACCGATGATTTGAAAGGACACCTTGAGGGGCATTGTGGGACAGTTTCCAGGACAAATAAAAACAATTTTAACCCTAGCTAATCTACACTGTTTTAGCTCAAGATTGCTTAAAAATTGAATTTGCAACTTTGTTGGGAAGTCAGAAGCACAGAATTCAGCATTACAGCCACTTAGAGAGAGTCTTACCCCCAACTCATTAATGACAAGTTCTCACTTCTATTTGAAATAAACATCAACACTGCCTATAGTTCCAGGATAGCAATTGTCAAATAATTATCACATATTCCTGGTTCCTCTCCAGTTCAACACATAATATACCAAAGCATACTTAGTTACACAAGCTTAAATATAGAATAACTAAAAGAAACTCTGTGTACTCATTCCAGATTTATGGGGGATTTTAACTAGTTTTTCCAAGATTTGCAGCTGTCTAAAATGGCCTAACTTCCATTGATAGACCTATCCCAATTTGGACCAGCTAAAAATTTGTCCCATTATATTTGACTAACTTAATGCGTTATCAAATCAGTGTCTTCCATTGCCAGCCTATGCAAAGGTGACATCAATTTGATAACTTCTTGAAAGAATAATAAAATGCTTCTTCTTTCTTCAGATTTTCTGTTCAGACATTTTCACTTTGCATTAATAGGTAGCAAAAAGTTAGTACAGATTGAATAACATTCTAATTTTCTCTTTTTTTCCTGTCTTTTGGATTATTGTATACATTTAAATTGTCACTAACTACACTACATTTGAAAGTTCTTTGTCACCTTATAAGAAATATGGATAGCGAGAAGCCATTTACAGTAATTGGTAATTTTAACCATAAGTGAAAATGTAGTTGTTAATACTTAATTTTTAGTCCTTTTTAATCTAATAAGAATTTAGTCCTCAATCAGTCAAAGCGCTTAGGCAAGAGCTTTAATTTTAGGCACACGAATAGTCTTTTGACTCATTTGCTTGACGAGCAACTTAGGAATTGTAAACATTTTCAGACTTGCAGAACTAGAGAACAGTGTGTGCTAGTGGTAGATTCCAGAAAGGAGCTGTTACATCTTCTCCAGACTCAGCCTACTTGGAAAGATTTCCTCTAGGAATGAGATGGTAGTTCAGTCTGCCCTGCAGGCAGAGGCTACTGCTGGCAGAAAACAAGCAGTGCAGACATGGTTCTGCCAGCAAAAACCCCCTTTGTCAGCAACTCCTTATGACTTGAAAAAATCAGGGATAAGGGACTGCCAACAGAGGGGATTTTTGCTAGCAGAACCATATCTACACTGCTTGTTTTCTTCTGGCAGCAGCCTCTGCCAGAAGGGCGATATCTCATGAATACACAAATTAGCCATGCAGATATGCAAATAAGTGTCTATTTGCATTTTGAGACCATTCCTTTACATCAAGCTGATGGCACCACAGCTCAGTGTAGACACAGCCATAGTGTATAAATTAATAGTGAATCTTCTAATATGAGCTGTGTTTTTGCTGTGATTGATCATGTAATTCTCATAGTGTACCTATTCCTGTCTTTGTGTTGGAAATGTTAAACACTGCAACTTTACTTACTCTGAACATTTATATCCCATCCATAAAATAACCTTCTGTCTTAGTTTTCAAATGCTTATTTATAATGCAGGGGTGAATTATATTTATATCAATCCATCTGTCTTTTCAATTTAAACCTAATGTAAATGAATATTCTGAGTACCCTTATTTCTTTCTGTATTTCAGACAACATTGTAACAAAACAATGCTTATTTTGGGGTCCTGATTCTGAGAGAAGCTGAACCCCTGAAGTTATGTTCTAATTTAGCCAGAAATTATGGGATTCATCCAGAAATCATTTGGTAAAATTTTCTAGCCTGTTATGCAGGAGATCAAACTAGATAATTGTGATGGTCACTTCCGGCCTTAAAAATCAATGATCTATAAACATAGAAGTCCCATGCCTGCAATATATAAGAGGAAAGAATCAAATACCATGTAACCTCTTAAGATTTTCATTCTGAGAGTGATCCTGCAAAATTTTGCACAATTGCTCAACTATATTGAGTTCACTGGGACGACTCTAGATTGTGATCCCGCAATGTATGGAACATTCTGGTCTGATGTACCAAACCATTCAAGCATGTGCCCAATATTTTTAATGGATTCCTTGGCTGAGGCCAGAGCGCTTAGCCCCTTATATGTCTGAATTGCTAGGGTGAAATGTGGAAAGTGTTGCAACTGACCTCAACTATGCTAGTGATTTCACTCCACTGCATAACATGAAGCTTGTATGTCAATTGTTGCTGCCTCAGGGCATTTGAAAATTCCTCCATTGTGTCTGAAATAATTCTTTTCCCCCCTTAGAATCCGTGTGATGACAAACGACATAGGGATATCTGGTCCAGAGATAAAACTTGTGACCATCTACCAAAATTTCTTGTCATTGGACCTCAAAAAACAGGTGAGAAATGGCGAATTGCAAGGATTTGAATAGTGGATGCAATTCTAAGCATAGTGTAGCCCAACTTTTTGGTGTTATGTATATTTATTTAAAATAGTGCATGACAAAGTAAATTAAAAATTATAGAGGTAATACATTCTGAGTAGGAACACATAGCTGCCGTTACCTGTTCTATTGCTTATGAGCAGGTCTGTTCTGAGGGGGTGTAGAGCCTTGCAGGGGCAACCCCAGTGATGTTCCTGCTCCACCCCCACACACACACTCCACCCTCCTACCTCTTCCCTGTGCAGCATAGCCCGGGGGGATTATGGGGGCCTGGTGCAGCAGCAGAAATGTGACCACATGGGTGGCCAGAGCCAGAGTGGCCCGGCAGCCTCCTCCACCCTGCTGATGGTGCATTCTTGGCCTGCTGTGCCTCACTTCTCTGCGATGGCAAGAAGTGGAGTGCCTGAGGTGGGGCACTATGTTTCCCACTGCCATGGTGAAGCTACATGCAGTGGGCCAGGAGGGTAGCACAGCAGAGTGCAGCAGGCTGCTGAGCCTCCCCACCTACCTCCACCTGCATGGTGAGTCAGTGGAGAGAGGCAAATCCTACTGCTCCTGTACACCAGGACTTGAAATCCCCTGGGTCCCTCCTATCCATGTGACAGATGGGGCAGCCAGTGTAGGACCCAAACAATGCAGGGCCTAGAGTGGCTGCCCCCATATGTGCTATGTACAGGACAGCTCTGGGTATGAGGAGAAAGTGACTTGGATAAAACAGGAACTCTCCAAACCATCAGGCATGTTTAGATCCAAGCCCAGGTTGTGATCATAGTGCTCCCATCAGGCATATTGCCCTATCTCACAAAAATGCCTGTTCTCCTGGGATTTCCAACCAGTTGTGCAAACTCAAAGGGCTTGGATAATTTTGATAATTCCTGTCTTTGAACTGGAAAGACTCATGAGATGAAAATAGCAATACTTTTCAGTTACACACCTTCCAGTTAAACTAAAAGAATACCTTCTCCCCCAATAAGTAAGAGTGATTATTTTGGTGGTCAGTTTTGGCTGGAAGCAGTTAGATGCATTAAAAGAGAGGCTGCGCGAAAAAGGAGAAAAGACAAGGTAATTTTTAAATATTGTTTCCATGCCTCATCCCAGGCACAATTTTAAGAACACAGGGTCAAGCTGACTCCTCTGCAAAGGGCTCGCACAGGATTTGTGCCCTGCTATAAAATGGTATTTCAGCAGCACCCAGAAGCTTCTGCTGACGTTCTGTAAAGCAGTGAATTTCATTCACGCAGAAGGTAAACCATTTGATTCTAATTGAAAACAATTAGAAAAACTGGAAGCCAGATACAGGCAATTATTAGAACTCCGGATATACCAGTGTAAGGGATATTTTTATGCTGATTACTTTTGCAGGAGTTGAAGGATAATAAGAGTTAAAGCATTTCACCCATGCTGTTTTCAGTGAAAGTATTTTATATTTTCTACAGTTGATACTTCCTTTGTAAATTGCTCTGCAATCTGAAGATGAATAGTACTATATAACACTTACGTACTTGCACAGCTTTCAAATAATCAGGTTTTCCTAGAAACTAATTAAAGATTTATGTCAGTATGATCTGAATTTGTAGATACGTGATGTGGGAGAAGTCAGAAAATACAGCAAACATTCACAGTAAACAAAGGTGCTTATTATGTTGTGAATCAAATTAAAATAACTATTAAGAGCTTTGAGCAAATATCTTCACAATTTTTGCAATCCTTACAAGAGGAAGAATACTGATCACTTATGTAGTCCCTTTCATTTGGGAATGTCAAAGTGTTTTATAAACTTCAAGCCCAACAAACACCCCTGTGGATTTGCTAATATTATCTCCATTTTACAAAAGATGCCAGGCAAAGATAAGTTAAAATTGCTGTCCCAAGGTTACATAGGTTAAGTCTACAAGTATCTGTACATTCTCCATAACACTTCTATAAATAGCAGCACAGATTGTGAGGCATTACTTAGATGACCAAAACATGCTAAAACTTTAGGGTACGTGCCTGCCAGGGGTTGGCACTGAGACACAGGTGGTTTACCGGGGCAGCTGCTGGAAGGCTGCCTCCACTTTATTTACCTGCACTTCCACAGGTATGGGTGCTTGCAGCTCCTGTTCTCCTGTTCACATGTTCAATGGATCTCCACTCCCAGCCAACCTAAGGGAAGTGGTGTGCACTGGACATGCAGCCAACAGTTGGCACATGTGCCTACACATGCAGACACACAGGTAAATATGGCAGTGATGGGCCGCTAGTGGCTAACACTGGTGAACTGTGTCCAGCCTACACATCAGTTATTGTCCACCACTGCACTACACTTAATTAACTCTGCCTTCTAGAGGTGTAGAAGTTAGGTGAATATCTGATAAAGTGGGTCTTTGCCCATGAAAGCTTATGCTCCAAAATATCTGTTAGTCTATAAGGTGCCACAAGACTTCTTGTTGTTCTTTAGGTGAATATAGTGTACACACTACCTTGCTTATCTTAACTATCGGAACCCCTCAGGAACCATCTCATAACACCTTATAGTGCCAGATAAATGAGTGCACCTGGTCCTGGTCAGGGCATGCACTGCCAACACAAAGGCTTCTTTCGACAAAGCTTCTGTCAACAGAAGTTTTGTCGACAGTGTGAGCATCCAGACTGCAGATCTGTTGGCAGAGATCTGCTGGTTGAGAGTGTTCTGTTGGCATCCCTGTACACCTTGTCCCATGAGGAAGAAGGGATGTGTTGACAGAGGGTTTTTTCCAAATTTTGGCCCTGTGTGGACAGGCCAAATGTTGGGAAAGCCTCTCCCAACAGAGCTGTCTGCAAAAAGTAGGCAAATAGGTTGTGCAATTTGCATGTCTTTTGCTGACAGCTCTCAGCAATCTATACATAGCCAAAGAGTGTTGCATGGGCAAGCAAAAGTAATATAATTATTGCAGTGGCTGTGTGCCAACATAATATAGGTTGTATTAATTTTGCATTGTGGACTTGTTTTTTGTCTAGTTTGATGAGAATTAATGTTACCACTGGGGCAAAGACTATATATTCCTTAACATCTAGCAATACAGAGGAGATCAACAGATAATGGCAAAGACTGACAAAAACGGAAACAATAAATATTTATGGAAAACTAAACAAAACATGCATTGTTTTAAAATAAAAATATGCTAAGAATAGGGATAAATTCTGCTATCGTACGCACAAACATGGCTTCTTCAGCTATAAATAGAAACCTCACACATGTATCAGAGCAGAATTTGGACTCTTGGGAATGAGCTAATGATGACAGAACAAATGAATTTACATGCATGATCTGTTCATATTTAAAACTCCAGTATGCAAATGCATCCTTTCTTTAATGAGAGTTTATCTTATAGAAACCCTTTTTAAAATCTTTCTCTCCATTTGAACCTATTTGTTCAGAAAAATTTCCTTACATTTAAAAGCTTCAGATATATCTGACCCTTCTTCTCTATGACAAATAATCCTACATCTTGTATTTTTTCACCTTTAGGAACAACAGCACTTTATTTATTTCTCCTCATGCATCCTTCTATAATCAGTAATCTACCTAGTCCAAAAACTTTTGAAGAAGTTCAGTTCTTCAATGGAAACAACTATCATAAGGGAATTGACTGGTAAGAAGACTAACAAAAAAAAATGTCCATTATTAGCGCATGCTAAATCACAATGAAGCTATTATAGAAGTATATGTAACAACCACATAATTAACGGATGAATTTGCTATGCTTGGCACTATCAGAATGAATTAGAAACTAATTCATAATGATGAGACACTTAAACAAGCGTTGCCCTTAATTTTATGTAGATGTTAAAATAACTGTCATCGTTTCTAGTAAACTAAAGTAATAGCAAGCTGAATTCTGATGCCCTCTCCCTATGTAGAATTTGGCAGCACCGACAGCCACTGAGGGCAAGGTGGGAGAGGGGCCCAGCACCCCATCCCAGAAGAAGCAGGGCAAAGGGCAGAAAGGGGTGGAGCTTAGGGCAGTCACTCCCTCAGAGCCACTCAGGGTGGCAGCTGGTGCTCTGGGCCCCTTTGAAGTGCTGAGCCCTGGTGCAACTGCCCCCTGTGGCCTGCTTGTCGTCGGGCCTGGTGGAGTTATATCTTCCTCTGCAATTTCATCATAATGGTATGGATTTTAACAGGCTGGATGGTGCCACCCTTTCCAGACTGAACTATTTGCAAAGTAGAGTCTGACATGCCCAAGTGTGGCATAATCTTGGCATTGAGACTGCTTGTGGAGTAAAGTACTATTCAGCATAACAAAGGGTGGCAGGACTGGGCTATTAAGAAGAAACTTTAACTTGTCATTCCTCTCAGACTCATTAAGATGGGTTTTAAAATCTTTAAGGAAATTATTTTGTCATGTTTCATGGACCCAAAGGGATTAGCTGTCCTCTCACTTCTATTAAAGCTCATGTGCAGGTTTCGTTTTGTTTTTGTTTTGTTTTTTACAGAAAAAGTGCCAGAACTCAAGTCCTGCCAGCAGCCTTAGCTGCAGGAACCCCAACTGTTGGGGGTGGGGTGGGGAGGGATGCTGCCACCCCATGGCTGGAAGCCAGTTGGCATGTGAAGCCCTGGCAGGCTGCTTCAGCTGCTAGAACCCTGGCCGGTGGGCGGGGTGCCCTGCAACTGAAAGATGACTGAGGCATGGAGCCCTGGCCAGCAGCCTTAGCAAAAACCCCAGCCAGGGGAAAATGGTGCCAGAACGCAGTTCCATTGCATTCCAGCCGAAAAAAAGGCCCTGGCTGTAATGCAAGCAGCCTCCCTCACCACCTTACTGTCTAATTTATGCCACGGACTACTCGTTTTGTCAGAGTAACGTATACCTGGGAGGACACAAAGGTGTCTTAATGCTACATTACCCTCTCTTGCCACTGGACAGAAGGTTCTATGGTGCAGTTACTAGAAGCACAGTCTAGAACAGAGGTCAGCAACCCCCGGCACAGGTGCCAAGAGTGGTACGTGAGCTTATTTTCATCATTATGTGAGGTGGGAGCTTAGCCACCTGTGGATTAACAAAAGACTAACTACTGCTACCAGCCACCACCTAAATGGTAAAGCTCTGCATCTTAATTTCATTATGAAAAGCTGTTGTAAGTACAGCAAGGTCGTGACATTGGTGAGTGCAACATTTGTGAATTCAATTATTCGTGAGCAGCCACTGATTCCCAGGGCTCTGGGCAGGGAGAACCAGCAGTCACCACTTCCCCAGGGTCAGGACTTCCGGGTGACCACCACTTCCCCAGGTCTCCAGGGCTGGGAGCACTGGCAGCTGCCACTTCCCCGGGGCCAGAAACACCAGTGGCCACCACTTCCCCGGGGCTCTGAGCCTGCCATATTCAAAAAATTCAGCATTTGCAAGGGTTCTCAACACGGAACCCTCACGAATGTTACAACCCTACTATAGTACTATTAGTGACTTTAAAATGTATGACCAGCACTTGAACCATACATAGCAGTCAAAAGGCCAAATTTTAGCATTCTGCCTCAGAAAGGTTGCTGACCCTGGACTAAGATTTCATTTTTAGCTCTTTAATCCATACACACTTCGATTTCAAATTAGGAGTGCTTAGATGTGAATCTCTGTGAGCATCTTTATTGTTAAAAATACTCTCTTTGGAAAAAAAGAATATTTCTATTTATTCTTGGAATATTATTTCAAAGTACAATTAGAACTTTCCTTATCATGAGCAGAGATCATTGCCATTATAGTCCATGATTATATTACATATATATATATATGGTACACATCATTTCCCACTAGAAAATATTTGCTAATCTTACAAGTGCAGAATGAACCTCTTGACCTGTCGCGTTTTGATTTCTTCCCTTTGTGAATCATGTTTGAAGATGAATGTTTCCACATGCTATGAAAAGCAGGAATGTATGCACAAGATAAAGAATTATTTCCTTAATTTCAGTCATAGTCTCCTTCTCCCTAGGTACATGGATTTTTTCCCTACTCCTTCCAATGTCACCATTGACTTTCTGTTTGAAAAAAGTGCCAATTACTTCCATTCTGAGGAAGCTCCCAGACGAGCAGCTTCCCTGATTCCTAAGGCCAAGATCATCACCATTCTCATCAACCCATCAGATCGGGCATACTCCTGGTATCAGGTAGGAGCCTTGCAACTAGGAAATGGAGAATGAAAATTAAAAGCAATGAGTGGTAACTTATTCCTACTCCTTCCTGGGAGATGTTCCAGGGGACAGATTGGTTGACTCAAAAAACCCAAACTTGTGTTTCAACAAAGATTGCACGTGTCACAAGGCAGGGGAAAATCAGGCCCTATGGTTGCATCTTCTCTGGCAGAATTTGGACCTATAATCTCCATCAGTGCAGCTCCATCAATGCTAGCGCTGACAGAGCCATGACAGGATGGTCAGCTGCCCCAGTGTTGCAAGAACTATCCTGATATTAAAGACATTTTCTAATACATGTAACTAATGCCCCCTCCTACTGTCCTGATTTTTCACACTTGATTTCTGATCCCCCTAAATTGTGTTCCTAGATGGCAGAAGGCTCTGTGCTGTCTGCAGCACAACTGTGAACTATGGTACAAAATGTAGAGCTGCGCTTATGGAGAATTAATGGTCAAAATGTTGTTAGTGCATCTGCACCTCTGGTGTCTAATTTTTCCACTGCCTGGTATCTGGTGAATTCCTTTGCTGAATGATTGCAAAGGCACATGTGAAACGCTACCAGTTCTGAACATTAGAGTAAATTTGTCTCCATATGGCTTTAACAAGGGCTTGTTGGTCTCTACAAACAATTAACTGAGTGCCTGAATAATATCTCTTCTTACTAAAATACAGGACTTGTAGATTTTTTTAAGCTAAAATGGCTCACTTAATCTAATCTGCATCAAACCGGCACATAATTTCACCAACTGCTTGTCTGCCTCAAACCCACAACACCTGAGAATGGAGAGGACCACAGATTCCCTTCATCCATTTAAACAGCCACAGGTTTTTGGTTTTTGATGGGTGTTTGGCTAGTAGTGGTGGTCATGTTATTATTATGGGTATGACAGCCACTACTAACATTTGAAGATAAAGCCATTACCCGTCTAGGATACTTCATCACACTCACGTAATAGCAGTGAAGCTACAATTTGCTAAATTTTCAACCGTTTAGCAGTCCAAAATACTATTTTTCTTTTTTCTCAGTTATTGCTTAACGTATCATCTATTACAGCTAATTGTCTCTCAACTTTTGTATGCTAGCACCAGCGATCTCATGAAGACCCTGCTGCTCTGAAGTTTAATTTCTATGAAGTGATTACATCAGACCATTGGGCTCCCTCTGAGTTAAGGACTCTCCAGAAGAGATGTCTGATCCCTGGGTGGTATGCTACCCATATAGAAAGATGGTTAACTCACTTCCCCACTTCCCAGGTAATTTCCTGATAGTCATTTCACACAACTCACTTATGTTGACAACAAGAATCTCAATGCATATTATTATCACATATAATCTTGAAATGCTGTTCAACTGATTTTTGGAAAATTTTCAAAGAAAATCTGTATAAACACACACTTAGGTAAAGTCAAGTTTGAAAACAAAACCCTCACACAATGCCTATTTCCTGCTAAAAAAGAGGTTAACACAATGTACTCCTAAAAGTGCTCCATGCTCTTGATCATATGTTCCTTCTCTGCAAAGGAAAGTGTGAAAGAAAAGGGATATGCTCGATCACAAGTAATCTCCCCTGGGACTGCCTAGTGTGACCAAGATTTAAAGAAAATCTGTGGTGAAACTAAGCAGCACAGGCTGTGTCCTGTAGTTAGTCTACACATTAGAAGGCCAAAAAGATCTGTAGAATCTGGCTCTGTCTGTAGCTAGCCTCTTCTGTTGCATGACCTCCAACTGCTCCACAAAGGGGAAAATAGACCAGGCCGTTTGCTAGTAAGGAAAGGACTGGGTTTGTCAGTGACCTGCATCTTCTCCCTTTAGTCCTACTTCTCTTTTGACCAGCAGCAAGTACGAGCCCAAGAGTGACAGAGTTTGCATGGGATGCAAAGTTCCCTCCAAAATATGCTCACGTGATGGGGAATGAAAGTCAGATAGGACCTCCTGCAGTGAGTTGTTTACTCCATCGCAGGCCCTGCTAAAGGAGGAGGACACAATGCAGCCCCACAAATATTAGAAGATCCAAGTGATTCTGGGTCCACAAGAGAGCCAGAATTCCAGTTGTTTGGTTTTTCTGTTGTTCAGGCTGCAACTGCTCCTAAGATAAATGTTAAGGTTTCTTTCTTCTTCCAGCAGTAGTTAGTTATGTCATAGCAAATGCAGACTCTGCACTTAAACATGCAAGTGCACATTGACATATTTCTTGTAAAATTAGCTGCCATCATGCTTGCCTAGTTGCAGTGATTCATTTTACAGAACAATGGGCACTCATTATTTGTAGTCTACATGCAGAAAGTGCATTTATTCTGCTTGCTAATGTGCACTCAAAAAGTTAATAATTCATAAGACCTCACAATAAATATGAAACATGCCCATCCAAGTCAGTTATTTTCTGTACTGCAAAATCATATATATAGAACTTTACCAGCTAGACTCCAAGTCCAGTGCAGCACTGAGGTTGTTTTGCATCTGCCCACATTTTGCTAGCGTGGTTTTGAAAGATCCGTAATAACTACATGTTGATTATCAGATACAGTACGGTCAATCTACTGACTCTGCATAGTGATTGCTGTTTAATTACTGGATATTTATGTGCTTATTTTTTTCAGAAAGCTCAGTGTCCAGTTTAATGCTTTTGAGTGTTTGGTGTATCTGACTTACATAATCAGGGCTTTTAAACTCTTTTTTTCTCTCAGTATTCTGAACATAGTTGCCATTTCGATTGTATTCTTTGCTTAGGATTGCAAAAATAGCTCTCTTGGGAAAACAGAGTAGTTGTCCAAGCCATTTTCTCAATTGCCAGATGCAACATTATACATCTCTAGCATGATACAGAGCCGAAAGAAAATGATGCGAGAAAAGTTGAAATGCAGACTGCTATTTATGCTGTATTACCTGAAATCCACCTTGCGTTCAGTGATATCACAGAGGAAATGAGGTAGCTTAGGTTATTGAACTTTTTTCTTTTCTTAAATGTACAACATGTCTACCTTACAGTTGCTAATTATTGATGGGCAGCAGCTGAGAAGTGACCCAGCTACAGTGATGGATGAAGTGCAGAAGTTTCTGGGAGTCTCACCTCATTATAATTACTCTGAAGCGCTAACGTGAGTCTGTACCCTACATCTCTTCTGTTGCATATGATTATGTATATCCACACTTCCCAGGGACAGTTTGTCATTTTTTTTTGTAACCAATGATATTCAAAGAATATTAAGATTGCATGGTCAAGCATTCAAAAATCAGCCCTCGTGTAGTCTTTCCTTACATGGTCACATACTTTGTCCCTATAGGACCCCTGTCTCATTCAGTGCGCAGGATAGAGAGTACTTACTGAATGAACAATTAGTCAATTTCTCCCCATCTCCCATAATTCAGTGTGAAGTCCCAGAAATTACTTATTTTGCACGGTCAGAACTGTGCTCTGAAGACAGAATTATTAGTTTCTTTATATTTGTTCCTGTGGTGCTCTTTGCTATAGTTCTGGACTACTTCACAAACATTATTCGAGTTATTTTTCACAAAGGTTTTGTGAGGTGAGGGGTTATTCCAGTTTTACAGACAGAGAATTGAGACAGACACCAAAGTCATAAGTATACACTAATCTTCCATGCCCAATTTGAGATGTATATGGCTTGATTTTTGAGAGTTCTTAACTCTAGAGAACATTAATCTGTTCAAACGACAGCTCCCACTGACTTGTGAGCACTTGTGACTGCAATTGTACCTCTGCAAATCAGATGCCAGGGTCTCAAATCAGGCACCCAGAAAATGAAGAGCATGCAATTAGTAATCACTTGTGAAAAGAATAGTGTAAGGGGTTTGTTTAGCATCACATGCAAGTTCTGGGGCAGAGGCAGTGATAGAATCTAATGGCCTAGTGCATCATTTAATTGCCTTCATCAAGAAACATTCCCTTTTGTTTGGTTGTTTTCTTTAATTCATTGTGTTTGACATGGGCAAAGCAATGTATTTTCCCTAATCTTGATCGTGGAAATAGATTGGCTGAAACTTCCAAAGAAGTTAGTCTAAGGAATTTCAGCTCCAAATTTTGATGAAGTTATATTCAACTGAAAAGGGAATCTTATAATGGAATGTGTCGTGGAGCCTTAAACATAGGCAACACCAGTTTCTTTGCCTGTGATATTTACCATAAGCTTATCCTCAAGTATGAGACTCAAAGGCAGTAAGAGGAATATCCTCACTGTCTGGTGTGCCTTTGTTTCCATTGACATCAACGGTTATGGATCAATGAAGTCCTTACAGAGGTGGCTGTAATGAGCTCAGTTCAGGTCTGAGATCTACACATGAAGGAGACCTTAAGATTATGGATTTCCACAGTGTCACTTTAACTCTCTGTCCTCTCGCAATCCCTGCAGTGAGCTCCCCATTAGCTTTTGGATCTAAGGAATTTGGACTGTGTGGATTTTAACTCTTCCAGACTAGTGGTAAATCAGCAAGAGACTTTTACGCTGAGCCTTTTGACACTGGAGAACCTCATGTGAAATTGAGTCCCTGGGACAAGCACTGGGTACCCCATGGTGCCAAGAAACCACCAGCCTCTCGGGAAGGCAAAGGACTGCAGGAGCTCCCCAAAGCCAAGATCCACTCAGTGTCTACTTAGGTTGCCATTACCTCCTAAAAATTCTTGTATCTTGGGGTACAGCTCCCTTGTCGGTTCCATGGGCCAGGAGGAGGAGAAGCAAATAATACACTCTACCATCTCCACAGGAAAGATACAAGGGAACTCCAGGAGGGAGTTTTCATTTCCCACACATTGCTTCTACTCTTACATGGGGTCAGCCCTGCAATATTTCCTCATCAATCATTTACAGAGCAAACAACAGTTTGTGGATTATAAGCTACGTCTACACGTGAAGCCTACATTGAAGTAGCCTATTTCGATGTGGCAACATCGAAATAGGCTATTTCGATGAATAACGTCCACACGTCCTCCAGGGCTGGCAACGTCGATGTTCAACATCAACGTTGCGCAGCACCACATCGAAATAGGCGCAGTGAGGGAACGTCTACATGCCAAAGTAGCACACATCGAAATAGGGGTGCCAGGCACAGCTGCAGACAGGGTCACAGGGTGGGCTAGCGCTTCTGGGGCAACAGCTAGCTGCTCCCTTACAGGGCCCCTCCCAGACACACACAGCCTGCACAGCACGCGGTCTGCAGAGCCATAGGCACGCAGACCTCAGGCGATGCAGTCATGGACCCCCAGCAGCAGCAGCAGCAGCAGCAGCCAGAGGTCCACCCAGCCGCCCCTGCAGGAGCAGGGCTCGCCCTGCTCCATGACATGCGGTAGGCAGCTGAGCACCTCCTTGCCACACAGGAGGAGGAGCAGCCCGCAGGGAAGGAGGACTCAACCCCCAACCCTGCAGCACCCCGACCCCCCCCGCCTCAAACGCCGGCGGCTGTGGAGCTACCCCACCAGCACTGACTGGTGGGAGCGGCTGGTGCTTGGGGAGTGGGACGACGACCGCTGGCTCAGGAACTTTAGAATGAGCTGGCAGACATTTATAGAGCTATGCCAGTGGCTCACCCCCGCGCTCAGGCACCAGGACACCGCCATGTGGTGTGCCCTCCCTGTGGAGAAACGGGTCGGCATCGCTGTCTGGAAGCTGGCCGCTCCAGACAGCTACCGATCCGTGGGACAGCAGTTTGGCATCAGCAAGGCCACCGTCAGGGCTGTCCTCATGGAGGTAAGAGGACCCACGGGGGGTGGGGGGGAGGCAGCCCTGGCAGGGCAGGGGGGCCCGGGAAGGGGAGGGCAGGGGAGGGGAGGGGAGGGGGGCCCTGGCAGGGGAGGGCCACACACACCCTGCTCACCCCTCATTGGTGCTCTCCCATGTGCTTCCCCTGCAGGTCGTGCGCGCCATCAATGCCATGCTCCTCCACAGGCTCATGAGGCTGGGGGACCCGGATGCCACCATCGTGGGCTTTGCCACCCTGGGCTTCCCCAATTGCTTCGGGGCTCTGGATGGGACTCACATCCCCATCCGTGCCCCGCATCACAGTGGAGGACGCTACATAAACCGGAAGGGCTACCACTCAGTGGTCCTTCAGGCCTTGGTGGACAGCCGGGGCCGTTTCCAGGACATTTATGTGGGCTGGCCTGGCAGCACCCATGACGCCCAGGTTTTCCGGAACTCGGGCCTGTGCCGCTGGCTGGAGGCGGGGACCTACATCCCCCAGCGGGAGAGCCCTGTGGGGGACACCACCATGCCCCTCTGCGTCATCGCAGATGCGGCATACCCCCTCCAGCCCTGGCTCATGCACCCGTACACGGGCCATCTCTCTGCCAGCCAGGAGCGCTTCAACCAGTGCCTGAACCACATGCGCCAGGTGGTGGAGAGCTCATTTGGCCACCTCAAAGGGCGCTGGAGATGTCTCCTCACCTGCAGTGATGCGGGCCCCACCAACATCCCCCAGATTGTGGGTGCGTGCAGCGCCCTACACAATCTGGTGGAGAGCAAGGGGGAGGCCTTTTTTCAGGGCTGGGCTGTGGAGGCCGGCAGGGCTGACGTGCAGCCACCCGCTGCCCCCAGTCGCCAGGTGGACCCCGAAGGGACCCAGGTCCGGGAGGCCCTGCGGGCCCACTTCGATGAGGCCACGGGGTGAACACTGCCAGGCCCCCCCCCACTGCACCCCCCCACATCCTCCACAACACTCCCTGCCCCTACTCCTACACCACAGAGCACCCAACAGCACACACACCCCCACTTTTCCTGCACAAATAAAAGCAGACACTTGTTTGTGAAATCAAACTGGTTTACCTTCAACTCTGTTCTATAACTAACTAATACAAACTATATACAGGAACTTCTAACTAACTTAAATATGAAAAGTGTACGTATATATTAACAAAAAAAACCAGGGATAACAAGGAAGGGGAGAGCTATTTACATGGGGGCGGGACTGGGCAAACGGGGGGCACAAATAAATAAATACCAACTATATACAAGGGGGGGGCATGTCCTGGGCCCCACGCCCCTATAGTCCAGCACTGGGGGTGGGCGGCCGGGAGCCCTGCCTCGGCTGCAGCCCTGGCTGGGGCTGGCTGGGGCCCGGGCGGACCAGCAGCTACGTCCGGCGCGTGTCAGCTGGCCCCAGGTCTCCCTCGGCGGAACGGCCCTTGGTGGCGGGTGGCGGGGTGATGGTGGATGGCGCAGCGACGAGCGGAGCAGCGGGTGGCACGGCGGGTGGAGCAGTCAGGGCGGGCACAGCGGCGGCCAGCGCGGCATGGGGGGCCAGGTACTCTGCTATGTGGTTGAATGTCTCCATGTAGGCCCCCCATGCCTCTTGGCGCCAGGCCAGCGCCCACTCCTGGAGGTGGAGGCGGCGTTGCTCCACCCGCAGGAGCTGCTCCGCAACCTCCACCTGCCGGCGGTGGAGGGCCAGCAGCTGGGGGTCTGTCGCCGGCGGCTGGTGCTGGGTCCACCGTCTTGCCCGCCGTGGGGCCGGTCAGTCCTCCGCCGAGGGGCTGGCCTGGAGCGATGGCCCTGGAGGGGATTCCGGGACCACTGACGCCTCGCCGGCGCTGTCCGGTCCTTCCGATGGTGCAGCTGTGGAACACAGGAGCGGGGGAAGAAGAGTGGAGACAGGCGTTAGTGTGGGCCCCGAGCCGTGGCCCTTGTCCCCCCACGCCTGTGCTGCAGGTTCCCCATCCCCGTCCCCGGGAGATGCTGCTGTGATGGGGTTCAAGGGTCCCCCTGCACTGCACCCCGTCCCCTGGCGGGAGTGACTCTCACTTCACTCAGCAGGGTCTCTGACAGGAGAGGTTTCTTAGGCAACAGATGCCCAGTTTCTCCCAGAAGTGACAGTACAGCAGTCAGAGACAGTCCTTCCAACCCGTCCTGGGGAGAAGACCCCAAGGGGTGCCCCTCTGGGGTGTAGCTTTCCCCCTCCTCAGGCTGGCTGCCTTCCAGCTCTCCCTTCCCCTAGCCTCTAACTGCAGCCCCTGATTCAAACCCAGCTCGGCTCCTCCCTCCTCTTTGTCCAGGGCAGAGGTGTAACCTGCCAGTTGTAGCCACAGGATCATCCTTAGCCACTGGGAGCTATTCAGCTTGTTGCTCATATCTAGCCTGAGACTCGCATTTGCACTCCCCCCACTCCATCACATGCTGCTGCTGCTGCTGCTGCTGCTGCTGCTGCTGCTGCTGCTGCTGCTGCTGGGTGTCCCACCCCCTCCTCCCGGGGGACCCTAGAGGTTCCGCTCCCCCCTGCCCCAGGGATGGGGCATGGCACTGTCGTGCTGCGGGGGGAAGCGGCTGATGCACTCCTGTGAGGGACATGCCACTGCTGTCCTTGGGGCCATGGTCATCTGGGCATGTGGAGGGCCCTGGCCACATATCTATTACCCCCACCCCTCAACCCCGGGGGTGTACACCGGTGGGGTACATAACTGTAGGTCCACTCCCATGGTCGGGGGACACCCGGGGGGCGGACGCCCAGCTGCTGCTCTGGGATGGCAGGAGGATCTGGAGCCCGGTGTCGATGGAGGAGGAGTCCCCCTCCTCCTCCTCCTCCTGCTCCAGTGCCCCGGGGGTGGGCTCCAGGGGGGGCCCCCGGGGTGTGGGGCTTGCCTCCGGGGCGGACTGGGGCTCTGGGGCCTGCTGGGGCTCCTCAGCCGAGGTGTCAAGCGTGGCCGGAGGGGAAGAGGTGTGCCGGGGACCCAGGAGCTGCGTCTACACGTGCACGCTACTTCGAAGTAGCGGCAGTAACTTCAAAATAGCGCCCGTCATGTCTACACGTGTTGGGCGCTATTTCGAAGTTGAAATCGACGTTAGGCGATGAGACGTCGAAGTCGTTAACCCCATGAGGGGATGGGAATAGCGCCCTACTTCGACGTTCAACATCGAAGTAGGGACGTGTAGACGATCCGCGTCCCGCAACATCGAAATAGCGGGGTCCTCCATGGCGGCCATCAGCTGGGGGGTTGAGAGATACTCTCTCTCCAGCCCTTGCGGGGCTCTGTGGTCACCGTGGGCAGCAGCCCTTAGCCCAGGGCTTCTGGCTGCTGCTGCTGCAGCTGGGGGTCCGTGCTGCATATACAGGGTCTGCAACTAGTTGTTGGCTCTGTGTATCTTGCACTGTTTAATGAAAGTGTGTCTGGGAGGGGCCCTTTAAGGGAGCGACTTGCTGTTGAGTCCGCCCCGTGACCCTGTCTGCAGCTGTGCCTGGCTCCCTTATTTCGATGTGTGCTACTTTGGCGTGTAGATGTTCCCTCGCTGTGCCTATTTCGATGTTGGGCTGAGCAACGTCGAAGTTGAACATCGACGTTGCCAGCCCTGGAGGACGTGTAGACGTTATTCATCGAAATAGCCTATTTCGATGTCGCAACATCGAAATAAGCTATTTCGAAGTTGGGTGCACGTGTAGACGTAGCCAGGATGTCCCTGAGCTCCCTGTAAAAGGGGCAAGTGACGGGGGCGGCCCCAGATCGGCCGGCTGCATCCCGGGCCCGGGCGTAACCCTGCCGCAGCTCCTTGACTTTACTCCGGACATGATCCGGAGTGCGGGCAGGGTGACCCTGGGCGGCCAGGCCCTCGGCCAGCCGAGCGAACGCATCCATGTTCCGCCTCTTGCTCCCCATTACCTGGAGCACCTCCTCCTCACTCCAGAGCCCCAGCAGGTCCCAAAGCTCGGCCTCCATCCAGGAGGGGCCCCACTGCCGCTTCCCGGCCTGGCTTCTGCCCTGGCTGCCCTGGGAACCCTGGCTCCCCTTGGGGGGGGGTTCCCTGAGGGCGCTGGGGGGGCTGCCAGGCAGCCATCAGGTCAGTTGGGGGTGTGGGTGGCTGCAGAAGAGCGTGCAGGCTAGCCGTGTGTTACTGCTCCTGCCTGCACTCTCTCTCAGCTTCCTGCACAGGAAGGGAGGGGGTGGGGACCTTTAAGGGGCCGCTCCACGCGGCCACCATTGAGCTGAGGGGCTGGAGAGAGCGTCTCTCAACCCTTCAGCTGATGGCCATCATGGAGGACCCCGCAATTTTGAAGTTGCGGGACGCGCAACGACTACACGTTGAACGTCGAAGTAGGGCGCTATTCCCATCCCCTCATGGGGTTAGCGGCTTCGACGTCTCGCCGCCTAACGTCGATGTTAACATCAAAATAGTGCCCAACACGTGTAGCCGTGACGGGCGCTATTTCGAAGTTAGTGCCGCTACTTCGAAGTAGCAATCACGTGTAGATACGGCTATAGTGATTCTTATTCTAAGTGTAATCCCAGAATTGTTCAGGCTTCTTTTTTTAAAAAAATGTCTCTTAAAAACGCTAGCTTTCCAAAATAGCTTTTCATAGGTAAACAATTTCATTTCCGGGGCTATAATTTTGTAAGACCTTGCTTCATAATGTGTACAAACTGATGGCAGGAGTTTTGAATACATAGCTCAACTCTTGATGTTTGCATGGATTCTGCCACACTGCACCTTTTCTGTGCCTTTTGTTATGTTTTTAATATATGTGGGAACAAAATTCACCCGGGTAATTAAACTGAAGTCACACACCAGGTATAAAGCTGGTTCATCACCTTTATTGAAAAAGAAAAATGGATTGTAGAACACACCATAAAATTATACAATCACAGTTCAGACAAATTGAGAACGCAAGTGTGTGGAGGAAACACACAGGGTTGCATGGAAGAGGAAACAACATCAAACGATATGGCAGCTTCACATCAAGAATGTCAACATGAAATTGATTGAACAGGCTCCTTCAAAGTCATTGTCAGGCATTAAGCATTCAACACTCATTTTTTAAATTTTCAGAATGTAATCCAAGGACTACTTGGACTGTGTAAACACTACTGGGCAACAAGCTTATTACCATGCGTAATCCACAAAAATCAATCTGGATTCTCACAGGAGCATGAAATTCACCCTGGTGCAAAGGAAAGGGCTGTGCACTGCTTAACTGCTGCTGAAGTGGCAGCCCTCAAAATTGGATGCAAGTGAGACACACATGCTGCTTATGCCCATGCAAAAAGATAAGTATCATTCAGTAGTTAGTAAGTACTTCACCCAGCACTAAGCGAGTGAACAATTAAATCCTAACCTATCATCCTTCACATACAGTACTAAAGCAGACTTGAGGTTTCCTATTCTAATTCGTTTGTAAAATGTGTAATTAAACTAACATTGCAAGGATGCTTTCCTACCTTTAAGTAAGCTCTGTCATCCTCTTGTAAAAGATGCCAAAGAAAGGTGTCACCATCCACATGATTGGTGCTGTTCTTCTAGCTTTGAAACAGTCTCTAGGGTGAACCCTTCATTGTACCGGTGTACAAGGTGGGTCTCACCCCTGCCTTAGACTGAACATGTGGGCCTTCAGTTCTTCTGCTTCACACCATGAGCTCAAATCAGAGAGTCCAGCTGACATAAGTTCTTGGCTGAGATTTATACACACATTTAAAATTAATGGGCATTCACAGAGATTCTCAAACAACGTTGTCAACACAATAGGGTTCATTAGCCAAATGGAACAGAGCATGGGAAAACCTTACTTTTATTCAAGCTCTCTTTCTCTGTCTGACCTTCTTGGTCAGCCCCCGGTAACAATGGCAACTCCCTCAAGCAGCCAGTTCTTATTCCCCCAATTTACTCCTTCCCAGTCCTTTGTTTTCAAGATGGGGCCTGTTCTCAGCTTCCTTGCTAAGAAGTAGGGAAATTCACATCGCTCTTTGTCATTGGTTGCTGGCAATGTCATAGTAATCAGGTTTCAATAGTCTTTGTAGGTTTTCCATTTATTTGGAGTTAACCTTCACCAGTTCTTTACTAATGATCCACTCAGGCTCAGACGATTAGGCAACACTCATATAGAAGTCTTCCAGGCTGTCCTGAGAGTGGAGTTCTTTATCTCACCCCAGCTAGCCATGCAAAATACAGGGAAAACTGAGGCACACATGAGATTCATAAAAATACTACAGAAAATTTCCTCTTCACCACAAAATTAAAGATAAGTATTTGTGGGAACAAGGATGAGTCTGCCATGTTGATCAAGTAAATTAGACTTCCAGCTACCTGTCTGAATGCAGTTACCAGATTTCCTGGCAAATATTATTTTTCCATCCATGAGTGAAATAACTTTTATGTGCACAGGAGCATGTGCAAATGTGCACCACCAATAGAACACATGCTGCTGGCAGTGGCTGCTCTGCTAATCAGCTGTATGGCAACTGAATCTCTCCTAAGCACCACCCAAGCACTCAGCTTACAGGGAACATTAGAGAAAAGTAGGGATTCCATGTTCACACGATTAACAGAGGCTCAGTAGTTCTGTTTTGCACACAGAGAATAAAGGGACTGGAGAGGCTGGGAGAAAGATGTCCAGGAAGCACCAAGATGCTGCTTTTCACAGAGGGGATATCTGGACAGAGAGTTATACAGTTCTAATCTACTTTGAGTAGGTTCTTAACCATCACTCCAGACTGTAGCAGACATGATACTAGTACTGTTGCCTCCAAGTACCCTGTCAAACAGTGCTTCAGGGTTGTTGAGACAGAGGCAGACAACTTTGGAGAGTGGAGGAATGGATTAGTAAGCCAAACTCTGAGTCCTCTGTTACATTTAGATCTGCTGAGAGAAGAAAGCTTGAATGCATGGGTCACCTTCTCCAGCACCCTGAAAATAGTTGTCCATCTTTCCTCACATATGGGGGAAGGAGGAATGAGGAGGGATTGACCCACTGGGAGTAGACAGGTTGGTGAGTTGAACGTGACACCATTCTGCTCTCATGGAGCCTTTTCAGAGAAAAGAAAACAGCCTGGAGAGATATTGTCTTTGTCAAGTTTCGTCATGGCCAGAGAAACTCCAGGTATGCCTACACAGTAGCTGGGAGAACAGTTCCTAGCATACGCAGAGACACACACTACCTTTGCTCAAGATCGCTTGCTAAAAACAGCAGCACTGGCATGGGCTACCTCACTAAGTACAATCCTATCCAACCCCCAGGGTATGTACCCAAGCAATTAGCTTTTATCCCAGCATTCAGCTGCCACCCATGTTCCAGTGGCCAAATTACTGGAACGGTACATGAATAACTAGCCCACACTTCTGCAATCACTGTATTTTTAGTGTGCTGGCTTCTGCTGAGCTAGCACATCTTTCTGCTTTCACTATGAAGCCTGCCTCCAGCTGTTTTGTAAGCATCCCTTAACCTACCATAGAGCTGGGGGATAAGCAAACCCCAGGGCCAGGGCAGTAGCAAAGATTCCTCTCATCTATTTTGAATAGTTGTAAATTGAAGGGCATGATCTGTAGCTTTTTCTGTAAGGGAGCTTACCTCACAGGACACAGTTAGGGTGCTTGCCTGAATTCAGAATATTATATGATTCGCTACAGATTTCCTTTGTGACCTTGGGGAAGTCACATGGTCTCTCTTTGCTGACATTCCCCATCTGTAAAATGGGAATAATTGCACTGCCCTGTCACAGGAATGCTGTGAGAATAAATATGTTAAACACTGTGATACTCTCAGTTACTACAATAACAGAGGTTATATAAGTTACTTAGTTAAGGTATGGAAGTGTGTGAGAAAGTATACAGTATGAGGTCTTGTTTGCTTTGAAAATTTGAGTTACAGCTAAAGCTCTGTTATTAAGTATTTCCATTGCACCCCAAATGGAGTAATATATAAAATACTGTGCATAAAATATATAACTTTATGTAGTACCAAGAACATGAGCACAATGGGGTGAGTCCAGCTTAACTGTATTGCCTGACTCTTTTTATTCCACAATTTTGGACTTTGACATAACATTGAATATACTCATCGTGAGGCAGAAATGTTTCAGGCCTACTTCTGCAATTTTCCTTTAGCACAGCACACTATATTAATTTTTCTCTTGGGAAATTAGTACAAGCCAAAGTACTTTGCTCTGGATCAAGCAGATTGAAAAGTCCAAAATAGGAATGAATCTACCATCAATATATCCATTAAATCAATGACTTGTTTAATTGTAATTGATACAGTTACAGGGACAGTTTAGGCTAAAAGAATTTTTCCTGGAATAATGGCTAGGCAAATGGGGAAAGAAAAGAAGGTACCCCACCCCTTCTCCTGAAATGACTTCCCATATGTGCTGCAGCAAATTGCAGGTGTGCTGGTGCTTAAGTAATAGGCCCAGGGCAACAAAACATTCTGAAACTAATCAACTTTACATTTCAGCCAATTATACTTCATCCTTCTTAAACATCTGCTAAACGGCAAAAAATGTAAACCCATTCTATGTTTTACGCATGCTGGTATGTCCCAAAGCAATAAATCCAGAACTTTATGCTGTATTTTGCTTGTTTCCTTAGCATGTTAATGTTGTCACCTGACATTCCCACTTCTTTGATTTTAAAACATGATAATCAGCCTTCAAATTTCTGCCAAGATTGTTTAGCAGTTGTGTTTATGCTGACACCACCCTTGGAATAACAGTGCAATCAATAAGTAAATGGTATGGGGCAACCAGCCTTCCAGGTGAAATGATTTATTAGTGGCAAAAAACCCTCTTTTCATAGGATCTAAGCAGTGCTTCAGTTGCCTCAAAAATACATGCACAACTAAGAAATATAATATTAAAAAGGTATTACTGGCACATGTGTGCATGCATGGAGGAGACCTGATCTAACTTCTACTGAAGTGAATAGGTCCCATAGGTGGTTTTCGTTTTTCATATCTCTGGCATTCCTAGGACACTAAATTCTGACCTGGATCTAATTTGTGACTATGATCGCACCTGTGATTCTAACTGATTCTAAAAGTCCAGTCACTCACTGCCGTTAGCTTGAGATGCCTAGAATGCTCTCAGGATGCAGTTCCTCTGTCTAACATGCCTTCCTGAGAGTGTAGACAGTGTAGTTCACTGTCTAGCACTCTGGCTTAAATATGCTTTTTTTCAGAAACTGTTGAAAATATGATCTGCTGGGTTACAATTTAACTCAGTGTGCCTATGAGAAGTAAGGTATGTGTAAGTCCATGCAGGTTTTCCACAGGATTCAAACATCATGTAGATCTTTCTTTAACAGAATGAGAAATAAGCATTGGTATAAAAATCATCAACCCTACCTCTATTTCTGTGCTTCTAGTTCCTCAGTTCTCCAAACCATTCTTTGGGATGGGATTGAGGTCATCTGGAGCTAACCAGGAACCTCATTCTGGTGTATGGCTTGCTTCCCTGCCCTCCCACCCCATCCCGCACACACACTTTTTTTTTTTAAACATGGAGACTTTTCTCCCAGCATGCCTAGTGACCCTGGTCAGTCCAACCACTTCTGTTCTTCTGCCCAAGTTTATTGTATATCCATAAGTGTTTCCTTCCAAGTTCTTTTTGAATGCCTGTGGTATCATTTCTCTCTCTATCCTGCCTAGGGAATTTCCACTCTCACCATCTTCTTACCCCTCCAGATAAGAGGAGGAAGGTTTTTATTTTGTTTTATTAAAAACAGCTTGTGAAAACTCACTTAGCATATGCATTGTCCAGTAGCTAATGTTAAATATTCCCCCTTGTCCTCGAACTAGTGTATTTTGCTAGAGGTTCCATGTAAGTAATTTCTTAGTAAGCAGAATTCACACTTTGTACAGATACCCAAAAACCTCACACCTGAGGTTCCCGTTGACTGTTCAGAGACCTAAATATAAGCAACTGGTCATGTTCTCAAACATGTCTTGCACTTCATAAATTGTGCCTAATCATAGAAATAGGTATCTAAGGCATTGTAATACCAGTATCTATTCATACTTGGAAGAAATAAAGTATCTTGGATATCATTGAGAGGCAATTGTCTGTTTAGTGGCTGAAGGGACTCTTTCAGAAGTAGACCTTTCACAAGATCTGATCCCTTTTAGGTTTGACCCTCAGAAAGGCTTTTGGTGTCAGCTCCTGGAAGGAGGAAAGACAAAATGCCTTGGAAAAAGTAAAGGTCGAAAATACCCACCAATGGATCAAGAGGTACCACTTTTCTAGAAATCTGAATTGCAGTGTGTGAAAATCTCACGCAGAATTGTGCTTGGGGGGTCAGAAATAAAGGATGGTTAATATTTTTAATGTTTGGAAACCTATCCATATTTGTTGAGCAAATGCATCCATACTAAGGTGTTTAGCTTCCCAGTCATCACTCTTTGTGTGGTGATGCATGTCTCACTTCCTGCTGACTGGGGTATTCCCAGGCTGCACAGCTCCATGACTGAACTGTGAATTTCCAGAACAAATTCAGAAAGCTACCAAGCCTCTTTGTTTCTCTGCAGAGACTAAAGACATTGTAACTCACCAATAAGCTACCATGCTGTGCAAGATTATTTATAGTAAAGGAGAAAACATCTTTAAAAATAATTTTTAAAAAAATCCTGTGCACATGCTAATAAGCTTACTGTTGATTACTGCAACTCCAACATGGTCTTTGATTTGTCCTTCAATCCCACAAAGGATTCTATGGTCATATAATAGTCACAATGGTTCTATGATCACATAACTAGCACACTTGTGAAGCATTTAGTCCATCTTTAATACAGTCCAAGGGTCTTTGAGCTGGAGTTTCAAGGAGCAGGTAAGAAGGGACAAAGGTTTTTTATCCATAGGGCATAGTTTCGGAAGGCCTTCCAAGCACTTCCTAGGAAACCCGTTTTGCCCAAAGGGTGCGTCTACACTAGCACCATATTTCGAAATCAATTTTGAAACAGGGCCCAATTTCGAAAAAGGTCATGGAGAGTGCACACACATAATGGCCTCTTTCACAATTATTTGTGGAGGAAAGGGGTGCACATTTCGAAATTGCTCTTCCCATCCAATTTCAGGAAGAGCGGCCCCTTTCGAAATTGAATTTCAGAACAGGGCATGTGTAGACGATCCAGGGCCGCTATTTCGAAATAACAGGTCCTCCATGGCAGTGGCTGCAGAGAGCATGGAGATGCTCTTACAAGCCCCAGTGGGGCTCTATGGTCTCCAGGGCCAGCTGCTTAAAGCTGCAAGGACCTGGAAACCCCATGCAGGAAGCTGAGAGTGTGACCAGAGCCTCAGAAGCATGAGCTTTGACAGGCGTACCCTCCAACAGCGCAGACACCGCAGCCAACCAGCCCACCGGCCAGATGGCGAGCCCCTCACACTCCTGGGGCCACCCCCAGCCAGGAGGCCCCTTCTCCCAGCCTGAGAGATCGCTGGAGGTGAGCCAGAGCCAGAACCAGAAGATAAGGCCCCCCTCCTGGAGGGAGGCCGAGATTAAAGACCTCCTCTGCCTCTGGGCCGATGAAGACATGCTCCTGCACAGCACTGGGTGGCCCCAGAATACTGTAGATTTTGATGGGCTGTCACAGGGGCTGCTGAAGTAGGGCCACTCCTAGTGCACAGCTGATTAAGTGCACTCAAAAGTAAAGGAGCTCAGGCAGGCCTACAGCCAGGCCAAGGACGCCTGCAGGAGATTGGGGGCAGGGGCTGCCCCAAGGTGTCCACACTACCAGGAGCTAGACCAGCTCCTCGGCCCCAAGGACACCCCTGAGCCAGCGGCAGTAGTCCACACGGACAGCCCCAAGACAGACCCTCAGGTGGAGGTGCACAACCAGCCAGGACCATCGGGCCAGACCAGGGGGCAGGAGCTGGAGAGCACCTCCGAGGACAAAGGCCCTCTGGTGATCGCCATCACCTCCAGCTAATCCATCCAGGCCCCCTCAAGGCAGGAGTCTCTGGATCTGTTTCCCAGAACCCCAGGTAGGTAATGGGTGGAACGGGCAGCCTGGGCCAGGGGCAGGGGTGCCCCATCCAGCATCCCCCAGCTGTGTCCCAGACCCAGGTGTGGCGGCACCCAACACCTGCACCCATGGACAATGCCATGACCCTTCCGACTGGGAAGGGAGGCGAGGGATGGACCACAGCCAGTGGGCCCCCGCACAGATGTGGCCCCACTGGAGGGGTTGGGTGAGCGGATGCTGCATCAGTGAGATGGTTGAGGGAGCTGAGCAGGGCCCCTGGGGCCAGGCAGCAGCACTAATGGGTGGCCTCTCTCTCCCTTGTGTCTCTGCAATGTAATCCACTGAGGGTCAGCCCAGTCTGATCCTGGGCACCAGCACTCCGGCCCCACCATCTGACAGAGCTGGGGAACCCCTGTACCCACTGCCCAGGCCATCACAATCCACTGCCATAATTGAGCAGACAGATGTCCTCTAGGAGTGGCTCCTCATAGAGTGGGAGGACAGGGCCTGGTGGCAGGAGGTCTGGGTCGAGGTGGTCGCAGCCCTCTGCTACCTTGACCCCTGTCCACCCCTCCTACTGCCCCCCTGCTGTCCCCATCACCCCCCAGCCCCATCCCTGTTGCCCCTGAACTGACCACCCTTATCCTGGCCATACTCTCCCCAGCCGCCCGTCTTGCACTGGGTCACTGGCACATCACCAGTGCAGGCCAGGGCAAGCCAGCCCCACCTGATTCCATAGCCCCCCATCACCCCTGCCTCTCCCAGCCCCCCACCCACCACCAAGGCAGTGCCCCCAGTGCCAGCCTGGCCCTATCTCCCTGTCATCCCAGCCCCAACAGGGTCCCCACATCCATGCAGCAGGGGCTCCCCCACCCACCAAGGGTCCCGCCCCTCCACCCCCATGGAGGACTAGGCCTGCCCTTGCCCATGGCCCCATCTACAGGGTCATGCACCCGCCCTTGTATGTAGTTCCCCCCCATTCATCCACCTACCCAGCCCCACAGTTCAGACACCTTTACACCTGTTTGTTCAAGAGAAGTTTATTTACATGTTGTAGTTAGTTCTTGTTAAGGAAAGTGTTGTGTTGTGCACCCTAGTGTCCCTTGTGCACATGGGGGCTGTGGTGCAGGCTGGGTGTGGGCCGGAGAATGCAAGGAGGATGGTCAGTGAGGCTCCCATTCAAAGACCTCCCAAAGGGCTTCCCAGACCCAAACCCAATCCCTACGTGCCTGATGGCACGGAGCCGTGTCTGGCTACTTGTACTTGGGGCTGCCATCCACAGCCCACCCCTGCACATTGGCCTCAACAATGTTGTGCAGAGCACAACAGGCTGCAGCCACCCTGGGGACATTGGGGACGCTGATGTCCAGGCACACATTCAGGCAATGGAAGTACTCCTTTAGGTGTTTGAAGGCCCACTCCATGGTATTGTGGACATGGTTGAGGTGGTGGTTAAAAGCATCCTGGCTGGCGGTGGTGTGCCCTGTGTTAGGGCGCATCAGCCATGGCTGCAATGGGTATGTCCCATCAGCCACTATGCAGGGTGGTATTGTGGTGGCCCCACCAGGGAGCTCCTGTGCAGGGGCGTATGTGCCCTCTACCACTGTACTCAGGCATCATGGGCTCACCCAGACCAGCCCACACAGATGTTGGTGAACCAACCCCTGAAGTCAACAAGTGCCTGCAGCACCACTGAGTGGTACCCCTTGTGGTTTATATAGCAGCCCACGCTGTGGTCTGGGGCACAGATTGCTATGTGGGTGCCATTGAGGGCACTGAAGAAGTTGGAGAACCCAATGGCAGCAAACCCCGCCATGGCATCATCCAGATCCCCAAGGTGGATGGCCCTCTGCAGGATCACATTTGATCACCTGGACCACCTGTGTGAGGGAGGACATTGACATTTGGGACTGCATGGCGGGGAGCCCTGTGGCCCTCCATGCCCCACACCTCCCCTGCCAGCCAACCTCCTCTTCCTCCTCCCCTGCAGGGCCCCTTCCCCCACCTGAGGTCCGCTGCTCCCTTCCCATGGTGGGTGTGGGACCCCAGCCTGGCTTACCTCCAGAAGGACAGCTCCAACAGTGGCCTTGCCCACCCCAAATTGGTGTCCAATCAAACGGTGGCTATCTGGGGTGGCCAGCTTCCACAGCGTAATCTCCACTCATTTCTCGACCAGGACCACGGGCCGTATGAGGGTGTCCATGTGCTGCAGGGCAGGTGTGAGCCACTGGCACAGCTCCATGAATGTCTGCCTCAACGTTTGGAAGTTCTGAAGCTATCTTTTGTCATCCCACTGGCCCAGTACCAGCCTCTCCCACCAGTCCCTGCTGATGAGGTGACTCCAGAGGCGCTGTAAGGGCTGGAGAACAGGGTGTGGCGGTTGCCCTGTGACCAGGGCCTGCAGGATCCCAGTGGGGGAGTTTGTGGGCTACAGGGCTTCCATCATGGCCATCTGGGCCCCAGAGTCGGTGGAAGCATCAACCTCAAGCAGCTGCTGGGCTCCATACACTTCAGCCTGTGTTGAGAGCACAGTATCTCTAATGCAGTCCACAGCTCTTCAGTGCTCTGTGTGTGCAGGGTGGGTGTGTTTGTGAGGGGCCCTTTAAGGGGGTCACTGGCTGCAAGACCTGGAAGGGCTTGTCAGCCATGCAACCCCATGTGTGGTGTTTCCTGCCTTGTTCTTTCTAAAGGGATCGTGTTGCTATGTGGATGATCCCTTTCAAAAGACCAGAGGCCTCTTTCAAAATAGCGGACTGGTACGATGATCCACTTTGTGTGTGTGGCCACATTCTTTTGATATCCCTTATTTCAATTTACATTTTCAAAGTTCCAGCTTTCGAGATTTGTGTGTAATGGGCTGTGTCTACACTAGCCCAAAAGTTCGAAATGGCCATGCAAATGGCCATTTCGAAGTTTACTAATGAAGCGCTGAAACATATATTCAACACCTCATTAGAATGCCGGCAGCCACAGGATTCAAAATTGACGTGGCATTTCAAAGTAGGTGAGGTCCTTTCGAAAAGGAGCCCCATCTGGACAAGCCGCACAGCTGCAAGCCGCATCACTTTCGAAGTGCCATGGCTGCTGGCATTCTAATGAAGTGTTGAATATGTGTTTCAGCGCTTCATTAGTAAACTTTGAAATGGCCATTTGCATGGCCATTTCGAAGTTTTGGGCTAGTGTAGACCTGTAGTCACAGCCATATTGTCTCAAACAGTCCTTCTATGTGCCTAACATTTCCACACGTTTTACATTAGTCAGTCTTCTAGAAAACTTACCTACAATCCTACAGTAACATAACCAATGGCATTTGTAATACAATGGATCCTAAGATATTGAATTCAGTATAATAAGGTTAAACTTAAATCAGCCAGGGTTCGTCCAGGAAATTTTCCTGTCAAAATGATACTGAGAGAATTAGAATTGTAGGCTATAAAAATGTGGACGCTGTCCCATTAGGAATTTTTCCTTGTTTGAGGGTTGTTTTTTTTTAGCAAGATTGCTTCCCACACAGGTGCCAATTTCTAATGTCAATTGTGTTTGTTATTTTTTCCCCTCTGCCTTCAGGCAAGAGCTTTTCTTTCAAGCTACTACAGAGATCACAATGTGGAACTGTCCAAACTGCTGCACAGATTGGGACAACCCCTGCCATACTGGCTGAGACAGGAGCTTCAGAAAGTGAGATAACACTGAAGTTCAGAGGACCAAACTCTCTGACAGTTACCAGCACCCTCCATCCCCCCATTTCCCCAACTCACTTGTGATTGTCAGTAGAGGACCTCATGAATAACTGTCTCAAAAGAGAAATAGAAATATGAAACTCTTTTTTATGCACGCGCTGACAGCTATTAGCATCAACTCCTTTGTCAGCTTCTGGGACACAATATGGAGCTATGTGGCATTCTATTTTAGCAAGCCTGGGACTCGTGCATAGTTGAGTCCCTCTGTTTACCAGAACGTTCCAGAAACAGTATGTATGATTGACAGTCTTCATCATATATGTCAAATTACAGCCTGTCAGGACACAAGCAAAGGACAGAAACATCAATCGGAGGATTGTGAGGTTAGTTGAAATTTATGGTTTTATGGTTTTTTGTTTTTCCCTTAGGTCTGATCTACTAAGGGGAAAAATGAGGGCACTCCAGGGGCATTCAGGCTTTAGCTATTTGGATTTATTTGGTTATAACTAACAATGCTGTTCTGTTGCTTTCCTCATAAAACATAGATTGCTCGAGCCCGGATGGGCTACATTTCTTTGTGGCATAACTCCAGGGAATTACTGGAGTATTTGGCCAATAGGCTGCTAGATTTTAAAAAAAAAAGAAGAAAAGGAACTTTCTCCCAAACAAGATGCATCCTGGTCTACTGAAGCTGTGTGAGGATTGCAGAAAAGCAGCTCTCCTGTGAGCCCCTCAAGCTGTGCACCAGTCAATGAAGCCAACCAGCTGAAAACTCCGCAGTTCACTGAACTGCCCTTCTTACCTTGTTTTGCCCTCCGAGGACATGGTTTTCATCATGTTCAGCTAGTTCCTACAGTGCTGTTTTTGGGACGTGAAATCTTATTCATTTGCTGTACTGTCATTGGGGCTTGTGAAACAATCATCAGGTCAAAATCTCGGCAGACCATTAGCTGAGTGATTTGCACACTGGCAATGGCGAAATTCTGACAGTTTCACGGTCAGGCTTGGAAGCAAATAGTTTTCACACTAAATCCTTTAAAATACGGAGAGACTGGGTTTCTACACACCTAAGATCATAGCCTTAATGCCTAGTTTAGAAGCCTATAGAACTTAATAGAGATGAAGCAAATTAAACTGAGCTCTATAAAAAATGATTTACAAACATATAGGATATCTTGAAAAATGATCTTTCTGTAGATTTTTTAAACCAGTCACTAGAACAGACTGGCTGGTTTTTGAGCCCTGCTCCCTACCACTGCAAGCAACCCAATCATACAGTTGGATTCATTAATTCAGAGGCAACTGGTGAGGCGGGACCTGGGAGGCCACTGACCATAACAGAGCAAGGGTGATGAGCAAGATAGACAGCCCTCCTCTACCCCAGGTCCTGCCTTTCCCCAGCCCTGCTTTACACCTTCATCAACCTTGCTCTGCTGCTTGTCCTGGCTCTTTCCCCAACTTAGGCAGCCCAGGGACTAGTGAATCTGTGGGCCCAGCACTCCTTCCCTGCCCCCACACTCACCTTCAGCATTGGGGGGAGGTGGAGCAACACAGCTCCTCCAGCTGCATCACTTCGGTTCCTGCCAGGGAGTATGGGTGGCCCTGCCCTTTCTTGCACAGCATGCTGGGTGAGCAGAGCAAACTGTCGCCACCCTGCCCTACTTCCCCCACTGCTTCCTGTGAGTGCAGGGGAGACCAGATCCCTGGTGTCAGTGCCAGGTCAGCTCCACCCCACTAGTCCTTCTTGCCAACTGCTGGCCAGCCCCACTGTCTCACAGCATTTGACCCCCTCATATGCTCCCACCCATCACCCCTTCATTAATTTATCCAGGTCTTTCTCAAAACTGAGTAAAGTGTTTGCACCCACAATTCCTTTTGTCAAGTGTTTCCAGAATCTGACCCTTCTGATAGTTGGAAATCTTTTAATTTTCAGCTGGGATTTGTTCTTGGCCCATATACATCCATTTGTTCTTGAGCCAGCATTGTCCTTGATCTTAAATACCTCTTCACTACCCTTCCCGGTGTTCACCCTTGTAAACTCAGAACTGTATCAGGACCTTTTAGTGCCTAGATGAGCAAGTATATTTTCACTCCTCCTGAGTTTTTTTTTTTGGGGGGGGCGGCATTTCTCTCCTCCTTTTTCTGACCCTATGGTTTTGTACCCTGCTCACTTTGCCCTAATTACAGTCCTGCCTAAACTATTGATGGAGAAGAGCCCTATCTGCTCTCATCCTTTATTTTGCTGGAATAAACAAGGCAGTCTTTTCCAGTCTACTCTCATAAGACAGGGCTTACATTCCGCTCATCAGCCTAGTAGCTCTTGTACGCATCTGTTCTGGTTCATATGTATCTTTCTTTAACATCAATTACCACAGTTGTCCACAGTATTCCAAACAAGATATTACTAGTTCCTTCTCCGATGGCATTAATGCTTCTCTCTACTTGAATTGCCTCACTTGATGCATCCTGGGATCACATTTTCCTTTTTCACAGCCACTTCATATTGGTGGCTCATAGCTGTCCTATAACATGGCCCATGAGCACAGCCTTTCTCAAGAACAGCTGGCTGTACAAAGGCTGTTAAGTTATCTGGACTTTTTGTTTACTGTTGGCAATTCATAAAATTTTGCTTTCAACATCACTGATTATTAACTACCAAATTAGATCCCTGCATCAAATTTTTGTTCTGCTTTGTACTAAGTTTTAAGAGACTAATTCTTACAAAAATGCTTGATTAACAACCAATTCAGTTGAAGACCGTTGTTTAGCCACAGAACTAGCACCTGGGGATGATAGTATATCGTCTTTGGCACCACTGCATTCTCATCTTTACCGAGTACTTCCCAAAAAGTTGAAATGCTATGCAACTTTCAGAATATTTCCATCTTCATAAGTATCACATGTTAAAACCTATCTTTCAAATAAATACTTCTTATCATGTGTACCATAGTATAAAGCCAAAGGCAAATAACATTGGAGGACATATCTCAGAGTAGGAATTTTCCCTGTATATGTAATAATTCTTACCTTTTTATTATTCTCTTTTATTACAGAGTATCCTTTCAATGCATCTGATAAGGTGCGGACCTGTCTACAGATTGGATCCCCCCCCCCAGCACAATCATATCTGGAAAACAACAGAGATTCTTAAGTGTTCATTGTTTCAGTGACTGGATACTTTTTATAACACGTAATCAGCATCACTTAGAAATATTTAAAAAAGAAGTCCTCCTCCAAGTTCTGAGGCATGGGGAAGAGGCTAATGACCCCACATATGAGTTTTCTTTTCTTTCTTTTCTTGTCTTTTCTTTTTTTTTGTCTTTTCTTTTTCACAACAGCATATCCAAATTAATTCTGATATATACCTGAGGTTTGGGAAAAGGCAAAATAAATTATGATCACAATGTATTTTTGTGTGGGAAGGGAGAGAGAAAACCTGTATTTGCTGAAATTGGTTTAGATAATTGTGCATAGACTTTTTTTAGTTCTACAGAATAAACACCTCTGCTGGTATGTTAGATTTAGTATTACTTTTTTCCTTATACTCTCTACAGCTGTCCTGCTGAAGCCAAAATACTGCCACTTGTTTGGCACTCGCTCAATTACTCTTGCTCTATACATCTGTACTGTGCCTCCATGCGTCCTTCACAAAGTCTCTAAGGCTTTGATATTTACAGCTTCCTGCTGCAAGACAATTTTTTCTTTTATAAACCTAATCATGTGCCTCACTTTTTGTCACTGACTTTTGAGCAGAAAATAATAATTTTGGCATCTGGCTGCCTAAATACATGTGATGGTGAACATTATACATCATGGGCATGGCTTTCAAAAGAATGAGGCATGTGCGCTTCGACCTGAAATCAGTGAGAACCATGGGCCTTCAGCTGCTCAGATAATCAGGCCCTCATGACTAAATTTTCTTTCATGCAGAGACTTGAACAGGACTCTCCTCTCTCTCAGGTTAATTCTATAATTACCAACCTACAGTCTGTGTCTAAAATTGGGTATGCCCAATTTGTGTGTGCCTCCTCTCAGATTACCCAGTGTCTTAGGGGTTAGACTACTCTCCAGGTAAAGGCAGATGTGGGTTCAAGTCCTGTGTCAAATCAACCAGAATAGAGATTTAAATCCAGGTCTTCAGGGGAGTGACCTAAGTACTGGACAAGAGAGGACTAACCTGGCTTATCTCCAGGAGGCTGCCGATAGCAGAGAATCCCACCCACTTAGAATCCAGACCTGCTCAAATTGAACCCAAAACACACACACGTCCCAAATCCTCTCCTGCCTGCATTGTGTGCTGCTGGTCCTATCACCTTTACTAGATTACTAGAGACTGGTGTAAACTAGCACATTCATTCATAAAGCCTCCCAAAGTTGGGAACAATTCAGATCTGGATCCAGATCATAAGCTCTGTATTCAAGATCATCTCTAATCATCCTCGAGTATGTGCCCTGTAACCGTGGCAGTAGCCTACAGTAGGAGCAAGTGGTGGTGATGTTACTCACCTTAAAACTTGCCCCAAGTGTGGAAGACCTAGATTCAACTCTACACACACACACACCCCAAGCAGAAAAGAAAAGTACCCTAACCAGCGAGTTATGGGATAGGCTGCTGTGAGAATTTCTCAGTCTCTCCTGTTAAAGCAGTTCCACTACAGATAAAATATGGATTGACAGGAGCAGGGGAACTGAATCTGCAACCTTTCACCCAAGTGGGTACCCCAATCACTGGACCATCCCTGAAGGACTGTGCTGTTGGTGCAGGCAGAGTCGCGGGCCAAAGCCACACTGACCCCGCACCAGCATACCGTTCGGATTCCCAAGGGGCCCCCGGACGAGGGTAAAGAGGAGACGGTAGAGACCCGACAACAAGCGGAGGCTGCTCCGTCCCTTTGCAGGCCAACCCCACCCACCTCCGGCAGAAGGTCTCGGGAGTTGCGCACTGACTTTGCGCTGTAGATGGAGAGGCTGGAGGGTGCTTAATTCCCTGGCGGGCAGGAGGCTAATTCGCTCAAAGGGGGAAAGGGTGAGACAAGAAGAGGGAGATCGGTTAAACCACAACCGCTTTTATTAACAAAAACACCAACATACGAACAAACAACATAACATATAAAACAACCCTTTGCAACAATCCATTATAACATCTGAATTATACGAAATATCAACAGCAATTTTAACTAAACCTTACTATCTCTATAGGGCTACGTCTACACGTGCCCCAAACTTCGAAATGGCCATGCAAATGGCCATTTCGAAGTTTACTAATGAAGCGCTGAAATGCATATTCAGCGCTTCATTAGCATGCGGGCGGCAGCGGCGCTTCGAAATTGACGTGCCTTGTCGCCGCGCGGCGCGTCCAGACGGGGCTCCTTTTCGAAAGGACGCCACCTACTTCGAAGTCCCCTTATTCCCATGAGCTCATGGGAATAAGGGGACTTCGAAGTAGGTGGGGCCCTTTCGAAAAGGAGCCCCGTCTGGACGCGCCGCGCAGCGGCAAGGCACGTCAATTTCGAAGCGCCGCTGCCACCCGCATGCTAATGAAGCACTGAATATGCATTTCAGCGCTTCATTAGTAAACTTCGAAATGGCCATTTGCATGGCCATTTCGAAGTTTGGGGCACGTGTAGACACGGCCTAGGAGTATGTTATTCAAACACTTACACTAACCAGTAACAGGAAATCCATGTAGGGGGCCTATGTGGGTTTTCTTATTGGACAGAAAGGTAAAATGGTTAAAGAGAGCCTTGAGACTTTAAGGGGTTGAGATAATTGTCTTCTCCAAGCAAGGGAAGGCGAAAATGCTTTCTCCCTTTAGACTCTGGGTGGTTAGTTAAGCCACCCTACTGGAGACCTTGAGGTCCAGCCTGTCAAGATCTCCTCCCAGCTGGGTTAGTAATTGAAGGACTTCCCAGTGGGGTTTGGAGAACAAAAGTAGGTAAGCGAAATCAAAACTTGGGAAAGGAAAAAGGAAGTTGGGAGGTTATACCTCTACCGAAACAACTTTCTTACAAGCATAATTAACACCTAACTACCTAAACTTTAACTACGGAACTTATTAAACAAGTGTGCAGCTGGAGCGAGCAGTTTTGGCTTCAGGGTTGGGGCAATACGTAGCCCTTTCTTGGCCCTGCAGAGCCGTGGCCTGAGCTGCAATCCTTTTAAACCCCTTAACTGGATTAGAATTGCCTGAAAGAGTTCTAGTTGCTGGTGACAACACCCCAGGCTATGCCCGGGCTTGTAGGGATATTATGTGTCCAGTAGCAATGGTCCAGTCAGGTACAGCGGTCGCATCCGGTGGACCAATCAGGTGCGGTGGTCGTGTCCAGTTGTCCAATCAGGTGCGGTGACGTCACGGGGCAGTGAGAGCGATGGTGCTGCTCCGAGAAGGCGAGATGGCGGCCTCTGGGTTAAACAGCCGAGCGCGCAGTACCTGCCGAGGCAGGCCAGTTCAACACTCGGCTGCCGCTCCACAGAGGCCTCTAGCCGCCGGGAAGCAGGCCCTGTGTTCGGCTGTCAGGTACGCAGAACCTCGCCACTAAGGCGAGTCCAGTTCGCCACATAACCACCTTACCCTCAGCCTACTTATTGCCCTAAAAGCTCTTTTAGAAAATAGGGGCTGGCTTTAGGCCAGGCAGGAGCTCTTCACAAAGCCAGAGCTCTTCGCAAAGCAGGCAGACCCCCCAGACTGACTCTGAGTGCTGTGCTGTGCCACCTTTTATATGGTGTTCTTATGTTTAATTCATGATTCTACTTGAATATTTATGAGTTTGTCCCTGGTTTTCAATCAGGTCCTCCAGGTTATGGAAGTTTCTAGAAGGTTTCCGCCAATGTCCAATCAGAGGCCTAGGTTTGAAGCGTGTATGAGTTCAGGGTTACCAGGGAAACCAACTGACTCAGAGAGACCGTTACAAGGGGCTGCTAAAGGCAGCCTATGGGGTTTTTAATTTATACCCGTACCTGTAATGTTGTTAAATGGCCAAAGGCCTGTTTCCCCTGACCCACGGGGGCGATAATGCCCGAGGGATGGATCCCTGACATGTGCCACTGTGGATGAAAACTCAGGTAGTCATTAGGTGACACAGAAAGAGAAAGAGAGAGAATGAATATGATTATAGTCCAGGGATGTCTCTAAAGCTGCCTGCAGTGAAACAAGACCACAAATACTGACCTCAGGGCAGATTTCAAAGAAGCAGAGAAATAACCCCATATTGGTTTGAGTTCTAGATATTGATTTCACCAGTTAATTCTCAGGTATAAACTCCTCAGGTGCTATAACAGCCTCAGCATGGAGTCTTAGACTATGAGTACTCCCATCCATCTCGCCACCCAAATGATGTGATGGATAGTCCCTTACAACAATATTCAGCTTATTCCCAGTTCCATGTGACTAGTCACTTACAGCAGGCCAATTGCATATCAGATCTTATACCAGGGTTAGCAACCTCTGGCACGGGTGCCCAGAGTGGCACACAGGTGGATTTTTATTGGTACTCAAGGCGGGAACTTAGCCCCACTCCTGCCTTGCTCAAAGCCATGCCACCCGTGAATTAACAAAAGACCAGCAAATGCTAACAACCACCACCTAAACCGTAAATAAAGCTCAGCATCTTTATTAATGAAGCTGTTGTAAGTAGGACTATTAGTGATGTTAAAAAGTAAAATCAGCTCTCATAGTGTACATTGAAGTCAAAGGGTCAAATTCCTGCACTCGGCCTTGGAAAGGTTGATGACCCTTGTCTCATACCAACAACAAAGCTTGTAGCCAAACCATATAAAGATTTATTAAATCAGAGAAGGAAATTAAATAGTTATTTACATGGTTAAAGTGGTAAACATATACGTACAAATGTGTTACAATCGCATATTTCACAAATAGAAACTTCTATAATAAGCAAGATCTAGACGACCTTTAGGGCTAACCCAAGCTCAGCATTTTTGCTTATGACTAGTAAATCTTGATCCCAGAGTCCAAGCAGCATAAATATACAATTTTATCTTGTTAGAGGTTTTAATTTCTTTCCTTTTTGGCTATGTCTACACTAGCCCTGAACTTCGAAATGGCCATGCAAATGGCCATTTTGAGGTTTACTAGTGAAGCACTGTAATATATATTCAGCGCCTTATTAGAATGCCGGCAGCCGTGGCACTTCAAAATTGACATGGCTCACTGCCGCATGGCTCGTCCAGACAGGGATCCTTTTCGAAAGGACCCCGGCAACTTCGAAATCCCCTTGTTCCTAACAGCAGATAGGAATAAGAGGATTTTGAAGTTGCCAGGGTCCTTTCAAAAAGGACCCCATCTGGATAAGCCGCGCAGCAGCGAGCTGCATCAATTTCAAAGTGCCGTGGCTGCCAGCATTCTAATGAGGTGCTGAATATGTATTTCAGCGCTTCATTAGTAAACTTCAAAATGGCTATTTCAAAGTTTAGGTCTAGTGTAGACATGGCCTTTGTGTGCTGATCTGCAAAAAAATCAGTTGATGGGATTAATCCACTTGCATGACTTGTATTTACAGGAAGGCGAAGCAGAACAACCTATGCTTTTTGCCTTCTTTAACATCCCATAATATTCCATTTGGTATTGACAAATAGTTCCTGCTGTGAACAAAACATTTTTTTTTTTTTGGAAATCAACACCTTTCATGTCTTTAATGTCCCTCCTGTCTCATGATTTACAAAGTCCCAAAGGCTCACAATATCACTGCTCAGACATTGCCTTAAAATATCAGCTATAGATATTGAAGGGAGATTAATGCATGCAGCAATGCACAAACATTCAATGAAGTCTAAACATTCTTATACTTCTATTATTTAAGAACATAAGAATGGCCATATTAGATCAGACCAAAGGTCCATGTAGGCTAGTATCCTCTCTTCCAAAAGTGGGCAGTGCTAGGTGCCATTTATTTTAACAATACTAACACACAGGGTAGATCAAATTGCAAGTGTCCCACTATCTCTTTTTGGGCTTGTCTACATTTTACTGCACTGCAGCTTTCTCACTCAGAGGTGTGAAAAATGCACATACGCCCCAAGCACAGGACATTACATCTCCATAAAGCTCCAGTGTAAAATTCCCAGTGCTTGGAGCCTAGTCTTTGCTTTGGGTGGTTTACACAGAGCACTGAGCGAGCTCTTTCCCAGGTCTGGTACCATGGCCCCGCTTTCACTTTAAAGAGCTGTCCTGACAGCGCTTTCCTGTTTTAAGTGTAGACATAGCCTGTGATAAGTGCACAGAAAAGAGGCAATTGTGGGGTTCACAGATTTCACACCCTTCTTTGGGGATGGGGACACACTGAGATACAAACAGCCAAAACCTTTTAGGCATGTATATGAATATGTAATTTTGAGTAATATTGTAATAATACTTTACACTGCTATGGAACCTTCAAATTAGAATAGAATTAGAATCTTCAAATTAGAACTTGAACAGTATTTTAAGTCATATAAATATAGAATCTTTTCAGCAGTTACAAATTTATTAAGTAGACATTTCATTTTCTCAAGCTGAAGTGGCCTTATTTAAGCCTCATAACCTCCTTTTGAGAAAGGTAACTATAAATATACCCATTATACAGATGAGAAAATGGTGGTGCAAGGTGGCTAAATTAATTTCCCAATGTGATGCAGAAAATAAGTGAGATAGTTTGGATTAAACCTGTCAGAATGGGCTATAACAACTTAGGGAACCTTTAAAACATCACACAAATGGATTCGACAGCCAAATGATCTTAGACCTGGAGACAGCAGAATTCCGTGTGCAAAACATGTATATATACAAGGCATGCCCATGTCTTGCAGTTGTGTATGGGATCTACAAAAGTCTACCATATCTGGATAATCAGATGTACAACTGTCATTTTGCTAAATGTGTGTGGAGATACAGTTTTAAATGGTTAAAAACAGAAAGCTTATTTAATAAAACATTAAAATTTCAGTTATTTCTGTTCCACAGGTTCAAAATGAAATCTCTCTTCTACTTTTCAGTAAATAAAAATATTTTTACATTTTTTTATCTATATTTCTATCAAACGTATTTGTTCATCAAAATCATTTTCTAAATCACAGGTTCAGTAAATGACACTTTTGGATAAAATTTTTTCTAATCCCTCAAACGCATTTCTAATCATTAAAGAAGCTCACTGAGACAAGGTCCTCATTTTATGGCCATTTCTAAAGCTGCACCTACACTGCAGTATTTCATGTGAATCATTTCATTTTTCTTCTCCAAATCAGAATGGATTGCTATCCTCCTTCAGAAAGCTTACCTTCTAAAATTAAGGTGAAGATAAAAGAAAAAAAAGCATTTGACAAATGGATATTTCCATTTCTTCCATAAGAAGAAGCTTTGACAAAATGCCAAGCATTATAAACTTTCTATGCCGATTTGTGTTCAGTGGGTACCAGTTTAATGATCAGATATAAAAAAAACCAGCATATTTTCTTTAAAGAAGGCCAATTCTAGACTTTATTTAACAGTGATATAATGAAGACATTTCTCTTTTGAATTTCTATTATTTGTAGTGAAACTACATTTAGATATGTGTTACCCCCCAGCACATCAATTTTCTGGCTTCCTACCCATGATAGGTTTTTCTATTATAGTATCATCAATTAGGAAGTATACAGCTGATTTAAAATTATTCATTTGTAAATGATTACATCCATTTAATTTTGACAGCCACTCCCATGTGACTTTTTTTTCATTATCTTTAGTTTAATATTCTTTTACTGGAATATTAAACTTAAGGGCTACGTCTACACATGAAGCCTACATCGAAGTAGCCTATTTCGATGTGGCGACATCGAAATAGGCTATTTCGATGAATAACGTCTACACGTCCTCCAGGGCTGGCAACATCGATGTTCAACATCGACGTTGCGCAGCACCACATCGAAATAGGCGCAGCGAGGGAACGTCTACACGCCACAGTAGCACACATCGAAATAAGGGTGCCAGGCACAGCTGCAGACAGGGTCACACAGCGGACTCAACAGCCAGCTGCTCCCTTAAAGGGCCCCTCCCAGACACACTTGCACTAAACACCACAAGATCCACAGAGCCGACAACGAGTTGCAGACCCTGTGCATGCAGCATGAATCCCCCGCTGCAGCAGCAGCAGCAGCCAGAAGCCCTGGGCTAAGGGCTGCTGCACACGGTGACCATAGAGCCCCGCACGGGCTGGAGAGACAGCGTCTCTCAACCCCCCAGCTGATGGCTGCCATGGAGGACCCCACAATTTCGACGTTGCGGGACGCGGATCGTCTACACGTTCCCTACTTTGACGTTGAACGTCGAAGTAGGGCGCTATTCCGATCCCCTCATGAGGTTAGCAACTTTGACGTCTTGCCGCCTAACATCGAAGTTAACTTCGAAATAGCGCCCGACGCGTGTAGCCACGACGGGCGCAATTTCGAAGTTAGTGCCGCTACTTCGAAGTAGCATGCACGTGTAGACACAGCTAAGATGAATAAGCCAAAAAATAACATTGTTTTACTTGCATCTTCATCACTATGGCCCTCACTTCATTGACGGCAAGCCTTCCTATGGTGCAAAGATTGTCTATAGAATGAACAGGAAGCTTTTCAATCTGAGGAGACTGAAGGCTAAAAGCAAGACCACCACAACCTCGATCATGGAGCTTCAATAGGTGGATGACAACATGGTTTCTGCTCTTTCTCCCGCAGCCCTTTCAGACCATCTTAATCGCCTTTGTTGAAGCATATGAGAATTTTGGCCTCACACTGAACATCAAAAAGACCAAGGTGCTCCACCAACCCTTGTCTATGGGACAATCTCATGTACCTTCTATTGAAGTCAGTGGAGAATTGCTGGAAAATGTGGAGCATTACCCATAGCTTGAAAGTCATCTTTCCGCTAAAGTCAACATTGATGCAGAAATCCAGCAACATCTGAGCCATGCAAGCTCTGCTTTTGATGCCTGAGGCAAACAGTCCTTGAGAACTGAGACATCTATCCCAAGATAAGCTCCTTGTATACCATGCAGTGGTTGTTCCAACACTACTGTACACATGTGAAACCTGGACAACAAACAAGGGTCATCTGAAGGCATTTGAACAATATCATCAATGCTGCCTGAGGAGAATCCCAAATATCTCTTGAGAGGATAGGTGCACGAACACTAGGGTCCTGGAAGAGCTCAAAAAAGACCAGCATTGAAGCCATTATCATTCATCAATAACTTCATTGGACTGGTCATGTGGGTTCAGATGTCTGATCAGTGCCTTCCAAAACAGATTCTGTTTTCAGAGTGAGAGGAAGGACAGGGGAGCATTGGGGGGCCAGTGGAAGTGATATAAGGACATGCTGAAGGCACACATGAAAAAGTGCAGCATTGTTGCTGACACTTGGGAGAACCCTGCCCAAGATTGTCGCCAGTGGAGAGTGGTAATCTGTGAAGGGGTGATGCAATTTGACAGGTCCCATCTCAGTGCATTCAAGGAGAGGCAGAGAAGAAGAAAATTGCATCAAAAACTGCTCTGCACCCCTCCAACACCTACCAACACCTGCTCTTTCTGTGATTAAATCTGCAGCTCCAGAATCAGGCTGATCATCCATCAATAGATTCACAAATAGGAGGGTGACATGAAGACATCCTTCTCAGTATGGAGTGACCACCAAGAGAGAAGAGAGAGTATTATTACAAGCAATACTGTGAGAAAATTGATGACAGCATGAATTATGAACCCTCAGTAAAGGGAGCTGAATGGCAGTCAAGCTAGATAATCTCCCACTATGAAAGTGATTATTATAATAACAATGAGATGAGAAAGTGATTGCTGTATTTAATATTTTATATTACTGAATGTTTTAATGGTGTTTTAGTACTGAGTATCCTGAGAATCGGGGGTTCTCAAATGAATGAAGCTGCCTGTTGACAATAGGCAGAATCTCACTAGAAGATTTGATCACTGGGGCTTCTGTTTGGAGATAATTGACCTCAATGTGTAATGGCTCAAGAGTCAGAGATAAGATGGGGATAATAGAAGCTGTGGCCTTAGAACATTTGAGCATTCTGGCAGCCTGCTTGTCACTTACTGTCAGCGTTTCATTCAAACTGAAGCAACTGTTTTCTCTGGGGTGATTTGCTTTTACTTTTATGAATCCATAGTCTTTAGAATTTCCTAGATGAGTTTCACCATCACTGTGGTGCACTAGGATCTAGTCAGCCTCTAAAATAGTGTTGATGGTCGCCCAAAGCTGGTTGTAGATAAGTTTCTTATTCTAATAATAGAATACAAGAATTAGAAGTGACCTCAAAAGGTGACTTGTAAAGTATTTGATACTGTATCACATAACCTTATCAGTAAACTAAGGAAATGCAACCTAGATGGAACTACTATCAGGTGGGTGCATGCCTATTTGGATAACCATTCATATATGGTAGTTATTAGTGGTTCACAGTCAGGCTGGAAGAGAATAACAAATGGGGTTCCTTAAGGGTCAGTTTTGGGGCCAGTTCTGTTCATTATCTTCAACAATGATTTAGACAACAGCATAGAGGCTATGCTTATCAAGTTTGCAGATGATACTAAGTTGGGAAGGGTTGGAAGTTCTCTGAAAGATAGGATCAGAATTCAAAAAGTTTTGGACAAAATGGAGAAATGGTCTGAAGTAAATAGGATGAAGTTCAATACGGACAAATGCAAAATATTGCACCTAGGGAGGAGCAATCAGTTTCACACATGCAAAATGGGAATGGAATTCCTAGAAAGAATTATTGCAGAAAGGGATCTAGAAGTCATAGTGGACTGCAAGTTGAATATGAGTCAACAATGTAACACTGGGGAAAAAAACAAAACAAAACACATGATTCTGGGACGTGTTAACGTTAACAGGAGCGTTGTGAGCAAGACATGAGAATTAATTCTTCCATTCTACTCTGCAGTGATTAGGCCTCACCTGGAATACTGTGTCTAATTCTGGGTCCCACATTTTAGGAAAGATGTCAAAAAATTGGAAAGGGTCTGGAGAAGAGCAACTAACACAATTAAAGGTCTAGAAAAAATGACTTAAAAGAGAAGATTAAAATAACTGGGTTTTTTAGTTTGGAAAAGAGGAGGTTGAGAGGGAACATGATAGTAGTTTTCAAGCACCTAAAAGGATGTTATAATAAGGAGAGAGAAAAATTATTCTCCTTGCCCTCTGAAAATAGGACAAGAAGCAATGGGCTTAAATTGCAACAAAGAAAGTTTAGACTGGAGATTAGGAAAAAATTCTTGTCAGGGTCATTAATTACTGGAATAAATTACCTTAGGGTGGTGGTAGAATCTCCATCATTGGAGATATTTAAGAACAGGTTAAATAATTATTTAACAAGGATGATATAGATGGTCCTTAGTCCTGCTGTGAAGGTAGGGAACTGGTTTTCATGACCACCAGTTATCATATTCTATTATTCTATCTAATGCAATCCCAGCCCTCATGGTGGGACCAGGCACCATCTACATCATCTCAATACATGTTTATCTAACCTGATCTTAAATATTTCCAATTATGGAGATTCCACAGTCTCCCTAAGTAATTTATTCCTGTAGTTAACCAACCTGACTGTTAGGAATTTTCCTAATGTCCAGCCTAAATCTCCCTTGCAGCACTTTAAACCCATTGCTTCTTGTCCTACCATCAGAGCATAAGGACAGCAATTTTTCTCCCCACTCCCCCCGCCTTGTAACACCCTTTTTAGGTACTTGAAAACTGCCATCATGTCCTCTCTGTCTTTTCTTGTCCAAACTAAGCAAATCCAGTTCTTTCAGTCTTCTCTCCTAGGTCAAATCAATTGCAGGAGCTGAGTTATGAAGGGTACAAAACTTTCTTTTCAACATCAAGTACTAATATTAGAGACTATAATTCTCAGGCCACTTTTAGAGGTGGACATACTTTGGAGGAAACAATGCTAAACAATCTCTTGACGGGGTGGAGCATGCAAACCTACCAAAACTGGTGGTGTGGAACAAACTGTTTTGTAGGAACCTGAACTGTGGGTTTGTGCAAATGTGGATCAGAAGGAAAACCTACAATGTAAAAATATTTCAACCACACTTGAATAGATTTAATAATTTTAAATAATCAGTTCAGCAATTGTGGGTATTTCTTTGGTTTCCTTCCTTTGACTGATCCAGGTGAGCTAGGATATACGAGTACATTAGACACCCCACCCCCAACTTACGCAGAGGTTGCGTTCTTGCGCAACCATGTGTAAGTCAAATTTCACGTTACTTGTGCTAGCCTGTGATTTTCTGTTTCTTTTTTATGAGCAGAATTCAGTTACAGTAGAACCCTGAGATATGCACACTCAAGTTGCGTGTATCTTGATTTAACGTGACTCAGGGTGGTGGAGAGCTGGCACCTGGCTCCAGGCTGCCCGACACCCAGGGGAGTGGAGAGACTGACCAGCACTGGAGCCAGGCACAAGCTTCCCGTAACCCTGAGTCACGTTAAACTGAGATACACTCAAGTTGAGTGTGCATATATCAGGATTCTACTGTAAGTGAATTCTGCTCATGAAAAAGAAACAGATAGTCACAGGCTACTTACATAGAGATGACTCATAGATAGAAGCTCCCATCATCTTTGTCAGCGCTGTGGGCACTGTGCCTCAGCAAAGAAGTACCAACTGAGTTAACGAGAATTAAATAGGAGCATGATGTGAAGAGTTTATATCAACTATCACAGCAAATAATTAGCAGCTAATAATTTAGCAACTAATAATACAGCCTCTAATAATACATGGCTTTGAAAGTAATCGGTAAAGATAATACTTGGAGAATATACAGCATAAAAAATATAATTTATTTTCCCCACTTACATGATTTGCTTGCAGCAATTTCTGCCATCAGACCAATAGGAAAAATAGATGTTAATTGAATGACTCAAAGTATTTTAATTAAAACGCTAATTGAAAAACTCTTGAGTATAAAGCAACTTTAACAAAACTAAATGATGGGGGGGATGTGTTAAAAAAAACACACATGTTGTGATTTTGTCAGTGATTTTACACTAATTAAGACCCATTGTTTTCCTAGGCTAGCTGAAATAGATGGCAATGCCAAAGACCAAATTTTGGTGAATTTAGGAGTCAGATAGCAAAATCAAGTCAGATAACAAAACCTTATTCATTTATTATAGCCATAATTTTGTCTTAAATTTTCTAACTCAAGAATCTTATTATTCAAGAATCTCAGCAATGGAAAAAGCCCACAGCAAACAACAAAGTTTGAATTTGGATACAAAGGATGTGATTTTTACATGCATCTGATGAAGTGGGTCTTTGCCCATGAAAGCTTATGCTTCAAAAGAATCTGTTAGTCCATAAGGTACCACATGACTTCTTTGTTTTTGCAATCTGCCAGCCTGTGGATCATATCTCTTTGTGCCGCTTTCCAAATATTCAATGCTAACACAGCTACCCCTGTGATACAAAAATCTCTATTTAATGTAGGACAGTTTTTTTACTGGTAATATCAGATTATATTACCTTGTCAATGTATCTTAAATCTTACATAGGGACCTTCTGTAATGGCAAGAAGGTAGTTTAGTTTCCTAAGCTACTGAGTACCTGGGCCATCTTCTGGGACTGTGAATAATATAGGTTGAACCTTTCTAGTCCAGCACCCTTCAGGCCTGACCAGTGCCAAACCAGCGAATTTGCCAAACCACAGGATATCAATATTGTCAAGCAGCATTAACACTTCCACTGCTTACTGGGCCCACAGAAGACATTTAAGGGTAAATTAGAGCTAAATGGCAGTATAGATCATTGAGAGCCAGGACTAGTGGCTGTAAACAAACATCATGAGATTACACCCAAGTTGACATCTGTCTAACCTAAATCATGCCAGACTGCAGATTTTGCCAAATAAGACAGTTCCAGATTAGAGATGTTCAACATGTAGGACCAATTAATGGTTATTGTAATTGTGGAGTATAAGTTGAGGACACTCTTATCCAAAAAAACTGAACTGAGATCACCAATGGGTATGACAAAGGCCACATAAATAGCCACCAGATTATAAACCCTGTAGCCTGAAACATTGTTGTATGTCTACACTGCTGTTAGACACTTGTAACCAGCCCATGCCAGTGCATGGTTGATGTAGTTATTGAACTCACATTGAAGCTGAAGCTCTGGGCAGTGTTAGAGATTCAGCTCCAGCCTGATCCTGAACATTTACATTTCAGTTAAGTAGACCTGACACCCACAAGCCCAAATCAGGCGGCATGGGCCAGCCACTTGTTTCTAACTACAGTGAACACAGGACCTTAAAGAAACAGGGAGTTCACTTCTGTCACCTATTGGTGAAATGGAAGACACAAAGCTCAGAGTTGCTAAAGAATAGCGAATGAGCTGAGGCTCAATTTGCATTGGATGTAGAGCAGTTCACTGAATATGCGAGGTCACATTTACCCTTCAGCTATATGATGGTTTTAAGTTTGGAGGCCATAAAGCACAATTGGCTTGTTGGGAAATACAAGGACAAGATACTGAATGTGCCCCAGGTTACCATGTTGAGTGGATCTCAGAGATCCCCTGAGACTGTAACCTGATGGACTGATCATACCACTGTACCTGCCCACTTGCCTTCTGAGGTGTCCTACCTCCCCTGTTCTGCTAAGCCAGAAGCTCCAGTCTCCCACAAGCAAAGGCATAGAGTTGAGGTCACAGCCCACAGCAGAGCAAAAGAAACAATGAGCAGTAAAGCCCTGGGTAAGCTCAGTCACAGGGACTTGACACAGCATCAGGTGCACAGCTCCAGTGGGATCAAAATCACAGATAAATCCCTTTTACACCGCATAAAATTATACTTAGAGCAAGCTCAGAAGTTCACCTCCTTTATCAATGAAAGTGATGCACAACTGTTGTTCCCCCCCGGCCCCACAACACACACACCACATACCCAGGTGATTTTTTTAAACTGAGTTTGTTAATAAACTAAGTAATTTTATTAATCTAAAAAGTAGGATTTAAAGTGGTTGCAAGCGATACCAGACAGATCAAAGTAAGTTACTAAGCTAAATAAAACAGAACATACCAGTTTTTCTTAATATGCTAAGAAACTTGTTACATCCAATTCCTTATCCTAACAGCAGTTTTGCTTACCATTTCTCACAAGCTAGGCAGCCTCCCAGTTTGACCTTGATTTTTCTTTTCATGTTCAGTCTAACATGTTCCCAGCAGTCATCTTGGTGTTAAGCACGGGTGTCCTGGTGTGTCTCAGCTGCCACTGCCCCTGATGTCTGGTTCCACACCTGTAAATAGATATTTTCCAAAGTGGGAATCCTTTGTATTCAGCTTCAACCCTTTCACACCCCCATGGAAATGTAATACATTCAAAATGGGTTCCAACATCAGGTGACCTGGTCACATGTCTTGACAGGACCCAGTATAATCCAGGCTTGGAGGAAGCACAAGACTATTCACAGATGATTGTCTTGAGCACCCGGTCATTAAGTTCCTAAAGTACCACTAATAGCTTTCACTGGTACACCTAGATTAATAAACAGGTTTATACTTCAAGTACAGGAATGATACAGCACACCTGCAGAATATACACTTTCAGTAGTTTGCAGGCTCTTCAATGAAGGGTTACGTACCCCTTTTGCATAAAGCCTATTTGAGTTACACATAATTCATATTCAACAGCATATTTCCACAAAAATATAGGGGTGCAACACCACAGTTACTTCATATGACTGCTCAGGCACACTGATGTCCAGAAACTTCAACAGAGCTCAGAAAGAGAGAGCAAGGAGACACCCTCCTGCCTGTTGTTAGGAACTAGGTTTCCACAATGGCTAGGACTCTTTCATGGATCTGAGATATGACTGATTCCTCCCCAAGAACTGAGGTAAGACAATTGAATAGTGGGCAATGAAGAGCAGTGGCAGGCTGGTGGCACTGGACTTTGCAGAGCAGAAAATGGATGATGCAGGGCAGCAGAAACAGCTTCTTCAAGCCAATAGATAGCAGAAAGTGGAGAGGACAGGTGACCCAGACCTGCAGAAGAACTAGACAGTTTGGGCTGAAACTACCAAGAAAGTAGCAGCCTATTCAGGGATGCAATCCTCTCTACCCTGCACAAAAACAACAACAACAACACCACTCCAGCTATGTTAGGTAGCGAAGCAAGCCAGGCAGCAATGATCTTCTAGAAGTCTTGGACTCCTCCTACCCGAGACAGCTAATCGTGAGTGCGAAGTGACGAAGTGACAAATACACATCAGCCACTCACAATGGTCAAAGATGAAGGTTTGAATTACTGTTAAGATCCCAGGGGAAGATACTTGCATAGCAGAATTTAATTGCTGCTTCTCCCAAATTCATTCTGTTGTCTTCTTTCCCCTTCCTTCTGCCTTCCAGATAAAGTTCCTTTTGTTGTAACCCTGGACTCAGGCTTATCTTCCTCATTTACAGGCACCATCAGGGACACTCAGGGTAGTGTATATAGTTTCCCAGGGTTCTGAATGGGGGCTCAAAATGGCAATAAAGGTCTTTTTTTTCCAAAGGAAAACCTTTGACAAGTGAATGCATCTTTTTTGTTGCCAAGAAGAGTTACAAGATATTAATGAGCCAGTTACATGAGCTGTATTCAAACTGCTGACCTTGAGGCAAAAGGTTCAGGATCCCATTACCAGTTTACTGAGCCATCGAACACCCCATTGCTCCTAATTTCCTGCTGAAAATCTCTGGAAAGAAATAAATCACTGTCCTAGTTATAAGGGTCATATAAAGTGACAGGCCCCACTTAGTGTGATCACAATAAAAACTGTAATAATGCTTTCATTTCCCCAGCAGGTATAATTGAATCATGGAGGGCATGCTATGCTCTAGCAATCTGCCAGCCTGTGAATCTTATCTCTTTGTGTCACTTTCCAAACATTTTCTGAGCCTTCAGGCACATCTATAATTACTATTCTAAAGAGCAAAATGCAGTCGAAATGATGTATGGTACTCTAGGTTTAAAATCCCTTTAGAAGTTGGGCATTTTCTAGGATAGCTCTTCCGGAAACCTTATCTCCCCCTTGAGTAATATGGATGTATTTTTGGGGTCAGATTTCAAAATATTAGATTAAAAGTCCATCCACAAAGATTCCCATAAGTGCAGAGTTTTAAAGGTTAAAAATAAGATTCTTCCAGATCCAAAACTCTCTTGGGTATCATCCTTAATTTCATCGCCAGCCTGGCCGCAGCACCAGCATTTTAATTAAGTGCAAGACAAGTATGAAAAACTGAGTACAAAAAACAGAGAGAAAATAGGATTATCCTAAGCCAATCGAGACATAATTAAATGCAGAAATCAAAGACTCTTAGTGTCATGGAATTTGTTAGAGAATTCAAATGGATGCTCCCAGTCCACTTGGACATGCCTCATATCCTTCAAACAAAAAAGCATTTTTTTAACTTTTAAAGGTGTAAGAATAATGGTAGGTTGAACAATAAATTGGTTACACTAAAGTTAAATGAGCAAAATTTCATTAAAATAATCACAGCAAAAGGTTTTCAACATGACCATCTTCAAACACTCTGACTTCCCCATAGAAGGCATGATCTTAAAATCTAGATTCCCAATCATGTTTCAATACTGATAATCCAATTTTATTAGGATGATGTCACAGAAACAAAGGATAACTGTGTTCAGATATTCAGTAATCTTCTGTTTATTATTCACCCTGAGAAAGATCTAATGCCTCTGTTGTTGATGGCAAAGCTGGCAGAGACTTCACTGGGCTTCAAATCAGTCTCTGTCTCATTCAAAGCCTATTAAAGTAAATAGAATTTTATTGATGTTAGTTGGCTGTTGATCAGCCCCACAGTGATTTCATTACAATATTCTGCTCTCTTATATCCATATCTGGACCTCTCTTCAAAAAACACATAACTGAAAATGCAACTCAAATGTTTTACAAAACCTCAAGACCTTTCGGGTAAGAATTTCCATGTAACTTTCATTTAAAATATTTGTGTCATGTATATAGGCTTTGTACGTAATACTTAAAACACATATTCTCAGTGGAATACCCAATAAAAGACTGTTTCTGTAGTGATGGATCTTGTTACAACCACATGGCTGAATTTTGGTTTACATAATAAAGTAAATGTATGATTTCCTGTGGTGGGGTCTTCTGCCCTGCACTGCTCCCGAGGGCTCTTGCACTGCCCTCAGGGATCCACAGCCCAATCTGTATCCCTCTTATCAGGCCCCATAGCCTGGTCAGGCCTCCGTGGCCCCATCTATCCCCACAGGCCCAGCGGCCTATTCAAAGTTCACAAGTCTAGCAGCCTAGTAACAGCTCAAAGGCCCAGCTGCCTAGTCAAGGTCTCAACAGTTCGTAGGCTTAACAGCCGAGTCACAGTTTTCAGGCCCCGTGGCCTAGTCACAGTTCACAGGTCCCAGTGACCTAGCCCCACCCTCCATGGCCTAGTCGTGATTCGCAGGCTTAACAGCCTTGTCACAGTTCCCAGCCCAGTGGCCTAGCTAAGGCTTTAGCAGCCCTGGTTCTCCCTGACTTGAGGTCACAGGGAGGTGGGGATAGGGGAGCTTGGGCCCCCTTGCTCCACCAAGCTCCAGCCCAGGGCCCCATTGGTGGTGGGCATGTGACGCTAGCCACCAGCTCAGCGGGGATCCTCACTGCAATATGCTGAGCTCATAACATGGGCCCTCCCAGTTCCCTGACCTGGACTACTTCCTACCCCACTCTGGATGTGAGGGGCTGTCCTGGCTCTGTCTGCATCTCCCCGGGTTGCTGCTGCTGCTGCTGCTGCTCCTCAGGCAGTCACAATTTCACCTCCAGTGAGTGTTGCCCCCACTGTGTGGTAAGAGCTCCTGCTCCCCGGGTGGCCAGCCCCAACTAAATGGCCTCCCTGGCCTTTACACCTGGGCTGCAGTTGGAGCATGCCCAGCATGGCCTCAGATGAGGGGCCTTTTCCACCCAACAAACCTGGCCCCCATGCCCCACTCAGTGCAGGGTTGATACACCCTGTAACACTTGCCCTATGGCAGAATTATTGGCTGCATGACCATCCTTGAGGATTTTGTTGGGTTTTCCCCTATATTGTTATTATCATTAAAAAGATTAGTGAGTCTGATCCAAAGCCATCTGAAGTCAAAGGAAAGGTTTGCCAAGAGTCCAGTAGATCCTTTCTTATTGGAATGAGTGAGATAGATGCAATTAATTTACCTACAGTCTTGGTGACACAAGTTACTTGTCCACCCTAATAGATTGATGCTGGATAAACAGATTGAAATGGAAACTATTTCTACAGAAAGAAATGCAATTCAATATGAAAGGGATAGAAGGATGGGCAATTTGCAGACTCAGGTATTAAATATAATGCTATGTGCATGTTCACCTTCTGGTTGGCTCTCAACATTACAAGTAGATACATCTATAATCTAATTTCCAAACACTGGTGCTATAGTGTTTGATTACACTTTCTGTAGGAATATGAGGTACAGCAGCTTTAATTAATAGATGCTCCCAAATGTATTGCAACCTTATGAACTTCTTTCTCTGTAGAATTTTGAGGTGTCTAATTCTATGCTGCTCTGAGTGGAAACAGATGCCAGAATGTTTCAGATAGGTGGGTCTGCATGCATTTCCATCAGAGCTGGAGAACATATTTTTTACTACCTGTGGTAATCAAGTTGGGGAATATAAAAAGGCCATGAAGTAATAGCATCTGGATACTGTAAGTGATAAAAGTATTGAGAATACCTTTATAAAATCTTTCAAGTTGCCTGGACTGTACCAGTGATTCTTGCTGTGACCAAACCATCTTGAAGGAACATTGTCATTTTATTTAAAAAAAAAAAAAGTGAAATTGAATTGCTCTGTGTTTCTCATTAGTTTCTTTATATGCAAAACAGAAATGATATCTTTTATTCAGATGTGTGAGAGAAAATCCCCTAAGAGAAAACATTTATAATTTTACTGGGCTAAACAAAGCTCAAAGACAAAATAGCTATTCTGTCATTTTAAAATGCAACTGGCCAAATTCTCCTCTGTCGAACTAGTCAGACTTCATTTGTCTTTAGTGGGCTTTGGATCAGGTGCTGTGCAATGAAAATCCAACCAATAATTCTGCTTCTGCAAAGATGCATCCCAAGCCTAATTTGGATAGCAGATTTGGGTGTATAAAAGAATCCAATGTCCCTGTCAAGGTACAGGTTTAAAAATGAGCTTTATGACTGCATAGCAGGGTTTTCTTAGCTTTTGGAGAGGATCAGATCAACCAACTTCACACCCCATTCAACATGACTGGAGTCATCAGATTTGTATAGGTCAATGGGACACAATGGGTTTGCAAAGATATCAAGGTAGGATTTGGCCCACTTAGATTTAAATGAAGTTGCCTTAGTTTAACTGAGAGGAAAAATTGGCCTGATCAGGCTAAGACAACATGAGAGTGCAAATAAACTTTTTTAATACAATAATGTTGGGCTGAATGGACATCAGGTCACAGGTAGCACATGCTATATTTCCCAAGCTTTTGATCTGGAAGAGAACTGACTCTCAAGTCATTTTTACATTTTTTCTCCATCCTTCTAGCTGCAAGTAAGAGGCACCAGCCCTTCTGCAACAGCTCAGCACCATTGGCTCATGAATTTGAGGGGCAGGTCAAAGTTCTATTCACTTCTTGTTCCTGCCCACCTACCTGTGTAGGATGGGAATAAGAGCCTGGGGTTAAGACCAGTCTTTCTCTTTTCTGCACTGTTACCTATAAATCTGTATCCTGCTCAGGAAGATAAGCAGCTCCTTAGTCTTCTGCATGGGTGTATGGCAAGAATCTGGCCCAGTGTTTTCCCTTCTCCTCCCTGCTTCATCTGTATGTTTCCAAGTGACCTCTCAAATGTGTTGCCATGGAGGCTGGGAAAGTGATTAAGAGCACAATTTGTGTGTGTCTCTCTATACGTGTGTTCCTGAGAAGAATTGCTGAGATGAATCTGTGAAGAGCAATCAACAGTCATTCTTCCGGATTTCATCATTTAATTCATCACAAAACCAAATCGGCAATAACCTGCACAGACATTAGCGGTAATGGCACAGCTATGCACATGGCATAATGGCATTTTGATACACTGCCTTTCCTGCAGTTAAAGAGCCTTACTGAGATTGGACTGCATAATTTATACCATCAGTAAAGTATTGTCTCCCTGTTATTTAAACACTGAGCTCCTTGTCCTGGTAGACTGTGATTAATTGGAATCCGGTTATGCTGATTGTCAAGAGCCTGAGACCCAGCATACTGCTCACAATCACAATCTAATAGCCTCATTATTTCTGCTGATTCATCCTGCGTCTTCTATTGTATGGAACAAGTACTGTTCCTTGAAAACAAACAACAACTTTTATCTAGCTTTTTAATAGCACAAAAACAAAGCCCTGGTTAGCGACAAAAAATAGTAGTATTTAAACGTAAAGTATGATTCCATACAATGATGATTATATCCTGGGGCTGCATAACCTTTTCTAGGAAATTTCCACAAGGCAAAGGGGAAGGCCCTGAGCACCACGGAACCCACAGCTCTGCACCTCCTGCCCTCGTCTCCTGCACTGATACCAATTCCAATGGATGACTTTTTTATGGATCTGCAAAGACAGGGAGTGTGACGTGATGCTTCAGAATCATTTGGCCATTCTCCTACATAGGAGGAGAGATCTTCATGAATAAGGTCCTCTCTGTCCGTGGATAACTGGACATGAGCATGATCTGCCCCGTGTGTAATGTGAATAACCACTAATTTCAACCAAAGTGATAGTAACTAGTATAATGTGATTTTTGTTCACTTTTGGGTGTCAACATACGTTTTGTCAAAAAAACTTGGTAGTATAGACATACCACTAGGCACAAGTATTTAATAACAGCATGGGGAGAAATCAAACTGCTGGTTTTTTGTTTTTTGATTTTTTTTTCTCCTAACAACTTTTTGGTAAGTAGGCCATCCTGTAAAGTAAATAAAAAATCAAAACATTACATCCATACACAAAGACATATTTGGACTTGATAACATATTTATTCAGTAAGACAGCCCCTAACAGAGCCATTGAGACAGCAACACCAATTTATGGGACCATTAAGTTCAGTTGGTTTCAGTAAATAGACTAAGGTATTCTCCAAGTGCTAATAGGTTACTCCTCAGTGGCAAACTCAGTGCATACCTGGCATGTATTTAGAGGATGAGGTTTATTCTGTAGATGTCTTCTTATGAATTTGCTCATGTTCTTTATCTCTCAAAGACAGCAAACACAAGGGGCCTAATCGTGTCATCCTATCCCCTGCCAGGTAATACTTTTTCTTGTCAGTAGTTATCTTTCAACACAAATGAGAGTGCAAGAATCAAGGAAAATGTTATTTTCTGAGAAAAAAAAAAGGAAAATAAAGATGTGGTGCTTTAAGAATGAAGGTCAAAATCTTCTTTCAAGTCAATAGTTACAGGAAAACTCCCATGACTTCCATAGGTCACTCATATTTTATGGTAATTAGTGGTAGCACAGAGGCAAGACAACCCAGGGCGGCACTGGGAGATGAGAATTTGGAATTTTTTCTTCAAAAAGCCTATTTTATAGATATTTTATTGCATTAAAATTAGTTAGATATGTGATGAAGAAAAGAGTTCAAAATTAAACTAAAAAGTTTTGGCTTAAAATGTTTTGTCTTATTTATTCCCTTTCCCCTCTTAAATAGTTATACCTTTTTTATTCTGAAAAGGGGGGGCAAAAAGTAAAAGGAGAGAAAATTTCTCTTATTTTTAATAAAACCTTTTCTCACTTTTCTTGTTGAAAAAAGGAAGAAAGTAAAAAACCAGAGATAAGGTGTTTGTCGTCCCCGTCCCCGTCCCCGTCCCCGTCCCCCCCCCACGCACACTTTTCTTTGTTTTTTTTTTTTAATCTTTTCCCCACTTCTTGCAAACTAACTTGATTTCATCTCTGTATTTTGGTGTTCTGAGACTGGAACTTGGGAGCATAACTTGTTGTGAAAGTGAGAGGAGGAGCTAGCAGAAGACAAGTGGAGGTAACAGAAGAATTCTTGGAGTTACAAAGCAGGATCACCTTTCAGATTTGAAAGCTCATACAAAGATCTCATCTGCCCTGAAGTTGTTACTGAACTTTACAGTAGCAGAGTTTACAAAGGGATATTTGTAAGCAGGGTAGGAATAAAGCAGCAGAGATTCACCCTGGTATTAGTTTGAGGTTTTACACTTCAATTAAAATGGAGGCAGGCAAGCATGAGAAATATGTGCTCTTGAATGAGGACTCTGATGTGGAAGAGTTTGATAAAAGTAAAGTGGCACTGATGCATCATCCCCAAGATGGGTGAGTTATGTGGCGTATGAAACAATTAATTTTTATTTAGTACTGAATCTGAATTAAATGTATGTCTCCTTTTTAGATGTTACTATGTCAGCATCTGATATTCTATTACCACATAATATGTGAAAGGTTTAACAGACTTAGAGACAGAAGTGTAATTTACAAAATAAAATAAAATAAAAGGGGATAATTAATATACCTGAAGAAGTGCTTCTTACTTATCTATGCGTTTTTGTACCTTTATACTTGCAGTAACATTTATACATATATTCAGGGCAATGTACACCAGAGAAAGTAAAAGGGCCATATGTTTGTTGTGAGACATTGATTAACTAGCTATGAGGTTTCTGCCCTTTATGTCACAGGCATACTGGTTTAGATGGAAACACTGATACTTATATAGCTTTGATATTTATGAGGCTGTGTTTTGAGAATAAAGGGCATAGCACATTTTAACTCAGTGAATACTGAATGGACTTTTTATGCAAGTTTGGGAGGGGGTTGTTTTTGTTTTTGTTTTGTGGTCTGACAGATATGTCGCCTCTGACTTTGGAAAATTCCTCTTTTCTGCATAAAACAATACTGACAGTTCTGCATTGAAGTACGGGACTGAACTATGTAAATACAGATGTTAGAATGGAAAGTGAGATCATTTTAAAAGCAATCCAAAACAAAAACCAATCCCAAATTTACAAATAAACCATGCTGGAGAAAACATCTTTGCAATAACTGAGTAACATGTAAACAATTATAATAGACCAACAAAAATCTAAGTAATATATGTAGCCTTGGCAGAATTCATTTTTGTATAATTTTGACATCTAGCAATATTTCTTTTTATGCTTTTTTGTTTTTAATCAAATTAAATTTTCACAGTGGCACAAAGTCATGGATTTTAAGCATTTATTTTCCATTTTTAATCTATTAAAATTTTACTGTTCCGGGCAACTATTAAGGAGGCAATAATTATTAAATGGCAGTAAGAGAAACTGAGCTTCACAATGTTAAAGGTTTTTAACCATTCAAACACAAATTATAAACATATATTAAAATATACAAGTTAAGCCCAAAAGTTCTCAAGTAACATTTTTCTAACTTTGCCAGCATGTAAATTTTGATTATTATTGATGGAAATATTTTTGTCTGGTTGGCTGTGTATGGTGAAAGCGATGTTTACCTACATGTACTGATACAAATCTAATCATGTCAAACCAAATACATGGAATAAGAGAACTGCTTTCCTATATCCTTAGATTGGAAAGATTCCCTAAATTTTAACGTCACTGAGCAAATGCTTTCTTTCCTCACTTTGTTTACAGACAATGTTCATGCTTGAATGCTGAGAGCTTGTCATGTTGTTGTCATTATATGCTACTCTGCCTCCAGCTACTATTTATACAAAACCCCTACTTCCAGATGCAGACAAAAGATGTCATCTTTTCCTTTAAGGGTCTTGATGATCAATAATGCCAAGGGACTCTAGCAATGTGGCATATGTGATTCAGCACTAAATGTGGTGCTTGTGGAAACATTTGCTTCTCTTCAGACTTATAAAGCAACTGTTTAGGTTGGTGAATTATGGCCTAATCTTTTTAGAGGATTATAGCAGAACATAGAAGTTTTGCTTTTATGGTGATACATCCAAAATGCTGACATGTTAACATTTTAGAAATCACTTTCTCTACCGCCTTGTTAAAATAAATATGGAATCAAGCCCATGGATTCACAGAGGGGTCAATTACGCAGACTCTTAGATTGACAGGGTAAGGTCTAAATATGACATGACAGACAACTCGGTACTCTGAGATATGCAGGTTTACAAAGAGATATAGCTCACAAAATCTGCTGTTGGATTTGTATGCACCAGTGCAGGCAATGGATATTCACAAGCAACATAGGAACAACACTATCAAGGTCACATTTGGGCTCCTTGCAAGCATCAATAAAGACGCCCTCATATCCTTCACAAGATCATGGAAGTTACAGCTGTGTTTTAAAATCTCTATCCATTGACTGTCCTGCAGCAATTGAAGCCCACTGTGGCAGCTCAGCTTGTAATTCAGACTGTTGCTCTCAGGGTACACAAATTGCCCTGCAATTAAGCTATTTTAAAATTATTCATTCACAGTAACGAAGGGTCCTGTGGCACCTTATAGACTAAAAGAAAAGTTTTGAGCATGAGCTTTCGTGAGCACAGACTCACTTCATCAGATGCTGGTCTTGGAAAACTGCAGGGCCAGGTATAAATAAGCTAGAGCAAGGGTGCAGATAACAAGGTTAGCTCAGTCAGCAAGGGTGAGGCTCACTACCAGCAGTTGATCTGGAGGTGTGAATACCAAGGGAAGGGAAGCTTCTTTTGTATTTAGCCAGCCATTCACAGTGTTAGCTAGAGTCTCTTTCTGTTAGCATGGCAACCCAGACGCAGCATACCTGTGACTATCTCAGTTGAAATGTTTTATATAAGAAATTCTCCAAGTAGCTCCCAGGAATAGAAGGGTCCATCCCTGCAAGATGGGGGACAGACGACAAATTGGAACTGGATTTTTGTACCTTTCTGAACTATCTGAAGTACTAGGTACATGTAATATAGCACACAGATGCACTGCATTAGGTAGAGAATCTTAACTATATGTACGCTTACTTGTAGATCTCATATGAATTTCATTTTAAAAAATAAATTGTTTATCAAAGAAGAATAATTATTTAGACACCAAACTGCTTAAAAAAACAAACAGGAGTTGCACAATTTTATACTAGAGCTGTTGTTACTCACTACTACTTCTGTAATATAATTATGTATTGCTGCTGACGGTGAGAATGTAGAGTCACAGAACAGTAAATAAACTATAGGAAACCCAATCATGCCTTAATAGGAATTATTATTACAAAATGTTAAAGATATTCATGAATGACACTGCCCTCTGAGTGGATGCAGACTCCCACAGGAGACAGTTTGACCTAGAAAAGAGCCCCCAGACTAGATTTCAGGACACCAATGGGTCTATTCTTGGCTCTGGCCACCTCGGCTAGTTATTTCACCTCTGTCTGTTAGTTCCCATCCTATCTGTAAAATGGGGATGAGGATACTGAGCAACTTTCAGAACTGCTGCTCAAGAGAAGTAACAGTTTCCTCTCGGGAGGGATTTCCAAAGGGGCAAAGAGTTTTAGTGAATATTGGGCATCTCACTTCCCTTCATGCCATAAATTTATAGCTTCTAAACCCCCAAAAGAGCCATGTGATCAGCTAGCCTGACCCACCTGATAATACGTGACAAAATTTTTTGCTCAGTTAGCTCTTCATTGAGTCAAATGACTTGCATTTAATAAAAGCCTGTCTTCCAGAGAGGTGTCCTGTCTTGGCCTAAAAACCATCAAGAGATGGAGAATTCATCACTCCCTCTGGTAGCTTGTTCTCACACAGATACACCCTCACTGTTAAAATTATGCCCAACTTCTCATTTGAATTTGTCTGATTTTGAAATCTCTTCCTTTGTAAATCTGTTTAGAGGAAGTCTCATTTCACAACAGCTCTCATGTTCAATAAAGAGAAAAGGGTAGCCCTTTGACCTTATTCTCCACTGCCCTGTGTAGTCATGCAATCTAGCCAAAACCTGGAGTAAACTACTTTAGGAAGTGTTTTATACTCAGTTTTCACCAGCATAAGTTACTTCACAGAGTATAAAGAAATCAGACCTTTGATGCCCAAGTGAAGGAAAACATACACAACTCATGTCAGAGGCAATTCCTTGGACAGTACAAATAAACATGTTTTGACCAGGATAATAAAACAGTTACAGTGAATAAGTTGTCCATGAGATTTTTGTTCCTCAGGGACAAATACACTATGTATGTTATTCTGCCTGCTTATCAGGATTAGATAATAATATCTGTCACACAGAGAATACACTGTTAAAGAATACGAAAAATATTTGCTGAACTACACTCTGAAGTTGTGTAATTCTAATGAATGAACAAGATTACGTGAGGTCCCAAAGGAACTATAGAAGAGGCAGAATGATGCAGTGGGCAGGGAACTGGACTGAGTGAACCCTTAGTTCCATTCTCTGTGCTACCAGTAAGCTGCTGGGCTACTTTCTGCCAAAGCAGCTTCACAAAGGCATCCACTGGGGAGACATACATTACAATTAAACCTAAAGTCCTCTCCCTCACTGAAAAATCCAGAAAGCCGGCCTGTCTGCTCAGCAGTTGAAGGAAAAAGGAATCTAGCTTTAGACCTTCTTCATGTTACTCCAGATTCAACACTGAATAGCTATTTACCTCAGTGACAGAAAATGGCTGGCGGCAGCAGCAGCTCCTCCAGTCTAACCCGAGAAGCCCCCACCACCAGCCCACAGTGACATCCAGGCAGCCTGTTCCAAGCTTTCATTTCATTCCATGCAGTGCCAGCATAGCTCTCATAAGTTCCCTGTAGTCTAATTACATAAGAAGTTACCTTCATTTGCAGCAGAGCGACAATGGTGACATTGCAGGAAATTGTTTATGGATTTGATTGTCATCTGAACCCAGAGAGCCAGATTTACATTAGCATAAAGCTAACCCCATTCATGTTAATAAAGTTATTGCATAGTTAAACAAGAAGAACTGAAGCTTCTCCCTCTTGGGGCTTGATTTTTTTAAACCCTACTGCACTCTCTGGGTTGATCTGCTTTAGTCCTACTAACTGGAACACAATGCACGCCTTTCCAGGGATCAATAACCAAACCAACCACTTTCTAATCACACATCATATCACACAGATGGGAGATATTAACTTGATTTGGTCTTCCCTAAATTGTTCTGGAAGTACTTATCACACATATGTCACATTCTGCTCTTTATAAATATTTTTAATCACTAGCTCCCCTACAAATTTCTTGCCTACAGGAAAAAGGGAACCCATTTCACTATTGAAAACTACAAGAGAAGAGATAACCTTTACCTACACCCACCTCCTCCACACACAAGAACTGAACCTGCTGAGCTGTTCCTCCAAGATTACAAAGCCTTTCAGGTTCTACAGCTGCAGCCCTAACAAAGATGAGTCATCGCTGAGTTTTTCTTTTTCAGATAGACACATTTCATTTTGGCCACATTGACATTTGAGAGGGAAAATGCGCACAAGAGGGTTCTCAGAGAGAGACTGAGTGCAGCTTTTATATACGTTGTCATTTAATGGGAGCTTCACAGGGCAGCATTTTATGTGCTGAAATGTTATTACAGGCAGGACCCCGTGTATCCTGCAGCTGTGGCATATAATATAGAATCTACCCCATTGATTCAGAATTTTGCTGCAAAATCTGTCTTCTCACCAGCTGCAAAAACCTAGCCATCCCTCCTATAAAAATTCATTTCAGTTATGTGTTGTCAGTACAAAAATTTGTGGGATAGGTAAAGAACAAGGGAAGACTAAAATAAATTTGATGTAATCAAATATTCTTTGAAATCAAATGAACTAAATAAATTTAATATCCAACTAACACCAAATTACTAAGCAACTGCTATCAAATAAGCTGTGAAAGGGCTACATATTATTTTTATTATTAAAAAATATAGTGATTATACTATTCAGGTTTTTTTGTAATTAATGCATTCAAAATCACAAACAGCCACAGAATGGGTATCCTGACACAACGCAGTGCCACATAATTTAGGTGCCATTTGCTATAGAATTCAGGATCTGCTTTTAAGGAGAAACATCAGTTAACTGCCTAGTACAGGAGGCATAACCAGGGATGGATAATTTAGTGGCGTTTCAAGTAGAGCATTTAGAGGTAGAAATAGCACTGGGGAGCCCATTGAACTTGCTGAGAGGTGCATTTATTCAATTCCCTTGTGTCATATGCAATTTCTAGTGACCTTTTCAATCTACTGCTTATCTATGAATTTACCAGGATTGTCATGGATTTGAACAACCCAACAATTTGGAAGAGTGGTAACTACATTAAATCAGTCCCAGGCCTAGCCACGGGGAAGGAGGACAATTGGGGCCCAGCAATTCAAAGGGGCCTGAGGCTCCCAGCAAGTGCTGCTGCTACTGTGACACTGATAGCTGGAGACCTGTGCCCTTTAAATTGCTGCCAGAACGCCAGGTGGTGTGAGGCAAAGCCCCAGGCAGCACACTCTGGATGGCCCTGATGGGGAGGCAGCACGGTGCAGTCCAGGCACTGCTGAGAGCCAGCTACCTCAGCACCACCCCTTCTGGGAGTGTGGAGGCTGGGCCCCACCACCACCTTGCCCAAGGGCCCAGCAAGTCTGTCAGATCACCTGATCAGTGGAAAAGAAAACAAACAGCCTGGGTGTCGAGAGCAGCTGATCCAGGAAGCCATATGCAGTGACGTACATAACAACATGACTTCACTGAGCCCACTATCTTAGCACACGTAGTCATACCTGCCAGTAAGCAATGCTCTTTCTGTGAGCAATCTGTATCCAGCGAGTTATATTGTAATACTCTCTCACAGAAATCACAAAGGATTTACTGGGGCAGTGAAAGTCACAACTCCAGCCCACACAGGTGGGTCTTAACTTCCCCATTACCAGCACCGCGCAATAACGCACCAACAGGTTAGTATCAAGGCAAGACAATAAATACCAAGCTATTATCTGTTGATTGGTGCAGACAGCGTCTCCACTATTGGACCATTACTTTAATGAACATTTGAAAACAGTAACAAAAGTTTTATCATCATTGTAGCTCCTAGGAATCCAGGAAGTCTGCCAACCGCTCAGGTTGCTCTGTTGCTCTGCCTGCCAGTGTCCAGTACACAGTCACAATGACATCACTCATTGCTAGCTCTATACTGTCAACATGTACAGGGTATATGTGTTCCAAGTTAGGCCTGTCTGTGTGGGTCAACTGTCTCTTGCAGATTAGAGTGCAGTGAGATTCTGACGATATACTGACAATTTTTTCCATTTAAATAGAAAGTGAGGAAAACGCTAAACAGCAGCTACTCAAGTCGGGCATTTTTAAATCAACACATCCAGATAACTTGTATCCAAGTGTTTTAAAAGAGCTGGATAAGGAGCCAACTGGACAATTAATATTGATTTTCAATAACTCTCAAAACATCAAAGAAGTTCAAAAAGATTGAAAGAGATGAAATGTTGTGCCAATATCGCAAATGATAATGATGGGATGATCAGATGTCAATCAGTCTAACACTGACCTCAGGCAAAGTAATGGAACACTTAAATAGGAATACTTTAATAAAGACAAAAATGTTATATTTAATACTAAGTAACATGAGGTTATGTCAAACAAAGCCTATATAACTAACTTGATTTTTATGAGATTATAAATGCAGTTGGTAAATATAGTAGTGCTTCTGTATTGTATTCAGACTTCGGTATGGCATCTGACTTGGTACCCCACATTTTGACTAAAAAAAATAAAATCATACAAAATTAACATGCCACACATTAAGTTTATTAAAAACTAGCTAACAGATAGGTCTCAGCATATATTTGTAAACGGAGAATTATCACTGAGATGGTGTCTTTCTAGTATCGGTCCCATAGATTTCACTTATTGGCTGTAAACCATTAAATAATTTAATCAAGAGGATATTTTACTTCTGTATTTGGTGCTAGTGCAACTTCTGCTGGAGCACTTTGGCATTCTGGTATCAGCAGTGCAAGAAGGATGTTGCTAAACTGAAGAGGGTTCAGAGGAGAGCTATGGGAATGATTAAAAGATTGGTTGAACATGTTTACATTGATGGACTCAGGAGATCAATGTACTTAGGTCAACAAAGGAAAGGTTAACAAGTGACTTGATTGCACTCTGTAAGCATCTACACTGGAAACAATTATTTAAGAATGGGCTCTTCAATCTAACAGACAAAGGTATAACATGATCCAGTGGTGAAAGTTGAAGCTAAACAAACTCAGACAGGAACTAAGGCATATATTTTAAGTGTGAAGCTAATAAAGCACTGGGAACACTTTATCATGGGTTGTGGTGGATTCTCCATCACTGTGAATTTTTAATTCAAGATTGGATGTATTTCTAAAAGAGAGGGTCTAATTCAAGAAGAAATTATTTCAGGGAAGTTTTTCAGGAAGTCAGACTAGGTGATCAAAGTGGTCTTTTCTAAGCCTGGGAATCCATGTGTACCCTCCCCTTTCTCTCAGTAAATCTGTATAACCATGTCTACACTAGCCGGCTATTTCGAAATAGCTGTCCCAACTTTGAAATAGCACCCCGTGTGTCTACACATGCTGGGCACTATTTTGAAGTTGAAATCGATGTCAGATGGCAAGATGTCAAAATTGCTACCCCCTTCAGAAGATGGGAATAGCGCCCAACTTGGACGCCCAATGTCGAAGTAGGGCATGTATAGACGATCCTCATCCTGCTACCTCAAAATAGCGGAGTCTTCCATGGCAGCCATCAGCTGAGGGGTTGAGAGACACTCTGCCCAGCCCCTGGGCTTATGGTCAATGCGTGCAACAGCCCCTTAAAGCTCCACACCTCCTGATTTCCTGTGGCGGGAAGCTGAGAGCATGAAGGCAGCAGCACAGACATGTGCATAGCCTGCATGCCCTCCAGACGCTCCGATCCCCCACCCAGCACCCATGGCAGCCAGCCAGCACCCCCAGGGCTCCCCCCAAGGGGACCCAGGGTTCCCAGACATCCAGTCAGGGGAGGAAGAGGCAGCGGGGCCCCTCCTTGTTGGACGCCGAGATCAGGGACCTGCTGGGGCTTTGGGGTGAGGAGGAGTGCTCCAGGTAATGGGGAGCAAGTGGTGGAATGCAGACATGTTTGCCCAGCTGGCCAAGGGCCTGGCTGGCCAGGATCATCCTATCCGCATTCCTGACCATGTCAGGAGTAAGGTCAAGGAGCTGTGGCAGGGTTACTCCCGGGCCCAGGACACAGCCAGCTGGTCTGGGGCCGCCCACACTGCTTGCCCCTTTTACAGGGGGCTCAGGGAGATCCTGGGCCCCTGGTACACCTCTTCCCCCCGCCCGGCCACCCTTGATACCTCGCCCGATGAGCCCCAGCAGGCCCCAGAGCCAGAGTCTGGCCCAGAGACCAGCCCTGCACCCCAGGGGCCCCAGAGGATCCCACCCCAGGACAGCGGAGGAGGAGGAGGCGGGCTCCAGCAATGGGGGGATCCTGACTGACCTCCCGTCCTGCAGATCCAGTAGAGCGTCTGCCCACTGGGTGTCCCCCAACCGTGGGAGCGGACCATCAGGTAAGTAGCCCACGTGCACACCCCTGGGTTAAGGGGCAGGGGCAAGGGACATGACCAGGAGACTTGGGGGTCCTTCATGAGGACATTTGAGTGCATCGCCAAGCAGATGGCACACACACACACACACACCCCACCGCTGCAGCCACCATCCCACCCAGCCACCCTCCACCTGCCCTGGAGCCTGCCGAGGAGGAGGACCACGGGGCTCAGGGGCCAGCCTGGCCATACCTTACAGTCCTCCCAGCCCCCACCCAGCCTTGACGGGGCCTCCAGCCTAGACATGGATCACAAGCCAGGTGCTGGATAGTAGGGGGAAAGGGGGCCAAGGACTGGGCCACCCAGGCCTCCCCTTTGTACATAGTCCCCCCCATTATTGTAAATAGTTGCCTTGTCCCACCCACCTTTAGTAGCTGTCCTCCCCCACCCCAATGTACATAGTTCCCCATTCACGTTTAGAAAGTTCATAGTTTTTGTTGTTTCAAGAATGCTTGATTTATTTAAAACAAAACAAACGTGTGTCGTGTGCTCTCAGGTTGCATAGTGTGGGTGTGGGGGCAGTGTAGTGTGTTGTGGACAGTGGGGGAGGGGACGATGCGTGGCCCACCAAGCTGGCCCCACCAGCATTCACCCCGCAGCCTGGTCAAAATGGGTCCACAGGGCCTCCCGGACCTGGATCCCCTCGTGGTCAGCTTGGTGGCTCGGGGTGGCGGCTGGCTGGGGTAGGCCATGCCAGCCTCCACAGCACAGCCCTGCATGAATGCCTCCCCCTTGCTCTCCACCAGGTTGTGGAGTGCGCAGCATCTGCCAACAACCTGGGGGATGTTGGGGAGCCCCACATCCAGGAGGGTGAGGAGGCACCTCCAGCAGCCTTTGAGGCGGCCAAAAGTCCGCTCAACCAACTGGCGTAGGTTGTTGAACCGCTCCTGGCGGGCGCTGAGGTGACCCATGTAGGGGCGCATGAGCCAGGGCTGGAGTGGGTAGGCTGCATCTGCCATGAGGCAGAGGGGCACAGTGGTGTCCCCCAGAGGGATCTCCCTCTGGGGGATGTAAGTCCCCACCTCCAGCCAGCAGCACAGGACCGAGTTTCTAAAAAGCCGGTTGTCGTGGGTGCTGCCAGGCCAGCCAACATACATGTCCAGGAACCGACCCCAGCTGTCCACCATGGCCTGGAGGATCACCGACTGGTAGCCCTTCCTGTTCAGGAAGCGTCCTCCTCTATGCTCCAGGGCATGGATGGGGATGTGGGTCCCGTCCAGTTCCCCAAAGCAGTTAGGGAACCCCGTGCTGGGAAACCCCACGATGGCCGCATCCAGGTCCCCGGGCCTCATGAGCCTGTGGAGCAGCAGAGCATTCAGTGTGCCAACCACCTGCAGGGGGAGGACATGAGCACCCATGAGGAGTGTGCAGGGTGTGCCTGGCCCTCCCCCGGGGTCCCCCGTCACCCCCGGCGTGCCCTTACCTCCATGACGACAGCCCCGACAGTGGCCTTGCCCACACCAAACTGCTCTCCTATGGATCAGTAGCTGTCTGGAGTGTCCAGCTTTTTTGCTAATGACATTTTATCCAACATATCTGCAATATGGAGAAGCAGATGGTAGCTGTGTAGACCTGTCTGTAAGTTATGTTCACTCTAGTCAACAGGTATCCCCAAGTCCTTCTGGGAATTTTCCATGGTTTCAACTGGGGATGCACAAGATGATAACGATTGTTCATTTAGACCATCTTCCTGAATGTTATTTAGCTTCTCTTTCACTGCTACCTCAAGCATCACGTGAATCCAATGTGAGAGCTATCTCACAGGCATGCTGCCTGGCTGAAGCCCAATTGGATATTGCCCTGAATCATTTCCCCCAAGGTCTTCCTAATTCCTCGGGGGTACACTATTATATTAGTAAGAGCAGCTGTTCTAATCACTTTTTCTGTGCAGCTTCATACCTCTTGACTCCCACGAGAGGCTTTGAGATACCAGCTATATTGGACATTGTCTTTGTCAGTATCCTCTTGGTCAGTCATATTAAGTGCTCTTAGCCAAAACTCCCACCCTGCTTCATTATGAAATAAAATGTTAATAAAAATCATTCTAGACTTGTTACTCAAATGTTCCTACCAGTGCAATGCAGAAAACTTCTATCCTGGGGGACATTAGTGCATGGTGACCTGGCTTCACCAGAACTTTATCTGAAGACACCAAGAAAGCAATATATTTCTCCTGTGCTGCAGACATACTAGATGCACCTGCAAGGCCCCAGGAGTTGCTCCCTATGGTCCATACTAATTGCATCCTCTAGAGATATCTATATTTTGGTGGGAACAAGTTTGTTCTACTACCCCTACAGGAGCTCTTGTGATGCCTTTGAGTGAAATCCACTCCCAATACAACAGCACTAGAGATACCAATCACCACAACAAAAGTTCATATGAGATGCAGAGCCCCCAAATTCAGCATGAGTTAAATTTCTTCTGTTTTCTGCAGTGGTTGGCAACGTAACTGATACTAATTTAACTCCTGCAGTGTTAGTGTTTCTTCTCTTCAGTGCTGGATGTTCTCCATAGCTCAGATTTATTCTTTTACCCCAGAGTTTAACAGCATTGTGGTTTTCCAACCATCAATGTCTCCTGTCATGTGTTAACTGGTACCTGGGCAGCTCTTAACATGAGCTATTGTATAAATTGCTGATGGTATCCCTACTGTATCAGCAATTTCTAGTTCCTCTGATGAGGCTTCCCCCTGCTTCAGCAATTCCACACTGTCTGCAAATATCAGCTGGTCTGGAAGCCACTCAAGAAACTCTCTCTGGTATGATGTATGGGGCATCTGTGAATGGCTTGCACCTGGGCATGCTCCAGATATTTAGCCACTTCCCTAGCAATCATTTTTTCAATTGCTGCATCTGGTATAAATGAATCACCTGGGACTGGAAATTAATAGATTATTCCTTTAAGGAAGCCCAGTTTCTGCTCTCACATTTGTAACACTGTATGTAATTGGGTTTATAGGTTTTCTAGTGTGTTATCCTTCTTCACATACAGTTTCTGTAGTTTTTCTGCAGGCTACTTAGAAACTGACTTTTCACTTTGAAGTCAGTCATTGTTTGACCCAGCTATAGGGCCTATTCTGCACTGGTAAAGCCAGATTCAGTGCAGCAGGGACTCTTTTTGGGGGTTTTTTTTTGTTTGTTTTTTAATTCACTCCATCATCCAGGCACTACAGTGCTAAGCACCATGCTGCTTTCTCATCAGACCACTTATTTACAAAGAACCACAGCTCAAAGTCTGTCAACTACTCATAGATTGCAGTCTTACCTGCATAAAGAGTAAACTTCTAATCAGGCAAAAGTATTATTGCCATCTTAGCTCCACAGGCACCAGCTGTAATAGTTGCTTGTAGAAATTATGGAAATTGATTGAGACACTGCAGCAAGCACCAACTCAAGCAACTTTTACTTTTTCTTACTCTCACAAACTAACACAACAATAAAACAAAAAAGCAGTCCAGTAGCACTTCAAAAACTAACAAAATAATTTATTAGGTAATGAGCTTTCGTGGGCCAGACCCACTTCTCCAGACCATAGCCATACTAGAACAGGCTCAATATTTAAGGCACAGAGAACCAAAAATAGTAATCAAGGTTGACAAACCAGAAAAATATTATCAAGGTAAGCAAATCAGAGAGCAGAGGGGCAGAAGGTGGGGGAGGGAGTCAAGAATTAGAGTAAGCCAAGTATGCAAAAGAGCCCTTATAATGACCTAAAAAATTCCCATCCTGGTTCAAACCATGTGTTAATGTGTCAAATTTGAATATAAAAGAGAGTTCAGCAGCCTCTCTTTCCAAAGTGTTGTGAAAATTCCTCTTCAGTAAGATGCAGACTTTCAGGTCATTAACAGAATGGCCCACTCCATTAAAGTGGTGACTCACCGGTTTGTGGATCAGGAGTGTTTTTATGTCTGTTTTATGCCCATTAACTCTTTGTCTAAGAGAGTTTGAAGTCTGTCCAATATACAAAGCAACTGGGCATTGTTGGCACATGATGGCATATAAGATGTGAACTGAGGAACATGAGAATGTGCCCACGATTCTGTGACTAACCTGGTTAGGTCCAGTGATGGTATCTACAAAATAGATATGTGGACAAAGTTGGCAATGGGCTTTGTTGCAAAGAAAAGGTCCAGGACTAGTGCTCCTGCAGTATAGACCGTGGTTGTAGGTAAGAATCGTCATAAGGTTGGGAGCTTGTCTGTAGCAGAGAACAGGCCTGTCACCCAGAGCGTTCTGGATTGTGGCATCCTGATTAAGGATAGGTTGTAGGTCTTTAATAATGCCTTGCAGTGGTTTGAGTTGGGAACTGTAGGTAATGACAAGTGGTGTTCTGTTACTGGCTTTTCTGGGCCTCTCTTAAAGTAGTTGGTTTCTGGGTATTGATCTAGCCCTGTGGTTTTGATTTTTACCTCTCCCGGTGGGTAGTTCAGGTTTATGAATATTTGGTAGAGATCTTGTAGTTTTTGGTCTCTGTCAGTAGGATCAGAGCAAATGCGATTGTACCTAAGGGCTTGACTGTAAACAATGGATCTACTTGTGTGTGCAGGATAGAAGTTAGAAGCATGAAGGTAAATATAGTATCAGAGGGGTAGCCATGTTAGTCTGGATCTGTAACAGCAACGAAGGGTCGTGTGGCACCTTATAGACTAACAGAAAAGTTTTGAGCATGAGCTTTTGTGAGCACAGACTCACTTCATCAGATGCTGGTCTTGGAAATCTGCAGGGCCAGGTATAAATAAGCCAGAGCAAGGGTGGGGATAACAAGGTTAGCTCAGTCAGCAAGGGTGAGGCTTACTACCAGCAGTTGATCTGGAGATGTGAACACCAAGGGAGGGGAAGCTGCTTCTGTATTTAGCCAGCCATTCGCAGTCTTTGTTTAAGCCAGAGCTGAGGGCGTCGAATTTGCAGATGAATTGTAGCTCAGAAATTTCTCTTTGGAGTCTGGTCCTGAAATTTCTTTGCTGTAGGATAGCTACTTTTAACTCTGCTACTGTGTGGCCTAGGAGATTGAAGTGCTCTCCTACGGGTTTTTGTATATGGCCATTTCTGATGTCTAATTTGTGTGCGTTTATTCTTTTATGTAGAGACTGTCCAGTTTGTCCGATGTATACAGCAGAGGGGCATTGCTGGCACATGATGGCATAAATTATATTGGTAGATGTGCAGCTGAATGAACCCACGATGGTGTGGCTGATCTGGTAAGGTCCTGTAATGGTGTTGCTGGTGTAGATATGTGGGCAGAGCTGGCAACAAGGTTTGTTGCATGGTTGGGTCCCTGAGTTAGAGTGACTGTGGTGCAGTGTATAGTTGCTGGTTAGGATTTGCTTCAGGTTGGCAGGTTGTCTGTGGGCAATGACTGGTCTGCCTCCCAAGGCCTGTGAAACCCCGACAGAGACAAACACCTACAGGATCTCTACCAAGCATTCTTGAAACTGCAATACCCACCTGAGGAAGTGAAAAAACAGATCAACAGAGCCAGACGTGTGCCACAAAGCCTCTTACTACAGGTCAAGCCCAAGAGAGAAACCAACAGAACACCACTAGCCATCACCTACAGTCCTCAGCTAAAACCTGTACAGTGCATCATTAGGGATTTACAACCCATCCTGGACAATGATCCCCCACTTTCACAGGCCTTGGGAGGCAGACCAGTCCTTGCCCACAGACAACCTGCCAACCTGAAGCAAATCCTAACCAGCAACTATACACCACACCACAGTCACTCTAACTCAGGGACCCAACCATGCAACAAACCTCGTTGCCAGCTCTGCCCGTAGGAGAGCACTTCAATCTCCCAGGCCACACAGTAGCAGAGTTAAAAGTAGCTATCCTACAGCAAAGAAATTTCAGGACCAGACTCCAAAGAGAAATTTCTGAGCTACAATTCATCTGCAAATTCGACGCCCTCAGCTCTGGCTTAAACAAAGACTGCGAATGGCTGGCTAAATACAGAAGCAGCTTCCCCTCCCTTGGTGTTCACATCTCCAGATCAACTGCTGGTAGTAAGCCTCACCCTTGCTGACTGAGCTAACCTTGTTATCCCCACCCTTGCTCTGGCTTATTTATACCTGGCCCTGCAGATTTCCAAGACCAGCATCTGATGAAGTGAGTCTGTGCTCACAAAAGCTCATGCTCAAAACTTTTCTGTTAGTCTATAAGGTGCCACAGGACCCTAGGTAAGTATAGCGATCAGTGGGTTTCCAGTAGAGTGTGGTGCTGATCAGGCCATCCTTGATTTGTACTGCAGTGGCCAGGAAATGTATCTCTCACGTGGAGTAGTCGAGGTATAAGTTGGTGGTAGGGTGCAGATTGTTAAAGTCTCTGTGGAATTTTTCTAGAGTATCTATACCATGGGTCCAAGTCATAAAGATGTCATCAATGTATCATAAGTAAAGGAGGGGTAATAGGGGACGAGAGCTGAGGAATCGTTGTTCCAGGTCAGCCATAAATATATTAGCATATTGTGGGGCCAAGCAGGTGCCCATAGCAGTTCCACTAATCTGGAGGTATAAATTGTGCAGAGTTACAGAGGTCAGACACAGATTGGCAGTGGTGACATCAGGGATGGTATTCCTAATCACTTGTAATCTGTCTTCGTGGGAAATATTAGTGTATAGAGCCTCTACATCCATGGTGGCAAGGATGGTGTTGTCAGGACCCTTTTCCAATGTTCTGTAATTTCGTCAGGAAGTCAGTGGTATCTCGTAGACAGCTGGGAGTGTTGGTGGCATAGGGTTTGAGGAGGAAGTCCACATAACTGGATAGTCCTCTTTTATATTCAAATTCAATAACTAATAAATTAGTCTTTAAAGCACTACTGGACTTGTTTTTTGTTTTGATAGTATATAGACTAGCATGGCTTTCTCTCTGTTCCTATAACACAACAACATCATATCAGAACAAGAAACCACTTAACACAAACATAAAGATCCAGGAACACCAGTTTGTGGAGTCACTCTCTGCACCCATCATATTAATATTTTATATATCACTCTGATAATCCATGTTGGGGCCACCAGAATTTTTCTTCAGAATAGTGAACATGAGCTGGTTTAATGATTCCACCTTGCAAGGTACAAACAAGTAAGCACATTTATTCATGACATCAATATTAGCTCAGACTCTTCGGTTTTATTACTCTGCTGCCTTGTGTAATTAACTCAGAAGCTGCTGAGAAACTACAGTGAGAAAGTACTGCAGCTACCTGCTGTCGAGATGTAAGTGCAGATGTTTCAGCCAATTTTATACAGAACAGAACAATATATGGTTTTGTTTTTTGTTTTTTTTGTAGGAAAACATGCTTGAAAAGTAGTCAGGCGTTTCTGGCCCATTTTCACCTACGGAGACTCTGTCATGTTTTCTTTATCCTGCTGCTCCTAACTTCCCAGGTATTTCTGAGTCTCTTTGTTCTGAAATTGCATCAGGAGTTGGAAACACTAAAGCAGAAGCAAGTTACAACACAGAAGGATGGTAAGAAAAGAAGATCATGCTATATTTAGGATTCACTTCAAATGAATGTGGTATCAATTTTCTATGTGGTGACTGAAGGGGGCTTCAAAGCAATATTCACTGGATATAAGGGCTCCCACTGATTTCAGTGGACACTATAGGAAGCCCTGAGTTACCTTCAAACTTTACTGCTGTGTTATGAGAAAGGAAGTTCTTTCCCTTTCACAACCTGGGCCAGTCTGATCTGAGTTTCAGTCATGCTTCCATCTGGGCTGTTCTTTGTCCCCATTAGAACAGTCACTACTCTCCTCTACCCAGGGGTGATCTATAGCCAAACCTGTGTTCCCAAGTGAGCAGAGAACCTTCTTCAAGGTGGCAGGGCTACTCTGTGCCAGTCCCATAGAAGCTGTGCCACAGACCAACGCAGTATATATAAACCACCCAGCAGGATCAGACATCTCTGCATAAAGTCATCCCCTAAACATACTCCAAACTGACTGTGTATTTACAACCTGATTCCTACCAGGCATAGCTGTGGGCCACCAGCTAATCCTTAAGACATTCAGTGAACAGCTTGCAGGTAATAAACTTAGCACAACTTTTTCTGCCTTGTACCTAGTATTTGTGTCCCAGCTTCTGCCACAAGTATTCTAATGTAAGATATAGCTAAAAATCTACATCTACACGAGAAGCTTCTCTCTACAGAAGTAACTTTCAGAAGGGATTCCCCAACCAAACTTCTGTCAATATATTGCATCTACGCATGAAAGTGGATCAAAAAAGCAATATAGTTTGTCAACAGAGAGTAGCCAGACTGCCCAGCCCTTTTGCGGCAGAATGGCTGACTGAAAGCTCAACAAAATGGCCCCAGAGCATCTACATGGCTGTTTTCTGAATGTAGAAAAATATAATGCTGCCAGCAGATGTGCCGGGTTTTGCTGACAAACAGCCCATAAAGCACATTTTGCTTATAGATGTGCCGCATGTTTTTCCCACAAAAGGCCAGTTTTGCAGGAAAAAACCTTTTGTGTAGCCATAGTCTTAGTTTATGTAGGAAAGAATCCTCTGTGTAGGGGATTCTGCTGACAACTGATAAAGTCCTCTGTTCACTAGGTACGGTAGACACAAACCTGGCCTGTATTTACACTTTTAACAGATGAATTAAAAGCACAAAACTGACATGGTTAGAAATAGAAAGCAACATTTTGCAACGTATCATTCTGATTCTGCTTCTAAGAGACGGGCTGGAAGGTAGCAAGTGTTTCCTTGTAAATGTCTGTATACCTTTCGTTTGGTATTTTGAAGTCCATAGCCATTGGGGCTTTTGAATATTATATTATACACACATATCTCTGTGCGGATAGAACGGACAATCACAAGAGTGTCTCAGTCTTTTTTATAACATTTGAGGAAGCCAAATACTGAGAGAGAAGCTTGCCTGCTAAATCAAGTATCCAATTCTTAATACCAAGAGCTCAGTGTATTACCATCTAATTCTGGGGTGCTAATACTATTCTACAGCAGTTTAGCAACTGTTGTCAATGTGGTATTTATCCAAGCATTTTGTCCTAAAGATTAAAGGTGTTATATTGCTCCCTTATATTTATATCAGAAAGTCTATTTTTCCCTATGTGAGTTCACTTCATTTTGCACTGGAGGGAAAAAAAACACATTTAAATAAAATCTTTACCAATTCTTAAGAAAATAAATTAAATGTATATGGTACATTTGATAACTACTATAACTGGTACACTCATGACATAGTCATCAAATGATACAAACTTCAGCTAATGACAATGCCTCACAGCACCCCTGTTTCATAAGAGAGTCATGTTACCCCATATTCCAGATGGGAACACTGAGTGACATATTTTTAAAACAGGAGATCAGAGATACTGCAACTTTCTCCCATATTTTCTTTGCAAATGTATCTGTGAAAGAATTTATCATGCTTGGAAATCAGAAAAATGAGCATGCAAACAAAAAAATTTAGGCGTCAAACTAGACATTCACATGGCCAATTGCAGCCAGTGCATTTCTGCATGCATAATTTGGGCCTATGAATTTTTAAAAGTTAGAAGGAAGAAACTAAATATATTGTCCAAAGCCAAACAATTTACCAGTGATGGAGTGGGGAGCTGCTGGCCATATAATAGTCTGTCATTGGATAACATTGTTTCTCAGGAAGAAATACTAAAAATGATGTGTACTTTTACTATAAAGGTGATGAAATTCTGAAATATCTTATTGCTTTGTAGACTCTGTTCTCAGCAAATGTAAATTCTATAGAATGAATTAGCAGAATACCTTTCAGAGCACTACAAAACAATACAATGTAAGGTCTTCTTAGCATCTCAGACATTAGCTTGTTATTAAGTACTTAAAATAAGTGAAATTAGGCACTTTACCCCCTCGTAGTTTCTCTGGGAGCTATTTTTATTTTCTATTTCGTTTGACTCCTATCTTATACATGTATTATTTTAATTGCTGATATACGGAAAATGCAGTATTTATTATGGTTATTAAATTTAATCTATTTCTTGCTACTGGACTAAGTTTTACAAAAATCTACAAATGTGGTGAGTTGCACCTTGGAAGTCCAACTCTTGTAGCTGATAAGAACATGCATACTACTTTTTCTGCAAGGGTAGAAGAAACCTGATTTGGCTGCATAACTGAAATAGTATCTCTTAAAAGCCGCATCTACACGTGCTGGCTACTTCGAAGTACCCGCGCCAACTTCGAAATAGCGCCTGCCACGTCTACCCAGGGCGGGCACTCTTTCGAAGTTGAAATCAATGTAAGGCGGTGAGACGTCAAAGTCGCTATCCCCATCAGGGGATGGGAATAGTGCCCTACTTCGACGTTGAACATTGAAGTAGGGCACGTGTAGCCGATCCACGTCCCGCAACATCAAAAGAGTGGGGTCCGCCATGGAGGCCATCAGCTGAGGGGTTGAGAGACGCTCTCTCCAGCCCCTGAGCTCTATGGTCACCGTGTACAGTGGCCCCTTAAAACTCCCCGCCCCCTGCGTTCCTATGCAGGAAGCTGAGAGCGCGTGCAGGAGGCAGCACTGCCACGTGGCCAGCCTGCACGCCCCTCTGCAGCCCCAGTCCACCACCCCTGCAGCAATGGCCACTCGTCAGCCCCCCAGCACCCTCAGGGCACCCCCCGAAGGGGAGCCAGGGCTCCCAGGCAGCCAGCCAGCCTGGGAAAAGGCAGCAGGGCCCCTCCTGGAGGGAGGCTGAGATCCGGGACCTGCTGGGGCTCTGGGGTGAGGAGGAGGTGTTCCAGGTAATGGGGAGCAAGAGGTGGAACGCGGATGCGTTCGCTCGGCTGGCCGAGGGCCTGGCTGCCTAGGGTCACCCTGCCCGCACTCCTGACCACGTCAGGAGTAAGGTTAAGGAGCTGTGGCAGGGTTACGCCTGGGCCTGGGATGCAGCCAGCTGATCTGGGGCCGCCCCCACCACTTGCCCCTTTTACAGGGAGCTCAGGTCTATCCTGGGCCCCCAGTACACCTCCTCCCCTCCGGCCACTCTTGACACCTCGGCCGACGAGCCCCAGCAGGCCCCGGAGACAGAGTCCGCCCCGGAGGCAAGCCCCGCACCCCAGGGCCCTGCCCCAAAAGCCCACCCCTGGGATGCCGGAGGAGGAGGAGGGGGAATCCTCCTCCAGCGATGGGGGGCTCCACATCACCATCCCATCCCGGAGCTCCAGCAGGGCGTCTGCCCAGAGGGTGTCCCCCGACTGTGGGAGCGGACCGTCAGGTATGTACCCCCCCCGGTGCACACCCCCGGGGTTAAGGGGCGGGGACAACAGACATGACCAGGGCCCTCCACATGCCCAGATGACCATGGCCCCAAGGACAGCAGTGGCATGTCCCTCAGAAGAGTGCATCAGCCCCTGCCCCCCAGCAGGACAGAGCCATGCCCCATCCCTGGGGATTGGGGGAGCAGAACCTAGGGTCCCCCGGGGGCGGGGGGGACACCCATCATCATCATCAGCATCTCCCAGGGACAGGGATGGGGAACCAGCAGCAGAGGGGTGGGTGGACAAGGGCCACGGGTCGGGGCCCACACTAATGGCTGTCTCCACTCTTCTTCCCCCCTGTGTTCCGCAGCTGCATATCGGAGGGCCTGGAGAGTGCCGGTGAGGTGTCCGTGGTCCCGGAGAGGCCACCGGGGCCATCCCAGCAGGCCAGCCCCTCGGCGGAGCACCAACCAGCCCCAGGATGAGGCCAACAGAGGAGGAGCCACCAGAGGACTGCGACGGACCCCCAGCTGCTCGTGACCCTCCGGTGTCAGCTGGAGGTGTCAGAGCAGCGCTTGCAGGTGGCGGAGCGGCAGCTCGAGCTCCAGGAGCAAGCGCTGGCCTGGCACCAGGAGGCATGAGGGGCCTTCATGCGCACATTCAAGCTCATAGCGGAATACCTGGCCCCCCATGCCGCGCCACCTGCTGCTCTGCCCACTGCTCCGACCGCCATCCCACTGCCATCCGCCACTCTGGGGCCTTCCGCCGAGGGCGACCTGGGGCCTGCAGACACCCGCCGGCCTTATCTGCCGGTTCGCCCAGCCCCCACCCAGCCTCGGCCAGGGCTCAGGCTGAGGTGAGGGTTGCACCCTCCAACCCCGGGTGCCGGACAGTAGAGGGGTGCGGGGCCGAGGACGTGGCCCCCGCCCTTTGTACATATCCTCCATTATTTGTATATAGTTTGTGTTGGACCCCTTTTTTTTATGGTACCTGCCCCCCCATGTAAATAGTTCCCCTCTTTTGTTCTACTATATATATATTTTTTGTATTAATAAGAGAATTCACTGCTTTTTTGTTTCAAAAACAACAGGTCCATTTTTATTTGCAAGAAGGGTGGGGTGCTCTTGGGTGCTCTGTGGTGTGGGCGTGGGGGCAGGGAGTGTTGTGGAGGATGTGGGGGTGCAGTGGGTGGCTTTCCAGTGTTCACCCTGTGGCCTGGTCAAAATGGGCCCACAGGGCCTCCCGGACCCAGATCCCCTTGGGGTCCACCTGGCGACTGGGGCAGCGGGTGGCTGCTCGTCGGCCCTGCCAGCCTCCACAGCCCAGCCCTGGAAGAATGCCTCCCCCTTGCTCTCCACCAGGTTGTGGAGTGCGCTGCACGCGCCCACAACCTGGGGGATGTTGGTGGGGCCTGCATCCAATTGGGTGAGGAGACACCTCCAACGCCCTTTGAGGCAGCCAAAAGTGCACTCGACCACCTGCCATGCATGTTTCAAGCGCGTGTTGAACCGCTCCTGGCTGGCTGAGAGATGGCCCGTGTAAGGGTGCATGAGCCAGGGCCGGAGTGGGGTGCGGCGCGTCTGCGACGACGCAGAGGTGCATGGTGGTGTCCCCCACAGGGATCTCCCACTGGGGGATTTAGGTCCCCGCCTCCAGCCAGCAGCACAGGCCCGAATTTCTGAAGACCCAGGTGTCATGGGTGCTGCCAGGCCAGCCAACATAAATGTCCAGGAAGCAGCCCTGGCTGTCCACCAAGGCCTGGAGGACCACCGAATGGTAGCCCTTCCTGTTCAGGAAGCGTCCTCTGCTGTGCTCTGGAGCACGGATGGGAATATGGGTCCCATCCAGAGCCCCAAAGCACTTTGGGAAGCCCAGGCTGGCAAACCCCATGATGGCGGCATCCGGGTCCCCAAGCTGCACGAGCCTGTGGAGGAGCAGGGCGTTGATGGCGCGGACGACCTGCAGGGGAAGGACATGGGAGAGCACCAGTGAGGGGTGTGCTGGGTGTGTCTGGCCCTCCACCCCAGGCCTCCCTCCCCCAGGCCTCCCTCCCCCAGGGCTGCCCTCCACCCCAGTGCTGCCCTCCACCCCAGGGCTCCCCCCACTCCCCAGGCCCCCCCGCCAGGTCCTCTTACCTCCATGAGGACAGCCCCGACGGTGGCCTTGCCCACACCAAACTGCTGCCCCACGGATCTGTAGCTGTCTGGAGTGGCCAGCTTCAAGACAGCGATGCCGACCCATTTCTCGACCGTGAGGGCACGCTGCATGGAGGTGTCCTGGTGCCTCAGTGTGGGCGTGAGCCACTGGCAGAGCTCCAGGAATGTCTGCCGGCTCATGCGGAAGTTCTGGAGCCAGCGCTCGTTGTCCCACTTGCCGAGCACCAGCCACTCCCACCAGTCTGTGCTCGTGGGGTAGCTCCACAGCCGGCGGCGTGTGCAGCGGGGGGAGGTCAGCGGGCAGCAAGGTCTGGGGCTGCTTCCTCCTCCCCTGGGGGCAGCTCCTCTTCCGCGAATAGAAGGTGGTCAGCTGCCTCCTGCATAGCATTGAGCAGGGCAAGCACTGCTTCTGCAGGGGAGGGTGGGTGGACCTCTGGCTGCTGCTGCTGCTGCTGCTGGGGGTCCATACTGCCTCGAAGGGGTGTGTGTGCCTGTGGCTCTGCAGCCCGTGTGCTGTGCAGGCTGAGTGGTTCTGGGAGAGGCCCTTTAAGGGGGCGGCTAGCTGTAGCCCGGAAGTGCTAGTCCGCCCTGTAACCCTCTCTGCAGCTGTTCCTGGAACCCTTGTTTCAATGTGGGCCGCTTTGGTGTGTAGGCGCTCCCCTGCAGCACCTACTTCGAAGTAGTGCTGCCCAACGTCAACGTTGAATGTCAACGGCACCAGCCCTGGAGGACGTGTAAACGCTATTCATCGAAATAGCTTATTTCGATTTTGCTACATCGAAATAAGCTATTTCGATGTAGCATACACGTGTAGACGTAGCTAAAATGTTCAACCTCTCTCTCTCTCTCTCTCTCTCTCTCTCGTTCAATCTCAAATATAGTGTGTAGTCTTATTAATATGGGAATAGTCTTTCCAATGGACCATCAAGATGTAGATTACTGTAATCTATACAGTACCGCCAGCCATGCTGGCTAAGAACATTAGTTAGGTGTTTCCAGTATTTATTATCGCGAACTAGTAGCATTTTCTATATGTAAGGTTGCCCAACATTTCCCATTTCAAACCACTGTTTCAGTTGCTGGTAATTTTGCCAAACAGTAATTATTCAGACTGAAATTCCCCAAACTGGGTGCTTGGCTCAGACTGATTTTTGAGTGTTTCAGCAAAAATGGATGAGCCAAGAATTAAATTAGACAAATATGTGTTGTGCCCATGGTTTAAAAACCAACCAAACAAACAAAACCCACCTTCTAACTGAAAGGGATAGTTTCATGTTAAGCCAGCTGAATGCTGCCCTGGAGAACTGCATTCTGTCTGTCCGCAGAAGTCCCATATGAAGCTGGACAAGTCACCTAAGTCACCCCTCTCACATGTGTTCACTAACTGTGTGCTCCTTGTTTCCTCTGTACCCTTCTTCAAATGCTGGGTTCTGATTTAAAGAAGAGCCGAGCACTCACAGCTCCAGCTAAAGTCCATGGGAACTGTGGCTTGAATACATAACAGATTATCATGCTAAGGACTGTAAGGTCAGCCCCAACTCATCTCAGATCTTACCTTAAGGTCTCTGTGTCTCATCACCTGTAACAATACTACCATATCACCTCTGAGTTGTGTTGTGAAAATAAAACAGCAAATGTTTGTAGAACACTTGGGAACTATAATGATGGGTACCATAGAAAAGCTTCTGAGGAAATTAGTAACTTTATTTTCTGAAGATCAGTACTGGGATCACAAAAGGAATAATGAAGAAACAACAAAATATTGAGTAGCTTCTAATTCAATAAGCACTGGCTATCCTGGGCACAGACTGAGGCAGGCGTCCCATGGAAAAAAAGTATGAGATTGTGTGATTAAAGACTGGACTAGAATGAGATATGCAGCTTATCTGAACTACTATTGTATAGGCAACCTTCAGTCTGGCATTTCTTAACCTCTGTGTGTTGGACTTTTTAATCTGACCAGGTTTTTAGCATAGTTGTCTATGTATAATTTATATATCTCTATACTCAGTCATTAGCACATTAATGGTTACCTTACTTAGCTCCAAAAGTATGTTTGCACTTTATAGAAATACAACTATTTTCCAAGGTCTGAGTCCAGCTGTATTTTCACTTCTTTCCCTTGTCACAAATATCCTCTAATATTGTGGCCTCATCCCAGTCCTCAGTCCACACTGTCAAACCACCACATGCAGTAACTTCAGCATAAGGAGCAGACGATGCTGTTGAGGAAAGGCCAGGAATAGAGAGTATAGGTGCTGCAGGCCAGTTTCAAGGCAAATTATCAATGCTTTGCTTCTGATTCCCCACTTTGCTTATCTCCTGCACTAACTTTGTTCCCTCACTTAGTCAGTGCTAAATAAAACCACCAATTTAAAATAATAACAAACAGGCCCCAGGGTTTTAGTTTGCTCTTGCAAATAACATCCACAAATGTGAAGTGTATATTACTATTAGGTATCTGACACACTTCCAATTACACCAGAAGGCGCTAAATAGTTACTGATTCATTGGCATCATCAAATTCATTTAGAAGAGACTGATAATTTGTAAGCAAATGCAAAATAACTAACTAGCACCTACTTGATAAAGAGCCACAGGTCTTAATAAATCAAGTTTTTCTTGGCCAGGAATGCTTAAGGCAATGTACGTTGAATAATAAGCATCACCTCAGATGGCGAAGACTGTTTGAATGCTAGTGCCAAAGCCAAGGTTCATATGGATATAATTTTCCAACACCAGGAACATCAGCAAAACTCCTGTTGTGTGTTCTAAGCCACAAAACACCTCATTAGTATAATTACAGCACTCCCTAAAGGGCCCCAACCAAGTTTGAAGCCACCATTGAAACTCAAAATTACTGGTACTCTTGTATATGTCTTCCACCTCAGTTGGCCACATATTCTGTTCTGGGGTCTCTTCCACCTCAATAATCTGTTTCTGCTATGAGGCCCTCTTTTGGTTGCATTCTTGTCCTATCTTTCTTTTGTCTTAAATGAAGATCATTCCACCTCAAAAGTCCCTTAAGTACCATGGTGGGCTAGGTTTTCAGGGGAATTCTGAGTATGAGGTCAAACTATTTATAATAGGGACAGATAGATGGGGAGTTGCCAGATTTGCTGTTGGCATTATTTCCCTTTTGGTAGGTGCCCTTGAGGTTTTTAATTCCTCCCTCAGACTGAATAGCCATTTGCACAATCACCAACCTTTTGGCACTGCTCTTATACAAATTCTGGTTTCTGGCACATCTGCTAAAATTATGCTGTGTGCTGTACTTGTAGCAGGTAATAACCAGAACTTTAGTTGATCCTCTGGCTATTTAGCAGCAAACTGCCTAGCCAATTTCATGGACAACAACTTCTTATGCTTTTCAGCTGAACTAAGCTGAGCAAAAAAGAAGCAGGCTCCATGGAATGAGGGCATTAAATGCCAACCAAGTATATATAACCAGCAGATGGCTTCTGCCACAACGGAAAAGAATGGGAAATGAGTAGATGGACTGGCTGGAAAATGCAGCCTCCGAAAATGTATGACGGCTTTGGAGAACTATCGAAATCTAAGCTCCACATCCCGGGTTTTAGCACTACTCTTCTTACAGGAAAAACTGGGGTCTAACCTATCCCCCGAGGCAGGCATGCAGGGTCAGCTGCCAAGCAAATATAAACCCAGATTTAAGGTGTCTGTGTTTGAATTTCAGTGAGTTTGGGGTGATGCACAAGCAAAAGCCTGGGTTAACTGTACAGTGCAGATGTACCCAAAATAAGAGACTGTTCCTTGCCTGAAGACTTCATTCTAAATATCCTTTCTCTTACAATGTAGCAGTCCCAGGTTTGGCTGCTTCTGCAGCTATTCTGCTGGCTGGAACTCTAACTTATTCTGTTTATTGTACTTTTTAATGTAAAGCATGACCAAAAGGGCAAGAGCTAAGCTATAGCCCTGTATTGAAGACACACTTTCAAATCAGTGGGTATGTCTGAAGCTATGAGTGAGCTTCCCACATTGAGCTGACAGATGTGTGCTTACAGGTTTAGCCTGGATGTTCAAAAGGGCCCACCTGACTCCTTTGGCTTGAGACTGGCTGCTAAGGATGCTTCTCGTTCCCATATGCTTCTCATTAAAGGACTGAAACCTTATAATTAAGGTGAATTCTCTGCAGCAAATGTATCAGGTAGCCTTTAGCAGGAATAAAGGACTCCTCTGTCCTTTAAACTTCCATGCCCTTTAAAAAAATCTCTCACTTTGATGGTCATAAAATCTGGGATCCATTTAATGATATAGCAGGTCTAGATGATAGGATAGTAAATTGGTGAATTGTAAGATTGTTAAGGAATCCTAACACATATCCTGAGAACCATAAATGTATCTAAGTACTCACTATTAACAAATAAAACAAGAACGTTGTGGCTGTGTCTACACTAGCTCCCAACTTCAAAGGGAGCATGGTAAGTAGGGTGTCGGGAGATTATTAATGAAGGGCTGCAGTGCCAATTCTGCCCCACGGCAACTTCAAAGTGTTAAACTTCTAAGTGTTGGCTTGCGTGTAGCCACGGCTAACCCGTGGGTACTTCGAAGTGCCCAGGCTACTTCAAAGTCCCTTTAGCCCTCAAAAGATATGTGTAAGAGGTAATTATACATAGAATTGTATTTTTATTATTAGAAACAAATTATGTGGAAATGCCATTATACATCCACTTCCAACGGATGTCCACTCTTCTTGTATATTCATCTTTTCTCAAAGTCTGACCAAGTGGCATATTTTACGTGAGGATGTGAAAAATTCAACAGCTCTATCTCAAAAGGAATAGTAAAGACGAGAAAAAGGAGATTCTTATGTGCGTGGCCATGGATTGTGTGTCATTGATTACTACAAAAACATCTTCAATAATAATTCTGAAAAAGGCATTTTCTGGGATTATTCTTGATGTGTCATGTCTTGGCCAATCACAGTCCTTAAGGGTATAAGAATGTTAATACCTTTGCTGTTTGAGTGCTCTAAGTTTAGTTACATTTTTCATTCTGTATAGTGCCATCATATGGCTGAATAAATTTATTTAGTGATTCAGAATAAGAGCAGTGATTATTAAGACCAACATTTTTAAATTTGGGTGCCTGAACTCATGCACTTAACTTCATATGTAAACATCTAAATAAAATTGACATGGTTTTCCAAGGTACGGAACGCACACAGCTCCTAATGAAGTCACTGAGAATTATAAGCTCTTCATATATTTGGAAATCAGACACTTTTAGTTGTGCACTTATCTTTAGGTACCTGCTTCTGAGCATGTTGGCCTATGGGGCATGCTAGGAGCACTGACCATGAAGTGTGAAATTGCAATGTGTGACTAGAAGATGTAACAAAGAGATTTATCATGCAATCTTTCTTTCCTTTTTGTTTGTACAACATCTATGCCTGCAAATTCCCTAAATTAGCCGCATACAATATAATCAAAAATAACTTTTCAAGGTTGAAGCCATGTCTTTGTGGAGTGTTAGCTATACCACATACTGCCCAAGAGTTGATTCTAGGTGAAGAGCAATATCTATATCGGGATACTTTTTGATGACAATTCAGGAAGAAGTTGCTGACTTTCCTACCTCCATGAGCTCCTGCAGCCTGAGTGGCTGTTCAGTGAGCAGAGGAGTCAGAAGGTTAAAGAAAAAAAAATGATGTTGCAGTGTTAAGGCATACGTAAAAATTTAGGCTTACCATGTTCTAATTTGCTTTCACATAATAGATCCCCATAGACATAAACCTACCAACACTCTCAGGCTACGTCTACACGTGCACGCTACATCGAAATAGCTTATTTCGATGTAGCGACATCGAAATTGTCTATTTCGATGAATAACGTCTACACGTCCTCCAGGGCTGGCAACGTCGACATTCAACTTCGACGTTGGGCAGCACCACATCGAAATAGGCGCTGCGAGGGAACATCTACACGCCAAAGTAGCACGCATAGAAATAAGGCTGCCAGGAACAGCTGCAGACAGGGTCACAGGGCAGACTCAACAGCAAGCCGCTCCCTTAAAGGGCCCCTCCCAGACACAGTTGCACTAAACAACACAAGATCCACAGAGCCGAAAACTGGTTGCAGACCCTGTGCATGCAGCATGGATCCCCAGCTGCGGCAGCAGCAGCCAGAAGCCCTGGGCTAAGGGCTGCTGCACACGATGGCCACAGAGCCCCGCAGGGGCTGGAGAGAGAGCGTCTCTCAACCCCTCAGCTGATGGCCGCCATGGCGGACCCCGCTATTTCGATGGTGCGGGACACAGATCGTCTACACGTGCCCTACTTCGACATTCAACTTCGAAGTAGGGCGCTATTCCCATCCCCTCATGGGGTTAGCAACTTCGACGTCTCGCCACCTAACGTCAATTTCAACTTCAAAATAGCACCCAACACGTGTAGCCGTGACGGGCGCTATTTTGAAGTTGGCGCCGCTACTTCGAAGTAGCGTGCACATGTAGACACGGCCTCAGTATATGCAGCATGCTGTAATTGTCAATGACTGTCAGATCATTTTAATTGACAATCAGCCTTGGGCAAGGTCAGTCGAGGGATCGTCTTGGAAACTATCCCAAATCATGTCCTGAAGTTACTGTCTGAAGAAATCTACCTGAATTCAGATCACTGCCAGGGACAAACTACTCAGTGATTTATTCCTGCTAATGCCACACTATGCCATGTTACTAGGTAATATCCTATACTATGTAAAAGTCACTAGACGGGACCCTGAGCTCATTTACTCAGTTCAAACTCTGCTATAACTGCATTGATTTATTTAGCTACTCTTGATTTACAATGAGAGTACAAATCAGAATCAGGCTCGTAGTATCATGATGACTCTCTTTTGGGGTAAAATGCCAACCACTTGCATATCAACAAATAAATAGTGTATTCTATATTCCTATGAAGTGGACTTTAAACAAGAAAAACTGTCTAGGAGTTATACAAACCATGCCAGATCTGCCATTGTCACGTACCACATGTGCCTAGTGTGTGTGAAACCTATTAAGTCAGATTGGCAATGACTGATGTCTACTTTGCACTAAGGTAAATAACTGTCAGGGTGCAGAGCAGTAGAAAAGCTAAATCCTGGAACTCACAGATACCACTTTTCTTCACTGAATAACCAGAATTTTTATTTTTAAATATACAGCTTTCCTTATGTCATAAAACAGTTAGCGTGCATTAACTACAATATGTGTTGGCTGATAGGGAGATACCCTGCTTTCACTTGTTATACATTAATATACCCTCGTTAGAGGGTTTTCTTTTGAAGGCTGCCCATTAGTCTCATTGTAAAATGGCTCATAGAAAGATCTGATGAATGTTCCACCTGCTGCAATGTTGTCTATATACCCATATGGGTCAGTACTTGTTAAACATGATAGCCCTAATCCTGCTTTTACTGACAGCAGTGTAAATACAATGAATCTGATTCCCCAACTCAGAATACAAGTAACTGCTATTGACATAAGGCCCATTGACCTGAATTGAGTTAATTCTATTTTGCATGAATACAAGAGCATAATCAGGACTGTTACTTTTCTTCTGCAGGTTGAACCTCTCTAATCTGGAACTCTATCATCCATCAATATCCATAATCTAGCATGATTTTAGTTAGCTGGATGACCACTTATGCGTTTGGCCAAGTTTCCCATGGTCCCATAAAGTTTGTTTACCACCACTAGTGTTCTGTGCTGTTATTTAGCTGTAATTTACCCCTAAATGTCTTCTAAGAGCCCAGTAAGCAGTGAAAGTGTTAATAACGCTACTAGCCAGTATGACTTCTCGTGGCCTGGCAAATTCTCTCATCCAGCACTGGTCAGGTCCCAAGGGTGCTGGATTAGAGACTATACAAGGATTAGTTTAGAGAAAAACTGAGGACAGAATTCCCAGAATCTTGAAATCCATCTGATCACCCAACAGGGCCAAGGATCCCATAGGCAGGGATAAATGAAAGGTTTAATCTGGTTAAACGCAAATTCTGGACAATCAACATGGAGTTGCTGTGAGTTTTCAGAAAACCTATAAACATTGTGTGACACCTCCCTCGCTCTGCCTTTCCCCTGCAATATGTGTAGTTTATAGGTTCACCCTCTGTAAACATATTTATTCTGCTTTCTTCAGTTACAGCATAATTTTACTCTGCCAGTTAAGTTAGCCATTTGGAAATACTTTAGTGTGGTAGGGGTCGTCTTCTCTTTCTGCATCAACCACATGACTGAAAATACTACCAGCCTTCAGACAGGAACACAGTGAACTTGTCCAGCAATCCTTGCCTCCGAACCAGCATCCCGAGATTTTCATTGTGTTTAAGTGTTCACTGGATGTGACCAAGCAGAAATTCAAGATAGACTCTTAGAACAAAGTCTCTTTGTGGCTCTTGTCAGGAGAGCTTTATTACTGTTTTGATCCAGATGACTCTCTAGATAAAAGGAGAGGTACAAGTAAATCACATAATGGATGTAATTTAGGAAGCTGTCTGCAAAATTGCCATGAGCAATGGACAATACTGCTATTTCTTCTTTCCTTGCCTGCCTTTCTGAATTATTAGTTTCATGTCACATCCCTGGCAATTCTTTGTATTAATTCCCATCAACGGAACTGCTACCTGCAGAGCAAATAAAAGGGTAGAAGGAAAATCCACCATTCCCTCTCTCCCTACTGTGCATCACAAGGACTATGAATTCATATGTTTGTCTTTGAGAGTTCATAAAATCTGTCTGTGCACAACATGGGAGCAAATGGGCAAGGGCTGAGCATGTATTTACTGCTCTTTTTGAAAGAAAAAGAAAACCTTTGCTAAAATGAGATGACTTAATTGAAAAGAGGAGATAACATCTTCCTTTAATTTGGAAAGAATAACGAGCCTCTTTGACATAACTGGGTTTGTTCTACTTTCTTATATTATTGTACCTATTCCCATTTATACTTCTGCCAGATGATTTTATCAGACAAAATCATATTGCCCATACTTCTTAAATAAGTTAAATTCCCCTTCAAGTCAGTAGTGAGTTATCTTGAAGAGGGGCAAAATAACACTGCTAAGTTTGGTCTTCTTTACAAAGTCACTTTATTTTTTCTAATCACATTTGTATATTTTTTTCTCCCTTTTCCAAATTAGGGTTTTCTTTAGGAAAGATTGTTATGTACCTGCATGACTTAAAGGAAGTGGGTGCCTTACGTCAATAGGAATATTCATGTGCACATATTTAAATTTCTCTGTGAATTTGGGACTAGTTTGGAATGAAAAGAATATTTTACATGTAAGAACTGTACCCTCTGTATGTTTCTCTGTTATAAATTCGTCCCAATACCATTTTGTACCATTGCAGCATGAGACTACAATATGTGGCAGGTGAAATCCACATTAAAAAAGCGTTGTCTATCTTTTCCCGTGGTGCCATCAGAACACCGTGCAATTAGGCCACGTCTATGCTACAGTGATCTTTCGACAGATGTTACTGTTGGAAGGTATCCTCCGACGAAACTACTGTCCACAGATCTCAGCCACACACACGAGTGGATCACTCTGTCGCCAAAAGTAGCCAGACTCCCTGGCTGCGCTCTTGACATAATGGCCAACTGGAAGCACAGCAGACAGGGTTGCCCAGTGACCTAAAGCCTCATCTGTTGACAGAGGGGGGCCCTCAGAGCATCCAAGTTTTTTTGTCAGCATATTCTGTTGAGAAAGGTATTCTGCCTCATAAGGGAGAGACAGAAGGCTGTTGACAAAAGTGCCGAGTTCTGTCAAAAGTATGTCGACAGAACTCATTTTTAGTGTGGATGCTCTGCAACTTTTGTTGACAAAGCCAGGGTTTTGTCCACAAAACTCTCTAGCGTAGATGTAGCTTTTCTGGCCCACAAGTGTTAAAAGCCAACAACAAACAGCTGTACATGCTTTCTCTAAACAGAAGAGAACGTCTTAGATCTTTAACAGCCCATATGATTTACACAGTAGGTGGTATCTTCAGGACAATGGTCAGGGGGTTTATAGCTTCCTCCTACACACACTCATACAGAGTATTTAGATGTAGGTGCAAACTTTGTCCATGTTGTCAGCATGGAGTGGTGTAGGACTCAATCCATACTTACCACATATGATAGTTTTACATCTAAATCTTTCCTCCAAAAAGAGAGATTTTTTTTCAGGGAATGTCTCTTCCAATACTGAAATTAATTATGTTTTGCTGCCTCTGTCCGATATTTAAGGTGTGTAGATGATAAGGGCTACAGTTACACTAGTGAGTTTTGCCAACAAAACCCCAGTTTTCTCACAAAATTAGTGGATTGTACACACATAAAATGCATTTTGTTGGTAGTTTGTTGACAAAAGTCATCATTTTTGCCAGCAGCATTGTGGCTCTCAGCCATGAGGCATAATGCTGCTGTCGACAAATAAGCTGTGTGGATGCTCCATGGGGCCTTCTCTTGACAGACAGGGCATCCAGAACAATGGACAGTCCTGTCCGCTATGCTTCTGGGTGCCTGTTTTGTCGAGAGAGTAGCCGGGCAGTCCGGCCACTCTGTCAACAGAGCAGAGTATTCTCCAGATTGCCTTTTTGTCTGAGGCCACACTGTCGACAGAAGTGTTCTCAGGAAATCTCTTCTGACAGTGATGTCTGTTGGAAGATCACTAGAGTGTAACTGTAGCCAAGATGTTTACATTTCACCCCATTAGTCATGTATTAACACGCAGGGCCAAAGTCACTTAGACTCCAATTTGAGAAAGCTCTTAAACATGTGCTTAACTTTAAGTATGTGCTTAAATTTCAGTGGGATATAAAAGTCAATGGGTTAAAGAAAATAAAGTTAGAAATATATTAACTTTAGACCTATGCCTAAATAGCTCTCTGAATCAGGGCCTTAGATACTACAGCAATTGGTATGTTAGTCGTAACTAGGCAGAAGGATAAATAGTGTTTGTTTCCTGGCAAACTACCCAAGTGCTGATAGATATTCCCTAAATCAGTGGAGCATCAACCATGTGAGAGGGGAATATGCAGCATTGTCTCACATCATTGTTCTTTGCTGCTTTTAGAGTCTGTCCTGTTTGTCTTTTTCTCTCTCTTTATTAGCCAACAGGATTGTTTAGACCGATTCTGTTACAGAGGAATGCTGAAATATAATTGGAAGAAAAGATATCCCACATGAAAATGAGGGATGAATTGCCCTGTTCTGAACTAAATATAATGTAACATAGGACCTTTTTCTCCAATTATTTATTTCTGTCCAATATATCTTCTGTGCAAAGGTGATTTCTTTGTTTGTTTGTTTAAAGTCAGCCACAAATTACAGAATACTTGCCTCCATCAGTTCCAGTTTAACTAACCTTGGCTTGTGCTACATCTAATTATTTTCTGATGGGATCATTGACAATCATCATTCAATGTAATGTGCAGCAAAGGCTATTTTAAACTGTTGTGAGATTTAAATTCCTTTGGTAAGAAAAAGCTTCTGATGTGTTGGATTTTTAGTTTATTCAATAACAAATTTACACATGAATGAAAGAAAAATAGAGATAGTCTGTTACACATATGCACATGAAATTATAAAAGTAACCCTTTGAATGTGGACACACAGAACAGATTAAGCTGTTCACTCTTTTTTATCTCAGATTGTTCTACCAATGTATAAAGATTAAAAGTCTTAAACAAATCCATATTTTAAATCCATCTTCTATAGCACTGAGAAAACATTTCTAGCTCATGCAGCATCCAATTTTATTAAAATTATTTGAAACATATTTTTCCTTTCTTAAATAAATTATCCTTCTAAACAACATTTCAGTTGAGCAGAAGGATGTGGAAACAAACAGCAGAGGAGAATCCAAACAAGAAGACTTCAGCCAGAAGGTAAAGATGAATTTCTTGGTTTCCATACAGGTTGAATCTCTCTAATCCAGAACTCTCTTGTCTGGCAACACCTGTAGTTAGCTTACTATGAGTGTGGCCAAGTTTCCCATGGTAACGTAAAGTTTGTTTACAGCCACCAGTCCTGGCTCTTGGTGTTCAGTGCTGTTATTTAGCTGTAATTTATGCCTAACTGTCTTCTAAGAGCCCAGTAAGCAGTGAAAGTGTTGTGCTAGACAATATTGACCTCCCATGGTCTGGAAAAATCTCTCATCCAGCACCAGTCATGTCCTGAGGGTGCCAGACAATATAGTTTCAACCTATACTTATGTTTGTACTGGGAAACAGCTGGTTGCCCAGAAGACATAATAGAGGGGTGGGAAAAGTGACGGTACTCATTAATTAAGATAAAGGGCTTGAATCGCTATGATGGCAAATGTAATCTTCAAAGAAATTTAGGGTCTCAGTTCAGAATAAATCAAAGCCAAATGAATTAAATGGATACAGTTGTCTCTGATGAGAGGAGACTCAGGTCCTGCTGTGATTGCATTGATGATTAAAATATATATTGAAGATCTTTTCAAGGCATAGTGCGTAATACTTTGCTTCCTTTATTCTTACTGTGCATTCGACATCCCATTGTTTCTTGGAAGCCTGCAGATTAAAGATTTAATTGTATCTATGCCTATAGGTCAACCTTGGAGCAGTTTAGAGTCATACTAGTGGGCCTTAAAGGTCATGGGTTTGCAGAGACAATGTTCCCCTGTTGCACCTTTCACTGGGTCCAGTCTAGATGGGGTGTCTCCTCTGGCCAGTGCAGAGATGAGGAAGATCTATTGCCCTGACTCCTTTCTGACACTTCTGGGGCTCTGTGTACTCCTAAAGGAATAAGGAGAATCCCCTGGATTCCTCTTAAATAAATTTACTCTTTCAGATAGGATTAAAAAAAAGCCTTCAGTTTTTCTCATTGGTATACAGGGAATTGTACATGCAGTTCACCATTAATGGAAGCTACTTGCCCACATACATTTTGTGAGTCTATGGAAAAATCAGCCAACATACATATACACACACACACACATCCCCTCTCCCAAAGACAGCTGAACGCAGAACTCTCTTAATACCAGAATAGGAGCTCCTGCACTCTCTGCAAAACTCTGAAAACTTCCCCATGATAATTTCAGCTTCCTGTGACAATGTCTTCATCCAGTCTCAGAATCTGCGCATGGTATTTTGTAACATCTTCTGCGGATGAGTCCATCTCCATAGCTACAAAAAACACAACTGCTTCATTGAGAAGGACATCCCAGCTGTTTGCCAGTTTTCATGTTTTATAAGAGGAAAGTAATGGCTGCTAAATGTTGTTATCAATTAGGTTGATGAATTGAAACCTTCACCATCTATTCCCAAAGCCAAAGACCCCAGAAGCAACATTTCCATTGAGGAGATGGTCTCCCTGAGACAACGAGTTGATGCATTAGAAATGGTAAGCATCTCCAGAGGTTAGCAGATGATTTTATAAATGGAGGGCTAACATGAGACATAATTTAGCTGTATGTAAGTGTGACACTGATGGACCTGGGTTGTCAGAAGAAGGAGTTTAACCTGTGACCACAGGAGATACAGGCCAGCTGGTGCTCAGCCAAGGCTGTAGAGCAGAGACTTCACTCATCTTAATATGCGGTCTCAATGCCTCTGTGGATTACATATGGAACGGGAACAGTCACAGGAAGGAACTGTGACTCACTTAGTCTTTTTCCCCCTTCCTCCAAGAGTTCCTTGCTGAAGGCATTCATTTGAACTCTTCTGTCCAGTATTTTAGGAGAATAGATCAAAGGTCATGGAAGATCAGAAACCCTATGGAGCTTCCTCTGTGTTCACTTCTAGAGCACTGACCCAGGCAGGCTGTGCACGGGACCAAAGTTTGGGGCATGTGTCTTTATTTTCCAGGGTAGGCACCGAAGGGTGAATTACAGTCTCACAGTCTGTGTTCATTGATTGTAGTGAACTGATGATGGAACAGCTGAACTGACTGGGAATAACATCTGGTGATTTTTCAGGTTATGAGCTGTGTTGGTGATTATTATTCCTTCTTTTTGTAGAACATGAAATCCATAGAGATGATTGTTTCCCAAAAAACTGAAGAAATGAAACTAATGCAGGCTCAGTACAACAGTGAAAATAGCTCTGAGGAAAAAAATCTGGTATTTCTCTGCATTAATACTGATAACTTTCATTTGGAGAATTGGGATTTCAGTAAGTCTGAATGATGTAGGTTAATCCTAAACAGGCACCTAGCTCCTACAGGATGTCTGGCTTCTCAAGTTTTACGGGGCCTATTATTTTTTTCCATCATTTAGTCTCAGAGCGAGAGTCTTCACAAAAAGTGATGATCAATAGCTTCACACTAATGGTATTAATGAGATGTCTGACTATGCCTGGTTACACACAGAAAAATGAACAAATGCATCATACAAAGTTGAGAGTGTAGAAAAATAAACCACAGCTGAGAACTGATTCTTCTGTGCCTCGCATCCTGTGGAGTCATTTGTACCTATGCTGAATGAACCAGGTCCTGGACCTCACCCCAAACCTGCTCTGCCATTCCAACAGGTTAATAGTACATAAGACTGACCTAAAAGTTTGCAGAGTCTCCTCAGAATGAGAAAAATTGGATGTGGCGTAACCTGTCCTCTTAGATTCCTCCCTTTTAACAGTTCAGGACACAGCTGCTCCTTTGAAGCCATTCTTACCCAGAGAGACTTTGTGCTAACTCAAGGCTACTTTAAGGTGTGCAGAAGACCAAAATGGACCCCCAGATCAGATCAGGAACTACAGATATAATATAAAACCCTTCAATTGCTATTCACCCCACAATTTCGAGTCAAGTCCAACTTGACCAGGCTCCAAAATTGGAGCCAGTGAACATAGTATGTTAATACAGAAACATTCCTGGTACAGTGGGTCCTGATGATGTTCCATTTGTGCGGATGTGCTTTGTTACTGCTGCCAAGGCAGAAGTAGGCTCTGGCAGCAGACAAGTTACCTTCCTTGGGTATTGGATTACAGCTTTGTTTATATACAATGAATGATGGCTTTGAGTTGCCAGCCTGAATTGTACCTTATGTAACCAGTATCAGGTCTCTCCCAGCTCACTGGTCTTCAGCATGGGAGCTGGGTGAATTATTTGCAGTGAATTATTCATTTCACTTATTTAGCCCTGTTTCTGTTTGTGGATTATCTGCAAATAGAGTTGATCTTTAAGAAATTTGTCATTACTCTGAATTATTCAATGCCTGGTTTATGAATTATTCCTCAAAGTCATTTTCAGGATCCAGAGACCCTGAGCAGCAGGAGTGCTCTTTCTTGAAAACATATTAAGATAGTCAGGGATTGTTTGAGACCTAATTTCTAGCCTTAATAAAAGGTCAGGAGAAGCCCTGAGAAGAAATTATGACTCAGGGAGTTACAGTACTTTCTGTTGTTCACCCTTGTTCCAGAGGGAAAGTACCTTATTGTAGCCATTAATTTATTGTTCTGACAGACTCTGGATTGCTACAAACTTCTTGCCCGGACTATTAGTTTGCATATTCACTATGGCTACATCTCTACACTAGAAGCATCTGCCTACAGAAATTATTGTCGAAAAAGATGTTCCAACAAAACTTATGTCAACAGATCACATCTACACATAAAAGCGGTTAAATCCACTCTGTCAACAAAAGGGTTCCCTGTAGTGTCTACTTGGCTTTTTGTTGACAGGTTCTGTCAACAAATTGCCTTTTGTTTGTAGATGCTCCAGGAGTTTTGTCTACAAAGCTCTCTAGATGTAGCCTACTTGTGTTCTGTGATTGGTCACTTCAGTCACACACTATTATTTCCCCTTCCTTTCTTAAGATGACTCCTTGTTCTCTAGATGGTAGTGCAAAGGCTTCCAAGACAAAAGGTCAGGTGGATATATATTTGAAAGAATAGTCACAAAAATCTCAAGCTACAATTTTTCTATATGTGAAACTTTGCGTGTGTGAATTTTTTCGGAAAGTGAATGCACAAAGTTGATTTCTAAGCCATTAGAGCATGTTTGATGATTTGGTTCAAATGGATGGTCACAATACATTACCAGCAGCACTTCTGAAAATCAGTTCAGTACCTGCATATTCCTGCTTGAGTTCAAAGGGTTCATCTTTGCTGTTACTGCTATCTTTTAAGTACATAGACTAATTCAGAAAACCAGATAGCATGCTCTACTCACATCTGAATACATTACACAAAATAAGAGGAATAATCTTAGAATTATCATATTTAATATTGATTACAATACCTTAGCTCCTACATATGATGTACCTGTAAAACCTCGTTCTTATATGTGTATGTGTAAATAGAAGAAGTTCAAAGATTATACAGAATGATGTCGTGATGTGGAAAAACTTGAATATGAGAAGAGCATGAAAAGACTGGAACTGTGCACTTTATGGAGAAGATAGGCAAAAAGGGATATGCTAGAGGTATACAAATGGATGGTATAGAATACTTCAGCAAGGAACTTTTATTCACTGTTTCCTATAATTTGGGCCCTACAACATTCACAGTCCATTTTGGTCAACTTCACAGTCATGGGTAAATTTTATGATTTCATCTGTTTAAATCTAAAATATCTCATTATAGGGCTTCTGATCAAAAAGGTTGAGTAGGGGGTATCACAAAGGTACTGCAGCGAGAGTTGCAAGGCTCCTACCTTTCCTGCTGCATTATGGCTGCTGGTGGCACTATCTTCAGAGCTGGTCAGCTGATGAGCAATAGCTGCTGGTCCTAATCCTAGCTCTGAAGGCAGAGACACTGTTAGTAGCAACACAGAAGTGACGATGGTATGGTATGGTATGGTATGGTATGGTATGGCATCCCACACTTACTTTTGCACCACAGCCTAAAGAGCTGGGCCATCAGTCAGCAGCCATGACTCTCTAGCCACCCAGCTCTGAAGGCAACAGAGCAGAGCAAGGGCGGCATGGTAGGCTATTGTCACCTTTATTTCTATGCTGCTGCTGGCCAAGCACTGCCTTAACCTGGCCAACAGCCACCACCCTCTGGCTGCCCAGCTCTGAAGGCAACACCGCAATGAGCATGGCAATATTCCAATCCTACCTCACAACCCCTCTCCTACCCATAATTCAGGGCCTCCAGTTTGAGAAAGGCTTGCTGTCCCCATGAAATCTGTGTAGTATAGTGTAAGAGTTCACAAAATACCAGAATTCAAGGGCTGGAGGAGGGGGAGATACAAGGAAAGGGAGACCAGATTTCATGGTCTGTGATATGTTTTTCATGGCTGTAAATTTGGAACTCATAATACTAGAACATGGATAGATTTAGTTAAACTGAAAGGGAGCAAATGTAAAACCAATACAAGGAAAATTAGTGTGCCTCTTCTAATCAGAAAGAGACACACCACTCCCAGTTATCTCAAGCACATGCATGAAGTCAAAACCCTAACACTGGGAAACATATGTTCCATTTTGCTATTTTCAGGAGGAAAGGCATCAAGGAATTAGATCCGGAGATGTTTGCCAGTATCCTTAACTAGCACAGATGGATATCTTTGGCTAATGAGCACAAAATGTTTGTAGGTATTTTCTGTAAGCTGTCATTAGGGATTCATTGCAGGAGCACTGATAATACTGAGAATGTTTGGTATGCAGAGAGTGGTTCAGAGCACCTCTGCAGACATTAGGCATTTGCCATGTGCAGTCATTTCTGTGATTAGAATAGTGTTACTTACATATCCCCAGTTTATTACAGAAGACTAATTCAGCACAGTTGCTTTATCCCACCTGTGGGGTTTTGACAAGTAAATACACTACAAAGTGGAAACAGTAGGAAACTGCCTGCAGATTGTAGTCCTTCTTCTGTAATTGCCTGACTTAGGGTTCTTTTTTTTTTTTTCCATTTTCTTGGCATATTGAGTAGCGGCAGGTCCAGCAGAATAAGTGGCATTGTCCTTTTCTCTCACCATTCTTGCAGCTGTCATTTCCAATATGAGGAAATGAAAGTCTGTTAGATAGTACATTTGCCACTACCCAGAATGGCCTCCCAGGAAGTGCCAAGTGGATTCTGCTGTGTCAGAGGTAGTATTGTCTCAGTTTTGCACATGGGCTACATCTACATGGGCAGCTTCAGTGGACAAAACTGGGCTTTTATTGGCAAATCTCACTGAGCATCTACATGGTTAAAGTGCTTTATTGAGAGTTTGTCAGCAAAACTCAGCTGGTCAGCAGCAGCATTACACTTCTCCCTGATCAGTATAGCACCTCTGTCAACAATGTCTGTGTAGACAGTTCTGTCTATGGAGAGGGCTTCCAGTTCCCTGGGCAGAGCTTCTGGTCAGCCATTCTGTCAACAAAGGGCAGCACAGTTCCACTGCTCTCTCAGAACAGCTTGCTCTTTTGAGCCACTTTTATGTGTAGATATGATCTGTCGACAGAGGCACTGCCCTCATCTCTCTTGGAGGTTTTTTTGTTTTGTTTTGTTTTGTTTCATTTCGTTTTCCTTTACAGGGTGGCATTTGTATAAAATCTATCTGATGACATTTTATTCTAGAAAGTGCTATCCGTCCACAGTAAATTAACCATCTTTTTGTAATCTGTTTGGTTCATCTCAAAGACATGAAAGTACACCTTAAAAATGGTGATATTACTGAAACTTTGGAACTTTGGCATTCTCTCTTGCTTCTTTTTCATATATGAATGCCAGTGTGACCAATTTCTTGAGAATTAAGGCATCAGTTTTTCATTTATAGCTTGTTATTATCAGCAGTCTTCTTGATGACTTCGTTGGAATTGAACATGATGGAAACTACTTGTGGAATTGAAAAACAAACATTTCAGGGAACGCTGACAGATTTTTTTAAATCAATAATACAACAAAATATTTCTGAAAAGCTTTAGACCACTGAAATTAATTTAACTAAATCTACAAAGGGTACATTCAAAACAGGGTCATGTAGGCAGAGACCCTAAATATTCCTAGTGTAGCTCAACTGCTACAACTACTTTGGGTATGATATATTTCTCATTGGAACAATTTGTAGCCTGATGATGATTGGGTAATGCACATGGAGCGCTCATCTTGCATCCATCGTGGTTCACCCCTGAGCACAGTTTAAGCCCTTGTCTAATTGCAGCTATTTGGTGGCTGTGAACTTCTACAAACATTAAGGATACCAAAGCTGCATTAGTTTACTACACTTGACTGGCAGCTAAAATGGGGTTCTAAGAGCAGTTTGGGTGCTTAGACATTTGTTCAGTAGAGGTAGTAAAACTAACTAACGAAAAGAATTGAACCCATATTTATAGAAGAGGGAAAGAGGCTTCCCAGGTGTGATATTCTTTGTCAGTGACTGAGCAGCAGAGTGCACACTTTAGGATCCAGACTGTTCTTGAATATGGGGCTGTGCAGAGAGCAATCACCTGAGATGGAGCTCCAAGAGTGACTGTACATGAGAAGACAAAATCCCTCCCCCAACATCTCACCCCCATCCCACAGAAAGGCACTGTCATACTAGTATGCCTGCCCAGCTTACCTGAAGTGGTGGAGATGGGGACTGAGCTGTGATACTGGGATGACAAAATGTGAGTGGATATTCAAAGACTGTGATTGTGTCTGGACCTTAAGTAGCAGGTACAAGAGGGAGTCAAAAATGTTTGTCCTTAGAAAGTGAATGGCGTTCATAACATGACATTTTGCTGCAGACTGGTTTCCCAAGTTAATGCTTGTTTAAATAACTCTCATGCAATTGTTCTATCATTTTCAGTAGAAAACGAAATGATATGCCTATTTCTTTTTGGCTGTGTCTACACTTGCATTCCTCTTTTGAAAGAGGCATGCAAATGATGGAAATCAAAAATGCAAATGAGGTGTAGATTTACATATCTGGTGTCTCATTTGCATCTTCTTCTTTCAAAAGAAGAAATAAAGGGAAGAAGGGATTTTTCGATGATGGGGTTTACTTTTGAAAGAGCTGCGTCGACACTGCTTTTTGTTTTTTGAAAGAATATGCAAATGAGGTATCAGATATGTAAATGTGCACCTCATTTTCATTTTTAATTTCCCTCATTTGTGTGCTTCTTTTGGAAGAGGAATGCAAGTGTAGACACAGCCTTTCTGTTTTAGAAAATGTTAACTGTTAGATAATGCAAAAAACAAGATTCAGACAAAAAAAGATACCATGAAACACAGGGAACCAGAAACTTAGAGTACAAAACTGCCTCGAGTATGTGTGAAAATGTCATAAGCATCTTCTTATACAGCAAGAACAGGATTATAGGAAGTAAGATAGCTGTTGGATTCCAAATGTTGAAGAACAATTTCCATCCTGTCTTCAACAGACCAGCCCTGACATTTAGAAACCAAAAAGATGAAGTGGATCCATGCTCCAGGGCAATTGGGTAACATCAGTATTTCTCAGGATATTTCATGAGTTGATACAATTCCACATTCTTTAATTTAATCTCCTTCTCCTCCCACTGCTCCTTTTTTGTCACAGGGGACTTCTTATCTACTTGAGTGTGTTCATAAACTGAATATGTCCACAACTATGGAGCTCCAAGAAATGAAAGGAAGAATAATGCAGCTGCAAACTCACATGCTAAATTTCACAGGCCAGTTCCTCACTAAGGAGGGAAGAGAAGATTCTCTGATGCCTCCTCTGAACTCTCAGGTGTGTATTGTTCAGCAGCGCCTGCTTGAAAAAATTGACACCCATTTTTACAAAGTAACGTTAACCCCTTTTCTAGCTTCTAAGTTATTAAAGTTCCACACTGATGGTGCAAATTTTATTATTGATTTTGTAAAACATAGTTTATCTAGTCCAGCTACACCATAAGAAGGACCAGAGACATTTGATATGGTTTTAATCAGGCCACAACTTTATTATTAAATGTGTGAGACTATCCAGCAGATAGAAGTGTACAGTGCAGTAATCCAGTTACTTCCCAGGAGCTTCCAGCAGCTCCCCCTCTTTTTCCATCCAGGCCCCCAGTCATCCATCACTGGGACCATCCCTCCTCCCTTTTAGAGGATTAAGGTGGGCTATGAGAAAAAGGGGGTTTGGTCCATGCTATACCAATCATAGGAGCTCCAAACCTTTCTTCTGACTCCCCATTCTGTTCCTTTAGCCAGCTCATCTTTTTTATGTCCTTTACCAAGCCATTTACTGGTCACTGTATACTTTCCCTGTGGGTACCTGCACTAAACATCCTTCCCACACTTACATAATGAGTTGCAACCTATAGCATACCTCCCTCCATACCATATGTGAACAAAGCCTGCTCCAAATCCACTGTGGGGAAGATGAATAAACCCCACTCCACCAACGCCCCCCTAAAGGGATGTCTACTACAGTGCCCATAGCAGGTCTAGACCAAACCTGTTTTTCACCATATAAATCGGGGGGAGGGAGGATGCTACCTCAGCCTGTTCCATGTGAAAGGGAGCTTTGCCCACAGGGCTCCTCTTTTAAACTCTGCCTCATTGATAATGCAGTTTTCTTCACTTAACCAACCAGACAAATTCCACCTCCAGCCCCCCACACAAAGGAGCACATGGTCATTGCCTGATCCTGCACCATGTCACTACAGAGAGCTGGTATTTGCTAAACAAGAGTTACAATAACTCTGGGTTAATTTAAGAATCTGTGGCTGAAAGACATAACAGTGAATTCACATTGATTTCACTGGGGTCAGGATTCCCCCCCCAAGTCTGATCTCACTCACACTGGTCCATTCAGAAATAATTCCACTGAAGGAAGTAGAATTACACAAGTGAGCAAAGCATCAGATCCTTTATCTTTTCTAGCCTTGATATTTCCCCCAGAGGTGTAATCCAAGTAACAGAGCATGCCCAGGAAAACCTGAGTTGTTCTAGTCTCTGATTATACTGATTGGAATGGTATCAATATAATCAGAGACTAGAACAACTCGGGTTTTCCTGGGCATGCTCCATTACTCGTTGCACACCTTGCACACCTTTTGCCTTGCACACCTTGCACACCTTTTGCCTTTGCTCAGGCTCACCTTTCCAGCAGGCAGTCTTTGTTTTCAACCTGTGTGGATGCCATTATAGAATCACAGGCTAGGGCTAAACAATGGAGAAAAATCGATTTAAGATACACAACTCCAGCTACGTGAATTGCGTGGCTGGAGTAGATGTATCAGAAAATGATTTCTCCTGCTTGCCCCACAGTGTGAGGTTGACAGGAAAAACTGCATGCAATTGTGAGGAGTATCAGGGTCAAAGGTGGAGCCCTGATCATTCGATTTAGTGCAGCCCCCCAAGGCACGCTAAACTGAACCCCAGAAGATCAACTGCCACCAAGTCAATCATCTGCCAAGTGTTGATATACTGTCAGAAGAAATATAAGGCTGGGAGGAACCCTAAGTGGTCATCTAGTCCTACCCCTAATGGTGACGCATGACAAAGTACAAGTAGAGAATCCCTCACAGCTGTCTGTCCTCACCATTCTCAAAAACCTCCAGCAACAGCATATCTACTACCTCCTTTAAGATTCCAGTGCTTAGCTATCCTTACACAGGTTGGACCTCCCTGATCCAGCACCCTCAGGGCCTAAGCAGTCCCTAACCAGGGATTTTGCTGGGCAAGAGGAGGTCAGTGCTCCCCTCCTGGACTCTAGTCCCTGCTCCCAGGCTCCCATCCTGGTCATTGGTCTTCTCCTGACTGCCAGCCCTGCTTACTTTCTGGCTTCCCAGCCCCAGCTCCCTGACTGCCACCACCTCCCCAGCCTCAGCCTTGGCTCCCTGGCCATGGGCTACCAGCTTCCTGGACCCAGCTTCCTGGCCCTGGTCATGGGTCTCCAGCTTCCTGGCCATGGGCCACTTGTTTCCCAAGCCTGGCCACAACTCACATCCATCAGATTCCCAGCTGGCTCCCTCTCCCAGCTGCCAAGGCTCTCTGGTTCAGCACCATCCATGTGTGGGATTGACTTGAATATGTCTAAAAGCTCAAAAGAATGGCATTGTGTGACTTCCTCCTTTTTTTTTTTTTTGTTAAAAGCTCACAAGAAGATCTCACAGTGTGTTAATAAGTCAAGTCCAGAGCTGAACTTCAGACCTCCAGTCTAAATCTTTGCTGGATCTTAAACTGCACATTGGGTTAAATATTGGTGCCACTGAAGTCAGCAGCAAAAATGCCATCAATTTCAATGGAGCCTTTGTTTCACTCACACAATTTTATACTGCATATCATCTTTCACGAAAAGGCAAACTTGGAATGTATCTCTGTCAGTTTAATTTAGCTCTCCATTAGATGTCAGTATTGTTCCACTGCTATTTCAGCTGATTTTCTTACAATCTGAAGAAGCTGAACCTTACAAGAGTGCCTCAGAAATATATACACCCTTTTCATGTACTTTCAATGTGATTGGGAATGTTTGAGCTAATGGATTTTTTCCTTTCTTGTAACTTTTTAAATGTAGCTCAACATTTTCATTTTTAACTCTTGCAGAATCTTTTTGAGTCTAAGATGAATGCCATGGAAAAGCAATATAACAATGCCACTGAAGCTTTGAACAACCTTCAAAACCGCCTTGAGGAGGTTAGCTTGTTAATTTTTCAGAAATAAAATATGGTTCAACAGACAATGAATTATTTTACCAAATGATTTATTTGTAATGTTGTGGGGAGGGATAGCTCAGTGGTTTGAGCATTAGCCTGCTAGTCCTAGTGCTGTCAGCTCAATCATTGATGGGACCATTTAGAAATATATGGCAAATTTAAAAAAAAAATGGTCAGGGTTGCCAATAGGCTCTCTGTGAGTGCAGGGGACTGGACACAATGACCTTACAAGGCCACTGCCAGTTCTATGAGATAAGTATGTCACTATTTAAGTTCTATGAGATAAGTATGTCACTATTTAGTAGGGCATGAATATACATTAAAGTCTCAACCCAACAACTGTCATCAAATATTTATCCATGCAATGTCATTACAGCCATGTCGGTCCCACGACATTAGAGTAGGTGGTTGAGATAACATCTTGTATTGGACCAGCTTCTGCTGGTGCAAGAGGCAAATGTTTGGTGTTACTCAGAATTCTTCTTCAGCTCTGGGAAAATTAATCAGTGTCACAGCTAAATACAAGGTAGAATAGATTGTTTAGCATAAGTAGTTGACACATAGTCCAATAGACATTCAAGCTAAAGTGACCCATGAATATCACTGCAGTGATTTGGAGCCTAGGGTGTTACCAGAACATAAATATTTGTTAATAACTGTTCTTAGATATTTGTTAACAGTTATATGTTTGTGTATCTGAATGAGGAATTATAATTTTAATGTACTCTGTAGGTATTTTAGGTCAATATTTCCATAAGAAACAACCCCAAAAACTATACTGCTAATAGCCTAGGACACTGAAGCTTGAAGAAATACCTACCCTGCAAAAAACAAAACAGAAGAGAGCAAAACAAATCCTGCCACACTGAATCAGAGCCTGGGTCAAATGGTTTGGACCTGCAAGGCTTGTGCTACAGGGACAAAAAACAGCAGTGTTTATTCCAGCTCTGACTCTAGCCCTGCCTCTCAGAAAAGGAGAGAGCCTCAGCTCCAGACCAAACGGGAAATTCTACACCACTATTTGTGGCAGCCATACTCAGAACCGTGCAAGGTGTAGGTATTCAACCAGGCTCTAAAGCTCAAAGCCACAGATTGTTTTCTTTCTGTCTTCTGCACAGACATGCTCTCAAGCATCAGGGACCTAGGCCTATTAGCAGTATAGTTTTAGCTATCTGAGTCTGCTGTATTTTTGACCTAGCAAGAGAATGTGACTACTTGAATTAAAACTTTCAGGTGAATTGGCCTGGATGAACCAGGGGAAAGAAAATACCTTTGCTCTCTATCCAGTTCCAACCAGTCTTTTCTTAGAATGCTGGGCATATGTTCAAAGATGCTGTTATGCAAAATGCAGGGTAATACTGAGCACTGTCTGTGACTGAACACAAGGCAGCAATTCAGTGAAATGCTTCTGTTGATGTCATAAAGCATAAAAGCACAATTCAAGTAGAGCAGCTGACTCTCAGGGCTGACCTTGCAGCCCTCAGCTCTGCCTAGGATGAGGAGCTGTTTTTCCAATACACTGCAGCACCAGGGTGTTTGGAATGTTGAGTGCCGAAAAGGAAATTTGGATATTATGAATGTATACATATGACAGAGGTATAGCATATAGAAATAAATACAGAATTTTCAGGTGGTGATTTAGTTCTGGTCAGGAGATCACACATACACACAGCTCTCTGTTCCCAGTACCAACCATAATGGAAGGAAGACAAACCTCTAGGAGAACTTTATCAAGAGGGACAATAGCTACTGGGGTAGTGTGACTGAGTGGTCTAAGGTGCTGGATTAAGGCTCCAGCCTCTTCAGGGGCATGGGTTTGAATCCCACTGCTGCCAGGCTTTTCTGGGTTAGACTCAGAGGAGTAAAAAGCAAGGATGAGCTCCTACTAGGAGTCTACTACAGGCCTCCTAGCCAGGTGGATGAGGCTTTCTTTAAACAGCTAACAAAAGCATCCAGGGCCCAGAATTTGGTGGTGATGGGGGACTTCAACTATCCAGGTATATGTTGGGAAACTAATACAGCAGGGAACAGACTGTCCAATAAATTCTTGGATTGCATTGCAGATAACTTTTTATTCCAAAAGGTTGAAAAAGCTACCAGAGGGGAAGCTGTTCTAGATTTAATTTTAACAAGTAGGGAGGAAATTATTGAGAATTTGAAAGTGGAAGGATGCTTGGGTGAAAGTGATCATGAAATCATAGAGTTCACTATTCTAAGGAAGGGTAGAAGGGAAAACAGTACAATAGAGATAATGGATTTCAGGAAGGCAGATTTTGGTAAACTCAGACAGCTGGTAGGTAAGGTCCCATGGGAAGCTAAACTGAGGGGAAAAACGGCTGAGGAGAGTTGGCAGTTTTTCAAAGGGACATTATTAAGGGCCCAAAAGCAAGCTATCCCACTGTGTAGGAAAGATAGAAAACATGGCAAAAGACTGCCTTGGCTTAACCAGGAGATCTTGCATGATCTCAAACTAAAAATGGAATCATATAAGAAATGGAAACTAGGACAAATTACAAAGGACGAATATAGGCAAACAACACGAGCATGCAGGAGCAAGATTAGAAAGGCTAAGGCACAAAATGAGCTCAAACTAGCTACAAGCATAAAGGGAAACAAGAAGGCTTTTTACAAATACATTGGTAACAAGAGGAAGACTAAGGAGAGGGTAGGGCCATTGGTCAGTGAGGAGGGAGGAACAGTAACAGGGAATTTGGAAATGGCAGAGATGTTTAATGATTTCTTTGTTTCGGTCTTCACTGAGAAATCTGAAGAAATACCTGACATAGAGAATGATAGTGAAAAAGGGGTAGGTTTAGAAGTTGAAATAGGAAAAGAACAAATTAAAATTTACTTAGAGAAATTAGATGTCTGCAAAGCACCAGGGCCTGATGAAATGCATCCTAGAAGCCTCAAGGAGCTGATAGTAGAGGTATCTGAGCCTTTAGCAATCATTTTTGGTAAATCGTGGGAGACAGGAGAGATTCCAGAAGACTGGAAAAGGGCAAATATAGTACCCATTTATAAAAAGGGGAACAAGAATAACCCGGGAAACTACAGGCCAGTCAGCTTAACTTCTGTGCCAGGAAAGATAGTGGAGCAGGTAATTAAAAAAATCATCTGCAAGCAATTGGAAGGTGGTAAGGTGATAGGGAACAGCCAGCATGGTTTTGTTAAAAACAGATCATGTCAAACCAATCTGATAGCTTTCTTTGATAGAATAACGAGCCTTGTGGATAAGGGAGAAGCGGTGGATGTGGTATACCTAGACTTCAGTAAAGCATTTGACACGGTCTCACATAATATATTTATCAATAAACTACGCAAATACAACTTAGATGGGGCTACTATAAGGTGGGTGAACAACTGGCTGGATAACCGTACCCAGAGAGTAGTTATTAATGGTTTTCAATCCTGCTGGAAAAGTATAACTAGTGGGGTTCCACAGGGGTCTGTTTTAGGACCGGTTCTGTTCAATATCTTCATTAACGATTTAGATATTGACATAGAAAGTACACTTATTAAGTTTGCAGATGATACCAAGCTGGGAGGGGTTGCAACTTCTTTGGAGGATAGGGTCATAATTCAAAAGGATCTGGATAAACTGGAGAAATGGGCTGAGGTAAACAGGATGAGGTTTAATAAGGACAAATGCAAAGTGCTCCACTTAGGAAGGAACAATCACTGTCACACATACACAATGGGAAAGGACTGCCTAGGAATGAGTACACCAGAAAGGGATCTAGAGGTTATAGTGGATCACAAGCTAAATATGAGTCAACAGTGTGATGCTGTTGCGAAAAAGGCAAACATGATTCTGGGATGCATTAACAGGTGTGTTGTGAACAAGACACGAGAAGTCATTCTGCCGCTCTACTCTGCACTGGTTAGGCCTCAGCTGGAGTATTGTGTCCAGTTCTGGGCACCCAGTTCAGGAAGGATGTGGATAAATTGGAGAGGGTCCAGAGGAGAGCAACGAGAATGATCAAAGGTCTAGAGAACATGACCTATGAAGAAAGGCTGAAAGAATTGGGCTTGTTTAGTTTGGAAAAGAGAAGATTGAGGGGGGACATGATAGCAGTTTTCAGGTATCTAAAAGGGTGTCATAAGGCAGAGGGAGGGAACTTGTTCTTCCTTGCCTCTGAGGATAGAACAAGAGGCAATGGACTGAAATTGCAGCAGGGGAGGTTCAGGTTGGACATTAGGAAAAAGTTCCTAACTGTCAGGGTGATCAAACACTGGAACAAATTGCCAAGGGAGGTGGTAGAATCTCCATCACTGGAGATATTTAAGAAGAGGTTAGATAGATGGCTTTCAGGGATGGTCTAGAAAGTGCTTGGTCCTTCCATGAGGGCAGGGGGCTGGACTCGATGGCCTCTCGAGGTCCCTTCCAGTCCTACTCTTCTATGATTCTAAGTCGGCTGTAGCCTACACACGTCTCATGTTCCAGCCATCGTCCTTTCAGTAACCTTTCCTGCTGAGTGTTAATATACATAGAAAAGGGGCTGGTTCGCTAAAACACATTCCCTTATAAAAATAGTGTGTGCTGATCAGAAAAGGCTAGTAAAGTTAACATTGCTTAACGCACTTGCCGAATACCTTGTGCCCTATTGTTGTATCCAGCTGTAAAATGAATTGCAGTGGGTTGGTGAGCCTGGGCTAGCGGATGGAGGTTTTGGAAGGAACTGATTTCAGGGTAGTGATTCATAAGATCTGGTCTGGCATTAGGTCAGTGCCAAGCAGCTTATGTTAACCTAACTCTGGAAATATCTACACTTAAATTTTGCTCCTGACAATGTAACTGCTCCGCTGCCCTGACTAGATTCTGCCTCCATGAGCAACGTGGCACCAAGATGTCAGTATGTTGACACAGTTTTAGGGCAAACACTGTGTTACTTACATTGATGATTACAGACTCTGAGGAGCCATCCCGAAGTGCCCATCCTGACAATACAAGTGATACCAGTGCTTCTGGTGAGGACACAAGGAGCAGCGTGTACCAAATGCTCTTCTGCTGATCAGCACTTTTAGTGGGGATGGGATAGGTTGGTATCTCTGTCACTCAGGAGAATGAGTTTTCACACCGAGTGATGTAGTTATAACAATATAAGTCTGTTATGTAGATCAGACCTTAATTAGAGTGTTTTAGCTAAATACAAGGTAGAACACATGGGTTCTGTATGTGCACAGAGAAAACAAAGTCTTTGCCTTGAAGGGATTAGAACTTATAGACACACAGAGATGAAATCTAGGGGCTGTGGATACAACATAAAGCCAATGAGTAGGGTAAAAAAATGACACAATCGTGTTAGTTCCATACATTGTAGTTTATTTTTTTCATTGCTCTGGAAAGGGAGGAAGAAAAGAACAGAAGGGGAAGAGGAACAGTCACAGCTTCTTCCCTGTGTATTTATCATAAGCAGACCAAGCTCTGTAGAATTAGCTGGTTTCGAGGATGAGGTATGTGAGTGCATTTGTTGGCTTGAAATCTGTTCCTTTTTTGGCAGGAGGTGCAGTGTGATTTGTCAGAATTAGCTTCTGGTGACCCATGAGACAGTTTGTTTACCTGAAAGTCCTCAGGCATGACTGATCACAGCTCCCAGTGGCCTAGGTTTGCCATTCCTGGACAGTGGGAACTGCAGGAAGCAGCTCAGGCTGGGCCACAGCTTGTTTCTGCTCCTGTTGGCTAGGAACGGTGAACTGCAGCTACTGGGAGCTGTGGGGTTCCATGCCTGCAAATGATCAGGTAAACAAACTGTCTCGTGGCCTGCCAGCAGCTAACCCTGATGAACTGTGTGTGACCTGTGGACCATAGCTTCCCCATCCTTGCCTTATGTTGTCAACATTACATAAAACAAATGGAAAGGGGAAGTTTCTTGCCACAGGAACAATCTGTTACATACACCACATGGGCTGACGTACAGCTTGTGCCTCTCTGTCTGTGCCTGTCTAATTTCCAATAAAGTGAAGGGTTTTGAATATGTTTTCCTTTTTAATCATATCCAACACAAATTTAACAAAAATGCAAAATTTGCCTTAACCACTAGATGTCAATAGAGCCCTAAAGATTTTTCAGAACTCAGGCCTTGCAGCCTTTGAAATCAGCTGTGCTTAAAGTACCAATACAATCAAAGGAAAGCAAAAAGACATGGAATGTGTTGATAGTTTGCATTCAAAGGAGCAAAAACTAGCACACTAACATACAGTCTGCAGGAAAAGTCTCAGTCCACATATTACATCATGCCCACTATACACAAATGGGGCCCAATCCTCAGTTGGGATACATTAGCCATGATTCTCTGCCTGGAACCACATCACAGTTTTGCTCATTACTTACTGTCTGGATCAATAGGTTAAGGACCAAATGGGCATGGTGACTGTCTCCTGTAGAGGAGTTCAGGACTGAGAAACATGCTGGGCCATACAAGGAAGTATTGCACTTCTGCTATCCATGCTGTACTTGTTCTGCCAATAAATTAAGTCAGGGCAGTCAGGTCCTCACCTGGACAGTTTAAAGAGGTTAAATGAAAATGAAAAGGGGGTTTAAAGGCTCCAGAACTTTAACTCCAAAACTTCTGTGAGCATTGATCTCATACTATAAAGATGTTTAAAACCCACTTTTATTAGTAATTTTCAAAATAAAAAGTGCCATGATACCAGCTCTCTGCACTCGCTACTACTTCATTTCCAAATAGTTTCTGCAGAAATAGGGGCTAATTAATAATCACTCCAAAATTGTGCGACAGAAAAGTTGTAGTTTCTTCATCCTGTTCAACAGGTATACCATCAGGCTTGTTTTCCCACTGTTATAATTGTATAGGGAAATAGAGGTGTGCCCTAGTAATAAATGAAAGAGCCACAGTACCTTTCTCTCTATAGTCATGTCTGACCCTAGCTCTAGCATCTGAATACAAACACGGCAGGATGTGAATTTTCTATTGAAAGAAAGTGGGGACAGAATTTTTTTGTCTGTTAAGCTTCTTTGAATTTGCTAAGAATCTTGTGGGCAGACAGTGATCTTGGGCTGTATAGTGAGGTCAAACCCATTCAGGAAGAGGTAAACCAAATGAAAAGTGATGAAATTAATGGTGTTTCATGATGGTGAAATTTAACCATCTTGCTCTATTTGCATTTAAGAACAGCCAAACTGGGTCAGACAAAAGGTTCATCTAGAACAGCAGCCTATCTTCTGACAGTGGAACAATGCCTGGTGCCCCAGAAGGAATGATCAGAACAAGCAATCATCAAGTGATCCATCCCCTGTTACCCATTCACAGTGTCTGACAAACAGATGCTAGGGTCACTATTTGATCAAACAAGGACTAGTTTGGGGATAATATATTGTTTAATTATGAGAGGCCAAGTGTTTCTGAGGGGTTTTTTATTTGTTTGCTTGTTCATCTTTCACTTTTCTAAGGCACAGTGCAAACAATTTTGCATATGCAGAGAAGCACAGGTGTCTTCCTAGAATGTGTTATTTTAGATCTGATAAAGTATTTCATGAACAAAACACATGGCCTATCTATTAATGGTCCTTTATTTTCCAGGGGTTGGATTCAGTGTTCCTTCAGATCTCTCAACTTAAAGATGATTTCTATTTTATTGAGAACTTCTTGAACCACACAGATATGGAAATCTCAAAGTCCTACGTGTCCACATCTGATCTCCTAAAGGAAACAGAGGAAGCTACACCTTCAACTTTGCCTTCACCTTCCCCAAATTCTGGTAGGTCAGAGGCCTCAGTCCAGACTAACATTTAAACCCATTATTCACACTCAATATAGGAATCCATTTGGAAATATACAGATAAAGCAGATTGATAGGAACTGGATGAGTTTCAGGAAAGCTTGTATTGAGTACATGTTGGTACAGTCCGAAACAGAGCAATGCACTTGCTGTTTTGAAGGAAGACCACAATCCTATAGAATGCACCAGAGTACATTTGCTCTCCTGTACATGGGGAGAGGTACCCTTCTTTGATTCGTGATAGTAATTAGTTTATGACTGAAAACTTGAAGTTAAACCTGTAACATTATTTTAATTTAGTCACAGCTAAAAAAACCTGTTTGTTGGTCAACTCTTTAAAAGTATGTCATGGTCAGAGCTCTGTGTACTTCACTGGACCAAAGATGATTTATACGTGCAGAGGAGCTGGTCCCACGGCTTTAATGCTTACGAACAACTGTTATCAATAGCAATATGACACATTGGATGAAGACGAAAAGAACATAGTTCAATGTGCCTAAGCAATTCCTGAATCACATCAGAAAACAAAAAGGTGGGAAGAGTGTGCACACAATGTACTGTTTTCAGTAATAGAATTGTGTCACTTACAATACATTATGTAATGGTTGTCCTTCTGCCTTCAGTAGTAATACGTGATAATTTCATGTGAGTTTTCATGTAACAGAAGGATTTGATGTTATATTCTCTGTAGCCCTTGCAAAAAACCCAACACACCAGACACTTCTGGATCATCAGAAGCAAGCCATGGAGCCAGACACAGTAGAAGAGAAGCACAAAATAAACATCCCTTTCATAAAGAGACTCACAGGTGAGATCCGTATTGAAACTTATTTGCAATCAAGCAGAATAAAGAAATGTCAGGAGCCTACAGAGATCCCACTTGGATGGTTTTCACCAGAGGCAACAAAAGACCTCAAAATAGACCACAAATGGTGCACAAATCTTGTGTAGGCCTTCTCCATGGGGGTGAAATGCATTCCAGCTAATGAGACAGCCTCCAAGAGTGTTACAGCCCAGCAGCAAATGCAATTTTAGTTTGAAGATCTGTGTATCCCAAATATTTTAATGAGTTTCAATGCAAGACAGCATTTACCAATTTTAAATTTGTGTCTTTTTAATTTTCTTGGATGCTTCTTTGTTCCTGTATTATCAGAAAGGGAATATGGGCAAGTTCACTTTTGCTTCCCTACATCATTCTGTATTCCAGGTTTCTTTTATCATGTCAAATCTTTGTTATCACCCTTCTATATTTATTAGATATTCGCAATACTAATATCAAATCAGTTTCACACTGATGACATGATATCTGCAATGCTAATACAAAGACAGACACATTTTCAAAATGATTCTTTCCTCAGAATACTCTGTGCCTTTGAACATTTTATTTGTTCTCTAAGGCTATGTCTACCCTAGAGGATTTTGTTGACAAAACCCAGGGAGTATCCAGATCCCCAAGGAGGTCTGTTGACAGTAAATCAGCAGAATGCAGCACTTTTGTCAACAGCCGTATCCCCACAAGGCATAACGCCTCTGTTGACCGATCATTCCAGTCAGCCCTGTCTGCTGTGCTTTCGGTTGGCCATTTTGCTGATAGAGTGGCCAGGCAGTCCAGCTGCTCTCTGTTGACAGAGTCAATTGTTCTTGTGATGCGCTTGGCAGTTTGGCCTCAATCTGTCAACAGAGGTTTTGTCGGAAGATATTTTCTGACAAAAACTTCTGTGGACAAATCGCTGTAATCTAGACGTAGCCTAAGGCTGGGGCCACACTTCAGGAAATGACTTCACACTTCAGCTGAAGGGAATAAGGGGATTTTGAAAGGTACGGGGTCCTTCTGAAAAGGACCCCTGTGTAGCTGCGCCAAGCCTCAAGTGTTCGAAAGCAGCGCTTTTGACGCGCCACAGCCGGAAGTGTCCTAATGCTAATAAAGAACTGAATATTCAATTCAGCGCCTCATTAGTAATCTTTGAAATGGCCATTTGCGTGGCCATTTCAAAGTTTTGGCGAAGTGTGGCCACAGCCTAAGAGTCTATTCTATTTCTGCTTTAGCATTTGGGGATGACCAGAGGTTGATGGAGGAATCAAAGTGAGTTCATAACACTGATTTGTTTCTAGTTCTTAATTACTCCTGTGCACTGAGCAGATATTTCTGATAAGCAGTCCACAGTGATACAAGGATCTTTTTTTCTAACCAGTCATCATTAATTTGGAAATCATGAGTAGTTCAAATGTTCTATTCTAACACACATTGTACTTGCCATCTGCTATACTGAATATCAGCTGCCTCCTTGTTATCCAAAGGCCTAGCTTTCTTATTATTTCCTGTAGTTCCCCACCATCCTTTCTAGGCTCGCATAACATCAATAATGTAATGTCATCTGTAGATTTTACCAGCTCACTGTTTCTTGTTAATATAATCAGTAATGCTCTGGCCCAAATGGTCATGAAGAGGTGGGATGAAGGTGCAAAAGAATTCTTTCTGACCTTCACAGAACTCATTATCTAATGCCCTGAAGTGGGAGGCTTTGTTATTGGAGTCTGGCAAGTTTGAATATTCTGGAGTAGAACACCTTTCTCTGGAGGAGAGAGATGCCATATCTATAGCTGCATATTCTCTCTCTCTCTCTCTCTCACACACACACACACACACAAGCTGTGTCTACACGTGCATGCTACTTCGAAGTAGCGGCACTAACTTCGAAATAGCGCCCGTCGTGGCTACACGCGTCGGGCGCTATTTCGAAGTTAACTTCGACGTTAGGCGGCGAGACGTCGAAGTCACTAACCTCATGAGGGGATCGGAATAGCGCCCTACTTCGACGTTCAACGTCAAAGTAGGGACCGTGTAGACGATCCGCGTCCCGCAACGTCGAAATTGTGGGGTCCTCCATGGCAGCCATCAGCTGGGGGGTTGAGAGATGCTGTCTCTCCAGCCCGTGCGGGGCTCTATGGTCACCGTGTGCAGCAGCCCTTAGCCCAGGGCTTCTGGCTGCTGCTGCTGCAGCGGGGGATTCATGCTGCATGCACAGGGTCTGCAACTCGTTGTCGGCTCTGTGGATCTTGTGGTGTTTAGTGCAAGTGTGTCTGGGAGGGGCCCTTTAAGGGAGCAGCTGGCTGTTGAGTCCGCCCTGTGACCCTGTCTGCAGCTGTGCCTGGCACCCTTATTTCGATGTGTGCTACTGTGGCGTGTAGACGTTCCCTCGCTGCGCCTATTTCGATGTGGTGCTGCGCAACGTCGATGTTGAACATCGACGTTGCCAGCCCTGGAGGACGTGTAGACGTTATTCATCGAAATAGCCTATTTCGATGTCGCCACATCGAAATAGGCTACTTTGATGTAGGCTTCACGTGTAGACGTAGCCACACAGAGAACAATCTCACAATCTTTATAAGCAACTTTCTTTTTTGTACTTGCCAGCAAGAAGATTTTTTTTTTTCTGTTTCAAAGGTCACACACGTCTAATAACTGGATTTGGTGGCCAGGAGTTCAAATTTGGCCCTGTTCCAAACATCCCAAAATATTCTGAACAAATAGGATTTTGTAAACATCCAAAGGTTGAGATACCATTCATATGTCGAAAGAACTCATAATTCTATAGTTAAGATTATATATATGATACAGAAGAGGCTTTATTTGATCACATAGTAATTTGTTCTCTCTTACAAGGTGACTGAAAAGTAGAACTCATTCCTTTATGTTCTTTTGGGGTCTGCATCAGCCAGTTGCAGTCAGTCATTTGCAGGAGAAAAGCCAACAGCTTTGTTCTATTTTTTGTTTATTGTTCTTTATCTAATTGAATAAATTATGTGGTTATTGATTGTTAAAGTGGAGAGGCTATTTATCAAGAGAATGAAGGAAAAGAGGGATATGATAAAGAAGAACTGGTGAAATAATGAGGACAGGGTAAAGGGGTAGTCTGTTTATTAGGGTTCTTTTACCCAACATGTCTGGAGTTACCACCAGCCATTGTATGGAAATGGAACACTCCATCTACTGCAAGGATAGCAGGCTGCTGCAATAGCACATGCTCCATGACAGCCCTATGAGAAGTTATGGTCAAGTGTGGCCTATCAACAGTCCCTCCAGGGTGGAGCATGGCTGTAAAACCCTGCTCTTAACAGCGTGGTTATCTGTTACGTCACAGTAGGGCTGGTGAGGGACTTCTCTGGGCCCTGGGCAATTTGGCGCTGGGGGCTTGGCTCTGGGACCCCAAAAAGGGAGTGGATTAGGTGAAAGAGGCATTGTTAGGGGCAGCCCGCCCTCGGTACTGCCTAGAACACACCACCTGGACCTTCCCGGCCCCTCCCACAGCTATCCTATAGTTCTGCCCAGGACTCCAGCAGTGATATAAAGGGCTTTGGACTCTGGCTGTAGCTGTGCAACAGTAGCTGCTACAGTGGTAGAGTCCCAAGGACATTTTAAATCATTTTAAATCACCAGTCCTCAGGGCTTTGCCCCCTTTGCCTGCTCACCCCACTGGTGGCCTTGCATCAGAGTCCTCTCTTCTCAGTCATGGAAGTCCTTTGAAGACCTTGTCCTTGGTTTTCAGTGGTTCATTCTGGTAAAGGAGAAAATGTAAAAGATTGCACATTTTGAGATAATGTTTGATTCAAATAGATCTCCAAGTCTTTTTCTATGGTGCTGACAAAAATGCAAATGGATTCCTGACATTCACTGAGATAGAAAAGGTCCTGGGAGAAGATGCACCTCAGAAAAAGGAACTGGAAACATTTGATGAGGATAACAATAAGATGTACTCTTACTTTGAATTGAGAAAAGCCCTAGAGCTGACAGGTAAGATTTTTTTTTCCTTTTTTTTTTTCTTTAAAAAGAGATTTATTTCTTAATTAGACTTTTCTCTCTGCCATCCAACATCTCTTCCTCTTTCTGAAAGATGGAATTAGGGCTTGTCTAGACATGAGAATATGTTGAAATATCTATTGTTTCTATCATCAATATCATTGTTTCAATCTCTTCTGCAATAATTATTCTAAAAATATTTTAGGTAAGTCTCCAAGAGAACTCTTTTTATTCTGGAATAAGTGTTGCAGAATAGCTGTTTCAGTAAATTTCTAATTGTAGAACAACCCTTAAATATAGACTTGAGTCATAAATCTAATTATATCTGAACATTCCCATAGTTTTGGTTGTTGAGATAGGGTTCCAACAAGGATGTGTCAAATGTCATCGGTTGACATGAACTTATTCCAGACTTGATAAGTTTCAGATCTGGGGTCCTGCTTTGGGTCCCCCGTAGCCTGAATACAATCACAATACCATTTGTTCTTTGACAGCCACAGCCATTTGTGGCTACAGTTACACTACAGTGATCTGTCAACAGAAGTCACTGTCAGAAGAGATTGCCCAACAAAACTTCTGTTGACAGAGTATGACCATACACAAAATACAAGCGGAAGAGTGCTATGCTCTGTTGACACAGCAGCTGGACTGCCTGGCTGCTCTTTTGACAAAGCACTAATGGACGCCCTGTCTGTCGAGAGAAGCCCCACGCGCACCCCACAAGTGTCCACGCAGCTTTTTTGTCGACAGAACCTGTTGACAGCAGCATTATGCCTCATGGCTAAGAGGCAGAACACTGCTGGTGAAAATGCTGAGTTTTGTCAACAAACTGTTGACAAAACATGTGTGAGTGGACGTTCCACCAGTTTTGTCAACAAAAACAGGGTTTTTGTTGGCAAAACTCGCTAATGTAACTGTAACCTGTGGGTTTTGAGGTCAGCCTCTACAATTAGTACTGCCAAAGTTCCAACATTCTGATCATATTATAGAAGGGGGGAAATGTTACCATAAATACATCTTCATAATTATGACTGTAAACTCAAGATAAGAGGCTTTTGGGAAGTTTTGTTTCTTCATTGTGGAAGTGGGGCTCCCATCTGCATTCCTTAGAAGTAGACAGCTGGAGAAAAAGACATGAGAATTTAAGAGCAAAATTTTCCTCTCATATTTTTTTGTGCATTTTCATTCCAAAATTCTGCTTTTCTCAAATGCAAAAATATCAGTACATGCAGTCATGAAAGCAGAATACTGGAGCTAGCATTCATCACATACTTGAGAGGCAAACTTTCCTCTCAGGTATTACCTGTATTAGAAAACTTGCACTTTATTTAAAATTTAAGTGACAGAAATGAACATTCACAAAGCAAATTTCCCTTTAACTAGTTCAAACTGCTTTTACACCACAAACATACACCATAAACTTAACTCAGCAAATGAACAGAGTAAGCCAAACCCATTTAAGATTGGTGCAAGTTGGTTTATGTACGTCTACCTCAGCAATTGGTACTCGTGCAGTTCAACTGATTTGAGTGTGCTGACGCAAAAACAATCATGTAGATCAGCTCCTCAAAGCTAATCCTAGCCTCTCCCAATTGGGCATAAAGTCCAATTCGCAGTAGGACTGATGCAAGCTCCTTAAGGACAGGGCAGAGGGGACAGAATCCAGCTCTGCAGTAATACTATTCCTCACCAGAGAGAGGATTGTGAGGTGGTTTAGTCATCTTAGTACTGAGATTCAGTAGTCTTCATGCTACATTCTATATCAGTCCTATTGCAACCCCATTTTATCCTAGTGATTGCTGAGCACCACTGTGCTGCATTTTGAACTATACTGTATGATTAGTGAGAATGAGAACACAGGCTGTATAGTGAGTTTGAACAGCATACTGTACACATAAGCAAATTGCCAAAGCGCGGGCTGGAATTAAATACTGGGTGTCAGTTGAACAGGGAGCTGAGTATACTCACTGGGAAAAAAGGAAGAAAATCAATTTCAGGGACTGAGATGAAGACAGAGATATTAATGTACATTTTAATGAGTTTCTAATGACAATTATAAAGTGAGTATTATAGAAGGAGACATTTGAGTGCCTGGGAAAAAATCAAACTTTAGAAGCATCTAGCATAACCAGGGCAGCAGTCCTTAGATAATTTGCCCCCCCGCCAAAATCATTATGATCATCGGGGGCAAAGCTAATTGGGATCCTTACTATTGTTTTTAGTTTAAGATTCTACCCCCCTGACTTTTTTGGAACGGTATTACATTGTTGATTCAGATTTAGATTTTCACCTGTTAATGCTAATGACTGTTTAATTATGTTGTTATTTGACATGCAACATTAATAGCATTAAAAAAATCAGTATTACACTCATGGTAGTGACATCATACTTCAGATAGCTCGCTGCCTTTGGCCTTCTTGTCCACAATACACTGGTATCTTAGTCATGTGAGTATTTCAACTGTGTTGCCATTTATGGTCCATGTGGACTGTTCCTGCAAGCCTTAATCAAGTGATCATCCAGGTGAAATGTTCCAGTTCTCACTGAAGCCAATGGGGCTATCCATGTAATTAGTAATTGAGAAGTTGGGCCTTAATGATGTCCCAGGCCATCCCAAAACAAATAGGGTTCCTCTTCTCACAGTTTTGCTAGTTTCTGTTTATTACATAATGAAATACTACAGATTTGTCTCCATTGTTCTAATAAGAATATCTGTGATGGTAGCTGTTTCACACGGCCTCCTCATAAAGGAGTCAGGGAAAAATAATCCAGATGAACCTAGTAGAAGGTGGAGACACAACAGTTTGGAAAACCGTACCCAGACAGTAGTTATCAATGGTTCACAGTCAAGGTGGAAGGGCGAGTGGAGTCCCACAGGATTCTGTCCTGGGTTTGGTTCTACTCAATATATTCCTATATTGATTAGCTATTATCATAGAGAACAGTTACGAAGTTTACAGGTTATAGCAAGTGGGGAGACATTGCAGGTTTTCTAAAGAACACAATTGGGATTCAAAGTCATATTGAGAAATAGGATGAAATAAGTAGGAAATTCGGTAAGAACAACTGCAAAGTATTACACTTAAGAAGAAGTAATCCACTGCACAAACAGAAAATGGGAAATAACTGCCTAGGAAGCAGTACTGCAGAAAAGGATCTGGCAGTACTAGTGCATCACAAACTAAATCTGACTCAACAATGTAATATTGTTCCACAAAAAGCAAACATAATTTTGGGATGCATTATAAGTAAAACATGAGAAATAATTCTTCCACTCTACTCGGCTCTAATATGGCCTCAGCTGAAGTACTGTATCCAGTTCTGTGCACCACATTTCAGGAAAGATGTGGAAAAGTAGAGAAACTCCAGAAGACAATAATAAAAATGATCAAAGGTTGAGAAAGCATGACCTACAAAGAAAGATTGAAAAAAATGGGTGTGTTTACACTGGAGAAGACATGACTCAGGGGAGAAGCCCCTTCAAGAACATTAAAGATTGTTATGAAAAAAAAAAGGATAAAAAGTTCCTAATGATTAAAGCCAGGGCAAAAAGTAATTGGTTAAGTGCAATAAGGGAGCTTTAAGTTACACATTAGCTGCATCTAAACAGCCCCTCCCTTTCAGAAGGGACATGCAAATGAGCAAGATCGGAAATGCAAATGAGGCATGGCTTTAAATACCTCATACCTCATTTGCATGTTCCCCTGGGATCTGGCTTCCAGAAGAACCATTTCCAGAAGCCAAAGCAGCCAGGTGGATGGGGTTCCTTTGAAAGGAAACCCCCCTTTCAAAGGCACCCTTCTTCCTATTTTGCTTCAGGAAGAAGGGTGCTTTCGAACGACGGGTGGAGTTCCATTAGAAGAAATCCTGCCCACACAGCTGCTTTGGCTTCCAGAAGTGGCTCTTCTAGAAGCCAGATCATTCATGAACATGCAAATGAGATGCAAGATATTTAAATGTTTCTCATTTGCATTTCAGATCTCGCTTATTTGCATGCCCCTTCCAAAAGGGAAGGGCTGTGTAGACGGAGCTATTAAGAAAAACTTCCTAATTGTAAAGGTAGCTAAGCACTGGAACAAATTACTTAGGGGACTTAGGAATCTCTCTCACTGGAGATTTTTGACAACAGGTTCCACAGGGATAGGGTCTAGATAATAATCCTGCTTCAACACAGAGGACTAGATTAGATGAGTTATCACAATCTCTGCCATTTCTATATTTCTCTAAGAGTAACTCCATGTAGCAGAATTTACCATTGGAAAATTTATTGTTCAAACTTGTAGCTTTTAATGTGCTTAAGATGTAACCCCATCTAACAATGATTTTTTTTTTTGTATTACAGAGTAACTGAGAAGACTAATTGAAAAGCTGAGTGATCCACGCAATGTTCTATTTTTTTTTATTTTATTTTCCAGGAAAGAAAATTACTTACAGGTTTATTGTTTGTTTAATCACTCTTTTAGAACAGGCAAGTATAAATGTTATAAGGATGAATGCCCACTCTTCCAGTGTGCACACCCTAGTTATCACAGTAGCCATCTATTGCGGAATAGTTCGAGAAGGAGACTTCTTAAAATGCTTCACTCACTTTGTAAGTACATAGAGAAAAAGGAAGACAAAAGAAATACACTATTACAAATCAAAAATGTTTTAAACCACAGATTTAGTATTAAAATTTGTTATGCAACTTGTGTGTCTTTTTAAAGTTGTATTTACTTCAGTATAATAAATAATTTCTATTTTATTCTTCCTTAAGCTCTGACAGACATTTGATGGTTACACACACACACACACACCAGTTAACACTGTAGTACTATTTACTTGGCACGTCAAAAAGTAAAATCATTCTATCATCATCCACATGATAGATCTTGAATGTGGAGCAGAATTGATATAATTAAATCGTTAAAATTCTAAGCAGGCAGATACAATTGCAAAATTGGGCCAGGAATGCCCAATCTTTTAAGGTATTGAACATTTTATGGAAGATTCTGAGTGTGTGCAGTGCCTGCCATACTCAGTGGATAAACTTAAAAAGTTCGTGCTTCTGCTTGAGGCATTGTCAATTTCAGAAGTATTCACCTTGTTAACCAAAGAGAATGCTCCCACACTCTACAGTATTTTGAAAACTGGTGAAGAAGTGAAGCAACTGGCTATTGAATGATATCCACTAAATCTGGGTACACATACTTAACCCTTGTTAATGTTGTCTGTTCATTTTAGACGTGCAGATTTCACTAATAATAAATTCCTTTTGCTTGTTGAAAGATATAAAATGAAATGAGAAAAAAAATAGACAATAGTTCATGGAATTCCAAGTCCTTAAAACCTACACATAAAAATGTAGACAGGCAGGAAAGATAAGGTGCATGCTTAGTTTTGTAAAATAAATTTGTAGGTGGGATGGAGACTGACAATACAATTATTTTCTATTTCTGCAAAGTTACTATATTTTAATACCCACCTTCGAAAAGCTACTTCTATGGGAGATCTTACTGGAAAGCAAATGATTTTTTTTAATTGCTTAAATATTTTAATTGATAAAATAGGCATGTTTTAGGTAAGCAGTTTAGTCTATGACTGTTACGCTTATATATAACCAAACAGGGGTGGGATTTTTGAAAGCACCTAAAAAAATGTTTGTGCAAATCCCATTTCAGTAGGATTTGAGTAGTAATTCTTATAGGCTTACTTGCCCATGGGAATATGATGTATTACTGTCTACCCGGACCATTGCTCACTCTAGACATGGAGAATTCGTGTTGAGTGTTCCATCCACTCGCTCTTGGAGGACTTTTTTTTTCATCACATCCTTAGAGCATCTCAAGTATGTCACAGCTTCATGGATACTCAAGGAGGGCGAAAGGAGGGGTAAGGAACTTTACAGGTGGCAGCATCTTAGTTCTTGTCCTTCATTAACTCAGTTGGTATGTCTGTAACTTTTGCCTGTAAAATCTCTTCCCTTCATACACTGCCAAATTGAGGCAGGAAGCAATCATACAAGTTAGAGATTTTTTCAATTTCCTTTGTCGGCCTATGCAAATATCACCACTAGTTAGGATGGCAGCCAAAAGAAACTCAAATACACTTTCCAACCAAGGACTGAGTAATTAGTCATTTATTTGTCTTTCAAGCTCTTGACTTTCTTTGTGAGATAGCCCTTCCCTCTGAAAGTTTCCTGTATCTGTATCTACTAGATATCCTTCATTATATATAGGCATTTGTCCATTTTCTCATGTTGCCACTACATAATGATGTGGTGTTACTACCTAATGATTTTGATTCTGCGTGTCCACAACCTTAGAGCTCCTGTAATTATTTACACCTGGGCAAAATGATTACAAAGGGCTCCAGTTAAATCTCTTCCATTACATGGATTGTAGTGCTTTGAAGCCACTTTATACTGCCTTTGTATAGCTGTAAATGACTATTTCGGGCAGGTGAGGCTCGTTAGCCTTGGTCGGTCGCTCACCTAGGAGAAGGTAAACTCTGATTTCAAACCCCCGCTGCCTTGTGGTCACACCCATTCTAGGGAAGGGCTTCAGGAGTTAACCCTGAGGAAAAATCCGGAGTTGGAGACCCAAAGGCAGCCTGATGTTACTTTTGACATATTCCTGGCAACTCCTGCGATGCTGCTGATGCCAAACTGTACTGGCTCGCCGTTCCTTTGGATTCATCAGCAACATGGAAAGTGGGGATCTGCTACATGGGCAACAGCTCATCCTCCATACAAAATTTGCCCAGGTATGCAAAAACCATAATCCTCTGGGACTGATAGATGCCTACCTAAATGACTATACAATATGCAAGACCATGGCGGGCCAGACCCTTGGTATACTACCCCATGACAGCAATAGCTGAGAAGAGACATGATTAGCCTCACACCAGTCTCACACTCTCAGGCTATGGCTACACTAAAGAGGTTTCATCGACAAAACTCATGGAGCGTCCACACACAAAATGTATTTTTGTCGACAGTGTACCAATAAAACTCAGCACTTTTGCTGACAGTATTCTGCCTCTCTGCCACGAGGCATAACATTTTTGTCGACAGAGTCCGTTGTCAAAAAAGCCATGTGGATGCTCCGGGGTGGGGGCCTCTGTGTAGACGGAGACCAAATTTAGATTCCACAAAGAAACACTGTTTAGGTAATCTGAGAACTCTCTAAGCATTTAAATGAACGCCTTTGAAAAAACCAATGTGTTATTTTCCTATATATGTGTTACATTTTATAATCTAATATAGTTAGTCTTACTGAATGTGAAAGATTATTTCAAAGGAACACATTAGCTCTGATCTGGCATAAAAGTCAGTATTAAATGAATGCTTATGCTGCATTATGGAAATGAAATGTGTTGATATATGAACACTTATTTAGACATCCAATATCTGATTTAATATATTAACAAGCTTTTTTTTGTTTAGTCTGTCCTATAGATGGCCATACAGAACCAAGTTATTTCTAAATAAAATTTGCTATGCAATAAAAGCTTTTTATTGCAAAAGGAACTTTTTTTGGAGTGTTTTGTATAAAAGTTGGAAATCTTTAAATTACCACATTTTTAATCTCACTGAGGATTCAGTGGAAATCAAAGGCAAAATCTTGGTCAGCAATGGGCTTTTTACTATGAAGAAAGAGAATAAAGATAACAAAATATATTTATGTTTGGTGTTTCATATACATACCATCCCTCTGATTGCACATACTACCCAGTGCATATGCATTTTAACCTACATATTCACATGTATTCATACACACCTAATGTGAGCTAGTGCATATACATACAAAAAACAGACCACTATGGATCATTTGAACAAAAAACATACTTTCAATGACAGTATTTCTCTATTAAATTCATGTTTATTGCATAAGTTTTATCACAGTGGAGATTAAATTACGCTTAATCATCCGATCAGTGCTTTTGTACCTTTGCTATACCAAAAACAGTAAAAGCAACTCATTCATACACTCAAAATCCTGTTACCATCCCACTAATCATCGCCTCAGTGTGTTCCTTTCAGTGCCACATACTGATAAGATTGTAAAAAGATATATCTAAACAACTTCTTTATAACACCATTTTCTTCAAGTAATCGGAAAGCAGTACAAATGTCTGTACCATATATTAGAAACATATTTGTAATGTTATTTATTGCTATAGAAGAGAGGCTCCTGATGGAATGATAATGAAATATGATGTCACTGTGTATGAAGATGATCTCAGCAATCAGTCATTTTCACAACTCTTCCCATGTTAGTGAACAAGATAAATGGGCTTCCTCTTTCATTCATGGGATTTCAAACGATAAATAAATAAAGCGTACACTTAAAACATGTGTAGTGCAAATTCCAAGTAAACAGAATGATGTGGAAATAAACTCATAGTTGCCGACTTGGTTCAGCAAGACAGCTCTGATTTTATGCCCAGTGCCCCCATCCCTACTCTCCATTCAAAGCCAGAAAAGTTGCATAACTGCTACAATGATTGGCAGAGATTGTTGGAGTGGGGGCGGGGCATAGACAAGAGCAGAAGAGACAATCTCTATGAACTGTGTGTGGTTTGCTGGTTTAATGTCATGCAGGACAGCAACCTCTAAACGTACATCAGCGAATAGCTCCCCCCATCCTCTGATCAGAGACTTTAGTGTTGGCAACTATGTTTAAACAGGGATTGTGTGGTCCAGACCAATATAAGTGAATATTTTTCCCAGACAGAACTGGTAAAAGAGAACATCTACAACACTGATTTAAAAAAAAAACAAAAAAACAAAAAAAAAAACCTTAATACTTATTAGGAAAGGTATTCAACTTTTTGTCAAGCAAACCCCAAAGAGTGGTTTAATTCTGCATTGCTCAAGGGCCAAACTTTTTTCTGATTTTCATTTATTTTTCTTAATTATGCATTCTACCCACACTACCACTTCATTTATTTAATTAGAACTCCCCTAGATTTCTTCTAGTGGAATAAATTATTTATGTAGGAAAGGCAAATAAAATCCCAGAAGATAAAAATAAAATATACACAAATGTAAAATTTACAACATAGATTAATCAAAATCTTTTTTCTCTAAACCAATGGCAAAGAACAGAAGAGTTATGTAGTCTATTGGAGGGGCAAAAGTTCTTTTCTTATGGCTGCATTCTCAAGCTGCAACTTAATTGCTGTGTGGAAAAGATGACTATTGAAACATCATTCTTACACATGTCAAAACATTAACAAATATAATACAGAGCTAAAGCTAAAGTTCTCTCAACTAAAAGGGGGAAATATATAAGAAAATCTTTGCAAGTAAAAGGAAGCCTTTCCTTATCTGGGACACACATATTTAGGTTTAAAACTGGGGAGTCATAAATATGGTCATTGAATTACATCAGAGAATTAAGTCTTCTAAAAATCTTCAGTTCCAAAATAACCTCTCTGCATCAGTATTAAGAATAAAATACATTTTGCATCTTAGGTTGTATTTTTGTTTTGTTTCTTTAAAGATGTTTCTTAGTTTCGTAGAATTTCACCATGTAAGATTACATATTGTAGGGGAGTGTTAGAACTGTTTACTGATGCTGTACTTTAAGTAGTTGTTAGACTAAATTACAGAGATAAAATTCAATTATTGATCTGTTTCATTACTACTGTACATGGGTTAATTGGCTCATTTCACCTTTTTTTCATGTTTAATGTGACCATTTCTTCTGTATTTGCCATTTGGTATCCCATTGTGATAATGTCCATTAATGATGCTATGTTCACCACTCGACCAAAGACGTTTGCTTTGTTTGTAGGCAAACTTTGCTATCCTGGCCAAAATGTAGTAAAATAAGGCAGCACCGAGTAGTACAACAAAGGCAATATCCAGTAAGAAATACTGATAAAAGGAGATGGAGTAAACAGCAGCACGTAGATGTTGTGCTCCATTGTGTCGGAGGATATAATTAATCCAGTACACTGTCCGATTAACAGGATGACCGGGTTGGTCCTTGTGAATTTCAGACAGCTTTTGGGCCCGTTGCCTGTAGCTGTGGGAAAGAAACAAATAATGTGACAGGTTAAGAATATTATCTTGCTCTCAAACGACAAGTGTCCATGTGACGAGAGAAATGTACTGGAATTTCTCCATTTGAGTGGAGTAATGTGGTAGAAAAATGACAAAGAATGGCAGCTGGCAGGTGTTTGAGACACACCATTGGACAAGTGAGTCTTCTTCGGTGCAACAGTAAAAATGTTCAGAGTAAAATAAATACTGACAATAGCAGCATCTACACTGATATCTGTACATGTGTTAATGTGGGCTAAAATTCACCCATGCAAATGGTCAGAAGAGGGTTCAAATGCCCTTCTGTTGGCTTTCTGCCTGCAGTGAATTTCATTCACATTGACAATTAATTGTAATAGGTTAGAGACATATTCCCTTTCCACTAAAACAGACACAGACTGTATCTAACCTATTTTTCATTTATATTCCTGTCCAATGAAATATGGAAAATAATGCTGCCAGTTATGAGAGAGGTGTACAGTAAAGTGATGTCATGTCTTTTATATCATCTGAGTAGTTTTTATAATGTTTTATTCTAGGTCATTCAGGTTTGTAATGCATTTATTAATTTATGTTTTAGGATCAGAATGCATTGATCCCTTATTTCAGGGCAAACAGATGACCAATGAGAATTTCTCCTCCTCAAATCAGATAATTGTGCAGTGGAAGGCTGCTGCAACTAGTGTTCTTGAGACTTCCTTTGCAACTTTCTACTTAGATATTTTTCCTTCATTAAAACCCTACTCCACAATTTAATTTACTCATAACGTTGTCCTGCTCTAACACAACAGAAATGTCACCCACACACAATGGAATAAGGATCTAATACATGAACACTCCTTCTCAAGGGAAGCACCTTGGGAAACTTAGCAGCAGGCCCTGATAGGGGGAAGGGGGAAAGGGGACAAGTACACCAGGGCCCAGCTCCTCAAAGGGGCCCAGAATTCTGGCTGCTGCTGCTCTGGGTTTGGATGTCCCGTCAATGTTCTATCATGCCACTCTAAAGGCAATAAGTTGATTTCAGATATGCAATTGCAGTAATGGCATTTGCATAGCTGGAATCGACTTTCTTCCCCAGTGAAGTCCAAGCCTCTATAGTCTCGCGTCAACATCCCTTACTCCATGCAATAGCAGGGAGTGCCGGGGTCAACGGCTGAGCCTGGAGAGGTTGATTTCTCCATGTCTTTACCAGACATGCAAAATTGTACTCCAGAAGATTGGCCGCCAGTGCATCGATCTTCCAGTAAGTATAGACAAGCCCAAATTGTTTATAGTATGGCTCGATGTTGCTATCATGGCTTTGGATCCTTAAACTCTTGCCCTTCAGCCTGTCACTGCATAGTAATAACATGCCAGAAAACCCTGTCTCCAGGCTGTCAAAAAAGAAAACTCTGCTACAAAACTAATGAACACTTCATCCAAAGGGTCTATCATGACAATTTTGCAAATTAAAGGGAGATCCAAGGACAAATTCTAACCACCATGAGAGAGGACTTCAGATATGAGAGGAAGGGTAAGCAAATAGGATCATACTAATGTGAATAATGCATGTGCCAAATTGCAGTGTCATGAAAACATAACAGTTATAATTCCAGACATAGATAGAAGCCAGCCTACAAACCCAGGCTGTTACTGAGTCTAGCTGAATTATAATAAACATTCAAGACCTCACATTCATAATCCTCTGTAGAAGTGATAATACTTTACTGATCACCCTGAGGTACACCCCAGTCCAAACGGAAATCTACTTCTGGGATGAAAGAAGAGAACTTAGTGTTTATTCTAAACCAAACTATAGGCAGACATGGCAAGGTTACATTTTTGTATTTATTATACCATAGGGCCCAGGTAACAACTTTGGATCAGGTACAATTCTAATATTGCAGTGTATGCATAAAAATGTGTTTAAACCTTTCAGTCAACCAGCAAAAAATAACTTTTCTACTGCATGTTACTTCTGACTCATCGTATGTCGACCAAGACAGAAACACAGATATTTTGTTTTAGAATGAGGGATAAAGTGTGTCTGAGAAAAGGGCTATTGTTGTTCTTGAGAAATATAGGATTAAAGGTCTGACATATTCACATGGGCCGGGTCTACAGTATAGTGATCTGTTGAAAGATGATCGTCCGGAAGATTTTTTTCCAAAATACCTTCTTTCGAAAGATTGCATGTGGATTGAAAGACTGATCTGCTCTATGAAATGAGAGAGGCCACACAGCCCTAGTCCCACTTTTGAAAGAAAGGGCCAGGAAATGCTGTGTCTGGTGTCACAGGGCCAACCAGCTCTTCCAGGAGCCCTGGCCAGCCACTCCCATACAGGGCCCCTCCCAAGCACCCACTCCCAGCACATGCTGCCAAGGCTTGCCATGCTACACACAGCACAGCAGTCCTGAGGCTCACATCTGAAAGCCATGGACTGACAGCAGCTCGACCTAGCTGGGCTGCTGGCCACCACCATTGCGGCCACCCTTCACTTCCTCTGGTGGCAGAGACTTGTCCTCGGGGCCCCCAATCATCCCGCCACTCCTTTCGCCCATCCACCCCTCACACCATCCCTCCCCATTAACAAGGGAAACGGGTGTTGAACACAGAAACCATTTACTAACAGAAACTAAAACACTGCAAACATGAAAAATAACCTGGCATCTATTTACAATTGGGGGACCATACACAAGGGGGGGGCCTGGGACAGGGTGTGGTGGTCACCTGAACCTGGGCAGGGGCTCAGGACAGGTGCCTGTCTTGTGAGGGGCATGGGGGGCCTCGAGCCACAGTGGCCATGGGAGCCCCTCCTGTCCTGGGTGTGGTCATCCCATCAGGGCTCGGAAGGGGAAGGGACCATGAGGGGCATTGGGGGCGGACAGCGGACTTGGGCTCGGCCTCGGCAGTGGGGTGCCATGGCAGGGCCCACTCTGGCCATGACCCATTCGGCCAGGCCTCACACCACAGCAAGGGTGAGGACAGGTGAGAGAAGGTCAGCAAGAGCAGGTGAGGGGGCAGCTGGGGGGATGACTGGGGGGGACAGCCTGGTCCCCAAGGGCCCTGTGGTGCCACCTCTCCCCATGCCTCCCTCTGCCATGCCAGGTTGGTGTGGTCCAGGTCCAACTGCTCCCAGAGCAGCTGATTCAGCTCCTCTAGAGTGGCTGTGCAGTCTACGGCCTTGTCAGCCTGGCCGCAGCAACGATCCCTCGGGGTGCAGCCCCACCCACGTGCTCATGGTTGGGGTGGCCCAGCCCTCTTTCCTGGCGATGATGGGCTCCCTGACTCTGGAAGGCGGACAGGGCTCTCCCAGTTCTCAGGTGGCGCATCTATCAGGATGGAAGGGGAGAGAGAGGGGTCAGCCTCGCAGCCCAGCCCCAAAAGCTGTGTCCCCCGCCCCCAGGCTGAGGGACAGGGATGTATTCAGAACAGTGGCATGTATGTCCTGCACAGTGGGCCCTGCCGCACATGGACTCCGCCATGCCTTGGGGCCGACTGTTGAGGGCCCCCACCCTCCTGTTCCCCCCAGGGGACCAGGCTAGCAGGGAGTGGGGATTACGCGGCAACAGATGGGTCCCCACATGGGTGGCCATTAAGCCAGGTGCAGCCTGGCCTTTTCCACGCCCCTCCCCTCCCCCCGCAGTCCATGGCACTGTCCATGGGAGTGGGTGGGGGTGGGTGCTGAGTGTCACCTGTGGGCCTGCCTGCATGCCGGGGGTGCACCTTATTGGAGCGTCCAGGGTCAGGCTGTCACCTGTGCGGCTGGCCCACTTCCAGCTGTGGCAGGAGTGGGCGCGCAGACACACACACACACACACACACTGCCCAGGGGTGTGCAATGTGCCGGGCACTTATCAGAGGGCCCTGGGGTGATGTCCAGCCATGCCAGCCGAGGCAGTCCTGATGGGAAGGCGATAACCAAAGTCCCACTGGTCATCATCATCTGATGGGGCCTTGGTCTCTGGCCCCCGGTGGCTGCCCCAGGTCGGGGATACAAGCTGGTATGGGAATGGCCCTGGCTTCTCCTCATCCATTGCCGCCAGGGGCTCCTCTGCCACCAAGTAGAGGATGGTGAGTGTCCGGGGAACTGCCCTGTGCCCAAGGAGGGCGTGGAGCTCCCTGCCTCTGAGTGCCTGGCAGTGTCCTGGGCCTGCACCTACCCCTGCCTCAGTTCTTTTACCATGTAGTGATCGTGCTCTAAGGTGCAGGCAGGATGGCCTCAGGCAGAGAGGCTGGTGGCCAGCCAGCCATAAATGGGGGCATTTCTCCTCTTGCCCCTGGTGGTGCACAGGACCTACTCCTTCTGCCAGAGACCCAGCAGGTCCCAGACCTCAGGCTCTGTCCAGGAGGGCACCCGCCCCTTTGTGTCTGGGGCTGGGTCCTGGGACCCCGAGACTGACTTGGTAGGGGTCCAGCTGCTTCCATGGGGCACCTCTCTGCTGCAGAAGGTAGCTGCGAGCATGTGCTGCTGGGCACCTCGTGCCTACGCTCCAGCCACACTCTCAGCTTCCTGCCACTGGGTTTCTGGGTACCTGTGGCTTTAAAAGCAGCCAGATGCAGGGAGCTTTGAGTTCTGGAGTCGTAGGCCAGGACGTCTCTGGGCTCCAGGTGGCTGGTGCCATGGAGGGCTGCTCTTTTGAAAGAAGGGCTCATGGAGCATCTAGACAATTTTTTCCAAAAAAAATCTTTTGAAAGAAGGTGTCTCTTCCTGATCCGGGAGCGTAAGAACATTTCCGAAAGAACAGCCACGTTCTTTCACTTTTCTTTGGAAAGAACACATTTTGTGTGTAGACGCTCCATGAGATTTTTCAAAAAAGCCCCCGCTATTTCGAAAGGTCTTGTTAGTGTAGACGCAGTCATGGTGTCTAACAAGAAAAGTAAAAGACATTTATGATCTGTAATGTAGCAGATGGAGTAGTAATTATTTGAAAAGATCTATCTGTATAATGTATAGGACCATGTTTTAAAATATTGACTTTTCAGTGTATCCATATTGCCATATGCCATTTAAAATATTGACTTTTCAGTGTATCCATATTGTGAATATTGGACAACCAGGTATGAACACACCTGTATGCAGAATCACTATTTGACTAAATATTTGTGCAGACAAATCTTAATTTACATAAAATTTACATCATTTACACAATGACAATTTAGAAAAAAAAAAGATTTCCTTACCTGGGATCATTAATGACTTTCACCAGTGCTTCATATAGTTCATCTGCAGTAACTGTCTTCCAGTTTAATAATATTCCCATGCCCTTGGCCTGCACTCGGGTCATAGTATCATAGTGGTCACCAAAAAGGGGAATTCCCACTACAGGCACGCCATGATACATGGTTTCAAAAATACTGTTCAAACCACCATGGCTAAGGAAGGCTTTAATGTTAGCTTGACCTAAAGAGAGAAGTGAAATAAAGTAAAGCAAATGCTTTACAAACATATGTCTAAGTACCATAAATTACTAAAAGCTAGATATAGAAAAGACCAATTACCATATTCAGAAACTGCTCCTAATTAAATATTATTTGAATATTATACTCGTTCAAATTCTTACCCAGTTTATTGGTGAACATGTAAACAAACCCAGCTCCCCACTGGATACCGCTCTCTGCAAAGCTAATACATTGCCTTTTGTTTTCAAGCCTTTGGTTTTGTCCAAACCTATTTGAAATACCTTTTTTCAAATAAGATTGTGTGAAGCACAGTGTGAAATGATTTACTAAATCTGAGTATAGTGCAGCTACTTTCAGGATTCTGTGACTTCAGTTCAGGACCGTACACACAGTTACTTGAAGTTATGTATGTGCTCAGGTACCTTCTGGAATTTAGTCCACAGAAATTTTGCTATTGAGGTTTTCTTGTTCCATATAATATTCAACAAAATGAAAAACTCATCTTACACACATGGTTTAAGATAACTAACATAAATGGTAAGTGGGTTAGTGAGGGATTCTGACTAGGTCTACTCCAGCAGACCCTGAAGTTATGCTCTCATAGTATCCCCAGAGCAGCACAAGGATGCATATTCCATGTACCCTTTCATCAGGATTCTGAAAGTAGCACTGGGGTGTTTCAGGTTACATGAAGAGATGGAGGAATGACGGCACCACAATTAAAGTGGGTGCATGAGTTTTCTCAGCTTTCTGAAGGAGGATGACCCTGCTTTATGGCTGGGGATGGTGGGAGGATGAGGTCACAGACTGCTGCAAACAGGTGGCCGGTGGGCGGCTTTGAAGCATAGAATTATGCTTCCTCCCCCTCAGATATGAGGTCCAAAGAGCATAAAGGTGCAAGCTCTGGGCAGAGGAAGCTTCTTTGTTCCACACAGCAAGAGCAACAAAATGGCAGTGATACAAGTTATCAGTCATCAAATTTCCAGGACACACATGGCATCTGTAGGACACACAGGGCGTCTGTTTTATAACATTTAACCTTCAACACATCTGCTTTTCTAGAACATGTAACAGCACAGCAGACACCTTGTCTCATTTCCTGAGGATTAAATTTTGTGAGCTTGTACCAAGGGCTAGAAGTGAACCTGAGGAGATATCAAGTCTCTGGAACTTTGGAATAGGATGTAGGGAGTGGAACAGGGATGTTTGGCTCCAGGAGTACAAGTTGCTTATTTTGTCTTCTGTTTATGCGTTCTGTCAATTCAAGGATACAGAGTGTGGGTCACCTAGACAGCCCATTGTTGAGGGAGAAGTTTGTAATTCCTGGTCAAGGACAATGCAGTGGCTCGCGTCCCTTGATAATCATGCAAGTGGCAATGAGTTCTTTATCCCAAAAGAACCCTTCACTGATTCTGCCACTAGGCGAGAGGCCACTGGGAGATGCCAGGGATGTAGCCTGGTTTTGGGGGAGGAAGCCAAGCAAATTACAGGTATCTTTGTAGCAGGGCAGGTACTCCATAGGGAAGGCATCCAGGGACCAGACAAATGGCCTGGTAAAGGTAAAAGGAAGTACTAGATAAAGGAACAGAATGGGGAAGGGGGTCTGGGGACTCCTATGAGTGGTACAGCAGGGAGCCTACCCCTCTCCCCATTTTCACAGGTCATCTAAACTCAACTACAAGGTGGGTGGATGGTAAGTTCAAGCCATCGGTTGGTTAGAGGACCTGGATGGAAATGAAGAGGGGCTGGTGGAAGCCCCAGGTAATGATCTGAATGAAGATGGATTTGTCTGCATTGTACTCTTACTCTGCTTGGTAGTCCAAGACATCTATATAATAAAAAGTGTGGCCTGGTTAAAATCCATATCAACTGTTTCCTGTCCTTCTTTAGCTACACCCAGACAATAAAGGATTGAACTGGAGAATCCTGTATAGCCTAGTGTTTATTTTTAACTAAAATATAAGTTTAATGAGGGACAGAAGCTGATTACTTTTAACTGACTGTTGTTGATTACTATCATTGATACATGCAAAATCAGCATTATCAGTGAACCAAGGAGAGAAAACTTATCCCCAAAAACTCATAAAAACAGGAGTCTTTAGTGATAAAATAATTTATTTTCTTTCAGGTTAAAATGGTCAGACTGTAACAATAACTACATATTATTCTGTTAAACAGAAGAATTTCACTCCATGAAATGTGGTTACCATATCAAAACTGCTTTGGTTAAAACTCATTTGCCTAGTCACTCTACTGTCATGAAAAACAACAAGAAGTCCTGTGGCACTTTACAGACTAACAGATATTTTGGAGCATAAGCTTTCATGGGCAAATACCCATTTCGTCGGATTATTATCATTAATAATCTTGCTCACTCACAGCCAACCTATGCGCCTGTCCCCCGCTATACACTTACTTATTAATAAATTACTCTACAAAACAAAACACTAGACTGGCATTATATTGCAAACAACTCCCAGGCAGCCTAGAAGCAGCCAGAAGCTTTGATTGGGTTCTAAGCTCAGCGGTGTTTTCATACACAGCTGACAAAAAGTTAAGGGAATAAACCTTAAACATTCTTTAAAAAGAACCTCTTATGTCTGAGATACCGTTGTTTGACTTCTTATGGCTCTGGTTCTCAGATAAACACAGCCATGGCTTAATATCCTGATAACTAAACTTGAGAGAGGTTGTTATCAATTTTGAAACCACATTCTATATCTGATAATGCTTCTGTAGGAACAAGCAGCAAATATATACCTCTATATTGCCATGCAGGCACATTCCTCAGGTTTGAATCAATTGTGTATGCATCTGCGTCTTTCTGAAATTTCAGTGAAAACATTAGCGAAGACTGCATATTTGAAGTGTTTGCTAATAAAGCAAATACTGTACAGTACTCAACTTATTAACAGTTACAACTAAGCCATGCTGCAACAAGTGGGGCAAGCAGAGAGTTGCCCCAGGGCTGGTCAATTTATAAAGCACTTCTAGTGCTACCATGGCAACAGTGGTGATTGTAGTCCTGGGCCCTTGAAATCATGCCAAAACTCCACGCAGCAGAGTGCAGGCAACACTGAGGGCTGGCTGGGAAGGGGGCAGCACAATCCAGATGGTGCTGGGGGCTGACTGTCCCAAGCCCACCTTGTCCCTTCAGCCCGAGACTCTGCCCCTTTCCCCCCAGTTGCCCAGGACTCAGTGAAGTCTGTTGCCAGCTCTGCAGATCCTTGGTGTGCCAAGGTTGGATGATTCTAGAAAATGTCTACATAAGCGACTTCTCTTTTTAAAATATTATCTCATGATTACACAGCTTTTGTAGAGCACAGAGCTTTATTTTTCAATAGAACCAGCCATTAGGGAAGACAACAAAGATGAGATCAGGGAAGAGAAGCACAGCAAACATATAGACCTCAGCAACTCTGACCAAGCAGATGGCCTGGGCTCAAGACAGGAGCTGTAAAGCAGAATCCCCTGGGACTGCTCTTTCACACAGGGATTTGTGTCTTCTCTGTTATGTTACCTACATATAGGAGCAGACAGATTTCAGGTCACAGTACATTGAAGTAAATAGGAATTTTTCTACCAACTTGAAAGGCTTTGGATCAGGCCTATATTTTGTTGGACGGATAAAGAGTTTTACACAGAAGTAACAGGAATAAGACACGTAACATACTACAAAGTCTTTGGGGCAAAGAGCATATTTTAGTTTTTTATGCTTATAGAGAGTCCAACACTGGGGCCCAAAGTCTCTAGCCACAACCATGATACAAATAATAAATGTGTAAGTAAATAAAATATGAATAACAATGTATTGCTTTACACTGTATCTGACTAGGGAAGACAGTGAACAACCACTACAGATAGACCTGCCTAAGGTCTTGTCTACTCTGGTAAGTTACAATGCAGTAAATCAGTTCCCAGCAATGTTAACTCACGAAGTGTCCACACAGATAAGGCACTTAGCACATACTGGCTACGTCTAAACTGCAGGCTTCTGTCAGGAAATTGGAAGTCTCTCAGTAGAAGTCTGCCTCATCAGGAGCAGATACGTGCATATCCACAGGACAACCAGAAGATTTCAAGACAATGAGCGGAATGACCCCTGAAGAGATTCTGGTTCATTTCTGGAGACCAGTTAGAATACAGAAAACATCTGAAGTGTCCTCCCTGGCACTCCAGCACTAGAGCCACTGTGCAGAAAGGTCTTTGATTCTCATCAGGGTGGTTTACCTAGCGTATGTCTTTACTACAGGGAGGATTGTGCCTGCTGACATCCCTGTCTTTCTTGTTCCAGGAGGAAGAAGGGACGTCTCGGCAGAGGGGGTTTCCCGACATTTGGCCCCATGAGGATGGGCCAAATGTCAGGAACATCCCTTCCGGCAGACCTGTTGTCAAGAGATATGCAAATTCATTTCACAATTTGCATATCTTTTGCCAACAGTTCTCCGCAATCTAGACACAGCCACTAATTCTGCAGTTGCTGCACTCTAAGGGCAGGTCTACACTACAGCAGAAGGTCAAATTAAGATATGCAATTCCAGCTGTGTTTACTCCATAGCTGAAGTCAATATACCTTAATTCAGGGTTCTGTGCCATCTCCAGTAAGACAGGAGTGGTGGGGGACAGGAGTGCAGGCGCCCTGTAAGTTTGATTTAGTATGTCCCTATTAGGTGCACTAAATCGAACTCCAGATCAACTGCGGCAGGCTCAGTCCTCCCTGTAGTAAAGACATACCCTAAGTAAACCACCTTGATGAGAATCAAAGACCTTTTTGCACAGTGGCTGAAATGCTGGAATGCCAGGGTAGACACTTCAGATGTTTTCTGCATCCTAACTGGTCTCCAGAAATGAACCAGAATCTCTCCAGGGGTCATTCTGCTCGCTGTTTTGAACTCTTCTGGTTGCCCTGTAGATATGCACGTATCCCTTTTCGAAGCTCCCTTTCTGACAGCCTGCATGCTGTGCTGATCTGCTCTGGGACACAGAGCAAACCATCCAGGTGGAATGCTCCTGCTGTTGTACACAGAGGCAGGTGTTTGTGTGTTTGAGAGGAAGGAGCAAGAGAGAGATTGCTGGAGAAAGAGCCAGGGAAGGAGGCCAGGAAGGGAGAGGGGGGCAATGTTAGGCTTCTCCCTCCCGCCATCTAATGATTAATTGTTTCCTGCCATTGTCTGAACTTACAAAGATCTCCCAAACCAGAGTCTCTCCCTGACCCATACTCGTATATGCACTCCCTGTCACACTCTTCCTCCCCCCCGTGCATTTCAGTTGAAAGGCTGCTCTCAGTGTCGTAAGATGATCATGGAACAATGGTATTGGAAAACCTGCCTCTTGTGATGCTGCTTGAACACCCTGTGGCCAGTTGCACAGTGGATTAGACACCACAATGCACTGCACTCTGTATCATGAAAAGAGCTGCTACTGTGGATGCGCTCCACCAACACAAGGAGCACAGTGTGGACACATAACAGTGGTTTTCCTGCCGTGCTCTTTGAGAAATGCTGTAACTTCCAGTACATGGGCCAGTGTAGATATACCCTTAGTTTATTCCTTAATTATTAATTAAGTTAAGTTAAATTAAATGCTTAATTAACCAAAAGTGAATATGTCCTTCAGCTAGTATGACAATCGAATGATAAATGGAAACTTGGACAGATGACAAAGGAGGAGTCTATTGTTCAAGAATGCAGGGGAGTAATCAGGAAGGCTAAAGCATAATTTGAACTGCAGCTATCAAAGAATGTGAAGGGTAACAAAAAAGGGTTTCTACAGGCAAGTTAATAATAAGAGGGTGATGGGGGAGAGTGTGTGAACTTTATTAGATGAGGAAGGCAACCTGGTGAAAGATGATGTGGGAAAAGCTGAAGTACTCAGTGTCTTTTTTTTTTCTTTTTTTTTTGGCTCTGTTTTCACCGACAAGGTCAGCTCCCAGACAACTGCAGTATGGGAAGGAGCTGGGCAGCCCTCAGTGGGGAAAGAACAGGTTAAGGGCTACTTAGAAAAGCTTGACATATCCGAATCCATGGGTCCAGATTTAATGTATCCAAGGGTACTGAGGGAACTGGCAAATGTCATTGCAGAGACTTTGGGCGTTATCTTTGAAAACTTGTGGCGATGAGGAGAGGTTCCCGATGACTCGGAAAAGGCAAATATAATGGCCATCTTTAAAAAAGAAGAGAGAGACATCCAGGGAACTAGAGAACAGCCAGCCTTACCTCAGTCCCCAGAAAAACCATAAAGGGAATCCACAAGAAATCCATTCTGAAGCACTTGGAAGCTGGGAATAGTCAACTTGAATTCATCAAGTGCAAGTCATGCCTGACCAATCTGATTAGCTTCTATGATGAGGTAAATAGCTCTGTGGACATGGGGAGCCAATGGGTGTGATATACCTTGACTTTAGCAAAGCTTTTGATACAGTTTTCTACGATATTCTTGCCCATAAGTTAAGGAAGTATTGTTTGAATACATGGACTGTAATGTGGATAGAAAGGTGACTAGATGATCGGGCCCTAGAGGTAGTGATCAGTGTCTCAATGTCTCAGTGGTTGGTGGTTGGTTTCAAGTGGAGTGCCAGAAAGATCAGTTCTGGGGCCAGTATTGTTCAACATCTTTACCAGTGACCTGTATTAGGAGATGGATTGCACCCTCCGCAAATTTGCAGATGATACTAAGGCAGGAAAGAGGTAGTTATGTTGGAGTCTAGGGATAGAAGCCGGAGTAACCTAGATAAACTGGAGGATAGGGCCAAAAGTAATCTCATGAAGTTCAACAAGGAGAAGTGCAGAGTCCTGCACTTGGGATGGAAGAGCCCCAAGCATTGTTACAGGCAGGGGATCAATTGGTCAAGCAGCAACGCAGCAGAAAAGGACATGGGGATTACAGTGGATGATAGGCTGCATATGAGTCAACCGTGTGCCCTTGTAGCCAAGAAAGCTAATGGCATATTGGGGAGAATTAAGAAGAGCATTTCTAGCAGATCTGGAGAAGTTATTGTTCCCCTCTATTCAGCATTGGTCAAGCCACATCTGGAGTATTGCATCAAGTTCTGCCCCTCACTTCCCACCTGTACAGAAAGCATGTGGCTATATTGGATTGGGTCCAGCAGAGAGCAACAAAAAGTGATTAGGGGGCTGGAGCACATGACATCTGAGAGGATGAGGGATTTGAGCTTATTTAGTTTGCAGAAGAGAAGAGGGAGGGGTGATTTGATAGCCGGTTTCAACTTCCTGAAGGGGGGCTCTAAGAAGGATGGATAGAGGCTGTTCTCAGTAGTGACAGATGGCAGGACAAGGACCAATGGTATCAAGTTACAGAGGAAGGTGGGCAGGTTGGATATTAGGAAAAACTATTTCACCAGGAGAATTATGAAGCACTGGAATGCGTTATCTAGAGAGATGGTGGAATCTCCATCCTTAGAGGTTTTTTAAGTTCCGGCTTGACAAAGTCATGGCTCAGAAGATTTAGTTAGGGTTGATCATGCTTTAGGCAGGTGACTGGACTCAATGACCTCCTGAGGTCCCTTCCAGCTCTAGGATTCTATGTTTCTATTATAAATTTAATTTAGATAGCTCTTTATACACTCAAATAATTGTACAAAATTAACTAATCAATTATCTTTTTACTGATTTGGAAACTGAGGAAAGATAGAAGGACCTGATCTTTGTTATATTGTCATAATGTTCTGAAAAAAATGTCCTTGATATTTTAAACATTGAAATCAATTTATTTTGATTTGTTGTAAATCACCATGAGAAGTCCTCCAGACAAGTGGCATACTTAAATTCAAAATTTTAAAGATTATGGGTTTTGTTGAAATTCCCCCCAAAAACAACACGCAAAACAAGCAAACAAGTCCCTCTATATTAAGAATCACAATGGAAAATTTGCAGTTCAAATGGAGAGTTTTTCAGAGAAGTGTGAACAACTGAAAATGGAAGTCTATTTATATTTTCCCCTACAGTTATATATCTCAATATGTAACAAACTCCACTAATTATCACAGAATTATTAATTTCTTTTGCATTCAGAACATAAAATGGTTGCTTTAATTACCTTGAATTCATTCTGAATTCGAAATTATTAAGCACTATTTTTAGTAATTTTACAGCTCCATGAACTTCACAAACCTTGGATTTAAAAACAAAAAACAAAACAGGCTTTCACAACATTATGTACTCACCAAGGAGGTCATTTTGTGGTAACCATTCTCTGAGTTTTGTGTTGTTTCCTAAATTCTTCGGTTTGTTTCCTGAAAACCTAAAGTGCACAGAAGACCAAAATAAATTCTCAAAAGCTCTGAAATTGACAGAAACACAATCAAGCCAAATGATTCCTGATCATTAGAAACTGTCAGTCACAAAGGGAAAGCATTTATTTATGTACCACTACATTGAATGCAAGTTGTGTTAGCCAGTCAGATAGCTCAGATGTTACGAAATGATCAACAACTACAGTTATTAAATTTTCCTTCAACTATGTTGCCAAATGGCTGCCTGTCTGATATGCATAATGGAAGTATAGTTTTTTATTTAATTCCTACACAACCAACAAACCCCTGTATGTGATGCTGTATCATTGAGATACGATCATTTGTATCAATATTGCCACTGTTAAACCACAAAAATATCTTGTACAAAGAATGTCCTGTAAGATATCAATGGAAAAGTTATAACATGTTAAATATCCCATTGAAATCCATGTACCATCTCTGCATCTGAAGTTATTACTTTTAGCTATAGCTCTGTCTCCAAAATACGTTTGTTTCTGGGGTAACAGTCACAAGGGAAAATCTACATGGAAACCAGAAAGCTTTGTGTTGATGGGCATTCAATGGCAAGATTCTCACAAGGCCCAAAATAAGCTTGTTCAGCTCTTCCGAAAATCAGTTCACTTACTTAAGTGTCAAAAACTCCTGTTTTCAAATACACTCGTTTTCCCACACAAATAGGAAGAATATAGTCACCTAGCTACCATAGAGATGAGGCTAATATAATCTAGTAGTCAGAATAGGAAATGAAGACCATGACAAACAAGAAAACAGTAATTAATTTTCTCTTGCTATTCATCTCTTTTTCACCTATCCCATAAAAGAAAAAAAAATATTGGAACTGTGTCCTTGTAATATTGCACCAGAAGACCATTTAGCAGTGATTAGCTTATAATCAGTGATGAAAATAGCAATAAAATCATTCTGTAGTCCTATTCAAGTGAATAATTTTATAAAAAAAACAAATTGACTTCTGGCTTTAAACTTCCTATTTGACATGGATAGTAAGTACCACACACATACACACGCGAGTTTTATTGTAAACCCAGTTTTCTGTTGAAAAATGGTTTTGACAGAAAGTTTTCTAACAGCTTCACTTGCAAAGCTTGTGGAAGGATAATGATGACACCCAATTAGTAGCCCTGAAAATTTTCCAGCTTGAAGTGCCAGTCCTCTTCCCAAGAGAGGAAACCCTATCCTTATTGAGAAGACAATGTTCCTATTTCCAAACACCTAAACCAACCATATTGACCCTATGAAGCCATAGGTATCAGAGAGGTAGCCGTGTTAGTCTGTAGCTTTGAGAACAACAATAAGTCTTGTGGCACCTTATAGACTAACAGATATTTGGGAGCGTAAGCTTTCATGGGCAAAGACCCGCTCATCAGATGCATGAGTGGGAGGGTGGTTTCAGAGGGGTATTTAAAGAGTGGGGTCCCAGTAAAAGGGAGGGCCAGAGCTGACAAGGTCTATTCAGCAAGGTGGAAATGGCCCAGTATCAATAGTACTTATCAAAAAAGGAAAAAACGAGTTAGATCAGACAGGGGGTGTGAGCCCTTGTCACAGTTTAATGGGGAGCTGTTAACACCCAGGGCAGAGAAGCTGTTTTTGTAAGCTGTGAGCCACTCCCAGGCTCTGTTTAATCCTTGGTTAATGGAGTCAAATTTTCAAATAAATTGCAGCTCAGAGATTTTTCTCTCCATTTGATTTTTGAAATTTCTTTGTTTCAGGACTGTCACCCTTAAATCTGCCACTGAGTGTCCTTGGAGATTGAAGTGTTCACCCACAAGCTTCTGCACATTACCGTTCTTGATGTCTGATTTATGCCCATTTATTCTGTTACGGAGTGACTGTCCAGTTTGGTCAATGTAAATTGCAGTGAGGTATTGCTGGCACATGATGGCATATGTTATATTAGTAGATATGCAGGTAAAGGAGCCCCTGATGGTATGGTTGATGTTAGGTCCTGTGATGATGTCACTGGTGTAAATATGTGAGCAGAGTTGGCAGTGAGGACTGTTGCAGGGGCTGGATCCTGGTTCACAAACCAGTGACTCTAAGCCTGGAACCAGTCCCTGCAACAGTCCTCGCTGCCAACTCTGCTCACATATCTACACCAGTGACATCATCACAGGACCTAACATCAACCATACCATCAGGGGCTCCTTTACCTGCATATCTACTAATATAACATATGCCATCATGTGCCAGCAATACCTCACTGCAATTTACATTGACCAAACTGGACAGTCACTCCGTAACAGAATAAATGGGCATAAATCAGACATCAAGAACGGTAATGTGCAGAAGCTTGTGGGTGAACACTTCAATCTCCAAGGACACTCAGTGGCAGATTTAAGGGTGACAGTCCTGAAACAAAGAAATTTCAAAAATCAAATGGAGAGAGAAATCTCTGAGCTGCAATTTATTTGAAAATTTGACTCCATTAACCAAGGATTAAACAGAGACTGGAAGTGGCTCGCAGCTTACAAAAACAGCTTCTCTGTCCTGGGTGTTAACAGCTCCTCATTAGACTCTGACAAAAGCTCACATCTCCCTGTCTGATCTAACTTGTTTTTTCCTCTTTTGATAAGTACTATTGATACTGGGCCATTTCCACCTTGCTGAATAGACCTTGTCAGCTCTGGCCCTCCCTTTTACTGGGACCCCACTCTTTAAATACCCCTCTGAAACCACCCGCCAACTCATGCATCTGATGAGTGGGTCTTTGCCAATGAAAGCTTATGCCTCCAAAATATCTGTTAGTCTATAAGTTGCCACAAGACTTCTTGTTGTTTATGAAGCCATAATATAGGTAATTACTTCCACCAAAAAATCCCCCTTCTGTGTCAGTTGGTTAAGGTTTACTTTTTCACTTTCTGTCCTAAACTATTGCATGGTGTTAAGTTGTCATATTGTAATCCAAAAATACTCTGGTGGGGAGATAATTCCAAATGGTAAAACACGTAAATCGATCTTTCTTCTCTCTGAATGACATTATATAAATGTTAGTCTTTTTTATTATAGACTCATGCAACTCTGTTGAAAATAAAAGCAAAATGTTGTATTGGTTTTCTATTTTTAATCAATAAATTATATCCAGAGAGTGCTAACTTGTCTAAAATAAAATTCCCAGGAAAGAGCAATAAAACCAAAAGCTACTGCTGATAAATGAGAAAATGAGAGGTTAGAGGATGAAATCAGGAGCCAAAACAAAAGCATGTCCATTGAAAAAAGGTAGGTAGGAGGAAATGCAGTTCAACCAACATCACATATTTTGTAAGGACTCTCATACAATTAAATATTTAATACCCAGTCTCTTGGTATCCTCAAATAACAATTGTTGAGACCTTTATTAAAGGTAGCCTATAAAATATTGTTTGGCAAGGCTCAAAAAATGTCTTCAATCTGTAACTTCCTGCAATAAGCTGTCCTTCAGGAATTAGATTGATCTGTCCATTTTGCTCTCTTCACATAAAATGGGTTCACTGTCTTAACTCAGTGTACTCCTGAAGATGCATATGAAGGGGTGGGAGATGGAAAAGATCAATGAAAGGCTGATAAGGTGAGTGCTACAGCAATTTAAGTTTTGGGTCTGCTGTCAGGATGATAGCAATGATTCCTAAGAGATCAGTCAACAGCAGTCCAAGAGGAACTGCAAACACTCAGCAGAATCAGAATCCTACTGGTTCTTTAACAAAGATGGGGCCACTCTAATCCACATAAAGAGGATCAAGCTGTGATCCAAGTCCTGCAAAGCAAATTTACTGGGAGTCCTGCCTTGAGGCACTCTCACTTTCATGGAAAAGAAACCCTGCTATACGTTCTTATGCCTGCTGAGTTTTCACTTGTCTCTTCTCTTTTTCCTTTCTTCAGTCTTTTTTCCAAGAGGTCTTGAAACAAAGGCATAAAGAGAGAAAGGACAAAAGAGATGGGCGACTGTGGAACTTTATGTCTGCAAGGCAAAAAAGAATGAAGAAGAGTTGTTATTCATAGGAGCTTTGACTGACGACTCATTTACCTCCTATCTCTGCTCCTTAAGGTGAATGGCAATCAGATATGCATGTTGGAAAATACATGATAAAATTTGAAATGATTCTGAGCGGTGGTGATTGTGTGTCACAGTATATGTTCTACAAGCTTATGTCAAAGTGTATGTTATATCACTCCTACTATACTTGCTCCCCTGGATGATGAAAACGTTACTTTCTAAACACCAATTTGTTCCTGTTATATAAGTAATTAATAAGAACATTTTTTTGGAGAAGAATGAGGATGGCCATTGCAGAGAATACATCAGACTCAAATTAAACTTTTTGAAAAAAACAATGACAAATATATATTTATTTTTTAAGAAATATCTTCAATACGCTGCACTTTCTGGTACCTATGAGGACAGAAGCCAAAATAGTGTTTTAAATAATGATGAATAATAATCACACTTCACACAGTATACTATTTTATTGTTTGATTATTTTGTAATTACAGAGGTATATGTGTAATGATATTCAAAGTTTGTTTATATAGTGCTTATTAATTCTGTTTGCAACTGGGTGCTGTCTGTCTCTTGCTGTATATTTATGAAGAAGAAAACTCCATTTTGAATCTGGGATGGTGGTTGTCTTATATGTTGTCCTTTTAACTTCACATTGGGCTGTAATTTCAAAAGCAGTGGCTCAGGGCTAACAATAGAGGATTATTAAATCTTGGTCCTCTATTCAAACACACCAGACAAAAAGATGGACCCTGTCTACCAGAACTAGTTTGTACGGTTACAGATCACCTAGAAACAAAGTCAGCTAGTAGGGGTCTGTGATCACCCCTATGGTTTCTATTTCAAGATACATTTGCACAGCCAAAATACCATGCTGTGCAATACTACACTAGAAAACACCATGCTCAAAATGGCAGGGCTATTTCAAGTGCCGTGTTTCATTCTCGTTGTACAAGAGTGACCTGGAAGCTCAAAATAAGCATTTATTTCGAACTGTGGTGCAGTATTATCCTGCTCCAAGTTCAAAATAAGATGCCTCAAAATAAGTTATGCAATTTGCAATTTGTATATTGCATACTGCAAATTGCATAGCTTATTTCGAGCAAGGGCTACAATGTAGCCCTAACCCTCAGGAGACTGACCAGGACGTACTCTGACATAGGAGACTGAGATGTTATAAAAGCATAGCTGGTCTACTCTGTGTCTTCAGACATTTTCACTGGCTCAAACCGAGATGCCACAGGAACCCGCTGACTCTTGTACACCAAGGCCACATCTACACAAGAGGCTTTTCCTATCAAAACTGGGCTTTTGCCAGAAAAAAACATGGAGTGTCTGCACAGGAAATGCGCTTTGTCGACACTTTGTCAACAAAACCCAGCACATCCAACAGCAGCATTATATCTCTCTCCATTCAGGTATAACGCCTCTCTCAAAAGTGTTCTGTTGACAAAACAGCTGTGTAGACATCCTGGGGCCTTTTTGTCGACAGACAGGGCTTCTGGTTCACCAGACAGCCCTGTTTGCAGAGCTTCCAGTCAACTGAGCTGTGACAGAAGTTTTGCCTGGAAATCCCTTCCAACAGTAACTTCTGTCAATAGAGTCTTCTCATGTAGACGTGGCTCAACAATAAGGGTGAGTTACAGTCAGGCTGATGGTTATTTTCTAACAAAATATATGCCCACCTGGTGTTTTCTCTCTTAAGGGCAATGGTGATTTAGAATACTGTGCAAAGTCTGTCACATTTGAGATTAAAAATAAAACTTCAGTGTAAAGAAAGGGACAGAGCAGTGAATTATTGTGCGCAATGCTGTTTAGTAACAAATAATAAATAATAATAATAATAATAATAATAATAATAATAATAACTCCAGTGGCAAATGCCTATTAAAATGACAGCAGGAACCATGGCTACCAGAAGGCAATGAAATATTCCAGTTCAGCAGAAATGCAATTAGATATATTTTAAATAAAGTGCTACTCCATCATCCTAAGCAAACTTCAGAAGTATTTTCAGAAGTATTATTATTTTTCACTTCTTATCCCCAGTGCTTTTTTTATTAAAAATATATATATATATATATATATAAAAGGAGCCAGAACTCAGCCGGCTCTCCACACCCCTTCCTCTCCAGCCAGTCCCACAGCTGAGGCTGTCAAGGTTACAGAACTGAGTAACAGCAAGTACCAGCACAAAGAAAGCACTGTTTATCCTAAATTGTGTTGCTTTGCTGTGTACTGACAAACATTTGCATTTAGCAAAAGTGCTGTCACTGATGGTAAACGAATGATTCTGGAACTCAAACCAGGAGATGCTGGAAGAACAGAATTTCTCACACACTCCTACCTAATTATTGTTTACACAGCAAGCTAAAAAAGTAACTACGGAGCAGTATGCAACCTGGGCAACATTTCTAAATTTCCATATGAGATGGTGAGGCTGGTTTATGGTTAGTCAGGAATCTCCTGGTCCATCTAATCTCCTAGCAATCAGTCCAGAGGAAAAAAGGGACAGATATTGTGTTCAACAGTTAAGATGAAGACAAGGAACACAGACAGATTGAGACAAATGGGGAGAGAGAGAGAGAGAGTCAGTCCAGAGGACAGGGATGTCCTATGTGAAGGCCAAAGATTCTCCTTCACACATAGCCCTTTCTCCTTCCTTCCTGTGATGTTTCTCTGGCCCCATCACTAATACAAAATCAATAAGATAACGTCATTCCCACTTCCTAATACAATCTCTTCAACTAGCAACAATGCTTAAACACAGCAAATGTAATTAATGCCCTCATAAATTCCCTCCTATTGTTCTGTTTTTTTCTGACTTAAATCCCAGTGCTTGAATATAACCTGAATTACACTCTGCTATAAGTCTGCTGTGTTTCTGACTGCAAGGACAGTGCTCCAAATCCAGCTTCTGTGAGAAAGTGTGCGAGGGGAATAAAATTAAAAAAAGGAAATAAATATTAACTTTCAAGAATTAAGTCTCTCCTGCTATCCTGGCTATTTACATTGTGTGTCCCAAATTTAATGTGCCTCCAAATCAGGACAGCCCAAACACGAGGTGAGAAACCTTCAAATCTAAGTCAGACATATTATATTGTACTTCTTACCTCCAGATAACCCTCTGAGGAAGTCTTGCTAGGGCATGTGCTAATTTATTTGATATGTCTTCTGACAAATATTTTACTCCAGCTCCAAATGAGACAAGGACAAACCCATTTTCATTAGCACCATTCACCCATGTTTGAAGGTCCTGTTGAAACAAAAATTGAGGATCGTAAAACAAGCATCAGAATAAAATTACTATTAGATACTGGAAATTTGTCAGTCATCTTAGCAGTGCTTCGTGAGGCTTCTGAATTTCGGAAATTAGGTGGCATAATAACCTAGGGATTTAGACTACATAACTTGTACTTTGAAAGTTATTAACATTACATTTCTCCCTAGTTTGGGTTAAATTAAGTTTTCATATTAACAGCCAGGATCACAGGCCATGAGAATTTTTCCTAACTTGCTGTACATTTTGAAAAATCAACTTGTGTGCCAGCAAATGCACAAGAAGAAGCTATATCCAGACTATAAATAAAAAGCCCTAAATAGAAGAATATGAAACTTGGTCTTAATCAAAGAAGAAGGGAAGGAACTTAAATTAAAAACCCTTCTATTTTATAGGACAAAGATACTTTACTATGTTGCTATAAGTACAAGAGAGTAGAGATCCAGGCATTTGGAAAAACAGATGATTTCTTCCTATAAACAGGCGTTACAGTACTGAACAACAAAGTGTTCACGTTATTTTATTTTTTGTAACCATGAGGAATAGGCAAGTCCAACAGCCTAGGCTTAGATACCTCTACCTTTGAACTTCACTGAATGCCTCTTTATTTTATTTACATAGTCATGAACAGCATTCCAAAGACAAAATGACAATATAAGACTATATAATAAAATGAAATTTCCCAAAGCAAAACAAACAAAACCCTCTGCACAAGTTACAAACTGAATCCAATATCTTGACTCCATTCAAGGCAAAGGAAACACTCCTCCCCCGACATCACTGACTTAATTTAAATCAGAATTCCACTATGTAGGCTATAATGCAATATACAAATATACCAAGGGCAAATTCATTTAGTTCTGTCACTAGAGTACATATAGGATATGATATGCCAATGAATAATCTGTTTTCTTACACTGTACTCATGATATACCACTATCTCTTCAATGCCTCTAATGTTTTTTAAACAACAAACCACTTGCAACATCATTTCTGCAGAACTCCAAGCAAAAACTATGTATTCCTTTAACAACCAATGTAACAGGAGAAGATATGAAATGCACATAATTTTTATCACTGAAGAATTCAATGGATTTTCCGATTCACCCTGTATGTAATATAAACTAATAAAAGCTGCGGATCTTATGAGGGTATTTGCTGTCAGATTAAAAAAATCATCCTAATGTTACCTACTGCACAACAGAAGCACAGACTGGAATGCCTTCTCTAGTACATAGCACAATTAAAGCCTCATCAATACTGTGCAAGGATCCACTCATCTCCAGATTAAACCAGATTCTGCCCCTCAGAATTTCAGAGCGCAGGATTCTCAATAACAGAAAGTCTGTCCATGTTTCACCTCTCCACCAAGGGTCACACAGATGATCCACCCATTACCCAATGCAGGAGGCATGGACAGGGAAGACTCCACAGTCCAGATCCCTGAGAGAATGATTTAGTACCTCAATTCATTAGCTTCAGCCTCACAGGAATTACAAAGCCACATCTGCCCTCTCCAAGGCACAGCAGTAGCTCAAACCAGTGACGTAATCTATGTCATTTACTCTTGGACACTTATAAGCCTACAAGAAGAAAAATTTATATTTTGAAAACATTTTAGATAATAATGGTGTCACTTTCTCGGGGAGTGGAGAAGCCAGTCTCTATCAGTTCAGTCAGACAGACTCCATTTGCTAATAACTAGAGACAATTAAAAAAAAAAGAGAGTGAAAATGAATGGACCATACAACATGTAGTATCCAGAGGCACTGAGACCTCATCGGGGTGAGTGAAGTCTCTGCTCTACAGCCTCAGCTGAGAGCCAGCTGGTGTTTAGCTCATGTGGTAGAGTACAGGGCTTTAGACCCTATGCTCTCAGGGTCAGCTACCCAGGTCTGTCAGTGTCACAAACGTATGTTAATTTTTATTTCTTACCACATGGTCATTTTCACTTTCCAGGAGAATTTCAAGTAGCAGCTCATCTGTAATTTACTGTGTAAGGAGGTGAAAGTGACAGTCTTTCTTGCACAATCAGCACAACTTTATGGCACTGACGAGATCTTTCAGCAGCTATATTTGTACAGCAGCATCAAATCTTTTATGAAAGGTAATATTTCAATGGCTAATCGTTGCATTGGATGCTACATGAACTGAATTCAGTTCATTCAGTGAATTCAGTCTGAGGTTTGCCATTGGCTTCCACTGTGTTAGGATTTCATAGAATCTAAGGCTGGAAGGGACCTCAGGAGTTTATTGAGTCCAGTCCCCTTCCTAAAGCAGGATCAACCACAACTAAAGCATCCTAGCCAGGACTTTGTCAAGCTGGAGCTTAAAAACTTCTAAGGATTGAGATTCCACCCCCTTTCTAGGTAATGCATTCACTCTACTGGTGAAATAGTTTTTCCTAATATCCAACCTACACCTCCCCTCTGTAACTTGACACCATTGCTCCCTGTTCTGTCATCTGCTACTACAAAGAACAGCCCCTCCTCATCTTCTTTAGATCCCCCCTTCGGGAAGTTGAAGGCTGCTATCAAATCACCCCTCACTCTCCTCTTCTGCAAACTAAAAAACCCAGATCCCTCAGCCTCTCCTCATAAGTCATGTGCTCCAGCTCCCTCATCATTTTCATTGTCCTCCACTGGACCCATTCCAATGCATCCACATCCTTTCTTATACTGGGGGACTCAGAACTGGATGCACTGCTCCAGTGCTGAATAGAGGAGAATAGTAACTTCTTTAGATCTGATGGAAATGCTCCCACTAATGCACCCCAGCATGCCATTAGCTTTTTGGCTACAAGAGCACACGGTTTACTCATATCCAGCCTCTAATCCACTGTAACCCCCAGGTCTTTTTCTGCTGTACTCCTGCTTAGCCAGTCAGTCCCCAGCCTATAACTATTCTCGGGATTTTTCTGTCCCAAGTGCAGGAAGACTCTGCACTTGTCTTTTGACCCAGTCCTCCAGTTTATCTATGTCAGTCTGGACCCTATCCCTACCCTTCAATGTATCTACCTCTCCCACTAGTTTAGTGTCATCCACAAATTTCCTGAAGGTGCAATCCAGCCCCTCATCCAGGTCATTAATAAAGATGTTGAACAATACTGGCCAAGAACTGATCCTTGGGGCACTCCACTTGAAATCCACTGCCAACCAGACATTTGGCCATTGATCGCAATATGTTGGGCCCGAACATCTAACCAGCTTTCTATCCACCTTACAATTCATTTATCCAATCCATACTTCCTTAAATTGTGGGCAAGAATATTGCGGGAGACCGTATCAAAAGCTTTGCTAAAGTCAGGGTATATTACATCCATTGACTTCCCCATGGCCACAGAGCTATTTACCTCAGGCATGACTTGCCCTTGGTGAATCCATACTGACTACTCGTGATCATGTTCCCCTCTCCCAAGTGCTTCATTCTTCATATTTAATACAATAAGCAACCAGCTTCGCTAATTAATATTGAAAAATCGTCTCAGGTTATGTCTAGATTGCGGGCTTCTGTCAGGCATTCTGAGGTCTCCCAACAGAAGTCTGCCACTCTGGGAGCCTTCTGCCGAAACCCCAGTCATGCTCATTGCACAACGAAGAAGAAGGGATTTGTCATTTGGCTCCATGTGGATGAGCCAAATGTTAAGAAAGCCTCTCCTGGCAGAACTGTCGGCATGAGATACAGAAATGCATTGTGTAATTTGCCTATTTTTTCCAACAATTCTTGGCAATCTAGATAAAGCCTCAGAGAGCTAGCCATATTACTCTGTAGCTTCACAAAGAGTAACACCTTAGAGACTGTGACACCTTAGAGACTAATAAATTTATTAGGTCATGAGCTTTTGTGGGTAAAACACTTCTTCAGGTGAATGGAATGGTATCATTTCCACCTGCAGAAGTGGTTTGTACCCACAAAAGCTCATGACCTATGAAAGTTGTTAGTCACTAAGGTTCCAGAGTACTGCTTGTTATGTGTAATATTAAAAAGGTAATTTTATATGCAGCAGGCATGTGGAGCCACAAACTGTCACATTTTTGGACGAAATTTTGGACACAGTCCCCCTGAGAGGAACACAAAAGGAACACTAAGCTATTTGTCCTATTCTTGTTATATTCAGCAAAAATCTTACAGTAAGGTCAAGTTGGTGTTTGTCTAAACCATAGGAAGGAAGCACAGGAAAATTCCTTATTGATTGATACTGGGTTTTGATGCAGGAGGTGAAATAAGCAATTGAAAGGCACAGCATTAGTTTACACTGGAACTCCAAAGTAAGAGTGTTTTTCTTCCATGGCAAGCCATTTGCTTCTTTACTGTGACAGATAAAATTACCAAAAACAAAAACAAAAAAATAAAGACAGCAAAATTTGAACCCCTCCACAAATGAAGCTTCCCAAGAACACTGTAACAGAAAAACCCTGAAGAGTCAGAGACAAAAACATCTCTGTATACCAGAAAAAGAAGAGTTGCTCGCTAAACAGAAATCCAAAACAAACATGAGAACAATGTCACCAAGCTGTCAGGAAAAGGAAGTTAAGATCAGAAAGCCCAATGTACTAAACAGACTTGCCTTTTGCTTTCTGAAATGGTAACTCAAATCTTAAAGTCCTACTGGTGTTAGTTGATGCTATAAACTGATACCAATGCTTTAGATATATCTTGGTCTTTGGGATGCTATTTCATTTCTCAGAAATATGATTCATTGTCGTTTTCATATAGACTAACTATAAGGTCCACAGATACAATCCCTACACAGCAATAGGAAATGGGCATGAGAACTGAGTAAAAAAGGAGATCAAAAGTTTACACTGTTCACCCTGTTCTGACAACAGCAGCCCAAACATTACAGATGTATTTTACTATCGTATGAGAACACTGCCCACAGATCCTCACCGCTGGTGCTAACCACTGTGTCTCGAGATGAAAAGGAGCCATATATATCAGAACAGAAGGGCATCCAAAACAATACAGCGTGTGTATCAGGGGCCAGAGTTTTTTCTCCTGCTACACAATGACACAGTGCAAAAAATGATCACCATTGTCTGAAGAATGCCTGTTCGATACACATTTTGACACTTAACCATATTCTCTTCCCTTATCTTCCTGATACTTTCTTGTTTTGGGGTCTCCATTCCTTCTGTGACTCTTACTGTACCTTTTAGTCTGCTTGGTGAGTCTGACGTTCAATTTCTAAACTTTGCTCTTTTTGAGAACTCTCTTCATTTTTTTTAAATCCCTCCTTTTTAAATGCAGAGCAAATACTTTGCACATTTCTTCCTTTGAATACGTTGAAAATAACTAAATTGATTGTGAAGAACTTCAAAAAGATCTCAGCAAACTGAGTGATTGGGCAGCAAAATGGCAAATGAATTTTAATGTGGGTAAGTGTAAGGTAATGCACATTGGGAAAAATAACCCCAGTTATACATACAGTGTGATGGGGGCCGATGTAGATACAACAGATCAAGAAAGGGATCTTGGAATTATAGTGGATAGTTCTCTGAAAACATCCACGCAGTGTGCAGCGGCAGTCAGTAAACCAAATAGGATGTTAGGAATTATTTAAAAAGGGATAGAGAATAAGATGAAGAATATCATACTTCCCCTATATAAAACTAGGGTACGCCCACATCTTGAGTACTATGTGCAGATGTGGTCTCCTCACCTCAGAAAGGTATACTGGCATTAGAAAAAGTTCAGAAAAGGGTAACTAAAATGATTAAGGGTTTGGAAAGGGTCCCATATGAGGAGAGGCTAGAGAGACTGGGACTTTTCAGTCTAGAAAAGAGGAGATTGAGAGGCAATATGATAAAGGTATATAAAATCATGAATGGTGTGGAGAAAGTGAATATTGAAAAGTTATTTACTTGTTCCCATAATATAAGAACTAGAGCACACCAAATGAAATTAATGGGTAGTAGGTTCAAAACTAATAAAAGAAAATTTTTCTTCACACAGCGCACAGTCAACCTGTGGAACTCCTTGCCAGAGGAGGCTGTGAAGGCCAGCACTCTAACAGAGTTTGAAAAAGAGCTTGATAAATTTTTGGAGGTTAGGTCCATAAATGGCTATTAGCCAAGGGTAAAGTATGGTGCCCCTAGCCTTTAGTCAAAGGCTGGAGACAGATGGCAGGAGACAAATCGCTTGATCATTGTCTTCAGTTCACCTCCTCTGGGGCACCTGGCACTGGCCCCTGTCGGCAGACAGGATACTGGGCTGGATGGACCTTCGGTCTGACCCAGTATGGCTGTTCTTATGTTCTTAACTTTAGCCATTTCCTATGTGTTATTTAGGGCTAAACTGAGACTAGACTCTCTTTATGTAGTCTACATCAAGTAGTTCTGGAAACAGTAGTTGAAGTGTTATGTACAAAGCATCTTTAAACCTCTCCAGCTGTGACATAGGCCCAGGTCATATATTGTTAGTGGAAATCATCCATCGATATTGTTTTATTAGACTGCAATGTCTCTCAGTTCCCTTGAGACAGTGCACTCACACAGAGCTTTTCTGATCAGAAGGCCAGTGAGATAACTCTATTAGTATACTTGTATTCTTATCATTGAGTTTTTTATATGTATCCAAAGTACAAGTCAGAGAATCTCAGTTATATTTTTGCTAATTTAAATTCTTTATGTCTGTTTCACCGTAGAGAAGAGTGACATAAGAATATCAACCATACAAGGATGTTTTGAAGCTTTGAATTAATTGACATCTGAAGAGCACCCTGAGGACTAATGAAAGATATTAGACAAAAGTATTATGTTCAAAACGAGAGAGAGAAAGAGAGAGCACAGGAACTGTGCATTGCTGTATGGCAGTACACAAGGTCAACCATATTGTAACAGTCTTTCATTTAGATTCACAACTAGGCACCCTTGTGCTTCCTCACTTCAATCTCATGCCATTACACAAGCAGAAGAGTGGGACATGTGACACAGACACGGGCATAGAGCATGTAGTTTAATGATTTGAAAACAGAATTCAAAAAATGGCAGGCTTCCCTTATAACAAAGACAACAAATACTATATCTGAAACTACTGTTCAAATATTTTTTCTCTTCCAGAACCAGGAAGTCATATCCTTGAGAGAAAATCTGAAGAGCTCATACTCTCAGTAAGCAGCTTCAAAGTAAATAAAAGAAACATTAGCAGTAGTTTAACCAGCAGTATTTATGCTAGGCCGAATTATCCAGCTAGTTCCTATCAGACTAGATACATGACTTCCAATATGTGAACAGCTATGTTGTTTGTTACAAACTAAAACACAGGTAAGTCCAACAAAACAAGTGGTGTTCAGGGATAAACAAAACTTATTTGTCCTGTCTTCTTGGTCTATAATCAATTCAGACAAGGGAATGTGTTTCTAAAATATTGCACAGAACCTAACTCATTATATGGCTGCTTTTTCTTTTATTCCATTTTAAGGTTTGACCCATAATACATAGTACAATAAAAAGGCTCCCACTTATTCCAGTGGAAAATCGACTGGTCCCCTAACAGGCCAAACTATGAAGAACAATCTTGTTCTTTTATAAATAGCTATGCCAACCAAGAAGTCCAAGTGATTCTGAACCCAGAGAGTCTGACTCCAGGTCTCTGCATCAATTTACCTTAGTACCTTGTGTAAAGCATACATAGGCCTCTAGCTAAGGAACAAAGTGAGGGGTATTGCTGTCCTACTTTCTTGGACTGCAGCTCCCCCCTTTCAGCACAGGCTGGTGTTGAAAATCAGAAATACTGCATATGGCTGCAGATAATAGGATCAATAAATTCCGTTCTTAGATAGTAAACTACGTATTGAAGGAACTGTGCCCTTGAATTTGTTTGTAGAGTCATTGCACAATGGAGAATTAACTTCCTCTGGGGCCTCTGGACACTACTGTAATAGAAATATTATCATAGAATCATAGAATTCTAGGGCTGGGAGAGACCTCAGGGGGTCATCTAGACCAGCCCTCTGCCCAAAGAGGGATCAATCCCAACCAAATCATCCCAGACATGCCAAGCTAGGACTTAAAAACCTCTAGGGATGGAAAGTCCACCACCTCTTTTGATAATGCATTCCAGTGCTTCACTACCTTCCTGGTGAAATAGATTTTCATAATAATCAACCTACACTTCTCTGTAACTTTAGACCATTGTTCCTTGTTCTGCAATCTGTCACCACTGAGAACCATCTCTCTCCATCCTCTTTAGAGCTCCGTTTCAGGAAGTTGAAGGCTGTTATCAAATCACTCCTCAGTCTTCTCTAGGTCTGCTGGAAGTGCTTCTGCTAATGTACCTCAATATGCCATTAGCCTTCTTGGCTACAAGAGCACACTGTTGACTCATATCCAGCCTCTCATCCACTGTAATCCCCAGGTCCTTTTCTGCTGCCCTGCTACATAGTCAGTTGGTCCCCAGCCTGTAACAGCGCTTGGGATTCTTCCATGTCTGGTTCTGGCCATCACATTTCAGGAAAGATATGGACAAATTCAGGAAGATCCAAAGAAGAGCAACAAAAATGACCAAAGTCTAGAAAACATGACCTGTGGGGGATAACTGAAAGAACTGGGGATGTTTAGCTTGGAAAAAGAAGATTGATAGGAACACGACAACAGCCTTTAAGTACATAAAAGGGTGTTGCAAAGAGGAGGGAGAAGAAAATATTCTCCTTAACCTCTCAGAGTAGGACAAGGAGCAATTAGCTTAAATTGCAGCAAGGGAGGTTTAGGCTGGACATCAGGAAAAGCTTCCTGTCAGGGGTGGTTAAGCACTGGAATAAATTGCCTAGCGATGTTGGGGAATCACCCTTCTTGGAGATATTAAAAGCAGGTTAGATAAACATCTGTCAGGGATGATTTAGATGGTGTTTGGTCCTTACATGAGTGCAGAAGACTGGGCTAGATGACCTCATGAAGTCACTTCCAGTTCTAGCATTCTATGATTCTATGATCACCAACCTCAGGAGCTCATTCTTAAGAGCTATATACGCCTTTTATCTAATACAGCCTAAGTCATTACACAAAAAAATGTTTTTTGGCTATTACCAAAACTTTTCCATTGCAAGGTATTTTCTGGTGGTTTACAACTCCAGCTCTTTGCATCTTTGCACTAACACCAGCAACTCCAGGATACCCCAACTACTTTTCTAACTAGTGCCGTCATTGGCTACGTCTACACGTGAAGCCAACATCGAAATAGCTTATTTCAATGTAGCAACATCGAAATAGGCTATTTCGATGAATAACGTCTACACGTCCTCCAGGGCTGGCAACGTCGATGTTCAACTTCGACGTTGCACGGCACCACATCGAAATAGGCGCTGCGAGGGTACGTCTACACGCCAAAGTAGCACACATCGAAATAAGGGTGCCAGGCACAGCTGCAGACAGGGTCACAGGGTGGACTCAACAGCAAGCCACTCCCTTAAAGGGCCCCTCCCAGACACAGTTGCACTAAACAACACAAGATCCACAGAGCCGACAACTGGTTGCAGACCCTGTGCATGCAGCATGGATCCCCAGCTGTGGCAGCAGCAGCCAGAAGCCCTGGGCTAAGGGCTGCTGCCCACGGTGACCATAGAGCCCCGCAGGGGCTGGAGAGAGAGCATCTCTCAACCCCCCAGCTGATGACTGCCATGGAGGACCCGGCAATTTCGATGTTGCGGGACGCGGATCATCTACACGGTCCCTACTTCAACGTTGAACGTCGAAGTAGGGCACTATTCCAATCCCCTCATGAGGTTAGCGACTTCGACGTCTCACCGCCTAACGTCGAAGTTAACTTCGAAATAGCGCCCGACGCATGTAGCCGCGACGGGCACTATTTCGAAGTTAGTGCCGCTACTTCGAAGTAGCATGCACGTGTAGACACCGCTATTGGGATTTTTAGTTTGTTTGGTACATTGATGGGTCCCAAGAGCTCTTCAGTAGTTCTAAAGACTCTCTATGTTGAACAGAATTTTCTCAACTGATCTCTGCTAGTTAAAGCATAGTTTTAGCTACATTAAAACTTTTGACAGTGATTCTCCTCCTGTGTCACTCCAGTCTGCAGGTGTCAGTTGCTGCTCTCCAGGTTTCCTCCTAATTATGTGAGATTGCAGTCAATCTCAGAGAAGGTCTACAGCAGTGCAGTTTCTCCCAATGGCATAGATCATCCATCTCCAAGACAAGCAGTAGCTATGTTTATCAGAGAAGCACTCCTACCAACAAAGCACTGTCTACACTGTGAGTTAGGTCAGTATAACTGTGGAGCTCATGGATTTTAGTGGGCTGTGGATACGTTGCTGACTGTAGATCTGGCAACTTAAATCCTGACACTTAGCTCTGTTGTTTAGATGAAGGCTAAAAGTTTGCAGAAACACTGGTCTAGGTACTCACTCTGGCTAAGCCCAAGCACAGCTTATGTTGACACAACGCTTTAAGGTCACACTACGCTAGGATTCTCGACACTACAATTCACTCCTGTTGTCATAAGTTACCTTGTACACTGAATTAATAATTTCATCTCCACAAGTGCCATACAGTCAGTGTGGATGTATGTATTTACACTGATGCAGTGTCAATGTAGACACTGTGTTGCTTACATCAACAGTTGTTGACTTACAGAAGCCATCCACAATTCTGTATCAAATGATTTATCATCATTGGGAAAACAGACATACAGTGCTATTTGTGCAATCAGTGCTTCTCAGCATCTTTATGGGAGACTCATAACCGTTATTCCTTACTTCCCTAGTTTATTGATAAGTTCATGTGAGACTATCGAACACATGTACCATTTTCACCTTATCCACAAGGCTCATTTTCCTACCAAAGAAAGCTATCAAACTGGTCTGACATGATTTGTTCTGTATAAATCCATGCCAACTGCTTCTCATCTCCTTCTTGTCTTCCAGCCTTTTGCAGATGAATGTAATAATTATTTGCTCCAAACTGGAAAAAAAGGAAGTCATTTGCTGAGCACATCCATCCAAGACTCCTACTGACTTCAGTGGGGTTTGGAGAAGGTCCTCAATGACAAAGCACACACAGCTTTTGCTCTTTTGCCTCATGGCACTATGCAAGTTCACCGCTACTCTAAAAAGAATCTTCTCCGGGCATTATGTCAAAAGTGTGACAACTAGGGATGTAACAGTTACATGACTAACCACAAGCAAAAGGTGACTACTACTGTCACTCACAGTCCCCAACCCCAAGTAAACAGGAAGAGGCTGGTTCGGCTTCTATCCCTGCTTGGGACATGATCAGCTCTGGATTTCAAAGGCTGACTCATTATCACATAATACCTCTCCCTGTACAAGGAGGAAGACTATTAGCCAGCTGTCTGGCATTTCCACCTGGATGTCTCTCAGACAAATTAAACTAAATAAGTTACTTATTTATCTTCCTTGACCCTCCCATTTATCCCACCTTTTTAAACACAACTCACACCATCATGGGCTTACCCAAGTCCTGAAACCTTAAGTAAATCTTTGGCTCCTCCCTGACTTGGCTGCAGTCTGCACCACCACCTAGCAGTTAAAGGGAAGGGTAAGAAAGTGCAAGACTTTCAACTCACGAGCCATTGACATAGAGACCCTCTTGAACACCATAATTCAGGATTCCACTACTTAAGAGTATGGAGAATCCTCTCCCTCAGCTTTTTCTTACTGCTCTCTCTCTCCACTTAGCGCACATCCTGGTTGGCAGTTGTGTATGGTGATCTGGAATTGAGCCTGTTGCTGGATGTGTGATCCATAATCAAAAGGAAGGTGTTTCCTGGTAGCCCTAGCCCTGCCTGCAAGTTTCAGAGTAGATATGAGCCACGTGGGAAATCTGGGTAGAAGAAGACTAGTTCATTGCTCCGACATTCTTTCAAGGTCCGGAAGACTTAGGTGCAGGCTTCAGACTAGGCAACTTTCTTGGGTGTACAAGTCTTCAGGAGGTTTGTGATGGGCATAACTATCACAATGAAGCTAGGTATGAACTATCTGTAGTAGCCAGCCAAACTCAGAAATCATCTAACTTGCCTCTTTGTTGAATGGGTAGGGCAGTCTGTGGTGGTCTGGGTGTTCCCAATTAAAGGCCTACGTTTGCTCCTTTCCAGATACACTATCACACAGGACCCCAATCTGCACTTCGCTTGTTACACCATGATGCTGCCACCCTGCAAGGAATAGAAGCCTGCCACTGCATGCTTAAGGCAATTCTTCCAATTACCTCTGTAAATGACTACATCATCTATGTCGGCCCCTGAACACTTTGTGTGGTCACCTTTGTAGGGCGGTCACAGCCCTGTGAAGAAGCAAGGGCACAGTCTTGAAGTGGTACAGGCTGAAAGGCATTGCACTCAAGACTCACATGTTAGCAGGATCTGCCCTATGCTTGAGTTGCATTTTGTGACCACCAATCACTGTAACAAATCATTGACTCAGAGCATGGGATGTGCATCAACTGTAAAAGGGGAAGACATCAAAAGCGGATAGCACATTTACCTTCCTAAAACTGATACAAAATGGAATGATTCCTTCAGTCTAGGGCACAAGGGCAATGGGATATTGTGAAATTTGTCTGTCACCTCATGGTCCAATACCACGCATAGCTACTTTGTCTCACAACTGATGGTGGCTTTTCCAGACCTTCACTTCACCAACTTCTGTTAATAATTCCTTAATTTAATACATTAGTTGGTTTTAAATTTAAAAAAAAGTTTTGATAAACTTATTTTATGTCTAGTCGAGAACATTTAAGGTAATTTTTTAATTAATAAAATCATTTTAAATGCAGGGTTTGTTCTTCTTAATTGACTTCCGCTCAATATCTAAATGCAGTTCGACACAAATTTTAAGTAAAAATGATCATATTGTAAATCAGAAATGCATGATTCATCATTTTATAACAAAATAAAAATATATCAAAATATAGAATGCACATGAATAGAAGTTAAATGATACAGATGCCTAAATAAATGTGTACAGATATAGTGCATATTGACACAGTTAATCTTCCTTGTTAGCAAAAATTAGTGTCTAATTTAGTATAAAAGTTGTATTTGATAGCATCACAGCATGTTTTTTAACTTATCAGCTAATCAACTTCTTTCTTTAGATAAATAAAAAGTACAACTGCAAGGCAAGATTAAAAATCAATTATTTAAATCCAAGCTTCCTGTTTGATTATTAAAATCCCAAACTCATTGGCTATGTCTACACGGAGATCTGCCCAGCGCCGCTGCCGGCAGAGCTATGCAAAGTGAGCTTCCCAGGGTTGCAAATGGCTGTGCATGTGCATACTCCCAAAGCTCATTACAATAGCCATGCAAGAGTTCAGGGCTGGCAGAAGGGGGTGCCAGGGAGGCCTAAGGGACTGGCAACAGAGGTGGCGTTTAGCTGGCAGAGGCACAGCCACACAGCCTCTGCAGTGCCGGCACCCCCTTCTGCTGGCACTGAACTCTTATGTGCCTATGGTAATAAGCTTCAGGAGTACGCAAATGGGCAGCCATTTGCAATCCTGAGAAGCTCACTTTGCATAGCTCTGACGGCTGCAGTGCTGGGCAGAGTGCTTTGTAGACCCCGCCATAATTTTCTCCCATGTTTCAAAGGAGATATTAGCTCCATTGAGCCATATCCCAAATCAGATGCAATCTCCATGCTATTTTTTTCCTAAATGAGGTGTTTCATAATTTAAGTTTCATGATGAGGCATAGTTCAGTACTTTTAATCTGGGTGAAACCTTCTTCAGAAACTAGGTATGCATTTTTAAACTCACTTCCTCAAGTTTCTTATATTTTCCATTCTTAGAGACTATCTAGCCAGTCCTCTCATCTCCTTATATTAATACCATTTATTGTACCCAGTACTTAACAAAGGACGACATATTATGACCTTGGATTTGCTTTTTCATATTTGTCAGTGGGTTTTTTTTTATGTTTGAGGAATGGTTTTTACACAAGAATTCATTATTGAAGGAACGAGTTTGTGAGTAATAATATTTCATTAAAGTTATGTCTGTTTTTATACTTGGAATAAGTACTTATGGTTCCAACCATTACTATTATATAGAAAAAAATCTTTTTATAATTCACAAACAAAAACGGTATTGTGCTGACACTTCTGTATGAGCTTTGTTCAGTTTGATTTTCTAATCAGATATTCTTAGCTGGTTTAAATGCTAAATGCACAGCTGTGACTATGGGGTGAGATCCCAGCTGGCAGTAACCAGTGGTGCCTAATACAGAGCTTTGTTTCAAATAAACAAAGTTCACATATACAAATGTAACTGAATTTAAATATCAGACACTTTCCCTATTCAGCTTAAGTTCAAATATGCAACAGGATCAATGTCTGTTCTTTGCACATGGTTGTGGACAACCATTCTTTAATGGAAACACTTCTATATTGTATTTTATAATTTCCAAATGCTAAAATATTGTTGACAGCAGTGGAAACAGATTTAATTTAGAAAATAGAATTAGAGTAGTTTTCAGTATCTAGCTTAATGACCAATTTCTAAGCAAAGAACAATATGGCTGTACTTAAAAAAAATACATTTTCATAGTATCCTACCTTTCCAGATGTATTCTACATCACAGAAGCTTGTATTAGTTTAAATGCTGAACTATGAAATGCAAGTTTTTCATTGGTTGTCTGGATGTAGTGGAATAAAACTGTGCCCTATGGTGTAAACTGACAAAGGAAACCATTTCTGCTTCAAAATAAGAAACAGCCACAAACAGAATAGACAGTAAGAGTCCAGAATGTGGGGTATCTCTGTTCAGAAAAAATGTTATGGTTCTGAGGTGTTCAGCCATTTGGTTACGTGACGAAAGTGGGATATTAGTCCATTATTTTGTTATTGTGAGGTGGGATGTGGAAAGGAGACAATATGAGGAAAAGACTGTGTGTGCATGTGGTAACTACTGTCAGTCTCAATTTTTTTAACTCATCCACATGATCCTTCTGTCTATTTTGATGATGTCTCCTACCAGAGGTCTTTAGAGGCTAGATTTTTTGGCACTTGTATCACACTTCAGATGAACACAAAATACAGCAATAAAGGAGTGCAACAAAGATGGAGTGTATGTCTGCTGTTCTACCACTTGCTCCCATGTGCTACGTAGTTTTTAAGCACAGATGAAGTTGAAAGCGCCTGCTTTCTCTCTTTTTACTTACAGCTCTCCAGTGAGGTTCCTTGGAGACAACCTATTTCCTAGAAGGATATCCTCTTGTGCCAGTTAATTTCACAAAGTAAGTGCAACTCTGGAACCTTTAACATTTTTCCAGCTATTTAATCAGTTTTAAACTAGAACTGAAAACACTTTTCTGAGTGTAATTTCTATTCTCTGACTCCACACGCATAAAACAAGACCCGAACTTGGATGCTACTCTTCCTTGACCACATACTTACTGCTCACCTATTTGGACACTGAATTGCTTCATTTTTTACTCTTTTCACCCCCTCTTTGCCATTTTCTTCTCTCTCAAAAACATTTCTTTGCCTTCACCCAGACTGCTACTTAATGAAATGTACAGCTCCCAAGGGCCAAAATTAAGGGCCAAAAGAATTGATGGGTTTTACAGTATCAGTGGATGTGTTTCTCTCTCAACAAGAATTTCACCCGACCAGCTTCCCCACAGGCTTCGGTGCTACTCTTGCTTGCTCCAGAAAGGAGACATCTTTAAGAAGTCATTAATCCCTATGTTATCAAACACAATTTATAATTAACGCAAAAAAATTAAAGCATTAAACTTCCAACCTGACACAGAGAAAGAACTCAGCTAAACTTCTACAGTTCTGATAACACATGCCCTTTTGTTCTTTGTAGTTCATATGAAATATAACTAAGTCTTTATTCTGATAGCCATTCATAAGGCACACATATTCATGGAGCACCAGACTGGACTACGCTTGTGGCTGGGTAGCTATATATTAGAGATGAGAGAGGGCATAAATGACTACAGACACCAAGAAGGAGGGTTTAATCTACTAAATTTGATAAAGCACTGTACTATATTCATCTTAGATGTATCATAGTTTAATTTGCATTCCCATTTGTATATTTGTTTTATTAAAATGTAAAAAAAATAAAATCCTAATTTCACTTTTTTAATCTCTAGAGCAATGGTTCTCAGTGTGAGGTCTTCAGGCAGCCTGCAGCCCAATCAGCACACAGCTGCAGCCCATGTGACTACCCCAGGGCCATACCTGTTGTATTTATATTCTGTAGATGTGGCCCACATAAGGCATATAAATCTGCAGATATGGCCCACTATGGTAAATAGGTTGAGAACCCTTAAACTTTTGGACATCATGGAACACCAAACAATAATATTTTCTTTAAAAAAATGTTGTCAGATCAAAAAAACCCAAACAGCAACATATGCAGCAAAAACAAAATGAAGTAATTTAATTAGGTATCATGACAAAGAAGAAGTAACATTGTATCTTGTTTTCTACCATTAGTGTAGGATATCAGAAAAGGGTCAGATGCTTGTAGCACACCTGTGAGTTGTTCACGGAACACCAGAGTTCTGCAGAACATAGTTTAAGAAACACTGCTCTAGAGTTGTTTCATTCTAATATGTTGGCCTCTCTCATCTTTTGTAATCAATGTTTGTTTTATCAAAGAGTATTTTTTATCAGAACATCCATGTTGTAGTGAGGATGGAATTTTCCACCAAGAGGTAGATTACAGATACAGGTACCACGGACGCATCTTTCTATACTTTGCATCTAGTACTTCAGATACATCCTCTGCATATACAATGAATTATCTAAGTATTGTACTTAAACCTAGAGGCCATCCTTAGAAATGCTGTGAAAGTATTTTTTCTCTGCTATTGTATTTAGGCTGTCTACACTTCAAAAATAACTTCGAAGTTGCTTACATCCGTTGGGTAAAAATTCCTCAGGCAGGCCATGGTTTGTGTTAAAGATCCCCTATTTGATTATTAATGTCTGGAGTAGGCCTATAAGACAGAAACCCAGCTAGCATGAGTGGAAAGATACCTCACTGGGCTGCCTTCTCCTTCACTTGTCACACAAGATACCTTGCTGGGCCCCCTTCTCCCTTATCTCTCTCTCACAAGACCCAGAGAGGGACATGCCAGCTCAGACAGGAAGGGCCTTGAAGTCTGAAGGGAGGAATGGCTGCCTCAGCAACTACATTCCAAGAAGGGGCCCTGCATATGGAAACCAATTGGTAGTGCTGTATGCTGTTAATGACTTGTGCTTTAAATCTTCTAGATAAACGCCCCCCGGATGCACCGGTGCAGAAGCATCACCACATCCTCTATCCTATCTTGACATGATCCGGTCATTGTATATCTGTTTTGGTTAACATGTAGAGGAAACTACCTGTACTAGAGATAAGCTATGGGCAGGGATACTCTGTAAACTTTTTAGATTATTGGCTTATTGTGCTCATTTTGTCTTGCTGCTAGAACTTATCCAGGCATAGGTGACACCCATGTCGTAGTTTTCCTCCACCCATCAATAATCTATATAATCAATTGTAATCTATCGTCTGCCAGTGCTTCACTGAGTCCTGATGGGCGAGGTGGCCCTCCACCAGCACTGTGTAATAAACCCTCCTGCTTGCTTCATACACAGTGTCCAGACTTTGTTCCAACACTTCGAAGTACAACTTCAAAGCTGAGTGTCTGTATACACCCTACTTGAAAGTTAAACTTCAAAGTAGGGCACTACTCCATTCACGGGAATGGAGTAAGGACTTCGAAGTTGGGCTCCCTCCTTCGAAGTTAACTTAGAAGCAAGGGAAAACATGTTTAGACTCTCTGCTGGATACTTTGAAGTAGTGCTTAACTTCAAAGTTAACTTCAAAGTTAGTTCCTAGTGTAGACACACCCTTAGTCAGAAAACCATAACTCATTGAGCATTTTGCTAACACGCTAAAAGAGGGATCTTGCCATTCAAGTAAATGACAAGCAATTGAAACTCAAAGATCTGTCCTTCAAGGTAGCTTATTAACATTAGGCTACATTGCTCTCAGTAAGGGTCCAAAGAAAGATATCTACATCAGGATTCCCCCGCAAGCACTGGAACTTTTTGGAAATAAATGGCTAATGGGAAGTATAATTTTCAATAAAAGTCAGCTGACATTGTTATAGATGTATTTTGTACAAAGATATGGGTCCTCCTATATGCAGAAAGCCTCAGTGAACAGACAACTTGTAGATGTATACAGAAACATGTACGGGTATAAATATAAAATAAAGTTCTCCAGCCCTTACAACTACAGTAGCTTAAAACACAGAAGTAGCGTATGACCAATTAAACTGAGTACACCTGTGAAAACATGAACACGCAAATTCTCTCACTAGTAAGCATAAGGAATGGGATCAACATGAACATTAGCAGGCTTCTATAGGAGGCTGCAGGATCATTGTGATAGCAGGTTTGTTTGTTTTTTTTCCTTAAGAACAAGTTTGACAGACATCTATCAGAGACAAGTTAAGTAGGTCCTGCTACACAAGGGCTACGTCTACACGTGAAGCCAACATCGAAATAGCTTATTTCGATGTAGTGAGGCTATTTCGATGAATAATGTCTACACGTCCTCCAGGGCTGGCAACGTCGATGTTCAACTTCGACGTTGCGCGGCACCACATCGAAATAGGCGCTGCGAGGGTACGTCTACACACCAAAGTAGCACACATCGAAATAAGGGTGCCAGGCACAGCTGCAGACAGGGTCACAGGGCGGACTCAACACCAAGCCGCTCCCTTAAAGGGCCCCTCCCAGACACAGTTGCACTAAACAACACAAGATACACAGAGCCGACAACTGGTTGCAGACCCTGTGCCTGCAGCATGGATCCCCAGCTGCCGCAGCAGCAGCCAGAAGCCCTGGGCTAAGGGCTGCTGCCCACGGTGACCATAGAGCCCAGCAGGGGCTGGAGAGAGAGCATCTCTCAACCCCCCAGCTGATGGCCGCCATGGAGGACCCGGCAATTTCGACGTTGCGGGACGCGGATCGTCTACACGGTCCCTACTTCGACGTTGAACGTCGAAGTAGGGCGCTATTCCGATCCCCTCATGAGGTTAGCGACTTCGACGTCTCGCCACCTAACATCAAAGTTAACTTCGAAATAGCATTCGACGCGTGTAGCCGCGACGGGCGCTATTTCGAAGTTAGTGCCGCTACTTCGAAGTAGCGTGCACGTGTAGACACAGCTAAGGAGACCTAGACAAATAATCTCTCAAGGTCCTTTTCATCTCTACATTTTCAAGCTTCTGTAATTTCAAAATCAACTAACAGAAATAGAACAAAAATTGCAACACAGGAAATCAGTTCAAACAACAATACCTATCCATCTTCAGGCCTTCAAAAACAAAAGCAACCACTGAAGACATTTGAAAGACACTAATGCTACATATATGCCTCTGGGTCTTCCAAAAGTAGCAGAAAACCCTGCTTCAACAAAATGTTTTTTTTTTAATTTCTGTATGGATTCCAAAACAACTGAATCTACAGGTAAAAAGATTATTAACATAAACAAAGCACACACAAAAACAGCCTTCAACCGTAGTATGTAGTGCTTCAGAAATGTAAAGATAAGTAATCAGTTTTATAATCTACAATAGAAATGAAGTCTCATTTACTAAAAGAGATAAACTTGTCATTTTTCTACAATTATTTTATCCTTCACAGAAGCACATAATTGCATTCAATCCAGCGAATATGCAACTTGAAGGTCAGCCAGATTTAGACATATTACTTTAGATTCTGGAATCTTTAGGAACTTTAAAAAAAACCAGGGCTTTATGTTTAAAAACTCTGAGGAAACTAATATTTGTAAAGTCATATAAAAATGTCTCTTAAAAAACCTTAAAACATTGTTTTAGTAAATTAAAGCTTCCATATAACTGAATGGCAAATTTGTTAAATGAGAGATATTTAAATAATTTATTCGGTCTTATTTATATTGGTACATATGACTAGCTTCAGTGATTACATATTAACTGAGATCATCTCATCTTATAGTATTTTTAAATATGAAAACCTAAATTTGGGTACTACTTGAGAGGAGAGTACACTCTCTACATAATATACAGCCTCTGTACACTTAAAGGAGAATGTGTGAAATCCATTTTGATTCTTTTCCTGGAGATAGACTCCCTGATAATGCTCCATATATTTTCAGTATGTATCTAATATTTTTAATTAGCGGGCCTGGTACGTCACTAAGAATACTGAAGAGGGTAAACCTAAGCTCCTGCACTCATTCAAGGGCACAACTTATCTTTCTAATTAATGATTAATTCAACCTGGCTAAAAAGAATGTCATAATTCCATTTTTCCATTGTTTATTTTCTTTAAAATTAACCAGTGTCATTGAACTTAAGTACACCCTAAAAGAAGCAAAATGAGGATAAGGAAAAGGGAAGAGAGTTATGTGTTAGCTTGCCAATATGGAACGCCTCTCTGAGTATTACTGTACAAGTCCTGTTGATTCAGTGATGTCTTTAATAACCGGACTTTTTTCTGTGTTCAGCTATGATGATTTAAGAATGAATCTACACATATTGTCCTCAATAGGACACTGTTTTGTACATGTGATAGTGTGCATTTATGAACAAGTCTTCCAACTACAATACCTGTTTATTATAAAAAAGAACTAAATAGCATATGAAGCAACTTTACAGAATGAAGATCAGGAATTAGCTTGTAGAGACGCCAAGGATAGAAAACAAAAGGGATCATTTAAGCTCCCAACTGGAAGTTCTATAAATGAACAGCTGTAATTCAAAATATTTAGAACTGATTATATTTTACAGAAACTCATCAACAGCACCATATAGCAGAGCAGAAAAGATATATATTACTTTCCTATTAACCGTTTTAACTTGTAGCAAAGACAACCTATTCCAGCAGGAAAACTCACAAAATCCCATCACAAGGACCCTTTTTGTACATTTAGAGAAGAATTATCATATGGCATATATGATGGTAGTTGAGGAAGAGGAGAACGTGCCTGTGATTCTGTAATTAACATGGTTACGTCTAGTGATGTTCAGCTGTCGTCTCCTATTACCCCTCTTTTACTTACGATACATCAATGACATCTTTATCATTTGGACCCATGGTAAAGAGATTCTAGAAGAATTCCACAGAGACTTTAACACTCTGTGCCCCACCATCAACAATGCCACACACCATGTATATAGGACAGACTGCAAACACTCTTCGACAAAGAATGAATGGACATAGAACAGACATCAAAAATCTGCAAATACACAAACCTGTCAGACAGCACTTTAATGGAGTGGGCCATTCTGTTAAAGACCTGAAAGTTTGTGTTCTACTGAAAAGAGACTTTAACAACTGTCTACAGAAGGAATGCTCAGAACTAACATTCATAATCACATTTGACACATTAACACGTGGTTTGAACAGGGACAGAAATTACCTGACTCATAATAAGGACTCTTTTACATACTTTGGTGTTTTATCTAACTCTTAACTTCCCCACCCCACAGCCACTCCCTGCCGTCCCTCTGCTCTTCTGATTTGCCAACCATGACCATTTTTCTGATTTGTCAACCTTGATAACAATTTTTGGACCTCTGTGCTTTGTATATTGAGTCTGTACATTATCTAAGAAGTGGGTCTGTCCCACGAAAGCTCATCACCTAATAAATTATTTTGTTAGTCTTTAAAGTGCTACATGACTGCTTTTTTGTTTTTATCTACTTCAAGTTACTTCAAATATTCACAAGGTACACACTAGCAAACGTAAGCACAACAGTCTGTATATGTCTGGGCAAAAAGCTATTTGGCATGCTTACATCCCTTTCTGCCCTGGGGAGCTCTGGTCATTGCTACAGCTGGGGAAAAGTCCAGGGCAGTCCTGAGGCTGAGAGTCCCCACTGAAACTCAGCTGAGGTAGGACTCCTCTGAGATTTTATCCCTTACCTGTTTCCTGGCTTTGCACAAACTGGCTCAACGACATTTTTGTGTTCTCACAGGGCTGAAGGTTGCCCTGGTTACTACTCTCTTTGGTTCCCACATCAAAATGCAAGTGTCAGGGCATGATATGGCTATCTCATGTTTATGTCTGCAGGGTCCAAAGCTGTAACATAGGGGTGGGAACTTGGTTGTGCCACAGGAATGGAAGTTTCCATGCTTGCTCTCTGAGGCCTGCAAGCTGCTCTTTAAGGCCTTTAGGCCTACAGTCAGGTCTGTTGGCATGTTACATAACATAGCTCTCTGTGTTTCATCTTTTATTATGCACACAGGTCACAACCTTAGATGGTAAAAATCAGCACAACTTTACTGCAACCATTTGAACTGTCTGACGAACTATCCCTCTGAGAACCGACCTTGCTGGCCAAATCCTTTGGCACTGACTCAAAAGTATTTACTATGGCCAAAAAGCACCCTCTAAATCTATATTGTTTAATCTGCTGAAAATAACATGCTATGTCAATACCACAGAGGAAAGTTTCTATTAACCATGGGGAACTATGCTGTAGAATCTACTGAATGAAGAATTAACTGACTACAGGTTGAACTTCTCTAGTTCAGCACCTCTAGCTCAGCCTATGCACAGCAGCACTTCGTTAGTAAACTCCCAACACCCTAATTACCATCCGTCCTTCGAAGGAAGGTGGTAGTGTAGACAAGCCCTATAAGATGCCACAGGGCTTCTTGTTGTTCTCGAAGATACAGACTAACATGGCTACCTCTCTGATACTTGCCGAAAGATGGAAGGTCAATATTGTTTAGCAGCATTACCAACATTTCCATTGCTTACTGGGCTCTTGGAAGACACTTAGGGGAAAATCAGTGCTAAATAACAACAGAGAACACTGAGAACCAGGAGTGGTGGCTATAAACAAACTTCATGGGACAGGGGGAAATTTGACCACACCGTTGATAAGTGACAGCCAGCTAACTAAAATCATGCCACGGTACGGATGTTGCAGACCAGAGGGTGCTGGACTAGACAGGTTCAACCAGTAAAATGTTAAATTCTAGAATAACTAAGATATATGTAATTCAATCAACTTGTCTTCCAAATTACGAATAGTACATGGTATTTACATTTATAATGAATGCCAGATATGGAAAGTAATAGTAACAGGACTTTAATTACTGTAATAATAATTTGTAAAATAAAAGAACAAATTAAGCATAGTAAGAGCCAAACCAGCCTTTCCTGCCCAGGGGAATAATGTGCTATAATGCATGACAGTGCAGAGTGTGGGAAAAGCAGCCTCCACAGAGCTGCTACAGGTTAAAACTCCCAAATCTAGCTTTCTCTCACCCGGATCTTGCAGGACCAGAGAGTCCCAGGGCTGGGGCAGAGGAGGGTAAATGGGAGCAGCCAGACCAGTGGCAGGAGCCCAAGGCAGGGCAGCCACAGCTGGTCTGGCAGCAAGAGGGGGGCCAGCAGCAGCCAGGGAGCCCTAGCTAGGAGCAGCACTGGTCAGGGCTGGTATGCTGGCAGGCCAGGCTGGGGAGCGGTGGCTCATTCCTGCGGCCAGGCAGGAAGTTGAAGCCGAGGCTAGTGGAAAGCCACAGTCCTGAAAACAAATTTGCAGCTTTGCATGGCATGGAAAGAAGCTGAAATTCAGATGAGCCCCTGGTTGCATTTAGTAAAAGGCTAGGTGTATCAAAAATGGCCTTTCTTCTTACCCACAGGGGTGCCAACCAGAGCTTTGATTCTGAGCCTATTATTTGCAACATTTATAAACAAACCAAGTATGGGTACTGCACACTAAAGCCTAATATTTTTCTTCAGTTAGAGAACCAAATGGATGTAGACATACACTATTTATTCAACTGTTCTTACATACCCAATTTTGAACACTAATTCACCTTTTTCACATGTTGCAAGCTACCCATTCATTCCATTCTTAAATTGTTATTGATCGACTAATGGGACCAATTCAGTTGTATTGACTTACTACATTTGGCATCTGTAGCAGGCAAAGGATAATCCTAGGTCAATTAACTATGTCAATAAAGCCCACATTACTTATGTGGCAACATTTAGCCTCATAACCTGCCTTTAGATACCCATATCTGAAACGTTTGACTGAATTAAACATGTTTCACAACTCAAGTTTTTCCTCCCTTGCAATATTACATGCAAACACCCCCATTTTTCTAATTGATGATTGGTTCAGGTTAGACAGGTAAATTCTGTAGCATTTATATGACCGGTTTGTTCCTTTAGGCTTTCTGTACCTACAAGCAGCACAGGATCTGAGATATGACATGACCAGGACTGTAACGGACATGCATTATTTTTTTCCTGAATGAAGTTCTGAGCTCACAATTTAGTGCTCCACCATGTAATAGATCACAAATGAGTTCGTTTCACTATACTGCCTTTCTGCCAGTTAATGAAACAAACCTTGTCATCTGAATTTTCTACAGCTACACAATTGTCAAAATATAAGTGTCTAAATTAGGATCTACACCTGCACTTTCAAAGAGCGGGTATACAAATGCCTATTTTAAAAACACAAATTTGGACACTGGAACCAACTATAAGGCTCTCAGGTGTGGCAGTCATGGAGCACTACAGGTCAACTGCACTAAATAGTGCCTCATGACTGAAGGCACCCAGAACTATATAGTACTACTTACCTGAGCCCAAATCACTATGTAGCCAGCCATATCTGTGTAGCTTTCACTATATAGTTTGTCATGCCTATTCGGTGAGAATCACTAAATTTACAAAGAAAAATACAAAACACAAAGAAATGACTGTTCTCACTCTTCATCACTTTCATTTATTTCACAAGAAAATGCACAAAGAGAGGAGATTAAATACTAGCAACACCCAGCACCTGGTCAAAATGAGTCCCAGAATTGGATAAATAAATGCAAAGCTCCTTTTCCACGTGCACAATTTGTCTCAAATCTGTTGATGTTCTCCTTTGCTGGTCTATAAATATACCAGTTCTTCCTCAACACTCCTGATGGCTGAAAATAGACAGCGATGGGAGTTTGAAGAACTATGCCAAGAGCAAAGAGCTCAACATCTGCTCCCCAGAATTTGTCCCACTTCATTTGGCTTTGGAGCAAGTACTTCCTCCCAGCAAGAGCGACCAAAGTTTTGAAAGTTTCTTGATATTCAGGAGATTTCATCACAGTCACAGCAGCAGCCCTGACTACAGTGTAGTAGTCTCCAGACAATGCAATCTCTTTGCTTATAGCCCTAAAGAGGCAACTGCCATCACCAATAATCTAGTCTAGATTATATGGTGGACTCAGACTTGATGATTTCTTCCATAACTCTTTGTTTGATCAGTGAATTGGAACGGGCAGCTTTTTACAGGCTGCAGTTTGCCAAGTAGCTCAGGGGCTTGTCAGCATGACTCTCACCTGTAATTCTGACATCAGTGTTTGCAGGATGAGATGGTTTTTCACAAGTAGTAGCTGGCATGGGAAAGATGGCTATGTCAGCATGGTTCTCACTGAATGATACGTCAGGGTCTGCAGGGTTTGATGATGGTGAGCTTGTCTTAGGAGGGATTTTGTGCTCATAAGAGGCTTTTAGATTTGAGCCTTGATATTTCTTCTGCAGTGTATTGCCTCTCTCATTCACTAAGGTTTTCCAGCCCTGTGAGTTTTTTCCATGACTGCATAAGGGCCCAGATAGGGTAGCTGGCCTTCATCCCCCTTTCTCTTGGCCCTTTTCACATTGTAGAGGATCGCGTTTTTACCAGTTTTAATGACTTCTTGCTGCTTATGGCATTCTTGTGCCTTAATGTTCTTTGCGGCCTCCATCTCTACAGTTTTTGTACCAGCTTCCTGTGGGCCAAGTGATCTTGGACATCACTGGCATCTAAACTCCACTCAATTAAACCATGATCCATTGGAATCTCATCATTTAAATCTTCACTGTCATCATTGTCTAGGCAGCACAGGCTTCCTGGTATATAAGTTCATAAGGTGTAACACCTGTTGACTTATGCTGTGATGTTCAGAATGAAAACAAGACTCCCCTTAGCACCTTTGGCCATTCTTCTTGTTCACCTTCTAACACTGCCATCATAGCACTCTGAATTGTCCAATCTGCATGCTCTACAAGGCCGTTTGCCTGCGGGTGGTAACCATTGGTGACCCCTCCGCTTTGCTCCTGTTCAAAAGATGTAAAATTTTTCAAACTTCTTTATGGAATTCATGCCCCCAGTCATTGATTTGTATTTTGGTCCAAACAAATCTGCAAATCAGCTTGTAAAGGAAAAGTGCCACCTCTTCGACATTCTTATTCTGTAGAGACTTTGCCTCTAGCCATTTAGAAAAATAATGTGCTACAACACAAATACACACATAGCCCTCTGGATTTTTTGGCAAAGAACTAATATCTACTCCTACATGGCGCCATACTTTATTTGGGCAAGGTACACTGTGAATCTCTGGAGCTGACTTGCACATTTTTGTGGCCCCTTTTCTGCCAGTGCTGACAAGTGGCAATATATTCTCTAACATCCTTGTTCATATTTTGCCATCAGAATCCTGAGTCTAATAACTTCCAAACATTCTTATAGCAATCAAACTGCCTTCCCAGTGGCTTAGCCTGTTTTGTTGTTTCTAACCCTTCAAGAGCACATTTCAGTAGTTCATATCTTTTTCCCTTGTCCTTAATAATCTTTAAAGCATCATTTGCCAAGGGTCTCTTCGGTTTCATAATATTGTTTTACCGGTAACAGAGCTCCCCATTCCTTATTGTGAAACTTCCAGCTTGTTGAATAAAATTATTCTTCATCCCAATATTCTTGACTCCTTTGACACACTCAGGGAACTCACTGCTCAACAAGTAACTTTTGATTTCTTTGTAATTGGGTTCACCACCAACCTTCCTTGTTTTTTTTTGATCTCACCATCTTGGACTGTCTCCACATTTTAGAAAGATCTCGCCATTCTGGAAGTGGTGGATCCTGATTAACAAAAATTGAAGTAATGGATAACAGAACGTAAATGTAGCAGTGATAATTTCAAATAAATATGGTTTCAAAATTTAAGTGGCCAACTGTTCAGAAACGTCTGCTCCTCTACCTTTCATGGTGGAATGAAATTTCATACCTTCATCGGCTTTTCCTACGCATCCATTGTACACTCTATGACTGACATTCTTTTTTCAGGCAGTGCACGGTATGCAGTGAAACTCACCTGACTTAAGGCTATGTCTACGCTACATCATAAAGTCAATTTTAAGGCAGTTAGATTGATTTTACAATGACACTGTTTTCACTGTGAATGCCATTAGGTCGATTTTAGGTAATGTTAAAGTCAATATTATTACATCTGCAAAGCAAGTTGGAGTAGCATCAAGTTCAAATTTAAAAGGTCACATTAATGCTAGTGTGGAAACAGCAATCATTTACATCGACTTTATTGGCCTCCAGAGGTGTCCCAAATTTATTCCACAATGCCCCATGGCTGTCTACTCTGCCTGCTTCCATCTCCGCTGCTCTCCAGGTGCACAGAAAGTAGGTAACAGGAAGCCCACAAATTTGAATTCAGCACTAGGAAACCCAGGAAATTGAAGTGGGTACCTAGGCCCATTTTGAATTCATTTCTTTATTATCAGTGTGATGATTGCATCTACTCATGAAAAAAATAGCCCTAACACAGTGTGGAGGCTTCTTCCCTGCACAAGACAGAACAGGAGAGTCTGAGATTTTTTTTCTGCATTGGTGCCAGCCCTCACCCCACTGCACCACATGAAAGTTAAGCTGTGGGGGTCATGCTTATATGAGAAGCTGAGAAACTTCTTTTCTGAGGTTCACCTTTGCCTAGCGGCAGCCCTCCCCCCACACAAAGTGACACGCAGTTGGAGTCTGAATTGAATATGCAGCGCCTCATTAGCTTTAGGACACTTCCAGCCACAGCACTTCGAAAGCACCGCTTTCAAATGCTCGCGGCTCGGCGCAGCTACATGGGGTCCTTTTCGAAAGGACCCCGCACCTTTGAAAATCTCCTTATTCCTCTCAGCAGAGGGGAATAAGGGGGTATCAAAAGGTGTGGGGTCCTTTGAAAAAGGACCATGTAGTCATGCCGAGCCACGAGCAGTTGAAAGTGGAGCTTTCGAAGCACCGTGGCTGGAAGTGTCCTAATGCTAACGAGGCACTGAATATTCAATTCAGCGCCTCATTAGTAATCTTCGGAATTGGCATGGCCATTTCGAAGTTTTGGCCAAGTGTGGCCACAGCCTTTATGTTGTTGCTCTGAATGTATCTTGGTTGCACCAGAGGACTTAGGACCTTTAATTTAGGTTTCCAAGTTCTTACAGTGGACTATATGTTATAGATATTTTGCAAAAACATGGGTCATGACATCAAAGTGTCTTGCCCTCTTTTCAGCTGATTGCCTATCTTATGAATCCTATACAGCTCACAATCTAAAGGCTTTTTAACCCCCTCTTAATCTTTGAATACATTAGCAGTTACTAATAGAGAGCAAATTGGCCCTTTAAATCAGTCATATGAAATGTTAAAATAGTTTACCTGTGTGAACGTGTAAAGAATATTAAAAAATATGTCTTGTTTCATTAGTTTTTTACAATATCCAATAATTATGGTTTGTTTGATACATAGATATTATTACACAGAATCTTATCAATTATATACACCTCTTTTTTCAATCTAGAAATCTCTGATTAAGTTACCTTTGCTGTAGTCCCAACTTTACATATACTAGCTCCATAGCAGTAGCAAATTGGGATGGTAACAGGAACACTAAATTCCCCTACTGCAATTCTGAATCCTTCCAGTGTCCTATATTTTCTCCAGCAGAATCGATTAATTGAAGAGATTCGTCCTGAACCACAAGTGACAATGCATATGTAAATTATACAAACAGCTCATTGAAAAATACTGTTCTGCCTTTCAGTCATCGTGGTGTTCCTGAACAGAGACATTCCTAGATATCGTGTATCAAGAGCACATGATGCACTCAAGAAATTAAATTTAAGTATGAACTCTCAGGTCACTGTGCTCAGATTGCTAAAAATTATGCTTGCTCTAGCATTGGCACTGGTTCTGTATGAAGTTTAATTTTAGGGGCTTTATGGCTGTATTTTATTCAGACTTTAAACTTTTTCTCTGATGCCAAATCTCATTTATTTGGTTATCTACACACTGTCATGATACAAACTTCTGATTCATTTAAAAAAGCCATCAGGACATCCTCTATTCACCTCACTATCAGAAAGCAATAATCAAAGCATCATGAAATTGGGAATCAGAGACAAGATATTAGTGAAATCTCTCTGTAAAATTATCCATCAAATCACATTTATCTCTCAGCTGCATTCATTTGCACTTAGGACTTCACTGCTAACAGCCAAGCTATCATACATTGTGGTCCCTCTGCCGGATCATGAAACATCTAACTCAGGAACAAGTGTAAGAAAGGTGGAGAACAACTATATGAAAAAACAGCTTTTATATTCTGAGTTTCTATGTACAAACCATTTTCAGTTACTTTGGCTGTGTATTTAACACAACAAAAGCAGTTTTAAATTTTGAAGATATTAGGTCACCATTTAACATAAATAGATTTTAAATTTATTAAGAAATAACTGTCATTGTAGATATTACAAAAATTACCATAAAGCTCAGTAAACCTTACTTCTGGTAGAGGACTGGCCGGTTTGGTGAGGATTCCTCCCACATAAACAACATTTGGTAGTGTGGGTCTTGGAAACTCAAGTGCTATATCAGTACACAGCATCCACAGGCTGGAGTCATGTACCAAATCATACATCGACCGCTCTGGTAGCACCTTGTATTTCTGCATTATCGTTTCATATTTTGGCAGAACCAAAAAATTGACGCCAAATCTTGAAACCAGATAAACAACAGTGTTTTTAATCCTCTCTAGAAAGTTCATATGATCTGTGAGAAGCGAGTTAAATTCTGGAACATAAGATAAAGGAGCTGGAGCACCTACTTCCGCTGGATACCAAAGGCCAGTGGAAAAAACAGCGTATTTAACGCCCAAAAGGTGAGCTATAACAAACCCACACATCTCATTAGGATCCACTAGCAGTAGGTCGAATTTCTCCTGTTTCAAGTCATGCATTAAGTTCTGGTTGCCCACAATCATGTCACAGTTCTCCGAATAATGATTCAGGATGTCAAACAATTCCAGTGCTGTCAGTCTTCCAGAGAAAATACTCCTCATTTTGGACTGAAGAAAATCATCTGCAGTGCTGCTATTAAAGATCCCTGGGTAACGTTGGAGCCTATAATGATTAGATGGAGGGATGTGTCTGCCCTCGGAGAGGAGAAACACTGTCTGATGACCTTGCTCATGCAAGGCTGAGGCCAGGGCCTTGAAAATATACAGATGGCTCTCAAACATAATTGGCGGCACAACAACAATTTTGGCAGCCCTTGCTATCCCGACAGTGCCCCACAGGAGAATGAAAACTGGAGTGTAAGACTTCATAGCTGAAATGACAAAAGGAAAAAATTATTTCAACAGATTTCAGTCCTACTTGTTGTTTAGATTGGGGTTCTCAAATGTCATCATACCATGACCCCCATTCTGACAATAAAGTTAATACATTACCCCTGGGTGGGGGTCAGAGCCCAAGTCCCAGGGGCCACAGACCAAGATCTACTGCTCCAGGTGAGGATGGAGGCTTCTGCTTCAACCCTGGGTCCCAGCAAGTCTAACACTGGCCCTGGTGACTCCATTAAAACGGGGTTGTGACCCTTTTGGGGGTCCCGAACCATAGTTTACAGTTTGAAAGCCAAATATTGCTGGACCACAGTACCAACTGTTTGCCATGACCACTTTTGGAATCATTTTATCCCACAATCTTTCTGGTACCATTCCCTGAGAGCATGATAGCCACTTAGAAAACAAAAAAAACCAGTTATGTTTAGTTTCTTGTTAGACTTTAATTTTTTCTCTCTCCCTTTTCCCTTCTCTCCTTCCATCTTGTTATACAGGTGAGTAAGCAATTTCTTCAGATATTGATACAGCCCCTATATTATACAATAGCTGATGAGGACATTACAGCTGGTGCCTCCTACAAGGTACTGTATGCATAGCTTCTGAATTACACATGCTATCTGACAGCAAAGGGAAACAAGAACTTAGGCTACATCTACATGATCTAATTATTTCAGAATAAAAGCAATTATTTCAAAGTAACTTTGATAGTGTCTAAAAGATGCACATGCTATTTCAAAATAAATTCAAAATAGTGGGTGCATTTTTTTGACTCCAGAAAACCTCACTCCATGAGCAATAATGCCTGTTTCAAACAGTATTTCAAAAGAGGTGCTGTTAAGACTCAGAATAGCACTATTTTTTAAATAGCCATAATGGGCTCCAAAGGCACTATTTCAAAATTGCACGACGGGACCCAGAAATGCTATTTTGAAATTGCTGTATGCTATTTTGAAAATTTTGTGTATGGATGTGTTATTTGGAATAATACTGCTGCATAGGTGTATTCTTAATGGCCTTAAAAAAACCAAAAAAAAACGGGTAACCCTAAGGTTTTTTGTTTGTTTGTTTGTTTTTTGAGGGGGAAGAAGGTGATGGAATCTAGTATTCATAAGGACGCAAAGTCCTACAAGCCAAACTCTTTTGTTCATGTAACAGGCACAACTTGTGAAGTAACACTACATCCTTCTGTACAAACATGCCTCAGCCCTATATCCAAAACACTGGTGGGCAACCTGCAGCTTGAAAGCCACATGTGGCCCATCAGGGTTCTGTGTATGGCTCCTAAGATGTTTTGTTTACTGTAGCCAATGCACAGGTTGCCAAATTCTGCTGTCTTTTTCATCCACATAGTAGTTTTTCCTACCAGTATTACAAAAGTGTCACAAAGCAAGGGCACATGAAGTGAGGTGTCTGCTAACTGCACACAACATTGTGAGAACACTCTGAATGCAATCAAACAGCTTCTGTGTTTGAGTTGGCTCTCCCCACAAATGCTAGGTGCAAAGGCGCAGGTAGCAAAACTACTCTGTCTCCAGACACTGTCTTGGTTACAACACTCTTGCAGCCCACTAAGATGAAGGAGGGCCAGGCAGGCAGCTCACCCACTAGCCTAAGTTGCCCTCACTGATCGAGAACTACCATCTCTGCCAACGCACTCCTCACTCTCTCAGCTGAGAATTCCAACCACTGTGATTGTGAATTTTGGGATTTGCACTCATTATCATAAGAGCAGAAGTACCTCTGGTCATCTGTGGGCAAAAATCATACCTGGGACATTTGGAGCTTAGTGTCTGAGCCTCTACTGCATAAGCTAAAAAGGCAATTGCCAGTTAGCTAAGGCTGTAAAGCAGACTCAGATGTGGTCTATCCTAGACCTTATAGTTGACTGCAGATATGCAATTCTAGCTATGGCAATTGCATAGCTAGAATCGACATATTTGCAGTTGATTGTAAGGTCTGTCCTCACTGAGGGAGGTTGATGGGAGTGTTTCTCCCATCAACTCCCTTACTCCTCACAAGAGCAGAAGTACAGGGGGTCGACTGCAGACCCCAGAGACACTGATTTTGTGTGTCTTTATCAGATGCGTGAAACTGAACTCCAGGAGATTGACCTGTTCGCCCAGTAAGTGTAGACATACCCGCATTCTGTCTGTAAGTGGTCTTGGTCACACCTAGATGGGACAATATGCCACACCCAGAAGGTCTGTGGGTTACATGTTTCTAGTGTAAGCTCACATTGTAAACCCACTGCACAGTTGCTCGCAGCCTTCAAAAAACTTCCACCTACATTTTCCAGGCCTAGCCTCTGCTGAGGGTGATTTTCTATTTTGATACAAAATGGTTCAAGATTTCTCAGTAGATGGAGGATGCCAAAACAAATTATATATAAAAATATTTATATTTTAAAATGTTATAGTCCAAACAGTAACCATCCCTGAAGTGGAAGTACCTGTGAGAATTGCAGCAAAACTGGTTTTTTAAGACTGAATTCTTAGACTTGGAAAGTTGCACATTGCACATCAGTACAAGTGTTATACTTGTTTGACATTTGCATCACAGGGAGTTGAGATGTGCATGTTTGCATTGCTACTGCAGGTCATGGTTCAACACATTTCAACTCTGCATGTTCGTGAAAATGTCAAGCAAATATAACAATTACACTTGTGTGTAGTAGGTCTGTAAACATGGGCTTAAGTTACACAGGTCAGCATTTAAGTACATGCTTAGGTCCCATAAACGTCATATGGAAGAAAGGGGCCAGATTCTGGCTATAAACCACCAACAGAAAATTCCTGCACGACAAACAAGTTTCTTGCACGCAGAAAACCAGCCCTGGTTTCTCACATCTGCAGGAGATAAGGGGAAATTATAAAGAAGCTGTCACAATTGGGGAAGGACAGAAAGAGGGTGTGCCACTCCACACTATTGATTCTCTACTAGCACAAGGGAGCAGTGCAGGCTGATTCACGGCATTCCATACTCCCCATTCCAAGGAGAATTTCAAACATAGAAGAGCATCTGTCCTTGTATCTTAGTACACATTCACAGGAGAAAAAATTAATGCACCAAATCGAGTCTTTGTCTCCTGGCTTCTGAATGCTTAACATTGAATAATCTTATAATTCCCTTAACACAGGCTGATTTATTTTTTTAATGTCCACAGAATAAGACAGCGATGCCTTTGGGTCACTAAATAAGAGGAAGAATAGTCAGAGAGGTCGCTGTGTTAGTCTGTACCTTCACAAAACACAAAAGCAGTCCCATAGCACTTTGAAGACTAACAAAATAATTAGGTGATGAGCTTTCACGGGACAGACCCGAAAGAAGTGGGTCTGTCCCACAAAAAGGTCATCACCTAATAAAATATTGTTAGTCTTTAGTGTGTTATAGGACTGCTAAATAAGAGGCTGTGTGTCAAGAAAAGCATCCCAATTCTCCCTGCTTACATCTAAATAAGTGCCCTGATTTTCCAAAGTTGTGAACAGCAAGTAATTTCCAGCACAATCAGGACTAGCACAAGGCTTGTGCACTACCTATGTATGATTTAAGCACTATTTGAAAGATGTGGGTGGAATATAAGCTTTGTATTGTGTAGTGAGTCAGTATGGCCTCCTGCAGACCCGGAGGCAGGGGAGACTATGCAGAGGCCCTGGTGGGCGGGGCTGGAGCCAGGAGACCAGAGGCCCGCCCCTCAGAGGGCGGGGCCAAGGGCTAGAAGAGCCAAAGGCGCGACTCAGGAGCCATTCGGGCCTGGGCCTCCGGGCAGGGAGGACGTGCCTGCACGAGCTCCTCGGCACCAAAGGGAGAGGGCCTGCGGCCGCCCGGCCAGGCCAGAGGAGCAGGTCCCCAGAGGCTCCAAGCAATCCCGGGTCCATATGCCCCAAGGGGACTACCCGGACTTCCCAGACCTACCAGGACCTTCCCGCCGGCGGAGACCCCCCGCCTTGGAAGAGGCCCCCGGAGCGGGCTGCCCCAGAGTCCCGGTGGATCCTTACAGCACTCAGACCCAGGATCGCCTTGCGTCTCCTGTATTACCACCGCCCGACTACCCTAACGACGTTGTTATGGACGACTGGCCGGAGCCCCCGAAGGTGGATGACCCGGAGGAGACTGACCTAGGGGGACCCCTCGACCAGATGGACTGGGACCTTCCGCCAGCAGAGGGTGAGGTAGGAAGTGGCCCGGGGAACGACGCACACGAACCAATGGCAGTGTGTTGCGGTCTGGATCCCCACTGCCGGGGTTGCGTGTGAGCGACACCCAGGGCCCCGGGCCGGGTCGCAGTGGAGTGGGAGGGCCTGTGACCCCCTACCCCCCCTTCCTTGACAGGGCCAGCCTGTGCTGGGCCTGCACTTAAACCCTTGTGTTGCTGCCCCGCCCCAAACTGAGGGCTGGGCCTGTGTTTAAACCCTTGGGTTGCTGCCCCGCCCCAAACTGAGGGCTGGGCCTGTGGTTACACCTTGTGTTGCTGCCCCGCCCCAAACTGGGGCTGGGCTTGTGTTTAAACCTTGTGTTTCTGCCCCGCCCCAAACTGAGGGCTGGGCCCAGAACTGTGCTAGTACTTGGGGACTGCTGCCCTACCCTGAACTGAGGGCCGGGCCTAGAACTGTACTATCACCCGTGAACTGCGGCCCCGCCCCAGGTTGAGGGCTGGGGCCTGTATGGTGTTGTAGCGGTGAGCCGCTGACCACCCGAACTGAGTACGGGCTGGTGCTCTAACCCCTTTTGCTGCCGCCCGCCCTAGGCCAAGGGGCTGGGCGTCTTTGGACGTGTTACAATTGCTACCCATTCAGCTTTTGAATCCAAATATTACCTCTGGGATGCACCTGCCATAGGTTTAGGTTTTCCTTGAAAGGAAAAGAGACTCAATATGTACCACCAGCAAAGAACAGAACACATAAGATATTTTCTAATATTCAATTATAGAAACAAATGTAAAAAAAAGAAAAGTGAGTCAACTGCAATAACTGCTTTAGGAATGGAATATTAAGGCAATTTATCTTTTCCTCATGTTTCTTGTAGATTAAAAAAGCAAATACACACAACATACTGTCTCGCAATATACACCATAAAAACAGCTTGTTGACATTTTTCCTTGCTAAGGGACTTTGGCCTCACAGATTAAATAAAAATTGAGTCTCACTCTGCTTCATAGAAAGAGAGTGATATACAACTGACTGTTATTTTTATGCCTCAAATTTGAGATCTTGTTAAACTGTTCCCATGTGATCTGAATTGTCCACCAGTCTGTCACCTAGAAATTTTAAACACTATTTGTGTATTAACATCTGGAATATTTTGCATATTGCTGCTACGCCACCTTCCAGCTAGAACAAACACGAATTTACAGGAAAAACCTATTGATTGCACTGCTTAAATATCATTGATTCTTGTACAGAAGCAAAGCAAATAAAATGATTGAATTCTGAAAACAGAGGTTAGATGCAGTTTTATGCTTCATGGAAAAAGTGAAAGTTCCATGTCAAGTGAGTTTTAAACACAGTGGGCTCACCTACACTAGCCCTGTCCTTGATAGGGGACACGTAAATGAGCCAGATTGAAGAATAGCAGTGAGGTGCTGTGTTGCATATGCGGTACCTCATTAGCATAATTCCCACCATGCTAACTTCGAAGTTGCTAACTTCGAAGCACCGGCAAGCTGTGTAGCCATGGGCACTTCAGTACCAGTGCAACTTCAAAGTTCACTTACTCTCAAAATCTTTTGGGAATAAGGGCACTTTGAAGTTGTTGGATAATTCGAAGTGTCTGTGGCTACACGGCTTGCTGGCACTTCACAATTAGCAACTTCAAAGTTCACATGACAGGAATTATGCTAATGAGGTGCTGCATATGCAGCACAAAACTGCATTGCTAGTCACTGATCAGGCTTGTTTACATGCCCCCAGTTAGTGTAACCATCTGAAAAAAAGATTTGGTGGCAGTTCCTGCTCACCCATATTAAGCACAGTTTGCCTTTTTTGATCAGCTGCTGTACAATGGTGTAGCTTCACTGACTTTATAGAAATATACCGAGTTATATCATCTGGCTCCATTGCTAAACTCTAGAGCAATTTTTAAAACATGGTTTGAATCTAGATCTGCCATGCCCATAATATACATGCAAACTTTTATCAAATCAATTAAGCTGGATCCATTTTTAATTCAAGTTTTGAAAAGACTCCCTTAAGTTCGTTTGGGCTCAGAGAGTGCCTTTCAGCTCCACTGTATATGTGAAAGCCACAGACTACACTTTTATTTGAAAGCATCTAAACAATTTAATTATATTGTGTATTATAACTATTTAATTTAAAAACTGTAAAAACACTTCAGAGTATCACTTTAAAATCAGATATACCAGATTTATATTTACATATAAATATTATGAACATTGGTGCTGAAGAGGAACAGTTAAGGTATTTTTAAAAAAAAAAACTTTTCTTCCCATTTTCTGCCAATACAATAGAACTAACTAAATAAACTACACAAAGAGGTGAGTCAAAGTCAATCTAATTCAGATACAGAGCTCACATTGATTATTTATTCCTGAAGCTGACCTAGAGCACCTTTACATATGCTTGCAAGGGAGAGTATGTTTTAAGAAACTGTATTGTTAAACATGTCATTAGCGTATCTTCATCAATAAACCTACTGCACACAAATTTTTATTGCATAAATCTGCAAAATTTTCAGCTCTACTTATCACTCTAGGAATTATTTCACTTTCTTTCGAGCCCCAGACCTGACCAAAAAAAAGAAAAAAACGTCTGCATAAGGTACTGGCTATCAGTTGGGAAATCACTGATTGAAGATCAAAAAATCATTCCCATGGCAGGGTTACTGTATCCTTTGTTAACTGCAAGATCAGCAGTTCACTGTGTAAGAGAAGGTGTGTTTGTCAGTGTTGATTATAAACTTATGTAAGTGCAGCATGAACAGTGAAATATGTCAAAGTTTTGTTGGCTTCTCAGGAGCAATCCTGGTAATTTAGGCACGGGTACATTTGCCTGCCGTGGTCTTGCACTTGCACAGTGGGACCTTGGTGAGCTCAAAGAGGAGTGCTCACACTAGTAGATTTCTGAATTATAGATAAATTCATAAGTTTTCTGTGGCATGGGAGAAAAAGTACATAGTATAAAAGTAAATTTCATTAAACTTCCCTATTGGAGTCTTTGGTGGGTGTTGACGTTAGGATTTTGTTAGATTTTTTTACTCAACAAAGCAGAATGAGATCTGATACGCACTCTTCCCTTGAGATTTCTAATTCCCACTTGTATTTGGTCAGTTTTTACTCCTTTTCCAAAAAGCAGTTTTCTCCCAGTCCTTGAGGAGAGTCTTGTCCATAAGGCAAGTTATGCCAAAACACTTTTGTTTCCAGTGCTCAAGAACTCTAGTACTCCTCTCTGAATCTGACTCCCCTGCATCACCTGGGCCATTGCCTCTCTCTGGAGGATATCTTGGTAATTCATTCATCAGATACCCATCACAGCTCTAGGTTTGAAGGAAATTGTGATTCCTATAATTTAATCTTTTTTTTAAGTTAATGAGTTCTGAATCACAGCTTTGATTTAAGAGCCTAAAGAAAATCTTGCACTATGCAAGGCAGCAGTTGCCATCAATTAATTTTTGGGGGATTTTTTTGTTTGTTTGTTTTTTGTCTAGGTGTGGGAAAAGCAAAATCTCCAGTGTACTAAGACAAAGACGCTTCTTCTTGTGACAACATTCATTGACACAGCTCTGGAGTAGAATCTAATGATAATCATGGACTTGTCATAACAAGGGATGAGCAATAGAGATCTTACTGAGAAGGCTACAGATTTCTAACCTGAAGATGGTATCAACTACTTGCTCTCATGTGAGCACTACTTGGGAAAAGCAGATGGCTGGAATAATGTTCTGGAGTGAGCCCACTGACATTCATTGTTCCTCGTTATCAGGCTTCAATAATTCTCTGAACTTTTTTTTTTTTAGCAAAAGTTTCATTATGCAAATATGGGAGGTTTTTGTATGCTTCTGACACCATTTGATGCATTCATTTTGCATATTTGGATAGGAATAGGATTTTTATTGAATTCATAAAATGGTACACTTATGTTATGTCTAGATTGCAGGCCTTGGTCAGGAGCCCAGAGATCTCCCAACACAAGTCTACTGCTCTTGGAGCCTTCTACCGACATTTTGGTCATCCTCGTTCCATTAGGAAGAAGGGATGTGTCAGAAGAGAGGGTTTTCCCCGAATTTTGTCCCTGTGTAGTCCAACAAAATGGCCAGCCAGAAGCACAGTGGACAGGACTGCCCAGTATCCCTGAAACCCTGTCTGTTGACAGAGGGCCCCCCAGAACATCCAGACCAGCTTTCTATCCTCCAGAAATAGTCTTTAAACTAGGATGTTAGTAAAGGCAGCTTGTAGGTGATTACAATGATTTGAATACATTGTAATTTGTGATAATGTAATTATGTAATTCATAACAATGTATTTAAATGTCTATGTTTTTTACTGTTAATAAATAAAATAGGAAAGTATATAAATATGCTGAAAATAGCCTCCCACCAAAACCAACAGAACCTCCTCTGCCCCCAAATACATACACCTCCTCAAAAGCATCCATTGGCAAAAAAAAACGAGAGAGAGAGAGAATCAGCTCCTATGATGGTAGCAATAATAATTTAAATATTTATACACTCTGAATGGAACATTGGAGAAATGGTCGGTAATGAACATAAAGTAGAAGTTAAGAATTGTAGAAACCTAAACAGGGACATAAAGGAAGATAAGGAGAACCCAGAGAATTAAGGACAATTAGTCCGTGGCTACACTAACACCCCTCTTTCAAAAAGGGGATGCTAATGAGCCACTTTGGCAGATGCTAATGAGGTGCTGCTATGCATATGCAGTGCCTTATTAGCATAATGGTGGATGTGCGCTCTTCGAAAGTGCCGCTTTTGAAACATGCACCACCGGTGTAGACGGGGACCTTTAGAAAGGACCATCAGATTTCAAAAGCCCCTTCTACCCATTTGGCTTTGGGAAGAAGGGGCTTTTGAAATCCAGGGGGTCCTTTCAAAGGGCCCCCGTCTACACCGGCGGCATGTATTTTGAAAGCGACACTTTCGAAATGCCTGCGGCCACCATTATGCTAATGAGATGCTGCATATGCATGACTCAATAGCATCCCCCTTTTGAAAGAGCGGGGGCTAGCGTAGCCCTGGCCTTAGAGTATAAGAACACAAGGAACAAAAAGAATCCTGCCAAAAGTATTGGCTCATTAATGACAGAATTACCAATAATAATGCAGAAATTACAAAAGTATTCATTAAATAGCTCTGTTCTGCATTGGAAGGAAGGTATAATCCCATTTTGTGATAAAACTCTTTACACTCTAGGGCTGTGGCCACACTACAGCCTCCTTTCAGAGGGGGCATGGTAATGAGCCACTTTGGCAGTTGCTAATAAGGTGCTACCATGAATATGCATTGCCTCATTAGCATAATGGTGGCCACATGTGCTTTGAAAGTGCCAGTTTCAAAACACACGCCACCTGTATAGCTGGGGGCCTTTTGAAACAAGCCCCCTGACTTTGAACGCCCCTTCTTCCCATTTGATTCTGGGAAGAAGGGGCTTTCAAAATCTGGAGGGGTCCTTTCGAAAGGCCCCCATCTACACGGGCTGTGTGCACTTCAAAACCAGCACTTTTGAAATGCACACAGCTGCCATTATGCAAATGAGGCACTTCATAGTCATGGTGGCACCTTATTAGCATCTGCCTTCGTGGCTTATTAGCATGTCCCTTCCAAAGGCGAAGTCTAATGTAGCCATGGCCTCTGTCGACAGAGAGGGCTTCCGGTCAGGCATCCCTGCTTGCTGAGGTGCCATTCCACTTTATGTCACCAAAGGGCAACGCAGTCTGGCAGCTCCCTGTCGACAGAGCAAGTTGTGTATTGCGGCAGTTTGTTGACAGTGGTTCTGTTGAGATTTCCATGTTGACAGTGACTTCTGTCGACAGATGCTTCTAGTGTAGACATAGCCTAGTAGTACTAAGTCAGTAATTACTAAAGTCAGACGTTTTTAAATAAGCATGGCCTAGTAATGCCTATCCAAGAATTTTAAAAGAGCTGACAAAGTACCTAACTGGACAACTAATGTTGATTTTCAACCAGTCTTATAACTCCGGGTAAGTTTCAGAGAGGAAGAAAGTTAATGTCTTAGCAGGATAAATAGAGTGATTCAGGTAATTATAGCTCTGTAAGTCTGACTTTGATCCTTGGCAAAATAACAGAACAGCTGATTTGGGACTTGAAGAATTAAGAGGGTAATGTAATTAATATCAATCAACACTAGTGTAGAGAAAAGAAATCTCATCAAACTTATTCGTTTTATGGGTTTGGTTGATAAAGGCAATAGTGCTGATGAACTGTAATATACTCAGACTTCTGACTTAGACTGTTCATCTGGTACCACACAGCATTTTTAGTAAAAACTGAAAATGATACAAAATCACCATGGCATACATTAAATGGATTAAAAGCTGTCTAATAAGATTTCAAAACACAACTGTAAATTCAGAATCATTGGTTGTGTTTGTTTCTAACAGGGGCCTGCGCGGATCTGTTCTTTACACTACACTATTTAACATTCTTATCAATAATCTGGAAGAAAACATAAGATCATCACTAATTAAATTTCCAAAGGACACAAAATTGGGGGGCACAGTATTTCTGGAATATTGTATCGGAGTCTGTTGTCTACAATTTAAGAAGGACATTGATAAACTGGAAAGGATTCAGAGAATAGCCACAAGAATGATTAGAACACCTGCCTTATAGAGATATATTCACAGAGCACAATCTATTTAGTTTAACAAAGAGATTAAAATATCTAAGTATCAACAAGCAGTACAAATACTTAATAATAATTTCTTCAGTCTAGCAGACAAAGGTTTAACATGATGCCAGCACTGGAAGTGGAACCCTAACCAAATTAGACTGGAAACAGGGCTTTAATTTTTAAACAGTAAAGATAAGTAACTTTGGGAGCAACTAACCTGATTTTAAAGTCAAAATTTTAGAGCGGTGAGGGGGTTCTTTGGCCTGTGTTATCCAGGTGGTCACACTACATAAACACAATGGTCCCTTCTGGTCTTGGCATCTACACAGCTATTACCGGTTCTTTCGTAAAACTACCAATAATAAAAATCAATGATTAACTAAATTGCAGCTAATAAAATGAAAATAAACCTTTAGAAACTGCTACTAAGGCTACAAACAAACATTCCAATATTACTAAATAACTACTTCAGTTAACAAGCATAATATTATGCATATTTAATGACAGTGTTATATTCTTACTGAGAAATAAACAAGGATTTACATTCTACATCAGTATGAAAGAGATGTAACAAAAGCTGAAAGGCTGGTATAAATTGTGAGCATTCTAAAGAGATCCCCTCTAATCTCAGGGAAGAAGAAAGTACACTATATGCCTAAAGAGAGTATTTTTCCAGATATTATGTTACACATATACCTCCAAAAGCTACATAAATTAAGGATGTAATTCCATCTGAGGGTTATGGTAACACAATGTCACCAGAACTCCTCAATGAAATGGAGGTATTAATATTCACACTGTAGAGAATGTTAATGCTTTGTTTAATACAAATAGTATTACATTTCTTTTGCAGCATAAAAATCAATGAAAAGCAAAATAAAATGCAACATATCTCCACAAACAGTTCATTCACATTTTTGAGCTATGCACATTAATATTGCAGCAATGACACAATATTCCTCCTTTGAAACCATTATCCACTCAATACAAATGCAGAAGAAACAGGATACCTTCACTATTAGTGTAATGCTTCTTTTCAGCACCAATACGTTTCAAAATGAATTACAAAAGCTCCCATGACAATTGATGAGCTTTGTATGCTATTAACAATAAATACACAAGCTCTAACAGAAACATGAATATTAGCCATACAGGGCTACATTATTTGTCCCAGAGAGCTGTCCTACTGAGGTTTGTGATGATTCCCTCCAACACCAGGGAATCCTCTGGTAGCACAAAGCACAGAGTATACTGGAACCAGGTAAGAGCATAAAGGTCTCTGCCTGATTATCTCATAGCACACACATTCCAAGGAGCCTTTTAGAGCAAACACTACTAAAATCAGCTCTTGATATTCCCTAAATTACAACAAAGGCCATTTCAGCCCATAGAATCATAGAATACTCAAACTGGAAGGGACCTTGAGAGGTCATAGCATCCAGTCCCCTGCCCTCAGAGAAGGGCCAAGCACTATCTAGACCATCCCTGACAGATTTGTATCTAAGTTGCTCCAGTGATGGAGAATCCACAACCCCTCCAGAAAATGTATTTGTGTTTAACCATCCTCACAGTTGGGAAGTTTTTTCTAACATCCAACAGAAATTTCCCTTGCTGCAGTTTAATCCCATTGCTTCTTGTCCTGTCCTCAAGTTTTCTCTCTCCTCCTTGTAACCCTTTTTTAGGTACTTGAAAACCACAACCATGTCCTCTCTAAATCTTCTCTTTTCTAAGCCAAAGAAGCCAAATAGTAATGGAGAGCTAGCCATGTTAGTCTGCACTCCAACAAAAAAAAAAGAGCAGAAATATAGCACTTTAAAGACTAACAAAAAGATTTATTCAGTGATGAGCTTTTGTGGGACAGACCCATTTCATCAGATCAATCTCATTTCCAATACATTTCCATTGGAAATTAGATTGATTTGATGAAGTGGGAAAGCTCATCACCGAATAAATCATTTTAAGTCTTTAAAGAAACCCAGTTCTTTCAGTCTTCCCTCATAGCTCATGTTCTCTGGACCTTTAATCATTCTTGTTGCTCTTCTCTGGACCTTCTCCAATTTCTTCACATCTTTCTTGATATGTGCTGTCCAGATCTGTGCACAGCACTCCAATTGATGCCTAATCAGCACAGAGTAGAGCAGAAGAATGACTTCTCATGTCCAGCTCACAACACTTCTGTCAATACATCACAGAATCATGTTTGCTCCCTCACCCCAACAGCAGCACACTATTAACTCATGTTTAGCTTGTGGCCCACTATGACCCCTAGATGCCTTTCTGCAGTACTCCTTCCTAGACAGTCACTTCCCATTCTGTATGTGTGAAGCTAATTACATCTTCCTGAATGGAGTATTTTGCATTTGTCCTTGTTAAACATCATCCTATTTACCTCAGACCCAACCCCATATCCAGCTCAGGATTAGGAGGCTTGAAAAGCTTACACATGGGTCCAGCTAAGGAGCTGCAGTTTGCAAATTAATCATTCCCACAACATCACTGTTAAATATTACTCTTCCCATTTTACAGTTGGGAGAAATTGAAACGGAGGAGTTAATTTGTTTATGGCAATAAAACAAGCCACTTATAAGACTGGGCCATAAGCCTAATCTATTAGACCATGCAGCTACTCTAAAAGCTATTTGTATCATTGGTGTTCAGTGAGAAGCCAGTTTTGGAACATGCGGAGCATTTCCAGGAAGTTCTTCAGAGCCTTTGATACCTGATACCCAATATCTTGATGACAGGAGTCTTTGAGGTCTTTCAGCTCCTAACTGGAGATGTTCAATATCTGCCAGGGCCAAACAATAGACCCTGGAGTTAATTGGGTTTGATTGAAAGCAGAATTGTATCTTCCAGTACAACTTAGAGCAGTCCCAGCACTAACTGTAGTTGTGTTTGCTGCAGTGGTTCCATCAGGACATGCTCAAGGTCAGCTAGTCAGCAGCAGAATCTAGGAGCTCCTAGCTCCAACCCTTGGGTTGCCAAGTTTCTGATTGAAGAAAAACAGAATATTCTTACTCCCCCTTCCCTGCCCTGTCCCAACTCACTCTGTTCCCTCTACCTTTGTCACTCATTCATTTTCACCTGGCTGGGTTGGAGGCGACTGGGTGCAGGAAAGGGTACAGGCTACGGTTGGTGGTGCAGGCTTTGGGATGGGGCCAGAGATGAGGGACGTGGGGTGCAGGAGGGAGCTCCAGGCTGGGCAGAGGTTTAGGCTGTAGAAGAGGATGTGGGCTGCAGACTGTGCTCACCTCAGGTGGCTCCCTAGTACCTCAGGTTAGCATGTCCCTCTGGCTCCTAGGCATAAGGATGGCCAGGAGGCTCCATGCACTAGCCGCTGCCTCCACAACTCTCATTGGCCATGGTTCCCAACCAACAGGAGCTGCAGAACCAGTGCTCAGGGAAGCACCTGTGCTATGGGCTGACCTCCCATCTGCCAAGGAGCCAGAGGGACACATCAGTTGCTTCCATGAGTTACTCAGAGTTGGCCATTTTGGCCAACTGGACTTGGTAGCAGCTCAGTGAGTTGTGCAGTCCAAAAGCAATCAGGGTCGCTTTTTGACAGTTGTTCCAGTCAAAAAACAGATGCCTGGCAACTCTATAAAATTTTCATGCTCGGGTCATTAGCTTAAGCCTCTCTCTCAAAAGTTAACTTATCTGCTCAAGAAAGCAGATTTTATCTACATTTCAATGGCTGTGTCATGTCAGGTTGCTGACTACAGTAGAAAATGGACACAAAAAAGTCCTTAATATTTCTGCTCTGAAGTAGAAGGCTCCATTAAAGGCGCATAAATTTTTCTGCAAACTGATTTTTTTTTATAATTACTTGAAATAAGAAGATTTCCATTCCAAGGTTTTCCCTAAAATTTGCCTTCCTTTAAATACAGAAAAAATGTGGGCCTCAGCCTGACAATATCCCTGTAAACCAAAAACTTTTTTTTTAATTAAAGTTATTCAGAAACCTGGCATTGAATTTAAATCCTTACTGCCCTCAGCCAAAAGGAAACAGGAAACCAATAGATTTTTTTTTAAAACTTGGAGCGGTATTTGTAACTAAGACATATGTGTGAGGAAGTATGGGAAGAGAAAGTTAAATATTGTAAAAATTAAAAGGCTGATAGGAATAAGGAGATTTTGATGTTTTCAGGGTCCTTTCAAAAAGGACTCCTGTGTAGATGAGCCACATGCGAGTGAAACGCAGCACTTTTGAAGTGCTGCAGCAGGTGGCATGAGAATGAGGTGCTAAATATTCGTTTCAGCTCCTCATTAGCATTCTTTGATTTGGCCATTAGCACAGACATTTCAAAGTTTTTCGTCAAGTGTAGATGTAGCCATAAAGTAAATGAACTACATGGGGCCTTTCAAATGGAAGAGACTGTGAAGGCCTTAATGGTCTGTAAAATTAAACAAAGCACAAGCGTAGATGAACTGTAGATGAACACATCTTTTCTGCAGACCAGAAGAATTTCCAGATTTCTGAATAAATTTCTTTATAACAAATGCTAAAAACCATCACATTTTAAATGATAAAAACCCACTACTCAACACCCCCTTATCCAAACTGATAAGGCGGGAGCTAGAATTGCAATAACAATTTCATTGTTCTTTAATCCAAATGTTATCAAACTCAGTCCTGGTCTACATTACCCGGGTAAATTGTCCTAATTTATGTTACTCCAGCTCCATGAACAAGGTAGCTGAATTCAAAACAGTTTAGGTCAACTTACTGTTGTATCTAAAGCATGCTGCTTCAACAGGAGACACTCTCCCCTAAATTTACCTTGGCTCATTCCCATGGAGAATTGAAGTTGAATGCAGAGCCACTAAATTGACTCCCGCTGTATCAGTGACAGCAGTGTCAATCCCCAGTAACAGTACACATGGTATTAGCCTTCAGATTACATCTTGGTCCACACAAGCCCCTTTCATCTGATGGTTGACATAATCACAGAGGTCCAGCTCCATAGAGCAACCTGCAAAATCTGTATGGGCTGAGGTGCAGTCACAGAAGACGCCTGGGGATTTTCCCTGCTGTGCTGATCATGCCACTGACACCCACCTTCTTGCTCTCTGCGGCCCCCTCCCCTTCCCCCTATTCAGCTGAACCAGATCCTCTGGTCTTCCCCAGCCAAGGCACAGAGTTGGTGTTACTGACCCTCCCCTCTGCCTCCAAAGAGCAGTGCAGACACTGTTTAACTACAGCTCTGTGTGGATGTAGTTCTAGGTCACAGCACCTAGAAGAGATCAAAACCTCAAATAAATCCATCTCTCTCCATGCAAAAGATTTGCACAAGGAAAGCACATTAGGTAAGCCCCCTTTATCAAGAAAAGGGAGCTCTGCACAGTGGTAGCCCTCCCCAGGTAATAAACAATTTACACTGAGCTTGAGTATAAAAAAAAGGTAGGATTTGAGCGGTTACTCATAAAAACAGGTATATCAGAGCGAGTCACTAAATCAAAACAGAAGAGAAATGCATAGCTAATTCTATTCTTGCGGGTTCTTACTCTAAACACCCGCCTTTGTATAAGATGAAAGCCTCACGTCAGGAATGATCTTATCCTGACTTGGGTTTCCAATAAAGTTCTCTTTCTTGGAGTGTGTCAGGCAATTTCCAAGGCAGGCTGAAGACAAAGATTGAGGAATCCCAAGGCCCTCTCTATGCCTTTCCTCTGTGCAGGCAATTCCATTGCTTCTTTGTATAAAAGTATACCCCAAGATAGCGACTCTCAACCTGTCCCTGTCCTTCTTAGGCAAACAGCCATTTTCTGCTTGTGTGTCTGAACAGACAGTAAAGTTCTTCAGATGTGGATTCCCCCCACCCCCACCACCCCCATGAATTAAGTAGACCTAGCCACTAACAGTCATATTCTCACAATAGGGTAACCACACTTCCTGTTGAGGTCTTCATGGAGACAAATATTTGCAACACAAACGTGTCAACAATACTTATAACTTCAACTACAAAAATGATGTATTCACAAAAATAGGATTTACTGGTCCAGCAGATTATACCTTTGAAAGTGGTGGGTTATAAGACACATTTTTCACAAAGCATCTCTGAGTAATGAATATCTATATTCAGAACCCATTTTCCATTAGTCATGGGGAGGATCCATCACACTGGCTTTAGACCCTTTTCTTGAACTTCTAAACCAAGATAAACCCTGAAGAGAAGTCAGCAGGAGTTTTGGGGAAAAAGCTGTATTTCATGAACTAAAGGTGGCCTGGTTGTAAATATTACCACCACGCAAAACACAGAAATCACTGTTAATATTGACACCATTACCTTCTATACACTCATACTCACTCTTCAAACACTTAACTTTTTTTTTTTCTTTTTAAAATCTAACCAGCAAAGAAATGAAACCATGGATAAAAAGGTGCCCTTCGTATTAAGCAGTAGGGGTGCAATGCCAGCAAATAATCAATCTTCTCATCACCTCACAAAGAAATTTTTAGTTACTTGCTAGAACTTAAGAGATACCAGAACACATAACAGCAACGAAGGGTCCTGGGGCACCTTATAGACTAACAGAAAAGTTTTGAGCACGAGCTCTCACTTCATCAGATGCATCTGATGAACTGAGTCTGTGCTCACGAAAGCTCATGCTCAAAACTTTTCTGTTAGTCTATAAGGTGCCCCAGGACCCTTCGTTGCTCTTACAGATCCAGACTAACACGGCTACCCCTCCGATACAGAACACATAAGGGATCTTAGCAAAACAGCAGATTAATAAACTATATTGTCGCCTCTAGCAATGTGGATTCAAATCCTGATTAACACTAAATTTCTTAGGCTCTTCTTAAAGCTGGTGGGCATGTTTCACAAGGACTGCATCTAAGTTCTCTCAAAAGATTTTTCTAAAGGGGGCTCTTTCAAAAGGTCCCACAGAGCGTCTATGCACAAAAACTATTCTTTTGAAAGTAAATAGAAAGAATTTGGTGCTCCTTTCAAAATCGTTCTTCCTTTTCCATTTCAGGAAGAGTGCCCCCTTTCAAAAACTTCTTTTCAAAGAAAATGTGTGTAGACATTCCACGGGCTCTTTTTTTCAAAAGAGCAGTCCTCATGAGGTGTGATTTTTTGATCCCTGGCCTGTTGTTGTGAAAGAGCAGGGGAAGGGTGGACACTCTCTTTCAAAAGAGCAGATCACTCTTTTGATCCGCTTTTTTGTTTGTGGATGTACTCTTTTGAAAGAAGCTCTTTCGAAAGAGATCTTCTGGAAGAGCTTCTTTTGAAAGATCTCAGTAGTATAGATGTAGCCAAGATATTATTAAGTTAAAAAATAAAAAGTGGGGATTTAGGTAGGCTGCAAATTACAGCATCTGCTGTGGAAAAGCTCTGAAGGACATAACTACCTGAATCATTCTGCACACCTATAATGTTGTTCTCTCTTATTTCCCAATCATCTCCTAAATAAAATCAGAATGTCAGAGTCAGGAATCTAAATTGAGTTTGTGGAGCTGTTAATCTTTTGGGGCATTTTAATTCAAAATTTTAAACTTGAATGAATTCACATTATATTCTCTCATTTGGAGCAGATTGGAAGGGAAAAATAGTATGGATTGGGCAACCGAGGAAATTAGTATGTTTATTAGACTTATATTTTTAACAACATATGCACATATCCTCACAAGTCTGTAAATCTGTAATTCCTAAATATGGAAAGTGGATCTTCATCACATAATTTGCTGTGTGTTCTAATTTTTGCAAAAGATTGGCCCAGGTCTGTACTACTGCAGGTCAGGCTGTTTTATATTACCTAATAGGTATACAATCAAAATCAACATCGCTGTATGTATCTGCTAGTGCTGCCAGCACAGGGCAACCTTCATTCTGCCAAAAAAAAAACAAAAGTAATCAGTAAAAGGTCATCACTACTGGGGCTATGTCTACACTAGAGGGTTCTGTCAACAAAACTAGCATTTTGTCAACAAAACCCAGGGAACTCAAGGTGTTCTGTCAATGGTAAATCGACACAATGCAGCACTTTTGTCAACAGTCTTATTCTGCTTCCCAGCGGGCATAAAGCCTCTGTCAGAGATCTCTCAACAGAAATCCACTCTGGACATTCCAGGGGCCCTCTGTCAGACAGGGCTTCCAGGACACCGAGCAGCCCTGTCTGCTGTGCTTCCAGTTGGCCATTTTATCAAGAGAACAGCCAAGCAGCCCAGTCACTCTGATACAGCAGATCACACCTTTGATCCGCTTGATAATTTGGCTGAGAACTGTCAAGAGAAGTTTGTTGGAAGATATTTTCTGACAAAAATTTCTGTCGACAAATCGCTGTAATCTAGACATAGCTTGGCAGTCCAACTTTCAATCACCAATGACAGCCAAATGCAACTTAGGGAGGTACTATATATTACAGCACATACATCACACTGTAAAATAGATTATGGGTAAAGTAAAATGGTCAATTAGGGATTAAATGTTTCTAATAATATTGATAAACTGTTTGCCTCAATTGTGAAGCACGGTGAGATCTACTGATGAAAAGTGCTATATAAGAGCTAGGTATTACTCCTGTTATAAAACTACTAATATTTAAAAATAGTGTTAGAGTTTAAATTTAAAGAGACTCATGGAAAAAGAAATGAAAATAAAAGAGAAGAAAAACCTATCAAGGTACTCCAAAATGAGAGGCAGGGAAATTAACACAGAAAATAGTTTTAAACAGAGCAGCAGACACTTTTTTAAAAAAGCTGAAGTGGATTTCAAGGTTACAAGTTCTGTCAAAGGCCCAATTCTGTGCTCTCTCAGCTCTTATCAATCTCCCAGAGACGTTAATGATAATTTTGGCTGAATTAGACTTAACTGAAGATCTCTACTGTGGTTAAAACTGCTGAACAGAAGGGAAGGATGCCAATCATTTAATAATACCTCAAATACCTTAGAATTATGAGTTAGGAGATAAATTTAGACTTGGCCCAATTCCCCTAACTTCAGCATAGGTGTGCCCATTTATAACCTGAAGTTGGTCTGAAAAGTTTCTGGGTATACATTTTCCTGGAAAATGAGTCTGACACTCCCTGAATTCTGTGCTATGTTATTCATATAATGGCTTTTTTATATAAAGGCAATTACAGAAATCATACGTCAGCATTCCAAGCCAAGGGTTAGGTGCAGCAGTCTAAACAGAAGACGAAGACAATGCAAAAAATTATGAGCCATGTACATCATATATAGGACATCAAAAATGGAAGCATGAAGTAAAGAAAGACAGGACTTACTATCAGTTTTTATGTTAAAGTATAGTAAAGTACTTTGGGAGAAAAAGAGCTAGTTTTGATGACAGTCATGCAACATTCATCTTGAGAGTGCTACAAGGCAATGACATAAAGCCACTAAGTATTAGAGTACATCTCAGCAGTCTTAGAAGAAAGAAAACTCACTGAATGAACAGGAAGACTGAACTGCTGTCTTGCCATTATAGGTGGTCTCACCAGGTCAGACATGAGGAAAGATATGGGAAGGATCTAATACTGCAACTAAATAAGCATAGCTGGACTGCTGCACCTGAAAGCTCTCATCTGCAGGTTTGGAATCGCCACTGATTATGATGCTGTGTTCTACATGTAAATCACTTCAGCACTCCATTTTTTTTTCAAGTGCTAAATTCAGTCAGAACCACTGACAGTGGGCTTCAGAGAGAAAGTTACAAATCTGCAATAAGGTAAGAAACAAAATTTAGGATAAGAAACAACTTTTCTTGAGAGGCATAAGGAAAATGGGTCACTTATACCTCCTGTCACACTACTACACCCAGTGGTTTCTAGTGGAGATAACAATGCCAACCAAAGGTCTAGAAGGCCCTGGAGAGTAGAAATACATTGTCCAGTGTAGGGAGAGGAAGATCCTAGTACTACAGCAGATATGTGCATTTATATTAGTATGGTTTTCATATCATGTGTCTTGTTGTGGACCACTAAAACAGTGTATTATTTCACCTTGCAATGTTTAAGTACGAAAATCAATAGGTACAAACTTTGTCCTTGGCTGAAGCTATGGTGTCCCATTCAAGTCAATGAATGAGTCTAAGAAGTCATTGGAAGCCCACATGTACCCTTCACTCATCTCATTTTAACAATAATTGCCACACACCCCAGTCCATCGGCTGACACAGCATACTGGATTTGAGAGTGTGATATAAAAATATTAGAGCTGTTGGGTGGGAAATGGAGAAAAGATTCAATGGCTTCAGTGAGGCTTTTTTGATGGTCTTTGTCAGACACACACTGAGTGGTTTGTGTTCACTGCCAAGAGGTTTACTGCTCACAGAGGGGTGACTGTGAAGAGACTCTGAAGGGATGCCTGCTAAAAGCTGTAAGTGGCAGGGAGCAAGTCTTAGCAGATAGACCCTACCTACCATGCTTACCAAAGGGACCTGAGGCTGTGACAGAACTGGTGGTGGTAAGTCCCTCCTCCCCTCCCTGCTGCATATGCACAGAAGCACACTAGAAAACCCTGAGATATAATAAGTGAAAGGATGTTGGGGCCCAGAGCTGCAGCTGAAGACCTGATGCCAGGACACTGGACACTACTGCCCTGCAATGAGCGAAAACAGATTGGTTGAAGGGCCAAGTCAGGAAATGAAACAGGTCACTGAAAACTGCAGCAGCTGTAACATGGTGCTGTAGTCAAGGGGAACATGTTATACCATGCCTACCCATTACAAGACATGGCAGAGGCGAGTTTAGTCTTCTTAGAGGGACAAACTTATCTTTCTCTTGCAGAACTGTCCAGCTTACTTCAAACATGCAACCCTCTTGAATAACCTTATCCAAGATCGTGGTATCCTCTAAAACATCATTTTAACAAAAGCCATTAATATACTTTGGAATCATAATTTTCTAAAGCATGAGATAGTCCTCATACACAAGTGTTGAATAAACATACATGATTTCTGCCAGCATTAAACCAGTGACTGAAACAAATGCTTAGCATGAGACTTCATGTTCTAGAGTTACAGGAACTGAAGACAATGTTGAAACAACCTAGCTGGACCACTCCTGCTGTCAAAAAGACGAAAGGTGTGTTCTACTTAAGTTTCAATGGATCTGTTCCCACAACGTTAAAATAATCAAGTCAGTGGAAGATTTACCACACTGAGGATAATGTGTCCAGGGCTAATGAGTTTATTATACTATCAGGTGTCTGCTATCTTAAGAGTGCCAAAATGTATTCACCTTCATGCACAATATTTTTCTTGTGCTGCTTTGCTACTACCAAATACAACTGATCTCCAGTTTACTTTTCACTTTCTTCTAAATTTAAACATAGTACAACCATAATTATCAAGATACTAAGAGGATGAGTCAAAACAGCAAAACAGGGATTCGAGCAAAGATGTACCACTTTAATGACAGAAAAGCTGCATTTTCACAGAGCCTGATGACAAAATTTATTCAGAATGATTCATAAAAATAACCGAAGAACTGAACTGTACTCACGCTAACAGCATGTAAGTATGGTGTCAGAAAGACATGAGGCACTTCTGTTGAATTTTACTATGTAGTTGGCCAGGCAAGATAAGAAATCTTGATGTAAGGTGCTGTGACACACATATTTCTTGGAGATTTGACTATATAAAATGTGAGAATGTTTGCAGCCAAACTAAACAATGCTTACTTCAATCTGTGTATTCACAAAAAACCCAGAATGGAAAACAGTGCCCATCCGCCTTCTCGCAAAGCTTCTTAACAAGTACTTAAAGCTACAGGCAACACCTCTCACAGTTCTCAGCCATCAGGCACAAAAGTAACCATGAGCTATAATTTTGTCCTATCAAACACTAGGGCCATGCCTACACTACAAAATAACTTCAAAGTTGCTTACCTTGAAGTAAGAGACTTCAAAGCTGTGCATCTACACACACCCTACTTTGAAGTTAAGCTTCTAAGTAGGGCACTACTCCATTCCTAGGAATGGCGTAAGGTCTTCAAAGTAAGGGAAAACCTGTGTAAACACTCTGCAGGCTACTTTGAAGTAGCCCAACTTTGAAGTTAATTTCAAGATTAGTTCCTAGTGTAGACACACCCAAGGAGAAGTAAAGGACAGGCAGACAGTCTATATCAGCATCAGTGTTTAATAACAGTGGCGTTGATCCCCTTGCACTTCTACCAAAAATGCAATCGCTATAATTGAATAACAAAACCAGATGCACAAGTCAATACCCATTAAATCTTCATTTACTTATCAGACACGAGGGAGGAATGTGAGTAAATGAGAGGGAAGAGAGGAAAGCCATTTACCTGCTGAGAGAGAATGTGACACTGCAGTACCTATCAGGACACAGTGAGAGGTAGAAAAGACTTCTAACCAACGATCTTAGACACTCCTGGAGGAAGATCAGCTCACATCCTGTTGCCCCAGCCCATGCAGACGGAAACATGGAGGGAAGTAGAGAACCAGTAGCCTGTGCTGTGGGCACAAGGGGAGCTAGTGATACCCAAAGGCAGATATGGCAAACCCAAGAGGCTTAGAGGGTACAAGGCCTACCTAAACTCCCAATCGTTACAGGCATTAAACAGCCCTTCTTCTGGAGGAGGCTGACAACCAAAGTGACATATATAATGAAGCTGATACCATGTCACAGCCTGAGTGTTTTGTCTCCCTCTGGTGGGAGGGAGGAAACATGTCTCAAGCCTGTAGAAGACAGTATAAGAGGAGTGACTTTCTTACCTATCAAAAGGTGCAGTCTATTTAAAACATTTCCACCCATTTCCACCCATCCAACATTTCCCTGTGCATGTGCTCCCCCTGTGCAGAGTGGCAGAGGAGAGAAATTAAAGTGTAATGTGATGAACAGTCAATGTATTTTAAAAGGTTTATGCCACTGAGGCTACGTCTACGCTAGCCGGCTACTTCAAAGTAGCCGGCACAACGTCGAAATAGCACCCATCGCGTCTACACGCGCCGGGTGCTATTTCGATGTTGAAATCGACGTTAAGTGGCGAGACGTCAAAATCGCCATTCCCATCAGAAGAACGTCGAAGTAGGGTGTGGGTAGGCGATCCACGTCCCGCTACTTCAAAATAGCGGAGTCCTCCACGGCAGCAATCAGCTGAGGGGTTGAGACGCTCTGTCCAGCCCCTGCACGGCTCTATGGTCTCTGCACTCAGCGGCTCTTAAAGCCGCAGGGACCCAGAAACCCTGTAGCAGGAAGCTGGCAGTGTGCACGCAGCAGCCCTGCCACGTGGTGTCCCTGCACTGCCAGAGGGACATCATGGCAGCCAGCCAGCCTCACGAGCGCCCCCAGAGCTCCCCCTCTGGGCCATCCCAGGGCTCCCAGGCCTCCAGCTTGCGGGATAGGAAGCGGGGCCCTTCCTGGACAGACCCTGAGCTCCGAGACCTGCTGGGGCTCTGGGGGGAGGAGGTGGCGCTGAATGTCATGGGGAGCATGTGGCGGAACGCGGAGGCGTTCGCCCAGCTGGCCAAGGGCCTGGCTGCCTGGGGTCACCCTGCCCACACTCCTGTCCATGTCAGGAGCAAGGTCAAGGAGTTGCGGCAGGGTTACGCCTGGGCCCAGGACTCAGCCAGCCGGTCTGGGGCTGCCCCCGCCGCTTGCCCCTATTACCGGGAGCTCAGGGCTATCCTGGGCCCCTGGGGCACCTCCTCCCCGCCAGCCACCCTTGACACCATGGCCAACGAGCCCCAGCCGGCCTCGGAGACAGGGTCAGGACTGGAGGCCAGCCCTGCCCCCCCACGCCTACAGTTGGGACCCTCCACCCCAGCCACGGAGTGGTCCAGTGAGAAGGGGGAGCTGGTGCTGGACGTTCCATCCTGCAGCTCCAGCTGGGTGTCTGGCTCATGGGCATCTCCGGAGCCTGGCAGTGCACCATCAGGTACGTACCCCACAGGGCAAAGGCCCCCTGAGCACGGAGTGGGGGCACCACTTGACCGGGGACACCACTTGACCGGGGGCCCCCCACATCCCCAAAACACCCCAGCCTGACATGGCCTGGGCAATCCACAGCACAGGGACAGTGCCACAGCCACCAGTGCCCAGCAGCACCTCCACCCATGGACAGTGCCATGCTCCACCCCCTGGTGGGAGGGGAGAGGGGAGGACCGCTGGAGGGGGCCACCCACAGGATCACTGCACGCACCAGTGTGGGATGGATGGGGTGCGGACACAGGCCCTTGGGGGATGGGGGGTGGGCCACAGGTCAAGGCTGCGTACTCACAGCCTCCCTTCCCCCTTCCCCCCTATTTCTGCAGCTGCACCATCCATCATCCCCGACAGCCCTCCCAGACCACCGGAGCACCAGCTGTCGGGGACACTGCCTGCCCCAGTCCGGATCCACTCCCGGGGATGACACCGCCGCACCACCACCACCTACGACCCGGAGGTGGCTGCCGCCCTCCGGCGCCAGGTGGACCTCATGGAGCGGAGGCTCCAATTCGAGGAGCGGGAGGCCGCCTGGTGCCGGGAGGCCTGGTGCAAGTTCATGGCCACCTTTAACCGGGTGGCCGATACCCCTGAGGAGCTGGTGGCCCATCTGCCTCCCCCCGATGTCCTCGGTCCTGTCCTCCCCTCCTGCTGTCGTCCCGCCCGCTGTCGTACTACCCGCTGCCCCACCCACCAGCTCCTCAGAGCAGGAGCCACCCAGGGCCGTGGACCCACCTCGGCTATACCTCCCCGTGCTCCCGGTCCCCAACCAGCCTTGCCGGGGACCCCAGGTGAGAGGGGGACCGGCCAGCCGGATGTGGCGGGGGTCATGCCCTTCCACCCCCACCCCAGAATGATGTGCCGATGGGTGGCCTGCCCACATCTCCCCCCGTAAATAGTTGTTCCCACCCTTGCATATAGTTATTTATAGTTGACCCCCCCGTTATAGTTTGTAGAGATGTCCCCACTTGTACATAGTTATTATTTTCATTAATCTGTTCTTTTTGCTAATATTATTATTTATTTGCCAGAAAGAGGTGACATTTTTGTTTTTCTTGTAAATAATGACAGTTTTATTTTTCCCAAAACCTGTGTCTCATGTGCTTTTGGTGAGGGTGAGGTGTGGGTGCTGGGGCGGGGTGCAAGGATGGCCGGGGGCGGGGGGGGGTTGCTCACTGGGCCCCCTGGTCAAAGTACTCCGTTAGGGCCTCCCGGACCTGGACCCCGGCCTGGTTGGCCTGGCGGCTCGAGGCGGCAGCTGGCTGGGGGTAGGCTGTTGCGGCCTCCTCTGCCCAGCCCTTAACGAAGGCCTCCCCCTTGCTTTCCACCAGGTTGTGGAGTGTGCAGCAGGCCCTGCTCACCCAGGCCCCCCTCCCCAGCAGGGAGTTCAGCCGCAGGCCTCCTTACCTCCATGAGGACAGCCCCGACTGTGGCCTTTCCCACTCCAAACTGCTGTCCCACGGAGTGGTAGCTGTCTGGAGTGGCCAGCTTCCAGACAGCTATTGTGACCCCCTTCTCAACAGGGAGGGCGCACCGCATGCGAGTGTCCTGGTGCCTGAGTGCGGGGGTGAGCCACTGGCAGAGCTCCAGGAAGGTCGGCCGGCTCATGCGGAAGTTCCACAGCCACTGGTCATCATTGCATTCCCCCATAACCAGGTGCTCCCACTACTCGATGCTGGAGGGGTAGCTCCAGAGTCAGCAGGGCACCCGGCGGGGGAGGGCGAGGAGGGCCCGATGGTCGGAGGCATCTCCTGGTGCTCCTGGGGAGGGCTCCCATTCCAGAAGCTGCTGGGCGGCTGCACAGGCAGCATCTAGAAGGGCGCCTGCTCCATGAGAGACAGCTTGTAGGGCTTCCAGCTGTTGCTGGAGGTCCATGTCTGCCAGCTCGAGGTCTGCGAGGCTTGTCTCACCAATGCAGGGCTGCTCATGCAGTGCAGGCCGAGTGTGTCTGGGAGGGGCCCTTTAAGGGAGCGGCTTGTGTGCTTTGTGACCCGGTTTGTGGGCTTTCCTGGCCCCTTATTTCGAAATAGGGGGCTTGTGTGTGTGGACGCTCCTCGCTTCCCTCCGGGGCGGCTCTTTTTGATGTTCCCTGGTGCTACTTCAACGTTGAACGTTAACGTTTGCCAGCCCTGGAGGACGTGTAGACAATAGGCTACTTCGATGTTGTGTCCTAGTGTAGACATAGCCTGAAAGACTCGAGAATACTACAAGCAATGTGCTTCGGACTACTTCAGTGGGAGTCTAAAAAATCATAGTGCAGAATTTGATCCAAAGGATCGATGTCAGAAGTTTGAAAGAGCAATGTTTTGGTGAAAACCAGGAATAATCTGATTTTACTCAGAATGGGGTTTAATTTTAAAATAAAACCATTGGGGTTGGGGTGTGATACTCTGGTACTGAGTTTCTAATATAACTAGCTCCAGCATGGTACAAGCTAGGTCCATTTCACATCACCATATGGCAGCCAAGCACCTAGAAGCATTGAAAGGACAATAAAGAATTCTTTTGTTCTGCTTCATTCTATAACATGTGACGAAACTTTACTTGTTATCTGAACTATATAACATTATGCTTGATTATAATTAATGTGAATTTGTAAACTGAGCTATATAAAAATATAAAGCTGGAATAGGTCTTCATGACAAGAGGGTAAACTTTAGAGGCATATATTGATGCAGTGCTGACTAGGATTGTGTGGCTTCCGAAACATTTATTTTCTGAAAAGATTATTGGGTTCTGGAAAAAATTGGACAGTAGAGGCATATTTTTAAAAAAACTGAAGACATTTTTGTTAAAGCCTTTTTTTTTAACTGGGTTCATAGTTGGTATATATAATTTGTATGTGCAATTACTGGGTGCCACAGTGGTATTACCAATTACTGCTCACCAAATGCTAGATTAAGCAGTTACAACCACCATGGAAATTTGAGCCAGAAGATTCTGCTCTCAAGTGCATTGCAATTATTAGCAATATTTTAAATGTAGAAACTGAAGGCTGAAAAACTAAGATTTTGTTAGCCTCAGACTATTATATCTTTCTGTATTATTAGGTAGCAAAGAATATTTACATTTTTGTCTCTATCCATACTTCCCTGTTTCTTCATAGCCCAACTCACTTTAATTTAGTTTATATCAATACAATAAAAATAAAAATAAAAACAAGACCTCTTATTTGTAACCTATACAATATAAGAGGAGTGTGTTCTATGAGGAATGGGAGTGGAGGCATACAAAGTCTACTTGCATTCAGTAGAACAGGTCCCTTCTGCAGTGCTCAAAGAAGTGATATGACAGGAAGCACTTCAAACACCTGTACCACATCACCAACAGCATCTGGGAACTATTAGGGCACCACTCCCTCTGCTTCCTTTCAACAAGCCAGCATATATGCTGACATCAGCCGTACGTGCTAGATAATTACATATGTGCATATTCACAAAAGTATTTAGGCTCCAAACTTCCATTAACATTAAAGGCTGGATTAAAGCAGAAGCCGAAATAATCCCTCCCTTTCATTTTATTTTATTTTACTTATGTGGGCCACACTCTATTCTACAGGTCAGCAACCAAAATACCAAGAAGAGCCATTTTTTTTTTCGAATTCAGTAAAAAATCTCAGTAATTCAAGAGCCGCAATACATGTGAATATGAGATGGTCCTGAATAAATAACAAATCATACTTTTTGTAACTCCTAATTTAAGAACAGCGCATGCACATTTACTGCAGACAACTCACAAACTTTTTACATATTCTATCCCCTCACTTTTTACATATTCTATCCCCTCACACTTTACGTGTGTGTTTGTACCACTATCTTCCTGACTTTTGCTCCTAAACCTATTTTAATTATGCCAATTTTACTTCCCATTTAATTTCAGTTCTCTTTCTTAAAATGCTTTTCACAACAGGAATGCCACAAACTTCCTTTTCAAAATCAGTGTACACAGTTATCTGAAAGACAATACCATCTCACTAAACACTGTTTTCTCCAAAAAGTTAAAACGTAGCCTATGTATCCAAGTTACTTCATTCCAATGAACACTTTTAATTCCCATTGTGAGGCTAGACTGTGCTACATAATATTTCTGTACAGGTTCTTCCATCCTCTGAATTTCCGTTTGCGGAGTTTCGTTTGCATGCTTTCAGGTGGGAGACGTGATCCAAAATCCCATGCACCTCACAGAAATCTACAACAGCTCTGTGGACCCTGACTGCCTCCCAACCCTGTGGCAGAAAGACTGCACTACAAGCTACAAGGAGAATCTAGTCTCCCCTTTTCTCCTCTGATTGATGACATGCTTTTAGAGCTGAAGAAGAAAGGAAAGAAAGCTAATGTTAACTTGCTGATTTCTTGACAGGCTGAAGCAGAGAGGATACAAAAGGAATCAGTTGTCTCTTCACCTATCTTCTCACCATCCTGAAGTCATATTTCCACTGAAGGGATGCTATGGATCAGGCAAAGGGAAAAAACATGAAGCTGGCACTCCTAACCCAGATCCTTTGGATGTCACTTCTTTTTACTAGTAACTATTCAGGGAAGGAGAGGACAACAGCATGTCTACCTCTTAGTTTGATTGTGTAACAGTATTTATGTGTCCTAGTAAATGTTAAAATGGCAAATCAGTGAGAGACTAGCTGGACAAGGAAATAACTTTTATAGGGCCAACTTCTTTCTATTGAAAGCACTGAAATACAATGTTTGAGATTTATTACTAGTTTTCTTCATATAGTAACTGAAGAAATATGAGCCTTTAACTATCGGACATCCAATACAGAGAGACTAATGAAATATGTATCAGCTGTTTATAAAATCAGGTTCAACCATGTGATTAGTCATTTTTCCTTAATTGTCTAGTATCAACTCGATAAAGAGCGAAAAAGTTTGCTAACCTCTACTAGAAGTTTTAACACTGACATAACACGGACAGTGTTCGAAACTTCTAGTCAAGCGTACTGGTTCAGCATAATATTACTTACTTTCAGACAACATAGATTTTGACCTTGACTATTAGTCTATAATATTAGCCAGGAATGAAAGTATGTTTGTAAAAAAGTTTCTTTGTTTCTTCATTTAGAAAATGAAATTATTGAACATGTGTATGTTCTTGCAACAAAAATGTCTTAAACTCTCAGCATCCAAATTTGATATCCTAGTAAATCAGGGAATAGGTGAAATAGGGCTTAATTCAGAAAGGGCAATTAAGCATGGTAGAATGAGTTTGCTCTTGGCAACATTATATGGGAGACACCCCCTAGACAGAAGCCAAATAAACTCAGACTTTTGGATAAAGAGAAAGCACTGGAAGACTAAAAGTAACTTGAATTTGCTGGTGGACCCTGATCTATTAAAATATTTGCTGTCTGGCATTCATGATGTGTATTTTTGGAATATTTTGATAAGACAGTGTCCAAAATGGAGATGAGAAAGGAAAGTATATGTAAACATTAATGGCTTGGGAAACACTAGGAAGTCAGATCATTCAAACTGAGTTAGAAAAAAAAAACTTGTTTATCTCAAAACAGAAGAACATTCATCATGTTCAATGAATAAAGAAATAAGTACTGTTTAAAGTGAGAAGCACTTTCTGAAGGAGATTCATCAAGTGAAGAAAGCGGAAGAACATGCAGCGCTTCCTGCCAGTCAGCGGGGGAGGGCTCAAATACAGGACAATTCATCCCTTTTCAAATAAGTCAGGACGCCTTTTTGGCATCCCAAATATGGTACTGTCACACCTAATACAGGATGGATGGTCACCCTAATAATCATGGAACAAACAGCCATACATATGCCATTCCTTTAGTGCCCTCATTGTCCTCTAAACCAGGATTCAGCAACCTTTCCAAGTTGGAGTGATGAAATTTGACCTTGACCTCTAGGTACAGTTCGAGTACCAGTGATACTTTTTAATGTCTCTAATAGTCCTACTTACAACAGCTTCATTAACAAATAAAGATGCAGAGCATTGCCATTTAGGTGATGGTTGGTAGCATGAACAGGTCTTTTGTTAATCCACAGGTGGCATGGCTTTGCGCAAGCCCCCAGCTGTATGGCAGAGGGGTGGGGTTGAGCTCCCGACACGCATGCCAATGAAAATCAACTCACATGCCACTCTTGGCACACGTACCAGGGGTTGCTGACCCCTGGTCTAAACCCTCTTGCACTTCTGCAGAGTGGGCTTCCACAGAATAGAGCTTCATGACCTAGCCTCCATACCAAGTGGAAACATGATGGCTCTGCTTCCTTTTAGGACTTCATCTCTTCATTATCCAGGAAGACTTCTCAGCTGAAATCTGATTTTTAGAATGATACAATGTATGAATTATTTCAATAATCTAAGGTTCAAAGAAAGTTTAACACATAATGTGAACATGAAATAAGTCCACTGTTTAAATAAAACACAGTGCTCAAAAGACTTGTTACAGTAAAGGACTACAAATACAATTGCTGGGCAAGGAGAGAGTGGCTTTGGGCAGAAGGGATGGGGCTGGGATTAACCTCCCCATGCAGAGACTAGTCTCCCCAAATCAGCCCTTCTGCAATGATTTAAAAGGCCCAGGAATCTGACTGCTGCTGTAGTCATTGGAGTTGTACATTTCAGCCATTCTGGTTTCATAGTAAACAGGGACAGGGAAATATGGTCACCCTGCCAAAGGACATTTATTGTCTTGTTTGAACCAACTTCATCATCAGGTAGGAAATATGAAGGCATATTGGTATGCCAGATAAATAAGGGCGCTAAAAGGTGCAACAGAGAGAGATTGGCTTGGGTATTGTTTTTCAGAAGAATCCCTTTCAAAGTTTTGCCAGTATATAAATACAGGAAGTTGAATTATGGATTTCTGAAACCTTATGACACACTGATTAATATTGTGAAATACAGGTTGAACCTCTCTAGTCCAGACCTCTGGTCAGGCAACATCTATGGTGTGGTAGAACCATAGTTGTTGCCTAGACCAGAGAGCTCCAAACCAGAGCTGCAGCAGCAGAGGTTGTCAGTGTCCAAGAGTACAGCCAGTCTGGTAGGCTGTCAGGGGTGGTGGGACCCAGCAGGGAGGGTGGTGCCCCTCTGCCCATAGATTTTACCTATCTGGGTCTGGCAAACTCCATTGTTTGTGATCTGTCAGGTTCCAAGAGTGCTGGACCAGGGAGATCCAGTCTGCAAATGAACTAACACTATGTAGGAAACTATGGATACTCATTGATATTAGGCTGCACAGTCTGCCAAGACAAGACAAAATGTCACAGCTCTTTACCTATCTCTTAATGTAAATTAAGCAAAGTAAAATCAGAAACAGTGAAAGCCCCATACACACACAAATCATACTGGAGGATGAAAAGTCCATAGGAAGGGGAAAACAGTAGGAAGTCATCCTGCCTCTTCCAAAAAGGTTAATTGAACTTTGGGAAATATAAGCAAGGACAAAATCCATTTTGGCATCCATCCCTAGACAAACATGGAGGCCAGCTCACTTGCAAGCTGGGAAAGGTGGGCTCTTCCTTCACATGGGGAAGAGAGGCTGAATTTCTTGAATGGACAATAGGTATGAAACGTGCTTATGTAAAGGTCTTGCGCATTAGGAGATACACAAAAGAGCACTTTGTATTTTTGTGGAAGGTCCTGACTGAGGGACGGTCAGCCATGTCTAGGAAGAAGAATGATCAGAGAGAAACCATTTTGACCAAAGCCTGTATTTTGCTAGATTCAAGTTTTAGACTTAAAGTCTACTTTGTTTTTACTTATGAGTACTTCTACCTTCTTTCTTTATATTTGATCTCACTTAATCCTACTTATATTTTGTAAGTGAACTTTTAATTTTACTATAGACCAATTCAGCGATGTGTTTAAAGGGAAATGTGAATTTACTCCCAGTTAAGTTGACAACTGTCTCCACAGAAGCAACAAACCTTGCTGGACACATGGGTTTGGGGAAGATTCAAGACTGGGAATGTGTTGGAATCATCTTTCTGATTGTAACCAAGGCTGGAAAATGTAAAAGAGAGACTGTAAACGTGCTTCTGGGTATAGAGCTGCTAAACCAGGGTTATTTAAGCACAGAGCTATTCAGGCTATGACCTGCATGCTTCTCGCTAGCTGTGAGCACTCCAGATTGGGAGCTATAGTACTAAGGCTGTAGATAAGGGTTGCAAATAAGGTAGTTTTCATTCATCTGGATTTGCATCTCCTAAATTAATTGACATGGATTTAATGAAATCCACATGGTTCAATTTAATTAAGTCATCACTTAAATGTTAATGTACCTTTACACAGGAGCAATTAAGATATCAGAGATGAAATCTTAGCTCAGCATTTCCCAAACTGTGTTCCACAAAACACTGGTGTTCCATGCAATGTGAACACTTATTTTGTGAAAAAAAAAATGATGCTATCAATATTTTTCCTTCTAAAACATTGAATATGAAACTGTGTGTATCAAAAATACTAAGGTTTTTGAATAGTATTTAGATTGTTGGCACATTAATATTTGTAATATTATAGTTATTATGCGACTGAGTCAATTTGGATTGTTTTGGTACGAGTCGCAATTGGAGAAAACAATCATGTGATGCTGCACCTGATATGAGAATCCAACTTTCCAGCATTATTCCTAATATTAAGCGGATTTCTGATGAAAAGATGCAAAAACACTCTTCTCATTAAAAAAAAAACTGTCAAATGTTATTTTATTTTTTCATTAGTTTTCTGTAAAAACAAATATAACACAAAATGTTAAAATCTCTTCCATACCTAATTTGTTTTGCATTTCTTTTTCATAAAAAATATTTAAGTTTTAAGGAAACAGTCCTTTTCACATTTGTATACTTAATCATAAATATTTAATGATAGTGTTGCTAACTGTCCTCCTATCAAAAGGATACTAGTTCAGATGATTTTCTCGTTTTTTTGTTCGTTGTAAAATAAAAGACATCTATAAAACCTAACTCTTTTAAGTCAAGTTTTAGTTATGTGTAGCAGTTTTTTGGTATGAAACCCTGCAGCCCTCCTCTACCCCACCACCGTCCACACACACCTGACCTGCATGTATGTGTTCCAGCAATATATTTCGAGCTCAGAAGTCTTCCATGGCCAAATTAGTTTAGGAAACACTGTCCTCACTATTACAAAGGAAGACACCAAAATTCATAAAAACCTCTTCTTCCTAAGCTGGGCTTCAACCACCCTTTTAGCTACATATGTATGAAACCAAGAATTGTTTAGAAGTTTATTAAACAGACAGAAAGTAAAACTGCAGCATACATAGGGGAGGGTCAATCTATTTGGCAGCTAACCATTCGTAGTAGGCTCCCTCATCATCTAATGCAGTGTTTCTTAAAACTATGAGCCCACGGAACATCACACTATATATATATATATCAATGTGGAACAGCTGTGAAAATTCTCTTTAAAAATTGTCAGACTAAAAAAACCAAACACAAACATACAGCAAAAACAAAATTAAATAATTTAATCAGGTATCATAGCAATGAAGCAACAACTTTGTATCTGGTTTTAATAACAGAAAATATATACCATCTGTGTATGAGATGAAAAAAGTGTCAGACACTCACAGAACACCAATGTTCCATTGAACATATAGTTTCAGAAACACTGATCGAATGCACATTGGTTCTTATTGGCTCCTATAAGCACACCCAATCATCTAATTCACATTGTTCCTTAGTGGATAAGACTGTGGGATGAAGGCAAGGCCCCTACTGCATCCATGGAACAGCCATACTAAGGGCAGACCCAGAAACTTCCTTTCCTCACAAGTATTTCTAGGCCAGGCATTATTCGTGAAGCTCTCCAGGCAAAGCCAACCTTGGCTGAGAAATGGCGCAAGCTGGCAGCTTCTTTTGTGTTATCACTACTGTTGTTCCTCCAGACCAACACAGATGTCTCCACCAGCATTTTCCCCACGTGCAGCACCCCAATCCTCCAGTGGGGATTTCACTTGTGCCACTGAAGTCAGTTTCAATGTCCTTCCTGTCCTGTCTTGTTTATTCTTGTGAGACAAGTCAGCCAGCACCAGGAAACTCCCTCATTCACACTTGCAGGCCACTGTGCCCCGCTCCTCCGCCAGCCTGTGCCCATTGGTTACTAGGGCACTGGCCCCAGCATAGTGGCCCTCTCCTTTTGTCCATGGCCCTGGGCGTAGGGCGCTCTATGCCTTCCCCTCCTGGGGTAGCAGAAGCCGACCGAGGGGGCTGCACTGCGGCCAGCGGGGATGAGAGCCGCCTGCCTCTACCTCCCCCGCCCCCGGGCCATGCCCGGCGCGTCACCTGCGGTAAGTCGCTGCACCTTGGTGAGCGGCGGCTGCTGCAGGGCCAAGGGCAACACGCGCGCGCACGTAGGCACAGAGGACGGGGACGGAGGGACACACGCGCGCGCGCGCCCGCGGCTAGGCTCGGGGCGAAGTTGTGCGGACTGTGGGGAAGCATCAAGAGGCGCCTCCCGCGCCCCCCCCCCCCCGCCGCTAAGCAGCCCCATGGGACCTCCAAAGCGCCCCCCTTCCACCCGTTCCCCGCCCCGCACCTTTCCCCCAGTCCCGCCCCTCCCCGCCCGTCAGCCCGCGCCCCTCTTCCAGTGGGCGCCCAGCAGAAGCCAGGTCTCCGGCTGCCCCGCCTCTCACCTCGCTTCAGGACCGCTCCTCCGGCCGCGGCTGCTGTGTGCTGGGCGGGCGGCGACAGCGGGGATTTGTCCCCGGGACTCTTCCCGCTCCAGCGACAGTGGGGAGCGCGTCCGGCGGAGAGGCAGAGCCCGGCTGTCCCCTCCTCTGGGTCTCTGAGGCACGAACTCAGCCCCCTCCTCAGCCTTGCATGACGCCCTGCTGCCGCCTCCGCGCCCGGCTCCTCAGCGCTGTGCCCCTAGCACCCGCCGGGCACATGGACCGATATTGACATACGTCCTCTGGAGCCTGGGGGCACGCTGCCACACCGCAGCTCCGGGAGCGGGAAGTAGCTGGTGCAGCTTCCAGGCCGTTCAGTCAACCAGAGAGGATTTTTTTTTTACCCTCTCCCCACCTGCGAGGTCTGCTCTCCAGATCCCCAAGCGCCTTCCACTTCCATACGCTGCCCAGAGACTCCCAACACAGGGGATCTCTCCACTGGGCAGTCCCTGTCCCCCGCCTCCGGTAGGAGGGGTCTATTCTCCTTCCCTCCAATCAATCCGCCAGCCCGTTCCTCCTCCCCCCCCCCCCCCCCCCACCGGCCCTCTGGAACAAAAGGAGGTGTTAGCCATAAGGAGAAAAGTCCAGTGTTAGGCAAACAAGACTTGAAACTAGAAGAGTGACGTTGCTGCAGGGTTTTCAATTGCTACAGCTAGATCCTGACGTTTTGAGGCTCAGTTCCCCAAAAGCCACTTATATGAACAAGCCTAAGCCATCAGTGTATCAACAAAGTTAGACTGCCCCCCCCAGGCACCCCGGTGCACCAGGGCTGGAAAAATAGGGGCTTCTTCAACTGCATCCTGATGGAGCCAATTGATATTTGAATCTGCAGCTCTCCAGCCCCCCAAAAATGCAAGTCTCTGTCCATCAGAATTATCTGATTCCTAGATGCTAAAACCAATTGGCTGCCAGGCCATGGGTTTGCATCATGCACCCTACTATGTAAGTGTAACAGAAGTGTCAACCCTTTGAAATTTAGGGTGTGGTACAAAAATTAGTTGGATAAAACAAGTACCATAGCCTAATCTTCTCTGTGATATTGTGCCAAGATGCATCAAAATTCAGGCTTTTCCAATTATGAATGAGTTCCCTCTATTTTAACAGTACAACTGGAGGTGTAGTTACAGAAATTGCAAGAGTGAGCGGGATCCACATGGAACCAGTTTTATCTTTCCTCTGCTCCAGTAGGTATGGAGCATATTGATTATGAATTGAGGCATTCTATTTTCAACAGAGAAAAGTAGAAAGATAAAGGGAGATAAATAAAACAGCTTGTTATTAACAAGATAAAGATCTTCCCTAACAAGTTTTCAACACAAAAAGAATAATATTATGTTAGAATACAAGACAGATTTTTTTATCAGAACAGACTATTATCAACAATCTGTGTATTCAAGTGAGTTAAAATGTTAATACCTTCTGAGGGTTTATACAGATAATCTCGGAATATTTTGAAGAATGTTGGGGATAACTTCCTGGTACAAGTGCTGAAAGAATTGACCAAGGATCATGCACAACTTGACCTGCTGCTCACAAACAGGGAGGAACTAGTAGGAGAAGTAAGTGTGGGTGGCAACCTGCGCTGCAGTGATCTTGAGATGGTAGATTTCAGGATCTTGACAAAAGGAAGAAAGGAGAGCAGCAAAATACACACCCTGGCCTTCAGAAAAAACGGATTTTGACTCCCTGAGAGAAGTGATGGGCAGGATCCCCATGCTAACATGAAGGGAAAAGGATTCCAGGACAACTGACAGTATTTTAAAGAAGCCTAAACTGAAAGTGTACAAGGCTGTAGTCCTGACCGGTCTCCTGTATGGCTGTGAAACCTGGACCTTGTACAGAAAACAAAACTGCTGGAGTGCTTCCACACACACAGCCTGAGGCCAATACTGCACATTCAACGGCAAGACAGAGCTGTAAACCTGGAAGTCCTGGACAGAGCAGGAACCACGAGCATCAAAGCCATGATTCTGAAAGCCCAGCTTTGCTGGGCAGGGCACATCATACGAATGAAGGAGTCGGGAATCCCTAAGCAACTCCTCTACGGTGAGCTCTCCCAGGGCAAAAGGAATCAAGGCAGGCCTTGCAAGAGGTATAAAGACTGCATGAAGGCCAACATTGCTCATGCTGGTTTAAAACCAGATCAGCATGCAAAAGACCAAACAGGCTGGCGTGCTCTTGTACGACATGCGTATGACAACTTTGAAGAGCAGTGACACGTACGCCTTATTGATGCTCATGAGAGGAAGAAAGCAAGAGCAGCAGCCACACCAACAGAGCCAGGACAGTTCCCTTGTCCCCACTGTGAAAGCCCATGCCATTCAAAGCTTGGACTCCTCAGCCACATGCCAGTCCACAACCGATAGGCTTGTGCAAGCTCAAGACATCAGACACGATGGACTACCTATATAACTGAAGGCACAGCAAGTAGCCATCCCAGAGGGCAATAAGAAAAACAAATATGGCAAGCAACCAGTTTGGCTTACCAAGGGAATCCTTGGTGAGCTTAAACACAAAAGGAGTGGTGTTTAAGAAGTTGAAACTTGGACAGATGACAAAGGAGGAGTATAAATGTATTGCTTGAGAATGCAAGGGAGTAATCAGGAAAGTGAACACATAATTTGGAATTCCAGCTAGCAAGGTATGTAAAGGGTGACAAGAAAGGCTTCTACAGTTAATATTAACAATAAGAGGGTGATCAGAGAGAATGCAGGGCCTTTATTGGATGAGGGAGGTGACCTGGTGACAGATTATGTGGAAAAAGATGAAGCACTCAATGCTTTTTTTGGCTCTGTCTTCACAGGCCAGATCAGATCCCAGACTACTCCACTAGGCAATGTAGTATGGGAAGGAGGTGGGCAGCTCTCGGTGGGGAAAAAACAGGTTAAGAGTATTTAGCAAAGCTAGGCATACACAAATCCATGAGTCTGAATTTAATGCATCCAAGGGTGCTGAGAGAGGTGGCAAAGGTCAAGGCAGAGCCATTGGCAATTATCTGTGACAACTTGTGGAAATTGGGAGAGGTCCCAGGTGATTGGAAAAAGGCAAATATAGTGATCATCTTTAAAAAAGGAAAGGAGGACAATCCAGGGAATTATAAACCAGTCAATTTTAACTCAGTTCCCAGAAAAATCATGGAGGGCACCCTTAAGGAATCCATTTTGAAGCACTTGGAAGATGGGAAGGTGATCAGGAATAGTCAACATGGATTCACCAAGGGAAGTCATGCTTGACCAATCTGATTAGCTTCTATGATGAGGTAACTGGCTCTGTTGACATGGGGAAGTCAATGGATGTGATATACCTTGACTTTAGCAAAGCTTTTGATACCGTCTCTCACAATATTCTTGCCCACAAATTAAGGAAGTATAGATTGGATAAATGGACTGTAAGGAGTAAAAAGCTGGCTAGATTGTTGGATCCAAGTGGAAGTGATCAACACCTCAATGTCTGGTTCCTGGTCGGTTAAGTGGACTGCACCAAAGATTAGTTCTAGGGCTAGTATTGTTCACCATCTTTATTAACAATCAATAGCTGCGTCTACACGTGCACGCTACTTCGAAGTAGCAGCACTAACTTCGAAATAGCGCCCGTCGCGGCTACACGCGTCGGGCGCTATTTCGAAGTTAACTTCGATGTTAGGCGGTGAGACGTCGAAGTCGCTAACCTCATGAGGAGATAGGAATAGCGCCCTACTTCGACGTTCAACGTCGAAGTAGGGACAGTGTAGACGATCCGCGTCCCGCAACATCAAAATTGCTGGGTCCTCCATGGCGGCCATCAGCTGAGGGGTTCAGAGACGCTCTCTCCAGCCCCTCAGCTCACTGGTGGCCGCGTGGAGCGGCCCCTTAAAGGTCCCCTCCCCCCGCCCTGACTGCAGGACGCTGAGGCAACGTGCAGGCTGCAGCCTGCACACGCGGGCAGCCTGCACAGCCCTCAGCCCCTGACTGCGGCGATGGCTGCCCAGCAGCCCCCCCAGCGCCCCCAGGGGACCCCCCCCAAGGGCAGCCAGGGCAGCCAGGCCAGCCAGAAGACCTGCCAGTCTGGGAAGCGGCAGCGGGGCCCCTCCTGGACGGAGGCCGAGCTGCGGGACCTGCTGGGGCTCTGGAGCGAGGAGGAGGTGCTCCAGGTAATGGGGAGCAAGAGGCGGAACGCGGATGCGTTCGCTCGGCTGGCCGATGGCCTGGCTGCCTGGGGTCACCCTGCCCGCACTCCGGACCATGTCCGGAGTAAGGTGAAGGAGCTGCGGCAGGGTTATGCCCGGGCCCGGGATGCGGCCAGCCGATCTGGGGCCGCCCCCGTCACTTGCCCCTTTTACAGGGAGCTCAGGGACATCCTGGGCTCCCGGCACACCTCCTCCCCTCCGGCCACCCTTGACACCTCGGCTGACGAGCCCCAGCAGGCCCTGCAGCCGGAGTCCGACCCGGAGGCAAGCCCCGCACCCCGGGGGCCCCCCCCCGGAGGCCATCCGCGGGACATCGCGGCAGGAGGAGGAGGAGGAGGAGGAGAGGGGCTCCTCCTCTGCAGAATCCAGCCTGCAGATCCTCCTCCTGCCATCCCGGAGCAGCAGCAGGGCCTCCAACCCCCGGGGATCTCCGGACTGTGGGAGCGGACCCACAGGTAGGTACCCCTCTCTGGTGGACACCCCGGGGCTGGAGGGGCGGGGGTAACAGAGATGTGTCCAGGGCCCCCCACACGCTCACATGGCCATGGCCCCAAGGACACCAGGGCCATGGCCCTCACACCACTGCAGCCATCAGCCCCTGCCCCCCACCACCCTGCATGACAGTGCCATGCCCCATCCCCGGGCCAGGGGGGAGCGAAACCTCAAGGGGCCCCCGGGCGGAGGGGGTGGGACTCCCCGCAGCAGCAGCATGTGATGGAGTGGGGGGAGTGCCAAAGGGAGACTCAGGCTACATATGAGCCACAAGAGCCGAGGAGCTCCCAGGGCCAAAGGAGGATCCTGGCGCTACAGCTGGCAGGTGACACCTCTGCCCTGAACAAACAGGAGGGAGGAGCCGAGCTGGCTTGGAATTGGGGGGCGAGGGCGGGGGCCACAGGTAGAGGCTAGGGGAAGGGAGAGCTGGTAGGCAGCCAGCCAGAGGACGGGGAAAGCTGCATCCCAGAGGGGCCCCCCTTGGGGTCTTCTCCCCACGACGGGTTGGAAGGACTGTCTCTTCCGACAGCTGGTGCTGTCACTCCTGCCAGAAACTGGCCATCTGTGGCCTAAGAAAGCTCTCCTGCTCTCAGACCCTGCGGGGTGAAGTGAGAGTCGCTCCCACCAGGGGACGGGGTGCAGGGCAGGGGGACCCCTGAACCCCATCCATCACAGCAGCATCTCCCGGGGACGGGGATGGGGGACCTGCAGCACAGGGCGGGGGACACAAAGGCCACGGCTCAGGGCCCACACTAACGCCTGTCTCCATTCTTCTTTCCCCCCTCCTCTCCTGTGTCCTGCACCTGCACCCGCACCATCCGAAGGACCGGAAGAGAGCGCCGGCGAGGCCTCGGTTGTCCCAGAGAGCCCTCCGGGACCCTCGCTCCAGGGCAGCCCCTCGGTGGAGGAACGACCGGCCCCGCAGAGGGCAAGACGGCGGACCCCGCGCCTACTACCGGCGGCGGCAACGGACCCCCAGCTGCTGGCCATCCTCCGCCGGCAGCTGGAGGTGTTGGAGCAGCACCTCCAGCTGCAGGAGCGGGCACTGGCCTGGCGCCAGGAGGCATGGGGGGCCTATATGCAGACATTCAACCGGCTGGTTGACTACCTGGCCCCACATGCCGCGCCGGCCGAGCCACCGCCCACCATGCCCGCTCCTGCAGCCCCACCACCAACTGCTCCAGCCGTCGCCAGGCCGTCCGCCATCGCCCCACCACCTCCCCGCGAGGGCCACAGCGCCGAGGGACCCCTGGAGCCACCCGAGACTCGCCGGCGCCGATACCTTCCGGTGCGGCCCGCTCCCACCCAGCCGCGGACCAGACTGCAGGCACGGCGGGGCTCCCGGCCGGGCACGCCCAGTGCTGGGCTGTAGGGGCGAGGGGCCCGGGACGTGGCCCCCCCCCTTGTTGTACATAGTTTGGACTGCTTTATTTTGGTGCCCCCGTTTGCCCCGTCCCCCCCCTGTAAATAGTTCTCCCCGTTCTCCTCCCTGCTTTTCTTTTTTGTTGATGGCGCACACTTTTATTTGCTTTGTGGTTGTATTGTTTTATCTGTGCCCATCTTGATTTTTGGTTTGTATGTCACATATTTATTTACAAAAAAAAAAAAAATTCGTTAAGACAAAAAAAACATTTACGTTCACCCACAAGTTCGTGCTGTCATTTCTCCAGGACAAGTGGGGGGGGGGGTGCTCCATGGTGTGGGCAGTGGGGCAGGAGTGTGGGGGAGGAAGGGGCGGGCAGTAGGGGGCCTGGGCAGAGTTCACCCCGCGGCCTGTTGGTCGAAGTGGGCCCGCAGGGTCCACCTGCCGACTGGGGGCAGCAGGTGGCTGCACGTGTGCCCTGCCGGCCTCCGCGGCCCAGCCCTGAAGAAAGGTCTCCCCCTTGCTCTCCACGAGGTTGTGCAGGGCGCAGCAGGCACCCACAATCTGGGGGATGTTGTTGGGGCTGGCATCCAGGTGGGTCAGGAGACATCGCCAGCGTCCCTTCAGGCGGCCAAATGAGCGCTCCACCACCTGGCGTGCACGGTTCAGGCGCTCGTTGAAGCGCTCCTGGCTAGCGGAGAGGTGGCCCGTGTAGGGGTGCATGAGCCACGGCCGGAGGGGGTAGGCCGCATCTGCAATGACGCAGAAGGGCATGGTGGTGTCCCCCAGAGGGATCTCCCGCTGGGGGATGTAGGTCCCCTCCTCCAGCCGGCGGCACAGGCCTGAGTTCCGAAAAACCCGGGCGTCATGGGTGCTGCCAGGCCAGCCCACGTAAATGTCCTGGAAACATCCCCGGCTGTCCACCAAGGCCTGCAGGACGACTGAATGGTAGCCCTTCCGATTGAGGTATCGTCCTCCACTGTGGTGCGGGGCGTGGATGGGGATGTGAGTCCCATCCAGAGCCCCGAAGCAGTTGGGGAAGCCCAGGGTGGCAAAGGCGACGACAGTGGCATGTGGGTCCCCCAGCCTCATGAGCCTGTGCAGGAGCATGGCGTTGATGGCACGCACGACCTGCAGAGAAAGCACATGGGACAGCCCCAATGAGGGGTGAGCAGGGTGTGCGTGGCCCTGCCCTGCCCTGCCCTGGCCCCCCTGCCCTGCCCTGCCCTGGCCTCCCCCTGTGGGTTCTCTTACCTCCATGAAGACAGCCCCGACGGTGGCCTTTCTGACACCAAACTGCTGGCCCACGGATCGGTAGCTGTCCGGAGTGGCCAGCTTCCAGACAGCGATGCCGACCCGTTTCTCCACAGGGAGGGCACGCCGCATGGCAGTGTCCTGGTGCCTGAGTGCGGGGGTGAGCCACTGGCACAGCTCCAGGAATGTCTGTCGGGTCATCCTGAAGTTCCTGAGCCAGTGGTCGTCGTCCCACTCCCCAAGCACCAGCCGCTCCCACCAGTCGGTGCTGGTGGGGTAGCTCCACAGCCGCCGGCATGTGAGGCGGGGGGTGGAGCGGGGTGCTGCAGGGATAGGGGTTGAGCCCAGCTGCCCTAGGGGCATCTCCTCCCCTGGGGCAAGAAGGTAGTCAGCTGCCTTCCACATGGCATGAGCCAGGGCAAGCCCTGCTCCTGCCGGGAGGGCTGGGTGGACCTCTAGCTGCTGCTGCTGCTGCTGCTGCTGCTGCTGCTGCTGGGGGTCCATGACTGCGGCGCCCGGGGTCTGTGTGCCTATATGGCTCCTCAGACCGCGTGCTGTGCAGGCTGAGTGTATGTGGGAGGGGCCCTTTAAGGGAGCGGCTAGCTGTTGCCCCAGAAGTGCTAGTCCACCCGTTGACCCTGTCTGCAGCTGTGCCTGGCATCCCTATTTCGATGTGTGCTACTTTGACGTGTAGACGTTCCCTCGCTGCGCCTATTTCAATGTTGGGCTGAACAACATCGAAGTTGAACATCGACGTTGCCGGCCCTGGAGGATGTGTAGACGTTATTCATCGAAATAGACTATTTCGATGTCGCAACATCGAAATAAGCTATTTCGATGTTGGGTGCACGTGTAGACGTAGCCTAGGTGAGTGAATGGATTGCATCACCTTAAGCTAGGCTGAGAGATAGATACGTTGGAGGGTAGGGATAGGGTCCAAAGTGACCTAGAAAAAATTGGATTGGACCAAAGGAAATCTAATGAGGTTCAAAAAGGACAAGTGCAGAGCCCTTCACTTGGGATGGAAGATCCTAAGCATTGTTGCAGGATGGAGACTGACTGGCTAAGAAGCATGCAATAGAAGTGGACCTGGGGATTACAAAGAATGAAAAGCTGGATATGAGTCAACAATGTGTCCTTGTACCAAGAAGGCTAATGGCATATTGAGGTGCATTAAGAGGAGTATTTCCAGCAGATCAAGAGAAGTTAGTATTCCCCTTTATTCCCCTATAGTAAATTATTATTGTTATTTTGTGATGTTATTTTATTTTATTATATATATACACACACACACGCACAAAGTAAACTCTTTCATATCCAGCAGCCCTGGGACCAGGAGGTTGCAGGATATTTAAATATTCTGGATAATAGAGAGACATACTTAGTAATGCATAACACTAAAGATAAACAAGATTAGATATTATGAAACAAACACAAATGTATGCAGAACACTTTAATAGTAGTATTGTACACTGTAAATTTATACTATATTCATTTGTATTTACTTTCACTATCCTGTACTTGTGGAAAACGTAACTAAAATTCACATATGGTTAAAATGCCAGTTATTTGAGAGTTCTGGATGATGGAATGCTTGATATGAGAGAGTATATATTATGTTAGTGTCCATTTGTAGGATTATAGAAGTATAAGATAGTTCCTCAGAACACAGAATCAAGCACTCAATAGCTGGGTCTACACTTGCCCCCAACTTCAAGGCAGGCATATTAATCAGGGCTACGGGAGATCGCTAATGAAGTGCTGCAGTGAATACACAGCACTTCATTAGGCTAAATCTCCCCGTGGCAACTTTGAAGCATCAAATCTTAAAGTGCCGGCATGCGTGTAGTAAATTAAATTTTGAGGAGTAAAGGAACTTTGAAGTAGCACGGGTACATCCAAGTGCCCACAGCTACATGCATGCCAGCACTTCACAGTTTGATGCTTTGTTTCAGGGGAGAATTAGCCTAATGAAGTGCTGCATACTCAATTATTAGTAATCTCCTGTCGCCCTGATTACCATGCCCCCTTTGAAGTTAGGGGCAAATGCAGAGCCAGCCAATACGATTAGGACAAGCTGAAATGCAAGAACCTGTAGGTTGGTGCCTGCAATACTTAGCTTAGCAATTTTAGTCCTTGGAGACAAGAAATGACGACTAGAGTGGCCAGAAAATAGCCCACTTCCCTACTATAATGAGAAAAGAGGTACCAAGTGATAATATTCCCCCAAAGATTAACATTAGATCATAAAAATCATAGAATCACTGAATTAGAGAACTGAAAGGAATCTCAAGATGGCATCAAGTCTAGTCCCCTGCACTCAGTGCAGGACCAAGGACCATCTAGATGATATTGTAAAAGCACATCTGTCTCAGATATATGTCTTACTCATGGGATACAGGTTGTGCATCAATGCTAACAAGAATAAAGGGAACTTATATAGCTTACAGAAATTTTGGTGTCCTTTAAGTTTCCAAGGAACACAGATCAATAAGAGAAAAGAGGGTGGACACTGTTATTGATATGCACAGAATGTAGATGTAGACAGAATCACATTATTAAAAGGGGATAAATGCTCAGAATGGGAAAACTGAACTTCTGAGAGACTCCAGCAGGAGCCATCACTCTACTGATAATTCAAGTCATGAGAGACCCATCAGACCTCAACACTATTGCCAAGGATGTGAGTATAACTGTATTTTTAACTTGGTCATAGGCCTGCACAGAATCTGTATATGCTCAGGTAAAAGTAACTTTGATAAGATAGACAAAACTTTGTACTAGTGAATATATGTGTGGTCACTACCTTTGGTCTGTACGTGCTCCAGGAGACCGTAAATTTAAAGCAACTATCAGAGGTGACTTCCACTCTGTTTAGCTTGAAACTGTAGCTGCCAGAGGTGAAATTACAGGAGCATAACACATGTTACAAAAGTTATTTTAAATAAAATTAAAGGGTTTAGTCATTAGAGCATGGGAGTCTTTTTTGTAAGTTCATGGGAAAGAGACCCAGATTGGGCACAACATATGGTTCTACAGAACATAGAAAAATCAATTAATATAAATCATTTCTTGCAAGTAGGAGAACCATGCCATGCTCACAGTAAGTAACAGAGGGCACTTCCTGTTTTTGCTTATGCGGAGCAACAAAGTGTAGCCTCAGTCTTGGTGGGTTCTGTACTTTTACATGGGTTGCTTGCCTCAAGCTCACAGCATCCTTCAGTTTAGACACTTTCTTTATGGCACTGGCTTGCTGTTTGTTCAGCTACTCTCAACATTGCCCGGCATAGAGAAAAGAGGGGAAAACCATATTCATTGTCTCTGCGGCCCCTCCAAGTGAAACAGGGAAGGACAAACCTCTTAACAAAATCCATTCTTTTCCTGTGCTGATATAGGCAGAGGGTGGTAGGAAGAATCCAGGCCCATTCTCTTCTCCAGCTTCCAGCCACAGGATCCTCTGAAAGTAGCTGCCTGCAAATGTCTCCAACAGTTGCGTAAAAGCCATGATTCCCAGGCCCACTTTCCCACAGCCCTAGTCAGCACCTTCCTTACCTGTAGGTTCTTCTTTCTGGGTCCTGCCTGCACTTGTTCCTCTCAGATCCTACAAACACACCTTCCCTCCTCAACTCTTTACACATACTGGGCTACCAGAAGAGGAGCTCCTTTTAACACGTCTCAGCTGGTTCTTAATTGACCGCTGGCATTCTGATCAGTCTGATTCTCTTGCCTTGAGAAACCCACTAATTGACTCCAGCTTCTGGTAATTGACTTGAGTGCTTTACTTAATTCTAGCAAGTTCCTGCTAGTTAGGGATTAACCTCTGTTAGTATATCCTGGGAACAGGGACCTATTTAATCTGGAGCAAATATATTTCCTTTCTACTACTCTCCTGTAGCCATCTGGCCTGACTCTATCCAGTTCTAAAATGGTTCTGAAAGTGGTCTGTGAGCTATATCTATACCCAATGTACATTTTATTCATATCCCTGATGTATTAAATGTGTCTAATTCATAGATGAATTAATTTAGTTCTAAGAATATTAAAGTTTCAGCTTTCTTTTCAGAACTGATCATAGATAAATGTATTGCTTATCAGCAATAAGTACAGCAGGAACTATGCTGGCAGCGTGTTGCAAAGGAGGGCTCTTGAAAATGCAAATAGCCACTCATTTGCATAGTCTCATGGCTAATTTGCATAATCCCACAGGATTGCCCTGCCAGCAGAGGTGCTGTTGTCAGAAAATGAGCTGTGTAGACATAGTTCTATCGGTGAAAACCCCCTTTGTCGACAGCTCCTTATCCCTGAGTTTTTCCAGGGATAAGGGGCCGCCAACAAAGGTAGTTTTCACCAACAGAACCACGTCCACACAGCACATTTTCTGATGATGGCAGCCTCTGCTGGCAAGGCAATCCCACGTGAGTATGCAAATTAACCACATGACTATGCAAATGAGTTGACATTTGCATTTTCAAGAGCCCTTCTTTGCATCATGCTGCCAGCAGCATGGCTCCATGTAGACATAGCCCTACTGATGATTAAGTTTAAAACTGTAGTTGACAGAATTGAACCCATGCTGATATAACATTATAAAAGGCAAGATGGTGCTTGCCTTCAATATTGACTTGTACCTGATTCCTCAGAAGATGCAAGAAACTTTATAGTGAACAATCATAGCATAAGGAATGTATGAATTTCTTCCTAGCTCTTTGAGCTAAAGGGTTATGTCCTAAATCATGAAAGTTTATTGGAATAAATTTTATGCATCTGATTTAGCTATGGATGTTTTCAAAATAATGATAATAAAATGGATGAGCCACGTCAGAAAACAAAATAACAGAAGTATCCAAAACACAGAAGCTGGTAGTAATGGGAGATTTTAACTATCCAGACTTCATCTGGAAAATATAAAATGTCCAGTTAGTTCTTGCAATGTACTGCGGGGGGAGCCTTTTATTTCAGAAGGGAAGCAGACATGTTCATTTGTTTCTGAGTACAATAGAGAAACTGGTTGTAAGTTTGAAGACTGAAAATAATGTTGGTGAATCTTATGGGGGTGGGAGTCATGCCACATTGATCTCCAGGAGGTGCTGGCTACCCAAGGCTCTGCCTCTTCTAGGAGCATGGATTCCCCCTCCTCCCCCTCCCCATTCTCCACCTTGCCTAACGGCTTGGAGAGGCTGTCAGCCATGCTGCTAAGGGTGAATATAAAAATAATAGCACAAGCATATAAGGGCCAAATGTCATTTTTCCATTTAGCTTAATCAGGGATATAAAAGGCATTAAGAAGAGGTTCTATTAATACTGTAGGAGCAAATGAAAGATGAAGGAAAGCACAGCTTCATTACTTAGAGCACTAATAACAGATGACATCAATAATGCGAAAGCATTTCAGACTTATTTTGCTTCAGTCCTCACTAAAAAAAGTTGAATCGCGATCAGATACTTCATGCAACTAATTTTAATAACAAGATGGAAGGAACACAAGCCAAAATAGGTGAAGAACAGCTTAAAAACAGTTAAGTAAGCTGAAAACATTCAGGTCAATAGAACCTGCTAAAATTCACCTTTGGTTACTGAAGGATGTAGCCAAAGCAATATCGAAACCATTAACAGCAATCTCTGTGAATTCATGGAGGTGGGTGAGGTCCCAAAGACTTGGAGAAGAGTCAACATAGATCCTATCTTTATAAAAGATTAAAGGGACCCAAAAAATTTTAAACTAGCCAGCCTCACTGAGATAATTGAAAAGATACTGGAATAAATTGTGAAACCATCAATTATTAAGCACCTGGAGGAAAATTAGTCAACATGTGTTTGTCAAGAACAAATCATGCAAACAATGTAATTTCATTCTCTGGGAGGTTTACTAGTCTAGTAGATGGAGACATGGTATTGTGCAAATGTTATGTGCTTCTGAGCCAAACGAATCTTCTACTTAACAACATTACGTAGAGTTTTAACCATAATGCTTATAATTATCAAGTTGTGAAATAGGTATCAATTCTTTGCTACTCTTTTAAGAACTCTTGCTGTCTAACTACAATAAATGTAAACAAAAATATTGTTAATAATACTTTTGTATTAACAGTGTTTGTTTCTGACATTAATATTGTAGTGACCAGCAAGTAAATACACGCTTAGCCTCAAAAGGATTGCTAGAAATATCAGTTCATATTGTTAGTGTTGCCTGTCAACTCTCTAATCTTGCCCATGAAGAGTTGAGTGACGTGTAGGGCTGGGTAGCAAAAGTGTTGGGACTTTGCTGACACACCCAGTGGGTGGTAAAGTAAAGCTTAATAAATGGTGGCTATTTGGTTATCTGATACTGGAACACTCAGTCTGTGTTTAGTTTTTTATGTATTCTAAATGATTGTCAGGTGAAGCTCAATAATTATAGAGCAAAAAGCAGTCAAGTAGCACTTTAAAGACTAGCAAAATAGTTTATTAGGTGAGCTTTCGTGGGACAGACCCACTTCTTCAGACCATAGCCAGACCAGAACAGACTCAATATTTAAGACACAGAGAACCAAAAACAGTAAGCAAGGACAAATCAGAAAAAGATAATCAAGGTGAGCAAATCAGAGAGTGGAGGGGTGGGGGGGAAGGTCAAGAATTAGATTGAGTCAGGTATGCAGACGAGCCCCTATAGTGACTCAGAAAGTTCACATCACGATTTAAACCATGTGTTAGTGTGCCGAATTTGAATATAAATGTCAGTTCGTCCACTTCTCTTTCTACAAAGGAGCGATCATTTCTCTTCAGTAACACACATACCTTGAGGTCATTGACAGAATGCCCCATTCCATTAAAATGTTGACTAACTGGTTTGTGGATCTGGAGTGTTTTGATGTCTGTTTTGTGCCCGTTGACCCTTTGTCTAAGGGAGTTAGAAGTCTGTCCAATATACAAAGCATCTGGGCATTGTTGGCACATGATGGCATATATCATGTGCCAACAATGCCCAGATGCTTTGTATATTGGACAGACTTCTAACTCCCTGGCTACGTCTACACGTGCCCCAAACTTTGAAATGGCCACGCAAATTGCCATTTCGAAGTTTACTAATGAAGCGCTGAAATGCATATTCAGCGCTTCATTAGCATGCGGGTGGCAGCGGCACTTCGAAATTGACGCGGATTGCCACCGCGCGTCTTGTCCAGACGGGGCTCCTTTTCGAAAGGACCCTGCCTACTTCAAAGTCCCCTTATTCCCATCAGCTCATGTAACTCCCCTCAGCCCCTGAATGTGATTCTCAGCCTCTTGAGTGTGACTTCCCCCAGTCCCCAACCTCCTCAGACCCCCAACCCCCAAGTCCCCTGAGTTTGACTCCCCCCCCCAGCCCCTTGAGTGTGACTCCCTTCAGCCCCTCCAGCCTCTGAGTGTGGAGTTCAAAATGGGGGAGCGGGGGGAGCAGTTTGGAGATGAGGGTCTTTCTCCCACAACAACTCAGATCAACTATAATAAAAAAATAATAAACCATAATAAATGTAGTGTTATTATTTAATTATTATTAAGGTATTTTCCCATTTTCTATGAAATAACTGCTATCAATATATAAACATGAGGGGGCCCAATTTTATATTCTTGCCTCAGTGCAAAATTAGGTAGTTATGGCACTGCTCTCCCCCCACATCCCATCCCCTGTTTTGGAATTGCCTTGGGTCACCACATCTTCCTGAATTGTCAAAATGACTCCATGTCTGGAAGAGGTTGGGGACCACTGTTCTAGGCCATATGCTTGAAATGAGTTGGTGAACTAGGAATAACTCTGCCCCAAAGGTCAGAAAATTGCTATAAAGATGTGCCATAGGTGATTGCAATAGTCTGCAGTGTATTGTCCGAGACTATGAGACACCTGATGATTACATCTTTGAATATCAGTCTTCACCACAGAGTACCTGTGATGCATTGATTATACGAGCATAAAGAGAACTACAAACAACCTATGAAAATAGAGCACCCCAAGATTCATGAGGTGTGAAAGTATAGATAAAGGACAGAGGGCTGACATTTTCATGCATATCAAAACAAAAAGCAGTCATGTAGCACTTTAAAGGCTTACAAAATAAGTGCTACATGACTGCTTTTTTGTTTTGATAGAATACAGACGACCATGGCCATCTCTCTGTCACTTTCATGCATGTTCATGATGTGTTCAGTATTGTTAGAATTACAAGGTTTAGGGGGAGTAAAAGTAGGAAGACCCACAGGAAAACACAGAGCAGGAACTATCATTCTACTGATGACAGAGGTCCTTTGAACCCTAGAATACATTTGATGATGAGTATAACTACAGTTACAATTATTGCACAGAAAGCAGTCAAGTAGCGCTTTAAAGACTAGCAAAATAATTTATTAGGTGAGCTTTCATGAGCTCACCTAATAAATTATTTTGCTAGTCTTTAAAGAGCTACTTGACTGGTTTTTGTTTTGATAGTATATAAACCAGCATGGCTCCCTCTCTGTTACTATTCAATTATTGCACAGGTTTTTGTAGGGTATCTATCTCTGTTGGCAGCTGTAACTGTACTTTATTGCTGTAATAAAATTTGTTGTTCCAGAAAGACTTTGTACTCTGACCTGCCAATAAGGAAGCAAAGGGTGCACTTGCCTGGGAGCCTAGTGTTTCAAAGAGTCCCAGAGTTCTGGATGCCAATGCTTCTACTTTGGCAGTGGCAGCAGCATGAGCTCCAGGCCCCTTGTAAATGCTGGCAGCACTGTTCTGGCATTTCACATGGCGTGTGTGGGAGAGAGAAACACTGCTGATTGCCCTAGGCCCTGTCCCTTCTGCCCAGGGCTCATCTCTTCTGGGGTATGGAGCTGGGGGTGCCTCGCACCTTTCACCAGGACTCGTGGTGGCTGTTGGCCCTGTTCTTTGTACTTGTGACACATCTGTGTTTCTTTTCCTTAGACTTCGTGTGGTCCTAGAGCCTCCAAATTGAAGAAAAGCACCAGAGACAATTGTGACACTGAACCTCCATACATATCTTGGAAATGTGTTTTTGACTATGAATATGCATAACTCAAATATGCTTCATTCAAAGCAAGACAAGAAACCTTGTAACCCCCTGAATGTGTACACTGTTTTTGTTTGCATGATTCTTCTGTATGAAGTTAGAAGTATGAATTGTAAACCTATTTATTAATCTAGGTCTTTCAGTGAAAGCCATTAGTGGTGTCTAAGGTTCTGGTGCTCAGGAGAATGACCTGTACATAGTCTTGTTTTTCTTGTAAGCCTGAACTATGGTTGGTCCTATGAAGACATGTGGCCAGGTCATGTGATGCTGTAACCCATTTTGAATGTACTACTTTTCCTTTGGGGTGTGAAGGGGTTAAAGATGAACACAAAGCATTCCCACCTGGGGCAAAATTTACAGGCAGGGAACTAGAGGAAATATTGGCAGTTGGAAGACACCTCCACAAAGATGACTTCTGGAAATATCTGAATGAACAGGTGGAAGGACTAAGCCCAAGCTCAGAGGCTGCATAGCTTGGGAGAAAAGATAGTTGAAACTTCTCTTAGGCTAAGGAATTGCATGTAACACATTCCTAAGAGAGTTAAGCTTTCTGTTATGTTTTATTTTAGCTTAGTAACTTATTTTGATCTGTCTTGCAACGAATTAATTCCTACTTTTTATACTTAGTTATCAATGATTCACAGTCACGCTGGAAGGGCATAACAAGTGGACTTCTACAGGGATCAGTATTGGGGTGGTTCTGTTCAACAGGCTTATGAACAATTTAGCTAATGACATAGAAAGTACACTTATACAGTTTGTGGATGATACCAATCTGGGAGGGGTTGCAAATACTTCTGACAACAGGATTATAATTCAAAATGATCTGGAGAAATAATCTGTGGTAAATTGGATGAAGTTCAATAAGGACAAATGCAAAGTAGTCCACTTAGGCAGAAACAATCAGGTTCATGTCCAGTAAACCCTCGCTTTATACATCTTCAGGTCACACAAAACTCGTTTTAATGTGAGTTCCACACAACTTGAAGATGCGTGGCTGTCAGCCTGCCTAGCTTCCCACACCTACAGGCAGCTAAGCAGGCTAAGAGCCCCTTCCTCCTGCCTTCCCAGAGCGGCACTAGGCACCACTCTGTGAAGGTAAGGGGAAGGCTTTTAGGTCACTTAGCTACCTGCAGGTGGGCTAAAACCCCCTTCCCAGAGCTGTGCTGATGTCAAGCTGACCGCGGCGCCACCCAGGGAAGGTAGGGAGAAGGGTTTTAGCCCCCTAGCTGCCCAGTTATGGGGGGAGGGGCTAAACCCCCCTTGCCCTTCCTTAGAATCAGCCTCCCCCCTGCAGCCCCAGTGCAGCCCCAACCTGCGCACAGGGCTCAGGCTCCAGCCCCCTGCCCACCTCCCCTGTGGACCCTGCTCCAAACGCTACAATTTTCACATATACAGTGTGAAAGCTCCAATTTTCACATACACAAAATGGAAAGTGACTGTTTTGGAAGGGTGAAGGGCAGGTACTCAAGGAGTAGAGCCCCAGATGCAGTCAGTGGCTGGGACCCAAGTCTTGGGTCCATGGTACAGAGCCCTGGGTGCAGGACTGGGAGTGGAGCACGGGGCATGGAGCCAGTAGCTGTGGAGTGAAATGCAAGGATGGAAACCTTTGGCATGGAGCCAACAGCTTGGTCCCTTATTACATCTGTGGGTGCTGCAGCATACCCTGCACCCCTCATTCTTGTGCCCATGAATATAACATCACTAAATGGTCTTAAAATAAAAGGCTAAAGAATGGCAACCATGATAGGACTCTAGCAAATACAGGGAAGAAAAAGGAGAGAAAAGACGACATTTGAAAATAGGAGGATGATTCATGTACCCTTACTTGTGAAAATCAATTTATTTAAAAGCTCGTGGGTAGGAGAATCATGTCATCATGTAACTAACATAGGGAACTTCCTGGGGTGTGTGTGTGTGTGTGGGCGCGCGCGCGCCTTCTATTGCAGAATTAGGTTGTTTTGCTTATCTGGCTATGTGCTGTTGTAAAAACTGAGTTTAAGAGAAAATGTAAAGAGGACACCTCTGATTGATACTGATGAGATGTGTTCCTGGAGAGCAATGCTTAAGGGTGACATTATCATATACTGGTGCCACATAGGTAAATAGCTGTTGAGTGAGAGAGACCCCACACTTGCATATGGGTTAAGGCCCAATCAGACACAGCAGAATGAATTAGATGAACAGCTGTCACTAGTAAATTCCTCAAAATCCCCCACTAAGCTCCCAAAACTTTTACGCTCCTCTGGATTTCTTCATTTACATTTCTCTGAAGTTGCATTTTTATCGATGGAAGAGGGAGGAGTCATTCTCTGCAAAGACACAGTGATGAATAATGAAAAGCTTAAACAATTAGCTTTTGTTATAATAAAATGGCTATTTGTCCAAACTCTGTCTCCTGATCCATCAATATCTCTTTGTGAGAGGTACATCCCTAAAATATGTCTTTGTCTTGACTGGAATGCAACCAGAGGCGTGTAGTGCAAGGAGTCTCTGTAGAAAAGGCTAAAATAAACAATGGGACTATACAAAGCCAAACATTAAAATGTATATTTTTTTCTGTGCCATGTTCTATTCATTACCTGTCTAAAGCCAAAACAATTTTTCTCCAAATTGGTATCAATATATTTATATAACATTAAGATATTTTGCAAAAAAAAAGTACAATATATCTTATGAACATAATTCAAAAGGAAACTGCCAATTTTTTTCTTTCTATCTTGGTTAAATCTTCTTTTACAGCCTGGAAGCTGAAAAATAACAATGGTTTCCCTGTTTATATTGTCTATTGGCAAATAAAATCCATCCGCACTCTTACACTTTCATTCTATGGACTCAACTATTATTTACTCAGTCCCTATGCTTAGGGTAGGCATGAAAGTCAGGAGTAAAGGTGGCTGAAAATCACCTTTACAGTCTCCATGTTCTGGAATGATTCATGCACCCACTCATGTTTACATGCTGTGTTCATTTACACTCTGCCTCTCATAGCCCATGTGGACTCTCGAAAGCAAAAGTAGGTGAAAATAAAGAGAATGGAAGTACACAGTGCACTTTGGTGATGCCATCAACATGCTGTCAATCTGTCTTCTATGCTATATACTACCTTTGGAGACCTTCTGAGAAGGGATTTTCCCAAGAGCCTGTTTCTACCCACTTTAAGATCCTATTCACTTCTACAGATTTGTAACAATTCCTTACTGTATTTTTAAATGGAGCATAATACAAGATTCAAAGGTTGTTTGTTTTTCACTTCTTTGTATACCAGTCTCATTTGGATGTCACAGGGACAGTGTACATTTGAATTAGTGTGTATTATTAGTCAGCTGTTGCTGCTGCAAGTTGATCTTGGTTTGTCCCCATGAAAGCAGGGGCTCTTCTCTTCTAAATTGTCTATTAAAAATGAGCACATTCAGGTTACATCTACACGAGAAGCCTCTGTTAACAGAAGTCACTGTCGGAAGGGATTTCCCAGCAAAACTTCTGTTGACAGATCTCATCTACACATAAAGGCTACGTCTACACGTGAAACCTACATCGAAGTAGCTTATTTCGATGTAGCGACATCGAAATAGGCTATTTCGATGAATAACGTCTACACGTCCTCCAGGGCTGGCAACGTCGACATTCAACATCGACGTTGCGCAGCACCACATCGAAATAGGCGCTGCGAGGGAAAGTCTACACGCCACAGTAGCACACATTGAAATAAGGGTGCCAGGCACAGCTGCAGACAGGGTTACAGGGCGGACTCAACAGCAAGCCGCTCCCTTAAAGGGCCCCTCCCAGACACACTTGCACTAAACAGCACAAGATCCACAGGGCCGACAACTGGTTGCAGACCCTGTGCATGCAGCATGAATCCCCAGCTGCAGCAGCAGCAGCCAGAAGCCCTGGGCTAAGGGCTGCTGCACACGGTGACCATAGAGCCCCGCAGGGGCTGGAGAGAGAGCATCTCTCAACCCCTCAGCTGATGGCCGCCATGGTGGACCCCGCTATTTCGATGTTGCAGGACGCGGATCGGCTACACATGCCCTACTTCGATGTTCAACTTCGAAGTAGGGCGCTATTCCCATCCCCTCATGGGGTTAGCAGCTTCGACGTCTCGCCGCCTAACGTCGATGTTAACATCGAAATAGCGCCCAACACGTGTAGCCATGACGGGTGCTATTTCGAAGTTAGTGCCGCTACTTCGAAGTAGCGTGCACGTGTAGACACGGCTAAAAGTGGATTGAAAAAGCACTCCGCTCTGTCAACAGTCACACTGCCCAGCCTCTTTTGACAGAATGGCTGACTCGAAGTTCTGTGAACAGGGCCACCTGGTGAACCGGAAGCTCTGTCTGTTGACAAAAGGGCCCCAGAGCATCTACACAGCTGTTTTGTTGACAGAACACTGTCGAGAGAGGCATTATACCTGAACAGGGAGAGGTAAAGCACTGCAGGCAGATGGGCTGGGTTTTATTGACAAACTGTCAACAAAGAGCATTTAGCGTGTAGATGCTCTATGGTTTTTCATGGCAAAAGCCCAGTTTGCCAGGAAAATCCTCTCGTGTAGACGTAGCTTTAGTGGTTAGAATATGCTGGGAAAGTGGAGGGTAGAAGAGTACCAACTTCACTACGTTCTTGCTTTGTGAATTTGGGTAAATCACTTAAACTTAAATCCACAAAGGTACTTAGGTACCTAATTCCCATTTTTAAGTACCACTGTAATCCTCAAAACCCTCACTTCGGATGCTGCCAAATGCTCTAGGTACCAAAATGTACTGGGTGCATAAATTTTTGTTGTAAAACTTTCCAGGATGCCTGCTATACTGCCTTGGGACGTTTGATTGCTGCCTCACTGCAAGGATCCAGATGTCTATCTCACATCTAAAACCCAGCATAATTCACAAACCTGGAAAAGATATGTGCTCGCCAGCTTCCCTTATTTGTGGAGTCTGATCCAGTAGGCATGCCCAGAGGTTGCCTTCCATATCAGGCTCCAGTTCAGAATTTCGAAGAGAAAGAGAAGGTGATAACATCACCCTCAGAATCTTTAGTACAGTTTATAGAACACTAGTAGATCTGCAAACTCTCCTGTTGAAGCTGATACTATAGCTTGGTGGTTAACAAGATGGGAGACCCAGCGTCCAGTTCTCCTAGTCCAATCACTCTAAATTGCTAATTATTCCAAATGGAATGGCTTCAACAGGAGGGACTGAGGGAATTCCATTTTAGTATGTGCCGTAGCCTAATGGTCAGGGTAATCTCCTGAGAGGTAGGAGTCTGCTATTCAAATCCTTTACCTACCTGCTCTCCCTTTGCAGACAGAAGCAAATTGAGAAGTGTTAAGGAGCTGCAGCCACCAAGCCCTTCTCCTCTGACTGTTTTGTGTGGAGATAGATAGCACCTAACTCAGGGATGGGCAATACTTATTGCAGGGGGGCATCTCCATGAATTTTGGTACTGGTCGCAGGCCTCTGCTCCACTCCAGAAGGGGCAGGGCCTTGGGACAGGAGACTACAGAGAGAAAGTGTGAGTGTGTGAGTGTGCGTGAGAGACAGACTCTGTGGCACAGATTGAGTGTGTGCTATAATGTAAATGTAACAGTGACTGTATGTGGCACAGACTGGGTATGTGTGACAGTGACACAGAGCATCTGCACTGGCTGCAGTGGGGAAGTTTCTGACAGAAGCCACCCTCTGTCTCATTTCGGGAAATCTCTTCTGCTCTGTTGTCTCCTGCTTCCCCCGCTCTGCACTCCTGAGTCACTGACCATTCATGTTTCACACTGCAGAAGCCCCACTGTGTGTCTCCCTCTTGCCAGTCCCTGCTCTGCAGAGATGGGGAACACTCTGACTTCAGCACTACCCTTTCCCCGCACCCACTCCTCTCTGCACAGCGAGCAGGAGAATCCTAGGAGCAGCTCAGCTGCAGGCAGAACACGATGGGGAAGGGGCAGCTGAACACATGCTGCTGGCTGTAACTATGCACCCTCTGCTAATCAGCTGAATGGGCCAGAGAGATGTTCTTGGTCGGCTGGATATGGCCATGATTTTGCCCACACCTGACCTAACTTGTTCTTGTAAGAAATTCCTTTCTTTTATTCACACTGAGGCACATGCAAATATGCACAACCAGTAGAAACCAAAAGTGTTGCTGTGCAGACTCTGCTAATCAGCTGGGAGGCATTTGCAGCTCTCCTAAGCAGATGCATAAGTGCACAGTTCAAAGGCAACAGTGCTCAGGTGTCTGATTCTAGAAGAAGGGTTATTGGCTGTGGAAGTCCAACAGAGCTAGATGCTTCTTTGCCATCCACACGTAAGCACCTAATTCCATAAGAGTGATGGGTGGGGCTTAGGGCATGATCCTCTCATTAGCATCTCTCACTGTCTGGTTTAGGCACCTCCCCACCTCGTGTGTTGGCTTTTTGCAGATCATATTTAACAGGTGCCCATCTTTCCCCATACATTGTATAGGAAGCCTATGCACCTTATTCAGGCTTGGTGAACCTCATTTTTATTGACTTTCTAAGTGCCTAAACATTAAGCTTTACAGTAGTCAGCACTGCAATGCCTAAATCATTTTTGGATTGGGGTCTTGCTCACTCTATGCCTCAATTTGTCCTTCATCAAAACAAATATTGTGAGGGGGTTTGTTTAATGATTTATGGAGCACTTAAAGGTCATGAGTTAAGTGAATGTAAAGCTGCAAAGCAACATTATGTTTATTTTTCACCAGGGGAAAGCAATGTATTATTTCTAAAAGTCTACGACCTAGAGGACATACCTCACATGAATTTTGCTTTTGTGGGAGGAAAGACCCTGGAGGACACATTGGGAGCTATTCATGTACACAGTTATGTATCCCCATTTAGAAGTGTATTTCCCTCATGTGGTTCGAGAATGCTTCATAGGATGCAGTTCCCCATCTAATGCACTATTGCAAAGAGGACAGTTGTCCCACATCGACCTTCTGTGTTCTTCATCATTCCTGCTTTCTGAATAATTTTAAAAGGAACAATGGCTCAAGAGAAGTGTGCTTCCTTTTAAAGAAAATGCATCATAGTTACATATCAAGGATTGCAGCAGGCAGTGGTACCCTAAATCATTACACCTGAATTAGAGGACTACCAATATCACGGCAAGTGGGTTAGCTCCCCTTCGCACTGGAAGTACAGAGACCACAGTGCCATAAAAAATGTCTTTGTGTAGAACAGATTATTTACATGAACTTTATTTGGTCACTCTGGATAAGGAGACCATGTCAGCAAAGACAAGAGGCATACAGCTAAAGGGAGGCTGCTCTCTGCACAACACAGACATCCCACACTGACACAAACACATCCTGCTGTGTGCACGATTGAGAAGCAGAAGCTGAAATGAAGACAAGGAAGGCAGTCAGAGGAAAAATCATAGTAATTACAGATCATTGCCTTGAACACTGGGCCACAGAGTTCCTTAAGTACTACTAATGGCTTTCACTAGAAGACCTAGATTAATAAAAAGGTTTAAACATCATATTTATAACTTCATATATAAGAAAGAAACATGCACACAAAAACAATGTATACATTCAGGGGATTACAAGGCCTTAAATGATAGATTACTTGCTTCATTTTGAGCAAAGCATATCTGAGTTATCCATATTCATATTCGAAAACATATTTCCATGAAAAATGTGGAGGCAGAGTGTCACAATGCATGCTACCTGCTTTGTGGTAACATTTCCTAAACGTTTGCCTTTGCCTTGAAAATTGTGTGTTCTAATAGTGTGGAACTATGGACTATCACTAAGGCTGTGACTAGATTGCCAAGAACAGTCGGCAAAAGATATGCAAATTGCACACTGCATTTGTGTATCTCTTGCCGACAGCTCTGTTGGGAGAGGCTTTGCTGACATTTGGCCCATTCACCTGGGGCCAAATGTCAGGAAAACGCCCTCTGAGAAGACACCCTTTCTTTCTCGTGGAACGAGGAAGACAGGGATGTCAGCAGAATGCTCCAGATGTGTCAGATCTTTGTCGAGAGACTTTGCATGTGCCACAATCTGTGCATCACAAACACATTTTTCCAAACCAAGCCACAGCACAGAGTGTCATGGAGGCACCCATGCTCGAAACACTGGCATCAACAAGACGTGGTCATAGCTAGACATGATAACCTCAAAAACTTCCTTCTGACACGCAGCTGCCATAGTGCCGACTGCGATACAGATCACTCGCTAGTTTGCTCCACACTCAAGGTGAGACCCAAGAAGCTGTACCACTCTAAACCAACTGGAAGGCCATGCATTGATGCCAGAAAGACAGCAAACTCAGAGAGAGCCAAAAAGTTCAGAGTGACCCTCGAGGAGAATCTGCGCAGCAGCCCTGGGTGTGCTAATGTGACATCCAGATGGCAGCATCTGAGGGATACAATTTACAACACGGCCTTGTCGGTGTTTGGAAGAAGAGCTAGAAACACAAATGACTGGTTCGAAGCTAACTCTGATGAGATGATTCCAGCCATCGAAAAGAAGCGCGCTGCACTCCTGGAGTACAAACACTCACTGAGCCAGAGTACCCTGCAAGTGCTCAGAGCATCCAGAAAAACAGTACAGCAGACAGCCAGGCGCTGTGCCAACAACTACTGGCTCGAGCTATGCAGCAGCATCCAGACCAGTGCTGACTCTGGTAATCTCAGGGGAATGTACGAGGGTATGAAGAAGGCATTAGGACCCACCCAGAACAAGATGGCACCTCTGAAATCCAAATCTGGTGATGTCATCACTGACAAAGCCAAACAGATGGAGCGCTGGGTCGAGCACTAATCCGAGCTATACTCACGCAATAATATTGTGGTTGATACAGCCCTCGATGCCATCGAGCTCCTACAAGTAATGGACAAACTGGATCAGGAACCAGCTGTGGATGAACTGAAGAAAGCCATCGACAGCATTGCAATAGGAAAGCCTACAGGCCAGGATGGTATACCACCAGAGGTAATCAAGTGTGCCACAGACACCCTCCTGGAACCCCTACACAAACTACTGTGCCTGTGCTGGAGGGAGGGTGAGGTTCCACAGGGTAAGTGCGACGCTAACATTGTAACCTTGTATAAGAACAAAGGAGACAGAAGCAACTGCAACAATTACTGTGGAATCTCCCTCCTAAGCATCACTGGTAAACTGTTTTCTTGTGTCATCCTCAACAGACTCCAGAAGATTGCTGAGAGGGTGTATCACGAATCACAGTGCGGATTCTGCACAGAGAGATCTACCGCTGACATGGTCTTCTCTCTGAGGCAGCTGCAGGAGAAGTGCAGGGAGCAGAGGAAGCCACTCTATATTGCCTACATCAACCTGACCAAGGCCTTCGACTTGGTCAGCAGGGATGGACTGTTCAAACTGCTCCACAAAATAGGCTGTCCAACACGGTTACTCAAGATGATCCAGTCTTTCCATGAAGACATGAGAGGAACCGCCCACTATGACGGCACATTATCGGATGTTTTCAGCATCAGGAGCGGTGTCAAACAAGGATGCGTCCTTGCTCCGACATTGTTCAGGATCTTCTTTGTACTCCTCCTGAAGCACACCTTTGAATCTTCAACAGAGGGCATCCTTTTGCAAACAAGATCTGATGGGAAACTGTTTAATCTTGCAAGGCTGAAAGCTAAATCTAAGGTGTGGGAAGTCTTCATCAGAGATATGCTGTTCACAGATGACGCTGCAGTAGTGTCACACACAGAAGACCAGCTTCAGAAACTGCTGGATCAGTTTTCCAAAGCATGCAAGGACTTCGGGCTTTCCATCAGCCAAAAGAAGACAAACGTACTTGGTCAGAACAAAAAGCAGTCAAGTAGCACTTTAAAGACTAGCAAAATGGTTTATTAGGTGAGCTTTCGTGGGACAGACCCACTTCTTCAGACCATAGCCAGACCAGGACAGACTCAATATTTAAGGCACAGAGAACCAAAAACAGTAAGCAAGGAGGACAAATCAGAAAAAGATAATCAAGGTGAGCAAATCAGAGAGTGGAGGGGTGGGGGGGAAGGTCAAGAATTAGATTGAGCCAAGTATGCAGACAAGCCCCTATAGTGACTCAGAAAGTTCCCATCATGATTTAAACCATGCGTTAATGTGCTGAATTTGAATATAAAAGCCAGCTGGGCTGCTTCTCTTTCCAGAACGGTGCGATAATTCCTCTTCAGTAACACACATACCTTCAGGTCATTGACAGAATGCCCCATTCCATTAAAATGTTGACTAACTGGTTTGTGGATCTGGAGTGTTTTGATGTCTGTTTTGTGCCCATTGACCCTTTGTCTAAGGGAGTTAGAAGTCTGTCCAATATGCAAAGCATCTGGGCATTGTTGGCACATGATGGCGTATATGATGTTAGTAGAGGAGCATGAGAAAGTGCCCGTGATTCTGTGAGTAACCTGGCTAGGTCCGGTGATGGTATTTCCAGAGAAGATATGTGGACAAAGCTGGCAGCGGGCTTTGTTGCAGGGAAAGGTTCCAGGACTGGTGTTCCTGGGGTAGAGACTGGGGCTGTTAGTGAGGATCCTCATGAGGTTGGGAGGATGTCTGTAGGAAAGAACAGGCATGTCACCCAGGGCCTTCTGGAGTGTGGCATCCTGATTAAGGATAGGTTGTAGGTCTTTAATAATTTGTTGCAGTGGTCTGAGTTGGGGGCTGTAGGTGATGACCAGTGGTGTTCTGTTCTTGGCTTTTTTGGGCCGATCTTGGAGTAGGTGGTCTCTGGGTATTCGTCTGGCCCTGTCGATTTGTTTTTTTACTTCTCCTGGTGGGTAATTCAGGTTTATGAATATTTGGTAAAGTTCTTGTAGTTTTTGGTCTCTGTCAGTTGGATCAGAGCAAATGCGATTGTACCTAAGAGCTTGACTGTAAACAATGGATCTAGTCACGTGTGCAGGATGGAAACTAGAAGGGTGTAGATAAGTATAGCGATCAGTAGGTTTTCGGTACAGTGTGGTACTGATCAGGCCATCCTTGATTAGTACTGTAATGTCCAGGAAATGTGTCTCTTGCATGTTGTAATCGAGGCATAAGTTGATGGTGGGGTGTAGATTGTTAAAGTCTCTGTGGAATTCCTCTAGAGCCTCTGTACCATGGGTCCAAATCATAAAGATGTACTTGGTCAGGACATTGCTGAACCTCCATCAATCAGCATTGACAACTATACGTTAGAGGTCATCCACGAGTTCGTTTACCTTGGGTCCACCATCACTGACACCCTGTCATTGGAGACTGAGCTAAATAGGAGGATTGGAAAAGCAGCCACAACTCTGTCCAGACTCAGCAAGAGAGTATGGAATAACATTAAGTTGTACACCCACACCAAAATGCAAGTCTACAGAGCCTGCATCCTGAGCACCCTCCTTTATGGCAGTGAGTCTTGGACCGTGTACGCCTGCCAGGAAAAGAGGCTGAACGTCTTCCACTTGCGCTGCCTCAGGTGCATCCTTGGAATATCGTGGAAGGACAGAGTGTCCAACACTGCCATCCTTGAGTCAGCTGGAATCCCAACCATGCACGCCCTCCTCAGGCAGCGTCGGCTCCGCTGGCTTGGCCATGTCCACAGGATGAATGATGGAAGGATCCCAAAAGACATTCTGTATGGTGAGTTAGCCTCTGGCAGAAGACCTCCCAGATGCCCCCAATTGCACTACAAAGATGTTTGCAAGAGGGACCTCAGGGACGTAGACATCGAGCCGGACAGCTGGGAGGAGCAGGGAGATGATTGCAGCAGATGGAGGCAGGAACTACACAAGGGCCTTCAGAAAGGTGAGATGAGGATCAGACAGTTTTCAGAGGAGAAGCGAGCCCACAGAAAGCACAGTAAGGACCTGCTAGACACCCATTACACATGCAACAGATGCAGCAAGGACTGCCACTCTTGTGTGGGCCTTCACAGTCACAGTTGACGCTGCAAATCGTGATTCCAAATGGAATTACAAAGGGTGCAATCCATAGTCTATGTAGACTGAAGGATGCCTACTACTACTACTGTTGTTCCACTCAGGGTACTTTGTTTTACCTTCTGTACCATGCAGTGGCCAGAAATCCCTTTGAGCCAAACAGACTGAGAGGGATCTGCTTCATTCAGTGTCAGAATTCTAACTGACAGTGAATAAAAAGAGCTTCACAGCATCCTACCCAGACTGTGTGTGAGTGTCTGGGAAGCACAGCCCTTAAAAGCACAGTTTCCAATACATCAAGGTATAGAAGGTGAAGAGAAAAAAGATTAAGGACACAGTCATGTGGCTATCCCACAAAAATTAGAGCAAAGAGCAGAAGGAGTCAATGAAGAACATTCTGAAGGAACAATTAGAAAGTTAGGAGGACCACCAGTAGACACGACAGTCAGAGAAGTCAAGGAAGGACACAGTTGTCAAGAAGAGGAGCATAATTAGAGGTGCCAAAGGCAGATGACAAGCTGAAGAGCATAAGCATTGGGTAACTTGTTCTGAGCTTTGCCAATGGAGATGTCATTCGAGACTTTAAGAATGATTTCTATGGGTTGCAATGGCAGATGCCTCCTGAAGAGGTCTAGGATGGAATTGGAGAAAAGGAACTCCAGACAGCAACTGTAAACAATACATTGTATAAGCTTAACGTTGTCAGAAAAGATGGAACAGTAGCTACAAAAGCAAGCAAGCAAGCTGAGGGTGGCTTTATTCTATGATTTTATTTATTTATTTTAAGGCTATGTCCCTTGTATGTGTATGAATGAGCTGGCACGCACTAAAATAGCAGTGAGGGCATGACAGTGTAGGTTGCACAAGCAAAGCCATAGTTGGAGCAGGGTGGGGCAAGGGGGTGTAGAGAGCAGATGGGCTTGCATTGACATGTTCTTTCTATTCTTTCTAAGCTAGCTCAATTTAAAGCTAGTATAACTGTAGCTGTGTCTACACGTGCACGCTACTTCGAAGTAGCGGCACTAACATCGAAATAGCGCCCGTCGCGGCTACACGCGTCGGGCGCTATTTCGAAGTTAACTTCGACGTTAGGCGGCGAGACGTCGAAGTCGCTAACCTCATGAGGGGATCGGAATAGCGCCCTACTTCGACGTTCAACGTCGAAGTAGGGACCGTGTAGACGATCCGCGTCCCGCAACGTCGAAATTGTGGGGTCCTCCATGGCAGCCATCAGCTGGGGGGTTGAGAGACGCTGTCTCTCCAGCCCGTGCGGGGCTCTATGGTCACTGTGTGCAGCAGCCCTTAGCCCAGGGCTTCTGGCTGCTGCTGCTGCTGCTGCAGCGGGGGATTCATGCTGCATGCACAGGGTCTGCAACTCGTTGTCGGCTCTGTGTATCTTGTGCTGTTTAGTGCAAGTGTGTCTGGGAGGGGCCCTTTAAGGGAGCAGCTGGCTGTTGAGTCTGCCCTGTGACCCTGTCTGCAGCTGTGCCTGGCACCCTTATTTCGATGTGTGCTACTGTGGCGTGTAGACGTTCCCTCGCTGCGCCTATTTCGATGTGGTGCTGCGCAACGTCGATGTTGAACATCGACGTTGCCAGCCCTGGAGGACGTGTAGACGTTATTCATCGAAATAGCCTATTTCGATGTCGCAACATCGAAATAGGCTACTTCGATGTAGGCTTCACGTGTAGACGTAGCCTGTGTCTGCAGAAACTGTACATCACAGATATGGCTGCAGTTTAGACAATCACAAGCAGGCTTGTATTGTACAGCATGACTAAGAACTCTGTTTAGCTATCAAATGTAATTGTGAAGCTTTTAATCACATTCACTAAAGACAAACTTAAATATCCAAAGTTTAACAGATTCATAATGACAGACAGGGCCTTTAAATCCATTGGTCTGGACAAAACAAGCCATAGATTTTCACCCAGCAGCTCCTGTAATGTGTCCAATAACTTGTTTTACTAAAGCATGTCTTCTAGTAAAACATCTAGTTTTGATCTGCAAAGTTTAAGAGATGGAGAATTCTTAGCTGCCTTTGCTAGCTTGTTCCAATGTGTAATCACCATCACCTATAAGAGTTTTGCCTTATTTCCAGTTGGAATGTCTGGTTTAACTTCTCACCATGGGTTCTTGTTTTATATTACTTTGCTATAGTAAAGAGACTTTTTGCTTGCCATGTTTTTTCTCATCGTGACTATTTATACCTTGCAATCAAGTCACAGATTAATCTTTTTTGATAAACTAAATGGAATTAATTCTTTAAATATTTCATGATTATAATGAAATGTGCATATTGCTTGTTTACCAAACACACATTATTTCTATAAATTGTGGTGTTTCATGAAAACTGGGATATACTAACATTCCAATCTTGAAAAACTTTATGCTGGTCCTTAATGCACTGTGATTTGATTTCAGTGGGACTTTTTGGGTGAGTCTACCCTAGCCGGCTACTTTGAAGTAGCTGGCACAACATCAAAATAGTATGTGTCACATCTACATGCACTGTGCGCTATTTCGACGTTGAAATCAACGTTAGGTGGCGAGATGTCGAAATCGCTATTCCTATCCAAAGATGGGAATAGCGCCCTATTTCAATGTCAACGTCGATGTAGGGCATGCGTAGACGATCCGCGTCTTGCTACGTCAAAATAGCGGGGTCCTCCATGGCGGCCATCAGCTGAGGGGTTGAAAGACACTCTGTCCAGCCCCTGCGGGGCTCTATGGTCGCTGCGTGCAGCAGCCCAGCCCAGGGCTTCTGGCTGCTGCTGCTGCTGCTGCTGCCGCTGGGGGTCCATGCTGCATGCACGGGGTCTGCAACCGATTGTCGGCTCTGTGGATCTCGTGCTGTGCAGGCTGAGTGTGTCTGGGAGGGGCCCTTTAAGGGAGCGGCTTGGGCCTCTGCTGGTTCCTTATTTCACTGAGGAGCACTTGCATGTGTGGATGCTCTGCATTTCCTTCCAGGGCAGCTCCTTTCAATGTTCTCCGTCACTACTTTGATGTTGCATGTCGATGGTGCCAGCACTGGAAAATGTGTAGACGATACGTGTCAAAGTAGCCTATTTTGATGTTCTTACGTTGAAATAGGCTACTTCAATGTAGTGTGCTAGTGTAGACGTAGCCTTTATGTGTATAAAAGTAAACCTATCCACAAACCTTCATATAATCAAAGCCTTAGAGAATAACTAGATTCATTTAAATTCATCAGGCTTGCTGGAAAGGAGAACAGCCTACTTTGCTCGGTTATTAAAGAGAGCTGTAGAAATGGCTCAAAGGGCTTAAATGTGAAACCAAAAGGATTGCTTGGTCAGATGAGCAGTGATAATTGTCAGTGAATGAGAAACTGACAGCAAGTAGCAATTTCTGATCATTGTGGGCAATAGGGTGCCATAATCTGTGGGTTGGAGAGCAGCCGCAAGTACTTAGCCATCCTGATTATAGAATGAGCTACCCAAAGAGAAGATTGGCCTTTGTTCTCATGTCTTCAGTCTTAAGTGGTGATTAAACCCAGCTGATGAAAGTGTTGGATGGAAAGCTATCTAGAAAGCAAAGCTAGGCAAGAGTAAAGAACACTCTTTCCTGGTGAGCCCCGGGTGAAACCCTCATTAAACAGCAAACTGCTGGGAAAGTAAGTGTGGAATGTGAGTAAAGAGGTAGAAAGTGGTCCAGGAAAAATGCCAGCTGAGGTAAACAAGTACGCTTACCTGTTGGGCACAGAGCCCTGAACTGGAATCCAGAATCTAAGGTAGGATTAAGCTCCTCTGCTCGTGCCAAGGAAGGTGAATATAAACTAACAGCATTCTTTTGAGGCCAGCAATGAGGCCTCAGGCTCAGAAAGAGTCTGAAGAGAGAAGAATTTCTCTTCTGTTAAAGATGTGTTTTGTTTCATTCCAAGTTTGGACAACTGTGGTTCCAGAAGAGGTGAACTTGAGATGATGGAATAATCATTAGCAGGGAGCACATGCTCCATGTGAGAACAACACTGGCATGCTGGTCATGAGGAGTTGGCTAGTGATGAATGAGCTCTATTACCGAATAGTTTGTAAGTTATTTTTTTGGTGGAGGGGTATTCAATTTACTTTTATTTTGGTAAAGACTTTCATCTGAATATGATCTGCTATTTTTAGCAGTGTGCCATTTTATATTTCCTCTAACTTTAGCTCGTGTCACTTTGGTTTGTTTAGGCTAATATCAATACTTCCCTCAAAACAAAACCTAGTTGGCTAATCAGATTTTCAATTGATCTTTTTCCATCAAGATATTTCTCAAAGGCCGTGTCTACACTAGCCAAAAACTTCGAAATGGCCATGTAAATGGCCATTTCGAAGTTTACTAATGAAGCGCTGAAATACATATTCAGCGCCTCATTAGCATGCGGGCGGCCACGGCACTTTGAAATTCACACAGCTCGCCACCACACAGCTCGTCCAGACCAGGCTCCTTTTCAAAACGTCCCCGCCTACTTCGAAGTCCCCTTATTCCTATGAGGAGATGGGAATAAGGGGACTTCGAAGTAGGCGGGGTCCTTTCGAAAAGGAGCCCCGTCTGGATGAGCCGCATGGTGGTGAGCTGCGTCAATTTCGAAGTGCCGCAGCCGCCCGAATGCTAATGAGGTGCTGAATATGTATTTCAGCGCTTCATTAGTAAACTTCGAAATGGCCATTTGCGTGGCCATTTCAAAGTTTTTTGGCTAGTGTAGACGTAGCCTATATGTATAGCCTTTAGATGAAAGTCTAATTTGGGAAAACAAACTCCGTCCAATTCAATATTGGTCTTTAACAGTGAAGACATATTCTTTTCTTCTACTATCTCAATCTAGATTCTAGACCAATAAATAAGGCTTTGTCTGTTTTTATCACTCACTTTTTTCTTTTGGAATGTTTAAAGTAGGTGAATAACGTAATCTAAGGTTTACATTTAGGTCAAACCTAACATCAGTTGTATTTTGGGGTTGGTAGAGTCTGTAGAAAACCTGTCTTCAACAAAGTACTTAAGAAAAGGCAGTTTTGTTCTTTTTTGTACTGCTTAATGCAGAGTGAGACCTAGATGACCTTGTAATGGCTTTCTCTAACAGGTTAATATTCAAGACTATAACCTAAAGGAGCTAATTAGTTATGCTTTAATGCGTATTGTGGGGACTTCTGCTATTCCAGGCACTCACAGCTGATGTTCTGCTGTACGTTAATGCAACAGTTTAATATATTTAAGCAGACATGGCTTAGTAAACCATTATGTGTACAGAGAAAACCAGACTACTACTAGGAACTTTGGGACATACTCCATGCTCTCTAAACATCTAAACAATCCTATGGCAATCAGGGGATAACCTAGGTATAATGCCATATGGCATATGACCAATGAAATTTTTAAAGGTCAGATGTTGAAAATTGTCAGAACCCTGCAATTCCAGCTGAGCACCAGCTGGAACTCATAGGAATGAGGCATTTTTGCAAACCTAGCCAGTTAGTTAGGTACCTACATGGGAGTGACGGGAAGCTGAGATGCTTTTTTCTAATCTATCCCTAAACATCTCTGAAGTTTTACATTTTTTTGCACCATTTAGTTCATTGGGTATTGATTTCTGTATTTGAGAGGGACAAAAAACCTTTAAATTTTTAAATCAGTTATAGATTTTTCCTATATTTTGGAGGGTTGGAGTGTGATATGTAAACACATTTAAAATGATAGCAGGTTGTCCATGCCACCTACTTTGCCCACTAGGGACACAATTTTGCTGACATTAATACTAATGGAAATCTTGCCACTGATAGATATAGCTTTGGTTGAGGGCAATACATTCCTGTAACTATTCTATCTCAAAGAAATGCCTGATTTACAGTGACAATTGTTTTTACTAATATTATTTTATTTGTGTCTCAATTTCTTTTTTAAAATAGGATTATCAAGATTTATAATTCAGGCTCTCCAACATTAAGAACCTATATGTAATTTGTATTGCATCAAGAATGAGAAGGATCCCACTTTTTATTTTCTCACTGTTTGTACTGAGCTAAGAGTTTTTGTTTTTGTTTTTTTTTCCTTCATTGCCTTTCTTGGTTCTCACTGACTCCACTACAGTATACAATAGCTTCCATGTTTGATGTCAGGGAGTTTCACTTCCCAAACTTTTATAAACATACTTGTCATAATGTCACTCATTAACTAGCCATATGATCAGTAACTTATTCAGACACATTCAAAGCCCACTTTCTGTTTTCACACAGCACACACACATTGATCCATAAGAACTTTGAACTTAGAATAAACTGTGCATTGTTTAAATGCCTGTTCTATGTCTAACAAATACCACTTCATTTTATATTTCCATCTATCCTTAGTTCCTAATATTGGCATTTTTATCTGCGTAAGAACTCAAAGACTTGATCCATATAGAACAGTAAGTAACTGTGGCATTCCATAATCTAAGGACATATATAGTTTATGTTATTATCAGTTAAGGGTATCTTTAATTTTTTTTTTTTTTTTTGCTGGCTCATGGTCTAAGGGACCAAAATATACTAAAATCAATGGAGAAACTTTTTTGAAAAAAAAATAAAGCTGCTTTGGATCAAATTAAGACTCTGACCCTGCTGACATGTTCTAAAGGCTAACTTGGGGCCATGGGCTATTGTCATAATCTCTGAATTATTATGCTATAGTAAATGCAAATGAGACTGGAACTGTGTGGTTCTGTATGTTTTTTTTTGTTTTGTTTTTTTCCCTAGAATATCCCTTAATTTTCTTGGAGGTATTCACTTAATACAGACCTCCTTGCCTGCTCATCTAATTTGCTTAGATAACAAATATGAAATTTACCCTCCAGACACTCCTCCCCCACTCTCTCAGCTACTAGGGAAAGGCATTTATGTACTTTTAACATCTGTACTTTGCAACTCTGTTTTCTCACCAGTCATAACTATTCACCTCTAACACCTCTGCAATACCCATAACTATTTATTTCATAAGCGTTTTATGTGCCGATCAAAGGGAGAGCTAGGTTTCACACTTTGTTTTAAATGCAATGCACACTCGTTATTGCAATTTAAATGTCATCTGCTGTTTACAACTTTACAGTTAATAATTGTTCATTAGCTTTTTGCAAAATGCAAGATGGGTGGTGGGAGAGTAAAGCTGATGAAGTCCAATACTATGCTGACACCAAGAACTCCAAGATGTTCTTCAGTGCTATCAAAGCTATATATGGACCTTCAAAGCCAACTACTACACCTTTCCTCTCTGCAGATGGCATGACCCTTCTGAGGGAGAAGAACAGCATCAACAATAGGTGGAGAGAGCACTTCGGCAACCTTCTCAACAGACCCTCCATTGTCGAGCCCGTGGCCCTAGACCAGATCCCACCGAAACCCACAGCAGACAGTCTTGACCTGCCCCCTACAACGGATGAGGTCAAAAAGGCAATCAGCCAGACCAGCTCTGGAAAATCCCCTCGGAGGGAGGGTATCCCTGCTGAAATTTTCAAAGCAGGAGGACCAGTGTCACTTGAAGCCTTTCACAACATCTTGATCAGCATCTGAGAAGAAGACATGCCCAAAGACTTTAACGATGCCACAATCATCTCGCTCTTCAAGAACAAGGGCAACAAAGGTGACTGTGGAAATTACCAGAGCATCTCCCTTCTCTGTACTGCTGGGAAGATATTGACTCAAGTCATCCTCAACCGTCTGATCACCAGCATCCCAGGGGAGAACCTACCAGAGGCACCGCGTGATTTTTTTCACCCAGGCTGCAGCACCATTGACATGATCTTTCTGTTCGTCGGGTCCAGGAAAAGTGCGTAGAGCAGAACTTGGATTTGTACGCTGTCTTTATAGACCTGACCAAGGCGTTTGACACCGTCAACAGAGAGGCCTTGTGGATTATCCTGTCGAAACTTGGCTGCCCAAGAAGATTCGTTAACCTCCTGCACCTGTTCCACGATGACATGACTGGCTTTGTTCTTTCAAATGGTGAGTCCTCAGATCGATTTAAGATATCCAATGGTGTGAAGCAAGGGTGCGTGCTGGCCCCACTGTTATTCAACCTCTTTTTCATGTGCTTCCTCAGCCATGGAGTTAGGGACCTGGACCATGGAGTCTACATAAAATACAGACTTGATGGGTCACTTTTCAACCTTTGTCATCTAAATGCTAAAACCAAGATGCTAGAGAGGCTCATTCTTGAAGCCCTTCTTGCTGACAGCCGCGCACTTATGGTACACCAGGAATCTGATCTCCAGCTCCTCATCAGCAAGTTTGCTGATGCCACTCGCCTCTTTGGTTTGACCATCAGCCTAGGAAAGACCGAGGTGCTGTTTCAACCTGCTCCAGGATCTGCTGCTCTCCCTGCTTCAATCTTTATTGAAGGAACAGAGTTAAAAACAGGAGAGGAGTTCAAGCACCTTGGCAGTGTGATAGCCAATGATGGCTTCCTTGACAAAGAAATCAATGCCAGAATCTGCCAGGCCAGCCAGGCACTAGGGCGTCTGAGAGCGCGAGTGTTGAATCAGCACAATACCCGACAGTCCACTGAACTGACAGTGTACAAGGCTTTAGTCCTGACGAGTCTCCTCTATGGCTGTGAAACGTGGACCTTGCACAGAAAACATATAAAACTGCTGGAGCGCTTCCACGCACACAGGCTGAGGTCAACACTGCACATTTGATGGCAGGACTGAGTTATGAACCTGGAAGTCCTGGACAGAGTAGGAACCACGAGCATCGAAGCCATGATTCTGAAAGCCCAGCTTCGCTGGACAGGGCACGTCATATGAATGGAGGAATCAGGAATCCCTAAGCAACTCCTCTACGGTGAACTCTCCCAGGGTAAAAGGAATCAAGGCAGGCCTCGCAAGAGGTATAAAGACTGCATGAAGGCCAACATTGCTCATGCTGGTTTAAAACCAGATCAGCTAGAGCAGCATGCAAAAGAACAGGCTGGCATGTTCTCATATGACACACGTATGACAACTTTGAAGAGCAGCGACTCATACACCTCATTGATGCTCATGAGAGGAAGAAAGCAACAGCAGCAGCCGCACCAACAGAGCCAGGACAATTCCCTTGCCCCCACTGTGAACGCCCATGCTGTTCAAAGCTTTGACTCCTCAGCCACATGCGAGTCCACAACCGATGAGCCTGTGCAAGCTCAAGACATCATCGTCAGACATGACGGACTACCTACATTAGCTTTTATAGTCTTTTTCTTTTTTGGAAGTTTAAAAGCAATCTTTTGGACTAAAATTTCTCAAGTTGTGTTCCACCCCAAAGACAAACATTTGAAAAAATTGTTTCTCCACTTCTGAAGACAATATTTTCTTTAAAAAAAATGGAAGAAAGGAGTTTCATGTAGATTACTTGCACTTTACAGTTTTAATGGCTAATCCATGCCTAAACAAGGCATCCAGAAAATTGGAGCAGACAAGATTTTCCATTATTTGCCATTCTTTATAAAACTGTGAAACTGACATTTCAAGAATCCTCAGCTCCCTAGGAACAAACACAAAGAATGTTAGAAACATATGATCAAGTTAATGAAGATCTAGTGGACTTTTCAGCTTTAGGGGACTTTTCAGCAAAAGAATAAGGTGGAGTTTATTGCATGTCCTTACAAAGAGAGGTCACTGTAGTAATTACAAACCCACCCAGAATAATAAAAGCTATTGTTCTTCATGGAAATCTTTGTACAAAGAGTATTGTGACATTTCTGCCTCCAGTGCCTGGCTTCAGACTCGCATTGCATGTAATAACTTCCAGTGTTGCATACTAGAATTTGAGATGCTTTTTAAAAGGGGTTGTTCTATGCATTCATCCCGGGAACGTGTGCTTTCCTTCACAGACTTATCTCTTCTGGTACTTCATCTGATGTAGGAACATGTAGTGGAACAGAGGGGGAGATTAGGCTCTAAGGCACACCTATGCACAGTTACAACATTGTATCAACAAGGCAGCAAATGTGGAATTTGTTCCCTTCAGTATCTCGCTTCTGTTTCCTTGAATTGATTTGGGGAGGTTATGCCACCGAATACACGTGAACTAGCTGTTTTGCAAATGGTTTCCAAAGAAGAACCATTTGCAAAAACTGGAAGAATACAAGACACCTGGGAAACAAGCAGGAAGAATTGGAAGTCCTGACACAGTCAAGGAACTATAAAATTTTGGAATAATAGACTTGACTGGGTAACTCCCATGACTGGAGAACTATCATGGATGGATATAAACTCTTCAGGAAAGAAAGGAAGGTAGAAAAGGTGGAGGAGTTGCACTGTATGTAAGACCAGTATGCTTGCTCAGAGCTCCAATATGAAACTGGAGAGAAGTCTAAGCATCTTTGTTGCTTTTGCACCTAACTCTAACTCAAGGGTGATGTCATGGTGTTGGCTACAGACTAGGAAGATGATACAGGAAAGCCTTACTTTGGAGAACTAACAGAAGTTCTAGATCAGAGGCCTTGGTTCTCATCAAGGGACTTGAAGCATCATGACGTCTGCTGAGAGATCAGTCCAGCAGTGCAAAAAGAACCCAGGAAGTTCTTGGCAAGTGTGGAGTACAAGTGCAATAGAAATCAACTAGGGCTGTGCTCTTCTTCATCTGCTGCTTGCAAACGTGGAAAAATTGTTAAGAGAAGTAGAAGTGCCTGGCAGCCTGAACAGCAGTGACCAGGAAAGGGTTGAAGTCAGGATCCTGACAAAAGGAGATCAGCAGAATATGGGCTGTGGATGTTAGGAAAGCAGACCTCAGCCTCTCGGGGCACCTGCTCATCAGTTACATGGGGCAGTCAGTCTTGGGGTGGGGAGAGGGGAAGGAGTCCAGGAAAAATGGCTGTATTTTAAAGAAGCTTTACTGAGGGCCCAGGAACAAACCACCCCAATGTGCAGAAAAAAAAGCCAAGCTGGCTGCCTGCTATATTTGTTAAACAGCAATGTTCAGTAACCTTAAACACAAAAAGAGAGCTTACAAGAAGTGGAAATTTGAACAGGTGACTAGGTGGGAACATAAAAGTATACCTCAAGAATGGAGTGGTGTATTAAGGAAGACCAAAGAATGACTAGAGTTGCAGCTAGCAAGGGATGTGAAGTGTAACAAAAAATGTTGCTAAGATACATGTAGAAACATGAAAGTGGTCAAGGAAAGTGTGGGACCTTTACTGAATGGACAATCTAGTCACAGATGATGTAGAAAAAGGTTGAAGTACTCACCATGGATTTCACCCATGTCCCAGTAGGCGGTACAGTATGGGGAGGACGTGTGCAGCCCTCAGGGGTGAAATAGTTTAAGGACTATTTAAAAGAGCTGAACATGCATAAGTCCATGGATCCAAATGCAGTGTATTTGAGAGTCCTGAGGGAGTTGCTTAATAGCCAATGATGGAATTGAAGAGACATCTTTGTAGTGACTGGTGACTGGGAATCATCCTAGATGATTGGAAAAGGGCAAATATATTCCCCATCTTAAATTGAACAAGGAGAATCCAGAGAACTATGAATTGGTCAACTTCACCCCAGTCCTTGGAAAAAATCCTGAAGCAGATCTCATGGAGTCCATTTTGAAGCACTTGAAGAAGAGGGTGATCAGGAACAATTAATGTGGATTCACCAAGGGCAAGATATGCCTGATCAACATGGCTACTTTTTATGATAAGAACTGGATATGGGGAGGTTGGTGGACATGATACACCTTGATTTAGCAAAGCTTTTGATATGATCTCCCACAGTATTCCACGAGCAAGTTAAAGAAGTATGACTTGGATGAAAACTTTAAGATCAATAGAAAGCTGGCTAAATCATCAGTCTTAATGGGTAGTGATCCATGGCTCAATGTCTAGCTGGTATCAAGTGGAGTGGCCCCATGGCCAATCCCTGGGCCACCCCTCCCCCCACATCTTCACTAATAAGGGGATAAATTATACCCTCAGCAAGGATGCAGATGATCCTAAGCTTGGGAGGGGATCTACATAAATTGGAAGATTAGGCCAAAAGAAATCTAAGGTTGAACAAGGACAAGTATACAGTTCTGCACTTAGCACGTAAGAATCTCATGCAGTTTTACAGGCTGGAGCCTGACAGGCTAAGTGGCAGTTCCCCAAAAAATGACCTGGGGCTTACTGTCAATCTGGATATGAGTCAACCGTGCTCCCTTGTTGCCAAGAAGGCTAATCGCATATTGGGCTCTATTAGTAGGGGCATAGCCAGCAGATCAAGCAAAGTAATTTATTCCTTTCTGTTTGACACTGGTGAAGCTATACCTAGAGCATTGCAACCAGTTTTGCCCCCCTTCTTTCCCCCCCATTACAGAAAGGATGTGGACAAATTGGAGACAGTCTAATGGAGATCAACAAAAATGACTAGGGGCTGGGGTGCACAATTTTGAGGACAGACTGAGGGAACTGGACTTATTTAGCCTACAAGAAGGGAAGAATGGGTTGGTGGGGGATGGATTTGATAAGTCTTCAACTATCTGAAGTGGGTGCCAGAGAGGATGAAACTAGGCTGTTCTCAGTGGTGGCAGATGACAGAGTGAGAAGTAGCTGTCTCAAGTTACAGTGGGAGAGGTCCAAGTTGAATACTAGTGCAATATAGTTTTCCTGTGTGGATGTGGAGAATGTTGAAGCACTGGAATGGGTTACCAAGTGGGATGGGGTGGTAGAATCTCCATCCTTACAGGTTTTTAAGACCCAGCTTGATTAAGACCTGACTAGAATGACTTAGTTGGGGTTGGTCCTGCTGGGGGTTGGACTGGATGACCTCTTGAGTTCACTTCCTACCCTAATATTCTGATTTTAAGGAATACTACAGCTAAGATGCTTCATTAAGCACACCTCATCCTTCCCCACCTTTCTCTCCAAAGCACTAGCTCAGTCAGAAGGGAACAAGAGATGGGCAACCACATATAAGCATTAGAACTCAATAATTATATGTTGGATCACTCCAAAGAGTCATCACTATAAACCAGAGCTCCTTCTAAATTTTTTTTCCCAATCCCATGAGTGGAATAAATCTTGTGCACTGAGGCACATGCAGATATGTCCCACTAGTAGAAACATGCTGCCAGCTGTAGACAGCCATGGATGCTCTGCTAATCAGCTGGGAGCCACTTGAATCTCTCCTGGGTGGTTGCCCAAGCACTCCGCTTACAGGGAGCTCTGCTATAAATGATATAGAAGTTAGGGGAGGAGAGGAACACACATAGCAGATCCAACCTTATAGGCTGTTTCTGTATTAATGCCTTGGTTAAGACTTTTACTATGTGACTTTTTAAACAAAGGTACTCAAGGAAGATAGCCTTGACCTCTCCAAATCTCTTAACATTGACATCAGATGCCCTTGGGTGTCCTGCCTTCCAATTATCCTTCACCCTTTTGACAAATTCTGCATTTGCTTAGGCTGGATTTGTAAGAAGGCTCAAATCTTTTTCTCTTCATTTGGATAAAAGGTGAAAACCCAGTGACCCTTTCACACCACAAGGAAAGGGATAGCTGAGAATTATGTGTCTTTTAAATGGCGGGAAAGGTTCCTCAAGAGAGAAGCTTCTTAAATGGTATCACTTTTTTTTTCTTTAAGCGTATAATATGCACTTTCAAACTTGGCCATGCATCCAAGTTTCTCAGGCTATTTGGAGGTGGGGGAGTGGTGTTTGTGATACACAAGAAATGGTTCAGAATCTTAACATGTGCATATTTGGTAATATTTGCAATATGTAGCCTTAGGTATAAATGGGAGTAAACTAAAACACACCCAGTATAATTAGAAAAGAATATTCAGAAAATCATCTTGTGGACTGTTTAGGTCAAACTAGAAAATTTTGTTAGGCTTCAAGTGTGATGAATGAAATACTGTAACTCAGGGCTAGGCAGTGCAGCTCCTTCTACAGGGCAGTATGAATTCTGTGGGACTATTTGCAGAGTAAAATATTTCTCAGCTCAAATTCACCACTGCTCACTGGGCAGTACCACTAGGCACCAATTAAGTGTAATGCAAAATAGAGCCTGCAGAGTGATAAAGGGTTGCATAGGTCTCTAAACTAAACCCTGCGCAGCACACAAAACTCAGTCCTGTGCAGCATATCAGTAAGAATAAAAGGATCAGGCCCTTTGTGGCTTATTACTTGTTCTTATTACTTGTTCCCTGTTCTTAAAATTAGTATTTAGTTTACAAGGTGAATTGTGCAACCTGGCATGTGGTTGTTTCCTGTTGTTATGCTTAAAACTGCCAGAGACCTACTTTTTTATTGGACTTCATAGGTTACAAAGATGCTGACTTTTACTCTTGTGGTGGTCTGGCAGGTAGGTCACTGAGGTTAAGATACTTTACCTAGTGCCACAGGCCTATGTTTAACTGTATATTGTTTCCATAATGCACTTCTGTTTTATATTTGGGTGGGGACAATGCATTAAGATTGTCTTGTATATACAATATATTATAGCAACCCCTCAAGTTTCATTCACTTACAGTTCTTACCATCTTAACTAATGTGAGGCTTTAAACGTCATGTGACAAACCTTAGAAAAGTTACCTATAAGGTGCGTCTACACTACAATGCAACGTCGAAGTAGCAAGCCCAACTTCAAAATAGCGTGTGCCGCGTCTACACATGGCACATGCTACTTCGAAGTTGAAATTGAAGTTAGACGGCGAGACGGCAAAATCACGATTCCTATCAAAAGATGGGAATAGCACCCTACATCGACGTCTAACATCGACGTATGACGCGTGCAGACATTCCACGTCCCACTACTTTGAAATAGCGAGGTCCACCATGGTGGCAATCAGCTGTTAGGCAGAGAAGTGCTGCCCAGCCTGCAGGGCTCTATGATCTCTGCGCCCAGTGGTTCTGAAAGCCACACAGACCCAGAAACCCCATAGCAGGAAGCTGACACCATGCAGGCAGCAGCTGTGCCACAAGGCACTTCTGCATGGCCCAGAGAGTGCAGATGGCAGCAAGCCAGCCCCTTGAGCGCCCCCAGGGCTCCCCTGCTCCGGGCCATCCCAGGGCTCCCAGGCCTCCAGCCAGCAGGGCAGGAACCTGGGTCCCTCCTGGACTGACTCTGAGCTTCGTGACCTGCTGGGGCTCTGGGGTGAGGAGGAGGTGCTTCACATAATGGGAAGCAAGCGGTGGAATGCAGAGGCATTCGCCCAGCTGGTCAAGGGCCTGGCTGCCGGGGTCACCCTTCCTGCACTCCTGACCATGTCAGGAGTAAGGTGAAGGAGCTGTGGCAGGGTTACGCCCAGGCCCAGAACTTGGCCAGCCAGTCTGGGGCTGTCCCCGCCACTTGCCCCTATTACTGGGAGCTCAGGGCTATCCTGGGCCCCTGGGACACCTCCTCCCCCTCAGCCACCCTTGACACCATGACCAAGGAGCCCCAGCAGACCTTGGAGCCAGAGTCGGGTCCAAAGCCCAGCCCTGCACCCCGAGGGCCAGAGCCAGGAACCTCCACCCCAGCCACACAGTGGTTCAGCAAGGAGGGGGAGCTCGTGCTGGACATCGCCTCCTGCAGCTCCAGACGGGCATCCGCCAGACAGGCCTCCCCTGACCATGGCAGTGGACTGTCGGGTACATACCCCACAGGGCACACATCCCCAGGGCATGGGGAGGGGGCATCATGTGACCATGGGCCCCCCACATCCCCAGCAGACCCCAGCCTGCCAGGGCCCAGGCAGACCATGGCCCAGGGATGGTGCCACAGCCACCAGTGCCCACCAGCACCCTCACCCACGGACAGTGCCGTGCCGTGCCCTGCCCCCGGTGGGAGGTGGGAGGAGGCGGACCACTGGAAGGGGCCACCCACAGGGCCACTGCACTCACCAATGAGGGACAGGGGATGGGGACCAGAAGCCTATGGGAGATGGGGCGGGGTGGGCCATGGGTCAGAGCTCGGTACTCATGGCCTCCCTCCCCCCTGTTTCCTCAGCCACACCATCTGAGGGCCAGGACAGCCTGGCACCATCCATGGTCCCAGACAGCCCCCCTCGACTCCCAGACCACCACCGCCAGGGGGCACCGCTGGCGCCAGGATGGGCATGCCCCCACTGGGGTAAGAGGCGCACCACCCACGACGCTGAGGTGGCCGCTGCCCTCTGGCGCCAGGCAGACCTCATGGAGTGGAGGCTCCACTTCAAGGAGTGGGAGGCCGCCTGGCACCGGGAGGCCTGGCAGGACATTATGGCCACCTTTAACCGTGTGGCCTCCATCTTTGAGGAGCTGGTGGCCCAGCAGTCCCCCCCATCGTCCTCCGTACCGCCCCACCTGCATGCCACTTGCTGCCCCACCTGCCAGCTCTGCAGGGCAGGAGCCCACTGGGGCCGATGATGCAAAAATTATTTTGATCCTGGAAGCCAAAGTTGGATTTTGGAAGGGAAAGTTGGACATAGAAAGTTGCCAAGTAGCAGCTTCTAGACACCTTCCAATGATCACAGGGGCTTAGAGGGTCTTTCAGAATTTCAGCTACACCAGAAGAGTTGGAAGTGACAGTAGGGACATAGGAAGGATTGCCTGGGGTGGAGGTCATTCAGAGGAGAAAGGAGGGGATAGCAGCGTATGCACACAGTTGAATTATACTGCTCTACAGAGCATCAGAGAAACTTATTTTTTGAACAGACAAGCTGAGATCTGGCTATGTGACTCAACTGATGTCCTATATCAACTTAATGTCCCAGCATATTGGACACACCTACCCAGAAAATATATGAACAATACAGCATGTGGGATGCATGAATTAATGACAAGAAAACATCTGTCCTGCCTGGACTGGGGGTGTGAGTCTCCCTGCTTCAAAGGATGCAAGCCTGGGCTTCATCTGAATTGATGCCTGTTGCTGTTATGGATTTCTTCAAAGGGAAGTGGAAATAAGCTGTGTGTGGAGGTATGAGAAATGGACTGATCTATGGGACTGTAATATAATCCCAGGAAAATGGAATTTAGTAGAAAGGGTATGTCTTGTTTCATTACACTGAAAGTCACCTTTTTAGCTGTCACCGTGAGGGAATGGCACTCCCAAATCTTCTTCACCACCACGTAGGTATGGTAAATCAGTGACTGTATACCATGGTTTTATCACACATATGGAGGCGGCCGCAATTTGGTTTGAAATATTCTCCTTTCTGCGGGACAGTAGTGAGTTAAATGAGGTGATCAACTCAGACATGACATTTTTTGTATCACTCCTTTTCCCCAAATTCAGGGCCTAACAGTTTTCACCCAGCTCATTTAAAGCATATTCATTCTGGAAGCTCAGTCATGCATGCAGGCTAGAACTGCTGCCACAGCAGGGGCAGCCTAATTTGGAACTGCTTAAGTAGCACGATCTCTAGAAGTGCTGCAGCAGACAGAAGGTCAGTCCTCTCAAGGTCTTGCAGCAGTAGTTCTGCTATTCCAGGGATTCAGAACCGGAAACAGTTCCTGGTTTTTACTGAATTGTTTAAGAATTTGAAAAGCGATGGCTGTGTGCTGCCAAAATAGCAAGACATAACTCCTGGGGAAGACTGAGACACAAGTAGGGAATGAGAGGGGAATGTCTAATGTATAATCTTTCTACATTAAACATATAGTAAAAATGAATATACAATATGTAATTACAGTCCCATTTCTACTTGTGCCAAGATTGTAGTGTATCTCACATGCACATGGCTATGAAGTGGAGGGAGGACTTTGGGACTGAGATAAGGTTAGCTCAGCTCATCACAGTAGCCTCTGTAATGAAATTAATTTGCTTAGCAGAGGGTAGTGGGTGGAGTAGACCGTATACTGCATTTCTTAATGGAATCATAAATTGTTCTGCCTCTAGCATACCTAGGGAGCTCCTGTAATTCTGTATCCCCTCTTCCCCTCTGCCCCTTCCCACACTGGAATAGCTTCGTCAGGCCCATACACAGGAATGTTTCTAGGAGGAAAGGCTTTTTGTAAATTTAGACCATCCACCCTCTCCCCCAAAGTGGGGCCTGTCCCTGTCTCTCAGCATCCTGCTGCCAGCAGCCATGCCTGTGAGAACCAGCCCCCTGCTCCCCTACCCATCTCCTACCTACCCTACATGGTAGGGTCCTGGCTTCTGCATACTCCAGGGCTTTCCTACCTGTGCCCAGCCCCATTCATGTACCGGGGCTCTCTGGGTGGTGCACAGGGCAGGGAAGCCGTGTTCCCACTAAGATTTTTTCCATGCTTGGATGGTTTGAATTTTCTTCTGGGTGGGTTAAAGTGTATAAGTACCACTAATATGAACAAAAAACAAAGTATATAATGTAAACAGTTCATAGGTGTGGGAAAAATATATTAAAATAAAGGATAATTAGCAAGGAGCAATGTTTATTTAAAATGAACACTCTTCTTGGACTTCTGGCATTATCATCCTGTCTAACAACTAAAGCTAGTGAACACATCAAAATGCATATTGTTCAGCTTTTAGATGCTAAACAAATCTATGAGTCAATTAGAAATACTCCCCTCCCACCCCACCCCCCAAAAAAAATCTAGGGGATGAAGTGTGGGAGGCTCAGGGCAGTGGGCTGGGACTGTGCGGGTGCAGGAATCAGGGTTGGGGTACATGAGGTACGCAGGTACAGGATTGGCGTGTGTAGGGGGTGCAGGAGTCAGGGCTGGGATGCATCAGGGGTTGCAATGTGTGGAGTGCAGAAGTTAGAGCAGGGTGCTGTGGATGTCAGGGGTTCAGGTGTAAGTGTTGGGGCATGTCGGGGCCCAGAGCAAGGCATTGGGGTTCACACCCTGAGCCTCTCATGAAGTTGGAGTGGGAAGGGACAAGAGGCAGGGAGCAGGGCTAGGGTACAGGGTGGAAGGCGAATGACCATGGGGCTAGGTTACCTTATCTGCCACTGGGGCCCAGATTTCTGTGGCTGAGCTGAGACTGCAGCTAGGCTTCTGTCCCAGCTGGAACCACTGGGGTCATGGCCTCTGGACCCACAAGAGCAGGGCCACCCCCTGGTTTGCCCCTTATCTGCCAAACAACCCCCCCCTCCCACCCTCTACTTGTCCCGAGGACCTCCCTCCCCACTGGGAGGGGGTGGGGCCAGTACAGCCAGGGGGTGGGAGATTGGCACCCTTTGCACTCCCCTGTGCAGGGGTCTGTTCTTAGGTACTTACTGAGGGGGGGGGCGTGAAACTAAGGACACCCTCCTCCCAGTGGCATCTGCCCTGATTAGCTTTGGCAGCTCCTGCCTAGTTTGCTGGCTTCTTTGAATCCTGTTATCTGGGACGTCTCTCTTTCCCCTTGCATCAGCCAGGCACCTACCCCAGGCTTCTGAAGTCCACTGGGGCAGCCAGGTGCTTAAAAACTGCATCTAGCTCCCTGTGTAGAGCTGAGCCTTTAACTCTCCACACTTTGCTGCCACAAACATTGTGGGCAGTGAATAGAAGGCGGAGCCTTGGCTTCTGCTCCTCCCATTCCTTGTTTCTGTCTCACACACTTCTTGACTATCTGTGAATGTCCACTGGAACAGGGAGCACTGCTTCAGAGAGACCAAACACAGGAGAGCACGTAACTAGGAGAGGGATGGAGCAGTGTAATTCTTTTCCCCAGTATGATCTGCCTGTGGTGCTGGTGGCTAAGAAGGTGGGGCTTTCTTCCTCCAGGCCTCCTTTATTTTCTGTGTCTCCTAGTCCATTTTGTTCAGTCTGCTTCCAGACCAGTAAAATCAAACTCTTATTATACTTGCAATCTGGGATCAGAAACTGAAGACTGTCCCCTGGATTATCCATCATAAGTAGTAATGAATTTTGCAGGCTCAGAGGACTGTGTAATGTTATTGAGCACAAAATTTGACCATGCAGTTGAAACTTAGCAACTGATCACACCCAGGCTGGAGTAGCAGGTAACTCCTTGTCCCATAGTCAGAACCAGAGTAATATCATTTGTACTTGGTCATTGAAATGAACAAGTCACTGTAAATGCCACAAGGAAGCACATCTATTGAGTAACAAGGTTTCATTGTTGCACCGTCACTTGTTTCAGAAAAAAATGAGCCTTTAAGGGATTTGTCATGGTGGCAGAACTCTGATTCAAACAATGTTTACAGGTTTCTTGCACAGAGCTGTAAACCTGCAAAGTCAACCAAAACAGTAACAAAGTTTAACATCTGCTGTGAGGTTTTTATGCGTAAATATTTCTTCCAGGCCATGTCTACACTAGCGAAAAACTTCAAAATGGCCATGCAAATGGCCATTACGAAGTTTACTAATGAAGCACTGAAATACATATTCAGCGCCTCATTAGCATGCGGGCGGCCGTGGCACTCCGAAATTGACGCGGCTCATCCAGACGGGGCTCCTTTTCGAAAGGACCCCGCCTAATTTGAAGTCCCCTTATTCCAGTCTGCTCATAGGAATAAGGGGACTTCGAAGTAGCCGGGGTCCTTTAGAAAAGGAGCCTCGTTTGGATGAGCCGTGCGATGGCGAACCAAGTCAATTTTGAAGTGCCGCGGCCGCCCGCATGCTAATGAAGCGCTGAATATGTATTTCAGCGCTTCATTAGTAAACTTCGAAATGGCCATTTGCATGGCCATTTCGAAGTTTTTGGCTAGTGTAGACGTAGCCCCAGAGGTACAAAGAGATAGGATTCACTTTCTTAAAAGACTCACAACAGCCTGCCCTCACTATAGCAAGGCACAAGTTAGCAGGACTGGCCCAGCTGTGGGCAGTTAGCTAATTTCCTTGAGTACAAAAAAAAAGGGCTGCTGGGAGCCAACGTAGCTCAGGGGATATGAGTGATGTCCTGGGCCACAGAATGTCAAATCCCTCCTCCTCTTCTGGAAGGGACCCAGATAGGAGGCAAGATGCTAGCCTGAATTTAAAGGAAAACCTTCGTAGTTCTTTGCCCCCTCAGAGCTTCCCAATACATAAGAGTATTGGAAGGTTGCCAGGCGAGCGTCTTGATGAGATGACTTTTCAGAAGGGCAAAGGAGGACTACTTCTTCCCAGTTCTTCCTTTGGGATGTGGCCATCTACCTCAATAGCCTTCACATACAAGCAACAAGGAGGGAACAGGCACTCATTCCCTCGAACAGAACCTGAAGTACTGAGATTGAGGAGGAGGCTGGAGAAGTAAGAACATCAGGCACCCTGGCTCTTTTGTCCTCTTGCTGGGTTGCCTGCAGGCAGGGCTGCTCCTGGTGTCTCTCCAGGCTTTGCCCAGCAGACCTCTTTGAAACAACATAGCAATTGCTTTGAAGCAATTCTGTGCTGCCTTTCTCTCCCTTTGCATTCTCTATGAAGGGAAACGGAATCTCCTGAAGAGCACTAGGGTCATGTTGCCTTTGGATAATGTGGGGTGGGGAAAGCAAGTATCCTGGCAGAGGACTTTTAGTGGAAGTAGCCTTAGGTTTCCCTGCTTCCCATTATCCGAATCTGCCAGCTGCTGCAGGGATTATTCTGTGGCTGCCTATCAGCACACCCCTGCCTGGCTCATCCACTTACTATTGCTATCTGTGGGAATGGTAATTTGAAGAAACTAGCTTTCTGTGACACGTTTATAGAGGGAGACAACCCTGTATATTTTATACAAACAACAGAGAATCTTCAAGGGGTGCAATGTAGGCAGGCTTAGTGTAGATGTGATAGCTCAGCAAGAGAAGCAGGACAACATGACACTTTAATGTTGTATTTCTCTTCCAGCGTAACGCTGTGTAGCTGCAGCATTAGGAAAATCCATGCAGTGTACTGCCAGAGGGTTTGCCTTTCAGGCTGTCCTCTTCTCCCCTTGAGCAATGGAAAAATAAAGCTAGCATCCCACCCTGGTATTGGCTATATTCCACTGCACTAGCGATTCTGTAATTCGCAGTTGAAGAGGCACTTTCAGTAGTAAAAATGGTTACATTCAAGTGCTTGGAACATTCTGAAACAGCCACCTTCTCAATTAAAAATCCTTTTAATCATCTTCAGACTGAAAAATTGTTGTTCCTTTAGGAAGGATGATAAAACTCAGTGGCTAAGGTTAACGCTGTTGACCTGTAAAGTCTTTGCTTGTTTGTCTACATACATATATATATATATATATATATATATATATATATATATATATTTTTTTTTTTTTTTTAAGGTCAGAAAACTCCTGTGTCAAATCTGCTTAAAAATATAAAGGCAGAAATGACCTATCAGTAGAGCTGGGTAGGAAACAATTTTCCCTATGAAAGCTTGAGATTTAATACTGTCCTGTTCCAGGTTGGGATAAGACTAGGGACATTGGTTAAAAGTTTCCTTTCTCAATTAAAATAATTTAAGCCGAATTGCATTCACTCTTTATGGGGTAGAGCTAGTCTTAAATCATTGCTTCTATGACTGAGCTAATTTCCAAGTTAGAAGGAAATGTTTAGCAGCACTGAGGCCCTTATCTTACTCACGTCTTTTAGTGCAGCCCCTGCTGTTTTGATTTAGAGTGTTTGTTCAGAGTAGCTGAGAGTGAACCAAGCAAGGGACCAAGTGGGAATATGCCTCAGGCAGATATCAAGTGAGCTATTTGATCTGGTTATCAATTGTTAATTGCCTACTGATCCTTAAACTAGATACCTAAACTGAAAAGCCCACTATCAGCAACAGATGCAAATTATATGGATCCTTTAGGGGGCAGGTCCTACAATATAAGTGCCATGCTAAATTTTTTATTGCTTGCCTGAGTTTCTCATATCTACACAGGTCTCCTAGTACAGGACCTCTAAAGGCAGAATACTGGTCCAATTACACTTTCAGCTAGGTGACAAGCTAAGAATTGGTGACTCATTGCGGACGGTATTCTATCCATTTATCTGTTCACATTCATTGCTGGATTATCTGGTGTACGTGTACAAAGATCTTCCTAATGTTCTCCGTAATCGTCCTCTTGTAAGTGAACCCATAACACAGAGGAGGGCACTTCAAAGTAAAACCTACCTTAACCTAAACAATAAGGCAACTTTGACAGCAGAAAGAAAATGCCTTTCCTGTTTACTTTCACAGTACAGCAATCCCAAAACACAAACAAAACGAACCAAAACTTTCGGTAGGTTGTTGGTTAAAACATGTGATAAGCTTGAACTGTTTAGTTTAGCAACAGTATGAACAACACGGGACAGTCCAAAATGTGCCTGTCCTGTAACAAGCCTTAAATAGCTGCACGCACACCAGCGCCATGCACATACACAGCCTTTTCCCCCTTGTGACAACACAGGCACACAGAGGTCAGGGAGTAGGACAAAGAACTGCTGTGTGTGGCAGATGCTTCCTGCTCATCACCATTTCCTTCCGTTTTCTCAGCAGTTCAGTGATGCTCAGGTGAAAGCAGATTCTGTTCAAGGGGTAGATGTCAATGGTAGGGTGCAGCTTCCCCAACTGGCCATATGACATCTCATGCAGAAAGGGCCAGTGGAAACACTTGTAACAGTGGGGGTACTGAAAGCCAGCCCCCTTGCACCTGTCTGCCCATCCCACCCTGAACCGGCGGTGGGTGTGGGACATGGAGCAGAGCCCTCAGGCCTTTGGAAGTTGGAAGTTTGATCACAGGGTGATGATGGCCAGGAGCTTGGGCACAGGGCTGGCACAGCAGCCCTAGATAAAACCAGGGGTGTTCTGCAGCCCACCCCTGACTCCCTTGAATGCCTAGTTCCCATGCTTATGAAAAGAGCATCCTCTTCCCTTTCTGCACCCAATGCAGTAGGCACTACAGCCCTATGGTGAGCACTGCTAAACACATTCACCACACTCCATCCCCTGGAGCCTGCAAAATCACACCTTAACTATTGGACCTGTCCAGACCTTCACTCAACACGTGCTGCTTAGCCAGCATGTGAATGGAGTTTTGTAGGGATATGCTGGTTGAAACTCACCCATTTCCCTGTCACATCAGTCAGCTCTGAGGACTGCAACAGGGATGAATAAATCTTTTCCATCAGTATGGATACAATCATCCTCCTAGGTTGGTGGAAGGCAGAGCTGATAGGTTAGGTTTTCTCAAACACTTTCATCAGATGTACTCAATATCTCACCAAGTGTGACTTCGTGGCATTGTAAGGATGTATTTCAACGTATTTGCCATTATGCAAGCTAGCCACTTTTTCAAGAGTCCTGTGCAGTGTCTCCACTATCCCATTTCCTTCTGGATGGCACACAACAGATTTTTAGCACCCTGTACTAATCAGAAGGCTTTTAAACTCTTTACGGAAGGTGTTTTATTATTCAAAAAAAATGTCTCTGTTAGATCAAACAAATGTAATGAATAAAGCGGTAGAGAAAGAAATAAGCTCCTTTTGAGGTGCCTTATGAAATTGTGAAAACAAAGAGCCAACATGAGTAACAGCCTACAAGAGTCAGGTATAGTCATGCAGTGCAACCAAGGAGTCCATAATTGTCCTCCATGGTCTGTCCCCGACTGCCATTTTCAAGATGATTGGGGGATCAGTTGTTCTTTGTAGTGTGTAGGTTGAGCTTGCTCAATATCTCAGAGCAGTCCTGGCCACCAAGCATAGCTATCAACTTCATAATTCCCAAATATCTTTCCGAAACACATCCAGGACTGCTTGCTGCTGGAACAATCACCTGGGTTCTTCTGCACGGGATACATCAAGTAGCAGGTCTTCATTGTGACCTTGGAATGAATTTTGTAGTAGGTAGATGGCTTTTTCTTAAGGAATGGCTCCTTTCAGCTCATTTGTACAGCACACTGTACTAGTGAACATCTGAAAAGTGGTGATAGAGTCCAACCCTAGACATTTGAGAGATCTTTCAATTCAGTGTGCACATACAATCAGCCATTCTTCCTGGAGCAGACCTATGCCAAGAGACCAGTTGCAGGCATAGTTTTCAATCACTACAGGCTTTCATGTGTCTAAATCAGCACAAACTGAATCTCATGGAGAGCTTGATGTAGGGTTTCAAAACTTTGCCTTCTTTGGTCCACAGCACCTTAATGTAACCTGCTATGGTTACGGAGTAACAGTAGTGAAGCAAAAGCTTCAGGAATCATTTTTGCATCATCATCAGGAAGCAGAGAATCCCCTGAAAAAAATACTACGATGTCTCCTTTGCAAAACTTCACTTGGTTGCTTTCAGTTTTATGCTAGCTTTTTAGACTCAGGTTCACTCCTGGGCCATAGAGTCGTCATATTCAGGAAGGATTTTACAAAGACAAGACTCATCTAATACCAACATGCACCCTGGATGCAGACAACTCTCTGAAATGCCCCAGGAGCAGAGAATAAGTAAAAAGAAAGTCCTTAATAGTAGTACCTTCCAAAGGATTTTCTGAAAGTCAGTAACAGTTATAAACTTTGAGTTTCAGGTACATGCCATTAAGCAGGATGGTAGTCCAACACAGATGATCCAGGTCCTTCGAAAGAAGTTATTTTGGAAGATCTCTTCTCAGAAAAAACTTCTTTCAAAATATTGCAACCACACACAAAAAAAATGGATTGAAAAATCAGTCAATTCTTTCAATAGAGAGCAGCCACACTCCAGCCACTCTTTCAAAAGGATGGGACAGGAAACTCCGCAGATCAAAAATCCAGCACCAGGAGGACTGCAGATTTGAACAGAGGGCCCCGAGGGTCTCTACACACACTTTTTCTGAAAGAATCTTTTGGAAAAAGGCACTCTTCCTCATCCAGGAATGGAAGAGGGCTGCCAAAAAAAAGTCACGTTCTTCTGATTTAATAGTGGAATAACACACTTTGGCTACGTCTACACGTGAAGCCTACATCGAAATAGCTTATTTCGATGTAGCAACATCGAAATAGGCTACTTCGATGAATAACGTCTACACGTCCTCCAGGGCTGGCAACGTCGATGTTCAACTTCGACGTTGCACGGCACCACATCGAAATAGGCGCTGCGAGGGAACATCTACACGCCAAAGTAGCACACATCGAAATAAGGGTGCCAGGCACAGCTGCAGACAGGGTCACAGGGCGGACTCAACAGCAAGCCACTCCCTTAAAGGGCCCCTCCCAGACACAGTTGCACTAAACAACACAAGATACACAGAGCCTACAACTGGTTGCAGACCCTGTGCCTGCAGCATGGATCCCCAGCTGCTGCAGCAGCAGCCAGAAGCCCTGGGCTAAGGGCTGCTGCCCACAGTGACCATAGAGCCCCGCAGGGGCTGGAGAGAGAGCATCTCTCAACCCCCCAGCTGATGGCCGCCATGGAGGACCCAGCAATTTCGACGTTGTGGGACGCAGATCGTCTACACGGTCCCCACTTCGACGTTGAACGTCGAAGTAGGGCGCTATTCCGATCCCCTCATGAGGTTAGTGACTTCGACGTCTCGCCGCCTAACGTCGAAGTTAGTGCCGCTACTTCGAAGTAGCGTGCACGTGTAGACACAGCTTTTGTGTGTAGACACTCCGTGGGATTTTTTGAAAGAGCCCTGGCTTTTTCAAAAAAAAAATTGCTAGTGTAGATGTAGCCAGTGTGACAATAAGCTTCCCCTCTTCAAGAGCCTGCATTCTGCAACACGCTTTCTTAAAGCAGCCTTCCTTCCCACCAGCTCCAAAGCAGTTCTAGGCACATGAGCAGGGAAATTTTGCCAAGTGACCTGAACTATCACAGATGAAAGTGCAAAGATCTGGCAACTCTCACTCCTATGCCTTGGAGCAGGATTAGGTAGTGTCCCAGGAGTCTAGGTAATGGACGTAGGAGAAGCCTTTGACAGCTTCACTTAGAAACAAAAGATAGTAACCATCTGAGACCTAAATCCCTTTCACACTGAGCCCTCTCAAATGGCTGACTTAGCAACTGGGCATCAAACTTAGCATTTTAGCACCTTCACCCAGTAACTGATTGCCCAGATGGTGATTGGCTATGCCAGCCTCAAAAATATCCTTGAGCATGATCATTGTAACGGCCCCAGATTCACAGTCCTGGGCCAACCACCACAAAGGATATGCAAACTTGGGCTGCGGGCGAGCTTAAAAAAAATGCTTCTCCCCGCCCCCACTTGTTAACACAACACAAGCCTGGTGCTGAATTACCCATCGAGGCACTGCATAGCTGCTTTGAGGGAGGGCTTTAAGGGAGGGCTTGTGCTCCAGGAGTCCATCATAAGGATCAATGCCCTTATGGCTTAATCGTTTCTACCGAGAGGGTAATCTAGCAGCACCAGAGAGTTGCACAATCTGCACATCCATAGTTCTGAAAATTTTGAATAATCGCAGGTCAGCAGCTGATGGTGTGAGGTGGTTGCAGAAGAGAAACACTTCCTGCCATCAAAATAAAAGAGCAGTCAAGACTAACAGAATAATTTATTAGGCGAGCTTTCGTGGGACAGACCCACTTCTTCAGACCATAGCCAGACCAGAACAGACTCAATATTTAAGGCACAGAGAACCAAAAACAGTAATCAGGGTTGACAAATCAGAAAAATATTATCAAGGTGGGCAAATCAGAGAGTAGAGGGGCAGAAGCGGGGGAGTCAAGAATTGGATTAAGCTAAGTATGCAAAAGAGCCCCTATGGCTCTCCCCACGCGCTGCCCCTCTACTCTCAGATTGGCTCATGATAATATTTTTCTGATTTGTCAACCTTGATTACTATTTTTGGTTCTCTGTGCCTTAAATATTGAGTCTGTTCTGGTCTGGCTATGGTCTGAAGAAGTGGGTCTGTCCCACAAAAGCTCATCACCTAATAAATTATTCTGTTAGTCTTTAAAGTGCTACTGGACTGCTTTTTCGTTTTGATAGTATATAGACTAGCACGGCTATCTCTCTGTTACTATTCAACTTATTGCTATAATGTTGTTCTCATGCAACCCAAAACAGTATTGTCCAAACACACACACACAAATTAAGTAATACAGACAGGTCTGTAGTCAATCAAAACATGTAGTAGTCATGAACCAGTTAGGTCAGTAACAGTCCAAACGAAACATAACCAGCCGGGAGCTGAAGCATACCAGTAAAGCCATAGGGGTGGAGCCTCTTGCCCAGGGGAGCCAGATTATCCTGCTCTGATTCAGTGCAGCGGGGGATGGAGGCAGTGTTGATACACCCCATCACAATTACCTAAACAGTAGAACAAGCTGATGTCAAGAAGAAACCTACTTTTCCAATTATCTTTAACAGATGAGACTTAAAAAGCAAGTAAGAACAGGTTAAAAAGCAACGTTTTGTGTCTGAGAGAGGATTCTAGATCAATTATTTATATCGTAAATACATTATATTTATTGCATTTATTTATACAGTAAACCCTCAAGTTGCCCGTCTTGGGTTAATGTAACTGCCACTCCTCACTGGAGAGGGAAACAACTCTTGTCCGGGGCAGTAGCCTGACTCTTGCTGCCACTGACAGGAGCCGTTTTCTGTTGCTGTCAGGGTGGCAGCCACTGCTGTCAAGGGCAGCAGCCACGAGTAAGGCTGCCAGCACTGACAGGAGCGATTTCCCAGTCTCCAGAGTGGTGGGGAGCTGGGAAACTGAGCAGGGCAGCAGCCCTGGTTAGTTTCCTGGCTCCAAGAAGCAGAGGGGAGCTAGGAGCCAGGCTGCCCCTGGTTCCCAGCTCCCGTCCACTGGCTGGAGCCTGGAAACTAAACAAGATTGCTGTCCTGCTCAATTTCCCTTCTCTGAAAGCGGAGGCGAGCCAGGAGCCAGGCTGCTGCCTGATTTCAGGTCCCTGTCACTTGCAGGACCCCAGAAATTGCCAGCTGGTCAGTTTCCCTGGTCCCACAAGCAGTGGGGAGACAGGAACCAGGCTGCTCCCCTGGTCAGTTTCCCAGCTCCTGCAAGCCCAAGGGAGCTGGGAAACAGGCTGCAGCCTAGTTCCTATCCCCGCTCAATTTGGACAAAAATTTGAGTTACACGGGGGTTGCAGAAACACAACCCCCACATAACGCAAGGGTTTACTGTGTAGGTTTCCAATCTGGTTTTTACTCTTGCAGGCGATCAATGGGTAGCAGTAAGGATACTGTTGACCAGTTTGGGTTGGCAGGAGACTGTGCAATCACAACTAAGATGCTGACAGATGTACCTGCTATCATTCTTCTCCATCTGAAAAGACACTGAATCAACAGAATAAAGATCCCACGGTGAGTCACTACAAGCAGCTTACACCCTTCAGAATGATATCTTGTCCTTGACTGTTCATTCAAGTGTTTTAGGAAAATGATAGCTTGAACATTAAAAATAGCACAAAGCATCTAACCCAGCAGAGGCGAGGGGAAAGCCAGGTTTAACATAAAACAATACAGCAGAGTTCCCCCCCCATTATTGTTTTTCTTTCTTTTGAACCTTTTTTTTTTTTTTTGTGGGATAAACAACCTTCTATTCTCTGGCTGTACCTTAATTTCTTTTTGTTTAACTTGAAGTAAGAGGGTTTACTTTGTTTTGGATCACTGAAACCAAATTTATAATTTAACCCTCTCACTCCATATCTGTGCTGACAAATACATTAGCAGCTAGTGCAGGCAGTGTCAGCAAATATAACCAAAAACCTCAACGCTGTTGCAGAAATCAATCCTCATTATGGTCTCATTATTAGTTTACCTGGGTACTTGTTTTAAATGTAAACTTTAGAATAGAGGCAACTTTAGTCCCGGTTAAATCTTGTTTCTAATCAGCTTTTGTACCTTCAGATGGTGGGCTTTTATTTTTATAAGTCAAATGTGTTTAAATATTAAGGTAGAGAGAGATAGATAGTTAATTATACTATAGCTGATGAGCATCTGGACCTACATTTTTAAGCAGGCTGTTGATTTTGTGTGTACAAGTATTTTCTACATTAATTTGAATAGGTACTTAATCAGACAATTAAATGGTTTGAAATCAAACCCATTTACACCTATAATTTACCAGGGGCACAAAGGCTACGTCTACACGTGCACGCTACATCGAAATAGCTTATTTTGATGTAGCGACATCGAAATAGTCTATTTCGACAAATAACGTCTATACGTCCTCCAGGGCTGGCAACGTCGATGTTCAACTTCGACGTTGGGCAGCACCACATCGAAATAGGCGCTGCGAGGGAACGTCTACACGCCAAAGTAGCACACATCGAAATAAGGGTGCCAGGAACAGCTGCAGACAGGGTCACAGGGCGGACTCAACAGCAAGCCGCTCCCTTAAAGGGCCCCTCCCAGACACAGTTGCACTAAACAACACAAGATCCACAGAGCCGACAACTGGTTGCAGACCCTGTGCATGCAGCATGGATCCCCAGCTGCAGCAGCAGCAGCCAGAAGCCCTGGGCTAAGGGCTGCTGCCCACGGTGACCATAGAGCCCCGCAGGGGCTGGAGAGAGAGCGTCTCTCAACCCCTCAGCTGATGGCCGCCATGGCGGACCCCGCTATTTCGATGTTGCGGGACGCAGATCGTCTACACGTGCCCTACTTCGACGTTCAACTTCGAAGTAGGGCGCTATTCCCATCCCCTCATGGGGTTAGCGACTTCGACGTCTCGCCGCCTAACGTCGATTTCAACTTCGAAATAGCACCCAACGTGTGTAGCTGTGACGGGCGCTATTTCGAAGTTGGCGCCGCTACTTCGAAGTAGCGTGCACGTGTAGACGTGGCCAAAATGGCAAACATATAGAATTGTGGAAGCATAAACACATGCACAAATAATAGACATTATTATTATAGGAGCAAACATTTTAAAGTCTTTTCAGTATGCCTCCCTGTCGTTGAAAGAGGTTACTGAGCAGCAGCATTGCAGGTGTTTTCAAGGGCTGTCACTTTGATGCAAGGTGGCTTCCAGGGAAATTGGAAATGCCATTCTCAGAAACTTTATTTTCAGTTACACTGCCCAATTTATATATGATTTATATGTGATGGGAAGTAGTTGGGATTATTCAAATTGCTCTACTGAGTAAAGTGGAATGCAATATACATCTTGTTTACAGAAGTTTAATTGTGATCAGATGCTAACCACAAGATTACCAAGGGGGAAGGAATGCAGGCCAAATTAGGGAAGGAATAGGTGAAAGAATATTTATATGATAATACGAATTTGAGTTGAAATGGTCTGATGAAATTCACCCTAGAATACTTAAGAAATTAGCTGAAGAACTCTCTACACATTTAGGCTGTATCTCCATGCACCCTATGCAAATTGTATAGCTTATTTCAAGTAGATTTTGAAATAGGCTATTTCAGCATGTGGCACTGTCTAAACAGCACCACATGGTGAAATAAAGCGCTATTTCGAGGCATCCCTCTACTCCTCCTACAATGAGATGTACAGGGATTCTGGAATAGTGCACCCATTACCTCAAAAACTGTTTTGAGAAAAAGGGGGCATTTCTTAACGTATGTCTACACTTGGGAATAAAGTCAAATTTATTAATGTTGACTTCACTCTAGATTTTATAAAGTTGAAATTGGATCCACATCTGCTCACAAAGTCGTCTTAGTGTGTCCCTATTAAATTACTTAAGTTTAACAATGGCAGCAGTGCATTCTGGGTACCTATCCCACACTTTCTGCAGCCCTGTTGCATTTTGGATTTCTGTGCCAGTGTCTCAAGGAGGGAAAAAAAGGTGCCACAAGTGGTTCTGGGTGTCTGATATCTTCATCCCAGAGTGCATTTCCCTCACTTCCCACTGAAAAAAGAGAAAAGGCCCAGGGAATTTTTGTGCTGCTTTTACATTGCCTGCTACATGCCATAACAAAGGATAACATGGATCCAAAGATGCTTCAATCTTTTGCAGAGTGCTTTATGACGACTTCACACACTGTGCTGCATCATCTTCTGAACACGATGCCCCAGAGGATGAGCGCCTTGAAGCAGGAGGCATTTCAGTATGTCAAAATCAGGAGAGGAGGGACACAGAGTTGGTGATATCACCGGATGCATTGTAGAATGTGGAGCCCAGGTTCTCATCCAGTGAAACCAGCTCAGACTGGTGGGATCACATTGTTTTGCAATCATGAGATGATCAGTAGTGGCTGCAAAACTTCTGCACACATAAGGCCACTTTCATGGAACTTTGTGAAGTGATCTCTCCCACCCTGAAGCAGAACAATACTAGAATGAAACCTGCTTTGACAGTTGAGAAGTGTGGCAATTGCTCTCTGAGGGTTTGCAATGCCAGACAGCTAATGGTCAGTGGGCAATCAATTTGGAGTGGGCAAATCTACAATGGGCATTGTTGTCATCCAGGTAGCCAAGGCAATCACTAAGCTTCTCCTGTGAAAGAGAGTGACACTGGCGAATGTGCAGGACATATAGCCAGTAATTATCAGCAGCTGGACACAACAGCAATCGGGAGACACCTTGAAAACCAAGTTTATGAATGACCGGGCAGATACCTGAATCTACTGCCTTTAAGTAGCACCCCCCACCCAGCCATGCCATATGCTTGCCCTTTATGAAGCCTCCTCCAATCATGTGACACCCCTCACCACCACACCCAACCCCAAAGCATGGACCACAAACCAAGTTAACTAATAAATGAAACTCTTTTTTTCGGACCTCTATTGTTTTTATTTAGGAGACCCTAATGGCAGAGAGGTGGGTATAGGGATAGCAACAGGATAATCATGTCTTGTATGGAATGTCAGCCTTCCGCTGTGTAATGATTCCTTGTGAGTGGCCTGCAGAGATCTCCATGACCTTCCCCTCTCGTTCTGGGGCCCTGACAAGGGGAGGGGACTGAATATGGGAAGGGAGATATGAAGTCTGAAATGGGGGGTGTAGATTGCACAGGGGATATAGAGTCTCGGCAAGGGGAAGAGAGTGACTATGAGGAGGGAAATATGAAATGGGACACATGTTGCACCAGGGGAATAGAGTCACTTCTTTCGAATTAGTGATGTCATGATCTCTGTCTGCCTCATTATTAGAGACAGCATCTTAATATGTTTGTCCAGCATTTTAGTATGATTTTCCAGCATCTGTTTCCTTCATTCTTTCACGTCCTGTTCATCCAGGGAGGCCTCCATGTTCTTTTGATGCCTCTTCAAAGTGCTCAGCAATGAGCTCCTGCCTTGTATTTTTTTTCTCCCATATATGGCTATGTCTACACGTGCCCCAAACTTCGAAATGGCCACGCAAATGGCCATTTCGAAGTTTACTAATGAAGCGCTGAAATGCATATTCAGCGCTTCATTAGTATGAGGGCGGCCGCGGCGCTTCGAAGTTGACGTGGCTTGCCGCCACGCGTCTCATCCAGACAGGGCTCCTTTTTGAAAGGACGCCGTCTACTTCGAAGTCCCCTTATTCCCATGAGCTCATAGGAATAAGGGGACTTCAAAGTAACCGAGATCCTTTCGAAAAGGAGCCCCGTCTGGACGAGACGCGCGGCGGCAAGCCACGTCAATTTCGAAGCGCCGCGGCCGCCCTCATACTAATGAAGTGCTGAATATGCATATCAGCGCTTCATTAGTAAACTTCGAAATGGCCATTTGCGTGGCCATTTCGAAGTTTGGGGCACGTGTAGACACGGCCTATGTGTGTTAATCTCACTTCGTTGGGGAGAGAGGACAGAGGGGGCACCAGTCCTTGCACTCCTTCCAAGGTTAATTCGTGCTTTAAAAAAATTGTCAGTAGCAACATTTTTGTCTTTACTTGGAACAATGAGCATACTGACTGACTGATTGAGTGGCTGGCTGTTGCTATGGAAGAGCATATGTCCATGGAAAGGTCACTCTGTGGACTCGTAAGGGTGAGAGTGCATGAATCCAGCTGGAAGGATTCAAACTCTTCTGCAGCTGACAATTGTCTTGCAGACAATTATAAGGTTGTTTTTTTCCCTGTTAACCAAAAATATGTGGAAGTGTCCTATCCCCTGTTTGGATGGGGCATGTCATGGAGCACTGGGGATTGTGACACAGGTCTGATTGCCTGCGAGCCTGAGGCGGGACAGGGCTTGCCACATGAGCTTCTTAAATCAGCACCATGATTTAAAAGCAGGTTGCCGGAGTTTTAAAAAAAATAAAAGCCAGGGCAGGTCCTATCACTCACCAGACCGGGGAGGAGGGAAGGTTGTGACCTGGGTCCAATCACTTGCCAGCCCAGCTGGAGGGGACTTGCCACGTGGGCATCTTTAAACACCACCATGATTTAAAAGCCAGTTAGGCCGCATGGTTTTTGCTCTGGGCTGAGTCACAGGCAAAAATATCATTAAAAGTCACTGAAGTGCTGCATGAAACTTCCCATGCCGTCTAGGTTGCCAAAGGAGACATCAGTGTCCCCAGAATAAGAAAGAGGGATAGGGTTTGTGCTGTCTGGGTACAGGGCTGGAAACTATGTAAGAATGCTCTGTGGTGCCATGATTCCAGATTACTGACTGTTGGCTTGGCGTGGCAAGGTGTCTTACTATGGAAGCAGGAACAAGTCAGGTGTCTCCAAAAATCTCATAAGGAAAATCCAAAAGTGCCTGTCTAAGACCTTCAGTGAGATATCCAGACAGGATCAGAGCTCCATCACCGGGAATACTATATCAGTATTTTAAAAAAAGAAAAAAAAAAGCATGCTCACCAGAAGTGCCCTTTCCAGTGTCATGGTTTGCCTCCAAAACCTCATGGAATGAGAGGACCAGCTCCAGTGTTATAAACAGCTCCTGGCTTCCAGGATCAGCTTCAGCAGTCCACTGTCATCCACCTCTTCCTCATCCACCACCTCAGACCCCCGCTTCATCCTCTTTGCTGCTGGCAGAGGTCTGCTGAGCACCATTTATTGAGGAGTCCAGACATTTTGGGGATGGAGGGAGAGGTTGGTCTGTCACCAGAATAAGATGCAGCTGGTCCTAAGAACAGCATGCTTGGGAGATGACCCAGACCAACCATTGGCTTCTTTGGTCTTTTGGTACACCTGCCTGAATTCCTTGGCTATGTCTACACTAGAAACATCTGTCTACAGAAGTTATGATCACAACAGATGTTCCTACAAAACTTTTGTTGACAGATTGCATCTACACCTAAAAGCAGATCGATCTTTGGATCTACTCTGTCAACAAAAGGCCCCCTGGAGCATCTATATGGCTTTTTTGTCAACAATTTCTGTCGACACAACACATTTTGTATGTGGATGCTCCATGAGTCTTGTTGACAAAACCCCAGTTTTGTCTACAAAACTGTCTAGTGTAGACATAGCCCTTGATTTTAACATGGCACTGCTGAGCGTCCCTGGTGCACTCTGTGTGAAGCATGCCTTGTGATATCTTTGCATAAATGTCAGCATTTTTTTGCTGTTTTTGAGCAGCACGAGGACAAATCCATCCCCACACACCCTGAGGAGGTCCTGGATCTCCTGATTGCTCCATGCTGTGGCTCTTTTGTGACCCTGTGAACTCATATCTAGTAGGTGTGCTCCTGAGGTCTGCTCACCATGCTGGCCAGAAAGAAAATTAATTCAAAATTCTTGGGCTGGTGACCTGCTTACCTGGAGATAAGTGAGGTGAAGCAATGACCAGAAAGGGCATTGTGGGATACTTTCAGAGGCTAATAAAATCAATTTTTTATAATGGTGCTATCTGCACTAGCATAAGATCAACACTGAAAAATTGATTTTGGCATTACCCCAGTGAAATCAGGTTTACAAAAGTCAACCTTAGAGCTTCTTAAGAGGGACCTAATGAGCCCTGTGTTGAAAACTGATACTTTATAAAATCAGCCTAAGTCCCTTAAATTCAATTTTATCTCCCAACGTAGACCAGGCCTTCGACTCAGATAGCTATTTCAGGATGCTGCTCTATTACAAAATGGCACCTGCTGTGTAGACATAGCCTTAATGATTATCTTTGACAATTTTTGTCTTTGAAAGGGGGTAACACAGAGGACCCAGGGAGTTGTAAACTCCTATCTTCAATATTCAGAAAAGATACCGAAACTATTAATATATAAGTACCACCTGGGGAAATATAATAATAAAGTAAATAACCAACATGCATTTGGCTTGACTTGTTTTTGACAAGTGCATATGATTTTCTTCTTTGACAAGGTTACTGGGCTAGGGGATGGCTGTGAAGGGAAGCAGTACACGTGATTTTCCTGGACTTCAGTAAGGGTTTTGACACCATTCCATGAAACCTTTTCACAAGTAAATTAGAGAAATGTTGGCTAGATCAAATAACACTATCATTCGTCCACAACAAGTTGAAAAACCCTACTCAAAGAATAGTTATCAATGGCTCATTGTCAGACTGGGAGGACACATCAAGTGGAGGGCTGAAGACTCTGGTAGCATTTGTTATTTTCATTAACTGCTAGAATGATGGCGTAAATGGCATTAAGCTGCGGCTCAGTTATGAGGCACCCAGATAACCAGGCTGGCTGACTGACCGGGGTTAACTGCCACTGGGCCAATTACTTAGCCAGCACTGGCTGCTGGCTTACGGGCAGGGGCTGGTGGAGCTTGTGGCCCTGCTCCAATATCTGGCACATTTGATTATCTGGCATGCCCCCAGCTCCTCCAGATTGGCATATAATAGAGATTTTATTGTACGTCACATTGTAAGGAAAAGTCAAAGGCATAACTATAAAATGGGAATTAACTGACTTGTCTAAAGTGCTGCAGAAAAGAATCTGGGCAATTTGAGTGGATCAAAAATCAAACTATTCAACAATGTGGAGCTGCTTTGAAAAGGGCAAATGTAATTCCGGCGTATATTAAAAGGAGTCTTGAGCATGAGACTGGATAGGTAGGTAATGTTCCCCTCTGCTTGGCACTGGTGAGGCCTCAGCTGGAGTATGGAGGCCAGTTTCGTGTGCCGTAAGAAAGATGTGGACAAATCGGAAGGAGTCCAAAGGGGAGGAACAAAAATGTAAAAGAAAATTTTTATGGCCTTCTTTGTCCTGGTTTTTGTGTTTAGATGTCACTAAAATCACTAGAACAATAGACTGGGACCCATGTAAAAAAGCACGATTTTTGTACAGAGTTTCCAGGTACCATTCTAAATTATTTGAACTAATTTAACTTCTGATACTAACTGTGGCAGAGATTGTGTATTTGTAATGGAAATAACCATCCTCTCTTCTGACACATGGCATCCATGGCACAGCAAGTCTTTTAAAAAGCACTAGGTGTACAATATTATTTTCCCCACATGTACCTCAGTTTCTGTATGTGACTTCACTCGCAACAGGCTATAGATACACTTTAAACAGTACTGTTTTTCAAAGACCTTATGAATTCCTATTCATAACACATAAGAACATAGTTAATGGGAAGTGGGAAAAAAAACAGGGCACATCTGAAAGTGTGTGTGTGTATAAATCTGAGAGCTGAGACAAGGGCAAAGCTGAAGTGACTGCCACTACTAAAGGTAGCTGAGTTGCAAGAAAGCCTTGGTTGATTTGAAGCCGTGCTTCAAGTACTAGCTGACCTGTGGAGGAGCAGCATGTGTTGCTACACTTAAACCTCTGTACTCCAGGTGTGCCTGATCTGGGAGCACTCATGGTTTGGATCCTGGCAGCAGGAGGAAGAAGTGGCTCTGAGTGCTGCTGCTTCCCTCCCACACCTCCATCTAAGGAATGGCAGCACAATAAAGTGCTGGTCCAGTGGCTTTTCCCCCAACACTCCCACAGCAGTGAAGGGAGGTGCCTGGAAGCAGCAGGGAGCATGGAGCCACATATGCCCCTAGGAGCCTCATACAAGTTAAGCACCCCACAGCACCCTCCATGATCTGGAAACTTCTTTAATCCGGCATGCCCCATTTCCAGGGTTCCTAGATTAAAGAGGTTCAAGTGTATTCTGTTATCTCTTTATTGTGAAGTGTAGCATGTCCTTTTCAGCCTTAAAGCCAATGACTATATCTCATTTTCTTGAGCTGTCATCCAGTTTTAAACCGTAAACTCAGTTTAAGAGGAAAGGGAGCATGTATAGAACTACTGCGATAAATTTTAATAATATGTGACCTAAGGGGCTTGACAGGTAAGCCTCCTGTTGAAAATCCCAAGCCTACCATGCTACTCTTCAAAACTAGAGTCCTTAGGCAGTGATAGAATGAGGCAAGTACTATTAGGAAGCCTGGGTGACACGTAAGTAGAGAGAAGCATGTTGAAGCATCATTTCATCTTCTAGGGAGAATAGTATAAGGAATCTCTTTATTGTTCAGAACAGTAACACGGGTGCAAAGTAGGGTTAAACTGAGTAGGCAGAGGGTTGATGATCTTTATATTTTTGGGAAGGTATATTACTTTGGAGGGGATGGAACAGTTACAGATTTAAGACTGGGTGTACTTGATCTGTTATGGTCCCTTTTACATTATACTGACTATATAACAAACTGGAATTACACATTCTGCTACCTTTTTGAATAATGCCAATGACATCTGTAGACAGAAAGTAGTGGTCTATGTGTTAATAGTAGCATGCATCTACTATCACTTTGAATTTGTTGTATCACTTTGGATTGTGTTGTAATATCCATTGGCATTTAAACTTTCCCAGTTTCTGAATCTCTGAAGCAACTTTTATTTCTGCACCCTGGACATGGTCCCACTTTTTCTCCAATTCTACTCTTGCACACTGAGACAGTGCCATCTATCTTTCTTCACCAGATAACTGGAAAGTTCTTTCAAAGCTGCTTCTTGATGCCAGAAAGAATGATGGGAACTACACATCTTTCATCCAGGGCAACATTCCCCAACTGTTTTGAACCTTGTAGTAGAAAATCTTGCACAGCAGTAACTGTGCTGAATATTGAAATTTAGGGATTGGCAACATTTGCATCAAGTGTTCCCTAATGACCAATGTAGACAAAAGCTCCATTCAGGAATTAGCACTGTGTCTTAAACTGCAGTCAAGTGGTTTGCTACTTCAGAAAAATGATCTACTGGGGTTTCTATTCTGCCACTGTATATTTCAGAGTCTTGTGTTATGCTTCCAAGAATTAATTTTAGTAGAAAAAGGAAGGTAATGTTACAGCACATTTATTCCGTTTTGTACAGAGCCATGTAATGTGCTCCATTAGTAATATTTTTGTTGAAGATAGTATGAGCTTGTATATTTTGTGAACAATGAAAAAGTACACGTGCAATAAATAGTGAATTGAAAACTAGTCTACATCACATAGAATCATATTTAAAATAGTAACAACTATGTACGTGTATCTGTGCACTCACTATTAGCAGTGCTTTTAATATCGCTTAGACTTAAGATTGCTGAATGTTTTCCATAAGATCCTGTGTTCAGTTGCTTAACCTGTTTTACTCTTTAACTCTTCAGGCTGAAATTCTCCATGCTGTGTTTCTTCCACAGGCTGCCCATTACCCCTCCCCACTTTTTTTCTTTGAGCTGAAACAGTCCAGTTGTTTCAGAGAATGAGGAAAATGCACTGGCAAATATAATGTTGAACAAAAGAATCTCATAACTGCTTCACTGATAAGTGCCAATCTCTCCAGTCTTTGGAACAAGGATTTGAAATTTAGCAAACAGATTTCCCTGATGTCATGTCATCCCCATGAAAATTCAAATCAAGTGATGTTATAAGCCTCTAAAAATTGCAGGTTGCACATGTTCAGCAGAGACTTGAGTCTACCAGCTAAATTCTCCTAGTATTTGCTCTATACTGAGCTTATTGCACCTCAGGGGTGCAAAGGCTGAGCAGTATTTTTCCTATAAATGCTTCTTCTGTTAGACAGGATGGTACACAGACCATTACATGGTATCAGAGAGAATAAAAATTCTGTTGAAAATCTGTGCATAAATTGGTGAACAAAGCCCTCTCCAAGCTGTCCGCTGTTTGGTTATAGATGTTATAACTTAAGCTTTTCAGATAAATCCACTAGATCACGGGTCAGCAACCTTTCCGAGGTAGAGTGCCAAAATTTGGCCTTTTGACCTCCACAATTCAAACAACAATAGTCACTAATAGTCCTACTTACAACAGCTTCATTAAACTAAGATCCAGAGCTCTACCAGTAAGGTGGTGGTTTGTAAAATTAGCTGCTCCTTTGTTCATTGACAGGTGGCACAGCTTTGAACAAGGTCCTAGCTGCGTGTGGGAGGAGGGGCAGGGCTGAGCTCCTGCCTTGCGTGCAGATGAAAATCGGCTTGTGTGCCACTCTTGGCATCTGTGCTCAAGCAGAATATATATACATATATATAAATATATTTTTTAAAACTTCAGATATTCCTATTGAATGGGAATCTTGGGTTCTGGTCAGGTCTCAATAAAGGAGGAGAGCAATGAGCATGAAAGAAACACTTGGGCCATGTCTACACATGCCCCTCCCTTTTGGAAGGGACATGTTAATGAGGCATTTCAGAACAGGCTAATGGGGTGCTAACATGCACATTCAGAGCCCAATTAGTGTAATGGTGGCCGGTCGCACTTCAAAAGCGCTGATTTCGAAATGCAGACTGGCTGTATAGACGCAGGCGCTTCAAAATAAACCCCAGACTTTGAAACTTCCTTATTCCCAATTTGTCCTGGCAATAAGGGAATTTCAAAGTGTGGAGCTTATTTTGAAACACCTGTGTCTCTATAGCCAGTCTTCATTTTGAAAGCAGCACTTTTGACGTGCGACTGGCTGTCGTTATGCTAGTGAGGCTCTGAATACGCACGTCAGCACCCCATTAGCCTGTTCTGAAGTGCCTCATTAAGATGCTGCTCCCAAAAGGGAGGGACATGTGTAGACACAGCCTTGGTTGGGGGAACTAAGGTGAGAGGGAAATCTGAGATTTTTTTTTCCCATTTTGTTGTTAGTATCAATAACTTAGAGACAGATTCTATCCTCCTACCTCACTGGTGTCCAAGAGAAATGTAAGAGATCGCCACAGCCCCCTTTCCACCTGCCATATGCTCTCCCCCTCAAGATTACTCACTGGAGCTGTGCAAGCCACACCCAAGCTGAGGCTGTACCGCGTGAGCAGCCCTATAGCTGGAGATTGCCAGAGCCAGAGGAGCTGCCTCCCCCACATACTCGTCCCACCATGTCATATGCACAGAGTGGGCGGAGGGTGAATGGGGAGTGTATTGGATCCTGTGGTCCTACCTTAAAATAGTAATTGTACTGTGCAATGGACCCCTTTAATTTCAATGTGATTATTTGCAGATCACTCTTCGCATTACGATGAAGCACACATAATGGTGGACCCATAATTTTCTCTTGCATGTGAATTTTTAATTTCCTTTAAATTTTCCAGATATCTTAGACATGTGCCAAATAACTATTGAGTAACTCTTGTACCTTCATCTGAGAGGGGTAGCCATGTTAATCTGTAGCTTTGCAAATAACAAGCACCTTTAAAGAGTAAGAAACGTATTAGGTAATGGAGCTCTCATAAACAACACCCACCTCCTCAGATTTTGAGGAATCTGAGGAAGCGGGTCTTACCCACTAAAGATCATTACCTAATAAATCTCTTGTTCTTTAAGGTGCTACAGGACTTCCTGTAACTTAGCTTGAAATGTTCTTTCAAAGTCTCTTCCAAATCTTCCTTTTACTCTCTTGGGTGAATATTGATTTGTCAGAGCTGGTGAAGGAAGACTGTCTCATATGAACTATTGCTGGGGAAAACATCTGTAAATCTATGTATGGAGCTTCTCTCCATCGGGTTATATGATTATTTTATGCAGTCAGATCTGGTGACTGCTAGCAATTGTTCTTCCTGCTGCCCAGTCTTTGACTTGTAAAACTATCCAATTTACAGGCTGTATACAAAATTGGGATGATTCAACAGCAGTCTCAATTATTGGAGACATGCAGCAATTTTAAAATTGTGTCAAGAGATGATGTTGTTTGCTTTTATGGGTAAACTTTTGGGCAAGGATAGCAAATAGATCTAAAGGGTGTGGGGCAAAACCCTGAAATACATGTTGCAGTTCAACTCCCAGTTCTTGGGTTGGCTGCAGGAATTATTGGTTGAAATTTTATGTCCTGCTTTATGGAGGCAAACCAACCAGACAATCATGCAGACATCATCTGACCTATAAAATCTATAAATGGGTATTTACATGTATTCCTGAAAAGACTAGAAAGACTATAGACAGGGCACCAAGTTATAGTGGGAGAGGAAAGATGGGGAATGTTTCCACTGGTACAGGCGTGTATGTCACAGACTTTAGATGCCAACAGAGAGAAGGAATAATAAAGAGATCAGACACACATGTATTTTGTTTGTACAAACTCTTAGATATCTAAACTGCTCTTTTACTTAACTCAGGCATCTGTGCTTGTTTGATTTCATATTCCTAGTGTTAAACTGAATGGAAATTATCCTCTTCCCTTTTGATTTTCCCACTATTTAGCATGGCGCTCCCAGCGCTGATTGTCTTAAAGAAACTGAGCAGCGGTGCCACTCATGAGCTGCAGATGGCTTCTGGTAAGGGTTTTAAAATGTAAAATTCCTCTGCTACATATGCATCTCTCTCTTTCGCACTTTATAGACTCTTTATTATTTGTATTTGGGTAGAAGTCACAATGTTCTGGGCCAGGCTTGCTCACATACTTTCTGAATTCCTGCTGTAAAGATGATAAGCAACATACAAAATACAGAACTGAGGGATGCATTTTTTGTAATACATTTTTAAAGACCCATTAAATACCTCCTTGATTTTTTTTTCTTTGATACATACAAAAACCTACATCAGCTAGAGGCTGCAGACGTTCTGACAACACTGCTTATTTTTTTGATTAGTATTCTCATTGGCTACATCTATACTAGAAAGTTGTCAACAAAACTCATGGTGTGTCCATACCAAAAACGTGTTCTGTCGACATACTATGGACAGAACTTGGCACTTTTGTTGACTGCCTTCTGCTTCTCCCTCATGAGGCAGAACATGCTTTCTCGACAGAATCTGTCATCAAAAAAGCCGTGTGGAAGCTCTGGAGGACCCTCTGTTGAGAGATAGGGCTTCTGGGTCACTAGGCAGCCCTGTTTGCTGTGCTTCCAGTTGGCCGTTCTGTCAAGAGAGTGGCCAGGCAGTCCAGCCACTCTGTGTCGAAAAAGCAATCCACTTTCATGTGTGGCCACAATCTCTCATCAGAAGTGTTGTCGGAAGATATCTTCCGACAGTAACTTCTGTCTACAGAGCACTGTAGTGTAGATTTAGCCATTTAGACACTACCCCTGTCTACCTATGTCCATATGTTGTTTCTTGTCTTATACTAAGATTATAAACTCTTTGGGGTAAGGACAGATGTTTTCATAGAATTGGAAGGACCTTGAGAAGTCATCAAATCCAGTCCCCTGCACTTATGGCAGGACCAAACACCATTTAGATCATCCTTGACAGGAGTTTGTCTAAACTTAAAAATCTCCAATGATGGAGATTCCACAATCTCCATAGGCAATTTTATCCCAGTGCTTATGTACCCTGATGGTTAAGAAGTTTTTTCTACTGCCCACTCTAAACCTTCCTTGCTGCAGTTTGAACCCATTGCTTCTTTTCCTATCATCGGAGGCTAAGGAGAGTACTTTTTCTCCCTCCTTCTTGCAACAAACCTTTTAAATACTTGAAACCTGTTATCCTGTCCCCTCTATCTTCTCTTTTCCAGACTGAATAAACCCAATTCTTTCAGTCTTCCATCATAGAGTATGTTATCTAGACCTTTACCCACGTTGTTGCTCTCCTATAGACTTATTCCAGTTTATCTACATCTTTCTTGAAATGTGGTAGCCAGAAATGAACACAATACTCCAGTTGAGTCCTAATCAGTGCAGAGTGCAGAAGAATTACTTCCTATATCATGTTTACAACACTCCTGCTAATACTTCTCAAAATTATGTTTGCTTTTTTGCAACAGTATTACATTAACTCCATATTTAGCAGATCCCTCTTTGCAATATTATATCCTAGGTAGTTATCTCCTGGTTTCCATGTGTGCAACTGATTGTTCCTTCCTAAGTGAAGTATTTTGCACTTTTCTTTATTGAATTTCATCCTATTTACCTCAGACCATTTCTTCAGTTTGCCCGTATAATTTTGACTTATCATCCCACATTCCAAAGAACTCACAACCCCTTTCCAGGCTGGTATCATCCGCAATCTTTATAAGTGTACTCTCTATGCCATTATCTAAATTGATGAAGATATTTTGTAGAACTGGACCCAGAAATGATGCCTACGGTACACCACGGTTATGTCTTTCCACTATGACTGTGAACCATTGATAACTGCTTTCTCTGAAAACAGTTATCCATCCAGTTTTGCACTCACTTTATAGTAGCTCCATGTAGGCTGTATTTTCCTAGATTGTTGATGAGAAGGTCATGCAAACCTGTACCAAAAGCCTTACTAAAGTCTAGATATACCACATCCTCCTATACACAATGCTCATTACCCCATCAAAGAAAGCCATCATGTTGGTTACAACTTGTTTTCGACAAAACCACACTGACTACTGTTTGTCACCAACTTCTAGCTGTTTGCAAATGGATTCCTTAATAATTTGGTGCATTATCCTTCCTGGTACAGAAGTTAAGATGACTGGTCTGTAACACCTTGGGTTGTCCTTATTTACACTTTTATAGATGGGCACTATATTTGCCCTTTTCCAGTCTTCTGGAATCTTTTCCACCTTCTGTGACTCTTCAAAGATAACAGTAAGGTCTCAGATAATCTCAATCAACTCCTTGAGTATTTTACTATGCATTTCATTAGGTTTGACTGGATAACATTTAACTTGTCTAAGTAATGTATAACTTGTTCTTTCCTTTTTTAAAAAAAAAATCCTTTTGCACCTATCTCATTTTCGTTGCCATTCACTATGTTAGGCATCCAGTTGCTACCAACCTTCTTGGCAAAGTATCATTAAAGCCATTTCCACATCATCTGTTCGTTGTTCCTCTTTGTTGAATAACAAGCCTACTCTATCCTTGATCTTCCTCTTGCTTCTGATATATTTGTAGAAGGCCTTCTTGTTACCCTTTATGTCTTTAGCTAATTTTTTAGCTCATTTTGTGCCTTGGCCCATCTGTGTCCCTTCATACTTGTTATTTGTTTATATTCATCCTTTGTCATTTGACCTAGTTTCCACTTTTTGTAAGACTCTGATTTTTAGAGCATTCAAGGTCTCCTGGTTAAGCCAGGGTGGCCTCTTGCAATATATCCTATCCTTTTTATGCAATGCAATACTTTGCTCTTTTGCCCATAAAAATGTGCCTTTGCAAAACAGACAACTGTCTTCTATTCTTTTTCTTCTTTGTCTTCCCTCACAGTGGGATCGTACCAAATCCCTATGTTTGCTTAAGTCTGCCTACTTGAAATCCATTGTCTTTATTTTGCTGTTCTCCCTTCTACCCTTCTTTAGAATCACAAAGGCTACGTCTACACTAGCCCCAAACTTCGATAAGGCCACGCAAATGGCCATTTCGAAGTGTACTAATGAAGCGTTGAAATGCATATTCAGTGCTTCATTAGCATGCGGGCGGTCGCGGCACTTCGAAATTGACATGCCTCGCCGCCGCGCGTCTCGTCCCGACGGGGCTCCTTTTTGAAAGGACCCCGCCTACTTCGAAGTCCCCTTACTCCCATGAGCTGATGGGAATAAGGGGACTTTGAAGTAGGCGGTGTCCTTTTGAAAAGGAGCCCCGTCGGGACGAGACGCGCAGCGGCGAGGTGCATCAATTTCGAAGTGCCGCGACCGCCCGCATGCTAATGAAGCGCTGAATATGCATTTCAGCACTTCATTAGTACACTTCGAAATGGCCATTTGCGTGGCCATTTCGAAGTTTGGGGCTAGTGTAGACACGGCCAATGTGTGTCATATCACTATCAATTTCACCTACACTGCCTTCCACTTCCAAACTTTCATCCAGTTCCTCCCTATTTACCAGATTCAGAGTTAGAACAACCTCCCTCCAATAGCTTTCTCCACTGTCTGAAATAAGAAAATTGTCTCCAAGACATTTCAAGAATGTTTTGGATAATCTGTGACTTCCTGTGTTGTTTTTCCCAAGAGATATCTGTGTAGCTGAAATTCTCCATCACTGCCAAGTCCCAAGAACATAAGAACATAAGAACATAAGAATGGCCATACTGGGTCAGACCAAAGGTCCATCCAGCCCAGCATCCCATCTGCCGACGGTGGCCAATGCCAGGTGCCCCAGAGAAGGAGAACAGAAGACAATGATCAAGTGATTTATCTCCTGCCATCCATCTCTTGCCCTTGTTATGAAGGCTAGGGGCACCATACTTTATCCCTGGCTAATAGCCATTTATGGACCTAACCTGCAAAAATTTATCAAGCTCTTTTTTAAACCCTAATAGAGTCCTGGCCTTCACAGCCTCCTCGGGCAAGGACTTCCACAGGTTGACTGTGCGCTGTGTGAAGAAAAATTTCCTTTTATTAGTTTTGAACCTACTACCCATCAATTTCATTTGGTGTCCCCTAGTTCTTGTATTATGGGAAAAGGTAAATAATTTTTCTATATTCACTTTCTCCACACCATTCATGATTTTATATACCTCTATCATATCGCCCCTCAATCGCCTCTTTTCCAGACTGAAAAGTCCCAGTCTCTCTAGCCTCTCCCCATATGGGACCCGTTCCAAGCCCCTAATCATCTTAGTCGCCCTTTTCTGAACCTTTTCTAATGCCAATATATCTTTTTTGAGGTGAGGAGACCACATCTGCACGCAGTACTCAAGATGTGGGCGTACCATAGTTTTATATAGGGGAAGTATGATATCTTTTGTCTTATTATTGATCCCTTTTTTAATAATTCCTAACATCCTATTTGCCTTACTAACTGCCGCTGCACACTGTGTGGATGTCTTCAGAGAACTATCCACTATAACTCCAAGATCCCTTTCCTGATCTGTCGTAGCTAAATTTGACCCCATCATGTAGTACGTGTAATTTGGGTTATTTTTTCCAACATGCATTACCTTACACTTACCCACATTAAATTTCATTTGCCATTTTGCTGACCAATCACTCAGTTTGCTGAGATCTTTTTGTAGTTCTTCACAATCCCTTTTGGTTTTGACTGTCCTGAACAGCTTGGTGTCATCTGCAAACTTGGCCACCTCACTGCTTACCTCATTTTCTAGATCATTGATGAACAAGTTGAACAGGATCGGTCCCAGGACTGACCCCCTGGGGAACACCACTAGTTACCCTCCTCCATTGTGAAAATTTACCATTTATTCCCACCCTTTGATTTCTGTCTTTTAACCAATTCCCGATCCATGAAAGGATCTTTCCTCCTATCCCATGACCACCTAATTTACATAAAAGCCTTTGGTGTGGGACCGTGTCAAAGGCTTTCTGGAAATCTAGGTATATTATGTCCACTGGGTGCCCCTTGTCCGCATGTTTATTAACCCCTTCAAAGAATTCTAATAGATTAGTTAGACACGACTTCCCTCTGCAGAAACCATGCTGACTTTTGCCCAACAATTCGTGCTCTTCTACGTGCCTTGCAATTTTATTCTTTACTAGTGTTTCTACTAATTTGCCTGGTACTGATGTTAAACTTATCGGAAGCTTTGGATGATTTTGTTAGTTGTTTAAAAAAGCCTCATCCACATCTTCTTCCTTGTTATATGGTCTGTAGTAGACCCCTACCATGACATGGCCCTTGTTTTTCATCCTTACCCAGGTACTTTCAACAAGTCTGTATCCTATTTCCACCTTAACCTCAGTCCAAGAGTATACATTTTTAATATAAGGCAACATCTCCTTCCTTTTTTACTTTCCTGAGCAAGTTGTACTCTTCTATACCAAGATTCCAGTCATGCGTATTATACCATCAAGTCTCTGTGATCCCAAGTGTATCATAGTTGTATTTATTTAGTAGTATTATGAGTTCTTGTTTGTTCCCCATCTTTCTTGTATTAGTATACTGACATCCGAGATACTTATTTCATTTCACCTCGCCCCATTCTGTCTTGTCTCTCCTTTATCCCTGGCATCTGTGCTCCCCCCACTTTCTGACCCTTCTCCCAGGTCTCTATGTTTTTGACTTTTCTGTGGGCTTTGGTCACCAGCCGCCTTTGAATCTAGTCAAAAGCCCACCTCACTAGGTTAGTCGGTCTGTATTCAAATATGCTCCTCCTCCTCCCCAATAGGTGGATCCATTTCTGCTTCGTTAGTACAGTACTAAGTAATGTGAGCTCCTGATCCATATATACTATACTCTAATTTTACTGAACAACAAGAAGTCCCGTGGCACCTTATAGACTAACAGATATTTTGGAGCATAAGCTTTTCGTGGGCAAAGCTTATGCTCCAAAATATCTGTTAGTCTATAAGGTGCCACAGGACTTCTTGTTGTTCTTGAAGATACAGACTAACACAGCTACCTCTCTAATTGTACTGTAATAGCGTAATTTTAACATCAGCTTTGTATAGAATTAGGATGAAGTTCACCTTCAGAAATAGACTTGTAGGCCCACAGATGTTTGTTCAGATTCTACACTTCACCACTTAGACTTCACTGCAAACACATTGCCTAATTAAATTGTAACTCATTGATTTAGTTTCATCTTTCAGCAAAAACATGAAAAATGTTGCACAGGATTGTATCCCTCTGGGACTACCAAAAAAAAGAATTCATCTCTTGAGTGGCATGAACCTCTTCTTTGTGTTTTTACATCATTAGCTTAGAGTGTATTGTGTTACACTATTGTATCTAGTTGGATTTGATTGAGAATATTATGAAAAGACTTGACTGCTTCTTGTGTATCAGAAGAGGGATCACTGAACTGTAAGCGTTATTACACAGTTACTGATTAAAGTCAGATGCAGGCAAACACTAGAACAGCCAACACTCTCCAAAGAGAGAAAATGCCTTGGGAACAATAGGGAGGCTTACCTGCTAATTTTTTTTATTTTATGTTACATAATTAAAATGTAGTAATTATACCAGGAGACCAATGCCTTCCAACAGCTAGGAGGGATCGAGAGTTCAGAGAGTTAGAGCATATTAAAAAGCTTCTACAATAGGCTTAGTGCTGTGGAGGTAGCAAGCCTCTTTAGAGGGAGGCAAAGGGGCAGGCTTCTGGGAAAGTGAAATACTTTTATCTGTCTAATCCAATGTCCAGAATCCTAGTATAAACATGAGCAGAGCAATAGGATCAAGTTGGAAAGGAAGATCTACTTGATATCAGTGGCAAATAATGTCTTGACAATGGACATTGGACTGGGGAAAAGTTCACTGCAGAATATACCTGAGGCCCAATCTCAGTTTGAGCAGATTATCTGTGATAGCTCTGCTCAAAGGTTGGGTCTGCTGTGACTGGGGAGGGGACAAACTCTGAGGGAAGGGGATCGTTTAACGTTGGTAGGTCACAGGCCATTATCTTTACCTTCTAAGGAAAGAAATGGTTTAATTTTATGGCCCAGTATAGCGTCCTCAGCCTGCGGCAGGTGCCCTTTCTAGGCGGAGCAGGCGTCCACAGCTTGCCCCCTCAGCACCCGGTCAGCCCTGGGGGGGTCTTGTCCCCTTTAATGGGCTGCTCAGGGCAGGCCCCCAATTAGTGAGACCAACCCTCAGCTCAGGGTGGCGCAGTAGACAAACAGCTTAGAGGCCCAGCCCTCTGTTCAGGGCAGAGCAGCAGGTAAGCAGTTCCGAAGCCCAGCCCTCAGTTCAAGGCAGGGCAGCAGACAAACAGTTTAGAAACCCAGCCCTTAATTCAGGGTGGGGTTTGGAAACCCAGCCCTCAGGGCAGGGCAGGGCCACAGACCAACAGTGTGGAAGTCCAGCCCTCAGGGTAGGGTGGGGTAGGGGGACACAGGCCCTCCAGCTACACTGCATCCCAGCCCAGGGCCCTAACGATCGCTCTCACCCTGAGCTTGGTAGTGGGGATCCAGGCCCCGACACACCACCATAGGTTCGGGTGGATTGTCCCCCAGGCCTCTTCATACCTCCACCTCCATTGGCGCTGGGTCCCAGTCGGATTGATCAGCAAGTCCAGGCTGGTGGTTCTCCTCCAGGTAGGTAGCACTCGGCGGGTCTGGCCAGTCAGGCATCTCGGTGTCATTTGGACAGTCCACCAGGTTCAGGACTATGGCCTCCGGGCAGTCTGAGGCCTCAGCCCTGGGGGTGTCAGGCAGGACTCCAGGACCGTGCTCAACTAGGACCCCAGGGTAACTGGCCATGGGCAGCTTTTCTGGCCCCAGCATGGCCTCAAGGGAGGGGGCTGGCCACAAGCCCACAGGGCCCCGGTAGAGCAGGTAAGTCAGGGTACCGGGCCAATGGCAGGCTGGGCTGCAGCCCTCCAGGTTGGGCTGGGCAGCTGGCCAACAGCTCTCGCCAGCATCCCAGTCTGGCCCAGGGTCCCCCAGCTCCAGCACCCAGGAGCCTGGTCATGGAGGTCTGCCCCACTTGGAGGCCAGTCTTTTAATGGGCCTCAAGCCCCACCCCTGGGCCTTCTGGCCCCAGGTGCCTCTCTCTGAGCACCTCGCTACACCCAGCTATGGTATGTTTGCAGGGTGAGTATTAGAATCTTGTAGTCTTAGGTTCAGTAATTGAAGCTATTACAGGCAACAGTTCAGTTTGACTTTGAGAGAGAATAAAGTTTGAAAGCTACAAGGCTGTGATGTTAATTTTTCCAGACAGACAACGAATGCCACTTTGCCAATCGGGCCAAATCAGGCAAAAAACACAAGCTTGCCCTTGCAAGCGTCACTGTTGCTGCCAGGGCCAGGTAATATAATTGAAAAACAGACAGTTGGGCTCCTTCAAGAACAGTCACTTCACAGAGTATGGGGGTGCCAGACATGCTCTCACTCCCACAGTAGGGCCACTACAGCACTGCCTCCTGGCCTGCTGTGCATGGGAATAGTAAAAGGGTGAGGAATGGGTGGTGCTTTGGCTCTGCGTCTTCTAGTGTATCAGGGGACAGGTTGGACCAGGTTTAGGACCACTGTAGGATATGTCTCTACCGGAGAAAGATGAAACTGGAAGATGTCAGTGAGTGTGGTGGTCACCAGGCCTTGCACTCCTCTCCCCATCAGCAGTCAGATGTGACTCATTCAGGAGGTAGAACAGAAGGTTTTTAATTGACAGGGACGCAGCAAAGAATAGACTTGTCAGCACAGAAACAGATGCAGTCAGTGCAATACCTTTTATGGTGAGGGGACCCAGAGAAGGTCCCCGAGCCAGAGGCAGAGCCAGGCCCTCCTTCCTCCCTCTCAAGCCATCAGCGCATGCTCTCCCACCTGCTCAGTTCCAATTCAAACCAGCCCAGCCACTCCTCTGTCCTGTTTCCTGGGGAAGAAAGGAGTTACCTCCACTGTCTACGTGTGAATAGCCATCACACTGATACTCTCACTACCACTATGCACTGATGTTATATGTAGGTAAACTGAGGCACATACCTGGTGATACAGCAGAACATGGGGAAACACATACAACCCAACCAGGGGAATATAATCCTCTCACAAACCACTTCATCACAGAAGTCAGATTGTGACTCTCTACAGATTAGCCAGAATTTAGAATCACTCAATAGTGAATATAGCCTGTTCACAGGCTGTGCAAACCATTTAGAATAAGGTGCTCTTTGTGTGACTATAGCACATAGCATCATCTACAATCTTGAACTTTCTAGTCTTGATCTCAGAAAAGATTATCCCTCTTTATAAAGTCTGCATTCAGTGTGAAAAGAAGCACCAACTCTGAGCTCCGGCACAATGCCTTTAAGAAGATTGTGTTACTTCACTGATAGCTGCCATCATACACAGTGAAGACGACATTTTCAAATGCAAATAAGAGATTTAGGAGTACAGATAGTAATAAAAGTCAGTGAGACTCATGCGTCTAAATATCTTTGTTTTTGTAACTCCCACCCTAGGTTATTAAGACAGCTGGCTGGAGACAGTTACTAAATATTGCTATTAGGCTGTCATCTATTTGATGAATACTGCAGAAATTCTGTCAGAAGCTGCTGTAAGTTCAGTTAGGGACACTCAAAAGGAAATCAAGACAGGTCAGTTCATGGGCAGATAGCACTTCAAGAGGCTCTTAGTCAGAGTTGTGACTGAAATCTCTCATGCTTTTCAAGGATTGCTTTGCACAAGCTAGAAAGAGCTACGGCTGTCACTCCCAGTACATAGCCATCTTTAGCCTCTCATGTCTCCCCACCCCCTGTCCACAAAAAAAAAAAAAAAAAGGCTTCAGAATGATGAATGTAACAAGAGGCAAACATTTTAGATCGCTAGAGACAAGTCAGGTCTGTACACTTAACTTTACCAATCCAAATCTTTGGTGCTCTGTGGTCTCCTTCTGGGCCCTCAGGCATCATTTACAGCACTGACATGTTCCCCAATTAAATTAACATTGCTATGCCACCTTCTCCTCCTAGAGTCATGTGCAGCTAATGGATGTGATATGTCTGTTTGATTCATGCCTGCGTGAGTAGTTAGGCAAAGGTATACAGGAGGAAAGGAGTCATCCAAAAAATCATAAGGTGAACATGAAACTGTCTGGGTCAGATGCTGTATCAGTTACATCATCCCATTTTAGATAAGCTTTTACTGAAGCTTATTAGGGAGGAAAGTCAAGCATGTTCCCTTGGCACTTAGCAGAAGGTAACAGGTGCTTATGTGTTTCTGTCCTTAGTTTCACGGGGTTCATCCCAGGGGGATTCTCTTTGGCTAAATGAGCAGCTACAGTATTTCTGAGTAAGGAGACCTATAGCAAAGTATCTGATTTCATTTGTGGCTGAATTCTGCAAAAGAGGCTATGAGAAAGCTGCAAGTACCAGTTTAAAAGTTTTTGTTTCCACCCAGAAGTTAGGCTATGCATCAGTCCAAATTCTTCTCAAAAGTATACTCGTACCATCAGGCTATGTCTACATTAGCCCCCGACTCCCTTTCCAAAGGGAGACGCTAATGAGACACTTCAGGATATGCTAATGAGGCACTTCCATGAATATTCAGCACCTCATTAGCACACTGGCAGCCACAGCACTTCGAAAGTGATGCTTTCGATCACGTGCATCCCATCTACACAGGGTTCTTTCCAAAAGGACCCCACACACTTTGAAATCCGCTTATTCCTATAATCAATTTTCAAAGTCCACAGGGTCCTTTCGAAAAGGACCCCAGTAGACAAGCCATGTGCAATCGAAATAGGCACGTTCGAAGTGCTGTGGCCACCATTATGTTAATGAGGTGCTGCATATTCATGGTAACACCTCATTAGCATATCTCCAAGTGTCTCATGAGCATTGCCCTTTTAAAAGTGGGGGGCAGTGTAGACATAGCCTCAGGGTCATAATTCAGTGCTCGTCAGGAAGAATTATTTTTCAGTGTGGTCTGTTATCAGTGTCTGGTTGCAGAATCTCCATCCCCAAAAAAGGAAAGCTCCTGGGAAATGGACAAAAGTTTCTGTTACTCACAGATCTCATTTGGTAGAAATCTTTGAGCACCATTAAAGGCAGATGCTAACCCTATCTTTTAGAATTAGTGCCAGCTTAGCAATAACTCTTGCTCTGGGCACACCAGTCTGCAGGAAAAAGGTTAAGACCAAGCAAACATTTCATTTACCACTTGATCACTTGATAATTTTAATTCCTTTTTTTATTTCAGTTAGACCGATGTTTATCAAACTGGGGTCTGCAGGTCCTGCCAATCAAATGCCTGCCTCCAGTCCCCCTCCTTCCAGAGCTAAGGCAGACCTTTGCCTGCCCTGGTTCCAAGAGGCTTCAGGAAGTAGATGCCAGATCCCTGAGGCCCCTAGGCATATAGGCAGCAAGAGAGGCTCTGTGTGCTGCCCCCAGAAGAATGATGGCTCTACAGATCCTATTAGCAAGAAACACTAACCCCTGGGAGCTGCTGGGGCAGTGCCTGCAGGCATGAGGGAAGCATGCAGAGCCTCCTTGGCTGCCTATGTGCTGAGGGATGACATGGAGCTGGCAGCTGCTTTCAGAAACCATGATGAAGGTTGCCAGTATCCCAGACTGCAACAATCTGCCCCAGCCTGGTATACCCTCCGACACCCAGGCTCCCTCCCAGAATCTGTACTCCTCCCACCTACACACACACACAATGTTCCTACACTCCCTACCCCTACCCTGAATCCTCTTCTGTACCCCAAACCCTTCATTTCTGTTGCCATCTCAGAGTCTGCACTCCTAGCTGGAGCCCTTACACCCTTCCTGCACCCCAATCCCATATCCTAGCCTGGTGAAAGTGAGTGAGGGTGTGAGAGAGTGATCAAGAGAGGGAGAGAGGCTGGATCAAGAAGGGACATGACCTTGAAGAAGGGGCAGGGAAGTTGTCCCCAAAAGTTTTAAATCAAGATGGGGGTCCTCTGATTGCGGAAGTTTGAGAACTGCTACAATTGGCCTAAGTCCCTTATGGGCTCCCAGCAAAGTCAAGGAGGCTCTGCACAGGCATAGATTGTTCTGTAAGAATCAGAGCAACTCTGACAGTGCAGAGACTGCCCATGGAGGCCAATTATCATGGTGCTTTTCTGCTTGTATTCTGCAATCTACAGGCAAAGTGACTGTAACCACCCAACTATTTCCTCCTATCCCACCAAACATTTGGGCTACCCATCTCTGCACTTGCATGGTGACAAGTATCACAGAGCTAGCTGTGTTAGTCTGTATCTTCAAGAACAACAAGAAGTCCCGTGGCATCTTATAGACTAAAAGATATTTCGGAACATACGCTTTCGTGGGCAAAGACCCGCGTCGTCAGATGCGTGCATGCGTCTGACAAAGCGGGTCTTTGCCCATGAAAGCTTACGCTCCAGAATATCTGTTGGTCTATAAGGTGCCACAGGACTTCTTGTTCACCTCTGAACTGAATCCTAAACCCTGTGGAAGTTCACCCATTGCTAGCCACCTGCTTCTTACTGCAAAAGAAGTAGTATTTGGCGGTAACTCTCAAACCCCTGAAAAACTCCCAGTGAGGAATGTGTTGGCAACATACTCTCCATCCCAGCCAGTCAGAGTGGGTTTAACAGGAATGCACTAGATTACCTCCTCTGCCATTTATTTCCACAGAAAACATACAGTGCCTCCATCAAGGCTGAGAAAAGGAATGAGCCACTTTTTTTCTGGAATCTCATTCACACAGCAGATACTAATTATGCAGGAAATGGACTGGTGTCTATAAAACTTTGAAAATGTTGTTTTTAAAAATTGTGCATCCACAAATAAGCTATGCAATACTTAGACTTATGTAGAAAATTGACCCTGGAATAATTTTAAATTGTGATGGAGTATTTTTTTCAAACAATTCATAAAATGTATTTGTTGCCAAACATGACTGCCTGTTGTAACAAGTGGGCAGCAGGCACATTTTAATTTTTTTTTAAAATAAAGCTGTACTGGTGGGAGGAAAGATCTGAGCTATTCAGTCCATATTTTTGATAGGCATGTGGGCTAAAGGACTGCTTCTATTTACCGAAACAAATGGCATGTTTAGTGGAGTTTGAGCCAATCATTCAGCCCAGCATACAAAAAAGAAGTGAATGTAATAAGAAAAGTGCTCTGTGACACTATTCATATTGAAGCCAGTGAACCTAAAAAAATGTGTGTAGGCCACACAATCATCTGGGGACTTGGTCTTGCTCTCTGGGGACTTGCTTCTGTTCTGTATCCGAACAGCAATGCCCCCTCTGCTATTACTGCTGTGCTTTCTCTATCATTTACTAAATAGGACCCTTGTCAATCACCAAAATAAAATACTCTAAACAGCTGTTCTACATATTTGTGTATGGGGTTCCACTTCGTTGTGAAAGATGGAGATTCTCAGGTGCTATGATGCATAAAGTAGAAGAACTGTGAGAATAAGGGATGGAAAGACAGTAGTCCCATGAGTGTGGCCATATTTCTGGCCCCAGGCAGGTACTGGTCATGGCAGAGTACATCTCAGGATTGAGGCTGGCCCGGTCCAGGGTGGCCACCTTCACTGTAATGCATTTCTGGTGGTCTATGTAGCAGCAGACAGACTGCACTTGTCTGGTTAAATCAGTGCCAAGAGGGCAGCTCAGTGTTCTTGTACGGACCAATTAAATGTGCAGAGGAATGTTCCGGAGTCATCAGTGGGCCCCATCTTAGTCAGAAGCACTGAGCGCCCCACCAAACCACTTCCTGCCTCTGGCCCTGTCTGGGTGGGAAAGGCAGCATAGTTAGACACAGCAGTGCGGCCATCTGTCGCTAGTTTTGGGCAGCTGCTTCCCACACCATCCACTGTCAGTGCTTCTGCTGTTGTGAGGGACTTTGTTCTAGCAGCTGGGTCTGGTGGCACTCTTCCTGCTTAGCCTGCTGCTGCTGGTTCTCCTGCAGCCACTTCAAAATCTTCTTGGTTTCCATATCTGTGAGGCAGGAGATCTGTTTCACCAGCTGCCCTATCTTGTTTAGGCCTTTTTAGGTGGTCCTGATTGATAACTGCATTTTCCACTAGCTGACATGGGGTATAGTGCAGGGCGGTCTGGGTCAATCCCCTTATCATCTGGGGAGGACACTTGGTGTCTTAGGATCTCACCCACCAGTTACTTGAATGCAGAGAAATTCATTTGTATACTGTGATACCTCTCTCACACAGCTTTGTGTTTCAAAATAGTTGCCATAGAACTTACCATAAAACTCTTCTTGATCGAATTTAAGGCCAGAGCTAGCAAAGCATTGCTTGTGTACATAATTCTTTTTGTATAAATAATACTTATTGATCTACATAACCCTCACTGGATTAAGGGGAAATGCTCAAGTCAGAGAGAATCACCCAGGCTGGGTCTACACTCTAGAGTTTTGTCGATGGAAAGGGCCTTATGTCGACATAACTCAGGGAGCGTCTACCCACTTAAAGCATTCTGTCAAGAGAGTCTTGAGAGAACTCTGCATTTGCCTGGACAGTATTATCCATCAAAAATTTGAGGCATAACAATCTCTGGAGAGAATCCTGTCGACAAACGTGCAGTGTAGCCGCTTCTGTCGACAGAGCAAGTTGCATGTAGATGAAATCCATCAACAGAATACAGTCGAGATTTCCCCATCGACAGTAACGTCTGTCGACAGGTGCTTCTAGTGTAGACGTAGCCCCAGTCAGCTAGTCTGTGGGACCTAGTCCTTAATTTTTTTGAATCAATAACTTCCATACCACAGAACTTAAAATGGAACACATTCTTAGTGATTAAAAACATTATTACAGGCCAGGTTATCTGGCAGATTTACCATTCTAATGTTGTGGATTGTGATGCTGTACCTTGGCAAATGTTAGGTATGATAATCATCTGGTAGTGGACTAAATCTGGTAACATAACATTCTTCGTTGTATTAAACATTTATACAGTAAATACTTGTGCTGATGAGCAGCTTTTATTACTCAAAGATTCAGTGTTCCAACAAACTTATTCCCTGTGTTCTGCTGTATATTGTAGCTTACTCTGGCAGCTCCTCCAAACTGAAACATCTGTCTTGTTACAAAAATATTAATAAGGATGTAATATAATATTTGTTGTTTCCATGTATCAGATAGTTATCCTAAACTGATACATGAGAACAAAAAATATTAAATATCTATTAACTAGAAAATACAACTCTTTCACAGAGAATATTTAAAAAGAAAAAGACAATAATTCTGGAGGGCCATGACCTGCAAACTTTCACTAAAGCTATTTCATTAACAAATCCCATTTCTGCCCTCCAGGAGCTGCACAAAGAAAGAAACACTAAAAAAAGACTATGTTAATTTTGGTCCTTATCTCCAATGGGGAAAGTTCCATTTTTGTCCAATATAAAAGACAATTCAGAAAATTCAGAAAATTAAAATGTTATTTATTACGCTTATAACTTGTTTGGACTTGTATAAAATGCAAATGAGGAGAGAACAGAAAATATATCAAATGTAGAATGTTAAATTAGTAAACGATTAGTTAAGATGAATACATTTTATCATGCAATGTATATCATTCTCATCCATTTTATTTTATTTCAAAATGACACTGGAAAGGTTCCATATATTCTATATTTTGTTTTTTAAGCATATGCCCTTTCAAATTTTGAATGTCATCAGCATGGAACATATCCAGAGATCAATAGATAGGTGGGAGGAATTGTACCAATGCAGCAGAATGTTGTTCAGATTTATTTAACAGCATCGTGAAGGTGCCTGAGAGATTATGTCTTTAAGTACTTTTTCTGCAGTGGCCCCATGAGGCACTGAGGGCCCTGGGGCAAGGTGGGAGGGGGCCCAGCTCCCCTCCCTGGAGGAGGCAGGACCACGTGTGGAAGAGCTGGGGCCAAGGACATTTGGTCCTCAGTGCCACCCAGACTGTACTGCTCTGCTCCCCACACCAGCCATTCACAGCAGCACTGCTGTGACAATTCACAGAGGCCCAGAGCTCCAGCCATAGCAGCTGCTACTTTGGCAGCCATGGCAACTGGTACTCCAGACCCCTTTAAAATGCCATACCCAGGGGGCAATCACCCCCTTTTCTTTCCCCTGCTCCCACCCCATTGGCAGGCCTGCTTTTCTGCAATGCTTTGTTGACTTGAGCATATTGAGAAAGAAAGGTATAGGCTACGTTTACACTAGCACACTACGTCGAAGTAGCCTATTTCGAAATAAGGACATCGAAATAGGCTACTTCGACACGTATCATCTACACGTCCTCCAGGGCTGGTGCCATCGACAGTCAACGTCAAAGTAGCGATGGGGAACATCGAAAGGAGCCACCCCGGAAGGACATGTGGAGCGTCTACACACACAAGCGCTCCCCGTCAAAATAAGGGGCCAGCAAAGCCCCAAGCCGCTCCCTTAAAGGCCCCTCCCAGACACACTTGCCCTGCACAGCACAAGATCCACAGAGCCGACAACGGGTTGCAGACCCTGTGCATGTGGCATGGACCCCCAGGTTCAGCAGCAGCAGCCAGAAGCACTGGGCTAAGGGCTGCTGCACGCAGTGACCATAGAGCCCCAGAGGGGCTGGACAGAGCGTCTCTCAACCCCTCAGCTGATGGCTGCCATGGAGGACCCCACTATTTCGAAGTAGCAAGATGCAGATCATCTACACACACCCTACTTCAACATTGAACGTCGAAGTAGGGCGCTATTCCCATCTTCGGATGGGAATAGCAATTTCGATATCTCACCGCATAACATCAATTTCAACGTCGAAATAGTACACAGCACGTGTAGATGTGACGCGTGCTATTTCGTCGTTGTGCCAGCTACTTTGAAGTAGCCGGCTAGTGTAGACGTACCCATAATGTCATGCCACATTTCACATTGACAAGCTTATTATCTGATATTACACACACACACTCTCTCTCTCTCCCATGTGAAATGTGTAAATTTGAAAATAGTGGGGTATTCTTACTTCTTTGTCTCCACGTACACATCACTGTCAGGTAGGAGTGCTGGAGCAATTTGCATAGTGGGAAGTGCAGAGAGCCACTGAACCAAACTCTAAACTCTGTATATGATGGAGACCATTTCAAGCCTGGATGTGCTACTGCACTCCCAGCACCTGTACTTCCAGCACCCATGATGTTAGGCTCCAGCTTTGGACATTTTCAAACGTGTCTGAATTGTTGGTAGTCTGAGGACTGGATAATGAATGGAGACCTGTGTGTATCTGTGAACACTTTGCCATTTTCCAGTCTGTGGAAAATGATACTTGTCTCTGAAAACTATTAGAAGTTTGGCTTCAGTAGAAATTTTATGTCAGATTCTGACCTTTTATGCCCCAGTGAAAATCCAGAATTTTAAGTTTTTTCAAGGCTTAATTGGGAGCTTAATTAGTTGTATGCATTCATGAAAGACAGCAGGAGGCAACTGCTTATGCCCTTGCACAGGCAACTTGAACAGCAGAGTGCGAGCTGCCAGTGTTCAAATGCATGAGGACAGATCAGTGAGGAGTAGTTGAGCCCATGTCCCAGGGAAAGTAATGTGCTCCAGGTACATGACTGGCACAGATTCGTATACAAGCATCAAAATAATGGAGGAGCCATGAAACAGATGACAACTCTTAAAATCACAACCTGGAATCTGGCCTGCTCTTGGAACAATGCAACTATGCATTGCCCCTTGTTCAGGGCTCACAGTAAAACTAGTCTCGCCTGCATGTCATTGTCTGAAATAACATTTTTTAATTTTTCCAACTCTGTTATTATTTTGACTATCATTATATGGCCCCATGTTAATAGGACTGTTAAAAGTAATAGAAAATGTAGGTAAATGCCAGCTTTAAAAACCTCATCTCAGATTTCTGTTTATATCCCTTTCATTCCCTAATAAATAACCCAACAGGCCAACAAAAATTCTTGTGCTATAAATATGAGTGGCACAGAGCATATACCCCGACCAAAAACATTCAATTGACTAACCCCTATACTCTGTATGAGCTAGAGTACATCTAAATATGGTTAAGCACTGAAATAAATTGACTAGGGATGTTGTGGATTCTCCTTCACTGGTGATTTTTAAGAGCAGGTTAGACAAACACTTGTCAGAGATGGCCTACATGGTGCTTGGTCCTGTCATGAGTGCAGCATACCACATTTGATGATCAAGGTCCCTTCCTATGATTCTATCATTCTAAAACATTCAAGGATTTACTACTGTCAAATATATGCCACTTGTCTGGCAAACAACAAAGCTAATGAAAATACTGAATGTGGGTTGAATGTTTTCAGCACAGTGAACCTATGCTTTCTTTGTAATAGGAATTAATTTAGGGCAAAATTGTGGTTCCCCAGAACAAATCCCCGTTACTTAAGGTAGGTGCTTCCTTCTAAAGACCAATTTAATTTGAATGAGAACATTGCTACCATTGTCCCTCCTCGCAGAAGCTTGAAAGAGTATGCTGGCAAAACCTGTGGGAATTCTTTGGGCTTGTGCACCCTTACAGAACAGCTTATCTCATCTGCTTAGATGTGCCATCTGCTCAAGAGGCAGTAGCTATGTCAATGAAAGACGCCCTCCCATCAACGCAGCTCTGTTTATGCCGGGGATTAAGTCAGTATAACTACATCACACAGGCATGGAGAATGTGTTGGCAACACAGTGATACCAGCATAAGCTGGCAGTGTAAACCAAGCCTTTCTTGTAGCTATTGAAACCTGACTCTTGTCTACAGTGAATAATTGCTACATAGGTGTCATATTTAATTTGGACCTTTTGGTGTCTATTGGTAATATGACGGTGTAACAGTTGACAGCTTTCCATACAAGGCAAATGTACCAACCTCTGAAAACAGGAATTTTCAGATGCCTCCCATTTAAAATCAACTGGATGACCCACAACAACTTAAACTAAGAAAGAGATTTGTTCATGTGATGGTCATGCATCCTCCAAACGTGACTTGATCCAATGCTGCTCAATTTAGTGAAAAGAGTGGAAAGGTTCTTCTCATTGGACTCAAAACTTGAGTGACAGCAACAGGTGAAAAGTGTGACAATTCTTTGTCAGAGCACCTTGTATATCTGTTAGTGAGGCAGCAAATTTGTTGCTGGGTTTTGCTAGTTTCAGAAGTTGGTGGATGGTTTTTAAGTGGTATTTTTGAACTGTTAAAGCACTTTCTTTGGCAGCTGAATTGGTAGTTTTCATTATTTGTATAAACAAACAAATGTACCTTCACTGAAAAGTTTCTTGAAACCTGTATACTTTTCTACAATAAACACAAACAATCCACCACCCCTTTATAAGGAGATTTGCACTCAGTGCCTTCTGCATTTTATTTTATGCTTTACTTTTTGCTTCATCTGATGAAATCCATTAGTAATTGAACACTTCAAGGCTGTGTTTAGACTGTAGCCCTAATTCAAAATAATTTATGCAATTTGCACAATGCAAATTGTGTAAATTATTTTGAGTTACCTTATTTCAAACTTCACAAAAGTCCTATTTCAAGGTTTCCACTACCTCTCACATGACATAAATTGCCCCCTCCTTCACCGGGTGAGCTCCTCTCAGAACTCCCTCCTGTTAGCAAATGCCCTCTCCAAGTGTGGGGAGTAGCCACGGAATCTCTATTTCGGGATACATTTGTATCTCAAAAGAGCAACCCTAGTCTAAACATGGCCTAAGGGAGTGATGATTACCAATGCCCTGGATGAATTTGATCTTCACAAAACACCAAATCAGGATAGACTTACATTTTAAACCCAATTCTATAATGTTTGGTCAAGTTGAGTAACGTGTTCTTGTCAGTAGCCCCACTGAATTGAATGGCCTATAATTTTGCATCAACATTTTTTTCAGAAGAAAAATAGCTTTCTTGTTTAAACAGATGTTTCCACAGGGTAACAAACTTTTTGATTTTCAAAAAACTAAATAATTGAATTTATTTGGTTTGACTGTTGCTGCAGAAGCAGGGAGGTTAGGTTTTCATTTAAAACTTACAAAATAGAAAACTTTGGAGGGAACTCATTTTGGTTTCAACCAATATTTTTCATAAGAAAAATCACACAGTTCCCAACCAGACCTAAACTAGACCATTCATCTGAGCAGCTACAGTTCTTCAAAAATAAGGAGCACAGGAGCATAAGATTGTATGCACCTTTGGGAGCAGATTATGGAGTTTGTATTCAAACAGCACTCTTATGCCAGTAACCTCATTGAAACCAACAGGGACTACTTGAGTGCTCGCCAAGGTGAATAGGAGACCTGTAATCTCCCTCTCTATGACCAATTTGCAATCCTTAAATTACTGATACTTCCATATAATACACTTCACTAAGGGCAGCCTAGTCACGTGCTCCTAGGACAATACAGAGCAAACACAGGCAACCCACAGTGCATGTCACAGAAGGACTGGGGAGAAGAGGCGAGTGAAACATGAAACTGCTGCTCACCATAATCTCAAAAGGAATGGATGGAACTTTAGAGTCTATCAGTCAGTGCACCTGAGCAGATGTGGATGAGAAAATAGTCTATCACTGATACAGGTCACCGGTAGTTTACTTTTTACTTGGGGACAGCCTGAAAATGAGAGGGAGAACTGTAACTCAGGCTATGTCTAGATTGAAGAGATCCATTGGCAAAAGATGTGCAACAGGATGTGTATCTCCTGCCAACAGTTCTGTTGGGAGAGGTTTTCCCATCATTTGGCCTGCCCACATGGGGCCAAATGTCAGGAAAAACCCCTCTGCCGACAGATGCCTTCTTCCTCGTGTAATGATGACTGGGATGTTCACTCTAGGCTCCCGGCGGGGCAGACTTCTGTTGGAGACCTCTGGGCTCCCAACAAAAGCTTGCAATCTAGACATAACCACAGAGTCAAAAGTCCTTCCCTAATTATCTCCTGAGGCAGTACATTCTCGCACAGCCCCTTGTTTAGGGCAGGCTCTAAATTTACAAGCCAGCTCTGAATAAATGTACAACAGAGATTATTATTTTTATTACATTTGTCCCTTTGTTGGATGACCATATGCAAAACACATTGGTGTTGCACTAGGTTTTCCTGTGCACCTGGCCTGGTATCTCACATCTGTTAGTGGTAGAGAGGTTACCTTAGATGATCAATTGGCACAGACAGTTTGTGCTTCCAGTCTTTAAATATTATGCCATACAAATGCACAGTTTAATTGCTAAAAGGTCATACAGCTGATCCCATGTTAAATATGTCATGTTCCCTTCAAACTTGAAAAGTACGATATGAGATTCTGATCATGCCTGACTTAAAAAACAGTAAATCTGTTTCAATCAGACCATACATGTGTGCCAGCCAGTGAAATCTCTCTTAATGTTGCTGCCAAACATGGCCTAAATTTGGAAGTGCAGGCTGACCCTCTCTAATTAGGAATTTTCTCGTCTGGCAACATCCGTAATCCAGCATGATTTTAGTTCGCTGGACAACCACTTATCATGGATTTAGCTAACTTTCCCACAGTCCCATAAAGGATTTTTACAGGCGCCAGTCCTGGCTTTCAGTGTTCTGTGCTGTTGTTTAGCTGTAATTTACTCCTAAATGTCTTCTAAGAGCCCAGTAAGCAGTGGAAGTGTTGGTAGTGCTGCTAAACGATATCAGCCTCCTGTAGTCCAGCAAATTCTCTCATCCGGCACAAGTCAGTTCCCAAGGGTGCCAGATTAGAAAGGTCCAACCTGTATACTAACAGTTATTATTTGTATTGTAATCATACCCAAATGCCTGTATCAGAACTGAGATCCCATTGTGCTAGATGAGACATGCTCCTCACCCTAGAGAGATATGCTACACACCCTAAACTGCTCACTGTCTAATTCCAAACATTGTGCAACATTTAAGCATAACAAACTTTAGAAGGGGAAGGACAGAAATGAGGACAACAGCACTGACAGCATGATTGAGTTAGGTTAGCTGTGCCAACAGTCTGACAAAGGTATAATCAGCATTGTGATCCAACAAGCAGGTGTCCTACCTGCACACAATGTTTGCCAGCCTATTGAGCAAGGGAAGTTCATTCCTGTTCTTGGATTCTGTGTCTGTGGATGGACAACATGCTCTGAGGCTGGGAGAGGGGAACCACTGTACTGCTCAACAGCAGCCCCTACTGTCTTATGAAGAAGTGATTCCAGAAGGGCTTAAGTGGAACCCCCACTCCATAGTTGCATATAAAGCAAAGTTGTTAGGGTCACGTTAAGAAAAGGGAAGACAAGTAATTTTTAATCTCTACACTAAAGTCTCCAAACCCCATCTGTCACACAGACAGCATCTTAATTTTCAACAGAGCAATTCTCCAGACTGGTATCCTCAAGCATGTCCATGTTCATTAATCCCATTTTCAAAAACATTTTAACATAATATGAGCTTCATATCATTGAGATTTAGGAAAGGTGGTTCGTGCAGCTCTTTTAAATGTCTTTACAATTAAAAGTTTGTCTCCATTTCTCCAGTGTAATTATTAATTTAGTACTGGGGACAGGAGAGGAATCTTTGTTTGCTATAATTGCTGGCAAATGGAGCTGCTGGCACTGTAGCAGGATAGTGGTGTTACTCTGTGATAAATTTCATGGGGTTTCATGGATGACGTATTGACCTGGCTTTCTACTGATCCATATAGCATCTAAATCAGAGATTATAAAGACAGCCTAGAAATCCAGTGATGCTGAAAAGAGATTTGCTGATTTTTATCACAGACACACACAAAAGAGAAGAAAAAAGCCATTCTGGTATCTGAAACTGCAGAAGGAAACAAAATCCTAAGTAACCTTAAAAATAACAATAACAGTCTGTTTAGCTAGCATGCCCAGCGTGTACTAGGGGAGGGAATTCTGCATTAAGAAACAGGGTTTTCTTTTGCACTCTGTATCTACACTGAGGGCCATAAGATTTCACTCATCAGATTATAACTAAAGTAGGTCATTATGTTTACAGCAGTTCCCATATCCCGATTACAATCTCTACTGTAAGATTAAGTTCCTGCTGCTGCACTCTTTCCTTTCCTCTTTGCAGTCTACTGCCAAGAAAATTCCAGATGAAATTTATTCATTCAAAGATAACTCTGTTGTTAAAGTTTTCAGTAAATACACTCTTTGGCAGTGGGTAAGATACTGTCTGAAGAAAGATTTTCGGGGCAGAGCTAGTCAGAAGTGCTCCCAACTTCAAAAGACACCCATTCTCAAAGGTGCTTTATGCATAATAGCCACGTATAATTTCATTCCAGTGGTGCTATCTGTGAAAATTAGGTCACATATTGCCAGTCAATTAATGTTTCCATTGTTGAAAAGGAGTTCAAGAAATTATCTGGTTTTGTCAATGGCAGAGAGTTCTTTGTCATTAGAGACGACAACCTCTTCATAAGCACAACATTTCTAAATGTTGATTTGATAAATTAAATATTAAAAGAAGAGTTGATACTTGAGAATGTATCCTATGGATGTGTGATTGTGTACTTGCATTTCTATTTTTAATAGCTCTACAACATATGAATATGCTCACTGGATGCTAAAATCTCAGAGGAAGCAAACACAGCAACTCTTGCTTGCAATCAAGCAATGGATAATTTCCATATGTCTGGTGCCTGGTGTCAATTCTGTAAATAGGAATGAATTTCCACACATATCCCATGCAAATTGTAGTCAGCTTGGATGTGTCTGACTTCAGGTGGGGTGCACATATGAAGGATACCATGGAGTGTTTTAGATGTACAGATGAAGAGCACCGCATAAGAGCTAAGTTTGAATTGGGTATTGGTATTATGTAGAGAACTTGGGTATCTCCAGGATTAGTAACTGCACATTTCCTTTCAGAAGACTGTTTTGTACTCGCTAAGGACTTCTAGAATTCAAAGTTGGTAGGTGTGGTTCAAACGGATGATCAGGTCATTGTGATGGAGATTTTTTTTAAAAAGGTAGGTATAGAACTTATGCATTCCAGACTATAAATTAATTTACACATAATTAGGGAATTCTGCCCGCAGGGCAGAATTACCTTTCTTCTGCCCCACATTATACAGTAGTCTTTTGTTCTGAATACTTCCCACATTGGAACCACTCCTGCTATAATTGCTGTGATTTTCTAACATCCTCACAAAAGCAAAAGCCACAGAGCTGAAGGAAATTACAGCCAGCCGAGCTTTATTATCTAGTTACAGCTTGAAGTTTCATATCCTAGCAGTCTTTGTTTCTACAGCCCTGAGACTCCACAAAGCTACAGAGTTCATGGCCAAATCAGGGCTTTTGTGGAATTCACCGAGGTATTTAGGCCTTTAACTACCATTGATTGTAATGGGGAGTTGGGCTCGTAAATATCTTTGTGAGTCCCACTCTGTATCCCTTATGGGCATGTCCTATAGGATTGAATAGGATAGAAAGGATCGTCTAGTGAATTGTGCATGTAACTGGGACTCAGGGGATTTAGGTTTAGTTTCCAGCTCCTTATCTGACCATAGAGAAGTCACTTAACCTGGCCCTTAGTTCCCCATCTGTAAAATAGGAATAACACTCAAAACATTCTAGCTCACAGGACTGATGGGAGGAATAAAGCCATTAATAATTATGCAGGGCTCAGACATTACGGTGATGGGGGTTGATTTCATAGAGCTGGAAGGGACCTTCAGAGGTTATCGAGTCCAGTACCCTGCACTCACAGTCACCATCCCTGACAGATTTTTTTTTTAATCTCTTTGCCTCAGATCCCTAAAATGGCCCACTCAAGGACTGAGTTCACAACATTGGGTTTAGCAGGCCAATGCTCAAGCCATTGAGCTACCCCAGATAGCTAGAAAAACTGTAACTATTTCATACAGAATGCTTCAACCATCTGAAAAGATGTATTTTTCAAATGTGTTCTATAGTGTGCCACAAAAAATTCAGAGGAAGAATCTAATTCTCTGTTATTTTCAAAAGTCTTTTAAAATAATTTTATAGAAACCTAGAGAGCTTTTTATCCTTAATCAATTCTGTAGGATTTCTGCTTAAGAATATGAGGTGAAATGAGATTGAATGTTAAAAGAGGTAAATCTTGAATAAAGGGAGCAAATTGGGAAGCCCAGAAACAGAGAGAAAATCCAAGTTTGTATCTTCAAGGGGTGCAAAAGCACAGCAACTGTGAAATTAACAAGGTGCTAATTGAGTAGGTGGGTGGAAATAAAAAGGAAGAAAATAAGCTGATAGGGGAGTTCTGCGTTGTGACTAGGAGAGCCATATGTGATATATCTGGGAAGTTAGTCTGTGTCTGCTGATAAAAAAAAATAGAATTGTGAAAGGCAGAACATATGGGAAAACAGTGAAGCAGATTCGAAGGAATTAATACCATAATTGTCAGCCTATTCACCATGCAACCCAACCCTTCCTGGTAGCTTTGATTTTGTTTTCTGTTCATGGTACCTCTTGCAGTAATTAGTTAGAATACTAACCTAAATTCAGTCCTGGTGTGTTAGTTTAACTACACTGAAGTCTATGCTTGACTGTGTCTGAAAAGCAAATTGAACCTTCAAAGTGCTATATAAATACTAAATCACCTTAATAATTCCATTGTGTTGCTCTAAGTGCTGGCCACAATGACACTATCAAATACCAAAGCTGAGCTCTGAAATACTTGAATAAGTACAAACTGAGATACAGAGTACCAATTCCAGCTATGGTCACAGAGAACCATTTGTTTTGCAGGGTTTTCACATGTTAAGAATTGGAATCAGATGATTTGGAAAAGAGAGACTAGATAGACAATTACTTCAGAAGAAGAACAAATTTAGGAACATTAGATATGTTTGGTGGATTGGTTACTGTCTGTCCAGAATACTGCTTTGAAAGCTATCCAGGCTGATTCTCATTTACCTTCTTTTGTGTCACTTTGAAGAAGGAAGTATGAAGGAACTCTATCTGCAAAACATTATATGTTAACTAACTTTAAAATATGCTACTGGAACTTTCCTGAATTACTGAAGTTTTCAAAACCCTAAGGTTGCACCCTGACTAAGAATAAAGGCATTCTTTGTTCTCTGTTGTAACTGAAAGCTTGTAAATGCACCAGAAGCTTTTAACATAAGAACGGCCATACTGGGTCAGACCAAAGGTCCATCCAGCCCAGTATCCTGTCTGCCGACAGTGGCCAGTGCCAGGTGCCCCAGAGGAGGTGAACCGAAGACAATGATCAAGCAATTTGTCTCCTGCCATCTGTCTCCAGCCTTTGACTAAAGGCTAGGGGCACCATAATTTACCCTTGGTTAATAGCCATTTATGGACCTAACCTCTGAAAATTTATCAAGCTCTATTTTAAACTCTGTTCGAGTGCTGGCCTTCACAGCCTCCTCCAGCAAGGAGTTCCACAGGTTGACTGTGCACTGTGTGAAGAAAAAATTTCTTTTATTAGTTTTGAACCTACTACCCATTACTTTTATTTGGTGTCCTCTAGTTTTTACATTATGGGAACAAGTAAATAACTTTTCTGTCTTCACTTTCTCCACACCATTCATGATTTTATATACCTCTATCATATCGCCCCTCAGTCTCCTCAATCTCCTCTTTTCTAGACTGAAAAGTCCCAGTCTCTCTAGCCTCTCCTCATACGGGACCCTTTCCAAACCCTTAATCATTTTAGTTGCCCTTTTCTGAACTTTTTCTAATGCCAATATATCGTTTTTGAGGTGAGGAGACCACATCTGCATGCAGTACTCAAGATGTGGGCGTACCATAGTTTTATATAGGGGAAGTATGATATTCTTAGTCTTATTTTCTGTCCCTTTTTTAATAATTCCTAACATCCTAACACATTTTGGTCAGGGATTAAACACCTGGGCCAGCCATGTGAGGATAGAGTGTTTAATACTCAGAGATTCGTGCCTTTTCTCCCTCTTGATTCAGTCTCTCACTTTGCTGAGGTGCATAAACAGAACAATAAAGCCACTATGTTGCTTGAATCTCCTCTAGAGTTTTGTTTTGGTTTTCCCCCCCTTTTAATGTTTAAATAGGTTTATTCATTTGGTATTTGTTCAAACAGGTTCCATAGCGTCACGTTAGCTGTTTTGTAGTAACAGAGAGATAGCCGTCCTAGTCTATGTACTATCAAAACAAAAAAGCAGTCCAGCAGCACTTTAAAAACACTCCTGATTCAGAAACCTGTCAGCCAGCACTTTAATGGAGTGGGTCAGTCTGTTAATGACCTGAAAATCTGCTAACTAAACTATTTTGCTAGTCTTTAAAGTGCTACTTGACTGCTTTTTGTTTTGATACTGAAAATCTGTGTTTTACTGAAAACGAACTTTACCATTTAGAAAGAGAGGCTGTTGAACTCTCTTTTATATTCAAATTTGACACATTAACACGTGGTTTGAACTGGGGTGGCAATTATCTGGCTCACTATAAGGACTCTTTTACATACTTTGCTTTATCTATTTCTTGACTTCCCCCCTGACCTTCTGCTCTCTGATTTGCTCACCTTGATAATACTTTTTCTGATTTCTCAACCTTAATTACTATTTTGGGTTCTCTGTGCCTTAAATATTGAGTCTGTTCTGGTATGGCTATGATCTAAAGAAGTGGGTTTGTCCCATGAAAGCTCATCACCTAATAAATTATTTTGTTAGTCTTTAAAGTGGTATTGGACTGCTTTTTAGCTTTTGTGGGCTAGAGAAGGGGTAAGTAAAGTGGGGGGCAGCACAACTGGCTGCTGGGTCTCAGGCTCAGCCATCTCCTTAAAAGTGTTGTAATATGTTACTGCTTTTATGTAAGTGTATTCACATTTATATGCCAGTTAATAAAGTTTTTACATTCTACGTACTTATTTTCTTACACATGCCAAAAGATTGGGGGGTTTTTTTGTTTTTTTTTTTGTTTGTTTGTTTTTTGTTTTGTTGGTTTTGGTTTTTTTTTTTGCATCTAAACATTACCAAAATTTCCATCCATTTGCATTACATTAGATAGTGGGGAGGCCCTGCTAATTGCAGGGATGAAAAGTGTGGCCTAACAAAAAATTTACTGGCCCCTGAGCTAGAGCATATAAATACTCCTTTCAAAGGAAAACAGCAGAAATGCAGCACTTTAAAGACTGAAGTTATTTGGTGAACAGCTTTTGGGAGACAGACCCACTTCATCAGAAATCATTTTGTTAATCTTTAAAGTGCTATATTTCTGCTGTTTTATTTTATTTATTTAATTTTTTTTTTATTTTTTTAGAATACAGACTAACACAGCTACCTCTCTGTTCCTTTCAAATGTTTATTCACCTAGGAGGTATTTCTTTATAGGTCCCATTGAATTGTTAGCTAGCACCCTCTGGTGTCCATAGTTTGAAGAAAATCACAATGAGAATGTTCACTATTTCTAATTTTCTTGTCGCTGCTCTCTTGGCATTGCTTTGCCCACGATTGGAAAGCACAGAAGACAAACAGTAAAATAGAGTCAAAAATACTGTCAAAGTTGGTCAGGATGTGTCTCTGTATTTTTAATTACATGTTTACATTCACTCCTCTCACATGATTTAACACAATGCAATTATAATACCCTTGTTGATAAAATCATTAAATGTTAAAATACCCCTTCATCTCTATAATACTTGAGATTTTTAAAAGCTCAAAAACCAGGAGAACCGTACTCCAGCCCCTGAGGAACACTATACCTGCAGCAAACTGCATGTACCCAGAATTCCAACAGAAGTCAGTGATCTGGAGTGGAATGTTCAGAAACACCCAGGCTGTGTCTATTCTAGCAAGTTCTTTTGAAAGATCCTGCGGAGCATCTAAATACAAAATGTGTTCTTTCAAACGTATGTGTCCAGGGGAGCTCCGCAGCTGAGGGCAAGGAAGCCAGGACTGCACGACCTCCCACGCCCACGTGGGGCCACAGCTGGGGCTTGAGCCAGCACCACCATCGCCACAGCTGCCCACACATCTATGACCACCATCCTGTGGTAGCTGCTGGCAATGGAGCAGGAGGCCTGGGATTGTGGGGTGGAAACCCTGGACACCCTCACCTGTCTGTGACCGTCTGCCTGATCCAGCCTCTGGTTCCCTCACCAGCCCCCCAACTCTTGCAGTGTCCCCCACAGCCCCCAACCTTGCTGCCCTGATCCCACTGAACCTCCTCCCAGCCACCTGGTTGGCATGTGGCCAGTGGCTGATGGCCAATGCTTGCCAGGGTGAAACAGCACTTCTTCCACTCACCCCTCCTTCCCTCTCTGTGCCCCCAGTGAGCCTGAGCCCAAGCCTGCTGGACCCCTGCCATGCCTCTACCTCCCTGTAGTCCTGGCCTCATCCCAGCCCTGATGGGGACCGTAGTACCAGGGAGCTAGAGGCTCCTGCACGTGTCATGGGTCTCAGCCCTCCACCCAAGTGGAGGAGTAAGGCCCCCCCACCTGCCCCAGGACGTCGTCCAAATTTCATTGCCCCCACCCCAGCCAGGCCCCTGTTGTATATAATTCCCCCTCTCCCCCATACCTTCTTGTAAATAGTTCATCATTCTCCGTACATACTTTGGATTCGTTTGATATGGTTCTAGTAAATATTCTATTTTTCACCACTCCCATGTCCCTCATGTATGGTGGTGGGGGCAGTGGGGTGTGGGGATGTCGGGGGGATGTCATGGTTGAGGGTGCATTGGAGGGGTCACTGGTGCCCCTGAGTGAGGGCCTTCCTGACCCTGGTGGCACAACTGGCTGCTTGTAGCCATGACCAGCCTCAGGAGCCCACCCCTGCATGAAAGGTTCATGCTTTACTTCCACAATATTGTGAAGGGCACAGCATGCCCCCACCACAGTCAGCACATTGCAGAGGCCTACCTCCACATGTATGGGGAGGCATTGAAAGCATTCCTGCAGATGCCCCAATGCCCACTCCTCAGTGTTGCGAGCCTGGTTCAGGTGCTCATTAAAAATGTCCTTGGTGGAGTTGGTATGTCCTGTGTAGGGTTGCATCAGCTTGAGGTGCAGGGGGTAAGCAGCATCGGCCATGATGCAAGGGATCATGGTGGTGTCCCCAGCCAGGAGCTCCTGAGGGGTGAGGTACGTCAAGAGTTAAGAAAGACTGGGTCATTGTGGGCTCACCCAGACCAGCCCACACACATGTTCATAAAGTGCCCCTTGGCATCCACTAGGGCTTGGAGCACCATGGAGTGGTACCCCTTCCAGTTGATGAAGGTACCAGTGCTGTGGTCCAGGGCCCAGATGGTGATGTGGGTCCCATAGAGTCCCAAAGCAGTTGGGAAGCCCAACTCCATGAACTCTGAGAGGGTGACATTGAGGTCACCAAAGCGAACAACTCAGCAAAGGAGAATTCTGTTTATTGCCCTGGCAACCTGCATGGGGTGGATGGAGAATACATCCGTGAGTGCATGGTGGGTGCTCCATGCCCCCCGCTAACCCTGCTGTCCTGTTCCCTCCGTGCCCCCCAGCACCAGCCCCCCCTTACTGTAGTGTAGACATAGCCCCAGTGTTGTCCTTACTCAGCTTTCTAAAAGTCAGTGTGCTACTTCTGCAAATTCCAGTCAAGATGATAAATCCTTGTGTGGGAAATGAAACAGATGCAGAGCATCAGGTCAGACTAACTGAATGTTTCAAGGAGTGTTTATACTCATTATAAAAGACCATCATGATGTTCCTTATGTGATCTAACAAAGGCACTGAATGCTACCGCAAAACATACAAGAATGAAACATTATTAACACACTAATGGTCATGTCCATGTGGGGAAGGAGGGAAAATTGTAACACACTAATTAATGTGTTCAAATCCAAGCATGGACAAGGCCATATTAGTTTTAACATGTTCCCTGGTCAAGATAAATAGTGGAAAGACCCTAGGGTTTACGTCAATCATCTCACTTGTTAAAACCATGGGCCTTGTCTACATTAGGGTTTTAACAGATGTTTATTTAATGACACTGTTCTTGTTTCCGCTAATGAAGATGGGACCAGTGAATGAAAGTAATAGCTCCTTCAGGAGGGACTTATCTAGAAAATTCCAGAGTCACCTCTCATGGCTCTTGATTTGGCCAGCTGAGGTTCATAAGAGGCTGTAATTATCTACTCCAAACTATCCTTCTTCTTCTTCTAAATGACAATGATGAAATAGCTAATGTGTTTAGAAAGAATTCCAATCTCTATTACAACAAAGTAAAGAGAGAGTTTTCATTGTTTCTTTCTTTCTCTCACATGGAGAAAAGTGATTTGATAATAAATGTTCCCTGCTGTTTTCCTCCTGTGTAGTAGGTGTCACAAAATAAAACTGGTATGATGCAGAAATATGGTTTTCTGATGCAGAGAATTATTTTAAGCATGTTTTCTTAAAAAATAAAGCATCAAGAACGCTATTATGTTGCTTTGTATCAGAGGGGTAGCCCTGTTAGTCTGGATCTGCAAAAGCAATGAGGAGTCCTGTGACAGCTTATAGACTAACAGCAACGTATGAGCATAAGCTTTCATGGGCAAAGATGCACTGTGTCAGATGCAGGTAATGGTAATTTGCAGAGGCAGGTATAAATAGGCAGGCCAGAGCAAGGCTGGAGATAACGAGGTTAACTCAGTCGGGGAGGGTGAGGCCTATTACCAGCAGTTGATCTGGAGGTGTGAACACCAAGGGTGCATCGCCTCTACTCGTGACATGAGCTATTTCGATGTTGAAATCAACGTTAGGCGGCGAGACGTCAAAATCATTATTCCTATCTGAAGATGGGAGTAGCACCCTACTTCGACGTTCAGCATCGAAGTAGGGCGTGTGTAGACGATCCGCGTCCCGCTATGTCAAAATAGCAGGGTCCTCCATGGTGGCCATCAGTTGAGGGGTTGAGAGATGCTCTGTCCAGCCCCTGCGGGGCTCTATGGTCGCCGCGTGCAGCAGCCCTTAGCCCAGGGCTTCTGGCTGCTGCTGCTCCTGCTGCTACACCTGGGGGTCCATGCTGCATACATGGGGTCTGCAACCGGTTGTCGGCTCTGTGGATCTCGTGCTGTGCAAGCCGAGTGTGTCTGGGAGGGACCCTTTAAGGGAGCGGCTCGGGGCTTTGCTGGCCCCTTATTTCGATGGGGAGCGCTTATGTGTGTGGAAGCTCCGCATTTCCTTCTGGGGCGGCTCCTTTCGACATTCTCTGTCGCTACTTCAACATTAAATGTCGATGGCACCAGCCCTGGAGGATGTGAAGACGATACGCATCGAAGTAGCCTATTTCAATGTTCTTACGTCGAAATATGCTGCTTCGACGTAGTGCGCTAGAGTTGACGTAGCCCAAGAGAGCAGAAACTGCTTTTGTATTTAGCTAGCCATTCACAATCTTTGTTTAATCCTGAAGTGAGAGTGTCAAATTTGCAAATGAAATGTAGCTCAGCAGTTTCTCTTTGGAGTCTGGTTTTAAAAATTTTTTGCTGTAGGATAGCTACTTTTAAATTTGTTACTGTGTGTCCTGGGAGATTGAAGTGCTCTATGTTGCTTTGACATTTTTATTTGTTTAGTATATGTGCATACCTAATGTGCAGGCATTCTGTTGCTGATATGCACACATAGAACAGTGCAAAGCCATTCTTAAAATTTGAGTTGGGTTGTTTTGTTTTTAGTGCCCTTTGCAAGCACATACTGCTCTATATTTTATCTCTGAGTAAAATGAATGAACCAGGATTCCTGAGAATTAATTCCAGTTCTAACACTGATTCATCCTTATTTCACAAGAGAATTTTATGAACTGCCATTGCCAATATGTTCAATAACAGACTGCTTGGAGGAGGAGGACGAGGAGTTTACAGGTGACAAGGGGAAAATCTATAGAGTCCCTCAGCAGAATTCACTTCCTGTCAGTACCTTCTAACAAGATTTCAAAGCTTATAACTTGCTCACCCAAATGTTTAACACCATTTTTAAAGCTAGACAAATAATTGATTTTTCAGTTTTCTGCAAGTTTATAAAATGTTTTGGACCCAATGAAATGTTTGACTCAACCCAAATGAAAAGCTTTGCTTACATTTAGAACTTGACCATGAAAATGCCATTCCAAATGGAAATATGTAAGTGTTTCATTTAAAAATGATCAAAAAATGTTTAGGTTTTTTTTAAATTAATTGAAGCAATTGGATATCAACAAGAACTCATGAAAATGTTTTTGTTGAAATGAATCTCTAATTTTCGCTGAAATAACATCTTTGGTCAAAAAATGTCATCTGGTTCCAACTCTAATATAAAATATCTGATTTGTTCAGCCTGAGATTTAGATTCTTTCATTTCCCTCCTTTTGCTTGTGAAGATCTAAGCATTTCAGAGACCAAGCCCTTTCCTCACTCCTCAAAATATCACTAACAAGATTTAAATAGCTGTTTTGAAATACGCACAGTATATGTTATCTAGACAAATGTCCTCATCACATATTAAGTGGTGGTGGACACCCTTTGTGCTGCTTGATGGGAAAAGTGAGTTGCTCTTTTAATGATACATGAGGTTTGACCAGTAGAATGGAAGAAGAGAGGTTGCTGCCCACTTTGACTCCCCCTTCCCGAGGCAAGTTACATGCTTCATTGAAGAGGCAGGAAGCAGTTCATGCAGACCAGTAACAGAGAGGGAGCCATGCTAGTCTATATACTATCAAAACAAAAAAGCAGTCCAGTAGCACTTGAAAGACTAACAAAGTAATTGATTAGGTGATGAGCTTTCATGGGACAGACCCACTTCTTCAGATCATAGCCATACTAGACCTAGATCATGTAGCTATGATCTGAAGAAGTGGGTCTGTCCCACGAAAGCTCATCACCTAATCAATTATTTTGTTAGTCTTTTCTTCCACTTGCGCTGCCTCAGGCGCATCCTTGGAATATCATGGAAGGACAGAGTGACCAACACCGCCGTCCTCGAGCAAGCTGGAATCCCAACCATGCACCCCTCCTAAGGCAGCGTCGACTTCACTGGCTTGGCCACGTCCACAGGATGAATGATGGAAGGATTCCAAAAGACATCCTGTATGGTGAGCTAGCCTCTGGCAAAAGACCTCCCGGACTCCCCCAGTTGCGCTACAAAGATGTCTGCAAGAGAGACCTCAGAGAGGTAGACATCAAGCTGGACAACTGGGAAGAACTAGCAGATGACCGCAGCAGATGGAGGCAGGGGTTACACAAGGGCCTTCAGAAGGGCGAGATGAAGATCAGACAGCTAGCAGAGGAGAAGCGAGCGCACAGAAAGCACAATAAGGACTTGCCAGACACCCACCACATCTGCAAGAGATGCAACAAGGACTGTCACTCTCATGTGGGTCTTCATAGTCACAATAGACGCTGTAAATGAAGTCCTCAATTGAAACTTTAAAGCGCGCGATCCATAGTCTATACAGACTGAAGGATGCCTACTACTACTACTTTAAAGTGCTACTGGACTGCTTTTTCATGCAGACCAGGTGTGAGAGAAGGAGGTTCTTTCCCCATAAGTTACTTGTTTATATACATGTCAATGCTGGAAAAAGCTTCTGCTTTCAGATATAACAGTGTTGTCCAACTGAGATTAATTAATTCAATTTGGATTTTCAGACGTGCCCACAGGATTTGACTCTGTGGTGTTCTTATTCTTTGTTTCTTTACATCCTTTCAGGGCTCTAAATTAGAGTATCTCTAAGGTATGATACTATTGTGAGACTGAAGCATATAGTGTGCTGAAGTGTTATTTCATGCTCATAGCACATTTCATTAAAGGGAAATGTTTGCCATCCCTGTAGATGTTTCACAACAAAAACTCCAGATGTGGAGCCTGTTATTCTAGATTTAGAAATACTTATGTAGCAGATGAGGCAGAAAAGTTTCAGGACTGAACATGTTTTAAAAGCAGGATTTTGTAAGATCCTTATAATTCAGTACAATATAAATTGGTATTTTGAAGTAGGCACTCAGGCACAGGTTATCAAAGATATTTTAGATGCTTAAATACCAATGATATCACACAAGAGTGATGGGTAATCTTAGAGAATCTTCTACCCAATTAGGTAAAATCTTAGCTATTGTTTTGTTAGTATCAGGACTGGATCACAGTCCTAATTGTGGAATACACCCATTTCTGCCATTTCTTCTATTTCATTTTTCCGCCCCAGTAATTACCTGTCCCCCATGACTCTCAGTTTTTGTCATTCAAAAATTTTTGAAGGCCACTGATTTCAGCATAACGTAGTTTCAAAGCAACATGAAAGTGTTTCCCTGTCTCTCAACCCACATACTTCAACTTACAAAGTGGGAATAATGCATGAAACGCAACTGATGAGACTCATTTACGCATTTAAAAACGAAGAGAGTCACTGACTTTGCCTTTCAGCGCTAAGACGCAACGCAGGGCAGACCTCGCAAAACTGCTGTACAGTATGTATCTGACAGGAACAATTCAAGAATGCTTCCCTAGTTTAGATAGCCTTAAGGAACATGTTTACTTTTAAGCATGTGCTTAATCCCATTATACCCAACCCTTTACATTAAATTGAAGGAGAAAATGTTCCCTTGTTTTTAAATGCACAGTGTGATATTAATTAAGTTATTGTGGCTTTTCCTGCATGCCCCAGAAGTTAATAGATACAGTGTAGCCTGGTATGGTTTAGCTGGGTATCGGGAAATTATTTATTTTGTTTTGAGAAACCTTATTCTTCTTGTATGTATTAACTCTTTTAATCTGGATTATGGCACCACCATGTGGTGAATACAAAATAATATGACAAGACAGTATCTTCTACATGCCCAATGCCAAAATTCTCCCTCCATGAAATTAAATGGAGTGGGGAGTGAATTGATCTTTAAAATGAGAAGGTACAGCCAATATCTGTTTTGAGCAAAGGTTAATCACCCAGACTACCAGAGTGGAAAACCCCAAGAAATTGCACTCATCTCACCCCCTTGTACAAATTTTCCCATCCCAGAGGTAACAATCAATCTGAAAATCAGCAAAAGAGAGACAGCGTCTACACAATGTGATAAATTCTAATTTAAGGCAGTTAGCTCAAAATTACCACATGACTGTCTTCATTGTAAATACCATTAGCTGAGCATAGTAGTCATCTCCCAGATCCTTGAGGGTTCAGTATTTTGGGAGACCTCTAGCTCTGAAAGTGATGTAATGGTTACTCTGGCTGTCTCTGAAAATGTGCTTTTCAGGTAAGGCCCAGAAGATGTTATTGTTCTTATTAAGCAATTTATGTTTGATATCTCAAGACAACATTTAGAAAAAGTGAGTTTTGTACTGGTGAAAAATATACATGAGTGCTGAATCCTGAAGTCCTTTATCTGAGGGACTGAAACTATGGCTGTGTAGGCTTCCTCCATTGCTCTGGCACCTTTGCCTTGAACTCCAGTGATGGGGAGCAGGGTTCCCAGCAAGCTGAGCACTTGGGCAGACACACAGGAGTGATTCAGATGCTGCCCAGCTGATTAGCAGAGCACCCACAGCCCTTTGCAGTGAACAACATGTGTTTCTATTTGTGGTGCACATTCACACATGTCTTGGTGCTCATAACAAAATTTATTCTTCACATGGATGGAGAAAATTAGTGGGAACACAGCTGGAGAGCCCCTCCCCCCAAAATGCATGGAGTGATTTAGTTCCTATGCATGGTCCACATCAGTGAGGCAAAAGGTGTTTGTTAATCTGCTTGTCAACCAGTTACATAATCCTTTATATTCACTTCACCTGTCCACCGGGAACTAAACTGATACCCCAGAAGGGGTTCTATAGCATTAGGCTTGGTCATCTAATCATGAAATGAGAGTCGTGTTGTTCTTGTTGAGTATACTTCTGAGTAGGTTAAGAGTGGCCTGGGCTTTTGGAAAATGATTTATCTTCCTTTTGTGAATTACTGATATTTATTCACATTAGATTATTGGACACAAGAGATAGAGATTGACATTATCAATATGCTATGCATCTGTGTGGGGTTACATTACATGACACAATCTCTTCTGTCTTGAACTATACTCTGTGTTGAACTGTTTGGAATGCTTCCCACTTTTCCTTGGGCCTTAAAAAGGTGCGAGTATACAAAGAAAGTCCTATTAGGACAATAAAAGTCAAGTGAAACATTTATATAAAGGTAACTTTCTGTCATTGATCCCAAACAAGACAAGAAAATAACTAGAAGGGGTGATTATTTTTGTTTTTCCAAAACTGAGATACAGCTGAATATAGCTTTTATTGCACAAACCTACTAAGCTACGTCTACACTACACTCCCCTTTCGAAAAGGGAATGCAAATGAGGCAAATCAAAAACTCAGATGAAGTGCTGATTTACGTATCTCACACTTCATCTGCATAATTGCATTTTCAAAAGAGAGTCTTTCGAAAGAAAAGCAGCAGTGTAGATGGGGGTCTTTCAAAATAAAACCCTGTTTTTGAAAGTACCCACCTTCCTCATTTTTTTCAGGAATGAACCTCACAACCACGTTATTATTTAAAAAATTATCCTAATTTTACAGACAAGGAAACTGAAGAAGACAGTGTGTAACTCACCTAGATTGAGAGAAATTCATATGGCAGACACTGCAGAGTTAAGGCTAGGTCAAACATCTTGATTCCCAGGCCTATGCATTACTCACTGGGCCATCACACTCACCCCTGTTAAAACTCACTTACTGTCAGGCCAGCAAAATAGCCTGACACTGTACTAAGTGTCAACCAAAAGCGTCAGGCTATTTTCTGTAAAGTTTATAAAATGGCTGATCTAAAGAATATGTATGAAACTCCTTCTTCCATCACACCTGAAGATTTTCCAAATGTCCTGTGTGACCTAGAATAGTTACTCACTTTTACTTTAAAATCTTTTTTCTTTTGAACATGAGGCGAAGATGACAAGCATTTCAGTTAAATTGCATATCCTGTTACCTAGTACTTTTTCAATATTTTTTTTCTTCCAGTGAATGTATCTCACCTAAAATGGCAGTGGGGGCAGGGTGTTGGGAGAGGTTCTCTAGATTTGCCAAAGGAAGGAAGAGGTGACTTATGCAGGCAAGGTACTGCAGCTCAGGAAGACCATCTGGGTGTTGGTAATGTTAGGGTGAAAGGTTTTAAAAGAATACAAGCTTGGCTGTAAGTAGACATTTTTCCAGGTGGCAAGAAAGGCAGCACCGCCTCCAGATGGCAAATATTGGGTTTGGTTTGGACCTTCTGTAACCATTGTGCTCGTCCATTTTCTTTTAGAGTGGACTGGGAAGGAATTTTTCCTTCACAACCTTACTGATTTAGATGGAATGAGGTTCTCACCTTCTCCCATAGTCAGGAGAAAAGTGGTTTAAACCACATGTTACAACTCAATTTGTCTGTGTGAGGCAGATGTCCAGTGCAGGTACTCCATAGAGAAGACGTCCAGTGACCAGATAAGTTACTCAGCAAAGGACTTAAAAAGCAAGTGATGGATTTCTGGATTTCTTCAGTCTGAAGTGCTGATGGAACAGTTTGGGTCTAGGGCAAATGCTGTTTCTTAATGTTCTGTCCTCCAAGCCAGATGTTTCCCTGGGACCAGGCTAGGACGTATGAGTGACTGCTTTTATTTGAATAAGTGCATATGCTATAACACCCAGATTCATCTTACTGTGGGCATGACAGCTGACAGACTTGCCGGGCCCCTGGGCAAGGTGTGTGGGGGAGGGGCAGGGATAGCTCTGAGCTCCCCAAAGGGGTGCAGCTTCTGCCAGAAGGGGCAGGGCTGGTGACAGCCAGCCAGCAGTGATACCATGGGGGGCACCACAACCTTCATTCCCCAGCCCTCACAGCCATCTGGAGCACACAGCACAGAGCTCCAGCAGTGGTTCAAAGGGCCCAGGGCACCAGTCACCACTGCTGCTGCAGGAGTGACAACAGCATGAGCCCTGGGCGCTTGTGAACTGTCAGCTCCCAGGGCAACTGCCATCTTTGCCCCCTCCCATCACTGAGCCCAGCCACAGGCACGGAAGTGTCAAAGGGAGGAGGAAAAATTTGGGGGCTTCCATTTACATCTTGTTAGGGAAGCTCCAAAACTGTGAGACGATATTGTGAGCACTGGATGGGAACTTCATTATTTATCTCACACCCAAATGTGTGCCAGGTGTCTCACAGACCAAATAAGACACTGCCCAGGCCTTGGAAAGGATAGAGTCCCATTTGTAAAAAGCAATCCTCATCATTTCAAATGGACTAGTCATGAAGTAGCGATTTACTCCATATGAGGAAGATGGCAGACCTTTCTTGCCCCTTTCAGCACAAAAAATCATAATCTCAGCCTATGTACAAGGACCTACGAAAGCAATTCTGCTTCCAGGATTGATGGAAGATTTTTAGCTCTTTTTTGCAGTGATTTTTAGTAATTCATACCATGGTTACTCAGGCCAAGACAGGCCATAAATTAGGGCAGGTGCTGCAAGGTTACACATAGGGAATGAATCTAATTACAATTTAATCTGTGTACAAGACAACACTATAGGGTCTGGTCTGCTTTTCATTGAAGAATTCCATCAATACTTGTTGCGATATTCTACCTCTTCTGTATCACAATAACTGGGCAGCATTAATTTATTCTAATTCAGTGAAATATCCATAATATCCAAATATGAAATATCCCTTCTCTCACACATACACTCACAACTGTGACTCATCGTTTTAAAAATGCTTTTTGATGTAAAAATGCATTGACGATTGCTGTTGACCATGATTATTTGTCACAGTGTTACATTTCTCTCTCTTTCTCTCCCTCTGCTCCCCAGGTAGCTTTGGCTCTACTCCCAGTGCCTCAGCTCCACTAATTTTGTTTTGTGCTCTTAAATGCAGGTGGTCTGGCTCAGTGCCTCTTTTTCTATAACACATACCCCAGAAGTGGAGAGTTTGTGGCTAGCCTCGGCTGTAAGACCAGACAAAATCACACTTCCACAAAGAGCTCAATAACGCATTTTGGTCTGCTGACCCTTCTGATTTAAAGGGTGTGTGGGAAAGCCCACCAACAATCTATGTAGTGTCAAAATCCTTGAGTTGCACTAAATGGACATATAGTCAGAGGGGACTATCTGTGAAAAGGGGTCTCCATGCATTCTTCACTGAGCACTGAGGAAGGGGCCTTAAGGAACAACATGGATGACTGGTTTGCTTTTTTCATTTCTTTTTATTCCCTCTTTTTGGGGGTGAGGGTGGGGTGCTAAAACAGTTGGCAAATCATTCTGCTTCAAATCCATAATTGCAGTGTGCTGTAGGAGCATAGGTAAAGGCATAAGCCTGAAAGCAAGATTCTCCATCTCCAAGCCATGGTCAGTTTGTGACTGGAAATAGTTTGGAAGAGCTGGTTGGAACATCCAGAGCTAAAACTTTGAAGGCCTTTTTGCCGAGAGAAGCAGAAGCAAGAAATTTCTCTTCACTTTCAACCCATGAATGGAAACCAGGGTTTCAGGTATCTGGCTTTCCACTGGAAAGTTCTGTATATGTCTGGTTAGTTGTCCAGTTAGCTGAATGACTGTCTACAATCTGCTTCCATTCCACCAATAGGAGAATGGGAAGAACACCTCCTGCTGGAGCTGAGAAATTACTCAGGAATGGCCCAGCTCTGGTACCTCAGGGGAGGGATTCTGAAGTGTATAGTGTTTGAGGAACAGAGTGGGTGGCTGTGCTTGCCACCCCAGGGCTAGTTTCTTACCCTCCTGTGTACCTCACCCCTGGGATGCTGAGTCACGTCCGGCCCACTCACCCCTTCCACCTCCTCCTCCAAGTATCCTTAAGACAGAATGCTTGAGTCCTTCTTTGTGATATGTGAAGCTGAGAAGCATCTCCTTTGAAGTAGCTCGGACTCAATAGACGCATGTCTGTAGTCAGAGGCTTAAACATAGGAAGATCTATTTATTGCCCCAAAAAACTAATACAGTCAGATCGCACTTTTGTGGGCAGTCAGATATCCAAAAAAGGGACTCATCAGAATATGTTTGGGTTTTTTTCATTAAAACATGTCTGACTCTTATAGGAGCAGCTCCAGAGAATTCAAACACTCTTTTGTATCCAACAGTTCTTGTTCTCTGACAAACATGCATGCTATTCCCTAGTGTCACAATAAAATCTTATTTTCCCTCTCTATTTAAAGAGGCAGGTTAACAACAGTAGAAAATACTTATGGCATAAGATAAAGGATGGGAGAAAAATCTGCTATTGTCTAAAATGTTATGTGAAAGGATTATAGTTTATGGAATGTATATAGATTTCTGGAACTATGTATTTCTTTAAGAAATGGCTTTAGATGTCTTGCTTCAAATGAAGATTTTTGGTAACCATATAATGGTCAATGGCTGTGTCTACACGTGCCCCAAACTTCGAAATAGCCATGCAAACGGCCATTTCGAAGTTTACTAATGAAGCGCTGAAATGCATATTCAGCGCTTCATTAGCATGCGGGCGGCAGCGGCGCTTCGAAATTGACGAGCCTTGCCGCCGCGCGGCGCGTCCAGACGGGGCTCCTTTTCGAAAGGACGCCACCTTCTTCGAAGTCCCCTTATTCCCATGAGCTCATGGGACCAAGCAAATACTGCTCAAGCCCTACTCTCTTAGTGGCATGTGATGCCCCCGGGGAGTGAGAGAAGGATGAGGACATAGCCCCTCTGCAATGGAAAGCAGCTACACTCCACAAGCAGCAATAGAACATGTGGACTCTGTGCCCAGAAGCTGGCGGTAGTGATGGTGTTTCTTATTTGCAGGGTTGATGAGAGACTTTGCTTTGCGCTCCCACCCCCATCCTCCTGCCCGGAGGGATGGTGCCTCAGGTCAGAAAGGGCATGGCTAGGGGATAGCCTCTCACAACCAGCCCTTCAGGACTACGGGGGCCACAAGGGGTGCACTGCCAGGGGCACCAGCTGTGATTTAAAGGGCCTGGGGCTCTGGCTGCTGCAGCTGCTGAGATAGCAGCAGTGGTAGATGTGAGCCCTCAGCCCTTTTAAATCGCCAGGTCCCAAAGCAGCTGCCCTCTTTGCCTCTACCTGCCCCATCAGCAATCCTGCTTATTTGTACTATGGTAACACCTAGAAATCCCAAATTAGATCACAGTCCAATGTGCTGAGACAGCACAAAGAAATAGTGAGGGACAGTCCCAACCATGAAGAGTTTATAGTCTAAATATACAGCACAGGCACAGTGTGGGAGAGGAAGTAGAGGCTCAGAAGGAGACCGTGCCCTTCTTTGGGTCCTACGGAAGGCTAGTGCTAGAGCTGGGAATAGAACCTAGGTCTCCTGACCCCATACCATAGCACGCTGTCTCCCAGACACCATTCTGTTCCTTGATTCTCTGTCTGAGGTGATGCAGCTTTTCTGAGACAGTTAAAGTTTCAGGAGCAGGTTTCTGGTTTTACATACTCTTAACTAGCTGAAAAATTCTGCTTTTTGACATACTCATGTTTCATGATTGACCTCTGACCAGTGTTTGAGTTTAATCTCATAAGTTGGGTTAAGGTTCTGGCACTGTGGGGGGAAATAGTCTTTCCACATTTAATTAAAAAAACAAAAAACACTTATCATTCTTTTTCCAGAAAACACAGAAAGTTAGATTTTGTAAATTTTGAAAAGTGGAATTTGCCGTGTAAGTTGTCCTTGTAGCAGAGTACATCCATGCAAAACTTCAGGAAAATTGGTTTGCTACAAAAGTTTTCTGACTGAAATGAGCAGTGGAAAATGTTGGCTTTCTTCTAACCTGAAGTGAGAGCATCTTCTGCACTTGTGTATTACCTCACAACTGTGGACTGATGGCTGTATTCCAATGTTTTCAGTTGCTATGTCACCTTAAGTACCTACAAAGAATGAACTAAGGTCTTGGGTGGCTTAATAACATGTGCTGTATCTAGCGCTTAAAGAAATCAATTAACGTTTTTCTTTTAAAACAAAACAAAACAGAAAACACATTTAAAAAATAAACTATAATTTAATACTAAGGTAGGGTTATCATATTTGACCTTTTAGAAAGAGGACAGCCATGAGATGGTGTATATCTGTATCAGTATCTACCAGGTCATGTTGTATTAATATACTACGCATACCATAATACATTAATACAACCTGAACTGGTAGCTACTGATACAGATACACTCCCTCTCATGGGCATTCCCTTTTTCATATGGTAACCCTAACTAAGGCCACACCATTGAAACAACAATAAAAGCCATTTAAAGTTCCATTAGCAACATTTCAATTGTTTGTCCCATCTTATTGTTCTTATTTCTGGTTTTAGAGGTGTGCTGTCCATCTGCAACTCCCACTAACTTCAGGGGGAACGGCCAGCGCTCAGCATTCCTGAAAAGTAACCCTTACCTGTTCTTTGTTATCACGTTGTGTTGCCTTTTGAATCCCTGAACCAGATTTTGCCACTGTTGCTCAGATTGATTTAGATCTTACTCCTTGTAGCCCCATTGGAAACAACTGAGCTACTTGAAAAGTAATATATTACCAAATACAAGATTAAGTGTGGCAGAATTTGGCCCACAAAGCTCAAGAAATGCAAAATCTTTTAATTAAAGTTATATCTCATAAATATATAGAGACTTTACAGAATTTCATGGATTATTTCAGAGCCATATGAAAGAGCTGAAATCAGACTATAGAACTGGAAAGCAGGAATGACTGAGTTCTGTTCCTGGCTTTGACATAGATTCCCTACCCAATGTTCAGTCTTCTCTGTTTCTTATTCCCCAATCTATAAAACATAGCTTATATATCCTGCATGGACCTCCACCATGTATTGTAAATGCTGTGTGTTGTTATTAGAAAAAGAACCTTTGAATTTCCATTGTTAATCCACTTTTTTAATGCAGCTGTGGTTTTGGTGATTTTTTTTAAACTAGAAATCCTGTCTCCATATAAAACAATAAACCAGTCCTATAGCACTTTGAAGACTAACAAAATAACTGACAAGGTGATGAGCTTTCGTGGGTCAGACCCACTTCTAGAACTGAAGAAGTGGGTCTGTCCCATGAAAGCTCATCATCTGATAAATTATTTCGTTAGTCCTTAAAGTGCTACAGGACTGCTTTTTTTGTTTGGTGAAGATATAGCTACCTCTCTGTGACTATCTCCATATGCCTGAATTTGACTTTTCTAATATGGATTCTTCAATGAAAAACACAACTGTGAAACATCATATGGTTGTCATGAGATTTTCCAACTAATTTACATTAAAATCATCCTTTTCTGGAGGGCTTGCATTGAAAACCTCTGTCACTCCACACTTGCTACACTGGGAGAAGAGGACTTTCTTGCCTTTCCTCAGACAAAGTACACAAGTCATCACAGGAGCAAAGAACATTATGCAGACATCACTCTGCCTTTATGGAGTCATGTCCACTTGAGCAAGTGACACTCTCTATAAGCCCTCAGGGTTCCTCAGGCAGTGACCCTGACACTGGGAAAGGATCTTCTAAGAAACAGAAATGTGTTCTTTGGCTGCCTTGACTGCCAGGGTAAGATTTGGGCCAGCCTGAGCTAAAGATAAAAGGTAAATAGGTGGCAAGAGGAAGGTGAGGACAGAAGAGACAGATCAGGGAGGGAGGGAGGAGGTCTCAGGTGTTTTCCCAACCAAACCATTTGTCAAAACTCACCCCTGGGGGTTTCTTTGCTGCAGAGGCTGGGGCCTTCTGTTAGGCAGTCCAGCTTCGAAGGCTACCTCCTCTCTGCTCTCTCCAGCTGGAGGGCTGTCCCTCCAGACTTGGCTGTGCTGGCAGGATTTGCAGGGAAGAGCTGGCTTCAGACACTCTTTCCAGGGCAGACCAAAAATCACTTCTCGTCTTGGTTGAGTGTAGGATTGGTACACCCCAGTTCAAGGCTACGTCTACATGTGCACGCTACATCGAAATAGCTTATTTCGATGTAGAGACATCGAAATAAGCTATTTCGATGAATAACGTCTACACGTCCTCCAGGGCTGGCAACATCGACGTTCAACTTCGACGTTGGACAGCACCACATCGAAATAGGCGCTGCGAGGGAACGTCTACACGCCAAAGTAGCACACATCGAAATAAGGGTGCCAGGAACAGCTGCAGACAGGGTCACAGGGCGGACTCAACAGCAAGCCGCTCCCTTAAAGGGCCCCTCCCAGACACAGTTGCACTAAACAACACAAGATCCACAGAGCCGACAACTGGTTGCAGACCCTGTGCATGCAGCATGGATCCCCAGCTGCCGCAGCAGCAGCCAGAAGCCCTGGGCTAAGGGCTGCTGCACATGGTGACCATAGAGCCCTGCAGGGGCTGGAGAGAGAGCGTCTCTCAACCCCTCAGCTGATGGCCGCCATGGCGGACCCTGCTATTTCGATGTTGCGGGACGCGGATCGGCTACACGTGCCCTACTTCAACATTCAACTTCAAAGTAGGGCGCTATTCCCACCCCTCATGGGGTTAGCGACTTCGAAATCTCTCCGCCTAGCGTCGATTTCAACTTCGAAATAGCGCCCAACACTTGTAGCCGTGACGGGCGCTATTTTGAAGTTGGCACCACTACTTCGAAGTAGCGTGCACGTGTAGACGCGGCCCAAGTGCGTTAAAAACAACCACAATTGCTAAGATGATCTCCCCTGCCTGTCATTCAAAGTGTCACTTTCCCTCTAAGTCTCTTCCCCAGCTTCATCTTTTCTACTGCATCACATTAAAGCTCCCCTCACCCATAAAGCCCATCCTCCTCATTTACCCATTTTGGCATTTTACCTACACAATCCTGGGCCCTTTATACTGTGCAAGGCTCTAAGCTTCATCTTTCAGTTTGTGTATTTATCCCACAAGCAGCCTCATAGCATGGGCTTCCGGTAAGAATAGGTGACAAGAGAGTCCCTCAAGGCACTGCTCAGTCCCCCAGCAAATCCCTCCTCAAAACTGTGATGCCTATCGGAGATTGCCAGCTGATGTCTACACAGGTGGCCAGACAAGCTTATTATTTCTATAGATTTGTCTAAAAATGAGCTATAAGCCCTTCAAGCAGGCATCATGCCTTTATGTTTGCTTGTATAGCACCTAGCATAAGGGGGCTGGTCCTAAACAACATCTCTGAAAGCCAAAACTGTACAAATAGTAATGTGTAGATGTTCCTATCCATAATTTGTACAGTTCTTTGTCATCTAGCAATAATCTCCTGTGAACACACTCATGTGATTGATTGGTTGGTTTCTCACATAGCTTTCAAATAGCGGTAAGTCACACTCCAGGAGGTATATTTATTGGGATCACATCATTTTCCATTGGGTACCTGGAGTATGCTGTTATTTTATCTTGAATTCACTCTGGGCTTCCGTTTTGTATTTTATAGTGTATGTGTGCATGCACATGTCTGCAGATGCCTGTTTCAGTCCCCATTGTTTCAATCACTCTACTCTTACACAATAATGTCTCATGTAGCCAGTGTCTTTGCTTTAGTCTTAGAGTCAGAAGACATTCTCAGAATATTCTGTATTTCAGGGGAAGATTGCTGAGAGAGAATCTCACAAGAGATGATTCATCTGGGTAAAATCCCCAGGTTGTAAAACTATCAGGTGGATTTCTGGCTTTTTTCCCCCTGTGGACCAATATGGAAGTGACTTTCATTTATGAACTTTCTTCCTGGCAAGCAAAATACGCTATATGGTCAGCATTCAACTGATAGCAACTTCATGCCTGCAGCAAGAGTTAAACATCTTAGCCATGTCCAAGGTGTCAATGACAGAATGGGCTCCATATGCCTGAATAGATACACAATATTTCATACAATGCAGATGTGAGTCAGTTTTGTTAAAGAAATGTCCTTTCATGCTGATACTCTCGAAAGTTGAGAAGTTAGAAGAAGTCCATATGTTCCATCTTAGCTCAGTCCAACATTGTTCTGAGGACATGCACTTTCACACACAAAAGCAGAACCAAATTCTTTGGTAGCATAAATTGATAGAACTCCATTGACTGACATGGAATTCCACCAACTTGCAGCACTGAAGAACTGGTCTACCACACTTCGTGTTGAAGTTTACTGGGACTACTTCTTGGACTGATCTTGCTTTAGCTAGTTTCAGAGTTTTCCAATCTCACATGAAGAGAGGAGAGACTTGGAAGGCAACAGTGTTTGAGAGTATGAAAGGCACAATGTAAGAACAGAATTTTGTTAGGTAATCCGTAAGGGGCTGTCTCTTAATGTGTACTTAACTCAGAAGTACATCTTGTAAGTGTTATGCAGCAGAAGAATGACTGTGTGCCTTTCATAGAATGAAAAAAAAAAGTCCTGGTTTTTCTACATTTATCTGACATTGTGCTGACATGCTCACAAGCCATAAGCTTTGTCTCATTCTGACAACATCATACGTCTTCATTTTGTGCTTGATTTTCACAGAAGAGAGCGCCTCTGGAACATCTAGGTATATACTACCGGGGAAGGATGCCTCACAAGCAGAATGCCTCAAGACCAGTAAGGATTAAGGAAGGTTGATGGGAGAAACACCACTGAAGTCAACTGCTGAGAAGTCGATTTTAGCTATGCAATTGGTGTAACTACAATTGCGTATCAGTGGTCAACTTCTATGTCTAGTGCTATACAGACATCGCCTTTGGGTAGGTCCACGTTGCCCCACAGTTTGGACTACAGGTGGTTTGAATAGCAATGCACACCCATGTGCTGAGCTGTATATTCCCTGGGTGGATGATGCTGGAATGGACATAAAGATCCTTAATCATTTTAATGTAGCTCTGCTTGAAGAGAACTTTTTTAGTGTAAATGTTAGGACTTGTAAGTTTGCACCTGCAGCGACCACATGGGGGAGTTACAGCACAGTACTTCGCTGCACAATTCTGTTTGGCGTTCCTGTACTCCAAACAATGAGGCTGTGTAGACATGCCCTCAGACTCTGTAAATTTGCTTTGGAAGCTCTGAAATGTGTGAGAATTGGTTAAAAAGCCCATCAAAATTAGTGCGAGTCATTCCATTTCCTTCCAGGGGTTTTGAATTAAGCTCCAATATCCCGTCATGGGGTACCTGAAGTGTGCTGTTATTTTATGTTCTGCAAGCAGATCTCTATTAAATAGTTGTTGTGTATATAAAACACTAGATATGTGGCACACTTTTATTATGCAGTGATTCCAGAAATGAGAAAACATGATCACATATTTGGTGCGTTTTCAAATTTTGTAATGCTATTGCTTGGAATTGTGCATGCAGTTTGTCTCTTGGTATTTGCTTTTGTCCTCTGATTTCCTTGTCTAAAACTGTGCTCAAAAACAGCACCAGCCTTTCTTTCAACTGCTTAATAGTCAAAATAATATACAGCCTGCAACTTATTATTTGTATGCGTGGGCTCTCTCTCATTTTCTCTCTCCCTCTCTCTCTCTCTCTTTCTGAGAATCAGATACTTCTTAAGCCCTAGATAAACATTCATAGAGATTCCAAAGAGAGAACATTCTCTGGACATGATTCTTTAGTTACTGCCTATATTGGTGGGATAAAGTGGCCTTAAAATTTACATTTGCAGCCACTACAATGACATCGTAAAGGGCTTTACTATAAATAAAGCTGCGTTCCTTAAAGATAAATGTTTTCACTGATGTATTTTTATTTATAGCACCAGGGGAAACAAATAGAATCTTCCTGTATTTTACATGATACAGAAATCACATCTCAAAGTCCCTGGAGGATCTCTTGGGCTTATACCTGCTACTAGTACACAGGCCTAATGCCCACGCTACACGATTGGGGACTAATTCCTTTATAAAAAGATTTCACTTGGATTCCTTGCTGAGCCCGCCCTTACCTACAAAACCAGGGACCTGATTAATATTGAATGCTATATTTTACTCATTGTAATGAACTCTCATATTTAGTCCAATTTCACAGCTGCAACACTAAGCCAAAGAAAATGAAGAGGTTTCATCTCCTCGACTGAGATATTAGCATGATTGTGAACATAGTGAAGAGGTCCTGTAGCAATGCTGATTATACATGCAGAAAATAGATTTGTCTGCTAGGGAGAGACACTACCGAGGGGGTCGGGGCTGTGCTCCAGTAGCTGTGAAAGAGCAGAACGAAATGGCTGAACTTCACTTACTCTTCCTTTGGACCCATCAGTCTGGTAAAAGTAGGTGACATGGGCCAGAGAGTCTGTTAACACCAGAAATTTGGGGTGCAGATTGTCCTCATGCAGAAAGAGTGATGATGTTACAGAATCTGCACAAGAGAGTTTGAAACCTCTTTTGCTTGGAAACCATCTTTGTTCTGTGTTTAGTACAGAACTTAGCACAACGAGGCCCATGACTGGCGCTCCTGGACATTACCATCATACAAATTATTTTTAATAATTCACTTGGTTTTGAGGATGCTATCAGTGTCCATGCCTTCTGATGAAAAGGAGGAGACTCAGAACGGTGCTTATGTGAACAAGTGGTATAAATTCCAGGAAAGATAGGCTTAGAACTGTACAGGGCATGTTGTGACTTTTTGTTTTAATTCCCTTTTGCTGTGTCTGTCCCCCATTCAATCCAAGGTTGATAATGGGGAAGAATGTCATGGCTGGATCTTACCCTACACCTAATCCTAGGGAGAAAATGTGAAGAAAGGAGCAAATAATAGCAGGGAGGGAGAAGAAGCAAATACATGAGACGTGACAAATATATCACTTTGCTTATATGATTCTTCCATCCTTTGGTTAGACTATAAGCTCTTTAGGACAAAGAGTTGCTTTAGTTGCCATTTCTGAGCAATTTGAGGAGCATGAGGAAATCACAACTCAACCTGCAGTAGGCACAAGGAAGGAATAGTAATGTCCGATCACCAGCCACATGTCTGTAAATATAGAGCTGATAGCAATTAACATACTGGTTCTTATCTTTGCAATGGAAACAAGCAGGAGAATCATTGAGATAAGTGATCCAAAGTGGATGTACTGGATTACAGATTCTCTGAGGCCATTGACATAATATGCACAACTTGTTCATTAACTCAGAAAAGGATTAATTAATGGAGAGCAGCTAACTACTTTGGAGCTCACAAACTATATTAGGATTAGATATTCAGCTGTACCTACCAAGGTTAAAAAATGGCCTTTGATAAATAGATGGCTTTGATTGGAAAAAGCCCTATGTAAGTGTAATGGCCCCTGCTGCTTAAGAAAGCAAATTCAGCAGCAGCATCAGTCTGAGAATCACTACAAGTATGAGGAATCTAGGACCAATTATATAAGCCAGCCAACTCTTCGAGAGGCCATTTGCAGGTGTGAATGGGGGAGGGGTTGCAAGCATCTTAGATCCTGGTTCTGGTCCTTACTCCCATGGCAGCTTCTATGTTATTTTATTATGAATACAAGCCACAAGACTCATTGACATTACATTTCATAATTCCCCTCAAATAATCTTTTTGTGTAATTTGTCGTTTCCTCCCAAGAATCAGTGATATAAATCAGGTAACTGCGTGTGGCATTCTTCACTCAGAGATCAGCCTATTTCAATGCCAAAGTAACTGCTTTAACAATATGCCCACATCAGTTAAAAGGTATTTGATTAGCATACATGACTGAATCTCTCCAGTAAAAATATTTTATGGAAAAAATACTTTAGTTGATTGGGTCTGGCCTTTTGCCTGTTTCCTACACCTTATGTAGAGCCCCACCATACATGCAAAACTCTCAAAACAACTTGAATACTACAAGGTGCTTGATATTTCTCAAATGGCAGCAAACATCTCAGGCTGAAGTACTGAGTCACTCCTGTAAACAGTAAACTCTTCCATATTTGGCAACCCTGGAACCAGGAGGTTGCCAGATATGAAAATATGCCAGTTAACAGAGAGCATCAGGGAAGGCACAGGCAGCTGGGGAGAGACAAAGACACAGGATCCTTGGCTGGGGCCAGGGGAATGTGGCAACTCCAGAGCCGGGAAGCCAGCATGGGCCAAAGGAACGCGTTAGCAGATCTGGGGCCAGGAAGCTGGCCAGGGCTGGAGGAATGCACGGCCAGCTCTGGGGCCGGAGTAATGCGGCAGGACCAGGAAACTCCAGCAGCTGCTGCCCCAGGGAGCCATCTGGGACTGGGGAACCTCTGGCAGTGATGGATCCGGGGAAACTCCTGGGACTGGGACTTACTTCCATGCTGTGGCATGTTTGGGCAGGTTATCTGAAAGTTCTGGTTCATTAAATACCGGATAAAAGAGAGCTTGCTGTATTAAGCTATCAAAAATAATGTTGGAGTGCAAAAGAGGTGATACAATATGGCCCATTGAGTTTCATCTATAAGGCCAATCCACTTGAGTTTTGTTTTGTGGTTTGGCAAAGAAGCCTTTCCTAATGTGTTGAAAGGGCTTTTCTCATTTCTTTCCAACAGCTTTCTTTCGCGGTGCTGTAACTATGACTGTTGTTGAAGTGGAACATTGTATCCAATATGATTTCTGATGAAATCACCCAGCAAGGTTCAATTTATAAAATATATGGCCTCAGGTTAATATGCGCAGAAGGCCAAATTCCCATCTCAGTTTCACCTTTGCTGCAATTCTGATTTCATGTGTGTGACTCTTGCTGTGCCTCAGAAGAAAATCAAGCCTGGAGATGCATTCTTTGTCACTCTCTTCTGTGTATTTCCAGGCAAAAGTCTAATGCTCTTTCAAGTAACCCTGAATCAGTGAAATCTGTTGGAATACCTACTTACAGTTGGAAGGAACTTACAGCGGGATGAATTTAAAAGAGGGTTTACCATGGCAGCAGACAATACAATTCCATGTCACTACATGGTTTCAGGTTATTTTGGTTTTGTGTCTGAGATCTCTTCAAAAAGCAGTCTTTCCCATATTCCTTAACCAGCTCTCTCTTTCTTTATAAATAATTCCTGTCAAGAGAATGCAAGTTTTTGAAGAAGCTGAGTTCCAGGTAGCTGCTGTCATTCTGTACGTTGCACTTTCCTTGAACGTTAGGCTACTGTTCACAGCAACGTGACCTTTTGGAAAGGACAAATCCTTCTGCACTCGCAGATCAATCTCCTCTTGCAAAAATACAGCAAAACCCTGCTTCCAACAGCTATCAGCTTGATACCTTCCAGTATGAGCTGAAATCAGTCTTTATTTGGCTCGCTCCTTTCTCCCGAACCCTCAAAAATGTGACAGCCATCCAACTAGAAAGGACAAGCTGCAGCGTTAAGACAATACCACACACTGCAGCTCAAGGCCTCTTTTGAGTGGCCCCTTAAAGTCAAAAAAAGCTGCTGATAGACTGTATGTGATCGTCCTGTTATTTCCCCTCTCCAGATAACAAAAGTTGCGTTACAGACTAAGAAAAAATAAAGAATTACATGGAATAGTGCTGTTTTTCTGTTGCTTGGTAACATCTTATGAAGTTCAAAAGAAGAGATTAGATCTTGATTAAAAAAAGGAAGGGGGAAATGTTTCTTTTCTACATGCTTTCACAATTACACAATTGGCAAATATCTCTTCTAGGATAGTTTCCAGGTAACCACTGAAAACATAAGGTAAATCTTGGAAACTAATTGTGTATATTTGAATAATTAGTTAATGTATATACAATGTCTTGGCCACATTGTACTATAAAAGTACTGGCTTATTTTGTAATATATGAACTTCATGATGTGATGAGATAATGTCATTTGAGATACATGCATAAAAGAAAGCTTAACAGTTCAAGAGATACTAGATTCTTGTACCTAAATTTTGCCCTTATGATGAGTATGACGATGACTGTCATTCACTTGCATTCATCCCAAGAGCAGAATTTGTCAATAAATATGCAGAAGAACTTCTGGTTATAGTAACATACTTAATATAGAGCCAGTTCTATATGTTAAATCGTCATTTTGTATTACATATTCATTCCACATACCTAAGTTCATTTCCTCTTCTGTTTGCTGTAAAACTGGACATTTTCCCTTGTCAAAACAGCAAGAGGAAACTCTCTGTCTCTGGGTATAAAAAGGAAGCTATTGTAGTTTATTTGCAGGATCGTTTATAACACAAACTCATTGACATTCATGGGGAAGATTTTCAAATTCACAAACAGCAGTTTCCCACCTGTCATCTGTCATTTCTGACCTTGAAAATTTCCCCTTCAGCTTTTTGTGATCTGAGGCTATTTCCTAATAGACATTTTATATTTAGAAATGTTTAAAACCATAGAAATTCTTTTAAAAACCATTTGCCTTTTTCTTCCCAGCAAATCACCTTTTTCCCTAATTACTTTGGGTCAGAAATTGACAGGAAGAATTCCTAAATATTTTTCCGCTAGAAATCAATCCACGCAGTTACTTCATAAATAGAAAAAGAGGCTCGATTTATCAAGTTACCTTTACAGAATTACTTTTTCACCACTAGTTACAGCAAATCTATTGTGAATAATAGTGAAAAATAATTACATTGTGGGTCTAGTTCTGGAGTCCTTATTCCAGTGATGTCAGCAGGTGGATTGCCTGACTGAATGCTGCACTACTGGGCCTTCTTAACATGGCTCCGCTACCTAACTACTGTAGTGCGTTCCCTGACTGTTTTCCTCCATATTGCATGTGTGTCATAATTAAAACAAACATTGTCCGGAATTAATTAACTTGCCTACTGGGCATTGATTTTTAAAAGTACAAATTTATATTTTCAAATCCCTAAATTACTCGCCAGGTACTGCATTTTCAGCAGAACTGGAGACAGTAGCAGTGGAATTTGTGCTGAAACAAGTTGTAATATATTACACTTCTGTTTTGATAGAATAATGAATTAACAATGTAATAGTTCTCTTTCCTCTAATGCAATTTTGACAGTATGACAACATGGAATATTAGGATTAATAAAACTAAGGGACTTTACCTCCAGTACTGCAGGTGAACATGCTTCCAATTAAAACTATGTTAATGCATCTCACTCAAAGCTAAACCATTCTCAGACCAAACCTGAGTACTCAAGCTCTAAATTCCACAATCATGTTTAAGGAAATTATTTGTATTTTTCTGATCTGCCTAAGTGACCTAGGCATCTGAGTCCTACTGACTGTCAATGAGACTTAGCCTGAAAAATAGTTAGGAAGTGTTGAATTCCCCGCCCTCCCCTAGGTTGATAGACTCATGTGCTGTAAGGATGTACTCCGCAGAGAGTGAAATCAAACCCCTAAGTAAAGGTCTATCACCTAAACCTCACCTACATGTTGCCTTCCTGCTAGTGAAAAGCCAAATGTCCAACACCCCAGCAGAGCTGATTGTAACAAGTTGTTCACACAACTCACTCATGCAGAAAACCATACATTTTAATATCCTCTATATTTATCCAGGTGCTTTTTCTACAGGCTGGGAAAGAGAGAACTGTGGTGGTATTCAGTTTCCAATGCATGTTTGTACATCAGCAATATGTGGCCATTCATGTAGCTGGATGAATAGATAGGTAACTCAAATGATGCAACTTTACTGACAAAAGAAAAGATCTGGTTACACAGAGCCAGATCCTGACCCTGACTGGAATTTGAAAATATAATCTGCCTCCAGGGAATCCTTTCCAGCTTTTTTCTAATTAACCCAGTTTATAATGGGACAGGACTTTTGGGCTGCATCTACACTTAACCACAGTCTCAGCAGCTTGAGGTAAATGAGCAGTCTCAAAAATGCAAATGAGAGCTCATCTGCATGTTCACACAGCTAATTTGCATAATCATGCAAGATCGCCCTGCATCGCCCCGGCAGAAAACCAGCAGTGTAGACATGGTTCTGCTGGCAAAAACCTCCTTTGTCAGCAGCCCCGCATGCCTGGAAAAAAACATTTACATCAAGCTGCTAGCACTATGGCTCAGTGCAGATGCAGCCTTTGTGTTTCGAGAGCACTGAATGAATACCTGTATAAGGCAGACATTTCAAATAAACATCATACTACAACTATGTACTTCATTACCAAATGCGAGTGCTTTCTTTTTAAAGAGCTCCCTAGTCAGCAGGGGTGAAACAAGTATTTCCATAGTCCAATGGATGCTTTATATCCATGAGCGTGATGACTTCTTAGCAGCTGTCACCACTTGTCGGAAGGCACACATAAAGTCATTGCATCTTAATTTTGGCTCACTCGTGTAGGCAGAAAATAAAGTTGTACCCTAAACTGTAAAAGCAACCTGTCCTGAAAGATATTACCCTGATGGAAGAATAAGTCACCAAATATATCTGTGTGCTAAACAAAAATGTCATTATTATAGGGAGCTAGTAGCAGGACAAGTAGCATTCTGCCAGAAATGTCTGCTCTTGAATGTCAAGGTTTTAATGCATGGTTAGGTCACATTTTTGTAAGGAGATCCAGTCAAAAACTGCATTTTGAATACTTAATCTTTTTGTTCTGACATAGAATATAAAGATGACATTTCATAATTTCCTGTGAAATTAAATTTCTGGGAACAAATAAATAACATTTTCACCCTAGTTGAAATGAAATTTCTGGTTATAAATAAATAATATTTGCACCCTACTAAAACACTAAAGCTATGTCTACACTAGAGGGTTTGGTCAACAAAACTGGCATTTTGCCAACAAAACCTAGGGACAGATCCCAAAGGCATTCTGTTGACAGTAAAAGGACAGACTGTAGCACTTTTGTCAACAGCTGTATTCCACTCCCCATGAGGCACAACACCTCTGTCAACAGAAAGCCAGTCTGGACACCAGGCAGCCCTGTCTGCTATGCTTCCAGTTTGCTGTTCTGCCAATATAGAGGCTGGGCAGTCCAGGCACTCTCTGTCAACACAGTAGATCACTCTTGCGATCCACTTGGTAGTTTGGCCATGATCTATTGACAGAAGTTTTGTCAGAAGATACCTTCTGACAAAAACTTCAGTCAGAAAATCCCTGTAATCTAGGCATAACCTAACTGACGTAGACACATTCTCACAGAACACTTAATTTTTGACATACTGACATTTTCCACTGGACAAACATTTCCTGAGAGAATTTTTGACCAGGTACCTGAGTTTAATGCTTCCATTTATGGTGCTCAGTCTTAGATATTTTGCAACTTAGTTTGTAAGATATGTGACACCCACAGCCACCATTGACTTAAATGAAGCTTTGGGTATTCAGTACTGGCTAAATCGCTCTAGTCCACCACCCTCAGGACCTGACTGGCGCCAAACAAGATAATTTGCTGAATGATGGGAGGTCAGCATTGTGTAGTAGCATTACCAACAGTTCCACTGCTTACTGGGCTCTTAGAAGAGCACTGAGAGCCAGGATTTGTGGCTGTAAACAAAATTTATGGAACCATGGGATACTTGGCCACTCCCATGATAAGTTGACATCCAGCTAACTAAAATCATGGCATACAAAGGATGTTGAGGAGAGAGTGTCAGACAAGAGAGGTTCAACCTGTACTTACAAAAATTAAGTATGGTTTGTCTCAGATTTGGCACCTAAACACTGCCACATGCACTTTATCTTAGGTAATATTAAGAGAAATATTGGTACGCTTACTAATGCTGTCCACTTTGTGCCTTGCAAAGGGATTCATTGGGCACTGTCCAAATAAGAACAGTGAGAGAAAAATCTAAGACAACTCACTTTTTGAATAACTAGAGATGCTTCCAGTCATCCTCTTTGCAAATTCTTTGCAGTTTTGTCTTTAATAACCATAAAAATAGAAGTACTGGGGTATTGTACTGTATCAAATACCCAGTACAGAGAAAATACCAGGAGTTCTACAGTAACATCGGTACAAATGTGATTACATGTGTGTCCACAACAGCTGAGCAAAAACAGTTTTAGAAGGTGGTGGCTGGAAAACATTAACATACTATTGTGTGACTTTTGCTATAGTAATTAATGGAATATATGTCTATCAGATGTAATTAAATGGGGATATTTCCTGAGTCACAATACATGGGGGCCAAGTGTTGAACATCTTTTGATAAAGAAAAGGTAAAGCAAACACAGTCAAAATGAAAGTGGAAAACCTGAACGACACCCCCTCCACTCCCATAAAAGTAACCTCGCAGATGTTGCTTGACTTTGATCTATACGTAGGATGTGATTGGAAGTTACCCTTCCAGATTTGACTTGGTTAATTAACCAGATCCCATAATAAATGAATAGAAAGAGGTGCCATGATACAATCACCTGACACTTTAGCTCATGCAGGGTGCTGCTATCAGTCTTATTCCAGTAGTAGGATAGCATTATACTTTCATATGTTCTCATTATTCTCAAATTTCAGACTTTGACAAGTTTAAAAACTGAAACTAATGCATTCAAAACTCTTTGTAACAACTGTGGCCTGCTGAATGGAATTAGAATAGAGGAACACTGGCACTTAGCCCAAATAAAAAAAGTTGATCTATATTGATTCATGAGCTTGTCATCAATAGACGTAAAAAGCTGCAGGGGTCGTAAATCATACTGTGCTTTAGATAAATTGTGTTTAATAACTAAAGCTTGTGAAATTGCCCCCACAACAAAAATACAAAACAAATCAACCAAAAGGAAAAACCACAAAGGAGTAAAGAATATTGAAAGTGTTGTAATAACAACACACCATATTGCCACCCTCCAAGAGTTCCCAATGAAAATTATTAATTTTTAAATATTGAAGGGTTACTGTCACCTCAATTGTATCTAATGCAATAATGGTTTCACAACATGGAACTACTTCTTGAAAAGAAAAAACTCCCTATGCTCCTGGGCACTACTAGGAATTACGAGAATCACCATCTTAGTAATGCTAAGTTCTTCCTGCTACATAACTAGGAAGGGATGGGAGTGTGTTCCCACCTTCTTTCTCATTCCCCTTGGTTATTATCAGACTACCAGTTTTTCTTCTGAAGCTCTCAAATTATTTGTTTACTTACTGATATAAATTTTTCATTATCTCTGAATTTTTCTTTTGTGTCTATAATATCTCAAAAGCTGCACCTGGAAGGTATAACACACTACTCAAAGGCTGGGTTTTCAAAAGGGAATTGAATGCCCAGCTTTCATTTACTCTCTCCACCATCATACCCAATGACAACTTTCTCAAACAGATTCGTTGTGGGTTGAAAGTGTTTTGTTGTGGTCCAAAGATAAATTTTATTATTTCTAAGTTTGAGCAAAAGCCAATACAAAAAACTACAAACAGATGTGTTCCCCAAATGTATTCAAAATTACTTGCTATGCAGTGCAGCACCTTCCACAAGCACTAAATTCACACCATTTTCCTTATAATGTAATTACTTCTTCAGATATTGTGGCTATTGGGCCATCCACATGATTAAAATGCAACAAATTCAGTTCTCTCCGCTGGAATGTTAAACAAATGTGAGGTCTTCAAGTGATGCTGTTTATTAATGTTTTCAATTAATTCAACTGTCTGAGTCAACTCTTTTCATAATCTCCTTTTGAACCTTTTAGTTCTATCACTGTCCACAGAATGGCAAGAATTTGTGTATATGCAGGACTGTGGCTGTGTTTGTCCCAAGATTTTGAGCTCTTTGTAAGCCTGAAAACATGTCTTTCTCACCAACAGATTGTGGTCCCGCAAAAGGTATTGTCTCACTCACTTTTGGCTGTGTCTACACTAGTTCCCTACTTTGAAGGAAGCATGGTAAGTAAGGTGTCGGGAGATTACTAATGAATTGCTGCGCTGCATATGCAGCATTTCATTAAGCTAATTCTCCCCCGCAACAACTTCAAAGTGTTAGACTTCGATGTGCCAGCTTCTGTGTAGCCATGGCTAACCCGCCAGTACTTTGAAGTTCCTGGGCAAATTTGAAGTCCCTTTACTCTTCAACATTTTGCAGAGTAAAGGGACTTCAAAGTTGCCCAGGCACTTTGAAGTTCCGGCAGGTTAGCTGCAGCTACACAGAAGCCGGCACTTCGAAGTTTAACACTTGGAAGTTGCAGCGGGGGGAGCATTAGCTTATTAGCATATGCAGCACAGCACTTCATTAGTAATCTCCCAACACCTTACTTTCCATGCTCCCTTCGAAGTAGGGAACTAGTGTAGACAAGCCCTTTATGTGTCTGAGTTTACATGGGATGTATTGACATCAGTGAACTGATATTACGCGGCCCAGCTAGAAAATCTGCACAAATAGTATCATGGCCTGGATGGGGAAATCCATAAATGCCAAAACATTGTCCTGTAACATCTTTGTAGTTTGTATGGCTGGTCAAGGCTTTCTAGAAAAGGTGCATGACAACTGTGAAAAGTGACCAACAGTTATTGTAACAGACTTCTATTTTCTTTTGCTGAACAGTTCCCTGAACTTATTAACTAAATAAGGGCAGCTGTACCTCTCATTTTTCAAAGTGTTCTGGAACAAAATTCAGATGGTTCTCATAAAAATGTAGCCAATAGGTTTTGACATGTCTTTCCATATCAAACAGTATAAAACAACTCAGTGAGAAAAGTCTTAAACTGTTTGGCTGTGTCTACACTAACAAGTCAAAAGATTAAAGATTCCTGTTTAAAGATTCCTGAGCTATAGGCAGGAACAGTAAAGATGTCTCCTGCTGTTGCATACAGCTTCCTTTCTCAGAGCCATTTTGTAGGTGGGAGCAATAAGTCAGTGGTTTGAGCCCTGGTCTTGTAAACCCAAGTTTGTGAGTTTAATCCATGAGGTGGCTATTTGGGGGTCTGGGGCATATAAATTAAAATAAATCTGTCAGGGATGGTGCTTGGTCCTGCCAAGAGCACACTGGACTCAATGACCTTTCAAGGTCTCTTCCAGCTCTATGAAATATGTATGTATATCATTGACCCATGTATGTATTTTTCATTTGCTGAGCATTGGCTAATCTGACCACTAATTGAAACTGCCCACCTAAGCTTAATATGAACTGGCTGAAACCTGTTAAATCCAGTGGAGGGATCAACTGAATCAGCTGATACATATGAACGTATAATTCCAATATTTTAATCGAAGCACGTTCACCTAGCTTTACCTGCAACATATGCATCAGTGTGCTACACACAAAATGAGATGGAAAAACATAAAAAAAAATCACTCAAAAGCTTCTTTGGAAATCTAGTTTTTAAATAGCACTCATAAACTCGATGGAAGACATTTCCTGTGGAATTAATCATCTTCTCCTGACCCTGGAGCCAAAACTTCTTTCCAGCCCCTTATTTTTCTAGGAAGTGCTGTCCAACCTGATCATTATTTCTTCATTGAGATAATAAAGAGCAAGTCTGGCTGTACACACATCAAGCTTTGGCTTGGTCATAATATAGGAGACCTATCATTAATTCTCAGTGCATGCATGGACAGAGTAGCTAGCATTTGCAATGATGCTGAATTTGTGACAGCAATGACACAATGGAAAGAAACTTGGTCTTTCTGCAGGATCTTGTAGTTGTGTACAGATTAGTGACTTGGCAAAGGCTAACTCCTGAAATGTTTCTCTTTGCTCACCTTATGAACAGTAATTAAAACTGAATCTTCTATGAGTTTCTGCTTATTTTACTCATCTAAAAGGAAGACAGGTAAATTCATCAGGACCAGCTAACAAAAGAGGATATCATCTTAGAAATATAAGATATACAATTCCACAACTTTCAGAAAAGATTTTTGGGTATGGTAGAGTGCTGAAGCTTCTTCTTTTTTTTAAACAAAACAAAACAAAAAACAGACTTTTCCAAAAGAAATAAATATGGACTTCCATTTTCTTCATGTATGTGAGGGCACTCAGTGAAATCCAGATTGAAAGATTATAAGAAAAAGTGCTAATGTACATAGACACAGGTCCCATTGATTTAAAGGAAGTGGCATCTGCTTTACCCAGGGCTGAATTGAACTCCTCTCTGTTCATACTTTTAAAAAAATCTCTTTCAAAAGAAATTCTAAGTTCCCTAGATAAATTTTTCCTCATTTTCTCTGGATGAAATCAAAAATCCACAACAATGAATATATAGATATAGATATAAAAATGTTGCATATAAGTATTCTCCTAAAGTTCATTTTAAACCCATACATATGAGAATATACTATCAAATATAGGCTGAAATCACACATTGAAAAACAACAAAATCTCATTTAAACTTACTCTAAGGAAAAGAACCGTGTTTGACATATATCTAACAAAGTTACCCACTGGCCTCAGCAGGGCCAACCACCACCATGGACCCAAGGGCAAAGAAGGAAGGGTACTGAGCTTATCGGGGAGGGACCAAAAGCAAAAAGGGGCAGAGCTGAATGGAGCCCCTGAAATATTAGTGAAAATTGTGGAAATACTTTTTTAAAGGAGTTAGTTATAAAGAATCTATTTATTAACTACAAAACACATCATTCTACACTGTCCATCTCTCACTAAGCCCTACCTTTGTGAGAACACAGCCTGTATAATCTTGCCTATTGCTACATACCCCAAGAATCATTTCTTTTTCTATGGGAGATGCAAAGAAAGTAGAAGCGTGAAAATCCTTATAGTGGTTCCACCCTTCAGATCTTCAGCAAGAGATTCTGTAGCATACATCACTCATGGATATAAAAGCTCCTTAGTTCACAATTTGAAGGGATGGTGTCAAATATTGTTTCAGGCCTCACATTGTAGATTGTATATGATATGCCACTGAAAGTAACTTCTCTGAATTATGTCCACTTAATTGATTTTATCAGTAAACAGAAGAAAAGTATAAATATATTTACAGGCATCCAAGGGGTAGACATGTTAGTCTCTATCTGCAGAAACAAGAAGGAGTCCTGTGGCACCTTAAAGACTGGCATATTTATTTGGATATAAGATGTTGTGGGCAAAACCCCACTGCATGTGATGAAGTTATGCTCAAATAAATCTGCTGATCTTTAAGTTGTCACAGAATTCCTCATTGTTTTTTAGAGCACAAGGTTGTGATGCTGCATGATTGACTATTACTACTTATATTGGTGATATGGCCACTGTAACACAATTGCAATGAATTATGGACAAAGTACAGGCTGAACCTCTCTAATCTGGCATCCTTGGGACCTGACCTATGCCGGATGAGAGAATTTTCCAAACTGCAGGAGGTCAATATTGTCTAGCAACACTGCTTACTGGGCTCTTAGAAGACACTTGGGGGTAAATTAGAGATCAGTAACAGCACAGAATACTGACAGCCAGGACTGCTGGTTGTAAAGAAGCTCTATGGGACCACAGGAAACTTGCCTATGTGCATGTTAAGTGGTCGCCTGGCTAACTAAAATTATGTCAGGTTATGAGAGACTTCCAGATTAGAGAGTTTCAACATGTATTTCACATAAGATGTAAATGGAAAAACTTACAATAAACTCAGTAAGATTAAATCCACATATCACTGTATCTGAAATTACGAATATTTGCTGTGTAGCTGTGTGTCAGATGTGTTTGTTCTTGGGGTAACACTCACAAGGCAGCTTGCCAACCCTGTGGCCTTCCTGTGGGTACCTTGGAAAGAATATGGGTAATGGCTGTCCCAGTTATTCATCAAAACATGTCAGGACATGTGGAATGTTTATGTGACCCTGGAATCCATCCGAGAGCAGTAACTTCCCACAAACTAAGGCTGAAACCTTTGTTTATGCCAGCAAGGCTTCAGGAATATGGCAAAGAGTATAAAAGGCTACTGAGATATCTCAATGTTGCCTCTTTCCTCTCTGGTAGTATGGATTTATCATAAAAAGAAACATTTTGGACTATGGATTGAGGAGCTTCCAATCTTTTGGAATTTACCAGAAGAAAGTTTACATGGCAACAAAACATTCCATCCTTGCTGCACACCTCATAAAAGGACTTTGCTACTATGTATGAATCATTATTAACTCTCTTCTTCCTTTCTGTTATAAATATATATTTAGTCATAAATGGATAAGAATGTTTATTGAGTCAGCTCTAAGTTCTATATCAATATGGTTATGTGGTTGATCTCTTGGGATTAGAAGACCTTATTTATCATGAAATTGGTTTTCAGCAGCCACTCATCATGGAGTCCAGTCTCTGGGTGGTAAGGCCAGGGTTGGAATGCATAAGTAGAGTCTTACGTGGATACAAGCTTTGTACCCACATCCACATCTAGCTCTTCAAAAATTAGCAGTGGCTATCTATAGCCACATCCATAGATGCAGCTACCCACAAATATTACCCTGTGGATTTGCAGGGCTCTAGACATAAAGGGCTTGTCTACATTACCTCCCTACTTCGAAAGTAGGATGGTAGGTAGGGTGTTGGGAGTTTATTAATGCAGTGCTGTGGTGCACATGCAGCACTTCATTAAGCAAATTCCACCCTATGGCAACTTTGAAGTGCCTAAATTTTGAGGAGTAAAGGGACTTTGAAGTACCCCAAGCACTTCGGAGTACCAGTGGGTGAGCCGTGGCTAGACACAAGCCGCCATTTCAAAGTTTAACACTTCTAAGTTGCCGTAGGGAGGTGGGCGGCGATTTTCTTAATGAAGTACTGTATATGCAGTGCAGCACTTCATTAATGAACTCCCAACACCCTAATAACCATCCTCCCTTTGAAGTAGGGAAGTAGTGTGGACAAGCCCAAAGAGACTGAATCTTTGGCTTGCAGTGTGGTGAGACAAAAGATTACTTTTATTAATTGTGTGGTATAATAACCACAGGTTTGGGGTGACTTATTTTCCAGCAGTTTGCCCTGAATCTGGTATTTTCAGCTGTGACCCACTGGGGCGTGGTGACAAAGGTATCCAATTTTATTAATTTAAATACTGAGGTATTATCCTTGATACTAAATGAATAGAATGGATAATAGCAAAAATACAAAATTTCAAGTATCTGGGTTCCAGAATCTGAGCTAATGGGGAAACAGAAGATGAAATTATGACCAGGATGATAATTTCTGACTTGACAAGAGTTCAGTCATGTAGCATTTTTATTGTATGGCAGTGAGTGGCAGGCAACAAAGAATAAACATGGACACATTAATTGTTCCATAAAAATGTGAATTTTGAGATGCATGAATGGTGTAAGCAAGAGGCGCCACATGGTAAATGTGTATGTTATAGATAGGCTCAAAGTGACATCTATAAATGAAAAAAAAAAGGAAGTGCAAACTGGTTCACATTGTTTGATCACGTAAATTGCAGTCCTAACAGCTATGGGTTAAGATGGTCCAGTAGGTCAAGATGGAAGAAAAAAGATAAGCCTACCCATGAAGAAGTGGTGGGATGCCATAAATGCACATTAGCATATGGTGTGATAGAGGACATGCACTGCACAGAGCACTTTGGCAGGAGAGAACTTGTAGAGAAGACCACATTTGATGGGATTATCACAAGCAAGAAGATAATTTGATTTTACCAGTATTAGTCTCTCCACCTTTCAAAACCTAAAAGCTGCGTCTACATTTGCATTCCTCTTTTGAAAGAGGCACGCAAATAAAGGATTCAGAAAAGGCAAATGAGACATGGATTTGCATATCTGGAACCTCATTTGCATAATCTCTTTTCCTTTCAAAAGGAAGAAAGCAGTGTAGACAGGACTCTTTCAAAAGTAAACCCCATCTTTGAAAGTACCCTTCTTCCTATTTTATTTCAGGAATAAGAGTTCTTTCGAAGGTGGGCTTTACTTTTGAAAGAGCCCTGTCTACACTGCTTTCTTTCTTTCAAAAGAAAAAGAGGTTATGCAAATGAGGTGCCAAATGTGTAAATCAGTGTGTCATTTGCATTTTCAATTTATTCCATTTGCATGCCTCTTTTGAAAGAGGAATGCAAGTGTAGGCATAGCTAAAGGGAGCAACAAATTGTTCATCTTTTCCAGGGCTGTCCAAAGTGGGGGCCCCAAAAGCTGATAGTGCTCAGTTTACCAGTGTAAGTCCACTGGGAGAGATAGAGGCATTTGGGACTATATTGCCCTCAGTGTGCTGATAATGCTAGTTCCATGTATCTCTTATTTATTTGTGTTCTAGACCCTGCAGTCTTCTTTTTTTACCCAGTGTTAGGAAGAAATAAGAGTTTGGGTGAAAGCCATCTGGCTTAAGCTCATTCCATAGGCACTGGTAGGTAGGAAGCAGCAGCGAGAGGGACTTCTGGGAATTGTGACTGGCCTCTGAATTGAGACATTATATCGAACATTGTGAACTAGTGGGGGGAAATGACTAAGCCTTAATGGCATCTTTCAGTGAAGAGAGGATAAATGCCTGCCTATGGGGTGTGGTAGAGGGGGAGCAATGAGGGCAGCCAGTTTCAGCAGTGTTACTGAGCATACTCAGTCACATTCACATCAGTGCTCCAAGGTAACCAACAGTGGCTTGACGTGCCTTGTATCACGTTCAGATTGCTGGCTCAGTGACTGTGACCTTACATGTCTGGTATTGACCACAAAAGTGTTAACGATGCTGACAGGCTATTTTCTGAGGCACCCATGGAGTTGTTAGCTAGTGCATACGCCTGCCTTTTTACTGCAACAGACAAAACTAAGCAAATGATACCTGTGCTCCACACTTTCTGGTGGCTTTTTTTTTTTTTCGCCCCTGGGTGCAATTCAAGACAACTGTTACCTAAAAAGCCCTGCATGGTTTAGCAATGAAGGAGTTCACTTTGAAACACTCCCTACTGCTATGTCCTCTTTGTGGCAAGTTCCGTTCAGACAGTGGGTTCCTATGGTCTCTCCTCAAGGCTGAGATCTTGGCAGCTGCGGGCATTCTCAGAGAATTGTCTGCAAATTTGGATTTTGTTCCCTCTCATGATCTGCCAAAGCCAGAGTTTGACCAACTTCAGGATGCAGAAAAAGACTCAGCTATTTGGTCTTAGCCAGTTCACTGGCTGAGGATTTACTGGCAGGTGAGAATCAGGGGTGGGCAGCATCTAGTGTTGTTTTAGTTTTGACTCTTGTCCTTTTTCCCACAGGCTGTCTGACCACAACTGAATAATAAGGAAGTCTGAAATATGGCCTGAGAAAAGTAAATCTTGTATGAATCAGCTTTTTATTCATATTTAGATATTTGAGGTTAAAATCACAGTTCCTGTAATAACACCTTCCAGCAAGTTCCTGGGATTTTCTCAAACAGAATTAGAACAGCCAACATGAGCATTTTAGCTGAGCTATGAAGACCGATATCTGACAGTATGTGACATTTGTCCATCAGGTATGCACGTATGGCCTGAAGAATACGTTAACACATTGCTATATGTGCCTGTCCTTCTCTACATATATTTTGATTTTTCTTGCCACATAAATATTCTAAGCAATATTGTCAAAAAGACTTTTTGGGTGGATGGGGACAGAAGGGGAGGGGGAAAATGTGTGTCTAATGTAAATCAGCTACTGTATAAAAGTCACTTAAGGTAAAAAATGAACAAACAGACTATCACAATTTGTAATCACATGCTATTGGAGTTGTTTTGGCAGCATTGTACAAAGAGTGGCTAATCCTCCTTAATCCTTTAACAGACAGAACAGTGACATTCACCATACTGAACCCATTTAGTAGTAAGCGTGAATTATACTGTGTACGGTGTGCTACAGCTCTGAGACATGGAACATTTCATCAGATGGTTGGGGGAGAATGTTGGAAGAAGGTCAAGAAAAAATCTGATGAAAGAGTAGATGCTCAAAGCCTGCCAAAGGAAATAGAATGTTATGAATTGGTTTTAGCTGTACCTTAAAAAAAAAAAAAAGACCCCTTTTCTTTAAACTGTAAATTGGGTGCTCATAGGTTTATTCCTCAGTAGGGATCTCATTAAGTCACATTAATGGTTTTTAAAAGCTCTTATCGTGGGTACAAGATCAGATTTAACAAGAAAGTTAAAGATGCAGCTGAGCTTCTTTATATTTTATTAAGTATACAAATGTACTTCAGTCCTTTCGACTGTGCAAAAAGTGCATTACTATAAGCGATCATTCTTATTCTCGCGTCATCCTTGGCAGACTCCAGAAGATTGCTGAGAGGGTGTACCCCGAATCGCAGTGCAGATTCCGCGCAGAGAGGTCTACCGTTGACATGGTCTTCTCTCTAAGGCAGCTCCAGGAGAAGTGCAGGGAGCAGAGAAAGCCACTTTACATAGCCTTCATCGACCTGACCAAGGCCTTTGACTTGGTCAGCAGGGATGGTCTGTTCAAACTGCTCCACAAGCTAGGCTGTCCTCCACGGTTACTCAAGATGATCCAGTCGTTCCACGAAGACATGAGAGGAACCATCCAATATGACGGCGCATTATCGGATGCTTTCAGAATCAGGAGCGGTGTCAAACAAGGATGCGTGCTTGCTCTGACATTGTTCAGGATCTTCTTCGCACTCCTCCTGAAGCATGCCTTTGGATTTTCAACAGAGGGCACCTTGCTGCACACAAGATCGGATGGGAAACTGTTTAACCTTGCAAGGCTGAAAGCTAAGTCTAAGGTGCGAGAAGTCCTCATCAGAGACATGCTGTTTGCAGACGATGCTGCTGTAGTGTCTCACACAGAAGACCAGCTTCAAAAACTGCTGGATCAGTTCTCCAAAGCATGCAAGGACTTTGGGCTTACCATCAGCCTAAAGAAGACAAACGTACTCGGTCAGGATGTTGCTGAATCCCCGTCAATCAGCATTGACAACTATACGTTAGAGGTCATCCACGAGTTCGTTTACCTGGGGTCCACCATCACTGACACCCTGTCATTGGACACTGAGCTAAATAGGAGGATTGGAAAAGCGGCCACAACTCTGTCCAGACTCAGCAAGAGAGTGTGGAATAACAACAAGCTGTACACTCACACCAAAATGCAAGTCTACAGAGCCTGCATCCTCAGCACCCTCCTTTATGGCAGCAAGACTTGGACCCTGTATGCCCTCCAGGAAAAGAGGCTGAACGTCTTCCACTTGCACAGCCTCAGGCGCATCCTTGGAATATCATGGAAGGACAGAGTGACCAACACCGCCGTCCTCAAGCAAGCTGGAATCCCAACTATGCACACCCTCCTCAGGCAGCGTCGGCTCCGCTGGCTTGGCCACGTCCACAGGATGAATGATGGAAGGATTCCAAAAGACATCCTGTATGGCGAGCGAGCCTCTGGCAAAAGACCTCCCGGACGCCCCCAGTTGCACTACAAAGATGTCTGCAAGAGAGACCTCAGAGAGGTAGACATCGAGCTGGACAAATGGGAAGAACTAGCAGATGACCACAGCAGATGGAGGCAGGGTTACACAAGGGCCTTCAGAAGGGCGAGATGAGGATCAGACAGCTAGCAGAGGAGAAGCGAGCACACAGAGAGCACAATAAGGACTTGCCAGACACCCACTACATCTGCAAGAGATGCAGCAAGGACTGTCACTCTCGTGTGGGTCTTCATAGTCACAATAGACGCTGTAAATGAAGTCCTCAGTTGAAACTTTAAAGGGCGCGATCCATAGTCTATGCAGACTGAAGGATGCCAACTATAAGCCATCAAACTTGTCGTGCTCAAAATAAAACAAGGAGTTATTGGAGTTATTTAATTTTCATTTTAAATTGTTTGTTGCTTTTTGCTCTTCCACCACTTAACGTTGCTCTTGTTTTGCTACCCTTTTCCAGCAACAAGTTAGCAGGAGCTTTGAGAAAGGAAGCCATTTCTAACTAATTTAACCACACTAAACAGCAAGAAGAAACCATACCAAAGCCTATAAAATTAAAGGATTTGTTAAAGATTCAGTTTCCCCTACTTTTATCATGTTTTAGTCAAGGTTTATTTTATAGTAGGTGTTTTCCCATCTGTGCTTTATAGGCCTCTTCCTGTGTTAGTTCCTCAAGTGCCAATTTGGGCAGGTTATTGTAATGTGGGTTTGGTTATATAATCTGTTTTTTTTTCCCTTTGTGAAGTAAATGTTTTATAAATAGTAAAATATCTCCCCTGCCCACAAGTAACCATAATAATTCCTTGAATACTTTCCAGGACTTTTTATACAGATTAGTATTTCCCCCATCTGATATAGATGGAATGTGAAACACAACGATTATAATTTTCCCAAAGTCATGAGTGAACTAGTGGCAAAGCAGGAGGTAGAACTCTGAACTCTCAAGTCTCTCTCTGCTGTTCTAACTGGTAAGCACACCACCAGTTCAGATAGACATCAGCAAATCAACTCCGCAAACAGAAACATGGACAGCTTTGGGATGCCACAACAAAATTACCATAAAACATAGGGTACCTATGAGTTTGAATAGGAACTTGAGTGAGAGAGAGAATGAAGGTGGGGAAGGAATAGAAACATTGGTGGGAAAGAAGAGGGTTGGATTAGGATCAGAGGAATGAGGAAGGTTCATGTTAGTAAAGTTTATGGGAGAACAGTAAGCACTGAGAAGATGCAAACACACTATAGATCACTATTTCTTAAATTTTCTGAGATCACAGAACACAAAGCAATAATAATTTTTATGCAGAACACCAATGAAAATGTTCTAAAAATGTTGTCAGACAAAAAAAAAAAAAAATTCCCCAGCCAAACAGCAACATGTACAGCAAAAACAAAAAGAAGTAATTTTATGAGGTATCTTAGCAATGAAGAAGTAACATTGTACCTGGTTTTAATAACAGAAAATATATACAGTAAACTCTTCTTCACCCAGTATTCAATCAGCCGATAAATAACTGGCATTGCCACCAGGTGCTATCACAGGGCCTAGGCTAGGGGCTGTTGAGCACTAGCGAGGAGTGCGGTGGGACGGGTGACCAGAGTATGTGGAGCAAGCCCCTACTTCTCCCTGCACGGCAGCACGGCAGGAGCCACAGCCACTGGGGGCTACTGAACTGTGGTGGGATCCAGCTCCTGTCCTGCCACCACACACACACACACACACACACCAGTGCAGCCAGGTCCTGAGCCGGTGGGGGCTGCTGAGCTGTGGCAGGACCCACCCCCTTCTCCCCCACCACCAGTGCCAGCGCTACCCCACGTGTGGCAGTACAACCAGAGCCTGAGCTGTTAAGCCCAAGTGAGGAGTGCAGGGTGCTCTGGGGACTGGGCTGCTGAAGGATTCAGGGAGGGGAACACTGCTCTAGTGCATCTCTGCTGTCAGAACTGGTGGCAAGGGGTCCCTCTCTATTAACCGTAATATTTTCATATCCAGCAGCCTCATGGTCTCAGGGCAGCCGGATATGAAAGAGTTTACTATATCATCAGTGTGCGATATCAGAAAAGTGCCAGACACTCGCAGCATACCTGCGAGTTGATCACAGAACTCCTGTGTTCCACGGAACATAGTTTAAGAAACATTGCTGTAGAAAACTCAATTTTCTCAGCTTATGCAAGAAGAACTTTCAAATATTTTGAGGTTTGCCTATTTACTGTTGACAGATACTATAAATTAAGTAGGTATTCGGTACCCGGAGATACCTGAATGATATCTTTTCTGAATTTTGTGGGCCCATCTCTAGAGGATATTAGAAGCCTATGCTGTCTGGAGCCACTGCAAAAAGCAACTCTTTATGAGAAGTAGATCTATAACAAGGAGCCTTACAGTGTACATTTTAGTGTCTATAGTTCAAATTTCCTCAGTGCTAATTTGGTGCTAAATAAGAGGACTATGAGCAGAGAACTTTTAAGGGTCACTAGAGAGTGCTGGGCCTCCAATACAGACCAATCCTTTTTCTTTATATTTGTTTGCAAAGTATATGTAATTTTTACTAACTTTTTTTCAAGAACAAACTCTTCAGTGTGTTTCTGGGGGAAAAAAAAGTTTCTACCAACCCAGAAGTCATGAGCAAACCTACAATAAGAAATCAATCTGGCACCAGTGAGAGAACCTATAATAATAAACCAGTGTGTGTTGGTGCTGGAGAAAAAAATATTTAAATATAAAGTTATACATTTACTTTGAAATTTACAATGGCTTATTATCAATGACAGAGAGGAGAAAATAATTGCAATAAATCATGATAAGATTTTGCCTGTGGTGCTGTACACTGAAAATGGAATGTCTCAAAATGAATATAAGCTGTGACCTTTTCCTTTACCCCAGAGCATGGCACACATTTTTGACTGCCACATAGAGAATTATTATAAGGAAAAACTATCAAGATTCAAGAGGGTTTATCTTTCCAGTTTAAATCAGATTCTTCAGAAAAGGGTCAGGAGGTTTTTAAAAACTTCCAATCATTACATTTCCAACCATCCTGACCTCTGCCCCCCCATCCACCAACACAGTTCAATATATAACCACCTCAGGCTACATCTACACTACTGGGGAACATCAACCCACTCAGGGTCAATCGTCCAGAGTTTGATTTTGCATGTGTGGTATGGGTGTGTGAAATTAACCTCTCACGAGTCGCAGTCAATCCCTGTACTTCTCATAAAACACAAGGAGTAAGGGAGGTCAATGGGAGAAATAGACAAGTTAGCTGAGTGCATATACTTCAATTCTAGCTATGCAATTGCTGCAGCTAGAATTGCATATCTGTGGTCAACTTACTCTGCCTACTGTAGACATAGCCTCAGCTTCCTTTGACACTTTAAGACTGAACTGCAAATGGCAATGGAGAGGGAGAAAGTTTGTATAGTATTGTGTATTCCACAGCTTGAGTGTCATTCTGGACTACCAAGAAGGCCGAGTTTTGCTCAGGTATGGGTCCTGTGGGGTGAATGTGATCATGTAACAGGGAATGCCGAGTAATACATGTGCTGGAGAAGGAAGAATGGAAATTCAAGTGTCTTTGACAGCTTTAATTCTGTCAGTTTCATTGTTGAGTTCTTGATTTTAGCACTCAGCATTATTTTAATGTAGGGTTTTTGGTATATTGTTTTTCCATTTTGTGCTGCATACTCCAATTATGTTTCTCCAATTGTGTTCCAATTTCCTGAAATTCTGGTTAGACTAGTACGCATGACTGACTGGCAATATCATAAATGAACTTCACTGAATTAAGTTAAAACTTACGGAGTTACTTTTAATATCTTTGGTGTCCATCATATTAAAAATGCAATTGTGCATGTTATTTTGGAATTGCATGTATGTACCTTCTCTAGGAAACTAACTAATGCAATCTCTGAAAGGTGTTGGGAACTTTAAAGAGCTTATAAGAAGATTCCCGAGGATTTCCTGCCAATTAGGGGCCTGGGTTAGGGGAGTACACAAGTGTCCAGTCTTTTGAAACTACAGCCTGAGGAAGAAAACTCATTGGGCTTCTCTACACTAGCCCCATTTTTCGAAGGGTGTATGGTAATCAGCCCGATCAGGGAATAGCAACGAGGTGCTTTGATGCATATGCAGATTAAGGGCACTTCGAAGTTGCGTGAGTAGTTCGAAGTGCCTGTGGCCACGCAACTTGCTGACACTTCAAAGTTATCAAATTCAAAGTTCACATGGTGAAAATTAGCCTGATGAGGTCCTGCATATGCAACACAGCACCTCATTGCTATTCCCTGCTTAAGTTGATTACCATGCCCCCTTCAAAGAAGGGGGTTAGTGTAGATAAGCCCCCTGTCTTCTAATTACCCACACCAGAAAAAAGCTCTCTCACCTGTATAAAGAGTGGGCCAAATGTGTTATGAGTGTTTTTATTCTGAGCAGAGTATTTGATTGACTTGTGAGCACAAAAGAAATCCCTTGTATGGGTGTTGAGGGGCTGATCCTGTGTAAGTTCCTTTATTTTGCTAATGGTATCTCTGAAGTCCTTTTAGCTTAAAACTAAATAGAGATATTAGAAAGAACCAGTGCCTTTTTTGTAAAAAAAAAAAAATAAAAAGAGGAGCCATATTCAGCCAGCTCACTGCCCACCCCAACTCCCACTCCCCCCAGCCAATCCTGCAACTGAAGATGTTGAGGTGCCAGTACTCAGTTCCAGCACGTACTAGCACAAAAAAGCACTACAAAGAAATAAATGTAATTTATAATGGCTGATAAACACTCTGTTAACAATCTCCTGAAGAGAAAGCAAGCGTCATTGGGAATCCTGTCTCCGCTGAGAATAACAGAGGGCAGGCAGGGAACTGTGCATTCTGGAAATACCTCAATCAGAAGGAAATGAGAGATGGATTCTATGCAAGAAAAGCAACATCTTGGGTATCGGAAGATTGAGAGGGTGGCTCTTGCTGAATCATCGATTAAAAAGACCAGTGCAGTTGCCCTGAATTGTGTCTGTGTTTAACATTGGCTTTGAAAGTTCAGGATTCTGTCTTCCATACCGCTGAGATGTGTGGCTGGGTCAGTCCAGACCAAAGGTACTTGTAACCATCTGAATTGTAATCCAAGCAATAATGAAAATGAGTGAATGCTGAAATAGACAAAAATGTTCTAAAATGGAAAGGATTCCTCTCTTGGACCAGAACCCGCTCTGTAAGGTTTTGGCTATTGTATGCAATCCTTAACCACTAAGTAGCTTGAAACTGCTGATTTAATATAGTGGAAGTGGAAAGATAAATTTTAGCTCAACTGAGCAAGGGACAGGAATCCATGTACTATAAACAGATTTAGCCAAGAGTCGAACTATCGGCTAGAAAAAAAGAAAAATAAATAAATAAAAGAAAAAATATCTATTTCAGAGTGAAGACTTTTTTTTTAAAATAGGAAAACAATATTTTACTGGAACAAAGGGCTGTGAAGTCTATGAAAACCAGAGGAATACCTAAGCTGCTAGCTTAACTCCCATTTCCCATTCTCAGAACCTGCTATGGTTTAGGATAAGCTTCAGAAGGATCTACCTCAATGACCGCTGTTTCCATCTTTTAAAATTAGTTTTTGCTATCCAAGGAAAGCTGACCTTTAAAAATGTGGAGGATTTTTGGCACGGGACTCAGACGGGGCTCATTCAATCAATATCATTCTGTACTTTTGTATAAGTCCTTCTTCGGAGATTTTAATTAATATATGACATTGGTTTGGGAAAACCTATTCTCAGCCTTGTCTTCACTGACAACTGGTGTTACAAAAGCTGTGTATAAAAATAGTATCCTGTGGGTCTGTCCCACGAAAGCTCACCTAATAAATTATTTTGCTAGTCTTTAAAGTGCTACTTGACTGCTTTTTGTTTTTATCTGAAATATCTGTGGTTATGGTAGAGTATATATAAAGAACGCCATCACCACCACCACTGGCATATGAAGAGCAGCAGTGTGTGTTGTATTGTTCACAAGGTTGTAGATTCAATAAAGCTGATCTTACTATGGATTGCAAAAACCACTTCCCATGTGCACTTCTTAAGGAGCACTATATATTGATGACAAAATCTGACTCATCCACTGTGCTGTTGTATTATAAAAGATGTCCTAGATATATTATATAAACATCTATATCTTGAAAGAGAACCCCCAAGTTATAGAAGAAGTAAATACACTGGTCATTTCCATGCTTTTCTGAGACCTATAATCTCTTTCAGATTTATCATTTAGCTCAGAAACATCAGTTCCATTAATTTTTCCTTACCATGGAAACTCACAGAATGCATTTCTACCACAACCTGCATATTTAAAACACACTGTAACTAGGTTATCAAAACTCCTCTGCAGTTTGCACAGTGCAGTTGGCTGTAATAAAGTTAGAAATATTAGCTGCTGAGAAATGTGCTCCAGAAGGAAATAAACATCATATGACCCATCTCACTATAAAAATTTGAAGCTGCAAAATGTCTTCCACTACCAGCTTTAACAAATCAAAATCTTGAATGAGCCTCTCATATTATTATACTTAATAATCAGCTTCAAAGTTTTTATAAAGTTGCAGAAAGCCATCCTGTTTCAGTATCTGCATATTTTCCCAATGGTATTATGTCTCTGCAGCAGGAGTTATACTAACGCTAATCTTTGACCAGAGATGATGTCATCTGTGTCGCTGGTGCATAACAAGCCCCAAGTGCCAACACTAGAAACCATTTTCAAGGGACAATTGTCCGAATAAGCCGTGGGCCGGAACACTGCTGGGTTTCCAGTCATTAGCGTGCGTTGTGCACACACTGACTTTCAGGTTATTTTTAGATAACTGTTAGGGTTTCAATCCTAAAATGGTTTCCCGAGTTCTTGTTAAATATTTGGTATTTTTGAGGTCTCTAATTTTCACTTGCAGTAATTCACGCCTCTGAATTTTCTGGTACTCTCACTTGCATGTAAATATCCTTCCTCATTGACTTGCGACCAGAAAGAAAGTCAACTGAGATGTCAGGTTATAAGACATCACCAGTTCTATTATATGCACCAAATAATTAATTAGAAGAAGACTGCATCTGCAAATTATTGGATTAAGGGCACCTTTGAAAATGTAGCCCTTGCCATTTGCCCAGTGTAGCAGCATCATGTGAAAGTGAACATTTGCCAACAGTCACCACGCAGTACTATCTTAGTGCAATTTTTCCTTACACATTACACCTATCTCTTGATTTATTAACATAATTCATTCCATGACAATTGTTTGTAAGGTGAAAATTCATAAATCGAAAATGAAATTCCCATTAATTTCAATGTAAAAAATTCTGACTGACTCCTATCAGAGAGGTAGCCATGTTAGTCTGTATCTTTGAGAACAACAAGAAGTCTGGTGGCACTTTATAGACTAACAGATTATTTTGGAGCATAAACTTTTGTGGGTAAAGACCCGCTTTGTCAGATACATCTGACGAAGCGGGTCTTTACCCATGAAGCATATGCTCCAAAATATCTGTTAGTCTATAAGGTGCCACAGGACTTCTGACTGGCTTCTGACTCCCAAAAAAACACCCAATATTTCCCTACATGTTACAATACTATACACTCATAAAAATAAGAACAGTCCTACTTTATTCCTTTTTTTAAATGACATTTATTACCATTAGTCAGTTCTTAGATAGTGGTGAAGGTGGTGTTGATGCAAGTTCCATGGGATCATCTGCATCCCCATCAGAAACAGCTCCATAGTGACTTCTTCAGCTTTTGAGGTTGAGGGTTGAGGATCAGATGATGTTGATGAGGGTTTAGGAAGAAGTCATGAGGTTGAGGGTTATAAACATGATAGAACTGAATTGCCTACTGCAGCCCTCTTTGTCCTGTCATACAATTCCTGATAGCATCAAATGGCTTCATGAATTAGTCACTTACATGCTGAAGTCTTCTAAGTTTGGATTGTTGCCATCAAGGATTTGTGTAGCTGCCTCCAATACAATGAAGAATTTTGAGAGTATTTTAGTGTCCAGCATTTTTTGTGGTTCATCCAATTCTCCCCACTCCTTCTTTTCTGATAACCTTTCTGCATCCAGCTGAATTAATTCTTCATGAGTCAATTCTTCAGTGTTTGACAATAACAGATCTGAACACCATCTCTGTCTGCCTCATTGAATCCTCCTTGAGTTGCCTGTTGCACAATAAAATTTGAATGTCTTTCCCTTTTGTGTGCTGCCTCGCCCTGAGCTAGGGCCTGGGCTCCCTTATAAGTGTGTTTGTTGCCCTGTCCAGCACCAGGGCCTGGGCCTGCTGCGCCTTGCACCATGGCATGGGTTCCTTTTTGGCTGTTTGCCACCCTGCCCTGAGTTAGGGCCTGGGCTCCTTTGATTGTGGTTTTGTTGCCCCACCTTGCACCAGGGCTTGGCTCCATTAGTTTTGTCGCCTCACACTGAGTTAGGGCCTGGGCCTGCCCTGCCTTGCACGAGGGCATGGGCTCCTTTGTGGATGTTTGCCACCCTGCCCTGATCTAGGGCTGGGGGCCACCTAAGACTGTGGACTTGCTGTCACGCTGACCTAGGACTAGGCCCTGACATGAGCTAATTTTCCCCAGAGCCTGCCTGAAGTAAGGCCAGGCTTCAAACTGTTGCCTCTCACCCACCTGAAGTGAGGTGGGAATCCCCTAATCTAGTGACTTGGGGGTTGTTGGGGTATCCATGGCAGTGGGGCAGAGGGGCCACCCACTGACCTGGAAGGGGAGGATCCCCTCCAGGAGCCCCAACCGGCTACAAGCCATCTTGAAGTTATAGCTCTTCCACCACTGCTTAGTTGTTGGTTTGCCTTCTGCAGCTGATGCAGATACAAGATACCTTGCCAGTTACAGATCAAGTAAGCTTTAAACTTAACAATGACACCTTGATCCATTGGCTGAAGGATGGAAGTGGTATTTGGGGGTGAAGAAAACACTCAAAAGTTATCACCATAGTCTTCTGCATTGATAGAGTGCCCAGGAGCATTATTGGAGATCAGCAGATATTTATTATCCAGATTATGTTCAGCACAATAGAAATGAATGAGGAAAGGTAGCTTGTTAGTAATCAGCAAAAACCTGCCTTTTGATTAGACTGCCAGACCACAGGTAATGATGCCCTTTAAGTGCCCTCAGATTTTCCAAATGGTAAACAAGGAGAGGCTTCAATTTCATGTCTCCTTCCATGTCTCCACTTTCATTACTTATGCAGCAGATGCTCATACAAAGGTTGGTTCTTCTTTTTAGTGAAAATATGTTCATAAATTGGAAAATAGCTATAAATTTATATTTTTTGTTGTAGCAAAAATTCATAAATCAAAAGTTTGTAAATCGAGAGATAAGTGTATCATAGAATCATAAAACACTAGAACTGGAAGGGACCTTGAGAGGTCATCGAGTCCAGCCCCTTGCCCTCATGGCAGGGCCAAGCACCGTCTAGACCATCCCCGACAGATGTCTATCTAACCTAACCTGCTCTTATATATCTCCAGTGATGAAGATTCCGCAGCCTCCCTAAAGAAGTCGATTCCAGTGTTTAACCACTCTGACAGACAGGAAGCTTTTCCTAATGTCCAAGCTAAACCTCCCGTGCTGCAGTTTAAGCCCCATTGCTTCTTGACCTATCCTCAGAGGCCAAGGAGAACAAATTTTCTCCCTCCTCCTTGTAACCCTCTTTTAGGTTCCTGAAAACTGCTATCATGTCCCCTCTAAGTCTTCTCTTTTCTAAACAAGCCAAGTTCTTTCAGTCTTCCCTCGTAGCTCATGTTCTTTAGACCTTTTATCTTTCCTGTTGCCTTCTCTGGACCTTCTCCAATTTCTCCACATCTTTCTTGAAATGTGGTGCCAAGAACTCAACACAATACTCCAGTTGAGGCCTAATGAGTGCTGAGTAGAGCGGAAGAATAACTTCCCATGTTTTGCTCTCAACTCCAGAATCATCTTTGCTTTTTTTTGCAACAGCATCACACTGTTGACTCATATTTAGCTTGCAGTCCACTATGACCCCTAAATCCCTTTCTGCAGTACTCCTTCCTTGACAGTCACTTCCCATTTTGTATGTATGAGTCTGATTGTTCTTTCCTAAGAGGAGTACCTTGTATTTATCTTTATTAAACTCCATTCTGTTTACCTCAGACCATTTCTGCAGTCTGTCCAGATCATTTTGAATTCTGACCCTATCCTCCAAAGCAGTTGCAACCCCTCCCTGCTTGATATCTGCAAATGTCATAAGTATACTCTCTATGCCAATATCTAAATCATTGCTGAAGATACTGAATATTGTATTTATTTCTTAATCCATCCCTCTAGCATCCCTCTGCTCCTCATAAGTTATACGTTCTGTTCCTGCTCCCTCTGCCACCTCCATTTTCCTCTCTCCTCTAACTTCTGCCTTCGTCTCTGCTTTCTTCTCCTTTCTCCATCCTAATAGCATCTTCCCTTTGTTTTCCTATCTCTCCCACCAAACGTTTTGTGTTTTCCTTCATTCTAATTTAAGCCCAGTTATTGCTCTAGTAGTTAACTTAACACAAGCAAACTTTTTTCTTTCAAACCAGACTTATCTTCTAATAAGAAAAGTCGGTGAGGGAGTTTACCTTCTGTAAGCCAAAGTCTGCAAGTCTAACCCAACCACTGTCACCCTGCACCAACTACAGGAATATATCAGCATATCCACTTGGTTTGATTTCCTCCTTGTTTACAGTGGAGTAAATCCGATGTTTCTCCACTAAAGTAAATGAAATCCTAGCGTGAAAACCTCTGTAAGTGAATTTGGGCCGGGGGATGGAGAGGGGGAAAAGGCCCTATGTTTTTTCCATTCTATTTTCATTCATTATTGAATATATGACTGTGATGGAGTGGACTAGGTCCTAAAGCCCCCTGCTGGAGGCCTTGAAGTCCTGCCACACCCTGCTCCAGTTGGGAAAAAAGGCAGTAGAGAGGTCCTCCAAGCAAGCAAGAGTGACTGCAGGGGGATGCAGCCAATCAGGAGCCCAGACGGCTATATAAAAGTAGCTGCAGAACAGCCTCCTGTTTAGTTGCTCTGTGGAATTCAAGGAGTAAAGATGCTATGGGGCTGCTTGGTGTTTGTTTTTCTTATTGTGAGAGTAGCTGTGTAGTGGCAGAGCTTGTGGAAAACAAGATGGAGCACTGAGGTAAGGCCAAAAATTTTACAGGGCCATGGGGTGGTGGCCTAGGGAATAAGAGCCCCAGTAACATGGATCTAACAGGCAGCTCCTATGTATGCAGGGTCCCTGGCCTGGGGCACAGAGGGTGGTGGGAGAAGTGGCTTGAATACTGAGACATCCCAGAGAGGTGGAATTGGGTTATAGTGAAACCAGAAGGCCAGTGAGAGGGTGAAAATGTTCCTTCCAGGAAGGAAGCCCAGGGTGTACTACTCTGGCTTGGAGTAGGAAAAAACTGAAAGATCTTAATGAGGACACTGACAGAGGCACTCTTGGGCTTGCATATGGGAAGGGGTTTGTTTTATTTTCATATATAGACTGTATGATTCAGCTGAGGGGCTGTGTCACTGAAGAACCTCAATAGACTGAGGGTGTAGGCATATCTGCTCAGCTTGGGTGTGGTCACAAGAGGAGACTGCCACCCCAGTACAATAACAAGTGTAATTGATCAAATATATCTGGTATATACACCCATATTTATATCTTTTTAAATTCAGTTGCATATGTAATGCCTGTTTTGCATGTAGATCCTGAGTGCTTTTAAATGAGAAACATTACAAATAAATATTTTTGAAAAGCCAAATACAAGAGAACAAAAATACTTCAGCAAATGTTTAAATGTTATGAAGTTAATAATTTAGTAATGCTGTCTGAATCCAAATTTAAAGGGTTGTTGTTCCTTCTGTAAGGAGAAATAACTACCATAGTAGTGGCAGTCACCCTGTGATTCTATGAAAGTGGAGTGCTAGCTTCAATTAGATTGAAGTTAGATCTTTAAAAATGTTTCAGTTGTGATGCAGTTCTCTTTTTGAATACAGACCCTATCTCCAGACAGTATCTGTCCATCTGATAAAAATCCATTTTTCAGTGCATTGCTTCATAGAAGCTATAGCCAAGAGAGAAGAACATTATATCAATTACATTTTCAAACTTGATTTAGGGGAAACTGATCACTAAATTTAAAAGGATGTAATGGGTTTCATTGAAGTCAGTGCACCAAATCCTCTGATGCAAATAGGTGCAATGCCATTTAAATCAGTACAATTATACCAGTAAAGAATTTGATTTGGTCTCATTTACAGCTTGCATGAGAAGGTACAGTGTTATCACACCTAGGCTGCGTCTACACGTGCACGCTACTTCGAAGTAGCGGCAGTAACTTCGAAATAGCGCCCGTCACGTCTACACGTGTTGGGCGCTATTTCGAAGTTGAAATCGACGTTAGGCGGCGAGACGTCGAAGTCGCTAACCCCATGAGCGGATGGGAATAGCGCCCTACTTCGACGTTCAACATCGAAGTAGGGACGTGTAGACGATCCGCGTCCCGCAACATCGAAATAGCGGGGTCCTCCATGGCGGCCATCAGCTGGGGGGTTGAGAGATACTCTCTCTCCAGCCCTTGCGGGGCTCTGTGGTCACCGTGGGCAGCAGCCCTTAGCCCAGGGCTTCTGGCTGCTGCTGCTGCAGCTGGGGGTCCGTGCTGCATATACAGGGTCTGCAACTAGTTGTTGGCTCTGTGTATCTTGCACTGTTTAATGAAAGTGTGTCTGGGAGGGGCCCTTTAAGGGAGCGACTTGCTGTTGAGTCCGCCCCGTGACCCTGTCTGCAGCTGTGCCTGGCTCCCTTATTTCGATGTGTGCTACTTTGGCGTGTAGACGTTCCCTCGCTGTGCCTATTTCGATGTTGGGCTGAGCAACGTCGAAGTTGAACATCGACGTTGCCAGCCCTGGAGGATGTGTAGACGTTATTCATCGAAATAGCCTATTTCGATGTCGCAACATCGAAATAAGCTATTTCGAAGTTGGGTGCACGTGTAGACGTAGCCCTAAAGTCATAGTGACACTAAATCCTGAAATAATTGCTGCTTTAGTCTCAAACTTAGCACTCTACTATAGATTAGCAATTACCACAGATCTCTCCCTGATGATTTAATGATATGTTTAAACTTTGATTACAATATGATAATATTGAAGTGGCCCATAGATTCTGTTGGAGGCTGAAAGAGTAAACTGAAGTTTTAATTCTAACTCTGCTTGGAAAGTTACCACAGATATTACTGATTCTGACAGCTGAATTGTGGCTTGTTACCAAGAGTTGCATTTATGTAAAATAGTTAAACATGCAAATGAATTATTCAGTCATTTCCTTATTGTTGGCTGTATTAAATACAAAAGCAGCTGAAATAATGTGAAGAGTGTAAGTTAAACTGATAAGCATGAAAAGTCAGAAGTGACTGCCACATTCTCCTCAACTCATCCCCTTCTGTAATTACTGGTTGATTGCTAGCCCTGTATAACATAAATGAAGTGATACTGGAGGCACAGCTGATGAGTTGTGACCTTACTTAGTTGCCCTTGGCAATTGCAACAGCTCTGACTTTATTTGGCTACACTGAGTAAAAAGAATGCAACATTAACTTTAAAACACTAACCAAGTATTGATCTACTTGACTGGTAACTTTTCCCTTCAGTCTTACTTTTGTCTTTAACTTTTCATTTGTTTTTAAGGCTGCAAAGTCATATTCCCAGAAATTAAATACCAGAATTAAGGCTGCTCATTCAACCTTAATTTAGCCCCTGAGGGTGGTCTTTTGATCACATGCTAGTTTTCCACAGAACCTGCCTTCTGTCACAGAAGGGACAGTGCTCACTTAATGAGCAGCTGTTCCATATTTTTACGGATTCCATGCCTCCTTACTTGGCCTTCAAACCGTGCTGACAGAATTATTTATTCTGCTCTTCTGTGGTGCTCACAGCTTATTTGAGTGCTTTACAAACATCCATTGTCTTCACAGCACCCTTATAAGATGTGGGAAACTTATCCCAGTTTTACAGATGGGGTGGGAGGGAACTAAGGCACAGACATGAACACTAAACATCCACTAATTTTATATGCCTAGTAGGAGACTACTGTTTTTTCTTTTGACTGCTTTGTATTTTATAGCACATCACATGATCAATACATAGCTCCCTCTGACTTTAGTTGTACTGTGCTCAGTACTTCTGCAACTTGGAGTCCAGGGTTTCATGTCAAGCATCCAGAGAACGAACAAACATAATAAACTGGACATTTTGTTTAAGTGGCTTGCCCAGTGTTGCATTGGAATTCTTTTGGAGAAAGGCATAGAACCCAATTCTTCATGACAATTTATAATGAAGACCTCATTTCTCTTCCTGCAGTCCTCTGCCACACTAACCGCACACCTTCAGCTTCTGCAGCAATGGAGAGCTCCTGCAAATAACAGCTGTATTACCCCCACAACCCTGATTAATTCCTTGCATATTGCTCTGAATTGAGCAATCCCAGTAATTAAGCTCTACATCCTAATGTGCACACAAGAGAACCTAAAATTTCAGAGGCAATTGAAGGACTTGACCTCTGTCTGTCTCGTGAGTTATGCCTCAACATTTTGGGGTTTTGTTCAAAACATTTGGTCCATTCCTGTGCAATTCATGAGTAACTTCAGATCAGCCAAAGTTGCATTTTTGGCAAATCTGTCAGATTCCCCTGCCCCACCTCTGTTCAGAGGCAATCAGTTAAGATGCCTGTCTGTCCCACACTCCTGGCTTCACTCACTCTCCATATGTGCAAAAGGGGGAGAGAGGTTAGACAGCCCTCCTGATTCTGTAGTCAGTGGTGGCATACTACTGGTTATGGGGCTGAAGTAGTGAATTTTGATCTAGGGTCATATTTGACCCCTCAAAGGAGAGTACCAGGGGTGTGGCAGAGGGCAGAAGGATTGTGATTTGGTTGCCCATAACAGCAGAGGACTCCACTCAATTACTCAAGAGGCACCTTCCAGTCCTTCATGCTTACAGAATGACTCTGGAGGCTTGGTTCAGCGTGTTATAACAATACAGCTTGTGGGGAATCTGGGAACCTATTCCAAAGACTCAACATTTCTGAAATCCAGCTGTGATGAGGTTCAGGACTTTAACAGGTTTCTGGTGAGCAATCAGGTGCTTTATCCTTCTCTTCAGTGCTGTGCGCTGAGTAGGCAGACATCTAGTGCACAAAGGAGAATCTCCTTGCTCTCAGGCCAGGTGTTGGCATCATAGCAGGAAGAGCCTTTACTGACCTGGGTTAGAGCATACATGCACCTGGAGATAAGTAGGGATGTAGCATTTTCAGTGCATATAGAATCTTCAGCTATGTCAGCTGCTAAACATTAAATTTCTATTGACTGTTTAACACCAGGTATTATGCAAGGTCTTAAAATGAAGTGTCAGGAAAGCTTAACTATGGGTGTCACTACACATTCTGCATAAACTTAATTTTATAAAATCTTGTAGCAGTCCCCTGTAACTTTGGCAAAATCACAACAGCTGCTTTTAAAATGATCACTGCATACTGTTGGAGCTCTCATTCTACAGAAGGCTGTTCACTTACTTTGGTTAAAGTGGTTTCACATTGTAGCTTGGAGAATCTTTTTTCCCATATTTAGGGGTAGTTTTTTAAAACAATCCCTTAGTTACATGAAAATGCTCCAAGCCTATTGGTTGCAAGCTAATCAGTAGGGTTAATGTCTAAAGCTCAGAGGAAAGGTGTGGGGGGGTGGTCCTAGCTTGGAACCCCCAGAAGGGGCAGGGTCAAGAGTCTAAAACCAAGCCTAGGACAGTCAGCCCTTAATCCTGCCTGGACTGTGGCATAATTACTGCCAACACCCTACCCACATAGGCTAGGGCTGTACTAGTCCCTGCCTTTTGAAAGGGGTATGCTAATGAGCCACTTCCTCAATAGTAATAGGTGCTTCCATGAATATGTAGTGCCTTATTAGCATAATGGCAACCACACATGTTTTGAAAGTGCTGCTTTCAAAACATGCACTGCTTGTGTAGACAAGGGCCTTTGGAAAGGACCCCTGGACTTTGAAAACCCCTTCTTCCCATTTGGTTTTGCGAAGGAGCTTTTGTAATCCACGGGGTCCTTTCGAAAGGCCTCTGTCTACACAAGCAGTGCATGTTTAGAAAGAGGCACTTCTGAAACACGTGCGGTTGCCATTATGCTAATGAGGTGCTGCATATTCATGGAGGCACCTTATTAGCATCTGTTGAAGAGGCTCATTAGCATCCTTTTGAAAAGGCATGGGCTTGTGTAGCCACAGCCATAGTATTTGAGCAGCACTGCTGTGTCACTTCGAAGGGGCCTAGAACTGCTGGCTCCACCTGCTACTTTGAAACACTAGGCCCCGGAAAACTGCCGCCTTTCTTTGCTCCCCCCACTTCATTGGTGGGCCTGCTTCGCATCAAATATAGTGCATACTATTTTGGAATCAAGTTGCTAGAAAGTTCAGCAATGGGAAGAATGACTTGTCAATCTTGCTTACAATAATCCTGCTAATGCAAAATGACAGGGCTGTGTCAGAAGGTTTTGTTTGTGTTGGCAACTCTTACACTGTTGCCTAATAACAGAGAGGAAGCCATGCTAGTCTATACACTATCAAAACAAAAGCAGTCAAGTAGCACTTTAAAGACCAGCAAAATAGTTTATTAGGTGAGCTTTTGTGGGACAGACCCCCTGTTCTGGTCTGGCTGTGGTCTGAAGAAGTGGGTCTGTCCCACGAAAGCTCACCTAATAAACCATTTTGCTAGTCTTTAAAGTGCTACTTGACAAATATTTACCTTGTAATCTGCCATGATTCCTTGATCCCTTTCTGTGGTTCTCCTTCATTAGGTAGTTACTTTCCATTCTGTGTATGTGCAACTGATTGTTCCTGAGTGGAGTACTTCACCTTTTGTCCACTTTTTTGAATTTCATCCTGTTCACTTCAGACCATTTGTAGAGATCCTCTTGAATTTTAATCCTACCCTCCAAAGAACTTGCAGACACTTCTAGCTTGGTATCAACAAATAAGTGTGTGCTCTATGCCATTACTGATATTTCTCAATCTATATAATGCAAATAATCCATAACTACTTCCCAGGAGAGACTGAGATATTAACACTGGTAAGGAATTGAGACTTAAATTCAAAATGCTGTTACTACAACAGCATAACTACAATCCACAGCTGCTATGAAGAAATGCATACCTAATTTTAACCTAAGCAAGGGGTGGAATTCCTTAAACAGAGTTGGTCTCTGTATTGAGATGCAATGTACAGATGCAGAATTTTGTCTTTTTTAATTAGAGTTCTGGGCTATAGATGTGGGCAGGTGACTTATTTTATCAAGAGTCTAATGTAATTCACTAAGCTGTTTTTATTAGCACCTCATCTTGTAAGGCTTCTGTAGGATTTCAGGAAAGAACATTCTTAACATATTTCCCATTCTTCTCCATCCCTGAAAACCCTTTCAAGGATTGAGGAACTAATGGAGGGGTGAGAGGGAATTAGTGGGTTTTGTTAACGCTTCCTCTTCATTTTTTTGCCACTTATGCGCAGAGGAAGGTAGATGTAAACACCTTCCTCTGCTTCCCCAAGTGCCTAGGAACTTAGAGCACAATAAATAACCCATTTAGTGGTGAGCGTTGCAGATCACAAATCAGCCACCCTCAGCCAGGAAAAAAAACAAACTGACAGGCTAGCTGAGGAACTCAGGGTTGGGCTGTAGTTGCCTCAGGGTTTATTGATGTTGCTGCTGTTTGCCATGTTTCAGAACTAGAGAAGCAGGTGCTCTTCCCCTCCACTTCTGGCAGTCACGAAAAAGTACATCCCTGAAGTGACTGGATATTCTGCTGCCATGGGGTAATAAATAACTAGCTTCTAAATTGTTACTCACTTATGGCTAAGTCTAAGGGAGCCAAAAATACTCTTACAACAGACAAGAGAAGGGCCACTCACTTCAAAATGTTGGCTATTGTCTTCCTAATATAAATCAAGACTGTGAAATGGGTTGTCCTTTGTACAAACTGGAGAATGCTAATTGGAAAATTAACTTGAAATATTACTCTGTGATGGAATAAAGTCTAAAGTGGATCCTTTGAATTTGGCAATTAGAATATAAAAATAGTTAGCTGAAAAGGGTGCCTCTGTCTTATAATCCAAGCAAATACCACCAGTTTTTAAGCAGCATCTGTTCCACATAGACAGGCTGTTTTTGTAAGAAGGCAACAAAAGAAAGATAATTGGTAAATGCTGAATAAAATATTCATCTTACTTATGCTTATCATTCTTTACTAGCTATTCAAGGAAGTCAAAATAGCTGCAACTAAGCTATGTCTCTAGATGCTTTTACATATAGTAATTTTTTTAAAAAAACTTTCTGCTGGCTTTTTAACACTTAAATACTGAATTTAGCAGGGCATCTAAAACAAACACAATCGAGAAATTGATGTACAATACAAAGGTCCATCTAAGCTAGGGAAGGGCAATTAGAATATAGTATAGGGCCACAACCTCTGACCGGCCAGGGTACATGTCAGGGATGTAGGCCCTGATGCTGGGGCATGTAACAAGGGTAGGGTGACCATAGGGGGATGTAGGAGGTCCTGGGACTAGTAGGAAAATAGACCACCCTGCTCCTACCTCCATTCCTCACCACAGAATGGGTTTTGAGTCCGCTGTCTTGCCCTGGCAAGAGCCATGTGTCCATGTGCAGATGAGACCCTCTACCCCAGCACCTTTCTACAGGAAGGCCTTACTCCAGCTAGGTTGAGAGGTCAAATCATCTGGTGGGCTGAATGCAGACCCTGGGGCTGCCAGTGGCTCAACCCTCATTTAGGCAGTTGGGAGAAAAATAGCATAGAAAACAAGGGCAACAAAACATGCTACAGCAGAGCTGTTTGCTAGATGTGGCTAACTGAAGTCACAGGGTGAAATTCTGGCCCTATTTAAGGCATTGGGAAAATTTTCATTGACTTCAATGGAAGGGGGGGGCGGGGACAGGATTTCACCTGCAGAATCCTGTGTCACAGTGAAGAACAAAATAGAAAAGTCACTGCAGCCTGATACCTCTCCCTTTAAAGGGAGCTAGTACAGTGGTATAGAATGATACAAGGCCTCCACTGGGACCTCTTTGTTGCTTTGCTTCTGCCAAATTCTGTTTGATATTTGGGAACTAGTACTGACACTAAAAGCTAGCAGGGAATAATCTAGGAAAACTACAATACCATTCAGCATTAGTTCTCCTGGTAGAACATTAACTTAGAGTAGCTGTAGGTGTTTAACATATAGGGCTGTAGAGAAATGGCCATAGTTTATTTCCCAGAGCCTTCTGAAATCTCATTTGGGTTTTATGTGACTATTTCTTAGGTCATTTTTTTGTAGCACCTGCTATATATTAAGCACTCTCTGCATGCACCAAGGGAGTACCAGTGTAGAAGAGATTACGTTCCAAGGGAAGAGACTTAAAACATTGAATTTTAGTCCCAATTTCCTGGCAATTGTCAGGGGGCTAAGTTCATATAGGCTGTTTCTACACATGCCACTTTGCACTGAAAGTGGCATGCTAATAAACAGCCTGGAATACGCTAATGAGGCATGGATGCAAACTCCTGGCACCTCATTAGCATAAGGTCACATGATTTGGGGTCCAGAAAACATTCTTCCAGACTCCAAAACAAGTAGAAGCATGGCCCCCAGGGGGTCTTCCCCAAAGCCATGCTTCTACATGTTTTGGAGTCTGGGAGAAGATCTTCCAGACTCCAAATCATGTGACCTTTTGCTATTGAGGTACCAGGAGTTTGCATCCACACCTCATTAGCATATTTCAGGCTGTTTATTAGCATGCCACTTCTGGAGGAAAGGGCATGTGTAGAAACAGCCATAGGGTTTCTGATAGAGGTTATCAAGATATGATCTAATACAGGTAATAGCTGTTCCACTGCAGGCTAAGTCCCCCCACTTACACATTTAGCAATGCACCCATTTAAATGTTGTCTTACCCTGCCAGATCAGTGTAAAGGTGCCTTATTGTAAGTGAGAATCAGGTCCATAATCTTCTGCAGCAATTGTCTTCCACTGTACCCATTCTAGCACCCAGAACAGTTAGTTCAATTGCCTGCTACAGCTATTTGACAGCTATTAAGTCACCATCTTCTCCACTCTATCATTTAACTTGTTTTCTGTGATCTCAAAGACCCCCATCTATCTGCAGTAGCCTGATCCTCAGTCCCATCTGATTCTTGCATTCAATCTGGATAGACTAATCTTGGAGGGGACTGTGGCTGTTAGTCTGCCTAGATTGATTCATACACCTGTCTTCATGACAGCTGGAATTTCCAACAAACCAGTGGAAGCAACAGGGACCCAGAGTTCAGCTCCTACTTTGGTGTTTTACAGGCTGAACCTCTCATCTGGCACACTTGGGTCCTGACCTCTCATAGGTGAGCAAATTCTCTTGTTTGGCACCAGTCAATGCAGCATTACCAACACTTCCACCGTGTACTTGACTCTCTCATTTAGCGGTAAATGAGAGTGCACAGGACTGGTGGATATAAACTTCATTGAACCAGGGGAAGTTTGGTTATACCCATAAGACATCTGGCTAACTAAAATCCGATCAAACTGTGAATGTTGCTGGACTAGAGAAGTTCAACCTGTCTATGCTAGACAAATACATCTATTTGTCTAACTTGCAAATAGCTACTTGTGTAGATCCATTCAGTGACAGCCGTGATGCTCCAGTGGGAGTGATTGTGATATTTAACACATGGATTGCACTTAGACTTGTTTTAGATACTTTAGTAGCTGCTAATCACACTTTTTGTTAAACACAACAAAAAGCAGACCCTTTAGACTATCCAGATGCTTGTTTTTATGAAGCTATAGCCCTGACAGATCTTGCATAAAATCTTTACAAGGCTTAGCTGCTACAGCTCAAGCTTATCTGGGGAGTTGCAATTTACCTCAGTATTGAGTCTGTTCTGAGCAAGAGGCACAACATTATGGAGTGTGCAGATTGTTTATAAGACTGTCTTGGAATAATCTCACTTCTACAGTTGTGCAGAACTTTTCATTAATTTAATTGAAAAAGGGGAAAATGTAGGTTAGGCAACCCAAAACAGACATGTTACTTTTTAAAAAATTCCACAGAGGAATAATTATTGGGCCTATGATTTTCAGCATATGCAATGCTTGTTAATTTTGTCTATACAACTCAACTTTTGACTGACGTTTTTAGGTAAAAATGAAATTGAGTGTTCAAAGTGTTCCTTCTCCCAACAATCTAGCATGTCACAATGTTTCGGTCAACCTGAAGCCCCACTTCTGGTGTGCATGCAAAAAACGCCTATCTTAACTCCTACTCATCCTCTTCCCCACCCCGTTCTTCACTTGTGGTGATGCTTTGTGAGCAGTCGGACCATTTAATTGCTGAGGTGAATTCCTTTGACTTTTCCCTTCCAACACACTTCTATAATAGGATATAGCTTTAGGAGTCATTGGTGAAATCATTCAAACTGCAATAAATACAGAGCATAACAATCATATGTACTAATGTGAAACAGACTTTTATATAGAAAGCCCCTGCTTTCTTGAGAAGTAATCTATAGCAGAGATCAGTGTAGATAAAAACTGCAGAATTCAGTTGGAGAGGGAACATCTTTGGCAGAACCCAAGAAATTATTTCACAATACTAGCAAGACTTGGCTTGGAAGATTGTGCTTCTGTAATTCTACAAGACAAAGTGGGAGTCACGGTTCTGTCAGACTTCTGTACCAGGGAAGAAGTAAGAATGTAAGATCAATAGGATGGCCTAAAAATGTCAGAAAAAAAAATCTCTATGGTAGCTTTAGATTTATTAAGGGTGTCATTCGTGTTACTGTACACTTCCATAGGAAACAGCTTTACATTCTCTGGTTAAGAGAACTATAAACTAATAGGCTGCAGATTTCTAAACAGTTTTATCTCAGCAGCTTTCCTGACTCATACCCTCCATTCCTGAGTTCATCCTGGGAGGGTTTGTTACTTTCTTTGAAGTTTTTTGACTTACACATTTTAGATTTTGATGGTGTTTGGATCATTAAAACCATTTCAGTGATTCTTTTTGTCAGCCTGTGAATTCTCTTGTTAGCTGTCTGTAGTCACACCATAAATGATCAGAGGGAACGTCCTCCCATTGAGCTCCAGCGGATTAGATCCGTTTTTCAGCTGTCTGTCCTTTGCCTTAACTTTTTGCTGATGTCAGTAATGAGGAATAAACACAGCTGTGAAATGTAGGCTTCTTTTCAAGACTTCCCATGGTAACAATTTTAGTTTCTAGCAAGCTACTTTTGGGATCAGTAGCTTTCAAAGCTTCTTCCCTAAACTTTAATTACTAGTTTCCAGAAGTCCTTGCCCTACAGATGGACACAAGTGTAAGCCAGTAGCCCATGCATTAAGGTTTCTGCTTTTATTAGTGACTGAATATACTGTACACTAAGCTTTCTGGTCTTTGACAAAGTCAGCTTCAAGTTCTTTATTTACTACTCCCATTCATGGTGAGTAGTCTAAGGTAGCAGTGTTAGACTGTAGCTTCACAAAACAAAGGCAGTGTTAGCACCTTTTCAAAGACTAATTTAGATGATGAGCTTATGGGAAAGACTCTCTGAAAAACTGAAAAGAAACTGATCAATCTGCTAATGTGGGGAGAAACCTTAACAAATTTGACACCTATTACTGTAGATTCAAAGATCTCATTTATCTTGTTACATGGACAGCTTCCTCACCTTTTTAATAGTCACAGTGATGGTAAACATCTGCTTGAGGTTTTTTCTCTTCTCCCACCCCACCACTCCACTGTGCCCTTCCTTCCCCCATTTAGCTGATTCCTCATTCTGCCACGCCCCCCCACATTGGTTATTCTCCAGATCTGAAGTGGATGCACTGGGAATACTTCTTTATTTCATGTTCATTTGAGAAATTGGGTAGTTTTATTCAGGACCTTCTCCTGCAAGTCTGCTTTAGTCTCCAATCCTCTGCACTCCACACTCTGCTCCCAGACAAACCACTAGAATCATTCAAGCATTCTGAACCCTGAGCTATGCACTTCTGTTCTTTGTCTTTTCTCAAATTGACCCAATGGCAGCCTTCTTAGTTACAATTCTTAGTATCTTTGTATACAGTGGTGTGTAATGGATGCCACTCCACTGGGAAAAAAACCAAAATTTAGTTACATCTCATACACATGCTTCAGATTACCTTGTTTCTAAGCAGGCCAGTCATGGTTTTTGCGTGTAGACTATGGGATTTAAAATGCACCAGTTTTTCTTGCTCTTAACCATTGAGTCTAGTGTTTACAAGCTAGCCAAATTATCCTCTATTAAAGCTGCAAGATATGAGTAGAAAGACCAAGGTATAGATAGATGTTTGGACTTTATTTTGGGGGTGAGGCGACACAGGATCACTTGAATATGCTAATTTAACCTCTTACCACAGGCCACAGAATTTATCCCAGTACTTCCTGCATTGCATGGAATAGGTGTCCTTTATGCAAGAATCTGCAGCCACTGAATTCAGATATTGAAAACATTCCTAAACACTTGGCAGCTATCTTCCATTCTCATTTCACTTATACAGGGGCAGGGAGAAGACATGCATCTCTAACACAATGGAAGTATTTCTGATTTACAAAGCTGTATTTAGTTGCTTTCCTATCTTTAACATGTATTCTATCACAACAATGAGCTGCAGGGCAAAGGGGCACTGCATAACATAGAGATGCCCACAGGGTCTAGTTCATGGTAAAATACACTGAAGACTTGCTTTTTTAACCCAAAATAGAGGTTTGTGTTTTCTTGTAATTATCAAATGGTTTGCTGCTTACTAGGAAAACTGAGTTTGAGTGGTTCACTTATTTCTCCAAACTCCTTACAATCAACTGAAGCCAAGCAATCATAGCTACTGGAACTTGGTAGTCAAAATGAAAAACAAATACTACCATTCAATCTATTAAATCACAAATTCACTGCAGAAAAGTAGAAGTAAATGGATTATAAACAAATTTAAATAAATCAAAGTAGCTATCAATTTGTATATTGGCTAATACCCTTCCAGGAAAATAGAATATATTATGTGATGTATTTTCCTGCTTGGTGTTGCAGCCACAGGTGGTAGCATTAGCTGCAAGTTGTAGCTTCAATCTCTAAATACGCAGCTTTTGTTCAGAAAACCAGCATGTGATTGAAGACCAGATCAAGTACCACTGCTAGAGGGGCAGTATATACTAGAGTTCTGGCATAAAATTAAAAAATGACAAGGCTTTGACAATGAGGTACATGTGAGAAATAGTCATTTGAATATTATTTTGATGCAAATAGGCAGGCCTTAGATTTCCAGTAAGGCTGGGGGAAGCTTATCTCCAGAAGCAATTCATTTCCATAAGGGCTCATTTAATAAACTTGGAGGATTTTTTTAAACTGATTACCCTGTTTGTTCCTAAAAATGTATAGCCCTAGAATTATTCATGGAAAAAGTTACTAGCATAAAATGGCAACATTAAGTATAGAATTTGTAATAAACAGGAACTACATTTCATAGGTACTTGGCACCTAGATGACTCTCATACTTTGCTTTTGGAAAGCAAAAACTAATGAGAAATGGGAACCAGAGCATTTCGTACCATAATAGATAATGTCCTTGATGGTCCTATATCACAAAGCACATCTGGTTTAGTGAATTCTGAAACTCACCAAGGGCCTGACCGTGAGTCCCCTGAAATCAGTGGGAACCTTTCCATATATATGCAGTCATACAAACTTTAGAGATTTAATTTGGGCTGAATCCATATGTTGAGATTTTATGCCAGGGAAAACATGGATGGGTGGATCATACAGACACTGGCTCCAAGGAGGATACTAATGAGGATTTGACTCCAGTCAAATTATAAGTCTGAAACAACTTAGTGCAGTAAAAATAAAAGGGAAGGAAAATGTTTTACATATTCTGCACTTGAATCTCAGCTCTGAGCTACAGAATTGATTAGTATTAAGTACCCCAAAACTTGCTCCACTGCTAGAAGCAAATTCTGAACCAAACATTTGAGGATCTAAAATTGATAGTTACTGCTAATAAGTAACTAACACCCTTCCTGCACTTAAACCAAATTAAGGTTGCTTTTTGTCTTTTATTCCTCTTTTATAGCAAAGTATACTAAAAATTATAAGGATTCCTGACTCTGTTGCTTTATATATGATAGTACTTACTGGTATAAGTAGATGCTAATCTTGTGTAATAGCCATATAGTTAACTTTAGGACTCAGATCATGTGACTCTTTCTTGCAAATAAATGCATGATGTGTTTATCACAGGATATACTTTTTCTATTATGACTGCAGTGCCTGGGCACATCTGAACAAGTTAAGAGTTGCAGCTTGAATTCCAAGTTGTCCTGCTTGCTGGGTGATAGCTGGTGGCCGGGTAATGTGTGGTGAGGTATTCCCCTGGGTCCTAAACAACCCAGTTTTTTACTGTTAGAGCAGGGAGCTCCCAGCACTCTCACCAATGGCCAGGGTGTGGTAACCAAACGGTTAAAGTTCATTTTATTGTGCTGGCTGTGTTGCAGTGACAAAAGGGTAACAGCAGTCAGGCTTAGATCTTAACTGGTTACAAGTTCATTAAGCTACAGTTATAAGCGTGCAGTTACAAAAGGCTATTGTCTACTTCTTATATGCTAGCAAAGTACAGGTGTTAGCAAGTTACGTTACAATCCAATACAAAGATATCTGTTACCATCTAACACAATGATATCTTGATACGACATCTAGTTACAGAGCTCTAATTCTTTAACTGTGCACAAAAAGAAAGGAGACCTTGCATAGGTATATCTTACCCTCTCTGCATCTCTCGATACCAGCGTAGCCAAGCCGGATCAGTCACTCAATTCCGTGGAAAGACGAATACGAGGTTGGGCGTCCCCAGTTGCAGACCTCGGGAGGCAATCACCTGACTCGACCAGCAGGTAGCTGGCGGAAATGCACTCAAAGTTAGAGTTCTGCTGGGCCCACCTTTTATACCCCTTTTAAGTTACATATTCTCTTTCTTATCTATGGTGCCAGATCGTACTGGTCTGTCTTTTGTGATGCCAGTTTGTTACAAAGGCAGTTCTTTCTTAATTTGCACTTGTAAGACAGGAGATAAGCAATTTGGGAGTACAGGACATTCTTTTTGTGTGGGTGGAGACTTCCTCTCTGGGATGGCTGTGGTCGTCATATCCATCAATGCCAGCTGGGGCGATTTCCTGAGGTCCCCCCCCCTTGTTGACAGTTTGGCCTGTTAGCCTTTTATCTGTACTTTCTGTTTCTCAGGGTCACGATGAGCTAGCACATCTGGGCCTCAATGAGGGGCATCAAAGACTGTGCTGTCAGCAGCTGTTTCCATGCCCTGTGTGCTCCTCAGTGGGAGGGGCAGGCAGTGAGCAAGCTGGCTTGTAAGGGGGAGACTTTGTCTGGCTACACTGGGCTAGATGAAAGATTGCACCCATGTATTTCCTGTGTAGTTAATGTAAACTTGTGCACAAATTTTTTCTGTGTATTCTCAGGGTTAAGGCATACTTTCATTTGGAAACCCCCAGGAAGGCCAAAGCTAAAATGACAATTGTTTTATGGAGTTCTGACTAGTGCTGTTCATTAGTCAGTTCACGCAATTAAAAATTGCAATTAATCACAAGCAATCTTAGTTTTTAATTGCACTTCCAAACTTAATACCAATTGACAAACATTGAATGGCTTCCTACATTTTCTAATATATTTCAAGAATGCAAAGGATCCACTGCTCGCTTAATATTTGCCCTCTTAAAAATGAGACAAAAGACAGTGTTTTTCAGTTCTTCTCCTACAATACCATAATGCAATGTCTTTATCATGACAGTGCAACTTAAAAATGTAGAATGTATATTACATATCAGTACTTGGAGTATTACAATGTAAAACTTTAGCACCTAAAATTTCACTCACTACTTGTTCAGCCAACCAAAAAACCAGTTTTTCTGGCTTATTTTTACGTGACATGTAAATGAGAACAGGCTTTCACGTGGCAAGGTGTGCTTAAACATTATCTGCCCCTTGCTTTGGCCACCATTTCAGAGTACATGCTTTCATACTGATCATATTTTTAAAAAAGCATTAAGTAAATTTGACTCTACTACTGAGGGGGAGAGGGTGTAGAAGTAGTATGGCTCCTGCTCTTTTACCTGTACTCTGCCACTTACACCTGTACTTACGTTTTTAGATGTGTTCTTTCACAGCATGAACTGCAACCAACCTTTTCAAACCTTGGTGCTTAGTTTAACTTTTTATTTTGCTAAGTAAATTGATTCAGGTGTCATGGTGGGTATCTGCACTGATTTCATTAAAATTTGTAGATGTTCAGCTTCAGAAAATTACTTCAGGTGCCTAATTTTGAATTTAGGAGTCTAAACTTAGTTTCCAAAGGCACATGAGACTATGGCAATTTACCCTAACCAAGGATCCAGCTCCAAGATGTAGACCAAAATTGTCACCTTTACTAGTTTTTTAGGTGCTGAGCACATCTCTGTGCCCATAATTATAATACATGTGGAAATGTTTTAAGGGAGGTTACCAAGGGCAGATGAGGCCATTTCTCAAACAAAACAAAAGGATTCCCACGATGAAGTATATCATGCAATAGGATGTCCAAACCATGAACACTTATCAGTGGAACTTTTTTCCTCATAACATTTGGTTAACAAACTCCAAAAAGACTGTCAAATGTGCCTCTGATGCACCTTGGTTCATGCTTTTGCCGCACAGGCTAATAGAACTTTTGAAGGAAGAATGAAGCTGTGTGAGCATGTAGAATCTATTAATCAGTTGAGTTCAAATCTTAGTGGTAACTTTCAGATTAGGCTTATTAGCTTCAGGGCTCACTTGTTTGAGGTGCAAAAACATCTCAGGACAACTTTCAGGTGTGTTGTCAAAACTTTGCTTTGTACATACCTAAAAATCACCTTTTTGTTTAGAGAAATGCCATTACAACACACTTCAGATGTTTAAATATCATTCATAAACATCCTGAGAAATGGAAACAAATCCACCTGCTTTAATTTTCACTGAACTGTTTTCTGTCCACACTTCAAACTATTAGCTGTTTTTATAGTCTCCAGTATTGTAGAAGGCAAACAGATTCCACTGCAAGAAGACAAGAGCTTGGGCTCTGAAGTTTAAAAGCTAAGGCTGACATGCCATCCTTCACAACTTGTAAATATGCCTGTCTCTGAGAACTATTAGTGTTAAGACAACTGTAGCATTGCGCTCTACCTAGTATCTGATCTTCAGCCATGCCCAGTGTCAGATACATAAAGGAAAGGCTACAGCATCTGGCCCAGACCATGTTGGAGACTCAATACTAGACTGTAGGTGATGCTTCATTGTTTTTTTGGTTGACTTGGGATTTTTTGGGGGGCTCTGGGGCTGGGAGGGGAGACAAGGACAGTGGAGAATTAACTAAAAAGCTTGGATGTAAATTTTCAAAAAGCTCACTACAGTATGCCAATCTTTATATCAGTCATGCCTCTCAGTTTTCTTTCCTGGAAAAAGAAAACAATGTGGTCACGGGAAAACATTCAAAGTTGAATCCAGCTACTTTTTTAAAAAACAAAATTGGCTCTATATGCTAATTGAAGTTGTCTGGTATGTATGCCACATATTGAACCTGTAATATATCTTAATTACTAACAGGAGAATGGGTTAGAAAAGATCTGAATCCATTTGTAGGGAAGATGAAGCAACAGGGGCTTAATCAACTTAATTCCTTAATTTCTGGTCCTCTGCTTTGTTTTTTGTCTTGTTCAGTTACACTTAATTGATGGTCCACTGAAGGCAGGGAAATGCCTTTCAAATGTGTGCCTCAGATTAGATTTCTGGCACAGTCGACAGCTGCTTACTGAAGGGGCAGTTAGACACTCCACATCAAACTGCTGCCCTCACTTACTCATTCAATTGTCTAGATATGATTCCACAAACAATAACAGGTACTCTCTAAACTGCTGGGCCGTTTCACCAGAGTAAAAAGAGTAAAGCTCCAACCACTAGTTCATTCAAGAGCTTTTCCACAGTGGTCATATCAGCTGAAAAATGCAAGACATTCCTTCAGTTAGCCAGCAGACAGAGCAGACTTGTCCTTTGACTTGGCTTTTTCTACATACAACCCACCTCCAGCAGGCGTGTGAAAAGTTAGTCCTGTTGTGGGAGAGTTGACTCAGTCTCAAACAGTCTCAGCTGGAATTACAGTACTTAATCAGATCAGTGCAGCATTTTATAGAATACAGAAGGAATAACTGTTGCTACTCTTTTTGTGATGGTGGTGAAGACCTGGCTCTTTTTTTCCTTCACTATGTTTAGGGGAATGTGTCAGATGCATTCCCTGACTAAATTCCAGTACCAGTTTCATTACACAGGGATTTCAAGCAACAAAACCAATCTTTTTGGCAGAAAGTATCTCCCTCCTATACATTCTTAACATACTTGATTTTGTGGGTGAAATCATGACTTACATCTGAGATGACCCACAGAATATTTCAGTGCATCTAAATTCCTTCCTGTCTGCTGTAGCAATTATCCCTTATTAGTTTTATATATACTTATATGGGCATACGTGTATATTAAGGGAATTGTTTGCCAGACTATCTGGATTTAAAGTTAAATTCGATCAAATCCATCCTGAATAGGGTTACTTATTGGTCAAGATCAGTGTTCTGGGGCCTTAGAATTCAACATTTTCTGAGCTATTCTTTCACACTTAACATGAAAATATACTGAAATGAAAGAACTAAAAAGGAGTACCTGAGCCCTTTAAAGGACAGTGTCTGTACCTTGTCGTGGAGCCGTAGCATACTTATCACTAAGGCATTTTGAGAACCCTGAGCTTAAGCTCATAGTAACTGCTGAGAACTTCATTATCCTTGAAATTTTTGTTCACCTCAGCCTGAATAACATGGGCATAGCAGCTGTTGCATCCTACATTTTATCCTTTCTCCCTGGATAGCCTCATTATGTCAAGGAAACTTCTACCTTTGTCAAAACTGTAGCTTGCTTCTGTTAGTGAAGCACAGACAACATTCATAAAGCCATTCCAGGCGTGAAAGTAACTTTAAATTTCTTATAGGTGCTATCATCTTGCAACTGCAAGAAGAGTAATACAACAGTACCTGTAAAATTTAAGTGTGGGGTAGAGTGCAGGGGGCCAAGGGAGGAGGATTGGGGTGTGTAGTGTTGCAAGAACTAGGTGTGTAAGGCGAAGGAGCAAGGGTGCCCTTTAGCAGAGGGCATGGGAACAGAAGTCCCCTCCTACGACAACTGCTTGTTGCTGGCTGTTCCCTCTTCCAATGCTCTCGGGGCTGAAAGCAGAACCCCCAGCATGGATCACTTACGCCTCTGGCCCCTGCCCTACACAACCAGGAGATGAGGGATGACAGGTGAGCTGTGCTTTCCTCTCACTCCCTGAGTGAGACAAAAGAACAGCAAACAGTATCGATGTGTGGGGCCATCAGCTCCCTCTGCCTTTCATAGTGCCCCAGTGGCAGGGGAGGCTGAGCAGTCCTGGACCAATGTAGGGCATGCCCCCAACTAGTCCCTTTCCTCTGCCTGCTGCTTAGTATGGCAGCCTGCAGGGGAGTCCAGGAGCCCAGCTGGAGACCTGCCATCCTTCATCCTGTAGTCGAGCGCTCTGGCTCACTCTTACTGAAGTGGTGTGGAGGCTGGCTTATTTTCACTTCTTTTGTAAAACATCTCTCTGGTATAAGGCCCTTTTGTAAGAGATACATTTGAAGTATGAAAGTTGTATGTAAATACATTGTCAGTTATTACTTGAGCTCTCTGAACCCCACTGACTATAGCATGATATTCTTCACCATGTTTTTAAACCACAGCCAAAAAATCCCACCCTCTAAAAGAGGGAAATGCTGACCCATCTCTTGGCACTGCTGAACTAAGCTACTGATATTAGTGGAGCTGGCAGATCTTGAGGGAAATGTACCTGAAGAAGCTTTCTCATAAAGGAAAAACAATTTCCTATCCACCCTATCCTAAGGAAAGGAATATCTCTGCAAGATCTGCCCTCCCTGCTTTGCTGTGTGGTTTGTGTCCTTTGAGGTTCAGCCAGCAGTAGATACGCTCGCCAGATCCTCAGGTAGAATAAATGACATCACTCAATTGGACTAAATTAGCTGTTCCATTTTACACAGAGGATCTGGCTTTATTTTTCTAAGATAATACACTGAAGTGATTAATCTTTCAAAAATTTCTGGTTACGCCATTGCCCTTCCTCTTCTCAGCTGCAGATTCTGACCCCCCTGAGCCTTGTTCTGGAAGGAAAAAAACTGAACATGAAAAATCTGCTTTCTGTGCCAGTCCCACTTCAGCTGCCAAACATCCCATTCTTGATTCCTACCCTTCCCCTTTTTGAGTTAAGGCTTAATTGTATGGGGATTACTTAAGCATCATCCTTTTGCAGCTCCCTTTCCATCTGCACGTTCCCACCCCTGTGTTCTACAAGCCTGGCTAAAATGCAGAATAAAGAACATTCCTTCCCCCTGCTTTGCCAAACAGCTCACTCCAGACTTACCAGTAGGAATAAAGAATGTTGCTAAATATTTAAGAGGAAAAAAAGGGGGACACTAATCAAGATTATCCTGTTTGACAGGTATTCTCATATTAGTAAAGCATGTTACTAGGCTATTCCCACCAGACTGCTTTTTGCAGAGTCAAAGGGCAGTATAATGCCAACGATCTCTCATCTGCCCCCCAACATGCAGAAGAAAGTATTTTCTCTTGAATCTAGGAGTATAGTGAATGGTGTCTCAATGGACAGTGAAAGATATTGCTTGGTCTTAGTCATGGTACCATGTTTCTTTAAAAAAAAAAAAAAAAAAAAAAAATACTGCACATAATGCAATGCAGCCTAAGAGCACTTCCACATCAAATACTTTCTATCTTGAAAGACTGCATGGTGGAAATGACTCTGGATAACTCCCTTAAGATACATCTACATGGCTCCTCCCTTTTGGAAGGGGCATGGGAATGCAAATGAGGTGCAGATTTAAATACCTCATGCCTCATTTGCATATTCCTGCCAAATTATGGAGAAGGATACTTCCAAAAGGTGTGGGGGAGTTTCCTTTTGAAGGAACCCTGTCCACACTGCTGCTTTGGCTTCTAGAAGCCAGATCAGGTGGGAATATGCAAATGAGGTGCAATTTAAATCCACACCATTTGCACTTCTGATGGGCATGCAAATGCAGCCTTTCCAAAATAGAGGGACCATGTAGACACAGCTTTACAACACCAACACAAGTGCGTTAAGGTGAATCAGTCTGCTACTTTCTCTTTTTTGCGCTTTGCTATTGTCAAAACCTGGGTACTGCTGCTCATATATTCATATAGAAGTCTGTTCCTGGATTAATTCCAGTTTAAAATTGTTCCACAGTACATAGTCCTATGAAAAGACTCAATGGCTGTACTGTGTACAGAAATTCTTAATCTGAGTGGCTGGAAGCCTCCTCTCAGCATTCCATATGGCACTTCATGGCGCAAATTCAGGAGTTCATGGTGATATACTGATTAGCAACCTGTGTTAAAGGGCAAAGTCATAGTCCTTGGAGTTCTGACTTCAGGTGGTTGGGTAGCACTTCAGGCAGCGTAGAAGTAGGAGAGGTGGGTTCTGGAGCACTGTATAACATTAGGGCTATGCCTACACTAAAGGAAACAGCAAAATGGCCATGCTAATGGCCAAATCAGAATGCTAAAGAGGTGCTGAAACGAATATTCAGCACCTCATGAGCATGCTGACAGCCACAGGACTTCAAAAATACTGCGTTTTGCTCGAACGCAGCTCGTCTACCTGGAGATCCTTTCTGAAAGGACCCTCCGGGTGTCAAAATTCCCTGCTGATAGGAATAAGGGGATTTTCACGTTTGCAGGGTCCTTTTCAAAAGGACCTCCATGTAGACAAGCCACAATCGAGTGAAATGCATCGTTTTTGAAGTGCCGTGGCTGGCAGCATGCTCAAGTGCTGCATTTCACTCGATTGTGGCTTATCTACATGGGGCTCCTTTTGAAAAGGACCCTGCAAACGTGAAAATCCCCTTATTCCTATCAGCAGGGAATTTTGACACTCGAAGATCCTTTCTGAAAGGACCCTTCAGGTAGACAAGCTGCATTCAAGCAAAACTCAGCATTTTTGAAGTCCCGTGGCTGGCAGCATGCTCAGAGGCGCTGAATATTCCTTTCAGCAACTCATTGGTATTCTCTGATTTGACCATTAGCACAGCCATTTTGAAGTTTTGGCCAAGTGTAGACACAGCCTAGATGAGGATTAGCTCTTGTTTAAAAACCCGTACCATATTTTCCACAGCATGCCACTGTGCATATTGTATTTGTGCATAAGGATTTGGGGCAACCAACATAGGCACAGTCCTGGAATGAGCCAGATGTGCAAGTAGGACCAGATGATGACAATTTCAGCCAGCAGTGCTAGCTATCTTCTCTTCCCTTGGATTTCAGAGCCCATTCACTCAACCATGCTGGAAATGGTCATGCTTTGTATCTCTAGTGAACAAATGGGGTTGGTATCTCATGCTGTTTCCCAATGCTAAAGCCCAGATCACTGGGGATTGAAGCACCATCTCTGATACATAATACAAACAACTGCCATGGTCACAGATGGGAGATGTCTGAGCTATATTACATTGCCTTAAAGTTGCTACTGGCAAGCTGTTCTCCATGAGAACCCTGAACCCTTTGAAATTAACTTCATCCTCTGTCCAGAACAGTCAATCTGTTAACGTTCAGGGTGTGCTGAAGTGCAGATCTCTTCTCCCTGGCTCGCAAACTTGAGAGAGGAGTGAAATTGGGCATTGCAGAGGTGGCTTTGATTTGCTTTAGTAAACAGTTACATTTGCAGTGGTGCTGGAGTGGTGCTGTTCATTGGTTGCCAGTGTGTGAGAATAAACTGTAATTTTAACAGCTTGCCAAAGCCTGTGGGAGCTTGAAATGGGCATTCGTTTACCTAGCTACTAAGAATTTATCAACCTGTCACCAATGTAGACTGTATTAGTGAGTACTTCCAATATTCATCTCCATACATTATACTGGGGTAAGGAAATATCTGGGTTATGGTATCATTGTGCAGTGACAGAGGATAATCGTATACTGACAATGTTTCCTTAATATTGAGATTGAGTTTAATACAGCCCCATTATAACTAGGCATATCTCTACTGAAGTCACTAAAAATACACCATGGGTTTATTTGGCTCCTAAACTGCAAGCTAATATCTCTCTCCTTGGATACTAAGCCACAAGAACGTGAATGGAAAATGCTGTTCACGGTAATTAAATACAAATTATTGTGCTGCTCTGCACACCCTGCCTCTAGCCTCAAAGCTTAAGAGGCCAATTCAGCCTTGGTGCAACTTCAGAGATGTAGAGTTGCATCAGGGCTGAATTTTGACTTAGGAGCCAATGCCTGGGATGTAGTAGATGGGCCATTGTATGACCATCATAGTCTCTTCTTTGCTAGTAGAAACTGATAAAAGGAGTAGATGAGCATGCACATGTTGCATATGTGTGTCCCTCATGGGACTGAACATCCTATTTTTTGTTCTGGGTAGACATATGCATACCCACGTTTTCTGGCTTAATACTAACAATCATCTCAATGCTTGGATTGTCTTGTTTTTGCTGATGTGAACAGATACGAAGAAATTTGTAAATTGTTAACCTTGATGTGGTCAGGAAATTGAGGGACCTAATAGCTTCAGGATAATATCAAACACATGATCACCACTGCATAAGCAATTTCATGTTACACATTTCAAGTGCTGCTGGTTTTTTTGCAGCATTTGAATTGTTATATTACACACCCCTCTTGCCTGTAAATCTCAGTGCTGAACCAGTATCTTATTAAACCTGACAACTGTTACTGGGAAGTGGAAAATAGTTATTTCAATTTTAACAGATGGGGAAACTACAGTACAGAGAGAAAATTTGCCCAAGGTCATACAGGAATCTGCTAGAGCTGCACTTAAAACCCAAATGGCCTTTCTCCCAATCCTGAATTTGAACCTGAAGTCTCCCCTTTCTCCAGTCAGATGTTTCAGGTGTACATTAAGGACTCTGTCCCTTTAAAATTGATTTAAAGAATGGATTATTAGATGAGAATTGTAGTCCCTGTTGTACAAGAAACTTGTGTTCACTTAACTGGGGGATAGAATTTAGCTGTAAATGTATATGGAGAGCTCATGAAACTAACAGCTGAGTAGGATTACAGAACTGTAAATGAGAATTTGACCAATGAGGGTGAATTAGATGGACAGTACATTACCTGTCTGCTTTTGTCAAACAAAAGGCTCCATTTAAGTCAACTGAAATTGTGGATTTACATCAGTTGAGAATCTGGATTGTGACTGTGCTGGAGACTTAAGACCTGGGATCAGAGCAGGCAATGATGGTTTTATAGCAATATGGGGTTTCAGCTTTTTTATATAAAGAGTATGTATGTAGATCCTTACTTAATTTGATCACTTGGGAAAATTCTTCAGCAAGGAGATGGGACCAGGGAGAATCCCACCATCAGGTCTGATTCTGCTGTGGTGGTAATACTGCATTAAGAGATTAAAAAGACTGGGACTTCACCTTAGGAAAGACGTGATAGAGATCTATAAAATGACTGGTGTGGAGGAAGTGAATAAAGAATTTTTATTTAACTTGTTCCCATAACCCTAGAACTCAAGGTCACAAACAAAAGGAAGTATATTTTTTCACACTATGAACAGTCAACCTGTGGAACTCCTTGCCAAAAGACACTAAAGGCCAGGACTCTCACAGTGCAAAATAAATTCAGAGGCGAGGTCATTAATGCTATTAGCCAGGATGGACTAGAATGGTGTCCTTAGCCTCTTTGTCAGAAGGTGGGAATGCATGATGGGATGGATGGATCACTCAATTACCTGTTTGGTTCATTCCCTTTATGGGCACCCACCATTTGCCACTATATCAGAAGACAAGATAGTGGGCTTGATGGACTTTTGGTCTGACTTAGTATGGCTGTTCTCATGTAACTCTTCAAAAATAGAGGTAGAACAGTGAAATTGTTTCAGTGGTTCAATGTGAACTGCTACCACTGTTCTAAAATAAATCGTTAGAGGGAATCCTTGACTGCTGGAGGCTTTTTTTCCGAAACTTGCCACCTACTTGACGGATTTCTCATAAATGAAGTGCAGGAACTTAAGTTCAGACATTCATGTAGGTTACAGAATCCTGACAGTAGCAGTCACTCCATTGATCAGAGTACAATTGCCAAGAGTGACAGTAAATGAGAAGCTGGTTGACAGAGACAAGATTTACTTTCCCTCCCTAAGCTATTTTCCCCTTGAAGTCAATGACACAGGCTCTGTTGATTTCAGAGGGAAGAAGGTTAGGCCTCCTGCTAATATTGTTTGAGCAAATTTGATTTTGTCACACGATAAGCTTAATTGTCATCATTCAAAGCTACATTCTGCCACCCTTTCTCACACAGTGGCGCCTTCCTCCTTGAGTAATGACACTAATCACAGAAGCAGATGCTACTCAACATAATGGTGACAGAATCAAGCCATTAATCTTCATTGGGGAAATAGGCCAATGTCATTTAGGGTCAGAGTATCACTTGATCATGCATTGTTCAGATTTACCCCAATCTCTGTGTACTGCAAAATGCAGATCCTTTCCTAGAAGACTGCCTTAGGAACCTGGGAACTTGCTTTTTTATAATGTAATTCAATGGAGGCAAGTGAAATTACATCCCAGGTGTATTGTCACCAGAATTGATTTAGAGAGTTGGAGGGAATGTTAGCCAGTTGTACTGGATTAGGAAACCTAGTATTGTTAATAAACCATACCTTCAGCCCTCATTGTTCACTTATTTTGGTTTAAACAAGCATGCAAATAATTCACACCAGTAAGCAGGAACCAGACATTTCATCCCTCTCCAAATGCAAATCAAAGAGATGGGTTTTGCAGCATGTCACTCAATTTGAGCTGTTTTGATGCTAGGCAAATAACTTCCTAATTCAAGAAGGCTTCACAAAGGTTTTTGGGCACAGCTCAGCTAATCCTTTGAATAGGGTCCATAAAAGCTAGGCAGAAACACACCTGGATTATTTTTTCCCATTGGCTAATGAGAGAAGTGTGAAACTCAAGCCTTTTGATGGGTTTAGGCATTTAAAATGATGCTGCAAAGACAATTTTAGGCATCTACTTTTTATGAAAATGAGTTGAACACCTGTCTCAGCCACAAAATGACTTAAGGTAGGATAGCAATCGTTAATTTTTAGCCCAGTGGTTACAATATTCACCTGAGTTAAGTTTTCTCCTCTGCCTCTCAGAGCACTAATCAGCCAGTCAACCATGAGATTCTCTCTTGCATCTCTCCTGGAAAAATTAGTCACTGAAGGGGAATTGATCCTGGTCTCACTCCTAAGGCGGGGAGACTGAACAGGACAAATGGCCCAAAACAGGGCCTTGAGATAATAGCTCTGAAAGAGCAGTCAATACATGTGCAGCAGCATCCATTGGCATACAGGAGCCACCTCTTATGTAGGTCAGAGAGGTCAACAGATCACTTGTCGGTGCCAAACCACCTATCTCCTCTACCAGCCAACAGAACCCCATTTTTAAGAACTCTGGTTCCTCTTTCCACCATTATTAGGGCTGGGTGAATCAAGGATCTTCAGTTCAACCAGTGCACAGGTCTTCCCTCCGTCCCTGACATGCATGTTTGGTCTCTTCCCCTGCAGGTCATGATGGCCAACATGATCCTGCTGTGCAGGGTCATGCATCTCTCAGATCTGGATGTGGTCATGCCCAGATTTGCCACCTTCAGGTTCAGGAACTGTTTCAGGGTGACTGATGGGACCCACATCACTATCAGTGTCCCAGACCACACCATGGCATAGTCCGTCAATTGGAAGGGATACCTCTCCACTGTGCTGCAGGCCTTGGTTGACCTCCAAGGAAGTTTTTAGGCATTTTCAGTTGTTCCAGCACATGACACAGGGTGTTCCACAACTCTGGCCTGTGGTGGAGGAGGGCATTTGTCCCCCACCACGAGCTGGCAATCAGGGATGTGGACATGCCATTGTGCATGGTGGCAATGCTGCCTACCCTCTCATGCCCTGGCTAATGAGGCCATACACCAGCCACCTGGCCCCAACCCAGGGCCTGTTTAACTAGGCACAGATCAGGTCACATGTGCCTTGAGGTGGCTGAAGGCACATTTTGAGGGTGTCCTGACCTGGATGGATGTGAGCAAGCACAATGTCCCACAGGTTGTGGCCACATACTGTACCCTCAAATATTGTGGAGGGAAAGGGGAGTCCTTCCTTCCAGGGTTGGGGGCAGATGCCAGCCACAGCTACAAACACCTGGGCATGGCCCCCATTTACCAAGCCCACAGGGACAGATGTGCAAGGCCCTAGGAGAGACCTTCTCCCATGGCTCCCCAATGACCCTCCCAAGGGCAACCCCCCCATCAGGGGGCCTCAGACTCGCAGCTGTACTCCCACCCCACCATGTCCCCTTCCTTTGCCCACTCATCCTTCAACACCTCCCCAGTAAAGCAGCATGTTGGGGTGGTGGTCAAACGTTTTGTTTACTTAAAATAAATGTGTTAAATAGTTTTTGCACAAATTTTCAATGTGCTAGAAGATATAACTGTATACCACATGGGGCCTCAGTCCAAGGATGGGTGCAGGAGCATGACCATGTGTGGCTTGGGGGCTGGGAGCACAGGGAAGTACAGGGGGGCAGTTGTGGTAGGGTCTGGTTTACCAGGGAGGGTAGGCATAGCCAGGGCAGGGAGAGCTGAAGCACGGGGGCACTGGCCACGGCCAAAGCCCATGGAAGCTGATGCAGCAGTCCTGGGAGCAGGGTAGAAGCAGCAGGGATCAGTGCTTGGGCCAACAGGGCCTGCCAGGTGGGGGTGGTGGCAGCAGCAACATTGAAGCAGGCCATCAGTTACCCCCAGTTGCCACTCCAGGTAATCAGTGAGCATCTGGAGGGCAGCAGTGTGGGCATGCAGGAGTTCCTCACCCAGCCAGCAATGGCCCTTCTGGCCACAGTCCCACCCCCATGGAGGTGGGATGCTGGCTTGCTCTGGTCCTTGTTCTGACACTGGATTGAGCCAGCCCAGGATAGGGCTGATTGACCCTGGCAGGGAGGTGGGGCTGGCCTGGGCCTTGTAGTGCAGCTGTGAGGAGCAGAGAAGAGTCCTTCATGCAACACAGCCCCTAAGGCCCTGCCTGGCAGCTACTGTGTGGCTCCCATAACCCCTCTGTATGTGCTCTAGGAGAAGAGGCATGTGTGCCCTGCTGCATGGGGAAGGTATGGTGCCTCAGGGACTGAGCTGACCACTGCATGGGCAGTCCCCCTACCCACCACCACCACCACCATGTGCTCAATGGGCTAGTGGTCGGCGGGGGCGGGTGGGAGTGTGACCACAGAGGTGTCCTTGCATAGGTTGCAGGTGAGTTGAGTGCAGCCTCCCCACACGTGTGCAGCTTGCAGTGCTGTCCACAAGACCAGGTTGTAACTGTTGCCCTGGACAGGGCCTGGCCTTGCTCAAGGGTCCCTAGTCCAGGGCAATCACCTCATTGGCCTCAAAACCCATGTCTGCACCCAGCTCCAGCTGGGTTCCTGGTGGCGGTGGCTGCTGCTCCTCTTGTGGCTGCAGTGGTGGTGGGGGGAGCTTCACAGCCATGTTGTAGGTCCTGATCTCCTGGCAGTGTCCTGGTCCCAAGTGTACCCCTGCCTCAGCAAAGGTGAAGGAGCTAAGACTTACTCCATTTTCTGAGTGGGGGGGCCCAGTGCCACTAGGGCAGTGGCCAAGCAAGTGTAGGCAGGGGCGTTCTCCTCTTGGCAGCAGTCCTCTTAGACTCCCCAGCCTCAACCCAGAAGCTGAAGAGGTCCAGGAACTTGGGTCTAATCCCAGGATGGGGCCCAGCATGTTGTGCCCTGGGGAGTGGGGGTGTCATGGGGGCTGCTGGCTTTTGGCCATGAGGTGCTAATGTACTCTGGGGAGTGGCTGTGGAACGTGGCCAGAAGCAGCGTGCCGCTGCCACGCTCAACTTCCTACCACAGGTTTTAAAGGGCTCCCTGCATCTCTAAGACTGGCCAGAGGCAGGGAGCATAGAGCTATGACTGGTGTGGACAGGGCATCTCCTGGGGCACCTGTCCGGCACCATGGAGGACTTATCAACAGAAGGCCCCACTCCCCCTGGGACCATCAACGTGATTTCTGTCAAGCAAGCTGTGCTGCCTCATGGAGAATGGCAGATCTCTGTCAACAGGATGCATTTGTAGCATGAAAGTGCCAGTTTTTGACTAATCTCTCTAGTGTAGATGAAGTTAGTCTTGCCATAAATGTTTACTGCTTCAACTAAAAGGATTAAAAGTAGTTTAGCTATTTGCATAATATTGTTGAATATGGATACTGCTGGTGTGCCTCTTAGTTGGGAAGTGGGATATAGGGAAACTTACCTCACTAGAAAATGTCCAAGTACTTTGACTGTAATGCTTTGGAAAATTAAGGCACTCGCTGTAATGAGCGATTGCATCTGATAGTGCAAATAATAGATCTGCACAGAAACAGTTGAATTTTCAAAGGTACCTCAGATTCCTGCTTCAAATTTTCTCATGTTTTCATGACACATTGTAAAACAGGTGGTTGAAAGCTAAAGTGTAGTGTTTAATGAATTACTGACTAGATATGGCTGAATGGAAACACGGGGGCTGTTTCTACACAGGCCATGCTAATACACAGCGCAAAAGATGCTAACGAGGGGTGGATGCAAATTCCCTATGCCTCATTAGCATAACATCTCATGATTTGGCATCCAGAAGACCATTCTTCTGGACTCCAAAAGGTCATGTAGAAGCACGGCTCTGCGGAGCTTCTGGAAGGAAGTCCTTCTGGAGGCCCCTTCCTGAAGTTTTGGGAAGAAGGAGCTGCCAGAAGGACTTCCTTCCAGAAGCCCCACCCCCCCAGAGCCACACTTCTACATGGCATTTTGGAGTCCAGAAGAATGGTCTTCCAGACTCCAAATCATGATGTTTATGTTAATGAGGCATGGGGAATCTGCATCATGCCTCATTAGCATCTTTCGCTCCACGTATTAGCATGTCACTTCCAAAGGAAGTGGCCTGTGTAGAAACAGCCAGGATGTTTGAGGCTCTTTGTTGATCCCAGAACAGGTGAAATGACTTAGCAAGTGGAAATTAACATAGATCTAAAGTTTGATAGTCTCTTAAAAGGAAAAGACTACTCTGTGGCGGGTTTGACACAAACCGCTAGGAACTAAGTTACCACTCCTTAGCCCAATAAACTGTGTGCACAAGTTTCAAATCTTGGAACTACTTAGATGTTTTGGATGGTTCCCAGTAAGTGTGCTAACTTTGGCATCTTATGGCTAACTAGAACTACCTTTCCTTCTATATGCATGTGTTAATCTTATTGAGGGTGCTTTTGCTCATAGTTCTCCAATAGCTAATCATGTGGCATTTATCAGAAGTTTCCTAAAAGCTAAGTGAAGTGTGTAATATGCACTGCAATTTTCTGTACTTAGAGGCAATCCATCAGCATGATTAGCTTAACAGCATCTTCCCTGCTGAAGTTGTGCTAGTTAGATGATGGTATAAGCACTCTGTCCTGTCTAGTCCCTCAGGATGTCATATTCAGCATTGTGAATAGTGAGATAAAGGGCTGTTGAAGTCTCTTAAAAGTTGTAAAGTTCAGCATGATCAGAAGTTCCTTTAGACTTTTTAAAGAGTGCCAGTCTAGCTCTAATTGCATCACAAGGACACTGAATGTTAAGCTGACAAATGATCACAAGTTCTGAAATGACATAAGATTTCTTGATACTATTTCCTTACCTAAGGCATAACGACTGCTCATAGAACTGCTATTTGAGGGTAAGAGGAAGAAAACCAGATAAGGCAAAGGGACCACCCTAAGTGTAGAGGAAGTGTTGGTAGGAAATTGTAAAGTATAGATTTAAATCTATACTTTACGACTTTCCTGAAACTACAGCTGCAGGTGTATTGTAAGGCAAATCTCAGGCTTTGCAGAGGTGGTAATGCTAAAATGAAGCTACGTTGAAAACAAATATATGTTGTATAGGAGAGTTCCCTGCATGATCCCCATTCCAGCTCTCCTCTCATTTTAGCTCATTAAATGTAACTGCTTTTCTTTATTTAGAAGGGCGTTTTTACATGGGGAAACATTAAAAATGGCAGGGCAATCCAGTGTTTTAATTAAATTAAATAAAATATGAAGCCAGTATCTGCAATAAAAAGTAAACTCCTGAGAGAACAGATACATCTCCAAATACATAGACCCGTAGGTCTCTGCTCTACAAGAATTTGTGGCCTCCTTTTTGATGATAAAATCCATTTCATTTCACTTTGAAGCTGTAGGTTGGATTCCTCTCAATTATAGCTTATTTTCAATGGAGTTAGTCCATTGGTAGTGACAGGAATTGGGAGATGTAGGTAGGACCCAAAAAGCTTGTTTTGTTGCTCCAAGCCAAGTAATAGCTGGAATTCTGTACCAATAGGGTGAGTTGACAGACTTTAATCAGCTAAATGAGGAAAATAAGGGTCTTCTACTGAATGTGGTATTGCACTGTTAAATACTGGAGTAGGCTGGAGCCCTGGATGAAGGCTTCATTAGCCAGGCTATTGTTAGCTCAAACCAGTCCTGAATAAAATAATTTTCTTTGCTTCTGTGTTCTATCCTGAACACTTCTATAATGCTCTCACCCTCAAAGTTTTGGTAATAAGCTGGGACCTGACAGCCATTTACAATCTAGACTATTCCAGTCTGTCTGTGGAACCCATTAACCCATCTTTTCTTTCCTTGCTTTGTATTAGTTTTGTTTAAGTTATGGGTGGTTCTTTTGGGGCCTCTTGCTTCTTTCTACCTACAAAGTCCTCTTGAATCTCCGAAAGTGTCCTCTGCTTCTGTGTAAATGTTACTATCACTCTCTGAAATGACATGAAGCACCTATACCTTGTTTATGATGATGCAGTGAAATTTGTGAGCTCAAATCTGATTTATGAGTTAGTATTTTGGTCCACAGCAAAACATATGGGATACATGAATGAAGTGCACAGGCAAAGAAATCTGGCTCATAAGAGTAACAACTTCCCATGGGCACGCTTCGTGCTCTGCAATATCTAAGAAGAATGTACAGTACAGTTTGAACCTCTGTAATCCAGCACCCTTGGGACCTGATCACTGCCACATGAGAGAATTTGCCAAACCGTGGGAGGTCAATATTGTCAAGCAACATGAGCAATGCTTCCACTGCTTACTAGGGTTTTAGACATTAAGAGTAAACTAGAGCTAAATAACAGCACAGAACACTGAGCCTGGAGTGGTGATTATAAACAGGAAGCTGGATATCCACTTGTGGATTATCAAGTTATTTAAAATCCTGCTGGATCACAGATGTTGACAGATAAGAGTACCAGTTAAGAGCGGTTCAACCTGTACCTTTTCAGAATAGCTAACCAAATGGCATTACAAATATTATGAGTTCTGTAATTCACACAAAAATTGTACTCATTTGTACATGGATGTATTGCCTAATCTACAATGGGAACTTTCATCTGGGTTTTGAAGGCAAGAACATCTACATCTTGTTCTTTCTATGCCAATGGCAGAGCACCCAATTATTGTCACTTGTAATTTACAAAAGGAGCAAGGCTTTGTTTTGTTGCAACCAGTATTCACTAAAACAGCTGAGACAGTCAACTCATCCTTTTGGTAACCTCCCACTAATTGTACCAAAGGAAAGAATAAGATTTGGAAATAAGGGAAAGAAAATCAGAAAGCAGAGACTTGAAACAGCATTCTGACAAATAAGAAGCTGAGTTGTAAAAATGCATAATCTTCCTGTGTGAATTCCCAAGTGTCTGCTATGGACCCATTTTGTTTCAAATTGAATTTGTGGGGTCATGGAGAAATGATACAAATGCTAAATCTCTATTACACAAGCAGCCTTAAGAAGCTTTGTTTGCAACATCAGTCTTCTGTAATGATTCATTTTGCCTGTCTCTTAATTTATGACCCAAGGCCTGATGTAGCCCTAGGGCCCAATTACTCAAACCTTTTGGAAGCAGCTATTGCTAACCTGCCAAGTAGCTGCAAAATGTGCTGTTGGAATCAAGTACTTGTTTCTTCATGACTTGCTCTTTTCCTTCCGTAGACAAGTCACCTTTATGAAGCTGAATTTTTCTGATGGTGGTATTACCTGCCATAGCTAAGGCAGTTTCCGTTCAGACCCCCTGTTTTCAGTTGCCTACACCTTTACAAGAGTTTGTTCCGCTGTAAAGATTTTCCAAGCGGAGTCTATGCCTGAGTGAAATTATTTCAAACCTGGAACTGAAAAGCAAATTGACCATTGGGGTAGGAGGAAGGTATACAACAACTTCCATTTCTTTAATAATAACTTCTGATTGAACAGATTTCCATCACAAATGAGGAGGCAAAAAGTTTGATTTTTTTTCCCATCTAATTGACTAGAAATAGCCCTCACTTAAGAGAATTTGCCTTTGAGTAACCTTGTGAAAATTGCTTTGGATCTGACCAAGTTATGAATCTTGAGAGAACTTCTTCCTGTGTCCAAAACCTATTATACTGACTTCTCTAGCACAATGTGAGGATGAGGAAGGCTATACTGTAAACTTGGGTTTGCTACCTTAAGTGTGTCCTGAGAAATTAACTGGAAGGTGGCCACTTTTAGGTCTTACAGGCTTTAGGAGGGGTCCCCAGGAAGTGTTCAGCTACCACAAACGGCTCTTCTGCAATACTGTATAGGGGATAGGGCACCCTACTGTGACTCTGCCTACCTCATGGGTCTGCCTCTGGCATGTTTGAACACTTTGCGCTAGGATTGGTCAGGAGTTGCCAGGAATTCAAAGATTGCCCTGTGATGAAACCTCCAGAAATACATCCAACCAAAATGGGAAACCCTAATTCTGGACAAGTCACTTTTCTATTCCTCAGTTTCCTCAACTCAAATGAGAACAATTATACTCTGTCTTAAAAACATTTTGAGAGCTACTGATGTAAAACACTATATACAGGAGCTGGATCTTACGATTCTTCTCTGCCTCCTGTAGATACTAGGCAATGAGAGCTAAAGATGGCTTGGAAGAGGTGATGATATGGTCACAGAGCAATTAGAATATCCGAAACAAAACTGGTTTGTGTGGGGAAACATTACATACCCAATACCTAAATTTTTCACTACTATAGAACTTTCAGCAACTTTTGTGAGGAGGGGAGAGTGTGTGCCCTGCATTGATATAATTTTCCAGATTTAATTGATGCAAAGTGTCCATGAATTTAAGTTTTTAGTGTTTTTAACCAAGTAACCAAAATATTCTTTCAGACTTGAGGAGTGAGGGAAATTTCTAATGAGCCTGTTGTATTTATTAGGTGCATATTATTCATCTAAGCTATACTGGGATGTCTTTTTAGTTACATGCTTGTCATTGTAAAATACAGAAGATACCCATTGCCAAAGTGTCTGCATGGTATATATGTGGGACTTCCTCTAGGTGCTGTTTTATTCAGCTCTCCATCTCCTTTTGTGAGATCTCTTCAGAGAGACTATAAGCTATTTAGGGTTTGTCTAAAAGGGGAAATAGACAAGCATAGCTATTGTGGAATAAGCTGTTCCATGACAGCTATTCTGGTATAACAGAGCTGTGTGAACACTCATCTGGAATAAAAGTGACTCTCTTGCTGGAAGCAGAATAGTTATTTTCTAATTCACTCACACTTACTACACAATAATGTCCACATAGTTTATCAGAATGGCTTATTGCAATAAAGGAATACCAGTTAATTTCACTTTGCAGATGAGCCCTAAGTAAATCTTCCTTCCCCTACCTAATCTGCTTCTGCAGATTTGCTTAAGAAATCTTTTGCTTTTCAGCTCTGAGACTGCAGAACTCTGCATGAGCAAACCTCTCTACACCCTGTAAATTGTAACATCAACTGCAATATAATAACAGGTTGCCTAATTGAAGCTGAAACTGCTTTGGCTCTGCAGAGCTCTCATCAGGAAGGCTTGTGAGGTAAGGGTGTCTGACTTGATAAAAGGTGATTTGGCTCACCAGCCTGGGATGTGAGAGATGCAGGTTCAGATCTCTTCAGTCTGATTTTTGGAGTGGTAAGAGATGATAAATTCTGCTCTGAATTAAGCAGAGCAGGGACTTTAACCTTAGCCTCCCACCTTCTCAGGCCAGTTCTTGAGCTACCCAGCCATTGAGTGATAGGTGTACAATATTTTCACAATCTTTACTCCAATGCAAAACAAAATCAAACACTGAGAACTAGAAAGCTGCTGCAAAAGGGGCTTGTCAGCTGGCAGACACCAGGAACAGCTGGAATATTCAGCACAATAGAAATGTAAGGTGGTATCGGAATACTTTTGTCCTGATTTTGTCTTCCCTGAAAACTTGCAGGTTCAGAGAGGGTGGTTGGCAACTGTCACAATATTTACTCAACTTCTTGCTTTGTCCTACTAGGAGATTTATTAAGAACACACCACTTGTCTGTGGAACTAGTCAATAAGCACTGCATAAAATTCCTGAATTTGTCTGAACACTATTTAGATTTACTGTTGATCTTACTGCAGCCCATACTAATGGGTCACAAATGGTTGACATTAGATCTGGAACTGGTTTGATCTAACAGTTCCAAAATGGAACTTATACAATGGCCTTGAGCTGTCCCTCTCATTGAAGCCTCACTAGAGAAGTTTAGGTAGGAGGTTGGGGACCTTCACCACTCCTTCCCCCTACGAGGTCCCACATACCAGGTTCCAGTCTGAGCCCAAACCTGTACACAATTTCATAGCCCCACAGCCTGAGCCAAATGACATGGGACTAAGCATGAGTATTTTTATTGTAGTTTAGGCATATTCTATTTGGCTATAAAGAGCAAAAAAATCTGCAAAGGTAAGCCAAGTGCAAGCTGGGCTCCTCTGTACTGCTGGTGCATATTCTTCTACCCCCCACCCCCAGCTGCTTCAGGGAGGAATAGGTATTGGATTACAATTTTTTTATAGCAAGCTGCACTGGCAAAGTTGAAGGCTATGGAAATGAAACTGGCTCCAATGACGTTTTATAACCATGAGTGATGTTTAAACACAACTTCTCAAACAATTTAAGTCGACAACTACACTTTGAGAAGTGCTGTCTGCCCACAGTGAAGATGGGGCTCCAGGCAAAGCAACTTTCAGTGGGGATCTGGAAGTAAATTTAAAAAAAAAAAACTTACACAGACAGGCAAAATGGTAAATAATGATGAAACAGAGCACGCCAAAGAGCAGTCTTGATTGCATGGTAAGTTGGTCATATTCAACTAAAATAAAATTTAGTATAGACGCACCAAGATAAAATCTAGGAACTTCTAATGAAGTCCATGGCTATAGAGTAAGATACTATATCCTGGAAAGGAATTAGCAGTCAGAGTAGAGAGAGAGTCTGTGTGTGCTCTCGGCATGATCCTATCGCAAAAAAAGGATTAAGTACCTACATGGAGGAATAGATAGAAAAGGGAGTTTCGGGGGAAGGGGGGGCGGGGGCGAGGAGGAATCTCTGTATATAACCTTTAGTAAAACTATTACTGACTTAACCTTCAGCCACAAATGCTGGAACAAGCAATGCAGGGAGCACTGCAGCACTCCTGGGCCTGAAGTTCTCCATTACATAGAGGGTTCACAATTTGATTCAATGGCTCTCAGCGCCCCCACTATAAAAATTGTTCCAGCAGCCTTGTCTCCAGCTTGGAATGCTGAACTAAATACTGCACCCAGTTCTGATATCAACAGCTTAAAGATGATGATTGGATTGTGGGGGGGAGACTGAAGATAAAACAGCCAATGAGTGCCACAAACAATATTTGATAACTGGAATAAATGCCTTAGTGTGATTGAATCTTATTTTTGGTAAAATAAGTAGAGGTGACTGGACTGCACTGTAAAACTACTTCCATGGCTAAATACTGGGTATTAAAGGGCTCCTTGTAAAGAAGAGGAGCAAAACAAAAACCGATAGCTGAAAGCTGGAGACACACACATTTTGATGAGAAATAAGGCACAATTTAACAGTGAGGGACCCTTGGAATGTGCTACAAAAGAAAGTAGGTTCAGTTTCTTTATCTTCAGATCAACACAGGATGCCTTCCTGAAACCGTGCATTAGGCAAACACAAGTCTTGTGACAAGAGTAAGCAGGCAAAATATGTGAAGTCAGATAACCTAATGTTGAATGCTGGCCTTAAATGCTTTGAATCCATGAAAAATACTCACCAATGATTAAGGAATATTAAGTTGTTTCCACTGAAACAAATCATAAGGGCACCAGTAGCTAAATCCATGATCCGCACAATGGCAGTCTTTTTATACAAGGAAATATTAGCTGTATTGCACAAGAGACATTGGGGTGATAACGTAGCAAACCACTGATTTAACGGGGAAATACTGAAGTTGCTCCAAATTTGTACTACAGTAGAGGCATGGTACAGGGATTCAGACTGGCCATCATTTAACATTCTGCCTGTCTCTGTATGTCACCTATTTTTTTTTAATTTACTTCCAAATCCCTGATGAAAGTTGCTTTACCTGGTGCCTCATCTTCAGTGTGGGCAGACAGCACTCCTCAAATTTAAGTTGATGACAATTGTTTGAGAAGTTGTGCTTAAATGTCACTCATGGTTTATAATTTGTCATTGGAGCCAGTTTCAGTATTCATTTCCATAGCATGCTGCACTGGCAAATTTGAAGGCTATGAAAAAAACTTGTAAGGAAATACCCATTCCTCCCCAAAGCAGAGTAGAGAACCCAGACTTCATTTGGCTTTCCTTTATAGATTCCTGCTCCAGGACTTCATTCTATCAAGGGTCAATTTTAAAAGATGGAGTTTAAAGGTGAAATTTTGAGCCATATCGAAGTCAGTAGCAAAACTCCCAGGCTGTCTCTACACTTAGTAAAAACTTCAAAATGGCCATGCTAATGGCCAGATCAAAGAATACTTATGAGGTACTGAAATACGCATTCAGAGCCTCATTTAGCATACCAGCGGCTGCAGCACTTCAAAAGTGCTGCGGTTTGCTCCAGCGCAGCTTGTCTACACAGGGGTCCTTTTTGAAAGGACCCAATCATTGAAATCCCCTTATTCCTTTCAGAAAGGACCCCGGTGTAGATGAGCCATGCAGGAGTGAACTGCTGCAGCTGCTGGTGTGCTAATGAGGTGCTGAATGTGCATTTCAGCACCTCATCAGTGTTCTTCGCTCTGGCCATTAGTATGGCCATTTTGAAGTTTTTACTAAGTGTGGACGTAGCCCCACTGACCTCCTTGGCCAGGATTCGTGTTCACATTGTTTCATGTATAGGTTTCTGCATGCAAATACTTATAAGCACTGCTTTGTTTGCTCTAAAAATATAGAGGCATTGGTACTCAGCAGGCTCCCTACTCCCAGCCGATCCTATGGCTGGGACTGCTGGTACTCATGGCACAAAAAGGCACTGATTTAAAAATACTCACAACTGTAGTATAATATGCACCCATGCTTCAGTTACAAACCACAGGCCGAGTCCTAGGAGATCCATGTGGACCTCAACCAAGGCACAAAAGTGATTTCTTTGTAGCATTTTGTATTAAAATCATGGTGTGGGATAGCGTTTAGCATAGTTTTTAATCATGATGTGTTTAAAAAAGCAGTTTTGTACTGGAATACAAAAATGATCACAACCATGGCTGTGTTCTACTGATAATACGTTCTTTGCCTTTGTCGTCATCTGTTTTGGAAGAAAATCATGTTGGGTACAGTGTAAATAAGATTGCTGGAAAAGTTCAACTTGAAATTGCAGATCCAGGATTGTAACTAGCACAGTATTGGTGATCCAGAGTGGTAAGGCTTAAGTAAGAATGAATTTCTTTGACAGCCCCTCATCTATAATCTTATAGGAAAGAGGACAATGTGGCAAACAGGCACGTTAGTGTAAGCAAACTATTTAAGACCTAAAGCTGTTGAAGACTTCTCCACTTATACATGAGTATGACTGAATAGCATTAGCCAAAAGGTGTTTTGTGTGACCTGATACTAACGAGCAAAATGTAAAAAGTAGGGATTATACTGAAAATTAAATGAGTCAAAAAAATCTGACTCGGAGGCTGCCTAATGATATGAGGCCCATCTCCAGCTGCCAACATGAGTGTAGCTGAGATCAGTAATGATTGAAAGTATGTCGATTTGTGTTCCTGAAACAAGGGTTGAGTCTGTTCTACAGTAACTAGCACAAGTTGAAATTGGTGCTAGCAGAGAGGCCAAGTATGCAGATCATTTTGGAGATAGCATATTCCTTGTGTTGAAAGCCAAGGGCGAGTCCGTTTCTACTGTAAACTTGTCATACCACCTGGGCCTTCTGGGCCTGTTTCCCTACAACACAAAATCAGAGGAAAAACTGCCTATTTACTTGTGTTACCATTTTAAGATATTCTGATGAAAGGCACATATATATATAAAAATACACTTGAGAGAGACTTTGTTCCCTTCTTGTCCCTGCAGGTGATCTTTCTAGCACCTTGGAGGAACAGCATGTGAGACACTTGCTGTGCTGTAGCCTAATGTGACTATATAGGAACTTTTCTGGGTAGATAATCTGGGACATCCACTTATGGCTAAATTTGCTTCATATCTGCTTTCTTTCTCTATCTCAAAGAGAACTATAGCAGGGTATCGTCTTGCTTCTGCCTCTGTGGTTACTTGCCTGGCAGAACTAAGCAAAGACATAGACTTGGAAAATGAACCAAGATGCTCCACAACATTTAGACCAAATGTGGGCAGCCACAGTGATTAACTTCCTGCCTGTGGGTTGCCAATTTCTGTAAATCTAATATGGAGAGATCAACTTTCTTAGCAAAAGAGGCAATTCATTTTCTTTCTTTGCCAATCCTCCTCTGAACAGAGTCCAGCCGTTCTGTGAGGTCTGTTCCCATCTAGCAATATGGAACAATAGGGCACGTAAATGTACCAGCTCTCGAAGAGGGAGCGGGTAGAGACGTGTATGAGCTATGTACAGGTCAGTTCTAGGATGTGAATGATCATAATTACAAGTTGTATTTGCAGGATTGGTCTTTAAATATTTATTTTCTTAATCCCACCCATGCTAGCTCTATTATCCAACATAAGCAGTCTAGGATTACCTCCTATGAGGTGGAGAGTGGATTTCACTGAACTCTGGATGACGGAGTCAGAAGATGTCATTTCAGAATAAGATACAGAACCAGATTCAAACAAGCTAGTATTGAGGAATTCTAAATTTAAACCCAAGACAATGGATGTCCTCTCCCACCCACTGGGATTTAGAGATTGGTGTTAGTAATGACATCTGCCCTCTCTACCCTAGGGAGCAGAGCTGCCCAGAGAATTGTTTCATGTCCCCTGCCCAGGGTTCTACTGACTGGTTATGCAGTGTTTAAATGAAAACAAATTTTTTTTCCAAATTGTATTGGGACATATCTTTTAAATCAAAATGATCAGAGTTTGTTTGGCATACTTTCTGCCTCTGCTATTGAAGAATCCATCTGGAGCTCCAAAACCTTCCCAACTAAAACTCTGTTGAAACCAATACATCTGTGAGACATGTTGGCTTCAAGACAGCCTATTTCAGTGGGGAGGGGGGGAGACTTAATTTATCTGATCATCCCTACTATGACCCTCTTAACTTTTCCTGCCAGCGAGGTGTTTGAAGGTCCACTGAATCAGCCTGTCCTCCGCTATACCTCATGCCCCCATCAACTCTGACCACTTCTTGTGCTGTACTGGTAACAGAGGGGACCAAGGATTCATTGTGTGTACTTCATGAAATTCACACAGTGGCTCTTGGGGATTGCATGCAGTATTTCACTAGAATTCAAAAATTTTCAGTTTGGAGAACTGAACAGGTGGATATTTCATATTTACACGGCTGTTTATATGTCCAGATGTTCAGTTCTCCAATCTGAAAATGACAGGGCTATACAAAATCTCATTGGCATTCAAAGACCCATTACATGAAGGATAAAAATACTGCCTCTGCTCAACCATCTTGTTAAAACCCTAGATGCTACAGTAAAGTGTTCATTCCAATACACCATGAATTTATTTAAATATTCATGAGTATTGCCTTTCTAAAAGCATTTCTATCCATTTTTATTACTGGAAATGTTGATTTAAAATGTTTAGAGCTGGTATGAAAAAGGGACACACTGACGAAAAGGGTATAGAACTAATTGTTTGCAAAACAACTTGCACTATTGAAAACATGAGAATCTTAATCTTTCAACTAGCTTTAGAAATTTTATATTTGCACAACTGTTTTGCACCATAAGATTTTGTCCAGCTAGAAAAATCTCTTGGTAGATTTGGGAGTCACCAAACTGCAGAAATTAAAATACTACTGTTAAACAACATTAATAGCTAATTGAGTACATAGGCATGGGGAAGTAGGGGTGCAGATTTTTCACCCTGAAGTAGTCCAAGCTACTCAAGGACCCTCCTGCCACCCAGGATCTTGCCCACCAGTGCTAGGCACCCTGGCCAACAGCTCTGCGGGCTCTGCTGTTTGGCCTTGGACCTTAGATGCTTGGGCTTCTGCTGCTGACAGGGCTCCATCAGTCCTTCGGCAGACCGAGGCCCCAGTCATCATCCCATGCCCAGAGTTCTGCAGCTACTCAAGCCTGAGAAAGACAGGGTATGAACCCTGTAAGGCAAGGTTGAGATGCAGCTCTGTACCTCCATCCTAACAATTGTTCCATTGCCACTGTATGAGTCTAAAAACATGAGCTACACTCCAGTTATTAGTTCATGGAAAACATGCAGACCTACAGACTACAATTAGATAAACTTACTACCATGAACTGACAGCGTACTGCTTATGTTGTCTTGGATTAATATTGTGCAATCATCTTTTCTTAAAAAGAGGAGACAAAAACAAAAGCCAGCTGTAACGTTTTAAGTGTGTTTTTCTTGCTAATTTGTTACTCTTTGGATGAACTTCAGACAAAGGAACGTTCTTCTAATGAATCAGCAGTCAGGAAAAATACAGCTGTATTCAAAGTTATTTGCTATTCAGATCTTTATTTTTGCTGCGGGGGGAGGAGGTATTTGGTGCAGGTCAGAAACAGTTACCATATTTTGTCATTAATTATGCCAGTGCAAGATGAATGAAACTTGTACATCACACATTTTGTACATTGTGCCTGAACAACTTGCCTACACTCTTCTTTCTTCTGTGTAGACTATTATCCCCAGTTGCTTTGAGCTGTGGCAAAGATGGAGACTTAACTCATGAAAATGTTTTGGGTTCCTACTCCCTGCTTCCCCATCCCTCTTCTCCCTGTCCCCAACTATCTGCGTGGTTCCTGAGGTGCTTTTGTTCAGTGGCTATATTGCTTTCCCGTTGTGTGAGACTGTCTCCCAGCATGCATCCCTTTCTTGCTAGTCCAAGAAGAATGACTACAAGGCTGACTTATGGGGTTGCCTACATAAGCATATTACATTTTTCATTATAACCTAGTGTGAATTTCCAAAATTAAAAATAGCAAAGCCTTTAATTTTTAAGGATGAAGCGCAAAGTTGTACTAGTCAAACCCCAGTTCCTGATTGCAGTTTTTCCCCCTTACTGGCTTCATATATGTTCATACAAATAGGGCAAAACTTGTCACATGCTGTGAGGAAACAACCCAAAAAGGCTTTCCTCAGGAGATGTCTAGCCACGTGCCTTTGGCCACTGATACTAGTTTCTGGGTAGCAGGCTTCAAGCAAGACATGAGTCACTTGTGATCAATCTTAAGTGGCAAGGGGATTCCAGAAGAATAGTTATAATATGAGCTAAAACAGGTCACCCAAATACATATGGCATGCTATCTGTAACATAGTTTGCTAATGTGCACAGAAGGGGACAGCTAAAAACATAGATGTAATCAGTCCTGAATAGCTTTGGTAGATTGACAAACTGTAAGTAAAATTGTAGACAGAGTAAACAAGTATAATGTACATTTAATAAATTATTGCTATAAAACTAGGGTGACCACATTGCCCTCTGGCAAATACAGGATACCAGCCTCCGGGGATGGGCAGCTGCTGTACCATGTCAGGGCTTCTTGGAGGTGGGGCTATACCCCCATGGTGAGGCACTGGAGATGGGGGCACCACAGGCTCCTGGGCACAGCAGGAGCTGGGGGGGAAGGAATGCCAAAAATAGAGGCTCTGCAGCTTCCTGGCAGGGCTGGCCAGGAAACGTGGCATCTGTCCTGCAGCAGGGATCCCTGGTAGCAGGGGCTGCTATGCTGGGGAACAGGGTAGCTGCCCCACAGAGGAGTTTCCCCACAGCAGAAGCTGCCTTCCCAAGGTACAGGATTCTGAAATGAGGCAGCCACCCAACAGCAGAGCTTGCCACCACAAGGGGCGGCTGTCACCTTGGTGTGCCTTGGAATGGGGCAGCTGCCCCGTGGAGGATCTTCTCTGCAGCAGGAGCTGCCACCCCAAGGCATGGGACAGGGAACTGGGCAGCTACCTGCAGCAGAAGCTGCTGCCCTAAAATGTGGGGTGCTGGGGAATAGGAGCCCAGCAAAATACAGGACAATTATCCCAACTTTAAGAAAATGGGAAGCCTGTGAGATAGCTTAAATAGGGGACTGTCCCAGTAAATATGTGACAGATGGTCCCTGCACATAAAACCCACCTTATTAGTATTAATCCTTATTCCCAAACACTCCCACTAAATCTACACCTCTTGTAGAGTTAGCTCCTGTCTCCCTAAGACTCTCTTCTCCTGGCCAGAAGTATTGAAAAATCAGTTACCAAATTAAAAAGTCTTCTGGTATTGATACAGTGGGTCCTGGACTCTAGAGATGAGAGAGCAGAGAAGCTATTGATCTCGGAAAACCTTCAGGCATAATGCATGGAGCAAAGACTAAATTTAAATCTTTAGGATTCCCTGGGTCCTGCTGGAGCGAAGTACTTCATACCAGGTTCTATGAAGAACTATATTAGGCAGTCCTTTTGTCTTCATTACTCACTTAACTCTTTCCATAATGGTCTTTCAGCCCATATGAAAGGTCTTCTGTGTTTGCAGCTGGGAATTGTTCTTGCAATAGTTCTGGCTGAACCTTCCATTTCTTACTGAACTCCTTGTCTGATTCTCCTACGCTGGCCCTCAACCATTTACTCCTTCTCTGGCTTTTTCTTTATCCAATATGTCTTGTCTTTCCTAGTGACTTGTCTGAAGAGATGGACTGTTGTTGCCATAGCAACTGAATCCAAACCCATTGCTGTGATTGCACTGCTTTGAGGCTGCTTTTGTTCTAGAGATGCATAGATTGGGTAGGACTCAGGATATCTCGTCCCGCATGTCTAAAGATAGACTGGCCAGGCTCTTAAACAAGCTCCAAAGGAGTTACAGCCATTTCTTTATAAATCAGCTATGCTGGGTGAAACAGTTTCATTAAGTTTCCAAAACAACCATAATGGCAAAGCTCAGAGTCAAACAGAGAACGGATGTTATTGGGGAAGGGTGTTTTGTAGGAATTTATTTATGGTTCCATTGTAAGATTATAATGACTGTACATTATCGACAATCTGCTTTACCTCACAGCAAGTAAATTTTGACTTTTACATGAGTTTTTACCATAATTATAGGTTGCTTTATTGAGTTGTTACTGGGCTTTCTTAAAAGAGAATTATAATGTTCTTATTCGCTCAGCTACCCTGAGCTGTTGGGAGGCTTTCAGCAGTCTTTCAAAGCAATCAAAAACTTCTCAAGATATCTTGCAAAAAAGTCTTATTTTTACAGATGCATGCTTGAGTGACAGGCTGTCAAACCAAACAAAAGCAATTGCACTATACAATGTTTGGAAAGGAAACCGATGCTGAAGTAGACAGGAAAGAGTAGTTTCAGAAAACCCCACTGTTTCTGGAAAAGGTAAATACATTAGGCAAATGAAACAGAAACCTTGCTAAGAAGTCTGTGCTTGTTAAAATATATGCAAATAACTCAGGGGTTCAAGAATATCTATAATAGCTCCTGCATTTTGTAGGATCAATGTACTGTGATGGTGTTACACACTGCAACTGACATTCTTGGTGTCATTTTTTAAATGGGGCTCTTAGTAGTATCCAGTTTAGGTTCTGGTGAAAATGTGTGTAAATTTTATTTGAGTAGCTTTCATTTATAACACATCTGACAATGGAAACACCTGGGTGTGCTGGAGTCAGGCTCGTTCTCGGCTTCGAGGTCATAGGAACAGCTTTGGATTCAGGTACTATGAGAGTCAGTCTCAAAGCCTGCTTGCAAAGGTTTAGGGAGTTATGGTCCCTAACTCCTATTGCCTTGCACTGCAGTATGTATGGGTCTGTGGGCACAGATGATGTGGGTCTTTCAGGGTTCAAAGCCTACTGGGAAAAATACTAGGTACTCAATAACCAGAGGGCCAAACTAATCTTTTGTGGGCCACAGCACTGACACTGTTGTCCTGCAGCAACTTGGCCTCTTCCCCCAAGGTCTCAACCACCACTCATCTGAGGGCCAACAAGAGACCCCACTGGTAAAAACAAAAGTCAGTGTCTGCGTTATATCATATCTAAATATTGTTTTCAAGATTGTGGTGTTTCTTGCTGTTATGACATTACTTTTGTCCACTACATGCTAGGATTCCAGTTAAACTTCCCAAAACCAAGTTTCCTATACTGTTAAAATAGTGAGACTGAAGAGTCTTCATCCATAGAATAGAATCGGCACAAGCAGTGGTCAGCACATTCCTCCATATTCCTACCAGCATGCTTACATCCTGATCTACCAGGACCACTTCTAGGGAGAAAAATCTCCAAACCAATTCTGCACTTGACATGTCTACTTAGAATGCCAACAGCAGTAACGTTTATGGTGGTAATTTGTAGTGTCTTCTAGAAACTGCATTGGGACCTACTGAATCTTTTTTACATAGCTAACCAGAAAGGCATCACTGGCAGTAATTGGTCTTTATCAGCCTGATCTGAATATGAATCAAGCTATAGAAGACAGGTTGCTGAAAAATATTCTTAAATGGTCAGTCATTCTATCAAAAGGCATGGTGTTCATAGTTTAATATTAAAAGTACTTTAAAACTGTTGTGTTTAGACTAGTGTCTTACTTTCATATTAGCAAAAGTTCTTCAAGAGACTGTTCTGTATAATATACTTTGCCATAAATGCACTGTCAGATTAAAATTGCCACATTAAACATAGTGTTCAGGATATTCAATTTTATTGCATGCACAGACAATTTTTAGAAATTGTTCAAAGAAACTCCAGCTGGACGTCCAGTGGACCAGGAGGCCTTGGAGACAGTGCACCATAGCCTGACTCGGCCTGGCCAATGTCTTTGTGTCTGTGCCACATCTTTAATACCCTTATGGAGTTCAGGAGACCAGACCCATTACTCCAGCTGCTCTGCAACCTCTACCATGATGGCACCACCTCCATCCATTCCACTAATGGGGAGATGGCCACCATGCACATCCACTGCTGCATAAAGCAGGGCTGTCCCCTCAGCCCCATCGTATTCATCCTTGCCATGGAGCTGCTCTTGCAAGCCATCTCCCATGGCCTAGCTGGGTTTGACCTGCAGGACAAGCAGGTCGATATCATGGGCCACACAGGTCACCTGGTCCTCATTACTGACTGCCCCAAATGCCTCCAGCAGATGTCACCAGCCAGGCCACTGAGTGGGTGCCCCTATACTTCAATGCCTGCAAGTGCAGTTCCCTCCCCGTCGGTTGCCCCTTCCATTCCAGATCCTGGGAGAGGCAATTGTATCAGCACTTGGGCATGCCCATGGGAGTCTGCATCCAACAGATGCTGGAGACACCATGCAGGGGATTCTATGGGATGCACCCACCTTGATGACTCCCTGCTCACACAGGCAGAAGATACCTGCCTTCAACACCTTGCTGATCCTGTGCATCTCCTTCATCCTCATGGACTCGGCCATGGCCAAGATATCCGTGATAAAGATGAACAGCACCATCCAGTAGTTCATGGGAAAAGTGCCTCTATCTCCTCCAGAGAGCCAGCACAAGTGTTGTTTATACTTCCCATGGACAAGGCAGTGCTAACATTCCACACAAAGGAGACCTGTGCATTGGCGGTGATCACTCAGGACTTTTACTTTCTGATGTGCCCAGACCTCAAAGTACAGAGCATTGCAGATAGCCCTGTGAGAAAGGTGGTGAGGAAACCTCACACAAGCTATCCTAATGTAACTTTAGCTATACTACTTGCAATTTCTTAAACAATCTTTTCAAGTACTGTACACAGCCTAAGCATGTGTTTATGCTTAAGTAATAACTTCATGCCTTTTTAAAACTGCACAATCTACAAGTTTAAAAGGCTAATATAGGAAAGTAATGTGAAAAACAAACTGGTTAAGTATTTGGGATAGCATGGTCGTCTTTCTAAATGTGGGTGTGTTTTTATGTGAAGATTTGTCTATTTGTTGTAGCTCAAATGGGTTGCCTGGACCCGACTTATTTAATAGATTTGTCTGAAGTACTAACAATAATCTGGACAGCATGTCAGGACTGAGCAGGGAACAATCTTGCACTCCTCTTGCACTTCAAATGCTATCGTCCCTAAAATGTTTTTAAATGTCTTTTCAAAAAAAAAAAAAAACTCATGCAGGCAGTGAAGATTAAGGAACTTAAAGCAAAAATGGTACCCAACATTCAGCTGCTTTAGTATTTCAAATAACCACATCATAACAAATAAAACAGTTGCTTCAATCTAAGAATCTAAAGGAGAGTGTATTGCCAAACACAAAAGCAAAGTGAAATAAGCACTGAAAGTACAAATATATACCTCCTTCAATGCACTTATTGGGGTAAGTGGTTCTTATAGTCAAAGGAAAAATTACCAGAGATTGAATGTTAAAACTCTCTGGAATGAGTATCCCTAAGAATCCTGTTGGGATGGCTGTTTCACAGAAGAAGGTGAATAAAAATTGCACATAAGTCTGTGCTGAAAAAGCTTGAATCTACTGAACTTGAAGGTAATCTCCTTGGCTTTTAGCCTGGGGAAGGGATTCTGTGTTGTGCTCCAAGTCTAGCTAGTCATGGCTTTCAGTCTCAGCATTTCATCTTGATTCTCACATACTTAACAAATCAGAGCCTTTTGCATCTGCCAATGTGTGTCAAATATGTTGAAAACAGATTTCTTGGCAAAATTCAGCATTCATACTTCCAAGTGTAACGAACACCCTTAAAGTATGGTGTCATGGGAAAGCAAACAGTGGTGGCGGGGAAGATTAAGGAGACACTTTTGAATCTTGGGGGAAATATTTGCTTTGTGAAAAGGTTTGGGGGTTTCCCCTTTTATCAGACCCCCTTTCCCTATTCCCCAGATCTGGTCAGAGCAAACTGGGTTGATTTCATTTTGACAGCTTGGAGCACCAAATTCTGTCCCAGCGCTATGGCAGCAACTGAATGACTTGCAACAGAAGTAGAATAGAGGTGTCAGCAGGTCTAATGGGAATTAGAATAAATTCAGGAAAAGAACATCCAGAATTTCTCATCTTTTTTGTACCATTCACTCACCACTGGAACCAAACTCCTTTTTGATGTCCAAAAATATTTAGATAAGGATTTCATTGCCATCTCTCTGAGAGGCAGAAAGGTCAGTCTGATGTAGTCATACATTGGAGTAGAATAGTTTTTTATTGTAAAGCTCTTTTGGGGTTTCTCAGGGCTGACATCTTGCTCCTATGTAGAACTGGTTGTAACACAACAAAAAAGCAGTCATGTAGCGCTTTAAAGACTAACAACATTTATTAGGTGATGAGCTTTTGTGGGACAGACCCAGCAAAGCTCATCACCTAATAAAATTATTTTGTTAGTCTTTAAAGTGCTACATGACTGCTTTTTTTTGATAGCCATGTTAGTCTGTATTCTATCTGTCACTATTTAACATGCAAGGTTGTAATAAAATACTAGCTGTAAGCACTGGGATAAATGTTTCTGACTTGAACAAGAAATTGCACCCTCGACCCAAGGAACCGTCCCTCACATTTTTATCAAATGATATATGCTTCTACAAAGCTTCACTACCATGAATTGGTATTTTCCACAAAAGTTTGTCTGAAATTCTCTACTAGCTGTACTCTAGAACTGATAGAGCTGTCTTTGGTTTCTTCAGCTGGCCACCCTTAAACAGCCACACAAACTCTTCCCTTTTAAATGTGGACTGACAGCCTCTCTCATTGTGTTTTCCTTGCTGGCTGCACATTTTGGGGAACTGTAGGTGTTTGTATCTTTTTCTGCCCAACACACATGGTTGGGAAAGAGTCGCAAGCACTATTTTGTCTGAGCTGTGCCTCTTCTAGCCTTGTATACTTAATCCTAGGGAAAAAATATACACGCTTTGCATTTGAAATTTAGGGATATGTACCCCTACTTAAACACCTAAAAGAGCTACCTAGCTTTCCAAGTTTCTGAGAAATACAAATAGTCAGACAAAAATCATTCAAATGAAACTATTTTTATATAAAAAAAAAAAATACACTCAGCTGGGGGGGATTGGGGACTTGCCATAAGAAATTAAGACTGTTTAAGAATTAAGAGTTTGGGATGTTTGATCCTAATCCCAATTGAACTCACCCGTGTAGCTTTCACACATCACCAGTCTTAACCTCTACTTTTTCTTCAGCATCCTCCACAGGTATGTCAGAATGAGGCATGTCAGGTTAAGGATCTCAAGGTGTATTTCCTGCACTAGACCTGACATGAGAAGAAAGGAAAGCTGCAAAAACAGTTCTTTCCCAGTCCAGTTTCCCAAAACACTACACAGTCCAGGTTAATGTTCCTCTTCTGGTTCCTGGCATAGGGGGACAGAATGGAAGAAAGCATCACCAGCAAGCGTTACAACTAGAGGGCAGCTGGTGTAAGACAGCTTAGTTCCACTATCTTCAATAGAGCTACAAAGATTTGAATGTATTAGTAGCCTTGTTTCTGGCCTTTCATTAGGTTTCTTGTTTTGTTTGGTAATATAGTTTTTTATTTAAATTTTAGTGCATTTTTGGTTGGCTTGTTTGTTAAACAACTTAATTCACTCTTGGGCAAATGTGTATTTAGGCGTTTTTTTAAGTGTTGTATTTACTTGAGAGACCAAAATGGATTGAAAGAAGCTGACTTGTTCTGTAGTGTAAATATGTGTTCTAACTGTTCAAAACCACCTCCTATTTACACAAGAGATTGGAATCCCTCTCAAGCATCAGTTCTGGTCTATGGGACAAATGTGTCTTGGCAGGATTTTAATTTTTCTAAAACACCGTCTGTTAAACTGATATGCCAGCACATGTATAGGATGTGTAAGGTGTGTATTAAAATACCAAAAAAACCTGTTCAGCAAAGTTTTATCATAAACTGTTTTAAATGTTTGTTTACACTATGCCAGAACTAACACAAATGTTAAAGCTGCGGTAAACTTCATTCATGTTAAATCCAAAACTGTATTTAATTATAAGAGCAAAGAACACCTAAGTAATTCATATATACGCACTCTCCCAGGGCCTAATTTGATACCATGTTCCTCAAGCTTTCTGCCAGTGCAGTTCCATTTGCTGAAGTGCCCCAATGGTGAATCAGGCTGTGACATTTTTGTATGTATTTGGTGTTCAGTTTCAACCAGCTCAGCATCCACTAAGGCACCAAACTTCTCTTCTTAAAACTTTCCCTCCTCTTGTGGATTCTGATTTCTTAAAATCTGGCCTTCTACAATTTTTCATCTTTTCCTACTTTTTGTACTTTCCTACTTCCTAACCACTAAGATTGTTGCCAGGTATACCATACAAATTGAGGGTCTGATTCAGAAAGGCATTTTGAGCATGTAAGTAGTTCCTTATGCTGAAGTTTCGTATGCTGCAGTACTGTATCTTGCTGAGCCCAGACTAACACATTTTTTTGTCCATTCACCTTAACATTATGAGCCAGAATCTTTAGTCAGCAACAAATTTTTGTGGCTAAATTATAAGCCTTCAAAAATTTTCTTTGGAAACCCAGCAATAAAGGTGCTCTGATCTTGGCGATGAACTAAACACTAGTGACCTACTCCAAAATTTGGAAGTGGGTACCCAAACTAAGGCAACTTAATTTGTAGTTAGGTGTAACATTTTGCTAAATGGCTTATTGAGTTTGTGCACATGACTTCAGAAGGATGTTGCAGGTGCTCAACCTTTTTGGAATTTAGGTGACTATAAGATAGTCAAATACAAAATTTTAGGTGCCCTAAGTGTGAATAAGGTGCCTCAGGTTTTTACAATAGTTCTGTACAGATCTGACCACAAAGACTCAGAGCAGATGTATTTGTGTTTAGTAAATCCCCCAAAAAACCCTACAAGAACCCTTACGCGCACACAAGATATAAAATGAAAACCCCAAAGAAATATCCAAGCTTCACACAGAGCAGCAGAAACACAACTGCTGTAAATAGTGTTCCCAGTTTTACAATTTTTCTGTTGTAGACAGTTTATTTGAGCAGGTTTGCTGAAATGAGTCATGACCAGGTTTGGGAATTATCTGGAAATTTTTCAGAATGTAAGTATGCTGTTTCCTGCTGAAAAGTCGTTCAAAATATACCCTATTCTCTTCCTAAAGCCATGCTCGCTTTTTGATTGGGCTTTCCTAGTATGGCATAGATTGGGATTCAACAAAACCTTGCTTTGTGATTCACATCATGCTGATAGTTACTTCTTGATAGCTACCTGAGTTCCTGTCCTTAGTTCTATGATGTAGATCGAGTTATTCATTCAATTAATCTTTGCTCTGCATTGTATTATGTGTATAAAAAAAAAATTCAAGATTTCCTGTGAAAGTCACGGAAAATGCAATAGAATGGTTCCTTTTGCTGTAATTAAAGTTGTCAGCCTTTCCATTATATAAACTCCTATTTTGAAAGGTTTAAACCTTAGCTGTGTAAAAAAAAAAAAAAAAAAAAAAAAAAAAAGGTGGAAGTTGACAAATTAAGCATCCTAGATCTAAATAAAATATTAAAAAGGTATTTAATCACTTCTGATTTTTTGTTGTATCAAATGAGCGAGATCGCCATTAAGCTTTTACAATGTTTCCACATTTTGAAAAAAGCATGTTCAGACATGCTGAGTACCTCTAGTTCCCTTTAGCTGCAACAGAATATCAGGGCTCAGCACTCTTGAAAACTAGGCCCTTTGTTGCTAAAATGTTGGTGTGGAGTTGGGTTATTTTTTGGGGCAGGGGCACACAGTTTGCTTTCTTTGGGCTTCTGGGGGTTTTAATTCTTCTCCTTAATCTCCTCCTGAAATTACTTTAAAATCTCTTTTTCCACCAGTTGTTTCCATCAGCAAATGAATATTGGTTTCTTTTCCTCTGCTCCTAGTGATCTAAAAAATGTTAACATGAGCCCCCTTACTTTTCCTGTGTCCTAGCCAAAGCTGGTCTCGCTTTTGATTGTTAATTGCTGCGTGGAAGGACAGAGGGAATTTAATAGGTCAGAAGGATTCATTATGATCTTCCAGTTAGAGCTGGTTGGAAATTTTTCCATTAAAATGATTTTTTCCAGTGGAAAGTATCCTATTTACAAACTCAACTTTCCATTGGAAAAATTTAATTTTTCCAACCAATTGCAATTTTCTATCTGGAAAACAAGTGGTCAGATGGAAGGTTTTATTAATTTTACTTTCCTCCTGCAGAAACTGGCAAGAGCCTCCTCAGGTAGTGGCGGAATGCCCCAATTCTCTACCTTCCCGCTGCTTGGCCTGCCCACGTCCCCTCTCAATCCTGAATTCAACTTGCACAGTTTTCCTTCCTGGGTACACCAGTAGTAGTAAATTGCCTGAAAAGTTTTGTAATCTGTTTCCCTTTTATAAATTATTGGTTGCTGATCTCAATCACTTAAATCTTTCTGGTTTCTATTGAATTTGTTGTGCATTGGTTAGATGTCTTTGAAAACTAATGTGCAATTTTAATTTTACTCATAACTTATGTCCAAATTAGACAAAATTACACTAAAAGGGGAGAGATTACAACCAATGAGCAAGAAAGTAATTATGTAACCCAAGACACAAATTGTGAAATTAACCAGTTAGTGTGGGGGATGGGGGAAATAACACAAAATATAGGCTCCAATTCAACAAAATATTTAAACAAAAGCTTAAATCCATCCTTCCTCAAGAAAGTACATATGCATTTAAATCCTTTTGAATAAAAATGTGGCTCAATAAATGACGAGGGATTAATGGAACCATTCATCTAATTAAAGTTAGACACATGCTTTTTTCCCCCCAGGATTGGTCCTAAATAAACGTAAGGTGAGTAGCAGAGGGCAATAAAAAGCTTCCACATTGCATATCTTTTTAGAGCAACTGGTTTTGTAAGGCCCAAATCCAGTATTTTCATACATGAATTGTCCATTGATTTACTGATCAGGCCAATCCACAGTTGTACTGTGGTAGGAGCTGACTATCTCTCAAATCACAGAATACTCCACTGCAAATTAAATTGAGAAGAAAGTGATTAATACTTTTGATACTCAGGCCACTTCCTCTTATGAACCTGTGTGGTCTTAAAAACCTAATTTTAGATCCCCTTTTTGGGGAATCTTGGCTTGAAACAATTAAATTAGCATTTCTCTTCCCTTCAATGGAAGTAACTTCTCTGTAGTATCATTTGTTAAGTTCAGGTGTTACATGATAAAGCATGGCTTCTTAACTGAATGTTATCCTTTTTCCTTTAATACAATATTGCTGCTCTTTTCAGTTTGTTTTTATAATTTGTTTGGCAATTAGATGCATGATAGCAGCTGGCTTACATGGCCATAAGATATCAATTATAACTTTCTCAATGTTGGGTTTTTACAATCATTGGACAAACCTCACTGGCAGGTATTTTTTTTTTTCAATTTTCACCAGCCAAACAATACAATAAACCAAATCTTCATATATAAATTAAAAAAAATCATGCATAAACACTTCTTTCAGTTAAGAGAATTATAAATGTTCTTTTGTTTTAATCCTTGAAGATATACTCCCTAGAGCTGTTCTCACTTAAATGTACTTTTGCCTTTATTTAGTTCTACACGCAATCTTAGCAGTTAAAGCAGGAAACTTGTGCTACATCTAGCCTGCAATAAAATACACATGGCTAGCTCATGTCATCTGATTCTGGTTTATGTGCCTATAAAATTGCAGATTATATGATCAAATTTGTGCTGTAGCCAGGTTCTGGAACTCTCTGAACAGGGAGGTTCTAAGTACCTGGGCTCCAGCCCCAGCACAAACTTCTCCACTGCAATTTGATAGACCCATGAGCCCAAGTCAGCTGACACAGGCCAGCCAAGGATGTTTTATTGTGGGGTAAACATATCCAGGGATTCTCTTCCAGGCTTGGCTGTTAAGTGACTTAAGACAAAATTTTCAAAGGTGGGTGCCTGATCTTTTGTTTAAGTGACAATGGCCTGATTTCAGGGGTGATGAATGCTCACAGCTTCCTTGGAAGGCAAGGAAGATAAAATTCCTAGTATAGATATGTTTAGGACAAAAATTAGGAGTTTCTAACATCCACATTCATACTCCTAAATAAAAGTGACCTGGTACTGCAGCTGGAGTGCCCCTGGTAAATCAGAGCTATCATCTTGGCTCCTCAGCTATAATCTCTTCTGCGGGGGGTGAGGCGGGGTAGAGCGAGAGGGAGCTTCCCCCCTTGTTCAGGACATCAAGGCTGAGTAGACTCCTGGTTTACACTGTGATAATCCCAGGAAACCAGACTACCTAAAATGCCAGTGTCTGAGCTTTACCTACTCTCCTGAGGCTCTGCACCGTGTATTCTCTGCAGTTAAAATTATGACAGTGCTTTCTAAGCAAGCACACTTATTCTTAGGTGAAAGCATTATAGAAAAGAATTGAAAATAATAATAGAATTTACACTCTTGCTAAAAAAAAAAAAAAAAAGATTACCAGCTACCACCCCACTCCAACCTTGGGATCTGGTACATGTCAGCCCTTCAAAACCCACAGGTGAATCACAAATTCAGATACAGAACACAGGGTGGGCAGGTCAACTGTTTATTCGCACAGCTCAGACCTTTGATCTCCTCTCTGGGTCATTGCCTACATTCTGTATCTGAGCCTCAGAACATTGCTTCAGAAATCTGGGGGTCTGCATAACCAGAGATGAAGGAACTTATCTTCACCTCTCCCTAGATGTCTCCCTTCCCCCACCACCACCCAAAAGAGAAGAATGAAAAGAAACAGGAAATCCAATTCACACTACTTTATTCTAAGAAGAATTTCTGTCTGGTACATTTTCAATATAATCCTTTGAACTCCCATTGTATTTTTGAGAGGTTGCAATCTTAACCTACAATAATACATTACTTTTGCATTTAATACAATAGATACTCAAAATAATTAAACTTAGTTCAATAAGGTCTTGCAAGGATATGCAGGTAATTGCCATAACTGTCACAATGAGCACCCAACAAGTCCAACTTCACTCGCACTCAGACCTGTGGATGCTCAGTACTTTGGAAAATCGGGCCACCCTTACTTAGGAGCACCAATGTGTATTTTGGAAGCTAAATTTAGATGCCCATTTCTGAAAATTCTTATCCAAATTAACTGTAGGAGTAGAATTTATTGCTTTCAGGTGAAGCCACTCATCTTAATCTCTCCTTGCATCAGTTTATCCATGGTTTTTACTGGGTATAATAAACCTTTAACTGCCTCACAAAGTACTATGGGTGTTCATAAAATACTCTGAAACCGCCTGAAACTTCCTACAGAAGTGCCAAATATGATGATATTTTAATATTATTGCTGTTTTTTGAAAATCTGTCAATGCTGGATTCATTGAATAAAGGACTAGCACGTTGGTAGAAAGCTAGAGCAAAGACTTGGCTTTTGTGGCTCCTTTTACAAATACTTTAGCTTAATGTGGAGTTTTCTGTTTTATGATCTATTTGCTATATCTGGCAGTGATGTTATTTATTATATGATACCATAGTACTTCACTACAGTAGAACCTCAGTTACAAAGACCTTGGGAATGGATATGGTTCATAACTCTGAAAAGTTTATAGCTATGAACAAAATGTTTTGGTGGTTCTTTCACAAGTTAAGAACTGAACATTGACTTTATACAGTCTCAGAATTTTACGTCACTGATGAAAAATGCTGCTTTAACCATTTTAAACCAAAACAAGGGCAAACAGTTCCCTTACCTTGTCCAATCTTTTTTTAAACTTTCTCTTTTTTTTTCTAGTAGTTTACATTTACCACTCTACCATAGCTGATTTTTGTTGCTGTTGTCTTTGATGCCTGATAGGACACTTTCAATTCAAAATGAGTTATGTAGTTGACCATTCAATTTGTAACTCTAGTGTTCATAATTCTGCTTTCTATTATAGTAATATCTAGCTCTTGAAGTGTAGTTATAGGTGTGTTGGTCCCAGCTGTATGCAGCTCAAAAGCATGTCTTTCAGCAACAGAAGTTGATCAAATTGAAAAAAATCTCACCTACTTTGTGTTTTAGCTTTCTATATAATATTTTCATGAACAGATCACAAACCACGTAAGGTATGTCTACATTACTTTGTAGACAAATTGTATGGCAGCACATGAAAGTCAACAAAACAAATTGCCAGAGGCTGTTCATATGTGCTCCCTCTATCAACAGATCATGTCAACACTGGAGGCAATATTGTTGACAGTGTGTTAGCCGGTGGCCAGGTAATGTGCGGTGAGGTACCAACTATGCCCTTGTTACCATCCGAGTCTTTAACTGCTAGAGCACAGGGCTCCTTCGCAGTGGGCAGCCTGGGCCGGGATGATGGATGCCCCAGGGTCATAAACACCTGAGTCTTTTACTACTAGAGCAGGGAGCTCCTAGCGCACTCACCTATGGCCAGGCTATGGTAACCAAATGGTTAAAGTTCTTTTTTTATTGTGCCGGCTGTGTTTCGGTGACAGAGTAACAGCAGTTAGGCTTAGATCTTAACTAGTTGCAAGTTTATTAAGCTACAGTTATAAGCATGCGGTTACAAAAGGCTATTGTCTACTTATATGCTAGCAGAGTACCGGTGTTAACAGGTTACGTTACAATCCAATACAACGTCTTAATACAACATCTATTTATAGAGCTCTAATTCTTTAACTGTGCTCACCAAAAGGAGACCTTAATGTGGGTACATCTTACTCTCCTTGCATCTCTGGATACCCACGTAGCCAAGCCAGGATCGGTCACTCAGTTCTGCGGAAAGATGCATACGAGGTTGGGCGTCCCCAGTTGCGGACCTCGGGAGGCAATCACCTGACGCGACCAGCAGGTAGTTGGTGAAGATGCACTCAGTCAGTGCTTCTGGGCCCATCTTTATACCCCTTGGGTCATGTATCCCCTTATCTATGGTGCCAGATCGTAGTGGTCTGTCTTTTGTGACGCCAGTTCTTACAAGGACAATTCTTACTTAATTTGCACTTGTAAGACAGGAAATAAAGAATTTGGGAGTACAGGACATTCTTTTGCAAGGGCGGAGATTTCTCTTCTGGGATGGCTGTGTGGGCGCATCACTCCATTAATGCCAACCAAGGGTAGTTCTCTGAGGCCCTTCGTTAACAGTTAGCCTGCTAGCCCTCTATCTGTGTTTTTCAGTTCCTCAGGGTCACGATGAGCCAGCACATCTGGGCCCCTTTAAGAAGGCATCAAAGACTGTGCTGTTTAACTGCTGTTCAGTGCCCTGTGTGCTCTGAGGCACCTTACAGGGGAGGCAAAACTGGTCTGTAGTGGAGAGATTGTCTGGCTACACTGTGTGAGCTACTCACTTAGGTATGTATCTGAAAGCGCAGTTTTGCATGAAGGCAGAGCTGACCCCCTCTGCATCTTGGGATTCTGTGAGTTCTCCCAGAGCATCATGAGTAGCTCTGTGAGCGCTCTAGGCTTAAGGATGTCAAAGCAGCACAGCACACTGTCCACCTCCCACTGCTTGTTTCCCAGAGCAGCTCACTCTGCAGTCAGATACTTCGAGGAACTTGAAAAGGGGAAGGGACATGCATACAGGGCAGCAGAGATCAAAACACTGAGCAGAGCCATCAGGGCAGGCATTGTGGGATACTGGTGGTGACCAGTTCTGTTGATAAAAGTGTTTACGCTGGCTGGCTGTCAACAAAAGTAGGGGAAGGGAGAAAAGTCTCTCATAAGAGTGGAAGTTTTTGGTCACCAAAATGGGTGTTTGTCTGACAAGTCACACTGAAGTATTAATGCTCTATGGCTTTGTCACCAAAATGCAGTTTGTGGTGACAAAACCAAGTAACAGACATTTCTTCAGACAGCCTTTTTAAAAAAAAAAAAAAAAAAAAAGCTAGTACTCAGACAGCTTCCCCTCCCACCTCTCCCCAGGGTTCCCACAGCTGGTGCTGCTGAAAGAGAACCACACCCTGACCAGCTCCCAACCCCAGGACTACCTCAGTTCACCTGCCCCAGCTGGGTCTCGGGCTGGAGCTGCCATTGGGGCTGTGTGCCCCAGATGGCTCCCAGCCTTGGGGCTGCCAGGGTTCCTCCAGCCAGGTCCGCAGGGTTGGACCTGGGCCTGCTAGTAGGGCTCCTAGTCCCTGAACTGCCAGGGATCCCTGCCCACACCCAGATGGGGTTCCTGCAGCTGGGTCTGCCAGTGAAACTCCATGCCCCAGCTGCTGCAGAGCTTGTGGGGACCCCACCGCCTGGCTGTGAATCCCAGCTGGGGCTGCCAAGATACCAGTACTCCATACCAGCAAAAAAGAGCCCTGTCTTAAGACAGTTAGTCTTGCAACATTCTTCTGAGGCAGATGAATGTTTTATAGGCTACATGAGCATAGAAAGGTTTGGTGACTTGTCTGAACTCACAGACTAACTCTGTGGCAGAGCTGGGAACGGAATCAGTCTCCTATTTGTCTGCTTTTCCACTAGATCATCTTTCCTCTGCTATGACTGACGCTACAAATTCAGATGACTTCACTGCTTCACCAGCAAGAAGTCAGGCCATAAGGAAGACAAACTTTCCTTTTAATTGCTTGGGTTATTTTGTTAATGGTAATAAGTCATTAACAAAAACATACAAATTGAATGAATCCATGCTTGTATCCAGCACAAGTACCCATCAGCGTGAAACTAAAATTTATTTAGTATGTGTGGGGTTGGGGGTAAGAACCTGTCCTTCACCCCCACCCCAAAAAGTGTGGTTTGTAAAAAGGGAGATGCCACCAACAAGCTAAATTTAGGGGAAACAAGGTTTTGATAAACCAAATAAAATAATGCGAAAAGGAATAGTAGACCAATTATCATTCCTTCAATATGTTCAAGAACTTATTACACCATTGTTTATACATGAACCTATCAGGGAAATGACAGAACAACAGGTGTCCACTTTGGAGTTGTGTTCTCCACTCCATCTCATACTGCCAAGTTGTATTGATGTTGTATAGAAATCTGAACAGTTTTTCAGGGTCTTGTACTATGCCCAGCACTTGTAGTATCTGATGCATATTCTTTCTGGCTCTATCGAGCAGATTAAGTCTAGTGATTTGAAGGGGCTTTCACACTTAAAAAAAAAAAAAACACACACCTCCTGTGGGGTAAAATTTCCCTTCTCTTCCTGTCTCTATGCTGCCTATCTTCACTAGCAATTCGTCAGGGAGACAAATTGCAGAGGTGGAAGACAGCCACAACTCTTCCTCCACAGAGGTGGTCAGAAGTTGTTGACTGGAGAAAGTTTGCCACTCATACACAAAGAGTTAAATATTTTATGCTTGGCTTTTTTTCTATAGTATTCGCTAAGAACAGTCTCTCATCATTGTGCAAACACATTTGTATTGAACTTAAACAATGAATCATGATTTCCCCCTCTGACGTGGACTAAGAGGCTATTTAGAAATAACACATTAGTAATCTCATTTATTCATTTTCTATCTTTTCTTTTGGATGTTTAACTTTTTTCCATTTTATTTCCTTTTATAGCTACGTACTTAAAATCTTGGTTTTGTATGCATATGGGGTAGGTCAAGTGGAAAAACAGAAGCAACCAGAAATGAGTGAGGAACAATCAGCGTAGTCATTTCAATTATCAGGTAGATGAGCATTTAATGTACAGATTGAACCTCTCTAGTCCAGCAACATCCATTGTCTGGCATGATTTTAGATAGCCAGATATCAACTTCGTATGAGTGTGGCCAAGTTTCTTGCAGTCCCATAAAGTGTGTTTTGTCACCACAAGTTCTGGCTGTCAGTGTCTTCTGCTGGCTGTTAGCTCTGTCTTACCCCAAATGTCTAAGAGCCCAGTAAGCAGTGGAAGTGTTGATTATACTGCTAGATAATATTGACCTACCATAGTTGAGCAAATTCTCTGGTTTGGTGCCAATCAAGTCCTGAATGCGTTGGACTAGAGAGGTTCGACCTATACCATGTGGCAGATTTCATTAACTGTGTGTGTATGGATTCCATGTGGTTTCTGAAGTTTCACATTGTTAAAATGGCTGGCATATTTTTCACACGTTCTACAAGATATTGGTGTAGCAGTTTTCTTAAATGGCAAGCTTTGACATGCAGACTACCACCATTTTGTTTAAGAGAATAATTCAAAGTTTTCATAGTTCGCAGAGTGTGCCAATTGAACCATAGCAACATTCTGACTGAATGAGCACAGCATGCATGACTTCTACAGACAATGTTTTGGTCAAAGCTGCATGCACCTCACTTCACATGCCCTTGCTTTGTGTGGGTGTCACTTGAGTAATACCCATACATACCCCCCCAAAAAAAAGGTGGAGTGTGGCAACCTCATGCATGAGCAACAGTAGACAAAATGTCTTGCGGGTTGCACATAGAACCATGATTGATCACATGTGGCCCTTGGGCCACAGAGTGCCCACAGTGCTGTAGTGTGTGGTCGTACACTGTGCTCTCAAATAGAATAAATGCATAATGGTCACCAAAAGGAAATAATTTAAAATGCCACATTCTAATCTATTCCCCCTGTTCTTTCTGTCCAGTTTATATTACAAGCTTTTTGAGGCAAGGACTGTTTCTATTCATTTTGTACAGCTGTGAGAAGTGTGAAGACTTCCAGCTGTACAGAAATGTTAAGAGCAAACATGGAGGGATAGGGGGAAGTCAGTAAGAAGATGGGATGTTTCTGGAGATTGGTAATGGAAGAATGAGAGCCCTGTGATTTTTTGAGACTTCTAATGCAAATCCAGGTGGGTAAATGAGTAAAGGGTGTTACCATTTCTAAAGGCTGTTCAAAAGCATACATAAAATAAATTGGTCAGTTCAGTTCCTCAGGATTCTTTCTCTGCACCTGAAAAAATAATTATGTAGTAATCTGTACTTACACTGGAAGTTTCAGCAGAGCTCAACAAATGGATGGGCATGGAGACTGAACTAGTTTGTTGGTTTTGGACATTATTTTTCTAGTCAGGGTTGAGTCAAACTGTGGAACATGGTGTGGAGATCTCTTCTGTCTCTCAAGTGTAGTTCAGTCTTTAAAATGTGAATCCAACATTTTTTGCCAGTGCTAAATTATTTCCTTCTTTTAAAAGAAAATCTGCTTGAGTTGTAACAAGAACTAAATGTGCTTGAGATGCAATATTAATCCCTTATAAAAGGGACTTTTGAAGTACCTGTAAGAATGGTGGCCGTGCAGGAAGTGAAATGCACCCAAAACATTGTATAAAGCAGTTATGAAGCATTATTCTGGCCGGAATCCAGGTAAAAATCTGTTTGCTGTGGAACAATAACAAGAATATCATCCCATAACTGACTTTAGAAAACAGAATAGAGACCATGCTTAGGGCTTGGAGCATGATAATTTTATCAAGTGTGTCATGACCAAATTTTGAGGACAGCATGTACATGTCTGTGGGGAAGAAACATTCTCTGAGCGATCATGACCTCATCTAAAATAAATCCAAGTACCATATGTTCAGCTGGCCTGAATTTGATCCAGTAAGGGGTTTTTGAAATGCAAATATTTTTTGAGAAACAGCCTTAGCATAAAGTGACTGTAGGAATATCTCCTATGTCTTGTTTTTCGTTCGTGTTAATTTTTAATCTGATCCAGACATTTGTTGGGATCCAAAATAAAGTAGCCTTAAGGTGAACAGAGACAAATATCATAGCAATTGACTCTGTTCCCTCTGCCAGCTGCACACAGTCTAATCTGAAACAGGAAGCAGGAGTTGAAGGATCAAGACACCTGTTTTCTATAGGCCAATAAAACAGAAAACCGACACACTTTCCTGGAATACATGGGTTTTATAACATATTGTGACTTTCAAGATGTGCAATTTAGACATGACAGACATTGCTTTCCATCAGTTATGGTGATTTGATATACTTTTCATTTGTACGTTATGGTCATAAATGCAGCTGCAGAGCAGGAGCAATGGTAAATATTTTGGATTTAGAATTAATACTTAAGTTCTCTGTTGCCAAAATGAAAAAGGGAGGGAAGGGAAGCTTTGCTTAAAGAATGCTCCTGATAAGCCTCGCCCCTCCCCCCCCCCAAAACATTAATACTGAACTAATATGTGCTGGTATTTCAGAAATAGGTGCAGCCATTTCACTCAAGCCATACTTAGTTAATCTCCTGAGGACCTGGCTACAAGTGTATTTGATTCAGTACATGGTATTTCACTCTAAGGCCGTGCCTACATTACCCCCTCTTTCAGAAGGGGTATTTAAATGACACGGATTAGAACTGTTTAATGAGGTGCAATATAAATATTCATTGACTCATTAGCATAACGGCAGCCAGTTGTGCTTCGATAGTGGTGCTTTCAAAATGCAAACTGGCAGTGCAGACATGGGTGCTTCGAAATAAACCCCAGACTTGGAAACTTCCTTATACCCACAGCCAGTTTGCATTTAAAAAAACAGAATTTTCAATAGGATCGATGCAATGGATATTCATATCAGCGCCTCATTAACCAGTTCTGATCTGTAATTTAAATACCCTGTCTGAAAGGAACAGGTAGTGTTTGATGTGGCCTAAGAGTCAGATCCCAAATCTATTGAGTGTCTGTTTACCAGTTACTTTAAAAAAACTTCTACTCTTGCCTCTCTTTTTAAAAAGTGTGCTCATACCTTCGACAGTCACATTTTATATTATGATCAGTAAGGGCCTGGAAGAGTAAAGAAGTATTTCCTCCAACTTTACTCTTACAATCATCTGCCTCCCTCATGGTGGTCTGATATTTGAGCCTATACATTTACCCTAATTGTGAGCTCAACTATAAAAAGCGAACACTATAACCAATAATAAATATTGATAGGGGAAAAGCTATGACAGAAATAGACTACATTATTCCAAACATACAGGCCTACAAATATAACTTGGTGTGTGTTAAACTTATGCATAATAAACAAGAAAAATCTGGAGCCAGAAATCTGAAACTAGTTTGTCAGAAACCATGACTAATTTGTACATAAATGAGGGCATGGACTAGTTAAGCCACCTCACGCCCCTCCCTCTCCAGCAATCACCTCTGTTATGAGTTGAGGAGAAAAATTGGAGCAAGCTTAAGATCACAGCAACCACCCCCATGCCTGAGCCTGAGAGATGGCCTGACCCGGCCAAGAGAAGGACCTAACACACTGACGCCTCAAACAGCTCTCACTAAATCCCAAACACTACTTGTTATGAGATAGTATCAGAGGGGTAGCCATGTTAGTCTGGATCTGTAACAGCAATGAAGGGTCCTGGGGCACCTTAGACAAACAGAAAAATTTTGAGCATGAGCTTTTGTGAGCAAAGACGCAGTTCATCAGATGCATCTGATGAACTGAGTCTTTGCTCACAAAAGCTCATGCTCAAAACTTTTCTGTTTGTCTACAAGGTGCCCCAGGACCCTTCATTGCTGTTATGAGATGGTATTGACTTTAATAATAGCTCCAGTGCATCTCAAGTATTGCCTCCTCCTGCCCCCTGCCCCAGTAGTAGAGTTTTTTACTATTTGTGGTAACATTTAAGAAACTGACAAGGAAGGAAGGGAGGGTTGTCCTAAAATCTCTTGCTAAAGGAAAGGAAACAAGGATGTTAAATCTTTAACTTACAATCATCTGCTTTAGCTGTTTCTTTTATCTTTTAATACAAGGTTAAAAGGATTTTTAATACTGTTCTCATTGTGGTGAGCAGCCTTAGGTCTCAATACCAAATTTCAAACCTTGTTTAACATTGTTTCATGTTGAACTGTGACTGGGTTATATTAATATTGTTGGGCTTCTATATGCTGTCTAAATTAATAAAGGAGAGGGGTTGAAGCTGTATTGGATTTTTCAAAGGAGAAAAACTGAAAGAACCAGGGGGTGCAGAGAGAGACCCTTACAATCCACAAATTCAGTTTCGAATAAATGCAGATAAACTTCGGGCTATATCTTTACAGGTATAAGCTCTATGAATATGAATCGTCATTCAATCCTGAGGCCAGTTCAGACCCTTGTTTAATTTAGATCAGCCTCATGCCTACACTCACCTATAGTGGAATGACATAGTATGAAGGAGTTTTGCCTTCTCCCTCCTACATGTTTCCCAGGCCTGGCTGGGCTCTTGGCATCTAGACGGAACACCTGCTCTCGTGTAGGCAAGCCGCCGGGAGCTGTGTTGTTTTGATTAGGTGTTTTTAAAAGTCCATGTTCAAGGACTGGGAGGATTGATGTGGCTTTTTTAGAGATAGAAGTGCTGAGCCAGTTATATTGTAGCTAACTGCTTTTTTCATAATAATGTGCTCTCACTTGGTTATAAAAGCTGTGAGAATAATAAACTCAGGGCCTTCAAACTATAAAACTGTTGGCCCCCTGCTGTCTATGTTCGTCTGTGTCTTTCATCCTTCGCGGTATCGCACCTCTGGGACCTGTCACTAAAAAAAAATACAACAATAGTATAGCCTTAGCAATGGAAACTGTTCCAGCTCCTGGAGATGGTTGGACTGCAGGGATGCTGCAGACTTGTCCCAGCTCCCTGACTGCAACCCCATACCAAGAGTGTGGTGAGGTGATGGGCACAGAGCTGTTGCACCAACTCTACACCCCCAACGAGGCCAAAAACCACCCTGGGTCCTGGAGCAAGGAAGGAGGGGGACCCAGGTCTATGCCCATGGAAGGGGGAGGGCCAAGGGCTGAAGGGGCAGGACCTAGGGGCAGTTAGCCCTTAGCACCACCCAGATTCCAGCACTAACCCCACCCACCCATAGAGCTATGCAGAGTGGCGCAGCATGACTGCTACTGCACTTCAAAGAGGCCTGGAGCAATCTCTGCCACAGCTGCCAAAGTAGCAGTGGTGGCCAGAGCTCTGGACCCCTTTGAAGTAGCAGGCCTGGGGCCACTACTCCTTTTGTTCCCCACCCGCCCCCATTGGCAGGCCTGTACACCTCCCAGAGATTTTCCTGACTGCTGGTGAGCCTCCAGATAACTTATATCAGCTCTTCAGCTCCTATGTGCTGCTGGAATGGCACAAAAGTTGCAGGTGGGACTAGAGACCTGGTCCCTCATATCAGGGCTTGACTCTAGATCAGGGGTCAGCAACCTTTCCAAGGTGGAGTGCTAGAATTTCATCTTTTGACCTCTATGTATGGTCTGAGTGACAGGGACACTTTTTAAAGTCACTAATAGCCCTACTTCTGACAGCTTCACTAATAAATGAATTAAGATGCATGGGGTGGCAGTTGGTAGTATTAGCTGGGCTTTTGTTAATCCACAGGTGGCCTAGCTTTGAGCAAGCCCCAGCTGCATGGGCGTGGAGGGGTGGAGCTCAGCTCCCGCGTAGCATGCCAATGAAGATCTGTTCATGTGCCACACTTGGCATCCATGCCAGAAGTTGCTGATTCCTGGTTTAGACCTTGTACACCAAAACCCTTCTTGATGTGCTCAGTGTTCATTGGGAGAAGGAAGCTTTCTCTAGTATCATGTGCTAATACTAAGTTATTGGTCTGCTACGGTGTTAGATAAGCTTCAGTGTATTTGCATAGAATATAGTGATTTCAAACACAGGTTACCAGCTAGCAGACATTGGTACAAGCCCAAAAGAGCTCTGATCTACACCAGGGAGCAAAGTCTCTCCTGATACGCTAATGGCAAAGCTAGAATTACATATCTGGGATCAATTTTGTTCACTGGTGTAGACCAGGCCTCATTGATGCAATAGTCTTTACTCATGCTCATCTAGTATTTCAAACATACATTTATAATTTTGCTAGTTTAAGGCAGCATCCAAAATGGTATATATCCTCAGTTCTTCTGCTAACCCTGTTTCAAAGTAGCTCCAATTCAGCTGATTCCTAGCTGAACCCCCAAACAGGTCTTAAAAAAAAATCCAATCCAACCAGTAGCACTTTCTTATAGTCGGAGGTGATTACCAATATTATGCTTTCCTAATTAATTTGAATAAAAAGTCTTCACTGTTTCCAAGAATGAAACCATATTAACTGAGAACTTCCTTACTTTCACAAAACTGATCAGGGTTCTTCTCCCCACCCCTTTCTGGAAATACTTGTTTTAGCCTGTGTTTATTTGTTTGGGTTTTAATCTGGGCCATTTATTTTGTAAGCATAGTTGCAGCTTTTGTTGGCTTTATCCTCTTATTAGCCAGAGCTTCTCCATAATATAAGCATAGAGGCTGGGTTTTAGTCTTGTCTTCCATAAATGTAAAGCTTTATATGGGATCACATTATTTTTTTTATAAACCTTTCCCCAATGCTGTAGTTGTTCCCTACATGTTACATTTTTCAGCATTGGTAGAAGTAGTAACACTGTCACTCTTGCAATGTGTTTCCATTACTTTCTTTCCAGTAGAACTTAATTTTACAGTTTTTCCAAGAAATAAAATATCCCAAGATTCCCATGACGTTATATCATTACTGGTGGTGGTGGAGCAGAGAGGTGTAGCTTGCACCAGAACATGCACTGGATATATATTATTCAGGGGCACACCAGGGCTATGTCTTCATGGCAGAAGCTATTTCGGGATACTCTGGTGTCTTGAAATAGGTGTGTTGCACAGACATGGGACAGCTGTCATTTTGAAATATTTTTCAAAAAAACAGGCACTCTACTTCGGTATCCCTGTACCCCTCATTGCAGATGGAGCAAGGGATCCTTCAAAATAGCACTGTATTTTGACATGTGGTGTCATTTAGACAGTGCCACATGCCGAAATATCCTATTTTTAAAATGATTAGAAATGGCGTGCAAATTGGGAAGCTCAGATTGCATAGTTGATTTTGAATTTAGGCTGTTTGTGTCTAGGCTGAAGAACAAACCTGGGTTTTCTCAGGTCCACTCTCTTTATCCTACCTCTCATGATGGCTGACCAGAAAAAAATAGACCCTGAAACAGGTTCATTGAACAAATAGCTCCCTGAGTTCTTCAGTTACATTCCATTCTCGGCCTTCCACGCACATGATCTCTTCTCCTACTTTTAGATGGTTAAACTGGAAGACCATCCTGTTGAGCTGGGTAGTAGCACATAGACAGAGGAAAGAAGACGACTTCTTTCAAAAATAACTAACATTCAAAAACAGGCAAGTTTTGGTCCATCAGCTGCACGGCCTCAAAACTGTCTGCTGTTGCTGGGAGGGATTGTTCCTGAAATGGTTATTTTGTGACTTTCTGTATTGAAAGTTCAAATACCAACCCACTTGCAACCTAATATCAATAACCGTGGGCTCAGCCCCTGTTGGTGTCTGATGCCTTTCTCATGATTCCTTTCCATCATTCCCTGTCCAGTGCAGAGTGGCTTAGGTTCTGTAGACTAGCTCTGCACCAATATACTATATCATCTATCCATTCTCTGTGCGGTCTGCCTCTCCCGTTTGAACCGTCCATTATGCCGAATACCAGGGTCTTGATTTTTCATTCATCATTCATTCTGCAAATATGCCCACATAGTTGTAGCTTCCATTTTATAACCTTCCTCAGCAGGTTCTCTTCTGGCTGTATTTTTCTATATAAGTCCTCATTGGTGACATTCTGCATCCATCCTATTCTCAGAATCTTTCTATAACTCCTTTTGAACACCAATATTCTTCTTTTTGAATCTTTTGTTATCACCCGTGTCTCACATCCATACAACATGCTGCTGAATCACACGTTTTCAAGATGCTCAGCTACATTCCTAGGCTAACCACTTTGCTTTTCCAGATCTTATCCATCACCTTCAAACTTGCTCTTGCTTTCACTATTCTAGTCACTATTTCCTTCTTAGTCTAGATCATATGTTACGTTGCTCCCCAGATATATGAACTTCTTTACATTTTCTAGTTCAATACAGTCTGCACTGATCTTCCTTCCTATTTGCTTATCTCCAAATACCATTGTTTTTGTTTTATTTATGTTGATGATCAGTCTGTACTGCTTCCCTTCATTTAGCACCTGCACCATTTTTGCTAGCTTCTCATCTTCCTCAATGATAACTATCATCTACGAACCTCAGGTGAATTTTTTTCCCATGCACAGATATCTCTTCTACCTCTTCCTTGATCTTGTCCATCGCTCTCTCTCCAGATGTGTGATGAAGATACTTGGCGATATTGGATCTCCTTTTCTCATGCCTCTATTTGTTTTAAACCAACTTCCCAACTCCTCGCATGTTCTCACCACTGCCTCTGCATTGTCATTGATACCTTTCAACAACTGTATCAGTCAGCTATCCACTCTGTATGACTCCAACACTGCCTAAGTCACTTTTTGATCTATACTTTCAAATGCCTTTTGAAAATTGATGAATCATAGAACAATAAAGCTGGAAGAGGCCTAAAAAAGCCATCAAGTCCAGCCCCTTGCTCTAGGCAGGACCAAACCCATCAGATCAGCCCAGCCAGGTTTTGTCGAGGCAAAACTTAAACACTTCCAGGGATGGAGACTCCACTACCTCCCTGAGTAGACCATTCCAATGCTTCACCACCCTCCTAGTGAAAAAGCTTTTCCTAATGTTCAACCTGGACCTTCTCAACTGCAACTTGAGACCATTATTCTGTGTTCTGCCATCCATGACCACTGTGAACAGCCTCTCCCCAGCCCCTTTGCAACCGCCCTTCAGTAAGTTGAAGGCTGTTATGTCCCCCCTCAGTCTTCTCTTCTGCAGACTAAACAGTCCCAATTCCCTCAACCTTTCTTCATAGGTCATATGCTCCAGCCCCCTAATTATTTTGGTGGCCTTCCACTGGACCCTTGCCAATGTATCCACATCCTTCCTATAACTGGGGGCCCAGAACTGAACACAGTACTCCAGATGCACCCTCACCAAAGCTGAATAAAGAGGAATAATCACTTCTCTGGATCTACTGGCAATGCTCCTCTTGATGCAACCTAATATGCCATTAGCCTTCTTGGCTACAATGGCACACTGTTGACTCATGACCAGCTTCTAGTCCACTACAACTCCCAGGTCCTTTTCTGCAGAACTACAACTGAGCCAGTCGCACCCCAGCCTGTACCAATGCTTGGGATTCTTCTGGCCCAAGTGCAGGACTCTGCACTTGTCCTCATTGAACCTCATCAGATTTCTTGCAGTCCAGTCTTCCAATTTGTCTAAGTCACTCTGGACCCTATCCCTACCCTCCAGCACATCTACCTCTCGCCCTAGCTGAGTGTCATCCACAAACTTGCTGAGGGTGCAATCCAATCCTTCATCCAGGTCATTGATAAATATGTTGAACAGAACAGGACCCAGAACCAAACCATGGGGCATTCCACTAGAAACCAAATGCCATCCCGACATCGAGCCATTGATCACTACCTGTTGGGCTCGACCTTCTAGCCAGCTTTCTATCCATCTTACCATCCATTTATCCAATCCACATTCCTTTAACTTGCTGACAAGAATATTGTGGGAGAACATATCAAAAGCTTTGCTAAAGTCAAGATAAACCACATTCATTTTTTCCCCTATCCACAGAGCCAGTTATCTCATGGTAGAAACTAATCAGATTGGTCAGGCATGACTTGCCCTTCATAAATCCATGCTGACTATTCCTGATCACTTCCACTCCAAGTACCTCAAAATGACTTCCTTGAGGAGCCCCTCCATGATTTTTCCAGGGACTGATGTAAGACTGACCGGCCTATCGTTCCCTGGATCATCCTTCTTCCCTTTTTTAAAGATGGGCACTACATTTGCCTTTTTCCAATCTGGGATCTCTCCAGATCTCCATGACTCTTTAAAGATGATGGACAAGCCCTTGTCCAGGACATACACCAACTCCCTTAAACCCTCAGATGAATTAGGTCCGGGCCCATGGATTTGATGGAAGTGATCATTTCTGTCTCCATAGCCAAACCTTCCTATGACTCTCTGCCAACCTTCGCATTCCAATCTCCTTCCATGATCAACACATCTTTCTTCAGTATCTCCTCCACTGTCTTTGTCAAGTCTTTATAAAATAGACCAATCTCTTCCTCCAAAGTGTCCAACACGGGTGCATACACCTGAATGACTGAGATGTTGAATGGTTTTGCTTTGAATCTCACTACCATCATTCCTGCATTCACCAGTTTGTATCCTAATAATGCTCCTCTAGCTATTTTGCTAAGAAGGAATCAGACTCCTACTTCATGCTTTGTTTCGTTTCCTGACCAAATGACTTTGCAACAGCACATCTTTCCCGAAGCCATCCAATGCATCTCTGCCAGTCCAAGTATATCGGATTGGTATCTCTCTATCTCCTTCTGAAGCAGCTCTAATTTTCCAGTTGCCTACAGTGTTCAGGCGTTCCACGTACCAATGGATAGCATGCGTTTAATTGTAATTTTCTTTCGGTAGTCAACTTATTGACCCAACCCCGATCTCCCAATTGGTGTCACAGACCTTGTTTATCCAGGCGATGTCCAAGCCAGCATCTTTTCATTTAGTCTTACTGGCCTCAGAGCTCATTTGTATTGTTTCACAGTCAGCGCATCAACACTCATCTGACCAACCCTGCTCCTTCATCCAGGTGTGGGACTGGCTGGAGTTCGTAGTGGCTTCATGGAAGAGTTTGCAACCTAACTGGCATACACTTATTGATCAGGTGTGGCATTATCAGGCTACAGGAACACATTGGGGTATGAGCATGCAGTCAGATATAATTGGAGAAAAGCAGTTATTCCTTTCAGAGGTTTCTTCCTTGACACACTGCTCATACCAGTTGTCCCATTTCTATATGGCTTCACTTTGTGAATTTCCAGCAGTCACCATTTTCTCCCCTGCTCTAAATCCCCACAACATAGATCTGGCACAGGCCCCCCCTTCACTGTGGCCATAAGTGCTGGGAGGAGCAACATATTTCCAGTTCTACTCAACTGGCAGATAGGTCCTTGGGACTTTTCTACCTCTCTCATGGAAGAATGTGGGGAAAGCTGTGGAAGGGGAGGTTCTGAACACTCCTGTAGGAAGGCGTGATTTCTGCCCCAGTTCTAAATATTTGTGTCCAAAGTAAACTTTCATTTTATCCTGTCCATTTTATCAGTCCACAGTTTAAAAACGAGTTAAAAACTATGGTGGTTTTGGCTACCGTGAGTGCCATTGAGTAGGCCCTTTCTAGCAAATGATGCCACTGAGTTTAATAGCAACGAAGGGTCCTGTGGCACCTTTATAGACTAACAGAAAAGTTTTTTGAGCATGAGCTTTCGTGAGCACAGACTCACTTTGTCAGATGCTGGTCTTGGAAATCTGCAGGGCCAGGTATAAATAAGCCAGAGCAAGGGTGGGGATAACAAGGTTAGCTCAGTCAGCAAGGGTGAGGCTTACTACCAGCAGTTGATCTGGAGGTGTGAACACCAAGGGAGGGGAAGCGGCCTCTGTATTTAACCAGCCATTCACAGTCTTTGTTTAAGCCTGAGCTGAGGGTGTCGAATTTGCAGATGAATTGTAGCTCAAATTTCTCTTTGGAGTCTGGTCCTGAAATTTCTTTGCTGTAGGATACCTACTTTTAAGTCTGCTACCATGTGGCCTAGGAGATTGAAGTGCTCTCCTACGGGTTTTTGTATATTGCCATTTCTGATATCTGATTTGTGTGCATTTATTCTTTTATGTAGACTGTCCAGTTTGTCCGATTGTACATAGCAGAGGGGAATTGCTGGCACATGATGGCATAAATTATATTGGTAGATGTGCAGCTGAATGAACCCATGATGGTGTGGCAGATCTGGTTAGGCCCTGTAATGGTGTTGCTGGTGTAGATATGTGGGCAGAGCTGGCAACGAGGTTTGTTGCATGGATGGGTCCCTGAGTTAGAGTGACTGTGGTGCAGTGTATAGTTGCTGGTTAGGATTTGTTTATAATTTATCTAATTTGTGCCATCATGTGCCAGCAATGCCCCTCTGCTATATACATCGGACAAACTGGACAGTCTCTACGTAAAAGAATAAACGCACACAAGTCAGATATCAGAAATGGCAATATACAAAAACCCGTAGGAGAGCACTTCAATCTCCCAGGCCACACGGTAGCAGACTTAAAAGTAGCTATCCTACAGCAAAGAAATTTCAGGACCAGACTATAAGGTGCCACTGGACCCTTCGTTGCTGTTACAGATCCAGACTAACGCGGCTACCCCTCCGATACTGATCTTAATGTCACTACTTGTGAAATAAGGTACAATTCCATGGCACTAGCACAGTATGTTCATAAAGCATTACAGTGACACAGGAGCTGATCCTGTAAACACATGCCTAGCTTTACTATCATCACTACAAGTATAGCAATTGTGGCCCCAGTCCTGCAAACACTCAAATGTTTACTTTTTCTACCATGAGTAATGAAATTCATAGAAGACTTAAATAAAAACTAAGATGCATGCCGTTGCATACCCAGAGGTACTGCTAGCAGCTGACTGAACAGGAAGGCAGTACCATACATGACAATTCTGTGAAAGGTTTTTTGCGTTTTTGTTTTTGTTTTGATTTTGGTTTTGGTTTTTTGTGCTAACAGATTTTTCCTACTTACACTATCCTACTACATTTCTTATAGTATTCATGAGTTTTCTCATGCGTCCCCATTTCAGATTGCATGAACAAGGCATACAGAAAAGTTGCACTTCTGCATTGTTTTGTATATGCTGTCAGAAAACATACTTGGCCAAATTCTTTCTCTATTTGTATGATTTCATGTAACCCTATTGCCTTTTTCAAATCATGTCATGGCATACAAGGCAGACTTTGCGCACCTTGATATAGAGAGCCTGTGCATTGCAAATATAGATCATACATGCCGCTACATATTCAGAAATATTAAATTTGTAAGGTTGCATGAGTTATTGCCCTTGAATTGCTAGTGAGGTGGGTCTCTAATGGGTAAAAATCTCAGGCCCTTGAAAACAGAATTTTTAACATATCAACTTACTGACAGCCTGTAATTTGTTTAAATTTTTGAAGTTAGTTTTTAACATGCATAGTGCAGTGTAGAGTGCTTCCTAGAAAACGGCTATATTGTTAAATCTGGACTTTTTGCACAACTCATGGTTCAATCACTTGTACTCAGATGATTAAAAGGCAAACCCACAGCCAAATTTGTCGTCTGTCACATACGTTAGTTTGTTTCATAAAACACGCATTGGAGCAGTCCAACAACCTGTCACTGAACAGGGAAATTCAAAAATTTTAGTGTGAATTAAGTAGCATTCTCTTCTAACAAAGAAAAAGCCTTTGTAAAAATAAAGAGAGTGCACCCTATTCGACAGTGATGATTCTGCAGTTGCTCAAAACCACTGTAGCAAGCTATAATGTTTTGGAATCTTCTTACAGATTATTTTAGTGTCTTTTGTAAAAGGCTCACAAGACATCTGACTTTCTCAGCTTCTAATCCAAGAATCACCAAAGTTAGGGGGACCTTCTCAGTGGACTTTTTGATCAGGTTCTTAATGAACTGGTTTATTTAACTGCTTCATTACTCTTCTAGCAACAGCAAGCATTATGCAACCAGTGCCGGTTCACTCACTCATTGGGAAGTAAATTTGTTCCTTTTGAGACTGTATCTTAGTTATGCTGCTATAACCTGAACATATGCACACCTTTAGATATTTGTGGAATAATCTAAATCTTTAATCTATGCTAAGGGCCCAAGCATTCACTCTAACTGTAAAGTAATGGGAAAGAAGTAAGATCTTTGTTTTAGTTTGTAGGCCACAATAACTGATAAATAGAAGCCTTTATGAACAGAGCAAGCCTTTAACAGAAGATACTTTGAGTGTCCTGCCTACTTAATTTTTCTGCACAGTGTAGGTGCCCACTTTTCCACACAACATGCAATGTTAGGAACACCACCAAACTCATTTAGTAGCATAAATGTTTTACTGTTCAGCATGTAAAATGATTTGTCCCTGGTGGCACTAAGCTTAATGATACTGTCAGTAGCACAGAGTTGGCTCTGCAGTAACCTATGTGGGTAATTCATCCCAAATGGGGAAGCAAGGAGACACATGAGGTTTTCATTTCAGATACTGCCTATCTATAGTAGAGGAAACACTAACCAGCTTGGGGGAGAAGCTTGATTTTTATTGCATAATCACATCTCTCTGAACTCTTCTAAGAGGAACGGGTTGCTACATAAATGCCTTGCTCAAAGCTGCATAATGGGAGGTGGGGGGAGCTTTAATGAGAGTTGATAAGAACTCATCCATGATGGGGCCATGGTGCAAGATAATGGAATAGTACTGTTGAATTCCAAATTTGTTTTCATAGAGGGTAAGTCCTTTGACAATGACCTTCCTACAATGGGATCGGAGCCTGCCCTTCCCCACAGTATTTGGTTACTTGAGGAGGTGCTTCAGAATCCTTGTGTCTAATTGAAAAGATAGTTGGACGTGACACTACCACAATCTTGACAGGAGTGCTATAGAGAAATACTTTAAGGAGAGGAGGTTACAGTTATAAAATTTACCCAGGAGCACATGTGATTTATCCAAATAAAAATGTAGTCCACACACCAGCTGGGTGTGGCTCACTATCCAGTGTAGTGGCACTTGGACCATTTACAAAAGAACCATTGTAAGAAAGCTTGAGAAAATTCTCAGTTTATTACATCTTCCATTTAAATAATAGTATCAGTGTCATCACAAATTGCTGCTAAGTTAGGTGGGCTCTTAAAGTTAATACTTAACTTTTGGATCACCTGTGACTTCCCAAGGAGTGGTGGAAACACATTACTTGAATAATTTAAAACTTTATTAATAATTTATATTACAATATTGCCTAGAGGTCCCACCCAAGATTGGAACCAGTGATGTTGTGCATCACACACATAATGTATGCATACTGAGACAGTTCCTGTCCTAATTAGCTTACTTCCTTAGTCTTGTTTATTTAGATTGTATTACAATCCCTATTGCATAGCTGGGGAAACTGGGATAGGGACAGCTTAGGTGACTTACCCAAAGTCACAGAGAAAATCTGCAGCAGAGCCAATAACTGAATGGAAACCTCTTGAGTCCTAGTCCAATGGTAACAGGAAGGTTATGTGCCAGCAGAGGCCTTCAGTAAGGGTGAAACAGTGTTAGCTGCCATAATTACTAACAGAGTAATGTAGTAATTAGACTAATAGAACGCAATGGCCATTAGCCATAAAACCATTCTTTCTCACAACAACATGGTTGGATAAGGCATTCATACTCTTGCAGGATTGTTCCCTGACTCAAGTAGGCTTAGGATCAGGCCTTAGCAGTTGTCCACACTACAGCTCCTAAATGAGTTTCTGCCATGCTACTGATATGGCTGACTGTAAACATGATATATACTCAATACACATTGTTAGCACTCAGCTCTGTTTACACTATGCAGCTTTAGCAACAGGGCTGTGCTGATTACAGCTGTGCTGCTAAAGTAAATCAGTGTAGCCACTGTTTGTCAGCACTTTTTGGTGACCAAACACTTCTATCCCTGAGAAGCAGCATCCACTTTGTCTGAGAAGAGCATTTCTGCTGACAATTCTGTTCACACTGGCACTTGTCAGAGCAAACATAACTTCTCCACCACCAATGACTAAAGTGTTTTTGTTCTCCAATTGTCTTAGGTTTAGTAACTGAGACACCTAATATTATCTCCCCTTTTCCAGAAGCCTGTATTAGCATGTGTCCTTCCTGTACCATTTCAGTATCTAGCCGGTAATTTTGGTTTAGCATTAGGAGTTCCCATTCATATGTCACCTGTTCGAACAGATGTCCCTCGTATTTGCCTTTGCTGTGAGATGAGGGTATTCTGCTTTACACAATGAATAGCTCCAGTATCTTGTATGTCATCCATGCACTCTGTTATGCTGAGGCAAAATGGTAGAGCATCCCACATTTTAACCTGGATGCAGTGATTTTTAAAAAGAACACTCAGGCACTGGGGTAGGTTGGATGTTGAAATGATGCTCAGTGACTCCAATAAGCTGTAATATAGATGGAATTTAAACTGTGCATGTTGTAAACAGGTCAGATCAATGTAGTTGAATTAGTTACAAAATGTACACAGGATCTTACAGGTAACTCCTCCAGCTGAGGATTGGAGGTATGGTAACACGGAGGGAGGCTCTTGGCCGAGTGTTTCCAGAACTGAATCCACTCTATAGATCAATGAAGAGGTAAGAAAGGTACCCTAAAAGTTATCTGAGTAAAAGTGCAGCTGCTTTCACTTCTGGGTACTTGAATACAATAAAGATGGGGGGGGTCTACTTTTACTCAAGTAGGGAAGACACGAGTGACTTATACTTAAATACATCCCCCCCAACCGCGTGCAGCCCAGAAGGTGTATTTTTACTCAAGTAGCTTTTGGAGTACTTTTTCTACTTCAAAGTTATTCTATGCAGTTTGTCAGAATTTTAGACTATTTTGTAAATGTGAAATAACCAACTTAATATGAGTGAGACTGCCAAATGGCTCACTGTTGGCCTAAATCTATTCCCAATTAAGGCAATGGCTCTTAAAATCATAAGAATGGCCATTGTGGGTCAGACCAAAGGGCCATATAGCTCAGTATCCTGTTTACCAACACTGGCCACCATCAGGTGCCCCAGACAGAATGAACAAAACAATAATTGTCAAGTGACCTGTTGCCCACTTGCAGCTTCTGGCACAAAGCAGGGTTACCATCCATGGCCTATTTTCCATGAATTTACCTAGTTCTTTTTTGAACCCTTTTATCGTCTTTGGTCTTCACAACATCCTCTGGCAGGGCATTGCACAGGTTGACTGCACACTGTGTTGAAGAAATACTTCCTTTTCTTTGCTTTAAACCTGCTGAGTCTTAATTTCAGTTGTAACTCCCTAGTTTTTGTGTTATGGGAAGTCATAAATAACTTTCCTTATTTACTTTCTCCACACCAGTTATGATTTTATAGACCTCTATCATACCCCCACGACTTTAACCATTTCTTTTCCAAGCTGAAGAGTCCCAGTCGGAACTCCTTCCATTACCCCATGATTTTTTTTCCTTTTTCTGTATCTTTTTCTCTTCTGCATACCGCATGCAAGAGGTAGGAGTTCTGTGGATTTATAAAGACAGTAAGATATTTTCTTTTTGGTATGTATCTTAATGATTCTGAGCACTTTTACTTGCTTAAATGTGAGCAAGACTTAAAACTGAGTGCTTTTGACCATCTTACTGCTGTAGTAATAACAAAAAAAACATAATCCTTAATTCAAAGTGTTATCGAGGTATAGTAATGGTTGAGTAAGTGGTGCCTTTTTTAAAAATCTCCCTCACTATATTAAAGTAAACAAATGAAATAGCTGAGAATTTTGAGGACGTGCTTGCAATTTATGTATATTATCACGGTGAAACTCCTAGCTTTGCTATTTCTCATTTGAATATTTACAAACTGAGACAATGTGTATATACCAGAGATTTTTACTGGCTTTATACATTTTCACTGAGTGATATGAATTATTGTTTAAATCTATCAAGATAGCTATACTGTTTAAAATAGTCACATTGGTTTCAGATTACCAAAATAAATGTCTGATACATCGGCTAATGTTTTGCTAGGCCAATGACATTCTAGCAGTCACTTTAATTCTAAGCTAAAATCCGGTTGAATTGAATGATCTGATTAAAACCAGGAAATAAGATGCAACAGCTATGTAAAAAAGGAAGGTCATTGAAATTACTGGACAGTTTGCCTGTTAAAACTCGTGGTCTTTGCACTAACCTCATGCTCGTATTTTAATATAGCCAAATATGAAGAGCAGCAATTGGCTACAAAACAGAGCAAAAACAAGAGTGAAATCTGCAGCCCAATGCTCTTTTCAATACATCTGTCTTGCATTTCAGCTTGTACATAACTAGAGCTTGTTCATAACCATCTTTCCATAAAATGTTCTACTATACATATCTACTCCCAAACCCAGTATGCAGGGCAGAGGTGTAACAGGATTATTTCAACACTAATTGGTTTTTATATAGTTCCCTGGACAGTTGCATAGAAGAAGGGATAAAAAGAATTTGAAGAACATTAAACCTTCTGTTCAAGATGCTCATTTTTGTATTGCTAATACCCTTTTAGCAATTATACCAAAGTACATCGACAGTTCTGAGCCAATAATACAGGACCTCAGGCTTAAAGAAGAGTTGGAAAATCAAAGATCTTTCTTAGATCCACATCTGAGGAGTGTTTAGTTGACGGCCAGCACGTATAGCCGTAATGTCTTCTAGATATGAATCATCAAAGTGAATCCAGGGGATGGAAAAACACACTCATTTCTTTTCTCCAGTTTGAGGTGTATGTCCTTGTTTGGAGCACAGAGGGGTGAGAGTGAGCCAGTGCACCTCTCTGGTGAGAAGAAGCTGGGGCACTTGGCTTTATGAGGAGGCATAGTGTGATCCCAGGGCTTTCCCGATGGCTGCTTCAGAGGCAACCAGGTAGATTATATGGTTGGGTGGAACATGCTCCCTCACCAGTCTGGGACTGCCTCAGCCTTAGTGCCCATCCAGCCCAAGGTGACTTTTTAAGGAGGACAGAAGGCTGAATCCTCCACTTCCAAATTCATACCAGGATGCTGCTTACTGTTCCCCTTAGACCATGTCAGGGTGCAAGGGGAAAGTGCACAGTTTGATGCATTCCTCTCATGCTGGCTGGGGAGGAGAGAAGGCAGACTAGCTGTGCAATTTCCTCTCTCCCCCTGATAGCTACAGGAAGGGGAGGAGCAAGCAGTGTCGTGGTAGGAATCTGACACATACCAACTCCCATCCTTGAGCCCCTCCTCACCCCTCACTAATCCTGACTCCTACACCTTCCCACTCCCTGCCCTGAGTCCCTCCACACCACCACCCCTGCTGTCCACTCCACACACACAAATTTCTTACAGGTACTGTTGTCTTGCAAATTCCTCTAACCTCCTGCCCTGAGCCCTTCCTCCCAGGGCAGCCATACCACAGCACCTGTAAGAAATTTAAGTTACTTTTGAAAGAGGATTGTAGTGAGCCCTAACAATATTGCTCAGTCTCGCTCCTAGCCTATGATCCTGTAGCTAGCTGGCACCAACTGGACATAAAGTTCTTTCTTTACTTTGGAAGAACCATATCAGAAGTAAAGGCCCATGAAGAAGAAAATGTGGTCAGGTGCTGACAGGGCTGAGCTTTGGCATCTCTAGGCTTGGGAGATCAAAGCCTCTAGGCTTGCTGCATCAGTTATGAATGTGAAAAAAAAATTGCTTGAACCCCAGCAGCCCTTTCATTACAAATTAAGCCCTAAATGCTACAACCAGAAGTATTGCAGTATCAGAACACAGGACCTGCAGATGTTCTCTCCTGCTTCATAGCATGTTCTTGGAGAACTTTTTGCTCAATACATCTGACATGCCAGAGGTAAATCAAACAATAACTTCCATGATAATGCCTAGAAGCTGCCTGCTGCCGTATATTTATGCACCATTCTGTCAGTTTGGAACTACGGCACTAACAAATTTATCTGTGACAAAAATTACACTAATTGCTCAGCAGAGGGATATTTTGGAAAGCAGGGAACCATTCTGAAGCTCTTCTGTAAAACTGCCAAGGCCAAGAAACACAGTCATAGCTATTAAAAACAGGTTTAAGACAATAAATATGGTAATGGAGGAAAGAGTTTCAGAGAGTAGGCATAAGGGAGTAAAAGTTGTAAGGTCTGAGTCTCTTAAAAAATTACTGAAAAACTTCACTGAGTGCCACGTTAATGGAATCTAAGTTTATAACCCCCATTATTCTTTATGGCTATGTCTACACTAGCCTGTGTCTTTTGAAAGGGGAATGCTAATGAGAAACTTCAGCAGATGTTAATGAGGCACTGCCACGAATGTGCATTGCCTCATTAGCATAAGGCTGGCCACAGCCATTCAAAAGTGCCACTTTTGAATTGCATACTGCCTGGACTTCGAAAGCCCCCTCTTTCTAAACCAAAATAGGAATAAGGGGCTTTCAAAGTCTGGGGGGTCCTTTCAAAAGCCCCCATCCGCATGGAAGGCGTGTGATTTTAAAGCATCACTTTTGAATTGCCACGGCCAGCATTATGCTAATAAGGTGCTGCATATTTGTGTCAGCACCTCATTAGCATCTGCTGAAGTCTCTCATGAGCATCCCCCTTTAGAAAGGTGGTGGCAAGTGTCTCTGTAGCCTGTGAGAAGGTTATGTCTATCTCCTTACCTTTTTAGCATGGAAATTCATTTGTGAAACTACAGCCCCATTCAAGTCAGTTGGACTTTAAGGGTATGTCTACACAGCAGCCTTATTCTGGAATAGCTATTCTAAAAACTTTTTTCAAAATAATTCTGCTGCCCACAAAAATACATTTTGAAATAACACTTAGCTATTTGGAAATACATTGTCCAAACATAGAGCGCCTTTTTTTGGAATTGGACCTACTATGACTTATTTTGAAATAGGCTCTATTCTTCATGAAATGAGGGGTTACCAAATTCAAAATAAGTCAACTGCTATTTTGAAATAAATTGCATCATTGAGTTGCTAGGTTAGTTATTTGAAAGTAAGTTATTTTTGAAATAACTGTGCTGTGTAGAGAGACCCTAAGTCAGCTGAAATGAAATGGATGAGACTTTTGCTTGCATAGCAAGTTCAAGATTTGGCTCAAACTGCGCAGTATTCATTTAAAGATGATTCTTAACTTTGTGCCAGACTTGTCATTAGCATAATGTTCAAGTTAATGCACTTTTATTTTTCATTGTTGCTGTATATTATAGCACAGTATTTGCTAGAGTTTATGGAGCAATGAGGCCCATCTTTGCTGCAGAGCACTGAAAAAAACATAAAAGCTAGACATAAATTGCATGGAGTGACAGATAAAACAGAACTGTATTCTAAAGAGAGCATGCTCCAAGACCTTCAATTCCTTCAAAATAAAAAGCCCCTCAAACAAAGAAGCACCTAGATATCTCTAAATCAAAGAAGAGCTAGTATCTAAACTCTGATTCACCAAAAGACAAGCTCTGTTGTTCTTAAGACATGAGTATTCTGAGAGGAAGGCAAACTGGTACAGACAGATAAGGAACAGAAGGTGGTGGAAGCAAGAAGCTATTCTCAGTTCAGTTCTGTAATAGTACATATGGTAGCTACCTCACTGAACAAAAGTTCCTGAAGCTCAAGATAGATATAAAGGGGGTGAGAAGCCAGAAGCCCAGGAAATACTTTACCTCAGAAGTAAATAAGTTCTTATCCTCCTCACTCAAAGAAACTTAAGAGTAGAATTGTTATTCCTTAAACAAACAGCAGTTTTACAAAACTGCTTAAGAAAGCTACAGCAGGGACATGTCTCCACTACACACAACTTCGAAGTTGCTTACTTCGAAGTAGAACTTTGAAGTAAAAGACTTTGAAGTTGACCATCTACACACACCCTACTTTGACGTTAAACTTCGAAGTAGGGCACTACTCCATCCCCAGGAATGAAGTAAGGGCTTTGAAGGTAGGCTCCATATTTCAAAGTTAACTTTAGAGTGAGGGAAGATGTGGCTCCTTAAAGAGCTGCATGTGGCTCTGGAGCTGCAGGCTGCTGACACCTGATTTTGGACATTTCGGTAATGTACAGAAAGTACGACAGTGCTGAATGCCATAGAAACTCTAGAAAAATGCCCTACTATATTCACAGATGATCCATAAACTTGCATTACTTACACTGCTGGTACACTAGGGGTGGCACATATCTGCCTACCGGCTGGATCAAACCCTAGCAAGCCCCCACCTCTATTTACCCACATTTCTGCAGGTATCAGGGGATCACAGCTCTTGCTGGCTGTGGATTGCCATTCTTGCCCAATGGGAGGGGCAGAAATCAGTGGCCTCTGGCTTACCGCCGACCTTGGTCTGCACTTAAATCAGTCCCTTAATCCTCTGTTTTATATATCATCTAATTCCTGCTGATTTTATGCAAAGGCTTTTGAACTATTTATTTCCTTTTTTGTCAATGAGAAATTTGGAGAGTTTGGCTTTGAGATGTGCTTAGTAGATAACATTCATATTGCTTTTTGCTTTCCCTGTATTGTGCTGATTTGCTGGATCCAACCAGATTTACTTTTGTTAAAAAAGATTGACCATCACTTCTTTCCTTTTTAGAGCTGAGCCATTGTTCTCTTCAAATGTTCTTTTTCTAATTTGTTGTTCTGTATATCTGTCCACTGTATTCATGCTTGCCAGATCTTGAAACTGATACCTGTAACTTAAAAATCTCTTTCAATAACTAAATCAGTACTTTATTTTTGTCTATTTCTTTTTTAAATGTATTTTGGGTTTAAATGTTTAATATGTTTCTATCTCTAATTTCAGATAGCATCATACGTCTGCTATAACTTTCTCTCATACTCAGAGGGTTAGCTGTGTTAGTCTGTCTGCAAAAACACCGAAGAGTGCTGTGGCATCTTATAAACTAACAGATTTATTAGGGCATAAACTTTTGTTGGTTAAAACCCACATCAACAGATGCACTGGAGTGGAAATACAGCAGCAGTGTTGTGTACTATTATGTCAAAAGATAGGAGACTCCTGCCAAGTATAGGACCAATGGTAACAAGGCCAATTCAGTCCGGGTGTATGTGGATTGCTTCCTGCAGCTGACAGAGAAGTGTGAATACCAATAGAGGGGAAATTGCCTTGGTCCTGAGAGAACCATTCTGAATCTTCATTTAATCCTAATGCAATTGTGTTGAATCTGCAAATTAATTGCAGCTCTACTGTTTCTCTTTGCAGTTTGGTCTTAATCTTTTTGCAGAAGGTTGCTACTTGTAAATCCATTACTGAGTGTCCAGGAAGGCTTAAGTGTTCTTCTGGTGTATGAGAGTTATCTTCCATGATGGCCGTGTCTACACTAGGCCCAAACTTCGAAATGGCCACGCAAATGGCCATTTCGAAGTTTACTAATGAAGTGCTGAAATACACATTCAGCGCCTCATTAGCATGCAGGCAGCCGCGGCACTTCGAAATTGACTCACCTCGCAGCCGCACGGCTCATCCAGACGGGGCTCCTTTTCTAAAGGACCCCACCTATTTCGAAGTCCCCTTATTCCCATCTGCTCATATTTGGGTGTAGATGCAGCACTGTGGTGGTTGTTTTTCAGGTATTGGTTTACTGATATTTGTTGACAATTTTAGAAGGGTTTTGTATATGTACATTAGGAGGGGCGTGTCTACACAGCAAAGTTATTTTGGAATAGTGGCCAATGTTCTGAAATAACTTTGAGCATCTATAAAACGCAGCTGCTATTTTGAAACAAGTTTGAAATAGCAGATGGCTTATTTTGAATTTGGTAAACATCCTTTTACAAGGAATCACGCCTATTTCAAAATACACATTTTAGAATAGCGACTGTGTAAACAAGGAATGGGGGCCTTTTCAAAATAAGCTATATTGTGGCCAAGGGCTCTGATCTGGAATGCGCTCTGTTATGTCTGTAAGCTCAATTTTGAAATAGTTGAGTGCTATTTCAATACACATTTTGGCCACACCTAGATGTACATCCTCTGACAAAACTGGGCTTTTGTTGGCAAAACTCAATGAGCATCTACACAGTTAGAGCTCTGTGAAGAGTGTGACAAAACACAGCTATGCAGCAGGCAGCCTTATACCTCTCTCCAATCAGGTATAATGCCTCTGTTAACAGTGTTTTGTCAAGAGTGCCCATGTAGACACTTCTGTCAACAGAGAGGGCTTCAGGTTCCCCAGGCATCCTTGTTTGCAGAGCATCGGGTCAGACATTCTGTTGAGAGAGGGCAGGACAGGGCAGTCCACCAGCTCTCTGACAGAGTGGCTTGGTCTTTCGAGCGGTTTTTATCTATAGATGCAATCTGTGGACAGACATACTACCGAGGTTTCTCTGACAGAGACCTCTGTCAACATAGGCTGCCCATGTAGAAATAGCCTTTGTGTGTAGTTGCTCTATTTTGGACTAAGCTATTCTGGAAAATCTCTTCCTAAATAACTTATTTAGAAATAATGCTACAGTGTAGACATAGCCTAGATATGCTTAAAAGGCAAAGTTGAAGCTGCCTGGCTGATGTGTGAAAGTTAATTAGGGTAGGTGTCTGAAAGCACTGAGATTTGAATTTTAAACCCAGCAAGGATGCAGAACCTATCTGTCTACCTCAATTCTTACTGTAATTCCTAACTCCAAAATCTGGGATCGAGATGACCAGACAGAATGACAGCATCTGAAGAGGTTTTCAGGAGGTTATCATTTCTGCAGCTTTAGGGGATTCATCTTTAGTATTTCAAGGGCTACAATATTTCGTTGCAAGTCAAGATAAACAAGCTCTTTCTGTATATAGTAATTATTTCATGCACACACCATTAATCTACAGCTTTTAGAATTCAGCAGGTTCATGGGACTTTAAGACCATGACCAGTTTCTGATACCAATGTTGAAAAATATTTATCTGTAACCCAGAGTTTGGGTTAGTGGGGTATAATTAAATAAAATGAGGGGTTTTCTACTAGATTATATGAGCACCAGAATTTGCTATGATGGTCACAGGCTTATTATCCATTTTCATCTTTACAATGTGAACAGCTGTGTGCTTTCAGATTTAGTGTAACATACTCTGGTACTTACAGATCTTCAGCAATACTTGTTTAATCTTTCTTTATTCCTAGCTTGTTTACCATCTGCTTAGTTCTTTGCCTTATTTAAATCTGCAAAAGATTGCAAAATGACTCACTTTCTCTAATTTTGGGACAAAATGTAGCATGTTCTTATTCACTGTTTCTGTGTGTACTCCGGACAATTCTTGCACTTTGAGTTTTCTACACAAGCATTTTCTTGCTTTGTTGATTAAACTCTGGTTGTTGTGATTCTTTACTCTATTCATGATCTTTGTATTTAATGTACAAATACATATTTTCATTCTTCAGTAAGTCCACTCAATCATTCAATGGAAAGATTTCATCATATTGGATCGGGCTGTAGTTTAATATTTATGCAAAACCAAACCTTGATATTTATGCTTACATATTTCATGGGCTCTTTTGTGTGCTCTTTCCTCCATAGTGATTAATTTGGCTGAAATAATGACAAGTCTGGTATTTGTGAGTATATCCACATTTGAAATATCGAGAGCCTGATCTTCAATTTTTGACCACACAGATGTGTCTCCACTACACTGTAAAAGCCAATTTAAAACATAAATACACTGCACAAAGCAAATATGTTTAATAGACCCCACACTATTTTCCATTCATCACTATATCAAAATCATGATTATTGTAGAGTCATATTTTTAGATCCCCACTAATTCGTCATCCTTTAAGGGAAAGTCAGTGTGCAGAAATAACCCAGGCATTAGCTTCTTCATTGCTGGAAAGATCCTTGCCTAGTGTTCTTTGAATAGTTTGCTCCCTCTTGCCAAAGACATTCTGCTGGAATCAGATTGTGGCTTCAGATGTTCTTGGGGCACCATTGACATGATTTTTGTTGCCTGACAGATCCAAAAGGAGCATAGAGAACAACAGCTGCCATTGATTGTCATGTATCAACCAAACTAGAGCCTTTGGTTCCATAAATATAGTGTTGTTGAAGTTGTCTAGGTTTCATTGTACACACTGAAATTCATTCATGTTTTCAGGCTACCTCCTGATGGGATGACTACTGCTGTCCTCTGTAATGGGTTGGAAACAGACCTGTTCACCATCAGTACTCATAATAAGCAGATCTACGTTGTCTAACCCCTTTTTTTCCATCTCTCTTGCTGTGATTGTTTCTTACTGATGATTGACTTTCTTCTGGAATTCAACTTGAGTATATTGTCTGGACAGCCAGCTCTTCAACCTGCAGCAGATTTATTCTAAAATTGAAGTCACCAGAACTGTTGTTATGGACCTTTAGTATGTGACAATTTGCTTCCTCACATACACTAAGGCTGACTTGAAATCCGCCATAGATCTTTTCTCAGGTGCCTATGATAGGCTTGGACTTTCCCTCAACATTGGGAACTCTAAAGTGCTCCACCAGCCTACCCCAGAATAAGCTGTACCCTCTTCCCACAAACTATCATTGGTGGTGAACTCCTGGAAAAAAGAGTATGACCCTTGAAATGGCTGTCTGAGAGACTGGCTGGCTACTAATATTGACATGGAGATCAAACATAGGATCTGTTACAACAACACATCCTTCGGAAAGTTGCTGTGTGTGTCTATTGACAAAGATTTGCAGATGTGACCTAAAATCCTGGTCTATTTTGCAGTAGTCATCTCCATTTCTGTTTATGGTACAAGACATGGGTGACACATGACGGCATCATAAGCATCCTGAGTGGTACCACCAGCACTGCCTTTGAACATTTTCTGTATGAGATGGAAAAATCATCACACCAATGCCCATGTTTTCTCTACACCTAACCTCACTAGTGTTGAGGCAAAGATTACGAAACAACGTCTTTGGCTGATACTCAAGTCCTCTTTTCTTAATTGTGGTAATAGGATCTGCAGGGAACAGAGTGAGTGTTACAAGAATACCTTGAAAATATATCTTAAGAAGGGAGGCATTGTCTCCACAAACTGGGATGAGCAGGCTGGCAAAAGACCACAAAGGCAGTGGATCACACATTAGGTCTCAGCCCATTTGGAAGAGAATCTCCTTGCTGAAGAGACTGAAAAGGAATATGTGCATCATCTCAGACAGTTGTGCTCTCCCCAAGCAACCACCTGTCATATGTGGAAAATACTATAGAACACGGAGTGGATGAGGTCTGCAGAGGGAAAGAAGTCACTGATGAGACTTAAAATGGCTGAGAAGTCCACTCCATGTTCTATAGCATTTTCCACATATGACAGGTGGTTGCTTGGAGAGAGCACAACTGCTGTCTGGGATGATGTACATATTCCTTTTAAGTCCCTTTAGCAAGGAGACAATCTGCTGCAGGTTGGCTGTCCAGACAATACTCAAGCCCAATTCCAGAAAGTCAATCATCAATAAGAAACAATCACAGCAAGATAGATGGAAAAAAGGGGGTTAGACAATGTAGCTCTGCTTATTATGAGTACTGATGGTGAACAGGTCTGTTTCCAACCCAATTTTCTGTAGTACTGGAAATTAGAAACAGGGAGAAATTCATCAAATGATGGATGTTTTTTTTGGTTTTAAGGCCATTAAAAGTGAATTGAATATAATTCTGTTCACAAGCAATCACACATCCCAGGATGTGGATTCTCAACTCACTCTACCCACCTTTAGAATTTTACAAAATTTATAGCATAATCATTGAACTTTATGATGAAATGAGTGTGGAGGGAAATAACATTTACATTTTATATGCAGGTTTTCAAATGTTTAAAGCTGGAAGCAACCCGTTTTTCAAATTTCTCAGCAGTTGATTTTCAGACTTCCTCTTGTAACTGCAGTGATGGTACCAAATACAAGTAAATGCATGAAAGAAAAAAACACCACCTAGATTGGGAGTAGTGTGGTGGCAGGTGGTAATGTGGAATCTGTGCAAGCCAATGTGATAAGTTTTCACCTGTATCACTATGATCTCAATAAAATATGACAAGTGGTGTTATGGGTTAGTGCCTTTCTCATAGTGCATGGAGACTACCTTGCACAAACAACACTTTGGTCAGGTCTCAAAGTCATTGCTTGATATCAGCATGCTTCCCAAATACAGCCCCATCTCCAATATACCTTTCATAGTAAAATTACTTGGCAACTATTGGGGAACAAATTCCAGGAATATTTACCTCCAGCCAACATCCTGGGCCTTCATGATTCAAACTGTGGTGTACTAATGGGACAACTCAGGTGCTACTAGCAGCAGCAATATCCAGAGAACAGTCATCCCTGCTTGCTGTTGCATCAGCTAGATGGCCAATTGCCTATAGCAGTGGTTCTCAATCTATTTACCATAGGAGACAGTAGATGCTCCTGTGTTAAGTGGGCTGTATCTACATAATGCATATACTGCTGATATGGCCATGAGGATGTCGCATGGGCTGCATCTATGTGCTGATTGGGCTGCAAGAGGCTCATGGGCCACAAGTCGAGAACTACTGGCCTCAAGTATAACTGTCATGTACATAAAGGCCTCTCAGTCAGACTTGGACTAAACTTGACAGAGGTGATTAATGTTGGCAGGAGAAGAGAACTGATTCAAGGAGCTAGCTGAAGCAGTGAAATAACCCTTGCACAATGCCCTCAAAGCACTGTATCATGTAACACTGCTGGTCTCATTATTACTATGATGAATATTACAATATGCAGAAGCTGCAGTAGTAGTGAAAAATGCCAGTTTCCATGTTTAACTAGCAAAAAGACTGCTTCTAGACGATGCTTGGTCCTGCCATGAGTGCAGGGGACTGGATCTGAAGACCACCTGAGCTCCCTTCCAGTCCTATGAGTCCATTCATCTCAACTGAAGACCTAACATTGTTGAGCCCCATGTTTGTATAGCTGCCTCTGGGCCACGCTGGCATAGAGCACTTTCCTTGTGTACTATTTGTGAAGACCATGCTGAAGGTGTACAAATTCAGCACGCAGCATCTTGCATATTAGGTTAAAGTCAAAACTGAACATGTGGCATTTGTGATCTGAAGGCTCCTTTGGCTCTCCTCTGAGTTCCAGATCTAGTTCAGCCCCTAAAGCTAGTAATGTGCTTAACGGTTTTCAAAATTTCCTTTGTCTTCTACACAAAATCTGACTCATTGAGGTCGCTGGGGTAAAGACAGACTAGCTTTCCTGAAGAGCTGACTGTCAGACAATTCGATCTCTGTGCCCATTAGAACAGAAGATGCAGTGGGCATGATTCTCATGTTGCTCCCATGATTGTTCCCATATATGGTAAATGAAGACATAGTTAAGGAGGGGAGATAGATTTGGATATTCTATAAAGCCAATAATTGATATTCTGTAGCTACTTAAAAGCTGAGGAGAGGGACTGTTTCTGCATCCTCATAGACTGCAAATCTTGTAGATTTTATACAGACCACAGCCACTGAAACAGTTTGGGACTGAGCATAGCTATAAATAATTAGGCAAATGTAGATTCTGCCAGATGATCTTTCATAAATGTTTTAAAAACATCTGAAAGGATGAAGCCATTTATATTGCTGTATTTGGAAAACAACTATGGAGAAACCTCTCAGAAGATTAGCATCTGATTCCAAGGGGGTGGGGGGGAGATGAGACCGCAATGGATGCATCTGTTAGAGATGATCTGTCCTGATTAGCACAGGGCAATAACTAAAGGAAGCACATAAAAATGTTTTGAAGATTTAACCCCTGTAGCCTAAATTTTCAAGAGTGATCTCCCTTTTGAGGGGTGTAGTTGGTTAGGCTCAGGACCTTCTGAAAATTGGGCTATATATTTTTATTTGTAGGTACTACAGCATAAAAATACAATAACTCTAATTCATAGCATTACAGCGTGTAAAATGTTCAACAGCTGGCACAAGGCTACATGCAGAGTGTATAGTTGCCCAAATGCTGTTTCTAATATTTAACAGCTATTTCGAGCATAGACACATGCAAAGTCGTAGAAGCAGCACATTAGTATGACTGTTCGTGGAGAACAGACATAATTCCAATTTTTAAAATCTTTCTCTTAATGTCAATGTTACAGAAAGACAGCTTTATTGCAGCTGTGTGCACCCACACCCAAACTTGAAATCGTATACCTCCTAGGAGACAAAATATAATGTTCGGAACATGTATTATGTTACAAGTGCACTGTCTTGACCAATCCTAACGTACATTCTCCATTTGATTGTTTCCAGAAAAATGTACTGTTTTCTGAATAATAGATTGTGCTGATGTCACTTACAGTAACATCCTCACAGCAGGTGATGCCTTCAAGTCCTCATAAATTAAAAATTCTTTTCTCCGTGAATAGGAAAAGCCTGCATCTACTGCAAAATTGAGGCATTATGAAAATATGTCCTCTAAATTTTGTTACAGATGTTTGTTGTGAGACCAAGCATTATCTTGCCTCAGTTTTTCTCATGCTTTGTCACTTCTCACTGTGTAAGTACTCAGGCAATTCTTTTTAAAAAAAAAAAAAAAAAAGTTTAAAATGTTTTGTAATTGGGGACCTGTAATCAGAATGAACTGTGTTGCAGCACCTGTGGCAGTGCAAATGAATTGTATGGAAATGTCTCTCAGCAAAGTAATATATTTTAGAAGTCTGAAGCTAGAGTATCGAAGAAGAAACAAGATGGTCCAAGGCCCTATGGAGATGCTCATGGTAACCACTTAGGTGCAGGTGCAGTCTTCAAAATGCCAGTGAAGCCAAGACAAGCAGGCAAAAACCTCCTTCTCTTACCTATCTATCCCTCTCACCACCAACACCCAGACAGCAGTGTTACCTGGCCTATGGCTATCGGAGTCAGAGTACTGCTGTGCTCCCTAGGAAATTATCAACTCGAACTAATGTACTAGCAGTCGGCACCTACCAACAATGCTTAGGCATTAGGGGTGGACCAAATATCATTTTCAGAAGGGGCATTGGGTTATCTACCACAGAGGCTCAAAATGTATGTGTGCAGGGACCACAGGAATCCAGCAGGTAGTCTGACAGAAGCTTGACCTTTGGCTGCAGGCACAACCCTAAAGCTGCAGAAGAGGGAAGGGGTGGGACAGGAAGCACGAAAGAGCAACGGATGGGCAAGTAGAGTAAGAAATTAACTAGCAGTTACTGGCCTGGATAGATGGAGTTCAGTTGGCCAAAAGTAGCAAAATGGGGTAGGGCTGTTGCAGCCCCTTTATAAATTGTGCCCCCCTCAAGTGCAAGCGAATATAACTATTGTTCTCAGCTATAACACAAATCCAGTAAGTTGAGGTGGACAGAAGGGAAAAAGATATCCTGTCTGTTCAACATGGTCACTAGAGATCACATGCCACTTTTTGTATTAGAGTCCATCATCAAAATATCCCCTTCCCCAATTAATATGTAGAGTGCAATATTTCAGAAATATCTGCATTTCAATGGTGCTGTACTATACAATGTATCTGTTTTCTTTTGGAGCAAAGGTGCTATATGAAAAGAAAATGTGGTATAATACAAGTAGGTGCCTACATGAAGGCAAAACGCTCATGCTTCAGACTTCATCAGCTTTGAAAGCTTGGACCTCGGCAGGGGCTGCCATGATAGGATTACATAGGATTTAAATCCTGATCTCAGTTTCCCAGGTTTCAGTCCAGAGTAACTTTATTGGCAACAGTTGAATAACTCCAGATTTATGCAGATGAGATCAGAATCAGCATTTTTTCCCATGAAACCTGCAGGGAATTGAGGGAAATCTGCATTAAATTTTGAACCAGTTATGTCACAAACCACAGCAACTCACCAGTGGAATCAAGTAATTCATGGATATCACATCTGTGAAATAATTACCAAGTTCCACCAATGAGAGCACAGGGAATGAGGTCATTCCCATAAATTTCCAGATTTTTATTCATGCTTAGAGTATGTTGTTTCCTGCAATGAGCACCTGGCAAAAGCACAGCATCCATTGGGACACAAAGTGTTGCCTCATACTGCAGTCCAATGTTTTTTAGTATAAAGCGGCATCAAACAGACTGATGTGCAGTGCAGGAATTACATTAGCAATAGAATCGCTGTTAGCAGGAAGGGTACAATTAAATTTCTTGTTCTTGTAGGGTTACCATATTTGAACTTTCAAAAATGAGGACACCCCTGACAGGAAGAGTATCTGTATAAGTATCTATCAACTCACGTTGTATTAATGTACTACATACATACTATCAGCGGGGTAGCCGAGTTAGTCTGTATCTTCAAAAATAGCAAGAAGTTCTATGGCACCTTACAGACTGACATGACATTTTGGAGCATAAGGTTTTGTGAATAAAGACCCACTTGATCAGATGCATAAGTTGGCGGGGCGGGGGTTCAGGCGAGGTTTTAAAGAGGGAGTCTCAGTCAAATTATAGTGCAAATAGTATACATACTGTAACACATTAATATAACATGACTTGGTGGATATTGATAAGCTCCCTTTCAGGAGTGTCCTCTTTTTTTTTTAATATGGTATCCCTAGTTCTTGGAAACATAAAAATTACTGTGTTTTTGTGTGTCACTGTTGTCTTTTCCCCACTACAACTGCACTTATTAAACTATATATAATAATACAGTGTTGATACTCTTTAAACAAACAAAATAATCATTTGTTGGCCTCTGATTAACCCAGTGAAATGGGTTATGCCCTTTGCTTTTACCTCAGTCCTGATAAATTCATAACACTACACACACATCTTCTGAGGCCTTTATCCATAAGGGGAGTCGTCATGATGTTTACAGAATGGTTCATTCTGATTTATAATCTATTTATTTTCATTTAGTTCAAAGATGGCATTGACCAAGGTAAGAAGAGACCACGTTATTCTGCAAAACCCTTATAATTTTGTCATTTGAATTTCTAACTAGTAGCTCCTCACAATTATTTCAATGTTCTCTGCTTCCACAGTTTGATTTCTCATTCTTACCCTTGCTTCCATTATCCTTTTTCACTATAAATTAACTTCACTCAGATTATGCACTCGTACGAGAAAGTAAGAGGGAATAAGAATCTCTTCAGTACATTCCTACATGGAGGTCTCAGGCTGTAGACACATCTACATATAAATAAGCAGGGCTGGACGTAATTGAGTAGGTGGGAAACAGGTAGAGCTTTGACTTATCTCCATACTTGCTGGCCTGCTTAATCACTGTTGTAATGCAGAACAGGAAGATCTGAAGGTCTGTTTTCATCTTCTCTGGGGAACGTTCTCTGGAGTAACTTGTGCCTTTCATAAGAGTAGGAAATATTTAGATAAATATTTTTCATCCCAAATTACCTGTTATTGGAGTCTAGTATAGGCCAGCAGTTAATAACTGTCCCCTGGGAGCAAGAAGGAAACAGGCAAGAAATTGTGACTCAGAGGTGTGTATCTGAGTCACAAGGCCTTTCTGGGATGGCACAGTTTACGCGTCACCTCCTCCTCAGAGCTATGCCTAAAGTTAGAAACTGACCATATTATGCTAATCCTTTGTTTTCTCTAAACAGAAACATGAGTGGTGTAAACATGCTTTGATCTAATCTCGTGATTTTTTCAGCTGTCCTGCAGTTTTTAGAACTATTATCCTTCAGAGTTTGTTTGCAGCCTTGAACATGACCAACCCAAGCAAAAGGGTGTGGGGTCTGCTCCTTAGTCAGCCCCTGAGGTAATGTAAGGCGCAGCCAAACAGCCTGGTTCCCTCTCAAAATTTTGCCTTGAAAAGCCTCAGATGCGCCATCCAATTAAAAACAATTATCTGGTTTTTTTTAAAAAGGGAACATTACAACAGATAGACCTTTGCCTTGGCTGTGAAGAAAAACTAAAAGAAACAAAGAGAGAGAGACTCTGGATCCAATCACAGCAAAAACCCTGCTTGAGAAGGTTGCTTTGAAGAATGGCTTGAACCCTGATTTTTGAGAAATCAAGTAGCTCTGCAACAGTCTGAATTTGGAGTGGAGGAGGGGAGAGTCTGCTGGGAAACATTATTGACAAATGTAGACCCAGGTTAATGTTTTTATGCTATTGGTTTGCATTATCACATGTTTCAACCTCAGTCATGTTTCCTGTTAACTAGGAATCCTGGTTTACAGTAAACCTGCCAAATTGTGGTACAGTGCAACTTTGAGTAGAGGATCTAGAATTTCTATGAGTATCCACTGTCTTGGGCTGCACATCAGAGGCGAATGACTCAAGCAGGCTTTGGGTGCATCTGTTGTCAACCTGCGACAGGAATATAGGCCATACCCAAAAAGCTACCGCAAGGCAGACTCTTTGCTGGAAGCAAGCATATAACAAGGTGACTGAATCCTGGGGACCCCAAATATGCATGCAGTCATGTCAGTTATGAAATTCCAAAACTGCACTTAAAAATAACTATATTAACATTTTAGTCTTTTTTAAAACAAAAGTATGGCTGATTGTAGATACATTTTGCAATAAAATTCATACTGTGTGGCTAAACAGTTAAATATTAGCATACTAGTCTGGGGGTGCCATGGTAGTTCTATGAAATGGCTATTTAAAACCCGATCCTGGTGGTGTGTGCATGAACCTTCCCCAGAACTGTGTTAAAGAAGAGTGAGAGCTGTTCTTATTTAAAAATGGATGCACACAGGTCATCAGGAAATTAGGAACATCTCCATCTTGTCTCACTTTCTCTAATACCTCCATCCCCTACTTCAAAGTAGACAGGTTACAAAGTGGTTGTCAAATGAAAGGTGAACCAGTTGTTAAATTAGTTAGTTACCTAAGATTTTGAACACCTGGGTTCAGTTCCCTGCCATGATCTAGACTTCCTGTGTTATCTTGGGCATGATTCTGTTTTGTTCTTTATCTGTGAAATGGAAATAATAGCATTTCCCCACCTCCTCGTGGTGGTGTGAGGGAAATACATTAAAGACAGGAAGGTGCTTAAGTACAGTGATATGAGTGCCTAAATTTTGTCTAGTTTAACAGCCTTTACCACCAGATGAAATCCTAAAATGATCCCCTCAGTGCCAGTTGAATTAGCTTTATGGCCTTTCTGTGCCAAAACTTGGTAAAAAGAGGCTGCACCAAACTGGCTTCCTATAAAGTAGTAACTATATGCTGTTACAAGTACTTTACATATGAAAGGACAGTTAAAGCACATTCAAATTCAGTTTTATGTGAATCTTAAATATTTTTTCAAAGAGTGAAAATACTTCATGTATTTCTAATTGTTTGATTGTATAAATCACTCTTTACAAACACCCATCATCCAAAAGATTTCAAAAGTGAAATACAAATGAAAGACAGCCGAACACACTTATTCCATGGTCCATGCAGTGTAATCCCAATGCAAGTCTATTTAGTAAAAAAAAACCACCAAGCTTTTATTGTGCACACATAGAATAATAGACAGCTTTTTAGACCTTTGGCGGTGACGACCATGGAATGTTTTCAATTGTTATTGAGGGATGACTAACACAGTTTTATATGAGTAAAGGAGATACTCAGTCAAGGACAGGAAAATAGGAAAGTGTGTTCTGTTCTTGTCTGATAGTACAGCTGTTCCTATGTTCATTATCCAAAGATAACTTCTATTGTCTCTGCAAAGTAAAAATATTTTATTTAAACCTTTTCACCCCAAGCTCCCTCTTCTCTGAACCTATAGTTCTGTTCGCTAGCATTAATCACTTACTCAGCAATGATCCTAGGAAGCCCACTCCCTGTTTATCTGAACATTTTGAATGTTCCTGAAACATCTGGGATAAATCAGGGACAGAAAATAACTGATAGTTTTAAAATATGTTTTGTTTAAATTATTATAACAAGGCCAAAATTTGCATCATCTTAAATTACTAGCAAAATTGCATGCAGTATTTATTGTGTTGTTAGGCCTGGTTAATCTATAAGGTCCTCTACATATCTGTACAGGCAAGGTACACTATTACAGCATGTACTAACTAAAGAGAAAACAAATTTATTTCCCCGTAGAAGCAAATATTAAAAGTAAAAATGTACTTTACATTCAATTTCCATTTTACAATATTGGTTAGGTTCTGCTGTTGTTGCTGTTGGGTTTTTTTGGTATATCTAAGCTGTTCCAGTATAATGTAGGGTGAATGTACACAGTTATACTATGAAAGTCATCTTGTGGCCACTCTCATTCTAGTAAAGCACTCTCATTTTTCAGTTAAGCGTATAGTTCTTCAAAAGGGGCTTATGCAGTGGTGCAAGGAGAGCAGTTGGTGTGCTAATAAGATACTTATAGCCAGCGCTTCTTATTGGAAAGACAAAGGATGAGCAGAATGTGGGACCACCAGCAGCGCCTCCAGCCCAGGTGTGCTGTCTGCAGCCCTATCCCATTTTTCCATGCTGCTGTATTTCCTGAGTCCTGCCTGGGGTCTGTACAGCAGCCCCACAGGAGGCCAGAACTGAGGGCAGTATAGCTGCTGATATAGGCCTGCCTGGAGGCCCATGTTTCACTCCTTTAAACTGCTGCAGTGAAAGGAGCAAAACATGGGGTTGCTGGGCATAGCTATATTGCCCTCAGGGCCATCCTCCAGCAGGGCTGTCCTATGGATCCAAGACAGGACTCGGGAGATGCGGCTGTGTGGGAGGGCTGGGAGCCTTACAGTTGCACCAGAGGAGATGCTAGCATGGGCTGCTCTGTGGTCCCACATTCCGCAATTTTTGTGACTGCAGTTCAGGAGAGTGTTGGGGCTTAGAAGTCTCCAGTGGAGCAGAAGGAGAACCACCTTCCTACCCTCTGCTGCCCCCATAACATGGGATGGATACTAGGAGTGTGGGGGAAGCGGGGAGTACAGGGTTCTGGGCAGGTCAGGGATGAGCCACGTGGGAAGCTTGCATGCAGGCATGCGCGCACACACAGAGCTAGTGCAGACTACCTATAAGAAATTAATTCTACTTGTGCCACAGGGTTTAAGTTAAACTTATTCAAAAACAAAATGTCATTTTAATGAAAGTGTCAACACACAGAATTAAACCAATATTGCTATACTGATTTAATTATCACTGTTAACTGGCAAAACATTTCAGTGTAGTCAAGACTGTGAGTTGGAGATCTAAAATCGCTGAATCCAGGTTCACTGAATTTTCAGGTCCTCACTGCTACAGTGCTTGTGCTTCAAACGTTGAAGTAGAATATTTACTTTGTTTAAAACAACGGTTTTCACTGGAAATTTTTCAGTGGAAACATTTGTATTACTTTTACATTTTATGAAAGCTTATATTTACATTAATTTGGATCAACATTTAAATAAAGTATGCAGTGTTACTTCAGTGCCTGGTATGCAGTATGACACTAAGTGCTGCTATGTACATATTTATGTCTCTCCAGGCTGTTAAATAAATAGCATTAAAATATAGGAACCTGCATGCTTCAGGACCTATACAAACCCTGACTAATGTTGATTAGCTAGAAACTTTTCACGATGCCTCTAAGTGTCTGTTACAGGTTTCTTGCATCTAGTGCTGGCCTCTGGAGGAGACAGATATCAGTAAAGGTGGACCATTGACATTAACTTGCATGCTGATTCCTATGCTGTTAACAATGTAGTTTTATTTATAATAATAAATATGAGCTTATTTTTCCTGTAGTGTTAAGTGAATGCTGAGTTATACAATAGGAAAACTGTTCCAAACAATGAAGTATCTTTCCCACCCCACTTCCCAGGTGTAGTCTAAAGACCTAAGAATATACTGTGTGGATGATCCAAATCATGCATTGTGAAACAGCTGGAAAGCTTCACAAAATAGTTCTGGTTATTACTAACTTTGGAAAAGCCTCATTTTTATAAAAATATGTAGCCAAACATTCTTGCTGGACTAAAAATATTCTTTCAGCTGTAATACTAAGTAATTCACTCCTGCATGAGGATTCTTCGAGTTTCTAAGAGCAGAACATAATGATAACCACTCTGGCACAGAGAAGTCAAGATTTACCACACTTCTACAGGAGGGTTAAGAGTTAATGATTTCTCAATGATCCAGTATGTGTAGAAATTGTTCATGGTGCTTCATGTTAAGCAGCTTAAACTGATACAAATGGGGTGGTTTAACATTTTCATGCCTTAATGTAAGTTTCATCATATTTCAGTATTTTTAAAGGTTATAACCCCTAGTAAACCAGAGAGGGACATGAGGTTTAACAAGAAGTTGAAAGCCTGCTTTACACACACACACACGTTTTTCTAAGGGTGCCAGTACTCTGAGTTGCACCAGAATTAGGGAGAGGCTAACAACCAGGCCTGGCCTGTGTCTGACACATTCTATTCTGCACGTTCATATTTTCCAGTTTTGGTGTTAATTTCAGAACCAGGGCAAATATTTTTGCAAACAGGAAAAGGACTGAGCAACGCTGCGAGGAAGGGGGGTTGAAAGAAAAAGCCCGCTGTTGGGACTGAACCAGCCAGGGCATTGGCCTAAAGATTGTTTTGAGAGTGGAAAGGAAAACTTGAACCCAACGGTGCCTTGCTGAGCTTGCCGCTAGGAATGCACTGCTTGAGCACGGGCACCGGCGACGCCTGAGAAGCGCCCCCAGCAGCACAGCCGCAGGGAGCACAACCTGGGGCCAGTTAGCCTGGCTGTCCCGCAGCTGGGCTCCGCCGGGGGAGGGGCAGGTCAGTTTCAAGTCCTGGATCGGTTGTTTTTCCCCAGACTAGCGCCCCCTGGAGCCGAGCGGGAGCTTGCGGGCCGGGCGCCCAGAGGCAACTGGGCAGAGCAGCCAGGGCAGGAGGAAGAAAAGAAAAGTGAAAGTCTCCAGTTCAGGAGCCCTGGGCGCCGGGAAGGGAGCGGAGCGGGGCCAGGCTGGGGGCAGAGGAACCGGATCGGGCGGCCGGGGCAGGGGAGGAGGCGGCGGCGTGGATGGCGGAGATGGGACTAAGGGAGGGAAGGGGCGAGGAGCCCGAGCCGGAAAGGGGCTGGGTTGGGAGCGGCTCCCCTCTCCCCGCCCCCCGCAGCTTCTGGAGGGAGCGGCCCCCGCTCGGCCCGGCCGCCCCTGCTGGGGGTATCAGAGCCAGGCTCAGCGGGGCGGGCGGCGGCAGCTCCCTGCACAGGCGGCGGCCGGGGCGTGCGCTGGCTGGGATCAGCTGGCGGCCAGGGGGAGGCTCCCGCCGAGCGGGGAGGGAGGAGGCAGCCGCCGGCCGCGCCAGCGCAGGCGGGAGGCGAGCGGGCTCGCAGGGGTCTGCCGCGCGCCCGGCGTGAGAAGCGGGGCGGGGGACGCCCGGGGGCTCCTTCTCCAGGCGCGGCCGCCTCCCAGCGGAGAGGCAGAGCCTGGGGCAGCTCCCCGGCATGGGCTCCCGGCGGCTGCCCTGGCTGCGGCGCGCGGGCCGGCGGCGAGGGATGCTCTGAGCCCGGCTCGGCTGCGGCCCCCCTCGTGCTTTGGGGGCTGGAGGAGGAGCGGGGGGGTCAGCGCCCTTCCCCCACCCCGCAGGCAGAGGCTGCTGAAGGCGGGATGCGCCGGGCTCCCTGTGCCTCGCCCGCGGCGGAAAGCCCCTGAGGCTGCCCGCGCCCGGCGCCCCTCTCGCCCCAGCCTTGGCCGGAGTGAATGGCCCCCGCTGGGTGCGTGCTGCATCGCTGGCTCGGCCGGGGGACCATGCTGGCCGGGGGGGTGCTGGTCGGCTTCTCCGTGCTCAGCCTCCTCACCTACGGCTACCTGTCCTGGGACTCCCCCGGGGCGGGCCTGGGGGAGAGCCAGGGCGCAGGGGCCGAGCTTGGAGAGAGGCCGGAGGCCAGCGCCCCCTCCTCTCAGCCCCACATCGTGTTCATCCTAGCTGACGACCAGGGCTTCCGAGATGTGGGGTACCACGGCTCGGAGATCAGGACGCCCACGCTGGACCGGCTGGCCGAGGAGGGGGTTAAGCTGGAGAATTACTACGTCCAGCCCATGTGCACGCCTTCCAGGAGCCAGTTCATCACCGGCAAGTAAGTTCGCTCTCACTTCTCAGCTCCTGAAACTGGCCGCCGTAACCTGCTCTGGCTTCCAACCAGCGCCAGCTCTCTAGCCATGTGCTCCCTGGCTGCCAGCTGGGCTTGTCTGGTATGGGGGAACGGCGGGGAAAGCCTGGTGGTTCGCTTGGAAGTTTGATCCGTTTTTTCCCTTGGACAAAATAGACTTTTCCAGCTTCCTTTTATAATGGAATAAAGACCTGTACTCTGTAATCTTCTCAGCCAGTAAGCCCTCAGCTGAATTCCCCACTTAATGTTGCAGGAATGGATTTTCCTTTATATCCCCGTAAATGCTCGCTGTAACTTAATCCATGGTGCCTTTATATATTCAGTGATCATTTAGGTCAGTTGTGTAACTTCCTCAGGGCAGACTGAGTACAGACGGTGACTTAAAGTCAAATTCCTCCTTGGTGAAGTAGAATGAATGTTCCAAGTTGTTTCCATACATTCTAGCCTGCAAGTTGTTGCTTTTCTCACAGTGGAACTCCCCTTGAGTGAACATCTTTCTGTGGGGTTAGGGGAGGGTTCTGTGGAAGCAGAGCTACACACAACAAGGTGTTGTGGCAGCATCTCTCTCCTTACAATGTAACTGCACTTTGCAAACAGTTGAAAACTTAATCTATGATGCCACCAGAAAAGCTGCCACTCGCTAAAGTGGGGTTAAAGCTGTCCGACTTGCACTATGTGGTAATTGTAAACAATCTGTTAGGTAATTAGTTATATTGATTAATGTGGTAGTGATCCAGATGGTGCAACTGGAAATAAGCAACGAAACGCCCATTGAATCCCGGATTGGATACATGCAAGTGGCCTAATGTCTTTCATGGTCATGTGGAAAAACTTGATTTAATTTCTGTTCCCAATTTTGTATTCCCCAAACTTACTGGAGCAGGGAGGAGTCCTGCAATGAAACTCACCCTCAAGAGTTCTCAAACTGTGAACCATATCACCATATCCTAAATAGACCATGTGTCTTACAGATATCTGCCCCCCACTCTAGCTCACAATGGCTACGTCTACACGTGAAGCCTACATCGAAGTAGCCTATTTCGATGTGGCGATATCGAAATAGGCTATTTCGATGAATAACGTCTACGCATCCTCCAGGGCTGGCAACGTCGATGTTCAACATCGACGTTGCACAGCACCACATCGAAACAGGCGCAGCGAGGGAACGTCTACATGCCACAGTAGCACACATCGAAATAAGGGTGCCAGGCACAGCTGCAGACAGGGTCACAGGGCAGACTCAACAGCCAGCCGCTCCCTTAAAGGGCCCCTCCCAGACACACTTGCACTAAACAGCACAAGATACACAGAGCCGACAACGAGTTGCAGACCCTGTGCATGCAGCATGAATCCCCTGCTGCAGCAGCAGCAGCCAGAAGCCCTGGGCTAAGGGCTGCTGCACACGGTGACCATAGAGCCCCGCACGGGCTGGAGAGACAGCGTCTCTCAACCCCCCAGCTGATGGCTGCCATGGAGGACCCCACAATTTCGACGTTGTGGGACGCGAATCGTCTACACGGTCCCTACTTCGACGTTGAACGTCGAAGTAGGGCGCTATTCCGATCCCCTCATGAGGTTAGCGACTTCGACGTCTCGCTGCCTAACGTCGAAGTTAACTTCGAAATAGCGCCCGACGCGTGTAGCCGCGACGGGTGCTATTTCGAAGTTAGTGCCACTACTTCGAAGTAGCGTGCACGTGTAGACACAGCTAATGACATGTAACATCCTGGCATAAGGTGGTAGCTTGTCAAGAAAAGTAATACTGGGTTGATCTTTAATAGGCCTTTGCTGTTACTGTAGCAGCTGGAAGGAAGGAGCAGATCCAGCACCATGTGACCAGCCAGTTCTATAGACCACCAGCAAAAGTCTTCTGCAGATCACAGTTGGGAAATCGCTGCTATAAGGGGAGAACTTATGCTATACAACAGTGACTCATCTGGTCATTTAAAGAATGGCATTGTTGGGTTCCAAAGAAATCAGGGCACTGCGCAAGCTTTTTCTGAAATTTTGTGGAAGTTTGAGAAGGAGAAATTGGCATGCCATCAAGACCAAAGGAAAAAAAAAATCTAAGGAGAGAGAGAGGAAATTTAGTTTATTTTAACCTTAATTTGAAATATCTAATATGCTAATTTTACTATATTAATTTATAAAAGAGAAAATAAAAATGGGCACATTTTAGGGAATCCTACTTTTTAAATCAAGTTTCAAGGAGAGTGGGATCCTGAGAATCTGCCTGTTTTATTTTTGGAACCATTTATTTACTTACAGTCTGCTGGACTAATGCCACACTTTTTTTTCTTTCCATTTTACTTTCAGAGCAAGAAAGGGAGGAGAAAAAGATGGCTTTACACAAATGTGACATAGGGGACCAAAGTGGTTAAGAGAGGCTAGGTCTGGGCAAGATACTAGCAGCGTAGAACCAGAAGAATATTGTGATCTCTCTTCTGTTTAAAAATGAGTGCCGCAGGTGATATCTTATGATGCTGTCTGCTTAGAGGTAAAATAAGAATAAATAAGGACCATGACTGCAATATATGAGTGAAAAAAAAATCCACCAGTAAAAACTGCTGTCATAATTAAGTCCTTTGAAGTTCTCTTAGGCGTCTACTTTCCCTTTGAATTCTGTGCATAATATCCCTTGAAGCTAATAACTCAAAGTGAGGTTGAAACCCTGAGCCAATGGTTTTAATGCCAGGTGATCTGCTCCCACAGTAGTTGCACTGGGCCCAGAGGAGGGGCATAAGGCAGTCAGCTTCCAGGAAGCAGGTCTACAAAAATCTGCAGTTGCTCCTGCAGAACCAGGATTGCAACAAATGACTAGCAGGAGGCAGGGAACAGGGAGAATCTTAGAATCATGAAGTTTTCTCTGACCTGTACAACTCTACACTTCAGCCCTGGCTGGGAATAATCTGATTCCTTACACAGTTTCCATTGCTAATTTAGAAAATATTGTCTGTCAGTTTGGAATTTCTAAAGCTCCCTAACTACTCTTGCTTTGCTGTTTGAGGTACTGTTGAGTTGGACAGTAGCTCGTTTATGTTTGAGGCATTGTTAAGTGGTTATAACTTTGCAACAACTAAGTTGGGGTGATGGTTTCATCATTGGTATAAGACTGAACACAGAAGATAGACAACGTTAGGTCCTGTATAGCTAACATTAGTTTTCTGGTGTTAGGTGATATGGTGCTTGCATTTTTACTTTGTCCATGCAAGTACTATGGAAGAATACGCAAGTCAAAATCCAAAGTTGGCAGGGCCTGACTAAATTCATTCTAGGACACTTAAGGAACTAGTTGAAATATTTCAGGTCCATTAGCAATTATCTTTGAGAATTCATGGCCAGAGGAGGTCCTAGAGGACTGGAGAAAGGAAAATATAGTAGCTAATCTTTTAAAAAGGGAACAAAAAGCACTTGGGGGATAATGGGCTAGTCAACATAGCTGTGACACTGAAAATTCAATGGACCAAATGATTACATAATTGGTTTGTAAACATATAGAGCGTAACACAATTATAAATAATAGGCAGCATGGGTTTTGTCAAGAATAAATCCTGTCAAATCAAAGTAATTTCCTCCTTATGACAGGATGATTTGCCTAATGAATAGGGGGGAAGAAGTAGATGTGATGTTTACTGATTTTTTAGTAAGACATTTGATGCAGATCCATATGGCATTGTCATAAGCAAATTGTGGATGTGTGATGTAGATGTAATTACTATAAGGTGCACACACAAGGCCTTAATTAAAGAGTAATTATGGTTCATTAACAACTGGAGAAAGTGTCCAGTGGAGTCATGCAGGGATGAATCCTGGGTCTGGTATTGCTCAATATTTTCAGTAATGGCTAGAGTAATGTGTGTGGTACAAGAATTAGGTTGGGAACTTGAGGCTCACAGCCCCTGACTTAAGCCCCCATACCTCAAGTTCCTGACCAAATTCCTGCACCACACACAGTTTGACCTGATGCTCACAATCAGGGAGGAATCAGTGGGAAAGTAGAGGTGGGTGGCAGTCTGGACTGCAGTGATCACAAGGTGGTAGATTTCAAGATCCTGAGGAAAGAAAGGAGAGTGGCAAAATATATACCCTAGACTTCAGAAAAACAGACTGGCTGCCTCAGAGAACTGATTGCAGAAGTCAGGGTTGATATATGTGAGGAGGGGCTCAGAGTAGAGGGTTGGGATGTGAGCTGAAGAGGCGGGGGGGCATCAAGTCATTCTGCCCCACCCCCCCACACAGAGACAGAGAGAGAGAGAGAGCGCGAGCGCCCCTACTCAGCTGGGGCTGCCTTCTATCTTCCTCAGGCAGCTGCAGCTCCCAGTTCCACTGCCAATAGCAAGTCCCCCTGATTCAAGTGGTGGTCTGTGGTAGGGAATCAGAGGGGAAAAGCAGTGAATGTGGGGAGGAGAAGAGAAGAGTGTATGGGGGCACAGCTGCAAAAAAAAAAGGCAAGTTGAGAGGCAGGGATAGTGAAAGGGCTTTGAGGGGAAGAGATGGGGTGCAGGGGTGGTGCTTCATGGGGAGGGGTGAAAGGTGGAGCAGCAGAAGTTCCAGCACTCCTCTAGAGTGTCTGATTTCTAAACAACACCAAGTTGACAACTCTAGCAAAGCAATGAGGAAAGGCACAATATTCAAAGTTAGTAGGGCTAGGGAAGGGGTGATGAGCAGAATGTGATATGCAGTCATATTTTTCAGGCACCAGTTTTTAATTTTATTTATAAGAACACTTTCTGGTAGCTTCAGGCCCAAATCTTGAAACCCAAAAGTGGCAGCATGGTATGGGATGCAAAATCTGTACCTAGTTTTAGGTCAAATGTTTATTGTCCCAAATGTATGAAAGTAAAGAGTTGAATGAAGGAGCATGCATGGTCAAAAGTAAATTATACTTCAGGAATCTTCTAACTGCCAAGAAATGTGTTGCTAATAACACTTGTAAGGAATTTTTTGAATGTGTTATTTTATCTGACTGTTTCTCAAACCTGGCAAATTCATTTTGGGGGGAAAAAAAGGAAAGATCTTGTGTGACCAAGGAGTCAGCCTACGAAGTGCATAGTGGATAATAATTATGAGATCTATAAAGACTTGCCTATGCACTTCAAAGTTTATTAATTCAATTCTCAGCATCCCTAGCCCATGTCTACTTCATACTTGTTCAATGAGTACTTCTGACGTTAATAGCAAACCAATGAAGGAATAAACAGTGGTCGGCTCTCGTGATCAAAGCTCTGGTGTTTGAATGCATCTTTTCTAAAAAAGACTCTTTGAAGTGAAACAACACTCAGGTAACTCAGTTGGGTTTTCTGTGGGAAAAATGGCTTGCATAGGAGGATGTTTATCTAGATGCAGAGTGATAAATACCTGTATTGTATCATCCAAAAGATCTAAGATCATTTGGGAAACTGAACTCAAACATTAGTAGCATGCTTTTCATCTGATAAAAGTAGCTAGTGGTCAACCATACATCCTGCAGCTCAGAAGAGGAAAATTTGCATGTCTAGTATTTCTTGCGTTTCATAAGAATGATCTCAGGCTTTTATTTTGACTTTTGTTGGGTTTTTTCCTAATTCTGTTATTTTAATACTTTATTTCCCACTCAGGGCTGCTGCCAGAGGTGAGAAGGCAAAGGGGGCAACTACCCCCAGGCCCCGCATTTCCCAGGAGCCCAGAGCTCCAGCCGCCGCCAGCACTGCTGCTTCGGCAGCAGTAATGGTTGGAGCACCAGGCCCCTTTGAAAAGCCACAGGAGTGCAGCTCTGGCTGCTTGCAGCTGTCAGGGAGTAGGTGGGGAGGAGGGCTGCACCCCGGTATGGGCAGAACTTGGCTGCACCTATTATGCTCTCAGCCCCACCACTTGCAGGCATGGAGCCTTACCCTTACCTTTCCACGTGGCCTGTGGTGCTTATTGGCACCGCCATTCCCAGTAGTAAGTTAGTAATGTTGGGGCATCTGCCCATATTGGAGTAAGTTTGTGCTAAAAGGTTTAACAGTGTACAGTGAACTCTCTTTTAACTGGTAGTCTATCGACTGGTAGTCTCAGATAACTAGCACTGCCACCACGTGCTATCCCAGCGCCTAGGTTTCCTCTTCCAGGAGGCTGTGCTGCTTGCAGGCGGCAAAGGGATTCCCCTCCCACGCTGGGCCATTGATGTCTCTTCCCCTTCTTAAGAAGGGACTGGTGCTGGGACATGGGTTGGGAGACAAAGCTGCTGCATCCACTGCTCCCCATCCTTCCCTGAGCCGGGGCTGCGGAGGTTCCAGGGCTGCTAGGTTGGCAGAGAGAGGGGAGGGAAGAGCATCCCTCTGCCACATGCAAGCCACCTCCCTGAACAGCAGCACGCCCGGGGCCTGAGCCACAGGGGGCTGCTGAGCCCTGGTGGGAAGTGCAGCAGGACAGGTGGCAGGAGCCAGCCCCCACTCCCTTCCAATGCGGCAGCATGGACAGGTCCTGAGCTGCTGAGTCCCTGCAGGGAGTGTGGAGCAGGTTGCGTGGGTGGAAGCAGCACTCTGTGGACTGGGCTGCCGAGAGCTTCAGGGAGAGGAGAGCTGCTGTAATGCATCCCCACTTTCAGAACTGGTGGCAAGGGCTCCCTCTCTAGTAACCATAATATTTTCATAACCTGCAACCTCCCGGTCCTGAGGGCTGCTGGATACGAAAGAGTTTACCGTAATAAGTATTTTAACAAATGTCATCAACATTTTAAGTATTGTACAGATTCAGCTGAAACATGCTTATATTTATTTGTTTTATCTGCAAAGAAATTAAGTCTATAGAGAGATTTGAGTGAATTAAACAAATGGCTATAGTAACAATTTTATGAAAATATGTAATACATGTACACAAAATATTATAATCAAAATTTGAGGTGTCGAAAATTGATAAAAATCTTTATTCCCACGGACGAAGAGAGATGAGTATTTCACTGAAAGCTAAATCATCACATTTGGAGAGTTCAAGGGGTTTTTGTTAAATTCTGATTAAAATGTTCGGCAAAAAGAATTCAATAATATTTGTGTTAGGAGGCTGGTTATTTTTTTCCTTTGTAAATTTTAATTTTTGTGAAATTTACATTTTGTGTCAAAGTTCATTATTTTTGGTAGGTTCAGGTACTTTCCCAGAAAAATCTAAAATATTAAATGTGAAGTATTTTATTAAATATTGCATCTTGCAGTTATGCTTTCAATTCATGCTATGTTAGGTATTGTTTCCCTTTTGATCTATCCAAATTCTTAAGCAGCTACTACAGTTCCTACCAATGTCAGTACCTGCTGCACCCTTATTTGTCTTTTGAATACTCTGAATTTTAATACATTAACATTTTTATTTTCAGTGAAGGGACCATTTTCTTCTTATCGTTGATTAACACACACATTTGCAGCCTCTTGGTACCCCTGCTTAGGTTTGGTTAATTTATAATAGAACATAATGAAATGACTTCACCAGACCAGATACTGCAGATATTTTATGACATGTTCTCAGTATATTTATATGAATCACAACTTGTCACGGTTTTAAAATTGTGTAAGTTCTATATTGCCATGCATGGGATCAGCTTAGTTTCCTTACGTTGTTGTTTTACCACTAACTCTAATATGACATTGAGAAGTGCCGTATTGCAGTATACAGCTTCTTGTGAGCCAAAACGTTCTCTTAGGAGAGAGCATGTAAAATTATTTTAGTGTGATTTTTTTTTTTTTTTTTTGCTTATCAGCTACTTGTTTAGTAGAATTTTTCTCAGTTAAATCCCAGTACAGAGAACTACTGACGTCAGGAGATCTTTATTTCTGTGAACTTAACTGGTAGCTTCATATCTAATAAGAAAGTTTAAGAAATAAATTAATATAATACTTGTGAATTGTTCCCCCTTGATGTTCGTGTAAAGATTCTTGTACAATTGACATCTAATTAAAATTACTTCTGCTTTTCTCTATGACCTCTGTGATGTAATCGTCAAGCCATCCTCTCTCACCAAGGTGGGCTGCAAAGAAGTCATACATCTTATTTGTCCCTGATTATTGCATCCCATTTGTGCAGTGGCTGCTTCTCAGAGTTTTGTTTGGAGCCCACTGAGTAGCAATGGGAGAGCTGACAAGATTCTGAATCAACAGTGAAAGAAAAAAAATCCGGAAATACCTAGTATGTCACTCATCTTCTACTGTTGTAGAGGAATTACTAACTGGCATATCTGGTTTATAATCTCCTTAATTTTAGGCTAGTGAGTTCCATATCTTAGGCTTCTGCTACACTACCATTCTCCCATCGGAGGGGCCATGGTAATGAGGCAAGCTGAAGCAGGCTAATGAGGTGCTAATGTGCATATTCAGTGCATCATTAGCATAATGGCAGCCACGCAATCAGCCTTTGAATTGCAGAGTGACAGTGAAGATGAGGGCAGCTTCGAAATAAGTTCCCCACTGCGACATTCTCTTACTCTGGTCTAGTTCTGTGAGAATAAGGGATTGTTGAAGTGGGATGCTTATTTTGAAGCTGTCCCCATCTTCACTGTCACTCTGCAATTGAAGTCTGTTCCTGTGGCTGCCATTATGCTAAGGAGGTGCTGAATATGCACATTAGCGCCTCATTAACCTGATTTGAATGGCTTCATCACCGTGGCACCTCGGCTGGGAGAATGGTAGTGTAGCAGCAGCCTTAGCTCAGGTCTACACTGCAAACTTTCATCAGTGTAACTAGATCACTTGATCCCTCTAAGCGGCTAGTTATGCTGTCCTAATACCCGGTGCAGACGGCACTATGTCAGAGGCAGAGCTTCTCCCATCAGCACAATTCTTGCCTGTCACAGTGGTGGATAAATCTGCAGAAGAAGCTTTCCCATTGGTGCAGCGGTGTTCTCATTGAAGTGCTGCAGATGCAGCACTGTATAAGTATACAAGCCCATTAATGCCCTGTATACAAAATATTAAAAGTTGTAAAAACTGCAGAGTTACAAATACCTTATTTTGGAACATGATTTGTTGGGTTCAGTGTAAATAATAGTTGCCTGTTTAATCTTTTTTAAGTATCTAAGATAACCTGTGTAAATACCCCTTGAACTAAGAATTCTTTAATTTCTTTTGGCAGGAATTTTAATTAGTTGTGCTGTTCTTCCTTTCAATTTATGGTCTACTCTCTGCACAATTTAATTAGGTCTTCAGGGACTGTTTTAAAACAAAAGCTTTTTTTAATCAAACATATGGTGCGTATCAAACTATTTGCCTACAGTAAGTTAACTCTTTCTACAGTCAGGCTGCTCCTGGTCCTCTAACTTGCTTGCTTTGGTTGTTGAAGAAGAAAAATGTCAATAGGGCAGGGATCTGAGAAAGTTATCTATTTCTGCAAAGTGGCATCACCTGTGTAGGATTAGCAGGTACCCATTTTTAAGATTAACTTCTGCATTTCAGATTACGTATTATAGTCTTCCCTACCCTTCCAGTTATTCTCAGGGGTGTCCTGAATCTACCAAATAACATCCAAAATATGCTGCATTATACCAGCAGCTGGATTTGGGTTTGAGTTTCAATGTGAATTTTGTGTGTGTGCCAGGCGAATCCCCTCTGTCATTTTCAGGATACAAGTCATACCTCATGCTGAAAATACATTTCTTTCATGGTATCAAGGGTTCCCAAAACAATATGACAATATGTAAGAAGCTGGAAAAATAGATAAAGCTGCACCATTAGCAGAATTGTTGGAATTTCTGGATCTTGGAGAAAAATTTCTTAAATAATTTTCAGAAAAAGATATTTTTCCCAATGTTAGTAATACAAAGAACTTAAGAAGGGTTTGTGGAGAAATTAGTTATAAAAAGAAAAAAAATTATCGAGTCTGGTATAGTTTGTGCTATTTTAAACCTTGGAGAGTTTCATGTTGTGTGTTTGGTCCTATCTGACAGTTAGCCGAGAAGTTAGGACTCCTTTGATTTCTGTAGATTGTGAAAGTTTCTCTTGAAAAAAAGTTCAAAGCCATCACTGAAACTAATTGGTTATGTTTTTGACTAAGGACAATGGGGGAATGGTGGACATGTGTCTTACTTTTTAGGCTATGGGAGAACTGCAGTAGGTAGTATTTGCAGCCTAATCTTTTTAAAGACTTGCAGAAACATTTTGTTGTAACAAGCAAGAAGATCAGCATATTTATAGTTATTGTTTGACTGTTTTTCTCTTTAACTTCTGTCTACCAGTGCAGTAACACAGTTGGGAACATCTTTTCCTCAGAGGATGATAGGACTTGATTCTGCACTAGGCTGGTCCAGCTTTATGACAGAGTAAATCCAGCTATATGACATAACAATGGAGCAATCAGTTCTGAATTAGGTACTCATTATTATTTATATGAGAAAGTAAAGTGACATAATAGACAAGTACAGTAAACCCTCGAAATATGCGATTTTGAGTTGTGTTTAACTTGAATTAAGGTGAGTTAAGTGCAAATCAAAATCTCTCTTCTCTCCCTGACCCCAGTTCAACTCCCTCAGCCCTGCTCACCACCTGCACACGGCTCTGGCTCCAGCTCACCACCCCCATGTGCAGCTCCAGTTCAACTCCCACAGCCTGGCTCCAGCTCACCTGCTGCTCCAGTTCAACCACCTCCCCCGCCAGTGGCTCTGGCTCAACTCCAGCCCCTGCTCCCCTGCAGTCCTAAGCCATCCCAAGCTTAACCCCTTGCCCCCTCCCACAGCCCTAACCCACTGTCAGGCTTAACCCTCCCCAGCTGTAGCCCCACCCCCCAGGACTTACATTTCGAGGAGCTCCAGTGCTCCTGCTGCTTCTCCACCTGCAGAACATGCATTCCACTGGGGAAAAACCTGCCCCCCCCGACTTACATGAAATTCGAGTTATGCGACAGTCCATGGGAACATAACCCTCCTGTAAATCGAGGCACGGCTGTGTACAGAAAACTTCCATGCTAGAGATTCAGTCCAGTTCTGTAACCCTGGGAGGTAGAGTCCTGCCTTCTCAAAAGCTTTCTATTTCCTCTGTCCCCCAAGCAGCCATCCCGTAGGTCTTCCCTTGTGATGGAATGAGTGAGATGAGCTAGAATTTACTCCTTCTTTGCATAGACCTTTAACTGGGTGCACCAGTTATTAAGCACTGTAGAGCTGTGGAAACTGATTTTGAACCATAGGAGAGAGAAGGAAGCAGTGATGAGTGAGTTGGGCAATGGAAGGAGACACAAGAATGGAAATTGAGCAGGGAATAATAATGAAGTACTGTGATGAATATGCAGCACCTCATTTGGCTAATTCTCCCTGCAGCAACACTTCGAAGCACCGGTATGCCATTTTTGGGGGAAGTAAGGGCAGTTTGAAGTTGCACAGATACTTTGAAGTGCCTGCAGCTACACGGCATGCCGGTGCTTCGAAGTTTGCAACTTAAATGTTGCCATGGGGAGAATTAGCCTAATGAGGTGCTGAATATTCATCACAGTACTTCATTATTATTCCCTGCTCAAGCTGACTACCATGCCCCCTGCTAGTGTAGATACAGCCTTCTTGTAAGACTAAAAAGAATTAGTCTTTATGATGTAATGAAGAATGCTTTGACTAAGATTTCCCAGCCATCAACATTAAATATGTATATATGCTGTAATGCTACAAAACACATTTTACTGTAAAGATTGAGATCGTGCATAACAGTGTTTGCCACTATTTTGGCCTGGTTTGAGTCCTTTGGCAGTAATTGATTGGTCCCACTGAAGGTGCATGTAGCAAATCTTAATGTTCAGTTTCAACTCTTAATTTTTTTTTGTTGTGTTGCCATCTGGCACAATTGTCATGTGTCATGAATTAAAATTTCATTGTAAGAGGAATTATTCTTGAATTTCTTTCAGATCCTGGTATTTTAATATCTGACTGAAATATAAGTTTTGAATCTAGCCCAAATTGAATTTCTGTTGATTGGTACAAGGCAGGTGGTGAGGCATGTGATTCCTCAGCTTCAGTATAAAAGGATCACATCTTTTGATATCTGAGTCTATTAGGAATACATGGGGTTGTTTTGGAGCACATGTTAAAGCATGTTTCTGCCACAGAAAAGCTTGGCTTTTGTTCATCAGGAAAACAGCCCAAGTAATGGGTGTTCTGCAACTAATCCCAAGACTCTTCTTTTTCATGTTGCTATTACAAGCCAACAGGATTTCTCCTGTGCTCTTTTGGATGGTTTGCCAGCTGTTGCTATTAAATGTCACCGTGAAGATCACTGCAATTTGACAGCCTGTGTTCTTGCTGGCAGTGTGGCATTCTGTCAGTTGGCACAGTGTTTGTCAGGGAGTGGAGTTCAAAATTTTGTTCTCACACATGCAGCCTTTCCTGTGGTGTTCAGTCTGAAAAATGGCAATGTGATGTTTCCTGAATATGGCTGTCACCTCTGTTCTTTTCCATGACAAAAAGTAAGTTTTGCTACTGTTATCCCAACCTAGAGAAGAGAGAGTGAATTGGATTCCATTTCTCTTTCTGTGCAAACACAAGTAATTAAAAAAAAAAAGAGTTAAATGCTCTGAAGACAGTGCAGCTGTCTGTGTCATGGAGTTCATAACTTTAGCTCACCGTCTCTGCAAACCAGTCTGTGCTTCAGTGATTTACTACAAGTTCTGGAATCCATTCTTCCATTGCTGCCAGCTTGCCTTTGGTATAGAGTGAAATGTGTTATACTTTGGTTTGCAACCTGATATGAAGAGTGAGGTCTTTTAAGGAAAGCAGATGTTTTATTCACATCTATAGTATCCTAAATTCGGAATGGTCTAAACAATGACGAGGTTTGTTGGACTTGGCATGCATAGCCAGTGTTCCATTAGAAGGGTGGAGTTTGTCCCTTTTTTATAGTAAGGGAACTATTTAAACATCAAACTCACTTTGGATCTTTTTTCTGTTGCAGTCTCTGTATCTGTATTCTTGTTGCTCAGCAAAGGGCACCTTTAAGAAAGGAGAATGAATGAGAACATTTGGCTATGTATTTCACCTTTAAAATATATTTCATACGAACTATAAACATATTTGTAAGGAACGCAATTGCATTTCATTCTTACTTTCCAGGCATTTATTTTAAGCTATGGAACAACTTAGTGACAGAACATTTTTAAATGAATATTTTGTATTAGTAACCCTTTTAAGCAAACTCCTTTCAGAATAAAGACAGTAAAAGTAAAGGTTGCAAAGATTTTGTTCCCTTCAGCTAAGGGTATAGGGAAGATGGGGTTTTGGTTTATTGTTGTTTAGTTCTTCTCTCTCCCCTAGCCCCCATTAACCCCCAAGTTCATACAGTTTTGTGGGTCTTTTTGTTTTTGCTTTGTTTTAAAGTTATAAGTAACCTATCATCTTAGCTCATGGCATCCCAGCCTGCATAAAATTGTGATGTCAAAGATGTGTTTGGACATAAAACATTTAAAATGCAATTGTTCTTCTGAATTACAGTAATAGTATTCATAAATATTAGAAGCAACTTTGGTTCTTCAGATTTAACTTTCATTTCCCAACACAGAAAACACTTCATTCACGAAGGACCAATTTGTGATCCCTCTTAATGTGGCCCTACAGCAGAGTGAGAGGGGAATTAAATCTCGCACCCCTTTTGAAGCTGCGTGATGGGTCTCCAGATCATGGGTCTCGACATAGTGGGGAGAATTTGTTGCATGCCTCACACTAATCTCTGTCCCATCTTTATTCTCTCAAGCAAGTGAGAGGGCAGGTGGTACAGAGGGTCATGGAGTGGCCAGAGTCATGGACCGACCCTCTCTCTCCTTTCCCTAGAGCTGCAGTCAGCAGCGCCCAAAGTGAGGAAAAGTAGGTTGATCCTTTTCAGAGCTGCAGTAACTTATTTTCTCTAACAAGTAGGGAGCGATTTTGACTTTGTCATCAGTTATAGTAAATCCCCTGGGGGAGCCCAGGGAGTAGACAGCCGCTGCGGCAGGGCTTCTCTCCTGCTTTCTCCAGCTGGGGAGAAACCACACTGCCACATCTATCTGTCCCCTGGCTTCTTCCAGCTGGGGGAAGCCCAGCAGGCAGACAGCTGTGACTCTGTGGCTTCTACTCGGAATCACCCAGCTGGGGGAAGCCAGGGAGAAGCTGAGCCACACCTCGCTCCCAGAGTGCTGGTGCTGGTCAGTTTCCTGGCTCCCACTCATGGAGGGGAACGGGAAGCCAGGCTGCTACCTAGTCCTCAGCTTCCCTCTGCTGGCAGGAGCCAGGAAACTGATCAGGGCTGGTGCCCTCATCAGTTTCCTGTGTCCCCAGCATTACACAGGAAATTTGACTTATGTGGATGTTGCGATAACATAACCCCTGCATAGGTCAGGCGTCAACTGTATTCCCTGCACCCCTCTTGGGATGGGCTAAGCTTTTACGGCTCATTCTAGCCCTTAGAGCAAAGGATGTTCAAAGGTATTTCCTCACAAAAATGCAAATGCTAAAGAGCAAGAAAATCATGAAACACTTGTGACCATTCCTAATATCCATATCCTGCCCCATTACTTTTCAACTGTATTAACATACCAGTGTTCTGGTACCCCAGTTTTTAATTAATCTGCTTTCTCTGTCTCATCATATTGAACCATATCACATACCAAATCAAGATATGAGCAGTGTTTAGCTTTTGTGCTGGTCCTACACAGAGAAGTGAATTTCATCCTTAATGAGCACAGCACCAGTTCTGGGACTGCTTTGTCGGTGCAAAAAGGAGATTCTTTTGACCAAAATCCTGAAGAAAATCATAGAAATTTGCTTCAAGCTTCTAGTTCTTCTTGCAGATTGGATATTTAAAAGATTAAAGAGATGTAAAAGAGAAGTGCTTTTTTGTCAAATGTCTACTTGAGTCTCATTAGATTTCCAGAGACTAGGATCGGATTTAATCCACTTGTTTCCTCTCCTGTGAGTAGCCGCTGTATTTATTAGCAATGTAACCTTTGTCTTCATCTGGAATGTGTTCTTCAAAATGACATCATCCCCCATCATCAGGTAGAAAAGCACTTCACTTTACTAAGCAGAAAAGCCCACTTATAAATGGTTTGTGTTGTGACTTACAGGTTGTCAGAGTTGTGCTTTGGGTATGGTGAACTGGGGTCACCACTCCAGGCCCTATGCTTTGGGGTCTCCTGTACATCTATTTGCATGTGTCGTGCAGGGATTGGTCTCACTTTCTGACAGTGACAGCCATAGCTACCACCTCTGTGAGTGTTCCAGTACTGGAGCACCTATGGGGAAAAAAAAATGCTGGGTGCTCAGCACTTGCTGGACAGAGACCTGTGGATGTGTCTTCCTCCCCACAGTGCCTCCTGCCCACCAGCAGGCACTCCCTCCCTCCCAGTGCCTACCACCTGCTGCAAATTTGCTGTTTCCTGGCACCAGGAGGCACTGGGTGGAGGGAGGAGAAGAGAGAGCAGCTCACTCGGGAGGGATTTGAACTGAGCAGAAAGAAGCAGGGCATGAGTGGGGCATGGGGAGGGGGAAGGGTGGAATAGAGGTGGAGCTGGGTGGAAGTCTGGCAGATTAGAAACACAAGCTGATTTATCCCAGGCCCCATCACCCTCTAGGGACAACACTGGATGTTGTAATAAGCCATGAATCCATTTTTGCTATTTGGGACATGTTTTTTGGTGTCTAGGAGAGTAATGAATTTTGTACTCCCATCCACATTCTTTGAGCGGGTTGCATTGGTTTTCTTTGGGGAAGAGGACTGATGAGTCAGATATGGCATGATGACTGTTTGAAAGGTGTTCACACACAGGGGATAAGGTGTTTAAATTGTGTAAATATTGCTTCTTTTGATGCTTAAATAAATCTGACTAGTACAGAGCTTTACAAACATTAATGGACTAAAATGACACGGTGTGGGAAGAAGGTAATTCTGAAGTATTCCCAGTCCCAGATAGGGTAATTGTGGCACAGAGAAGTAAAGTAACTTGCTCTGGGTCACACTTGCTCTAGGTCTGCCAGACCTAGGAACAGACTTCATTTTGTTGCTTTAAATGCCAGACCATTCTGAGATGGGAAATTGCAGTGTGCAGACACAGATTAGCTTCCGGTAGCTTCCAGAAAATTCTTTAATTGTAGGTAACACCAAGCCATCACACAGTGTTTACAAAAGCAGCTGGAAGATGTCTCCATAATTGGAAAGAGTTCTGAAGTGGGAGTTGTTGAATCAGGAGAGAGGGAATTTTGAAAGCACATTCCTCAGGGAATGAGTGGGAGCAGGCATTTCATCTGGAAACAGGATGACGTACCGTATATGAAATACCACGTATATTTTTGGGTTTTTATTTAAAAGAGAGCACTCTTTAGTGCTTCTTGTTTTCTTTTCCAAGCTATTTCAGGAAGCACTGTGATAGAAACCCACTTGTGATCCTCTGCTTTCAAACCATATTACCTTTTGTTCTTCTTTTCTTTTATTTTCCCATTAACGCTTTTTAGAAATTGCAAACACAGTGAATGTCACTTTGGAGATATCTTAAGAATCCGAAATGTTTTTCATTCTGAAATATGATAGCCTGCAGGGGTCTGCAACTGGTGGCTCCGGAGCCACATGTGGCTCTTTAAGGACTTCTCTGTGGCTCCTGACACTATAATTGCAAAGGAAAAAAACCCTTTTGATAAATGGTGACTGTCTAAAAGCCCAACAATAAAATATTCATATCCAAATAGCAAACAATATGGGATCTCAAAATGTTGAATAATTCCCCTCTTTAATATGTGCAGCACATTGTGGGATATGATACTTTATTAGCGACACAATCAAAACACAGATAAAGTCTTGATTTTGAAGAGGAAGCTTGCAGCATTCCAGCTGTGAATTTTAAGAAAGAAAACTGAAATTAAACATGAAGTAAAAATGGTTTAATTCAAGTGGGTTCAGGAGTGAAAGTCAGAAAGATAGTAGCGCGCGCACACACAAAGCGTGAAGAAATAGAATATGTAAAAACTTTGAGAAGGTCCTGCAGTAAATATGTATTGCATTACAAATCATTGTCTGCGTTTTTCTTGAAATAGGTGTTACAAAAAGTGTGGTTTGACGTTATTTATTAAAGACCATCTCATATTCACATGCATTGTGCCTCTTGAATTATTGAGTTTTTACCAAATTTGAAAAAAATGGCTGCTCTTGATATTTTGGTTTCTGACTGCTGGCCTAAAAGTATCAGAAAGATATTCTGTTATGCTCACACTCAGCTAAAAAGTAGGAAAAACATATTTTTTATTTTATTACCTGCAGGCATTTTGTGATGTTAGTATTGTCAGAATCCCAAAACATCTGTGTTCAGTGACAAATATAAATGTAGTCAGATGGTGGTCCCCAAGTTGTCATCAGTTATCTTGTCCCTGAAAATGTTACTGTGACTGTCTTGAAAAGTGCTTTTAACAGAGTGAGCAGGTCTGGCCATAGGGGAAAAGCACTACCACATCTGACTCTCTTCATTCAAAGGGACTACTCTGTTTGAAGCAGATAATCATGGGTGAAACTCATATGGAGTGTAGAGCTCTAGCGAAAGATAGTCTTCCTGTGTTTTCCCACTTGGCTATTGTGTTGGGCTTAAGCGATGCAGAGGGGTTGCCTGCGTATAACCTATGTGCAACAAAGGAAAGTCCCTGTGTCGACTCTGCATAGTGTCAGAACAGCCATACTGGATCAAACCAAAGGTCTGTGGCCAATGCCAGGTGTTTCAGGGGGGAATAAACAGAACAGGTATTCAAGTGATCCATGCCCTTTTACCCATTCCATCATCTTGCAAACAGAGGCCCAGGACACTTGAGAGCATGGTTTTGAATCCATGCCTTTCCCATCCTGGCTAATACCCATTTATGGACCTTTCCTCCTTTAGCTCAGGGGTGAGCAAACTTTTTACATCAGGCCCCACTTTTCATCCTTGCAGTCAGACAGGTTGGTGGGCAGTGCTAATGTAATCTAAACCGATGGAAATTTGGTTATGTTCGTGTGATAAACCCCCCTTTTGGCATGTGTAAGTATGGAGAATGTAAAACATTTATTAATTTGTATATAAATATGAATACACATGCATAAAAACAGTAAGATATGCCAACATTTTTAATGAGATGGATGAGCCTAAGACTCATAAACCAATCATGTTGCACCCTCCCATTTATGAAATGCCAGGCCCTTCCCCCCAGCCCCACCTTGCTCACCCCTCCTTTAACTTATCTAGTGGGTTATTATTTTTGGTGGAGGGGAACCCTGTTTATAGTCTTGGCCTTCAGAACATCCTCTGGCAAAGAGTTCCACAAGGCCGCAAGGGAGGCTACCATGGAGGTGGACCATGGAAAATCTATGTTTACTGTGTACGTTCAAACATACACTGAAAGAAATGAGGAAAAAACATAAATATTGTTTCTGGAAGGTAACATACCCCTATTTTGTTAGACCTTAGGACATTAATGCACCAGCGTACAAAACTAGAGAGAGAGGACAAAATGGGCTGCTCCCTAAGGCAGACATAGACTCAACCCTACCTTCCTTTAAGCCCACTCTGTGCTTATGCTTTGCTAAAAAGCCCCTGGTCTTCAATCAGGACAGGAACCCTGGCAAGGAAGGAATCAAGAAGCCTCAAAAGCGCTGTTGTCATCTAAGCTCCTGTCTGCAATGGGATCTAATGATTAAGGATGGCCACGATGAGTATTTTCTTCTCATTCTGTGCAACTGGATGCAACTTTACTCCTGTCTACCTGCCTTGCAGAAACTGGATGGATTCCACTGAGTATTGAGTTCCATCTACTTAGAATCATAGAACACTAGGACCGGAAGGGGCCTCGAGAGCCATCGAGTCCAGTCCCCTGCCCCGACGGCAGGACCGACCACTATCTACACCATCCCTGATAGACATCTATCTAATCTGTTCTTAAATATCTCCAGCGAGGGAGATTCCACAACCTCCCTTGGTAACTTATTCCAGTACTTGACCACCCTGACAGTTAGGAACTTTTTCCTAATGTCCAACCTAAACTTCCCTTAGCTGCAGCTTAAGTCCATTGCCTCTTGTTCTCTCCTCAGAGGCCAAGAAGAACAAGTTTTCTCCCTCCTCCTTATGACACCCTTTAAGATATCTGAAAATCGCTATCATGTCCCCCCTCAATCTTCTCTTTTCCAAGCTAAACAAGCCCAATTCTTTCAGCCTTTCTTCATAAGTCATGTTCTCCAGACCTTTTATCATTCTAGTTGCTCTTCTCTGGACCTTCTCTAATTTCTCCACGTCTTTCTTGAATTGGGGTGCCCAGAACTGGACACACTATTCCAGCTGAGGCCTAACCAGCGCAGAGTAGAGCGGAAGAATGATTTCTCGTGTCTTGTTCACAACACTCCTGCTAATGCATCCCAGAATCATGTTTGCTCTTTTTGCAACAGCATCACACTGTTGACTCATATTTAACTTGTGATCTACTAGAACCCCTAGATCCCTTTCTGCTGTACTCCTTCCTAGACAGTCTTTTCCCATTCTGTATGTGTGAAACAGATTATTCCTTCCTAAGTGCAACACCTTACATTTATCTTTATTAAACTTCATCCTGTTTACTTCAGACCATTTCTCCAATTTATCTAGATCATTCTGAATTATGACCCTATCCTCCAAGGTAGTTGCAACCCCTCGCAGCTTGATATCATCTGCAAACTTAATAAGCATACTTTCTATGCCAATATCCAAATCATTAATGAAGATATTGAACAGAACTGGTCCCAAAACAGACCCCTGCAGAACCCCACTTGTTATGCTTTTCCAGCAGGATTGAGCACCATTAACAACTACTCTCTGGGTGCGATTAGCCAGCCAGTTATGCACCCACCTTATTGCAGCCCCATTTAAGTTGGACTTGCCTAGTTTGTTGATAAGAATATTATGCGAGACCGTATCAAATGCTTTACTAAAGTCTAGGTATACCACATCCACTGCTTCTCCCTTATCTACGAGTCTCGTTATTGTGTCAAAAAAAGCTATCAGGTTGGTTTGACATGATTTGTTTTTTACAAAACCATGCTGGCTGTTTCCTATCACTTTACTACCTTCCAAGTGCTTGCAGATGACTTCCTTAACTACCTGCTCCATTACCTTTCCTGGCACAGAAGTTAAGCTGACTGGCCTGTAATTTCCTGGGTTGTTCTTGTTCCCCTGTTTGTAGATGGGCACTATATTTGCCCTCTTCCAGTCTTCTGGAATCTCTCCTGTCTCCCATGACTTTCCAAAAATGAGAGCTAACGGCTCAGCTACCTCTTCTATCAGCTCCTTGAGGATTCTAGGATGCATTTCATCAGGCCCTGGTGACTTGCAGACATCTAATTTTTCCAAATGGTTTTTAACTTGTTCTTTTTTAATTTCAGAAACTAACTCTACCCCTTTTCCACCAGCATTCACTATGTCAGGCATTCCTTCAGACTTCTCTGTGAAGACCGAAACAAAGAAGTCATTAAGCATCTCTGCCATTTCCAGGTTCCCCATTACTGTTTCTCCCTCCTCACTGAGCAATGGCCCTACCCTGTCCTTGGTCTTCCTCTTGTTTCTAATATATTTGTAAAAGGCCTTCTTGTTACCCTTTATGCCTGTAGCTAGTTGGAGCTCATTTTGTGCCTTAGCCTTTCTAATTTTACTCCTGCACTCCTGTGTTATTTGCCTATGTTCATTCTTTGTAATTTGTCCTAGTTTCCATTTTTTATAGGATTCCTTTTTTAGTTTGAGATCATGCAGGATCTCCTTGTTAAGCCACGGCGGTCTTTGCCCATATTTACTATCTTTCCTATATAGGGGAATAGCTTGTTTTTGGGCCCTTAATAATGTCTTTGAAAAACTGCCAACTCTCCTCAGTTGTTTTTCCCCTCAGTTTTTCCTCCCATGGGATCTTACCTACCAGCTCTCAGAGTTTACCAAAATCTGCCTTCCTGAAATCCATCATCTCTATTTTGCTGTTTTCCCTCCTACCAGTCCTTAGAATTGTGAATTCTATGATTTCATGATCACTTTCACCCAAGCAGCCTCCCACATTCAAATTCTCGACCAAGTCCTCCTTATTTGTTAAAATCAAATCCAGAACAGTTTCTCCCCTGGTGGCTTTTTCAACTTTTTGGAATAAAAAATTGTCTCCAATGCAGTCTAAGAACTTATTGGATAGTCTGTGCCCCGCTGTATTAGTGTCCCAGCATATATCTGGATAGTTAAAGTCCCCCATCACCACCAAATCCTGGGCTCTGGATGATTTTGTTAGTTGTTTAAAAAAAGCATCATCCACCTCTTCCGCCTGGTTAGGTGGCCTGTAGTAGACTCCTAACAGGACATCACCCTTGTTTTTTTACCCCTCTTAAACTAACCCACAGACTCTCAACACGTCCATCTCCTATGTCCATCTCCACCTCAGTCCAAGTGTGTACATTTTTTATATATAAGGCAACACCTCCCCCCTTTTTTCCCTGTCTATCTTTTCTAACCAGGCTGTAGCCTTCAATACCAACATTCCAATCGTGTATTATCCCACCAAGTTTCTGTGATGCCAATGATATCATAGTTGTATTTATTTATTAGCACTTCCAGTTCTTCCTGCTTATTACGCATACTTCTTGCATTGGTATATAGGCATCTTAGATATTGATTTGAACTTTCCCCCCAGTTTTTTCCTGGCACTCTTTTTACTCTGACATTGTTGCCCATGCTCCCTCCTACTTCCGACCCATCTCCCAGGTTTCCATGTTCTCCACTTACCTGCGGGCTTTGCTCCCCTGTCCCCAGCAAACCTAGTTTAAAGCCCTCCTCACCAGGTTAGCAAGTCTGTGTCCGAATATGGTCTTCCCCTCCTCGAAAGGTGAACGCCATCTCTGCCTAGCAGTCCTTCCTGAAATAGCATCCCGTGGTCGAAGAAACCGAAGCCTTCCTGGCGACACCATCCACACAGCCAGGCATTCACCTCTAGGATGCACCTGTCTCTGCCCGGGCCCCTACCCGCAACAGGAAGGATTGAAGAGAACACCACCTGCGCCCCAAACCCCTTCACCCGTGCCCCCACTTAACCACTGAAGTCCCCATGCAATGGTCTATTGACAATATTCTCTATGCTTTTGGACCTCCTCAGGACCTGAGAGGAGCACAAAATCCATGGAGGTCATTTTAACCGTCTAGACTGATGGGCCCCAGGAGGATACCAAGGAGGGCACCTTAAAGCCGGGAACTCGCCAGCTGCCCATACTGCTTAACTCAGGGCCTCTGCAAATTCTTATTGGCCTGGGGGTCGGGGGGCTTCCCTTGGCAACAGCAGCAGCAGAGGCCGTGCAGGAGAAAGCAGAGGGCTGACATGGCAGTGGAAATGGTGGGGGTGGGGAGAGTCGATCATACTGCACCCCCTCCCCCTTGCAAAATATCGCACTCCCCACTATGCGCACCCCTGCTTTATTAGCTGGTCTGCCGACTTGATTATCTAATTACCTCAGTCCTCTTCTCTGGAACAGTTAACTGGTATCTGAGTGGCTCCTCCTGTGCTCTGTTCCATACTCTTTTTTTTTTTCTACTGTCTCATTAAGGAGATGACCTATCACCTGAGAGGGAAGTCTTTACAGGTTGCTCAAGCTGTTTCAGTTCTAAGCCTTCTGTGAAATATGTGCAAACAATATATATGGTGCAGCTGCAGTTTTTTTTATTTTTTATGCAAGCTATATTTTAACAGCAGCAAAAGGAGAGTTTGTTGTCATGCAAGCTGAGGCATCGGGGTTGACTGTGGATTTTTTTGTTTTGTTTTGGGTTTTTTGTGGGGCATGAGGGCTTATTGTTTGACAGTAAAGACTAATGAGTCTGCAGTAGCACATGGGGTATGACTGCAAAAAGACAACTGAAATTCACTTAATACATCAAGGAAATACAGTTCAAAGACTCTTAATTCACAAACAGTTATGGGCTATTATTAAAAAGGGGGGCAACTATGTAACTATGCTATGTGACTTAGCACACAGAGCTAAGCAGTCAGTTTGTAAATATTTTCACTTGCACAATCAAATCCTATATATATATGTATATATATAGAAGAAAAATGTCTTACTGCATCTTTCTTTTTTTAATTGTCTTAAGATATAAAGTGTTTCTTAATATAGTAACTTAGTGTCTCACTTTCCTGTTACTTTCTAGCCTTATTCCTTCTTTCTAATCACAAAGTCTGCCAATGCTGATAGCTAGTGTGATGCCGGGTTTTCTCTGCATTTGCTATATTAGATGGGTAGGGTGACCATATCTCCCTGTCCCAAATATGGGACAGGGAGATATTGGCGGGAGAGGTAGGAGTGGCCCTCCTGCCTCCACCAATCCCTGGGGAGCCAGGAAGGAGGCAGCAGCTGCCAGCACTCTCTGGGAGCTCCGCGGAAGTGGAAGGTGCTGGCCCTCCTCCTCTAGCCCTGGGGAAGTGGGAGCCATCCACGCTTCCCTGAGACTCAGGGAAATGACTCCTGCCAGCAGCTGCACCTTCACAGCTGCTGGTGGAAAAGGTCAGCAGAGGGGGGGAAGGCCCAAATATGGGACAATTAGTCCCTTTTTAAAAATAAGTTGGGATGTCCCCTAATATGGGACGTATGGTCACCTTATAGATGGGGCAAGTTTTTGATACTGGAATCTGCAGCTATAGAACATGTCCATTTCCCAAGAGTGATTAGAATTCCTCTAGACAATACTATATTTTTAAAATCATCACCCAAGAGATTGTGGGATGGAGAAGTAACTATTTCTCCATTATGCAGCTGGTGGTATCTTCATCTCTATTTCATGTTATCGCTCTTAACTCAAATTCTGTGAGAATTCCACGTTACATTGCACAAATCACATACATTCTTCTCATTTTACAAAGCTGAATATGAATGAGTTGTTAAGGGGAGGGGAAACTGTTCCTCATCAAAATTTATCTGGAAGAAGTCACTGAAAGCAATATATGAATTCAGTTAGGTCCCAGTCTAATGTTCATTGAAGCCACTGGTAAATGGATCAGGTATTTATTTCATTTCCTCACCAGAGTTGCCTTCTGACTGTCTTTGAGCCCAAGGATTCCTGTGTTCGTATTCTTTCTCCTTTCTCCTAACCTTTTTCCTGTGTATTGCAGCAGCCTTCATTCCAGTTAGAGCTGAATTCAATCTCCTTAAGAGATTAACGGTGCTGCGGTTGCATTGGCCAGACGGGTTGTTTGCTTCAGAATGGTACAAGATTCTTCACTCTCTGTGCCTGAGGGCAGTGTTTCCGTGATACTTCATTTCTTGCTAGTCAGAAGCTTGAGTTAAAGTCTCAAATGTCTTTTGTGGTATCTCATTGTGCCGCTGCTAGGGTTTTGGGCCAGCCCCATTTTGGCTGCTATTATGCTAGTTTGAGCACATTTTTAAAGGTTTCATTTCATTTCATAGCAAATAAAAGCTTTGAAGGCTGTGATGAAAATTTTAGAACTCAACTTTAGGAATGTTGAATCTTTAAATATTTAGGAATCTGGTGTGCATTCATTAAGAGTATGTTAATATTTTAATTGTACTGTATGCTGAGTTTTATACCGATGGTCAAATGAAATAGCCATGGAAGCCCAGTTCAGTTAGACAACAAAGGTCACAAATTTCAGAGACAGACTCCAAGGTACCTCAGTGACACCAGACTGTGAAAACGTACTCATTTTACAGTATGTGCCCACTTCTGTGAGAAACTTGAGCAAATACCTATCTGCAGTGCTCTCTGTAACCTGTGCTCTTGTGCTGTTGCTCAGGAAAGATTCAAATGCTGTCCAGCTAATTAACAGTGCACCCACAGCTAGTTTGTTTTGTTTTGTTTCTGTTGGTGGTGCACATTAACACATGCCTTGGATCACATAAAATTCATTCTGCACATGGATAGAAAAATCCACACATGAATGGAAAAGGTTAGAGGAAATGTTGCATGTCTGCTGTGCTCAGAGACTGTGGAGACATGGCAAAGAAGCATGCTGCGCTCGTGCTGTGTGGACTGAGTATATCAACATAGCTTCTTTGGGCCAGGAACGGGAGGTGACTGATTTAATGAAGAGCTACAGGACGCCATCTCCATAAGTTAGTGAACATAAGCACAGAAGTGTCCATACTGGGTTAGACCAGGGTTCTGTCAAGCCCACTGTCCTGTCTTCTGACAGTGGGTAATGTCAGATACTTCAAAAGGAGTGCACAGAACAAGGCACGTATGGGTGAGCCATCCCCCAGCAGTCAGAAGCTTAGGGACACCCAGAGCATGGGCTTGACTCACACATGCCCACCCCAAATGTTGTCCTGGGAGGGGCAGGGGACCAGCAGCGGTCAGGCGTTGTTCTGTGTGTGGCAAGGTTCAGGGCAACTGCCCCAGCCCCCTGCTTTGAGGATCAGGGTGGCCTGAGGGACTATCCGGGGGACCTGGCTCTTCCCCACACTCACCAGCAGTAGTGGGAAAGCAGATCCCAGCTGCTTCACTCCACTTCCAGATAACGGTGAGCACAGGGGACAGCTCCAGTCCTTCCCCCAGGCCTCCTCTCCCAAGCGATGTGTCTGGGAGAAGAGCAGGCTGGGGCCGGTTCACTTTGCTTCCACTTCGGTATATGAACTTGGGGTAAGGAATGGAATGAAGGTGGAGTGGAGACTGGGAGAGGCCAAGCCTGGGGCAGATTGGCGGATGTCCCCCACCCACATAGGCATAGCTCTCCCCCAAGGGGAAGCCTTCCCCAAAAGCTGTGGATGCATGAGGAGCAGTCATGTGGCTGATGCCGCTCTTTTGTACCTACCCAGGAGCTGCCAATGATCTTAGCCTCCCTCCACATTTTTTCTCTCTTTTTAAGATTAACAGCCCCAGGATTTTAATTGCTCCGTGTATGAAAGCAGTTCCACACCCTTAATAATTTTATTGCCCTTCTCTGTATCTTCTCCAATTCAAATATGACTTTTCTAAGATGAATCAACCAGAATTGTATGCAGTTTACTGGGTGTGACTGCACCATGGATTAATATAGCGGCATGGTTATTTACTATCTTATTACCTATCTCCTTCACAAAAGTTCTTAACATGCTGTTTGCTTTCTTGATTATTGCTACACATTGAGCGGATGCTGTTAGAGAATTGTCCTCAAGGATTCCAGGATCTTTGTTCCATGATAACAGCTAATTTAGGCCCCATCATTTTGTATGTATACTGAATGGGATTATGTTTCCAATATGCATTATTTTGGACTTTTTCAGCATTGAATTTCATCTGCCTCTTTTGCCCAATCACCCTGTTTTGTTAGTTCTCTTTGTAACTCTTCACAGTCTGCTTTAGATGTCGAAATCCTGAATAAATTTGTATCATCTGCAAATTTTGCCACCTTAGAACTGTTTACTCTTTGTTCCAGGTCATGCATTCCTGAAAAGGTAAACAGCCCTGGTCACAGTACACATCCCTGCTATTTGAATATAGTACTGCCTATTTATGCCTACCCTTTGTTTCCTATCTTTTAGCCTGTTATTGATCCATGAAAGCATCTTCCCTCTTATCCCATGACGGCTTAGTTTGCTTAAAGCTTTTGGTAAAGGACCTTGTCAAATGCTTTCTGAAAATCCAAGTACAATATCTCCAATCAGTCACCCTTGTAAATTTTAATGGATTGGTAAAGGCATGAATTCCCTTTACAAATCTGTGAAGACTCTTTCAAAACAAATAATTATGTGATAATTCTGTTCATTACTGTAGTTTTAGTCAATTTGCCTGGTACTGCACTTATTCTTACCAACCCTTAATTGCCAGGATTTGCAGCTCTTTTTAAAAAATTGGTGTCCCATTAGCTGGCTGTCTGTCATCTGCTATAGAAGCTGATTTAAGCAATAGGTAACATAACTCAGTTCTGCAGTTTCATAGCTGAGTTCCTTCAGAATTCTTCAGTTCAGACTATCTGGATCTGGTGACTTCTTACTGTTTATGAATGTGTTCCAAACAAGGAAAGAATTGTAACTGTATGAAAGGTATTTAGGCACCAGTTGAAAGTCATTTTTTACTGGGCATCCAACTGCCCTTTGAGAATCTCTCTCCTGTCATATATAAGGCTGTCTGCCTGCCTACCAACATGAAGATATGGTAGAAATCCTAGAATATGTTAAGGTCTTCTTAACAGTCATTTAACATTGTGTGAGAAATAAGTTTATAGACAACTCATAAAAACAAATTTTTATTAGCTACTAAATAAAAAACTGAAGTGACAAGCTATTATAAAATATGCTCCTCAGTTGTTATTGATGGATAATAATTATACTTTGTACTTGCAGTCCAGGTTCTTTCACTATGCATCTTAAGAGATTTCACAAACATTAAGCCTCATAACACACTGCCACATCACTGCTGTTATCCCTATAATTGAGGGGGAGATTTAAATAACTGAGGTTACAGGCCTGGCATTCAGAAACTTGAATAAGTACAATTGCAACTGAAGTCAGTGGGAGCTGCCAGTACTCGGGAAATCTGAAAATCAGCCCCAATTTGGTGTGACCATGGCAACATACCAAGTCTGTGGCAGAGCTGGGAATAGAAAACAGGATGCCCATTTTGCTCCAACCACTGAAAAGCTATTGTTCTTAATAATGACCTTTCGACCTGATTTGTAATTTCAGTTGTAGAACGCCAACTAGGTCTTGACTAAATTTTTACAATAGTCAGGCAAGTGGGGGGTAAAGTGCCTGGCTAACCGGTTTCCTGCCCTTTCTTTTAAGTTGTAGCTGTTTAAGATAATACGACATAACAGGTTGTGATTGGGACAGGACAGAGAAGGTGACGTACACGGAAGAATGTTCACACCCTTGTATAAGAAACCACCGTGTGGATGCAGAGCCCAAACAATGTGCAGGCTAGACCAGCCACTTTCTTCCCCGTTCCTTTGCTTTTCATTCACTACATAGGCAAGGTACCAAGGAGGAATGCATAATGACCCATCCCGCAGTTAGTGTTACCCTGAGGACTGTGAAGTTAGTGTCTCTCCACATGCACACATCTTGATTTGATTTTTTGGACTGATAAAAGGAAAGCGAAGAGCCAGATTTTTAAAGGTATATAGGTGCCTAAAGATCCAGATGGGAACCTACTGGGATCTTTAAAAGTACCTAACTCTAGTTAAATCAATATGAATTAAGCATCTGAGCTCTTTGAAAATCCTACTAGAGCTTTTTCTAATTGTTAGACAGCTACATACTTTTAAAAATTGGACCCAGTGCTCTTTCGGTGTTCAAAAGGCAGAGGTGCATGATCAGAAAGCACCTCAAGTGTTTAACTTCATCCCTCTTCAAGACTGCACTTCAGCACATGCTTACCTTTGACTTTAGTAGGATTTAATCACATGCTAAAGTGCCATCCAGGCTAGAAATGCTTTCTTGACTTAGAGCCTGAGGTCATTATAATGAAACCTTCATTTTACCAGGACACTGAGTGTGGTTCATGTTTTATTTATTTGAAACTCCCAACTTCTGTTACTATCTGAGGATCTCTGCTTTTATAGTTTCTAGCCCTCATAGCTGCAAACAAAAACTTGAAAACATGGTTTCTCTCGCTTCAATCCCGAAATGGCGCAAAAAATGTTTTAAAATCTGATTATTTTAAGCCAATTTAATTACATTTTAAGACATGACTCACAGGCTGTTTTAACATTAGAGGATTAGCAATACTATGTTTGGAACTTGGTACTACATACAAGATTTTTAAGTGACCACATGTCCATGTATTATGATAAATTTTCTGTAACACAAACATAACCAGTGAATAGTGAACATCTCGTAGATGAAACATACCCCAATAAGGTTGAGATGGATATATGTGCATTGTTTGTTTTTGGTATGAACAAAACAGAGCATGAAAAAGCATCTTTCTGAGTCTCTGAGAATGCAGAGAGAGAACATAAGAAACATAACAAGGCCCAAAAACCAGTGAATGGGAGCCTGTTCTTTGACTTCGATGGGTTTTGAATCAAGGCCCATAATTTAAGGTCGTGATATTTCAGGTTCCCAAAAAGAAGACACTGCTGGAGGGGAACTGGAAGGCATATTTGAGGGATGTGTGTGCGCAAGGATATTGGGGGTGCTGGGGGGTTGGTGTACACTAAGGGTGGGTATTTGGAGTTGTGTGTGTACTGGGGGGGGCGTTATTTTGAGAGGTGCTGGGGTGTGCGTGTGCGCGCGCGCTGTGAGGCTTATTGGGAGTGCTGACATGGGGGGTGGGGTTGTGTACTGGGAGGAGTGCCCAAGAAGCGCTCAAGGAGGTGTCTCTAACTTCACTCTTGAGATGCAGGGAAAGGCAGTCAGCATCTCCATAGCCTTTTCTCCCATTCCAAGGGCAGGATGGGTAGGTGGCAATGTTCCCTCTAATTTTTTCCATATGTGGGTAGAATCAATTTTATGTGCACCAAGGCACATGCTGGTGTACACCACCAACAGAAACACATACTGATGGCTGTGAGCACTCTAACCAGCTGGGCAGCACCCAAATCTCTCCTGGGCTGCTACCCAAGTGCCCTTCTTGTAGGGAGCACTGGAGGATGGATCCTGGAGCTGTGGCTGCAGGGAAGGATCAGTTGGGATACAGAGAAAGATCTTTCTGAGCTGCTACTTCGACTCTGCAAAAATCCTGGACATTGCCTCTTCCTCGAAAGGTCCACCAGAACACAGAGGTAATGTCTAGGAAAATCTAAATGTATGATAACATTACATAAATCCCATCTCTTACTTGAGCAGTACTTTTACACTGAAGATTTCTTTCCTGAGTAATGCATTCCCTTACTTTATTGTGCAGTGCAGCAGTCTGTATTTTTAAAAGCCCACCTGTCTTGTCATCGGCTATCAGAGCAGTATAGTGCTAGCATTGCTCAACCACACAAACATAGAAGAGAATAGCCCCAGAAGACAGCTAAGGCATTACTGTATTGCAGTTAAGTGAAACGAAAATTACATGTAGGATTAATTTGTAATGAGTTGGTGTGCAGTGCATTGAAAATTTACCACCCACTAAGACTCCCTTTAAGTAAAGGGTACTAGTCTCATTTATGCTGGTGAAATTCCATGGCTTACAGTACTGTTATTTGATGTATTTTGATCTGGGATCAAAATCAGACTCTAACACTCTCTAAATGAGTGAAATTTAATAAAAATAGACTTTGTATGACTTTGTCTATTAGTAGACATCCTCTTCAAACAATCACCTGGTTTAATATCTTCAGACAGTCACTTGGTTTGCCATGACATTACCTCTGTTTTGATGCACAATCCTCTGTCCAGGCAGATTTTTCAGGGAATGGGCAAGGTCCAGGATTTATGCAGAGTGGATGTTGCAGCTCAGAAAGATCCCTTTTTCGTTACAGAATTTATAACTGTAACAATTTACATTGGTCTGTCAAATTACTATAGACCAAGGCAATAATACTGTAAAACCAAATCTTGTCCTCCCCCAGCTTTAGGTTGTACCCTCCATATGAATTCCAGCAGATCTCCCCAGAGCTGGGGAGCCAACTCCGGAGCACTGGGATCCTGTGGAAGCATCTCCGGTGCTAATCTTTCCAGACATGGCTTTGTGTTGTCATCCCAATAACTTTGGTGGAAAAGTAATAGGATTTTTAATTATTATATTATGAACAGAGTTCAGTTTTACAAAAGGTTTTACCCCTCTCATCCAGCACCCTTGGGATCTGGCTGGTGCCTGATGACAGAATTTCATGGATGATGGGAGGTCAATATTTTCTTGCACATTACCAGCACTTCCACTGCTTATGGAGCTCTTAGAAGACATTTAGGGATAAATTGAAGCTAAACAACAGCACAGAACACTGAGAGTTCAGTCTGGTGGCTGTAAAATAACTTTGAGACCATGGGAAGCTTGGCCACACCCATGATCAGTGGTCATCCATCTTAGAATCATGCTGGATTACAGATGTTGCCAGACATGAGAATTCCGAATGGGAGAGGTTCAATCTGTACTATTAAGTTTTAAAAATTTACTAAATATTAGTGTCCTGAAGGATATTTCATTGGTTCCCTCTACTAATTCAATCTCTGGATCAGATAGTGCCACAACCTGAAACAGGGCATACAAAAGATTCTAAATTAAAATAGATTCTAAATTAGAAAATGTGATTCCAAAATCTGCCTGTTGGTACAGGTGTCTGGCTTTCTGTTTCATATTCAGACCAAATCTGAGTGTAAAAAGTCTTGTTTGGTGTAACCCACAAAACTGCTGAGTTTGGTTCACTGTCCCATGTAGTGCCAACTAGACCATATACAGAGAGGGGGGAAAAAAAGTGTCCTTTGTAATCTTAGCTGAGAGCCAACTGACTTTTAGCTCAAGCTGTAGATGCTCAGGACGGGTTGAATAAGAATCTGTTTCCCTTCATCCCCTTTAATGGTCTTTGGACTGGAAACAGATCCGGACAGGGAATGATTCTACCAGCTGGACGTGTCTGTGCATCAAAGCCACATTACTCCTCTCTATCCCAGCATATGGATTTTTTTATTTTAAATAACAAATATTGGTTCCAAAACATACATAGGTGGGAGAAGAAACCTCCACGTTTTCATTACTCTGCATCAATTTTTTTTAAAAATCTAATAAATAGAACATCATGCTTTGAATGATGACATTCTGTGAATTTAATTTTTCCTTTTCATGCCATTTAACATTCCCAATAACATTTGATGTAGTAATTGAGAATTGTCAAATGATGAACTGTAGTGAAATAGAGTATAGTCTGCTACCCACTCAGTTCTTTGTTTAAGATACAAAGGCACGCCTACCTACAAAGACACTAGTTCAGATGATGGTAATAAGGGTGTTTTAAATTCCATGTTGAACCTGTTCTATGAATAAATGAAGAACTTTAGTTTCCCCTGCTTTCAATCAGGCACTTTTCAGCAGGGCGGGAAACTGTAATACTTTGCTCTTTGTTTTGGCTTTTTACTGAAGCCCAGGTCCAGCAACACTAATCATTTTCTGAAGCAAAAACGTGTAAGAAAAGAATTGCAAATGAAATAGCTGCTGGGCTAAATGATAGGCCAAAATGGTCAAAGATATACCCACCCAATAGAAAGACAAGAGCAGAGTTGAATGAAGCACCATAGACTGGTTTTTAATAACTTAAACCAGAGGAACAGTGACGATCAGTTGGTCTATTTCAGTGGCCAAAAAGAAGTGAACACAGTTCTGAGAAAGAAAAATATAATTATTCTTCAGAAACAGTCCATGTTATTCCTGATCATAGTGTCCAGTTCTACTGACAGCAGTCTGGGCATCAGATGCATGAAGAAAAGGATCCATAGTCAGCAATGTGTGACAAGATTTGTTGTTTTAATCTAATATTTCATGTTGTACATAAAATTCTGCAGATTCCATGCAATCTTTAGCAAATTTGTAGCACACCACTGAATAGCATGTTAATGTTTTCATTGGAGGAGCAAAAACTACTTTAAAATATAAACAGCATTCATATTAATATTAAGAACCTTCAGCTCTTGTCTCTGCTGGGAACAAGGAAAGTAGCATCATCCCCATATAACAAATGAGATACATTAAGTCCTAATAGAGTGGGGCTGACATTTTTCAGAAGGTTTTGAGCACCTCACACTGAACTCCAGGCATGCTTCAGATTGTGGAGATCTCTGGCAGAAACAGGAATAAAGCCTGGATCTCCAGTTGCCTAGTCCTGTATTTTAACCCAAATTTTAACTTCCTGGCTATCACATGTTGACACCTCTGACAATATACAACAGCACATGAAAGTATGTGTGGTATTTAAAAGTCAAAATCCCCTTTGGTTTCACCCAGTTAAAGATATTGTTCAAACTATCAGGGCTGTTGCTTTTCTTGGAAACTGTTCAGTTCCACCAGAAGCTCTGGGATTGCATGAGCCACCTTCTGGCACACATCAACCTCAGAGCTCCTGTTGTAGAAGCACAGTGAAAGAGGCATCTTCTTGTATTATTCTGCCAAGCGTTCAATGAGAGATTAAAACTAAAAAGAAGGGGGTTGTTGGTAGACATTTGCACTCTGTGTGATGAATGGGGTTTATTTTGTGTTTAATGCTCTCACATTTCTTTCAAGCTTTGAATTAACAATTATTACATTGCTAATTTATTTTTTCAGGCCAGCAGGATTAATCAGACCACTTTCTGTGTTGGAAATGCTTTGCAGTATTTTTCTGGGGAAAATGAAAGATTGTAATTTTATCAGATTTGTATTAAAAGGTGTATAGTTTACACTCTGTCACAAGAATGCTATTGTATAATACATTTAGGCTGTGTCTACACGGGCACAAATCTTTGAAACAGCCATATTTCGAAGATTACTAATGAGGTGCTGAATTTTATATTCAGCACCTCATTAGCATTAGGGTGCTTCTGGCCGTGGTGCTTCAAAAGCACTGCTTTCGAAAGCATGGGGCTTGGCGCAGCTACATGGGGGTCCTTTTTGAAAGGACCTGCACCTTTCAAAATCCCCTTATTCCAATCAGTGAGCAGGATAAGGGGATTTCAAAAGGGGCAGGGTCCTTTTGAAAAGGACCCCCGTGTAGCCGCGTCTAGCCACGCGCTGCTTTCGAAGCGCCGCGTCCTAATGCTAATGAGGTGCTGAATATTCATTTCAGCACCTCCATTAGTAATCTTCAAAATGGCCATTAGCATGGCTGTTTGGAAGATTTGTGCCCGTGTAGACACACCCTTAATGATTATGCAGAACAGTGGGGAGAAATAGAGGTGAGATAGCACAGACACAACAAGAGTCCATGGGTATTCCTACACAAAGGAGCTCTGCGATGGGAAAGGGCTGCCATTTTATTAATTTATTACCTCATTTTGCCAGCATTACTCTCCTGGGCTGTGTCTACACTAGCCCCCTTCTTCGAAGGCAGCATGGTAAATCAGCCTGAGCGCAGATTACTAATGAAGTGCTGTGATGAATATGCATCACCTCATTAAGCTAATGCTCCCTGGGCACTTGGAAGTTGCGCGAGTACTTCGAAGTGCCTGTGGCTACACAGCATGCTGGCACTTCGAAATTTGCAACTTCAAAGTTGCTGCAGGAAGAATTAGCCTAATGAGGTGTTGCACTCAGGCTGATTACCATGCCCCCTTTGAAGAAGGGGATTAGTGTAGATCCATCCCCTGAGTTGTATTTTATTCCTGAAGTAGCCCCGCTGGAATCAATGAGGCTATTTAAGTAGTAAGCTATAACTTTATGCACCTAGGGATTACAACATCTGGCCCTCATTTTCTGTAATTCCTTTCTTTACAAGGCAGTCTTAAGCACCTGTATATCAAGGTAATAGACATCTATAAATATCAAAAAGAAGCTGCATCGTCCTCTTAATTAACCTATTCCAATGGTCTAATGCAGTGGTTCTTAACCTTTTCACAAGTGCAGACCCCCAGTCACCTCCCAAACCATTCATGGACCCAATCAAAGCCAGATCTAGCCACTATGGACACTTCCTTACGGGCTTGTCTACACTACCACCTTCCTTCGAAGGAAGGATGGTAATTAGGGTGTTGGGAGTTTACTAATGAAGTGCTGCCACTTTTGAGGAGTAAGGGGACTTTGGAGTTGCCCCAGCACTTCAAAGTACCGACAGGTGAGCCACGGCTAGATGCGTGCTGGTACTTTGAAGTTTAAAACTTCGGAGTTGCCACGGGGGTGGGAAACTTGCCTAATGAAGTGCTGCGTGTGTTTGGCAGCACTTCATTAGTAAACTCCCAGCACCCTGATTATCATCCTTCCTTTGAAGGAAGCTGGTAAGTGCAGACACAGCCTACGTGAAAAAGCAAACCACAACATACAATTTCTGACAGCAATTAATAACAGTATTAGGAAATATTTCATTTAAAAGTAATACATTGTAACTTTGCAATTTATTTACAACTTTTCCTGTACAATCATTTGTATTTCTTTTTTTTTTTTTCCCCTGTGGACCTCCTGCAATACCTTTGTGGACCCACGGGGATCCACAGACCCCAGGTGGAGAACCACCAGTCTAATGCCATTCTTGTAAATATCACATTCATGTAGTTGTTGCATGGGTGATGAAAAATGGTGAATAGTAGTCTTTGCAGAATTTGGGCATAGCTATAAGTATATGTTATGTGTACCTTTCCACTAACTCCTGCCAAATAGCTCTAGGTTTCAGACATTACAGTGGTGCAATAAACTGATTCATATCATGTTTTACAGTAGCAGGATAGAGTACAGTATTTTTCCTATCTAACATCTGTTGCTTTTCGGATTCTTGACCTTCTTCCCCTGCCACCAGCAAATCAAAGTCCTCCTTCAGCATTTAGGTTAATACAGATTCGCAAGTGTGGTGTATGTAAATAAGACGCATGTTTGAAACTAATTTGGAGGTGATTTTGCACAACTGAAGTGTGCATTTTCATTAAAATATGTGAAATTATTGTTCAAATAGCTGTACCAACAAATGCAGATTCTGCTTTTATTTTATATATCTGAAATGTTTCTTTGTGAAAGGCAAACATACCAATATTTTTCATCTTCTGTATGAGCCGTTTGTTGAACTGAATTAAGAAAGCATTGTATTTATTTGGGTTTTTATGTATTATACGTTTCAACCATGAGATATTTTGGCTGAACAAATTTCACATGTGCATAGTAATTTTATTTTGGATGTGTAAATAATGCAGATGTTGATTGCTTCATTACTCCAGCAAAAATATTTCAAGACATCATTGACTGGTAACATTCAGCACATTGACATTTACTCTGTCTGCAGGAATGGTTGGCTCAGGATATTATTAGTGACTTGAGATAACAGAGAATAGGTTAACTGATCAAGTCCAGCTTGGTAGTAACCAAAGTCATTATGAATTGTTTGGATGAATCTTTGGTGGCTTAGGAAGAGCAAGTTGGTAGTCTTTAGTTCCTGGAAGACATGAATCAGCATCTGTAAGGCTATCGGTGCCAGCTGATCCATTTGCTTGAGGACTCAGCAGAGAAGGAAAGATTGAATGGAAATGAATGTTGACAGCACTCTCTCCTAGAATAGTACCTGAGACATAGCACAGAACTCACAACTGAGGAACAGTGGCCTCTCTGGGGGTGCATATTTGTGCCTTCTCATTTGGGGACTGATCCAGAGCCATGCAGTGGCTCTTATGCAGCTTAGGCTATGTCCACACTAGGCAAAGTAAGCTGACTGCAGATATGCCATTTCTAGCTACGGCAGTTGCATAGCTAGAATTGATGTATCTGCACTCAGCTTACTTGGTACTCCTGACTGAAGAAAGTCAACAGGTGACTTCCCTTACTCTTCATGCATGAAATTGAACCCCAGAAGATTGACCCTGAGCAGGTCCCTCCATCCAAATATTCCTCCCCTGTCCCAATCCCTAGAACACCGTACACTGGGACTCAGAAGACAGCCAGTGACTGCCTTTCTCAGATTTTTGTGCTGGGGAATTCTTCCCCTTCTACACCAATGTGTCACTGCAGTCCTAATGGCAAATACAGGGCTAGCAATATGGTGACAATCTCATGCACTGTGAATGAGCTGGCACTGCCGTTGTTCTTGCTTATGTCCAAGAGATAAGCAGGAGCCCAGACTCCAAAATTTGTACCTTCATTATTATTGTATTCAATTGAAAAGAAATATACTCCTCCTCTGCAAAGTCTTTGTTTCCATATGTGCGCACATGTAAACTGAAGTTCTGAATTAATTGGGACATGACAGCAGTGTTTTTTCGTCCTAATATGACATCACTCTGGCTGAAGCAAGAGAATGACCTCTTTCTGTCAGAGCTTGGGATTAGTGTAAGGGCTGGATCTATGGCAAACGAGCAATTATTTTGTCACACTTTTTTTCTTTTCATGTCATGTATATGTGTAGGTTTCAGTAAAGTCAGTACATTGATTGTACAAGCCATTTATACTTTTAAAAGATATTTGTGATAAAGCTGGGAAACTTGTGGTTCCATTCCCAAAGGAAACAATAACCATATATTATTTCCTTGGGGAATGTGTCTGATGTAGATCCATCATATTGCACTGTTGCTTTCATGTCACCCACAATGTTTCACATGCCCACCATCTCCATTAGCCCTTTTATTTAATCAATTTTAAATACACTAATTGTCTCAATGAATGAAAAGGTTAGTAGCAGAAATAGTGAGACTCTAATAATGGTTTGTTTAAAATGGGAAGTAATATATGAAAATATGTGATACTATTGTATTTGTTGAAAGTATGACATGATAGTGACTCTGCTTTAAAAAAAATCACTGACATGGAGAAATATAATTTCATCTTCTGCACAAACATTTCCCTTTACATCCACAGACATACAACCCCAGAAAATGCAGATGAAGGTTTCTGTTTCTTTTGTGGACAGTTGATATTCCTTAAAAAACAGATTCTCCAATGACTGCATTCAATGTGCAGCCATTCACCAGTGAGCCGTTCAAGGACTCTCTCTCCTTTCATGTCGCAGTTCCACCAACAGGCAAAGCAAGGGCAAAAAAATCACTTGGTTTGAAGCACACACTTTATGCTCTTCATTGTGCAGTATCAAGGCGGCATAGGGAAATCCTTTGCTGGCTTGATTGTTCAGCTTTAGAGCAGCTGCTCATCAGGTGACAAACAAAACTGCCCTGATAGACTGCAAAGCCTGGCTTAGTTCTCACTCCAGAGCTGGTGAGTAAATGCAGGTGTTATCTGAAATGCCACAGATTGGTAAGTCAGTGAAATTTCTTTTTTTCCTTTCTTTAAATGGCAAAAATTGGAGAAATAGGATTGGATTTAAAGGCTATGAAGGTGCTGGATGTTCACAGTTGAAGTGTTACATGGTAGATTATTTTAATTATTGCAAAATCAATCAAATTGCAGCGTTATGACGTAAGGCTGAGATCTCCAAAATGGTTTAAATGAATTGAGCAACCAAACGGCAGTGAGTTTCAATAGGATTTGGCCTATTTAACTCATTTGTGACCTTTTGAAAATCCCAGCTGAAATATTTTAGTTTATTAAATGATTAATAGACTGTTTTGTGTGTGAGAGGATTTTTTTTGTTGCTTTTTGACCAAAATTCTGGTGTAGCATCCCAATATTGCTCTGGATGAATTAATTAGATCTTCTGTAACAGAAAATCTGAAGCTTTTCAAATGAGACAAAAAGGTGAGGCTGCTTAAGTGATAAAACTGTTTATAAAAGTTGACTGTTCTTCCTACACACATACCCTTTCGAAAACCTTTTTTTTTTTTTATTATGACTTGATTCACAACCGCATAAAAACTGAAGGAATACAGGTGAGGCTACACAGTATGTGTGCATGTTGAACTGGCTCCACAGTGGTGTTTTTATGTGGGCAAAACACCATGGTTGCCTACAGAGGGCTATCTTTTTAAATTACATTTGCTGCTGTCAAACTACCCTATAGTTTCAAGACTCATCTGTGTAGTGCTTGCCTTGTGTGTATGATCACTGCAAAATAATGTAATTCTAAACTAGAAAACTTGAATGGCAAGACACAGAGCTGGATTCAAGTACCATTTTTGCAGGCTTAGGTATGCAAACAAGTATTGGGCCGCTCTATGGTCTAATATTCAAAAGGCATCTGATTTGGGCAACCTGAAAACTATGTATGATGGATTGAAGAAAGTTCTTAGACCAAACATTACCAAAGTCTCCCCATTGAGGCATTTAAAGGAACAGGCTATCACAGACAAAAAGCTGCAGATGTCCAGATGGGTGGAATATTACTCAAGTCTGTATTCCCACAAGCGTACAATACAACCTGATCTTGCCAACCTCATCCCAACTCTTTCAGAAATGTCAGAGCTAGATGCAGAACCTACAGAGGAGGAACTTTCTCAAGCCCTTGATGTTCTTTGCAGTGGAAAAGCACCAGGAAATGACAGAATCCCAGCTGAAGTCCTGCAGGCAAACAAGGCTGTGCTCATTCCCCTCCTCTGTGACTTACTCCTGTGATGGGGTTCTGGGGTCCCCAATGCTCTGCACCCTGTTTGCAGGCAGGAGAGTCTCTCACTCAGCAGGAAAACACCGGGTTTATTAGCCGACAGGACACAGCATCGTTCAGAGGAGTCAGTACAGCAGGCAGAGACAGCCAGTCCCATCCATATTGGGGAGAGGAGGCCCTGAGGGGACCCCAGAGCCGGGGCCTGGCCCCCTCCTTTGTCTCTCTCTCCCTCAGCCCAGACTAACTGCTTCCTAACTCCCAGTTCCAATTCAAACCCCTCAGGCTCCACCTCCTCCTCTGTCTCCAGTACAAAGGTGTTACCTGGTCATCAAGGTTACCCTCAGCAGGAGCCACACACCCTCTGTGAGCCACACACACACACACAGGTATCCCCCACTCCATCACATCTCTCCCCCCTTCCAGACCAAACTGAGCGGGGTCACTCAACTGGTGACCTGGGGAAGTTCGGGGCTCTCCCCTTGTGACAGGGCATTGGCTGTACCCTTTGTTCTCCCCCAAACAATTACTCACCCCTGTCTGGCTCCACAGGGGCACTGCTCCCTTGAGCCACAACCAGCTCCTGGGGTTCACCTACACCCAGGATCACTTCTGGCCCATCAGGCAGATTCCCACATAATCCCCCTCCAGGCAGACAGCCAGTACCACCGGACAGAAGGTTAGGATCCCTTTCCTCCCTTCTGCTACCAGCTCCTTTATTTCATCAGTCAGCGTAACTCCATTGCCCGTCTGTTCTTGTGTCCTGGCGAGAGGATGACTCTGGTAGGACAGAGTCCTCTCAACCCCTCCCAGTAACACCTCAGCATCAGGCAAAGAACAAGTACCAGAATCATCTGGTCTCTGGGGTTCCCTGATGATACTAACTGGATCAGACCGAGTTAAAGCATCATCCCCCCTGAGAGACACAGAGGTAGGCCCACTTCCCATCTGGGCTTCAGCTGCTCTCAGATCCAGCTTTGGGATCTTGGCTCCATTTGGAGCCCCCACAGGCTCAGGCAAAGGATTCACTTCCCCAGAAGCAGAAGCACTTTTTTTGCACCAAGGACCAGTGTCCTTAGCAGGGATACCACTGCCCCATCCCAGAGCCATTCCCTCTGCTCCAGCCCCCATGTCTGGATTCAGAGACACACCTGGAATGCTCTTTTCTGGTGGATCCTTCTCCAGCCACCCCAGGCTGGGGAATCTTCCTCAGACAATGGGCTAGTTTCCTTATTGGCACCTTTTCCAAACGCAGGCTCTGCTCTCTCCCCACGCTGCTGCTGCTGCTGTTTAACACAGACAGACAATGGGAGACACTTTCTCCTTTGTCCCAGCCCCCCGGCTGGACTCCACACACACACACAGAAGGTGAAGCAGCTTCTCTCACAGACAACTTGCCATTCCCAGTGGATCAGCTGCTTTCCTGCACAGACACACAGGCACCTTCCTCGGCCCAGGCCTGGAAAACTTTTCGCAGGTCTGTCTTGGCCACTAGTAGATGATGGGTTGGAATCGCTCCTTCCCTCCTTGAGCTGTGGCAGGCCACTCGGTTCAGAGCTCCAGGCAGTCCAGGGTTCCCTGCCCTGATTCGGGCTCACCTCTGCAGGATTTTCCTTAACCCTTAGCTCCGCCACTGCACATCCACGCTGCCTTGTCCAGCTCCTTTAATCTTGATTTCAGTTTCCAGGTGCTGCCACTTCACAGCGGAGTTGCTGAGCGTGGTTGCAGGCTCTCAGGCTGATGCCCGCTGCACCCCACGATTCCTAGAAGAATCCCTTCAGTGTGCCAGACTCCTTGCGGGTCACAAGCTGCCCAGGGTTAGGCCGTAGGCCCCTCCGCCCTCTGGGACCGACTCCAACAGACTCCCAGCGGAACCCCTTCTTCAGTGTGACACCCTCTCTTAGGGACCATGAGCACCCTGTCTTGGGAAGGACTCATTCAGCGTCAGCCTCCTTGTGGGTCACTTGTTTTTTGGGGGTTGGGCCCTTAGCCCCTCCACCTTCTGGGACCGACTCCAACAGATTCCTAGGAGTGACCCCTGCTCAGGTGTAGCACCCCCTCTCGAGAACCAAGACCGCAGTTGCTTGGGTTCGGCCGCAGACCCCTCCGCCTTGGGGAGCTGCACCTCACTGCCCTTTAGCACACCTGGGTCTCGCAGGCCCCACTTCTTCCAGGGCCCCGGTCACTTACTGCTGGATGCTCCATCCTCAGGGTGCAGAACATCCCACTCCTGACACCAGTGTGATGGGGTTCTGGGGTCCCCAATGCTCTGCACCCTGTTTGCAGGCAGGAGAGTCTCTCACTCAGCAGGAAAACACCGGGTTTATTAGCCGACAGGACACAGCATCGTTCAGAGGAGTCAGTACAGCAGGCAGAGACAGCCAGTCCAATCCATATTGGGGAGAGGAGGCCCTGAGGGGACCCCAGAGCCGGGGCCTGGCCCCCTCCTTTGTCTCTCTCTCCCTCAGCCCAGACTAACTGCTTCCTAACTCCCAGTTCCAATTCAAACCCCTCAGGCTCCACCTCCTCCTCTGTCTCCAGTACAAAGGTGTTACCTGGTCATCAAGGTTACCCTCAGCAGGAGCCCCACACCCTCTGTGAGCCACACACACACACACAGGTATCCCCCACTCCATCACAACTCCTAAAATGTTGTAGAGCGAGAGATGTCGCACAAGACATGAAGGATGCAAACATCATCATTCTCTATAAAAACAAAGGCAACCAGGGTGACTGCAACAACTACAGAGGCATTTCTTTACTGAGCATCACAGGAAAAGCATCTGACCGTGTCATTCTCAAATGCCTGCAAAAACTCACAGATTGAGCCTATCCAGAAACACAATGTGTCATCAGGACTGGCAGGTCAACAATGGAAATGATTTTCTCACTTTGACAACTACAGAAAAAATGCAGAGAACAAGGAAAGCCGTAATTCATTCATTCGTTCATTCATAGCATTTGTAGACTTAACAAAGGCTTTTGACACAGTTAGTAAATTAGGACTGTACAGAATATTAACCAAGATTGGCTGCCCACTGACCCCACTCGAGAGCATAACATCTTTTCATAAAAACATGAAAGCAGTAATGCAATGTGATGGATCTACATCCGAACCATTTGCGAAGAACAGTGGAGTCAAACAAGGATGTATTCTTGTTCCAACCCTGTTCAGCATATTCTTCTTAGTTCCACTAAAGAGCACATTTCAAAACTCACACACTGATGTATTTCTCCACACAAGATTAGATGTCTCTCTCTACAACCTGACAAGACTCAAGGCCAAAAATGAGTTCAAGGAAGTCCTCATTTGGGAACTCCTCTTAGCATGTTGATGCAGCTCTCATCACTCATAATGAAGACACACTACACTCATTGATGGATTCTCTGCCCAGAGACTGCAGGTTGTTTTCCCTTGGCATAAGCGTGCAGAAAACTGTTGTATTTACTCAAGGTATTCCGCAGCGACCCAATGTCATTCTGGATAACAACCCATTAGATGTGGTTTAGCAGTTTCTGTCACCTTGGATCTACTGTCGCTACAAATCTGTCCATGGACAAAGAACTGAACATCAGAATCTACTATTTCTGTCAGACTTACAAAAAGAGCATGGAACAATCCTAAACTGACAGTGAAAATGAAGATACTAATCTGCCAGGCATGCGTACTGAGTATCCTGCTATATAGATCTGAAACAGGACCACCTACTCAAACCAGGAGAGAGAATCAAATGGCTTCCATCTTCTCTGCTGCCGCAGAATTATGAATATCAACTGGCAAGATAGTTTCAAATGCAGATGTCCTATCAATGTCTCGCATACCCAGCCTCATAGCAATCTTCAACAGCAGAAGACTATGAGGGGTTGGTCATGTGAGAAGAATGGGTGATTTAACAGCTTCCAAAAGAAATACTCTTCACTGAACTGTCATGTGGGGCGAGAAAAGAGGAAGACCAAAGCTAAGATTAAAGGATATACGCAAAAACATCATGAAAAAAATTCAACATTGATCCAAACTCATGTGAACCTACATCATTCAGTCAAAATACCTGGCAACGATAACTATGACAGGGCACATTATCCTTCGATAGTATATGCAAGTCACACAAAAGAACTTTGTCTTAGAAGATAAAACTCTCAGACTCAAGAATTCAGAAATGGACTGGCATACAGTTGTTGCAGTCAACCATGCAAATCCAGTATTGGACAAATAAGCCATGAGAGAAGTGGCAGGCTCAAACACTGCCCATAGACCCTTGCGGCTGCTGCTAATCACGATCTCTCAAGACAAAAAGGGGCCATAATGTGTGTTTAAACTCTGATGGAGGCTCCCAGAAGTGGAAAGGCCATCAAGTTGTGACAGAGAGAGAGAGAGAGAGAGAGAGAGCGGGAAAACTGGCCAGGAAGCGTGTGGCTTTTGCAACACATCTGATCTGTAGCCTTCTCCACAAGGTTCCAAATATCGACCCATAAACTGAAGCTGCTACTCACCCGTGTGGGAATAACAGGGCAGTACAGTGTTTGGGAAAACTGTCTGTGTATCGTAGCAGCAACTCTTTATTGCCCTGTGATGCAAAGGGCTTCATTGGTGTAGGATGATTCGTGGATTCTGAAGCCAAAAGGGACTACTGTGTTCATCTCGTCTAAACTCTAAAGTCATTTCCTATGTACTGATGAAGATTAATGCTGTCACTCTTTAAAACTATAGGAAGAATATTGTGGGCAGGCAGATCGTATTACCCACAATCTTGAACTGGTAGGAAAATAGATTAGGTGATTAAATAGGCTTTTTTTTCTATCTTTAATTTCTCTTATCCTAAGAAAATCTGTGTAGAATTTCTTAGAAAGATCATATTCTGATATATAATATGCTATGCTAGAAAGATCATATTCTGATATATGTTATTTCCTTGATATGGCCTTCTATAATTAAAATAAGTCTCTCCCTGGACAAATTGCTCTATGTTCAATTTACAGGTACTCCCATACCTACAACATCTCTTGTATTCATACACAAAACTTGGTTGCGTACTTACGGTCCCAAGTCAGCAAAATACTTCATTAACGTCAATGGAACAATTCAGTGCTTTGTTGAAATGAAACATGTTAGCAGTAACTCAGGCCTGGTACATTGGAGTAAAATACCAGAGACATGGAGCAATATATACCATTTCATCATGTTGTTATTGTGTGTACTGTCATTTGAAATTAAATATTTTATAAGTACTTAGTGTTTAAAGGGATGTGTCCTAGAGTCAACCGATAGCATATGGAGTAACATTAGACATTTTTGCTGAAGCTTAGAAAATAAACTGCTTTTTTATTTTAAAAAGTCTTAAACTTATTTCAGTAAAAACAGAAGCAAAAACTCTAAAGAAACTCAAGATATGAATTGTAGAACTGCCAGCCATTGCATGTTACCTGTTGCTTAAATCAGCCTTTGTACCAGAGGAGAACTATTGTGTAGTACCCAGAGGCACTGAGACCTCATCTGAGGTGAGTGAAGTCTCTGCTGTACAGCCTCAGCTGATAGAGTGCAGGGCTTTAGACCCTATGCTCACAGATGCTATCCCTGGGGCCAGCAACCCAGGTCTGTCAGCGTTCCAACTGGTGCATTGGCTGGGAAGAACTGCTAGAAGGTCTCACAAGCTCGGGATATGCTTCCTCAGCCCAGGGAAATATGTAGTATCCAGAGGTACTGAGGCTTCATCTGGGGTGAGTGAAGTCTACAGGCCAAGACTGTAGAGCAGACACTTCAGTCACCCTAGATGAAGTCACAGTGCCTCTGGGTACTACAATTGTAATATCAGTTTTTAAAAAAAGGCTCCAGAAGTGATCCTACAAGCCCATAAGCCTAACTTCAGTACCTGGCAAATTTACTGGAATAAAGGTAAATATCATGTGTTGGAGGAGAGTCAATACACTTTTTGTAAAGGAAAATCATGTTGATCTGGAGGTGTGAACACCAAGGGAGGGGAAGCGGCCTCTGTATTTAACCAGCCATTCACAGTCTTTGTTTAAGCCAGAGCTGAGGGCATTGAATTTGCAGATGAATTGTAGCTCAGAAATTTCTCTTTGGAGTCTGGTCCTGAAATTTCTTTGCTGTAGGATAGCTACTTTTAAGTCTGCTACTGTGTGGCCTGGCACATTATAGACTAACAGAAAAATTTTGTTGTTATTTTTTATTTATTATTTATTTATAGTATTTTGTAAGCTCATGCTCAGAACTTTTCTGTTAGTCTGTAAGGTGCCACAGGACCCTTTGTTGCTAATACAGAAAAAGTGATTAGGGATAGTAACAGCGAATAAGCCATGCTAGTCTATACAGTATCAAAACAAAAAGCAGTCAAGTAGCACTTTAAAGCAAAATAGTTTATTAGGTGAGCTTTTGTGGGACAGACCCACTTCTTCAGACCATAGCCAGACCAGAACAGACTCAATATTTAAGACACAGAGAACCAAAAACAGGAAGCAAGGAGGACAAATCAGAAAAAGATAATCAAGGTGAGCAAATCAGAGAGTGGACGGGTGGGAGGGAAGATCAAGAATTAGATTGAGCCAAGTATGCAGATGAGCCCCTGTAGGCCGCGTCTACACGTGCACACTACTTCAAAGTAGCGGCGCCAACTTCGAAATAGCGCCCGTCACAGCTACACATGTTGTGCGCTATTTCGAAGTTGAAATCGACGTTAGGCGGCGAGACGTCGAAGTTGCTAACCCCATGAGGGGAGGGGAATAGCACCCTACTTCGAAGTTGACCGTCGAAGTAGGGCACGTGTAGACGATCTGCGTCCCACAACATCGAAATAGCGGGGTCCGCCATGGCGGCCATCAGCTGAGGGGTTGAGAGACGCTCTCTCTCCAGCCCCTGCGGGGCTCTATGGTCACCGTGTGCAGCAGCCCTTAGCCCAGGGCTTCTGGCTGCTGCTGCTGCAGCTGGGGATCCATGCTGCATGCACAGGGTCTGCAACCAGTTGTCGGCTCTGTGGATCTTGTGTTGTTTAGTGCAACTGTGTCTGGGAGGGGCTCTTTAAGGGAGCGGCTTGCTGTTGAGTCCGCCCTGTGACCCTGTCTGCAGCTGTTCCTGGCACCCTTATTTCGATGTGTGCTACTTTGGCATGTAGACGTTCCCTCGCAGCGCCTATTTCGATGTGGTGCTGCCCAACGTCGAAGTTGAACGTCGACGTTGCCAGCCCTGGAGGAAGTGTAGACGTTATTCATCGAAATAGACTATTTCGATGTCGCTACATCGAAATAAGCTATTTCGATGTAGCGTGCATGTGTAGACGTAGCCATAGTGACTCAGAAAGTTCCCATCACAATTTAAACCATGTGTTAATGTGCTGAATTTGAATATAAAAGTCAGCTCATCCACTTCTCTCTCTAAAATGGAGCGATTAATTTCTCTTCACTAACACACATACCTTGAGGTCCTTGACAGAACGCCCCATTCCATTAAAATGTTGACTAACTGGTTTGTGGATCTGGAGTGTTTTGATGTCTGTTTTGTGCCCATTGACCCTTTGTCTAAGGGAGTTAGAAGCCTGTCCAATATACAAAGCATCTGGGCATTGCTGGTACATGGTGGCATATATGATGTTAGTAGAGGAGCATGAGAAAGTGCCCGTGATTCTGTGAGTAACCTGGTTAGGTCCGGTGATGGTATTTCCAGAGAAGATGTGTGGACAAAGCTGGCAGTGGGCTTTGTTGCAGGGAAAGGTTCCAGGGCTGGTGTTCCTGGGGTATAGGCTGTGGCTGTTAGTAAGGATCCTCATGAGGTTGGGAGGTTGTCTGTAGGAGAGAACAGGCATGTCACCCAGGGCCTTCTGGAGTGTGGCATCCTGATTAAGGATAAGTTGTAGGTCTTTAATAATTTGTTGCAGTGGTCTGAGTTGGGGGCTGTAGGTGATGACCAGTGGTGTTCTGTTCTTGGCTTTTTTGGGCTGATCTTGGAGTAGCTGGTCTCTGGGTATTCGTCTGGCCCTGTCGATTTGTTTTTTACTTCTCCTGGTGGGTAGTTCAGGTTTATGAATATTTGGTAAAGTTCTTGTAGTTTTTGGTCTCTGTCAGTTGGATCAGAGCAAATGTGATTGTACCTAAGAGCTTGACTGTAAACAATGGATCTAGTCATGTGTGCAGGATGGAAACTAGAAGGGTGTAGGTAAGTATAGCGATCAATAGGTTTTCGGTACAGTGTGGTACTGATCAGGCCATCCTTGATTAGTACTGTAGTGTCCAGGAAATGTATCTCTTGCATGTTGTAATCGAGGCATAAGTTGATGGTGGGGTGTAGATTGTTAAAGTCTCTGTGGAATTCTTCTAGAGCCTCTGTACCATGGGTCCAAATCATAAAGATGTCATCAATGTATCTTAAGTAGAGGAGTGGTGATAGGGGACGAGAGCTGAGGAATCGTCGTTCCAGGCCAGACATAAATATATTAGCATATTGTGGGGCCATGCGGGTGCCCATAGCAGTTCCATAGTGATTAGGGATGTGTTATCTACCCCTTTACATGACTATTTTCCTCATTTCCCTTGAGGCATCTGTCACTGGCTGCTCAGAAGAGAGGATAGTGGGCAAGATGGTCTGACCCAGTGTGGTCATTCTTATGTTCTCTGAACTCTGTTTAAAACTACTTTTTGAACATACATATGAAATTGTAATGTATTGATGTAAAAACTGGACCAGATTCTCAGCTGGTTTAAATCAGTTTAGCTGCTGCATTCGCCTTGCCAAATGTTTTCAACACTGATCTGCATTTAGTAGAGCTGACACAGTCCAGCAGTAATTTACAATTCGCTTTGTCGTTGTATTGTCTTTATTATCACAGTCATTGGTAGTAATTGTTGTAATTAATGTAGAGCTCCCACTTCAAATCTGCTCATTCTTTCTTCCCTTCAGGCTTTTGGTTGTTTGGTTTTGTTATGCAACCATGACAGAAATACATTATCTCCCATGTTTCACTGGGAAATCTGCTAGCAAAACTAGCCAAATTAGAATCTTCAGTTTTTTGCTTTTTTTGTCAGGCCCCATGAAAGGAATCTAGATCTGAAGAAAATTCAATATTTTAAAAGTTTGTTTCAAATCAGCAGATCTATGCCTGCATCTCAGAATAATTACAAACATGTCTACTTCTTAAGGCATGTCTACACAGGAATAGTCAGGAGAATTAATCCAAATAAACTTTTAGAATGTGTTGGTTGAATCACATTAAAGCCCTGTGTGAATTTTTATTTTATTCAGAATTAAAATGTTTAAGTTCAGCTTCATTTACTTCCAACAAGAACTACAATAAATTGAATTCAGGTCACTTTTAATTCTGAATAAGAGTATATACCATGGAGAGTTTAATGAAGTTAAAAAAAAACACTTTAATGTCACACCTTTAGTTCATTTGGATTAATTTTCTGGAGTGTCCCTGTTTCAACCACCCCCTACTTTCCTAGCTGAGAATTCGTACTGAAAATAATTCATTTAAATGCCAGCTACTTAAAGAGGCCCTTATTTAGGGAAAACTGGTTCAGGCATCTGAAATGGTGTAGTTCAGGAGCACACAATCATCAGGGAATATCTGGCCATTTCCACAGAGTCCTGTGTTACACAGGACTGTATTCTTACTGTGATTCACACTCCACAAGTTGAGCAGATGTGGCCGTTTGAAGATACTTTCAAGATTCAGTGGAGAAGCTCTGTAAACTTCAGAGGAACTTTTCTTTCTTTCCCCTTTCTTCCTTAAAATAACAAAACCAGACAAATTACTGCAGGCAAGCTAGCTTTATTAAATTACAGAAACTAGGAAGTGAACCATTCAAAATTCTAGACATTCAACAAGTTCAGGTCATACCGATGTTGATGATATGCTGATTAATGTCAGCTAAGGATATAGAGCCTTGCATTCGGAAATTGACCTTTACAGCATAATGTCTACTCCACTTCATAGCAGGAGTTGAGCATAGTATAAAACATGGCAACATGGAATTGGACCTTTCCAGTCTGGGACAGAAAGGGGAGATGAATTTTCTCATTCAGGGTTTGGAGAATAGAAGTTTCCTGTTCAGTTTGAAAAGAAGTCTGTGAAAAAGGCTGTAGGGATCCAAGATCCAGAGGCCCTGTGGGGTCAGCACAACACTCTTATAGTACATATCTTTCCAATGCAGTTCTGTTGTTTTAAAGTTTCCATTACAAACCAGCAAAAAAAGCAGAATAAAAATCAGATAGCATTAAGCATCTCCATCCAGCTGGTAGAATTATTGAAGTGTTCTTATTGCAAACAGCTGAGCAGCCCTCATGCTAGTAAAGAGGTAATAATAGATAATAACACAATGAATGTTGATCTAATTGCAGTACACAATAAATAAAAATATAACTTTTCATATAGGCACATTTTAGCTGCAGTTTTACATGCTCAAGTTATTTCCTCTGTAAGAGAAGAAATTCTGATCTATTCTGCAAAATTTAGATATGTAAAAACCAGCCAGTTAATACCTAGAAATTCAGAAGAACTTATAAAACAGCAGAAATCACAATATAACCTTTATGTAATTGCTATTTATAAAGATCAAAATGTCAGAAATGTGTAAAATTAGATTCTGCATCCTGGTCTGTCAGCATTTGTTTGTATTTAATTGGTTACTAATGCTGTAATTATAATAATGAATTCCAGACTTTTGAGCATAGTACTTCTGTTTCTACATATGGGATTAATTTCAAGCAATTTATTCATAAGATTTATCCGGTCTTGCAATGGAAAATCATAAAATGTACAGAATTTATTTCAGAAAGATTGCAAAACAGACACCGTGAGCAAAATGCTCATGAATTTGCTTTCCACAGACTCTAACAATCAATGCCTGGCACTTATTGCCTCTGTGGTTTTGTTCTTAAATTAAGCCTGTGGCAATGCAAATAATAAAAATTGCAGGGTTCTTTGTTCATAAGCCTTTCCCATGGCTATTGGTGCTATTTTCCTTCCACAGTAATCTGTGTCCTAACTGCTTTGCTTTGTGACAAGCTGAAGGCTGTACTGAAATTCTGGAAGGTGCTCACCCGCTCCTAAAGACCCCTCCTCCAGCCACATAGAAGGAGCCACTGGATCCAGGACTCAACTAAATACGGCAGACAACAAAGAAATAGCAGGCTGGGTCACAGATAAGACATTATAAGGCTGCACGTTTCCCTCTGAGTATTATTGAAATTGGTGGATATAGTTATTCATTATTTATATATTAATTGCATACAGCTCTGGGCAGACTAGGTTAAAAACAGGCCTTTGCTTACAAGAGTTTATAGTGTAACTCAGTCAAATACTAAGGAAATGATTCAGGCAAAAGAAGGGGCGGAGACACTGTCAGCTCTTCATGGATCCTAGGATAGGTAGGGCAGCGGTGAGCAATCAGGGATAGTGAATGGGCTTCATGAGTGGCCTTCCTTCATCTCAGTGGGTCACAAGACATAAGTCAGGTGTGTGCACTAACTATGATGCCAAGAAGATTAAATACGTTGCACTTGATTCTCCTTCTTTATCCTGCTATTCCAACACAAGTAATGTGAAGCATGGCTCTCACAATGTGTGCAATCAGCATGCACCTCGTATGTGCCCTTGTTTTAAATGTGTCTAACTTCTCATTTGCCAGGGACTGCTTGACCTGTCTGATTCAGTACCCATGCCCACTCCATCCTTTCTATCAAACTCCCGCAACCCACCCTCTTCCCTGCTTCCTACCTCAAACGTGCCCCATCCCTTCACCTCCCCATCCCTCCCAGCACTTCTGGAGCACAGTGAATCCTTTGATTCTGTCTCTTTCTCTCACTAGTGCGCGCACACACACACACCACTGTCCATTCTCCTGCTTCCTCCCAGAGCTTGAATGCTGCAAATAAGCTGATTCGTGGCATTCAAACTCTGGGATGGAGGGGAAGGAACAGGGGTAGGGTACCAATCCGCTGATTCACACTTCTCCAAATGTGCTAGAAGGGAGGAGTAGGTAAGTGCAGGCTCAGAAAGTGTGAGGCATGGTGGGAGGATGCATGAAGAACCCCATTGGGCTTCATGTGGCCCGCAGGTTGCCCATCACTGATGTAGCGTATACTGGAAAGATTGCCTCCTAACCTTTAAACACTCCCAAGCTGAAACAGATGTCATTTTGTTTTGACAAGTGCCTCAGCATGATCTCCATGGTCTTCAAAATTTACACTTGTAAAACATTTCCAACAAGGACTCTTTCAGGGACATTTGTGTTGCTATTTATTGCATGTGTGGTATTGTTTGTAGAAGTGTCCACATACATTGCTCTTTCCTCCTCTCTGCCTAATATGTATTTCTCCTTCTTTGTCTCTTTCAGATACCAGATACACACAGGTCTTCAGCATTCTGTCATAAGACCTACCCAGCCGAACTGTTTACCTCTGGATAATGTGACACTACCTCAGAAGCTGAAGGAGGTTGGCTACTCAACCCACATGGTTGGCAAATGGCACTTGGGGTTTTACCGTAAAGAGTGCATGCCGACACAGAGAGGATTTGATTCTTTTTTTGGCTCGCTCTTGGGCAGTGGAGATTATTATACTCACTATAAATGTGACAGCCCAGGGATATGTGGCTATGACCTCTATGAGAATGACAATGCAGCTTGGGATCATGACAACGGCATATATTCAACACAGATGTATACACAGAAAGTGCAACAGATCCTAGCCTCTCATAATCCCAGGACCCCTATATTTTTATATATTGCTTACCAAGCTGTTCACTCTCCACTACAGGCACCAGGCAAGTATTTTGAACATTACAGATCAATAAATAACATAAACAGGCGGAGATATGCTGCAATGCTGGCCTGTTTGGATGAAGCCATCAATAACGTAACCCTTGCTTTAAAGAGGTATGGTTACTACAACAACAGCATTCTCATCTACTCATCAGATAATGGGGGACAACCAATGGCTGGAGGAAGTAACTGGCCTCTCAGAGGAAGCAAAGGAACATATTGGGAGGGGGGAATACGTGCTGTTGGATTTGTCCATAGCCCTCTTCTGAAAAATAAAGGATCTGTGTGTAAGGAGCTTGTGCACATCACAGACTGGTTCCCCACTTTGATCACGTTGGCTGAAGGGCAGATTGATGAGGACATCCAGTTGGATGGCTATGATATATGGGAGACCATAAGTGAAGGTAGACGTTCCCCAAGAGTGGACATTTTACACAACATTGACCCAATTTATACCAAAGCCAAAAATGGCTCATGGGCAGCAGGCTTTGGGATCTGGAACACAGCAATCCAGTCAGCAATCAGAGTAAACCACTGGAAACTACTGACAGGAAATCCTGGGTACAGTGACTGGGTCCCTCCTCAGTCTTTTAGCAACACTGGCCCCAATCGCTGGCATAATGAAAGAGTTTCTTGGTCTGCTGGCAAAACAGTCTGGCTTTTTAACATAACTGCAGACCCGTATGAGCGAGTGGACCTTTCTGGTAAGTATCCAGATATAGTGAAGCAGTTGTTGCGGAGACTTTCACAGTTTAATAAGACTGCAGTTCCTGTTCGATACCCAGCTAAAGACCCTAGAAGTAATCCTAAACTTAATGGAGGTGTCTGGGGCCCCTGGTTTAAGGAGGATGAGAAGAAAAAGATGCCAGGTAAAATGAAGGGAGAGAAGAAACACAAGAAGAACAAGAAAAAAAGCAGTCAGAAAAAGGGACAACCCTTAAACTGCCAATTGCACCTTGCTAATGGGTAGGATCAACTACTGTCATTGCATCAACCCAGGTCAGTCTGGCTCCAACTTTTGGGAGCTCCTGAAATTGCACCAGAGTAGAAATACCAGCTCCGTACTGTGAGTGACTGGGGGATTTTTCATCCTGGTTTGTTCTCAAATTATACCAGCACAAATTATCCTAATGCTGTACCTAAAGAATGTATAAATATCTCTGTGGAAACATTCTTCTCCAGCATAAATGATATTTTCCCTTCACAGCTACATTCCATATAATAATGGAAATAACACTCACTTCTAGTATTTCTTGCTGTTTGAAAGATGCTTGGTGAGGTGATTACATGCCCAAAATAGACTGTGTAATTCTATAATGATACGGAAAAGTTACTGGTAGACATTCCCAAATGGATAAAGTATAAGAAAAAGTAAAACCCAAAAATCTATCATTTTGAGTTATACTGGGTTGTAGTCGCCATGTTGTGATTTTATTTTTTAATTCACAGCAACAGATTAAGCCCCTTAATATTCTATGTACTTTTTTTAAAAAAAGCTGCTTTTAAGTAATTGTGTCTGTGATACATACATGGGAGAATTTTTGCGTGCCAGGTTACATTGCTTTCAATAAAAATGAAAGCACGCACATGACTCAGATAGCGTACATATTGTATTATTTACCATAGGAGTAGGCAGAAATACGTTCTTTGAGCACACCACCAAAATGAATGTAATGTTTATACACTTTAATGTAACTTTGCTACAGTACCTAAAATCATAATTTATTTTATAAGTCAATTATTTCACTTACATTAAAGCTTTCACAGTGGGTGACATAAGCCACCTTTTTATATGATTTGATTTGCTTTATCATTGGAGGTTTTATTTTACATATCTAAATCTGCATAGTACTGTAAAAACATAAATTACTGTAAACACTGCTAAAATGCAAAAGAAGAATGATCCGGGTACATCGTTTCTTTATATATTTGCCTCCAATTAATTTGAATGTGTCCAATTGATTATTTGACTCAGTAGTCACTTGGAATATTGTTGTTCAGTTTCTGTATAGAACTAAACTAGCTTTATATTTTGGGAGGGGGAAAGTCTACTCAAAATATTTTATTTATATATCTATTAAAATATTTTATTTTTATGGCATTCATAAAAGTATTCTGTCTCTCCTTTGTCCTAATGATCATAACTGAGTTCTTGATTTTTAAATTATCTTGCATTTGTTTTTTGGGGTATTTTTTTTTTTTGGTTTGATTTTCTTTAAATGCAGCCTCGATTTTTATGACATTGCATGTCTAAGATAAGGTTCCACCCTTCAAAGAGTTATTAAATTCAAGATGCTGTTAAAACTTTCTCCATATGTACAAGGCTGCTAGTGCAGAATTTTCAAATTCCCAGGTGGAAAATTACACTGGCCTTTTTTTAGTCTTGCTGTGTTACAGTAAATAGTATAATCCAGAGTTTACAGGATGCAGTCACAAAAGACCCCTTGGGATATTCCCCCGTGCGCTGATCAGGTGATTGACAACCACCTTCTTGCTCTCTGGAGCTCCCCCTACCTTTTCCTGCTGAGCCAGATTCCCTAGTCTCCCACAGCCCAGGCACAGAGTTGGGATTACCAGCTCCCTGTGGAGCAATGCAGACACCGATTAACTGCATCTCTGGGAAGGTGCAGTTCTAGGGCCCGTCACCCAGGAAACCAACCCCCAAAAGGGATCAAACCCCCATATAAATCCATCTCTCTCTGTGTGAAAGATTTGCACGTTTAGGTAAACCCTGTTTGTCAATGAAAGTGGGATATTCATATTGGTAGCCCTCCCCAGGTAATAATTTACGATGAGCTTGATTATAAGCAAAAGAGTTTTTATTAAGTAAAAGAGTAGTATTTAAGTGGTTGTGAGTAAACGCAGCAGATCAAAGTGAGTTACAAAATTAAAATAAAAGAAAACACACAGTTCTATTCCACTAAGAATCAAGTTAGTTGTGAGTTCTTTCCCTAAATATCTGTCCTTATATTAGGTGAAATTTTCAGGTCAGAAAGAGCTAATCCTGACCTGAGCTTTCCAGTACACTTCAATGTTCTTCTATTTCTCCTTAGGATGTGCCAGGCAATTTCCAAGGCACTCTGAAGATGGAAAAGCTCCAGGGCTGTGTTTGTACCCTTGTCCCCGTGGAGGAATTGTATTGTTCTCGCTGTTAGAAAGCATGTCCTGAGATGGATATTGTCACATAAGTGAATCACCTGTCCCTCTCCTTTTTAGGCAATCAGCCATTGCCTGTTTCCTGGCTTGAACATTGACAGCAAAGTCCAAGTGTCGATTGGCCCCCCATTAAAGGTCCTTTGTCATTTCAGCACTGCTATGCCCTCACAACTCATACTCTCACAATAGAATAACTGAACTTCCTGTTGCGGTCTTCACAGAAACAAACATTTGGAACATAAATGTGTAGACAATACTTATAACTTCAACTACAAAAATGATATATGCATAAAAATATGATTTACAGAGCTAGCAGATTATACCATTAAAAATGATAGGTGTTACAAGAGGTATGTTGTCCAAAGCATCTCTGAGTTATGAATATTTATATACATAACTCATTTTCATAATGGATGGGTGGGGGGGTGGTCCATCACTTATGCTCATGGCACATCTGTGTCTTAACATACAGCAAGTGAAATTAATACCAATGGATCAATATGATAAAGAGCCATCAGCTGCTTTTAGTAAAAATGGCGTATGGGCATTTTAAAAAGTAAAATATTGGCATACAATTATGTTTCTTGAGAGAATCTGTATTTGTATAATCAAAATTATAAGGTAAATTGGAAACAAAAAGATGATTTTGAAACATAGTAGTGCCTGTGAGATTTCTTAATGCACACAAAATAATTTTTGATTTTCTATGAAATATTCCTACATTGTGACCTAAGCCCGGCTTCAGAAAAAAACAGGTTTTTCACTTGCCCTGTAGAAAGCATTAAAACTGTGTAATCTAGGGAAATTTTGTATAATTGGCAGGGCTGAGATGAGCTTATCTCTGAATGGCTAAAGCATATAAATTATTCTCTCAATACCTTTGATCATAGCTTTTACTAATAGTATAGCAGCTAATTTATTTTCTCACACCAGCTTCTAGTAGATGGAAAGGTCAGCTTCTCCATCAATTTCCTGGGCTAATAGAACTAAAGTCCATAGTAAAAATGACATTATCGTACAATCAATGACGACTTCTTTGAAAATAAGTTTTGTGGTTTCATTGACATTTACTGGTCAGAAGTAAGCAGAGATGATTTTGGTTTGGTTACAGAGCAAAGGAAGAACTCATTCAATGTAATTAGCATTAGTGATAATGTTTGATCAGGGGAGAAAACATCTGCAAACCAGAGGATGCTACCACTGCAGGCTTTCTAAAGATTGCATAAGCTTTTAGTTCTGCTATCCTAGTAAACTCAACAGGTGAGAGGTATGTTTAAACTAGTGGGCAAAGCTTAGAGGATTGCAAGCTGGGTTTTAAAAAGCCTGGAAATTTTTGGAGGCAAATCTGAGTCTTTTATTGAACATTTCCAAAACTTCACAATCATTCCCTCACTTTTAGCTTTTGCCCTCCTTATTTCATGGTCCAGCTTTGGTGGTTCTCATTTTCCCCAAGTGTGCAGCTCACTCTTCTAACCTCCAACAGAGTATTCCAACCACAGCTGTTTCTCCATGTTCTTCAAGCATTGGTGGTATGATATGTACCAACACGAGGACGTTCTCTTGACTCAGTTGTCATGTGATAGTGTATTAGGATCTCATTCACTCACAAAGTTGAACATACCTCCAATGTATTGTTCATACCATATTCCAGTCCCAAGAAAGTCATTACAATTGAAAACAGCTGCCAACTCAGCAGCGGTACCCAGAGTTGCTTAGACACCAATCCCAGATTTCAGAGCAAAATTGGGAGGCCAGCTGGATGCTGTACAGGAATAAGGAGACAAGGCATTATTTTTGATGCTGAAAAACGTTTGTGAAGTCAGGCCTGCCTTTACGTTTACAGAGAAGAGAGTCTTGTATCCCTTCACCCCTCAAAACAGGTTTGCTACCCATTTTTGAAGCATTTAAAGAAAGAATAGGGTTTCTTTTAGATGTACTGCTTGTCACCATAGCCTATCATGTTGGTCACAGGAAAATATGAGGCTGTTATCTGTGTGGGCTGGTCTTGACCTCCATATATGACATCAGCACTGCTGCAGGAGCTTTGGGACCACCACCTTGAACACAGGTGCTGCATTTCTTCCCCTTCCCATGCACTGTTGGTGACTGTTTTTGTGAAATATGAATGTTGCTTTCCTTCCTTAGCTTCAGCCAAGGGTTCATTATTTCCTCACTGCAGCACTATGCAAAGAGAAGGGCAGAACTGGAAGTGGGTAGAAGAAAGGAGAAGGCTCTAAGGGAGAGGAAAGAAACACTCCCTCCTGACACATCACCTTTAGACACTGTACAATGCCTCAATTTTCTCTGGAAAAACTGGCCAATAGGAACAAGCTTCATCCTGTCCTTTTTTGTACTTTGTTTCTTAACCTTTGTCAGTCCCTAAAACCTGATTCAATATTTTTTAAAATGCTAAATGATTTTATCATCTGTTGTTGATAATTTTGTCTTTTTGGATTCAGCATCACATAGAACTGGAGGTGTTAGAGTTTCCTGGCTGCAAATAAAGCAAAGGTAAGTGTAAATGCGGGCTAGGAACGTTACATGATTCTAAAATGACAGTCTTTGTGTGTGATTCATTCCATGGGATGTGGGGAAAGATCATGGCCTACGGAATCTCAGGTTCTGAAGATGAGCTTCTCTGCACTAATGGATGCATTGAGTCAAAACCATGTAATAGATCTCTGTAGTCTTAAAAATCTTTTTGAGGAAAGGGCTATGCCAATAAAGCAAGTAATGCTTGCCTATCATATTGAGCTAGTGGATTTGAGATCAAGTTGGTAAAGAACGCTCGTGTTTCCATATGTAAAAAACTAATCTTTGGGTGGAATCTGACATATTGTCTAGACAACATCAAGCACTGAAACATAATTATTTTGTGGGTTTTCTGCAATCTTCTATTTTCTCTCTTCCTTTTCTCTCCCCCATGCATTCCCCACACAAATGCCCTCAGGAATTGCATGTACATTTGGATAGTTGCCATTTAAGAAAAGTCTGATTGCTATTCAATTTTGAAAAAGAGCTAGAAATAACCACATTACATTTTTGCAATCAATTTTTCATGTATGAACATGTTATAAAGCTAGAAGATCACACTCTGTTTTAATATTATCCTGAACCCTTAAACTACTCCCTGCAACTGTTTTGTATTTTTAATTGTTACATTCACAGAAGAGTCCAGCTCCTTTTGGTTGTCAAAATAAAACCTTAAAATAGTTATGGATTGTAATCAGTCATTTTAAATTGAGAGAATCAAGCATTTGCCTAATATTCCAAAAGCTTTGAGTTGAAATATCAATGCTTGATCCATTCAGCACACAGATACATGTGGAATTAATAGTGTGATATGGATCTTTCCAGCTGTTGTTTTCTAATTCAAATCTAAATGAACTCTCCTTTCAAGGAGTGTCTATTCAGGACAAAATTAATTCAGTTCCCCTAATCAAGATGGTATGGGAATGCTTGTTTTTCCTATTCTGTGAGTAAATTAGAGGGCTTCAATCCTGACAGCTGGCAATACAACGCTTTTCACAAACAGTGAATTTTAAAGTTACAAAAATATTTAATAGATGCCACACACGCAAGTTCCATTTTAATAAAAACTCACTATATTACAGCTGAGCAATAAGCTCTCTCCTGGTATTTTCCTGCATTTTAAAATGTAAAAATGAGATAATTCAGTTCATTCTTAGTCTTCTTCGGTAAAACCTCTATTGATGTGTCCAAACGTCATAGTGTGGCAAATATATTTTATATGGAAAAATCACACATTCACTTGGTTCTAGTACTCAGTTTATTTTCCTGGTTTCCTAGGAAAGACAGACAATGCACATTATCAAAAAGAGGATCATAAGACTTATTTTTTGTTCTGAAATAATTCAGGACCAAATTCAGCAATCCATCCTTATTCAGCAAAAAAGTTAAGCACGTGCTTAACTTTACTGCAAGGAAATTAAGTATATCCTTTAGTGCTTTGCTGAGTAGGGATGAAGTTAACAACATGATTAAATGCTTTCATGAAATAAGATGTTTGGTGTAAGATGGTAGGCCGGCTGAAAAAAGTGAAACCTTCTCTTTCTCTACGTTATTTTGCTTCTTACATCTCAGGGGACAGTTGATGATAACAGATGTAAACAACTGCCACCACTACAGAGAAACCAAATTAGTGTCTGAAATTGAATTAATATTACAACAGCACTCTATTCTGTAGTGTTTTTGTCATCTAGCTATCTTGTTAATTCTATTCATTTTGATTGCAATCAGGAAGATGGTTTCTAAGCAACACAGATTATTCATTACACTTTTTGCCTATTTCCATAATGGGAGGAGACTAAAAACCTGCAATGTCACTCTGACACCGTCTGAAAAACTTAATTTGTAAAATATCTAATTGAGATGCATAGGTGTTTCAGTAAAAGTCAAGCAATCAATTGCATCCAATTGCTTCAGAACCGGAAGGAACATATGTCATGTTTTGTGCTGATTTCTAGATTTGATTAAAAAATCTTCTGTTAATCACTTGACAAGATCTGTTGTGATAATTTGGCCCATGGATTGACACAAATGGTCAGCTCAATGTTTAAAAAGAAAAAAAAAAGGTGGAAATTTATAAAATATCACAGCAACCTATAACAGTTAACTTTTTATGGGAAAATGTACAAAAGGAAGACAAAGATTTGAATTAGTGAAAAACAGAGGCCTACTAATATAATCAAAAAAAGCATTATGATGCTTCCACATAAACAAGAGAATTTGTCTATTAAATAACAGCTTAACTTGTGGACAAACTAATGAGAGAACAGGCTACTCTGCCTATCATCCCCCTTTAGATTCCTCAGAAAGAGACTTGGGCTACATCTACACTACTGCAAAAGATTGACTCACTGGAATAGCTTAGTTTGGAATAAGGCTGCTGTGTAGACATACACTCAGGCTAAGGCTACACTGAGGTTTCTCTTTCAGGATACATTTACATTTATATAGCAGATCTATTCTGACACAGTATTCCATTCCCTTTACCCTTCCGTGTGAGAGGGATAGTGGGAAGTTAGAAATCGGCACTTGCAGCTGGCGCTGAGGTCAAAATCAGTTACCTTGAAATAACGTCACAATTTGCACGGTGTAGCACTAGTCTAAGAGATTGTTGTTATCAGGGAAAGGAAACAAGGGCTGTTTTTAAAATGAAAGATTTATTTAATAATTTACAGTTCAAATGCTTTAACTGTTTTCTCTTCTTTCTCTGTATCTTTTTCATGATGTGTTTGTCATCATACTAAGCAGGTTCAGGTCTCTGTCTGCTAAACCAAAACCTTGGTTAAAATAGTTCAGTGTTGGACAGTTTTGAGTCCTGTTAACACGTTGCATTCTTTGGATCCTTGTATTCCAGCTAAATTAATACAATATGTTTTGTACCCTTGTCAAGTCTAAAGTGTTAACATATATGCAGAAGTTGACATCTTAGCAAAAAGGCAGTAGTGTTCAAAGTTATTTTAAAACAAAAGTTTGTTTTTAAATCCTTAAATATGTTGAAATGGTTGGGAAGCGTGCAAAGTAGACTTTAAAAATAAGAGAGGGTTAATTGTTTTATAGCAATTGATAATTTGTTTAGAAACTTTTTAACAATAACTTTGATTTGTTTTCCCCTTTTCTTGTGTTAATTTTAATATTTATGTTTTTTGCAAGTGGTAAGAATTTCAAAGTTTTAATTTTAAGGAAATTTAGAAAAAAGCAAAAATTAAGTGCTTTAAATTGTTGATGGTTAAGGTTCTATTGAAAGAACATCTGGGGTAACTCTCTGTAGGAACAAACACCAGCTTAATTCAAGTGTAAGGCCAATGCAGGAGAAAATGTACCTGTGACCTTCGGGACTAATGCTGTGTGCTCTACAGCCAGAACTAAAGGCCTCCTGGCTTTTAGCCAAGGCTGTAGAGCTAACAATCCCTTGTCTTTGGTCTCCGTGCCTCTGGGATTACATAAGGTTGTCACTGCAGTGACCCCGAATTGAATTTTAAACTGCCTGAACCAAGAGCTGTTGCAGTACCATACATTTTGATTGATTTTTTTTGGTCTCCTTTTAATAAAACGTTAAAAGATACATTTGTGAGGCTGTTAAACAGACTGAGGTCTTTGTACCAAACTGAAATCCTGTTAGAAGCTATTTAATATGGAACAATTATCGTCTTTTTAACACTTCTGATTTTGGGGTCCATTTACTCCATCTGAAATAATACAACAGGCCATATGATTCCTTTAAAAAAAGTTTGCTTTTGCAGGGGAAAAGTAGCTAATACTTAATTGAATCCAGAAGCAAGTCAGAGTCTTTAAGTATATGTTTTTTCCAGTGCAAAGGTCCAGTTTAAAAGAATAGAAAGTCATACAGTTCAGTCCACTCACTGAAAATTGCCAGACTTGTACTTTCTCCTATTATCTAATTGCCAAAATAAAAAAAGTATCATCATCTGCTCTATGTTTGATCTGAAGACCACTTGAGGACTTTTCTCACAAGCAGTTTGATGAAGGGCCAAAAGCAGACTTTTTATTTACTGAAGAGCCTCTCTAACATTGTTAGCTATTAGCTATACGGTGGGGAAGGCCTCTTTTTTAAAATGTTCAATTTTATGGATAGACAATAAGCCACCTTTGAACTGACTCATTCTCCAAAGGTGTTTGCACTTAATTAATTTTCAGAATAACAAGGTACCAGAGCTAAAAGAATGATCCAGGTGGCCACAAAGCCAGCATCTATCTGTTCTTACAGGCGTGTCTTCTCCTTGGGCTGCCACCTTGAAATGGTGGAGAAGCTTACACATACTTAAAACTCTAAGAGCAGTGCTGTCTAGAGTCCTGTACTCACAGTTTGGAAGGGTTACCATATTTGAACTTTCAAAAAAGAGGACACCCCCGAGGGGGAAGGTATCTGTATTACTATCTACCAACTCTCATTGGCCATGTCTACACTAGCCCCAAACTTCAAAATGGCCATGCAAATGGCCATTTCGAAGTTTACTAATGAAGCGCTGAAATGCATATTCAGCGCTTCATTAGCATGTGGGCGTCCGCGGCACTTCGAAATTGACGTGCCTCGCCGCCGCGTGGCTCGTCCTGACGGGGCTCCTTTTCAAAAGGACCCCGGCTACTTCGAAGTCCCCTTATTCCCATGAGCTGATGGGAATAAGGGGACTTTGAAGTAGGCGGGGTCCATTCGAAAAGGAGCCCCGTCGGGACAAGCCGCGCAGCGGTGAGGCACGTCAATTTCGAAGTGCTGCGGCCGCCCGCATGCTAATGAAGCGCTGAATATGCATTTCAGCACTTCATTAGTAAACTTCGAAATGGCCATTTGCATGGCCATTTCGAAGTTTGGGGCTAGTGTAGACACGGCCAATTATAGTGTACACAGTAAATTAATACAACCTGAGTTGGTAGATATTGATACAGACAAACTTCCTTTCATGGGTGTCCTCTTTTCTGAATGTTCAAATATGGTAACCCTGGGTAATACTACCCATGGCAGTAGTGTTGAAGGTGATGTACCAGACAAAATAGAGCCCACCAGTTAAGAGAACAACCACTGACAGAAAAGCATCACCTCTTTGTAGATGAATTTGGAAGAATGCCAGGCAATGAGAATAAAATCAGAGAGAAACTCTGGAGCGGAGCCCTGAAGATGGTTAGTTAATGACATTTGACTATCCTTCCCACAACTCCTCCAGGAGTTCAGGTACCAGACGTACTGGTTCTTTCTCTCCGCTGGATTTTAATGGTGATGCTGAGACATCAGGGCAACTCAAGGTCTCTGTATCATCTGCCCAGGCCTTCACCCTGGAAGATTTCCCGCTTTCTTTACCTTTCAGGTTGCACACCCATAGTCTCTCAAGACTGAAGAATGCCTCCTACCAGGTCTACTTATGGAGCGTTGGCAAAACCTTATTGAAGTTGGATGTGGCAGCTGCCATTCAGAATGAAGGCAAGAAGAAGTTAAGCTCTTTATGGGAGTAAAATAACTGAGATGATAGGAGCCAGTCAGAACATTAGGTATGTGGGCAGAGGGCTTTCACTGGGTATTGTTTGATGGAGATGTGTATGTCTGTGAGAAGCACTGCCAACTCCATCATCCCCTCCCCATCCCAGAAAAGTAGATAGCAAGAACACTGAAATTGAAGAAAGGGAGCTTTGAGGGCAGAAGTAACTCACTTCCTGTACTATACAGGTGAATCCTGTAGATTTCAAAGTTACACCTATGTGATCCATACCCACAGTACTACCTAAAAGTGAGGGGAGAGTAAACAAAATGCAATAAGTTCTACCCTCTATGAGGAAGGGCTAGTGGAAGCATGGTGGAGACAGGAGGCATGGCTGTGAACTTGATGGACCTCATGTATCTGTAAGGAAATCAGGTTATGACCCTACAGAGCTTCAGTTCAGCTGCAGGTTCCATGGGATCTGACTTACCATTAACTACCTAACCTTCTGAAAAGAATCCGTTTTAAAGCCACTGGATTAATTTTCAGCATCATTCATAACTGTGTGGCTTTCTGCTTGAAAATCCTCTTATGTGACTGATCGCTTCATCCGTCTTTTCTTGCTCTCAGAAAACACCAGCATCCCAACAAAGGAGAACATGCAATGTTAGCTCCATTCCCACCATCCTTTTCTGAGAATTTTGAGAGGATTTCTACCACTTCATAACCCTGCACGCCCGAGGACTGGTCTGGAAGTGGTTAAACTATGTGTCTGATTGACCACTGAAAATGCCTGCTCTGCAATACTCATTTTCAATATAATGAGCCAGCAGAGACTGAGCCGAGTGCTTGTGCTGTTACTGGTCCTTTTTTTCCCGCTACTCTGCCTCCTAAGTACTTCCTAAACACATTGAATGAAAGCCTGTCTCTTTTGAAGTCAGTGGAAGCTTTGCTATTGAAAGCAATAGGGACCTAATTTCACCCGTAACATTTGCCTTCTCTTTTGCTCCCCTCTGTGCCACAGAATGGAAAAGAGCATGGAGCCTTCAGCTGCTGAACTGCAGCACTGTCCTAAGTGCCTATCCTCTTCTGTGTCACTCTACTGCCTTAAATAAATTCAAGAAAGAGCTTTACATAGGGTGCTGGTCTCATGTTCCTATCAGTGTTTGTAGTATTTTCACCATTGCTGAAAATAAGGAGACTTATCAGGCTGCAATTTCCTGTACCTTCTTTGATTCCTTGTACCTTATAAGTGCTAGCTTTTTTTTCAGCTACATCCACATCTTCCCTGTTTCCAAAGTCTTAAATAGGTAGTAGAGAATCTGAACAACAGTAGATTTTTCTAGTCTGTACATCAATTGCTTTTCACAAATGATCATCAGTGCCCAGGTAACACCAAATATACCTAGATATTTGCGAATCAGTGACAGCCAATCAAGATTGTGGAATGTATGAGCAATGTGGTAGAAAAGGGATATTAGGGACTTGAATAATCAGTTCTATGCTAGATGTGACACTCTCTTTTGCTACTATGATCTATGCTTGTGATCTGATTTTGTGCAAACAACTCAGATGATCATGCATCTAACTACACTCTCTGATATTTCGTAAGGATGTCAGGCTGTAGCTTGGAAAAGTTGGGTTTAAGTCTGTGCTCTGCCACAGATTTCTTCTGTGATCTAGGGTAAGTCACTTTTCTTCCATGTGGCACAGCTCCCAGTTGCGGGTAAAATGAGACAACAGTAATTCCCTTTACCTGACAAGGTTGTTGTGAAATAAAATGGGATCATGTGTTAACTGGGTACCACAGAAGTATCGATGAGAGATATAATATTTAATACATCACATAAATATATGCATGCAAATGTATTTTGTGTGCATGCATTTCAATGCCTTTGAAAATATGGCCTTTGACATTTCTGTGGCTACACCATGATGACCAGGTTTAACACTGGGTTTGGGAGATGAGAAATGCCTTGCCTTCTTGTTTCTTGACTCTTGATAATGCGAGAAACTGACCCAGAATAAATTTGCTTTTCTTCCTAAGAAAATACACAGAGGATAACAAAATGTTGGGGATAATTTAACAATATGAAAACTATGCAATATTGGATGCATTTTTGAAAGCTCCACTTTCTACAGTTTCGATGTAACCAACCAGAAAGGAACCTCATCTGTCCTCAAGGAGCTTAATGGTAATATTCACACTTCAGATGAGTATTAACAAAATAAAAGCCATATCCTGTGAGATGAGGGAGTTCTGAGCTGATATGCTGAATAACCAGCACTTTTAGGGCCTGTGTTCACTAAAGAATAGATCAATGGACAACAATCAATCTGGTGGGGGTGAAGGGGTTGATTTACTGTGTGTCTAGCATAAAGCGACAAGTCAATGGCTGAGTGCTCTCCAATTGACTCTGCTACTCCACCAAAATGAGAAGAGTAAGCTAAGTCGAGGGGAGATTTGTTAGTTGTCGACTTACTGAGTGAAGACACCACAGTAAGCAGACCCAAGCATGTCCACTTCAGCTACCATATTTGTTTTGCTGAAGTTGCATAACTTAGGTTGATGGCCCAGGTAGTTTAGACAAAGCCTTATCAGTGAGTGCTCAGTCCTTTATTGAAAAAGGACCTTTTGCATCTTGCAGCTTGTGGATAAACCCAGTGTATTATAACCATCCAGAGTTCACAACACCAGTCTGTAATCTTGAAAACCAAATGCTTTTCCTAAAAATTGTTGTTGGATCCCTTTAGAAACGTTTATAAGCCAAATATCCTAGAGAAAGCTCCTTTCTTCATAGATTCCTAGAATGTGAAACCATTTGGTCTGTGGCCACACTTGGCCAAACTTCGAAATGGCCATGCAAATGGCCATTTCAAAGATTATTAATGTGGTGCTGAACGGGATATTCAGCGCCTCGTTAGGATTAGGTCGCTTCTGGCTGTGGCACTTCGAAAGCACCGCTTTCGAAAGCGTGCGGCTCAGCGCGGCTACACGGGGGGTCCTTTTTGAAAGGACCCCGCTCCTTTCGAAATCCTCTTATTCCCCTCTACTGAGAGGAATAAGGGGATTTCGAAAGGAGCGGGGTCCTTTCGAAAAGAACCCCCATGCAGCCATGCCATGCCACATGCTTTCGAAAGTGGTGCTTTCGAAGTGCCGCAGCCAGAAGCGTCCTAATGCTAATGAGGCACTGAATATTCAATTCAGTGCCTCATTAGTAATCTTTGAAATGGCCATTTGCATGGCCATTTCGAAGTTTTGGCTAAGTGTGGCCACAGCCCAAGAGGACCCATTAGATCATCTAGTCTCATCTGTTGAATATCACAGACCATCACATTTTTAACAGTTTGCTCTATAGTGTGCCAATAAAGCATATCAGAAAGATACCCTGGCTTCATATAAAGTTGTCCAGAAAGGGAGAATCCATCACTTCCCTTGAGTTTCATTTGTTTTTGTTGTTAAAACTTTGTGCCTTATTTCCAGTTTGAATTGGTCTGGTTTCCAGTTGTTGGTTATTGTTACGCCTTTCTGCCCTTGATAAAAAGAAGTCCTTTAGCATTTGATAGTTTCTCCATGTCAAGGTACTCATACATCGTAATCCAGTGACCTCTCAAACTTCTTTGCTATAAACTAAATGGATTGAGATTTTTACATCTCTCTTACACACACATTTTCTTCAGCCATTAGATAATGTTTGTATTTCCTGCACCCTCTCCAGTTCTTCAACATCCTGTTTTTAAAATGTGGACACCAGAATTGGATATGATATTCCAATATCAGTCTCAGTAATACTGCTCTAACTCACTACTCCACTAGTTATACATCTAAGGGTTGCATTAGTCCTCTTTCCCACACCATCTGACAAAGTGGGTCTTTGCCCACAAAAGCTTATGATCCAAAAAAATTTTGGTCTGTAAATTGCCACAGGACTTCTCGTTGGTTTTTCCTACAACTTCACAGTAGGAGCTAATCTTCCATTGAATATCTAGTATGATCCTTATGTCCTTGTCAGAATCGCTGCTTTTCCAGATACTGTCTCCACTTGCCTCGATATGGCCTGCATTTCTTGTTGCTAGACACATAAGTTTGCATTTAGGTGTGTTAAAACAGCCTTCTTTGGAATAAGCCTAGCTGTAAAGTGATTCAAATCATTCTGTCCTTGTCATTATTTACCACTTTGTTGATCTTTGCCTCATCCACAAATGTTACCTACATTGCTTTTATATTTACTTCCAGATAATTGAGGAAAACATTAAATAGTGTCAGGTCTATTACTGATCTCTGTGGTCCCCAGTAAAAACAACCTCATTTGATGATTACCCACTGACAGCTACTTTTTGAGATCGGTCAGTTAGCCAGATCAAATCCATTTAACGTGTCCCCTCCTGATTTTTCATAATACTAATTTTTTAATAAGTCATGTGGTTTACTTCAGCCTGTAGGCTGCCTAGATTAGCAGCATCTCAATACCCTGAAGAATGAATCTGGAGTTCAGGAAAGACTTGGGAGCTTTAATCCTGGCCTGAATGAAGAGGCATTGCTCAAACGTTGACAACTACCGGCAGCACTGGACTTAGAGCATCCCCTGCTGCTGGATTCATGAAATGGCAAGGGTATCACTGACAGACGTGCAAGAGGCCTGTCACTCTCCCTCCTAGAAATAAGGAGCCGATGCAATGGGGACAGAGTGAAGCCTTGTCTACATAGTTTGGTGGGTCCTTCAGCTGTTGCTATGTGAGAGCTGTAGTTTCAGGTTTGTGTCTATAGGTACGATTTGTTTTTGTGTACAATATATTGTTTTTGCGTATAATATATAGGGGTGTTTCAAATAAGATGATCATGCCTGCACTTTTAGCCAAATACTGAGGGCTTTACATTTGGAATGAAAACTAAGGGTATGTCTACACTGCAATTACGCACCTCTGGCTGGTCCAGGCCGGCTGACTTGGTATCACAGATTATGGAGCTGGTTGACTGTGGTGGCTGGAGCCTGAGTTGTGGGACTTCCCCATCTTGGCTCAAGACCAGCTGCCGGTGTTTAATTGTAGCATAGACATACCTTATGAGACTGGTCCTGCCACTGTGATTCAGGATTGCATGTTCAAGCCCTTGGTTATTGTTCCTTACCCAAGGACTCCAGGGTTCTCATCCAACGTATATTGATTTCAGTGATGAGATGTGCTAGAGCAGATTTCAATAAAACCCTTGTCGTAGTTTACATAATTGGAGTGTTTTAGTGGTTATCTTTTCCCAGGAAGGTTTGCTCAACATTGTGAGATGAGACATCATCATGAAACAACAACAAAGAGCTACTAGAAACAGAATAGCTAATTCTTTAGACAAATGAGGTATCCAAATTTTCCGTGTTGGTTTGGAGTACGACATAGTGGTTTATAATTAATTAGGGATGACATTCATCCTGCATTAATTCCCCCACTTCACTCAGAAACTACTGTTGTGAACATGGATATACACTTAGATATTTTGTTACTTATAAGATTTGTTAGGGTGCTCAGGGCTGTAAAGTCTGTGCCCCTTACATTTACTGAATCATTCCTCACATCTTTGTATGGCAAGAAAACATTTTTACCTCAGTTTTACAGATGGGCAGGTATAGTAGGCCAGATTCAGTCTAACATTCTGTGAGCCGATGCCCAGGTGCCAGCTAAAGGTCCAGTGGGGCAAAGGGGGTGATGCTGCACCAGCAGCTACGCTAAGCAGCCAGGGCAGGCTGGGTTCTTTGGTTTGCGTTTAGTTCGGGTACAGCAGCAAGAGGAAAATTTCACTTATTAGAGGCTTTAACAATTACCTTTTATTTATACAAAGATAGAAACAATTTAACTTAAGAAAAGTTTTAGACAAACTAGCTAGCTTAAACTAATACAAGTAATGTGTACACAAGAAAGGCACATTGCAGGTGTGATTTTCACCCCTGCCTCTTAGACCTGGTGGAACCAGAGTCTTTCCCTCAATTCCTATAGGAAAGAAGTGTAATACAGGTGTAATTCTTACCCCTGCCTCATAGATCCGGTGTGACCCAGAATCTTTCTCTCAATCCCTCAGGAAGAAGTAGATACGAACCAGGCGTCCCCAGTCTCAGGAGTCAATACCAGACGTGGCCAGCAGGTGTAGGTGATTGGAGCTCAAAGGGGGTGGGCTGCCAAACCCCTCTTCATACCCCTTTGGTCACGTAGGCTTCTTCCTGGTCTCAAGTGGCCAATCGGGAGGAATGTGTTTGAACCCCAGGTTTCCCAGGGAAGGTGCAAGGCTCAATTCGCACCTGTGAATTGTGGACAATTGGGCACCTTTGGAGGTGATGGGCGGAGGTTCCCTGTTCTTCCTGGGGCAGTCATCAGGCGTGTCAATTACTGATCTCAGCCAGAAGGGCGGCCATTGGCTAGCCCATTCACTGTCTGGTTTCTGTGTATGGTAGAGAGTCTGGGTGAGACAGCACACCTGCGTTCCCAGGGCATCAAAGGCTGCCTGTCTCCCTCTCTGTCTCTCTCTCTCTCTGTCTCTCCCCCAGCGGGGGGAGAAGAAGAAAAGGCCAAATGAGGGCGGGGGGGTTCATGTCTGGCTACATCTACTTTCTAGCCCACAGAAACCTTCTTTGAGTAAAACACCTTGTGTGATTTATATTCAAGGGTTCTTTTCTACCAGCTTTACATACTATGTAGCCTTATACCAACAGTAGCATGGAGCCCTTAGCTCCCAAAGCAAGGAAAAAAGAGATTTCTTGTTGCTCTGAGTCTACAAGACTGAAGCTCCCCTGCCCCACACCACCACCACCACCACACAGTCTTCTCTCTCTCTTTCTCCCACACATAAACACCTGACCTTAGCCCTCTTCACACTTTCTATACATTTTGTACCTTCTGGTGATTAGTTTGCCTTTCAACCCCCAACAGCTCATCCCAATCATTGAATTCAGTTCCCATTGCCACGTGTGCCCTGGGACAACTAATTGAAGTTGCAGTGGATTCTTGGAATGGCAGGGGTATCACTGGATTCTGCAGTGGTCAGAGGGTTACTGTTACCCTACACTCTGTCATAGCAACTAAACCCCAGGTTGCTCCAAAGCCACCTGGAAATTTAGTGGCAGAGATGGGCAAAAAAACAGGTGTCCCAAGTCCTAGCCTCAATATTGTCCTTCCTCAAACAATTAATGCCCACTTTTTGGGTGCCAAAATGTGCCGAGAGATTTGCAGGGGTTTCTACGCTTGAGAAAATTTCACTCTAAAAATCTTTTGTTGCACCAAATATTTAGTTAACAGTATTTTTGTTTGACAAAAAAATACTTCTCACGTGCATAGCACCTGCTATCTTCTACTTCAAACCAACTTGCAACATGAATGAGCTCACTCTCCAAACATCCTCTGAGATATGTATAAAATAATTTTTCCAGTTTTCCAGGTGGGGAGACAAAAGTACAGAATTGCCAGTTGGCATAGAAGAAGGCTATGGAGGTGGTGTGAATAGAATGCCAGTCTTGGCTTCAGTTCAGAACGCCCTTCCTTCCCCCTTGTCCTCTTACAAAAGTGACAGCTAAATAAATACACCAACGAGAAATGTACGTATAACAAAAGGGAAGGTTTTCATTTTTAAAGTTAATTTAGTTTTGGTGACAGTGGGGCTGAGGCAGAACCAAGTATACTTAGAGAATCTCTAACAGGTGTTTGTGTAACTGGTTCTTAAAACATTCCAATTACTGGGATTCCTCAGCCTCCCCTGGAAGCATACTCCCATGGTTAACTATCCTCATAGTTAAAATATTTTCCTAAAGCACTAACATAAATCTCTGTTGCTGCAGATTAAGCCTGTTACTTCTTGGATGGATCTGCGAATGGAGTAACATTTGCAATGTCTCTTTATAACAACCCTTAGCATATTTGAAGACACCTATCAGTCTTTCCTCAGTCACCTCTTCTCATTACTCAACATGACTAGTTTTTGCACTCTGTCCTCCTAGTCAGGTTTCCTGTCCTAAAGCTGCCACAAATGGACAGACCAGATGCCACTGGTGCAAACGGTGTCCAGTCAGGAAAGTTGGCAACCTTAATTAGCATTTTTGTAGTTCTTTGGATTCTTCACCTCTTTCACAAACTGTGGCACTCAGAACAGGACAAAGTGCCCCAGCTGAGGTTTCAACTATGGCAAAGTGAATGGGACAATTATTTTTATGCTTTACGTACAGTACTCCTGTTGTTACACTCCAGATTTACACTAGATCTTCACACAACTGCATCACATTATCACACATTCATTTTGTGATTCACAATAAAACTCAGATCCTTTTCAGCAGCAGTACCACATAATCAGTTATTCAGTGTAGTTGTTCATGTGGGTTCCCCTGAACCACCACCACCTTCAGTGTTGTACTTTGGACTTGTCTTTATTATACTTCATCTTTTAGATTTTCAGACCAAGTGTCCAGCTGAAGTGGCTCCAGGCCGAGCATGGTGCTTTTATGGATCACACACCCTCCCTTTGATTCTATTGAGAGTCTACTCATCTAACTTGACTTTCTGGATTGTGGTGGTGGTCCTGTGATTTTTTTTTCTAGGTGCTTAAAAGTTAGGCATGATTCTCAGTGTTGTAACTCCAAAATCTCCTTGGTGCACACCCATATAGATTGTGATTGTTATATTTTAAGTCAACTTGAGAGGTTTGCACTCGTGAGTAGGCCATAGTCTTCAGTAGGACTATTCAGTGGCAATTTCTTGTCTGAGTAAGGGTCTTCAGGAACAAATCCTCCAGCTGTAAAATAAAGAAAAAATTATTTTGATAAAAAACTGAGATCTAGAAAACATTCATATCTATAATTATTAAAGATTGTAAATTACTTTGTTGATTTCCTTCACTTTTTAAAAAAAGAGAGAAGTTATTCTTTGTTGGACTGGTGAGGTAAATGATTGTCCATAAATATATTTATGTCCATTCATGGAGGCTGAATAGTAGCAAGAGCTGTTTTTTCCCCCTTCACCTTGATTTTTCTGGTGTAGGAGCCTCCTTGGTCATTAATGCTGTCCCTGCATTGCCAGCGCTTTGTTTCTATTAGTGAGCAGTGTGATTTTTATGCTGATATACCAATACAACCACAAGAGCCAGCATACTTATACAGGTATAAAATTCTCTCCTACCTGTATAGCTTGGGCCGGGTCTACATTCAGACTTCTAGCCAAGTTGGTCTTGGATGTGTGAAGAGCTGAGATCCCTGACAAACAGCAACCGGCTCACAGAAGCTTTTATTGTAGATGCAGTCATGTTAACAAGCCTTTTAAGAATATGATTTGTTTCATCTGCAATGAGAGACCTTGCAGCCCAGTGCATAGGATGACAGCACCATTCAGTGTGGATGCCCACTCAAAGGGTCCTTTGCAGTCTCTCTCATTGGGATGGTGCTATATGCATATGCCCATTAAATCCACAGTGCATAGAAGCCTTTTCTTGTGGTTTATGTCACAGCCCATAGCGCATGTGAGAGCGGAATGCTGTAGCGCTCAGGTTCTGGCAGTGGTCCAGAATGACTTCCAATGCATCCCTCATGTTTCAGCAGCTGACTAAAAGGTAGATTTTGGAAAGGTCAGAAGCAGATTGGAAGTCCTTGGAGAGGCTAAAGATGGAAATATTTCTCAAATGAGATATTTATACATGCTGAGTTGAGACTGCTCTAGGCAGGTTTCTCAGAAGAACAGCAGCTTCTCTGCTTAGGGGGATGGGGAGCTGCTTTGCTATTTTTACTTTTGAATCTTAGGGGGCAAACATGATACAATTGCTTGAGGTTGAATGACATGAACACAAAGTAAATAAAACCCCAAGGGGCTGACTTTCCCATTGTAAGAGAGCGCAGTACTTTTAAAATAATGAATATGAAGGCTATGCTAGTGTGTCACTCCTGATTGCCTTCCTGAATAGTTACTTAGCTACAAACCTAAATCTGAAGAGCTGTTTAAGAGAGACCCTGTTCTATGCTCATATATTTTTTGCTCATGTATTTGTCAGCAACTGACAAAGCAGTAATGTTTTACAAATGCTAAGGGCACATTCACTGTGAGACTGGACAGAAAGCTGGGCAACAAGGAAGGATAAATAGGGTAGGGAATGATTGGTTGACGGAGGGGGGGAAAAAAGAACCCCTTTCCCTCCTTCAAAAAAAACCTTGTTAATTTCCAAAACTCAGTCGAATCTGGGCTGGTGAGAGGGTCTCCTCATATTCTAATATGCTCTGTTTGTCTTTTTCTCACTCTGCTGTCCCTTTGCATTTTGTCTCTGCACTTCTAGCCTTCATCTAGAAATGGAATGCCCCAAATTGCTGTAAGAAAAGCTGATCTGGAAGTACTTTTGGCACTAGTGAAAGCAAGAAATATGTGAAACCTCATGAATCTGTTCTTAGAAGATTTCCAGCCAACATTTGCAGCCCAGGGGGTATCTGAGGCAAACATGAACTCTATACTACTTCCACTTAAGTAGAACCATTACAAGATGAGAGAGTTGAGAAATGCAAAACTAATGGCCCAAAAAGTAAAAAAAAGCACAGAAAGCTGATGGTGTGGCTGATCTCTGATTCCTACCCCAAAAACGGAGCTTCACAAAGCATGGAGGGAAATGTGCAACCCATAGACTGTCAGCTTTCAGATTCTTGACTGAAGAAGCCAAACAGTGTGAAGGAACTCTTAAGGAGGCTGGCTGAAGGATTTTAATATGGTATGTTGCCACTATTAGACCATTAGGCAAAATAAGAAAAACAATGGAAAAGAACACTGCTGACAATTACTTTCCTCCTCCCAAACCTTCCAGCCACATTTTGCAACCATTTGAAAGTGGAGGAGAATGGGGAAGGTAATGAATGATTGGAAGAAAAAGGAAAGTTATTAACTTTTCATTTGCCTGGCTTACTAGCTTAGGTCATGTTAGAGGGCAGAGCTACTGTTCAGTACTGTTAGAGAGAGGCTTTTAAAAATGCATTTGTGAGTAATAACCAGGCCTTCTGGATCAAATGGGGAGGTACCATATTGAAGGAATATAGATCTAAAGAAATACATTAAATATGTCTGTGTTCTCTGTAACCTTTCCACCTCCCATGGGTGGGGGAATGATGTGGCCCTTAAACAATTTCTGTCTTTTACCCCATGGATGTCTGCATTTCATCAGTGAGTGAAGTGAGTTTTGTGTATGTGTGAGACTCTTGCCTCCGAAACATACTTGGACTCCTTAATGCCATGGAAAAACTCCAGCTTGACATAAAGGGACCCAAAAAGCCTAGGGTTGCCAACTTTCCTGACTGGGCACCATTTGGAAGAGTTCTCAGGGGGTCATTGTCCAACCCCCCTGTTCAAAGCAGGACCAATCCCAACTAAATCATCCCAATCCAAGCTTTCTTAAGCCGGGACTTAACCTCTAGGGATGGAGAATCCACCACTTCTCTAGGTAACTCATTCCAGTGGTTCTCTCCCTCACTCTCTCTCACAGTGAAATAGTTTTTCCTAACTTCCTATCCTAATATTCAAACTCTCCCACTGCATCTTGAGACCATTGCTCCTTGTCCTTCTGTCACCACTGAAAACAGCTTCTCTGCAGCCTCTTAGTAATCCCTCTGCAGGTAGATGAAGGCTGCTATCAAATCCCACCTCATTCTTCTCGTCTGTAGACTAAATAAGCCAAAATCCCTCAGCCTCTCCTTATAAGTCATGTGCTGCAGCCCCCTGATCATAGCCTTTCCCCTGGCTATGTCTGCCTCCTAGGGTTTGTCTGCATTGGAGCTGTAGTGTGTTAACAGGAGCTTATGTACCTGAGACCTGGGAGGTAATAGTTTTACTCTACTCAGCATAGGTGAGGTCTGATCTGGAGTATTGTATCCACTGTTAGCTGCCACAATAAGAAAGCTTGGGTGAGACTGGAGCTACTGATAAAAGCTATGTCTACATGGGAATGCTACATTGAAATAGCTTATTTCGATGAATAACATCTACACGTCCTCCAGGGCTGGTGCTGTCGACGTTCAACGTCGATGGTGGGCAGCACTACATCGAAGTAGGCGCTGCAGGGGAGTGTCTACACGCCAAAGCGGCCCACATCGAAATAAGGGTGCCAGGAACAGCTGCAGACAGGGTCATAGGGTGGACTAGCATTTCCCGGACAACAGCTAGCCGCTCCCTTAAAGGGTCTCTCCCAGACACAGTTGCACTGAACAGCACAAGATCCACAGAGCCGACAACTGGTTGCAGACCCTGTGCATGCAGCATGGATCCCCAGCTGCAGCAGCAGCAGCCAGAAGCCCTGGGCTAAGGGCTGCTGCACACGGTGACCATAGAGCCCCACAGGGGCTGGAGAGAGTGTCTCTCAACCCCTCAGCTGATGGCCGCCATGGTGGACCCCGCTATTTCAATGTTGCGGGATGTGGATCGTCTACACGTGCCCTACTTCGATGTTCAACATCGAAGTAGGGCACTGTTCCCATCTCCTGTTGGGGATAGCGACTTCGACGTCTCACCGCCTTACGTCGATTGCAACTTCGAAATAGTGCTCGCCATGTGTAGATGTGGCGGGCACTATTTCGAAGTTGGCATGGCTACTTCGAAGTAGCTGGCTCAAGTAGCCGCGGCTAAAAAGTTCAGAGAACCTGTCCTTTGAGGAAAAGTTTTTAAAAATGGTATGTTCACTCTTGAGAAAAGAAGGCTGATGGGGATTGACAACAGCCTTCAAATATGTTAAGGGCTGTTATAAAGAGGACATTAATCGATTGTTCCCATGTCCACCCTCAGTAGGACAAAAAGTAATCAACTTAATAACCAATAAGATAGATATTAGGAAAATTTCTATAAGGATACTTAAATACTGGAATAATTTACCAATGGAGGTAGTGGCATCCCTGGAGGTTGTTAAGAACAGGTTAGACAAACACCTTGGTCAGAGATGTCCTAGGTGTACTTGGACAGGATGCTGAGGTAGACTACCTCTCCCAGTCTTACATTTTTATGCTTCCTTGTCAAAAAAGGATAAAATAAGTGACTTGCAAATGCAAATATTTGAGTGGGTGCAGGTGCATTTGCGATAAGTGAGCTGCTGGAGAGCTAGGTGGCTCAGTGTGTTTCTGATTGGTTGGAGTATAATGAGGATAGGCTTTGGATGCTAGGAAGCCTGCCTTAGCCTCACGACAGCGAGCCTAGTTTGGAAGCTGTAGCTATGGGAAGTTTAATCAGCTCAGCCCAGTTTGAAAGATTTGCTCCAGCTAGAAAGACTTTTCCTACGTTGGGAGGATCCATCTGGCTCCAGGTTTGGAACTCTTTCAGTTAGCTGAGGTAGTGTAGAAGCTTGTTCCAGGCTTGAAGAATTGAGGTTAGGCTGGAAGCCTGACAAAAAGTCATATCAGACTTTTGTTCAGCCTAGGAAAAGGCTTGACCTAGTTCTAGAAGATTTGACCTTAGCTGAGAGCTTTATTGTTATGAATTTGCTCTGGGAATTTAATTTATTCCTGGTCCTAAATTTAAAGATGTACATATTTTTTGCTGTATTTTTAGTGCTCCTGAGTCATGTTCTGCCTCTTTTCCTTTCACAGTACCTGAGTCTGTGACTCACAGTTTTCAGTCAGAATTCTCTGTGACCATAATAATACCTTTTGAAAATCAAGTTTCTAAATATATTAGCCTCGCCAGAAGTAATGATTACGCTCAGGTTACAAGATATTTATTCACAAATTTTGCAGGGTTATTTTGCTTGTCCTTCAAAGAATGATTTTGAAACAGAAATATTAATTCTACAGCATATAAAGGGAAGCCATTAACAAAGGAGAACAGTACTTGATTGCACTAGTCATCTTTTATAAAAATTCCCTGATTGCTTTAACCTTTCCCTTTTTTTTGCACTTAGCTCATCTGCATGTGATAAGTGTTAATAGCTGAACTGTTTGTATAAAAATGATGAGATCTGATTCATCTACAGTGATCTAAATAAAAACAGATCCTAGACAAAATCTACTGGAAATGAGCCATGTCTATGTTACAACAACATTCTGTACTAAATCCAAAAGTACAGTACAACATGATTCAGAGTGTTGGGGATATGTTGGGATGGGCAGTAAGAACTTTTTGCTTATTATATTATCTATCAGATGAGCCCACACGGTCACATTAATATTCTAATTCTTTGAAATTTGCCAAGGAAAAACATTCTGGCTACATCTATGCTACAGCAATCAGTTAACAGAAGTTACTGTCAGAAAATATCTTCTGACGAATAATCTGTCCCCACCCACAAGAATTATGAGGTTTATACTTCAAGATTGTCTTAAACATTTAAGCATGAAGTATCAAATATTTTTTTAAAAATTACTATCTATATAAATGCCCGATCCCTTTTTTGACTCTCAGAAAATTCCATGCCTTTAGTCATTCTTAATGTTCTCTAAACCTCTTCTAGTTCTATGGCATCCTTTTTGAGATGGTGTGACCCATACTGCACACAAACTTGGTCCAGATGAGGCTTGCCAATATTTTAAGGAAAAGTATCTTGTTAGCTTTGTTGAATTCAGCTCCATATTGTACAAAGATTCTGACTGAGCTGATCATAGATGAGTGCAACATAGGTGATTTATAGAGAAGGGCGTATCATTCACAAAAGGCTTCAAAATAGTTAATTTACCTTCTAGAAATAGTAGAAACCTGGAAGCTATATATTAATGTAAACCTTTCAATTAAACAGGTAATTTTCTAAGATTTCTGTATGGGACCAGTATAAGACTGAGATGAGCTGGTAGAATGTACATAAGAGGTAGTCAAATAACTAACTTTATTCAGTGAATTTGATCACTTTTTGCAGATTGTGAATAAACTGAATTTAAGGAATGTGCTAGCTATTACATTGTTCATGTGTTTTTAGGTGGCATATTACAGATTCTCACAAACTGCTGCAAGAATTCTCTTAAGAGTGAATACATAATGTTTTAAATCTTGAAGTTGAAATATGAGATTGATCACATAGATCACGAGACAGTTTCTTTTTCCTGATTGAATGACTTAAGCTTTATAAATACTTCTGTCAGGAAAAATATAGGTTTTTGTTTTCACTGAGGAAACTTCACACAGGGCTTGGAATTCACTTTGTGTCATGAACAAAACTGATCACTAGCATGTTCATGAAAACTGAATGAAAAGGCATGAAAAAGAAACCGTGATTTTCTTAATCAAAAACATCAAAATATTCATAATTTTTTCTCATTATTTTCCAAGTGCTAGCAGTTTCCTGCTTGCTGAAGACAGGAGAGCAAGAAAATAGGGGAAAAATAATAACTGAAGAAGAGAGAAAATGTGTAGGGCAACAAACACAGAAGGAAAGAAATAGACAGTGTTACTGTGGAAATAAAAGAGCACAGAGATTAAAAAAGACAAGAGACACATGGAATTATGGAACTGTGATACAGTTATTGATTGCACAGTATATTTTTACATGCCTAAGAACCCTTAGAAACAGGAACAGAAATGGCATTTTGTTTGCAGAGTTGTTACAATTTACACAAAAGAAACACGCAGTTGGCTCTATCACCTGGAGACTTTATTTTTGCTTTGTTGTTTTTATTTTTCCGTACCTGTAATAAGTCATTCAGGTTGAAAGCATGTGTTTGCTTTGTTAATATACAAAAACATATCATACAGAATGAAGTTTTAGAAAATGATGTTTAAGAAACTTTCTGCATCAATTTAAGAATATTACATCAATATAAATGTGATGCCTAATAAATGCATGAATGCCAAAGTGACAAACAGAGTAGAAAACCTTCAAGGAGTTCATTAGATTAAATAGATACCTGATACTTATCCTGGCAGCTGTAGGAAAGTTTGTTACTGGTGGCCTATAACACTATGCCTTTGAAAGAAGAAGAAATAGTGAGCATGACAAATGGGGAATAGGGCCACGGTATATCGAACTCATTGAGGGGATACTATTCATTGTCCACAGCTGGCTCAAAATGCTGGAGAAGGGGTAAGCACGTGGGAAGACAGAGCCCAAGTACCATAGAGTAGCAGGAATTGGAGGTCATGAGGGGGAAAGTTGATACAAATAAATGAAATGTCCCAGGCAGAGGGAATAAAGAGCATAGGTTAAAAATGGGAAAAGGGGAAATAACCCACCATCAGCATCCATTGTATAAAGCAAGTTGACTCTCCTCTTGTCTCCTCATTATTGCTCTAACATTAAATTTTAATGGAATCGTGTCCTGGGATTGTCAGAGGGAAGGTGTGGGGTCAGGACTGGCATTATGTTGGAAGGAGAGATGGGCTACGAAAGGGTTGAGATGTTTCACAGTATGACATAATTTGAAATAGAACTGGCATATCCAATTGAAACCATTGGAACTGTTAGGTAGTGATATGTAATTACTTCTCTAAGAAGGTGCTCAGGATTTCAAAGTGAGAACACTAATATTTCAGAGACTATATCTTCTATTACATGACTACATTATGGGCAGAACCTTAGTTATTCATCTTATCCAAAACAGCACCTAATACTCCAGCAATAGTGTGATACTTAATATGAGTTTGGTACTGACCCAAAAATAAGTTGTCATCTACTAAGGCCTTGACTCAAAGCCTACTGAAATAAATGGTACATCTCCCATTGACTCCTAGAGACTTTGAAGCAAGGGCTAAAGCCTCAACACAACTTCATTATGAAGACTTGTACAGGAAAGATTACATGAACTCCACTTCCATTTCATGAGGAAACTGGTTAGTATCTACAAAAACATGCAAGTTCTTCATTACTTTTTAACAGGTATGGATATGCGAGCGGTACCAGTGCTCTTTTTTTCTGTTTTGGCTGGAGTCATCTTAATGACTTTCAGTATAATAAATATTTTCCCTTCAGAGTTTAGACAGTATGAGTTGAGAGCTCAAATCCTGTATTATTCTGGGCAGCTCTAAAGGAAAGTATTTTCTTAAGGGAAATTACTGGAGTAAATATTTTTTAACTGAAAGTGCTCACAGAACAAAGGGGCCCAAATTGACAATATACTAGTTACTTGCTGGCTTAAATGTTTATTTTAGTTATGTAAGATAGTTATGTTATTTAAAGAAATATAAAAGTGATCATAGTACAGTATTTTTGTAAGGAAACTACTTTGTTTATTACATATTTTTATTTATGAAACTGAAACTTGGGTTATTGATAGAAAGTGAATTAAACTGCTATCATTTTTAACCCTTCATGTAAATCATTTGAATAATGTGATAAAACTATTATGACAGAATTTCAGTGGAACAACTATTGAATTTATGTAAACTGTCAAGGAACATCAAGTTTTCTGTTTGTGGGTAGCTGAACTGTTCCAGCCTGAGGCGTAAGAGAAGTTATTCATGTAGCTGAGACAACATTCAGAAACATTTATTGCAAATGCTAACAAGAATCAAATAGTAAAGGAGAGCAAATAAACACAACTAATGTTGAGTTTAACACATCTATGACAAGATCATGTTTGTTAAAGTCAAGTGCCAAATTTCCATTAACTAAAAAGGATCAAAATTGGGACCTTTTATTTCTGTATTTTACTGGCACAATAAACAAAATAATCAAACCACTGTGCAAATTTTAGTGTAAAACTCATGTTTTTAAATGTCAAGAAGAAACAAAGAATGAACTTTCGCAAATTGGTAAAAACAAATAATACACTAAAAGCTCTGGTATCTGGCTCTCAACCAGAAAGATCAATGAACAGGCATCTTCCAGTACAGATCTTCAATTAAGTAACCAGGACTAGTATGCTGCCCAGCATGTTAAGCAATTATGCATTCTGTGCTCTACTTTTACGCAACAAAGGCAGAAGACGAGTAATTTTGACAAAATCAGGAATTTATTCAAAAAAGCAGCTTCTAGCATGTGTCAGTGGGCTGAATCTGTAATGATGCAGTCTCTTACACCACCTACATCTACAATGATAAATGATGTTGATAATGATGATCCTAAGGCACTGCAAGATCGTCAAGTGCCCTCTGAATCATCAAAGAAAGATTAAATTATGTTCAGTGGTCTGAGTGTGCACCATGCACTGCCCATTGTGATGTGTGATGTCATAAAATAATCTACTGCATAGAACACTTTACAAGTAGGTGCTTCAGGAAACCAACCACTCTGTACGGCAGTACTGCAACTGGATTGATGATTACCTGTGTACTATTTTATACTTTATTCATTTTATTGTATTCTAATTCTTTAAAAATTGATATTCCATTGGTAAAGTGTAATCAGGATATTTGATTAATTGACATTCCCATGTCTTTAACTTACCAGATGACAGAGCTTTAACTGTATATACAAACAATAAAAATGCTGAGACATTCTCTAATTTGACAATGACCTAGACTCATGCTTAAATCTGAAGACATAGCCAAAAGCTCTCTGAAATGGGGTTTGAACAAGAGTAACTTTAATCACATGTGTAGTTCTACAGAAGTCACTTTATTATTTTGCTTCTGGGTTTTTTTTCTTTGTGGCTTGTGTTGAAAGCAATGCACTTTTGCAAATGATTGTTTTTATAGCAGTTTTGATACCATATCCCTTATTCTGGAAATCTTTGTAGTGTGATTGCTGCCACACTTTTTCAGAGGGGGAAAAATCTGGTTTCTGCTATTTGTTCACCCTGGATGTTTTGTCTTTATGCTTTGGTAAAAAATCTTAATTGAATGTACTTGTGTTCTTTCACTGCTTGTACTTTTTCGTTTGAGAAGCATTATTTCCACTTTCAGACTGCCTGTTTGTGGGCATCCTGGAGCTAAAGAGGAGTAACGCATTGTTACCTACCAGCTCTGTTTTTGGGGAACCACAGCATGACCACCTGTCAGCCCTGTGCTCTTGGCGAGGCAGGGAGTGACACTCATGGCAAACAAACCCTCTTCCCCCATGCCTCTGCTTGAATCAAAGGCAAAGCACTGAAACTGGCAGGGGTGGACACACCTAAATCCTATTGGATTTAAGGAAACACCCCTAGCCTCATCTGCATTGAAGATGGAACAGAAAGACCTCTCTATTAGCATAAGGAATGGAGAACAGCTTTTCCAAAGCAGGAATCCCACTGAAGTATGGGATACTGAAAGCAGAGAAACACGGTCTGATGGGAAACCTCTGCTCCAGATGCTAATGAGCTCAGGCCTGCTCACACTCAAATTAGTCATTATCAGACCTATTCTAAGAATGGATCCTGTTGACACACAAAATACTGAAACTGCCCAGTTGCATTGTGAGCTCCTTCAAGGAACATCACCCATAGCCAGGCATGAGCTGTCTCTATTGTCTCACCTCTGTTTACCCATAATCAAACTCAGTGTTCTTCTTGAACCATTGTCCTGTCTCTACAGAAACACCTACCCTTGCTCAAGAAAATGAACTGATGCCTGGATGTAAACTCTACATCTGTTCCATGGAGACCTCATCATCTCCTGCCTTATTGTGCTCGTGGCTCTACTTGTCTCCTGCTCTCTGGATCCCCAGCTACCATCACCATCTGGGACCCCCGATCAGTGCAAGCTCCACGGAGTGGTAAGATCTCTTTTTCTCTCTTTCTCTTTCTCTAGGCATAGCCTCCTAACCTTGCTTTATGCAATTAGTTCTATGGTTTGCTAGCCCTAACATTTGTAATCAGTTATTTCCTATTGTAACTGTTAAATTATATATTCACTACCCAGAAATAAATAACTTTCATGGTTAAACTGGTTGCTTCTCTCTCTTTCTTCCTCTCTGGCTCACTTGTCTTTGGGGTGTTGTTTTGGCCTCCTTATTCACTTTGCAACGCTTCTCGTACCTAAGCTAAAAGATCCCTGTGGTGCCCAGAGCGCCTGTGAGGTTTGCCCATCAAGTGGGTTACTAGTCGAATGATCGGGCTGATAGTGGGGACTGCAGAGAGTGCTGAACTGGGGTAGCATATGAGGGTGGCAGCTGAGAGTGCTGTTTAACCCAGCCACTGAGTCCAGGGGCACATAAGGGTCAGAGCTTGGCACTGCCGTGCAACCCAGCCCACTGAGTACGGGGACATATAAAGTGTCAGCTTGTAAGTGGGATTAACCAGTCCTCTCAGACGATCTCTGGCAGTGTGTGTGGGGCGGGGGGGTGGGAAGAACTGAATCCTGTGGAGGCTGGATTGAGCAGAAGAGTTCCATTGGGAGGGAATTAGCAGAAGGGAGAAGTAAAGCCCTTAGGAACACTAGTGTCACAAGCAGCACACAGAATTATTCACCTCTCCCTCCTGTAACCCCAAATAAATGAGCATACCCCAGAGTGACAGGAGAATCTGGAAACAGCATGTAGCTTGGGAGACAATATTTGATATCCAAGGGTCTTTGTAAAGTGAAGTCCATCTCTTGCAATAACCTTGCTCTGACCTGCACATTCATTATACTAGAATTAGTTACCAGTCACAGTTAACTGTTGAATATTGTGCTGTGACATAGGTCTGTAACACAGCAGTGAGTGGTCTTGACAGGCAGCTAAATTCTTGTAAAACAAACATGCCTTACTGTGATGTTCTAGTGTGAATCTCAGTATTCCTGAGACTTCTGAAGAACTGTGGCAGTTTCCAGTCATCTTTGTGATTATACTGGAATACGTTGTAAATCTCCAATGTCTCTGGGCCAGTCACACGGCATTTGGAGAATTTAACTCCAATTTCTCTGCGATATCTATTGCTTCCTGAACTGAAGGATCCTAGTGGCTTCATTTATTTCATTTTTGCCAACACTTCAGTTTTCTTCTTACACTCTCTTCTTCTCTTGGTGGTCACTCGATAATGAGTAGGGTGTCCTCATGTCACCCTCCTATTTGTGAGTCCATTGATGGCTGATCAGCCCAATTCTGGAGCCACAGATCTTATCACAGAAGGGGCAGGTGCTGGTAGCTATTGGAAGAGCATAGGACAGTTTTTGATGCTCTTTTCTTCTTCTCCACCTCTCCTTGTCTGCACTGTGGTGGGACCTCTCAAATCCCACAACCCCTTCACAGATTACCTTCTCCACTGAGGGTGTCTTGGGCAAGGTTCTCCCAAGTGTCAACACAGATGCTGCATTTTTTCATGTGTGCCTTCAGCATGTCTTTATATCACTTCCACTGGCGCTCAATGTGCCTCTGTCCTTCCTCCAGCTTGGAAAACAGAATCTGTTTTAGGAGGTGCTGATCAGACATCCAAACCATGTGACCAGTCCAACAACGTTGTTGATGAATGATAATGGCTTCAATGCTGGTCATGTTTGACTCTTCCAGGATGCTAGTGTTTGTGTACCTATCCTCCCTGGAGATATTTAGAATTGTCCCGAGGCAGCATTGGTGATATCATTCAAGTTCATTCAAATTATGCTTGTATGTTGTCCAGGTTTCACATGTGTACAGTAGAGTTGGAACAGCCACAGCACAGTAACCAAGGACCTTTGTCTTGGAATAGATGTCTCATTTCTCAATGACCGTTTTTCTCAGGCGGTGAAAGCAGAGCTTCCACACCTCAGACAATGCTGGGTTTCTGCATCAATGTTGACTTTAGTGGAAAGATGACTTCCAAGATACGGAAAGTGCTTCACATTTTGCAGCAGTTCTTCACTGACTTCAATAGAAGGAACATGAGATTGTCCCATTGGCAAGGGTTGGTGGAACATCTTCGTCTTTTTGATGTTCACGGTGAGGCTGAAATTCTCATATGCTTCAGTGAAGGCAATTAAGATGGTCTAATGGGCTGTGGGAGAAAGAGCAACAATCATATTGTCACACACCTACTGGAGCTCCATGATTGATGTTGTGGAGGTCTTGCTTTTAGTCTTCAGTCTCCTGAGATTGTCTATAGAATGAACGGGAAGCTTTTCAGTCTCCACACCAGCTGGACGCTTGCCATCAATGAGGTGAAGGGTCATGGCAATGAAGATGCAGAACAGTGATGAGGCAATGACACAGCCTTGATTGCTTCCTGTTTTGACCTCAAAGGGGTCACTTTGTGATCCATTGTTGCTCAATACTGTTGCAGTTGTGTTCTCATGAAGCAACCTTAAAATGCAAGTGAATTTTTTGGGGAGCTGATCTTTGAGAGGATGGGCCATAGGGTGCTACAATTGACTGAATCAAATGCTTTGGTCAGGTCGATGAAACTCATATACATGGCTTGGTTGTGTTCACAACATTTTTCTTGTAACAGCAACGAAGGGTCCTGTGGCATCTTATAGACTAACAGAAAAGTTTTGAGCATGAGCTCATTTATTTGGGGTTACAGGAGGGAGAGGTGAATAATTCTGTGTGCTGCTTGTGACACTAGTGTTCCTAAGGGCTTTACTTCTCCCTTCTGCTAATTCCCTCCCAATGGAACTCTTCTGCTCAATCCAGCCTCCACAGGATTCAGTTCTTCCCACCCACACACACACACACACACACACTGCCAGAGATGGTCTGAGAGGACTGGTTAATCCACTGGTTAATGGGACCAGCATCTGATGAAGTGAGTCTGTGCTCACGAAAGCTCATGTTCAAAACTTTTCTGTTAGTCTATAAGGTGCCACAGGACCCTTCGTTGCTGTTACAGATCCAGACTAACACGGCTACCCCTCCGATACTTGACAACATTTTTCTTGCAGTTACTGGGCAGTGAAGATCATGTCCGCTGTTCCTCGGGATATCGGAAGCCACATTGGGATTCTGGGAGAATTTCTTCTGAGAGTGGCAGAAGTCACTTTGCAAGGATTTGAGCTAAGATTTTTCCCTGCTGTTACCAGGAGGGAGATGCCATGATAGCTTCCACAGTCTGATTTGTCACCCTTCTTGAAAAGACTGATGATCAGTGTGTCTCTGAAAGCTTGTTGTATCTGCTCCCCATCCCAGATCTTGAGAATCAGAAGGTGGAGCTCTGGCCCACCTTCTTTGAAGACTTCTGTGGAGATTCCATATAGTCCAGTTGCCTTGTTGCACTTCATCACTTTGATGACAGCTTGGACCTCATTGAGACTAGGAAGTGTTGCAAGATCATCTCCAGGTGGTTACTGAGGGATTTGGTCAAGGGATTCTAGGACCATGGTGGAGGGGCAGTTCAAGAGCTCATTGAAGTTCTCCCTCCAGAGAGAAGCAATGACTTCATTGTCTTTCAAGAGTTGGGTACCCTTTGATCTCACGGTATTGATTTCATGGTTGTTTGGTCCATAAACAGCTTTGAAGAAACCTCTTGTATCGTTGATGTCTGCAAGGTGCTGGAGTTTTCATGCCTTCTCAGTCCACCACTGGTTTTTCAGAGTCCTTGTTTTACATTGCACTTCTGCCTTGGCCTTGGCATGTGCTTCTCTCTTGATCATGCAATTGATGTTGCTTTGCCAGGCCCGAAAGGCTTTCCTTTTTGCCTCAATCAAGCATTCAATTTCTACATCATTTTCATCAAACCAATTCTGATGCTTCCTGGTCTGGTAGCCAATGGTTTCTCCATAAGCTCCAATGATGGCATTTTTCAATTGACACAAGTGTTCTTCCACGTCTTCAGTGTATACTGTCGGCAGCTTCCTTTGGAGTGTTATGTGGAAGTCACTTGGTCTGATGGGGTCCTTCAAGCCTTTTACATTGATCTTTCATCAGATCTGTTTCCTCTGACTTCTCAATTTGGTGACAATCCTAATCTTCATTGTGAATCGAAATAAAGTGGTGGCCAGTCCAGAAGTCATCAGCACTAGTTGTTGCATGTGTGAGAAGGAAATCATGCTGATCTGAGTGTGGACGATGACATAGTCTATGAGGTACCAGTGCTTTGATCAAAGATGTTGCCATGAGGTCTTAAATTTGTTTTTTTGGAGGAACACAGTGTTCAAGATGATGAGCTCATGCTCCGCACATTTTGTAAAGAAAAGCACTCAGTTGGAGTTGTTGTTGCCGCCTCCTCCTTTCCCAATGGTTGTTTGCCAGAGATCCGTGTCTCTTCCAACCCTGGCATTGAAATCTCCCAAGAGACTAAGTTTGTTGTCTTTGGGTATATCTTTCAGGACTGGGTCCCGTTGGATGTAGAACTTCTTCTTCACACCATCTTTGGCATCTAGAATTGGTGCATAAGCATTGATGACAGTTGCCTGTTGGTTTTTGGCAAGCTTCAACTGGACAGTCGTGAGATGCTCATTGATGCTGACAGGGACTTCTGTTAGCTTGTTTTTGATGGCAAATCCTACTCCATGAATTCATTTGTCTTCCGTTGGGGGTTCCTTTCCAAAAGAATGTGTACCCTCTGCCTTCTTCTGGTCTACATGTTTCTGCCATGGGTGAGCCTGCTGGGAGGAAGAGACTCCCTTGCAGTATCACTCTTGGGTTCATTAGAACACACAAGCCCACTCACAACGACAAGGTGACGATCTGGAGAGTAGATTTAAAGATAATAAAATATTAATATATCTACAGTGTTGTGACTTCAGTAGTGTGTAAATGTGTACTTCCTTAAATGTCTGATATTCAAATACCGATATTCAAAAAGTGATGTCTTTGTTATAGTTCTGATTTGAAGCAAGCTCTGTCGTTGGGTTGGAGGTGAAGAAATAAGTATAAAAATATTACCTATGGTATGTCTATCCTGTCTGCTTATATTAGATGCCCATCATCAATTTGCCTATTTTGAAAACTAGGAATCAATTATGTCATGTCTAAACTGCAGCTGGAGTAGGTTTGCTGGCTTAAGAAGACAGACACGCTCGCTTGAGCAGAGCTAGATTGCTGAAACAGCAGGCTAGCCAGAGGTAGCATAGGTGGCATATGGACCTGGTTGCCCAAGTAACTACACAAGGCACAAGCTGCTACTTGTGCTACCTCTGCCCACACTGCTATTTTTAGCACATGCCCAGTAGATAGGCACCTTTAAATTTAATTTGTTCTCCAGCTGACTCCATGTTGTTAGGTTTCAACAGATGATCTCCTAGCCCTATGTGTAGTTTAAAAAAAAAAAGACAGACACAAGTATAGTCAAGGACACAACAGCAAATAAAGGCAAGATATCCGCAACTGCACTGATTTGTATAGTGTCATTTTTATTAATCAGATTTGTTGGATATTTATTTAGTGTATATGTATGTATCTCTCTTTATGTGCGTGTATCTCCATCTATCTATCTATCTATATTAGCCAATATTGAAGTTGTTTTCATAATATTTTTCTAACCAAAACATTTGCGTTTTTTTGAATTATTCTTGCTGCTTGTGAGTTAGTCATAAGTATTCACTAAATAATTTTTGGATTAAAGATGATTCAAAAACTGTTCACTATTCCATATTTGAAATTCACAATGGTGGACTGTTCATATTGTTTTGACTCCCTTATCAGATGGCTGACCCTTTCTAATGGAGAAAGATTAACAATAACAATGAATAACCCATTTCCAGGACAAACTGGTGAAACTTTGAGAGTCACATATAACTTACTTGTACAGATACCTGCAATTCACAAATAGCGTCATTCCAGGAACATCAGCAAATCAGATTCAGGTAATGTATTCATTATTAGTCTCACAAATTTGTTATTAGTCAACCACCAAGGTTAGATATGGAGAACTGGTTTATATAAAAACTCAGTTCTGTAACTCATATTTTTTAAAATTCACGAAGAAAGATTGTTGATTTATTTTCTCCATGTTTCTAATACCTTACAGCAAAAACCAATTACATACTTACTACTATATTATTCAATATTTCAGTCAGTGAAGAGAAAATCAAGCTTACCATTTTTCCTGAAGACAAAGACTGCTACAAAATGAATACTGCAGTGGTAGCTTTCAGCTATTTACTAAGGACCATATTCTCCTGTGCAAAGTGGTTTGTAATGCAAACATTTAATTTGTTAGAATCAAGGAAGGACTCAGGTGCTGTCACAAGTAATTTCTCAAAAAGTGAAATTTCTTGAAGCAAAAATTCACAAAACTGAAATTCTTCAGGAAGTCATGGAAATTTGCATTATAATACCTTGTTCCCTAATGTTTCCAGAAGGATCTCACAGAATTAATAGTAAAGCTGCATTTTTTTTTCTTTTAGTAATTACTCTGCTTGTACCAGCTGGGCAGTATTCCCTCTTGTATGGCTATATTTCATACAAATAATTACAGAAAATGTGATAGACTCATTTGCATAAATTTATTAAAACATATAACGAGTGTCTAAACATGCATTGATTGTGAATTATGTGAACTATGCCTATTTCATACATCAATGCAATTTGAATAGATATATGTGCCACGCTGTGTTAAAAATTGCAGTAACAAGCACAATTCCTATTGGAAATACTGCAAACACCATAATTAGAATTGTGCTATTGTATTTCCATGTTTTGGGTGTGACACACAGGATGAAATTGTGCAGCCCTTTAGTGCCATTAGAAAAGCCCACACCTCTCTGTGAGGGTATATGGAAACAGAACTCTACAACCAGTGTGATACCAATTCAGTTTCTATTGCTGCCTTTTTCTGTAGGGCAATGTGATGGGGTGGTTACCCTGCACTGGAAGGACAAGAGGTAAACCCAGCTCTAGGAGAGGGCTGAGACGGAGGAGCCGGAAGCTGAAGCAATTAGCTGTCAATTTAGGCCCAGCTGGAGCTGTATAAATAGGGTTCAAGGATAGGCGGACAGAACACTCTTGCTGCAGATTTGGAGCAGGAAGGACCTGGCTGTCAGGGAAGCTGCAGAGGCTTCCTGAGATGAAGTAGTGCTGGGGAAAGGCAGGCAGAGCTGGGGAGTTCTGGCTTGACCTCACTTCCAGACTGCAGGGCCTGAAATACTAAGGCTGGGAAGGAGCAGTCGGGGCAGGAGAAAGCAACAGGTTTGCACTCCCCTATGTATGATGAGTGGCCTTTCACTCACTCGCCCCACTTTGCTTTTTAACACTACAAAAGCAAACTAGCCTGAGAAATCAGTGACCATAAGTGTTGAGAATTTCAATCAATCAAATGCTTAGGACCAGACCCCTATTTGTGCGTAAACTAGTAGGGGTCCATTTAGGTCTATTTAAGGTCCATATAACTAGTGTAAAAGAGTCAGGCTGGCAAACCCCAGTTGGAAGGGTGAAAAACAGTTCAGGATGCAGGCTGGGCTAGGGGATGAAGAGAAAGAGCTAATTAAGCTCCCAGGTGGAGGCAACAGAGAGTGACAGCAATTCACACAAGGATTTCACTTCCATCATCCTGGCCGGGCTTTTAAAAAGCTGTCTCAGGCAAGAGAGGGTGTGAGAGTGAGAGGGAAGATGAACAAAGTAGGAAGGTCTGAAGAAGTGGGTCTGTCCCGGGAAAGCTCGTCACCTAATAAGTCATTTTGTTAGTCTTCAAAGTGCCACATGACGCCTGTTTTCTTTTGTTAAGGTGGGAAGCTGAAGACAACTGAGATAAAAGAAGACAGAGAAAGAGAGCAAGAAGTATTTACAAAAGACAGCAGGGGGAAAGGGAGTGGTTCAACTGGAAAGTGCCTTGGCTCCCCTTCCCTCAGCCAGACTGAAGCCCTGACCATGGCAAAGTCAGAAAGGACTGACTAGCCACACCAGACTGACACAGGTGGGTACAATCTAACCCCTCTGGCAAGAAGGGAGAGGTGTGGGGGCCCTAGCAAGACATGGGGTACCCTGCCACACTACAGGATGCTAGTTATTTACATCATATAAGGATCTGGGATTTACAGTAAACTTTGTTTTAATCAATATTCAAACAACCGGAATTCTCAATTAACCAGCATTCAGTCCTTCCCCAGCCATTGATGCCACATCCTCTTCTTCCTCTGGCAGCTTTCATGCTGAGTGTGTGTGCAGCCAGCAGCTTCTCTGCTCTCCCACTGCCCAGAGTGGCTCCCCATGCTATGGGTCCATGCACAAGCCTCACAATTGGAGCCCCATGTGGCGCAGCCATACACAGGCCCCACAATTGGAGCCCCATTTTAGCTTGTTTTATTTACCTTTTGGTTTTTGAATCTTTAGAGTCACATTTTTACAATTTCTCATTTTCTCCAACTAAAAAGCCAATATTTTCATGTAATCACATGACTCCAGGAGCTAAGCCTTTAAGAAAAATGACAAATTGTGAGATACTGAAAAAAGCTCAAGCACTGGCAATACTTTATTCTAGCTTCAGTAAGAAATAACATTTACTCACAAGATACAACCCTTCTCGGTGTACTTGAATTCAAATTTCCTGGTTTCCACTGTCCTTTTCTTAATGGAAAGGTTTTTTTTTTCTGCTCACATATTCTCTTGAACAAATAAAATAGCTGTTCTACATAAGTTTTTCTGTCCTGCTCTATTGCCACCCTCCCAGCTACTCACAGCTCTAATGTAATGATGAAGACATTGCCCATGAAGTTCAAAAAGCTAGCTTAGAAATCACTTTTAAAAAGTGAAACCTTTTCGAGGATTAATCAAACCTACAAAGTCACACAAGGATAAAAAAGTAACCTCCAACTTAAATACACATTTGTTAGCAGCCTTATTTGTTTTGTTTTGGTCTTTTATTCCTCTGTGAATTCATTAAATTTTGCTCATTAGATGCAGTTTGAAAGAAGACATGTATAACTACATCCCTGGAGGGCAAGACACACAAGCTAAGCATCTGCTGGAATAAGTAAAATTTACAGGGGAGAATAAAATATTTGGAGAAACACTGGAGCAGTTTGTGTCAGGAACAGCTGAGGAAGCCAGCATTATGCTACTGGTTGTTTAGGAAAGTTACTATCTTAATTCTTTTTTGCCTCTTCCAATCACCAAGGTAACAAAGAATAGAATCAGATTCTGCTAGACAGATCTTGCCAAAGACTTTGAGAAAATATATTTAATTGTATCTATGGGATGTCAGTGAAGAACCCTTAGTAGGTGGGCATATAAGAAGTGATGAGATGGTTCTGCTTTGGAAATGGCACACAAATTGCCCATATGAACTATCAAAACAGTGATATACCATCATTTAAACAAGGGAGTCCTAGAAATAGTCTATAAGCTAAAGAAATATTGAAACCTAATATATTTTACTTGATATGTAGATCTCACATAGTGTGGATAGTGGAAGAATACAAATTGTTAGATCTTAAACAGCTGAGGAAATTCACCATAACTAACAAATGCCTAATGGAAATCCTACATTTAACACTATTACTGGGGAACCTCATCCCTCACAGGATCTTGTGGGTCCCATAATACCATCCTTTACAGTATGGTTGTGGCTATACTGCCCCTCCCTTTCAGAAGGGGCATACAAATGTGGCTGATTGAAAATGCAAATGAAGCACAGATTTAAATCTCATGCCTCATTTGCATACTTGCACAGGATCACGATTCTGGAAGAGCTGAATTCAAAAGCCAAAGCAGCCATGCAGACAGGGTTCATTTGAAAGGAAACAAACTTTTGAAAGCACCCTTCTCCTTGCAAAAACTCAGGAAGTAAGTAAGGGTACTTTGAAGTTGCTGTGGTGAGAATTAGCATAATGAGGTGCTGCATATTCATTGCAGCACCTCATTGGTATTCCCTGCTCGGGCTGATTATCGTGCCCTTTGCAAAGAAGAGAGCTAGTGTAGACACAGCATTGAAGTGCTGAACTTCCCCATTCCACTTGCACTTAGCTAAAGGCACAATATTTTCAAATTGGTCCAGTGCAAGGAGTTGTACATTTTCTGGAGAGAACATATCAGCTCCTCTAAACATGCCTTTTCTGAGCAGATAATTCTGTGTATCAATGTGGCATAACTTGCCTTCCGACTTAGCAACTTTAATAAACTTGTTATCGACCTCTGGGTCAACTCTTAAAAATTTCACCAGTCTTCTCAGGAAGACATTTGGGTTCAAAGTCCAGCTGTATTAAACTTGGCAAATCTGGCTTTGTATTTGGAGTCTCTTGCTTATGATAATTGTTTCTCATGTACTCACAGGACCACTTGAGTAGCATTTCCTTGGCCCATTGTCCTCTGATAGAGGCCTGTAATTCTGATCACCAGAATGAATGTGGTCATGGTCATCTGAACTCTTCACCTTCCTCCCTTTTCCCAGGGATAAAACAGGCCATCGTTTTACCCTGGCATTTTGCTCTTCACTCTGGTTAGTATGTAGATATCAGCAAATTTCCCTTCCTCTTGTGTAGTACTAAGGAACTTAGCACAGATGGCCACACTGGTCTCCTCAGAGCATATACTCGGGAAATGTTCCTGTGTATAAAGGGTCATAACTCTCTACCTTTTTTTCATTTGCCCATTTTGCCATTAAATCACATGTCCAATACACAGATTCTCTGTGACTCACCTTATTCTGTGGGATTCCTGAATTTTAACCCATACATCACAGGGGTGAGTTCAAAGTTTTGAATGCAGGTTTCAAAAATTCATTATATTTCAAAGCCTCTTTCACGCCTTTTCATTACATACTTGCTATGCTCTCCCCAAGAGTTTGGAGATAAGCATGGGAATCCCCTTGTCCTCTGAAAGCTTATGTGGTTTGCAAATTCTTTCAAAAGTGGTGAAAGAAATATATTTCTCTGCATGTGAGACTGTTCTTCCCAGCTGGATGGCTTTGAGGAAGGACTGATTACTTCTTAAGAGTTTTAAATCTGTATCTTCAGCATTTTGTGCTTGTGCTCACTAGCCTAATGCTCCACTACACTGGGTCAATGGCTCACTGATGAGCAGCCATTTCTGCATTTCTCCTTCTCAGTTACCAGGGCTCTTTGCAGTGTCCATTTTCTCTCCTCCAGCTCCATTTCTTTTACCTTTTCTCTTTCCAGCATCTGTAACTCTCTGAGCCAGTCTGAACTGTGCGACAGTCTTGCTGTGGGCTGTATCTTTGCCCTCAAGTCCCTTTGATGGATCACGTTGCTCTTTTTTGCTGATTATGGTGCTTACTCATCTTACATTTCCTTTGTTTTACTTCATTTCTCTGAAATCCAGGAAATGAAAAATAAACAAACTTTTATTCCCAACCATCTCCTGTGAATTTCTCAGAATCCAATTTTCTTGGATGTGAACCTTTAACCAGCAAACTGTGTGTAAACCCTGCCACCTATGCTATTCTGACATTGAGTCATCCTACTACCACTTGTCTCCATGAGAGAGACTTGCCTGTGTTTAAATGGTCAACAGCTCCCCAAGGCTCCAGTTTCTAAGACAAACAGTCTAATCAGGGCTCTGCCAGCTCTTACTTGGCCATGCAAGTTAACACTTGGTGTACCCTGGCATCTGAATTCCCCTCAAGCGTCCGGCCTGTCATTGGACACTCTCAGTAATCACCAGATTTGCTGTTCTCTGGTACAGCACAAGGTCAAATCTTTACAACATTACAGCACTGAAATATATTTCTAGGGAATCAGACATAATGTTATGATCAAAGGTTAAGTTTTAATTGATACTGAACTTAAAGGAAAAGGACATTCTACACATATAAAGCAAAACATACAATGCATTTCTAGGGCTCTACTTACTAATGGTTTCCTTTCCTATTTAATAAAGTAGATTGTCTCCTGAGGATTCCAACTGACATACCTTCAGGGTTCAGTCAAAACCAGGATCCAAGTTTCCATGAATGAATACTCCACCCTCTTCAAGGGGTTTCCTCAGTAAATGGGTACTAAAATGGTTTTCTCACCCTTCAGTTAGTCAGTAAATGTCTGATATGACCTCCACAGAGTGATCTCTTCTGTGCTTACCCCACACTGATTTTACACCCCTCAATATTGCCCTGGCATGCAGATGTAATTCCCATTGTATTGGGCTGACAATGCTTACTTTAACTCAAGAGACAGAGAGAGGCTAATAGCCATGCTTTGGGAGAAAATCTGTTTGCCAACTCTGCCTGGTTACATAGTTTAAGATCTGAAGAAGTGGGTCTGTCCTGCAAAAGCTCACCTAATAAATCATTTTGTTAGTCTTTAAAGTGCTCCATGACTGCTGCTTTGTTTTGTCACCATTTTAGTAGATACACACAATTCTTTAAATATCAGTAGTGTATACGTCACATTGATATTAAAGATATTAAATTAATATTAAAGATCAGCTGACACCAACTTTTTTTTGACACTGTTGATAGATAAATGCCATGAAATTGGTGTGTTATGCCTGTTAGGAGCTGCTGACACTGAGTGGTGAACCCTTTTACCCATTGGCATTGGAGACTTGATCTGAATATGGCAAGTGATAGTGAATCCACCACTTCCTCTGGGCGACTGTTCCAGTGATAAATCGTCTTCACTGTGAAAAATGGGTGCCTTATTTGTCATTTACATTTGTTTGCCTTAAGCTTCCAGGTATTGGCTCTTGTTTCACTTTCTCAGCTAGATCTCAGCTGTTTAATAATTGATTATTTTTTTCCTGTGAGGTTTCTCGTACAACTGCTGCACAACTGGCCCAGTATCAAGGAGTCCCAGGCAGTTTTCTAGTATACCACCTTCTCTGCTTTATTTAGTCTCCTGGGACAACATATCTTCTTTCATATTAGTGGAACAGGTTGGAAACTGCTTTCCAGTTTCTTCCCTAGGGCTCTAACACTGAAGGTGTCACAAAATACAGTATTTTTCAACCAGATGGCTGTCTCTATCTCTAAGCTTACTTATACCACATATAATTAAAATGTCACCATTTATTTTTGGTGACAAGTACTTTCTACCCTGTAAACTCTTATACTCTTGCACTGAGCAATATGGGTGCAGTTTTCTTTTAAGTACTGGAGCAATTGTATTTCATAAAAGTTACACTCCCTACGTGAAACGGTTAGAGAATTTCCTTCCAAATATAATTTCACCCATTAAATGTATCCACCCATCTGTTATATCAAAATATATAAATTGTATATATGATCAAATGGTCTTTTAAAGCATGCAGAAGAAACCTAAGAATACTGGAAGAGCTAGCAATCGAAATACCACTAAATTTGTTAGAAAACAATACTTTGACAGAAACCATCCACGTTGTATTAAATATTGCCTTCCTTGCATCGTATCCTGCATTTATTTAACATCAGAATTTCCTGTAACATTTTTGAGTCACTCATCTGAATTGAGAGTCAACACTGCAAATGACTGCATAATTGGGGTATAATTGCTCTGATTAATTCAGGAAGAAATGGATAGCCCTGGAGAATGGAGGAAGGAAAGGGAAATACATAGAACTATTTTGTTTTAATAATCTGCAAATATTTTCCCTCGCACTAAAGGTTTCAAGGCCCGATAAGCCCCTGATTATTTTTCATATGAGATCAGGAACATAAATGAAACAGACAGAACACAGTGAGCTAGTATCCCATCGTTTCACTCTGGAGTAATGAAAGTGCTTTTTTTCATCATGAGTGAACTGAGACTCATAGTTTTATTCTTGAGTACTTGGTAGGTAACTGAACTGGTAGGGTATTGCAATTTACACTTCCCACCAATCCTAAATCAAAAAGGTGGAAAGTAGCCTTTCCAAGTGGTTTGGTGGTGATTAACTCTGTTGAAACAAATGCAAAGCTTTTATTACTCAGGGTTTCCTGGGGTATGCTAATCCCTCACCTTCTGGTTTGTCAGATGAAAAAGAGCTTAAACTGCTTGATATTTTTGGAATTGCCGTGCCATAATAGCAGTGTTGTACAATTTTACAGTGAACATTATCAGCATCAAAGGCACCAAACTGCAAACATGATGCCTGCTTCACTTGCAAAACACCCATCTACACTACTGCTGCTCAGGAAACTGATGTTTAAACAGCCCTTTATTTGTACTTCACACTAATAAGCTCATAGTCCTAGTTTGCAAAAAGAGGCCACTATGAAATAAGAAGTTGAATTGTCTGAAAGCACTGGTGGGAGAATTAGAAGCATATACATGATGGGTACTGTGGGGTATGAAAACTAATGTTTTACTAAATTAGCAGACACAACAGTTGCTAAAGTTATCCCTTTGTAAAAACTGTTCAGTAAAATTATCTAATGGACTGTTTGTGAGTTGTTTGGAGAGTTTTTTCCTTTAGAAGTATTTTAGGGCCGAATCATTCTCTTGCTGACGTCATTGGAAAACTCTGATAAGCTCATTCCCTTGCCTTGTCCATTTAAAACATAACCTGCGTCTGGTTAGGTTTTTTTTTTTTGTTTTAGTTATTACTTCAAGAGCCTGATTTGCCCTGCTTACTTTGTCACAATCCAAATTGTAGGATCAGTTTCTTTAGGTTATAAGTTTTGATCCTGCAAATTCTTATTCACAACTACAGTCTTTACTGATGTAAATAGTCCTGTGTACTCATGTAAGAAAGGACTCTCCATGTGAGTAAGGGGTGGTAGGATCAAATCCACAATTTGCCACAACAAAAAGGATCAAACTCACCTGTGTTGTAACTCCATTTAAAGTTAAGAAGGATACACTAGGATGAATCAGGCCCAGTGGGTTGAAGCAGGAAGTTTGCATCTATGATTCTGAGTACTTTGCCAATAATCTGTGTAGCTTAACATATCAAGGCATTCTGGATACAAGTTTAATTGATTCATTTTGGCAAAATAGAAGAATAATAGTATGATTTGATGTAATTGCTGTAATATCCATTCAAAACTCAGATGGGATTGAGAATTGCAAAGGTTGCTCTAGCTCACTAAGGAAACTGAATTATTTCTTGAGCTTTGCTTTTGAAAATAGTTTATTCAAATTTTATCTTTGAACATTTCCATTGGGTATTTATTTCATTATTTCATTGCCATCATACGGCCCTTAAGACCACATGAAACTGACTTCAGGATTGGCACTTAACTGCATAAACATAGAATGCACTGGTCTCATATTTTCATTTTACAGAATAATGATCAACAAGTAATTCCAATCATATAGGGTAGCGATAAAAGCATGTGTGTGCTTGGTTTTTAGCTTAGCCTTGAAGAATTTTGCAGCATTCAGCCTTCTAATGTATATCTTTTTCTATGGAATCCACAGATTTTGTCTGGGGTGGAGTGCAGATTGAACTGTGCTTACAGACTTCGGGGTTACTGGTTTAGAATGCCAACCACTGAAACTATTATTAAATGTGAAGTTTTTAGAACTCCCATCCTCAGGTTCCAATTCAGCAAGCTACTTAAACATATACATAAGATATGAGTAAGTCCATTGACTTTTTGCAGAATTACTCACAGTCTCAAAGTAGACTCATGTTTAAGCAGCTTGCTTAACCAAGGGCTTGACCATTGAAGTGAATAGCCAATGATCAAGGAGTTTTGCTTAGGACTCTTATGACATGGAAAAATGCTTTCTTTTTCCCAGTTCGCAGCTTTGGTGTGTGAGTTTCTAAATGATATCTGGTGTACAGTGTCATTTTTAAGGTGCCTGTTTTTATAGAAATAATATCTGGTGCAGGGACCATATTTTTATTTCTTTTTTCCAAGTTGGTCTTTTGTTTACTTGTGAAATGTTTTGGATCACATTCTGTGGACTTACATCAGGTTATTTTAAATCAAGCAGAACTTCACAGGAACTTTGCCCTAACACAGAGCTCAGGTTGAGACTGTATGGGTGCAAGTGTGTGGATAGAGATGCAAATCAAGGTAAATGTCAACACAGAAGGAACTGCTGTAATAAAGTTTAGAGAAGCTGAAATACAAGATAGTGAATTCTTGTTTACATTGTGAGCGAGATCTTCAGCTGATCAATATAATATATGCATAGATGAAGTTCTGACTATTTTAGTTATTCAGAGAAGCTTATACCATCTGAGGAGCTGGCTTTTTAAATGATTTATGTTATTGTTTTATTTCTTTGTCAATATAGATCTGAAACATAATATTAGAGGATATAAAGTGTTCCTATTTTAAAGACAATACTGAAGGAGGGAAAAATAGTTTGCGAGTTTAACCTCAAGTTATGCTGTCTATAGTGGGAATTTTTAACTCTAAATTATCGTGTCTATATAATTATGCACATTGGCTACATCTACACAAGAGGGTTTTGTTGATGAAACCGCGGCGCGTCTACACACAAAATGGGTTTTATGAACAGGCTGTGGACAAAACTGGGCACTTCAGCTGACAGTGTTCTGCCTCACCGGGATGAGGAAGAATGTCTTTGTTGACAAAAACCAAAAAAGCCATGTCGATGCTTCATGGGGCCCTCTGTCAACAGACAGAGCTTCCTATTCACCGGGCAGCCCTGTTTGCTGAGCTTCCAGTGGGCCATTCCATCAAGAGAGTGGCCAGGCAGTCTGGCCACTCTCTGTCAACAGAGCAGATTGCTTTTTCGATCTGCTTTTCTGCGTGGATGTGATCTGTCGACAAAAGTTTTGCCGGAAGGTCTCTCTCTACAGTAACTTCCGTTGGCAGATTGATGTAGTGTAGACGTGGCCATTTGGAGGAATTCTCACTCCTGTTTTGACACCTGTATGCTACTGCAGTGGCGCACAGAAGCCAAAAAAGCCCTTTACCATCTAGGGTAAAGTTCTTGGAAAGTTGTACAAAGCATCTTTGCAATAGGACACAGAGCTAGGAATATGTGGGTAGGTGAATATTCTGACTTGTGCGAGTTTATTTTAACCTGAGTCATATTTCCTTTTGTGTAGAAAGTTTATAAAATTAGGCAGGTTCAAATGCATTTAAGATAATGACTAAGGTACTGGCAAATGTGAATGTTAGTCAGATCTTGGCCCAGGAGCTAATCAAGGTTACAGTGTTCATACTGCAAGGTCATACTCTGTTTACAAAAACTGCACGCTTTCCAGCCCCAGCTGTCCTGCCACTTCACTGAAGGACCTGAGACAATTTTCTCAGTCTGTCACATATAACTGTACTGGGTAGCTTATCAAGATATCAGTGCACTGACAAATAAACTGCAACAAATGAATCTACTTGTTTCTAAACCTCCTGAGAGTCTGGAAGGTAAAAGAGACACACAACCACCTGGCAAACAATAAATATTACATTACTCAGCATCTCATAAATCTCATGCCTTCTTTTCTGAGGTAGATTAACGAATATGGTGCCTATTATTACCATTCATTGTTGCACTACACAGTAATCATTTAGATGTGGAAGCTGGAGGCCAGGGCCTGCTATTAATAACTTTGTATAGAGCTACTAATAGGGCAGTTAGCCAGTGGTATTGCTATGAAACCTAATTTGGGTTTGACGCCTTCTCTTGTCCAAAAATAACACAAAAGAGCCCAAAATAAATCCATGGCTAAGCGTATACAATATTAAACGATCATGAAAGGCTAAAGGAGGACTGATGCTTTAAAATACAAATAGGACAATGAAAGAAATATTCTTGGTAGAGCGGGGGAATGACCTTGGGTGGGAGAACAAATTTAGTCATTAGAATTCTAGTTAGAAATGGGCTAGAAGTGAATCACCCCAGTCTCAGGTGTGTTGAATCAGAACTCAGAATGGGCCTGATTCGAAGCCATTGACTTCTGTCGACTTTGGATCACAGCCAGTATATCCCAGTCATGTTTGATTCTGTTAAATTGATTCTGTTAAAAATTAAGCATTTACACCACATGTGAAATTGAACAGTTAGAGCAGGGTGTGGGAACCCCTGGCCCACGGTCTGGACCCAGACCCCAAGGCTCAGCCTTCCTTCTGTAGCTTCCAGCCTCTGGCACATGGGGGATGTGGAGCAGGCAAGCTAGGGCCAGACCTGGCCCCTGAGGTCTGCTTGGCGGGGGGAGAGCAGAAGTGGCTCTGCCTCTGCTGCCTTCGCTCCTCCTTCCACTTCCCCAGCTGGGAGAACTGCAATGTAGCACTGCCTGGAAGAGGCTTCTGCTCGGGCTGTGACAGGCTGGAATTCCAGCCAATCAGAGCAGTGGGGTGGGGAGTGCCTGGGAGCAGGGGAGAAAAGCCTCTCGAAGGCACTTTTCTCCCCACTGCCATTCCCCCAGCCAAGGGAGGGGGCAGCAGTAGGTAGAGATAAATGCCCCCCATGACCCAGTCCACTCCTGCCCCCTCCTCCTGCCCAGCCCACCCCACTCTGCTCCTGGATCCCCACCCGTCCAGGTGCGCAGGCCTCCCACCCTCAACACCCTCCTCCAGACACCCCCTCTTGTCCAGATCACCATCAGCCAGTTCCTGCACCCTCCCTCCAGTCCAGACCCCTCACCTCCAGCTGCTCCTGTACCCCCATCTACAGCTGCCGCCAGCCCACTTATGCACTTTACCTCTCACACAGATCCCCCAACCCCAGCCCACTCCTGTACCCTCCCACTCAGGCAGACCTCCCACCCTTAGTCTGTTCCTGCACCCTCCCTCCCGCCCAGACCCCGCACTTTTGTGTGTCCCCACCTGGTGGCCCCCAACCCAGAAAAGATTCCCTAACCCTGAGCTGGAAGCTTCTTTATAGGTGTATTCAAATTTCATTATATTTTAAAGAGTGATATGTAAAAAAGACAAAGATATAGATGTTGATTTTGTCTCCTTTCTGGCTGCCCATCTCTGGAAAAAATAAGGGAGGTAATATAGGGTTGAACCTCGCTAATCTGGAACACTGTTGTCCAGCAACATCCATAATCTGGCATAATTTTAGTTAGACGGACAACCATTTGTCATGGGTCTGGCCAAGTTTCTAGTGGTCACATAAAGTTTGTCTACAGGTGCCAGTCCTGGCTCTCAGTGTTTTGTGCTGTAATTTACCCCTAAATATCTTCTAAGAGCCCACTAAGCAGTGGAAATGTTGGTAATGTTCTAGAAAATATTGACCTCCCATTGTTCGGCAAATTCTCTCCAGCACCAGTCAGGTGCCAAGAGTGGTGGATGAGAGAGGTTCAACCTGTACCATGACTCCCTCAAAATAATCTTCCTGCCCGCACATTTCCCTTTAGGGTCAGGACCCCCACCTTGGGAAAAGCTGGTCTGGCCCCATTAAATCTGTATAGTATGTCACGTTCTTATGTTCTAGGATAAAGAACACAAAATACCTGATTTCTTTGGGGAGACTAGATTTCACAGTCCATAATATATTTTTCTTAGCCATGAATTTGACAGGAGCCCAAAGATGCAGTAACTGCTGGAAAAAATGTTTCTTTTTTTAAATTCCTAACTACTATACAGGATTTTTTCAAATAAAATAAGGAGATTTTTTGTAGTTTTGATTTTGTGTGACACTCAAGAAAGCATTTAAGTCTTTCTTGGAAAGTAATTCCATTTGAAATTGGGATGCATAAAACATTTCCATTATTCTTCAAGATTTTTGTCACAATGAGCTGATTTAGACATTTCTTATTATACTCAAAGTATCAGTATTTTATCTGATGGCTCCTGGACAGTGAATAAATTTTTCCCTATTGCTTTGAATATAGTGAAGCCATAAGTAATTTACAAGCCTTGACGGTTTCACATTCTGAAAATGTTAAGCTTGTCAGAAGGCAAGCCCTCTGGAATCTATGCTTTGCAAATGAGATGAAAATTGGGCTTATCATCATTCTTCACTTCTCTCACTGTCAGTACACCATCTGCCATGCTCCCTGATTTAATTCTTGCATTCAGTCTCCATTTACATCTAGGTTCTCATCAAGTTTTGCTGCTGCTTCTTTCATAATACCTTAAAAAGTCAGTCTCCCTTCTCCCTTCTTTCATAATACCTTAAAAAGTCAGCATCCCCACCATCAAAACAAGAGCCCATGACTTAATAATTTCTAGAACCTTTTGCTTTCTGGCCTATCCTTCTCATTTATCTCCCTTCCCTTCTATCAACAATACTGACATCAAATTAATCCTTTTTCCAACATTGTGATCGTGTTCCCAAATTCTTGGATCTCTGCACTGGCTTACCCTCTGCTTCCACATAATGTTGAAACTTCTCATTCAAAGCTCTAAATAACACCCTCTGTCAACACCTTCTGATTTCCAATGTTTCTTTCTTAACATCCTGAATCATCTTTGTCCATGCTGGTTTCATGCTGCCCTATAAACCTGCAACAGCTTTCCAGTACATGTACGTCAAGCCCTTTCCCTCTTCTGCATCAGAAAGTGCCAGAAAACCTGGAAGTTCCACAAAGCATTCAGTCAAGATTCTGAGGTAGTTTATTTGCCGTGATTGGTTTCTACTGAGTGCAAGCAAGCTGTCAGGGAGCCCGCTATAGTTCTTTCAGTTTCTAACCCACAGAAATTTTTCTGAGCACAGATTTAGAGCAATTGTGAGACAGCTCTAAATTGTATCTATTGGCAATGGGCTCTAAGGGACTGTCTGCAAGCTCAGAGGTAACTACTCCTACTCCCTCTTTCTCCATAGCCCAGTATCTTTAGGAGCTGCAGGGAGTGGGTTAGAGGAACCAGAAGTAATGACTCTTTTTATGCTCAGTTCCTGCGCCCCACGCTCCCCAACATTATGGCTTTGGCCATATTAGCCCCTCCTTTTGGAGGGGCTATGGTAATGTGGCACTTTGGGATATGCTAATGAGGCACTGCCATGAATATGCAGCATCTCATTAACATAATGGCAGCTGCGCATGCTTCGAAACTGCCAGATTCAAAACACAGCCACCCATATAGCCGGGGGGCCTTTCAAAATGACCCCCTTATTTCAAAAGCCCCTTATTCCCATCTGGTTTTGGGAATAAGGGGCTTTTGAAATCAGGGATCCATTTCAAAAGGCGCCCCTCCACCAGCTACATGGGAGGCTGCGTTTCAAAACTGGCAGTGTTGAAGCATGTGCGGCTGCCATTATGCCATACTCATGCAGCACCTTATTAGCATATCCTGAAGTGCCACATTACCATAGCCCCTCCAAAAGGGTTAGGAGTAATGGAGAAACCAGAGAATCTGGCTCCCTTTTCCTTGGTACTTTCTACTTAGTTTGAAGTGCTTATGTTTGTTGAATGAAGTCCATAATGGATATGACTAATACATAATTATACTTGATGTTGAGATTGTCTCAGACAACTTTTCTAAATTTGCATATTTTCCATGGTATTCTCAGGCAATGTGAAGAAATACTATTAAATCAGATCTTCTACTTTAGAGTCTTTGCCCACAAAAGCCTATGCTTCAAAATATCTGTTAGTCTATAAGGTGCCACAGGACTTCTTGTTGTTCTTGAAAGCACAGACTAATACGGCTGCCTCTCTGATATTTACTGGGAAATGTATATTTATTTCTCATCCAGAATTAGCATTTAACAGATGTTGATCAACTCCCTTGATGGGCTCAGCAGAGCAATGGGTGAGCTCTGGATCTCTCTCTTCTTCTTGTGGGATTCAGATTGCAGAGAATGAAAGAAACATGTAGGTTATCTGGAAGATTAACAAGGAAAAACAAAAATGTAGAAATACCAGCAAGACACAGTCATAGAAATAAGTCAGCTCTATACTATTTTGGTTGCTATAAACACCCAAGCTAGAAAGTGGCTGTGATGCATAAAATGAGAAGATGTAGGCACCATCCATGAAGAAACATAATGATCTGGTTCTTGCTTTTACCACTGACATAACAGCATGGCAAGTGTACAAATATTCTTTATGTACTTCTCAATGACTGTAGAGTAGAGTCACCTTGCTTTCAGATCATCTGCATTTACTCTCCTTGCTCCAATATTGGTAATCATAGAATCTCTGATGGTCCCTTTACCATATTGTTATTCTCTTGACATAAAGAAATTCAACAGCTCCTCAAAGCCTGTCTTCTTGCTTTCTTGCTTGCTTTCGTACCTTTGCACCTAAAAAGAATTTCCACTTCAAAATAGAGCTAGATCCTCGCTAGTATACTGAAGTCAAACAGTGTACACTACCCAGGATCTGGTCCAGTATTAATAAAAAGCTTTTATTTGATTTAAAAGCAGAACCACTAAAACCTAGAGCCAGATGCTCAGCTAGCGTTACATTGATTTACACCAGTAGAAGGTTTGATTTTATGTCAGTTTTGTCTCCCTATTGGCACAGCTAGGTATCTATACACTGCCAAAATTAGCATCAAATATCTGTATAGGGAGGGTTTTCAAAGTGGTTTGGGGATTAGATTAATTCTTAGATCTATGCACCTAAAGATTCTAGTTTAATCAAGGGATTTCTTTGCCTTTGTGTGTTTCTGCATGCACCTCTGCTTCTCTCTATATTGTTTTTATGCCCCCTCCATTCACACTAAACTCTGTATTCTTTCATCTCTTTCATTTCCAGCAGTGAAATTAGATAAATTAAGTTCATATGCTGGTCAATCCTCTTCTAAATAGATATTTTAAAAGGCATACGGTATGAAGCCCAGAATGACTCAGAGTCCCATGGGACCTAATGTGATCGTGCAAACCCTCAACCCTTTAGTCTTGATGTGAGAACAGCTCAGAGATAAGAGAACTGTAATGCACTGCAACCTTCTTTCCACAGAGCGAGCTCTGCATTGGCTATCTTTCAAGCCTGTTGCGTCTTTTTGTGTCCATACTTGATATGGTTTAATGGCTAGTCCTCGTGAAGCAACAAATTAATTTCATTGTGTGGAGAGGGCTGCAAAGTCAGTTTAACCTAGGTATTTAGCCCACTGGTGCTTTTTATGTCTGTTTAGGTAAGATATGCTTTTTCTTCTTTCTCCTTACTTCCAGTCACTTTGTCCATTTGGTAAATCCTTGTATTTCACCTTTATGTCAGTCTTCTGAGCAGTAAAGTTCTTTTATTCCTCTGTAAGGGAGAGTGGAAAGGAATTTGCTGAAATCTGGCTGTGCCTGATTTTTAAAGAAATTTGTAACAGATATGCCTATATTTGTCACCACATATATTTCAAATCAGAGCATTGTTTTGTTGATGTTGGCAATGCTGAACAAAGTCTGAAAGTTCTTAAATGTAAATGATACTATTAGCCAGATGATTAGTCCTGAAATTTAGATTTTAGTAGCATCTTAGAACAAAGTAATATTAATTTTGGGATGAAAAATTAAAAGTATGATTGAAAGATGCAATATTTTTCTCTTTTATTCCTTCCTCCTACTTGTACTGTCTCTCCAATGTACTTCTTAAATATAAAATACATATCCCAATACATAGTTACTGAGATTATTTCAGTGACTATCTCTTGAATATTATGCTTAATGCACATATGCAAATAGTCATGTAGCTAAGGTTATGCCATTCAGTCTATGAATGCTTTTCTGGATTTACTGCCTGAAGCTATATGCAGTTCAGGAGAAATCCTATACGCAACAATTTTTGGCAATAGAACTCATGCATTGATATTAGTGAAATGACACCAGTGAACTACCAAAGAGAAAGGATCTCTATGCTGATGTACTCAGTCCAGGACTAAAACTGGGATATGTGTACCACCCACTGCCTTTTTTTTTTTTTTTAAACAAAAAAGAGGTGCCAGTACTAAGCCAGCCAATCCCATGGCTGGGGCTGCAGAGGTGCTGGTACTCTGTACTGACAAGGACCAGCACAAAAAAGCACCTGTACCACCTATTGCTCCACAGTAGTTAGAGAATCCTATGGCCGCAAAGAGATCCATTGTTTCAGACATATTTCCCAGGGCCATAGTTCTTCATAGCAGGATGCAGTTAATGGCCCTGTATTCTGGCAGGTTCAGAACATTTGGGACTAAAAATGGCCAAACTGTTGTCCTCGTCAGGTTTTGGACCTGCTGCATTACCATACCAAAGATTCACATTGTCTCCAGTAGGCAGATTCTTACTCAAGTGGAGCAATTAACCTATAGTTAAAAGGTGGACGATAGTGGCTCAACATACAGAGATCCAGTTCTTCACTGGATTAATATGTAGGAAGAGAAAAAAGAAAACCACTTTTCTTATGAAAGACAGGCTACCACAATATTACAACATGTAAGTTTATGATAGAATTTTGGACCCCTTTTTAAATAAGTATCAACATATATATATATATATATATATATATATATATCTCCATGTTCAAAACATAGCATGGCCTAGAATGGTGGTATTTGCTGACCTCACTGCTGGAGTTCAAGGCCCTGTATTTGGGGCATTGCTAAGAGCTTCATTATTTATTCTCAGATTTTCTTTTTAAGACTATATCTTCTACTTCCATTTCCTCTTTCCATTCTTTCTTTTCCCCTTCCACTCTGCATTGCTGAATTGAGGAACTTAGACATGGACCGGGGTATACTCACTGAGAATTATTTTTTAAGAATGCCCGACATTTAGTACAATCCCAAGATTTTCAATCATCCAGGGCAATGATCCAGAGTGATGCTGTCTCCTGCAGTTCACAGGTAGCACCCCTAGGGATGGAGGGCACATTTAGCAAAGGCCCCAAACTGGGTAGTACTGCAGAGAGAGAGATAGTAGCCAATACAATCTCTCCTGAAGGGCTGTTTGCACAAAGAGGGTTAGGACATTGACTGCCTGCGTTCCCTCAAGGAGGAATTATACCTCTCTCAGATATTGCTTCTCAGAAGTGTCTTCAATGAGCTAACAAAGAAGCCATTTCCAGGAGGCGTGGCTTGGTATAGAAGATTGAGGATGAAAGGGCAGAATCCCGTTCCCTCTGCCCACCCCATACAGGTACAGCCTTCTCATAGGCTGTGGGAAAATTGTTCAATAAAAGAAAATCATTGCTATAAAATGCATGTCAATATATCTTTATAAATGTTCATATGTCCTTGTAGTTGTGTTCTGTGTATTCAGGATATAGTGTTTATATAGCGATGCAATGCATCAGTACTGAAATGGATTTTATTGCAATGTTTTGGTATGCGGCTTTCTAATTTACATATATGTTTACAAACACAAGTTATTGCCATGTGCCTCCCTTTCTTTTGTCCTTCCTTCTCTTTCCTGCCCTTCACTGCCTTTATTCTCTGTGTTGTATATTTGTCTGTATATTGATCTATGATTTTTGCTGTGTTTCCTCCCTCCTTTCCCTGTGCTTGTTCCATCTTTTTCCCCATTTTCTTATACCCAGTTCTTTCTCCTTCCTTTATGTATACTACTTTCCATACACCATTGTTTTTGAGCTTTAGTTTTACTTCCCACATCAATCTTTCTCTCTCTCTCCCCCACTCTTCAGTATTACAACTTTCCCTTTTCTAAACAAATTCTCTGTTCAAATTCTCTTGTCCTCTTCATTCATTGGCTGTCTCTAACCTCCAAAAAAATCAATTAATTCTCTCTACAGCTGCTTCTACATGGCCCCTTTCTTTTCGAAGGGGCATGAAAATGTGGCCAACTGGAAATGCAAATGAGGCGTGAATTTAAATATCTTGTGCCTCATTTGCATATTCCTGTGTGATCTGTCTTCTGGAAGAGCCATTTCTGGAAGCCAAAGCAGCCGTGTGGATGGGTTGCCTTCGAAAACTAATTTTTTTTTTTCAGGAAGAATGGTGCTTTCAAAAGCGGGGTTTCCTTTCAAAGGAACCCCTTCCACACAGATGCTTTGGCTTCCGGAACTGGCTCTTCTGAAAGTCAGATCACATGGGAATATGCAAATGAGAAATGAGATATTTAAATCTGTGCCTCACTTGCATTTCTGTTCAGCTGTATTTACATGCCCCTTTTGAAAGGAGGGGCCATGTAGATGCAGCTTATGTGTACACCCGATAAATGTCCATGCTCTGATTCCCTCTCATGTAATCGGGTCTTCCCCTACAGCATCTCATATGTCTCTTCTGTCCCTTTCCACCTAAATTCAAGTGTCTTATCTTCCATCTGTCTGTGGTGTCTGTGCATTTGTTTCATTTTGTAGTGAGGGGCAGTTTGCATAGCTGCCTGTGTGCCTGAGCACCTGTTTTGCAGAGAGGGGCAGTTGGAAAGCTTGTTTGGCAGTTGGGCAAGTTTGCAAGCTGTGAATTGGGAGAGCTTCCTTCCAGGTGGGCCTTCAAGGGCTGATTAGATTGGAGGCAAAGGCTTTGAGCCGGGCCTAACCAGCTAGCAGCTCTATAAGAAAGCAGCCCCAGCCTGTGAGCTGCGAACAGGAGCAGCTGACAGAGAGTTTGCCTGGGAGATCGCCTTAGGGAGGAGTCCCATACCTGTTTTTACCTTTCTTATACGGTGTTTCTCTTGTGCCCTTCAAGGCGGCACTAGAAACAAATAAGGGATCTCTGGAAAGGGAAAAAATGGAGAGTGGTATGGCTGGTGAGAGGTCTGTTGCTGTGACCTGCATGTCATGTGCCATGTTTGTCTTCCTCCTGAATGATAGAAAGGATTTTCTATGTACCAAGTGCAAGCTGGTAGCCATTTTAGAAGAGAAGGTTAAAGGACTTGAGGCACAAATATCAACCCTCAGGTCCATCAGAGAGGGTGAAGACTTTCTGGATAGAAGGCAACAGATAATACTGCAGGAACAGCAGGCTACCCAAAACAAGGAGGAGAACTGGAAGCATGTTACCTCCAGGAGGAGAAAACCAGTTCAAGTCACTCCAATTCCAGTGGAGTTAAGTAACTGCTTACAGCCTCTCTCCACAGGTGACACGGAGGAGATAATTGGAGCTGATACAATCCCTGGGAGGTATCTGAAAGAGTCCCCATGGTTCAGAAGGCATGGGATGCGCAGTCATAGGGATGGGAGTTCTATGACCACCACCGCTAAGAGAAAAAGATGAGTGGTGGTGGTTGGGGACTCCCTCCAAAGAGGGACGGAGTCATCCCTCTGCTGCCTGGACCTAGAATCCCGGCAAGTTTTGCTGCTTGCCTGGAGCTAGAATTCGGGATATTACACAGTTGCTGCCAAAAATTTTTAAACCTGTAGACTATTACCCCTTCCTACTTCTTCATGTAGGAACCAATGATACAGCTAAGAACAACTTTGACAAGATCACGGCAGATTACGTAACCCTAGGAAGGAAGATCAAGGAATATGGAGCACAAGTGGTCTTCTTGTCTATCCTCCCTGTGGAAGGAAGGGGTCCGCGTAGGGATCGTTGAATCACAGAGGTAAATGCGTGGTTGCGTAGGTGGTGTAGCAGGGAAGGATTTGGTTTCTTTGACCATGGGATTCTGTTTCATGAACAGGGATTGCTGAGAAGAGACGGGATACACCTCACTGTGGCTGTGTCTACACATGCCCCAAACTTCGAAATGGCCATGCAAATGGCCATTTTGAAGTTTACTAATGAAGCGCTGAAATGCGTATTCAGCGCTTCATCAGCATGCGGGCGGCAGCAGCGCTTCGAAATTGATGCGCCTTGCCGCCGTGCGGCGCGTCCAGACGGGGCTCCTTTTCGAAAGCACGCCACCTACTTCGAAGTCCCCTTATTCCCGTGAGCTCATGGGAATAAGGGGACTTCGAAGAAGGTGGCGTCCTTTCAAAAAGGAGCCCCGTCTGGACGCGCCGCGCGGCGGCAAGGCTCATCAATTTCGAAGCGCCGCTGCCACCCGCATGCTAATGAAGCGCTGAATATGCATTTCAGCGCTTCATTAGTAAACTTCGAAATGGCCATTTGCATGGCCATTTCGAAGTTTGGGGCACGTGTAGACGTAGCCTAAGAGAGGAAAGAGCATCTTTGCGGGCTGGCTTGCAAACCTAGTGAGGAGGGCTTTAAACTAGGTTTGTCGGGGGAAGGTGACACAAGCCCGGAGGTAAGTGGGGAAGGAGGACGGAACAATCAAGTGGGTTTTCTGGGTGAAGAGGAGAAAGTGGGCCAATCGGCCCCTTCTCTAAGATGCTTGTACACTAATGCCAGAAGCCTGGGGAACAAACAGGAAGAATTAGAGGCCCTGGCACAGTCACACAAGAATGAGGTAGTTGGAATAACAGAGACTCGGTGGGACGATTCGCATAACTGGAGCACGGTCATGGAAGGTTATAAATTGTTTAGGAAGGACAGACAGGGGAGAAAAGGAGGAGGAGTTGCGCTCTATGTGAGGGAGCCGTATGATTGCTCAAAGCTGCAGTATGAGGAAGGAGAAAATCCAGTTGAGTGTCTTTGGGTTAAGCTTAGAGGTGGAAGTAACAGAGGTGATGTTGTAGTTGGTGTCTGTTATAGACTGCCAGCTAAGGGAGATGAGATAGATGAGGCTTTCTTCAGGCAGCTAAGTCAAGCTTCCAAATCACAGGCCCTGGTTCTCATAGGAGACTTTAATCATCCGGACATTTGTTGGTAGACCAATACATCAGCACACAGACAATCCAGGAAGTTTTTGGAGAATGCTGGGGATAACTTCTTGGTACAAGTGCTGAAGGAACCGACCAGGGGTCATGAACAACTTGAACTGCTGCTCACAAACAGGGAAGAACTAGTAAAAGAAATAGAAGTGGGAGGGAACCTGCAGCAACTATGAGATCGTAGATTTCATGATCCGGACAAAAGTAAGAAACGCAAGCAGTAACATACAGACCCTTGATTTCAGAAGAGCAGACTTTGACTCCCTGAGAGAACGGATGAGCAGGATCCCTTGGGAAATGAAAATGAAGGGGAACAGTGTTGAAGAGAACTGGCAGTATTTTAAAGAAGTCTTACTGAAGACACAGGAACAAACAATCCCGCTGCATAGTAAGAAATGCAAACATGGTAGGCAACTGGCTTGGCTTAACAGGCAAATCCTTAGTCAGCTTAAATTCAAAAAGAATGCATACAAGAAATGGAAACGTGGACAGTTGACTAAGGAAGAGTATAAATATACAGCTGGAGAATGCCAGGCAGTAATCAGGAAAGTGAAAGCACAATTGGAACTGCAGCTGGCAAGGGATGTGAAGAGTAACAAGGAGGGTTTCTACAGGCATGTGAACAATAAACAGGTTATCAGAGAAGGTGTGGGGCCTTTACTGGATGAGGGAGGTAACCTAGTGACAGGTGATGCAGGAAAAGCTGAAGTACTCAATGCTTTTTTTGCCTCAGTCTTCATGGACAAAGTCAACTTCCACATGACGGTCCTAGGCAATGCACTATGGGAAGGTGGAGGGCAGCCATCTGTGGGGAAGGAACAAGTTCTGAGCTATCCAGAAAAACTAGATGTGCACAAGTCCTTGGGTCTCGATTTAATGCACCCCAGGGTACTGAGGGAATTGGCAGAGGCCATTGGTGAACCTTTGGCCATTATCCTTGACGACTCTTGGAGATCAGGGGAGATACCGGATGACTGGAAGAAGGCAAACGTAATGCCCATCTTTAAAAAAGGAAAGGAGGACAATCCAGGCAACTATAGACCCATCAGCCTTACCTCAATCCCTGGGAAAATAATGGAGTGAATCGTCAAGGAATCTGTTTTGGAGCACTTGGAAGAGAGTAAAGTGATCAAAAGTAGCCAACATGGATTCACCGGGGGCAAGTCCTGCCTGACCAATCTTATTAGCTCCTATGACGAGGTAGCAAGCTCTGTGGACATGGGGAAGTCAGTGGATGCAATATACCTTGACTTCAGCAAGGCTTTTGACACGGTCTCCCACAACATTCTTGTCCATAAGTTAAGGAAATATGGATTGGATCCTTGGACTATAAGATGGATAGAAAGCTGGCTTGATGGTCAGGCCCAACGGGTAGTGGTCAGTGCCTCAATATCTGGATGACGGTCTGTTTCAAGCGGAGTGCCGCAAAGCTCAGTTCTGGGGCCGGTGTTATTTAACATCTTTATTAATGAATTGGATGAGGTACTGGACTGCACCCTCAGCAAGTTTGCGGATGACACAAAACTAGGGGGAGAGGTAGATATGTTGGAGGGTAGAGAGAGAATCCAGAGTGACCTGGATAAATTGGAGGACTGGGCCAAAAGAAATCTGATGCGGTTCAATAAGGAGAAGTGTAGAGTCCTGCACCTGGGGCAGAAGAATCCCAAACATTGTTACAGGCTGGGGACCGACTGGCTCAGCAGCAGTACGATGGAAAGGGACCAAGGGGTTCTGGTGGATGAAAGGCTGGATATAAGTAAACAGTGTGCCCTTGTAGCCAAGAAGGCTGACAGCATACTAGGGTGCATTAGGGGGAGCATTTCAAGGAGATCTAGAGAAGTAGTTATTCCTCTTTATTCGGCACTGGTGAGGCCACATCTGGAATATTGTGTCCAGTTTTGGGCCCCCCAGTATAGAAAGGATGTGGATTTGCTGGAGCAGGTTCAGCGAAGGGCAACAAAAATGATTAGGGGTCTGGAGCACAAGACCTATGAGGATAGGCTGAGGGATTTGGGCTTGCTTAGTTTACAGAAGAGAAGACTTAAAGGTGATTTAATAGCAGCCTTCAACTTCCTGAAGGGGAGCTCTAAAAAGGAGGGTGAGAAACTGTTCTCAGTGGTGTCAGATGGCAGAACAAGGAGTAATGGTCTGAAGTTGAAGAGGGAGAGGTGTAGGTTAGATAGTAGGAAAAACTACTTCACCAGGCGGGTGGTGAAGCATTGGAATGCGTTGCCTAGAGAAGTGGTGGATTCTCCATCCCCTGAGGTTTTTAAGTCCTGGCTGGACAAGGTCCTGGCTGGGATGATTTAGTGGGGGTTGATCCTGCTTGAAGCAGGGGGCTGGACTAGATGACCTCCTGGGGTCCCTTCCAGCCCTGTGATTCTGTGATCTTACCTTTTATACCATGTGTTCACTTTCTCTACTCTTCCCTGTCCGTCCACTGTTTTCCTTTTCCTCTTTTTTATTTCCAGTCTCATCTCTCTCCTCTACCCTCTTTGTTTGGCCTTTTTTCCCTTTGACCATAGTGCTTCCAGAAGAATTTTTCTGAACAGAAGCAAATGGAAACCAATCAGTGATGTTTTTCTTCATCATTCTGAGAGAAGAACAAATGGCTGTCATTCAAACAAGCTGTTGACTCTGAAACCTAATGGTAAGACTTTAAATTACAGTATTGCTAACCATTTCAATGAGGATTATTTTAGCAGAAATGTTCAGCTACAGTTCTTATCTCAAAAGCCCAAAAGACCCCCTACAGTTTTTTAGTTAACCAAACACCCCAGATGTCAGCACCTCCATTTACCCTCCTGACAACCTCTGAAACAGAGTCATGCACTGTCAGTACTGAGGAACATTGGGAAACATAGGAGCAGACTACAATAAACTGAATTTAACAGTAAAAGGCCTAAAGCCCATTAAGTCAATGGGAATCTTTGAATTCATTGGCCTTTGGATCAACCCCGAAATCAATAACACAAAGAATATTTATTGATTTGAATTATTAATTTTCATATTTAATTCAGTAATACACCTCAAACTTCTTCAGAATTTACAATTTGTTGCCCTTGGGTGTTGGAGGATTCTGCCACAAGAGAACATGAGACCTTGGCGGTGACTAAGTATTGCAATTCAAGACTATGTGGTCATGAAAATTAAATATATGTCTTACCCCAAATCAAACTGTTCCATCTAGATCTTTGGCTACTGAATTTGTTCATGAGCTATATATCTAATATTCTGAACAGTGTTCATAATGAGAAGTTTACACAAATGGTCTTTTAAAAGCTCACTCTTTCATTTTGAAAGCTACAAATTGAAAGTCTGTGTTTGAAAATATCAGAAATTAAGAGAGAACTGCACTCTCTAAAAATAACACTATATAGCTAGAGTTCATTGAATAGTAAAACCTTTAACATAACTGCCACTTCCTTTGCCACGGTGAATGCTTTTATCACAATTTGTAAGTAAATTCATTCAGTTGAATTACTAGATTATAGACTCTTCGAGGAACCAACTATCCAGTTTCTCATACATTTTACCCATATACAATGTTCTCTTGAATTTTTGTTTCGTGTTCTTTAAAAGCCTTTTTGTTCTCTGTTTATATCTGAATTTTTCGCCTAATATAAGTCCTGCAAATTTAAGATTTGTTTCTGTAGCCTTTGTAGCATCCTCACAATTAATCTCTTTTCTTTTCCCAATGTTGAATTTAGTGGCCCAGATCCTTGGTTGCTTTTTTATTGTTTTCACTTAGATGTACTCTAGAGGGCTTATGTGACTTAAGAGTGCTCCACTTCCCCCACCCCTATCCCTGCAGAGAGATGAATTTCATCCAGAGTGAAAGATCTGTTTTAAGAACTATCACCATCACTAAGATGTTTTCATCTCTTCTTTCACTTTTTTCATAATGTAACTTGCCCGAATCCAGATTCCTTGGCTTTTCACACTATAAAGAAGGGTAAGTAAATATTTCTATTTTTCAATGTCCAATATTTTCAAGTTTTGCCAATTGCAGTTTGACATTTCCTATGGAAACTGTTTGGACCTACTTTGGATTTTATTCAGATTATTTCATGAGTGGGGAAAGGGTAAGAAGAATGACTTTTTTGGATCTTTGACTTTCCTGTGTGCAGCCACATGATGTCATAATCATAAGAGCACCAGTACAGATGTGATGAAAATGACTTAATTTCCTTTTGACATTTTGTGTTAATTACATGGCAAACATGGGGTATTACTAATTTCTATGACTAAACAAGTATAGAATTAACACCCCCTGCTGACTCCCTCTTCTCAAGTGAGTTTTATCCATGAAAGCTCGTGACCTAATAAATTTGTTAGTCTCCAAGGTGCCACCAGACTGCTTGTTGTTTTTAAAGTTACAGACTAACATGGCTACCCCTCTGAGGGCAGGCTTAAGCTAGACCTGAAAGTCAATCTTAGATATGCAATTCCAGCTATGACAATTGTGTAGCTGGACTTGATGTATCTAAGATCAGTTTGTCAGATCAACCACACACAGGGAGGTCAATGGGAGAAACTCCTGTTGACTCTCCTTACTCCTCACAAGAATGAGGAGAATCACAGTCAATTGTTGAGCCCTGATGGCTTGGTTTAGTGTGTCCCCACTCCATGTGCTAAATCGAACCCTGGAAGATCAACCCAATCACATATGCGGTAACTTGATTCAGATGGGGAGGCAAAGGGAAGCTATAATTACACTTTTCACCCACTAGACTCTGATGCGATGATAGGAAAAAAGGGCAGCTGGTTCATGGGCTGGAGCAACCAGCTGCAGAGAGGAAGGGTGTAGATGCTGCCCTTCTTACAGTACCCTGCCCTCAGGACCTGGTGAAGAGGCATGGGGTATAGGGGAATATATAGAGGATGGCATGTGAGGCTGTTACCGATAACACATACTGAAGTTCGGAAGGGCTGGTGCAGAGGACAGACTGGAATGGGGGCATAGAAGTTAGTCGGGGGACAACATTGAGCCTGGGGCTGAATGGCATTGGGGTGCAGGACCACATGGGCTGATGGAAGTGAGGGGGAGGCTGTGTGGGATGTAAGGAAATGTGAGGACAGGGGCAGCTGTGACTTTCTGAATGGAGAGTGGGGGTGTGGGGATACATAAATACAGGAAGATATGCCTGGCTGAATGGGTGAGGCTATGGGTCAGTCAGGGAGTCTCCCCAGCTCTCTAGCCAGTACCTGATCATGACTTTCTTTACAAAGGCCACACCCTCTTTCTTTGTGCTAGACACACAATAAGGCTCTGTCTACACTGGCACAACTCTTTGAAATAGCCATGCTAATGGCCATTTTGAAGAGTACTAATGAGGCGCTGAACTGAATATTCAGTGCCTCATTAGCATTAGGATGCTTCTGGCCGCGGTGCTTTGAAAGCACCGCTTTCGAATGCCCGTGGTTTGGCACGGTTTCAAGGTGGTCCTTTTCGAAAGGACCTGCACATTTCGAAATCCCCTTATTCTGTTCAGCACCTCATTTGCATATTCTTATTTCAAAATAAGAAAACCAGTGTAGACACTGCTCTTTTGAAAGTAAACCCCCATCTTCAAAAGAATCCTTCTTCCCTTTTTTATGTCTACACTAGTTTTCTTCTTTCAAACAAAGCTCTTTCAAAATAAGAATATGAAAATGAGGTGTCAGATATGTAAATAAGCACCCCATTTGCATTTTCAATTTCCCTCATTTGCATACCTCTTTTGAAAGAGGAATGCAAGTGTAGACATAGCCTAAGTGTAGGAGGTCTGTGTCCTTGCTTCGCATGCATTTCATTCAGTGTAAACTTACCTACAAAGAGCGTTCTGCTATCTTCATCACTGTAAACAAAAGTTACTATATTCTTAACAATCTTCTGTGGTGGAAAGTCAAGATGGGTTGCAGATGTTGGAGTTGAAAGTTTTATTTCATTTAAGCATAACACAGACCCTGATTTTGTAACTTGGCTGCCTAAAATCTGTTGGAGATTTGAGTAATTATTACAAATATAAATTTAGGTAGTTAACTTTTAACCACCTCCTTGAAATAATTTGGTTTTAAGATTGTGTCAGGGATTTTATCCCTTGGGCATTATCGTCCCCGTGGGCCAGCGGAAACAAGCCTTTGGCCATTAAACATCAATACAGGTACAGGAAAAATCTAAAGTTACATAGGCTGCCATTTAGCAGCCCCTGCAACGGTCACGCTGAGTCAGTTGGTTTCCCCGGTAACCTGAACTCATGAATTATTCATGACTGCAGGTTCAAAATGGAGCCCTCTGATTGACCCCAGGTAAAACCTTCCAGCACCTTCGGCCAAGAGGAGGACCTATCTGAAGACACCTGCATAGAACCTCCAGTAGGTAAATCATATAACGAATATTTATGAGATCCCTCTATAAATTCAAGAGCCGCAGCCCATTCGGCGGCCCTGAGGGACTCAGGCTAGAACCTGTTACTTCGCACGGAGGGGCGTGGCCACCTAGTGGCGTCTGCTGGACTACGAGGCCAGGCTTAAACAGCCAAAAGGCCTGAGCTGAAATCACTACGGAGTCTGCCCTTCAGGCGGCGCCAGCCAAAAAGCTAGAAATCACTACGGGGCCTGCCCTTCAGGCAGCGCCAGCCGAGAGTGGGAAAACACTGCAGTAACCGGCTCACCTCAGGAGCCCACCGGTGCGGAAGCAGCGCCAGCACGCCTCAACGCTAGCCAGCAGCGCATTGCATTGGGGAGCAGCAAGCGGGCCCTTTGGCCAAGTCACCAGGTGGCGAACTGGCCCCCACTCCAGTGGGGGTACTGCGTACCCGGTGACGTAACCAGGGACCTGCCATCAATATCACCAATGCTCCCCAGCATCTGCGTCTGCTGTGCCTACCTGGACCATTTCACCGGACAAGACATATTCACCTGGACGAGACCTCCATTCACCGGACAAGTCACGTAATCTATTTACTGGCCCGTGGCACAGCCCGGGACCTTTGCCAAATTAAACACTTCATTTAATATGACACTTTTGGGTACTGGGTCCCCTAATAGGGGGGTAGGGGTCACACCTCTGCCGCGCCCTTTCCAGGGCCAGGGAATGGTTGTACCCAGGGCTCGACCCTAGGGCCGGGCTTAATCACCCAAATTTAAAAACATTTAAGCTATACACTTGAATTAATAGTTTGTAATTATAGTTTAGATTAGATACTTAGAATTAGTTAATAAGTCATACCCACCACTGCGCAGGTGGGTTACCATGGTGAGGGCACAGCCTCCCGGTTCCCAAGTAAATCCTGTACCCAACCTATCCCATAATCTCCCAGCACTAACTGAGAGGGGCCATGGCAAACCCCCAGTTAGAAGAGGGACCTCAGAGGCAGAGTCTTAAGGTCCCCAGTGTTGGCCGGAGTAGCAACCCGGCCTGAGCATACTGGGGAAGGAGTAGCGCCCTTCCCTGGCTTGGAGCTAAACTGCAAAGAATAATAGATTCACCCTAAGCCTCCTCCTTGTTTCACCTTCGTCCCTGGAGCTAGCCACTGCCTGCCAGGAGGGTTACATCTCAAAGCAGGAGGGTACGTGCATCACCCCTGGTCCTCTCGCTGGTGGGGGGTGGGGCGGTCTGCAGAAGGGCAGGGAGGTCTAACGTTGCCGGGCCTCCGCCACCTCTCCTATGCATCTTAGGTCCTCAAGGATCCGGACAACTAGAGCGGGGAGCCTCGCAATCTGGTTGTGCTAACCGGGCGGCTCAGAGCGGGCTGTAAGAGGTTAACAATTCCCCGCGACAGATTGAAATTGAATTTTACAATAAACATACAATGTGAATTCATGAGAATTTAAACAGTATTGTTTTAGGCATTGCATATAAATTAATGCCACTGATTTAGCTAATTAACAGCTGCTGTTAGGCATGTGGGAAAGAACTGTGAGAGGTGAAATGACCTATGAGAATGTGAGAATTTGTCATCCCCGCTAAAAAGGTATTCTGTTAGTGTGCATTAGTGAACTTTGAACTCACACCAGCAGGGCCACAAAGGCCAGCTAGCGCAAACTAAAACTTGCATACTTTTGTTGTGCACTGGTGCCCTATTCAGACAAGCCCTACATTTACAGGAAGTCACCTTGTGGGTGGGGAAAATATCAGCTAATGAACTAATAAACAGATACTACAAAGTATGAAATCACATAATGAAAGCAAATCTGCATTAAAGGAACTCCTCTTTCCCCTGTCTCATTAATCCAGAAAATAATTGCCCTGCTTCATATTTGGCCAGGATACTGAGGTTAATAGTCTGGTATTTTAATGACCCTGGGTTGGCAGGAAGATTTATAGATTCACAGGGTTTAAGACCAGAAGTGGCCATTTGATCATTTATTTTAACCTCCTGTATAGCACATGCCATTAAAATTCACCCTGTTAGTTATCTAATAACTATGTCTTTATTAATAGCTTTCCTCAACTAAATCTCTATTGTATTGTAATTTCTACTTAAGTAGTACCTAAGAACTTTAATAGTAGGCCAGGATGCTAGTCACAGACAAGTACCCCATTCTCCTTTGCTCCACAGAGTCACGTAACAGAATTAACTTGAAGCGTGGCATTTCCTAACTTTGAGCATTTCACTTTGTAACCTAAATAATTTTGTGTTAATGCAGGGTTCAGGCTGAAGGGGGTCTGGGCAGGAGGGAATGTAGGAGTGGGATGGGGTGGTTTGGGCAGGAGCAGGCTGGATGAAGGGGAGGGGAGTTATCTTCCTGCTGTGTTGTTACTGGCCCTTCCACAGGAGGGGGAACATAACTGGGGAAAAATTGCCCTGGAGAGACTTTTCTCCCTCTGTCCCATACACTGTCCCCTTTCTCTGACTGGCAGGAATTCCACATAATCAAAGCAGTGGGAAGCCTCTCCCCCAGCCAGTGGAGGAGAAGAAGCAGAGGCAGCAAAGGCATAGGCAGCTGTGGCAAAGCCACTTCCTCCCCTCCCCCAGGCTTGCCTGGATCAGGCCCACAAGGCTCAGGGCTCCACACACCCCCCCCATCCCCAGCTGCTACAGGCTGAATGCTGGGAAAGGGACCCTCGAGGTATGGATCCAGGTAAGCTGTGGGTTTTCCCCTCTCTGCTGTAATAAAACTGGAAATAAGGTGAGTCTGGGATCGTAAAGGTATGCATCTTTATTTATTAATGAAACAGTTGTAAGTAGGGCTATTAATGTCTACGCCGCAGGTGCTATTTCGGGATACATACGTTTCCCGAAATATAGCCCTGCCATGGCTTTTCACAGTGCTGAAATAGTGCTGTTTCGGGTGCACTGTTCTGATACAGCACCAAGTTTGGAATAAGGTATTTTGAAATCATTTATGCAGTTTGCACAGCACAAATTGTGTAAATTATTTTGAAAAAAATCTTGCCATGTAGATCTAGCCTTAGTGATTTTAAAAAGTATCACTAGCAGTCGGATTGCACATAGAGGTCAAATTTCAGCACTCTACCTTAGAAACGTTGCTGAACCTGTGTTAATGTATATATGTAACCCACACACCTATATGTGGTTAACTGGCCCATGTACCAGTACCTTGCCCACTTCATATGCATCTGCAGTCCTGCTACACGCAGGAATTGAGAGAAGATGGAACATGCTCAGTTACTCTGTGGAGCTAAACACCTGCATAGTCTATTCAGCACAAGCAGCTGGGAGGGTTGAACAGAGCATGGGGAGTGATGACAGAATCTTCAGCCATTCTTGCTGCTAAAATTAAAGATGTCTCCATTGACGAAGCCCAAACTGCAACGGGGGTTGGGGGAGCGGCACATTGTTGTGGGGATGGCAAAAGGGACACTTCAGACAAAAGCCAACTGTCAGCTCCCGTTTCTGTACCACAAGGGTATGATAGCTCGTGGAAGAAAAAGTCAGCAGACTTTTTCAACAAAGGAAAGTTGGATTTCCTTACTGACCTCCTCTTTAGAAATCGGCTGAAATTTACAAGAGACAAATGCTGACATGAATCACGCTCTGGGGGGACACCGACCAGATACAAGTTCAAGGTTATAAACTGGCAAGGCTATGAACAAACAACTGAAAACAGGGCATCGGGCACTTTTAGTCAAAGGCCAAGCAACCAGCCGTGTCTGTAATTCACCAGGGGTGAACCAGACTTCCACATGGGGGGAGGTGCTAGGAGAACAACCAAGACACGTCCAGGTGATGTGGCAGGCCGAAGCCGTGGGGAGCAGACGCTTTGTGTCTACGGGCGGAGAACGCTCCCCGCGGAAGCTTCCCCTACCCGCTACGCTAAAGCCGCAGGCCGCCACGGAACCCCGCGGAGCAACCGGTCATACGGCGAGCGCTTAGCTCCTCCACTCGCTCGTGCTCCCCTTTGTCCCCGTCGGGAGAGAGATCTCGCGAGAACTTACACGCCTCTCTTGGCCGGGCGCAGCCTTCAGGAGGCTGGCTGGAAGTCACCCGGAGTGTGTCGATTATGACGCGAGTGAATGGAGCGCGGCGAAGGGCGGAGGCAGCCGCGCGCGCTCGCGGCGCGCAGCTGTCAGCCCGTAGGCGGGGGGCAGGCGGAACGCGTCCCCGCTGCTGATTGGACCCACGAGTCTCTTGGCCGGGTAGCCAGGGTAGCCGCCGTGCCGCACAAGGAGCTGGCACCGGGCAACATCCTTCCTCCCCGCCCCCCCCCCCCCCGCCCCACTAGCTCCTCTGGGCGAGGGTCCCGTCCAGCTCCGCCGCGGGGAAGGGAGAGACAGTCACGCACCACCTCCCCACGGCTCGTGCACCAAACGTGCCCGGCGCCCCCACGGCGCGAGCGCGGTACAATACGAAAGAGGCGGGAAGGCGACGTCTGCTCGCTAGTTTGAATGCAAGGGGGCGGCCGCAGAGCCCGTCTTCCGTGGAAAACCCGCGGAGCGCCCGCGAGCGCCGCTAGAGGGAGCCGCGCGCCAGAGGGAGGGGGACGGAGACGGGAGCGGCAGCTGCCGCAGGAGGAGAAGGACCCTCCCCTCTGCCCTTACTTCTCCGGCTCGGCCGGTCCTCTTCTTCCCCAGCGCTGCGCCGCGGCTGTCAGGAGCGGCGGCCGGACGAGCCGCACAGCTCCCCGCAGGCCGGCTCCTTCTGCTGCTGCCGCCCAGGCCCCGCGCGGAGCAAAGGCGGGGTGGACAGGGGCTGCAGCTGAGTCCCCGCTCCTCCTCCTACCCGCCACCTAGCTGTTTTGTTCGTAGCCGCTGCTGGGCTGGCCGCCTTTCTCCCTCACGCGCTGCCGGTCGGCTGCTTTTGCTTTCCCTTTCGCGGGCCATTTCCCCCTGGACTGACACGCCCGGGCTGTAGGGACGACGAAGAGCCGATCGGCCCCAAGGAAGAGCGGCAGGGGCAGCTCGCCCGGCGGCGTGGAGCTCCTCACCCCTCCCCTCCTCTGCAACCATCCGGCGAGAAAGTGAACAAGGCAGCGAGGGGGGACGTCCGCCCACCCGCGGGAAGGAGAAGAAACGCGGCTCGCCGCTTTTCCGCCCCTCTCTGCCGCCCAGGCGCCGGCAGCAGCAGTCTGGACTCATGATGGCTTCAACCACCACCTGCACCAGGTTCACCGACGAGTACCAGCTCTTCGAAGAGCTTGGGAAGTAAGTGTCCTGCCGGCCGCTGCAGCCTGTGCGGGATGGGGGCGGTGGTCCCAGAGCGGAGAGGAGGGGTATGTCGGTTGCGGGAGGTGGTTTGACGGCTTAAGGCTCGGCAAAGAGGTGGCTTTTGTCGGGGGGTAAAAGGAAAGGAGGGTCAGGCTGGCAGCTGCCTCAGGTCCTTTGCAAAGGAGACTTCGGTGTGTTGCTGGGCTCCGCAGTTGGAGCTGTCACTGGGGAAGGGAGTATTCACCCCAGACACGTACCTAAAGATCAATGCATATTTTATAGACACCGCTACCTCTCTGCTCTGGCTGCATGTCTGTCTTATACTTGATGCAGTTAGATCCCGCATTTACTGGGGCAGAAAGCCCAGCTGGGCATACAGCTTTCAAATGGGGGAAAGGACGACCCTGCCTGACTGTAACTTGCCCCCTCCCTGCCTCTTGTTATTTGTGAAATGTTGTTGTTCTTGCTCTTTATGACACACTACATCTATCATTCTCTTCGGGATTTATAGCCACCATTCTCGCTAAGGTGTGTGAGAAACCCGAGGTAGACGAGGAGGCTCTGCCCAGGGCAGTGTGTGCTTCTGTATTTTTCATGCCCACGGTCAGAAAAGCTGTGTGGGTATTTAGACACTCGAAAATACACATCCATTATTCACAAAGAAGCTTGATGGCTGGGAATTGTTAATACCTGAAATTAACTGTTCTCCAGTTTCCCTCTGATTTTTGTTTAAATTGAGAATTCATTGCTGTGTCATTTTGTTGTGTAAATGACTTGAAAAGGCTTGTAGGGATACCATTTGGCATTAAAAACATGGAGACTATGTCGGAAACAGCAGTCTAATTCACATGCTCCTTTTCTACAAGGAGTAGGAATGTCCCTGTGTAGTGTTGTAGCATTGTATTCATTAAGATGACTTCCTAGTCACACAAATAGGCTCAGGGCTTAAATAAGTACAATCTTCCTGTTGACAGAGGCAGAGGTGCAATTTTCACTTAGGTTATTTCATTTTTCACACTTAACACTTGCTGGCTGTAAAGAAGTCGGAGCATTTGAGGCTTTTAGAGTCAGTAAAAAATGTTCAAGTATCTGGTGTGTAAATACCTCCACTTATAATTTGCTGAGCGTGTATTTTAATTGAGTCTGTGACTTTTGTGATCACTTGAAATCCAATGTAATGTTGCAGTTTATAGAATCAGTTGCTATTGTGTCCTCATTTTTCTGTCTCCCTTATTGACAGTGTACATTTCAATCAAATCAGTTAAAACATTCAAATTATTAGAACCATTATCTAATAGTACAGCCCTATATTGATGTATTTCTGGTTATTGTTTTCAGGGGGGCATTCTCAGTGGTGAGAAGATGTGTGAAAATTCCTACAGGACAAGAATATGCGGCCAAAATTATCAACACCAAAAAGCTGTCTGCCAGAGGTTCGTATTTTTCAACCCAATATTTTCAGTGCGCCTCTCTCCTTTTTTTTTTTTCCTCCCGAACTCCCTTTTCTCCTTAGTATTATATGTAAGACGCACACACCAAGCAGATATTTATTATTCCTCCATATTTTTTCCATTTACCTAAAATATTAGTTGGATTTCCCATGGTTTTTGAATAATCTTTGGCAATGCTAAGATATGAAATTACTGTTCTGTCATGCTAAAAGGGGAGATGTACAAATTATAAAGCATTTTTGTAGAATGCAAACCTGCTTTTCAGCTTTGTATGTGAGCAAATTTGAATAACCGTCTAGAATGTCATTTTCTTTTATTACTTTTTGAGAAAATGCTCTCAGTAGATTTTATTTAATAAAAAAAGTCAAAGCTTAATTGAATCGCATTCTTTCATTGTATTAAAATAAGAACTGAATTCATCAAGCCATATTTAACAGTGAATGTGTTTAGAAAAAAAATTTGTCTCCTGCACATACGTTTTTTTTTTTTCCAAATGAAAATGTATTGCAACAGGGTAGACATTTTATAAAGTAACTATTTGTGTACCAGATAGCGATGGTTAAGTGAAGCATTTGTACTGTACTGTTGTTTCACTCAAGGGCACATTTTCTTCTATTTGTATTTTCCTCACTTGGTATAAATTTGGGACTGTATTTTACAAGTGTATATTTACTCAATGGTTGTGTGTTTACACAGCAATAAAGAAACTATGTATTTACTCATGTTAGGACTGTTGAAAAAGGCCTTATATTTATTCTCTGGCAAATCCATACTAACATGCTTGTACTAGGATGTTAGGATTAAAGATTATTCTCTGTTAACGTAACATTATCTTTACTTTAGTGTGAATCTGTGCCCTTGTGATGAGCGTGGAAATGAGGAGTAAACAAGCTATGTCAGTGTGTAAACCTGCCTATGTGGCCTGGTTTACGTTTTATACAAGAGAAGAATTGTACAGAAACAGGACTCATATATGTATGAAATGAATTAATGAAATAACTGAATTCTTCTAATATATGGTGGCATAGATATAACTTTTAATGTTGCTTTTACAGTTGGGATCAACATTTCACATTATATAATTTTATTTTCAGCTCAGTAACAGGGCTATAAAAGTTTACTTTTCACTAGCTTTTAATTTTCAGGCTCTTCCTGTGTGTGCTTTTTTTTTTTTTCCTTTTGTTTATAAAACCATATTTCTAACAAGTCTGTTCATTTTTAGGAGTTGGCTTGGTTTTTTTAATGGAAGGATGAGAAAAGTAAATAGAAGCTTGTGGTTTGAGAGAACAGCTTTTTTCTTAAAATACAGTTTGTTTTTAAACTCTTTCTCTCTGATAGTGTTGATCTGTTAGTTTACATATTTAAATGAAAAAATAGGCAAAATATTGACATTTAAAACAGACAAATGCTTAAAAATTTTAGTCCCTTGTGACACAAGAGACTGTCAATAACAGGATTGTTAATTAATTGTTTGTATTTATCATATATGATGTGTATTAAACATATACTTTAATCATAATGGCTACGTCTACACGTGAACGCTACATCGAAATAGGCTATTTCGATGAATAACGTCTACACGTCCTCCAGGGCTGGCAACGTCGACGTTCAACATCGACGTTGCGCAGCACCACATCGAAATAGGCGCTGCGAGGGAACGTCTACACGCCACAGTAGCACACATCGAAATAAGGGTGCCAGGCACAGCTGCAGACAGGGTCACAGGGCGGACTCAACAGCAAGCCTCTCCCTTAAAGGGCCCCTCCCAGACACAGTTGCACTAAACAACACAAGATCCACAGAGCCGACAACTGGTTGCAGACCCTGTGCATGCAGCATGGATCCTGGGCTGGGCTTGGATCCTGGGCTGCAGCATGGATCCTTAGCCCTGGGCTAAGGGCTGCTGCACACGGTGACCATACAGCCGCACAGGGGCTGGAGAGAGAGCGTCTCTCAACTCCTCAGCTGATGGCCACCATGGAGGACCCCGCAATTTCGAAGTTGCGGGACGCGCAACGACTACACGGTCCCTACTTCAACGTTGAACGTCGAAGTAGGGCGCTATTCCTATCCCCTCATGGGGTTAGCGGCTTCGACGTCTTGCTGCTTAACGTCGATGTTAACATCGAAATAGCGCCCAACACGTGTAGCCGTGACGGGCGCTATTTTGAAGTTAGTGCCGCTACTTCAAAGTAGCGTGCATGTGTAGACACGGCTAATATGTTACAATCCAATCATAGTGGTTACAGTGGTGACATTTATATTAAAATAAATGTTGAGTCTCCCTTAAACTCCTAAAAGCAGCACAGTAGACCATATATATGTTTTACTTTGCTCCTTTCTTGCTCTGATTTATCTAATTGTTGCATCATATTCATGACCGTATTGATCTTTGGTGTGTTCTATTAATTTTAAATGGATTTTCACCAAGGGAATTGAGAGTGTACTGAGCAGTGTAGCATCATCCATAGATCTTGGATTTCTGCATTAATGATACTGAAGAATTCAACTTGCAATTCCCTTCCTTTTGTGGATTTAAACTTTAAACTGGGGTACTAGATTGTGGAAATGTCAGTTTCCTTGCAGATACATATGTATACATGATATATTGCCAGTGGATGTAGGGACTATTAACCGTCCAGCTTTGCCTGTACAAATTTTCACAAATAATTTGGTCATCCCTCAGATGACTTATGCAGAGATAGTTTTCACACAGCTCTGCTAAAATTGCTTCCAATTCTGTTGCAGTAATGTGGTCCAGATAATGAGGATATTAACACACCTAACAAATTGCTTTGTGTGTGTGTGTGCGCATGCACTTGAACATGTGCATATATATCTATAGATTTGTATGTGTAAAACTATAAAGACAGGCTGTGTCTACACTACAAAAATAGCTTCGAAGTTGATTACGTAATAGTAAGTAACTCTGAAGTTGGGGGTGTACACAAACCATAGTTAGAAGTTTAACTTTGAAGTAGGGCACTACTCTATTTCTGGGAATGGAGTAAGGACTTTGAAGTTCAGCTCCTGACTTCAAAGTTAACTTTGAAGTAAGGGAAAAATTCATGTAGACTCTCTCTCTGCTTGCTACTTTGATGTAGTGCCTAACTTCGAAGTTAGTTCCTAGTGTAGACACACCCTTTTTATATTTTATCCTGTATATTGCTCCAGATATGAACCAATAATTCACAAGCATGCATCAGGTTAGAAAAAACATGTACCTAACCATTTGTAGTCCATTTAAAAGCATCCTTCTAATTTCTCTATTTTCAGATGTTTCTTGCTATATAGAAGCTGTATGTTATATACCATCAAGCTGTGATATGTTGTAATGTGATATATCCAGATGACACGTTATGGGTTTGCGGGTTGTAGTTTAGATACTGTTTGAAACCACACCATTATTTACCTCTTGTTACATCTTGGCATGCTTTCTACTGTGAGATGGAGCTGTTGACCTCCATGGTTTCATACTATAATTCACTGGTGTATGAAATCATACAGAGAATGCTGTTATAATTCTGATGGCTGTTTCATAACGTGAATTTCATTCCATTGCACCAGTATAAAGAAGGCACTCTGCACTGAGGAGAAATTCTCTTATGGTGACTGGCTGTTTTTGGTTTAGTTCACTAAATTGGCATAGTGGTTAATTAACCTTTTACTTGTATAATTGACAAAGAGGTATTTCAACAAATAATATGGAAAAACAAAGCCTTTGACTATATTTTACCAATTTTTTTTTTAATTTTATTAATATTCTTAGTTATGGGTTTCATTTAGCATAGCTCTGTCCGTATGCTTCTTCACACATATTTTTTTGAGTATATTTGAACATTTTAGATTCATAGATCTTCCACTATGAAATTTTAATCTGGTCATACAAGACTGTCTGTTGCTTGCACTTTATTCACTGTTTTCCTGTACAATTAAATCTTTACAGAGGCATTTTTAATCACTTTCGCATTTAAAGTGCTACATGTTCTTTTTCATTTGTTTTGTCTGAGGAGTCTTTGGTACAACACGTTGCATTTCTGTTGTTCTTATTTTAAAAACTAACGCCAAATTACATGTATTCAGAATGTGATCGCATACCTAAGTAATCCAAATTGTACTAGGAAAAAGTACTATTGTTTTAAAGTTGTGTTATTTTTTACAGAGAGCAGTTTGATTTAAAACGCATGATTTGTTATAATACAGTAGGGTCTCAACATTCGTGAACCTAAGGTTCGCGAATTCAAGTTATTTGCATGTGGCCGCTTCCTTGGGGCTCCAGGGCATGGAGTGCCGGCAGCTGCCGTGGCTTTCCCCAGGGTGAAGAGCACCCACTTCCTTCCCCCAGGGAGGAGCTCCGGCAGCTGGGCTCCAGGTGGGAGTGGCTCCCACACAGTACTGTATTCGCACAATTCAACGTTCGCGAGGGTTCGTAACACTGCGAATATTGAGATCCTGCTGTACTGAAAACAGAAATTTCATCAGTTCTGTGTTTCTCTTTTGATTTGTAATTGTTAAACAATAAAAGGAGTAGGACTTTTCATTGTAGATGCACCTTTGGTAATTTATTCTTGTGTTAGTTAACTTACTATTTCAGAAGGAACATGCAGAAGTTCTGCTTTTCACTTGAAAACAATGTTACAAAACTTTAAATAAGTATGAAGAATTAATTCAGATTGATATTGTTAGAAAATGAACAGTTGGCTACTTGGATGAGAAGAACTTGTTCTAAATAAACTAGGAGCATGAATATGCTGTAGGAAAATAGACCAGTGAAAGAAGGCAGAAGATTTGGAAAAGAGCATGGAAAGACATGGGGAAGAGAGCAAAGATCAGTCTATCTGTGCTGCTTCTGCATTGTACAAGGCTTCATTTTAAAGAGTGTTTTTCTTACTATGTTTGTTTTTTCAATAAGTTTTGGTTTGTTATTTGCAGAGGGTGCCCTATTTGTGGGCATAGTTAGGATGAATAAAGTTTGCTATTCTACAATTTTTTTTATTCTATCTTGCCCTATCATGAGCCAGACTTGCAGGCTAGTAGAGGTTTTTTGTTTTTTTTTTTCTTGTGGATTTAACCCTATCATGAGCTCTTGGTGGATGACTCCTCTGCTTATGCAGACCCCATTTCAGGATCAAGGTGTAAATCTCCACTTACAATATATGTGTTTTGCACACAATAAGTACATATGGAAAATTCTGGCAACCATCATGCTTTTGATGTCAGACTCTCTATTGCTGGATTGAAAAGGAACAGAAATTGGTGTGCTCAGCAGAATCACTGAAAGGATGTAGTGATTTCACTCATCTGAATCTGCACTATGGCTGTAGAAACCAGAAGTACTCTCCTTCCGATTACCATTTGATAGGAACTGGACAGTACTAAAGTGGTGGTGTCCGTCTTGCCAAAAAGTATCTCATCCAACCCTTTGTTCATTGCAGTAGAAAGGTGAGCAACTATATTTGGAAAGCATACATATATTTGTGGGGCAGAGACAGGAACTCATAGACGTAATCACTTCCTTTCTTTCCCTAGTCATGTCAAGGCTGGTCCCTACTCTGACACTCCTAATACAGAAGGTGGGGGCTCACAAGAGGCCTTTAAAAATACCTTGCCTTTAGAGGGTTCTACTTAAAAGCTCCTCAAAGTTATGGATTCCCTGAGCCTGGGACGTAGCTGTCCCCCTGCCCACTCCAAAAAAAAAAAAAAAACACAAAAAAAACCACAAAGAAAACCAAAACACTTTTAAAACCCAGAAAGACACACGGGATGTTTCCCTGTGGGGTAGCCCCAAGCTCTTAACCCTCCCTTTGGAGAGAGCTCAGTGGGAGAGAGGAAGAAATTAAGCTGCAATCTGATAGCTGACCTTTCAGTCTTACGCATGCATATACACAAACCTTTCTCTAGGACACAAGAATCAAATCATTGCCTTTTAAACAAAAAAAGGTGATTTATTAAGAAAACAAAAGACCAAGCGTACAAACAAAAAGCATATTTGATTACTAGGAGTCACAGAGCAACTTTTTTTTTTTTTAAAACAAAAAGGTAGAAAAAAGCACAGAGAATTACTTCCCTGGGATTAAGTTTAGAAATTATAGTACAAGGGAGTACCTCAACCAGCCTGAGAAGTCCTACACCAACACCACACCCCCCAAAGAAAAAAAAATCTGATCTTGACTAAACATTTCCTTTCTACTTTCATATCTGTCTGCCTAGTTCTCCTTGTCGACTGGATGTTCACTGAATTGCTTAAGCCCTGTTTAGGCTTAAACATTTTTGTGTCTCTTTCTTCTGGTCATACACAAGAAGACTCCTCATCAGTAACTGCTTTTATTCAAACCATCCCTCTCTCTTCCCATTGGCTCACCTGGCACCCACTTTCTCTGGATTTAACCCTTTACAGGCATTCATTCATGACAACCCATGACCTGATCCAAAGTCCACTGACGTGATGGAGAGACTTGCAATTAGTTTCATAGAGCTTTGGATAGGTTGTTGGAGGTTTCTGCTGTTTGTTGTCTTTTCAATTGGGCCCCCTCGCCACTCCTTTCAACATCTTCCTATTTTATGAAAAAGAGAAGTACTTCACAGATATTTTCTGTACTTTCCCCACAGAAGAGTCCCCGTACGCAAGTCAGTGCCACAGGTGAACCCACCAATTGCAGATTCTTACAAATAACTGTGATGGGCCCAAAGGCTGAAGAAGTGCATTCATCCTTTTGGAATGACATTTTGTTGGGAGAATGAGGAATTTTATAGATTGAAATACTCCAGCCTCAAAGCAAATCTATCCGTATAGAATATTTTGCAAACCATAGCCTTTAAAATACTGTAGGGAGGTAAATGGAAATATGAAGAAGTCAAGGTGATATTTTTTCAGCATAGTTTTTCATGGCAAAGAGAGAGAAATTACCAAACCGCTATAAACCAGTAGCTCATTTAGTCATGTAACTTGACTCTATCAGTGCTGTATGGTTTTGCAGAAGTCCTGAAAATGTCATTAATACACTAAGTAGTGCAATACTGTCTACCATGGAGAAAAATTTCATTTTCACCTCAGCAGGTAATCATTATAACCTTGAAACACAAACTTTAATACAATTTAGACTTTTTATTTATTTATTTGGTTAATTTTAGCATGACTAGAAGATATTCTTGGACTGCATTCAAACAAACTCTTAAGGATCTGATCTGATAATCTCAAATGTCAGTTTTGTATATGCAAGGACCACAGAACTGGGTTCTAAGCCATTTGCTTTTGTAAAGTTTTGCAGATTCTCTGGTTAATTGTATGTTGATTGATTGGTAACATGTTTTCTGTCAAGGTTTTGTGTTGCCCTTTCAGTGTTTCATTTAGGATGACAGGAAGTGATACTCAGTTACACCTGATTGGCCTTTTCCTAGTAACTCAGGCTGCATCAACACTATGAGATAAATTGGAATTTAAGGCAGTTAGCTTGCTATTATCACATGACTACCTTCAGCGTAAATACTATTGGCTTGATTTAGGGAGCACTGATATCGAGATTACAGTATCACAGTTGTCTGATGGGTATAGTGTCAAGCTCGAATTCAGAAGTTTGATTAAAGGCCAGTGTGGAAGCACTATGTCTTAAAATTGAATTTAACCGGAAGTGTCCCATATGTAACCCACAGTGCCCCTCAGTGTTCTGCTCCGGCTGCTGCTTTCAAGTTAACTAGGGAACAGGAAGACATTAATTTCAAAGTGGGAGCAGGAAGCCTGTGGCTGTGGGCTCATGTTTGTATGAGAGTTTGAGAAGTATCTTTCTTTCTTTGCTATTAGTTCTGTGAGCACATCTACCCATTACAAATAGCCCCTGCAGGGAGTTCATTGTTCTGTTGCTATACTTATTTTTTTCTGTGCTGCGTAGTACCAGCCACTGCCCTGCCGCACAACATGACAACAAGGCTGTTGTGGGGGTTGTGCTTGCATAAGGTGCAGAGAAACTTCTCGGTAGTTCACATTTGTGTGTGAACCCCCTTCCCTCCTCCACAGGTGCCATGCAGTCTGGGTCTTTCCCATGCTCAGCCACACTATGTGGGTAGTTTCCAACCCAGTAAAAGGGTGTGCCTGCTGTACGGTGGTGACCATGCTGCGAGGCAGCACCACATAATAGATTGCGTGTGTTTAGGGCTCCAAGGGCGGGAAAGATATTTAGGGTTTTACAGCCACCGGGGGAGACATTTGGGGGTTTACAGCCACTGTGAGGCAGTCTCCCCTAGTGGCTCAGATTTTCAGGGGCTTACTGCCACTGAGGGGGGAATCTCCCCCCATGGCTAAGATAGTTGGGCACCTACTTCAACATTCCAAGCGGCTTTGCTGCTGTGGACCACAGCGCCCCCCACACCCTGCCAAAAATACTGTTGGGAGCTTGTAGTATATTGCAGACACCTGCTGGGTTTTATATTTTGATTAAAAAATCTTTTTGCCAACATCTGCTATTTGTCTTCGTGCTTTGACCCTCTCAGAAACGTGAGGGGAGGGCTTATTGAGATTTCTGTTTGTGTTACAAGTTCACTGTATGATATTTCAGTGCTGTCACCTATGTTACCAACACTTTTACAGTTTAATGGGTTCTTAGAAGACATTTGGGGTAAATTACAGCTAAATAACAGCACAGAACACTGAGAGCCAGGACTGGTGACTGAAAGCAAACTTTATAGGACCACAGGAAACTTGTCTGTACCCATGATAAGTGGTCATCCGGCTGACTAAAATCATGCCAGATTACAGATGTTGTCAGACGAGAGAGTTCTGGATTAGAGAGGTTCAATTTGTACTGTATTTTGTTACTTAAATTCAAATCAAATTTCAAAGCAAAGGTTATTCTTAAACAGATTAAGAGGAAAAAAATTAAGTGCCTGGTCCTATATACATTTGCTACTGCACATGTGTATATATACTCTCCTGCACAGTCCAAATGACTTCAGTAGGGGTACAAGCAGGAGTAAAGAGATATTTAGTAGTAACTATTTTCAGAATGGAACTTTCAGTTTGTGATCTTTTAATAATACCTGTATTTTGAAAACCAGGAATCCAGGCAACTGTATTACTTGCTCTTCCACATCCTGTTGTGGTTCTCCTTGCTACTTCTTTCAGTCTTTTTATCTTAGTAACAGAGAGAAAGCCGTGCCAGTCTATATACTATCAAAACAAAAAAGCGGTCAAGTAGTACTTTAAAGACTAACAAAATAGTTTATTAGGTGAGCTTTTGTGGGACAGACGCACTTCTTCAGACCACAGCCATACCAGAACAGACTCAATATTTAAGGCGCCGAGAACCGAAAATAGTAATCAAGGTTGACAAATCAGAAAAAAATTATCAAGGTGAGCAAATCAGAGAGTAGAGGGGTGGGGCGGGGGAGTGATCTAGACTGTAAGAAGGAAATAGTGACTAGAATAGCAAAAGCAAGAGCGAGTTTGAAGGAGATGGATAAGATCTGGAAAAGCAAAGCAATTAGCTTAAGAATGAAGCTGGGCGTCTTGAAAACGTGTATTCAGCAGCATGTTGTATGGATGTGAGACATGGGTGATAACAAAAGATTCGAAAAGAAGAATATTGGCATTCGAAAGGAGTTGTTATAGAAAGATTCTGCGAATTGGATGGATGCAGAAGGTCACCAATGAGGAATTATATAGGAAGATGCAGCTGAAACAGAACCTGCTGCAGAAGTTTATAAAATGGAAGCTACAACTATTTGGACATATTTGCAGAATGAATGACAAATGACAAATCAAGACCCTAGTATTCGGCATAATGGATAGTTCGAATAGGAGAGGCAGACCCCACAGAGAATGGATAGATGATGTAACAGATTGGTGCGGAGCTAGTCTACAGAAACTAAGCCACTCTGCCCTGGATAGGGAAAGGTGGAAGGAAATAGTGAGAGAGGCATCAGACACCAGTGGGCGCTGAGCCCATGGTTATTGATGATGATGATGATGATGAAGTATGCAAAAGAGCCCCTATAATGACCCAGAAAATTCCCATCCCCGTTCAAACCACGTGTTAATGTGTCAAATTTGAATATAAAAGAGAGTTCAGCAGCCTCTCTTTCCAGACTGTTGTGAAAATTCCTCTTCAGTAAGACGCAAATGTTTGCATCGTACTAAAGAGGAATTTTCACAACAGTCTGGAAAGAAAGACTGCTGAACTCTCTTTTATATTCAAATTTGACACATTAACACGTGGTTTGAACGGGGATGGGAATTTTCTGGGTCATTATAGGGGCTCTTTTGCATACTTGGCTTAATCTAATTCTTGACTCCCCTCTTCTGCCCCTCTACTCTCTGATTTGCTCACCCTGATGATTTTTTTCTGATTTGTCAACCTTGATTACTATTTTTGGTTCTCTGTGCCTTAAATATTGAGTCTGTTCTGGTATGGCTATGGTCTGAAGAAGTGGGTCTGTTCCACATAAGCTCACCTAATAAATTATTTTGTTAGTCTTTAAAGTGCCACTTGACCGCTGTTTTCTTTTTTCTGGTTTTTATTAGTATTTTGATATCGGGTCCATAAACTGCTCTGTATGTGTGGCATACCTAAAGTATTACTTGCGTGCTTACACGTCTTCATATGAATGTCATGTACAGTAATAAGTTAGTTTTCTTAAAATGTGAAAATAAATTTTAAATATTAAATTTAAATATTTTAAAAATTCAATTGAATGTTTTTATTTTGTTCTTTAGTATACTCAAAAGATCAGTATTTTATGTCTGTTGTGATTTAAGTCCCAAGCTCAGTGAGGCACTTTAAAGCATTGCCTATCTTTAATTGGTGAGTTGTTTTATTGATTTCAAAATTAGGCAGATGCTTATGTTACATACATTGCTGAATCTGGGCTAGAGTGAATTATTGTTTCCCATCTAATTAGCTTTAAAAAAAAGCTTCTAAACATGAAAAATAGCAATACTCTAAGACATGGATATTAGGTATGTTTTCTGTCTGTTTTGTTCCTGTGTTCAGATCCTTCATCTTCCTAGTTATGTCTGTAGACAGAATTCAGGGTGTTCAGCCTAAAATTCCAAGCTAGCATTACTTTGCTATCCATCCCCCCAACACATGCATGTATCAAAATAAAAAATGTTAGGGTGCATTGGAAATTCATTTTCAGACAAATGCTAATGAAGTCCAAAATGTAGAGCAGGAGTCAGCAACCCACCCAGCACATGAGCTGATTTTCAGTAGCACCAGCTCAGCCACGCCCCTCCTACCCCCATGCAAAAAGTCCTGGGGCTGAGCCCGCATCCATGGGATTGGGGCCGGAACCTGAGCCCCCACTGCAACACGGAGGTGGAGCCATAGCCCCTGCTGCAGTGCAGGGCTAGGGCTGGGACTGGAACCCCCCACCTGCCAGAGCCTTGCGACAGCTCCAGGAGTGCAGAGCTGGAGCCCATGGCAATCCAGGGAGCCTGGAGTCCCTGGGGAGTGGGAGGCAGGAGCTGCCTGGAGCAAAAGCTGTGTACCTCTCCTGGTCGGACAAATTCTCTTGTTCAGGACCTATCTGGTCCTGACTATGCAGGACTAGGGAGATGCAACCCACTGTGTGTGTTTGACTCCTGCTATGTGGCTCAGGAAGAGCAATGCAGTGCCCTTTGCATATGAACAGCCAACACCATGCAGGGTGCCACAAAGTATGCTGCCTTGTTTTAAAAAAAAAAAAATTCTTTGGTCAGATGAGCTCATGACTGAAAGACAAGCCCTAATTCCCCTCACACAGGGGACTTCAGGTGACTTTAGAAAGTATCACTGGCACTTGGACTGTACATAGAGGTCAAAGGGTCAAATTTCAGCCAGTCCACCTCAGAAAGGTTGCTAACCTCAGAAGTAGAATATATTGAAAATAGCTCTCAGAATCACCCCATTTAATGTAATTGATAAACGCAGCATACATACGCTGTAAAATTGTTGTCTCAAAGTTTAAAGGATGGGAAATATGAACTGTCAGTGTATGGAGCTTATGAGCAAACATTACTTATAGCAAAGAGTCTTGTTTTAGGTGCTTTCAGAACTTTTTTCATTACTTAAGTGTAATTAAAAACTGCTTAATTATAATATTCTTCAACATGAATGCAAGTGCTGCAGAGTCAGGCATGTTGCATATTCATGCAGGTGTAGGAACAGATGGAGTACCTCCATAATACCTATATTTGACATCTGATGGGATTTGCCAAGTCTAAGCTTTCATTTACATTTTAACTTCTTCAGTAGATGCGTTTGTGATTTAGTCAGACAAGGTAGGCCTATGAGTTATTGGTATTGCAGATTGGACCTCATACCAGTACTTAAATAATGTGGTTTGAGAGATTCCTTGTGTAAGTGTTTTTTGAGTTTGATGTCTATAATTAGTCTGTTTCTCTTCTAGTTTTGTTCATTTGACTGACTATTCAAATCTTTCAGTGAAAGAAGCACTTCTTTTTATCAGTACTATAAACTAAAATGCAATGTATCATTGAGAAGTTCTTGGTTGCTGTGGTACTGCATTGCAGTGAAGATTTTGTACTGTAGTGTAGATTACCTTGATTTGCTGCAAGGCAGCTCAAGGTACCATTGAAGTTTTGTTGATAATGATACCCAGGTTTGATGACAACATACGATGATTTGCATTCTGCCTTTCATAGAAAGGCTTCTCAAGAGATTGCATGCCTTAAGGCTTGAGCAAATTTCAGTGGAGAAAACACCCTTCAATAGATGTTGTTTTGACTGTTCAGCATGAAAAGAGAGAGAATTATTTCATCATGAAAACCTAATGAGTGTCTTTCTGCATTTTTATATGGCACGTAACTTTTTAAAGGTAACCTGTTCTGGCTTCTTATGTTAAAAGATATATTACAACCAGCTATGCCAAATCAAGATATTTTTCCTTTGCAGCTTTTGTAAAGTGGAATGTTTATCAGCCTTCAGTACTTTTTTGCTAGTTAAATCTTTTTTTCAGCTTTTCCTTAAAGGAATAATGTAGAGTATTTTTAGACACACACTCTCTCTCTCTCTCTCTCTCTCTCTCTCTCTCTCTGTGGAGAAATATTTTTTAAAATAGAATTACCTTAAAACTCTTCCTTGAAAAGTTTTTAATTACTTTAAATGTTGTTTCATAATATTTTGATGCCATGAGAAACGGAAGTGACTATAATATATGACATTAACCTGGCTTGTTTGCTTGAGTCAACATATGTGAAATAGAAATAAGTGACATGTTTGGTGAAAACCCAATTAAGTAGTGTTCAGGATGACTATTGTTTGCATATGTTTGCTCAGACCACGGTGCAGAGGTCTGTATAGTTAAGCATAGAGATTTCGTGTAGATAAGCTCCCAGGGCAAATTTTGCATCCAGAGTACAGGCATAGCAAGTATCTGATCCACTGCCTATTGAATTGGGTATTTTTCAACTGTTGTAACAAAAATCAGTGGAGTTAGACAGTATAAAAGCCTGCTGAGAAGAGCACCAGGCTTAGAATCTTCTACCATGCCCATTTCTGATCTTGGGGTCAGGGTGGGACTAACAATGAGAAGGACCCTACCCAGTTTTACAACCATGAAAGCCTCAACATGGACTGTGAAATCTGGTCTTCTGTGTGCTTTTACCCTATATCATACCAATTTCCTGGGGAGACCAGTGTTACTTACATTGAGAATCTTGAGCCAAAAGGGTGTTGGAGGATAGTCACAAAGTTATTTTAGGGGAGTCATGGTACTGCCACCATTAATTCTGTGCTTCCTGCAGAGCTGGGTGACCAAAGAGCAGCAGCTGTTGGCCAGGCACTCTGCTCAGAAAGCTGCACTGCGCTAACAGCAGTGCAGAAATAAGGATGGCAACACCATAACATGACATCTGACTACTGTGCTGCTGCCTGCAGAGTTGGGTGACAGGAGGGCTGTGGATTCTGAGTCCCAGCTCTGCAGGTAGCAGAGCAGATGTAAGAGCATCATTACTACACCAGGACATTGTTACATCTGTGCTGCTGCTGGTAGCAGCTCTGACTTCAGAGCTGAGCTCCTGGCCCGCAACTGCTGCTCTCGAGCTGCTCAGCTCTGCAGGCAGCATCACTGCCAATAGCAACACCAGGAGTAAGGGTATCCTTCCTATAATCACCTTGCATTTCCCCCTCAACTCCTTTTCAGGTCAGCACCCCATCAGTTATAACACTGGTAAATTTCAGTTTTGAGAGGCTGAAATCCTGAAGTTTATTATTTTAAAAAGCTTATGACCATGAAATTGACAGAAGTGGACTGTGAACTTCATAGGGCCCCAACAATAAGCCATTGACCAAGTTAGCATCCCCTCCCCCTGTAGGAGCTTGCCTGTGTTGGGCCCTAACACAGCTCCTACATTGTGTGCCCCTACTGAGGAATGGGTCAGGCAGCCCTCATGACTTAGACCTCTACCAGATGGAAAGGTGGCAGACTTTCCTGTGCTGGAACCCTAATCTTTCCTCCATGCACTTGGCTGTGATGTTGCTGCCATGGCTTGCCATGTCACGTTCAGACTGAAAAAAAGTAGGAGAGAGTGTACAGCTGGGCTGGAATACTGGAGCCAGGTTAGTGTGGGATAGAAATTCTGTGGGGAAGACAGAAGAGAACAGAAAGGCCCTTTCTGTTACATCTGATCAGGCAGGGAAGGAAGAAAGGGGGGAAGTCTATGCTGTGGAGATTCTGGGAAGGAGGTGGAGTCTTTCTAATCCCCAACATTCATTTAGGCAATAAGCTTTCACTGGACGTGCACTTAAACAGCTTGGCTATGTCTACACTAGAAGCATCTCTCTACAGAAGTCACTGTCGGAAGAGATTTTTCGACAAAACTTCTGTCACCAGATTGCATCTACACATAAAAGGGGATCGATCTTTTGATCCCCTCTGTCGATAAAAGGGCCCCCTGGAGCGCCTACACATTTTGTGTGTAGACGCTTCCCTGAGTTTTGTCAACAAAACTCCAATTTTGTCTACAAGACTCACGAGTAGCCCTTGGAATCACTTGTGATCTCTCCACCCCATTAGGCCATCACTTAGTTCCTATGCCAAAGAATTAATCAGAATAACGTTTTGAAAGTCTGCATCTAGACAATCAGTAGCTAATGTGTGTAAGTGCTATTTTTCCTGTACTGTCTCTAAATCTCCTGCATGTATATTTGAGGAGAAATGAACCAAAAACAGTGGCTCTCATAGCAAAAATTTAATTCGGCATTTGACATGAAGGTTTTCTGTAGCCTGCTGCCATTGTTGCCTCTACTGTGTAAGGCCAAATTGGCATGTGCTGCTGAAATAAAGCTAAACGAGGAATAGTTTCTGTTGAATATTAGCATTCGTTTCTATAAGGTCACATGCTTTTGTGTTTAAGAAAATTGCTAAAGAAAGTGATGACAAAATCCAGCGCTTACAAATTGACTCATGGTTCATTTAAAGGAAAACTGAATCAGTTTGAGACTGTTTACTTTGAATAAATTGAAACGTACGTAAAAGTGAAGTATTTTATTTGCCGGTGTTAAAACTGAGCATTATTACAGTTGATGGCTGTTCTGGTCAATAAAATGACATGTACAAGTGCATAACAAGGTTTCTGTTGGTTTTGTTTTATATTTTCTGGCTAAAATTGTCAAAAAACTGTGCCTTTGAGAAAAAATCCCACAGGTGCTTTAAGAAATGACCTGGTTTTTTTAAAGTTCTGATCATCCAGGATCTCTTATTTTGGAGTGTAAAGTATTCTAAAGCAAAATTGCAATTTAGTACCTAACTCCCATTGACTTCAACTGCTGAGTGTTCCAAACCTTTGAACATCAGGCCATTTAAGTGCTTAAATACAGATCTGGGAACCTTTATCTTCTGTTCCTATTTTTGGAAAATCTTGGCCTCACTGAATGTGTCTAGCTGATATTGGAAGGTTAATTATAAACTATATTAATCCTTTAGGTTTTGTTCTTGAAGCAGGCCAGCAACTAAGCTCATGAAAAGTTCAGTGGGATTATTAATATGTGTAAGGTTGTGTGTGTGTTTAAGATCAGGCCTTAGTATGCACTGGACAGAGAGTGGAGCAGATTGAAGATGTAAGTAAGTATATTCTGATGCCTGAGATCAGTCATCTATCTAGGATCATGTTTCATAATGCAACTTATAACAATAAACATTTTAAATATTTAATGACTAAATGATCTCTGGAAAATCAGTTACTGTACGCCATAGCATTTTGCAATTTTTGTTTCACTTAGAAGTTGTCTGGGGATAAACGCTTACGTATGGGAGGCATGCATTTATGGGTGGAACTTTATCCTACCTTGTTTTCATATAGGACATTTTTAGATTGATTGGGTTTAGTTTTCTGGTAACGTTCTAAATATCTCTGCCTACTGTGGAAAAATCATTTATTTAAACATTTTTGCTCTTTTAATATTGTGGATGTTAATACAATACAGAAAAGAAATTAGTGTTTATTTTCTGCTTCCACTAGATTTTAGAAAATAAGCTGCCATTCTCTCCAATAAATTCTTGAGACCTGAATCATCAGAGAGGGAGTTCCACAACACAGTGTATTTCAGCTAAGTAGAGAATTTTGCTCAGTGATGGCACAGAACATTGTACTAACTATTGTATGGAAGAAGAAAAGCCTCTGAAAATAGCTTGTTCCTGGTGTTGAAACAGAAAAGGAGCATATGACATAAGTCAGCACATTAATTTACAAACCACCTGGCTCCATTAGTATTAAATAAAATACAGGCTGTCATTATTGGATAATTATGTTACTATCAGGCTTAAGACTCAAAATGGGATTCAGCTGCTGTAACACATACATGGTAAAGTAATACAATATTACCTACTCACACTGCTTTCTTTATCTTCAGTCAATAGACCTGAATGTAAACAATGAATTTGAGTATGCTACTTCAGTTCACTAGTTGCCTAATGGGGAATATGTGACTACACAACTTACATAAATAAGATTATGGGGCCATGGTTTAACTGTAAAGTTCAGGTTTCAGCCAGGTTCCATTATAAAAATTTACTAAAATTTTCAACTTTAGATGGTTAAAGTTGAGCATCTAAATACATATTTAGATAAAATATGTGGCCTGTTTTTAAGAGTTGATGAATATTTGAAAGTACCATTGATTTTTTTTTCCTGCATTCTTCTCATTTCTTTGTAGGAATATTTTCATCAGACAAGCATTTATTTTCATCATAAGAATGAACCACCCAACACTGAAACCACCTAGCCACCCAGTGCTAATCAATTAGCCAAAACAATAATTAAAATAATTTAAAAATTCAAACCCCTAACTCAAGCAAAGCTTTTTCCCTCAAAAGGGGAGTGATAGAGCATCTCTGACATCCACAAGTGATTTCACTACTGATTTTATGTAGCAGGTACTCAGATTCTTCTATGATGGGCAGCAGTGTAAAACTCATGTGTGGCATGTTAGGTAGGGGTAGAAAAAATACCCAAAACGTTAATTGAGTAACAGAGCAGCAGTGTTCACTTGTGCATACTTGAGTACAATCTAGATGTGGTGTGTGTGCACATGGGTGTACTTTTTACTCAAGTAGTTTTCTAGACGACATGAGTAACTTGAATTTGAGTACATCCCCCACCCCAAAAAAAGGCAGCTGAATTTACTCAAGTAACTTTTGGGGTACTTTTTTCTACCTCTGATGTTAGGTGAATGCTGAGTACTTCTAATTCAATTATGAAATCCCAATCTGTCATGATAAACACACAGTGTATGCATTTGTATTTCATACTTTTTCTTTCAGTTATGTACATAATACTTTTGTGTTCTTTAATTGGGCAGGCACTCATAATCTTTTTTTCTTCATGTAAAGCCACAAAGTGAGCATTAAGTTTAAAATTACCACAAGAGAGTATACACAATAGCTGGATTCTTGTTCTTTCTATTTATCCCTAAACCCCATTCTAATATGGAGATGATCTAGACCTGGCTCAGGCAAACATTATGGTCTGAGAGCCTCACGGGGGATGGAAATTGTATAGAAGGAAGGATGCAAGGAGGCTGTGCGCCCCCCCCACCAATGGCCATATGCAGCCTGGACCCTGTCCAGTATCCAATCCCTCCTGCTTGCTGCATCTGATCTCTGGGGACCCATGCCCTTTGACCATGTCTCCCCCGGACTCCACCACCTCTGCTCTCCAACTGTGCCACCTGGAGCACTGGGGTTAGTGGTGCTGCAGCTACCCCACCTGGAGCATCTGGGCTGGTAGCATGATGAAGCTGACACTGTGGCTAGCTGCTCATGTTCGCTGTGGTTCCTGGGAGATGGGCTAGTTCCTTCCAGCAAGGCTATCTCAATCCTACTCCCCAATGGGAGCTTGGAGGCTGGACTGAAGGGTGGGATTAGCCCCACAGGCTGTAGTTTGCCCCTCGCTGACCTAGACACTGGATTTCAGATTTTTTTTTGTTTTCAAAGTACTCACTGTTGCAGTCTCTTACTTAGGAGCACAAATCTCATTTTAAGTGATTTAGGCACTTAGGAAACTCAATCTCATTGACTGCATGTCTAAATCATTTTTAAAAATGAGATTTATGCTGCTAAATAAGTTAGATGTTACAGTAATGGCTAAATGTATTAAACAAATCTTGGCTTTGGGCCGTACATCAGTAAGGTTCTTGGGAACATGCCCCACTTTAAGCAAAGGCACTGAAAGAAATGGGCTTACTTAGATGCTTAAAATTTAGTTGGCTGATTAAGTGTATTTGTGTGTACAGCTGGTCTCAACCTTCAATACTACAGGAGACTGTGGACAACCTTCACTCCATACCTCCTTTCCTAGAGCCTTATTTGTTTTACAAGTCCATGTTCTTCTCGTGCGGAATCCTTGGATGGATCATGATGAGCTAGAACACATTCTTCTCAGTTTGAGGGTAGCATCAATCGTAATTCTGTCACTTTGGTACATATGTAGAAAATATCACTGGAACTGACAGTTCTGATTTCTGTCTCGCCAGTGATGTCCTCATTTCCTGTTCCTCAGCACACCTTCAAAATTTCATCACAAGATGAAAATGCTAGCATATGGTCTGAGTAGGTCTCATACATCAGCTGCCTCAAAATCATAAGCATAAGCCTTCCTTATTTTGGGGATTATTCTTTTTTTGCTAGGGAGAGAGTTAATTATCTTACCTTTTATATATAGATATTAGAAGAGGTGACCAAGAAAGCAGAAATTTGTTTGTGCTTGAAAATAAAAAATAATAAGAATAACAATAAAAACAAACAAAGAAACTTCTGTCTCCACTCTCCCTCCTGCCTTTTGAATTTCATGTGTTTTGGGTGTGTCTAAATTTTAATTTTCAGTTCTTTATTCATAGATCACCATGATATCTATATTCTTGAAACTGTCTCTGTACTAGATACAGTAATGTATTATACGGTTTTTTTCTGAATCTACAGATATGTAACTGAATTTGAAATTTGCTACTTTTTTGGTTCTATCCAGATTTTCTTGTCTCAGTTTAGCTTCATTTTCAACATATGACAGCGTTTTCCAAGCTGATCACTTAACTTTTATGTTATACACATCCATCCCCTGATATGCATTGGTCTTATTTTTACATAGTCTAGACTCCAGTGAATTAAGTCTGAAATGTGCCCATTTTTAATTTGTTAGTTACCTTATACTTGGTATAGTGTAGAATATAGTTCTCAACCTGGGAATGGAGTCTTGAGCGCCTTGTCCCCTCCCATGGCGATGAATGGAAAGTGAGGTACTTCTTAGATGCCAGGAAGATTGAAAGGGCTGCCTCATTATGGAAAGAGGGTCCTAGTAGGGATACAGGTCACCATGAGAGAATATCCCATGACAGTTTTGAAGGAGGATAAAAATCTAAGAGAATTTTCAGTAAACTTAACAAAAGTTTTTCTTTTATGTAACACCCCACATACTACAGCTCTAGCACAGTAACTAATGGAAGATTATTGCATTAAGACCGTAGGTTCCACTGATGGGTTTATAGAGATAAGGAGTTGATTCATTCTTGAAACTAAATTAATACAAATCAGATTGAAAATCAGAATCAAGCCCTTCTGTCTTCTTCCTTCTTTCGACTTATCTATTGCTAATAGTGTATTTATAAAGGCTTTTTAGTAACTGACCAGTGTAGGATTGTTTTCTTGATGAGACCTTCTGTGGCTATCTGAACAAAATGGTCCAACAAGTGACTTTAATTAGATAAATTGCCAAATGATGAGCATGGTTGCCCCACTTGAAGTTCTCATAATGGACTGTACAGCGGTCCCTGACTGATGAATACATTGACTTACGACCAGCCTCCAGCTCACACCCCCTCCCCTGCATGCCCCAGCTCACTGCCCCCAGTGGGAGGGCTCCAGCCTCATGCCTGGGGCTCACCTCCAACCCATGTGGACCTGGCTCCAACCCCCATGCCCCAACTCTTGCGGACCTGGACCTGGCCTCCTCCCCCACAACTGCCGTGTGGTCCCAGATCACCCCTCTGTGCGTCTGGCTCAGCATGCACTAGGCCCTAACCTGACCCCTGCTCAAGCACCCCGCCTTGGTGCACCCCTCCCCTGCCTAGCTCAATCCCCCTGCTGCCCCAGCTCACCATCCCTATGCCTGGGGCTCTGGCTCCCAGCCCCCAGTGGGGCTCCGGCCCCCCTGCACTCAACCCCCCCCCCCAGTGCACCCCCCCCACGTTCAATCCCCCACCTGGCTCAACACCTCCCTCCTGCGGCCCCAGCTCACTCTTCCCCCCTGTCCCCAACCCTGGTTTACACCCATTCAATCCCCCCACTCCACCTGGCTCAACCCCGCCCCAGCTGAGACCCACACCGGCACGTGGGGCTCCAGCTGTCAGCCACTGCAGGTACATGAGGCTCTACTGGCCCCCCGCCCCCGCCAGTCCACCATGGCCCCAGATCACACTGCTCAGCACACGAGACTCTGGCTTCAGTCTGCACCTGGGACTCCCAACACCTGGCACATGGGGCTCCAGCTCCAACCCCGCTACCCACCACTCCTGCAGCCCCAGCTCCAACCCCCTGGCCAGGCTCAACTCCCGCCCCAACCATCTGCTGCCCAGGTCCAAACCCTTGCAAGCCCCAGCTCAGCTGCACCCTCCTGCCACCCCTGCAGCCTTAACCCACCCCAGGCTTACCCCCCATGCCCCCTCACAGGGCCACAACCCAATCCCTCCCTGACTTGTGCTAAATTCAAGGTATGTGAGGGTTGTGTGGAACGCAACCCTCACGTACGTTGAGCGATTACAGTATGAGGGTATTTCTGACTTACGACCAAATCAGGTTATGACCAGGTGTTCAGAACATAACCCATTTGTGAGTCGGGGACTATCTGTACTTTTCTCATTTAAAAGTGAAATGTCGCTCAGGAGAGAGGGATGTTTCAAAGCTGTCATCAAATTCTCACAATTGCTTTGAGTGGTTGTAATGTTCTCCCTTTAGTGTTGACTGTGGAAACTTGAAAAACCATTTTAAAGTTGAAAAAATTAGTTGCTTTTTTGACTATGCAAAGATGGCTTTAAAGTTGGCGTTTTAGTTTCCTTTCCTTTCTTCTTCTTTTTTTTTTTTTTTTGTCTTACTGTATCTGTAACTGGAATATTAAGCTTTACCATCTCTATTTTATTGAGATGGCTCCTCAGAGAACTGGATAATTGGGATGGGTACTCTTACAGCCACGGAGAGAGAATTGGGATGAATCTCTTATAGAAAAACAGTTTTCTCAAGTCAGCAGTTTGAATTAATTAGATATCAGTAAAAACAAAAGAGCACCTGATTCTGAGCTGGCATATATAATCAAGGGGCAGTGCCCTTTTATACCAGCTGAGGATCTGGCCTGAGTTTTTTTAAACAGTTTAACTAAAAAATTCTTTCCTCTGTTACTTGCTCTGGTTTCAGTCTTTTGTGATAGCCTAATCATACTGGAACGCTAATTTTCCGAAAACTCTTCCAACAACAATGAAAGTCAAGATGATATTTTCAGTGTTTAAAGAGATCCAGGAAGAAAAGAAATTGGAAAAATATGTTTTGTCTTTGTAACAGAAAACCAAGTAAAATCTGGAAATTTTAGTCCAATCCATTGTTTGTTTAACGTGGTAGTTAGAAAACCAGAGAGTGCTGCCACTTAGTAGGAACATGTCATCTTCTCATGGACTGTCCAGCTTCTCAATTTGTTACTAACCCAAAGTAATTGTTCATTATGTTGCAACTATGATCTCTTCATTGCACTTTGTACTTTATCTTACCTACTATTTGTTTACTGACAAATGATCGTAAATCAGCGATTAAGTACTTGTCACTGTTTGTTTGAGAGTCTGTTTGGCATACTCCTTACAACATACCTTCTTATTTGTTTTCAGTATTACAGTGGCAGGATTGTGTTGCAATAACTGTGTTTTCCAAATTTTAGGGCCTGATTCTGACATCGCTGAATTCAGTGGAAAGGTTCAGTGGTCTTTGCATCAGTCTCTTAGCGTAGAATTCACATGTATTATTTTTTGTCTGTTTAGTGATAGGCTGTCTCTAGCCTGTTGGGGCTGCGGTACTTCACATCAGGTTTCAGAGTGACCTTAAAATGGTGGCTTGAGATAGGTGGTGGAAGATTTCCCCTCACTGAGGGGACCTCTACCAGTGGGAATCTAGTAGAGATGATGCAACTGGTTTTTATGCTAGCTGTCTGCCTCACTCACTACATAAGGGATGGGAGGGGGCACTTTGGGAGGAAACTGAGAGGCAGGCAGGGAAGGAGCCATGGAAAAGCAGAGCTCCCTCCCCTATGTCTTTTCTCTATCCTGGCTAAAGTTAAAATAGGTCCTCTACTGTTTTCTCTTCAGCTGTGGGAAACGATAGGGGAGCTACAATTGTCTCCCAGCAGTTGCAGTTCTTCAACACGTCTGTTCACAGCTTGGACAGAGTATAAAATTGGGGCCATAGCTTTTAGCCCCTGTGAACTCAGTGTGCAATGTTACTTCCATACTTAAGAATTTTTGGAAGTGTTCTTGAAGGCAAGTTATTTTGCCTCTGGATTTTCCTAATTCATGTTCATTTCGTGGCATAATGAATTATGGAGAATTGTGACAGTGGAGTTCTGTAATGTACTACAGTGCCAAGGGCACAGGGAGGGAGCAGTGATATTGCAGTGGCAGATGGCTGTCTTGTACGCCTTCTGACAAGGAAATTATATTCTGAAGCCAAGTGTTTCATTTGATTATTGATTCTCATGACTTGCCTGAAATAGGTTATTTCCCTAGAGTGAGTAATTTTAGTTTCCTGATGTTTAAATAGAGGGTGACAAGAAGGAAGTTGTAATGATGAAAAAGAAAGTTTATTATTTTAAAAAGTATAAATATTCAAGGTGTACTGGAAAATGGTGCCCTCATTGAGGATTGATGTCAGAGTTCTGTGTTTTACCTTTAGCAACTGAAGACCAAATCACTTCAAGCTGCGTCAGAAAGCTCACTCCTTCTGTTTCAGGTGCTTGGGATATTGCCTTCTGTGCTGAGGGAAACACATAGGACCTTGTGTTGCAGGGTCCAGTACGGCCCCCACGACTCTGAGCCCAGAATCCTGAACTGTAGTCTTTGCAGCTATGGAAGTATGAAATTAAAACAAAATGGAAATATCAAAGATTGTAATTTTAAAAATTGATAATCGTTTTGTAGATTTCATATCTGAAGCAAAGCATTGTGTTGACATGAAATGTGACCAATTCTAGCAATGTTAGCACCATAGCTGGTGGAAAACCAAGGGGAAGTAGTGTGCAAATCCTTGGTGGATCATCAGTAGCAGGAAATGAATTTGGGATCTCTGGATCTTCATATATAAGCCTCTCCTGTCTAAGCTAGAAAACCCTAGTTTGCTAGCCATGGCCGTGTCTACACGTGCCCCAAACTTCGAAATGGCCATGCAAATGGCCATTTCGAAGTTTGGGGCACGTGTAGACGTAGCCCATGACTGCAGTGGGGTACTTTAGTGTCCGTCCTCCGAGCCCCTGCTCCCACGTAGAATAGAATGCTGCACCAAATAGGCATATTTTATATACTTCCACTGACCAGGAAGCTTGTCTTGAACTTCAGAGGCTTCCTAGTTCAGTTCCTGTTAAAGGGTTCTGGTTGTAATGCTGGTGTCCTTCAATGGGTCATTGATAGTATGGGTCGATTAATATTCAGAGAGCTCACAAAATGTGAGCAACACCAGTTTGAGGGGAAAAAAGATCCAGCTATCTTAACCAAACTTGTTGAAGGCTCATCCATCTCGAGCTGACCTAGTCACCACAAAGTGCCATGACATAGTTACATATAACCACTGCTTTTTCTTGTGCCCATACTTTGCCAGTACTTAGTACCGGCACCACCTATGGAGTTGGCTGGGGGGAGGGGCGGCTGATTACCAGCACCTCTTTTTTATTTTATATTTTTATTACCAAAAAAGGCACTGCTTACAACAGACAACATCAAAGTGCCGTGAGAAGGAAGTGATGCTTATTCATCAATACTATGAACTGCACTTGAACTGGTCATGTAGAGACAAAAGAATTACTGTTTCCAATTTTTTGAGTCGTTTCATTTCCCGCAGGGTTTATCATCGTGAGATTTCTGCTTACCAGTCTGATAATTAATTTACGCAGTTCTTTCTGATCAGAAGTTTGACTTTCTCTGTGAAGATCTAGGATAAGTCTGTCCCCATATTTAGAGAAGTTATAATGTAGGTAACTTTCCTGTCACAAAGAACATCTCGTTTTCTGAATATTAGTTTTTAACTGGGAATCATTTTTAAAAAAAAAACAAAAAAACCAAACAAACTTGTGCATAATCTTAACTATGTAGTCATTTCAGTGGGGCTTCTTCCTGTAAATTAAATTTAGCACATGCCTTTTAGAATCAGGATCCAAGTTAGTAAAAACCTATTTTTAAAAAAGGTTAGGCCTTTACTGAACAAGATATGCAAGTACATGCCTGCCTTTTAGAAAGTGAGTAATCCATGGGACTGTTTGCATGCCTTAAGTTGTGTGCTTATGTTCCTTGTTCAAGTAGTAACACAGGGAAAGTTTATATACTTTATATACTAGAGGGTGCTAGTTTATATACTATGAAAACAAAAAAGCAGTCCGGTAGCACTTTAAGGACTAACAAAATAATTTATTAGGTGGTGAGCTTTTGTGGGACGGACCCACTTCTTCAAATAATAGCCATGCCAAAATAGACTCAATATTTAAGTCACAGAGAACCAAAAATAGTAATCAAGGTTGACAATTTTTTTCTGATTTGTCAACCTTAATTACTACGTTTTGGTTCTCTGTGCCTTAAATATTGAGTCTGTTCTGGTATGGCTATGATCTGAAGAAGTGTGTCCGTCCCGCAAAAGCTCATCATCTAATACATTGTTTTGTTCATCTTTAGAGTGCTACTGGACTGCTTTTTTGTTCCTCACTCAATCTTTTTACTTATTTGTTTAATTAGACTAATGGTCCCTGGCTTGATGGAGAGAAAATAACTTTGTCTGAGATATTAATAAACACAAAGATGTGCTGACAACATAGGCACTTATGATGTATGAATGAAATATGACAGTGTCAGGTTAATTTTTCTTTAATTTGTCATTGGCATTTTATGTAAATGTTGTACCTTCCTGGTCCAGCATCCTCAGAACCTGACCAGTCCCAAACCAGGCAATTTGTTGTACTAGGGGAGATCTGTGCTGGTCCTTCTGCTGCCACTGGTTGCCAGGCTCTGTTTCAGTGGCAGCAGAGTGACTGATATTGACCAAGTGGGAACTGCAGTGGGGAACATGCTTGGCTCCGCCCATGAGTGCAGGTTTCTCTCCTGGCCCCCCACCACTGGCTGTGGGGCTGCACTCCTGGTTCCCAGACTCAGGGTTCCTCAGTGACCCTGCTTCTTCCCATGAACATCCCCTATAGTTGCTTCTCCCCAACCCTCTGTCCCTGAGTTTGCAGCTCTCTGGAAGCTCTGGGAGGAACAAGAGTAATTTCAGTGGTGACTAGCTCTCAAGTAGATATTCATTTATGTTTCGTGTTTACCACAAGATGCAGCCAATAAAAAAAAAAGACGTATTTATTGGTGATACTCCTGCTTAAACAAATAGAATTTTGTCTGTATGAAAAGACAAAAGATGGAATTCAGGAAAATAATATTGAACTGGAGGGGGCAGTCAGGGAATGAAACCAAAAGTTAGAAAATTCAGAGTTGAGATTACAGGGACAACTTCCTCTGTTCTTATGCCCTGGGTTGGGTGTGCACTGGTTAGATTAGCACCTACCTTAATTGTTTCAGATTCTTTTCAAACTTTTGTAAACCCTGTTACATCACTCAGCATGTAATGGCTGAAATGGAAAAGGATGCATTTTGGATATGTTGGAAGAGCAGACTGGCTAGAGTTCCGAACTACATCAGGGAAATTGTTAAATAAAGTTTGTGTAAGTAACAAGATGTTTACCTGTTGTATTTTGCTTCTCTGTTGTATACCTGTTAATGCTTTAATTTCCTTAAGGTCTTCAGATCAGAGACTCTCTTCATATATTTATACAGAACTGAGCACAGTGGTGTCCTCTTCTGACCTTGGCCTTTTATGTAACATTGGCCGTGTCTACACTAGCCCCAAACTTCGAAATGGCCACGCAAATGGCCATTTCGAAGTTTACTAATGAAGCGCAGAAATGCATATTCAGCGCTTCATTAGCATGCGGGCGGCCGCGGCACTTCGAAGTAGGCGGGGTCCTTTCAAAAAGGAGCCCCGTCAGGACGAGCCGCGCAGCGGCGAGGCGCATCAATTTCGAAGTCCCCTTATTCCCATCAGCTCATGCTCATGGGAATAAGGGGACTTTGAAGTAGGCGGGGTCCTTTCGAAAAGCAGCCCCGTTGGGACGAGCCGCGCAGCGGCGAGGTGCGTCAATTTCGAAGTGCCGCGGCTGCCCGCATGCTAATGAAGCGCTGCATATGCATTTCAGCACTTCATTAGTAAACTTCGAAATGGCCATTTGCGTGGCCATTTCGAAGTTTGGGGCTAGTGTAGACGTAGCCATTGAGATACAAACTAGGAATGTAAAATGCTGTTTAATGAGGCAGGGAAGGTTGCTGCATTTCATGAAAGTACACAGGCCTCTTTCTGAGAGGCATAGTGGGGAGATCATCCTGGTCAGAGCAGCCCCTGACTGTGCTGGAGTAGTCCTTCTGTTGCCGCTTCTACCCCACTGCCTGCCAACTGTGCTGGAGTGTCCCCCACCTGTGGGAGCCCCATGGGTCTGGAGTAACCCCCTGCCCACTCTCATTAAGTGTAACCCGTAAGTCTCAGCCATTTAGGTGAGTTTTACTGGTTAATCATTAATGTCTCTGATACATGCTCCTCTTTGGCCTTGATGTGGTCACTTCGGTATTTTTCCTGGAGAATTACAAAAAAGACTCTGGTATACAGGTAGTGTTTCTGTGGATATCTGGGTCTAATAACCCCTTCTGGTGAGAGAAAAAGGTAATGCATTTATTGTTTGTACTCTGTGTGCTGAGCAGACTGGAGCAGCAATTATGGGTTTTTGGAGATGGTGTATTGATAAAATATGAAAGTTCTGTAGTGTCTGGAAGATAGTGAGATTATGGAGAGACAATTCTTTCTTGTATATAAGGAGAAAATCATTGGAGTGGTGGTCTTTGGAAGGGAGACTTTTAAGGAGGATCTTTGTCTGAATAGATGGCTCCTGTACAGTAAGAAAGTAATTTTTATATTATTAGGTAGAATATGAGCTACTGTCATGGGAATGTGTAGCTCATGTTGGAAGTGTATCAAAATGTGTGGTATATATGTTTTTGTAGCACTGAAGTAGGTTGTTCAGGATTATGAGCAGAGTGCTAGCCCCTCCATTTCTCTTTTGCATTGGTGCTCACAATTTATAATGCCCATCAATTCCATCTGCAGACATTGTATTACATCAGTCTATGGATATTAAAAGTTCCTAAGCAATGTTCTCTCTAATCTTTTCCATTCTCATACAGATTTTTTCCATCCATGTGTGGAGTAACTTTTGTGGACCAAGACATATGTAAATGTGCACCAACACTGGAAACAAAACCTAGCTGTAGGCACTCTGCTAATCAGAATTCCTCTTGAGTGGCTGTAGAAGTGCACAGCTTACAGGAAACACTGGTCCTGAGGCTTCTATCTCTAATGGATTGTTTATTGACTGTTGGGGAAATGAGGTAATTGAAGATTTGTGTAGAAAATTTGACCTAGTCATGAAGGCAAAATTTTCACAGCAACTTGATTGACTTGGGAATTTAAGTCCAAGTTTTAAAACTGACTTGGGCACTTAGGAGCCTGTATCAGGAGACTCAAGCACCTTAGTTCCCATGTCACTTTTAAAACTAAGGCTTAAGTTCCAAAGTACTCGGTGGTTTTGAAAAAATTATGCATTTAACTGGGACTGCTGTGTAAACATATTTCTAGAGTCTTCAGGGAGAAGCCATTTTGAGGTATCAGTGGAGCAAAAGATTTAAGAACAATTTTTAAAATGGAAAAATGTTTGTTATAAGTCCTGTAAATTTAAAATATTTTGTCTGAATAGTATCAAAATTTCATCTAAAACCAAGTTTAAGCAAACATTTTTTTAGTCCGAAAGGATGGGTGGCTTTTATGGAAAAGTTAAGGTATCAGATTTGGGCTTAGAAAGGAAAGTGTCTCAAAACTATAACTGTGGAGTGGCACCTGCAACTCTCTAATGCTCTACAAAGAGCTATTTGTGATTAAGAATATTTTCAAATACTGTGGTTGTTTTCCATAACTTAAGTAGCATTAAAAAATTGTCAGAGATATCCACAAGAGTTTTCTGGGCAAGCTGTTCCTCTGTTTACCTGCAATCTGTAAATGCCAAACATTTATGTTAATGAGAAATTTCTAGAAATTATGTTTAGAATATGGAAGCATGTATTTATCTGAAAGCCTTAAATATGCAGCTCTGGAAAATTCACTGGCCTTATGTGACCATGGATATTGATGCGTATTGTAGCTTCCTTCTGATGTTTAGATATTATAATACTTGTTCACTTTTCTCAATGTCTTTGCAGGATGTGGTTAAGGATTACCCTTGAGTGATAAGCCGATTAGTCACTTTGTACAGGACTTTTCTTTCTTAATTAATCCCTGAAGCTATTTATAGATACAGCATTTACTTAAATGCTTTCCTGTTGGATGGAAGTGACAGTGTGTGAATGTATTTTTGCATGTTCGTATGGCTGCTGAAGAAGATATTTATGCAGAATCCTATTGCAGAGTCCATTGCAAGATATCTGTGTAGAGTCCTATGTGTAGGGACTACTAAATTCATGGGCCAAACTGGGTTTAATCAGACTGCATCTTTATAACTAGATATTTGGGACTACCTGGAGGAAAACATGTACAGTGCACGCAATTCATGTTTTTGCATAATTTCCAGGGGCTTTCCCCTCTTTTTCCATCCAGGTCCCTCCAGTTGGGACCTCACCACCCAGTTTCCTGCCCTTCCCCATCCCCTCCGGAAGGTTAAGTTGGACTGCAATGGGGGAGGGGCTTAGCTCCCTACTATACCAATCATAAGGTGCCACAACCCCATTTCTCGCCCATTATTCATTCCTTTAATAAACACCTCTTTGTAAGTCCTTTTCCAATCCATTTATCCAGTCACTGAATTCCCTATGGAGTTCCTGCACTGGCCATCAACCACAAGATACTTGACTGCCTGACTTTAGGCACAGGGCTGTCTCTTTTAAACCCTTCATTCCCAGGGCATGCATCATCGACTCCATTGCTCCTTTTGCTGCAGTTCTTACTCCCCTCAACACCTCGCCCCAGCTGTAAAGCACAGTTCCCTTCATTTGGCCAGCCAGCCAACTACCCCCCACGCCATGCCAGGTGTGTAATTTTTTTATAGGAATGCCCAGTTAAAAAAGGGATTTTGGTTGTTCCAGTCAGCTGACAGGGCCCCTAAAAGTCGTCTTGGTCACAGTGGCTAGGTTTGCATGGCTCCTGGAAGTGGGCAGCATGTCTAGCTCTTAGACATAAGGGCAGCTGGGGGCTCTGTGCGCTGCTTCCACCGTGAGTGCCAGCTCTGAAGCTCCCATTGGCTGGAAACTGTGGCTAATGGGAGTTTCTCTAGGCTGTGCTGGCTCGTGGGGGAAGTGTGCAGAGCTCCCTGGCTGCCTCTGTGCCTAGGAGCCGGAAGGAGGTGTCAGCTGCTTTCTGGAAAGTGAAAGTGAACAAGAGTTGGGGAGAATGTGAAACAGAAGGGTGGGGGATGGAATGAGTGAGGAGCAGGCGGGAACGAGGGCTGGGGAAAGGGTGTCTACTTTTCCTCAGTCAGAAAGTTGGTAGCCTTACATTATAGACAGAAGGAGGGAGTTCCCTTTTTGAACTCGCATCAGTTCCTCTGAAGGAAAAAGGACAGTGTAACTTCTCCAAGAAGCTTTGACTAAAGTCTGCACAAGTTACACACCCATGTCTTCCTGAGTTGTGTTGTACAGGGAAGCTGGGTTGATTCCTAATACCGCTCTCCAAGTTTATTGGTATAAGTGAATGCGTTTATAAAGGGGAACTTCCCTCTGCTTTACATTAAAATGGTGTTAATAGGTTTTAGATAAACAGGGTTTTACTTGAAATGCTTTCATTTAAATACTCTAGAAAAATTAGCTAAAAGCAACAGTGATTTATCACATACTATTTGCTGTCAGTATTTGATATCCAGTACTCAGTAAACAGAATGCGATCAACTAATATGTTAAAAAATACACCCCAAAAAGAAAAATTTGGGTACAATCAAATAGTGAATTAATATCAAGACTTTTTCTAGTTTTGTGGCAAAGCCAGATGCTATTTTATTTTAAACTGCCTTTTTGGGAATCAAAGTTAATTTAGCTGTAATTTCTAATAGCAGAGGGATATTTGATGTGACACCAAATTTCTGTGCACCCATTGAAGTAAATTCTTAATCTTTCCTTGCCTGTCACATTGGGTTTGGGAAACCAATCAGTATGGATTCATAGAGCCAACACACCTCCTGAGGTCACAAATTATTGATTTAAAAAAAAAGAATTTTGTGTAGATTTTTTACTTTGTGTGTATAGTTTCAAAACGTCCAGTGTAATGATTAAAATAGTACCCATTTCTCTTTTGTTATATATGTCTGTCTGTGTATATGAAATTAGATTTTGAATGGGAGGAGTACAGACTGTTTTTCAGAGCATCAAAAAAGGGGAAGAAATAGAGAAAATGAAGCCTGTTTGTACTAAACAATGGCAAGAACTGAAAGTCTACATTCTGATACTTGAGGTCCTCTCCACTGTGGCCCCTTAAACCTTTGAACTGTCTGATGCAGGAATTCCCAGCCTACGGGTCAGGACTCAAACATGGATCACAATTGGATGTTCTAAGGGCCGTTGGTTGGGATCTTAAGGAGCCATTGCAGCAGCTTGACTCCTTGTCAGCTCCCAGTCCCTTCCCTGTGGTGCTGAAATGGAACTCAATTTAATTGATTTAACAGCCAGCAGGAGGGATCCCACCCTGAAACCTATTAAACTGCCAAATATCAGAGGGGTAGCCGAGTTAGTCTGTATCTTCAAAAACAACAAGTCCTGTGGTGCCTTATAAACTAACATAATTTGGCGCATAAGCTTTCATGGGCAAAGACCCGCTTCATCAGATGCATGAGTGGGGGGTTCCAGAGGAGGGTTTAAGTATATGGGTTTATGAAAAGGAGGTAATCCCAGCCTCAAGAGAAGGAACTGAGCTGACCAGGTGAGTTCAGTCAGGGGGGATGTGGCCTATTATCAGTAGCTAATTTGGAGGTGTGAGCATCGAGAGAAGAAACAGCTTTTGTAATTGGCCAGCCACTAGTCCCTGTGTCCCAACCCATGCCAGGGATCCTGCGGCTAGTGCTGCTGGCCAGGGCTCAGTGCCTCTGCTGGTTTCAAGTCTTGGGGCTGTGGGCTCCCCCACTCCCCCAACCCACCAGCTGGGAATCCTGCGGCTGGTGCTGCCAGCCAGGTATCTGCACCCCAGCCAGCTCCCAGTTGCAGTGCTGCCAGGGTCCCTACCCCCTGACCTTAGGTTTTGGAAATCTTATGCAGGACAGGCAGTCCTGGCTGGGGATCCTGTGGGTGGGGATGGCAACCCAAAAATCTGGCAACCCTATCTGAGAGGGGTTTAAGCCTGAGGCTTGGGGTGGAGACAGGGAGGGGTTGGGAACTGCTGGTCTAATCTGATTTCTAATCAGATGTATTAATGCATGACTGATAACTCAGTCTAGCCTCTCTGCAGTTCTGAGGGGGTACTGTAAAAAGTGTCTTTAAATACAAGTGCTGTCTGTATATTATCCAGCTTGTTAGGTGAACTGTCACAATATAGATTAGAAACTTCTTGCAGAGTGAGATGAGACCTTAATTTTTTTTCAAACTTTTTAACATCTTGACTTGCAAAGTAAAATGGGGTCAGGGAAGGTGGAAGGCATGAGTTGGAAAAAATTAAGGGTGTTTCAATGTAATTGTAATTTTGAGGATGTATCCGTTACAGTGGTTGAGAGTAGAAGGCTGAAGAAGCTAATTTTAGACATTACTCTGAGAGCTGGTAGACATGGCTCCAACTAAATATTCAAAGTATAATGTTCCAAGGAGGGGTTGGGGAAAATAATTTGTCTTTCATTGGACACCAGTTGAACAAAAGAACAATAGCTTTATATTAACCCTTCTCTGCTGGTCTCGATCATAGCATTCATGTATGTTTTGACATTCCATGGCACTGTTTGCATGTGAGAGAGAGTCAGTCCAGCAATTGAAGTACAGCATTGTGTCATATGCTACATATTAGGCAGCATTAATGTGGTTAGTAAAAGCAAACAAGCAAAATCATAGCTAGGAAACAAGTAAAAATTATGTTGGTTAAAGCAGTTTGTCAGTAGAAAAGTGTACCTTGTGAGATGTGAGTAGGTATGGCAAACCTGGAAGCATTCCGGATGAGATTGTTTGTGAGCAAGGGGAGTGGATTGGATGACCCATTATGTCATCTTTGATTCTCTGAAGCCTAACTTGTTCTAACATGGTATCAAACTAAAACCTTTGACACTGTACAGATGTTTTGTCTTCATTTGTTTGCAAAAGACTTACTTTTAGTGATCCTAGTTCCGGGCCATGCCTTTTCTTTGTTTTAATAGCATGGGAGAAGTGAAACATGATGTTTTAAGTCTTTTGTGAGAAAAGAATGTGTGAGGATTTGTGCAGCTTTATTAACTATATCTATATTGATGCAAGCAATTCTTGTGAAAAGTATCTATTTCTTAGCTGACCTGTTTTAAATTGGAGTAATGCACTGCTGTGACACAGTGATCCCATATTTTTATGGAAATGTGTTTTTGAATGTAAATATGTATAATTTGAATATGCTTTCTGCAAAACATAATATATTAACTATCATTTAAGAGCTTGTGATCCCCTAAATGTATAAAAACAACAAGAAGTCCTGTGGCACCTTATAGACTAACATATTTTGGAGCATAAGCTTCTTGTTTTTTTTGAAGCCACAAGACTTCTTGGTGGTTTTTGAAGATTCAGACTAACATGGCTACCTCTCTGATACCTCAATGTGTATATACTATTTGTATGCATGTACCTTTCTTGTATGTGAAATTGCGAATATGAAGTTAAACTCTGTGTTAATCTAGATCATTTAGTGAAAGCCATTTGTGTTACTTAGGGAACATAATGGCCTGTTGCTCCAGGTAGTGATCTGTGAATGGTCTTGTTTTTCTGGTAAACTTCTATTGTGTTTGGTCCTACAAAGACAGGTGACAGGGTTGTGGAGCTCCCCACAGGGCAGGTAGGTGGGCTCAGTGGGATTATCAGGACATCCGATAACAGTCTCAAGGGGATCTCTTTGCTCCAACCAGTCGTATGCTTTTTAATCCAGTTTTTAAGAAATATAAAGCTAATAAAGTCATGAGTCATTACTGAAGAGCAAATTAATGCACATCAGTATAGCGCTGTTACAGATGTGATGTTAGTGGGAAGTTTAAAACAGCATGTTTCTTTCATATGTCCCCTGCTCCATCTTCTGCCCAGCACGATATCTAGAATTACAATAGGTTGTCACTGTTTCTTTTTAGATATGACGACAGATTCCTATCAGTGTGCCTGGATTGATTTCATCTGTAGAATATGTTTCTTCTGAAGTGAAAGAAACAAAATACAAGTGCAGAAAAAATTTAACCTAGACTTGCTCTGTGGGAATTATCCAGCTGAGCCCTATTTCTTGATAGTACCATGCAAAGCCCCTTTGAGCGAGGTTTAAATCTATTTGAGGATTTGACGCATTGTTCTTGCTTTCTGCTAAGGCAGGGTGGGCAATTAACTGGCTGAAGAAACCTGATAAACTTCCAGTTGCTTAACAACGGTCAAAGCAAACAATAACTATCATGTGTTTTCTCTAAGCTCATTTGTATTTAAAATAGCCCTGGCAATGGGAGACATGACTAACATACTGTCCAGGTAAACTACTTAGACAAAAACTTAAAATTAATTTGTGTGAACATTGATGCTTTACACTGATGTCACTGAATGACAAATATATGTGGAGAATTAGATCTGATAGAGCTAGGTTGTTAGTAGCAGTTTCATTTCTAGAGTGTTAAGCAATGTTTACATTAGTACTGTGGAGTGTGTTTCCTTAGTAGAGCAAATATGTAATGAGAACTGATCATCAGTTAAAAGAGCAAACTGGGATCATATTGATTAATAATGGTTGTAGAGGTGGTTGCGAGATGCAGAACAATCTAATAGTGTATTCTTGTGGTTGTGTGGGTCACTCAAATGATGTCTAGTAGAGTCAAGTTTGTATTATGTCACAGGAAAGATGCTGGAGAATCAGGTCAAAGATCTTTCTTTTAGCTACATGAATTCATGGTTGTGGGTCAAATACTGACCTATCTGTTGTGAACGGGCGATAATCCAAATCTTTAGGCGGTTATAGCCTAATATGTAAGAAGAAAGTTGATTCACTGGTTAAATAATAAATTTAAAAAACCCTAATCCATAGTGTGTGTAGGAGAGTGCCAGTTCTGAAATAAATAGGTGTGACTTTGCATGCAGGGTTGTAGCTATCAAATTGAAGTGTGTGATTTCCAGCTTCCCCTGGGTATCATTGCGTACAATCAATCCTTTCTTGCATTTTGGGTATAGTTTTCAGCTGGGCTCCATGCTAACTCAATTTTTTTTTCCACAATGTTGTGCTGAATTTATACTAGAATGAGTTTTTGGCCCATTTATGGCAATTTCCTGATGTGTGCATTAAAAAAAGTAGTTAAATGTCCACTTAGTACCATTTTTCTTCCTCACTGTTTGCTTGTGAAAGTATTTTCATGGTGAAAATTCCACCTAGAGATTTCAGTCTGAATTTACTGAAGTGGCCCCTTACTTTAAAGAAATATGAAAGGGTAGATCAATCTTTGCAACAAACCTGGGCAAGATTGGGATTAAACAATGACTGTATCTTGTAGATGGGGCAACTGTGATGTTAAACCCGAAAATAGAAAAAGGAAGCATAGGACCTATGAATTAAAAATAACTGCAAATTTAACAGCATTTGCACACACAACCAAGCAAGTGTTTACAGTAGACCCCTGACTTATGCATAGATTGCGTTTCTTGGTATCCGCATGTAAGTCAAACTTTGAATAAATTGGGATGGGTGGGGGAGAGGGCCCTGCTGCCTTCAGGTCCCCCCACTCCTGGCTGTGTCTGGCTCTTTGCTTCTGTGAGCAGTGGGGAGCCCAGAGCAAGGCACAGCAGCAGCACCGATTTGTTTCCTGGCTCCCCTCTGCTTTCTGGAGCCTGGGAATTGATCCGCACTGCTGTGCAGGTCAGTTTCCTGGCTCCCAGGAATGGTGGCAGCTGGGAACCAGACCCAGCAACGCCAGTCAGTTTCCTGGCTCCCCTCCACTTGTGGACCCGGGAAACTCACCAGCACTGCTACATCTAGCTCTGGACTTCCCACCACTCACAGGAGCCAAGAAACTGACCTGCGCAGTAGCAGCACTGGTCAGTTTTCTGGCTCCCATGAGCAGCGGGGAGCTAGGCTGCTGCCTGGTTCTTGGCTCCCTGCCACTCACGATTTTGATTTGTTTTATTGCAAGAAATGCATATGTTGGAATCTTGTAAGTTGTGGGGTCTACTGTAATCATCATAGGAAAATAAGACTATAAGGACTGTCAGACTTCATCAGATTAATTGCCAGTATAGGCCAGTATCCCATCCCTTTAAATGGCCATCCTCTGGGAGACAAGTATCAGAGCGGTAGCCATGTTAGTCTGTAGCTTCGAGAACAACAAAAAATGTTGTGGCACCTTATAGACTAAAAGATATTTTGGAGCATAAGCTTTTGTGGGCAAAGACCCGCTTCTGGGAGAGTGCACAGAATAGGGTGATTTTTCTACTAATTGACTCCCAGCTACTGTGGTCAGACATTCATCAATGTCTTCTTGACCATCTTGGCTTGCAGCCAGTGTGGAAATCTATCCTCCATGAGCTTACTGAGGTTTCGGTGTTTTTTTTAAATTCAGTTATACCTTTGGTCATCATAGCATCACACTCACCCCTGTGAGTTCAACCAGTTAATTGTTCTGTATGTGGAAAAAGTACTTCCTCTTGTTCTTATGAAACATGCTGCCAGTTAATTTCATCTGATGACTTGTTTTTCGTATTGTGAGAGAGTAAATAACCCATCGCTATTCACTATGTCCATACCATTCATGATTCTACAGACCTCTATCATATCACCATTAGTCTTTTTCTTTCCAAGCTGAGCCAGCCCTAATCTTTTAGTCTCTCATTGTACAAAAATAATGTAATAACTGGAATCGTCTTTAGTTGCCCTTCTCTGAACCAGTTCCCATTTCACTGGATCCTTTCTGCTTTGGGTAACTAGGATTGGACACAATGCCCAAAGCATGGGTACATGATAAATTTATATAGCAGCACTATGATTTTTTTTCTTGTTTTCTGTATGTTTCCTAATTGTTCCTGACATCCCCGTAGCCTTTTTGACAGCTGCAGTACATTGATCAAAAACTCTCGGAGAACTGTCTGTGGTTACTCCACAAATCAACTCCTAAAGTGGTAACAGACAATTTAGATGACAGCATTTTGTATGAATCATGTTTTCCTGTGTTGTTCCTTTGCAGATCTCTGTTGAATTTCATCTTTTTTGATGCCCAGATACCCAGTTTTCTTTGCTGTCAGTTTTGGACTTAATTATATTAAATATTTTTTTATCATATACCAACTTTACCCTTTTACTGTTCACTCCCTTTTTGATATCTTTAGTGAATATGTTGAACAGCACTGTTTCCAGAACAGATACTTGGAGGTGGGACCATGTTCTTTACCTCTCCCCATTGTAAACACTGACCTCATTATTTGTTTTATACCTTTTGTTTCCTACCTGTTAATCACCTGCTAATTCATGAAAGAACAGTCTGTTTGACTTTAGTTGTGAAACAACTGTCAACTTTGTTTTTTTAAGAGCTTTTTCATAATGAACCTTGTTAGAGGCTTTCTCTAAGTCCAGAGCACACCATATGAATTGGATCACCTTTGTCCACGTTTGTTGATACTCTCAGGGAGTTCTAGTTGGTTGGTGAGGCATGGCTTTTCTTCACAAAAGCCTGCTGACTTTTCCCCAACATACCATGTTTAACTGTGTAACTGATAAGTCCATTCTCTACAAGCTGTCCGATACTGAAATTTGTCTCACAAAACTCTAGTTGCCAATTGCCAGTGTCGCCTCCGGAGCCCTTTTAAACATTAGTGTTACATTAGTTAATCTCACTAGCTATCATCTTTGTACAATACTACAATACTTGATTTGCATGTGCAAATACAGGCATAAATTACACAGGAAATTTCATGCTCCTAAATCATGTGTCCTTTTGTCTAAAAGGAAAGGAAAGGCAGAGGAAATTAATCTCAATTAATACCCAGTACCCCCCACAGTTTTTGACATTGTGAGGACTCTGAATTTCTGTGGTTGGTATGAGAAAGCTAGGTTTTAAAATGCACGTTACATCTGTGTTCCTTAGTTAAAATACAGGTGGCAGAATTATTTTAAATTTTGAGTTTTGTTAGCCAAAGTAGCTGTTAAAGTAGGTAAATTACCAAAAACCAAAATCAAGATGGTTAGATACATTTAGAAATTGAATTCAACATAGCATTTTAAATTTTTCATGGTACAATAAAGAAACAAGTTGGGTGTGGAAATATCTTTTATTGTATAATTATATCATCCACCTTGTGTGTCTCATATTCTGGACCAACGTGACTACAGTCACTCTGCGTACAAGAGGTAATGAAATATTTTAGTTAATACAAGGTCTTATTACAGACTTGTTACAAAGAGAAACATTTAGCTAAGTTTTCTATTCGTCTATGCAGGGGACTTTTGGTATCAGACTAGACCTGTAGATCTTTTGACTACAGAATCTTATTCTTACCAAGCTGGTAGGAATTTATGGGACTGCTGGAGTTAGTTCAACCAAATGATTTTAAAGTAAGATTTAGTAATTTAGAAAAGCTGCTGAATTATCAAAATTTTGAGTTCAGATGATACATGTAGCCAAGCTTTGATACTTACCCATCCATATTAAATCCAAATGTAGCATGCCCGTAAGTATTTTGAAGCTATTCTCATTTCTGTGTAGTTTGACCAATGTGGTGAACTCTTACGTCAGTTTAACCAGAGGTTCAGGAAGAGGCAAAAGTCACAGTTTACATCTGATTCAAAGCTGCTTCCTCTTTTGTCTGAGAAACTCAATCATCTTGACCACAAAATTTTTGTGATTTCTAGATAAACTCTTTGAAACCTATGGGATGTGTCTCAGCTTCTGCTATGAGAAAGCACGTCGCCTGTTAAACACATGCAGTATTAGGCTTAATTAGCACATTTCTGCAGTCCTCAACACTCTAAACTGAGTTAAGTATCGGAGGGGTAGCCATGTTAGTCTGGATCTGTAACAGCAACGAAGGGTCCTGTGGCACCTTATGGACTAACAGAAAAGTTTTGAGGATGAGCTTTCGTGAGCACAGACTCACTTCATCAGATGCATCTGATGAAGTGAGACTGTGCTCACGAAAGCTCATCCTCAAAACTTTTCTGTTAGTCCATAAGGTGCCACAGGACCCTTCACTGCTAAACTGAGTTAGTGATTCAGTGTAGTTTTTGACATCTAAAACTAAACTTGTCAGTCAGGGTAAGTGTGCATCCACTGTAGTCAGTCTGAGGATTTTAACTGCTCCTTATAAATATTTAGTTCTGCATAATCAAATAATCACTTGAGCAAACAGATGTATACATCTCATTCTGATTCTTGTCAATAGAAGGTGGCTTCTTCAGCTTAGCTTAATTTCATTTATTGGTTTCTCAAGACAGAAATGATGACCATATTCCTATTCTCTTTCTGGATTTTACTTCAGTCACCTTAGATGGGATTTTCAAGAGTTTCCTCCCTCCCATGCGGTAGCCTTCTGGCCAGGCAATGACCATCTCACTCACAGTCTTTCTTGTCCACATATTTCAACTTCAGGGAGAAATGTGTCAAATGACATAGAATGCTCTCTGCTGGGTGTGGGGGTGGCCTTCTTCCTCCTTTTAGCAAAGGTCCATGGGCAAATCAAAAAGTGGCTATGCTTCTGATAAGGTTTGAAATACCCATCTGGGATGAGAGTTGTGTACTCCCACTATCTAATGAAAAAACAGAGCATCGCCTTTATGGGTTCTTGCAACTGTCTGGAGGATTCTGATACCTTCATGCAAAACATTGTGTGCCCCATTTTATTTTGGGTAAGCATGGCTATATATTGAACACTTGGTCTTTTAGCTACTTAGTCAAGTTCAATTTCTGTGTTGTGTGGTCCTCTGGCCAACTTTGTATAATTCCAGGTCCTTTTTCCATCAGCACTGTTAGCTGTTTGCAGAAATGTCCATTTTGAAGGTAGAGCTTTTATGTCAAGTCTCTTCACGCTAATGGAATTTTTTTTCCTTTGTGTATGAGTCATCATGCAGAAGGTGAGATCATTTGACTTATTTGCTTGGGTCACTCACCAATAGGAGGTCACAATTAATGAACTCGTGCAAAAAAGCGCTGCATATCATTGAACCAGTATGTATTGTTCCCTAAAATTTGATGATAGGGTTGAGAGGGACACTTCATATGCAGAATTCTTTTTGGCAACTGCCAGACATACAGATGATCAGGCTGAATGACTTTATAACATGTTGGCTGGTTGATCTTAAAGATTTACACTTCATGTTGCCTTTTTAAGATGCCACTTGAATGAATTGGCTTCTTTGATTAAAAATGAAAAATGAATACTTCAATTATACCTTTGTATATATTGTAATATAAATCTTATTGATTGCCTTTCAATTTAAAACTGAACTTCCATTTTAAAATGGTATGAACTGTTTGTGGCTTTTGTATGGTAAGGCTGGCAAGGCCATAGAATTTACTCAAACTGAAAGGGCCTGTTTCAGAATGCCTTGAGTGAGCTTTAATTTTCTAATACGATTGCTATAATCTTGACATCTGTATACATTTTATTATCCAGTAACAGCAATGTGCATTACCATGCTGTAGCAAACAATACAGCTTAAACTAATGTCTCTCTATTGCAAAGGTATAGGAATAGTGTATATAGGAAAAAAAAGGGTGTAAAAGAGAGAGTTGCTTTACAGACGTAGCAACAGTTTTTGTGGTTAAATCTAACAAGTTAGCAATTCAGTCTGTCTGCTCTGTGTGAAACAGAGAAACAGCATCTGCTGTTCAACATGTTTTGAAGGCTTACGCTTAAGTGATGCCAAGATGTGTAGATGTCTGTCTTGTCAATAAACTTCATGTTTGCTGTGTCGTTGACGTATTGGTTTACTAGCCTATGCTGCATTTCTGAGAAAGATGTCATTTAGCTGCATTGTTTTAAAAATCTGAGTAGTAATCAAAGAGGTAAGTAGGAGAAATGCCAAGTATGGTAGGAGAAATGCCAGCCACCTGTGTCAACGTGTAGTAGAACTTGTTGGGGCCAGTGGTGAAAGGGTGATAATCCCAGTAGCAAGAGAGGGAGACAGACATCAGGGGACACAGTCAATAGATCTTCCTGGTGACCTCTATCACCTCTAGGGCTCTAGGCAGGAAAGAGGGAGGCTGATTGGCCAAGATTTCCTGTCTCCTAGTCCAAGGGCCATGTGGAGCCTGTTTCAGCTACATTCCAGCAGCTCACCCTGAACCCAGCATGACATGCTGTGGGTCTAGCCTATTGAGAGCATCAGAGAGGAATTTTTTTGCGCCAGGGAGTTATTTATGTTCTTCCCAGCACCTTCCAGTAGTATTGGGCTGTATAAGAACATGCATCTCACCCAACAGGTAATCCTGGGATGGAGTTGTTTTATTCATTGCAGCATGTGGCCAGTTTTTAGAGAAGTTAGGGAATAAAATTCACAACTCCCAGTAGTAAAATTCTGATTTTGGTTTTGGGCCTTGGGTTCATGTGATAGGGTGAGACCTTGTGGTCCGTGGCCCTGTGGGAAGGATGGTTCTAAGACTCAGACTCTTTGTCCCTGAGGCCAGAGGGAGCGCAGAAGTAGATTGATGAGTGCTTACCCCACATTGTGCTATATGATAAAGAGCTCTGTTACCTTTGCACCTCTGTTACCCTTGTCTTATAGCAGGGGTGGCCAAGCTGAGCATTAGAAGGAGCCAGAATTTACCAGTGGATATTGCCAAAGAGCCACAGTAATATGTCAGCAGCCTCCCATCAGCTCTTACTCCCTGACAATAAACACTTCCCTCTTTCCCATCTCCCTCCCTGTGCTGCCTCTGCGCTGCAATCAACTGTTTCACAGCATGCAGGAGGTTCTAGAGAAGAAGGGAAGAGAGAGGATGTGGCAGGCTCAGAGGTGGGGGCAGGAAGAGGCGGGACTTGGGGAATTACAGAATCGTAGAACTGGAAGGAATCTTGAGACGTCTTCAAGTCCAGTCTCCTTGCGCTCATGACAAAACCAAGTACTGTCTAGAGCTGTGGTGTCCAACTAGTTCCAAAGCAGTAGCCAATATATCTTAATCTTCCTTTTTTGTTTGTTTTGTTTTTTATCCTAAAAAGGATCTTGTTGGAGTAGGTTTATGAGGAACTGAAATAGGATATTACAACGGAATTGTGAACTTAACCTTAATTACTCCAGTTGCTACCATTTCTGCTTTGCATAAGGAAGTGTTTAGGTAGTATCTATTTTAAAGTACACCACACATCTAGAGGAAGTGAATTGCAAAGGAATGCTTTACAAAGAGGTAAAGTTAAAATTTCTACTGACCAATCTCCAGTATTATGCTAGTCACATGAAGTCATGTGGAGAATAGATATGAATACAGTACTTTTAAATATTGAAGGATGATGAAAGCTCTTATTAGCTGGTGGGAATGGTCATATAAGCAGAAAAACAATGTGCGTCTGTTTTTTCAGACTTTCAGAATAGTTTAAGAGCTTTTCATTTTCAGTACTCTTAAACATGCAGAAAAGTAGATGTTTATGAGAAAGCAACACATGAACTGATGATTTTGTGTGGAGAGTTCTGCCTGAAGTAAGTTTTCTTAGTGATACAGTTAAATGCCTCTGACTGTGGACAAAGATTAGGCACAGTAAAACTTTAGCTGACGCAATTTATATATTTGACTGCCTCTAGGAGTTTCAAATATTAACATAAGCACTGTGTATAGATTATCAAAGTTAAATAAATCCTAAAGGCTGAACCTAAAAAGGAGATTCTAATTGTGAAACTGCCGCCATTACCATGTAAAATGTCTTAGTTTATTCAACTTTAAAAAAATTAGTTTGCCTTGCCTACAACCATTCTGCCATTCTTAAATCACATTTTTCTGGGGTTTTATAACTTTCATAAACTTCATTTGGAGTCTGACAAGTGTAACCTTTGTGCAGGCTGAATCATCGAACCCCCTGAAGTGTGATTAAATGATTCAGCTTCCAGTCGACTGGTTCCTCAGGCTGTGTCATGTCATTATTTTGAGCTGTTGCTGAGTTGTGATTCATTCTTGTGATGTAGTATCTCAAAACCCAATGAAATGTGTAGCAGGAAACTGACTTCCAAAGTTAGGCATGCTCATGGCTTTGATACGGTTAACATCTCCTATGGTCAGTGAAAGGGAGATTTGTCGTTTCCAAGATCTGAAATGAGATCATGCATCTCCCAGCCACCAAACAAGACTTCCTGATCCCACAACTCTGCCTCCCACCAGGGTCACTGATAGTTGTAGCAGCTACTGGAAATGCCATGGGCATCAAGTCTCCAGCCCCATATTTGAAGATACGAAGAAACTGTGTTTGTGTAATAGAAAACTTTATTCAACCAGGGGATTGCAACTTAATATTGCAAACCAAAAGGCCCTATTGGGGCATTATAATTTCAGCCTTCTGGAGTTTGATGAAAAAATGTAGGGACCTCATGCTAGAGAATGCCAGGCAGGAGTTCTCTCCAGTGCCTGAGGACCGGTTAGTGGTAAGGACTGCACTTCAGGCCTGACTAGATGTACCCGACTTGGCTATTAGGTCCATGGCTTCTACAGTCTCTTTGCAAAGATACTCTTGGTCTCTCCAGGAAGAGATGCAGAGGTTACAGGCTTGTCCCACTGTTTTCTCTATCGGCCTTATTGACTAGCCAATGTACTAACTTTCATCTTTTCTAAAACCACACTTGGAAAGGGAAGAACAGTGTATTTACCTTAGACTAAGACTAATACAGGTTTTCTACCTTGATAATATGAAACCGTTCTGTAAATCACGTCAGCTGTGTGTGGTGATAGCAGATGGAATGAAAGGTCAAACATTCTCTCCTCAAAAGCTGCTTCTTGAATAACCACACGTACCTGCATGTGCTAGACCTACCTCACATCACTCTTCCGCCCCCCCCCCCCCCAAATAAAATCAGTGCTTGTTTGATAAGAGTGCAAGCAGCCTCTAGTACATATCTAGTGCAAGTTCCAGGTCTGTACATTTGTAAAGTGACAGCTTGGTCCTCAGTGCATGTGTTTGCTTCTCAGAAATCAACAGAGGATGCTGGAATTGAATGAGCGGGCCTGCAACTAGAACCTTTTAGTTAGACTTTACTCCTACCTCCTGCTTCATTCACCAGTGACTAGAATAGTAAAAAATGGTAACTGTTGTTTTTCAACACGTTTCACATGTGCATTCCACGACTGCCTCCTTTGTATTGGTGTTCCAGCAAGAGGGAAATGGAAATAGGGATTACCCTTTCTGCCTACACATACTGGCACACAACAGTTTTTTCTGTGTGTTCTATTGAAATGTTTTAGTATTCCTGTTCTAACTTTTTAATGATTTAAAGCAAGATAGCTATGCACATGAAAATCTGGGCAGTATTACTAGTTTTGTTTTTCTCTTACTAAAGTTAGTGCACATTTTCAGTAGCACATTACTTTCAGCTATCCTACTAATTTGCATAATGTACTGAAAATGCTGACTGAGGAGGATTAAACATCTCTATTAATGTTAAAGGAGGAGGAGTTAAATTGTATACAAAGTTACACTATTATTTAAAAATATTTTGTACAGGCTGCTATTTTTGTGTGAAATTGCTCATCCTTAATGACTTTTTTGCTATGCATGTGAATCACAGCTTTTTTACACTGTCAGTTTTACTACAGAATTCTAACATTCTTTATTTTGTACATCCATCGTAGAAAACTTACTATATGAGACTGTAGCATGAAGAGCTATAACCACTAGTAAAGTGATTAACAAAATATGTTCTCTAAGGCTATGTCTACACTATGAAATTAGGTCAAATGTAAGATCGATTTTCTAGCACAAAGTTTTATGAAGTGGAAGATCCATGTCTACACTGGTACATAAAGTCAATGGAGTGTGTCCAATTCGGATTGCCAGGTTTGACTTTGTCAGCAATGCACCGTGAGTAGCTGTCCTACAATTCCTGCTGCTCCATTGCATTGTGGGGTGAGTGTGATGGGACAAATGCGCTGTGGGTGTGTGTCATCAGCATCCCATAGGTCACCTCCCTCCTCCCCTCCACTTGGCAAGCAATGGCAGAAATGTTTTCCCACCCTTTTTTCATACATCATGCTCGGGGTACTGTTTTTATTGTTAGTAGGAAAGGAAAAAGCATGTTTGCAGTAACATATTTCACCTCTTCCATATGTGGATACATTTTTCATTAACCTCCTAAAATTAAAAACCCGCAAAATTAAAATGTGTCTATGAGCTTGGAAGAAAATGTTATTTGCTTATTATATGCATGAATAAATACAGATTTACAGATCCTAGCATATATATTTATCTTATATTATATGGGTAAATCTTGCATGCATATCCTTCATCAAATTCATGAAATGGGTTACAAATGTAATAAAAATAAGGTATTCAAAATTTAACACATGGGGGATGAGCAGCCAAAAATGCTCCTCACCTCGGGTGATATTTGGTCTTGTGCTGGCCTGTACAGTAGGCACAGTATGTTGATATATTTAGAGCTATGGCTCTCTTTTTTTTTTCTCTTGAACTTCACTGAACAATTGGTGTATTCCCTGCCAGTGAAGTGAGTCAAAAGCTGGTGTAGTCATTTAAAGATCAGAGAATCATATGGCTGAAAGCATCTTGAGAGGTTATCTAGTCCAGACCCCTGCACTCATGGACTATATAATACTCATAAGTGCTGTCTAGACTATATCTGACATGTTTGTCTAATCTGCTCCTAAAAATCTCCAGCAATGGAGGTTCCACAACCTCATTAGGCTATTTATTTTGGTGCTTGACTACCCTGGCAGGAAGTTTTCCTTGATGTCCAACCTAAACGGTCCTTGCTGCAATTGTATCCCATTGTTTCTTGCTCTATCTTTAGAGGTTGAGAAAAATTGTTTTCGTCTTCCTCGTTGTAATAATCTTTTAGGTACAGTAAATGCTTTTTTATCTGGCATCCCCAGTTCCCTGGCTCATGGGCCGCATGGCAGCTGGGCCTGGATGGGGACACTGGCCCCATGACAGCCTCCTCCAGCTAGCTGGTAATGGCAGTTAACTAAAAGTGCCAGTTATTCAAATGCCAGAAATGTTTGCATTGTAAACCTATAGTTATATAACTCACCAAACAACAAAGAATCATGAATTTATTATGCCACTTTACAAGTCACATGGAATCATGATAAACAGGGAACTCAGTAGCCTTTCTTGAGATGCAGCAGGTCTTGAATTTTCTAGTATGTTGCATTAACATATTAGGACTCTGGGTGTTTTAAATCTTTAAAGTTACCTGTGATTTGGTGCCTGCAGAAACCCATTGTCTTCCTGGTACATACCTAATGCTGTCATTGTTCTGCTTTAAACTGTATTTAAATGGGACAGTGTTTTTCTAGAGTCAAACAGTATTTACCTTCAGATCTGCTTGATGTGTGGTTATAGGTCTGCTGAATTTTCCAGATTATGATTTTATCAGAAAGTATAATTATTATTAACAGTAATTTGGGTATGGGAATGGGTTAGAGGCCACTTGATTTATGCAGAATTATATTTCTGTCTAGTTAGAATCAGAAAGGGAGAGAGAGAACTCTGATTTTGGAAGATTTGCCTTAACTGTGTAGTGAAAATTTTGTCGTCTTGTTTCTCTGTTGGAAAAGAGACTGTTGTCAGCATTGCAGATCCAGAACACTATGGAGCTATTTTGGGTCTTGACAGAGTTGCTAGCCATGTTTTAGCAGCAGAGTCTTTATTGCTCGTGGTGACGAGCAAGACAAAAGATATAGAAACATAGAGATCTCAGGTTGAGTCTTTGGATAAAACATATTGTTTACTTGTAACCTAAAGAAATTTTATACAGAAATCAATCAGCCTGGAAACCCATACTACTACTTGTATCTTGGTATAGGCTCACTTTTTTGAATATAAATTCAAGTTTAAATAGATTTATGGTACCTGCAGTATGGCCTACTTCTTAGAACATTGGATTGGGGCTCATGCGAGCTGGGCTGTGGCCCCTACCCTGCCACTGGCCTGCCAAGTGAGCTAGATAAATCACTTCACCTCTTTATACTGCAGTTTCCCCATTTGTAATTTGGAGAAAACAATGCTGACCTCTTCTGTGAAGAACTTTGAGATCCATTGATGGAAATAGCTAGGTATTTATTATCCTTAATAAGAAAGGAAATGTGTAATCAACTCTGTGTGTGTCCTTTTAAGCAAAGGAGGTAGTAGATAATCCTCAAAACATGCATGCTGAATTTTGTGGTAGCTTACCAAATAATTAAAGTGGCATAAAAATCTAGACTGCTTAACTGTCCCGCTCCACTGTTTCTCTCCACCCCCACCACCGCTCCCCAAGCAAGCGCTATACCACCAGTTTTTTCTGTGACAATGCAGAATGCAATATTAGAAGCAAGAATTCCAAAGTGTTACTGATAAGGGTGTGCCCTTGGTGGTGATGTAATCTGAAAACTTCTGGTGACTTTGTGGAATAAAACTGTTTAAGGACACAGCACAACAGCTCTGCTAATAAATCTTAAAGCTGCCTGTATGCATTCATGGATTTATCTCTTACAAGATCGTTCCGTACAATGTTCAAGTATGTCTTCTCTGGATATACATTGTTCATCCTGAGGCAGTGGAATGAGCTGACTCCACCTCATATATGGTGAACTATTAGTTTTCCGTGTGGTAGTCGCATGTTGGATCCTTTTACAATTGGAGAGGGGATATTTTAATGGCACAAGTGGACTGTAGGCCCCCCCTTATGTTTCAGTGAGAGATATTTAACTGCTATCTGTGATTTTGGAGTCTTACTTAGAACCTGTGAGAGGTCTCTCAATGAAAATTATTCCATTGCAATCAATAATTCTGTAATCTGTACATGAAAGAGATTCTAAGTATCCTCCAGTATTTTCATACTTTGTTTCTGAGAGACTGATGTTGTCCGAAGAGCACATATTTGTGCAAGATCAATAAAGATCAATCCTTTATTTATGGAATATTTTGTAACTATGTATGGCCTAGGTGTCAAATTAGTATTTAGCTTCTTTTACGAAAAAATGGAGCATATGCACACAAAATAATTTTGGTAATAAATAAATAATATGGCAACATGTAATAATGAAAATATGTGAGCTTCCTGTTTTTGTAATGAAAATCAACTGGCTGTAGCATGTACATCTGTGTTTAGAACTGGTTTCACTATGAATCTGCACTGCGTTTTAGAGGCATTCTAAAGGACTTTATATAGTTCCTCTTCTGTATGTGGCAACAAGTATAGGAAACTTTTGACTGGATAGTGATATAAACAGAACAATGTTGTTGAAAGGTCCTATGAAAATGTTTTTATTTTGCTAATGCGTGACTTTTTTCTGTGATGAAGAAACTTTAAGGTTTTGCTCATAAAGTGAAAATAGTTAGACATTTTACCTGCTATGATAGTTTCGCTGTGATTCCCTCAAATAGTCATAATGTGATGGCAAATCCAGTTTGCTAGGCAACAGGTAGCTGGGTGGGTGTCTGCTGTTTTTCCCTTCACTTTAATATAGTGTCCATTGGAGACCCTCACAGTGCTGCAGTTCTATTTAGTAAATATTCATTAGCTTGTGGTACTTAAAATTAAGTAGATTCTCCTCCTGATGCACCTCTGTTCCTGACTTGCAGGCTTGAATTAATCCATGTTGTTTGTATGGAAGTGTGACTAGCTAACTCTCTTTGTTGTACATCAGAAACTTCCAGTAGGTGCATATTGATGTTACCAATGAGTGCCACTAAGCTGGTGCTAAAAGTGATTTAACTACAAGACTAAAATTAGTTCATGCGCTTTTCCCAGAAATTTTTTTTCTGCTCCATGGTTTCTAATAGGAGCAGAACATGTTAGTCCTGATTTACACTTGGAATTCAACCATTTTCACCATTAAGTAAGCTGCACCTGTGGCTGACATCCCTTGTCACATCAGGTAAAACTTATGTTAGACTCGGGCAGGTCCAGTGTGACCGTGTTTCCATAAGCTAGAGAAGAGTCAATTGTAGTAAGCACTGTGTCAGCCTTTCTTTAACCCGCCTGTCTGTTGGATGCTTTCTCAAGGTAATCAGAATTATGGATTTTAGTGGGGCACCCAAAACTTGTATGTAATTTACCAATGACCTCATCCCAGAGAGTTGAATCAGCTGCATAATGTGTCATAAAGTATCCTCGAAACCACATAGTGATAAAAAGTCTCAAAGGGGTAGCAATTTCTCCACTTTTGATGTTCATCCCACTTAATTTGCTTCATCTTCTGGACCTACTAATGGCAAGTAACCCCTTCCCTCCTTGTTTCTCTTCCCTCAGTCCTTTGTGCCTTCCGCCCGCAGCTATATAAACCCTGGATTCTAAGTGTGTATGTCAATCATCTGAAGAAGTGGGTCTTACCCATGAAAGCTCATGAGCTAATAAACTTGTTAGTACTTAAGGTGCTACAGGGCTGTTTGTTACTAGTGTTAGAACTTTGTCTCCATAAGTACATAGTATGCACTCTGTGACTTCTCTAGGTATTTCTCTAATTGTTTGTAAATGTACGTGAAACATATTATCCTTTTGTTTAGTGCTAAAGCATTTTAATCCCATTTTTGGAGGGTACTTAAGGATATGGGTAACTTCAAAGATTTGACGATCCTGTTAACTTCACAACTTAATATTTCCTAAATAACTTCTTGAACTGAGGCCTTTAAAAGGAGAAACTAGAAAGAGGGACTGAAGAAAGAACAAAACAGTTTACCCAGAGCTGAAATTATCACAATGAAACTCTTCACTCTTTTTTTGTCATTTTCACTGTATTTTGCAGTAGCTCTATTAGAGGCATTGGGTTTCTATTTATTTCTTTGTTTTTTTTCCCATGTGAGTACTCCTCCCAAATCTGTCATTCTCTCGTCCGGCAACATCGGTGATCTTGCAGGATCAGAGAGTCCCAGGGCTGGGAGAAGGAGAGGCCAACCAGACCAGCGGTAGGAGCCCAGGGCAGAGCAGCCGCAGCTGGTGTGGTGGCAAGGGGGAGGGCCAGGAGCAGCAGCAGGGAGTAGAGGCCTGCACTGTAAAGATGGCAGCCCAGGCTCACAGCAGCTCATCCCCAGGTCTGGGTGGGAAGCCACGTGCGGGCCTGCTCCCAAAGCCGTCCCCTCTTCCTCCTGGAAGCTGTGGCCCAGGATGGAAGGGGGAGGGGTGGGAGAGCCTGTGGGAGGGTGAGGGGAGAAGGGGTTGGGAAGTTGTGTCAACAGTGGGGAGGGGAGCCCAAGAGCAAGGGAGGAGGCTGGGGCTGGGACAGAGCTGGCCCAGCAAAATCACTTGTCAGAGTCAGCTCAGGTCCTGAGGGTGCTGGACAGGGGATGGTGAACCTGTATTCCATTTGATTTTTTTTGTTTATTATTTTACACTAAAAGCATTTAGGTGTTTCTTTTCACATAGCAAAGCAGGAATATTTTATATTTATAGCTGTCTGTGAGGATTTAATCTGTGGAAGACTCATAAGTGCTTGAACAAAAGATTTTGAGGCTTAACTAAATACTCCTTCTGTTATCATGGTGAACCATCTGACAGTTGTCAAATTGCAGGTTACAGATCAATTTAGGGCCCCCACTCTTTCGAAAGAATGGGCCAGGGTAGCAAAATCTGGTGCCATGAGGACTGCTCTTTTGAAAAAAGGGCCTGTGGGGTGTCCACATGGGCCTCGTTCCCCCCACCCACCCAGAAGGTTTTAAAAGTTGGAGCTCTTCCTGAGCCGGGAGCAGAAGAGGGCTTCCAGAAGAAGAACCTCATCCTTTTGATTTCGGATTAAAAGAGCACAAGTGTGTGTGTGTATGTGTCCACGCTCCGCGTGTTCTTTGAGAAAAGGGCCTGATTTTCTGAAAGACCTTGCTACTGTATAACCCACATATCCTTGTTTATACCCTAGAATGCATATAACTACATTTTTCGTCACTGCTACTTCTAAAGATCTTTAGTAAGAAAATAAAAAAAAAAACCTTAAAAAAAAGTAAAAAAAGTTTGTAACTAGTCAATTAAAAAGGAAGAGTAAGGAAGTGATTTTACATACCACCTATAAAAGCAATGGCAAAGCGTGTTTTAATGTGTTTTGTAAGCATTTAGGCTATAAAATATCGAGCTGTTTGACCGTGTTGTTGCTGATGATGATGATGATTAATTGCCTTTTAGAAGCAGCTTGATTTCTGGCTCTCTTTAGTGAGATTCTGTGAAAGAAAAGGCAGCAAAACAGCTGATTTTAATAGTCTTTTTGGTATGAGATATAAAAAGTACCTCAGGAGACCATTTGTGGTCTTTTGACGGTAGATATAAATACTCTTATGACAAAAGCCAGAATGGCAGAGTAGGATGTCAGTAAATATGAATTAGACCTGAAAGTAATAGTAGAGCCAATTGAGAGTTCTCCCAGAACAATGACTGAAGTCAGTAGGAACATTTTGCCAGGGTAATGACTACAGAATTTGACCTAGTGTTTTATCATTGAATCTTGCTTTAGGTTTTTTCTAAGTACCAACTTGTCTGCATTTGGTATGTGAAAATTTTGTTTTGAAGGACAACTGTTCTTTCCTCATGTTACCACAATACAAATTCAGACAGATGCTAGTGTGGTAGAAGAGTATTGCTTCATTAAATTTTTACTGTAGCAAGCCAGACTTTGGAAATGTTACATTTCCAGATCACATCAGATATTCTTTATTTACCTTTTCATCATGATTTTATATAAATAAACACATACCTAAAATGTGCCTGGTGACATAGATTTAAAAGACTAAGGGAAGATGCTCTGTTAGACAGTGATTTATTAGTTTAGTACAACCTTGTTAATAAGATTTTGAGCATAGAATTCATGAAATTTACATTAACGTTTTCCACAGCACAGTAACTAACCTCTTGTAAAGCAGATTCTCTCCTGCTTTACTTGCTGCTAGAATGGGAATTTTTTGTTTTGTTTTGTTGGAAGCAGCTGATTACTGTTCTGTGATTCTTGAGAGCTGCTTCAGTCCTGACATGCATTAGAGCTGCTGCCAGGTAGCTGCCAATCACGCAGGATTGTTGTAGCAAGTTGGAGATCTGTTTTGCTACTTCCCAACCACTACATTCTTTATACTGGGATTAAATCTGTATCTGGTGCAGATGGAAGAGCATTGAAATCCCTTCCATCAGGGGAATTCTCTGCTGGTAATTTGTTGCCATAATCCATTGCCATTATGCCACAGAAATTGCTATGGGGGTGAATTCCAGAAGAGAATCTAGCTCACTGTACAGGAGTGGCATTCACTCTAATGCCTTAATACATTCTGACCCAGCTTCAGAGCTGGGGTGTTTACACACTGATCCTAGCAAGCCTCAGGAATAATCTAGTTCACTTGGCTGACCCCTCCTTGGGACCCGTCAAATCCAAGAGAAAGCAGAAAGCTCATACAAATAAGTTCCCAGTTCCATGCACGTGATCTTTGTGGATTCAGACCCTTGTGCTGACCATGAGGGGTAATTACTGACCATGTGCTACAGTTATCCCTAAAGACCAACCTCTGTAGCAGAGAGGGAGGGCTTGGTGATTGGAAGGTCACAAGGAGCCTCCCTAGAACATTACAGAGTAATGAGTTTGTGAAATTATGAGCTCTGTTCCTCTTACCCCTGATTCTGATTGCCTTAGCAACAAACCTGTTTAACCTATCATAGAATCACAGAAGATTAGGATAGGAAGAGACCTCAGGATATCATCTAGTCCAACTCCCCGCTCAAAGCAGGACCAACCCCACTTGATGGTTTGTCTATACTATTTAGAAGATCGACTTGGTAAGGCTTGACCTTCCGGGGTTGATTTTTGCATACCTGGTAGAGATGTGTGAAATCGAACTACATGGGGTTGGCATTTGACATCTGTACTCCTCAGTATTGCGTGGAGTAAGGGAAGTCAACAAGAGTTTCTCCTGTTGACCTCCCTGTGTGAAGAGGGCCAGGTACATTGATTCTAGCTACGCAATTGCCATAGCTAGAATTGTGCATCTATAATCAACTTATCTGCCTAGTGTAGACCTGCTCTATATCATACCAGCCTTGGCTTCATCAAAGCCTGATCTTAAAAACCTCTAAGGATGGCGACTACACTAGCACTCTAGGTAACCCAGTTCTTCACCACTCTCCTAATGAAATAGTTTTTCCTAATGTCCAGTTTACCCTCACCCCCTGCTACTTTTGCACCATTGCTTCTGCCACCACTGCCTCCATCCTGTTTGGAAACCACCTTCTTCTTTGAGTGACTGCTCATATGTATTCTAAGATGGGCATGCGCTGGTGTGTGTCCAGTCATTGGAAGATTTTTGCCCTAGCTAGTAGCCATATGGTTGGAGTGGCGCTGATATGGCGACCAATATATGCACTGCCCGACCCACTCCTTTCTCAGTTCCTTCTTGCCATGCTGCTGGTCATTGCGGCTTTTTCCTTCCTCTACCCAACTTATTAGCTAGTAGCCTAGTAGCCTGTTCTTATAGTGTAAATAGTTCTTAAGTACGTGTAAATAGTTTTATTGTTAGGTAGTTGGTTCTCACCCATCTTCTGATAGCTGAGATGGGGCTTTCCTTCCTTCTCGGTGCCGGGGAATGCCTGGTTACCCAGGCTGTAAGACTTGTCCTAAGTGTGGCAGACATATATGCCCAAGAGCGACCCCCATTCAGCTTGTCTGACTTGTTTTGGGGGAAGGACAGTTTTATATGACTGTTGCTCAGTTTGTAAGGCTTTTAAGCTGAGGACTTTGAAAGATAGAACACAGCGCCTCACAGTCCTCCTAATGGAAGTGGCACTTCAGCCCCAGGAGTCCCCAGCAGGAGCTGGAAGTGGTGCTTCTTCAGTGCAGAGTGCACCAGCACCTTCCACCGTGGTGCTGACTAAGGATTCCCAGAACCAGGAGTAGGTGCAGGCACACAACCACTTTATTTATCCAATCCATACTTCCTTAATTTGCAGGCAAGTATATTGAGAGATGGTATCAAGAGCTTTGCCAAAGTCAAGGTATATCGCATCAATTGACTTTCCCATGTGTACAGTCCTTTACCTGATCGCAGAAGCTAATCAGGTTGCTCAGACATGACTTGCCTTTGGTGAATCCATGTGGACTATTGCTGATCACTTTCCCCTGTTCCAAGTGCTTTAAAATGGATTGTTTGAGGATCCCTCCATGATTTTCTGCAGACTGACATAAGGCTGACCCATCTATCATTCCCTGGATTATTCTCCTTTCCTTTTTTTAAAGATGGGTATCATATTTTGCCTTTTTCCAATCATCCGGGACCTCTCCTGATCTCCATGAGTTTTCAAAGGTTATGGCCAAATGCTCTGCAGTGACATTTGCTGATTCCCTCCAGGACCTCATGCATTAAATCCGGACCCAGGGATTTGTGTATGTCTAGCTTCTCTAAATAGCTCTTAACCTGTTCTTTGCCCACCAAGGTCTGCCCACCTCCTTCCCATAGTGCATTGCCTAATGAAGTAGTCTGAGAGCTGTCCTTGTCTGTGAAAACAAAGGCAAAAAAAGCATTGAGTACTTCCGCTTTTCCCACACATCTGTCATCAGGTTACCTGCCTCATCCAGCAAGGGCCCTACACCCTCCCTAATCACCCTCTTATTGTTAATATGCCTGTAGAATCCTTTCTTGTTACCCTTCACGTTCCTTTGACCATCAGTTACCGCAGCATTTGGAACATCAGCCATGGGACATACAGCTCTTTGTCAGAGCATAAACCATATTTATGCTTCTTCCCAGTGGCATGCTAGAGGAGGGATTTCTAGACGGGAGGAAAGTGCTGTATGCATTTTTTTTTTTTGCATGATTAGGAACAGAGCAGCATTTTAGCCCAAAGAAGATTTAACATTAATATCAAAAGACGATTGTTTTCCTTTCCTATAAGAGCATCACAAACAATAGAGAAAATAAACTACAAAATATTTTCCAGTGTCCATATTCTGCTTTCATTAAGTGGCTGATATCTTCAACACCCTGAGACACTTGTATTTTTAATAGTAGACCCCCTGACTTATGCGAGGTTCTATTCTCACAAGCCGCACGTAAGTCAAATTTCAGTCAACTCGGAGGAGCCAAGAAAGTGACGAGGGCTGCTGCCCTGGTCAGTTTCCCTGCTGCTGTCAGTGCCAACAGCTGAGAGCCTGACTTTTAGCTGTCACCACTGACAGGAGCAGCTGCTGCTGCTGACAGGAGCGGGGAAAATGTTCTTGTCAGGGGCAGGGAGAGTCAGGCTGCCACCCCGATGAGCAGTTTCTCTGCTCCTGTCAGGGTGGCATCTCAGGGACGGCAACCCCAGATAGATTGATTTTGCAAGTCTCCAGCAGATGTGCAAAATTGAACTCTGGAGAATTGACCCTGAATGGATTGATCTCCTGGTAAGTGTAGACAGGCCTCAAGATATGTTCAGGGTTACTGTTTCCAACTTCCATCTCCACAAATGACTCCACACAATGGGTTTTACCAGCACTTGCTCTGTGGCAACTGTCAAATTTATTGTATGTGATAAATCTGTTACAGACATTGAAAAGTAACTGATTATAAGCTACTTTCCTTTCACAGCATGCCCTGATAACAGATATGATTGGCTGAAAAACGCAGGCAGTTGAAATAGACTGTAGTGGGCCTCTCATAGCTGCAAAACGGAAAACATTCCAGCTGTGTGATACGTAATGAATGACATTGAAATACAGTTTTGTTTTGTTTTTTGTTGTTTTCTTTCAAATCTGGAAGAGATGTGCGAGGGTGGAGCAGAAATGATCAGGTTCTATTATCTTAGTTTATAAAACTCTTTGCTATTGCAGACCTGCCAAAAGAAATTTTAGAAGCAAAGTAAGAATGCTGCTGTTTTTTTCTCCATTCGTGTACCCAGAATGCTTTTCCAGCTTACCCAGTTGTATTACATGTGCTACTGGATATGAGTTCCTGAAATTAACTGAAAATTTTGTAATATGCAACAAATCTTTGCTCTGTGGACTTAGCAACACTGTGCTAACTTCTCCATGGATTTGTGCTGGAGATTTAATTAAATCAGGAGAAAGTTCACTACCTTCTTCGGGTTCAAGGGAAGATGTGTTTGATGAATGTGAAGAGGAGAAAGTGGGCCAATTGGCCCCTTCTCTAAGATGCTTGTACACTAATGCCAGAAGCCTGGGGAACAAACAGGAAGAATTAGAGGCCCTGGCACAGTCACACAAGAATGAGGTGGTTGGAATAACAGAGACTCGGTGGGACGATTCGCATAACTGGAGCACGGTCATGGAAGGTTATAAATTGTTTAGGAAGGACAGACAGGGGAGAAAAGGAGGAGGAGTTGCGCTCTACGTGAGGGAGCAGTATGATTGCTCAGAGCTCCAGTATGAGGAAGGAGAAAATCCAGTTGAGTGTCTTTGGGTTAAGCTTAGAGGTGGAAGTAACAGAGGTGATGTTGTAGTTGGTGTCTGTTATAGACCGCCAGCTAAGGGAGATGAGATAGATGAGGCTTTCTTCAGGCAGCTTAGTGAAGCTTCCAAATCACAGGCCCTGGTTCTCATGGGAGACTTTAATCATCCGGACATTTGTTGGTAGACCAATACATCAGCACACAGACAATCCAGGAAGTTTTTGGAGAATGTTGGGGATAACTTCTTTGTACAAGTGCTGAAGGAACCGACCAGGGACAGTGCGCAACTTGACCTGTTGCTCACAAACAGGGAAGAAGTAGTAGAAGAAATAGAAGTGGGGGGGAACCTGGGCTGCAGCGACCATGAGATCGTAGATTTCAGGATCCGGACGAAAGGAAGAAGGGTGAGCAGTAACATGGAGACCCTTGATTTCAGAAGAGCAGACTTTGACTCCCTGAGAGAACGGATGAGCAGGATCCCTTGGGAAATGAAGATGAAGGGGAAAAGAGTTGAAGAGAACTGGAAGTATTTAAGAAGTCTTACTGAAGGCACAGGAACAAACAATTCCGCTGCGTAGTAAGAAATGCAAACATGGTAGGCAACTGGCTTGGCTTAACAGGCAAATCCTTAGTCAGCTTAAATTCAAAAAGGATGCATACAAGAAATGGAAACGTGGACTGTTGACTAAGGAGGAGTATAAACATATGGCTGGAGAATGCCGGGCAGTAATCAGGAAGGCGAAAGCACAATTGGAACTGCAGCTGGCAAGAGATGTGAAGAGTAACAAGAAGGGTTTCTACAGGCATGTGAACAATAAACAGGTTATCAGAGAAGGTGTGGGGCCATTACTGGATGAGGGAGGTAACCTAGTGACAGGTGATGCAGGAAAAGCTGAAGTACTCAAAGCTTTTTTTGCCTCGGTCTTCACGGACGAAGTCAACTTCCCCAGGACGGTCCTAGGCAATGCAGTATGGGAAGGTGGAGGGCAGCCATCTGTGGGGAAGGAACAAGTTCTGAGCTATCTAGAAAAACTAGATGTGCACAAGTCCATGGGTATCGATTTAATGCACCCCAGGGTTCTGAGGGAATTGGAAGAGGTCATTGCTGAACCTTTGGCCATTATCCTTGAAGACTCTTGGAGATCGGGGGAGATACCAGATGACTGGAAGAAGGCAAACGTAGTGCCCATCTTTAAAAAAGGAAAGAAGGACCATCCAGGGAACTGTAGACCCGTCAGCCTTACCTCAATCCCTGGGAAAATAATGGAGGGCATTCTCAAGGAATCCATTTTGAAGCACTTGGAAGAGGGGAAATTGATCAAAAGTAGCCAACATAGATTCACCAGGGGCAAGTCCTGCCTGACCAATCTGATTAGCTTTTATGATGAGGTAACAAGCTCTGTGGACATGAGGAAGTCAGTGGATGTGATATACCTTGACTTCAATACAGCTTTTGATACGGTCTCCCACAACATTCTTGTTCATAAGTTAAGGAAATATGGATTGGATCCTTGGACTATAAGATGGATAGAAAGCTGGCTTGATGGTCAGGCCCAATGGGTAGTGGTCAATGTTTCAATATCTGGATGGCGGTCTGTTTCAAGCAGAGTGCCGCAAGGCTCAGTTCTGGGGCCTGTGTTATTCAACATCTTTATTAAAGACCTGGATGAGGGACTGGGTTGCACCCTCAGCAAGTTTGCAGATGACACAAAACTAAGGAGAGAGGTAGATATGTTGGAGGGTAGAGAGAGAATCCAGAGGGACCTGGATAAATTGGAGGACTGGGCCAAAAGAAATCTGATGCGGTTCAATAAGGAGAAGTGTAGAGTCCCGCACCTGGGGTGGAAGAATGCCAAACATTGTTAGAGGCTGGGGACCGACTGGCTCAGCAGCAGTACGATGGAAAGGGACCAAGGGGTTCTGGTGGATGAAAGGCTGGATATAAGTAAACTGTGTGCCTTTGTAGCCAAGAAGGCTAATGGCATATTAGGGTGCATTAGGATGAGCATTTCGAGCAGATCTAGAGAAGTAGTTATTCCTCTTTATTTGGCACTGGTGAGGCCACATCTGGAATATTGTGTCCAGTTTTGGGCCCCCCAGTATAAAAAGGATGTGGATTTGCTGGAGCAGGTTCAGTGAAGGGCAACGAAAATGACTAAGGGTCTGGAGCACAAGACCTATGAAGATAGGCTGAAGAATTTGGGCTTGTTTAGTTTACAGAAGAGAAGACTTAGAGGTGATTTAATAGCAGCCTTCAACTTCCTGAAGGGGATCTCTAAAAAGGAGGGTGAGAAACTGTTCTCAGTGGTGTCAGATGGCAGAACAAGGAGTAATGGTCAGAAGTTGAAGAGGGAAAGCTATAGGTTAGATATTAGGAAAAACTTCTTCACCAGGCAAGTGGTGAAGCATTGGAATGCATTGCCTAGAGAGGTGGTGGATTCTCCATCCCTTGAGGTTTTTAAGTCCCGGCTGGACAAGGTCCTGGCTGGGATGACTTAATAGGGGTTGATCCTGCTTGAAGCAGGGGGCTGGACTAGATGACCTCCTGAGGTCCCTTCCAGCCCTGTGATTCTGTGAATGTGTGCTATAAGAAGTACCAGTAAGCTGCACTTGTATTCTGCAGTAGCAGAAGGCTCTCAAGCATTGAATACAAGAATATGTTAATAATTTAACCTATAGGTTCACTGTGCATGAGTAACTGTGCCCTTTCAGGTGAGGGCCTCACTGCTGTCTTCTTGGGAAAAACAGTGTTGGTAAAATGAATACAATATCCTCAAAAATTACCAATCTAGATGAACAAATTGAACTGATTGAAAAACATGGACTAGGATTTGTGCATCACAGGAAAAGGGCAGAGGATTTAAACTGTTAGAAAACTTAATCATGTATCAATCCGCTTCTTATGACAAAATCAAGAAACAGTGTATCTTACCCACTGTCCCCCTGAGTTGCTGTCTTTTACAGCTGCCACCTAATAGACTTAGGGTTCTTCTACACTACAAGATACATTTGAATTTAAGGCAATTAGCTTGATATTACTAGATGACTGTCATCACTGTAAATACCATTAACTCAATTTTGGGGGCACTAATATTGAGATTATAATATCACAGTTGCCCAACAGGTATAACATCAAGCTCAAATTCACAAATTCGATTAAAGGCCAGTGTGGAAATGCCAGTTCTTAAAATTGAATTTATGAGCCTCTACAAGTGTTTCCTAAGTATCCCACAATCCTATGTGTGCTGCACCTGTCTCCCAGCTCTCCACCGCTAGCGGGAGATGTGAAACTGACCAGGGCTGCTGTACTTCTCTGGCATGGGGCCAGGCACTCCGCAGCCAGGCAGCTCAAGCTGCCATTCAGGGCCAGCCACCCCGCAGCTAGATACCCATGGGCTAGCACCCTTGGCCACCTGCAGTCAGGTGCCCCCAGTCAGCCGTCTCCAATAGCATTTCCACCAGAGCCGGTGAATGGCAGGGTTTAGGGTTTTTTTTGGAGGGAGTGGTGTTTGTTTTTTTTCCAGGAGGTTGTTTTTTGCGGGGAGGGGGAGTTGGGGTGGGACTGGGGCTGGGAGAGCCTGCGGGGAGGGAAGTAAACCCTCACATTAAGGGACTATTGAGAAGAATAGACAACTCTATTTCACCATTAGTCCACTAAATAGAGGGTTTACTGTGCTAGTGGAAGCTGGGAAACTGACCAGGGCTGCTGCTCCTGGCTCACAATGCGGGGCTGAGGGAACTGCAGGATAGGTTTCCAGAATGCACTTCTGCAACAGTTGATGTTTGGTGATTTCAGTGTGGAAACAATGTGTCAAATTTGTTGGGAGCCTGTAGGAAGAGAGAATACTCAAAATCGAAATTAAAAGAAACAGCATTATAAAATTGATTTTAATAAATTCAAATTTATCTCATACTGTAGATATATCCTTATTCTCTTTGTTCTTTGGAGTTGTCCCAGTAGCACATGAATGAAATAATTTAATCTTTGGTTTCTTTATTACTGAGCTTGAATTTAAACGGGGAAAGAAACCAGCTTGAGTCTCAGTTTCTAAACCCAGTTTGCAAGGCTGTCTATTAGAAAAACTTTAAAAAAAAAACAAGATATATTGAACAAATGTGATGTGGGATTAATGAGATATAGTCAATATGGATCATCGTGTTATTTTTAGTTTTCATAGTATGAGTATTTTCAGGTAGCTTGGGAGGTTATAGCTTCAGAATTCTTGTATTAGAGAGTGCTATAACATAAAGCCCATACCTTGTGAAGTGTGATTAAATATCATCTCTTTGGAAAAGAGTAAAGCTTTAAGCAGTTAAATTGCAGTTTGTTTGTGAATAGTGTTTAGGAGATGTGCTATATTTATGAGCAAAGATTTAGCAACCTGGTAGTGTAGCAAAAATACAACAAAGTTAGTTACCTTAAAAGTACTTAATTTTAAAGGGAAAGAACAGAATTATTACTCAATTTGTAATCTTCTGTTTGAACTGATTGTCCTTTCTGCTGTAGAGCAGTTTTATGCGGAAATAGATAACTTGTTCCTGTTTTTCTTAATCTGTTATTCAGCAAATATTGAGATTAAATCAAATTATTTTTCAGTAATTTGCTTTCATTATGCATGAATATTTCTGGTCCAATAGCATTGTCAACATACCAAAAGGAAATCTTATGTAATGAAATACTTACACACTTTTGGGGAGAAAAAAAAAGAAAGAAAGTTTAATAGTTCCAGCTTCTGGTTTTATATGAAAATTCAGACAGTGCTAACAAATTTCCTTTTAAAGCCAGAATAAAAGTCACCAGACCTATATTTTCAGTCTTATCAGCCCTGTTCCTCATTCTGTAATTTTTGCCCCAAGAGATTAAAGTCTACTCTGCTGTCTGAGATAATCATTTCTGAGTTGAAAGAGGTTTCCATAAGGAAACCAATGTCTCATAGTTTCTGCATGTTTTAACTCTGGCCTGTGTTGGAATAATATTTGTCATGACGTAATTTAATTTTATAGTTACAGTGACTACAGAAAAGGTGGGTGGAGTTGCCTTATTTCACGGAGCGATGCCAGAGAGGGTGTACAGTCTGAACCTCTCTTATCCAGAACTCTCTCATCTGGCAACATCTGTGATCCAGCATGGTTTTAGTTAGCCAGACAACCACTTGTCATGGATGTGACCAAGTTTCCCACAGTCCCGTAAAGTTAGTCTACAGCCACCAGTCCTCACTCTGTGTTCTGTGCTGTTATTTAGCTGTAATTTACCCCTAAATGTCTTCTGAGCCCAGTAAGCAGTGGAAGTGTTGGAGTATTGCTGGACAACATTGATCTCCCATAGACCAATATATTCTCTCGTCTGGCACCTGTCATGTTCCGGGGTGGTCAGATTAGAGAGGTTCGGCCTATAATAGGTTCTCTGGGGTTGATTGTCATTTATGCCAAAGCCACACTTTACACTCTTCTAGTCATGTGGAGGAGCATAAAATGTAGGTGTAAAATAGACTTTATTGCCTTTTTAAGGCTTCTTTATTCTGCTAGAGGATTATAAAGTGACATTGATGAGATTCATACTCACTGTTGATCTTTGAGAATGAAAGAACACCATCTATGAATAGATTTGGGTGAAATAGATAATGAAGGTTCTCTTTGCCGCTTCCCAGAGACCAGGAAGCAGGTGACTTTTTTTTCTTTCTCTAAGACCTTGGCTTTCACATCTGGAAATCTGCTAAATCTAGAGGAGAATGTTCAGTATTTTGATAATATTCTTTGTCTATTCTCTGTTTGGCTCAAAAATGGGATTCCTGAGGTCTTCTTTTGACTCAGCTATATCAGGTTTCTCTTTTCTTTTGTTAAATGTTGAGTGCCCAAAGACACCCATAAGCTGCCAGCGAATTCAATAGAAACTTATACATCGTAAATGAATGCACAAATGTTAAATACTGTGTGACAGGTCAAATGTATCACCTAATTTGGTTAATTTAACCCCACAGATAAAAATATGTTTTTAGAGAGCTAATCAAAAGCATGAAATTCTTTCCTAGTTCAGTGAAATTTGAAAGGAATATCTGCAGGTGAACATTTTCCAACTGTTTTCAATGCCAGTTCTTGGTAAAGATGGTAATTCATGAAGATGGAGAGATGGTCATCTGAAGAGAATTGCTCGGGACACACTGTCACCAGCTCCAGATAGCTTCATTACTTCTCTTCTTTGTCTCCCCTTTTAACTGTATTCTACTTTTTCTTCAATCATAACTTTTATTAAAATACTCTTTAAGATCTCCAGCCCATTCTTCATCCTCCAGAATAAGATGCAAGTTCTCCCTCACCTATGAGTAATAGAATTCCGAGTTCTGGAAATAACATCTGAGCACAGGATGCAGCTTGTTGACATTGTGATTTATTTTTAGAACCATACATGAAAAAAACTTGAGCTCAGATTTCCAAATTATTTTCTGAAGCAGGTTCAACTTCAAAACTGGAGATTTTGCTCATGTTCTATTATAGGTAAGTGACTCTTGGTGACTGTTTTAAATGTAATGGTGATTCATGCCAGTCATCACCGGCTAACAGTCAGTGGGTCATGACTCATTTCAAGCTATAAAATAAACTACTACTGCTAAGTCATGTGTGAATGTGGCTACTAGCATCCATAACTGATATAGAGAGCTGCAGGGTTTTTTTTTGTTGACAAATTATTACTTCACCAGGATTTGGAAGGAAAACATTGTTCTTCTTCGAGTGGTCCCCGTGGGTGCTCCACAATAGGTGTCGGGCTCGCCCGGCACCGCAGATCGGAAATCTTCCAGCAGTTTCTCCTGGATCGCGCATGCGCCGGCGCGCACCGCCACCCTGCACGCCCCTGGCCGCGTGCACGATCCGGTCCCTGCCAGTTCCTTCTCAACCGCCATCGGCTGCAGACGGAATCCACTCAGGCTAAGGCCAGAGTCAGATTACTTAGTGGTCTTTTTCCACGTGTAATTTGTTGTTTTTTGGTTATTAAACAAAAAAAAAAAAAGAAGAGAGAAAGCAAAGACAAAGAGAATACCAGCAAAAAAAAGGAAAAAGAGAGGAGCGGAGAAGAACAGAGCAGACGTGAAAGGCCATTAGGCCTCCCGCTGCCGCAGGCCGGTGATCACTCTTTGAGGAGGAAAGGCACGGATTAAGTGCTAAGTACCCTCTTAACAATAAAGGACTCACCACAATGGCCTCTTCAGGTTTTACACAGCGAGTCATGCTGTGAAGCTATGCCGGCCTCCGTGGGGCATAGCGAAGGCATCCGACGCCTGCGGGAATTGCAGGCTACCCGGCTGCGTTCTCACTGTGCTCTGACCGCCCCCCAGTGCAGAAACGGAGGAAACTCTCCCTGGCTCGATCCTTGCCGTGCATCTGCAGCGAGCAGGACGAGCGGAGCACACAGCTACCAGCCGTCTTCCCTCCCTGGCTCGATCCTTGCTGTCCATCTGCAGCGAGCAGGACAAGCGGAGCACACAGCTACTGGCTGCATACTCAGGCGGCGGCACCGTCACAGGCGGCACAGACCCCCGCGGCACCAGCGGTGCAGGGGTGCCAGGCACGGAGCCTGCAGGCACCGGAGGGGGATACCCGCGCAGCACCGCAGCTGACGGTGCCGACCACGGTGCTAACAGCGGGGCCGAGATTCCCAGCAGGGGAGGGGGCGGTGCTGGCCCCACAGCGGAGGGGCAAGGCAACATCAAAAACCCGGCACCGCAGTCCATCTCTGGACAGGGCTGTGCTGCTGTTAGCACCAAGCCCTCTCCCTGTGATACACATGCCGCACCAAAGGCCTGTGTCTCCACCGGCCCATCAGGGGAAAAAGAAACAAAAAAAAAAAAAAGCTTTCTCTGTTCCTCCAACCGATGTCACCACGGCTTGGGCCACCTTCACCATTTTCTGGGATTGGATCCCCCTGGAGTACTGTCACAAGCCAGTTTCATCTCTATTGGTGTCGCCACGGAGGTCTCGCTCTCCCAGACATCGGGGGTACACACCCCATGAGTGGTCCAGGTCTCCATCTCTGGACCCTTGCCATGCTGCCATGGTCGTCCCTATCAGGCTGGACACAGACAAACCACAGGCCTGCACCCAGGGGCAGGTCCCCACCCCCGGCCGCTCAATACCCCTGTGGGCGCTCCCGATCGGGGACGGAAACACAGTTGTCTCAAGGGGAGTTAAATTTAGAACCCCGAGACTTTCCTTCACAATCCTCCAGCGAGCAAGTGTGTCATCGCCCGCGGGAACCCAAGGGTTCAAGGGAGGTTTACCTTAGGGGTTCCTCCTCATCTTCCCCAGACAAGGCCATGGCCCCCGGGGATGTCTCTCCCCAGGATGACCTTAAACAGTTTCAGGAGCTGTTTTAAAGGGTGGCTTTCACGCATGACATTTAAACGGCAGAGGTGCAGGAGAAACATCACGAACTCCTGAAAAATCTGAGACCCCTGGCTTCATCCAAAATTGCTATTCTGCTGGACGAAGCCATTCTGGAGTCAGCCATTACTATATGGCAGACTCCGGCCTCTGTTCCGCCTACGAATGGGAGAGCGGATAAGAAATACTTCGTCCCGGCAGAGGGCATGAAGTTCCTCTTCAGTCACCCACAACCAAATTCTTTGGTGGTCAGGTCGTCCCAGCAGAGGTCAAAGGCTTCTCAGTACAAATTGGGGGATCAGACAAAGATGCTAAGAAGCTAGAGCTGTTTGGCAGGAAGGTATATTCCTCTCCTATCCTGCTATTGAGAATGGCAAATTATGGGCACACCTAGCAAACCATAATTTTGATAATTACTCCGGGCTTACTCCCCTCAAGGGTTCACTCCCGGAAGACAAAAAGCCGGTGTTAAAGGCGATTGTTCAAGAGGGCTATGCAGCATCGCAGACGGGAGTCCAGATTGCCATGGACGTGGTGGACATGGTGGCACGCTCAACGGCTACAGCAGTGGTCATGCATAGAGAATCCTGGCCCTAGGCGTCGGGTATCTCGAGGGACCTACAGGCGAAGATCGTGGACGTTCCCTTTGATACACAAAAGCTGTTTTGCAGACTCAACCGACTCGGTCCCTCACTCCAGTAAGGACTCGAGAGCTACACTTAGAAGCTCGGGCATTTATACTCCCCCATACAGGAGGGAAAAACTTTATCCTCAGCAAAGACGCTACGCTTACAACCACAGCGTGCTCAATATCAACAGGGCTACAGCCACAGGCGCTATCAATAGCGGCAGCAGTACAGAACCCCTAGGCGATGTTCTCAACAAAGCCGTACGCCCTCGGGTCAGGCCTCAAAGGCAACAAGTTTGATGGGTACGTCGGGGGCTGCACTGTCAATACCCTCGCTCAATGCCACTCTCATCTCATGTTCCATCATCTCCTCAGACCGTTCCACTCCCAATGGCAAAAGATGACCACAGACATATGGGTGCTGGAGATCATAGCCACGGTTACGCGATCCCCTCCTAGTCGCTTCCACCGACGAAGCCTCCCACCAGGCCTCACCTCAGGGGCGCTGCCACGAGGCGAGGCTCAAGCAGAAGGTGACCCATCTTATGTTCACAAGTGTGGTGGAAAGAGTGCCGGAATAATTCCAGGGGAAGGTTTTTATTCACGCTACTTCGTATCGGAGAAGAAAATGGGACACCGGAGGCCCATCTTAGATCTTCGTGGCCTCAGCCGTTACTTGCGCAAGCAACAGTTTCGGATGATCACAGTTGCGTTGATACTCATGGCACTGGACAATGGAGACTGGGTTGCAGCACTCGACTTATGAGATGCTTACTTTCATATAACAAGCCACCCGGCACACAGACGCTTCCTCCGGCTTCACGGTCGGCCAGGAGCGCTTCCAGCACAGGGTTCTTCCGTTTGGCCTCTCCTCGGCCCCCAGAGTCTTACCAAAACCCTGGCAGTGGTGTCAGCCTACCTGCACAGACAGGGGGTGTTTATTTTTCCCATATCTGGGCGACTGCCTGCTAAAAGGGACCTCGAAGGCAGAGGTCTCACGCATGATACGCGTCACAGCGGACACGTTTCTTCGCTGGGCCTAGTCATCAACCTTGCAAAGTCAAAGTCCGAACCCACACAACATATAGAGTTCATAGGGGCACACACAAACTCTATCACAGTAAGGGTGTACCTACCCAACGCCCACTTCCACGCAATCAGTTCGCTGGTGCAGGTCATTACATACAGCCCCACGGTGCCGATCTTACTGTGCCTACAGCTGCTGGGCCATATGGCGGCAGTGACGTTTGTGGTACAGAATGCCAGGTTGCACATGTCAAGCCTGTAGCATTGGCTGGCGAGCGTTTACAAACCGCCATCCTGCACTGTCCACAGGGTGGTGTCGCCCACAACAGAGGTGCGCAGATCCCTGGTGTGGTGGGAAAACCCCGAGAATCTGCTAGTGGGGGTGCCTTTTCACCAACCACAAACTTCTATTTTTCTTACTACCGACGCCTCCCATATGGCATGGGGAGCGCACATCGGCGACAAGTAACGCAAGGGCTATGGTCCCCTGCGGAACAGACACTGCACATATCCATACTGGAGCTCAGAGCAGTGTTCAACGCCTGCAAACATTTTCGAGATTACCTGCATGGCAAAGTAGTCGGGATTCAATACCGACAATACCTCCATTATGGTCTACATCAATTGATAAGGAGGAGCACGATCCCGTGCCCTATATGCAGAAGCACTCCGATTGTGGAATCGGTGCATCGCCAACAACATAACGTTGAAAGCCTCGTACTTGCCGGGCGCGCACAACGTGAATGCAGACCAGCTGAGCAGGCGCTTCGCAATCACGCACGAATGGCAGATCCGCTCCGATCTGCTACAGTGCATTTTTCGTACATGGGGGTTTCCCCAGATCGATCTGTTTGCCACCCAGTACAAAAAAAAAAAAGCGTCCCCAGCACTGCTCCAGAGCAGGAGTGGGGCGGGGTTCCCTGGGGGACGCATTCACGTTTTTCATGGAAGGGCTCCCTACTTTACGCGTTTCCCCCGCAGTGCTTATCCACAAGGTCTTGCACAAAGCCAGAAGGGAGAGAGCTCGCACGATACTCATAGTCCCGCTTGGGATCGGCAGCAATGGTTTCCCTGGCTTCTGCGCATGTCAGACCGCTCACCGCTCCCTCTACCGATGGCGCCAGACTTTCTCCCGCAGGCTCAAGGGTCCATAGTGCACCCGCACCCTTAAGGCCTGCACCTACAAGCATGGCTAATCCATGGCTCAGCTCGTTAAAGAGCACATGTTCGGAGGGAGCACAACAAGTCCTGGAATGTAGCCGAAGGACCTCCACCAGGAGGACTTACAAGCACAAATGGACTAGTTTCACAGCCTGGTGTTCTGCCAAGCAGTTAGCTCCCCTTGACGTTCCTATACCTGTAATATTAGAATACTTATTGGACCTCAAGAGAGGCGGGCTTTCTCTATCCTCGCTAAAGGTGCACCTCGCCGCTATATCAGCCTTTTCGGCATACAGAGGAAGGGCCCATGGTATTCGCCCATCCTATCATTACCAGGTTCTTGAAGGGGCTAGTAAACCTGTACCCCCTCGGAAACCACTTCCACTATCGTGGAATTTGGGCTTGGTGCTCAGCACGCTATCGGGTCCACCTTTTGAACCATTAGCCACAGTTCCCATATGTCTCCTTACGATAAAAACAACCTTCCTCCTTGCAACTATGTCAGCCAGCAGGGTGGGTGAGCTCGCGGCAGTGATGGCAACGCTGCACTGCACAGTATTCTCAAAGGAGGCGGTAACCTTAAGGCTGCACCCAGCCTTTGTTCCAAAAAGTCTCTCTGGAGTCCAATCTTAACGAGCCAATAGTTTTACCCTCGTTTTACCCGAAGCCTCACAGCTCTGGCAAGGAGGCACGCCTGCATCTCCTAAATGTGAGGAGGGCGTTGGCCTTCTACACAGACAGAACTAAGTCCTTCTGGAAAATGGACAGGCTTCTAGTCTCTCTCACTCCTGGGTCAAAAGGAGAAGGTCTCTCTTCCCGGAGAATCTCAAAGCACATTGTGCCCTGTATAACAATGTGCTTCGAACTTCGAAAGACTCCTTTGCTGGCCCCGCCCAGGGCTCACTCCACCAGGGCGGTGGCGGCGTCAACAGCCTTATTCAAGGGCATCGCGTTAACAGACATCTGTAGAGCGGCGACCTGGTCATACTATGACACCTTCGGCAAGCATTATGCCCTGCCTTGGGTATTCTGAGAGGATACCCATCTGTCGACAGCAGTCCTCTCGGGGGCAAGCTGCACATAAACCGATTACCCACCTCCTTATTTGGGTTACTGCTGGGTAGTCACCTATTGTGGAGCACCCACGGGGACCACTCGAAGAAGAAAGAGAAGTTACTCGCCTGTAGTAACAATGGTTCTTCGAGATGTGTCCCCGTGGGTGCTCCACCACCTGGCCATCCTCCCCGCTTTGGATCTCTGTCAAGTGTTTTTCAGGAGCATCCGAGGCGGTTGGTCAAGGAACTGGCGGGGACCGGATCGTGCACGCGGCCGGGGGCGCGCAGGGGGGCGGCGCGTGCCGGCACATGCGCGATCCAGGAGAAACTGCTGGAAGATTTCTGATCTGCGGCGCCAGGCGAGCCCGACACCTATTGTGGAGCACCCACGGGGACACATCTCGAAGAACCATTGTTACTACAGGTGAGTAACTTCTCTTTTCCTTCTGAACTGTAGATATATTGGGAGGTGCTCCTACCTAATTTATCAGTATATGTTTATTAGCCAGGTTGACTTAGTTGTCACGTACTGGAGTCACAATTCAGATGAGGCAAGTATAATTTTGGAGCAGGTACAACCATATTCCTGTTGAGCCCAGCAAACATTTCCATAAGAGTAGTCAGGACCTATTTCCACAGCCCAGAAATCAGGATGAGCAAGACTACCATTGTTCCCTTCAAGTTAAGAAAGAACTCTGTTGCCATCTGTGGCATACATACTGCTTGTGGGCAGAGGATTTCAGAAGAGGTGAAATTTTTTGAGTCTTTGGAATACAGCTGTTCACATGCTCTTGGGTGGTAGCTCCTTTTCTCCCTTCCTGCACAAGAGTGTGACCCTTACCATATGCAAAACTAGGCCAGAGCGAGGCTCTTGGTGCTAGGGAGCAATCTAGGAATTAAGTGAGCTCTTCATGACATTGTCATTTCAGAAAAATGTCTGTACTATTAGCCATTTTGCTTCAAACTTTTTGTGTAGGGTGCTCATGAAAGCAAGGAGCTTATAATAGAACTGGCTAGAGCACTGTCTCTGGTCTGAACACACAGCTGGGAATTAGGGAACTTCCAATTGTTAATCTTGGCTTTCACAGTGAATTCTAAGATAGCACTGCAAAAAGCCCTAAGGGCAAATATGACATCTAGTGGATTTTGCCACTGGAGATCTTCAAGATTCTGAGTGAAAGGGGAGAGCGGGAAAATAACGACCGAGTACACTTCATCGTGGAGTAAAACCTGATTTATTGTAGTTGTAGTTCCAGAGATATGACAACCCTTAGCACAGCTAGTGTGCAAATTTTGTAGTTCTAGGTCCAGCATTCCATTTCTTCACCAGTCTGCCTCCAGAATTCTTCTGTTTGCCAGATGTGGCAGAAGTCCTGTGGGGCACAGCTCTGTGGCATAGAGGAGATGCAAGTTCCTTTAAATCCAGCTCGCAGGATCCTGTCCTGCAATCCCTGTGCAAACAGAATCTGCCGTGGTCTGCTGCAGTTGGGGCCTCCTCTGGGCATAGAGAAGGAGAGAGAGTTATGCTACGAAGTGTGTGGATTATTGCAGGGTAACTGAAGAGGCTACAGAGAAGTGTGTCCTCAGTGTGAAGGCATGTACTCCTTGCACACTGCAGAACTCCGCTCTGTGGAAGTTTCATCTATGTGGAAGTGTTTGTCAGGGAAGCTGGGCTGGGAGAAGTTGCAGGGGGAATCCCTTTGATCTGCAGCTTAATACATTCACTGATCAAACTTCTCTGAGGGAGATTCAGTGGCTATCGAGGTTATTGAAGCAACTTTAGAATGCTTCTTCCTTTGCAACCTGTGGAGGATGATTCCTCCTTTGCCCCTGCTTGAAAAACCCTCTTTACTGGGGCTGAAAGGTTGGAGGATTTGGGTATTAATCTTTCATTGATCTTCCCTCACCTGTTAAATTAATACTCGTGATTACTTATCTCACAGGGTGTTAGGAGATTAGTTAGTTAGTAATTGTAGTAGGCTTTGAAGATATCTGATAAGTATTCCTGCTGTTCATCTTCTCAGGTATGACTACATTGACTGCCCTTTTGCCATATTCTCCCACTGCTGGAAGTTGCTTTTAATTTATCTTTATGTATACAGCTCCTACACAAGACTATAAATGCATTTAACATATGTTTAAGACTTATTCATATAAACAAATTAGCACCTCTCCTCCTTCCTAAAATAACCACCCTCAAACTGCTGATCAAGCCCACCCATTACACCTTCTGCCCAAAGGCCTGGGAAAATAAATGGGTTTGTACTGTGATCAAAGGATTCGTCAGCTTCTGCCTCATGTTCTATTCACATACAGCCAGGTAGGGAAAGGGGTGCAGTTTTATCACAAATGGCAATGTCGACCTATGCCATGTTGTAATTTTATACTTCTGCTTACATTTTTAAATGAGTCATTAAAAGCTAGAATGTTGAGGAATGGCTGTACAATCAGTCCTCGATATAGGTCGCTCCAATATAAGTTGTTTCGCACTTACACCATTAAAACGTTGAGGAATGTGTTGTGAAGATTCCTTGCATTTAAGTAGTTGTGTCATTTAGGAGACGGAAAATTAGCATATCCTCCTAGCATCGTCTGTGACTCTCCTCTGTCTCATAGTGCACATAGGATAAACATGGCTTAATGTATTTTGGGTTAGGATCATTTCTTTAAATGCTATTTAAAATGCTGTATACGTATGGAACGGTAAGTGAGTGGTACATAGGCAAAATGTAAGTTCTTACAGTCCCTATCCTCCTATTTACATAATTTCTTATGGGGGAAAATTCCTCATTATATTTATTTCACTGTAAGTAGCAACTTTATAGTCTCTGTGCCTGACATATGTTGAGGACCCCCTGTACTTGCCCCATATAAAGCAATGGGTATATGAAAGTTTAAGCAGACGGGTGCATTCAGTAGTAATAAAGTGTTGGCCTTTTGTGTTATATAGCACGTTTGAAGTAGGTGTATTTTTTATAAGATTAATGAACTCATGGGATTCTTTCCAATTTATATCATGCATGCTCACAGCATTTATTTTCTTTACACCATGGTTTATTTGACATGCTCCAAACAGTTCTAGAGAATAAGAAAACATGACAACTTCTTTAAGATAGTGTGAAGTGTTCATTTCTTGCACACATGCTCTCACTTTACATTTGTTATTGTTCTAGACCTTTATCTAATCCAGATGTAGTCTGTGCCAGTGCCCTAAAATACTACAATGTACAGCAGTACCCTTCTGGTGTTAACATTTAAAATATTGATTATATTAATGATAACTGATGGTAAAACACTTGGGCTGTGCATGGATAGGGTGGGTTGCTGTGAGATGATCTCGTTTTGTCTGTAAACATAGGTTCCAGTAAAAGAAATTCTCTCGTTTAGCCTTGCAAGTATTGGTTTTAGAACATCGTCCTTGTTTCTGTATAACATGCCTCAGCAATTTAGTAAGTCAAGTAATTGTTCAGCAGCAGGATTCTGCAAACACATACTAGTCTGCAGAATAGAGCAGAGGAAACAAAAGCAAGTTTGCATTTAATTTTCCTCCAGTCCAATGAAGCCAAAACAAAACCCAAAGCCCAGGTAAAATAAATACAGTAGAAGCTCAGAGTCAAACCACAGTAGAACTGAGCAGTCAGCCACACACCTCATTTGGAACTGGAAATAAATAGTCAGTCAGAAACAGAGATTTTAAAAACAAAAAAAAAATCAATCCAGTGTGTTAACTATAAACCACTAAAAAGAGAAAAAAGTGAAGGCAGCAGTTTTCGTATATGTAGTAAAATTTCACAGCTGTATTAAGTCAATGGTCAGTTGTAAACTTTTGAAAGACCAGCCATAACATTTAGCTCAGCTATGAACTTTTCAGTTACAAAAACCTCTGTTCCTGAGGTATTTGTAATAACTTTTAAAGCCTAAATTAATATTGAATAGTAACAGAGAGGAAGCCGTGCTAGTCTATACACTATCAAAACAAAAAGCAGTCAAGTAGCACTTTAAAGACTAGCAAAATAGTTTATTAGGTGAGCTTTCGTGGGACAGACAGAAGAAGTAGGTCTGTCCCACGAAAGCTCACCTAATAAACTTTTTTGCTAGTCTTTAAAGTGCTACTTGACTGCTTTTTGTTTAAATTAATATTGCTGACAGATTGCTTTATTCATAGTCATCACACATTAGTATTTAAATAAGAAGACACACATTGATATCTACAGTGAGACCCAGGGTCTTCTCTCTAACCAAATCTAATAGTAAAACCAAAGCTTCCCTTTAATCTCATATTTTTCACCGGTTTATTTTCAGTGGAATTCTTGAAAAGGGTGTTTTCAGATTGACAGACAAGGGTTTTTCTGCATCACAAAATCCCTCATATTTACAAAATTAAACTAAAATAGCATGTGTGTGCATTGTCATGCAAAATAGCATTTGGCAGCTACTGGACATTATATCATTTCTACCACAAACCTAGATAGTACTACAGAAGTAGGGTAGGTTGGTTCTTTTAAATAGACGGCCTGATAAAAATGGAAGGGAGAAGAAAAAAGAGGGTGTCAAAATGAATCTTGGTTGGTGCATTTGCAAGTATCAAACCTTTTTTTTTCCTCCATGGGCTTTCATTTTTCCAGGGATTAGCCCAAAACAATCATTACGAGATTAAAAAGTGACTATAAGCTACTTTTCAATAATTTTTCACCCTCATGGTGCTGTTTCCACTTCTATTTTGTTGTAATCTTGGAATCTGTGAATTGGGGTTCATCTATGTCTATTCCCTTTCCAACAGGAATGCACGCATGGCTCTTGTGTTATGGGTAACACCCATCAAAGGACTAGTTTGAAAACAAAAATTACAAGATGCTGGAAACAGTGTTATGGGTTGAGTGGTTTGACCCACCAGTTCCAATGTAATATGGATTTCACTGCTTAGTATCCTATTAAAATTTGTAAACACCATTCTGTAAGTCCCTAGTTCACTAAAGTAGGTCTTAAATCCATCCATGTCTAACAAAACACGTAAGCCTTTTATTATGTATAAACATATGCTCAGGTGCTTGTTGGACTGCTGAACTGGGGTCTAAAATACCAAACATCTCCCATTCCACATGCATCTATTATTTTTCTGATTTAACACCAAACAATAGTAGTTCTTGCAGACTAAGTCTAGCTTTCTTGAGAACCATGATTTCAGGAACTTAAGTTATTTTCAAATTAATGAGCCTATTCATTTAGAACCTTAGGATTATCTACTTTCATCCTGCAGTATGAACAATACAAGCAGAACAAATGAAACAGGAAAATATAATATTTCATAGACTGAATATTCTGGTACTTAGAGTTTGCAGTGCACTGTGACCAGTTTGCAGTTCTCTTTGACTCGAGCATTTCTAACTGAATCAGAAAAAATATTTCTGATTTCATCCACAGCATCACAGGACATCACTTTTGCACTTATTACTATAAAGGGATATGGAGAGAGGCTCAGAATATTGCTAAGAAATGAAGTACGTTTTCAGTAGTAAGAAATGAATTACAGTTTCATGGTTTACTAATTCTAATTACAGTCTATTTTCCAACATGTCTCCAAAAGTGAAAGCTAGAGGGCATGAATTTGGACTTTCCTTCATACTATCCATTCCAAAGGGGCTTTTTTTTGTCTTAGAATCATTCTTTCAAAATCTTAATCTACACAAACCAGGTATGTGAACTGAAACTTGAATTACTAACATTTCCACAGACCTTGGTAAAACTTGAACAATGATCCATCAATCCGTCCCCCCCCCACCATACGTCACTCTCTCTGTCATAACAGTCAACTATCCAGTCTTTGATCAGTCCTCCCCACTCCAATACTGTCATGAGAACGGTGAAAACTTTAGCACAGATTTCATATGGTTACACTATTTTCAACAGACCACCTGTCAGAAAACCAGGTTGAGCAGATCTGTATCAGCAGCTCTTTCAGAAGGTCAGTGCAGGATGTCTGCGCTAGAAGAGGAACACATGTAGGTTCAGACCACCATTTGGTCATGGTACAACTCAAGTTCAAGCTTAAGAGGTACACCACAAATGTGACCAAGCCAGGATTGAGACTCAACACAGAGCAGCTGAAGGATTTAGAGATGAGCCTGTCCAACAGATATGCACTTCTGGCAAACTTCATCCTGAAAGATGCTACCGTGGAACAAATTTGGGAACAAACCAAAACAGCCTGGAAAGAAACCTGTGATAAAACACTGGGAAAGAGGACAAGGTGTTACAAAAAATGGATCACGGCAGAAACTCCAAGCAGCAAAACAAGAACAGCCAAGGTGGAAGCTCAGGGACTGTATTCAGAAGCCAATAAAGAAGTTAAAAAGGCTGTAAAATGGGATAAGAAGAAATTTGTGGAAAACCTTGCACAACAAGCTGCAAGACAGAGAAATTTGAAAGAGCTCTATAACATCACACGGAAGCTAGCTGGGTCACAACATACATTGGATCAGCCAGTGCAGGATAGGGAGGGGCACGTGCTAATAAAGTGAGCAGTTCAGTAGATGGAAGGACCACTTGGAAGAGCTACTGAACTGCCCTACCCACATGGAATCTCTCAAATCACCACCTGCAAATATACCACTGCAAATTAACAGCAGCAGGCCTTAAAAGAAGAAATCAGAAAACCAATTGCCCATCTGAAAAGCGAAAAAGCACCTGATCCAGACAAGATCCCCACAGAAGCAATCAAGGCAGGTAGGGAGACAACAGTCAACATGGTAGAGACACTTTGTTGAAACTGTTGCAACGTCATGGCATCCCATCAAAAATTATTAACTCAATTAGTCCAATGTAAGAACTCTTGACATGGCAAGTTGTTCACAATGGCAGCTTGCAGAATCCTTCAGCATACTGTTGGGAGTGCGACAAGGGTGCCTATTGTCACCTTTCCTGTTCTTGATCACAATGGACTGGATTATGAACAGGACAATTGATGGCCATCAATGAGGCATTCAGTGGATACTTTTCAAACAGCTAGAGGACACGGATTTTGCTGATGATGTCGCCCTCCTTTCACACCAATGTGGAAGCATGAAAGAAAGGGTCACCACACTAGACAAAACTGCCACATCAATTTTGAAGTGCCGCGTCTGCGGGCATTCTAATAAGGTGCTGAATATGTATTTCAGTGCTTCATTAGTAAACTTGCATGGCCATTTTGAAGTTCTGGGCTAGTGTAGACGTAGCCAAGGATATCAATGCCAAGATAGGGAAAGCAATAGCTACATTCAAGATTCTCCATCTCACATGGAATTCACAATATCTGTGAAGATGAAATTGCACATTTTCAACACGTGAAGAGTGTGCTCTTGTATGGTTGTGAGACCTGGTGTATTAAAGAGTCTTCAAATCACAAGCTACAGACATTTTTAAATAGATGCCTGAGGTACATCCTTTACATCAAATGGTAAGACTTCTTCACAAATGAGGAGCTGTGGAACAGTGCAGGACAAGACCCAATGGACACTGAAATCAAGATAAGAAAGTGGTGATGGCCAGGTCTTCCTCTCAGAAAACTATCATTCAGCACAGTCCATCAAGCTCTCACATGGCTCCTGCAAGGAAAACGGAAAAGAGGAAGACCTCAGACAATGTAGACAAGGTCTACTGAGACTGAAGGACAACTAGAAGCTGTGTCCCAAGACAGTGACGTGGAGGAGACTTGTAGAAGACATATGATCCATGCACAGTACAAGGGTTAAGTAACAGTACTATGTACTGAGCCCTGGTATAAATGAAAACATCTCTCATCCATAGTCTCCAGAGCACTTCAAATAGATATGTTTCAATTGTTTCATCTTTATTTGAATCTTGCCTGGATTATACTGTTTATATATCACTGTAACCCCACTGGAGTGGAGTGAGATTGGTGCAAAAGTAGTGTAGCACAGTGGAGACTCAAGCACCCTTAATGCCAGATGAAAGTGATTCTAACATAGCCATTGCTAAAACACACCCTTGGTCATTTCTTTTTGCTGCCAAACTCTGGGACCCCATTGTTCTCTGTTCCATGGATTAATGTAACCCTCTTCCATAAAGCACCCTTGAGTCTCACCTCTCTCCCTTCTTCAGTCAGCATTTAGGAAGTAAAAGTCATTTTGTCCCAACACTTAAAGCTGTGTCTTCTCTCCTCTTGTCCTTTCACTTGGTTCATCTTTTATTTTGAAAGCCTTGCCTAAGGAGTTCAGTTCTAGGTCACTGGTTCAAATCTAGCCCAAGTCAGCGTTCAGATTATTGGCCCTTTGGTGAGCCTAATTAGAGGCTTGTTAAAAACCTAAGACAATTTTGGGCACACTCACAGAAAATGTAAATATAATAATGATCACTTTTGGTTACTATTTTCCATTTGCTCAGTGCCTTATGTGAAATGTGCTTGTGGTATCTATTCAGTTTTTAGAGGACAAGGAATATAAATAAATAGAGATCGACTAGGAGCCTTTTATACTGTAGAGAAAACATACAGTATAAAGAAAATTCTAAGTTTCAGCAGAAATGTGAAGGACTGAACAGAAACTGAACAACCATTTGGTTCCTTCAAATTAGTGAGTTGAAGCTTGTGTTGAAGTGCTTTGATAGGGTGATGTGGATAAGCTTCTACCAGTATCATTCCCACTTCGTTGGTAAATAGAAGTTCAGACTTCAAAGTCTATAAATTTGACACTTTTTCTGAGAGGTAAATATTGAAATAGGTGTTGAGGGATAGGGGGGAAGTCCTAAAGAAGCACTCACTATCTCAAAGTGTATTTTCCTGTCGGTTCTTATTATTGGAAGTCTCTGCAGCTGAACACAAAAATGCTTTTTGTTTTCTGTATGCCTAAAGGTGATTTATGAAACAGGTGTGTTATTGTTGTCGATTAAATGATCATGCAGCATTTTAGATTACTAGTCTACATTTTGTTTGCCTTTCTTATCCAAAAGTCTGACCGAATCAACTCGTATATGCTGAAAATGACTACATAGATATATCAAGGCAAACTGTGAGCTCCAGTTTTTTGTCTGTTGATGCTTTTGACCAGGGGCCCAGTAAAGAGATTTAATCTGCTGTTTCCCATTATTGCAGACTGTCCTCCATTATGGTTTGGAGTATCCATGGAAAAGTTGTTTTTACACTAATGACCACTTGGCAAGTGCTTACTGTCAGGAAGTATTAGGAACACTGGCTTCAGTTAAATGCTGTTCTCTTAATGGCAGTAGTAATTTATTTGCTATATAAATTTATTGGTGTTTCACTTTTTGAGTCTTAAATGCCAGTGAGAGAACATAAGAAACTAGGAACGGCCACACTAACGGTCCAACTAGTCAAGTGTATTGCCCTCCAACAGAGGCCAATGGCTGATCCCCCAGAGGGAGTGAATAGAACAAGTAATCACTAAAGCGATCCCTCTCCTGGACATCCATTTCCAACCTCTGACAGACATGATGGACACCATTCTTGCCTATCCTGGCTCATATCCATTGATGGACCTAACCTCCATGAATTTATCTAGTTCTCTTTCTAGCCCTGTTAAAGTCTTGGTCTTTACAACCTCCTCTGGGAAGGAGTACAGGCCTACTACGCACTGTGTGAAGAAAAACTTCCTTTTGTTAATTTTAAACCTGCTACCCATTAATTTCATTTGGTGACCCCTAGTTTTTTTGTTGTAGGAACAAGTAGATAACTTTTCTTTATTCACTTTCTCCACATCAGTCATGACTTTATAGACCCCCCCTTACTACCTTGTTTTTAAGATGGAAAGTCCCAGTTTTTAAAATTTTTCTTCATATTACACTTGTTCCAAACCCCTAATAATTTTTGTTGCCCTTTTCTGAATCTTTTCCAGCGCCAGTATATTTTTCTTGAGATGAAGCGACCACGTCTGTATACAATATTCAAGATGTGGACGTACCCCGGATTTATGTAGAGACAATAAGATATTCTCTGTCTTATTGTCTATCCCTTGTTTAATGATTCCTAGCTTTCTATTTGGTTTTTTGACTGCTGCAGCACACTGAGTGGATGTTTTTCATAGAATTACGCACAGTGACTCCAAGATCTCTCTCTTGAGTGGTTATACCCATATTAGTCCCCATCATTTTGTATGTATAGTTGAAATTATTTTGTCCAGCGTTCGTTTCTTTGACTTTATCAGCATTGCCATGTTGTTGCCCAAGCATTTAGTTTTGTGAAATCTTTCTGAAGCTCTTCACAGTCTGCTTTGTTCTTAACTATCTTGAGCAGTTTAAGAGCAAATAAAGATTGAATGTCACGTTTCCCCAGGAACAGGGAGCTGAGTGCTAAATAATTTGATTTGGAAAAGAGCGCTACTTGTAAGAATTCTAAGAACCAACATTCTGCTGCATTGCCTTTGGTTTAATGATGAGTGGGTGGAGGTTGTGCCACTTTGAGTTTTTCATCATTTGGGTATATTAAATCCACTAATGGAAAACTCAGAGGCTTCCTAGCTGTTATGTGAACTACTGTGCTGTTTTTGAATTCTCATATAGTCTACAAATGACTGTACTGCAAAATGTCAACGGTATCGTAAATTATCCTCTCTTTTAAATCAACAAGCTCAGGCAGGGACATGGTAGCATAGATGGTCTATTAATGATTTCAGCATCTTAAATTATTGGTCCTAATTTTAGAAATAGAATTAAAACATTTTTCAGGAGCTAGTGTGGCTGAGAAATCTTGAAAATATATTTATTTGATTTTATTCATTCCCTAATAAACCACATTCCTTGGTTTTGAACAGGGGCAAAGGAAATTACTGTGACAGCGATTTTAGCTTTATATAATAGGCACTTAGGCCACAAGCATTTACATTTAACATAACCCACAGTGATTGACTTTGCTTATACATTCCTTAAGAAGTTTGTCATCTGAGTTTTGTCACTGTTTTTCATAAAAAGACATGCTTTATATTTGGTGACTCCCAAAGAATTATGCAAAGTGAATTTGGGGATGCTGTTTGTCCCCTGAGTATCTCAGTTGACAGCATTTTATATTGCTAAAATGCAGGCGGTCTTATTGCATTACATCCTGTGGTGAGTTGCACAGTATTTTGCATAATTCTCTGCATTGCTCTTTTGTGTACATGGCAGTAGTTGTATGTAGAAGAGCTTTTTATAACCTCAGCCCTCAAATCTGATATGCTTTGCTAAACTATGAGATTATTGCCTAAAGAGCTCTAGTTAACTCCTCTTGTGCCATTGGTGTGTAGAGTATCTTTTGTAGGCATATCTCTTCTCAATGATTTAATGAGAAGGCAGGGGATATTGACGTGCTCTTTTGCATAAGTGGTGGAGGTCATAAACCAATGCAGAAATATTCTAGTATAAGGTGTCTTTCTCATTGCTTATAGTATATGGCTGTGTGGGAGGCACAGGAGCTTTCTCTTCACTGACCATAACATTCCTGATGTCTTGTTCAATTGATGTGTCAAGTCAAAGACAGCTAAATTAATACACTACCATAAACCATCCATAAACCAGAAAGAACCTTCCATTGCAAGGACGTTTGATTCCTTTTTGAGTAAAGCTAACTGGATTTTTACTTTTTAAAAAGGCTTTTATCATATTTTTTCAGGCTAGGAGGCTTGAGCCTTTCTTTTCAGATGTGGGTTTTGGTACAATGAGCAGCAGGTTTGGGACTTCATGATTAGGATATTGCAGTATAGTCTAAAAATACATATGCTATAAATCAACCAAGAACATTAAAACGAAAAGCAGTCAAGTAGCACTTTAAAGACTAGCAAAATAGTTTATTAGGTGAGCTTTCGTGGGACAGACCCACTTCTTCAGACCATAGCAGGACCAGAACAGACTCAATATTTAAGGCACAGAGAACCAAAAACAGTAAGCAAGGAGGACAAATCAGAAAAAGATAATCAAGGTGAGCAAATCAGAGAGTGGAGGGGTGGCGGGGAAGATCAAGAATTAGATTGAGGCAAGTATGCAGACGAGCCCCTATAGTGACCCAGAAAGATCCCATCACGATTTAAACCATGTGTTAATGTTCCGAATTTGAATATAAATGTCAGTTCGTCCACTTCTCTTTCTAAAACGGAGCGATAATTTCTCTTCAGTAACACACATACCTTGAGGTTTATTTAGGATATAGTTGCCAACTTGCTAAGTGGTGTTGCTTGCTTTAGCTGCACACGGCTGGTGCTCTGGAATCTGTACTGTCTGGGTGATGGTTTGTAGAGGGAGTTGAAAGTATTGGTTCCAATCTGTAAAATCCTATGTGCCCATTCAGCCCCCACCCCGTTTCTTTCAATGCTGTATTGCAGAAACTGTGTTTAGTGCAGTGCTTAAAGTGGAGTTCCCTCAACATAAAAGAAAGGGAGCAGTTGGTGGGGTGTTTATTACTAGTGCCCTTAGGACTGGAATATACAATTCTCTTTTGCTTAAAAAGAACCCAAATTAGTTGACTTTTGAATGAAACTGTTGAGATTTATACCAGCTCAATATCCGGCTGTCTGGTTTTCCTGAAAGTATATTTTCACCAGTTCTCAAAACTATTAAAAACTAGTACAGTAACATTCCTTTAATTCAGCCACTGATGATTAGGAAATCCTGATGGTCTAGCAGGCAAAAATAGTCCCATTTACAAAGATAATCTGGTAAAATTTGATGGTCCAATATACAGAAGTCCCCCAAGATATGTGGGGGCTTGGGTGGTTGGTTGGGGCCGTGGGAAGGGGGAGTAGGGGGTTAAGCCTGGGGTGGGTTAAGGCTGCAGGGGGATCAGATGGAGGGGGTTTGCAGCTGGGGCATGCCAGGGTGGTGAAGCGGCAGGAGCATCTGAATTATGAAGCGAGAGGAGCACAGGGGTGGTGAAGAAGCTGGGGACACGTGGGCATGGTGAGCTGCAGTTGGGCACAGAGATGGTGAAGCTGCAGGGACCCAGGGTGGTGAAGAAGCTGGGGACATGAGGTGGGTGGTGAGCCATGACTGGTGGCAGGGTTGGACTAGGGCATGGGGGGTTATGGTGATGTCCAATAGTCCATAAAATTTGGTAATTGGGTGGCTGTCCGGTCCTTGATGTGCTGGATTAAAGGAATTCTACTATGTAGATAAAAATCATTTGTCCTACTTCTGGATGCTCTGTAGGTCCTTATTTTAACTGTTACATACTCTGAGAAACCAATATAGTTATATTCTAGCACTTCTGCTTTCAGATATTAGTGACTCCATCCTCTGATTTCAATAGAACCCAGAGGCCTATATTACACAGTAGGACGTAAATGTTGGTGTGTCCTTTAAGATGTTCATATGTTTGAGTTCTGAAAAGTGAATGTTGATAGCATAGTTTATTTAAAACTAGTCTGCCATTAGAAGTGAAGGATCCCTAAAGTGGGCAACAAGCAAACTGAGCTTTTGTGAATCCTGAGAGAAGCATTGCTATTAGGGGGTGAAATCTGTAGGAGAATCTCATGATATTTTTGTGCAGTTGGTCAAACCTATAAGGTAAGGAATAAGGAGCAGTCCAAAGACTTAGGGTAGAAACTGTGAAATAACTTAAGGTGAGATAGTGTAGTGGTTTTGTGATTTTACTGTCTGAAGTGTTGAAGATTGAGAGCCAGTGACATTGGTGGATTTATTATAGTGTTAATCCTAAGAGAATAAATTAATGGGCTTTCAATTGCATGTTGTATTTAGCTATGAATGTCATGTATATATATATCTTACCCCTAATAGTTGCGCTGAGATGATTGGAACAGTCAACATGTTCTCCATTGGGAGATGTCAGAAGAGTACTGAATAGGTATGAAAAGGCTCGTTGAGAATCATACTGGCCTTCAGTGGGAAAATGGAATGTTTGAAGTTTTCTTCTTAGCTGCCTCCTGGACTCTGCCTCCTTCCTTCTCTCCATTCCAGTCATGTTTCTTTCATGTGCAAAGACCTGACTTTTAAGATTGACATTCAAAAGTTATTTTTTGTGGGATCTATGCTCTTCAATGAATCAGTTACTTTTGAAACTCCCACCTAATAGATTGTAAGTAAAGAAAAGAATTTCTCACTAAGTTAAATAAATTTTGAAAACAATGAAGATAAAAAATTCAAGAGCTGCTTTCTTTGTAGCTTATCCTGGAAAGGCATATCTCATTCTTCTTTCTCTCCCTGCTGCAGCTATATCACTGATAACAATGGCTGTAGCAGAAGTCCTGAGATTCTGGAAGCAGTTCTAGGTGGTACAGCTCCCAGTCACTGGGTATGATCACATGATAGAACAGTGTAAAACTTTTTTTCTGGTTGTTTATATTTTCTACCAAGAATAGCTTCCATTGCTAAAACTGTCATGGAAATGAAGCTTGGCCTTCAGGCACCCACACAGTATGAAGAAAGCTAAACGAAGCCCGAAGAGTCCATTGGATTCCTCAGTCCAGTTGGGCAAAGTCTGAAAACCTTAGAAGTCCAGCAGTTGGCTACAGTTAAAAGAACATATAAATACAGATGCTCCTCAGAAAAATGAGTGCTCTGTGAAATTCCTGGTTGATTTTAATGTGAGCAAATAGGAATTTTTTTTTAATAAGCGATGTGTGTACTGTTTGCTGGAGCTCTAGAACGTAATACAGAGGTGCTGGAACAATTTTGATAGTGGGTGTGAGTTCTTGAACCCACTGGAAACCCTGTATGTAATGGAAGCCACTTCGGGTGTAAGGGATGCTGCAGCTTGAAGTTCCAGCACCTACGTTGCAATAACAAAGAAAAAGTGAAGGAATAAAAGTTGAAAACATCAAAAAGATGGGAACATGTTCTTTGTGGCAATCAAACAATGCCAGTAGGTTCAAGTTATTTTCTTAAAAAAAAAAAGGCAAAGAAAAAGAAAAGAAAATAGTGCCATTTCATAATGCAAGACGAGGCTCCATCTGAAGTACTTCATTCATTTTGGGGAATGCTAGTTGTGTTGGGATATAGGTGGGTTCTGAGATATATGAAGAAAGAACCACTAAATTTATCTAACATTCAGAGGTCTTAGCAATGATGAGGATGAAGAACATAGGTTCTCAGATCGTGGTGTTGGGGGTGATCTGAATAGCTGCTTCTTAAAATAGTGACACAGTTACACTTGACATAAGAGTTCTTACCATGCTGGAAGTATAATTTGTGCATGCATATTGCAAGAGCAGTTTGAGATTCCAAGTGCAGGGTACCATGTTCCAGGGCAGGTTAGGCTAGAATACCAGTGCTAGCACTTCTGCTCCTATAAAATGTGTTATAGTGTCATCAAGGAACTGTTTGGTATAAATAAGTTACATTCTTCCATCACTTTAAGCTTTATCTTCCCAATAACCTTGCATCTCAAATTCCGATATTATTTAGCAAACATATACGGAGATTCTTTAAGCCACTGGCCACAAAAATCGTGTCAAGTTCAAGATATTACATATCAGGAGGAAATAACTACTGGAAAAATCTACTATCAAGGATACATTCATACAGTCACTGTCTCGAGTTCAGTGCTTTTTACTGCATATCTTTTCCAGCTTTTGCTGAGCTGCATTAGTCTTTGTAGAATCTGACAAGTTGTAGCTAAAGCACATATTGAAATCTATGACATGTTCCATTCAAGTTATCTACAGCTAGCCACAGGAAATGGTATTTTCAAAAAACACCTTTTCCATTTATAAACACGTATTGTTCCTATTGCTGCTTTTCTCTGAATGGCTTCATAGGCTGTACTTCGTCTCCCACTACATTGACTGTTTAGTGTGACTAAATGTCCATAGCTTATATACAATAGCTGACTAAAGAGGTTTGCTTTAATAAAATAGTTTAGAATGAAGGAAAGAGTTCTGGATTTATCTTGCTGATGTTTAACCTCCTCACTTGTATTTTGAGTTTAATTTATAAAAGAAATATCTCAAAATACAGCAGAATTGTCCTGGCTGTTTTAATGAGTGTGAGTTTGTCATCTCTGTGTATGAGTTAATATTTCATATGCTATGCATTTTTAGCTTCTCAGATGGAAGGATATGAAGGGGGAAGACAGTTGTTTTATAATAGACGTACAGACAGCTAAGAGAAAAATAGATACATAACTCTTTCTTGCAATGTTACATATTTAATTACATGTTTGCCTTTAAAATCTGATTTTTCTATTCCTGTTCAAATCTTCTCCCCCTTTATACTGGGATGTATACATCATCTTAGCACCAGTAATTTATACCCTGCCACAATTATATGAATTCCTTTTCTGGTTTGCAGTAATTTGTCCTTCAGTTAAATTTCATTCTTTGATGTATTTTATGTAAATATTTGTTTCTCAGTATGGATTAAGCATAAACATTTTATAATATGAAATAATGATAGGCAGTGAAAAAAAGCAAGGGTGTTGTTTCATTGGACCTAATTATCCTTGCTAGTACATCTAGCTGGGTGTACCTTTAAGACATTGTTTGTTGTGATTCACCAAAGGTCTGGGATTAATACAGTAATTAATTCAGTTGCTGGCAATTAGGAAGTCATGTATTCGAATGTTAAATTGTCATATGCAATCTTGAAAAAGTTCATTTCATACCTCTTGATTTTTGAAAGCAATATTGTATGTGAAACAAGGCAAAATATGTACCAATGCATCAGCACTTTGTATTTTAAATTGAGCAAGTGAAAGATAGGCCTATCTCATGAATAGGTCATTTGTTTTCCGAGTTCCTTATACATGCAAAATGTCCATTGACTTGATGAGGGTTTGGGGTGCACAAGAAAAACAGGAATATTTTTTTTGGCATGATATTTAAGCTGCAAGACATACTGGACTGTGATAGTGATAATTACTCCCACACTTCTGGACGTACCTATTATAGCCACATGATGCGTTAATTGGCAATGCCTTGCCATGTCATGCTTCATTGTGCCTAGAAAATAGACATTAAAAGAAACTGCACACAAGCTATGACAGAAGAACATTTTATGGGGGAAGGTGCTAATTAAAGATGCACTATGGAGAATGAAATTCTGTAAGCAAGAAAAATTTAGGACTGTATTTGTTCTACTAGTTACTTAATATTTTACATCGTGTTTATAGCTGTTTATATAGTTCACTGTAAAAACATGTACTAAGTGCAATATTTAACAACAAAAAGATAAATTCATTTTATACTATGTCCGTTCTAAACTGTGGTTTAAAATTCCTGTATAGTGATGAGAGCTGTGCTACCTGTGTGCATTCAGAGTAAATAATACAAATATAAGTGTTATTCCTGCTTTAATCTCTGTAAAAACCAATACAGCAAGGACTGAGTTAGAATTCTCAGCACCTTGCAGGAGATACTGAGCGACTAAAGGATCAAGTCTTAAGTGCATAATCTTATGATTACTTCAACCTAGGGTCTTTTAAAGGGGAATTATTAGGACAATGGAACTATGATTGTTTATATCAGCTGAGTATCTGCTCCAATATTTGTTGTTGCCTCAGTTTTTTGTAAATATTTCCCATTTTATGGCAAATAAGTAGCGAATACTCTAGCCTAATTATTTAAAATGTATTGCAAGGTAATGTGTATTTCTTTCACAGACTGAACATTTTGCCAGAAGGAAATTATAATGCCAAACAGATATGCACAGTGATAACCAAATATGTTGGCTTGCCTGAGATAATGTACAGTACAGTATTATTTTCATAATTGTTCCTCTATAGGGAGCCAGACAGCTTGCAGTGCAACTGGATGGCTGGTATGCCACGCTCCCCAAAAGTGTTGGAATTTCATTGCTTTTAATTATTTATTTTCAACTTAATTGATGCTAAAGCTTACTTTATTTGCCTTTGGAAGTTCCTGCCAACTTCAAGGTACTTGCAGTTAATTATTTGAGTTTGTTATACATACAGGCTGGGTTTACATGTGTCCTTTCCTTTCGAAAGGGGCATGTTAATGAGCGGGTTTGAAAAATGCTAATGAGGCGCTGCAATGAATATACAGCAACTCATTAGTGTAATGGTGTCCGTGGCGATTCGAAAGTGCGGCTTTGTGAATAGTGCATTGCCCGTGGAGATGGGACCTTCCGAAAGGACCCCCCCAGTTTTCGAAAGCCCTTCTTCCTATCTGATGATCGGAAGAAGGGCTTTTGAAAACTGGGGGATCCTTTCAGAAGGTCCCATCTCCACGGGCAGCGTGCAATTCGAAAAGCCGCACTTTCAAATCGCCACAGCCACCATTATGCTAATGAGGTGCTGCATATTCATTGCAGCATCTCATTAGCATCTTTCGAACCTGCTGGTTAACATGCCCCTTTCAAAAGGAAAAGGCACGTGTAGACACAGGGACAGTGTTTCAGCAAGGTCTTCATTCAGCTGCTTTAAGTTTAGTTTCAAACGTATTTTTCAGCTAGAGAACCCACATCTTCTCTTCTTCTGGTGGTTTAGCAGTTATAGGCAATTGTTTAAGGCTCTTTGATGATCATTCCTGAAAGTGATTTTCTGTTACCGCTTGTACCCTGATAATCTCCAGTTCCCTAATTTATATAATCTCTTCATTCATTTGACATCTTTATGTAACTGTCATTCAGATTTTCTCCAAATATTCAATCACTAGTCATTGAGTTAGTGTAACCTGGAGATTCTATTCTGATTTTATGATATATCTGTTACACTGGGAGGTTGCCAGCCAGGATATCTAACATTCAGCTATCTCCACTTGGAATAGGGTTTTGCCGTTCTTGTCATACTGTTTGTTCTAATGTAGGTCTCTGAAAGATATGTCTTTTGTAACTCCTGTGGGTTTTTTGTCCTTAGTTCAAGAAGCTTGTTAGATATTGACACACAGATTTTTATTCTCTCCCCAAAAATCTCTCAACTGATGAATTTAGAAAATCATTTTATGAGGTGTGTTGACATATTCAAACAAGTACTTAAAGATGGATTTGTTGATCTCAGCGAGACTTTTACAATGAAATTCTTTGCTGTTTGCGTTTACCATTCTTCTCACATATCTTAATTATGAATAGTAACATCTTGATAAGGTGTGGTTCAACTGAGAGGTCTAAGAGATTTGCTAGAATGAACTACTCATAAATTGAGGATCATTAGCTGTTATTAACTTGTTTGGAATCCCTTTGAGGAAAAAAAAACCCTGTGATTTCGAATGTCCTACTACATTGTTATTTCATTTTAGTTGTGCAACCATGCAGTTTCCCCAAAATGTAGCTAGTATTTCTGTCTCCTTTAATTCCAATACATTTGCGACAACCTTAGGGCAAAGGTTTTAAGCAGTCTCCTGAGAAATCTCTCTGTGTGTGTGTGTGTGTGTGTGTGTGTGTGTGTGTGTGTGAAAACAAAAAGCACTCAAGTAGCACTTTAAAGACTAGCAAAATAGTTTATTAGGTGAGCTTTCGTGAGACAGACCCACTTCTTCAGACCATATCCAGACCAGAACAGACTCAATATTTAAGACACAGAGAACCAAAAACAGTAAGCAAGGAGGACAAATCAGAAAAAGATAATCAAGGTGAGCAAATCAGAGAGTGGAGGGGTGGCGGGGAAGATCAAGAATTAGATTGAGTTAAGTATGCAGACGAGCCCCTATAGTGACTCAGAAAGGTGTGTGTGTGTGTGTGCGTGTTTTCATTCTATTTCCTGTATTTACCCTTGAGTCCCTGTTTGGATGCCTTATGGATGGCATCATTATTTGTGTCTGGCCAGAACAGGACATTTCAGTCTGTGTTTCTGCACTTCTCAGTATCCATATGGGCTGTAGCATTCCAACCGCATGCTGTGTAGCATGATGACACTGTGCCCAATGTCCAGAACCCCATCATATTCAGTAACTCATTGGGTTTTTAACAAATTTTTTTTATCAGTACAGTGGAATGACATATAAAAGGTTTAATGTTTCTCTCCCTGGGTTTTCCAGGCATCTTGTGGTAATTCTAAAGGGCCCGTGTATGTCTCCTTTTCAGTACAGTCTCTTTTTCTGATTATTTTTTGTGTTGGTTGCCATAATCCAGTAGTTGATACAGTAAAACCCACCAAGACCAACCATTCTTGGGAGCTAGCAAAAATGGTTTCTTATCAGAGGTGGTCTCTCTCCAACGGTTTGCACACCCAGAGGGTGATGGTGTTCCGTAGCTGCACAAAGAGTTGCTTTTGACAGGGGGTTTCTTGTCAGAGGTGGTCATGTGTATACACAGATGTTGTTATGGGAAATGCTCCAAAGGTCATTGATTTTTATATTCACACAGGCAATCACTGATTCGTTAAATTTGAAATCTGACTTTAGGATGTATATTCAGAATAACCTATGTTAAACTATATGACTTTCTTTAGCTTGAACAGAAGCTACATGGATAGATTCCCCTGTCACAACTTAAAAACTAGCTGTTTTAAAGGCCTGATCTTGTGTAGGCTAAAACTGGGGTCAGGGTGCTTTTTCCAAACTGCTGATCTCCCTTTATGACCACTGAAAGCTGAGTGTAGTAATTTCCAATATTGGGTATCTGCTCTCAGATATTCCATGATCAGGAAAATAAAAAGTTACATTTGGCAGGTAAATCACTTGTGTATTAAGCTCTGTCATAAGCAATTGCAGCACCTTTGTTTGCAAGCTGTAAAATGCCCATCTTGGTTCAGCTCCAAAATGGCTCAGTTTCAGGAACCCTGAGTGGCTTGCAGCCCAACTTTTGCACATGGGTTGGATTGAGTGCTCTAATATTGAAGTTAAATTTTAAAAAATTCTCTCTCCTCTCTCAGCATGAATAAAGAAACAGCCAGAAACCTTTTGAAATAACAAAACAAACTCGGAACTAGTCTTTCAATGATTTTTTTAAAGTCGTGATTCAGCACAATGCTGAGAAACATGTATGCAGAACATTACATGATGATCATACCTGTGGATATGTAAGCCTGCAATCTCTCTTCCACTCCAGACAATGCTGCAGTCAGATACTCAGGATAAATATCACCCCTCCTGGGGTCTGGCTTTTTAATAGAATATTAATTCCAAAACTACATCCATGAAACTCCAAGAAAAACTGCCTTCTGAGGTTTGCATCCCTCTGTTTCCTCCAGTCTAAGGCTTCTCCCCTGATTTGCCTGCATTTGGGGCTCCTTCTCTCAGGAGCCATCTTCCCCACCTTTGGATAGGTGTCTGCCTGAGGGCCATGCCCCCTCCTTTATTTATAGGTCAACCAGTGAATCAGCAAAACTCAGTTAATACTTTCCAGCAAGATGATGACCTGCTAGCATGTTGTGGTTCTTTTTCAAGTGCCAGCCCTGTGTATTCCACATTGTGGCGTGCTGTCAGCACATCTTGGTATGTCCTGTGTAGGGGTCACCGCTATTCCTAATTGGCCCTCCTCACTTTGTTACCAGTCAGATCAGTTCATGAAGGCACACCTTACACTGAGTCCATCAACCCTCGAATTGCAGAGTTGCAATCTCCTTCTGGCTCCTAATTGCTTTCTCAGGGTATACCTACACAACGCAGCTTTTACGGACAAGGTTGAGTTGACACAGACCTCCTGCTAAAAGTCAGCGTGTGTCAATGCTGTTTGATGGAAGTTTTGTCAAGTAAGTGCAACTGTAGACACAGCCTCAGAGGCTTCTTGGTGCAGTGGTGTAGCCCCTTTGCTGTCCCAGGCCGTTCACCTTCACTCTTGCACTCTGTTTGCTCACCTTTGTAGCTGGTTTTCTTTTCTCTGGTGTTGGCCACAGCTGTGGGTGCCTGTTTTGAGGATTGACAGTTCTGGCAGCTGCATGGGGATGTGATCAAGCTGCTTGATTGTAAGACTGTCTGCTCCTTTCTGCCTGTGCTCGTAATGGAGTTTGTAAACCCCATTACACACAGGCTGGTGTTCCATAGGCCAGGGACCAGAAGGATCTTGCAAGCATTGTGTGTTGGTCCATGGCTAGGCCCTTTCTCTCCTCATATCATAGAATTATAGAAGAGTAGGACTGGAAGGGACCTCGAGAGGCCATCGAGTCCAGCCCCCTGCCCTCATGGCAGGACCAAGCACTTTCTAGACCATCCCTGAAAGCCATCTATCTAACCTCTTCTTAAATATCTCCAGTGAAGGAGATTCTACCACCTCCCGTATGTTAGACTGTGGGCATAAAGGGTGATACAAAATATCTATCTCTTCAGTTCCTTCCATATTTACTGCTACATAGTCTTAGACAGAACCTTCCTAGTGCTGATCTTTTTCCTCATTGAGTAAATATTTTAAAAATCCTTACAGTTCGTATTTGGTTTTATCAGAATTATTAGTTTTCTTCAACCTTCACCGCAGATATTTCTGCCTGACTCCCTATGACAGGGTTTAGAGTATTGCTCTAGTTTTCTGAGTTTGAAACTTGTGTCTTCTGTTCTTGCTCCTTTCCAATCAGTGGTGACCACCTATACTGCTATTACTGCCTCAGATATTTCTGAATCTCCTCTGTGTGCAGCATCTGCTGCTCTTTTCCCAGCTGAACCCAGCAGGTGTGAAACTCTGCTTAAAAATACCTCATGTGGCATGCAACAAAGCCTTAGTTAGACCTAGCTCAATGCATCCTTCTCTTCTCCCCATTTACATTGTACAGTGATGAAGAACATATCTCTAAACATGATGGATCTGACTCAGGAGTTGCACAAAGGTATAGACTCTTCATCTGTCTTTTAATAAGTGTAGGATAGGTAGACTCTTGTAAGCATAAAAGCAGATCCCCTTTAAATCTACTTTGAAGAAGAGAGTTTCTTCCCTGACCTTTTGGGCAAGTCTTTCTGCTCAGATTTTAGGCATTTCATGGCTTATGGACATGATCAGATGGCATATGACAGAGAAACTAGTTCAGTTCTGACCTCTGCATCAGAAGCAGTACTGGCTGTGGCACTGACAAAATGTAAGGTAGTGGGATGTTAAGGACCCAGAACTCTCAGTACCTATGAAAAACATCAAAGGGGAAACATTCACCAAAGGTAGGGCCAGGGCCCCATATGCATCCGCTGCTGACCACTAACGATCTTCCCACACCAACTCTAGCATTCTGAGGTGAGGAGTCCATTTCCCTTGAGCAGAGTAGAGCCTTACACTTCTGCAGAGGATGTCTTCATCCCTGAGGAGCTGCATTTTTCTCTGTTGTTGGACCAACCCTCATTATGCAGACTCAAGAGACCATCAGGAGTCAGGGAGTCTGCAAGGACTCCATCCCATGTGCTATTAACACTATGGACTTCATCACTGATGATAGTGGGTCTCAATTTTGTCATTGTTGAAAGAAATTGATGCACTGGAAGAACTGTTGTCCCCTTCATTGAGGGAGAGCTAGATACATTAATAGAGGAAAGGTCCATTAATGGGTTTTAGTCAAGATGGGCAGGGACCTTGTCCTTTGCTTCTTTTTGCCAAAAGCTGGGAATGCATGCTAGGGGATAGATCACTTAGGGTTAACCTGTTTCACCTGTCATTGGCCACAGTGGGAACTGTCTTTAGAAAATGACATTCTTTACTCAATTACAGGCATACCTGTATCCCTGAATACATTATCTTTATTCAGATGCACACATGCTAGATTCCATGTGATTATGAAAGCTGGGTTATTTAGCTGATGCTAAAGGTGAAGGAAAAAAAGCCATGGAGGATAAGAAGGAAAATAGAAAAATTCTTTGAGCACTAATAATGAATAGGTTGCATCTTATTCAGCCCTATGCAGAAAACCTGTCAGCGATTGCTTTATGTACATGCATAACCTGCACTGTGTGTCTTTGGTCACCTTTTCAGTTCCCTTAGTAAGTCGGGGCTAGAGAGAGAGAGGGAGCCTCAGTAGTTAGAAATTGATTCCACCTGGCAGACGGTACCAAAGACAGCTTAGAGGAAGGATCAGTCAACAGCTGTTTCTGTTTTACAATTTGATTGTACAGCGGTTGATTTCCCCTTTTTCTGCAAATGAGATCAACAAAGGGGGGAGGCTGGGAGTGGTTCTGTTTTCTAGTTTACTAGGTGTTTACCCATCATCATCAATAACCATGGGCTCTGTGCCTGTTGGTGTCTGATGCCTCTTTCACTACCCATTTTACCCATTAGCATCATTATATTTTCCTTTGTCTGCCTTTGTATATTCCCTTGAACATCTGCAACCAACCACAATAAGACAGCTGCTAAAGTGAACTCTGCTCTGGAAGAAAGATGAGGCTATTATTCTTTGTAAACATGATGAGGATGACATTAAAAATCTATAGTTGAATTTATAGACCTTAGTTTATACAGCAACATTATTGCCCTTGAGCACCATCATGCTGTATTTAAGATGCTGTTGATGTGATATGTAGTATTTGTATGGCAGATGTTAATGCTATTCTATTTCTGACACAATTGCTGTTGTCAGAGATCTGCAATTTAATTTATAGATCACAGGTTGTGTTCAAAGATATGGTCATATATCATACAATCTTGTAACTCCGCAACTGTAAAACACCTGTGGTTCACATTTTTCTGCAACAAAAACGTAGGTAGAGAAGGGATATGGATTGTGATAAGGAATGGGTTCATGCCAATTAAAAGGAACAAATGAAAGGAATTACCTTCCATTTGTCTCATTGGAAGTTTTTCTGTACAAGACCCTGAAAACAAGATTATAAAGTCTGTCCGGAAAGTATATTTCTCCAATCATCTGATATATATAAAACACTTTTTGAACACGTCCTTGTTTATTTCAGTTAGGCTATGTTGGTGCACACAGGTACAGCCCTGCAAATCCACAGATATCCACTTTATATCCGTGGGTATCCGCAGCCATGGATATGGCTGCAGATATAGGCAACCCACTTTTGCGTATACAGATGTGGATACAAATTTTGTAACTGAACTCTGCACATTTGCCTATATCTGCTTTATATATACCATTATCTACATCCACAGATATGGATACAAATATCTGAAGCTCATTTTTGTGGATTCCGATGTGGATACAGATTTTACATCCACGCAGGGATACATACAGAGGCCACATTAGCACAACCCATAACAAAGAAACACCTTTCAGAATAAGTCACCAAAAAGTATATATTAGCCTAACAGGTAATCAGCCTAATGGAGAAATAGTGTGATATAGGTGTTGTGGGGGGATGCTGTTATTTACCATTTAATTGTTGAATCCTCCTGTAGCATCATTGTGTTAGTAGAATGCCCAAGTGCATTGAAAAGTGTTGTCCTTTCGTTGAAATATTAGCACTTCATTAGTGGTGTACTTAGTACCTTAAACATCACTGAAACACTTAATAGTCTAGGACTAGGTTTAGAATTCTTGTAGAGATTTGGGACTGTCTTTATTCTCACTAATTCTGTAACCATAATTTATCATCTGATAATTATAAGTCCTGATGTAAATATGTCCCATCTCCCACTGAGAAGGCCGCTTGATTGGCTAAAACTGTGGTAGGCTCACGAGCCAGTCAAAGCAAGGGTGAATGTGGTACCCTGATTCAATGTGGCATATAATTTAAATGTACAATCATGGCAGTTCTAGTTTTTCAATTAACAGTACCACATAGAAGTATAGCACTTTAAAGCCTAACAAAATGATTTATTAGGTGATGAGCTTAAGAAGTGGGTCTGTCCCACAAAAAGTCATCACTGAATAAATCATTTTGTTAGTCTTCAAAGTGCTACATTTCTGCTGCTGTATTTTGTTGGAATACAGACTAACACGGCTACCCCTCTGTTATATAGTACCGCATAGAGTGAAGTGCCTTTTCATAATTAAATAAAAATTTATGATTTTATTTTTTTTCTTGCAGATCACCAGAAATTGGAAAGGGAAGCTAGGATCTGTCGTCTTTTGAAGCATCCTAATATTGGTAAGAACATATAATCGCTTTGAGGTGTGTGTCAGTGCAGAAATTAAGAGAAAATATAGAATAGCTTCATAGAAGTAGTAAGTTGGGAGATGTTAAAGAAAACATCTGGTGAAAAACTTGCTTTGAACAACAGAGTTCATTCCAAACTCACAATACTCTCCTGAGGTGTCATGTCCTGGAGGTGGACATCACCACACTGACTTCATCACTTAAGATCATATTTTGTGTTTTTTGTGATCTGTGTTTCTTTGTTGAAGATGTATATAAAAGGGCAAAACCCTTCATTTCCCCACAGTAGTCTTGATCACTCTTTTTTGCTTACACGAACATGGTTGAGGCGTTTATATGGATACATCTGTAACCCAGCAGCAAAAGCATGATTTTAGTTTCATGCTCAGTAATTTGCCCCCCTTCCCCATGTTTTTCAGGTCAGTGTTGAAGTGTAAGAAACTAAGTATAGGAACGAAACATAGAAACAAAAAACAAAACAAAAAATCCATCATGACCACAGTTCAGAATGGAGATTGGAATCACGCAAAAGTCTCTCTCAAAATGTAAAACAATTCTTTTTTCCTCAGAGAGCACAGTAAGTGAGAAAACAGGAAGCTCAAAGATGCAAAAACAGGAGGATCCTGGCTGCTCCCTTGAATGTTCTCAAATGTAATAAAAGATTTCGTTCGATGCAGTTTGTTGCTTTTTTACCGTTCCCAAACTAGTCTGCCCATCCCTTGCTATAGTAAAGTAATGTTGATGCCAAGAAAGATGATAAAGAAACGTAAACAGAAGTTGCTATGAAATGGGAAGAGGCAATCCACAAAGGACTCTTGAAGGATGACTTAATGCAATTTAAATTCCTTTGTTCCATTAAATAGTTTGAACCAATATTATAACTGTATGCTGTCCAGATTATAGTAAAATAAGGTTATAGTAAAATAAACATACGACTTCAAAACACAGATGTGTTGTAGTTGTTGAGGAGACACTGTTAATGTTCAATAAGGTAGCATAGAGGAAGTTCCGTGCTGTGTACTTTACTCTGAAATAGGTAATGTAGTAAATGAATAACACAATAGAGTAATTTCTTGTAATTGGCTGTTCAGTTTCAGAAAGAATATCAGGACTCATAATCTTATGACAGGGACTGTTTTGATTTTCATCCTTTAGAATCCCCATGAGTACTATCAGTCACTGAAATGTATCTACTTCCCTTTCTCTGTAAGAGGACATACTAAGCCTGGAAAATGTCTGTCTGCCAAAGAACCAATTTTATATCCATTATAAGAGCTTTCAAGAATTAAAGTACCTTGGTTGTGCAGTGAAGAAGTTTGCTTTTAGATCTGGTATCTGTTGTGTCGTAAGTTCACAGAGAGTTTCAAAAGTAGAAAAAAATCTTTACATTTATGAAGTCTCTAATTTTCAAAAGTGGGGGCCTGCAAGTGTCTCCTAAAACCACATTTAGGCACGTAAACTAAAAGCTTGCATGCTTCATTGCTAAATTACAGTAATCTCTTGATTAATACGGAGGTTGCATCCTGGGCAACCTCTGCGTAAATCAAATGTTGTGTAAATTGGCGGGGGGCGGGAGTTGGGGAGATCCCCAGGATTCCTCTGGCTGGGGGAGCAGGCATCTGGGGGACGTGGTGGGAACAGCCATGCAGCCCCTGACTTCTCCCAGCTGGGGGGCACAGAGCTGCTTGTGGCAGTTTCTCCCAGTTGGGAGAAACCACACCACAAGCAACTGTGTGCCCAGCAGGCTCTCCCAGCTGGAGGAGCTGAGGCCTTTTGGGGGTGGTTTAGATTTACACAAAACTGACATAAATGCAGGTTAAGGGCAAATTGAAATCTCAGTTCTTGAGGGCTTACTATAGTCCAGGCTTTAAACCCGGGTATACCCTGTGTACCTGACCCATCCTAAAGATACCTTGAGTATCCATTTGGTCAGGGGCTCAACTCATGGGAGTGAGAAACTTAGCTGGGGGCGGAGCTTCCCAGACGTGGGGAGATCATGTGGGTGTCAAGCAGGCTGGGCTAGAATGAGCATTTTCTGGTTTTCTACCTTTCAGCAAAATCAATACGCTTCTGAACAGCAAAGCCTAGGATAGTCCCCTGAAATTTGGGAATTGATCAGATGGCTCTTTCTATAATTGTTATTGCACTATGTACAGACAGAGAAGCCATCAGTCGAGCTGATAATCAGCTCTTGTCTCATTTGGCAAATACACAACCTTTTTCCTCAAATGTGGCAACTGCTCTCATGGACGTCTGTCTCTCCAGGAGCTGCTCAATTCTTTCACATATCGGGTCACCTATTTGGGTGCCTAAATGAAAACATAGCAGCCTAACTTTATGCTCCCCTTTTGAAAGCATAAAGGCAAAGTGTCCTGAAATCACTATATCTTGACTCTTCATTCTGCTCCTCCTTTTTTGGTTTAGCAGCTGTTGGTTTAAAATATAATCTCTAATGGGCGACATGACTTAAAAATAAATTAAATATTTTAAAATGCTGTGAATAACAATGTTGCTATGCAAATAAGAGGTGGGAATTTCAAAGGCCTTTCAAGGACCTAGGCATCCATCTCCCGCTGACTTTCATTGGGTGCCCTACTCACTTAAGCACTGTTGAAAACTCCATTCTAAGTTGTAATGTAGACGTGACAGAGACTGTAAAACTGTAGAAATTTTACTTAAATTTACTTTGGGGCCTTTTAATGACCTGAGGTGGGATTGCTAAGAGTGTTCTGTTAGTCTTATTCTGGTCCAATTGCAGTTAGTGGAAAGCAATGTTAGATCAGTGCTGAGTTTATGATCTCGCAAATTAGACTAGGTTTATGTTGGTTGCATGTAACTGGAGCTGCATCAAGGCTAGAATATAAAAGATATCTATTGTATGTATTCTAGAATAGTTTAAAAGGAAAACTGGCACCCTATCTACTTATAAATGAAATCTCTAACGGGCAGCAGTACCTTCAGCCTAGAACTTTTGATGTTACAAGATACTACCCATGAAGTTCTCCTTATTAACAGTATAAAAACTCAATTTAAACAGTTTTCCAACTAGAATTCTCTGTTGATCAGCAAGAATGTGATAGTATCACAATAAAATTTAATTTCTGAACGTGCTTATTTTAGCAAGTTTTGGTATAGCTATAAATATGCCAGTATTGTGTGAAAATAATCATATGGCAAGGGGCATGTTGATCAGTAGGAATACTTTTTTATGAGGACAAGCCCATTTAATCTATAAAGAACTATGGATGTATAACATTTATTTTCTTTTGAACTTCATTTTTCTCCATAAGTGATACACACTTCATTGATTGATTGTAGTCGAAAAAATAATGGAATATTTTGAAAAGAGAGTCCTTTCTACAGTAAAAATATAAATTAGGTTTCTGAAATCATTCTTGAGAATGAAGTCTGCAGAGAAAAGCAACCATTTATTGTAATTTATTATTTTCCTTCTCAGATTACAAATTTAAATTGGTTTTTCATAATTTGCTGTTTTTCTGTGTATGTCTCTCTTTTTCCCTAGTTAGAATTGAATCACCCTTTCTCTTCTCTTTCAGTCTTTAGTAGCTGTGTGGCCAGGTTTTACCGTATCAAAACTTAAAAACTGAAATAAACAGTTCAGAACAAAAATCCCTTTAAAAGTTGCTCTTGCCTTTTTCTTAACTGACAGTAACTGAAGTGCCCTTTTTTGTTCACAATTCATTTAATTACATCTCTTTTCTGAAACTGTACTTTTTGCAATGACAGGGTTTGATTTATTATTTTTCTAAAGCAATTTATAGACTGTTTACAATTTCTAGACTATGTTCTAGTTGATTATCTTTAATAGATATGAGCAAAGCCTTACTAATTTTATTTTCCTGATCAGGTATATTAGGGAAAAAAAAACCCAACCTTTCTTAATTGTCTTTTGTTGTATTTTTCTTTTAATCCTATGAAAACAGCAGGGTGTTGATAAAAGCAGCTTTTAAAATTTCAGCACAGAAATATTTTATCCTGTTTAGAAACAAATGGTATTTCTCTTAAAAGGGAACTAATGCAACAAACCAAAAATGTAGAACACTGGGAACCATGTGAAAGACTCTTTATATTTTCCTTATGTCTTAACGTAAGAGAATAATTATTGGATATTGAATCTTTGGGGAACATTTAATTATCCTACTTTACACTTCCAAGCAGATATCCACCAGGAGGCTAGCTGGAAAAAGTCTATTCATTGGTTTAAACTCTGTTACAATAAAGAAGTGTCTAGAATTAAACTTCTTCCTCATCTACTTAAATATATAGTTTTGGTTTCCTGAAAATGTGCATGCCCCATCTCTGGCTGCCAACTGGAGCTACATTGGGCGTAGCTGATCTCCTGATTTATTATTTGTACAGCTAGCAGTATTGCTCTTCAAATACTGAACCTTATGTGTACTCTGTGGGAGTAGGCATGTGCATGGTGTCTGGAAATGGACAGTCATGAAATCAGTATCTGTTCGCCACACATGCACCTTTGGTTTTCTTGTGCATCTGACTGAGCAGATAAGATTAGTTGGCCTGACTACTCTTCTGGTTCCTTCTTACTGCCACAGGTCTGGTTCTGAACCTCCAGGGTCCAAAGCCTGGTCTTTATTCCTTTATCTGGACATATATTTTTAGAACTATTATGTTCTGATGCTATAGGGAACATCTTTTCTAGAAGAGAGTCTACTAGAAAATGTTGTTTTGCGAAGTGGAGATGCAAGTGTGCATCAAAGATTTCTAGCTCCTCAGATCTTCTTAGTTTGGACTGTATTCACTTACAAAAGAAAGCAGGCTAGTCCAGCAGCTCCTTATGGGTCCACTTGGTGTCGATCAGTTCATACCATCCACCTTGATGGGATTACTGAGTCTACACATACTCACTATTTTTTGGAAAGACTTAAACAGAACTGATTTTGCCAATAAAAAAAATGGACTTAAATCTTATCATTTCAGTACTCTCTGTGCCACCCTTTCAACCAGTAGATTCTTGCTCCATGTTTCACTTATCCATGAAAGTTGCTTTCCTCGTAGAAATCATCTCAGCGAGTAGTGTTGATGAGCATGGGCCAATGCTCGTGGCTCTTCCTTATGCTTTGGGTTTGTACCTTAAATTCATCTCACAATTAAGGAACATAAGAATGGCCATACTGGGTCAGACCAAAGGTCCATCCAGCCCAGTATCCTGTCTGCCGACAGTGGCCAATGCCAGGTGCCCCAGAGAAGGAGAACAGAAGACAATGATCAAGTGATTTATCTCCTGCCATCCATCTCCTGCCCTTGTACTGAAGGCTAGGGCACCATACTTTACCCCTGGCTAATAGCCATTTATGGACCTAACCTGCAAAAATTTATCAAGCTCTTTTTTAAACCCTAATAGAGTCCTGGCCTTCACAGCCTCCTCCGGCAAGGAGTTCCACAGGTTGACTGTGCGCTGTGTGAAGAAAAATTTCCTTTTATTAGTTTTGAACCTACTACCCATCAATTTCATTTGGTGTCCCCTAGTTCTTGTATTATGGAAAAGGTAAATAATTTTTCTATATTCACTTTCTCCACACCATTCATGATTTTATATACCTCTATCATATCGCCCCTCAATCGCCTCTTTTCCAGTCTCTCTAGCCTCTCCCCATATGGGACCCGTTCCAAACCCCTAATCATCTTAGTCGCCCTTTTCTGAACCTTTTCTAATACCAATATATCTTTTTTGAGGTGAGGAGACCACATCTGCACGCAGTACTCAAGATGTGGGCGTACCATAGTTTTATATAGGGGAAGTATGATATCTTTTGTCTTATTATCTATCCCTTTTTTAATAATTCCTAACATCCTATTTGCTTTACTAACTGCCGCTGCACACTGTGTGGATGTCTTCACAGAACTATCCAGTATAACTCCAAGATCCCTTTCCTGATCTGTCGTAGCTAAATTTGACCCCATCATGTTGTACGTGTAATTTGGGTTATTTTTTCCAATGTGCATTACCTTACACTTATCCACATTAAATTTCATTTGCCGTTTTGCTGCCCAATCACTCAGTTTGCTGAGATCTTTTTGTAGTTCTTCACAATCCCTTTTGGTTTTGACTGTCCTGAACAACTTGGTGTCATCTGCAAACTTTGCCACCTCACTGCTTACCTCATTTTCTAGATCATTGATGAACAAGTTGAACAGGATCGGTCCCAGGACTGACCCCTGGGGAACACCACTAGTTATCCCCCTCCATTGTGAAAATTTACCATTTATTCCAACCTTTTGTTTTCTGTCTTTTAACCAATTCCCGATCCATGAAAGGATCTTTCCTCCTATCCCATGACCGCCTAATTTACATAAAAGCCTTTGGTGTGGGACCGTGTCAAAGGCTTTCTGGAAATCTAGGTATATTATGTCCACTGGGTGCCCCTTGTCCGCATGTTTATTAACCCCTTCAAAGAATTCTAATAGATTAGTTAGACATGACTTCCCTCTGCAGAAACCATGCTGACTTTTGCCCAACAATTTGTGCTCTTCTACGTGCCTTGCAATTTTATTCTTTACTATTGTTTCTACTAATTTGCCTGGTACTGATGTTAGACTTATCGGTCTATAGTTGCCAGGGTCTCCTCTAGAGCCTTTTTTAAATATTGGCGTTATATTGGCCGTCTTCCAGTCATTGGGTACCGAAGCGGATTTAAAGGATAGGTTACAAACCACTGTTAATAACTCCGCAATTTCGCATTTGAGTTCTTTCAGAACCCTTGGGTGAATACCGTCTGGTCCTGGAGACTTGTTACTATTCAGCTTATCAATTAACTCCAAAACCTCCTCTAATGTCACTTCAATCTGGGAGAGTTCCTCAGATTTGTCACCTAAAAAGGCTGGCTCAGATTTAGGAATCTCTGTAACATCCTCAGCCGTGAAGACTGAAGCAAAGAAATCATTTAATCGCTCCACAATGGCACTGTCTTCCTTGATTGCTCCTTTTATATCTTTATCATCCAAGGGCCCCACTGCTTTTTTAGTGGGCTTCCTGCTTCTAATGTATTTAAAAAACATTTTACTATAATTTTTTGAATTTTTGGCTAGCTGTTCCTCAAAATCTTTTTTGGCTTTTCTTACTACATTATGACACTTAATTTGGGAGTGTTTGTGTTCCTTTCTATTTTCCTCACTAGGATTTGACTTCCACTTTTTAAAAGCTACCCTTTTCTCTCTCACTGCTTTTGTAACATGGCTGTTAAGCCATGGTGGTTCTTTGTTAGGTCTCTTACTGTGTTTTTTTATTTGGGGTATACATTTAAGTTGGGCCTCTCGTATGGTGTCTTTAAACAGTTTCCATGCAGCTTCCAGGGATTTTAGTTTAGTTACTCTACCTTCTAGTTTCTGTTTAACTAGCTTCCTCATTTTAGTGTAATTCCCCTTTTTGAAATTGAATGCCGGAGTGTTTGACCACTGCAGTGTTCTTCCCAACACAGGAATATTAAAAGTTACTATATTGTGCTCACTATTTCCAAGCAGTCCAGTAACAGTTACCTCTTGGACCAGATCCTGTGTTCCAGTCAGGACTAGATCGAGAATTGACTCTCCCCTTGTGGGTTCCTGTACTAGCTGCTCCAAGAAGCAGTCATTTAATAAGGCATCAAGAAATTTAATCTCTGAATCCCGTCCTGAGGTGACATGTACCCAATCAATATGGGGATAATTGAAATCTCCTATTATTACTGTGTTTTTTATTTTGATAGCCTCTCTAATCTCCCTTAACATTTCAGCATCACTATCACTGTCCTGGTTAGGTGGTCGGTAATATATTCCTAATGCCATATTCATATTAGAGGAATGAATTGTTATCCATAATGATTCTATGGAACATTTTGATTCCTTTAGGATTTTTGCTTCATTTGATTCTATATTATCCTTCACATATAGTGCCACCCGCACAACCTGTTCTGTCTTTCCGATATAATTTATATGCCGGTATGATAGTGTCCCACTGATTGTCCTCATTCCACCATGTTTCTGTGATGCCTATTATGTCAAATTCCTCCTTTGATATGAGGTACTCCAGTTCACCCATCTTATTAGACAGACTCCTAGCATTTGTGTAAGAGAACTTTAAAAAACTACGACTATTTATATGTCCGCCTTTCACAGACGCGTTGGATTTTTTTATATGCGATCGTTTCACATCTGATCTTGCCCATATATTATTTCCCACATTCCCTATCTGACTAACTTCTAGGGAATCCCTATGTATGGAGCCCCGTGTAAGAGAAGTCTCCATCCGATCCAGGTGCTCCCCCGCACCAGTCGGCTTTCCCCCACCTCTTAGTTTAAAAACTGCTCTACGACCTTTTTAATGTTTAATGCCAGCAGTCTGGATCCGCCTTGATTTAGGTGGAGCCCATCATTCCTGTATAGGCTCCCCCTACTCCAAAAGTGTCCCCAGTTCCTAATAAATCTAAATCCCTCTTCCCTACACCATTGTCTCATCCACACATTGAGACTCTGAAGTTCTGCCTGTCTATCTGGCCCTGCGCGTGGAACCGGAAGCATTTCAGAGAATGCCACCATAGATGTTCTGGATTTCAGTCTCCTTCCTAGTAACCTAAATTTGGCCTCCAGAACATCTCTTCTGCCCTTCCCTATGTCATTGGTACCGACATGTACGACGACCACCAGCTCCTCCCCAGCACTGCCCATAAGTCTGTCTAGATGCCTCAAGAGATCCACAACCTTTGCACCAGGCAGGCAAGTCACCATACCGTTCTCCCGGTCATCACAAACCCAACTATCTATATTTCTAATGATTGAATCCCCCACTACTAAAACCTGCTTCTTCCTAACAGCTGGTGCTCCCTCCCCCGGCGAAGTATCCTCGGCGCGAGAGGATACCATAGCACCCTCTGGAAGGAGGGTCCCAAATATGGGATGGTTTCCCTCTGCTCCCATTGACTGCCCTCCTTCCCTGAGCCTTTCATCCTCCGTAACAGCATCAGGACTGTCAGATTGGAGGTGTGACAGCCCTACTATGTCCCGGAAAGTCTCATCAACAAACACCTCTACCTTCCTTAGCTCCTCCAGTTCAGCCACCCTGGCCTCCAAAGCCCGCACTCGGTCTCTGAGGGCCAGGAGCTCCTTGCATCGAGTGCGCACATATGCCACCCGCCCACAGGGTAGGTAGTCATACATACTGCACTCAACACAATAAACAGGATAGCCCCCACGCTGCTGCTGGGCTTCTGCCTCCATTTCCTACTCTAATTATATATGAGGGTTTAATTAAATGTTTCAGATAGAGGTTGTTATAAAGGATTTAAGTTTAAGGGCAATAGAAGTCACTGGCTCCCTCCAAGCTCCCCCTCTCAACTCCCTTCTCAAAACTCCCTCCTGTTAGCACTCACCCTGTTCGCAAGCACCTGGTTGCAAAGCTCCCTGGCCGCTTACTAGCGGGGTTTAAGTGCTCGGCCTCCCTGATAGCTCCTCCCTCTGCCTACAGCTCAGCCAATCAGCACACGGTGTTTTGATTCAAACCTAATCAAGACTCTCAGCTTCCAACTGCCTGCCTGAGCACACGGCCTTTCAAACAAACACTCAGCTCAGCACTCCAAACAAACACAAGCCCAGAACCCCCAAACACAAGCAGCCACTTACCCCAAGGTGCTTTAGTTTGCTCCTTCCTTCTCCTCCTCCAGGAGAGCCTCTCAAAACTCCCTCCTGTTAGCACTCACCCTGTTTGCAAGCACCTGGTCGCAAAGCTCCCTGGTCGCTTACTAGCGGGGTTTAAGTTCCACCAGAACCAATCAATTCATTTACCCAATCTTTCAAAAAACTTATATATCCATAGAAGAAAGCAGACGCCATTCTGTCAGTGTTCTGGCCCTTTTAGCTGGAGAAAGCAAATCGGTCTCCCAGGCTATTTGTCATCGAAATAGAAAGAATTCAGGATTGGGCTATATCTTCTCAGAGTCTCAAAATGGATTTGGGGCTGTATTTTGCTCCTGTCATCTCATTAATCTTTCTTTCCTTTATGGGAAAGGGCTTATTCCAGGGTAGCACAAGCACTGTCTTTGGCATCACTTCAAGAAGTGCCTCTGTTTGATATGGGCAAAGCATCCATGTGAAGTTCTAGCTACACATTTTCAAGGCATTGTGCTTTAATTCAAGCTCACACAATTAATGCATCCTTCAGAAGTAACTATCAGAGGGGTAGCCATGTTAGTCTGTATCTGCAAAACAACAGGAAGTCCTGTGGTACCTTACTGACTAACAGATTTATTGGAGCATATATCGGAGCATCCTTTGGAATGGCGCTGCTTCATTCAGCTCTGCCACCTGCATCCTTCTACCCTTCTCCTACTAGTATTACTTGTGGACTATACATAGGGACTCTCTCATGCACTTTTTAACATCCTTCTGGAACATATCATGACAGATGCTCTAGATGACCACTCTGGAACCGTAAGTAGTGGCGGTCAATCTATAACCAACTTACATTTCGCAGATGAAATTGTTGGACTGGCAGGGAGTAAAAAAGAACTAGATAACTTTGTTAAATGCCTAGATAAAACTTCAACAAAATATGGCATGGAAATAAACACAGAAAAGTCAAAACTTATGGCCAACAATCCTAGGGGTATATCTGCACAAATATCCATAGAACAACAGAAATTGGAAAAAGTAAAACAATTTAAATACTTAGGGTTGATCATCTCTGATGCTGGTAGCAAACCAGAACTACTCTCCAGAACAGCAATAACAACCGCAGCAATGGCAAAATTAAAACCAATCTCGAAAGACAAAAACATATCCCTAAAGTCAAAAGTAGGGCTCATGCAAGCTCTTGTACACTCCATCTTTTTATATGCTTGTGAGACCTGGACTCTGACAGCAGAACTAGAGTGCAAGATCAAGGCCCTCGAAATGAGGCTATACTGCAAGCTTCTTAACATCCCCTACACGGCATGTATAAGTAATGAAGAGGTCAGAAACATCATCAACTCAGCAATAGGACTTCATCATGACCTACTATCCAGAGTGAAAAAGAGCAAACTAAGATGGTATGGACACAATGAGATCATCAGGCCTGTCCAAGACCATACTGCAAGGCACAGTCAATGCTATAAGGAGACGTGGCAGACAGAAAAATCAATGGATAGACAACATTAAAGAATGGACAGGGATGAGCTTTGCTGCAACTCAAGAATTGGCACATGACCACCAAAAATGGAGAAACACTATAAAGAACGTTGTCATGAAGGTGCCCCAACGACGTCTGTCAAGGGACTGATGATGATTACGATGATGATGATGATACATAGGGAGCAGCATTTGAAGAGGAAGAAATTATTTACCTTGTAGTATTTGGAGGCTCTTCAAAATGAGGTCTGTGTAGGGTGGTTACATTGCCCTATGGCAAATATGGGACACCGGCCTCCAAAGATGGGGGGCTGCTGTTCCATGTCAGGGCTCCTCAGTGATGGGGGCGCACAGTGAGGCACCAGGGATGGGGGTTCTACAGCTTCCTAATGAGAGGGAGTGGAGGATGGCGGGGACAGGTGGGGCACCAGAGAATGAGGAGGCAGCCCTGTGGCAAAGCTCACCAGCAGTGGGGGCTACTTCCGTGGGATGTGGGGGAATGGGGCAGCTGCCCGGTGGAGGGGCTCCCTGGTAGTGGCAGCTGCCACCATGAGACACTGAGTGCCACGGAAAAGGAGTCTCACAAAATACAGGACATTTAGCCCATTCGCTCCAAAGTTGGAATGCCTGTGAGACAGCTTAAATGAGAGACTGCCGCAGGAAAAACAGGACAGATGGTCACCCTTTATCTGTGTATATATTCCACCACTTGCCTTGCTTCTCCTCTGCACTGTATCATCTTTTGGTTCACAGCTGATGAGCCAAGTCACATGGGCTGACCACTGGACACTCCTTTCAGAGCTCTCAGGCTCCATGTATGCATATCCACAGTGGAATACAGATAGGTACCACACATCTTGAAGAACCTCCACTTATTCTTAAAGTACATAATTTCCTTTTCTTTGGGGCTCCTGGTCCCTTCTCCTCCACCAGTTGGTACTCTTTGATATTCCCAGTGTCCAATATGCCCCTCCGCAACTGCTCTTTAAGGGTTCCAGGCTCCTTCTATCCTGTTCCCCCTGACCCTACTGCATCATATTATGTGCTCCAGGGCTCCCTTACGGTGTCTTGCAGAAGGAAAGCCAGGCAAACACACAGATAAAGTGGCTAATTCTTTTATTAGCAGAGCTTCAGTGGTTGTCGGTGAGATTTGCTTGCAGCAGCCGTGAGTTTCTCTCATTCTCCTCTCAATGCATTGACTTTAGCATACTTAGCACATCCTGGTGAATTTACGGTGTATTTAGTGAGTGTCTCAGTTATCAAGGCCTCAAAACTTTGAGAGTTCTGCTAATCCCACACCTTCCCAAACAGTTATCTTCTCCCCCACACCCCACAAGTATTTCCCTTTTACTGCAGATGAGTTGTTTGGGAAAAAGCTCAGAATCCAAGGACCAGCAGAGTTTCTACCCTACAGCCACATATCTCTGTGACCAGACTTTTGTGCAATAACTTGCTGTGGACCCCACTCTGACTCAGAATTTTCTAAAAAAAAAAATGGTTGGGATGGGAGGCAGAAAATCTTCCTTTTGTGTTCCAGGATATTGGGTCAACAGAACTGTTAATAAAAATCTGGGACTGTCCCAAACAAATCAGAACCCTTGGGAACTGAGACTAATAGAGGACCACATTCTCAATCAGGAACCCTCATAGTCTGACGAACTGGGTCTTTGCTCATGAAAGCTTACACTCCAAAATATCTGTTAGTCTGTAAGGTGCCACAGGACTTCTTGTTTTTGAAGATACAGACAAACTCGGTACCCTTCTGATACTCATAGTTTATGAAACTGGTATGGGCTGTTTAATCAGCTAACCACTAGCTAAACCAACTTGGACAGGACGTCATTTTTAAAATCTTTGCTATCAATAGCACTCTTATCGTTGACCTTTTACTTAGAAACTTCTTCTGTAGAATTTGTATTTAACATCATAAGATAATACTTCTAGCCAGACCACATTTTTCTGAAAGCATTTCGTTTGCATGGAGGCAGGGAAAACAGCATATGTTGGTATTCTGCAAAGTAAAAGATTTTCCCTTAAAATGTAATGATATTCTTTGGTCTTAAATAGTACAAAAGTGACTGTGAAAAATGTTAATTGAGTGAGAGAGATACTTTCTTGACATTAAGAATTCTCATGCACTTGTAAGCCGTGATATAACTTTTTAGTTTAAAGTATACATTGCCAAGGTTGTAAATTTCAGTGAAGAAAATCTGAGGGCTGGCAGTTTTCCTTTTTTGAAAAAGAAGGTGATGAAAAATTAAATAACGTTATTCCCAAATGATTTTATGACTAAGATTTAGCTGAGATTAAAGCTATGCAATGATTTTTTTCTTTTAATTTCCAAGGCAGTTTTGAAAAACAGAAAATGTCGATGTACCAAAAAGCAAAACGCACACGTTTTCAGTCAAACGTAACATTTAATTTGACCCAAAACAAAATAATTTTGTTTTGATTTTGAGATTTTTAAAAGACTTTTTAATAAAGAAAATGTTGAAATTGCATTCTGAATTTTGTTTTTTCTTTTAAGATTTCTTTTTCAATCCAGAAAGCTTGGTAAATTTTGCACAAACTTGAGAAATGTTTTGATCTACTTGAATCTGTAGTTTGCACCAAAATAAGTTTTGGTTAAAATATTTCTCATAATGCTCGGTGAGATTAATTTACAGGGAATGTCTTCTTTTTTTTTAAAAAAAAAAAAAAAAAAAAAAACACCATACAAGTTGGTGAAACAAAAAAGAAACTAGCTTCTCGATCTTTTATTAGGATTCATTTCCTGACATAGGAAAAAAAAACAACCATTATTCACTGAACCCATCAGTAATTATTTTTAATATTTGTTTATACAAATTTGGGAATGCACTAAAATGTCAATATCTCCTACTGTTCACTTTTACACCTAGCGGATAAATGATGAGAGGTAAATTAGAGTTTGTCTGCACAGACTTTGTGCATGGCAGGCTACCGTGTGTGTACGGTGAGTGTGGTATTCTGATGCATGCTAGCTAGCCCTGCACTGAAAATGTCGTCATGTTTTTTGACTCTACGCTTGTTTCACACTGTAGTAAGTCAAACTATGCTACAGAATTTACACTGCATGGTAACTGAGTCCACATGGTAACTTAGGTTATGGCTATGCAACAGAGGTGTTACAAAACAGCTGTTTTGAAATATTTTATTTTGAAGAATAAAGATTCTTCTGGAAGGGATGGTTTTTTCAGAGAGAACCCTGTCTACATGGTTCTTTTTCGCTTCCAGAACAGGCTCCTCTGGAAGTGAGATCGCTTGAGAGTAGGCAAATGAGGCACGGGATATGTAAATCTGTGCCTCATTTCAATTTTTGCTCTTGCTTATTATCATGCCCCTTCTGGAAGGACGGTACAGCAAATACAGTGTAAGTTTACAATGTACAATACTAGTGTTCTAGGTAAATAAAGTACTCTGCATATATTGTTGTTTCTTAGTATCAAATGTTGTTTTTCTTGAGTGTTGCACATTGCTAGTGTAACCCACACACGTGTGTGGGTAACTGTCCCACATATTGGTAATTAGACCACTTCACAGAGCATGAATGTGTCCTCTACAGTGAGCTGGCCTTTAGATCAAGCTGTAGAGGCACCTGTGCTAAGCTCCAGATGTCCCAGGTTCAAGCCTGCTTGTGGGCACTTATGCTCGTTATACCTCTCTATTGTCCAGAATATTTGAATATCCAGTAACCTCCCACAGTTGGGTTTCGATGCAGTATTTCAAGAGACCCTTTCAACTTAAAAATGTGAGTTAAAAGTAGTACCCATTCCCCTGTCTGTCCCTGCATCCCATTGCCATTTTAAGTGATTTTACCGCTATGTTTCCCTATTTTTTAAATGCCTGTGTCTTCTGTTGTATGAAAGACTCATAGAAATCAAAAGCGAAATTGGCTCTGGTGAAACAAACTGTCACAAATAGTACACAAAATAAATCAGAAGGGAAATGGACTTTGGGAATTGCATATCCTACTCCAGTATTTTATCCTTCCTGTGACTCTGTTTAATGGGCTTTGTGCAGATCTCTCTGCAGTCAGAATAGACACTTGTTCAGGGTGAAAGGAAAGTTCTCCTTCCACAATTCTTTCTCATTCCCCTTTTCTTTCTTTCTCTCATAAAATAAATTGCATATGAGCAGCTTGTATCTGAGAGTGCTGCAGAGACATTCTCATTTTCCAGCTGAAAATGGGAAAACACTGTCTTGGAAGCATTACATAATGGCATGAAATAGACAGATACACCAGCAGCAGAAGCACAGTTTTATCTGTTTGTTACACTCTTTCTAAAAGGTCATCAAGAATATTGCATGTTCTAAGGTGGATTGAAAATTCATGATATTATATGAATGAAATTCAGTAAATCTGAGGTCAGAAACCAGAATATGTCAGGTTTACATTACAGCAGTTATGTACTGGAAATCATTGACTTCACTGTGCTGCAAGAAGAAATGTTATGCTTGTCGTGTTAATCTATGTCCCCACTTGTGTGCTCAATCCTGACGTGCTGTACTTTTCCTGCAGAGTTACTTTGCAGGACCATATTCTGAATGATCTTCTTAATGCTCTCATTGTACATGTTTGAGAGGAATAAAATGTTATATTGAACAGATTGTCAAAAGGAATTAATTGGTTATGAAGATGTTAGGAGGCTAGAAAATCTTTCACTACTAAATCACTGGTTCAGATCCAGCCAATGAACATCTCATGGTTGCTCAGTTGAATATGTGAAATTCAAATAGTTCCCTAGTTGTAGCAATCAACAGACTAAAACTTATGACCCTAAATGACAGTACTGGGGTGTCCTCGGTAGTTGTTTCAGCAGAATGGAAGATAAGCAAATTAACAATTATGTTAACTACCTTCTCATATCTAAAGTTAATCCCTCTAGGTCGTGGTAACAGATAGTTCCAGATCATTACAACAGACACTTTGGCTTCTATCTGGTGGGAGGGAGTAGTTTGAGCACTGATCTGCTAAACCCAGGATTGTGAGTTCAGCCCTTGAGGGGCCATTTAGGGATCTGTGGCAAATACATTTAAAAAAAAAAAAAAAGCTCTGTCAGGGATGGTGATAGGTCCTGCTGTGAGTGCAGGAGACTGGACTCAATGATTTCTGAAGGTCCCTTCCAGTTCTGTCAGATAGGTATATATCTTCATATTGATTACACACGCACTAACAGTTTTCTTTAACAGAGAGCTGAGACCCAGCACCTGTTGAATTCTGGAAGACAGGTAGGCACAAGCCTGCCTGCATCTGAAGGCCTTGTCCTGTGCCTAAGGGGAGGAGCTGCTGGACTTAGGATTCAAATGGCGACGGGACAGCTGGGGTCATAGGTACAGGTTCAGAAGGGGTACACTAACCAGAGAACCCTGGACATATGCTCCTTGAAGGTATCTGAGAGCTAAGTGAATGCTGCCCAGAGGAGCTTTGCCTGGATGTGTGAATCAAGGGAGTAGAAGACGTAGGCCTCTGTGGTCACAGACCATCTCCCAGTTTGCTCTAGTCACTGAATTGCCTGGGACAACACCTGATTGAGGGAAGCTGGTGCAATTGCTAGATCAGTCCGAGGGTGTTAACAGACTGTTCAACCAATCAACTGAAAGAGGAGAAAGCATACACAGAAGGGAAGTGCAAAGGGGAAGTTGAATGGGTAGGTTGAAACAGACAGTAGCCAGGCTAGCATGAAGGGAGATTTCTGTGGCAAAACTGGATGATTGGATTTCACTGTGCGTAGAGTTGCTTGACTAGACTGTAAATGTTAGACACACATGCGCACACACACACAAAATAATCATTGTTTGTAAACTGAAGTGTTAGAGCCACTTGGATGAGAATGCAGAAGCAGAGGTCCATGTCCTGTCACATGTTCATGCAGTAAAATAGAGGGTTTGATTATTTGTCTACAAGAAATGTGTCCTCAGCTCTGAAAAGCATAGCACCATTATGAACTACTATAGGAATAAAACAGTAATACTATATTGTACAATGATTTTATTGTTATAGCAAGCTAATGTGATCATATACTTCCAAAAGAGACATTATAATGTAGATTAATACAGCTACTGGGGCCAAAGCTTTTTTTATGTAGTTACACTTCAGATTACATTCAAAGCATACCCATTACTGAGCAAAAAGCCCCCAAAGGACTTGTGCAATTTAATGTAACTTACATTTTCAGCTGTTGCATATACCAGTGCTTCCAATTCTGGAGGAGAGAAAGATCTGCAGCAGAAATTCTGACGGGAAAATAATCCTCTCAGTACTGAAGAACACCTTCTTATGTTTTTGTTTTCTGGTCTTTAACCTTATGGTGTAAGTGCTCAATTCACAGTGCTTGCTTAGCTGTCACAGAGGCTATATCTAGATTACAGCAATTTGTCAACAGAAGTTTTGTCGGAAGATATCTTCATACAAAACTTCTGTCGACAGATCGCAGCCAGACTGCCAAGTGAATTGCAAGAGCAAGCCACTTGTCAACAGAGAATGGCAGACTGGCTGACTGCTTTCTCAACAAAACGGCCAACCGGAAGCACAGCAGATAGGGCTATCCCGTGTCCCAGAAGCCCTGTCTGTCAACAGAGGGCCTCTCCGTAACATCCAGGCCGTCTTTCTGTTGACAGAGGCATTCTCCTTCATGGGGAGCGACAGTACACTGTCAACAAAAGTGCTGTGTTGTTTTGATTTACTGTCGACAGACTGCCTTGGGAATGTGGACGTTCTCCAGATTTTAGTGTTAGACATAGCCAGAGAGTTCAAATTCTGCTGAGCCTCTGATTGTTAATCTGCATCTCTGAAGACTTCTGCTGGTTTAACACTATGCTGGCATTCTCCTCATTGTTTCTTTTGGTGGTGACTTAGAATCCAGTGATTCCCTTAATTATTCGGAAGTATCTTCAGTCGTGCCTGCTCTTTTTAATTTTTGTTAGGCTGATCTTAACACATCACAGTAGCTAGTTATAGCACAGAACCTGCTCAATGCTCCAGGAGGGGAAGACAAAAAACAGTTTATTTTCACTTCAAGTTACTCTGCCCCTTTGATTATGAATAAGAAACAGTGTTAACATGAGTTGTTTTAAGGCATAGACCTTTACTTTTAAATTCAAAATGTCTATGACTACAATTAGTATGAAAATATGCGTGACTCTATATTCAGATACACATTGGTACTTTACAATACTTGTTAATGATTTTGTAAGTTCCATAGCAACTGATAGAAAATACCTGGAAGAGATTGACTTAAAAAAGCCTCATTCTGACTTTTACAGTAGCATAAATCAGGAGTAACTTGAGTTGAAGTTACCAAAGTCTGTGTATAAAACTGATAAGAGGTATGAATCAGTCCCTCTGTGTGTGCATGCACATATAATTACAGCAAGGTAATTTTTTTGTTTTAATCCCACAATTCCTTGTTTTCCAAATCATTGCAAATAAAACAGTATAGACTTCAGGAATCAAATGCATTGTCCTCTTTTTTACATCCATAAAACAAATCATCTAGATATATACTTTACATGCTGATACGAAAAATATGTGAGGTCGTTTCCTCTTTTCACATGGCTGTCCTAAATCATGGGCCTCCATGAGATCTACTTTCATTTCCAGTTGCCTCATCTTAGTACCTCCAGCAGTTAAATGAGATGGTCATTTTAATATATCTAGAATGCTTTCATTCCAGTAAGTTAACAAAATGGTTTTGATTCTTTGATAAATAAAATGGATTGTTTTCTTCTAGTGATTTTTTTTTACTTATATAATGTTTTCAGTTTCCTAGTTAATATAAAAGTCAGTTAAATGTGTGGTCAGAAGAATGGAGCCAGTGTTTGATTCTCAGTTACGGGATGCTGTTGAAAAGAGAAGTGCAACAAAAGTAAACAAATAACAAATGACAGAAGCAGCTGCAATAAAGCCTGTCCACATAAATCTGAACACGTTGTAATATGGCTGAGGTGAAGATATGAGGGTACATAAGTTGGATCTGCCTGTGTATGGATGGGGCATCATATGCCTTTTTACTATCTACAGTTTAAGTCACACACTAATTGTTGTTTGAGTTCTTTTACCCATCAGAGTTGTCAGTTATGGGGTGGAGAATAGGAGGTTTTAGGAAGTGGAGGATTAGACTTCCAGTGCTTGTCAGGAAATTAATTTGGGTAAATGTATTAAACAGTAGATGTGCCTTTATGGAAGTGGTGTGGAGAGAGAGAGGGAGAGAGAGAAATCGGGAAAATAAATATCTTCAACTGTTTAACACTAATCAATTTGTTTTTAAGACTGTCCCAACCAAGTATGACGTAGTCGTATAGCAATAATGCTGTGCTCTGCCACACTTTAGTGTAGTGTGTACAATGCAGAGATATATAGACACTGAGTAAAATAAGTGTAAAACAGTCTTACAATGGACTATCTTTTCATTTCAGATAGGTCCTGACACTTCACCCATTTATTTAAATAGGAGCAGGATTATGCCTTTGGACTGTACTCCAAAAGGACGATCTGGGGGAGGGAGAACTAGCTAGAAGAAACAAACAATATGAAGAGCTACATATAGCCTCTTTTATGTAGCTAGAGCTGTGCAAAAAGGAACATCCTGAATGTAAATCATAAAGAGACACCAAGTTACTGTCTTTTCTAATAGTATGGGGATTGATGGAGGCCCTTGAAGCTTCTAGAAAAACAAAAATGGTTTACCCTGAGCTCACAACACTTGTTCCTTTAGCAGTCAGACACAATATACCTGGAGATCACAGTGTAGTATTCTTAGTGTGGTATGGAAAGGAGGATGCCCTATGGTTTGCTGTCAGCTGTGATTTTTCCCCCCTCCTATACATCACCCTATTTATCGTACCCATATATATCTGTTGGTAAAATATAAACCCCCATGAACCAGCTTTGGGGTTAAAACTGCCTATTTGTAGCTACCTACTATAAGAAGCTTTTAATTTCTGAAACTGCATTCGTAACATTTTTCTACCTCCTGCAAAGTTTTGTTTTCTTTCCAGAGTAAAACTGTTTCTGATCTTAAATGTAAAATACATTAACCCAATTTGCATAAGTATCTTGAAGACCTTGCAGCATCTGTGTAAGATCAGTAGACTGTGAAAGCCGTTGCACTTCACTTAGATTTATTGTTTTGTTTACCTGGTGTATCTCCTTTATTTAAAAAAAAAAAAAAAAAGAAAAGGCAGAGCCCTCATACTGCCAATTGCATTACAGGATTGAGAACAATTGACTAAATTATTTTTAATATTGTGTATTTTAACATACAAGGAATAAATCTTTACTTCTGAAACCTTGTATAAAGTTTGACTTGAAAAAGGTTCATAGTGAATCAGACCACATATAATACAAATGCGTAGACATCATGGCTCCTGGGTAAACCACAAACATTCAGCATTCCTCTGGACCGTTTCCTACAAAAACACAAGTCTCTACTACTCCAGCTAAAAAGAGATTTTTCTTTCAACTCGCTTGGTGTAATGGGCTATGTTTTTGGAGCAGAAGGTTCTGAGTACTTTGTCAGATTGGTATCCAACTGCTGGAGTGAAATCTCATCCTCTCTGTTAAGGTGGAGGACAAGGTGTGCCTAGCTAGCTGGAATGGATGTGTATGAGTGCTATTGGCTTAGATAGAATAGGTGCAGGTCACCTATTTATCTGAGTTGCCCTATAGTAACTGTCCCAGTATTATTTTAAAAATAGTGAATAGTCTTCTTTATCTGAAATTACAAGGACCTCTACTTTTTGAAGAAGAAATCCCTGAGTTCTGTTCACTACAGTAAACTCTTTCATGTCCAACAATTCAAGGACTGGGAGGTTGCTGGATATTCAAATATTCTGGATAATAGAGAGGCATACCTAGCAATGTATACGCATGCGTGCATGTGCATACACACACACACAAGAAGACAGGATATTAAGAAACAAGCAAAAATGTATGCAGAGGACTTTATTTACCAACAGTAGTACTGTACACTGTAAACGTGCATTGTATTTACTTTCACTATACTGTACTTCAAGAAAAGCTAAAATTTACTTGATCTTTAACTTAAACAATACTGTATACTATAGTTATTTTAACTTTCACTATACAGTACATATACTGTGCTTATATGAAACGTAACTAAAATTTACTTGATCTTTAATTTAAACTTAACTTTATTTCACCACTTTATCTTAAACTTGACTACAGCGCTGGTTATTGGATGTAGGCTCTTCTGTGTGTGGAGCCTGTAGCTGTAGCTGTGTGTGGCAGTCTGGCTCTAGAGACTACATCTCCCATGAGGCTTTGGGAAGGAAAGGGGGCTTTTTGGTGAGGCTGGAAAAAGAAGATGGTGGTCTCCTGTTGTTGGAGAGAAAATGCTGATTAACTGCTTCAAGGCAGGAGTGTAGTTTTCTCCCAGCCAGGAACTGCTTTGGGGAGCTGCAGCCTGCTTATGAGACACCCTGCAGGAAAGGACCTTGCAGAGGTCAGCTCCAGGTCAAAGGGTCTGTTCAGTTGGTTGCTTTGCCTGGACTGACACACACAACCCTGTATATTTGTATTAGCTTTCAGAGGCCTCACTGAAAACAGTGTGTAACCCTTCTGTTAACGCCAGATGCCTGCCAGAAGGGCCGGGTTCAACTCTTGTGGGGTTTTCCTATCAAGGATACAATCAACCGGCTCGAGCCCCCACCCAGTGGCCTGGGACAATTTCACCCCCGTGCTGCGTGCCTGTAAGGCGGTTCTCCCCCCCCTCGCAAGCACAGAGTCTGAGATAGAAATGGCTTGTTTAATGACTGTAACCTACCCCAAGGTTACAGCGACAGATGCAGTATATCTCAGCACAGAAGAGACAAAACCCCTTTTACCCAGATACCATCCCCATATGCAGTAGGACCCAGTCTCTTGCTGGGGCTCTTGGCCCTTTTCCACACACACACAGTTACAGGGTGTACCCTCTGCGGTGCAGTCCCAAACTCAAAGCCCACAGATACATCACCAGGGCAATACTAGCTGTCCACTTGTCTGTAGCCTCCCCTTGCTGTCACCAGCCGTCTGCCAGTCGCCGTCGTCCGCCGCGGCTCCTACCGGCCGCCCGCCGGTCGCCGTCGTCTACCGCCGCCGCTCCTACTGGCCACCCGCCGGTGTCTACCGCCGCCGCTGCTCCTACCTGCCAGCCGGCCGGTCGCCGTCGTCTACCGCCGCCGCCGCTGCTCCTACCAGCTGCCCGCTGGTCCTGCTGTTGTCCACCGGTCCTAACCCCACTGCTTGGGATTGCCCTAAGGCAGAACCCAGTGATTTCAGCTCTGTGTGGCCTCAGCTGCCACTCTGTGATTTCAGCTCTTGGTATCTCTAGTGTGGAGTTTCACAAACACCCTAGTATTCAGCTCTATCTTTTAACAGGTGGGGAGGGTTAGTCAAGCCAGGCTTATAGCTATATGGCCAAGGCACTCAGCAAGCTGGCTCAACCCATACCCTCCCCCTTGCTCTCTCACAATGCTTTAAACCAGGGAGCCCTGTGTAATCAATGTCTTACACAGCTAAGGCGACTGCCCTGTCCCCCACAACAACCCAGAGCATTGGTGAGATCTCACAACTCCCACCTTAAGTGTCAGCTTAAATTGTGATTTTTACAACTACATGTTTACAATAGACCAAATCTCATGGCTTACTTGCTACCCATTAGGCTTTGCCTGAAAAGGTATCACACATGCACACCTTTTGCATTCTCATGCAGATGACCTCTGGGAGACTCATTCCTCCCAGCCTTCAGCAGCACTGCATTCCTTCTGCCACATTCCCTACAAGTGCAGGCCCATAAAATCTAGTGAGAAGGAATTTCAGGTGCTGCTTTACCTGCATGGAATTCTTGCTTAGCAAATCTTGTTTTCAGCATGCAGTGGGAACAATAGTTAAAATGTTTGCAAAATGTTAAGATTGACTGTTACTAGCAGATAATTAATGGTACTCATTATTTGAAATGCAGAAGATATGGGTTACGGCAAGGTGTTTGCATTCTATGAATTACAAATTTCAAAAACCAAATTTCCTATGTCAGTCATTTTTTCATAATAAATATGCCTGTATTAGCTGCTGCAGAGATGAATAACTTTCATTGCTGTCTTGTTGAATAAAATATACTTTTTTAAAACATGCACAATTGCATTCTTACAATAACTTGACGTGAGCAGCCATCTCATTTTACAGTGTTTTTTTAAGCAATTTAGCACAATCCTTTTTTGTTTTTTGTTTTTTTCCTAACCAGTGGAAAAGGAGGTAGAAACAGTGAAATGCAGAGTCTTGAGTACAGTTGCGGCATCCTGGCATTCACTGGTAATTGTGATGATCAAGTATTGTGGCATTTATTCTTTATGGAAGTATAATTTAATTAGAATTTGTAAGCTGAATGCCTGGCATCTTTGAATCTACTTTCCACATGATTCATAAATGGCTTTTTTTAAGCATACATCCTCTGGACTAACTTGGTTTTGATTTGTGCAGTGAACAGAACTCTCTTTTGTTCTTTGTTTTCAATTAATATTTCCCTTTCATTTAGGCTTTCTGTCCCAAAGGACACATATTTCATAGGAGGAATTTATGAGGTTCTCTAGTTTATTTGGGAGCCGCTACTTGATGTCAGAAAAGAAATTTACACAGAAATTAATGAATTAAATGGTGTTTCTACAGTTATGAAAGTGGAAAAATATTTTTGGGAAGGAACATTTCCTTCTGCCATATTTTTCCACATTCTCCCCTCTTCAAAAGACTAGGACATAGTTTTATGTAAGGCATTTAATAATAAAATGTTAAGTGGAGATTGTGTTTTGGTTTTTTAAAGCATTGCACTAGGATTGTCAGCAAAATAATCTCTTTTATTTTGGTCTTCAGCTCAGCTAGACTCTAGACTTTAGAGGACAAGTCTCCCAATGCCACATAATTGTTGATAGCAATTTGCTGCATCTAAAACACATACATTACTAGTAATTTTATCTCCATCAAACACAGTAAATTATAATTATCATTTTCTGCCTTTTTCTTATTTTGAAAAGCTAATCTCATTCATTTGAGGGTAATTTGGGTTCAGGGATAGAACTACTGGGAGATGTCATTTCTGTACTTAGCAAATAACAGTGAGAAACATGCTGTTCTTGAGTTTGGTAGGGCTGACAACATGTCAGAACACTGGAATTTGGTTTAACAATCCTGGCCAAGCATACAGAGACAGATGACAGTGTCTGCGTCTTGATTATACTTAATTCTGTGCTGTAGCTGTTAGCCTATAACTAGCTATGATAGTTGTAGAGAAGCATATAGAAATACTGTCAGTTTTCAGTAGCAGGAACCATTCACTTCCTATTATTGGGGAGGGTGAGTGCTTCTCAACACTGCCAGTATTTCTAGAGTCCCATCAAAAAGAGAATATAATGGACTCTGACAGTACTTTCTCCATCATAGGGTGGATAGTTCGAAATGACAAGTTGATTTGGATGGTCCTAATGTACCAGTTGTCCTGGTGCTCTCTTTGAATTGTTGGTCTAATGCTCTAAATTTATGAATGATGTCTTATAAGTAAACAAATAGGTACAGGTTAAAAGTCCCAAATCCATCATTCTCTTTGTCCAGCAGCACCAGAGGTGGCTGGGGTTGGGATCTGGCTGGGGAGACCGTGCGGGGGTTGGGGTGGTAGAGGTAGAGAGAATTGACTGCCCCTGGCCAGCATGGGGCAGAATTAACTACCCCAGGTCCAGCAAAATCCCTGGTCCAGGACTGCTCAGGACCCAAGGTTCCAAACCAGGGAAGTTGAACCTGTAGTACGCTTCATGTGAAGTTTCTCTTCAGATGGCTATGTTAGGGTTTCTTAATTTAAAATTAAAGATGAATTTTTAATGCATAAGTAAATGACATTTTTGTGCAAATTTCTCGATGGAAAAGTTCCGGAGACCAAACTTCTTTCTTTATACAAAAATGACCTTACAAGCAGCAACCGTACAAGCTTTGCTTCAGTGGCTTGCTGTAGTGTTTTCTAATGAACCACCTCTGGGAGAAGACGCACAGTTTCCATGACCACTCAGTCTGCGACAAATGTGTTGGTGGTGGTTTTTGTGATGTGAACACCTCTCTATTAGAAACTGCAGTACATTTCAGAAAAGTTGCCAAGCAGCACTGGATTTTGAAGACCCTTCTTATTCAAGTTCTCATCCACCTGCCAACAATCTTAGTCTTATTTTTTTACAACTAAATGAAAATAATTTACAAAGGGATGATATCTTTCTAATTCTGTTTGGAAGTTGTGGTGGTGTAGTAAGTGTTCATATTCCTGTTGTTTCTGTGATAACATTTTTGTGTAGCTGAGCTTGTTTTATGTAGAACAGAGTAATAAAGATTCCATGCTTATATATTAAACAGGCCCTTTGTGACTGGCTAATGGAACTTGGTTTCAGTAGTTTCACAGGCACAATCTGTTTCTAACTTGACTTTGCCCTCTAGCTGTCCCTCTCCCTTGCAATATGCCTGTATTTCACCTTACAGTGCTGGACAGGGTTCATTGTGACTGTCCTTTTTCATGTTGAGGATATTCTGGTGTTTTACTCTGTTTCCATGGCAGCAGGCTCCTCATTCCAGTTGGAATCAAACTGTTTATCAGTCTGAGTGTAGATACAAATCTGGCTGTGAGACTAGCTGGCAGTATTCTGAAATGCATGAATATTTTGGGTCTTTGGCTCTGCCAAAATCCCATTCCAGTTATCGTTCTCCACACTGGAAGCTTCTATACCCTCAGTCCTTGAATGTACTGCTACGTTTTTTCTTCCTGTGGAAATTGCGGCATGGTGACACAGGCAACATAACCACTCTACATTTCATGCTTGACAACTCAGTGGATGTACATTTTTCTTTCTGTCTTTCAGACTGCACGCTGCACCACGTATGCCTACATTCTTGGTCAATCTATCTCTGTCCTATTTCCTAGATTCCTTGAGGTTGAGCCCATGTATTTGTTTTATACTAATGACTGACGTTTTAGTGCATCCCCAGCTCAGCTGCCCTTCATATCTGGAGGCTTTCCATGAGCATTAGATCTGTTTTCTCTATATATACCAGAATCACCGTATTCTTTTTGAGATGCATCTTTAATTAGGAAATGTTCTTAATGTCTCCAGAACTGCATGTGGATGCCAGTATTCTCAGCTCTATCATGCAGGTGTATCTTCTGTCTTCTGCTTCTTGGTTTAAAAAAGGACTAATTTTGTCTGGAAGCATAGTACTTGTCAGATACCTTGATCTGCTGTTCCAGTGTTGTGGGCATTATGCTTGACAACAGTATCATACTCACTTCTTATCCCTTTTTACCAATGAGATAATAAAAGCTTTTATGTTTATTCCCCTTGATGAGCTCCATATGGAGACTCTTGTTTCTATTGTTTTCATGCTCATGCAAAACTTTTAGTCTGCAAATCCAGCATTCACAAGAGTCTGAGTTCCACTGTGATGCCTGTTCAGTTTGAGTGTTGCTCTGCTTGTGAATCACACTCTTGGTTATGTTTCTCATTACTGGCCACAACCCTGTATTTTCTGTAACATTTCTGGGTAATAACATGAAAGGGCTCTGTGTTTCTAAAACTAAACTGGCTCTTAATAAAGAGAGCTGTGTGCAGAGATTCTGTATCTGTAGCTAATGTTTAGGCCTTGTGTATATGGACTGGCTTTCTGGTGCCTTCTCCATACTCTTCTCAGGTTCTGTGAATTGTGCTGCAGAGGTAATAAATTTGTTTCCAGACCCCCAAAATGAGCAAAAGTTAAAGTGTGATGACAAATTTTCATTACAAGTCTGCTGTTTGTCATGTATTAGATGAATATCCCTTTCCTGTCTCCACTAAAACATTTTCAGTCACTTGGAATCATAACTCATTTATGCAGCAATGTGTTATAAAAAGGGAGTCATTTGTAGTTCTCTTTGGTTCTGGAAACTAGTGGCAGAAAATGGTTGATAGTTCATTGATACAGGGAAAGCCATGCTAGCTCAGGAGCTTTCATAGATGGGCCTGAGTCCCAGTCCAGTGAAATGACACCATTATGGAAATATTCCAGCTGACTACAGTACTTCATAACCCTCAGCTTCATGCTTTATTAAGTTATTGGAAGCATCCTGCTGTTTAGATGTCATTTTGATGGATTCTAGGAGCATTTGGTTATCTAGGTTAGTGGAAATTTTCTTTTCACTTTGTTTGACATTGTATGGGAACTTGGTTTCAAGGAAGCCACCTGGGAAGTAAGACATCAAATATAGAAACTATCCTGGTTTTGGTCTCTTAAATCTTTCAGGCTGTGTCTACACTAGCCCAAAACTTCGAAATGGCCATGCAAATGGCCATTTCGAAGTTTACTAATGAAGCGCTGAAATACATATTCAGTGCCTTATTAGCATGCGGGTGGCCGTGGCACTTTGAAATTGACACGGCTCGTCGAGATGGGGCTCCTTTTTGAAAGGACCCTGGCTACTTCTAAGTTCCCCTATTCCTGTCTGCTCATAGATCACAGATAGGAAGAAAAGCTTTCGAAAACTGGGGGGGGTCCTTTCGGAAGGGCCTGTCTCCATGGGCGGCAAGCGATTCGAAAAGCTGCACTTTTGAATCGCCGTGGCTGCCATTATGCTAATGAGGTGCTGCATATTCATTGGCACGTGTAGACCCAGCCATTGCGTTCTAGTCAAAGCATTTGCAAGAGCCCAGCTCTGTATACAGTACTGACTGCTGTGCAGGGAAACGGGTTCCCTTTTGTCGTCTCATTAGCCTTCGTCCCATCATGCAGTAAATAATCAGCGAGCTGAACACTAAAAGCCCTGAGTTTTGTATTATTTTCATTGGTTTCAAAATAAAAAACATTGAGATTTCATATTTTAATACACAAAGACAGATTTGGAGTCTGTTTGCACCCACACTACTTATGTTTGGAAGAGTTTTATTGAGCAGCCAGAAATACAAACTACCATTAATTGACTAGAAGCCATCCTAAAGAACAGGCAGATTGGTCATGTACACAGAAAAAGACAGTCCCGGACTCAATGACTTGACAATGTAATATGCTATTGATACACTCCTACATAAACTTCTGTGATGTTGAAGAGAGTAAAGCTTTGAGTCCTAAACATACTTTTTGAGTGGAAAGGACCTTTTGAACATAATTTGTATGCTAAAGTTCATTACTTCCAAAGTATCCATTATAAGGAATAAATAAAGTTCATTTTGAAGCAACTATAAAGACCGGAATTTGACTGAAATATGGATTGCAAGGACCTTTATGCAATTGAACCATTTAGTCTGAGATTGCTCTCTTGCAGGGTGTAAGCTAGGACTGTACGTACAACATGCACTTATGATAAAGTCTGATCTTTTGCTCTTGTGAACTAGCTTTCCTCATTTTCAGGTCATCAGTCTCTGAACATTCACATTTTAAAAATAGGTTTTGTATTCTGGAGGACAATTCTTCTTATTTATTTGCCCATTTCTTTACGTATCTGTATATGTATTTATTCAGACTGACTGACTATAATCGTTCCTGGTTTGCCCAGTTATTGGTTAGGGTCCCATTGGGCTAGGTGCTATTCAAACAAGAAAAAAAGTGTCTCATTTGGAAGAATTTACAATGTAAGTAGAAAATGATATACCTATGTTAAAAAATAGTGCATTCCTAGGGCATGTGGTTATTGTGAGATCACCGATGACTTTGGACTCAAGTACAAAAGCCAAGTACTTGCAAATTCCAAGAAACGTAGCTGTCTCACAATAACCACAGTCTCTGCTGCTTTTCTTTTTTTCATGTTGAAAGTGATATACTTTGGCTTTAAGTGAAAATTTAGAAAGGATAACTGATTTACAGCTGTAACAGAGAGAAAGCCTTGCTAGTCTATGTACTATCAAAACAAAAAGCAGTAAAGTAGCACTTTAAAAACGAACAAAATAATTTATTAGGTGAGCATTCGTGGGACAGATCCACTTTTTCAGACCATAGCCATACCAAAACAGACTCAATGTTTAAGGCATAGAGAACCAAAAATAGTAATCAAGGTTGACAAATCAGAAAATAAAAATATCAAGGTGAGCAAATCAGACAGTAGAGGGGCAGAGGATGGGGCACCTTGATAATTTTTTTTCTGATTTGTCAACTTTGATTACTATTTTTGGTTCTCTATGCCTTAAATATTGAGTCTGTTCTGGTATGGCTATGGTCTGAAGAAGTGAGTCTGTCCCATGAAAGCTCATCACCTAATAAATTATTTTGTTAGTCTTTAAAGTGCTACTTTACCGCTTTTTTGTTTTGATAATTTTGAACTGTGTTGGTGTACTACAGACATATGATTTTGGAATCTGACCAACCAGGTGAACTTTTGCTCTGTGACACAAGTTAAGGGTTCTTACTCTAACTTTAAAACAAAGAGAAAGTTGTCAAAATCTAGGTCGTAGATAAGGTTATGATGACAGTGTGCCTCATGATATCTGGACTCCCAGCTACTGAAGTCAAAAGTTTCAAGGGAAATTATTAATTTTTTTTAAAAGAAATCAGAGATGGAACTTACAAAGATGCAGCGCTAGGTCCCGCCTCAGCAAGTTAAGCATGTTTATCTGGAAGCATGCGAGTAGTACCACTGTGTTTAAGGATGGATGTATACAGACTTGCCAGTGGGGAGGGCCGCTAAGGTGGTTGGAGCTCTGGGCCCCTTTGAATTGCCAGGGCGGTGTGGGTTACCTCATAGGGTTATTTGTATTTTTCATCTTTACCTAAGGAAAAATTGTTATAATCCAGTGAAGATCCTTTTTTTTTTTTTTTTAACTACAATCAAACTTGCTGTGCTATTTTGCTAGAAGAAGCATACAGTAATATTAACAAATATACTGGTTGGAGTACAAGTGCTATGGTATTTCTTCTTCAAACAATTGCTTATATCCATTCCGATAGGTATGTGCATGCACTGTGTGCAGAATTGTTGGAGACTTTTTCCCCTCTACCTGTACCCTTTGGGTCATCTGTGGGGCCCCCTGGAGTGGCACCAGTATACATACATACAATAGCCGGCCCCTCCCCCTGCTCAGTTCCTTTCAACCACAGTGATGATCAGAGGAGCACTCAGCCCTTACCTTTTAAGCACATTCCTAGCTTTATTATATTTCTTAGTAGTTGTGCAAAGTTTGATAGTTACAGTCAGTAATTTTAGCAGTTGTAGATGTAGTTTGGAGGGCTCCCCCACCCCCAACATGTTCCACCCCAGACCACATTCTGTGTGCCCCAGGGTGTCAGCCTTGTGACTTGTATGGGAAAATAAGGAGTCAAAAAAGGTGGATGTTTTTGGGCAGAAGGTATATTCATCTTGGGGGCTTTAGTTATGTGTGGCAAATCAGGAGGCAGTCTTGAGCCACTATGCATTCAGTACTCGGTCAGCTATGGGGAAATTTCATGACCATCTCCCCCCAGACTCAAACCAGGAATTTGGAACCCAAATCCAGGAGGGCCAGGTGGTCTCCTGTGTGGCCTTGCAAACAATCCTGGGTGCTGCAGACTCCACAGCCCACCGTACGACCACAGGAGTGGTTCTATGTAGAAACACCAGGCTTCAAGTATCTGGCATTCCACCTGAGGTCCAGACAACCATTCAGGACCTCCCATTTGACTGCCAAGAACCGTTTGCAGCCAACACAGACTCCATCAGCCCCCAGAGTCTTCACAAAGTGCATGGCAGTGTTGATGTGTCACCTGCTCAAACACAGGGTCCAGATGTTTCTATACCTGGAATATTGGTTCATCAAGGCCTCACCCTTAGTACAAGCCACGAACCACTTAGCCCATGCCAGGGGCACGTTCCAGTGTTGCTAAACCTATCCGTAGCCCTTCCCATAGTCCTTCTGCCGTATTCTGATCTCCTAGTCCAGGAGCATGGGAGACTGTGTCACTCCAACCTGGAGCATCTCCATTTGACAGCATGGAAGCTTCATGGTTGAATCCCATAGAATTGCAGTTTTCAGAACTGGTGAGGCAGATGCTTATGGGAAGTAGGAAACCATCCAGTCTAGCTAAGGAGAAGCAGTTCTTCATTTGGTCCTTGCAGCAAGGCTCTTAGGTGATGCAGGCTTTGATCCAGGTCATTTTAGATTATCTGATCCACCTTAAGGACCAAGGCCTGGCAATATCCTCAGTGGAGGTTCACCTGGCTGCTCTTTTGGCATTCCACCTGGATGTTCTGAGAGCATCATCAGTGTTCTCCAGCCCTAGGGTGGCCAGATTTTTAAAGGGCCTAGACAGAATCTATCCTCAGGTCTGTTGCCCGGTATCACAATGGGACCTTAACTTGGTACTCCACAAAACAATGGGGCCCTCATTTGAACCTGTGGCCACTTGTCCACTGTCCTATTTGTCATAGAAAATTGCATTTATGGTAGTGTTACCTTGGCCAGAAGGGTCTCAGAACTAAGGGCCCTTATGTCAGAGCTCCTGTGTACAGTTTTCTATAAACAAAAAGTGCAGTTGCTTCCTCACCCAGCCTTCCTTCCCAAGATGGTGTCCCAGTCTCATATCAACCAGGACATTTTTCTACTGGTTTTCTTCCCGAAACCATATGTGCTGCGTTCCCTGGGGACGACGTGTACTCTACAAAGCTCTTTTGAAAGAAGACCTTCCAGAAGCTCTCTTCCGAAAAAACTTCTTTCAAAAGAGTGTGTCCAAACACCAAAAAAACCAACCAACCAACCAAGCAAACAAAAAACTGGATCAAAAGAGTGATTTGCCCTTTTGAAAGGGAGCATCCACATAGCCCCTGCTTTTTTGAAAGAACAGGCCAGCAGTCAAAAAATCAGGTGCCATGAAGACTGCTCTTTCGAAAGAAGGACCCTGCAGAGAATCTACACTCATTTTCTTTCGAAAGAAGGCATTCTTCGTCAAGGGGGAGTGGAAGAGCGCTTTCGAAAGGCGCACCATGTTCTTTTGATTTACTTTTGAAACAACACTTTTTGTGTATAGACGTTCTGCGGTGTCTTTCAAAAGAGCCCCTTTTGAAAAATCTTTTGAAAGAATTTGCTAGCGTAGACACAGCCTGGATGTTAGACATGCAGCAGCTTTCTGTGTTGACCGCACAAAGTCCTTTCGTAAGTCTCGACGACATTTTACTGCCTTTGAGGAAAAGATCAGAGGACAGCCTATATCTTCCCAATATATATCATAATGGATCACTTCATGTATACAGACATGCTATGCGCTGTCGAAGTGCTACCTCCAGTGCTGACAGCACGTTCTACCAGAGCACAAGCATCTTTGGCAGTATTCATTGCACAGCTTCTAGTTCAGGACATTTGCAGGGAGGCATCGTGGACCTCAGTTCACACTTTGCAGCTCACTACACAATCACACATGAGACCAGAAAGGATGCAGCTTTTGGTGGAGCAGTCTTGCAGACGGTGACCTCCTGAGTTCCAGACCCTTCACTAGGATTACTGCTAGTAAGTCACCTATCGGAATGGACATGAGCAATCATTCCAAGAAGAAAAAATGGTTACTTACCTCTTATAACCGTTGCTCTTTGAGAGGCATTGCTTGTGCCCAGTCCAAATCCTACATGCCTCCCCTATGTCAGAATTCCAGCTAGAAGGAGTTGAGCAGGGAGACGTATGGCTGTTGTATGTATGCACTGGTACACCAGTGCTACTGTCGGGGGCACTGCAGCTGACCCAACAGATACTGGTAGGGAGAAAGTCTCCAATGAACATGCGTGCAACATGCACACACATCTATTGGAATGGACGTGAGCAACACCTCTCAAAGAACAGCAGTTACAAAGCAGGGGAGGAGGACCAGAGGCACAGGCAGCAGTAGCAAAGCTGCTTCCTCTCCCACCATCAGCAATGTCCATAGGCCAGATTGGGCCCTGGCTTGCCTGTATTCCAGCCCAAGGCTCAGGGCTCCATACCCCCAACCTGCCACAGGCTGAATGCTGGGCAGGGGAGTCTCTGGTCTGGAGCACCCAGCCTGTGGCAGCTGAGCCGCTAACCTCTAGCAGCCTCTATAGCTGCGGCACCATGGTTCAGGAACATCAGTGCTCCAGCTGGACCATGCGTATTACCAGACCAGAGAATCTGGGATAAGAAATGTTCTTCAACCCGTATTAAAATCACAGACATTTTTAAATATTTTAAAAACCCAAATGGACAGAGATTTAAAAACTGAAATGGTAAAGCTCTGCATGCCCCACTGCCTTGTGGGTTATCCTGGGAAGGAGCAAGGCTAAGGGAGTAAACTCTGACAGCAAATCTGGAGGGGAGTCCTAAGGCGGTTCTGTGCCAACTTCTGACCTGGCAACTCCTGCAGCTGAGCTGGTACCAGACGTAGAGGTTACCCTCTCCTTTGGACTATATCAGAAAAGCCGAGAGGGGGACACTGGTGTCCAGTTAGCCCAGGGTCACAGAAAAAAAAATTGCCCAGGCTCGCACCTGGAGAGGTACTCCAGCATCGCTTAACAGCGTTGAACCAACATGGGAGGTAACAGATACCGGTTATAAGCTCTTGCTCAGTTGGCATAGAGAATGAGTGCCAGGGGTTGCCTTCGACGGTGGGAGAGATCATCGCATCTCACTGGACAGTCACCACCCGCCTCAAGCTGGGCAGCCCCCAGCCAGAAGGGTACTGTCCCGCCACAGTTCACGTGCTTCACTGGGTGCGTGAGGCTTAAGGTTCTCAAACTTGACAAGTGACTGAAATTTGAGCACCAGGCAAACCAATAAGAAAATCAACAAGAAAAGGAAACCATCAGAGTTTTAAGCTTGCTTGCTGGAATGTGCGGACCATGCTGATCGGTTTGACTGAAGATTTTCAGGACATCAGTGACACCCGAAAGACCGCTGTCATCAATGAGGAACTGAAGAGGCTCCAAGCTGACATTGCTGCTCTGCAAGAGACGCAACTCGCAGATTCGGGATCTCTAAAGGAAAAGGACTAAACCTTTTTCTGGCAGCGTAAAGCCCAAGAAGAACCCAGGGAGCATGGTGTTGGCTTTGCCATCAGAAACACCCTTCTACAAATGGTGGAATTAGTCACGGGCAGATCAGAAAGACTCCTTCAGGTCATACTTCAAACTTGCGCTGCTCCTGTCCACCTGATCAGCGCTTACGCTCCAACCCTGCACGCCACACCAGAAGTAAAAGGCAAGTTCTATGACGTGCTTAGTGCTGCCATAGCACAAATACCTGCTCACGAATAACTGTACATTTTGGGTGACTTCAGTACAAGAGTTGGAGCTGATCGTGACTCATGACCTTCCTGCTTAGGCCACTTCGGTGTGGGAAAAATGAATGAAAACGGACAGCATCTTCTCGAACTTTGCACATGCCACAATCTGTGCATCACAAACACATTTTTCCAAACCAAGCCACAGCACCCACGCTCGAAAAACTGGCATCAACTAGACCTGGTCATCACTAGACGTGATAACCTCAAAAACGTCCTTCTGACACGCAGCTATCATCGTGCTGACTGCGATACAGATCACTCGCTAGTTTGCTCCAAACTCAAGGTGAGACCCAAGAAGCTGTACCACTCTAAACCAACTGGAAGGCCCCACACTGATGCCAGAAAGATGGCAAACTTGGAGAGATCCGAACAATTCAGAGAGACCCTCGAGGAGAATCTGCACAGGACCGCTGGGGGTGCCGATGTGACATCCAGATGGCAGCATCTGAGGGATACAATTTACAACATGGCCTTTTCAGTGTTTGGAAGAAGAGCTAGGAACACAAGTGGCTGGTTCGAAGCTAACTCCGATGAGATTCCAGTCATCGAAAAGAAGTGCGCTGCACTCTTGGAGCACAAACGCTCACTGAGCCAGAGTACCCTGCAAGCACTCAGAGCAGCCAGAAAAACAGTACGGCAGACAGCCAGGCACTGTGCCAACAACTACTGGCTCGAGTCACGCAGCAGCATCCAGACCAGTGCTGACTCTGGTAATCTCAGGGGAATGTACGAGGGTATGAAGAAGGCATTAGGACCCACCCAGAACAAGATGGCACTTCTGAAATCCAAATCTGGTGATGTCATCACTGACAAAGACAAACAGATGGAGCAATGGGTCAAACACTACTCCGAGCTCTACTCACGTGAGAACATTGTGGTTGATACAGTCCTCAGTGCTGTCGAGCTCCTACCAGTAGTGGACGAACTGGATCAGGAACCAACTGGGGATGAACTGAAGAAAGCCATCGACAGCATTGCAGTAGGAAAGGCCCCAGGCCAGAATGGTATACCACCAGAGGTAATCAAGTGTGCCATGGACACCCTCCTGGAACCCCTACATGAGCTGCTGTGCCTGTGCTGGAGAGAGGGAGAGGTTCCACAGGATATGCGCGACACTAACATTGTAACCTTGTATAAGAACAAAGGAGACAGAAGCGACTGCAACAATTACCATGGACTTTCCCTCCTAAGCATCACTGGTAAACTGTTTGCTTGTGTCATCCTCTGCAGACTCCAGAAGATTGCTGAGAGGGTGTATTCCAAATCGCAGTGTGGATTCCGCTCAGAGAGAGCTACCATTGACATGGTCTTCTCTCTGAGGCAGCAGCAGAAGAAATGCAGGGAGCAGAGGAAGCCACTCTATATTGCCTTCATCTACCTAACCAAGGCCTTCAACTTGGTCAGCAGGGATGGACTATTCAAACTGCTCCACAAGATAGGCTGTCCACCACGGTTACTCAAGATGATCCAGTCTTTCCATGAAGACATGAGAGGAACCGCCCAATATGACTGCACATTATCGGATGTTTTCAGCATCAGGAGCGGCGTCAAACAAGGATGCCTCCTTGCTCCGACATTGGTCGTGATCTTCTTCGCACTCTTCCTGAAGCACGCCTTTGGATCTTCAACAGAGGGCATCTTTTTGCACGCAAGATCTGATGGGAAACTGTTTAATCTTGCAAGGCTGAAAGCTAAATCTAAGGTGCGGGAAGTCCTCATCAGAGATATGCTGTTCGTGGATGACGCTGCTGTAGTGTCACACACGGAAGACCAGCTTCAGAAACTGCTGGATCAGTTCTCCAAAGCATGAAAGGATTTCGGGCTTTCCATCAGCCTAAAGAAGACAAACGTACTTGGTCACGACGTTGCTGAACCTCCATCAGTCAGTACTGACAACTATACATTAGAGGTCAAATGAAATTTAATGTGGGTGGCAAATGAAATTTAATGGGGGTAAGTGTAAGGTAATGCACATTGGAAAAAATAACCCAAATTACACATACAACATGATGGGGTCAAATTTAGCCACGACTGATCAGGAAAGGGATCTTGGAGTTATAGTGGATAGTTCTCTGAAGACATCCACGCAGTGTGCAGCGGCAGTTAGTAAAGGAAATAGGATGTTAGGAATTATTAAAAAAGGGATAGATAATAAGACAAAAGATATCATACTTCCCCTATATAAAACTATGGTTCGCCCACATCTTGAGTACTGCGTGCAGATGTGGTCTCCTCACCTCAAAAAAGATATATTGGCATTAGAAAAGGTTCAGAAAAGGGCGACTAAGATGATTAGGGGTTTGGAACGGGTCCCATATGGGGAGAGGCTAGAGAGACTGGGACTTTTCAGTCTGGAAAAGAGGCGATTGAGGGGTGATATGATAGAGGTATATAAAATCATGAATGGTGTGGAGAAAGTGAACATAGAAAAATTATTTACCTTTTCCCATAATACAAGAACTAGGGGACACCAAATGAAATTGGTGGGTAGTAGGTTCAAAACTAATAAAAGGAAATTTTTCTTCACACAGCGCACAGTCAACCTGTGGAACTCCTTGCCGGAGGAGGCTGTGAAGGCCAAGACTTTATTAGGGTTTAAAAAAGAGCTTGATACATTTTTGCAGATTAGGTCCAGAAATGGCTATTAGCCATGGGTAAAGTATGGTGCCCTAGCCTTCAGTACAAGGGCAGGAGATAAATCACTTGATCGTTGTCTTCTGTTCTCCTTCTCTGGGGCACCCGGCATTGGCCACTGTTGGCAGACGGGTTACTGGGCTGGATGGACCTTTGGTCTGACCCAGTATGGCCATTCTTAGGTTCTTATGTCATCCGCGAGTTCGTTTACCTCGGGTCCACCATCACTGACACCCTGTCATTGGAGACTGAGCTAAATAGGAGGATCAAAAAAGCAGCCACAACTCTGTCCAGACTCAGCAAGAGGGTGTGGAATAACATCAAGTTGTACACCCACACCAAAATGCAAGTCTACAGAGCCTGCATCCTCAACACCCTCCTTTATGGCAGTGAGTCTTGGACCCTGTACGCCCACCAGGAAAAGAGGCTGAATGTCTTCCACTTGCGCTGCCTCAGGCGCATCCTTGGAATATCATGGAAGGACAGAGTGCCCAACATCGCCATCCTTGAGCAAGCTGGAATCCCAACCATGCACACCCTCCTCAGGCAGCTTCGACTCCGCTGGCTTGGCCACGTCCACAGGATGAGTGATGTCAGAATGCCAAAAGACATCCTGTACGGCGAGCTAGCCTCTGGCAAAAGACCTCCCGGATGTCCCCAATTGCGCTACAGAGATGTTTGCAAGAGAGACATCGGGGAGGTAGACATAGAGCCGGACAGCTGGGAGGAGCTGGCAGACAGTCGCAGCAGATGGAGGCAGGAACTACACAAGGGCCTTCAGAAGGGTGAGATGAGGATCAGACAGCTCGCAAAGGAGAAGTGAGCCCACAGAAAGCACAGTAAGGACCTGCCAGACACCCACTACACATGCAACAGATGCAGCAAGAACTGTCACTCTTGTGTGGGCCTTCACAGTCACAGTCGACGCTGCAAATGATGATCCCAAATGGAACTACGAAGGGCGCGATCCATAGTCTATGTAGACTGAAGGATGCCTACTACTACTACTACTACGAAAGCTCTGCATCTTAATTTATCAATGAAGCTGTTGTAAGTAGGACTATTTGTGACTTTTAAAAGTATCACGGGCACTCAAACTGTACATAGCAGTCAAAAGGTCAAATTTTGGCCCTCAGCCTCGGAAAGGTTGCTGACCCCTGTGTTACAATATTATAGTTGTGTTATTATAGTATAGTGGTACCCTTATTAACATAAGACAGTTTAATACCTGACTTTGATGCCACAATGATAAAGCACTTTCGGAGTAGATAAATGTTGTCATAGGCAGAAAAATACTACAATTTTACTCTAGTTTGCACAATGTGTGTCTGATGGTAATTATAAATCATACTGTCTGCTTTAATAAATATTTTACTTTTGTATCATTTCACAGAATCAGAGGATTATAAGGACCTCAAGGATAATCTAGTCTAACCCTCTGCTAAGATACAGGATTTGTTGTCTAAATTATCTGAATAGTAACAGGGAGGTAGTCCTTTTCTTGAGGGACAGAGTAGGCCAAGTGACTTACTGAAGGTCACACAGTAAGACTTTGTCAGAGCTCTGTGAATTGAATCCAATTGTTCTGAGTCCCTGTGTAGTGTCCTCACCTCTAGACTATCCCTTCTACTTCAGAAGATTGTAAAATGAATAAAGCAGAATCCTGCTAAGTGATATCTGAATGCATGCCGTGTATTCTGATCTTACAATATACCAGATTTCTGTTAATTAAATCCATTTTATTACGCTTTTGTAACCTTCCAGCCTGGGTCGGCAGGCACTTGACCAGACATGTCTTTAGCTGTCCTTATTGGGAGTTTTTACTTTAGAGCGTTACACCATATTTATTGATACAGAACAATGTTTAGTCCATTGTGAAAAGAACAAAGTCAGCTTGTCTGCATAAAAATTGCATTAGTTTAACCAAAGGTGTGACACAAGTCCAACCAGTACAAAAACCTTTGTGGACACATTTCTTTTTAAGCGAGGCTTATTTTCACTGAGTTTTAATTGATAGGCAATTTCTTTAAAATGAACAAAAATAACGCACTCTTAAACTGAATGTATGTACAGGAATTACACTGGTTTAACGGGGCAACTTTCCCAAATTGACATGGCCTGAGTAGTAAATCTCAGTACAAAAAGCTGAGCCTTTGCTGGCAAGTGAGAAAAAAGTGACCTTTCTTGTGTAAATGATAAAGTATCAGTATTAGTCAAGTGCAGACTAACATCTTTCAGCTGTATATTTTAAAATTATAGGTGAAATACTTTTCCCCTCAGATTTTTTTTTCCACTCCAAAGGTCCACATTTTATAAATGTTACATATTTAATGTGAGCTTTTGCACTATGATAATTGAACAGGGAGCTCCTACAGTATGATGTGTTCTTTTTCCTTCATATGGAGTAGAATATTAGTATTTTTAAACTAGAATCAGTTAGACTGTAGAGACTACCCTCTCTCATTTCTTGTTCCAAGATACTTTCTATGCAATATCTCATTCAGAAGAGAATGCAGCTGCAAAAGAGAAATAACAAAGTTAGTCATTTAGTGTTGTATATGGGTATGGAAATTTACAAGAACAGCTTCACCTCTGTCTCTTCTTTTGGTCTCCCAGAGTAATCCCCAGGAAGTGATTGTTTCCCGCGCTGCTTTGCTATGGGGAGTTCCTGCAATCTGAATGCTATTAGACTAAGCTCACAGACTACATAGGGCTACTTGTTATATCTCTGCAGAAACCAGGAACTGGGAATTCTCCAAGATAACTATCAATTTGTTCTTAAAACAAGATATTTTATTTAAATCATAGGCGAAAATAATTAAACCACCCTGAGTGTCCTAGGTGAGCTTTAGACTTCACTGTAAATTAAGCTAGAGAAGGCTGTATCATTTGAAACTGCAGAAAACGATGACCAAATTTTACATTCTCACACAGGAGGATGCCTTCTGTCACTACTTTGGTCCTGCCAATCAGCCTGTAATGCTGCTTAGCTGGAAATTGCCCCCACCATCTGTGAGAGTGTGCTAGAGTCTCTTTTTCTTCCTTAAAAAGTTGCAGCCTCCTTGTTGGTTTAAGTCCTTTAAAATAATGACTTTCATTAATATATTACCTTGTATCTCAAACCAGCTCAAGTAAGTCTAGGGAAATTCCATTCTAGGTCATCAAAAGTGATTCGTGCAGGTGATGGGTATTCGGGTAGATGGGATCCACGGCGTTATAAGGGTCATATTTCACTCCTGAGTTTGGAGTTGGATGTTATCATATCTTGTGTGAGCAAAATTTTCCTTAGAAAGTAGCTTTCTCTTTACAAAGAGTCCTCAAACAATTTTAGAAATTAAACATATGACTCCTAGTTCTGTCACTCCTGGTTCAGCACTGTCTCTGGATCTGAAGAAGTGGGTCTTCCCCACGAAAGCTCATCACCTAATAAATTATTTTGTTAGTCTTTTAAGTGCTACATGACTGCTTTTTTGTTTTACTTCAGCAGGGTTATTAAAGATCATGTACATTTTCTTAATTGTGCTTGATTATTCATTGAAGTGTCTTAAGTACTATAAACTTTTGGAACATTAATTTTACTTACATTTGCTGTCTCAAATTTATAAACAGAAACACAAGTCCTCAATGACTCAATCATTCTGTTCTTTGAGCTGACTTCTCCATTTTGTATTTACATTTGTTTGTCACCTATTACAATATCTAAGCACATGGTTGTATAATCTGGCTGTAATTTTTACTTTTAAAATATCATTTGTAAATACATGTATCAATTTCAGCAATGGTGGAAGATTTCAAAATCCTTGGTTGGATTTAAAGTTTAACCATAGATGCTCATGGGCAATAAAGAGAAATCCCAGTTAAGAATATCAGATATTCTGATGGCTAGGGCAAATAGACCCCCTGCTAGCTGATTCTTGAAAAAAAGAATACAAAATAATTTGATAGTTGTGATATTACAATATCATATGTCACTTTGGAAATCTGTATATAGTGGCTTATCTATTACATGTATAAATGTATTAACATGGAGCAGACAGACATAATTCATAGCAATCATCACTGTCGATACAGGATATGAGATTAAAATAGTCTTTTGTGCAAGTCTGTTTTAGTCACACTGTTTAGAATTTGTTTGGTACTTTTAATTTAGAATCTCAGTGCACTTCAGAAACCTCATAACATGTACAGCTTTGGAACCTGTAAGGAGTAAGTTAACCATGTTGCCTGTTTCGTAGCTGAAATGGTACCTTAGAGCTGGTAGAAAGAAACTTCAGAATTTTGAATTTTTATTTAAAAAAAATAATTTTTCCCTCTCTCCCCCATTTTCTAATGCCTGTATTGTGCATACCCTTTGTAGGCCCCAATTATGCAAGCATGTGCTTAACCTTACACACAAAAATACAGGTTGAACCTCTCTAACCTGGTACCCTTGGGACCTGATTGGTGCCAGATGAGAGAATTTATCATACCGTGGGAAGTCGTTGTCTAGCAACATTTCCAACACTTCTGCTGCTTGCTGGGCTCTTAGACATGTAGTGGGTAAATTAGAGCTAAGTAACGGCACAGAACACTGACAGCCAGGAATGGTGGCTGGAAGCAAATTTTATGGGATCACGGGAAACTTCGCCACACCCATGATAAGTGGTCACACAGCTAACTAAAATTATGCCAGATTACAGATGTTGCTGGATGACAGAGTTCCAGATTAGAGAAGTTCAGCCTGTAGTTCTATTGAAGCCAACTGGACTCTTCATATGATTCACATCTTATTTTTAAGGACGTCTTTTGACTATTTTCAGGATGAGGATCTATGAAAGACATGTCAAATCAAATCTCCCTTACTGACTGTTCACCTTTTCCTAAATTTGTCATGCGAAATGGCCAGTTTCATGTACTGCCTTATAAGAAAATTTCCAAAAATACATATAAAGATCAAAATAATATATTTTTGGGTTATTACTCTAAAATGGATGCCATAAATTAGATTTTGTATGCTTTTACAGCATCCCTATCAATTTGTTACATACACTGGTTGATCTAGGATTGTGGTTTTGTATTCCTAATCATTTAGTCTTTGTGTACACTTGACTTCTGATAGCAAAAAAGGTGTATTTTCTCGGACTAGAAAATGAATTAAATTGCATGTTGATTTTTGAGGCATACCTTGCTTATTGTGCAGTCCGTGACCATTTCCACTCAAGTTCTGATTTTAACGTCTGTTTTCCTCAGACTGGAAGAATAAAACTCTAGACTGATTTTTTTTTTAACTGCTTTATTAATATTTTATCGGTAAGAAATGCAGAAAATGTATGCATTGTCTATTCAAGAAACAAATCACAACAGCAATTTATTTTGAGCTTTTGTACCGTCCAGGAGTATGATAGTATGATAATGAAGTTCCTAGGAGACTGATGGAATGCTGCTGTCTCTGTTGAGAATAATTTTTATGTGGAATAATTGCATTTAGCCTACTTCTTGCACATCCAGTAAATGGCAAATATGGGGCCTGATACTAAGGCGTACTTGCTTACATCATTTCCCACAATAATCAATGGAAGATGAGGGCCCTCAGCACCTCAGAGGCAGTGAAAGGTATCTGTAGGACTGGGGAAATAACCTCCTTCTCCTTTGAAAGGCAGGAACACTCTTATTACTGGCAATAATCAGTTAGTAAAGCTCTTTCTAAGATGTTTTTGAGGACAAGGAAGGCCAAGAGGAAATCCTAAGCGTGCTTGGCTGATTAGAGCCCCTGTAAACCAATTTTCTAGACTTAGAAGGTCATACACTTATCAAAAATAGATCTGGATTTTGTACTGAAACCTTCCACTTGCAAGCTTTGAAGTGTGGGTGTGGGTGGGTCCTTTTAGACAGCTTGGCAATACTGTCAGATTTTATTTTGTTGTCCTGAGGCCAGGGGCTAGTTCAAGCCTCCTTTAGATTGCTCCAGGCAGTTCCTTGGCAGAGTTAAGTGTATTTTAGGTAAAGCTATATATATATATAAAGTGATATATTTTAATAACTGGTCTTTCCAGTCTTTGTTTTTATATTTCTGTTTTTCAAGTATTCCACACTTTTCCACTTCATTTGTATATGTTAAAAGTGTCTAAAAGGAGGAGAGAGAAAGAGAGAGGGAGAGAGAGAGCTTACCTTCCTGTTGCAGTAGCTGTTCGGTAGATTTGGTCTGTCTGAGTATCATATGCAGGAAAGCTTGTCCATTGCAGTAGATTTAATCCAGGTTCTTATTCTCTTTCTTGTCCTGCTCTTCAGTGATCTTAAGTTGCCAGTTCTGTGCTCGCACTCTTAATCAGTGGTTTCTGCAGCTACTAAATTCCACACCATCATGATAAGTACACACTAACCAACCTAAGAAGCAAGGGTCAGAAGTTTCCTTCCAGTTCTGGAATTTCTATGCCATAGGATGTGATCTAAGCCTTGATAGTTGACTCCTCTTTCAGGAAAGCAAAACTAATTCCATTCCCACTTTGTTTTGGAGTTCAAAACCTGTTAATCTTAATTTATACAATTTCTATGTCCTTTAGCTGCTGTTTCACTTACCAGCATTTCTAGATTTGTTAGCATGAATCATCATGTTTTGTCACAGTCTCTCATTTCTCACATACTTCCATGAGCAATGAAGTAGTTAATATTTAAACTATCAACATTGTCACATGAATTAGCGTGGAGAGTGGCAGCAGATGACTAAGGTTCCAGCTCTGGAGGCAGCAGTGCAGAAATACCATACCGTACTATCCTTTCTTCCATCTGCTGCTGGTAGCTCTGCCTTCAGAGCTGGACCCCGAGCCAGCCGCCACTGTTCACCAGTTGCCCAGCTCTGAAGGTAGTACCATTGCCACCAGCAGGACAGAAGTAAGGATAGCAGTGCCACAACCCACTCTGCAATAACCATGCATCCCCCATATCACTCCATTTTTGGGACAGAACCCCTACGATTACAACACTGGAAAAGTTCAGATTTAAATATGACATGAAATTTACCATTTTAAAAATTCTGTGACTGTGAAATTGACCAAAATGGACCATGAATTTGGTAGGGCCCTAACTATTGTGAGAGTGTATGGAACTTCTTCAGGAGCAAGACAAGATTAGTGCAATCTCTGAAAAGGATTAGGGCCTTCAAAGGTCTCTTTCGAAGAGTATGTCTGAAGTGGATTTCCTGGAAAGTACCTTGAGGTATGCATAATGCAAATTCTCACCTTCAAAGTCAACCTTTTGAATGTAAATTCTAGAGAGAGAGAGAGACCCATTCCATACAGCTTCTGGAAGCTCCAGATCGAAGACCCCTGATCTGTATGACAGGGTCATCTACATGTGTTCTAAGTGTGCTTGTTCTCAGCTGAAAAGTAACAGAGAGAGAGCTGTGTTAGTCTATATACTATCAAAACAAAAAAAGCAGGCCAGCAGCACTTTAAAGACTAACAAAATAATCTGTTAGGTGGTGAGCTTTCATGGGAGAGACCCACTACTTCAGACCATAGCCATACCAGAACAGACTCTATTTAAAGCACAGAGAACCAAAAATAGTAATCAAGGTTGACAAATTAGAAAAACTGTAATCAAGGTGGGCAAATCAGAAGAGCAGAGGGGCGGAAGGAGGGGGGAAAGTCAAGAGTCAGACAAAACAAAGTATGTAAAAGAGTCATTACTTGATTACTATTTTTGGTTCTCTGTGCCTTAAATTTTGAGTCTGTTGTGGTATGGCTATTGTCTGAAGAAGTGGGATATCCCACAAAAGCTCACCACCTAGTAAATTATTTTATTAGTCTTTAAAGTGCTACTGGACTGCTTTTTTGTGATGAGTTGTGATAAACTGGAAATCACAAAGAATCCAATAGGGCTGAGGGTAGAATGACTTCCGCTGGAGAAGTTAGGATTATTGTTGTTCTGGTAAGATTATTAGCGCGTGTGTAATATTTTACTGTTTTTTTTTCCTCCTCTGTAATATGTTGTACATTAAGAAAAATGTAGGCGTGCATAGGAAGTCTGTGTGGTATCTTATGTCGGAGGCCATTGCACCAGTTGTATTGGGGTGGGGAACCTCTTTTGGGTCAGAGACCAGTGACTCTCAGAAAAATTATTTGGGGGCCACATGAAAGTTAGGGTCTGGGAGGGAGGATGTACGAGTGAGCGGGGGGCAGGGCATCTGGGTGGGAGCAGTGGGTTGGGGGCAGCAATGAGTGGAGTTTCAGGAGCCACATAGAGGTGTGTGGTCTACATGACAGGGAGGATGCAGGATCAGGCTGAGCATGGTGGCCTGGGCAGGAGGGGCTGCAGGAGCAGGGTGGCTGTCGGTGTGGAAGGCAGCAGAGGCACAGACAGAGGCAAAGCCACTTCTGCCCTTGTCGAGCAGAGCCCGTGGGCCAGTTCTGGCATCAGCTTGTCTGGATCCAGCCTGTGAGGCTCAGGCCACCACACCCCCACCTGCTGCAGACCGGATGCTGAAGAGGGGAATCCTGAGCCTTGGGGTCTGGATCCAGGCAAGCTGAAGCCCAGATCTAGACTGCGGGCCAGGGGTTCCCCACCCATTACCCTTGACCAACCTACCTGTGCTGAGAAATAGATGGCAAAACTGGGAACTGTGTTGCCTGGAAGTATTCAAGTTGGATTGCAGAGGGACACTCATTTCCACTCAAAAGAAGCAACTTAGTGGGTGCCCTACCTGTACCACTGACTGGGAGAATAGGCACAAGTGCCCTGAACTGTTAGTGTGCATGCAGTAGGTCTTTCATGGCTCTTTTAATACCCATAGATTGCATGAGCGTGCATTTTAGTGTTCTGCATCTCTAAAGTCGGTGACAGAGAACTAGCTGTAGCGCATATTAAGTTTAAAATAAAGTCATTTGCGTGAAGGTAACATTCAAATTTCTTTTCTCTGAAGCACGAGTGTCCAATCTTAGTGACATTTGTCTGAGAAGAATGAACTTAGATTAGCAGTTATCAGGACAGAGGTCTGGCTTGGATATAGGAGACTGGTATTTGGGAGATAATAAGGTTTGTATTTAAAATACAGTAGAACCCTGAGATACGCGTACTCGAGTTGCATGTACCTTAGGTTAAAGTGACTCTGAGTGGTGGGGAGCTGGCGCCTGGTTCCAGGCTGCCCACCACTCAGGGAGCCAGGAAACTGACCAGTAGTGCTGTGCTGCTCAGTTGCCTGGCTCCTGTGAGTGGCGGGCAGCTGGGATCCAGACACCAGCTCCCCAGCACTCACAGGAGAGGGAAAACTGACCAGCACTACTGTACTGGTCAGTTTCCTAGCTCCTGTCAGGATGGTGAGACTCAGGCTGCTACCTCTGACAGGAGTGGAGAAACTGCTCCTATTGGGGCAGCGAGAGTCAGGTTTCCCATCTCCTCTCAGGGAAAACAGACTGACTATTGACTGCTGCCACTGACAGGAGCAGGAAAACTGACCAGCACAGCAGTGCTGATCAGTTTCCCCTCTCCTGTGAGCAGCAGGCAGCCCAGAACCAGGCCCTCATCTGCCCACCACTCACAGGAGCCGGGAAAATGATGAGTAGTGCTGCTCTGGTCAGTATCCTGGCTCCCAGAGTTACACAAAATTTGACTTACACAGGGTTGTGCAAGAATGCAACCTCCGCCCAAGTCGGGGTCCACTGTACAAGAAGAATGTGACTCACAAAACTCTCCTTTAGCCTGACAATTTGTGAGGCAAATCAAAATATGACTTTAATTGTTCTTGGTATCATCAGAAGCTACAATAAATGGATTTTTCAATGCTATTGTATTTCGGATTTGTATTTCATTATTGTTCTCTATTCTGCGTACTGCAATCATTTTGTTTAACAGTATGACAAAAAGAAAACGAGGTGCTACTTTTTAGGTGTGATTAATTCATCTACAAGTTCCCTTGTATTAAAAAAAAATTCTGTCTTATTGTTCTTATCACATTCTGGATTTTTGAAGAGCATGGTTATCCTCTGGAAGAACATAGATCTGTTACTTTATTTTAAATTTTATTTTTCAAAAGCAACATCAAACTAAAATATAGAAAGAAATGCTATTCGTTGATGTTCTACCCAGCAGCATTCTTCAGAATAAACAAAAACATTGGCACCAAGTACAGGAGACGTTGAACTCTCACAGTAGTTTACCTCAATTAAGGGTTAAATAAAATACTGAATAAAGCTTCTGGGTTCTGGCACTTTAATTAGTGTGGTTGATAAGTAGTAACTGGTGATCACTGATTCCAACCTGATTAGTAGTGCCAGGAGCAAAAGGAAAACGCATAAAGTCTTGGGTTGCATGAAAACTGCCTTTCTGTTAGAGCTCTTCCATTACCAGGTTTGCTTGCTGAAGACTTTCCATCAAAGATGTATTTAATTTCTCTCTAATGTCTTGTGAATTAGCCATGGTGATGTATGTGAAAGAAGAGAACTGAAATAGAGGTATTTCTCATTCATTCCACCTTAAAAAGGTGGCAATTCATTATAGCACCCCTGAGAGACTTATGGATTACCCAATGCCAAATAATAATAATAATTAGGTCCAAATGCAGTCTTTTTAAAAGAGATAGAGGGGACTTCTGTACTCTGTGAATGCTTTGTGAGCCTCTAGGAAGAGGGGAACAACAAAACACGCTATTGATTAGAGTTCTTCTGTCAAACATATTATCTTCTTTTACTTACAGCCATTCAGTCTACCTTGCCTGAGTCCTGTGTGGGATTTCTGTATATAATTGAGATGAATAACCAATTTTTTTTTTAGTAATGATTCTCTTCTCCCTAAATGTACCCTCATGGCAGTTTGTCTTTTGTTCCTCATGGCAGTTTGCCTTTACGGCTACAGGGGCTGCTGTCTTTCCGACGAGGATTCTCTGAGGCAGGCTGGTCACAGACCAGTATGTTCCGCTACAAGTGCAAGCCCAACTGGGCATGGCTCTCTCTTACTGCATAAACACCCCTAGGTCCTCAGTCAGTCTTCCCCACTGCAATTTTCTCACATCTCCATATATAACCTTTTCACCTGGTTAGTAAGTGCCTGGTAACTTTTTATGGACTGACAGATGATAATCCCATTGAAGGACTTGCCTAGTCCAGGGACACAGACTACTCCCCAGTATCCTGATACAGGGTGGGAGTTGTCCCATCTAACTAGTAGGCTATGGAAAGATATCTAATGTGAGGCTTGAAGAAACTGCCACCCACCTTCAGTCTGGCATATCCAAAACAGAATTTATCTATGGAAAATATGGTTTCATTGAAAAGCATCACCTCCATCCTGTCTCCCACCTCAGCGATATGACATAAACTGAACGTGAGGTAAAGGTATTATGTCTTCCAATGAGAGAAACTGATAAGAACCCTGATAAACTGGGAGACGGGAACTGGTTGGCGAGGCGTGTGAAAGCTACCACTCTCCAGGCTAAGTCCTGAGTTTGTTAACTATTGGTTCTAATGGTGTTACTTGACATGTGGGTTACTCATTTAACCTCTTGGACATGATGAGCATAGGCTACTTTTATTCAGGGATGCTATTTGGAATAGTTAGCTAATGTCTGTAGAGTGCACTCTATGTGAATGAGAAGTGTATGGTAACCTTCAGCAGAGTCTTTGCTATGCTGTGAAACCATTAAGTGGAGTTGTTGTTGTTAAAAAGCTTCTTAGCGGCTGCTGCAATGGACATGTTTCACTTCCTGAGTGGAGACCGAAGGGCCTCTGAGAGGTTTCCCTGCTGCTTTTCTGGTGTACGCTGTCCAAACTGCAGGAGGAGTGCTTTAGTGTCGATTTGGTCCAAGGTGACTGCATTCTCACACAGGAGAGCGCAGCTGTCATTTGCACACAGAAATGCTGATTTCCACAAAAATACTGTGGCATCATAGAAGAGAATTGTATCATCCAGTAAAAGAAAGTTGTACCGCTGTTCAGTTAATTGCCAGAGACTTCATTCGAAAGCCAGAGAAAGAGTGACCCAGAAAGGCTGACAGGATGTGAATACTCAATTGGTATAGGAATGGATAAATGCTGTTAAGCATTTCCTAGATGCAATCTCAAACGAAGACTTCCCATTTTCAAGATGAGCAATAACTCAGGGAGAATTTCATAACTGTAGAATGTGATTTGGTATCTATCGTATGTTTCAGGGCTTTTTAGGCAATTGGAAAAATCTGGTTATTAATTTTTGTTTTTTCAGAATAGTCTCCAAGCTATTAGCACTGAGTACATTGTCCAGCAGTAGGTCTTTAATAATTCTTTTACTATACATGGATTGTACAGGCATGTGGTATAGCAACTTGGATTTGAGTCAGTGTGTTGAATAGCGTACTCTTACTAAATATGGAAAAAAAAATTTATGAATCAATTCATGCATATTTTTCCCCACTTCATTTCTCATATACATATGTATTGCTTATACACAATTTAAGTTTTGAAAAGATGAGTGTAGTTTGGTTCATGTTTATACTTATGTTAAAATTCTTCTACTTTTTAGAGTAAGTTACACAAAGAGCCCTGTTCTGTATATCTTTGCAAAAACATATTCAGTGTAGTCAGCACTTAGGTTTTGCAGTCTTCCCAGAAAATAACACCTAAGTTAGCAGAGTGACTATATTTTCTTAATTGTCTTTATTTGATAGCTTCCTTTATTTTTGTCTTTTTAAAATCTCACTTTCTAGTGTTGAAAGAAGCTTCATCTGCTTGATAACTTCATGTTCATGGTATAAAATCAGTGGTTTCCAAGTGTCTTAAATCTAAATTCGAACAAGAATACTTTGTTTAAAGTTGAGAAATTCCTCACGTTCATGAATATATGTTGCTGAGAGAGTTGAGCTTACAGTCATTCTTCGACCCTGCCCCCCATGCATTAAAGTTCAAACTTTTCCAGAAGTATGTATGATCATGCCTACTTTGACTTTTTTTATAGGGTCATCTCCACAAAGTAATGGTAGACCAATAATCATTCTTATTTTTCATCTCTGAACTCCCTGTTATTCTTCAGTATACCCTTTCATATAGGGTGACTCTTAACTTTCCATATTATTCTCTGCCCTACCCTTATGAATCTTATCATTTTGTTTGCCTTTTTGACTACTGCTAAGTCTAGGTCTTCATTGAACAGAAACTGCTGCAATGCTGGTCATGTCCTTTGCATGATCTTAGACAGTTATGTCAAAACTGGTTGAAGGATGTGTAAGTAATTTAATTTTTTCCCGGTTAGTATGTGTTGTTGTGCATTTATCAAAATTAAAGTTTGTTTGCTATTGCGGTGTTCATTTTCTTGGTTTGGTTAGATCCTTCTAAAATTCTGCACAGTTCTCTGTGAACTTGACTACCTTATATTGCCTATAAATCTTGCTGCCTTTCCAGTTTAATAAAGGTATTAAACAATACTGGTCCTAGTACAGAACTTCATGGCATTCTGCTGTTAACTTTAACCAGAATGAAAATAAATTTGTTCTCACTCTATTTTGTCATTAGCCAATTCTTGACTCATGACAGCATTTTTCTGCTCATCCATGGGTTGATTTTTTTTTTTAGTAAAAGAAGCCTCTACATTTTGTGCTCTGGTGTGTGACATTGTGTATCCAGAAAAAAGAGGCCACTTTTGAAAGTATGGGTGTTGCATGATGACCTGGCTGATAGTTCTTGGATACAAGGCCCAGCATTGCAGTGCCCTGCCTCAGTTTCTGTTTTCCAGCATTTGTAAAGGGACTTCCCAAATGTCTCATTTCAGAAATGGACTTGTTTGGGTTTATTATGAAAAACATGTCTTTGAGGGCCATACACAACGACTCCAAATCTGACAACATCCAGTGGATAGAAAATTCTACACAGAGGATTGTTTTCCACTCTCTCTTCTCCTGGGCTGATCTTCAGCAGTGCTCACGTGATGTTCTTATTAAATGTATGTAAACATAACTTCAGCCCCTCCTGGAGCACCCTAGGCCCCTTCTCCCAGTTCTCTTTTGCATTCTCCTAGGAATCCCCTTGTTCGCAGAAGGGTGCCATTCCTCCCCCTTCCAAATCCAAAGACACTTCTTACTGCTCCTGCTTTCTCCTTTCTTACTGACATCCCAGCTTCTTGTATGGAACACTTGTTCCCTCTTGGATGGCTGACCCGAGGACTCCGGCTCTTAAAGAAGCAGAACATTGGATCACAGTAAGGGTATTTCTATACTTGTTGGAAGATTGACATGCTGTTGGTTGTTTTTCCCAGGTTAGATTTAGCGTGCCTAGTGGGCCTACACGAAATCCAACTGTCATGGCTCCTCCATTGACCTCTCTACTCCTGGCAGTCACAAGATGTAAGGGAAGTAGACAGGAGTATTTCTCTTGCTAACCTCCTACTATGTGGATGGCAAAGATCGATTTTTGATAAGTTGACTGCAGCTATGCAATTCTTGCAGCTGTATTTGCATATCTAAAATCGATTTTATTCATAAGTGTAGATCTGGCCTAAATAACAAACAGAAGTAACTATAAGCCATAAAGGTAATTGAGAAAGCCAAGCCAATATGAGAATCTGGAAGATTCAAAATAAGTAGTCTTTACATAGCCAAGTTATTTTTCTCCCATTTCTGTACTGTTGGTGTTTAAATATTTTTCCTGAAAATTGTTTTATAATTCATGCTCTGTCCTTTATTGGATATTTTAGTTCTTACATTCCTGCACTGGCGAGCAACATGGGGGCCTCTTCTGTGTGTACCCCCCTCATGGCAAACAATACATACGAAGTAAGAGAGAGTTGCTTTGCAGAACCAGCCAAACTATCCATTCATTCTGATTTGGACCACAGATTTGACTTTTCTGATTCAGCAGAAGTTCTGGAGAACCAGCTTTTTCTTCAGTATTGTATAAGCATGATATTTTCCTACAGTAAAATGTTACTGAGGATTAGGTCATGTTTATTTGGTTCCCCTATTTTAAAATTTCATATGCATGGAAATATTAAATATGCTAAACTGCCATCTGGGAAAATCTAAAAATCCTCATCATGTTTTCTTTATAAGCTTAGTTTCCTAATACAAAGAGATTTTGGGGTAGCCTGAGTTTGTATTTGGTACTGTAAACAATGTTGTCATTGTGCATTGAACCACTGATGCCAGCACACTTTATTGTAGTGGAAATAGCCTAGGAAATTGTCACAGCATTTTAAGTGATGATGATAATGGTTGACAATTAAAAAAACACTTGGGAATTGTTTCACAGTTCTTCTGCAGTGTGGTTTTAATGACTAACACAATTTAAAAGTTTCTGCCAGTGACTAGATGTGATGTTACTCAGAGAACAGTCTGGGCCGTTGAACAGCTGTCTCCACTCAGTTCTTCATCTTGGGTTGCCTTTTACATTGCTCTCTCAGCAAAGCAACCGTTCCTGACCTGCTCTCCCACAGGCTGTAGCATGTAACTTATCCCCAGTTCTGTTGCATGAGTGGTTCAGACAGCCACCCTGAATTATATTAAAGAGTGACATCAGCAAATTCCCAGTTCGATTTTCCTCCCAGAAATGTGCTTTTTATATTGCCCAGTGCCCTTCTGGACAAACTCTTATAGAGTCAGTCATTTCATTCATAGAAAACGGTATGCACAAGTATCGTTATTTCAAGTGGATTTCTCCAAAGGCTTCAGTCCAAACACACACTGGTTTGGATAAAACAATGGAATGAGTTTATTTACTACAGAAAGATAGATTTTAAGTGATTGCAAGTAAAAGAAAGTAGCATATAATTTAGAGCTGGTAACAAAGGAAGAAAAGATAAAACACAAACTAAATCCTAACTTAACAACCTAAGTAAGGTCACAGCTAGTGGCTTCTCTCAACACATGTTGTAGCAAGCAGTCTTACAGGGTGAACTCCTTGAAGTTGAAGGAAGGTAAATGGTGTTGCGAAGGGTCCATGGACAAAAAAAAAAAATGTCATATGCCTCTAAACCAGTAGATTACTGGGAGTTAGTAAATAGTGAATAATGTGAAGGAAATTAAAAGTATACTCTCATTTCCAGATTCCTCATCCCTTCATTCTTATCTGGTCCTAACTAGCCCCCTCAAGCATTTCTCATTTTTCAGAGGTGACTCTATGGGAGTGGTTGTCCTGCAGACCCACTGTTTCCCTAAATATAGCTGAAACTAATCCGCTTGATAGTCCGGGCTCCCTGCTCTATGGATGCCTGTAAATCTAGTTGAGCTCTGGTGCATGTAATTGGTGTGTACTTCCTTGCCTTCTGCTCCCCATACTTCTACATTCCTCCACTGCTACTATAGAGACCTGAAATAGATTTGAAGTCCATGATCTGTCAGTACTTTGTTCACTTGTAGCTCTTCACCACTCTTGTATCTTAGTTGGAAAACAGGTGGGAGGAATAGACAGTGTGGGAGAGACATGAGAAATGGGGAGGAATTAGTGGTTTATTTGGTTGTTTTTTTCAGGGAGGTAGGAGCTGGTTCTGCATTATATTCCTTATTCTACAGATGGACTATCCCTCATTGTCCTTGCTTGTAGGTGAGTCTCAAAAGGTATGCCCCCAGTTACATGTGCACTAATTAAATTCTTTCCCCTAATTTTTCCTGCCATGTACAAGAGACCCAATCCATTAGACTTTTGTTTTTTTTCCTCTATTTCCTCCCTTCTCACCCACGCGCACAAAAATCCCCTCAGCACTCCAAGGTGCCTCTAGACCTTTTTGCTGACTCATGAAGTCTGTATACTGACTCCCTCACCCCCAAGTAGTCCATCTCTGATTGATAGTATCCCAAATGTTATGTCTGACAACCAAATGGTGGAGACAGAGTGTGAAGAGTGCACATCTGAGATAAGAGAGTTTTCTTACAGGGAGAAGTAAGTCAGGGCAGGTGGGACTCCCGGTAAGAGTCCTAACCTGCTGTGCTTCTCCACTGATAGAAGCCATATCCAATCTTCATGCTACTGCCCTCCTGTGGAAAACCATGAAAGCAAACAGTTTTGAAGGGTATGGTGGCCAATTTTGTATGGATTAATGGATCAGCAGTTTAGAATGAAATGGGCTGAATGCCGTAAAGCCATTGGATTATTTCCTGTTGCAAAGGTAGAGATATGTTTCTACAGGCTTGCACTCTTTTCGTTTTTAAAAAGGATTACAAGTGCCTTCCAAAATGCATTGAATTGTTGGAAAAATGTATTTTTATTTTTTGAAATGAGTGTTTGACAGTTAATGAAATAGACAAGTAACCTGTGGACATGTACAAACAATGCTCTCTCTTCTGCCACTCCCGTCGGCAGCAGCAGGACATAAAGCTTCACACACGCAGGAAACCCATGGCAGGAAGCTGAAAGTATGCTAGGAGCAGCCTGCACACGCGGTCCAGCCTGATGCTCCAGTGGCCACATGGCAAGTAGCCAGCCCCCCTCCGAGCCCCCACAAGGCTCCCAGGGCTCCCAGGGGGAGAGGAAAAAAAAAAGGCTCCCTCCTGGACGGAGCGGGAGCTGCGGGACCTCCTCGGCCTCTGGCAGGACAAGGAGGTGCTGCGCCACATGGGCGTGAAGCAGCGCAATGCCGCAGCCTTCGGCCGCCTGACAATGGGCCTCCACACCAGGGGCCACCCGGAGCATACCGCGGAGCAGGTACACTCCAAAGTAAAAGAGCTGTGCCAGGGATATGTCCAGGCCAGGGACCAGGCCAGATGCTCTGGGGCAGGATCAGCGATATGCCCCTTCTAGAGGGAGCTATGCAGCATCCTGGAGCCCCCTGTGGCTTTCCTGGACACCTCCAGGGAGGAGCTGCAGCCGGAGGAGGAAGAGTAGCAGCCCGGATCGGGGACCCAGGAGGGCGAGGGGACCACGGACTGGTCGAGCGAGGAGGGGGAGCTGACCATAGTGATCCCCTCCCACTCCTCCAGCTGGGCGACCAAGGGCGGGACATCTCCAGACATCGCCGAGGGACCCTCAGGTACGTCCAGGGAGGGCCGCACACCTACTCCACAGGGTGGTGGTGACACAATGGCTAGGTGCCCGCACATGGAACCGGTGGACCCAGGCCGCACACAGGCCAGCCTCCCCATGGGATGTGGCACCCGGCTGTGCCACACGAGCAACTCCCAGCACCCACCCCCAGTGGACAGCGCCATAAGCCACACAGGGGTTGCAGCCAGTTGGTGCTGGGGATGGTGCCCAGGGCCCGTGCACCACAGGCTGGGAAGGGCCACCTGCAGGAGAGACCCCTGGAATCACACCCAGGCTGGGAGGCCTGGTCCGGGGGGTGGGGGTGTCAGTGTCCCTTGGGAGGGTGAGGGCCCCATGGGGTGGGCTCGGGCGGGTAGGTCACAGTCGGGTCCCCTCCGTCCAGGGCACACTACAGACACGCTCTCCTCCTCTCCACGCAGCCACACCATCCATGGGCCAGGACAGCCCTGTGCCATCCCTTGTCCCGGAGAGCCCACCCGCAGCTGTCGGAGGTGTCCAGACTCCACCCCAGGCAGCGCGCTGTTGGGGCCATGGCCGGAGGGCCCCCTGGAGGGCCGAGGAAGACCCAGCCACCCAGCGACAGGCCGAGGAGCACCCCCAGGTCGCCCAGGCTGACATGGAGTGACGGAGGGAGGCCTGGGATAGACTGCTGGACACCCTTGAGGGCATTGGCCATGCTGTGCAGGAGCACTCGGCCACTGTGGCCCACCTCTTGGTCCCCCGGTGTCTCCCCCTGCTGGCCCTGCCCCCTCCGCCCCCACCGAGCCTGCCCCCACCAGGCCCACCCGCAGGCAATATTTGCTGGTGCTACTGGCACCCTCCCCACCCACCACCAGGGACCCCGCATCTGGGGGGGGGCAGGGGCTGACGGGGTTCGCATCCCACCATCCCTGCCCCGGAATGAGCACCTCACCCCCCTCCGAGTTAGGTTCCCCCCATACGTATTATTTACGAACACCCAAGTTATATAAATGTTTCTTTATTATTCACCACTCTGTGCTGTGCTCCTTGGTGGCTGTGAGTGTTCGAGTGCGGTGCTGGTGGGGGTGGCAGGGACAGTGGGTGACGGATGTGTGTGGGATGTGGGTGTGCGTGCAGGTCAGAGGTGGCCATCGGCAAAGGCCTGCCTGAGGGCCTCTCGAATGCAGGGGCCGTCCCGGTGGGCCTGGCAGATGGGGGCAGCGCCCGGCTGCTCATAGACAGCGCCAGCCAGAGGTCCATCCCCCGCCCCGGGGACATAGGCATCCCCCTTTCCCTCCACAATGTTGTGGAGGACGAAACAGGCACCCACCACCTGGGGCACATTGGGGACCCCGACCTCTTGCCGTGTGAGGAGGCACCACCACCACCCCTTTAGACACCTGAAGGCCCGCTCCACCATGTTGCGAGTGGGGTTGAGGCGCTCATTGAATGCCTCCCGGGTGGGGTCGAGGTGTCCTGTGTAGGGTCTCATGAGCCACGACTGCAGGGGGTACGCTGCATCTGCCACCAAGCAAAGCGGCATGGTGCTGTCCTCTGCCACGGGGATCTCTCCCTGGGGGACGAAGGTGCCGGCCCCCATGTGGCGGCAGAGGCCAGAGTTCCAGAAGACCCACGCATTGTGGTTGCGGCCAGCCCAACCCACACAGAGGTCGGTGAACCAGCCCCTCGCGTCCACCAGGGCCTGCAGCACCACCGAATGGTAGCCCTTCCTGTTCACATACTGGGCGGCACTGTGTGGCGGCGTGCAGATGGGGATGTGTGCGCCATCCAAAGCTCCAATGCAGTTTGGGAAGCCCAGGTCCTGGAAGCCAGCGACGGTGTTGTCCACATCCCCCAAGCGGACAACCCTATGGATCAGCATCGCATTGATGGCCCTGATGACCTGCAGAGGGGGAAGGTGGACACGTGCTCTAGTGCGGGTGTGACGGCCATTCGCCCTGCCTCAGGCCCATTCTGCCCCCCTCCCATCTGGCCCCTGGCCTGTGCAGCCCCTGCCCCCTCCCTTCCAGCCCCTGCCCTATCCGGCCCCTTGCAGGGGACGGTTCCCCTTGCCCCAACCCACCCAGCCCCACCTTACCTCCATAATTACAGCCCCAATGGTGGCCTTGCCCACCCCAAACTGCTGTCCCATGGAATGATAGGAGTCCGGGGTGGCCAGCTTCCAGATGGCAATCGCGACCCGTTTCTCCAGGGTGAGGGCTGGCCACATGAAGGTGTCATGGTGCCGGAGTGCGGGGGTGAGCCGGTGGCAGACTCATCGAAGGTCTGCCTCGGCATGCGGAAGTTCCACAGCTGCCTTTCCTCGCCCCACTCCCCCAGCACCATATGCTCCCACCAGTTGGTGCTGCTGGGGCGGGTCCAGAGGCGTCGGGGCACCTGTGGGGGCACCCGGCAGTGCCCCGGTGGAGGGAGCCCTGTGGCCCTGGGGGGACTGCTCAGCCACCCAATGAGCTTGGGTGCAGCTGCAGCGAGGGTGCACAGTGCTGCCAGCAGGACGTCCATGATGAGGGCGTCCTCCTGCAGGAGCTGTCTCTGGGCCTCCATGGCAGGCACGAGTGGGCTCTGCTGGGCTGGGACAGGCTGGGCAGCACTTGGCTCGTGTGGAGGGGAGGGTGGAAGGAGGGGCCCTTTGAAGGAGGCAGCTGGCTGCTGCCCCAGAAGGGCTTGTCAGCCATGGGACCCAGTCTGCGGCATTTCCTGCCTCCCTTCTTTCGAAAGAGAGCTTGGAGCTGTGTGGACGCTCTCTTTCGAAAGACCTCGACAGCACTTCGAAAGAGCAGATCGGAACGCCGATCTGAAAAATGGCGGCGGGTGCTCTCTTTCAATGGCCGCTTTTTTGAAAGCCAAACTTCAGTTTTTGCCCTTTCGAAAGGGCACTTACGTGTAGACACAGCTTATATGTATATATTCTATAAGTGTTTCTCAACCCTTTTTTTAATAAAGTTACTCTTTTTCAAACAGAAAAAACATAGTAACAGAGAGGGAGCTGTGCTAGTCTATACACTATCAAAACAAAAAGCAGTCAAGTAGCACTTTAAAGACTAGCAAAATAGTTTATTAGGTGAGCTTTCGTGGGACAGATCCACTTCTTCAGACCATAGCCAGACCAGAACAGACTCAATGTTTAAGACACAGAGAACCAAAACCAGTGATCAATCAGGACAAATTCTGTTCTGGTATGACTATGGTCTGAAGAAGTGGGTCTGTCCCACGAAAGCTCACCTAATAAACTATTTTGCTTGTCTTTAAAGTGCTATTTGACTGCTTTTTGTTTAGAAAAAAACATAAGTACCCCCAGTACCCATAATTTTCAGATATGCAATTTTTTTTCCTACCATTGCAACACATTTATTTAAACACCTTAATTGTAACTGGTTTGTTGGAAGAAATTGCCATCGTGTTTATAATTCTGCAAAGAGGATAAATTAAAAAAAAATTAGATGAACCTAAAATAAGTCTAGGGTTTTTTTATTCATACATATCTATGTATTTTTATACAAACATCAATGAACAGTAATCAATGAAATTACAAGAAAAATTATAATGAATATGAAATTTGAGCTTGTTTGAATGAAATCAGATATTCAAACCAAGGTTTCAAACTGCTGAGGGCCACAATTACATAAATATTTCTGATAGTTTCCTGTGTGCTACCTTCTTCCAAATCTTCAGTTTTATTCTTGTTTTCATAAGGAATCGGTCCATTTTAAACCCTTTCAGTTGTAATTATAAATACTAAATGAAATCTTGTACAAAAAGCAGCCCCCACCCCTCCTCCAGAGCCATGCACCTCCCCCTACCCCCCCCACACACACACTGTAATTCAGTGCCGGTGACTTACCAGAGCTGCTGCTGCCACCACCGCCATCACCGCTGCCACACGCCTCTCCCTCCAAGCGCCAGGGAGGGAGATGTGCACAGAGCGATGCACAGAACTCTCAGGGCTCCAAGCATTTTATTGCCCAAAGAGCCGCATGCAGCTCCAAGTGCCCGTATCCCTGCCTCCCAGATTTCTCTCGTGCGCCTAAGGGTACGCATGCAATGTCTCAGTATTGTGTCTAAAGAGTCTCTGTAAGGTGTGTGAATGTAGCTTTGAACCATGGTGTATTTCTGAGGAACTACCTGGTTAGTTGTCACAAGTTTGTTCTTGCTACCTTTTTAAGGGAAGAGAATGCACACATAAAATTATAGCTAAGAAGACATCTGCCTTTTCGCAGGGCAGTGCTTCAAATTCAGTTGTACACTCACTTTGCCCAGTAATCACTACTTTATAAGATAGGAATTTATTTAAGCCAACGTAACGTAACTGGTGAGTGCCATTAAGCACTCTATGTTCTGTAAGATTTCACAAGAGTCTATAACACTTCAGTTCACCTCAGACACATACCAATGTCAGAAATGAGTGTTGTTATGAAACCATAGCAAAATTATGAAATTCAGCCCTTTCCGGAGACAGAAGAATGTTGATTTTATGGTGAGTGTCAGAGAAATATTTGCAAATTCCCAAATGTCTAGTAATTTAATTTTTGTATCTAATATTGGCACTTTTCGCACATGATTTGGGTTTCATTGTGAGAAGGTCATAGAGCTCTGGGAATATAAGGGAATAGGAATTATCTGACTGGCTCACAGAGGCGACTAGTGCAGGGATTCCAGCAGGGCACTGGCCATGTGCTCCTGCCCTGCCCACTCAGCTCTTCCTGAGGGAGTGCTGCACTGCTTACAGCAAGTGCGGGGGCAGTCCCTACCCTCCCAGAGTGGAATATCACCTCTGCTGGATCAGACCAATAGTCCCTACAGTGAAGTTCCTGTATTTGATAATGACTCATACCAGCTGCTTCAGAGGAAGGTTCAGAAATCATGCGCCAGATAATTGTGGAATGACATCCACAAAGTGAAAAAGTATTTATAAACTTCATTAGTTAGAACAAAACAGCAGAAGTGTAGCACTTTGCTGTTGTGTTTGACTGGAGTACAAACTAACATGGCTACCTCTCTGTTACCGTTCATTAGTTAGAGTTTGCCTTATACACTGAAGTATCTGTGCCTTCCAAAAGTTTGTTTTGGTTTGCTTGCTTGCTTGCTAATCTTTATCAGTAATACTCTTGGTTGTTCTGGTACCCATAGAAAGATCTAATTGTTGTTTGAATCCACAAAGCTCTTGTTCAGAATCATATCTCATGGCAATGAGTTCTGAAGATCAGCTACACTACTTAATATTGAAATATCACTTGGGATTCTTCAAGGTCCATGTCTTTTGGGTGCCGGTGCTCAGCTTTGGAAAGCTGCTGTCTATATAATTGGAGGTGTCTGTGCTGCAATTTTTTTTAAAAAGTAACAAAGTCTTTTTCCCTTGTGCAGTCTCAGAGCCCAGGCTTCATCCCAACTTCAAAGGTCTATACTGTAATTTGACAGCCTCCTAGCCCAATTGCCATGAGCCCAAGTCAGTTAACCTGGGCTAGCTGTAGCCATGCTACAGGATTTTTGTGGAAGTATAAATGTACCCATCAGTTTTGTAGAAGCTTCAGTAGTGGTGGTGGTGGTGGTGTTCTCTGCACTGAGCAAAAACGTGGATTTGGAAAGGAAAGTGTGTTGTATTTCTGTTTGGTGGGATTTTGCATTTTGGAGAGTGCAGTTACTTATTTCTTAAATCACATCATTTGTTTGCACATTTTAAATGAGCGTTGGACTGAAACTACAGGCAATTAATTTAGCTAGACTTTGAGAAACTGACAGGAACAACATAATAAATCATCTAGTCATCAACAGATTTGTTTTTAATATTGGCTACTTTCTACTTACATAGAGCCAGGGTATTGTAATGCTAACTGAAGTGTGAGAGTTTGGGATTTTTTTTGTAGTATTCTCTCTCTTTCATGCTTTTGATATATTCACAATGAAGTTTGCAAAAGGTAATGCTTTCTTGTTTCTCTGCCAATTATAATACCTTGGAACATACTTATTTCTCCTTATTGAACGCTTTAATTGTTAAAATGATGCTGAGAGTAATTTGTTCTGCTGAAGTCTAGGATTAGTTGACACTTAACTGTTTTTATATTTCATACCAGGTTAATGGTTTTGAGAAAATAAATCTTATTCCTAATATGTGTCTAACACAGTTGAAGTTCAACAGCTGGGAATTGCTTTACTCTCTTATTTCCAAAACTGGTGATCAGAGAATTTTTTTAGGGAAAGGAATTAATTGGCTGCCATTTTTTCCACATATGTTAATGTGATATATTTTAAACTAGTGTTTGCAGAAATGCTGTTATACCCTAAGGCTATGTCTACATTAGAAGCGTCTGTTGACAGATATTACTGTCGACATGGTAATCTTGACAGAACCTCTGTCAACAGATTGCATCTACACACAACTTGCTCTGTCGACTGAGAACTGCCAGACTGCACTGCCCTCTGGTGTCAGACAGCAGAGTGGCAGCTCTGCAAAGAGGGCTGCCAGGCAACGAGAAGCCCTCTCTGTCGACAGAAGTGTCTACGCTGCACTTTTATTGACAGTAATCTGTCCAGAGATTGTTATGCCTCAAATTTTTGAGGCATAATACTGTTGAGGAAAATGCAGAGTTCTGTCGAGACTTTGTCAACAGAATGCTTAAAGTGTGTAGATGCTCCCTGAATTATGTTGACGGAAGGCCCCTTCTGTCAACAAAACTGTCTAGTGTAGACCCAGCCTTAGGGCAGAGGCAAAGTGCTGCCCATGCTTGCTGCTGTGTCTGTAGGTGATGGGGAGAAAGAATAGGAAATGATCACAGAGTGCTTTTCTGACATGACACAGCATCCCCAGAAAGGTACGCTGCGAATCACATATACTGTACAAAACGAAAAGCAGTCAAGTAGCACTTTAAAGACTAGCAAAATAGTTTATTAGGTGAGCTTTCGTGGGACAGACCCACTTCTTCAGACCATAGCCAGACCAGAACAGACTCAATATTGAAGACACAGAGAACCAAAAACAGTAAGCAAGGAGGACAAATCAGAAAAAGATAATCAAGGTGAGCAAATCAGAGAGTGGAGGGGTGGGTGGGGGGAGGTCAAGAATTAGATTGAGCCAAGTATGCAGACGAGCCCCTATAGTGACTCAGAAAGTTCCCATCACGATTTAAATCATGTGTTGATGTGCCGAATTTGAATATAAAAGCCAGCTCGGCTGCTTCCCTTTCCAGAACGGTGCGATAATTCTTCTTCAGTAACACACATACCTTGAGGTCATTGACAGAATGCCCCATTCCATTAAAATGTTGATTAACTGGTTTGTGGATCTGGAGTGTTTTGATGTCTGTTTTGTGCCTGTTGACCCTTTGTCTAAGGGAGTTAGAAGTCTGTCCAATATACAAAGCATCTGGCATTGTTGGCACATGATGGCATATATGATGTTAGTAGAGGAGCATGAGAAAGTGCCCGTGATTCTGTGAGTAACTTGGTTAGGTCCAGTGATGGTATTTCCAGAGAAGATATGTGGACAAAGCTGGCAGCAGGCTTTGTTGCAGGGAACGGTTCCAGGACTGGTGTTCCTGGGGTATAGACTGTGGCTGTTAGTGAGGATCCTCATGAGGTTGGGAGGTTGTCTGTAGGAGAGAACAGGCATGAAAAACCCTAAGCAAAAAAATTAAATAAAAAGCAAATTGAGAAAGGGTTGGGCAGAGAAGGTGGAATACACAATACCAACCAACCAAAAAATCCTGGGATAGTGTGGAAAAATGGAGTCATGAGAGGGATAAATCAGTGTCTTTTTTTTTTCTTCTTTTAATAGTGCGACTTCATGACAGCATATCAGAAGAAGGATTCCATTACTTAGTCTTTGATTTGTAAGTATATGCTTTGTGTATGGTTGTAGAATAAAAGCACACTGGGGACCTGATGTTTAACATTTTTAATGGAAACAACAGTCTTATAAAATGATGTTCATGCACATAGTCAGGATGATACATAACTGATCAATTGTAGTCGTGCCTGACTTGTGTAGGTCATTGTGATAACCACTTGTTCAAAATTTTGCATATCCAAATGTTGAAAACCGTATGCAGTGTATTTAGAACAGCTGCTTAAATTAACACCAAACTATTACATATTTTCAAGTGATTAGCCACTGTTATGATTTTTTCTGCATAGCTGCAACTGCCTAAAGTTTTGTTTATTTTAAATGGAACCTTTAGCGAATTTGCTTCTTGAAATGTAGGTAGTGGTTGTCTCGTTATTTCATAGCAAACTAGACCATCTTGTGATTTTAAATTAATATAAGTGTATAATTTAATTTTAAATAACAAATGGGGCTATAAATCAATTAACTTCACCTGCCTCCATGTGTCCTTCCTCTGTCTGAGAAGCCGCTGGGGAGATTGGGCTTCCAGACTCTGCAATCAGAAGAACAGAAATTTTGATTTGCACATTTCCCACAGAATGAAAATTCTAGGTCCCTCCCAGCTCTGCTTTTGTCCTTCATCTCTGTGCCTCAATTCTCCATTTCTAAAATAGGAACAAAAATATCCACACATCTCACAGGGTGTTTTGAAAATAAATTCATTATTGTATGTAAAGCCTTCAAATATTGTAATGGTAACCATCACAGAACCACTCTGAGGAAATTTAAAGTCCTTTCTTTAGAATAGGGTTTGAATAATGCACAGCAAATAAAGTTGCCCTGGGGCCACACACTGAGTGAAAAGAAAATACATGAGCACTTTCTAGTCTGTGCATTAAAAGGGCTGGAGTGTGGTGGGGAGGAAAATAGCATGTGTTTACGTAAAATCATAGCTTAATAGAAGTGGAAGGAACCTCAGAAGGTCATCAAGTCCAATCCCTTGCACACATACAAGTGGAGTGTGTGTGCACACACAGAAGAGCATAATTAAAGTTGCATAGTAAACCTTTATTCTGGCGTTTCCTGATCTTAGAGTTCTTGACTTAACAGTGTACTTTTTAATATGACTTTTTGGGAGCATTTGTGTCTAGGTTCTTTGCGTGATGCACAGCTAGTGCTCAAGTCATTAATGTAATATCAAGCTAATATGAATGCCAAGCATAAGTTCATAATGTTACATACTTCGTAACGGTCATTACTTTTCAGTTTTTTGTCATATTGATGCACTTTTTTGTAACCACTCATGAAATGAGTTTCTGCAGTTCAGTGGACTGAAAAAGTGTTAAATACCCATTTTTTACCCATGAATATTTTGTGTGCCAGAATATTAATCATTGTGGCAAAGAAAAACCATTTAAAGAAGAACTGTAATACTGTAGCAAATTACATAAAACAGGGCATTTTAGTACAGGTTGAACCTTTCTAGTCTGGCAAACACTTGTCCGGCAACATCCATAATCCGGCATGATTTTAGTTATCTGTAAGACCTCTTATCATTGGTGTGGCTGAGTTTCCCATAGTCCCATAAAGTTTGTTTACAGCAATCAACCCTGGCTCTCAGGGTTCTGTGCTATTATTAGTGTAAAGATAACGTAGAATCAAATGAAATAAGAATTTTAAATGAATCAGAATGTTCCCTAGAATTACTGTGGGTAGAAATTCCAAGCTCTAGTACGAATATAGCAGTAGGGATATAGTATCAACCACCTGATCAGGACAGTGATAGTGATGTTGAAATGCTAAGGGAGATTAGAAAGGCTACCAAAATAAAACACTCAATAGTAATAGGGGATTTCAGTCACCCCATATTGACTGGGTACATGTAATATCAGGGCAAGATGCAGAAATAAGATTCCTCGATGCCATTAGTGACTGCATCTTGGAGCAGCTCGTACGGGAACCCACAAGGGGAGGGGCAATTCTCGATTTGGGACTGAGTGGAGCACAGGATCTGGTCCCCAAGGTCACTACTACAGGACCGCTTGGAAATAGTGATCTGGTCCACAAGGTCACTGTTACAGGACTGCTTGGAAATAGTGATCATAATGTAATAACATTTAATATTCCTGTGGTGGGAAGAACACCTCAGCAATCCAACACTCAGCATTGAATTTCAAAAAGGGGAATTATGCAAAACTGAAGAGGTTAGTTACAAAGAAGTGATGACACTAAACTGTTCAAGATAGTCAAGACAAAGGCAAACTGTGAAGAACTTCAGAAAGGTCTCATCAAACGGAGTGACTGAGCAACAAAATGGCAAATGAAGTTTAATATGGGTAAGTGTAAGGTAATGCATATGGGAAAAAAATAACCCCAACTGTACTTGCATTATGATGGGGGCTCTTTTAGCTATAACAAATCAGGAAAGAGATCTTGGAGTTATCATGGATTGTTCCTTGAAAACATCCATGCAGTGTGCAGAGGCAGTCAAAAAGGCAAATAGGATGTTAGGTATTATTTAAAAAAAGGGATAGAAAAAAGACGAGTATCTTACTGCCCCTATATAAATCTATGGCACGCCCACAACTCGAATACTGTGTACAGATGTGGTCTCCTCACCTAAGAAAAGAGATCCTGGCACTAGAAAAGGTTCAGAAAAGGGCAACTAAAATAATTAGGGGCTTGGAACAGGTCCCATATGAGGAGAGGCTAAAAAGATTGGGACTTTTCAGTTTAGAAAAGAGGAGCCTGAGGGCGGACATGATAGAGGTATATAAAATTATGACAGGTGTGGAGAGGGTGAATAAAGAGAAGTTATTTACTTGTGCCCATAGTACAAGATCTAGAGGACACCAAATGAAATTAAAGGGTAGCAGGTTTAAAACCAATAAAAGAAAGTTCTTTGTCACTCAGCGCATAGTTAACATGTGGAACTCCTTGCCAGAGGAGGCTGTGAGGGCTAGGACTATAACAGAATTTAAGAAAGAGCTAGATAAATTCATGGAGGTTAGGTCCGTAAAAGGCTCTTAGCCAAAGGTAGGAACGGTGTCCCTGGCCTCTGATTGTCAGAGGCTGGAGATGGATGGCAGGACACAAATTGCTTAATCATTGTCTTCAGTCCACCCTCTCTAGGGCACCTGGCACTGGCCACTGTCAGCAGACAGGCTACTGGGCTGGATGGACATTTGGTCTGACCCAGTGTGGCCATTCTTGTGTTCTTCTTATGTTCTTATTTTATTGCTAACTGAGCTCTTAGTAGACATTAAGCAGTGGAAGTGTTGGTAATGCTGCTACATAATATTGACCGCCTGTGGTCTAGCAAATGTTCACATTCAGGGCCAGTCAGGTCCCAAGAGTGCCAGACTAGAGAGGTTTGACATGTATAAGAAACTTATTTTATTCATTGCCACTCATTTTCTATATTTCCCCTGCAACTCCTGTAGATATATCTGAATAAGGATTTCCTTACTATCAACTCTTCCTTTGCTTAATCTTGGAGTGAAAGCAATACCCTATGCTTATGATCAGTGTCCAGGTTTTATCCAGCTTAAGTTTACCGCCCCTATTTTTCCCTTGGAAAAAAAGGCTCTATGTTTCCTGGATGCTGTGTCAAGACCTAACTGTATTTTAAAAGGGTCAATTACCTGGTTTCAGTATTCAATGTTCTTCACAAGTTTCCCCTTCTCCCAAGGGCAGAGTAACTCCATTGAATCTAACTGCCATTAGTTCTCATTTGTAAGGATATTATTGTTACTTAATTAACAGATACACAATATAAATGAAATTTTTAAGAAGCCAAATGAATACATGAAGTGTAAGTTTGCTGAGAGGAAACTGTCCACAAAAGAAGACATACCAAAGTAAATAGGTACAGCTTTTTGCCAGTTCATGGGAAACTTCTTTGTTTGCTAGACTGAATGATTAATCTGATTTTCCTGGAAAATGAGAATTCTCCACGTTTTTTTTTTTATTTTTATTTTTGGTGTATGGCTTTTACAACCTGGAGAAGCAGTCTCATTTGGACATTGGTTCAGCCAGTGGAATTCAGAATGCACAGCATGTATCAAGGAACTCTCTTATTATAGCAACACAAGTCCTTCTTCAAATTGCCATTTCATTTCAGTAATTGCAAAGCTGAAAATCTTGTGCACTTGCCAAAAAGAAGGTTTATTCTGTGAGGCCATATGCCTCCCTGTCGATACTCTTTTTACAGTGATTGCATCTATATATTTATTTCATTATCATGTATTGTACTATTAAGAAAGGAAGTAATTCTAACACTGACAAATTGTATATATAACAAGTAGTAGAGACAGGAGTCATTGCCAAAAGGCTGCTGTCACAGAGACTAAGGGTAACATTAGCAGAAAGCAGCTGTTTATATCCTCTGCCCATTTTGATCCAATATTGTTCTCCTAAATGCTGTTAGATTACTCTTAACTAGTAAAGGGGGACTGTTTGGTAACTTGATCTGTGTAACAAGTTGTCTGTGTGAAAACAAAATTAAAACTACAGATGGCACACATTTAATCTCTGGGAAAGACAGAATTTTTTTCCACCCATGTGAAATATTCCTGCTGTCAGTTCATTGGTTCAGGCAGATACAAGTCAGATGTGCCAGTGAGCAGAGGTTTTAGTTTCTTGGAGAGTCGTCTCTCCTGGCAACTGGCAAAGAGTGTTGACCCTTTTATTAATGTATTTTAGAAGCATTGCACCTACTGTGTTTGTGCAGTATGTTCGAGTGCATAATAAATAGGATATCTCAGCAAACTATGGGTACTATGTGAACCAAGACAGTTGATCAGTGTATAACTGTTAAATAGCGCTCTGCACCATATTAACTATAATTTGATAGGGATAGCACAAAATGAGTGTCAGTGTTACATGACTGCAAATGTACACAAATTTCATTGACTTGAAAGACGCTGTCTTACAGAGACAGACAAGCCTTCTGCAGTGTAAGATGTCTGCGTGTGTTACACAAAGGACCAGACAATCAGAATTAACCTATTAATAGCTTAAAGGCGCCTGCAGATCATCTGAGTGAAATGGCTGGCCATGTGCATTTCAGTTTGTTGTTCTCTTCAGAAAGACTCCATTGCAATATGCATTTATGTGTGTGTTTAGTAGTTTCAAGATATGTTTTGTGAAATATTCCATCTGAGCGTCGTATAGAGTAACAAAAGAAAAGAGATCTGCAAGTTGAAGAGGCAGGTTGACTCAAACTGAAAACAGTGTTGCATTCTTGTTTTTAGCAGGCATGGATTTAATTTTATTTTTATTTTCAAACTAAAAAGTATTTCTTTAGAAGTGCACTAAATCCAGTGATCACTTGAAACATTACGTAATTTTTAGCGGTTATAGATGTCTACTTTTAAATGCACTTTGGTGACTTGTTTGAAAAAATAATGGAGATAAAACATTTTGCAATATTTTATATTCCACAAAAATGTCCCTTCTCTGTGGCTACGTCTACACTTACAAAAAACTTCGAAATGGCAAGGCTAATGGACAAATCGAAAAATACTCATGAGGTGCTGAAATGAATATTCAGCACCTCATTAGCATGCCGCCCACCGAGGCACTTCGAAAGTGCTGTGTTTCACTTGCCCGTGGCTCATCTACATGGGGGTCCTTTTGAAAAGGACCCCACCAACTTCAACTGATAGGAATAAGGGGATTTTGATGTTGGCGGAGTCCTTTCAGAAAGGACCACTGTGTAGATGAGCTGTGGGCAAGCCAAACGCTCAAAAGTGCCGTGGCCTGCGGCATGCTAATGAGGTGCTGAATATTCATTTCAGTGCCTCATTAGTATTCTTCGATTTAGTCATTTGCTGGCCACTTCGTAGTGTTTTGTAAGTGTAGACACAGCCTGTTTCTTTAGCATGGAAACTATGTACTTGGCACTTTTTTTCAGTGATCTCAGATTGTGGCATAATGCAGTCATACCGTACCCCACTCCAAATCTTTACCTTATCTGAATGTTTGGTTTTAGACTGTGGGATTAGAAGGAGTTTACAAAATACGGTGGCATTAAAATTGAATCCTACCCAGGAAACTGAGGTAGGAGTGAGGAGGGCCTTTTATAAATAGAAAACAAGGGATCATTTTCACAATCTGGTAATTTCTCTAGAATTACTGTTTTAAATAAATTTGCTATTTGGAAGGTGGGTTTGCTGGTTCATTTGTATACCATAATATAAGACACACTTTGAACTGAATCATTTTTTTATATATTAATTTTATATTAAATCTGCACATTTAAGCATGCAATTACTTTAAAAAAAAGTCTTTATTCTATTTTGTTGCATAAAACAGTATCCCGATAGCTACTTTGCTGTAATTCACTAGTTGCGATTTTAGTTGCAGAAAAATCCAGGAATTCAAAGTGACAGTTCTCCCAAATGTAACTCCTCCTACTTGCATTCATACGGAAATGTGAGGCCCCCTTGTAAACAGTATTGCAGATCCCCATGAATGAGACAATGGTTTAAGGAGGAGGGGTTTAGTTTTATTAGGAACTGGGGACCCTTTTGGGAGAGGGGGAGCCTATACAGGAAGGATGGGCTCCACCTAAATCAAAGTGGATCCAGACTACTGGCACTAAACATTAAAAAGGTCATAGAGCAGCTTTTAAACTAAGAGATAGGGGAAAGCTGGTGCAGAGGAGCACGTGGATCAGACAGAAACTCCTCTTAGATGAGAGTCCATCGATAGAGAGACTCTAGGCTTTAGTGAAAAAGAGAGGAGGGGAGATAACAAACAATGGGCTAGATCAGACAATCATGTATGAAAGAATCTAATACATCTGGGATGGGAAGACAAATAAGCAGAGGCAAATCTTTAAAATGGTTCTACACAAATGCTGGAAGTCTGACTAATAAATGGGTGAACTAGAATACCTTGTATTAAAGGAGGAAATTGGCATAATAGGCATCACGGAAACCTGGTGGAATGAAGACCATGTATGGGACACAATCATACCAGGGTATAAAATATATTGGAAAGATGGAATGGGCCAGGTGGGTGGCGGAGTGGCACTGTATGTGAAAGATAACATAGAATCACAGGAAATAAGAATTTTAAATGAATCAAAATGTTCCCTAGAATCACTGTGGATAGTAATTCCAAGCTCTACTAAGAATATAGGTGTAGGGATATATTATCAGCCGCCTGATCAGGACAGTGATAGTGATGTTGAAATGCTAAGTGAGATTAGAGAAGCTGCCAAAATAAAACACTCAGTAGTAATGGGGGATTTCAAGTATCCCCATATTGACTGGGTACATGTAATATCAGGGCAAGATGCAGAAATAAGATTCCTCGATGCCATTAGTGACTGCTTCTTGGAACAGCTGGTATGGGAATCCACAAGGGAAGAGGCAATTCTTGATTTAGTACTGAGTGGAGTGCAGGATCTGGTCCCCGAGGTAACTACTACAGGACCGCTTGGAAATAATGATCATAATGTAATAACATTTAATATTTCTGTGGTGGGAAGAACACCTCAGCAGTCCACCACTCCAGCATTTAATTTCAAATAGGGGAATTATGCAAAAATGAGGAGGTAAGTTAAACAGAAATAAAAAGCCAGAGTGACTAGAAGAAAAACCCTGCAAGCTGCATGGAAGCTTCTCAAAGACACTATAATAGAGGCCCAACTTAAATGTATACCCCAAATAAAAACATACTAAGAGACTGAAAAAAAGAACCACCATGGGTTTACACCCATGTAAAACAAGCAGTGAGGGATAAAAAGGCATATTTCAAAAAGTGGAAGGCAAATCCTAGTGAGGTAAATAGAAAGGAACATAAACACTACCAAAATTAAGTGTAAAACTGTAATAAGGAAAGTCAAAAAAAGATTTTGAGGAACAGCTAGCCAAAAGCTAAAAAAGTAATAACAAAATGTTTTTTAAATACATTAGAAGCAGGAAGCCTGCTAAAAAGCCAGTGGGTCCCCTAGATGATACAAATACAAAAGGAGCTATCAAGGATGATAAAGCCATTGCAGAAAGACTAAAAGATTTCTTTGCTTCATTCTTCACGGCTGAGGATGTTGGGGAGATTCCCAAACCTGCACCATTTTTTGCGGGGAATGAAACTGAGGAACTGTCCTGGATTGAAGAGTCCTTAGAGGAGGTTTTGGAGCAAATAGATAAACTGCATGTTTAGAAGTCACCAGGACCAGATGGCATTCATCCAAGGCTTCTTAAAGAACTCAAATAGGAAATTGCAGAACTATTAACACTAGTTTGTAACCTGTCCTTTGGATCAGCTTCTGTACCTAATGACTAGAAAATAGCTAATGTGACACCAGTATTTAAAAAGGGCTTTAGAGGTGACCCTGGCAATTACAGACCGGTAAGTCTAATTAGTTGAAACAATAGTAAAGAATAAAATTGTCAGGCATGTAGAAGAACATAACTTGATGCGCAAAAGTCAGCATGGTTTCTGCAGAGGGAAATCACGTCTTCCTAATCTGTTCTTTGAAGGGGTTAACAGACATGCAGACGGGAGATCCAGTGGATATAGTATACTTAAATTTCCAGAAAGCCTTTGACAAGGTACCTCATCAAAGGCTCTTATGTAAATTAAGTTGTCAAGGGATAAGAGGGAAGGTGCTTTCATGGATTGAGAACTGGTTAAAAGACAGGAAACAGGGGGTATGCAAAAATGGTAAATTTTCCAAATGGAGAGAGGTAACTAGTGGTGTCCCCTAAGGGTCGCTCCTAGGACCAATCCTGTTCAGTTTATTCATAAATGATCTGGAGAAGGGGGTGAGCAGTGAGGTGGCAAAGTTTGCAGATGACACTAAACTGTTCAAGATAGTCAAGACAAAGGCAAACTGTGAAGAACTTTAAAAAGATCTCATCAAACTGAGTGACTGGGCAGCAAAATGGCAAATGAAATTTAATGTGGATAAGTGTAAGGTAATGCACATTGGAAAAAATAACCCCTGCTATACTTACAATGTGATGGGGGCTCATTTAGCTATAACTAATCAGGAAAGAGATCTTGGAGTTATCACGGATAGTTCCTTGAAAACATCCACGCAGTGTGCAGAGGCAGTCAAAAAGGCAAATAGGATGATATGCATTATTAAAAAAGGGATAGAATATAAGAAAAGGAGTATCTTACTGCCCCTATACAAATCTATGGTATGCCCACATCTTGAATACTGTGTACTGATGTGGTCTCCTCACCTAAAAAAAGAGATCCTGGCACTGGAAAAGGTTCAGAAAAGGGCAACTAAAATAATTAGGGGCTTGGAACAGGTCCCATATGAGGAGAGGCTAAAAAGATTCGGACTTTTCAGTTTAGAAAAGAGGAGCCTGAGGGCAGACATGATAGAGGTATATAAAATTTTGACAGGTGTGGAGAGGGTGAATAAAGAGAAGTTATTCACTTGTGCCCATAGTACAAGATCTAGAGGACACCAAATGAAATTAAAGGGTAGCAGGTTTAAAACCAATAAAAGAAAGTTCTTTGTCACTCAGCGCATAGTTAATATGTGGAACTCCTTGCCAGAGGAGCCTGTGAAGGCTAGGACTATAACAGAATTTAAGAAAGAGCTAGATAAATTCATGGAGGCTAGGTCCCTAAAAGGCTGTTAGCCAAAGGTAGGAACGGTGTCCCTGGCCTCTGATTGTCAGAGGCTGGAGATGGATGGCAGGAGACAAATTGCTTGATCATTATCTTTGGTCCCCTCCCGCCCCGGGGCACCTGGCACTGGCCACTGTCAGCAGACAGGCTACTGGGCTGGATGGACCTTTGGTCTGACCCAGTATGGTCATTCTTATGTAATAATGTGACATCATACTGTGCCCTGTTTATTTTTTCCATGTTAACTGTTCAAATCTTAGCAGGAATTTAGTCATTTTGGTGGTCTCCTGGATATTTTTCAATACTAGTCTTGGTATATAGTGATTACTCTGTGTCATGGGTAAAGAATGGAACTTTTATTGTCCTCACAACATGGATCCTGTCAGTAAATAATATTGTCTAAACAGTGATTGCTGCTCTGGTACTCTTTCCAGTGGAGGTATTGTGCCACATTTGCTCCTCCCAATAGATGTAGCTTTCCGGGGGAGGTGTTTCAACAGACCTAGAACTGGCAAAAACGCCCTTCAGAATGCATGCTGGCGATGACTACGCAGCCATTCAGTGGTGTATATGGTGAATTTAAAGTTGGAGACGTGTGTGTCCTCTCACTGTTTTTTACCACTGAAACTCCACTAGCTTTACTGAGACTGCTGTAATGATTCTCTCTGATATGTCAGATGAGGGCCACTGTCTTGCCTGGCTAAGATGCATATTATTTAAAACCATTGTCCTCCTCTCTCTCCTACGTGTACTTGCAGGGTGTTCTAAACTGAAAGCGGCAGTTGCATGGGACAGTGTACAGTAGTACCAGGTCACTGAAATTGCTTTTCATTTCCTGTCACCTCACATGCATACACATGAACACTTATTTTAGAGTCAGCCTATATGTACGTAACTCTTTTAAGTTTCCTTCAACCTCCTAACATTATTTGTTGCACTTCTCTGAAAGCACTCAAAGTTTTCAGTGGTTTTACAGTATGTATGCCAAAAACTGAATATAATGTTCTTATTATGGTTGAACTGAAGCACCAAAGAGGTTAGAGAGGGTTTAAAAAAAATTGAAGGAAAAGTACTTCCAATTAAAAAGTCATTTTTCAGAATACTTTCCACAAATTGTAAATATAGTCAAAATGTTTACTTAATGAAAAAAATATATTTTCAAAATTTACTAAAAATTATATGAAAATAGAAAAAAGTATGTAAAACCATAGAAAAAATCATTTGCAGAAAACTGTTTCTAATAAATAAAAAGTTCAGTAACCATTTTGATATTTTTGATTAAAAAGAAATTCCCAAAGGTATCAAAGTTTAGAAACAAACGTTTCAAATCCTTCAGAATTAAAATGTCAGTTTGTAATAGAGACAAATGATTGCTTTTCTATTCCATGATGTGTTACCTCTGTGTGTTTGACATGAAAGGTGGATAGATACAGAGAAACATCACACAGGACACTCTTAATGGATGGAGAAGACGTTGAAGAGGACCAGTCTTATCTGGCTCTTTTATGTCTTTTATATTACCAATTCCCCAATTATATCAGTGCTTCACAGATAAATAAAATCAAAAATATTTCTAGTGGATGTCATGAAGTTTTCTGCTTTTCTACCCCTTTTTAGCTAAAGAGGCTCTATTTACGAAATAAATATTGTTCAAGATCATTTACCGCCTGCATTCTACAGTGGGGGAAAAACATGAACAAGCCACTTTTCCATATTAGTGAGACAGATGAGTTCAAATTGTGTTAACTCTGCCTGTGTACATGTGGGTATGAAACAGCTGAAATACTTCAATATTCCTTTATATTAGTCAATTAGATCCTTTTTCACAGAGTCTGGTGCGTTCTGTCATAGAACAGAGTGCATTTGTTGGAATACAATTGTTACATTCATCATCAGCATTGCTGTAGAATTTCAAGAGGCGGGACTATTGTGTGAGTATATGAAAGAAAGACAACTACAAAAAGACTGATTTGCCTGGAATAAGTGTCTAAACCTTCATGTTGCTGCAGAAAGAAGAAAGGTCACAGACAAATGTTAAAATATACAACCATGGTGATCCGAAGGCTCTTATTTCCCTTCCCCTCTCCACTTTCATCCTGTTACTTTCAAGTGTAACCCAGGAGAAAAAAGAAGCGAGGGTTTATTTTGTTGAGATTTGTAGTTGGTGTTAATTTGAGGGCCTGCCTTTTCCTGTATAAGACTTGTTGATATGTACATGCTTTTCTCAGCAATTACATTCTGTATGGCTGAGTCTACACTTTCCCCCAGCTTCGAAGGGGGCATGTTAATCAGGGCGACAGGAGATTACTAATGAAGTGCTGCGGTGAATACGGAGCACTTCATTAGGCTAATTCTCCCCCGTGGCAACTTCAAAGCATCAAACTTTGAAATGCTGGCATGCATGTAGTCGCGGGCACTTAGAAGTGCCTTTACTCCTCAAAATTTTGGGGAGTAAAGGCGCTTCGAAGTAGCGCGGGCACATCAAAGTTCCCACGGCTACATGCATGCCAGCACTTTGAAGTTTGAGAATTCGAAGTTGCCACTGGGGAGAATTAGCCTAATGAAGTGCTGTGTATTCACCATATCACTTCATTAGTGATCTCCCATTGCCCTAATTAACACGCTCCCTTCGAAGTTGGGGGCAAGCGTAGACAAGCCCGGTGTGAGGTAAATGTGCTTTCATAAATTATCACAACAAAAGACAGTGTAAGAAGATACTTGAATTTTAGCAAATGTTAGAAATTTACTTACTGATTATAAAATTCATTGCCCTGAATACACGCACCCTCAAACTGAATGATGAAAAACTGTTACCAGCTGTTGCTCTATTAAGGTGAAATGGAAATAATTTGGGTTTATTTGGGAAGCTCTCCCTCTTGTTCCCACATGTGCATTTCCACAAAAAGATGCACGTGATATAGAGTGTCTTGGCAATCTTGTATGATACTAATACTCTGTTTTATCTTCAAAGGAAACAAGTTTAATTTGTTGTCATAATATGCTCTTCAGAAAGTTCTAGATTTAAGATAGGAACAGAAAAGATACTATTTGCATGATCAAACTGCATTGGAACAGGGCAGTCAAATCCAGTGTAAAGATGCAACTGGTGACAGATGCCTGCTCAGAATGTAAATGCTACCTGATGCCACAGCAAGGTAGTTTTACTTGCAAATGCCTACAAATAAGAATTCACAAATTTCCATATTTACCATTGCTCACTTTTATTCACACTTCGTTAGAAGGAAGCAGACACAGGCCTCCATTTTTCAGTCATCAGTGTATAAAAAAGAACCTTAAAGCATGTTCTGGATGATAGTAATATATTCATAGGTCTTGGCTCTGATGAATATCTAAGTTTGAGTGAAAATACTTGTGCTAGCAAGATCCACCTTACAGAAACCTTCCATAAAATGTGCTTGGTTTCATTTGTGTGTGAATGTTTGTGTTTATGTAGAAGATAACGTTCTATTTGTTTGCTTCCACCAACCTCCTACTTTGTGAAGTTATTTGGGAACAGCTCCTTTTATGTCTCTATTGTCCAGGGGCACCACTGCTTTTTTAGCAGGCTTCCTGCTTCTAATGTACTTAAAAACCATTTTACTATTGTTTTTTGAATTTATGGCTAACTGTTCCTCAAAATCTTTTTTGGCTTTTCTTATTGCATTTTTATATTTAATTTGGCAGTGTTTATGTTCCTTTCTATTTTGATCACTAGGATTTGACTTCCACTTTTTAAAAGATGCCTTTTTATCTCTCACTGCCTCTTTTACATGGTTGTTAAGCCATGGTGGCTCTTTTTTAGGTCTCTTACTGTGTTTTTTAATTTGGGGTATACATTTAAGTTGGGCCTCTAATACGGTATCTTTGAAAAGAACTCAAATGTGAAATTGCAGAAGTATTAACGGTGGTTTGTAACCTATCCTTTAAATCAGCTTTGGTACCCAATGATTGGAAGACAGCTAATATAACGCCAATATTTAAAAAGGGCTCTAAAGGAGACCCTAGCAATTATAGACCAGTAAGTCTAATGTCAGCACTGGGCAAATTAGTAGAAACAATAGTGAAGAATAAAATTGTCAGAGACGTAGAGGAACATGATTTGTTGAGCAAAAGTCAACATGGTTTCTGTAAAGGGAAGTCGTCTCTTACTAATCAGTTAGAGTTCTTTGAAGGGGTTAGCAGGCATGCGGACGGGGGGATCCAGTGGACGTGGTATACTTGGATTTCCAGAGAGCCTTTGACACAGTCCCTCACCAAGGGCTCTTATGTAAATTAGGTGGTCATGGGATAGGAGGAAAGATCCTTTCATGGATTAGGAACGGGTTAAAAGACAGGAAACAAAGGGTAGGAATAAATGGTCAATTTTCACAATGGAAGGAGGGTTAGTCCTGGGACCAATCTTGTTCAACTTATTCATCAGTGATCTAGAGAAAGGGGTAAGCAGTCAGGTGGCAAAGTTTGCAGATGACACCAAACTGTTCAGGATAGTCAAAAGCAAAGCAGACTGTGAAGAACTTCAAAAAGATCCCAGCAAACTGAATGATTGGGCAGCAAAATGGCAAATGAAATTTAATGTGGGTAAGTGTAAGGTAATGCATGTTGGGGAAAAATAACCCCAATTATACATACAATATGATGGGGGCAAATTTAGCTACAACAGATCAGGAAAGGGATCTTGGAATTATAGAGGATAGTTCTCTGAAAACATCCACACAGTGTGCAGCGGCAGTCAGTAAAGCAAATAGGATGTTAGGAATAATTAAAAAAGGGATAGAAAATAAGATGAAGAATATCTTACTTCCCCTTTATAAAACTATGGTACGCCCACATCTTGAGTACTGCGTGCAGATGCGGTCTCCTCACCTCAGAAAAGATATACTGGCATTAGAAAAGGTTCAGAGAAGGGCAACTAAAATGATTAGGGGTTTGGAATGGGTCCCATATGAAGAGAGGGTAGGGAAACTGGGACTTTTCAGTCTGGAAGAGAGGAGACTGAGGGGCGATATGATGGAGGTATAGAAAATCATGAATGGTGTGGAGAAAGTGAATACAGAAAAGTTTTTTACTTGTTCCCATACTATAAGAACTAGAGGACACCAGATGAAATGAATGGGTAGCAGGTTCAAAACTAATAAAAGAAAGTGTTTCTGCACACAGTGCACAGTCAACCTGTGGAACTCCTTGGCAGAGGACGCTGTGAAGGCGAGGACTCTAACAGAGTTTAAAAAAGAGCTCGGTAAATATTTGGAGGTTAGGTCCATAGATGGCTATTAGCAAGGGGTAAGGTATGGTGCCTAGCCTTTTGTCGAAGGCGGGAGATGGATGGCAGGAGACAGATCGCTTGACCATTGTCTTTGGTTCACCTCCTCTGAGGCACCTTGCACTGGCTAGTGTCAGCAGACAGGATACTGGGCTAGATGGACCTTTGGTCTGACCCAGTATGGCCGTTTTTATGACAAATGTTGAGGTCCTGCCCTCCCTCTTATTGAAGGTTGAACAATGTCAAGCTCAATCTCTCCCTGTATACTGATTCCTTATACAGTAGTTATCAAATACACATCACAAGGTTATGGAAATTAAGACAATTCTATTACTTTTGCTAATGCTTGTCACTGTCCTTAAAGTACCGAAGAGGAGGAATAAGCTACATATGTAACGTACGCACTTAGAGCAAACACTTTTTTTAAAGAAGTCAAGATAAATAAATACTATATGAAATTTCTCTAAATCAGTGCTTCTCAAGCAGGGATATATGAGTATAGAGGTTTTCCAAGGTGTATATCAATTCATCAAGATAGTTATTTATATTTACAAAAGGCTACACAGACAGCAATAGCAAAGGCAGTGCAAACTAAAATTTCATACAGACAATGACTTATTTATATTTTTCTGTCTACTATCCCCAGTAATGTAAGTACAATATTTATACTCCAGTTGATTTATGACTATATGGTAAAAATGAGAAAGTGAGCAATTTTTCAGTAATACTGTGCTGTGATACTTGTATTTTTATGTCCTGTTTTTGTGCGTTTTTAAATGACGTGAGGTGAAATTTGGCGGTACACAAGACAGATGAGACCATGGAAATGGGTACAGTAGTCTGGAAGGGTTGAGAGCCACTTCTCTAAATGAACAGTACTTGTTATCTTAAATACGCTCACGGTCTCTCAGATTATCCGAAAGCCTTGATCTAATTTGTCTACATTGATGATTTGGAAATCCCAGTAGTCATCTTACTCTTCCTGATATTAAACTGAAATGTGGAAAGGTGAACACATTCTCTAACTACCACAATATCTAAGAAGCACAACTTCTTGGCTTTCAGCCCTGTTAACTGCAGTGGTGCACATCAGCTCAGCTTGATGCCACGGCTTACTAAGCCTCATTAGTTATCTAAATAGAGAGCCCTTGCTGCTGCAACTGCTATTACTGAATTCCAGGGAGACTCAGTTGTATTCCACCCCACCACCTCACGCACACACTTTAATGTCATCAGCATGTAGCTAAATGTTCTAAATCAATCACAGTGCATGTCTGTAATTTGCAGTTTCTTCGAAATGTAGGACCTGGTGCTGGTCTCACTAAATCAATAATAAAATTGACCTCTGTGTTCAGGATTTGGCTTATAGCTTACAGTATATGTGATTACTTCCCTTTCCTGCACTCACTGGCATTGGAACAGTTTTTATAGTGACAGGGATGCTTCAAGAAAAGCAGCAGCATCAATCATCATTATCAACAACCATGGGCTCAGCACCCATTGGTGTCTGATGTCTCTCTCACTGTTTCCTTCCATCTTTCCCTGCCCAGTGTGGAGAGCCTTAATTTCCGTAGAAGAGCTCCTCACAAATCTATATCATCTACCCATTCCTTGTGGGATCTGCCTCTCCTATTTGAACCATCCATTATGCGAGATACCATGGTCCTGATTTGTTGTTCGTCGTTCATTCTGCAAATATGCTTGAATAGCTGTAGCTTGCATTGTATAACATTCTGCAGTACGTTCTCTTTCGGCTTGTATCTTCCTATATAATTCCTGGTTGGTGACCTGCCTCCATCCTATTCTCAGGATCTTTCTATAACAACTCCTCTCAAATGCTAGTATTCTTTTCTTCGAATCTTTTGTTATCACCCATGTCTTGCATCCTTACAAAATGCTGGTGAATACACACGTTTTCAAGATGCTCAGCTTCATTCCTAAGCTAATCGCTTTGATTTTCCAGATCTTATCCATCGCCTTCAAACTCACTCATGCTTTTGCTATTGTAGTCACTATTTTCTTCATATAGTCTAGATCATACATTATGTGGTTCCCCAGATATGTGAACTTCTCTACATTCTGTAGTTCAATCTCATCTACACTGATCTTCCTTCCTATTTCCTTATCTCCAAATACCATTGTTTTTGTCTTATCAATGTTCATAATCAGTTCATACCACTTTCCTTCCTCATTTAGCAACTGCACTGTTTTCTCTAGCTTTTCCTCATCTTCCTCAGTGATAACTGTATCATCCGCGAACCTCAAGTTGTTAAATCTTATCCCGTGCACAGATGTCCTTCTACCTCTTCCAGGGAGGTATATAAGATGATCACGAATATTGAAAGGAAGTGGCAGCTGAAGCAGGTAGCAATCAAAGATGAGAATGAAAGGTGCTCATGAACAAGGAGAAGATTGTGCAGTGATGGACAAGATAATTGCACTGACCTGTGCAAAGGACAGTTGGATCCGAGTGTATCAGAGACTCTGATCAAAGACTTGAAAGAGGTATCACTGCTGAGCATTGAGAGTGAGACCAATATTTCGAGGGAGGAAGTAGAAAGAGCAGTAAAATGACTAAAGAGCAAGAGCCCTGGAAATGATAGGATCACGGGAGAGGTGATTAAATATGGCAAAGAAAGTATGATTCAAGAAATAGTCCAACTATACAATATAGTATGGAGAGAAATGAAGGCACCTAAGGAATGGACAAGATCCATGGTAGTGACAATACACAAGAAAGGAAATGCATTGGAGTGCAAGAACTACAGAAAGATTGCCCTAACGAGTCATCTGGGCAAGGTGCTGAAGATGATACTGATGGAGGGACTAAGATCCCAGATAGAAGAACATCTAGTGGATGAGCAAGCGGGGTTTAGGAAAGATAGAAGTACCATACAGCAGATACTGGCACTAAGATTGATAGCGGAGGAAGCTCGACGAAAGAACAAGCATATCTACCTTTGCTTCATTGATTTTCAGAAGGCACTGAACAGTATATATCAGAAAATGACTTGGGCGGTGTTGGAGTCGTACAGAGTGGAAAGCCGACTGATACAGTTGTTGAAGGATATCTGTGACAATGCGGAGGCAGCAGTGAGAACATGCAGAGAATTAGAAAATTGGTTTAGGACGAGTAGAGGTATGAGACAAGGAGATCCAATATCACCAAGTATCTTCATCATGCACCTAGAGAGAGAAATGGACAAGATCAGGGAAGAGGTAGAAGGGATATGTGTGAGCGGGATAAGATGAGCATCCCTGCTGCATGTATACTCCCCCTACCTCCCCAGCATGCTAGTTTCATTTCCTCTGTCAGCATTTCATCTCATTCCCCTGTGGAAGCACAGGCCACAACTCAGCCCTTTCCATGCAAAGATTTAACATTATACAGCATTCCACTTCTGAGAGGAGAAGTGTGACCTATAATTTCTCAAGAAGGGACTGTTAATAAGCAAAAACAATCTGCAAGCAATAAGTGCAGGAGACTGCACTTGATGACCTCTCAAGGTTCCCTTTCATTTCCAGTGTTCTGTGATTCTGTGAAATGGGAGCGACTGTTGCAGCTCATCAGCAACAGCGCTCTTCAACTCCCACAACCAGTGGTAAGTCCTAATCTTCTTCTCTGCTTTATGTTGATACAAGGAGCACAGGTTCTTGAGCCGAAGGGTTTGCACTGTCTTGAGACACATCTCGTGGTGAAGAGCTCTTACCCCTGCAACTTTTAGCTGTTGTGTTCTCTCTGACTCTCTCCTACTTCCCCTATTTTGTAGTCTTCTCAGTGAGCTCCAATTGTTTGAGTCTTCAGGTGATGACTGTATTTCTTCCCGTTAAAGCTTTTTCCTTATCTTTCTAATGGCTACTGAGGCCATGCCTACATTACCCAGCAAATTGACCCTTGCAGGGTCAACCTTCCAGGGTTCAATTTCACACACCTGGTACAGACATGTGAAATCGACCTATCAGGGATCAGCAGTTGAACCCTGTGCCAGGAGTAAGGGTGATTGATGGGCGAAGAAACTCTCCTGTCAACAAGGAGGACAGGCACGTAAGTCGATTGCAGATCAGTCGATTCTAGCTGCGCAATGGCAGATAGGCAATTCTAACTACAGCAGTTGACTTACCTTCCTAGTGTAGACCAAGCCTGAGATGTTTAGCAACCTGTGATCCCTGGCTTCTGTGGGGAAGTATGCTGCCTCGCTCTGGCAAATCTGTAGACACAGAGTCCCTGAAACAAAAGCAAGAAATTTTGTTTATGCTACTTTGTCTTCTGATACTTACACATCTAAATGAGGCAGTGCATGCATGTGGGTTACATTTGCATTTCCAGAGTGACTAAATAATCATTTATAGATGAATCAGTGAAAAAAGAGAAATTACTTCAGCCCAATTTACTACTTAAACAAAACTAAGTTAGCAGCAATAACAGCAGAAAAGATAGCTTGCTTGGGCATAAAGAGTGCACCCAGTGTTCAGATAGAAAGCTTCAATAAAATCCCAAGGGAGTACTTATGCTTATCACAGCTCCTTCAGTAAAAGAGTGTGTGGCTGCTTCAGCCTATTATGCACTAGGATTGCCAGAAAAAAGGAGTTCATTTCTTGCCATGAATATTGTAGATTCAGAATCAGGGACAGAACTGGGCTTTAATTCTGGGAGATTTTCCCACTCCTTCCCCACATCCTCATGCTGGACAACACCCCCCTCCCCCCCCGCACCCTGCGATCCTACCAACATCCATGCCTGTCTCGTTGCTATGGGAAATGAAGAGGCACATCTGTCAAATTATTTTGTAGGCTTTGATGCTGCAGCTTGCAGTGTGCTGTTCAAAGTGTTTCATTTGAGTGCAGTGAGACTGAAACAGAGGCTCAGGTAAGGTTGAGGTTGCTGAGGGCTCCTGACTGAAAGGTAGTAAGTTTCATGCCTCCAACGCTCCCTGTTACTTTCATCCCAAAAGAAGGATGAAATTAAGAATAAGGTGGCTGTATCTGAATTGAGTGGTTTATGTAAACTTTACTATGAGGCACTGATTATTAGTAGTAAGCATATTATTAGTACTTGTATTGTGGTATTGCTTAGTTGATCCTGGGATCAGGATCTTATTAAGCTGAAGAGTGTGAAGTCTAGTCTGTATCTGGAAGCTAGCTTCCACCTCATGTACATAAACAAATGCCAAGTAGTGGTGTATTTGCTTTCTCCAAAATGCTTAGCAGTAGTTTGTTTTCCATATTCAAGCACCATGAAATGATTAAACAGAAGATTCTAATATAAGTAAGCTGATCTTTTAGTTATGGGCTGCCTTAATTTTCTTCTGTATGGATGGATTTTAGAAGTAAACTTTAATTGTTCCTGCAACTGATAGCACTTTGAAAAGCTGATTTCATCACATGTTCCTGTATAAGGCTTTATTTTCTACAGTAGCAAAAAAGTCAGCAAAGGAGCCAGATGTGTAAACAGGGAATTGTGTTTCAAGTTCATGTTTTTGCATTAGAGATGCAGTCAGACCCACCAAACACCCCAGATCTCTGGGAAAGCTTGTATCTGTGCTTGGCAGCTCAGCTGTACATTCCTGTTTTGTAACTAAAGATACATTAAGTTTTACTTCACAAGAAAAGTTACGCACAAGATGGTAGGAATGTACTGTGGCCATTTTGATACTAAATTACCACGGTAAGAGGAAGAGAGAGATTAATGTTAATTGTTCTGGTTTTTATTGTTCGTGTTAAAGGTCAGTGCTAATGTTGTTGAAATTTCCCTAAGAGCCTAATTCTTTAAGGGGAAGGAATGCAGTCCTTTCTGGCTATTTATTTGCTATCAATAAAATTTCATTTTTGTTTTTTTATTGCTTTTGATTTTCCACCTCATGTCACTAGCTGTGATTGCCATGTAAATATCCAGTATCAGCAAATATAGCAATCTCTTCTGCTTTTCTTCAATTTTGATTAGAACAGACAACATTTTGGTGTATTCTATAAGAGCTGCTTGGATGAAAAGCTTTTTTTTTTTTTCTTTTATTGTCTTTTACTTTTGGTTTGGATCTAAAGAGCTTGTTGTAATGAGGCACAAGATTAAAGGTTGTTTTGTTTTTATTCATTCATCTTACATAAAAATTAAACCATTCCTCTTTACTGAAAACCGACCTAACAGAAATCAGTACATCTAATAGGCTGTGTCTACACGTGCACGCTACTTCGAAGTAGCGGCACTAACTTCAAAATAGCACCCGTCGCGGCTACACGCGTCGGGCGCTATTTCGAAGTTAACTTCGACGTTAGGCGGCAAGACGTCGAAGTCGCTAACCTCATGAGGGGATCGCAATAGCGCCCTACTTCGACGTTCAACGTCGAAGTAGGGACCGTGTAGACAATCCGCATCCCGCAACATCAAAATTGTGGGGTCCTCCATGGCAGCCATCAGCTGGGGGGTTGAGAGACGCTGTCTCTCCAGCCCGTGCGGGGCTCTATGGTCACCGTGGGCAGCAGCCTTTAGCCCAGGGCTTCTGGCTGCTGCTGCTGCAGCGGGGGATCCATGCTGCATGCACAGGGTCTGCAACTCGTTGTCGGCTCTGTGGATCTTGTGCTGTTTAGTGCAAGTGTGTCTGGGAGGGGCCCTTTAAGGGAGCGGCTGGCTGTTGAGTCCGCCCTGTGACCCTGTCTGCAGCTGTGCCTGGCACCCTTATTTCGATGTGTGCTACTGTGGCGTGTAGACGTTCCCTCGCAGCGCCTATTTTGATGTGGTGCTGCGCAACGTCGATGTTGAACATCGACGTTGCCAGCCCTTGAGGACGTGTAGACGTTATTCATCGAAATAGCCTATTTCGATGTCGCCACATCGAAATAGGCTACTTCGATGTAGGCTTCACGTGTAGACGTAGCCATAGAGTGTTAAATTATGCCCTTATCAAATATTTTTCTGCCTTAGCAACCAACACAAACATCTGGAGGGCAGAAGACAAAAAGAAATGAGAAGGAGAGAGAGAGAGAGAGAGAGAGATTTTTTTCCAGAGTCCCCAGTATATTAGGCCAGAAAATGAGGGATTTATCCTCATCAGTAGATGGATTCAGGAAATAAAAATGTCATTTGCAACAACCTAGCCCTGCAAAGGGGTCTTTACTACAGGTTTAGCTGAGCCGTTTGTTTTTGTTTCTCTGCTAATTGCTTTATTGCACTGATTAACTAAAGTACAACCTATAGCTTTTTAGCCGCAAGTAACGGCTACGGTGCTGTGGAAATAAATATTGTAGTTTTGTAGAACTCAGCTCCCCCTATGTGTTTACTTTTTCAAATAACAAAATACAGTTAGGGTCTGCAAATAAAGAAATGTGGTTCAGTGTGTTTAAAACAATGGATTTTCAAGCAACTTAATGCAAGTTTCTTATTTTCCACTCCGGCTTAAGAGGGCTAGTGTATGAATTCTAGTGAGCACTGGCATGTAGCACACTAAAGCCTGTGTGGACACTCTCTTGGTGGACACTAAAAGTTCCCTTTGTGCACTAATGTAGTACACGGGACTTCATTATTTACTTGGGGAACTTTTTGTGTCCACCACAGGAGTCCATGCAGGTCAGGTAGTGTGCACTGGAATTTACACTTTCCTGATGTAGTCTAACACAACAGGAGCATAACCCCAGAGCTAAAATTTCTAGTGTTTTGACAATGTACTACAGTGCGCTTCACCAAAGCATATGAGAATGCCAGCCTCACACTGAACATCAAAAAGACCAAGGTGCTCCACTAACCCTCACCAACGGGACAACCTCATGTACCTTCTATTGAAGTCAGCGGAGAACTTCTGGAAAATGTGGAGTGTTTCCCATACCTTGAGACTCATCTTTCCACTAAAATCAACATTGACACAGAAAGCCAGCCTCATCTGAGCTGTGAAAGCGCTGCTTTTGCCCACCTGAGACAAGGGGTCTTTGAAAACAGGACATCTTTGCCAAGACAAAGGTCCTTGTATACCACGCAGTGGTTATTCCAGAGCTACTGTATGCATGTGAAACCTGGACAACATACAAGAGTCATTTGAAGACACACTAACAATATCATCAATGCTGTCTCAGGAGAATCCTAAATATCTCTTGGGAGGATAGGTGCATGAGCACCAGTATCCTGGAAGAGTCGAACATAGACAGCATTGAAGCCATTAGAATTCACCAACAATTTCATTATAATGGTCACATCGTTCAGATGTCTGATCAGCGCCTCCCCAAACAGATTGTTTTCTGAGTTGAAGGAAGGATGAAGGAGCATTGGGAGCCAGGTGAATTGATATAGGGACATGCTGAAGGCACACATTAAAAAGTGCAACATCGGTATCAACACCTGGGAGAGCCTTGCCCAGCACCATCCCCAGTGGAGAGCGGTAATCCATGAGGAGGTGGCACAATTTGACAGGCCCCACCGCAATGCAATCAAGGAGAGGCAGAGAAGAAGAAAAGAGCAGCAAAACTGCCCTTTGCCCCTCCAACAGCTACCAACTCCCCATGCCTCTGATAGGCCTATTCATGTGCTTAAATCTCTCCTAAGTGTTCTGTTGTGCTGGTGGCCATTAGAGTATATGGGGTGGGGGGCGGGGTGTCCCAGTTACCTGTTTGTGCACACCATGAGTAAATAAGTTGGTTCTGTTTCCTGGAATACACATAATTGTCCATGTGTATTTTGGATAAAGTTATGTGTCCTTATTCTAGTGGGGTTTTTTGGTGCATAACTGAATTTGAACTATTTTTTTTCTTTAAAAGAATTCTGTGACAAAAATTAAGATCTTATGTGTTATTTATATGTACTTTGTATTAGAATCACAATATTCATCCTGTGTCAGTTCCCACCACAAAACAAGGATACAGACTTCATTGCAGTCTGTATATGTTCATAGTTCATGTATTTTTTCCACCACAGCATGAGTCATAGATCTAATTCACACTGAAGTAAACAATTGCATCTTCTTGAAATAAATAGGTTTGCACATGCTTTACACCACCCAGGAACTTAGGTGGGAAATTCTAGCGTTGTATTAAGGGTAACAGCCTATTGCGAAAAAAGGGATAATGGTTATAGTCATAACAATAATTGTAAATAATTTTTCCCCGCCACGTCTGATTGCTTCTGGCCCTAATGCATCATTTGTTTTCACAGAGTTACTGGAGGTGAACTGTTTGAAGATATAGTTGCCAGGGAATATTACAGTGAAGCAGATGCCAGGTAAGTGCTTGATTTCTAGATTATCTATTGTTAGATTTTAACCATCTCCTTTAATTTTACTGGTACATATGCAAATTTACTTATTTTTCATGTTTAAAATTTTAATTCATGTTTAATTGTGGTGTTTGGCATCAGTTAGAATAGAGGAATTCAATCTACATCTATAGTTCCAATCAAGGCTTTTTTGGATGTGGAAGATAGACATAGTCTAATGGCTTAAGCTCGTTTTGGGTGATGGTAAATTTCTCACTGACTTCAGTAGAATCATGATTTCAACCCTGGTTTCATAACCTGATTGTGACGCCCACTGTGTCTTTACTCAAGGCGCTTTCTTCCTTAATTTTCCCATCTGTAGAATGGAAATAATCCTTAATATGACAAAATGCTTCTTGCATGTTGATATTGAAAAGACTGCATATTAAATATTGCCAGTGTTCTGAATCTGAGATTTCTTCTTTTGAGATACATTTTTTGAGATGCAATATTAGCTACCACTTGTATCTGAGTCAGTACTGATACTGTGGAACTACAGTACTATAACAGCCTATTGTGGGGGAGAGGGGAGAAGAAAAAAAATCTGAAAACTTAATATGATTCTTTAGAGGTAGGGACAACCAGGGTTCTAAATCCCTTTTCTTGTTCAGTGTTCTGCTGAACTTGTGACATTTCCAAATTGGCAAAAACTATGGTCCATTAGTTTTCCTAATGCACCTCGTCATATTTGTCCCATTACCAGACTATGTGGGAAAGTTCCTTTTGAAATAAATTCAACTAAATGCTTCTGTATATTCATAATGCTCAAATAACAAGTGTATAGAGATGCCAAGTAGTAAGTAGTGAAACATTCAGTCAGTCCTCTACAGCAGCAAAGGTTGTTCTTTTAGACCACAGTCCTTTTATGTGAAATATTGTACGTTTTTGGGAGTGTTTTTAAATAATAGTGCAAATATTCTGTCCTGTCAGTTTTATTTAGCAGAAGTAGTACATTAGCAGTGTCCCAAGTGTGTACAATTAGTAGTAAAGGGATGATGGTGAACAAAGGTAAATTTGGACTGGATGTTTGGAAACTTCTTGACACTGAAATTGTTTAGAATTAAAAATAACCTTCCAAGGGAAGTTGTGAAAACCTGCTCACTCGGGACATTTAAAACTAAGCTGAACAAAACATGCTGCAGGGGAGAAAACTGGGTTTGTATTTGTGGAGGGCTGACTGGATAATTTTTGCATGCTGTAATTTCCTTAGTTCTGTGGAAACAGCCACATTTTCTAATACTGATGCCAAATCCCACAAAGTCATTAGGCCGTGTTTTTTAAAGAAAAAAAACTGAGGTGATGATTCTGTTTTAAAAGTTGTTATTAGAAGATGCAAAGAGATGCATACAAATATGCACTGTATTAGCAAGTGCAGTGTTTAGGCATGTTATGCATCTATGAATGTGTGTGTGCATCCTTAGAAATCGCTAATGAGCTTTATAGATGCATGATCTATCATAAAAATAGGTCTTGTTCCTGTAAACCTTTAATGTCAGTAAGAATACTTAAATGCATTGGTGACTACTCACACAAGAAAGTGTTTTCAGAACTGGATTCTGCTTCCTGATTTATGACCCACTGAATTTAATGACAAAAACATTTAAAACAATCAGTATCAAATCCATGGCCCTTCGGCAAGTTCAGTACATACAGTTCTGGAATTCTGACCCATTCAGAATTTTAAAAATAGCTTTTCTCATCAGCTATCTTTAGTGTGAAAAAATGTCTGAAAATCATTCTATTGGTGTAGAAGACCAAAGTTTTCTGTTTTGTTGTGTCTTTCTTTGGAGGGGACGGGGTTTAGAGGGACTTATGAATGGGCCAAAAATTTCAAATTGCATATATAAAACCATGCTGCTAGCTCCATATTTTAAGAACCTAAATAAAAGTGGCCTGATTTTTCAGTAATAAATATTTCAAAGAAAACTGTGGCTTCTGAGCATTTAGTTGTGCATTTAAGAATTTAGGAACCTATATTTATATACTCATATTTGAAAATTTTGGCTCATAGCCTTATAATGTTGGTTTTCATTTTACACATGGCTACTAACCAAACTATTATTGTTACTGCTGTTTTAAATGAAAATATATACCTCCTTACTGAATGAGTTACATTTCTTTTCCCATTGATACTTTCTAAGAGAAACCATTATGTTCAAAATGCTTTTTTTTTTAAACCTCTTTACTCTTGTTTCCTCTTTATTGTTTCATTTTTATTCATCTTATTTTGCACTGGTGTGTTAATATTGATGTCAGACTATAAACTTTCTTAGAAAGTACATCAAAACCCAGTAATATTTCACTGCTTTGTCTTCCCAATTTTTTTAATATTTGATATATTCTTTAAAAATCACCACACTGCTGAATGAAAACACTGCACAAATTGTTCTGTCTGATATCACACTTTAGGTGTTAAATGTCTTCTTTTTGTTTGTTTCATTTTGGTTTTATTTTAGATCTGGAAATATTTTTATATTCAGCATTATTTTGTTCCAGTTCTATGTGCAATTGAGATTTGTCAGGAAATGTAAATCTGTTTTTGTTCCTTATACATTTTTTTTAATTTTTATTTTATTTTGTATGTAATGTGATTATGTGCCTTTAAAATGTTTTCCCTTCCATTCTGCCCTTGTATCTTTACAGTCATTGTATACAGCAGATTCTAGAAAGTGTTAATCATTGTCACCTAAATGGCATAGTTCACAGAGACCTGAAGGTCAGTATCTGGTGCCCATAAATTGGATAAGAGTTGTTTTTTTGTTTTTAACTTTGAAAGGGCATAGGGTGGGGTGGCTGAGATGTTCCCTTGCTTATCCTCCTCACCCTCGAAATGACTAAATGAATAAATAATGCATGACGCCTCTTTCCAGTTTGCAAGTCTACAGGCCTAACATACATCATGGCAGAAGGGGAAATAGTTGCCTTAAGACTGCAACCTGTAACCTTCCAAAGATTTGAGATTATCCCGCCTAGTTGCATGTGGTTTGTGCAATACATATATTTTGGAAGGAATTTCATTAATCATTCTCTATGCATCTGGAGTTGCACTTCGGCTGTGATGTATGTTAGTCTGCAGATTTAAACACCACTTCTGTTCTGAGACCATGGGTTGCAGTAGCAGAACAACTGGTCACACATTGCTCCATTAGAGTATGATGAACCCTCAGGCAAGAGATGATGATTGTCATCTAAATTAAAGCATAAATTAAAAATGTAGCTGAAATGGTGCATTACTTCTAGTAATTTCACCTACATGGCTACTACGATTTCTTATGCAACAAAGAGCTCTAAGGAAGTAAGGAGGGGAGAAAAAAAAACAAATAACTCTAAATATTTAACACAACTTTTAAAATGATGTTAAACACATTATAAGTATCACTACTTTGTGGCTCATTTAAAACACAGTAATCTCCAAAATAGCATATCCCTGTTACTAGGTCTTCTGCATTAAATCAAGTGGAATCCAGGTTTTCCTTCCTTCTTCCGAACTCCCTGTACAGATTAAAATGGGTTGAAATCAAGTAAAGCCTGAACATGGCAAAATCCTGTTTTTCTGAGATAGTAGTTGCTCTGTGTGAGTGATGTGTGCACATTTCTGAAGGTTGTATAAAACATCTTCAGTTGTTTGCTAGTTTTGCACTTTAACCCAGTCTCGCTGAGGGTATACAGACAGTGAGTGTAAGCTTGGAACTAACACACGCCCCCTGGTGTTTGCATGCAGTCATTGCATTCAGCAGATCCTGGAGGCTGTGCTACACTGTCATCAGATGGGCGTAGTCCATCGGGACTTGAAGGTGAGTAATTCTGTTGGAGCAGCCCTCACACCACACAGCTCCCAGTTACTGTTCAGCTGCAGATGTGCATGTGAAGGCAGAAGAGATGAGCATGTCTTTTTGCATAAACCTGCTTGTAGACTTTGCCGAACTGGAGTATCTCACATAATGGAACAGATTGTTTCTATTTCATAGTTCAATTTAGAAAACAATTTCAGTTACCGAATTTGTCCAGTGACACTATAAAAATGGGCAAAAATTGAAAATGACCCTGTGAAATCCTCACAACCTGCTCAGGGACTGTCGTTACCCATACATGTGTTTATTACAGAGAACAAAGGGGTAAGGAGGTTATTTTTCAAGTTTTGAGCACAAAATATAGTGGCATAAACAATATATCACTCTGCTATCCCAGAGCTGTTGGGGGTGGGAGACAGCAGAGCTAACATGAATATGACTTTCAAGCCATTTGTAGAAAGAGGTGCCTGAGAAGCATAATACAACATGAGGCCAAGTGCCCTAGTAGTGAAGGGCCATCCTGAAATGATACTACCAAGGTCTGACCTGTTCTACTACTGTTGTAGCCAAAGACTTGCTACAGGCCAGCTTTGTTTAAAACTGAAATTGCTACAGTTTTCTGACCAGAATGCTTGGGAAGGTTAGAGTTCTTTTCAGAGTGTTTTCAGTGTTTAGAGTAGAATTTTGAGAAAGCAATTTTCTTTGCTTAGAGCAATATTACACCATCGTAATTGTATAGATTTCCAATTGACTGGAGATAGCTGCTACATCAAATTCCTCTCACATCTGATACAAGTTGGAGATGGAACTAAAGAGGCTGAAGTGCCCTTTCTGCTTCTGGACAGAACATAAGGTATGTCTACACTGCAGTTAAATGGTTTGTGCCAGCTGATTCTGGATTAAGGGGCTCAGGCTAAAGGGCTGTTTAATTGCAGTATAGATGCTCAGGCAAAAGCCCAGGTTCTAGGACCATTATGGGTGGTGTCTTCCCAGAGCTCAGGCTATAGCCCCAACCAAAAAGTCAATGCTACAGGTAAACAGCCATGCAAAATTGAGTGAGCTTGCACAGGCCAGCCATGAGTATCTAATTGCTCTGTAGACATATTCATAGAGACAAGGTAGGTAGCCCTATAAAGACACGGGTACTGACTTCTCATTCTTCATACCAAAGAAGAGAAAAACTAAGCTCAGTCAACACTCAGTCTTCAAGATGCCAGGTGTAGTTGGTCTGTTTAAGTAGAAGGCTAATGGAAACTATTTGAAAAAATGGGGTTTCCTTTAAAAAAAGATTTAAAAAAAAAAAAGCAGCCCAAAGTCTCACCCCTTTCCTTTGTTTGAGCGCACTCATTCTGTTTTCCTCTGTATTGCCAACTTTCCCCTTGGTCAAGGAATTTTGTTACAGAGAGGTAGAATTTCCTGTCCAGATTGGGGTTTTCCATCCCTGCTGGTAGAGCCGGGATCAGAATGCTGCCTTATGTCTCCTCGTCTCTCACCACTAGGAAAGAACTATACAGTTATGTTATTTATAGATTTCCTTAATGTTATGCTAGATAAATCTATGGGGTTGTAACACAGGAAAACAGGAATCAGAAAACTGACAGGATCTGGTGAATTCCAAAAGCACAGCCTGCATCTCTTATTTTGCTTTTACAAAGCTCCTGTATTTCATATTTTGGACAACATTACAATACCAAGTCTCTGTCCAGGATATAAATCCTGCTTAGCAGATGAACAACACATGTCTCAGCACCAGCTTTGAGAAGAGGATATACAATTTGACCAGCTGCTCTAAAGATGCCTGTTCCCACAGCATATACTCTAAGATTCGTGGTTAAAGAAACTGCAGTGTAGTTATATGCACTAAGATAAGGAATGGTTTGTCTTACCATTCATAAGTTTGTATAAAGTGACGTTTTCTTCAAAGATACAGGAAAAAAAGAATGATTCCTCATGTTACTCGACTGCTGACCCCAGACTATTTGTGGATCTTTTTATTTTGGCAAATTCTGAATGAATTGGACGCAGCAAAGACACTTTGTGCCTACCACGCTGTAGTGCTTCATTTTAAAATAATATTGTTTTCAAAATGAAACTGAAAATCAGCCCCCTAGATATGACACAGAAGGAAGTATATTCCGGGGTCATTTGAGTTTTCCACCATTCTCTGCACCTGAAGGTCTGGTAAAACTCTAACACTGGAGAGGCTACTTAAAACTCGCACTGCAAGAGGTTGAACCTTGGGGGTTGAGGAGATGGTGTGGGGAATGTTCTAGGCCTTTGTTTGGTCGGTGGTAGCTTTTCTTCATACCCTATCAATATCCTGACATCATGTAAGAGTGACCTGTCCCATTTGATGTGAGAGGGATGGTCTGGCTTTATTTTAGGAAATTATGCATATCATTCTGGTTCTTTTTTCAATGCAGCTGAGCAGCTAGAAATGAAGAGGTGGAGTGGGACAATGTGAGGAAAAAATCATATCGTAGGATTTTTAAAATTACTGGTGGAAGTACATTTTTGAGGCTTCCTTTGTCACATAGTTCACATAGGTTCAACATTCTTGTATGTAGGAATTTCAAGATCTAAGTTACAGTGGCACTGGCAATCAGTAGCAGTGTTTTTCTTGACAAACGATGATTAATAACTCCCACAAACTCCCATTGTGAAATAATAGGGATCATGCTCTAAATGCATTGAAACCCACACACAACCTTTATGAAAAGACCCTTCCACACACAAGCCATAGTCTCAGCTCAGTTAGTTTATTTACAAGTAACAGTTTTAATCAGCACTGCTTTTCTGCATGCATGACTGCAGCCAGACTTTCTTAGTATAGTGTGCAACTTTTGGATCCAGACCCATTTGTCAGTTTCATGGATGATACACAAGATTATGGTGTAAAATCTCCGTCTTCCTGTCCAGTTATGCATATATGTCTTAGTCATTTGAAGTTCATGCATGATAAACATCTATTGTGTTTCTTACTCCAGACTGGTAGCTGACTGTTCTTTAAGGACGTAGTCACACAGTACACTGCCTGGAAGGCTATTGATCTTGTCACAGGATAAAATGAGCTTCTTACTTATTATCTTATGGCAGTGATGTTTGCTTACATTACTTTAATCCCATTTAATAGGGAGATTACAGATTTGTAATGGCATAAATGTGTGGCGGGCAAAGATGTATAGCCTATTTTGAATGGGTTTACATTGTGAAATGATATATGGTTGATGAATTAGGACTTCTGTTTGTGAGCTGGTGATGTATGAAATTTTGCTGTGTTGGATTGTTAAAGATCACAAACAAATAAGATCATCCATTGCTTTAAATGGTTTATATTAGCCATGCATTCTAACAATTGCTTAGTCTGTGTCACTGAAAACCTCTAAATATTAGACTGTACATTTAAATAGGTGGGGGGGGGGATGAAAACAATATACCATTGTCTATATTAAAAGTACTGTAAACATATTAAAGTTAAACATTTTAAATTATTTTTAAATATTGGGGGTACTGTGATTTAAGTAGATGGAAATAACACAAGTCAAAAATAGATTACATTTTATTCTGGGAAATCTTAATCTTTTTAAAATAAATTTGACAAATTATAAATTGTTTGATTTTTGTATATGTTATATTTTAATGTAATAATTTATATGATCTAGCAGATATGGGGTGAACAGTTAATGACTTTCTCATTTATTTTGAAAGTTGTATTTCCTTTAAAAATACCACAGGGGAGCACAACCCTGTTGAAGAACTACAGCTATATTATAGTTTTCACTACTACTACACCAGATTTCATGTAATCCCTTGTTTTCAGAACTCTCAATAATTTATTAAAAAATGACTGATTCCTTTAGGACTGAATTTCCATGTTTGGCCTCAACCGAAAAATTGATTTGGGAAGGGGTAGAAGATAAGAAATCAACTGCATTTCACCCAGGCATTTTTTTTTTTTTTTTTTAATTTGGTGAGGGTGAAAGCATACTTAAAGCACACTTTTAAAATACTGTTGATCAAACATTTTTAGATACAGCTACACCAAAACTAGAGAGGAAGAAAAGAAGAAAAATTGTTGTAAATAACATTTAATGAAAAGGTAGTTCTTTGTCAGGTTTTTGATTAATAAAAGTTTTATATGAAAGGAAAAAAATCAAAACAAGATTTTAGAAGAACCTATTGAGAACCCATTGTTTATTAGCAGCAGCAGCCCTGCAATGACTAAAGGCCCTATGCATGTTAAGGTCCTTTTATGCTATGCACTTGCACAAGCATATCCTAAAAGACAGCCTGTAACCCAAAAAGCTTACAATCTTCAACCCACCCTAATCCTGAAAACATTATGCACACTATTAACCTTAGGCATCTGTCTAGTTGTACTGAAAACAATGCAATTGCTCACATGCTTAAAATAAAACTTGCGTTTAAGATTTGGAAGCATAGGGGCTTCAGTTTAAGACAAGATGTAATGAGTTGGTGCATTGTTTTTATCATCTCTGCAAAAGAGATGCTTTGGGTAATTAGTGGCATAAATTTGCAGGCGGGAGACTGTAACAAAAGTAAGCCTACAGCCTGTCCTTTTGTTGAGTTTTGTTTTTTTAAGAAAGTGTTTTAGTATCAGAAAGGAAAATGATTATCGGAAAGAATATGGGGTTCCAAAGTTTGCGTCTATATTTTTTTCTGAATTCTGCAATATTCTGCAAATTCTAAACAAAGAAAAAAAGTTAATTTTGGTCTACCCCTTTTGCAAAGATGGCTGTCCTGTATATTCATTCAAAAGTGTGTATTTTACAGCACGCAGGCTGTGGCTACACTAGCTCCTCCCTTTGGAAGGGCTATGGTAATATGGCACGTTGGAATATGCTAATGAGACTCTGCAAATTCATTGCCCTTAAGAAAGGAGGGGCTAGCGTGGCCACAGCCACACAGTCATATTTTAAACTGAGCACACTGTTTGAAATGCCTACTTATGCATTTCCTTAGCTTCTATTTTAAACGTGTAAAGTTAATGTTGCATTTGAATTCACATTACAAACAAATCAGAGTACTTCATACCTAATCAGAATACCTGAAGCAGTGCAGAATTTTTTTCAGTTTCTTCTGAGACTCATAAGTAACCATTAATAGTGTTCTATCTAAATTAATGATAATTGCCAGCAGTAGTAGGCAGACCTATTCTAAAAGACTCTCAGATTCAGTGTATACCAGTTGTTATACAGTAGTTTCTTGCTGTTGACTAGAATCTAACTTGTAACTGAAAGTAATGATAAATAGCAACAACAATCATAGCTATTGTTACTGTGCTTGCTATTGTTCATGTATGATGCACTATGCAGTCACAGAGGGTACATTCCCCATGCTGACGATCTTGCACTGCATAATTTACTTCATTTTCTAAATACGTGTATAAAATCATGACTTTACTGTTATTACTGTGTGTGTTGCAAAGCACATTTGTAGTGTTGCTTCAGATAATATGCTGATCCTGCAAAAATTCTGCATGCAGAGCAGACACAATGTAGATTATTTCCTTCAGCGTTTTTGCAGGTAAATTGTGATTGCCAGCTGTTACATATTGTGTCACAAAGACAGATGCCAAACACACTTCCCCATAATCTCTCCGCTATGTATATACATCTCCTTTAGTCTTTGGTTATGCAGGATTGGTAAAGCCATTTGCAAGTCAAGAGGTCGTTTAGAGTAGATAGATTTGTGTAGTATTCAAGGGAAAAACGCATGGTTTTTTCCACTTCATATGATATTTTTGTACTTTTCAGTATTGTCTGTCATTGAATAATGTACTAGAAACTGTAAATTTAAGAGAGTTACTCACAGTTTGTTCTTCTCTCATTCCCCCTTGCCCTTTACCCTCTGTCTCTTTTGCTTTCTCTCTCTCTCTCTGCATAAAGCCTGAGAACTTACTTTTAGCTAGCAAATCCAAGGGAGCAGCTGTAAAGTTGGCAGACTTCGGATTGGCTATAGAAGTGCAGGGAGAACAGCAGGCTTGGTTTGGTAAGTGAACTTTCTTTTATTTTTTAATCTCAAATTTCTGTCCATCTTCCCAACCCTTTTCATTCCCACTGTAATAATAATGCACAATCACACATAGCGGAGCTGAATATGTAATGTTTGGCTATTTTGATACTAATTCAGTTTGTACCTTTTACTTCACTTTGGACTCTGTCCTGCAGAGTGTTGAGCATCCTGAATTCTTACAGCCTCCCAAGAGTTTGGGAGCTCATCATCTTGCTAAAAACTCAGCAGATAAAATTTTAAAAGCACTTGTATGACATAGGTGCCTAACTCTCATTTGCAGACATCCCTTAGGCATTGAGAAACCTAAGTCCCATAGACTTTCTGTGAGAGGCACAAAGATATATTGGAGAGTGGAATCAAAATGATCCATTTTGCCTTCAAAAAGAGAGTAATTTTCTTACTTCATTATTTCCTGAGTCCCTGTCCCCCATTCACAAGGAAAATATTTGCTGTTATATTGTACCAGGGATCTGGCAGAGCTCTTTACACACATTCTGAGATTGATGGTAGCACTTGCAGAGAGACACAAGGTGAGGAAAAGGTCACTAGGTATGGAGGACATACATTGGACCCATCAGGCTTCAGAAAAGGTAATACAGTAAAAACTTGATTTAATGGAGTAATGGGGGGAAGAGATGACCGTTAAACCCCGAAAGTCCATTAAATCAGAGGGTTTACAGTACGTTACAGTACAGTACAGGACAGTACAGTACAGGGTATGTTTACTGAGACGTACCCCTGCCAGGCTCCCCCAGCCCCAGGCTTCCCGCAACACCCTGCAAAAAAAAAAAAAAAAAAAAAAAAAAAAAGCCTAATACTCACCTGCTACTGGAGGAGCTGGAGCCCAGTGCCACTTGTGCTGGATCTGCCCCGTGCCCCGCGGCTGCAGGGAGCCCCAGGCTGCACAGCGAGAGCTTCCAGAGTCTGCTGCACAGCCACAGGAGCCGCCACCACCACTGCAGCTGCCACATGCTTCTAAAACCGAATGAAAAACACTTATGTGGAATCCAAATGATTTCTGTTAAGTTTTAGAAATTGTTTGAGAAGTGGTATCTCTCCTGGAGAGTGCCGTTGCAGCCCCTGAACTGGGGCTCAGATAATGCTTCTACTTAAACCTTGAATTCGGTGTGGAGCATAGGTGATGACATGCTCAGACCTGACAGGTTAAGAATACAGGAGTTTGGGTTCCTTTTAAAAAAAACAAACCAACCATAGATACTGGAATTATTATCCAGCCAGAACTTGTCTTTCTCCTCCCACCCCCAACAGCCCAGCTGGGCTGAGAAAGAAGCGGAATCTCCTCTGCCTGCTGCCCCAGGACAGCTGGAGGAAATGGGGCTTTCAGCATCTCCCAGCTCCCACACAGTCCAACTGGGGCTGCAGGGGAGTCAGACTCTCTGCTACCTGCCAGCACAGCACAGGCAGGAGTTTCAAGTATCTCCCTCCCCCCTAAGCAGCTCAGCTGGGGCTGAAATGGAGTCTGGCGTTCCTCTACCTGCTGGCTGCCACTGCAGCAGGGACTTTCCCTGGCTTTCACAGGAAGCCCAGCTGAGAGCGGGATGCTCCAGATTTAATTCTCAACGTAGACCCTTAGGCTATGTCTGCACTAGCCCCAAACTTCAAAATGGCCATGTAAATGGCCATTTTGAAGTTTACTAATGAAGCGCTGAAATATATATTCAGCGCCTCATTAGCATGCGGGTGGCCGCAGCACTTCGAAATTGACGCGGCTCATCCCGACGGGGCACCTTTTCAAAAGGACTCTGCGTACTTTGAAGTCCCCTTATTCCCATCTGCTCATAGGAATAAGGGGACTTCGAAGTAGGTGGGGTCCTTTTGAAAAAGAGCCCTGTCGGGACGAGCCGTGCGGCAGCGAGCCGCATCAATTTCGAAGTGCTGCGGCCACCTGCATGCTAGTGAGGCACTGAATATGTATTTCAGCGCTTCATTAGTAAACTTCGAAATGGCCATTTATATGGCCATTTCGAAGTTTGGGGCTAGTGTAGACACGGCCTTAGTCACTTCTCCTCACCTTCTCTTGTATTCCATCTTCACATCCCTCCAGCTCACCTTCCACATCTGTCCTAGAGTCCAGGAGGCACATAATTAGTGGAACCACAGCCGTGTGCAGCTTCACTAATTGGATTCACCGTCCTTGTTTTCCTCCTGTGCACCCTACAGGGAACTATGCTATTTTGCAGATAGGGTATGTCTACACTGAAATCAAAAGTGGGGTGATTGATTACAGGTCAGGTAACCATATAACTAAAAATAGCACTGAAGCTGCAGCAGCACAAGAGCGTACCCAGGGTTCTGGGCAGGCTTATACAGCCCATGCTGAAGCCTGTGCTGCTGTAGTTTTATTGCATTTTAGCTATGTGAGGTTGGTTAAAGCTACCCACCTGCGTGTCTGTCTAATCTACAGTCACAGTTACTTTTGGTTTTAGCCAATATCTATCCATAGCTAACCCTTAAATTTGTGTGCCCTGTCTAATACCAGCATATTGAACTTTCTCTCTGTCTCACTCTCTTCCCTCCATGGGAGTTTTTATCTGGAGAATCTTCCAGCACTTAGTAACTCAGAAATACTATTTATAGCTCTGAACCAATCAGGATTGATCTCTGCATACTATACTGTCCCAAAAAATTGTGGGAGAGAGAAACTATTTCCCAACAGAGTTTCACCAAAGTCTGTGGATTTATGCCAGCAGAGAATTTGTATTTTGTTTGGAGCAGGCAAGATGCTTTCCTCTTTTGCATATTTGTTAATCAAATAAGCTTCATTTCTGTGTAGCTGTAAAAAACTTGGTATTGTTTTCCCAACATGTTCTACCCAGTTAGCAGGTGTTTAATCTACTGTAAACATGTCAGGTAGGCTGTGCTGACTCACAGAAGCATGTGACTCATTACACACATTAAACTCCATGGGGAAAAAACACCTGTTAACTCATTGGGAGCTTGATAGAGCCCTAGTTGCACCTTGTCTTAACTTTAGAGTTACCTATATCAGGTTCCCAAAGAAAGGACACTGCTGTAAGGAGAGAAGCAGGATATGTACATATGTGGTATGGGAAACAGTCACCAAATGAGGATTCCAGGATCACAACTTAGCACTCAGCCTGGGTTGCAGCTTGCCACCCAGCCTTGGTGATAAGCTGATGCTCCCCAGCCGGGGGCTTTGCATGCAGTCCTGGGTGGGACTTCCAGGACTTGCAGCTTCCCATTGGTCCCTGGCGGGGGGGGGGGGGGGTGCTGATCCACCGTGAGCTCAGGCTGCCAGCTTACCAGCTTGGGTTCTCTGGCTGCTGCTGGCGTACCAGCAGTGGCTGCCCTGCTGTGAGCTCCTGCTGCTGGTCTGGTTGACCCCTCCTCCTCCCAGTCCTGGGACTCTTAGGTCCTGCAAGATTTGTGGTCCTGCCAGATGTTGCTAGATGAGAGAACACTGGATTTCAGAGTTTCAGCCTGTTTTCTGTTTGGTCAGTAAGTGCACTTGAAATACCACTGAAGAATAAAATATGCGATAACATTTGTCACAAATTTTTGTGGATGTCAGGCTGAGGATCCACAGAGTGGACAGATGTCTGAATGGAAGTATCCAAAGGGTACATTTTGGGATTCTGAGGTAATCTCCAGTGACATATTTTCTACAGTTTAGGGCTCTCCTGTGCTGTCCCTGATCAGTCTCTTAACAAACAATCAGAACAAATGTTCATATGATCAGGGTGGTGTACTTTTCTCCCCTCTCTTTAACGCACTCGGAGCTAACTAATAGCTGGCCTGACTAAAATAAAAAAGAGGCTGCATTTTCAGGAAGAGGGACTGAAAGGCCTAGTAGGTTTCCTCTCTTTGTAACTTTTATGATTCTGGGACACTGAATAAATGCACTTGCTTTTCGTTGTGGAAGGTCTACGGTGGGTTTACTGTAGTGCATAAATTATGAGTGTCTGACCCCAAATCTGTTTGTGAAACCTTCTTATGTTGCTGTGTTATTGGTGTAGCTCCACCAGTGGTAACGTGGGATTGCAGATCTAGGCAGGTAGCCAATGATATTTTTACTCCCATACCTCTACACTGGACATGGTGGTGTTGTGTCTATCACACCAACACTCTTGTTGTCAGCTCCTACCTGATGGACTGAACTACTGGTATCGCAAGGGTCAACAATTTAAAAACTGAATATCTAATTTAGGAACAGTCTGTGAAGGAACGTATTATTTCAGAAATACTTCATTTGATATACTGTATGTACAGATAGAACACAACTGTACTCATGACTTACTGGGTAATTCCCTCATTGTGCTCTCTTATAGGTTTTGCTGGTACACCAGGGTATCTGTCACCAGAGGTGTTACGAAAAGATCCCTATGGGAAGCCAGTGGACATGTGGGCATGTGGTAAGAAACAAATGTGACAAACTGTATTTAGCCCACTACATTATCTTCTGTCAGTTAAGAAATTCTGTTTAATATATTTCAGTATTACTTTAAAAATTTTCCTCATCTCATATTTACCTGTTCAGTAGTTTATATGAACAGTAGGTATTATTTGAGTGTTACAGTTAAGCAAATGTGCTGTCAGAGGACTCTGGGCCCTGTCTGTATTCCAGGTGTAACCATTTCAGAGAACGTAGATACAGCCCAAGTTTCCCTAAGCATGATCCCAAACATGTTTCCCATTTCTATTATAGATTGGGCCTTAATTATATTTCATTACCAAGCTAAATGCCAGTCTCTTTGTGTGCTTAGCAAACCAGCTAAAACCAGGTTAAGGGACGACCATTTTACAACCTGGTTCTTTATTATGTACTTTTTGTAGCTTAGACAGGCTGATTAGGCCATCGCTGTGATGGCACATACATGGTTTTTTTAGTTATCGCTGAACCTAGCTGAGTAAACGATGGATAGGCCTGCCTGTTGTGGTTCTTTTCTTAAAGTTTCCTATCGTCTTTACAACCAATGCATATCCACTGATGAGAGCACTTACATTATATTCCTTACTTCCCAGTGTGCCTGTTCTCCTAATACCTAGGCATAGTCTTCCCCTGCATTCTGTGTACTTTGTTCAAGCTGCCCAAGAGCACTGTCAAGATGTTTATTTTACAAGATCTGGAAGATTTCTTTTCAGATGTACTGCCAAATAAGTCATTTGCCTTATTTGTTTGTACCTGTTTTGTGTCGCCTTAAGGTATGATTAAGTTTATGTACGCTGGGGCTAGTTGTATGAATGGCTTAATTAGTGCTACTCTGGACTTCATGCAGGTGTCATTCTCTATATTCTCCTTGTGGGATATCCTCCTTTCTGGGATGAAGACCAACACAGACTCTATCAGCAAATCAAGGCTGGTGCTTATGATGTATGTATTATGAGCTACTCTTATAACTGTTTTGAATTACAGATTTCAATATCAGTTAATTTAGTTAACTTGATGGCTGGGGTGCATGGAGAAAGGTAGTAGCCTCCCATCCATCACAGTTACAGAAGTGGGTGGATGATGTTGTTTGCCCTGCAATATGCAAGAGGTTAGACTGGATTATCATAATGGCCCCTTCCAGCCTTAAACATTTATAAGTCTAACAGCCCCTGAGTCACTGATGATCCACAAAACAGGTACCAAAGAGGAAAGAGAGTGATATCTTCTTTTGCACAGAACAAGTGTGAGACCATGAACTCATTTACACCACACCTGTCTTCCTTTGGTTTGTTAATAAAATCATCTTTTTAAAACTGTGATCTGATTCCTGTGACCTAGAAGGCATGAGGTTCTGTGTGCACATGCCTGAGACTAAAAGGTCAGCTATTAAGAAATTGCAGGTGCTTTCAAGCTGTCTCCCAAGGAAGTGTTAAGAGCTCGGGGTTACCCTACAAGGAGACATCCCAAGTGTTCTCATCCTGGATCCTCAAAGGTGTTTTTGCTCTTGGGTGGTGGCAGTGTATTGCCTGAAGTCAGAGAGTGTGACCTTGGTGAGGTTGGCCGTTTGTTTTTGTTTTTATTTACTGGAAACCTTTAGTATCGGGGTACTTTAAAAATTCTTCCAGTGCCCTACCTTCTGCACTCCAGGGCTACGTCTACACGTGCCCCAAACTTCGAAATGGCCATGCAAATGGCCATTTCGAAGTTTACTAATGAAGCGCGGAAATGCATATTCAGCGCTTCATTAGCATGCGGGCGGCAGTGGCGCTTCGAAATTGACGCTGTTTGCCGCCGCGCGGCGCGTCCAGATGGGGCTCCTTTTCGAAAGGACGCCGCCTACTTCGAAGTCCCCTTATTCCCATCAGCTCATAGGAATAAGCGGACTTCGAAGTAGGCAGGGTCCTTTCGAAAAGGAGCCCCGTTGGGACGCGCCGCGCGGCGGCAAGAAGCGTCAATTTCGAAGCGCCGCTGCCGCCCGCATGCTAATGAAGCGCTGAATATGCATTTCCGCGCTTCATTAGTAAACTTCGAAATGGCCATTTGCACGGCCATTTCGAAGTTTGGGGCACGTGTAGACACGGCCCAAGTGTCAGAGTAAGGAGTAGCCTTGGCAGTAGTAGACCCCTTAACCTTTGGCTGAGTTACTAAAGTCCTCAAATCATGATTTAAAAACTTCAAGTTACAGAGGATCCACCATTTATGCTTCAGGTTGAACCCATCTAACCCAGAACTGTCTCGTCCGGCAAACTCTGTAATCTGGCATGATTTTAGTTAGCCAGACGACCACCTATCATGGGTGTGGCCAAATTTCCCGTGGTCCTGTAAAGTTTGTTTACAACCACCTGTTCTAGCTCTCAGTTTTCTGTGCTGTTATTTATCTGTAATTTACCTCTAAATGTCTTCTAAGAGCCCAGTTAGCAGTAAAAGTGTTGGTAATGTGCTAGAAAATATTGACCACCCATTGTCCGGCAAATTCTCTCGTCTGGCACCGGTCAGCTCCTGAGGTCTCCAGACAAGAGAGGTTCAACCTGTAGCTAAAATCTGCAGGTGACCCATACTGTGTGCTCCATTTCATAAGCTCTAAATTCAGTCATTTAAAAAATGAAAAACACTGGGGCCACATCTGCGCTAGAGATTTTGAATTTCTTTACCTGCTCTTTTCCCTTGAATTTGTAATTTTGTCTGTCTGTGTCAGGTTGTTGTACACTGTTCTATGAATGCTGCACTGCAAAATAAGTTAACATTTGAAGCAAGCTTTTTAAAAGTCATCAAATAAAAAAGAAAAAAAACATGTCAGCAGAAGTAGTTTGAAATTGTTCTCTTTATAGAAGGCTTCATTTACTCTTCAAGCTTTTAAGCTCTGCTGTTTGTTCACGTGGCATACATATAGAGAGAGCAAGAGAGAATTACATATTTATATTTTTTCTTAAGTTTCCCTCTCCAGAATGGGATACAGTGACTCCTGAAGCCAAAGACCTCATCAATAAAATGCTTACCATCAATCCTGCCAAACGTATCACAGCATCAGAAGCACTGAAGCATCCATGGATCTGTGTAAGTAGTTTCCATTTGCACTCCTCAAAAATTTCACATAAAAAATAGCTGATAGCATTTTCTAAAGTCTAGGACACAAATTCAGAAGGTTAATGACTGGGTATTTTTTGTTAGTTTGTTTGTTTGATTTTTTTTCCTTCTTTAGAGCTGTTTCTTTGCAATGTAGTTAAATGGAGGAGATGAAATTATTATTATTGAGACTTTGTAAATGTAGAAATATTTTGCCAGAACTGAGGCTCCAGTCTGAGAAACTGCACCATACAGGCAGACCCTTGTGTCTGTGCAGAACAGAGATTTCACTGGGGTCCTCCTTGATACAGACACCCACTTGCACTGAGGAGAATAGAGGAAGATGGCTCTTAGGACATCGTTGTACAAATGCTCAGGGAATACAGTATAGAGTGGTTCCAGTAAAATTTCTTGCTTATATTGTGCTTTGCATCTTCAAAGCAGTAAATTCTTGGTGCTCTTGGAGATAGATAATTGTTATTGCCCCATTGTGCAGGGAGAAATGTGAGGAAAAACAGGTTACGGTAGAAATTTATCTGAAAATACTCTGCAAGTAACTGACAGAGCCACAGTCAGAATTGATGTGTGTCTGGGTGCCCAGCTTTTTACTCATTCTCATAAGCTGTCTTGTCTTCTCTGTCAGAGAGCAATACAAGTGATAATGAATTCAAGGGGAAACGAGGTTGTTGAATATTTCTTACTAACACATTCCACATTAATATTAAATAAACTTTAATTTCTCTTTTTAAAAGAGAATTTTACAAAACTTCACAATAAAGGATGCTATTGTTGGGGAGGGGATATTCTTATACTTACATATGGCCAAAATGGTTTGCTTTTAGGCAGTCTCTACACAGGTGTGAATCCCACAGATTTAAGTTGGCATTTTTCATGAGTAATAACTAGTACTAATTGAGTCTCCAATTTTGCACGAGGTTACGTTAGCATCGATACCTTCACTCAGGCAAAATCCTGGGGACTTCTCAAACCAAACTCTAGAAACCAGTGAATGATAGGGCTTAGGAATTTGTCCCATATTGGTTATGATATGGTCTTAAGCTGCTATCCAGTAAATATAATGTTACTCAAATATTTGTGTGTATTGAATATATGGTTCTGTTCTTCTCCCTCAGCAACGTTCTACTGTGGCCTCTATGATGCACAGGCAGGAGACTGTAGACTGCTTGAAGAAATTCAATGCAAGAAGAAAATTAAAGGTAAGAAAGCAAATTTCTTCACGGGAATTTTAGTGGCAGCTGATTTTGGAACAGTAAAAGGAGAAGGTGGCATATATGACGAGAATTAGGTAGACATTATTAAAGGGATTTTATGGTAAATATTGCCTATCTTCCAAACACTTAAAAACAAGACTGTGTAAACAAACATTAGGTATTTAGATGTTAAAATGAGTACATCTATGTGAACTCTGCTGTGGTGTCTATTAACCAACATAAGTTTGAGCTCTACGGGCATTTCTAGGAACATGTGTACTGCTTTTAGAGAGAACTGTCAAGGAATCCGTGTGCTTTAGATAACACCAAGTTAATATAAATATTATCTAAATGCATTTCTGGAATCAAGGCAACACAGATAGCTCATCCATTTGAAAATCACAGTGGAAAACCTCCCTTAGCTGTGGTAGTGTATCCTTTATAATCTTTGCAGCCCAGCCAGTCGTGGCCAGCGTTACGTATGCACAAGTACGTACACAGAATAAGTATGTTACATATAAATACCAAGTTGAACACAACTCATTCCAAGCAACTAAAGTGAGGGTCTTGGTTCTAGTCTCAATGTCATATGATTGCAATTTAATCAACGACTCATATTGTCGTGTGTGCGTATGTATTTTTGGCAAGACTTGTACTGGCAGCTCAGTAACTATTCAAGGATCTTATCATAGGTAATCATAGCTAGCAGCCTATTTAAGAATAATAGCTTATTTAAGATAATAGCTTATTTAAGAATAAGCCACAGTTCCTTCATTCTCAATGTACTGCACCTTATGCCAAATAATGCATGGAAAATTCATCATTTCAGAGTTGACTTAGATATTTAAATGATTTATGATTAAGCAGATTTGCTTTTTTGGTCTATTCATGATCACAGCTCTAATTTGAGATAATATGTGTGTACACAGGGAGCTATTTTGACAACTATGCTGGCTACCAGAAATTTCTCAGGTACGTTTGTTGAGCTCCAAATCTTTATGTTCTTTACATTTTGACAGCTGCTCACTGCAACCAAGATCTAATTGGAAGTAGTCTAGTATTGTCAAGGATTTACTCCAGCTGCTGTAGATTTAACTTAAAGGGTCATATTGAACATCTTCTCAGGTAGCTGTGCTAGTTGTAATAATTTGATGCAATGTCTGTTTCCTTTATTTTGAAGGGGGAGGATGTTTTTCATTGTTCTTTGTAGAATCCTATCAAGGAGATCAGACTAAATATTCAAGATAGAAAGAGAAAAATATGAAATGGTAAAGACAAATGTGCAAGTTGAAATGTTGTGAAAGAATAATGTTGAAAAAATTAAATTACATAGTACAAGCAAGATTGTATATTCAAAACTAAAATACATTTCTAAACTTTATAGACACTGTTTTGGTTATGTTTTATCTTAGATAAAAAGTAACCGTATAGTACATATTTTACTACTTTCCTGGTATCATATCAAATCAAGTTGACCTCTAATTACCATTCCTATTTGTTTGGCTTTCTTAGTACTGACAAACATATGAAAGTGCTTCATGCATTAACTCTTTTGTCATTCTCAAGCTTCATGTTATAACAACATAAGAGTACTTTTCGCATATGAAATATAAGTTTTGGTACACATGTTTATAGTAAATGAATTCTAAAGCTGAACTTCAAGGTTTATTAGCCCATGACATAATTACAATATGTGTCTTAATTAGGAACATCCACAAAATATTGTTAGGCTTAAATTTATAGTTACACATTTCAAGCTTCTGTGAAACTGAAAAGAAAAAATACTACAAATAGAATAGTTGTACATTTCTGATTACCTAAACTTCTTTCCTTTCAAGTTTTCTTTTTTTCCCCATCATCTAATCCACACCTTGCTGATTAGCCAGACTCTTGTAACTGTAGTCACATGTTTTTGTTTACGTTGTACTTCAGTTCTTATTTGGAAAGGAGGCACTGGGAATTTCCCAGTGTAAACCTCAGTATTTGAGAATTATTCTGAGCACCTCCATCAAACCAGACATTGATAATGCACTTAAGACCTCCACAAACAGGAATGTAGGCAATTGAATACCTTAGGGTGAACTCTGAAGTTCACTGTAATACTGCAGCAATGTGTCTGAGATAATTTATATTGCAATATGTTTAACAAATAAAAATGTTACAGTACGTTGAGCATTTTTGAAGAATAATTATTATCAAAGCATCCAAAATATAAAAAGCTACAGCAGGATGCATGTGAGACCAATTGGTCCAATCTCCTAAGTGTTTGGGATACACATTGCCTTTCTTGGTTAGGTTTCCCTATTTAATATACAGCTGTGACATGTAAAACCATTTTTAGAGATTGTAAATTGTATTTGATTAATGCTTAATGCCAGTAATTTTCAATTTCCTTTAAGAATTGAAGTGCTTTAGTCTGAGTATCTTGTCAAAAATCTTAAAAATGTGAAGCGTGTATAATTTCTAATCACTCTCCATAATCTTTGTTTCACATACATCATACGTGAGATCTAACACCTCTCTGAATAATACAAATGTCATAGTCCTTCAAAAATATTATTTCAGAATGTCTCAGCATGTTGATCAAAGACTTTTCATCCATCATTTCAGTGTTAATTTAAAACATACATTCAGCATCCTGCACTTGAGAAGACATTTTAGTTTTTGAGTTATTCATCAAGTTTCGTTGAAAGCATGCTTTTTAAGGTTATTTATCCATAACAATATGTTTATAAAAGTGTTTTATTTTTCCTTTTCTTTCTTCCTTGTATGTGGAATGTGTGTTTCTTGTGAGGTAAGACCCTCAGCAGCTGAAAGAAACATTTTTCCTACCTTTTAAGCAAAACTGCTCTCTGCCCTGAGCCATACTAATCTCTGCTTGTTGTCACAATTGCATTTATTCTCAGTTTGCTTTCTGGCTTATTAGCAGTGCCTTAAGATTTTTTATAACTTTGTTTTTTAGTTGTGGGAAATCAGCATGGTTGAAATTTTCATTGTTAGCTTACTTTAGAATATGCTTTGCTACTGCAATTTTTGGTTTGCATACAATGTCCTTGCTTACACAAAATGCTTTTAAATAGTATTAGAATCCTATCTCAAGCTAATGAAAGGCAAAAGATTCATAGCTAAAGCTGGTGTTAACACCTCTTTAAATAGTTTTGTGTGGCTATTGCAGTATACATAGTACAGGGTATATGCCATACTTGTTTAGTTGGCATATAGTTTAGGGTTCCTGTTAAGATACAGGAACCACATAAGTATGGAGCATGTCCCATAATATGATGTATCACATCAGAATCTCAAACATCAGACCTCTCAAGGTCTCCCTCTAAGTGTTAGAAATCCGACAGGCACAATGAAAGGAGTAATGGCAGTCACAAGCTTATTTTCACCTTTCTTTGTTTATTTTTATTTTAAAACATATTTCCGAAGCATGAAAAATATTTTAAATGGGAACCAATAAACTTCTGATTTTCCTTTTCTTTCCTATAGCTTGAAAATAACCATTTTCTCATCAATTAGTTTAAGAATTTGACTCTCTTTCTATTCTGATTATTTGTACAGTGGCAGTGCCCAAAACCCAATCAAGAATCAAAGCCCATTGTGCGAGGAGCTGTACTTACAATTAGCAAAAACACAGTCTTTAGCCAAAAAGTTTTAAAACAAAACAGCAGCAGATTATAAATTGAACATATAACATATTATAACATTGTTTTCACATATAAAATATTCTGCTTAGATGGAAATATTTTCCATCAATTTTAGCCTGAAATAAATTTTTATGAATGAAATTTTTCGGCTCCTAAAAACAGGGACTTCTGATGATGGCAGAAGTTATAGTCTTAACCGTAATCTGAGTAGATGTTTTGTAACTGATACAGTGCATTTGAAGGAGTGATAGTTTGAGCATTATGTGCGGCAATTTTTTGTTATGACACCCCCACCCCCGCCCTACCAGCATGTGTGTGTTCCATTAATATATTCCAAGCCCAAAAGTGTTCCATGGCCAAATTAGTTTGGGAAACACAGGACTAGACAGAAGATATGCTGCACTTCAATTCTAGTTAGTGCTCCAATGTCTTTTTAACAAATGTAAAAAGGCACTTTCGTGAAGATCTGTCATTTGTGCCTGGTTTCTGTGCTATGTAGTCTATCATGTAGAATCACAGTAATATGAGCACTTGACCCAGATACAAGAGGTGAATAAGACATGAACATAGAAATGTAGATGAAGCAGAAGCTTTATGTTCATTAATTTAATCAAGAGAAATGGTACCTCAGCAAGCTACCGTGGCTAATGCAGTTCCTAAGAGAATAATCTCTCCTTCTGCCAGTCAAATAAAGGGGCCTGTCTCAAGTGTCTGTGATCCCTGCTATCCTCCTTCATGTTTAGAATAAAAGTCCAGATGAGTAATGCTTCAAGCTGTGCAAGATACTGAGGCCAACTCCTGTGCCCAGGAACACCAAGACCCAGGTCCAAAGCCTTCCAAGGCAACTGCCCTTGCAGCCTTTCCTTTGTTTTTGCACTTTTGTCCTCAACAACTAGTGCCACCCATGTAAAAAATTTGTGGACAAATGTCAGCCCAATGGCTTAGCCACAGCCACTTAGTCACGTTATGATGTCACTGCTAGCTATAATAGCATGAACAAGACTTAGAAGTTGCAACTTCCAAGTCACCTCTGCAACCTTCAACTCTTCTCCTCCTCCTTCTCCTCCTGGGTATCTTGCTATTTGAAGAGGGCACTGAGAGTTGGTCACCTATCCCAGAAGTAGTTCTGAGTACACCAGATCAAAGGGACATGAAGTCAGTGATGTGTCCTTGGCATCCACTGAACTAGGCAGATGGCTACACGCTGAGATGCATGGCCATTTCCAGCCCTTATATTCCCCTCCACTCTGCTATAACCCTTTCTATCCCCCAGAAATCAAGGTCCTCTAGGAACATATGCTTTTGTTGGCAAAGACTCACTTTGTCAGAGGCATACTTTTGCCCAGGAAAGCTTATACTCCAATATATCTTAGTCTGTACAGTGCCACAGGACTTCTCATTGTTTTTGCAGATACAGACTAACATGGCTGCTCCCCCCCCCAGCCCCCGATATTGGCACACTAGGGTTTTTCGTCCCTGGTTTGGCTTGGCCACAACCCCAATATCAACTAGCAAGGTGGGGTAGCCATCCCATTGGTAGCTATCCCAGAAAAGCTCATCTCTCCCCATTTCTGAGCAAAACATGTACAAATGAATAAAATGCTATCAATTGTTCAAAATACAGTGGAACCAGAATTAGCTGATCTAACTGTGATTAAGGCCGAATCAGATGACCAAAAATATGCTTAAACCAGAGAATGGGTGACAGGTCTCTAGCTGTCAGCCCTGGCATGCGGAGTTCCAACTGTCAGCATGACAGGCAGAGAGCGCCAGCCTCCCAGGGCTGCCAACGCAAGTCCCTCCACTGTCAGTGCCTGGCATTGAGTAATTTACTTAATACAGAGAGCCAGATAATGGAGGCTCAGTTACATGGAGTTCTACTGCATACTACAGTATGTTTCCTAGGAGTACATATTCACTCATAAATAAAGCAAAACAATAAATGACAGGCACATCTTGTGATCTGTTGTTTTTGGTATTTTTGGCTGTAACCCTGCAGGTGTTTACCCATGTGAATAATTCAGCTGAATTCAGTTCATCTACTCATACTGTTATATCAAGCCTTTGCCAATTCAGGGATTTTGTGTGTTTGTTCACACGCTAATGCACAGATTTTAGAAATATGCTGTAGTTCTGTTTGTGAAATACTGAGGTTCCACTGGATATGATAGTGTTTAATGTTCAGTGTAGATCTTAACAAAATCAAAGGAGCAAAGCTAAAAACATGATACTGCAGCCTTACATCCAGTTGTTTTGAATTCCTAAAGTAACGTAAACATTCCATTTTCTAAATGTAAAGCAGTGGAGGCAGGACCTAGAAACAAAGTGCTTGCTTTATTTCATGCCTTTTGAACTTCATTGGTTACCAGCTGACATTGAATTTATTCTCTCATGTTACAGCAGCAAAGAGTTTACTGAAAAAACCTGATGGAGTCAAGGTAAGTTAAACAAATGCCCCAAACTATATAGTTCATTCAGTCTTTTTTTACTTGTACCTTTCAATTTTTGTTGACTTTGCAACTGGAAATAACTACATCCCTTCTTCATAGGTTATGTTACGTAATGGTTCTCACTGTGTGTTTGAAGTTAGTTTAACCTCAAATTAATGTCAGAAAACAAATAGTTGAAAAAACTGGACTGTATTTTAAATAAGGTTAGAAAAATGCTGACAAGGAAGTATTTTCCTTGCTTTTTTCTATATAAGGTAATCCTGTCATTAGTGACTAGCTGTGTTTTTAGCTGCTTAATATAAATGAGACTTTGGTCATGGATATGTTGGGTTTTCAGTTGCTGCTACCGATCTGCTGCTTCCCTGCTTCCATGTTTCCTTGAATTTCCATTTAAATTAATGGAACATCAGAAGCTTACTGGTGGTTTGGGCCCGACATCAGGTACATTCTACCAGCAGTACTTGGTGTGTCTGGCAGAAGTCGGGGTTTAAGATCTCAGTGAGCAACCTCATCCTGATTAATACACCTTCGTAAGAATGGGAACATGTTGGTAACTTTCATGTGTGATTTAGAATTCCTATTTTCATATCAGCAGGTCCCTCAGGAGGAGAGATGCTTCACAAATGAATGTTCTAAATAGATATTGTGAAAAATAGCAAAGAAGAAAATCACTGAGCATTGAAACATGTTTTATTTCTTTTTTTTCAGAGGTTTCCCAAAGACTAAATAAAGCTCCTCAGCTATAGAGCAGTGGCTCTCTAACATGAGTGCATGTACCCTTGGGATATGCAGAGCTCTTCCAGAGGGTACATTAACTCAGTGTTTCTCAACCTTTTTTGGATTAAAAAAAAATTGGACTTTATGTTGATCTAATTTTTTTATTTATCCTTTTTGCACAATCATAAGTGGGATGGTAAGTTAATTGCCTTTAGGCAATTTCTTCCAACTAACCAGTAAGGATTAAGTTGTTTAAACAAATGTGTTGTAATGGTAGAAAAAAATTGTGTATCTGGAAATCATAGGTACAGGGGATACTTACACTTTTTATTTTTTTAAGGGGATACTTTATAAAAAAGGTTGAGAAACACTACTTTAGAGAATACAAAGTTTCTTCTCGGTTTCTGCCTTATTTCTCAGGAGTGTATCTTAAATCTGAATTTTAGTTTTCTCTTAAGGTTTCTTTAAGAGAATGTTTACTTATATTCAATTTCACAGGAGATTTGTACTTTCCTCATTTATACAATCAATCTCCCACACTTATAAATGGCAAAGCTCTTAAAATGAATTCAGCATACTATCACCTGAATGTTACATAAAATGAAATAATGCGACTCTTTGAGAGAATGAAGAAGTACATCATTATGTATGATTAGGTTGTTCCTATAGAGACTACTTAACACACCTTTGTGGAATGCAGGAATTTTATGTGCTCCAGTCAGGCAAATATTTTTATAAATACCATTCCTTCTACAGGTTTATAATGGTACCTGCTGTATCTCCATTTTGAGAGCAATATGACTGAGAATTATCCTCAATGGTTTGCTAATATTAAACTTGTTGGGAGCTGATTATTTTTGGTTTTCAGGACGTTTCAGGTTTTTGAAAATTTTCCTGCTCAGTTTGTCAGTCAAGGGGGGGAAATGTTTACCTGCATGGGAATCTTTATTTTCAGCATTTTTTCCTCGCGTAGAAATTTCCCCTACCAAAAAGAAAAAAAAAAAAAAAGAAGAAGAATCCTTCCTTTCTGCAGATTGGGCTGTCATTTTGAAAACAAGTATATACTGTACCTTCAATCCAACCAGTCACATTTTCTTCTTTTCCTTTTCTCTCTGACTGGTCAATTCAGAAAAGGAAGTCCAGTTCGAGTGTTCAGATGATGGTGAGGATCTTTATCTGCCAGACTTTTCCTCCTGTGAAACATTCACACTTAGAAATCAAATAATTGCATTTAATATGTTAATATAACTTGAGAAGCTGCAAGACTTTTAACATGCAAACTTGTGACTTCTAAGCCAAGAAGTGCTATGTGACATCTGTGATGAATTGCTTCACGATTCTTTAAAGCAAGATTTTAGCTATAGAAACAGAAATACAAAAAAGTAGATGTAACATTGGCCAATGCAGCTGTCTTTAGTACACTAATAAAAATGGAATTTGTTTAATCTTCCATTATTTTAATTTCCTTGAACTAAAAACTAACTACATTTAAAATAATAAATGGGTAATAGTAAGTGTAATGGAAACATTAATCTCTGTGTAATTATTCACATAGTAACCTCTAAAAATAATTAAAAATTGTATTTGGGAAATTGCTAGAGCTTTTACCCATATAGTATGAATAGAGTTCATCAGGAATCCATTAAGCAACAGTTCCCTGCTCCTGCTGCCCCTGCTTTCAAAAAATATATGACTACATCAGCACTTGTATTGATTCCAGCTTTAACTGAGCACATATCCATTATTTAGGACATTTTAATGTGATCTGCAAAACCCTGCTTTGCATATGTCTATTGGCCCTTGAAATCAAATTAACAAATGGAAGGATGGTTATTTTCTTTTTGGGAATATTGTACTTTGAAAAAAATCTTATGATTTGATTGTAAAAGTGTCTTTATTTTCACATGACTCATGTCAGGATGACAAGTGCAGGCCACAGCAGACATGCCATCTCCCTTTAATTCTCCAGACCCCAAGTCCGCTCCGTTCCAGGTCCAGAGCATCATCCTAAGAGCTCCTTTACTCAGGCCCCCAACTACAAAGATCCTCTTCCCCTAGCACCAAGATCCTCAGGCAGTCAGTGACCATCCCCATTTTAATGGCATTGCTCATGAATTCTGAGATGGTGGTTGTGACCCTGGCAAGACAGCTTACTCAGCATGACACTTCACGATGCCTGCCTACTGCTGATCCAGAGAGAGAGAAAGCAAGTATTCCATTTCTTCCAGCTGGCACCTCCATCAGGAGCAAACAGACTTACCTTTGAAGAGCAAAAAATATTTGTCTAGTAAATGGCATCTTCTAACATGGTGCAATTTTTTTCATGCAAATGAACAGTGTGTTTTCATACAAAAGTACAAGCCATTTACCAGATAAGGTGAGATATTTACACACACCTCATGACTGCTCTGGCAGTCTACAGAAATATCACTTAGAATGCTTGGAGATTTTACATCCTGAGATATCATTTTAAACAGTATATGCACTACGTATATTTCAACTTTAAAAAAAAAACTTGAATGCTTAGGAGGGTATGACCCTGCCCAATTCTTCTCTGAGAGAGAGAGGGAGAGAGCATGTGTGTTGATATGAGAGTTAAAAGCTGTTTCATGACAACCACAGTTTTAGTAAAAAATGTTTTCCTTCCTGACAACAAATAGGAGTACACCAGTTGGAGTCACTTAATTAGTTGGCATGAAAATGCTGAATTTCTTTTTTAATAGTTTTCCCTGCCTGTTAAAATAAATGCAGTAAAGGTGATTTAAATACATCTAAAACCTATAATATTTTTTAAGTTAGGAGGTGTTTAGCCAAGCACTGCACATACCAAGGCAATAACTTGACTATGCAATATATTCTCTTTTTTGTTTCTATGAATGTAAATGTTGTATTCTTGACATACTATTAATAAGCTTGAATATATATTCTTCAGTTCTCAATGGTAGGTGGAATGAATGTTATTGTTCATTTTAATAAGATTTGACCAGGGGAGTGGGGAATTAATCCTGCTCCCCTATTCAGGCAAAATTCTCTCTGAAATTTGGTTCTTCTGTTTGTTGTGTTTTCCATGACAAGCGCTTCTATGGCATGTTATTTGATTTCTGATGTTGCTGGTTAGCACTGTATGAAGTCTAGTGAAACTTTCATTCCCTCCCTCATACATGTTTTGTATGTTCTCATTTCTTCTTTGATTGCTTTTCTCTTGATGGCCAAATTGTCAATCAGTACTCATTTTTAGTTATGAAACTTGGGAGAGTGATCTTCTCTTGTTTCAAGAGAAAAAGGATATGATTGTCCATATTTGTATTGTTGTTCCATAATCTCTGTGATTTTAATTTGAAAAAACATCCAGAATTCAGTGAGTTTTTTTCATTTTTAAGAAATGCAGGTAGTAATATTTTCTATCATTTTTTTCTTACTAAACTCCTGTAATGTAGCTAAGTGCTGTCCAAGATTGTCCCTAATGTACAGACATTACGCTGCTTGGCATGTATCTTTCAGTATCTCAGAGGACAAACTGAACTCCAATGCAAGCCCATTTTGCATAGTAGCTGTATGTCTGTATTAGGGATTTCCATCGTCTTAACTACATGGGTGCGGTATTGGATGGGGAGCCGAGTTCATCTGTACCTTCACAAATAACAAGCAGTCCCCTAGCACCTTGGAGACTAACACATTTATTAAGTCATGAGATTTTGTGGGAAAGGCCCACTTCTTCAGATGAGTGGAGGGAAGTGGGTCTTACCCTGGAAAGCTCATGAACAGGTAAATTTGTCAGTCTGTAAGGCAGTATGGGACTTCTTGTTATTCATAGGTGTAGTTACAGTAGAACAGAGTTCCCTAATCTAGAGATGTCCTAACTAAGGCATTGGCTATGTTGCAGATCTGCTCTGATACTGGTAATTGATGGGTGGCCACCATTGTACCTGCAGCAATGCAAAGAATTCCAGTGAAATCCTGGCACAATTAAAATCAACAATAGAGCAGCTTCTGTTGACTTCAGTGGGGTCATGCTTTCACCCTTAGTAAACATTTGCCCAAATATAGCTTACTGGGCACCTTTATCAGTCTGTATCAGGAATTGCATCAGTGAAGAGGTAGAATTGAGGGAAAGCTGAAGTGTAAACAGGGCCTAAATATCATTATCCCCATCACACAAAGAGGTTAAGTGATTTACTCTAGGCCATGGTAGAGTTCATGAGTTGAAATTAGAACTCAGAAATTCTTGGTGCTCAGCCCACTGCTGAAACCATTAGTCTCGGGCTAGGCTAGCATATCACATTACACTTTCTGGTAAATACTTATTCAGGGCTTCAACATTGAATGTTTCCTAATGAGTTTTATATAAGAAAAGGAATCCCCACCACCCTGACTAAAACAAAGGTTTGTCTTTTGGTTTTTAATGTTGTGGTAAATTTTGTTTTAATACTGACAAAATGTCCATCAGTGAAAGAAGAGAAGCCTGGATTTGCATTCTTGAATTTCTTTCCTGTTTAATGTTTGTTTTTGGTACCAGAGTACTGAGACACAGTGGAATTTTATACCTCTGACTGGTAGAAATGATGCCAACCTTGTATACAGATATCCTACCTTACATTTTGCTGCTTTGACCTGCCCCTGTTTTAACTACGACTGGTCAATTTAAAAAAAAAAAAACTAATTATTTTAATTGAAAATAGTCTGTCGCTGTTATTGTCAAACTAACAAGCTTTCTAGTTAATATGAAAACTTAATTTGGGGCTTGATTTTTAAAATCTCTCTAGTTTTATAGCCACAGTGATATTTACCTGTCTGATTTCACAAGTGCCATTTTGGAATGTGGGTTTTAAAAATGGGTATACGAATCAGAACAATTCAAATTCATTTTTAAAGTCTTACTGAGGAACAGCAAATATTTATTTTAAACAAATAAAAGCTTAGTTCTTCAAAAACTTTCATGTTTTGACATCACTGAGATTAGTCCCATATTTAACTGTCGTCAGGGTCAGAGCTTAAAACTGTAGTGTTGAGAAGCTACAGTACAGAAAGTTAAACTCTTAGGTTTTGTGGTCTGAAGAGCCAGTGTACAGAAAAAACGTAATATCACTGCAGGCACAGCTAGATTGGAAAAAGATAGCATCAAGGGTTTCAAAAACAAGCAAATTTAGTTTATTTCATGTAATAAGAATGAAACGTATGTTTTCTATTGGAAACATGATATACTTAATTGAAAAAAAATCACACAGTAAATATACCTGTACACATTCTGTCACCCATATAAATCTAGTGTTGCCAATTTCAGTGGAGTAACTCCAGATATATATGGGTGTAAATGAAAATTACAAACAAAATAATAATTAAACTAGTGACAACCTAGAAAAAAAGTGAAATTATGCTAGATTACTTAATATTGTTGTATGATCGTAAACTGACAAAAAAGTCACAATGGAAATATAGGCCTTTTCTATCTAAAAGCCATATTAATAGTGAATGCCTATTACTTGGTTTTTCCCCATTATTAAAAACTCTTAAGTGTCACAGGTGAAACTGCTTAAGCTCTATATAGAAATTCCTAGAGCAAGTCCAAAATACTGTAACTAGTGTCTTTGCAAGGGGCTATAGCAAATTATCAAATCGGTTGTCCATGTTCTTTTCAAGTTCATAAGTTGCCCTTTTTGTTTATTTTCCTATCTATATCTGTATATAGATATTCTATATAAAGAGATATAGATGTGCTAGCTACCAAGAATTCTAAGGCTTGTCTATTTCTATTTTCTGCATACTTACAGATAAACAACAAAACCAACGTGGTAACCAGCCCCAAAGAAAATATTCCTACCCCGGCGCTGGTATACCTGGATTCTTCTTTTTCACCCTGTCTTTAAGTTCTTTACCATTTTCTGTTTGTTTGGGGGGGTGTTGTTTTTGTTTTGCTTTTACTCTTTGTTTTCTAACATTTCAGAATAATTTTTCTCTTTTTTTGCTTTATTTTCTTTTTGTGAGGACGTCCATTGTGAAGCAACATATTTATAAATAGAAAATGTGACACGAAAGCTGGACGTGGTGTGGTAGCAGTAGTAGTGATAGTTCAATTTTTTTGCATGCTGTGTCAGAAAGTGAATAGAATGCTCTTTGTATTGCCCTTAGCTTTTCACCTGATGGTTGTTTCAGTGCTTTTAAATGCTGGCTTACTTTTTAAATTGTACCCATTATCTTTTTTTTTTTTTTTTTTTTTTTGCCTTAACACAAGTTTTGACATCAAGTAGAGCTAACAGGATTATTGCTAGGCAACAAAATAGACCTTATTCAGATTTTCATTCACCCTGTTCTCTGACAACCCAGCAGGACTTTGCAAGGCTTTACTTACTGGGATCAAGAGGCACCTTAGTCCGAAAGCTTTTTGTATAATACCATTACAATTTAAATCTACAGTAGGCATTACTTGGTAATAAGTTCTATTGGGGGAATGTTACTAAACAGTAGGACAGTGTATGTGAATATTCTATGTCACCCTCTTTCTTTCTGCTAATAAATCACATTTCTTCTGAATATACTATTGAGAAAGGCTTATGCACACAAATGTTACTTTTTAATTACTTAAATTTAAGCAGTATTACTTTTCATGTACTTTCGTACATAACGCCGAAGAAGTGTTTCTGTTCTTTAATATAAACATAGGGACAAATTCTGCCACTAGATTTGCATGTGCAACTCCAATAAAAGCCTGCATTGTTAAGTCATTTTCAGAGCAGTAGTTTAGAGGCTTTATGTTATGTACATGAATCTTCAACTCTGTCAGGTATTCCCAGACATCTGTTAGATCATTGAAAAGCTACAGTGGCTTCTGCAGCTTGTTCCTGTCCCAGTTAACTGGCATATTAAGGCACACAAGATGGGAGTTAAGCTTTGAAATGGCATCAGGAATTTCTGGCATACTTGGTATCTGTGCTGTTCAAATGGGCAAGAGGACGTAAGTTTGCTTGGCCCATATTTATTTTAATTTTTGTTCATTTGTGCTTTAGTAATAAGCACATGGGATCTTTTTAAAATTAGGGTACTATTTTTGAGCTAAAGCAGGGATCAGACAAAAAAAAGTCAACATATCCAATGAGTCAATGTGGAAGAGTGCCTCTTCAGGTCCCCAGAGCTCCAAAGCCCTGTGTGTATGTGTTGTTTATGAATAAGGTCTTTGCATGCTGCTACAATAGATAAAGTAGTCTTCCTTGCTGGCTTGCCAGTCAAGGAGTCTTTATTAGAGACGTTGTTTCATCATCTGGCAGCTGTAAACATTTGCTTTTGCTCTTGTCACTGTTGAGCACTTGTTCGCTGGTTCTTCTCATGCTCCCTCACACTAATGTGAATGTTTATACCAATGAGCACTGCTTTTCTCTCTATTTTGTTCTCACTCAGGAGCCCCAAACTACAGTAATCCACAATCCTGATGGAAATAAGGTATTCAGAAAGAATCAGCTCCATCTTTCTTCTCCAAAGCGCACATTTCATCCACTCTTCTGAGCCAGAATGTGCCCATTTGCCCAGGACTTAGCCAGAAAAATCTCTTCCTGGTATCTGTTGTACCTGGTGTCTCTTGGTCCTTATTCACCTGTGACTTGTTCCTACTGAATGTTTTTTTTCCTGTCTGTCTGGTGGCACTCTCAGCTCCTGTGGATGTCTGTAGGAGATGAGGGCTCTCAGAACCCTGAGGAACCAGGTCCATAGTGTTTTGTACATCTCTTGCTTCAGGCAAGAACTTCTAGTTTTCAGAAAAAACAAAGGAGGGTTATGTTCAGACAAAGTGTAGTGAGGTTATTTTTAAGACTTGTGTATGAAACTCTCACTAAAATTGAAGGCATATTTTGAGTCTTTTGCATCTGCTGTTTGTCAGCATGCTTATGCATCATACTGTGAAGTGTCTTCTGCATGGACCTTGTGACTTCTTCCATCACATCATACTGCCGTTAAAACTTGAAGTGGCAAGATGCTCTTTTGAGTTCATAAATCCTGATTGGATACATTTTTCTCATTGGTTTTCTTTTGTCTATGTGCTGTGATGTTTGTGTTTGGTGTGTGTTTTCTATAACATGGTAAATTTTAATCCCTGCACGGACTTGAAGAGGGCTAAGGAACATTTTTGTTTGTGATTCATGTTCCCAGTTTTTATATGTAAATTTCACTTATTTAAACAAGTTTTAAGATCTGCTGAAGATTTAAAGTCCCTAAAGGATTGTTGTCACATTTATCTAGTATGAATACTTGTGGTCATTCTGTGCAGTATTTGTAAAGGATTGCATCTGGAGTGTTTACAAAAAAATCACATGCAAGCATTTCTCAAGCATGAAAAAAACATTAACTGCGTGTATTGTTGTCATATCTCTTCTCAGTTTGTGTATTTTATAGTTGGTGGGTAACAGTAAGGTGTGATGTTAATTTCACTAGTGTGCCAACTACTTTCTACGCTTACTGTCCATATTTCATCAGCCATGCTTCATTAATAGGCAGGATACAGCCAGCATTTTAATTTTAGTAAAATGTTTACTAAAGACCAGCATAGGGACATAGAACACCAAAACACTGGAGCTCTTTGGCATGACTACATCTACTTGACTTTATTTTATAGATATAGATCACAATTTAAATATTTTATGTCCCCAAAAAAGTCATAACATAGACAGGAAAACCACTTATGAGTACAATTACTCTTAAATTTCATAATCTGCAAAAAACAAATATTTTAGCACAACATCTGGAGTGGATGCTTCCATATTACTGGCCACATCTCTCGTGTGAGCTTGTGCATGATGTTTCCTGCTTGTATGTGTGGTTTTTATTTTCTTCTAGGTACTGTATATGGTAGAGCATGGTATGTTCATTCTTTGGAGTGAATAGTCTAACACCATTCACAATAGGCAAAGCATGATGGTTTATTTAGCTTGGTTTGTATATGTGGATTGATTAGTGTCATTTGTATATTAATGCATATAATTTTGTTCTTTTACATATGAATAATGCATTAACCATTCCGAAAGTTTTCTTTGACTTGTCCTTGTGAAATCATAGTAGACAAAGGAACACTGTCAAGGGTATTTTGAATTTTTTATTTCATTAATTAATTTAACGACCCTTCAGAAGTTTGAAACAAATCTTATTTTTCCCCCGTCTCAGAAGTAGAACTGGCTTGCTACAGGTATTTTTATTCAAGTATTTTGCATCTGACTTTTTTCTTTTTTTTTTAAATGTGCAACAAAGTGTTTATTTCAAAAATCATAAAAAATGGATCTTCTGAAAATAAATTTAGGAGAAAAAAGTTTTTGCCTACTAGCTTTGACAGTGTCCTTTTAAGTTGCTCGCTAATTTTTCATATTTCTAATATCTTATCAAAATTGTGATAAGCAGCCTGGCCTTTTAACATTGCAAAGATTTCATTTCAACTGTCTGAGGGACAAGTCATTCCTGTGTGTGGCTAGTAGCTTAAAGAATATTTCTACAAAGATATCTTAGATTGCATAGCAGCATTGTTGTGGGTCTTTCTAACATCTGTCTTGGAAAACTTTTAGCACAAGGAGAGTATAAAAATGAAATCATGGATTTGATCCAATTCTTATTGAAATCAATGGGAACTTTAAATTTATTGTATCAAGTCTTATATGAACAAAGGAGTTATTGTAAATTGTGAAATGCAACATTTTGCTTACTTTAATGCAAAAGCTCACGTGGAATGACTTATTTTACACAGTTGATATTCGTGAAGCTTAAAATGGCAAGTTTGAATATTTGGCTGACGTAATTCATATAACAGTTCAGACATACTTTGTCTAGTAGAATGTACAAAAAAAAGAAGTTAACTCCTTTTCATAAAGGTCTTTTTATATTTCCTGTATATCACTGTGATGTTCAAAAATGAGACAGCCATAAATACATTTAATAAGATGTTGCCTTTTGAAATGGATGAAAATTGACATTTGATTTCAGGTACAAACATCTCAATCTGTGTGGCCTTTTGTTTGTGAATTACATCCATGTAGCCTGCTTTAAGGCTTTGCATGATCTGTACAATACCAAGTCTAGTTTTCATAGGTGCATGAATAATATTTCTGGGTTATTTTATGCATTTCAATTATATTTACTTCTCAACAGGAGTCAACAGAAAGTTCCAACACGACTATTGAAGATGAAGATGTGAAAGGTATGGTTAACAGTTTGAAAGGCAAAATTGTGGTTACATACATGTATTTCACTAGGTTTATTTTAAATTTTGTTAATCTGTTGGAGGGTGTTCCTAAGTAATCTAAGGAGAACAGTCTGTTATTTTGGGAAATTGTATTCATTGCTCAAGTTCTGTGTGTTTATTGCTGACTTCTGATAGTCTGACTTTAATATGTACCATCCCTGTAGTATTTTGGAATGAAGGAATTTTGCCACTTAAAATTATAGCTATGGCAGTAGTAATTGCAGATTTAAAAACTGATTTAATATTATTTTAAGTTTCATTTTGTACTTGGTATTTTGACTTTTTTGTTTGCTTATTTTAATTAATGAATTTTTAGTGCATTTTTAGCTTAGCATTTACAAAACATTTCTGTTCAGATGCCAGCATTTTTTTTTTTTTGTGATTCTCTTGTATTCTGGTTCTACATTTGTCTTGGTCTCTCTTTTTCTTTTTAATTTTCTGTACACTTACCTTCCTAAGTTTGCAATCTTTGGAGGTTATTTTAGATTTGAGTTTTGGGTTTTTTTTTGTTTTTATTTTTGTATTGCTATTATTATTACGATTATTATTATTTTAAACTGAAGTGTGACCTTATTCATTATTATTTTTAATAACATTTTGTGGATTTAAAACCAGTGTATTCAGCTCATATTTTATATGTTTCATACAAGCCACAGGTTTTTAGCTTTAAGTACAAAATTTTAATTGTTGTTGATTCAAAAAACAGGCAGAAATAAGGGACATCTTTAAAAAATAAGAGGGGGATTGGACTGTGGTAAGAAAAAGAAAGATTTCTCAGTTACTTAGCCATTACAATGGTGAGCTGGTTTTTATACTAGAAGTATTATGTCTGTAGGTATCCTTATTAAAGTGTTTATTAGCAGAAAGTTACAGTATGTTTTCTGAGATGCTGGAATCTTCAGTGTGTTTAACACTGAGAACGCATTTTAGAATATGGATTCAGTGGATGCAGTTGCTTGAACTGGGTTTGGTAAACAATTTTTTCCCTTGAATAATGGAGCATGCGATATCCTTATTTGATGAAGTAACTGATGTTGCCTGAGTAAGGAATGGATAATGTAAAGTTTTAGGACTCATGAGTATCTCTGTCAGAAATTTAATCTGGTATATATTTTAGAGTTTGTGTTTGTGTGATCAAGAACTCCTCCTAAATAAGCAGAGCTAGGACCCCCAGATTCAGAGTACATCTTCCTCTTATCTTACCTTACAGCAACCTGTGGGTTTGGTTGTGCCAGGAAAGCAGGATGTTTCTGTAATGGGATTGCTTCTCGTAAAACCAAACACAAGAGAGAGAGAATCACCAAGTACATTCCTCAAAACTGGCATAACTGAACGGGAATGTTGTAAGAGATTGAGCCAGGATGAGCCTGGAATAGGACTGCTTCTCAATTAACCTTGCAGCAAAGAGAGAAAAAGGAGGAAATTAGAAAAGTGCTCTGTTTTGGTACAGCTAAAACATTGCTTAAGCTTTGGAAACTAGAAGAAAATGTGATTGGAGACCAAAGTGACTAGAGTCTATTTTTGTTAAAACATAGGGAATTATAAGAATTTGTGAGGATGAAGAAAAAAAATACAGTTGGTGGAGTTTTCTTTTTAAAAAATTACTAAAAAATATTAAATGGAAAAATTTTAAAATCTCATCTAAGAAATCCAGAATAAAAATTCATAAAAATAACACTATTTTTGAAAAATACAGTATTTAACATAAAGCATTTCCATTTTCCTTTTATTAAAAAAAGTCTTAATTAAGGATCTGAGCAATATCAGATAAATCTGCAAGTAAAAAATTTAAGATAAGGTAATTCTTTTAGGTAGGACACTCCATTGTTTATGAGCTGGCATTGAAATGAGCGTCAGTAGTCTGGGGATATCCTGTGTATTGTCTATTTTGGTCGAGAGTTTTTTGTTTAATGACGAAGTGGCATATAGTTTCTGTTTCACTTTTATTGTGTGTGCAATCAAATCTTACAAGAGTTACCATCCACTGTGCAAAGCAGAGTGAACTATCCAGGGTTAACGATGATTCTTGGTCCACCCTTCAGAACTTCTTGTTTACTTCTCCTTCCTGCCACCAACACTCCATTCACGCAATACAGCAATCCAAAATTTCCAAGCATGTCTCTGGGAATGTGTGTGGTGCTATTGTGTAGCTACTGCTCTTCAAACCCCATGAAATATTTGATGCTCACTCTGGTGACAAGGTATTTTGGCCCTCTGCAAGATCATATGAATATGTCACCAGCCTAGTTCCTCTCACATAGGGATTTCTGAAAGCCGCATCCGACAGGCCTGAGAAATAAATGGGCAATGAAGCAGTCAAACCTTTATTTAATTTTTCCTTTGAGTAAAAGGCTATCAGACAAACACCCTGTACACTATGCCATTACACCTATTGCAGCACAAGTCCATTAATGATGGCATTTATGTTCCTGACTAGTGAGTAAGAGGATAATAGGGAAACTATTTTTAAACAGACCTTTAATCTTGACATGTCAAAATCAGGCACTGGAGATTATCACAATTTAATAACCCTACGTAACTTTTTGCAAATTAAAAAATGAGCTAGATTGCAAGTTTTCACCCATATAGCAATGTATCAAAACTATTAATATCCTCTGCTTTGAGGGACAGGTAAACAAATTGCTCTGAATTCCAACAAACCATATGTTATTTTTTTTCCTCCAAAGCAACAAAGGGTGGGGAAGTGAGATTTAGAAATTCTTTTCAAATTTAATAGAAATGTAATGAAATGAAATCTGATTTTGGGAAGTTTGTCGCTTACAGTACAATAGGTTTGGTGCAGTTCCTTTGATTCACTGTTACTATCAAAAGATAAATAAATTTCAAAAATATTTAGAACACTGTGTCAATCTTAATGCTTTCAACATTTCCTGAGGGTGTTTTGTAATTATTTACAGTGTAAATGAGCCATTAGTTGGGTTTAGGATTCTAAACCTTTCAATGTCAGGATTTGCTCTGCTGTGTTATACAGCTATCAGCACATAAGAGCTCCAGTCCCACTTGGAGTTTTTGGATGCTACCATAGTATAAATATGTTCTCTTAATATAGTGAGAGTGGTAGATTAAAAAAAAAAACTATCCAGAATTAACCTAAAATGCTGTGGAAGCACAAAATCATATTCGTAATTAAACCCAACTCTGCTAGTTCCCCTGAACATGCTGACACTTGAAGAGACCTTTTCAGACTGAAAATGTGTGAATTAAAATGCAGTTCATTTTGCTCTTTGCTGTGATCAACACTTCATCTACTTTCATTTTGCGGTACAGTATTCATGGGGATGTCACAAGAAGGCAGTGAATTTGTTTCCAGCGAGGACTGAACAATACTCATTTGAGTTCCCTTTTCACCTAGACCCAAAGGTTCATATCTCACGCTCCTTAATTGATGATTCCAGAACAACTGCACCACAACATTCTTGCCCATGGCAAAGGTCGAAGCCATTCCAAAACCAGGAAATCCATTGGAAGATTTTAAGAGCATTGAGCCATGTCTCTGTTTTACATGTAAGGCTGTGGTTCTGTGAGGGACTGATTCTGAGCCACAATTGACCTTTGTTCAGGTGGATGTCAGAAAAGGAGAATGTGAAGCAAACCTATAGGCCAGGGTGGGTGAGTTGAGCACCAGATAAAAGTGAAGAAAATAAACCCCACAAAATCTTCACTGATGTGACCCTTGACTGAGACACCTCACTGCCCCCACACAGGAAGGAGGGTGAAGAAATGAGATCTGGGTTTCAGGGCTTTCCCCAGGCCAGATTAACTCTCCGTTGGGGGGAAGGGGGCCAAAAATAGGCATTTTCAGCATTCAGTGTGCACAAGGGTGCTTCTCAGGAGGAGGTGTGGGGTCTGGGTGAAAGGGAGGGTGCTAGAGCGGGCTGGAGTGGGTGTTTGGGGTGTGATTGGGAGGGAGGGAGGGTACAGAATCAGACAAAGAGTGGGGGTGCTGCATGGGGGGCTGCAGGAGTGGGCTCTGGTTGGGGGATCTGGGTGGGAAGTAAGGTGCATAGATGGTTTGGGACAGCAGTGGGGGGGAGTTCAGGAGCAGTCTGGGTGGAGGTCAGAGGTTTGAATAGGAGGGAAGGTGCAGGAAAAAGCTGTGTGTCTAGGCTGGAGGGAGGGTGCAAGAACAGGCTGAGGCAGGGTGCAGGAGCCAGGTCAGGGGGTCAACAGGAGGATGGGACGGGAGTGGGTTGGCAATGCATGCTGCTGCCATCCCTTACCCCCCTTGCTGCTCTGATTGGCCAGAATTCCAGCCAATCAAAACAGTGGGGAAGACTCTCTACAAGCAGCACCTGCTGGTCCCTGAGATGGGGGAGGACGAGCAGCAGCACGTGGACCAGTGGCACGCAGAGCCTGGGGCTGTAGCCTATGCTTCCTACCACTCCATCTGAGCCTGCGGGTTGGATCCTGCCCACAAGGCTCAGGGTGCCCCACCTCCCACCCTGCTGCAGGCCAGATGCCAGGGATCCAGGCCAGCTGCAGTATGGTTCCAGACCCTGAGTTAGGGTTTCCCTACCCCTGCGTTAGACAGACCAGAGCTCTTCACTCAGCTACGAAGCCTCACCCCTCCAGCAGAGCTTTCAATAACTCATCTGAAAGGTACCCTGCCACATCTCGTCCACACTGACTCATCCCACAAAGCAGAGCCTGTGGTGACTCATTACTCAGGCATGTCACATCAGCCTATCCCTGAGCAGGGCATTGGTCAAACTACCCACCAGGCACAGGTGTTCCACTCTCACTACAAATCAATCTGTGCAACACCACCACTGAGCTAGGAACTTACCTGCTGCCCCTCAGTGGAGTGGAGTAGTATGCAACAGGAATGGGCAGAAGTTGGCATATGCACCTCATTGATTCAGAGCTGAACACAACCACCCGTATCATTAGTAGTGATCTTCTCCATACTTTAACATCAGGTTTATATAGGGTGGTATGTGTAGCTCCCATAAAACTGCATGGGGTTGGGGCTATGATGGACAAAAACAACCTGCCGAGTACACACCTTATACCAGGTGCAATTAAGCAACCCGTACTTCCTATCAGAAGATCTACGCACCTGCAAAAGAAAAAACATACACCTGTTGACTTGTCATAATATCGTCCCATCCATTGGCAGCAGTATCATTTAAGCACAGTGCAAATCTCAGATGAGCAATGGCACATTAGGGCCTACCTCTTTTTCTTCGGAGAGCGGCAGCTGCTCTGAACAAAAAGACAGGCGTGTTTGAATATCTTCAGAATCCCTTGTTTCTTTGTTTTCAACCTTGGAAGTATAAGTAGATCACGCATTAGGCTTTAACAGACTGTGAGTGAAGGAGTGGCTGCCATAATGAAGACATTTGGTTTAGACCAGTCTTTTCAGTGTGACTGCAGTGTAGAGTCTTAGCACAGTCTTCGCCACCTGACTGTCTGGTAGGTATGTAGATTGTCACGTAAGAGGTGGTGACGTGCACAGTTAGAAGATTGGAAGATGGACTGCAACTTGATGGAGTAGTCAGAGATGACTGAACAAAATAGATATCAATTTCTAATGTAGAATAGATAAGTCCCTTTTGCCCCTTTATTTTAGGAACCAGCCAAGCTACAGAAAGTTCCCAATGTACAATTCTGTTTGAAAATAAAGAGGAGGCCTCAATGAACTATGTTAGTTAGATTTTGCTTTCATGCTCTGTTTCCAAAAGAGAGAAATCCCTGAAAAAGTTTGTTGTGCTAGTATAGATGACACAAGTTGGTCATCCCATGACAGTAAGTGTGGATAAAAAGCAAACTCCCTGGTTTTGCTGTGTAGGTCTCAGTGTGACTTAAATGTGTGTAATACTCAGGAAAAGTGTGTGAAGGTAGGCTAGGCATGTAGGGAAGGCCAGGCAGAAGAAGAGGCACTGAATGAAAACGGAGGTGTTCCCAGGGGCTTTTATAGCTTGTGCCATGTAGAGGGAATTCTTTTGTCCTTACCGTGGAAAATGACAGATAAAGGTGAAGTATGGAGTCACATGGGTGAGTCACATGGCAAGTTCCACAAGGCACCAGTCATTACCTATACTTCAGATGAAACATCTTCAGGAAAGTCCATTCAGCGTAGATGGGCATCTCCCAGGATCCACTGAGAGTATCCCTTGACGAGCCACTTTTGAACTCTCTCTCCAAGATATGGGGGGGTAACTACCTTGTGGGTGTTACCTCAGGCATAAATATTTGAAGAACAAGTATTAAGTCAACATTTGTAACTTCAAAACAAAATGAAACCTACATACGAATAGCGTAATGCTATTCACAAAATCATAGCCTTTCTATAGGCACCCTACTTGACAGCCTTTGTACAAGATTTGTTGCAAATATATAACAGTTCTTGCAACAATGATCTGTATGGTTATATTTTAATTAGATATTCACAGTAGAGTGGCCCCTACTCTTCTATTGACAAGGTTTCATTGTGTGTTTTCCTTACGTTAGCTCAGCTGTGTTAACACTGCCTATTGCTCTGACCACTCCTTTTCCCATTGCATCTGGAGAGATAGAACCACGGGCTTATGCTGGGCCTCTGAACTTGGGTAAGTTTTGCTCCTTGTGCAAGAAGTTGTGAAGAGACTCCTGTGTGTTCTCTTCCCTCTCAGTTTGATACACACACAGCTCGCTACAGTCTAATTGTAGATTATACTTGTTCGTAGTATATGACCTAGAACTAATTTAATTAAGTCCCTGATGTTGCCTTCTCTTCTCAAAGTTTCAGTGAGTGATTTAGCTTGTCTTGAGCATATTTCAGGTACATTAACAACCACTAACTTTTCAGCTTAAATAACAGCATCACAATGAAGATTTCAGTTAATGGACACAATAGTTTGAGGAGTTTATGTGCAGTTAATGTGAAGAAAAGTAGATGCAGGGTAATTTAGTTTTATTCATAGTGTCCTCCTTCAAATCATTCACCGTAGTTTAGCAACTGATCTCATTAACTATATAATTTAATTGTAGCTGGGCCTCTGCCCTAGTAGTGATAATATGTTGATGATTAAAGATAGGGACATACTATAATTCCAAATTTTTCTTGGGTTTATAGTTTGAAATTTAGCTGACCCTGGAGTGCAGTTACAAGAGAACTTAAATAGGTTTGCCTATTAATGTTTATTTGGTTGTTTAATAACAAAAGGAATTAAAGTTTATGTACTCTTCACTGCCATCTAATAGGAAGGGTAATCTGATAATAAAAATACATGTCTGAGTTAAAAGAGAGAAGTCTTGCTCCTTGGTCTGCTGCAGAACAGTCAACAAATGCAGTAGAAACTAAGCAGCAAAGCTGTTGAGCAGAGCATCAAGGATCTGACATCTGTTTATTTTCTAAGTTGTCCTGTCATTTTAATGATTTCAGTTGCTCCTCCTCCCATATAAGTCAAGCCCTACATGCCTGTCATCTCTGTCCTGGTTAAATCAAATAGAAAACAGGAAAATTGGCTGAAGGACATGAGCTCTCCTATTAATTACCTTAATTATAAAACTTTTATCAGGAGTCAGCAAGCAGTCTTCTCAAGGCAGACCAATAAGCATCTGAAACAACTCTCTACTGCTGCTTTGCTACTGCTGTCTTGTCGGTTCCATTATACAAGGTGGAGAGAGCACAGTCTACAGGCCCATTCCTGAGTTCCCCTGCCCTGAGTGGAGGCTCCTTCCTCCTATTCCCATGCAGATGTAATGACCACATAGTGGGCAGGAAGGAGGTGAGTGGGCAGGAAGAATTTCTGCATTTTGGGGAATTCCATGAGCTCTCTAAGGCTCATCTACACTGTGAGATAAAATTGAATTTGAAAGAGTTAGCTCTACATTAATGTCACTGACTTCACTGTAAATGTCATTCACTTGCTTTAGTTTGCCCTAATAGCGACAGCAAAATGTCGATATTAACGGACAGGTATAGAGTCCGTCTCCAGTTTAAAATGTCAAATTAAGGCTAGTGTGGAAGCACTACGTCTTCCATTCAAATTTATTAGTCTCCATAAGTGTCCCCTGTGTACCCCATAAAGCTATGCACTGCATCTGGCTCCCAGCTCCCCACTACCAACGGGAGCAGGGAAACTGTTCAGGGCTGCTGCACTTCTGCCGTGTGGGGCCAGGCACCCTGTGGTCAGGTGGCTCCTGCTGCCTGGGGCCTGGCATCCTACAGCCCAGTGGCTCCAGCCATGCAGGGCCAGGCACCCCGCAGCCAGATGCTCATGAGCAGGCAGCCACCCCACACGTGCCCTTGGCCACCTGCGACCAAGTGCCCCCAGCAGCTCTTCCACCAGAGCCAATGAGTGGCACGGTTTGTTTGTTTGGGTTTTTTGAGGAGGGATGCTTTTGGAGAGGTCATCGATGTTTGGTGATTTCAGCGTGGAAGCAATATGTCAAATTTGTTGGGAGTCTGTGGGAAGTGACAGCAACGAAGGGTCCTGTGGCACCTAATATACTAACAGAAAAGTTTTGAGCATGAGCTTTCGTGAGCACAGACTCACTTCCAGCATCTGATGAAGTGAGTCTGTGCTCACGAAAGCTCATGCTCAAAACTTTTCTGTTAGTATATAAGGTGCCACAGGACCCTTCGTTGCTGTTACAGATCCAGACTAACACGGCTACCCCTCCGATACTTGTGGGAAGTGAGGATACTCAAAATCAAATTTTAAAAAAAGCATTATAAAATCGATTTTAATAAATTTGAATTTATCTTGTGGTGTAGACATAGCCTAAATCACACTTCTTTCCCAAATCCCCATTTGTCATTACTTTTTAGTCATGGTTGTCCCTTTTGGGCACTATTGTTTACTCCATATTAGGGCTAATGTATACTAGGAAAATTTAAGTCAATTTCAGAAATGAAAATAAAAAAGCAGTCCAGTAGCCCTTGAAAGACTAACAAAATAATTTATTAGGTGTTGAGCTTTCATGGGACAGACCCACTTCTTCAGACCATAGCCATACCAGAACAGACTCAGTATTTAAGGTACAGAGAACCAAAAATAGTAATCAAGGCTGACAAATCAGAAAAATTATCATCAAGGTAAGCAAATCAGAGAGCAGAGGGGCAGAAGGAGGAGGGGGAAGTCAAGAATTAGATAAAGCAAAGTATGTGAAAGAGGCCCTATAATGAGCTAGAAAATTGTCATCCCGGTTCAAACCGTACATTAATGTGTCGAATTTGAATATAAAAGAGAGTTCAGCAGCTTCTCTTTCCAAACGGCTGTGAAAATTCCTTTTCAGTAGAACACAGACTTTCAGGTCATTAACAGAATGGCCCACTCCATTAAAGTGATGGCTGACAGGTTTGTGCATCAGGAGTGTTTTTATGTCCGTTTTATACCCATTAATTCTTCATCTAAGAGAGTTTGAAGTATATCCAATATACAAAGCATGTGGGCATTTTTGGCACATGATGACATCTATGATATTAGTTGAGGAACATGAGAATGTGCCCTTGATTCTGTAAATAACCTGGTTAGGTCCAGTGATGGTATCTCTTGAATAGATATGTGGACCAAGTTGGCAACAGGCGTTGTTGCAAGGAAAAGTTCCAGGATTGGTATTCCTGTGGTATAGACTGTGGTTGTTGGTGAGAATCCTCATAAGGTTGGGAGTTTGTCTGTAGGAGAGAACAGGCCTGTCACCTGGGGCCTTCTGGAGTGTGGCATCCTAATTAAGGATAGGTTGTAGGTCTTTAATAATGCATTGCAGTGGTTTGAGTTGGGGGCTGTAGGTTAATGACCTGAAAGTGTGTGTTTTACTGAAAAGGAATTTTCACAGCCGTTTGTAAAGAGAGGCTGCTGAACTCTTTTATATTCAAATTTGACACATTAACACGTGGTTTGAACCAGGATGACAATTTTCTAGCTCATTACTGGGGCTCTTTTACATACTTTGCTTTATCTAATTCTTAGTTCCCCCCCACCGCGCGCACACTTCTGCCCCTCTGTTCTCTGATTTGCTTACCTTGATAATAATGTTTCTGATTTGCCAATCTTGCTTACTATTTTTGGTTCTCTGTGCCTTAAATATTGAGTCTATTCTGGTATGGCTATGGTGTGAAGAGGTGGGTCTGTCCCACGAAAGCTCATCACCTAATAAATTATGTTGTTAGTCTTTAAAGTGCTACTGGACTGCTTTTTTGTTTTCATAGTATGTAGACTAGCATGGCTATCTCTCTGTTACTATTCAACATGCAAGGCACTTAATTTCAGAAATGTCATTCTAACTATAGCAATTGCATAGCTAGAATCCACTTATCAGAAATCGACTTACCTGGCTGTCCTAACTAAGGAAGGTTGGTGAGCGTGTTTCTCCCATTGACCTCCCTTCCACCTTGCAGTAGCAAGGGGTCTAGGGGTCAACTGCCGAACCCAGAGAGATCAATTTTGTACGTCTTTACCGGATGTGCAAAATCAAACTCTGAGAGGTCGACCCTGACCATGTTGATCTTCCAGAAGTATAGACATGCCCTAAGTGACCCTTTTGTGGCCTCACTGATCCCTCTCTCCCCAAAGGATAATGAAGAATGATTGTCAATGAGGTTGTTGAAAATACAATATGCAAAATGTAATTTAATAATAACTTATTGGAGAAGAAATGTGGAATAATTGATCTGACTGGAACAGTGGTGAAAGTAAGCGGGTGCACAAGAGCTGGCTGAACTGCAGCAAAAGCAAGCACAGAGCTATTTAAAGAGCTGTCAGGGACTCAGGTTGCAGTAGGATAGTACCTGTGAGAAATTTTAAGTTACTTTCACCCGTACATTGGAGAGAACTTGTTGTTGTTTCAAAATGAATTTTGAAATATCCCTGTTTCATTAAGGCAGCTGGAGGTACTCTAACATTTAGCTAGTGTATTAATGTGCAGCAATAAAAGGTTGTGTAGATTGTGAAAAGTTCTGAATGAAAGCAGTGACTTGAGGACTCCTCCTGATGTTATTTTTCTCATTGTTTAGCATTTCTCTCCTTTTAGGAATACTGTAGAAGTTTCTATTAGGCTGAGCAGTTACTATTCTTCTCCAATTCCTAACACAGTACACAAGCTTACTCCAGTATGGGGAGTATTATTATTATTATTATTATTATTATTATTCATGTCAATAACATACACATTTCCACCCAGTTTGAGTATGTTTGTGTTTGGCTGTTCCTAGGATTGCCTGTAGCAGGACCCTTCTGTCTGTGCCATCTCAGAGTGATAGTCAAACTATTTTGTGTTCTGAATTAAAGTCGATAGGACCCACTTGTTCAGGCAGCTGGCATGAGTCAGCAGAACAACAGCTTTGCATTATGTACAATCCCACAACCTGATAATTCTTGCTAATAGGTTGTGACTTTTGTAGCCACTGCCACTATGTGGGAATTGTAGGGGTGAACCACAATAGAGGACAGGCTGGCAACTTTTTGCCTATGGAGAAGAGAAGTTAGGATGCCTTTGGGGATTCTGGGAAGAGCACTCTGAGAAGTTATACCCAATGTGTTTTTAGAGATGCAGGATATGTACAAATATTTCTGGACCCACCCATAATGTGGCATGCCTCCTTTAGGGTGTTACAAATGCCAGAAGGTACTTAACGCTCCCCCATTCTTTTTACATTGTACACAAACTGAACAAGAAGCAGGATTTTGGCTGCTTCCAGTGTGCACATACACAGTCCTTCTTCTGTGTCATCCATTTGCATATCTGTGTAACAGCAAACCAAATGTAGTGGGAAACACTCAACTTGTGATATTCATAAATCTTTTAATTTGTCATCAGTTAATTTTTGTATTATTTATTTGAGTTTACAGACCCCAGTACAGATATGTGAGTGCTATGGCTATGTCTACACTAGAGTGATCTGTTGACAGAAGTTACTGTCAGAAGATATCTTTTGACAAAACTTCTATCAACAGATTGCAGCCAGACAGCCAAGTGGATCGAAAAAGTGATCTGTTCTGTCAACAGAATGCAGCTGGACTCCCTGGCCACTCTGTCAACAAAATGGCCGACCAAAAGCACAGTAGACAAGGCTGCCCAGTGTCCCGGAAGCCCTATCTGTCAACAGAAGGCCCCAAGGAATGTCCAGAGATCTTTCTATTGACAGATCTCTGTCAAGAGAGATGTGCGGGGGGATGGCAGAATGCTGTTGATGAAAGCGGTGTTCTGTCGATTTACGGTCAACAGAATGCCTTGGTAATGCGGGCGCACCACAGGTTTTGTTGACACAACTGGCACTTTGTGGACAAAACCCTCTAGTGTACATATAGCCTAGGGATCTGTGTGAGACCTGAAAGTTTCTTACAGGATTCCTTTTATTCTGTGTGTGTGTGTGTGTGTGTGTGTGTCTCTCTCTCTCTCTTCAAGTACATTGTGTGTGTGTGTGTGTGTGTGTGTGTGTGTGTGTCATCAAGTACATTGTTACTCCTTGGTTTCATCAGAGAACTGCATGTTATATTTTAACAGTGGATAGCAGGACCTTGTGCTATTGGTTGTATTAAATGGATGTATTTCTGTAATGTGGAGGCAGTGAAACCAGAGTTCATTTTCCATACATTTTAATGTAATAATTTCTATTTAAAAGTAATACTGTGAGTAAATAAGGGTTATCAAGCCATATTCCATGTACCATTTATAAGTATTCTTTTTTAAAGTAGATTTTTAATACAAACTTTCTTTAGAAAAATTGTAAAGCGCAAGTATTTTAGCAATATATACTGGGCCACCTGTTATGCATGAAATCCTTAGTACCTGCAGTTGAGAGCACATGTAAATGTAAGGACCTGACTGTAGCCATAATCATGTTGACAGCCAAGTGATAGTAAAGGGACATGGAAATAATTGCTGCTGTGGAAATGAAGACAAGTCTTTGAAAGTTTAACCTATAGTAAAGGGCATCTGACAGGAATACATGTGAGATTTCTCTTCCTTCTGGGAAGGTAGATTATGAGGCCCAAACCCATCAACAGCATCTCTCCAATTTCAGAATGGTAGATATGTTCTCTCATTAATGTTGTAGCATACCTTCTTTATTTTTGCCAGTAATTACATGTAAGCTCTAGAGAGGTGATTTGCTGAGTGCAAAATGGTCTGCAAATCTAGATTCCTCATTGTGGTATGTCCCTGAGGGTGAATTGATGTAAATGCTGGTAAGAGTGATGATTTCCTGTGGGCAAAAGTGCTGAGTTTCAGAGCATTTTTTAGAGAAAATCAATTCTGAGTCATCTGTGACTTGTCCATATGGTGGGTACCTGTTAAAGGTATTCCATTCATTAAACATGTTAATTTAAATTCATGTTACTCAGGTTTAAGAATGTATGAATAAACCAATTTAAAGTAAGCATGTTGACTTATGTATTGTTTTTAGCCTTGCTTGCTTGCTTATTTTTTTCCAAAACCAATCTTTTAAGACCCAAGGAACATAAGAGAATGGTTCTTTCCAACCCTCCACATCACAAAATCTGATTAAGGGGATTGACACTTTGCACTGGCATCTGAACAGAGACATTTGTTGATACCACTGTCTCCTTTTCCTTGACATCCCCGCTCATTTCCCTAAAGCGTGTTATTTTTGTGTTCAGAGATTTTGTCCATTTGTTATTTGTGATTAAATCATGTTTTTCTTTTTGGCCTTCTTTTTTTCCTTTCCTCATATCTGCATACCCCATATACAGCTTTCAGAAAGGAGGGTGACATGGAGAGGTTATGTTCTGCTCACCACTCCTCTTCTTCCATTGCTTCTTCATCTCACTGGTCACCATCTTTGCTGTGGCCCAGCAGCCGCTCCTGCTGTCAGTGTCTACTGAGGATTCTGATCATGCTCTACCTCTTCATCTTTGTTTGTTCATATGTTGTGTTTCTTTCCATCAATTCAGCGACCCAGTCCATGGAAAATATAAGTTCACAGAGTCACTCGCATGAATCTGAGCTTTTCCAGTCCACTCCTTCCTCTGTGCTGTGTAAGTTGACAGATACCATCACTTTGGATGGCCCACATCCCACAAACAATCGTCAAAAGACCTTTGTGATCTGGCCTAGAAATACCATTTGTGTTGCTGTTTAAAATACTGTTGGGCGGGTGGATTTTCCATTTGATTGTGTTTTTCTTTAGTTGAATTATCATCATTTACTATAATAAATAACTATTAATATTTCTAGTCATCTGCATGGCAGGTGAATGCTCTGAGGAAGTCATTAATGAAGTCTGCCTTGAAGGCTGGGTAAAGTCCAGTTCCATTGTCTACAATGTCTGTGTTGAAAAGTGGAATGAAAAGCCTGGTTAAGCCTGCATAATTCAGAAGAGCAGTCGCTGTATGGAACAGAACTATTTACATGAATTTAGCAGATAGCCCTGGTGACAGGGATGGAATGATCAGTCTTCATATCTTTGCATATACTCTGTACAGCTTCTCTCTTTAAAGCTGTACAAATCAAGTTGAACAGCCTAGGGCAGGAGGGAATAGCATCTGAGCAATAATCCACCCTCACTTAATGATTATGTTTATGGAGATCATTAGGGTATCTGCCTTGACTTCTGTAGTTAGAGGTATGTTGAACTGAATCTAAGATACAAAGGTGTTCAGTGAGGCCATCTCTGTCTCACTCATAGGACAGTGGTTATAGCAGGGTAGATTTGTTGCCAAATTAAACCTCTGTGAATGTGCTTTTTGAGACACTTGATTTTTGTTACAGATAAATAGGTACAAATTTTTTCTAGACTACGAACAAATGCTATCTATAACTGATAATCTAAAAATCAGAAACAGCATGAGAAGCAATAATGGCCATGAGGACAGGATTTTCAGTTTGTAAGATTTCTTGTAAAATATTGCATAGGAAAGTGAGATGATGCAATGAAAAATACCAAAGGGTGTGATTTTTGAGCTCATATTTCTTCTGTAGCCATTCATTTTTTTTAAATCAAACACCATGAAAAAATTAGCGCTCAAGTTCAGTAATATGTTTTGGCTTTTATCAATTCATAAAATAAATAGTGATGGTTGAACATATAGATATTAGTAGTTAATAAACATATAGATAAACATAAACATATAGATATTAGTAATTAATTTTATTTGGTGCATGAACAGCATGTTGTATCTTCATCCTTTTGCATCTCGAATAATTTGTGTTCCTTGAAAGGTAGCTCCAAGAAGCAAAGCAGTTGTTCTGTTTTAGTTCTAAAACACCGTGTGTACTTATGAAACAAAACAATAATTATACTGTGTGCTTGGATCTTTGTTTGGTGAGTTTATGTCTAGGCCAATACACAGACATGAAAAACATGTCATGGACAGTCAAATTTGGAACCTCCCCCCAACCCCCCGGTAAAATCCAGTCTTTGAGCTCTGTCTACTGTATACTGTATAGATTTCTCATGTGAGACCAGTGTTTATCAAATTAGGGTTCTTTACAGGGGGAGGTAGCAGGATTGCCACTGTTATTTTGGGCTACCTTTAGAGCTGGGCTGCTGGAGAGCAGTGGTGTTGTTGACCAGGAACCCAGCAGCAAAAATGCAGGAGTATGGATGTCAGTACCATACCATGCCATCCTTACTTCTGCACTGCTGCTGGTGATGGCTCTTCCTTCAGAGCTGGGCTCCTGGCTAAGAGTTACCACTCTCCAGTTACCCAGCTCTGAAGGCAGTGCTGAGATCAGCCAGTTAGCCACAGCACAAAAGTAAAGGTATCAGTACTACAATGCTCCCACTCTCTAAAAATCTTGCAACTCCCTTCCCCTCACACACAGACACACAACTCCTTCTGGGGTCAAGACCTGTACAATTACAACAGTGAAATTTCAGATTTAAATAGCTGAAATATTGAATTTGAGGATTTTTAAAATTCTAAGACCCATGAATTTGATAGGTTCCTAGTTACATCTAACTTTCTAAGAGCCTGTGCTCTTTTTTTGCTGATGTAATCTAGAAACAGATGGTACTGGGGAGATAGCTAGAACACTAAAATCTCATGTGCTGCCACTTGGTGTACCTTACTACAGTTTCCGTACATAATATGCAGAGTGCTTAGATATGGGCATTTAACAGATGGAAGAGAGAAGAATTACAATTGAATGAACAGGCTCCTATTGGTTTTGCTCACCTGCAGCTCATCTGGAGCTCCATTGTTTGTCCCATCACAGAAATAGGAAAGATTTAGAGGGGAAAAATACAAAAGTGGCACAAAGATGTCAACAAGGTGCACCACAGAAAGGATTGTGGTATACCATGGATACCTGTCTAGCGTAAGAAGCACTGAAGTAAAAAACACCTTAGGTGTCCTTTTGTTGTTGATTTCAACAATTCAGAAACTACAAGTCATATCGCAGTCTTTGTTGGAAGTAGATTTGTTTGCCTGCCTTGTAAGGGTGTTCTGTAGCATGTAGGGATATAGTAGTAACAAGCTCAACAAATCTGCTGCTTTTGTCCATTCTGACTTCCTGCCCCTCGCAACACTAAAGGTCCCTAATCACTCACCCATCTCAAAAAACTTGTCTCAATCTATACATAAAACTACAGGTTACGATTTCATTTAAAAATGGCATAATGCTATGAAACAGCCATCTGCTTCAAGTACAATCATTTCATAATGTTAGCCTGCTATAGCTAATCCGATTTTTCACAAATGAAATACAAAAATGTGTTAATACAAATCCCTATTTTGGCAATGATTCTTGAAAATATGGTTAATCATCATGGTAATGTATCAGATTGGTAGTTAATCTCCAGTCATGAGGTTTGCATAAAATATTATGTCTATGTGGAATATATACAGGTTCTACAGATTTGTGTATTCAAGTAGTCCTGGGTTTTGTGTCTTGCAAAATTTGAGTTACATATGTTGATTACCTTTAAGAACTTCCTACAATTACACTGGGGAAGTAGCTAAGTGTCTGCAATTGTGTCAGAATCTGCAGTATTCGTTTGTGCTTTCTATGCTTATTATAGGAAATATCTGCAGTTACTGGGTTAAAGTTTGTATAGCTAAAGCATTTTCTAAGACACTTGTGAGTCTTTAAGGGCGACTGTTATTCCACATAATCTGCCTTTCTTAAATGTGGCATTAGAAAGTATAGACATATAAGAGTATAAGGTGGTGATAGTTAGCATTCTGTTGACAAAGTGTGTTGTATATGTACATTTTCTAGCACCCAATCTAAAATTAAAATAAGGGCAAATGCAAAACGGAAATGTATGTTCCGCTCAAAGTCTTCTCTGAGCCGTTAGTCTATGCCAGTAAATTCATTTCTATAAACTTAAGGACCTGAGTTCACCTCTGCATCCCTCCAGTTGTTTTTGCAACTGTAACTCCATTAAGTCCCAGTGGCATCAAACTGAAGTAATGCAGCACTGAATCAAACTCTTTCCTTTATATGATTGTTCATGTCATTGTTGACATTTGGGTTGGTGAGGCATATCTGCCATGCTTCAAAATATCTTTCTAAAAAGTGAAAAAATACAGTGCTGTAAGCATGTGAACTCCTACATCTCCTCCATCAGTTCATTTTAAGGTAGATAGTGTGGATCATAAAGTTAAGATTAGCTAATGGAAAATGAGCTGTGTCTCAGGATGTAAATTAAAGCTGTGTTTTAGTCCCTGTTATGCTCTAGAGTAATTGCCAGGATACATAGCATTTTCAGTAGCATAGGTATAATCAATCTAAAATTAACCTGAAATTTTCTTCTTAGGCCATGGTATCCAACACGCTAGCCACGTGTGGCTCTTTGGCCAGTTGAGTGTAGCTAATCAGCTTGAACAACAAATATATTTTCAAAATAATGGGGCTAGTTCAGGATAGTGGCTGCTGTTTCAGAACTAGTTCGACATGACAGTAATCTAAGATTTGATTAAGACATTAAATAAGATATTCCATTCATTACCACGTGGCTGTTCTTTCTTTCTGTTCCGTGCCTCTATAACAGGTAGACTAACTGAACTAACCATCCCAATCCTTTCATATGTCCCACATCATTATTGCGCCAGACACCATGAACTGGTCATTAAAATTGAGGACTGGAAATCAAGAGACCATGGTTCCATTTCCTATTCTTTGAAATGGTAGTAGGAATAAAGATGTGTAATCATTGAGCAATACAGGTCCTCTGAGTAAAGATGCTAAAAAAAAACAGAGCTCTTTGGTAGACAGTATGGTTTTATATAAACAAGGAATTATGTTGTTTAGTGTGATCATTGCTTAATTCCTTACACTTTACTCTGTTTGTATGATTCCAAAATAAAAAGAATATAATATTTAAATACCATAATCTAATAATTATAAAAAGCTATTTTTGCTGTTTTACTCATTTAAGAATTTAAAAGATGTTTTTAAAAATCCTCCACTTTATCCTTTAAATATCAAGGAGACTGAAGGGAAAGCAACAAGTTAAAACATTATCTTGTTTGGTCCTTTGAATTAACAGAAATGAGCAAATAATTCCTTCAGGGTTCAGAGTTATTCCTGATTTCTTCCTCCTAACTCCATTTATTAAACTGAAGAACAGCACACAATACATCAAAAACTGTCACTTTAAAAAAAAACGATTCATTACTTGAATGATTTACATAATGTACCACTGATTGCTTTTACTGATGTGATTTCCCTGTTTGCATGTCATATCACTTTGTAGTAATCAGCTACAGTGAAGTTATAAAAAAGTCAAACCTTATGGGAAAAAGAGCTGACATTCTGATGGAATATGCTGATTTTAGAAATAAGGCTGTGTCAGTCTGTTTGCACTTTACTCATATATTTCTTCTTGGTTTTACTTTTTGTTAAGCTATGGTTATGACTTCTTCCCACCAACAAGCTGCAGAAGTGTACACAAAGAATTAAAGTGGCCAATAGTGCCTCTGAGAGCATGTTGGGACTGCTTCTCAGACTTTGTTACTGTGTTTGAGAGGTAAACAAGCGCAATTCTGTAGGTGCTCCAAAGAGAAGCCCAGCATAGGTAATATGGTATTGTTATGCTCTGTCAGCAGTACAGGCTACTCACAGACAGTGTATAATTGGAGGCTTAGGGTATGAGAAAATCCTCTCCCCCTCCATATTTAGATGCAGAAAACACTGTGGAAATTAATCCTGTAATGCACCTGGACTCAATAAAAATAATACAGTTCACTACTGAAAAATTAAAAAGCATCATGCCCTGCACAAATTTGCTGGAGTTGGTACCAAAGGATTTGCAAGAACATGACGAAAGCTTGCAAGTTATCCAGGGGTGAAAGTAACTTAAAATTTCTTACAGGTACTCTCCTATTAGAACCTGGGTCTCTTCCAGCTCTTTAACTAGCTCCCTGCTGGCTCTTGCCAGGGCAGCACAGCAGTGCTCACTCGCTTTCTTTCACCTCTGAGGTTATCATAGGATCGTATAAATGTCTGGGGCAAAATCATGGCCCAATTAAAGTCAATGGGATTTTTACTGTTGATCTCAGTGTGGTCATGGTTTCATGCCAGCAGACCGACACTGGTAATGCATTAGTCTGCTGTCTTGACCAGTCCATGTATACAGATAAGGGTAACAGTGTGGGTTTCTTCATAGACGGCAGTTTCCATCTAATTGTTAGGAAGGATGCTAGAAAAAGCATGGTTTGGTAAAACTTGCTGTGATCTTATTTGCATTTTCATATAAGACCAGAAGAGAGAGATGGCGTTATGAATGGTTATGGGGTTGGGGAAAAAAAAAAGTAGAAAGTAGAGAGGAAGGAGTGACCTATTGCTAAAGCTTAGCTCTGGAAATTAAAAGTTCTGGCTTCTATTCTTGGTTTTATTTGCACTACTTAATCTCTCTATGCTTCACTTTTCCCATCTGTAAAAATAAGTCAAACACTGGATTTTATGGGAGTATTGTATTTTTATTCATTACAATGTACATTTCATTGTTATTTTAAAGCCTTTTGAGATTTAAGAGGAGGTATAATAGAGGCAAAGTGTTATCATTTATACTATTATAATATTGAGACCAAAGATTTAGGTTTAGAGAGAATTTAAAGAGACATAAGATGGAAGTATAATTTTAATAAAAATGTGTAATGAAGCAAATCATATTAATGTTTCAGTTGCCACAGGAAGCTTTGACGTTGTTAATACCTTTAAATATTATTTCTTGAGAAAGTAAGCCAGGCATGTGATTAATGTAAAAAATTAAGAAATCTCAGTGTAAACTTAGTGTTAATTCATGATCACTGCAATCCACCATTTTATGTTCCTTTTTGAGACTTCAGAGTGTTTGCCATCCAGAAACAAGTTGCCACATAAGACAGAGATTAGTTTAACTGGTGTGGTAACTGGTAGCAGTTGTACTCTTTGGAAATGTCTGCAGTAACATACACAAAGTGACATTCTATTTGGTGACTCTGACAAGTGATTTAGCCAAATGTTAACCTTTGTCATAATCTGGCTAAATAGTACCAGAGAGATAGCCGTGTTAGTCTATATTCTAGCAAAACAAAAAGGCAGTCCAGTAGCACTTTAAATACTAACAAAATAATTTATTCGGTGGTGAGCTTTCGTGGGACAGACCCACTTCTTCAGACCATAGTCTGTCCCACAAAAGTTCACCGCCCAATAAATTATTTTGTTAGTCTTTAAAGCGATACTGGGCTGCCTTTTTGTTTTGGTAATCTGACAGAGTTTAACACAGGGAACGCATTCATTGCATTAGATCTTGTATGTCATTTAAGGGAAAGGTTATTAGCTGGCATAACTTTTTCAGAGATGTCTACTATGGAATAATGCATTTGGGTTTCATCAGACAAGAAGTGAGACTTGTACGTGTTTTATTTCTGGAGGGTGGTGGGGAAGGTTGAGAGGAGTCAGCAGCTCAGAAACCCATCAGCTCATAAAAACAGAGTGAATCATTAGGAATACCAGACAGTGGAAAGGAGTACTGTTCTTATGATGACAGCTTAAGTGTTTAGAATAGGCATATAATAAATCAAAACAAGTTATAGACTGTTTCAGGCTACAGGCTAAACTTTTTTAACCTAGCTTTTTAAAACATAAATTCTACAGTTTTGACTACAATATATTTTACAATTTGTGGAAAAGGACAAAACATGAATCAATTTAAATTGTCACCAGAAAGGTTTGTACCTAAAGAATTTAACACAATTCTTTTAGGGTCTAATAAAAATAATATTGAAGATAACAAAATAAAAAAAAAACCATCCTGTAGCACCTTCAAGACTAACTGTTGAAGATAATGGAAGTCTTTCCATTAATTTCTTTGAGCTTTGGATGAGATACTTAAACTGTGATCCAGAAGACCACTTACGCACCTACTTTAACCAAACAAAGCTAATAGACTAACACGGCTTCTTCTCTGTTGTTAGTACACCTACTTTAAGTATGCACTTAAACGTTTTGCTGAATCAGGACCTCCTCCTTCAAGGGGTGGTCACTCTGTGGAATACAGATGTGAGTACAGTTGGATACAAACATAAATGGGCCTAGTACAATATTTTGCAAATGTGTTTCTCATACAGCTGAGCAATAATTGACGCTGAGATGTTCGCCCATTATCTTTTTTTTTTTCTTATAAACTAATCTACTGTACTGTTTGGGGAAAATAACCATAAGTGGTATAAAGCTACCAGACCAACTTTAAATTTGAACAGTTAGCCCCTGAAAATATTTTGTAGAATTTTACAATTCATCTGTCTCTAGATCCATGGCTGCACAGCTGAACATCTGATGTGTTCATCTGGTTTTTGCAGTGTTACCTTATCTTTTGCCTCCAGCTTCACTTGTGTTTTCAAAATCTTAAATATGTTGTTTGAGCACACTCTGCAGTACACTGTGTAGAAGTACTATTAACTGTATATTGTAACTGTTGAAATTGCTGTTTGTTGGGATCCAGATTTTATTGCAAATTAACCAAGGGCACATCATTTTTAAGCGGAACTCCCCTCTGAGCTCAGTGAAGTGTTCTGCTTTAAAATGGATAGCATGGCACATACCAAGGTCTACTGTAAGGAGCACTGGGATAAATTATTTTCAGAGTTTTATCTTTTTAAAGAACATTGGAGGCAAGTTGGGGAACTGCTGCCCCCTCTTTTGTGCAAAGGGTGTAGTATTGTTTGTCTGCTTGACAATTTGATAATCTGCAATGGGTCTCTCTGGTATTGAATGTGAGCTAACAAGCTGCCTCTACACAGCAAATAACTGGTAAGCAACTATTTTCTATAATACTAGAAAATACGTGACGATGGCTATTATTTTTGGCTTCATAATGATTATTCTTCCCAGAGGCACTATATTAGTAGGAGTATGCCAAGGAACAATAAAACTACAAGACTCTCAGTTATGTAAAGTCAAGATAATAACAGTTTGAGTACAGTAATTATAAAATCAGTTACCACAACTATTAATTAAAGAAGTGCATTAACCTCTAAGAGAGTATATTTTAAGAGTTATTTTAAATTTAGTAATGCAGCACAAACTGCAATTTTAAACCATTGCACCATCAGCATCGCACTCACCCAATTAGCCACGGTTCTGCATGCATTTCTCAGTCGGTTTCAACAGATATGCCTGTGTGGGTAAACTAAGTTTTACTTTTATATGTCAACAGGACTTTTTTATGCTTGGCTCTTCTCTATTTTTCTTTCCATTTCTTTTTGTTGTAATAAGCATAGTAAAATATGATTCAATAGCTACGTTAACTTTATCATATTCCCTTAGTTTGATTTTAAAAAAAAAAGTGTGTTCTTGTATGGAGCCATATAGGTCTGATTTATCGCTGCTTTTACCTTGTTTTATTGGTTCATTAGTTCCATTAATCCTGAAAGTTGCCACCATGATGATCTCCAAGACCCTTCTTGCATAGTTTATATATTGGTAGATTGTCAAACATGCAATAGATGTAAAATACATCCCTGTAAAATATGGCCACAGTCTAATAAATCAACAAGAATTGATTGATGTAGTGGGATTAATGCTAAATGCTATAATAATTTCAGCTAAAATTGTAACATATTCCCTTCATTTGTTTGAATGAGATTTCCTTTTTAGTTTGACTTCAGAATATTTGTTAGAAATGTCTTTGCAATCATCATATACCTGCCAACATGCTAAAAAAGTCACATTAGTGTGAATAATGTGAATACAATCCCTCAGCTCATCGTGCTCTGTATTGTGCGCTGTGTAGATTATGTATGGAAGCCAAATCATAGAACTGTAGTCAGCCCACTGTCACCCACGATGTCACCCAGTCTCTTGCTCTGGGTCTCCTACGTGATCCCCAGCTCTTAGACAATCTTGATGAGAGTTCAGCTTCAGCCCAGGGTCCTTCGTGAGTCCAGTAATTTCTTGTCCCTGGTGGCACTCGCGGACACACCCCAGGTCAGTGTCTGGGAGCAGCCCTCCAGGTCCCCTCACCTGTGTCAGACCCATAGGGCTTGGGTTTCTGAGCTCAAGCCTTTCCCTACTACTAACAGTCACCTCATCTTCCTGTTTCTTGTCTGGCTCTTTATGAAAACCAGCTGTTTTCTATCAGGCCCCATTGTGATCCTATTAATGAGGCAGAGTTGGGATGTAGAAGTTCTTTTTTAAAGCATCTGGTGCACCCTGTCTCACGTCTCGAAAAAAATGAAGTCAGTTTTCAAAATCTGAAAATCCTTTGTGAAACTGAGCTTTGATCTTTTCCACAGCTCTAGTTTGTGCTATTGAAGCCACACACACACATGAGAATGACTCAGCTGTTGCCAAATTATGGTAAGAAATACCATTGACAGTGCTCCACAAAAAAAAAAAAAATCTTCTTCAGCCTGTTTTGTCTCACTTAGTAGTATGTTATGGTAGAGGACATGCAGATGTTCACCACTTAATTGGCAATATATGTGACCTTATATCCTTCTGTAGATGTGTTATGGTAAAATGGAAAATCAAATGTGACGCTAATTTGTTGTGAATTGGAGAATATTATGAACATAAAAATATTAACATAAAAATAAGCAACCAACTGAGCATAAGTTTGTTTTAGGATTTAGTGTAAATTGCATCTGGATAATGTCATGTTTTTTAGATCTCGGTTTTACTTGGTGATCCAAGAATTATATTCTGTCCAACAGTAGAATATGATATTGCCTAATTTAATAATTTGTAATTATCTTCATCTCTTAATGTATTGTTAAACTTCTAGTTCAAATACTTTTAGACTAGGTGGGGCATCCTAAGTTTTGGATTACAGAAGTCCCCTTGCTTCACTTTTTCTCTCACTATGTAATGTCTCCTTGGAATCGTGCACTCACTAACATTTCAACATCACATGGAGTTTCAAATTCTTCAATATATAGACCCTTCCTCATTCTACTCCTTTTGTCTCTTATCTCATCATCTGCCCCCACCCCTCATCCTCTGCTCTGCTGATAATGCCAGCCTTTGCATCCCATTTTTCTGCTTCTTCTGCAACTACATCCACACTTTCTTCTGCATCAGTCTGTATACATGGAGCTTCCTGCCTGTGCTGGTCAGCAAAGCCATGGTCCTTGCCCTAAACAGATTCATCCACAATACCGGCAAGAAATCAGGCAACTGAAACCTCTCTTTATTGCTAAAAATCTTCCTTGCCCATTATGCTGCCTACTAGCTAGCTGAGTCACCAGCTACTGCTTAGAGGGGCTTGTACATACACAGTTTTTTAAATACTGGTCTTTTATAAAGCATTTTTATTATTTTAATATTTGTTTATGGTAACGCCAAAAGGTCTTTTGTAACTCTATGCTAGAGACTCGAAAACAAAGTAACAGATATAGTCACTGTGCTTACAGTTGAACTACTCAGTTGAACAGAGCTTACAGTTGAAGAACTCATTGCTACAATTAGGTTTGCATTGAATCCATATAGAACTTACTATAATCAATGGGACCCTGCAGAGGAGAAGCTGGTATACCATCAGGACCCATATTTCTCTTCAGTAGAGGTTTGGACTTATTTCAGGCGTGGTAGCAGACAATACAGCATTACTCAAGATAGTTAACTCATAATGTGACTGTGAAGGGTTATAAAGAAATCTCACTAAACTGGGCAATAGAATGAAACAGCAGAAATGTAGCACTTTAAAGACTAACAGAATGATTTATTCGATGATGAGCTTTCATGGGACAGACCCACTTCAGATATAATTCAGTGTTGGTAAGTCCAAAGAAATGCACACTGGAAAATAATCCCAGCTATACATACAAAATAAAGTAGTCTAAATTAGCTGTTACCACAAGAAAAAGATGTTGGAGTCCTCGCCACCGGTTCTCTGAAAATAACAACTCAGTGTGCGGCGACAGTCAACAAGCTAACAGTGTTAGAAATGATTAGGAAAGAGAGGGCTAATAAAACAACAAATATCATGCCACTGTATAAATCCATGGTATGCCCATACCTTAAATATGATGTGCAGTTCTGGTTTCCCCATCTCAAAAAACATGTATTAGAATTGAAAAATGAGCAGTAAAGGGCACCATAAATGACTAGGGGTACAGAACAGTTTCCTTAAAAGGAGAAATTAAAAGGCAAGGACTGTTCAAGCTTGGAAAGAAGACAACTAAGGGAGGATATGATGGAGATCTACAATATCATGAATGGTTGAAGCAAGTAAATAGGAAAGTTTATTTACTTCTTCACACACCAAAAGCTCAAGATCATGACGAAATTAAGAAGCAGAAAGTTTAAAACAAGCAGAAGGAAGTGCTTCTGTCAAGCTGTGGAACTCCCTTTGGTAGGGGATATTATGAAGGCCAAAAGTAAAACTGGTTTAAACAAAAGAAAAAGTTTGTGTAGGTCAGTGGCTATTAACCAAGATGGTGAGGACACAAGCACGCATTCTGGGTGTCTGCAAACCTCCAGTTGCCAGAAGTTGGGACTAAACAAGGGAGGGTTGATTTGAAATTACCATTTTGTTTTTCCTTTCTGAAGCATCTGGCCTTTGCTGCTGTCAGAGACAAGATACTGGAGGAGATGGACAATGGATCAGACCTAGCATGGCTGTTCTTACATTCTTAAGTTCACATGGTTAAATCTCTGTAGTTCAAGGCAGTGTACCATTTAAGAAGTGCTGGCATCCTGTCTGGCCAAAACAAATGCTATCTGGGAAAAGTTCTTTGTAGACATAGATTTCTGAGATTAGGATTATCCACTTACAAGCTCCAGGTCCCAGATGCAGGTGACTCATTACAGTACTGCTCATAGAATGACAGTTGGCTGCCTTTACATTTCTGTAAAGGTCAAGTGATTGTTGTGTTTTTAAAGGCAGGTCCTTCTGTGGAAAAAAAGGTGGATCAGAACTGAGGTAGAAGATGTATCATTGATATGTGACATGTGTTTTAGTTCCTTAGAAATACACTAAGATCAATATATTGTAAAGCCAGTAACTTAACACTTCTGGCTGTGATACTAGAAAAGGAAGTGGAATCTTGGAATAAATACCCGTGTCTCTGATCAAGATGTCTGAGTGTCCTTGTATTGGTTATTTAGTCTGGCGGTCTGTTATGTTGCTGCTTTCCACTTTAGTTCTCATCTCATGTTTTGTTTTCTTTTTGTCTGTTTATCCTTTCTTTAGCTCGTAAGCAGGAGATTATCAAGGTTACGGAGCAGCTGATTGAAGCTATAAACAATGGGGACTTTGAAGCTTACACGTAAGTTGACTCAGTTTGCAAGAGCCAAGACGAGATAAAAATGTTAATGCTTGTAGGCCTTAAGGAAACACAGAACCTGCCTGTTTCTGCTGTATTGCATAAGTAGCATGCTGGTGTAACAGCCGATTTCAGTAGAGTTATATGAGGATAAACATGGCATAATAATAATGAATCAGGGCCATTATCAGTAAATAAACACAGTGATCTCTTTCTTCAAGGCAAGAGCGAATGTTCATAATTTAAAGTCTAAGAATCATGAGCAAAATACACTGGAAAGCTATTCTGACAGAAATTTTTCAGTATGAGCAGAGGTTCACTAACTCCAGAATTCCATCTGTGGCACTGTAATATCACTTGGAATTACGGCTCATTTACAGAGAGAGCTAGTACACAGCAAGTCGGGGTATGAATCTGCAGCACACTCACCTGCCAATGAATGCCAGTTACATAATTCTCCTTGATGTATCCCCGGCCCCCCTCCCCTTCACCATTTCACATAAGAGTACATTGAAGTGCATTATGGAATTCCTAGTGTGTGATGGCAGGGTCCATGTGGCCAATTTTGTCTCCATGTAGACAAAGCCTGCCTTTTGTACGTTATTTCACTAATATCTAAGTGTCACGGTATAAGTGGAACGATCTTGTCCCCAAAATTGATGGAGACAGATAATTTCCCCTGCAGACTCACAAGACCACCTCATTCACTGCAACCCCACAAAAGTTGTAAGCTTCTTTCTCTCCACACTTCCTTAAAAAAAAGGCAAGACCCTAACGCTGTGACTACACTACAGAGTTTTATCTACAGAAAAGGCCTTCTGTTGACAAAACTAGGGAGCATCCACACTACAAATGCATAGTGTCTCAAATCTGTCGGCAGAACACCTTTTTCCCCAGCAGAGTTATGTCTTGAAAATTAGAGGCGTAGTGCCTCAGTAGACAGATTCTGTAGACAGAAAAATAGTGTAGACACTCCAGGAGGCCCTCCAGTTCACCTGGCAGCCCTGTTTGCAGAGCTTCCGGTTGGCTGTTCTGTCGACAGAAGGCTGGGCAGTCTGGCTGCTCTCTGTCAAGAGAGGGTGTTGACTGGGAAAGCCCCTATTAGGTGTGGACATGTTCTGTAGACAGACATTCTGCTGGCAAACCTCTGTCAACAGTAATTTCTGTAGACAGAACTTTGTAATGTGGACCCAGTTTAATTGTCTACTTTGGTCTTCTATTTGTCTCCAGATGCTTCCCATTGTGTGCTGCTCCAGTCTGTCTTCACAAATTTGGTTTAGGACCCGGGAAAACTTCTGTTGAAACTAATTTTTTAGGTATTCTATTTTAAAAATATCCTTTTAGCCAGTTGTAGTCTTTTTTTTTACTCCAACCCATTAAAATATATTTGGAACAAAAACAAATTATGTTTTGTTTAAAGTAAAGGTCTAGAACAAAAGGTTCTGTTTCAACTCATGAAGAGCAGAAGGTTCTAGAACAGTTGAAGTAGGGAAATAATATGCCTATGTGACAGTGGCAGATTGCAAATTATGTGCCCTTACGTGGGATGAGCACTGCATATCCCTTGACTCTTACAAAAACTGATACAAAAATTTGAAATAGGAACGTCCCCATGACTCCTCTGTTTTAAAGCATGGTGGAACTCAGGCCTGAAAAACATCTCTCCAAAATTAGATTAAAACATTGGTGTCAATGTTGGTTTTAGATGTAACAGACCCTGGGGCTAAACATAAAGAAGTCAATAGCAAATGTCCTAATTATTTCACTGAGATCAAGATTTCGCCTTTTATGCCTGTATGTGTTGTGTGTCATTCCAGTATGATATACTATGTAATTTATGTTCCTTCTTGGAATAACACATGGGAAAGCAATTGTTAATTACTGTGTTTATTGATGATAAAAATTGATTTCTGTGAGATAATATGCCTTTCAATTCAGTCATACTCTGCGGTAAACCAAACTGGATGCAGGATGAGGATCCTTTGTTCTGGGTTACCATGCAGAAATAGAATACCATCTCCTTTAAATCTCAGACTGAGAGGGCTGTGTTAATTGTTTGTTTTTAATTGTCAAAGCAGTGGACTTTATAGTTGCGAAAAGTATTCTTGTGGGGAAGGTTTCCAATTAGAAGTTTTCCATCCTACGTGGAAAACAAGACCTATAGGAATAAATCAGCATTTATGAACTTCACTGCACCTGCCTTAAGAGGAAAATCTGCAAAGGAAAAACAAGCATGGCTGGAATAGGTGGCTCTTTTTGAGTAGCATACCCCCGGGTGCTCTACTTTCAATTCAAACACCTTTGATTAGAGATTTTCATCAACAGTGTCCATTCAGCCCATGCATGCACTGCTGATATCTTCATGCCCAGCAGTGAGTACAGGTGACCCGCCCTGACTTCCTTTTCAGTCATCTCAGTTTGAGATGGAGTTTAGCTCTTCTGAATTATGCATGTCTCTACTGTTTGATGAGCTCATTCTGCCTAGTTTAGTTAGCGAGTAGTAGTATTTAGTTACTGCTTATTGAGAGATTATCTCATTTCCTCTAGGGGAATCTGCCTTGTGAAGGGCATGCCCAGCTGGCCAGAGTTTAAACATTGCCTCGTGTACATGGGTGCTCTGAGTGTCTTTTGCTCCCTGGGGGAGTCCACATCCCACAAAGGTGTAACTTTGTTTAGCCCTCAAATCCAAGGCCTGCAAGAACTGGGAAATTGGGCTGCAGCAGTTAATAATATTCCCTTCACTCCACTTTGGAACCAGGTCAGGAGAACCTCTCGCCCCGTATGTCAGTCCCTGGAAGTCTCTTATGCTCCTTCAGCCTCAGCACAACTCCCTCCTAGAAAGGGGACAGCTTGACTCCTCTTCTGTTTATCCCAAGAGGAGTTCTCGTCCTCCTTTTAAGGAACCCACTTCAAAGAAACCTGACTCTTTGACTAGGTAAATGGCATCAGAGACTTAACCCTTAATGCTTGGAAGTGTTAAGGTGTAAAGGGCTCATCCAGTACTGGTGAGGAGGGAAAGTTCCACAGCTCTAGGAGTAAACACAGCACTGAGACGACTCCAAAGCCATCTAGGAGAGATGGTCAGGGCAAACACAGATTGATATCATCAGCTTAAAACCTCTCTTTGTACTCTTATCAAGCTCTTTGGTACTGTCTTAAATCAACAACGTCCATGAAGCAATCAAACCTGTGGATACCACTCTTCAGAGAGCATACCACTGCAGTTATGCCACAGCTCCACTCAGTGTTGTAAACATCCTCAGTACTGCAAGTCTTAGGTACCCAAAGGACTTAACAGTGACTACTAACCAGAATTTCCATTGCTGGCAGTTATTGAACATTTTTTGGTGTCAGGAACATCTTGGTTTGTGGTCCTTTACACATCCCTGCTGTCATCACTTTTCTTTTCAGTCAGTGCTCCTCATTGCATACCCACATATAAACTCTCTTCCTCTAAGAGGCAAGGAAGATATCTGGGGATCTGTTTGGAGAAACTGTGGATGCCACCCCCTCCATCTAATGGTCGTCTAGGCCCATATTGGCATCTCTAGACAGGTTATCACTTACAGTTCTCCTGGGCTAGGACCCTTTCCTATCAGGATGATAGAGAAACTCAAGATTCTTCTCCCTATCAAGAGGCAAAAGTGTTGGAGGGCCAAGAGACTTCATCAAATGTGACAGAAATCCGTCCACCTCTATCTACAGCTGATGATTTTTTGGCAGCTTCAGTGCCTAATTAAATAGGAGGCAGGCTCCCTTACGTATACCTCTTGAGGAGGTCAAAGCTGTTGTATATTCTTCACTCTGCAACATCAATCAGAGTTGCCCTTCCTATCAACAAGGCTCTGCTGGAACCTGCAAAAATTAGTTCACAAACCCTTGCTACACTAACACCCATGTGAAAGAGTCATTAAGAAGCATTATGTTTACACTAATGACTCTGAGTTCCTGTTTTCTCACATTCCACCTGACTCTCTGGACCGCTACTCAGAGGCTCCCTGGGGCAGCCCTTCAGACTACTGCTTGGGTGTTCCCCAGAACTAGCCACAGTGGCCACAGTCCCCAGAGCCTGCTTCATGAGGCTGCCTGAGCAGTGGCTGGTACACCTGGCTCTGGTGTGATCCTCAGGAGTGCTGCTTGAGCAGTCCATGGGATCAGCCACAGCAGCTGCCATTCAGGTTGTCCCCAGAACCTGCTGCCTAGGTCTCCTGTGCATTGGGCTGTGTAGCCATAGAACACCTGAGAGCAGCTTGCCTCATGAACCGGTAAAGAAGGAATGGAGGTGATGGAAAGTCATAGGATCCATTACTACTGCAACCTCTGTGAAAGAATCACAGTCTTCCCTAGGTTGCTCTTTTACTTGCTCTCGTTTTTCCTCTGCTTTGGAGTTTTTCTGAGACCTAGCAGTGGCAAAGAAACTGAGGCCAGTTAGCAGTGCATGCAAGGGCAAAACACACAGCTAATGATAATCTCTAATGAAAGGCACAGACTGAAGTTGAGCACTTTATATCTTGAAGAACTACAGCTACTGTGTATGCTGCAACTGCTCTTTCTAGTTCTGGACCTCTAGATTCTAGGTGGTAGACTGCATTTCTTCAAGCTTTCTTTTTCCCATGACTGTGTATAGGTCTCACGCAAAACTATTCCTGTCTCTCTGACTTCTGAAGTTTTTACTCAGACATCCTCATGTATTGTCTCTCCTTCCTTCACTGGTAAAAATATTCCCGTTTTCCCTCAACTCTGTCAAAAGTATTTAAAGTCTGTTTTCCCTCATTCTGTGAAATATACATATTAGAGATGAGAAATCCCAATATTGAGGATTTCTTTGGTCTCAAAGACATCACAAAGAAAATAATCCTGGGCTGCATTTGAAACCAGCTCTACATTTGTCATCATTGTTTAATTTTTCTCTTCCACAGGAAAATTTGTGATCCAGGTCTTACATCTTTTGAACCTGAAGCTTTGGGAAATCTGGTGGAAGGGATGGACTTCCACAGGTTCTACTTTGAAAATGGTACGTTTTCCTATCTGAACATCTTCAAAATATTTCCAAGCATGCTTCTCAAATCCAACTGGTTTTTTTGTACTTAAGATATTTTTGCAATTTTGAGTTACGTATGAAATACCTTTTTTTTTTTTTCGTGTTTCTGCTAAACTTGCTCAGAAACCAGAGAGAACTTTGGATTCTGGAAAGAGCTGTCAAGTTCAAGTAGTTACTTTTTGTGGGTTGAGGAGTAAGCAGAGGAGTGGAGGGGCAACTAAAAGGTGTAAATACGATTGAAAGGTGATTCCCATTCTTCGTTAGTCAGAGCCAGAGGGACTAAGTAGCACAGCACTGGGCACATTTGAAGAGATGGCAGTGATGAACAACAGACTTGTGAGCATTACCTGACTGTTGATCATTCAGTGGTTTGAGCATTGGTCTGCTAAACCCTGGGTTGTGAATTCAGTCCTTGAGGGAGGCATTTAAGGATCAGGGGCAAATAGACTTAAAAACAAAATCTGTTAGGGATGGTGGTAGGTCCTGCTGTGAGTTCAGGGGACTGGACTCAATGACCTCTTGAGGTCCTTTCCAGTTCTATGAGATAGATATATCTCCATATAGCAGCAGCAGTAGGTATTACACTGGGGCTACGTCTACACGTGCCCCTCCCCTTCCCTTCTTTTGGAAGGGGCATGTAAATGAAGCAGGTCAAAAATGCTAATGACGCACTGATGTGAATATTCAGTAACATATTTGCATAATGACAACCACCCAGAGTGTCAAAAGTGCTGCTTTCGAATTGCAAACTAGCCATGTAGACGGGTTTCCTTTGAAAGGAAACCCCAATTTTGAAAGCACCCTAATTCCCCACACAGCTAGTTTGCAATTCGAAAGCAGCACTTTTGATGCTCAGGGTTGCTGCCATTATGCAAATGAAGCGCTGACTATTCATATCAGTGCCTTATTAACATTTTCAACCCACTTCATTTACCTGCCCCTTCCAAAAGGGAGGGGCAACTGTAGACGTAGCCTAAGTCTAAGGAAAAACTATAGTCACTATGCTAATACAAGCTGAGGCCCTGGCCTTTTTTAGTGGTGGTCATAGCACGTCAGATAGTAGATTTAATACAACTATGTCAGCTTCAGAAAATAAAAGCTGCATCTCGGTGAATAAAATACACTGCTTATTTGTTCATACCATAAACTATCATGTACTATACATGATGCAGCTTCAGAACAGCTTTGAAATTCAGAAACTAAATTAATTAATTGTACTGATTTTCTTACCCAGCAATTTCTGAGTCAGAAATGTCAGAGTACAAGAATAGCTCCAGGGACTCCTGATCGCTAATCTCAGCTCTGAAATGGGCTCCCGTTGTGAACACATAACTGAATTTCATTGCCTCAGTTTCTTCATCTGTACACCTATTAGAAAAATGTAATATATCTCACAAGTGATGTGAGAACTGAAGAATATGACATGGGGTGGATGGTAAAATGAAAATGACTAAATGCAAAACATTGTTATCCTACTAACTCAGGTGGCAGATATTAGATGAGCCTCTAAAAGTGTCAGAGTTTGCAGTGTTTGTGGTTATTTATTACATTTCTTGAGTAAGGATTTGGGTTATTTTCTCAGTATTGCTATCTAACTTGCTCTGAAATGAGAACTACAGGCATTTAGCATTTTCTTCTTAGTGCTAAGGTCTACAACAGTGGTGAGTAACCTTTTTGGGTTCGGGGGGGGGGGGCACTGACCCACTGAAAAATTAATGGGAGGGCACATGCAACTAAGAAGCTAAATAAATAAAACCCCTCATCAATGAAGCAAAAAAAAGACAGCTTACCTCACTACCTCAAGCACCACCCCAGAGCACAGGGAGACTGAAACTAGTAGATTTTGTGGTTCCTCCTAGGCTCTTGCAAGGAGCCAAAAATGAAGGTTTCAGTACATGGGAGGAGAGTAGCCAGAGAGCAGGCTGAGGTGGGGATGTAGAGTTCAGACAGGAGGTGGGGTACAAGAGTGAGCTTGAGGTGGAGGGTCTGGTGGGAAGCAGGAGTGGACTAGGGATTGGGGGTCTGTGTGGGAGGTAGGGTGCAGGAGTGGGCAGAAGTCAGTGGGTTTTGAAGGGGGTGCAGGAATTGGCTGGGAGTTTAGAAGGGGAGATGCAGGAGCGGGCTGGAGGTGGAAGGGGGTGCACAAGCAGGCTGGGGTTGTGGAGTGTGGAATGGGGGTGCAGGAGTGCGTTGAGGGCAAGGGGTCTGGAAGGTGGGCTGTAGGAACAGGAATGGGCCTAGGGTGAGTCAAAGGGTTCGGGAGAGATTTGTGGGTGCAGGAACTGGAAAGGAGAGACAGGAGATAGAGGTGTGGATGCCTGCCTGGCACAGCCGGGAGTGTGGGGGCACTCCATGAGGCTCTGCATGGAGCAGGGAACTGTCCACTCCTGGCACCACCCCTGTTGGCTGCAGTTTGGCCAGTGAGAATGAAGGGGGGCAGTGTCTGCACAGAACACTTCCCTGTAACACAGGAGTATCTTTCCCTCTGCAAGGCAGAGCCTGCAGGCTGGATCCAGCCATGGATGGACTGGATTGGGCCCACGAGGCTCAGGGGCATTCCCCCTCGCAGCAGCATGAGCTCTCTGGCTCTGGTACTCAGACCACAGTGCCTCCTGCAAAGCGAGAAGGCCAACGCTGGCTTTTGTCCAGAGGGGACAACCCAGAGCCTGACCGGGCAGATCCAGCCAAATTATGGGCCACAGGTTCCCCACCCCTGGTCTGCAGGCCCTTTACAATGTGTACTTCAGCCTGTTTGCAGCTTTGGGGCACAACCAGACCTGTCAGTCCCTGATGACAGTGGAATGTCCTACTTCCTGAAGTTGCCTTCTGTTCTCTACCCACTACTGCTCTGTGTTCAGTGGCTCAGCTGGGCAAGCTTGGCAGTGGGGCTTTTTTTCCTGACTTGATTTCAAGTTTATAGGCTAACTGTGCGGTTCAGTAGTGTGTGTATCAGACTCCAAGCTGTCACCCATAGCTGTGTTTGATTCTGGGGAAGCGTGTCCTGTCAGCTCCATGCTTCTCAGACATAATTTTTCCACTAGGAGTCAACCCCCTGTTACAAAGTGGATGCTGTTATCCAGGGGTGGGGACCAATTGTTGCGTTGAGGGTACCTGACCCACAGGAAAGTCAGTCAGGGGCACACAAGAGTGAGAAGTAAAAGAAAAAAGAAAACCCACAACCCTTCTTATGTGACTCCCAAACTAAGACACCTCACTACTCTCGTGCTCCAGCCCATGGGGAGGGAGCACCAATGTTCAGGACTTCTCCCACGTTGGATAAACTCTTCTGAGGCCCAAGGCTAGTAGATTTGTGGGCCCCATAGGCTCTAGGGTGAGGCCAAAAATGAGGAGTTTGGTGTGCAGGAGAGGACTGTTGTGGAGCAGGATGGAGATGGGGGAGCAGGGTCTGGGCAGGGGAGTGCAGGGACAGTCTGAGCAGGAAGTAGGATGCAGAAGAGGGTAGGGGAGTAGAGTCCAGATGTGAGGGTGCAGGAGCGAGTTGGAGGTGGGTCTGCAAGGTAGGGGAGGAAGGTAGGGTGCAGCAGCAAGCTGAGGGTGGGGGTCTGGGCAAGAGGTAAGGTACAGGAGTGGAATGGGGGAGTCTGGGTGGGAGGGGTGCAGGAATAGGCTAGAGGTGCAGTTGTAGCGTCTGGGCAGGTGGTGTGGGATCTGGGTGGGAGGTTGGGTGCAGAAGGAGGCTGGGGGGATGGGGTTTAGGCAGGATGTGGGGTTCAGGGTGGGGCAGGGTCTGGCAGGAGGAGGGGCATGAAGAGGAAAATGAGTGCTTAAAAGGCACGCACAGCTCTGCCCCCCTGCTCCCAGGCACTGCCCCCCCATTCCCATTGGCTGCAGTCCCAGCCAATGGGAGCAGTATTGGAAAAGCCATGAGGTGAGCAGTTCCCAAGGTTCCTGTTTTCCCAGCTGGGTTGAGGGAGAACCACAGCACACAGAGACGTTTCTTCCCCTAACCATGCAGAACCCTGCAATGCTTGGGGCTCTCCCACCCTTCCCCCACATCCTGTGAGGGTGGAGCATCAGCCCCAGCTCCCTGCTGCAGAGGGGTGAGTGCTGAGTCTCATGGGCCCAGATCCAGCCTGTGAGCCTTAGGTTCCCCACCCCTGCTTTAATCCAGAGAGTCTGCTCGAGAGCAAAGTAGAGCCCCGAAAACAAAACAGGGAGTTCACAAAACCACCCCCACGCAGATCCCAAATACCAGCCATTCTGTTTTCTAAAGTACAGAGAAGTACAGTCATGTAATTACTGCATTTGTTAGCACTTGCACTGCTGTGCTAGAGCCACCAAACAATGCATCTAAAACAAACCAACATCATTTTGGATAATAATCATGTTGAAGTCTGTCCAAAGACTTTCCTGAGATCATTTCAACAGAGGTGGAACACCAGAAGTAAGAAATGCCAACTAAAAATTAAAAAGAAAAAAAAGGAACTTTATAGCTGGAAGGTTCAGAAATGGGAATAATGCAAATACATTACTATGAGGAGAGCTCAGGTAGTAATTAATTACCTCGTTTCTAACAGTAAACAACAAAGGGAACAAAAGCAAGGGAACAATATAATTACACATCCTCCTTTTCTGTCTCTATTATGCAGGAAACCTTGAGACTGATCAGGGTTGAAAAGCAGGCAGACACTTGGTTAGCTTACTTGGCCTATGAGTGTAGACCACTGTTGTTTCAGAATGCTTTTCAATTAGGAGAGAGGAGAACGTGCTTCATCTCTGTAACGCCACTCCCTTCCCACTTGTGGGATGCTATTTGTGCTAGTTTTGTTTGCTGATTGCTGAACAGTGTTTAGAATTTAGTGTCTGCTAATCATGATACATTTACACACCATTCTCAATAGTGAGAGACATGGCTAACTCTGTTGGTTTTCCCGTGGAAAAAAATAATTTTGTGTCTGTGTTTTTCCCCGTAGCTTTGTCCAAGAGTAATAAGCCAATCCACACCATTATCCTCAATCCACATGTTCATCTTGTGGGTGATGATGCTGCCTGTATTGCCTACATTCGGCTGACACAATACATGGATGGAAGTGGAATGCCAAAGACGATGCAGTCTGAGGAGACCCGGGTCTGGCACCGCCGTGATGGCAAATGGCAGAATGTTCATTTTCACTGTTCGGGGTCACCAACAGTTCCAATCAAGTAAGAAATCTGTGCAAACAGTATTAATTACATGGGTAATAATGGTCTGTTATGTAGGAAGTCAGGTTAGATGATCTAAAGGTTCCTTCTGGCCTTAAACACTACAAAGCTTTCATTCTCTTCAAAGTACCATTGCACTGTCATGTCTACAAAGTCAGTTTAATAATTCAATATGCTGCATACAGTATTAGTGACGATATTTGTAATTGTTGTGGTTTACAATCATGCCCATTTAAATTTAGAGCTTCAGTGTGCTAGGACCCACAGTAAGTTCACCTACAAGTACGTACACTTAGAAGTGTTTTAGTTTAGGCCTCCTATGCACTAAGGAAGATTGCCGCACTGTAACTCAGCTAATGTGGTTAGACTTCACTACTGTAGACGTGCTGTCCCTGTGCAAAGTCGAGCTTGCGCCAGTGCAAGCTTCTATAGTAAATCTCTGGATAGAGTGTCATGAGTGTTAGCAGAACTTTGGATTATGAAGCTTGTCTCCATTAAGGGGCTTATGATGTTGTAATTACTTCGGCAGAAGCTTCTTTAATATAGACCGGGCCTGAAACAAGACACAAAAGTAAGCATAAGAAACATAATCCAAGGGAACTACCAAGAAGTAGAGAGAGAAAACTGATAAGTAATATATAAATGATTAGAAGTAACTGGAAAATTTCAGTGAAAACAAAATTGTGATGAAAAGTGAAAATGTTAGCATTTTTTCTGTTTTCCAGCCAACCCTAATGCATACACAGGCTAACCATGAATACATGGCATCCTTAGAATCATAGAGGCTTCACCTCAGCATGCAGAGTACCGAATTCCTCAGGCTAGATCCTCGGTTGTGTAAATCAAGTATGTCCATGGATCCCATAGCTACACGGGTTGTACCAGCTGAGGTTTTGGCCCCTCATCTTTCCTCTTAACCCTCTGCTTTTTTGTTTCTTATTACGGTCAGTTACGCCACTGTTCTTCCCATGATCGAAGCTTGCAAAGGAAGTTTGCACTGGTACAACAGCATCGGTGTGCCAGTTCCTAATGTAGACAGACTATCCCTTTGCTACTTACTTTGTGATGATTCAAAATTAAGTTATGCTCTTGCAGCACATCTGCATTTGAGGATTGCAAACCAATGTACTTGCACCAGTATGAATTTCCTTGGTGGAGGTAGTTCCTCAAATTGAAAACTTGGATGATAAGGCCTCTGTATTACCTTAGGCTCCTCATTATGCCTCCAGGATGTCACTTAATCTTTTGATTCTTGCTCTACCACACCTTGAAAATCCATCCTTTTCATCCTCACAGCTAAAAAGTTCTTATGCACGTTTCTTTTGGTGATCTCCTGCCGTGACTACAACACTCTCCGCCTCCAATGCTCTCTGGCTGTGGCTACACTTGGCCAAAATTTTGAAATGGCCATGCTAATGGCCAAATCGGAGAATACTAATGAGGCGCTGAAATGAATATTCAGCGCCTTGGCATCATGCTGCCAGCCGCGGCACGTTTTGTTTGCGCACAGCTCAGCTATGTGGGGGGTCCTTTCCGAAAGGACTCTGCAAACATCAAAATACCCTTATGGGATATTATTAAATCATGCTTCTTCCACATAGCCTTGCAATGTCAATCTGTCAACCAATGAAATATTGTAACAGAACAAAATGGTGTTAAACTTGAAAAGGCAGGAAATGCACCTTTAGGGAAACCCATCACCAGTTCTTACAGTTGATTTATATGTTTGTGAAATAGGCTACGTCTACACTAGCCCAAATCTTCGAAATGCCCATTTCGAAGATTACTAGTTCAGCGCCTCATTAGTATGCCACTGGCTGCAGCTCTTCGAAATTGCTGCTTTTCGCTGCCACACGGCTTGTCCAGACAAGGGTCCTTTTTGACGGGGGTCCATAAGGGGATTTCGAAGTTGGTGGGGTACTTTTGAAAAGGACCCCCATCTAGATGAGCCGCGCGGCAGCAAAAAGTGGCAATTATGAAGAGCCGCAACCAGTGGCATGTTAATGAGGCACTGAATATCCATTTCAGCACCTCATTAGTAATCTTAGAAATGGCCATTTTGAAGATTTGGGCTTGTATAGGAATGGCCATCGTGTTTATTCTAAAATGTAAGCACATTGGTGCAGGGGCCTTGTCTTCATCTGTTTTGCACAGCTCCAAGCACACTGTCAGTGCTTAACAAAGTATGTTTAGTGTAACAGAAAATGAGAGATTTTGCTTGTTACAAGATACAGGATTTTCATTGAAAGGATATGTGTAACAGGTCTGTCTCTTCTCATTGTGGGAGCCACAAACATAAATGGCAACGTCCATAAAGGATTAATATCTAAGAATCAATATTTCATCCTTACATTCACTGAAAAACAAAAGTACATACAATGATGAGAGGAACTAGATTAGGGAAAACTTTAGTCATTTACATTTTAACTTTTCTGCTTGAATGTATTTTGTTAAGTACTGGAGGAGAACCGAGTAACTTTCCACATCATACATACATAGGCCACAAGGAAGCATAATGGTGTATCTAGTTTGACCACCTGCAACATACAGAATCATAGAATGATAGGACTGGAAGGGACCTTGAGAGGTCATCATGTCCAGCCCCCTGCCCTCATGGCAGGACCAAGTACAGTCTAGACCATCCCTGATAGACACTTATCTAACCTGTTCTTAAATATCTCCAGAGATGCAGATTCCACAACCTCCCTAGGCAGACTTGATACAGACTTGTGCCTAATACTTCCTTCAAGCAGTATATTGTGCAGTTTTGGGATAAAATGATCAATGTAGAGCACTGTATTTTAATGAAGTTCAGCTCTTTTAACTTACGCAACATGAATAACATATAGAAGTCACTTTCTACAAGCCTTCATGATTATAAGGTCTTTAGAATTCACCATCAGATCTCACAGAGAATATTGCAATGCAAAAATATCTCTGTTCTGGAGCCTCAGAAAACCAGAATGCCACACAGTTATATCCTTAGTATGTCTTTTTTGGATCTGGAATACTTGCACTCCCTCATATATAGAGCTGTCATTTGTAAGAATATGCTCCATTCAGTAACAAACTGTTGTAATACATAGTGACTCTTGCACTGGCTGAAGAAAAAGATTTCAGATACAATAAAATTAAAAAAGTGATCATAGCTATTATCTTCTGCCTTTGCAGACATGTTTCTCTAGTGTCCTATTAGCTTAGACGAGCACAGTAGCTTATTTGTCAAACCTGCTGTGATGAATGTACATAAATTTGAGGACAGAACTGAGCCTCTAGGCTGCTGTAGATGCACAAAGATTATCTTTGACAAAAATTCATTTGGCTGATAAAATGGCCACAAATTCAGATTATATTTTAACTGAGTTAAGAAATTTACAGAGAAGATTTGTTTTCTATCTGTTCCAGTTTGCATCTACTTAAGTGACACATTCGATGAGAGGAAATTGGTCTGTTAACTTTCTCTGTGTCCACCATTCTTAGGAATCTATTCTTTTAGCTTCCCTTTGCAGAACTTCTGAATACATACTCACACACAAAAGAGTAGTCTCCTGGTTTCAGCATGGAATTAGCTGCCCTGGGACTAGTTGAGTTTGAAACTGACTCCCAAGGCCAAATTCAGACACAGTAAGACCAACAGCCACTGCAGTCCTGGAGACAAGGTGTGTGTGTGGGAGGTAGTGCCATGCCCCAAAAGGGGTGAAGCCTCAGGCAGAATGACTAGGGCCAAGGACAGTCAGCCCTTAGCACCACCTAGAGCAGTGTTTCTTAAACTTATTGAGACCATGGAGCACCAACCAATAATATTTCTTATATGGAACAACTATGAGAATTGTCTTTAAAAAAAAAAAAAAAAGAAGAATAGCAACGTATACAGCAAAAACAAAATGAAGTAATTTAGTCAGATATCTTAGCAATGAAGTAGTAATGTTGTATCTGGTTTTAGTAACAGAAAATGTATACAGTAAACTCTTTCATATGCAGCATTCTATCACCCAGAACTCTCAAATAACCGTTTTAACAAGTCAATTTCAGTTACATTTTCCATAAGTAAAGTATAGTGAACGTAAATACGAATAAGTACAGGACATACAATATAAGTTTACCATGTACAATACTAGTGGTGTTGGTAAATAAAGTACTCTGCGTACATTTTTGTTTGTTTCTTAATATTTTCTGTATTATCCAGAATATTTCAATATCCGACAACCTCCCAGTCCCGGGGCTGCCAGATATGAAAGAATTTACTGTACCATCAGTGTATGATATCAAAAAAGTGTCAGATGCTCATGGAACACCAGTGTTCCATGGATCATAGTTTAAGAATCACTGGCCCACCCCCGGTCCTCAGAAGCTGCATGGAGTGACATTCCTGCAGCATTTCAGAGTGGCATGGAGCTCTTGGCCACTGCTGCAGTGGCCACAGCTGAGAACTGTGGGCACCTTTGAAATGCTGGGTCGCTATGCAGTTGTGTGCCCCCTCTCCCACCTCAGTCGGCAAGTCTGTTCACTAGATTCCCTCGTACCTACTGACCAGGTTAGAAGGTGATCTACATTGTTATAAGTTACATACTGATAAATCAGAAGGTTTAAGTAAGGATTTTATTTGATGACGGTGCAGCACCTAGCACAGTGGGATGGTATGCATAACTAGGGTTCTTAAACATTATAGTAATACAAATAATAAATGATACTATATTGAGTGGCCCTCATTCATATTTTTACACATTCCTGTTGGTTTCTTTTCCTCTTGCCCACGTTCAGCACTTCTGCATGCAAATGATATCAGCTCAGACTCCCTGAGATGCACAACATGACTCTGTCTACACTAGCACCCCCCCCCTTTTGAAAGGGGGATGCTAATAAGACTCATCAGGATATGTTAATGAAGTGCTGCAATGAACAGACAGCACCCCATTAGCATAATGGCAGCTGCGGAACTTCGAAAGTGTTGCTTTCAATCGCGCACAGCTCGCCTAAACCAGGTCCTTTTCGAAAGGACCCCTCAGATGTCAAAATCCCCTTATTCCTGTTTGGTTATAGGAAGAAGAGGATTTCAATGTTTGCAGGGTCCTTTTGAAAAGGATCCTGTGTAGACAAGCCACACGCGATTGAAAGTGACACTTTCAAAGTTCGTGGCTGCCATTGTGCTAATGAGGTGCTGCATACTCATTGCACGCAGCTCATATGGGACAATTTTCAAAGGTGGAGTGTAAGGTGGGGTTGCAAGTGGTATGATTGCATGTGACTCTGGCAGTCAGTATGAGTTTATGTAATATGCACACTGAGGATACCAGGAGGTGGTATAAAATGCAATACCCTTTGTATGAACTGACTGCTCAGCTCTGAGCTTAGTCCCGTCTATGGAATTAGGCAAGTCATAAATGCTTTCTTCCTGAGTTTCCTATTCTCTGAAGTAACGAACCTTCAGGCATGTAGTGAGAGTTAATTGTTTTTTGTAAATTGATTTGAAGAGTGAAAGAGCAATGTAAGTGTTTACTTATTTCTATGCTTTGTAGTGCGTATTCTGCTAGGTTGTAGATTGTTTGGGGAAGACGTATAGTACTCTTCCAACACTTGTAGTGTGCTACATAAAGTAGTCAGGTCAGTAATAGCAATGTTGGGATTTTTTTCTCCTTCTAGTTAAAACTGAGCGATGCCACTCTTGCATTCTCCGTACTCAAAGCACCTGATTGGTTACCATGTGGGCCATCCTGTTCTTCTCTTCATGCATGTTTCAGAGTGCATGAAGCTACAACGGTTCTACATGTAATGCATTTGTGATGCATCATTTTGTGGTATATTCTATCTGTACATTTTGTTTACACTTCAATAAAGAGGATGTTCCATGCAAATTGAAAAAGAGAAAACAAAAAGAAAAATAGCCAAAAACTGAAGTACAGTTGTAGATACACAATCTCTCTTGTCCTTTTTCTCTATTAATGCTAAGTTTGAACAAATAACTTTAAAATTGCTATGTTTGTAAAATGACTAAAAAGAACATGTTCTGTTTTGTTCTTAAGCAAGTATTTTTTGGCTTATTTTTTTTCAAAACCACTCAGTTTTGCTTTCTTCGTAGTAGAAATTGATGAGCTTTCCAATGACAGCATTGCTACTGCAGAATAATTTTTGGTGGAACACAAAAATGGATAAAATCACTGGTGAATATGAAGCAAAATTAAGTTGGCTTGGTAGCCACTGAAGCCATTTTAGTTATTAAACTGGAAATATTGTACCATTTTCTGGCCTGAACACTCTAGAATTAACTTTTATCATTCTTGCTAGTCAGCGACAGTTTTTTATCTTTCTTTTTTTTTTAATCTTTACCATTATTTTATGCCAACTGAATTTTTTTTTTTTTTTTGGGAGAGAAGAGCAATATTAAAATTTGTCAGAATGAAGACTGGAGATAATTTTTGATGATTAAAATGAAAGGGTGAAACAAAATTGTCACTTTCAGGATGTACAGTAAATTTATTAAGGAGGCTTTAGAGGATTATTTTATTTTGTGTATGTGCTAGTCCAGATACTTGGTTAGTTTAACCTAGAAATATTAGGCCTTAAAAGCTTGGTATAGAGATTTTGTTTACTTTCTGTTGCAGCAGCTCGCTACTACTCTGGAAAACTATCATAAATATACCAATTTTCTAATACTGTAATGCTGTACAACTGTATTTTCCCCCATTTACTCTTGGCTTATTAAAATCCTTGCATAGTGCATAATATTAGCAACAACAACTATTACAGCATTACTTACTGTTATGTTTCTTATGTTGCTGCATATTGCTGCATAGTAAGCAGGGAATGCTCTCGGTGTCAATTTTAAACATATACTTTGTGACCTGGACTGTTTTTGCTTCTGTTTTACAGCTCTGAATGTATATTCCTGCACACATTTAGATTTCGTCTCCCTGCTCCTGTCCTCTTTCCATTTTTAATAGAAAAATACAGGGTTGGTTGTTTTTCTTTTTTTTATTTTTACTATCAGTGGGGCTAACTGTTTTCTTCAGTGCTGTATAGTGCATGATAGTTCTCTCAGTGTTCTTTTTAGCAATTACAATTTACAACTCTCAGCAGCCTGTAATTTTTAAAATGGGACGGCTTCCTAATTTGTATAATTTTATTTTCTGTGTTGATTATAAATCTAAAGCGTTCCTTTACAATTTGATGTTGTTACTAGTGGATGTACAGTAGATGAATTTAAGCTTATCTGATAATTATTACATGATTTAAAACAATGTATATTTAAAATAAGCATTTGCAGTAAATGTGTTGAGCCATATTAACCTGCCAATGGGATCTGTGAAACACAAAAAAGTAATGGCCTAATTCTTTTCTCATTTATTTCTTGACTTTTTTGGTGAAGCAGCTATAAGTAGTATAAATGTATTTAAATTTAACAAAATTAGGTGTAGGGTGGGGTTTTTATACTTTTAACATAGCATGTGGTGTTGATATGTTATTGTAGATCAAATTTGTCCTCCACACCAAGATGTGAAAAAATTGTGATTCATTCTATCCACCACAATCAAATTATACACTTACCTTCTGTCATTTTGGAACACTGCAATTTACCATGGGATATAGTGTACATATTTCTTGCCATAATGGTAAATGACTGACAGATATATTTAAAGATTAATAAATTTGTGATTTCTGCTGGTATTGTGTTGGTGGTTTTATTTCACAGTAAGTTGTGTTGTACAAAGGGGGGGAAGAAGCACAGTGTAATATCTATTTTTGTTCTTTCAAACTGTTAATTGAAAGGAACAGCTAAAGTATTTGATAGGCCAATAACAAAGTTCTCCTTTAGTCTGTAAGCAGTGGCTTTCCTGCTCTGTCCTTAATTTAGTCTGGTTTTGAAAAATCTCTCTCACACACAGAGAGAGAGAGAGAGAGAGAGGTTTTGTGGATCCCACAGCCTGTAAGAACAAGATGCTCTAATCAGGGTTGCCATGAATCGAATGCTGCAGGTCTTGACAGGAGATAAAAGGTATTCATAAACTTTTAGATAAGATGGGACCATCATGACCATCTCATCTGACTTTCCTGCACACTGTGAGCCATGAAACTTCTGATATAGTCCCCTAACCTCTGGCCAAGTTGTTGAAGTCTTCGAATTAGGACTTACAAAGATTTCCAAGTCACAGAGAATCACTATTAACATTAATGTTACCCAGTAAGAGAGAGGTAGCTGTGTTAACCTGTATTCTAACAAAACAAAACAGCAGTAATGTAGTACTTTAAAGACTAACAAAACATGTACACGAGAACAGCAAGAAGTCTTGTGGCACCTCATAGGCTAAAAGAATAAGAGGTGCCACAAGACTTCTTGTTCTCGAAACTACAGACTAACACAGCTACCTCTCTAAAATATGTATACATGTACTTCAAAGTACTGTAACGACTAACAAAACATGTACATGTGTACTTTGAAGTGCCCGCAGCTGCATGGCTTCCTGGTGCTTCAGAATTAGCAACTTTGAAGCTCATGCAGCGAGAATTATGCATATGCAGCACAGCACCTCATTGCTATTCACCAATCAGGCTCACTTACATTCCCCCTTCGAAGAGTAGTATAATGGCAAATTGGGCCCATAATACCCAGTGCTAACTTGCCAGTGGTTGGGATTGTTTTCTGTTTGTTCAAGATCTCAGGCTGTTAGTTTTTGGAGAAATTCCACATTTAAAAAGAAGGAAGTGGCACCTATGTGAAGGTGTTCAAACGTGGAGTGCTACAGCAAGTCGCAAAGAAAAATACTTCAAATGTGTCGCATGATCCTACGTCTTATCATGCATATGTCGCTGCTACTGGTTGCGGCATACATTTACTCAAGGGTCCCACCAAACACTGTTCTGGAAAGGAGTTAGATTCCAATTCTGCACAGCTGAAAAACATAAATTAGTGTACTCTCCAGCCTGACGGAATCATCTTGATGAGCATTATGACTTAACAAGTCACTAAAACTATTAATTTACTAACTTATATAAATTAATTTTGCAGTTTTTTTCCATGAGTTGAAATTGTGTTGCAGCAGTGAGGGTGTTGAAGAGAACAATTCTTAACATTGTGGAAAGGCTTCTAGTAACCATTATGTCACTATAAAAGAACAGACTATTCTCGGGGAAAAACTGGCATTAGTAAAAGTGGCATGTTGATGTTAATTTTTTTTTTTACTGAGTACTTCACATAACCCCAGTACAGCCATAATCCAAAACATAACTTACAGTTATAAAACAAAATTTAATTTTAACATTAGCTTGATTAAATTTTAATCCTTGCCTTCAACTTAGCTTTTGCTTGTAACTTAACATTTACCATATCAAGTCAACATAAAAATACATTATCCTGCAAATTAGAAAATGGAAGAGAAGTTTGTTTATGTCCTATCTGTACTGTGGTAGTGTGGAAACACCCAGTCAGGATTAGGGGCCAGTTATCCAGGCCCTGTACATAGATACAGGAAGATAGTTCTTAGCTTCCAGCTGGTAACCAAAAAGCACAAAACTTCTACGTGAGCCACTAATAATGTCACAAAACACAAAGGGTCCAAAGGAAAAAATGAGATATAACATATTTAGGGTGAAATAATGGTATTTCAAGATCATCATCCTGAAATGACCAATGGTTTCCATTTCGACAATATTATTTAGGGTAACTTCTATACGATAACTTCAATGTACAATACTCTTCAAGATAAATTAAATCCATGTAGGAAATATATGGAAGTAACTCAGTCCCTTCAACAAAATTAAAAAACATGGAGATAAATTTCCGAAAGCCTTAGGTGATTTAGAAGCCCACATTAATTTTCAAAAGTGAGTTAACAAATAGGATTTAAGGGTTTTTCTTCATTGTGGTAGTTTTGCCTGATAGAAGCTACTCTACTTGAGACAAGGTGATGTGAGTGAGAGAAGCCACACTGTGAACCAGCGAAGAGTAATTGTCTTAATAGCGGATGGGTTGTAAATCAAACTGTGGCATCCCCACTGCATTGCTAGTTTGAGCATCAGCAGCAGTCGCACTTCAGCTTTCCTGCACGGTGCAGTGAAACAACTAGCTCAAGTTGCAAGTACCATTTAACTTAAGTTACTGATTTTTATATATGGATGGGCATTGGGTCAGGTACAAAACTCAAATTATAGCTAGAGCTAACAATGCAGTGAATATGAGCAGTAAGACTAGGTAACTTACAGTGAGACTTAAGCTCTTATGTGCTTAAATGACTTTAAAATGTCAGGAAAAAAGTTGGAAATTTTTCAACAAAACATTTTTTCATCAAAATTTGCTAGTTCATCAAAATTGAAACCTTCCAAAAGGCAGCTTGATTTTTGATGTTAAAACTGGATTTCCGGCCAATTTACTTATCCAGCCCACTGGGTGGGCTACTGGAGAGTCCAGAGTAGGTAAACCTTGAGAGTCTTAGCTCCCAAGTTCATGACTTGTCAGCTTCCTTTGGGGCAGCTTACATGGTGGACTGTTGCACAGTTAGGTTTCTCTTAGTCTGTGGATCCAGTGAGCTTGCCCCAAAACCAGGACACCTGATAAAGCTGGACAAAGACAAATAATACTGTTTTGTGGAGAACTTCAACATTTTATGGTTTTGTTCCAAATCAAAACAAAATTTTAATCTGTAACACCAAATGGTATTAAAACAAAAAAGGAGTCATGTAGCGCTTAACCATACCAACACCAAACGAAGAACTCTATGGCTACGTCTACACGTGCACGCTACATCGAAATAGTCTATTTCGATGAATAATGTCTACACATCCTCCAGGGCTGGCAACGTCGATGTTCAACTTCGACTCTGGCCAGCACCACATCGAAATAGGCGCTGCAAGGGAACGTCTACACGCCAAAGTAGCACACATCGAAATAAGGGTGCCAGGAACAGCTGCAGACAGGGTCACAGGGCGGACTCAACAGCAAGCCGCTCCCTTAAAGGGCCCCTCCCAGACACAGTTGCACTAAACAACACAAGATCCACAGAGCCGACAACTGGTTGCAGACCCTGTGCATGCAGCATGGATCCCCAGCTGCGGCAGCAGCAGCCAGAAGCCCTGGGCTAAGGGCTGCTGCACACGGTGACCATAGAGCCCCGCAGGGGCTGGAGAGAGAGCGTCTCTCAACCCCCCAGCTGATGGCCGCCATGGCGGACCCTGCTATTTCGATGTTGCAGGATGCGGATCGTCTACACGTGCCCTACTTCGACGTTCAACTTCAAAGTAGGGCGCTATTCCCATCCCCTCATGGGGTTAGCGACTTTGACGTCTCGCCGCCTAACATCGATTTCAACTTCGAAATAGCGCCCAATACGTGTAGCCATGACGGGCACTATTTCGAAGTTGGCGCCGCTACTTCAAAGTAGCGTGCACGTGTAGACGCGGCCTATGTGCTACATGACTCTTTTTTTGGTTTGATAGAATACGGATTAACAGGGCTATTTCTTTGTCACTATACAAAATGATATTACCATTCTTTGTCCAGCTCTACATTTGTTCCTAAATTACTTCAGCATTTCTGAGAATGTAATCCAGAAATGTAAATGGTATCAGAAAGCTTTATAAATTGGAGAGGGGTTAGCTGTACAACACTATGCTAGTCCTGCAGATATCCTACTATGTTACAGGTGTTGTTGACACTGCTGAAGACAATCTAGTTAGTGGACTAGATGACAATCCTCACTACCCTGGCATAAATTTGCAGTAGCTCCTTTGAAACCAATGGCTTTACTATGCACTTACATTCTAATCTGTGAATCCTACTGTAGTACGGTGTATAAATTAAATTAGTTGATGACAAAGAAAAAAGTACAGCAAAAATCAGATTAACAATCTTTGGGAAATGTTGTTAACATCACTGTGAGCATCTCTTTTTGGTACCATGCAATAAATATCAAAACAAAAAAGCAGTCAAGTAAAGACTGACAAAATAATTTATTAGGTGAGCTTTTGGGGGACAGATCCACTTCTTCAGACATTATGGTCTTCATCTATGGTCTGAAGAAATGGGTTTGTCTCACAAAAGCACACCTAATAAATTATTTTGTTAGTCTTTAAAGTGCTATTTGACTGCTTTTTTGTTTTGATAGTATATAGACTAACAGGGCTCCTTCTCTGTTACCATGCAATAAATACTTTAGTATGCTGCCACCTGGTGGACTTTTGTGTTTCTACCTTTTCCATTTGGGACTACTCAAACAAATTGAATGGATATAGAACAATCCTTTTCATGAATCTTTCTATCACAAATAAACAACACAGGGTGTTTCATAGATTAGAATGTCTGTTTTCTCATAAGAACTAATAATTGCACTACAGTATTCACAAACATGTAAGGAAACTGAACCCAGACTAATTTCAAAGGTATTAGTGAAGAAAATAAGTATTTTTCTCTCTATATTGTGTGCAGAACTCTTTGAGAAGTTTGCTTTTTCCTATTTCCTCAAGTGCTGTAAATCTCTCACCCATAGAGCATTTCCATGCTCAGAAAGGCTGGAGATGTGTGGAGATTCTTTAAGTCCTACGAAGCGGGTCTTTGCCCACAAAAGTTTATGCTCCAAACTATCTGTTAGTCTATAAGTTGCCACAAGACTTCTTGTTGTTCTTTAAGTCCTATTGAAGATCTCCCTGGTTATTGTAAATTCTCAATTCTTGGATCCTTATGATCATATTTTATATTCAGTAAGTTTCCAATATAGTCCAGCAAATGGTCTTTACTTCTGAAAATTAGCTGTGTTAACAATGAGGTAAATTGGCCAAATGGCTTCAAAAGGACTTAAGGGTTCAGCTTCCCTGTCTTTAAACAATGATTATTTGGAAGGAAAACCTATCAATTAACAGCGAGGCCTTAATCTTGCCATTGTCGGCAGAGTTCCCACTGAAGCCAAGGGGAGCTTTGCATGTGAAAGGATTGCATGCTTAAGCCATTACACCTAAATTTTCAGAAGGGTGGCCATAGATTTGTGGTGCACTGGGAGGTTGCAAATTTTACATTTTAAAGTACCTAAGTCATTATAAACATACATAATGGGCCAATTTCAAAAGAGCCTGAGGATTTTAGGCACCTAAGTGTCATTTTCAAACGTTTTGAGTATTGGGCTTATTCTCCTGAGTCACTTAGTGTTTGTCTAGACTGGTGGTTAATTCACTCTACAGGGGTGTGATTTTCAAAGTTTACTAATATTTTGCGCATTAATTGGTCCATGTAGACCTTGCTGCTGCACTCAAATGCACTTTAACGTAATACTGCATGAAACAATACTGTCTAAGGACCAATTAATGTGCAACACCTTAGTGTGCATCAGAAAGCACAGTCCATGTAGACAAGCCCTTGGTGCACTTGCAAATTTTATCCAGCTGCCCATGATGTTCCTTTCAGTATCTTAATGGGTGTCCAAAATCCAAGTACATTTTATATATTTATATAATTTCTCATACAGTGGTGACTGCCTGTATGTTTTCTTCCAGCTGATGATGTAAGGAAGCTCTCCTTAAACAGCTACATGAACAGCAAGTAATTCTATCTTCTACTAGCACCTGACAAAGTGGATATCTCAGTGTATAGTAAACTCTAGCATATTATATCATTCCATTATCTAGGACTCTCAATTAACCATAAGTAAATTTTAGTTACATTTCCATAAGTATAGTATAGTGAAAGTAAATACAAATAAATACAGCAAATACAGTATAAGCTTACAGAATACAATATAATTGTTGTTGGTAAATAAAGTACTCAGCCCACATTTTTGTTTGTTTTTTAATATCTATTTTTGTTTTTCTTTAGTGTTAGGCATTGCTAGGTATACCTCTCTATTATCCAGAATAGGTGCATATCCGGCAACCTCCCAGTCCCAGGGCTGCTGGATCTGAAAGACTTTGCTATGAAATAAATAACATACCTACATCTGATGAAGCAGGTCTTTGCCCACAAAAGCTGATGCTCCAAAATATGGGTTAGTCTATAAGGTGCCACAGGACTTCTTGTTGTTTTCAAAGATACAGACTAACACAGCTACCTCTCTGATACTATACCACAAGTGGTATGCATACACTCCACCTGAGCTGCTGCCGCTACCTGGGCATTCCTTCACAGCATCCTAATCGATGATATCTGTAAGGCAGCAATTTGGACATCAGCAACACTTTCACAAAACATTACGTGATCGAGTAACACTCATCAGCTGACACCTGGTTTGGATGTTCCATCCTGAATGTTGCTCAAGATTATATGCCGAAGTCCCACAACTGGATACTGCTCCTTAAGTACCCATCTTTCCCTCTGAGGCTGCTGCCACCCTCTGCCCCGTCAGAGCTGCCACCATGTGTTTCTCCCAGCAAGAGGTGGGGAGCATCGGCAGAGCGGATGGATGCCACCCCCTGCATGTGGCTCTCAGGGGGAGCTGCATTTAAAGCCTCCAAGAGCTGCAGTTTGGTCACCACCCCCACATGCCACAACACAGCATCTTATTCACCACAAGTGGCAAACGTACTGGACTCTCCGGTATACCGTTCTCAGCCTGCTTAGTTTGACTTCTCTGTAAAGTGGGTGCAAGTCATGTGCATCATATCCCCTTAGTGCTTTGATCTGAGTGACACCCTGTAAGTAGGGTTCAGGTCTCCTCCTTTACATAATCAGCTCCTCCAAGGGTTCAGCCCCCCTTCCTATTTGGGTTGTTGGGCTAGTGAATTGGACTACACCCTGTAATTCGGGTGCCAGTTCTATACCTTTTCCCTTTCCTTTTTGAGGGGAGAAAGATGGGTTGAGTTTAACACTGTAGATCAAATGACCCATTACCGTAAACTCTGTCTCTGTTCTAGAAAGTCCCCTTTTGTTTTGTACGTATGTGGTTCTGAGATGGTGTGATAGAAATGGGTGTGAAACTCATCAAATATTTACTTATTTAGAGGGAGTTATATTGCTAGTGGGGTTCTTATTTCAACTCCTCAAAATCAGAAAAGAGCTCAAAGTTTATCAATATATTCTTCCTCCTCCTCACTCCAACAAAATAAGGGCTCCGCTATCATCACTTAATGTCTTGGAGAAAGTCTTTCCAATTCCCTTATTTTAGGTTTGGTTCTATTTTGGCTGAAGGCTGTGAATAGCCTTTTAGGAGGGTAACTTAGGTCGCAGCAAACACAGCATCTCCTACTATTCAGGCATTATGACCATTCTGTATTGAGGGCTCTAGTCTCTGCCCTTTATTCCTTTGACACTATGCTACATCAGGTGGTTGGTGTGACTCACAAAAATCACAATTAGGGGACAGTTTGTATCCCTCTGGCTTCTGGGATGTACTGAGCACTGTGGAAGCCAGGAGCAGTGTGATTTTTCTTTTAATAGGCTTCAGGTCTGTGCCATTTTGTCCTTTCACATTATGCTCCATTTGCTGGCTATTGGGAGTGACTTTCCTGTACATAAGGTGCAAGTTACTTCTTCCTGTCTTTGGAGGGGCACTGAACTCTTTGAGCAATGTCACTGCCCTAGAGACTAACTAGGGTTTGGGTGTCTTCCCACTTGCTCATTTGTCATTGTTCTGCTCCATTAGTCCGCATGACATGCCAAGCATTGAAATTAGCGTGCAATCACAGATCTCTAGACAATGGCACATGTGGCTCTCCTTAGTACTTTGAGGAGCTTCACATTCGTGGAATTAAGGTTATGGTCTCTACTGTTTGGCTAATCCAGTGGCCACCCTGTAATCAGGATACAGGTTGAATGCATCTGACGTCTGAAATCTGGACATTACAACCATTTCAGGAACATGGACATCTTGCCCTTCCTGTAAGCAGGGTTTGCATCTCCTTTGACGACCTTTGGGTCTCTTGGCCTTGTGCTACCTTTGCAGTCTGAGGCAAGTGCCCACCCTCTAGTCTTTTGAAGCTAGGCCAAGTGCAGTAAAATACTCTGAATGAGCACCCTATAAGCAGGGGCCATGTCTCATCAGGTATTATTTAGCATACCCACATGAGCCTGTGTCCAGTATCCTGGCCCATCCTGCAGTGCTTCCAACTTGCCTGGAATTCTGGAGCCAGCATTCTTGCCCGCTTCCACTACTCTCAGAGACCTGGCATCTGTAGTACTTTTCCAAAAAGTCCATCCAGGACATGTCAAAAACATTTTTTTGAATGCTTGTCAATTAATTCCTTTCTTCCATTAATCATTTAATTCCTTTTGAGAATATACTTTCACCAGTGTTCCTGACAAGGTGAGCGCTTGAGTGGCTGCCCAGGAGTGATATAGGTACGCCCCAGCAGACTAGTGACGCGCACACAGCTGCCCTCAGCCAGAAGCAGCCGTTCCTATTGATGGTGTACATCTGCCCATGGCTTGGGGCCCATAACAAAATTTTGTTCCACCCATGGGTGCAAAAAAAAAATTGAGAAAACACTGGTGATTGCCTTGTGCACTAGCTGGCAAGGCTCTTTTGTTTCAGGCCGTTTCGCACACAAGTGGAGAAGTTGGACGTATGAGGGACGTCATGCCAAGAGGAGAAAAAAAAAGGTGAAAGCGAAGGACAGTGACTCTGGGTACAGGAACCTCCTTGCAATGGCTGGAGGGAGTGCTTTCTTAACTGGGGTGCCTATTGTTTCTGCTGGTCTTCTTTGGGTGCAGAGAGCGGTTGAGCTTGTTGTTAAATTGAGCAGTGTCAGACAGCTCTCGCACCCAGGGCCAGAGGCTCTGCTCACTTTCTCATGTGGCATTAAGCTGTTCTGTGTATCTTTACGCAGGAGTACAACCTTGTAAGAAGTGTGCAAGTCAGAGTCTTTTGCTCCTGGGGGATACTTTAGCAACCTTGAATAGTGGCACTCAACTCTCTGTTATTCCAGGTTACGTCTCTGTCCTCTTGCTGTTTGGCGTCATGCCCCGCTTGCAGTCTACTTATGTGACCACCTGTAACTCAGGTGTATGTCACCAGTATCTGTAGTATGGGAAATACTGAACCCTGTGATACCCGGCAGTGCATGACCGCCCTGTAATTCATGGTCAGATCTTTGCAATAGTACTCCCTGTCTTTATGGGGCTTTTGTTTTTCACTTTTAATGTCAATTTTGTAGTTAAGGTACAGGTGTAAGCCCTCGTGTTTATTGGGGACATGGCCTTTATTACCACTGATAGGAGTGTGACTGTCCTGTAACCAGGGTTCAGGTCCCAGGGTAGTCTCATGTGGTTATGTTCCTGAAGGCATCTAGTAAGAGTGACCATACTATAATCAGTTTGAGTCTCATGTGCCCTCGCTTATGGGAGCTACTGATGTCTTTTTAGCTGAGCAACGTGACCTCCCTGTAACAAAGGTTCAGGTTTCTGTGTTTCGTTTTTCTTGTACTGTGTTTTGAACCCAGCTTTGGCAGTCTGAGCATCCTGTAATTTGGGTGAGGGTCATTTGCATCTTATTTAGGGAGGACTAGGTTCCTTGTCATGTTATGGGATGGGTGACCACCCACTAAGTAGGGTTTAGGTCTCCCCCTTTTTTTCTTTCTTGGAACACATTTTCTGTTAATCACCTAGTCTGACAATTGCCCTCCACGAAAGGTTCGGGGCTTTTCTCCTGCAGGTCTTTGGGTTGTTGGGCTGGTCAATTTGACCTCCACTTTGTAATCAGGTAGAATTTTTGCCGCACGCCCCCCCGCCCCCGCCCCCGCCCCCAGCAGCAGGAGAGCTCAAGAAACTTTACAGCTGAGTTTAGAACAATTATCTCTTCCCCTCCAACCCACAGTTTCTTAAAGAAGATTCTGGCAGAGGGAGGTGAAATAACTTGCCCAAGGACAGCCAGCAGACAAGCAGCAGAGTCAGGAGAAGCACTCAGTTTTCCTGAATCCCAGGCCAGTGCTCCAAACCCGTACACCACACTTACCTCTCAGGTGTTTAGAAACTTAGTACACCCGACAACTTAATTTCCAGGAAAAAATTAGATTGAATTAAATACCAAAGTATGATATGAATCCAATTTTTTTAAAAGAATTCTGAAGTGGAAAAGTGTTGCAGTCAGAGACCCTGGCCCGTTTTAGTCCAATTTTATGAGAGCGAGACTTATCAGAGCTGCCCACCCCCAGCCCACATCTGTGTACTTATCACCTGTGCTTCAACCACCGCTTGGCCTCTCCAGAGCTGTGCTCCCTGAGTAGGAAGAGGAGCAGGGTGGTGGGGTATGTTTTTTAAGAGGGGGGGGCGCCGCAGGCAAGAAGGAGAGGGCCTTGTGGGGCAGTGTCTAGACAGGAGTGGGGTAGATGAGGCAGTGGTCTGGCTCAGTCAGCAGCTGAATATAGGTCCTTTTGACTGGCAGATCCTAAGACATTAAGAGGAAAGACCAGCCTGGGCTGTGCTAGAGCCTCTTTTCCTCCCTCTGCAGCCATTCAGGCCCGAGCAGCTGGGTTCCCAGCCTCCCCTTCCTCCGACTCTAGCTCACATTGTCCCTCTAGAGCTCGGGACGGAACACTGGCATCCTGGCTTTAGAGCTCCCCACGATCTGTGGTGCATTTTCCAGCATTGGTAACATTTAATTCAAGGGGGGATTATTTCAGGCCTGGGGACAGATGACAGGATGACAAGCAGGGATCACTTTTGGCATTGGGAGCCATGAGAACCTTGAGCTAGCAGCAGCGAGCAGGGCAGCTCATGGTAAGGGCTGACACCACAGGCAACCTCAGCTGTGGCTATCTCTGGAGGAGGTCCCTAGCAGCTCTCCGGGTGGAGAGGGCGTTTCACCACCTGCAGCCAATCAGTGAGTAAAGCAGGGACAGGAAGTTTATTTAAGGGCTGGATCTAGGCTGGCCTCCCCCCTTTGGAGAAGGTTTGGCAGAGAATCCCATTCAGAAACTCTCCTAAATTACAGACCCTTCCTTTTCTGGTGGTTGGAACTTTCATCTCATTTCCAGACTCAGTTGATCCCTGGTGAGTTTATAGAGCATATCTAAAGCTGTCTTTAGGCCATAGAAGCCAACCATGCCCAATCTCCCCTTGGAAGATGGGCTGGCTGTTTCCCTGAGTACTGTAGTTTTCCTGTTCTGTCTCCTTGGGATCCCAACTTAGATTTAGCATTCCAGATGAGACCTGCTCCACAGCATTAAAATATCCAGCTCACACCTGGAAATATATTGCCTGGTACAGTGCCAGGAGGAGGACTACCCTGTTGACTCACAAGGAGGGATGAGCAGAGCTTGGTAGGGAGGAGAGCCTCTGGGCTATGCTTGTTTTAGCTGACTAACTTGTGTGCGGTCAGGGTAAAAGGTACCGTGATTAATACCCCTCCCCTCCCTTGCTTTGCCTGCTGTGCATTCTCCAAAGGGTTAAACTACAAATCAGACAGCCTAAGGGATCCCTACATAAGCAGCACCTGCACTCCACCCCAGAGGTGGCTGCGTCGCTGTACTGAGCAAGAAGTCCCTGCATAAACAGCCCTTCTGGCCCATACATAGTGATACTGAGAGTCATACTCCAGCCCAGAACGTGTGCTGGAACTGGAGTCGTACTGGAAGATGAGAATGGCTATTTGATCTATAGCTAATCACAGATCTGGGTGTGCGAGGAGCCTTTCTCTCATCTAGGTGGAAAAATGGCCCTTTGGGTACCGATATCTGTGAGCTGAGGGGAGCCAACATCTGAGACAGTGGGCCACAGGCCATAGTTGATAAGAAACTGTGGGGGGTATTTGTGGGACTCATTGGCACCAGGTCCTGGTAGAAAGTAGAAAAATAGCTCCTGGACTAGTTGGAGAAGCAGGCTTTGGTTTTGGAGCAAGGAGCGGGCCTGGCCGTTCGGAGTCTCTTGGAAAACAGGGCTCAGTGTGTTCTCAGTGAGCAGCTTAGATTGTGTGAGCTGGAAATAGCTCCAGGCCTCACATGCGCCAAAGGGGTTACCAAGCCTGTGTACTTCCTAAGTCCCTCTGCTGCTACCTTGATGTTGCCAGCCATGTGCACTATGAAAAGGGGAAGGTGGTGATGCAATGCTCCTACTTTAACTGGTTGGGGTGGGGGGCACTGACAGCACCCAGGCCTGGGTCAAGCTGGTGGGGGCCGCTCCAGGCCCTCAGATAAGGTATACTTAGCGGAGCACAACAAGCAGTGCTGCAGCATTTCAAAGGGGCCCAGAGCCACTGACGGTAGCTTTGGCAGCAGCCGGAACACTGGGTCCCTGCTTACTTGCCCCTTTGTCCCCCCTGTTGGCAGGCCTGTACTGGGGGCACTATGATAAGGTCATGGGTGTACAGAAAGGGGGCGAGTATGTAGGGGGGCACAACTCTGCAGTAATTGTTTGGGGCACTGAGCTCCTGCAGCCATGGGGGGCTGTCGTGGCCAGGAGAGCTGAAACTGAGGGCGGGAGCAGCAAGCGCCTGTCAGCGCGAGTGAGGGGGAAGGGGTCACAGTTAAATACCTGTTCATGCTGCAGATGACTTGCGCTTTGTTCTGGGAGAAGTGCTCCCACACAGGGGGCTCCCCACGCCGCCGGCACTGTAAGAAAGGGCAGCCTGTAGAAACTATTTCAGTGCTGCTGCTGCGCATTTCTTAATGTTCTCTCCCCGAGTGTTACTGCTGAAATTCAGGTCATAGAGTTCCCTTCTTGGTTTTGGGCCTCTGTGTGCTACTGCTAATAATGACCAGGCTAAGTCAGGGCTCAGGAACTCTTCTGAGGCAGAGTGCCAAATTGTGACCTTTTGACCTCTATGTACCAGCCGAGTGCTGGTGCGACCTTTTTACAGTCACTAGCAGTCCTACATATGCCAGCGTCATTAATAAATAAATTATAACGCCAAGTTTTACCATTTAGGTGGTGGTTAGTAGCTGGTCTTTGGGTATGTCGTAGGTGGGATGGCTTTGAGCAAGCTTCAGCTGCAGGGTGGAGGAGAAGGGTTGAACGCTTGCCTCATGTGCCAATGAAAATCAGCTCACATGCCCCTCTTGGCACATGTGCCCGGGGGGGGGGGGGTGGTTGCTGACCCCAGCCATAAGTGGGGTCTGATTTTGAATGGTGCCACTGTAGCCCAAACAGTAATGATCCCCAGCAGCCAGCTGCTCTGGCTCCTGGGTATCACTCCCCTTCCCTTTGAACTATTTCATCGCTGATCAGCATGCTACTGTTCCAGGAGAGGAGGCTGTAGAACACCTTGTTTGGGTGGCATTATTGCTGGGGTAACTAGAGCAGAACAGGCCAAAGGGTGCAATGCGGTGTTACTTCCCCAGAAAATTCAGCAGCTGTTTCTGTCTGAGCTGGCTTCAGCTTTTAACGCCCACTGTATAACCCCACTGATGTTGGAGTTGAAAGTTTTATTGCCTTTTAAACTTAATGTAAGGTAACATATTAACAAACACATGTGACATTGAATAAGTTCTTCAGCTGAATGTGCGTCTCCTGTTTAGTGAATTTAGTAAGAAACAAACAGTTTGGTACTGTGTCTGTTAATTACAGGACGATGTTGAAGGCTGAGGCCTTACTTGCTTGATTTACAATGCCAAGGCCTTTAACTCTGCTTTTCTCTGAGAGTCCTTGTAAGAATTGTTTATGTGTGTAAGTGTATGTCTGGGTTGAAATAAAGGTGTAAAGGTTATACCCAGAGCCAGATGTTCAAGACAGGAGGTGGCGAAGCATGAGTGAAGACAGACTCCAGGGCATCAGAAAAGGACCATCAGTGCGTACCCCCATCAAGAAGTGACTGGATTGGCAGATTGATGACTCTGAAGCATGGAGCAGGCACCACTAAGGACAATCGATTACAGGATGAGCCTTTTGGAGATGTTTTGAGAACGGCTGGTATCAAAAGATACCAGGCACAGACTGACACAGCAAACCTCAACGGAGGAAAGGGTTATAAAAGCAGGGTTCTTTGCCCTGGGACTTTGGGTTCAACTTGCAACCAACTCCAGGAGAGCATAGGATCGCAACCAACATGGCCTTTCTCCCGCTCTGTGATCAGTCTAGCTGGCCACTACAGTGATCCAGGCTCTGGATTGGTAACTATAACATAATTTGGCGGGACTGTGTGTGTATGAGTGTATGATTGAGGGGCAGACTCCTGGGGCATCAGTCAGCCACCCTGCTGCCCACTGCAAAGGGACAATTCGTCCTAAAGACTTGAGTGAGCACTCAGTATTGAGTGGTCCCCGCTATTGTACCGTGTGTGTGTGTAAAAAGCATATGCTACTGTTGTATTCTCAATAAATGCAGTGTACTGCCTTTTCTCACATAAAAGATCTCACATGCTTTGTTTAAACATAACACTGAGCCCACCAGATTATGATTTTGGTCTCCCCACCTCTCTCCCTTTGATTTCACCGGGGTCTAATCTGTGCATTACCCAGCAGGGTACAGCCCAGTCTCTTCATGAGCCACTCAGGGACCAGGGTGCTTTGTTTACCTGCCCCTGGGCCTATACTGGGGGTTCTTCCTAGGGACTATGATAATGTCATGGGTGACATTTGCCACACTGTGGTTGGTATTTCCATTGCTTTAAAAAAATATTCCAAAAACAATTCTGTACAAAGAGCACTTCTGAGACCATGACGTAGCTCCTTCCAGTAGAAGTGGTCGCAAATGCAACAGGTGTGTGTGAGGGGGGATTTGGGGGGGAGGGGGAGGACTTACTTAGAGATGGGGGTGGTGGGAAGCAAAGATCAGTTTTACTTCACCAGCTAACATACCAACCTTCTAAGGCCAATTCCCAGGGGCCTGACTTCTTTAAGAGGTGCCAGAGTCTGGTTTGCCCAAAATGAGTATTTTTATGAAGGTCTCTGCCTGTAATTAACCATCCATGTGGCCGGTGGTGTTAGCTGGTGGCCGGGTAATGTGCGGTGAGGTACCAACTATGCCCTTGTTATCATCCAAGTTTAAAACTACAAGAGCAGAGAGCTCTTCGCTGCAAGCAGCCAAGACAGGCTGACGGATTCCCCTGGGTCCTAAGCAACCCAGCCTTTCACCATTAGAGCAGGCAGCCCCTAGCACTCTTACCCATGGCCAGGCTGTTGTAACCAAAAAGTTCTTTTGTTGTGCCGGCTGTGTTGCAGTGACAAAAGGGTTAATAAAATAGTTAGGCTTGGATCTTAACTAGTTACAAGTTTATTAAGCTACAGTTATAAGCGTGCGGTTACAAAAGGCTATTGTTTACTTCTTATATGCTAGCAAAGTACAGGTGTTAATCCAATACAAAGATATCTGTTACCATCTAACACAATGATATCTTGATACTAGTTACAGAGCTCTAATTCTTTAGCTGTGCACAAAAAAGTCAGAGACCTAGCATGGGTGTATCTTACCCTCTCTGCGTCTCTCGATACCAGCGTAGCCAAGCCGGATCGGTCACTCAATTCCGCGGAAAGACGACTACGAGGTTGGGCGTCCCCAGCTGTGGACCTCGGGAGGCAATCACCTGACCCGACCAGCAGGTAGTTGGTGGAGATGCACTCAAAGTTAGAGTTCTGCTGGACCTATCTTTTATACCCCTTTTGGGTTACGTATTCTCTTTCTTATCTATGGTGCCAGATCATACTGGTCTGTCTTTGTGACTCCAGTTTGTTACAAGGGCATTTCTACTTAGTTTGCACTTGTAAGACAAGAGATTTAGGAGTACAGGACATTCTTTTGTGCGCGCGGGGCACGTCCCCTTCTGGGTGAGTGTGTGTGTGCATCATATTGATCAATGCCAGCTGGGGTGATTTCTTGAGGGTCCCCCCCCCACGTGACAGCCTGGCCACCGGCTAACAGGCGGGCAGTGTTGATTAGTCAATTGCTCAGCTGTTCCTTGGTTTGTCATGAAATATATAGAACAGTTCAAATAACCAGTTTCAGTCAGATTTTTTGTTGAAAGGCAATACAGTAGCATACCACAGGAAGAAAAGTTCAGTAAGATACTGTAATGGAAGGCACGTCCCTAATCACACCAGACACATTACGCGAGGCTTTGTTCAGAAACTAAAACTTACTGGACAATAATGTCACAGTAAAATGTATGTAGCAACATTACATGTGAAGTTGTGAACACAAGCTGAAGTCAATATGCTGTGTTTACCAGACCCATCTGGGGAGTGGGTTAGCCTTTCTCAAACACAAGTTGACACTCTGGCAGCAAGAGGTCATGCATTGGCAAGGAAGCAGGACAGGAACACGGGGATCTGATCGTAGCACAGGACAGCATGAACCTACTCCCCCAGCAGAGTCTGTCTCCTTGATCTTAGATGAAAAGAACTTTTGACCCCGGTCATGCTCTGGAAAGTGGGTTTTGAAGGGTAACATCTCAGTTTATTTCTTCTTGTCCATCTCTCTCTTTCTTCTAAGAGGACAAAAGAAAATAGACGTTCGACCTGGGGAGAAGATCCTGCCCTGAACCTTGCTCAGTGATGCTACGGAAAACCTGCGGTAAGGGTAACAGAGAGAGAGCCATGTCAGTCTGTACTCTATCAAAACAAAAAAGCAGTCCAGTAGCACTTTAATGTATTAGGTGATGAGCTTCCATGGGACAGACCCACTTCTTCAGATCAGGTGTGTGTATGTCAACAGAATTGCCCAGCCTCTGGACAAGGAAGGAGTGGTGCTTCAGGCAGAAGGGGTGAGGCTGGGGAGAGCCAGCACTCAGTTTTGCGCTCTGACCCCAGCCAGCCATTAGCACTGCCCAGAGCTTGCTGCCTGGGGCTCAGGAGTGATTTAAAAGGTCTAGGGATGTGGTGGGTCTGCCTGTGGTAAGAATTTCACTGTAGACTATGTCTAGTTTAACCTGATTACGAGCAGGGGCAGCAGGTTTGTATAGTTTTTGGTCGTGCCCGTAATGGGTCCAAGTCCTGTCCCACCCCAACCTCATACCGACCTAAGGCCCTGGGAGGGAGTTTGGGTGCAGGAGGTTGTGTGGTGTGTAGGCCTGGGGTGAGAGTTGGGGATTTGGGGCACTGGCTCTGGGCTGGGGCAGAAGAGTAGTGTGGGCAAAGGTCTGAGCAGGAGATGAGGCATTTGTGGTGCAGCAGGCAGATGAGCAGAGAGGACCCCCCCCCCCAAATAGCCTTTTGCTCCATGGATGGACACTCATCAAAGCCCAGGAGGGCTAGCTGAGGCAGGATAAGGCCCTGCCCCCTTGCCGTTGCCTGCTGAGGGGGAGCTGCCATGTACCACCTCCTTCCACAGTGGTGGCAGCAGCTGCCCCAGTGCTGCTCCCTTGCAGCCCACTGCAGCAATGGCTGGCAAGGGGGTGCAGCACAAACTTGCAGGGGACAGCTGCCCAAGGCAAGTAGGGCAAAGGAGGTGTGTAGCAGGCAGGGCTGAGGGAGAGACCTGAACATTGGTGGAAGGGGCGGAGTGGAGGTGGGAGCAAGGGGCACCACCCCCCAGTGCTGTGCATGGACGGGGCAAGAAGCCAGCCATCAATCAGCTTGCAGGACCACAGTCCCTGTATGTAAGTAGCAGAGCTGGTTGTGTTTCATGCCCACAGCAGGGGTTCTCATACATCCTGCACATTTACTGGGTGAGCTGGGGTCTGCGCTGCACTGCTTCCCCCCCCACCCCAACCCACTGTTGATGAGTGCAAAGGGGAGAAGGCAGACCTCTGCTGCTTGCGCCAGCCCTGCTAGTCCCCCAGGGCCACATGAGCAGGAGATGGGCAGCAGTTCTTGTGACCAGTGCCTCCCCTCCTGCTTCCCCTTCATTTGTCCCTGACTGGCAGTGCTTGGCCCATGGGGCCAGAAGTATTCCTAGACCTCAGGCACTACAGACCCATGCAACTTATCGCACCTGAATAGTTTTTTTTTGCAACTCTTCTTGGACTATAACTTGTGCTTTCTGAAAATTGCTCTGTGTAATGAAATCAACCTGCGTTGTGAATGAAAATGCATTCAGCATTGGGAAACACGTGGGTAACTCCACCTAAGGTGTCTTCTCTGTGTGTCCTCAGAAGGGCCATGGACCCAGGAGGACAGACATTTTTGTGGGGAAATCTGGGCCTGGGTGTCAGCATGCACATAGTAATTAGGGCTTCTGGAAGCCAATGCACAAGTGGTATTTGCTAACAGGCTGCTGGGGTCAGAACTGTGACTATGCACATGCTCAGTCCTTCCCCCCACCCCCACAGGTGAAGTTGTGACACAGCCACTCACCTGTCTGGACCGCACTCCACAGTGCCACAGATACCACGTCACGCTGAACTGTTGAACTTCCTTTGCCTTCCAAACTTTATACTAGCAGGATGATCTTCCCGTGTACTAACCCCACTAGGTAACTGGTACTGAGCTACTATTGCAGCCTCTTGCAAGATGTAGCATAGCTCCTTTGGGTGCTCAGACCATTCAACACAGAACCATCCCAGGGCTCTTGGAGCTTGATGGCTAGTCACAAATTCCTGCCCTGATGCATTACTGTCTGTGATGTGAGACTATGATGCCCGGTAATGATGTTAAGTTTATGTTTCGTCAGCTGTTTATGAAAAGGCACAGCGGAATTACCCTACCTTGGAATAATACGGGGCATATATAGAGATGGTGCGGCAGACACTCCTTCAAGCAACTGAACCATGCAAATTGCAGGCAGCCTCAGTTGAAAATACTGCAGCGGACCTTAGGTGAGACACAACGCTTTAGACAAGTAGCTAGTGCGCTAATGACTTTTTTATTTGCATTAATACCACTTTACAGCCTGTCGTATTAATCGCAGTGCTGGACCTGAACTGACGCCTGCAACCTGCCCTGCCTTGTGTGTTTTGGCCCGGTACTACGTGCCTTGAGGGGGAGGTGATGAAAGAACTTCGCCGGCACAACTTCTGCTACAGTAACCCGACTACCGCCTCCCATGAACGCAGACGGCGGCCGTCTGGCTCTCAGGGTGCAGTAAGCCAATTAACATGCGTCCTGCCCCCGGCGGTCTTTCCTTTGCGCAGGGCCGATGACGGACGGCAACTACGACGCAGGCACAAACCAACGCTCTGACACGAACGCAGACAGACCCGAGGCCTGCTCAGCTGGGTCTGCACAAGGCGTCTGGGCCGGCGCATGCGCTTTTGAGACCACCGCTCCATTGGCTGCCGAGGTAACCAATGGGGCGCCACGGTTGGAGTCCAAATCAGGAAGCGACTCCCGCGCGATGGAGCGGCGGCGGCTCTAGCATCCAGAGCAGGGAAACGGAAGGAGCGGGTCGGTCCGTGGGGGGACGGCGCCCGGCTGAGTCCGTTAGCAGCTGCTGCTGCTGCAGGTCGCCGTAGTTAGAAAAGTAAGTAGACCCGTGTGGCGGGCTGGGTTAAGGCTGGCGGGGGTTGAAGCTGCTACTCGGGCTCCCTTGCAGGCTACCAGACCCTGTCTAGTGTCGCGGGGTGGAGGAAACGAGGAAGATCAACTCTGAGGAAGGGTTTTGAATGCTAAGCTGGAGCCCACCCGCTCAACAAACAGAAACAACCCGGTATTGCTACATTAACACTTATTTTAATTAAATCAGCCATTGTACACATTGCAGCTATGTACTGTTAGTGTTGTAGGGTTATTTAACTAATACATGCCCTCATAGATATATTCATTTAGTGTTATCACCATGGGAACAAGATTCAACTTAAAATCACTTCTTCTCACAGTATTATACAACCATTATGTTGTTACACAGAACATCATTATCATCTGCACTGCAAGTAACACAACAGAAATGCGTTTCTTTAAATGCTTGTTTCCCATCTGACTGCCACCAAAAAAATTGATGGATGGGGTTGGTGTCCTGTTTGAGTGAGTCATTTTACTATTATTCCCTTCCTCTTGCTGGATTAATTGTGGGGGAGGAGCCAGTTATTTAAATTAAATATGAGCAAAAATTGAGTGTGTCAAGCATTTGTCTGCTCCAGTCAGAAGAATTATCTGCTGGTTCAGAACTAAGATAACATGCATTTTTGTTTGGGTAAGACTTCAACGTGGTGTGCTAAAGCAGTGATGGAACTATTGTAGTTCTAACTCTGTTTGGTATAGCTGCTAGTAATTTGATTACCTAATTGGGTATATGGTCCTTCTTTCAGGTACTGATGTCCAAGTGATCACTAAACTGGAAGTGAAGTCTTCCTCACCAGGTTAGTTAAGTTACTTGCTGTTCAGCAGTTTCAATCGTGATCCACAATGAGTCCAAGCACTTGAGCTATGTACAGTTTACAAGTAAATAATATCCTGTTTTTATTTATGATGCATGTACATAGTCACTTGAAGAGGCCTGTGGATGAGATTGCAGAAGCAAAGAAAGTGAATGAAGGGTGCTGTCTTTGGTCACAAATTAGCTTACAACACGTACAAAAGAAAAAAAATGATTTTGTTTTTGTTGTAGGTGCTATCAATGTGGCAGCTTCTCATTTGGCCTCTTGGTTCTTCCAGTCCTCTTTACAGAAATGTTTAAGTAGTTGCTGGAGATGGTTATCCTGTGCTTCTAGTGGCTTATTCTCCAGCTGTTCCACAAGAACATGTCTTCCATACTGGTCCCTCACCACAGTCGTCCTCTGTGAGCTGGATTTATTCATTGTTGTCCTGAGGACCAAAATAAGAGGTAAGAGCTTGACAAAATAGTCTCTCACTTCCTCCCCTCTGTTAGTTAGTTAATGCTCAAAAGTAAGTTCACTGCCATGCCAACTCAAACCTTTTAATAACTGCTCCATCCTCTTTCCTGATCTCATTCTCTACTAAAGTAGGGAGTTGGATTTTCATTTGGTTACCTGTAAAACTCAGAGCCTAAAGTGAAAGTGAAACACAACAACACTTAGAAGGGGTTTTGTTGTCCTTTAATTTTATTAATAGGGTCACCTGGGATATTTACCTTTTCAAAGTCCTCTTTGGCTGATGGAAGATCAGTAGCTAAACTAGCATCACCCAGGTGTTTCTCTGTTCTTTCTCCTTGTACCAATGTGGTCTTTATAACTTTACTGACTTTGCGGCCTTCCACTGGTTCAGCCTGAAATTCTGAGTCTGAAGCATGGATGAGAAGGCTGGGCTCAGAGACTGTCACCTGGGAGGAAGAAGAGGCAGCACTTTCTTTTACTCAGGGCATCCCTAATTTTGGGGCTTGTCAGCCCCTCAGGGTAAGCTGGTTGGTGGGTTTGGGTTGGAAGAAAATACCACCTCAGACTGTTGCTCGTCACTCTTCAACACAAGCCGCTTGATGACTTTTGAATAGCCATCACCTTCCCCAGCTGTAAGCGGCTCCTGTGGGTCTCCATGCATTAGCACTTCCTCTTTTTCTCCTGTGCCATCTGGAGAAATATAGCGCCTGATAATCTTTCTGGTGACCTAAGGGTGGAATAAATAGACCTTACTTGCCTTCTACAGCACACTGTGTTTACCTCAAAGTGCTCCACTTGGGAAGGAACAATCACTTTCTCACACATACAGAATGGGGAGAGACGACAGGAATGACTACAGCAGAAAGGGATCTAGGGGACCACAAGAGTTAACAGGGTGATGCTGTTGCCCAAAAAAAAAAAAAGGGGGGGGGGGGCAAAAGTCATGAGTGATTAAAGGTCTAGAGGATGTGACCTATGAAGAAAGTTCGATAGATGGCAATCAGAGATGGATGAATACATATTTCAGCGCCTCACTAGAGCAGATAGGAATATTGGGCCTACCTTTTTCACGACACTGTGTCCATGTTCATCTGTGTACTGCTCCTCTGTTACTGTTTCTGGTGGTATTTCAGGCATCTCATCACCCTGTGTGCCACAATTTTTATTTTATTAGGGAGATGCTACTTTACATGGAAAAACACCCCACTGTCAAGGTGCAGCAGCAGTAAAGGCATGCATGATTAGTTCACCTAGCAGCATCTGCACACTAGTTGTCAGTTCCTTGTAATGGCCGTGCAGTACTTCAACACTCAATACCTGAATAATGACCCGGCGCCGAATGACCCTGGTAGTTACCATCACCTCTTCATCTGAGCTGGTCTCTAGCTCACCTAATTCCTCTGCTAGCTCCTGGTAAAAGCAGGGAAGCATTGCTCTTTTTTTATCATTATCATACTGATGCTGTATTTTTGGCTTCTACTTTTGTTCTCACCCTTCTTCCCCCTCCCCACCTTGCAGGTATATTGACTTGCATGTACCTTTTCAAATGATGATTCATCATCATAATGTCCTTCCAGTGCTGCTGGCTGTTCATCAGTTGACTCCACTATAACCAGACTGGCTCTCCTTGGGAAGCTGAGACAGCAGTCATGACCCTCACTAAATGAGGGTCTCTCATCAGCTCTGCCCTCTGCTTTTGTGATGGCACTGTGGATTAACAGTGAGTACCAAAAATTATATTGGAAGTAACCATTGCCACCTCGCTGAGGGAATTATTACTTGAGTTGTAACACCTTCAGGGTGAAATATAACAATGCTTACAAGTTCTCATGTTGTGCAGCTGATGAATCTTCTGGCAGATCCTGTGCTTTCCCTGAGAACTCAGCTTGCACTCGCTCTTTGTGTGCTTGTTGCAGGAGCTCTGTAACTGATGTGTCTGTCTCAGTCCTAGGTGTGCCCTCTTGAAAGGAAGAGTAACTGACAGAAGTGTCTTCCTCAGAGACAATGGGAGGGTGATCAGCTGGCTCGCTATCTTTATAATGTTCCTCCTGCAGTGCAGAAAATCCTAGGAATAAGTTAACAAAATTAGAATGTCATGGCATCATCTCCAGTAGAAGCTGGTGAAGGGTTAACATTAGGAAGCACAGCATACCTTCACTATGATCCAGTCCTATGGTTTGTTCAATTTCTGCATAGGTACGAGTGCCACGGTCCTGCACAAAGTCTATGTGGCTTGTCTCCATTAGATGAACAATATCCATGCGGTTGATTTTTGTTAGACACAGGGTAAGACTTGCATCTGTGAGGTTAGAAAAAAATGCATGCTTCACTTCTTGTCCAGCCTGTTAGGCTGGGAAGCATACTTGATGCAATAACTGAAAATTTACCTGTAGCATGTTTCCCATCCCTCTCAAGCCAGTATTTCAGGAGTGCATGGCTCTGGTCCTGCAGCGAATTTGGATTTTCAATTCGGATCTGGTGAATTTGCTCTTCTGTGAAATCGAGTTCTCTTGCTAATTCTGTAACCAAGAAGCCATTTCTTTGAATACAGACAGTTGTTGTAAATTCCTCTATAGAGAACATGTCCCGGGCCGTGGGGTTTGTGTGTGCCTTCCACTACCCTTTACCAGACAGCCTCGAGATGTCAAGGATTTAACAGTGTTCCCCATATTATAAAAAAAGGTCCGCCCTGGCTCTATAAATTCTGGAGCACAGCCCCAGCTTTCTCAGTCTGTCGGGGAGCAGCAGAGAAGAGGACAGCATAGGGGGATAACCCCAATTAGGAGACTAATATTAAAATAATAAAATAATTTAAAGGGACAACCCATTAATGGGAAAACCCTATTAAATCCCTGCAGGGTAGAGTAAGACCTCAGGCGTCGCCAATAAGCCCTGAGGCACCCTTAAAAAGATAAGTATCTTATTAATTGTATACATATTAAAGGCCCCATCTGCCTGGCCAGCAGGGGTAACCTCACCTAGGCAATTTTGAATTCCAGCTGTTCCCTTGGGTCGCTGGGGGACCTAGGGTAGAGCATCACCGGCCATTCTCCTAAACGGAGAATATTGTCTAGTTTCCTCCCGAGGCAAGGCAGTAAAGGGGCTCCGTTACCAGAGGGTCCGACATAGGCAGCTCTCGGGAGGCATCATATTATAGTTCTCTTAAGCCCCAAACTACCCATTATTAAAATTGGGCGCTGGGACGCAGGTAAGTCAGTGCAGTTTTAACTCATTGCACTGAAGTTCTTTCGGGCAAGAATATCCCATGCTGGAAGCCTGTAACCAGGGTAAACACCAGGCATAATAGTAACAGTGTATGTGTACACATTCTGGAAGCCCGTTACCAGATAAAATAACCTGGCATAACTATATAATTACAGATACATGTTAATATAGAACACACAGACATATATACACAAGTAAACACATAGAAGTATAGGAGTGTTATCGTTATCAGTTCTGGTTTTGTTTCTTTTCCCTTACAGTGCACGCAAGGAAGAGCACCAAGTTGTGTATTCCAGTGGAGCCACCAGTAAGTTAAAAAGGGTATAGCTTAGACATTGTAACCATTATAGAGTACAGTTAAGGGCTATTAGTCAGTCAGTCCCAAATCCTGTGCTGAGACTCAGGGAACAGGGAAGGAAACATAGTTGTAGCTTTTAGAAACACTTAAAAGATACACAGTAAAACAAAGTATAAATAGGAAATAAATAAATAGGAAACAAAAAGTGTTACATTACAATAACCCAGTTCTTGTTAAAATAAAAGAAAGTTAGTTTGTGGACAGTTGACCCTTTGTCTGTCATCTTTTCTGGGGAACAAATAGGCTCTGTCACACACCCTGTAAACCCCTTTGGATCAGACACATCGATCCAGGTAGCGGGGTAAAACCTGGGCTGGTGGCTGGTGGAAAGTCTTAGGCAGCCTCATCGGCCGCTTGGTTGTCTCTGTATTGGCCATTGCAGCTTGACCTGTGCCAGCCTCTGTAGATCGTTAACAGTAGAATAATCTATTACCCCACTGCTGGGGCCAAGTCCTTGTGCAAAACGTGTGCATTCAGACTTGTGCCATTACCTGTCCAGCTGAATCCAAGATGATCAGCAATATGTGCCAGTCTTTCCTCCATTCTTCCTTGATCTAAATAGGATCAAACAGAACAAGCACAAGTGATCTGAGAATTGATGTATTGGAGTGCCATAACTACTCAGACTGGAACTTTTCACTACTTATGTCAATGTAAAAGTTTGCTGCACGGGCCCCCCCCCCCCCAAAAAAAAAAAAAAAAAAAAAAAAAAATTCAATCATCTCCACAAAGAAACCAGCAAAGTTCGAGTTTTGGTTTTCATGAAACACACACACAGCTTTCCTGACATCACCATCTCAGTAGTTAATTACAGAGAGGAGATGGATGTGTTTATTCCCAAAGCAGATCAATTGGTATTAAATGATAACCTGTTTTTAATTTCCTGATTAACGCTTTCCATAAGCATTCGCATTATGCAATCTTGAGACTGTTTCCCAGACAAGAAAATATAGACAATACAATACAAAACACTGCTTACACATACACAATCACAGAAAGCTCAAAGATCTCACACACACACAAAAGAACCATAAAACTCATGACATGCATAGCACTACGAATCCCAGTGGCTGGCAAATACCTTCAGCACGATCATGGACATTTTCATCAGGAATACGCTCAATCTGAGTCTCAATGGACTCATCCCAAATGGGCCTGGTGTCAAAGATGTCTTCAGGAATTGACTGCTGGGTCTCAATGGATGGCACATTTTCTATAACAGAAACTTCTAGGGCACTACTACTTTCATCATCTGAAATTAATTCTTGTTCTCTTTCTGACTGGGTAAGTCTATCCACTAACTTGGAAGCTTCATCACTAATTTCTTCAAAGAACTCTATGGAGTTTTTGTAAAGGTCAAAAAAATGGTCCTTTTGTTCTTTAGTGGGACTAATAGTACCGTGGGATGCTGTGGTGCTTCTGCTTTTAACTGGTAGTCTTGAGGAAAATATCTGTGGTCTTGGTGTTGTGACATCATCTGATTCAAGCTCTAGCTGCGTCTCATCTACCCTGTCTCTGGTCTCTGCTTCCCCCTCAGCATAACTCCTAGCTTTTATTGAACGTCCAGTCTTTGGATCGATGGGAACGCTTGCATCGGATTCAGACTTGCTTCTGTTTGTGGATAGTTTGCATGTCATATCGAGCGCTTTGGGTGACTGCGGCTTTTGGGCATAAGTTTCTGTGTCTGTACACTCTTGGTCAGCTTTTTGAGAAGCTGCTTTGATAGGAATTTTAGACTTTGGTTTTGTTGAGTCACCCTTTATTTCATCTTGCAGACTGTCCGGAAAACCATCTGAGGGTGGGATCTCATATTCTGACTGTTGTGGTGCAGCAGAAGTTGTTCTTACAGGAATTTTGGATTTGCTTTCAGAAGAAGGCACGCTGCTCTCCAGGACAGCAGTAGGGATTTCAATCACAGATCTCTGTTCCTCGGGTGAAGAGTCTGGGGACTCGTCATCCTGTTCAGAATACACAGACCTAGTGACAGTAGAAAACTCTAACTGTGTATCTGTTGCAGACTGCTCTGAAGAGCTAGGGCAAGGCACCTGACTGCTGTCAAATGTATCAGTTTCCTCTTTCTTTGGTGATTTAGAAGAAACTGAAATACCCATTTTAATGGGAATTCTAGATTTAAGTTCTGCTTTTATAGTTCCTGTGCTAGTCATTTCCTCTGATTTATCAGGAGGTTCTGATACTGGCAATGCTGTTGTAAGTGCATCGTTTTCCTGTATATCAGTTTCATCTGATTCTGATGGTGAAAAGGAATCTAGTGATCGCTGTAGCTTGGAAGATTCCATCTCTGCAGCTGCTTTCATTTCTTCAGATAAAGAAACTTCCTGAGACTTCTGCCCTACTTGGAAAAAGTGAAAGTTTTCATCAACATAGTTCCTTTTGGTCATGTCGATGGCTCCGCTTCGAGTCATTTCAAACAACTTTCCTTCTTGGAAGAGAAAAGGATTTTGTTCGCTAGTTGGTGTCCCTTCTTCTGTGGGCGTCCTGGCCGGCGTGGTGTCCGGGGTTGTACCTTGTGACTGCCTGTCCACCATTAAAGCAAAAATCTTTTGTTCCTCTTCTTTCACTCGAGCCTCAAAAGCTTCATCGTCTTCACGTATTTCGCTCCACCTGTCAGAATCCACATCTGTTTTGGTGATGACCACTTGGCTGATCAGTTTCTCGGCTTCATCTTTTATATGCTGAAGGGCAGATTGGTCTAATGCTGTAGGGTCTGCTGTTGAAGGCACTGAAGTTTGATCTTCACCCGCAGGAGTACATCTGCTAAGTGTACTGGTTGCTAATGTTTCCTCTGTCGTAACTTCTGCTTTAACAGAATGAGCATCTCTGGGTGACGGGCTTGTTTTCTGCCTCGTATCAGTTCCTAGCCTACTTTCGCAGCTAGAGAAAAAATGTTCCGAAGGGACATTTTCATATGGGCTCGTTATATGTGGAGCACCGATTTCATCAGTATCTGCTGCATAACTTCCAAATTCTTCCTTGTTAGTGGTAAGGGATGAATATGCTGTGGAAAGCTCCTCTCTATAAGATAGATTCTGAGGCATTCCAAAGTCTTTATCTGATTTTGTCAAACCGCTTCCCAAATCAGCATCCGCAGGGGAAATATCTTCAGCCAGTGCTTTGTCTTGTGATGCAGAACTGTGAGCGGTATCATCCCCTGCGGCACTGAGGTCTTCATGTGTTAACTCTCCAGATGCAACAGTCGGTTTCTGAGAAGCATGGTGTTGCTGTAGTGCTAGGGAAGGCCGATGAACCAAAACATCATCAACAGTTGCATTATAGAAAGCATCGTCGAGTCGTATGACTGGGCCATTAGGGCTAATTGTCTCACTTTCGTCCCTACAACACTTTGTTTCTGGTATGATACCAGCATCGGATTCTTGAGGGGAAGCTCTACTGTTATCACCCAGCACAGATGGTTCCTCTTTTCCAGGCTTTTCTGATTCAGCTTTGCACTCCTCCATCCTGAAAGCATGTTGTTTGGGGTCAATAGGCTGAAATCCTGCTTCTTCAGGACTGGAGCTCGAGTCTATGCTGGATAGATGGGGTGAAGGAGGTTGCACTCGAATCACAGGCTCCATTAAGAGGCCTGAGTCAGCTTCTTTTTTCAGCTGAGTCAACTCTGGCTCACTTTCAGAAGAGGAAGAGCTCTTCCTAGTGTCTGCAGCAGACATCACTACTGTAGGGATATCTTTTTCATCCATGCCTGTTGGCTCTGGTACTTCCATTTCACATGTAATACCTGAATCGGCAGGAACTGAAATTTCATCTTGCTTTTTATCCTTTACGTACTCTCTTTTCTGTTTTGCTTCTTGTTCTAGTTCATCAAACATTTTAATTTTGGTCACCATTTTAAACATCTCCTCCTCTGGAGTGAATCTCTTCTTGGGTTCACTTTCTGAATCATCCTCTGGTTCTTCACTGACTTCAGGGATTGTGGCTGACTTGGAAATATTTGACAGTCCCTGAAAGTCTGCAGTTTTGGGTGTAATTTCATAGCTAATTTCTTCAGAGCTAGGTGTGTCAGGTGAAAGAGGACTTTTCCCTGAGCTCTCCATGAGGGATGTTTGTTCTAAACTGTCATCTTCAGCACTTCCATCGGGGTCACGAAGAATTCTGGAACGCATCGATGCTAGCTCTGGGAACATGTCTGTTCTGCTAGGGACAGACTGAAGGGGAACCTGTCCTGTAAAAAGGCCAGCCTTTGCTTTTTGTTCTACAGGGCTGCTTTCGAGAGAATCACGGCATGGTGACTCTTTCGTAGGGCTAGGCTCCAGGGAATCAGGTGTTTTGTGTGATGAATTATCTTCCAGCACTGGGCTTGCTTCCAGTGAGTCCTTATGACTTATAGCCAGGGATTCATCTGCCACTGGGCTACAACTTTCACTGTGGTGACTAGCAAGGGAAAGTTCCAACCCTTGGGGACTTCTAACAACAACATGACGTTCACAGGTCATATCTTTCTCTAAAGAGCTGTCATACATGTCAGAAGATTTAGTTAAAGGTGTGTGTTCGCTACTTTTGGATTCTTTGGTACCGCTAACATTTGTCATATTGGAAGCCGAAATACCATCTGTAAGTTCACCTGCCCCTTTCTCAGGGTCTGAAGGTACTTGTTTTGATAAATGATCGGAATGAGATTTGATAGCTTCAATATCTGCACTTAGCTGTCCTGCAGCAATACCTTTATCACCTTTGGATTCTTTTGTTTCTTCAAGTTCCTCATGAGTTTTCTTGGGCGAGAAAGACAAACTTTCAGGGCTCGTTTCTGGAGTCTCAGCCAGTCCTTCGTGCTTATAACTTTCCTCAGAGCTGATCTGAGGGGTTCCGTCAAGCAGGCTACCGGGAGAATCTGCTACGCCTTCATGTTTAAGGCTTTCTGAACTGCCATCAAAAGCACCGCTTTGCAAGGAGAGAGCAGGGAGGAAACCATCTTTCACATACTCTGATGGAAATGTAACACTGAAAGGGCTGGTCAGTACTTGCTCTAAGTGAAGCTCTCCTTCTTCAGTAACTGAAAGGTGTCGAAACTCCTGGTACTTGTCGTTACTCTCAAGCTCTTCTTTAATGACATCAGAAAAGTCGGTTGAGGTTTTTCTGTCAGGGCTGATCTGGAAGTCTGCATCTCCTTGTTCGTCATCAGTTGTCTTTTCCGTCACAGCTGCTGCCTCCTTGGAACTTTTTTCATCGAATACCGGAGAGAAAGGTTCGGGCGTTTTATAACTCTGCTCTTTTATCTGGCCTCTATCCACAGATACCTTTTTAGTGTAATCAGAAGAAGCTTGCTTTCCTTTTTTAGAAGGTGAATCTTTCTCTACCTTAAGGACTTTGGTTTGTTTGGCTGGGAGGCTATCTTTTTTAGTTGTTTTCTTAGTTGGTCGTACCTGTCCTGCATCACTTTCTAAATAAACTGCTTCTTTCTGAGTTGATTCTTTGTCAGAGCGTGGCTGCTTTTGTTTGATAGATTTGTGTTCAAACAGTCCAGATTTATTCTTGGATGGATCTTGACCTGATTGGAAGGCTTTCATCAGCTCCCGGACTGACACAGTCTCTTCGAGTCTTTCTGTTTTAGCTGAAGGTGAAAGAGGTGGCTGGGCTTTGTGCACTGTTTTTTTAGCTTGTGCTGGTTTTATAACAGGCCTCTCGGCAGTCATTTCTTTTGGGTGGATTCTGACAGGCAGTTTTGAACGTACTTTCTGTTCATCTTCCACTCGCTTCTGAAGAGCTTTTACTTTGTCTTTTATCGAGCCAATGGGCGTCTCTTCTATTACGGGGGATATGGCGCTGACATCGGGAGCGGCTGCAGGTGTTAAACCTGGCTCATCATCTAATGACTCCTCAGAACTGAACTTTGTTAGTCCCAATTGTTCTTCACTGCTTTGTGTCTCTCCCTCTCCTTCCTTTTGCCTTTGTTTATCTTTTAGTTTCCTCCTAACTGGTTTTTTAATTTCCAAGCCTGGTTTGTGTTGTTCCAGTGTACCTTTAGTTTCAGCAGCTGGAGAGGCTTTTCCTTCTTCTTCAGAACCCCTGCTGATAACAACAGCTTCAAATCTCTCTTGCACTACATCTTCTTGGAATGTTTGTGGTTGCACCTCATGAAGAGACACATAGGTTTTTAAATCCTCTGTAAGATAGTCTACCATCCCTGTCATATCTTTCTGTCTTATCTCTGTTGCTCCTCTTTCTATCCTAAGTTCTGTACAGACTGGTTCAATGGCTTCCACTGGAGCATTATGTCTGGCCTCTTCAATTTCCTCATCACTGACGATAACCCACTCCTCTTCCACTAACTCCCGTCCAGAATGGGACCTCGGCAGTATGTGATCTTCTCTTGTGCAGGTTCCACGTCGGAGAATTTCATTTACTTTCTCTAAATCCTCTTTCACTCTTTCCACAATTTCAAAAGGTTCTCCTGGGTCGTCTTCAGTGGGTTTCCCAAGATCTTTCACCTTAATGGAACGTGACTGATCGGAAGGGTCAGTTGTCAAGATGGCAGTCATTTTGATCAAATCTTGTTTCATCTCAGAAACTTCAGACAGCAAGTCTGGACTGGCTAATACTGGGACTTCATTAACCAGGTGGCTTTTCAGGATAGATGTTTCTGTCGATTCTGTCTCGTCATCATCTTTGATGTGAATGAAAAACATTGAAAGTAAAATGGAAATCAAAAATAGAGATTGAAAAATGTAATCAGGACCAAAAATGACAGTCTTTGGTTGAATTGGTAGGAGGGTCAACATACGGGGCTGGGAATGGTGGATCCACAAGATCTGATGATATAAGAGCAAAAGCAAAGCTAACAGGAAAAAAAAAACAAAAGAAAAATGGGCAGGAAATAACTTGCTTAATTTTCCCACTATTGCACATCCACACATACATCACCACCAATGTCTCAGGACAACATAAAAATTAGCATAATACCAAAAATAAAATTAAAAAACAATGCAGAAGCACAGTGAAATTACACAGACATCTCAAGATTGTTTGGATGTTAGAGATCAATGTTGAAAGAAAAGAAGAAGAAAAACACCAAGCCAAAAAAAATACAAAAAAAACCAAACAAAGGACACAAATTGTTTGAAAGTCGATTTCCTCTAAGTGAAAGCCAGTAATAGCAAACTGTCAGAATAAGTTTGAGTAAAAGTAAATATTTTTTTCTTCAGTGATCTTAATAGTTTGTATGTATTTAATTCTGCATTCTGATCAAATATGTTGAGGTCTGAATCAGCTGCAAACTGGCATTTCATCTAAGGGGATCTCACACCTAAACAATGAAACAAACATTCTTTTGCTTCAAGAGGTATGTGCCTGGAACATCCTCTTAAACAAATATTGTATACATTGAGGACGTAAAAAGAGAAGAGAGGAAAAAAAGGGGAAAATAAAAATAACTGTGAATCAAATTAAGTGTGAATTTAAAGGTTCAAAAATGTAATGTATAGCAACCAAAAATCAAGACATTCACACTGGACACACATACAATTTATGTAAGCCAAGTTATTTCCATGCAAAACAAAAGAGTTGGGTATGCAGCCTTACTTAAAAGCATTAGTGGAGAATGAGGATAAAATAAGACATGAAAATAAAACACACAGTGTACTGTGGTGAAATATTAGCTCTTCGCTGCAACCAGTATACAGAGTGTTGGACTGTAGGCAACTCTGGTACAACATAATTGCTTGTGGGGACTATTATGTCCAGATCATCACAGTTATTTATGTGTAATGTAATAATTTTTTCTGGCCTTTAAAAATACTGCAGTAATATTTTGCTATACCATAAGGCCTTAATTAAGGAAAGAGTAAACCTATCTGAAAGATACTGTGCACATATCTGCACTTGTTCTTTGAAAGAGATTCACTCTAATACTTTTTTTTGTAAAGTCCAAGCATTCCTCCATTGGGAAAGTAGGCACAGTAAAACGTGATGTTCAGACTAGTAGGCCCTCTAAATGCCTGAAATGGTGAACAAGAGGGCTAACCGAGCAACTCACATTTGATGGAAAATAAAGGAAAGCTTGTGAAATCTCCAGAACTGTGTGGAGGAGACATTTGAGACAACTTCAACATCTTGTGTGCCTCATAATAACTTGACAAATTGTCAGTCCATGGGAAATCTTGGCATTGAGACTCCAGCTGTCTAATGTGATTTGGTAGTGTGGAGCAGCTATAATTTCTATGGATTTCTACATAGGCACATGGACCTAGGCGAGTGGGTACTGACACAGGTTGGGGGATCTAGTTTGTTTTTAAGTTAGGATTTCCAAATGCTTCATAACTCCATGTGGGCACAGGAGTCTGTCTTTATGGTAGGGTCAGAGCTTTGGTTATGTACTCCCAAAGACAGAAGATCAGTTAGAATCACCGTTAAATCCTGAAAAATCCTCACACTAGAAAGTAGTTTGTTTCACAACGGACACTGGGTATTACATTGTTTTAAAGGGAGAAATTGGAAAGATCAGTGTCTCAGGATTTTGATGCTAAAAACAACTACAGGTTGAACCCGAACCAGAGAATTTGCCAGCCCACAGGAGGTCAGTAATTACCAACACTTCATCTGCTTCCTGGGCTCTTAGAAGAAACACTGAGAGCCAGTACTAAACAGAATTTATGGGACGTCAGGAAACTTGGCCACACCCATGATAAGTGGATATCTGGCTAACCAGTTGAATGGGGGTGGGGGACAAGGGGGTGGCTGACGAGGCTGTGGACAGGGGCTGGAGTGGCCCTGGCGGCAGCACTCTTGAGCCGGGTCCACTGCAGGGCTGCTCTGGCCCAACTGTTTCACTGATTTGCTTGGGTTTGCATTGTCATTAAATGGAAACATTTACCAGAGCAATTATTTGTTATAATCCCTGCCACTAATAAGAGTCAGGCTTCACTGCAAAATGGATGTATCTCAGCAAAGTCATATTTCACCACAGTAATGGGGATTGCACAGCCTGATTACCTTGGACAGTATCACCTTTTGCATATGCCTGCATTTCTTGTCATCATCTTAATTAAATATATTGGGGTGTTTAGTGATGCTTTTGTTAAAAAGTGATACTGTTGTTTCTCTTAGGTGACAAACACACACAGACGTGAACATGGAGGGATGGGTATTTTTTCAAGCATCACAGCAATAGCAGGATTACTAGGGATGTTGAAGGAAAGTGAATGCTTAGATGAATTGTCTTAATATGGTATTAATTATAAATTTGTAAGTTAAAATGTATTTCATTGAATAGCTGCATTAATATTGCTTACTATTACATTTTTAAATTACTAGTTATGTCAGTTGGAGCTTGCAGTCTCTTTCATGCTTCTCTTTATTCTTAACCAGCTTTCATACAAAGTAGTTTTTATGTATATATTTTTAATCTTACTTTTTTCTGAGGTCATGCCAACCTGAAAGAGAACACAGATCAAGTGAAATGGTTAAAATATCACACTGGTGTATTTATGTGTAAATATATAAGATCATATAGAGATAAATGTTCAAAGTGGCCTGTGGTTTTTGTCTTCACAGATTCTTTGTGCACAGATAAAAGAATCTCACATGTAAGTGGAATTTGCACATCCAAAATTAAAAATTAGGTGGTTACGCTCTGAACATTTACTCAACTCTATTGGTAAGACAAATGGAAGGAATGGAACTGGATAAGGTTGAAACCATGCTGCTGATAACATTGGGACCCACAGTTTGTCTTCAGCAAATGTGAAGCATTCCCATTTCAGCCAATAAGAGTTCTATATATGGATATATTGAAGATGTTGCCCCAAAATAATCTGTTATCTCTTGCTTTTCAGATAGTTCACATATCTATTACTATACCTAGTTTTAGGTGAACAGCTGTAGATTAATATAAGCAAGCATTTTAATGTCCTTGTGTAATTACTGCACTGCTACTAGAAATCCCACAGACGCACTAAGGGAAGTACAGACTCCTAAGTCCATGTAATAATAAATTTTAGTAATACAAGATCAAAGGAAATTACTGTTTTAATTTTATCTTGGGATATGGCCCAGTAGTTCATTTAAAAAACACTTTGCTTCAGGGTCTGGCTTTGTTGAGTTTTTGGAAGGGAGGTATATCTCTTGGACATATCAGCAATTGACAGACATGAGGTATCAGATGAGACAGGCCGTATGTCACCTGCTAATTACTGGGCACTTCTGAAAATATTGCCAAATTATTTAAATAGGTGGGGAATATCACACCTAAGGTTATAATCATCATAATCCTTGATATTTAGTTTTTTAAATAGCATAGTTATTCAGATTGCCATCTAAAATGCCTGCTGCGGTAGTGGTTTCCGTAGTTTATGTTCATAAAGAGTATGTTAATAGTTTACAGGGAGCTGGACAAAACCCCAAAACAAATCTTTGCACTCTTATACTCACACAACTTGTAAGCAACCTTGAATTTCAGTAGACTTTTCCACCTGGACCAGTTAAGATCATCTCAGGTCAGAAGACAATATACTATGTCCAGAAGGACAAAATGTTCCGTCTCCAAGACGGACATTAGCTCATTTATTAGGAGAAATAAGCAATGGCAGAGCCATGATGATGATAGCAAAATTACCTCTTCTTCCTGCTCTTGGTCTGATTCCGATTCCTTTCAGCCCAAGATGCCATGCAACAAGAAAGGAAAAAAGAGAGAAGGAAAAATACAGAATAGTGAGAAGAAAAGAATAGGAATAGTATGGTATCAGACAATTCAACAGGCAAGAGTAGGCAGAAAGCACAGTTTTAAACAAAAGTGGCTTGAGGAGTCCTAGGTTTCTGCTGTGTCCTAAATACTGCCATGGAATGCATGCATACCTCAAAAAACTACCGATGGTGTATGTTAAGAGAGCACAGGTATGCTTAAAATATTTAATGGAGATACCCTTTCAAAAATAAAGCACATTCATAAAAATATGGGGTTCTTGTTGACTATTACAAGGCATGGCTATTACAGCACACATCTAACAGTAATGCATTAGTAAAGACGCTTTTCTGCTAATAACGTCTAAGTTCCTAGAGTTAAACTCATGCCGGGAGAGGGCTGCCCATCTGTAACAAAATATGGACCACACAAGGTAAATGTTAGCCTGTAAATCTTGGCTTACTTTGGTTATTCGAGAGATCCAAGAAGGACAGAATAGAATTGTGCTGGCTCTCTGCACAGGTGAATTTCTCTTAGTGCCTGATCCAGCACTCATTGAAATGAATGAAAAGACATGAACCTCAGCGGAACCTCAAATATACTATTTAAAACATTGACTTTCAGTAACATTTTCCGATTTGCCTTTGCTGTTAGCTGCTTTCCTTCTGCAATAGCAGTATGCCCTTTGAAGAGGCTCTCATTAGAAAGCAGTTGCAAAGCATTATATGGTTAAGCATAGTGTGGCAGATTTTTGACAGATGGCAAAAAAAATGTTAGAATTCTTTTTAGAAAAGAGTAGGACTGTCAGCTAACGTGCATTAACGCCTGAAATTAATGCATGGCAGAATTAACTAACTAAAAAAAACAAACGCACAGACGTTGCCTTTAATTGACAGGCCTAATGAAGAACAGCCAAAGATGATGAGATTGAGGACACTTTAGCTTCCCAGTCCCCACTGGGAGCATGTCAGCCTCTGGTCACAGATTTCCCCACTGGAAGCACAGCTGTCTCTCTGGGTTTTTTTCTTGGCTCCCTACTCCGGAACAGTTAACAGGACATCAGACATAGATCTTCCCACCAGGAGCCCAGCTATCCCCACACAGGTTCTGGGCTCAGTGATCCCCACTGGGTACGTGGCTGTGCCTGGCAAGGAGCACTGTGTCTAGTGTCCGCTCAGCTCCCATGCTGCTGGTGGGTAGCAGGGAGCTGAAAAGCTCAGTGTGGCTGTCCTGTACCCTATGGGGACTGGGGAACTTTGGAGGATAGGGGACAGAAGGGGGAATCTGGGCTACGGGCATGGAGCTGTTCGTGGAGCCAAAAGCCTCCTCTTCAGTCCGTGGAAGCGCTCCTGGCGAAGATGAGCAGTAGCAACAGAAGGACAGTGTGGACATGAAGCGCTTTGTTAAAGACAAACTTCTACAAAGCTCTGATACAGCACAGTTGGCATTACCTTTGTGTACAGGGGCAACGTGATATTTAAGTTGCAGATGGCTTGATGGACGAGACCTCTTGTAGATTTTGGTTCCTTCATAAACGATAGTCGCCCACAAGGTTCTTGTGTGGAGTCTCGAACCTAATGTAGCAGAGAGAGAAATTTAAGCAGTACTTTAGCCATACTATGTATTCCATATACTGTGCCAAAACTAGCTGCAGGAAAAGATTAGATCTTGAACAAAGTTTCTTCGTGTATATGGATGTGCATTTATGGTGTTGTTCCTGTGTGTTATATATTGGACTATGTGAAAAACAGGAGAGGTCAGCAAAATAATGTAGACAATTTGAAGTCAGTAATAATGACTTACTCATATAAAATTCAGTTGAGACAGGGCTTGCACTGCAGCTGTGTTCTTGCGATAACTTGCGATAACTGTTTTTTCACTGACATTGATTCTAGGACATTTTAAAAGTAATCTATAAAAACCTTCAACATTCATACATAACACCATAATCTATATGTGCACTTGTATCTGTTTAAGCAGATTATCATCAATTGCTGCTTCTTTGACTTCATTAGGCACGAAAGACAGCAAGTGACCATTGAGCTGCTGTTATAGGGAGAATGTGACAAAAATGACACTTTAGATATTATGAAATGGAAGAAATCTTTTAACAATTAAAGCCATATTTAGTGCACTTTAAATTTGAGACTACTGCTTGAGTATCTCTGAAAAATCTGCAAATTACTTAAGTGTGACCAAAATATAACCCACTAAGCAAAACAAAATTATATGGGATCATGAGATGTTCTCGGACTTTGAATTAAACCTATAAGATGCCTGTGTATCATATCTATAAGGCAAAACTAGGCATGCAACATTTAGAACTTCAAATATGAAGTAGTTTTACATTCTGTAAATAATCTTGGGTAGTACATACAAATAAAAAAACTATACCTCAATGGCTACGTCTACACGTGAAGCCTACATCGAAGTAGCCTATTTCGATGTGGCGACATCGAAGTAGCCTATTTCAATGAATAACGTCTACACGTCCTCCAGGGCTGGCAACGTCGATGTTCAACATCGACGTTGCGCAGCACCACATCGAAATAGGCGCTGCGAGGGAACGTCTACACGCCACAGTAGCACACATCGAAATAAGGGTGCCAGGCACAGCTGCAGACAGGGTCACAGGGCGGACTCAACAGCCAGCCGCTCCCTTAAAGGGCCCCTCCCAGACACACTTGCACTAAACAGCACAAGATCCACAGAGCCGACAACGAGTTGCAGACCCTCTGCATGCAGCATGAATCCCCCGCTGCAGCAGCAGCAACCAGAAGCCCTGGGCTAAAGGCTGCTGCACACAGTGACCATAGAGCCCTGCACGGGCTGGAGAGACAGCGTCTCTCAACCCCCCAGCTGATGGCTGCCATGGAGGACCCGGCAATTTCGACGTTGCGGGACGCGGATCGTCTACACGGTCCCTACGTAGGGCGCTATTCCGATCCCCTCATGAGGTTAGCAACTTCGACGTCTCGCCGCCTAACGTCGAAGTTAACTTCGAAATAGCGCCCGACGCGTGTAGCCGCAAAGGGTGCTATTTCGAAGTTAGTGCCGCTACTTCGAAGTAGCGTGCACGTGTAGACACAGCCAATATTGGCTTGCTCACCAAGACTGAATGATAAAAATTAGTCTTAGATATAGCTATGTGGTTTCATACTTCTGTTAAGCTGACTATGCAGGATGCAAAGCCAAATGACATACTTTCAGGATTGTATTAGAAAATTCAGGAATGGACCCAATCATATGAAGCCAGCAGCATAGGATATAAATACAGGTGTATCAGTTCTAAGTAACACAGATTTATACAACAGTAGGCCAGGCAGGAGGGAGGCCATCCAAAATGGTACAAGAGAGGGTTCCTTGGTTATAACTAACCTATCTAAAGTTATAGCTGCTTTTCCAAAGTTAACTTCTCAAGTAATCCCCATTTGTAAGGCTGACTCGTTACATTAATTTTACATCACAGAAATAATTAAACATCTTTAATTTAAACAAGAATATGAAATGACTGATATAGCACTCTCAGCTCACTAATCCCCAGCACCATTGTTGGTGATACAGAATTGCCCCAATACACTGATGGATGCTTTGAAGCCCACTTCTAGAGAATTGTGGGAAAATCTCTCTGCATTGCCTGTGAAAGAACTTTTCTATTGGCCGAGATCTTACAAGAATGGGCATAATGGCTCAGACCAAAGGTCCACCTAGCCCAGTATCCAGTCTTCCAACTGTGGCCAATGCCCCAGAGTGGGTGAATAGACTAGGAAGTCATCAAGTGATCCCCTCCTCTCATTTCCAGCCTCTGACACACAGAGGCTAGAGGCACCTTTCCTACTCATTCTGGCTCATAAGTATTGATGAACCTGTCCTCCATGAATCTATCTAGTTCTTTTTTGAACCCTGTTAAAGTCCTGGTCTTCACATCCTCTGGCAAGGAGTTCCACACTGAACCTCTTGCCCTGAATTGAGAGTCATTCTAACTGTAAGTGTGGCAGTTTCTTGCCTGTAGGTCTGCATGCTGGTAACATTTTAGTGAGAGCATCACTTAAGCTGTTCACCCAATCAGCTGCTCCTTCACTTGAGACTGTAGGAAGGCAACAGATGATGAGAATAATTTGAAGTACACATAAAGGACTCATTCACGTCACAGGGCATTTTGTGTTGTCTTCAGTGGGAGTAAGATTGGGCCCAGAGTTGAAGAATACGTATAGAACAGTTGAAGAATTACACCTGTATTTATACAATTTTGGTGAGGTGAGTACTAAGGTTAGCACCAGTGTAGTTCAGCCAACTTGTCTCTTTTATCTGTTACATAGTTGAAATACAATTTTCCCAATTATGTCAATGCACTTGCTGCCATGCATAAGTGTGTCCTTCTGTCACACTATAGTTCTACAAAAATGGGGTTGTGCTTGTAAAGGGACCAATCAAAGGAGACAAAATACAAAATAAGTACAAATGGTGTTGTTTCTTCATCTCATTCAGTAGAGAGCAGTATTCCAAGAGATAATATTGCATCATTGTAAATCTGAACTGCCAGGCTCTGAAGAGAGCAATACAAATTCAGGACATTTTTACCCAGATTTGGGACCACTATGTTTAATAAAGTCTGGCTTGCTCTACCAGACAACAGTTGGCGTCACAAAATACTTTTGTACATGAGAAGGTGGAAAATCTGGGGGCTGGACGTTTTCCAGACTGAGAAGTATATTGAAAAGCCAGAGCCAGCCCTGAATAAAACCTCAGTCCATAAACTGAAATTATTCCATTACCTTGACGAACAGTGGAAGTCTGTTTTCTTTGAAGGCATAAAAACTGAATATATGATGTTGCCCACTTTTTGTTAGTGGCACCAGATTGCCAAAGCAGTCAACGTAGATAGGCTTTCCTTCTAAGACCTATGTGGGATTGAAGAAAAAAAAAAAAAATCCTCCAAATCATGTTAATAGCCATATTCAATATTCATTTCTACAACCCTTTTGATTTATACTTATGTAATCACAATTCTGCATTGTTTGAACAAGTATTAATTTTTTCAGAACACCACAATCTCAGCACTCAGCATTAGGCTTGCCATTTATTGTTATTGAGAATGTGTGATGACACATTCCTTGACTCTTGCACTAGTTTCACCTACTAAGAGTAACAAGCAGTCCTGTGGCAGCTTAGAGACTATCAAAATTATTAGGTCATGAGCTTTCATAGGTAAAATCCACTTCATCAGATCATGACTTAAATATTTGTTAGTCTCTAAGGTGCCACAGGACTGCTTTCTGTGTTTGAAGTTACAAACTAACACAGCAACCCCTCCAAGACTACTAAGACTAGTGTGAAGTGCTTGTATATGAGAACAGTGCCCTGTGTTCTATGAACCTGTGCAAATTTTCCATTTATAGGAAAGTTTGCCATTTCTAGCATACTGAACTCAACTGGTTGTCCAATTTTCTTTTCAGCTGTCATTTGGCTAACTCTACCACTGTTCCACACCTGCTAGACAGCTGACAAAGTCATGGTGCACTGGATACAACTTCTTCCAAAATGGGTCAGTCATTTGTGTTCACCACTGCATCTGACAGAAAGATCTTAAACCATAAACAAATTCGGGATCACCATTTCTGAAGTGGAATGTAGTAGATCTGGGTGTAATGGGAGGTTAAATGTTTTACCTTCTTGGTCCATTCAAATCTTCCAGAGTTTGTTTACCATTTAGCAGGAGGACCATCTGGGAAAGTCTTAGAGCTGAGCTTTCGTCCTGGGCTCCATGGGCCCAGTTTTCAGTGATTGCGCTTGTGGTGGTGATTTATATGACCCTTCTTCAGTCCCATGTACTCACCTCAGCACAACTTTTGGAATCAGCCCACCCAAAGGGCCCTCGTTACTTTGCTTCCCAGGAATTTCCAGTGTAATATGCACATAGATTATCTATTTTCTCTGCTAAAAATGGTCTATCACAGCCTTTAGTAACAGAGGGTGACCCTGACAAAGCATGAAGTGCTATGTGACTGCTTTTTTCTTTGATAGAAAAGACTAATCTCTCTGTCACTATGCATTGTGTATAGATGGTGAGATTTAGAGTAGAAAACAGGTCTCTAAGGAGGAGTACTTTAAAGACTAACAAAATGATTTATTAGGTGGTGAGCTTTTGTGGGACAGATCCACTTCTTCAGATCTCTAGAATTTCCAGTCCAGACCCAATTATATATCACAGACTAACATGGCTACGTCTCTGTTATTAAGGTCCACACAGAAAGATTTGTATATGATTAACATCAAACATTTCTTTTTACCTAGCCAGCTAATTTAACTTTTTGATACTGGTGGACAAGTATAAAGAATGGCTTTTTTCACTGATGTCAACAGCAAACATGCTGTCAAAATCCAGCTACTGATGTCAAGATGGCCTGGAAGGAAGTGGGTGACACAGGCTGGTAGATGCATTGATTTAGAGTCTCTTCCAGTTGGGAGTCCACAAGTGGGCTCCTACAGCATGCAGGTGGGTTTTAAACTGCTCCTTCCTCTGAGAAAATGGTAAGGCACGTGCACCTGCGTGGAAATAATACTGTTACATCCTCCCTTGTGGTCTCCCTCCATTGGAGCTGCCCAGTGACTTAATTTCTCTGTTTTTGTGTGCCAAATTCTGAGATTCTTAGTTCCTACCAACTTCTGTGACAGTTTTGCCCCACTGAGGGCTGAACAACTAATATTACTCCTGCTTGACAACAACCAAAGCCAGCCTTTCAGCAGAGTATTTCTGGCCTGTTCATCACTGTTTGCACACCATGCCAAAGTCCCTTGGATGGCAGCAGGAACCATTACCCTTCCGGATTGCTGTTTTGCAGTGAAATTAGTCATGAGAATAGTATCCTGAAGACTCTCCTCCCCAGGATTTGATAGACGGTGTCACTTGTCTAATACACTTTAACCCGATTGGCCTGGGGAGCAAATGAATGAGTTTAGAGAAAAAAAAATTCAGAAACACCTCTAGAACGACTTAGGAGCTCAGGTCTCATTGACTGTCAATAAGACTTAGGTGTCTATGTGCCTATTCATTTTAAAAAACATAATCAAGGCTCCCAAAGTCACTTAGATGCTTTTGAAAATTTTACCATAGGGCTTACACACTGGGCCTCTAGAATGAAGATTCTGCAGGCTGCTCATTCCATCACCTTCCCAATTCTTGCAGCTTAACCTTACAGCTGGGATTTTCCAAAGGACCCAGTGATAGCCTCTCTCTGCTCCCATTGATATGAAATGAGAGTTTGATATCAGGTCAGAGCTGGTTTGAAGGTTGGTGCTCATTTTGTTTTGAATTGTCCTACATCTTGCTCTGTGATCAGAGTATTCTGTTTACAAAACATAACCAAATCAATATGGAAATTATGCATACAACTTGAAGGTATAAAGAGAGTTTTCTGTTCAATTGGTGTTCATTTTCATGAACAGAAAAAGACTCAAAAGACCAGTATACATTTCTACTCACAGAGAAACAACCAACCACATCCTTTGGTTTGGAGGACGTAAATCTAATTTTCAGTCCAACTACAAAACTTTACAGTCATGTATACAGGTTCGGCCTCTCTCATCCAGCACTCTGGGGACCTGACCGGTGGTGGACGAGAGAATTTGCCAGACCACAGGAGGTCAATATTGTCTAGAAAACTGTCAACACTTCCCCTGCTTACTGGGCCATTAGAAGACATTTAGCGGTAAATCTGTACTAAATAACAGCACAGAACACTGAGAGCCAGGGCTGGTGGCTGTAAGCAAACTTCATGGGACCACGGGAATCTTGGCCATGCCCATGATAAGTGGTCATCCAACTAACTAAAATCATGCTGGATTATGGATGTTGCCAGATGAGAGAGTTCCTTATCAGAGAGGTTCAACCTGCATGTTTCCATTACTTATCTCTGCTTCTATATCAGACAGCATGAAGAATTTGTGACTACAAAGAAATGGGGCAAGACTTTGTGAATGAAGACAAAGAAAATTATACTTTTTATCCCTGTATTGTACCTCTACATCCCTGCTTCTGGCAACTTCTGCGAAGTTTTCTTGTTGTTCTAGCGTTTTATCCACCTTGTCGTCTGTCATGCAGAAGCACCTTAATCGAGCTTCAATGGGATCATGTGATTTGGCAAACACAACAAATTTGGCCATGTATGGGACACAGATTATTTCTCTATATACTTGGGAGGCAAAAGTAACAGATTCCTGTATCTGCCGACAGTCTACCAACCAAAACCTGTGAAAGAACATAAGGAGCAGTTACTGGAATTGGCCATCTAGCAGGATGAAAGCAATTCATATCACCATACTGTTGGTGTAGGCATCGTCCTGGTACCGTTGCCCTTTGACATCAAGTAACACAGCTGGAGACATTTAAAATTTATCATTTTGCTAGATGAGGGTCAGGACACCCATAATGCCTCTTCCTTGGTAGAAGGTAATTTTAAAAAGTTATGTACACCCTGATCCTGCAAAGATTTGCATACACATTGAGCTTAAAGTAAATAAGTAGTTCCACTGAACTCAAAAGTTTGGGGATAGTGTATATGTGGAAGTATTTGTGGGATGTGGACAAGGAACAGTAACCTGATGAACTTAAGACCTACTCATTTAACCTGTTGTCATTGTTAGGCCTTAGTTGTAAATCATTCTATGCCCTAATAATCTCAGTGTCAACCAGACAAGAAATTGCATTTCACAGCAGTGAACAAAACTTACTAGCTGCTGATAGGACATGAAACATTTCAGTGAACAACCCCCAGTACTAAATATTTCCTTCACTGTGGCCAGGCAGACTTACCGGAGCAAGAAATGAAAACCATGAAATTAGGGTATAATCTGAGTTTTGCATAATGATACAGGCCATACTGCCAGACATAGCCTCTTGAATCATATGCTGGCCTATGAACTGATTAAACCAATGAGAGGCCATTGTTTAACTGGCTTCACTTATTTAACAATCGCCTGGAAACGGCTTACAAGAAAATGCCAGCTTCTAGCACTACTCTCCAGCAGACTTCCTTAAAAACATTCCTTGCTGCTTCTAACAAAGCAACTCTCATTCTGTTGCAACAGACCCATCTACTGCAGACAGCAGACACAAATCACTATACAAATCACAGAAACATCTTGGCAACCATGACTAGAACTACTGCTCCAAAACCAGGTCTCTAACAGCTGACCAAAATGAAAACACCCCTTATAATGGTAGCAACTGTCTTGTCCCTTCTTCTGGCTTGTCGCTATACAGCAACATTACTCTCAAAAGGCAAGAACATGAAACGCTACCATTTCTGATTCCAGCTGCCATATAGTCTGCTGAGACAGAGTTCTCTTTGTGTACTTAGGGAGTGAAAAAAAATCTTATTTTGTACAGTTTTGGGCTGAAGAAACATAAATGTCCTGTTAAGAATTTTCAAGTGAAAGGAATAAAAGCTGTTATTTTCATCTAAAGCTGATGACATTTCATTTAAATAAAATTTGATGAGTGGGTGGAAGACATGGATGCATTTGACACCTGTAGAAAGGAGGAGGAATTCACAAGGGGTCAAAGACTCCTCAGAGCTGACACAGTCTACAGGGGGTTTATTATTAATGATTAATGGCACAACAGCTCACAAACTGTACACTTTGCAACATGATTATTTTGCTCTTGAAGATGAACAATTGTCTTTCTTTAACCACACTGAACACGTTCATTGATTGAAGAGTGGAAACTGGGGACATCTGAACATGAGGAAGCAAGTTTGACGCTCATGGGTCGTGTATGGTGAGACTTGCCAAAAGTGGGGAGAGATGCTATATCTGACTCAAATCTGGGAGGATGAGTCCTGTCTTGAGAAGCCGCCACTGTGCTCAAACTTAGGAACATTTTAAAATTTGATTCTATATATGAGAGACAAAGAATACAGCTGTGACTAAATTTGCATCTGATGGAATGGAAATGGAAAATTGAAACTGGCAATGTCTTGAAAACTGCAGTCAACTCCTTCAGTAATTTAGATAAATGTATCATTTCACAAACACTGTCTGGAACAATGTAATTCTGCGAATCGAGGTGTGATTCTTGTATAACCATGTACGACCTCGACTCACAAAGGTACATATGCTTGTGCTGCTCACTGACTTTATGTGCTTTACGTTAGGCATGTGTTGGTGAGTGACAAGAGAGCAGGTGGATCTTGTCAAAGGCCTGTAGCCATAGGTTGTTTCTCAACAGCTGTATGCAGCATTAATTACGCTGAAGGGCACACATTAAGACTTCATTCAATAGCCAACATTGCAGATTAGACACTGTGTTTGAGAGTCTACAGCTGCACTAGGGTCATGACATCAACAGCAAGCCCACATATGGAAGTTGTTAGTGTGTGAAAACTCCATTTTAAATACCATGTCTCACAATTGTTTGATCTCTCCAGAGCATTACAAGGGTAATTCTTGTAAGCTTCTCTGCTGTCAGTGCCTTAATCCTAGTGCATCCACAGATTTGGCTCTCCCAAACAGTGTCTAATCTGCAATGCTGGCTATTGAGTGAAGTCTTTAATATGTGTCCTACAGCATAACTAATGCAGCATACAGCTGTTGAGACACAACATATGGCTGAAGCGGTTTCTCTTGTGGTCTCTACTTAAAGTTCATTCCCCAGTCCTTTGAGACTGAGCATTTTGGCTCTATATTTTTAAAGCTTCATTACTGGCCTTTCACTGCATGTGGGCCTCTGTCTTCCCTAGGGAAATGTCTCATCTAGACAAGGCTCAAGAAGCTAGACCAGTTTTTCCATAGCTTGGATTAGACTGGCTTGTCTATAGATAAATTACAGTAAAATGCTAATAGTAACTGGTCTGGATACCAAATGTTGATCTGTATCACCAGCCAGTTTTCACACTGGTTCAACAGAAAGGATGTTAGATCCTGAGTGGTCTCCAAGGTCCCCTGCTGGTGGAAAGCTGACAGTTAGTGGCTCCCTCCCCACCCCCGACTTTCCCTAGCCATATCTTACATACTCCTTTATGCTGTGGAATGCAAGCAAGGCTGGCATAGTGCTGGTTATGCCAACTCTAACTCAATTGGTAATTTTGCTACACCAGGGAAGTCTGTTGATTCACTCTACAACTACTTGGCACTACTGCAGATAGGAGGAGTGAACCTGATCCTTGTTTTAACAGCTTTTGATCCTGCAATGATTTCATACATGAGTAGCTCTGGACATACAAATATTTCTGTTCATGCTGGTAGGACAAGTTGCATGAAGTTACCCAGATGTGCAAGAATTTGAAGGATTTGGCCCATAGATTAAAAATGCTTATGGGTAGAGATTGCATCTTCCTGATTGTGTGTCTGGGCCTACCAGATTTGGATACAATGCCACTGCAATGTAAGTAACAGATAATAATAAACACCATATGCTACTTAAAAGCCAATTAAATCTAACATCAATTCTTTGTTTATAGTTATTCGGAAGGACAGTAGCTGAATTTGATCAGGAAAGTCTGCACCTAGGTGACACTGAACATCTACTAAAAAACAGTCTCTGTTATATCTGCAATGCAGCACAATCTGAAGATAGGCAGCTACTTCAGCTGAATGAATGTAGAAAGAGCATGCAATTGCTTTGTTTGCAAATGGAAGGATGTGTTACTGCTGTTCTTTTTCATGTTGGCTTCACTCTGTCTTCTGTAGAATATGCCTCATCTTGTGATTTTCATACAGGACCACTTCCAAATCAGTATGTAAGTTCTCCCTCACTGATTTCTGATTCTTTGGAGATTGCTAGAAGTAACATTCTTTTATATGTTGTAAACCAAGTAGAGAATCACCCTCACTGAATCTTCAAATAACTATTTGGCTGCCTCATAGAGCAGTACCCAACAAACAAGATCATGGTGGAGTTTTCACAAGGGCTCAATGTTACAGCAAATCTGTACCCACTTAAAACTGTAATACAATTCCCATTTAATTCAGCAAGTGTAAAGTAAAGCTAATATTGCAAATCCAGCTCTCTGTGGCTCTGTAAAAAAAATCTCGAGGCATAGAAGATGATACAAATGCAACCAGGGCAATTACAAGATCTCTCACGTCCCAGTTGGTTCAATGCATTAAATTAAATTAACTATTCATGCTACTGCAATGTTCTTTCGAAGGTCTATACTTTTAAACATATGAGCAGTCTCATTAACTTTAACATTCATATGTCCCTAAAGTTACACATGCGCTTAAGTACCTTGCTGAATTGTGGCCATCTTTTGACACTGAAGAGGTTAAAACAATAAACTTATTCTTCTCTGTAGAAGATAATGGTTAACTAAACAAAATCAACTCCCTTCCAAAAAAGATGCTAGATATAAGTGAGAATGCATGACAGAAAAAAAAGACCAGTCTTAAAAGGGTTTACTTTAACAGAGATATTTTGCTGTGTGTATACCTGGCAGACACATTCGTTGTGAAGGAAACACATTCATTGACAAAAGTTAATGGAGTTGTTCCTGTAATATCTTCCCATTGAGCAGGGGTAGTTCCACCTGAAATAATAATAATAATGATAATACCAGCCCTCTTTTTCATAGGAAATTTGTAGCATGTTTCAAATTGTTGTAAACAAGAAATCCAGTTTTACTTTCAGGTACACCTGGTATTACTCCACTGATGTTAACAGGATTACATGGTTTTAGCCATGGAGAGAGACTGCCCAAATAAACCAACATGCATTTTTCCAAATAATCAGTGCTGAAGCACAGCTCTGGAAACAGTCCTTTCAAACTGCATCTGAAACTGTATGAGACTTACAGATAAATGCAAACATCTGAAAAAAGTAAAGCAAAAAGATGAGTCTAGAATTGTCTGTATGCCATAACTATACAGAATGTGAACATGGATCTGTGTTCATATCACAGTCCCTTGTCAGTACCTGGCCCAAACCAAGAAAACTAATGATCTAACCAGCGGACCAAATTTGATGATGAATCGTAGCCATGTGCCACCTGAAGCACATTGCACATAGGCTAAGAAGACCAAACATAACTTCAGCCCACGACATATTCCTTACCTACATAGGATCAGAGGGGAGAATTATCCCAGAAAGAACTCTGCTGGAGGAAGAAATTATAAAAAATAAATTTGTGATTTCTACACATTTCCTCCACTTTGCTCTGTCTTGGGACAAAACTTCTAGCTGACTCCAGGAGTACTCCAGTTCTTGTCCTTCAATCTCAGTAGATCTCCTCCATGTCCGAGATCTTCCTCTTTTGCATGTTCCTTGCGGGTTCCATGTGAGAGCTTGACAGACTGTGCTGGATGATGGTTTTCTGAGAGTGTGGCTTAGCCATCCCCACTTTCTCCTCTTGATTTGACCAGTAAGTACTTCTTGTCCTGTTCTCTTCCAAAGCTCCTCATTTGTGACAAAGTGTTGCCATTTGTTGTGATGGATGTGCTTTAGACATCTGTTTATGAATGCCTGTAGCTTGTGATTTTAAGAGTTTTAGTAAGCCAGGTGTTGCTTTCCATACAAGAGCACACTCCTCACATTTCTGTTGAAGAACTGCAATTTCATCTTTGCAGATGTTATTTGTGAATGCTACATGGGATGAAGAGTCTTGAATGCAGCTGTTGCTTTCCCTATCCTGGAATTGATATCCTTATCTGTTCTTCCATCTCTGCCCATAATACTCCACAAGTAGGTGAACTGCATCACATCTTCCAGGTCATCCCCATCCAGTGTGATGGTGTTGGTTTTGGACTGGTTGATCTTATTGTCTTAGTCTTTCCCTTGTTAATGCTCAGTCCAATCATTGAGGAAGTTTTGTCTAGTGTTGCGACCTTTTCTTCCATGCTTTCATGTCAGTGTTTAAGGAGGGTGACATTGTCAGCAATATCAATGCCCTCTAGCTGTTTGAAGAGTGTCCACTGAATGATTCATGGATGGCCATCTGCTGCCCAGATCATAACCAGTCCACTGTGATCAAGAACAGGAAAGGTGACAATAGGCACCCTTGTCACACTCCTGAGAGTATGCTGAAGGATTCTGTCAAGACACCATTGTGAACAAATTGGCATGTCAAGGGTTCGTATGTTGAATGGATCAGGTTAATAATTTTGGATGGGATGCCATGTTGTTGCAGCAGTTTCCACAAAATGTCTCTATCAGTGCTGTTGAAGGCTTTTTCAAAGTCTATGAAGGTTAAGTACAGTGGGGAGTTCCACTCAAGTGACTGTTCTATGATCACTGTGATAGTTGCTATTTGGTCAGCACAAGATTTCTCGCTTCAGAAGCTGTCCTGTTCTTCCCTTAGCTGTCTATCAATTTCTGTCTTCATTCTCTCCAAAAGAATCCAATTGAACACTTGACACCCCTCCAGTTCTTGCATTCCTTCAGGCTGCCTTTCTTTGGAAGTTTGATAAAGTAGCCATGTTTCTAGTCTTGTGGGATCTCTTCAGTGTCCCAAATTCTCCCAAATAAATTATATATTGTGTTGACTGATGTCTCACTACCTGCCTTGATTGCTTCTGTGGGGATGGTATCTGCACCAGGTGCTTTTCCACTTTTCAGAGGGGAATGGCTTTTCTGATTTCTTCTTTTGTAGGTCTGTTGCTGTTATTGCAGAGATATATTTGCAGATGGTAACTCTGGAGGTTTCATGTGGACAGGGCAGTTCAGTAGCTCTTCAGAGTGTTCTTTCCATTTACGCAGATGCTCGTTTGGGTTTGTTAACACATGCCCCTCTTTATCCCGCACTGGTGGATCCATTGTATGCCGTGACTTCTTTGGATACACTCTCTGAGCTTCCCCCTTGGCTGCTCTTGTTTTGCTGTTGTTGACTGCTGCTTTTCTGTCTTTTCATTTCTTCACTTTTCTCAGAGTTTCTGCTGTGATCCATTCTTTGTGATGCCTTGCACTCTTTCCAGGCTGTTTTCCAAATTTGTTCCATGGTAGCATCTTTTGGGATCAGGTTTGTCTGAAGTGCATATCAATTGAACAGCTCCACTTGGAAACTGGCTCTTGGGTTCTTTGTAGATGTTTCTGTAATTTTTGCTTTTTTTATGGATAGGGTTGTTAACCCTAAGCCAACCCCTTTTACCTTGGGGAGAGGCGATACAAGTTTGTCTGGTCTCTACCCCTTGACCTGTCCAGTCTGAGTGAAGCAGGAACTGTAGGCTCCTACTGGCACAGCTCTCTGGCTGCTTGAGACACACAAGCCACTTCACCATGATAAGGAATGGACCATGAGGTAGAAACTCTGGTGGTATTATATTTTAAATGCCAGATTGTGAGTCCCTAAGGATATGTCTACACAGCAGCCTAATTACAAAGTAAACTGGTCTGGAAGAGCTATTCTGAAATATTTTATTTCAAAATAACACTGCTACACACATTTCAAAATAGCACTTAGCTATTTTGAAATACAGTGTCTACACACATAGAGCCTACTTTGAAGTAGAGCCATTGGACACAATATGGCTTATTTGGAAATAGAGGCTATTCCTTGTGAAATGAGGTTTATCAATTTGGAAATAAAATGTCTGCTGTTTTGAAATTATTTTGAAAGAGTGGTTGAGTCATGTAGAAGTTAGCATAGTTATTTTGAAATAACTGTGCTGTGTAGACTTACTCTAACTCAGATTAATGAGCAATTTCTCAACACTGATTTAAATGGGATTAGATTACTAAAGAGAATCTGGTCTTCCAAATTTGGCCTTATACTCTTTGGGATCATTGACTATGTTTCCTTATGTGTCACCAATATTTGGACATTACTGATCAGAATAGGGAGCTCTATAAACAACCAATGCAGAAAATGCTAAGAAGTGGAAAGCATGGGGCTATACATGTACAAAAATTATACAATGCTGCTGTTCTCACACGTGGTGAAAAATCAGTTTCACTCTGTGGAATGAGTGCAGTTTGTTTTCATACATAGCCTTCAGCAAAGCTTTGACAGAGATTTACGTCAATATCATCTTTTTAATACATTTGCCCCCCAAATACTTTGTTATCTCAAGATTCTGCAAACGCATACAAAACTCTGGTGCACTATACCTACCTGTTATGCTGCATAACAATCTTAAAGTGGGTGTTTCTCCCCCATAACCATTCATTGTCCCATCACTGGAAGCTTTGGGGACAGGAATAGTCATTGTGATTGGCTTGTGGAATTTTCTCCTTCTTGGCTCCAGGGTGACTATAGGGCTGAAGGTTGCCTTGTTTCCTAAAATCTTCCGTACGAGTTCACTGTGCATAGGTTGGGCCTGTCCAAAATAACAAGATAAAAATAAACAATATGGAAATGTTGTTTAATGAAGATATAAAAGAATGTGTCTGTCCACTGCTAGTGTTACATAGCAAGTCCCACATAAATATATATGTATAATCAAATCCCACAGCTACTTTGTAAGCTATTTTAGTTTTACTCAGTGCTTTCTTTGGGGAAACAAAACAAAAAAACAAACAAACAAAGAAATGGAGGTGGCAGTACTCATTCCCAGCAGGAGGAGATCCCACAGGCTTTTGGATTTATTTTAGCGGAGGTGCTGATAGCACATGCCGCCATAAAGAAAGCATTGTTATTACTGTTATCGCACAGAGACATTAGTTGACTTGTCCTGAAGCCTCCAGTCAGTGACACAGTCATGAATAAAACTCAAGACACCAAACTCTCTCCAAACCTCTCTTTCTCACAACCTTTATTGTTCTGTGGGGGCATTTGAGATAGCATTCGGCAAATGGTGAGCTCATACAATTGTTCCACTGCCTGCAGATGGTTCAATACAGAAAAGCTGTTGCTTTTCTAGGGCCAGGGCTCAAATGAAATGCCAGCTGGGCAGGTGAGGTAAGTCGTGTTACTGCTTCTCTGTACCTGGAGGCCAACACGGATTCGCTTGGTTAGCGCTCCCTCTGGGAAGACTGCTTGCACTTGCGGTACGACAGTGCTGCTGAGCACACCTCCTTCAGGTCCAATGAGGTTGCTGTCCTGTTTGATCCGGGACACCACGGCAAAGTACTGTGGGAAATCCCTGGTGATGATGCGGCAGATACGCTTCTTCTCAAGCTCCTCTGGAGTGTCAAGTACTGAGCGAAAAATGAGCCACAATTACACAGCTAGAATGTCAGAGACACCAAACAGCTATTTCTAGACAAGAAAAGCTATACATGGCAATTAAAGGTGAAAAGCTTTAAAGACCTTTGACATTTAACGCAAAAACAACAAAAGCCAGAATCTGGGGAGCCAGAAGGGAAAGAGAGATAATTAGAGATAACTACCTAATTTAAAACCAGACCTTTACTTTGCTATAATATGGGGGACATACAGATCACGGACTTTAGTTCGAGATGATCTTTAACACTGTGTACTGACTCAAAAGCCATGAGCTCAAAGCTCCCAATTGGTCAGTTACTGAAGTATGTGCTTGAGTTTAGGCACATAAAGAGTCCCATTCAGTTCTACAGTATTACATATTTAATGTTAGGCATATGCTCATGTATCCCCACTGACTAAGTAAGCTTATTAAAAATTGAAATTCATCCTACAGGTACATCCCTGACTCCAACACAAGGTCCATCTCTATGCTCTAGCTCACTGTCAGTGCCATGATGCAGTTATTATGGTTCCCTCAATGTTTACAATGTTCTCTGAGATGCTGGAACTGCTTCAAACAAGCAGCCATCCATTGAAGGTAATAAAATACAGAGCAGTGAGATATTTGCAAAAGAAACTTGTACTTTAGAATTGTGAAAAGGGCTTGGGAATTCATGTACCGAAAGGGAGTTAAACACTGAGAAGTTTACTTATGGAAGTTACTTACTGTCACTGCAAGTTCTTCAAAAGCATGGTCTCTGTGTATGGCATATACAGGCATGCATGCACACCATACAGCCAAGTCCAGATATCCTTACAAGTAGTATCCGTTGGCAACCACACATGCAATAGGTGTCTCCTTGTGTTTGTGACTGAGGGTAGCCAGTAGGGACTGACACCTCTTCTTACTGCAAATCCAGAAGTATCCAAAGCAGAGGGAACACAGGCTGGGAAGTGGCATCCAGAGACCACACATCTGAAAGAATCTCCAGTTACAGTCGGTAACCTCCATTTCTTCTTTGAGCGCTGGGGTTCCTGATGTGGATTCCATATTTGGGTTATTGGCAAGCAGTGCTCAGATGGGAGGTGAGAGTGAGGAAGCCAACAGCAAAGATTCTTGCAGTGCAGCAGGACCATGAATTGTGGCATTGGCTCACACTGGCTCTTATACTCTCAGTCAAGAGCACGAAGAGATCTACTGGGTGTATGTGGGCCAATGGACACTGCTTGTAAGATTTTCTGGACTGAAGCTCATGGCACATACATAGATACATGTAAGAAGTACACATAGGGACTAGCACTAGAAAAACTGCTTTCTACCAACTAATACCAGATACGTTTTGCCCGTGCTACTGGCTAAATGTGCTAGGATGTCAGCAAACAGGCACCTTTAGCAACACCATGTTTACTGTGTTCCTCTATGATTTCAGATTTATGGGTCACTCAGCATCAGCAGAATGTGGCAATACGGCCCCTGGAGGGCAGGGTCATGAGTGAGACAGTCAAAATACAGGACAAAGGATCATTTTTAATTCCTCTTTAGCCCTCGCCCCACCTTTTTCCCAGCACTGAGTACCTTCATCCATTCCATTGAGGATTTCGTTCAGTTCATCCTCTGTATATTCACAGAAATGCTCTTTCCAGCTGTCCCCATTCTCACTGCGCAGGATGACCAGTTCTCTCTCTTTTCCACGCAGAGCAGCAAAATGGGGTATCTCCACGATCACAGGCCTGACACAGCAACACAGCACATTAAATGTACATGGGTGAGAGGAAGAAATAGAAGTAACAGCTATCCATTCAGTCTGTTACAAAGTAACCTGGAATTCTACCCACTTCTTTAGCATAGCTGCGTGTAATCCTAGACAGCGTATCTATGGTTCACTGGGGCATCTTTGCCTTTACAAGGACCCAGTGTGTACTACAGGACAGTTAAGGGATGCATACATCTCTTTACACACTCAGTAAGGAAGCAGTATTTTGAACAGAGATTTTAGCATATGGCTGCAAACAGATTAATAAAATTCGTGTTCATTTTAGCTGTCACCACTATGTGTGAACATGCACAACCTCATTTAAAAAAGAATCTACGGCAGTATATACAGACAGTGAGACAAATTCCTCATGTGGTATACCAGTGAAAACAAAACAAAAAAATGCCATTCAAGTGAAGGGGTTTGATTCATTTCTCACTTCTGCTGATTTTACACTAACATTAATTTGGATGTTTATTACTATAGAGGAGATAAGAATTTGCTTCATAATGTACACATGTAAGTGTGTGTGTGTGTGAGAGAGAACATACACACACACACACACACTTCAATAGTGCTGGTATTTTCTACACTCAGGAGGAAAGTATAAATATGCATGAATAAATATACCTCAAAAGTGCAGAATCATATGGGTCATATGTACTTGATAAATGTCATGCTATTTCATACTATGTTATATGATGTACAACATATTCCTTTGGTTTGCTAGCAATGGGTGCAAAATAGACATACACACACACACACATAAGATTTTTTGTTGCTCCTGTCCAGGTTGCTTTGCTACTGACATCAAGCACATAACAGCTCGCACATTTTACAGCTAGGAAGATCTCATGCTAAAACAAAAACGAAGGTCACAGAACTTTAAGAAAAAGATAAATGTACAGCAACAACAAAAACCACATACCACAAGGGTTGGAGAATGGTGCACTAAAGGTTAGATTACAAAATTTCAAATCATAGAAAGGGACAATGTCATGGGCACAATGACATAAAATAATAAATCATATTGCAGACGGAGAAGAAGAATGGGGAGGCCAGCATCCATCAATTTGTTTTAAGTCTCTCCTACCCAAGGAATTTGGTCCCAGGAGGCCCCAGCTGAAGTATTCGGCTGACCAAGCTTTCTCCCTCATTAAGTGGGGGAGGAGCCGTAGGCAGATGAAGTTTACTGAGTACATCCAAAGCAGCAGTGAAAGAAAGAACATAAATAAGCTTTATGTATGGTTTTTTTCCAGAACCCCAGTGCCACTGTCTGATCAACAGATTGGAATTAAGCCAAACACTGAATAAGGTTCTGCCCTAGTTGTGCCCCACTGCTGGTAGAAATTAATGAAATATTTCTATTAATGTCAATGGGATTTTTGTCATTAAATTTAATAGGAGCAGAATCTGGCCCATAGATCGGATATATCAGTGCACTACAGTAATATCTGTGTAAGCAGGTACAGCAACAATACCTGATTTCACTGCCAGGACACCCACCTAGAAAAACACCCACTAGAAAGGTGTAAACCTAAGAGGAGTGACACAAAAACTATAACGTATCTGTGTGTTGTTCAAACAAGTTTTTACTGAATCCTCATTAGATGAAGACATCATTTAAATAAATAAAAGATACTGCATGTTAGTGTGAATGTGGGGAAGAGGGAGAGAAGTTACAGAAATAATGAATGTGACAGCAGAGGTATTCTGCTGGTATTTTAGATCTGGGTTTTGATCAGAACTGAACTTAGATTTGGAGAAAATGTCAGATTAGTATTTTGTTAGGTAGCTTTTCTGCCGGTGCATCTTAAATCTACGAGTCTATGAGTTTATCGTAGAAGAGGGCTCATCTCTAGATTTATGTTCCAGTATTTCAAAACTCTTCCTGTTGCACTATTAAAGAAGAGCATCAATAAAATAATGGGAACAAGCCTGGATATTTTCAATGTGTTTTTGAAAAAACAAATCACCTCCCACTCTTTCTCAAGCCCATTCCTCCAGATATGACTCAGCAGGTGGCTCTGTTGACTACATTACAGGACTTACATAAAACTGAATTGTTTCAGAATGGATTTAAAAACTGTTGCCTTTTGTACCGTCATTTGTCAGTTTCCAACTGAAGCTATTTGCTCTGTTGGAGGGGCTCCTTCAATCATCCCTTTTTGGATGCCATAGTTGATAAGGAGAGCAGCTGATAAAACAAACAAAAGTGCCAAGAACTGCTGGTTTCAGCTGAATATTGCTAAAACAAGCACAGCAGTAGTTGCAATTCTGATCTTTCTATCGGGTATTGCAATATAGGACAAAATAAATGGCTGAACAATTCTTGAGATGTCCTATTGTTTGAACTTGCAATTTTAACCCCAGAAAAATCAAAGGCTTGTGCTTTCCAGATAGTACAAATTTTGATAGCAGGCTTATAGATAAAACACAAGTTTTTACTATAGGGAGCTTTAACTTATGTTGTATCTGTAGCAGGCTTCAAATTTGGTTTCAGATCAGTGTTGTGCTACTTGTTATTCATGCCTTAACTGTGGATGATTTACATACCGTGCCAATTGCCTAACTTTGACAGCAAAGTGATTTCCATTTTCATAGCACAGCAGTGATTAATAAACTTATTCCAGGAAGCACACTAAATCTTCATGTTAGTGGTTAAAAACATCAGTGTTGTCAAATGAAAAGGCATACAAGCTAAGTGAATTGCTGGTTTGCACTAGGGGCCTTATAACATGATCGGTCTGAAACCGTACGCTAAGTAGATCTTTTCAAATTAAATCTTGAAGCAGGAGCTACCCGTGCAATTTACAAGCAGATGGAAATAGAAGTAGGTGAAACAGCAAGTCTTACCCTAGAAACTGAGCACCAGAAGGTCCAACTTCAATCAAGCGGCTGGCCAGACCTTCTCCTTCCACCATTGGAGGCATGGTGGCCAGTCTATGGCGTTTGACCAAACGACAGGTTACTCGTGTTGGAGCAGTGCATTTCCGAGGAGGAATAATGATCCTTAATCCGTTGTGTCTGCAGCCTCGCATGGCACCACCACGGGCATCCACCATGAAGCTAACCAGGAAGCTGAAAACAACAAATGAATATTCAACATGTTTGGAACATTTATTAGCCAAAACAAAATCACCACCATTATGTTTCAAATGGTTTTCTTTCAATACGTAACAAACTATATACTGATGGCATTTTCTTAAAATGTACAGTTTTTTTTTTAAAAATTAATATGTAGCAATAATTCATGCTAACATCGCCTGCACTAGAAATATTTATCGTCAGAGCCTTTTATAGCAACAATCTTATTTTGCAATGCAACTGATGGTAAAAATATACCATATGTAAAATATAAGATCATGACAAAGCGCCTCTCTTTTATGAATGAATATACACATTTTCATATTATATATTCTTCCCCAATGCTATCTGGCATATTTCTACAACTAGTGTCATTGAAAAGTAAGATGGGAACAACACATATACGTGTAAAATATACAATTTTAACATATATTACTAAAGGAAAATGGCTTCCTGTACTATTTTATAAAGATAATATATTAAATTATATGTAAATAAATTCATCTAAAATAAATATATACATGATATATATCTATAGAAATAAATATAGAAATATAAACATAATATAAAGACAATTCTGACTTTTCTAAATTCAATATAATTTTTTATATATATAATTTTTTAGTGGTTTACTATAACTAAAACTCCTAAAACGATATAATTCACAGATTATGAGCCAAATTTTGTTCTGCCAAAAGCAGCTATAACTGCTACTAAAGCAAGTGGGAGTTGTAGTTTTTACATCAAGAATGTCTCTCTCTCTCTCTCTCTCTCTGTGTATATATATATATTTAACATTTATCATTTCTTAAAAACTTTTCACGATATGGTATTAAGACAAATTGACTAAGGGGGGAAAATTTGCAAGATTTCAATTCACTCCTCTTAAAAAGTGACTATACTGACTTTTAACAAGATAATCCCTACTCCTTCCTATTTATGGAGCCTACCTGACCCTTTCTGAAGACAAAACAGGACAGGAGGAGGAGTGGGTTTATTTATGAGTTTCAGCTTTTTCTCTTTTGTGATTCTTAATATGTCCCTGTGGGGCGCCCTTACAGTGGAAGGAAGATATTTATGGCAGGGAGCTTGATCATGGCTCAACAGCAATTGCCCCGCCATCTCCTAACTGTAAGCTCAGTTTGTTTAGTCATCAATACACAACATGCTGATTTTGATAGATTTGCTGGGACACAGCTTAATTAAGGGCATTTCTGTGAAATGTACAAAATCCTAGAAAAAAATGGCCACTTTACATTTTATATGGTTCAGTTTCATGACACATAGTCACCATTGCCCTGGGGGTGGAGAGGTTGGCTTGCTGCAGTGGGAGCAGGGAAAATAGGTGAGATAATACTAGACCTACTTTTAGGAATTCAACTAGTCACCACACAGGGATTCGTGTGAATGCTAACATCTGCACTGCAAGAAAAAGACCTTTCCACATGAGAGAAAAATACAGATATTTTTCACTCCCTTGGGTCACTTGGTATTGCAAATACTTGAATCTATTCATTATCAAAACATTTACAATCCATTCCACATGCTGTTAAAACAGAACACCCAACACTCCGTGCAAGTCAAGTCATAAAAATGAATGAGAAGAAGGAGCCACAAACCGCCAATCTAAAGCACGCCATGCAACATGGATGCCATATGAAGAGACTTCCCACTTCTTCCACACATGCAGTATCCTATTCTACAACCATTCATATACCTCTAGGGTTTGTTTAGTGCAATACCCTAAGGAATACAACCATTAGCTCATTCTTCGTGGGGGGCTGATGCTTCTGTGGTTTTAACAAAAACAAACAAACAAAAGTGAACAAGTGTTTAACTTTGGGGTTCATTTTTGAAGAAAGGACTCTACCTACCTTAATCCAGTCTACAGACAGTTTAGAGTCATATTTTACATGATTATGAATAGGGATGAAAAGAGAAGTCAAGGAGGCTATAGTTGCTCCATTTTTACAATAATGTTATGTGATGCCTTTCCAAGTTAAAACAAAGCCCGTATCTGGATGCAGTTTTTGCATCACCATTGTAATAAATGGATTAACATGCTTGTGACTTTTGTTTCTGAGCGTCATCTTAAGATTCAGTGATGAAGAATGCTTTAGGAATGCATTTAACAACAGCTTAAGTTCTGGGACAGCATAAGGAATTCACAAGCTGACAATAACGTGAACAGCAGAGAGCACTATCAGTGTTATTATACTGGTTGGTGCAAATACTGAATTAATTTTGGCTTTTTTCCCCAAATAAAATAATCATTAATACTTTTTTCATTATTCAACTAATGTTTAAGATGGTCAACTAATGGAAAATGATAATAGAGTCAGCATTTTTCCTTTCATTCAGGGAATTCTGTATTCCCAGTGAAAGTGTTTTCCTTAGAAACTGAGCAATTCATCTTACACTGTGCACCAACATAGCTGAGCACACTGGGGCTGCTACTGAATTACAAATAAATAGATAATAGTATCCATACATAATAATTCAACCATCCCTAATAATGAGCATAGCATAGAATCAGTGTTGCCTCTAATATGTTCCACCCATCGGCAGATATTTTCCATCCATGTGCAGAATAATTTTATGCACACTGAGGCATGCGTGAATGTGCACCACCAATAGAAATAAAAAACCCAGCTGCAGGCCCTCTGCTAACCAGCTGATGGCTTTTGAATTTCTCATTAGCAGCTGAAAAAGTGCGCATTTTACAATGTACACTGCACAGGACCCAGTCCAGGAATCCCTGCTAAACTGGCAATACTGAGTTCTGCTATTTTCATAGATGGTACTCTCTATTCTTCTAAGGAGTGAAAGTTTTCAGACAAGCCAAAAACTGAGAAGTGAACTGAACTGATGATGCTTTCCCATGCAAAAGACAACCTATATACCTATGAAGTAGTCCTCGGAGAGGATATTTGTTTAAACAACAAACCAGCAGTGTGAAAATCAGGCTAGAAATAACACCGAAATCTCTGGTTTTGAACATTCTTATTTTACTGGCATTTTGCAGCACGTTCATAAGTAATATTATAGCAGCCCCATGTTCTATCCACTGGAACATCCATGATCTACTGCATCTCAACATACAGTTCTACATGTCTAGTATGTGCCTATAAAGAGTGTCACAACTGCAAAGTACCAGCTATTTAACTTCAGGCCTTCTCAGCCAAAGACATCCAGGCATGAATTTGTCAGTCTTCAGTTATTTAGGACATCTAGCAGCTGGAATACGCAAGAGGATGATCCCAAGAATCTATTAGTCAGGCCAGCTATTACCCTCAAAAACAGAAAAAAAAATATGCAAAGAAAAGTACATTTGAGAGAGGCTGTAAAGATAAGGCCAGCAGACTGGGGAACCATCACTCAATAGAAAAGAGCTATATAAGCAAATTTATTGACAAAATCAATGTCATACACTCTGAGCCTGAAAAAAAAGTAGCAATACAGTTAGGGATGTGAAAAATAAATGTGGGTTTGTAGTGGGCATCTACAGATTCCCAAGACTGGAAGAGAATTATACCTAAAACTTCTAGGAGAAGGGACGGAAGCATTTGGAAGGACAGTATATCTGTAAGGAACTCCAAATACCCTGACTTGTGTTGGGTGACTGAAATATAAATGTGTCTGAGAATGGGGATTATAGAAAAACTTTGTGCAAATGATCACTTTGAATTCAGCCTACTAAGGAACTGGTTACGGAGTGAAGCTATACAGAAAGATACCCAGAGTTCAAAAATTAAAGTACATTATTACATTAATTTCCCAGGAGCCTCTGGAACAGGAAAGAGTGAAAAGAGCAAGAACTAAACAGGAACACTGAATGCTGTTAAAACTTGTAAGGAAACAATAAATCAGAATAAACTGATGAATAAGAAAGACCCTTATTACAAATTATCAGGGGAAAGAAAAAAATGAGACACCATAAGAAAGGAGATAGGCAAGTTCTAATATTCCAATTATGGTTAATTTACTGTAATGCTTTTTAAAATAATATATTACTAAACTATCATAAAGGGACATGGAGAACTCAAAAGTAAAGATTAAGGATTCTATTAATGGCTGTATTCATAAAATAATCCTGCTTTCACTGAATTTGATGACAAACATTCCATTGATTTCAATAGTGAAGGATCAGGCCTAAAATGGTCCAAGATCACATGGTAAGTGGAATATATGCAAATCAGCAAGTGTGGACGGTATTTCTATTGACTTCAGTGAGGACAGGATTTCACCCTGTTTGGCTTAAGAACTTTATAGTCATGAAACAATTTGTTAAATCACTGGTAAATAGTTTGGGGAAAAAAATAATCTTGGAGAACCAAGGAGGCATCAGATGAATATTAGAAACAAAATGTCATACCAATCTTGTAAAAATGGGAATAAAATAAGCAATCTGACAATTACATTCTATAAGACTAAACGCCATCCTGCGTATATTAATGGAAAAAAAATATTAAGTGGAAGAAAACCTGATAACCAGCTAGGGAATAATAGTCATAAGCAATTACGGCATGGTGGTTGAATACAAACAAATCATGGCAGCAAATTACTTGCTTTTAAAAATCTAATTACAAACTCGAGATTGAAGCTGTAAAGTAGAGATTTTCCTAGTGTGTTCAATGTTCTGACTCAGAGACTTTTACATAAAAAGTTAAGCAGTGTCATATTAGCTAAACAAAATGGGGACTGTGAACGAAAGTTAATGATCAACAACATTGTATCAAGGTGGATGAGGCTGCTGAAGGATGGTTCTTTAAGAACTTAATTGGATATTTTATTAATGATCAAGACTAGAGGATGGAAAAACCAACACACTGTTCACATTTATAGCCAATTCCAGATTTGGAGGCGATTCAAACACATCAGTGAAGAGAGAATAAAATAAGAGTTAAAACAGTGAACAGGAAATAACAAAATTAGCTAAATGCAAGCTAATGATCAGTGAATCTGTGGAAGAGTAATCTGAAATTTATACTGAGTGGGAAGGAACCTTGAATGTTGCACATCAAAGGAGAACTATGAGTGTGATAAAGGTCAGCTAATTAGATATGACTTTTTCTATGTGTTATAGCAGCAAAATAAAAAGCCTTTGCAATATAAATACATGCATGCATCATTTCACAATCTAGAGAGTTAATGGTATGATTCTGGTGAAGTAAATAAAATATTATGCACAGGTCTGGACACCTTGGCTATGTCTACACTACCATGTAAATTCAATTTTATTAAAATCAATTTTATAACACTGGATTTTATAAAATTGAATTTGACTATCCTCATCTCCCCACAAAGTCGACTTACTGCTGCCCCACTCAATCGTCAAACACTGACTGTTGCAGCAGTCCATTGTGGGAATCTATCCCACAGTTCCATAAGCCCTGTAGCATTCTGGGTATTATCACTGGTGTGCTATGGGGAAAAAAATGCCCCACAAGTGGTTCTAGGTGCCTTATGTCATCTTCCCATTCTGCATTGCCCTCATTCCCCTCCCATGGAAAGCAAACACATTTTTTCAGAGTGAAAGAAGTAAAAGAAAGGAATCCCAGGCAAAGAAAAAAACAAATAAGCTGGCTTCAGGTGGTGTAGTGCATCAGGCAGGGGGTCTGTCATACTGCCCTGAGATCACCCAGGTGTTTGGGCCATCTCAACTGGCCCTCCAGCCACTCTACCCCCACCCTTGAATCCAGAAACACCACCCATGAAAATATTCCAGCTTGAACAAAGAAAGTGATAGTAAAGTTGAAGAAAAAAGACAATTTTGATGCAGGATCTTTGGCTTCCCACTTCATTACACAGATGTGTCCAACATGGAGGATGGAGCTTGCCAAATTTCGACATGCATGAATGACTGTGCCCTGGGATCACCCAGGTGTCTGCCATCTCAAATGGCCCTCCAGCCACGTTTTGTCTCCTTTCCCCACACACACCAAAAGCAACCCTACCTGGGCAGAATGGTATGGCTTCTACCTGATACACCAACTCGCACTCCAGGCATGGGATTGTCATATCCGGCCCCTCCACATTCTATTGGGGTATCATGCGGTGTGGGGTAGTATGTTGAAGGGACAGTTGACAAGGCCCCTTCAGTGTGTTGCTCAGGCGGGTGGGAAGGGAAGGACAGCTCCAACCTACTGTATGGGGGCCAGTCCCCCACATTCCATTAGGTGGGTGTCATGCGGTCAGGGGAGTTGTTGGTTGAAGGGCCAGTTGAAGTGCTCCTTTCCCCTCTAATGACAGCAAGCCCCCGAAATCTTTGCCATGGGGGAGACTTCACCCAGTGACAGCAAACGCCCAAAAATCTTTCCCGCCTTTGAAGCCCTCACCACGCACAAGCCAGGGCATGGTGCTGTTTGGCAGCATGATCTGCACTGCACAGCAGACACATCCTTTTATTGGCTCAGGGGCTAGCCACATGATGTGGTGGAGCATAGGAAGGACCTTGACTGCATGGCCCCTATGGAGGAATGGGTGGGGGGCTGCCTCTGCACAAATGTAAACTGCAGAAAAGGAGCTTCTTGGGCTCTCATACAAGGACAACCCCCACAGCCTCGCTGTCACGTGGTGCAGTGGGGCAGGGGCTGGCACCAGTGCTGAAAACAAAATGCAAGTACTCAGCTTTCAGAGAGAGAGACAGAACCATGAACTCTGTGTTGGAGCTATTTTAATGGGTAGATGCATTCACTGCACTGACAATAAAGAAAGCAGTTTCTCAGCCTCTCATACAAGCATGACCCCACAGCCCAGCTGCCATGGGCTTCCTGGTGCCGAATTCAAATTCGCTAGCTTCCTCTTGCCTAATTCCTGTGCATGGGGAGAGCAGTGGAGATGGAAGCAGCCAGAGTGGACCATCATGGGGAATTGTGGGATACATACAGGACACCTCTGGAGGCTAAAAAAGTCAATTTAAAGACGTGGCATTTCCACACTAGCCTTAATTCGAACTTGATGTTATGACGAGTCGCTTTTGACAATGTTATCGGCCTAATGGTATTTAATATCACAAGATTGTGACAATGTAAAATCAAGCTAACTGCCTTAAATTCGACTTTCTCATGTAGTGTAGACACAGCCCTAGTACCAGAGATGAGCTAGAGTCCTAAATTTTGAAGTGGCATCAAAATCTGGCTCAAACATAAGGTCCATATTTCGTAATCTCTTTCTCTGCATCACGGTACCCCGATTTCAAACAGAGAAACTTTGAAAGGAGTTGGCTTCAAATTTATACCCAAACCTGGAGTTTGTGGCTCGGACCCATGTCTATTCAGTGCCATAGAGCAGGTGTAAAATTAAAAGGAAGTCAGAGAATATCTGGCGAGACTGATATATGGGGAAAGATCAAAAGAACAGATATAGACACTGAAGAATATCAAAGCTATAATAGACATTTATAGTCAACTTAAGGGTGTAGAAACATCAAAGAAGAGGTAATAGGATGGTATTGGGGAATACATCTGGGGCAATGGGATGAAACTGAACGGTGTCAAGTTAATACAAATATAAGAGAGACTTTTATCATGAACTCTTTCAGAAAGAGGTCTCTCAAGTGAGTGAAGGGAATGGCTTCTTTTGATCCATTAACACTCTAGCATACAAAACACTGAAAAAACCATACCCATGTTGACAGGATTATGGACTAGATGAATGTTTTCTAGCTTTTACAGCTCTATGTACTGCTGAAGAATTCTGTTACACACCATGTTTTGAAGGCTCCCTCCTATAATAAATACAGATGAGCAAAATGTTTTTCTGAAATGTGGGCAGGCGAATTTGGTTTATTAGAATGATGTTCTATATAAACTTTAACCAAGTGCTGATTCAAGATGGCAGCAATTCAGGAGGTGAAGCAGTGAATTCGAAATATACATTAGTCAAATAAGTTAGAGATGGAGAACTTTTTGAATATGTTTCATTTCCTAGCAAGGTTTTAAAGAAAAAGCTGGAGATGAAGCTAAGCAAAAGTAAGATACTTTTGCTAAGTATCCTAAAGCTTATATATAGTCTTGCAGCATTCGGTCAACCAGTGCCGTTACTAAGATGTGCTTTCTAGAGTTTAGGATTAATAAGGTTTGACAGGCAATCTCAAGTGCTTACTGTGGCTGAATCAGAGCAAAAAGGAAGTTTCATGGCAAGATAGTATTCTTGGGAGAGTTATAATGGTATTGGAAGATGAAAAGCAAACACTTGAGGAAATATGATGTAGTTTGAGTATTCCACAGGAAGAGGCCAAGATACACTATTCTGGCAGGAAAAGTTGGAAATGAGACCAACCAATGTCAACTCTACTTAGTAGATCAAATTCAGTGCATTTATATCAATGGAATTGTCCTCACTTATGCAGGTGTTGAAGTGCTAAATTTTGTGCACCATGCAGGTCCTAACTGACAGGAACTATATTTGGGAGGAGTTGATATGTGAGACAAATGAAACCATAAGGATACTTGTATATACTTCATGGGGGTAGGTCACTGTATTGTGTAACCATAAGGACACTTTTATACACTCCATGGGCATAGGTCACTGTATTCCCTGTAAGGAGGCAATGCAGTCTCCATCTTTGTGTGAGCAATTCTGCATACACCTTTTCCAAATACTGTCACTCATGCAAATGTGACAGAATTTACATACATATAGCCCTTTGGGACTAACAGGATCTCTGCATGTAAATTCTGTCCACTGTCTATTTTATAATCAAATATCTGCATATTGATGTCAACATTAAACATGATGTCAGGAAGAGATAGCTACCACTTATATAAGGCCCTTCATTCCAAAGGGTCCTATAACAATTCAATTCCAAACTCATTACTCTTACAAAAGATCTCCAAAGATTTCCATATAAAACAGACCAAACCTGTGTGAACATGGTGTTGCTCAGCTCTTCTGCCTTGGGAACATGAAGAGCTGAGATGCAGTTCCATGGAATCCTTGTATTGTGAACCTTCTGATGTGACACCTAAGGCTTTGTCTACAGGAACATTTAGCTTGCAGAAAGATGGGTAGGGAGGGGAGATGAATCTACCCTGCACTAATCTATTACACATTGGCAGGCCCGCAAGCACGAATAATTTCAAAGCAGGGTAGGTCAAAACATTTTAACACTGTTACTGCGAATCAGCAAGGTCTGCATGGCAAACTACTGTGGGACAGAGTCATAGCCCAGTTTGCTGCAAGTTAAACCTTCATCTAAAGAAACTCCGTGTTATTCTCTTGTCTGATTTTCTTGGTAGGACAATCACATGTAAACAAACTCTATTTCTGTGCCCACCTAAACTATAGCACAGAAATAAACCAGGAAATAAAGAATGACTAGGTTTGTATTTGAGGCAAGAGTAGATCTTATTTTTCTGTTTTACTAAGTGTCTTTGTTTTGTAAACTGCTTTGCAAAGAGTTACAGTCTCTTCAGATAGCCGCAAATACCAGATTATTGGGACTCAGCTGCACATCTCTGTGTGTAGAACCATTTGCACAGCCATGCAAACACAGCTCCAGGAAGAGTCTTTCTAAAACAGGCTGAGGTTAATGTCTAAATTAACACAAAAGCTGAAAATGCATAAAAAGCAGTATCCCCTCATTATACAGTCAGTTCTGATAGGACTATTCACTTGAGTTAGTATGGCACATGCTTCTCTTCATTTAGCAGGAAACAATGAAACAAACCACACTGAACTATATCAACCATCGACACACTTAGGAATTCTTCCATTTAAGTCATCTTAACTAACATCAGAAATAGGAAACAAGGAGATAGCAGCATTCAGAGTTAGTCCGAGTGTGAAAAAAGAAGAAACAAATAGTTTTATCAGGGTGCTTCAGCAATTTTACAACTGGAGAGGAAAAACGATCCAAAGTTCAAATTCAATGATACTGAGATTCAAAGCCCTGATCCCCAATGCCTCTTGAAGCCAATGGGAGGCTTCCCAGTATCTTTAATGAGTTCTGAATCAGGCCAAATCTGAGCTACATATAGTGTGGAAATGGAAAAATACACTTCCTAGGAGGACAAAAAACATGGCTCTCGCTGCAAGGCATCTGGAAACAATTGTAATTTGCGTACAGTAATGTGCTGTTCTCTGATGCTAATATTTTTATTATGCTAAAGGAGGAGCAGGGCATCCTTTAAAAATGATTTTGTGAACTGATTTTTTAAATTACTTTCCTAATAATTGTATTCTTTGGAGAATTTAAAAATATCTTTCAACTGCCATGACAGCGATCATTAAAAAAAATGGAAGGGAACCTATCTCCAATGAACGTATCCATTCTCAGTTTATTAATAGATTACAATCTCCTTCGGGCAGGGATTTCATCATTTGCTGTGCTCAGAACTCCACTGAGCACATCAGCGGCTCAGTCAAAAATTAATCACAGTCGTGAAGGGTTCAATTAAAATGAATAAAATCAAACTGAATTACAAATCTAGGAGCAATTTTATCTTTTTATTATACTGTCGGCACCTCACTGATTTCACTCATGGGACGCAATAGGCAGAATTTAGCCCGCAAAGCAAGGGCGCTATTTTGGCTATAGCCATGGCAAAGCAAGGGCTATAGTTACACGTACCAGGACGCTGCTTGCTCTTCTTCTCCTCTCCCTAATGATCAGAAAGTACACAGTGAGGAGAAAGTACACAGCTTGAGTCACTTACTCCTCTGCCCCTGCCCCTGCCCCTGCCCCTGCCCCTGCCCCTCACAAGCCAGGAGTGAGAGGAATACAAGCAATCTGTGTACTTTCTCCTGGCTCCCTGATCATGAGAGGGAGGGAAAGGAGAAGAACAGCAAGTAGCGTCTCAGCACATGTGCCTGCAGTTTCCTCCCCAGCCTCCTGAAATGGTGCCCTTGCCACAAAGCAACTCGTGTAACAGTCTTTGCATGAGACGACTTGGGCAAAAAGGTTTCCCTTTGTGAAGTCCCATGTAAATCTATAAATACCAGCCAATTCAGGCCACTGGTGTAGAAAATTTAGAATTAGCTACAGAGCAACTTTAAAAGAATCTGGGAAGGTTTGGGATTTAAGACTGGTCACTGTGGACCTACTTGCAAGCATTTTTCTTGGGAGTAATGTGTTTGGGGAAAAATGGATATGTGGTATGGTGGGAAAAATAGGACTCAGTTAAACTGTCACACCTAGGGTGGGTAGGCATTTTCTCCCTGAATAAACAGTATAAATACACTAAAGCATCCTGACGTGAGATAAATAAGGAGAAGGATGAAAAGAGGGGGGAAAAAGAAAGCCACATATTAATAGAATTATGCAGATGTTCACCTGCTGTTGTCATGATCAAGACATGGAGAGGAGCGGCTGCAACAGAATAGATAATTTAGCATAAAAAAGAATGGATTATGTGAAATATAAGAACAGACTAGGTTTTTGACAAATATATAACTAGGTGTGTATATATGTATATACACACACAATGTAAATGAGGAGAGGATAAAAGTAAGTGTGGAATATAAGCATAAACAAACATCATGAGTTACTACAACAGCAAAATTAGAATGATTTGGGACACCATATCCTCTCTACATGTGCCTTAATCCCAGTTTTGAATTGGAGTGCTTAGGTTAGCACTCACTTGCCTAGACTAGGAATTTGGACCCCTGAATATGTACATGAAACCCATGAAAAGTACTGTGCTCTAGCTCAGGTGTTCAATTTTGAAATCTGAACCCACAGCATAACATGAGCAACCCCGTATTTACATGTCTCAGATATAGGTTCATCAAGAAAGTCTGGTGATGTCAAATACCAAGAGAGCTAAAATTCTATCTCAACACCCTCTTCTGAAATTTCCTCTCATGAATCTTTTGTCCTCCAGCTTACCCCAACTTAGCATGTTTCTGGTCCTCCTTTCAGCCTTCCTTTCTGAGAGATACATTTTAAATATTTTCTTATTGTTATTGTAAATGTGTATTTCATGAGAATGAAATATATGGCTAATTATATACTTTGCTGGCATCACTTTCTTATTACGGCTATTTCCAGCATCATTTCCTCCTTTTGAAATCAACAGAACTTTGCCCATAATGAAATACACCTGAGTTTTGTTTTAAATAACCTGCTGAAAGAATCTATATTTAATAAAAGTATCCTGGTATAATTTAATTTTGGATATTTGAAAAGGACTCTCTGCTGCTACCTGCCAGGTCTTGTTTTCACAACTATTTCCAGGAAGCGAATGTCACACACAATGTAGGTGATTCAAAATATATAACATTTTACATTTGATTTACCTTGTTAGCAATGATCCAATCTCCTTTTTTGATGACAGGCAGCTAAGAATGATAACTCTAATTACTTGTCAATTTCAGCTGCTGATTTTTCTATTGTGTTTTAGTTCCACTAATGGAAGTAATTATTTCCTGGAAGGTAAACTCACTTACACAATTGCAACTGTGCAGCTTTGCTAGATACACATGCATATGGATTTTTTATTAACCAATCACACTTGTCTTCTGATCATATCTATTTAATAAACATGCATGTATATGTAATAATAATACATAGCACTTACTTGATACAATGGATTTCATCTGAGGTTCTCCTTTTCATATAGACAACATGTATCATTATCCTTATTTTACAGAGGGGAAACTGAAGCACAGAGGGGGTCAGGGCTTGTCTACACAAAGATTCAATGAGTTGCAAGCTTTGGGATGAATCAGCTGTGCACTAGCTTGTCATGTACTAAGGCCACGTAGAGTCTGCTCCCATGTTCTAAAAGTTCTGTGATATGCTTTGTTCTACATACTTCCATTTGAAATGGGAGTAGACAATAGGGAATTAGAGAAGTTTTAATGTACTGTAGCAGGGTCCACGTGGTCAATTTGGGCACCAAATTTCTGGGTAGAAAGTCTTTATGTCACAGTTTGCCCTAGATCAGGAGCAAGTTAGTACAGTGTGGGAAATAGAATCCAGGCCACTTGGCTCTCAGTTTCATTCTTTAATCAATTGATTGCATTGCTTTTCTGTTTGTAATAGACATATAACTAAATTTAACAGATAACTGTTAAATACACATTTATCTTGAAGATTTCTGGTAATCATATAAATGCTTCAGTAATTGGAGTTACTTGCATGTCACCAAAACCAAACAAAACATGTACAATGTAACAATTTTGCATACGTACTATACTATTAAAACCATGCCAGCTGCATTCAATGCTACAAACCACATTGACAGACCAAAAAGATACAAGAACGTGCTATTGTCAAGAAATACCTAAAAAATGAAAACGGAAAGAGATCTTCAAATTCAGTGTTTCACTTTCCAGCCTAAAGAAAACATTACACCCCTTTCAGCTAAGACTACAAAGTCCATAACTAAAACGGATAAAAGAGACTTGCGTATACACCTGGTCAAAAATCTTTGTCTCTCCTAAAATGTAGACAGAAATTTTAATAAATAAATATGGATTCTCTGGCATTTCCAGCAAAGCAAAAGGTCTTTGTCTTCTTATCATTTAACAGCACCCAAGAGTCCCTAAGGGCAGTTCTGCACTACAGGAGAAAGTTGATTGAAGATACGCATCTCCAGCTACAAGAATAGTGTAGCTGGAGTCCACGTACCTTACGTTGACTTTCTCCATCCTCGCCGCAGTCCCCCTCTCATTGACTTCCTTTACTCCTTGCAGCTGCAAGGAGTACTGGGCTCAATGGGGATGCTCCAAATGTTCAATTTAGCATATCCCTACCAGATGCACGAAATTGACCTCTGGAAGATCAATCACAGCAGCATCCGTCTTCTTGTGTTGACCAGCTGTAGCATGTTGAAACAATCTTAACTTTGCCGAGCATGTCATCTCATGCATGCCCCCGACTAGAAGGACACTGATTATCTCAAAAGTAGGCTATCTGTTCTTCTGCTTGAAAACTATATGTAGCAGAATCCCCCAGCCCGTCCTGTAAATTCATTTATTAAGATTATTGGGAAATGTCCTACACTTAGGCTAAGTCTATATCAGGGAACTAAGTTGATTTCAGATACGCAATTCTAGCAACGGCATTTGCATAGCTCGAATCAATGTATCAGAATTGACTTATTTCTCTAGTATAGACCTAGCCTCTATACTCTTCCATCGACCTCCCTTACTCCATGCAATAGTGTGGAGTATCGGGGTCAACTGAGGACCCGAGAGAGATCAATTTTGTCTGTCTTTACCAGATGCGCAAAACTGAACTCTGGAAGATAGACTGTGGGTGGGTTGATCTTCCCAGAAGTACAGACATACCCTAAATTACTGTACACTCTTGGGTCATCAGCTCCCATAGGAAGAGGGAGGGTGTGGTTGGGTTTTTCGTTTGTTTACTTGTTTCCAGAATTTTCAACCTTTCTTTTACTGTTCTTTACTCTTATGACTGATAAGCCTATAAAAAGTGAGATTTCCCCAAAAGCACAGAGTTAATGCACACACAGTCTCCACAGCCTAAATTGTGAGATGCTTTATCTGGGCCAGGAGGGGGGAAAAACCTTTTGTTCTTTAAGGGATGCCCGACACTCCCATTCACCTCATTGTTGTGAGAGCTCAGCCTCTTATCTGATGGGGGTGGGGGGAGGAGGAAGGTGTAATATACACCTATTGCCTCCTGTATACCCAAAGAAGGGCTCATAAGCTCTCTCTCCTGCCAAGGGCTACCATTCTGCACCCTCAAGGAAAGCTCTCTCTCCATGGAGTTGGGGTTTTGGGGCCTGTGTGGGCAGCCTGCCAGCCACTTTTTAAGAGTTCAGCAGGAATCCTTCCCTAACTTCTAGATTAGCCTGGGGAGAGTTAAAGGTTCAGGGTTTTTTCTTTTATTTTGGGGGTGGGTTAGTTTGTTTTGTACTTCCTCCCCACTGACCATGAATCTTGTGGTTAAGTTGTAAAATTCATATTGTTGAAATTTGACTGGTAGCCAGTACACATGCTTATTAATAGCTGGTCTGGTCTCCTGATAAACCAGGATTACAAGCAGAATAGGAAAAAGTGGGAATGAAGTTTTCCTCCTACAGTCCAGGAAAACCAGGAGAGAACCCCTCTACACACTGCCATAATCCTCATATGAGAGGAGGCTGGTGTAGTCCCAGCAATTGAAGCCACATTAATGATATGGAAGGAGTGGAGGTTGGAGGGCTCATGGCAGTCCTCTCTTACCTGGAACAGATTACAATGGAGGAATAACCTACCCTGCACAAGTCATTGTCAGATAATTCCAAGTGTGTTACTTAATAAAGTTACATCCTAGTTATACCACATTCCTGTGGCATCTTGGCAAAAAGTCCCAGGTTTTCAACAACTTAAAATCAATGCTCAATATAACTTAGTTTGCAATTGCAGACAAAAAGTTTTCATTGGTAATTTAAACATTCCCCGTAGTGTTTACAAGGTATATGTTACAGCAATGTGCCATCTCATGAAAATCTGATAATGACTTCAGGGTGTGAGAAAAATAATGTAAATGTCAAATTGTTTTAATCATTCCAACTAAGTAAAATGCAATGATTAAACAGTATTAACAGAGAGAAGTAAAATAGAGTCTTACATTTGCTTCATTTTTAAAATAAGATATTAATACTAGAACTCAGTCAAGCACATGTGTGTTTGAAATACTCTGATTTAATCCAAAGTGCCCTTTTTAATTTAAAGAAGGCAAGTTAATTCTTTTGATAAATCAGTGGAAAGTAAAAATTCAATCCCACAGGTTTTTTGCCCACACAGGATAATAGTTATAAACACTGATCTGGCCAGGTGTGGTTTGGTTAGTTTTTGTCTTCTTCACGTTTCACCAAATAAGTGTTTAAAAGTGCTAATAAATAAATAAATAAATAAATAAACAGAGAGTGATCAATTGTGGGGATAGCTGAAGGCAACTGGTCAGGAACATGTAACCCAAAACCTTCAGAAGGCTGTTTGAACATTATTTAGAGGACATTAGCTGATTATCAATAAACACGTTGTGCTTGATTTTTGCATCATGCAAACAACTGCTATTTGCTTTATTTATTAGGTGGATAATCTTCATTAGAAGAGACAGTCTTTGAACATTATGGTTGTAGCACTTGTGATTTTTAGAATTTTTTTCATATCTTTTATTACATACTGCTGTCCTGGGGCATAGTTTACTAGACAGTAAAAGTTGTGTTATCCAGTACTTGAATAGCCAGCATGCTTTGTTAACTGGCACTCCTGGACGGGGCTGGCTGCCCCACGAAGCTAACTGGAGGATCTGATTATCTGGCAACCCTTGTCACCCAAGGATCCTGGATAGTCAAGCTTTTACTGTAATTGCAAAAAGCATTCGTGCAGTTCACTTAGTCTCCCTTCACTTGAAATACGAAACTGCAATGATGTAAAATTCAGCTCCAAGTTAAGCATAAGCTCAAGTAGCTGGAACTTTACATATTTTCACTCTGTTTCTCTGTCCCTGTTAGTACATATCAGTGGATTGGGTTACTTACCCTGAATGAATAGGGCTGGAAGAAAGCACCACATTGTCTAAATTTTCGGTGCCCCAGCTTAAGCGATATGAATTCCTTTCAGCTTCCTTGGCCAGAGTTGATACCTGAACATACAAAAGAACTTCTGTTTAATTTGTATTTTCACATGTAATAGCAATGAGACAAATGATAAGTAAGAGTTATTTCTGTACAGCAGGGCTGAAAATGATTAACACTTCAAAAAAGGCAACACGTACAAATAAGCAATAATGACATCAAGCACCTTCTTGAAATACCTTGTACTTTTTCAAAGCAGTCACATATATTACTGGCCCCAGTGAACAGAAATACTGGGAGTTACCAGCTCTTTAAATGATTTGATTGTTTCTTGAAAAATGTGACCAGTGAACCAGATCCTCAGCTGGTGTAAATCCACAAAGCTCCTTTGATTTCATTTACAGACACTGAATGTTTGACCCAGTGCCTATTAATGTTGCTCAATATTCAGAAACAATGGAAAGTGCTATAAAGACACATTCTGTCAATATATTGACACATTTCTGGTTAGTATAGAATAGAACTTGTAGTTTACAGAACATAATAAGCTAGTTAATTTAATAGCAGTTTAAAATTAGACAAATTTATGGCACAACTAATATGGCAGCACACCTACATCGCACAGTTAACAGAATTAGTAGAGTAATTCCTTTCCATGTTTCCAAAACTGAATATTTAAAATCAGTGCTTATTGTGCAACTGGTCAGTGAGATAAAGAGAAAGCTCTTACCTGGTGGCTAGGTATTATGACTGTATCATCGATCATGGCACTGTCCCTCAGGTAGGAGGTATGGCTCAGCGTGTGGGACCTGTCTGAACTGAAGGATCGCAGGCTGGTAGGTTGGCAGGATGCCATGGCAATGTATCAGCAGTAGAGAAGGTATTGTGAAAATGGGATGGTAGACCAAGCAAAAGAGTGAAAAAAGCCTGCTATTAGCAAATATAATGCAACTTCCAGGGGGAGTATGAAATAGCCATGGGAAAATATAGAGTCTTGAGGGGCTCTGTTTTATGCTAACTTTGTCACTCAGAGCTGAACCTGTCCTTTGACTGACTCCTCTCCTTTGATTCAAAGGCGAACCAGAAAACGAAACTAGATCATGATCTATTTTATTTTCTCTCCACCAATGGGTTAAATTAGGTATGAGGTTAATTGTTTCCCTTACACTAAATAGGAACTCCTGCTGAAGCTCTGTGAAGAAGTTCTCTCTCTCCTGCTCCATAATATAAGGAGCAAATAGATGCAAATATCTGACAAGAAGCTGAAATCAGTCCCTCTCACATTTTATTCAGATCCAATCTCTCTGACACAAAAAATGAGTTCTGTTTTGTCCCCTGGAAGGTACACAGCAAGGTGAACTCTGGCCAGCCACATGCTCCCTGGGTAGAAGAGTGCCTTCTACATGCCTGCAGCATCTCTAAAACAGCAACATGAGCACAGGTTCCTTTGCATGTACACCAAGCACTACAGAAAACTGGTTGCTGTAGCAATGGAAGGTGCAAGGCAAAAACAAGCTGCTTCCAAGCACCCAGCTCAGAACTTAACTGCCATCATCTGCTTGCTCAAAGCAAAATCTAAAAAAGCAAAACAAAACATATCCAAAGCACACAAAAACGTATCAGGCTAAAAAGGGACGTCTGCCACACAGCAGTAGTATTTTTTCCTTTAAATATTAAAAGTAGTATATACAAGATTTTTGGCAAAAAAAATCAATAAATCAAACCCTTTCCAATTTTACAGGTAGCACTTTTTATTCATCTTGTTATTATTCTGTGCAGCTGAGAACACATTATATGTAAATTTAGAAACGATCTACATTCTCATGGATTACACTTGCCCGGGTACTGTCCAAAATAATGTAGACACATCAGAACTCTGGAATTGCCAAACAACATCAGACCAGTTGGCCACTTCGCCCAATAAACTTTCTGACAATGGCTACTATCAAATGCTTCAGAGGAAGATGGAAGAAACCTGATAATTGCCAGTTTTGAAATTACATCATCATAAGAGAAGCTTCCTTCTATTCCTGGTTAGTTAGTGGTTAAGTTACGTATGTCTTTCTTAATCCAAGTTTTATTCTATTTAACAGTGGAGTCCTCATTCTCTATGTACCATGAGAATTCAGTAGGTTTAAAATGGGATAACTGATTTTCAACTACCATTTTAAATATTAAACATGCATTATATACATGCCATTGAAGTACTATTACATGTAAACCTATTGGAAGTTAGACAAAAATACTGAACCAACAGATCCAGTTCAATGCCAGGGTATATAATTACATTGATCCAATAAGGTCTTGCAGCATCTTTATTTTACAAAGAAATGACATAGTGTATAGTTCTAGAGAGATAGCCGTTTTAGTCTGTATGCCAACACAACAAAACAAAACAAAATAGCAGAAATGTAGCACTTTGAAGACCAACAAAATGATTTCTTGAGCTCATCACCAAATAAATCATTTTGTTAGTTTTTAAAGTGCTACATTTCTGCTGTTTGGTGTAGTTATATTAGCAATGCATAAATGAAAAGAGTTATCAATGCCCTTCCTCTGCATGCCTATTGCATTAATTGGCTTGCACAAAAATTATCATAATTATGTAAATATATTAATATCAGCCTTGGAAAACTGCCATAAAAATAAGTGTAAAACACTTTCTCACCAACTCTGACTTATGATAGTGAAAAGACTAATGATATTTCACTCATATATGGAGATACACATCTCATAGGACTGGAAGGGACCTCAGGAGATCATCAAGTCCAGTCCCCTACCCTCTTGGCAGGACCAAGCACCATCCTTCTTTTTTTTTTTTTTAATCTATTTGCCCTAGATCCCTAAATGGCCCCCTCAACAATAGAGCTCACAACCTTGGGTTTAGCAGGCAAATGCTCAAACCACTGAGCTATCCCTCTCCCTATACCCAATATTACTCACCACTGGTGAGTGGACAAACAGACTCAAGAATGGATGAGCTATGACACTTTGTGAACATCATACATTCCTCTGATGAAATTCTGACTCCACCGAAGACAGTGGCAATGGCAAAACACCCATTGAATTCAGTGGGGCTTTGACTTCAACTCATGCATTTTAATCTACGTATAACTTGCTTTAAATTTACTTTTAAAGTACACGTACATTACTTTGGCAGATACTTTGTAGTGTTACACCTTGCTTTCCATAACAACATTACTTCAATGAATATTCATTCTTACATCAGAAATTAAACACCAGGGGCAGACCCCATTCTTCACCGCTACCTTTTCTGTGTGTTAACGTTTGAAAAAATGCAGAACTGATTTGCAGTGCCATGCAATGCTAGCGGGGGCTTGGCATCCAAGTCACAGGTCCTGCTCTTCAGCTAATGCAAGGTTTCACCTGACTATTACTGAACAAAAGGAACTATGCATGGGCTCTACCACTGGTCTCTAAAGATACATCCACACTGCAGTTTGGATCTAGCCTCCCAGGCTGAGAAGACAGACTTCCTCTAGAGGGACTCAAACTAGCATGCTAAAAATAACAATGTAGACCAGTGATGGGAACCATAAGTGGGCCTTGTGTTTGGCTCTCCTTCATCTTAGTGGGCCACAAGACTGTTGCAGCCAACGGTCTCCTGGGGTGGAGTAGTTTTGCTAGCACCACTAGAATTTGTGGGGTGTTCCAACTGAACCATTGCAGTGCTTTGATTGGATGCAGGGGTTGTGCAAGTCTCTGGCAGTCAATGTTGTGTGCACTCAGCATACACCTCACTTCTTGTGCCTTTGGTTAATGTAAGCGTCTTGTGGCCCACACACAGAGTTCCAATGGCTGAATGTGGCCCATGGGCCACTCACTGTTAATTGCCAGTTAAATGGGAGTTTGAGCACTCAGGATCTCCCAGTCTGAGTCTCAGCTTGGGCAGCTAGTCCTAGTCTCCACTGGAGCCACAAAACCCACTTTGTTGTTTTCGAGCATTTGCTCAAACTCTGCTAGCACGAATCTCTCCAACTGAGCTGGGAGGCTCCTAGCTACAGCACCGATATATCCTTCAGTGATTTGGTTCTCATTGTTCTATCGTTATGAGACATTACTACTTACAGCCCCTGCAATTTGCCACAACATACCCAGTGAATGGTACATTTTCATAAAGACATGCCCAATACACTGAGAGCATGGACATTACCAACGGACATGACAGTTACACAAAGGCGAAGGAGGTCTGTGATGAATTAGGAGTGTAAAATTTCCATTAAAATTTTGTTTTCAGACCAATATGGAGATGGCTTTGCTCGTCTTCTGTTGATTATATCAGCTGCATACTGAAGGAACAACCTCATTGCTACTGTATTCAGTGCTGAGGTACACTAGATAAACCTAGGTAAAAGGTGGCTTATGGGAACCAGGACCTCACTATTAATAGGAAGTGGCACTGGACAGCTGATTAAGAGACATACACTAATTATTATTTGTATATGGCTTTAGGAATACTGTCACATAAAGTTACACTAATAAAAGGCAAGTTGTGTTAGGAAATCTACTAAAACAAGCTCTCTTTGTGGGTGGTTCAGATAATGCTATCAAATTTACCACAGCAGGATGTATTGGATCACTGGGATTCCACTCACCCTGCTATTAACCAATTGAGAGGGTAAATATAGTATTAATGACTACTAGTGACTAATACTAGTGACTCCTGGTATTATATAAAATATAAAATGTTTTCTGTTGCCTGAGCTGCCTGTGAAAATTACTCAAGCTCTCTGCAACTTTATATCAACCAGTGTTGGACACATTCCCAAAAAGGTCCCTGATTATGGACAAAAAACCTTTTCCATCTGGCATGGCAGATATGTTTGAATTAAGTTGAGGAATGGAGGTCACACATCAATTCTCAAACTTGAGACTTTCCTGAATCTCAGTTTGCTGTGAGATCATTATATGCCACTCTGTACTGGGTCATCTCTCTTGCCTGAGAATGTAACTAACCCCAACAGCAAGGCCATGCACTTGGCCCAGGGAAAACAACACATCGAGTACATAAGCCTCCTAGATCCATCAGCAGGCCTGCAAAATGGATGAATAATGATTGTTGTTGTAAAGGTGTGCTGGGTAAGACACATGCAGTGTAATACCTACCTGGGCATAGTGCTAATGAAAGCATATTAAAAAAGAATGATAAGGGAGAGAGAAATAATAAAGAGGGAATGTGGTTATAAAAGAAAAATACAAGCTTTTAAAATATAATTTTAAATGGATAATAACACATGAAAAGCATCTGGTTAAATGATTTCCTGTGCTGCATTGGTTACGGCAGAAAAAAATGAAATCTCCATTGCATTGCCTCTGATTCAGGTACTGCAGCAGAGCAATTCTATTTAGGTAGCTTTGGTTGTAATTCTTGTGAATATTACCTCACTTTATTAAAGAAAGAGGACTGGAAAGATAGAACTGGGAAAATGCACATTTTTATTTGATTCTTCTTCCTGGATGTCCTTGTGCTGCATTTCAGTTTAAACAGAACAGATACAGAAGAGGGAAATAATTTTTGTATTGCAAACAGTGGGCCAGATTTTTATCTCAATTATATTAGTGTAAATCCACTGTCTGATATACATGAGAACTGAATGTGACCCAGCATTAACCTAGGTGAGCGTTCTTATAATAACAAAAAAAAAAGTTAGTATCATCACCAACAGAAGAGACAGTAACGCTTTTTGACGTTTTTAACCACTGTGTTACAGGGTTCATTGGATTTACTGGAACAGCAAAGTCTCCAGGTTTGGAAGGCTGCACTCTTAGGGATTTAGATATCCTATGATATAATCTGAGTCACTTCCTGGCGTCTTTGGTTCCATGAAAGATCCTAAGCACATGGAAGTCAGCCAAGACAACCATACTGATTTCACTGGACTCAGAATCAGATCCTACTTGCTGCTGGAATAACAAACTATCCTGGACAGTAATATGTGTTGCAAATTATTTGCATGGCCAAAATCTTGCCTCAGACATCATTTAAGGAAATACCACCTCTAAATACACTAGATTTGGAAATGACATGAGCAATGTATACTAGACATCATCATTTTCAAACTTGAATGCTAATTGAGGACACACATTTCCCTTTCTGCACTTAATTCTAAATCAGAAATGGGGATGAATATCTGTTAATTTGAGAACCCAATTATGTAATTATGCTCATTAGTTAAAATGTGGAAGTTTCAAAGCTGTTTGAAAGTTAAAATGTTTGCAAGTTAAAATGCCAAAGTTTGAAAAGTATTGCAATGTAGACAGCACTTACTTGAAGTGAATTACAGTAAACCTTTTTCAAAGTGTAAAGGGCTTTCGCTCTTTTGGTTTTACAACATAATAGTACACTTCCCTAAGCACTAGCACCATCAGTTACAAAGCCCATCGGTATAAGATAGCTCCAGTGAGGGTTCTCCTTTTGTGCTGTGGTTGGTAACACAGGCCAGAAATGAGCGTCCAGCTGAAGCTCCTAGCCATCCCTACCCTAACTTTCAGTTATCTGCTCTGGACCAAATGGAGGGTAAGCTAACTCTGTGATCCTACAACACAGGTAATATCACTCCTCCTTAGTGTGGTGGCAATAAGGAAGGATGGTACATTGCTCTTCGTTCTCAGACCTTGCCCTTGGTTAACATCCTACCATGAATCATGGAGAGACTTTTCCTAAAGGTCTTAGGAATGCTAGGACTGTACAGAGTGTTAGTCTATGGGATGATGAGATCATCCTCAGTTACAAACTCTTTTTTACCCAGTACCAAATATATTTAGTTTTTGATAGTTTTCTTCCCAAGACTTTCCTTTTGACTACACCTTTCTTCTAAGAAGTCACAGAATTACAGAAATGAGAGGGAATAAGGGTATCATGTAGCTATTTTGACAGCAAGAAATTGAGAAGGTCCATACACAGAGCTTAACTATTCAACAAAATTTTTCTCTAAATCATCACAGAAACATATAATTTTTGGGGAAAATACCTGTCAGATCGGCCTTCCTCCAAGCTGTATCTCAAGTAATTCATACCATCTAGGAACTGGCTGCTGGGCAGAGAGTCATCACCTAGTTCTTTCAAGTCTTCTGGCCTAAGGTATTCTCCCCCATCTCCAGTCATGGTATCATCACCTTGAAACAAAACACAAACGCAATCCAGAGAAATCAGTAAACTCATAAATCCCACATTATTTACAGGTTGGGGTTGCATATCTGCTGGATGGCACAAATAATTGGAAGGTAATTCCTACCCACAAAGCACAGCAAATCACAAGCAATTAATATACACTGACAAAATGGGCGCATCAAGCAGGATAAAAAGAATCAAAACCAAGATGAGCCAGCAATCCATTTTTATCATTCGTTTTTTGCCACTGCATGGATTTTTTGAAGGACTAATCTATGCGTCATTTTGTGAATTATCTTTTAGTTTGGTTCCTTTAGCATTGGTGCCAGCTCTGACCAAGGTGGTAGGAGTTCAGCTAAAAACTGTGAAGAATAAATTAAGTGGGTTTTCCACCATTCCTGTGAGTATCCCACTTAACTTAATTAACTCTTCCCAGAGGTCCTCTTACTGATAAGTGACTCCCCCTTCTCCTCCATAGTTTTCTTCTTTTTCTCTTTTTTCACTTTTTTCCCCTCTGTTGTTCTTCTTTCTCCCCACACCCACTCCTTGCTTTATGTTTCCCTGATTCCTCAGTTCTGCTCATAATCTGAAGAAATGGGTCTTACCCATGAAAGCTTGTTACCTAATAAATAAAAGTATCAGTCTTTAAGGTGCTACAGGACTGCTTGCTTTGTTTTTGCAAAGATACAGACTAACATGGCTACCCCTCTGAGACTATTCATCAAGCAGAAAAAAGCCATGTAATGGAAATAAAGGACAGTAACAGGAAGGTGCTTTCAAAACAAAAAAGCAGTCAAGTACTGAGATTTGCAAAGCAACTCTTCATTGTGTGTTGCGATTAAAGATCAAAGACCTTAAATGCATTCCCCTTTCCCCATCACCAAAGGAAGAGCACACACAGTAGCAGAACTGTCAGTTTGTTTTTTCATGAAAAACTATAGCTATGGATACAAAGAAATAAATCTTTATGGTTTAATGGGTTGGATTCTAACTGGGCAGAATAACTGAATGAGCTGGAGATCCCAGAGTTCCTTTGTGTACTCTTAAAAGACTTTTGGGCAACTGGCAGACTTCCACATCTCTGAAACCTTCAAAAATTACAGACCAACGGTGCTCTGAATCTTGTACCCTCCCTTATCAGTAATGGAATTCATCTACAATTGTCCCCTCACCTCCCCCATTACTATATAACCAAGGCTTTCTCAGCAGTAGAACTTGGGCTGAAAGCAGAGCTGGGGATGGCAGAGGAACTGGGCTAGAAACAGAGTTGGTAGGGGTTAAGAAGGAATGAGGAATGAGCTGGACCTGTAGTTGCAACAGGACTGGGGGCTTAACGGTTTTGGGAAAGGAATAAAGCTGGGGATGGAGCCAGTCTGGAGGCAGAGCAGAGAGGGAAGCATGACACTTTTTTCCTGAATCCTTGCGTGCACCCCTGAATATTCTTCTGGGCCCCGCTGGGTAGATGCGATACAGTACAGCACCACTGTTATTGACTGTGATGTACCGGTACATATGCTTTTACCCGCTTTAACCTCTCAATACCAATCCTCTTTCTTAGCTAATAAATGTTCAGTTTACTCTAAAATTGGCCACCACTGTTGTCTTCGGCTGAGATCTAGGATGCCAATCAACCTGAATGAGTGACTGGTCTTTTAGGTGGGGGTGCAACCAGACCATATTGTGATTTTTGGTGTAAATGACCATTTTTACATGGTGCAGTCTCCTTGTGTGGCAAGACAGATTGGTATGTTTAAGGGGACTCTCTGGGACTCCCTTACCATAGTACAGTAGTGCCTCAATTTACACAAGGGTTGTGTTCCCACACACCCTCACATAAGCTGAATTTTGCACGAGTTGGGGGGGCAGCGTTTTTCCCCAGTGGAACTAACACTCTACAGCAGGGAAGCAGCAGGACTACCTGGAGCGCCTTTTGAAAGGTAAGTCCTGGGGCTGGGGGTGGGGGCAGTTGGGGAGCATTAAGCCTGGCGGTGGGTTGGGGCCATGGGAGGTGGGAAGGGGGTTAAGCCTGGGATGGATTAGGGCTGCAGTGGGGGCTAGGGTGGGGAGCTGGGGCCGCACATGTGGGGGAGGAGGTTGAACTGGGGCCGGGGGTGGGGGATTGAGCTAGAGACATGTGCAGGGATGGTGAGCTGGGCCTTGAACCAGGGGCGGGGGGTGGTGAGTGTTAAGCTGGAGCTGCGCGTGACAGGTGCTGACCCGGAACCGGAGCCGGAGCCGGAGCCAGAGCCAGGCGCAGGGTTGGGGGGTTAGCCGGAGCTGTGCGGGGGTGGTGAGCAGGACTGGGGGGTGGGGGTTGAGCCAGGGCTCAGGGGAGCAGAAATTTGAGTTGTGCTTAACTCACATTAATGCGAGTTAAGTGCAACTCGAACTCGCACATTTGAAGAGTTTACTGTACTCTGGGAGTTCACAGTGGTTGATGAAATCAAACTATAAAACATACCACCAATTTGAGTTGCGTTCCCTGCTTCTGACCGGCTGTCCTGACAGCATGGCAGTCCCTTTATCGACACCTACATTAGATGCATGGCATGACAAGAGACACTGAGACAAATCTCTCTTTTGATTGTGAACTGGTGATTTCAACTCTGATATGTACATTTTTGATGTGCCTTTCAGAGTCAGTCCTCATATGAATTCTCAGACATTCAAATTGCAAATGACACTGTGACACTTCTGACAACACCCTTGCACCATCACCCATGAAATATCAATTTTTAAAATACAGGTACTGATACTTAAAGCTCCCAGCCCCGTGGCATCAGTGGAAATACCATTACATACAAGGTGGAAAAATGAACCAGGCAGTACTCACCATAAACCAGAAAATAATTAACCACAAATAAAATCAAACCCTAAATGAGCCCCCATTACCAAGCATCAGCCATTACCATATCCATTTCTCTCCCAAAGTCTGGATAAGCAGATGGACCTTACAACATGCCCTGAAGATGAATACATTTGTGCTATCACATCCTTCACAAAGGTAGGGAAAGAAAGGTCCCTCACACAGAATGCAGATATGAAGTAATAACTTGTGTTTCTCAGGAGAGTCATCATCACTGAACTTAAATCTCTACATGACATGCGGAAGTTCCTCCCCCATTTCTTTATAAAGATCCAGAGTGATCTCTCTCCACACTGGAAGGAGTAGTTTCTGCCAGCCTCAGTGAACATGATGTCTTTCCCACTTCCTTGGTGTGGCATTTCATGACTGACCCTGGGTGTTAAATGCAGGTCACAGAGATCCATCATGTGCTTCTTACCAGGCATACAGTTCACAAATTAAGCTTCCAAATTGTCTTGTTATAGAAATGCACTGGCATCTTGCCAGGAGTGTGAATCTGACACCTAATTTGCATCAAATGAAGCAGACTGCAGTTCTGATACCAAGACAGGATCTGCAGAAATTGCTAGTACTAGGCTGTGATGGGCCACCTTAATTTGCTCAGCTCAAGAAGCAGCACAGTGGCATTACAGAGACACCAACTTCGACTCAAAGGGGACAGCACTCTTATGTTGTCCGTGTTCTGCAAATTTCCTTTGAGTTCTAGTGAAGTTGCCACGTGGCCTTAGTTTAAATGCCTCTATGATATGCAATCCAAATGCACAAATTTGGTTAGTTTAATAATGATAACTAAAAGAGGAAAACAGAATGACAACGTATTATTGTTAACATCTAAACTTGGGATAAGGTGTCATCATTTCTACTCCGTTTAACTAGGACAGCAGGCTAAATGAACCTGCTTAATCATAAACACAGAAATGCTGATATGTCTTATCATAAAGAGCTTAATGATTCATTTCAGTTGAATTTTTCTAGCTTGGTCAAGCATTATTCCCAACTGTTAAATAAAAACATCTGAAAATTTGACATCTAAAATCACATAAGAACAGTGCCCTTACATAAAATACTTATATATAGGGCCCTAAATCTTTAAAGGGTAACTACAAAGCCTTTTAAAACTCCATCTGTAATACTGAAAGAAAAAGAGACTGGGCATTGTTTCACAGAAAACAAGAGAGTGCATTTAATTATTGCATATTTCCTGTCTTTTATCAAACAGTGCTTCCTCGGAATGTGACAATATAAACCACAGGACTTAAACTTTCAAAGTTATCAAGAGAAAGCTGTTTAAAAGAAATTTCAAACAATTTTTCAGATAAACTCAAAACTTACGATCATGACAAGCATTCCATCCATAACGGAAATAAAGACAAAATCCTACCAGCTTCCATCCCACTAGCATCCCTTCAAAAATAGTTCCCTCTCCATGCTCATTCAGACTAGGGTCTCTAAGATGCAATGGCCAGCAGTGGTTCCAATTAGTGCTAATTGTTTAGGATGACCTGTAGACTGGGAACTGTAATGAGACCATTTTCACAATGACCAATGAACAATCATAACACAGCCGAACTGGCCTACCTTTGAAGCGGTGACATTGAGTGGAAAGGCACCATTCCTGATCCATTGAATCCTCCCACCTCTTTTATCACAACACTGTCTTATCCTTCCAACAGCCAGACTCTGAGCATGTGAGTAGCATTAAAAACCAAAATGCTGCACTTTAATGCCCCTTCATGGAGACTGAAAGCATGAAAGAAAATGTTCCTAATCTTCATTAATGCATAGAAGGAACCTTTCTGTTTATGTCCACAGAACCACTGGGGGGAATTACTACACAGCATTTTAGTGTGTATCACTATTCTCTCTCTCACACACATACCCTGCCTAACCCATAGTTTGGCTTTTGGACCGATAGGACAATGTTGATGTGTCCTTGATAATGAGAGCTAAGAATATAAATAAATACCATTTTTTAAATCAAAGCTAACTACAGGCTATGTATTAACTTATAGCAAATTTTCATACAGTAGAGGTTACCTGAATGCATTAATCCATTGGAGGAGGACTGTAGGCTTGCAAAGAGGTTTACTTAATTGTATGTACACAAACAACAAGCAGTGGTGTAGCATCTTAAAGGCTAACAAATGTATTTATTAGGTAATGAGCTTTCATGGGTAAGACTTACTTCCAGATTTTGATGATCCTAATAAATAAATTTTTAGTCTTTAAGGTGCTACAAGACTGCTTGTTATTTGTGAAACTACAGACTAACATGGCTACCTCTCTGAGTCTATTCATTGTATGTAATAAACATTCCCTCATATAGGTCATAATAATTATTAGCATATACAGTATAACCATCACTACCACAGGCCATGATCAGTACAGATGTCTAATTGTGATACACAAAATACATACAAAAAGACAGACTCAGGAGAGCTTGATGTTCAGGTGACCATTAGCGCATTACAAACATGGTATAAAAAAACCTGCCCTCTTATCACGTAAGAAATGATTAATTTGACCTACCAGCGTTTTCCATTAAGTTGTGGCATCGTGTTGTCTGTCAAATTAACTAAATTTAATTGGCACCACTCATTAAGCAAATCATGATGCACAGACCACTTGACATGAGTGCCTCCTGATCTGCTGGCTGGCTATTAACTTACAGAAGTTCAATGGGTTAGCTTTTACAGCTAAAGCTTAAACTGTTTTAGGGCCTGATTGCTTGAGACTCTCTCTCTCTCTCCAAACATGAGATCAATACTTTTACAATCAGCAGATGTACTTGAGCTATAGTTACAATGATATCTCATCCTTTAGCATAAGAAACAGGGATGGGGGCAGGAAGAGGTGGTGGACAATGCACTCCCCTATGCCCCAGTTAGAGCATACTATCACATGTTTGTGACCAACCCTTGCTCTTCTTTAAATTATTTTGTTTAGGTCTGTGCAAGCCTTGTCGGGCAGGAGAGAGAAGGAAATAGAAGGCCAAAAGTAAAATATTATGTGGTCAGAATGTGTGAAAAAGTATTTTAAAAAAATAAAACAAGCCTTTTGTTAACACTACAGGGACACTGCCAGAAAGTTTAGTCCCAAAATTTGCACTCCTCTTTTGCTTAGTATTGTTACAAAGTCCATTTAGCACGTTAGAGGTGAAATATTTTCAAAACATAACACAGGAGCAGTTACAGGATTGGACCAATGATTCCTCTAGTCCATTATTCCGTCTTCAGTAGTGACTGATGCCACATGTTTTGGACGAAGATGTAAGACTCCCATGATGTACATATTTAGAGCAATATTATTACACTGGAAGTGCTTTTGTCTTGAATTCAGAGAATAAGAAGGAAAACTAGGCCAGGACTGGGGGAGAGGTGAGAAGATGGAAGCAAAGAGTGAGATGGAAATTAAATCAGTAGTGGTATCAGCTGGAAAAGGGGCAACAAAAGCCCATCATCAAGGGTTAAGGAGAATAATTTTCTCCCTCCTCCATGTAACAGCCTTCAAGATACTTGAAAGCTGTTATATTCCTTCTCAGTCTTCTCTTTTCCAAATTAAACAAACCCAGTTCTTTCAATCTTCCCTCCTAGGTCATGTTTTCTAGACCTTTAATCAATTTTGTTTCTCTTCCCTTGATCTTCTCCAATTTGCCCACATCCTTTCTGAAACGAGGTGCCCAGAACTGGACAGAGGGCTCCAGTAGAGGTCTAATCACTGAAGAGTAGCATGGAAGATTACTTCTTATCTCTTGTTTACAACACTCCTGCTAACACATCCCAGAATTATGTGTGCTTTTTTTTTTTTAAAGTGACACAATGTTGATTCATATTGACCTTGTGATCCACTATGACCTCTAGGTCTCTTTTTGCATAGTATTATTATTATTATTATTTTGGTATCTGTGAAAGCTTCTCTAAGCATTAGGGAAAAACATCTTAACAGTGCTTTGGGACTAGATTTTGTCCCTGGTGGGGCTAGAAAGTTTGCTAATAACAAGTGGGTCTTATTAAAATAAAAATAATCTTTTTTTCTAGTGATTTCACATGTTCGGACATTAGTATTAGGGGATTATCTCTGAACAAACGGATAAGAGAAGCTGGCATGTGCAAAGACCAGGGTTCTCTATTTTTCCCTGACAAGTCCAGATGAACATGGAGGTCATACTTTATAGCTAGTAAAAGTAAGAGACTGGGTCTGATTCCAAACCCTTCTCATAACTTGCTGAGTGATAGGGTAAATTATCTAATTACACTGAACCTCGCTACATTTAACTCTAAAACAGATGCTTTCCTACCTCAAATGAGGCTTAAGTCAGTCAACCATCAAAAAAAAAGCACTCTGAGATGGTCAAATGAAAGACAGTGTTAGCACAATATATGGAGAGTAGAAACTGGGAATCCACATAGTGTTTTTAGTTTGGGAAGTGTGGCTATGGAAGAAGCATTTATTTAAGGCTTTTAAAACAAACCGTATCAGTTGGGAATGCATCTTCATTACTACGGTGCTCTGGTCATTCTTCTGACATCTTCAACTGAGCACAGGCCTCTGAGTTTTTTTCTCTATATTATTCCAGAAATTCGCTCTATAAATCTGTGCATTTACAGGGTGGGAGAGGATCTGGTAATACTTTGAATGCAATAGGAAATCTCTAGGTCACCACAGTCACCTTCTGGCAACATAACTGTACTGTGGAAGACATCAGTTGAAGAACTGCTCTTCCAGTCATTTCCCAACAGTATTTTCATTAAAGAAAGCCAAATGGGATAAATTTTAAAAAAGAAAAAAAGGAACTGCACAACAAACTGCCAGAAACCATTTTTACTGTAAGTTCTTAAAGCTGAATACACTTGTGTCACTTTGCCAGAAACATTGTTTTTCCTAATATATATTGGTAAGGTTTCCACATGTGGATCTGCATCTTAGAATTAAGAGATGGAAAAGTGGCAGCAAAGGCAAGCATGAATTTTTTTGTGAAATATATCAACTCTGAAGAATCTTTATTGGCAAGTATATTAACGATCACCCTGGAGAATCTGCTTGGAGACCTCTAATTCCCCAGAGTCAGTGCTCCAATCTGTGTATTGCACCCATTAAACAGTAACTTGCTCTATAATGAGGTCAGTTAATTAATTTAATTGCCATCACACACCTGTAGATTTCTGCCTTCAGCCAGTTGAAACCCCAATGTTCTACAGCTGCTTGATCATATATGCACATCACATCAGCTACATGTACCTCACAGAAGCACTTACAGAAAGATAGAAAATGGAGCAAATGAAATGAAAAGTCTGCACGTCTCCTCACTGTCTGAAGAGAAGAGAGTAATGAAGTACAGTGGTCCTAATCTGCCCTCCTGGGATTCTGGGAAGGGAGGATGACTGAAATGTGTCTCCTCTTGAATTAGATCACTGCAAAAGTAAATTCTAGTATTTGGCTGGAGGCCAAGCCATCACCTGACAAGAGAATAAACACAGCCTCTTCAGAATGTGAATGAGAAGAAATCACAACCTTCAATGCTGTAGAAGCCCTGGTAAGTAATGGACACTGACTGAACGGCAGGCTAACAAATCTAAAGTGAGTCGAGAGTACAGTGCCAGAAAGGAATAAAGTACTGGAGCAGCAGGCTGCCAATAGAAAAGAGCTCATGTAAATTTGTTCCCAAGCACCAAAATGTTCTGTTCTACAAGTTGGATCCTATACCTATTCCGGTCTCTCCTCTCCTTGGGCTAGTCAGTCAATTGAAGCATTAGTTATTAGTAACACCTTTGCATGGCTCAAAGCAGTGAGAGAGAATAGATCCCAAACAGATATTGGGGAGGGAATACTTTAAAAAGAAACACCGTTGGGGAAAGGGTGACTGAGAGAAGGTATATCCCACCAGAGTATGGTTCAGCCCATATGGATGGAAATAGCTCACTCCAAAGCTCATTGATTTTATCCACAAAACAAGACACTGGAGGGATTCACGCCAGACACTGTATGGAGACAGCTTGGATTAACCATGCCATGTATAATTCATGCTAAAATATTCACTAAAACATATTGTGGGTACTAGGGTGGAAAGAAAGAAATAGTTCTTTGCCTTGAGCTCAGTGGTACAAAGCATTGCATCATTTGTCCTTTTAAGTTCAAGAGGTTAGATAAATACATATCTGTCTTTCACTCAATGTCCTTTTTAAGTATTATGCTAGAGAAACATAAAAAGAGGACAGGCATTTAGAAATGCGCTCACCATTTTTGGCATCAAACGAGAAAGAAAGAGTTCCCTGGCCCACAAGCCAGTATCTTTAGCCAGGTTCTTTGAATCTGATGTAGAATAAGTAATATCTGATGTAGTATAAGAACATAAGAATGGCCATACTGGGTCAGACCAAAGGTCCATCCAGCCCAGCATCCCATCTGCCGACAGTGGCCAATGCCAGGTGCCCAAGAGAAGGAGAACAGAAGACAATGATCAAGTGATTTATCTCCTGCCATCCATCTCCTGCCCTTGTACTGAAGGCTAGGGCACCATACTTTACCCCTGGCTAATAGCCATTTATGGACCTAACCTGCAAAAATTTATCAAGCTCTTTTTTAAACCCTAATAGAGTTCTGGCCTTCACAGCCTCCTCCAGCAAGGAGTTCCACAGGTTGACTGTGTGCTGTGTGAAGAAAAATTTCCTTTTATTAGTTTTGAACCTACTACCCATCAATTTCATTTGGTGTCCCCTAGTTCTTGTATTATGGGAAAAGGTAAATAATTTTTCTATGTTCACTTTCTCCGCACCATTCATGATTTTATATACCTCTATCATATCACCCCTCAATCGCCTCTTTTCCAGACTGAAAAGTCCCAGTCTCTCTAGCCTCTGCCCATATGGGACCCGTTCCAAACCCCTAATCATCTTAGTTGCCCTTTTCTGTACCTTTTCTAATGCCAATATATCTTTTTTGAGGTGAGGAGACCACATCTGCACGCAGTACTCAAGATGTGGGTGTACCATAGTTTTATATAGGGGAAGTATGATATCTTTTGTCTTATTATCTATCCCTTTTTTAATAATTCCTAACATCCTATTTGCTTTACTGACTGCCACTGCACACTGCGTGGATGTCTTCAGAGAACTATCCACTATAACTCCAAGATCCCTTTCCTGATCTGTCGTAGCTAAATTTGACCCCATCATGTTGTACGTGTAATTTGGGTTATTTTTTCCAATGTGCATTACCTTACACTTACCCACACTAAATTTCATTTGCCATTTTGCTGCCCAATCACTCAGTTTGCTGAGATCTTTTTGTAGTTCTTCACAATCCCTTTTGGTTTTGACTGTCCTGAACAACTTGGTGTCATTTGCAAACTTTGCCACCTCACTGCTTACCTCATTTTCTAGATCACTGATGAACAAGTTGAACAGGATCGGTCCCAGGACTGACCCCTGGGGAACACCACTAGTTACCCCCCTCCATTGTGAAAATTTACCATTTATTCCAACCCTTTGTTTTCTGTCTTTTAACCAATTCCCGATCCATGAAAGGATCTTTCCTCCTATCCCATGACCGCCTAATTTACATAAAAGCCTTTGGTGTGGGACCGTGTCAAAGGCTTTCTGGAAATCTAGGTATATTATGTCCACTGGGTGCCCCTTGTCCGCATGTGTATTAACCCCTTCAAAGAATTCTAATAGATTAGTTAGACACGACTTCCCTCTGCAGAAACCATGCTGACCTTTGCCCAACAATTCGTGCTCTTCTACGTGCCTTGCAATTTTATTCTTTACTATTGTTTCTACTAATTTGCCTGGTACTGATGTTAGACTTATCGGTCTATAATTGCCAGGGTCTCCTCTGGAGCCTTTTTTAAATATTGGCGTTATATTGGCTGTCTTCCAGTCATTGGGTACCGAAGCGTATTTAAAGGATAGGTTACAAACCACTGTTAATAACTCCGCAATTTCACATTTGAGTTCTTTCAGAACCCTTGGGTGAATACCGTCTGGTCCTGGAGACTTGTTACTATTCAGCTTATCAATTAACTCCAAAACCTCCTCTAATGTCACTTCAATCTGGGAGAGTTCCTCAGATTTGTCACCTAAAAAGGCTGGCTCAGATTTAGGAACCTCTATAACATCCTCAGCCGTGAAGACTGAAGCAAAGAAATCATTTAATCACTCCGCAATGGCACTGTCTTCCTTGATCGCTCCTTTTATATCTTTATCGTCCAAGGGCCCCACTGCTTCTTTAGTGGGCTTCCTGCTTCTAATGTATTTAAAAAACATTTTACTATCATTTTTTGAATTTTTGGCTAGCTGTTCCTCAAAATCTTTTTTGGCTTTTCTTACTACGTTATGACACTTAATTTGGGAGTGTTTATGTTCCTTCCTATTTTCCTCACTAGGATTTGACTTCCACTTTTTAAAAGCTGCCCTTTTCTCTCTCACTGCCTTTTTAACATGGCTGTTAAGCCATGGTGGTTCTTTGTTAAGTCTCTTACTGTGTTTTTTTATTTGGGGTATACAATTAAGTTGGGCCTCTAGTATGGTGTCTTTAAACAGTTTCCATGCAGCTTCCAGGGATTTTAGTTTAGTTACTCTACCTTTTAGTTTCTGTTTAACTAGCTTCCTCATTTTAGTGTAATTCCCCTTTTTGAAATTAAATGCCAGAATGTTTGACCATTGCGGTGTTCTTCCCAACACAGGAATATTAAAAGTTATTATATTGTGGTCACTATTTCCAAGCGGTCCAGTATGGTAATGTTGTATTGTAACCTTGCCTTAAAAATTAATAAAATATAACATGCCAACTTATGCTCTGAAAGCACCATTCACTGGAATGTTGGAGAGTAAAGGAAAAATATCGACAACACTCCATTTAAATACAGTGATCATATTTTAAGGACTTGCAGGATTTACATTAACTGTTAATGACTGATAGCACTGTTAACATCCAGAGCCATTCAGTAAGATTACTGTCAGCATAAAAACTACTAGTGAGTAGCCATGCAGGAAAGATCAAAACACACATGCTAACACTTGTGGAGACTGGGAATAATTTTTGACAGCTACTGTTCTTTACAGGTGGGTTTTCAAAGATATTGTTCAGATGGTCAAGATTCAACAGAAATCATACCGTATCCCATAATGTTCTGATCGTGGTTTAGAAAGAAAAACTATAGGTTTCTTTGACAAACAATTACGTTATTACATAATCAGGTCCTGCTTCATATTATGGAAGCAAATTAATTCAATTTCCAGTATTGCTACTAAGGTCATCTGTTACAATGATTTAAAGGTATATGTCATAAGTGCTTTCTAACCATTATCCAGCACCTTTCCTTATTTCTACCTTTTCCACTAAATGAAGATTCAGTGAAACCACGAGAAAAAACAGCAGAATGTTCATTTTTGGCTTTAAAATGAGTTTTCACTCTGCAAAACAGATGTGGATCCCTGACACTTTCTTATGCAATACATGTTGCTTCTTGTGTTTTGAGTCAAATCTGAGGATTTTACTGGCTAACATATATTGTTATTACTAAAGGTGGCTAGGGAAGCTCTCTTTTTTCCTGAGAAAATTTTAGGAAAAAATTAAAAGTGTTAGTTTCTGTCAAGATTTTGAGGAGGAGGGGCAAAGAACCCCACCACAAAGTGAATTTTGGCTGGTTTTTCAGCAATCAAATCCCAAATTTTTCATTATTTACATACAAGAAATAACTCAAGCTAGTAAAAATATCTTCTGTTGAAAAAAAAAAAAACACCAAAAAATCAGGCTTCAATCTGAAAAATGTTCAAAAAGATTTATATTTTGTCAAAAAGCCATTTTCTGTCAGAAACAAATGTCAGCCAGAATACATGGAAGAACAGTATTATTGTTCCCTTCCTAGCAATAAGATCTTAGGAATTAGCCTACCAAATTCTTTCTATGAAAGTACACTGCTCGCTGTCTCTTTCTCATTTAAGATTTTGACTTGTATTTTTTATCTGTTTCTGTAAAACATTCATCCTTGGCTACATTAAGTAAGTGAAAACTTGTTCTCAGCTACAAAACAGTAAATCCAGAATAAGTTCATTTATTTTAGTGTAGGTTTCCTGGATTTATACTGGTGTCATGCAACAGCAGATTTTGGCCCTGTAGCATTAAAGTATAATGAAGTATTTGCAAAATATACTTCTTCAATCTAACTAAGGTTCAACATTCTCCAGGCCCTGCTATTAGGCAATTTTGGAAGGCCCTATATTTAGGGTTGCCGTGCATCTGGAATGCCCAGTCGAAAAGAGACTCTGGCAGGTCTAGAAGTCCATCTGGCCCCAGGCAAAAGGAGGAGGTTCAGCATGTGGTTTCCCCATAGCACTTACCTCAGAAGCTTCCCAGGAATGAGCAACATGTCCCTGTGGCTCCTATGTGCAGGATTGGCCAGGCATGCTCCGCAAGCTGCCTCCAAACTCTGGCTCTGCCCCCCAGTAGATCCCATTGGACACAGTTCTGGAACAATGGGTAGCACACAGCCAGCACTCATACTCTCCCCCCACACCCTTCACCTGGCTGTGGTCCTGCAGTTCCATTGGCCATGGTTCCAGGCCAATGGAAACTGCAGAGCTGAAGCTCAGCGTCAGCACATGGCACCCTTCTGGCCATCTCAGTTCCTAGGAGCCTCCCGGATATGTCCCCAGCTCTGTAAATGCACTTAAAATAAGAGCCATATGGAGCCCACACCCCAAACCCTTCATGCGCACCTCAGCGATGAGCCCATTTCCACATCCCAACCTCAAGCCAGATCCCTCATCGCCCTATTCCCACCCTCTGCCCCAGCCCAAAGTCCCCTCCCACATGCTGAAACCCCAACTTCTGGTCCCACTCTGGAGCCCTCACCTCATCCCACACTCCTTTTCCAGCTCAGTGAAAATGTGAGTGATGGAGGGAGGGTGAGATAGGGCAGGTGGAGGCAGGGCCTTGGGAAGGGGCAGGGCAGGGACAAGGCTATTTGGTTTTCTGCAAATATAAAGTTAGCAATTGCCTGCCTATATTTTCCCCTAATTAATACACAACTTCAGCCTGCTCTTACATCAGCAATGAATTTAGACCTGACTAGTCTACACCACCTCTTTCTCACACACTTATAAGCAAAACAAAAAGCAGTCAAGTAGCACTTTAAAGACTAGCAAAATAATTTATTAGGTGAGCTTTCATGGGACAGACCCACCTCTTCAGATCATAGCCATAGCAGACCAGACTCAATATTTAAGGCACAGAGAACTGTGCCTTAAATATTGAGTCTGTTCCAGTATGGCTATGGTCTGAAGAGGTGGGTCTGTCCCACGAAAGCTCACCTAATAAATTATTTTGCTAGTCTTTAAAGTGCTACTTGACTGCTTTTTGTTTTGATAGTATATAGACTAGCATGGCTCCCTCTCTATTACTTATAGGCAAGACTTAGAAAGATTACATGTTTTATTAATACCCATCAATTTTTCCATCCACACACAAACTGATGAGAAACACTTCCATTGATGGTCATCAAAATTTATATATAACAAACTATGAAAATATTTTAATGGATATAAAGCTTTAATTTTTTGAATCTCAGTATCTTCGGCCATTAAAGCAACTATTATCTGATCTTCCCCAATGCCTGACATAATTCCCCACACATATGAAACCTGAAATCAATAATGAGGAAAAACTGCTTAAAATAAATATTGACCTGATAGAAAAGTAAAAATCAAATTCTGCCAAGCCTTCATATAACCAAACAACATTCCGACTTGTTTAATGCTGCTATAGTAGTCACCTGAATATTTGATGTGACCCACTGAGAAACATTCCTGTTAAGAAGCCACAAAGCAGTACTTTAGCACTGTTTACAGAAAAGGTTATAGAAAGTACGAGGCAACCTTTCAATATATTTATCACAGCGCAGTTCTAGGCAGGTACAAAAGTGATATATTTTCAGCAAGGAACGTGCCTCTGTCCTTACAGCACTTTATTAAATAATTATAATAACCATGTCATAATCAAATTAACATGGTATCTTTTTTCGATGGGAAGCAAAATTTGATAGATAAAGATAACAGTGTTGATGTAAGATAGACTTCTGCACAGCATTTGATTTGAGTTAGCGAAGATATTTTGATTAATAAACTTACATATAATATTAACATGGCATAAATTAATTGGACTGAAAACTGGCTGATAGATCTCAAAGCTTAAGTGTACAGGCAATTGTTGAGTGGGAGTACCTCTAGCGGGCTCCCACAAAGATCAGTTCTTGGTTCTATGTCATTTAACATTTTCATCAATGACCTTCAAGAGTACATAAAATCATCATAGCTAGATAAAATAATGAGGAGCATGGGTCATGTATTTGGATCATTTGGCAAGTTGGGCTAAAATATACATGTTTTACTTTGGCTAAATATAGATATATGCATCTATGATCAAAGAATGAAGGCTGTACTTGCAGGATGAGAGACTTTCCTAGGATGCGTGATTCAAAGAAATTTGGTGGTTGTGGTACATAATGGGCTCAGTTTGAGTTCCCAGTCAACACGTAGACAAACTGGCCAATGCAGTCCTTGGATGCACAAACAGGGAAAACAGAAAATTTATTTCCCCTCCATATTTGGTACTGGTGTGATTACTGCTGAAATACTACATCCAGTTCCAGTGTCCACAATTCCAGAAGTGTGGTTAATAAATCACTGACAGGTCAGTGAAGGGTCACAAGAATGATTAAAGGGTGAGAATATATACCATATAGTGGCACCAGGGGCTCAATGTATTTAGTTGAACAAAGATAAAATTATGAGGTGACTAGATCACCATTTATAAGCACCTACATGGGGGGTGGAAAGATATTTGTCTCTTCAATCTAGTCTCTTCAATCTAGCAGACCAAGATATAACAAAACCCAATGGCAGGAAGTTGAAACTAGACAAATTCAAACTAGAAATAGAATGAAAAAAATTAATATTGAGAGAAATTAACATTTAAACAATGTTCCAAGGACTGTGGTAGATTCTCCACCTCTGGCAATTTTTATATCAAGAGTGATTTTTTGGACAATATGCTTCACTTCAAAAGAAATCAGTCTGGGGAAGTTACAGCCTGTGTGATACAGGAGGTCAGACTGAATTATCATGCCTATCCTTTCCAGCCTTGAAATATATGACTCAATGAATAAGAATATTGCTCTTGCATAGAACTTTCACTCTAGAAATCCATAAGTATCACACAAAGGAATGTATTAACAAATGGGGAAGCTGAGGCACAAGAAAAATGAAGTGACGTCTCTAAGGTCCCATAAATGGGCACTGTCATATACCGACATAGAACCCAAACTTGCTGATTCCCCTTCAGTGCCTAAACAGTAGAGATCATGTTAACTCTTGTCAATTCTTCTTCCATATAGCAATATTTGAGCCTTGTTTATTAAATGGTTTGACTATTTCTCAGTCGTTTCTGCTATTTCTGAGCAGTATTTCTTATACTCAGGTTTAGTGTATGCTACAAAAAATAATGAAGAAACCTTTTTTTACTGGTGTCTTACTCTTATGAGAAATAGGACTTTTGATTTATAAATTCCTAGTAAGCCATTAAATCAGGAATCTGGCAGAATAGGTTATGGATTAATTCTGAGCTGATTTATGGAATCTAAAGTCACATTTCTCTGGTACTTCACTGATGAGTTATTCTACAGAATATATTAAATCAGTTTATCACTAATCCATGTTCAAGAAGGGATATAAAACTCCTCTCTTGCATGGTGGTTATTACTTGGAGTAAGTATGAAATTCATAACACTACTTAATAGTAAGGGACCATTCTATGTGAGTTTAGATGGAATAATCAGACCTTTAGTAATTAAAATATGTATTGTTTTAAAGCATATTATGGTATGTACAAAGGTAAAGGACACATGTTTCTTCCAGCCTATATGATTTGGCTATTTTTATTGTCAATGATACTTTACAAAATTCATTTGCCTAGTAATCCTTTTCTTTAGATGACTAGTATTTGTTGATGTTTAGAAGAATGGCACAATGACAACATACATTTATTTCTAAAGCAAACATGGGATCAAATAGTTTGTAATTTGCTGTAACATAAGCAACAGAGATTTATTTTATAACATTTAGATATTGTTATTTTAGGCTGATTCCTCGGCCTACTTCCTCTGCATGCATTAAATCATAACATGGCCTTTTATGTTTTCTGATCACCTTTCTTCAAACAAAAATGAACCCTACCTAAAGTCAAAATACAAAATGATACCATGCTTTATTCCAGTGGAAACAGAATGGAGAACTGGGAGTTGCTTTCTCTGACACAAACTCCCTGAAACACCTTGGATAAATTCTCCTACTTCTCACACTCAGTTGCTCTATCTATACAATGGGGATGAAAACAGTTGAAATCTCTCTCTCCCTCCCCCCCTCTCTCTGTGGGGACTTTTGTGCATAAATTAATCACTGTCTGTAGAAATCTTTAAACATGCATAGTACTAAATTAAGTGCTAAATAATTTAATATAATTATTACTACTCTAAATTGGGCAATAATAAGATAAGTAATGGCTGCATAGTAATAATGACATTACTCATCAATTATCTGAAAGTGGGGGGAGTTCCCTCTTCTAGCTGTCTGATGTGTCTTGTCTTATCAGTATTTGTCTTTAAGGACCAACCCCTGAAAAAGCTTATGGATGTGGTTCACTTTACAGCTATGAGTCGCATGTGCATAAGCCTGTCAGGGCCTACATCTGTACAATCTTCTAGAACAGTGACTCTACTGCTGTAGTTTGTACAGCATCAAGCCTACTACTGGTGCTAAAGAAATAACAACAGTAAGAAATATGGAGCAACTAACATTAATCTTTAAGATGTATTCCTTATTTTAGATCACAGATCCATTATGCCACACAGACAATTACAATTAGGGTTTTGACAAAAAGTTTTAGCCCCTGATATCAAGCTTGTGAGGCAGGCAAACATGTACCGAAGGCAATGGATATTTTGCTTGTGTAGGACTATGCAAAAGAGCCCTTTAGGGTAACACAGTAGGATTGTTCTTTGACAAAACAGGGTTCTCATCATCATCAAAAGTTTCCATCTGTCACTTCCTTTTCTCCTTCAGTGCCTCTTGCTCATCAATCCCTTTCTATTCATTCCACTTTCTCTTTTCCATTCATGATTTCATACTTCTTATGATGCTAGCCTAATCTTGGAACTCCTTGGCCTTCTGATCCCAAAGATAACTACCTTTCTTCATTCAAAACTTGCATAACATTCACTCTCTCTGCCGAATATATTGATGGCTATCCATCCGAGTCTTACCACAACACTCATGTCTATATTTCTGTCTTTCTGTTTTATAAAGCAGGCTTGTGACACCCCAGTGACTACCCAACTCATTATGTCATGAACTTTCATGGGTTTTGCCCACAATGTGCCACAGGACTGCTTGCTATTTGTGAAGCTACATACTAACATGACTACCCTTCTGCCACTGCTTCTGTTTTATACAACACCAACCAGGTATTTCTGGTGCTTAAAAATACATGCTGTACATGTTTATTTAGATGAATACAGAATCCCATTTAACATACAAATGCAAAACACCAACCCTACTTCCTCTGTGTGAATAACAATGTTGCCCTCAGCACCAAACTCCGGCAGATATTCTCAAGAGTGAAATATCCCCAGTATGACACTTTCTGCTAAATGCACAAAGTACTGGATAAAAATTATCAAAGACCAAGGGGAACCCCAATGTACACACATACAGGGGGAGCCCTGCCCTACTGAGACATTTAAAACCTGAATGTCAGCAAATATCTTCCAGGAAACAAACTGATGGGGTGAATGGACTAGATGGCTCTCTTGATTTTACATAATTAACTCTGGATACTGAATTTGAATTATTATTCATATATGAATATGATTATATTGTTAATATATTATTCCAGTCATAAACAAAACAGCTGCTTGCCAAAGAAAATACCAGATAACCAGGCCTGCTGATAGCAGGGTGGAGAAAAGGGGGCAATGGCCCCTGAGACTCAGAGCTCTGGTTGCTGCTCTACACGACCCTTTGAAATGTCGTGGCAGAGCTGCTGCACTGCTCTGCATGGCTTGAAGAGGAGAGTGGGAGAACCCAGTGCCACTGACTGTCCTAGGCCCTGACCATCCCCCTGGGACGCACCCCTCCCTCCCAACCCTTCTTGGGGCCCTCAGTGGCTGTCAGCCATGCTGCAAAAAACTAACTCCTTCCATGAACAGGTTTCACAGCGGGGCTCTGAAATACTCCCTTGCTCAAGTATTCCTCTCCTTCTGAACTATCTGATTACAGTCTGCAGGTTTAGTGGTCACATGTATTTATTTAGAAATAATATATGTTGTCAGAATAATGCAGACACTAAGGGCAAGGAACCCAACTGCTAGTCCTCTACAGACAGGCCATAATTATTAAAAGGTTCAGTCTCTCTGACTTCCAACCTCCAAATAAAATACTGCATACCACCCAATTACATTTTACCCCAAGACTGGATTTTATCAGCAGGGTCACATGACATCCAATCATTGTGACCATTCTCTTCACTGACCCGCTGTATGAGCACAGAAGCAGCACTGGCATAAATGCTGAGAACATTGCTTGTATCCTGACAGGAGATGTATGGGAGGCATCATTTCCTGTCTGCTAATTTTGATAATCTCTATTTGTCAGCTGGTTAATGGGTAACCCGGAGTGTTAAGGTAACACATTTGACGGGTTAGTCATGCCGAAAAGCAACAGTAAGTGCTGCCAAATAATTAATGGTGCAGGTAAAAATGCCTTTGGGTTTTCTGACTTCTCCACAGGGAAAAATACACATAGACATGCTCTCAAAAATAACAACACAGATCAGGATTAAGCACTCAGATCGTGAAGACTGGATTGTCTCAACATAAAAATAAATACATACAACCAAATTAAACATAAATGGAAAAGTTTGTGTCTTACTCCTTCTAACAGCACCTGCGCCACTATATGCTTCCCCATCACTGAAGCGTTCATCATCAGAGTGTTTAAAGGCTGCACAACATACAAGTTAGCTTGAGAAAAGGGGATATCCAGTAGCTCATTCCTGCAAGTACAGCAGTGGAAAGCCATGCTGTGCTTTGCAGATTAAAAGAGGACTGAATGATAGCTTACATGAACAAAGGAAAAAATGTGAACATAATGCCGTAATTATTAAAGGCCTTATTTTGTCACCCATGAGTAGTCCCATTCAGGTTGCTCAAGGAGTTAAGTAGTGCTCAAAGGGAATAAAGGTGGCAGAGTTGGGCCATAGATCTATAACTGCACTGATTACATTGCAGGGAAACCTAACACAATTCTTCACGGCATATATATTTGAATCCTTGTTGATTTCTGACCTACTGTCTTGTTAAACGTGGGCAAATTGATAAAAGAACTCAAATGTCTGTAGTTCAAACTATTAGACACAGGGTAAATTTTTAAAACCACCTAAGCAATTTAGTAGCCTAAGGCCTATCTCAAAAGGGGGCCAAGGCACTTAACAGCCTAAATCCCATAGGCACTTGAAAAATGAAGTCACACAGAAAACCAAATTCACATATAAAGAAGTAACTTGTGTTTCTTAATCCCACAGGCACGTGTGATCAGGACAATCACCATCAAATAATAAGAACCAGCAGATATGCCTTGAATCAAATATCATTACCATAATATTAAACAGCATTTCAGACAGAAAAGAAAAAGAAGCTAGACCATTATTATAACCTGTAAGTGGATCCATCATTAGTCCAGCAGTCACAGTATTTGATATTTGTCAACTGTTCTTTCTTAAACTACTAAAACTGTATTCTCCCCACCCTCCTGCCATGGTAGTTTATTTATTTCTATTCAGTATAAACTGGCCAAAGGTAATAATCCCAGATACATTTCACAGATGTTTTCTCGGGACTTGGCTAAATGTTGTAACATATACCTTCAGCCAGCACAATGGGTTAAATCTGAGATGGTGCCAGTAGTAATAGTGCATTGTTACTTTATGTCATGCTCCATGAATCTCTGGTCTGCAAGTGCCAAAAGGCCTTCAAGGTAACAGTTTACAGACACGTGCATCTCTGCTTAAATGTTTCAAGTTAAACAAAGATCTTTGTCTATTTCTCCGATATGCATATTTGATGGAAGTGGAGCTGAATCAGACATTGACAGTTTCAAACCTCTCTCCATACAACGGGCAAGTGCAATTTTTGGAAAAGCTTTACTTATGAATTTTAAATACCCACATTTTGAAGTGTTTTAGATTTCAGAATTTGTTTCTGACGACTAAGAAATGCAAAGAAGTTTGATAGTGGAGGTTAGATCCAAGGTTTTGGGGGTCATCATCTTACATGCCTCCATTCAAATCCTGCAGCCAACAAGCCATTAACCAAGGTCTTCAAACACCACGATATTTCAAGAATTGATGAAGCTTGATTCCATACTGTAGGTGGCATAAAAGACACTAAACAATTTAATGAAGTTGCTCACCTTCCTCATCTGAAACATCCAGGACCTCGGTCATCGTCTCAGGTACATTCAGCTTGTGTTTCTCAGTCACAGTCTGCAGAGACAGAATAATCAACACTCAGGTTAAGCATCAAGAAAAGAAGCAGATATTTATCGGGTATTTCCAACAACAGCTGCAGTTCAATCTGTTCAGACATTTTACAATGGCTTCTCTTCCCTCTGATTTTATTTTTCAGAGTTTAATCATTTGCATAGTTGCTCTTGCTTTTTATTTGTGCTACAGCAAATGAACATTTAATCTAGAAAAAAACATACAAAAGCAGTTATATAAATAGATGATGTGCATAGAGAAACACAGATCAGTGCTTCCAGGAGAGTTCTAAATTGCATTAGGTAATGTCTACAGAAAAGCCTTAGAAAGTTGTATGAGACATGTGGAATGTATTAAAATTGTAAAGTATTTGGAAATGAAGCCATGAATTATGTGAACTATTTAAAGTGAAAGAAGATGAAGACTATTTAGACAGACAATATGATGCAGTTCTTAACTGAAATAGCAGCCAAGTGACTACACTTGGTAGTAATGTTAATTTTTATACAAACCATACATACATACATACATACATATCTATATCTTGGTGATTTATGCACACACCGGTTCAGGCACATGACCTGCACCATACAGTGTACAGGATTAGTTATACGGGCAAAAGCACGGAAGACAATATATGAGGCAACAGTTCAGGTAAGGGTGAGCATGAGGGTTATTAGAAATGGATTTTCCAAATCAATGACTTTGCGTAAAGGACTTGGCCATGGACTGCGACCTAGAGAGGGAGGGAGAGAGAGTTTCATCAATTGGAGCATCATCTTAGCACAAGGTGAGTTGTAGGTCAAGGATGTGAAGAAGGCAATTAAAAGAGAGAACAGTGAGGAGTGTAGAAAACGAAAGGATTGCACGGCAAAAGTAGAGTTGGCACGTTCTGTAAATGAAGACAAGATTATACAGGGATCTGAAGACTACTGCATGTGATATAGTAGGAGATTCAAGTAAATGAATTCAAGAGGAATTCCATGGTTAAAATAACACTAGTCAATAAACAACCACACCCACCTCTGCAACCAGCCAGTAGAATTGAGTGTCCGTGAAGAATGATTTACATTTCACTCTTTAAGGCCCATTTGCACTCTATTGAGGAAGATCGACCCACTCAGGGTCAATCTTTCATGGTTTTGTTTTGTGCATGCGTGAAGCAGTGCTTTCCAGGGTCAACATCAATCCCCGAACTCCTCGCGAGTAGCAAGGTTAAGGAAGGTCGATGGGAGAAACGCTCCCGTTGACATTCTTCCATGAGGACAGCCCTAGCAGTCGACTGCTGATAAGTCGATTTTAGCTATGCAATTGTCATAGCTAAAATTGTGTATCAGCGGTTGACTGCTATCTTTAGTATAGACGTAGTCAAGGTGTGTAAATCCTTTGCACACAAGGGAGTGGCAGGAGACAGTATGTCTCTTGAAGCTTCCACAGAAGTAGTTCACCTTTGCTCCTCTCAATTGTCGCTGTTACCTACAAAGCACAAATGAATCCCAAAAGTGGAAGTAGCAAAACACTATACAGCTCTTGTGATATTATTGAGGAATAAACCCTGAAACCCCAATGCAATTTGTACTCAGGCAAAACTCCGACTGAGTTTAATGTAAATTTTGCCTGTTTAAAAATGGAGTGAGGATTTACAGATCTGATGCTGTAGTGTAATACTTCTTCCAAACCTAAAGTGACCATATTTCTCTATGTCAAATATGGGATACCTGGTAAAATTGCTCGGATTTAGGTGAGTTCAATGGAAATCAATCAGATCTATGTCATACAAATGTTCAAAATAACATTGCTTAATGAGCCTCCATACGTCTTTATAACTAATAATAGGTAAAAAAAAAATAAAATATATATTTACAAGTTGATGGTTACTGCTCTTTAGAAGGGCCTGTCCCTTGGTCCTGAGCCACGCACCACTGCCCCACTAAAAGGCTCACATAAATGTTTGGGCTCCCTGCCCACAGGACGTCAATCTGGCCCCGACTCTGCTCCCTGGACTCCAGAAGCTTCTCCTCCACAGGGAGCACATGGGGAATGCAGGATTAAGTCCTGCCACTCCCACCTGTTGCCCTGCAGTGGCGCACTGGAGAGGGGAGCTCCTGCCTTGCAGGTGTGGCCTGGGCCATAGGGGCTGCAGACCCTGGGGATGAAAGCTGCAGCCTGCAACCCTGTGGGGGCTGCTCCTGGCTATGGAGATGGCTGCCCAGTGATGGAACACTAGAAATGTAGCCCAGCAGAGTAGGGGGCTGGCTGTGAGAGGTTGCCCCAAGCAATGGGGCACAATGGGGGCTGATGCCCCAGAGAAGGAGGGCTCCTCCATAGCTGCCCCATGCCAAAAGGTGCCTTTGCTTTTCCATGCTGTGGGGTACTGGGAATTGGCTGCCTCCCTGCTTTAGGGGACCTCCCCTGGCTGCCCTGTGCTGCCGGCTACAGGGTCTGCCATCCTGAAGGGGAGCTCCAAAGCTCCAGAGGCATTTGTCCTGTAGGAACTACTGCCCATGGCTGGGGTGCTCCCTGGCTGCCTCCGGCAAGGCACTGAGAATGGGGTTGCACGCCCCATTGGTGCAGCTCCTGGTTTCCCCAAGCCATGGGGAGCTGTGAATGGGGCTGCAAACCCTGCCTTTGGAGGGGTGAGGTCTCCCTGGCTAGAAGGGCAGCAAAAATGACTGTGGGAGACACATACTGCTCCCTGGAGCCCCAGCATACCCTGCCTCACCCTATATCATGGCCCTCACTGGTTCCCTCTCCTGTGTTATCTGCACACCCAGCTCGTCAGTATGTGCTACATGTGCTCTCCAGCCAGCACCCGGAACTTGCAGCTGTGACTGCGCTGATCTGGGGGAAGGGCAGCTCAGCAGGGGGTGTGAATATGAGATAATTATACCTTTTGTTAAAATAAGTCAGGACGCCTTCCTGGTCCTGAAATATGGGACTGTCCCAGCCAAAACAGGACAGATGGTCACCCAAACCAAGCCAGTGAGGAAGACAGCACTTTTGGGGTATGGCTACACAGCAGCATTATTCTGAAATAAGTTATTGCGGAATGGCTATTCCAAAATAGTTTATTTTTGAAATAATGATGCTACACACAAAAATGCATTTCAAATAGCACATAGCTATTTTGAAATACAACATCTACATACACAGAGCCTATTTCGAAACGGAGCCAGTGGACTCACTCCTGCTTACTTTGAAACAGACGCTATTCCCTGTCTGAACCCTCTCCCCCGTCTCCCCGACCTGCTTTACCAATTTCAAAATGAGCCAACTACTCCAAAATTATTTTGAAATAACTGTGCTGTGTTATAACTTACCCTTCATTATTTATAATAATGATGTTTTTCTATACTTATCAACACTTCATTGCTCCATATGTGAACACTGGTAACTGGTCGAACTTTAAGTGTCTGAAATTCTTTAACTGCAAACAGTAAGTTTCTATTTACTTTCCTCTGTGGGCAGGACAGAGGGTGGGCAAAATTGGTTGCCTGCAATCTCAGCTATTTATCTTTAATTAGGTCTAAACCATGAATCAAGGAATTGACTATGCTCATCTTATGTCTTACAAGCTCTTTTATACTCATTACATGTCGCAGCCAATCCTTTGACCTTTTTTCCATCCCCCACCCCCAGAAAGGTCGGACAGTGGTAGGGAGTCTGAACCAGATCAAGTTGACTCCACACACACACAGAGAGAGAGAGAGAGAGAGAGAGCAGTGCAGGTGATCTCAGTCTCTCTGAGCAATAAAAGGAATGAATTTAGAAATAAATCCTAAACACACAAAGAGACTGACACTCTATGGGAGGAATAAGGTAAGGAGGAGGAGAGTAGTATATTCCACAAGTGGTGGGCAGTGTGTGTGTGCATCAGTTGTTAAAAAGACAAGAAAGTAACCCAAATGCTGTACTGCTGCTGTGTATGAGCACTGAATAAAACAGCCAAGAACTCAGGAAACCAAGTGGGGGGGAAGTGGGGAGGGGAGGAGAAAAAATGAACTGCCTCAAAAAAAATAAGAGTTACATATCAAAATTCTTAAGAAGTCTATCTCTGTCTATGATAAATGTAGCAGATCATTCACTCCTTCAGGCCCAAATCCTAGTTCTCACACTGAGCTTGGGAACAAGAAACTCTCATAAAAGAAGAAGAAGGAGGTGAATTTTGGAATTCTCTGGCCCACAACTTCTGGACCTCAGCAGTGTTAACACTGTTTAGAGAAGGAACCATAGTTCCATAGCATAAGAACCAACTGTGCTTCCAAGCTACCTGCTTTTCACAATAGGACAAACTTTATCTACACAACAAGAAGTCCTGTGGAACTTTATAGACTAACAAATATTTTGGAGCATAAGCTTTCGTGGGCAAAGACGCTCTTAATCAGATGCATCTGATGAAGTGGGGGGTCTTTGCCCACGAAAGCTTATGCTCCAAAATATCTGTTAATCTATAAGGTGCCAAAGGACTTCTTGTTGTTCTTGAAGATACAAACTAACACAGCTACCGCTCTGATACTTATCTACACGGGGGACCGACCTGACTCTCTTCTCAGTATCACTGCTTTACATTCTGGGAACTCCACTTACTAACAGAGTTATTGTTGGTGCTTTTTTTGTTTTTTTTTAAAACAAAAAAGAAAGATGTGCTGGTAATCAACCCCGTTGCTGGGGTTGGATGGACACCCAGCCTATGTCTGGCAGCCAGCTGGGGTGCCGAGCCCTGCCAACATCTCCAGCTTTGCAATCCCCAACAGGGAAGCAGGGGGACCCTACAACCCCATGGCCTTTGGAAGTTCTTGTATATAATCTAGGATTGGAGATTTCGCATCATCTGGAATGTTGCATATTAATTAGTTGAGCACCAGACTATCTAATGTATCACTGGCCTTAATCAGGGTCTTGGAGAATGAAACAGATAATGGTGACTGCCAGGGGTGCTGATGTCTTGCGCAAGTCACTGGACAAGGAGGGGTGAAGGGGTGGTTATGCACTCCGGAAGCGGCAGGGCCTCATGTAAGGGCTGGAGGGAAGCAGCTCTTCTCACTGCTTGGAGCGCAGTGCCCTCTCTAGACCTCAGAGCCACCTGGTGCATGTGACGCAATGTTCCAGTGGCAACTGAAAGGGCCTGGGGCTCCAGCCACCACCGCTAGCACAGTAGCAGCAGCAGTAGCCAAGAGCTTTGGGCCTCTTTGAATCACTGGACCATGGGGCAACTTCCCCCTTTACTCCTCTGCCCTGCTCCTCTGTCGTCAGGCCTGGTGACTGTACTGGCAATGCACTTTTCAGTGTTGCATGTTACATTGTACACTGCAGGGAGCTCCTGCCATTTATGCTTCCTTTTTAGCAGTGGTTCCAAAAGCTCTTTAACCAATCAAATGATGTCTTTCAAAATTATGCAGAGCCTTCATTATCGGCATGCACCAAAGTGGCAATTGAAGACCAAGTCAAATTCATCTCTGGCAAACTCTGTCCGTGGTAGAGTTCACCAGAGACAAATTTGCCCACAAGACTTTTTAAATTTTTTTTATCTCCCATTTGAATTTGTGTATTACGTACACAGATACATGAACAGAAAAAGAATTTCATGTGCAGAAACCTTGAGATTCAACAAATGTTTGATTTAGCCCAAAGATAAACACCTTAAGCATCTGGCATTTCTGGAGGACAGGTCCATTGTCCACATATATAGTACAGGGCACAGAAAAATCTTTAATCTAAAACAACTAAATCAAAGTTATGTATTTAAAAGTGTGTATACATTTTGTTCTTATATTACTACTATTATTTAATATTTATAATGTTGTGGTACATCGGTGTTTGTAGGTATTGTACAACACAATAGAAATTTCAACAAAGGGTTATAAAAGACATGAAAGGGCAATGGGAGAAGCAAGACAAGGAAAACAGAGATCAGAAGAGGTGATTATCAGAGAGATCAGATCAGAGATCAGAGAGATCAGAAGAGGGCTGCAATAAGGTGGGTGCATAACTGGCTGGCTAATCGCACCCAGAGAGTAGTTGTTAATGGTGCTCAATCCTGCTGGAAAAGCATAACAAGTGGGGTTCCGCAGGGGTCTGTTTTGGGACCAGTTCTGTTCAATATCTTCATCAATGATTTGGATATTGGCATAGAAAGTACGCTTATTAAGTTTGCAGATGATACCAAGCTGGGAGGGGTTGCAACTACCTTGGAGGATAGGATCATAATTCAGAAAGATCTAGATAAATTGGAGAAATGGTCTGAAGTAAACAGGATGAAGTTTAATAAAGATAAATGTAAGGTGCTGCACTTAGGAAGGAATAATCTGTTTCACACATATAGAATGGGAAAAGACTGTCTAGGAAGGAGTACAGCAGAAAGGGATCTAGGGGTTCTAGTAGATCACAAGTTAAATATGAGTCAACAGTGTGACGCTGTTGCAAAAAAAGCAAACATGATTCTGGGATGCATTAGCAGGTGTGTTGTGAACAAGACACGAGAAATCATTCTACCGCTCTACTCTGTGCTGGTTAGGCCTCAGCTGGAATATTGTGTCCGGTTCTGGGCACCCCAATTCAAGAAAGATGTGGAGAAATTAGAGAAGGTCCAGAGAAGAGCAACTAGAATGATAAAAGGTCTGGAGAACATGACTTATGAAGAAAGGCTGAAAGAATTGGGCTTGTTTAGCTTCGAAAAAAGAAGATTGTTGGGGGACATGATAGTGGTTTTCAGATATCTTAAAGGGTGTCATAAGGAGGAGGGAGAAAACTTGTTCTTCTTGGCCTCTGAGGAGAGAACAAGAGGCAATGGACTTAAGCTGCAGCAAGGGAAGTTTAGGTTGGACGTTAGGAAAAAGTTCCTAACTGTCAGGGTGGTCAAGTACTGGAATAAGTTGCCAAGGGAGGTTGTGGAATCTCCCTCGCTGTAGATATTTAAAAACAGATTAGATAGATGTCTATCAGGGATAGTGTAGATAGTGGTCGGTCCTGCTGTCGGGGCAGGGGACTGGACTCGATGGCCTCTCGAGGCCCCTTCCGGTCCTAGTGTTCTATGATTCTATGATTACACAGGCCATATAAGCCAAATTTGACAAAGGATTTAATTACTTTAGATAAATGTTACCAAGAGAGAAGGAAAATACACACATGTATATGTATGTACATTATACGAGTAAATACATAAATATCAGAAAAGGCAAATATTCCATATTTATTAAGATTCCTTGGGTTATTGACTCAGTTTGGAGAAGTAAACTGAGCCTATCTTTCTTCTTGCAGTTGATTAATAAACCATAGCTCACTCTATTTATAACCTTATGTGAAGCTAATTTTGTTCCATCTTCCTCTGCTCATTTCAGTAGAGACTTGCTGCCAGTATGTGATAAAAAAGCAAATGTACTTTCCTCTCACTCTCACTGCCCCTTCCTCCCCACTCCTCCAGCCATGGTGCATGTTCTTGGCTTGTAACATATGGCAGCATCTTTTTGCTAATCTTGACATTTTTCATTATGGGGCTGCTGTGAGCGGCCTAATACTTATAGCCTTTCTATATTATAGTCTTTCATGCTTTAAAAATAAGCATTATCCTCATAGGGTTTCACAGCAAAAGACAGTCAGGCAAATTCATACAAAAATGATAGTATTATTGTGTTCACGGATACATGGCTTTTTGAAGACCTCCTTCTGACTTCCCACAGTCTGCCACTGTTTTAGCAATACGTGACCAATAAGACAGGCATCCACCCACACACTTATCTGTATCATGGCAGAATATAACTAGTCTTTCTGGTTAAAAGCAACTGTTTGTATCTCCTCCAACCATGTAACCATGTGACTAATAATTACCTCTGCCCTTCAAAAAATTAAATTATTTCCTTAAAAATGGACTAAACAGAGTTCTGACAAATAAAATTACAAGATAAGGCATCAACTTGGCTCAGCTCAGAACATTTGTTATATATGGTTCATTGAGCTCCGAGAATCAAAATCCTGACTCCAGTCAGTTTAAGGGTTGAGGAAGTAAGCAGGGATTTTCTTATGCCATGCTAAAATTGGACCCACTTGTTCTGGAAGTGATTTGAGAAAAACGAGGATGTATGTGAGTTAGAGCTGCATAGTGAGCACCCCACTAAAGTCTGGCACACACTCACAAACTGGGAAAGGCTGATTGCTACAAAGCCTGCTCTGGTAACTCTACAATAGCAGGTGTCACAGAGGCAAGCATCTGAGTATAGAGACTGTCAAGAAGGAACTAGGATAATGGAGAAGAAACACAGAAATGGACCAGAAGCTGTATAAACACTCCCAAACTTCAGGGAAATTTGGATGTGCTGCGTGGGCCCTCCTCTGAAAACTTATATTCTGTTTTGAATACCTGTTATTTCATCTGTGTAAACTCAGATTTACAAAGCTACTTATATTAATTCCGTGTACTGTATGCACAGCAATATATTTGCAACAGCGAAGCGAAGGAGGACCTTAAAAACTTTATAAACTAAAATGAGAAAGACAGAGGCATAGGGAGTTTGAAACAATACCACAGAGGAAGTAACACACATCTAGTACTCACAGTTGTGGTGGTGGTGACCTCCTCTGTTACAACCTTCAGAGTGTCGACCACTGAGATGTATCCCAAGCGCCTTGCAATTGCTAAGGCAGTGTTACCATTCTGAAGAGAAAGAGAGAAAGAGAGAGAGAAATGAGAGGGAGGACTGTGACTTGAACCAATGAGATCATTCTAAGCACTGCATGAGCCAGCATTTCCATCCAAAACAAGGCACAGCTTAGGAAAATCACTGAGTTTTACCATTACATCTGAATCTGTCTTTGTAACTTCTTTAAGACTATAGCCCTGATTTCCATGGTAACACAACACACTTACATCTGCCTGCAATTCCTCATAAAAAACATGTTGTTTGCTTTAACCCTAAAATTGTCAGATTTCATTACACAATATGTGCCTTGACTGCATTGTTTTGTAAAAAGCTCTATTTGGGAGATTTTTTTTTAAAACTATTAAAAAGTTTTAGGGTCTAACTTCCTCAGTTCACATCTGCAGTAGGCACACTACTCTCTCTGGGAATACATACCTTATGCTAAAGCTCATAGCCAGACAACAAAACAAAACAAGATTCAAGTTTGGAATATGGGGGTAATTCTTTTAAGCCACATACTACTGAGTATTTAAATAGCTCTTTTAATCTTCAAATAAAGAATGAATTAGCTGATTAAACACCATGTATAGGAATTAATTATTTACATAGGGCTAGAGGGTTACACTCTCACTCACACTGAACAGTATCTTACCTTAGGAGCTGTGCCACTGAAGTTAATGGAGCTGCTCCATGTGAGTCAGAGAGTATCAAAATCTGGTCTGTATTTATTACAAAAGTGCCAAGCAGCAGAGTGTACAGCCATCCCCAATATGTACCCAAAAATTAGTGCCTTTTTATCAAGAGGAGCAGAAAAAAATATCCCACACAAGCTACATCAGCTAAGAATGTCCTCACAGCAGAGTTAACCCAGGTGAGCAGCCAATGGGGGTAGGAACAGCCCCACTGCACAGCTCTACCCAACTTACTGCATCCTCATTTCTACTATAGTCACCTGTGTGTATCACAAGCACCTATGAGGGTACCTCCCATCATTCTTTATACAGCAGTAAATGGTCAGTTCTTTTAATTTTCCCCAGTGAAAGATTTTTATGTCCTTCTGGACACATGGTGAGAACTGTGGGAAGATATGAAAAGACTATAAGCACTTCAGCATTTTAGCCACTGCAAAGTGAGTGGCTGTCCAGCCCAAAGCCTTTGCTTCACTGCAGGGTAAGCTTAATCATCTACCCTCAAGGTAATGGCTCTTGAGTTAGGTTCTCTTGACTGCAGAATGATACCGGAGCTGCACAGTGTTTGGATTAGCAGCACAGACTAACGCTGCTGCAGTATTTACTCTACCATCAGAAGCACTTGAGCTTCAGCCTACATCCCCTGACGGTCCACCTAGCTCAAGTGTAAAGTGTAAAACCACTTATCCCAAGTGAGAAATGAGTGTTTAGACAGGAATCGGGCCAGGTAACACTTGAATTACAACTACCTCTAGCTAACACTGCAATGAAAGCAAGTCCCAAATGAAAGCAGAACTGGGTCTCCACCCCAGACCCCTCTCTGCCTGCTAGCTCCACTTTAAAGCACCCATTTAACTTGGATGAGAATTTTTTGTGTGGACAGGGACACCAGAATAAGAGCCCAAGCTACTTCAGCAGTGCTTGTGCTTCGAGGCCTGATGGTCCCAGGCTGTGACAGTCCTACAAGCAGATTAAAATCAGATGAACAAACCTTCAAACTAAGTAAGCCCAGACAGGGTGTTTAGCCCAGGAATTGAGTATGAAAGCCCCCAGCTGATGCCATAAACTAAAACACGGATTCTTAGATAACTCAATCTCAGAGCATTGTTCCAGAGAACAAGACGGAAGCCAAGCATTAAGCAGATGTATTATGCACTCAGGAGCAAGGCACAGGCATTTTGTTTTCACTAGTTGGAACTTCTGGGTATACAGAGCTCACCTGGAGTTGCCAGAGATCTTTTTGGCTATTGCAAAAAATGGTGTTAAAGAAAAAGAATTGCAGGCTCCTCGCCCTCTGTACAGAAGAGAAGCTATGGTGCAGGCAATGTCTGCTCTCTGAATATCCAGGAGTACGAATGAACTAAATTCAGGAGGTGGTAAACAAATGGATAGAGGCAGTGTCGTTTTTGTTAAAAAAAAAAAAAAAGAGGAGCCGGTACTCAGTCAACTCCCCACCCCTCACCCCCCGCCAATCTCATGGCTGGGGCTGCAAGGGTTCAGGCACAAAGAAATGGGTCTGGACTAAGGGTTTCATCCTAGGCAGTAAACAGCTCTTCTATCTTGTACAGTAGGATTGCATAGTAACAGAGAGTAAGCCGTGCTAGTCTATACACTATCAAAACTAAAAGCAGTCAAGTAGCACTTTAAAGACTAGCAAAATAGTTTATTAGGTGAGCTTTTGTGGGACAGACCCACTTCTTCAGACCATAGCCAGACCAGAACAGGCTCAATATTTAGGAATATAAAAGCCAGTGGTACAGAATCACGGGCACTTCCTCATGCTCCTCTACTAACATCATATATGCCATCATGTGCCAACAATGCCCAGATGCTTTGTATATTGGACAGACTTCTAACTCCCTTAGACAAAGGGTCAACGGGCACAAAACAGACATCAAAACACTCCAGATCCACAAACCAGTTAGTCAACACTTTAATGGAATGGGGCATTCTGTCAATGACCTAGTGGTATGTGTGTTATTGAAGAAGAATTATCGCACCGTTCGTCAAAGGGAAGCAGCCGAGCTGGCTTTTATATTCAAATTCGGAACATTAACACATGGTTTAAATCATGCTGGGAACTTTCTGAGTCACTATAGGGGCTCGTCTGTATACTTGGCTCAATCTAATTCTTGACCTTGCCCCCCACCCCTCCACTCTCTGATTTGCTCACGTTGATTATCTTTTTCTGATTTGTCCTCCTTGCTTACTGTTTTTGGTTCTCTGTGTCTTAAATATTGAGTCTGTTCTGGTCTGGCTATGGTCTGAAGAAGTGGGTCTGTCCCATGAAAGATCACCTAATAAACTATTTTGCTAGTCTTTAAAGTGCTACTTGACTGCTTTTTGTTTTAGTAGGACTGCAGTCAGTTTGCTTTTATCCAGACTCTCCTCTTGGCCAGGAGCTGGAAGAATAATACTATCATCTTCATTACCACCCTTGTTTTACACATGGAGAAAGTGAACTGCAGAGTGCCTGTGACATAACCAGTCAGAGGCCAGCCTGGCATTACAACTCAGGAGTTACCATTACCATCCCTTGCTCAGCTCAGACAAACTCTCTGTTGTGAAAGTGCTTTGCAGCTGAACAGAGCTACCTTAAGGGTCTAGAAAGGGAGAGGGGAAGGGGAACTCACACTCACACATCTGATGACCAGCTGTAGGAAAAGCACATTCACAATGACAAAAGGCTACAGAGGAGAGGAATCAAATGAGTCAATCAAACACAGGAAAGAGGAACCACGAGAGGAACAAGCTGCAGGCAGGTAGCAGACTGCAGTGGGTACCACAGGCAGTTTCCACACTTACAGCAGTGATGGCATTGGGCTTGGCCCCATGCTGAAGAAGCACGTTGATGATATGAGTATGACCCTGTTGAGCAGCTTGGTGCAGAGGAGTATAGCCATTCTGTCATTGGTGGCATTTGCCATATTTTTAAGGAGAGAAAAATACAGTAATTAGTATAGAGATATAAATTTACTTCCTCTCATCAAAACATTTTATTTAAAACTACATCTATGTCAGCAATTCACCCAGACATACAATAATTCTGAGCAACAGCCTCTGAATCCTCTGGGGATTAATAAAATAATAAATCATAATAATATTTGACTTGCAGAGCATCCTTCATAGGAAAAAATTAATGGTCTTTATAAAGGTGGGCAGGCATTACTGGCCCCTTTTCACAGCTGGAACAATGAAGCAAAGAGAACTGAACAGTCATGCCCAAGCTCACTGAGCACTGAGGGGGCAGATCTGTCTCCCATACCTTTGTTTTTAATGGGTACACCAGGAATCTGCCTTTAAAACTATTTAGGCTAATTTTTAAAGCCAAGTCAATTCTGACAGCCCTAATTGAAAAGCTGAAGAAGCTGGTCTGACCCACAAAAGCTCATGACCTAATAAATAAATGTGTTAGTCTTTAAGGTGCAACTAGACTGCTTGTTTTTTGCGAAGTTACAGACTAATGTGGCCACCCCTCTGAGCACTAATTGAGTGCACTTTAAATGAACCAGCTGTTTGACTGTCAGTCTCACTATGAGTGTCAGTGCAGTTTATCTTCCATTTGTCTACAGAAGATCCCAATTGTGCCACAGATATAGTGAAAAATGTTTGCATGTGCGGCATACTAATAAACATATTTTAATTCTGTATATTTATCTACTCCAATGACCCATTCGGGATGTTATACAATACAAAAGCATGGCCCGATGGTGCTTCAGCTAGCTGATCTGAGGGGGAATTGTATGAATCCAGTCAGGCAGTTAATTTACAAAATTATCTACAACTGAGATTGAAAGCAAAAAAAAGAATAGAACCGGGAAAATAGCAATTTGATTTTACTGTACCATTTAGGTGTGTATAGGAGAGCCTAAGGCACTTACACTGACCTCTTCACTTGTGTGTGTGCCTCAAACTATGACTCTGACATGTCTCTTTCATATGGACAGGTGGCAATGTGTTTAATACTCCAGTTGCCCTTGTGCCATTTGGGCTATGCATTTACCTACCAGTAGGATACAAGGCAGGAATTTAATACAGGCTGTGGTGTTTTATACAGACAATCACATTATTTCATTCATTTAATACCAGTGAAGTCCTTGGTGATCACATCCAGACACATCACCTTTCTGCTGGACATGACACGCAGTATCCTAAAGCCTCTCTTTATAGCTAGAACGCCAATAGCATCTCAGTCACATTTTAATCTGTCATGTATAAATCAAGCCAGGAGGGACTTGCTCTTTAAATGGAGCAAATCCATAATACTGTTTATCTGTTAGTCTGCCAAGATTTATGATGTTTTGGAAGCACCAATGGGGCAGATACTGATTTGAATTACTCTGGTGTTAACACTCCTAAATGTAATGGGATAATTACAGCTAATTAGACTAACTAGGGAACCAAAGTCACAATCTGACCCAATGAGTTCAACATACATTTAAATACAAGGTGACCCTAACATATGTGGATAAATTAGGATAATCCTTTCATTTGCCTCCAAACAGCTTAGCTAGACATGCTGCCAGCTGCCATCTTGGTAGTGCACAGTTTCCAGCAGTCTACCTTTATTATAGGTTCTCTGCTTTTTTTCCTAGTGTTATGCCTACAGCTCTTCGAACAATCTTATCTATGGTTTTAACCAACTGAGCCTGGGCTATGACAGCACTGGAAATGTCCTGATATTCCAGCCCCTGATACTGGGTCTCTTTGGGCACTGACACTTGCACCATTTAGTTGGGCTCATTGTCATGAGGCCATCCCACTGACCATATAAGTAAGCTGCTGGAGACAGAAAAATCAGCAAGAATGATCAGTGCCATTTGTTTGTGTGATTCCAACCAAATGTCAAGGACACCAGATATGTTGGAGCCAACAGTGGAGCTTAGCTGTTTGCACTGATTCCAAAACACCAAGGAAGGTGCATGAGCCTGGGGTGGAGAGGTGAACGGTAGTGCTATGACTACAGAATATCAACAAGAAGCTGGTGTGAACTGGAGCCAGGGTGTATTAGGCCCAAGTTGGCCTGGCCTTCTCCTGGTGCAGGTGATGTGAAGACAGCTGTGATACAACATGGCTTTGTGGCCACCCATCCTTCAGTGTAAGCCTATATATGGCACATTCGGAAACCAAGGCGCAGTAGGACAGTCACCCGACTCCAGGAAGGATAAAGGATTCAATCAATCCTGGGAGACGGCTCAGACTGAGGAGCCAACAGCTGAGGCAGTTAGCTGCCATTATAGGACCCAGCCGGGGATGTAGAACTAGGGGCTCAGGGTGAGGAGGAGAGAACACTCTTGATCCAGCTGTGGAGCAGGAGGGACCTGGCTGCCAGGGAAAGCTACAGAAGCTTCCTGAAGAGAATGGTGCTGGGAAAAGGCAGGTAGAGCTGGAGAGCTCTGGCTTGACCCCACTTCCAGGCTGCAGGGCCTGAGGCAATAGCTGCAAGGACACACCCAGGGCAGCAGAAGGCAGCAGGTCCAAGCCTCTGCGCCCATGATGAGGGGCCATTTCAGGCTGCAGTCTGCCCCTGAGGTAAGGGGCTAAATGATGACTGGCAGTGGGTCAACAGGGCAAGGTGTGTATAGGAGTTTGGGGTTTTCTAGGAGGGGAGGACCCCAGAGTGTGGAGCATTGCCCAGGGCAGGACCCTGTGGGAAGGGTAGCATGGTCTGGGAGGGACATGGGTCCTGATATAACGTGGTGGAGAACAAACAGGTAACAATGAGCAAGACACTGCCAGGAGAGGGAGCTCTGGAGGTTGGATTGAACTAATTCCCAAGGAGATCAGCAGGATAGAAGTTATCCCCAAGGAGACCCACAGTGGTGAGTCAAGCCTGATTACGCACTGCTTGACAGAGGCAGAGTTGTTTCCATATAGCACAACATAGTGGGCCTTATTCTGGGTTAATTCAAAAGTAACAACTGAAGTGAATGGCACAAACAGAATCAGGCTCATGTAAATAAAACAAAGATAAAACTCAAGTAAACAGATCCCCCTTCTCGTATGCGCACCCACACTGAGTTAATGGACCCGACTTCAATTAAGTGAGTAATACAACTTGATTCTGAGCAGAGGGAATTAATTTCATTACAACCACAAATCAGCAGAATATTGACACCTCCTGTGTCTGAGTAATCTGTGAAAGGTCTACTAGGAAAACAATCCTATAGCTGACCATATGCAGTACAAATTAGTATCATATGGTCACTGAAGGTGAAAAAAAGCAGAAGTGATGAAAAATTCTTTACCTTTGTTTTAGCATTGACATTGGCTCCCTGCTTCAGGAGGAAATTCACCATCTTGATGTTTCCATAGTGGCAAGCCACAATTAAAGGAGTGTAGCCCAGCTTCAATAAAATTACACAAAAAAGTAAATTTTGCATTCAGTGGGACATTCCAGTATAACAATAACATCCTTGCTCACCCGGGAAGCGGTAGGCATTATGAGGTTTACCTTTGTCTGGGCATCTTGGTTTGCTCCATGCCGTGTCAATATATCAGCTACATTCACTTTATCCTCCTGAGCTGCAAGGTGCAGGGATGTCAGTCCACTCTACAGATGAAACGGAAAGAGAATGATAATGGAGAAAGGGGACTTGCAAGTTTTAGCATTTTTAAAATATGAAAAGACCTGTAATTTCCAAAACAGAGGGTTTTTTTTTTTCTTTTTGCAGAATGGTATTTGGCCTCTACCCAGCTAAAACTAACAAACAGCACATCACAGCAAACTGTCATCATAACTATATGTTGAGACTTTCAGCTAGTGATTACCACATTGGGACTTTACAAAGTAATGTCATGGGAGAAATTGAACTGCCCACTAATGAAGTAGTCTGACTCTTTCTGTAATTCCTGGTCACCATATATAGCCTTCCTTAGCTGAGAGGAATAGTCCTTAAAATTTATGTTGGGAGTTAGAATAAAGGAATCAGCAGAGGTATGTTGGGGCCCAAAAATAGAATTGAAGCAACCCTTCATACAAAGTATACATTGATGCATACTGTGACAGCCTGTGGACTGAAAATGGTTAAGAGCTTAAATAAATTATTTAAATATATACACGGAGCATGAGAATAGAAAAACAGTTTATTTTCCATTCCTTAGAATGGGACATTACATGATTCTCATACATCAAGATTCTCATCATGTGGGTTTACTCAAAGCAAAAGCTGCGGAAGCGGACGCTGTAAGAGTACATGTCGTTCAGAATCATTTGGCTGGGTAAAACTGCATCACATAAAGTCTTACAGAGTGTTTTGTTGAGGAGAATCAAGGTACTTCTAGGAAGGATGTGGCACACATTCTAATAGAAAACCTGATAGATCAGAATGGTTTTCATTAGCATTATTTTATTATTTTCTCAACTAGTAAAGCTGCAGTATTCTTTGCCAAACATTGCCAGATTCTTCCATCCCAGCAAGGAGACTGGATAGCAGTTTATAGGGATAAGTGCCGTAAGCACTCCACTAGTTCAGCCCTCAGGATATTGTTCTCTGACATATCACACAAGGATTTAGAGAACAACAAGAAGTCTTGTGGCACTTCACAGACTAACAGATATTTTGGAGCATAAGCTTTCGTGGGCAAAGACCTGCTTCATCAGATGCATGAGTGGGGGGTGGTTTCAGATCAGACAGGCCCATTGTCAGAATCAAAGTGTTAATATCTCCCCATTAGAGATGGGCCTGTCTGATCTGACTTGTTTTTTCCTCTTTTGATACATACTACTGAGACTGGGCCATTTCCACCTTGCTGAATAGACCTTGTCAGCTCTGGCCCTCCCTTTTACTGGGACCCCACTCTTTAAATACCCCCCTGAAACCACCCCCCACTCATGCATCTGATGAAGCGGGTCTTTGCCCACGAAAGCTTATGCTCCAAAATATCTGTTAGTCTGTGAAGTGCCACAAGATTCCTTGTTGTTCTCGAAGATACAGACTAAACACGTCTATCTCTCTGATACAAGGATTTATAGCTTTGTGCAACCTCCCTTCTATCAGCACCGTACCAAGGGGGCAGAGCAAGCAGGTGCTTGCACCGGGCACAGCATCATCTGGAGCACAGCCCCAGTAAGTTGAAAGGCCCTTCCCGCTCTCTCTGAAAATTGTGCTGGTAATGCCCTGGTCTGGGCAGGCAGCTTCCAGGAGCTAAGGGGTTAACTCTCTCTCCCATGCAGTATGTGCATGGGGCCAGCCCCAGGCTTTGATAGTTTGTTGTCTCCTCTTACTGGGAAAATAAGATCTCTGGAGTTTTTTTTAAAGCTCATTATTTTATTTTTTTAAAACTCATTTTCTGATGAGTTTGCTGAGCTAAAGGTGCATAAAGTAACTTAATAATAAGTACTATAATTATTTTGTCATTTATTAGAAGTTTCTTTATTTCTACAATTGTTTGTTAAGACTCACATTTTATTTATTTGTTTATAGGTTGATTGTTATTTTTAATTATCTACGTATGTCCCTAACTTTATTGACAATATATTTTTGTTATATTACTATATTAACTAGTAATTTTTGTGGAATTTTTGAAGTAAAGATAAATAAAACTAAGTAAACTAGAGACATTTTTTTTTTAAATTTGGAGGCGAGAGGGTCCATAAATAATATTTTGCCCAAGACATAAAAGTACCTAGTTATGGGTCTGCCATCTATATTTCTTAACCCTTTAGGTAGTATGTACAACTTTGGTATTACGTTGAGAGCAGCTCAGAGATTGCAATACTGCAGAAAAATGGAAACATTACAACCCTGTCTCCGTGACTGGTTCTGCAGCAACTTCCTCTGGCTTGCCTGCTTCTCCAAGCCCACCTTCCTGTCAGAGCTTACTGGCACTTCATTTTTCACTGGACATGGCACACAGATGAAGATCCTGCCTTGGTCTCCCAGCACAACTGGTAATAATATGTTTTTAAGACAGCCTCAGATCTGAGTCATTCTGCCAGACCCAGCTACCCTTAACTGCTGCTGTTCACCCACCCACTTTTGCTTCCTTACACATCTCCTGTTTTTGCATGTGTATACGTGTGTACAGTTCGGACTCTATTTCTGAGCAACTGGCTCTATTTTGGTATTGCATTTCGCAAGTCACCAGGTACCCTTCCCGGGATAGCTCATCCTCAATGGTGAGAGGGCATTACCTTAGTTGCCACATGGATATTGGATCCTTTGTCCAGGAGTAAGTTAACCATGTCAGCATGGCCTTCTTGAGAGGCCAGGTGCAACGGGGTCACTCCCTGTTTAGTCAGAATGTTGGTCTCGGCTCCATAGCTGAGCAGCGTAGTGGCTATCTGCATCTGATTCTTCTTAGCAGCAATGTGCAGAGGGGTGTATCCATTCTAAAACCAAGCTCCACATGTTAACAGCCTTTTCTGACATTTACAAATCCGTCACACAGAAAATAGTGCACCACTGCATTTCATAGAAATATCGGGAACAATCGAGTGCTAGCCACGGAATCATTATTGTTCCTATTCTTGACAATCCTTCAGTCAACTTCCAGGGGAAATGATTCTAGGGGGAATAGAAAATGTCCACTTTTCAGATTATGGTGGTATAAAGAAATATGAAGAAATGTTGAAAAGGAAAACCATTAAAAATCCAACTATTGAGACATCTCTGTATCTCAAGAATTATTTTGCATAGGAATTCCTAAATCAGATGAGATCAATTGTCCATTGAGATTGGTCTCCTGCTTCCAACTGTGGTCAATTCCAGATACTTCAGAGGAAGGTGCACACTTATGGAGCAGTCTGTGCATATGGACATATTTTCCTAAACCCTGCCATGTAGTAGTTAGCATATGCCCTAAAGCATCGAAGGGATCTTTATGGGGGAGGGGTGTTAAAGTGGAAAGGGGCCAGCTCCACACTACTGGAAGGGTCAAGACCTTAAGCAGAAGGGGCAGGGCTTGGGCAGCCAGCCCTCAGAGCTACCTGGAGCATACCACATGGGGCTCTGACAGCAATGTAAAGGGCTCTGGGCACCACTGCTACCACAGTAGGCTCTTTTTAATTGCTAGGCCCTGTGGTAATTGTCCCCTGTGACACATCATCCCTGCCCGTATTGACAGGCCTGGATATAAACCCTCCTGCTATCTGGTGTACTGTGGCTGTTTTCAATAGTCCCATAACTATCTAATCACTTTTCCAGAATTCTGATCTCCTCACCTCAGTGCTGTCTGATGGGAATGAGCGCTACTTAACTTTTCATTTGCAAATGGCATATCATAACACACCACATTAATACCTATCTTTAGTAGAGCTGATCAAAAATTTTCACACTGAACACTTTTCTGTCAGAAAATGCTGGACTGACAGAATCTAGGTGTTCAGAGGGATGTGCCAATTTCATGGAAACTTTCAATAGAAACTGGGAAAGCAGGACAGAGGGCTTGCTTGACTGGTTCCTGAGAGCCTGGACACCTGCTCCTGGGGCAATCTGCCCCCTAAGAAGCTGAATGACAGTGAGGTTCCCTGGGCAGCCATCTGGAAAGCTCCCTGTAGGGCCTAATTCCACAAGGGAGATGGCTGTCTCAGAATGTGGACACCCTCTTTGAGGCTGCTGTCTGGAACAAGCTATGCCTTTTCAGTTAGCCCAAAAACGAAATCTTCAGAAACTTTTCTCCTGTGAAAAAGTCTGAAATTTTGGATTAAAAGTCGTGTAAAAAATAATTTTTTTCTTGTAAGAGAAATTCCATTTTCCAGCAGTTCCAATGTTTAACTCTAAGACGTATGTTACAAGGAGCTTGTTTTCAGTTCTCTAAATCCAAAACCATTTTTGATACTATAATGAAGCAAAAAATGCATCTTTTCTTCCATATACATGACTGTGAGATGCCAGTGACCTCTACATTTTGCAAATTTTGACTACTATAACATATAGAAGAGCATTCTGTAGAATAATAAAATGTCCTGGCGTATATAGAGCTAGGCAGGTACGCTCTGATTGGTAAACGCATATATGCAATGGCTGACCCTCAGGGACACTGACAAGAATAGTGCAGTCAGCACTCAACAGATGTCAACACAACTTAGCTCCAGATCCCCAGCTACAAACTGACAGTGAACTATGCACATTTACGCCAGCTGAGGATCTAGTCCTAGAACATGTGTGGAGAGAGGAAAGAAAGAATTTACATAAAAACTAAGAAAAAACAATACACTGTAAAATGACTCTCACAGATTAGAGCTCATTGTATTTTAGACCTTACTAGATCCTGCTGTGCCACTGGTTTGTCTTCATCCGTCTTCTCTTATACCCAAGCTGGAATTTAACCATTCCTTATCCCTTATATGTTAGCATTCTCCTGTCACTTGCTCCATTTCACCCAATGTTTTTTTTCCCCCCTAAATGAGTCAGCACCCAACTTCTCACCCATGAGTGACAACTTTTTGGTGCATGATTGGTGCATGCACTGCACTGCACTCTACTCTTCTGATGTAAAAGTAGAGAGGTATATATGTTTTTGCAGCTGCAACTTTGATAGCTGAGTCAGTTGTGCAAGTGGCTAGAAATGCAGCCAGAGGGAGGAGTTCTTCCAGGAACAATCCACTATACTGTACAGCGTCAGTGACAAGACTCACTGCCTTGTTTGGCAAGAAGAGGATGGTGTTCCACTTAAGCCCTGTATTTCAGTTCCAAAGACACAGTTAGGGGTTAGGACAAACAGAATCCTTGTTAAGTTTGTAGTATCTGTGTTTGGGGAAAAGGGTGTAGCATTACTTCTACTGAATTCACATCCATTCCAGCAGAAGAAGCACCTCTTGCACATCAGTGAAAAGAAGGGCCACTTATTTAAAGATCATTTGAGCTGAGTGTTAGAACCAGAACCTTTTTTAAAATCAGTGAAAACTTGCACAGATAGGGGTCTGTGCGGGTATTTTCCTTTTTCAGTCTCCTATAAGAGAATATCAGCCCTCATCCGGTTCCCGCGACGTAGACAAACCTCACAACGCTCAGTTTCAGGGACTGACTCTATGAAGTGCTAAAGTAAGCTGGACTGAGGAAGTCATATTTGCAACATATTTAAAGAATGACTGAGATAAGCTTAGCAGAGCTCGTACTATTACAGTCACAAGGAATTTCGCCACCGGTTTACCTTGTAGAGCCATAGCATTTATACTGTACGAGGTCCACACTGAGTCTGTAATAATGTGCTGGACACACACCAAGGCTAGCTAACAGATGGAGATGACAGATTTTTCTTGCACACTGATTTTACACTGGGATAGTTTCACTGACTTTAATGGAGTTACTCTTGACTGATATATTTGAGAGGAAAATCAGTCTTCCTGTGTCCGGTCACTAGCTGGAACAGGCAAAATACCAGAACAGGTTCTCTTTTAGGGACAAGAGACAAGTGAGTGATCCATGAATTCTATGCAGGAATTCAGTCACACATGGATGTCCTGATCTGGTGTCCTTGTGGACTGAATTTCCTCCTATTTCTCAAAACGCTGGATAATCAGCGGTCCTTAACAAGTCAGTTACAAGGTTTGACTATAACTAGGTCAAAGTATTCCAGAATGCTCTGCAGGGGTAAAAAAACCCAACTCTTACAGTCTCTACTGGGGGAAATAAAATCAATATTTTTAAGAATGAGCAGGGAAAAGAAGCAGAGAATAAAGGCAACAAAAACCCTGATCACAGAAGATCCAATTCACAGGCTTGCACATTATCTCAGATGCACAATTCAGAGTCCTGCACAGCTTCAAAAATTCTGGAAAGTGTATAACACTGGCTATGAGGTTCTAAAATATCATATCCAAGAGTATTCTAATGATGGCGAGAAAAATAAGCAAAAGGAGGGGCGCTGCTTCTGCAGTTTTTGTCTGGGGAGGAGAACCCCTTTCCTTCCAAACTATGGTGGGTTGTGAAGGAGAAAGAGAGGAGGCAGCAGAGGAGGAGAAGAAAAAGTATGAGATTTCTTTTATGCTTAAGTCCCAAGTGTTCTTTCAACCTTCCTCCCGCTGATCACCTATCCACTGTTCCACTGAGATGCTTAATTACAAACAGCATTCAGCTGCAGTTGTAACCTCCTACCAGCAGAAGACTCCATCTTCACAAGTGTCAGGAGTTTGCAACTGTAGCTCCAGCCTTCACTTGGCTCAGCTCCTTCATTACTTCATTTGTTGTTGTTTTTTTGTTTTTTTTTAAAGATTATTCCCCTGGTTCTAAGAGCATAATGTTGCCATTGCTTGACTAAGAAATCTCACCTTGGCAGTAGCATGGGGAGAGGCACCTTTCTCCAACAACAGTAGCGCCACCTTCTGGTTGTCATAGTGAGCAGCAACATGGAGCGGGGTCAGGCCATTCTGTAAAGGGCGTGTTACCGAATTAAGTTGTTAGCTGGGCATAAGCAACCATTAAGTTGTGACTCAATGGCCATGTCTACACTAGCCCCAAACTTCGAAATGGCCACGCAAATGGCCATTTCAAAGTTTACTAATGAAGAGCTGAACTGCATATTCAGAGCTTCATTAGCATGCGGACGGCCGTGGCGCTTCGAAATTGACGCAGCTTGCAGCCGCGCGGCTCGTCCCGAGAGGGCTCCTTTTCGAAAGGACCCTGCCTACTTCGAAGTCCCTTTATTCCCATGAGCAGATGGGAATAAGGGGACTTCGAAATAGGCGGGGTCTTTTCGAAAAGGAGCCCCATCGGGACAAGCCACGTGGCTGCGAGCCGCGTCAATTTCGAAGCGCCGCAGCCGCCCGCATGCTAATGAAGCACTGAATATGCAGTTCAGCGCTTCATTAGTAAACTTCGAAATGGCCATTTGCGTGACCATTTCGAAGTTTGGGGCTAGTGTAGACGTAGCCAAGATGAATTAAATGAATATATTAATTGATTAGCCAATACATACATAAATAAAATGACATTTAATTCAGTCTGAATTATTTTTTGTTTTAGAAACTTTACTGAGACTGAAAATAATAGTAAGACAAAGTTAGTAAGATGTTCTTTGCTTAAAACAGGGCAAGCAACTGAGGATGAACTTGACTGGCCAGTACTTACTATTCATCACAAACCAAGTTCTGAAATCGCCAGGTCAGAGAAACATTAACAGCAAACTTAGCAACATAGGAGAAAAAAGGTAGTTCTGGTCTTGTATCATTGTTTCTAAATTGTCATATTTATGACTTGAATAATCTGATAGAATGGCACTCCTTAATACACAGCAACACACCAGTCTCTATAACTGTGCACCAACATATCCTGCTGTAATAAAAGCAAAACATTAAACACACTGTGAGGTAGTCTCATATACACTTGTATGTAAAAAATTATTCCAGAGAGACTTGTTGTTTTGAATATAGCTAAATTAGACAGTGAATGCAACCTCTTTCTTCTCTTACATTTATTTTTCACTGTCTTACTGAGCATAATTGCTTTTTGCTTTTCAGTTCCCCAGCTAAGCCCTGGAGTGGAGGGACTGCACCTTGCCAGCTGAATCCGGAGAAGCACGACACTGCAAGAGGAGTTTCGCCACATCCAGCCTTCCATACTTTGCTGCTACATGCAGTGGGCTGAATCCCTTCTGAAAATTTGTTAAGAGACAAAAATGTTCAGTGTAAGTTTCTGGGATTTTTCACTTAAAAATATTTTTTCTCCCAACCTTTGAATGTTTTAGCAGATTATGGTTCAAATTAATGCCGTCTGCCATTTTATTTATTAATAACTAAAACGACTTAACTAGTCTTTCTGAAGTGCCATATTTTACATGAGTGTGTCAGACAAGAATATATCCTCTTTTTCAATCTTCCATATGTCTGTGGATTGGCTAGCATGACATTTTACCACATACAAAATTTAGCAAGCAATATCTATTGCCTGGGTAATGAGACACCAATTCAAATGTTACCCAAAATTTAGCTTTTCACTCATTCCATTTTTTATTTAGATTTATGGCGATAGAGTTTTTAATAATTTATTCGCTACACTGATTTGTCTCTGCAAGTAAATGATAGGCCATACAATCTGCAAGAAACTAAACTCTGAACTTGGTGTTATCAATGTAGACACTCCCAGAAGAATGACTCTGTATTAAGAAAGAGGTACCTAGACCATCAGCAGAGTTGTATAAGTTGTATAAGCCTCTGCAGTGCTATTGAAATCTGTACAATGATGAACAGGAGGACTGTATCAAGTTAATTTTTGTAAACATGTTTATGGCAATGGGGTAAAAAGCTGTTTTCTTAAAAAGATATTTTCTATTAAGTGTTATTGTGGATTCACTAGACCACTGACAAAATATCAAAGTATTTCCCCAATAATTTCTTCTTTTTAAAATTAGGATGATAGGAAAAGCTGAAGGGGTAAGCATAGCCGGTGACAGACAGTTTGCAACTTTTGTCCTGAAGATATCATCAGGGGAGCCATCATGCAATGTTTGTCTGCAATTTTGACATTATGTGGTGTTTATCCTAGCTGTTATTGAGTTACATTAATCCACCTGTAAAGAGTGTGGACCAGGGTGCCCAAACTTTTCCATGGCATGTTAACAAAGAAGATACATTGGGTACTGCCTCCTCTCATAGCCACAATTATAAAACATCCCTGCAGCAGTTACTGCAATTGCTTATATGGAAAATTAGGGAAGTATTTAGAGTAGTTTTAGCTGTGTTTTAATGGGATTTAGCTTCTGGAAACAACCAGAACCCCCAGTAATCTATGTTTTATCATTTTAGAATATTCTAAACCCTGGAAGATACAAATTTTAAGCTCTAACTATAAAATAAGGAGCTCTTCTTTCCTCCTGACACCATATTTCCAATCACATAATCACAAATAATGGTGTTAGAAAAAACCTCTTGATTCATCACTCTGTTCCCCATATCCATCTTCCTTTATATAAATGCTACTAGGAATCTACTCATTAATACTTAATAGACTGGCAAACAAGAAAAAACTAGTACTGTAGGACTAATTTACTAAGCTGTTTAAAGTTAAACTGGTTGTAAAATACTCTGATTTGTATGCAATGTATGCTTTGAGAATTTCATTTCAGCTGTTAATACCAGACTTAATCATAGAATCAGAGAATTCTACAGCTGGAAGGGACCTCAGGTTGTCATCTAGTCCAGCCTCCCGCCCAAAGCAGATTCAACCCCAACTAAATCATCCCAGCCATGACTATGTCAAGCTGGGACTTAAAAATGTCTAGGTATGGAGATTCCACCATCTCTCTCACTAGTGCATTCCAGTGCTTCACACCGTCCTGGTGAAATAGTTTTTCCTAATATCCAACCTACACCTTTCCATCTTTAACTCCAGACCATTGTTCCTTGTTCTGCCATCTGTCACCACTGAGAACAGTTAAAATAAACAAGACCTTTAAGGAGGCTATGTATTTAAAGAACATAAGGGATGATGATTTTAGGTGTTTATTTGGATGGTAAGAAGGCACCTGGTAGGCAAGAGATGTTCTTTTGTCATAGGAACCTCGTACATTTTAAACTTGTTAATAATGTTATTTGATTATTAAGGCCAGAATATTGTCTCCAGCTTAAACCAAAACCTGAGGTTGCTGAGGAAGAAATGTCTGTCAAAATCTGACAAATTGCCTGTATGTTGCTTTCATCTGTTTGACTGTTGTTTATAATAAAACCAGACCAGTTTTTCAATGACAATGTCTCTCTCTGTATATACAGCTGTCCCCCTGCTGGCTAACGGCATCACATCTTTCCTACTGGAGACTAGCACCACACATCTCATCTTACCTTGGTGGCCAAAGAGTGTGCAGCACCTGCCTCCAGGAGCACTGATGCTACATCAACTTGCCCCTCTCGGGCAGAGATGTGCAATGGGGTGTACCCATTAGTGGTGGCGGCATCCGGGTGAGCCATGTGTTGTAGCAGCAGTTGGACGATCTCAGTTTTACCCAAGCGAGAGGCAATGTGCAGTGGAGTCTGTTCCTCCTACAACTCAAATTAGGTGACTAGTTAATGCCAGCAGAAGCAACCTGAATGACACATCAGAATGTACTCAGGTGGAAGACTCTACACTTTCACCGCATACAAAAGAATAAAGGACACAGTGAAGTGCTCCATGCTAGGGTGGAGATTAAACAATGTGCAATCAGCTATGACTATAGATGGCATCATAGTTTGACTTGTCTGCCTTTGCATTAATAGCTTATGAAACTTTTACTCGCCTTCAGTAGCACCTTACTCCACAAGTAGGTTCTGAATCTGGCCCTATGAAGGCAATCTCCAGATACTCTGTGTTCCTGCTCTTCTTGCTGCTTGTCTGGTATATATAGCTAAATGTCAACTGACTATATCTAACTCTTTTAGCATTTACGCTGGGTCTACATGTTCCCCTTCCTTTCCAAAGGGGTATGTTAATGAGCATGTTCGAAAGATGCTAATGAGGTGCTGCAATGACTATGCAGTGCCTCATTAGCATAATGGCGGCCACAGCGATTCGGAAGTGCGGGTTTTCGAATCGCGCGCCGCCTGTGGAGACGGGACCTTCCGAAAGGACCCCGCCAGTTTTCGAAAGCCCTTCTTCCTATCTGGTGATCGGAAGAAGGGCTTTCGAAAACTGGGGGGGGGTCCTTTTGGAACGTCCCATCTCCATGGGCGGCGCACGATTCGAAAAGCCGCACTTTCGAATCGCTGCAGCTGCCATTATGCTAATGAGGCACTGCATAGTCATTGCAGCATCTCATTAGCATATTTCAAACCTGCTCATTAACATGCCCCTTTTGAAAGGAAGGGGAACATGTAGACCCAGCCTTACTGTCACAAAACAAAGTCCTTTGATATTTAATAAGCCCAGAGCAAGCACTGCAGCACTACTCTCACATAGGCTGTGTCTACACGTGCCCCAAACTTCGAAATGGCCATGCAAATGGCCATTTCGAAGTTTACTAATGAAGCGCTGAAATGCATATTCAGCGCTTCATTAGCATGCGGGCGGCAGCCGCGCTTCGAAATTGACGCTCCTTGCCGCCGCGCGGCGCGTCCAGACGGGGCTCCTTTTCGAAAGGATGCTGCCTACTTCGAAGTCCCCTTATTCCCATGAGCTCATGAGCTCAATAAATGAGCTCATGGGAATAAGGGGACTTCGAAGTAGGCAGCGTCCTTTCGAAAAGGAGCCCCGTCTGGACGCGCCGCGCGGCGGCAAGGAGCGTCAATTTCGAAGCGCAGCTGCCGCCCGCATGCTAATGAAGCGCTGAATATGCATTTCAGCGCTTCATTAGTAAACTTCGAAATGGCCATTTGCATGGCCATTTCAAAGTTTGGGGCATGTGTAGACACAGCCATACTGTCCAACTATAGAGCTGGGCTCAGCATGTGTGTAGAGGAAACATAAAAAGTCCTCAGTCAGGTAACTGAAGCCTTCCCAATAATAGTCAAATCCTCCAGAGGAGCTGTGCCAAACAGGAGGATTATGCTGTTAGAACAGTTTTCAAGGAAACTTTACAGAATCATTGGCTGTTGTTTTTCCCTCAGTTTCCAGATACCTTATTTTTCTGAAGCCCATGCTTGGTTCACAAATGCATAGTGAAAAATTCCATTCCCAGTGCAAAATTTACTTACCACTGGTTGTGAAAAATATGCACAAAACTGCACTAGTAAAAAACAAATTTTTCACATTTGTATGAATTTGGCTCTCAGACAAAAACACATTTTTCTTTCATTGTATATTGTTTCCATTAGAATCCCAAAGGATAAATTTTGCATAGACCCAGGTTAAATGTACCAACTGTCTAATCACACAATACCAAACAACCTTGCCTTTCCCCCTGCTCTGCCCATTCACAGAGGCCCTACCCCTGCTCACTCCATCACCCCACTTCATAACCCACTCTCCCCCACCCTCAATTGCTTTGACAAGGATGGGGCAGGGGTTGGTGTGTGGGAGGGCCCAAAGCCGAAGGGTATGCAGTGAAGGAGGTGACTCTGGGCTCAGCCTGGCATAGAGCGGTAGAGTGCAGAAGGGGCCAGGGGCTCTGGAAGGGCATTTGGTTGTTGGGAATCTCAGGGTTGGGGCTGGGGATTGGGAGGGAAGTGAGGGTGCAGGCTGTGGAAGGGGGCTGAGGGCTGTAGCAGGGGTGAAGGAGGAAGCACAGGCTGTCAGAATGAGTTTGGACATGGCATGTGAGGACGTTGAGTTTGGACGTGTGAGGGGGCTCAGGGCTGGGACATGCATTTGGGATACAAGAGAACAGGTAGGCTAAAAGTAAATGCTCTTGTAAACACTGAGGGACACATTTTCTAAAGTGTTCAGTACGGATAACTGGAGAACAGAGTGATTGAGTAACTTGCCCAATGTCACACAGGAAATCGGCAGCAGAGTACAGAATGGAACTTATTTCTGGCAGCTCCTAGAACAGTGACCTAACCAATGGTCCATTCTTCCTTTCAGGATAGTCATTTATATTGTACAAAGGGGGTATATGATGCTATTAAATCAGAATACTTTACTTGCTTATCCTGGGTGCAAATGGTTTACACTCACTTTGCACATATTTTGCACAGGAATATGGACTTTATGTAACTTCCATAAAAGCCAATGAAAAAAATGTTCAGAAAATCTTGTAAGGGATTACATAAGGAGCATCTGGCTAGAAATTCTTCTAAATGCCTGTGTTTAGACAGCTTGGTCTTTTATGTGTTTGCTGTTTCCATCTATATTTTATAATGCACGGTCAGGATTAATGTTTAAAATCTCATCACATATATGCAAATCAGGGCTACGTGACTGATTTCAGAAGATAGTGGGAGAACTGCACTTCAGATACAACAATGGCATAAGTTCAGCTGTTAAGTCAGAATCCTCTGATGTTTTGTTTCAGCACTTGCACTATCATACTGATTTTAAACTCAGGAGTTCAAATGTCTTTTAGAACTTTAGCCCTGTAGTAGGCTGGGGAGAAAGCACTGTGGGAGCTTACAGAGCTAAACAAACAACAGACAATACAGAAATTCTGCACAATGTGCCAGCATCATTCTTTTGACAACCTAAAGGTTTCATTTTCCCCCAAACTATTCTTTCTTTAAACTTCAGATAATAGGATCTAGCTAAAGTGATTATCATGCACATTTACCAGTCAAAAGTAAAAAGTACTGCTACATGGAATTTCAGGTGTTCTCTTTAATAGGTAAACTGTAAATTACCACTCCCCCACAGGAGATAACATGTGCTGCAGAATCCAATAGTGCCTGGTGCAGAAATAGGCCACAGAGTGCCTTGAAATGTAGGGTGTGTCTGTATGGAGCTGGAGATGCGGTTTCCCTGTTGAGCAGATACACACATTGTAGTTATCAAGCACGAATGCTAAAAATAGCAGTGCAGTGAGAGTGGCAAGACAGATAACCACACTCAGTATATACCTATGGTTTTAGGTGGGATTGTTCTTGGAGCAGCTAACCCACCTTGCCACTCACATTATCATGACTACATTGCTATTTGTAGTGCACTAGTGCAATCAAGCTAGAGCTGGTATTTCTCCCAGAGCAAGAATGTACACCTTCAGCTCCAGTGCAGTCATAGCCCAAAGGCCATGTCTGTGATGGTACTGCATTGTGGCAGCAGGACGCAAACTTGCAGCATGTGGCTCTGGAACCTGCCAATGAGTGAGCAGAGAGTAGTAGTACAAGTTAACAGGTTATGTTACAGGATAGTCTTAACACTGGTTAAGCCGGAACCTCCAAAACAGGTAAATACACAACATGTAGCCTCTTATTGTCTACCAAAGAAAAGACATCACTCCCTAGCAAGCCCATTGGGGTTTCTGTGTTTACAACAGATGTTATGAAAACTACCCGGCAACACTTACCCTGGCTCGGGCATCAACAAGGGCACCGTTCCTCAAGAGGCAGCGGACCACTTCCACCTGCCCAGCACGTGCTGCCATGTGTAAGGCAGTCTCCCCACGCTGCAGAAAAGCAGAGATATCAAAGTCCCACACCGTGAGAAACATTCAATTTGCATCTCTTGTAAATGCTAACAATGCCAGTAGAGTGAAGCTGACTCACATCGGCCAAAGGTCTGACCTTAATAAAAAATTCAGAAGAGCCTGTATAGACATTGTCATGGGATGGGGACTGAAGGCTGTTTTTCATTAGGCACCCCAAAGGTCAGAGACCATGATAACTGAATCACTGAACTCTTGCTGATGAAAGAGTATCATTTGATTTGCCATCTGCTTGTAAGGAGAAAATCTTTTTTTACAATAGATGTAACATACCTACCAGCTGAAGGTTCTTACTGTTTAGTATTAAACTATGACGCCTATAGCACAGCACAGGCTCTCTCATCTCTCTTACGATTTGTGTCTACATACAAAGGTCAGAAAAGGACCAACATTTGTTGTTGTAAACAGAGATATTGAAAAGGTAACCTAAATCTATGCACTGTGATAAGATTATAACTTAATTAAATTGGGAGTTAGTTTATATAAATAAATACATCAGTTTTTCTAAATTTTGAAATCTACATAATATCAAGAAATATGTTTAGTAACCAGACAATGGGGAAATTCTTGCAATGCTAATGGAAGTTCTACCCAAGGATTTGATTGGACGATTTGGTCACATAACAAAATGTTAGCATCTGAAGGATGTACTCTTAAAAATGTTTTAATGCTGTTTGTGAATAAACCTTTCATTTTGCAAATTATCAGGTTTGGATTTCTATAAAGAGCATTTTATATTTGCATTAGTGAAGCAATTTAATTTTGAAAACAATTAGTAAGCTTTAATACATAAAAAGCCAAGACATCTGTCTAGCACAATGATTGAAAAGTGTTAACTCTTGTATCCAAACATTTATTAATACCTGTTATCAATTATGATCCTTTCTTTACTGTTCCCTTCCCAAAATGGGTTACTAATTTTTTTTTTTTACAGACAGTAAAAGTAATTATAAAGTATAAAAGCAGTGACCATTTTTGTCACAAATTTGTTTTATTAAACTGCAAGAAATACAATATAGTAAATAGTCTTGGTAGATTTATTTTACCTTTTTAGTAGAGAAAAATTGGTGAGTCCCAAGTAAATGAATTATGAGCTAATTTAGCTCAGAACCTCTTTATATCATTTTAAAATATTATTTACTGGTAAAATTACAATTTAAAAAGCACACAGATACAAGTAAATGTTGGTTTATATTGATAAACTCAAGTAATAAAAAAAAACATGTCATGTAACTCCAGGAAATGTCCATGGTCTCATTAATTCTAGAATAGCTGTATGTTTGGTACACAAACACTAATTTCCATGTCCAGTCAGATCCTGCTTTTGGTGTTCTCTCTCAAAGGTCACATTTTAAAGACTATTTTTTAAAAAAATGATGTTCTCTAGAATTGTATGTCCATTAGTTCTGAATGGGAAATACATCTGTGGTCCAGTAAAGGAATAGTCTTAATTTTAAACTTCTAGATTTTAGTTTAAACTTCTAGATTTACATTTTTAAAAGTTTCCTGCCAGTTTAAATGGCACCTCTCAATTGAAGTGAATAGCTTGGCGCCTCCTAAAGCCAGCAAAAGTTTTATTCTTTTGGAATTAACATGCAGTATTCAAAACTGAAAGACAAAATCTTCTCTCCTGTGTGCCCCTGACAAACCTTGTAAAGGCATTTTCAGAGGAAACTATTCAGAGTACCATTTGTACCGAGAAATACTAAAGCTACTGTAGCATGAAAGAGTTAAAGTTCCTGTTACGTAGCCAACTTCCTCCCTTCCCAAGCATTTGAGAAAAACATGAGGTTATTTTTGGAGCCGTTCAGTTAGTAATAAATAATTATTAAAATGTGACCTTCTGTGGGGCTACATGGCAGCTCGCTCAGTCCCATGGTGGGTGAGCTGATGCAGTGATTATTCTAATCGAAGCCATACTCACAATGTTAGTGACATCTGGAGAGGCTCCATTCTGCAGCAGGAGGAGGACTATATTCAAGTGGCCCATAAATGCAGCCACATGTATTGGTGTAAGGCCAGACTGTGAAACAAAGCAACAGCAGTTTTACTCCTCTGCACAGGGGCTGAAGGACTTCTTCATTTAAATAAAACATGAATGAAAATGACAGGAGATACAGAGAAATGGGGAAGAAGAAAAAGGAGACGAGAAGGAATTTTTTTAGAAGTTGAAACACTTTTCTACCTCTGTTATAGCTTGGATTGAAGCCCCATATTTCACCAGGAGTTCCATGACTTTGATGCGGTTTTTCTTGCAGGCAATGTGCAGTGGAGTAAAACCATTCTGTGCAAAAGACAATTATGTTAGCTAAAAACATGCAGCTACAGTTCCCATAAAGCTCCAGGTTGGCACACCGCAAGCAGTCATGTTAGAACATCAGCTGCCATTGTCCCTTCGTCACAGTAAGCTACAAGATACAGGAAAAAAAAGTCATCTTAGTGGGCTGTTGTTTCCTTAACACACAACAGCCTCCAGGGCTTTCTGCCCCTATACAAGAGAAAAGCATGTAACTAACAAAATACAGACATTCTCCTTTTCACAGTCAGCAACATACTACAGGGTTGAGGCTCTCTAATCCGGCAACCTGAGGACCTGACCAGTCCAATTTGCTGGACCACAGGAGGTCAATATTGTCTAGCAGCATTACTAACATTTCCATTGCTTACCAGGCATTTAGAAGACATTTAGAGGTAAATTAGAAGTAAATAACAGCTCAGAAAACAGTCAGTCGGGAACTATGGCTGTAAACAAAGTTTATGGGACCACGGGAAACTTGACCATACCCATGATAAGTGAACATCCACTAACTAAAATCATGCTGGACTACAAATGTTGCTCGATGAAAGTGCCAGATTAGAGGGATTCAACCTGTGGAAAGCAAATATAAAATGATTCATTTGGCAATAACTTGCATCCTTTGTGGAGCCTGGCTCACACACAAAAAATATATATATTATACTGGCGATAAAAGACAACAAATGCTTTCAAAATTATCAGCTGTAATTTAAAAGTAGGATTCTTAACTGCTCACCTTTCTCCTAGATAACATCTAATTTTTCAGTTCTTTAAAAATAACTCTGATCTACGTGTCTACATGTATGTATGTCTATATTTATGTAATAGACATACTGTATATGTGCATTCACTGCAAGGCTACTTGTACTAACATATACTTATTGAATGTAGTCCTTACTATCATTAACAGATCTGTTCCCTTTGGAGGAATTACTCCTTGTAGTAGGACTTAGAGCCTGAGTTCAACAAAACATTTCTCCATGTGATTGTGTACATCCCTATTTGAGTTCAGCATATCCTTAACTTCAAGTCTATGTTTTATCCCATCAAAATCTATGAGGCATAAGCATATGCCTAACACTAAGCAAATGCTTACATTCTTTGCTGTATAGTGATGAATGCTGAATAGAGACCTACGCTGCACAATAAAGCGTTGGTGATCAGGGCCATGCTGTCTATATTTTAAAGAAAACAATTTTTTTTCAAAAATATATACAATTTTTAAAGAAAAACAAGAACTTGTTAGATAATCTTGGTTTCTTGTAACGAAAAAGGTCAGAACTACTAGTGTTCAAATGGAAATAAAGCAAGTTAATCAGTGAGAAAGCGCAAAAGAGCAGCTGCTGGAGGAACAGCTTCCTCCGTGGCTAGTCTCTGTTAAAAAGGAGTGTTACTTACAGGCTGACATTAAATAAAACAACTGAGAACATATGCAGGGCTTTGCTTTTTCAAAGCACTGTTCAGTAACTCCGTGGTCCGGCACTCTCAGGACCTGCCCAGCCCCAGCATTGGCTCTGGCTTTGCCTAAGTGAGGACTGGTTATAGGGTGCTCAGGGAAAAGAGGCAGGTAGCTGTTGGACTCCATAGCCATCCTACCTCTTCCCCTGAGCATCCTCTGTCCCCACTTTTGCCCCTTCTCCCTGATTTTGAATGCCACAAATGGGCTATTGCAGTACTCTGGAAGATCTAGGGAGTGGTTGCTGAGCACGGGCCTGAGTTTTCCCATGAGTCCTCCATCCCAGGAACACTCAACGAGGATGCCAGACCACTGATGTGGATGGACTATGGAAATCTGGACCATAGAGGTCCGACCTGTGCAAACATAAAGCTTATTCAGTCACTTTACTTGCCAAGTATCAATTGCCAAGTATCAGTGGGTTAGCCTTGTTTGTCTGTATCCACAAAAGCAATGAGAACTCCTGTGGCACCTTACGGACTAACAAATATTGCATCTGACAAAGCAGGTCTTTGCCCACGAAAGCTTATGCCCCAAAATATCTGTCAATCTATAAAGTGTCACAGGACTTCTCTTGTTTTTGTTTTTACTTGCTAAAGACACTATGTAGAAAAGTAGTAATAGTAATAAATTACCTAGTCCAGATAGCTATAAATGTTAACTTGAAAAAGCTAGTTCCTGATACAGCTCATCACAAACTTTTTCAAATGTCCTCAATGCCCTCTAGTCTGGGCTGTTGACAAATGTGAGTTATGAAATAATATATCCCAGTTAAATGTACGCTTATATCTGTCTATAACATTCCAACGGTTGTGTTCATCTTCATCAACATCTATACCCTTGCAAATGGACATATCTAACTGTTAGAATTCTAGAGTATGTCATTTAACTGGGCTCTGCTCAGTTGTTTTTCTACTGTTCTCTTTAAATGATATTTTGAATTATTTTATGTTGAACAGTATGGAGAACAACAGCCATTCCGTAGTTAAGCTTCCCATTCTATGTATGACAATAGCTTCTTGCTATAAGCCCAACAATTAACCGTCACAACTTCCACAAAAAGAAATTAATACCCTTAAAATTTCACTTACTGTGTACATTTTCTGGGTAGCTATAGTTTTTAAGAAATCTCCATTAATAATTATATCGTATTTAATTCATTTTACTTTATCTTAATGTTGCTGAGCTCGGATTTGTTTTAGTGGAGGGATTTTTAAAATATAAAGCATTCCTTATAAGCACTTTCTAAACTCTGAACGGCCTTACAAATTCATAGTCAAATATTATTTTTGGTTCCTGTTTAGGAAATAATAGTCAGGTCTCTCAGCACAAGGAATTATTTATAAAATAATATTTTTATGTATGCTTCAACAAGAATACAAATTGGGACATGCTGTGATTAATGGTACTTGGTAAATGGAAGTTTGAGAAGAGCAAAACACTAATTTTCTGCCTTCTGGCAAAACTGCTGGACAATTTGTTTTAAAAAGCCTACCAGGGAAATAGGACTTCCACTTCAATGGGTCTATTCATGGTAGTAAGCACTATGTTCACTAGCATTTGTGTGCACGATCATGTCCTGAAGCTATGCAACCTTTCTTGGAACCAAAGTTACTGCTAGCTGACACTATAGCATACTTAAGTGTTTTAATAAATTTGTCATTTTGGCCTTTCATTCTTTGCCCCATGGTGGTACAGTTGCTTTTTGCTACCATTGGAAAAGGCTGGTTGATGTGGAGATACTACCCCATCAAACAGTAACTGCCATTTACAAAAGTAAGCCCTACAACACACTGACACATGACTGCTCAAAGAAGTAAAATCTATGCTCAGTAGTGTTTGCAGGATGGGGCCTTCAGTCAGCTATATTGCTCAGTGACACACAACTGCTATCTGTAGCATTGTTGCACTAGAGGGGTTAGGCAAGTTTACCAGAGCTCGAGCGTTGGGGTTTGCTCTCTTGTCCAGCAGAAGCTTGGTGACACGGTAATGGCCACAGTGTGCAGCAACATGTAGGGCAGTCAGGTAATCCAGTGTGACATCATCAACAGGCGCTTTGTGCTGCAGTAGATGTTTGACGCATTCCACGTGGTCACCCTGAGCGGCCATGTGAAGCGGAGAGAGTCCATTCTGTGCCAGCAGAAAATGCAAGTGTATCAAACCTCCAGCAAAAATAACTCATTATTAGACGGTGCCATTTATTCCGAAGAATCCCAGCGTGTTTTAAGAAATGTATAGGAATAACTTCTTCCAGTGCTGAAAGGTGTCACTAACAGTGCACAGTAACACCACAGATTGATTGTAACAGGGAGTGAAAGAGAGCACTATTAAATAAATCCATGCATCCACAGCGAATGTATGGAAAATAAAGGCAGGCAGAATATAATTATCCAGATTAAAGTCTAGTTCACTGTCTTGAGTCGCATGACATCTTTATGTCAGGACTGGGCTTCCTTAGGCTATGGCAACCCTCTACTAGGCAACAGGGCCTGTGTTCATTCAAAGGGGAAAAGCACCCACTTAATCACTAACATACTTCTTGTGGAACACGTTAGTTTTTCTTAAGGTCTCCAAGAAGCATTGACCAAAAGTGACCTTTTTTAGTTTAGAAGACTCATACTCTCAAAGCACAAGGTATGAGATGTCAGGGACCCCTGTGTTGCAGCTTTTAGCCAGAAGGTACACGATATAGTTTGATCTTATTTAGGCTCGTGCTTAACAGAAATACATATAATGTACTTTCATACAGCACTGTTAATGGAACTCAACTACAAACATTCTATAGACCGTTTTGTAAATAAGCATAAATGCTTCATGCTGTCCCACATAATTGACAAAAAAAGTTATGTTAAGTATTATTAATAAATTTTCCATAATCTTATGAAAAGAGTCCTGTGCAGATATCTGGCATCTGTGGATGTGGATACCTGCAGATATGAAATGGATATCCACAAATTTGCAGGGTCCTAGATACAAACTTTGCATCTGCTTTTGTATCTACAAAAATGAGCTGTGGGTATCTGCATGCATACACACAGATACAGATATCCATGAATACAAAGCAGACATCCATGAATATCAGAACTCTACTTACAAATGTCATTGTACACGGTAAGATACACTATGTAAAAAAAACACGTGGGCTGATTCTCAGAAGTCAATAAAGCTAAGTGAGCCCCATACACCTGAAAATGAGGGCAATGGTACGTTTGCAAAGAGTTTACAAATGTAGAGCTGACCCTGACAACATTTATTAGCTCACTACCAGCAGTAATCCTGCAGTATTTGCTGGTGTTTGCTGAATCAGACTCTAGTCGCTGAATATAGTAAGACCTAGATGTGCTTAGTTTTTGGGAACTGATTATTGAGCGGCCTGGATGGAAGCTCTGACCTGATCTGTAGCTGCAGATTTTCACCCCTCTCCATGGCCACTCATAGCACCATATATGCCATTTTAAAATATGAGAAAACATTAGTTCCTGGAAAGTAACTGAAGCAAAATGTATAATTTCTATATTTCATTCATCTGTCTGTCTCCAATCTAGAACAGCTCCACTGGGATTGGGGACTCCACAGGATTTCAACACAAATTTCATGTTACAAGTGAGGTCTGATTCTGGCAGCGGAAAAGAAGAGTGTCTATCACTTCAGAAGGTTCCAACTTACTATTTAATTAAAGTATAATTAAAGGGCTACCACACATCTTCTTGAATCAGATGCTTCCTTGATCTCTACTTTCCCTGAGGAGAGTCCCAATCCCTGTCAGTACCAAAAGGGTGGAAGAAATGATGTATTAACGGTGGGAGAAGGGAGCCCTCTGAACATAACTGCAGGATTTAACATGTAGGATCCACGCACTGTATAGATGCTTCAGACCAACCACTTGAGTGATCTCTAGAAGACTTTGAACCAGCTCCTGCCACTCCATGATCATAAGGGGGGGGTCTTGTCTCAGTGAAATGTGTATGTTCAAAATTTGGGAATCCAGAAATCAAAGTGTGCACTTCTTGTGTGCCACAGATACAATGGGTCCATCGGGGGCTCTGCTCCCCAGCATGAGAGCGATTTTTGGGAGAGTTGCACTGGACTCACAAAGGCATTTATTAGTTCATATTCATTTACATTGTATTCGCTCCATGTGTATCTCTCAGCCATTCCTTTTAGCACACAGAGCACCCCAGCCAAAGGAACCAGGGCAGCCATATGGATTCCTTTATATATGCCTCCCAATGTCTATACAGGCACTCACTGTATAACCTGCCCCCATGGGATGCTCACCAGATCCAAGGTTACACAGTGCAGATATGCCCATGGCACAGCCCACAGACAGAGAGTAATGCAGGAAGTCAGCTGCTTTTAATATAAAAGCCACTGGTCTTATCTATTTCAAACAGATCGCAAGACTGATATCTTCAACCTTATTCTCTAAATCTTCAGATTAGTCTCCAAATTCTGAAGGTAGGCATCTAAAAAAGTGACCATAATTTCAAAGGCACAGATTAGAGCTGGTCAACGTTTTTCTAACAGTAATCGAACACTAACTAATATTAGTTACTACTTCAATTAGTGTTCACTTATGAAAATCAATGGAATTTTAAGGAACAACTAATTACAATTAATTTTAATATAATAATCTTAGACCTAACTCTTTGGTGACAGGAACTCTGTTCAGCTCTATCTCAGCAAAGTCCTTAGCATATTTATGATGCAGTCGATCATGACCATATCAATCTCTTAAGAAGACAAAGAAAAGATGACATTCTCCAATTCTATTCAGCGACTGGATAGGTCAGAGTGCTACCCCTGTGATTGTCTAGCACCTGTTTCCATCTGCCTTTGATGGAATATGTAGGGTGACAAATGTATCCTCTAACTGGCAAAGAGAATTTGATTGAAGGAAAGAGGGATACTCCCCCAAAACGATTTTCTATTAAGTGGTTATATCTTAATTAAGCACATTTTTAAAAGATCTGGTTAGTGTATATTTGTGCATTCATGAGAATACTGTTGCCACCAGAGAGGGAAGTGAGGTAGTTCGTGCCCGGTGCGCAAAGCTAATTCATCACACCAAGAGTAGTAGAAGAATCTTTATTTGGCATGCCAAGTAAGGCGCAGGGGGATCTCTCCTCAAGGCCTGCATGCCTTACAACAAGAAGTGAGCTATACTTATACCTCTCTCCTCCTTTGTTCACCCCCCCCCAACAAACCAGGGGAGAGTTTCTCATACTCCCTTTATCCACTCCTCCAGCTCAAACTGAATTCCTACTGCTCATATGACATTCTGCTCTGGTAATTCCCTATTGAGCAGGAGGTAAAGTACCAACAGATTATTAACAGAATGTAAGTTACAGGGAGGTAGAGTTATTCAGTCGTATAGAACATGAACAGGATTTCAGTAACAAAACACTGCTGAATTTCATGAGAAAGTTAAGGAGGATTCACTAACAATGCTAAATACAATATTGAACCTCATGGGAACATCAGTAAGCATTCATTTACAAAACAATGTTTCTATGAGAACAGAATATAACAACGTTTCCCCTGCCAACAATACTCTGGAACTGTCTTCAAGGCATAAATTAGCCTTCTGTGAGAAAAGCTCCACTGCATGGGATATAACAAGTGTAAATAAAAGGTCAGAAAATATAAAGAGAATGATCTTATCCTGACCAACGGGATGGGACACATGACCCATCTTTTCCTTCTCTAACTTCTATCATTCCATGAAATAATGTTTGTAAATTCCTGTTGCATGAAATGAGAACAGGCCCTTTGTCCTGAAAAAGTATTGTCTATATGATGCACATAACTCTTCTTCTCAGAGAAAATGGAGTAGTTTTGTTCAGGTATGGTAAATCTCCTTATATGGAAGGTTCAGTCCCTATTTTCAAGGCAAAAACCATACTTTCCGATCATTCTATCCAAAATATTTATTCTATCTAAAGCATTCCCTTTGGGAATACTGACATATCCCGATACCCCTCTCTCCTCACCCTTCCAGAACTGTTTTGAAGTGTTGTTAATATTAATATGATACTAATTTGTCCTGTAAATGAGATATTCACCTTGGTTCTCGCAAGCAATGGAGCACCTCGTTCCAGAAGGAGCTCTACAACCTGGTCATGCCCACTTCGTGCAGCACAGTGGAGTGGAGTCAGTCCATCCTTTGAGCACAAGGAAAACAAGTATTAAACATATGCCAGACAGAGCAGTAAGACAGACTATGTTACAAACATTCAGAAATCGTGCCCATAAGCTGCTGATATTGAATGGGTGCTGAGCACCTGCTAATCCTGCAAGCCTCCATCAAAAGCTGTCTCTTTTAGTAATGTCTAGATGAAACTGGCTTAACAGAATGGAGCTCTCCCTCCCACCCCAGTGCACGATTGCATCAGTGAAGTACATTCTGAGATTACATTCTGAGAATGGTGAAGAGGGAACACAGTATGTGTGCAAACCCATCATCAAAGAAGAGAATGTATGCATGAATCTTCTGTCTTCCCTCCTTTCCTCCCTCACTGCATGCCTTTGAAATTGCGCTGCCTCTCCCTGTGATGGCTGAAGGATGCTCAGCTAAGCAACGACAGTTTCAATTGCTTTTGATGCAGGGATGAAATAGTAAATGCCCATGCCAGGAAATGTATTTCAGACAAAAATTTAACAAGCAAGAAGAAAGGAAAGAATTTGTGTGGAAAGGAGAAATCAACAGAGAAAAGACTTTTCTTTCTGGGGCTCAATGACAAGCAAGATCTAATAATCTTTTGCTAAACTTGCTGTGACAGCACCGTCTCTGAAATTTTCTCTCCATTGCAGAAGAATATCCAGTCCCAAAGCACTTGCTCAGGATCCTCAGTCACTGAACAAAGCAGTGTTAGAGAAAGATGTGCCAATTAAACATTTAGAAAGGAGAGTGCATTCTAGATAATGCTGCTACAGTCTGCCTTTTTTTCCTTTGAAGGAAACAGCAAATGTGACAGAAAAAACAAAAAACAAAACAAAAAGAGAGAGGATAAAATAGCAGTGCTGAATGAAAGAAAGAAAATCAGACTTTAGAAAGAAATCCAAACATACAGAATTTTAACCTTAATAGATACATGCAGTGAGCACTCGAGACCTGTTCTTTACAGATGTGTAATTGCTGAAATGTTTTCTTTGGCTTTAAAATAATAGAAAATGCCATTGTGATGACAATAGGCTTGTTTGATATTTTGACTCCTGAGGGAATCCCATGCCAAAAAATTCTCTACCAGAAAATTAAAAATTCTACAGTATTCTACAAATGTTATTTGTCAGTAAAATGTGGCTCCAGTGTGGCAGTGGGGGACACAAGCCACTGGTTCCACTGACGCAGGAAATCACACCGAAGCCGCCAGCACTATAGTGTTGGGACACAGCCTTGAGACTGCACCTGACCTGGCACAATGCCAGAGCCAGGCTTACCCCAAAAATGCCCCATGACCCTGCCCCTCTGTACCAAGCACCATAGGCATGCTCATCCAAGCAGAATCCTAATGTGTAGGGGCTAAAGGTGAGGGGAACCAGGTGCAGGACACAAGTCTTCTCTGTGGGATAATCGGGGTGCAGATGGCTCAGCAGGAGATCTGGATTGAAACATGGAGATATATACATATCTTGTAGAACTGGAAAGGACCTCAAGAGGTCATCCAGTCCAGCTCCCAGCACTCACAGCAGGACCTATCACCATGCCTGACAGATTTTTTTTTTAAATCTAACCTGCCCCAGATCCTTGAAAGGCCCCCTCAAGGATTGAACTCCAACCCTGGATTTACAAGGACTTGGTCTGGGGCTTGCGGGGAGGGGGTCCCAAGTGCAGGACCAACAGATTCTGCAGGGGACCCAGGTGAAGGTGGCTAGGGCTCAGTGGGGGATCTGGGTGTGAAGGGCTCAGTGGGTGCTGGGGTCAGGTCCACCCCAATGGGGAGGCAATGGGGGCAGTTGCCCCAGAAGCCCATGATGGCTGTCAGAACTTCTGGTTGGGGAAGTGGAGCATAATGGGGTGTGGAGTCCAGGTGCAGCTGGTTGAGGCTCAGTGTGGGGTTTGAGTGAAGGGGATTTTTTGAAGGGTCCAGATCTAAAGGGTAGGTCATATGAGAGGAGGGCTCAATGGGCCTGATTAATTGGGGGAGCTCCAGCTGCTGCTGAGGGATCACTGCATGTTGGGCTCCACTCCCCCCATGATTCTACTATTCTCTTTTCTTTCTCTTTCCTCCCACTCCACAACTGCCCCATCTCACTTGGCTTACTCCCACACTCTCTTCCCACAGCTTCATTCCATTTGTCTTCCTTCATTTCTTCCACCCTATCTTGCCCAGCTCCACTGCAGGCACTCACCATCGCACAGAAAACAACACACAAACAGGAAGCATGAATGGTACCAGGACCTAGGAGGTGGCGTTTAACTGCAGAGTCGGCAGAGCTGAGATGCAGTCTCTTTCACCTGGGCAGATAGGTACTTGCAGAAATGAGAGGGGAGGCAGTGGCATGTAACCATGGGTGTTCCACCATGCCTCACCTGCTGTTGGTGGAAGGCAATGGTCCTCTGTCCACACAGTTTCCCTGCCATTTTCTAAAGAGGAGGGAAGGAGGGACTTTTCTGCACGGGCAGTCCTGCAGAATTCCCCCAGGAGTAGCATATGGTAAAGCATTGCACCTTATTATTCCAGTGGTGGATTCCAGAATCAACATTATGTTGTTTCTCCCAGACCTCAATTTTAAATATTAGAGAATATACAACACCTTTTTTGAAAGAGTGGTTTGCAGTGCTCAGGTGGAGTCAGGAGCTGATATCAGTAAGGAAGAATTCTTGCTCTAGAACTCATCTGCTAAGTTCCAGAGATTTTTCCAGATCCCATCCAATGCTAAATGCGGCTTAATTCCCACCAATTAAACACTGCTCCTGCACCATCAAAGTCAATGGAAGTTTTGCCATCAATTTTCAAGAGGTGCAGGATAAATGTTTAAATAGATTTTTTGGGTGCTCAGGACCTCACAAAACTGAATCCTTCTGAAGGAATTAAGCCTGTGTTAGCTATTTTTTTATTGTTCTGAAGTTCCAGTATCTCCTAAATCTACTTTACAGCAGCAGAAGGATTATACACCTTGTTCCCAATACCTGTATGGAATTGAGAATTTATCCCTGATGGATTCAGGAGAAAGGAGTTTGTTTTGTATTGTTCTCCCGTGTTGGGCCTTTTATGCTCTATCTTTTATGGTTCACATATTTCACTGCTTGCCTACCAACTTCGATGTTGTTCTGGTTTGTAACATAGCAAAACAAAGACAATGATTGATGTGACACCTTCAAGAAAGCAATACAAATCCCCAGAGGAAAGAAAAGGAGAGCAACTTAAACCAAAGTGATGAATTAGTTGTAGATGTGCTCACAAAACGGTGCTTAATTCCACAGCTAAAAAGGGTCAATTTTAATGAAAAGAAAAATAGGAACTAATCTATGACTTCAATTTTTTTGTTTTGTTTTTTTATCCAAGGTCTAATCCCACTGGAAAGAAATTATAAAGAAAAGATTGGTATCTCTGTCCTGTCCTGTTCTTGTTCTATAGTGGTCTCATTACTGTAGTACCTGAGTGCCTCCCATATGCATAAAGCAATAAAACAAGAATCCATCACATGTTGCTTTTTTCTTCAATTCTTCTTCTAATAGAGGGAAAACTGCACATGATTTTTTAAATTTTAAATTAATATTTAATTTAATTTAATAAATGTTTTTTAAAATAACTATACCTTTCTTTATGTTTTGTTCAAAAGGGAGGACAATTGAACTGGGGAAAGCTCACTGATCTAGAGGAACTAGTATATAGTGCAATTAGGACAAACCAACACTCTCACTGAACTATCTTGTTTATTTCAGAATCTTCTAACCAAGAGGTGGCTTGTAATCAAAATAGGCACATTAGTTTATAACATCTAAGTGTCTGTGTCTACACAGGCAAAAATCTTCGCAATAGCCATATTTCGAAGATTACTAATGAGGCGCTGAACTGAATATTCAGCGCCTCATTAGCATTAGGATGCTTCCGGCTGCGGTGCTTCAGAAGCGCTGCTTTTGAAAGCATGCGGCTCGGTGCGGCTACACGGGCGTCCTTTTCGAAAGGACTCCACACCTTTCAAAATCCCCTTATTCCGATCAGTGAGCAGGATAAGAGGATTTCGAAAGGTGCAGGGTCCTTTTGAAAAGGACCCCCGTATAGCCACACCGAGCTGCGCGCTTTCAAAAAAATTCAATTCAGCGCCTCATTAGCAATCTTCGAAATGGCCATTAGCATGGCTATTTCGAAGATTAGTGCCCATGTAGACACACCCAGTATGTTATAACTTCTATCATTCCGCTACTGTATGTGATACATTAGGTAAACACATGCAAGTGCTGCCCAAATTACTAAGCATGTCATTTTGATACACCATGTCTTGGCTGAAACCTCTTGGCTCTGAAGTGAAGCCAGCAGGTATTCCAGCAGCACAGAAGCTCCCATAAAATGGTAAACAGAAGCAAAACAAAACACAATGCATGTGTCTCTATTACAGGATCCACACTCATCTTGTCATGATTTAATGCATGTTATGATTAATGTAAAGGCTATTGCATATATTGCTTTCACAATGGGAGTAACTGAGTAACATACCTAAATGTTTTAACATCCGTGAGATATTTGTCCTATCAGTCCTATATTCTATTCGCGGAACTTTCACAAACAAGCAACCAGGACAGGTCCAATTTCAGTAATGACATCACAATCCATCACATCAGCCTATAGTCATGAAATTTCAGAACTTTTCCACTCCCTTTTAATTGCCTGTCTAAATTGAAAATGAACTGCAGAGAAACCCCCTCCCCTCTCTGTATTACTGCCCATTTTTTAAACCTGCAAATGCATTCTGAATCACTTGCATTAGCTTTTCACTGCAGGCTCACTATGACAAATTGTTCTGTCATTTCATAGTTGTTAAAATATTCTACTCCAACTCATCGGCAAGACTAGAAAAAAGAAATTGTGACTACAAAGCATTCAGGAGGGAATCATAGGGGGGAAAGGTGATGATTTTCGTAAAAGAGATAGAGCACATTTCATTTCATACACAAGAAATGTTGATATTCTTGAACATTATTGGCCAAATTATCACTGGGGTCTCCTGAATTGCATCTGCAAAACTCTCATTTGCATATTGGTAGATTCATATTTGTATGTTGTGTATCTGAATTTTTTGCCAGAGACAAAAGGTTTGCAAATAGAAATTTGGCATAATTTAGATGATCCCTTTGAAAATTCAGGTAGTGACTGGAAGGGCACAATCTTGCTAGGCATTGGCTGCCTTCAGCTTCTAAAACCTCAGCATTCTAGGAGGCACTCAGGATTTTGCTAGATCATGCTCCAAATGAGAAAGAAGCAGGAAGAACACATGAACTTCAAACAGCAAGAACAGGCTCTCACCCAAATGCTTACAACACTAAAAAAGAGAAGGAAAATATTAAATACCTGAGGTGGTTGAATAGACAATGACAAAAAATGGTCATGTCTTCAGCAACTGCAAGCCAGGCTGGTTCAGTGAACTCCACTGATTTATACCAGTTAAAATCTAACCCTGATTTTAGTTTTTTTATATACAACTGTATTTGAAGCATCGGGAACTCTTTGGCTGTGGCTACACTAGCCCCGGCCTTTCGAAAGGAGTATGCTAATGAGCCACTTCACCAGATGCTAATGAGGTGCTGCCATGAATATGCAGCACCTCATTAGCATAATGGTGGCTGCGGGCGTTTTGAAAGTGCCGCTTATGAAACGCACACTGCTCATATAAACAAGGGCCTTTCGAAAGGCCCCCTGCGCCCCTCCCCCCAGATTTCAAAAGCCCCTTCTTCCCAAAACCAAATGGGAAGAAGGGCCTTTCGAAGTCCGGGGCTCTTTTCAAAAGGCCCCATCTACACAAGCAGCGTGTGTTTTGAAAGCATATTCATGGCAGCACCTCATTAGATCTGCCGAAGTGGCTCATTAGCTACCCATTTCGAAAATCAAGGGCTAGTGTAGGCACGGCCTTTGCCTTGCCAGAGAAAGGAAAGCAATACATTTGAACACAATAAGTTTTTAAAACATATATATATTATGGGTATTCAAAACCATCTTACCAGGTAAATAATTGTGGAAATCAGTCAAACTATTAGCATTTATGAATAGGCACAAAAAGCTCAATACTACAATTTGCTGATCTGCCTTCTTTTTAATTCAATGGGAGTTCAATACTCTCAGCACCATAGAAGACTAAGTCCATTATCTAGATTCTACACTAATATGCAATCTAACAAAAAATAGCAAAAATGTACTATGCATCAACAGCATGGAGTCTCATGATTTCCACATCAGTATATTTATATTGGTCCTCTTTCATTAACCAGTCCATCTCTTGCTGTATTAAAATTAAATGCTAATCCAGATTTAAGGAGTATTTAGGAACATATTTTCATTCATTATTAATCTCACAACAGATTTAACACATCATGATGAGATAAATAATTCACTTTTCTCCTAAATTTACTTTGTGTTAAACAGACTATTCTTTTAGAAAGTTTCATTAAATATTTTGCATTAACATTTCTTATGCTTAGTGTGGGACAGCTTACTTTGCTTACACTTTATCCCTTTTGGCTGCAAGCCAATTATTTTATTATTGGTAATCCTCATTGCATTAACAACAATCAATGTAACTTCACCCTCTAGCTTTAAGCCTTCATTTTCTTGTTGTAATTAAATACACTCTAATGTAATTGGTCATGTGTGCTCTTCAAATCACAACTCTAAAAGATAAATATAAAAATTAACTGGGCTTCTCTATTTAAATAATTACAGAATTACATCCAAGTATTATTTATGTTATATGCAGTCACTAGCTATGAAACTTTTCAGACTACATATCTTTACTTTTCTTTTCTTTTTACAATAAATGATTTAAATATACAAAGGACATCCTTGAATAAATAATAAAGTAATCAATACTAGTGATATCAGGTATTCAGTTTGAAACTCTTTTAAAAATGGCAACAGCTACCCAGTGAATTAGCACTGTTATTATGGTCAGAGAATATTGGCAGAATGTGTCAAAGTACCCTTACTGCAGAAAACCCAGAGCAGTCCTAATATAGTAGATAGAAATTGCGTTGAGATCCCACCACAACAGATTTAACAACAGGACACTCATTATAATCTTGTTTTGGTGGAAACCCTTTCCTGATCTATCAGCATGTTCCATGCTTATGAAAGGAAATATAATTATGAAAGATGGAATTTCAACAGGTTCTCAGGAAAGGAACCCAGGAAAGGATGAGTGGCGGTCTTATGTTTGTTCACTCTAAATTAAATTTGTACAATTTCCTTTCACTGTGTTTTCTTCATCTTTGTGGATGCTTCCTGCCTCTTGATTTCTTTACAGTTGTATAGCTCCTTGTGAGCAGCGTGTCAATTCTCCCAACTCCATCGCAGATTATTTTCCCTTCCATGATTCCCACCCTCCTCAAATGGGTTACAGAAAACACTTTCGCTCATTTAAATTAGTTTCAGTCTCCTACTGGCATCACTTCTACCTCCCCACCACATATTTAGATACTGAGTCCCATAATATCATTTGTATTCTCCATCATAGCAGGCTTCCCATCCCTTCTATCTTCGATACTAAATTGTAAATCCCAAAAGTTGTCTCTCTTCTGTTACACAAACATGTCTCTAAAAGGGGAACCTTGGAATACAGAAAATGTGAATTAAGGTGGTGGCTCAGTAGGAAGACTGCCACTGCCGATAAGAGTCACATCTTCAGTATCAAGGACATTAAACAGAGAAACATTGTCTGCTTAGACTAATCCAATATTTAAGGCTTTGGTCAGTTCAGATGAAGAGGGATTATTAATATTTGTTTCTATTCTGGAGTGCCCACAGTGTGAGAAGTGCTGTCCGTTCACAAAGCGGAACACTGTCTCTACCCCAAATGAGCCTGCAACTACAGCTAAAGTAGGCTAATATTTTATTCGAGTTATTATAGAAGAATTTGCATACCAATCTTCATTAGAATATTGCTTTAATGTAACATGAATAAGGGACAACCATTGGGATGTGAAAGATGCCTGAACGAGGCATAACATTATATTACAAGGTAAATAAATTACACAGAAAAAAGCCAATGAAATCCCTTGTTCCTGCTGTTCCCTAACCAGTCCTTCATATTTAAATGGTTTTTATTGAATAACATCAAAACTAGAAAAACATCTAATCTCATATATAGGGTGAACCAGAGTCGCTTTTCACTTATTTTTTGACTTGGAAAAAAAAAAGTTCAGGAAAAAAGTTTTCAAATTGTTGAAACATTTTGTACCAACATTTTCAAAACCAAAAACATTTTTCTTTTTGAAATGACTTTATGCAGACATTTAAGTAAATTACACTTTTAAAAGTTTTTAAAATGTCAAAATTAAAATGAACCATTTCAAAATTATCAAAACAAAATGTTTTGGTGACATGAACTGAAGAAAAAATGTTCTTTAGGTTCATGAAAATTTTCAAGATTTGGGGTAGGAAAAAATTTTGAACTCTTGAAACCTCTCAGTATGGGGCAGTCATTTCAGATCTAACCAGTCTTCCCAGTGTCTTTGCCACCAGTACAATGACATTTCCCTTGTTGTAAATATATTTGATCATTTTATCTCCAAGGTCAGTATTCTTTTATATCTATTAAAATGCATTTGTCTGAAATATTCCTTTCTGATATGTCACATACTGCTCCCTTTTTAATGCTAGGCTAATTTTCTCTGAAAATAGTCATTGGGGGAAAGGTTAGGAAGTCTTTTTATATCGACAAGATTGGAATTAATTGTTGCCACCAGACTCTTCTGTAATTATACATTTGAGTTAGTGTGGACTTTTGGACAATGATTATGTGCTCGTCAGATTCAAGAGTAACCCACAATCTGTACCACAACTTCTGAACCAATATTCATATAGCATTAGATTTTTCATTATATATTTTAGAAATTTTATTACCTAAAACTTTGCCATCTAAAATTTTAGACAAATTGTTGTCATTGCACTCATTATTTATGTAAGGTTTCAAAGAGAAGACATTCTGCCATGTCACATTCTAGTCAGAACATTTTTATAATATGAAATTTTATCATCTAAAAGTTTAGCTAACTTTTGACACACATCACGAGCTAAATAGAAATGCGTATGACTAACGACACTAATTAAAAAAATATTCCTGTTACAGTAGGTCGCTCTGCAAGCAGGCTATATTTTAGATTTTGGAATTATCTGTAATGGGGTTAAGTATCTAAAATACAATTTATCTAAAGTATCTAAAACCCAATTGTTAATTTATTTGCTACAGAAATCTATAAAATGGTAAGACTCACTATAAAATTCAGCAAGGGATTGTTTCTAAATGAGTATAACTAAGGATACAATTTGGTCATGGAGGTTACAGATTCTGTGACTTCAGTTTCAGCCCCAGCTGGCATGGCTCCAGCTACCAGCCCCATACCACAGGAATCTGGCTTTTGTGATTAATGGTTACTGCCCACGGCCAGCCTGTGAATTTTAATAACCCCTCTGCCAGGCCAAAACCTTAATCTTAACCTTAATTATAACTCATAAATGCAACCAGAAGATTTACTTTCAAATTCTCAGGTGGTTCTAAACACTAGGAATAAGTGTTTAAAGCTTTAATAGGATACATTATATTAACCATATATAGGGTAACCAGGGGCTTGTCTACACTACCACCTTCCTTCAAAGGAAGGATGGTAATTAGGGTGTTGGGAGTTTACTAATGAAGTGCTGCTGTGCATAGGCGGCACTTCATTGAGCAAATGCCCCTGCCGCGCCCCCCCCCCCCGCCCCCCCGTGGCAACGTCAAAGTTTTAAACTTGGAAGTACCGGCACGCGTCTAGCCACAGCTCACCCGCCGGTACTTTGAAGTGGGGGGGCAACTTTGAAGTCCCCTTAGTAAGGGGACTTCGAAGTTGCCCCAGCACTTCGAAGTACTGGCGGGTGAGCTGCAGCTAGACACATGCCAGTACTTCCAAGTTTAAAATTTTGAAGTTGCCGCTGGCGGGGGGTGTGGGGGGTGGGATTTGCTTAATGAAGTGCCGCCTATGCACGGCAGCACTTCTTTAGTAAACTCCCAACACCCTAATTACCATCCTTCCTTCGAAGAAAGGTGGTAGTGTAGACAAGCCCCAGATGTCCCAACTTTATTTGGACAGTTTCAATATTTGGGCTTTTGTCTTATAAAGCTGCATATTACCAATCACCCCCATCCCAGTTTTTCATATTTGAGGTCTGGTCGCCCTAGTCATACAATACTAAGAGGTTTAATCTATGCATTAAAAAGAAAAGCCAGTGCAAATTTAACTACAGAGCTGTGAATGTGTACCCATAATTCACGACTTTTTGAGATCAGTGACTTGTTTGTTTGTTTATTTATTTATTTAAGAGAGAAGGTGAAAAATCTCCCAAAGGGATCAATCTGAGAAAACATTTCCAAATACAAAAACCTCTAAAGAGACAATTATAATGTGTTCGTTTTACAGTGTATAAAGCTCTTAAGACTCACATAAAATGCATTAATAAACCTTCATTATCGTGATCTGTGCATCATCAAATGCCACATAAGTGAAGAGGATTAAAAATAAAAAGAATAACATTAATGAATGCTTCCTGAGTCAATGAGTTGGTTCTAATGTGACAAAGAAATAAGTATAGAAGGTCAGAGCTGCCAGAGTACAGATGAAATACCCTAATATATTTCATGCTTTCATCCCATTTTTACCCTGCATTGCTGGAGAAAGATAATCTTTCCTCAGGAGAAACAGAAAGAAAAGTATGGACAGACAAGTGTGTTAGTACCAAATAGGAAGCAGAAATCCTTCCTTGCAAATGCAAAACACATGTATGCATGGCATGCGACACACAACCTACCTCTTCATTACCATGCACACTCACAGCCATAGCAAAGCACAAGGGACGTGGACAAAGCAAAGGGAAAAGAAAAAGACACCAAGACTATATAAAACGCCGGCATGAGAACATCATCACAGTGAGACATGATTTAGACAAAAACCAAAGCTCTGGAATCTCCCACACTGTCAAGTGCACACAGCTGCCCTCAACAGTATGTCTTTTAGCAGAGAGATTGTAGACTATTAAAGCAAGAAGAAGCTGTTGAATCTGTGCAAGTCAAAATGGGCGAACTTTGTGTGTTCCGTTTTGTCTCTGACAGCTAACAGCTTTGAGCCAATCTACCACCTCATGAAGGGTGATAAACTGAGATAATGGGTGGTCTCCTAAAATTAGATCTTTTTTATACAAACCGTATGTGGTTCCATTCCTCTAATTTGGTTTAGCAGTATGCTTTGATCTGGCTGGGGGAACTACATTCTGAGTCTATAAAATATGAGATATAACTTTCAAAGAGAATCAGAAGTTTCATTTACATCTATTTTGGGCCAACTTTCCAAAACAGATGCCCACATTGTGAACAGAATGTAACTTCAATTCAAAACTATAACTGCAGGCAAGCAATGGGCCATCTGCAAGCAACTGCTAAACCTGTGCATGTATATGTTTACGTTGAGTGCAGTGCACAGTTACCTACTTGTTCCTGTACTTGCATATTTTACACGTTTTAGTCACTTCTTAGTCACGTCAAAAGGGAGATGATTGTATTTCTCTTTCTCATAGAAACACAAATCTAATACCAATTATACAATCATATAGTCATTCAATTAAGAGACCACCCATGTAGCCTTTGCAGCACACAAAGCAATAAAAAGCTGATTTAATTAATTAATAGCCAAAGTGAAGCAGAAGTGAGTCAATCTCAAGAGCTCTTTACTGCAAGCACTATATGCTAAAAACCAAGATAGCTGATTAGAATTAAACTGGTTTTCAAAGGTATTGTCAGTACCAGTTTCTCAGACTTTCCAATGCTATCACACTGCTCAGGAGATAGACTCAAGTCATAGCCCAGTATCCAAATACCCTCTAAACTTTCAGATAGTGTTGGAAATCCAACCCTGGAACTGAAGACAAATATCCCCGTACATTTATGACTGGTCAAGTGAAACATCCTAACTGGTGTGGCTTCAAAACTGAGAACCATGTATGAACCAGTGTTTAACTGCAGGTGAGGCTAAGATTAATAACTAAGTGGATAAAGGATTAAAATTAACAGCTCTTTAAAAATGGGTCGATTGTTCCAAGGAGCAACTTGCAAGGCAAAGGAGTGATCAGTTTGCATGGAGGAGGCATATCTCCAGAGAGAATTCCAAAAACACAACCTAAAAAATATCCCGTCACACACACACACAAACTGGCACATATGCACATTAGATCTCACATAGGTAATGCCAATCAACAAAGGGGCAGAGTATAACCATGGGAATGGGTCAGAAAGGAAACTGTGACTTAGTGTCACATCTACCTCTGTGGGTCTTCCCCTTCTGTGGGGAAGCAACGAATTGCTGGTACAGACCAGCAATAAATTGTTTGTTCTCCCGTGCTTACTCAGCTATGCTGGCTAGCATTTCGGGAGCTGAGCTTCAAACCACTCCTCAGCCTTTCCCACATACCCCTTGCCACCTGTAGAGGAAGGGAAGTGTAATGGCCCCACAGCAAATGTTCTCTCCTTCTCCTAGGGTGACGCATAATGTGGGTAGATTGCAAAATGGACTACCATAGTATCTTGTGCTCCTCTAGCCCCTTTTATGACATCATAACTAAGGGCTGGTTATGATCCCAGCCTCAGAGATTATGATCTCTTCCGAAAAAACATCTTTTGAAAGAGTGCACCCATACACAAAAAGGCAGATTGAAAAAGCTGATCCATTCTTTTAATAGCCAGCGTCCACCACAGCCCCTGATCTTCCGAAAGAACAGGACAGGGATCTAAAAGTCCAGTGCCAGTAGGACTGCTCTTTAGAAAAAAGGGCCCCAGAGGCATCTACATGTTTCTTTCCCCAAAAGAATCTTTTGGGAAGAGGAGTTTTTCCTCATCTGGGAGAGGCGGCTGGAAAAAGTGCTGCATTCCTCTAATTTAATATCCAAAGAACACATTTTGTGTGTAGACACACTGCAGAATTTTAAGAGCGCGCCCCGGCTTTTTCGAAAACACTTGATAGTGTAGCTGTAGCAAGGGTGAATAACTGTCTATAAACTCAGAAGTGCTGATATACCTGTATCGGTCCCAGGATGGTAGTATCTTTTATAGGACCAGCTGCCGTGGGTGAGAGAGACAAGCCTTTGAGCTGACACAAAAAGCTCTTCTTCAGTGCTGGGAAATGTACTCAGAGTCTTATAGCTACATGCAAGTTGGAAGAGATTGTTGAGCATAAATAGTGAATACATATTTCAAGGGACCATTCGAGGTGAAGTAGCCTGCTAATCCCCCTCCAGTCAGAGTGAAGGAGGAAAGGAGAGAAGACAGCTGGGGACAGGAGTTATTAGTGGGTTATAAATTGCTGTAATAAGCCATAAATCAAATGCCTCTGTCCAATCTGTGATTTTTAGTGTCTGGCACTAAAGCTCCAATTTAAGCTCCAAAGTTGTTCTTTTGAAAGTGTTGTGCAGGTTCCCTTTGAGGCTGAGGACTGACAGACCGGATATTAAGTGACTGCTTTGCGAAAAGTGTTCTCCCACAGGCGATATGGTGTTTTTGTCTTCTACCGTTTTCTTGTGAGTCCATTCAAGAGGGCTCGATTGTCTAGTTTCATCCAGCCAGTTGTTACCGGGACATTTATTACAGTGGAAGAGATATATCACATGTTGTGGCAGGTGCGTGTGTGTGCATGTAGGACCTCTGGATCTTGAAAGATGAGTGATGCAGGGTAGAGAACACTGCAGTGGTGGAGATACATCTGTAGGTTTTGCATCTGACGTTATGACAGGGTGTTGGCACCATTCTGAGTTGGGGTGTCCTGGTCTGTGGGGAGTTGGCTTCTGATGATGAACCTGGAGAGCTGTTTGAAGACTTGAACCCCCTCACCAACAGAATATGATCCAATTAAAAAAAAGTATTATGCCACCACCTTGTCTCCCCTTCACCTACAAACATGTAACTAAGATTCTGCAGTTTTATGGAGTTGCCTACAGTGTCCAAATGGGCTTCTTTGTTATTGGTGCGTGGAGAATATTCAAGATTTGGAGACTGCGTTCAGTTGAGTGTTTGCCTTCCTGTGAAATGTCAGACCTGCACATCTAACTTCTCACTTTCAGAAGGGAAGAGAGGAAAGACAATCTCTGAAGCTGAGTTTTCCTGTCTAGGAATGCTGTCATTCCAAGCCTCCAGGTTAAAAGGAACCCAAGAAGTGATAACACAATATTCAGGGATAGAAACACTCACCCTGGTTTTGGCATCGATCTGCCCTCCACGATCCAACAAAAGCTTCACCATGTTTGTGTTTCCCCTTTTGGAAGCCACATGCAGTGGGGTGATTCCATTCTACACCATGAAAAGAACAAAGAGCATGATGGACCTGAAAGCGTATAATGGTGATGCCTCTGCATTTGGATCACAAAAAGAGGAACATCAATACAATATAGAAGGAAAACAAGCATGTTTTTGAGCATCAGAGCTAGGCACGCATATCATTTTAGGTACAGACCTTCCGGAGTTTTGGTTTTCTTATAGAGAGGTATCTTGATTTACTTTTAAGTAACAAAAGAGGCACATTCACCAAAACACCTAACATCACAGTCACGTAATAAGACAAAACATACATCTGAGCCCAAATTAGTCAACATTAATAGCATACTTATGTATTTAAATCACTGCAACATACACAGCATGGTGGTTTGGATACAAAGGAAGCTTATTAGCATAACAGATGTCAGTGTCAAAAACCACAGCCTAATTAAGCTGGAAGATGGTGCTTCATAATTCATTTTCAACAAGGGTGCCTTTGCCAGCACTTAAGGTGGAAAACTTTCATGGAAAATAAGAGTATATTAGTGAGGATAATAGCATGAATATGAAACCCTTCTGAAAGGCTGTTCTTCATAAAGCAATTCAACAAGGCTCTGGCCAGCATGGTTTTGTTAAAAACAGATCATGTCAAACCAATCTAATAGCTTTCTTTGATAGAATAACAAGCCTTGTGGATAAGGCAGAAGCAGTGGATGTGGTACACCTAGACTTCAGTAAGGCATTTGACACGGTCTCACATAATATACTTATCAATAAACTACTCAAATACAACTTAGATGGGGCTACTATAAGGTGGGTGAACAACTGGCTGGATAACCGTACCCAGAGAGTAGTTATTAATGGTTTTCAATCCCACTGGAAAAGTATAACTAGTGGGGTTCCGCAGAGGTCTGTTTTAGGACCGGTTCTGTTCAATATCTTCATTAACGATTTAGATATTGACATAGAAAGTGCACTTATTAAGTTTGCAGATGACACCAAGCTGGGAGGGGTTGCAACTTCTTTGGAGGATAGGGTCATAATTCAAAAGGATCTGGATAAACTGGAGAAATGGGCTGAGGTAAACAGGATGAAGTTTAATAAGGACAAATCCAAAGTGCTCCACTTAGGAAGGAACAATCAGTGACACACATACAGAATGGGAAAGGACTGCCTAGGAATGAGTACAGCAGAAAGGGATCTAGGGGTTGTACTGGACCACAAGCTAAATACGAGTCAACAGTGTGATGCCGTTGCAAAAAAAGCAAACATGATTCTAGGATGCATTAACAGGTGTGTTGTGAACAAGACACGAGAAGTCATTCTCCCGCTCTACTCTGCGCTGGTTAGGCCTCAGCTGGAGTATTGTGTCCAGTTCTGGGTACCGCAGTTCAGGAAGGATGTGGAGAAATTGGAGAGGGTCCAGAGGAGAGCAACGAGAATGATCAAAGGTCTAGAGAACATGACCTATGAAGAAAGGCTGAAAGAATTGGGCTTGTTTAGTTTGGAAAAGAGAAGATTGAGGGGGGACATGATAGCAGTTTTCAGGTATCTAAAAGGGTGTCATAAGGCAGAGGGAGGGAACTTGTTCTTCCTTGCCTCTGAGGATAGAACAAGAGGCAATGGACTTAACTTGCAGCAGGGGAGGTTCAGGTTGGACATTAGGAAAAAGTTCCTAACTGTCAGGGTGATCAAACACTGCAACCAATTGCCAAGGGAGGTGGTAGAATCTCCATCACTGGAGATATTTAAGAAGAGGTTAGATTGATGGCTTTCAGGGATGGTCTAGAAAGTGCTTGGTCCTGCCATGAGGGCAGGGGGCTGGACTCGATGGCCTCTCGAGGTCCCTTCCAGTCCTACTCTTCTATGATTCTATGAAAAAAAAACCAAAATAAAATAAAGCAAAACATTCCTGAGGCGGTACAGATAGCTAGAGCAATGCACAGGTGAATCATTTGTTAAGTGATGTAAAACAGTAAATCAGCTGTAGTAACTTGCCCTACTATGGTTGTGGTTTTTCATGCAAAACTGACTTTCATTTAATCAGTACCTTTATTCTGCTTCATAGATTTACAATATATTTTAATTTATTGATATATTCACGTATAATAATATTCTGGAAAGGCAAATAAACTTATTCTGGTAAATCTAAGCCAATGAATAATACATATTTCCATACTATGCCTGATGGTGGCAAGGTCTCTTAAATGAGTTGGTACATAGTGAGAGCACTGGCATTCTGGACAACTTGAAAGGGGATTGTTACTTTGTAACTGTGAATAATTTATTTGTTTGAAGTTAAGGTCCCATGGAATGTGCTGAGTTGCCTTGAAGATACTCTATTAAAAAGTATCTTTGGATACATGCTGAAATTTACTCAGCTCTTTGCTTTCCACTCTGATTTTGATTGGGAATTTTAAGCACATCCACTGATCATGCCACCTAAGAAGAAAAAAAGTATTTGACCATACCCTGGCAGTGAAGTCTACCGCAGCTCCTCGGTTGAGCAGAAGTGTTGCCACATTGACATTTCCATAGTGTGCAGCTATGTGCAAAGGTGTGAAGCCACTCTGCAAAAGGAAACACTTCTAGTTAGGGAATGAATTTCTTCAGTGCTATATGACTATCTCCTCAGAGAACTTCTGATTTTAACAGCTTTCAGCAAACAAATGTGTTATGTTACATATGTAACATGGCGTCTTGAACAGAGAATGACTGCTTTTCTCCCCCCTACTCTGTGGATTACACAAGGCTTTTCTCCTAATTTTCTTCTTGATCATGTGTGTTATTCGCTAGATTTCTTGTAAATCTCTGTTGACAGCCAGAAATAACTGGCCAGACACTGTCAGGCAAGGCCTAGACTGCAAAGAACTGTTGGAAAAACGTGTGTATCTTTTGCCAACAGTCCTGTCGGGAGAGGCTTTCCTGACATTTGGCCCATCCACACGTGGCCAAATGTTGGGAATAGCTCCTCTGCTAGGACACCCCTTCTGCCTGGTGGCACAAGGTGTACAGGGAAGTTGGCAGAAGGCATCTGCTTTTCTGACAATGGTCTTGGAAAAGCAGACGCGTTGTTTTGACATAGCAGACCTCTTCTGAGAGATCTCCAGTTTCCAGAACATTCAAACAAGTGTTTTTCTCCTTCTTTCCACAACTCTGAAGCAGGGCTTTTATGTCATGTCATGTCTTGTCGTCGGGCTTTTACTTCCCTGATCTTCTCTTAGAATGGCAAATTTTAACATGTTGCTTTTGGCTGATTTTAACATCTTTTTTTTTTCTTTTTTTTTTTTTTGGGAAACCAACAATTGTTCATACTGCATTAAAAGTATCTTCAAAATACTCTGCTTACTAGATAATAGAGTTTAATGACCAAAACACTCTACACATATATTAAATCCCAAAACACTTCCAAAACCATGAATTAACCAAATAACAAAATACAAAAGAAAAGCCCACTGAAATATAGCTACAACATACTGGATTAGACTGACTGTTGCAGTGTACACAACACTGCTTAAAAGTTCAGGACAAGGTAATTTGTATGAAATGCCAATAACGAACACACTTCTAGTTTTATAAAAAGTTCCATGGAATCTTAACTATGCATGAGAGGCAGATCAAAACTTTTTTAAAGATCTCCTGTGAAAGACCTTATGTTGCATATACTATGTCCTTACAACATTTCTACCAACTATGGAAGGAACAGTGAAATATTTTGTGTTTCTGAACATGCTGTATTGCAAGCAAGATTTCACATTTTTAGCATTGGGATCCAACATTGTAAATTGTTCATTTAGGGCACTGTTGCTAGATTTAGGTAACCAGGAAAATATCTAGCAACTCAAGACACTTTTACATATATATGCATCCAAAGTCCATCTGCCCCATCTCATAAAAACCACAAACTGGCTAAACAAACACCTACCAAAACACTAATTCATAACTTGATTCCTGAAAACAATCCCTTCTTCTCAAGATGGTGTTACTTTTAGAGTTGATATCTGAGTTCTAGATACTTGGGCTACGTCTACACTTAGGAAAAACTTCAAAATGGCCATGCTAATGGCCAAATCAAAGAATAGTAGTTAGGCGCTGAAATGAATATTCAGCGCCCCATTAGCATGCCACCAGCCGCGGCACTTCAGCTGATAGGAAGAAGGGGATTTCAATGTTTGCAGGGTCCTTTTGAAGAGGACCCCTGTGCAGACAAGTTGTGCATAAGCGAAACGCGGCACTTTCGAAGTGCCGTGGCTGGCAGCATGATAATAAGGCGCTGAATATTCATTTCAGCACCTCATTAGTATTCTTCAATTTGGTCATTAGCATGGTCATTTCGAAGTTTTCCCTAAGTGTAGACATAGCCTTGGTGTGGCAGACCCATCATGCCATAGAGTACTACTTTTGGGGTTGGCACTTCCAGAATGAATATGAAAAACATGAGGGTACATACTGCGGGAATGTTTTGACTATGCATGAATATACTCACACACTGTCCTGCATGCATTTCTGAGCATTCCGTTGAAACAACCTGTCAAATTCTACTACTTACTCCAAATAAAAATACGACTTGAACAAACGCTCATCTTGAAGGGCTCTGTTTTATTTATTAAATATTTGGCTTCAATACACTGAAAATGCATATTGTGACAGGTTAATTATCTACTGTGTTCCACCATTTGGTGCATGAGATATTTGTTCCCTTAACAAGCTTAAATTTTTTAAACAGATAAAATATCACGGCCTAAGTTACACATATGCAGATTTACTATATGGGGTTAATTGGGTGCCATGGATTTAACAGAAGATGGAATTTTTATGGTTGTGGCGTTTGATTTTGCTATGATTTTTGAACTAATGACCTAAGAGTTCTAATTTTGAATAGTGAATGCTCTTTCATAATTAATTTTACTGAGTTAAAAATGTATATCCATCCACCTCATTTCTTGCCCTTAGCTCTTTTCGACCATATAGGAAGACTCTAGTTTTGCCTCACCACACAACGATACTCACAAGCTGGAGGAAATTATAAGACAAAGTGAGAACAAAAAGAAAAAGGTTGCTGCTTTACAAATACTGTAACTAGCAGGTATTTTTAGAAGTTCCCTTGAGTTTCCACTTCTAGTGCTAAATGATAAAGAAAAGAAATATAGTAGCATAGGAAGAGCAGTAACTACAAATTAGCAGAAAAAGTTAAAAAATTGTTGATCTCGGTACCTCAGTTGTTCTATTCACCATCATCTGATGCAGCATGATTTGGAAAAAAGAGGAAAAATATTACAGATCGTCCAAGAAAAGGAAAACTGAGTTGCTTGTTGAAATGAGTAAAGTTCGTCTTATGGGAAAAGCCTCTCAAGCATGCATTAAACGTTAAATACAACCCATACACACATAGACCATAAACCAGTACCCATTTTAGTGAAGAGGACTCAGTAATTTTGCTTCTATTCTTGTTTCTTCTTGATCATAAATAATGGAGGAGAACAGATTTTGAAGGGTTTATAAGATGTATCAAATAGTACATACTCTGGGTTATTGTGTCTTACTGATAAGCACTGCAGAAGCAGATGTTTTATTGGTGATACTGGATTTAGCAACTTATTTACCACAGAAGTTACTTTCAGCTACTATTTTAAAATTATGGAAATAATGCCCCTTTCCCAGTGGCACCCAGTCACATGACTACCCCAGGGCTCCAAGACAAAGCCTTTTTACCTTGGACTGAACATCGGCATTATGGTCATTTTGGAGCAGGAGTGCTGCTGATTTTGTATCGTCTTTCCTGGCAGCGATGTGCAAAGCTGGCAGTCTCACTTTGCCTTTGGTGTCGTTCTCCAGGAGGATGGCCACTGCCTGATTGTGTCCCTGCTGTAGTGCAACCGCTAGCGGAGTGAAGCCATCCTGACAAAGTGGGAAAAAAAACAAAAATACACTCCATGAAGAGAAAAGAACAATCATCAATCCCACAAATAACGTGGGACAGCCTGTGGGTTGTGACCGCCATTATAACGGTCAGTAATTGTCAATAGCACAGGAGTAACCAACTTCATCTCAGATACATCTTCAAACACTTGTCATTTATTCAGTCACTTCAAAATCATCTTTTCCCCACTTCAAGTATGTTCCCCAGAGGCTGACTGCAATATATTACTGCTGCAGTCATTCCTTCAAGTGGAAATAATTTGGTTTTATTACATAAACAAGCAGAGATAAGCGAAGGGCTATCCAACGGAGTGTGGAATTTTGTGTTTCTTTTCTTACCTGGTAATATATAATTTCAAAAGTATCCAGCCTTGGCCAAACTTTTTCCCATTGATTAAAACTCTGTTGTCCTCAATGAGGAACCTTCCATTCATATCAGTGGGTACAGAGTTAGGCTAATGCTGAATGATTTAAAAAATTCCACCCTTGGGAAGGCCCTAAAGCACAAAAGAGACTGTGATTTGAGTCATGGTCAGATGAGTGCACGGGATGGAAGACACAGAAGGATTAACTGAAAACATAAGTATTGGGAAAGGAATGGAGAACAGGAATTTACTGTGTCCAGGTGAGATGTTTCAGCCAAAGAGTTATTTAGCATCAGAACGAGGGATGGAAGCTGACTGATCGATTTGGGAGAACAGAGTCATGTGGTGTGGAAAGAGAAGAGTTTGGCTGGGTTTTGAGCCAGTTAAGAGAACAATAGACTAGCAAGAAAGAGGCACATGAGCTGGTGGTAAAAACCTGAACCTGTTCAGATAAACATGCAAATTTTGAGGTGCTACCCAGACTCACGAAACCAAACTTGCATCTCCCCCATCTAATGCTTTTCACTCCCCTTTTTATAACATGATGTGTCATCTTTGGAACAGCTACACTGTTATACGCTGCTTACTCTCAAGAGACTATGTTCTACATACTGAGAATTAAAATGGAAGAACAGCTGAAGAAACAACTGACCCAGAAAGAAAATTCTAAGAGTGGGACTACATTACGCTGGCAAGATGGCTTAGTGCATGAGCTTCTCCCCTCTGCAAACCTGAGAACAAATCCTGGGTTAGGTGGACACATCTTAAACTGCATGTGGTGGTCTCATCCTTGTTCCTACACATCACAAAAGTACTGAACATTTCAGCATTACAGGCTGTATCTACTCAAGTGAGCATTAGATTTGGGAAATGACAAATTTCAGGATAGAGGATTTATTTCATTTTAATATGGAGTTTAACACCAAATTGATAGAAAGCAGGTAACTACTGGAAAAAAGAAAAAAATAAATTATTGTCCAAAGGAAGGATTGAAAACTAACAAGTAATACAAATTCCTGAAAGTTTGGAAAAAAGGATGAACAGCCTTAATTATGAAATGCCCAGTTCTGTTACATAAAGACAAAGATCTGATTTTTGTTTACCTAATGTTTTACACAAGTCATCACAAAATGATATTTGTATTTGTCTACAGTCATAAAGCACTAATCCCATTTCTTATCAAAACCCAGGTGGATAAAAAAATACAGTCCACCCTAACGTATTTTCTTTAGACTCCAGATTCAACTTTCTGATACACCTCATTGAGTACAGCTGAATCCCCAAGTGACACAGAGCCAACATAGGAGATTGTGTCAGAGGACTGGATGGCTCTGACTAAAACGTTGCTCCACTCTGGCAGTTTTCAGCAAAAATTAAGCCTTCTAGGGGCTGTTACAAATCACCATAAATTGGAGCAATTAAGCCCAGAGCCAAACCAGCCTTTGGTCACCCTTAGGATTGGAGAAGAGCAAAGATGATTTAACAGCAACCTGATTCTTCCTTTAGGTCTTGACTTAGCTGGTCCTGAGGACTAGATCCCATATATTTAAAAATACTTATCTGAGAGTTGTGTTTCTCCCTCACTGAACCATTTAAAACTTTAAGGACAATTTTGTCCTGGGATGACTACATGCAAATTATTGAATCATAAGGTATTGAATAACTGAAGGTTATTACCAACAAAAGAATTTGGCACTTTCTATCTATATATATACACACTATACACAGCCACACACCTCACTTGATCTAAATCTGTATGGTGCCAAAGGTAGCATCTAGGATTACAATTTTTAAATAACTTCATTGTGGTCTAGCTTCAAATTTGAATCCTGAACCTGAAAACCAAAAACACCTTTGGCAATCTAGCTGTTTGCCTCTGACTCTTCCCTCAAACTTCCATTCTGTTTTGCTTCTTCTTACAATATCCTCCCACTCTTGGGGCCCTCATTCAGCAATGCTCTCCTCTGACATAAAGCACCTCACTGCTCTAGTTAATAACAGTTGCTGGTTGCGTCCCAGTGCCCCTTCAATGGGATTGGCAGATCAGCCTGCCATTCTCACACTCCTCCTGTTTTGAAGTTTGGGGTTTTTCTTCCATTGGCAGTAACCAGCCAAAATCAACACACAGGTGGGAGGAGGAGGTCCATTCTCTGGGTTGATAAGCGTTCTCTGCTGGAACTACGTATCTTGGGAACACTTCCATGGAATTGAACCAAAGATGACTTCACTTTCAAAACCCCAGATAATGAAATTGGTCTTTGCCAGATGTAGAATGGAAAACCCAGGAGTCAGACAGATGTCAAACCTTGGATACAAACCCATCTATGAATTCCAAGTATATTTCAATTCAGAGCCTCAATTCAGGACCATTTGTAGATTAATAGTAGATTAATAGTAACTGTACTGGCCCCCAGATCCCCTAAGAAACCTGATCACGGAAAATACACAGCATGCTGTTCTATGATGCACTTGCAAGCATGTCATTAAGAACTTTTAGTTAGGTGTGGATCCTGAGAGTCCTAAAACTCTAGTGTAATTTGGAAACGCTGTTTCTCCCAAGTTGCCTGGCAATCGCATGGGATTTCTTGTTTCCGAAAAGCTGCAATGGTATCATGACCTCAATCAATTGCAAGTCACAGAAAGGATAATTTTAGAAGCCACCATCAAGTGATACAGTATCCGTTGAATGAAGGATACTAAGGCAGCTGGGAACACCACTGGTTTGTCTATAACAAAATAAACAAGCATAAATGCAGCGTTCTTTTCAAAGCAGTTCATTGCCCAAGGTAACCTAGAATAGGTGTGTTTCCAGTACTGACTGGAAGAAAGGTAACACGTACAAGCAAAAGAAGGAATGAGTGAGAAGAGGAATTAAAACTGTGGAGGGGGGAGACATCCTTTTAGTGATTCACACTGCGCAATAGTTATACATGTAAACAACAATAATAAAGTGGACAGGCTTTACTGAACAACAGCTGTCCACTTACTTTTCTGAGACAGAGAAAAGTAGTAATTGGTAAATGGGAACTAGATTGAACACAAAGGTTGTTACTTCTGAATCCTTCTCATTGCTTAAAACTTCTCTGATTTACAGATTTTGGGGAAAGAAAAGAACGGTCCAATTTCTAGATTCTTAGGGCCATATTCTGATCTCAGTTGCACTGGTGTTGATCTGCAGTGACTGTACTGAAATCAGTGTAGTTATTCCAAATTTACACCCCTGTAACTGCACTTAGAACCTGGCTTTGGGTATCACACCTTTGTCCATTATTCTTGTGATATGTTGACAAACATGTATTGTCTGAAGATGAAGAAGCATGCTGCTTGGTGAGTGCATATCCCCATTAGAGTTATGTCTGTTCTCCCAGTTATATTTATCACAGCTAGAAACATTTGCTGTTCAACAAGCCAGGAACAAACCAGACCTCAGAATCAGAGAGCCCTAATCAGCTCACTGAGACCCATTTCCTACCAACCTTCCCTGAGCAGAGCTGAATCATAGGAGAGACTAACAAGAAGTCCTGTGGCACCTTCTAGACTAACAGATATTTTGGAGCATAAGTTTTTGTGGGCAAAGACCCACTTCATCAGATGCATGGGTCGGGGGAGGAGGGGTTTCCCAGAGCAGTATTTAAAGAGTGGGATCCCAGTAAAAGGGAGGGCCAGAGCAGACAAAATCTATTCAGCAAGTTGGAAATGGCCCATTATCAGTAGTATGTATCAAAAGAGGAAAAAACAAGTTCGATCAGACAGGGGGATGTGGCCCATTGTCAGAGTCTAATGGGGAGATATTAACACCCAGGGCAGAGAAGCTGCTTTTCTAAGGGACCAGCCACTCCCTGTTTAATCCTTGGTTGATGGAGTCAAATTTGCAAATAAATTGCAGCTCAGAGATCTCTCTCTCCATTTGATTTTTGAAATTTCTTTGTTTTAGGACAGTTAATTTTAAATCTGTTACTGTCTCATAGGCCATGTCTACACTAGCCCAAATCTTCAAAATAGAAATGCAAATGGCCATTTTGAAGATTACAAATGAGACGCTGAAAAGCATATTCAGAGCCTCACTAACATGCCGCTGGCCGCAGCTGTTCCAAACTACTGTGTTTCGCTGCCGCATGGCTCGTCCAGACAGGGGTCCTTTTTGAAAGGACCCCGCCAACTTTGAAATTCCCTAGATAGGAATAAGGGGATTTTGAAGTTGTCAGGGTCCTTTCGAAAAGGACCTTGTCTGGATGAGCTGCGTGGCAGCACAATGCGGCAATTTTGAAGAGCCGTGACCGGCGGCACGCTAATGAGGTGCTGAAAAAGCATTTCAGCGCCTCATTAGTAATCTTCGAAATGGCCATTTGCATGGCCATTCGAAAGATTTGGGCTAGTGTCAATGTAGCCATAGTGTTTCATCTTTGTATATAATGATCGTTTTTCTCAATTTCATTTTGTGAGATCACAAATGAACACGTGCTGCATTCAAGAGACTCTGAACATAAAGGAATGGCTTTGAGAGGCAGGGTAGGCAGGGTACAATGGCTGAGGTGTAATGCCATTCTTGTAGCACAAGACTTTTTAAGACACGTTCATCCCACTAAAAAAGCATGGGATAGTGGAAGGAAAATTTTGCCAAGTTCCCCTTGCTGACTTTTCCCAGATCACAGCATGTCATGTTAGGGGAGGCAAGCATGAAAATAATTTTGGCTAGGTGAAAAGTTTGGGCATCCCCCCAGGATTCACTGGTGGCAAAAAGTTTTTGCCAAAACTGCAGTCTACATTCTTTGCACGGGCTTGTCAATACATCACTAATGAAGTCAAGCTGCCATGTCTTTTTCTCCCAAATGTTGCTGTAGGAATATCCCTCAATGGCTAAGTAACTTTTCTTCATATTCCTCACAGGGTTGGTTGGGGGACAATACACTGCATAACCCATTCACAGATCACCAGGTGAAATCCTGGCCCCATAGAAGTCAAAATTTTTCTATTGATCTGGTCCCAAGTTTGCAATCATTCAGTTTGAAATTCATGCTCTTTCTGAAATTATCTGGGTCACGAGAGGAAGGAAAATGAGACAGTCTGTAGAAAAGAAGTACACTCCTTTACCTCAGTAGCAGTGCTCTGGTTGGCTCCATTTTCCAGCAGATATTTTACAACTTCAATGTGGTTCTCTTGAGCTGCCATATATAAGGGAGTGAAACCATTCTAGGAAAAAGCACAGCAGAAAACTTTGTAGTGAGCTTTGTATGTAAGACATTTTAAAGACTGAACACAGCAAAAATATCTCTTTTCCAAGATCAGCACAATTTTTTACTGAAATGTCAGTCCTGATACATAGAAACAAGGAGGCATTGTCAGCATTAATGGGATGCACTGAAGGTGTGGAATGCATTCTTTATGTCACAGCTTTACTGTTAGGACTGCAAAAAACAGATTTTAAGAAACAACTTCAAAACATCAAAGCATCGGCTGCTGTGCGACGATTTGGAAATTCTACATCCTTTCACAGTTGGAATGTTTGGAAACATCCGTTTGAATGTCTTCCTATACTCTTAAGACAACTCAGTGCACATTGGGAATGTCTGTTATTCCCATAACTATTTTACCCTTCTTATGGGACAGGAATGCAACAACAATAAAATTTTATAAAAGCTGACAGGGGAGCAAGAATTTTCTTCTATTACTTTTTTAACCAACAGTAACCCCCACAGAGACCATAAAACCCCTACCTCCAATAAGCCAAGCAGAGATGGCAGAGCTTTAGAATGATATATACAATTTTGCAGTATATAAAGTAATGCAAACCACAAAACATAAAAAATAACCAACACTGCGGAGCCCTGACAACACCTCAACAAGGCTATGGTTACACTCAGCACTTCCACCAGCAGCATTCTGCCTCAAAGCTATGAGGCATAATGCTGCTGTGAACAGATGCTGTTGACAAATAAGCTGTGTGGATGCTCTGAGGGAATCTTCTCTTGACAGACAGGGAATCCAGAACAATGGGCAGCCCTAGCTGCTGTGTTTCTGGGTGCCTATTTTGTTGACACAGCACCTGGACACTGTGGCTGCTTTGTCAACAGAGTGGAGCACTCTCCGATTGGCTTTTGTGTGTGGTTACACTCTGTCAATAGAAGATTTGTCGGGAAAACTCTCACGACAATGACTTCTGTCGACACAGCACTGTAGTGTAACCATAGCCCAAGTGACAGGACCTGATGAAACAGAGGATACTCTTCTTGATTTAGAACACAGTGCTCTGCTTTCAAGTCCCACCTGATATCAGGATAAAACAACCAACTTATTCTCCATTTGCTTATATCTGTTCCCTTATGTTTCCAGGGTGTGATGAAGGGCAGAATTCAGCCCAATAACAGAAACAAGTTTACCTCTTGCTATTTGCCGAACAAAGGCAAAGGACTGAAGATAAATAATTCTGACAGAACATTTTACAATATATTTAGAAAAGATGGTCAGGTATTTTCTGGGGGAACTTTTCATCTGTTATTTTGTATGTGTCCACCCAGGCCTATGACATAACAAACATATATACTTCACATCCACCAACAAGGGAAGGTGGGGGCATGGTCACTCTTCATTAGTTCAAGACAAAACTATAAGATATGCAACCTCTTGTGTTTCTGACAACATAGACGTCACTGTTGAATTTCAAACAATAATCTATGAAAGATGCCCTGCAACTCACCAGCCTCCATGGCTTGGGTCTTCTGTTGTTTAACAATGCTGTCCCACCAAACAATCACTGTCTATAAAAATCACTCTCTATAAAAAAAAAAGGGGGGGAGTACAAGGGGGACTGCAACAACTACAGAGGCATCTCATTACTAAGTATCACAGGCAAAACACCTGCAAAAACTTGCAGATTGAGTCTATCCACAAACACAATGTGGCTTCAGGGCTGGCAGGTCAACAATGGACATGATTTGCTCACTTCCACAACTACAGGAAAAATGCAGAGAGCAAGGAAAGCTGTTATTGATAGCATTTGTGGACTTAAAAAAGGCATTTGACACAGTCAGTAGATCACAACTATACAGAGTATTAACCAAGATTGGCGGCACACTGTACCTACTCAAGATCATAACATCTTTTTAGGAAAACATGAAAGCAACAGTGCAATATGATAGATCTACATCGGAACCATTTGCACTGAATAGCAGAGTCAAACAAAGGTGTGTTCCTGCCCCTACCCTCTTCGGCATATTCTTCTCATTTCTACTAAATTGTGCATTTCAAAACTCACACAGTGATGTATTTCTCCACACAAGATTAGATAGCTCTCTCTACAACTTGGCAAAACTCAAGGCCAAAACTAAGGTCAAGAAAGTCCTCACCAGGGAACTCCTCTTTGCAGATGATGCAGCTCTCTTTGCTCGAAATTAAGACCCACTACAGTCACCAATGGATTCTCTGCCCAGAGCCTGCAAGTTGTTTTCCCTTGACACAAGCACAAAGAAAACTTTTGTATTCACTCAAAGTATACCTCAGCGACCGAACGTCATTCTGGATAACAGACCATTAGATGTGGTTCAACAATTCTGTTACCTTGGATCTACTGTCACCACAAACCTCTCCATGGATGAAGAACTGAACATCAGAATCAGGAAGGCAGCTACGATTTTTGGCAGACTGACAAAATAAGCATGGAACAATCCTAAACTGACAGTGAAAACAAAGATACTAATCTACCAGATATGTGTATTAAGTAACCTGTTATATGGTTCTGAGGCACAGACCACCTACTCGAACCAGGAGAAAAAACTGAACAGCTTCCATCTTCACTGCTTCCACGGAATTATGAATATCATCTGGCAAGATAAAGTTTCAAATGCAGATGTCCTGTCAATATCTGGCATACCCAGCCTCATAGTGATCCTCAACAGCAGAAGACTAGGATGGCTTGCTCACATGAGAAGAATGGGTGATGAATGTCTTCCCAAAGAAATCTTCTTTGGTGAACTGTCATGTGGGTTGAGAACAAGAGGAAGACCAAACCTAAGATGCAAGGATACATGCAAAAACGCCATGAAAAAATTCAACATCAATCCAAAATCCTGGGAATCTACATCATCAGGTAGAAATACCTGGCAATGATTGCAATGACAGGGCACATCATCCTTCAACAGTATAGGGGCAAACCACCCAAAACAACTTCCTCTTAGAAGGAAAAACTCTAAGACTCAAGAACTCAGAAACAGACTGACGTGGTTATTGCAATCGACTGTGCAAATCCAATATTGGACAGAAAAGCCACGAGAGAAACTGCAGACTCGAACACTGCCCATAGATCCTCACCACCCCTGCTAACCACCATCTCTCAAGATGAAAAGAGACCATATCACCACCAAACAAAGCCTGCTCTGAGCCTGAGAGAGTAAAATGAATGCCAATAGAGATATTAGTTTCGTATGACACAGAGGTCCCCTGAATAGGGATGGAGTGAGTGAGCAGTAGGGACTAAAACAATATTTTAAAGACTGGTTTTAGTCTTTAAAAAGAGAACAGAAAAAAGGAAACCGCATGGAAATACAAAAGCAATGAGAAGTCCTGTGGCACCTCATAGACTAACAGATGTTTTTTGGAGCATAAGCTTCCGTGGGCAAAGACCCACTACACCATGCATCTGACGAAGTGGGTGTTTGCCCACAAAAGCTAATATTACAAAAATCTGTTAGTCTATATGGTGCCACAGGACTTCTTGTTGGTTTTGCAGGTACAAGCTAACACAGCTACCCCTCTGATACTTGTCACCCTGCATGTAAATAAACTGTAAACATTTTGGTTTTCCCCACAAACCTGGATACACACACAGCATCAAGTTATTAGGTGAAGCTAATGTAAAGTTACCATATCCTAGATCAGTTTCTAACATTTATTGCAGTCTTACATGGTACAATTATATTCTTTCCTTTTTATTTTCACAGATCTTACAACATATGTAAAATCCTTGTTAGTGAACACTAATACCTATATAAACCAGCATCATGCAACATTCCTAGAAAGGTGTGGAGACTGAGGATTTTCAAGTGAGAGTTAATCTACTTGAGCTAGTTTTGCCAGCTGTATTTCCTAGCTCTGGAATAGGATCAGAATAATAAAACTCTGTCTTAAAGAGGTTATAATCATCTCATACATGACTCAGTCATTTAGCACCAGGGGGTGCTAAATGCATTTCCACACAGTGCTGATGTTGATCCACAGAGTAAATCTATCCTTCATAGCACTAAATTAGCTATAATCATGGCTAAAGCCATAGAAGTTGCTGAGGAAAATACTTGCATGTTAAATTATACTTTTTATTATTTTTTCTTAAGCTTCTACTGAATTAAGATAAATTGATGGTCCTAGTGTCATTCATCCACAATACCATAAATATGATTAAAGTTTAGAACCTCTTGGAGAAACAGTGAGCAATAACGCCTGCGATCATTATTTCTTGTCAGCTCTCTATGCATTATGGACATGGCAGTGGAATACAGTGGCACCTTTATAAGATATAAAATAGTTGATATTACATTTTTATTAATTCCCTTGGAAGAAACATTGTCCATTAAAGAGTTGATGAAATATGTCTTAAGCATCAAGACATTTTTGTTATCCTTACAGCTCCAATATGTAAAAAGGCGTACGGATTGAGCCTCTGTGGTCTGGTAACATACATGATCTGGCAGGACCGTGGATGTTGCTGGAGCTGAGAACCCCTAGACCAGAGAGCTGTGGGGGGGCAGTTGGGAGACCAATGGCAGAAGAGGTTGCAACCTAGAGCCCATCTGAGGCTGGAGGGCTAGGAGCACAGCCAACAGGAAACAGAGCCAGTCCCATGGGCAGGAAGCTGTCATCCCAGAGCCTGGCCAAGGGATAGGAGCAGAGTGGATCCCACAGCTGGGGCACCAGAAGCCCAGCCAGGATCTGCAGTGGAGCCCCATGGCTGGGGTTCACAGTGGGGCTGCCTTGTGTGAGGGGAGCCTGGCCAGGAGGCTGGTGGCCTGGGGAGAACCAGAGGTGCCACTGACCATCCCTAGTCTGGCAAACTCCCTCATCTGGGACAATTCAGGTCCCAGTGGTGCCAGACAAGGGAGGTCTAACCTGTACTTGCTTTGAAAGCTGATATTATATGAGCATGCATAGGCCAGGTGTTAATAAAACACGAGACAGAGGTTTTTATATATTATATATGTGGGTATTTGTGTGTGCAAACTTTTGCAATTCAGGGCTTGATCATCACAGGTGCTGTCTACCTACAATCCCACTGAGCTTTAAAAACTGGTTTGCTACATATAAACATTCAACAATTTTAAAACTACTGCAGCGTTTTTCTTCATAACCTGGATTGTTTTGAATTCACACAGAGAAATGACAATGGCCTTATTAAAAATAAAAACAAAAAACCTACACAGTACCTAGAAATACTGCAGAATTTCCTCTGATTTCTTCCATTGTCTAGGTGGAATTTGCCCGCACACAGAAGAAACTGAGGAATCTCACTCTAAACCCTGTGGATGTTGGGGTTTCACTGAGTGGCCATGTTCCTCTGTGTTGCCCGAGTTTGAGGTCTGCCCTAAAACCCTAGTACCACTGTTTTGTTGTATTCCTGGACAGGATTCTCCTGAAGGGAAGTATCCCAGCAAGCACGGACTTCTACAGGAAAGTTGGTATAATCGCTGAATGGATTCATTTCCCTATGCTGTTTCCAATAGATGCAAGGGTAATGAAGTATGCTTGCCCAAATCACCAATCCACAGAGCTACTGGGGAGAGTTATACATAGAGGTTGAGGGAAGAAGGATGGTGTTTCAGACCTCATTTTTTTTGTAGATGTCATGGTAGATCTCTGCACAGATACTCAGAGCCTTAGAAGTAAAGCCATGTTTCAAGAAACTTATCTCTGGTTTATGAGGCCCTTAATCTATCATAATCTACATCAAGATTTGGCCCCCCAAATTAGATAATGTATTTAAAAATTACCTAAAAAGTGGACAAATGTACTTCATTTTGCATTTGTGTGCATTATAAATTTAGTCTGGATATTTGAAAAAATAGCCTGTGATCTTGAAATGTAATACTGAATCATAATGACTATACGTAAGATGAGAAAGCTAAGGTTTCACTTTAATTCTGGTATATATGTTTGAGTATCTACTCATGAAGCTTTAAATCTTAATGTGGGATTTTTCCATTATAAGTCAGGGCTTATGGGCTTTCCCCATAGTAAAGGCACCATGTAGAAACTTAACTGCTTTCCTTTGGCATAATAGCATAAAGCCATATACCAGCTCTAAAGCAGTGCAACAAAAGATCATACTATATTTTCTACAGTGTTAATGGATACATATATAATAAAACTACAAGACTGAACAGGGACAGATCTCTGGACCCCCTGCATCAAAAGCACAAGGCAAAGGACTTGAGCAAAGGACTCACTTGAGCAAAGGACTCACTCTCCTACATGTGAACTGCATTCTCTTATTGCTTGATCCTGCACCAAATGGGAGTTTTCTCATTGACATCAGTGGAACCAGGATTAGGGCCATTTATGTGGGCCAGTCATTTGGCAATGTGTTACATGCAGTAGCAAGTGGGAATGTGGTGCCTAGACCCTATGGTAATGAGAGAATTACAAAGGTCTGCAACAGGCAAATACACACAAACATGGTAGAATCCTGATAACCAGCATACACCATAATTCCAATGCAAAAATTAATGGCATCCCTCCATTTCTCAGCATGCATGTAATGACGTCTCCTATTGCTTTGCTATTATTATTACAATGGCAATAAAGACAGAACATTTCCTGGTATAACATGAAGTTAATATGAAGAATTATAACTACATAAATGCACAAAGTAGATTTCATAGTTTAACTTTGGAGGGTCTCCCTTCATATTTGCTCACCTACAAAAAATAAGTAGTTCTCTATAGTTCTCTAAGTGAAAATTAGTGAGGCTGAGTATTTATGTCTCCAAATTTGCAACTTAAGACTATCCCAGGCCTTTGATGAAGAATAACAACATTCACGCAATCTGAGTAAATGCAGATTTTAGAGCACTTAGGAAAATCGGCTGTTAAACAGAAATCTTGTCTCTGTTTTAATTACAGAGGAATTGCCATCTCATTATAATAACTATATATGTGATAATATGGGGGGTGTATGTCTCTTCTGTATTAATTCTGATGTTTCCTTTAAAACTAGACATATTATATTAAAGTTAATAACATCACCCATAATGAAATACCCAGTGCTGTTGGTGCTAATGTATTGAGTTACATTACGGACCCACAGTCTTTGAATGAGGTGGTAACAGCAGATCAATGGGATCATTGTGGGAGTGAGAGATGGCTGTTGTCTAATGCAGTAGCTTGCCAACAACGAAAGTTCCTCTCCTCAGTTAATGCTCAAAATGTAATTACCCATTTGCAGGTCAATGTGATCACCCTATTGCCCTTTAGAGACTAGCTGCAATTCAAACAAACAACAGGATTCCTGACATGATCTCAGTATAATATGTCTCAGAGAGGTAGCTGTGTTAGTTCGTAGTTTCGTGAACAACAAGAAGTCTTGTAGCACCTTATAGACTAGCAGATATTTTGAGCATAAGCTTTCGTGGGCAAAGACCCGCTTTGGCAGATGCATGAGTGGGGGGGTGGTTAACCCCCCACTCATGCATCTGATAAAGTGGGTCTTTGCCCACAAAAGCTTACGCTCCAAAATACCTGTTAGTCTACAAGGTGCCACAAGACTTCTTGTTGTTCAGTATAATATGATTTGCCTTAGTCCTGTACATTGCCCCTCTAGTTTACTGTATTTTTTTCAGTTCTCTGCCCAATACCATAGTTACGAGGTCTTGAAGCCAGTCTCCCATATGAAAATGAATTAAACTAGTTTAAAACAATATTCAGTAAAGCATGCGAGTCATGTAATCCACTCTACAGAATAGGCATCTTCGATATATTTTGATGGCCTGCACTAGAGGACAGGAGATTTGAGTTCTGCTCCTGGTTCTTCCACAGACCTGATGTGTGACTTTGGGCAAATGACTTTACCTCTGTGGGCCTAGTTCCTTTCCTATTCTTATCTGTCCTGTCTATCTATATCAGTGGTCCCCAATATTCTGGAGAGGCTGTACATTGGGGCCAGTGCAGGCAGCTGCTGCGCTGCCTGCTGGCTCTCCCTGGCACATCCCTAGCACGTTGTTTTAGCTAGAGCCCTACCAAATTCATGGCTGTGACAAACATGTCACACACTGTGACATGTGGCCTTCCCCATGAAATCTGGCTTGGAGTGGGGAGGTCTCACTATGGATACCCTTACATTTGCATTGCCTTCAGAGCTGAGCAGCTGGAGTGCAATGGCTGCCGGCCAGGCACCTGGTCTGAAGGCACCACCATCACTAGCAGCACTGGAGTCATTTTTCAACACATTTCTGGGTGGGAGACATGGGCAGTATCCCAGGGTACTTTGACTGGATTGTGTTTGCTGTGTTTACCCAACCCCCACCCCCACACAGAGCACACTCAAGGCCCCTTTAAGTCCCAAGAACTAAGAAGCAGCAGTGCTGAGGGTGCCGCCCCAGGGCTCGGTCAGAGCCACCTCTGGCAGCAGTGCAGAAGTAAGGGTGACAATACCACACTGTGTCACCCTCACTTCTGCAGTGCTGGTGGCCGTGGTGCTGCATTCAGAGCTGGGTGCTCTGCCAGCAGCTGCTGCTCCTGCTGTTCATCTCTGTAGGCTGTACCACCACTTGCAGCAGTGCAGACATGAGGGTGGCAGTACCATCCCCAGTCTAATTTTGGATCCCTCCCACCCCCACTTACATCATGAAATTTCAAACTTAAATATATGAAAGTGTGAAATTTAAGATTTTCAAAAATCCTGTATGACAGTGAACTCATGTAAAATGGATCATGAATTTGGTACGGTAAAGAAGTCTGTTCTGGTCTTATATTAGCGGCAGCTACTCCCCACACCTTGCGTTGGTGCAGCTCTGCTGCCTAGTGGGTGTGCATGTGTATATAAGAAGGACAGAGAGCCAAAGCTTAGCCAATTCTCCATCCTTGCCTGCCCATTTCCTGTCCATTTGCATGGGTGCGAGTGTCGCATGCCAATGCAGGTTATTTTCACCCAAAGATGGGATTATATGAGACTGACGTAGGGCCAATCTGGCATTCATTCAACTCCGTGGGAGCACTGACAGAACGAGTGCATGGCTTGACCTGTAAACAGATGGTATATCACCATAAGCCAAATAAAGAGTGATTTCTTAAAAAGACACGGGAGACTGGTAGTTCTCTGAAAGAAACAAAATGCTCAGGATTCTGTTAACTTTTGTTTTGTATTACGCACATCCTTTGCTTAACACGTACTTTACTTATGAGTACTTGCTAAAACGAGGGACGCATATACTATCCTTTGTTCACTAAACGAGTGAACTTCCCCGGCTATTATGAGCCAGCTGCGGAGTTCCTGGAAGGGAAACAGGAAGACCTGTAGCCCCACGGCTGGAGCCTTCTCCCTCCTTTCCCTCAGAGATGCAGCTGTCTGGCAGCCCTGCAGCTGGAGCCAGAGAGGGTGAAGGCTCTTAGCCTGGTTTCCTCACCTGCATTGGTGGGAATGTGAAACTGACCAGCCATGAGCTGATCACTTTCCAGGCCCAGTAAGCCATGGGGAGACTGAAACCAGCCTGCCCCTGCTTCCCAGCTCCTGCCACTCTGGGACAGGAAACTGACCAGCCCTGGTGGTTCTAGGCTTCCCCTCCCCTTGCAGGAAAATTTGAGTTATGCAGGGTTTGCAGGAACAACCCCTGGGTAACTCAAGGGTTTACTGTATTAGTCCCCCCTGCCCCACAGACTTCATCCTCGGCCAGGTTTTAACCCCCCCACAAGGTCCCAAACCCCTCAGCAGCCCCAAACTGCCTTCAGCCTTCGACTTCCCCAAGTCTTACACCCCCCAGCAGCCCCAAACACCACCCAGCTTTCCAATCCACCAGCAGCCCCAAACCTTCCCCCAGTTTTAGACCCCCCTGCATTCCTAAACAGCCCCAGCCTTAGACACTCTTCCTCCTCCCCCGACAGCCTCTTCACTGGGGCTACTAGGCTGGGTGGCTCCCTCAGCCCTTCTGCTCCCAGCAAGTAACAGTCATTAAAAGCCAACTCAAGTGTTAAGGTTTCAGCACCTAGGCATAACGTAATTGCTATCCCTAATGACAGCGATAGCCAACATCTCCAGCAGCTATCTCTATCGATGGATATCTCCCTAAGGCAGCAGTGTTAAGAAACTGCAAATGGCTTCTTTAATAGCCACATCCAGCTGGAAAATGCCCAGCTGGCAACCTTTAACAAACCTAATAGGACTCATGTTTGGATCCCGACCCACAGGTTGGGAATCCCTGCTGTACATACATCCTATTTCTGGTGCCAAACTATTCAGATACATGAAAAAAGCACCTAAACAACTGGTTTATGTCAAATTACAAGCACTTGGAATGAATTGGAGACTTTTACATGCATTTTAATGGAAATTTAGTGTCACTTGTGAGTTTTTGCCTATGAGCAGAGATTTGGGAACCAATTGTGCTCATATAATGAGGGATGAGTGTATACTCAGGGCATTATTCTCAGTCACTCTATAAATAAATGCCTCATAAGAGGATTTTATTCTATCAGGACAGATTCTCTTTCTCTTAAACAGTGAATTAAGGGCAGACAACCTACTTTATCCTTCAGTTTCCTGGGTTTTATTAGTTAATGTCAAAAGCTGGATATTTGATACAGCACAGATTTTACTGTTCTATTTCCTTGCTTTTTCCATAATTAAAAAGGCATTTTTTCATAAAATATTATGGTACCTATGTTACTTTAAAAAAAAAAAGATCTCTCAAGCAAATACTCATTTTGACTAGTGGATACGTATTTAGATTCAAACCAATATATTACTGGTGAATTTGTACACGTTATCACTATGGATAAGTTGGCATTTAAGCTAATTAATTACATTTGCTGTCACTAATTAGAGTTCTATAAACAGATTAACAGTAGTATAAGAGATATATTTTTTTCAGTCTTGGGCGCCTGAAATTAGATCATTAACTCTATTACTTAAACTTGTAGATAAGTGGACAGATTTTCTAGGTTCTGACCACCAGCAACCCCCATTACCCTACAAATACATTTTCACTGGGACCTGCAGATACTTGGGAACTATGCATCAAGCCACTTATTTAAGTGCCTAACTTTGTAAGTTTGAAAATTTTTGCTCAAAGGGCTAACCACACTGTTATCTAGGCCCCAGTTCAACAAGCCTCTTGAATACATTGACTGAAATCCTGGTCCACTAAGGGAAAATGCTCTTTGGCATCAGTGGAGCCCAAATTTCACCCATGAAGTCAATCTGTATGAAGTAAAGAATATGTTCAAATACCTTGCTGAATACAGATGGGACTGCTCGCATGCTTAAAATATGCAAGGCGTTTGCTGTGTTTGAGCCTTGATCTTGCAAAGAAATGACACCGCACGACAAAGCCTTTTGCATTTTGCCACTATACCTAAGAACTGCGTAGGATGCCACTATGCAGAGCAGAGTTAGTCACTTTCTCTCAGCCGCAAGAAAATGCAAATCATCTACTATGACAAAGCAAAAGAGAGGTCCAAGCAGGATGTTGTCTTGTACTTTCAGTTGCTATGCCAGGTAAAAAGGATGGACATAAAACCAAGTTTAGATCATAACAGCTTACGTTTAATTAGCTAACTCCTTTCACCGTGAGGCCCTGAAGGTATTCTTCAGATGTGTATGTCACTGTGTTTAACAGAGAACACTAACACCAATTTTTAGAGAGACAATTGACGCACACCATAATAGTATATTAGATGGAAAAACCAGAGAGTTCTTTTAGATAAGGAAAATTGGAATTCAGACAAAACATTTGGGGTAGCACAACTAAGCTTGTGAAATGCACTGGGAGATCTCTGATAGTGAAAAAGTATCTGAACCTCAGTATTAAAACTCATCTGAAAGACTTGTTCTAGCAGTATGACACTCATTAAACAGTATGTTGGGTCATTGCTTCACTACTAGGCCAGAAAAAAAAGTGTAAATACATGTTGAAATTCTAAAAAACAGGACTATCTAGTCCAGCAAAATCTCTGGTCCTATAAGCCTGCAGATGTTCCTAGGTCTGAAAACACTGGGGGATGGGAACTGGGTGACAGCAGGGCCTGCAGGTGAGAGCCCTGCCAGAGCCAACAGCAGTACAGCCAGCTGGCCAGCAGTCTAGGAGTGCCAGAAGCAGTGGGCTGGAAGCACAAGTGGAGCCAGTGACTTGGAGTCTGGCTAGGGTGCGCAGCCTGAGCAGGGCTTGCAACAGCAGGCCTGCAGCCTGGCCGGGGCTCACAGCAGCAGAGCGGGCAGCCAAGACTGAAAGCAAAGCTTGTCTGGGGGGACCCGTGACCAGGCTGGAGGGGCAGGGGAGAGGCAGCTGGGAGTCAAGAGGAGCAGAAGGGCTGGAACTAACCTTCCCTGGTCCAACAAATTCCTTCATTTGGGACCCGTGAGATCCCAAGGGTGCTGGACCAGGGAGGTACAACCTGTACTGAACCACTCTGCTGCCATTTCCTGCAGTACTCTCGGATTTATTTCCAAAATCCCCCAGTTTGAGTACCGACGAGGTATGACTCTGTTTAGTTTACAAGACATGATTAAATCACAGTGTTGTAAGACAGGAGGTCCTATGACACCGTAATGAACAGTATAACTCGTTCTCCCTAGAGCTTTTCCACTATAAACAGATGCAGTTTATCTCTTAATCTCTTTATTATGTTTGATAAATGGTGAATGTCTAGAAGTCCAGCAATGAACAGCTCATATCTAAATAGCAAACAATACGTGAACCCCAAACGTTGGATAACCCCCTTTAATAGGTGCAGCGCATTATGGGATATGATGCTGTATCTGTGTTTTGATCATGCTGCTAATAAAGTCTCATTCACATGCAGTGAGGCTCTTGAATTATTCAGGTGTTTTTTTTTTTACCAAATTGGAAAAAAAATGGCTCTTCGGGCTGACTATTATATTCCACAAGTTAAATTAATATTTGATAAGTGAAAGGCTGGTATTTGGGAAATAAAAAGTAAGAAATAGAACATACATTTTAAATTTCAGAGGGGATGTAGAAAGAGCTAATTACAAGATCAATCCATGCACTGTCAGGGACCAATTAAAATTTGTGAAAGTTGTGAATTTTAAAAAATTATCAAGCATGTGAAAGTTCACAGAACTTTCAAGGTTGATCAGATCTGGAGAAAAATATTTCACAGTCAGCTATTTTACTGTTGCAACTTTTAAAAACCACGTGGAAACACAACTGTATTTTCTTTTCAGATCATTTCAAAATGTATTAATTTTAAACTAACCACAGCCAAAAAATGACTATGGACCATAACTACTGAAATAATTTGCTCCTTGGATTAAGTACGCACATTGGATTTTAACTTTTAATCCTTTATTTAAAAAACCCTATTTAGTTACAAGGACCTGAATTGCAGCTGCTCAGTTTTTTTTGTGATTTGTGATCTAAGGACCTAATTTACTGTCTGAGCATTAAATTTGTGTGGCTTTCTCACTGCTGCAAGAGCTGAGTGACGGATTGTGTGTAGCTGCACTACCACAGGAATAGACCAGAAACTAGACCAGGGGTCAGCAACCCCCGGATATGGGTGCCAAGAATGGCACGTGAGACACTTTTCATTGGCATGCAAGGCGGGAGCTCAGCCTCCCCACTCCTCCCCGCATACAGCCTGGAGCTTGCTCAAAGTTATGCTGCCTGTGGATTAACAAAAGACCAGTTACTGCTCCCATCACCACCTAAACAGTAAAGCTCTGCATCTTTATTTACATATTAATGAAGCTGTTGCAAGTACGACTATTAAAAGACTTTAAAAAGTAGCACTGGCACCTGTACACAGAGGTCAAAAGATCAGATTTCGGCACTCTGCCTGGGAAAGGTTGCTGACCCCTGAACTAGACTGAGACTTTGAGGAGTCTGATTCCTGACTCTGTCTTTGCTCCATGTGAAGTAATATGTGTCAGGATATATTTGGCCTGCATAGGAAGTCCACTCCTATATTCTTCCCACTTGCAAAGGCGCTGAACAAGCAGAGAAACAAAAGCTCCCCTACCCCTCTCTCTTGCACATCTCTTGTGATCTGGATAGAAAACAGGGGGCCAAAGTGGGCTTCCTCCACTCCCTTCTCCCCCATGTCATATAGTCATAATCTAGCCCTAAAATGATACTATTTTGGCTTCTGTACTGAATAGGATTTAGAATGAGCTCTGTATTTTAAACAGATCACCCAGTGCAATGTTTTTGATAATGGACAAATTATACTGTAACCTAATTTTTAAAATTCTCATATCCTTATACATGCTAAGAATAGCTAAAGCCTTAAGGAGTCCTATAGATTTCAAGCAATTACTTGAGGACTAAGGAAGGCACCACTCAGTGTAAAAGCATGGGAATCTATGCCATAGTGTGCAACCTATGAAGCTAGTGCTGTAGTACTGCTTACCGTTTTTCTGAATTTTATGTTCTGAGTGGTGAGTCTTCAGAAATTCAAGGCTTGATTCACATAACCACACTCTCCAAGAGTAATGCCCTACTTATTCGCTTGGTCCAACGGGAGGTGAAGTCTGGTATCAGAGTCTGGCCAGTTAATTAGACGAAATTTTGATTGTTGTAAAGGCAATTGTGGAAGCTGGAAGATTCTGACATTATACAGAGATTTGGTTCCAGCCTTTCAAAGCAGGTGTGAAATATTCACAATTGCAGGAATTTAAATAGATACTGGAATAAAAAACTTTTACATAACTATACAATGGCAGTTTATTCTATGTGCAGTGTAATCCTTTAAACTGAGGAATCACTGCACTGCCACACTATGGCCTTGACCTTGGCTATTTTGAATGCACAGTCCAGTATTCTAAAAGTGTTTATGGGTAGCATTGTCAATCCTGTGTTGTAAGGATGAGCAACTTGAAGACCTGGGACCATCCACCTGACAAAATTTTGAGGAGTAAAGGGACTTCAAAGCAGTGCAGGCACTTCGAAGTGCCCATGGCTACCTGCATGCTGGCACTTTGAAGTCTGACGCTTCGAAATTGCCACAGGGGAAATTAGCCAAATGAAGTGCTGCTTATTCACCGCAGCACTTCATTAGTAATCTCCAGTGGCCCTAATTATCATGCCCCCTTCAAAGTTGGGGGCACGTGTAGACTCAGCCTAGGTGTTTTAAACAAAATTCAGAATCTGGAGCAGATTAGGCCTATGCTTTGGACCTGAGTTCTGAAGTCATATGATTACAGATGACTCTAAGATTGCATTAAACCAAAAAAGAACAAAAATAACTTTCTAGTCCTTTTGACTGATGCAGTGACATGTGCCTGAGTATGCAGGTGGCCTGAAATGGTTGCTCTGAGAGTTGTGAATTGCATCATATAGCTGAATGGTGTGTAGCTACAGCTGGCTGAAAAGGCTAAATTTCCACTCAGCAGAAAATTTTAAAGTTTGGTACTTTGCGTTTGTTTCAGTGAGGAACAAAACTTAGGTAATTTTGACCTTTAGAATTTTCTTACAGTGAAACTTGACAAAAGACGTCACAGAAGAGACCACCATTTGGCACACACCTGGGGTGGGGGAAGCCTACATTCAAGTCTCACATTTGGAACAGTAACTTGAACCTGGATCTTTAGTGAGTCTCTCTTGCTCTCTTGTTGGAGCTGCTCCACTTTGTACAAATAGTTACTATTTACTGGGAAAACAGAGAGACTAACTGCACAGCTTAGCAGGCAAAGCACTCATCAGAGATCTGAAAGATCCAAATCCTGGCTGGTATGCACCAAGGACTTGCACCTGGATCTTCCACATCTTTGATGAGTACCTTGACCATTGATCTACTGGTTATTTTGGAGTCTCTCTCTCTCTCGCAACCACAAATTCCATTCGGAACCTGAAAAATCTTCCTGACCGAAGCTTAATTAAAACTTCATGAAAGTTCTAATTTCAACAAACTGATATTTTCAACACCAACTCTAGGTGCTATGTCTTAGAGCCTCTGCTGCCACCTCCAATGTTTCTGGGAAGCAGTGAGCCCTCCTACTCGTACGTTGAAGAAAGGGGCCTCTCATCATTCTCCTGGCCTGCAGAAAGAGGGAAGGAAGCCTTTGTCACTGTCATACTGAACTCAGTGCCAGGCCACAGGGGATCTATAATATTGTATGAAGAACTCCAGAGTGTATTAATCTGTCCCTGTGAAAATGAATCTTGTAGTTAGTACCATAAAGGTAAAAGTGTAACTATAAACCAACATCTTTTCATAAGCGTTTTTTGTTTTTGTTTTTTTCATGCAGCAGGCTAAATACTATACCATTGTATATCTGAAGACTGTCTGAAGTGTTTAACAAAAATTTCACAGGGCTCAAGGAGGACATGTCAGGGATGATTATGCAATGCTTCTCAATCAGTTTCTATTGACCATGTCCAACGTAACTTGGACTTACCCATAGTTTATTTTAAACTGTAAATCCAGGCATAGCAGAAGCTTTAATCCTGATGAGGCTGCAGCTGAGAACCATGGAGACACAATGAAACTGTTTGAATGCCTTCTGTTGTCCTTAAGATCTCCATGTCCAATTGAGATACAGACAACTAATCCCACATTTCAGATCAGCATGGTAGTTATGTGGATGAATCCACAAACTGGACAGTCTAGCTGCTTTCAGAATATCTTAACTATTTTCAGAATTGTATAAGGCTAACAGTCTGTCTATGCAAATACTCTAACACTACGTGACAGTCACTGGCTTACCGCCACTTCGTACTGCAGTAGCCTGCAGCGTCTGCATTTTCTCCATCATTTCCTATAGTCAAGATATCTCTTACTCAGAGGCATTCTAATGAGTGCCTCCTCCTCACTTGCTGAGATCATGCTTTTGTGATCCAGAATACTCATTGTTCTATATGTACTGAAAGAAAGACGAGGCAGTTGGAACATGGACTAGATTAAAAAAAGGATGAATGAGGAAATCTCTGCTTTTGACACTCTTAATGCATTGTCTTTGTTTAAATCTCTTAAAATGGAAAACTTTTGATGGTAACTTGGGTTCATGCTCATCAGGTACAATAACTTGGATAAACATGCCAATCTTCTATACGTGCTTGAAAAGCAAAGGAAAACGAAAGATGCTTGAGCTTCTACCCATTGTAAAAGCTTCCATGGGTTTGTCAGAGAGATTTTCCCAGTTTCACTTTTAGCTAGAAAAATAAACTGAAGAACAATGGGCCAGGTCATCAGCTGGTGTCAATCAGCTTTGCTGAATTGAAATCAAAGGATCTTTCTTGATTTGCGCTATTTGAGAAGTGGAATTGTCCATTGACAGACATGAAGTTTATTGCGGACCCACAGAGTTTATGGATAGGAGAGCACCTAGCTCAGCTTGGGCAATTAGAAAAGGGAGACAAGGGTTAACACCTTGTGAAGTGACCAGGTTTGGCCAGCACTTGGTGCCATCTGGTCCATGCCAAGGACAAAATAAATGCTTCAAGGGTATGTTTGCAAACATGGGGGGAGTAACCTCTCAAAGAGAAGGTTTAGGAGTATCCCAAGCAAAGGGACTCCATCACAGGCAGAAGCATCATCATTATTTATCTCTGGGATACCACTTTGGAGTGGACATTTTGTACTGTCCTAAACATTACTTTGTCCTAACAAAGACAAGGGATTTGGAGACCGGGGCAGACGCTCTCCCTCCCCATGCTTTTAACTCAAAGTACCACCATAATGGCATCAACATTACATAAGAATATGTCCAGTGGTGCCTGATGTGAGCTCAGCCTATGTTGTGCACAGTATGGGCTGAGAACTGTAGCCATTTCAGAATCCTATATAGAGCAAGGTGCATACGGAGGAGAGTGAGGAGTAACTCAGCACAGGAAGAAGTGTATGTTATCCGCTATCTCTGTTGCTTGTCATGGCCTGAGGGAATGTTGTGGGTGGCTTACAGTAGTTCACTAATTAGAGAAGCACCAGACACATTACTGATTCAGACAGCTGACACTGTTCAAGGGTTAACTGCTGTGCCACCTAAGTAAAGATTAAGAAATTGAGCTAACCCAGGGGTCAGCAACCTGCAGCTCCAAGCGCTGCCGCCGCTGACTCTTTTTACGGTTTTAGAGGCTACTGCTGCTAAAACAATAAAACTAAATTCATTTGCCCACCATTAAATCAACCGAATTTTTTTTTCTTGAAGTGGCAGCAGCCTCCAGAGCTGCCGAGCAGTCAGCTTCAGCAGGGAGCCCTGGAGAAGAAACTAGCAGCAGGGCAGGGAGCTCCAGAAGAGAAAACCAGAAGGGCAGGGCGCCGCCCACGCTGCAGGTGGGGGAAGTGCTAAGCCCCCAGGAGGGCTCGGGGGGGAGGAGCAGCCGAGCCTGCCCCTGTCAGAGCCAGACAGTTCCACTCAGGAGGAGGAAAGGAGGTGGTCAGGGAGCAGCCGGGGGCGGGGTGGGGGGTGAGGCAGTGGCTGCAGAGGACCTACTTTGCACTGAGGTGAGTTAATCCTGGGGGTAGGGAGGGGCAGAGGATGGGGTTGAGACAGGTTAATTCCAGCAATGGGAGGGGTAGGTTTGGGGCTGAGAGTGGTTAAGCCTGGGGATGGGAGCAGAGTTTGCAGCTGAGAGGTATTAAGCCTGGGGATGGGGGGCAGGCTTGTAGGATGGGGGCTAAAGTTTGGGTATAGGGGGCATATTCGGGCTGAGATGGGTTAAGCCTGGAGATGTGGGTAACAACTTTGTAACTGGTACAAATCAATGTGTGTGTGCTGTTCTTAAAAATGAGGTGATTAAAAAGTAAAGTTTGAGGTGGTTTATTAAGGCCGGTCTCATACTCACATGCATTGCGGCTCTTGAAGTATTGATTTTGTAACTGAATTTGAAAAAATGGCTCTTCTTGCTATTTCAGTTACAGACCCCTGAGCTAACCCTTCTCTTAGGTAGAGTCCTCACCATTCCACAGCTGTGAAAAATGTTCCACGCTCTGTGAAGTAAGGCCTTCCCCTTGAAATCCTATCTCATCTACTGGGAGCACTACAACCAAGAGGCTGCTCCTAGTTGCAAGTCCTGGCTGGGCCGGGGAGGCACAGGACTTGTCATTTCTCTGCATGGTCTCTTTCAGGGAGAGATCAGACCCCAGTTCCAAAGACCTTTTGAGCTGAGACTCACCATGAAACTGACCAGTTTTAAAACCCTCTGATGCTGGAACTTATCAAAACGGAGAGTGATTTGGTAAGGCTCCTACTCACGGGTCTGAGATTCGAGAAGGAGTGAGACAAACAGTTACTATGTTCAGCAATGGCACACAGTGCAAGAGCGAAGAAGTGCTCCAGCTGTGGTAGAAGCAAATTGGTGGAAAGGGAGGACAATTCTGTGCAATGGGTGGCTCATGCTGTTTATATGGCTCTGAAACAAGAATGATCCAGATTCAGCAATAATCCAGGGCACTTGTTCTGCATTTAGGCATGGAATTCAGTTTGATAAAGCCTGAACTAGAGATTGGCTTTGGAGCTCTTCAATCTACCATTTCTGTGGTGATCAATGAAAAATGCACTTCCCTATGTCTTCCACTGTTGTATTGCTATATCTAAATTTCTGGCTTACTTACATCCTCTACCTTAGGCACTCTCTCTTTTTAGGGCAAATGAACTCCGCTACTTTGTCAGATCTCACCAGAGCTTCATTCTTTACTGGCACAGGAGGCAAAGAGACAATCAGGCCTGCCGATAGTGGGGGGAAAAGGGGGCAGTTGCCCCAGGTGCCAATGATTCAAAGAGGCTGGAGCCTTGGGCCCCTTTGAATTGCCACTGGAGCACTGCTCCATGTGGCTCTGAGGGCTGGTGGGCACCGGACTAGGTGGTGCTAAGGGCTTACTGACAAGATCCTAACCCTTATGCCTGTGCAAAATTACCTGGTGACCCTTAAGTGAACGGCCATGCTCGGGCATGTTAGGATGCATTGCATGGGCACTTGAACAACGCAGTGAGGTACATGGGGTGGAGGCAGGGTCCAGAGACCCTTTTAAATTGTGATAGGGAAATATGCCTTAGCACAAAAGGCTAAACCACAAACTCCAGACCAAGAACTGAGGAACCAAGTGAATTGGGGAAGTCTAACCCAGTTAGCAATGGAATTTACTGAAGTGATTGCAGACTGCACTGTCTGCAGCCACCCCCCCCAGTCTAAAATTGACAAACAGGAAAAACCCTATACAGAAAAGAGCCATGGCCTCTGACCTAGCAGCCCAGAGGCACCAGCTGCATACCTCAAAAGGGAAAAAGTAGTATGGGATGTATGGTTGTGTAAAAAGGGGGGGGGGCGCTGAGAAGGGTTGCAGGCGAAGAGAAGCAGAAGCAACCAGGATGTGATGTGTCAGGCCTCGGGGGGAGCCAGCAAACGGCAGATCATAAGAGGGGGCAACAAAGTAAGGAGGAGGAGGAACTCCCAAATCCTGGAGAGACCGGATGCTGTCTGCAACAAAGACTGATCACCCTTCGCCGCTCCTCCCGCCTGCTCATGAGTTAAATAGAGTAGTGTGTGGAAACCTATTGGTACCACGAAGAAATTTGTAACAGTATAGCTTAGATAGCCAGATGCAGTGTTTTATTGTTTTCTTCCTGTACCTGCTCAGCTATGTAAGTAAAAGTTAGCAGTTGCATTTTATCTCTGGCTTTTCTTTTGATACCCTGCCATAGCTATGTGTATTGCTGTGTGTATGTCTTTAGTTTTATGAGTCTGTAAGGATCACGTATAAGGCTGAGGCAAAAACGCCCCAGGACCCCCGAGAGGGCTTTGACCCAATGACCAGGAAGTTCTGAAAGCAAGCTGCCTCAGCTGGGAAGCGTGGTCCACTAAACCTCCGTGTTCTACAGAACAGAGTGGTGTTTGTGTCTGTACGTCACTTTCTCCTATTAATCCTTAAATCCTATCCCCTGAAACTCAAAACTCACACTTCTTGGGAATAGATAACACCTCTTAGAAATCAGGATAGATAACAGCCAATGAATTCCACCAACCCATGGGCTATTTTAGAGAACTACTGGGAGTTAGAAAAACCCCAAGGGGTGTTTCTTTTCCTTTTGGGTGTAATCCTATTCCTCCTGTTAGTAGTGTGGTGTAAGCCACAGCTATAACCACGTCAGTTTCGTAATAAATAGCACTATCACTCTCAGTGGAGCGGGCCATGACTAAGAAGCAACCCTCCCTTTTTCCCAGTTCAACACTTCACCCACCTCTCACCTCCACCCTTATTTAGGACTTGGAGCTCAGCATATTTGCTCCTCAATGCCAAAGGCTCCACTCCTTCCAGAAGTGCAGAGCCAGCCTCCCCACTCCCCACACTCACACACCATGCCCGTGGGGCCTGCGGTGGTGACAATAAAACAGGAAGATATAGATTGTGCTATGCAGGAAGCAACCACTGCCTCCAAAACGAGTCTGAGAATGAATGTAAAGTCAAAGCATATTGTTAAGTTTTAGAACGCAATCTTAGAACCTGATCCAAGTCAATGGGGATCCTTCCACTGGATTGAGCAGATAATTTTGGACCAGAAGTCATTCATTTCCCTCCCTGTGCAGTGTAGTCCTGAACTAAGTAGAAGTTGGAAGGAAGGATGGTTATGAAGTAATTTTGTGCTATTAAGTGATGAGAAAATAAGACAGTAGAGAAAGGAATGTGCATTACTAAAGCTCACGCCATTTCATAGCACAGCAAAGAGAGAGCGAGTCTGACAAATGTTAGTGGGATGACTTCATCCTGACCAGAGGAGAGAGGGGAGCAGGGGATATGATCACACATTCAGGAAGGTAGCCAAGAAAAGAAGTACATTTGTATGAGTAACAGCAAATGCATCACTCCACTGCACACTTGACTGGATGGCACAAGCTGGATATGGTCAGCCATGGTAATTTTTATATTCTAAATCATTACATTTTAGGGCCATTCATTTTAGTATCTACACTTGAGGATTTGACCCTTACGTAGTATGCATGGGTCAGAGTGCAAGCATTCCATTACTAATCACTAAAAAAAATGAGATTTTTTTTATCAGAATAGAGAAGTACTTCCCTAAAATTGGCAGTGGTGATTATTAACTTTAAAGTAGCAGATTTAAAAAACTGGAAGTTCTGCATAAAAATTCCTGCAGTAAGAGGGGGTGGGGTGGGTGGGTCCTGTAGTGCTGATGGGCAAAACAAAATACAAAACTTTAGAATCACAGACTCAGCCACTATCAGATACGGAGACGAAATGTGTGGCTCTTCCATGATCACAAAAATCAGCACTTTCCTGAGATACTCTCGTTATTTTCTTATTCCATATATTCTATTCTGTATAAGAAAATAATGGCAATATTTCAGATAGATATCAATTTTGGCAAGTGTCATAATTTTTGATGACAGTCACTCTACACACCAAAGATGAGAAAGCACAAAACAGAGTTGAAAAATTCCTCTCTTTTTTCCCATTAGCTTATATAGGGGGAAGTTTCTATTACTATGGCAATTTTTATAGTATATGAGTGTGACCTTGACAGATACTGATGTCTCTGAAGAGGAAGTTATGGAGCAACATGAGAAACTCAATGGCATTTAGTCACTACCAGAGGTTTGAAAAAACGTAAAGTGTGAAATAGCAGAGATGCTGAGGTAGGTATGTAATACACCATTAATAACAACAACTGTTCCTGAAGACTGAGATGTGTTACTAATGTGGTGCCTATTTTTAAAAATGGAGTCAATGTGAAGTCTAAGAATGAAGGTCCCAGTATTTCAGCCACTAGAGAGATACCATAGCCTGGCTATTTTCCATCACTATATTCAGCCCATTTTTTTTTCTTTCTTTTTCTGAATTCTGCATTTAAGGGCTCCAAGAGCTGCAGGCTGGCCACCCCCATCTTATGAATTAGGTATGCATGTATTTGCCACAACGTAGTATCCTATTCGCTCATGTGGCGAGTAGCAAATGTTTTGGACACTGCAGATCTAGACTTCTCTTTCTTAATTCAGAACGTTCCTATTTTGCAATTCTCAGCATTTTGTTTAGTTTATTTGTAGATAGTCAAGGAACTAATGTTCATTAGAGACACACAAACTCCAATTCAAACCAGCAGGGTGTTTGTTAACCTAAGGAGAGATGGCAGGAGTCCAGGCCGAGGCATTGAAATAGTTGGAGCTCTTCTTGGAGTGATCCAACCAACAAACAGCAATGGGAATCTCATTCCCCAGATTTAGCTACATATAAATGTAAAGAGATTATGAAAGTTCATGATAATTATCCAATTACAACTTTGTGAAATCAACTTGTCCATTTTTTGAATTAGAGGAACAATGTTACAGAATTCATCAGCATTCATTTAAATGAAACTAAAGAATGGGATACAGCTGATAACCAGTTGTCTTAAGAGGTCTTTAGCAAAGTAGCTTTTTAGAAGAAAATACAATGGCAAACACCACCTGATCTCTATACATGTTGCGGAGATATGAACAAAGTTAGCAATTTTATCAATACATTGGTTAGTCTACTGACCTTTATTTGCATTAATGGTCAACGCATGCTTGCAATCTCTTGCAACAGACAAGCTATTACACACAACGAAATGTCAGGTAGCCAAGTCTAATTAAGTTGTGTTCAGTACATGAGTTGATCTGCTCCAGAATCTTCTCCAACTAACCAAGGACTGGTTAGACCTATAATTTAGAGCTGCTCTTAATCACACTAGCTACAACAGACCCCTAAAATTTACATGGCCACACCCAATGATACCTCTGACTATACCTGTGAATGGTCCCACCCACAAACATATTCTTTGCCTGAGTGAGGGGGAATCATGTGGCATAAAGGCAATTATGCCACTTTATGCTTCCTGGAATACTCATCTGATATTCACCAGCTACTTTGTTAAGGTATTTCTCTGTCTTCTTGTCCCTGCCCTCCTGCTCTTACACAGCATAAAAGAAATGGGGGTGAGGACCATTATCTAGCAGCTCATATTCACTAAGAGCAAGGTGGAATCTAACCTTTCATTTAATTCAACCTTCTGAGGTATGACTCGTTTTTCGCATGGACTGAGCTTGCAAAGCAACTGTACAAACGTTACCGGTGGGCATGAAATGATCCAGCCATATTTCAAATCTGACAGTGGTACTTAGCTTGATGACCTATTTCAAAGACTATCAGTGGCTCACCACACAATCAGCTTGCTGATAAAGATATCAGATTCATTAACATACAGTAGACTACTTTCCAACCTCCTCTTCAATTATTCATGTTTTGTACAGTGGTCTTCCTTAAAAAGTAGCTTTTACCAACGCTTACCAAACAATGCTGCCGGGGATATTCAGTATGTGCATGTGTTTAGGATTCTAAACAACTGCAGTACTTGAAATATTGTATTGTGGTAACTCGGCAAATAGCTTAAAAAAAGATGACCACTTGTGTGTGTGTTTTTGTGGGGATGGAGGTGCTTAGCTGAGAAAATAAACCATGATCTCTATAGCTTACAGTCTGTTCTTTTCTACTGAAAGCAAGCACATGTTGTTTATAACTCGGAAACAGCAGTAATGAGAAAGCTGCTGTTGTTATAGCCTTACTCAAATGTGGAGTTTATCTTCAAGCAATTGCCATTGGGCACTTTCTGTAATGACATTATGCTCTGCTATACATTTTAGAAGAACAGCCAACCTTCATGCCATATCGATTAATAGGCCTGTTTCATGGTTGGATTGTATTCCAAAATAAGGTGCGTTTTGCCCAGATCAAATGTGCATGCCAAATCTTTGATTTAATGCTGTCTGTGTGAGGATTGAATGCCAAGACTGATCATAATGGAAACTAATGAACCCATAAACTTTTTGAATCAACAGTTAAAAATGAAAAGCAATGTTTTCAGTCCTTTTGTCTGAAAAGTAAATGCTGGGGTTGTGATGCTGGCAGACAGGATGCCAGCTTATGCCAAGACCCCTGGGTCTCAGAAAACACTGACAAATGCAGAGCTGGGAATTAGTCTGGCTTACCTGTCTGTTAGTATTGTTAAAATATATATTAGAGTTACGAGAATGTGTTCAGACACTATGAAATGCCTGTGAGTTGCCGCAAGCATTAATCTCACTCATAATATAAGGTGATATTATAAGGTAATAATAAGTATAAATATAATTATATAAATAAGTATAATAAACATAAGGTAGTATTTGCTCTGAAACTGTAAACACCACAAATACAGAGGAAAAATTCTCCGTGGTGATCACAGTCAACAATCATAGCTTATGCATCACATAACCAACACATGACTTCATTCTATGCAGTTGGGTACATCTATTCACAATCACATACTAAGGAACACCACCCATGACACAGCTCAAGGCTAGATTGATCTGTCAGGATTCGGTGCAGGGTAGCATGTATTGTGCCTGCCTGTTTTTCTTAAGTTTGTTCTCCAAAACTTCACCAATTTATACTTAAAATAGAAGGAAAATATCACCATACCTGAGATTGTGCATTAATATTAGCTCCTTCCTTAACCAGAATTTTGACAACTTCAGCTTGTCCAGCCAGGGATGCAATGTGCAGGGCTGTATTCCCTTTCTGTTGTGTAAAAGAAAGGGTAAACCATCAACAATCATTATGACATTCAGAATACGATAGTGTTATCTTGTATTACTTCATAGGACACTGTTCTACCTTATTTCCGTACACAGCATTGCAGATATTGCATGAGACAGAGCTGGAGGATGCTGTCCAAGGGCATTCCAAAGTGTGTTTTTCATCATGTTAACTCCCCAGGAGATATTCTTATAATCTTTTGCATGTAGTCTGTAATAGGGCTGCCCCGTGCATGGGATAAATTGCTGGTTTCTTTCATATTTGACAAAGAACTAGAGGAGACAGTTTTCCTTTCCACTCAGTGGATGTTCTCTCTCAAAGGAAAGCCAGAGATCTGGGAGCTGTCAAAATCATCCTCCATACACCAGTAACATCAGCTAGCTTCCTTATACATGGCTGAAGGACAGTTTGACAACTGAGTAATTTACTGAAAGAAACCAGGTTACCAGAGTCAACAACCAGCTCAATGTGAAAGTACTGGGAAGAAAATTTACTCAGTTTTCTAGGTTTGGCACTTCTTGAAGGGGACAAATGAGAGGTTTTGATTACTTGACTGTAACCTCAGCTGGGAGAATGGTGGAGGGAGCAGGCAAAGAGGCAGCACCTCGTATGGTTCGCAAGAGACTCCCACTGGCATTTTTGGCACCAGAAAGTGCCCTTCTCATCTGACGTCGGGGTTTCTCTTCATTCCCAGCCCCACTCTTTCTCATTCTGTGAGCCAAGGCGTGCTTGGGCGAGGCAATGTCCTGTACCCAGCAGTTGTTTCACTGAACAATTATGGCGCTAAAGTACTCTTAAAAGAGTCCCATCTATGCTAGAAAAATTGTGTAAAGCTCACAGGTAGAGGGGTGGGTTGAAGGAAGGTCCAGTCAAGGAATGCTCAGGTATCCATTAATGAGGTGAACACTTTCTGTGATGAAGATTCTAGAAACACTGCCACAGAAGTCAGAACTCATCAGCCAAAATCAGTGAATAGCCACATTATAATATGCCTCTATAATTTGCAGGGCCAGCGAATTCACTTTTTTGCCCCTGAATAGTGCTCTAAAATTACTGATTTTGTTCATCTTAAATTTCTAGCCCTAATCATACAAGCATAACCATTGAAATATGAACCTAGCAAAATCTATACCCATCTAAGTCAGCAAAGAGCCAGAAACAATGGCTGAAATGAGTGATCATCCCCATTCATCTCACTTAGGGCTTCATCAACTTTGTTATTGTACTGTGGTGGAACAGGGCTTTTTTCCAAGATTCCACAAAATTCACCATTATTATTGCAGAATGGATTATTGTGTTGCAGCCAGGTGGTCAGCACTATTTACCTTCTCTTTGCCTTGCTGGGACCTTGAAAGTGTTCAGGAGCCAGGATTAGATGCAACCTGGCAGACTAGGAGCAGTTGTAACTAGATGTGCTGGTTGGTCAGCCAGGATGAATCACAGAATCACAGGGCTGAAAGGGACCTCAGGAGGTCATCTAGTCCAGCCCCCTGCTTCAAGCAGGATCAACCCCCACTAAGTCATCCCAGGACCTTATCCAGCTGGGACTTAAAAACCTCAAGGGATGGAGAATCCACCACCTCTCTAGGCAACGCATTCCAATGCTTCACCACCCGCCTGGTGAAGTAGTTTTTCCTAATATCTAACCTACACCTCTCATAAGAACGTAAGAACATAAGAATGGCCATACTGGGTCAGACCAAAGGTCCATCCAGCCCAGCATCCCATCTGCCGACAGTGGCCAATGCCAGGTGCCCCAGAGAAGGAGAACAGAAGACAATGATCAAGTGATTTATCTCCTGCCATCCATCTCCTGCCCTTGTTCTGAAGGCTAGGGCACCATACTTTATCCCTGGCTAATAGCCATTTATGGACCTAACCTGCAAAAATTTATCAAGCTCTTTTTTAAACCCTAATAGAGTCCTGGCCTTCACAGCCTCCTCGGGCAAGGAGTTCCACAGGTTGACTGTGCGCTGCGTGAAGAAAAATTTCCTTTTATTAGTTTTGAACCTGCTACCCATCAATTTCATTTGGTGTCCCCTAGTTCTTGTATTATGGGAAAAGGTAAATAATTTTTCTATATTCACTTTCTCCACACCATTCATGATTTTATATACCTCTATCATATCGCCCCTCTCCCTCTTCAACTTCAGACCATTACTCCTTTTTCTGCCATCCGACACCACTGAGAACAGTTTCTCACCCTCCTTTTTAGAGCTCTTCTTCAGGAAGTTGAAGGCTGATATTAAATCACCTCTAAGTCTTCTCTTCTGTAAACTAAACAAGCCCAAATTCCTCAGCTTATCCTCATAGGTCTTGTGCTCCAGACCCTTCATCATTTTTGTTGCCCTTTGCTGAACCTGCTCCAGCAAATCCACATCCTTTTTATACTGGGGGGCCCAAAACTGGACACAATATTCCAGATGTGGCCTCACCGGTGCCGAATAAAAAGGAATAATTACTTCTCTAGATCTTTTCAAAACACTCCTCCTAATGCACCCTAGTATGCTGTTAGCCTTCTTGGCTACAAGGGCACACTGTTTACTCAGATCTAGCCTTTCATCCACCAGAACCCTAGGTCCCTTTCCATCGTACTGCTGCTGAGCCAGTCGGTCCCCAGCCTGCAACAATGCTTGGGATTCTTCTGCCCCAAGTGCAGGACTCCACACTTCTCCTTACTGAACCGCATCAGATTTCTTCTGGCCCAGTCCTCCAATTTATCCAGGTCCCTCTGGATTCTCGCTCTACCCTCCAACGAATCTACCTCTCCCCCTAGTTTTGTGTCATCCGCAAACTTGCTGAGGGTGCAATCCAGTCCCTCATCCAGGTCATTAATAAAGATGTTGAATAACACCGGCCCCAGAACCGAGCCTTGTGGCACTCCGCTTGAAACAAGCGGCTGCTCAGATAATACAAGGATGCTCAGATAATACAGCAGTTCCTGAGCACAGCTGAAGCTAACCACAAGATCTTGCACTCTGTAGCTTGCACTCAGTAGGGGAAAGGACATTTTGTTCCAGAACATCTAGACAACAACATAATAGCTGATGGCTAGCTTTGCTATCTGCACAGCACAGCTGAAAACCCTTCATTAGAATTAGGTCATTACTGAGAAGAATAAATGATGAATTGTATTATCCTAACTATTGCTGAAGAACTCGATCCTTTTATATTGCAGCTCCCATAGGTCCCTTCATATGTTTCACTTACATATTTTCAATATTCTGAGCCTACAACTGGTCAGCTATATTCCTTGTTTCTATAATGAAAAATGCCTCTCAGGCCACATAACTGCAGCAACGTTACTTCTGTATCAAACTCATGAAATGACATTAATGAAAATAAACTTACTGGTACCAGCTGAAGATCAGGTCCTGTGGATTTAAGATGAAATTAACACTGCGGCTGTGGCCACACTTGGCCAAAACTTCGAAATGGCTGTGCAAATGGCCATTTTGAAGATTACTAATGAGGCGCTGAATTGAACATTCAGTGCCTCATTAGCATTAGGATGCTTTCAGCTGTGGTGCTTCAAAAGCACTGCTTTTGAACGCTCGTGGATCAGCGCAGCTACACAGGGGAGGGGAATAAGGGGATTTCAAAAGGTGCAGGGTCCTTTCAAAAAGGACCCCATGTAGCCACGCTGAGCCGCATGCTTTCAAAAGAGGTGCTTTCGAAGCGCCACAGCCAGAAGCATCCTAATGCTAATGAGGCGCTGAATATTCAATTCAGTGTCTCATTAGTAATCTGCAAAATGGCCATTTCAAAGTTTTGGCCAAGTGTGGCCACAGCCTGTATGTTTTACCAAAGAGGTTTTTATATTAATATTATATTTTATATTGCAGTTTTGCACATTTCCTGAATGTTTCCAATGTCCATCAGATAACAAAGGGAAATATATATTTCTTTAATCTTTCATCTCTTTGTTCTGTAAATAAACTGCATAAACATGCACATACTACCTTTGTAGCTGAATCCACTGCTGACCCTCTTTCCAGTAACTCCTGTACCAGTCCCACATGGCCCTCTTTGGCCGCCAGGTGTAGGGCATTGAGTCCATTCTGTAGGCAAAAGAACCACACCAGTTATAAATACCACTTTAGTAAAGATACACATATCCACCTTTTCCAAGTAAAAGATGAAAATGAACGTTATGAATATTAGTTCGCCTTTTAGTTTATCTGCATAAGCCCAATATTTCTGATTACATTAGTTGAGCTCAAATACTCTATGACAAAGCTCCTCTAGTAATGAGGACATAATTGCAAACTACATTCTGCAGCAAGCAAATATCGTCCTCTTTGATAACTCTATATTCACTAACATGACTTTATTGTGGATACATCTATGGCCCTGATTACCGCTCTGCCTGAGCTCAACTCACTCCTTTATGCCTTGGTATGGCAGAGCTGAGTCTGTCCCTCCCCAGTGCCTGAGAGCAAAGCTGGGGCTGGTTCTTGCAAGGAGTGGGAGGAGGCAAGCAAGATGGATGAAGGAGAATAGCCAAACAGCCCCAGCCAGCTGAGGTCACCAGTAGTCATACAGCAGCCTCCACTCCTATAAACACCCATACTGCTTCCTTGCCTAGCTCCCCTCCACAGTGGACATGAATCTGCCATAGCCCTTCACCCACCCACAGTCTCATACAGCCTATAACCCTCCCTGCTCCTGCTTAAACTCCTCCAGCTCCCTGCACCCCATCCCCAAATAAACATACCATAGCTACCACCCCTCCAAATAAAACCAAACCCACAAATCCTCCTCCTGCCACTGCCTCCCACTCATCTCCCCATCATCCCAATCCCCACCCACCAAATAAATACAGCCCATGGCACAAGCCCTGGATAAACGTCCCCCATAAAGCACCAGCCATCCAATACCCCACAGACTTTTCTCTTAATTTGAAAAGCTATTTTTCACAACCCTGCGATGATCTTCACAGCACATCAGCCAGGTAACAGATATAAATACTGCCACTGCCTCGAGCACTCTGCCGTTTTGCCATATTGCAAGCATCATAAGTGACACTCAGGATGCAGCAAGTTGAGAGTTACATAATATTTGTCACACTTTCTGTTTCTAAGCAGGTTGTAGGTGCTAGAAGCTTGGAATGGCCAAACGAGCAGCTTCCTGGTCTTTATTTGTGTGATGCAATGGTGTGTGCGTGTGTGTGTGTGTGTGTGTGTGTAAGACAGACAGAGCAACTCACAGCGGCTAAGGATGACCCCCAGTCCTGTAACCTAAGCTGGCAAGTAACACCACTAACCTGAACAAAGCAGGGAGGAGCTGAGGGGGTTTTGAATCCAGGTGGCAGGTAGAAGCTGGGAGAAGAGACAGTTGGGAGGCAGCCAGCCTGGCTGAGGGGAAGCTACACCCCAGATGGGGCACCCCTCGGGCTCCTCTCCCCAGGATGGGTTGGAATGACTTTCTCTGCCTGCTGTACTGACACCTCTGTACTGAGCTGTGCCTCTGTTGACTAATGAACTTCCTATTCTACCTGCTGAATGAGAGTCACTCCCACCTGCGGACAGGGTGCAGTGCTTGGGGACCCCAAAACCCCATCACAATTTGTTCATCATACAGGCAGCTCATGCCTGCAACTCCCAGTGGAATCTGACAGCACTCTGCTCCTGAGAGGAGGCACTCAATGGCATTAGTAGATGTAAACAGAAAGGGCTACATCCATTTCTGAAGTAACGCCTTAGGAGTCTGTGTTCAGGTGATTAAGGTGAGCAGAATTGGAGGTAATGTTCAGTGGCATTACAGCTGGAATGAATCTAGCCTGTTGTAATGATTTTAACATATGGAAATTTATTCTGTATATTTGTGATGTTTGCTGGCAAACTGATCTGAAGACTTGATAAATGCATTTATTTAACTCATATTCAACTGCAGGTACTATGCCTGCTTATTAAACTGTGACCTGAGCTTCTGTCACAAAGTTGATTATATATACAAAGTTTTGTTCTAACACTACAGGATGTCATTTGACCATGTTACCTACAGTGACATAATGTTTTCAAAATCATATTCTGTAAGTAGGCAGGTTCTGTGTTCTTCTAATTATTTGAAATCAGATAATTATAAAGTGTTTCAGTATAATCCCACAGACTCAGAATCAATAGAATTCTATATGCAGAAATGGAAAGTGACATTTTTGTCTCCTCCAGTTGTATACAACTGCTGTTTTATCACAACAAAAGGTTTTAGTGTACGGAAAATGGCCAATAGCCTGGAATCTTCATATAGTGAAAAAAGGACAAAGAAAATGTGATATGAGAGCTTGTGAAATACATACACGCATGCCTGTGAGTGCAAAAAACCAAGAATGATATATCATATATTTTAGTACTCAAAACATCGAAAGAACAGCAGTAAATGCCCCACACAAAAAGCTACACTACCCTGTGTTAAACTATTTTAATGTATACCTTACGATACATGCCTAATGGTAACATACTAAGTACTTCAGCCCAAATACAATGAATAGCTTATTATGTGTAATCTCATTGAAATGTATGTGATTTTGCATAATATTAATTTAAAATGCTTGCAACCTAAAATTGCTTTATTATGGAGCAGTGAAAAGATCAGAGAAAACCTATGCAGTATACACTGTACAAATGTGAACTTCTCAATTATTTTTGTTCTCTTTATTTTTAATTCAAATAGCAGAAGAAAGCACTGCATCCTTACTAGTAAGGACCTGTACAACACTACATTTAAATTGAGCTTTGTTCCTCCCCAGGCTGAGTCAACGTTGTAATTATGCTCATGATGACAGGACTTATCCTTACTATTTCTTATGTTGGAAGGTCTGTAAATCAAAGTGGTTCCCCTGCTCCCTGTCAGCTGAATTCCAACATGATTGAGTGACCATATTTTCTGAAATTGCCCCCAAAATTGAGAGGGATTTTGTTTAACTGAGTCAAATGTGAAATAACCTTTGAAATCGGAAGTAGCTCTGCCTTGTTTCTGAGAAAGTAAGCACAAAGCATAATTACCACTTTCCTGGGGTTTGGCTTCATTGCTAACTTCCACAATAATTAAATAACATAACTCTAAAGTCTTCTCCCTGAGCTTGGCTGTACAAGGGTTTCCCTGCCGAGACCCTCTCTGTCCTAGATTCTAGTTCCCACTATATACAAGAAAGGGGTTTCAAACCCTTGCCTCCTGTTGAGGGTTCAAAAGTATGGTTGCTGTGGTTCCTTATACAATTACTATATTAATTTCCTGCTTCCACAAAAGAGCTCATGCATTTCTATGCAAAGACTAGAAATTGCCAGTCTGTTCCAGAACTTAGCCCAGTGGTGCCTTTTGTGGTTGTTGTTAAATAAGATTGGCTCTGAAGGCTTAACTTTGAAATGGTTCTCACCAAAGTCAATGGGAGCAGAAAGGGACCCTTGTATAATACGTTTTACCCTTCAAATTAAAGGATTGACAATGTAAGCTCTTTCCATAGCTGGTCTTAGTCTTTAACTGAACTGGCATTTCACCCAGCACCAACACCACCCCACTGCTATTAACAAACCAGAAGCACTGGGGTAGAAAAGATACAACTGGTTTAACTACCACTGTATCATTACACAGGTTGATCCTCTCTAGTCCGGCATACTCTTGGCCGGCAACATTTGTAATCTGGCATGATTTTAGTTAGCTGAATGACCACATATCATGGATGTGGCCCAGTTTCCCGTGGTTCCATAAAGTTTGTTTACAGCCACCAGTCCTGGCTGTCAGTGTTAATTTACCCCAAAATGTCTTCTAGGAGCCCAGAAAACAGCAGAAGTGTTGGTAATACTGCCAGACAATACTGACATCCTGTTCTCTGGCAAATTCTGTCATTTAGCACTCGGCAGCTCCCAAAGGCACCAGACTAGAGATGTTCAACCAGTAGTGGAATTAGAGTCAGCGGGTCCATGTTGCATGGAGAGATTGTTATGGACAGGATTTGGAAATGGATGGTTAGGTTGTAAGCAACTTAGCCATGTAGGTAGAGCAGCACACATGATTTTAAAAAGTTTAATGTTCAAATTAACTGACATTCAGGTTCATTAGTTGCTAATAAAACACCCATGTCTCAGAGCATCTGAGATACTCTGGTGACTAGAAAATCCCACTCTGCTTCTGGTTGAGAATGTTTACTGACAGGGTAACGAAAACCAAAATACATATTCAGTCAAATAAAATGTTTAAAAAAGTGTAGAAAACATTCTTACATCTGTGAATATTTGCCTATGTAGTTTAGGTAAGTGTTTCTTCTATTTTAAAGAAAAGCGTTTTTGTGTTCATTTCAGATTTCACTTTAGGTCTTTCAAAACATTAGAAAACAGGAAGGTTGCTCCATAGACTTACCCCTTTCACTTCCTGACATACTATAAAATGATGAACACCTGTGACTCCCATTAACTTTATTAGAAGCAGTGGGTGTTCAGCACTTTGCCAGTGGAGCTCAGGATCCTTCAAGCTCTTGTTACTGTTGCCTCAGACACTCAGGGCTTCTCTACATGGAGACTTACTACAAGGCAAGCCACGATGGGATTCTATTGCACACTTACTTGCTAAGCACGATGTTGCCATGCGGAACATGCTACTTAGTGTGCACTAAAAGTTCTGTAATACACTTTGGAATACGGTCATCAGAAAGCAACCAAGTAATTTTTAGAGTGCGATAGCAGGGTCCACGTAGCCAGTTAGTCCTTAACAAGCTAGTGTGCCACACACAGTGTCTTGGCAGACAAAACATCAAAGTCAGAATAAGTCAGAGTTTTAAAGGATGTGTGAGAAAAACCTCAGGAAAATCAATGAAACAGACAAGGTGAGGGAAGTAGTACCTTTTACTGCTGAAAGAGACAGAAGTTGGGACAACAAAATAATATTACCTCACACACCCTGTGTCTCCAATAATACCCTCGGACCAGCACATCCACAAAAACTCTACACACAACAATTAAGCTAATATCTAGTGTTAAAATTAAAAAAAAAATTTTGATAATATAGCTGTTCACATTTAACATTATGTATAATGTAGCTCATTCTGGTTGTCTGTGTTGGGTGATATTAACAGGGTTAACCCTACTGAAGATCTGTTGGTTCCTAAAGAACACAGCAGGGTGAACCACCTGGTGAACTTAGCCCATATGAAAATGACTACGTATCTTTCTGAACAGAAAGAAACTTTGTAAGATTTCCAGCAGAGTTAGAGCACAGAGTTTAGAGGGTTTTTTTCACACGCGCCATGCACTATTTCGATGCTGAAATTGACGTTAGGCAGCGAGACATCGAAATTGCTATTCCTATCCGAAGATGGGAATAGCGCCCTATTTCGATGTTCAACGTTGAAGTAGGGCGTGTAGACAACCCGCGTCCCGCTACTTCGAAATAGCAGGGTCCTCTGTGGCAGCAATCAGCGGAGGGGTTGAGATGCTCTGTCCAGTCCCTGCGGTGCTCTATGGTCCCTGTGCGCAGCAGCCTTTAAAACACCACAGACCTGGATTTCCTGTGGCAGGAAGTGGAGAGCATACAGGCAGCAGCACACACATATGCTAACCCTGCATGCCCTCCAGAGGCCCCTAACTACCACCTACCACCCATGGCATCCAGCCAGCCCCCAGAGCGCCCCAAGGACTCCCCTCCTGAAGGGACCCAGGCACCTCTGGCAGCCAAACAGGGGGCCAAAAAGAGGCAGGGCCCCTCCTGGTCAGAGGCTGAGCTCCAAGACCTGCTGGGGCTCTGGGGGTGAGGAGGAGGTGCTCCACGTGATGGGGAGCAAGTGGCGGAACACAGAAGTGTTCGCCCAACTGGCCAAGGGCCTGGCCGCCCAGGGTCACCCTGCCCGCACTCTGGATCATGTCCGGAGTAAAGTGAAGGAGTTGCAGCAGGGTTACACCCAGGCCCGGGACTTGGCCAGCTGGTCTGAGGCTGCCCCTGCCGCTTGCCCCTATTACAGGGAGCTCAGGGCCATCCTGGGCCCCTAGGACACCTCCTCCCCCACAGCCACCCTTGACACCACAGCTGATGAGTCCCACCAGGCCTCAGAGCTGGAGTCCAACCCAGAGGCCAGCCCCACACACCGGGGGCCCACCTGAGGAGCGCCCCTCAGGATGGCAGAGGAGGGGTCCAACAGCGAGGAGTGGGGGCTCCTCATAGACCTCCCCTCCCGGAGCACCAGCTGGCTGTCCACCCAATGGAGTTCCCCTGACCGCAGTAGTGAACGGTCAAGTATATACCCCACGTGGCACACACCCCTGGGCCATGGGGCAGGGGCACCAGACATTACCAGGAGACCCACACACCTCCAGCGGACCCCAACCTGCAACTGCCCAGCCACAGCACAGTCCCAGGATGGCAGCATTGCCATCAGCGCCTGTCAGCACCCACACCCATGGACAGCACTGTGCCCTAACCCCGGGGGCTGGGGGGACAATGCAATGGGGACACCGAAACGGGGACACCACACCAACCGATGGGGACAGAGACCCAACACCCAAGGAGGGGTGGGGGGAACGGGCCAGGGCACAGTACTAACAGCCTTACTCTTCCTCTCTCCCTCTCTGCAGCTGCACCATCTGAGGCCTCAAGCAGCCAGGGACCCTCTGTGGTCCCCGAGAGCCCACCAGAGGTCAGCCACCACCAGCACCCAGGGACACCCCCAAGGCCAGTGGGACGGTCACGCCACCACCAGACCCAGCGAATGGCCCCCGTGGACCTCCAGTTCCTGGCGGCTCTCCAGCGGCAGATGGAGGTGGCTGAGGAGAGACTGAGGTTTGACCAGGAGGAATCCACCCAGCGCTGGGCGGCATTCCAGGAGTTCATGGGAGTATTCCGGGGCATAGTCGGGGCACTCTGAGAAGCTGTCGCTTGGCTCCTGTTCCCCACCGCCTCCTGCTGCCCTCCCCACCACTCCACTCGATGCCCCCCTGCCACCCCACCTACCTCCCTGCCTGCCACCCCACCTGCTGCGCCTCCTGCCAGCTCCCCAGAACTGGATCCCACTGGGGCTGAAGATTGGCCAGTGGAGGCATCCCAGCCATACCTGCCAGTCCTCCCAGCCCCCAGCTGGCCGTGCCGGGGACCACGGACGGGGGTGAGGGGGGCACAACCCGTACCCGCCGAGGGTCGCGGCCCTCTACACCCACCCCAGACTGATGGGCCAACGGCTGAGCCATCTGCTGGGCCCCCATTTGTATATAGTTGTCCCCCATGTGTACAGTTGTCCCCGTTGTGTATAGTCCTTCTTTGTATACTGGCTGCAGTTTTTGTTGTGAACATAAAACAGTTACCAGTTTTCAATAATCCACAATTTTATTTTCCAAAGAACCTGAGATGTGTGCTTGTTGGGGGCATGGTGTGCAGGCGGTTGGGGTAGTGTGTGGGCGGCCCTCTGAGGAAGGCCAGGGAGGTGTTCAGAGGTCTCCCTGATCAAAATGGGCCCGCAGGGCCTCGCGGACCCATACCCCCTCACAGTGGGCCTGGTGACCGGGTGCGGCAGCCAGCGGGGGGAAGCCTGTGCTGGCATCAACTGCCCACCCCTGGACAAAGGCCTCCCCCTTGCTCTCCACAATGTTGTGGAGCATGCAGCACGTGCCCACAACCTGGGGGATGTTCTGGAGGCCAACGTCCAGGCGGGTAAGGAGGCACAGCAGCGGCCCTTCAGGTGGCCAAAGGTCCTCTCCACCACCTGGTGGGCGAGGGTCAGTCGGGCATTGAACCACTCCTGGCTGGTGGTGAGGTGGCTGCGTACAGTGTACCCATGAGCCAAGGCTGGAGTGGGTAGGCTGCGTCCGCCACAAGGCAGAGGGGCACGGTGGTGTCTCCCAGAGGATATCGGTCCTTGCCTCCAGCTGGCGGCACAGGCCTCAGCTCTGGAAGATGTGGGCATCATGTGTGCAGCCGGGCCAGCCCATGCAGACATCCTGGAAGCAGCTCTGGCTGTCCACCATGGCCTGCAGGACCATGGAATGGTAGCCCCTCCAATTGATGTAACTTCCCCCACTGTGGTCTGGGGTACAGATGGGGATGTGGATCCTGTCCAGGGCCCTGAAGAAGTTTGGGAACCCTATGGCCGCAAATCCAGCAATGGCTGCATCCAGGTCCCCGACTCGGACAACCCTCTGCAGCAGTATGCCATTGGCCACACGGACCACCTGTGGGGAGGTAACACAAGCACCCATGAGGGTGTGCAGGGTGTCCCAGGCCCCTCCCTCCCCAGCCCCACACTCAGCCCCTCCCTGGCCCCCCCGTCCCCCAGTGGGTGCTTGCCCAGGCCTCCTTACCTCCATGACGAAGGCCCCAACCATGGCCTTTCCCACTCCAAACGGGTGTCCAATGGAGCGGTAGCTGTCTGGAGTGGCCAGTTTCCAGATGCTATTGCGACCCTCTTCTCGATGGGGAGGGCGCACCGCATCCATGTGTCCTGGTGCCTCAGTGAGGGGGTAAGCCACTGGCAGAGCTCCAGGAAGGTCTGTCGGTACATGTGGAAGTTCCTCAGCCACTGGTTGTTGTCCCACTCTCCCATGACTAGCTGCTCCCACCACTTCGAGCTGGTGGGGTAGCTTCAGAGGCGGCAGAGCACCTAGTGGGGGAGGAAGAGGGGAGGCCAGTGGTCGGGGCGTCCCCGTCTGCCCCCCTGGGAGGGCCCCCCACCAGGAGCTGCTGGGCGGCCTCCCATGCAGCACCTATTAGAGTGCTTGCTCCCTGGGTGACTACCTGGAAGACTTTCAGGTGCTGTCGCTGCTGCTGCTGCTGCTGGGGGTCCATGGCTGCTGTGTGTTGGTCTGCGAGAGAGTGGCTAGAGCTCTGCAGACCTCGTGCTGTGCAGGCTGGGTGTGTCTGTGAGGGGCCCTTTAAAGGAACAGCTTGCTGTTGCCACGGAAGGGCTAGTCCAGCCTGTGACCCCGTCCGCAGGCTTTCCTGGTCCCTTATTTTGATGGGGAGTGCTTGTATGTGTGGACGCTCTGCATTTCCTATCGGGGTGGCTTCTTTCGACTTTCCCTGTCGCTACTTCGACGTTGAACGTCGACGGCACCAGCCCTGGAGGACGTGTAGACGATACACATCGAAGTAGCCTATTTCGATTTTCTTACTTCAAAATAGGCTACTTCAACATAATGTGCTAGGGTAGATGTAGCCTATGTGTTGCTCCTGTGTATTTCACTGCAATTCTATTGCAATCTATGGAGTTACGCTGATATAAAACTAAAATGACAATGTGAAGAATCAGACCCAATTTGTCACTGACTTCCATTCAGTTGAACCCCTGTGGGTGGGTAGGTAGGGACAATGAGGTATAAATCATTGAAGAATTTAAATCAGATACTGAAGCTTGAAGCCATGTGCATATGGGATTGTGTACCACCAGGTCAATTCTGAAGGAGAGGTTGTAAACACAGTGGAAATAAGAACCTGTTTTGGCTCATCTTGTATGCAGATGCTGCACTCCATTCAATCTTGTGGCTGAGTGAAGAGTGCCCCTGTGTCTCATCGCCCATCACTAACTAACCACAATGTAATTCCCATGAAAGTCCAAGTGTTTTGTCTCCAGGCATATCAGATATAAATATCATCTTGCTCACAAACATTTCTGGTGACTTCTTGTAAATCTGACACTCTGGGATAAAACTGTACAGACCAAAAATGCCCATGGAGGAGGAGTTGGGGAAGTGAAAACAGCACAAAGCATGAAGAAGTTCTCCATCTGATGAGAAGGGTTCAGGGAGAGGCACAGAGTAGTCAGGGGCACATGGCTTCCCAAGCGCAATATATGAGAGAGAGAAAATAGAATTTGGAAAAAAAAAAGTGTGGGTGGGTGGGGGGGAATTGTGTAAGACTGTGAAAGTGCAGCCTTCTCCCTCCTAATCCTTTCCCAGCCTGTGAAATCATGAACTGACTTACCACTCATACACAGCATTATAACCACTATTGTTATGCTGGAAGGTGGGTGGCTCCCAGTGAGTGTATTTGATCCATGGGCCATGCAAGTCAGCTTGAAATCTCCCTTCCATCCAGGCTAAATGAGGGAACAGTTAAATGCCTTGTATGCCTTGTTGCTTAGTAACAGCTGAAACAACTGAAGCCAACATACAAATCTCTTACATGTGTGGCAAGGCAGGTGTAGGAGTTGAGCCATGTGGCCTGAGGGAATTTTCTCTGGAGTCCAAATGGAAAGGCAGGGGCAGGATATTGTCTTCTGCAGCTGTAGGGGTCACAAGCAGCCACAGACAGCAGTAGGCCAAGGAGACAAGACCATGGTTGGGAACACGGGTTTGAGAGAAAAGGCTTGTCAGGCAAAGTAATGGCTGGGAAAAGACTTAGAACTGCCAGCAAAGAAACTGTCTCCTGTTCGATTCCACTTATGTTCAGAGAAAGAGAACTTTGGGTGCTGTATTTGAAAACAGATGGGACTGCATGCAATAAATACCTGATTCTATCATAAATTTCTCCTAATGACATCAACTTGCAAGGTCTTGAATACTGATTAACTGACCAGGCAATATTTTTACATACTTCATCACAAATTATCATCTTTTTTTTAAAAAATGCCAAGCAAATTATACACTCTTAGAGCTTGCAGGTTGTATTTTATTTTTCTCTTTTAATAGAATTGTCCTGTGTCAAGATAACTGATATACCATTCAAACCTATATTATAAAGTTACTGTTGCAACTATAATTGTTTTTGACATTCAATGTTTATAGCATCCATCCATACACCTCAATGCAAGGCACCTGTGTAAATCCAGAATGACTTCAGTTAGGACTGAGGTAGCCTTGAAATCTGGTTGAGTTTATTGTCGAAAGAATTTAAAAAATGTTTTAAAATTTATGATTAATTAATGTAAATGGGGCAAGAGTTACATATAAATGGAGCAATACAAACATTTGAAACAGTAACAAAAGTTGCCAGTTACAGGTGTGGTATCATTTGTGCTAGGATGCTGAACAGAGAACAAAGTTCTTTTTTTCACCCACCATCATCAACTCCAACTCAGAATTACAGAATTGTTCTGAGCCTTGGTATGAATCAGCAGGAACTAGAGGATAAATAACAGTGGGAACAGAGACTTCCCGCAGAGAACAGTAAATCTCAGGATCAAGCTTAGGATGTGGTCTACATCTGTGGACCTTAAATTAAAACTAAAGAAAATCCTCTGAAGTGAGGCTGAGCTGGGGACACTAACTCAATGCCTGTGTGCTATGCTCGCAGTAGGATTCACAAGGAGACTTGGATGCCAACCACAAATCCAATGGTGTGGCAGCAGTGATTGCTTATTTGATTTACAAAATTAAATATTCATTGGCGAGGGAGAGGCATTTCCAAATTTCCTCTGCTTTTAAACAAAACAGCAGCAAAGAATGCACCCAAACCAAAATTTTGTATGTTTTGTTTTGCTGAGAAAACGGAAAAAGCTTGTATTGGGTAGATCTAAATGAACTTACTTAGAGGAGGGAGCTGGCCAGGGAACTGAAAAAATACATTAGATTACTTTTGCAGCTCCATGTAGAACATCACTCGATCACAATCGCAGTGATTAGTAGTACATAGTGTCCTTATTAATGAGACTTCAGCCATAAACTAACATCACAATTTATCCCTCATGCTGTGCCAGTCACTGCTCCAATTTTCTGAGATACGTCAATGCTGGATTTTTTACAAAGCAAAACATTAATTTTCTAACGTCACATACTTGCTACAAAAACATAACCCCAACACTATAACTAGCAAATCCTTCTGTTGTGCATCAGGAAGAATCATGACTCTGAACACTAAAATCATGAGATTGGCCCAAAAGTCACTAAGTTGCTTTTTTTTCAAATCTGTCTTTGTGTTTTTAACATCTCCTGCCCATTCCCAATGCATGTGATAATAAAACTGACGCCAGTTCTCCCAAATGCAGAGAGTATTGATTTGGTCTCCCTGAAAGAGCACTTGTGGACTGCCCTACATTAGTGAGCTGCCAGCTTCTCTCCGAGCTCTAATATTCTACTTACGTTGTGCCACTCTATCCTCACCTTCGCCCATTTCCCAGCCCTGTAAGTCTGCACACACCTTCAGCCCCACTTCAGCTTTGTCCCTCCCGTCCCACACCTGTCACTTGCCCCAGCGCTTCTTGGCTCCTCCTGCAGCTTCCAAGGCTATTCACCCACCATCCCTGCCCTGTTGTGGGAATCTGCAATGAGGTCCCCTTCTCAGGCTTAAAGTGGGGCAACTCCAGAAAATATTCACCTTTTCTTTTTTCCTTCCTAGACTAGCAAGGGGTGAAAAACAAGGAACAGACTGGCTCACTGTTTATAGAAAGGGTTGGACATGGGGACAAGCCAAATTTAGCAGCTTGGCTGTTTCTACCACCTTCTCTCATCTCTCTTTAATAATGCCATCAGTTCCTCCCAGCTCCCCACCCTAAAGTGACCATCCATCCCGGTTTGGCTGGGACAGCCCTGTATAGTGGGCACCAGGATGGCATCCTGATGTATTTCAACAAAGCCCATATTCAGGGCCCCAGTGAGCTGACCCTTTCCCTGCTACCCCCACCAGTGCAAGTGCAGCTGCCTTCTGGTCCCCAGTTCTCTGCAGCTCAGGGGAGCCATGCTGGCATGGCTGCTGCCTGGTTCCCAGATCCCCACCGCTTGGGTGAGCCAGGAGCAGCACTGGCACGGCTGCAGCTCGGGGGGCCGGGAGCCACGCAGGCACAGCTGCTCCCCAGCCCCCAGCTCCCCACAGTGTGTGGGATGTGGGGAGGTTTGCCACAGGGGCAGCAGCCCCATTCCCAGCACCCTGGGGCGCGGGGCAGCTGGGGAGTTCTCCTGCGGGGCAGCAGCCCTACCCCTGGTACCCTGAGGCATGGGGCAGGTGGGGAGGTCCTCCACAGGGATGGCAGCCCCATTTCCAGCGCCCTGACATGTGGGTCCTCCCCGCAGGGTGTCCTGTATTTGGCCTAGGAAAATATGGTCACCCTACCCCACCCCAAATTTTGTATTGGCTCCTAAGGGGAGAAGAGAGAGCTCTGCTCACCTCCTAGTGCAGATCTGATTAGTTCTTCTTCCCCACAAGGAGGGTAAGGTGGCCAATCAGAAGAGAGTCTTCCCTCCACCCAGATGGAAATCACGTGAGGGCTAGATCCTGTTGTTTCACTGCAAAACTGGCTAGAGCACTGGCCCCAAAAAATAATATTCACAATGCAGGTTTTAAAACAGAGAGAGAGTTGATCATTTTGGGTGTGTTCGCCATGCTTCAGCCTACCTAACCTCTCCTTGCACAGCAGATCTTAATAGTTATCAGAGATTTGCTCAACTCTGAGATCCACAATCTGAAAAGCCCAACACACACCATCCCTCTGTAGCTGCCCTTTTCTTCATTTCCTCCTGAGGTAGACACACACATGGATGCTCTGAAGAGCTAGAGACACCCCTTTGTCTCCATCACAGTGCTCCCTATATAGCAATGCCAGCATTCACCAAGCAGTACTGGACACCCCAGACACTGAAAGAACTTTCTCCAGACTCCATTAGAATAATAGAACACTCTGAAGTTAGCAAAGGGGCCCTGATGCTCCAATTTATTGCATAATTTGAGTAACGCTTGTGCTACCAAACTGTGTTCTAAATACACTCAAATAACAGACAATATGTAGTGGGACTCCGCCCTTTGTTATTTAACTTTTAATAGTAGGCATAATAGAAAATAAATCTATACTATATGAAGATATTACATCTGTAAAGAAAATAGAACACTAAATCCAAACTAAACATGTTCTTATACTTGAACACAAAAGTGTATATAGCTTATTAGGATGTTGTGCATGTAATGTAGACCGAATTTTTTTTACATAGACCATACAATAAATGGTTCATCTTTAAAAGCCATCAGCCTAAACATGTGGCATATAAGGAGTTGCTGGCAGCATAAAACTTGACATAAGTTTGCACAATTTAGCAAAGAACTGGTCTCTTGTCCATTTACATTTCCAAATTTCTGTTCGGAAAGCAAGAAATAAATAGTAACTTAGGAAGTCTGCAACACACTGTGGCACTGCAGTTCACATTAAAGGGAGCAATGACATTTTTAACATAATTTAACTTGACATAGATATGACGTAGCATACAATAAATCACCATAAATATGCTAAATAAATGCTACTGTCAAAATAGTCTGAAACACTAGCTTTCATCAAAGTTTGGAAATACTAAAAATATATTAAATATATTTGATTCCCCATCTGCCATTTCCCTAATTCAAACACGGTATTTGGGAAATAACTGTTTCAGTTCAAGAAAGCACTTTTGCAGGTGCTTGGTGTATTCTATTTGGAACCCTTAAAGCACAGATGCAAGGGAACTATTTCTCAGTCCAACAATAAAACATCATTTTAAAGAAAGAAAAAGGTAAATTTGGAGCAATTATGCTTTGAACATGTGACACTACATTTTTCAAAGCACTACACAAGCTTTCCCCCCTGAAGTCAAAGGTACACCTTTTTGCCCAACATGCATGGGGGTACACCCCTTTCCTGCAAGTGGAGGTGCGGCTTGTGTATGGCACATAGATCCATGACTATATAATATACCATCCAAGCCCCATGCACGATGAAAGCTAAACAGTCGCTGAACCACCAAGGCTGCAGTAACAGCTGCAGAAGGACTCCCATACAGTTCCCTAGTCTGTAAGGGCAGGAGTTTAACCCTTCTGACCCCACTGAAAACCACGCAGCACATTGCTTTCAGTTTAGTGGGCTCAAGTCCCAGGAATTCGCCTGTTGTTCCATTAGCCAGGAATAACTTCCGTCACTGAAGAGACCCAAAGGAATGGGTTTATTTTTGGTGTCACTGAAGAGAGCAACTAGATATTTAAAGAAAGCACCTGAGAGGAGGAGGAGGATTGACAAGAGCATGGTGATGCTAGGACATGACAGCTTTAAATAACAGAGAGTTAACTGAAAGCAGCAGTGGTCCCTATCAGTGTCTAGTGGGCAGCAAGTATTGTAAACAGTGCAGTGCCTCCCGCCACATTACCAATCTATTGCTTGTTAGGCCTCAGGTGCTTGTTCACTTTGGGTCCAGTTCTTTCAAATTTAGGATTACTGCTCGGTATAGGACAAGGACAGCAGAATCTGACCATCTGCAGTCAAATGGGTTCAATTACAAATCAGAGAAATTAAAGGACACAAATTAAGAACTTGAGGTCTACCAGGACATTATGCAATTCTAGCTTTTATTGTCTTTACTAACCGCAAGAATACACTTAATGGCTATAATGCCAGTCTATCGCCATGTTGGAACTGGTAAGTTTTTCAGGGTATTAAGAACAGGGAGAGATTGAGGGCATGACTCCAGAGAGACTTGATACAGCAAGCAGGGCAGTAAACCTACAGCGCTTTAAGCTGTTGTTTCAATCAGCAGTAGATCAAAGAGAATGACTGTAGATGGGTAAGTGTCAGAGTTCAAATCAGAATATAGAAGTAGCTAGATCAGTCCTGTGATTGCACCAGCTGGGCATGTCTCTCCCCACTGCACTCTGTTGATTTACTGTAAGTCTTGGTCTACTTAATTATAACAGCATACTGTGCTCGCCAGTAAAAAATGAATGAGCATTACCCATCGATGGCATCCTTTCTTAATGACCAGTGCAAACAACAAAAGGTCAGCTGGGTACAGTCCAGCATATTGGCTGGCACCCAAAAACTGCTTCATTTAATTAAATGGACCAGGATAGCAGAAATTCATAGAGGGGAATGACTTGGATGAAGAGTCTGTCAAGAGAGGGCCCCTGCCCTACCAGAGCATCCATGCAGCTTTTTTGTTGACAGAATCAGTTGACAGCAGTGTTATGTTATGCCTCATGGCTGAGAGGCAGAACAGTGCCAGAAAAAGTGGCTCAGTTTTGTCAACGAACTGTCAAACAAAATGTATTTTGTGTGCAGACCACCAGTTCTGTCAACAAAACCAGGATTAGTATGGTGACTCACATAATGGCATGCATTAGCTACTACCAGTAGTATCAAAGTAGGAATACATTTAGTTGAACCAACCTCCAAATACTAAAATTTGTCTAGCCATACTCCATTCAAGAAGGTGGCTGTCATTCGTGCTGTTTCTTCTGTCCCTAGTAAATGATGGAGATAGAATGGAGGAAATGTAAACCTTAATTTTGTTCTGGAACCAAACCTAACCCAGCTCTTGAAGAACAAAGAGATTTCATTATGTAATTCCTAGTAAGGTTCCCTGATTCTCTTTCCCTTACTAGCACCCCTTCCACCTCTCTTGAAGGCAAAAAAGGGAAGGAAGTACAAGAACTGTAGTGAGCAGCTGGAGGGTTGGTAGTGAGGAAATTAGGAGACTGGACAATTAACAAATGAGGATGGGAAAGATTGAATAAAACTGGACAGGAATATGATCACATCTAGAAAACACATTAGGAAAGGGAACACTCTACCTTTATTACAAACACATCACTGAGGGTGTGTCTACACTAGGAACTAACTTCGAGGTTAACTTCAAAGTTAGGCACTACATCGAAGTAGCCAGCAGAGAGTCTACATACATTTTTCCCTTACTTCAAAGTTAACTTTGGGAGCCCAACTTTGAAATCCTTACTCCATTCCCAGGAATGGGGTAGTGCCCAACTTTGAAGAAGAGTGTGTGTAGACACTCTACTTTGAAGCTGCTTACTTCGAAGTTGTACTTCAAAGTAAGCAAGTTTGAAGTTATTTTTGTAACATAGACATAGCCTGTGAGTCTCAAAACCTGAAGTGCTGACAGCTGCCAAGGACCCAGGGGCAATGTGGCAGGGAGGCCTGGCGCTCTGGCTCCAAAAGGGGTGGAGCCAAGACTGGAAGGGCGGGGCTTGGGGCAGTCAGCCCTGTCCCCCTACTTGCTCCCTCAGAGCTGCACAGAGAATGGCAGCACAGCGCTCTGCGGCATTTCAAAGGGGCCCAGAGCTCTAGCTGCTGCTGCTACATTCACAGCAGCAGCAGCTCGGGCTCCAGGACCCTTTGAAATACCAAGCTAGGGGGGAACTGCCCCCTTTACCTTCCCTGTCAGTGGGCCTGGTCAAAACCCACACACCAAGTTCAGTGTGAGGGAAGCTAAGTAAATATTCTTCCCTATGTGTACTTCTGTGACACCAACCTATTGGCCTCTATTGGCCTCAGACACAGAGACCACTGGCCTCAGACACAGAGACCATTCTGTTAGTCTATAAGGTGCCACAGGACCCTTTGTTGCTGTTAGAGACCATTCTGAAATTCACCCACCTGTTATAAAACTACTGGAGACTTGACTTTGCCTTATTTCAACTCCCCCAAAGGGCCAAACAAACCAACATTATTTTCCTTACATTATATCATCACAACAAGGATCACCTCTTGTATAGGACAGTAATATAAATTAAGCACAATGAAAATATTGTACTGATGTACTACAATATAACTGCAACCTTCTAATAATGTTAGTTTCTGTTGATTGGGTTTTTTTCCCCTTTATGGATATGTCTTTACCTTTGCAGCTTTGTCTTCATGCTTCTTTATTTACAAATCTATTCCTGGATGAATTAGAACAGAAATTTGCAATGTTGTTTCAAAATCAGAACTAGCAGAACACAGACCATATAACTGGCTCAAACAAGAGAAACTACCATGCTCACAGGCTACGTCTACACCACAGGATAAATTCGAATTTAAGGCACTTAGCTCAACATTACCACATAACTGTCTTTACTTTAAATACCATTAGCTTGATTTAGGGAGAACTAATATCGAGATTACAATATCATCATTACTGGCTGGGTATAGCATCAAATTTGAATTCAAAAGTTCAACTAAAGGCCAGTGTGGAAGCACCACATCTTAAAATCAAATTTATTAGCCTCCAGCGATGTCTCCTCTGTGCCCACAATGCCCCTCAGCACTCTGCTCTGGCAGCTGCTCTCCAGAGCTGCGTCTACACGTGCACGCTACTTCGAAGTAGCGGCACCAACTTCGAAATAGCGCCCGTCACGTCTACACGCGTCGGGCGCTATTTCGAAGTTAACTTCGACGTTAGGCGGCGAGACGTCGAAGTCGCTAACCCCATGAGCGGATGGGAATAGCGCCCTACTTCGACGTTCAACGTCGAAGTAGGGACAGTGTAGACGATCCGCGTCCCGCAACGTCGAAATTGACGGGTCCTCCATGGCGCCCATCAGCTGGGGGGTTGAGAGACGCTCTCTCCAGCCCCGCAGCTCACTGGTGGCCGCGTGGAGCGGCCCCTTAAAGGGCCCCTCCCCCGCCCTGACTGCAGGAGGCTGAGGGAACGTGCAGGCTCCTGCCTGCACACGCGGTGGAGAGCCTGCCCAGCCCTCAGCCCCTTCTGCAGCCATGGCTGCCCAGCAGCCCCCCCAGCACCCCCAGGGGACCCCCCCCAAGGGCAGCCAGGGCAGCCAGCCCAGCCAGAGGGCCACGCAGTCTGGGAAGCGGCAGCGGGGCCCCTCTTGGACGGAGGCCGAGATGCGGGACCTGCTGGGGCTCTGGGGCGAGGAGGAGGTGCTCCAGGTAATGGGGAGCAAGAGACGGAACGCGGATGCGTTCGCTCGGCTGGCCGATGGCCTGGCTGCCCGGGGTCACCCTGCCCGCACTCCTGACCATGTGCGCAGCAAGGTGAAGGAGCTGCGGCAGGGTTACTCCCGGGCCCGGGATGCGGCCAGCCGATCTGGGGCCGCCCCAGTCACTTGCCCCTTTTACAGGGAGCTCAGGGACATCCTGGGCTCCCGGCACACCTCACCCCCTCTGGCCACCCTTGACACTTCGGCTGACGAGCCCCAGCAGGCCCTGCAGCCGGGCTCCGCCCCGGAGGTAAGCCCCGCACCCCGGGGGTCCCCCCCGGAGGCCATCCCCGGGACATCACGGCAGGGGGAGGAGGAGGAGGAGGAGGGCTCCTCCTCCACCGATTCCAGCCTGCAGATCCTCCTCCTGCCATCCCGGAGCAGCAGCAGGGCCTCCGACCCCCGGGGATCTCCGGACCGTGGGAGCGGACCCACAGGTAGGTACCCCTCTCTGGTGGATACCCCGGGGCTGGAGGGGCGGGGGGAACAGAGATGTGTCCAGGGCCCCCCACACGCTTACATGGCCATGGCCCCAAGGACACCAGGGACAGGGCCCTCACAGCACTGCAGCCAGCAGCCCCTGCCCCCCGCCACCCTGCATGACAGTGCCATGCCCCATCCCCAGGCCAGGGGGGAGCGGAACCTCGAGGGGCCCCCGGGCGGAGGGGGTGGGACACCCCGCAGCACCAGCAGGCGATGGAGTGGGGGGAGTGCCAAAGGGAGACCCAGGCTACAGATGAGCCACCCGAGCCGAGGAGCTCCCAGGGCCAAAGGAGGAGCCTGGCGCTACAGCTGGCAGGTGACACCTCTGCCCTGAACAAACAGGAGGGAGGAGCCGAGCTGGCTTGGAATTGGGGGGGCGAGAGCGGGGGCCACAGGTAGAGGCTAGGGGAAGGGAGAGCTGATAGGCAGCCAGCCAGAGGAGAGGGAAAGCTGCATCGCAGAGGGGCCCCCCCTTGGGGTCTTCTCCCCACGACGAGTTGGAAGGACTGTCTCTTCCGACAGCTGGTGCTGTCACTCCTGCCAGAAACTGGCCAGCTGTGGCCTAAGAAACCTCTCCTGCTCTCAGACCCTGCGGGCTGAAGTGAGAGTCGCTCCCACCAGGGGACGGGCTGCAGGGCAGGGGGACCCCTGAACCCCATCCATCACAGCAGCATCTCCCGGGGACGGGGATGGGGAACCTGCAGCACAGGGCGGGGGGGACAAAGGCCACGGCTTGGGGACCACACTAACGCCTGTCTCCATTCTTCTTTCCCCCCTCCTCTCCTGTGTCCTGCACCGGCACCATCCGAAGGACTGGAAGAGAGCGCCGGCGAGGCGTCGGTCGTCCTGGAGAGTCCTCCGGGACCCTCGCTCCAGGGAAGCCCCTCGGCCGAGGAACCACCAGCCCCGCGGAGGGCAAGACGGCGGACCCCGCGCCTACTGCCGGCGGTGGCCACAGACCCCCAGCTGCTGACCATCCATCGCCGGCAGCTGGAGGTGTCGGAGCAGCAGCTGGAGGTGTCCCGGCAGTACATCCGGCTGCAGGAGCAGGCGCTGGCCTGGCGCCGCGAGTCATGGGGGGCCCTGGTGGACACTGTCAACCGTCTGGTTGATTTCCTGGCCCCCCATGCCGCGCCGGCCGCGCCACCGCCCACCATGGCCGCTCCTGCAGCCCCACCACCAGCTGCTGCAGCCGCCGCCGCCCCGTCCGCCGTCGCCCCACCACCTCCCCGCGAGGGCCACCGCGCCGAGGGACCCCTGGAGCCACCCGAGACTCGCCGGCGCCGATACCTTCCGGTGGAGCCCGCTCCCACCCAGCCGCGCACCAGACTGCAGGCCCGCCGCAGCTCCCGGCCGGGCACGCCCACCGCTGGGCTCTAGGGGCGAGGGGCCTGGGACGTGGCCCCCCGCTTCTTAGACTGACTTTGGGGACTGGGTGGGGGGTGTGGGTGTTTCCCCTGTTTGCCCCGTCCCCCCTGTACATAGTTCTCCCCGTTCTCCTCCCTGCTTTTTGTTTTTCTTTGGATGGCGCACAGAGCTTTCATTTTTTGATTGTTGTATATAGTTTTATTTCTGCCCATCTTGGTTTTGTTGGATGTTTGTTCCTCCTTTTGGGTTTCTGTTTCACATACATATATTTTTTTATGTAAAAAAAAAAAAAATTCGTGAAGACAACAAAAAAAACATTAACGTTCACCCACAAGTTCGTGCTGTCATTTCTCCTGGACAAGTGGGGGGGGCGGTGGGGTGCTCCATGGTGGTGTGGGCGTTGAGGCAGGAGTGTGGGGGAGGAAGGGGCAGGCAGTCGGGGGCCTGGCCAGAGTTCACCCCGCGGCCTGGTTGTCGAAGTGGGCCCGCAGGGCCTCCCGGACCCGGGTCCCCTCTGGGTCCACCTGCCGACTGGGGGCAGCAGGTGGCTGGACGTGGGCCCTGCTGGCTTCGGCGGCCCAGCCCTGAAGGAAGGTCTCCCCCTTGCTCTCAACAAGGTTGTGCAGGGCGCAGCAGGCACCCACAATCTGGGGGATGTTGTTGGGGCTGGCATCCAGGCGGGTGAGGAGACATCTCCATCGTCCCTTGAGGCGGCCGAAGGAGCGCTCCACCACCTGGCGCGCACGGTTCAGGCGCTCATTGAAGCGCTCCTGGCTGGCGGAGAGGTGGCCCGTGTAGGGGCGCATAAGCCACGGCCGGAGGGGGTAGGCCGCATCCGCAATCATGCAGAAGGGCATGGTGGTGTCCCCCAGAGGGATCTCCCGCTGGGGGATGTAGGTCCCCGCCTCCAGCCGGCGGCACAGGCCCGAGTTGCGGAAAACCCGGGCGTCGTGGGTGCTGCCAGGCCAGCCCACGTAAATGTCCTGGAACCGTCCCCGGATGTCCACCAAGGCCTGCAGGACGACTGAATGGTAGCCCTTGCGGTTCACGTATCGGCCTCCACTGTGATGCGGGGCGCGGATGGGGATGTGGGTCCCATCCAGAGCCCCAAAGCAGTTGGGGAAGCCCAGGGTGGCAAAGGCGGCAATGGTGGCATCTGGGTCCCCCAGCCTCACGAGTCTGTGCAGGAGCATGGAGTTGATGGCACGCACGACCTGCAGGGAAAGCACATGGGACAGCCTCAATGAGGGGTGAGCAGGGTGTGCATGGCCCTGCCCTGGCCCCCCTGCTGTGCCCTGGCCCCCCTGGCCTGCCCTGCTCTGCCCTGGCCCCCCTGCTCTGCCCTGGCCCCCCTGGCCTGCCCTGCTCTGCCCTGGCCCCCCTGGCCCCCCCGGCCCCCCTGGCCTGCCCTGCTCTGCCCTGGCCCCCCTGGCCTGGCCTGGCCTCCCCCTGTGGGTTCTCTTACCTCCATGAACACAGCCCCGACGGTGGCCTTTCCGACGCCAAACTGCTGCCCCACGGATCGGTAGCTGTCCGGAGTGGCCAGCTTCCAGACAGCGATGCCGACCCGTTTCTCCAAGCTGAGGGCACGCCGCATGGCAGTGTCCCGGTGCCGGAGTGCGGGGCTGAGCCACTGGCACAGCTCCAGGAATGTCTGTCGGGTCATCCTGAAGTTGCGGACCCAGTGCTCGTCGTCCCACTCCCCAAGCACCAGGCGCTCCCACCAGTCGGTGCTGGTGGGGTGGCTCCACAGCCGCCGGCGTGTGAGGCGGGGGGTGGAGCGGGGTGCTGCAGGGGGAGGGGCTGAGCCCTGCTGCCCCGGGGGCATCTCCTCCCCTGGGGCAGGAAGGTGCTCAGCTGCCCCCAACATGGCAAGAGCCAGGGCAAGCCCTGCTCCTGCCAGGAGGGCTGGCTGGACCTCAAGCTGCTGCTGCTGCGGCTGCTGCTGCGGCTGCTGCTGCTGGGGGTCCATAACTGCGGCGCTCGGGGTCTGTGTGCCTATCTGGCTCGTCAGACCGCGTGCTGTGCAGGCTGAGTGTATGTGGGAGGGGCCCTTTAAGGGAGCGGCTAGCTGTTGCCCCGGAAGCGCTAGCCTGCCCTGTGACCCTGTGTGCAGCTGTGCCTGGCATCCCTATTTCGATGTTTGGTACTTTGGCGTGTAGACGTTCCCTCGCTGCGCCTATTTCGATGTTGGGCTGCGCAACGTCGAAGTTGAACATCGACGTTGCCAGCCCTGGAGGACGTGTAGACGTTATTCGTCGAAATAGCCTATTTCGATGTCGCAACATCGAAATAAGCTATTTCGAAGTTGGGTGCACGTGTAGACGTAGCCCAGGTGTGCCAAAATGAGGTAACAGGAACACTATGAATTTCAAAGGAGGAGCAGCAAGCCTGTGGCTGTGGGGTCATGTTTGTATGAGACCCTGAGAAATGTCTGTCTTTCTTTGCTATGAGCACTGTGAGAGCATCTAACCATTCAAATAGCCCCAGCACATAGTTTGTGGTTCAGTCTCTACACTTTTTATTTTCTTCTGCACTGCCTGGTGCCAGCCACTGCCCTGCTGCACCACATGGCAGCAAGGCTGTTGTGGGGGTTGTGCTTGCATAAGAGGCTGAGAAACTTCTTCTCAGAGGTTCACATTTGTGTGCAAACTCCCCTCCCTACCCCACAAGTGCCACGTAGTCAGGATCTTTCCCGCACTCAGCCACATCACATGGGTAGTCCCCAACCCAATAAAAGAACATGCCTGCCATTCGGTGCTGGCCAGGCTGCCAGGCAGCACCCACATCCTAGCTTGAACATGTTTAAGGCTCTAATGGCAGGAAAGAATTTCGGGGGCTTGCAGTCACTGGGGGGGAGTCTCCCCTAGCAACTAAAATATTTGGGGGCTTGCAGCTAAGATAGTCTAGGGACCACTTCAGCTGGCACCCCACTCACACCCCGCTCCCAGCAAGGGAGCAGTGGTGCTTGCAGCCACCAGGGGGAAGTGTCCCTTGGCAGCTAAGATACTCAGGTGGACTACTTCAGCTACTTCAACATTCCAACTGGCTCTGCAGCTGCAGACCACAGCATCTCCCTCCACCCTGCCAAAAATATTTTCAGGAGCTTGCTGTCCATTGCAGACAGCTGCAGTTTGATATTTCTGTTATAAAATCTTTTTTCTCAGAACATTTCCTATCTGTCTTCATGCCTTCACCCTCCACCCCAAAACACAGAGGGGAGGGCCAGTTGAGATTCCATTATAACTTCAATGTATGATATTTCACTGCCATCACCTGTGAAGAGGGAAGTCAAAATTTTTCCTAGACTTGTCCATCCTCTTTCTTCTAACTTTGAGAATACAGTCAGGGTCCCTGTATTATTTTCAGGGATTGAATGCAATCACGGGAGGAGGGGGGTACTCAGTGGATGGCCAGCTGAAAATTCATGTACAGAAGACAGACATTTCTGTAAACTCCTTTGCCACCTCTGTGAATGCCCTACTTTTCCTTCCTTCCAATGGGAAAAATGGATGTTTGCTTACCAAGGGAGGGGAAGGAGGAAAATGCAATGTGGGAAGATGATCTCAAAGACCAGCGAGCATATCCAGAATGCTATAGGGATAAGGGAACTGTGGGATAGCACAAGCCACTTCTGCAACAGTCAATGTTTGCCAATTGAGTGTGGCTGCAGTAAGTTGACTTTGTGAGGAGCATGTGGGGAGGTGAGGATGATCAAATTCAAACCTATAAATTCCGGAATTACAAAGATGATATTAATAAATTCGAATTCATCTCCTTGTTGAGACGCAGCCACAGTGGAAATCTTTGTGGGCAAAAGGGGGAAAGCACATTCTCTGATGACCGTGGCCACACAGCTAAAAGTGGTAAATAATGCTCTTTGCTTCTAACCATGCAGGAGGCCTGTCACAGCTAATTCTTTGCAATGGAAAGGCCTAAAGCCACAGGACAGACTGTGCTTTGAAGACATAAAATTACCCAGTACATGGATAAATAGTTCTGTGGCTTAAGGGAGTGTGAATGTATGTGAATCAAAACAATATGCCAAGCAAATTTTAATAACATATCTGTGAGCACTGCTGTCTCAATCATTACTAATTGCCTTCCAAGCACTTAAAATATCTTACATTTTATAGAAAATTCTTAAACCATTTCCTGCCAGTATCAGCAAAATGACTTACTGAACCAGACCATGTTAATACATGTAAAACACAACAATAGACCATTGGTTTTGTATGGCACATGGGGGCATACAATTAATTTAGACCTTGACACCAAACCTAAGCCACTGATGCTGAAAGTTGGTATCACCACAATTTATTGCACAGAAATCATCAATCTATTTCAAGCAACTCCGAAATTATGCAGTGTTTACTTTGACTTCTCTATTGTAAATGTACAAATCGCTATACCTGCTTTTTCCATGGTCAGTGGTTAATGGACCCAGTGCTTCACCTAATATCATTCACTTTCCTTTATGAAAGAGGAATTTTGTCTAACCAGTTCTGGAAAGGAAGCACTTTACAGAATGGATAACATTTTACCAGCAGGAGTCATGGTGGGTATTAAAGTAAGAGAATGTTTGATACTAGAAATGCTCCAGCCTTTAGTCACTTTCAAAAGTAACAGCGCATCCTCATCTTGATTAGTTGTGGTGCTGCTATTCACATCTTCAGAAATGTATTTCCATCTTTCCAAATGTTCTGTGACTAGCAACTATTCTACTTCTCAATGATTGTGGTACTTTATGTCCTCTCATGAGGAACCAAAGGCCCAGGAGACAGAGTCTATTCACTGTGCTTAGTCTTTTGTTAAAATTCATTACAAAACACATGGCTTTTCTTAAAATAGAAAGAATCTGAAAGAACGTAAGTTCCCCAATGGATGCATGTAAATCTTAGAAGCAGGTTTTTGATGCACACATTTAAATTTAGAATTTGCTTCTCATAAATCTTCCCAAAGTAATCAATGGGTAGAATATATCCAAAATGATTTGTTTTTTAAAAATCTGCAAGTTTTTTTCAATATTCATTACACAGACAATTCTCAAGAACAAGCCGTTTTAAAACATGGAAATTCCTCAAACAATATTTTTAAAAAGAACCAAGTAATTCTCTTCATGGTCTGACTAACGCAGAGTGCACAATATTATATTCTGAAGTTCAGAAGATGTTCTCCCTGCCACTCCACACTCATTTTATGCAAACTTTGATGTGACACTATGGCTGGGTCTACACTTGCCCCCAATTTCGAAGGGGGCATGTTAAACAGGGTGACGGGAGATTACTAGTGAAGTGCTGTGGTGAATATAGAGATGGTAACAATCTAATTCAAATCTCTTGTTCCCTGGCTGCCCCTTATGTCAACATTCAGCCCAGGAAAACAGTCTTTGGGATACACCATGATCATTGTCATAACCTCAGATAATGAAGGCTTTCAGGGGAAAAAAAAATGTCAAAATGCGAACTAAAATTTCATAAAGGAAGCCATCGTTTTACTAAAAAGAAAAAAGAAAAGAAAAGAAAAAGTGCAGCATTTCATTTTTAATCTCCTGTTGCCCTGATTAACATGCCCCCTTCGAAGTTTGGGGCAAGTGTAGACAATCCCTTTGTGTAACTGTCTGCTATTTTACTTTGGTAGCAAGTTACTTTTCTGAAGTAATCAGAAGAGCTCTGTATCCTGGTTCTCCTTCTTAAAAATAACTTTTTTTTTCTTTTAAGTAAAACAATGGCTTTCTTTCTGAAATTTTAGTTTACATTTTGACAGGTTTTTTTTTTCCTTATATACCTTCATTATCTGAGGCTATGACAATGATCATGGTGTATCACAAAGACCTTTTTTCCTGGGCTAAAGGTTGGCATAAGGGGCAGCCAGTGAACAAGAGATTTTAATTCGATTGTTTAGGAGAATATAATGTTACCATCTCTATATATCCAAAAATGTATTACAGTACAAAAGCTATACTCAGGAGAGCACTTTCTGCATATACTTTAATTAAAGTCAGAAAAAACACATGGCCCATTCTTAAAAGTAAGTATGTCCTTAAGTGCTTTCCTGAAGAAGGATGGAGTTAAGAGTGTGTTTATCTCCTTGTATCAGACCTCAACTGAACATAATAAAAATATCTTTGTGTGTCCCCGAACACAAAATGTGATCATGTATTTAACTGAAATTGTGCAGACGACACTTCCTAATAGAAAATACATTCAAAACATCAAAATGTTTATTTTTAATTCTGTTACTGCACTTAATTGAGATCTCTGTGCACATGTGGGTACAATCTGCAGCTATAAAGGGAGATGTACCAAATGGAGACTTCACCCAAGCAGCTGACTGGCAGCAGTTCTAACACAACCCTCTGGTGGTTCCCCAGGATGGACCGATTCTGTTGACAGCCAGTCGTCCACAGGTCCCCTGCCAACAGAGGTTACTGGGAGATGTAAAGATAAAAATATTTCATATGTGACCTAGCCCTGACCCTTTCTTAGCCTGCACTACCTATTTGTAAGACTGCACTCCTGCTTTGTGCAGAGTCACCACCACTGAGAGCCTACTGTAGTGCCATCAGTAAGCTGAGCTCAGTGCTACAGCCAATACAGGGCAGATGCTTTTGATCATTCTAAAACCAGATTTTTTTCAGGCTGTCTTAGAGTCTGTGAACCATTGTGTAAACTCAGGGGTCACTCTGACCAAATTTCACTTCTCAGTGAGTTAGACATATATGACTTGATCTTACAAGTTCTTCATACCCAGAACTCTCACTGACTTCAGTGGGACATCCACAGATTCCAGGCTTGCAGTATTGATCCCAAATCCTGAAAAATGTTACATGCATACATAACCATACACATGACAGTGGCTCCACTGAATTCCAGAACACTACTCATCTGCAAAAAGTAAGCGTGTGTGAATGTATGCAAGATTAGGTCCTCTCTCACTATTTGATGGATTCATGGTACAGGCTTACTTGATGGAAAACCCAAGCCCAAGACTAAGAGAACAACTTTGGAGGTGTGATACTAGGCAAGCACACTTTGGATGCTGTGCATAACAGTGAAACTGTTTGGAGCAGTAACAGCTTTTCCAAAGGACAGAGTATGCCAAAGAGAAATATACTAGATCTCAAGATTCTTTATGCTAATTTTATTGAACAACTGTTTTATTTTGCAAAGACAACCAACCACTTATAGGAGAACAAACAAAAACTTGAATAAGCATGCCAATCTCATATTCTTCCTATTTGCAATTATTATTGCAACTTTATGGAAAAATAATCCAGAAATATAGCCCCTTTCAAGTCATTTCACTCTCCAACAATGCAAAAGCACTAATTGGCATGGGCCACTAGGAATGTTGTTTACTGTAAATCACTATAAGATACTAGATTTTAATTTGCTTGGACAAACATAAGCCTTTCAGCTACAAATACAGCACTAAGTGTTTGCTTACAGACAGACACCACACAGAAATAGTCAGGGAATCCTCAAATTTCTGCACTTCTGGGTCAATGGCAATCAGATGCTTTGTGAGGGATGATGCATTTAACAGCCAGGAAGAAGGGGGTGGCTGATCATATGGCCTTCCACGGTAAAAAGGAATGTCTAGTATCTCTGTATTTCACGGAACCTCTAGAATGTTTCCCTCTGTGTGCATGTGTTTTCTAATTTGAGTTTTCTTTCTACTAGGACAGCATAGCCACATTTCTACAAATTGCTCCCATAGAAGGAGTGGCACCAATAATTACTAAACCTCCTCTTATTTCATTTGAGTCTATTTAAAACTCCCCTTGAATTATGAGCTGCTTTGGAATGCATATAGAACTGTTTGAGGGACCAAGCACTGACAATAAACTTACAAAAAGAAACCCAGAAGAGATGACAAAAATCACCCTTCAAGGAGGGCACATTTGATCCTAAACCACTCCATATACAAACACCCTACAAATATTGTACAAATATTATAATATTTGTACAATATATGCCTGTGTACAAAATATGTTTCTGAGGTATCATTTGAAAACTAACACCACCATTAACCATTAATTTTCTTGGATGAGGTACCTACACAATGTGTGTTAAGAGTTACGGACATAGTGGAATTATAACTAAAACGTGTTTAAATCTGGCATGTCAAGAGAGTTGGTAAATAGGTCTGCCTTTGACACCAGAATGTGTGTTTCGTTCTCTGACCAGCTCCTCTTCAGGCAAAGACAATGAACATTCATTTTTACATATTCAATAAACAAAGCTATAAATCTAACTAAGGAGAGAAGAAAGAACCTGAGATATCCTTCAGCACCACTCTCCATGTCACCTTCCTCACAGCTTGAATAAACTTTACTATGAGAGGTAACCATCACAAGAATGCACTTCAATCAGCCAGCAGGATTAAGTGGGGGGGGGCATGGCCTGGCACAGGGCAGCAGCAGGGGTCAGTTTCTTCCCTCACACTCACTGCAGTAATTGGAGCGGTGGGAAGCAGAGCGATGCAACAGCCTGCTCTGCTCCATGCCATTTCCCAGCCAGCTTGCTCTGGTTCACCAGGGCAGTGGGAAGCAGAATGACCTGGCTCTGGCTTTGGGGAGCTGAGCAGAACTGGCTGGAGTGCTCCGCTTCCCACTGCCTCAGTGAAGCAGAGCAAGCCAGTTGGGAGATGGCAGCAAAGCCAAGGAAGCTTTTGCACACCCCACTTCCTGTGGCTCCAGCTGCCATGGCAAATGCAGGGGAGGGAGGCTGACCCTGGCTTCCGCCCTATGCCTGGTACCCAGCAATGCCCTGATTCACGTCTCTTGTGGGAAGGAGCATCTTGGAAGGGTTGCAGTGGGGTCCAGAAGGTGGGGGAGTAGTGGTGGGAATAGGAGGGTGGGAGCAGAGCAGAGATAGGGATGGGAGCAGGGCAAGCCCACTGCAGTGGTGGGGTATGAAGCAACCACACACCACATTGTCCTGATGGTTAAGCACATGGTGTACTCTGACTGTTGCTTTTCACACTCACCATAGTTGTCTCCCTCTTACTTTATGTCAAATTTTCTCTCATCACATACTGAAACTGCAAGTACTCTGAGGCAGGGACCCTCTGCATTTTCAAAGTATATAATGTCTAGTGTAATGAGGTGATTAACCCCCGCTGGATTATTAGAAGGGTTACTGCAGTACAAATAACAAACAACAAACAAATTCTGGCTGGAGGAACAGCTGGGAGAGAGGTAATATCACTACTTCATCTGATAAGAGACAAGCTTCTGAGCTTGCACGCAACTCTTTTTCAGGTCCTGATGATCTCTTCCACCTTTTCTCTCTAATATCGTAAAAGACATGCCTTAAACACTGTATATAATATGCAAAACAGCCATCCCTTTCATTTGTCTGAAAAACAGTGAACACATTACTAAGAGGATTGGAAGGAAGTCTGGGATTACTGGCAGAGAAATATCAATGGGGTGGTAGTTTACATAAGGGTGGGGTAACGCTGGAAAGCTGAGCCTTTCTACGCTCTTGCAACCACAATGATAAGACAGGGTTCAGCAACCAAAACCGCAAGAAGAGGCATTTTTTCCAATTCAGTAAAAAACTCAATAATTCAAGAGCTGCAATGCACGTGAATATGAAATAGTCCTTAATAAATAACGTCAAACCATACTTTTTATAACGCCTATTTTAAGAACAGCTCACACACGCTGATTTGTAATGCAATGCATGTTTACTCCAAAATGCTCATAAACTTTTTACATATTCTATTTCCTGACACTTTATGCATGTGTTTGTACCACTGCTTTCCTGACTTTCACTCCTGAACCTTCTCTTTTTCTTGAAGACTCTAGGGGGAGTTATCCAACGTTTCAAGATCACTTATTGTTTGCCATTTAGATATGAGTTATTCATTCTTGGGCTAACAGATGTTTAACTTTTACCAAAAATAATCCAAAGGGTTTTTTTTTTTGGTAGTGTTGGAAGCCACAAAAAAAGTTCTTAAGGAGCCACAGGTTGCAGACCCCTGGGATGGCCCAAGAAAAGAGTGAGCATAAGGAAAAAGCAGCAGGCCTGCTGTAAAATGCTCACACAAGAGAATGAACTGCCCAAGAACAAACCCTTCCCAACAAGCATGTCTGGGAAACCATGGTTTACATTTCATTATAAACATCTTTCTTTCATGCCAAAAGCCAATGTATTTAGCTAGAAAGTAACTTTTTAGTATGGTTTGAATTGTGGAACTGAGTTCTCAGAAAGGTTTCTTAGCTTACAGCAGACATGCCCTGTTAAATACGTACTGCGGGCACAGTCAGTTGTGTAAAAGTGGATGCTCTGAATCAAACGTCAGGGTTGAAAATGAAAGCCAAACTGACTCAACTTGACCATGAAGATCTTAAAATGATCTGAAACATAAAACCACTTGAGGTTTTCCTATTTGCAACTTGCTGTAAGAGTCCTTATCTCCCACACACAACACCAGTGTCAGTGGGACTGACAGCCACTGAGGGCCAAGGGGCAAAGTTGGACAGGGGCCCAGTTACGCAAACTCTGAAAGGGCGGGACCATGGGTGGAAAGGGCGGGGCTGAGGACAGTCAGCCCTTAGCACTACTCAGACCATGGGACTGCCTTCTTCCTTGCCTCAGAGCCACGTGGTGTGGCAGAGCAGCACTTCTGCAGTGTTTCAAAGGGGCCCAGAGCTCTGGCCCCTGTTGCTGCCAAGGTAGCAGAGGTAGCATATGGCGCTCCAGACCCCTTTGAAAAGCTGGGTCCTGGTGCAACTTTCTCCTTTGCCTCACCCCAGTTGGTGGGCCTGACTAGTGTACAACAAACAGATGCCCGTGCAGTCTCTTACCTGATTACACGTGTTGATGTCTATTCCACCTTTCAGATATTCTACTACTTTGTCCAGATTGCCAGCTCTGGCAGCTCGAAGAAAGCTTGCATTGCTGTCAGACTGTGAAAAGAAAAAAAAATCCACTCTCAAATTACTGCTTTAAAAAGAATACAGCAAAAAGTATCCATGTTGTATGCTGCAGCTGTAAAAATATGATGCAAAGACAATTGTTCATACATTTTATCTTCATTGATTCATATATACACTGAACAGTACAACACTGGCACAAAGGACCAATGGACTTCTCAGGCTGAGCAAAATATGACAATAGTTGACACAAATCAAAAATTAGTCTGAATGAAAAGAGTAAAAATCCTGCTAGTTATGAATTAACAATAGTAGGTAAAGAGTCTAGCAAAGTACAACTGATTTGCCAGTCACTGAATCTCTCTTTCCATATACATGCCCATATCTGATAGTTTACCATTTTATCAGGACTTCAATGACCCTAAGGTAGTTTACCAACATTTTACCAGCTCATAAACAGCCAGTCATTTCTTCTGTTGTTATCTCAACAACAATGGGAACAAAACTCACTAGAGTTTGCATTCTTCTATTTGATCATTCCTGGCTGACAGACACCAATAAATATTTTAAAACAGAAAAGGCCCCAGCAGACATATGTAATAAGATGAGATGGAGCATGATTAAAACAGCTTGAATACACAAATAGAGTGCAATCATTACCACAGTGTGTAAGGATAACACTGCAGACAGTCATAGCAGGTTTCCCAGAAAAACAGGCAATGCTACATCTATGTCTAACCTGGAGCCACAGACCCAAAGGGTATGAAGTAATCAGGTGAAGTATCTATAGAAAAGATAACATTGCAACCATTCCCCTCCTGTGCTCGTATGTTCACATTTAAAGTTCAACAGCAAATACAAAGGGAGGATGAATGCTTTCAGCTCTTCTCCATTTGCCTTTAATTAGAGCCCAAAATTCAGATTGTCCAACAGACACTCACAAACACAATGATGCACATGTGTGAACCTGCACTTAGGTCAACTGGCAATTAATATAGCTGTCAGGAGGGACAGAAGAGAGGATACAGCAGCAGGTTAAATCAGTCTGATTATGATCATGAATCAACATTTGGGGACAGGGAGAGAGAGAAAATTCTTGGTATTTTATACTTCCATCAGTCAGAAGAAAAAATGCAATTTGAAGGGAAAGGCTACAAAAAAAATCTACTAGTATGTTTTACTGTGCTAACTTCTTTCCCAGCACAGAAGGGAATTACTGGGATCACAGAGCTGCAGAAGAATAGGCATAAGAATGAACTGCTAATTAAATTAAATTATATATCAGACTTCTATTAAATACATTTTCTATGTACTCCCATCACCCTGCTAGGAGCAAGAATGTGAAGCACATTCTCCTGAAGGTCCCACAATACTCAAAGCCAGCTTTTGTGCAGCTTTATAACACTAATCATATTGATCCATTTATTTCAACCACCATTGTTTTCAATCACTCTGTAGGAGCTCAGTTTACATCACTGGTTCCCACCTATTTTAATCTGCAACAGATGGATATCATCAGCACCACTCTTTTTACCATTGCATTTCATGCCAAGAAAAAAAGATTTCCTTCTAAACTCCTTTCAGCAAATTTTAGTACATTTTCCACATCGTTTACTGTAAGAAAACAGACCATCTTTGTCACACACAGCAGGCTGGAGAGGGAAGGTAACATAGAAATTTGCATTTACCAGAGTGGCTTTACAGCCTGAGGCTTGAGCCAATCAGGCACTGGATGAAGCATGATATAGCAGCAGACTCTGCAAAATGCTTAAAAGAGAACTTCTTTATCAGTAGTTTTCAACAAACGTTGACCAAAATGCAGGAATTCACAGACTGGCTGTTCCTACACATGCCACTTTCGGCATGTGTAGCTTACAGCCCGAAATATGCTAATGAGATGCAGATGGAAATTCCCAGAGCTTCAGTAGCATAAGGTCACATGATTTGGAGTCACTCCAAAATGTGTAGAAGTGTGGTCCCGGGGGGAGTCTTCCAGAAGGAAGTCCTCCTTCTGGAAAACCCTTCCTCCCAAAAATTTTTGGGAAGAAGGGGCCTCCAAAAGAAGGACTTCCTTCTGGAAGACCACCCCCTGGGGGCCACACTTCTACACGCTGTTTTGGAGTCTGGAAGAACGTATTTCGGACTCCAAATCACGTGACCTTATGCTAATGAGGCACCGTGAATTTGCATCCACACCTCATTACCATATTTTGGGCTGTTTATTAGCATGCCACTTTCAGAGGAAAGTGGCATGTGTAGAAACAGCCACTATGTTTAAGGGATACACAAAAGGTGGTTGTTAACAAAGAACAGTGATTTTCAACCCGTGGTCCATGAAAACTTGCAAGTCTACAGACTCTACCTAAGATTTTCATACAGGTCTGTCTGTACCTTGAAATTTTTAGGGGTCCACAGATGAAAGTTTGGCAACCATTGATCTATATCAAAGACCACCTTGAGCAATGCAGCATCTCCTGTATTATACATGTGCACACACGCACGCACACACTTCCAGTGAAAATTATATTGTAATTTTAATTGACTTTGAAAAATCAACTGTCTTCAAGTAGAAGCATTGGCAAAACCTAGATTTAAAGTACTTTTGGGGAAACACTTACACTAATGAAGTCAATGGGAGATGTGGGCAAGGAATTTACCCACCATGTTTAGTCAATTATTGCTAGTCAAAACAAAAAAGCAGTCAAGTAGCACTTTAAAGACTAACAAAATAATTTATTAGGTGAGCTTTTGTGGGGACAGACTCACTTCTTCAGACCATCGCCAGACCAGAACAGACTCAACATTTAAGGCACAGAGAACCAAAAACAGTAAGCAAGGTTGACAAATCAGAAAAAGGGCGGGGGGGAGTCAAAAATTAGATTAAGCCACGTATGCAAACGAGCCACTATAGTGACCCAGAAAATTCACATCCCGGTTCAAACCACGTGTTACTATGTCGAATTTGAATATAAAAGAGAGTTCAGCACCCTCTGTTTCCAGACTGTTGTGAAAATTCCTTTACCAAATATTCATAAACCTGAATTACCCACCAGGAGAAATAAAAAAGCTAATCAACAGGGCCAAACGAATACCCAGAGACCAGCTACTACAAGATAGGCCCAAAAAAGCCAAAAACAGAACACCACTGGTCATTACCTACGGCCCCCCACTCAAACCACTACAACACATTATCGAAGACCTACAACCTACCCTTAATTAGGATGCCACACTCCAGAACGCCCTAGGTGACAGGCCTGTTCTCTTCTACAGACAGCCTCCCAACCTTATGAGGATTCTCACCCACCACAGTCTATACTGCAGGAACACCAGTCCTGGAACTTTTCCTTGCAACAAAGCCCACTGCCAGCTTTGTCCACATATCCATACTGTAGATACTATCACAGGACCTAACCAGGATATTCACAGAATCACAGGCACATTCTCATGTTCCTCAACTAACATCATATATGCCATCATGTGCCAACAATGCCCAGATGCTTTGTATATTGGACAGACTTCAAACTCTCTTAGACAAAGAGTTAATGGGCACAAAACAGACATAAAAACACTCCTGATCCACAAACCTGTCAGCCAGCATTTTAATGGAGTGGGCCATTCTTTTAATGACTTAAAAGTCTGCATCTTACTGAAGAGGAATTTTCACAAAAATCTTGAAAGAGAGGCTGCTGAACTCTCTTTTATATTCAAATTCGACACATTAACACTTGGTTTGAACTGGGATGTGACTTTTCTGGGTCGTTATAGGGGCTCTCTTGCATACTTGGCTTAATCTAATTCTTGACTCTCCCTCCTGCGCCCCGTCCCTCTACTCCCTAATTTGCTCACCTTGATCTTTTTTTTTTCTGATTTGTCAACCTTGATTACTATTTTTGGTTCTCTGTGCCTTAAATATTGAGTCTGTTCTGGTATGGCTATGGTCCGAAGAAGTAGGTCTGTCCCATGAAAGCTCATCACCTAATAAATTATTTTGTTAGTCTTCAAAGTGCTACTTGATTGATTTTCTGTTTTGATAGTATATAGATTAGCAAAGCTTTCTCTTTGTTACTATTGCTAGTCAACTCTTTTTATGTATCTACAAGAAAGGCTACGATCAGTTGATTTCATTGTTTCAAAAATGTGTAAGTAGTGAAGAAAGATATGAGCAATGACATACAACTCAGCCTATATTCTTTTATGAAACACACAGAAATCCAACATTCATTTGCTTTTTTTTTCCCCCAGAGAGACAACTATCTTAAAATTTACTATTAGACTCCAAATCCTTTATGGAAAATCAGCTTTCAGCCATGGGCAGGGCAACACTTTGCATTTGTTTCTGGCCAGAAGGAAGCAAGCTGAATTGTCATATATGAATCTCATTACCTTGATTCATACCGGTGTTTCCTGTAAGCTGAGCACTTGGGCAGTCACCCAGGAGAGGTTCAGGTGCCACCCAGCTAAATAGCAGAATGCCTTCAGCCACCCACCGCCGGCAGCATGTGTTTCTTTTGGTGCTGCACATTCACACACGCCATAGATGGAAAATAATAGAGGGAACACTGATTCACGCCTTTGCCTCTTCAAGACTACAGTACTGCAATGCGGTGTACTTACTAATGCATTTTAAAACCATTCAGAAACCAAACCTGGAGAAGAACAGACTACTTGCTCAGCCAGGTATCCCATGAGTATATTAGACAAATACTCTGTGATCTTCAGCAACAAAGCTGACTGGGGCTTCTGGGTGGAGTTTCATGTAATGATCTAAACAAATCTCTAAAGGGTGCAATATCTGTCTCCTTGACTGACTACCTCAGTTACACAGCTGCAGTTAAAAGCAGGGGAAGTGCTCAGGCTGGAGCCCCCCAGTATAAGCATCACTTGGCTTTGAAATTTGCACCCCACCTTCTTGGTCTCAATTAGTGATCTTCATGTCTAATGACAGGTCTTAACTTTGCCAGGGAGATTCTGAGCAGCTGTTGGATTGAGGAGCAGTTTTTTGGAAAGGGTGAGGTGGTTTTTTTTTTTCCATTTTTCTTTTCGTTTTAGCAAAAATTTTGATTGCTTGCTGTTGGTTTTGTTCTTATACTTAACTGTGATTTAAACAACGGCAGAGCTGTCTGGATGTTGGAATAGGTGCGTTGGGTTGGTTTGTTTGTTAGAAATCTGAATTAAAATTTTAGAAGTACTGAGATTAGCTTTGTATTTTGATAGAACTGCAAGAGTAAATAATAAAGGATCCAAGCATCAAGAGAAAGGCTACAGATTCTTGGGACTTTCAAAACTCAACATATTTAGTTTTAGGGGGAAAAAAGAGTGGGGGGAAGATTTGATTGCATATTACAAATATTTTAAAGTGTCACAGCTAAACTGGCGGACAGTCATGGTATGATCTAAGAGAGATGGCAAAAGAAGAGGTGGTGATGGGACATCTCTGGCATTTCTGAAGTGCTAAGAATTATAATGATGATTTAAGAGCTCTTCTGCGTTCTGAAGTGTAATTGTACATTAATTGGTTGGACTGTTTTATTTTCCATGCATTATCCAAGTTTCTTTTTCCCTTTTCCTCCTTATGGGTCTTGGAACATTGTCAGAAACAGATCTCCTCTTATAGAGTTCATGTGCCTTATACTCAAGAATACATGCAGAAAGCAGAATGGAACACACTGTTTGTGTAGCCCAATATATTTGTCCTTACAGAAGAGAAGCAACAAACAATGGTTCTTCATTTAAATCACATACAGTAAAACCCCAAGCTGCATAATTCAAATTTCACATGAGTTGGGGGAAGGGGACCCCTCCCTCTTCCTCCAGGACCTTGGGAGCCTGGAGCCAGGCACAGCAGCACCTGGTCTCTTTCCAGGCTCTTCCTCAGCGTGGGGAGCCAGGAGCCAGGTGCAGCAGCGCCTGGTCAGTTTCCTGGCTCCCAGCTGCTTGTGGAAGCCAGGAAACTAACCAGGCACTGCTGTGCCTGGCTCCCTGCTCCCAGGGGGCTGAGGTGATTTCATCCCACCTCCGTTCTCCCCGCCCTCATCCAGCCTTGCTTGGGAGCTGGGAAACTGACCAGGCACTACTGTTCCTGGCTCCCAGCTCCTCAGGGGCTCAGAAGAGGAGGGAGGGAGGGGAGAGGAGAGAGGGAAGCCAGGTGCAGCAGGGCCTGGTCAGTTTCCTGGCTCCCTGCTGCTTGCCACAGACATCCACAGTAGTAAAGCCACATGATCTAAGATCTGGTTTTTGTCTCTTTTTGATGTTTCAAAGCAACTACAAGATGCAGAAAAATACATATATACACACACACATACTTTACAATGTGAAAACATTCTCATTAGCTTTTATTATGCCAGACTTCCTACCCTGTTAAATTTACCATCATATCCTTGAGGCAACCACTACATTTCTCTCCCAATTGATCTGATTAATCTCTGGTCTCAGAGCCCATCTGTTCAAAACTAGACAACATGTGACTGGGTTTAACTCTATAAAGTTTCACAGAAGCTGCACACTTATATTGCAGATGTTATATGCAGATTTTTTGGCCACTGTTATAAGTAACTATTTTTATCTTATCATATGCAAATGAACAATACTTGAAAAGAAGATATTTTACATAGAAACTTCTGCTACAAATGCCTCAGAGCATCCACTTTTACACAACTGACTGAACAAATCAGAGAGAAGAGGGGCGGGGAGGGGGTTGTCAAGAATTAGATTAAGCGAAGTATGCAAAAGAGCCCCCATAGTGTCCCAGAAAATTTGCATCCTGGTTCAAAGTGCTACTTTACTGCTTTTTCGTTTTAACAATATATACAGTAGCATTTCATCAGGAGACGTCTCAGAGCACTTAAGTGACTTGCCAAATCATCATGTAAAGCCTTTCACATAACTCAGGAATTTTATTAGTGTTTCTGTGCTCAGACCACTTGTGCACTTTTCTCTGTAAATGCTAGTTGCATAGATCTTATTACTTATCCTGACATACGCCTTTTCCTTATAAAAGTCATGATATTTTTTAAAAACCAAAACAAAAATCTGAATAAACAAATAGGTATACTATTAAAAATTCCTTGAATAGCATTCTATAGTATAAGGAAAGGGCACAATAAAAATTTGCAATCATCTTCTCAAACCTAATTACCAGCAAGCAAATTATACGAATTACTGAAAAGATGACCAAAAAGAAAAGGCAGTTTTTCCTGTGTGGGAGTCCACGCACAAGCCAAACACTCTTTAACAACATGTACTGACTGATCTCTGCCTGGAGAACAAATTTAACTATCGCTTTAATCTCAGTAGCTTTGACACATTAATACTTATTACATTAACCTCCTTATGGAGGCCAAGGATGACAGTTGTCAGAAAAGATTTTGTTAAAAATAATTATATCCCTTTTGATCCATACAGCAAATGTGAATAATTCTCACCTGTATTTTAGGCATCTGCAGCTATTAAAATCAGTTCACCCTGGAAAGTTGTGAAGTAGACTAAAAAGTTGGCAAAACTTTCAATGGAGCCAGACCAGTCTAAATCACAATCATGTATCTGGCATATGGTTATGAACTCTGGTACCAGACCTAATGCTACTTCTTAACAAGCACTTTTTATAATAAAAGCATGCAGGGAAAATATACACAAGAAAAATGTTTCAATCTGTATTATATACTATATTTTAGATCAGTTTCTGATGCATCTTTGTAGTTTTTATAGTTACACTCATGTGCATCAAATTAATATTGCTTTGCACATAATCAGTAAAAATATGAATACTGTGAAAGGTCCTGTTAGGAATAGCTAGGAGCTAAAAGTTTTGCAGTGCCTAAGTTGATGTAAAGAATTAATACAACTTGCTTTTATTTAGTACATGAGTTTATTATAGCTCCCTTCCACTAGTAGATGAAGTTGCAGTCATGAAGTAATTGTAATTATATTTAAGATTTAGTTGTCAGTAAGAAAAAATACTACCAGTGTGACAGAAAACAAGCTTAGTAAGGTATTGCATCAAAGTGCCTATGAAAATAATAAGTCCTGGGGCACCTAAAAGACAAACAGATATTTTGGAGCATAAGCTTTCGTGGGCAAAGACCCACTTCATCAGATGCATGACTCAAACCTAAGACGAAGAGGGTCTTTGCCCACGAAAGCTTATGCTCCAAAATATCTGTTTGTCTATAAGGTGCCACAGGACTTCTTGTTGTTTTTGAAGACACAGACTAACACGGCTACCTCTCTGGTACTTATGAAAATAATGCAAGGTCCAGGTTTCATATATGGTGTTGTCTCAATTATCTCTTTGTGCATAAATAATTAATACAGGTTTTGAAGCTTTTTCTAATTTTAATAAATATATATAAATGACACTATCATAGCAGATCATGATAGGTTTCATCATAGATCTGTGTTTTTAAGAGATAAAGCCGTTATAAAATAAATATGAAGGTACACATCTCATAGAACTGCAAGGGACCTCAGGAGGTCATTGAGTCCAGTCCCGTGCCCTCTTGGCTGGACCAAGCACCATCCCTTCCCACTTCTCCTATTTGCCCCAGATCCCTAAATGGCCCCCTCAAGGATTAAACTCACAATGCTAGGTTCAGCAGGCCAATGCTCAAACCACTGAGCTATCCCGCCCCCCACTACCATATAGCATTATTCCTTTGAGATACAATAACAGGGTAAAAATAGGTTATATTTGACATACTGAGCTACTTACTTCTAACTTACAGCACAGGTATTTCCTTTCAACAAACCTATAACAAATGAGGAAAATAAGTCCACAAAATTTCTAGGGTAGTAAAGATTTTATAAAGGTACAGATAATGCATTCATCTTTCAGCTATTTTCAGGATTCTGGAACTGTCTATATCCTTTTCCCCCTCCCAAAGGAGAAAACCTATGGGTCAGTTGCCACGGTTTGTGATTCTAACATGAAAAAGCTCATTTGTGCCCTATTAATGGTTTCAGTTTGTTTTTAGCTTGTTATTGTATCTCAGAGGAATAATGATATACAGCATTGTTTTACCTCTTTGACTTTTCTGTTCCTTCAGGACTCCAAAACCACGTGATTTCTATCAAAACAAAAAAACAGTCAAGCAGCACTTTAAAGACTAGCAAAATAATTAATTAGGTGAGCTTTCATGGGACAGACCCACGAAAGCTCACCTAATAAATTATTTTGCTAGTCTTTGAAGTGCTACTTGACTGTTTTTTGTTTTGATAGTTTATAGACTAGCACGGCTCCCTCTCTGTTACTATGTAACTTCTATGTTTTTCTTCGCCATCAATTAGTTTCTCTTTTCAGAAAACTTGAGACTGGTTTCCTATATATATGTAAAGATACGGTACTGACCCAGTCATGTTTCCTAAACCACTTGAGGTCCCAGTTCAGCAAAACACTTAAGTGTATCCTTAATTTACAGAATGTTTCAACTGAATTCAGTATGACTTAAGCACATGTTCATTACACTACATACTTATATTCTTTATTCAATAAAGGTGAACTTGAACACATACATAATTACTCTGCCGAATCCAGACCAACAGCAGCAGCAGCAGCAGCAGCAAACTCTGATGCAAAAACTTCTTAAGCATCAGAAGCAATTTTGGATTGAACCCAAATTGCAAAAGTCATCTATAAAACCTTTGTGGTACTTAGTTCTCTAGCTGCCACAGACATTTGTAGGAGTCCTCCCACCATATTCATTAGCCTGGCATAGTGGACTCACTGCCAGCTGCCTTCCCCTGAGTCAATGAAGGACTTGTGAGAGCAAAGAAAAATTTGAATAGAGCACTTGTCACAGGCTGTGTAGTGAAGCAACTCCAGTTCCCCCATGTCAGAATGGTTGCCCCTTCCCTCTTCGCTCATTAAGAAAAAAGAGAAGCACCCTGGAAACTAACAAAAAGTTGGGGAGAGTCCCAGTATTCCTGAGTACAGGTTCAGTCAGATTAAAGTTGCCAGAAACTGACTGTGGTTCCTGGGAGAAGGGTGAAGGCCAGGGAGCTACAAGAGGATTTGGTGGCTGGCTTCCCCAAGCCAGAGGCTGAAAGCAGGAGTAGAAGTAATGAAGGGATGCTCTTGCTGGCTCTAAACTGCCTCAGAGAGGACTGATGTCAGGGGAACGGTGAAGCAGCTCATCTGCTGACTTTTCCAGGGATGGGGAACTTGAATCTGAGGAATTATGACAGGCCGGGGTAATAAGGTATGTCCCCCCAGCCAGGATGCTACTCTAAGGAGGGATTCCCCTCAATAAAGCAGAGTTTCACTCCAGTTAGAAGAGCTGGGGCAGTTCTCCTGGTACAAGGCCAGGATAGGACTGATCAAGAGTTCAGGCAGCATTGAACGTACCTGTGTGTGCTATGTGAGATGTCGAGGGATAGAACATCAGTTGCTCTTTAATGACTTCTTGCACACGGGTGAGAAATGACCTCTATAAATGACTTTCATTGTAGTCTCTTATGAATTATGTTGTGGTCAGAAATCCTGTTGATGGAGTAGAGGATAAGTGTGCTTGGAATCACTGGGGACTAAGAGGAAGGATGACCAATTATGCCATGGGCTGCAGAAAGATGATGCGCCAAGCAGTGTCACCCTATGACAACCCTATGAAAAGTATGAAACTGTACTTTTACTTGTTGCATGACGCAAACTGAGGCTGCTACATTGTGCCATGTAAGGTTTCCAAATATGTCATTTAAAATGGAAGAAATTATTACATTCCATGCTTAAGTCCCAGACACTTAAAATTAAACATTTTATGTAAGGTTCCAGGTAAGGAAACTCAGATCAATACAGCCAAGTCTAGATTGCACTGATCACAGCTACTTTAGAAAGCAAAACCTTGAAAGAGTTTGGAAAATAACATATGGATTAAAAATTGAAGAACTTGGATATAAAGAATAAAAGCCTTGACCAAGGTTGGATAATCCTAAAAAAAATCAGAACAATCTTCAGCCATTTTCCAAACCACATTTAAACTATACTTAGAATAACACCAGATAGCCTTTATTGTCTACAGGGAAGTTCATTATACTGGAATTTGAGTAAGACAAGTCTTTCTCTGTGTACTGAGAACAACCTCATGATGCCCTCAAATGCACACTACACCAATTCACCTCCTTCATCGAGCATAATTATTAGCACAATCTCTCAAATTGGTATGGAACTCAGGGTAGACCTACAAAGCAAAGTCATTTCAAAATAACAGCTTTTAGTTCAAAATTACCATCCTAGCATCTACACAACACAACCTTATTGTGAAATTGGTAAACCTCATTCTATGAGGAACAGTGCCTCAAAATAGGTGCTGGTAATACAGGGAGTAGACCCTATTTTGAAACAGGCCAGAGCGCATCCAATTGCTCAATGTGTGTAGACTCCATATTTTGAAATAATTCTGTATTTTACAATAATTCAGGCATAAGGGACTGGCAAAAGAGAGGGGGCTTAGCTGGAAGAGGCATGTCCACATGGCCTCTATTGTCGACAGAAAAATCTCATCCCCCCTGCCAACAGCAAAATCTCATGCGGCTATGCTAATTAGCCATGTGAGTTTGCAAATGGTCCTCCATTTGCAATTGTGTGAACTGTCATTAGCACGGCACTGCCAGCAGCAGCACTGTGCTAATGGGCTGTGTTGATATGGCCCACCTGTTCCTTCATTGTGATTCTGGGATTTACATCTAGATGGTATTCAGGGTTGATGAAATCCTTATTTCTGCATGTATTTATTAACTGCTGTTTCTGTGTTTTAAGGTCTTTATACTTCACTTTGATAACACCAGTAAATTATCCTTTCACCTTAATTCCTGGTTTAATATAATCCAGGACCACTACCCCATATTTTAAAGCCAAATACAAAGAAAATTGGTCCTTAGTCTTCAAATAAGCTGTATGTGTAATTTTTACAAATGTTTTATCCAGGCACATGACACCCAAATCTCAAGTACCATACTCAGGCCTGAATAATATTTTCCGTAAACTATATGAAATATTCAGATAAACTGGACAAATACAAACCAAAAAGCTAGAGCAAGATCAAGTCACTCTATAATGGATCAAATCTGAAGAGTCCAAAATGTGAGTAGGTTCTGATTTGAACCTTTTGTAACCATCCCACCCAACCCACCCACACACTTTGGTAATGCTTTTAGCCATGTTTTTTATTAGCTTATTAAAATATGATGACATTTGGGGTTCCCTTTCACTTACAGTTCATTTAGTTGTCACCAAACATTTTAGTTCTGTGTTTGCATACAAACCTACCTAGGAGCCTTTTCTGCTTTCATGCAAAATGTAACAAAATGATTGTGTGCCACCTAGGTTGACCATCCATCCCATTTTTGGCAGGATGGTCCCGTATTTGGGATGCCAAAAAGGAGTCCTGACTTATTTTATAAAAAGGCCTAATTGTCTCGTATTTGCTGCGTATTTACTGTACGTCAGTACGAGCTGTCCGCAAGAGAGGGAGCCAGCAGGTTAGCTACTTTCCCCTTCTCTGAGGCTTGGGGGCTGGGGAGGCCCCAGGTTACTCTGTCCCAGCCGCTTCCCCTACGGTCCTGTATGTGGCCATGGGCCACCCTAGTTCCTCCAAATCCAATGCCCTGACCACAGCAAGAGAACATTATTCCTTAGAATGACATAGTGGAAGTCATGCCCCCACAAAAGTCGGAAAGCTGCCTATTCTATTTAGTCTCACACACTCACATGTGATCAGACTACATTTCCACAAGAGGAGCAACAAGATTAGTCAAGGGGAATATGAAAGGAAGGGAGACAATTGACTATTTGTCAAACTCTGATTTTCTGCAATTTGAGACCTAGCTCTTATTAAGAAAAATAAAAATCAGTCTGGAGTAGTTTATTTTCTAAAATCTTTAACAATAGACTTATCTGATTTTTTAAAAGCCTTTTAAAAATGAGCCCTGCTTGGTTTCAAAAAAAAAAAAAAAAATCCAGCAGTTTTGCATCTCACCTTTAAAAGTTATTTTGTACAGAATACAGATAATTCTGGAATGGTTCCTTTAGTGACTAAGGTCTGAAGAGGCAGAGAGAAATCTGTTTTAAATTCCAATTTAGAAGGATCAGATTATTCAAAACAATTTAGCAGGCTGTATACTAACTGAATTAAACTCTGGATGTTGTATCTGCTGCAAGTTTTCACTCAGCCACCCTCCTTAGCCTGACACTAATGTTTTCCTTTTGGTCTCTAAGACCCAGGGCCTGCCTCACTTAAAGTTAAATTTTGTTAAAGTAAAAAAAGTCCCAGTTAAATAGTAAATAATAGCATAAAAACAACAAAGTACTGTCTCTAGTACAATCATATCCATATTTCAGAAGAGATGGTACAACAACTGTATTTCCCACATCACCACCATACTTGGTTGATGCTTTTTTTTTCTTACAGTGCTATCTATTTATCTTGTATGAGGTACTAACAGGACTGAAGGCAATGAGACTCCACAAGCCAATGTTCTTGGGAGAAGAAAGGCATTTGCCCTTTGTAATCTTCTGGGTCCTTAACAAGTGGAATGAGAAACCTGCCTCCACCCCCACCAGTGCCACATAAGAACCTCATGATTAATTGTGTTACCAACAGTGTTATCCTGAATGTCTGATCTGTCCGTTGCCCTGAAGAACCAATGAAAGTAGTGTTTCCTCCATGTGACAAAAGCTCTGAAACCTGATTATTTAGAATCTTTATCAATTTTGCTGCATTTGGCCTGCTACCACTTCCTTAACAGCCTACCCTTACACATAAAAAGGTCAGAATCTGCAAAAAAGGGGGTTTTAATTAATCACAGGCTATAGTTTTACAGGATTCAGAGACACTACTCTCTCTGAAGGAGGGCTCTAACAATCCCTCTATAAAAGGTTCAGGCACTCTTCATTAATTTGTATCAATCACAAGTGGCAAGGATCCATCTTAAAGGTACCTGGTTGAACACTTCTAGTGAAGTCAGAATTTCTGATTATGAAAATGGGTATAAATTAGGAAAGAAGGTAAATTTATCTGTGCCCCGGCTTCTGTAAAGCCGAATGTTTAGGTACGTACTCACAACTCTTTGTGCTGAGAAACATTTGTTTGAAATCTCATGAAGACAGTACAGCTGAAGGAAATAGCCCAAACTCTGGAACAGTTCTGCTGCAGGAGACTGGGCAGACAGCAAGAATGAACAAAACCTCTCTATGATTCATCTGATCACAGTCAGAGATCTTGTATGATCTCTCCTCTCCTACTTCACCTGTTGTAGATTATTTGTTCACTATGACAACCTGAGCAGACAATGACAAAGGTAAATTCACAAAATAGAACAAATTTGGAGTACATACTTCTGAATGAGTTGAACCAAAATCTATTTGAGCCATAGTTGTCACGAGGGCCATGACACAAATCAGTAAAACAAGAATCAATATCTGCACATGTTAAATCCCCCAAGGCAATTACTTTTAGTGACTGAAGCATTAATCACAAAAACAATTTAGTCAGTTCAAGCGCATATTCCGTATGACATTCATTGAGTAGTATGCCTTTGCTCTTGTTGTTTTAATGGGATTATTTTTTTAATAAATGACTAGTTAGAGCATGGATGGTAGGATCTGGCCCTGATTGTAGTTTTATATTCACACTGAGTGTTGGGGATAAGAGTAACAGAAGGAAAAGGGCATTTCACTTGCTGCTTAAGTAGCACAGAAATTCAGTTCAAATAATGTCTTCCACATAGATGCAGAAAAGTATGTTTTAATTGGATAGTCATATATTGCAAGAAATAGGGGTACCTAAGTCTTGCTCCAGGAAATACTTATCTGTATAGTCCTTATGTGCATGACTCAAATGGGACTACTCACTTGAGTAAGGGTTTGCAGGTCCCTACTGTAAAGCCACAAAACCAGAAATAATGTTGTTACATAGAGAACAGTGAAATCAAGCAATAAGTTATGACTAACCTATCAGAGTAAGATGATTTGTGACAGTAAAGTAAGGGGTAAATACTACATTACATCCTGGTTTTCATAGCATTTGAGATCATATAAAGTTCTCTGCTGCCTACATTCCTAGACTATCTGGTACCTGAAAATATATTCAAGCTACTGCTCAGCTCAGTACCAGCTGTCTTTTTCATTACTGTTAGTGCCACAACATTAAAACGCAACAGCAGCAGCTTCAACATAGTACACACACAGCTTAACTAGGCAGGCTACTAACCAGCAGGTTCAAAAGGGTTGACTGAAGAGGTCCCTTTCAAGTCAAACATCTATAGTTCTATGACCTGAACTTTTTTCCCTGTCTTTTGACTCTTTTCATCACTTAAGACTTACCTGAATCTCAGGAGCTTTGCTTTCTTCATTGTTGTATCCATAGTAATCAGAAATTTTATCCAAATCCTGTATGTTCCCATGTGCTCTTATACTCTTGCTTGTGTGACAAGACTGGCAAACTGGTGCATTGCCCATATCAGTTCTTCTATCAACTTCTGCAAGTGGGCTTATCCTTCACTAGGGACTGTGCCCAGTGTTCTCAAAGGGCAGCTGACTTAGACAATGCAGAAAGATGATCACTCACTCCAATGTGTGCTCCCTTGAATACATTCCCTCCCTTCCTCTGTAGCTAGCCTGTGTCAAACAGAACTCGAAACCCCAGCAACTGCAGACAGCTTTCAGTGACCATTTCCAATTCAGGCGCGGCCTGTCTATTTTTACACCTACTAGGCCAGCTATGCATGTAAATGGAGTTGAAGAGGGGGAGCTGCTTTCCAGCACACAGTCAGCCTGCCCAGCACACAGACTTGAAGTCCTACTGTGTGAAATGCCGCTACATGTGAGAGTTATTGAATTACCCAGTTGCATGCCTTTGAATGTTTTGATTTTTTTTCCCCAAGTGCTCTCTTTCTGACTGTGTTTATACAAAGCACTACATTTCAGGATGTTGCTAATGTCTTCCAAGTTTCCAACACAGAAAATCCCTGATTAATTCAAAGGACATCTATTTGGTATATACAAGAAACAATCAAAATATATGAGCACATTTTTCATGACCATTTATACTAATTATTATTTTGTCATTTAAAGTTCACTCGTATTATTCATGATGAGCTCACTTTAGATTGATTTGTATGCTGAATATGGTTTTACAGATATTCAGTTGTAATTTAAGTAATAATTACTGACCCTTTTGTTTATGTTAGATCTTGTCTAGACTGGAGTATAAAGGCTTTCCTTTTGCCTTTGTATTGACCTTCCGCCTCCCATCAGGTATTACAACAACTGTATTGATCATCATTGCCTTTCGGGGGATTCTTCCCTAACTTAAAAAACTTTCCTTTGCAAAGTTTAAAATCACAAAATTATCAGGGAAATAAATATAGCAAAAGCATCTCTAAAGCCAGCATCTGAGTACATATTGGTTTGTTTTGGAGCATGCCGGATCTTTGCTAAATCATCGTCTTGAGGTATGTGAATTCATTCTCAAAGTGGAAATGTACATATGTAGAATTAAGTTGATCTGAAATTCCTCACAAACTAAATGATATTCTTCAAAGGCAGAAGCATTTACTCAACATTTTTCTTCTTTCAAGTTTCAAGCTATTGCAGTATTAAAATACAGAGCAGACACCAAGGGGTCTTCTTGATTTGTACTCATTTACTCTTCATATCAGGGAGAGTTAAAAAGAGATGATATTTTCTCCTTTACGATTATTGACCTATATTCTTTATGTCAGGTTGATTTATAACTCTCTCTTTCTTTTCTTTTTTTTTCCTAATTAATAAGCCATTCAATATGTGAACGGTTCTGTTCCCATTCCAAACCTTGGACTGTATTATTTATAAACTAATGCATCCTGTGAGGTAAGATATATACAAAAGAGCTAAGAGTATTACTGCATTCAAGAATGTATTTATCTAGCTCTATGCCTATGAAGAGGTAGATAAAATCTGAGTCACAAAATATCCCCAGCAACATTTCAGCTAGCTATTTAAGCCCTGTAAGAAAATTAATTAAATGATTCAATTCTTACCTTCAAACCCAAACAACCTGAACATAAAGTATAAAAATGTACTAGTAAAAAACCTTTCCAAATGTAGTAATAGAATGTAATATACACATACACAATCACACACCAATACTAAGAGTTGTTTCATGATAGTTCAAATTCCAGTAAGTATTACAGTGACCTCTGACACCTCAGGAATTGCATAATGTACAGCCAGTATATTTTATTTCCTATAACACTATAGTTATTGTCAGCCATGGGCTACATCTACACTTACTAAAAACTTCAAAATGGCCATGCTAATAGACAAATCGAAGAATACTAATGAGGTGCTAAAATGCAAATTTGGAGCCTCATTAGCATGCTGCCAGCCACAGCACTTTGAAAGCACTGCGGTTTGCTCACCCACAGCTCATCGACAAAGGGGTCCTTTTCTAAAAGGACCCTGCCAATATCGAAATCCTCTTATTCCTATCAGCGGATAAAGGGATTTTGATGTTGGTGGGGTCCTTTCTAAAAGGACCCCCATGGAGACAAGCCGCAGGGGAGCGAACTACACCACTTTTGAAGTGCCGCAGCCAGCAGCATCCTAATGAGGCGCTGAATATGCATTTCAGCGCCTCATCAGTATTCTTCGATTTGGCCATTAGCATGGCCATTTCAAAGTTTTTAGTAAGCGTAGACACGGCCATGCTGTTTAAGGACTTATAATAAATGTGCAAGGGTAATCTGTTCCTAATTGTCTCAGGTTCACTCTCTTCAGGTTTTCCTTGATAGCCCTGCCCTGCTGTGACTAAGATTTACAAACTGCTGTGCTTCAGGCAGTGATACTGAATTATAACTCCCAGATTTTTCCTACATCTACTATTACAAAACCAGCAAAACCCAGAAAACTCCAAATCCTTGACTCAGACAAAGTTGGTAGAACCAAGGCTTGTACATACTCCCTGGATTGCCACCACCTCCCCTCAGCATGCTGTCAACTTGAAAGCAAACTGACTTAAAAATGGAGTTAAAAGTAATCTCAGGTAAAACACTTGCTCTTGAAGATTCCTGACAATTTCCATACTGTCACAATTATAGGCTTTATTCTGGTCTGGTTTACTGAGAAACTTAAAAGATGCCCCATAATTATGTGAAGAAAGAGAAAATACTGTTACATCAGGTAGGTTTAAAACAGAACTTGAATTATTATTATTATTGAAAATTGAATTACCCAGAGAAAGTTCATCTAAGTCCCTGGGTGACACAGTAACAGATAGAGGGCAAATGGTACAGTTTAACTGTATGAAAAGAATAATTTATCACATGATTCTTCAGTTTATTACTTCAGTATCATACATGTGGTTTAAATTCTGGTATCTATATAACCTATCCAGTGAAATCAGTACATCAGGCTTTTCTTTACACAAAGACTGTGATGTCAGGAACTGAGGTAGATCTGGTAAATTTATGTTATCCGCTCTGTATGGGGATATTTTAGGTACTCTAGCTGTTGGTAAATACATTCATTTTCCCCTTCATTGACTTTGTCTCTACAGCTTTTCATTCATAAATATGTTTGACAAAGACATGTGCATGGAGGCCTTGATCCATCCAAACACAAACATTGGCTTATTTAAAGTTACACATATATGTATATGTTTTGCTAGACTGAGCCCTGAATGAAGAAAATACTGCATCTCTTCACGTTAAAGGGACACGATCAAATTGAAATTTATCATTAAATTTAAAAATAGGCAAGTGGGTTTTCACCTGCTCATGAATCTCTTTGTGTTAGTTGCATTAACAGGCCTCTCTTTTTACTGATAACTTTTCTCTCCTGCCTTCTTATAGAAGACCCATGCAAACAGAAGAAGACCGTGAAGTTCTGTCAAATGCACAAATCAAGCCACATTAAAAAAAAATCTAAGAAATAACATTCTGTTTTAATGCCTCTCAGATCACCCCGAGTTGTTAATTATATTGGCAGATTATTCTCAGGCAATACAACAACTTGTAACCTTGCTGATGGGCTCAGCTCCCCATTTCAAACCACGGTATCAGGGTCAACAAGAACAGACTACAGAGGCAATGTTACCTTGTTTGAAAAACTTCATTGCACTATGTACTGTCAAAAGTCCCCAGTTTTATTCAGGCCCTCTTCCTTCAGCTGGTCTCCCCAGGTTGTGCAGACCTTGTTCCTTTTTTTTGATAAATCTTATTTCCTAACATCATGGATCTGTTAAGTCTGGGGAAATGGTCACCAACGTATGAAAGATGATAACACAGAGAAAGGAAATGGTTCTAAAATGAACACAAAAAATGTTTTTCTTCAGTTTCAGTCACACAATGGGACATCTACAAGCCAAAGGGATTCCAAGAGGATGTGGCACTAAGTAATGATTTAAAAGGCCTACTTGGGAGGAGATGTCGCAGCACTTCACAAATTTTTAAGGATGGCCAGAAGTGGATAAGTGTGAAGCCTTAAATCCCATTATGCTTTACCAGCGCTGATGATTTCTACTCAAACAGATCTGAATAAACAACCCCATAATTAAATTTTACAGCTGTAAATATAATGGATTTCCAAGGAACAGCTTCACACCAACCCAATCACTGGGCATCTGGTTAGACATTTTTTCTAGATTAAATTGACTCCTTTCTCATATTAAGAGCCCTAACATGAGAGGGTCTATTGAGCCACCAGCACTTTTCCTTGAACAGCCCCTTTGAGTGCTCAATGCTGTCCCTGCCACGGTAGCTTTTCTGTCCCCCCAGTTCCTACCATAAAGTGGTCAATTAATACAGGACAATATCATAAAAAAAGAAAGAAAGATCAGTGCATCAGCTGGAGTGGAAATGATAGTGAACACAGAACAATATGCATTCCTTAGTAACAACACTTGCAGACAGTACAATCTGAATAGACATCTGATGGAGCAAAGGATAAGCTTTCTGCCAGAGTCTGACAATATTACTGTTGTTTGTTAAAATGGTTCAAAGTCATTAGGGCAAATTACTCAGAAAGCAAACATTTTCATGTTTTGCCAAACTTAGTTAGGGCATGATATTCAAACAAAGTATGTATCTTCAGACGTAGGATTCAAAGTCCTCATGGAGGGACATTCTTTCAATCTTTTTCTAAGTTCCCATGCTCTTTTTGTGATTGTTATTTGGGCTGCACTACTGATTTTAGATCTATCGTATAAGACGAGAGCAAACAAACTTAACACAAAGGCCTGGTTTTCAGTTGTGGAGCTCTGGAGTAGACAAAATATCTTACTCCCTGTTTCTGATTAATGAACCACACACTGTTGTATATTGCACCATTGTAAATCCAGAGTAACTTGTCTGAAGCCAGTAAAGCTTGTCCAGATTTACACCTTGTTAGATGAAAACAAAACACAATTCAATCCCTCTGCAGATAGCGTAACACAGACATGAACAATTTAAAAAAAAACACTACGTCCTCTGTAAATATCAGCTTTGCTTTAGTTTTATTTTTTTAAATGAAAGCATAAAGTTTGAGAACTTTGTATGTCATTCACAGAGCCCTATTGTAACAATCTCTGTATGTGGTCACTTAGATCAAATCAGAACATGAGGGAAAAGACCTCATGGTCTTCTGAAAATTACCACTCAGTAAGCTAAAGAAGTAGCGGAACATCTCTGACATTCCCACCAGGAGGACACCAGACCACATATAAACATAAGCCATTATATTATATATATTCTACTGACTAGGGCTGAGATGGACAGCAATTGGCTAAGATGTGACCTATGATGTTGATTATAAAATTGGAGAAGCAACCAGAAGAATTAGCAAAGATTGTGTCACCATGATTCATAAAGTACAGAATTTGTGACTCAGGTGTGCAGTATAAGGATCCTCCTGGACATGAAACTGCTGTTGGGTGCCAATATTTTGGATGTGTTCAAGAGCACTTTTTCCCATCTGAATGTGGTACAAGCAGCATTGTACATACAGATCTTGCTACACCCGCCCAGGGCTTACGCCAGAGGCTACTTGAGATCTGAAGCAGGTTCAGGCTGAACAGGTCAACAACTTAAAGGGGATATAATTTTGAGGCTACATAGTGTCTATATTCCATGAGCTGTGCTGTTAGCCAGTGGATGCAATTCAAGATCTTTTTGGTCTTGACCCTTGAAAACTTAAATTGCTTGGTAATAGTTTACCTAGGAGGCCACTTCTCTTCCAAAGTGATTGCTCCAGTTGAAAGCCAGCTGAGTTGCTCGAAAAGGAGCTTTCTTAATTTAATCTGCCACCAATCACTTCTCCCCTTGGCTTACCAGAATTGAGTATTCACATATATTACAAGGTCTATTTTGTCTTACAGGGAGAGTCAGTATGACTCTCCGAGGGGCTAATGAATGTGTTTATCTAAAAAAGCAGGTGGTTATTTAGATCAGGAATCTTATTCCAGTATACCTTCCACCTTGCTCCCCACTCTGGGCCCTTCACTTCAAATTGTCCATTAGTTTAGACCATGGGAGAGTGAGATAGCAGTGTTACTCATGGAAGAAAATTTAATTTCCCCATGTGTTTTAATTCTACTTGGTCCAGGACAAAGGTGGAATGAATCAGGGAAGTGATACCTTCCTGATTTAACACCAGCCCATCATTATCTAAAACAGCCACGGGGCTACTTTAACGTTGCCAGTTGACAAATAGCATAGTGAAGCTTTGCTTCACTCCAATTTTTACCATCTTCCTCCCACCTGTGGTCTACCTCCTACACACGGATGGTGAAGAAGATGACACTAGTGGTTCCAACAGCTATATGCCAGCAGGAAATTAACTGCCATCCTATTTGCACCGTCTCCCCACTGAACAGTACAAACTGAACAAATTGTACTAGGGAATCTGGGCCACAGAGTTCAAAAAGCAAGAACAGTCTCTCACTAACATAGGTGACTCCCAGGTAAAAGGGACAAATATGAAAATACACTGAGGCTGCTATCAATATATTATTATTTTATTTTAAACCATACTGTAGAATTTGATAGACCATTTCTGTCTCAAATTTATACTAAGCCTTGGGTGGTTATATCTGTATTGTTTTTAACCACAAAACCAATGGCCAAAATCCTGAGCAGTGTCTGTTTGGGAGATTCATATCTCAGTAGTTAATGGATCAAAACCAGCAACAAATCCAATCATATTCCATGGAGCCAGACAGACAGGAATGTCACAAAAATCATATAAACATTTTTTTTCAAATCACAGCTTTTTTGTGAGAATTGGCTACAGCAAAAATGAACCTGGCTTAGTCCTGTTAGCAATTTCATCCACATTTACCTCAGCTGTTTATGTGAGATAGTTTCTGGTAAAGCTGCAGCTACCCGAATTAGCCAACAATATTCAACAGACGTTGATTTAATTATAGTTTGGTTTATTTAAATCTCCTACTATACCATTAGATTCTATGTTACTAAATGTATCCAGCAGCAGAACACATGCAATGTGTGTAAGTCAGGACTAATATATGAAACATGAACATTAACTTTTCCTTGGACATATTAATCACAATTGGGTCTTATATAATATAACTGTAGTCACTTTATATATGTTTTGCATACATTAGGCATAAGTGAACAAGTTTGGATTATTAAAAGGTAAAGAACAAATCTGAACAGATTGAACCTCAATCAAAATTTTGAGATATCATAATAAACTGCTCAATATTTTTACTTTTAATTCTTTGTGCACCTATTTTTTTTGCAAATATTTCATTTAAAAATCTTCAGGTTTTTGTTTTAATAATAGTTTAAACTTTTAAATGTATATGTTAAATGTATATAGTATGCCTAGTGAACCTTTTTCATATAGCATATCCTACTCACAATGAAATTAAAGACAAAAGGAGCAGGATCACATTACCTGCATTCGAGAATAGTAGATTCATTTTTAAAGACACCTAGAACACTAACAGGACAGACGGCCAACGTTCATTACATTTACTATGAAAATGTATTAATAGTGATTATTAACCAGCTACTCTGTTGGCAAATCATTCACTAGTTAATATACTAAAATCTGCATATTCATAACAAATTGAACATGCAATCTTCTTTTGCATAGGAAATAAATTTATTATATATTTATCCTGCTTTAAAAAATGTACCAAAAATATTTTCTAATATTTACAAAGGATCTTGCCTGGCTAAAACCATCATAATATTTTTATCACATTCTTTATATTTCCAAGATCAAGTTTACACTAATTACATAATTTGAAATATTAATCCTCCTTTCATTTAACTTAATACAGACATAAACAGAGTATAACATGAAAGCATCTATGTTTACAGTCCAAGGAACAGAATAAAAAGAATTATCAATAAACATGCAAGATATTCCTAGAGACTATAAAACAGCCATAAAATTTTGTTTGAAATGAATGTCTGTGTTTAAGCAGATATCTCTGTTGGTTAAAAAACTGACTAGGCAAAGGAAATTTTCTTTTAGATACTGTACTTTAAACTTATGTTTAGTCTTCATTACACAATGTGAACAAAAATACAAATGTATCTATAATGTATTACTGCCAATAACAAACACTTACTCTTTTAATTCCACTATTTCTACCCACGCCAATTTCTGTTTTCACTTTTCCAAAGACCTTTTTAGTGAATAGTGGCATTTCTGTTCATGCTGGCTTTCCAGTCTCCGGAAAACATACGAGACCACTGGCTTGAGGCTACTTTTAGTCACTACTCAACTCAAAGATATACGAGTGAGACACAGTGAAATCAAAGCCCATAATCTAATCTCCAGATTGAGACTCAATTTTCCAGGACACTATTTCTGAACCCCAGAAGCTGAAAGCTCCCTGTCTGCTAAATTCTGACAGCATTTGGATCCCTCAAACTTAATTGCACAAAACTAAAATAATCAAACCCCTCTGTACTTCTATGAAGAAATGTAACTGAAGATATTTAAATACATGTTCTTATGTAACACAGAAGGCTAACTTAATAAAAGTGTATATATGTAATCAAATATATTTACATAACGATTTACATAACAATAGACTGAGAAAGGGTGATAAACAGACGGTTACAAAGAAGGAAAGAAAGGTAGCAACAGATGAGGTCAACACTAAACTCATCAATGCAATTTCTTGGCACCTATTTTTGAAGTACCTGTATCTTCCTTATGTGGCAAACTTCTGTTTATCTTCTTATAGCCAAGTAAGCCAGTCAAAAATTAGGAAAATGACAGTATGAAGAGCTCTGTTTCACTGCTTTTTTTCCAACCTCATGAATTCCTAGGATCATCCTTTGTCTATTATGTGGCCTCCTGAGCCAACAATAAGAGGAGGATTTGTTGGAATCTATGGAATATGAACATGGAAAGTTTACTGGACCCAAAGTGCTCTACTCCTCTGGGAACAGGAAAAGCAAGCAAGGGCTTTTGGAGAGCATATTGGGCCAGATAACCCAATAGGGCAGGAAACCATAAAACTATGGAAATTTATAACAGCTGAGAAGCTGGTCCTTTATGTTTTGTAATCAGGATTTTGATGTGACCACTGTCTTCCCAAAGATGCATACTTCTTTTTGTGCCTATTAAAATAAAAAAATCCCCTGAAGATTCAGCTACTTTTATGTACAGATGATCAACAAATGACTACCACGCCAATCCTTTCAAGTTCACTACCCAATCAATTGTAAAGGTCTATTCTTAGCCATTTCGGAAAGCATCACTCTGCTCTTTTCCATACTCTGAATTACTTAATATACTAAGCATAATAATCCTCTCTAGACCTTGATTGATCCTTTAATCCAAGAGGCACCATATGCTTCTAAATCCTTAATAAGAATATGAAAATAGATAACCCACTCCTTTACTCACTGCATCTACAGATATGGTAGTACTGAAGGAGAGTAGATGAGAGAAAGATCATTTCCCACTCAGTAAAATAACTTGTCTAAAAAAACTAAACCAAATACCAATGTGCAATCTCATACTATTTATGTGTCTAACATGAAGTTGTCAGGAACCCCCTTCCAACTGTACGAGGGCAGCTGAGATGAAAGTATCCAAGTGAGGATGATTACATTAGAGCTCCATCAAGTGAAAAGACATACCACACCGGCCTGCTGAAGCTTTTGCCATCTAACAAATATTATTGCATTGAATGATTCTGTGGCTAGCAACATATAACACATGGTAATAGAATCTACAAATATACAGTATTAACTAAAATTCCTTTATTATTTTTCTCATGTAGTTCAAAAATATGTATGTTGCTCTGCATCTGTACTCCTGTTGGTGTCCACCAACAAAAAGAAAATTACTATTTAAAAAATATAGTTTGCTATTTGAAGAATTCTAAGACACATCAAGAAACTAAATGTACTAAAAATCTATCCCAAAATCATTCAGTATCAGCTAATTTTATAATGGGAGTCTGAACTCCTATGTTATTTACCCAGCTCTGCTTCTACACTCACTACACTACACTACACCCAACTACTGGGAAAATAAAACATTGCTATAACTTAATTAACTGACCTTATTTTCTTTAATTCAGTGTGCAGTGTTCACATATTGCAGCAGTACTAAGGAAATGCCCTGAAATATGCCACACTGTAAGAACAATGCCACAATATTAAGCAAATCAATGTGAGTTAAGGATGGATCATTTGCCTAGAATTTCAGCCTTCATTCTGCACATCCTTGTTTCTGTGTTCTCGAGTCTTCATCATGTTTGTTTTCTCTTGTGAAAGATACCCACCTAAAACAAAACAATCTAACAGTACTTCTGTGTGCTAGGTATACAGAGATTGGGTTGTGGCTGTGCGGAAAGAGAGCTGATCACTAAATAAGTACAGTAAGGTCTCAGAGTACGCGAAGGTTTTGTTTCGTGCATCCCTGCGTAACCTGGATTTCGTGTAGGTGGGGGTCCAGCTTTTTCCCTGGCAGAACACATGTTCTGCAGCTGGAGAAGCAGCAGAAAGGTAAGTCCTGTGGTGGGGGGCAGTTGGGGAGGGTTAAGCCTGGAGGTGGGTTAGGGCCATGGGAGGTAGTGGAGACGGGGCTACACCTGCAGTGGTTTAGGGCTGCAGGGGGGCGAGGGGTGGAGTTGAGCCACAGCTGTGCATGGGGGTGGTGATCCAGAGCCCTGCTCAGGTGGCGAGCCCGAGAGTGGGGGGGGGTGGGGGGGAGGGTTGAGCCAGAGCCGTGCATGAGAGGTTGTGAGCTGGAGCCAGAGCCGGGAACGAGGGTAGGGGATGAGCCAGAGCCACACGTGGATGGTGAGCAGGCAGGGGGTGGAACCGGGGCCGGGGAGGTTGAGTGGAGTTGCGCCTGAGGCGTGAGCTAGAGCCAGAGGCAGGGGTGGGGAATGAGCAGGAGCTATGCGCACGTGTTGAGCGAAGATGGGGGAGGGGGCTGAACTGGGGCCGTGCAGAGCCAAGGGTGCTGAGCCAGGGCCGGGAGGAGCAAGTTAAGCGCAATTGGAAATCATTCATTTCCAGGGTTTACTGTAGGAATCAGGGTCAGCCACATAAGAGCGGGATCGTGTACTCAGAGCACGTGAACCCAGAGACCTTACGCTAATTAAAAATGTATGTATACTTGTATCATACCTCAGCTATTTATAAGCAGTATCTAATAGAGTCACTGTACTTATGTAACAAATATGGACATATTTAGCTCTGTTTAACTGTTCCCTGCTGTTCCCGCTAGATCTTATTAAACACAATAATCTGAGAACATGGCTGCAGCAAAGGTTTTACTGCACTGAATTCAAGGAAATACAGGGGAAGGCCAGGAATCCCATTCAGACTCATCATGCCCACAGAGTTCTAAATTTAATATCTCTTCCCTTCCCACACAATAATTTGCTCTTCAACCACTTATAATTTGTATTAGAAAATTGCTGTTTCTATTGCATTCATACCAATTTACTTCCATATATAGCAGTTTCTCACTATTAAATGCAATTTCAGCTCAATTCCTCAAAGCCCTTGCCCTTCCTGAGCTCCGATTTTTTCTCCATGATACTATCTTAAAAGTTTTGTATCATTGCTTCAAACTACGTCATCCAGAATTTGGCATACACATGGGGAAGGAACCTTCAATTCTCTTATACAGGTTCCTATCGTGTGCTCAGATCAGATTACTTCATGAAGTACTCCTAGGTTCTCCTCTGTCTCACATTCCACTGCAATGAACAGCTTTCAGAAGGAATTTTCAAAGGGAAAAACCACTTACACTGCACATCAGTGGGAACTAGGTGCTAAAAATCCTTTGAAAATCCTAGCCTAAACCATTATATTTTAGTACCAGAGAGGCAGCCGTTATATTTTAGGTCTTCCAGGCTCTTGAAGGAAAATGAAGAAAATGGTCACGGTACTGACTATTATGGTTCTCCATCACCTTCTTTTCTCTCTGAAAATCTGCATGGTTGCTGCCACTACTTTAGGGGAAAAAATACACAGGTTTCCTGCATGTTAATCTTTCCTATTACATTTATGCCATATAAACATGGATGATTCTCCTGAATAACTTATTCTTGTTTGAGGCTTAGGAAGGGTGAATCTGACTTCTAGCAAATTCTATATGCTTTATCACAGGTATTATGCACAAAAGTTCCTTTAGAACCTGTCTGCTTTGAAACAGACTCCATTTTGGAGGAAATGTAAGCATATGCCTTTCAGTGTGCAAAAAGGTTTCTAATACTACTCATTTCAATTAGTTAAGTCTTCCTAAGCACAGCAGAAATACAAAAAATGTCCTTAGTCCCAACTAAATCTACTCAGTGATTAAAGAGCACTAAGAATAACAGTAAAGTATTATCAATCCATATTCATGAGCTATTACAGAATTGCCAAGGCTCTTTTTAACAAAGTCAAAAGATATTAGAAAACAATATTTTATACTCATAATCCTCACAGATGCAGAAATAAACTGCAAGATAACAAATTTGCCCCTTTTCTCTGAATACTTAAAATGGTATTACTATTTATATTACCAGGCAGCACCTGGACCAAAAAAAAAAAATATCACTGTTGCCTTCTGCCAGAGGTTAGAACCATACTATGGTTAGAAACATGGTGCATCTTGGTTTTTAATACTTTGAATGAAGGAGCCTCAGATCATTGCTATGTGAACTACACGTTCTACCATTCCAAGAAGATCTTGCCATCCAGTGACAATAATTTCAATGAAATCACAGAGACATGAGAGTGACATTCTGATCGCTGGTCATGAATACAGCAGGAGTCCTTAATATCTCTCTCATAAAAGTTTCTACTAAGAATTTTTATTTGTATTTATTTTTCCCAAAATAAGAACACAAAAAGCAAAAATGAAAAGCAAAAACAAACAAAAAAAAAGGACTGAAAAGAAGCAAAAAAGTGGAGGCAAACAGAATGATGTCTCCGTTTCCATCTACTGAAGTATATCACAGATTTCTAGAAAGTCGGGACAAATATTTTCTAGTCTGTCTGAGGTCCTTCTTCTCTAAACCGTTCCCTGTTCTTTAGCTTACAGATCAGCCAAGTCACCGTGCCAAGCTTTTAACCCAGGGGCAGTCTGCTCTTCCATCTAAGCAAAAGGAATTACTTGGATACAAGCACTGTCTTAGAGAACCTAGCTTTCCTTGCTTTGGATAGTTTCCAAGATAACATGGTGTATCCCAAAATGCAGTTCTGGGAAGTAATTTTTATGGAGGTGGCTACTGTCATATTAACCCTCCTTTACCTACGTCTAGCCACCAAGATGAAATCCCAGGATATTCCCAAAACATGTAAGGCAGTGTGGCTGTGAGATCCATACCTCCAGGAAGAGTCTATTTTCTCAAGGTGACTGTAACTGATGTGGGGACCAGTGTTAACAAAATATAATTTTTCTGCTTAATCAGCCTTCATTATAGATCAGTAGCAAGGCACCTTCCCAGTAACTAAGGTTCAAGCATATACTCAAACCTCTGTTCTTGGTCTGAAGCAGGCAATCCAAATTAGAGCGGGTCTTTGGAACCAAGAAACCACAGGCTACATCTGGTCAGGTGAACCTGTAGAGTTCTCTGCACATTAATAGCCCTCTGGAACCAAATATATCCAGCTACTAAGAATTTTGAGGGCACAAGTTGACATGTAAACAGGTACTATCAGAGTAACTTAGCAATTCAAACAGTGGTAGGGAACATAGCACGAGACAAATTAAATGTTCATTATCCTCATCACATCTGTAGTCAATCAAAAATGTCAACAGAACATTCAAGGGCTCAATATAGAACAACATATTTTCTGCTAGTATTGCAGCCAATAATATAAGCTTTTATGCTTTGGTTGTAATTAACGTTTGCTGATAAGGAGCAGTTTGTTTTGCATGATGTGCTTACCTATTATATCACTGTCCATTAAATAAGTCTAGTATAAGCAGGGTTCCCATCAATATCCAGCACTAAGCAATTTTCTATCACATTTAGTAATCTGATTTAGAGAGCTGCTCTTTACCTGATGATGCTAAAGTCTCTAAAATTGGGTATCTCCTGTATGAAGGATGCATACACACTCATGCTACAAAACATAGTTATATGGATTAATGAACAGAGCCATACATGGAATACATGCATATCCATTTTGAGAGTAAAACAACTAGAAATTAGAATGACACTTTAGCTGACCTGCAACCAGTAAAAATATCAGTATATTTCAATGCTCTACCTTATCACTAGATGTTATTACTCATTAGGATTTCATCTAGTATTTTTACCATAAAAATTCTGTGGGTAACATTTCCATTACTGGTGAATCAGTAACAATTCTGTTACATAAGGTACAGGAATAGCACAAAGATCACTACATGATGTATAATCAGTACTTCTCCAACATATTCCATCCCAAGGGCATTCATTACCATAAATGAACTAAGCTTCAGAAGAGCAGTGTAGGTGAATTAAATGCTATTATCCCCAGAGAGAGAAGCTGAGCACAAGGGATGTTAGGGGACTTGCCTAAGGCCATACAGGAAGTTCCTATCAGAACCAAAATTGGATCTAAATCTCCTGACTCCCAGGCTTTAGCTTGAATCAGTAGACCATGCTTCCACTCATACAGAAAGTTACTAGGTGTAAACTTTAATGGGCTCATCATTCCTATCTTAGGGGAAAAATAAGGGACCTGTGAAATGAAAGTTGCCAGGTCTCTCATATGCAGTACAAATTGCATGGTTTTTAGTTAATCCACTTCTTCCAGATGAAAATCATTTCTGATGGGTGATAAATAAAGATTAAAAACTTCCAGAATTACTCTATAAAACACTAAGCATTTTAATAGGGTGCATAGAAAGAATAGAATCCTTCACCTCAAGTTAGACCCTTGACTGTGAATATTCATTTGAACCTAAAATGAAATCTGAGTGGCACACATCACAATCCTTACCTGTTCTCATTCTATGAGCATCTGAATACTTAACTGTTGGCCATGTAATATTCTTGGAAAACAAATATTAAGCTTAAATGTTCAAATACTCACCCAAAAGTAATTTTTAATTTTAAATTGCATTGTAAAATTTGTAATTTGTGCCTGATAATAGTACAAATCATCCAATCCAGACACATAAACAATACCTATCCATGCAGTACATATTGATGCATATGTAATATTCGATCTGTGAACATTACAATTGAACAGAAGAGTTTGAAAACTAATATGCATTTTGAAAAATTGCATTTGAATTTTTAGTTTGAAATGTGTTGTGGCTAGTTGCAAAAGCTACCCAATCAGTAAACAACACTATCGTCTTACTTATGTAACCATCAGAGCTGAACTTGCACCTATGTGAAATTCATGAATGATCTACATCTCAAGAACTATTCACTGAAAGAATTCACTAGTAATTCTTTTGAGAATTTCAAGGTCAGCTCATGGGCAACTCACAAAGAGAAAATAAAAATTATTTTCTATGAACTATACTCTTAACTCTATTTAAAGTCGGTGATACTTGTAAAATAGAAAGAATAGAGAAGACATTTGAATAGGATTAGCAAAATGTTAATCAGTAGCATGCTGGGTCAAGTAGTTAATGATTTGGAACATAACTTATTCTTGCTCGTTACTCTCTGCCCAGAGTCAATGGCACTGCTTCTAACTGGAACAAAATACTCCAGGCAAAGTACATGTGAAACATCGTCTGTTAACTCAGGCGCTGGAGGAATATAAACTTTCAGTCATGATTATCATCTGAGCTGTCACAACTTTAACCTTTCAAAAAGGGGTCCTGATTTATCTTGTCTGACACTGAATCCCATCCACTCACAATACCCTAGTGATGACATGGCAAAAATGTCACTTTCCTATCAAGCCTAACTCAGAGGCTCACCAGACACAATGAAGCTACTGCAAATCTTTACAGTTGCCATTTAATAGTTATTAATGAAAAGTGATATGCATCATATTAATATGACATGCACCATTAAGCAACAGGTAAAATTGTAAATATTTCAGTATTGAGTTCTGCACTCCCCTGAGGAACAGATGAAACACAAAAGGAAGAGGCATACTGAAAGAATACTAGTTTTAAGGTCAGTTAAATTAAAACAATTATTAGCATAATTGAATAACAAACAAATTTTAGGAGGGACTACTGAAATGAGCTGAGCCTTTCTATCTATGTCTTCTAAGAGAAAACTTAAAAAAAATGTCCAGCGTATTATGTTTTGATCAACAAAGTACATGACATTTAAAAAAAACACCTCAATAAACACAAAATAGGCTCCCACAGAAGCCTATGGGGGCATGAGATTTATAGAAAAAAAAACACATTCAAAACTTAGAAAATCAAAATGTCAAACCTATATTTTAAAAGTATGTAGGACAATGAAGACTTAAGCTGAGAATTAAATGCTCACTAAACTGATCATGACAAAGTGTAGCAAGACCAGGAATAAGCACAGAGACAGCACAACAGTCCTCCCAGCTGGGGTGGGATCAGAAAGGCATTTTGTACCCTCTGGACTGCCCTGTGACAACGATCAGCCACTGAGGGTGCTCACTGGGCAGTACAAATTCCTGGGTTGACTGGGGCCCAGGACATTGGTCAAAGAGGAAAATGCTTTTTTCTGCATTGCCAAATGCCATAAAATAATGGACGTATCTGGTGTTATATATGAAATGATACTACAACTTCCGAGTTCATTCATTGCTATAGTAAGCATCTCACTGTGCCAAGCAAGCTATGAGATGTCAGTGTACAGGCACGTAACTGAAATGTTTCAGCCTTGAGTCTATGAGATATAAACACTTCCAGGTTTAGGGGAAAATCCTGAATTGAGCTGTAGGGTGGCACAGGGCAATGCAGAGGAAACATGGAGCCTTTTCCTCTTTAACACTCTTGCACAGATCCAGAGCAGGATTCTGACTTCCCAAAAAAGCACTTTTAGGAGGTCCACATCCACAAACTCAGAATTTCTCAAGAGGCTTTGTCAGGCTAGCAGTCCCACTTTTTGGATCCTTGACTACATGTTGTCTTCTGCTTACTCACATTAAGCCATCCTGCCCTGTGGTGGTATAGCTAAATGACCAGGAGAACTCCTTTACTCTCCCTACATAACTCCCTACATCATTTAAAGGCCAGTGTGTTATTCTGTGGTTCTATGACATCTGCAAACCTTCTGTAACATCAACCCCATTCTTTTCCAAAGACTGATGTCATCAGAAAAGTCTGAGTCTGCATCAAAGTGTTTCTTAGAGACTAAAACCCAAAATAGCTGTTGATAGAGGGCAAACAGCTATGTATTATGTATTTTATCTATCTCTATAAAAATAAATATATATGGCTCAATGCCCTCCCTGTCCCCCACAGCCAGGCATCCCCAGCCTCCCTACCCTAACCCAATGCATCTACCCTACCCTTACCCCTCCCCCCAGAGCCAGGCACCTCTAGCTCTCCCCCTGCTCTAACCCAATCCCTTTCCTCTCCTCCAGAGCCAGGCACTCCCAGCCCCAGCCCCATGCTCTTCTCCATCCACCTGCTGGGGCGCATGTGTAGAGTGGCGGTGAGTAGTCAGGGTATGCGGCTCCAAACGGGAGCCACATTTCATTGAGCAAAGAGCCACATGGCTCGAGCACCACGGGTTGGCCACCCATGTACTAAGGTGAGTAGCATGATTAAAGTGATCTACTGGATCACTTGACTAAGTGTTAATCAGACTGAAGAGGATTGCAGAACTGAGTCCCTACCAGTCACTATTTGAATTAAAACTTTAAATTGGTATTTTGATCCATACTGAATATTTACTACTAGCTGGGACACACAATAAATTAAAAACAACTACCCAGATTCCCACCTCATCTGAAGTAAATCCAAGGTATATGGAATGTGTGTGCCAGACATTACAATCTCCATGAGAACTGCAAGTCAGCCAGTCTTTTAAAGTGCATTTGCCAACATTCTAAGGTGCTACAAGACTTTATTTGTGAAGCTGCAGAATAACACAACTACCCCTCTGAGACCATAAAAAAATCAGTAACTATCAGGAATAGTTTATGGCAACGGACATGCTGGTAAGTGTAGGCGAAAGCTCTTCATCCTATTTATTCTGAAAATTTTCATCATGCCCAACTTGAGATATACCGATTTTAAACGTAGTAAACACGCCACACTGTGAAAAATAATAGTGAGAAATACTAATACGTGTTTATAAATGTTATTATGCTACTATTAATACTTGGTTTTTGCATCGATAGCACTTTTTGTCCATGGATTTTAAAGCATATGGCACAGGAAGATTATTATTATTATTGCCATTTTACAGAGGAGGGCACTATCATTCATACAAGGGATGTGACTTAGTTAATGGAATGTAACTGATCAGTGGCAGAGCCTAGAATCATTACTTTTGGTCCAGTGCCCTATCCACCGAACCACAGTTCTTGTATAAATGTCTGCATTTTGTATTTCAGAGAGCGTGTTTAAGTGTCAGAAAACTAACATTTATACAACCCTATAAACTATAGCTAAAATAGCACATAAGTAGAATGAAGGATAATACATATTATGCAATGAAAGTTTTTCTAAAAAAGGTACATTATAATTAATCAGCTGCAGTTAGGTCAATGAAATTTAATGATAAAGATAAGAAATCACATCACATGTGAGACTTTTAAAAAGCTCTAATGTCTTATTGCAATTAAATGGGCAAAAGAATGGAGAGGGATGCTATTATTATTATTATTATTACTGCAGAGGAATGACTCATTAAAAGAAGCCTAGAAGCAACTGTATATTTGGAAAGTAGCTGCCTGTTTAGGAGAGTATTTGGCTATTCTTGCATGTAATCTCCTACTCCCAGGGTAGAATTTTTGCCACAGGACTTCAGATGGAATAGCTGGGTCCCGGAAGCGATAAGACTCCTGTAATCACTCAGGGTGTATCTCCACAGCAAAGAAAAGCCCACAGCTGGCCCATGCCAGCTGATTCATGGTGACAGAGCTCTTTCATTGCAGGGTAGACATCTGGGCTCAGGCTAACACCTGAGATCTGGGACCCTCCAACCCCTCAGGGTTCTAAATCCCTGGCCCCAGCTAATTACCAAAATCTACAAAACAACGAAACAGGCCGCAGACCAAGCCCCATAAGTCAGAATTGGCTGGCAAGAGCCCACTACAAGTTTTTCTTTGCTATACAGACATAATCCAGAGTTATTTTGCATAATTCAGTTACATTCCATAGTAAGAGCAGAAACTAAAGTGGTGGAATCCAGTATGAATGCTGGTAGCTACCTCCTAAGAAGAGATTTGCTAGCACAGAGCCCTACTCCATGCCGTTGCTACTGTCCTCTACCACAAATGAAAACTGAGGGCAATCAGCATCTCAGAAGAACTGCTCAGGGCCTTGCTGAATGGGGACAAAAATAAATTATATGAGTGGATTTTCTAAAGAACTGAATTGCACTGATAGGCTGTGTCTACACTAGAGAGTTTTTCGACAGAAGGGGCTTTCAAGAGAGACTGAATATGCAGCAGGTGTAAGGGGCTGGCAACAGAGGGGGATTTGCCAACAGAATTCAGGCATGAGGGGCTGGTGACAGAGAGGGCTTTTGCTAGCAGAGGCACATCTACAAGGCCTGTTTACTGCTGGCAGCAGCCTCTGCCAGCTAGGAGATCTCACTTTAGCCATGCAATTATGCTAATGAGCAGCCATTTGCAATTGCGAGACTGCTCGTTTCCATGAAGCTGCCAGCACTACAGGTCCGCACAGATCCAGCCTATTTGTATAAGAATGCCTGAATAAAGTTTTGCCAGAGTTGGCCCTAAAGTTGTACTTATGATATCTTATTTCTCGCCATACAACTTGTCCTGTTATTAATACTCCTGTGTAGCAGTATGGTTCCAATAAAAATGCACACAGTACTTCAACAGATCTAATCAGTGTCTCACACTGATTCCCTTGTTGTAGCCTTAGGCAATTTTATTTTAGCCTTTCTGCATCTTAATTTGCTTTCCCATACCACAGTGTTAACAATACTTACTTTCCTACTCCACAGAGATGTTATGAGTAAGCTACAGTAAAGCATTTTAAAGTTTTAAACTGCACTGATTTATTATAGTGTGAGCTTCTTATGAAACTTGAGTTAATTATCAACAATTTTTCAGACAATCTGGATAAAATTATGACCCTTTTGAAATCACTGGTAAAACTTGCAGGGAGAACAGCATTTCTCCTTCACATTCTATTTATCTGACTGTGTCCTGCCTTGATGGCTGTTTAAATAGCTAATTTTTCTTGCTATAATCTTACATATACATATTGATCTCCAAGACCATTTCCAAAAATAAAGTTCTTCTCAACGGTTTTGATCTTGTAGCATCATGTCGGCATACTACAATTAATTTAGTCAGGGATGGTTCAAAGTGAGTGATCAATGATGTCTTCCTATATTCTGGACTGATGGGCTGTGTGTACACACGAATTCCTCTTTCAAAAGAGGCATACAAATTGGGAAACTGAAAATGCAAATAAGGTGAAGATTTACATATCTGGTCGTCATTTGCATATTCTTCTTTTGAAAGAAGAAAAGCAGTGTAGACATGGCACTTTTGAAAGTAAACCCCATCTTCAAAAGGCACAGCTACACTGCTTTTCTTCTTTTGAAAAATATGCAAATGAGGCATCAGATATGTAAATCTGAATCTCATTTGCATTTGCACTTTCCCTCATTTTCACGCCTATTTCGAAAGAGGAACGCAACACAGCCATGATGATTACTAAAACACACCAATGATTCAGACTACACAAGGTAACCATGGTTTATTGTTGAAAATATCAAAAAATGCTAGAACAACAACATTTTATTGCCAGATATACAACAAATAACTTAAAAATATGGTTAAATAAAGCCTAAATATAAAATGGGGCCTAATTTCCCCTTCTTACTATTTATAAATTCAAGACAAGCAATAAATTGCTTCTGTTAGATTGCCTTGTAGTTTTTCTCTTCCATTTCAATGCAGTTATTCTACAAATCCACTGACAAGAAGCAGCACTAAATTCTTCCCTAGAGCTCTGCACTCATGGTTAAAACAAAACTTACTGAGACAAATCTGCTGCTGGTATAAACTGGTATAACTCCATAGCAGTCACAGGAATTTCACCAACTGATACCAGCTGTAAGAAGCTGGCAGACTGCTTTTGGGATGGAGGTGAGGGGGTTGGTAGAGTAGATCCCCAGATGCTCAACTTTTCTTTGTTTCTTCCAAAGAGATGTTCCATTTTGGAAAATGTTCATATAGAAAAATTGGCATGCGCGCGCACACACACAAAGAAAAAGTAGAATGTGGCCAGCAGCACCTTTTATGCAAGGAGCTTTGTCCACCTACGTGGAGGAACATAGGAATCACTCCTTTTAGAGCCACCTCGTAACAGACAGGAGGAGGAAAGATTACGGTGATGACTAGGAAGGGTCATTGCATTGCCCTTGGTGCTGACCAGAAGAGGTATTTATACCTGTATCATTAACCCCAGTAAGACCCTCTTTTACTGGGATGAAGCAGGAGAGGGTGGAGTTTATGTGAAATGAACATGCACTCTTCCACTTGTTGCCAGGTACTCCAAGATATTTTAATGAATGAAGTTGCAACTAATTACATCACATCTACCAACACAGCTCGATAGTAATAAAATATGCAATGCTCCAGTAGGATAAGACAGTCGCAAACTCATTCCCAGAAAAATTACGATAAGCAGTCAGGTTTCAGAATCAATACAGGAAAGATCATTATGCATGAAGATTCTTTTTGGATAGTCTTCCTTGCCACCATGTAATGTTCATGCTCTGGAACTAGCTCTGTGCACTGGAATAAAGTGTTTCAGGTTCCTTTCTTGAGTTTTCACAGCTGAATACGGCTACTACCTGGTACCATTTCACATAAAAAACTACAACAGGGCAAGAAATGTATGAAGGGGTTTGTTTCTGCATCTTTTGGATCATGCTACTGACTGTTTTCTATTGCTTGCTATCTGCGACAACCAAAACATTTCTTTTTGTGCCCTTAAAAACATTTTTGGAATAGTACATGTTTACCAAGAGTCACCATACTAAGGTATCTGGGGTTCTTTAGTATACTTAGAATAGGTGCCAGAGTGTGATAACAGCTGGTAAATGCTGGCTTTTCAAGAGAGATCACTGTAGCTATAATGAAGCTGTATCACTCATTTCATCGAGTTGCTATGGAGCCTGCATGCATTATTCAGCCAACAGTCAAGTCATTTACATAACATTTGCCATTGCAAGTGAAAACATTGGGTAACCTGATTTTTTTGCAAATAGAATTCACTTTTTAGTCTCAATCAGTGTTTCTATAACCACTGTGAGATTTTTGTGGATCACCCAGGCCAGTAGGGGATACTGTTACTCTCTGCCTGATAACTGTGAGTGATTAATGTTATGGCTCAGAGCTCTGATATCAACAGACAGCCTACATGCATAATGCGTTTCAACCAGACTTCCTCCCACACAGTTACTCCTTGCAGGGTGGCCCTAATAGCCCTTCTGGTCCAAAAATCCGTCCCCCAAGTTCTTAACTACCTGACATTCAAAGTTTTCCCATATGGTTCATCACTACTGTAAGAGTGTAACTTGCCCCACACTTAAGATTTCACTTTGACACACAAAATCCATACAATTTGTAGAACAGAGACCTGCTTGGAGTGAACACATACATTGTAGTTAATAAAAACATCAGAGATTAAAAGATGAACTAGCAAGGAAAAGCACACACTACAAATTACACAGGAATTAAATAAAGACACAACCTCGGGCTTTATACTTCTATATTAGCTAAATTCTCTTTTCTGTCAAGGTAAATATTGCCTCCTAGGGCAAAGGAATAGTGGACCAGCTTCTAATGGTGAAAGAGACAAGCTTTTGAGCTTACACAGAAGCTTCTGCTGAAGTTCATCATATGAATATATTACCTCTCCACTGTATCTCTCTAAAATCCTGGGACCACCACATTTGCAACATCGCTGTAGACAACGCCCTCAACATTTTTCCAGAATGTCTCTATTCACAGACAGCATCCTGCTTAGATGCTGGCCTTCACTTTACCTCCTTCCGCTCACCCCATTTCCAGGGTGTGGTAATTCAAGGTGACAAAGAGCACAGAAAACTCACTAAGAACAGTTATGTCATTCAGACTAAACGTCCATCTAGCCCAGTATCCTATCTCTTACCATGTCAATGCCAGATGCTTCAGAAGGGTTCAACATAAAAGGCAATTCATGAGTGATCGATCCCCTGTCATTTACTCCTAACTTCTGGCTGGTTGCCATCTTCTGGAAGAAGCCAGGGAGACCCAGAAGGTTGGGTCATATCCCTGACTATCTTCAGTAACAGATAGAAAATGCTTATTGAGCAAACAATATTCTCAATTGTCTCATCAGATCATCAGGCGCTGGTGTTAGGTAACTTCAAGTTACTCACCAAGTTGACTGCGAGTAATATCTACATTGGGCAATTTTATTTCTAACCGTCTCTTTGCTCACATCGTCTTCTCCTCCTCCCTCTCCCCTCCTTCAGCTCTGCTGCTTTAGTCGGACCAGAAAAACCTTAGCAACACGAAGTCAATCTATTCCTGTTTAAACCTTGACTTGAAAACAGCAGCATTAGCTGGCCTTTTATATATTCAAGTCTTCTATTACACTGTCAGCTTCAGGGATTTCAAGCAGTGACATGCCTTTATTAAACATCCTCGCATAGCATGAGCAAGAAACAATAAATAATTAACAATAAGCCTGCATTACTAAATCTAGAATAGCACCATGAGGTTTGTCATTATAGTCCCTTGATGCAATTGCAGTGATTTAACCTTTACTGGTTCTTCCCCAATGCATTCTGAACTACTCACCACAAAAGAACTTGAACACCAATGTATACAAAGGTGTGCCATATTTTTGTCAGTGAAACATAATTTTGCATAATATAATTTTTATAACTAATATCCTGCATTTTCCCCTGCTTTAACCTCACCATTAAGGATGAGCATACCTTTCTGGAAAATTCTATAACTATTATTGCTAAGCCCTATTTGAGTGAAATACTCAGGGGAGTAAAAATTTGCATTATACATGCTGAACTGCTCTAATCCAGAACTCTCCCATCTGGCAAAATCCACAATCCAGAATGATTTTAGTTAACCAGATGACCACTTATCATCGGCATAGCCTACTTTCCCATAGTCCCATAAAGTCTGTTTACAGCCACCAATCCTGGCTCTCGGTCTTCTGTGCTGTTATTTAGATGCCATTTACCCCTGAATGTCTTTTAAGAGCCCACTAAACAGCGGAAGTGTTGGTAATGTGCTAGACAATACTGACCTCTCACGGTCTGCAAATTCTCTTGTTCGGCACCAGTCAGATTCCAAGAGTGCTGGACGAGAGAGTTTCAACCTGTATATTATACTGCACATGCTAATATTTTATGGAAGAGACAAAGTGGGTGAGATAATATCTTTCTATTAGACCAGCTTCTGTAGGTGAAAGAGACAATCTTTTGAGCTGCACAGAGCATTTCTTAGGTCTGAGAAAAGTACTTAAGACTGTCACAGTTAAATACAAGGTTGAACAGATTGTTTACAAGGGCACCATTTCATGAGGGTGTGTTGAGGAAAAAGCAGTTGTGCCAAAGAGACTGCTGCTTGCTCTTCATTCTGGATCCCTGGCTATCAAGAAGCAAGGGGAAGGTACACGTATTAGGTGAATTACTGTTCTGCCCCTCCCAGCACCAGCCAGGAGTGAGAGGCATGCATGTAATCAGCATACTTTCCCCTCGCTCCCTGATATTCAGGGCAAAGGGAAGAAGAGCAAGCAGCATCCCGTTACACGAGTACCCTGGCCCTCCTGAAATGGTGCCTTTGATGGTTTATGGTTTACCATTTAAGGTAAGATAGCCGGTTGACACCCTTGAAGTCACAGGACGAAAAAGGGGGTTAGTGAGTTACAGATTATTGTGACAGGTCACAAATCCAATTTCTTTCTTAACAAGATGATTTTTAGTGTCCAGTAAACTTATGAATTTAAGCTCCCAGGTCCATCTTTTGAAGCTGTTATCCAGGTTGCCTTTGAAGATGAGGACTGAAAGATCAGGTGTGGAATGAACATTTTGTGAAGTGTTCATCTACAGATACGGTGTTTTGGTCTTTTATTATTTTCCATTGGTGATCATAGTCAGCTATGTGGTGAAACCAGGCTCACAAATGAACTCACAGGAACCAATATGGCTACTACAACACTGCAAAAAAAAACTAATATTTTAGAACACTTAGATCATCTGACCGGAAAATATTCCTTCTATCAACAACCAATACTTAGCTCAATTATACCAACATAAATTCCGAATAAATCCATTTATTTCTGTGGATTTGCCACAGCGTAGCTCAGCTCAGAAACGGCCTCCATATTAGTAGGGTATAGTAACTCCTGACCTTAAGTGTCTCATCCAGTACGACCAACAACCTCGCCAGGCCCCAGAAGGGGCACGGCCTCAGGCAGAAGGGACGTGGCTGGGGGCAGCTAACCCTCAGAGATGCCCAGACTGGAGCACACTGTGTGGTTCTCCTGCAGCGATTTGAAGGGCCTGAGGCTTTGGCTGCCATTGCTGCCACAGTAGCGATGGCAGTGTCTGGGAACTCCAGGTGCTTTTGTGTCACCTGGACCCAGGGCAGTTGCTCCCTTTTCCCCCCTGCCCCCAACACCAGACTAGGTCTCATCTCATCTTCATAGTTCTATTTTTTGATTTCTCAATCCCTGAAATTGAAGAGTATTGACAACTTGTATATATCACAGAGGAGTTATCTGGTTGCTGTTCTTTCTCCTTTCCACTTAAGTAAATGTGCTCTCCATTTCTATATTGAACACCTATTGGCAAATTTTCTCCTCATTCACACCTGTGCAATTCTATTGATTTTGCTAAGTGAAAGCAAAATTGGCCTTTCCTGTTTCTAGGGTTTAGTTTTCACTCTTTCTGGTAGTACAGAGGTGGATAAACATCTCAGAAAGGCATGTGCACATATTCACTTAAACAAAAAAAAATGACTGACTATCTGTGTCAGAAACCATTTTGTAAATATTCTGTGAATGAGTTTACTGACAGGAATGCTCATGGCAGGCCCAATCCATCTTCCACTGAAGCTGAGTCTTTACATTGATGACAATGAGAGTTGGGTTAGGCCCTAGCCAACTAAGCAAACATATTTCAGAAAGGGATATCTGACCTAGTACATAGTCTCATAAGACACCAGATTCCATGAGTTATATTTATTGGGTAATGTCTCAGACAATGAAACAAATCAATACGGATTGACTAGAATGACAACTATTCAAAAGGGAACTCCTTATGAACCATGTACAGTTCAAGAATGATTGAAAATAGCATCAAACTAATAAATTATTGAACACAGATAATCTGTGACCAAAAGGTGCTAAATGAGTCAAGTAAGTAACTCACTTTAAACTGATTACTTAGCCCTACAACTGTGTTAAAATAATAAATAGCAAATAGTAAAATTCTAACTAAAAAAGGGTCTGTATGTGGTTGACCATAAACACATAACAAATATGCAAATGATAAAATAGCTGATAAAAGGCTTTTAAAAATTCAGAAATTACATAAATTGTTATTGTTAGAGAGGAGAAAAAGAGTAAGTTAGAGTAAAATCTTCACAGTCAATAAAGAAATCGCTTAATTCATGAAGCCAGTGGTAAAAAATTCATGGGTCTGATTTTCCAGTCACTTCACAGACAATTCCTCTTGATGTCATAGGAACCTCCCCTAAGCAAAGACTGCAGATTGAGCTGTCTATTTAGAAATGAGTCCTAAATGATCAATGGAAACAAGAAATATATTTCAAATGGAAAGATTTCAGTTACATTAGAAAGCAGAACACTTAATTATTGAGACCAGATTTATCCCCAATGCAGTCCTATTATCTAAGCTATTTTTAGTGCAATTTTGTGTTCACTAATGGGCATTTGTATCAAAATTTGCATTTGGGCATTGGAATATCACCAGAACCTAGTGGAACTTATTGTGTAAATCTCATTGACCTGAGGTCCACAGAAAAACACATTCAATTATTTAATTTACACTAAAATAGTTTGTTCCTATGAGCAACAGTAATAAAATATTTCTAAATTGTTTTAAAGTCATTGTAAACAACTTATCTATTGGACAACTCCTCACTTTGTACACGAACAGTATTGCTTCCAATATGCCTGTATTCACTGTAAACACACATTCAAGTATTTACTAAATGAACAGTGCTACCAACTTAACGTAAGTATTAAAAAACAGGCACTTGTTGACACTCCAGCTAACCACTTCTATGAATAAAATACAGAACCGAACAATTCCAAATTTTAGAAGCCTTCTTTATTAATAACAGGCAATCCTGTGGCACCTTAGAGACTAACAAATTTATTAGGTCATGAGCTTTGGTGGTAAAACCCACTTTGTCAGATGAAAAATTGAGAGGAAAAACAGAATCCAAGGTTTATATAGTCTTCCTTATTGGCAGATATATACCAGGCCCTTGGGATTGCCCAAGGTCCATATAATATTAACAGTATGGATTCTTATTTAATTCTCCAGAACATTTATTTACTATTTGATTGTTAGCAGTAAGATAGAGATGCTTCATTCCTAATATAGTTTCAGAATATTTCTTTTTAATTGAGCAAAACTTGCATGAAATAAACCTTCTTCCGTGGACCCTTCTCGCTAGCAATGAACAGTATGGTCTACAATGCTACCACAACAAGACTTCTGCTAATGTAGTTTTAAAACAAAGAAACAAACAAAGATTACAGGGAATGCCTCTTGTATAGGTTCAACATTTCCTCTCTTCAAATCCTCATTACTTTATAGCTACTTAAGCAGAATCTATATTTGTAAAATTATAGCAAAGAACCCCCTGAATGGATTGGGGCACCGAGCAGAAGAATTCTGGTTTTCCTTCTTTTTATCACCCTTTTTATAAAGATAAAGCAAAAGTTCCCTACTGAAAACAATTTATATGAATGGAAAAATTTTGGACTGAATTACTCAGCTCTGTCCTGACTAAAATTTCTCTGTCGAAACAATTAATACTGTGAAACAATCCTGCCACAAAATTTGAAGGGAGTATTATTCAATTGGACATCATCACCACAAAAAAGCAGTAGATTCACCTGCTCAAGGAAAGGACAGATTTTTCCTCCATCCAGTGGAATGAAGCTGTGAGATTGACAGAGTGCCTCAAGGTGCCATCACCATTAATGAAATATAGAGCCATATCTAGATACCTGTCCCATTTTACCTCTTTACACCTAGATTGTGACTGTAGGTCCAGCTGTAAGACAGGAATGGTGCTTGAGCTGCATCTGCAGTTCTGGGAAACTTTATCACTCAGATGCCCTCACAGATGTACCTGCTCCCTTGCTTCTTCTTCTTTTGAGGGTAGTGATGGGGGGAGTCATTGCAACCCTTGTGAAAGAGTACAGCTTACTTCTTGCCCACACCTTCCCTCAGAAGTAGGAAGGGAGTGAGAGGGGCAGGGGTGGCAGTGGAGAAATCTCTGCCTACTTTTTCCCACACAGGAAAGTATCACAGAGCAGAGATTGTACTCCACACCTATTCTGGACCCAAAGCCCAAGTTTGTCTTACTCGGACAAAAAAGAGATGTGGGGGAAGCCTCACTCTCATACTCCACCAAATAAACTTGCTAGCAGAGAAAACACACACATACAAAGTCAGCCAGTCCAGAGTGGAAAAGGGGGAAAAAGTCTGAGCTGCACAGCAGTCCACCACCACCTGGTAGTTGGCACCCAGAATAATCATCCTGCTTGCCTGGCCCTAGAACAATTTCTGTAGGTAAAGCAAAGCTACAATCTAGCCATGTGTAATAACTGGTAATCAAGGCTGGCAAGTGGGCAGTCTAGAGCAGCAGTCTCCTATGCACAGCTGTCATGAATGAGAGCCTATAAAGGGTTAAATGCAGACAGAGTAGGTTCTCTGTTGGCAATCAGCCAGGTGAGCCAATGGGAAGTAAGAGGGATTGCTTGAATCAAAGCAGTTACCTGCTGAAGGGGGTCTTTTCTTTTGTCTGGCCAAAGGAGTAAGACAGAGATGTTTAATCCAGTAAATACTCAGGCCACAGCATGACCTGGGCACAGAAATATGTAAGTAGAAAGGAAATGTTTAGACAGACGGGATCAGATTATTTTTTATTTTGGGTGTGATGCAGGACTTCTCAGGCTGGCTGATGTATCCCCCACCTACACTCTGCAACTTCTAAACTGAATCCCAGTGAAGTGATTCTCTGTGTTTTAACCTACCTTTTTTCAAGTTGCTCTGTAACACCTAGCAGCCAAGTACGCTTTATCACTTTATTTATATACTCCATCTTTTGTTTTGTTAATAAATCACCTTTTCTGTTAACAGCAACAATTTGATTCCTGTGTCCTAGAGAAGGGTCTGTGTACATGCATGCCTAAGACTGAAAGTTTAGCTACCAGACTGAAGCTTAATTTGTCTCTCTTTCTTTTCAAGCTTTCTCCTAAGGGAGGGTTAAGAGCTTGGGTTTACCCCACTAGTGAGCATTCCTTCCTGGGTTTTAAAAAGTCTTTTTCCCATACACCCCCCCCACTTGGGTGGTGGCAGCTACCTCCCAGGGTCAGGGAATCTGTGATCTTTAGAAGCTTTTAAGCAGAATACTATAGAAGCAAAGTATTTTAAGGTCTCTGGTGGGCCCCAACCTTCTGCATTTGGAGTGTCAGAGAGGGAATCGGCCTTGACAGTGGCTAGCTGGAAGGTCTGCCCATATCAGACGATGTCTAAGGCAGTGGTCAGTGTTCTTGCAAGATTTCACCAGATAAATGATCCAATCAAATGGGTTAGATCAGAGAGTTGTGGGGGCAAGAATAGATGAGGTGCAAATCTGGGTCAGGCAAGGTGGGAGAGTCATAAGTGGCTCCACAGGTAGGCTAAGTCATATAAAGAGCATCAGCAGCACTGGTCTGTTGCTTCGACAACTTCTGCTGGGGCCTTTATATAGTCCAGGTAGCAATGACTGCTGCTTGTCCCTGCATTCAGGGACTGGGTTATGGCTGTTCTTGGCCTGTAGGCCTTTAGCTAGAGTGCTGATGACCCGTTCAGTGGACTGCCCTGGCAGAGCAGCTAAGCTTGTTGTCTACAAACCTTGCTTGTAGGCCTGGATTTAACAGCAAGGCTCTAACATCTTTAGTCAATGAATAGAGTGTCTTGTCTACTTCAGACTTCCACACTGCAACAGTACCTTCTTAAGGATCCCCAATAAATAATATTTTTATAAGATTTATATTTATGCAAGAGACCAGTAGTTCACTTGAGTAGATGATATGTACCTTGGAAAAAACTATCTACATATATTTATGTTCTTGTTACGATAGCCTCAATCTTTCAAAAATAGCCAAGGAAATTTAATTTGAAAACTGCATATAAATACTGTTATGGTTGGACAATAAGACAATAAAATGGTTAAAAAAACATGGAAGTGGAAATTACTTCATTTTCCTTCATAATCACAGGAATTAGTAATTGTAAGATTTAATATAAGTCTCATTCCTTGGCTTTTGTTATTTCTTGATGTGCCTGTATTGTTCCCAGTGTAATCGTTAAAGACAATGTGAAAGTCTCATGGAAAAAAGTAGGACAAAGCAATAATGCTGCTTGACTTTATTGTACACTTAAACTAAATTACGACAGGTAGTCATTGCATATTCATTATATACAGACACCATCCCCTCAGACTGAGCTCAATAATTTGTTTCCTTTTTTATTTTATATACTTTTGGTGTGGGGGAAACAGAAAAGGTCATTCTCATTCTTGCACCCTCCTGATCTGATGTCATTTCTTCACTGTGTTGGGCCTTGTTTTCTCTCTCAGAATGATGCAGATGGTGTTGTTTTTCACATATTGCTTCAATTCAGATTTCCTCTCTGATTCTGTCTCCTCCTTTTCTCTTGCCCAAAAGGTTACTGTTTATGTTTGATCTGTCTAATTCAGGTTTATAAATTCATTGGGGAAAAGATGGTGCCCTCCTATATGAGAAGAATATTTTATGCATATTGCAGGTAGTAAGTCAATGACAAGTAATATAATAAATAATAGTATGGAGCTCCAAGGCCTTATGCTGAAAGGTGCCAACTAAATAAAAAGTTATTACTACTTTTAAATGAAGTATTGAACATAAAAAACTTTTTCCTGATGACAAAAATGCAGCTGAAATCCTATGGAATAGAAGACAAGTTTGTTGGGATCATCACTGACATACAGATGATACAACATTGATCTGACTGATGGGGGGGGCGGGAAACTACAGAAAGCCCTCTGAATGCTAGAACTAATACATAATCAGTCAAATCCCAATTACATACAAAATTAAAAACGGTATTTTATGAAGTTTGGAAAGTGTGTCACCTAAAACAAAAAGGCCAGCAACTCTGATTCAGATCATGCAGTGGTGAGAAGGAACTAAGATGTGGCCATATTGCCCTTTAATGCCTTGGTCAAAACCACAGGGCAATGCAAAGGCACATGACCAGGATCAATGTACACTCCTTTGAAAAGCTCTGGTTCTTTATCCTTTGATGATTCGGGAAATCAGAGGATGCTAAGAAATTCAAGACCACTGTCTTCAGCAAATATTCAGGGAACTATAACTACTGAAGTGATGCTTAATTCTGCCTTGATATGCACATCTTCTGAAGTTTGCTGACAGTAGCAGAACTGTTTCTGCCTCGATCTTTGTCCTTCTGTGAGTATTGGCTACCAGTAGAATGGCTTCTGAAGGTGGCGGCAGACAAGACCACTGAGATGCTTCTGTTTCATTTGCTTTTCCTTGACTGAAAAGTGGCTGTTCCAGAAGCTGTGGATGATTTTAGGACAGGTTGTCAAAGTCATGCAGGTCAGCAGAACCATTACAGATGTCCTTTTGGAGGTGTATTTTTGAATCAGATCAGCGATCAGCTATAATATTTGTGCAGCATAAACTGTTTTTGTCCCCCTCCAACAGCTTGGCATAAGGAAAGCTGTTTCAGATAACACCTACAGAAAAACAGAACTGCTTGGAATGTGAGAAAACAGCAGGTTCTGAACATTATAAATGGACAGGAGAACATGAATGAGCCAGATGGCTGAATATCATGCAGTGGTTAAAGCCAGGGATATATTGCCTTCTGTAAAATTGTGATCATATTCACCTATCTTTCAAAGGCAATGTGAGGCTTAGGGCTTGCCTACAATTCAAACTATGTGAGTGTGAACAGCAATTACACCAAAATGCCACACTGTAGCTCTCCAGGGAAGACCCTCAGAGTACAAACACAAAGGTTCTTCACTCACATTACTTTAATCCTTTATAGACAGGACTATATTATGCAAACTAGGAGCCTTTTAATTCATGCCCACAGTGGTCACACAGTAGAGATGCCGTACAGAGCTTTGGTGAACACTACTGTTCACACCCCTAATAGTCCAAATGATGGAGTAGGGTAGACACAGCCTTAATGATCACAGATTCTTTGAGACCTACTGGTGAAAGGTATTATATCATAAACACTGAAAATAAGGAACTGCAGTACAATTTTCAAAAGTGCCTAAGTGTTATTGAAAGTGATTGAGGCATGGGGCAATTAGGGGCTAAGACACCTCTGAAAATAGGTATTGTAGCTGTGTCAACAGCTTATTTTTCTCACCAACAGAAGATGGTCCAATAACAGATATTATCTTTTAAGGCTTTGAGCTTTTAATGCATGTGAGACATTTAGGTACCCAGTATAACTAGGTACTCTATTACGTGTGGTTTTTTCATGTTTACCTATATATTATACTATATTTGCTTATACCAATAATGGGCTATCTACGGCCCATAGGCCACATGAAACCCAGCAGATATTTCATTTACTGTTGCCTGCATGAAAGGTTGCCAGACTCCTCTGGTTTCCATCCACATGGTTGTTTTTTCTTCCCTACCATTATTACTAAAGTGACATCTATGTAAAGCAAGGGTATCTGAAGCAAGGTGCATACTGAATGCACACAACATTGACTGTAAGAGCTGTGTGCTCCCTCTTCATCCAATCAAAGCACTGCTACAGCTCAATTGGCCCACACCACAAGCCAATCAGTATAAATACCATAACCAAGAAAACGATCTTGATTACAACAATCTTGCTACCCACATACACAAAACTGAAAAGAGCAGAATTGGGCTCTACTTATCTACTCTTTTTGTATACGAACAAACCCTGAGAGAAATAGGGTCATCTCAGTTACATAGTTATAAAGCAAGAGTACATCTGTGAGACACTGGAGATAAACCTGGGGAAAATTGGTATAACTGAGAGGAGAATCAAGCCCAGAACTGACCCACTAAATGCACAAAAGTAGATTCAGGAGAGGGGTTGGGAATCGCCTCACTTGTTTGTGGTTTTTCCCAGAGAGTGGAGATAGGGGCCAACCCATCAATTTCTAAAGAATTAAAAGCTTCTTTTTCTACAAAATTAGCTTTCTGGCCCCTTGACTGCAAATAAAGGCTTCAGACAAGAACTGCACAATTGGAAGAGTGAACAACTGGCTCACCTTCTGGATTCCACAGGCAGAGCGTTCCAGAGCCTCTGTTACTGTTCATACCTATACCAAGCTGCAGCAATGATGAAGCTAAAAAGATTCCGGTCGATTTCACTGCTGCTATGCAGAATCCTATAAGTACTGGTGAAACCAGTAGTAATACCATGTTACAAAGATGGTACCTGGGAATCCTATGAGTCACAGCAATGGAGGGCACTGCCACTATTCATGAGAAGAAGAAGAGCACGATGCAACACAACTCCCTCACTACCTAGCCAAAGAAAAAGGCTAGTAAGGTGCAAAGAGCACACCCCTTTCAGTGCCTTGGAAGCTAGGTCCCATGTCCTGGTAGTAGCCAAGAGCTAAATTAGTCAACTTTATCCTGCTCCCCTGGCAAAATCAGGATGCTTCAGGGCCACTGAGAAAGTAAACGGAATTGCCTTCTGGACCAATGGAGCACTTCCCATATGCCTAGTACACAATAGAACTATAAAGGAGATATTTGAGAGCATTTCCAACACTTGTTATCATCATATGCTCTCTCCCACTAATGATCCCACAAACAAAATGGACCCATTCTACTCAAAATCTATCCAACCTGACAAAATGCAATTTAAATAGATAGTAAATCTTGGACAACATCCCCAGCCTTGCCAGAGCACAGGTGCTAGAGAATAATCAAGCACCAATCCTTTATTTGTATCCTTATTGATCTAAACTGCAGTATGCTGATGGCCTTCATCTCCCACTGAAGGGAACTGACGGAGCTCATCACATGGCAGGAAATGGTCATCACTTTGCAGCAGTGGGAGTTGCATTCTTTCATCAACTGAAATGCGCACATATCTTTTATATACCATACGCTATATATACACAGAATAGCACATCCCATTTCTGCCATTATTTGTCTCTCCCAAAAACAACAAGAAAATGTTACTCCACCTGAATACAAGTTTGATGTGCAAGCTAAGCAGCTATTTATGTAACAGAAGAGCGTGCAGCTACAGTAAAAGGGAGACAGAAGTGAGGTCAGTGGCTCAATATTAACAAGAAACAAAATGCAAACAGCAGCTTTGGTGTTCCCTCTATTTCCCAAGCAGTGACCTACTGCTGCTTCTGAGATATGAAAATCTGATCAACCACCTCTTTTACCATGTTACAAACACACATACAGCCCTGAGTCTGCCTGATTCTAATCAGGGTTATGCAGCACTCTGGGAAAGAATCTGCCTGGAAGCTCAGCTTTAATTCTGTCCAGCTTTAATTAAGGTCATAGTAGCCATGTCTGAAACAAACAAATTCACAGACCAGGGAAAGCTTTTGAAGGGCAAATCAGTAAAAATGACTGATGTTCTGGTGATGTACGTGCACGAGTGCATGTGAGCAATGGGCATATCTGTAAAGGCTCTCTAGCAAGCACAAACACCCTCCTGTATGGAAAGAATGCTATTTTTCAGGGATTGACACAATCAAAAATGTAATCATAAAAACTATCTTATGCTAGTGTCCTATTTAGGGGATTAGTAAAGTAATCACAGTCTGCCCCAAGCAGCTGTATTCCAGGTAGCTATATACTACATATATTAGAAATGACATTCCTGTTTTAATAAAAAGCATTCTAATGCAACTACATGAACTCTGTAAACAGAGCCTTTTAAAATCCAGAGAGACCATATCAGTGCACCCCACAAGGTATCAAGCAGCCTAATAATATTATTCATTCTAATGCAGACATTTGAAAAAATCATTCCACTAATAAATTATATGGAAGTAAGATGAATTCCAAAGTTCTCAGCTAGACCACTGGAAAGGGTGGATGTGAAACTCCAAAGAATTGCTAAAAGAAGCTGTAAATCAAAATGCAGTACTGAAAGATCCTATTCATTTTGCCTTTTACTGACAACTCTGTGGGTCTCAAGAGAATACACATGAAATGCAATACAAAAAGAAATTGAGAAAATTATCCATCCAAGGTAGCATGTTGTAAGCAATTTATTTAGGAACTCACCATAAGATCATGTCAGAAGGGTGTAAAATGCACAAAACAATAAGCTACAGATTTCTGATATAATAGGAAAAGAAAAATGGCCAAGAAAAGACTGATGGGTCCTAAAAGCATCTTTAACAACTTGTTAAGGTACACACAAACCACAAATCTTGCTATTTTTTCCTCACACTGGTAAAACATTGCATCTTCTTAGAAACTCTGAAATGATCTGGCAAATAAATCATGTATTGTACCAGTGTTTTTACTGCTTTTTTGGGGCGGGGGGAGGGGAAGGATTTAAATGCAACCAATCCACCTTATTCATCCAGGGTGTTTTTTTGTTTTTTTTTAAAGGAAAACTGGTAAGTACTTAGTAAAGAATTAATACAGAACTTCCAAAATAAGAAATAAAAGTAACCTAGGCTATTTCCCACAGAGACTCAAGAATGCTCATCAGCTGCAGAAGAGAAAATGACAGACTGCAGGCTTGTGTTTTAAACCAAAGCTGAAAAAATACACCTGCAGCGTACAGTGTAAATATACTGAACTACAGCCTGAAACACAGTATCTGTTACAGATGCCTGATTGAATAACAACCCAGCCTGTAGATCCAGCACTAGAACAGAGACTATATGTAGCATTCAGCTTTGATGGAAAGGCCTCATGCTAATAATTTGGGAGACGTAGACTGAAAATGGGAAGAAAAGAGGGGAATGGCTATCATGAAGCACAATATGCACCTTAATACTGCAAAGCACAAAATCAGCAGTCTCCCTTTCTCTGCCCTCCCGCTGCCCCAGACAACACTTCAGATCAGCTACAGACATGAAACACCTGGTCCCTCAATGATGATCTAGCTCTTTGGGGGATTGAGGAAGGAGGGCAGTTTTAGTGCCCCTGGCCATTTTTACTTTATGTGGCTATGGGCTGCCATGGCTGTTAGCACTTTCATCTCATTGCAGCTAACGTAAGGGCAGACTCGGGGCAGAAATGATGGGGAAGGATGTGAATGGGAAATGAGACACTAAAAAAAGGAGAGAAATGAAGGCAAGAGTATTACAAGTGCTGCTGGAGACACCTGTGTTCATGCCCTGCATAGCAAGGTAAAAGTGTGCGTGGGAATTATTCCTCATACCTTGCGTCTCCGATCCACCCGCTCCCTAGAGATTTTCCGCTGTTTTTTCCTCTCCTTCTCGAGATTTCTCTCCCTCTCATCGAGTTCAGCCTCCCGAACTTTTTTAATAGACGCAGCAGCATGAGCCATTTTGGAAAGGGAAACACCAGCTCCAAGGCATCAATATGCACCAGACAGCTATCCAGACAATTTGGGGTGGTGGGGTGGGGGTTCCTGCAGGGATCTTGCCAGTGAGCCAAAACTTCAAAGTGTAATCCACTCTTCCTTCTTCAGCATCTTGGGACACATCACGGCACTGCTCTAGCCTCTGCAGCACTCGTTAAGTCAGCGCAATATAAACATGGTCTCAATCAAAGCCAGATACATTTACACAAATATACATATGTAGACAGAAGTCCAGGGAATGCCTAATTACCAGCCCGAAACCACTTCACATTTGCTGTAACTGTCTGTGCAGATAAGCTTCAGAACAGCTGAAAAAAAATCCCTCCTTTGAACACGCATTACCAAATTAGGAAGGCGTTTAGGGACTCCTCCAGGTCGACTGCCTTCTCACCAGATCCAGGAAGAAGCCACTTCTGTGTAACCATGAAGTGCAGAGAAGGGTGGACAGCTCCTTCCAGTTTCCAGCATCACCTCTATGCAGGGTGAGAATAAAATGGTGCAGTCTGACTTAATGACTTGCTGCTCTTGCTGCTGCTGCTGCGACTGCCTGTGCTGGAGCACATGATATGTCTTTCCCCCCTTCTCGTCCTTTCCTTCTTCCCTTGATTTCAATTGAAATTAAAAACAGAAGCAAAAGCTGCTGGGTTCGGAGGAGACCAGCTGCAGCCTGCTCACCTGCAGGTAGTGACTTCTGTATTAAAACATGGGTGAGTGAGCCTGACAAAGGCTGGGAATATTCAAATCCTCATTGTGCTGTTTATGGATCCACGTGAGACTGCATTAGGAGAGCAGCATTAAGCAGTGAACCAAATGCTGCTCTGAGGGGGACGTTAGAGAGGAGAGCACACAGCTCAGCCTGCCCCAGCCCGCTCAGCTCCACAGGGGAAAAACAATAATAATAAGGGTATACTGGTCATTATTAATCACTGCCCGTGGCTATCTTCAGCCATTTGCTCCGACGATTTACAAAGCACTGTGCTGGGAATAAAAAGGGATGATTACGATTGGGGACAGAGAGAGAAGAAGAAATAAATACAAAGAACACCCTTATTAATTACATAAATAATCATCTCCTCCCCAACCACCACCAACAATAATGTATGGCTTTAATATCAGAGGGGCTTTCATCCCCAGCTCTTTATTACTCAGCCAAAGCACCACCAGACTATACCAGTCCCATCTTCCTGTGTGCAATTTCCTGCTGCAAATATGTTAAGCGCTGACTTATTGGAAAAGGAGGTGCTAAAACTGCCAGACATGTGTAGTTAAAAAAGAGTGGCCAATCTCTTCTCATGTGAACATCTGACCACATTCCAAAACCACCATGGAACTGGTAAGGCCAACTCCTTATAGGCCCCAGGGCAGGGCTGTAAGAGCAGGGAGGCTGCACTGAGCTGCACAGCATCTGCTCAGACCAAGTCAGCTTTGCAAAGGACGTCGCAGCTCTCTCTCATCAGCACTAAAACTCGCCAATTAAAGACGGAAAATGAAAACAATCCGCCAAATATTCCTTGGGAGATGGGCCAAATCAAGGCCTATGCTATCTCCCTTAACTTGAGTGGGTTTTCACCAAGAATGCAACTGGCCCAGTCACCACTAAAACTAGATGCTATGAATTAATGATTAAATGGCATGACAAAACATTAGCAGATATCTTGTAATCTTTACAAATGACAGTGTCTTAAACCTAATCCTAATCTCACACTTGGTTTATAGCTCTCTAACATAACTGTGTTCACTGAGTATTATTACTATTTATTATTACTGTACAACTAAGATGTCACATTTAACATTTGTGGTCCCAAAGTTTCAAAGAATTGTTTTGTATTTCCCATATATAATTATAGGTTGAACTTTTCTTGTCCAGCATCCTCAGGACCCGATGAGAGAATATGCCAGAAGATGGGAGGTCAGTATTGTCTAGCACAGTGTTTCTCAAACTTTTTTTAATAAAACACCCCTTTTTCAAAATAAACAAATAAAAATAAAGTACTCCCAGTACCCACAATTTTCATACAAATGATTTTTTTTCTACCATCGGAACACATTTGATTAAACAAATTAATTTTAACTGGTTGGCTGGAAAAAATTGCCTATAGGCAACAAACTTGCCATTATACTTACGATTATGCAAAGATGATAAATAAAAAAATAGATGAACAAAGTAAGTCCAATTTTTAATTCATATATGGCTACATCTATACTTTGCATAAAAATATACACCTATACGGCTGTGTCAACACTTACTAAAAACTTAGAAATGGCCATTTTAATGGCTAAATCGAAGAATACTAATGAAGTGCTAAAATGAATCAGCCTCAGAAAACACTATCCTAGCCACCACGGATGTAGAGGCTCTCTATATCAACATCCCTCACAAAGATGGAATAAATGCAGTCCGGAACAGTATCCCTGTTGATGCTACAGCACATCTGATGGCTGAGCTCTGTAACTTTATCCTCACACACAACTATTTCATATTTGGTGACGACATATACCGTCAAATCAGCGGCACAGCTATGGGTACCCGCATGGCCCCTCAATATGCCAATATTTTCATGGCTGACCTGGAACTGCGCTTCCCTAGCTCTTGTCCACTAACACCCCGTCTCTACTTACGCTACATTGATGATATCTTCATCATCTTGAACCATGGGAAGGAGACTCTGGAGGAATTCCACCAGGACTTCAACAACTTTCACCCCAACATCAACCTCAGCCTGGAACAGTCCACACAGAAGATCCACTTCCTGGACACCACGGTGCTAATACATGATGGCCACATCAATACCACCCTGTACCGTAAACCTACTGACCGCTACGCCTACCTTCATGCCTCCAGCTTCCATCCCAAACACACCACACGATCCATTGTCTACAGCCAAGCACTAAGATATAACCGCATTTGCTCCAACCCCTCCAACAGAGACAAACACCTACAGGATCTCTACCAAGGATTCTTGAAACTGCAATACCCACCTGAGGAAGTGAAAAAACAGATCAACAGAACCAGATGTGTGGCACGAAGCCTCTTACTACAGGACAAGCCCAAGAGAGAAACCAACACAACACCACTAGCCATCACCTACAGTCCTCAGCTAAAACCTCTACAGCGCATCATCAGGGATTTACAACCCATCCTGGACAATGATCCCCCACTTTCACAGGCCTTGGGAGGCAGACCAGTCCTTGCCCACAGACAACCTGCCAACCTGAAGCAAATCCTAACCAGCAACTATACACCGCACCACAGTCACTCTAACTCAGGGACCTATCCATGTAACAAACCTCATTGCCAGCTCTGCCCACATATCTACACCAGCAACAACATTACAGGATCTAACCAGATCAGCCACACCATCGTGGGTTCATTGAGCTGCACATCTACCAATATAATTTATGCCATCATGTGCCAGCAATGCCCCTCGGCTATATACATTGGACACACTGGACAGTCTCTACGTAAAATAATAAACGCACACAAATCAGACATCAGAAATGGCAATATACAAAAACCCGTAGGAGAGCACTTCAATTTCCCAGGCCACACAGTAGCAGACTTAAAAGTAGCTATCCTACAGCAAAGACATTTCAGGACCAGACTCCAAAGGGAAATTTGTGAGCTACAATACATCTGCAAGTCCGAAGCCCTCAGCTCTGGCTTTAACAAAGACTGCGAATGGCTGGCTAAATACAGAAGCAGTTTCCCCTCCCTTGGTGTTCACACCTCCAGATCAACTGCTGGTAGTAAGCCTCACCCTTGCTGACTGAGCTAACCTTGTTATCCCCACCCTTGCTCTGGCTTATTTATACCTGGCCCTGCAGATTTCCAAGACCAGCATCTGATGAAGTGAGTCTGTGCTCATGAAAGCTCATGCTCAAAACTTTTCTGTTAGTCTATAAGGTGCCACAGGACCCTTCGCTGCTATTACAGATCCAGACTAACATGGCTACCCCTCCGATACTTGACACCAGAAAATACCCAGGTTTCTTCTTTAAAGCTCAGACAAAAAGTACAAAATAAACATGAGTCCACCTGCCCTGTAGTTAATGAAAATGCAACGTACCCAAGACTCGCCCACCCTGGACTTATGTTCTAACCCCCTCTCTGGTTCTTCCACTGTCCCGAATACTGGCGGACAGGAAGTGTTTTTGAAGTTTTACAACTGTAACATGAAAGGTAGCAATGGCAGCCACCAATAGAGGAAGGAGCACTGAGACAGTTAAAGAGGTAAGAGAAAGGAGAGAAGAATATGTTTCAAAGATTCTAGACTTCCTTTTCTACATTTATGAACCACAGATGTCAACAATAAGTGCATTGCTAATAATAATATATTGAGGTACACGTCTCATAGACGTGGAAGGGACCTTGGTAGGTCATTGAGACCAGTCTCTGCTCTCTTGGCAGGGCCAAGCACCATCCCCAACAGATATTTTTGTTAATCTATTTACCCCAGTGCCCTAAATGGCCTCATCAAGCATTGAACTCATCACCCTGGGTTTAGCAGACCAATTCTCAAACCGCTGAGTTATCCCTCATTTCTTTTCTAGGACCTGTCTTTCCTGATGCAAGGACAGAGAAATCCCCTTACTACAATTTCAGCGATTTGAATAATACATTTGAAGCAGTCAACTCTTCAGACATAAAAAACATTGCAAACTAAGTGGCACTCAAAGGGAATAGGTAAATAGTGAACATATGCAGAGACAGCATAACTGAAAAAGCATATAGAAACCAGTCAGCGCCCATCCTGGCAACACCAGCTAGTCATTTCGGCTGCTTTCATTTTGGGTGCTCAACTGACAGCACCTAAAAAGTATCAGAGAAGTAGCCATGTTAGTCTGTATCTTCAAAAACAAGAAGTCCTGTGGCAACTTATGAACAAACAGATATTTTGGAGCATAAGCTTTCATAGGCAAAGACCCACTTCATCAGATGCATGCTTTCAAAATATCTGTAGCTTATGCTCCAATATATCTGTTAGTTTACAAAGTACCTAAAAAGTGGTCTGGCTTTCAGAAAGTGCTTAGCACCTTCCTCTGAAAACCAGGTCTTCCTAAGGTGTCTCAAATGGAAAACTTGAAAACAGAGGCAGCCTGAATCACTAGCCACTTTTGAAAATCTTGGTATACGGTCTAAGCTTTGCGTGTATCAAGTAATATTGCTTTATGCATGGGTGTATTTAGGCTCAAAGTTTGCTGAGTACTTTTGAGTTCCTTTGGATGAAAAGTGCTGTGGATTGCATAAAATACTAGTATTAACCCGGGGACTAAACATTTTCCCCCCCCAAAAAATATTATGCTTTCATTCCCTTTATATCTTCTTTTGCCTGAGAAAAAAGACACCAATAAAGAAAACTGAGATGAAGATGACCATGGAAATAGTCTAGAAAGGGAAGTTGATAAAGCCCTATCTCCGTCTTCTCAGAAATAGTATATGTAAAGGAAGCTGTTCTATTGGGAAGATAGCTACAGAGTAATAACAGTCAGGGTAGTTTCCCTTAACTTTCCCTGGCCTCAGGAGTATGGAATTTCATACAATGCTGGATAAGATTCCAAGCCCAGTCTAGAACAAGGGAAGGAGAACATAGCTGAGAGCAGATGGGGTGCATATCAGAGAACAAGACTGCTGACAGTCTGCGGGGGCACCAGGAACGATCCTCAGCACTGGCCTTTTACAATTGAGCCCCAGGAGATATTTACACACAGCAGTTAAGGACCTAACCAATAGTTTTGCTGCAGCTGTAGGAGAGGGGCAAAATAAATAATGGTCAATTTACCCATCTCGAAATCTTAATAAAAGGTGGCAGTGTCAATACAATGAATAAAGATAAATAGATAAAAACAGTTAAGCAGAGAGAAATCAGTGAAACATAGATTATAAAAATAAATGATAAAACCCCCAAATGAGCCATGACTAAAGCATGTTGCACTGATCACTTTGTATTTTTATTCTGCCCCCGCCCCCAACACACACTTTGTTTACTTTTGACATTTTAGACTGTAAACTATTCAGGGCAGGAATTGTCTCTTCCTAAGTATTTTTAGAGCATACAGCACTGATTACTACATGACATTAATGGGATGTCATGAGGTTGTGAATGGGAAGGAGATGGTTTCTGATCCAATATATTTAAGCACCCTTGTGTAGAAGAGTCAGGTCTTTTCCTGCTCTGATGTTTAGGATTTTTGAGGCAGAATGAGATACAACAGGGTAATGCAGTTTCTCCAGCTGAACTCTGAGCAAGCAGGGCTTAAGACTAGTCCTGTGAGTTCACAGCCATTTCAATTATTTACACATCTCATAAAATCAGTTTGCCTAATTCAAGCACAGGTCAGACTGTCTGTTATTCTCATGCCAAAAAAATGTTCTACAACAGAATAGTTTCACTGCCACCAAGGAATGGTGGTGTCCAATCTTTAAAGAAGGAACACAAAGTACATAGCCTGGCTCCCCTGCAGAGAAGAAAACATTTTGTTTTACTGTAAGGAGCGTTCCCTAACTACAACAGAAAACGATCTGTTGCTGCCTTCTGTATGCAGCATTTCATAGATCTTAAAAGAAGAAACCCCTTGGCAGACATCAAAAGACTGGACATTACAGATCCCTTTTCAATAGAACTTTGGTTACCTCCTACATAGGGTGATTTTCCTCCAAATATTTCTTCATAAGAGGCATGCACTGCGAGGCTGCTGCACAAAGACAACAGCATACACAGCAACTCTGCCACAAATGGTATGTAGGAGGGGAGTGGGAGAGGAGGCAGATGCACAATAAGACAGAAAGAACAGAACACCAGAAAAAATATGTCTGTTCTTAAACATATTTGTCACCATTAACTGTAGCATAGGAGCCAGATATATCTCTGGTATAATCTAATTGGCTTCAAGATATTTTCTCCTAGTGTAATTTGACTCCAAGAGTTCAAATTGTACAATATTCTGTGCAATTTATATAGCCACTGTGCATTTGAGAGATTCTAGATGTATCACGTAGTGCACTAGCTGTCTGGGTACTTAAATAGAGTTAGAGTTCTGCCTTGCACAGTTTAGAACTTGAGGACCAGTCATTAGCCTGCTGGCTTGATCCCCCTTGGTTATCCTGACCGGCATAGCCCCAGATGCATTAATGGGGGAAAATGCTGAGCTCATCAAAGATCCCTTTGCCTCCCCAACCACAATCATGGAGTGAGTATGAGGAGGAAGGGTACGGAGGCCAAGTTGATCAGCAGGGAAGATGAAGAGTGGCTGAAAAACATTCTAACGCTTTTGCATGGGTGTGTGGGTGTGTGTGAGAGAGAGAGGGAAAGGGAGAGAGAGAGATTTACTAACTACCAACCAGTTCAGGGACTGTGCCCCTCACTCATGGACCTTCCAGTACCCAGGAAGACGGATACAGCCAAAGAGTGGGTTTGGGTAACAACAACTAATAACTGGCAAGGGTGTGGCTGAAAAAGGACAAGCAACTTTTTAGAAAAAAAAAAGTAAACTTGACTTGCTCCAAAATACAAGGCAGTACTCAGCTTGCACATACAGCAAACTAACTGTGTTATTATTCTACCAGGGCTAAGGGTCAAACAGCCTTCTGTCCCTTGACCAAGAAACACCTATATAGTACTTCTGTTGAGTGTACTGTTTTTAAATGAATGTGTATAGGCACAATCAAGAGATAACCAAATGCATGTGATGGGTGTGTGTGTGAACACGTGCTAAATAAAAAATCCAATATAAACAATGCACAGTACTCTGATGAAACTGAGGCTGCCTAGGCACTGACAGTGTACTTAACACATCTACTTAAAGCAATTTTGTGTAACTGCATTCATCAGTACATTTAGTAACACAAATGAACACTAGTTTTCAGAGTCTAAAAATCAGAATAATCCAAACTGAAACTAAAAATGTGTCTAACTTAGGACTTTCAAACCCATCATGTTTTATTTGTCAACAGACTGTTTTCCATCTTTCCTACCCCGCCCCCCACCCCAGTTAACCCAAACCCTTGCAAAACTAATAAAGGGACTTATTAGTTAAGCAACAATTGAGCCATCTTTTAAAAGTACAATAACTCAGTGAGAGAATTAGCTAACATATGTTCCTGTAGGTACTTTATTTTACTGCTTGATATTTTATGGAAGAGCAAAATTTGAGAGCAGAAAAGAAGGCTCACTCTATAATTGTCACAATACTGAACATGTGAAGACGTAAAATGCTCCTGAAAGCTCTCAGCTGTGAATCACAATCGATGCACGTCCTAAAAGATTAAATGCAAAACTACATTCCAGCATCTTTTCTGTTTCTTTAATCGCCTCCATGTAACTAATTTAACAGAAACAGCAGCAAACATGAAATGGAAAAACTCACTGCCTATGGGAAAACCATGTCAAGACCTTTAGCAGAAATTAGATTGTCTTACCTTCTCTCTGTCCTTTGCTGAGACAAACAGGGCTACACATGGTACTCAGCTACAGCAGTCAGCACTAAAAGGTCATAATTGGCCACAGTGGTATTTGACAGTCCACAAGTTTCCTTTGTACAGTGCTGTAACTCTACTGTGCCTTAATGAATGTTCACTTTAACACTAGTCACAGATACATCTCCTTTATACCATGCCACAGACATTTTAATAGCAATAATTAAAAATATTTAGTACTAATTATCTCACAGACTTTGCACACAACATTTAATAATCAGTCCCCCCAATTACTTCTGTTTTCATTGATGGGTGACAGAGAATGGTTATACGATTTCCCCAAACCCAACAATAGTATCAGAGTCACAGGCAGACATATATATTTCAGGAATAGCAAGGAAGATGAGATGGCAACCATCAGAGTCAAACGATAAATTGCTCAAAATCAGCCTTGCTGTGCCCCGATTTAAAAAAAAAAAAAAAAAGGCCTTTACATACCTATCCTACAATTTAACAAAAATGGTTAGATTTACAGTGTACCTATACTAGGGGCACTATACTGATATAGTTGTTGCACTGTAGTTAGGGTGTTATAATCCCATAGTGCAGCTGCAGCCAACACTGAAAAAAGGGATCTTTCTATTGATGTAGGAATCCCAGATGTAAAGGACTTTAAAATGCATAGCAGAGGTAAAAACAGCAGTAATTTTTCTCCAGGTACACATAATAGTATACATTTTGCAAAATTACTTACTGCAGTAAAGTTTCATTGCCAAAAAATGTGGCTTTAACTCTGACTTTTTTTCAATTAAGAAAAATATCGAATGGTTATTATATTCTAACTTAATCAGCTAGGACCTCCTCCAAAGCCTGCTGAAGTTGCTGGGAGTCTTTCTGCTACTTTCAATTGGCTTTGGATCAGCATCATTGCCATTTAGTTCAAAACTTAAATGCGTCTTCTTAGTCCCCTTCTTGAATGCCTGTGTCTGCAGATTTTTTCAATCATACTGACTGCTACTGCATTTAGGTCATAGGAGGCAGAAGCCATTTACACTGGTTATCTCCCAGTGACTGGCTACACAGCAAACGAAAAGCATGAATCTAGTGGGGAGAAGTATTATCAACTTTCTTGCCCAAGGAATGAAACGTATTTGAGAGTTCTGATGGTTATGCAAGTGCTGAGTTTATACATTATCTGCAGAAGTTGTATGTTGTGCTATTGTAGCCATGTTTATCCCAAAATATTAGGTGGATGAGGTAATATCTTTTACTGGACCTACAGCTGTTGATTATAGAGAGAAGTTTTTTGAGCTACACAAAACCTCTTGAGAAGAAAATACATTACCTCACCCACACTGACTTTGCAAGAGTTGTTAATTTTTGCACCCTAGTTGGATACTCATTAACTTTGTCAAGCTTGCTGAAACGTGGTGTATTTCAGGTTCATGTATAATTGGATGGAGAAGATCACAAGGAGTAAGCCAAGCTGAAAGTCGCTTTTATGAAATTCACCTCTGTCCCTGATTGACCCAGCCAACCTCTCGTGATTAAAAATAATTCAATTTTATTTGGTCTTCCAGAGAGAGGGGGATGCATTTTAACTGAACTGTCTGATTCAGCTGGAAAAGTCAGAACATATTTTCCCTAACCCCGGTGTTTGTCTGACTAACCCGGATTTGCATACCCCAGTACTTAATTACCTTTAGAAATTCCCCAGCAATATTATTTTGGCTTAGACTGTACTTAGTGTAGTATAACCAATTTAGCAGGAATACTTATTTTTCTGAGGCCAGAACTCTATCACCTCACAGTTGCACCCTGCTGGGACACACTTCACACAACAGGAGTAAGGAACCTTTTCTGGGGGCACGGGGGGCAGGGGCCACTGACTCACAGAAAAATCAGTCGGAGTCCAAACAAACAAATCCCTGACGGATATGGTCCCCAACAGATAAGCAGAAAGACGACTCTCCCCTCATTTCCCTCATGGACCAGAAGGGGTTCAGTATGCGGGAGGGGGATGCCAGGAAGTGGACTTGGGCTGTGGTGTCTGGTCACGGAAAGGTTGCAAGAGCAGGCTGAGGGTGAGTGGTCTGGGTAACGAGGGGGGCTTACTGGCGCAGCTCCCCATGGATGCATGTATCTCTGTTTCTGCTACCCTTCACTGCTCCTATTGGTTGCAAATCCAGCCAATCAAAGCAGCAGGGGAAGGCCTCCAGGCCATGCTTCCCTGCACTGCCATTTCTCCAGCTGAGGGGAGACGCAGTGGCAGTGCATGGAGCCACATCCTCCCTCTGCCAGACAGAGCCCACAGACCCAATCCGGCACTGACTTGCCTGCTTTACATCAGGGGAAAACTGGATTAATTCTCATCAGAACCAAGTTAAATTTTAGAAACTGTGAATCAGTGTTCCACACATCTAGGGTTTCCAAACCTCAAGGACTGTCAGAGAATCCCCAGAAATTAAGGATACGTTTTGAATTAAAGACTACATCATGCAATCAGACCTGCAGTAATATATCCAACCCAAATTGGGAACCCTAATGAGATATCATAAAAAGATTTTTGAGATCCTTGCAGTTTGAACATGGGAGGGTACACACACCCAGCTCTACTCCAGAATCCTTGCTTGTGCATGTAAAATGTGCTGCCATTTTTGCACATGACCTACTCACTTCAATCAAGTAAGTCCATTCAAACCCCAAATTACAGGTTTTTCAATAAATCTGTATACAAATGAGGATTTGTGTGGACATATCTCATACATATTCTTTTTTTAAAAAATCTAGCCCTAAAAATACCTACACCCACAGTACAGAATCGTTGCACAAAATAACTAGTCATTTTCTATAGCTTAGAATGCATAAAATGCAGAGTGCAATTGTATAAGGCATCTTTTATTTAGGCTGTGATCTCTATAAATATGTTAACTGCAACATTAGTCACAGTAATCTAGATACCACCTTTCAGAGTTATCCACCATCCACTGATGTAGAGTTTGAGTACTTGAGCTTTCTGTGATTGGTCTGGATGAATACATACAATTGTCAATCAGCTCTCTATCTCATAGGTGTGACTCAAACTACTGAGACCATTTCCACTAGCAACTCTGAGCCTTCAGCAGGCAAAGCCACAATTTATAGTCTATTGTATCAGAAGTTTCTTACAAGGTCAGGATGGCTAGAATTGCCTGATCGAAAGCCAGTAGTACTGCTAAATCTTTTCTTTCCTTTTAGTGAAAGCAAAGCTCTATGAAACAATGATTAAGTGTTGTCCTGCAATACTTTGCAGGCTATCTATAACCATAGCCTGTCTTAGCATTTTTGGGATTGCTTGCAAAGCAAGTTCTTGCCATTGCTCACCACAATCCCAGATATATCCGTTTCCTGTTGATATAGGTCTTAGAAGAAAGAGTTGTGCTGACAAATTTCAGGAGAGTTATCAAGTTGATTCTCTGAAACTTGCCCCAAACTTAACCACATTGTTACACATCCAAGCTAGGAGAGTATGAGGGTGGGTAAGTAGGGGAAGTGCCCAACTGCTTGTTTCATCCAAGTGGAGATATTTGCATGTATCAGCTTACATTTTCATAATGAAATTAACTAGAAACTTATTTTAAAAAAGGAAAAAAAAACTGTAACAGCTTAACATTTTTATTTCCCCAGAATCATAAGGACCTGTGACCTGTTCTGATCTAAATAAAGAATCATTCTACTACATAAAATTCATTTGCTTTCCTTAACACTAACCATAAGATAAAAGTGGACTGTAAATTTAATTCACATTTTTGCGGAACAACAGCAGGTGGATGGAGAGACCTTTTTTACAGCAAATCCCAAGGTGACATATGTCTGACTCAGCAGAACTGTACCTGGGGTTCTCATGTAGTTCACATGAGAGCTGCAACTCTGCCATATTTTGAAACAGTGCAACACATTTCGCCCTTTGTAATAATCAAACTCTGTTGGGTAGGCGTGGCCCCATCCTGCATTATCCTTTAGGGAGGCTAGTACCACGGACAGAGATAGCATGGTATAGCTTCTACATGGGGTGCCCAGAAAGGGATAGAAGGTCTCGGGCATAGTTCCCTCCACTTTGTGCAAATGCAAAGGGACAATCAAGTGCATAAAACACAATCCCATCACATAAAGACACATTAAAATTATTGGTGTGCTGCGACAACTGCTTATCATGCTGATCAATGTAATCTCACTGTTCCCTTCAACTTCCTGTCACTCTGTGCTCCTCTGTTGTTCCTTGTCTTAGATTTATAAATGATTTGGGGCAGAGACTTTCTTTTTGTTCAGTGTATGTATAGCACCTATCAAAATGGGGTCATGATCCATGACTGGGGGCCCCTAGGCTCTACAGTAAAACAAAACAAAACAAAACAAATAAGAATTAAACAGTATGAACATAAAACTGAAAAAATTCTCCAGAAAGTTGAACTGCTGGCATGACTGGCCCTTTGGGAGATTAAATTCTGACCTTGGTTGACTTTGTGTGGATTCCATAGATTTCCTCTCTCAGAAGAAAATTTGGTCCTGCTATCCTGGACCCTATATTAATAACGGGGGCAGCACGATATTGTAAAACCCAAAGAACCCTGGAAATCATCCACTGTGAAAATTACAAGGACTGAGGAGAATAAAAATAGTCTTTGGAATTTTTATCAATAGAAATTAGTATTGGAACTGGGGAATTAAAGATGAACTTAAACTGATTTGCTATATTTAAACCTCCCCAAAATTTAATTGTTTAGAATCTATATCTAAATGTAGTGGCATGCTCCCATCTCCACTGGACATGTGACGTCAGATAAACTAGATGAACGGTGTACTTCCTCTGATATGCGTCTATGGAAATGAATGAAGAATGATAGCCCCCTGCTGGGCAACTCTTGTTACAGAAGTAGAGGGAATCATTTTTGAGGCGTATATTGTGGCACTGAAGGGTTTTTCAGTTACAGGCCATGTAGCTACTTGTGCTTGCAGTATTACTCCACTTTAAGTATGACCTTTAGAGCACATTATAATAAGACTAAAATATGGCATAATTTCTGATGCAAGCGCAGTAAATCAGGAGCCCAGCTGTGTAAAACGATTTGTGTCAGACTGCATCCCCTTGGTAAATTTAAACACAAGTCGCAACCCAAGTGAAAAACTTTTAAAAGACTTTCGAGAGATCTAAGTATGATGTTTAACTCTTAGTGTATGGTTTATGAATACAGTAAATATGATAGTAACTTCTAATTAGGACAGCGCACAAATGTTTGTGCATTGTCTACATTAGATTTACACTTTTCCTTGCTAAAGCGCAACTAAAAATACTGTGCAGACTTAGCCCTATGGAGAAGAATTTTCTGAACACAAGATAAATTTGCTCCCACATAACTAATTACACAGCTTTTTATGCACAATGTTTCATGTACATTCATTATGCTGCTGTTTTTTTTAAAGAAATTTGGAAATTTTGGCTTTGGATAAATGCAGTTGGCATATATTAACTTGATTGCAGTTATTTTGTTGAACACTCAAAAATACAATCTGAATGCTCCCCTGCCCACATGGAGAATTACATTTAAATAGCCTACAATATTTAGGCTAAAGCTGTGTGCTCTGGTGTTTCAAATGTCACCTTTTTGAAAACAGTAAATATAGTGCAGCCACTGACTAGTCAGGGGAGGTGGAAATTGCCTCATGCCACCAACTGTTTCATGAGTTGAGAGAGAGATCACCTCTTCTAGCGGTAAAGAGGCTTAAGATGAGGTTGAGTAATGGTAATACGCCAAACATCCCACTGCAGGCTAGAAGGTTTGTAGTGGTATGGACAAGTGGAGATACTGCCCTGATGCACCCAGAGGCATCTGAGGTGGTAGCAATGGAGAAAGCTCTTTCCTGCTTCCAGAACCCAGATGTAAATGTGGAGAGGAGCTTTCCAACTGATCAGAAAACTATCATTAAGAGATAACTCCCCCTGAGATAGATGTAAGGACAGCTCCCAGTTCCTAACATTCCCAGCAACTGAATGGGGTGTCAAAGGGTAGGCCTTGGGCTGTGTTGTTCTTGAACTGTCTTCATTATCTTTAACCGTCTTTGGCTAACACACAAAATCTCTTATTAGTAGATATCTGGTCATATTTTCAAGTCTTTAATAAGCTTTATATACTAGTCTGAAATATTGGTTTTAAAGACAAAGTCATTTTTGAGTCATATAAAGGCACAAATGCATCAAGAACCACAGAAGGTCTGATTTATAGCTTTCTAAAGTGCATTGAGCTTTTATTTTTAAAAATTTGTCTCCAGCCTGGTCTTTGCTAAATGTCAGCCTACAGCAATTTTTAAAAACAGCTGACTTCCAAATCTTTGTATATTGGATTTTACAATAAAAGATTGCTCCTAGACAATTAAACACTAAAATGAGAACCATGCTGATACACACACTAATGAATTTCCAATACTTATGTGGATTTCAAAGACTTTGGAACATTACTTTTACCTGCTTTCTGCCATCTGCTGATGAGTGGGATTCTTAATTATCTCAGCACTTTTTGCAACATTCAGAGATTTAAGAGACCACTTTTGGATTTATGAAGTTAATTATAGATTATTCTGAATGATCTTTGTAAAAATAAATAGTTTGGCTTCTTGTCAAAGGGACTATTACGACCAATTCCAGAGAGCTACATTTGAAGCAGGATTACAGCCCTAAGTTCATTATTTTCTTATAGAGGCAGGTCAAAATGTTGTGGGCAATGGGTAATTGGCTTCTGCATCAGCGTGCTGATCAAATACTGTGTTTACCTCAGACAGGAGTGACTGGTCTTATTTTTCATCTGTACTAAACATAAAAATATTGTAAACAGTCTTCTAGATCTGAGGCTACTGCATTTGAGCAAATATGCAAGAAAAAAGGTGTGAGGCAAGAGGAATTTAATGGGAAATCACAGTATTCTTTGTTAATATGAACATTCTCAGAGAGGTAGCTGAGAAAGTCTGTGGCTTCACAAAAAACAAAACAGTTTTACAACAAATATGTTAGTCCTTAAGGTACAACAGGACTGCTTGTTTTTTGTTAAGATGGAACCTTAACTTTGTTAAGATGGGTCCAGCGAAAGACAACAAAAATTATTACGGGGCTGGGGTACATGACCTACGAGTAGAGGCTGAGGGATTTGGGCTTATTTAGTCTGCAGAAGGGAAGGGTGAGGGGCAATATGATAGCAGATTTCAACTTCCTGAAGAGGGGATCTAAACAGGATGGAGGGAGACTGTTCTCAGTAGTGGTAGATGGCAAAACAAGGAGCAATGGTCTCAAGTTAAAGAGTAGGGCATGTAGGTTGGATATTAAAAACAAAACTAAAAAAAGCACTATTTTACTAGGAGAGTGGTAAAGCACTGGAATGCATTACCTAAAGAGTTTGTAGAATCTACATCACTAGAGGTTTTACGTCCCAGCTGGGATGATTTAGTTGGCGTTGATCCTGCTTTGGGCATGGGACTGGATTCAACAACCTCCTGAAATCCCTTCCAGCCCTAGGATTCTACGAACACATCTTGCTCACTTGGATGCTGTTACAGGAAGTAATAGATGATGCATGCATATACACTACACATTCAATGTGCCATCATCAGCAAAATGCTCCCAGTATCAAGAGGGGTACTTGACATATGCAAATGTATAAATCACAACAGGCTTGATTCTGAAAAGAAGGGGACACCCTCAATTTTTAGTAACTTCAGCGGGAGCTGAGGGTACTAGTATTTTTATTATTTATCATCTTTATTTAAAGTATAGGGATTTATTGGGAAACAAACTTACTGAGGAACATACTACACAACTTCTTGGAGAGCCTGGGAAATAACAAATCATGCAGCAACAACAAAAAAAGTAGCACCATCAGAGCCACTCTTCAAGGAAATACTTATTAGTACAGAGATTTGAAAGTACATTGCAGAGATCATTATAAAATAAATGTAAATTTTCAAAAGGACACTCCAGTTGACAAGTCTGAAATAATTTGAAGCCTTTTTAATTCAGCTGAGTTCACCAAATGTTCCCCCTTGACTGTCACTATTTGTCTAGAGATTTTATATTTCATTAAGATATTATTAGTGTTCAAAAATTATCAACCAAGAGTACGTCAACACTCTCCCGCTTCCCTATCTCTCTCCTGAGCCTCAGAACAGGCTGCTGCTCCTGTGTCAGAAGCTGTTACTATACATTTCCCTATAGAAGTGAATCACATGAACCATTCAACTCTACTGTCAGTCTATTCAGATAGCCCCTAACTGTGGAAATGCAACTCCCCTTCACTCTAAACATGTGCAGAGCAGCAGACACACAACTTTACATTCATACCTGAACCACATCACTTACAAGTGACCCAAGTCTACAAAAGCACTTGAAATAACTCAGTGGCAGAGCTAATTGAATCTCACCCCTCAGATGCAAGGCTCAATAACAAATTTTTATTGTGATTTTATTTTCCCCATTGTATTTCCCCAATCTGCCCTAGCTGTGGCAGCATGGAGGTGGTGAGGAAAGGGCACATTTACAACCCATCAGTGGAGGTGACCTTAAGGAAATGTGTCTAAACTTCAGTATGCATTTGGGGTAAAGATGGACAAATGGTGAAAGGAAGCATCCAGTTACAGAAGAGTGATAAATTAACAAGTGCCCATTTGAAGACCATGAAAAGGAATGCAGTTCTTGGTTTCTTGGACCAGATTATCATCACACTATAGCTATGAATCAGACCAAAATAAGTTAATTCTCAACAACATGCAGCACTGGAATAGGAACATTATCTCAACTACGTCCAGAGAGGGAGGGAGAATTTACTGTGATTGTTACTACGTATGATCAAAATACAAATTATCTTAGAAAAATATCACACATATATTTGACAATCAAGTGGGTATAGTACTCAATGCTTCTCAGATAAATAAAAGTTGGAAGTAATTAAGATCAGCCCCAGATGAAGTCATGCAAATCAAATGCATTCCAGGGAGTTACTAGAAACTCTCCCAGTGATAAACATGGAAGGACTAAACAAGACAGGAAAACACAAGGGATGAAAAAGGCACAGGCTCCTAGTACTAAGTTGCCTGTGGCATAAAACCTTGAGTACAGAATTTGTAAGGCCCTTCATGGAAGGGTTTTCTCTTAGCACTAAAATGTTTTCTCCAAATGCATATGACCTAGTAGGCCAAGGCCTTGTATAGCTCTGAGTTATATATACATTCTCATCTGAATTTTAGCCCCAAATAAGTGCATTAGTCACAGCCCTAGTCACTGATTTTTTACACACTCCTAAAGGTGCACTTGTATCTATGTCACTTCCTGGCACTTAATTATGTTACAAATCACTTCCGGTGACGAGTACCCAAGAAACCTCTTTGGGTCAGGCCAATTGTCTCAGGCAAGACAATTAACATCCCCCCACCCCTCACCCCCGCCTTCAAACCTATGTGATTTGTCAGTTTTTATTGCAATTTTTTTTAGGTCCTCTGTACTTATAAATGTCAGTCTGTATTGAAAATGAGATTGATCTGATAAAGTGGGTCTGTCCCATGAAAGCTCATCACCAAATAAATAATTTTGTTAGTCTTTAAAGTGCTACATTTCTGCTGCTTTTTTTTCCCTAGGTAGTCATTTTCCATTTTGTTTTTCATGTGCAACTTATAGTTCCTTTTACTACACCACAGGGTGGGCTTGTGAGGAATAATGTGTGCGTGTGTGCATGTAACATGTGTTATTATTACTTAAACTACAGTACATGCATACTTTGCATTTGTACTCAATGATTACAGTAGCTACTGCAAAGTACATATTAACAGATTTAGAACCACAGGTTTTGATCAGACATTTTAGATTTTAAAGTGAACAAGTACTTTTATCACAAAGATAACAAAGGGGTGAGCTGGTTGTCTTTAGTACAAATTAATACCCACACCAAGACTTCAGATACAAACAAGCAGTAACTATTATAGTCTCAGAGAGCTGTGCACACTTGTCAGTCCCATCTGTCCACAAAATATTTATTATGCTATGATATGGTCAAAATTCTCTCCAACTCCATTTTGATGCCAGAATGTCAACTCTCCACCTGCATGGCACTGGTTCAAAATATGTGTTGCCTTCTGTAAGATCACAGTGCCATCTGGTGATGAAGCAGCCACAGGTACCCCGTCAGTATGCCATCCTCCATGAACATTTGTACCAGTAAAATTTAGCGTCTTGAATGTTCATGTAAAACTACATTCAAGATAGCACTGCACAGCGAATGAATTCAAGTGAATATTCACAATGTGTATTTGCAGCATCGAATCAGTTCCATTGTTTTATGTATTTCAAATTAATCCACTGAAATAGAGAGGTAGCTGTACTAGTCTATGTGGTAATAAAACAAAAAAGCAGCCATGTAGCACTTTAAAGACTAAAAAATAATTTATTAGGTGATGAGCTTTCACGGGGCAGACCCACTTCTTCAGATCTGGAGATAGGGCTATACTGGAAGTAGTGCTGCAAGGTGCTACAATTAGCCATATGGAATGGAAATCCATTGACTATATGAAAAAACTCACACAGATCCAGCAGACATCATCTTTTTCTCCAAGCAGCACTATTTCTAGTACAGCACTATCTCCAGATCTGAAGAAGTGGGTCTGCCCCCTGAAAGCAAATCACCTAATAAACTGTTTTGTTAGTCTTTAAAGTGCTACATGACTGGTTTTTTGTTGTGTTGATCTACCTAAGGCATTTTTAGAGCATTCACCTCCACAGTGCCTTGTTGTCACTAGAACATCCTCATCAGCATGTGGTCATCCTGAAAGGTCAATTATGAGAAGTTTCGTACTAGAGCTGACTGGAAAAAATTTTCACTCAAAAATACTGATAAGGCAAAACTTTTCAAAAGAACGTAACAGTTTCAGCACATGTTGCATCAGGTAGTGGTTTCTCAGGGTTGAGATAAAATTTCTGGTTAACATGAGAAAGAAACCCAATCACAGAATACAGTAAACCCTCGATTTAATGGACTAATAAGAGGGAAGGGGTGTCCATTAATGCCAAAAGTCCATTATAGCCAAATGGTTATACCGTATGATGATGCACTGACCTTCCAAGCCCATCACTCACTTCTGTCCTCTGCCCCCGCCTTCCCTTCCCTCTCCTGCCCCATTCTTCCCCTCACACCTCCCACTTACCAGGAGAGGAGCTGAATGCCGTCCTGGCTCCTTCCACCTCCTGCAGCTCTCAGTGCTGTGATTCCTCTAGGCCCCGGCTCTGAGCCACCCGCAGGAAGGTAGAGTGTGGCTGCCCCCAGCCTGCTCAGAACCAGTGCCTGCAGCAATGGCCAGGCAGTGACATGCTCCACGCACACAGGGATAAGGGAGAACTCCTACACCCCACCACAGCCCCCCAAAGCTCCTCTGGCCCCGGTGGCCCCAGCCACTGCAGTGGTCCCTCCAGCCCTGGCATCCTCAGCCGTTCTGGCAGCTCCTCCAACCCCAGCAGCAGCTCAGGTGCGCCTCTGGTATTTATTTGGAGGGGGCCAGGGGGCTGGCAGACAGCATCCGTTATTTCCAAAGTCTGTTATACTGAGGTCTATTAAATCAAGTGTTTATTGTAGTCAGTAATTACAACAGTCAAATGTGACACGAAAAATCCAGGTAGAAGTGGCCAGGAATTTGAGTGTGGTTCTTGAACATCCCATATAACATTCTAATCACCAAGCTACTGGTTGTTCTGCAGTGTCTGAAATTAGAGCAGTGATCCTCAATTACTACAAAGAACAACCTACCTTCACTGCTGTTCTACAGAGTTTCTGAATGTCTGATTCTACATTGTCTTAATATCACATTATTGATTTATCTTGCTTTTCCCTCTTATCGTTCTCTCTTAGGCTGTGTTTACACTAGCAAGTTCTTTCAAAAAAACTGGGCTTTTTCCACAAGAACCTTCAGAGTGTCTACCCACAAAATGTGCTCTTCGATCTGAAATCAAAAGAACATAGCCCTTTTTCCGGCAGCCCTCTTCCTCTCCCAAATGAGGAAGAATACTTTTTTTCCACAAGATTCTTTCAGAAAAAAATGTGTGTAGATGCCAGAGGCCCCCCCCGCCCCGCTTTTTTTTTTTTTTTGAAAGACCAGTCCTCATGGCGCCAGATTTTTCAATTCCTGACCGATTCTTTTTAAAGAGCAGGGACTGTGTGGATGCTCTCTATCAAATGAGTAGATCTATCTTTCGATCCACTTTTTTGTGTGTGGATGCCATCTTTTGAAAGAAGTTTTTCTGGAAGACATCTTCTGGAAAAACTTCTTTCGAAAGATCGCTGTAGTGTAGACATGGCCTTATTCTATTTTAAAAGTGATTTAATTTTTTCAGTATTTTATGTGGTGCACTTTTTTTTCACATGCCCAATAATTGTCATACTATTGTCAAGCTAAACTTGCCACCATCTGTCATAGTAAATTAAGTCAGGGATGTGCAAAGTGGAGGGCGGGACCCTTTGGGGGGGGAGGGACATTTTATGGGGGATGCAGCATGATCAGCTGCTGGGTCTCAGGCTCATCCATCTAATTAAAAACGTTGAAATATTTTACTGTTTTTATGTATGTGTATTAACATTCATATACCAATTAATGAAGTTTTTACCTTCTACATACTCATTTTCTTACATGTGCCAAAAGGGTTTTTTTACATGAACATAACTGACATTTCTGTCAGTTTGGATTACATTAGACAGATTGGAGGAGCCCTGCTAACTGCAGGGATGAAAAGTGGGGTCCAGAGAAAATAAAAATGTATGCTCACTCCTGAACTAAGTTAATATTGTCTCATAAAGCTGTTCTTCCCAGACACCACTAGAGGGCACTCCTGATACAGCTATGACTACTTACCATATCTAAACTAAAACACTTGTCTGGTTCAATTGAGGGATGAAGTATATCGTTATCCTTCAGAAAACAAACAACAAAATGTTATATTAACATATTATGGAAAGCTCCTATAACAGCCTCGGCTAGAATGGAGGTTTCTATAAGCATTTTCTCCAAAGTGGAACCTCTGTCCAGGTCAACAATAGTATTGTTATCAGAGATGTAGCCACGTTACCCTGTATCTTTGAGAACAACAAGAAATCCTGTGGCACCTTACAGACTAACAGATATTTTGGAGCATAAGCTTTTGTGGGTAAAAACCCGCTTCGTCAGATGCAATAGTACTGTTGTGGCTTTGTTGGTCCCAGGATACAAGAGATAAAAGGTAAGTGAGGGGATATCTTTTACTGGGACAACTAATGTGTTCAAGCAAATTATGAGACACAAAAAACATCATGTCACCCATGGGCAAACACTTCACACACAATGATCACTTCATACCTGAGCTGTCTATCCTCATCCTCAAAAGGAAACTTGCATATTCAAAGGATGAGTCTGGGAGCTTAGATTCATAAGTTTGCTAGACAGTAAAAATTCTGGTCTCAATAAAGACAGTGGATTTATGAAACTTTTTTTTTTGGTCCTATGCCTGCAGGGTTTTTAACAAGTTACAGTAAACTCTTTGATATCTGGCATCCATGGGCATCCATGGTTGCCAGATAGTCAAATATTCTGGACAATGGGGAGGACTATCTAGCAGTGCATAACACTGAAGAAAAACAAGATTAGATGTTAAGAAACAAACAAAAATGTATGCAGAATATTGTTCTCAGACTTTTTCCATAAATATCCACCTACATTAGAAGACTGATACCCGCAACCATCAGGACAGGACCTCAGCTGAGCAGCCCTGGGCAGTGTGACTAGCTCACACTGGGTGGGAAACCAGAGGAGCCTACTTTGTTAGCTTTGTATCAGAGAGGTAACCACGTTAACCTGTATCAGCAAAAACAAGAAGTCCTGTGGCACTTTACAGAATAACAGATTTTTTGGAGCATAAGCTTTCATTGGCAAAGACCCACTTCATCAGATCTGTTAGTCTAATAAGGTGTGACCAGCCTTCTTGCTGTTAGCTTTGAACAACAACCCATGTGGCTACATAGCATTTTCAGATTTTTACCTGTTTTGGTCCCATGGGCTGCAAATTAGACCTATAATGTAATGTGATCTGCTCTGAATTGGGTGAAACCTGAACTAAAGACCACCTTTATTTGGCAACCTAACCTACTGTCATAAGAGAACACTTCAATCCCAAATGTTAGAAGTTCAGTTTTGCTCCAACTATATTAGAAGACCTTCTCCACTGAGAAACTGATTTTTTCTAACCTAAGTACATTTCATTGTCAGTAACGGTATAAAATGTCTATCACAGATTATCTAAACAGTACTTGGTCCTGCCATGAGTACAGGGGGCTGGACTCAATGACCTGTCGAGGTCCCTTCCAGTCCTAGTATTCTATGATTCTACGATTCTGTGAAAATGTCAGCTTGTTGAAACCAAAAAGCTTTTCATGAGTAAGGGGTGGTTTTAATGAAATTTTTGTTAGAAAAGGATTCTCAGTCCAGGACACAAATGCTGGTCAAAACCTGAGTCACATAGGAAAACCAACACCAGAGAGCCAAGTGGTCAAGACATTCTGCTAAAACATGGGAGACCCATGCTGTTTCTGATTCAGAGCACCTGAGCCTCCCACGTATCAGGTGAGTGGCCTGTATATTATGAATTCAGGAGAAAGCTCCCACGTTAATGAGACCAACCAGTGCTAGGCTATGATTCTGAAGGAATAATGTGTTTTTGTGTTCAGTATCTCTATTACCACATAAGGAGAACAGGTGTCTCACTCAGAAAAACACCTAGTACTATTACTGTTATAAACCACAAGCCTAGGTGCCTAAACACATGGTTTTCAATTATATAAGCAATTCTTCTACAAAGAAAATATTGCTTGCCCAGTAGCAAGAAGAAATTCCGAGATTGGTCCATTAGACTGAAGACTATGGAAAGACCCCAAGTGACATTAACAGGGATTTGATCAGGGCTATTTTGATCTTTTTTTTGTTGTTACCTTTCATTTATGTATTAAAGTATAATTTTAAAATCCTCAGGTACACAAATGCATAGGTAAAAATACACAACTGCACTACTTATTTGTGTGTTTAATATAGATTCCATGCAAAGATTGGGTATACAACTAACAAGATGTAAGGGAGTGCAAGCAGTCATTAATATTTGTCCTTCAACTCCCTTTTTGTTTGTTTTTCTTTTTAACCAGTAAATGTGTTGGCAAAAGCAGAGGAGTATGACAGAAGCATAATGATTAGCAGTACTCTGCATATTCCTCCTTCTCCCAGATAATTTAACTGTAAAATATGTGGTTTACAAAACACCATAGTAGCAACAACAGAAGGATGTGAGTATTTGGCAGGAAGGGAGTGCCACAGTAGGATGGGAAATGAGTGAAACTGTGATAAAAATGTTGAGTGGGGAAGAGTATGAAAACCTCTTTGTTGTAAGGGACATACAAGAGAGGGACTTTGAGATATTTTTTCTTTTATGATCTTAGACAACTTTTCATCAATACAATTTCCTGTTGGATAATACCCTCCCAACTGCTGGGAACAAAATATTGGAACACTCTAAGTGAAAAATTGTAGCAATGAAGTTTCATGCCAAGGCTCCAACAGTCCTTGGCAGTTTTCTTAAAAGCATTTTTGCAAACATGGAGAAATGGTGGTTTATTGCATGTCCAAATTCCATTTGTTCCTTGCTGTTATAAAGAATCATAAAATCACAGAATACTAGAACTGGAAGGGATCTCAACAGGTCATTTAGTCCAGTGCCTGCATTCATGGCAGGACCAAACACAATCTAGATCATCCCTGACAAATATTTGTCTAGACTGATCTTAAAAACCTCCAGTGATGGAGATTTCACAACCTTCCTTGACATTCCACAATATTCATCGACTATAATTCAAAAATTAAATGACACAGTGTGTAGTTTATCTTTATAATAGCTGCCCAGAGAACTACTGCTTTCACAAACTGGAAATCTACATAAAAAATTCTTTACTTGGTGTTTTAGTAAATCAGTTTAAAAAGATCGATGATGTAGGAAAAGCTAGAAGCCGAAGTAGAAACATTTTAAAATTTTCTTCCAACATTGCTTATCTTTCTCCTCTCTTCTTTTCCTCTCTTCTCTCTCACAAATTATTTGTTAGGTTATGAAGAGACCTAACACTAGCCTGTGACATAAAAAAAGAGTTCCGTATACCTTAACTAAAGATAATTTTATGACCACATTTTCCCTTGGGACGTCAAAACCTCAAGGAATTCTTGACTTCATGGGGATTTTTAATGTTAATAAAAATAATGTAATAATTCAACAAATCAGACACTGTGACATCTGTGGGACGCAGGTTTGGGTGCAAATAAAAATGTGTAACTAATCTGGCAAGTGCAGTTTGCAATCATTGAAACAGTCTGATGTGGTTATTCAATTAAATAACCATGCTATACCTCATTACCAGACCAAAAGATCAGAACATGCTAAAACACCTAGAACTGAGGCAGGGAAGGAGAGAGCTAATATATGTGGAAGTTACTAAAGATGTTCGTTTATAGATAATGTAAGAAGGAAGAGAGAGGATGGTCCTGTGAGTAGATTTCTCAATCTGTTCCAAATGTAAGACACAAACTGTTGTAGGTACCATCTGTCTGAAATTTGCTTACACAGACAGAGGAAATCAAAATGAAACACACAGTCCAGCCCAAGCTTTCTAACTAGGGTTAACAGTCTCAAAAGGGTAGTCTGTAGCTTCACAAGAAAGAAAGAATGAAAGAAAGAACCATAAGCAGTCTTGTAGCACCTTAAAGACTAACAATTTTATTTAGCTGCCCTCTGGGACCATTAATCTCCCTAATCATAGTTCTGTCTCTTTAACAAATCACTCCCACATCTCTTATTTCCAGGTGGGGTAAGAGCCATATGCAACAGTTACTCAGCAAAGCATATTAATTGCTAACAAAGCTAACTACAGACCTCACTGAGATGCACATTGCCAGTTTCACAAACCACCCACGCAAAACAAATCTTAAAACTAAAAGAATTCTACTATAATGTCCCAAAATGCTGTATTAAACCATTATTGTACAGTATTGTAGCACTTATTTATTCATTACATAAAGGAGAATCCAGGAGTTTAATCCAAAGGCAGCTGTAATCAGTGGTGAGCAGAGACATTCAATTGGCTGTGGAGCTGCCCAAAGGCCTAGAGTTAGCCAAATGCTTAAATCTGTGGTTACCTCCAGTGGAAATGCTCACATGCTTAAACATGCACATGTACAAAGTGTACATGCATTTTTAAACAAACTCAGTTTGCACGCTATGGTGTGTAATATTAAATGAGGACTATCAAATATTTAATAGAATTAAAAATTAAATGCTTGCCAACTGCCAGCAAAATGAAGTACTTCCACACTCCTGCACGTGAGCATATGGCCCTTCCTTACTGATGTTTTCTTGGGTTTTACGCTCATGACCTCTGACATATAGCCATCCCCCTGTTCATTCTAAAAACCGAAGTGGAAACATCAATGCACAGTTCATTTTCTGATACCTCCCAAAACAATCCCCAGCATACCCCCATAATTTCTGCTGAACAGACACCCACAGTTACCCAGAGGCAGCAGTGTGGCTAGCTGTCTGCATTAGTAACCTAAGACATGCAATATTTTCACCCAATATGGCAGGCTTGGCAGAAGAGCAAAATTCTCAGTTCTGCAAAAACTCACATCTTTACCCACTAAAAAGTATTTAGTTTTTAAACAGATCTCATGAAGAGATCAGATACATGAAGCCAGCAAGACATAATTTGTCAACTGCTGAGTCAATGCTCAAATAAGGAGAATATGCATCTTTATGGCTTAGCTAGCACTACCAATCTATACATGTAGTTACACAGAAAGACACTGTATTATTAATCTCCCAAATCCTAGTTCTCCCAGTAGAAGCTTTAGTAACTGAAGCTTTGAATTAGGCTGACCATTCTTAATTATGCTAGTACGGATTGGGTGTGCGTCTGGGGTGAGAATGTGAATATGCTTGCTCTCAGAGAACAATCTCCTAAAAACCACAATGAAACCAAAAAAAATGGTGCTTTATAAAAGCCTTTACAGTGATGCAATAGTAGAGAAGCAAATGTATTATAGATTTTAATGGTATGTTTCTTCTAGCTTTATATCTATTTCTGCAAGAGAGTAAAAAACCTTTCATTTAGATTCTGTTTTTGCTGCAGCTTGTAAGTCAATGCTCATGACAAAGAAGTGGTCTTAGATACACATGTAAGATGCTGAGGAATATTAAATATTTGTTAAAATTAAATACATTCATCCACACTCTAAATGAGCTCTCCCTATCCCCTCTTTTGCCCGGAGGGGTATGTGGACCTTAACATTTATGTTCTTTGGGATGTAGAACATTTTTGAAAATGGTCTAGTCTTTTCCAATGCTCCACATAAAACATTAAAATAATAGTTTGAAAAACACGTATGCAGTTTTTGTGGCATGGCTATGATAGGAATCTCAATGAACAGAAATGTCATTAATTCATAAAATCACACTAGCTTATAAGGATATTTTAATTAGAGTTCTGTCTGAAGTGGATTTTGAGAATCAGGCTTCCCTTTATGTTTGGCAGCATTAGAACTCTGAATACTAATACCAAGAGCACTTTGGAAGTGGGGAGGTATGACGTGAACCCAGATTAGAATTTTACAACATGGGACTCTTTGGCTACGTCTACACGTGCACGCTACATCGAAGTAGCTAATTTAGAAGTAGCGACATCGAAATAGCCTATTTCGATGAATAGCGTCTACTCGTCCTCCAGGGCCGGCAACGTCGATGTTCAACTTCGACGTTGCGCAGCCCAACATCGAAATAGGCGCAGCGAGGGAACGTCTACACGCTCAGTAGCACACATCGAAATAGGGATGCCAGGCACAGCTGCAGACAGGGTCACGGGGCGGACTAGCGCTTCCGGGGCAACAGCTAGCCGCTCCCTTAAAGGGCCCCTCCCAGACACACGCAGCCTGCACAGCACGCGGTCTGAGGAGCCATAGGCACACAGACCCCGGGCGCCGCAGTCATGGACCCCCAGCAGCAGCAGCAGCAGCAGCAGCAGCAGCAGCAGCAGCAGCAGCTAGAGGTCCACCCAGCTCTCCTGGCAGGAGCAGGGCTTGCCCTGCTCCGTGCCATGCGGGAGGCAGCTGAGCACCTCCTTGCCCCAGAGGAGGAGATGCCCCCAGGGCAGCAGGGCTCAACCCCTACCCCTGCAGCACCCCGCCCCCCCCCCGCCTCACATGCCGTGGCTGTGGAGCTACCCCACCAGCACCGACTGGTGGGAGCGGCTGGTGCTTGGGGAGTGGGACGACGACCGCTGGCTCAGGAACTTCAGGATGAGCTGGCAGACATTTCTGGAGCTGTGCCAGTGGCTCACCCCCGCACTCAGGCACCAGGACACCGCCATGCGGCGTGCCCTCACAGTGCAGAAACGGGTCGGCATCGCTGTCTGGAAGCTGGCCACTCCAGACAGCTACCGATCCGTGGGCCAGCAGTTTGGTGTCGGCAAGGCCACCGTCGGGGCTGTCTTCATGGAGGTAAGCGAACCCACGGGGGGAGGGCAGGGCAGGAGGGCCAGGGCAGGGGAGAGCCATGCACACCCTGCTCACCCCTCATTGGTGCTGTCCCGTGTGCTTTCTCTGCAGGTTGTGCGTGCCATCAATGCCATGCTCCTGCACAGGCTCGTGAGGCTGGGGGACCCAGATGCCACCATCGCTGCCTTTGCCACCCTGGGCTTCCCCAAATGCTTCGGGGCTCTGGATGGGACTCACATCCCCATCCGCGCCCCGCATCACAGTGGAGGACGATACCTGAATCGGAAGGGCTACCATTCTGTCGTCCTCCAGGCCTTGGTGGACAGCCGGGGACGTTTCCAGGACATTTATGTGGGCTGGCCTGGCAGCACCCACGACGCCCAGGTTTTCCGGGACTCGGGCCTGTGCCGCCAGCTGGAGGCGGGGACCTACATCCCCCAGCGGGAGATCCCTCTGGGGGACACCACCATGCCCTTCTGCGTCATCGCAGATGCGGCCTACCCCCTCCAGCCGTGGCTCATGCACCCCTACACGGGCCATCTCTCCGCTAGCCAGGAGCGCTTCAACCAGCACCTGAACCATGCGCGCCAGGTGGTAGAGCGCTCATTTGGCCGCCTGAAGGGACGCTGGAGATGTCTCCTGACCCGCCTGGATGCAGGCCCCAACAACATCCCCCAGATTGTGGGTGCCTGCTGCGCCCTGCACAATTTGGTAGAGAGCAAGGGGGACACCTTTTTCCAGGACTGGGCTGCGGAGGCCGGCAGGGCACACCTCCAGCCACCTGCTGCCCCCAGTCGGCAGGTGGACCCCGAGGGGACCCGGGTCCGGGAGGCCCTGCGGGCCCACTTTGATGAACAGGCCACGGGGTGAACTCTGCCCAGGCCCCCTACTGCCCGCCCCTTCCTCCACCACACTCCTGCCCCAACGCCTACACCATGGAGCACCCCACTGCACCCCCCTCCCACTTGTCCTGGACAAATGACAGCACGCACTTGTGGCTGAACTTAAACTTTTTTTTTTCTTTCCGAACCTTTTTTTTGGAACTGTAAATAAATATTTGAACCAAAAACCAAAAACTATGTACAAACATGTTGAACAAAAGCAATATGTACAAAAATAAAACAATACAAAGAAACAACAGTCCTCAATAATCAAAAGAAAACCAGGGAGGATAAAGGGGAGAACTATTTACATGGGGGGACGGGGCAAACCGGGGGCAGAAAACAACAGGGTCCAACTATATACAAGGGGGGCGGCCACGTCCCGGGCCCCTCACCCCTATAGCCTGGCACTGGGCGTTGGCGGCTGGGAGCCCTGCTGTGGTCGCAGCCTGGTCCATGGCTGGGTGGGAGCGGGCTGGACCGGAAGGTACGGTGGCCGGCGAGTGTCAGGTGGCTCCAGGGGTCCCTCGGCGCTCCGGCCCTCACCGGTGGGTGGCGGGGCGACAGCAGACGGGACGAGCAGCTGGTGGTGGGGCTGCAGGAGCAGGCAGGGCGGGCAATGTGGCGGCCGGAGCGGCATGGGGGGCCAGGTAGTCCACCAAGCGGTTAAATGTCTCCATGTAGGCCCCCCATGCCTCCTGGCGCCAGGCCAGCGCCCGCTCCTGCAGCTGGAGGTGCTGCTCCGCGACCTCCAGCTGCCGACGGTGGATGGCCAGCAGCTGGGGGTCCGTCGCCGTCGGCGGTTGGTGGCGCGGGGTCCGCCGTCTAGCCCGCCGTGGGGCCGGTCGGTCCTCGGCCGAGGGGCTGGCCTGGAGCGATGGTCCCGGAGGGCTCTCCGGGACGACTGACGCCTCGCCGGCGCTCTCTTCCGGTCCTTCGGATGGTGCAGGTGCAGGACACAGGAGAGGAGGCGGGGAAGAAGAATGGAGACAGGCGTTAGTGTGGGCCCCGAGCCGTGGCCTTTGTCCCCCCAGCCCTGTGCTGCAGGTTCCCCATCCCCGTCCCCGGGAGATGCTGCTGTGATGGATGGGGTTCAGGGGTCCCCCTGCCCTGCACCCCGTCCCCTGGAGGGAGCGACTCTCACTTCACCCTGCAGGGTCTGACAGCAGGAGAGGTTTCTTAGGCCACAGATGCCCAGTTTCTCCCAGGAGTGACAGCACCAGCTGTCGGAAGAGACAGTCCTTCCAACCCATCCTGGGGAGAAGACCCCAAGGCGTGCCCCTCTGGGATGCAGCTTTCCCCCTCCTCAGGCTGGCTGCCTTCCAGCTCTCCCTTCCCCTAGCCTCTACCTGTGGGCCCCGCCCTCGCCCCCCAAGTCCAAGCGAGCTCGGCTCCTCCCTCCTGTTTGTTCAGGGCAGAGGTGTCACCTGCCAGCTGTAGCCCCAGGATCCTCCTTTGCCCCTGGGAGCTATTCGGCTCTTGTTGCTCATATGTAGCCTGAGTCGCCCTTTGGCACTCCCCCCACTCCATCACATGCTGCTGCTGCTGCTGCAGGGTGTCCCACCCCCTCCTCCCAGGGGTCCCTCGAGGTTCCGCTCCCCTCTGGCCCGGGGATGGGGCATGGCACTGTCATGCGGGGGGGGGGGCAGGGACTGATGGATGCAGTGCTGTGAGGGCCATGGCCCTGGTGTCCTTGGGGCCATGGCCATGTGAGCATGTGGGGGGCCCTGGACACATATCTCTTACCCCCGCCCCTCAAGCCCAGGGGTGTCCACCAGAGGGGGGTACCTACCTGTCGGTCCGCTCCCACGGTCCGGAGATCCCCGGGGGGCAGAGGCCCTGCTGCTGCTCCGGGATGGCAGGAGGAGGATCTGCAGCCCACATTCTGCAGAGGAGGAGCCCCCCTCCTCTTCCTCCTCCTCCTCCTGCCGCGATGTCCCGGGGGTGGCCTCCGGGGGGGGCCCCCGGGGTGCGGGGCTTGCCTCCGGGGCAGACTCCGTCCGCAGGGCCTGCTGGGGCTCGTCGGCCGAGGTGTCAAGGGTGGCCGGAGGGGAGGAGGTGTGCCGGGAGCCCAGGATGTCCCTGAGCTCCCTGTAAAAGGGGCAAGTGACGGGGGCGGCCCCAGATCGGCTGGCCGCATCCCGGGCCCGGGAGTAACCCTGCCGCAGCTCCTTGACTTTACTCCTGACATGGTCAGGAGTGCGGGCAGGGTGACCCCAGGCAGCCAGGCCGTCGGCCAGCCGAGCGAACGCATCCGCGTTCCGCCTCTTGCTCCCCATTACCTGGAGCACCTCCTCCTCGCTCCAGAGCCCTAGCTGGTCCCGCAGCTCGGCCTCCGTCCAGGAGGGGCCCCGCTGCCGCTTGCCACCCTGGCTGCCCTGGCTCCCCTTGGGGGGGGTCCCCTGGGGGCGCTGGGGGGGGCTGCCGGCCAGCCATCGCAGCTGTGTGGGGCTGAGGGTGTTGCAGGCTGGCCGCGTGTGCAGGCTGCAGCCTGCACGTTCCCTCAGCTTCCTGCAGAGGAAGGGAGGGGGAGGGGACCTTTAAGGGGCCGCTCCACGCGGCCACCAGTGAGCTGAGGGGCTGGAGAGAGCGTCTCTCAACCCCCCAGCTGATGGCCGCCATGGAGGACCCGGCAATTTCAACGTTGCGGGACGCGGATCGTCTACACGGTCCCTACTTCGACGTTGAACGTCGAAGTAGGGCGCTATTCCGATCCCCTCATGAGGTTAGTGACTTCGACGTCTCGCCGCCTAACGTCGAAGTTAACTTCGAAATAGCGCCCGACGCGTGTAGCCGCGACGGGCGCTATTTCGAAGTTAGTGCCGCTACTTCGAAGTAGCATGCACGTGTAGACGCGGCTTTTGTGTTTTACTATGAGGAATTATTCTCAAATCATTTTCCATTTTTAGCAAATACTGACATGCTGTACAAATTAATTCCTAATAAGGGGAATTTTGTAATTTTTAATAAAATATCTGCTGCTTTCTAGTGGGTCTTTTGGTCAGTTCATCCATGCTGTAAGGTTTTATGTACTGTTTATTTACATCTGGCAGGAGGAAGCCAAGGAGGGGCTGGAGCAAATTCTGGGCAGAAGTTCCACAACAACGTAGAAAGCACACTTGATTTCTTTATTTGTAAGGGAATTCCTTGTTCAGTGTTAAAGAAAGTGGCTATCTGGCATTCTGTATCATAGGCGCATGACATCTGACATTAATTTGCTGTTAAAGAGCCTATGTTTTGCAAGTGTACACTGGCTGTCAAACATCCTGCAAGTGTTCCACTTCCTGAGGGGAAAATATAACCAATAGTCCAAATTCCTAATGAACAGTTCCTGATTTCATCAGAAATCCATACAAAACAATGTCAAGAAACAATCATGTATACAAACTACAGAGAATGGATGTTCTTGGGAAATGACTTGAGTACTGCAACTGGAAAAGATGAAAATAAATGCCATTTTCACTGGTGAAATTAGCTATGACCATCAGAGAGATTATTCTGATCGTTTACCTTGTTACAAACATTGTAACACAGACTTTGTGTCACAGTCACACTTGTAATGTAAAGTAGATGTGCTAAGTTAATATTTTACATTGAAGGTTGTTTTTGTTTTCTGGGGGTTTTTTTTGTTTTTGTTTTTGTTTGTTATTGCTTGTGAGACACACTGACAGCCCTATAAACCAAAAGCCAAAGTACAATTACAAGCAGGGAGGCAGAAATAAAAAGCCTTCCCATCCTGCTCTGCCAGTGTGCCGCAGTTCTGAACTGGAAAGCTCATTCTGAGGACTCTGTGGAGAGTAAAAAAAGGAATAAGAGGGGGATTCATTGTGATGGCTAATGCTATCTATGGCTGAGACCACCAGCTCATTTCACTAGACAATTAAATCATAATGGACCTTTGTAATCACTACAGCTAGCAAAAATTATTCCACCAAAACGTATTTTGATGAAAAAAATCATTTGTTTGACAAAAGAAAATTTGTGAAAAATTCCATTTTTGTCAAAAGACAAAAAGAAGTTAGGTTTTCACTGGAGAAAAAAACAAAACAAAGGATGTCCAGTTTACAAAGTCCCCTTCCAACCTTCCCCCAAACCTTAAGAAAATTAAATACTATTTTTGTTGAAATTCTGTGCATAAAAATCCCATTTCCCAAAGAGCTCTAGTCATTCCTGATCCAGACTAAAAGTGAACAAGCAGCACAGAAGTGAAAGGTCTACATTCCATTACTGATTTCCTGAGCCATTCAGTCCTCCTGTGAAGTGTGTTTTGAAAGCTTAGTTCTAATTAGTGTTTAATTAGTGCTCTTACAGACCGTTTAGAAGACTCCAATATGAGGAGCCTAAAACTGAAAAGAGAGAAAGAGAAAGAGACAAACAAGTGACTGAACAATGTATTTTGTCACACTGACAAAAATAAAGCTCGTGCTTAACATTTCTTCAACACTGAGGAAGAGAAGGCTGACAGAAGGCCACAAGTCCTTTTCCGAGCCCATTCTACTCCAACACAAAGAAGGATCAAACAAATAGCGAAAGGTGATTATAAATATGATACTAGAAAGTTTCCAGAAATATATCCGCTTTACTGATCATCATATTTCATGATAAAAACAAAACAAAAAACTTGGGAAGCAGAAAATCTCCAGAAGAGTCCCCAACCATTTCCTCCTTACTTTTGTTCCATGAGGAGGTGGAGGTGAGGTTTGTAGCAGTTATGTACTGAGACTCAACGCAAACTATCTGATTCCTGGGAATCCAAGGAAATCCCTGAAGTTCCACTGAAGTGCAAGGGTCTAACAAGCATTCACCACCCCAGTAAACCTCTTTGCCTGTGACAATAATACAACCGCAATGGAGAGGAAGTAAATACTAGAGGAGAAGGATAACTTCATAAACTGATACAGATTGCAACACTTTGAAAATATAATTTAGATCCCTAGCTAGAACTGGTTGGAAAATGTATACATTTTAATGGACTCCTTCAAAAAAACATGTAGCTCACAAGGAAATCATCCCTGAACACAACCAAAGGTAAAATTTCAAGCTTCTAATCTCTCCCCACCCATGTTTTATAAATAAACTAAAGCCATGTCTTAAAGGTAATATACAATCACATAGTAATCAAATTTCTGTGCTCATCTTCCACCTGCATCATTTCATTAAAAATGCTCCTCGGTGTTCTATTATTATTCCTCACAAGTAGTCACAATATGGAGATCAGTCATTAGAATTAAGTATGAAAGGGTGTGAGCAATAACACTACCTACAATTACAATAAATAATAGATGACTTCTGGTGCATATTTGCTTCTGGGGCTGGGGGAGAGGAGTGTGAGGGTTAAGAAGAGGAGCAGGTTTGTTGGTTGAATCCATGTTAAATTTAATAAGGAATTAGCATGGATGAGTATGTTCCATGTTCATTTTAATATAGTTGCATGTATAGTAAGTTCAACTAAATTATACTAATGGAAAAAGACTCACAGTCAGTTTTACATTATTAATTGTTAAGACATTTAGGATACTGGCCAGCGAAGAGGAATCAATGGTGCAGTGGTGCACTGTTGGCAGCCCTGTTGAATAGGAATAACTGAAACCCCATCTCCTTTGAATCTACTCAGTCAGCTAGGCTCCTGAGAAACCAGTAAATATGCCAAGGCCTTCTGAGATAGGTGGTCTGCTATGTTTATGCTTTTACACATTGGCTACGTCTACACTAGCCCCAAGCTTCGAAACGGCCATTCAAATGGCCATTTCGAAGTTTACTAATGAAGCGCTGAAATGCATATTCAGCGCTTCCTTAGCATGTGGGCGGCCGCGGCGCTTCGAAATTGACGCGCCTCGCCGCTGCGCGGCTCGTCCCAACGGGGCTCCTTTTCGAAAGGACCCCGCCTACTTCGAAGTCCCCTTATTCCCATCTTCTCATGGGAATAAGGGGACTTCGAAGTAGGCGGGGTCCTTTCGAAAAGGAGCCCCGTCGGGACGAGTCGCACGGCGGTGAGCGGCGTCAATTTCGAAGCGCCGCGGCCGCCCGCATGCTAATGAAGCGCTGAATATGCATTTCAGCGCTTCATTAGTAAACTTCGAAATGGCCATTTACGTGGCCATTTCGAAGTTTGGGGCTAGTGTAGACATGGACATTGAGTTACAGCCTTGATTATGTCTATATTATTCACATCTTGTATATATAATTATAAATATACTATTTATCTGTGGCACACTAAAGCCATGGTCTTTCGTTCTAATAAAAGCATTTGAATTTGTCTTTCAAGTTGTATTTTTGTACTTTAATATGATTATGTTTATCTTTGAATTTAGAAGTGCAACATCCTTGTTAAGTCATCCTGTCCATATTCTGCCCATGCAGGATTTTCCTTTACACTTAATTTTCAATCAAGGAGAGTATACAGTTAACTATGAATAACTCAAGCAATGGGGCATAATATGCCTGCACAATAAAACAAAAAAAAAAGTAAAAGAATACATCCCCAGAGGAAACTATGGGGAAATTTTAGATCAACAGAAGGTAATTAGTCATTGCAATCTTGCCAACACAGTCCTACTCTTGGGGCAGTGCCTAAAGAATTTTGATTGACTATGAGCAGGCAGGACTCTTGTATCTCTTGTCTGTGTGATTTTATTGCCAGTATCAGCATCCCTTAGCTCCATCTTTATAAATGGGGCTAGCACAATCTACTGACGGCCTAATGCTATTTAAATAACCTACCCCAGAGGCTGGCAACCTGTGGCCCCAGAGCTGCATGCAGCTCTTTAAGGAAATGAAAATGACAGCCTACTTTCCAAACATTGAACGATTCTCCAAAGAAACTCTGCAGCAGAAATCGCACTGAAATATTGGTAAGCTGTAAACTATCAGTATACTTAGGATACTGAAAATAATTAAATGCCCCATTTCATTTATGAACTTACACTAGTAGTGCAAATTTTTGACATCGATAAGCTGAAAAATTTTGAGTGTAAGTAAGATACTAAAAATAATTAAATGTGCCATTTCATTTATATGAATTCATTTTAGCAGTGTATCTGTTTGGAAAGGCACAATTGTTGTCTCTATATGTTTACTGTATTTGACAGGTGGAAGCAAATGGCATCTAGCATTCTCCAGAGACAGAGAAGGTTTGGGAGTGAAAGTCAAGAAGAGAGTGGTACAAAATACACAGACGTCAAATGTGAGGAGACAGCATATGTAAAAATTTTGTGAATGTCCTGTTGTAAACATGCATCACATTACAAATAATGGCAAAACATTCCCTGCTAAGGCCTGATCCAAAACCCACTGTAGTCACTAGGAGTCCTTCTTCTGATCTCAGCAGTCTTTGGACCAGGCTCCTGAAGAAATGAAGTGAAAAAGTATAAGGAAGAGTTGGGGTTTTGACTATAGAAATGAGGTACTAATCAAAAGGCAAGGGCATTTCAGAGTGGTAAGAAACCAGGAAAGAAATCATTAACTCATAACTGACAATTTGCCAGTTTTTTAACCCTGAAACCTTATCTGCCAATAGTGAAATAAATAAGAGGTACTTAAAAGTTTAATAAAATAAAAATATCATTTTATAATCTGACACTCATCCATGGATGAATGACTTGTGGAATGAATATCAGAGCTATATCTACACTTAGAGAAATCTTTGGAATAGCCATGCTCATGGCCAGGTTGAAGAATACTAATGAGGTGCTGAAATGCATATTCAGCGCCTCATTAGCAAGCCACCAGCTGCGGCACTTTGAAATTGCCACGTTTCGCTCCCTCTTGGCTTGTCCAGACCGAGGTCCTTTTTGAAAGGACAGCGCCAACTTCAAAATCCCCTTATTCCTATCTGCTCTTAAGGAGGCTGGACTGAGTCAGTGAAAAAGACTGAGGAGAAACACTCCTCTCCTTTACTGATGTTGAGTTTAAACAAAGCACAATAGTTTTGAGTCTAAGATATAAGTGGAGTGCTTTGCACTGATAAAAAAAAAAAAAGGAGAGAGGAGAAAAGCAATCATCTGGGCCGTGTCTACACTTAGAGAAATCTTCGAACTAGTCATGCTGCTGATCTTAATAAGCGGATTTTGAAGTTGGTGGGGTTCTTTCGAAAAGGACCCCAGTCTGGACGAGCCAAGTAGGAGCGAAACGCAGCAATTTCAAAGTGCCGTGCCCAACAGCATGCTTATGAGGCGCTGAAGTGTTCTTCGAAATGGCCATTAGCATGGCCATTAGCATTTCTCTAAGTGTAGACACAGCCCAGTTGATTGCTTTTCTCTTCTCTCCCTTTTTTTTCCCCAGTGCAAAGAACTCCACTTGTATCTTAGCTTCAAAACCACTGTGCTTTATTTAAACTCAACATCAGTAAAGGAGTGGAGTGTTTCTCCTCAGTCTTTTTCACTGACTCAGTCCAGCCTCCCTTATTCATTCTCACAGATGAATCAGCATCCAGGGTTGTCAGACCATACTCCAAATGAATATATGGCGCACTAGCTGCTTTCAGGACATTATCTTTCATTGCTGTAATTCAGTTATTCACAGTGACTGTCTCTGCACAGTGCTGCAATTTGAGGAGGAGTAGTCTGTGCCCAAACAAATGTTTTGTTGTGAACCTAATAAGGATCTTCAGGTCCACTGTAAAGATGAAATTTATTAGGCAAGCAGCAGAAGACTCTCACACCTTAAAAGACCTCATCATCAATATTCACATATTTGGCAAATGAAATATAAAATTAATCCATCTTATTCCCAGTGCATCATATACTGGATCATAAAAGCCAAGGTTCAATTTTAGCTTTAAATAGAAAATAAGCTTTATGGAGCTATTCTTTTAAAATAATTGTTAACCCAAGCATCTGCTCTTATGTGCAATGTAAATAAATTACATTTAAAAAATAAGTTCTACTGAGTGGATTACGTCACTAAATTAATAACATTTTTGTAGCACGTTTTCCCTGTGTAGTGCGTGACTGGAGAATACTAATGCATTGGGACTCTGATGCCCATTAGAACTCTCATTGTAAAAAGGAGAACTTACAAATGGACGGTTATTTTGGTGCACTGAAAAAAACTCAATGTAAGCCTTTAGACCACTCAATTCTACTTCTTGTTCAGTCAAAACTAAGACAAACAAGTGTGTTTACATTTCCACGTTAACTGCTTCTTATATAAAATATTACCTGAAATTGAGAACAGATGTTCACATGGCACCATGTAACTGGCACTGCAAGGTATGTGCATGCCAGTTATGCTAAATATTCTTATGCTGCTTCATACATCTACATGTGTACATTGCACTTTCACAAAAAAGAGATTGCACTACTGTACTTGTATGGGATGAACTGAAAAATACTATTTCTTTTGTTTCTTTCTTACCTTGTGAATATTTGTCATAAAAATAAGATAAACTCAGCATTGTACAATTTGTATTCTGTGTTATAATTGAAATAAAAATATTTTAAAATGTGAAAAACAAGAATATATATAAATTTATATCAGTATTTTATTATTGTTTAACAGTGCAATTAAAGCTGTGATTGTGCACAACATTTTTAAATCTTCCAATTAATTGCAATTTTAATTGTACTACTTATTATATTTATATGCTTTATAAGGTTGATGACAGAAGTATTTCAAGAGATATAGGAAGAGTAAAATAGAGTAGCATTCAAGGGTCACTCTTTATTTTGTTTCTTGAGAGTATTTGTTGCTCACTGCCCATAGTTTTTTTTGTTGTAAATCAATAGCCATTTAGGTAAAAGAAACCAGTCATGCTATCTGTGTAACAATGCAAAATTAACAGAAATGTGATAAATGAAGACACAGTTAAAACTATGATTTTTTTTTATTGTTTCCAAAAGAAGAAACCAAAAGTCATAAAACATTGAAAGACAGGATTACAAGGGACTGTCAGGGTCATCTAATATAACCCCCTGCCAAGATACAGGATTTATTGTGTCCAAACCATTCAAGACAGATGGCTACCCAGCCTCCTTTTGAAAACCTCCAGTGCAGGAACACCATGACCTTCTGAGGCAGTCTGTTCCATTATTGTACTGGTCTTACAGTTAGGAAGCTTTTCCTGATGTTTAACCTAAATTTGCTCACTGTAGTTTGAAGAAGCTCTTCCGTTCTAAATCTAGTCCAGTGCTCTACCGTTTGAATTCATCTGCTCCTACCAATCACAAAAGCTAAAAGGCTGATTGAATTTCCTCTGCTGAACAACAAATGAATTTCTAACACCTCCAATGGTTGTGGATGTTCAAGATCAGATCCAGACTATACTGCAGCAATGGGCAACCTATGCTAGTGAATGGGCCGCATGAGTGGCCCTCCATCTCAGTGAGCTACAAACATTTTGTAATCCAGACAGTCTCCCGGGACAGAGTAGTTTTGCTGAGCTTGTGTATCTAAAATTTGCAGGGTATGCCAGTTGAACCTAGCATTGTTCTGACTGGGTGCAAAAGGAGGGCACGGATCTTACTTCACCTAACTTCATGTGACCTTAGCAATACCAGTAGGAAAAAAAACTATGTACAAGTAATCTAGCAGAATCAGGCAATGCTGCATGTGGGTAACAATCAACAAAATGTTTCATGGGGCACACACAGACCCCTGGGGGCTGCAGGCTACCTACTGCTGCTTCACAATTTGGTCCGTAACTACTTCCTTCAATGTCTGGCTTGAGGAACATTGATAAAATGTCAGAAGGAAGTCTTGCCACTGCCCAGACTCTACCATCTATCTATATTTTTAAACAAGAAGCTTAACTGCAGGGCTCTCATTGCAGCACCTTTGACCAGTAATAAATTCAAATATTTAAATGCTCAAAGTTAAATAAAATATGTTTCCTTTAGAATGGCAGCTAGTTGTCATATTCAGGCTGAAATCTTTAATGTCAGGGCTGCTTAGCATAAGGGAGAAACATGCTGATACCATGCATGGCTTGAACTGTCATGCTTCTGGTTCTTTGTAAGGATTGTAGAGCTTCAGCAAAGTTGTTCTGTGTTCATGTTAGTGCTGGTTGCGGAAGTGCCTGCATGCCTGGTACAGGATGTAGGTGTGTAGAGGTTAAAATTCTCAGATTACAGCCTCTTACATTTTGTTAATGCAAAAAGCCATGGAAGCTCTCTCTCTTTTTTTTTTGTGTGTGGCTTCTGAAATTCAGTCATATATGTACACCTCTGGGTCACTAAATTATATGTTGGATTTCTGCCAAGGAGTACTAAACACATTGTGTTCTTATTAAAATGCAAATTTAAGATAAAAGTCAACCTTCTCCTTTTTTACTACACCCACACTGCAACTGGAAGTATCTAGCTATAATATGAAATATAAGTCAAGGAAAACAAATACCATGCTGCTCTTCCTGGGCACGCCTAACTTAGCAACACAGAGAGACAGAATCCAAAAGCTTGCTGTCACTCCATCACTAGTTCCCATGTCTAGACATTCTGACACACCAACACAACAGCAGATTATAGTAATTAGCCCAGTTTTCAAAATAAAACTATTCAACCTACTAGAACAACCTGAGCAAGCTGCAGGAGTAATGATGCAGCCACTCTGACAGAGGTAAGGCATGTAGGCAGTGTATATTCATGATGTTTATAAGCAACCAAATGAAACAAAGGCAGAAGCAGAATCATATAGTTTGTAGAAAGGTGCTTAATAATTCTGCCATTCTTACTCCATAGACTCAGTGTAAGTGATGGATCTTCCCTGGGTATGAATCAACATAACTCCAGTGATTTCAGCGGAGCTATGTCCCTTTACACCAACTGAGGATCTGTCCCTACATGACTTTCTGGTGCAATATTATTTAAGAATTAGATGAATACACATGCAATTCCATTTGTCTCAGTTCATATTGTAATGCTACAAATCCTTCTGTTCCTTGGAGCTACATCATCTGAAGACTTCTTTTAGGAGGACACGTGACCTGTGGACTACAGTGGAAATTACTGCTAAAAGGAGAATCAGCAACAACCTTTGTTATTACTATCAGAACAAAAATGCAGTCACATAGCACTTTAAAGACTAACAAAATAATATATTAGCTGTCACTTTGTTATTACTGAGCATTTCAGAACTGCTAGCATTGATTATACATGCCTAAATTTAAATCATATTTGTAATTGCAGCAAAAGACACCACATGTGCTGTGGTTAAATAAAGCACCCAGCATGTATTAGAAAAGTTTAATATTCTTATTTGAGAAGCTAGAAGTAAAAAAGAAATGACAGTGGTTTTATTTGTAACACAGTACCAAAAATTTCCATCTCAGGGGCCATTTTTAGAAGTAATATGAGAGCCCCAAAAGGTTTAGATTGATGGGGTGATGTAATTTCAGGAAGGGGTGGGTAGGTGGGTGGGTGGGTGTGTGTGAGAGAGAGAGAATTAGGTGGAAGTCTGGAAGAATAAGCATTTAATGAGGACCTAGCTCCTGCCTTAACTGTAGAGTGACTACTACTGCTCCATAATACTTGTTCCTACATAATGCCTGAGGGTAAATGACCAAACATGGGACTAGCTTTGCCCCATTCTCTCTCACTGGAATCAGCACAGCCTTGACTCCAAGTCAAAAAAGCTCATATAATCAACAACTCTGTTGGCCTCATGGGAGTTACTTTGGTTTTATACTCACATAAGAGAGATCAAAACATATTCTAAGATTAACACTCACCCACAGTTTCTGTATATACTTCTAACTCTAATACATCCTGAGTGAACCTCTGTAGTCTGACACTGTCTAGTCCAACAACATCAGAACAATTCTGCAGCAGCTCTCAGATCCTTACAGAGAACCAGAAGCATGACAGTTCAAGCCATGCTATGGCATCAGCATGTTTCTTTCTCCCTTATGCTAAGCAACAGCCAAGTCTGGCATGATTTTAGTTAGATGGATGTCCACTTACCATGGGTGTGACCAAACTTCCTGTGGTCCCACAAGTTTACTAGTCCTGGCTCTCAGTGTTCTGCACTGTTATTTATCTCTAATTTGCCCGTAAATGTCTTCTAAAATCTCAATAAGCAGAGGAGATATTGGTAATGCTGCTGGATGATACTGACCTCCTGTTATTTGAAAAATTCTCTAGCACTGATCAGGTCCCAAGGGTGCCAAGCTAGAGAGGTTCAACCTGTAGTAACTGTGCATTAATTTAAGGTGATGCTAAATTTATTTTGTAAGTGAAAAGCGTAATGAAACCTGTTCTTTCACCATATATGCAAGAGACACGTAATTTATGAAACAGCTCTGAGTCCAAATATCCTAAATATCCACCTCCTCACAAGTGCCACCCTTTTCTATAGAGAGACAAAGACTAAAAGTCACATGCTGCAACCATCGGTTTTCTGGTGCCAGTGCTTAGAGGATGACTTGGTTTTGCTTTGGATTTTCATTTTCATTGCCTGATTTATTTGGCACATATTTTGCTATTGACTTTAATGTAAAAGAGTCCTGCAGACTTCAACAGGAGTTGTATGAATGGAACAATGGCAGTATATCCCTTATATTTTTTAATCCACTTGCAGGACTGTTCAGAGCACCTCTGAGACTATAAAAACTGCAATAAATTTTAAAAACTTCATACATACACAGTGTTTAGCCATATCATGCCTGTTTCTAATCAGTACTATTCCTCAGTCACTTCTTGGAGCACCAGGAAAGGAACTTTATTGGAGTTACTTTGCCAATTTCCCCTGAATATTATGTCAAATATTTACGTCTCAGAATGAAAGCTGATCCACTATTAAGAATCCACCAGAACAATACAAATAGTTCTGCAGCTGATGTCTGAAAAACTGAAATTCTCTACAGGCAATCACTACAGTGAATGTATGCATGTTGAAGTCAGTAAGCCACAGAGCTCCACTGAAGCAGCAGTATCAGAAAGACATATACCTTTAAAATGTTCGTTACTTTAGGAGAGAGTAATAATTTGTGACCAAGTCATGTTCCCAATTAACTCAATTGAAAATTCTCCCTTAGATTTCAGTTACACAATCTATCTCTTTAGTCAATCCAATTCCACAAATTTACCCATGCTAAATAGTACCTTACACAAACACTCTTAGTGAGCTCAGTGTTACTCCCACTATGTTCAGTCAGGCTACCTTCATCACTGCTAGCCTACTGTTAGGATTGGTTGCAGAATCAGGGCTATAATATACCAGACATAATGCAGTAGACTGCCTTATGGTGCAGCATTGTTCACATATTCTTGTATATATGCCTTTTGTATAATATTTTAATCTTTTGTGTATCTTTATGTAAAACACCATAAAATGTTAATTTAAATTAAAACATTCAGACAGCATATCCAATTGTCTTTCCCTGATTAAGTGTCCATGTTTAAATGAGAAAAATGTAATTTTTTGTTTCATCATCCGAATTGTTTAGAAAAACTCAGTTCTCAACAACAATATCTTTTCAGAAACATCCATGTAAGTCTCTTTAAAAACAAATTCATGTCTTATATTTATTTGTAGAACCGGCTTGGGATACACGGGTAAAACAGACAACTCACTGGTTGACAATCTCAACATATGGCATGTTCTATTAAAATAAACTAAGCAATCATAATGTGTCATACTTAACTTTAGCTCAGTACTAGAAAGCATAACACTGTGTTGATATGGGACTTACGTTGGAGCAGTATTAGATAGTGCATTAGATTCGGCCAGAATGATGTGAATGTTTGGAATGAAAAAATCAGGTGGTATGACAAACCTGAAATAAGGGAAGTTGTTAATACTACTGGGTTTTTTTTTCTAATGCTACAACAGATGTTGTCCTTATTTTCCCTTTTTTTTACTACATGATTAAAGTAAGGGAAGTGGAGATGTTAAGCGAAATTGAGAAATGGAATACAATTTGGCCCTCGGGCTCCTTTTGCCCACTTACACCCATTTACTAATGTGTCAAGAGTCTCACCTGGTGTAGCTTACCTACCATGAACTGGAAGAAGGTGCAAGAAGCCGTAGGGTGAAATGTGAAGCAGCCTACACAATATATGTTTTTATACACTCCTGTTTGTTACGTTTCTTGGTAGGTCTCTTAGCTTGTGTATTACACCAGTGGCCCTACAACAATTTTGATAGAAAGGGTGCTGAGTAACGCCCCGCCCTTACACCTGTTCAGGCCCCGCTGATGGTTGACAACTCTCCCAGATCAGACTGATCAGATGCCATTTCTGGCAATGCCATCTAGTACCTCAGGGCCAGGAGAGTTAGCAGCCCTAACTTCTTGCTGCCCCAGGTTGGGGCTGGAGCTGGGAGCAGGTGCTGAGCCTTGGGATGAGGTCAAGAGCAGAGCCCCAGGACAATCTTGGGACCCTGGGTGGTAATGGAGCCTTCCAGGCAAGAAGCCGTGATCTTGGGGTCAGCAGGCTGCAAATCCCATAGCAATGCACCATGAAGGCCAGCAGAGCCAATGAGTGGTGGGACTCCAGAGGATGATGAAGCCATTGGGGCTGGTGGGACCCTGGAGGGACCTTGTGGAGGCCACCAGAGGCCAGAGCAGAAGGCTGGCAAAGTTGGTGAGTGGTTGAAGAAGCTGGGTGCAAAACTGGGAGTGCTGCAGCACCCCCCAACCACACACTCCTATTTTTTGCATCTATGTACTACACCAACTAGGACTGCAAGCACCAAATTCAGCAGGATGTGTATGTGGGTGGGGCAGGGTGGAAAGAAGGGGTAAAGGAGCCTTAGCAAATCCAGAAGAATCTACTATGAATCTAACAATCACAGTAAGGCTGTATTGTATTCGATGCATGAACTCAGCCTTCCTCTAGGGATAAACTGATCTCTGAATTTTTGAGTTTCGCTTGCCAATGTCTCTTCATTTAACGGTCTGGGAATATATTTTGTCTACGTTGTTATTCTTGTTCATAATTTATAAGCACTAAATAAGCAAATATCAATCATGTCTGAGGTGACAACTTACCTATATTGATTTCTCTATTGACACATTTTTAATTTGGTTCTGCACTCTCTCATGTAGTGTTCCTACATTTTAAAAATCACTGATACCCATCCTGATCACATAGCCCTTGTCAGCGACTTGTTCCCCTTTGTATTTTAAAATACCACTTGATTTCTACATATGGTTTATGTGGAAATTAATACAATTTCTTTTTATAACAACAGACTTAACAGGTAATTATTACCCTAGATCTATGCTTACAGAATATAAGAGAAATATTCCATGACAGCAACTGGACTGGTCAAGTTAAATGTCAAATCACCAGACACACATACCCACACAAATACAAAAAATATCAATACGTGTTCAGGGAGTGAGGTAACTCAGGTTCTTAAAACCTGCTCCCTACTAAAGGTGGCTCTTTCTAGAATTCTGTGATATCTGTAATGACCTCCATCTATGCAACAGGACAATTTAAGAAGGTTTTGCTGATCCAAATGTCAGGCCCCAACTTTCACATATTTTTTTGCGATTTGAGTTTTTCACTAGAAAAGTACTTGACTGTACATCAGTGCACAACAGGGGAATAGTGTAGTTATATACTATTGTACCCACTGCTATGGTGAGAACTAGACATCATACACTAGAGGTATCAGTAACAAACTCCATAAATAAGACAAGATTCTAACTTGCACTTGAAGCAGGACTCATAACCCTCCATTTCACACTTCATTATTAAATTTTAGCGCTTCAGCAGTTTAAATTGGCAGATCTGCACTAAAATCAATAGATCTGACAATCTAGTTCTGAATCTTCATATTTGGAGGAATAAATCGTCAGAGAATGACAACGCTCTACTAAGTGAGGCTAACAACCTTTTTGGGCCCCTGCACAAGGTGGGTGGGAGGGCAGGTCTGCGTGTTCAGAAAGGTGGGGCCAGGACAGCCAGTCCTTAGTACCACCCAGAGTGAGCCCTTTTGAATCTCTGGCAGCAGCACTCCTCATATGGATCTGGGGGTTGCGGAGAATCACAACCTCAACATGAGTGAACATTCCAATGAGATGCTATTGCCAAAAAAACAAATGCGATTTTAGGTTGCATTAACAGCCATGACATGCAAGTCACCCGAGACACCTCTCTAGTCAGTGCTGATTAGGCCTCTGCTCGAATACTGTGTGCAACTTTGATCATCAATGAATAGAAAGGATGCTGAGAAACTGGAAAGGATCCAGAGGTGAGTGACAAAGATGATCAAAGGGATAGAATGCAAACTGTATGAGCAAAGGCTGAAAGGACAAGCTACATTTAGTTTAGAAAAGAGGAGATTAAAGAGGGATACGATAGTGGTCGTCAGATACTTGAAAAGCTGCCATTAAAAAGGACAGAACAAGAGGCAATGGGATCAAATTACAGTATAGCAGACAATCTCAAGAAAAAAACTTTAACTGTAAGCAGAGTAGTACAATGAAACAGACTGCCTCAGGAAATTTTGGACTCTTCTTCACTGGAGGTTTTCAAAAGAAGACTGGATAGCCATCTCCCTTGGATGCTTTGGACACAGCAAATCCTACATCTGGGCAGACGTTTAGACTAGTTGATCCTTGTGGTTCCTTCTAATCCTATGGTTCTGTGCAAGTAGTTCAGGGTAACAGAAATAAGCATTTTTTTTTCAAGTTTCAAAGTTCATTCATCTCTTTCCAATAGTTCTTCGCCTATAATCATGGTGTACTCCATCAGTTCATCTCTATGGATAATGGCTGATATCAGCATGCTCCTGTCTCAGAATGAAAGAGACTAGCAGAGGATAAAAATGTGTCAGAGAAACCCCACTGTATGGGCAAAGAAATAATACTGCATGACAATAATTTTTAACTTCTCTTTTATTAAAAGAAATCACACAATTATAAACCAAGGATAAAACAGTGCCTTTTTTGCTTAAAAAAAGAGAGAGAGAGAGAGAGAGAGAGAGTAGTCAGTATGCCTCTCTCCTGCCAATCCCATGACAGGGGCTGACTAGGTGCCAATACTCAGTACTGGCAAGAACCAGCACAAAACCAGCACTGGATAAAGATAAATATTAAACTGAGTGACATCAAATTCCTTCAACTTCACATGTTTGGTAAATGGTATTTCTTAAGGATAAGCAATATTTTAGTAATAAACTTCTAAGCCCATGTATGCACACAAATTTGCTTTGGTTTAACAAAAGGTACCCTTTAAAATAGATATACTTAAACTGGTACACACACATCTTGTGTGTACACTTTCAGATTTACAAACTTCACAGCCATAAAGGAGGCTGTGATCATCTAGTCTGGCCATCTATATAACACAGGTCATTGAACTTCCCTATGTATTTTAGAAGATCTTCTAATCTTGTTTCAAAAATGGTCTGTGATGATAATTTGTTTCAGTGGTTAATTACTTTCACCCTTAAAAATTTACATGTATTTTTCAGTCTGAATTTATGCAGTTTCATCATTCAGCAATTTACTCACACTAGACCCTTCTCTACTGACAATCCCATTATTAAATACTTGTTCCTCATTCAGACATTTACAGCCTGCAATCAAGTCATCCCATAAACTTCTCTTTGTTAAGCTAAACAGATTGAGCTCTTTGAAAACATCACTATAATATGGCAGGTTTTCTTATCCTTCAGTCATTCTTGTGTCTCTTCACTGAACCTTCTTCCATTTACCAACATGCTTCCTGAACTGTGGTTACCAGAACAGAGCAGTGATTGCACCTGTTGCAAATCTAAAGGTAACATAACCTCTCTTCTACTACTCCAGATTTCTTTTTATGCCTCCTCTGCTCGCATTAGTTCTTTTAGATAAAGTGTCATACTGACAGCTCATGTTTAGATGATTATCCACCACAATCCCCTATCTTCTCAAAGTCACTGTACCCCAAGATAAAGTCCACCATACTGCAAGGATGGCCTACATTCTTTGCTCCTACACGTATAGATTTACATGTAGCCATCCTAAAAACTAATAGTTTGCTTGCATCCAGTTTACCAAATGATCTAGCTCATTCTCAATCGGGAATCTGTTCTCTTCACTATTTACTAGTCTCTAAATTTTAATGTCACCTGCAAGGTTCATCAGTGGTGATTATACATTTTGTGCTAGCTACGAATAAAGTTATTTAGTAGCATGAACCAAGAACCAATCTCTCCAGGACCCCACTGGGAACAACAATGGCCATCCCATGTTGATGTCAGTAAAATGACCTCTGCGATCCACCAACTCCTTCAAAACCATAAAGAAATACCCCTTGCGGTTAATGTACCCTGAGGCTTGGTGGTCCAGTGCCAGGATGGGGATGTGCATTCCATCTATGGCCCCACTGCAGTTAGGGAGGCCCATGGCAGCAAATCTGTGCACTGCCTCTGCATATTCCCCAGAGTCACTGTCTTCTGCAGGAGAAGCACATTGATCACCTTCACTAACTGCATGACAACAGTCCCCACTGCAGATTTGCCCACTCTAAAGTGATTGGCCACTGACTGGTAGCTCTCTGGTTTTGCAAACTTCCAAAGAGCAATTGCCACACACTTAACTGTCACGGCAGGTCCCATATCTCATATCTCTCTTATCTCTGCACTTCAGGGAGGGAGACAGCAGTTCACAAAGTTTCTTGAAAGTGTCCTTCCACATGCAGAAGTTTCACAGCCACTGCTGGTTGTCCTATGACTGCAAAACGATGCTATCCCACCAGCCTTAACTGGTTTTATGGCTCCAGGACCTGCACTCCATGCTGTACAGTGACTCCAGTGCTGCCAGAACCTCTGAGGTTCTTCTCTCTTGAGATTCATGTCTGTCAATGCTCCTGGAAACAATGAGCTCATATTGCATGGGCATTTTGTTCAGAAGATACTGCAGTGCTGCGTGGGAACTGGGCACAAAACACTGCACCAAACTTTGAAGAGTATAGGGATCCATGTTAGTGTCTGTAATGCCATTTTTTTCCAGCCAGAAAGGGAAGGTGAGGGAAATGCATTCTGGGATGATGACATCAGAAACCCAGAACCACTTGCTGTGACTTTTTTCCATAAGACAATGGCACAAAATCCCAAAATGCAATGGGGCTGCGGGAACTGTGGGATAGGTACCCACAATGCACTGCTACCACAGTTTTATTCAGGCAATCTTGTGCGGATACACTAAACCATGACTTCATAAAATCTAGTGTTAAAAAAATCAACTTTGACAAATTTGACTTCATTGCCAAGTGTAGACATACCTAAGTAGTGTAACAGGGACAGGCAGGCCGACCCTGCTAGGATGCAGGGAAAAGCATCTCAGGCCAGCAGCCTGAGATATGAATCAGCTAGGGCAGCAACACATGTGGAAACACGGCAATCAAGTAATGGGAGCCAGCTGATCTGACTGCCATTGTGCAGGCAAGGGTTTAAAACCCTCCCAGTGAAGCAAACTGGGGGAGAGCGAGGGAGGAGGTGAAGGAGATTGGAGAGCAGTTAAGAAGGAGATAAGAAGGCTAGACCAATAAGGAGGGGAGGAAGTGCTTGCGAGGACAGCTGGGGAGGAAAGAGTGCCTGGCCTCCCCAGGCTGACAGACTAGAGGAGGAAAAGAGACTGACCAGCCAGCCAGAACAACAGAGCTGGGTGCAACCTCAGCCCCCCAGCCAGAGGAAGTGGTGTAAAACCTGAGAAGGACAAGAGGGCACCTTGCCAGAGTAGCTATAGCTCTCCTGCTGCTGCACTGTTCATAGTAATACCAGTGAACTGCTAATAATTAAAGTATAAAACAAAAAGATTTAAATCCTACTCTAACTAGACAGTGCAGCCCGGAATTACAAGAGACATTTTCATAATACAAATGGAATGGCTTAATCCTGCTAATGTTTATTGCCGTATCTTCTTTTAAACACCCATAAACATTAAACAGGAAGAACAACAGGCACAATGTGAACATTATGCCAAGCTCTATTATATCAGTGATTAAACCTCAACTATTACACCCAATGTATTTCATATAAATGATATAATTATCTAATTAACATATAAATTGGCAAGCATAAACATAAATGTATACAATAAACAGATTGTTACACAGATCTCTACATTTCTAAAGATCTCAGCATAAAAGATTTGATGTAAGATTGGGGGGCGGGGAAGCTTTGTCACAGAAAAAACAAAAGGTGAAAGGATGGTACTGTCAGATGGCTGAGCCACTATCATTAATCCTGAGAGTGGGGGCAGCCTGCCACTGCCTGCTGTTGTGTGTGTCTGAGGACACAGGGCACCTGCACAAGGGGAGGTTGATTGATGGAAGAGTGAAAGGCCATAATAAAATCTGCACAGAATACTTTTAGCCTCATCTCTAAGGATAGAGATTTTAAGCAGATTTCTTAAGCTGAGTCAGGGGAAGAGATGAAGTAAAGGGAATCCCATTTTCAAAAACATATCTAAGGAACAGAGAAAACAACAGAGTTGCCGGTAACTAAAATACGATTTATAAAGAAAATGTAACTCTGTGCCTAGATCTGTTTTTTACCCTTCTGATTGCACATTATTCAGCAAAAGCTGTTCTAAGATCCACAAAAACAAGGCCTGAAGGCACTACTTTTTAAAAGCCATTTTAGCTGGGGCTCCTCTCAATGATGCAATATGTAGCAGACTTAGGAGCCTAAATTTAATTTTCAGAAGTGACTTAGGCACTTGGGTCAAGACCCTTAATTCTAATCCTTTATTTCAATAATAGTTAAGAAGATATATATTTTCTGAGGATATGGGCTCTAGAAACCCAAGTACTACTGACTGGAAATGAGACTTAGGGGACAAAGTATCTAAGTAAACTTTGAAAGTTAGACTTATGTTCCTAACTCTGTTAGGTGTTGCAGTGCTGAATGGCACCACACAAATACCTTTAAAATTCTGGGCCAAAGGGCAGCATTCTGAAGCCTTTGCAGCTATTGCATTCCTGCTGGCTTCTGTGATATCTCTACACATATGGCAGCTAAACAATTGTTTCTTTATTCAGGCAATTAGTTACACTGGAAATAATTAATGTATAGGCACAATTTACTGAGTACTGAGGGCACTAATACACAGTCTTCTATGAACTGGACAGATGTTGGCATCCATTTGGAATTGTGATCTACATGAAATCTGGACAATAACTGCACCAGACATTTATTTAGACCTTAAATAAATGAAGGAACTTTTCTCTTTCAGTTCCTTCAAAAATTTTGTAAAATGAAAATTTTAATACAAATAATACTGAGCAATTCTGATTTTGGGGGTACAGAGAACAAATAAGCACATTAGCAGGATCAAAGGAAAAGGGCATTTATTTGTAAATTAAATAAGAGGTTGGGAGCAATTGGGTAGAAGTTTGTTTTTTTCACCCACACCCACACTCATCCTCTTTGAATCAAAGTTAAAGTCAAGACAGCAAATGGGGTGGTGAGTTTTCTTCAAGTGAAAGTTTGCCTCTAAAATTTCCCACAAAAATGGCTAACAGAGTCACCCTCCTAAAACTGCACTTCATTTCCCAAACTATATTGATAATAATTAATGTATTTGATTTTTCAACACCTTACACGTGCACCCTCCCTTGTCACCCCTGAAAAAAAACAATTTTACCATAAGTGAACTTTAGAATTTTCCCTATCATTCCTCTGAGTCAAGTCCCACTTTGCACAGGTCAACCTTTTAACTAAACAAGATAAGAGTAGATGGCTTCTGAAGCCTGAGAGTCCAACTCCACACTCAGCTGGAAGGGAATTTAAGGTTTGTCTTCACCCAACATTATTACATGATGCCTTCCCACTAGTCCATGTCCCCACTGACTCAGAAACAAAGCCTGGACACTAATCATTGCTAATTTTTATGAAATTATGTACTATGAAATGTTTATGAAATTATGAAATGTACTATGAAATACAGACTCCTTTTCTATTAGCACAAGCATCAGAAAACTAGACACATCACTTGAAATTACTCATGCACTAAATGGGGCTCTTTGTCTGCTTCTTGAAAGGAAACTGCTATGATAAATGAAGCTATTTCAAACACTTCTTGCAGTTATTGCACCCTCCTAATGTCCTTGAAATACCAAATCTAGGTTTTTATATTGTGCTCTTCACCATGCTATTTGACAACCAAAATCTCGAATCACTTTTTTCAGCAGTGCAAAATGGAACCTAAATTCAGGCCTAATTTAAGCTCTGTTTGATGCATGGTATAGCAGTTACTGTAGCTCATTAATGATGAACCTCTCACAGGTTGTTGTCCTGTTCAAGATAGTGTCATAATTTCAAATGTAAGTGAATAAAATTAGATACCTAAATTCACAAGTAAACACCTACATAAGTGTAAAGGGTGCCGCATAGCCACAGCTCTCCCTGACTTCAGTGAGGTTGGGAGGTGAACCTCACCCCTCAAAATCACATCACAAATTTAAGTGTCTAAGGGCTAAAACTCTGATTATGTGATTTCAACATTTCTTGGGTTAACGCAAGTTGAAATCACAATCACAAGACATCCCCCAGCAAGTCCACCGCGCAGCAGGGAGGCCCAGCTGGGTGCACATCTCGCTCGGCAGCACTTTGCTAACACTCTTGGATCTGGCTTTCCTTCCCCTCCCTGGAGCAAAGGAGCAGTGGCAGTGGTTGGAATGCACAAGAATGCCAGAGATGGAGCAGTGGAGGCAGCTGCTGCCCTGAGGACAAAAGGTGCTGGACAAGGAGGACAGTAGGTAGGGAGCTGAGATTTGTCAGCCCAGCCCTTGCCATGCCTGCAGCCGGATAACCAAGTCAGGGGTTAACTGTATCTATACTCCCACAGAAGATCAATCTTCTCAGGGTTGATTTTCCAGGGTTCAATTTTGTACATCTAGTCTGGAAATGCAAAAATCAAGCTTTCAGGGGTCATAGTTGACCCTGTACTCTTCACGAGACTTGAGGAGTAAGGGAGGTCTAAGGGAGAAACTCTCCCATCGACCTTCCCCTGCATAGACAGACAAGTTAGCCAAGCGAAGATACGCTGATTTTAGCTACTCAATTGGTGGAGCTAGAATTGAGTATCCGCAGTCAATTTTCTTGGTCTCGTATAGACATAACCTAATTATTGGCTTATATGTCTGATTCCCTTGGGCTGTAAAAGACCTTTTTTGGCAAGCTAGCTCCTCCATTGACCATCACACTCGAGCATATCTAACCCCAGATTTCCTGTAACTGTTCACGTTCAAACAACGTGTAATGTGCAATTTAAAATTGTGTTGCTGCCAGTTCACGCAGATTAGGAATGTCTTTGGCAAGGAAAATGCCATTTCACCCTCACACACAAGAGAATACTGCAGGCATGCTTTAAAATGGACCTCAGAAGGGAAACACATACTCAAGTCTTAACAACAGCATAAAACCAAATACAAAACAAATCTTAGATGATAGTTAAGTAGCTAAAAGTAAAGGGAGCTGATTGAAATGATTTATTGGTTTACAGAAATCAATTTAAAAATCAGCCCTTCCCAGAAGAACTTTTCTTAATGCTATTTGACATAAATTATTCACCAGTATATTGCACCACCAGCCTTCTCAAGGTGGACTAACTCTGCTCTTAAGGCTGGGATATGCTCCTAATTGTGCTACAGCTTAGTGCTGCAATAATGTTGTTCTAAAGGTTAACTATCACTCTTTTTCAATAATACATACTGACACGTTTCTGCAGGTAACTGTGGTTTTGATGACAGCTATTTTATGAATGCTGTTCGCTGGAACTGGGCTGGCATCATCAGCCCAGTTTGCCAATGATCATGAATAGCTGATTAAGTGGTAATTAATGTTGTGATAAAGGTGTGAATGAAAGACATGGTATCTATTGTAAACATAAGTTTTCCACACAAAGTTGACAGTTGAACGGTTAAACAGATGGCCTGGCGCACAGACCAAATCACTGATGCCCTCGTGTTGAGGTCCTGACCTTATCTATACTAATGATTAGCTTCAGCCAAGTGATCAGTGTTGCTGCTAAGATGCAAACCTTATTAACATATGAGAAAAGCTGAAACTTGCAGAGGTTGAGCCTTACCTTGTACTTGGTCCTAAGGCCATGAAATACACAATGCAAAAGCTTCTGGAAGTTAATGAGGGTTTTCCATTTACTTCCATGCTTTTTGGCTCAAGCCATAAGGGAAATCTGTGGCTTAAGTATTCAGCTCCAGAAGACACTGGATATTGTTTCTTTGTGCAAAACATCTGCAGAAAGGATGGGCTTATGCCTCAGTCTACCTCACCTACCCTGTTTGATTTAGGGGATCATGTGGCCAAAGGTTAGTGACTTTAGTCTGAGATGTTTTCCAAGGAAAATGCACAGGGCACAGGCAAAAGAGAATAGGCAAGGTATTGAAAGCAATGGGGACAAAGGCCAGAGCACTGTTTCTTGGTAATGGAAGTTACTCAGTAATGCATTACGTGGGGTTTCTATGTGTGAAATTGCCATCTGCACTTCTGACCACTTCTGCTGAAAGTTAACAGAATGTGAACATTTTGAAAATAAATGACACTAAAAATACCCTGAATCTATGTCATGAATTCCTGGCATAGTGGGATGCAAGCCCAGTTCAGCACTGCAAAATCTGCTATCATATGGCAAAGTAGCAACACTACTAACTCAGCCACATTTGAACTGGTGACCTAGAAGCAAACAGCTCTATATCCATATGCATTTAACAGTCTCAACTATTCAGGCCCTCATTTTCAGTTTTCATACGTACACAATATGAGAAAGACCATGAACTCATAGTGCTGTACACACTCATTCTTTCAGCAGTGGGCAAGGACAAAGGGACAAATACAGATCACACTGTGAGGACGATCATCAGTAGAGGATTGTGAAGACAGGAATGTGTACCCTCAGATACAGATATCCATGCATAGACATGAGGATCTGCGACCCACAGCAAAAGGAAAGGAGAATGGCCCTGCTAACCCCAGAGACAGTGCCTCATAATGATAGCTCCTCCCAGGGGAATGGTTACACCACCAGAAGGGCTGTGCAGGCCCAGACAGGAGATTTCACAGCATGGGTGGGACTGGGGAGCTGCAGCTGTGCTGCTGGGAGAAGCTGCCAGTGCAGGCTCTTGGGCACGATGGGATCATGCTCCCATCTGTTGGCCACAGTGGCTCTTGGGAGTGGAGTCCTGCAGGTCCTGATATCTGTCCACAGATATCCAGATCCATCGGTAGGAATTTCTATCTGCACAGGGCTCTTATCCTCAGGGAGGGATCTCCTATGAATTTATCTGTAAGGTCTGAGAGGATACGCTATATTTCCTTCTGTAATAGAACTGTATTTAGCTGTTATACAGATTAATAATCCTTCCTTTCTTGGCACCTACATTATGATCTGTTTAGAACATCCAATCTTCAGGACTGCATGTCTCTTACTATACGGGGAGCAATGTTGCCCAGTGAATAGAGCACAGGCAGGGACTTATTTCCAGCTCTACTCATAGCCTGTTGAGTGTCGTTGTACAAGTCACTTAATCTCTCTGTGCCTCACTTTCCCCACCTGTAAAATGGGAGAATGACATGGACATCCTTTATAAAGTGCTCTGAAATTTACTAATGGAAAAAGGTTATTTAACAGTATTTTATATATTGGTACTGCATCTAATCCAATGGAATTCCAAATTCAGTTGGGTTACTATGCACTTCCATACCATACAATAATAATAAGGTTACCCATCACAATCTGAGACAGAAAAATGACTAAACAATGACAAATATTTTCGAATTATTATAATATTAAATGGTTTTTACATATTCTTCCTGACAGATAACAAAGTAGAATTCTAAGATCCCAGGTGCCAAAAAAAGAAAATTCCAAACTGGGCCTGATCTCTTCCATTTTCATTCAAAGGTTAATTTCCAAACTATTGAAACTATGAAATCAGACATTGTCTTTTTAAGTGCATACACCCTGGAAGTTATCTCAAATATGCAGCATTTCATTTCCTCCTGCTTCTTCATTAAATGGGGTATATTATATTTTTGTCTAGGAGGTAAACAAAAATATTTTTGTAAAAACTGCAACAGAATATTATATTTGTTTTTCTCCTTCTACAAAGAGACCTTTTAAAATTAGATGTATTCATCTATTTCTCCATTTCATTAATCCCCAAAAAAGAACTACAGAAAAATCAAAACAGAGTTCCCAGTCCTACTTAGCCATGTGCATAGTCCATTGACCTTGTGTTATAACATTAAACCCAAACAGATGAAGCTTCACTGATGCTTAAATATGTTGCCCTGTCCTTACTGTAATACACTTTGTGTATCTCAGGCACTTTAAGGAAAAGAAAAGACTGGCTTTCGTTGATTACTTTTACTCCTTTCCTCTGATAATGTTTTTAATTGGACTTGTCTGGCTTTCATTTGGATAGGGTCATATTATTCTGAAGAGATTTGCATCAGCAGTTTTGTTTTTCCTGATCACAATGTAACCCCAAGTTTACAACTTCTCCACAGAGCTGTGTTATGATTGGCACAGAGCAGCCACTTCCCTAGAAATGAGCTCTGAGAGGAGCTTCATCTCAAGAACTCCAGGGAGCGCACCTGCTGCTCAACCCAGTAGCATGGTGCAACATGCTCTCCTGTCTGCAGCAAGAGCTTTTGCCTCTTGAGACACTTCTAGGGAATAGCCCTTGTGTTCTCTCTGGAGCACAGGGACTGCAACTGCGAGCTCATTAGCACTGAAACTCTATGGCAAATGCCTAGTGTATTGTGGGAGCTACCAGAAATAACTAAAAACATATTAAAAATAACAGGATTACCTGGACTTTGTGCAGGGAGTACAAGGCTGCTGGGGGAGGTCTTACTGTGCCAGCCCTCCCAACACACAGTACACTTTCCAAGCAAAGGCCAAGCCCCATTCAGTCCTACGCTGCATGAATGGATGTTGTATTTTCCCTACAGTAACCTGGTGCTGATATTCCCAGCATCTGAATGGGAGGCCTGTGTTCTTTAACTGGAAAATTAAGCCTTCTGACAAAGCAGTGACCTTTTGAGTAGGAACAGAATGTTATTGCCAATCTTTGCTTGCTCTCTTGCTTATTTGGAGAAGGCTGTAGTCATCAGTGTCATCAATTTGAGTGAAACAGTTACAGCTCTGATGGAAAAGCCTTCTCATAAAGCTTCTTTCATCTGTTTCAGAGCTAATGAGTATGAATCACATCTGGACTGGAGATGCTCTGTGCATTCCAGCACTTCTGTTTTCCAATTTTTAACATGCTCCATTTTGATATTTTATAACGTATACTTATGTATCAACATGGAACCGGATCCTCTGTTGGTATAACCTGGCAGAGTCCTCACTGACTGCAATGCTGCTACAATGATTTGAGCTGAGGAGCTAGCCCTCTGTGGATAGTTAGATAGTTTCCCAGACAAAAAAACAAAAACAAAAACAAAACCCCACCACTATGGAAAAATGTGCAAATAGAAGTATACAGTATTATAGTTATACATATAAAGACAGAGAGAGTTTGCTTGATTTTATTTCCATTATTTTTGCATTAATGTAACTCCTTTAACTCATATCAATATAAATACCTTGGTGATCATTCAAATATTAACAATTGTTTCCTTGACAAATAAATATAATACTGTACTACAAATCAGTTCTGGCCAAACCATGGCTCACAAGCTGCATGTGGCTCTTAAAGGGTCAAATGCAGCTTGCAGAGCTTGAGTTACCACCTCACAGGAAGCCTTGGGACTCTAGCCCCACAATGGGATGCACCACAGCTCAGAGATCCTGCTCTGCTGGAGAGCAAGACAAAACTCAGGGCTACAGACCAACAATGATGAGCTCTGCCCTTGGCTTCTATCCCATGTGGGAAGTGGTGAAGCTGTTTCAAGCCCACAGGAGGTAGACAGCTACTGCTTCAAAACAGCAAATTCCAATTTCATGCAACACTATGGAGAGCTGGATTTCCCAGATCAGTGCTGATGCTGAAAGCAAAAATATGTAAAGAATTCTGTAGCATTCAGCTGAGCTGTTGATGAACCCACAGACATTGAAGGTAGACCACTATTAGCGATGTTTGTTTGCTATGTTTCTGCAGATGTAACTGTGAAAGAAGAAATATCAGTTCAAAAATGTCATTGAAGAGATGGATCTTGAATACAAACCTAACAACGTCTCTTTCTACCACATTGTGAGCTGGTTATCAACCAGCAATGTCTTAAATAAGTTTGTGGAATTGCCGGAGCCTATCATTGCTTTCCTTGAAGAAAAGAAATATCCTCTCACTAACTGAACGATGAGCAACAGATAGGGTGACCACACTGCCCTATAAGAAACATGGCACACCCGCCTCTGGGGATGAGAGAATGCTGCCCCACAATGAAGCACTGGAGATGGGGACTCCAGAGCCTGCTGGTGGGGAGGTAGGCAGGGAATAGGGTAGCCGCCCAGTGGAGGAGCTTACCTGCAACAAAAGCTGCCTCTGTGAGGTGTGGGATGCTGGGGAATGAGGCAGCTGCCCCCTGGAATGGCTACCTGGCAGCAGGAGCTGCCACCATGGGTTGCAGGGAATGGGGCAACTGCCCCACAGAGGAGCTCCCTATCAGCAGGGGCTACTGCCCCGAGACACCAGGTGCTGAGGAACAGGAGCCATGCAAAATACAGGACAATTTGCCTATTTTCTTAAAGAAGTGGGGACATCCGTGAAACCACTTAAATAAGGGATTGTCACAATAACAACAGGATGGAGGGTCACCCTAGGCAATAGATGCAAGATCTGATGTTTTTCATGAGTATAATGCAGCATCTGCAAACTCTCAAGTTGCCACTGTGGGGGAAGGATGAGATTATTTCTGACTTTACTCAGACACTCTTCAACTTCCAGAACAAGTTAAAGTTTCTTCAAAGAGAGAGAATGTGAAGATACAACCACTCAGGATACTTCAACCATCTCAAAAGCAAGGCAACCACATTCTCTGAAATCAAAGTTGAAGATCACAAACTCCAGGAATACAGAGGTAAATTACAAGGACTGAAGGGTGACTTGCAAACTTGTCTACTTGAAGACTTGTAAAAGCTCTGATTCTGATTCATTTGTCTTGTAAACCCATTTGTGGTTAATTATCAATGATGGCTTTCCAATTCTAAAAAACATGATAATAGATATATCTACTGTAGAAATGGAACTCCTGGAACTCCAGAAAGAGCAGGCTCTAAAAATAATATATAAATCACAGTCTACAACTTGAGGTTTGAGAGCATGGGCCAGGAAAGAATAACCTCAAATCTAGAAGATTAATGTGCAACTTATTTCAATGTTGGCACAACATACTGCTGTGAATCACTGTACTCCATGAAGTAGTTTTTAAAATCAAAACATCATGCAGTCCTTACAAACCAACATCTGACTGAGCTCCTCCGTTCCTCTTTAACAATGTTATCGACCAGATTTTTAAAAATTTATGACCAGAAAGGAGACCCAAAAAACCTCTAGTTTGGTTAGTAATTAGCTGTGATGCAGTAAATAGGATGTGATTTTTTAAAAAGGTGCTTGTGCATGTCTTGTTCCTTTCTCATTGCTTTTGAACTTCCGAAGATTATCATATGTGGGTCAGTAAATCTGGCCGCCTCTACTATAAATTTGTAATATTTTAATCCATCCTTTGTGGTCTGTTCTTCCTTTGGCTAGTCAGAGTTACGGCATGTAACTGAATTAAGGGAATAACTGACCCTTCTGAATACCAGTTCAGTATATAGAGCAATTTTTAAAATTCTGGAACTATCCAGCGCCAAAAAGCCAAGAATCATTTGTGTCGAAAAGAATACAAATTTACTACATTTTTCTAGCCTTCTCTTACACTTATGTACTTTAGAACTATTTGAGACAGAAGAGTGCAGTGAGGATATGGTCTAACTATATTCTAAACATTGTTCTACCACATCTTTCAGGTCATCAGAGTGAACAGACTATATTTAACATAGAACACAATTTTACATGATCTTGTATATTCAGAGCAATACACAAATTTACACAGTAGGTTTATTCAGATCCAACAATTACAGCCTTGTATATAAGAAAGTGTCATGAAACTGTACATGATTCTGTGTATTCAGAGCAAAACACAAACTTACACAGTAGGTTTATTCAGATCCAACAATTACAGCCCTGTATATAAGAATATGTCATGCCAGGATATTTATGCAATACATGGCTCAAAGGAGTAAATATAAACTATGGATCTACGCTGAACAACATACCATGTGGTAGAAACCTGTATGGTGTTTAACCCGGACAATCATTTCAAAACCACAATTACTGCAATTTATTCAGCCGTTTCCTCGGGGACCTGAATCGCAAACACAGGCCCTTTCTCTAGAGAGTACTTCATACAGAGACTGAATGTTTAAATGTTTGTGTGCACTCAGATGTATACATCTGCTAAACTGTCGGGCAAATGTGATTTGGACACAGATTACTTACCTGTATAGTGACTAGCCCGCTGGATGCAGCAGCACAAAAGGGAAAAGAACTCAAGCAGGCATCCATGCTGCTTTGAATTACTCTAATTTACTCTAGCTTTGTTTGGAAGGACTGTTCATATATTTCTAGAAATATTTGAGGTGGTGGAATCTTTTTTTTTCTTTCTGGAAAATGTCTAGGCAAATGGCTTAAAATGCTTATAAGTCGGCAAAGCCATAATCTTAAATACACACAGGTAACCACATCTTCATCCTCTCAGCTTAATTTTGCAAAGGGGAAAGTGGCCATGTGAACTCTGTACTTGCATTTCTAGCTCTATGATTTGTATGTGACAATGTGGATTTTGTCAATGAATTAAAGTGTTATATCATCTCCCAAACTGCACGGACAAGCTTGAAAAATTAGCCTATCATGTAGTTGTCATTTCTGGCTGCATTTTGATATTTGTGAATGGTGACTGATTGCTGTATTCATGCAGTAAACAGTGGGACGTTTCAGTTGCACCTGAAGTAACAAGCAGCAGTTCAAAAGCAGTCACAGTAACTTCAGTGTTAGATCTAAGCAACCTCTGATCACCAAGACCAGGAACCTGTTTACTTTGTAAAGGCTGGAAAATATCTAACCACAGCAGTTAAACCTGAGAATAAGAGTTCTCAGCCAACTCGTCTTTGTCCCAAACTTCCCTCTTATCCTCTTTCCCTTGAAGGTCTGGCATTCCTTATTGTTACCAAGTGCTTTCTTGTGGTGTGTTAGTGGTTGCCAGTACTGAGTACTGCCAGTACAGACCCATGGGATTGTCTGGGGATGTGGGAGTGGGAAGCCAGCTTGGCACAAGGTACAAGAGGATATGTAGCAAAATACATTGCTGAAGCACATTATCAAACTCTCCTTGGACTAAGAGGAAGATGTACTGGGCTCGGAACCAAAGGGCCATGAGTTCTAGATTTGTTTCTTTGGACAGAGTCTGGACTTGATGACCTCCTGAGGTGTCTACCAGCCTTATGCTTCTATGTAGAGGTTGCTAGTGTGAGACTGGGGCCTGTGCATGTTCACAACAGGATGCTGAGTGGGGACCATCTGGGGAGCAAAATGGGTGCAAATAGATGGGGATATCAGATGGGTGGACTGCCTAAGACCATATACACAATTTTGGGTGCATGTAGCGTACATGCACTACGCACATAGCTACATGCTTCAATGGAAGGCTGGCTGCAGCCATATGTGGTAGTGAAGGACTTCAGCAGCAGCAGGCAGCAAGGAAAGCCCTCTCTCACACTCTCTATATTACGTATTATACTTATACTTACACGCTGACTGAGCATCTGTTCTCTGCAAACCACTCTAACTCTTGATTTAGCCTGAGAGGAAGTGAGGGTGGCCAGGTGCTTGTTTTTCTACCAGGAAGTCCAGTCAAAAAGGGAATCTGGCAGCATCTACTGGTCAGATCTACTAACCGAACACCCAATGTCCAGTTATTTCAAGTGTGGGAGGTAGATGTTGGATAAGCACCAACACCAGCTCCTACTCAGCCACAGCCACCTCTTACTTGTGTCAGGCAGTTGCAGGTCCCATCCCGAGCCCCAAAGGCAAATCCCTCCCAACCTAGGATGAGGAGAAAGAAAAGAAGCAAGGCAGGAGGGGTGGGGCCTTGGATGGAAGAGGTGGGTCAGGGTCTGACCCTCCTGGTAGAGCATCCAGTTTTCAAATATTACAAAGTTGGCAAGTCTAGGAGAAGCTCAGGTCTATCTGGGGGTGGCTGGGTAAGCCTTAGGTCAGAATAAGACCTTTCACCTTTATACCCTACTGTTTTACCTTTCTTCACTTGCAGTCAGCAGCAGAACCAATAAGAAGGAAAATAAATAAGCCACCTGGTTGTCTGCAAAGCATAAGCCAGTGTCCCCAGACATTGAAGGCCTACACCTGCAACCCAGCTGAATGAATGTCACTTCAGCTGGGTGGCAGAAACGTTCAACGGGGCTGCAAGATGTGAGAACATGATGCAATTTGTATGCATGACACATGCCAGCCTTGGTTTCTCAAGAGAAAACAGAGGGCAGACAGGGTGAACAGTTCTGCCAGCTTCTGAACTGTGTGACTCTACCCAAATTGATCCAACATTCATGACCAAGAGTGAAGGCCTGTGAATACATCAAAACACGAACCCAAGATTTACTACAGCTAGACCTGCAATTCAACACGAAAACTTCACATGGCTTCGTTCAAAATCCTTGATACCCTGGAATGATTATACAGAATCTGATTATTTTATCCTTATTACCCTGCATTTAGAGTACTCTGTTTTTGAAATACAGCATTTTGATAACTTGCATATTATAGAGATTCAATGCTCTCAAACTAGCCGACTAATATTTTTATTAAAAAAGATAACATTTCAGTAAGTGGTAATTATCCTTTAATTAATGGAAAAATAGTTTACCTCAATGACAGAAAAAGTGTTGTATGTAAAATGTTACAAGTAACTAGAACTTCTACAAAATATTTTAAAATTCTAAGCATGCAAATAGCAGGTGTAACATGGAGACTTGAATATGCAAAACAGATATACAGTACTAAATTTACTACTTCTTTCTACTAGTTAAAGTATTGCTCCTCAGAAGAGCTTTGCCTTTACTACAGACAATATTGCAACAATGCTCATTGGGTTACAGGGGAAAGCATTTAGTTTACACAGACTTAAGCCGCTAGCAGCAAGAGCAGTATGGCTGGAATATTCACTCTGTAGGAGAATTTGCTGGATACTGCAATGCTGACTTTAAAAAGGGTGCTTTTCCTTAGCTATGGAATAAAATGCACTGCTAAGTACTGTTAGCAATGTTAGAAATTTTCATGTAGTTCTAAGTATATTACTAGATTGGATTCCAGCCATACCTCTAAGTAAGTTAATGATGAAACTCCAGTGTGGGTTGAATGGAAGAAGGTTAAGACCTTTGGAACACTGGTCTGTCACTAAACAGAAAAAATTAGATGTAAATCATTACCCTTTGGTAGGCCCTAGCTGGTGGCAGGATCTGCCAGTAGGCTCTCTTTAGTAGCAAGTATTACATTCCCACACAGCAGGGTTAAGATGGAACACACAGATGTGCTGTCCATTATCATTTTCCCTGTTCATTAATGCCAACAATCATCAATACATATGAATGCCCTCCTTCCTAAAGTGTAACATCACACAATTGCCTGACTGCAGTGGCATAAGCATCGTGCACAACTCTGCTGTAACCATTGTTATTGCTGTCAATGATTTAAGCCGTGCCCAGAACAGCATTGTACAAAGTCTTGTTCTGTGTTATCTTCTCATTGTTTGTTTTCTGCATGTGTTCTTGTCCTTGGTGCCAGAGACCCTCTGCACTGGAGTAATTATATCAATATGCTCTCAAGAATACTGATTCCTAATATTGATGTTCGACTCTGACAGAGTGGGGCTTATCCCATGAAGCTTGCCCACTGAGGTTGTTACACCAGTGCCAACTTCTCTAATGCATATTCAGCCAGACATAATTTAACTTCAGTACTTACCATATGCCTGATATGCATTTACTCTCAGGCCACATTTACGTCCATTTTAAGCCCACTTCACACTGCCACAGTGGTATTCAGTAGATTTGCTATAAACCAAGTCCACTGTATATGGTGATTTATATTTTTATACCAATACTGCAATAGGCACCTAAAACAAGGTGTACTATAACTAGAGATAAGCCTAATGTGCAAAATACAGATCTTGAACAAATAGTTCAGGGGTATTCAAACTTGTGGTTTTGTTTTCCATTCATATCTGGCAATAACTGTAGAAGGAGTGAGTTTGTGATCAATGTGAGTGATGTATTCTTAATAAAAGTCCCTAAAGGAAAGTGTTCCCTACCATGTGCTCTTCATCAGCTTTGTGATGCAGCAGTGAGATGAAGAAGCCAGAAATCAGGACTCCTCAGTTCTACTACTAACTCTGTGGAAGCCTCACATGTGATCTGGGGGAAAATCATTTAACCAAAATGAGACTCAACTTCTCCTTCTTTAAAATGGGAATAGCAGACTGTTGGAGGATTGACTGTAAAGAACTTGGAGATCACTGAATGAAAGGAACCACTTAGGCTTAAGTAAACATTTGTTGAACTCCGTCACAGTTTGATTTCACTTAAAGAATTTTCTCCCCTCAGACCCACATGGCCAATGATTTCAGTATTCTGTTCTCCTTTCAAGCAAAGAATTCCAATTTGCTCAAGGAGAGATAATAGGGTATCATAGATAAACTTAACTGCTCCGTGGAAGAGAAAGGAGAAGTTTACTCTGTCTTAAGCAAAATATCCCTATACAAAAAATCAAAACCAAATACTTGTCTTCAAATTAAAACAAAACTTCATTATAATTAAAATACAGCTCTCTTTTACCCCCACTGTGTACATACCCATCCCCAGGAAGGTAGCAAACTTGACTGGAGTTTCTTTTTTTGTTGCTATGTAGAAAATACTCAGAAGGGTTATCCAATATTAAATTAACCACAGTATGTACAGGTTGAACCTCTCTCGTCCATCACACGCACAGGACCTGACCCAGTGCCAGACAAGAGAGTTCGCCAGATCATGGGAGGTCATATTGTCTAGCAGTATTACCAACACTTTCACTGCTTACTGGGCTCTTAGAAGACATTTAGGAATAAATTACAGTTAAATAACAGCACAGAACACCAAGAACCAAGACTGGTGGCTGGAAAAAAAACTTTATGTCTCTATGGAAAACAAGGCCACACCCATGATATGTGATCATCCAGCTAACTAAAATCATGCTGGGCAAAAGAGTTCTGGATTAGAGAGGTTCAACCCGTAGTAAACTGATGGGGGTCTTTATGATCATCAGTTTCATTGTTGCAGTGGGTGAATTTCCTTAGTGCCTGCTGAGATAAACACCATATTTGCATCATTTTTGTTTCTATCTGCTACAAACCAGCAAGTAAACCAGAAGGAAAAATATGACAGAAATGAAATTGTGACCATGCAGTTTTACATCAAGAACTTCTACATCAAGGCTGTCAGAAAACACAAGTTGAGGAGCAAATTCTGATCTCAGTAATACCACTGTAAGCACTCCACCCAGTTATCTCTTGCTTACACCTATGCAACCTGGGAGTAATTCCACTGAAGCCAACTGAAGTACAGGTCTGCAAAACTGGTGTGACGGGATAATTTGACCCACCAACTATAAGGACACAATTTTATTATCAGAACTACTAATCACAATTTTATTAGCGGAACAAATTTTTCTCTAAGAAAGCAGAACACTAATCAACACACTAGACTAGCAAGTGGTCTTAAAACTGGAGCTGCTAAATTCAGTTTAAAACAAAAAAGCAGTCCAGTAGCACTTTAAAGACTAACAAATAATTTATTAGGTGAAGAGCTTTAGTGGGACAGACCCACTTCTTCAGATCATAGCCATACCAGAACAGACTCAATATTTAAGGCACAGAAAACCAAAATAGTAAGCAAGGTTGACAAATCAGAAAAATTTTACCAAGGTGAGCAAATCAGAGAGCAGAGGGGCGGGGGGGGTGGAGCCTAACCAGGTTATTCACAGAATCACAGGCACATTCTCATGTTCCTCAACTAACATCATATATGACATCATGTGCCAACAATGCCCAGGTGCTTTGTATATTGGACAGACTTCAAACTCCCTTAGACAAAGAATTAATGGGCATAAAACAGGCATAAAAACACTCCTGATTTATAAACCTGTCAGCCAGCACTTTAATGGAGTGGGCTATTCTGTTAACGACCTGAAAGTCTGTGTTTTACTGAAGAGGAATTTTCACAGCAGTTTGGAAAGAGAGGCTGCTGAACTCTCTTTTATATTCAAATTTGACGCATTAACACATGGTTTGAACCGGGATGGCAATTTTTTAGCTCATTATAGGGGCTCTTTTACATACTTTGCTTTATCTAATTCTTGACTTCCCACCCCTTCTGCCCCTCTGCTCTCTGATTCGCTCACCTCAATAATATTTTTCTGATTTGTCAACCTTGATTACTATTTTTGGTTTTCTGTGCCTTAAATATTGAGTCTGTTCTGGTATGGCTATGGTCTGAAGAAGTTGGTCTGTCCCACCAAAGCTCACCACCTAATAAATTATTTTGTTAGTCTTTAATGTGCTACTGGACTGCTTTTTTGTTGTGATAGTACATAGACTAGCATGGCTATCTCTCTTTTAAATTCAGTTTAGTTTTAGTATAAGCAATCTTAGCCACTCTAATATGGACAAGAAAAAGAAATTCAGCACCTTTTGCAATTTAGAAGTCTGCAGTACAGGTTTGGAATAAAATCCTTCATTCTACTTAGGGTATGTATATTCTCACCAGGAAACTGAAATTCTCACATTGTGTTCCCTCAGTGAGGACAGACCTTAAAGTCGATTGCAGATACGTCAATTATTGTTACACAATTTCTATAGATAGAATTGCATATCTGCAATAGACTTTAAGGTCTAATGTAGACCAAGCCTGAGATTAGTAGAGGCTACTCTCTGATAGGATAGTGGAGGGATGGAAGACAGGATTATATTACCCAGGTAAGAGCCTATCTGTTAGTACAGAGAGTAGTGTTGACCTTGTCCACTTTCAGAAATCGTGGCAAAGAATGAGAGATAGAGTCAACTGATGAAGGCTGGATGGGGCAGAGCTAAAACAAAATAAAGGGAAGAAACTCAGAGCAGATGGGAAACACAGCAGATGGGAACTATTATTTCAGAATTTTCTGTATTGGTATATTGATTTTAAAGGAAGAATGACCAGCTGTTAAAAATTTACTTCTGCTCACATTCACAACTGCTTTAACTAATAAATATTTATGAGTACTGTACTCATTAGCTTGTCCTCTACAAATTTAAAGATCAATAGGTATAGAATTTTCCTCTGAATCTGGCAGAGAAAAAAAATGAAATAATTTACTAAACAAGTGCAAGTGTTTAAATAGCCACTGACGCTGAACTGCCTGGAAGACCTGCAGGAGATATTTAATATGAAGAAGGGAAAATGTAAAACTATTGGCTAAGCTTAAAATAGGTCAAAGATTCAGGTTTAGGAAAATAAACATGCTAATCATCTCAGGTTAGCTTCAAATGAACAATATAGCTATTTCTGATGTAACAAAAAACAAACAAAACCAAAAACCATTCCCTGAGAATTCCCAGAGCCTTGCATGTAGGTCTGGCATGCTAACACAAGCTTTTATGTCATCACTATTGATTTGTCCTTTCAAATACAAGGTCAGTCTGTAAAGTGATTGTTCCTGGTCCTACATACACCTAGTTTTCTTGTTTAAAAAAAGAAAAAAAAATAACAGTTGCATTTTTCCTGATTATTCATACTATACTGTGGCCCAGATGCCTCAGCTGAGATGAGGGCTTCACTGTGTCTGACTCAACAAGAATATATTGAGAGGTTGTTGTCCCCAAAGTAAAATCACTTTTAAAGAATAAGCCACGCAACTGTTCAGATTGGGAGTCTTTACGAAAGTGAGACATATCATTTTTGTGTCCATCAATGACACATTTTGTGTGTTTTATGATGACCAGTTTAACAAAAATCTGTGGACTGTAGAAACCCTCTTGCCATCTGTGATTGTACTACTGGAATAAGGAACAAGTTAATTTGTTGCACATTAAGATGACCACAACTTTTTGCATCAAAGATGCTAAAATAAAAAAATAAGACTCATTTTCCTTGACAATAATGTATTATATTAAGAAATTAACTTCACAGAATCTGCAACTCAGCAGGATTTTGAGGCCTTCTGGAAAGTGCTCACCATTCCAAAGGCTGATGCCCCAGGAGCTAGCAGGTTAATTACAGGAATTAATCAGTGCTAGGGCATCATGCAGCTTGGATTTTGCAACAGGCACCGGCTGTAAAGACCCAAAGAGATCAGGTGCTGCTCCATGTATGAGGTACATTGTTCCAAAAAGGCTTGTTTTACATTAAGAGTTATTCCACTGTGCTGAATACAGCAGCAAACCGGGTTATGTTGCTCCTGCATCATTGCTGTAATACATCCCATCTTTCTCTGACATAAGCTTTTGTCTTCAGCTAGTTCTTCACATTAATATTTTCTTCTAGATGGAGTGAAAAGCTCGAAAATCTATTTAGCCATGCTGAATGTGCTTTTCAAAAAAAAAAAAAATCACACTAGAAATTTAGGCCCTAATCCTGCAGACTAAGGCAAACAAGCGAATTTCTGAGCTTACGAAGATGACCATGGACTTCATCAGGGCTGTATGCAGTCATAAAAATCCACATGCATGACTCTGCCTGGTGTGCCTGGAGCAGAGTCCTGGCAATGTATCTCCAGAGTCTACATGGGCTGAGCCATACTGCTCTACATGGAGACTTCACATGGAAGCAAGAGAGCAGGATGCGCGCAGGCCCTGTTGCACGCATGAATCCTCAAAGCCTAATGCATGCTACATAATACGCACAAGGTAAGTCACCAAGACCATGAAGCTTAAAGGGGTTATTTTGTTGTACTTGAAGTAGCTCAAATTATTTTTTTAACTTATCAAAAGATTATTTTAAAGAGACAGTCGACTAATTATATTTCTGAAAGATGTAGGTATGATACCCCTTGGGAGACTCTGGTAAAAGTCCATTTTGGTGCATTCATTTGGCTAGCTGCAGATGAAAATACATTAGGATTAGAAGTGTCATATACACATTTAAAAGCAACCTAATGGATGTGTAACTCATAAAAATCAGAGATGGAAAATATCTAACTATATTGTTATATCTTCAAGGCCATCTATCAATGCAAGACTGTTCCCAGATCCACTTATTACAGTAAGTGTAATATAACTGCACTTGATTACATGGTTTATGAATGTACATACAAATGAGTTTTACAAACGTAGAGATAAAGGCCCTTTGAAAATTTGGCCCTACAATTTAGAGTTAAGATGACGGAGAAATTCTAAACCCCAACATACTGTATAAAATCTCCCCACTGTGCGGAGACTCAGGCAATATTCCAGGCCCAGTGGGGTGGGGTGAATATGTTTCAGCCTTCCCTCAGTTTTCTTGCTCTGGCTGGATAACGTCATATCATTGTAGTTATTTAAACACGATATCTTTTGTGAGATAAAAAGGTACTGATTGTGTCTACCATCCATAAGGAGACCTCATTTACCATTGAAACATTTTCTCTAAATTCCTATGTTGATCAGTCTGCATTATACCCATCACTGTATTATACCTATCATATATGATCAAATTTCTAAAAATGAGGTAGTTTATTTTCCTGGAACACAATGTTACAATAGTATAAAGTTTAAAAAACACAACTGCAAAATATATTAGTGAATATTCACTGAAAGCTTTGTTTTTATAATGGCTAGATTCTTCCTCACTTTGAGCAATACCCTATTACATGACTTGTCCCATTTAAATCAATCAGACTTCTCAGAGGAAAATTTGTTACTCAATGAGAGGCAAAGTCTAACCCTTAATAAATAAAACATGGATGAATGGCTGAGATAACCATCTGTCTTACCTGCCATTTTACAATTTTGCAGAGTTATCTACATTGTTTCCCATAAAAAAAAAAAGACAAAACAGTCTGGAGCAATTAGTTGATTTAATCAATGGTTTTATCATAAAAGGACTACTACTTCATCAACTGTTGGGGACTGGAAGCTGAAAAAAAAAAAGAAAAGAAAAGAAGAAAAAAAAGAAAATCACTAGAGACAGTCTGGCTGTAGAGAAAGTGTCTTGGAAATTGGGTGTGGCTATGTAGCCTTACCTTATTGATTTTCAGAACTGAAGTCCTCAGGGATCTATACAAAACACTGAATTGTATTTTTAAATTGATTTTATACCTTCTGTTTAGTTATTTTCTTAAAACAACATAACAGGTACAGGACTTTTTTGACAAATTAAATTCAAGGTAGGTAAACAAATTGCAGATAAATTTAAAGTCATTCAAAAAAAATAAAATTAAAAAAAATGTCCTATCAGGAACATAATTCCTAAATATAACATTTCTTCTGTCACAATTAATTGCCTCTATCTGAAAAGGGACATACTGGATCCAGTGCTGAAAGGCGTTTTTTGTCTAATGAAGTCAAGTCTAATGCAACAAAACAGACAGCTGCTTGTCAAAAAAAAGCCTTTGACACAAAATTATCAGTTCACCATTCAACGCATGCTGAACACCTTAGCATAGTCTCTCACCAAGTTAGCTTTGGAGGCTTCCATTAGTGGCAGCAACAAAATCCCTCTCTAAGCTTCATGTAGACCACACACCTTAGCTGTGTACACAGCACAGTCTCTCAAGCAGCTTACCCAACATGAGCTCTACATTAAAATACGTTATCAAACAAACAAGCCAATGCTGCTTGCCTTTCTCTCACCTACAGAATAAGAGACAGCGGAAAGCTATCAACATCTCTCTGCACTTCAGCTAAAGCAGCTCGATGCTCCAGCATCCTTTAGTCTCCACACCACTCCTACAGTCTCACTCTGTTTCCTCACACACATTTTTTTCTGTCTCCGTTCACGTTACCTTCTTGGGTCTCTTCCTCCTCTGATTACTGCCGTTGTACTTCTCCCCACCATCGCTTTTCTGGGCTGCTTCTTCGTTCATCATTTTGAACAGTTTCAAAAGCAAAGAGCTCTGCCATTAAACCCTCTCGACTGTACAGACGATTAGTGAGTATGTCACTTGCTGGAGAGGAGGAGGGGTGTATGTGTGCATGTCTGTCTGTGTCTGTGTGCGTGTGCGTGTGCGTTGGTGGGGGAGGGAAGAGGGAGCACTGGGAGGGTGAGCATGATGATGTTGCCATGGCAGCGGCTGCCACAACTGTTTATCTGACTGCATTGTTAAATCTGATTCAACCAATTACCAACAGAGTCTGGATGCTTTACAATGAAGAAAGCTTTGAACTGAAAATGCCAGGGTCTCACACAGGGTGTGGAGATCAGCATGGTCACTAGTTGGTGCTTGATACAATCATCTGTTTGATGAGATGTGGGGAAAAGCCTGCACAAGAATCCCTTCATGTGTTTGCACTTCAACACACAAGCAAATAAGATTGCTGTAGCAACTTCACAGTGCTTCCCAAGCCCAAGGGGTTACATTACATTTTGTGCAAGGGAAGGAGGTATTTTGTATTTGGTTACACCCTGGTGTAAACCCAAATCATCTAAGTCTCCATGGTGTTAATCAGGACTTGTAGCACAGTTACCAAGAACAGAATTTATTATTCCAAAATTGGAATGATTACAGTTATTCTTTTCCACTTGAAAAGAAACCCACAAAGATGCAAATCATATTTAACACGTAATTTCACGCTATCAAACTTTTTTCTCCATGGAAAGGAAGAAATTAATATTAGATGCTACATCTTCTCTAACCCATTAAGCCTGATGGGCACAGACCTGTGATTTGTTTTATTCCAATTAAAGAATTCTAAATCAAATTTATGAATGCATTTTGTTGGATCCAGTTCTCAAGTGGGCAAAATTCCTATTCCCATAATACTTCAATAACAGTTTTCTGCCTGTGTTATGCCAAGAGCCCTGCATAGACACCATTATTCTATCCCACCTTTTTATCATGGATGCAGAATTATTTATTTCAATTTGAGTAGGGGACAGAGGCCCCAGTCAAAACAGGTTCCATGGTTGTACTAGGCTCTGTATAAACACATATACCCTTGTCCTGAAACACATGTACACTAAGATGGTTTCCACAGCGTGAGCAAATAGTTTATCTTCAAGACCAAATCACCCCCACCTTGTTTTGAAAGGACTATATAGAAATATTCAGATGTAAATGCATGTAGGCATAGCAAATAAACTTCATTTCTTCCAGTGCATATGCGAACAAAAATATTGTTCCGCTAGCTACTGAACAAAGAAACAGAGAAACTTGCCCTCCTTCCTAAACAGTAAGCTAGGGTTGGAGAAACAAAAGAAAGAAGTCACTTTAACTGCTTGCTCACTGGAGGAGGAGGTGTCAGAAAGAGAAAAGGAACCAATGAGGCATGAATGTGTTGAGCCACAATTAAATCAGCTGTTAACACAATGAACATCCTCATCATAACAATATGTTTCATATGCAATGATCTGCAACTCTTTATTCAAAGCTACTTAAAGGTGACCCCTTTTTCTTAGTAGAAGTGGGAATCTTCATGTTAAGGAGAGGGATAACTCAAATAAAACAGATACAGTATTACTTTGCGTTTGTTATGCCATAATTAGAGCTGTAATTTGTCATGGTAAATGTTTGGGGAAATCACAGAATAGTCATTTGTTATTAGTGTCAGACATTCATGGGAATGATTTATGAAACCTGGGAAGACATGGACATGCTTTTAACTTAACAGCAAAACAGCCATGTGCACGAGAGTCATTTTTAAATTCATTATCTTGCCCTTCATGTGCCTGGAGATGATATACTTAGAGCTTGTTACGACTTTATCTTGCATACATCATAAAAACTGGAAAATTTTAAAAATGGATTTTTAAACTATGAAAATCCCAAACAGTTAAAAATATTGATATTGGGGGAAAAAAACCCACACACTGCATCACTGGAAAATAATTTCTCTCTCTTGACCTTTGAGGCTTGCCTGAGGCCCCCAAGACTATGGAAGCTGCTATCCCAAATTTCATTCCACATCTACTGTGATCTTCCAGCTGAAAAGTGGGGAAAAGAGTACTGCTGGAGAACTCTGTGACAGCCTTGTAAATAGGCAGGAAGCCCCAAGAGATGTTCATAGTGGAAGGCTGAAGCCATGTGAGAAAGAAAGTTGGAGGGAATAAACAAAGCTATCAAAATGTAAGAGGCACTGCAACATAGCCAGGAATCAGTGAAGGTTGTTGAGACTGGGGATGTGTGAAGCAGATTTCTGTGATTTTCAGTTGGAGTGGGTAGGCTTTCGAAAGTTCTCACAGCTCCAATGTCACACAAGCTTTTGAGAAAATAAAAATATATGGGGAAGCAGCCACTTTTGGCCAGCAAGACCACAATTGCAAACGAACTGAGATTATTAGACACAAAGAATGAGTGTTTTGCTAGTGAGCCTGAGCATTTCTTCTCAGACATCATCTCTGTTCTGTTAATTTATGATCGCAGCAGTGCAACATCACCATTATGGGAAATGTCCCAGAAGGAATAAACTGAAGAAGTAAGTTGTAACAGGCATATCAAATACCACATTAATGGGACATACAATGCTAGAAGGGAATTGCATGCAGAATCTCACTGAACGATGGACATCCTCAGTAACCTTAACTGCTGTTCACCTGCTTCTCTAAGTCTGGGAAATCATTTTTGGCAAAGGGATCCTACAAGCAGTCAAAGAAAACAATATTACATTATTTCCACATGTTAATTTCTTATATTCTTTTACCACAGAGGTAAAAAAGACTGCTTGTTATTAGTAAATAAGGAGTCAAACATCATACCGCTTAGAACTGAACCTATTTTCTGAACCTAATAATGCCTCACTTGGCTCAGGTAACAATGTAAAAGAGGAAAGATGTTGACTGTCCAACTTATTCACAGGTATTCTTCAAACTGCCATCCTATGTAATGTACTCCTAGGTAACAGATGGCTAGAAGAAGCCCCAGCTGAAAGAAATTTTCTGGGTCCCATGTTTGTATCTTATAGGGTCCACTGTCCAGAGCATAAGCTAGCAACATGCTATACAAGCTATCAGTATTTCACCTTTGGAGGCCCTTGAAATTATATGATACAGGAATTGTTAACTCACTGACAGTTCAGTGCTGCAACCACATACAAGATAAACACCCATCAGCTTTCAAAAGGAAATCTGACCAGAAAACAATTATGAGACCAGTGGTTAGTAACAAGATCACCAGGAACCCATGAACGAGACTTCTGTTTTCTGATAGAACAGCAAAAGAAAACTCCCAGAGGTTTATCTCCTTGTAACTACTCTTTAAATATATTTAACTTGAGATGGACCCAAACCAGTTATTATGACAATGGAGAATTTAGCTGGTGGCTTCTTACTGCTCTAACTTCACCCCCTTTGCAGTTTACAGTTATCTTTGAAAACCTAGAAGAAATAATACTCCATGAAGAGGAAGCAATATAAAGTCAACCGCTTTTTAAATAAACAACTTTAATAGGACTGAATAAATCCTGGTTTCAGTTTAGCTCCCAAAGCTGCCAAATATTGCACATCCAGAAATCCCTACAAAAGTGCAGCATTAAGCAAATTATGGAACAGTTCTTTGAAAGCTCCTTAACAAGATGCCAGCTAGTCTCCATGAAAGTGTTCAAAAATACTCTTGCAGCAGATTAAATCACTCCTGTTAATCTGATGAGTGCTTTCTTAGCTTGCAAGGAATGTTTCCTTACTGAGCCCACATCTACAGCAACTGCATAGCTGGAAATGACTTATCTACAATTGATTTACCTGGCCATCCTCACTGAAAGAAACTCTCCCGTCAAACTCCTTTACTGCTTGCAAGTTTGAAGAGTACAGGAATCGACTGTTGACCCCGATAGTTCCATTTTGCGCATCCACACTAGGCACACAAATTTGAACCTGAGATCAACCCTGAGTGGGCTGCTCTTCCAGTTAGTGAAGACATACTATGAGTTGCTTGTTTTTAAAATCTGTTTTCAATCCTAGGAACTTCATACCCAAAAAACATTTACTTTGCCACTAGAGCTGAGGGAGCATTTCCAATGGCTGTCAGGAATAGCAGTCCTGATACAGAGCAAAGGGCTATTGCTAAATATTTCTGTGCCCAACATATCAACCCAACCACTTATGGCAAATCCCATTTCATTTCAACTTTTAAGAAGCATAGTACTCTTCACCAAGAGATTGTGAGCAGATTTTAAAAGGTAGCTACCTAAAGTGAGGTGCCGCATTTTCAGAGGCATCAAGCAACCCCAAATGAAGTCAATGGGTGCTGCAAATGGTTCACCTTTGAAAATCAGGTTACTGCTAGTTAGTTGTCTATGTATGCTTCTAGGAACCTAACTTTAGACACTCGGATTTGAAAATGTTATCCATTCACTTTAAAATCAACTTACTAACTGAAATGGTTTGACCAATAAAACCCTCTACTTAAAAAAGGAGTGAGGAAGTACTTCTAAAGCAAAACATCATATGTGAGGATTCAAAGGCAAAAATGCTTAGTTTGGAAAAATAACATCAGGGTGAGAAAAAGATGAAAGTATACTTTACTTTCCATGGAATAAGGAAGGGAACTTAATTCAATTGAGGCATGGATGGCAAAAGTAGCACCCAAAAGAAAACATCTATTGCCATTAAACAGAGCAAGAGCAAAAAAAAAACAAAAAAAAAAAAACCTAGTTTCTCAACCTTTTGTTATCAAACTGGACTAAACAAAAGATTTTTTACCAACAGATGAGATTCACCATTGATGGAGACTAGGATGTGGAATAAAAGGACTGGATGACTCAATGGATTGGTGCAAGAATATGTGAATTTCAACCTCTGGATCAAGTAATTGACAATTGATCAGTGTTTGGTAACCTTTTTATGTAAGTGGTCTCACTCAGGTTTTTAGGGAACATAAGGCCACCAAGAACCAGCTACTGAGCCCCATCTGAAACGCATATCAATGGCCCAATGACACCACATCAGCTTCCGGAGGCACTTATAATAAATAGTCAAGAGTAAGTGTAGAAGGGATCAACTGAAGACAATCAAGAAGCTCCAGTAACTTAACACCAGCATTGGATATCGCCCAAGATACAACAGAGAGGTATATTGCTGGGCATGAGTTCAGCCTCTTCTTCTGAATCAAAGAGCTAACTGGATGCTTTCCATTCTCCATTAGCTAATGTTACATCTCCCTTGTTTCCTTGTTTCCAGGATCATATTTCTCTGATGTATCTCGTTTTTCCACTTCAACTCAACCAAATGTGGGAGCCAGTCATCTGATGACTTGTCTAAGCTTATAGACAAATGGGATGCATGAGAAGCATTTAGGAAAACAGTAATGGTTAGAAAGTATTTTTACAGTTTTTGAAGGAGAGAGAGTTAGTACTTGTCAGGAAGTTTTTTCACATGTTATTCCACTCACCTCCTAAAGAATCTTTTCTTTCACACTACTAATCTTTAGCATGTAGCTGACAAACTAAAGCACAAGGCCAGCCTTGCACACAAGTGAAAGCTGGAATGTTGCCTTAGAATCACAGATCATCACTATACTCTTCTGATTCCTGAAAGTACTTTATATCAGCTTGTCCTTTCAGTCTGGATAATAGGCTACCTAAGGTACATGGAAAAAAGCAATTGCTTCAAAGCATATCTCAATGTGTTTTAAAGTATAATTTAGAAACTGGTATGAGTAGACTGTGTAGTCAAACAGATTATTAATGCACTGAACAATAGCTTTCACAGCTCTGGGCATCATGGGCAAACACCAAAAACTTCACTGGGGATCAGCTGAGACAAGATAAATAATACCCCGATTGTTAGTTACTATAGAAATTAGCTAAAAATCAGGTTTTACAGCATATTCTACAACAAGCAGCAGAAATCATAGTGTGATCAAGGTAGAAACAAATTCCAAACTATTTGCTCTGCTGCAATAAAGAAAAGAATAACCAATCTGCTAGATAGAGCAACAAACTAGAAAAACTTCAACACACATTTTAGCTACATATTGGCAACCCGATAGCAATGGTATTTTAATTTTCTTGAATGGCTTGAGCAGCCTTCCCCATGCTGTCCTTGTTTTCTGATGGTCAGAGTAAGTGACATCAAATTTTACAATAACCAGATGCAACAATAGGATTGGGCCCCACGTGTATAAGGTTAAGAAAGATCAAACAAAATTTAGTTAACTGACATTTCCCATTAGCCTTCAATATTAGCCACCTTGCAGTATAACATAAATGTTGATTTCATTTACCAGGAAAATCATTAATGCGGTGGATATGAAAAAGTAGTGATAAAGACCCACAATAATTTGCTAAACTTTCATTAGCTATAAAGTACCCAGACAAAGGATTAACTGGGTAGGCATCCAGCCTTTTGTTGTTACTCTTTTCCAGAGCAAATCAAATTAAAGAGAGTTATTTGCATCCGTATTATTGGTTTTATTGCTTAAACTACCATGCCACCAGCTTTTCACTAACTTTTCCTGACCCTCCACTACCCAGATCTTTTTTACTTAAAGATGTTCAAAAAAGGGACTCTTTTTGTTATATGTTTACAATGCACATAAGCATGGTGGGGGCACTCATCTGTGATCGAGCATCAGCTACAATACAAATAATCAATCATTCCTTAAGGCCAAATCCACTTTCATTGCTGTTAACTTCAACACACCCATTTAATTTAATCCCATAGGATAGGCATTCAGCCACTGCAAAGCAAAGCAGCCAAAAGGAAAAAAAATTACAAAGATGTATCATATTCAAGTTAGGTCTCTTCTCTGTAAAACTAGCCTATTTCACATTTATGCAACTTCCGGAGTGGAAGATCTCCAATAATCTCTATATATCAACCTACTAAACAATCTTTCACTTAAAAGTGTGCATTTCCAACCTTTCATTTAAATTGTAAAAATGTATTTAATGGTTGCTATCACTAAAGCATTGATATGTTCTCTGGAATAAATGCAAATGTTCTGCTTTCTCAAAGGCAGCTAGTTGTACATTGTTAATAGTATCTGTATGTAGTATTGGAAAGAGTCACTAATCACATCCATTAATCGGTCTGCACTTATTAAATGTTCTATATGAGATAATCCTCTGGGGTTTTCTTGAGTCACCCTTGAAAGACTTCTGGTTTCTACTGGTTCCCTTGAGCTGTACCCTGAGGCTGCATCTATCCCACCATGATAAGGAAAGAACAACAGAGTAAACTGAAGGGAGAGGAGAGGGAGAGAGGAGACCAGACCAACTCTGGTTTATCACTAAAATAATCAAACCAAATCAAAATGGGAGGCAGGGGAGAAGGGTAATTCATTTATTTTCATTATATCTTTAAAATTGAACAAATGGCATTTTAAATTATTTGAGATACACACACACCCCTCCGAGAACTGGAAGGGATCTCAGGAGGTCATCTAGTCCAGTCCCCCGCCCTCTTGGCAGAACCAAGTACCATCCCTGACATCTATTTGCCCCAATCTCTAAATGGCCCCCTCAAGGGCTTAGCTCACAATCCTGGGTTTAGCAGTCCAATGCCCAAACCACTGAGCTCTCTCTTCCTCAAGATGAATGCTGAATATAAAATACACATGATACCCAATAAACTAGCACTTCCACACTATTATGTAAGTGACACTTCCATAATGCTCATTCTGTCCATATTAAGTGAACTATGGAGAGAACCACTAGCAGATCCACAAACGCTAACTCCACACAAGAAGCCTCAGTTGACAAAAGTCACTGTTGGAAGGGATTTCCTGTCAAAACTTCTGTCAACAGATCATGTCTACACATAAAAGCAGATCAAAAGAGCAATCCACTCTGTTGACAGAGAGCAGCCAGACTGCCCAGTCCTCTCTTGACAGAACAGCTGATCGGAAGCTCTGCAAACTGGACAAAAGGGCCCCTGCAGCATCAACACAGCTGTTTTGTCAATAGAACACTGTTGAGAGAGGCATTATAACTAAACGAGGAGAGTTATAATGCTGCCACAGGATGCTGTGGGCTTTGTCTACAAACTGTCGACAAAGTGCATTTTGCATGTAGACACTCTGTGTTCTTTCCTGACAAGACCCCAGTTTTGCTAGGAAAAGCTTCTCATGTAGACCTAGCCAAAAAGGCCAGAAGAAAAGGAGACTGAGTCACTCTTGCACTTTTCAAACGAACAACAAAAAATTAGTTTTGGCACAGATCCTGACCTAGTGAAAATCTACACTGCTGCACTGAAGTTAAAGGCTTTGTACCCCATTCCACAGCCTACATTGGTTTTTTTCATTATATGTCTCTAGCATTTTCAAATGCATATTCCAGTAAAGAGAGTCCTTCCTTTGATAATGTTTTCACTTTGATTAAAATGCAATTTGCATAAAAATAACACACTTCCATTCCAAGTAAGAACTAACTTGCACCTGGAAAGGTTTGGTATGAAATGATTTTCTTTTTTGATTAATACCATATTAATGAGATTGACATTCTGGTGCAGCCAACACAGAAAAACAAATCCTAATAAATTATAACCCATTTTACAGCATTCCTTGATGCCTAAAGGGATGCAGTTAAAGTTGTCCAGATATACTTTGCATCTATTTTTAAGCAAGTCAGGTTAAATAATGTTAATTCTGATTGTTCTTTTTTGTTCATGTCAGCACCAAAAACAATGGACAGCAGCACGGAATAAACATGTTGTCCTATGCATTCTTAAATGTAACTTCTTCCCCTTTGTTTCCTTCAGATACAAAAAACAAAAATCACAGGATGATGTATCATGCAGCAGCAGAGTCAAACACTTCATTTATCAACATGCTAGAAAGCCAGAACACATCTTCAATGGCAATTCACCTGGGTGACTCATCTCCCCAGCTGTATATCTGCTGCTGTCAGAGGACCTCAACACAAAGACACCTACCCTGTTGTTCTGTGTATGTGTTAACCCTTTACAGTGTGATTGTCTTCTGTTTCCATTGATCAGCTGGAATAGAGCCTGAATTACACACAAATATAAAAGCAAAAATTAAAGGAAGGACGAATTTATTCCAAAGCTATGAGGCAAACATAAAACATTAACAAGCAAAAGTTGCTAGAAACCTATAATTTTTGTTCCATCTTGGTTTCTAGTATTGAGAAAGAGACTTGCATAAGGAGTGTTCAAAATCTGCATAAACCATTTGGGACGATTTCAGGAACAGAAACAATAACAAGTGCATTAACAGGGAGTGGTTTCTCGGGCTCAGGGACAAGACAGCACCTGGACAGTTACAGTTACATTCAATGGCAACCAGAAGCATGGCTTAAACAGGTAAACAGGGCGTACTGCTGCTTTATTATCAGAACTGTGGAAAGCAGCTGGAGCACAGTGGGAAATCTGGCCCACGCTATTTCTGTTCAGTGCTGCCCTTGAGAGAAGTGAATGCATTTGATTCAAAAAGTTGTTTTATTGGTACTATGTAAGGGTATTTTGCACTTTTTATCTCAAGAGCTGTACTAACATGTCTCACAACTCTGGCATGTCCCCTTCTCTAAATAGAGAATGAATAACTTAGCCATGGTCACACTGTGAGTCAGTAGGAAGGCATGAAGCATGTAAGTTTCACTCTACAATAAATACCATTCTATAGAAATAGCAAGGAACATTTTTAAAGAAACATTTGCTATCAATGACTATGATTTTCTGAAGGGTTCTTGTCAGCATGTATAAATAACTTAATAAATGCCCAATTCAGCACAGCTACACATTGGAATAATTTTAATAACATTTATACATGAGTTTCTGCATTACCTGAAAAGGGATACAACCAATGGAAACTTGGTCCTTTCTTTACTACAGATGGGTGTAAATTAGAGCACCCAAGTCACCTGTTTCACTAGACCAACTCAGGAAATTCTGAAATTAATTTTAAAACATGATTGGCTTGTTTTTACAAGGGCCTCAGTCACTTTACAGTACAATATTAATTACTTATATATTGTACACATCAGATCTTGTGTTAGAGCTAGCTGTATTCCCACTGCCTGCCAAGTTATCCACAGCATTTGTTTGTGAATTTATTGCAGAACCCACCAAAACATGTACACAACAGGGAATCCCACACAACTAAACAGAGCCAAAATCCAGATAGAAAAAATAAGTATGTTGCAATGCTTACAAGTGCAAAGGAAATTCTTTCAGGATTTGTAATAGTCTTTGCTTGAAATAAATTAAAACCTATGCAGCGGCAGTCAAAAAAGCTAATAAAATGTTGGGCATCATTAAGAAAGGAACAGATGACAAGACAGAAAATGTCATATTATCTCTATATAAATCCATGGTACATCTACATCTGGAATACGGTGTGAAAATGCAGTCGCCCCATCTCAAAAAAGATATATTGGAATTGGAAAAGGTTCAGAAAAGGGCAACAAAAATGATTCAGGGTATGGAATGTCTGCCATATGAGGAGAGATTAATAAGACTGGGACTTTTTAGGTTGGAAAAAAGATGATTGGGGGGTTATGATAAAAGTATATAAAATCATGACAGGTATGGAGGAAGCAAATAAGGAAACGTTATTTACTCCTTCTCACAACACAAGAACTAGGGGTCACCAAATGAAATTAACTGGCAGCAGGTTTAAACCAAACAATAGCAAATATTTTTTCACACAACGTACAGTTAACCTGTAGAACTCCTTGCCGGAGGATGTTGTGACGGCCAAGACTATAGTAGAGTTTAAAAAAGAACTAGATGAATTCATGAAGGATAGGTCCATCAATGGCTATTAGCCAGGATGGGCATGGAGGGTGTTCCTAGCCTCTGTTTGCCAGAGACTGGAAATGGGCGACAGGTAATTGGTCGCTTCATGATTGTCTGTTCTGTTCATTCCTTCTCGGGCACCTGGTATTGGCCATTGTCAGAAGATACGACACTCGGCTTGATGGACCTATGTTCTGACCCAGTATGGCCGTTCTTATGTTTTTATTAATTGAATGTATCATTTTCTATTCAGGGTGAGCTGCAATTGAATTATTTGCAGCAGGCATCCATCCATAATCTCTCTTCTTCTACAGCTAGAGAGAGGCATATGCAGACTGAGCAATACCCCCAGAGCAGCTCTAGGGGTCCCCTCATTTGCTTTTAATGCATTATGGGAGGTCCCAAAAATATTCCTGCGCCGTCTCCCTATGGGCTAGCACCACTTCTGTCACTAGCTGTAGCTGAATTTACATCACCTCACCTTAGCAGACAAACTTAAAGTCTTCTCTTTTCAGAGAGGCAAGAGAATGAGCTCTCAAGCACCTTAAAATTATCACGTTGGTCACATTGCATCTGGCAATTGCTATGGTAACCAGACACCTTGTGAGGATACTTGCTGACTAGGAGCCTTCCCTGGCGTGCTCTGGATTTTTGGTTTTGCTTTTGTAGTTAGTTAATTTGTTTACATTTTATTTTGGGGTGAACAAGATGAGCTGTTTTTGATCAGGAAGGCAAAGATTACCAGAAGTGAATTCAGAAACCAGTCTCAGTGCAAAAGACAGTGAGGTGGAAAGATCATTTACGTCACAGGATCCTACATCATTTGATTTATATTACCTACAAGAAAAACGTGTTTTATAATAATTTCTCAGCAAGATCATAACAAATGAGCAATGTTTACATTAATCTCTCTGGCTTCTTGGCATGAATCATAAGAATCCTATCAGACCAAAAATATACCTATTATAGGCAAGACTGGATACAGCTTATTATTGATTGTCAGTTTGTTTTCAATTTCTTGTAATCTTCTCAGACTTTAAACATTAGCAACGACATTTTCCATAGAGTGTTTGTCTCAAGTTTTTTGGTTTTGGGGGGGCGGTGGGGGCTGGTGGGAAGAAAGAAGATTGCAGATGAAACAGTTCTGCTGTTCCAAAGAACAAGGCTAAGAAAAATATTTTTTTCCTACATTAAAAAATTCTGGAAACATTTTCTTTGAAAAGCTCTATCCCCTCCGCCCCTCTCCCCCACCACACACACACTGCTGTGGAGCATGGACCTGAAACATGAGAACATTGGACATTTTTCTGCCCTGTAAAAAACTGACCCAAATTTGTCCAAATGTTTTTGCTTCTGAAAAATTTGCCACTGGCAAATGCTTTTAGATTTTAGCAGCTACATTCCCAGAAGGTCCCATTCACAATCATCTAGCCTGAGGCTGAGCAGGACTTCCCTTGCAACTGCAGTTGAGGTCTTATCACCTGAACTGAGAACTTGGGACATCTCTCTCCTGTGCTGTCTGTGACTCACATGCTAGGCCTAGACATCTTAAAGTAAGACATGATTTAAATAAAGGTGGAACAATAGCTGGATCTCCCAAGGAAGGGGAAAGTAGGTTGGAACAAATGCTTAAGGGTAGGGGTGGAAAGTGGGACTACAGGCTACCAGGGAAGAGAGTAAATCTGAGGTTAGTAGAAGCTGGTCTGAGTGGAGACTGGGAATGGCTGGGCAACGAGATGGGAGTCAAAACCACTAAGATCTGAGGAAAGAGGGTGTGACACTGGCAGATGAGGTGGTACCAGCAGTTATCAAGGCTTTAAGCTTCAGCTGAGCACTGACAAACCCATTGCTGAAAACCAGTCTGTTTCACCTGAATGCAGCTGAAAGTAGGTCTTTCCCTGCTTGTGAAAATGCTACAGGAAGCTTAGGACTAGGAGTGGGTCTGCAGCTTGTCACAGCAGCATAGTGAAAGGAGCCCAGGTTCATGGGTCACAGGTAGCCTGGTTCCAGGTGGAAACCTGTGACAACTGGAATGCCCAAAAGAAGTGTCTGTGACTCCATGGTAAGACTATTCTACTGCTTTAGGAGTTCACACTTACCCCTGGTTTGGTAAAACCTAATTATAGAACATAAACACTAGTTTGGAGTCTCTATTTCGCATTCTGACAGCTTGCTCTAAGGCTGGCACCCATGTGAGCCATTCCAGACAGCAAGAGGGAAGCAGTCAGAAAAACTAACAAGGTTCTGGAGCTGCAGGGAAACTTGGACTAGTTTTACTGAGAGACTGGGAGACTTAAGAAAGGGAGAAGAGATCGTGAGATTTGGTAGAGCAGTCCAGGAGGGAGGTTGGTGAGATTGTGACTGTGTGCCAGTGTGGATAGGGAACATGACTGGGGTGAGAGGAGGACCAGGGATGAGGCAGGGAATGGCTGTGCAAAGAGACTGGGGACCCGTCTGGAAGGGTGAGACTGGACCATGCTGGAAAAGGAAAGATTGCGAATGGATCAAGCGTTGGAAACTGATTAGGTGAGGAGACTAGTACTGGGATGAGGAACCTTGGGGTAGGGAAGAGGTAGGATGGGGAAAAGGACAGCCTGAAGGAGATAGGCAAGCTGAACAGGAATTCTTGAAATGCGCAGAAGCAGCAGACATTCCCCTCGAGAGCCTGGAATGGAACCCTGAATTCCAGAATCTCACCATTCCTTGGCTGTCAGAAAATATCTGTGAACAGGGGTGACAACAGCCACCACGGGTCCACAGGCAATGTGGGAGGGGGACAGCTCCGCACCCCTTGAGGCGGCAGAGACAAGAGCAGAAGGGGCAGAACTTAGGACAATCAGCTCAGGGCCCCTCCCTCACTGTGCAGCAGTGGCACAGCACTCCAGGCCTCTTTGGAATGCTGGGCCTGGGGACAACTGCCCCTTAGCACCTCCTCCTCCCCCATTGGCAGGCCTGTATGTGAAACCCTAGCAAAGTACTGCAGCATCTCCCTCTAGTGCTAGATCACAAAGAAGATGGCAGCCTACTGCCAATCTCACTGACTCCATTAGCCCCAGCAGCAGAGATGTGTGAAGGATATAAATGTCCCAGCTCAGCTGAAGACCACATGGGTATCACTATGCTGCATAATGGAATGTCTGGGGTTTTTTCTTCGTTTTGTTTTCTTGTGAAACTAAGATGATATACACAAGCAACAATGTTAAAAGAACATTAAGAATGCAAAGCCAAGCAAGCACTCAAAAGTTAGTAAATACCAAAATAAAAATTGCTTGTGCAAACCCAATTTGGCCTCTTTGTACATGTGCATTATTCTTCTCTCGTTACAGAACCACATACTATTTTTTTCACATAACCAGTGCTTCATTCAGTGCACAAATGGGTGGTCGCACTTAGTGAGGAGCTATTCAATACTTTATTTTTTCCTCAGTTTTTCAGTGTGTGTGGTCTCTTGCTCTGAAGAGACCATTTATTTCCTTGCAGACTTTTCTCTGGTGCTTATCACTACAGTATCTGAGTGCTCCATAAATACTAATTTATTTTCACAATGCCCTTATAAAGTGACGCCATGTTATTATCTTTGTTTTTACACAGAGACATTACAGAAAGATTAATGGTCAAATGTACACTTATCCTGCTTGTCCAATATGTGACATCAGCATCTGATTTTTCAGAGTATGTAGCCTTACATAGCACTCTTATGCATTCAAGCACAAGACACACTGACTTCAGTTGTAGGTATGAGTCCTCAATACTTCCCCTAATCAAATGCCAGGCTCTCAAGACAGACACCCAGAAAGACAGGAACAAACTACTAACGACAACCGGCAAAAAGTTTGGTTTAAATGACTTGCCCTGTATCACACAGAAACTCTGTGGTACAGGAGGATTACAGTTCACATCTTCAGGACAGCATTCAACTGCCTTAATCATAAAATGATACTTCTTGCTATCTCCTGCCTCTTTCACTACATTTTCCAATTTCTGTGACAAATGAAGCACAAATGGTGTCCTTCAAATAGCTATACAAGTCTGTCCCCCCGCACCCAGCATGTCATTATGCTGCCTCTTGTAGGAGTGACTCCTTGCAATCTCCTCACCTAGCCAATCTCATTCTCCATTGCTCAGGTTGACAGAAGTCTTTTTACTTGAATCTCTGGGACAACTTCTGAATTCCAGACAGACAAAACCAGCTCCTCCATATTTCAATGGATGCTGAATATGCATTTCCAGGAGGAGTCTTATATATATATAAATAGTTGATTGTATAGCACAGAAGATAGTCAGAAAATCTCCTTTAAAAAGAATCAATTGAAAAAATAAAAGCACAAAAATCATGTTTCACCAGTTTTTACCTTGGCTGTTGTCAAAAGAAGAAGCATGTTCTAATTTTGAAGAGAACTGCTTTTAAAGTAGCCAATTACAGAGCTACATTAGCCAAATAATATGCATAAATTGTAGATGTTCAGATTAGCTTCTGTGCATAAACAGTCATTTCCAGTAGTGTAGCAAATGTCTAATGCTTGAAATTGCCTTTCTGTGCTCTGCAGAGTTGTGTGTTTTACTGACCAAATCCCTTTGCAAGCAGCCTAGACCTCAACTACATCAACATCAATCAGAATTTTAAAGTCTTTCTTGCAAATGACCATTGGGAAAACTCAGTCCTGTGATTAAACATGATTTGACAGAATGAAGATAATGGTTAGGAAAGCCCAAAGAGGATACAAAGGTGTTGCCATTTATAATATATAATGGGGTCTAACCTTCCAACTGTATTGGGTGCACTGGATTTGCCAATAACATAAGAGGTAACTAATTTATAATATTTAAGTAATAAGCATAAACAGTATTTTAAGCAGTAGATTGCATTTCTCATTATATAGCCCTACTTCAAAAAACAAAAGCAGCAATCAATATTTATAACCAGCATCTCTTCTGAAGTTACTTCTGGTGTATGGCATATCAAAGTCACATTTTCCCTAAATTACCTCTTCGAGAGGTAGCACCTCTCATAGAATATGGAGATTAACACTCCCACAATGTGTAAAATGGTGAATCATTCTTCCAACAGCAAATGTTCACGGAAAACCACTACACAGTACATTCCTCCTGCTTAAAATAAGGCCTCCTTTCCTATGCTGTATTGCGAATAATCTAAATACATCTATCAAATGAATAAACTCTGTTTACAGTCAGACTACTGAAATTGTGTGTCTCAGTGTCCAGTGTGGATAAAGGCTAAAAGAGGCAACTCCCAGAGGTAAATGAGACTTAAAATAAATTTGCTGGGCATTTGGCCTGTACGATAAGGAGGAGACCCAAAGGGTTTACAGGCCGGGGTTCCTGTTACTACCTTCTTCCTCACTTCATAAGGAGGGGCTCGGCAAATGGCACACTGAGAGGATTCACATGTGAACTGAGTCCTACAAGTTAGGCCAAAGATGTCAACCCTGGGCTACTGGTTGTACTTTAACCACACAGTGAACCAATTAAATGCCTGCTAAGTGTAATGGGAGTGCAAGTACTAAGTAAAGTTGAGACTAGCTGCCTCCATTTCTGTTTCCATCTTCCATCTGCGTGTCTCAATCAAACTGATCACTCATCTGCACACAGGAACCCAGGGCCAAACAAAACCAAATGTTTATTAAAGTTCAAATTAGATTGTAAGGCCTTTAGGGAAGGGGCTGTATATTTATATTTACTATTTTTGCTCCATGCCTTAAAAGACTGATCCTGACTATACGTGAAATATCAATGTTTAACAACAGAGCTGTGATCCCCAATAATGAAAAATCCTATTTGTTACTTTTCAGTAAAGAATTTTTGCTGGTATCTGCAAAGCCAAAACAGGCATTTTCAGGATACGGTGACCATCCATCCTATTTTAGCTGGGACAGTCCCTTTATATAGATCCCTGGAGAGCATCCCAACTGTTTTAAAAAAACAGGATAATTGTCCCATATGATGCAAAGCAGGGACCTGAATTTTAAAGAGATAGGTCCTTTCAGCAGCAGGGCCTGTCTGTTTAATGAGCTAGCTGGAGAGGCTGGAGGAGACAGGCGGGCTCTTTAAACATTGTTTAAACAAATGGAGGACAGCTGTTGGGGTGTTGTGCTTAGCTTGGTAGCCCACATGCAGGAGCAAACAGTCAAGGCTCTGTAGTAAAGGGCGGCTTGACCCAGGCCAGGGGTTAGACGGGGGATCATGAGTTTGGAGGAGTCCCATGAAGGGTGGGGGACAGGGCTCAGAAAAGAGCAGCGACAGGAAGGAGGACAGAAAGAAGGTGAAACACAGAGGAGGGCGAGGCTATTAGATTTTGTGGGACCCCTAGGATATGGGGTAAGCACAAAAATATTGGGTTCAGAATATGGGGGGAGGACTCCAAGCTGGGCCAGAAGGTTGGGGCATGTGATGGGGTGAGGATGCTCCAGCGGGAGTCTATGCTCTAAGTTAGAGCCTGGGATGAAGAGTTTGGGGTGCATCAGGAGGAGGCTCCAGACTGGGCCCAGGGGTTTGTAGTGTGGGAGGAGGATCAGCCTGGTCCACTGATGGATGGGGGCAAAGGGGGCAAGTGCCAAGGACCCCAGGCAATTTAAAAGGATCTGGGAGCCCTGGACTCTTTAAAATTGCTCAGGCAGGTGTGGCAGGTGGAATCCCACCACCACCACCACCACCACCACCACCACCAACACAGGGAGGCTAAACTCCTGCTTCTTTCTTTCTGCCTGTGCCTTCTCTCAAAGGCCAGAACCACACATACCCCACCCTTCCAAAGGTATAAAATGGTGAGGTGATGGGAAAAAGAGGGTGGGAGTAGGGAGTTTGGCTGCCCCACTTTGCATAGGTGTTAAGGGTTTAGAAGGGAAAGAATTCTTTTTACAACATAATTCTTTTGGAGCTTTGTAACTATCTGAAAACTGATCAATATTTTTTTAAAAATGCCCTGTGTTACTTTACTGATTGCTGTATGATATACTAAAAACTAGAAAAATTTTGCCACAGATCCTGTTTGTTCGTTTGACTTTTCACTTAGGGCTGGATTTTCAGATAAGCGGTTTCCATCAAGTTTTTAGCTTTTGTTTGGAGAAGGGGTATTTGAACCATTAGGTTGCAGCCCTTATTTTAATCTGGCCCTGCAATGGGGAATGGGGGAGCTAGCTAGGCCAGGACTGTAGAGCGGGGGAGGAAAGGGTGGCCCAAAGGCAGTAACTGGGAAACAAACAGGCACCATCATTTCTCTCTTATAAATCCACTAACTCCAGTGAAATTTAAATGGGGGGTGGGTGGGTAAACTGGCCTAGTAGGTTTCATTCTCTCTTTACACTGCTGCAAAAATATCAAATGGTTAACATTGTTTCAGAACTCAGCTCCAGGGCATCTCCCTGCTCCCAGCCTGCTGTACAGACTCCTGCCCCCTATCCCTCACTCCTGTCCTCCTGCACACACACAGAGCTCTAATTTCCAGCAGCTCACTCACATACCCCAGCCTTCCCCCACATTTCTCCAGTCCCCTGCTCTGGTTCCTGCTCCTCTCTCTGTCTCACCACCAGCTCTCCCACTATCAGCCCACACTCAGGAGGACAGCAAGATGAGGACAAGACAGGCACTTCTATAGAGCAATAACCATTTAATTATAGGGTTTTTTTATGTTTACCTATTTTTGTTACAATAATGTAGTATATGGTTTAAATGAGAGCTCAATCAACTTAGTTGTATTGAATATTATACCGCATACAGTAGACCCATGACTTACATGATTTTGACTTGCACATTTCTTAGAACAACACAAGTCTAAATCAACCAGCGCTGCGATGCTGGTCAGTTTCCTGGCTCCTGCCAGTGGCAGGGAGCTGGGAACAAGGCAGCAGCCCGGCCCTTGCACTCCTGCCTCCCAGCAGCTGCACCTGATCCAGGCTCCCCTCCACTAGCAGGAGACAGAAAACTGACCAGCACTGCTATGCAGCTCGGTTTCTGGGCTCCTGCGAGTGGTAGGGAGCCAGGTGCAGCAGTGGCAGTCAGTTTCTGGCTCCTCATCACTCGCAGGAGCTGGGGAACTCCTGGTTCTGGGCTCCCTGCCATTCATGGGAGCGGGAACCCAGGCACAGCTCTGTCCTGACTTATTCAAAATTTGACTTATGCGTGGAACACACAATCGACGTGTGAGTTGGGGGTCTACTGTACTTCTAATGGCTTGCCATTGAACTTGCTTAACTCCAAGCAATTTTGCCAGGTGTCCCATATTTCACACATATTTCAAGAAATAATATTCTGCCACTTGGTCCACATAAAGAGCTCTCTCCTCCTATGAGGTGATACCACCTTATGACAAAATAAACTACTAGAGAATCAAAGAATCATAGAAGAGTAGGACTGGAAGGGACCTCGAGAGGCCATCGAGTCCAGCCCCCTGCCCTCATGGCAGGACCAAGCACTTTCTAGACCATCCCTGAGAGCCATCGATCTAACCTCTTCTTAAATATGTCCAGTGATGGAGATTCTACCACTTCCCTTGGCAATTCGTTCCAGTGTTTGATCACCCTGACAGTTAGGAACTTTTTCCTAATGTCCAACCTGAACCTCCCCTGCTGCAAGTTAAGTCCATTGCCTCTTGTTCTATCCTCAGAGGCAAGGAAGAACAAGTTCCCTCCCTCTGCCTTATGACACCCTTTTAGATACCTGAAAACTGCTATCATGTCCCCCCTCAATCTTCTCTTTTCCAAACTAAACAAGCCCAATTCTTTCAGCCTTTCTTCATAGGTCATGTTCTCTAGACCTTTGATCATTCTCGTTGCTCTCCTCTGGACCCTCTCCAATTTCTCCACATCCTTCCTGAACTGCGGTGCCCAGAACTGGACACAATACTCCAGCTGAGGCCTAACCAGCGCAGAGTAGAGCGGAAGAATGACTTCTCGTGTTTTGTTTACAACACACCTGTTAATGCATCCTAGAATCATGTTTGCTTTCTTTGCAACAGCATCACACTGTTGACTCATATTTAGCTTGTGGTCCTCTATAATCCCTAGATGCCTTTCTGCTGTACTCATTCCTAGGCAGTCCTTTCCCATTCTGTATGTGTGACACTGATTGTGCCTTCCGAAGTGGAGCACTTTGCATTTGTCCTTATTAAACTTCTTCCTGTTTACCTCAGCCCATTTCTCCAGTTTATCCAGATCCTTTTGAATTATGACCCTATCCTCCAAAGAAGTTGCAACCCCTCCCAGCTTGGTATAATCTGCAAACTTAATAAGTGTACTTTCTATGTCAATATCTAAATTGTTAATGAAGATATTGAACAGAACCGGTCCTAAAACAGACCCCTGCGGAACCCCACTAGTTATACTTTTCCAGCAGGATTGAAAACCATTAATAACTACTCTCTGGGTACGGTTATCCAGCCAGTTGTTCACCCACCTTATAGTAGCCCCATCTAAGTTGTATTTGAGTAGTTTATTGATAAGTATATTATGTGAGACCGTGTCAAATGCTGTACTGAAGTCTAGGTATATCACATCCACTGCTTCTCCCTTATCCACAAGGCTCGTTATTCTATCAAAGAAAGCTATTAGATTGGTTTGACATGATCTGTTTTTAACAAAACCATGCTGGCTGTTCCCTATCACCTTACCACCTTCCAATTGCTTGCAGATGATTTCTTTAATGACCTGCTCCATTATGTTTCCTGGCACAGAAGTTAAGCTGACTGGCCTGTAGTTTCCCGGGTTATTCTTGTTCCCCTTTTTATAAATGGGTACTATATTTGCCCTTTTCCAGTCTTCTGGAATCTCTCCCGTCTCCCACGATTTTCCAAAAATGATTGCTAAAGGCTCAGATACCTCTTCTATCAGCTCCTTGAGGATTCTAGGATGCATTTCATCAGGCCCTGGTGATTTGCAGACATCTAATTTTTCTAAGCAAATTTTAATTTGTTCTTTTCCTATTTCAACTTCTAAACCTACCCCTTTTTCACTAGCATTCTCTATGTCAGGCATTCCTTCAGATTTCTCAGTGAAGACTGAAACAAAGAAATCATTAAACATCTCTGCCATTTCCAAATTCCCTGTTACTGTTTCTCCCTCGTCACTGACCAATGGCCCTACCCTCTCCTTGGTCTTCCTCTTGTTACCAATGTATTTGTAAAAAGCCTTCTTGTTTCCCTTTATGCTTGTAGCTAGCTTGAGCTCATTGTGTGCCTTAGCCTTTCTAATCTTGCTCCTGCATGCTACACAACACAAGCTTTATTATCTGGCATCGCTGGGGAACTTCTGTATTCACTGGTCAAAGAGAAAATATTTTTCCTTGGTTCAAATCGACAAATTCTCAGAGTTTTTTGTCAACAACCAAAAGCTCATCATCAAATAAATCATTTTGTTAGTCTTTAAAGTGCTACATTTCTGCCATTTTCTTTTGTTAAAAACCTTCAGTAATAGTGACTCCACAACTTCCCTTGGAAGCCTTGTTCAGAGTTTAATGACCCTTCTAGTTAGAAAACTGTTCCTAATATAGCACCTAAACGTTCCTCTGATTAAGGCCCTAACTTTTTGTCTGACTTACAGTTGATATGCAGAACAATTAATCACCATCCTCTTTATCACAACCCTAAACATAGTGGAAGACTATTAGTCTTCTTTTCTCAAGACTAAGCATAAGTTTTTTGCATCTTCCTTATCGTTAATGTTACCAAACCTTTCATCATTTTGTTGCTCTCCTCTGGACTCCTTACAGTTTGTCCACATCATTCCTAAATACAGAATTGGACACTGTACTCCAGCTGGGACAAAGTGAAAAGAAAATTATGGACCTGTTTCTAGGCATTACAGGGTTTTGTTTTGTTTTGTTTTGTTTTTTGTTTTGTTTTTGGGACACTCTACTGATTTTAGTGCAAAACTGGAGTAACACAGCAATGCGCTAGTGTAATGGGGTGGAAAAAAATCAAGTCCAAAAGCCTTTTCAGGAAGTTTACCAAGTAAACATGATGCCTTGGGGGCTAGACTTTGCCTCCCCTTCTCTAACTTTATTTCAATCTGCAAAAACTTTACCCCTCACTTGTAACAGTGCTACCAGTGCAGTTTTACCCCTCAGGAATAGACAGAGCCATGCAGCAGCCCTGCTTCAATATCCCCACCAGCCCACTTTGCTTTAGATGTTTAAACCTCCCACAAAATGGCTTCAGGGAACGCAACTCCATTCAGGGTAATAGAGTCCTTTAAATCCAACATGCACAAAACAAAAATATCTTATGCCCCTTCCTTGCAGGCTTGGTGTCATGTGCAAACACTGTTTTCAACGTTCAACAGCTGGTCACTAGGCTTCAAAATAAACCGTCAGTCTCATCCAGGCCCCTGCTGCTACCAATAGTTTTGGGCAGGCTGCAGTCTTCAACAGCTCCTGGCCCCATACTTCAACAACCTGCCACCTTCCGCACCAGCAGGGCTTCTCTCCCTTTAGTCTATTCACCGGTGCAGATGCAATGGAGTGGGAATCACTGGGCCCACATCTTGTTCTTTAACCCCTTCTCAGCCACAGCAGGGTTCCCATACACAGTCACAGCATACCCCTGCCTTCTGCTTGCACATCGAAGCATACTTTTACATAATAGTTAATCCACCTCAGAGGCTGGGATATTGCACTCATGGGCTATGTCTACACGTGCCCCAAACTTCGAAATGGCCATGCAAATGGCCATTTCGAAGTTTACTAATGAAGCGCTGAAATGCATATTCAGCGCTTCATTAGCATGCGGGCGGCAGCGGCGCTTCGAAATTGACGAGCCTTGCTGCCGCGCAGCGCATCCAGACGGGGCTCCTTTTCGAAAGGGCCCCACCTACTTCGAAGTCCCCTTATTCCCATGAGCTCACAATTGCTGACTTACACAATCCTCTTCTTCCCTTCCTCTCTCTTCCCTCCTGTTCTATTCCCCCTCCCTTCCTCTGTCGGTCTATTAACCTAATACCTTTGCAACTAAATCCCCACAAAGAATCAAAAAATATTGTGGTGTTAACTAGCTGTTTGCCAGCCATCATTCTGCCTGTATGTCCAAGCCCTTTTACTGGACTCATCTCTTTGGATGGTAAACTCTTTTGGGCAGAGTGCTTGCACAGGGCTTATCCCTGTTGAGACCCAATCTCAGTTACTCCTTAGGTATTTTATATATATATATATATATATATATATATATATATATATATATATATATATTTCTATATTAATATATAATATATAATATTAATATATAATTATATAATAATTACATAATATAATTATATATTAATATAAATATTAATACATTTTATATATAATATAATATATATAATTTATATATAATATATTTATATAATTATATAAATATATTATATTATAATATATAATATAATAGATATATATTTATTATATAATAAATATAACAACTTTTAAATGTTTGTATTTTAATCAGTTTAACCTCTTCAAAAGATTTTTAAACTAACAATTACAACAACCCCCCTTGAAGTCACAAACACAGCAAGGAGGAGGAGGAGTCATAAAACAGAGCCTTGTAAAACCCCACATGTCTATGGGAGCAGATGAGGCATGTCAAATGCTGCACTCTGGGATGTCCTGTAGCAGAAAGAACAGACACACTCAAGGGTCGCTAAAATTGATTCTGGCTATCCCACTACCACAGTCAACCACCCAAAATAATGACAAGAAAAACATTTCACTCCAAAGTATGTAGTGACCACATAGGTGTAACTTAGCACCCACTAATATAACTGACAATCACACATGCAAATGAGGAAAAAGAACTGAACCTTTGTTGTACAGCTAATTGAAAAAATTTAAATACAAGTACTGGTGTAACAAAGATAACAACAGTAAGGAAAAAGAATGACATGGTCTTGGACACCAAAACATTCTGAATTCTCTCTTCACTAACAAAAGCGTCTTTTCATTAGGAGACAGAAAAAAAAATCCCCTTTCAGTCTCTAGTCTCTGAAGGGTTTCCATCAGTGCTCCTTCAATTTCAGGAGCACACAGAAAACAAGCCTTCCGTTAGCCTACTCAAATGGCTGTGAAGGAGGAATTCCTAGGAGCATTTTATGTGCACTCAGCTCTTCATTAATTGATGGTAGGTCACCTTCTCATAATGGGTCATTTGAGGAAAATATAAAAACCTTTTCTTGTTTTTTCAGTTTTAATGTTAAAATTACTTGGGCAACTCTCTGCCAAATGAGATTGCTGAATCTCTCTCTTCTTCCCACCCTCATCCCCGCCTTTTTTAAATTGGTCCCAAGGAGCTTCCAAAGGAAAGTCCATTAATAATTCTCCTTACATTATGGTAAATTTCTATTATGGCAAAACTGCATCAGAAGAAAAGCTACAAGAAACATGTTTTAAAAATAAAACTACAGGTGGAACCTCTCTAGTCTGGCACTCTTGGGGACCTGACCAGTGCTGAACCAGAGAATTTGCTAGACCACAGGAGGTCAATATTGTCGAGCAGCATGACCTGCAGTTCCACTGCTTCCCAGGATCTTAGAAGAAATTTACGGGTAAATTAGAGCTAAATAACAGCCCAGAACACTGAGAGCCAAGACTGGTGTCTATACACAAACTTTATGGGACCATGGGAAACTTGGCAATATCCATGATAAATGGTCATCTGGTTAAATAAAATCATGCCAGATTATGGATGTTGCCAGACAAAAGGGGGTGCCACACTAGAGAGGTTCCACCTGTACAAAGCAGAGACAATACAGGTAAGCACAATAAAAACCTCAAAATCTCTCATAAATCCAAGGAAACACAATCTGCACTTGCAAAGTCTTGCCCACTCAAGAGACACAGCTGTATGAAAAGCTGACCCAACTACACAGGACTTCTAATTTGGAAGAAACTCAACATGTCTTCTATGTGCTAAACTGAATCCAAGCTATATAGTTTATTCTTGCCACCAATGACCATTCCATAAATTGAACTGTCAAGAAGTTTCAACCTCTCATTTCAGGACTAAGTTGGGCCTGACATCATGTAGGTGTTCCTACCATTATTTCCAGCAATCTCCTCTTTTCTAGCAGTTACTAATGAAGGCTAGTGATGCTGACATAAAATTAATGATTCAGGACATTTGCACAGCTCTAAATTTGAGGGTAGATTGTGATTCATTTGATTCGTGAACTAGCCTGTCCTCCATGAGTCCAAATCCTCATTCCTTACAAGCTGAAATAAATGAAGGGATTTCATTCTTGCCCCCAGCAGAATTCAGCATGTTATGAAGTTTGTACTCAGTAGATAACCAGCATTTGAACAGAAGTAAGATTTTGCAAGTCAGAATGCAGGTGCTTGGCAGGCCTGATAGCGGAAGTTTGTGCAGGGCCCCAAGCCTGTCTCCTTCCATTGCTGTGTTTCTTGCTTTCTTATGCAATACACTCACACAAACAATGGGAGAAGATCAATAAATCGAGCTGTTTCCCAAAACATTTCAGTCCTAATTTCCAGAAGATGCTAAGTACACAGACACCAACACAGCAAAGCAATTAACCATATGTTTAGCCCACAAAAGTTAAGCCCCTGTAAAATTAAGGCCAGGTGTAATACTATCTACAGGACAGGTGCCACAGTGCTCAGCACCTTTCATAATTGAGCCCACCACGAACAAAGTAAATGTTAGTAGGAAAAGACTGTATTTAACTGAATCACATTATAAATCAGTGGTGTCAAACTTGTGGCCACTTTTGGTCACTGAAAAAGGCACATGCATTAAGTGCTGAAGCATTTTTTCCTACATTTTTTAAACTGAGGTCTGAATCATACCTGTTCCTCAGGGGTAGTAGTAGTAGGCATCCTTCAGTCTGCATAGACTATGGATCGCACCCTTTATAGTTTCAATTGAGGGCTTCGTTTACAGCGTCTACTGTGACTATGAAGACCCACACGAGAGTGACAGTCCTTGCTGCATCTCTTGCAGATGTGGTGGGTGTCTGGCAAGTCCTTAGTGTGCCTTCTGTGCGCTCGCTTCTCCTCTGCTAGCTGTCTGATCCTCATCTCGCCCTTCTGAAGGCCCTTGTGTAACCCCTGCCTCCATCTGCTGCGGTAGTCTGCTAGTTCTTCCCAGTTGTCCAGCTCTATGTCTACCTCTCTGAGGTCTCTCTTGCAGACATCTTTGTAGCGCAACTGGGGGCATCTGGGAGGTCTTTTGCCAGAGGCTAGCTCACCATACAGGATGTCTTTTGGAATCCTTCCATCATTCATCCTGTGGACGTGGCCAAGCCAGCGGAGCCGACACTGCCTGAGGAGAGTGTGCATGGTTGGGGTTCCAGCTTGCTCGAGGACAGCGGTGTTGGTCACTGTGTCCTTCCATGATATTCCAACGATGCGCCTGAGGCAGCGCAAGTGGAAGACGTTCCACCTCTTTTCCTGGCGGGCATACAGGGTCCAAGTGTCACTGCCATAAAGGAGGGTGCTGAGGATGCAGGCTCTGTAGACTTGCATTTTGGTGTGAGTGTACAGTTTGTTGTTATTCCACACTCTCTTGCTGAGTCTGGACAGAGCTGTAGCCACTTTTCTGATCCTCCTATTTAGCTCAGTGTCCAACGACAGGGTGTCAGTGATGGTGGACCCCAGGTAAACGAACTCGTGGACGACCTCTAATGTATAGTTGTCAATGCTGATTGATGGGGATTCAGCAACATCCTGACCGAGTACGTTTGTCTTTTTTAGGCTGATGGTAAGCCCAAAGTCCTTGCACACTTTGGAGAACTGATCCAGCAGTTTTTGAAGCTGGTCTTCAGTGTGAGACACTACAGCAGCATCGTCTGTGAACAGCATGTCTCTGATGAGGACTTCCCGCACCTTAGACTTAGCTTTCAGCCTTGCAAGATTAAACAGTTTCCCATCAGATCTTGTGTGCAGCAAGATGCCCTCTGTTGAAGATCCAAAGGCATGCTTCAGGAGGAGTGTGAAGAAGATCCCGAACAACGTCGGAGCAAGCACTCATCCTTGTTTTCGACGCCGCTCCTGATTCTGAAAGCATCCGATAATGCGCCATCATATTGGATGGTTCCTCTCATGTCTTTGTGGGACAACTGGATCACCTTGAGTAACCGTGGAGGACAGCCTATCTTGTGGAGCAGTTTGAACAGACCATTCCTGCTGACCAAATCAAAGGCCTTGGTGAAGTCGATGAAGGCTATGTAGAGTGGCTTCCTCTGCTCCCTGCACTTCTCCTGCAGCTGCCTTAGAGAGAAGATCATGCCAATGGTAGACCTCTCTGCGGGGAATCCGCACTGCAATTCGGGGTACACCCTCTCAGCAATCTTCTGGAGTCTGCCAAGGATGATGCGAGCGAACAGTTTACCAGTGACGCTTAGGAGGGAGATTCCACAGTAGTTGTTGCAGTCGCTTCTGTCTCCTTTGTTCTTATACAACGTTACAATGTTAGTGTCGTGCATATCCTGTGGAACCTCACCCTCTTTCCAGCACAGGCACAGTAGCTCATGTAGGGGTTCCAGGAGTGTGTCCACAGCACACTTGATTACCTCTGGTGGTACACCATCCTGGCTAGGGGCCTTTCCTGCTGCAATGTTGTCGATGGCTCTCTTCAGTTCATCCACAGTCGGTTCCTGATCCAGTTCGTCCATTACTGGTAGGAGCTCGACGGCATCGAGGGCTGCGTCAACCACAAAGTTCTTGCATGAGTACAGCTTGGAATAGTGCTCAGCCCAGCGCTCCATCTGTTTGGCTTTGTCAGCGATGACTTCACCAGATTTGGATTTCAGAGGTGCCATCTTGTTCTGGGTGGGTCCTAATGCCTTCTTCATACCCTCGTACATTCCTCTGAGATTACCAAAGTCAGCACAGGTCTGGATGCTGCCGCATAGCCGGAGCCAGTGGCTGTTGGCACAGCATCTGGCTGTCTGCTGTACTCTTCTTCTGGCCACTCTAAGTGCTTGCTGGGTACTCTGGCTCGGTGAGCGTTTGTACTCCAGGAGTAGCTAGCTGTGCTAACTAGAATAAAAACTGTGGTGAGTATGCCTCCTTGAGCTATAACAGCACTGCTAATGGCAACATAGACATACCTTCAGAACCATCATTAACAAGCAATGATGCAGATGTGACCACAAAAAATTCATTATTTACCAATGCAGGGTTGTCTGAAAATGCAATATTTTCCATATTGTGGAATGATGACTTCATATGTTAGTCCCTACTGCATATAGAGTCCATTTTGGTTAATTTAACAATGACAGGATTTTACAAATCATAAATTTAGTGATTTAAACCTGAAATGTCACAATCTTATAATTGTAGGGATTCTAACCCAAAAAAGAGTTGTAGTAGGGGAGGTCACAAGGTTATTGTAGGATGATTGTAGCCACAACACTGCCACCCTTATTTCTGTATTGCTGCTTGTGGTGGTAGCAATACTGCCTTGGGAGCAGGGCTCCCAGCCAGCAGCAGCACATAAGTAGAATGGCACAGTATGGTAACAACCTCCCTTACTTCAGTACCGCTGCTCATGGCTCTCTGGGGGGCAGTAAGGATAATCATCTTTTCGCCACCTCCTTCTCACTACCTCTCTTACAGCCCCTTCCACTAGGTCTGCTGAGCTCCATGATGCTCTGAACAAATGCTCTCTCTTCCCCACTGCAAATGCTCAGCAGCTCAACTTCCTGCCAACCACTGCATCCCAGGTGAGGGAGGAGAGAAAAGCTCTGGGCTGCTCCGTTACCTGCTGGGCTGTATGAAAGTCTGGCTGAGGAAAAAAGGGAAAAGACAGCAGCAGAATGGCAGTTCAGCTGGCTTTGCCTGAACCTAGAGTCTCTGCTCTACCTGGCAAAAGCTGTCAGTGATTCCAAAGGACTATATATCAGCCTGAGTAGTGGTGGGCAACCTATGGGCCAACAGGCTGAATCCGGCCTGTGGATTGCCTGGACCAAGAGCCCCCATGCCTTGGGGCTCAGCTTCCTCACCCCTCTCCCAGCAGCAGGGAGCCTAGGCTGGCACTCCAGCCTTGTGGCCCCTTCATGAGGCTGCAGCACTAGTGCCAGCTCCCCATTGCAAGTGGGGAGGGGTCCTGAGTCCTACAGGCTGGATCCAGGCAAGCTGGGGCCAGACTGGGCCATGGGCTCTGCCTAGCTCAGGGAGGAAGCTCTGCATGTGCTGCCACTCCCCCTCCCACCTGGGCAAGGGAACAGCAGCATGGGAAAGTGATGGCTGGGTGCTTTCCCCCCACTGCTCCCATTGGCCAGTTGTGGCACGGGAGCAGCAGGGAATCCTGGAGCTATGTGTGCCCCCAGGAAGCTATGCCAGGTAAGCACCCCCCACCATCATCATGCACCCTCCTCCTGCTTAAATCACCATCCCCATCCTGCTCTGACCCTCCACTCTCACTGCACTCTTGACCTCCCACCCCCACCCTGCTCCTGGCACCCCCTCTTGCCCAGACCCCCACTCTCAGCCTCATCCTGCTATCACCTGTCCAGACCACCCACCACCAACCTGAAGCCCCAGACCACTCCTGCCCCCTTCCTCCCACCCACACTCCACACCCCCAATCTGCTGCTGCTCCCTGCCTCCTGCAGACCCTACACCCCCATCCTGCTACTCAGCAGCCTGCTTCCACACTCTGAACCCCTCATTTTCGTCCTTCTCTGGACTCCCGGAAGAGTTAATCTGGCCTGGGGGAAGCCCTGAACCTCAGTCCTCCCATCTCCACCTCCCAGTCCATGGGACTGGAGTATGAGGGGATTCTCAGTTAGGGAACATATATCAGTGAGGTGGGAGTTCATTTTGCTTCTCACTTTCATGTGGCCCCCAACTGATTTTTCTGTAGATCTGTGGCCCCAACCCAAAAAATCATCCCCTACCCCCATGAGCTAGACGTAGGTGAAATGCAAAGCTTCCTGGGCAGTGCCTCCTCACACTGGTTTCAGGAGTGTAACCCACTGAGGACTCCCCGGGGTGGTCGACTGTCCAACAGAATACATCAGCAAGCAAAATGGGACACAAAATTTGCCCTAAAGCCTTGATGGCATCACCTCTACCTTTCTGAAAGTGCACATTTGGCTCTTGGGCTGTCGTAGCTGGATATCACTGCTTCACATGACATCTTTTTTTTTTATTTGAAAAAACTGATGTTAGGAAATGAAATCTGTACACAGGCAAATCCTGCTTGACTTAGCAGAACTGCCTGTCCTATAATCCTATACCCATAAGTAGGTAATGAGAGTCAGAGAAAAGCCTGAAGCGCTTAAAATCTTATTGTGAATATATATATACACATCTGTCTATTGCAACTGTTTTATTCTTTTGAAGTACTTACTATGTCAATCTGTAACCCATTTTTACACACATGTATTGAAAAATATTTGCTGTCCCAAATACGAGGATGTGCCGCCTTAAAAATATGTAACAGAATGCTTATACAGTAGAATGAAGTCAAACTTCCTTCAGTGCACTTTCCTTTCTACTAGCTGTCATAGTTAGAAAATCTGCTGGCCTTAAAATCCATCAATATATACCGAAAAGACCTTACAGACTTAAAACAAAATGCAGTTCTGGGATGCCAAGCCTACAACAAAGGGTTCAGGAGTCTACAACATCTGAGTGAGATGGGCAAAAAAAATGGCCAAAACCTTTTTTTCTTTTGGATGAAAAATGCAGGCACAGGTTGACAAACATTTCATCAATCCATGTTGATTTCTTTTAATTGTCTGCATTGTTTTTTTTTATATCAAAACTTTTGTTTTAACATTTTCAATTACAAATGAATATGTCTTCAAAAATTTCCTTCAATTTTATGTTTAAAACCAAGTTTAAGAACTCAATATTGAAACAAAACCATTTGTTTTGGGTCTAATGAGTCATTCAATCCAAAACATGTTTCATTTAAACAGTTTTTTGGAACAGCCAGCTAACAAAAAAAATCAGTTTTTCACACAGCTTTAACAAGCAGCTTTTTGATACACCAACACCAGAGATCAGATTTTGGCATCACTGCACTGATAGGCTATGTCTACACGTGAAGCCTACATCGAAATAGCTTATTTCGATGTAGCAACATCGAAATAGGCTATTTCGATGAATAACGTCTACACGTCCTCCAGGGCTGGCAATGTCGACGTTCAACTTCGACGTTGCGCGGCACCACATCGAAATATGTGCTGCGAGGGAACGTCTACACGCCAAAGTAGCACACATCAAAATAAGGGTGCCAGGCACAGCTGCAGACAGGGTCACAGGGCGGACTCAACAGCAAGCCGCTCCCTTAAAGGGCCCCTCCCAGACACAGTTGCACTAAACAACACAAGATACACAGAGCCTACAACTGGTTGCAGACCCTGTGCCTGCAGCATGGATCCCCAGCTGCCGCAGCAGCAGCCAGAAGCCCTGGGCTAAGGGCTGCTGCCCACGGTGACCATAGAGCCCCGCAGGGGCTGGAGAGAGAGCGTCTCTCAACCCCCCAGCTGATGGCCGCCATGTAGGACCCGGCAATTTAGACGTTGCGGGACGCGGATCGTCTACACGGTCCCTACTTCGACGTTGAACGTCGAAGTAGGGAGCTATTCCGATCCCCTCATGAGGTTAGCGACTTCGACGTCTCGCCGCCTAACGTCGAAGTTAACTTCGAAATAGTGCCCGACGCGTGTAGCCGCAACGGGCGCTATTTCGAAGTCAGTGCTGCTACTTCGAAGTAGCATGCACGTGTAGACACAGCTATAGTGGCAAACAATAAGCCAGCTCTTGAATCCTTACCTAATTTGGAAAGACACTCTTAATTACAGTATAATCTGTTTTGAATCCCAGAAACATTTAAAAAAGGAATTAAAATATTTTAGTTTCAAAGTTATCCAAAAAATATTAAGGACAAGGGCATCACAGCCAATGTAATTCTCTGCACTTTACTTATTGATGCAACTCAGAAAGAGACAATAATTCTCATTAATTTGTAAGAAACAGCACCTGATTTATGTGGAACGTTCTATTTAAATGCACCGACACTGAGTAAAAGAGGATTTGGCCCTAGTTTTCCAAAATAAAATACATTTTATTAATATCTCTTGTACAGCATTTATATATTAATCCTGGGCAAGTTACCATAGAGGAGACAATAAGTGTTTTTCTTAGGTCATTTTTTCTAATGTAATATTTATATCAAATATTTGTTAATACATTATTTCCAACACGACAGACTAAAATAAACATTGCATGTTCTACCCACCAACCGTCACACTATATACAGTATTTACAATCGAGTCCCAATCAAGCAAAATACTTGTGATATCCTTCTAATCCCAACAAGTTATTATTTTTTCAGATCAAAAACCCCTGGAGTGAAATCCTGACCTTGCCAAAGTCAAAAGAAAAATCCCAACTGACTTCAGTGCGTCCAAGATTTAACTTTGTAAAGTCCTAGATCCAAGGTAACATTTTCAAAAGCACCTAACTAAATTAGGAGAGTCACTCTCATTTTCAAAACATCTTAACCATTCACCACATTTGGCAGGTTGAGTGTGGCTTGAACAATAAATACGTTTTCAGTATAATGTACTTAGTTCACTATAGCAGTAACCATTATAGTGGCTACAGCTTCAGAACTCGTTGGACACCATGGTGGTAGACTGATTTCAATGGGAATTAAATGCCACCTATTGGGAACTTTAGGCACTGAACTACTTCTTTAAAAAAAATTGATTCTATATACCTCAGTCATTTCTGAAGATTGAATGTAGGCCTGATCTATACTAAAAAAGTAATCCGTGCCCTGATTAGTATAGTAAAGTCAGTCTAACCCAGGGATTACACAGCAGCAGGTCAACAGAAAAATTCTTCCAATGACTTAGCTACCGCTTCTTAGGAACATAGATTACCTACACCAACAGGAGAACCCCTCCTCTCAGCACAGGTAGTGTCTACAGTAAAGTGCTACATCTGTGCAGCTGTAGTATTTTAAATGCAGACAAGTCCATCAGCTCTTGAGGCATTTAAGGCACTTTTCAAATGTCATCGGTAGTCCTTCACAGGTGATTGATGTTCCATTTCCAACATGTTGCTATACATTTTAGGGACATCAAAACTGCAATGCATGAATTTTCTTTCATATTTATTCACTATAACATCTTTAAATGTACAACAGAGAAGCTTGGAATCAAGAGAGTCTCTGGTAAACAGCAATATTTACTGAGTAACTGCTGACATTTTGTGAACCTCTGTTCAGCTTAAGAAAGCCTGGATCTACTGCCATTATGGATCTTCTCAATTTTTATTACAGTAAAATCAGAGCAATACCAATTGACCAAAATAGACCAGCTCCTCCTTGTGTTTTAAAAGTGGCAAGCAACTATACCAAGGAAGCAAATATATCTATCCCCGCTGCTGATCGGACTCCTTAAAGAACTTTAAGATAACAATGATTACCTGCCACCTGGAAAACACCATACTTTCAGCATAGTTTTTATCTAAGTAAACAATCTTCCACTAGTTATTCTTTGTCTTGACCTACTAAAATCAGGCTCCTGAACAGGTTATAGTAATCTGGAAAAATTAAAAGACTCTGCTTTAAAGTGCTTCCTCTTGCTGGGAATTAAACCCACTCTAAGAATCAGTCAATGTCCACATGCTTTTATAATAAAGAATGTGCCAGTTATGACTACACCCAACTGCATTAAAAGATGATATGCTGGTTAGATGATGACAAAATTTGTACCCATTGTATAATAATTTAATTTACCAGATATTAGTAAAATTAACTCTGATGGACTTTTCTTTGACAAGAGGGAAAATGAGAGCTCACGAAATCAATTATTCCTTACGAAATAGCACGTTTGACATTGCTCAGTCTAATCTGCACCAAGATTTAAGCTTTCTTACAAAACAATTTACAAATCTAGGATGAATTGAAATCAGACAATTTTAGTATTGTTAAAGGTATTACAACTTCAAAGGGAAGCAGTTTTTTTTAAAATACAAATAATCTCCCAAATTGCTCATAGTCCCAATGTTTCAGAATTTAATGCAGGTGAACCTGAAAGTGAAACAAAAGTTAATTCAATTAACTTCAAGTTCAAAAGTGAAAAAAAATGCAGAAATAACCTTGTTAAAGAGAAAACAATATATTTGAATTTTAAATTGAAAAGAAATTTTAAAATCCAAGGTGTAATTTTAATATTTATATGTATATTACAGGATTTTTAATGTGACACTGTCTCTTTAAAGAGACAAGATAACTAGGGAAATATCTTTCACTGAATTGCTTTCTCTTGGTGAAAGAGACATGCTTTCAAGATTGGACAAATAAAAGACACTACTTCACGCATCTTGCATGTCTGATACTGTGGGAGTAACCTCACAAAAATATTGCAAACAGTATCCCTTTAAATCAATTCCTTAATACAGGGGCTGTCTTACTCACAGGCTCTGCAGTATTCAGCAAATACCCAGTTTGAGTCACTGAGAAATTAGCACATAGTTTGTTTTCCAAATCCTGAGATTTTTGCCCACGTATTTCTATGTTCATTTCAAAATGTTACTGAGATAAACAATGTCTTTCACTTATGAATTCCAACCGATTCCAGTGAAACTTTTCAGCCTTGACAACACTGTTGCTATAGTAATGCAGTCTGATCAGATATTCTTAGCAACCAGCCACAACTCTCCACCCACAGAGTTCTGCCATTTATTCCAAGAAATCTAAACCAGATAATCTGGTTTCCAAAAAATAGAGATCTTTATAAGAAAGATTAAAATGTGATGAACTATGCTAATACACTTTGTAACTCCCAAATCCAGCATTCTCTCATCCAGAAACATCTGTCGTCCAGCAGGACCATGGATATTGCAGGGCCAGAGAGTCTCAGGGCTGGGAGGAGGAGGGACCAGCCAGACCAGGAGCAGGAGCCCAGGGCAGGGTAGTTACAGGTGGTCTGGCAGCAAGGGAGACTAGCAGCTGCCACAGAGCCCAGGCTGGTAAACTGGCAGCCCAGGCACACGGCGGCTCGTCCCTGGAGCCAGGGGGAAGCAGCGGCCCTGGGAAGTCATGACTGAGGCTGTATGCAAAGCCCCTGGCCAGGGAATGGTGGATTGCGGTTGCTCATCCCCAGGGCCAGGGAAGCCATGGCTGGGCAGGAAGCTGCGGCCTGGGGAAGCTGCAGCTGGGGAGAGGTGACTGGGGGTGAGAGCTGGCAGCTGGGAAGCCTGTAGGTGGGGAGAGGGAGTTGGGAAGTCATGGGAACAGGGGAAAGGGGAGCCCATGAGCAAGGGGTAAGGCCATCAGGAGGCAGAATTGACTACCGTTAGTCCGGCACCACTCAGGTCCCAAGGGTGCAGGACCAGAGAAGTTCAACCTGTATCATTAAGACATATGATTACAAGGGAAGGACATGCTGAACAAAGCGCAACTAAACTGGAAATGAGGCAAACAGCAGTACCTGTCAATTCATCATCACCTGCAATATCTACTGTACCCCAATTACCTCTCCTTTGTTTGAGTGCTGCCTTTAATTCCAAATGCCTATATGGGGCCAGATTCTGCCCCCCTCACTCATGTCTGGGGCTCTTTGTGGCATAAGGAGTCACTCAATACAAATAAGAATGGCAAATATCAGACCTAAATGTCCAACCTCAAAGTACTATCCTGCCATGTCAGGTTGATTCAGTAAATTCAATTGGGATTTTGCTTGGGAAAGGAGTAATGTGCCATAAGGAAGGCTGAGCAAACCACTTAAGATAAAACAACAACTGGCTGGAAACATTTGGAGTCTCTGCTCAGAAGCAAAACATGGAGTCAGATTCTGCCACCCTTAACTCATACCACCCTAGTCCCCAAATAGTCCCACTTGGCACCATTTACAGGCCACCTGTTCCACTGAACCTGAGCAATCTTTTCTGGAGAAGAGATCATTAACTAGCAGTCACAAGAACCACTCGGATTAAACCTACATCTGCTCATCAGCAGAGAGACAGCTCTATGTGAATATGCCATTGCTCTGTCATCCTGGCAAAATAAGGCCTCAAAAGGAACCTTTTCTGAGGTACACAAAACATTTGCAATATATAAACAAAATATTAATTCCTTACACCACCAGTACAAAGGAATGGAATTAGAAGGAAATACCAGTCAGGAAGTTTTTATGACATTATTTCCTCACAACAGAAGCTGTGCAACTCTCACAAAACCATGTTTCCATTTTGTTATTATTGTTATTTATACTGCCTCAACTAAAAATCAGGAAACAACACGTGGAGGCTGCACAAAAACATAGTAAAAGACCCAAAGAGCAATGTTTATCAAATCCAGCAAGAAAAGTTACTTCAGATATGATTTGTTCATTTTGCCAAATCAAAACTTCCAAAGGGTTTGCCACTGCTAATAATAAACTCTTCTGTTCTAACATGATGAAACAATCCATAGCCTGCAAGTAATCTAACACAGTAAAAACACACACACAGAAAGGCAGGACAGCTGATTCTGACCTCACGCCCTTGCAGATCAAGAGTAATTCCAGTAAGTTCTATAGAGTAACAACAACAACAACGTAAATTCAGTGTGAGTGAACTCAGAATTAGGCCCACTACCTCTGTTGAGCTGGCCTATAACAAGTACTTCAGGCATCAAGATCTCAAGTAAAATTCTCCTGGATACCTAGCTACTGATGCTGATGAATGCAAGCTAGTACAGGTGGCCCCTCCCTTGTCCAGCACCCTCTGGACCCAACCTGTCCCAAATGAGGGAATTTGCCCGACAAAGGGAGTGCTTCTGCCTCCACCCCCGCCCACTGCCCCATCCTGCGATCAGCTCTGCTTCCTCCCCGCTAGCTCCCCTTCCTCCACCCACTTCCCTCTCCAGCCCCAGCAGCCCTCTTTCCCCTGGCCCTGGACCAGGGCCACAACCCAGGACGTGGCCCCAGCTGTGGGCCCCACAGAGGCCAGCTCCAGCTCTGGCCAGGCTGATGGATGTAGCCTTGGCCCAGTCCCAAGAAAGCTGGATTCAGCCATGTTTGGGCTGCTAGACGTGGCCCCATCCCAGCCCCAGGGGGACCGACAGCAGCTGCTGCTGCTGGTAGCAGTCCCAGCTAGGGGGTGCTAGTTCAAGCCGTGGCCAGACAATGCTCTGGCTCTGCCCATGGCAGGGCTGCTGGACCCAGCCCCAGACTGGGGGCTGGCGGGGGTAGTGCACTGGCTTAATCTATGGCTGGATGCGGCCCTGACCCTGGACCCAAGGACACCAACTTCAGACCCTCCTGGGCTACCAACACAGCACCAGCTGGGCTGTTGATGAGGTCGCAGCCCCAGGGACACAGGCTCCGTTGGACTTCCCTGCACAGGGCAGCTGGCCCCCTCATTGCTGGGCTCCCAGCCACTGGCCCTCAGCCTCATAGCCTCCCACCCTGGAGCTCTCAGGTCCAATAACATCCGTAGTCCTGCTGGACCACAGATGTTGCGAAACCAGAGAATCCCCAGTTAGGGGAGGTGCAGCTTGCACAGCGTTTTAGTGCATGCACGTTTCTGTTGCCAGAAGTGGATACTGCATGGATGCAAGGCAGAGTGTTGTGAAAAATCTAGCAGCATTCATCCTTATCTGGATAAAATTTGTGATTTCTTTAAAATAGGTTAAATTAGTATAACTGAATTTCTCTGCAGCTGATACAGAGAAAATCATAGCAGATACAGATATCTTCCCAGCAGCTGCCTAAGAGCACTTGATCACGTTCCTTCCCACAGAAAAGAAAAAGCAGTCTGGTCCTGTGGTGCAAGTGGTCTGACAACATTCTCCACCTTTTCTGTGCACTGATTACCAATGCAGAAACTGAAAAATACGAATGACAAAGGGAACATGCTAGGAATGATGGGCTTCCAGTCCTCTATAATTTAAATCTAATAAATCAAATCAGTAGGAATCCCAACAATATCATTAAAAATAACTGATTTCAAACCTAGACTCAAAGACAACTCTCTGTGTGCTACAGGATCACGTTTATGAACTTGAAGCCTCTGACTTAGATTTTTCACCAAAGAATGGCAATCAATGGAGGCTTTAATGGCTGCTATCTTTTTGATTCTGCTGTTCTGCCTGAAGTGTCATCATGAGAGTCTGGACCTAATTTACTCAGGTTGCTTTTTTCCTACGTGTGAGTAAAATCAGAAATTCTTCAGATTTCCTATTTACTAAGTAATTAAAATTCTCATTGAAAACAGATAATTTTCTTTCTTGAGTAAACCCTGTTACTATAAAAAATAATCCTGTTTACCAAAAAACTGAAAGGCCATGTCTACACTAGCCAAAAACTCTGAAATAGCCATGCAAATGGCCATTTCAAAGTTTACTAATGAAGCGCTGAAATACATATTCAGAGCCTCATTAACATGCGGGCGGCCACGGCACTTCCAAATTGATGCGGCTAGTTCAGATGGGGCTCCTTTTTGAAAGGACCCTGGCTACTTCGAAGTCCCCTTATTCCCATCTGCTCACATCAATTTTGAAGTGCCATGGCCGCCCGCATGCTAATGAGGCACTGAATATATATTTCAGCGCTTCAATAGTAAACTTCGAAATGGTCATTTGTATGGCAATTTCAAAGTTTTTGGCTAGTGTAGACGTAGCCAAAATGTCTTCATTGAAGGAATCAGTTTATTAACCAGTAAGTAACATCTAGCAAAGTGGCAAGACAATATTGATGATCTCATCTAACTACATATGTTAAATTTTCATATAGTTGCTTACACCATATATACAGTATTGGGCATTAAACATTGCATTAAAAATAATTACACACACTCATGCTATTTTTTTCCACAAAATTCCTGTCTGGTTTAGGAGGTTCCTCATTCAAACTGCCATCCCTTCCTACTCTTTGTTCCAGTCTCCTCCTTCTTGGTTCTTAACTCAGCCTCTTCTCCCAGCCAGTCCTAGTTATTCCCACTCAGCTGGGCTTATCATCAGATGTGTCTCTTCTTTTCCAAGCCCCCATTCTCATTCTGTTCCACCGGTTCCCAATCTCACTGCCTTCCCTCTACCCCCAGCCGTGAATCCAATCTCAGTATCCACCCTGAAGTAGTAACTAGCTTCCCGTCCCTTCCTCCTTCACTTCTCTTACCAGCTCCTGTTCGCAATTTCCTTTTCCAGTCAGTCTCAATCTCCTGTTCACTCTATCCCACAGGCTTCAGTCCTCATCTCCCAGCTCCCACTCACAATTTCAGCCCCCCCCGCCTCCGATAAGCTCTTGTCTCACTAGGCTGTTTGTCCCAATCTGCTCTTTCCCCTCTCCAGATGGTCTCTTATCCCCTATGGATTTGAGTCATGTGGCTTCCTCCTCCACACTGCCTGGCTACCAGCAGGTGAGTCTTAGAGAGTAGAGGAGAGACAAGCACACCGGTCTCATTCAAGTGCTCAGAGCTACTACAGCTGTCCCGCCAACAAGGGGGAGACAAAAGGGACTGTTGCCCTGAGGCCGGGCATTTCAAAGGCGCACAGAGCTCCATCCGGAACAGCATCCAAAGGAGCAGTGGTGGTGGCCAGAGCTCCTAGCCCCTTTGAAATACCAAGGCAGCACTGTGTCACCGCTCTGCATGTGGCTCTGAGGTAGTGTGGTAGGGACCAGGGCTGACAACTCTAAGCCCCACCCTTCCACCCTTGGAGGGGGCAGGGAGCCAGGCCTTCCTCCCATCTTGCTCCTGTACCTGCAGAGGCTGTTGATCCCCCTGCACTCTAGGTGAGAGCGGAGGAAGCCTGCGTGACACACAGTTACTCTGTAGGAGTTGTGAGGAGATGGAACACCCTGACTTGCTCTGCGTTGATGAGGCATGCTCAGTTTGGTCACATGAAGGCACAGTGGCACACCTCAAGGATTTGAGTTGCTAAATTAAAAAGTTTCTGAGCATGTGAAAACAACAATTTTTCAGAGGTTTATAAACTTGTCCAAAATTGGGCCGATTTTCACAGAAATAGCCAAAGACACAATCCTGATACAAAGGCCAATCCACCGCCAAATGTCAAGTTCTTGCACCATAGACTGGTTGAAAGGAAAGACTGCCAGAATATTTTTAAGATTGAAAAACTTTACTTTTCCTTCACCTCATTCTCAAAATTGCTCAATCATTTTGGCTGAAACTTGCCAAAAAAGGTCTGCCTGAGGCAGACAACCAGCATGGAAGCAGTTGTGATGCAAGGTGTCCGGCAATTTTAACAAACAGTATTACCAGCTCCTCACCTATTAGCTCCTCACAGCAGCTACTTCCCCATTTCCATGCAAGGTCTGGAGATGTGGTATTACACGCAGAGATTTAAAGGAAGTCTTTATGCTCCTCCTGACTTTTTCTGCATGTGGTCACCCACTCACATCAAAACTGAGCCTTTACCTAATAAACTTTTAGAGGCAGAAACTCTCTATATTTTTCGTCTTGCAAATTCACAGACCAACTCCAAAATCAGGACTCAGTCACCCACGTGAAACATCACCAAAACCAGTAAGTCTACATCATTTTGACAGGCAGAACCTGGCCCATACATTTGTCAATTAAACCACAGTGTTTATATTCAGAAGAGACAACCACAACAATATCAAATAGGAGGTTCCAGAGATTTAGTTGAAGCAACATAAATTTGGAACTCATTAGCACATTTCCTACTGCTGTTTCCACACACACAACTGTAAAATGCTCTCTCAGAAAAGCCTAATGAAAAGCAAAGCATTAACACAGGAGGGGAAAATTATCTCTGTCTAGCATTGCAGCCTATATGTGACTTGTGTGTAGTGACTCTCAGCTGCAACAGCTGAAAATATTTAAATTACTAGAGGCCACAAAATAAACTCTACTAAAGAAAAATGCCTCTTAAAGGCTACGTCTACACGTGCACCCAACTTCGAAATAGCTTATTTCGATGTTGCGACATCGAAATAGGCTATTTCGATGAATAACGTCTACACGTCCTCCAGGGCTGGCAACGTCGATGTTCAACTTCGACGTTGCTCAGCCCAACATCGAAATAGGCACAGCGAGGGAACGTCTACACGGCAAAGTAGCACACATCGAAATAAGGGAGCCAGGCACAGCTGCAGACAGGGTCACGGGGCGGACTCAACAGCAAGTCGCTCCCTTAAAGGGCCCCTCCCAGACACACTTTCATTAAACAGTGCAAGATACACAGAGCCAACAACTAGTTGCAGACCCTGTATATGCAGCACGGACCCCCAGCTGCAGCAGCAGCAGCCAGAAGCCCTGGGCTAAGGGCTGCTGCCCACGGTGACCACAGAGCCCCGCAAGGGCTGGAGAGAGAGTATCTCTCAACCCCCTAGCTGATGGCCGCCATGGAGGACCCCGCTATTTCGATGTTGCGGGACGCGGATCGTCTACACGTCCCTACTTCGATGTTGAACGTCGAAGTAGGGCGCTATTCCCATCCGCTCATGGGGTTAGCGACTTCGACGTCTCGCCGCCTAACGTCGATTTCAACTTCGAAATAGCGCCCAACACGTGTAGACGTGACGGGCGCTATTTCGAAGTTGGTGCCGCTACTTCGAAGTAGCGTGCACGTGTAGACGCAGCCAAAATTATGTAATTTGCACACCAGGCCAAATGTATAATACACTACAATGAATTATCTCAAAGACTCAAAGTCCACTCTCCATTCCACCAGTGTAAATCTTGCATAATTCCAAATTTAGGGCCAGGTTCTACATTATTAAAATTAATTACTAAACTTCTATTTACCTCAATACTGCAAGATAAAACATTTAACCTGCGTAAAAGGCAACTGAAAGTGGCCCTAACTCAAAAATTAGCAAACAAAACAGACCTGCTAAATAACGAAACTTACAAGTAAACTGCTAAACAAATTTGCCCTGGTCTAAAAGCAGAGCTTTCAGAAATCAACGCATATTCACATTGTTTGCCTCTATTATTTTAAGGGATATATTAAAGTAATCCACACCACCTTGAAAAAAATAAGCCTTACATTTTTTCCTTTACTTTTCTGAAATTAACTTGTGTTTGACATATTTCTACTGTACTAATGGCAAAGAAAATTCACTTGAAACAGATGGCAAAACACCCAAAAATAGAGGGAAAAGCATGAACTGCTAATTGGTGTGCATTCCCTCCTGCTAGAAATGACTCACAATGAGAGAGATAAAGGAACCATGCAGCACTTCTGTGTAGTTTGACTCTGACAGTAACAGTAGAGAAGTGTTTTTTAAAAACACAGTTATACTTTCTAAGAGGTGGCCAAATCACGCTGATCAACTTTTAAACAGTACTCCTCACTGGTTTAAATTGGGGAATTAAACAAACAAACAAACAAACAAAAAATGGCACAATATGGGTAGGAAAGATTGCACTAATTCTACAATGCATTTTGACCCAAATTGGGGGTCAAAGAAGAAGACAATTTCAGAAGCGTTTTCTAGCATTTCATATTTGTTAGCATTGAAAGATAAAGGGCCAGATGCAGTATTCCAATTTTACGGCACTGTAATTCTATTAACTTCTGTTTAACAGTCATAAAAGTGAAGTAATATACTGGCAAATCAAGCCTAACGCTAAGCACTTTTAATGACCATTTCAAGCAGCCTGAAAATGAGGCATTTCAAGCAACCTGAAAAGGTTTCAATACTTCGAATTTTAAAAGCAGAAATTAAGAGACCCAAGGAATAAAGTCCAGTCTCGGAAACCCCTACTCACTCCCCTGAATGATAATAGGGAGGTAGCCGTGCTAGTCTATATACTATCAAAACAAAAAAGCAGTTCAGTAGCACTTTGAAGACTAACAAAATAATTTATTAGGTGGTGAGCTTTTCCCCTGAATGAGACTTGCAAAACTAATCCCTTCCACTGACCTCCCAGGGAGTAGTGACTAGTCAAAACTGTACAGGTCTGCTTTCTGAGAGCAACCTTTATGCATACAAGTGTAATAAGACTTGCATGAATTAGTAAAAGAAGGTCCCAAGAGCACAGATCACCTACACACTAAACAGTAAGGTAAAGCTTCCCTTTTGAAAGCTGTTTGCTGAATTTTAGTTATAATTCTACAAACACTGATCCCTCTACCCAATTTTAAGTACTAATATGTGGTCTATGTAAGATGTCCCCCACGCCCGGACTCATGCATCTGATGAAGCGAGTCTTTGCCCATGAAAGCTTATGCTCCAAAATATCTGTTAGTCTATAAGGTGCCGCAGGACTTCCTGTTGTTCCAGGCCATAGAACTGTTGATTTAAAAAAAGAAAAATCAAAATGAAAACATCATTCAGCAGTGCAAGTATAGTTGGCAGGCATCCAGTTTCCAAATTAAAGGGACTGGCATGGTACCAGTCAACACCGACAACTAGACCATTAAAATTCTGGGTGGTGGCACAGAGGGGCCCTGGGCTAAGACAAGCTCCCTGCAGTGCTAGGCATGACTCCCAGAAGTCACCACCAAGTCCCTGGAGCACATAGGCATGGGGACTCTTTGTCTGCATGTTGCTGTCATGCCCACCAGCCCCAACCCTGCAGCTCACATTGATCGCAGTCTATGGCCATGGTAAGTGCTGTCAGAACCCCCGCACCTGCAACCCCCCCTGCTGCACTCAACACCCTGCACTGACTCCCTTCTGGAGCCCGCATGCCTCAGCCCCTCCCACCCATACACCCAACCCTCTGTCCCAAACCTGAGCCACCTCTTGCACCCTAATCTGAAAATCCCCACAAAGCCCTCATCCCACTCATGCACCTCAGACCCCTGCCTCAGCCCCATGAAAGTGAGTGAGGGAAAGAGGGGGAATGATGTTTATGGCGGCAGTGCCTCTGAGAAGGGGCAGGGCAGGAAGAGGATAAGGTTGTTCTGTTTTGGGATTAGAAATTGGCATTAACTGCAGCCTCATACTGCAAACAGTTACACAGGTTGAACCTCTCTAGCCTGGCATCCTCAGGACCTTACCAGTAGTGAATGAGAAAATTTGCTGAGCAACAGGTCAATACTGTAACAGCATTATCAACACTTCCGATGCTTACTAAGCTCTTAGAAGACATATAGGAGTAAATTAAAGCTAAAGAAGAAAAGGGAACACTCACAGCCAGTATAGGTGGCTGTAAAACCGTTTACGGGATGACAGGAAACTTGGCCACATCCATAGTAAGTGGACATCTGGCTAAGTAAAATTATGCCGGACTATAGATGTTGCTGGACGGGAATGTGCTGGATTTGAGAGGTTCCAGCTGTATCTGTAAGTATAGCCACTTCTGTATAGGATGCCACTGAGAGCTACGAAACTTCAAAATGAGTAAGTAAGCTGGCATCCATAACTATTTTCAGGACTGGGTCCATTAGCAGCAGAGGCCACTGAGGTATGTGAACTGCTACCCTGCAGATGTGTCCTGCTCAGTTGTTTTGCTCTCCACCCTCCAATGACATGTTCTGGGCTTTATGTCTTGTTCCGATTTAAGTCAGATGGGCATTCTGCCCTTAACGTCCATAGAAGAAAGGCCAGAATGTGTATGTAGAACAGAAAGAGCAGCTGACACACTGCAGCAGGACGAGTCTGGCACATCATCAGAAGCCACCACACTAGGTCAGGATTGTGAGGGAGAGGTTGTGTGTCGAGAGAATAAATCAAGGGGAAGATATGGTATATAATGTGAGGAAGAATTAAGATAAAGTACCCAAAATTACAGTATAAAAATAAAATGATATAGAGGAATGAGATTATAAAGCAAAAGCAATATTAAATACAAATACTGAAGAGAATTGAGTTTAGTCACTATATCTTATTATGCAATAAGAATAACAGATTCTATTTTGTGGGTATCTGTGGCACACTCTATTAAGAATAATAGATAAGCAAGCAATGTCTCATATCTCCTCCTGTCTAGTCAGTACTAATAATCCTTTCTCCCTCCACTCCTAAGTGGTTGGCCTAGGGTCTTTCCTTTAGCCTTCTTCAGACTGTAAATTTACAGAGCAGACAATATGTGTAATTTGCCAAGTACATGTGCAATACTAAAGAAATATTTTGTAATAAAATTAATATTACAAAAAATAAATAATATGGTAGAGGAATATTATTCCAGAACCTAATTTTAGGAACCCCTAAGTTATATCATGGCGATTCTTCATGGACCTGCAACCTACATCTAAGATTTCCAAAGGGATCTGCATCTCTGTTTGAAATTTTTAGGGGCCCTCAAATGAAAAAGATTTGAAAATCATTGTACTAGAATGTTGTTTGCTTTTGTTGTTTATAGAGTTTGTATCCGAAATATATTTTCCTTACATTTGGTATCATAAACAAATTAGTTATATGGATAAACATGTGACCATCATGGATATAACAATGTGATGTGATACTGATTGACAGTCTTCGGAAATGCAAGAAGGTAAATCTGTTTCGATGTCAATTAATGTTGATATTGTTTCAACATCTGAGAGTCCTTTAGCTTGATGCCCTCCAGGCACAGCCTGCTGTGCTGCCACTGCTGTGCAGTATTACACTGACAGAAAGGCAAGAGCAAAGCAGCAAAATGGGTATGAGGGACTGAACTGCTGCTTCAGAGTAGAAGACTCCTCCAGTCCACGAGGGGATAGAGAGGAAGATGCTTAGTCCTCTCAGCAGAGCTGTGTTCTCCCGGGCATCCCAATACTACAGACCAGTTTCACCACTGAGCTTATCTTTGGGTTAAACCTTTCTGCAGCAGATTAAGCCATACTTGGTTTCACTCAAAGTTTAGCTCTATATGCTAATGCAGGGATGGGCCAGCAACCTCAGCACACGTGCCAAGAGTGGCATGTAACCTGATCAGCACATGAGGGGGGAGCTCAGCCCTGCCCCTCCTCCCCCATGCAGCCAGGAGCTTGCTCAAACCGTACATAGAGGTCAAAAGGTCAAATTTTGGCACTCTGTCTCCAAAAGGTTGCTGACCCTGTACTAATGGGTATTTTCTGATGTTTTCATTTTCTCAATTTCTTCACAGTCAATGGTTGTAAGAAAAGGCCCTGCAGAAGTCAGTTACTAACCCGGGTCAAACTGTGCTCTCACCATCCAGTAAAGATGGCAGCAGAAACGCAGCACATTAAAGACTACCAAAATGATTATTCGGTGATGAGCTTTCGTGGGACAGACCCACTTCACCAGATAGACCCATTTCATTTGTTCTGATGAAGTGGGTCTGTCCCACAAAAGCTCATCACTGAATAAATCAGTTTGTTAGTCTTTAAAGTGCTACATTTCTGCTGCTTTGTTTTGTTGGAGTACAGACTAACACAGATACCTCTCTGCTACCAGTAAAGATGGAGTAATTTCACTGAAGCAAACAGAGTTACTTCAATTTACACAGGTGTGACAGCATTTGGCCTCAAGAATTTAAGTTACCATAAGCAGAGAGCCACGGTCTTTTATTATGTATTAATAAAATGAAATTCAACTCCATCAGCAGTTGCCCTAACTAAGAAATGTAATGGATTCATAGCCTTGTGTGTAAAACTGTAATAAACTGAATGTTGTAAGCATTCTTTATCCTCATGTACTACTGGTAAGAAGCAAAGCTAAGTTTTAATTTGGATGGGTCAAGACAACAAGAGTCAATAGCAGAGAGTGGGAAAAATATAAAAAAATAGAGCTAATTTTAGTGCTGTAAGACAAAAAGTAGAGAACGGTAACTTGAAATTCTAAGCTAGTGTGAACTGGCACATTTCCCACTAGCTCAGTGTAAGTAGGGTCAAAGTGAACAACACCACGACAGAGCAGGGGTGTGTGCAAAGTGGGGGTTAGGATTCCTCAAGGGGGGCATGAAATTTTTGTGAGGGGGCACAGCATGACCGGCTGCTGGGTCTCAGGCTCATCCATCTCATTAACAATGTCGAAATATGTTTCTGTATTTGTGTATGTGTATTCACATTTATATACCAATTAATAAAGTTTTCACATTCTACATACTTATGTTCTGACACATGCCAAAAGGATTTTCTTTTCATGTGAATATAACCAAAATTTCCATCCATTAGGATTTCATTTGACAGGTTACGGGAGCCCTGCTAATTGCAAGGACAAAAAGTGAGGCCCAATATAAAATGTTTGCTCATCCCTGCCATAGAGAACTGAAGCTGAGAGCTATTAATGTGCCTGAAGTAGAAATGGATGGAAAATATCTTTAAAGAGACAAACAACAAGTCTGGGACTTAGAAAAACTACAAAAGATACCCTACATGGCCAGAAGTATGGAAGAAGCCAGGCGCTTTTACCTGTAATCTGACCTTCATTTAATAAATATTGAAGTATCTAAGTATCAATAGAATTGTTTTTTTCAGCCCAATCCTCATTTACAATCCCATAAACAAACTATTTCTCCTTCCCCCTTTCTTAGCACCTTCCCACACTCTTAATATGGCAGCACCATTGTGAACATAGAATATGAAAGTGATCTCCTAACCAGCATCAGAAGTTCAACAGTTTTAATTCAAAACAAATAAAAAATATGTTTGGAGTTATCTGATTTATCCCCTGCTAGCCCATCAGAGCAGGAGCCGCAGGGATCAGTGAGACTCCCAATGAAAAAAGGGAAAGGGGCAGAAAGCTTCATTCCCTTAAAGTGGCAGTCAAGAGGGAAACACCAGAGCAGCGCAGGGGGAGACCTTCCACAGCAAGAGGGAGCTGCAGTTCAAAGCTACAATCAAGATTTGCAGGATCTGGGACAAAATGAGAAGGCTCATGCCCCAATCCCAAAATTTCCAACTCTCCCCTTCCTTCCTCTCACCCTCAGAAGATTGGTCCTGTCGCACCAGGGTCTGGTGGGCGAAAAGCGGAAGCGGGCACTTAAAAAGGCCTCACCGCCTGTGCGGTTCGTTCGGGACCCCGAGAGCCTTTTCCCCCAAGGAGGGATGATGGTACAAACTGCGGACCCGCCTCCGCTCTCCAGACAGGTGAGAGAACTTGGGGCTTGCAGGGGACCTCCTATATCTCACTTAGCCCCACCCCGGCGCACAGAGGCCGGCGACAGAGAGCGAGAGGGAGAGAAAGGGACAACACCAATCAAAGGAAGTGAAATGGAGGAAATTTATTAAAAGGACAAAGAACCAGATAACTTATCACTAAATTACTTTTCACAAACTACACCTATAGAAATATATTACACTACACCACGAACATAAATTGATCAAAAGTATCCTTGGACTATCAAACTACATTTTCGGGCCGGGGCGCTACTCCCGACCCAAGTGGCCGGACGTATCCAGCCTTTTCCCAGAGGGACGTATCCGTACTGGTATGAAAGGGCGGGTAGGTGGTACCACTTCCTACCTGCAATCACGTAGTGAGCAAGTCCAAGAAATTAGGTTGGGCTAGGGAAATCAATATTTTACTTAACCATTAACTATACTACTTAACTATCATTAACTAGGAAATAACAGGCAATTAATAATAACTATATACAAGTACAATATTGACCAAGTACAATTTTCCCAGGAGTTTAGGCCCGGCCCTTAAGGGGTCAGACCCTCAGGGACTGCGGTCAGCTCGTCAGCCCACCGTGCAGCAAAGGAAGCTACCCCCTGCTTCCCCAATGGGGACCCCGATATCCCAGGTGAATTTAAATGAGGGTTGTTTAGTTTAGTTACATGTTAAGATTAGGTGAGTGGTCGCGTGCAGTTATCAAAGCCAGTAAAGAAGGCAGTGTCCGGTAGTCAAATCTGGTGAAGAGGGCTGTGTTTGGTAGTTAGACTTGGTTGCAAGGTCGTCGAGGTAAATGCACAGGCGGTGGAGCTGCCAGAGAAGCAAGGAAGGCTGGGTGACGTTGGCGGGCCCCCCGGTTTCCTCACCGGGTACGCAGTACCCGGAGCCGGAGCCACGGGCCAGTTTGCCACCCAGTGAGTACGCCTGGAAACCCACTTGCCGCTCCTCGATGCAAACGTGAGGCTAGCGAACGTGGGGGTGCTTGTACGATGGCACCGCTTCACAGCTGCCTAGGCCTTTCCCCTGAGGGAAGCCGCAGCTGCAGTGATTAGCTCTTAAGCAGCTCCCCCTGAGGGAGACTGCCGGTACAGTGATTGTCAGCTCTGAGGCAGCTCCCCCTGAGAGAGGCTGCAGGTACAGTGACTGTCAGCTCTCTGTGCTTTCCTTCTGCTCTCCAAGGGCCAAGGGACAGGGACTTCTCCTCCTAGACTGAGCTGGGGGCTCAGAATTTATAGGAAGTTCTCATGATTATTCATGAGGTAATTTTAATATTCATGATCCTGTGTTGCCGTTTTCAATTAGGTCCTCCTTTCAGCTGAAGGTTCTAGAAACTCTCCCCCTTCGGCCAATCAGAGGACACCATTTTGATCCTAGCTCCAAGCTCCATGAGTTCAGGTTACCGGGGAAACCAACTGCCTCAAAATGGCTGTTGGTGCTGCAGCAAAATGGTACCCGCATAGATTTTACCTCAGCCAGAGGCTTGTTTTCCCTGACACACGGGGGCGGTTATGTCCTAGAGATAAAAATCCCCAACAGGTCCATTGCCCTTTTTAAAAAAGCAACTTGAATAAAATGTTCAGTTTCTATTCTACATTTGTGAAATAGCTCTTTAACCAACGCAATTTGTTGAGGGATTGTATTCCAGTTAGTCACACCATAGCTGTGTCTACACGTGCACACTACTTCGAAGTAGCGGCACTAACTTCGACGTTAGGCGGCGAGACGTCGAAGTCGCTAACCTCATGAGGGGATTGGAATAGCGCCCTACTTCGACGTTCAACGTCGAAGTAGGGACCGTTTAGACGATCCACGTCCCGCAACGTCGAAATTGCCGGGTCCTCCATGGCAGCCATCAGCTGGGGGGTTGAGAGATGCTCTCTCTCCAGCCCCTGCGGGGCTCTATGGTCACCGTGGGCAGCAGCCCTTAGCCCAGGGCTTCTGGCTGCTGCTGTGGCAGCTGGGGATCCATGCTGCAGGCACAGGGTCTGCAACCAGTTGTCGGCTCTGTGTATCTTGTGTTGTTTAGTGCAACTGTGTCTGGGAGGGGCCCTTTAAGGGAGCGGCTTGCTGTTGAGTCCGCCCTGTGACCCTGTCTGCAGCTGTGCCTGGCACCCTTATTTCGATGTGTGCTACTTTGGCGTGTAGACGTACCCTCGCAGCGCCTATTTCGATGTGGTGCCGCGCAACATCGAAGTTGAACATCGACGTTGCCAGCCCTGGAGGACGTGTAGACGTTATTCATCGAAATAGCCTATTTCGATGTTGCTACATTGAACTAAGCTATTTCGATGTTGGCTTCACGTGTAGACGTAGCCCATATGATCCCCTGGTGAGGTGACTTAACTGAGGGCAGCACTTAAGCAAGCCCTTAGGAAACTGAGGCAAGGCCAGTGCATGAAAGCAAGGCTCTGGTGTGACCATTTTGGGTGTATGCCTTTCCATCCACTGCACTACTGCTGTTCGTGCCTCATTCTCCACATCCCTGCCCTCTTACACACCCTCTCACTTTGTCCAGCTGTCCAATTCACATGCACACACACCAAACCCTCATCTAACTTATACAAACACAGACACACACCCTTCTCCCTACAGGAAGCGAGGGATCCACAACCCAAAAAAGAATGAACTGAATGTCAAACACCTGGTAACCATCAAGTGATCCATTCCCAGTTGTCCATTCCCAGCTTCCCACAAATCGTTCCTGCACATCCTGGCTAATAGCCATCAATGGACCTGTCCTCCATGAACTTACCATTTGACCTACGTACAGCTTGATCTATGACTTCCCTAACTTACAGAAACCTCCAAGTCACTTTTTATGTTGAGCTGCCAGAGAGAAGATTACACTTTGAATCTGCTGTGATTCTTTCCAAGTCAACCCAGGACAAGAACTGCCCTCTGGATGCCCCAGAAAAAAAAACATTTTTTACGTGGCAGGAAAATCCACTCTCAAGCAGACCTTAAATTCCATCTAGGGCTTATGCTGATAAAAGAAATGTGTTTAAAAAAGAATCAGAACAAAACAAAGCAATGCTCCCTAATCAACATTACCATGACAGTGAAAGTTTCTAGTGCAGACCTGGACAGAGACTACAAACAGAACACTAGAAACCTTACTAGAATCTTGATAACAGGTCACAAAAGCTCTGTATTTCTCTTTTTAATATCAATCTCTCACACAATTTTCCAAGAAATTCCCTGATCCTTTACACATACCTCACAATAGCAGCACATTCCCACTACAAAGAAAAAGTATAATGAAACCTCATAGAATAAATGAAAAACCCTGTACAGAAATGGTACTAAACAATGAACTCTTCCTAACTACTTTCAGAATCTGGTAAGAGTATAAGGGGAAAATTCTGAACTCTTTTTCTTTTTGCTTCAGGGAACAAATTATAGTATGTTCACTTTCTACGAAGAATTCAGTATTCAGCAACTGATGCAAGAAGCCATCCTGGCCTTGAATTTTTCATTCACTGCATGACAAATTAACAAATTAATCTATTTGAGGCTGTGGTGCAGTGCAGGATATATAAGAGCATGTTGCATTATTCTGTGCATCTGTGTTCTTTCCGTTTGGACATTTCTCACCGGTAGGCCTGGGCAAACTGTTCACAAAGACTTTCCCAGCTAATATATGCAGACATACATCCCCAGTGCCCCCTTGGGAGTGCTCTGTAAGGATACAAAAAATGTTACTGAAAAGTCATTAAGAATAATGGCTGTGCATGGAGGATTGCAAAGTGACAATCAGCAACATAGTGCTCATTGTCTGTAGCTGTTGGGGGCTGTGATAACAGATTAGGCTGACCTGAACTGGTTTGGGAAGATGACAAAATATGTAAATGGACTCCTTAGATACCAGATTCAAAAAAAGGACTTCTGGATAACAAAGGAACCTGTTTTCCTCCACAGAAAAGAGAGGCCACGCTGCGATGCAGTCTTCCTGGTCATTGAAGTGCTATTTCCAAATCAATTGAGACAAAAGCTCTGAGATGCAAGACATTAGCGCTGTCATATGTCTTAAACTTAGCAGCAGCCAAGCAATATTTTAATTAATATTTGTTAAACAATATTTTAATTATGTTATACAATTTGAATTTAAAATGATTGAATTCTATTTTTAAAATCTTGGTTTTATATAATCAATCAGTTAGTAACATGCATCATTTTGAACCATGCAACAGCTTCTGCATTTATCTACAAAGTCAGTCCTCCACTTATTACAGCCAGATTTTAATATGTATTCATGTACCATATATGCCTATCTGCCCTTGAAAAGATGGCGCTAATATCAGTATGAGGTGCTTTAAAATATTGTGGGATTAGAAAACCCACTATAAATCCACATTCATTATATCTTTTTTTAAAAAAAGTCTAATAAGTTAAAGGTATAAAACTTTTTTTTTCACTCTGCCTGCCTTATTTTATCTCCTTCCAAACCCTTGCATCTCATGTTAACTTCAAAAATGGTCAGCCCTCAGCATATTATGTCCTGGGGCACCCAAAGTGTTATAATATATCCATGTAATCCATGTTATTTTTTCCAAAGTCTTTTCCTTTTACTGTCAAATTTGAATTTATGTTACTCTTCTAAATGAGCACAAAATGCCAAAGACTTCTGACCTGTTATTCCAGTTCCCTCAAGGCAGGCCTAAATGCAGAGTGGAAAGAAGTGTCCCATTAAAATTTAACAAAAAGTAAGCCATGCCTTTTCTTCTGACAGAATTTTGTCATGGTTCAGAGATTCCCTAGCATCATTCATTTAAAAGTATCATTTGAAGACAAGTAGGGTGCTTTATAATAAAAAAAAAAAAAAAGTTCATGTTTGCAACCTCTGCTACACAATTGCTTATTTTTTCTATCTGTTTAATTTCCATAAACAAGTTTACTTACATGTACAAAACTAAAGAGAGGAAATCTGAGAAACTTTTTTCCAGATTAGTGTCATATTCCAAATAGCTCACATATTTCAGTCTCAAAGGGGTAGCGGTGTTAGTTGGCAGCTTCACAAATAACTGGCAGTCCTGTAGCACCTTAAAGACCAACACATTTCTTTATTAAGTAATGATCTTTTGGGGATAAGACCTGGAGAATCTGAAGAAGTGGGTCTTACCCACAAAAGCACATTACCTAATAAATTAATACAAAAATACAAAAATAATAAATTACAAAAATAATAAATAAATTTGTTAGTCTGTAAGGTGCTATAGGACTGGTTGTTTTTCATATATTTTAGGGCATTACTTCAAAACCAACTTCAGGAAAAATCTGCAGTTTTTCTTTTAAGTAACCGATATTCATTCCAATTTACTGTCTGATTATACAAATGGCTAGGCTGATTCCTTCAGAAATTAACAGCCCGTGGAAGTCCTTTTAAGAAAAAATATAGGAAAAGTGGCAAAGCTTCACAAGCCCGTGGAGCCAATAAGTTTGCTGATAATGGGGTTCTTCTGATGGGTGATGAGTTGACAGAGTAAAATTCTTAACTCCCCCACACACATGGCCACTAATTAAACTTTACAGACTCTAGACTTGACCTAGCCTTTGGTCAAAGTCACATCCTTTCATGGCCATTGATGGGACCTCAAACCTAGCAAGCAGTCTTCAAAATGCCTTATTTATAACCAAATACAACAGAACCTTATTCATTTGCATTTTCTAATTGTTTCCACTTTCACTTACAAATAAAAAAGTTGCATCCCCACTACCCAGCATCAGATAGTGTACTGAAATCTCACTGAAAAATTCAGTTTTACTTATACTCAATAGACTACAGGACAGTCTAAAGTGTTATCACAAATGACTAACTAAACTGCATTCTTCAAAATAAAGATACATTTGGGGGATTCATTATCCTTGCTATATTTATAATCTCTATGTTTATGTACTCATTTGCCAAATTTAGTAATTTATAAAAACCACTCTCATAATTAGCAATGATACTGGACCATCCTGCAAAGCTGTCCCCATTAGAGTCTTAAAATATCTATAATCTCCTTTTCTTTCTGTTCCCTCGTTTTCAGCATGAGCATAGAAAGACTTTTGACTACGTCACTAGACAGCTGGCAGCAACCAAAAATTGTTATTCTCTGACAATTATTTGGTAGTCTACCTGAAATGAGAGAGAGTAAATCAGTCCTGTTCCCATTGGGAAAGTGATTGCAGTATAACATGCCATTAGCACTGGCCCTAAACTGACATCCCAAGGGGGCATCCTCAGAAAAGCCAAGCTTTCGTTCAGTACTTGGTGCTAATGGGGGAAGAAGGGCAGGAACAGGACCACCTATTTACAATTACCTAGTGCATAATAGTGCAGTAGGGTAATTAAGTATACAGAACTTAAACCTTAATTCGCCCAACATGAGCACATTTGTACAGCTCTTGGAAAATAAAAATTCTAATGCCTTTACTCACACTGAGAAATATTTTACCACTATTGACTTCAATGAGACTAGTGATGAATTACACATTATTACTGTTACAACAAAAAGCAGTCAAGTAGCACTTTAAAACCTAGCAAAATAGTTTATTAGGTGAGCTTTCGTGGGACAGACCCACTTCTTCAGACCATAGCCAGACCAGAACAGACTCAATATTTAAGGCACAGAGAACCAAAAACAGTAAGCAAGGAGGACAAATCAGAAAAAGATAATCAAGGTGAGCAAATCAGAGAGTGGAGGGGTAGGGGGAAGGTCAAGAATGAGATTGAGCCAAATATGGCTCAATTCTTGGCTCAATCTAATTCTTGACCTTTCCCCCCACCCCTCCACTCTCTGATTTGCTCACCTTGATTATCTTTTTCTGATTTGTCCTCCTTGCTTACTGTTTTTGGCTCTCTGTCTCTTAAATATTGAGTCTGTTCTGGTCTGGCTATGGTCTGAAGAAGTGGGTCTGTCCCACGAAAGCTCATCACCTAATGAACTATTTTGCTAGTCTTTAAAGTGCTACTTGATTGCTTTTTGTTTTGATAGTGTATAGACTAGCATGGCTTCCTCTCTGTTATTATTACTGCTGTACTGAAAAGCTTCAGATGCAATGTCTTTTCATATTGATACTCAAAAGTTTTATTTTTAATTAGTGGAGTTCCCTTATTGTTATTTTATTTTTTCCCTGATCCGTGTTTTGAAAAGTGTTGCCCAGTGTTGTTAAGCAGAGCATCATGGAGACATGAGTTCATCTGAACAAAGATGCCTACAAAAATCAAACCTGTGCTCTGTAACACAGACTGATTGCATGTTTACAGTCTGTTGCATCTTGTTCATTAACCCAGGGAAAAAAAAAAACTAATTAGCCCCTACTACCACCTTACAAAAAAGACACACTAAAGATACCTGTCATATTCAAGTCACTCTACTTACACATGATGACAAATTCTGCCCCTCCCCGCTAGCAGAACCTTTCAGTTTAGAACCAGTTATTAAAAATACTGGAAAGAATAGTTAACTTCTTGTAAGTACAATGAGAAGTCCTGTGACACCTTAAAAGACTCACAGATTTATTTGGGCATAAGCTTTTGTGGATAAAATCCTACTCTTCAGATGCACTGGAGTCAAAATAACAGAAGCAGATATATATATGTGTGTGTGTGTGCATACACACACACACAGAGTAGTAAGGGGCCAGCAACCTTTCTGAGGTAGAGTGCCAAAATTTGACCTTTTGACCTCTAGGTATGGTCCGAGTACTGGTGATACTTGTTAAAGTCACTAATAGTCCAATTTACAACAGCTTCATTAATAAATAAAGATGCAAAGTTTTACCAGTTTAGGCGGTAGCTGGTAGAATTTAGCTAGTCTTTTGTTAAGCCTCAGGAGACATGGCTTTGAGCAAGCTCTCAACCGCATTGGGGAGGTGGGATCAGGCTGAGCTCCCGCCTCGCATGCCTATGAAAATCAGCTCATGTGGCACTCTTGGCACCCGTCCCAGGGGTCGCTAACCCCTGCACTAGTATATCAAATGAAGGGAGTTACTTATTAAGTGTAGGTCCAGTGTTAACTAGGTTAATTCACTCTCGGGATGTTAACATTTAACTGGTTAACTGGTAAACCTCACCCTAAATGGACCTGCCACAATCAGGAGGTTGCTCCAGCTCCTTGGAGCCTGCTGCAGGTGGGAGGTGCTCCAGCATGACTGGAGCACCCCTTGTCCACACCAGGTCTGGTCCAAGCACACTGCAGGCAGGGGCACTCCAGACCAGCCAGAGCAGACCCCATTCCTGGCAGCCCAATGTATGCCATGAGCAGGGGTGCTCCAGCCAGGCTGGAGCAGCTCTGGTGACCCAGGGGTACCATGAGCAGGGGTACTGCAGCCCAGCCGAAGCAGCCCCTGCCCAGAGCAGGGTGGCTCCTCTAGCCTGACAGGGCTGGAGCAGCTTCCCCATACACACACACACTCACACCCATTCAGCTGATTAACCCTAAGGTTTAACTGGTTAACTAAATGGGATTTTACATCCCTAATTCAGTCAAGGTGGATGTGGCTCAGTCTCAGGAGCTGATGGGAAGGTGTGAATATGAATAGCGAGAAAACTGCCTTTGTAGCGAGGTAACTATTCTAAATCCTCATTTCGTCTTAATTTGATTGTGTTAAATTTGCAAATGAGTTGAAGATCAACTGTCTCTCCTTAGTCTCTGTTTCTAACCTTGCAATATAAGAGAGGTTAAGGAGCCATTCAAAGTCTCCTAAAAAGACACTTTTTGAAAAGTAGGTCAGGAGTGCATGATTGTTCTTTGCTGCTGGAGACCCACAGAAGCATGGGCCACTGGTATAAACACAAAACTTGGACTTAGAAATTCCTGATTTTACTCATGGCTCTGACAGTCACTCCTGCTGTGGCATCATGCAATCTCTTCTGTTTCAGTCTTCCAAGCAGCTAAAACAATGTGAGTAATATAATTTACCTACCTCGCAGAGGGGTGGGTGATTCTTCATTAAGGTGTCTGTGAGATGCAACATGAAAGCTAATTATTATTAATATAGCAATCCCTATGAAATTGCAAAGTATTATTTTTAGCACTTGGATACTGGACTAAACAGACACCTTAGAAACACTGAGTCAGGTATGCTACAGCTGCAAATTGACATTACTGTGACTGAATAGCATAGCTGCATTTCAAATGGTTTTCTGTGAAATAGTACAGAGACGGATGCACTGGTTACCATGGTGCACACACTCATACTTCTGAAATATTTCTGCATCAGAGATAGTGCTCAAAAGACAGGGCCTTGCTTCTCAGAATTCTACATTTCCTTCTCTTCCTAAGCCGTCCATAAAGCAAAACTAAATCTGGTGTAGCATCACCACCTTTGGTGTTAGTACCTAAGCATCCTTAACCAATGGCTACACTGACAACTCCTTCAGTCATGAAAGGCTGCAATTCATTTGTGGAACATGAAGATGACTGTCCTCAACGAGTCTTCTAGGCTTATCATAGAATGTCACTTAATGAGAAGGAAATGAGGAAAACAAACGATAACTAAAGCAGTGTAAATAAATTCACTTGACATGACCCCAGCCCTGCTGCTGCCTCTGCATGGGAACAACAGTCCATTCACAGACAGCTAGGTGTAGACTCAAGCCTAGGAGTTCAACGCTGCAGCCTTACAAATCTTGCACGTTACTTACTGAAGAAAGCAGTCCTGCTGAAGACAATGGAACTATTTGCTTCAGTACAGGCAGTCCTCCATCGACTTTATGGTCTTCGTGTAACCATGAATGGCATTTACAACTTTCAGACTGACAGCCCATTTCGTCTCTCCAACATCGGTTTTGCCTTTTGATTCCAGCACACAAATGACTTCTTTCGTAACTGCACATGAGGTGGATGGTTAAGCAGGTGGGTGGGGAAGTGGGGGGCACCAAGTGGTGAGGTGGGCAGGGCAGCAATGTATGTAGGGCAAGGCAGGGATGGGCGAAGACAGGAGTTGGGGGGTGAGGTAGGAACAGAGAGATGAGAGGGCAAGTGGCAAGAAGGAAGATGTCTGGCAGGGAGGTGAGAAGGTGAGTAGTTGAGGGGTGAGAAAAGGCAAGCAATGGTTGGGGGAAAGAGGAAGGATACAACAAGCTGGGGGTGGGGGTGAGGGACACGTTGGCAGGTGAGGCAGACTTGACAAAGGAGGGGGTGGGACTTTGTTCAAGGACAGAGCCTGGGCAGAGCAAGGATGGAATGTGGATGAGGCCAATGATGCCCCCACTTAGGTCCTGATGCAGTATTTTTCTATTTTGATGTTCACTAGGGTGACCGGATCACCTTTCAGTTCTGCCCATCTCCCTGACTCAAGATGCTCAGTTGCTGATGGGACATCATTTTTACATGTTGAATCTGTGTTTCCAAACTTTTTCTAAAATTTAATATATCTTTGCCTGTAAGTAAAAGCATAAATCTGGAGAAAAGCATAAATCTGATGCAAGTTATGATTTCTTCTTTTGAGAAATGGAGAACAATTACAGTGGAAACAAAAAGGAAAATAATTAAGAGGTCCAAAAAAGGGGTGACTCCAACATAAATAGGATCACTTTAGATACCCTCTGGATTACCACAACCCCTCTTATAATAACCTTGCAAACCTCTTCCGACACACACAGGACCACTACAATTAGAACACTGTGAAATTTCAGATTTAAATAGCTGAAATCATGAAATTTACTATTTTTTAAATCCTATGACCATAAATTTGACCTAAAACGTACAGGGAATTTGGTAGGGCCCTTTTGATGAGCTAAAGAAGAAACAAGGGGAGAGTTCTAATGCTAAGCCTTTTATTGCAAGTAGGGGTGATTTATTCATTTTAAAACCAGGATCAATTTGCATAACATCAAGTCTCAGGTGAAGCTGCCAGTGCAGATGAGGAGACCGCTCATGTATTTCCCGATACATTGGTTGAAATAATTAAGGAGGTGAGTATTGTGCTCAGCAAACATTTAATGTTAACAGACCTGGGCTCTTTTGGAAAAAATGCCATTGAGAATCTACATTGCCAAAGAAGAAATCCACGGCAGGGTACAAAGCTGCTAAAACACAGGCTCACTCTTTGGCTTGATGCAAATGTTGCAGGTGCTTTTAAATGTAGACTGTTGCTTGTACATCATTCAGAAAACCTCAGGGCTTTCAAGGGATCTTCCAAGACATTTCTCCCAGTGGCCGTGTCTACACTAGCCAAAAACTTTGAAATGGCCATGCAAATGGCCATTTCAAAGTTTACTAATGAAGCACTGAAATACATATTCAGTGCCTCATTAGCATGCGGGCGACTGCGGCACTTTGAAATTGACGCGGCTTGTCCAGATGGGGCTCCTTTTCGAAAGGACCCCAGCTACTTCGAAGTCCTAGGAATAAGGGGACTTCGAAGGAGCTGGGGTCCTTTCAAAAAGGAGCCACGTCTGGAAAAGCCGCGCAGCAGCGAGCTGCGTCAATTTCGAAGTGCCGCGGCCGCCCGCATGCTAATTAGGCGCTGAATATGTATTTCAGCGCTTCATTTGTAAGCTTCAAAATGGCCATTTGCATGGCCATTTTGAAGTTTTTGGCTAGTGTAGACATAGCCAATGATACAGAAATCCAATCTTCACATGTGGGGCAATGAGAACATTTTTGAGGATAAATTTATGGCATCATTTTGTGCCAAGTATCAGGAATTATCCTAACAAAAAAGCCTCTTGAATTTAAAGTACTGTTAATCAACCACAATACTCCTACTCATCCAACCATCTTTGATTATACACATCCTGACATCAAAATGGTGTTCTGCTTCGCCTACTCATTGTTGCAACCCAGGGACAAGGGAGTAACTGCATCCTTCAAGGCCTGCCATCTTACAATATTTGCCCAGGCCCTCACAGCAACTGAGAAGAAAAGTGATTCAACTCTGAAGGAATTCTGGAAGAGCTTCAACATTTACCATGCAGTTAAGAACACTGGTGAAGCATGGAATGAAACCAAAAATAAAATATGAATAGGGGAAAATTGTGTCGTGACTTTGTGTCCTGACTTCTAAAGCTTTCAAGACACTGATGAAGAGGTGACCAAAAATGCTGAAGTGAGCAAAGAACTGAACTTAGACATTACACCCGAGGATGTTGATGAGTTGTTGGCATCACAATCTGAATAATTAACTTATGGGGATTTCATAGAACTGGAATAGCAAAAAGTAGCTGAAGATGCACCCAATGTTGAAGAGACTCATTTTCATAAAGTCTGGACAACAAAAGCATTGGCTGAGTCATTTCAACTTTTATAAGCTGCACTGTCCCTTTTTTTGAGGAATACGACCCCAACATTGAATGCAGTTCCTCTGTGAATAGGGCCACGCCCACCTTTCACAGCTGCTACAGAGACATTTACAAGAAAAAGAAAACATCCATCCAAGATTCCTTGGATAATTTAAGGAAGTGTACAAGACTCCAGAAAAATATGCATCCAACACTCCTTGACAGGAATTCTAGCCCAAGAATCCTTCAAAAAGTCCCAACAAGAGCCTTTCCAAAAGTCCAGCAAAGTCACTCCAAATAAATCTTTCCAAATCATCTCAAAAACCGCTGACTACCATACCCAATTAGACCCTCCCATGAGCTCAGAAGAAGGTGTCCAATCTCCTCCTTCACTCCTTCAGGAGGTTTTATTAACCTAAAAATCAAATGACAAAATCAACAATGCCCAGGTACGGTGAAGACAAAGCATGTAAAAATAAATTAAGGCAAATTTTAGCTTCTGATGTGGTTTTTATGTCAATATGATTGCTATTTGCAATATAAATAATGTAGCTATATTACTCATCTATAATGAATACAAAAATTGAATACAAAAAACAGGGCTATTTTAGTGAAAATAGTGCATCAGACCTTCGTTCAAAAAATCAATCCCCACTTTTATAACATTGTTCCTATGGGAAAATCTGTTCTGAGCTACATTTTTACTTCAGATGCAATTTTCAGGAATCATTTGTGTTGTAAATCCGAGAACTGCCTGGACTATTCAGTGTAAGCTGTACAATATCATGCCCTCAGTAAGGAGGACATTATAATACAACAGAGCTGGTTGGAACATTTTGTCAAAATATGTTGTTTCATCAAACCTATTTTGGCTATGACGAAAATTTTGCTGGACAATTTTAGTAATAAAGAGAGACTATTGATGGGTAGTTAAAGTACTGTCCTAGGATGTGGGAGTCCCACATACTGGTGCTACTATTGTCTATTTTCATCATTTTACTTTCATCTCTCAAATAACTCACTTTTTCAATTAAACATTTAACTCTATAAAATAATTATACTTTTAAGTAAAACTATGGAATTGCCATATATTCCACTTTCTGTTGTGTATTCTCATGATACACATGATTTATAAATATGTTTAAAACCATAAAAAGCTTCCCTTTTTGATACACAGGCCTTTCTGTTTCCAAATGTCTGCTGAATCTTAAGTGACTATGAAATAAAAATAGAGGGAAAATACTGGGCAAGGTATAAAATTTTCCAGAAATTATATTTTGAACTAAAATGCCAAAAGTAAACATTTATTATAATATTAGCAGGAGTTTGCATGATTAGATTTTACAGAAAAAATTAACAGTAAAATATTATAATCCTACAGATAAAATGGAAACAGATTAAACTCCTTTCACCATCAGTCACTAAGGTGTTAAAAGAGTAGGCCAGATTTATATTTGGTATTCCTAAATATGCCCCTCTTTTTATCAATAGTATAAAGAAATCTATAAATTGTGCACCTCACATTGGCTGCACCTACACTACATTCCCCTTTCAGAACAGGAATGCAAATACAGCCAACTGGAAATGCAAATGAGGTGCTGGTTTACATATTGTACAACTCATTTGCATAATGGCAGACACTCACTATTCCAGAAGTGCTGCTTTGAAGAAAAAAAAACAAGCAGCATATATGGGCTTCATTCAAAGAGAAACCCAGCTTTTGAAAGCTCCCTTCTTCCTGAAAAATATGAGGAAGAATGGTGTTTTCGAAAGCAGGGTTTCCTTTCGAATGAACACCGTCTACACTGTTCATTTTTCCCCCCAAAAACAGCACTTCTGGAACAACGAATGGGTGCCATTATGCAAATGAGACCCACAATATGTAAATCAGTGCTTTAGTTGCATTTCTGATTGGCTGCGTTTGCATTACCCTTCTGGAAGGGGAATGTACTATAAATGCAGTCATTGTGTATAAGAAAAATATCTTGCATTACAATCTTAGTGGAGAGAAAACTAGTGAAAATTCTCCAAAGCATTGCTGTAGCAGTATTATTGAAGTAGCAGACATGAGCAGAAGGAGGCCAGACACAAAGCAAGAACAGAGAGCATAGAGCCTGGGGTAGCAGATTAGCTATTCCGATCATATGATCTAAGTATTAGATCCATTAACACAAGAAGATTGGAAACTGATTTACTGCAGCTGTGACTCCTTTTAAGTAACACCAGGATCAGCTAAACCACAGTCCAACAGATCAGTACCAAGTGCAGCTGCATCCTAGGAGGAAGCATTGATGTCAATAATAGTTAGCTTCCAGGGCTCTTTAATTGACTCATTCACTAATCCTGTTACAAAATAAGGTAACAGACGTCTCCAATCAAAAGATAACACTTATAGCTACTTCATTTTGTTTTTATCACTAGAAGAAATGTTCTATATTTATACAAAAGTTGGGGTTTATATGAAAGCTTGAGAGGGAGCTTTGCTGATGCTCCACCTTTAGCAGAGTATTTCTGAGTGGTAGAAATTACTATAAATGAAGAGGTCATTGAGAATAAAAGTGCTACTTTTTTTTTTAAATTTGAACTGTATTTGGTCAGCTTAAAACTAGTGAATTTGTTTCACCCTGAAGATAAAAAGACAACTCTAAAGATGTTTGGAAAAGTGACCTCATTAAATGCATCCAAAACACATTCTGGATTTTTTTTTAATTGAATCAGTCTTGAAGAGTTAGATTACATTGCACAAATGCAAGTGTCCTGCAATCGAAAAATCTGCTTGAAGCAAGAATTACAATATGAGATGTAGATAGAACTGAGTTGAGTGAATTAGACATAGAGAGAAAGATGTAGTCAAGGCCCTTTCAGTGAGAATGATATAATACCTTAATAAGACATTTGAAAATGACTGAGTCTACGCTAAATGAACAAATAATGAGGCATGAGCAAGAAGCTCCAGTCCAATTTGCTTAAGTCAATATTAAAATACTAACAAGCACAAAAAAAAAGCCTCAAAGTATAGAACCTATTTTGCTTTAGCATCTATTTTACCCAAGATGAAGCAAGACTTCTTTTCTTCTGAAACAATTACAGTTTTAAGGTAGTACAGGACTATATATCCCATTTTTCATCCTTTCCTTTGCATACACACAAATGACCCAATTTAGCAGAGCACTGCAGGAGCCTCAAGAGACAGGCAAAGATCATGAAAATATTCATAGGAAGAAAGGTGTGCCATTATCTCCAGACTCTGCTCAGTGGACTGTAATTAGACACAGACAACTGTCTTTTTAGCAGATGAGTCTCCTGGCCTCCTTCCAATCCATAGTTTTGTTTATCTATCAAGACAAACCAAATTGAGAACCTAGCAAAATTCAGGCAGTATAACAAACCATGCACTTTCTAATACACTATTATTTATTCCTGATTCGCTGACACCTCATTTATGAGAACAGTGATTTAAAAAAAAGAAAACCTTGGAGACACTGGATACTTCAGCAAAATAGTAATTGAATATAGAGACTTCCATGTCCAGGTGACTGGGTCAGAACCAGTGTTCCCTCTATTTTTTCCTACCCCTGGGCAGAATGAACTTTGTTAGGTGCACCAATACGGAGGTGATGTGCAACACATCACCTTCATATTTGTGCACCTAAATGAATTCATGTGGTGGTAGAGCCAAGGGATTCATAGTGTGGAAGGAGGCTTGGGCCTGGTGCAGAAGTTCAGGGGTGTAAGTGTTCAGGGGTGTAAGGGTTCCTGCCGGAGATACAGGCAGTAGGGTGGGGTCAGGCTGGGGAGAAGCTTAGCATAAAGGAGGGTGCTCCGGGGCTACCGCGAGGAAAAAGACTCCCTCCGCCACAGATCCCTCTCCTTGCATCAGCACCTGGACAGACAGGAACAGCACTTCACCCTACCTTGCTAGGGCCAGATTGGGGCCAGGCCTGCTGTGGCAGGTGCCAGGTCGGGGGCTGGGCCACTTATGGCCCATTGGAGAGTGTGTTAGATTGGGGCTGGGTGTGGAACCAGCTCTTCCCTAGTCGCCACAGGTCCCTGAGCTGCATGGCTTCCTTGAGTGGTGCTAAATAGGCATTACGGGAAATATAGGTCAACATCGTCATACACATTACATTCTGATGATTTAGTGTTCTCACAGTCTACTTCCTATTAGGAGGTATCCATATCATAAAAACTACCATTACAATTAGTGGCAGGCTTAGCAGATCTCAGAAAAACTGATCAACCTTCTAACCGCTGTGGTAATCCAGCCAACTCAGGATTTTGTGGGCCATTTGTGTCTCTGAAGTCTGATCCATGGATAAACAGCAGATGAGAGTCTTTGAGATTGTGGATTTGGCACCAATCACAAGCATTAAGAAGTCATTTTCACTCAATTTCATCAAGAACAGCGTGCTACAAGTATGATCCCTGAGAGAACAATAAGAAGTCCTGTGGCACCTTACAGACCAACAGATATTTTGGAGCATAAGCTTTCGTGGTAAAGACCTGCTTCGTCAGATGCACAGTAGAATAGGTGAACAACAGAATTCTTGCGGTTTGCAAGTTTAACTGACTGAAAATATCAAAGACTGTTGCACTTGCCAAGGTTAACAGGAAGTACAGTAGTACTAGCTTTCCCATACTGACCACCACTATGCCTCATCTTAGCCCTGCCCAGAATTACATCGAAGGTGGAGCTGATCAGATTTTTCATGCCCTTTCGTTACCTGAACTCTCTTCAGCAAGTGACAAGTTTGCCAGTTATTGTAAACCGGGGTGATGAGAGCACCAGACTCACGTTATACAGGCCACTGAACAGCTATCAGATATCAACAACCTTCTCTCCCTGTCCAAGCAAGACAAATGGTGTGGAAAATAGTACGCAAACATTTTGGTGACTTGCAAGTATGATTTTGCTTTAGCTTTGTTTGCAGCCCTTTTTATTTGTTATTCATGCATGGCTTGTTCATATAAAAGTTTGCAGAGAACAAATTTCAGGAATGAATCAGATTTATTTAACAACAAAACCAAATTAATTTTCAGTCAGACAAGGATGGTGTGAAAGCAAAAGTGGAATGAAGCAAAAGATGAATTGCCTCAAAGATGGCAAGGAGATGAACCTTAGTGCTGCCTCACTTGAAGAAGGCTAGCATGATGACTTAGCATCAGATGATGGGTTATGAGGAAGAAGTACGAGCAGTAGTAGTAGTCTATTAATTTTAATTTTGTAGTAAATGATTTTATGCCACCAATAATGAACAAGCCATTTATAGAATGAAATTAGTATGCAAAAAATTGTCAAATGACAAATAAGCTTGTTTCAGTTGCAGTCTATCTGTAGACAATCTGCAATCAAAAAGACCTAATTCACCAAGCAAACTCTTCACTGAAAATGTTTTCCCCCGAGCTGTAATAATTACTGACCACAGTAATGATAAAAGTAACCTACAGGGAAAAGACTTTATTGTTTACCTCGACAGAAATTCCCTAAATTACCATTTCCCCAAAAATGTAAATGTAATGTAGGAATATTATCCATGGAATCAACAACAAAAGTCAGATTTTACTTAAGTAATGAAGTTCAGTATTAGAAAGAAAGCAATTAACACCTATTTCTCTGATTGTGCTCAACAGCTATTTGTCAATGGATAGTATAAACTATGAAGATTAAAGGCTCAGCTCTATCCCCCTTGATCACATTAAGTTGTAGTTTCTTACAGTTGCACTACTCAGAGAGTAAGGCACTACTTAGCAGCACTGCTGAGAAGGATCTGAAAGTTGTGGTGGATCATTGCCTGAAAACGAATCAGCAAAGCAATGCTGCAGCTGCAAAAAACAAAGGTAATTTTAGGTTGAATTAACAGAGGCAAAGCATGCAAGTCATGGGAGGTGATAGTACTGTTCTAATCAGCACCCCTTAGGACTCAGCTAGAGCACTCCATCCAATTTTGGTCACCCTGTTTAGAAAGCATGCAGAGAAACTGAAAAGATCAAGAGGCAAACAAAAATGATCAAAAGAATGGAATGCAAGCCATATAAGCAAAGGCTGAAGCAATGGGCTATGTTTAATTTAGAAAAGAGGAAATTAAAGGAGGATATGATAGTCTTCAGATATTTGAAAGTCTGTCATAAAAAGATGGGGAATATGCTATATTTTTCTGAACAGTAATTCTTTTACATGATCAGTCATGTAGTATTTTTACAATGGCATTTTTTCCTGTCAAAAATAACTTTACATTATAGAGAACAGAAAAAAATAACAAGAGATTTAGACAATTAAGATTTCATCAAATATCCCTCTTTCCAAATAGCCCATTTATGAAAATGTCATGCCTGTAAACAAGAACTCCAGCAGTGACTTCAGCCCAGACACTACAGAAACAAGCACCTGTTTTCTTTACTACTGACCCCTGGTGTATATTGAATATGACAGAAGCAAGCTGATATACACAGATGGGTTACGCTGGCAATCTCTGGAAATTTCAAACAACTCCTATGCAGCCCTCAGAGTCAAAAAATTCTCAAAGCAGCTAAATATATCCAACAAATGACAAATGGGTCCAAAAAGCCTAGCATTTTGTCCAACGGTTCCTTTCAGAGAATCTGCTGAAGGGTATCCTGCCCTTACAGGTACTGTTCATCTCACATGAAAAAAGATATTTGAAATTGGGACCAGTGTTCCCTGTCAGCTGAGCGCTTGGACAGCCACCTAGGAGTGATTCAGGTACCACTCAAATGAGTAGCAGAGCGCCCACAGCATCTACAGCTAGCGGCATGTGTTTCTGCTGATGGTGCACATAACAGAATTTAACCTACATATGTATGGAAAAAATGAGAGGGAACATTGATTGTGCCCTTTCTTTGTTTTTATTTTGCTCCTGGAGGACCCGTTTCTGATCTCAGTTACACCACACAAATCCAAGCACTGACTATCTCAGCAATATCTCTCAGCTGACACAAAAGGAGTTTCCGGTCCAGCATTTGTACCTGCGTTCTACAGGTAGAATATAAACAATTTTACCTTTGCCACAAAATTAAGAGACTAGTAGATGGTCTTGAGGTAAAGGTACAAGATCAGAAGATGGAAGACTTGAATTATTTGCCTCAGATTTCCTGTCTCATTGGACATTATACTTCTCCATATCCCCGTTGCCTCACCTGCTGGCTGGAAATATTAGATATCTAGCTGATAGAGACTTTAATGAGGCTAAATATCTTGTGTTTGTCAGGTGTGTTAAGACCTTCAATAGCACAAAACATCATTTATAAATTATTTGTTTACTAAATAAGTAGTGAATTCAAGTGCTATGCATATTTATGGCACACTAAGGTGGTATCACTTTTAGTTATGTGACATATGTAACCATTTTATCAGGTGGTTACTGGCAGCAAAAAGGGCCGCATTCAATATATCTAGGGACCCTCTGGAGAAATAACTAAACTGACTTGAGCCCTCACCCTGAAACCCAGGAATACTAAACTCACTCCCCTAGGTGCCCTTACAAGAAGGCTTCTCCAGCCGCATTCGCTCAAAGGCTGTACAGAGACAAGGAATCTTTATTAGAGAAAGGGACGACACACAAAACTTGGAAAAATCCAGCATCCGAATATAAGTGCAGATAAAGGTAAGAGAGTTCTTTCACCTATCCAAGGCTGGGTCTACACATGCCCCTTCCTTTCAAAAGGGGCATGTTATTGAGCAGGTTTTGAAAGATGCTAATGAGGCATTACAATGAATATGTAGCACCTCATTAGCATAATGGCAGCCGTGGCAATTCGAAAGTGTGGCTTTTCGAATCGCACACCGCCCATGGAGATGAGACCTTCCAAAAGGACCCCCCCCATATTTCGAAAGCAGGACTTTCAAAAACTGAGGGGGGGGATCCTTTCAGAAGGTCCCGTCTCCACAGCCGTTTCAACACCAGGCCACTTCCTTCGGAAGTGGCATGCTAATACGGGGAGCGAAATATGCTAATGAGGTATGGATGCAAATTCCCCGTGCCTCATTAGCATAACACCATGTGATTTGGAATCCAGAAGACTGTTCTTCCGGACTCCAAAATGCCGTGTAGAAGTGCAGTCCTGGGGGAGGGAAGGGGGCTTCTGGAAGGAAGTCCTTCTTCTGGAGGCCTCTTCTTCATGAAAATTTCCAGACTCCAAACTCCCCCCCCACCCCCCCGCTTCTACAGCGCGTGACATTATGCTAATGAGGCATGGTGAATTTGCATCCACACCTCATTAGCATATTTAGCTCCCTGTATTAGCATGCCACTTCCAAAGGAAGTGGCCTGTGTAGAAATGGCCCACGGGCGGTGCGCGATTCGAAAAGCCACACTTTCGAATCACTACTGCTGCCATTATGCTAATGAGGCACTGCATATTCATTGCAACACCTCATTAGCATCTTTCAAATCCACTCAATAACATGCCCCTTTCGAAAGGAAGGGGCACGAGTAGACACAAGGCAAGAGTTTCTGGGAGCCTACTATCCCCAAAATTCAGGTATCCAAGTATTATAGTGGCCCTCCCAATGTCACTGGAGAAACTGTAGGGTTGTAGATATGGCAAACAAATCTGTCTTTGGCAACACTTTTCACCAGCTCTTTGCCTTTGAAGCCTCTGGCCATTAGTCTCATAAATATCTGTTCTTAGTCTCATACAAATGTTCATCAGATTAATAAAAAACCACAACATACTTTACAAGGGCATCTGTATTAGTTTTTCTTTAACAGAAGCATTTCACAATCTTAAATCTTAATTACAAATTAACTAATTCATTAATAAATTAACCAGTTTTGTAATGCACTGGCAAAAATAATATCAAGTATCTTCGGCCGAAGTTAAATGTAGTCACGGAGGAATACTGTTCAGACAGAACAGTGTTGTCTGTTTTGGGTCTGCTATTAATGAAAAAACACAAGCAAAGATCCAGCTTCCTATGGTGACATTAAGTTGTTTTTTTTCTTTTCCCCCACTTGCAAAGATATGAAAACATAAAAATACAATGGCCAAGATTGAGTGAAGATACAAGAAGCTGCACTGGCCCAGAAGCAGAACAGGAAATGAATTGTCCCCAGAAGAGATAATGCTGTGCTAACTCTTTTTCTGGTGCAGTTTACTTCTCCCTCCACATCAGCTCAGTTGCACCTAGTCTCCATCATCCTGGGGACCAAGGGCAGGAGTTGGGGTACATGACTAGTGGTCCAGTGGCAGCTGTTCCTCTCAAAACACTGGCCTGCAATGCAGGCTGCCCGTGCTGGGGAGTAAGAGCTGGTTCTGCACCACAAAGGCCATGTCTACATGAGCCCAAATCTTCGAAATGGCCATGCAAATGGCCATTGTGAAGTTTACTAATGAAGCGCTGAAATACATATTCAGCTCCTCATTAGCATACCGGCAGCCACGGCACTTCGAAATTACTGCACCTCTTCACCACACGGCTCGTCCAGATGGGGCTCCTTTTCTAAAGGACCCCGGCAACTTCAAAATCCCCTTATTCCTATCTGCTGTTAGGAATAAGGGGATTTTGAAGTTGCTGGGGTCCTTTCGAAAAAGAGCCCTGTCTGGACGAGCCTCACGGCAGCGAGCCACACCAATTTCGAAGTGCCACGGCTGCCGGAATGCTAATGAGGGGCTGAATATGTATTTCAGCACTTCTTTAGTAAATTTCAAAATGGCCATTTGCATGGCCATTTCGAAGATTTGGGCTCGTGCAGATGCAGCCTAAGACAATGGGATCTTTACTACTGTCTTTGATAGCCATGGGATCAAGCTCTTAGAAGGGACCTTACACGTAGTGGGCATATACATTGACGCATGACTGATTTCATTACAGCTAAGCATTCTTTTTAAATGTGGTTACAAATAAGTTAATATAACTAGAATATTTCACTGTTCCAAAATAGTGTTCTGACAACTGACTAGTATGGAAAAAATACTCTTAAGTAACCATGACATGTTAGGTCATAACAAAAAAGACATCCAAGTACAGGAGACAGGAAACATAAAATCTTCATCATCCACATTTGAATATCTGTGTTTGAACACTACAAGTATTTGTATATAACATTTTGATTACACAAAATCTAGTTTAAGTAATCTCTATCTATCAAAGCAGAAAAAAGCTAAATGGTGATACAATTTTTTTTCTATTGAAGCTAATAAAAATTTTGCTGTTAAGTTAAATTGGAGGAAGCTGCTGGCAAAAATCATTCCACCTGACATTAAGAACTACAGTCTCACTCACAGTCTGATTACTGGCAGCTGTAAGCAGCTAAATGGAAAAGAGAGCCAACTGAGTTCCCAGAAAAGAATGTTCTTGGCTTACAAAACACAAGCTGAAATGTGAGAACCCATTCCAGGATTATTAAAAATTCAGCTGGTGGAATGAGGAATCACACATTTTTCAAACACTTAAAATTGTGAATAAGGAAATGTGTTCAGCTTTGAAGAAGACAAAACACAGTCAACCATACAGGAGGGACAAAAATGGTATATTCAGTTAAAGGGGCAGTTTGTGCAGAAAGTGCAAAGGAGGGATAGGCTGGGATCGTGCTACACTGGAACAGTGTTCATCCTTATCTAACTGAGCCACTTAGTGACATTATCAGTTGATGCCATCAGTTGATCCACTGAAATCAGTGGAAAGTGGAACTTATAAAGCATTTGGTCTCTGTTACTCCCAAGTGCAGTATAATGAAATAATGCCACTTCTTTCTTCCCAAAGCTGTCTGCTTTCTGCAGCTCCTCAAGCTGCAGACTCATTACTGTAGCTGTGGACAGCTGCAGTGCAATATGTAAATCCACCTACAGATGAAAACATTATACCAAAATTCCCACCCATGTTGCTGAAAAAAATACTGTAAATCTCAATTGTATCAAACAACACAGATTAAGAACAGATGTCAGTGTTTATTGCTAACTATGTACCTGCACTGTTTGATTCTTAATAGATAAAAAATAAATGTCACTAGTAAAAATGTAGAATGACTGCTTGCCCATATTGCATTTTAAAAACCGGAGAACTCTCCAATTAGCACATGATTTCAGTAAACACAACTGCAGACAAAACCTCTTAAGGCATATGGTTGTAAATGCCCAGGAGAATATACAATTTGATTTCCAGTCTTGACAGTCAAGTTGGGAATCACATCTATGGACTGGGAGTGATTTGCTTGACCTCAAATGACACAGAGGAGAAAGGAAAGAACTTGTTCATAGAAATAATGGAATACACTGCACCGTAACAGCTGATGGCATCTGTATTCTGCTGCTGTATTCTGCTGGGGTCAGTTTTCCATGGACCTCATTTTATTCATTCTGCTTGGCATAAGTTTCTCTAAGGCTAACACCAAATTGTCAGCACAGTATCAATCACTGTCATGATGAGTTACTTTAAACTGAGTCTCTTTCCCAAATGGCATCACTGTGCTAAAGTTTAGAAAAATATTTCTGTTGGAGGCCTGTCCCATGATGCATTGTTACATTGGCCTCCCACACTGTCTTCTCTTGCATGATGCCAAGGCATAGCTCTCCATCTACGTTTTTTCTCTCCTCTTCTTTGTGTCTCTGCTCTTTGCCCACTTTTTGTGTTTTTCTTTCCATTTCTACTGATCTTTGCTACTTTCTTCTCCTTGCCCCTTCTCTCTCACCCCACCTACATGCAGCTCAGCGGCCGGTGTCCACTGCCCTGTTGCAGCAGAGCTGCATGGGGAGAGCAGGCAGAAGAGCTTTGTCTGGGAGGCCGTTGAGCTGTTCCTGTAAGTTGCTGTATTAGGGATGGCCTTGGGGAGTAGGATTTTCAAAGATTACTCCTTGGCCTTGATCAGAAGCCCATAATAGAGACTATGGAGGAAGTGAAGAGCAGCTGATCTTCACCAGAAGAGGTGTACATATGCTGCTTTTATGGCACACGTGCACTCATTTACAGAGTCATTACACCCGTTTCTTTGTGCCAGCCCTATCTACCCCATCTAAAAAACACAAAAATTAATACTGAACAAACTGTGTGAACCTGCTCTACTTTTGCAGCTTGGAGTTTACAGACATGCACAGTAGAGTTGCCCTTTTGCCATTCATGCTGAACCTATGTGCTGCACCAATATGTTTGTCAGTTCAGATGAGTCGCTGGAATGAGTCATGGAAGACTTCTGACAACATGAGATTACTTTTCCTTTTGCAAAGGATTATCTTCTCTTGGAAGACACCATTCCTTCTACTACCTGAATGTTTATGCCCCTGGGAGCTACATAAAAGGTTTTGGGTTTTTTTTAATCTTTTTTAAGTGTGAAGCTGTGTCCCTAGGCCCCCCTTATAGTCATACCCAATGGAGAACTACAAAGGCATTTGTACAAAATATGCTGTGTGGGGTACTGTATAAAAGCTAGCAACTTGGTGGCCATTAATATAATTTGTAAAATGCATTCTCTAATCTTAAGGAATCATTTTGTGTTAACTTCAATTGACATACTAATGGTAAGCAAAGCTATTGAGATACTCCAGCATGAGCTAGCCTATCCCTGAATTTGAGAGAGAGAAAATTAACATGGCCTCTGCACCCCGAAGAGATACATCTCCATCTTTATCCTTCACTTATGAGACGAAGAAACCAAGCAGCTGCCAGGCTAGCTGGTAAAAAGCTGGAAAGGAGACATCTTGAACAAAGACTGTGTTTTGTTAAATTATTTTAAGATAATAAGCTATTTTAACATTGTTTTGTTAAATAGACTTGGAGATATGTGTTCACTTTCATTTGCTTGTCATCTCCACCTTGTTATCTCTTACTCATTATCATTTAATGCCTCCTCTTTTGCTGACAAACTTTTTCTACTGTCCTATAAACCTAGGGTGGGGAAGCTCTGGATGATGCTTGGGTTGGGGGTGCAGAACCCTGGGACTTGCGGGCTGAATCAGGCAAGAGGGGCTGTTTAATCCACGGTTAATGGAGTCAAATTTGCAAATAAATTGCAGCTCAGAGATTTCTCTCTCCATTTGATTTTTGAAATTTCTTTGTTTCAGGACTGTCACCCTTAAATCTGCCACTGAGTGTCCAGGAAGATTGAAGTGTTCCCCCACAGACTTCTGTACATTACCATTCCTGCTGTCTGATTTATGTCCATTTATTCTTTTACGGAGAGACTGTCCAGTTTGGCCCATGTAGATTGCAGTGGGGCATTGCTAGCACATGGCATATATTATATTAGTAGATGTGCAGGTAAAGGAGCCCCTGATGGTATGGTTGATGTTAGGTCCTGTGAGGATATCACGGATGTAGATATGTGAGCAGAGTTGGCAGCGAGGACTGTTGTAGGGGCTGGTTCCAGGCCTAGAGTCACTGGTTTGTGATTTGTAGTGGCTGGCGAGGATCTGTTTATGGTTGGCAGGCTGTTTATAGGCAAGGACAAGCCTGCCTCCCAAGCTCTGTGAGAGTGAAAGATCATTGTTCAGGATGGGTTGCAGATCACTGATGATGCGCTGGAGAGGTCTTAGGTGGGGGCTGTATGTGATGGTTAGTGGTGTTCTCTTGTTTTCCTTGTGAGGCCTGTCTTGTAGCAGGTGGCTTCTGGGTACCCATCTGGCTCTATCAATCTGTTTCCTCACTTCATTAGGTGGGTATTGTAGTTTGAGGAAAGCTTGGTAAAGGTCTCGTAGATGTTTGTCTTTGTCTGATGGATCAGAGCAAATACAGTTGTACCTTAGTGCCTGGCTGTAAACAACGGATCGTGTAGTATGCCCTGGATGGAAGCTGAAGGCGTGTAGATAAGCATAGCGGTCCATGCGTTTTCTGTATAGGGTGGTATTTATGTGACCATTGCTTATCTGCACAGTAGTGCCCAGGAAGCGAATTTCTTGTGGGGACTGGTCCAGGCTAAGGCTGATGGTGGGGTGGAAACTGTTGAAATCACGGTGGAACTCTTCAAGAGCCTCCTTCCCATGGGTCCAGATGATGATGATGTCAGCAATGTAGCGCAGGTAGAGGGGAGCACTAGGGGATGAGAACTGAGAAAGTGGTGTTACAGGGTCAGCCATAAAAATGTTGGCATACTGTAGGGCCATGCGGGTGCCCATAGCAGTGCCACTGATTTGAAGGTATAATTTGTCCCCAGATCTGAAATAGTTGTGGGTAAGGACAAAGTTCTCATCCTCTAGAGCCCTTCCTCCACCTGCACTACACTGATGACATCTTCATCATCTGGACCCACGGGTAGGATGGTGGCGTGCCAAACTATGTAAATGCCAGACAATGCACTGTTTGGAACATTAGGGACATGTCACAACAAAAATGCTTCATCTTTTTTGTTAGAAGAGGATCAGTAACTACTCTTGCACAGAATTCTACTTTGGGGTTCTAGTCACTCACTAAAAGTGATTGGTATATCTTTGAATCTCATGCTGAAATAAGTTCAACCCTGATGTAATTACATTGACTAAAAAAGTCAATCCCTTCCACTGGAAATTAAACTGGCTCTTTAACAGACTCTTTGTGATACAATGAAATGTGCCTTCAAAAATGATGGTTCAACTCAGCAGCCAGCAACCTTTCTGAGGCAGAGTGATGAAATGTGACCTTTTGACCTCTGTGTACAGTTCCAGTGCTGATCACACTTTTTAAAGTCACTAAGGCCGTGTCTACACAAGCCCCAAACTTCGAAATGGCCACGCAAATGGCCATTTCGAAGTTTACTAATGAAGTGCTGAAATGCATATTCAGCGCTTCATTAGCATGCGGGCGGCTGCGGCACTTCGAAATTGACGCTCCTTGCCGCCACGCGTCTCGGCCCGACGGGGCTCCTTTTCGAAAGGACCCCGCCTACTTCGAAGTCCCCTTATTCCCATGAGCTGATGGGAATAAGGGGACTTCGAAGTAGGCGGGGTCCTTTCGAAAAGGAGCCCCGTCGGGACGAGACACGCGGCGGCGAGGTGCTTCAATTTTGAAGTGCCGCAGCCGCCCGCATGCTAATGAAGCGCTGAATAGGCATTTCAGCGCTTCATTAGTAAACTTCGAAATGGCCATTTGCATGGCCATTTTGAAGTTTGGGGCTCGTGTAGGCGTAGCCTAATAGTCCTACTTACAACAGCTTCATAAATAAATCAAGGGTAAAGCTCTGAATCTTAATGTAGGTGCTTGTTGGTAGAATTAGGTGGTTTTTTGTTAATGCACAGGAAGCATGGCTTTGAGCAAGCTCCTGGCTACATGGGGAAGGTGGGGCAGGGCTGAGCTCCCACCTTGCATGCTGATGAAAATCAACTTGACTTCCACTCTTGGAACTCATGGTTCAACTTTTACTGGTGGGGAAATGTCAACACTTGACTAAATGTCACCCCTTCATTAAACAGTGAGCGGTTAGGTTCTAGGACTCAGCACCTTGCAAAAACCAAAGAAGTAACAACAACTATTGAAATATGTTTTGTGGTGCTACATTTCAAAATTAGAAGAGAAAATATATCATGAATGAAACTCAAATTCCTAGATAGCCCTCTAAGACCTTAGAGATTGCTAAAAGGGGGTGTATATACCATCATTTTTCTGTATGGTCTCCATGTCATTTTACAGTTTGTGACAAACTTAAGTTGAACAAAATTGTGAGGCTTAACTGCCAAGAACAGCAATTTGACATAACATTTACCTGGAAATATTCAACGACAGACAGATTAAGACTTTACTGTCTAGTGGATGATGGAGGCAGACAAAAATCAATTAGGTGTCTCTCTAGAGAGCACCAAAAGTTTATTTCCATAGCAGGAAATTAATATAATCCCAAAAACGAGTCCCATATGAGAAACAGTAATGACATAACTCCATAATTAATAAAAACAAAGCATCTGTAATCCTCTCTCACCAAACAAATAACTAAGGCATTCACAATTCATGAGTTAGTGGAAAATAATCTCAAAATCTTTTGAGGGTTTAAGTACTATTTGTCTAATAACGTTACATTAACCTCTTCACCCAGAAAGGATTAATTGCAGAGAAGATGCAACAGGAAAATTAGAAAAGGAAAAAGAAATATCAAATAACAATGTCCTTAATATTACCATTTCACAGGCTGTTCTATGGCCTGCATGTTTAATGGCTTCATTCCAGTTCCTAGTGAACAAGTTCGAATATCACAGAAAAATCCATACTTTAGTGCTGGTGTGAGCAGGGAGGCAAAGAAATAGAGTTAAGCACTCAGGTCTGAAGGTGCGATTCTCTAATAAGGTTTGGTGGGCACTAGTGGGGTTATTTGCCAAACCCCAGGCAGCCATTGCTCAAGAGACAATTACGTAGATTTTACACACTTAAGCATCTTCCTCAATTACTGTATTCCTAGAGCCCTGAAGTCCCATCTGTTCTATAGGAAGAAATAACCTTTATTTTCATAAGAATCATGCTCTTATTCAAAGGAATTCAGTCTTCTGGGAAATAAATACGCAGCGAATATAGCGGAATTTTAAAAATACTGGGTCTTCAAAATATAAGCCTCTTCTGTCAAAGGATTCTGTGACTAGCAAACCTTCATGTTGAACACTACAGTTGACAGTTGCACATGTTACTATGTTTTTAAGTGTGTCCGACTGGAGGTTTAGTTTCATAAGCACAGTATTCTGGAACGATGCAAGAGCAGTACACTCTAAGGATATACACTTGGTACAAGAAATAAACAGTATTATGCTCTGAGTCTTTTGTGGATCTGTACAGGACAAGGGGCAAATAGATTAAACAGCTCTGGCTTGGGGAAATTTAAAACCCCACACATGGATGTCATCTTAGTTTATAAATACCTCGCCTCTGGAGCCAATTTAATTTCTATGATCCTAGTTCCAGTTTCTGGATGCTCTCTCTTTCTCATGTTTGGTAGAGTGGGTCCCACATCCCATTCTTCCTTTTGCCTCCCTATTCTTCCAAGTGCTTTATTCTACACCAGTACCAACACTGGCTGGCAGTCACCACTGGCTCTTCTCCTCCTCCTCTATGCTTAGAAGATGTGACCAAAAGCCTTAGTAACATTTGGAAGGCTGCCAACACTAGAAGTTGTTGCACAGGCAGAAGTTTCCTGCAAAGAGGGGAGACTAAAGAGGAGACTCCACATCAACTCTCACAAGATGATTTCCACTTCCCTGGTACAATCCAATCCATGGTTCCTGCAGAGCTGTAACTAGGGCATGTTAGCGCCTGAGATGAGCTAGCATATTTCCAGCCCCCACTATTTTTTCCTTTCATTTCTCTGACCCATTTTTCCTTCCCTGTCTTGGACACTGACCTATTCCACTGTTTTCCTGTGCAACAGGTAATAAACCCTTTTCCAGTCTACATACTGTCGTGTTTAAACATCACTGTGGACATAATCGCCCCCGTGAGTCAGGGACAGCATGCTTTTGGCGGGAAAAGGCTCTGTGAGGAAGAATCCCCTCAGACACATGAAGCTTCAAATTGTCATAGCCTGCCAGTTAGCAGCACTCCAACGGTTACTTTTTGACCGTTAGCTCCCCCGGCAACTTGAAAAGGTTCTATCAGATCACCCATATTCATGAATCATGGGTACCCTAGATTTGCATGCAGTGCTCTGATTGGGTGGGTCTAGAGAACTTTCAGAACCTTCCACCAAAGTGAGGACCTGTTTGAAGACTTTGCCTGCATGCTAATACTCTCATACATATTCAGGAGAACATTCTATAAAAGCAGGGCTCGCAGCCCATTCTGTGGCCCTTGACAGGAAGGCGTGGTTCCACGGAACGTCCACCAGTCCCTAGGCTAGCCTGAAAAGGCGAAGAGCTGAACACTGCCACCTATCCGAGGTTCAAGATTGCACACCACTCGCCCAGAAGCGCAAGATCGCCCATCACTCACGCTCCTGTGGCAAGCAGCGACAGTGGCACCAGCAGCAAGCGGTGTCCCTGTGGAGAAACTACCAGCTGTCGAACTGGCCTGCACTTACTGCGCAGCTGGCTCAGTGAAACCCAGGGCCCGCCATCACACTCACCAGACCTGACCTGCTTACCGGACCTGACTCATTTGCCGGACGTGACACACCGATTGAGAGAAGTATCCTCACTGACAGGCCTGCGCTTTGCGTGGCGCTACAGACACCACATCCCCACTCCAGTCAGTGGCAACGGGACCCCCAGTGGGGGAGCAAGGTTGATCCCCTTGCTGAGTCCCTGCCTGGCAGGGTAGGGGCAGTACCCGGGGGCCTGACCCCAAGGCCGGGCCTTGCTGGCCTCTGGCTGGACTCTAATTTAAAAAAGGACACTTAACAAGCTTGTTCAATTTAGAACTGTTATTATTATTATAATTAATTGGTATTTGTAGACATATTTATAGACAGGGTTTTTTAATGTTATTTAATTAGTTAAATTATTAGAATTGTTAGTAATAAATAAGATAAATTTGTTAAATTCTTTTATTATATTAACTATAGATATTAGTTGTTAGTTAATAATATTCACTTACGGAGGAATTGGTAGCAGCTAGCAACTTATTACGAAAATACACACTAAGGTGAAGGCGTGGCCTCCCTTCTTTCCTATTTTCTTCTCTGGCTCAATAGAGGGGGAAATCCTCCATTGGCCATAATTAATATTTGGATTGGAGTAGCAACCTGATCCTGGTGGGGGTAAGAGGAGTAGCGCCCTCCCCCTCCTTTATTTTAGAAAAGAACACATACATACTTATATAGTTATTAATATTTATATATTTATTATATTTATTATTTTCCTTCAAACCTACCTCTAGAACAACCTACCTCTACCCCTAATTTATTTGAAACCACGTCACTTTAGTGTTAACATGAACACCTTGTTTTTAACTCAAGTAAGTGTGTACTGTTGCTAAAATAAGAATGTGCAATAATATTCCATTCCTTCCTTAAGAATTAATAAACTTATTGTTGGTATTTTAGAAATCCAGTTGTCTGTCTCGTTGCTCCTCCTGGCTCCGGCCTGCCCAAGGGGGGTTCAGTGGGGTCCGGGTCAACCGAGTGTGCACCCCGTCATAAGTCCGCGGAGGCGGGTCCTGGGACCTAAATGGTGGTAAAGGGTTGCCTTGTTGCGTCCTCTTGCCACCCGAGGAAGGCCTAGCTTTGCTGTCAAATTTGTGGTACTGCTAGAGAGCCTCCCTCAGCACATACCTGCTAGTTAAGTCAGTTAATAACAGAATAGCTAAATTAATATAAAAACATGTTTAAATCTGTTTCTGCCAGCTCAATTAGGTAAATTTAAAAACTCCTTTTTTGTTAAACTGGTGAAAGTTTATGTAAAACCTGGATTAGACAGAAGTGACTGCTATTCTAATCCAGCAAAGCACTTAAGTAGGTAAGAAGTTTCATTGACCTCAAGTTTAAGGGATAAAATAAGGGTGAACCCCACTGATGTCAATACTTAGTTGAGCTTCTGTCCTGACAGAAACACAAGCATATACCTCAGACACCTCTCAGCAACTGCATTAAATTTCCATTTGTTTTCCGAGGTTATTTGTCAGAGGATCAAATATAAAAAGCAAATCTCAGATTTAAATTTAAAAACATCATGCGAGCTTGACTCTAAAAGAAAAGTCACCCTCTGAAAGAAGGCACGTTTAATATGCAAGGAGAGGGCACTGAATCCCTCATACCAACAGGCGTCAAGTTTTCAGTGTAAAAAAAATTAAATATAAATGATTTTGCTTTAGACAAAATTCTTTTATGATTCAAACTGTCAGAAGGCACCACTTTTCATCTTCTGTCCATTGGTTTTTTTTTCTTTTTTAAATCCTGGTGATCCTTTCACGTGGTAATAATTAAGAGGGACTACTGGAAAGAAAACTGTCTGCAAATATTTGATGACATGGACAAAGCTCCTTTGCTTCACACAAATTTCTCTTGAGTTCCTGTAGGAACTCATCAATATATCTGAGCTCTGCAGCTGGCTGCCTTAACTACCCAGTAAGTATGCAGAACACATCTTACTATATTATAGCATCCCAGAAAGATATTCTCTTTCCCCTGCCCCTCCAAGTTGTTCTTGCCCCTTCTTTTCTAACATTTGTAATACAGATGTTATCATGCCTTTTTTTAAATAATACACCAGTGTTTACCCCTCCCACAAAAGAACGTGCAAGCCAATTAATTAATACCAATAATTATAAGTTTTATTTAATTTCTGAAGCAACAGCTAATTCTAACTCTATTTCGGAAACAAAGTGTTTCAGATTAAACTATCTCTGCAGTTTGGTGAACCAAGTTCAATTATATGTTACACATCATACTGCTTACTTCACAAAATACACAAAGCTGTCTCTATTCAGCAAAGCACTCAAGCATGTGCTTAAACTTTAATGCGTTTAAAGGCTTTGCTGAACAAGGGCCATGAGGAATCATACATGTTCTACCATTTTAAATGGCAAACAGATTCCATTTTAGTATTTTAATCAACCTAAATAAGGCTTCTATCCAGAAAATTACTGATGTCATTGATTAACTTTAAGCACACTGGATAGCCTCATTATGTTCAGAGGAACTATTTATATGCTCAAAACCCTGCAGCTGGGTGGGGGTAAAGTGGGCAGTTGCCCCTGGCCCCTCTGAAATGCAGCAAAACGATGTGCTGCTTGTCCACACACATCGCCAGGCCTTCTGTGAGCCCCCTGCCCACGTCTGGGGTAGTGAGTCAAGCCGCACTGCCACTTTCTCCCCAGGCCTGCGGCTACTTGTCACCACTGCATGATCATAGTTCCCTTAATATATGTTTTGCTGGAGTACTGCCTTTGAATCAATCTGCCTCTTTTTCCCTTTGTAGAGGGAGATGGCACATGCACAGTTGGAAATGCATAGGGGAGCAATGTTCCTGTAGCCTAGTCCTCACGACTCAGAGTTCACAGACCTCCATAAACCAGACTTCATGCTCTTTTCTATTTTCTTCACTGTGATTTAACTTCCACTTTTTAAACAATGCCCATTTATTTCTCACTGCTTCTTTTACCTGGTTGTTAAGCTACAGTGGCACTTTCTTGGTTCTCTTACTGTGCTATTAAATATGGGATGTATATATAAGTTGGGCTTCTATTATGGTGTCTTTGAAAAGTTTCCATGCAGCTTGCAGGGATTTTATTTTTGGAACTGTACCTTTTAATTTCTGTTTAACTAACCTTATTTTTGCATATTTCCCCTTTCTGAAATTAAATGCCACAGTGTTGGCTGCTGAGGTGTATTTCTCACCACAGGGATGTTAAATTTTATTACATTATTGTCATTATTTTCAAGTGGCCCAGTCATACTTACCTCTTAGACTAGATCCTGCACTGTGCTTAGGAGTAAATCAAGAATTGTGTTTCTTCTTGTGGGTTCCAGAACAGGCTGCACCAAGAAGCAATCATTTATCAAGAAATTTTATCTCTGCATCCCATCCTGAAGCAACATATGCCCAATCAAATGGAGATAGCTGAAACCCCCACTATTATTAAACTTTTTTAGTTTGATAGCCTCTCTAACCTCCCTTACCATTTCATAGTCACTATCACTATCCTGGTCAGCTGATTGATAATATATCCCTACTGATATATTCTTACCATTAGAGCATGGGATTACTATCCATAGAAATTCTATGGAGCATTTGGTTAATACATGATTTTTGCTACATTTGATTCTACATTTCTTTCACACAGTGTCACTCTTCCACCAGCATGACCTGCTCTGTCCTTCTGATACTTTTTGTACCCTGGTATGACTCTGTCCCACTGATTGTCTTCATTCCACTTTCTGTGATGCCTATTATATCAGTATCATCCTTCAATATGAGGCGCTCTAGTTCACCCACCTTATTATTTAGACTTCTAGCATTTGTGTATAAACACTTTAACAATTTGTAACTATTTATCTGTCTGTCATTTCCTGATGTTACTCTTTTTCACTTAATTGTTTCTCCCCTGATCTTACCCATATTTTATCATCTTCAATCGTCTCCTCCTTACTAGAACACAGAGAATCTCTATGAATAGACCTTCCCCTAAGAGATGCCTCTGTCTGATACATGTGCTCCTCTGCACCCATTAGCTTTCCCCCAACTCTTAGTTTAAAAACTATTCTACCAACTTTTTAATGTTAAGTGCCAGCAATCTGGTTCCATTTTGGTTTAGGTGAAGTCCATCTTTCCTCTGTAGGCTCCCCCTTTCCCAAAAGTTTTCCCAGTTCCTAATGAATCTAAATCTCTCCTCCCTACATTGTCTCATCCAGGCACTGAGATTCTGAAGTTCTGTCTGCCCTATGTGGCCCTGCAGGTGGACCTGGAAGCATTTCAGAGAACTCTACCATAGAGGTCCTGGATTTCAATCTCTTCCCTAGCAGCCTAAATTTGGCTTCCAGAAATATCATTGTACCACACGTACCACAACCACTGGATACCCCCATCACTACACATAGTTCTACCTAGAGGTATTGAGAGATCCTCAACCTTTGCACCAGGCAAGTCACCATACAGCTCTTCCAGTCATCATAAACCCAGCCATCTATGTTTTTAATGACTGAATCCCGCATTACTTACCCCTGCCTTTTCCTAATGACTGGAGTTCCCTCCCCTAGAGAGGTATCCTCAGTGTGAGAGGATATCAAATCATTATCTGGAAGGAGAGTCCCAACTATGGTATGGTTTCCCTCTGGTCCAGAAGAATGTTCTCCTTCACTGAGTCTTTCACTCTTCTCAAAAGCACAAGGGCTGTCTGAATTGAGGTGGGACAGTTCTACAGTGTCCTAGAAAGCCTCATCTATGTACCTCTCTCCTTCCCTTAGCTCCTCCAATTCAGCTGCCCTGGCCTCTAAAGCCTGTACGTGGTCTCTGAGGGACAGGAGCTGCTTACATTGGATGCACACATATTCCACCCATCCATATGGCAGGTAATTATACATGCTACATTGGGTGCAATAAACAGGATAACCCCACTCTGCTGCTGGGCTTCTGCCCACATGCTCGCCTACAGATAATTAGTTTCTCGATAGGGTTTTTATTTAAATTAGGTAGTTTGGGTTTAATTTAATTTAATTTAGTTTAAAAGATGTGTTAAAGAATGTCAAGTGTATCTAGCCTCCTTCAAACTCCCTCTCTACAATCCCACATGAAACTTCCTGTTAACTGCTCTTGTTCACTAAAGTTCCCTGATCAGTTACAGCGAGCTTATATAGCCCTAGCCTTCCTGATAGCTCCACCCTCTGGTTAAGGCTTGATCAAGGAACAGTTCTAGATTTCAAATCCTCATTAAGAAACTCATAGCTTCCAACTGCCAGTCTCAGCATATGGTCCTTCAAACCAACAGCTCAGCACACGGATCTCCGAACAAACAAACAAAAGATCAGCACACAGAATCTTTCAGGCAACGAGAACATAGTCACTAACCCCAAGGGTCCCGTACACTCATCCCGCACTATATCAGCACAATCAGTTCCTAACTTTTTGCTCGTAAGCAAAAACTCGTAAGAGGAACACTAAATTCCTACTAAAATATTTGTAAAAGTCTCTGATTGGTTCCAAGTGCTGGAGTGGCAGCAGATGGATCTGCTTTTGAAAGGTAAGTGAGCCTGGGGTTGTGGGGGGTTAAAGGCTGGGGGGCAGTTTGGGGACATGAGTGGGAGGGAGGGTTAAAACATGGTGGTGGGTTGGGTCCACAGGAGGCTGGTGGGGGGTTCAGGATGCTGCAGGTTGGGTCTGTGGGCCAGTGGGGGGGGTTAAGGCTGCAGCAGTTGGGGTGCATGGGGCTGGTGTGGGGTTTAAGTTTCGGTGGTTCGGGTGCACAGGCGCTGGCGGGGGGGGGTTAAATTTCAGAGGTTCCAGGGTGTGTGGGGGCGACGGGGGGGATTAAATTTCGGCAGTTCCAGGTGCGTGGGGTCAGCGGAGGGTTTAAGTTTCGGCGGTTCGGGTACATGGCGGCTGGTGGGGGTTTAAGTTTGCCAGTTCAGGTGTGCAGGGCCAGCGGGGGGCGGGGGTTAAGTTTCAGCAGTTCGGGTGAGGAGGGGCGTGGCGGGTGGTTTAGGTTTCAGCTGTTTGGTGTCTGCAGGCCCAGTGGGGCTTCAGGCTGCAGCAGGTTGGAGACGCGGGGAGGGAGTAAGTCTCATATTAGCAGGGGGAGTTCATTCGTTGAGTGAACTAGGGGAGGTATGTGTGTCCCTCGTTTAAGCAAGTACTCGTAAATAAAGTACTCGTTTAAGGAGCGATGAGTGTAATCACCCCTCCTCCACCTGGAGAACTCCCACACAGAATTCCCTGTTACTTGCTTCTGTTTGCTTGGAGCCTTGGAGCAGATGAAATTTACTCTGCTCATGGATGGAAAAAATTCGAACGTTGTTGGAAGTAAAATTTAATGAGAACGGGGTAAGGAAGCCACAATCAAAGAGTGAGGGAGATATAATATGTCCTTAATTCTTTTAGTACAATTTCATTGTGGGATATAAAATTCTAGTCTTTTTAAAAGCAAGATTTTTCCCCTGTTCTCTTTTGAAGTAATTTAGAGCATCTGTTCCACTCTACCTCCAATAGATATAGAGATCCTAATGGAACTGCAACCATTAAAGGCAATATTTGGGTAATACATAATGTCTTGGGTAATATATAAATTATGAATACTGGCATACTAAATATTTATTGACATGTTTTCCCAGATAACACCAACTGGAAACGTTCAGAATAAGTCAAGAGGCTAAGCAGTCACAACTGAAAATTCAAATAGTCTCTATAAAAATGTTCAGAAGTTCAGAACAGAGTAGTCACATAAACCTTATGCTTCCTGATGTGATGCAGCTATATACTCAGTATTTCTGTATCTGTAATTTCCTGATTCAGGGATTTTTAAGTTAATTGAAGTCGCACCAAGGTCATTCTCACTGGAGAGAGAGCTTAAACCTCAGTTTTTAAAAAAGTGTGCCATAAATTTTCCTTATATTTTAGGCAGATGGATTCTCTGTGCATTGTTCAAACAATGCATCATATTAAAGAAGTCATAAGAGGAACTGACAGTTTTTTTCTTTATCTGGCACTGAGATTTTAATCACCACATAAACAACTGTACCATTAGTACAATTTCTGTGGTGAAACATAATATTAAAATGCAGCAAAGACACATACAATACCAAATCAATTATGCACCAGATTCTATTGGAAATTAAATATTAGTTACCACCACAAAAATGCAGGGAAGTATAAGCGCACACATGTCCAATACATACAAATTAAATATATGATGGTGTGGTCTTTATTTGCTTCCATTTGCTTTATTTGCTTGAATTTGATGCGACCACATTGCTCATGACAGTCAAGTGAAAAAAGAAAAGTGTGCTGATCATCCACCACACAAATGACAATAGACATATTTTTAATTATCTGTATGCCAAATATTTTACTGAAAAACTATTGTAAAAGAGCTTGAAAGAGTTTACCAATAAACAACAATTACTATTTCTGTATCCCTCTCTTTGTAAAGCTAGGCTGTGAGTTCCTTAAATCTAGCTCCACAGGTATTGCAGTGAAATGGGAATAATAATTTATATCTTTCATTTAAGACCTACCTCGTCTCAGTTAAGTCCCTTCAGAAAAGTCTCCTTCGCCCACCAGTGCCTGTAAAATGTTGGTCTTTAATAGTTTGGGAAACAAAAATAATTATGCCACACTTATGGACTTCTTAATTTGTCTCATGATCTGTTTGTCTGCCTACCTTACAGCCTCACTTTATTTTTACATGTTGTACAGCATTGAATCCATTGTTTGTAAATTTCTATTTTAAATATATTTTTCATTAATATAATATTGTGATTCAGTACCTATGACCAGAGAAAGTATTTATACTCACTGAAAAGGATGAACTTTCAACACTCCAATAGCTACAGCTGTAAAATTAGTCATGGTGGGTTACGAGATATCAGATTATAAACCTATCATTATTCCAGGATTAAATATGCTATGCTTTCTGCAACTCAGACCAGTGATGTTTTGGAAAGGACTCCACATTTGAGTGTTTATTTCAAACTGTTTATTTCAAATATCAGTTGTTTAGAGATGTTTGGAGATATGAAGGCTCACCAACTGGGAGGCAGACAAAGGAGGCAGTTGGTCCCAGGCCCCTCTGAAGTGTCACAGAAGCACTGCCTCTGGCTGCATGTAGATGTGAGGGAGTCAGGGTGGGGCGACAGCACCACAGTCCAAGCAGCATGGAGAACTAACCTCTTTTGGTCCCACCCCCTCCACTCATGGCCCCACCCCTTCCAAAGCACAGACCTGGGCCCCCCAGCAGCTGTCAGCACATCTGGAGGTGTTGGTTTTTCAAAATAGTCCCAGCTGAGGTAGATTAGTGGACCAAGTATAGGTGAAGTGGGCAAAGTTGTTTGGTAAACATAATGTATTGCAAGAACATTATCACCACATAATTTGTATAAATATATCTACTGAGAGAACTCATGCATGCACCACATATAAACATGCACAATTTTCAGTTACAGGTATCTAAAGTTAGTTTTAAATCCATATTTTGGGCACACAGAAAAGTGTCCTGATTTTGCTCAACACTTCTAAGAATCTGGCCACTTTTTTAGCAGTGTAAATACTGGCAGTGTGGGAGTTTCACACTGCCCCGACCAGTTAACCATAACCAGTAACCATAACATGCCTCCTCCCTGCCCTTCTGGGTGGCCTTCCCTGCACCTCCCACTCCCTACCAGCACCAGTTGCCCCTGCTTTCACTTGTAATATTGTCAGTACATGAGGTGCCACATGTGCAAGAAGCAAACTCTTTCAACATTGTACTTTAACATTTAGAAAATACCCTTTAAAAATTAATCACAAACATGCATAATTCACCATTACTATAACATAGAAGGCAAGTAAACAAAAGTGTGAGCCTCAAACCCATCATTTTGCCAACTCTGATTTCATATGCAGTATGTCCATAGGGTGGCACTGTCTACTTTTTAATACATAACAAACTGCTTATTAGCTAGGTTGCAGATGGTAGGGATTTTTTAAAGGTTTGTTTTGTTGTTTCAAGTTTTCTTTCCAGATAAAAAACCCAGCTCAAATAAATTTAAAATAAAAATGTATGTCATACTCAGACACAAATTAACAGTTAACATTAAAAAATAACACCACATGGGTATACAGTACATCAGAAAGCAACCAAGAAATTGCATTTTTGAATGCTGATTCTCATTTGTATAGCTATGGTATATATTACATTTCAGAAACACACATAGGCTGCTGCCACACTTGGCCAAAACTTCCAAATGGTCATGCTAATGGCCAAATCGAAGAATACTAGTGAGGCACTGAATTGAAGAGGAATAAGGGGATTTCAAAATGTGCGGGGTCATTTTGAAAAGGACCCCCGTGTACCCGCACCGAGCCACTTGCATCAAATGTGGCACTTTTGAAGTGCAACAGCCGGTACCATGATAGTGCTAATGAGGCGCTCAATATTCAGTTCAGCGCCTCATTAGTAATCTTCGATTTGGCCATTAGCATGGCCATTTGGAAGTTTTGGCCAAGTGTGGCTGCAGCCATGCAGACTGATTACAGTTATTCAACTGGGCATTCATAAAAATGAGTCATTTGATTAACTGTTGAATGTATTAAACATGCAGCTATAAATCCAGGAAAACACTCACAAAGAAATTGTCAGATGGTAATGTAACATATCTAAGCATTTCAAATAGGTATTATTGTGCAACATGCTCATGGGGTTCTTATGTAAGATTTCTGTTAGCACTGCAGAACAAAACTTTTAAACATGAGAGTAGATATGAGCTTAAACAAAACAGAATAAGAAGTGCAGGTGTATTAGTGTGATGGGTGAAGGCATTCAGATCCTGAGATGAGGCAGAAAATTAAAAAGCATATCCGGGATAATTCTGAGCCTATAAAACTGGCCAGCTGGCAGACCATACTGAGCACCCTGACAGATTTCCCAGGAGTCATACCTCAAAGGGCAGTCCCAGGAAAATCTTGACAGGTGGCAATCTTAACTCATCACCCACAGTTTCTACGGACTTCAGATGAAATGATGGATGTCGAGCAATGTTATCACTATTGTTTCTATCCCCGTGCAGAATAAATTTTTATGTGCACCAAGGCATGGGCAGATGTGCACCATCAATAGAAACACATGCTCCTGGCTGTGCGGACTATGGGTGCTATGCTCACCCGTTGGGTGGCACCTGAATCTCTCCTAGGCAGCCATCCAAGAGTGCACTTTACAGGGCACACTGGTGCTAAGCACCTATGAAAAGGAAAATTCAACTCTACAAGGCATTCTTCTTCTACCACTGCAACTCTCACTGACTTCAATCAGAGCTTTTTGTACAGGTTAAACCTCTGTATTCCGGAACTCTCTTGTCCAGCAACATCTGTAATCAGGCATGACCACTTATCATGGGTGTGGCCAAATTTCCCATGTCCCATAAAATTTGTTGGCAGCCACCAGACCTGGCTCTCAGTGTTCTGTGCTTTTATTTAGCTGTAATTTACCCCTAAGTGTCTTCTAAGAGCTCACCAAGCACTCAAAATGCTGGTAATGTTGATAGACAATATGACCTTCCATAGTCAGGCAAAATCTCTCATCTGGCACTGGTCAGCTCTTGAGAGTTCTAAATTAGAGAGGTTCAACCTGTATTGGATTGCAAATAACAATAGCTGTTTCTTTCACAAACCTGTTACACATTCACGTTATTTTGGTGTACATGTATTGTGGAATGAAAGGGCCAAATCTTCAGCTGCCATAAATTTGCATAATTTTGTGACTTTAGACCAAACTATATATATTGGATTTCCACCTCCTACCTCCAATGTATGTTTATCATTCACCTTAAAAACCCTTCTTGGAAGACAGATTTCTTTTCCATTGGCCCCATGAGCTAAAAACTATACAACAGAAAAAACAACTAAAAAAGCACAACAGCTATGAAGAAAAAAATATTAACAGATACTCTCAGAACAAAGTATAATTTGACATTTCAAATGTCACTAATTTTCTATCATTATCCAGCAATGCACATCAGTAACAATAAGACTTAAAGAGTAAGAGTGACAAATGATTCGCTTCTGAAGATGTATTTTAATATTACAGCTAAAGGTCAATTACACAGCCGGAGGGGTCTGCTTCTGCGGCCAACACTTGCTGATCTAATTAATGCTCGTTTTTAAAAAACTTTACCTATCCAGAAGCTATTCCTTGCCCTTGTTTGTTGCCTAGATTAGGGACAGAGTTGAGACCTGCTTCCATGACAGGTGGCTTGGTAGGGGATAATCAATTCCTCTTCAACATTCATCCCAGGACATGGGCTTTTGTCAGAGAGAAGAGATGTTCAGGAATCTATATGCATATCCTCTGTCACCTTTGAAGCAATGCTTTTAAGGGCACATGTTCAGGTAAAATAGTACTACAAGCATTTTTATTTTACAGATATTTCCTTTAAAAACATAAAAGATCTTTATCGTGGATTTTTCTGCTTCCCTTTTGGGTATTTGTAACTTTCTTCTTAGCTAGGGTAAAAGTGACTTACAAGAGGATGGGAGCAGTGAAACAGATTATACGCACAGCACTGTCAATTATAAAGAAAAACAGTAAATCCAAATCTTTTTGTACAGAAGTCTGATTTTAAGCCCACTTCAATTTATTTCTATGACAATAGTAAGTATAGAGTATATGTTTACTCCCCACATTTGAAGGCAGCAATTATACCCCGAGGCGGGTGTCCCTCCCCCTCATTAACGCAAATGCATATGTTAAATTAATGGTAAAGGGAGTTTTACAGGGGTAGTAAAAAAAGCAGAATGGACCCCCTTGGCTACTGTTAGTATGGATGCTAGAGAAAAAATTCAATTGCTAAGCTTCCATGTTGAAGGGAATAAGCAAGTACATACACTGACCTGCTTGCTGCCATGCTCGCAATCCCTAAAAAGGGCTGACAATTTCATTCTTCAATTGTTATTAATAAAAAGAATCCTGGTTTGTATTTGGCTTTTGAAACCAAGGGGAACTTTTCCACTAACTTCTACAGAGTTTAATCAGTTCCTCAGTAGCCTGCTTTTTAAAGGTGCTGAGCATTTGCCAGGGGGAACAAAATACTTAAGAGCGCTCAGTGCTTCTGGTAACCAGACTACTTACTGATGGTACAGGCTACACTGCAAGAAAAAAAAAAAAAAACTCTGCAGAAGTGTGTCTCAGAGCCTGGGTCAACTGCCCTAAGCTCATGCTATGTGGCTATTAAAACATAAATAAATAAATAAATAAATAAAACAGGCTTATATTCCCAGTTGGGTTAGAGCCTGGGCGCTGAGACCCATCCACCCGTTGCTGTGTTTGAGAGGCTGGGCTCCAGCCATAGCAAGAACACCTACACCGATGTTTCTTAAACTTTTTGAGCCCACAGAACACCAAACAATAATATTTTTATTCAGAACACCTATGAAAATTTTTAAAAAAATTGTTGTCAGACTATCAAAAAAAACAAACTGCAACATAAACAGCAAAAACAAAATGAAGTAGTATAATCAGGTATCTTAGCAATGAAGAAGTGACTTTGTATCTGGTTTTAAGAACAGAAAATTTAGACCATCAGTGTATGACATCAAAAAAGTGTCAGATGCTCGTGGCACACCTGCAAGTTTTCCATGGAACATAGTTTAAAAAACACTGATTTATACTACTATTTTTAACCACATAGCTAAAGAGAAGGGTTTTTTGTACCCAAAGTTACTTAAAGATGGACCTGGATACATGTACAAATGTTTACAAATGGCTCCACAAGTAGGGTGGTCAGGAGGCCAGCCTCTCCCCCCACTTTTTTTTTTTTTTTTTTAACAAAAGAAACATATCTGCTTTTTGTAGGATATTGAATTACTAATTCCTCTGCCACTTTGGTCTTTGCCCCCCATTTCCCTTCTACACAGGCTCTGATGCCTGAAGGACCATTGTTCTTCCAACTTTAAACCTGGCAGGGAAGTAGCTTGCCATGAGCTGGACTGGTTGGCCAATGCCTGGGATCCACTGTACATTGAGCCAGCCGCATGCTGGCAGCTCAGCCTTCACCAGTTGGCTGCCAAAACTGCAGCTGAAGCACCCTGTGGTGTAGAGACCCACCAGGTCCAGGAAGGATCTGTCACTCCAGGGCTTTTGGCTAGTTGTCACAGAGAATAAGGTAAGCCAGCTTCTTGAGTAGCAATCTGACAACAGAAGCATATTTTTAAAAGCTCTTTTAAGCATACACTAGTTAATATAACCACCACAAGCAGACTTCTTCATGTATTTGCACACCAAACTCTCTGAGCTGGGCTGGTGCTGAGTCTAAGAGTAACATTTTCAAAAGCAGTAAGTGTTAATTGACAGCCTGTTAAAATGGGACTTAGGAATCTATGCCACTGAGCATGTCTAACCCGCCATTAGAAACCTGTAGCTGGCCTTTGCCTGCTGGCTTCAGCTCACAGGCCTCACATTAATGGGCTATTTAACTGTAGTGTAAATGCTCATGGACAGTCTGGACTTTGCAAGGTCCTAGAGGTGGGAGGGTCCTTGAGCCTAAACAATAACACTGCAATTATACTGACCCTTAGCCCAAGCCCTGGAAGCTAAGTCAGCTGAGATGGGCAACTTGTAGGTGTCTTACTACAATGTAGCCATGTCTTCATTGCAGAGTTAAGTCTAGCTCTTATTAGGTATTACTCTAGTCCTCTTATCTGAGTTTGGTGTGCTTTCAACCCGGGTCATCTGGGGTCATCTGAGGGCACAGGCTTTCACTCAGACCAGTAACCCATTCTCTTTGCAAGCAGCACAAAATCTAACCTGTACAGATAGTCCTTCAGTGCCTTCCCACCTTTCCCCCTACTTGCCAAAGGGAACAGGAGTGCTCTCAAAATTTTCTGAGAGGCAAAAATGATGACAAAGAACCATGTCCACAGATGACCTGGGAACACACTGTGTTTACTGGTGCTACACTCACCTGGGTAATTGGGAATCGCTTTGAGGTGTGGTGACTCACACCCAGGCAATGCTCATCTGGGCGCCAATCAGCTGTTAATCAATTAACTCTGCAGTGAAGACATCTTCTGCGGCACTTTTGGAACATTTACCTCGTATGACTATCATGGCCCCTGTCAATTTGAAGGGCTTAAAAGGACAAGAATAATGGTCATTAAGGGAATTTCTGCCTTTTCTTACAGTTTGCAAAAATCAGTTATTCCTCTTCCTTTTTCACTAAAGGCCCATCAGAGACTCTATTCTTTCATCCATCTCTGTGGACTTGCAAATTAAAAATGTATCCTTTCGTTTCCAAACTATTTCCTGCTAAATAACACAAATATCAAAACTTGCAAGGAAAGTCATAACACATTATGGCCGTGTCTACACTAGCCAAAAACTTTGAAATGGCCATGCAAATGGCCATTTTGAAGTTTACTAATGAAGCGCTGAAATACATATTCAGCGCCTCATTAGCATGTGGGCGGCCGCGGCACTTCGAAATTGACGCGGCTCACCACCGCGCGGCTTGTCCAGACGGGGCTGCTTTTCGAAAGGACCCTGCCTACTTCGAAGTCCCCTTATTCCTAGGAGCAGATGGGAATAAGGGGACTTCGAAGTAGGCAGCGTCCTTTCCAAAAGGAGCCCCTTCTGGACGAGCCGCGCAGCTGTGAGCCGCGTCAATTTCGAAGTGCTGCGGCCGCCCACATGCTAATGAGGTGCTGAATATGTATTTCAGCACTTCATTAGTAAACTTTAAAATGGCCATTTGCATGGCCATTTCGAAGTTTTTGGCTAGTGTAAACGTAGCCCATATCATTTTAATGGTAAAAATAACCTTCAGTCACCAAGTAAGAGATATTCCTTTGTCCACAGGTTTGAGAATATACATTCTTTTGTACAGGCTTTTGGTAATTATAATGTTATTGAAATGACAAACAAAATGACTTATTGATAAGTGCCTAAGACAAATCGTATTACGTATTCTGGAAGCTAACTTTCTTGGAAGATGCATCAAAGCTTCATTCATAGTCAACAGCATTTATTACGGTGGTAGCCAACTTCAGGTGGCAAACGTATGTTACTGGTAAAGAGGCTGCATGGCTATTAACTGTGCAGCTGAAACACAGACCCTTGAAATATGGCAAAAAATTCTGACTATTAGAGAAGACCAGAAAGAAAGTTTTCCCCAGAACATTGTGCTATATTCTGTTCTCATACCCAGGTTGGTACCACCTCATTAACTTAAGTAAGGTTGAAGCTATTTAACTGAATGCAAAAGCTGACCCTTTGTTACACTGTACTGCATCTTTGTACTTCGTTTAATTTACCAGAGTTAAAAAGAACCCAGTGGATAAAACTAGTTTCACAGGTTATAAAATTAGCTTCTATTTTATAGCATTATTTTTGTTAATAAAATCATTGGTTTCCCATCTTGCTTAGTGCTGACACTGCACCATATTTGTTTCTAAAAAGGCTATTCAACTACAGGAGAGCTGTCTCATGACAACTGAAAGAATTCCAGCACATCTTTAAAAGAATGGGTGGGAGATGCATGAGGGGCATCATTTTTTAAACTTATCTGCTTACTGCACATCAAGGGCTTTTTTTTTGTGCTGCCAGCTTTACTCAAAAGTATAAAACCACAGGTGCTGTTAAATGATTTACAGCTGAGTACAGACAATATATGGAATTCAACAGATGTTCATGAATTTTCCCATTACATTGCTTATATTTAGATGACTGTCCTTTTGTCTTCACACTCTGTCCTTGATTGATACATGGATGTTTGTGGGAATAATGGGGGTTTTCTAAATTTATTTATTAATAAAGACAACACTATCTTAGTGAAGGATTCATATTGTATATCAGAACCACAGTTCATGGCTCATGGTTCTGGACACTGACTTTTTTCCTCAGTACTCTGCTTGTGAATCAGACAGGTCATCCATATGGATTTTTAATAACAATGGATCCAAGTGCCTCACCCTGGTCTCTGACATTATGAACTGTGCAGCATGAGATGACATTCGTATTCATACAAAAATATAGTTCTCTTCTTTTGAGCTTTTAGTCACACTTAGTTGACCTAAAAAAACAAAAAGCAGTCAAGTAGCACTTTAAAGACTAGCAAAATAGTCTATTAGGTGAGCTTTCATGGGACAGACCCACTTCTTCAGACCTAATTGTCTATTCATCGATATAAGTTTTGTAGTACTGCAACTCAAATGTCGTCAGTGATAGTCTTCTTGATTCAGACCAGCATACTTGAGACTGGGATCAGGCTAAAAGTTTGGTACAGCCTGTTTGTTGTATTTTAAAATGTTATTCCTAAAATATAAGTTCACTTCCAGTACAGCCATCATTTTTGTCTATGTTTTTATTGTCTTTCCATGCTTATCACCAGGATAGAACTCAGATTCCTTTTAAAGTAATACCAGTAGTAGTAGTAAGCCTCTTCCACTCTTACATCTTGGAGCATAGGCCATATTTGCGATTATCCCCTGTCCTGGTCACTCTTTTCCAGTTCTGACCAGGTGTATCCCATTTTTTCGTGTCTGCCTTCAGGTCTCCACACCAGGTGTTTCTTGGGTGCCCTCTCTTCCTTTTGCCTTGTGGGGTTCCAACTTAAGGCTTGTCTTGTGATGTTGATGGTTGGTTTTCTAAGGGTATGGCCAATCCATTACCATCTTCTCTTCCTGATTTCTTCTTCGGCAGGAAGTTGGTGAGTCAGTTGCCGCAGGTCTTGGTTGTTGATGGAGTATGGTCAGTGGATCTGGAGGATATTACAGAGGCAGTTATTGATAAACGTCTGGATTTTTTGGACAGTCCTCTTTGTTGTCCTCCAAGTGTCTGCTCCGTACAGTAGGACTGAGTTGACATTGGAGTTGAATAACCTGATCTTATTCTGAGTTCTGATCTCAAAACTGATGTAATGTTATTCCTAAAATCCTGAATGGCAGCTGACACAAATAATAGTAAATCTTTAGCAACACTGGAGAGGCTTTCATGGAAAGTAGAATTGGTACAGCTGATACTATAGATAAACATGTTCTGTGGAGCACTGTACCCATCTTCCTCACAATCCTCTCTCTCTCTCTGGGGGAGTTATCCAATGTTTTGAGATCACATATTGTTTGCTATTTAGATAGGAGTCATTCCTTTTTGGGGTTTTAGATGTTCACTTTTAGCGAAAATAATCAGGAGGTTTTTTTGTTTGTTTGTTTGTTTGTTTTTTTACTTTCCGGTTATAGCATCAGGAGCCACAAAGAAGTCCTTGAAGAGCCTCGTGGCTCTGGAGCTGCAGGATACAGGCCCCTGAGCTAAGGAAAAGAAAAGTTGGAAGTTTGACAGTGAGACAGGGGACTGGTAGAGTTCTGGCACTTGGGGCAATATTGTAGGAGAATTTTGCTGAGGTGGTTAACTACAGGGGTGACAGAACTCTCTGTCACATTAAAGCAGTGCCATTGTTGTGCTTTAAATTCATCAGTGTAGACAAAGCAACAGATTTTTATTTCCTCCTTGCAGATAATAGTTTATAAAACACTGACAGGAGCACCGCATCTGATTCCTACAGAAAATAACAAATAAATATTAAACCCACTCAGCTCTCATAACAACATGCTCTGGCATTTTTTGTTAAGGTTTCTTAAAGGATGCTGGAGAGGTTTAAAATGTTAATGTATATTCCAGGGGTGACCAAACTATAGTTTGTGAGCCAGAGGGAGCTCTTTTATCGTTAAAGTGTAGATCGCAAACCTCTCCACGTTGCCCCCTCCTCTAGCTAAAAGACTGCGGTCAGGGAACTCAGGAGCTCTGTCTTGCAGTGGGGTTATGGGAAAAGGGCTTCTGTCCACTGGCAGGGGGCAAAGGTCTAGGGCTCTCAGCCCTGTGAGGTGCACTTGCCAAGGCTTCAGCAGGAGTGGAAGCCCTGTGCCTGAGCTCTCAAGCTTCTGAAGGCGTCTTGTGCAGCTCAGAGGGCCAGTAAGTTTGACCATTCCTAGCATATTCTTTGTTACTAAATCATGAATACAACAATTCAAACAACTGTAGAAAAATCTAGATAACTTCTATCATTTAGGCTACTTACTTTTTACAGTTCACCGAGCTTGGGATAGATCCTTGAGCTTTTGGAAACATCCTACTAGCTCAGGCAAGGTCCTGTGAGTTTATGGTGAACCTGCTAGGGCTCTAGCGGTGTTCCCATACTATGAATAACTAGAGACTGACTTTAAACAGTGATGGCACTTTGAGGTCACTTCCACGGAACAGCCAACCCCAAATCATAGGATCTGGAACTAGGGGTACCCCGCGGTTTGCACGGCCATCCTTAAGCACATACAGAACACACAGCTGCCTAATTCAGTGGTGCTCTAAGCAGCTGCGTGCTACCTATACCTAGGGCCACCGCCTCCCAGGTGGAACAGCAAGGATGACCAGCCCCAGCCCCTGGTGCCCCCATGGACTGAGCCCAGCTGCTGCTCACCTGCTCTGCCTAACTGGGGTAGGGAGCCATGTCTCTCAGATGAGAGGAACCAGGGAAGGCTGGGGCAAATGTGCAGCCAGTGGTAGAGCCCTGGGTGGCAGTCAGAAACTCAAGTGAAGGACAGCTGGGAGCTAGGATACCAGGCACAGGACTGTTAGCAACCAGGAACCCACATAAAATGTGGGGAGTGCTGCAGTAACCCCCACAAGGTTTCTGACCTATACCATCCTGCCCCACAGCACCCCTTTCTGTTCCACCCCCTGTAGGACACCATAAACCTTACAGACAGTCCCACTGGCTTAAAGAGGTTTCTATTATATAGAAGGTTAAATGGTTCTCGGTACCCCCACTATTCAAACTGTTACTGCAACCCAGCCCCCAAATGTTCAGAAATCAGAGTCAAAGCCAACCAACATCATCTGACTGGTTTAAATTTTGTGAGATGATCTCAAACAATATATTTGATTTTTTTTTTGGACTTCTGCCTTTTTAACCTTTAGGATGCACTCAGGTCCAATTTTAAGCTTTATTCACAGCTACAAGGGCTAGAAACTTACTTTTCCGTTAAGAATGAAAGCTGAAATCATCACCTATCCACTTGACTCCAGGAGCTGTGACTTTATGAAAAGCAATAAATTACCATGAGACTCATGGGAAACTCTTGAAAGTTGGCAACACTTTATTTAAAGTTACTTTGCAGAAGGGTCTTAATACAATACCACAGTGACTAAGTTGCTGTTCTCACAGAAGAATATTTAAAACCAAACACCAAGAAAATTCCACATTTTAAACCTGAGGAAAAATATGGAATCTTCTGAAGTCTATTAGGGCCACTGCTGGTAGGAAAGGAAAACCAACAGGCACAGTAACAGATATCTTAAATAAAATAGGAGGGTCAAATCTTCCAGACCTTAATCTGGTGAAACTTTTACTGCTGTCAGCACCTCTACTCCTAGACACTAACACACGCTCATGCTCATCCACTATGCACTTAATACTTCAATAGCTGAGCCATCTTACCAAGGCTACACATTTTATACACATTGGCTCAGGGACTACAACTTCTGTCATATTTTGAACAGTGCTGAGCACACAGATGGTACCCAATGAATAATACAAATTATAACAACAATTGTCAAGTTTAAGGACTCTGTGTATGCAATTTCTGTTCTTTGTTATGGAATTGGCCTAAATACAGCTGAAACCATAAGATCTGAGGCATAAACACATCTGATACTCGTATGAAAATTTCTCATTCCATCCTGTCAACAAACTCAGAACAAAAAAGGCAAAACTAAACTGATGTCTGCTAAAATATAAAATTTCACGCCCGCCATTGCTCTGCTACCCAGCACTGGGCAGAACCTGACACTTTTTGAGAGTTATGTAAGCGCCTCTCATCTTTTGCTCTCTCTCTTCCTTCATGATACCTGTGCTGCTTTTCATGCTTCTCAACCCTGATGTCCTTCCTTACCAGTCACCTCCAAACACCATGCCCCAGCAAACAGCACCACCCACCCTCCCTACCCCTGTGCAAAGCGCCACCCACACCCATCCTCTGTGCACCCACGCTCCCTGATCATGTACACACAGCATTACCACAGATACTCTGCCCACAGCACTACCTCCAAACACCCTGCCTGTGCACAGTATCACACCCTGCTGTCCCTGTCCGAGCACCACACTCACCCTTGCTCCTGCACACAGTGCCACTGCCATCAGCACACTGTACACAGCTTTAACAATGCTCACACACACACACACACACACACACACACACACACACAGAGCCACTACAAACAGCACCACTACACACACCTGCAAATAAACTGTTTAGAATACATATTAATTGTTTATTTACTTTCAAATTATGTAAATTTTAAGGGTGGATCCAGATGAAATTTTCACAGAGTGTAAAAATGTTCAAGAGGGATAAAACAGAACCGAGATTTATAAAAAAATATTTCCCAAGGGAGAAAACACCCATCGCCCCTCCCCCAGTTTTGAATTGCCTTGGGTCACAAAGTCTTCCTGAATTGTCAAAATGAGTCACCGTCTTGGAAAGGTTGCCTAAAGTGATTATCGGTGCAATAGTTAATGTGGAGAGTTGACTTGACAGAGGTGGGATTCAGAAATGGGACCCCACGGAGATGAATTGGAGTAGTTTATCCATCTCTCAAAAACATTATTACAGGATATTTGAAGACACAGGAAGACATATTACCATTGGTTTACAATTGGTTCTCATTTTGACGACTGTTTTAGTAACATTAAGGGTCTAGAAATGCAATTGTTTTAAATGAATGCATATTTTTAAATTGTGCTTCAAAATTTAAGCTACAGTTATATGGCCACTAAATCACATTATGCATACTGCCCTAGCTAGTGGCTATCAACTATGAGCTATAAAGACACTTTCGGAACTATCATCTAGCATGTCGCAGGATACCTGGGGACTCTTACTGATGTAAGAAACAGTAATTGCTCCTACAAAGCTATGTGTATTATGTCAGGGTCTACATTAAGGTACTTAAACACAAAGATTATTAAGGCATATCTAAATGAAGATACTTCAAAACAGAGATTATTGAAGCAGAAACTGACAACAATAATCTAGCCTCCATGCTTAATAACTAACGGTATGGAATTTTTAGATAAAGAGTACTCAGACTATATATGGCATTTTAAACAGAAGGACTAAATTAACCTTGCAAATAAAGTGAACGTAATTAGTCTGAATTATAGACTGGCTGATTCATTGCAGCACTTCATTAATAATCTCCCATCAACCTGATTAACAAGCTCCCTTTGAAGTTCAGGGCAAGTGTAGACATAGCCCAATTCTTTCAATTGTACACAAAAATCAGGCTGCCGACAAAGCAAGGATTTCACTAGCAGACCCACATTTACACAGCTTTTTTGTTCTGGCAGCAGCATCTGCAGGTGAGCAAATATGAAAATGAGCATCCATTTGCATTTTCAAGACCGCCCATTTGCAGACTGCTGCTGGCAATTCTGATCAGCGTAAGCCATACTTTAGCCATACTGTATTTGCTAAGTTTATTTGTCTTTACTTTCACTGTACTGTATTTATTGAAAACGTAACTAAAATTGACTTATGGTTAAAATGCCAGTTATTTGAGAGTTCCAGATAATAAAATACCAGAAATGAAAGAGTTTGCTGCAGCAACTCCTGGTTGACCTTCTTTATGCTATTCATTGCCTTACTTACCTCTATCACATCCTTCTCATGTTCCTCTTTAAAATGCATATTGAATCTTTTTAATCTCTTCGCTTGAGGAAGCCTTTCTAGGCCTCTAATCAGTTTTGTTGCCCATCTAAGGCCATTTCTATTTCTACATGTTTTCCACAAGGACTTCATCTTTTTTTTCGTTAACAGTTACTCAATTTACATCCAACAACATGTATAAGTAGCTCACATTTTTTCTTTCAACCTGCATCATACCTTGCACTCACATATAATTCATTTCTTCTGCCATACTACTCAGATATAATAACCAACGGGTCTTCTGAAGTTCCTCACAAGGATTCGCTAACATGAAGTTTGGTATTATCTGTGAATGTTACTAACATCAGTGTTGATCCCCTTATGCAAATCATTAAGTTAAGTACCAATTCTAAAACGAATTAGGAATATATCCTTCCATTTAGAAAAATTACCATTTATTCCCTCTTACTGTTTTGTTTGCTTAGTTTGCTTTTTGTTTACAGACTACTTAGTTTCCTTAAAAGCCTTTTGTGAAAGACTCTCAAAGATTTTTTGAAGTTCACATTGAAGTATCAACCATCTTTGCTCTTTTGAGTCCCTCAAAGAATTCTGCTAGAATAGTAGAGTCACAGCTTTCCTTTCTGAAAACCATGCTGATTTATGTCTAAGTACAATTCTTTATCTAGAAAGAGAATTTGTTAATTTCAAACAACATATTCTTCATTTTCCTTTAAATTAACTAGATATCCTTTGATTTTAAAGCTACATCTTTTGTGAAAATATAATAATACTCAGATATCTGAGAAAAAGCAAAAACTTCTCCCACTATCATTTGCTATAACCTTTTAAGTGGATGAAGTCATTATTGTCCGATTCCATAGATTACACATCCATTCTCATGGCAACATTTGTTCATAGGCAAATTACTGTGACATTCTGGTCGAAGCAAACAAGCAAAGATGACAAGGAGGCCAAGCTTTAAGCAGTTTCTAGGTAGCCAAAATAGTTCTGGGTACAGAAAAAAACACTCAGAATTTGGCCTCAAACAATCATGCATGTTCCATGCATTTATTTATAGAATACTCTTTGAAAAGTCTCTCTTAAGAAGAAACGCTGAGTTATCTTTTATGACCCAGAGAGGCTCTGCACCGTAACACCGCAGGGTGTTTCTGAGAGAAGAGACTAGCCCCGCCATGTCCAATACATTTTCCATTCACCACAGGTGATGAAATAGACACCACAGTGTGGCAAAATGTGGCTCCTTAGAGCCGCACACAAAGAGCGCCCTCTGCTCACTCTGCGCGTGCACTCCACCACTTGGGGGGGACAAGCATGTGGTAGTGTTGGCAGCTCTGGCCTGGAGCCACAGGCTCCCGCAGCCCCTGCACCATGAGTCCCAACACTGCTTGCAGCGCAGCACAGCGCAGCTTGCAGCAAGGCTCCAGGCATGGCGGCTCTGGTGAGTCACTGGCAGTTGGCCCGGGGAGGCGGAGATTGGGCTGTGGTGATCCTGACATTTCTATTGGACACCACTGGACTAGAGTATCTGCAACTATGTGCACCTACCAGACTCACGTCCCCCACAAGAGAGGAGAGGGAAAAAAAATTTAGGAATAAGGGTTCTTTTGAAAATGGGGTTTATTTTCAGAAGAACCCCCTCCGCTTTTTTTAATTTCGAAACAATGTCTTCCAAAAAGAGATTATGCAAATGAAGTACAAGATATGTAAATAAGCACTTAATTTGCATTATTTCCAATTTTCCTCACTTGCATTCCTTTTTTGAAAGAGGAAGGTAGATGTAGCTCATATGCCTAATTTGAAAAGACACCAGGATAATCTTCTACAACTTTACAATGACGTTCAGTTTCTATGAGAGAAAGGTAATTTGACATAATATAGGAGGAAATAACAATTAATCATTTGATTTCACACACCTTGTTGCTGTCCAAAGCAGTAGCTTAGGGAAGCCTGTGGTTTATATCAATTGAATACAACCAGTATGTTGGTGATGGGGAAAAAAGACAGTCACTGTAATGGGTAGATTAGGATGGTCAGAGTGAGCTAGTGTATCCACAAATACATCAGTCAAAAGCTTTTTGCTACTAGCATTTATGTCCAATTCAAAGTGCTCAGCCTACCAGTTAGAAGATAAATCTTCTTTCAAATTGATTTCACATTGGTTCTTGAAATACTGCCAGTGAAACCACTATCTCTCAAGATACAGAGTACACTGGTGAAGCACTTAAAAGAACTGGAAAATGAGAGATGTATCTTTATGAGTAGCATTTAAAGAGTAATGAGCACAAAGGATGCAGTTCGAATAAAATCACAAACTGATTCTGAACATCCGAAACTCTCTCAACATGTTTTGAAATCCGGATCCCAATTTTACATCTTTAGCCAACCTTGAATTTTCACCTGTACCACAAACAGAGCAGTCAGTTCATCTGTGGACTAGAGATATGTTAGAACATGGGTTCCCAACCAATTGCATATATCTCAGCAGCAGAGAGACAGCATTATGGGAGATGTAACATAGCAATGGAGAATAGTGGTGCTAAGGATCCAGATCTAAGGCACTGAAGCAGCTCAGGCAGAGGCAGAGATTAATGTCAACCAGAAATCTTTTCCTGCAGATAGAATTTTTGCCAAAATTTAAATTATTTCCAGACAGGAAAATGTTCGATTTTTTTACATTAACTCTAATAATCATGATTATTTTCAGCTGCTACTACTCTTACAACATACAAATATAACACAACATGAAAGGAGATAAAATACTGCTATAACTGAGGTGAGCAAAGCTTCTTAGAGTGAATATTCTCATTATAAAAGATCAAGGCATTTTGGGTGAGGGTCCTGGGCAGTGTTCCCTGCAAACTACGTACTTGTGCATGCCAGTCAGGAGAGATTCAGATGCTACCCAGTTGATTAGCAGAGTACCCACAGCCAGATTTTGTTTCTACTGCTAGTGCATATTTATACATGCCTCAATGCACATAAAAATTTATCCTGCACATAGATGGAAAAGATCAGAAGAAATATTGATCCTGGATAGGATTCCAAGGTGACCAGGTTTTGATTACAAAGTCTGGCCAGTCCTACTTGTCTGACACCAAAAATCCAGTTACCCGAGCAACAATCTGCAATCTGATCCCATTCTGCAGCAGGGAGGGCAGGAGTAACAGCAGCTTCTAGAGCACTCAGGGGACATCTACACTTACCAGAAAGACCGATGTGCTGGTTGTCCATCTTCGTGGGTTTGATTTAGTATGCCTAGTGGGGCCACATGAAATCGAACTGTCATGGTGCTGCCATTGACCCTGGTACTCCTGGCATTCGCAAGGAGTAAGGGAAGTCGACAGGAGAAACACAGCCAACGCTGTGGGGATGGCAGCAAAAACTGATTTGAGATATGTCGATTCCACCTGCATGATTCTTACACATCTAAAATCAGTTTTATCTCCCAGTGCAAACCTGGCCTCAGAAACCACCTGCCTCCATCAGAAAGAAATAGCAGCAGTACCTGGGAGAGGGATCCTGAAGCTCACTGCAAAGGCCCCCTTCCCCGCCTCCTTTGTTCCCATTTACCCCCAGGGCTCTGCCTCCATCTACCCGCAAAGCATGGCTCCCCCTCCCCCATCCTACCCCAGTCACTGGTCCATCCCCAAAGCCCTGTTCAGCTGCTGGAGGGAGTGAGGTAGAGAGAGCAGCAAGTGCTGGATGTGGAAAGAGGAGTTGGGGGCAAGGCCTTGAGGAAAGAGGTGGAGCAGGAATTGAGCCCTGAGAGAGAGAGATGGACCAGATACAGCACATCAAGCTCAGGGGCAGGGCAGTGGTAGGGCACTGAGGCAGGTGCAAGGCTGTGGGAGAGCTTCTGGCAGTTAGTGTTCAGTTTCAGAAACTCGAAAGCTGATCAGCGTAGGACTCCTGCAACTCTGGGGCCAGTTCCCTCCCTTACTCTAATAGTCCAAACATCACAACCTTCCAGCCATGCTACAGGTGCTGCTTATTTGACAGGGATCTGGAGAATTCCTGAAGGTAATGGGAGAGGTGAAAAAAGAGGTTTCACGCCTGCTTCAATTTACTGCCTGGCTAAGTTAATTGGTTAATGATTACGATTCCTTAATGCCCCAGTCTTCTTGTAACATCCTCACACTGCTTCCCACTACCACTGCACACATATCCCTAATCGCTGCAGTCCACAACAGCATAAAGCCCAGTACCCCAGCGAGATGAATTTGTATGTTATTCATGTAAGATCTTTTTAATGTTGTTGTATGATTATATTGTTGAGGGAGTGACTATAAGGATACTCCTCAGTGCTTAAACCGAAAGAAACAAAGAATACCAAAAATCTGCTACTACCGAGGAAGCTTATCAGTGCATTTGAAAAGAACGTTGTTTTCCTGGTCTCTGTTTAGTTCCCAAGTCAGTACAAAGCCTAATACAAAAGAGCTTTTTCGCTTAAGGAAGGGTCCTTTATTTATGCAGCCATATGTGGGAAGCTTCAAAATCAAGTGTGGAAAAAGATGAAAGACTGTAATTAAGAGAAATATCAATACAAGGAGAACATCTTTAAAAGTGCCTTTGAAGAGAGAGTCAGAACAGTTTTTTTTTTCTCCTCCTCTGATGTAATAAAGAAAACTGTAAAATGGTCTTAAGATTAATGTCTCAGTCTCAGACATAAATTTTCACAATTCTTTACAAGTCTCTTATGAAATGTGATTGGCTGGCACCTATTCTCAAGCTCAAGAGAAACAATGATAATGCCCTCTGGACTGTCATACTTGCAATAAAAGAAAAATAGGGGTTTAGGCACTAAGGGCAAGGCGAGCCTCCACAACAAAACAGTGTTTTTGGCAGCAAGGTTAGGCAGACTAAAAAAGAGAGAATTTAGCAGCTTGCACATTGTTCGTTGCAGCCAACAGTTCACATGTGGAATTTTACTTGGAGACTGGAAAAAAAGAGCCATGGACAGTTTTAAGACCATATCCACTTTTCCCTTGGGATTTATAGACCTCTTTATACAGTAGAAAGGAAGTAATTTTGGTAGCTTTCAGCCCATCAGGAACGGCTTCTTTTGTCTTCTGATTCTTCTTTCTGAAGAAAACATTTCTGGAAGAATGGTCTGGAAAACCATGCACAATGTGTTCTTTCAAGAGACGCTTCTATGAGCAAAATACTTGCCTCGCCCAGTTTTTCCTCATTCATTCTCTAAGCTAAAAGCTATTTCAACCATAACTATGTAAGAATCTTAAAAGTCCTAGCTACCCAGTCACTAGGCAAACATACAGAACTCCCACTCCTATCAGGTGCACGGCAGGTTCTATTGTACAAGGTGATGAGAACTTCTGAAAGGTGCCTTTAGGTCCCACTGATTTAGCACCTGAAAGAAAATCAGACTTTTGTGTGCACATTAATCAACAGCAATAGTTAAATCTTCAGTGGATTTCATGAAGTCAGTGACACTTCTTTTTCTCCTACAGTTTTCTACTTGCTCATTTTAGTGGAAGTGAGTATTTTTTTAATTATCTTTAGACTTTGTAATGCAAATGTAATGATCATTCTACCGTCCCCTGATGAATAAATTTCTTTATATGACCCATAAAGAAATACTAACATGAGCTAACTTCCTACTTCACCCCAACTATCTTTATGCTGCAAAAGACAATCCATCCTCCACACCCAGTCAGACCTTCCTGTCTTCTGAAATGGTCAAAGTGCCAATTAATATAAAATGATATGGTGGTTATTCAGATTTGAGCACCCCTCTATAAAGATATCGAAAACGAATTTTTACAACAGCCAGCATCTGGTAACAACTTTATATCATGATGCACCTAGCTTGGAGTGGATGTGAAAGGACAGGTTTATTAAAATATTAGTAATCATGTATTGTCAGTGATGACAAGCTACCAACACCCTCTGCAGGTCAGCAACAACAAAAAACCCAACCTCACCCATTTTCTTCATTTTGTTATTGTAGTGTATGGTCAGTTTGTAAAGAAAAAAAATTCTTTGTTATCTTCAGATCTCATACAAGTAACCCAGAAAAATAAACTATGGCAATACAACTGGAAATTGACAAGACAGAAGTAACACAACTACAAGCCACCAACCCCTAGCGTGAAAGAGACAGAGAAGACAGTGATATCAGCAAACAATGCCCATGACTGCCAACTGAAATTACATTAAGTTTTAATGTAAACAAATAGAGAAAGAAATGCATTAGTGCTGCTTGTACATTTCAAGGACAGAAATACAATTATAGAAAGATAAAGATAAAAGGGGCATGCATGTGATCATTCTGTCAACTCAGCAAGGTTAGTTGCGGACTATACCAAGTCATTTCTAACACAAACATAAAAGCTCTGCACTTACAATATTTGCCACTAGTGGGAGAGTTGTTTCATCTACTGCAGAATGCTGCCTGCAGAACAGAGTGATGTATTCAAGATAAACAAGGGAAAAACAGACTTGGCATCAACCTAAATTAGCATTTAACCCAGACTCAAAAATGTTTGACAAATTGGTTAAGGTTGTTCACACACTTGAGAAACCAGCATGCTTTCCCTAGTCAATCAGCCATCTTCCTTACCTTACTATTCCCACCATTCTGACCTTTGAAGCTAAGTATCTGAGTGAGGAAGTGGGAGTGACCTTCCAGGGTTTGTTAAGGTAAAGAAAGTGAAGTGCTATTGTACAGCATACTTACTGGTGAGTGTATCAAAACCTACAATGGACACTAGTAGACAGACTGTGGAGGACTCTCCTTGGAACTCATTTATCAAACACGAACCTCTAAAAAACAAGCAGTCAACTAGCACTTTAAAGACTAGCAAAATGGTTTATTAGGTGAGCTTTCGTGGGACAGACCCACTTCTTCAGACCATAGCCAGACCAGAACAGACTCAATATTTAAGGCACAGAGAACCAAAAACAGTAAGCAAGGAGGACAAATCAGAAAAAGATAATCAAGGTGAGCAAATCAGAGAGTGGAGGGGTGGGGGGGAAGGTCAAGAATTAGATTGAGCCAAGTATGAGCCAAGTATTGAGCCAATCTAATTCTTAACCTTCCCCCCCACCCCTCCACTCTCTGATTTGCTCACCTTGATTATCTTTTTCTGATTTGTCCTCCTTGCTTACTGTTTTTGGTTCTCTGTGCCTTAAATATTGAGTCTGTTCTGGTCTGGATATGGTCTGAAGAAAGACAGGTTACTCACCGTAGTAACGGTGGTTCTTCGAGATGTGTCCCCGTGGGTGCTCCACAACAGGTGTCGGGCTTGCCCGGCGCCGCAGATCGGATCTTCCAAGCAGTTTCTGCTGGACCGCGCATGCGCCGGCGCGCGCCGCTCCCTTGCGCGCTCCTGGCCATGTGCGCGATCCGGTCCCCGCCAGTTCCTCGACCAACCGCCTCGGATGCCCCTGTAAAACACTAACAGAGATCCGAAGCGGGGAGGATGGGCGGGTAGTGGAGCACCCACGGGGACACATCTCGAAGAACCACCGTTACTACGGTGAGTAACCTGTCTTTCTTCTTCGAGTGTCCCCGTGGGTGCTCCACAATAGGTGACTACCCAGCAGTAACCCAAGATAGGAGGTGGGCAATCGGATTATGTGCAGCTTGTCCCCAAGAGGACCGCTGTAGAGAGACGGGTATCCTCTTGGAATACCCTGTGAAGGGCGTAATGTTTGGCGAAGGTGTCATAGGATGACCAGGTCGCCGCTCTGCAAATGTCTTTTAATGCAATGCCCTTGAAAAAGGCTGTTGATGCCGCCACCGCCCTAGTGGAATGAGCCCTGGGCGTGGCCAGTAAAGGAGTCTTTTTGAGTTCGTAGCACATTTTTATGCAGGATACAATGTGCTTTGAGATTCTCTGCGAGGAGAGACCTTCTCCTTTTGATTTGGGAGCGAGGGAGACTAGGAGTCTATCTGTTTTCCGGAAGGACTTGGTCCTGTCTACGTAGAAGGCTAGCGCCCTCCTCACGTCCAGGAGGTGTAGGCGCGCCTCTTCGTTGGAGTTATGAGGCTTTGGATAAAACGAGGGTAGAACAACAGGTTCCTTAATGTGAAACTCAGAAGAAACTTTGGGAACAAAGGCTGGATGCAGCCGTATGGTTACCGCCTCCTTGGAAAAAACAGTGCAGGGTGGCGTTGCCATGACTGCCGCAAGCTCGCTCACCCTACGAGCTGACGTAATTGCAAGAAGAAAGGTCGTCTTTATTGTAAGGAGGCGGAGGGGGACCGTGGCCAAGGGCTCCAACGGTGGTCCCATTAGCGCGGTGAGCACCAGGTCCAAGTTCCACGAAGGTGGAATTGGTTTCCGAGGGAGGTATAGGTTTACCAACCCTTTGAGGAACCTGGTAACCATAGGATGGGCGAACACCGTGTGCCCTTCCTCCTCGTGTCTGAACGCCGAGATGGCGGCAAGGTGGACCTTCAACGAGGATAGTGAGAGTCCTCCTCTCTTGAGGTCCAGTAAATACCCTAGTATTGTAGGTATAGGCACCGAAAGGGGGGCCAGCTGTTTGGTAGAACACCAAGCCGTGAAGCGAGTCCATTTCTGCTTGTAGGTCTTCCTGGTGGAAGTCCTCCTGCTACTTTCTAGGACTTGCTGCACTTCCTCTGTGCATGTGCTCTCTAGGGAGCTGAGCCATGGATTAACCACGCTGGCAGTCGCAGGCTTTGGGGGTGCGGGTGCACTATGGACCCCTGGGCTTGCATGAGCAGATCCGGCGCCACCGGAAGAGGCATCGGTGGACAGTCCGACACGCGCAGGAGTAGGGGGAACCATTGTTGTCGATCCCACGTTGGGACTATCAGGATCATCTGGGCCCCTTCCCTCCTGGCTTTCTGCAAGACTTTGTGGATCAGCACTGTGGGAGGAAAAGCATAAAGCAGGGGGCCCCTCCACGGGATCGCGAACGCGTCCCCCAGGGACCCCCATCCCAGTCCTGCCCTGGAGCAGAATCGTGGGCACTTCTTGTTGTGCTGAGTGGCAAACAGGTCTATCTGGGGAAAACCCCATGTGTGGAAAATCGGCCGTAGCAGATCGGGACGGATCTGCCACTCGTGTGTGAGTGCAAAATGCCTGCTCAGCTGGTCTGCCTTCACATTGTGCGCACCTGGCAAGTATGAGGCTTTCAAGATTATATTGTTAGCGATGCACCAGTTCCATAAGCGGACTGCTTCCATGCATAAGGCACGGGATCGAGCTCCTCCTTGCCTGTTTATATAAAACATGGTGGAGGTATTGTCTGTACTGATCCCGACTACTTTGCCTTGTATATGGTCTCGAAAGTGTCTGCAGGCGTTGAACACTGCTCTGAGCTCCAGTATATTTATGTGTAGTGACTGCTCCGTGGATGACCACAGTCCTTGAGTCACCTCTTCGCCCATGTGCGCTCCCCACCCTATGAGGGAGGCATCTGTAGTGAGAAAAACCGATATTTGTGGCTGGTGGAAAGGTACCCCTGTTAGCAAGTTCCTGGGGTTTACCCACCACTGGAGGGATTTGTGCACCTCCGGTGTGGGCGACACCACCCTGTGAACGGTGTGTACTGCCGGTTTGTATACGCTCGCCAGCCAGTGCTGCATGCTGCGCATGTGCAACCTGGCGTTCTGTACTACAAACGTCGCCACTGCCATGTGGCCCAGCAGCTGTAAGCACATCAAGACCGGCACCGTAGGGCTGAAGGTGATGACCTGCACGAGGGAGCCGATGGCCCGAAAGCGAGCCTCTGGTAGATATACTCTCGCTGTAACAGAGTTTATGCGAGCCCCTATGAACTCTATGTCCTGTGTGGGGTCTATTTTTGATTTTGCCAGATTGATAACCAGGCCAAGTGAAGAGAACGTGTTTGCTGTGATGCGTATCATGCGTAGTACCTCCCCCTTCGAGGCCCCTTTGAGCAGGCAGTCGTCCAGATACGGGAATATAAATACCCCCTGTCTGTGCAGGTAGGCTGACACCACTGCCAAGGTCTGGGTGAAGACTCTGGGGGCCGAGGAGAGGCCAAATGGTAGGACCTTGTACTGGAAGTGTTCGTTGCCTACCATGAACCGGAGGAATCGCCGGTGAGCCAGATGGATAGTTATGTGGAAGTACGCGTCTTGTAAATTGAGGGCTGTGAACCAGTCTCCATCGTCCAGTGCTGTAAGGATGGAGGCGATTGTGATCATCCGAAAGCGTTGCTTGCGCAGGTACCGGTTGAGGCCGCGAAGATCTAAGATGGGCCTCCAGCCTCCTGTCTTTTTCTCCGTGAGGAAGTACCTCAAGTAGAACCCTTTTCCTTGCAGTTGCTCCGGCACTCTTTCCACTGCCCCTATGAGCATGAGATGGTCTACCTCCTGCTTGAGCCTCGCTACGTGGGAGGCCTCCTGGAGGTGGGGCCTGGGTGGAGGTCGTGGCGGTGGGAGCGACTGGAAGGGGATGGCGTACCCCGTGGCTATGATCTCCAGCACCCATTTGTCTGTGGTGATCCTTTGCCACTGGTCGTAGAATGGTCGGAGGCGATGGTGGAATAGCCGCTTCGGATGACCTTGTGCGATGGTAGTGATGGCGCAGCCCTGGATCTGTGTGTCAAACTTGTGGCCTTTGGCCCTGCCCCGAGGACGCACGGATCTGTTGTGAACGTCGCCTGGGAGTTTTGTACTGCTGGTGCTGTTGCTGTCGCCCTTGCTCGTAACCCCTGTGGTACTGGGGACGCTGTTGCTGGTACTGGTACCGTCTTTGTTGAGGGTAGTAGTTTTTCTTTTTGTATGGAGGGGTGTAAATCCCCAGGGTCCTGAGTGTGGCTCTTGAATCTTTACTGGAATGAAGGACCGAGTCAGTTGATTCAGCAAACAGCTTCTGCGAGTCGAAGGGAAGGTCAACTATCTTCGCCTGCAGATCCCTCGGTATACCCGAAGTCTGGAGCCAGGACTCCCTTCGCATCACCACTGCCGTAGCTGTGGAACGTGCTGCTGTGTCCGCAATGTCCAGGGCGATCTGAACTCCCATCCTCGAGGCCGCGTAGCCTTCTTGCACAATGGCCTTGAGCACTGGCTTTTTGTCCTCTGGAAGCGAGTCCATGAGGGAGGTTAACTTAGAATAGTTGTCGAAATTATGGTTCGCTAAGTGCGCTGTGTAATTTGCCATTCGCAACATTAGAGTGGAGGAGGAGTAGACCTTTCTGCCGAGCAGCTCTAGCTTCTTGGCATCTTTGTCTGTTCCCCCTGTCCTGAATTGAGATGTCTTTGATCTTTGTTGCGATGACTCCACCACCAAGGAATTTGGCTGTGGGTGGCTGAACAGGAACTCCATGCCCTTCGCCGGCACGAAGTATTTCTTATCCGCTCTCTTGTGGACAGGCGGAATAGTCGCAGGGGTCTGCCATATCATAGTGGCGGACTCCAAGATTGCTTCATCAAGCGGCATGGCTACTTTGGAGGAGGCCGGAGGTCTCAGATTTTTGAGGCGCTTATGGTGTTTCTCTTGCACCTCTGCTGTCTGGATGCCTTGCGTGAAGGCCACCCTCTTAAAAAGCTCTTGAAACTGTTTGAGATCGTCCGGGGGATGGACGTCCCCCGGGGCCGTAGCCTCGTCCGGGGAGGAGAGCGAGGAACCGCTGGGGTACGTCTCTCTGGACCCTTCCGGTTCCTGTTGGTGATGGTACACCCTCTCACTAGAGGTTTGCGAGGGAAAATCTCGGGGTTCCATAACCAGTCCCCCCTGAGATGCTTGAGTCTCTGTCCCCGGTCGCAATTGCCCTCAGGTACATGCGATCGTCTGTGGGGATCTTTCCCTAGTAGATTGCCGATGGTGTCTATGCCCCGCGTGATAGGGGCGACCATGGCAATATAGGCACTGTTCTTGGGAAGGTGACCTAGACCATTCCCTTGGTGCATACCCTCTGCGTCTGGGGGAGCGAGATCGACGAGAGATATGGGACGCTGGAGAGAGCGATTTTGAATAGTATTCCAGCAGTTCAAACCCCAGGAAGGGTGAAGGTGGTCCCAGCCAGGGTGAGGCTGGTTGCAAAAATGGAGACAGGGGCTCCGGGTAGGCTAGGGGGGACCCCTGCCTTCTAGTTGGAGTCTGCAACATAAGTGGAGGGCTGTGAGAAAGCAACTCCACAGCCCTGTCTGGAGAGGGGCTGAGATGCCTCGTCTTGTGTGCAGCCTTCCCCCTCCCTGGAGGAGGTAACTCCGCCCCTTGACGTGTAGGGGATCTGTGCCCCGTAGGCGCCGTGCTCGGCACGCTCGAGGGCGGTGCCGCACGTGCGGTGTCCTCCGGTGCCTGCAGGCTGCGTGCCTGCGCGCTCTGCACCACCGGTTCCCCGGGGGTCGGTGCCGCTGCTTGCGGTGCCACCGGTACCGGCGCTCGCTTAGCCGCCGCCCTGCCTGCGGTGCGGGGCGGCTGCTTGATTATCGGAGGCTGAGCCGCTGCCACGTGGCTCTCCGTGCCGCCGCCGATCAGCTGTTGCTGCGGCTGGGGGCTGCTCGCTCCTCCCGTCCCGCTCGCTGTTGCTGCCGGCAGGGATCAGGCTGGGGAGGCTTTCCTCCGTTTTTGCGCTGATGGGGTGAGGGAGGCAGCGTTCCTTTTATGGGCCCCGGAGGGTCCCTCCTGCTGCGGCCGCTCCGGCACATCTGGCTGGAGGGCCTTGTCGAAGAGCAGCATTTTAAGCCGCATCTCCCTGTCCCTCCTTGCTCTGGCTGTTAGTTTTGCACAGAAGGAGCATTTCTGTGCAACATGGGACTCCCCAAGGCACCTTATGCATAGACTGTGCCCATCAGACGCTGGCATTGCCTCTCGGCAGGACTCACATTTCTTAAATCCTGAAGAGGACATTGTTGGTGAGTCTTTCAGTTGTTAAACGGGTACTTAGCACCTTCTCTGTGCTGTTTTCCCCTTCTGATAGCCTGCCGCAGCAGGAGGGCTGATGGCCCTATGCTCCTGGCCTCCGGCGCTTGTTACTGGGACTGGACTGAAAGCTGTCCCGCTTGCTGTTTGTTTGTTTGTTTTTTTGAAAAATAACAACCGGCTAACTTGCAGTAGCCTAAGAACTTGAAAACTTTAAAGAAAAAACAGTTAAAGCCTATTGAATACGCTAATTTGGCCTTAGCCTAGTCGGATTCCGTCTGCAGCCGACGGCGGTTAAGAGGAACTGGCGGGGACCGGGTCGCGCACATGGCCAGGAGCGCGCAAGGGAGCGGCGCGCGCCGGCGCATGCGCGGTCCGGCAGAAACTGCTTGGAAGATCCGATCTGCAGCGCCGGGCAAGCCTGACACCTATTGTGGAGCACCCACGGGACATTCGAAGAAGAAGTGGGCCTGTCCCACGAAAGCTCATCACCTAATGAACTATTTTGCTAGTCTTTAAAGTGCTACTTGACTGCTTTTTGTTTTGATAGTGTATAGACTAGCATGGCTTCCTCTTTGTTACGAACCTCTAAGTGAGTCTTCAGGGACTCATTCAGTTCTAAACCCTCTGAACTTACCTACAGCATTCAGTCTGGTTCTGGGTTTCTGAACTAGAGCCTGCAGGGCTCTTTCAGTACTTTTTACCAACACCAGACAATGATCTAGTCACAAGCGAGCTAGCTATGTGTAGTAAGATTCCTTGCTCCTCCCATCCCTTTCTTCAAAGGTGGAATTGCTTAGAGGAGTGAGTATGTCTGGAACATAACAAGCAACAAAGTGGGTGTTTTTCCCCCTTGGCTCCAGATTATTGATGTGGAGTTGTCCCTTTGGTGTGCTGAACCACATAGCTGGCTCCACAGAAGCTGAAGCTGTCAGGCCCATATCCTTTTGGACTGGCACCACATGGACCAAAGCCTGTTTACATCAGGGCTGCCTTATTAAACTAAGTCTTTGTTTCCTGTTCAAATTGACAGATTCTAGTCACAAATTGTCTCCACGACACACATGCTTGTAACAACTGCTTTATCCTTTTCCAAAAATGAAATGCATGTGATTTTTAAGATATCCTGTCAAACTCTATAGCATGTGTGTGGGAGGCAAACATTTCAAAAATCAAAACACAGCTGTAAATTTTTAACTGACTTTTATAAACCAGTATAAGCACTTAGCATTTTAATCCTATTATCTGGATGCTCTGCTGTAATTTTCCATTACTACCATCCATTAAAATTTATACATATTACAATACTTTCCAATATCAAATTACCCAGAAAACATCTCTTCTAGCCTATCAATAATCTGTCTAGCCTTTAACACCATTCCTCCAAGTGGACAAAAGGCATTGTGAGTAGGCTCTCCACCTCACCCATGTATTACAGTGAACTGATTGAATTAACCCATTGTGTGGGTTCCACGCTGACAGGCAGACTATCTAACGGGTATACAAATAACCGACTTTTCAACTTTAGGCAAACGTCAGAGAGCCAATCTGATTAAAACATGTTAATACGCAGAGAGCATGTCACAGTCTCTATTGTTATATATTGTCTGTCCCAGTGATTATAATGTTTCCCATTATACAAGAGTGGAAATGTAAATGGGGGAGGGGGAGTAATGAAAGAAAAGACAGAGTTTTAACTGGACATGATAGTTACAGTTTTCCAAGGTTTGCCTTTGAAGCTTCACAGCATGGGAAAACCCAATTTTCCTTTGAAAAAGTTAAGGAAATTATGAGTTCTTATTCAGTAAATATGCTACCTTGTTCTACTGTCACTACTCAGATATGTGACCTCAAGCGCACCTGCCAAGTCACCCAGTTATAATGCAATGCTTTTCAGTGCCAAAAGGCAAACTGCAGAGCTAAATGCAAACGTACATTAATTTTTCCACAGTGTTTCAGTGTTTCTAGCCATTGGCACACTTACAATTTCTTTTAGGACGTTAATCTCAATATGCAATGGAATACAGTCTCTGTCCTTTGGAGAACCCATTCTCTGGACTCTACAAATGCTTCTTTTTGGGATCCTTGGCATCTGGAGAATAAATCAGGTTGCTGGTGGAGAGTGACCAGGCCTTCTAGTAAGATCTGATGTCCTTTTATGTATTTTAAAATGGCATAGTTCTTCTAAGAACTGTCAGCATTTGCTAAGATTGCCATAAAACCATGATTTAATGATAATAGTTCACTAGTACGCAATTAAGACGGCCGCCCATATTATAAATAAAATATAATTCTTCATCTGCACAGCTTTCATCTCCATTGAAATCTGTAAAGATGTCAGAAAGAATATGCCAAACATAATTTCTATTAACACTAAATATTTTAGGGAAATGAAGCAACCCCATCACTAGAGAAGACACTTGCTTCGAGCTACCTGGCGACAGAGTCCTATGTAACTATCATGATACATAAGGTCACAGGCACAATCAGCATTCACAAGTTAAAGGCTGAGCAATTTTTCTTATTTGCAGTGACATGAACTGGGACACACATGTTTTTGTGGTTACAACATGGCTATACAATCAAAGAGACTTCCAATTCTGAAAAACTATGAGCTCACGCTCCAAGAATTCAGGGGGCTTCTTTGTAAAGATGGATGTTTGGCCTCCCTACTGGCTCTTGCTCCCAAAGCTGTATGCAGAATCCTAATACAACACGCTTTGAAGTACTGCAGTAGTTTAACATTTTCACTGGAGTCCACCAGAGGGGAAAGTCAAGCTGCAAAGCAGCAGATCAACGAAGGAGTTGAGGAAGCTGGTCAGTACTACTTCACTGCTTGGCTCCATGAAACAATGCAGAGAGCATGATCTATGAAATCCAATTACTCTTCCCTGTGCAGGAGAAACTGGATACCAAGCGACAGCTGCAGACAGGTCCCAGTAGGGCAAAGAGTCAACGGAAAATGTTACTTGGCTGACTGCAGTAAAATGCCAACTAATTGAAATGTTCCATTCTGTGACATAATAGAAATCGCCAGATTTCATGGGTGCATGGATGCTGCTTCCCTAGAACACTGTGATAAATGAGGCAAGTTGCACCTGTGAGTATTGTTGTTTCAGGTTGTATGAAGAGTCAGGCAGGTGTCACAAAATCGCTTTACACTCGGTTCCTATTTTGGGGTTCTCTCTGCAAATATAAGGTCACCTTTTTAATGAAAGTGTAAGAGAGACAAGAAGCTAAGGGCATCTTGACTGCCCTGAAACCTGTTCAGGATTCCCAGTGGGATGCTGTAACCCACAAATTGAGAACTGCTGAGCTACAGGGTGTCCTTTGAGATCTCCCATACAGAGAGTATGTTGTTTAAAATGTATTTTTTATTGACAGCTTCAAATCTAGGATTTAGGGCTTGATGGACTGAATTCAAGGTCACAGAACAGCTACGGAAGGAAACAATACTTTTAGTATGTTGTGGCAGGTGTCTCCCCCTCCTGGGCCCCAGGTAGCCTGGGGCGAAGGGAATCCAAACGCTCCCTGTGGGGGTTCTTTACCTCCCCTCCACCATCTCTGACAGCGCTGCTGTTCTCTTCTGCTTCCGAATTCTCTCTGTTCTTCTCTCCTTTTCTGTTCTCATCTCCCTCCAAGCTTCCTCTCCTGCTTTCCTCCCATCTTCCCATAAGGGGAGGCCTTAGAAAGTCCTAGGGCAGCCCAGGTGAGCTCAGCTGGCCCCAATTGATTTGTAGCAGCCCCTCCTTGGCTGCCTCCCCAGGTCAGCTGTTCCTCACTGCCCTGAGGTATTCCTCTGTTCATGAGCCAGGTGTTGCCTCTCTCCCCCTAAGCTAGCCTTCTGGCCTGACCCTGCCACAATGTCATGTACTGATTTCCTAGGCTGCATGAGACTGATGCAGTTCAGCACTGGAACAAGGGGTGTACTGAGCACTAGTTCTAAAGAGAATAATAATACAAATGTGGATAGTTTCATAGAAATTACAGGAATCTTGTTTTCTTCAGCAGCAGACCGCCTGCACAGCTTCCAATAGAATGTGCATTAAGGAGTGATCATGCACTGCAGATTATCATTGTTGAACACAGAGAGACAGGACAAGATACATTTCCAACAGGAAGCTTTTTGTTAGATTTCAGAGCTCGGATAACATGCCAGATATAATAGACTAAATTGGCTGAAATGTATCACTGCAGTTTCATCTTTTTCATATGATTACATTTATTGCCCTGCAGTAGATACTTATTTAACATGTGAGATGCAAGCCTTGTATGTACAAGACAACTTTTATTAATCTTACACATATCAACTGCAAGGGATATTCAATATGCAAACACTGTATTGGCTATTCAAATATTTTTCTTCAGTTTATAAAACTAAAGTCTAAGTAAATTCTAATAATATCACTGACATTGCATAGATATCATAATTCCCAAATACATACTTAATACAAACACACTAATGAAAGGTTTTATATTGTGCTCCTTCCACAGTCATCTTTGGTATTGGGCCACCAAGTGATCCTACTGAACATAAGGTTCAAAGGCAAATCACCACTATTGGTTTGAAAAAAAAAACCCACACACATTATTTCTAGGGCTGTCAAATAATTTGCATTAATGCCTGCAAGTAACAGAGGGCAGATTTAATGTGTTAACCACGGGTGTTAACTGAAAGCCCTAGAAAAAAAGCAATTACTGGCCCTGCAATTTCAAGGCAGGGACAGGGAAACCCTGGTGGCCCCATGGCTGAGAGCCAGATGGGATGCGGAGCCCCCCGGCAGCTGTGGGAACCCTGGCCAAAGGTAGTCCCGCGGATGAGAGCCAGCTGGGGACAGCCCCACCAGCAGCCACAGGAACCCTAGCTGGGGGCAGCCCTGCAGCTGAAAGCCAGTAAAAAAGCACTCCTATAGCACCTTAAAGACCACCAGCTGTGCACAAGGATCCCAGCCAAGGGCAGCCACACAGCTGGGAGCTGGTTGGGGTGCAGAACCACGCTGGCAGCCCCAGAGTAGCAGAGATTCTGGCTGTGGCTGGGAGAATGCCTGCAACCCTGTGATTAATCATGCAATTAACCACAATTAATTTTTAATCGTGTGCTTAATCGTGATTAATTTTTTTAAATCACTCGACAACCCTAGTTATTTCGCAACAATGTATCCCCTAGTTCTCCAGAGAATGGCATGTTTGAATAGCCCCCAAGCAATCTCGCAACAGTGTCTCTCCCCTCTCCAGGCAGAAGCCTCCACATCTGAGGTGCACAAGGCATTAGTTCCTGAATCAGGCAAGGGACAAGACTTCCAAAAGCAGGCAGTGATTTTGGATGCTCACGGGAGGTCTGACATTCAGAAAATGCGGATGTAACTCACATGCCTAACAGGGAGACATTGCTTTACGAGATCTAAAGAGAAGGGATGAGGAAGGAAGGAATTGTGTCTCTTCCTCTATTCCATGCCCCAAAATGTCCGGAACATGTTGTGATAGTTTTTGGTATGCTCAGTAGGCGCTTTACAAGTGGATTAGTCAAAATAAGCCGAGGGCAAGTAAAAAGGCAGTCCTTAAAGACTAACAGTATGACTTATTAGGTTATGAGCTTTCATGGGAAAGACCCACTTCTTCAGATCTGAAGCTGCCCTACAAAAGAACACACAATTTGTGTCACAGATTGGGAGATAATCAGCCACTGGAGCAGAAAGAGGCTCTTTTCCCTTAACGCTCTAAAGCATTTTGCAGCAGTTATTCATTTACACAATTAATACCGATGGGTTCGCTATTAGCTAATTAAGTCATTCCACAGCCCAGCAGAGGGTGAGAACATCTATGTGAGCTCCAGTGGGAGAGGAAGGATGATACCATTGTAGTGCCTTTTGACTCAGGAAATCAACAGTATTGAGTTGATGAACAGACACACTAACAAACTCAACCCAAAGCTAATGGAACATTGAGTTATTTCTCACTGGGCTTGTCTACACATGCCCCCAACTTCGAAGCAGGGAAGTTAATCAGGGAGACAGGAGATTGCTAATGAAGTGCTGTGGTGAACATGCAGCACTTCATTAGGCTAATTCTTCCCCACGGCAACTTTGAAGGGTCAAACTTGGAAGAGCCAGGATGCATGCAGCCGCAGGCACTTTGAAGTGCCTTTATTCCCCAAAATTCTGAGGAATAAAGGCACTTCAAAGTAGCTTGGGCACTTCAAAGTGCCCGTGGCTACCCGGCTTGCCGACACTTCAAAGTCTGACACTTCAAAGTTGCCGCGGGGGAGAATTAGCCTATTGAAGTGCTGCATATGCATCACAGCACTTCATAAGTAATCTCCCATCGCCCTGATTAATATGCCCCCTTCAAAGCTGGGGGCAAGTGTAGACAAGCCCACTATGTTTCTCTGAGAACTGATCAGTTTAGATTTAATTTGTATATTTTGTTTGTAACTAGGTAGCACACTGAAGACAATGTACGTGAATTATGATGTTATTTAGCAGAAGTTAAGCAATTATTATGAGTTTTATTATTACAAAATTTCACCAAGTTGGTACTTGCAATTGTTGCTTAAAATCCATGATGACTGATTTCTGAGTCTCCATGTGTCTTTCTATTGGAGTTGTGCCAAAGCACTTTGGGAGGGGAAGTAAAGTAAACCCTAGCCCAGTCAACGGTTACACTTAAAACCCACCCTTTAATTTAAAGAGTGAAATCCCTCCCGCCACTGAGGTCAGAGTTTTGCCATTGACTTCAATGGGGCAAGAATTTCACCCCAACTCTTCTTAAGGTTTCTCAAGCTCAGAAACCTAAAACCACTGGTTAATTGTGAAAAATCTTGGCCAAAGGGCACTTGCATGGCCCAAACCAGAAGCACTCAATGCATGGCTCACAAGCTGAATGTGGCTCTTGGCCATGTTGCCTGCAGCTCTTCCAGGCTCCCTCCCCAAGCCCTTTGAACAGCTGATTTGTGTGTTCTGGGAGGGAGCCCCCCCACCCTTCCTCCTCCTGCCCAGAGAACTGCAAGCAGCTGGTTTGCAGTGCTCCCTCGCTGGAGCAAGGCCAGATTCAGCCAGATTCAGGCTGCAGCCCAGGGTCCAGGCCAAAGGGGGCCCAGCAAAAAGATCTCCAGGATGCCAAAAGACATTTTTTGCAGGGCCCTGGGCTGCAGCCACTAAAGCCCCTGTGTTAGCGGGGGAGACAGCTCCTCATGCTGCTGCTTCCCTCCAACCCCACAGCCCCTCTGAGATGGAGCTGTACAGACATCAGGGAAAGCTCCAGTGTTCCCCCTGCACGTTGCCTGTACCTGCAGGCGCTGCCCCCTAGCTCCCATAGGCAAGTGGCTAAACATCCAGCTGGGGAAGGCAGTACCCAGCCTCACCTCTGCCCCTTCCTCAGCCCCTTAACCCATGGAGCCAAGCCGAGTCCCCTCCCCATGTTACTGCAACTAAGCCCTGAACATCCCCATGCCCTTTAGTTTTCCTGCCCTAGTGGGTCAAGGCCCCACTGTTCCCAGGCAATCAGAACACCTAGCAGCTGGAGACATGAGCAGCCATACTGCGGCCCAACCCTTACTGGCCAGCTGGAGGGCCAGGCAGCTGCACCAGAGCCACAGCCCTCCCTGGCTGCCAGAACCAGGCAACCCTCCTGGGCAGCAGCGAGTCCTTGACCCCAGCCTGGAGCCCCCTCCTGCATCCCAAACCCCAGTGCAGAGCCCACACTCCTAGTAAGAGCCCTCACCACCCCCTTCGCCAGCCCTTTTCCTCAGCCTGGAGCCCCCTCCTGCATTCTGAACCCCACGTGCAGTAAATAAGTTAGTTAAATTTAGTTTTCATCGTATTGGAAATCTACTTCAATGTTTAGTGTATTTGGTTACAGTTATTCTTTTCGTGTTCTTGTATGTGTGTGTTTGGTGGGGTGGTGCACAGGGCAGGCTGTAGTCATGTGGCTCTTTTGGTTACTGGTGGTTGTAACTGTGGCTTCCGGTAGCATAACTGTACCATTGCCCCAGGCCCTTCCTTTCAGAGGCCCAGTTCTCAGCTCATTCCTCTCTAGCAATGTTATCGTGTGTTATCCCTTCAGGGTACGATACATACTTTCCTACCAAGATACTGTACCAACCTCTCCCTCTTCTTGCTGGAGGAGAGGTACATGCATACATTTTGTATCAATTTTTATATTTCCTTTCTTCTAACACCCTCTGAGGCACATAAATACCATCATTGCCTCAGTTAAGACAGTGTTATTTAGAAGGACGCACTCCTGAATCATTTAGGCACTTTTGAACATTTTAACCCACATCTAATCCACCCTACTACTCCATACACACACCAGAAGAAATTTCATTGTCTATATATAGCAGCAGGAAATTACTTGGTCTGAATACAGATTTATTTTCATTAAATGGTCTAGGTTTGTATGTCACCTCTGCTTTTTCCCATCTATTTTCTGCCATTACTGAAATACACATTAATCAGAAAATATTACACATTTCAGTACACAATGAAATTGAACAGATGAGTCTTACCTGCACGCTTTTCAATGGGAGGAAGCACGTACCTTCAATTCATACACATGCTCCATTTTCATAGGTTGCTACACAACAGTGAAGCTGAGCACAAGTCATACACTGGGAAGTAGAGCATTTGTTCACTGAGAACGAGGGATTGCACCCTTACCACTTTGGTACATTTACATTTATTCCTAAAGGTTCTTCATGTTAGTAAGAAAAACCAAGTCTGGGGGAAAAAACCCTGACTCATCCCCTTTTCTCAACTCATGCTGTAGAAATCTAATTGTTATGTCCTAAGTGCTGTGCACCGAGAACACCTGGTGGAATCTTCAGGAAGTGGGGTTCTTCAACACTTCTGAAAATTAGGTCGTTAATTTCCAGCTAAGGAAAAGCTGTGGTAAAGTGAAAGCTGAACTATTCCTCCCCATAAAGCAATTCCAGATAGCCATGGCATCTGTTTCAGAAGAGGTTACACAATGTCCCATGTCTATATAAGATGACTGTCCCAAACCAATAGGCGAAAACAGAAGTAGAAAAATTGGGTGTAATGGAAATGTTTTTGGCTAAGTAAACAGATCACTTGCAGACAGTATTTGATGCCTAAAAATCCTGCTGCTTAATTAAACATTAGTATTCTTAAAGGGTAATAACCTGATTTATTTTGAGTGACAGTTATTTCCGCAGTGTCCAGGAGGCTCTCATTTCTTGAGCGTTCCACAGACTTGTCACTTTTAACAACAAACACTCTATTCAAGTAGAGTCAGATGCTTTGAATTATTTCAAAGATAACCAGAAGGCCAAATGCTGCTAACAAAATATAGCAGAATAGACTTCAAATTGGGGGTGGGGGGTTAGGGAGATTGTGAACAAATTTTTACTCATTTGTTAACTGAATCTTTCCGGGTACCTCCTCCCATCACTTGGTAAGCACTTACACACTTAGATAATCATCTGGCTGGCACAGAACTGCCTAGAGAACAAGGAGCCATTTGGCTTTTCCAAGACTATCAATGATGTCATCTCTTAGAGTGTCAGACACGACACATCTATCAACTTTATGATCAGCATCCAAGACAGATTTTCAAATGAATAATAGCAAAGAAGCAACATGACACAACATCATTCAAAATGAAATAAATTTTTAAAAGACTGAAAATAGGTCAAACAAATGCTTAAACAGTCCACTTTTCATTCTTCCTATCAGTGTTCCACCTATCACAAATTAACCCATTTCAATAAACTGGCGAAAGAATAAAGAAAAATATTGAAAGGAATGTGTTCACCTCTCTATAGCGTGACAACTCAAAGCAGGACCTCCTGCCCCTGTAACTCAGTTTGGATCTCAGAGTCAGAAGGGGTATGCACACTGAAACTTACAGTGGTCCATAAGTAGGAGTAGGAAATTGAGTGTTGCAAAGGCTCTCATCCCCACCCTCAACTAATTATAATTAGTTATATAGCCCATTCTTCCTTAAAAACCATCTGACTCTTTCTAGTGATATGCCCTTAAAGTAATCATATAACTTCCTACATTGGGCCAAATTCTACTTCTGTACTGACCTTCAGTGTTTACTTATATACAGGTCTGGAACGCGCTAACAAAGACTAGCATTTGCCCCCCTCCACCCCCAGTATGAATTACATACGTGTATTAAGACGAGAGTAGACTCTCAAATATTGACATTAATTTAAGTTTCAATGCTATTTAAACTGGTCTTTTAATTTGTGATTAACTCATTTCCTCAGAATAAGATAACATTTAAAAATAACAATTTAATGATAATAAGCATAATAAGTAAATTCCTCAGACACTGCCCTTAGGACGAAAGTGAAATACCAGAATACCTTTTGCAACATAGTAGGTCACTTGAAATGTCAATTCTTCATATCTCTGTTCAGTTACTTACCTAGAAAAGAAAAGGAGGGAAAAAATCAGCAATTTTCCAAAACCCTTAAATGTGCCACTCATTGTTAATACTTTTAACAAGAATACAAACCAGCCTTCCCCTTCAATAAGTCTTCATAACAGATTTAATACAAAATATATCTCTGTGTCTGTTTGGGTTCTTAATGCATACTATAGAGTGTACATATATGCATGTATGTAGTGCATGTGTATATATATGTATGTATGTATATGTATGTACATACAGACGTACGTACGTATTTGGAGTGGATAGCGTGCCAAAAGAACACTCAGAAGGCTTGGGGTGAAATTCCAGCCCTATGGAACCCTAGACAAGTTTTGCTCCAATAGTGCCAGGGTTTCACCCATCGATTCCCCATCCTGAACCCAGCCTCCAGCGTGACCTTGGGCAAGTCACTTCCTTTCTATTTTTCCTCACCTCTAAACTGTGACTAATAATATCTAACTTAAAGTTCTGCAGATAAAACATTTTAAATGAAAGCTAAGTATTGTTATGCAAGCTAGAATTTGTGGATGTGGAACAGATGGCTAATGAGGAATTAGGAGGAAAAAACATTTTCTCTTGCTGGAAATTATATTAGTTAGCAGGAAACATGAAGGGGTGAATTATTAGTTCTCTTTGCCACATCCTTCATTTTCCAACCCAACAGAAGAATTTCTAGAATGGCTGCTACGTGCCTGCATTATGTTAAACGAATTACATTTAGCACTTAAAATAATGTAGCATTTGATGAGGGAACACCCATCTTCAGACTTCATATTCCTTACTGGTATTTTGACAACATTTAGCTATAGCCAAACACAGTTGAGAGGAACTTTTCACAAATCGTAATTATATCTCACTTTTATTTCGACGATACAACAACCCATTCCTCAATCTGGTTACCATGTCTTATACATGTATGTACAACTCATGTCTCCAGATTATCAGGGAAAGATGGATACAAAAGCACCTTACACACTATTTTTAGAAATTACATCACAACTAAAGTGTAACCACTTTTGTGGTGGAATACTGACTGTTTAAAACCACTTAGATCAAAAAGTGAAGAACAACAAACTAGGGAACTGAAATTGTAGGTTGGAAGTAAATAATTTCACAAATTGGAATTTTGTAAGAATCCTAACTAAAGCATTCAAAAATCCAATAGTCATGCTGCAAAATTCATGAGGGGTACTTGGTATTTGCCTTCTGGATTTTCAGCCTTTAAGGTTAACATTTTCAAGTTTTTCCTCTGTAACCGTAACAGCTAGAAACTTTTCATTCTGAATTGAAACTCAAGTGTCTTACATAATCACAGTGACTAACAGCTGGAGCCTTCTGAAAGTCATCAAATATAGGAAAAACAGTGATTTTGTGTAAAAAAATTGAGACCCAGAAGGGGTCCTCACCTCCCCACCCCGTTCTCATGGCAGGGGCTGCCAGAGGGGTAGTGGGGGCTCCAGCTCCTGGCCCCTACTTCAGGGCCAGTGGGGGCTTTGAGCCCAAATCAGCAGTGCTGCGGGGCGATGGAGGCTCCAACGGTCCCGCAGCTGGGAGACAGCTGGGGTGCTGAATCCTGACCGCAGCCCCAGCTGCAGGAACCCTAGCAAGGAGGTGCTATTCTACTACCAGCACATACTGCCAAGGGGAAAAAAAAAAAGCTGTGAGGACAAATCATGACAAAATTATGAAACTTGGCAAGACTGACCACTTCTGGTCTCATCTCAGTGGCACAGAGTCCAAAGACCTTCTAACACTGACAATGGATCAAAAAAAAGACCATCTCGCCACACGCAACCGGTGCTGGGAGCTACTTGGTGCATCACCAACTACTCCTAAGGCGTGCAGCCAGACTGCAAAAGAAGCACCAGGGGGAACAGCTCTGTGACATTAGCACCACCACACTTCGTACCCTTCTTCACAGAAAGCTCTCTAGACCAACCAGTCACTCACCAATGCCACAAGGAACAGCCAAGAGTGGGAACAGAATCTCTCAACGCTACTACTATGCACCCATCAGACTCAAGAGCAAACCCCAATGGCTGACTATCCACACAGAGCAGGACTCACACACGAAAGGCTTACAGGGTAGCCTATAATGGACTTCTAACCAGCCAGTAACTACAGCTCCAAAACCAGGACAATGAACAGTTTTGACCAAAGTACTTTGAATAAAGCATTCATGCCAGTTCCAACACGACTTCTCTGCCTGCCTTACCACCTGCTTATTACCCATCCCCTTAATTCATTACTCTTCTTACCTCCATTCTCCTCCTCTCTTTTCAATTCACCTCTCCCAACCTTCCACACCCACCACAAATATAAAGAAACAGAAAACACAAACTAAAACAATCACCACTCCAAAATATGAACAAAGGAAATATCCCAAATATGCAGGGGTTGTGTTCCTGCAACCCCCATGTAACACAAATTTTCGTGCAAGTTGGGGTGGGGGAGATGGGAAGCTGCAGCCTGCTTCCCAGGTCCCCTGGGCTTGCAGGAGCCAGGAAACTGACCAGCCCTGGTTCCCATCTCCCTGACACTCCTGGGACCTGAGAAACTGACCAGCCATGTCAGTTTCCCAGGTTCTGCAACCAGGGGGGAGACAGGAACAAAGAGGCAGCCTGGTTGCGAAGTCCCCACCGTTTTGGGGACCTGGGAAACTGACCAGGTCATGGCTGGTCAGTTTTCTAGTTCCTGCCAGGGCAGAGCAGCCAAAAACCAGGCTGCCACTTGGTTCCCAGCTCCATGCCGCTTGGGAGACCCAGGAAACAGACCAGCCATGAGCTGGTCAGTTTCCCAGGTTCTGAAAGCAGCAGGGAGCTGGGAAACAGGCAGCAGCCTGACTCCTGGATCCCTGCCCATTGCAGAGCTGGGAAAGTGACCAGGACAGCAGACTTGGTCAGTTTCCTGGCTCCAGCTAGTGGAGGGGAGCTGGAAACCAGGGGCATCCTGGCTCCCAGCTCCACTCCACTCCCTGCTTCTCCCTGCCTTTCCCCCAGTGGCACCACTGTCAGGCTGACAGCCATGCAGCTGGGGGAAGGCAGGGAGAAGGGGCTCTTAGCCTGCCTAGCTACCCACTGACTGCTGCAAAGCAGCTTCAAGTTGTGGTTAACTTGCGTTAAAGTAAGTCACGCAACAAGACACGTATTTTGAGGGTTTACTGTAGACAATCCTGTTGATTCGATCACTGTCCTCTCATTCATCTGCTCTTTTATGGTCAGTCTGCTATTCTTGCCTATACTTAAATTATACATAACACGCAGTTATGTAGTACCATAGACTAACTCAACTATAAAAGCACTGAAGCAGGGGCCATACCTTCCAAGCTTTCTTTAGAGTGCTGTATCATTTTAACCACTGTCGGAACACGCAGTAAGAGAAGTATTTGTGTGGGTGCATGGGTTCCAAAAGAAAAATGTTATGCTCTAGTCATCAGGACCATTTTCTGCAACATGGTGGGATTTTTCCCAGAGAACTTCACATCCACCTAACCTAGGAAGATGGAACATTACAAACCCAGAATGAAAGAAATGCAGGCCAAAGGGAAAAAAAGGGGAAAAAAAAGAACAATAAAGAAACTCCCTGCTACAAGGCTCCTTCATTCAACACAAAAATGCACTTGAATTTCTTAGTGAAAAGCTGATCCCAAGACCAACGCTTTGTTTCTTTCCAGATTTGCCTTTTTCTAGGCTTTCTGCAAAGTTCAGAAAGGGCTTGAACATCTCTCACAATGTGGAGTAAGACAGAGAAAAAACAAATGTTCTCCAATGTACTCTGAGAAGAGTTTATAAGCTGAGCTGTAAAATTGCCTGCATTCATCTGGTTTTATATTAGTCCGGATTTCACATGACCGCTAAAATGACACATCTATTACACACATTCTGTTGCTTCCATCTCCCATTGGGCTGCTGTGTTCTGCCTCTGAATAAGATCAGTTCTACCAGCAGGACTTGTATTATCTGCTTTTGAGAAAGAAAACTTTGGTCCTCTGGTCCTTATGCACATGTTTATTCTTTTCCAAGAGAACTGTAACTGCCAGCTACAGTTCACAGACCTCTTTACTGCCTGGCTCTGTTTCAAATTTTATTATGCTATTGTAGCAATGTACTTAGCTGGATTTAGAGTGTACTTTCGTGTACTTAGTCTTCATATTGACAGTTCAATGTTCTTCTGACATCTGGCAGAGGACAACTGCCTGAGAATGAAAGGCACCACTTTTTAATTTTCTCCCCACTTCCTCTTTTCAAGGACTGTCTGCCTCCAGGTTAGCAGAGAGGCAGCACTGAACTGCTTTCTGTCCACTACATGAAAATGTTGGGCACAGATGCCCCTCAGCGCTAGCTCCAGTGTTTCCTGTAAGCTGAGCACTTAGGCGGCCACACAGAAGAGATTCAGGTGCAGGCCAGTTGATTACCAGAGCACCCCCCAGTTTTTCCCACCATTGTTTTTAATACCTTCTGGGAAACTTGAAATAATAGATATCATCTCAAACCAGAAAGAAGTGGTACAAATGTCTCCTAATTCAATAAAGCACAGCTTCAGAATATACAATTCAGCTTCTCAAGAATTTTGTCATTTATTTGACAAACATTATGCTGATTCTCCATTTTGATCATCTTTTAATAAAGCTAAAACCAACACAGTAGTTTTCATTATGTCTGAACAGAAATCATCATGTCAGCATGGTCCATGTCTCTCTCATTTTCCCTCATTTGGAGTGGTAGCTCTTAATTTAGTTGCTACTTGCTTTACTAAGGAAAGCACTCTGGCAAGTGCTTGAACCTGGGGGCCAAAATTCTGGAAAGCAGTCGAGTTCACCACCTTCCTCAAGCCGCACCGTGTAGGAAAACTACAGGACAGCTTTCTAAAAGTTTGTAACAATTACGTTGGTCAGAGTTTGGTCTCTGAATTTCAACTCATGAGATAAACAATTTGTTTTGCTATATTGATATGTCATCTAAGCACACTAAGTTAAATGAATTCCACCAGGGATGAATTTGGTTACTGATTTATAAAGCTCATATTATCAGAACTAATTTCAGATCATAATGAAAGGGACAAGGGAACTGGGACCTAAGACACTTTAACAGAAACTCTAAAAGCTACACACATTGTGTGATAAACCTGTTAAATTCCAACGATTTAGATCCACAATAAGACAAGACACCCAAAATAAAAGTCAAAAGAAAATTAATTGTTATATTACAGTTGCACCAAGAGACCCCCAAATCAGGATCATTACCTCATGTGCACACATGTACAATTCAAAGATATATACCTTGATCCCAAAGGTTTTCATATAAAGCAAGTGACAAAGCATTGAAAAATGTAGGATTAATTCCTTTGTCATAAACCCTATTAAATCTTAGATATGCAAGCTTATTAAAACACATTACATAACCTCCATTTTATGTATCTGCATTTCTTGTATGAATTACTTACAAACAGCTGTATCAAAAGGATACTCAATTTCTATGGATGATAAGCAAATTTGGGACTGAAATTCTGTTTCTCACTGAACTAACAGACACATTAGAAAAGGTCATGGAAAAGCTAAAAGACATATTTTCCCATTTCAGTATTCCAAAAGAAACAGCCACTGAGACAGTTTATTAGCTCTGAACTTCAAGCTTTTGGGATAGCATGAGATTCTAAGCACATAATTTCTAGTCCTCGTCATCCACAAGAGAATGGATTTGCAGAGAGTACTGCAGATGGCTAAGATAACTCTACAACAAAAAGAGCCCATTATCAGCCCTACTGTAGTACAGAGCCACCCAGAAGTAAGTCGGCAAGCTGCATGGCAAGTCACGACAGTAAGCCCACCTCTGCTCTTCAGAAGTAAGCAAATGAGAAGGCTAGCAATCTTAGAGGCAAAATCAAACCTCCATCTTCAGTGGCCTAGTTAATGGTTGGGTAGCCAAAAGTAGAACATGTTCTAAAGACAGGTGGGAGACTGGCAGGTGGTTTGTGGGTTGTGGGAAAGGGAAAGGAAGGTTTGGTATGGAAAGGAGAGGGGGTACAGCATGGAAAATGTTTTCTAGCCCACTGACTAGGACCTTCCCTTGCTAAGAGACTCCATGTCTAAGATCTCCTGGTTATCTTTCAATTCATGAACAAAATGCAACCTTCATCTTAACCAAATGTAAATAAGGGGACCCAGTCTGGTAAAATTAGATAAACGGAAATACCACACACTCCATGAAGGAAGACACCCAACTGAAAAGAGTCCTAAACCTATTGGTCATGGAGCTACACCTCTGAGCTTTGATAATCAAAGTGAATCATTTGGACAAGTATCTTTTGAATGTCCAAATCCAGGTAAGTGACAAAGTCAGTGACTTGTCTGCATCTTGTTAAACTGCATATTGTTAAACTGTTGAAAAAATTCTTATATGGGGGGAAAAAATACTGAAAAAACAAAACAAAACAGAATTCTGCCATGCCTACTTATATACCTCCCTCTGAAGTAAATGGGAGCAAACACAACTTCTTTGCCTTTACTGATCTTGGGTACATCCCTGTAGTGGGCATAGGAGCAGTGGGGCTTACTCAAACTTTAAATTTCAAACTCAGACTTTGCTGTAAAACCTGATGTGTTCTCACTTTGAATTCCAAAGGGCTGGTAGATCTGTAGCAAGGTCAGTGGCTAGAACAAGAAAGCCAGGACAGCAATCACCAATTTGAGTGAAACACATTCCTCAGTTTACATGTAGGATTCTGGGACTGACTGGATGACTCTTAGAGAGGCTCTTTTGCATTTTGGCCTGAGCTTCAAAAAAGGTATTTCCCCGATTTATATCTGAGCAACAGGGCAGATTGGCCATCAAAATATTTTGCTTTGATCATGCCTTTCCCTAAATAGAAAAAAAAGGAAAAAAAAAAAAAAAAAGAGCATGCTATGCATAGGCATAGGAACTACAGGTGCATGGGGTAACAGGTCCCAGATGCCAGCCCTGCACCCATCCCCAGCCGTGGTCCCAGCCACAGCCACAGCCCCCTTACCTCTGTCCAGGTCTCTCCTCCCAAAGACACAGGCCTGTTCCTGGCCCCAGCTCGGGGGTCAGTGAACAAAGATAAAGAGGCTGGCTTTCACCACCCCCACCATTAAAAATGCTTCCACCTCACTGATTTTATGTATCATTATGTTGCTCAGCTCTCACCATAAACACAAAGCACTCACATTCTCATCTGCTGCCCATTTCAAACACATGGGATAAAATATTGGTACAGCACTAACACCGCTCTCCACAACAACCCTGAATATGAATCACAGGTCGTAGCTATAAAGCAGTAATGTAGTACTCAGCTGAAGGCTTGAAGGAATTAGGATCCTAAATTGAAGGGACAGCCCTTATATACCTATTTCTTTTGCTTAAAATCTTGCAGGTCAGCTGGCACTGGGTATTCTCCTTGAAACTGCTCTGAAACTAGCTCTTTTTTTCCTGTCGGGTGGCTCCAGCATACTGCCTTGGAAACTGAATCTCAAAGGGTCACAAAGAAGAAGAACAAATGCTGCCTTTGTACAGGTTTTTTGGAACACAGTGAGAGTTTGACTCATAAGTTTAATACAATTAGAGACCGTGTAAATTACACAATGTTTCCAATATTAAAGCACTAACAGCATAAACTCTTTCACTTGGACACATGTTCTTGGAATCAAAGAGTCTTCCAAAAGCTTTTCATTACAGAAGTACAATACACAAAATCACTCTTGAACGTTGTCTGATCTGACATTTAGTTGGAGCTTAATAAACACTTAAACTGACATTTCCCAGGGCCTGGTCCTTTAAAATCACTGGCACGCAACATGTAAGGGTTTGGAGGATTGAAAAGTCCCACATCCTGTAATATCTATAACCAAGGTGCCTGTAAAAGTGAATCTGAGCATTAATGGAGTAGTAATCTATTTAATTCCCTGGAAAACAAAGAGACTATTTCTCTTTTCTGATAAAAAGAGAACACTACTGCATCCTTCTTTACAAAGTAGCTCCCTGTGAAGTTACCAGTACAGCTAATCATAATTATTACCAAACATATGAAATAGCCAGTTGTGGGTTCTGACTGCTTAGAATCATTATTTTAATGAAATATAAATCTGTGCACAGAAAACAACAAACGAGGTAGAAATAATCTTATGGCAAAGGATATTAAGGTTTCTCTACATACTGAACTGATGTCATTCACTGACTGTGGCTTGATGAAGACATGCCTTTCCAGTGCTGCTTGATATAGGCAAATATGTGATAAGGCATATGCATCTAACACAAATTTCCATTAGAAAAGGGCTGCAGATGTTGGAGCAGGCTAAATTACCCCAGCTAACCCCTACTGCTGCTCACACAGTTACTCTTCTGTTTTTAGCACAGGAGCTCAAGCTGAATCACACTCCCAGCTCAAACTATAGATACATCTTTACGTTCCAGGAGAGTGGTCAGCCCACTTTGTTCGCTGGGGGAACTTCTGAAAATCTTTCCTTCACAAAGCTAAAGTGGAGGTGAGCACTTCTGAAAATTGTGAATGCTGAGCACTTTAGAAAATCTGGCTCAGAAGTTTCTGGTTGTCCTCCTTCCAACAATGTTTTGCTCCCCATTTATGAAATCTTCCTCCTCTACCCCCTCTCATAGATTTTAAATTTTTGATGAATAAAAGAAACCAAAAACAAAAAAGTCCAAATATTAATGTGGTCTAACAAAGCTTTGCTAATGAATATTTTAAGATGACTTCCCAAAATATTGGCTATGCAGAGATAGGGAGAAATTACTTAATTTGCAGAATTTCAAAATCTCAGTAGCTCCAGCACTTCCCTGACAGCTGAGATGCAAAATGGAAAGTTGTGTGGCCATTTCTAGCTGAGGAAAGGACATTCATAATTAAGGCATGCAGTGACCACTTTAGTGCTCCCTTGTCTGAGATGCATTAGATTTCTCATCCATTCCTTGAATAGAACCCTGCAGTCATTAACACATTATGAAATTAGAATCACAAGGGCAGCTCTAGAAAATGCAATCTGAGTGCTCAAGCCATCTGTGACCTTTCCTCTGCACATTGATTTGTTCAATAGGATATGCTTCAAGTAGCTTTTATTTGTCAGGGGAGTTTTTCTTTATGAGGCAGAGAAGTCCAGAGCTATTACCACACTTTGAAAGTATTACCTCATTTGCTTTTGCATCCAATGTTTTATTGTCACTGTTTTTGTTACATTTGAACAGAAAAAGAGAACACTTACCTGGTGCACATCTCCTCAAAAAGAGGCAAGTAACTCCTTCTGACTTCACTGGGAACTACTTGTATGCAGTGTAGTATAGATACTCAGGCCCACAAAATATACAGATTCTCTGCCCTCTCCACTCCCACCCTTCATTCTCCCATCCTTTGTATAGCTCCTATAGATTAAAGAGGATGGACTCCATTTCTAACTTGTCTGCTGGGGATTTCACTGGCATGGAGGAGTTCCCTGCAGACAAAGAATCAATGTATCCTCAGTACAGGGGCCATACTACCATTTCCAGGGCTAGTCAGAATATTGTTTATTGTTGACTATTTCAACAAAGTTTTCATCAGAAAGACTGAAGAAGGCATGCAGTGGCTTTGCTCATTCTGCAGCCCATTAGTTGGGGCACTCATCATTTATTTCCAGAAGAGAGAGGAGGTATATGCCCATGTCCATAGGGTTGGGGTATGAGCACTGGACGTGCAAAACGCAGGCTCAAGTTCCTAACCTGCCTACATCAGAATCTTTTGTGTTGAAAAATTCTGTTGCATATCAGGCAGATCAGCAATTTGAGCATGGACCTCTCACATTCCAGACTAGTTCCCTAAGTGAATGCATATGGATAGAAGCACTCATTTCCTCTACCCTCCAGAATTAAACTGATATAGTTTAGAGCTGCAAATACACAGTTTCAGCATATCCTGTTTTCACAAATATTTTTAAAGAGTTAATTTTATTCTAATGCAGAATTAAAATAATTTTGAAACCTAAGAAGTTGCCACAAAATCAAGCTGTCATCCTTCAATCAGCTCAAGAGATTTGTAGGATGAATTCCTGGCCCTGCTGAAGTGAATGTCAAAATTCCCATTAAGTTCAACAGTGCAAAGCATTTGACCCCTATACTTCAAGTCCATAATGGCACAGGCCATTATGATCAACCAGTCTGTCTCTGCACAAAGCAGGGCATAAAATTTCACCTAGTGATTTCTGTATCAAGCCCAGCAACCTGTGGTTCAGGGATTCCCAACCTATGGGTCGGGACCCAAACATGGGTCCCCATTAGTTTTTCTAAGAGTCGCTGGCTGGGCAGCTCCAAGCCGTATGTGACTCTTTAAGGAGCCACTGGCAGCTCCCACCACTGCCATCATGCACTGTTCAGGCTCCCAGTCCGTGCCCTGTTGTGCTGAAATGGAACTCAATTTAACTGGTTTAATGGCCAACAGGAGGGATACGGCCATTAAACTGATTAAATTGAGTCCCATTTCAGCATGGCAGGGCAGGGAACTACCTACACTGCAGGTGGGGGAAGGGAGTAGTAGGGCTGGGGGGAGCCACATAGAGGAGACGGGGACAGCCTGGCAAAGGAGCAGCAGGGGGCAACAGCCATGCTTGTGTGAGGTAGGTGGAGCGGGTGTTTTGGAGCTGTGAGGGGTTTAAGCCTGCGGGGGAGGGGTTTGGAGCTACAAGAGGTTGAAGCCTGGGGATGGAGGGGAGAGAATCAAGTTTCACAAAAAAAAATTTCCCAGGGGAGAACCCTCCCCGACTCCAGTTTTGAATTACCTAGAGTCACAAAGTCTTTCTGAATTGTCAGAATGGGTCACCATCTCCAAAAGGTTGGGAACTGCTGATGGTGCTTGGTCCTGCCGTGAGGCCAGGGGATGGGCTTGATGATCTCTTGAGGTTCCTTCCAGTTCTGTGATTCTATGAGTAAGAGTATCGGGATCTCGCTCACCGTAATTCACATTTTTGTTTACACAGAACTACATAATAGGAATTTATCATGTTTTTCTTCACCCCAGTGTCTCTTTGGAAAAAGTATTTTTTGAAGCATAAAGACTGATAATCATTAAGTTAAGAACTTCAGAATTTTTTTTTTTAATCTTAACTCAAAAGGAATCCTCGGAAGGCACCACCTGAACATCTATTTAGAACACATCAAATAGTGAATCACCAGTATACATAATAAGCCAAACTATCAACCAAAATGCCCAACCAGTTCAAATTGTATTTTAGCATTCTATAAATTATTTCTATACACTGGCTGTGCTCATTCTAGGGACTATTTCACACTATAGCTTGGTAACTCTAAATTTTCTGCACTTTTATATAAAATGACACTGCTGTTTATCTTTAGATTATGTAAAAAAAGTTTCCTTTGAAATATCAACATGAAATTGTAACATTTAGAAATAAGATTGCTACTGTATTTTTGGTAGCAGATGAGTTTATGTAAATGAGAAATAAGACTTCAATATTACTCTAGAGACAGCTAAATAAATAGCATGATTAATAGAGCTAAGTGAATAAAGTAAGTACACTGGGCAGAGCATTTTGATACTTATAACTAGGCAGTTCTTAAATAAAACACGACGACCATGAAATATGATGGGGATTCGGCATTTTTAGAGACCAGTAAATTCACTTCATTATGGTAGAAGATTAGGACTTATTCCAGATCCCAACAAATTCAATGGAGAGAGCTCGGTTAACGTCAATGATGATTACATCAGGCTGTCACTCCTGTACTGATGATCTTCTGGGTTTACCTATTATTCTGTCATCCTTTAAATCATATCAAAGAACTACCTCATCCTGTATATTCACAAGCAGAGTGGGTGTATGGGTCCTGGATGTACATAAAATATTTGTCTGTAATCAGTTAAGACCAAATCCAGGAAAAAAAATACAGCTGGTTTCCACATTGTCCAAGTCAGTTTTAAAAATAAATGTTTAGGTGGATTTCTGGGTGCTCAGGACAGATGTATTTTTGGATAAATGGGACCTTCAGTAGTTGTGAAGCAGTTTTGTCATTTCTTTTAGGGCCTTATTCTCCCTTCATTTGCACAGCAGTAAATCAAGAGAACCTCCACTGATGTTCTTGAGCCTCCTCTAATGTTTGGTGCCAAAATTGTCCCCATTTGGACCCAGAATTACAGATGTGTGCAAGTATGTGCCATGTGGAGCTTCAGTGCAGCTGAGGTTTGAACCCAAAAAAATTAGTGTATACAGTTCAGAGACTGACTTCTACAACTCTCCCTGTTTTGTTTTAAAAATCTCAGTTATTTAACTGTGTTTTGTGCTGTATGAGTACATTTCAATTGGATTTCTTTATACGTAAAGAGACCAAGGAGTCCTGTGGTACCTTAAAGACTAACAGATTTATTTCAGCATAAGCTTTCCTGGGCAAATAAATCTGACAAAGTGGGTTTTTGTCCATAAAGCTTAAGCCCAAATAAATGTGTTGGTCTGTAAAGTACCACAGAATAAACCTGTTAAGTCTTTAAGGTACTGCGGGATTCCTCACTGTGTTTGCAGACATAGGCTAATATGACTATGTTCTGATACTTATGTGTAAAATATATGGCACATTTTTAAAACTTAGTTGCTTCTGTGTAGGACTTAAATCCATGTTTAGGTACCTAAACAAGTGGTATAATTTTCAGATGCATTGAGCACCTACGGTCTCCTCTAATTCTCATAACCCTAGTATGTATGCAGATATTTAACGTGGGCAGCCAAGTTGGAAAACAGACAGTTTTTCAGTAACTTTATGAAAGATTTAATGTACATGTGGGCCAGTTCTGAGAGATGATTGTAGAACCTCTCAAGAGGTTCTACACAGTCCTCAGTTCTCACCGAATTGAGTAGGAGCTGAGGGCACACAGCACACTTCTAGAGGCTGTTTTTATGTGAGATCAGGCCCATAATGAGCGGAAATAAACAAATCAAAAACACTTCACACAGTGCTGAACTCCTGATTCATTAGTGCAGAGCAGGCACCCTTTAATATAAGAGGGTTAGAGTCTGACTGCTGTATGACAAGATAATCTGCTATACTGGCACATCCTGCATGTTCCACAATCTAGGTTTAGCCAATAGCAAATCTCATTTGGCCAATGGTAAATAACTAATGAGTCATACATTTGATATCTAGAAATTTCCATATAAGAATGATGAAAATGAATATGAATGCCACTAATGCAGCACCTGACACACTGGTCACTCTCTGATTTATGAAAGACATTTAGGTTTCCATTCTCCCTTGGATTTTATGAATTAAATTCTCATTTGCCTCCATTTTCTAAGATGTCTTCTAATTTTAAATATTTTGATTTCTGGGTACCCTGCCCTTGGACTTAATTTTCAGAGATGCTGAGTAACCAGACTCCAGTTGACTTCACGAGGCATATGAATACTAAGCACCTTTGAAAATTATTTGCTTTATGTCTAAGAAAACACCACAAATTATAGGTCCCTTTGGAAATTTTAAGCCATCTCAGGTATGTCCAACAATATGAAGGAATGAATTTGAATTCTTCGGCCGTGTCCATACTTGCATACCTCTTTCAAAAGAGGAATGCAAATGAGGGAAATCAAAAATGCAGATATGCCACTGATTTACATATCTCATGCTTCATTTTCATTATATCTTTTCAGAAGAGATTCTTTCAAAAGAAAAAAAAAGCAGCATAGATGGGGCTCTTTTGAAAATAAGACCCATCTTCAAAAGATTCCTTCTTCCTGAAACAAAATAGGAAATAAATGTCTCAGTTGCATTTTTGATTTACCTCATTTGCATTCCTCTTTTGAAAGAGGAATTCAGGTGTACGCACAGCCTTAATGTTTTATATTCACTACTGGCAAATTAAAGGTTCTTCACATTAAGTTACTAAATGTTAATTTTACTTAACTGAGAGAGCCTGTTGTTGGCACTACTTTTAGAAAAACATTTCTATGGGACTAACTCTTACCTGTAGTTTCAGTGGGATAGTTTCAGGCTTTTATGATCACTTCATTATTTATTAAGTAGTTTCCCTGTATATGAGGGAGAATTATCATGGTCTCAAGTGCAACTGCACCAGAGTCAATATAAGTGCACCACTGTAAAGTCAAAGTTTTATTTGTTTACCAGAATGTTTGTAGAGGTTTCTTTTTACAGGATGAACCTCTCTAATCCAACAGCCTTGGGACCTGACTGGTGCTGAACAAAAGAATCTGCCTGACCACAGGGCTTACCAATACCTCCACTGCTCACTGCGCTCCTAGAACACATAAGGGTAAATTACAACTAAACGACAGCCCAGAACACTGAGAGCCAGGACTGGCGGCTTGAAACAAACTTTATGGGACCATAGAAATCTTGGCCACACCCAAGATAAGCGGACGTCGAACTAACTAAAATCATGCCAGACCATGGATGTTACTGTACGAGAGTGTGCTGGAGGAGTGAGGTTCAATATGTAGTTGTATTTCTTTCGACAAGAGTCGCTATTGAAAAATAGCACCATCTAACTCGGCAGATCTTCCTCCAGTCAAAAACAAGAAGTCCTGGGGCATCTTACAGACTAACGGTATTTTGGAGCATAAGCTTTTATGGGCAAGGCCCTTCTCTGGAACCCCCACTCACGCATCTGATGAAGCAGGTCTTTGCCCACGAAAGCTTATGCTCCAAAATATCTGTTAGTCTATAAGGTACCACAGGACTTCTTGTTGTTCTTGAAGATACAGACTAATTTGGCTACCCCTCCGATACTTTTTCCAGTCAGTGTTAGTATCAGTATTACAAGTAGGTGTTATTACTAGTGGTAAGCTCTTTGGAACAGATAATGTCTTTTAAATTTCTTTCTGTATTTGTAAAGTGCAATGTGATACTGCTTTGCGCTATGACATACAAATAATAAATAATATTGGACAATAATAATGCTATATAGTTCAGTGGTGGACAACCTGTAGTTCATTGGAGTTTTGCGTGTACGACCTGTGAGACGTTTCATTGTCCATGAACAAGGTTGCTGCCAGATTTTGCTCATGTCTATCCACATAGTTTTTTTCCTACCAGTATTACTCAAGTGACATGTATGTAAAGCAAAAGTACGTGAAGTGAGGGGAATGCTTATTGCACACAACATTGACCATGAGTGACGTGCTCCCTCTGAATCCAACCAAAATGCTGCTATAATTCAATCAACGCTTCACAAGTTCTGGGTATGCAAGGCAGTTAGCAAAACTACCATATCCTGGGAAACTGTCTTGTTTACAGCAATGTTGTGGCCCACAAAGATGAAAGAGGGCTGCTCATGTGGCCCATTCATTACTGTAGGTTTCCTATCACTGATCTAGTTTGATATTCTGTCAGTTAATAAAACTTACTCAATGAACTCTGAATCAAGCCCATCACTTGCTTGAGCCAAACCATATGTTTCAGAACAACTTGCAACTTTGATTTCAAATCTTCAATAAATTATTCATTATTCTGGAACCAGAAGGAACCATAGCGATCAGTTGGTTTAATCTCCTGTGTAATCAGCCATACAACTTTCCAGAAATGATTCCCAGAGCAAATCTTGAGGGATAACGTTCAATCTTAATTTAAAAACCAAGTGATGGAGAATCTAACGTGACATTGGTAAATTACTCGTAATGGCTAATTATTCTAGCTGTTAAAAATGTATGCCTTGGCTCCAGCTTGAATGTGTCCACTATCAACTTCCAGCCAATGAACTCTGTTATACCTTTCTCTGATAGGCTGAAGCAATTACTCTCAAATTATTGTATTCCCACATAGTTATTTATAGACCATAAAAGTAGTCACCCTACTTTCTCTTTGTTACACTGAAGCATAATTTGTTTAGTTTATCACTGGAAGCAATGTTTTCTGATCTGTACTAATTTTCAAAAAGTTCTTCTCTGAACCCTTTGCAATTTAATGACATGCTTCTTGAATTGTGCACACCTAAACTTGATGTGGTATTCCAGCAGCAGTGGCACCAATACCAATTAAATGAACAAAATAACCTCTCTATCCCTGAACAGGAGTCCTCTCTTCATGCATCCTTGGATCAGATTTGTCCTTTTGGCCACAGTAAGAGCACATGTTGAACTGATTATCCATTACCAGTCTCAGATTGTTTTCAGTCCCTAATGTCCCAGGCTAGTGTCTCCCATCCTGTAAGCCTGGCCTACATTCTTAGTTCTTTGATTTGTATAGTATCAGAGGGGCAGCCGCGTTAGTCTGGATCTGCAAAAGCAACAAGGGGTCCTGTGGCACCTTATAGACTAACAGAAATGTATGAGCATAAGCTTTCGTGGGCAAAGATCCACTTCGTCAGATTCTGTTAGTCTATAAGGTGCCACAGGACCCCTCATTGCTTTTGATTTGTATATTTACATATTAAAATGCATACTGTGTGCTTTTGCCCAGCTTACCAAGTAATCCACATTACTCTGTGCCAGTGTTTTGTCCTCTCCGTTATTTACCAGTCCCCCAATTTTTGAGTCATCTGAATGCTTTAATAGTAACGATGCCATGCTTTCTTCCAGATCATTGATCAAAATGAGAACCAGCCATATCCATAGCGAAGTTTTTCCATGGTTGATTACCCTCTTGTAACATTTAAACCTTATTCTTATTTCAAATTAGTCTAAATTTAGATATAAACATTCTTTTTATATTAGCACCCAAAATGTAATAGGTGCAGTACAAGCACACTGGAAGAGCAAGTCATTGCCCTGATTTTTTTTCAATCTAAAAAAGGCAAAAACAGATCAAAGGCTGGGGAAGGGGAAAAACAGGCAGTGACTGGCATGCACCTGGTTAGAGTTACAGTATTTTGTTTGGCATTTAAACTATCTCCAGTTGCTTCTACACATAACCTTTACTTAATTTTTTACAGACACCCTTCTGTACATTGACTTTAAGGTTTCAGAGAGACTGGTTTACTGACTACTGTATTCCTTTTTACTCCATACAGACTCTTCAGCCAAATCTTCACGAGTGTAAATCAGTATGACTTCAATGGACCTGTGTTGATTTTCACCAGAGAATGGTCTGGCCCTTGGTCTGTAGATAAACTTTGAATTACTATTTCAGTTTCCAGAGGTGACCTAATTTTCTTCCACTGAAATTACATATGTCCTAAAGAACTTTTTTTACGAACAGACAGTATACAAAAGGAGGAAAGGAAGTCATGGGGAAATGAAAGGCTCCATATCTTCAATGACCTGTTCAGGTAACGAGGAAGAAGCATTTGGCTGTTCAGTGTTTGCTTAAGCTCTCTGCAATGTTACACCTCTCTTGGCACTTCTCACTAGCCCCAGACAGCAATTTAACGGGAAAAAAAAATTCATGTAAGAGCTCAGCCAGCAGTGATGATTTCCAAGTAGGATGGAGCCACAAAACGTGTCCCGTAGTTTGAGGTTTCTTTTTTACTGGGACCTGTGTTCTGCTGCAGCTTTCTTGCAACACATGCATTCACGGATGATTATTCTAGAAGTTTTATTAGACTTAGGGAACTCAATCTATTTAGCTAACAAAGGAGAAAGTTAATTACCGTCTGTGAGACTGTACATGTGGAACGAGTATTTCATGGTCTCTTCAGTCTAGCAAAAAAAAAGTATAACATGATGGAAGCTGAAGCTAGACATGTTCAGACTAGAAATAAACCACAAATAATTAAGGAGAGTAATTAACCATTCTAACAATTTACCCAGCGTCATGGTGGAATTTCATCACTGAAGCCGTTCACACAAAAAGCCTCTGTCAAAAGAAGCTACTATTAGAAGGGATTCTCCAGCAAAACTTCTGTTGACAGATCACACCTACACATAAAAACAGATCGAAAGAACAATCTGCACTATCAACAGAGATCTGACTGGAAGCTCTGCAAACAGGGCTGCCCAGTGAACCGGAAGCCCTGTCTGTCGACAGAAGGACCCTGGAGCATCTACATGGTGGTTTTGTCGACAGAACACTGTCAAGAAAGGCATTATACCTGAACGGGGAGTGATAATGTTGCTGGCAGAAGCGCTGTGGGGTTTTTTGACTAACTGACAACAAAGTGCATTTGTCGTGTGGACGCGTCGCGTTTTTTTTCCAGCAAAAGCCTGGTTTTGCTGGGAAAAGCCGCTCGTAGACGTGGCCTGACAGTTTTCATATGAAGATTAGATTTTTTTCTCTAAAAGATATGACCAAGGAATAATTCTGAGCCAGTTATATGGCTTGTGTTATTTAGGAAGTCAGAGTAGAGGATCCTTCTGGCCTTGGAATCTATGAATTAGATAACGTGTGTACTGAGTTGCTCCTCTTACCACTACTTAGAATGGTTTACACCTCCCTTATGCTGTGGGGCAACTTTGTAAAGACTGCTCTTTTTCATAGGACTGAAAACCAGGAAAAAGAATTTATGCTGTTCACTTTGTATGTATGGGTCTCAAAGCATTTTAGAAAGCTGTTTACATGTTACTGCTATTTTTGTGAAAGTACAGAAAATCAGCTTGATCCAAATCTCATTGGATTCACTGAGACTCATTTATTTTAATGGATTTTGGATCAGGTTCAAGTAGAAGTTAAGTGATTTTGCTTCATTTTGATTGTTTGCCTGGAGACAACCCCTAACAAGTGTTCGTCTTTCCTGGTTTTAAAAATCTCCACTGATGGAGAATCCACAACCCCCCCAGACAATTTATGCCAGTACTTCATCACCATAATCATGTCCAACCTAAACTTCCTTTAAGTCCATTGCTTCTTGTTCCAGCATCAGAAGCTTAGGGGAAAATTTTCTCCCTCCTCCCTGCAACATCCTTCATGATGTCAGAGCAAGAAGCCGCTGACGCCAATTGAGCTTAGCATGGAGCTAAGGTACTACTCATTGTATAAGCTGAGGCATGCTGCTGAAAGCAGGCTGGTGCTTTCCCAGGAGGGCTCCTAATGCAGGCTGGCGCTGGCAACCCAGTGCATGCAGCCAGGTGAGGCAGGCAGGACCGGCTGGGGGCACGCAGTAGAGGAGATGCGCACGCTCCCAGCCAGGCTACTAGTGCATCCATGCCTGTCCTACTGCCCCTCAGTGGACACCAAACATTGCACATGCCATCTGCGGCATGCACGATTGTCAGCCAACCATGGAAGGAAACCAGGAGAAGGGAGTGGCAGCCAGGAGGGGTCTCAGACACTGGTGGTTTCCCAGCAACAGTGCCCTGACGCAGCCAAACAACAGCTACCTTGTGGCAGAGAACACCAGCGGGTAAGGTAACTCACCACCTCACTCTCAACCCGTTGCTCTGACTCTTGCATGCCAGTTCCCTGTCCTGACTCCTGTGCCTCCTCCACACACACCCAGCCTCAACTCTTGTACTCCCAACCTCCTGCCCTCACCCACACCTCCAACTAGCACACCCAGCCCCAACTCCCTGCCTCTCCCCCGCACGCCTCAGCGCCCTGCCTTTACTCCTGCTTCTCCAACCCCCATCTTTTTGTACATATATTTAGGCATATCTTTTCCCATGTGAATCACTTTGTATTTATCAACATTAATATTCAAATAGATGTATAAAAGCATATAATACGTGGCTCAATGCCTTCCCCCAAAGCCAGGCTCTCCTGGTCTTCCCCCCCACCTTCACTCTAACCCAATCCCTCTTACCTTCCCCAGAGCCAGGCACTCCCAGCCTCCACCCCACCACTCTAACCCAATCGCCCTCTCTTTTCTAAGAGCCAGGCACCCCCAGCCTCCCACTCTAACACCAATGCCCATTATGCCTGGGACATACCGGGGCCAATGCCACCACCACGTGCTTCTCTCTCAAGGTGCTGGGGTGCATGTGCAGAATGGCAGTAAGCAGTCCCGGTGCACAACTCCAAGGAGAAGCCGCATTTCCTTGATCAAAGAGCTACATATGGTTGAGAGCCATGGGATGGCCACCCTGGTTTATGAATATGTCAAATAGGATTGGTCCCAGTACGGACCCCTGCAGGAGACCACCAGTTACCCCTCTCCATTCTGAAAATTGACCATTTAATTCCTTCCCTTTGTTTCCTTTCTTTTAACCAGTTATCATGTTGCTGCTTCCAGGGAGCCCCCACTCCACCCTCCCAGAGCAAATGCCACCCACAGCCCTCACCTCCTTCCACACCTCAACCACCAACCCTGAGCCCTCTCCATTGCCCGAACTCCTGCTGCTGCTGGTGGCCAAGACTGCTCCAACAGCACCCAGTGCAGCTGGCCCAAGGGCACCCAAGCTACTCGTTTGGCCACTGGGCCATCCACACTGACCACTGCAGTAATCATGGAATCTGTGTCCTCTGTGATAGACTTGCAGCCTTACTCTTAAGGTGGGGAAAATTGCCTCTTGTATGTCATCTCAAGGCCACTTGAGATCTCCAGTCACTTACTTTTATAGCATGACAAAAGAAAAATCCCAACAATTCACTGCTTCACTATAGCAATATACTCATCCCTCATAATACGAGCACAATTAGTTCCCATCTTTCTGCTCATAGGCGAAAACTCATAAGAGGGACACTAAATTCCCATTAAAATACATGTAAAAGTCTCTGATTGGTTCCTAGTCTCCTAACTCGGCAAAGGAGTGGCAGCTTGTGGCGCTGGTTTTGAAAAGTAAGTGAACCTTGGGTTGTGGGGGGAAGGGGGAGTTTAAAGGCTGGGGCAGTTTAGGGCCATGAGTTGGAGGGAGGGTTACAACCTGGTGGTGGGTCTGTGGGTGAGGGGGGTTAAGGCTGCTGCAGGTTGGGGCCACAGGGTGGGTGGGGCAGGCATCAGAGTACAGCAGGTTGGAACTGTGTGGAGTGAGGTAAAGCTCGTATTAGTGGGGGGAATTCACTCATCTAGTGAACTAAGTTAAGTATATGTGTCCCTTGTTTAAACAAGTACTCCTAAGTAAAGTACTATTTTAATGAGGGATGAGTGTAATTGAATTGGAATAAACATTTGTAAATATATCTGATATGTAGTCCAGATAAACTTTGTATTTCCCTAACAAAATTTATCAAATGTTTTTCATTTAATTCATATGAAAAGGACAATTTTCCTTATTCAGGACATAAAAAATGTTATATCCTATCTGGCTTTCCCATGAGAACACAAAGCTTTCATGTTTAAATATTCCATGTCCTTACAGTGAAAATAGTAAATTATTTTTTCTGCTATGGGGCCTCTTACGCTTAACATAACTTAGGGCCTCAGAATGTCTAAATCTGGCTCTGCTCTGGGAGGAGGAGGAGAGAACACCCAACATGTGACATCCTTTAACGCCCTACTCAAAGGTGCTGATACCATGATGATCAATGTAGTATAACCACCAGACAACCTCTCCAATCCAGCACCCTCTGGACCTGACTGGTGCCAGATACGAGAGTTTCCTAGACCACGGGAGGTCAATATTGTCTAGCAGCATCACCAGCACTTTTGCTGCTTACCTGGATCTTAGAAGACATTTGGGGGTAAGTTACAGCTACATAGCAGCCCAGAACATCGGTGACTGGAAACAAACTTTATGGGAACATGGGAGATTTGGCAACACCCATGATAGGTGGTCATCCAGCTAAATAAAATCATGCTGGGTTGCGGATGTTGCTGGATGAGAGAGTTCCAGATTAGATAGGTTCAACATATAGTAACTTTAGTTATTCCTTGTAACTACAGTAGACAAAAAATGTGTAGGCAGAAGACAGTTGATAGTAACGCCTTAAATACTACAGGAAATTATTCTCCACTGCCCTGAATTTATTTAGTCATTTCTCACTGTGTAAAATGCTACTATTTTGATTTGGTAATATTTTACACCCACTTTACTCTCGCTTGCACAGTTATAAATGACTACAGAATGAACAGGGTAATAGCAAGTCAGGGCTAACTATATTCATTGTAGTGGATGGTATAGACAAATGCCCCAGCTTGAACTTGTAAAACATGCAAGTTGCTGCTTAACACCCACTATTAGCCTTCTCTCACATGCTTCAAAATGGTAGGATAGACAATATCTAACCTGGAAACCTCCTGCATCAGGGATATGTGACTGCCTTACCAAAAACCATATTGCTATAAATGCAGTGGATGAACTCATTAAGTACCAGAAGATGCTATACCTGCAAACCTGAGCTATGTGTAAATGAGGACTGAACAAGCAATGAACTAGTATCTTTAACAGCTTGAGCTGAAGCAATGCTCACTAGGTCAAGATTTTTTTAAATCACAATTTTCATTTTTCAAATGAAAATAGCTTGGAATTAGCCTCTCTCTCTCTTTCTCTCTCTCTCTCTCTCTCACACACACACACACACACACACACACACCCAAAAATGCAAACCAGTCTTTTTAATGAAAACATTGTTTATTTTCTATTTTTCATCATAAACATGAAAATATTACTGAAAATTTCTGCACAAAAATAAATGTCTTTATTTTAAAAAATTGTAAAAACTAAAATCTAATTTTTGTTTAGCTCTACAGATGACTGAGACCTCTGGCCTGTGCCTCCAGATGAAGAACCACGAAAAAACACAGAAGGGCAGCCAGACAACAAGTTTTGATTTTTGCTTTCAGGCAATAGGGTGGGAGAAAAGAATAGCAGAAAAAAAATACTGCATTAAAAATGAATGCAGATGTTCCAGTGAAGTCATATAGTTATTAAAACTAAAAACACACAGTGAATAGAGTCTTTTTAAATGTTAAGTTATAACTATCTCATCAAAAATTTGCCAGTATTTTCTTAAATACCCTTATATTAAAAGCTGATTTCACTCTGTAAAGTCATAACAAGCTTCATTTCAAAAAGATTTTTAAAAATCTTTCCTGTTTCCAGTAATTTTCTATACTTATAGAGTAGACAACATATTGAAGAGACAGTACAGTGCTCTAGAAGATGGGAAAGGTCCAACATACCCCCTTTTAGCACACTGTTACATTCATTTGAACTGAATCATACTGCAACAGCATATGACAGCCACTCAAAAAAAAAATCCCCCAAAACTGTAGTGATATTGATTTCACCTGCTATTCAAAATGCTCAGCACATGTTAACACTAATTCAAGCTGAAAGAAAACATCTCTGCAGAGTAACCAAGCGCTGGATAGCATTTCTGACCATACTTGCAAAAATAGCAATACAAATGTAAAACTCAGCAAATAAAATTAGCATCAGAATAATTTTTGTAGCAGCAGAGTATATTTTGTGGCTTCAGAGAACAGCCTCCATTGTTCTCATCCCCAGTTCTGAATCAGGCAAAGCTAAACTCTTGTTGCTTTCAGGCCTACTGATCAGTTATAATCTTAAGGAGGAGTAATATAAGCCACAAACATGCCAGAATTAACTATTAGCAAAACCAGATAAATAAAATTAAACATGCTATAAGAAAGGCTACACTGGATGAAACACTTATATCACAGTAATGCCTAGGAGCCCAAGTCACAAACCAAGAGCTGATTGTGCACACAGTACAAACGGAACAAAAAGACAACACATGCCCCCAAAGAGCTTACAACCTAAGTATAAAAGAGACCGACGATACAGGTTGAGCCTCCATAATCCGACACCCTCGGGACCTGACTAGTGCCAAATGAGTGAATTTGCTGAGCAATGGGAGATCAATAATGTCTAGCAGCATTACCAACACTTTAACTCCTTATTGGCCTCCTAGAAAACATTTAGGGGTAAATTACAGCTAAATAACAGCCCAGAACACTGAGAGGCAGGTCTAGTGTAAACAAACTTTATGGGACCCCAGGAAACTTGGCCACACCCATAAGTGGACTTCCAGCTGACGAAAACCGTGCCATACTGCAGACGTCGTCAGACCAGAGCAGCTCAGCCTGTACATGGGAATAATGTTAGTCAGCTTGACAGGCAGATGTCTCAGCACACCAGCAGCCTATTGCCAAGTGTTTTGCAGGCATCCCAGAAAGGGGAGTTTTAAGGCGGATTCTGAATGAGGGTAATGTCAGTTTTGCAGCTATTATATGGCGCCCTCTGAAACGAGAGGCAGTACTTGGGAAAGTATAAAGGCACTTGTTGGAAAATACAGTGAGAGATGTTTGGTGCAATACAGCAGAGAGATGTAAAAAGAGGCATGACCTGGCCAAAGCGACAGGCTAGGAACACGATCTTTGCAGCATCTCTCTAAAAGGACAGGAAGAGGGTAAAATTGCATTGTTCAAGGCAAGAGCAAGGACAAGCTAATAGGGAGATGTGGGGTGGAGTGGGGAGGTTGACCATCACCCTGCTCTCGGTGGCCTGGAGGTATCCTGCAACATCACTCATGCAGATTTGACCCAGAGACCCCTCTGTAATGACAGGAGGGGCAGCCAAGCCAAAACTTAATGTTTTGCCAGGTCAGAACATTCAGAATGGAGAGCTATGCCCATGCAGGTGGGACACATTCCATTACTGCTGGGCGAGTGTGGACCATGGTTGGCCTCCAGCTCCACCACCCTTGCCTGCTTGGGACCTCCCCTCTACACCAGGCCAGGATACGGGTTGTAGTGCTAAGGCAGAGAGTGTAGCAAACACGGTGACATGCGAAATTAGCAATCCAATAGGTATAATTGCAGGTAGCCACATCAATGACCCCTCCTCAGTTGCAAATCTTGGCTTGACCTCTGGGCCAGAGACAAGGATTTCACAGTCATCAAGACTGGAGATGAAGACAGCCTGAATGAGAGAGATACTTCTGTGGATGTATAGGTAAGGCCATGTTTTACAGATGTTATGCAGAACACATTGGCAAGATTTAGATATAGCCTGGATAGGAGGAGCTTGACCAGGGGTTGGCAACCAAAATAGCAAGAAGAGCCATTTTTTTCAATTTGCTAAAAAACTCAGTAACCCAAGAGCACATGAATATGAGCTGGTCCTTAACAAATAATGTCAAATCATACTCTTTGTCACCCCTATGTTAAGAATGTGATACAAAATTTACTGCAGAATATTCACAAACTTCTTACATAATCTATTTCTTTACAATTTGTGTGTGTGTTTATACCACTGTCTTCCTGACTTTCACATCCGAACCTTCTCTCTTTCTGAAGGATGCAAGGGGGAGTCATCCAATGTTTTGAGTTCACATGTGGCTTGCTATTTAGGCATGAGTTAATTTTTTAACAAATTACTGATTACCTCATTTAGGCAGTTTTAGGAGAACTAGAAATATAGGACTAGAGAGAGAGAGAGAGAGAGATTTACATGCAGCTTCTAAGCAGACATTTGTCACTTGAACTTCTTACATTGCAGTAACTTGAACAGTGATTGTACATAGTAGCCTAAACATGACAGCAGATTATTAGTCATTCTAGTTCATGATAAATCGACATGCAAATGATACACAGTTGTTCTAGTGCATGATAAATCTATATCCTGCAAACATACATGCACCTGAACAATATTGCATTACAAAGGAATATTTGTAACAAGTATTTGCAGCATTGTGACCCAAAAACATAAAGGCTGACAGCTCAAGACTATACTTTTATAAATTTCTGGTGTTCCGTGGTATGTTCAACTACAGCTATGACAACAAATATTCAATATGATATTCAGCAACTGGCATTCTGCATCAACACAAACTATGTAGCTGATTTAATACAACAAAATGATTTCTTAGACTATTCTAAATAAATGACTGTGATCATTATTTAAGAAGTGGAGGGAAGACTGAAAGAACTGGTCTTGTTTAGTTTAGAAAAGAGAAGACTGAGACATGATTACAACTTATAAGTACTGAAAAGAATGTTTCAAGGAAGAGGGAGATAAATTGTTCTTCTTAGTCTGAGGCTGGGACAAGAAGCAATGGGCTTCATCTGCAGCAAGGGAGGTTTAGGTTGGACACTAGGAAAAACTCTCTATCTGTCATGGTGGTTAAACATTGGAATAAATTGCCTAGGGAGGGTGTGGAATCTCCCTCATTAGAGATATTTAAGAGCAGGTTAGATAGACATGTATCAGGGATGGTCCAGATGGTGTTTGGTCCTGCTATGAGTGCAGGAGACTGGACTTGATGACCTCTCAAGGTCCCTTCCAGGTCTAGTGTTCTATGATTCTGTGATAATCATTGACAGAAATTGGATATAACACATTACCACTAAAACATATCTAAAACCAACCTCCAAATATTAATTTCATATTGTGTTATGATACTTATTTGATCTCTATTAACATAATATCTGAACACTATATAGTCTTTCATGTATTTTTCCTCAGCAAATCCTCTGAGGTTGGAGCCCCACGAGGTTGGAAAGTACTATTATCTTCATTGGAAAAGAGATGTGTTCTTAACTTGGATGAGCTAATCTGCATTAGCTGTCTTGGGTTAAGATAGCAGTAAAGAAGCAGCAACTCACTAATAGCTGAAGTTCAACTCCATGCTCCCCACTGGCAAACCACTACAGGCCCTGAAAGAGCCCAGTTTCCCCTTCTACCTGTTATGGTGAAGGGCTGAATTTGCGTCTCACACATTAGAATACCTTGCCCTAGCCATTAGGCTACAGGGTATTCATATGTAGACTGCTGTCAATTTCTTCCATGGAAGCTGTTTCACTGTGTATGAATAATTAAATAGATTCAATGATGCCAATGAAAGAACAAGAATAACTCAGGAGCCTGGCAGTAAGGGCACACACCCAGTAGAACGTCCCTGCACCAATGACTGACTGCGAAAAGTGGAACAGCTTCAACAGGAGAGATTAAAAAACACACACCTCTGATCATCAGATATCTCAATGTCTCAAGCACTCACCTGCAATAGGGGAGACCCAAATTCAAGTCCTTACCCTGCCTCAAGCTGAGGAATTTGATCTCATACAGGCGTCTCACATTCCCAGTAAGCGTTCTAACCAGCAAAGTAGAGCTTATACAGGAAGGCACCGCTTCCTCCTCCTCCACTCAGTTAAACCCAAACCAGTTTTATTAAACAAGTTTTCAGAATTGTCAGCCAAACAAAACAAAACAAAACAAAAATTATTTACCCTGTTCTATTCCCGAGACAGGATCATACCCATACTCCACTTGAGTATCTTTCTGAGAGTAAGAAACCATAGGCTCTGGCTCTCATGTGCGCTGATTTGTACAACATGGCAAACCATAACTTCAGATATTTACATGTGTGGGATGTGTTACAACAACCCTGAAATGCTTTTGACTCTGACTGGAAACATTAACTTAAATCTGCTGCTTTGTTTACTAAATAAGATATACTTGTGCTTTATGACTCCATGGCATCAGTTAAAGAGACCCAAACATTGCACACAGCAACATACAGAATGTGACAAGCTACCCACTGTCGGCAAAACCAAATGGGTATCAGTTCACGGCCACTATTCAAAAGAAGCACATTATGAATTATGTATTTGTTTTCAAAATCACAAGTGTGTCATTTTGCACAATATCAATGACCTTTAAAAATCCAGAAAGTTTAAGGGACTGGGTCTAGCCCCGCTGATACTGAAATTAACTTGTTTCTGCACTCACATGGGCATTGCTAATGATTTCAGGGGAGATACTCCTGAAATAACTGAAGAAAGCAAGCAGAATCAGGGCCAATGGAAAAATTTTGGGACTGACTCTCAACAAAAGCAAGAGCAGGTTTATTATGGCAATATATTTATTTAAATTCATCACAAGCGAGACACACACACACACACACGATGCCGAGTAGACGACTTGCTTGTTTATGTAGACCTGGTAGACCTAAAACAGCTCATTCATTATATTTAGAAAACTCCAGCACTCTCAAGAAGTGGCAATTTATTGTACTATATCTATATACCTTCATGTATAGATTGAAAAGACAGGTCAAGGGTTGTACACAGTCAGCATAATTACCTACATTTTCCTAGGGTAAATTTATTGCTACAGACTAATAAAATAATCCAGCAATGACATATGCAAGATTTATTACAGAACCATAACCCATGAAATATCTCAGTCACCAGCAGTATAGATGGAAAAACAACAAGATGTGAGATTTTTATCTCTATTTAAAATATAATTGAAAGCAAATTCCCAAATCCTATTGAGAAATCTTGACAAAATCCAGATTCAATAATTATAACAGATGGCCATTAAGAGCCTGATCCAAAGCCAAACAACATCAAAGGGAGTCTTTCCATTTATCTTGATAGGCTTTTGATCAGGCCCTCTGTTACCATAGCTAAACAGACTCATACCAGGTTATCTTTTGAAATTACACTTACTATTGGGCACTGTTAAAGTTGTTCACTTGTCTGAATGGTAAAGAAAATAAGGAGATGAAGAGAAGTAAACATGACTGAACATAAGTGATTTTTTTTAAAGGAACACAAAAGCCTCCCTGAACACATTTTAGCACAGGAAATGTAGTTTAGCCAAGAACTTTTTAAAAATACCTCTGTTTTCTGCATTCATATGGTACTGTATCAGCCTGCTCTTTCAACATATGCAAAACAGTAAAAGTGGATCATCCCACAAGAACACTACAACAAAACATGAATATAAATATTTTCTCAGCAACCATTGCTTGTAACCAAAGCGGTATTAAGGCCTCCTCCACACCTCAGCTACAAAGATCAAGTGCATACACGCATCCCAGGAAAACAAAACTAGAAACAAACAGCTAAAATATTTTTTGTCCAATCTCCCTTAATAAAATTATTTGTAATAGTTTGTATTAGACATGTACTTGGGTGCGTGTTTTTCTCTGAACCATTTTCCGCACAGAATAAGCAACTAAAATACTTCAGATACCCTTGCACAGCTGAGACTGTTTTAGGAGACATGCATAAGTAATATTGGTGATTTCCTTTGTCGTGTGAAAAGCATGAAACCAGAGCCAAGGAAAAGTTAAAACAATCTGAATTTGTAAACAGCTCAAATACCCGATGACCCTGTTCAATATTCCTTACTCACAGTTTAGTTCAGATAAAATTCAGCAGTGTGCTATTCCTACAATTCTCTGACTAATCATTTCAGAGAAAAAGTATGTCTGCCTTCGTTCAATAGCTCCACACTAACTGATCTTCAGTGTTCGTAAGAAAGTGGAATCAAGGGTGGGTTCACCTCACCTCATGATGGTCTATGTCCCTGCACTGCTTGAAAAAAAATCTTACCAACAGGGGCAGCTTTCTACCCCAAATTACTTTAATGTATGATTAGACAAACTAAATTCCAGTTACTCCCCTACTAACCTGTACAAAACAATACTTCAGGTTGGAGTATTTTAGAAATCATGTAGAATTTTATTAATAAATCTCCCAGTGTGCCTTCTCAAAAGCTCCGTCTTGTTATGCTTTTATGAACACTTCAGTAGAAAGACATTTGCACTCCTAAAATGGGGGCAGTTTATGGCAAAACCCGCTTTCACACCTTTTCCTCATTCTCTAGCCTGTCAAATAAAAATGGGATTTACTTTCTTATACTCCCAAACAATAGGAGGATTTTTTTATTTTAGATATCTTTTCCCAGAAGACAGATTTCCTGTTAATTTGAAGAACTTTGGTGACAGTCCCTTTGCTCTGCAGCTTTGCATTTCAACAGTTTTCACATAATATAACATTCTCTGGGGTTTCTGATGACAACCCTACAACTGTTCTAAACAGAGGAAGGGCCTGGGGAACACATACAAATTATTTTTTTTAAGTCAGTAACACATTTTAGACACTCTGCCCCATCTCTCCAACATTCTCCTCCCATCCCCATCTCCCACAAGAAAAAAGTCCTGTTTGTTTCCCCACAGCCTCTAATACACAAATCCAAATATCCTTTCACTATCGCTTGCAAGGAAACCTCTAAAAGAGAAGAGAATCGTCAAGTCCATTCAAGACTCGTTTGGTAATCTGAAATGAATCCAAAGCAGTCATAGCTCTGCATCCAACTACAACAGAAAATGCAGAGCAAAGCATCCATGGACTCGTGTTACATGAATGTTACAAACATCAGTGAGGAGGAGGAGGAGGATCTGCGGACATCAACTCCTTCTCTTAGTAAATCCACTGGTAATACACACAGCACTTCCCTGCTGCAAATCACAAAAGGCATTCAGCTAAGGAGCCCCAACCCCCTACAGCCTCCCTGTTGCTGAAAGATACAATACAGCCACTCACAGTCAGCACCAGGCTCTCTCCCTCTCCGTGCTGTGACCCCTCCCTGCACACGGAACAAGACAGACAGCCTCCAAGCTTTCCTGCAAACTGATGTCTCCTACAGCTTGAACAGACTTTCTGATTATAGCCGTTTTACAGTAATCCATGTGTTTGCTGCTGGCCAGTGCCTGCAGCCCTTATGGCACCACATGATCACCATGACAACACTGGCACCTCCCTGTAGGGTTGCCAACCCTCCAGGATTGCCCTGGAGCCACCAGGCATGAATTATTAATCTTGAATTAAAAATTATATCATGTGATGAAAACTCCAGGAATACATCCAAACAAAACTGCCAGCCCTACCTCCTGAATGCTTCAAGCCATCCATTCACAAATGAGTTTGTGCCATTTCTTCCAGAGATTGCCTTGGGAGGCTAAGAATCTGTATGACTCTATGGTTTCTTTCATGACAGGAATTTAGCATTGGGTTGGGAGACAGAAACTCCTCTGTCTGGCAGGAGCCCAGGGGACACACAGCAGTGGTATGGAACACATGAAGCCCTTCACCCTCATGGCATTGGACCTGGGCCCAACAGGTAGCTATCCCCAGGTGGAGCACTGCTCCGTCCCCAACAGAAGAGCAACAAAAGGCAAAGGCATGTGCTTATCTTATTCCTCCAGCTGTTCCTCCACACATGGTTCAGTGACAGCTGCAGACTCATCCTTAGATTAATCCAGTTTAAATACGGAGATATAGTTTCATTGAAAGTCATGGAGCTATGCAAGTAAGAAACTAGGGTAATGCAGCAAGAAGTCAGGTTCTATGTATTTTCAAGAATAATACAGTGAGAGTGAGGTCGGTGTCAGATAAGAAAAAACAGATTGTCATCTAAAAGTAACAGGTTTCAAAGGAGGTATTTGTATTTGCAGAAGTTTGAATAGTTTTTTTCCCATTGTTAAGCCTGTTCAAAGATTTCTTATTGAGAGAGAAAGGCAAAAAAAGGAGAATATATCATTTTTTGGAATCCACAAAACATGCCACACTCTACTTCTCCAGATAAAATAGTACTTTAAGGATCTCCCTATAAAAATAGAGATTTGTTCTTCTGAGCACTAAACGAAACATCAGGCCAGAATGCCTTTTCTTATAATTCTTCTTTTTTCATATGGCTGGTGTAGAGCAGCAACTACAATTTCACCTTAAGTTGATCAAGCCAAATAGCTACATTAAAAGGCTTGTTTATACTTGCCCCCAACTTCAAAGGGGGCATGGTAATCAGGGTGACGGGAGATTACTAATAGAGAGCTGCGGTGAACATGCAGCATTTCATTAGGTAATTCCCCCCCCACAGACACTTTGAAGTGTAGTGTAGCCGGGCTACTTCAAAGTACCTTTACTCCCCCACCCCACCCCTCCAGAAGGAGGACTTCCATGGGAAAGATAATAGATTCCTCGTCTTCACCATTTCCCTGAAGGAGCTTCCAATGAACTGGAAGAAGGATGATGTACATTTGTCCTTTCACTTGATGTGTATCCACCTTGAAAGACCTAATGAAGAGTGTCCACCTCCCCAAAACAAGCCTGCACTCTTTCTTCCACACCATAGATATAAACACAATGAAGAACTCCATACAAGGTCTTGGGAATGAGGGAGGAAAGGGTGTAACCATGCTGAATCTCTACCTTTGTCTGAGATTCTAAGGTAAGGCTCACAGGGCAATCCGGTCCATATAAGGAGGCAGAGTTACCAAGCAACGTCTTTGCTGGTTAAAGTGATAACCAAATGATCACAAAGTGAACCAGTATTTCCGAACAACATTGATGACTCACATCTCTTTTCATAAAATGATTAAAGAATGTAACCTTATTCACAGCACAGACCGAATGAAGTTCTCTGGTATTTGTTAATTTATGTCACTATGTTTTGTTTCATTTGTTTTTTTTTTAAATTACAGTTTTGTACTCTATTTTGTATTTTGGACATAAGTAGGAAATATGCTCCATAGAGTTCAGCCACCGGTATGAGTCAAGAACATTCCAGGAACAGATTTTCCAACAATCAAGAGAGAAACAAGGAGCCTTCAAAGGAATCCAGTGACCCACTGAGGAACTTCAATTGCAGCAAGGAGCTTTAATCAATTTCAGAAAAGCAGCAGATCAATAAAATTCTGATTACAAAGTACACAGCTCTATACAGGATCAACTGATGGAGTATATGTATTGTCTTACTGAATCAAGCAAAAAGTAAAGCAACTGAATGATTTTTTACCAGAATTTAAAACAAAAAGCAGTCAAGTAGCACTTTAAAGACTAGCAAAATAGTTTATTAGGTGAGCTTTCGTGGGACAGACCCACTTCTTCAGACCACAGCCAGACCAGTCTGTCCCACGAAAGCTCACCTAATAAACTATTTTGCTAGTCTTTAAAGTGCTACTTGACTGCTTTTTGTTTTGATAGTGTATAGACTAGCACGGCTTACTCTCTGTTACTATTTACCAGAATTTGTTACTCAGTTTTAATTATTGCTAAGATATTCTGATGCTAAGTGGAAATGATCGCTATCATGCTCTGCATGCTGTTATGCTAGTAAGTGATAGGAAAGAGAAAAGGAAAAGTGAAATTTTATATCACTTCATTTCAGTTCTTATTTTTCCCAGAATTCCAGATACCCAAAAGTTGATTACTATCCCCTAGGATGGCACTGAATTCTCACTCCAGCACACAGCTATTTCACTGGAGAAAAGCCCTGGATTTTTAAAAACCCCATATTTTCTGAAGATTTCAAGTGCCACTGCCCCTAAACAGCTTGTTTCAAATCTAGATTTTTACTGAATACCTTTTCCTCTTGGGCAGGTGGGGCTGGAAAGAGTTTTCGGGGGAGGAGTGGGAAGGATAAGCAGATGATGAGGGCAGGTAGTAAGGATGGGAAGAGAGGTTATAGCATCTACAGCTCATGTTTTTATTCCATTTCCTCTAGTTTTTAAAACACTGTTGATCTTATTAAAAGCTAAAATGTATTTTGCAATACGAGCTTCTTATTAGTATAGCAATAATAAAAAAACCACAATTATTGCTATCCAAAACATTGTGGGTTCTGGATCCTTTAATGGGATTGTACTTGATGGGAGATATGACATTCATTTCCTCTCAGCCTGACTCACGCTAATGGACTATCAAACTGCAAGTTTTCCACTTGCTCTTAATGCCTTGTTGCAATGGAGATGGGTGCTCAGTGCACAATAATGCCATCTTCTGGCATCGTTCCAGTGAGAAAGGGAACAGGCTGAATGCAGTTAAAAGAAAGCTCCTTTTCTGTGAAAACAGAAACTTGAGCTACACAATAAATCTCAGAGTTTTCCCTTTCCACTACACACATACTACTAGACTGTGATTATTCAAAAGGACTGAACTAAAACACAGAGAGAGCACACACAGCGCAGAACTGGAACAGCAGACTCACTCATGTGGCTCTTATTGATGTATTCACTGGGTCTAAGAGTGGGAGTTGCTGATGATTCACACAAACACCCACAAATAAATCACTGGCGCGAAATTCTTGCCAGCATGGATGCCCTCCGCAACATGTAAAAGAGCAGGGCATGAGGTTGGGTGAAGGACAGGGCAGTGAGCTAAGCAGAATTATCAATGCACGTCTGTGCATCGTGGAAGAGGTCTCTGCATCAGCAAAGCTTGGTATGTCTGGTGTTAAATTGTAATCCATACTTAGTATGAAGAATTTGTGTTCCCAAAAGAAAAAAGGAAAGTGGAAGAACTTATCACACTCACATACTTTAAATAATGCACTACAAAGCTCTCAGTTCATGCTAAAAAAATTCTGTCCTCATATCCTCATCACCCTCTCCACCCAGAGGTAGCCACCCTATTGAGAGGTGCTGTGGATCTGAATGCTGCACAAAATAGGGACTCCAGATTTGACAGCAGGGTACTGTCCAAGTTGCATCCAGCATTTGCAAGGCCCACCCTGCACTACATCTTAGAGCATTCCAAGAGAATAAGTTAGCAAGAATGAACATGGAACTGGTTGATTCTTAAAGTGCAGTTCTACACAGACAAGTAACTCCAGAGAACAGGGTGTTGTGGGATACAGTAGCAACAGAGAGATAGCCATGTCAGTCTGTACTCTATCAAAACAAAAAAGCAGTCCAGTAGCACTTTAAAGACTAACAAAATAGTTTATTAGATGATGAGCTTTCGTGGGACAGACCCACGTCTTCAGATCATAGCCATACCAGAACAGACTCCAGAGTCTATGATCTGAAGAAGTGGGTCTGTCCCACGAAAGCTCATCACCTAATAACTTATTATTTTGTTAGTCTTTAGAGTGCTACATGACTGCTTTTATGTATTGGTGGGATTGCATGTTTATTTTCTCTCTGCCATTTAGTACAAAAATCATTAGCTGTTATTTTACCAATATGCCAACCCGACAAAGTCAGCCTGAGTGCCAACCTTTGGCACTTTTCTACCTCATGCCTCACCACCAGTAACGATAATTCATTCCATGGCCTAATAAATCTATGGCTGCACTAGGGAGCTTATGGTAGTAAGGACGAGAGGAGGGGGTTAGGGTTAGGCTACACAAGGGAGCTTGTGGCAATGTCACTGTAAATTTTCAGGTGTAACCACTCTGAACTGATGTAAGACAATCATCCATCCCCAAGCAACAGCAGCATCTCACAGAGCACTGTCCACACCAGCATTGAGGTGAATGTAACTTATATCGCTCGGAGGGAGTGGCTTATTCCTACCCCTCAGTGACGTAAATTATACCGATACAGTGATAGTGTAGATGTAGGCTTTTAGTAAAACCTAAGCATGTGGGGGGGGGACTGAAGAACTGCCGGGCTCCCTTTAATTCTTCCCACCCTAAGCAGAGTGAATTTTCTTATGATCACCAATGTGAGGGGTGATGTGCAACACAGAAGAGATCTGTGACTTCACCTTCATATTGGCCCACATAAGAAAATTCAAGTGGCAGGAGTGGGGCCAAGATATTCTGAGTGTAAGAGGCGGCTCAGGGCTTGAGCAGAGAGTTGGGGAGCAGGAGCTGGAGGGTTCCATCAGAGAGGCGGGGTGTGCTCTAGGGAAGAGATGAAACTGAAGTGCTCAGGAGTGGGACAAGGAGCTGGGGTGCAAAGGCTCCCGCTGGGGATGCAGGTTCTGGCATGGGACTGGAGATGAAGGGTTTGGGTTACAGGACAGGGCTACAGGTTTGCTGAGGTGCTCAGGGCTAGGGATTCATGTGCAGGAGGAGGTACAGGCTCTGCGCTGGGGCCAAGGAGGCAGGTTTGGGATGCAGGAGGTTGCTCAGGACTTGGGGGCAAGGGTTCAAAGTGGGGCAGGGGCTGGGGGTCAGGCTTACCTGGGCAACTCCCTGCTTGGGACAGTGCCCCCAGCCATAGCAGCTCCATGCTGGAGTCAGCGGGGAAGGACTGCTTCCCAGCATCCCTGGTAGCTTCAATGCTTGGGGAGAGATATCTCTCCCTACAGCAGCCCTGAGCCCCTGCATGGGACTTAATGGGAACTTAGGAAAGACAGATGATAATGTATGACATCAAGAAGGCTGAGTGCTTAATGTCTATTTTGTTTCAGTCTTCACTAAAAAGCTTAATGGTGACCAGATACTCAGCACAAGTATATTAACAACAGAGGGGGAAGAACCCGGGAAAAACAGGGAAAGAACGGGTTAAAATATTTAGATAAGTTTGCTATAGTCCCATTGGCAGGGCCTGATTAAATAAATGCATCCAAGGTTCTTAAGGAATCAGGTGAAGCAATCTCAGCAATTGGTTAGCAGTTATCATTGAGAACTCATTTAACATACAGTATTTGGTAACATGTACAAGTGGTAAATTGTTTACCTTTCTGAATTTTCTGTTTCTTCTTTGTGAAAGTTAACACTAATCAATCACCAAAATGCCCATCTTTTATGGTGCTAGTCATCCTTAGATTTTAAAACACTTCACAAAGAAGCTCTAACAACACAACAAAACATTGATGGTACTTCAGTGCTATCAGGAATAAAAAACAATAGAAGTCTATGTTTGCCAATGAAGTCAGTTAATCTGACGCTCAACAAACCAAATGAACATATGCTCTGTAAAGGAGTGTCATTTCCGCCGTTACTCTGCAGAGCAAAGCTGCTCTTTTGAGAACCTAAAAGGAAATCTAGGATTTTTTTTAAAAGTCACCAAAATCACCCAAGCTAATAATGTTTTGTTTCCATTTTATTTTCCAGCATACCCGCTCCCATCTCCCCTTTTTTCCCCCCAGTTTATCTTCTTTTTTTCTCTTTTCTCTGTACCCTTGTTTCTTTCAGCAAAATTCAAAAGCTTTCATAAGCACATTATGGAAGATACCAAGGAAATGTCTTTTGCCTTTTGCTGCTGAGCTTGGAAACTGGACATGTTCAAATTGCAACCCCCACCCACGCCTCCCCCCCTACTCCAACCCTCCCCAGCGCTTGTAGACAGCAGCAACCAGTTCTGTGCTGTCCATGCTGCTGGCTGACTGTGCAGCTGCAGGCTCGTAACAGAGAGTGAGCTATTCAGTGTAGCCAGCTCCTGTGATTTCATCATAAATGTCAAGAGTGCTTGTCTGAAAGCCTGAGCTGCTGGAATCATATTACCTGATAATTTCAGCTTTCATTTAAAAAGTAATGTTTCTGGCATAGAAGCTCAGAGGTCTTGTTTAGCTCATTTAATGTGTACACTCCTCAGAGATCAAAGAAGTTCCATTGCCACAGGGAGGATGGAGCCCCCAACAGCTCTGCCTCATCAGGCTGTAACCAGGGCCGCACTCACAGTGCCATGCAGGGGGGGAGGCTCACTGTCCTCCCACAACTGTCCCACACAATTAGCCCCCTCACAGATGCTGTGGCCACAAACTCTGGCCTGGCCCCTCCCCAGTCTCATGGCAGGGCTGAGAAAACCAGTCCAGACCCAACCTCAGGCCAGGTGTCCCAGCTGTTCTCCCCAGAGCAGGGGAAAACAGACCCAGCCCTGTGCTCCCACTGTGCTGGGGTCACAGCTCTTATTTGCATCCCCCTGCTCATACGCTGCTTCTGTGCCAGCACTGGGGAAAATGCTGAGGCAACAACTCAGGCCTCTCCCTCACTCCTGCTGGGCCAGAGAGAGGGAAAAAAGCTACAGCCCCAACCCTGGCCTCCTGCTGCCACTGTGCCAGGGTAGGTGAAAAGCTATGGATGCCAGCCCAGCCCCCAAGCCTGCTCCCCTCCTCCCTGTGCTGCTGCTGGGCTGGGGAAAAAAGCCACAGCCCTGGCTCTGGGCATCCCCAGTGCTGCTGTGCCAGGGCTGAGGAAGAGAGCCCCGGCCCCAGCTCTGGCCTGGCCCCCCAACCCAGTTCACACTGGAGTGAAAGAAGGGCCCCTCAAACAAGGAGCCAAGCCCCAGCCTCCTCTGTTGTGTGGGAAGGTGCCTCTGCCCACAGGAGCTATGGCTGAGGCTGCAGAAGCTGGCCTGGCCCTACCCAGTCCAGCCCTCTCTCTCATTCTCACTCACACACTCCAGGATACTGGGGCCAGAAACCGCAATCCCATCCTCCTCAAGGAGATGCCAGGGCTGGGCAGTACAGCCCTGCAACCCCGTAAGATCAGCCCCACCTCTGCCACTGTGGCTGCCCCAGATAGGGCACAAGACCCCCCAACCCCCAGCTGCGAGCCCCCTCTCCAGACCCCCCAACCACCGAACTCTCTTCCTTCACTCCACTGCCTTCTACCCCCTGCCTTGAACATTAACAACAACAAAAAAATACACACCCTGCACTTTGATGTCTGCACCTCCACACTCACTCCCTGCCCTAAGCCACCCGCACACCAAAGCCCCTGCTTTGACTTCTATACCCCATCCCTACCCAAAGGCCCCACTCACACCAAATGCTGTGCTGAGTCCCCACCACCCTACCCTCTCTCCAGCACCTCCACTCCCTGTCAAGAGCCCCCCGCACCCAAAACCCTGTTCTCACATCTCCACCCCACCCCCTATCCTCAGCTCCACCCTCTGCCCTTACCCCCACTACAGCACCCTCTACCCCCAAACCCCCAGCTCCCTGCTCTTCTACACCACCCACCTCCTACTGTCAGCCCTAGCACACCCCAACACGCCTTCCCCCTCTACTTATCCTGCCATAAAGCAGAAAGACTGCATATGTTGCCTGCCAATAAGCTCTCTGTTATCTTTGAATCATTATCAGGCTTTTATTTATACAAATTTCTTTTTTTACTTTATCTTGCAAAAATACAATCATTTGCATAAACCATGTATAGTAGGGTCTCAACATTCGTGAGGTTCCGTGTTGGGAACCCTCGCGAATGTTGAATTTCGCAAATATGGCGGCTCCAGGCTGCTGGTGCTCATGCCCGGAGCCCCGGGGGAAGTGGCAGCTGCCAGCGCTCCACGTCCCACTGGGCTGCTCACGAATAATTGAATTTGCGATCCTAAGGTTCACGAATATTGAGACCCTATTGTATATCTTCCTTTTTCTTTCATCCATATGGGGGGGGTAAAAAAAAAAAACACCTCTTACTACACTGAAATATGCAAGTAACACAGGGTCTATTTGCTACATTGGTCTAAAAGGCTTTTAGAAGCAACCCGTGTTCTCAGGTGGAGAACGCATGCATGCTCAGGGTACAAACACCTTCGATATGGAGTCTTCAGGAGACAGTGGATCAGATTGCTGAGGGCAGGAGGATGGGGGGAAGACATCGTTCAGCCAGAGCTCTGAATCAGCAAAAGGATCACTGATATCTATGCTTAAATTGCACTAGGCATGGTGGATAAACGCTGCACCATGGATGCACAGCAATGCTGTATAAAAATAAAGGAGGTTAGACAAGCGTACCGCAGGATGAGGCTGTGGCTCAGAACCAGACGTTGAAGGCTGATGACATGTACTCAATACAACACACAGTCATGCTTTCATGCCATGAGGCAACGAGACCCTAGTCCAGAATTCTAATCTGACTCACAGTGCATTGTCGCTCTTTGACTCATTGCAACCCCTGATAGTGCGAATGTGCTCTATCGACCAAAGCCACTTACTGAGAACATTCAGAACCACATTTGTTAAACTGGTTGCTCAAAGTCAAACTAAATAAAATGGACATAATTTTGTAATGTAGACTCACCTCAGATAAAGTAATTTAGATGTATTTTTTGGAAGTTCTTCACACCTCTGGTTTTTGGGGAGTGAACAAACAGCCTATTTAAATGAAAGTAATGAAAAAATACTAAGCAAGTCTGGGTCTAAAAATAAAATGGACTCAATCCTGAAGCCCATATGCCTGTAATAGTCCCACTGACCTTGGTGCAATTAGATACCCAGAAGGGATGCAGGATTGGACCCATCACATGAAACCTTTCCCACCATTCCAATGGGAGTTTTTTATTTATTGGTGAAAGGGTCGTGGTAGCTCTAACTATATATTGCATCTCATCCATCTTTATTAACCACTAACTGAACTAAAAAGTGAGGGAATGATTATGGAAATTTGGCATGTTATCTGGTGTATTGCTAGTTGTATAACTGGGTACATCTTCAATGAACTACACCTCTTTTTCCATTCACAAATTATTGGCAAATGATCACAATTACTATTTGATCATTAGACCCTCTAAGTCTAAATCTGCAGTCATTTATGAGCAGTGTTTTAATATTCTGGACTAGCAGTGTATAATTCAGGGGAAGCATTATTAGACCCCATGAGTCACATGCTTTATATCGGTCTTCCGATTAGATGAGTGATTCGTAGAGTCAGATTTCCCATAGAAAAAAAAGAGAGTTATGAGTTCATAACATGCATGCAAAATTATGAGTCACCTGCCTCAACCCTCAGAGCTACATTGCATAGAATGGCCAGTGACCATTTCTGATGCACGTGAGATTATTAGTGAAAGACCCATCTATCATATATATACACAATCTACAACCGCAAAAGTTCATGTGAACCAACCACAGACACCCAAATGTAAATAGAAATTAGAACAAAAAAAGGGCACAAACCTAGTCAAGTTAATTATGTGTCTGATTTAACTAACAGCCACAGAGCCTAGCACTTGCTCAAGCATCTGTTGGTTTTCCCTTTTGAGGGCCCAGGTTTCAGGAAATTCATCACTTGAAACACACACTGCCTGACACTTGTTCAAATTCTCAACCCAGTGGCCTCATTTTAAACATGAAGTGGATGAAAATTAAATTTTCCTACACTTAAATCAGTGAAACTAACAGTGTCTCAGGTTTTTAGATCTCTCTGAAAATGGTGTCACAATGACATTTTTGAAACAGTACAAGGTTTCGCTCCTGATTTTATTTTTAATTGGCATTAGGTAACACAAACCATTGCAGATGCTAGTGCATCTGTGCTGCTTCTGTATTCCCTCATTTTTTAATTATCTCAATCCATGGTACATGATTTGAACCATGTTCTCCATTACAGACAATTATGTCTAGATATGCTTGACAATGCACCAAAGAAGCTGCTAGGGGTGTGGATGATGCAACACAAGGTAATAATTCCCAAGAGACATGGTTAACGAACAGTGGAACTAGAAATGAGCTAAAACTAGAACATCCAATCTTCCTTTTCAAACTTGCTTCATTTGAACTCTCTCGTTTTGGTAGACTCAAAGTCTAACTGACAAGACTTTGCAATCCCAGCAGTAAAACCAAAGCCTGGTTTCCAAAGCCCCATCTCGAATAGGAAGGGTTTTCAGGTGTCTAATTTTTAATCAGAACACCTGGCCAAAAATAACCCTGGCAGCTCCCACCAGTGATGCTGACCGGACCGTTAAAAGTCTTATTAGTGGCACAGTGGGTCCCTGCCCAGTGCCATGCTCTCCCAGGAAGCAGCTGAGGTCTGGTTTCCCAGCAAAGGGGTGACCTGGGGGAGAGGTGGGCTTCTCACACTGCATCCAGCCTGCATTCACAGTCCCAAGTGCCAGCTCCATAGCTCCTATTTCTGGTTCCAATCCAGAGCCTACACCCCCTACCCAGAGCCCACATCCTTTCCTACATCCCAACCCTCTGACTCAGCCCATAGTCTCCCACCTCCTTCACTTTTCAAACCCCTTGGCCACACCTCCCTGTCAGGAGGCCACTCCTGCATTCCAAACCCTTCACTCCCGGCCCCAGAACAGACCCCAGACTTCTAGCTGAAGGTTTCAGCCAGCTCCTCACCCCACCCCCTGCCCCACCCCAGTGAAAATGAGTGAGCAAGCTACAGAGGAAGAGGGCAATGCAGTGAGGAGCCTCAGAGAAGGGGCAAGGCAGGGGAGTTTGGTGTTCTGCATTTAAAAAGTTGGCAACCCTACTAATAGCTGTGACACCACTGTAATATCAAAGCATACTTTCAGAGTGGTCTGCTTATAACAGATTTTGATGGCTTCAAATGGGCTCCCATGTAAGTGCACTATATATGAAAGTGTGTAGCAATTGTAAATAAATCAGATTTAAAAACATTCAGGACCAGATGCACAAATTCTGCAGCTCAGTAGCGGAACATATTTTTTCCTACTGAAAAACCTGACTGCATGAACAAACCTAATTTATCCATACACTAGACGTTTCCTCTTGAAACAGAACTGCCTAACAAAAGACAATTTCTTTAATACAAAAAGACCTGGAGATGCCATGGAACACAGAATCTAGTATGAATATGGGCATGTGTACACTGCATAGCTGAAATGTAAACTAAAAGCAGTGCCTTATAAGGGTGTACTTTGTTAGAAGATTTGACCTAGCTGCATTAAATTACTTTTCTCCTTGATATTCATGTGTCTGACAGAAGCACATGATCAGATCTGTGCTGCAGTGTTCAAGGGACTCATGAGGCAGCCAATATTTCAGATGAGGTAATCTTAGGATAATAATTCAAGAGTTACCTTCTCACACCACTTCCATAGATGGTTCTCATGGCTTGTATAGTGTTTTAACAATGTAGTCAAGCAGGGCTTATGGGAAGTGACTTTTTAAAGCCATTTTGGATAATTAAAAGAATTAATCACCATTAACCTATGTTCTTCAATACTGAAAGCTTTAAAGAATCAGGCTTCTACTACTGCATCCTTAATTAGCAATGTTGCTATCTGGAGCTTGAATTTCAATTTGCAGCTGACAGACCTGCTGCTCTTTCTTCATTTATCAGAGCTGGTTCTGACACTCAGTATGCTCAAATGTATGGATCAAGATCAGCTGTCAGGTACAACAGAGCATTACTGTATGTCCCTTGTTTCACAGGCTACTCATTCTTTCTGACAGAAAATCATGATTGATGACACTTCTTCTCAAATATAGATGCAAACTGCAATTTGCTTTTTTTCTTATTAAAACAGCTACTATTTCACAAAGTATCTTTAAAAACAGATTCTATTTTTTGCATTCTCTATTGTTTGCAGTATACTTTAAGAAAGTTCAAAGGGAAAATTGTTCTTTCACCACTTTCATTATTTTTTTCAATTGGAAAACACTAAGGATTAGACTGAGGAACAGCCAACTTAATCTATGACCTAGAGTGGCAGGTACCTCTCTATTAATGGTCTTGCTCCTGCATGCTCCATTGCTGCAGTTGCTGGTACTTATCACACCACTTTGGCTCAGATGCCTTTTAACATAAACACAGCACCTTGGACCACTCAGCCATCCTGACTAAGCTATTTGAAGACAGAGGTTTTCAAAAGGTTCTAAAAACTTTAGGAGCACAAACTCTACTGATACCACAAGAAAATTTATGGATTGTGCCTCTTTGGTGCTTTTGAAAATCTCCCCCTCAGTCCTAGGCCCTGGTGTGCTAATCTTAATCTGCCAGGATTTGCCAGGATTAGAAATCTTGCATAGCTCCCCTCTTCCTGGGAAATGTGGATTTCCGAAATCAAACCCAATAACCAATAAGTATTTCAAATCCAGAAAAAGATCAGATTGCATTTCAGCTTCCCCTTTAAGTCTTTTTTTCTTTGTTCCAAGGGGCTCTGTACTTGAGTCCTGACAAAACATGAGTTTATCATTTACCTACTCACAAAACCTTCCACCTCTTCTCTCAAAACAGCATAAAGGAACCATTAGAAGATGAATCACACCTGAACCACTAATCACCCTTATCCTACTCCTCCTCACTTACGTCATCAGTGATTTTTCAATCCACTATCTTCAGTGCTAAAGAACATGAACTTCATTGCTTGAGCCATAGGAGGCATGGTCTGTAAGCAGACTGATAGATATCAGAGAGGTAGCCATGTTAGTTTGTATCTGTATCAAAAACAAGAAGTCCTGTGACACCTTACAGACCAACAGATATTTTAGAGCATAAGCTTTTGTGAGCAAAGACTCGCTTCGTCAGAGGCATGAAAGCTGATGCTCCAAAATATCTGTTAGTTGATAAGGTGCCACAGGACTTCTTGTTGTTTTTGTAAGCAGACTGATATCCTTACGCAGTCAGTGCAGGCAAATCAAAACTCTGTTTTGCTACTGAGGATTGCAATTACTACGTCCAGTCTCTCTGTCCTGTTCTCAACAAAATTGATTTTATTTTTTCCCCAGCTAATTAGTGTGCAAGTTTATATAGCCTTGGTCCCAGTTTTAATAATTTACAAATTGTCTGTGACTCTTCTAATGCATTCACCAGGTTCCAACAAGCCTTTCTACTTAAGCACAAGCTGGGTTGCCATCTTGATTGTTTTCTACAGATTTTGTTCAAAATAGGCCCATATGTTTTGAGTTAAACAATATAAGTCACCATGCAGGGGACTGGCCTTGATGATTTCTTGAGGTCCCTTCCAATTCTATTATTCTATGACTTACTGTTTCCTAGAACAGTCTCTCAACACCAGCTTAATTACAACATACCTGGTTTATTATTTCATTAAGAAAGAATGAAGATATCTAAGAAAAAGGATGTTCTAGGTAGTTAAGAGCCTAAAAGTACTTAATGAAAAGATAATCTTATCCATCTGACCACAGAGGGGATGCTGCAAAGTTCCTGACTGCCATTCTGATCTGATTTTTGGGAGGTAGGGGTAGGGGGAGAGGGGATTTACACAAAGCTCTTAAGGATTTTTTGTTTCCAACCTCTCTTTGATCCTTCCCCTACTGGCCAGTAGGTATTTAAGGGATACTCTTTCCAAAAATAAGGACTACCGAGCCACATAAGGTTACCACTGGCAATTCTGCTTAACACGTAAAAACACATTGTCCAAGAAAGCAATCAACAGGGTTTTAGTGAGTAATTTAGAAAATCACAGATCACAATGTGTAAAATTTAGCCTCGATAATTTAGCCTACATTGACCCTCAATCAATAGGTCTAAATCCCATAACTGAATAGAGGACAACAGTGACACCACTGACTTCCTGAGAAAACTGCAATACATTGATGACCTACCAGAAAACACTATCCTAGCCACCATAGATGTAGAGGCTCTCTATACCAACATCCCACACAAAGATGGAATAAATGCTGTCTGGAACAGTACCCCGATGATGCTACAGCACATCTGATGGCTGAGCTCTGTAACCTTATCCTCACACACAACTATTTCAGATTTGGCAATGATATATACCTTCAAATCAGCGGCACAGCTATGGTACCCACATGGCCCCTCAATATGCCAATATTTTCATGGCTGACCTGGAACAGCGCTTCCTTAGCTCTCGTCCACTAACACCCCGTCTCTACTTACGCTACATTGATGACATCTTCATCATCTGGACCCACGGGAAGCAGACTCTGGAGGAATTCCACCGGGACTTCAACAACTTTCACCCCAACATCAATCTCAACCTGGAACAGTCTACACAGGAGATCCACTTCCTGGACACCACAGTGCTAATACACAATGGCCACATCAATACCACCCTGTACCGTAAACCCACTGACCGCTACGCCTACCTTCATGCCTCCAGCTTCCATCCCAGACACACCACACGATCCATTGTCTACAGCCAAGCACTAAGATATAACCGCATTTGCTCCAACCCCTCCGACAGAGACAAACACCTACAGGATCTCTACCAAGCATTCTTGAAACTGCAATACCCACCTGAGGAAGTGAAAAAACAGATCAACAGAGCCAGACGTGTGCCACAAAGCCTCTTACTACAGGACAAGCCCAAGAAAGAAACCAACAGAACACCACTAGCCATCACCTACAGTCCTCAGCTAAAACCTCTACAGTGCATCATCAGGGATTTACAACCCATCCTGGACAATGATCCCCCACTTTCACAGGCCTTGGGAGGCAGACCAGTCCTTGCCCACAGACAACCTGCCAACCTGAAGCAAATCCTAACCAGCAACTATACACCGCACCACAGCCACTCTAACTCAGGGACCCATCCATGCAACAAACCTCGTTGCCAGCTCTGCCCACATATCTACACCAGCAACACCATACAGGACCTAACCAGATCAGCCACACCATCGTGGGTTCATTGAGCTGCACATATACCAATATAATTTATGTCATCATGTGCCAGCAATGCCCCTCTGCTATATACATCGGACAAACTGGACAGTCTCTACATAAAAGAATAAACACACACAAATCAGACATCAGAAATGGCCATATACAAAAACCCGTAGGAGAGCACTTCAATCTCCCAGGCCACACAGCAGCAGACTTAAAAGTAGCTATCCTACAGCAAAAAAATGTCAAGACCAGACTCTGAAGAGAAATTGCTGAGCTACAATTCACCTGCAAATTCGACACCCTCAGCTCAGGCTTAAACAAAGACTATGAATGGCTGGCTAAATACAAAAGCAGCTTCCCCTCCCCTGGTGTTCACACCTCCAGATCAACTGCTGGTAGTAAACCTCAACCTGGCTGACTGAGCTAACCTTGTTATCCCCACCCTTGCTCTGGCTTATTTATGCCTGGCCCTGCAGATTTCCATGACCAGCATCTGATGAAGTGAGTCTGTGCTCACGAAAGCTCATGCTCAAAACTTTTCTGTTAGTCTATAAGGTGCCACAGGACCCCTCATTGCTGTTACAGATCCAGACTAACACGGCTACCTCTCCAATACTTAACAGTGACATTGTTATCTTACATTAAGTTATTTGTGAACCTCAAAAAGTTTCAGATTCAGGTAACCAGCACAATACTTCAAACATGTATTCAAAAATATCTCAGGTTCTCTGGGATGATGAGGCAAAAAAAATGTCTAGAACTCTGCAGTTCTCAGGACATTAAATAAAAAAAAAAATCCTACAAAATCTCCTTTTCTGAGCAATTCAATATATAACATTTTGATCTCATGTGAAACCTGAAAATGGAGAGTGGCTTGATAATGGACAAGTGGATAGAAAAGTTAACCGGATTCAAAGATTAATTCCTGTTTGAGAAAAGGTTTGTTTCCTTTCTGCAGCATGCGGCCTATTCATGGAGTCATTGCTCAGGATAAACTCTCAGGACTATTTGAGGAGTAAAGTGTAAGGAAAGTCATTACCATCTGACCTGTAGAGGAGAAGATATTTTGGCCAGAGCATGGACTTCAAAATTGAATCTGTATTTAGAGCTGATTGTAAACTTACTTACAATTTTTTCCTGCAAATAGAAAATGCCTTATTGATCAAAATGAAAATGTCTCAAAAATTTCTGTAGAAACTTTTCATTTGAGGTGGGGAAAAACACTAGAATGAAACATTTTGAATTTTTAGGGGGGCAGGGGGAATTGGAAAAAATTGGCTTCTTTTCATACTTTCACCTTCTTAGTTTCTCTACCCCCCATACCTTTGCTCTTTCACAGGAAAAAAAAGTGAAACAGTGATAGCAAGTCAAACCAGCAGTCATGTAGCACTTTAAACACTCACAAATAATTTATTAGGTGATGAGCTTTCATGGGACAGACCCGCTTGTTCAGATTATTTTGTGAGTCTTTAAAGTGCTGCATGATTGCTGGTTTGTTTTGTTAAAATACAGCCTAACACGGCTACCTCTCTGTTACTATTCGGTGATCTCAAGTGTTTATTTTCCCCTTTCAACGAAATCTTTCAATCCACCCACACCAAAATTATTTAAAATTTCCAACCAAATAACCAAACATTCATTTATTTCTAATAAAAATCTTTAATAAGTTACATTGGTCCCCAGCCCCACAAGCGCTCTCTATTCCTTCCTATTCTGCTCCTGTAACCTTTCTAACCTAGCTAACAAAAAATCTTATAAGAACAGATTTATTTTTAATTTAATAAGTAACACATTGCAGAGCAACCACCTTTTCTCTCATTCCATATATATTGATGGAGGACTATTAAAAATAAAAACTAAATAGTGTGTTTTAACAAGTGAAAACCAGTATCAAGAGCATGCTGTGTTTCTTTGCTCACAATCAAATATTTGAGGCAGAATCTTTGATTTGTTTAGCTAAAAATCAAATATGCTTCAGCAACTAAAGATCCTTTACATAAAAACGTTTAATGTATTTTTAATCCAACTAAGATTTATTTGACCCCTAACTTCCTCTATATTTGCTGTCAATTACCACAAACCAGAAAACCTGAAAAGACCAGAAAACCTGCTTCCTTGGTGAAATTTTTGTGATTTTGGGAGCAGGAAAATGAGTTAGCTCAGACAATATATTATTTTCTCTCCAATTTAACAGAAGTCACTACACACATTGTGGAATAGAGTATGTGTGTATGTGGTGGTTGGTAAGAGTTGATGAATCCAGGAAACTTTGCCTTTTCAGTCACTTCTTTAATATGCAGCATTGAATTTACACAAATACAGTAACATTGCCACCACTAGAAGGCGATCTTATACTAAACTAATGCCCCAGAACAAAAAAGCAGTCAAGTAGCACTTTAAAGACGAACAAAATAATTTATTAGGTGATGAGCCTTCATGGGACAAACCCACTTCTTCAGACCACAGCCATACCAGAACAGACTCAAGATTTAAGGCATAGAGAACCAAAAACAGTAATCAAAGTTGACAAATCAGAAAAAACTTATCAAGGTGAGCAAATCAGAGAGCAGAGGAGTGGGGGGCGGAGTCAATAATTAAATTAAGCCAAGTATGCCAAAGAGCCCCTATAATGTCCCAGAAAATTTGCATCCCGGTTCAAACCACGTGTTAATGTGTCAAATTTGAATATGAAAGAGAGTTCAGCAGTTTCTCTTTGCAAAGCAGACTGAAAATTCTTCTTCAATAAGACGCAGACTCTTAACTCAACAGAATGGCCCACTCCATTAAAATGTAGACTAACTGGCTTGTGGATCAGGAATGTTTTGATGTCTGTTTTGTGCCCATTAACTCTTTGAGTTTGAAGTCTGTCCAATATACAAAGCATCTGGGCATTTTTGGCATATGATGGCATATATGATGTTAGTTGAGGAACATGAGACTGTGCCCGTGATTCTTTGAATAACCTGGTTAGTTCCAGTGATAGTATCACCAAAATAGATATGTGGACAAAGCTGGCAGTGGGCTTTGTTGCAAGGAAAAGTCCCAGGACTGGTATTCCTGTGGTACAGACTGTGGCTATTGGTTAGAATCCTCATAAAGTTGGGAAGTTGTCTGTAGGAGAGAACAGGCCTGTCACCTATGGCCTTCTGGAGTGTGGCATCCTGATTAAGGATAGTTTATAAGTCTGTAATAATTCGTTGCAGTGGTTTGAGTTGGGGACTGTAGGTGATGACCATTGGTGTTCGGTTCTTGGCTTTTTTGGGCCTATCTTGGAGTAGCTGGTCTCTGGGTATTCGTCTGGCCCTGTCAATTTGTTTTTTTTATTTCTCCTGGTGGGTAATTCAAGTATATGAATATTTGGTAGAGATCTTGTGGTGTTTGGTCTCTGTCAGTTGGATCAGAGCAAATGTGATTATACCTAAGGACTTGACTGTAAACAAACAATGGATCTAGTTATGTGTGGAGAATGAAAGTTAGAAGGGCGTAGGTAAGTATAGTGATCAGTGGGTTTCCGGTACAGTGTGGTACCGATCAGGCCATCCTTGATTTGTACTGTAGCGTCCAGGAAATTTATCTCTTGTGTGGAGAAATTGGGGCATAAGTTGATGGTGGGGTGGGATGCCCCAGAGTTCTCAAGTCTATGGTCAAATCTATTGGTGGACTGGAATGCAAGCTAGAATCACCAAAAGTACACTGTGTAAATAACTTTTGTTTAAAAAGAACAAAGCATTGAAACAGCTACACACAAATACTCTCCTATTGCCACTATGCTATAGAAGCAAATTGCTGACACTGTCACTAGTCCCGTGGCACTTTACAGACTAATGTTATTTATTAGGTCATGAGCTTTGGTGGGCAAAACCCATTTATCTGAAAGCTTATGGCCTAATAAATTTGTTAGTTTCTAAAGTGCCACATGACTGCATGTTATTTTTGAAGTTACAGACTAACACAGCTACACCTCTTGAGGCAGTCATTAGCATTATTGGAAGGGAGATGGTTCACAGGGTCATCAATAGACCCAATTAGGGCCCTAAAAAAATCATGGCCTTGAAAAACACATCACAGACCATGCAGTCTGGTCTTCCCCTGACCATCCCCCACCCCCGCCTCAAAACCTTGTCTTTGTTAGTTGTGCCGCAGAAAAGCTGCTCTCTGTAAAATGATTCAACTTGTGGTACTGCCACAGTATCATTCTCCATACAGAAGTAATGATTGCCTCCTAGGGATGTGAAATTTCTAAAGTGAATTAAATGTTACATTTTCTTCCCTCTCCTCTATCCAGTCTCTTCTCCCTTACCACTCATGCCCTCTCCCTCCTCCAGTCCCAAATTCACTGCCTTCCCCACTCACTAAATAATAGCTACCTCCCCGGACCACTTATTATGGAGCCTATATAAACAGTTTGTGAAATCTTCTGAAGCCCACACACCCACATTTGCTTACTGTTTAACTCTCAACCTCCAACACTTTTTCCAAATTTGGACTGCAAATATTTTGGAGCAGAGGACAGATCTTCCTTGAAGTTTGTCAAATGCTTAGCCCATTTTGGGTGCTACTGCAATATAAACCATGTAGTAAGGGATGGGATTTTCAAAGTGCTCAGTGTTAGCCTTGTTCTGCATTAACCTAACTCCCCTTGATTTGAGTGGCAGCACTGTAAAGCGAAAGCCAGGAGACTTTTTTGAAAATAAGGTACTATTTTATGTGAGAAGGGGTTGGAAGAATCAATGCTATTGTCATTAACTCCCACGGGAACATTCCCATACATGTGCCAGAACAATGCCATTGCACAGCTGTGTTTTAGTAATGCCCCATCCATCTGGCCATTTCCTTCTAAACCCTTGGGAGTCATGGCCACGTGAACTCACAGAAGGGAAGAAACTGACTGCCCCTTTTCTCTGTCCCCACTCTAACAGTTCTGAAATCCCTGAAATTGAATTTCCTCTATAATTTTTATCACTCCACAATTTAACTATTCCTTCTCCTCATTTTAACTATGTATAACATGTACAGCTGAGTGAATAACTGAATTTTCAGTTCAGTGGCCAAACTAAAAAATACACAGAAAAAATTGTTTGGGATCAACTGAAAAGAGAAGCTCTCTCTCTCTCTCTCTCTCTCTCTCTCTCTCTCTCACACACACACACACACACCCAGGTCATACAAAAGTATTCAAGCTAAAGCAACGGTTTTTTAATTTTGTCATTTTGTTTTGTGGTGTTTATCCTTTGCTTTCTTTGAAAAAAAACTTAATTTCTAAACAAATTCATTTTGAAATAAGTTATCCATGTTTTATTTACAAAATGTTAAGACACAATATTTTGACTATTTTTGACCTCTAACCAAAAGTATTCTCTAAATTTAACCCAGATCTGTGAACTGTCTCAGTTAACCCAGAACTGCATTTTTCAGCTGTTTAAAAAAAAGCCCAGCTTTAATAAGATGTGTAATAAAACAGAGTAAATGTGACAGTGTATAAATTGCTGCTCATTTCTGCTGATGGGAGAATACAATACATTAGTTGCTTCATGAATATGACACAAGAACCAAATATTACTGTCATCTGTATGGGTCCATCTACACTAGCAAGTACATTTGAAATTAGGATCGGAAGACCGAGTTCTTTCAAAAGAAGCTGCAGAACGTCTACACTAACACAGCGCTCTTTCAAAATTAACTTCAAAAGAACTCCCCCGTTCTTTCAAAGTCGGCCCTCCGTTCCCAGGATGGGACAAGCGCCCTCTTTTGAAAGAAAATTTTGAAAGAGAGCAAGTGTAGACACTCCATGGCCTGCTCTTTCGACAGAGCAGGTCCTCCATGGCTGCGATCAGCTGGCAGGCAGCGGTGCCGCTTACAGCACAAGCAGAGCTCTATGGTTCCAGCATCCGGCCGCCTTTCAGCACACAGGCTCCCAGAAGCCCTCAGGCAGGAAGCTGACAGCATGCAGGCGGCAGGGAGCCCACATTGCCTCGCATACCACTCCCAGCCACGATGACCCAGGGAAAGCTGCAGCACCTCCAGCACCATGGCCAGCAGCCAGGACTCCCGACCACCCTGGGGCCATCCAGGGACTTGAGAGGGGAGTCCTCCCAGGAGGGGAGCCAGCCCCCCAAGCGTCAGGCCCCCTCCTGGACTGAGGCCAAGCTGCGGGACCTCCTCACCCTGTGGGAACACAAGGAGGTCCTGCAGCAGACGGGGGTCCAGTGCTGGAATGCCGTGACATTCAAGTGCCTGGCCAAGGGCCTCTCCAGCCGGGGTCACCCCACTCGGGCCCCAGGCCAGGTGAGGTCTGAGGTCAAGGAGCTCCAGCAGGCATACTGCCGGGCTCGGGACACAACCCGGCGGTCAGAAGCAGCGCCCACCAGCCGCCCCTACTACCGGGAACTCGACCACCTCCTTGGGCCCAAAGAGGTGGGAGCCCCGGCCGTGGTCCCCGCTCAAAGGCCTGGGGCAGGGACTCCCTTATACGCACCCCACCCTGCTGGCACAGGGGGCTGTTCATACCCGCACCGCACCTCAGCAGCCCACCCCTGCATACAGGGCTTCTGTTTCACCTCCACCAAGTTATGGAGGGTGTAGCAGGCTCTGACCACCACTGGGACACTGGGGAGGCCCACCTCCGGCCTGGTGTAGAGGCAGCTAAAACGCCCTGAGGTGGCCGAATGCCCGATCCACAGTGTTCCAGGCACGGTTCAGCCGCTCATTAAAAAAGTGTGGCTTGGCTGGGTATGCCCGGTGTATGGCCTCATCAGCCAGGCCTGCAGGTGGTAGGCCGCATCTGCCACGATGCAGGGCGGCATTATCGTGTCCCCAGTGGGGAGCTCCCACTGGGGGATAAAGGTCCCCTCGGCCATACATCATCCCAGCCCTGAGTTCCTGAAGACCCTTGTGTTGTGGGCACGGCCAGACCAGCCCACGTAGATCTCCTCGAACCGGCTGTTGGCGTCAACCAGGGCCTGCAGGACCACCGAGTGGTAGCCCTTGTGATTCACATAGGCCTCGAGGCTGTGCTCCCGGGCCCGGATGGTGATGTGGGTGCCATCAAGGGCCCCGAAGCAGTTGGGGAAGCCCAGCTCCTGGAATCCCTGGATGGCGTCGTCCGGGTCCCTGACGCGAACCGGCTGCCTCAGGAGCACCTTGTTGATTGCCCAGATGACCTGCAGGGCATAGGGGGCCATGCTTGTGAGCGTGGGGTGGGGGCAGCTTGCCCACCCATGCCCCTTCCCCTCCCCGCCACATCCCTGGGGTGCCCACCTGTGCCCATCCCCATCCCCGCCCCTGTCTCCAGGGTGCCCGCCCTTCTCCAGACGGTGCCCATTACCAGGCTGCCCCCTACCTCCCGCATGCAGTCTAGGTGTGAGCTGGGCATGGCTTACCTCGATGAGGACGTCCCCAACGGCAGCTTTGCCCACCCTGAACTGGTGGCTGACAGATCGGTAACTGTCCCGGGTGGCCAGCTTCCATAAGGCGATGGCCACCCTCTTGTGTAGGGGGAGCGCCGGCCTCAGGTGTGTGTCCCGGTGCTGGAGGACTGGGGCGAGCCAGTGGCACAGCTCCAGGAATGTCCCCTTGGTCGTCCTGAAGTTCTGTCGCCACCGGTCATCACCTGAGTCCCCCAGCCCCGGCCGGTCCCATCAATAGCTGCTTGTGGGGAAGCTCCACAGGTGGCGGATGACCCAGGGGACCAGCTGGGGACGTTGCACGCTGAGGATGGCATCCAGGAGGGTGGCTAGTGTGGTGGCCACCCAGAGCTGCTGCAGCATGGCGGCCAGGACTGCAGCCAGCTCAGTGGCCATGGCTGCAATGGAGGAGGGGTGGTGCTCAGGTTCCATGGGGGCCCGGGATGCCACCTCCGCTCTCTCTCTCTCTCTCTCTTGCTCTCGCACCGCCTGGGCACAGGCTTGCTGGCCCTCAGAGTGTACAGACTGAGGTATGGGGGGGGCCTTTAAGGGGACGGCAGGTGGTGGCCCTCGGAGGGCTCATCCGCCATGAGACCCTGCCTGTGGCACTTCCTGCCCCTGCTCTTTTGAAAGAGTGCCCTGGCATGTGTGGACGCTCTCCTTCGAAATTGTGTGGGGGAGCCTTTCCAAAGAGCCGACTGAACCTTCGGTCCCCGCTGGTGCATGTGGACGCTCCGTTTCAAAAGACCATCTTTCGATGTTCTCTTTCAAAACAGAACTGCAGCATAGACACAGCCTATGTGTGTGGCATTTTCCATTGGCTTCAATATGAGAACACATTGGAGAATAGAACTTAGCCCTTAAGGGCCTAAATTTTATTTTTCAGTACTTGTACCTTTAAAGACAGGCATTTTTCTTTACGGATTGTTGATTTTTATATGCATATTTATACTCTTCCAAATATTACTTTTAAATTGCATAAAACTGATTACTTAATTACACATAATGTGGGCACTCTTCCCCTGAGTGGCACATGTCCTTATGACAGAACATGCCTTGACTGCATAATCATTTCTCTAATTTATAATTAAACCCGGCTACTTTTGGACACAGAAAAAAAAAAACGGTCAAATATATGCTTCTGTCACCAAAAGCCACCCTATGATACTGTGGTATTGAATGACCTGACCTAGGGAACACAAGAAAAACACATTTTTATTTCCTCTTTAAAGAGGAAAGAGTGCCCTGAATGCACGTGTGACTGCACATCCACCTTTATAATTTTATTTAGGCATTGATTATATTATAGTTTTCATTATCAAATGATTAAACATGGCTTTTCAAAAAAAGGCAAAAGTTTGGGATCATATATTCAAGAAACTAATCACAACTCTTACTCTAATCAACCCTGTAACAAAACAGTCTGAACACTTATTGTTCAATGAACTAACCACTTTCATGAGTGTGTTGTCCAACTTGCCTATTTATCTTTTGTAGTTTCATAATATTTTACAGAAGTTTGCTTAATTTGGTTGGTTACTTTTGGAGCATCTTCTCTAATCCCTGTATTACAGTATAGAATTCTACAGAAGTGTTTAATTTAAGATATACTTTTATCCAAACATTTTTCAACTTTCACTTGCATGTAAATATGTTGTCACTTTGCATCAATCCACTCCCCCTCTCAAAACAAGCAACAACAACAACACCAACACAAACAGAATTCTGTAGAAATTATTTTAATCTTGTAAATTGACCAAGAATACTTTTATAGGTAAATGTCATTTTAGATTTTGGGATTGCCTATTTTTAAGAAACCAGATACCATGTGTGAAGTGCTCATCTTGCAACTAGAAAAATGAAAATACTGTGTTAAGGATGACTGAGATAACCCTTTCTCAGGATTCAGCTAGAAAGTAAATTCTCACCTCCAGAATGTTACTTGTGTGCATGCATACAGTAATTTCTCTCAGGGGACTTATTAACTGAAGCACCAGGTGTTTGGAGACAGTAATAGAGAATACACAGAGTAAAGCAAAGAATCTTCTCCCACATATTATGATAAATTAATGAGTTCTTCTGGTTATGTTGAATGATTACCAGTACAGGAAAAACTACATTAGCAATTCCATTTGAAATGCAGTTATATTCAGAAAAGAGACTCGAGGAAAACAGAGCTTTGTGATAGCACTTCAACTCTCTCAACAACTCCTACAGTTTGCTCCATAAAAATACTTTTCCACTTGTCAGTGCTACAAAGTAATCTCAGCTGCTCTTGGGCCTGCATATTAATAGATAACCATCACCAATGATGATTCTGCTAGTAGAACCTAGCTGATATATTTTTACCAATGAGTTCATGAGGCAAGTAGACTCTGTCGTTCTAAGATGTATTGACTGTACTGGCAATAAAAAATTTGTTTAGGGCAATTCAATGAGCAAATGTGAGAGAAACCCGGTGAACCTAGCCCTATTGAAGTCAGTGGGATTCTCACACCAGATTTCGCTACAGAAATAAGTAGGAAGATATTCTTATTTAATGCCTACAGAGCCATTACAATCTGCAGGGTATATCTACATTACGGAGACTTTATGGGGCTATGGTGGCATAGCTCTGCCAGTAAGGTGATGCAATAGACATTTTTCTTTCAGTGCAGGAACACCATATCTTCCAATAAAGTTAGCTAGGTCAAAAGTAGCCCTCCTCTGTGACACTGCAGCATGTGTACTGTGAGGCTTATGTGGGCCTAGCTAAGTTGGTCAGGAATGTGGGTTTTTTCATATCTCTGATCACCACAGCTATAATTAACTAATTTGAGCACACACAGCCTCAAACAAGTACTGGAAAGTAAGCCCTTTCTTCAAGTCAGGATAAACAGCACATTAGGAGGAGTGTGTAAATTCTCCGTGCCTTCCAAATGACATACTCACTTTAATGGAACTATGACAATTTACACCAGACGAGGATCAGCCCCTTATATATTAGGCTATGTCTAGATTGCTGAGATCTGTCCAAAAAGATACACAAATTGTGCAATGCATTTGTGTATCTTTTGCCGGCAGTTCTGTCAGGAGAGGCTATTCTAACATTTGGCTCATCCTCAAAGGCCAACCCCACTGTCGAGACATCGCTTCTTCCCTGTGGAATGAGGGTACAGGGATGTTGACAGAATGTTCCTGATGGGCAGATCTCTCCCGACAGATCTGCAGCCTGGACATGCGCTCTGTCAACAAAACTTCTGCCGACAGAAGTCTGCAGACTAGACATAGCCTTAGTGGTTGACTCAAGGAGACAAAGTTCCATGCTAGTGCACAAACTTGTTTAACCACGGCAGCATTTACTGTTCATCTTACGGTTTGTGGGGTTTTCTCTCTGTTTTTTTGACACACACATATAGTCTGAGCCTCTCTGATGGATTTCTTTTACAAGAAACTCTTATTTATCCAGCATTTGATCAACTGGAACTCTCAGGTAACGGGCATAACTCCAGCAAAACCTAAGCCATGTCACAGCTTCCTTTTTTTTTTTTTTTTTTTTTGTTTTCTCCTTCAGACAGTCCCAGGGTGCTGTACAAGCCCTCCCTGCCCTCCCAAGCAGAGCAGACTCTCCCAACTGGTTCCTCACGCCATGCAGCCATACCCCCCACCCCGCAAGAGGTCCCTCATGCCATGCAGCCACATTCACCACCCTGGAAGCAGCTCCTCACGCTGTGCAACCATGCCCGCCGCCCCACAGGAGGCTCCTGCAGTCCCCAACAAAAGGTAAAGGGGGTGGCAGTTGAAAAGAAGCCATCCCTGGTGAGTAGAAGGAGCTGAATTTTCTTATGTGGCGGGGGCCCACTGATCATTGCCTGCCTGCCTCCCACCTGCTCTCTAGTAACTGGAATATTTGAATATCCGGCAACCTCACTCTCCCAGGGCTGCTGGATATCAAAGAGTTTACTGTCAAAGTTTCCATGCAGCCTGCAAGCATTTCTCTCTTATGGCTGTTCCTTTTCATTTCTGTTTACCTAACTTCTTTATTTTGTCTAGTTCTCTCTTTTGAAATTAAATAAACCATGTTGGGCTTCTTTGGTATTCTGTTAGCCCCCAAATATGTAAAATTTAGTTACATAATGCTTGCTATTATCCAGCTGTTCAGCTGTATTGACCTCTTGGGCCCAATCCCAAACAGCACCTCAGATTAAATTGTTTCTTCCCTTGTGAGTTCCAAGAGGCGATCATTAATGGTGTATAGAAATGTTATCTCTGCCTCCCATCCTGCAATGAAAGGTTCTCAACCAATATGGGGATAATTGAAATCCCTCATTGTTTTCTGTTTTTGTAACCTCTCTAATTTCCCTGAGCATTTCACCAGGCCTGCACGTGGGGGGGGGGGGACAAGTGGTACATTCGCACCCCCATCATGGGCTAACCCACCCCTTCCCTGCTCCACCTCCACTCTAGCCAGGGACGACCTGGGGCAGAGGCTGGGTGGCAGACAGCAACGGCAGACAAAGGGGATTACCTCCCCATAGCTTTCCTCCCCGTTCCCTGGGCCTGCTGAGCCCAGGGTCTCCATAGGCAAATGGAGACCCTGCCCCCAGCTGAGAAGCAGGGCTCAGCAGGCTGATGTGGCAGACCACATGGTGAGTGCTGGGAATGGTGGGGATGTGATTCCCTGCAGCGGCAGCTGCTGTCCCCACTGCCCCCACCCCCACCCCAAGTAATCCTCTCCCTCCTGGGCTAAGCAGGAGATGGGGGCGGATCTTTGGGCTGAGCAGGAGTGAGGGGACCAAACTGTGGTGGCCTTGTGGCTGTGGCTCCAGGCCACAGCACCAGTAATCCCAACTATGGGAACAGCCCACTTCCAATCTGGGCCTGACCCCAACAGTCTGGGTCCCAGGAGCCAGGTAAGATAACAGAGCCCCAGGGTTGTCCTCCCACTCCCCACACACACTGTACCCTATCACACAACTCCCAGCCCTCTAGCCTGCCTCTTGTACACCCCCCACTCCAATACCATGGCCTGAGCCCCTCATGAACCCTAATACCTTGTTCTGGGCCCCTCACATACCCCAACCCTTACTCCTGAACCCCTCACACCCCCCAGCACCCTACCCTACGTTTTGCACCCCCACACACACTGCAACCCCCTGCCCCGAGCCCCTCATGCGCTCCTACCTGATTCCAGGACCTCCACATCCCCAGCACCCTGCCCTAACTTCTGCACCCTCTACACACACCAATCCCATATCCTGAGCATGTCATGTATCACAACTCTGACTCCAGCACCCCCCCCCCACACACACACATCCCCAGCGCATTGGCCAGAGCCTCCAACACTCCATTCCACAGTTTTCTGGAGTATTTCTAACTGACTCATAGATTTTGTTTAGCTACTTAAAGCTGAGTTATGTGGGCATAATATGCATTGTGGTGTGTTCAGTAGCTTGAGTTGTTAGAAAGGATGATAACACAGATACTCCAAGCATAGTGTTCATTTTCTAATATGATTTCATATTAAATATATATTGTAATCATTGCTCCTTGTTTACTATCCTTTAATTTATTGTATTTTCTTCCAAACCTATAGACTGTTTGCTATACATATATGTAGATTTTTGTTCCTAATGGGGGTGCACAGCCACACACTACCTTAGCATTGGTGTTGCACGTAAGTAATTTTGACACCCCCCCCTCAAAAAAAAAAAATTCATCCCATCTAAGTATGGAAAATCTTAAGGGGAACACTGCTCCCCTGCCCTAGGCACTGTCAGGAGAGTCCCAGAGCATGTGCAGGGCTGGGGAGAGGGGCAGGACCAGGCTGGCTGGAAGGAGGCCAGGATCAAGGCTGCTGGAATGGAAGGCCCTGTGGTGGGGGGGTACCCACATTTACAAAAAAAAGTGCACACACCCCAGAATACTTGCACATGGGCATGTCCAGTCACTATCACCATCCTGGTCAGGTGATTGGTAATATAATCCCATTGCTAGATTCTTACCATGCAATGATAGAATTTATTCATTGCCAGTCTACAATTCATTTAAGTTTCTTTTACTTGTAGTGCCACTCCCCCACTAGGAAAACCTTCTCTGTCATTCCTATATATTTTGTACCTTGGTATTACCATGTCCTATTGATTATTATTTCACCGAGTTTCTGTGATGCTTCCTACAGTCAAACCTCAGAGTTACAAACACCAGAGTTACAAACTGACGGTCAACTACACACCTTATCTGGAATTGTGAATACACAATCAGGCAGCAGTGGGGAAGGAAGGGAGCAAAAGAAGTGGGTCTTCGCCATGAAAGCTCATCACATAATAAATAAAATTGTTAGTCTTGAAGGTGCTACAAGACTTTGGTTTTTTGGTGAAGCTACAGACTAACACAGCTACACAAGACTAATCAAAGGTCTAGAGAACATGACTTATGAAGAAAGGCTGAAAAACTTGGGCTTGTTTAGTCTGGAAAAAAGAAGATTAAGGGGGGACGTGATAGCAGTTTTCAGGTATCTAAAAGGGTGTCATAAGGAGGAAGAAGAAAACTCATTCTTCTTGGCCTCTGAGGATAGAACAAGAAGCAATGGGCTTAAACTGCAGCAAGGGAGGTTTAGGTTGGACATTAGGAAAAAGTTCCTAACTGTCAGGGTGGTCAAACACTGGAATAAATTGCCTAGGGAGGTTGTGGAATCTCCATCGCTGGAGATACTTAAGAACAGGTTCGATAAGTGTCTGTCAGGGATGGTCTAGATAAGGCTTGGCCCTGCCATGAGGGCAGGGGGCTGAACACGATGACCTCTTAAGGTCCCTGCCAGTCCTATCATTCTATGATTCTACTCCTCAGTGTGGTATTGCATAAAACAACTAAAAAAAAGAAAGAGAAATGTAAAAATAAATTGGCAAAGTAAGAAAATTATGTGTTTATTTAATTTAAAAGTGGCATTTTTCTTCTGAACAGTAAAGTTGCAATCTGTATAGTATTAAGTCAGTGTTCAGCTGTAAACTTTTGAAAAATTCCTTTTTGTTTAACATTATGAATGTTTCAGAGATACAGGCAACCTTCATTCCCGAGATGTTTGTAATTCTGAGGGCCTACTGTTTATCCATAGCCTCCTCTAATAGTATGCATTCAAGTTCTCCCACCTCACTATTTAAACTTCTTGCCCTTGTATACAAACTCTTATTAAAATTTCTCTATATTTAGTTGTCTAATTTCAAATAATGTCACTGAGATGAAAAAAAGTCACATTGACTGCTTCTCTTAAGGTCCTACATGTGCTTTTATCAAATTCTATCCTCTCCATCTACACTGTGATACAGAATATCCCCATTAACAAATCCTCCCCTACAGGATGTATCTTTCTGAACTGCGTGTTCATCCACATCTGTCTCCCAACTCTTAGTTCAAAAACTCCTCTACAAACTTTTGAATTCTACATACCAAAGGGTTCTCCAGTTCCTAACAATTTTTGAACTTTCCTATGAACACCATCATCTCGTCTGTACATTAAGACCCTGCAGCTCTGCCTGCCTAACTATCTCTGTACGTAGAACTGGAAGCAGTTCAATCTCCAACCTAGCAGCCTACATTTGGCCTCCATGACCTCTCCAAATGTCATTGGTACCACAATCAATGGCTTCCCAGCACTGCACAGAAGTCTAGATATCTTGTGAGTTCTGCAACCTTTGCAACTAGCAGACAATTCTGCACACAGTTCTCCCATTCATCACGCTGTCAACTATCTACATTTCTAATAAAATCTCCCATTACTATTATCTGATAACAGGACTCCCCTCCCAACATAGAGGTATCCTCTGTGACAGAGAATACCGTGGCATTATCCGGATGGAAGATCTCAACCAGCATCATCCCTAGAGAGATGCAGGGCCTAGGGCACACACACACCCAGTCTCACTGGGATGGGATCATTTGCGTCCATTACATGTTAATGTTCTCCTTCTCTGAGATTTTCATCATCCTCAACAGGACAGCAGCTTGGAGACTGGGTGTGGGAATCTGCTGTGTCTCAGGGGTATGTCTATGTTTATCAGAAGATCAGCTTCTTCAGGGTTGATCTGCAAGGGTTCGATTTAGTACACCTGGTCAGGACACACTAAATTGAATCATCACAGCTCTACAGTCAGACCTGGTACTCCTCATTCTTGCCACGAGTAAGGGAGGTCAACAGGAGAGTTTCTCCCATCAAACTCCCTTTGTGTGGATGGCTGGAGGAGGGGAGCAGGAGGATCGATCTTCGATATGTCAATTCCAGCTACATAATTGTCATAGCTGGAATTGCATTTCTTAGATTGATTGTTTTGGTCTAGCGCATACCTGGCCTCAGAAAACCTCATCTAGAGAGAGGGACACAGCAGTCTGCTCCTCCATACGATGGTTCAGACGGCTGCTACAGCCCTGCGCTTTGGGGAGTGGGCTGTGCAGTGGCCCCTTCAACCATGCTAAGGCTGAGACTTGGGGGGTGCACAGTAGCCTGGCGGATTACCTGGGCAGGGGGGCAGCCTCAGCAAGGGTTCTCCTTCCCCTGCACTCATCATGGTGACAGGAGCCACAAGAAGCAGTGCGGGACCCAGCAGCGTGCTCCACTCTGGCACTCTCCTTCAGCCATACACTCTGGTTCACCACGGCAGCGGGAAGCAGAGCGCCGTGCCACAACTGCGCTCTGTTCACCTGAGCCAGTGGAGCAAAGCAGGCTGAGCCAGGACTCTCAGCCTCCCAGCACAGCAGTGAAGTGGAGCAGCATGGCTGGGAGACAGCAGCGGAGCAGAACCAGCTGTTGGGGGCCATTCCACTTCCTGTGGGTCGTGCTGCCATGGTAAGTGTGGGGGAGCCCAACGCCTGCTTTCCCCCGTGCTAGGCCCCCCATAGTCCTCCAAGCTGTGTAGCTGGAGGAAGGGGTCCTGAAAAGGGGTGCTATGATAGTGGGAAGGGGTGCAGCAGGGGCAGAGCAGGAATGGGAAGATGGGACAGGGCCTGAGGCTGGGGGTACCCTGGGCTCTGCACCTGGGGGGAGAGCGTTGTCCCTGATCCCACAGTCCCTAGGGATGGTCCTGTTCCTCTGTGTGCCTCTCTGTCTCCATTACTAACTCCACTTTAGTCCCTCTGCTTTCAAGAGCACATATTCTGTTTGTCAGAGTCATGAGCTGCTTGTACGGAAAGCACACATGCCACTGGCCCACCTGGCAGGCAAACATACATGTTGCATTCAGTCCAGCACACTGGATAGTGCCCCTCCCTCTGCCTGTGCTGCTATTACTTCTGCTTGATGAATTGCTCATAGTGGGAGGGTGCACAAAGTTTGCAGGGGAGGTGATTATTAGCATAAAATTTAGAGACTATGAATTAAGGTGTATTTGGCTTTCATGCCTCCCCTCCCCCAAAAAAACTCCCACACAAAAATTCCCCCTTTGCTGCTCCTGTTTGCTAGCTGCTCTGGTCGCTTACTAACTGTCTTTTTTAATCTCTGGTCTCCCTGAATTAACTGCACCCCCTTGCTAAGGAATCAAAAGAGCTGAGGATAAAAGAACAGCACATCAGATCCCTGTTAGGAAACTGTCAGTCTTGGCTTGGCACATGGTCCCCCCAAAATGTCAACACTGTAAACATCAATCAAGCTGGCACATGGCAAGCAAGCATAAGAGACAAACCGACTCAGGCCAAGAGTACCATACAGCTTCTCTACCCGGAGAATGTCTCTGCAGAACTCCCCTTTGCTGCTCCTCTCACTCCAACTTTCAAATCTATTCATGACACACTTCAGTACTCCACAAGATTTCAACTTCCATCTTCAACAGATCCCGAGACGTAATACATACCTTTGCTTCATCAAACATCCTCTAACACAACAGTTACCACAGATGTTTTACATCAGCATATTAACACATTTGACTATCACACAATCCTTGCACTTGGAAGATTATTCTGCCTTAACATTACAAGTGTTAGGACCCAAACTCTCTCTTCTCCAGCCTCTGGCCCACCACTTCTGCCTTTTCTCTCTGCTCTATAGCGTGTTCCCTCCTGACACACTCCCATTCTCTGGCAGCTACTTTCTCTCTCTCTTCCTTTACTCCAAAAAGTTCCACTGCCCTCCCTGCTGTAGCCCCCAGTCTTTCCTTGCTACTGCTGCAAGCACTCCTCCATTTGATCCCAATGAGTCCAGCAGCAAATGAGTTAATTCAGTTCTTAGTAGCTTGCTAGCTAATTATCCCCATTAGCCTTGGGCTAAGTTGCTATTACTTTCTGGCACAAACTGAATATGCAACTTCATATTGCAAAAAATAGAACATTTATTGATTTCCAATGGTCCCTGTATGTGAACTTCTGAAGTCTTTCCAAACCTCTCAATGAAGCACTTCTTGTCAGAAGAAAAAACTTTAGTGAAGTAAATGTATACAAAATAGGTTCCATGACATTCACTTTGAACTGAATAAACGGAGGGTGATCCTCCATCCATTGACACCAATAAGCGTTTTGCAGGAGAGGTCCCTAGGAGGGGTACTATTGGCTTTTGGAGGTACAATGCTCATTGTCCTCTCTTTACTCTAATTGTTGCACTGTCATTGTTAAAGAAATACTGCAATTTTTAATTTTTATTTTTTAAGTCTGTTTAGGAACTCAAACATCTTTCCGTCTGCTGTGTTTGCTCTTTCCCACAAATAAACATCGATTTCCTCTAAACCACTTGTTTACACTCTTGGTTTCATTAACAACAGTGCTAGCACAACAGCTCTATGAATAGGGATTTACAACATTTACCACTCTACTGCTGGACAGTTATCTAGCTTCTAATTCAAAGACAGAGGTAATGAAAAAAGTGTATGATTTCTTCATTTAAAAAAAAAACAAAACAATGGCTGTTTGGACTTCTTGTCCATTGATTTCTTTAAATCCCTTGCACCAAATTTACAAGCTGGCCAACAAAATGTTGGCTATATTTTTAAATAATTTATATGGCACCATAAATGTACACAGTAAGACATGATTCTTGTTCAAGAAAACTTACAACCAAAGAGACTGATTCTACATCATACCAAACACTTTGAAATCCTTATTGAAAATAACAGATCAGGCCCTTTGACTGTTTCATCTGCATACAAAAATGTCAATTTTGCCTGTGCGTACATCATACACTTGAGAAGTGTTCCTTATGTTCCACATACACAAATGTAACTAGCCACTAAATCAGAGCTTTTGGGCCTTCCATTTCTGCCTGACTGGATTCAAGTCTAACCTTTTTGCAAAGATATGCTGTGGGCAAGAGTAGAAATCATTACACAATCAGTTAAGAACACAATCCTGCTTCCACTGACAGTTTTGTTATACCATGGAAGCTGGGTAGAGCCTAACTGCTCATGTTCCCTAAGCCTACCTCTGATATTAGGCCAATTTACTTTCCCAACACTCTTAAAACCGATGAGGAAATCCTGTCTAAAAATCCCAGCCTACTAAACAGGTCAGAGAGACTGCACCAGCACATAATATCCCATGAATAAGCCAGGAAAAAGTTTACAGAGTTTCAATGTTATCATCACTTAAAAAAAAAACAAACAACTTTCCACAGATGGTCCTGATAATGAGCAGCACTACAATGACAAAAACTTAAGTACTCATGGTGATTCAGTAACCAAAGGACAGGAGGAGAGCTGAATCTAAAAGCTAACATTAAAAATAATAAAAGGAAAAAAATAAGACAGCACACCTACTTCAGCTGATGGTCTATTGTGATATCTCAAGTGAAATGACTAGTTTCTTGCTTCTATGCAATGATCATCTTGTTCCCTGAGAAAGTTAGAGTGAACTAAAGATATTAATATTCCAAAGATATAGATGCAAGTTTCTAGAGTTTTCTTGCACTGTCATGAGACCTTTCTAATTCATGACACACAAAATGTTTCTCTTCTCACAACCCACTCACCCAGAGAGAGGGATTTACAATCTCAGCCTTTCCTGTAACTAGAGCTAAGCATGCATTTTGAATAGAGCAGCAGCACAGGGTCAGACACTATTGGGTGTTGGCAGGCTTTCTACATCAGAGTGAGAAGGGAAAGCTAGATTTAAAGTGTTAAGAAAAGAAGGTAAACAAAAAATAGCCTCAGAGGATTCATGTACTCAGTATATAAAAGAGTGGCTCAGAAATATTTGGGTCACAAGATCAAGCCAACAAGATGCATTTTGTGAACTAATGCCCAACGTGCACAAATCAGAGAACTTAGCTGAAAGGGATTTTGGTCAGAGCTGACAATTTGTTTTTAAACAACATTACACATTTATACGCAGGGTTTCAACTTACTCAGATTACAGTATATGGCAGTTTTGCCATAGATCTCACTCAGAGTTGGATCAGACCCTTGCTGCTTTCTTGAGAGGTAGAAGGGGAGCATATTTAACTGAGATAATGATACTTAATTTAGAGGGGTGGGGAAGACTACTTAATGTCTAAAAATATGCTGGAGGCAGAACTAATAAGAAACAAACAGTCACAAGGCAAATCAAAATGACAACCCACATGCTTTTTTTAAAAAAATCTCTAGGGTTGGTAACACTGATTAATATATTGCCTGTGAGGAGAATTTTATGATGATAATGATGAATTCCTACAGAAGATACAATATTAAGGCAATGAAGAATAATGTCACAACTGAGTTATTATGACAGGATCCTGGACTTAGGCAGCAGCACCTTTCAGTATACCAAGAAGAATAACAGCCCCATCACCTCCAGCAAAGCTGGGAGGGAGGAAGGGAAAGGAGAGTACATATCCCTCAGAAGGCTATATACCCTTCCACAGACCCAGGCATATCCTCTGTGACTAAAGCTATTGCCTGAATGGGAAAGTAACAACATTAGTAGAGGAAGACATTTTTAGCTACATGGCTTTTAGCAGCAAGAAATAAGGCAGCAATACCATGTGACCAACTAGCTTTCCACAGACTGCAGTAGGCCCACAAATCCCTCATTGAGACCCCATGGCATACAGGAAGATCAGCAGCCTAATCTGCTGTAGGTCACACACTGACACAGAAGTAGAACTGGATGCAATGGATTAACAAGGCAAACATTCTTCCAAAATGTTTTGCAGGAATTTTTGATGAATAAACCTTTGTTGCATAAACAAAGATTCCTTTGCTATAGGAAGTTTCAAGTCTTTACCCCATTATATACTGTACTCTTGATACTCTATGGGAGCAATTAAGTCACAGATAATCTCACATACTTGACAGCCACACAGACTTTTAAAAATGAGCTGCGCAAATGGAGGCAATGAAAGCTCTGTTACTGCACAGTATCAGCAATCAGGTTTTTTCTTCATCTTGGTAGTCACAGCTGTGATGCATGACTTGACCAAAACTTTGATTTAATTACAAAATGTAGAGCAGTTGTATGTAATTGGGTCCAGCAGTGATTTCACAGATGAAGAAAAAAATATAAAGTATTGTTCCATGGCATTATCAGACAATTTATTAGAAGCATATTTTTAAACTTTATTCCCAAGAGCAATCAACAAACCCTTCAGATCTGAGAACTGTATGTTGCAATTCTGAAACTCCCACCTGTAACTGCTTTAACATAGCTATCATGGAGTACTTGCTGACTGTTCATCAAGGACTTATTAATAAAGCAATCATCTGTTTCTTATGCAGTTGGTAACTAGCAAGATTTCTTACCAGCTGACATTGCCTTCAGATACACCTGGTCATTCATCCACAACACTTCATTTTCTTTGTATAGTGTCTCCTTTAAAATGATATGATTTAAAAGGGAGAAAATATATTTTAAATTTAAGGGGAGCCTGCTTTAATGAGTTTTTAGTTCTAAAAATAGCTAATTTGCAACATTTGATTTCTTAGCTCTTCACACAGCAATCCTTCTTTCATGTAGTTTCTAACTGCCACTCTGGTAACTTTTTACTTATACCAGTCAGTTTTTTAAAATCATGTAATCCAGATATTCATTGACTTTGTTTCAGGATTCATTTGGTGTCTATGGATTCCAAAAATATCTTGCCTCTTTCTTGGGGTGACAAGATTCTGCAGAAAAGTGAACAAGGGTTGCTGGGTTTTTTCCTTCCTTTTTCTTCAACTAGTTCTTGTTTACTGAGGTCTAGCTAAGGAGCATTATACAGACTATTGCTGCATGACACAGAATTTCTTTTTTAAAAATCATGGGATTTAATCATGCATTTCTTACTCACTCTAAAAGCCCACTAACAACAAGGGGAGATGTGCATGAGCAAGGAAAGCAGGATATGGCTGAAAGCCAGTACAACAAAAGCCAAGGGTCTCACATTTTGTGACAGTCTTTTTGTTTCTCAGTTTAAGTCAATTCTCAGTCTCATTTGACAGCTTACTGGGCAATTTCTGAAGTCCATTTATAAAGTGCTATTTTAAATATTTTTAAGGTATCCACTGGGAGACAAAACATCTATCAGAGGCAGAGTTTACTTAAATAACCTGGGAGGGTTCATTCTCCTCTCAGTGCACATACATACTTAAAAGGCAGGTTTTTGTTCTGGAAAACCTACAATGCCTATCAAAATAAGTGTTTCCATAATTTTTCTATTATTTTAAGGGAAACAATTTATCTTTATAGGAATTGCCTTATATCATCGCATTTAAAATACAATCACTACAGCATCATGCTAATGATAGTAAAGCAGCAAGTAAAACCACCTACAAAGAGTAATCTACCCACAACAGCATTTGCAGGGTATTGACCCTGGCTTAGCCACCATGGTACAGGCTGAATATCCCTAGTCTCGCACCTAACCAGTGTCATGGCCTAACCAGTGCTGAACAACAGGAGGTCAATGTTCTCTAGCACGATTATTAAGACCTCCACTACTTACTGGGGTCTTAGAAGACATTTAGGGGTAAATTACAGTTAAATAACAGCACAGAAAACTGAGATCCAAGACAGGTGACTGTAAACAAACTGCATGAAGCCACAGGGAAACTTAGCCACACACATGACAAATAGACAGCTGGCTAAATAAAACCCTGCCAGACCACACATGTTGCTGTAACAGAGAGTGCTGAACTACAGAGGTTCAATATAGCCCCTTACCAAAGCACATACATAAATTCTTTGAAAGTTAATGGAATGCTATGGGAAAAGAGGCCTATTCCAAAGGGTCTGACCTTCTTGAAAGGATTATGACTAAGGAATAGGAACAGCAGAATGAAAACTCACCAGATCCAGCTCTCCCCACTTGACATTTCTCTTCAGGCTTCTCTATCAAAGATTTAAGGACGGTGATCGCTCATGCACACCTATTTCTAGCTCAGAGTATTTTTGTCAGCATGTAATTAACAATGGCCTCTGTTACATTTCAAGTCCGTCAAGTTTTTTTCTACTTCATCCTCAGCTTGAAAGGATCAGTTTGTTAGCTGACTGAAAAATTACAGGGGCCTGCAGAACACAAGCAATTGGTCCTCAATAAGCCTCAAAAGGAGAGACAGCTTAAGTCTGACAATATTTATAAGCTGTCATGGTATGTTTCACTTATTGTTTCACAAGGGTTTGTGTAGTAACTACATTAAGCCTATTTTACAAACATCCCTTCCCTCCTGGTTGTATTATCTATCACCTTGTGGCAAGACCAGGCAACTACTCAGATGGAAAGAAATTTCACAGGAAACTAGACAAAAACCACTGCAGGATTTCAGGTTTATTTTGACAGTTCTTTACTCATTCAGCTCTCTCTCTCTCTCTCTCCTCCCTGCCTCTAGCCACATTACCTATATGTGTAGTAAACATCAAAACCACCACTAAACACCATCTTAACTATGTGGGTGTTTTTCTCTTGTGAACTCTGTACAATGGCTTTTTATACACAAAGCCCTCGCTACCAAGTTCTTTTTAAGACTCTGGAACCTAATTAGCTCATCTGTACCTTGATTGCTTTAGGGCCGGGAGGCATCCCCGGCTGCCACTCTGAAAAACCTCAGCGGCAATTTAACTCGAAAAGCCCCATTCCAAAATCTGGTTTGGCATAGCTAATCTTCCACCAGGGATATCACTAGAACTGTGAATACCTCTTCAGAAAGCTCTGTGGTTGTATTAATGTGAAGTGTACTTCACAATCCTATTGTATTTAAATTGGTTAGAGTTTTTTTCAAGATAAAAAGCAATGGATGTTCCTAGCTTTTATTTATTATTACTTGTACTATAGTACAGTTTGCAGGCCTGAAAGTAGCTAATAGGTAGATATAGATAGTAAAATGTTTAAGCAAATTCAATAAATTTGTTTGTTTACAAATAGTTTTTCTTGATGAATACAAACTCACTTATATTTTAAGTGATATAATAAATTCTAACAGTAATATCACAACATGATAATGCCCATTTTGTTTTTTTATCAACGGCAGTTAGGTGCTTAACTGCCTTTAAAGACATAGGCTTTCTTCACCCATTATAATCTTTGCAACCCTTTTCTTTAGAGTCTTTAATATCTCGCTTGCTAGGAGACTTTGAAGTTTGCCCTTGGGCTAGAGATGTGCATTTGTCCCACGAAATTCTGTTTAGGTCTGGTTTATAACCTTTTGAAAATTAAGATTAAGATTTCCCTTCTCTAGCTTGAACGTCTCAAAAATATTGGTAGGATGCCAAAACAGTAATGCTGAACATGAAAATTCTAAAGAATGTTGTATATTATAATACAATAACTGATTACATGATCACATGTGATTTTTTTCCATAAAAGCCCTACCTCAGTGCATGCATGGAAGAGATACAGCAAGGATAGAATGAAGATTCCATAAGCAACCTGAAATACAGTATCTCAAAGTTTGAGTGTTTAAGTTTGCACCTTGAATAACGTTATATTGTAGTTATTTAGAACATAACAGATGCTAATTTATTTATGCATTAGCTATAATTGTCTTTTCTTATAATTAGTTTACACCTATTATACAACAGTGTACTACCCATTATGTTTGATCGTTTAAAAATGCTGAACATAGATTGTGGATTAGCATGCATTTTTTCCCAATAAGTCACATATAGCTTACTGAAATCAAAAATGCACATTTGTTTGTTTCTGCAGATGTTCTTTGTTTAATGTTGTGATGCTTAACTTTTATTTTTTCTTAAAAGGTCAAGATTAAAGATAAAATTGAACCAACACTCTAGATCCTGACAAAACGTTCAGAACTGAAAACTTTATTGGGTTCCAGGTCTGTCCATGACTAAATGACATATAAAGAGTTTACTTATAATGATAAGATGGTAAATTATACAAAATATCAATTAATATGAATATTCTAGTGATTGCTTTTGCATCTTTTTCTATTTTTTCTAAACTGGCTTCCTTCAACTGGATTATTTATCATCTTCAACTTTTCAGTATTATTGCCAATGTGAATACTCAAGTATGTCTGCGGATAATATTTTATCATATACCAATACCAGTTAACATACCGCTAAAGTGGAAAATATAGTCACACAACTGTCACTTTAATTCTGGTCCCTTTGACGAGAATTCATGTACACTGGAGCAAGCAGGGACAAATTACAATTCACTCCATGCGCCTCACAAGGTTCACCCAGGGGAGGACACAGGTATTGCTGCTGCTGCCTTCCCTCAGGATGTTACACCTGAAATAGGCTGCTTTATTCTGTGATTGCAGCCAAACACACCAGGTTGCTAGGGGATGCATTGCTTCTTCACGTAATAGGGTTCCTGGGACGTCTTTTGCGACCATGCTGGCGACCCGCGGAGCTCATTAGCAAAGAAGAGGGTGTGGCCGCTTTTTACCAGTACAACTTCCTCTGAGTGGATCTGTGGTTACAAGGGGCTGTTGTAAAGGCCTTTGCCAGTAGTGGCCAGCATAGATTATGGGTTTGACCCCTTACATGTACATCATAATAGGGTTCTACTCAAATTGTATTTTAACTACAGGTTGAACCTCTCTCATCCAGTGCCCATGGGCCCTGACCAGTGCTGGACAAGAGAATTTGCTGGATCATGGGAGGCCAATATTTTCTAGAACATTATAAACACTTTCACTGCTTACTAGGCTCTTGGAAGGCATTTAGGGATTAAATTACAGCTTTAATAACAGCACAGAACACTGACAGCCAGGACTGGTAGCTGTGAACAAACTTTATGGGACCGTGGGAACTTGCTCACACCCACGGTAAGTGGTTGTCCAACTAACTAAAATTATGACACATTACGCATGTTTCCAGATGAGAGTTCCAGATTAGAGGGGTTCAACCCAAAGTCCAAAATGCCACAAGTCTGTATTTAAAGTTAAATCAAGAGCTGAGATGTGTCTCAGTTGACTCCCTAAACAAACAACATTCCCAGACTTTGTGTGAAGAAGGGAAACTAAACCTGGATTCAAGTTTTGCAACTAGGCCAATTTCTAATAAATAGGTGCAGTTCTCTTCCTTAACACAGTAAAATAACATCCTAAGAATGGCAAATATTTCTGTGTATTCCAAATTTCATACTTAATGTTGCAATGACATGTTATATTTACATTTGATTTCACTGTTTTTTTTCCCTTTGCAGGGAAAATATGTAAAATATATAAAAATTGCTCATTGTATATATTATACATGCTAGGGAAATGCTACCTTCGAGATTTAACCAGATGTTGCAGTCTGCTACACAAACATATAAGTATTTCCAAAGACGCTTTTTGTACTTCTTTGGAGTTCTGCCAGGCAGTACTGACCAGGCTCTGTCTTCCAGAGCGTATGAGGTCTGACAAGTAACAGAGAGGTAGCCGTGTTAGTCTGTACTCCAACAAAACAAAGCAGTAGATATGTAGCACTTTAAAGACTAACAAAATCATTTATTCAGTGATTGGCTTTCGTGGGACAGACACTTCTTCAGCTCTGACAAGTCACATAGCACTATGGTTTCAGCAGAGGGATTATTTCTTGCGAAATCTAGGAGCAAAGTGATCCCCTATACAAGGGGAAAAGACTCACCTTTAAATCTCCAGAGTATATGTAAGAACTTACTATAAGCAACTGCCTTTTGTGAATCAGCGCCTCATAATTCCATTATGCCGCTAGAGAATAAAATAAGGAGTATGCTTGCAGAGCTCTGCTCCCCTGAGCACTGAAACTAAAATCCCTTTTCCAAGTGCTGTGTAAGAGCAGCTCAGGTGGCTACTGGAGAACTCCCATGAAGAGGAAGGGATGCAGATCTGCTCCACAGCCTCTGCAGCTCTAGTACTCTACCCATCTACAGGTCAGTACTCTCCTCCTCCACATAACGGTACATCCTCTGGTCCCAGCTCTGCCTTTGACCGAAGCCCCCCATGCACCCTTGGCTTTCCAAATCCTCAATCCCTTGTGCAATGGAATCACACAAAAGAACCCTCTACTTGCACAAGGAAAGGAGACGCTGTTCCCTAGAAAGCACAATTTTGGCTTGAGTTCCAGCCCCTGGCACGGAAAGGAGATCTGAAGGAGCAGTGGTAGATCCACAGTCACTTTTTCTCCCCAGAAATGGATTTGTAGGGGCCACAGCAGACGTAGATTTTTTAACAGTAGGATTTAATGGTACTAATATGTTCTAGCTAACACATTTTTATAATCCAGTGTACACAGGGCAACATGCAATTCAACACGTGCTACCAGTCTCCCCACCACACTTTAATTCAACTATCTTAGCTCGTGTTAAAGGCAGTGTGCTTGGCCTATGCTAGATATTCAGAACATTTTAATATGGGCTAGGTAGCATGTGCTAATGTAACACCAACAGGCAGAACTGAACCTGGGACTTCTGCGGCTTAGTGCATGAGCCTCTACTGTTTGGACTAAAAGCCAGCAGGCCCTCAGATAAGGCAATAAAGAATACTTAATCTTTCTCTCTGTAAGGTGTCTAACTGCCTCTGAACGGGACAGTGACCATACCCAGTATGTGTGTGGGTTACACTAACCTCATACCTTAAATCGGGGTGGGGAACCTTTTTGGAGTTGGGAGCCACTGACTCATAGACAAATCAGTCAGGGGCCACACAAGTGAGAAGTGGGGGGTCTTGGCAGGAGGGAGCACTCAGGAGCAGGCTAGGGATGGGCAACCCAGGCAAGAATGGTGTATGGGCGTGGGCTGGGGGTTGTGGGGCTGGGCAGGCAGGAGATACAGGAGCAGGCAGCAATGATACCTCTGAGCCAGTTCTTCTATTGCACTTGAGGTAAGCGGATGGGTTCATGGGGAATTCCTCAGCAGACAGCCCAGTTACATAGCCTGAGTTGAACTGGAAAACTGGGAGCAGCACAGCCTTTGTGGCAGGGAGTTTGTTTATAAATAGAGGCAGAGTGATTAAGATTGTCATTTAAGTGGATCATTACCTAATCCCAAAGCCTTGTCAGGTATTCCACGCAAAAGATAGGAAAGAAAGCCTGGGCTAACAGGGGAGTTTTGGGAGGGAGTTTAGAGGCAGAGTTTCAGTGGGGCTAGACCTGCTTAACATTCTTTAAATGTTTTTAAACTAAAACCAAAACTACCTGATTTTTTAAAAACATACCAAGAAAGGAGGAAGCTTTCGGAGTAAAAACGGGATTCGGACAGAAGCCCAGGAACAGAGTGGGGACTATCCAGTTTACTGCACCCAATATAGCATGTATGATTACCTGTCATATAGGCAGGTGGCATATGTGTACATTCAGTGCAAGGAGCTCCTGGCCCTCAGGACCACGTAAGGGCTTTGGAGACCAGGGCTGCAGAACTAAGGAAGACAGAGAGGTACACAGATGAGACTCTCTGAGACCCTGTAGAATGATCTCACTTTCAGTCTGATGGTCTCTGTAATGTTGAGGAAGGTGAAAGTCTCAGGGAAGAACATCCAACTGGAGCGGTGAGAAATGATCCCACATTTGGGACTCTCCTTCCCACTGAGATATCATGGTATCCTCTCACACTGAGGACACCTCTCTGGGAAGGGAACACCAGCTATTAGGTATTAGCTGTTACCCTAATTTACATTAAAGACTACCCCAGGGTTACACTCATGTGAATTTTATTTAATGTCATAGATGGATGGATTAAAAGAAAAACGGGACCTAGATTTGAAGCACACATCTATACACCCTCTTGCACTCGTACACTTATAAAGGCAAACTCACACAGGTGAGGAATTGCACAAAGACAGCAGAGGAAAGGCATAGCGTGTCTGCCAACTAACACAAATCCAGGGCGGTGAGTTGATAGTCAGATCCCCTTGTCAGATTGTGCTTCTCTTGTCAGCATGTACTCAGGAGCTGTCAGTACCATCCATCCTGGGGAGCGGGAGAGGGTCCCAGGGCCAGGGCTCTAGGTGCCCTCCTCAGCCAGCCAAGACTAACTCCTGCAGAGTGGTGGTGGCAAGAAGAACCCCCCTATAGCTTTGCACCCATCTGTTTGTGTGTTTCAGTCCAAAGCTCTTGTCCTGCCCTACTGCGCCAGGACTTTGTATGACCATGAGTCATCAGCTAACAGCAGATGGAACTCTGATCTTCTGTTAATGGTACCTCTTTCTTGGGTGGTTTCTTTCGCAGGGCTCAGCTCCCATTACTCTCTGGCCATCAAGGTGCTGCTGGCAGCTAGTCGGCCAGACAGGCTGGATTCAGGGACTGATTCCACTACACACACACACACACACACACACATCCACATTCACATATCTAAATGAAATTGCAGACACGCCTAACTTTCTAACAGCCAGAATTTCTTATGGTATCTATAAACAATTTCTTACTAACTTATAATACTTAATATAGCCGAGCAGCCATTAAAAAACAAAATATAACTATATAGAACAAAGCTAAATCTAGATATTATTACAAATCTTTATGTTTTTACAAAGCATAACAGTTACAAGCTTACATTCACTTTATACTGGGTTGGATAGAGGCTTTACATAACATTAGTAATGGGGGATTTGATTATTAGCAACATAAACAGTGAGGTTTGTGATGACCAGGAGAACCACATGGTGATTTGCTTGCCTGGTGCAAAGACAGCAGATCTCTCGAGACATCTACATAGATGTATGTGTAGCGCTGGAAGTATCAAATGGTCATGATACATGTAGGTTCCAATGACATAGCAAGGACAGTAAGAAGTCCAGGAGGCCAAGTTTAGGCTGCTAGGTGAGAGTTTGAAATCTAGGATCTCCATGACAACGTTGTCTGAAATGCTTCCATTACACAGGACCACTTACACAGGTAAAATGGCAAGGGCTCAATGTATGGACAAGACAATGGTGTAGTGGGGAGAAGTTTAGATGTATCAGGAACTGGGAAAACTTTTGAGAAGCAGGACCCTATACAGGAAGGATGGGCTCCATCTCAAAGTAGAACTAGATTGGTGACACTTAAAATTTAAACAATCACAGATCAGTTTTTAAACTAAGGGTTGGGGAAAAGCTGACAGGTGCAGAGGAGCACGTTGTTTGGGCAGAGACATTCCTTAGAGGAGGATCTACTAAAAGAGATTCTTTAAGTCATAGTAAAGAGGAGAGGACTGAAAATGACAAAATACAGGTCACATCTGATGAGAAGCAGCTAAATAAAAAAAGTTCCATTCAGTCACATCACGTAATGGCAGACAGCTAAAAAGTGATACATTTTAAAAGTACTTATATACAAACACTAGAAGTCTAAATAGTAAGATGGGTGAACTAGAGTGCCTTCTATCAAATGAGGATAGTGATACAACATGTATCAGAGAAATTGGTGGAAGAAGGATAATCAATGGGACATACTAATATCAGGGTACAAAATATATCAGAAGGACAGAAACAGTCATGCTGCTGGTGGAGTGGCATTGTATGTGAAGCATAAAATCAAATAAAGTAAAAACTTTAAGGGTGTGTCTACATGGGCACAAATCTTTGAAATAGCCATATTTCGAAGATTACTAATGAGGTGCTGAATTGAATATTCAGCGCCTCATTAGCCTTAGGACGCTTCCGGCCACAGTGCTTCGAAAGTGACGCGTTGGAAAGCACGCAGCTTGGCGCAGCTATACTGGGTCCTTTTTGAAAGGACCTACACCTTTCGAAATCCTCTTATTCCGATCAGTGAGTGGGATACGGGGATTTCGAAAGGTGCGGGGTCCTTTCAAAGAGGACACCCGTTGAGCTGCGCTGAGCCGCACGCTTTCAAAAGCGGTGCTTTAGAAGCGCCACAGCCAGAAGCGTCCTAATGCTAATGAGGCACTGAATATTCAACTCAGTGCCTCATTAGTAATCTTCGATGTGGCCATTAGCATGGCTGTTTTGAAGATTTGTGCCCATGTAGACACACCCTAAATGAACCAAACTATTCCACAGAAGCTCTATGGAGGATAGAAAGTCTATGCTCTTATAATAAGAATATAATAGTAGGGAAATTAGAGAGACTATAAAAATTTAAAAACCTATATAATAATGGGTGATTTCAATTGCCCCCATATTTATTGGGTACATGCCACCTTAGGACAGAATGCAGAGACAAAGTTTCTTGACACCTTAAGGCCGTGTCTACACTAGCCCAAACTTCGAAATGGCCATGCAAATGGCCATGTTGAAGTTTACTAATAAAGCGCTGAAATACATATTCAGTGCTTCATTAGCATGCGGGCGGCTGCGGCAGTTCAAAATTGACGCGGCTTGCAGCCGCGCGGCTCATCCTGACAGGGCTCCTTTTCAAAAGGACCCTGCCTACTTCGAAGTCCTCTTACTCCCCTCTGCTCATAGGAATAAGGGGACTTTGAAGTAGGCGGGGTCCTTTCAAAAAGGAGCCCCGTCGGGTCGAGCCGCGTGGCGGTGAGGCACATCAATTTCAAAGTGCCATGGCCGCCTGCATGCTAATGAAGCGCTGAATATGTATTTCAGCGCTTAATTGGTAAACTTCGAAATGGCCATTTGCATGGCCATTTCGAAGTTTGGGGCTAGTGTAGACACGACCTAAAAGACTGGTTTTCAGAGCAGCTGGTTCTGAAACCACAAAGGGAGAGGCAATTCTTGAATTAATTCTAAGTGAAGCACAGTATCTAGTTCAAGCAATGGCTATAGCTGGACCAGTTGGAAATAATGTCCATAATATAATAAAATTTAATATCTCTGTGGTAGGAAAAACACCACAGCAGCCCAACACAGTGGTGTTTAATTTCAGAAAGGGATACAATACAAAAATTAGGAGGTTAGTTTAATAGAAATTAGAAGGTATGGTACCAAAAGTGAAATCCCTGCAAGCTGCATGGAAACTTTTCAAAGACACCATAATAGAGGTTCAACTTAAATTTATACCCCAAAGTAAATAAAAACGTAGTAAGAGAACCAAATAAAGTGACACTGAGGCTTAACAACCAAGTAAAAGAAGCAGTGAGAGAGAAAAAAAGGCACAATTTAAAAAGTGGAAGAAAAATCCTAGTGAGGAAAATAGAAAGGAGCATAAAAGCTTGCAAATAAAGTGTAAAATACAAATCAGGAAGGCCAAAAAGGAATTTGAAGAACAGCTAGCCAAAAACTGAAAAAGTATTAGCAAAAAAATTTTAAGTACATTAGAATCAGGAAAGATGCTAAACAACCAGTGGGGCCACTGGACAATTGAGATGCTAAATGAGCACTGAAGGAAAAGGTCATTGCAGAGAAACTAAATGAATTCTTTACATCAGTCTTCATAGCTGAGGGTGTGAGGGAGATTCCTAAATATGAGCCATTCTTTGCAGGTGACAGATCTGAGGAAAGATGCATTAGAAGAGGTTTTGGAACAAACTGATAAATCAAACAGTAACAAGTCACTGGGCTCTGAAAGAACTCAGATGTGAAAATGCAAAGCTACTAACACTGATTTGTAACCATCCTTTAAACCAGGGGTCAGCAAACTTTCCAGGACGGAGAGCTGAAATTTGACCTTTTGACCTCTATGTACAGTCCAAGTGCCTGTGATACTTTTTAAAGTCACTAACAGTCCTACTTACAATAGCTTCATTAATAAATAAATAAATAAAGATGCAGAGCTTTACCATTTAGGTGCTGGTTGGTGGCATTAGCTGGTCTTTTGTTAATATGCAGGTGGCATGCCTTTGAGCAACATCCTGACTGTATGGGGGAAGAGGGTCAGGACTGATCTCCCACCTCACGTGATAATGAAAATAGGCTCCAATGCCACCCTTGGTACCTGTGCCAGGAGTTGCTGACACTTGGTTAAAATCATCTTTTGTACCAAATGACTAGAGGATAGCTAATGTGCTGCCAATTTTTAAAAAGGGAACTAGAGGTGATCCTGCTACAGGCTGGTAAAGTCTAACTTCAGCACTGTACAAATTGGTTAAAACTGTACTAAACAACAGAATTGTCAGACACACAAACAAACACAATTTGTTGATGAAGAGTCAGCTTGGCTTTTGTAAAGGGAAATCATTCCACAACAATTTAACAGAATTCTTTGAGGGGGTCAACAAGCATGTGGACAAGGGGACTCCAGTACACTTAGACTTCCAGAAAGCCTTTGGCAAAGTACTTCGCCAAAGGCTCTTGAGCAAAGAAGGCTGTCATGGGACAAGAGGGATGACCCCCTCGTGGACTGATAACTGGTTAAAAGATAGGAAACAAACGGTAGGAATATATGGTCAGTTTTTGGAATGGTGAAAGTTAACTAGTGTTTCCCCCGTGGGATCCATACTGAGACCAATCCTATTCAACATATTCATAAATGATCTGGAAAATGGGGTAAACAGCAAGGCGGCAAAATTTGTAGATGATACAAAACTGCTCAAGATAATTATTCTCAGCTGAATGCTAAAGAGCTTCAAAGGGATCTCACAAAGCTAGTGACCAGGCAACAAAATGGCAGATGAGTGCCAATGTTGACAAATGCAACATAACACATACTAGAAAACATAATCCCAATATTTATAAGTAGTATCTGGAATCATGGTTAAAATTGCCCTCCCCACATACACACACACCAAAATCTAAAATGGTGGCCCTCTTGGCTGTACCTGTTCTGTAGATAGAGAAGTCAATCCTCCAGGACTGTCCATCTGGCATCCTCCAAGAACAGCAAATTTAAAATACATATCTTTAGAACCCCTACAGATACTACAATGAAAACCACTGAAAAAGAAGAAAGAACACAGAGAGATTTTCTGAGCAGGATTTCACAGATCACTCCTGCTAATCTGATTCTTTTACCGGTGATCGACTTCCAAATTCTGAGGTATTGTATTTAGCTTGTGTGCATACTAGCTTGTGTGACTGGTGCTAGTTCAGCAGGTTTGTTTGTTTGTTTCAAAAACCCTTTTTGTGAAAACCAAATCTTTTGTCAGGAAGGTTTCTTATATTCGGTATACAATTTCTGGTCAAAATGACACAAAGACCCACCCTAGAGGTCAGTGCATTCAACCTAGATGTGCAAACACTTGGTCTTCCTGATTCAGGGCAGCAATTTCAACCTACTTCTCCCATATCTCAGGTAAGTACTCCAGGGACCCTTTCTCTGTATGTTTTATGAAATATTTTGAAACCCAAATCTTAAGTTGATCCTGATATGGAATGGAAAAAATCTTTGAAATCTCATACATTTTAATTTGATGGGAAAACCACCTTCCAACCCCCTCTAATAATAATTTCATTGCTATTGCTGATCACGTTGTCATCTCTATCTCACCTGCGCACTGAATTTCTCACTTTATAACACACCCTGACATCTTTTCATCTTGGTTCAATTTTGTTTTCATTTTTCTCCTGTGGAATGCAGCAAAACTCAACTAGCTACAACGTCAGTGTTCCATCAGCAACACTGGTAAGAGGATGTTCCACCAACTTTCCCCAATATTATTCCTTGGTTGTTTGACTGAACAGTTAAATAGTGTCACTGAAAGGGATAACTGACTGCATTTTCTTAAATTTGCAGTCACAGCTCAAATCTGAGCACATCATTTTTCTCCCCGAAGCTTAAATTGCCCTATAAATTACATATCTTTTCCTGATAATGAATCAGAGTCTGTACTTATGGATTATGAATAAGTCCTGAAAGATGGTAAGAAAGAGTGGTTTCCAATTTGTTTATGTTCGTTTTAAACTTTTAATGTGAAAGTAACAGAGAAATCTCCTCCCCTATCTTCCCAGTCGTAACTGAATCTTAATATGACCTCCCTCACCCCATTAGCACTTTTGGATCATTGACTTCCTGCTCGTGTAGACATCTTCTGTTTCAGGACCCATCATTTAGGCCAGGGATGGGAGGAACCTTTGTTGGGTTGGGTGCCACTGACCCACAGAAAAATCAGTAGGGGGCCACACAAAAGTGAGAAGTTACTAAATAAATAAATAAACAAACAAGCAAGCAAACAAATAAAAACCTGACATGACCCCAAACTGAGAAGCAGAACAAAAGACATTCCGCTCATTTCTCTTGCACATCATCCCCAGAACCTAGGAGCGCCTAGACTAGTAGAGGTTGTGGGGCCCCTTACATTCTGGGGTGGGGCCAAAAAGAGGGGTTCAGTAGGTGAAAGAGGGCTGCTGGGAAGTGGGTTTGGGGTCTGGGTGGGTGACAGGTGTGGGAGCAGCCTGGGGGTATGAGGGCTGAATGGGAGATAGGGTACAGGAAGGAAGTATGGGTGTGGGGTCTGGTCACTATGGGGGTGCAGGAGTGAGTGGACTCTGGGCAGGAGATGATGAAGGATCTGAGAGGAAGGGGTGCAGAAACAGAATAAGGAGACCTGAGTGATAGGGAGTGCTTAGGTGCACAGCTTCCCAGGGACACATATGGCTTCATGTCCCCCACTTCTTCTAGGCACTGCTCCCGGATGCTCCTACTGGCCACAATTCCAGCCAACTGAACAGCAGAAGAAAAGCCTAAAGGTAGCACTTCACTACGCTGCTGTGTCCCCAGCCGTGAAGCTGCGTCCTCCCCCACCACCCTACCTGGCAAGCGGAGCTTGTAGGCCAAATCCAGCCCTGGCTTGCCTACTCCAGCCAATGGGGCTTGGGGCTTGCTCCCCACAATGCAACAGAAAGTTGGTGTTGCGGGGAGCAGAGCAAGGCTGGAGTGCCAGGACAAGCTCCCCAATCCTGGGGAGGAGGAGTCCTGAGCCTACAGAGCCAATCCAGGCAAGATGCTGGCTAAATCTGGCCCACAAGCTGGAGATTCTTCACCCCTACTTTAAGCCCTGTTTCAGCAAACGTCAAGCATGTGCGGAGTCCCTATGAAGTCATGGGACTATTTATGTGGTTAACAGTACGCACATGCCAAAGTACTTGACCAGATCAGGACTCTGAAGGGTGCTTTTACAATGTGAGGGGCCAGCGTTTCCTTCAGATTCTTTCCGTCTACGGGCAGAATAAATTTTGTTATGTGTACCAAGCCATGTACAGATGTACACCATCAGTAGATAGAGATAATGCCAACTTTATGCAGCTGTGGGCACTCTGCTAATTAGCTGGGCAGCGCCTCGCACTCAACTTACAGGAAACACTGGTGGGGGCTCAGGATGCTATAAGGGACAATCCAGATAGCCCACTTGTTCCATCACCTGTGTGGAATCCCAAGCCAGGGAAGCCGTCCATAGAATCTGAAGATAAGATAGGGAGAGAACTGACCTGTCCTCTGTAAAGACCGTAACAGATCCATAGAAGGAACCTGCTAAATGTGGATACCTCAGAGGATGAGATGTAAAGTACTTAAGGTGTTATTTTCACATTGTCAAAGTTTGACCAAATGTTGGGCATACTGAAGACAAGTGGGCAAATACAAGATCTGTGTGACAAAATTTATATTAACTTAGGTTTTTAAAGCTTTTTCTTCTCAAGGAGGTAGCCCCTAAAATGAGCATTGAAAATCAGAAGGAAAATTTTTGAAACCAACTTTCAGAATCCTAAGTGACAAGACCCAATATATTCCAAAACACTGCATTCCAAAATGGCGTCATTTGCAAGAGCTTTGTTTAACATTCGGTAATTAATTAAGCTTTGTAAGATAAATATCACTGACATCAGGATGCAGGGCCTTTGCCTTTTAAACAAAACTTCAAAGGGACGACTCACATGATTAAGGAAATGCACATGCCTTGCTGAATCTGGGCCATAGTTAGCAAGTGCAAATAGTACACCAAATCCAGCAAGCACTCCAGAAACATCAATCCAGTTCAGGAGCCTCATCCAAATCCCATTAAAATCAACTGAAAGACTCCCATAGAGTTCAGCACCCCAAGAGAGTAGGAGGTTTGCATGCATTGAGCTTTCAGGATGTGGCCCAATAATTAAAAATGCTACAGTGGTAACATATGACATCAAAATGCAATCAATAGAATGACTTCTAGTTACGTATTCATTTGGTTTGTAACTTCCTGAGTTTATTGGAACATTGCAAGCTCTCTTTTCTTCCTCCCTCATAAGGAGCTTTGAAAGCTGTGGTAGTGTAAAGCTCTCACGGTGGTTGCATAAGGATCATCAATAATTTTACCTAAAGTTGGGTTATTTGATTTCATCTTGGGACTTACTTCTTTGCATATGTACAACTGGAAGTTTGTGAAGGGCATCCAGTGCATTGCATGGGATGCTGCTTCATTGCAATGTAGAAGAAGTCCAAATAACAAAGACCAAAGAGCAGAAACTTGACTGCTGAGTGGTTGCTTTCTAACTGCAATTTAAAATAATTCTAAACATGCAGTAGACAAATTATATGTTAAGCACGTAAGGCTGGGGTCAGCAACCTTTCCCAGGCAGAGTGCCAAAATGTGACTTTTCGATCACTATGTCTGGTTGGAGTACCAGTGATACTTTTTAACAGTCCTATTTACAACAGCTTCATTAATAAATAAAGATGCAGCACTCTACTGTTCAGCTGGTGGCTGGTTGAATTAGCTGGTCTTTTGTTAATCTGCAGGCAGCATGGCTTTGAACAAACTCCTGGCTGCAAGGGGGAGGTGGGGAGAGGCTCAGCTCCTGCCTCACATGCTGATGAAAATTGGCTTGTGTGCCACTCTTGGCACCTGTGCCAGGGGCTGCTGATCCCTGACATAAGGTAATTGTAGCTATCAAACACTTCTTTCGTGATTCTTCTTTATACATGTATAAAGTTTGTAGATCACACCATGGTGGGAGGCATTGCAAGTGCTGTGAGGATACGATTATAATTCAAAGTGATCTAGACAAATAGGAGAAATGGTGTGAGGTAAACTGGATAAAATTCAGTAAGAGTATATGCAAAGTACTCCTTCGGAAGGAACAATCAGTTTCAAACATGCAAAATGGGAAATGACTGACTAGGAAGGAGTACCACAGAAAAAGACCTAAGGGTCATAGCAGACCACAAGCTAAAATGAGTCAACAGTGTGACACTGTTGCAAAAAAGCAAATGTCATTCTGGGATGTATTAATAGACATGCTGTAAGCAAGACACACAGAGTAATCCTTCTATTCTGCTCTTTGCTGTCTTTGCTGATTAGGCCTCAAATGGAACACTGTGCCCAATTCTGGGCATTACATTTAAAAATGTGGACAATTTGGAAAAGATCTAGAAAAAAAAACAAAAAATAACAAAACCCTAATTAAAGATCTGGAAAACATCTCCTACGAAGGAAGATTAAAAGAATTGGATTTTTTTTACTCGAGAAACGAGAAGACTAAAAGGGGACATGATAACAGCTTTCAAGAACCCAAAAAGTTGTTACAAGTAGGAGGGAGAAAAATTATTTTCCTTAAGCTCTGATGATAGGACAAGAAGCAGTGGGGCTTAAATTTCAACAAGGGAAATTTAGGCTGGACATTAGGAAAGATTTCCTTATTGTCTGGGTGGTTGAACACAGACACAAACTGCCTAGAGACACTCTGGAATCACCATCATTGAAGATTTTTAGGAGTAGGTTAGACAAACACCTGACAAGGATGGTCTAGTATAATACCTGGTCCTGCGGTGAGGGCAGAGTGAGGGTGGGCTTGTTGACCTCTTGAGTTCTTCCAGTTCTACTTTTCTATGATTCTTTAATTCTGTCACCACACATTAATTCAGAATGTTGTATCACTCTCTCATGTTCGTTGCACAATAAATACCATAATGAAAGGCTAATCCAGAGTGCTAAAAAGTCCTTGATTTGAAAGCAAAAATAATCCAGCAAAACCCTCAGAGACACATTAAGTATGGAAGCTAACAATCTGACTACAAGGTAACCCAATAAATCATAGTAGAAATGCTTTCTAAAATAGTAAACTAAAGGTATGCACAGAAATACAGGTTGAACCTGGGGACCTGAATGATGCTGGACAAGAGAATCTGTCAGATGATGGGAAATTGATATATTCTAACATATTACCAATGCTACCACTGCTTAGTGGACCCTTAGAAAAGATGTTTAGGGGTAAATTATAGCTGCTTAACAGCACACAACACTGTAAACAAACTGTATGGGACCATGGGAAACTTGGCCACACCCACGATAAGTGGTTGTCCAGCTAACGAAAATCATGCCGGATTACGGAGTTCTCCAGATGAGAGAGTTCTGAATTAGAGAGGTTAAACTTGGATAAGGTTTTCAATTTGTCATTAAACGTACTTCTTATTAGTTAATAATTAATTCTGTTACAGGCTGAAGACTGCTTTGCTTTACCTTTGGTTGCTCCTTATTCCCAGGAGCCATTCTGGTAACTAAGGGCAGTCAGGGCATAGACACACCAGCCATACTCCTTTTACCCTAGACACATCCTTTCACTAAGGTCAGGAAGGTGTTATGGTAAAGGCTGTGCCTCCTAGAACAAGAACTCTCTGGTCCAGCAGGACCAGGGATGTTCCTGGACCAGAGAGACAGGCAGGAGGGCAAACAGGAGCCTGTATCCTCTAGCAGCCCAGGGGGGCTAGAGCAGGCATCCCCAGCAACCCTGACGGGGGCAGCCACGTGAGGCCAGACATGGCGTTCCCAAGCAACACCACAGGGGCAGCTGCATGAGATCAAAGCCAGTATCCCCCTTGGCAGCCCAGTGGGAGACAGCCAAGCAGGGCCAGAGCCACATCCCCAGCAGCCCCACAGGACCAGGGCCAGGACCAGAACCAGCATCCCCTAGCAACCCCTCATGGCCAGGGTGGGCATGCCCCAGCAGCCCCATGGAGTTGAAGCCATGTCCCCAGGTTCCTGCAGCAGCCATGTGTGGCCAGGGCCAGGGCTGGCAACACTGTCAGCCTCATGGGCAGGCAATGTAGAGAGGAACTCCCATGGCAGCACAAGCTGGAGCCCAGCCAGCCCAGTAGCACATAGGTGAGCAACCCAGTGTGGGAGGGTGTTGGCAGCTTGGGGGCCTATTCAGGAAACCTCCCTTGATCCGGCAAATTCTCTTATTAAGGAGAACATGCCAGTCCAGGGGGGTGCAACCTTTATAGGAATTTACATTCTACACTCTTACACACAGGGACTAATCCACTAGAAACTTGAGTACATGTAACACCAAGCAAAGCCTAAGCTATTTGTCTCATTTCCCCAGAATGTAACTCCTCACTTTTTCTTTTGCATTATTTTTCAGGGATAATAAATCTAGTGGATGGAATGCAATATTAGCTGTGTGTGTAATATCACCATGTCAAGAGCAACCAACTCACTGGTTCTACACTAGCTTTTCTTTGTCCCTTCTCTTCATGGGTTGTGACAACAGCAATCCCTAATTGTTTGCTATTACAAATAAATAACTTGAAATGTAATATTCAAGTAATATTCATGAGTTGGATGCTGATCATAGAGCTAATAAATGCACCAAATACTTGAAATGTCCAGGAGGATCATATCAGATTTCTATTGAGGTGAGTCACCAGTGTGGCTCTCGTTCACTTTAGAAGGATTACTCTACACAGCTGGTTAAAATAAACATAGTGCAGGATCAGCATGTATAAGTTATAAGCACAAAAAGCTAATTTCTCAAAGTTTCCTAGTGTTTAGGTTCAAGACCTGATTTCTGCCAAGTCAGGTACTTAACACCTCTTTAACAGTAACCTTATTTTATATTAACATGCCATGTCTTTGCTCTTATCACTGCGTAGGAAGGGTCAAATGAATCCAGGAAAATCCCCTATTCACCTTGCTTACTTCTAGAATCAAACTCAGAATGAACTATAAAAGCCCAGATACTTCCTTCCTCACTTTTAGTTTCCTGCTGGGAAGGAAAAGGAAGTGCCAAAATATTTGGAAAAAAACTGTTCTTGTGGTATTTCCAGCTGGGCCCTGAAGCAAACATGTCCTGAAATCTCAAACAAAAGCCCTGTTGCCCAAGATATCCAGCCTGACCTTTCAACATACAATAGGTTTGACTAGTTCAGATAACCACTCAGAAGTTTGGATGATTACCTGAACCACTTTGTCAACCGAACGCACAAATAGATTACATACGCAGCACACTAATCTTTGTACTTACCATGAATCCTTTTTGAACAGTTTTTAATTTATGATTATGACCATCTTAATCATGCTCCTTTTGATGTTCTAATATAAAAAAGCAAATTAAACATTTCAGAACATAGCAAGACACACCCATTATTATCTAGTCTATTTCTAGTATGTTCAAAAATACTTGCAGATCAGAATCACTGCAATTCCGGGCAGTCAGAAGTTGGCAGTGTTTCTGTTCTACTTGAGTAGATTAAGTCCAGGCCTGGTGGAGAATGACAAATAACTCCAAATTTTTTTTTTCAAAATTCAAAATGTAAATTAATGCACCAGTCAATGCAAATGTATGACTCTTTTTTTGCAAAAAGGTGCCAGACTATTATAAAAAAGTAGGAGATGGAACAATAACCTGGTAATTGTTGCATTATATTAATTAATATCTTAATTCATGTTCTTTAATAAACATGGCAGTCACAATAACTCCCTAAAATATTTGCCAATTCATAGTTACTGCTATTCAAATTGTTTTAATATTAAATTGTTTTAATATTCGTATTCATATCTTGGTTTCCTGTTATAATTCAATGTGTGTGTACACACAAGTTTGTATATCTATGCACAAGTATTACATTTATCATACATGGATGTATACACATGCACACCTAACACAGCAGTTGAAATAATTTTGTCTGTATATTAGAATGTGAAGACAGAAGGAGAGCTGTGTAAATACATGAATAATTACCTATTTTCTTTCACAGCTTTAACTTTCAGGCCTTCTGCCTTTGTTGAAAACTCAGTGACACTTACGTGGCTTTTGAATCCTCATCATCAATGTTCACAAAATGACACCAGTTAGCTCACTGAGTTGGGAGTGGTTTTACGTTATTGGTAAACATGGATGGGAAAGGTCCATGTGTTTTTTGTCACGATTCTAATGTAATTCAACAGCAAGCAGGGTCTATGTATTCTACGTATTTATTTAGGAAGTATTAACAGCTTTACAAATCCTTGCTATGTAATTATCAGAAACACACAATCATTGCAACAGTGAGCTTTTTGTCTAAACAGACATCTACAGGAAGGTAGTTATCAAGCTCTCTCTTTAACAGGGTGTTACCACCATACAGAGTAAGCATCGCGACAACACAGGGTTTTGCTTTCTACAACTGAATTTATTTTCAACGATTTAGTGCACGTCACTGGGGAGCATATTTATTAGATTTCAACCATATAGATACCAATTATTTTTGCACTTGACACAGCATAGCAAAATAAACAGATGCAACAGTTAGAGGTAGCAACATGACAATCAGAACCAAGATTGAGTACAGCATTGTTACCAGAACTTAACCAGGTTGCAAACAGAGCAATGACCCCTTAACTGTTCTGAGTTAACTGTGTTGCCAAAGAACCGCAACAAACGGGGAAAAGAAGGGAGTCCTTATAATACTATCGGTTACATGAGTCAGACTTTGGAGACCCTGAGTAGAAAGCCAGGTAAACTGAAGGTGAGAATAACACTTGAGAGTTATAACTAAATGTTATCATAATTTGCCATGCTGACATTGAATTTCCCTTTTACCACCCTTTTCAACAACTGCAGGTGTGATCCCACAGGGGAAAAAAGAAAACACTGTCAACTCCTCTCCTCAAAATTCCCACTTCATTTCCTGAAACCAGTAACCAAGGAAAACTCTTCAGCCTACCACCTCCTCTGCCAGAGCAACCCTTGCCACACTCCCTCGTCCCATCAGAGCACAATGATAGCAACACAGGTGGTGGCACTGACACCTACACACGTTGACATACTGCCTGTGTGCTACCCTTCCTGTCATCAGTGCTGCTGAAGATCACAAGCATACACCCCACAGCTAGCTCCAGACACCCAAACTATAGCAGATGGCTTCAATCCTTCTTATGTAGCACAATACAAATAGAAATCTGCATTCCTCTAAAACACAATGATAAACAGTGTGTATATCTGTGTGTTTAATTCTTCCAGGTTATGTGGTGTATCTTGGTTACAGCGTCTTCTGTGTGTGATGGATGACTGAGGCTTTGTGTCTGTGATGTTCTAACACCCGTGGTGTTTGTGTCATCTGTGGTATTCACTGCAGTGCTCTCTGTGTCAGACAGACATGTGACAGTGCCATACAGTGGGTGTTGCAAGGCAGGTGCATGTCAGTGCCATGCACTGTGTTCAGAGATGTGTGTGCGTGCTTGTGCCAGGCAGTGGGTTTGTGAAGTACGTGTGTCTGTCCCACGCAATGTGTTGTGAGGCAGGTGTGTGTCAGTCCCATGCAGCGCCTGTTGTGAGGGGATTCAGTGCCATGCAGTATGAGGCAATGGTGTACCAATGACAAGCAGTATGTTTTGTGGTGTGTGTCTGTCCCATGCAGTGATTGTTGGGGGGGCTGTCAGTGCCATGCAGTGTGTAGCTATGAGGTGTGTCCATCCCATGCAGTGGGTGCTGTGAGCTCTGTGTGTGTGTCAGTGCCACACAGTGTGTTGTTGTGACCTGTGTGTGTCAGTCTCATGCAGTGGATGTTGTCAGGCGTGGGTGGGTGTATCAGCGCCACGCAGTGGGTGTTGGGAGGCAGTGTGTGTCTGCCCCATGCTACGTGCCCTCTGCAGGGTGCACCCACCTGGCGAATGCGTGCCTGGCCGGCGGGGGGCGAGGACCCGCCTCCCGGCACGGGGGAGGTGGGTGAAGCCATCTTCCAGCTGCTGGGCTCCCGCTCGCTGGCCCTTTGCTCTCCCCAGCCCCGCTGCCCGCTGTCCGCCTGCTACCGCAGCGTCCCGGCCTCTCCTCTGCCAGCGCCAAGGGCAGGCGGCAGCTCCGCTCATGCCACAGCCCCGGCTTCTCTGCAGCCCCGAGCAGCCGCGTGCCCGCCCCGCAGGCCCCTGCGCGCACCGCAGCGCCGGCGGGGAAGCGCTGGAAGCCGCTCAGTGCATGACCTTGCTCGGAAAAGTCAGCGGCAGTGCGGCGCTGCCTCCGCGGTGGGGCGGCTCCCGCTGCAGCCAGCCGCACCAGCCCTGCTGCCGCTGCCGCCGCTCTCCCAGCCCGTGTGCGGCGGCCGGGGGGCGCTGCTGCTGGGTTATTCTAGCAGCGCTCAGCGAGCGAGGTGGAGGCTGGGCCGCTGATGAGCTCAAGGACAGCTCCTGCCTGCGACTGAGGGTGGGAAAGACGGGGGTGAGCCCCCCCCCCCGCACCAGCCCGCCCCGCAGCGCCTGGGACTCGCTGCCCCGTAGCAAACTGGCGGAGGAAGCCGGTGCCTCGCTGGCGGCACGGGGAGAAGCGCCAGGGGCGCCTCGTGTTTCAGTGTCAGCTTGGCCCCGGGGGGAGACAGAACCTGCCCGGCGTCCACCTGCGAGCTACCTCGGTGCCGGGGCTGCCCCACTGCCCGGGCCTTTCACGGCAGTTGCCAAAACCTGGTGCCTGGGTTAGTCACGTTTCTGGTGACAGCACGGAAAGAAGCGGGGGAGTGGGGGACAGATGTTTGTACCTACAGTACTTACTCAGGCACCTGGCTCTGGGTCCTGGGGCCATGGTGCTAGGAAATAACAAACCAGCACAAATGCTCTCATGCTAATACTAGTTCTGTCCAGGGTATGTCTGTAACTAAAGGCTACACAGGTAGACAATTCTGTGCCTGGAAGACCTTTCGACTACATCTACACAGCCTCCTAACTTGAAATTGTGCATTTGGAATAGTGACATAGAGGTAGCTGGGGTAGGCAATAGTCTAACAAAAGAAACCAGCAGTCATGTAGCACTTTGAAGATAAACAAAATAATTTATTAGGTGATGAGCTTTCATGGGACAATTGCCCCTTTTTTGGATCTCTCTACTGTATGATTGACTCTGGATGGGCAATGCCGTAGATCTGAAGTGATCTTTAAAGCTCATCACCTAATACATTATTTTGTTAGTCTGTACAGTGCTACATGAATGCTGTTTTGTTTTATCTTATTTCGAGTTTATTTCAAAATAGGCTATTTTGACATTGCACCAAATGTCAAAATAGTGTGCTATTTCAAAGCATCCCTTACTCCTCCTGCAATGAGGAATTCAAGGACACTGAAATAGCATAACTGTTATTTTGAAAAATATTTCAAATTAACAGGTACATTTCAAAGGTGCAAAGTAGCTATTTCGGGATACCAAGGTATCTCAGAATAGCTCTGCCTTGTAGACATGGCCTTAAGGACATGTGTTGTTTAACATCTGATGTGATTTTACATGGAACAGGGCAGGCCCATGAGCACTTTGCATTGGTCAAGGCAATATGAAATACAATGCTGCTTTCGACTGTACAAATAGTTTTGTATTTATATTTTTTGTGAACTTCTAAGTATCCTTAGAGTGGATCTCAACTTTAGAGCCTGACATGTCTCCTCACTGAAAGATTTACCCCAATTAATGAAATTCTGCCAGGCAGTAAACAATTAATGCACATCTTCCATGGCACCCATGGCTTTTCATTTGCTGCTACGGCAGTCATTAAAAGGTGACCATTTTAGTATCGTCCGAAGATGCCACATTAGAACTGTGAATGTTCTAGAAGCTAATGTATTTCCACCAGAAGCCGGTCACTTCAGCTTTTAATACTTTGAAAATAGAATTTCTGAATCTGTCAGGCTGTTAGACAAGTGGATGTCTCTGGCCCCACAGTAGGCACAAGAATGCACTGTATGCTACATCCCATGAATTCTGAATATTTATCATGTGCTTTGTACATATACAATATCAATCTCAAAGAAAGAAAAAGTGAGGGGTAAGGAGAGAGATGGAAAGAATGGACATGGAGTAAAAGAAGCTGAGGAGAAAGAATAAGGTTAAGTGCCAAATAAGAGGGAGAGAAGGGTAGGCAACGGGTATGTGGTATCAGACTATGCTTAGGTCAGCAAAGAAGAGAAGATTCCCAGAAACACTTTGATCAAGATAATTTTAAATATCCCTTATTCTGTTCCTGGAGATCAATAGCCATTACTGTGGTGTTGAGCATATTGAAATATAAATGTTTTCTACTCCATCTATAACAGCCTTAATTTCAATGTGATCTTCAAGCTTTACTTTTCTCTGCAATTTTCCTTCTCTTGTTTCTTCATAAAAAATAATTCTAGAAGCAGCAGATTCTAAAGCATATGTACGTAGGTCATCTACCCATTGTATTATTTCAGCTGTGTGTTCAGTGAGTCTTTGTAACTGATGTATCTTCTTACGCTGATGTCAAGAAGAAACCAAAAGATGATAGGGAAGAGATTTTATTTTAAATGCATTGTTCTTAAATACTAAAGAACACATGAATACCTTCCAAGTTGGTTGTAAGTAAAATCTGAATAAAATTATTTGCATTAAGATGCAAAAAAGTTCATATTTTAAATGTGTGTTTACTCTAGTCACATGTCATCCTGAGTACCCAGGAATTCTTGTGTTTCTCATTTGCTGAACAGTAATGGCTTTGGCCTTTATCCTCAGTGTAGATTCAAGTTTTGCAGCATTTTGTTTTCATGTGTATGTATGTAACAACCTGCTTTCACTATTATTTATTTGTATTGTCAGGAGCCTTCACTGTACAAACATAAAATAAATGACACTCTACCTGAAAGACTAAATGACAGAGAGGATCATTACAATTATCTAGCTGGGGGTCGGCAACCAAAAGAGCAAGAAGAGCCAGTTTTTTTCCAAATTTGTTAAAAAACTCAATAATTCAAGAGCTGCATTGCAGGTCAATAATAATAAATGGACATATACTCAGAGATGGAAGAGACCTTCTAAGGTCATTGAGTCTGGTCCCCTACACTCACAGCAGGACCTATCACCATCCCTGACAGTTTATTTTTTGTGTAATCTATTTGCCCAGACTCCTAAAATGGCCTCTTGATGGCTAGAACTCACAACCCTGGATTTAGCAGGCCAATGCACAAACCACTGAGTTATCCCTGCAGCTGAGAGAGGCTCCTTAATAAATAATGTCAAGCCACATGTTTTCTGACTTCTATTTTAAGAGCAACACACATGATGATTTGTAACGTGATACGTGTTTACTGCAGAATGTTCAAACTTTTTACATATTTTATTTCCGCAGCATCTGATACACTTGCCCATCACCACGTGGCAAACTGGACACCATGGTGAGGCAAAATGCAGCTCCTTGGAGCTGCACACATGCAGCACCCTCCACCCACTCGCTCCACCACTTGGTGAAGCGAGCACATTGTAGCAGTGGCTCCTCCTGTGGCTCTTGCCCTTCCCTGCAGTTCTGGTGCAGCCCTGGCAGCTGTGGCCTGGCATGGCCCTGGTGGGGATCCTGCAGCCCTGCACAGTCACTGTGGCCCCACCATGGCACAGCATGGTTCCTGGGGCCTGAGCAGCTGTGACCCATTGTGGCTCAGGCCCCCACTGCAGCTGCAGTGACTCCTGCAGCATTTCCAGCATTCAGTTTGCACGAGTGAGAGGGGAGGATGGGAGGCTGCTAACTTTGCTCTGCTTTGAGGAGCAACTCCTCCACAGCCTTTTGTCTGGCACCTCCAGCTGGATACTGTTTGGCAAAAGTAGTATGGCTTTTGAGGAAGTGCCTCTCAAGGCTGCATTTTTTATTGGTGGTGAGTTTCTCATCACAAATGAGACATAAAGGGAGCCCAACCAAACTCGACATAAATGCAAAGGATTGGGTCCATTCAGTCTGAAATTTCCTGCTTTCATCTTTGATTCTCCTCTTTTTTGAAGCCATTCCAACCCCACTTTAATTATGCCAATTGTACATCACATTTAATTTAAAATTTTCTTCCTTAAAATATGTGTTGCCCTTCACAGCAGGAATGCCACAAGCTTCCTTTTCTTTTTCAAAAATCAAGACTTTATTAGCAGTACAACCAAAACACAGACATAGTATCATATCCCTCAATGCACTGGACACATTAAAGGGGGAGTTATGCAACATTTCGAGATCACACAGTTTGCTATTTTGATAAGAGTTGTTCATTACAGGCGTTTAGACATTCACTGTTAATCAACAATAATCAAGAGGTTTGTTTCTGTTTTTTTAACCTTTGCAATTATGGTGTCGGGAGCCACAAAAAAACCCTTAAAGAGCTGCATGGGGCTCTGGAGACGCAGGTTGCAGACCCCTGATCTAACCTGACTTCTTACGTAACACAGAAATTGTTGCAGAATAGAATTTCACTCAGTAAGTCCTCCGTCAAGCACATAACTTCTGTTTCAGCTAGAACATAAATTTTAGAAAAAGAATCAATCTTGATTTAAGTACCTCCAGTGACCAAGACCTATTACATCTCTGGGTAAGTTGTTTAAACGGTTAATTAATTAACCTCACATTTTTAAAATTGTGTGTTATATTTAATCCAAATTTGTACAACTTCAGTTTCCAGCCATTGGATCTTCTTCTATTTATGCCTGCTAAATTAAAGAGTTTTCAACTACTAGAAATCTTTTCCCTGCACTACTTTGTTTAACAGATTACAAAAACATTATGCACATAATTAGGGCAGTCTCTCAAGTCCTTTCCTAAGTACTATTCTTTAGTGAGGGTAGGTTATACTCGTTGTAGACTTATTCCTGAGCTCAGACTTGTGCATTTTTGGTGCTACATGCGGACCATGGTTTTGCCAGGGAGAAATGGTGTGATTTTAATGTGTTTGCCAATATTTAACTAACATTAAAATGATCTCTATGAGAGAGCACATTAAAACAACTTAGTCTACACTAGGATTTCATCATATTTTAACATTTCTGCTTTGTTTCTAGTGTTAGCATTGCCACTGCGTCTAATTCTGAGAGACCGCCACACAGCTCTAGCTGTGCCAGGATCAGGATGCTATGTGAAGACAAATTGTGGAAGAGAGACTTGGAGAAGACCAGATCTTTTGCTAGTGCACAGATTCAGAAAAGTCTGCTTCAGAAACAAAATTGCCAGCTCCCATGGGAATTGTGGGAGGGATCTTACAGGCTTTGAATCTCCCAACACTTCTATCACACTACATCCTGTGTGATTTATTAATTAATAGACCCAGTGGTGAGCTTACAAAATGCACAGAGAATAGGCCAAATCCAGCTGAAATTGGGAGAAGATCATGCAGAGAAGATCTGGGGGACATCAGGACACATTCTAATTAGGAAAACATACCAGAGATAAGATAGTAGGCCCCAGTCCTCTGCTTGAAGAGGAAGGAGATCAACAAAGGGTGTAAAGAGGCAGTTGAACTTCATCACATGTAGGTGATGCAGCAGGTTGGCAAATCAGAAACTTTTAGAGGGATAATGACAGAGAAATACCTGTGTTAGTCTGTATTCTATCAAAAAAGCAGTCAAGTAGCACTTTAAAAACTAACAAAATAATTTATTAGGTGATGAGCTTTCCTGGGACAGACCCACTTCTTCAGATCTTCAGTATCAGAGGGGTAGCTGTGTTAATAAGTATCTGCAGAAACAACAAGGAGTCCTGTGGCACCTTATAGACTAACAGATCTTTTGGAACATAAGCCTTTGTGTCCCAGGAAAGCTCATCACCTAATAAATTATTTTGTTAGTTTTCAGAGGGATGCATTTAGCTGTGTGTAAAGATGGCTAAGATGGTGATTCAAAACATGAGTGCATGGAGAAGGAACTCTTCGGGGCTTGCTGAGCTCCCCAAAGGTTTAAAAGAAAAAACTTTGGGAAGAATTCTGAGAAAAATCAACTTTTTAGAGTGGTTTTCCAATCACTAATTTGTTGGCATTGGGACATTTTAACTCTACCCTCCTGTTCTACACATTCTTATGCCCAAAATCATCAACAAAGCAAATTTCTGCACATAATATATTGTAAGTGGTTGGTGAGGAAAAATGCAAGGAATGCCGGTCGAGCAAGGAACTCTCAATGACATTTAGGGTATGTCTACACTTATGGGAAGATCCACCACCAGTGACACACTGGCATTTGATCATCTGGGGTTAGATTTAACACACTGAACGGGGACGCCCTAAATCAAACTTTCATGGTGCTCTCATTGACCTCTCAACAGTTGCTGTGTGAACCGTGGCAAAGTTGATTTTAGGTGAATTAACTAACTACACAATTCTCATAGCCCAAACTGCGTCTCTAAAGCTGATTTTACCTCCTAGTATAGACCTGGCCTTAGTCACATCTTTTCACTAACTCAGAGATCCAGCACTCAAGAGCATAGATTTTGTGATATACCTTGAGATACTAGTTGAATTAATTATATTCATTCATATGAATTTTTTAAATTGGCACAGAGTTTGGTCTGGGTGATAGTCTTCCTTTAATTACCCAGATACAATTCAATATACATTATTACTAAATAAAAGAGTGAAATATTCATTACATTTCAGTACAGCACTTGTGAGAGCATAGAATAGTAAATACTTACATAATTTATAACAGGGAACTACACTAGTTTGTGACCTCTGGGCAATCTCTCTTAGCAAAGAAGAAAAACTGTATAACACACTGGTGTGTTCATTGAGACAAGTTATTTATTATTTACGGAGCACCGCAAGCATACTTTACATTTTACAGACACCTACAAAAGAAGTTTCCTGCTTAGAGGTGTATGCTATCTAATCCAGACAAATGTAGGTTAATAGCTCAAAAAACGAAGAGGGAAAAATGGCTGTCCTCAGCATGGGGATCAAAGTCTGAAGACATCATTAAAGACATGGGTTTTCAGGGAGGATTTGAAAGATGATTAAGGGTTGTTTGTCAGGAAAGAACAACAAGGAGTCCTGTGGCACCTTATAGACTAACGGATTGTTGGAGGCATAAGTTTTCATGGGCAAAGACCAGGTCTTTGGCCACAAAAACTTAAGTTCCAAAAGATCTGTTAGTCTATTAGGTGCCACAGGACTCCTTGTTGTTTTTGCAGATACTGACTAACACAGCTACTCCTCTGATACTTGTCATAAAAGAAGGCAGCTGCTCTAAGTGTAGGGGTGATATGAAAGAAGATGCAAAATGAAAAGAGAGAAGAAAACAAAGGGAGTCTGAGTCAGATCTCAGAAAGGTGTAAATTAGGAGTAACTCAGGTGAATTCCATGCACTTTAATCAGTGTAAAAGAGTGAGAGATCTGAATCAGGCCACATGTGTATGACTGTGGCTTAGCAGCCAAAAAAGCAGCTCATGATCTAGTCTTCAACACAAGATATGGAGTCTGTGGGGCAATTGCTACCACCCTCACCAATGCAAATTTTAACCCAACACAAGTACTTCTCTTTTTGTCCTACTTATCTGTATTTATCCTCACAACCTCCAGCTCCATTAACATCCCCAGAACTGCTGAACCAATACACCAATTAACATCCCCAGAAAGTGCTGCCCCAGAGCAGCACTTCTCTGTCTCAGGAAGTCTTACTGTGCCTGTCACCAAAGCATGGAATGTACATCAGATAGTTTTGTTCTCAGTAATTACAGATGGAACACTCAGACTTTTGAGGGTCTGTTGGGGTTGTTGCAAGCAGGTAAAGACATATGAGGCTCGTGAACTGTAAGGCAACAGAGAGGATGCTGGGAAGCAAGTATAAGTGGATGAAGGCTGGCTGGGGGGTATAAATTCAGGTGGAATGGTAGAGGCAGAAGTGGGAGAGAAAGGGTAATTCTCTATAGGAATTCAGTTTTCCCCTTTTGTTTTTCCAGCATTTAATGGTGTTCCTACAGCATGCTGCCGAGAGTCAATGGTCTGGTGTTCCCATAATACTGTTTGTACTCAGAACTCATAGCCCTCCTGTTTTCTCTTCTATGGTGTTTTAGAATTTTAAATTTTTAACTTTTTTGTCCCAAATATTTTCCAGATGGAAGAGCATCTGGCTCCGAGTACTTTGGGAAGAATTATTCCACTGGGTTAAAGAAAGATGTCAGGGAAAGAGATGTAGAAATACAAAGCATAATGGAAGAATGGATTTCTTCTCAATATCAGCCCCAGATTTTTTTCACGTGGGAGGGAAATGTCACATTGGGCTGGTGACAGTTCCCTGGTTCAGAGCTGCCCAGCCTCAGGACAACGGAGAGGGCACATGGGCAAGCCTAACTTGTGCCACTGCCACAAGGTTCCTCAGGGATCTTACGTCAGTGGAGGATACAGTATAATGGAATTCCACTTCAGCATATCCCTTCCCTGTTATCTATGTGTCCTGCTCATCAGAATACCCTCAGTGCGTCTGTACTTTTAGGAAAGTGAGTGGCTATGATTTTAACTGCAGCATTAAAAATAGTATGAGAAATTGAGATAAATATTACGGGTTAAATCCTCCACTGGTGTGAATGGGAGCAGTGCACTGACTTCAGTGGAGCTTGGTTCATTTTCACCAACTGATCATCTGGCATTAACCATTCCTATATTTTCACTGTTAGATGTCTGAAGACTCTGCTTAACACTGTTTATTTATCAACAGGGAAGAATAAATGGTTTGCTTTCTTTCAAGACCACTTGATCTTGGACTTGACAGCGAGCCTGAACTCCAATATTTATAGGGCCCATGTTCCACTGAGGAGCATCTGTGGGAAAAGCATCTATGGATGGTGGGCACAGAAAAAGTCTAAGAACAAATTGCTTACAGTGTAGATAATGGCTCAGATTTTCAGAGATGCCTAAGGGATTTGCACATCCAGCTGTCATTAATTTGAATTGGGCATTTAAATCCCATAGGCAGTTTTGAAAATACCTGTCACTACCTACAAGTGACTTCTGTGGCTAGCTTCGGGGAGGGGGGTTATTCCACCTTTAATATGCACAAATCAGATTTCCCTTTCATTAGGAAAACTTTAATAAAACCTAAGGAGTTTTGTGATATCATATTTTCCCCCAGTTTTCATTATACATTGTTTATGTTTTCATGCCAGTGCTAATATTGTCCCATTTCTTGTAAGTTGTTGCACTTTTGAATTAAATTGCCCTTCTGTGCTCTGACTACTAACATACCTCCAGCCTTATTTCCTGCATTTAAATGTACCCTTCTCTCTGTGCCTGGGACTTTTAAAAAAATCTTCCATTACTACAGCTCTGCCCTTTTGCCTGCTTTTCTATTTGAGCAGTGATTTCACACTCCAGTTGTTCTTTTGGGATAAGTGGGCAGTCACATTCAGATAGTCAGTTTACTCCCTGAAATATTTCAATTATCGAACCATAACAAGTCTACCTCATTACCAGTTGCTTCTAAACCTTGTCTTGCATGAAACACGAGACTTACATAATCAGAATAATGTTCCTTCTCTCATTCTGCCTGTTCCTCTTAAACAGCCTATGTGACCTCACCACTCAAGGATTGTGTCATGCAGAGTTATTATCTGGGACACCCCCACCCCCATGTACAAAAGTGGGCTCCAGGCATTGCTTCACCCTTTTGACCTTGTTCAGAAACTTGGGACAGTCATATCACTGAGAAACCAGCCATAAATAAGCCCCTATTCGTGGCAATGCACACTCTGAGAACCCAGAGTACCCCCTTCCCTCATAAGCAGAGAATAAACACTTTAGCTAGATAAATAAGATAAGGAGTCCTCTCTGCATGTTTTCTTCTGCGGAGGATGAGACTGCCCTCAGCAAAAGTATGCTATTTACACCTTGGTAAATGCACCAAACAAATACAGGATTAGTAGAGTGGCCTGCCTCATGCAAGGTGAGCCATCATGTCTGTTATCTCTCCTATTCTCTTTACAACAAAGCTCCACTGTTATCCTGAATCCCCTTAGATATGATCACACCTGTTGTTACTTTAATAGGCCAAAGTCAACTCGCTAAAGGCTGAAGTAAATCCTCTGATGATGTAAATCTACAAAGCTCCATTAACTTAAACACAAAAACAGCATATTTATCCCAGCTGAGGATCTGGTCTTATTAGAGGTGGTAACAAGATGTTCACAGGAATTCTATCAATGTTCTATGGGGGCTGCACAGCCTGCTATAATGGTTTTACACTGCAACACTGTAAAATCCTGCTGTATACTGTGTTTCACAGGGTGCTGTATACTATCCACAGTGAGCACAGACTCTTTGCAGGCAAGGCAATTGTCCCACAGAAATCACTCAAGAAAAAGGAGCTCAAAATAAGAGAGGCTGAGACCCAACAACTGGTACCACTAAGCTTGAGAAATGGGTAATATACTGAAAGAATATGATTTTAACTGAGTCCTTTCATATAACGTGAAACCCTGGCTTGACTGAAATATTGCCAGTCTCACTGACTTCAGTGGGACCAAGATTTCAATTCTAGTCTTTATTGCTCTTTGATATGGGATGCTGAGAAAAATTGAAGTTGGCAAATACAGATTCTGCACAAGATTGTTTTCCATCCTCCCTGATGTTGTGAGGATAAATCCAGCATATAGGGGCACGGGAGAAACATGCTTTCTTCTGAAATATATTATCAAAAGAAAATTATTGGAATTGATAATGAAATAGGAGCCAGAGGAGGGAATGAGTTTGTTCCTTCTCTTATTATATATGGTGGGCAAAATCCTTAGCTGGTGTAATCATGAACAACTCTCTGGAGCTACATCAGTTTATGCCAGCTGAAAATCTGACCCTTTTTTAGATAATACTGAGAAGGATTACAATGGTTATAAAGGTGGCCTGCAGAATCAGATTGCATCAATTGTAGGGCTGATATGAAACATCTCTTTCTGTTAGAGAATTATTATTGACAGACCTGGTTATTTTCACTAAAATATACTGCAGCTATTTGCATGCCATTTTACCTGTCTTCATGCATCTAAATTTAATTTTAACAAGATGCTTAAAACAATCTAAACTTGTTCTTCTTTTAAGTAAATTGAATAACACTGCTTTTATTTATTCCCACCCGCAGTTACCTTTGGCAATTCAGAGCTTATTGTTTGCACAACAAGTATGAGAACAGCAGCACAAGCAATTCCTTAGCAATAAGTCTTACTTGTTCTCGCTCAGAAGAGCTTGTAGGTCCTTATTTAAAAATCAGGTAGCCAAAAAACTTAAAGCTGACACAACTACCTGCCTATGCCAGATTTTTATTGTGCATGCTTTTGATTTTGCCACTGATGTGTATGGTCTTTTTATAACTATGTGTTAGTTGTTCTAGAGATAGACTTGTATTTCATCATAGCAGCATATCCAAACTTTCCATTGAGTCAGAGATCTCTATGAGCTACTCTCAAAGCATGTGTAGAGCAAAGAGGAGACCCACTGAAAATGAATGTCCTTTCTTCCTGGAAAAATATCCTTTGCCTTTTCCTCAATAGGCATGGGACACTGTAGTCATACAAAAGAGCGAGCCTTCTATAGCCCAAGATTATTATTCAGTTTCTGCATCACCTGCTACAGCACATTCACAAATAACTTAATCCTGAGTTGTGTTGGGAATTTAAAGCACTCAGCACCTCCACCAGTTGCCCAGCACTCTGCAAGACTGAGTACCAAGTTACCACTCACACTGCAAGTGACAGATAGAATCTACCACTTAATATCTATGTAATATGCTTATGTTATAGAGTTACCTTCAGTTATGTGTAATGTGTCTCTTTTTACTATATCTTTCACAGATAACCATCACCCATGTTCCCTGTAAGCTGAGCTCTTGGGCAGCTCCCCAGGAGAGATTCAGGTGCCACCCTGCTAATAAGCAGAGCACTCACAGCCATGCATTAACTGGCAGCAGGCATTTCTATTGGCAATGCACATCTGAACTTACCTTGGTGCACATGGATGGAAAAAAATTAGAGGGAACAATGCCCATCCCATAGTATCTGAGTACAGAGGGAAGGTATAAGGCTATGAAAGTTTTTAAAACAGTATTTTGAATGAGATCTTTGCCTTAAAAAAAACTACATCAAGAAACAAAGAGCTTTCAAGTTCATTATTCTGGCTTTAAAAAGAAAATCCACACCCATTTTCAAAAAATTCTTTTGTTTTTATCATTAAGCCTTCTACGTTCCTGCTCTAGTCACACTGTCTCCTTCACAACATTCCCACCCTCACGTTATCCCCCTTTCCTGACCTGACCCAGTGCTTCCATTGTCTTCTCTTTCTACAGCACAAATGGGCCATGTCTGCTGCTATATGTAGCTTCAGCAAGAAGTCTCTGTTGACATCAGAAGTCAATAGCGAGTCTGCTGGAGCTGTGCAAGGCAGGTATGCTGCTGTCTGGTCATCTTATGGGGCAGGGTTGGTGTGCTGCTGGATTACTGCTTTTTTTCCAGCTGCTCTAGGCTGTCTCAGAGGTGGAGGAAGTAGGGAGGCTTAAAGCAGCCCCAAGTTTCTTTGGGAGTGTGCTCTGTCTGACCACCTCTCCTCCAATCCATTCCATCCAGCCTCCTAAACAGCTGTTCCCATTTGCAGTAATTAAGGGCACACGAATCTCAACAAGCTTGGAAATTTCTCTTATAAGCTTCCAAATGTTGGGGTGCTTATCTGAATGGAGTTACCAACACTTCCTGATACATGCAAAATAGGTTCAAGTCAGTTACAAAAACAGATTTTCTGCTGAGGTTCCTCCTATTTTCTGGCCAGGGTATAAATGCCACAAGAACAGCCTTCTCTGCAGTGTGTTGTCACTTTCAGTTGCCTTCATGGCTAAGGCCAGAATGTGCAGAGACCTCATGCAAAAAGCTGTTTTCAAAATTAACTGTTTGAACCAGGGTTTAACCACAGCTTTTGATGGTTCATGGGATCAGTTCTGATCTTATTTAAACTGTCTCCACCCTTCCAAATTTGCAGCAACTCACAAGTTTCTTCCCTTGCCTGTTCCATATGCCTGCAGGCTTCACAGCACATCCCCTGATATTTACCAAAGGAGGCAGGAACCACACACACTCATGCACAACTGTATAAAATATACACGCACATCTGAGACTTGAAATCTTAACACAAATGGGTAATTTCAGGTGGCAGATGCCAGAAATAATGTATTACACTCTCAACCCAAAACATTCATGTATGTATCTGCAGCAGTGTTCCCTGGGCTGGTGCTAGTCAAAAGAGTAGTTTGCTCTGTCCCCTCAAACCCCCACCTCACACGGGTAGAGCCCTCACACACCTGAAATTTGAAAGAGTGGCGTTTTGATTGGGTACAGGAGATCACAGCACAACTCTGGTTCAGCCCTGTTGCTGGGGCACTGAGAGGCACTACAACCCCAGGAACAAATCACAAAGCCTTACATATGGCCCAGTACTGCCCTCTGTCACGACAGAGGATCAGCAGGGCCAAGCTTGGGTAGAGCTGCAATCCCATGCCCCAGGTCATAGCACAGAGTGGGAAACTGACCTCAGTCCATGGGACAGAAGCTGTGGGTGAGGGCTGTGAGTGAGGGCTTCACTCCCCCTCCCTGGCACCTCAGTGTCATGGTGAGAAGTTGGGGAGGGGTGCTCAGTTTCAGACTGTGCTTTGGGTGCCCCAGAATGGCCGAGTGACCCTGCTTGGCTGACTTCTGAAGCTGACAACCTATGACAGTTTGCCAGGGCTGCATGCTCAATGCTAACAGGTCTAAAAGCAAAGTTACTCTCACATGCAGCTTTACCTTTATGCACATGTACATATTTCTCACTAATGCTGCAGAATAAGAGAGGTTGTATTTTTAATCACCTAGGCTTGATATAAATTATGTGATTTTCATTGTGCAAATTGCATAACTTATTTCAAGCTACATTATGTTGAACCTGGTACAGCCTACGCTGCACGGACACTCAAAATAAGGGTCTATTTCAAACTTCCCGGTAACCTTCATATGACGAGGGTTACCAGGAATAAAATACAGCTCTGCCATTTGCAGTATGGTGTTTGTCCCTCTGGTTTGTATTTCGGGATACAAATGTAGCCTTTGTCCTAGGGTATGTCTACACAACAAAGTTATTTCAAAATAACAGCCCTTATTTTGAAATAACTTTGCTAGTATCTACACAACACAACCGCTATTTCAAAAGAGGTTCATGAGATTTAGCTATTTCAAAATAAGCCAACCACTATTTCGAAATAGCAGTTGGCTTATTTTGAAACCACATGCCATGAGGAACAGTGCCTATTTTGACATTTTGAATAGCTATTTCAAAATAGTTGCTGTTAAGACAGGGAATAGCATGTATTTTGAAATAAGCCATAGAGCATCCAATAACTCTATTTTGAAATAGGCTGTGTGTGTGTAGATACGGTATTTTGAAATAGCTAAGTGCTATTTTGAAATGTATTTTTGGGTGTAGCAGTGTTATCAATTAAGCTACTTCGAAATGGGATGAGGATGGGAGGGATTTCTTCTTTCTTGTTAGTGGTCATCCCTATTATTAGATAAGCTGAAGATCTGACAAGTTTGGTAGCTCTGTCCTCAGAAAGAAAAGAAGGTCGACAAAACCAGAAATATGAATGTTGTATGTAGGGATTCTGGATTTAAAACCCAATAAAGATGCAAATGACAGTCTCCCATGTGTCCAAATGTATTTACAAAATTCTTGCTGGAAGTGACCTTAATTGCAGAGTCTGAAAAATGATTAGAAAAATGCTGCAAGGCTGTGATTTAATGACTGGGAAGCACCCTTTTATTTAGACTTACCTGGCTTTTGTTTATGTCATAATTATAACAGCGGTTGACATTCTACACCCTGTTGAAGCCAATGAAGTTATACAGAAGAAAGAGAGAAGCAAAGGGCTTACTGCTTTGTCCCTTAAGAAAAATAAATATTTAAAAGAAAAGCATACATTATTGTACTGAATGTCAGAAAGCCATAGCTGTAAAGCCCTAGTAAAAGTATATTTATTTCTGAGGCAATAATGTATTAGGGTAATAATTTACCAAGTAATTCCAATCTGATTTAAATGTATATTTGCTTATCAATTTTCCTAGATTCATATATAGATTTAAAGCTAACACAATTGCTTTGGAGGCATCACTGAAATTTTTATATACACAACTCTTACCGTATGTGAAATGGTTAACTTGGTGCAACGATTTTATTTTTACATGGACTAAATTGATCAGTGGTGTCTCTTTACGGAAGGTAACAAAATTCAACCACTGTTATATACTGTCATATTTTTAATATTCAAAACAAGTAGACAAGTGCACCTGCATTCAGAATATCTATTCCTACCTCTTTCCCAGACCTCAGCTCTTGCAGGCAGGAAGTTGTAGATTTTTCAGTTCAAAAGGGGCCATTATGTTTGTTTGGTTTCTAGCACATGCTGCCATAACAAGATCATAAATAATTATGCTATAAAAACCTTTTATTTGAACGTCTGTTGCATTATAAAACTTGATCGAATGCTAACAAGACATATTCTATACAAAATACAAACCCACAACCTATTATGGTACACAACAGGACATGTTGCTTTCATATATATATGTGCCTGTATCTGTGTGTACATTTCATATTCTTCCAATGCATATACATATATATTCATATGTAGGAGACAAACCACTAATAGCAGGTATATAATAATAATAATAATAATAATAAAACTTCTTGTCAGAATGATATCCCCAGTGTTCTAGCCAACTGTTTAAGATTCGTGTGACTTTCTGAGTCAGCAAAAAAAAATTCTGCCAGAATTTGTCTTCAAAACTAGAATTGCTGCACTCATCAACCCCCTCATTCCTGCCATGACCTGCTTTTTACGTATCAGTCTTCCTGTCAGCATTAGTGTCATTTACAATCTCTGGAACATGAGTCTTGAATCCAGAAGGTATCATTTTTCCCACGTTAAGGTTGTTCCTAAGAGAGAAAAGAGCTGTCTCTGTGCCATTGGGCCATAAGTCACCAAGAATCATAAACAGTTCTTACATCACTCTTGAGATCAGATTCTAAAAGAAACTACAGAATCCCTCTTGGCATACACTGTTACGTCATCAGTGGCATTTTGTATATTGTGGTGAAATGCAGTTTGTGGACATTTAGGTCCCGATTCAGCAAGACACTCAAGCATCTGCCTAACTTTAAGCATTTGCTTCAGTCAGATGCCTCACATGTGTAAGGAGTTAGTACAGGTTGTACCTCTCTAATCCAACACCCTTGGGATTTGACTGGTGCTGGATGAGAGAATTTGCCCAACCATGGAAGGTCAATATTGTCTAGGAGAATTACCAACATTGCTTACTAGGCTCTTAGCAGACATTTGGGGTAAATTACAGCTAAATAACAGCACAGAGCACTGAAAGCCAGGACTGGTGTCTGAAAACAAACTTTATGGGACCACGAGAAACTTGGCCACACCTGTGATAAGTAGACATCCAGCTGCCCAAAATCCCCCTGCTAGATTACAGATGTTAGTGGATGAGAAATAGTATACTATATGTGAAAATAATATAGAGATGTACTTACTTCATAGAACTGGAAGGGACCTTCTGAGGTCATTGAGTCTGCTCCCCTAGCCTCACAGCAGGACCTATGGCAATCCCTGACATTTTTCCCCCCATTTACCCTACATGGCCACCTCACACATTGAACTTACACCCCTGGGTTTAACAGGGCAATGCACAAACCACTAAGCTATCCCTCTCCCACAGAAAAGTGAAACTGTACTATTTTTGGTTACACTCTATATTTCTTTTCAGTGAATTCCAGAACATTTGTGGTAAACTATCAGCCTTCCATCAAAAAGGGCAGAGAGAACAATGAAAGGCTTAAATCATGCCTCTCCTGCAACTGCAGAAGGTAGCACTCTTATAATGGCGTGAGCACACAATTAAGGAAGAGGCTGTGTCAGTGGAAAGAGCATCTGGGAGTTTCATCTTCAGATTGTGGCTCCTCACAGACCACTGGGGAGACAAGTGAAACCTTTGCTCTATGGAATTCATTCCTGAAAAACTGGGATTCAGCCGAAACACAGACACCTCTAAAGGAGTCCTTGAGGTCGTGAAACATATTCTCCTGCTTCAAGAACTCTCTTCTGTGATGACTTTTATTTGTTCCTAGGAGAGCTTGGCATGAAGATACCATGACAGTGGGAAGATTAAAAAATTAGGCAGATGAGACTGGAACATTTTCAGTTACTCCTCAGGCTGAAGCACTGAATGTGTGTGTGTCTTGGAACCCATCAGCGTTTCTTTAAGAAACGGGAAAGGTGAGCAACAGAAAAGCAATTGTTACCTTGAGAAGATTCCCAGGAGAAGAGTAAATGAATGAAGATTGTTTAGACAAAGTCAGTGTTAGACTTGAATATTACATCTATGTTATATCTGAACAAATGTGCTCTGTCACAAAGTGACCTGTTTTTCATCAGTGCTGGCAGAGAGGAATCATTTGTACCAGAAGAAATGTCTTCTACCAACCTGTGGAAGGATGTCTGTATTATGCCCTCATTGCTTAGCATTGATTATCAGCTGCCACTCTGGTTTTTATACGAGGGAGACTGAAACAGAGAAACAAAACATTTTTTCTGATATTAACTTTGTTCTAGAAATGTGCTATTAGCTTCTACACCAGTTGATCCACAATTCAAAAAATATTGTTGGCAAAATCTGAAGGCCAAATCACCATCTAAAAGTGTTTTATTGGTCTGCTCCCAGCATCAGCTAAGGTGGAAATATTTCCACAAGTTGTTTGTGCACCTTTCAGACATCAAGCTCCCAGTGCATATTTTCAGTTAGCTAGTTAGCTATCCCGCACTCATTTTTCAGTAAGTATGAAAAATGGTCATTCTGACATGGGCTCCTATCTGGTTTTGGGTCCTTAAGTAAAATGCTCTTCATGCACAGTCTGATTACACTGAATGCAGCACAGTCTCAAGTCATACAAAAAGCAGGACTGTGACAAACACTTACTTTGCAACTGAAATTGCGGAATATATTTTTCTCCACTAGAAGTTGCATGTGTAAATTAATCACCTTTTCCAACTTGCCATAACTCTCCTGAGATTTGGGAAGAAAGGTATTTAAGTACCTAGAGATGCTGATGGATGCCTACTGGGATTGCCTCTCTGAAGTTTTAGGTGTCTACATAACTTTAAAAATCGGAATCAGAGACCGAGAGCCAAACTGTATCATTAGTTTTACACTAAGGTAAAATCGAGTGAATGGGGTACAGAATCAAGCTCTAGGACTTTTAGCACAAGGAAATGGTAATGGGAGTTTTTTGGGGCACAATCTCTCCCTAACTTTAATATGCAGAAAAAAAGAATCAATCAAAACTAGAAGTGATAGATGCAAAGGGAAGGGTAGAAGAAAACTGCTTACAGATAAGACAGGAAAGAGGGAGGAGGAAGACAACTTTTGGGAAGCAGAAAGGAAGAGAACAGTAACAAAGCAAGGAAAGAGAAAAGGGCAAAGGAGAAGGAAAAAGTGTGAAGAAGAAGGGAAAAGTGTGAAGAAGAAAAAAAAAGATCCAGAATGTACTGTATTTTTCCCAGTGTTCATACTTTTTAAGAGGTTACTCTCATTTTTCCATAACTACTACTTCCCTTTGTATTATAACAGCAGGTCTCCCTTTACCTTCAACCATGGATCTTTCCTTCATCCATGACAAAACCTTGACTGTTAATAGGTGTGGGAACTGTAGCGCAACCTGCTGGCACTTGAGCTAAAGGAATAACTCCATTACTTAGTGGCAGGAGGCCACTATTCTCTAATGGACCAGCCACTAGAAGTGGATGTAAAAACACACTGTACCAATAAACTACATTTTTTTCCCATATGATTACAAGACCCTGGTCCCATAGGGTCAAAACACTCTACAACCATTTAGAAAAAACACAATATTTGACTGGTGGGCATACAGTATTCACTATTCCAGGCCCCAGCAATGATTTACCTCTTCTGACACCACCAGTTAGAAAGGTGAAACCTCTCTACAAGAGAAGAAATTTCTGAAGTGTTGATTAGATGTATATATATTGGAGGATAAACAGGAAAAATGACTAAATACCCTATTTGGTGTTTCAATTCAGGGCAAACAACAGCAACAGAGGATTTAGGATTTGGGGATTAAGTGAGAAAATTTTAAAAAACAGTTTCAGAAGTATGCATTTTGCCTTTCCAGTCATAATTTTAAGAATGTGAAATCCTGATTTGTAATATTAATTATTTGATCTATTATACAGACTTGAATTAAATGCACTTAAGCCTTAGCCAGTGTTCCTGTAAGCTGTGAACTTTAGCATCCACTCAAGAGAGATTCAAATTCTGCCCAGTTTATTAGCAGGGCACTCACAGCTAGGTTTTTTGTTTCTACTGAAGGAGCATATTCCTTTGTGCCTACACAACTCTCCACACACCCAAGCAATGTCTCCTGAGCTATGTGACAAGTTGTAGCAGTGTAGTGTCCCACCACCTCCCCACTGACAAAGGTTTTCCTGGACATATGGAAAGACTCAGAAGATGGTGGGGGTGGGGTGGGGAGGAGTTTTTCTCTCACTGCCTTTCTCCAGCCAGAGCCTTTCACTACATCAGGTAACTGCACGTACCCTATACACTGCCACATGGGTGTGCAGTGTAGACATCGCTTATAAACACAGACAATTAATGTAGCTTCCAGTATCTTAGTCTGCATCTGAATAGAGATTGCAGCTGCATTAAACTAACTCAGTTACCATGACTGAAATAAGCACTCCTTTTGACAGTCAAGAGTTCATCCCTGCTATGAGTTCATCCCTGCAAGGAGTAGAGAGTACTCAGCATTTGATAGGATTGGACTTTAAATTATAGAGATATAAAAGCACCTGCTGTATGCAGTATCTCCTCTTGAGATTACTTCCCAAAGGCACTTTTGTCCTAGGGACATGCTGGAATACTTGGGCTAGACCAGTCCACCTGTAAACAAAAATACAATTGGGTCTGATGAAAAACCTCAGTAACAAATTAAATGATCCTGTGGTAGTAAAGTAGCTGTCATTTTCTTGAGGGTACATAAAGAGGAATAAAACAAAGTCTATTATCACCTCAGTTATTCCAGTAATAGTAAAGCCTTATTTTAGGGCAAGCCCCATGCAAGACATCCCACTGGAGTTGCTAACTCATTTTGTAAGGCTCTCAGAGAAGCAGAAAGATATATATCTGCTCCTTCTATGCCCTTGAGCCATACTTAGTAAGAGAGTGATGTTTTACACAGTTACTCTTCTTACAGTAACTGCATAAGAGTGCTACAGGAAAGAAAAGGGAAACAAACACAATCAATCTGGAGTGTGCCATGGAGAATAGCAAATCATAGCAACTAGTTAGGCAAATAGGTATGCGCCCTGTTAATTTTATGTATTTTATAGAGGAAAGACATACAGACGATGGAAAGAGGAGAAATAACAATACACTCCCAAAGCAGAAGTAAAGATTCAGGGTATGTCTACACTTGGGAATAAAGTCAATTTATTAAAGTCAACTTTTTAACACTTGATTTTACAAAGTTGAATTTGAGTATCTGAAACTGCTCACAAGGCTGTGTCTACGCTAGCTCCCAACTTCGAAGGGAGCATGGTAAGTAGGGTATCAGGCGATTATTAATGAAGAACTGCAGTGTATATGCAGCACTTCATTAAGCTAGTTCTCCCCCGCGGCAACTTCGAAGTGTTTAACTTTGAACTGCCGGCTTGCGTGTAACCGCAGCTAACCCACAGGTACTCTGAAGTCTGGCAGGGTGTATGTGTCATGTGGGCATCCAGCACAAATATAAGTTCTGATTAATGTTTATACAATGCATATTTTCCTCTTTGTAGAAATCTGTTCTCCCGCATTTACTACAGAGGCTCCAGAATACATCATTCTGGAAGATCACAGACACCAGAGGAGTCAGCAGTCGAAGCCACCTTCTGGTCTCTAGGATTCCTGACAATGCACTAGGGGTGTCTCTAAAATGACTAGGGAGACTGTGTATTTTCACAGTGGTTTTTTGGTTCTAAGTTGTCAATAAAATAATGGCCTGCCTAGCCAGGTTAGCTGGGTAGTAAACATAGAAACCGGTCCCCACCTCAAAATTTAACTTTGCACATTGCTCTTTAAAGAGAACATACATTCTGGTTTTGCCCTCTGCTGGCCAAAGATATCTATCGGAGATCTTATTCACGCCACTGTCTCCCTCAGGGTTCTAGAAGAAGATCCTGCACCTCTGTAATGCTGAATGGCTCTATAGAGCAGTTGATATCCAGCCATGGCCTTACTCCTTTCTGACCCATGTTGCCCCACTTCCAGATGCTACAGGATGGCCATGTCTACATAGCCCAAAACTTCAAAATGGCCATTTGCATGGCCATTTCGAAGTTTACTAATAAAGCACTGAAATACATATTCAACACCTCATTAGCATGCCAGCAGCTGCGGCACTTCAAAATTGCCGCAGCTCACCGCCCTGCAGCTGCTGGTATGCTAATGAGGTGCTGAATATGTATTTCAGCACTTCTTTAGTAAACTTTGAAATGGCCATTTGCATGGCCATTTTGAAGTTTTGGGCTAGTGTAGACATAGCCAATGTGGAAGTGGAGAAAGCCCCTATAGAAGTAAGCTCCATAATATGCACGTCACACTGCACAAAATCCCTTTCACGTCCTCACGCCCGTATTGCATGGAATCAAACTTGTTGCATTGAACCACACCTGTTCCCTTGCATTAGGGGCTCACTATGGCCACGGGATTCAGGTTTTGCCCCTGTTTATTACTTTAGATTAACACGGCAATGCTCACTCATTAACGCAGGAGTGCTAAGAGCCATTGAACGAAACTGTAAAACCTGTATACAAATCCCTGGATACAATGGAAGCCATTTCCAGCCAGAGGAGGCTGCAGCATTCTCAGTGCCCCTAGTTTCAGCAGCCATGCATTAATGGGAGCTTGTAGAAAATGTTATGCAAGTGACGTATATATACGTTATGGCCAAAGTTCCCAAAATGACTTGTGATTTGAGATGCCTCACTTTTGAGTGTGCAATTCAAGATATCTTTTAAAGGGGCCTGCTGTTCAGAAAATGCTCCTCTTTGAAAGTCAGACCCATTTAAGATATTTCTAGTTAGTCATTGGAAATAATTAGTTACACTTGAAAATCCACGCCCATATAAATAATTAGTACATGCCCATTGCCAAATTGATGCTGTGCATAAAACTCTACCAATGCTTAAAAGTCGTAAATAAGGTGCAAGGAATGAGACACTGGCACCCACCACTTACCTCTTGCCCATCTGCGCATAAGAGTAGGTGGAAACAAAGGAAACTAAATGGGCATGGATAAAATCACCCCAACCTGGAAGGACGCAACAGATGCTAAACAAATGCAGCCCCTCTTCCCTGCATCATTTGAACTCTCTTCCTTTGCACAAAATCCGTACGACCAAGCTTGCAAGCATAAGAAAATTACTCACTTGAAATTATTTTCTAATTATTTTCTATTGCATTTCTGGCAGCCTTCTACAACTCAGCAGCACTGTGACCCAAACCCCAAACAAGAACTTCACTTGATAAAGGAGCCACTCTTGCTCACAGAATTGTCATTCATTTTCAAGTGTTTGGGTGTTTTCCTCCCTCTTTCCTTTACCTTCACCTCCGCCACACTTTTAGCTTTTCAAAAAGCTGCCGACGCAGTCGAACTGTAGATGTGACCAAACGTGTATACCTAGGAACTGGTTACCTTAGTAACAGCAAGCAAAGCTCCCTAATATTATGCTGCTCTCATTTTCGCTTGTTTTCTTAGTTGTTTGAATGGCTTGGGTAATAAATATGCATATTAAGTATTCAAATCCATATTTATTCCAGCAGATAGAAGGAGAGTGAATCAAAATTGGCTGGGTGAGGCTTGTAAACTAACAAAAACCTATGAGTTGCCAAATACTGTACCCTCAAAGAACTAACAAGCACTTTGGCAACAGATCTTTGTTAAGTTCAAAGCATCCATTCATCTTTGTACCATCTCCAGTACAGTACTGCAGCCCTGCTAATAATGGCAATCACTGCATTTGGAAATGAGGTTTAGACATCTCCAACTCTGTAATTCTGTTCCTCTTACAGCACCATTAAACATAGACCTTTTGAGGATTAGGATTCACTTAAAAGATTTGTGTTATTAGTTTTATATGGTTAAGTAGTATCTGAATTACACCAAAACTGTGTGCAATGTAATTGGTCACAGTACGTTACTGCCATTTTATGCAAAACCAAAGTAATAAATAATTTAGTGTGTTCTGATTGCCTGGTTAATGAATGATAATACACATGCCTAAATCAAAACAAAAAGGCGGTCCAGTAGCACTTTAAAGACTAACAAACTAATAAATTATTACGGCTGGGATACCAGAGTAACGTAAACCAAATGATGACACACCTGCCCCACACCACCAAAAGGAAAAAAAAACTTTACTACTGTTGTTGATTTTGCTCAGTTGAAATAAATTCAGACTTCGTTAGGCTGGACACCCCAGTTTCTAGGAAGGTCATTAGGAATATTTTTAATAGAAAAATCACATTATTGATGTGTTGCATGGAGAAGTGACAGCACAGGAGTCATTTGCAAGAAAGCTGAATTTAACTCGTTGTCAGTTCGTTGTGGAAGAGGCTTAACTATGTGTTTGTACTGAGTTCACCACAATGGGCTCCGGTCGCATCTGGGGCTCCTGGGCACTCGTGTAATACAAACAATTAGAATGTAGACCTACATCCTTCAGTGCCTATGTGGGAGTTCAGGTACAGTGATAATATTTAAATTTGCTTTTGGAGACAGCCTGTCTGTGAAAGAGTGATTAGTTTATCTCGCAACCTTTAGGAACCAGGGTCGTGGGGTGAACTCACCACCATGGTGCCACCTGCCGTTTGCTAAGGGAATTAGTCCATGCTCCAGCCTGGCGTCTCCCACTGGCTGCTGCATAGTCCACCACCACTACCCGCTCTACCTTGTGCCCTGCTCAGAACCAGCATTGCTTCCAGGATTGCTGGGGTGTCTTCAAGGCAGTGCTCACTATAGTGCCTTGCACCCAGCAGTCCTGTCTTGGGGCACTCACCATGGTGGTGCATTGCAGCCTCAGTTTAGCCTTTTACCTCAGCGGAAAGCTACAGTCCATATAGGCCACAGCTAGTGTCGCCAGGTGCAGAGCAAGCGGGGAGAGAAGGAACTCAGGTCCACCCACTACGCTGCATCTCATCCCAGTGACTCTTCTGGCAGGAGATAAATCACTTGATCATTGTCTTCTGTTCTCCCTCTCTGGGGCACCTGGCATTGGCCAGCATCGGCAGATGGGATGCTGGGCTGGATGGACCTTTAGTCTGACCCAGTATGGCCATTCTTATGTTCTTAGCTGCCTGTCCTGTCATCTTCCTCTTCCCCTGGACCCCCACCATTTCCTGAGCCACTTCCCCTGAGATCCCTTGCACCTTCTGGGCCTCTATATCACAGCCAGCAGATTGGCAGGTGTCAGGCTGGAGTCAATCCCTAGCTTCCCCTAGCCTCTCCAGCGCTGCTCTATTGAAGTGCTGGTGCTTGCTGGTAACTGGTCCTGAACCTTTTCTGGACCTGGATCCAACTGACCTCAGTTCAAGATCAAAACAAACTTTAAAATGAACATTAACGAGATAAGATAAAAAAGCTTTTCTACAAAACCAACAAATGAGCCAATATGATACAAATTTGCATTTGAAAGTAAGATCTGTTCAATGAATTCTTGAAACCACTGAATAAAAGTTAAATATGAACAAGTGTTAAACTCACTTAAAATAGATGCTGGGATTTGGCATACCTTTCTGCCTGCCAGGAATCAGACTGAGAAACATTCACCTTGAAGGTCTATATTTGCAGTCTGTTAAAAAATGGCAGGCACAAACAAGTGAATGGAGTTATCAGCTATGAAATACAGAAGAGATCCGCTGATGCTTTGTGTCCAGAAGCAGAACCCCAACCCTGAATTAACTGCAGAAGCAGTAGCTGAGTAGCTTCCTTGTGCAATGTTGACTTCTTCTAGAAAAGCACTATTTTCTCATGAGTTCAAGAAGATAATGAATTAAAATATCAGTGCCAGAGAAAAAAATGTAAACAAATCAATAGGAGTCTGAAAGACTAAATATAACAAAAATGTCTCCCTTTAGAGCTCTGACCTTGATTCCCAAGTGCAAGTATTCAGGGGTGTGTTTTCAAAAAAGTAATTCAGTTCATAGTTTGTCAAATCTGTTAGTAAGGTTCAGCTTTGGTGAACAAGCAGGGACTAAAGAGCTGTGCTTTCTATCCCAAATTTTCTGCCTCAGATAGGCTTAAGTACATCCCACCTCAAAAGACCACTAGGAGCTATATGATGGTGCCCCTCTCTTCACTCCCACCCTGTGTCCAGAGGGGAAGCTGCTGCAAGGCCCCAGCCAGAGACTGAAGCCAAAAGAGGAGCTGCAGAAGCAGCTTATGCAAACACGGACAGACATGGACATATTTTCTAGTTTTCACAGGATTTTCCCCTTAGCGGTTTGCTCTAACACTCCCTTTCTGTCTCTTCACTTCAGTCTCACTCCACATACCTCCCCATCTCACAAAGCAATTGCAAAACAAACATGCTGTTTGTTGCCATCACAGAGTGTCTGCTCTGCCTGTCCTCCTGCTTCCTCTTTTCTTTATCTATCTTGTCTATTTAGATGTGAGCTCTCAGGCAGGGACTGCATACTGCTCTGTGTTTGTGCAGCATCCATCACAATGACTCTCTAATTATGACTGAGCTTTAGGCATTACTTTCACAAACATTACTTCCTTGTTAGGGAGAAGGCTGCTCAGCAAAGAATTGCTTTGTGAACAGGCTCTTTTCCACTATGCCTCTGAAGCATCCCCAGACAGTGCCCAGGAGTATCTGGTGATGGGGGTGGGTGGTGGCCTTGAATAGCTCATGAGACAAAGTCTTCTGGAAAAGTGTGCTCTTCAAGCACAAGCGGCTTAGCTGGAAAACCCACCTCCATGCTGTTGAGTCTTAGCTGTCTGAAAGGGATTGATATCTAAACAAGATGGCTTACAAGAAACCCTCCATAAACCATCAGAGACTCCACTATCTAAACTCATAATTCAGTACTATTCAAGCTGGCCAACAAATATTTTTATCATCCTTTAATTCTTTTCTGAGTAAAGAACCAAGTGATTAACACTTACATGTTGACAGTGCCCAGTGGCCTCAGTTAACTCATATTTACACCATCCAGTTTCTGCCTTGTAACTCACAGGTAAAAGGAGAAAGACGTTAAAAAAATGTAACAGCCTATCGAGGTCATGAACTGAGAAGAGCTGCTTGAATTCAACATTTTGCTGCAGGCACAAGAATGAATAAACTATATTCTTCTAAAAAAATAGAGACTGAGGACTCAACAAAATAAGCAAAATAATCATAGTTCCCCTGCAAGCATGAGGCATCAGTGACCATTCTTTTTCTGAGTAAAGTTGTATTTCTGAAAAGTGGAATGGCAGTGTTTTTAACCTACAAAAATACCAAACCAAAATACTCAAACCCCCCATATTTAGAGTTGCCACATTTGTGGTTTAACCACAAGCAGATTATTTTTAATAATAAAAAGCATGCAAGTTCCAGAATGAAATATTCTCTGCCAAAAAGCAGTTTTTGTAGAGATTCTAGACCGAAGATAAGACAGTACACTCCATTGGTAAGACAATAAGGAGAAAGGAGGACTGTATCTCAGTTTTGGGATAGCCTTTCTCAATATGAGGGACACAATCCTCTTATTGCAAGGTGATATGGCAGAGAAAGAAATGGAGGAACTATTACTTATAAAATTTGAACTTAAAAATATTTAAGCCATTGTGACAAATGTGTATGTACTCGTCCAGTAGAAGAGCAGATGGCTCACATTTGGTCTATGTACATAAGCCTTGCTCCATTTGTAGTTAGTCGCAAAATTCCTGTTGACTTTTTCAGAAAGCGCATGTGACAGAATCCAATACTTTCCCACCCCTACTGAAGTCAATGTCGATGGGAGTTTTAACATTGATTTCAATTAGGCAAGGAGCTCAACAATGGCATGTTATACCTAAGTAGAACTCTTACCAGAGAAATGAGAAAAATACTACAGTAAACCCCTGACTTATGCTTAAGTTGAATCCTGGGGCAACCACTCATAAGTCATATTTTACACAAGTCAGGACCAGGTAGGGGAGGGACCCCTGCTCCTGGCTGCATCTGGCTCCTGGATCCCCTCCACTGGTCTGTTTCCTGGATCCCACAGCAGAGGGAGCCACCTGGCTCCTAGCTCCCCACCACTCACAATTTTGACTTGGGTTATTGCAAGTAATGCGTACGTTGAAATTGCGTAAGTTGGGATCTACTGTACTCCAAGTGCTTAATCTATTGTAAATACAGAGAGAAACAAAGGGGTTGAGAAGGTTTCGCTTATTACAAATTTATTAGTAATCCCTGCAACAAAGCTTACGTTATTTTACCTACTCTTCACCAATAATGTAAAAAGTCTGAATTCACTATCAAGAAAATTAAGAGAAAAATACATCCTTGAGTGGATTTTAGTCTCAAGTGAAGTTCACTACCAGACTCACACAACAAACAAGAACACGCATTTCATTCAGACTAAACTCACATGTCTTCTGCATTCGTACTAAAACTTTTTTTCTTGATGTGGCAGAAATGCTAAGGATGGGTGTACAATTTATTTTACAGACCACTTCCATTTCAGCCCTTTAAAAATGTGGGGGGGGGGTAAGTAAAAGGAAAGAATAAGTCCAGTTTTATGATGAAATGTTTTACTGGGCAGAATGTTAATCACTTTTTATGTTTGTTGGGATTTTTAATAGTCTTACAGCTGCAAAATAAGAGACCTTCTAAATATGGGTGAAGCTCAGAGGCTGATTTTGTGTGAGGAGGATTTAAAACAAAGTGCTTCTTAGCACACCAACTAACATCCCCTTGTGTAATAGCCATGAACCATTAGTTATGTTCTCATCTCTGTCCATTTTCACTCTCTAGTCTTGATGTTTCATTCATCTTGTATTTTTCCTGCGTATTTTTCTAGTCGTCATTTTAAAATCCATTTTGATCTCCTAATTTTTCTCCCTCTCTCCTTCTCAGTTTGCCCCTGCTGCAATCATATCCATTGCTGGCTGTCAGACATGTACTTAGTCATAAGCCCCACCTACACCAGAAGCTTTTCCAGGCAAAACTGGGCTTTTCTCTGGAAAAACCACGACATGTCTACATGCAAAATGTGCTTTGTCAATAGCTTGTCAAAAAAACCTGGCATATCCGTTGACAGTGTTAATACTTCTCCCCATTCAGGTATAATGCCTCTCTCAACAGCCTGTAGATGCTCTGGGGCCCTTTTGTTGACAGACGGAGTTTCCAGTCAGCTGTTCTGTCAAGAGTGGCCAGGGCAGTCAGGCTCTTTTGACCTTCTTTTATGTGTAGACGCAATCTGTCAATGAAAGTTTTGAGGGGAAATCCCTTCCAACAGTGACTTCTGTAGACAGAAGCTTCTTGTGTAGCTGTAGGTTTACTTTTGTGGCTGTGACATACGGTATGGGAACAAAGGACAGAGGCTTGTGCTGGACCTTATAGGTAACATTAAGTGTCTATGTTCATGAAACTTTCCCTGTTTCATTGCTCTGCTTCATTCCTCTCTGAAACAGTCTGTTCCCACCTGCAGATCTACAAAATCTGTATAATCAGACGTCACCTCCTTTGCTAGTATTTTTGCCACGCTCTTCTCTCATTTGGTTCCCTCTTCTCTATGACTAACACTGGCTGTCAATAATAGCAGAATTACATGGGTTGGTGTTGCACCACGACTATCATCACTCCAATAATTTCAAGAAGTGGGTCTTAGCCACCTAAGCTCCTGACCTAATAAATTTGTTATACTGATATCACCACTCACCAACACAGTGTGTGTGGCTAGTACAAATACCTACACTGTAATTTGCCAGCAACACAATCTAAGGGCAAACAAAATCTATGTATTTCTCGGACTTAATTTAAATAGCTCAGGCTGATACTTTAGTAATGTGCTTCTATTTTGAAAGACAAGTTGTTCACCCTCCTGCTTGCAACTAGCAGTGTTCACACTTTACAGTTCAGTGTGTTAGTGTCTTATTTACTCTGCAGTAAGACACACCAAGGTGTGAACTTTTCTTTACATTAATGTAGAGCAATGGTTCCCAAACTTTTTGGCATCACGCCTCCCCTTTTGATTTCTGAGAAAACCTCATGACTCCCCCCTTTCTTTACCATCATCCAACACACCTTTAACAAAAAATTCAATTTGTAATTTGAAATAAACACAAAAGACTGATATAAAAATGTTATTTAAAATTAACAATAAGCACAAGTAATTTTTCTTGGCCCCTTGTGGTTGCCTGGTGCAGCCCCAGCTAGCCAGCTGCCTGAGCTCCATGCCAGCTGCCTGCCTGCCTGAGACCTGTGCTGCCAGAGCCGCCAGCCACCCACTTGCTGGGTTGCCTTGCGCCCCCCCCTGGAATTTCTTCACACACACCCCAGTTTGGGAAACCATGATGTAGAGAGAACTTCAAAGACTAGGGCTGTTCATTCATACACTTAACCATTATTCTGTCCAAAACCAAACCCCAGCACTCAAGCTGTAGAAATACAATTATGCTAAACATATTTCCCACTGTCCACTTACAATGCTATATCTTATGATTCCTAAGTTGCATAATATATCAACTTTTAGTTATAAATAGGAGTTATTTACAGAACTTTAATTCTCAGACCACAAATGTAAATGTTTTCTTATTTGCTTTTCTTATGGTATGCTTGCAAAACTTGCTCCAAAGATACTTTTAAGGAATGAGCTGTTAATTATTGGCATATTAGTAGGTTTCTTTTCAGCCTGCCCACAACATTGGTGACAGTCCAATATAATGACAACTCTAAAGTATTTAAATATGTTTTGAAATAAATGATACAGTTTTTGCTAAAATATCAGCCTTCCCATTTTTCCGCCATTGTTTGATCGAGGAATCAGAGCCTAAATATAATATAAATTAGCTTTATTGTTTATATGTTTTTTGCTGACATATTAAAATGAAAGTCAAATTAATATTGTATATTTCGAAAACAGTTTATTTTATTTATTTTTTTTTTGTAATTCAGGTTACAAAACTGCAATATACAAATGTTCATCAAAAGTAAAAATGTAAAACAAAGCAAGACCTTGTTTGATACATTTTCCCAGAAAGCTTTACCTAAGGCTCAGGAGCTGCAAACACTCAGCATGTTTAAAAATTGCGCAGTGAAGAATTATGAAGCAAACGGACAGATTTTCGACTTCTTCATAAGAACAGTTTATGGTTTAGTTGAAATATACAGTGACTATTTAAAATATCCTTTAATAGATAGAAAAAAAATCCATCTCAGGTCAGTCGTCTTCACAGAAGCGGATATGCTTACTTGCCTCCTGTGTCTTTTCAAGTCTCATTCTTTCAGCTTTGGCAATCAGCTACAAACAAAAACAAAACAGTATCAAGCTAGCAAGTCTCACAGATAACTAATCTTCAAAAAATTGAACCAACCAAAAAACTGTCAGTGAGCTGGGGTCATGATGCTCTGCTTCCTCTTCTACTGCAGGTGAGAGTGTATTGGTGGGACGGGGTTGGACCCCAGCTTCTGGTGCTGGCCCCCTGGCCCTGCTAGTCCTCTGGGCTACATCATGTAGTGGAAGAGCTGGGGTCAGATCAGAGCATGGGTGGGAAAGAGGCAGGGAGGTGTGGAGTGGGGGTGGGAAGAGGATGGGCATTGGGGAGGTTGTCCCAGCCCTTCCCAGGGTGCGGGCAGGAGGCACATGGCCATTGTCCATCCATGTCCCACATCACTAGTCACCCCTATTTGGAGCAGAGTAATGAACGGAAGGCAGCAGCTCCCCTGAACACTGAATATGCTATATACCTTCCACACTTCCAGCCAATAATAGCCTAGCCAGGAGGTCAATGTTAGTCTCTTGCCAAGTGAGCAGCTCAGTAGATGGAAGGAACAGTTTGAAGAGCTACTGAACCACCCTGTCCACTTGGAACCTCCAAAGTTACCACCTGCAAATATACCTCTGCAGCAACAGCAACAGACCTACAAAAAGAAGAAATCCGAAATGCCATTGCCCATCTGAAAAATGGCAAAGCACCTGGCTCAGATAACATCCTCACAAAAGCAACCAAGGAAGGTAGTGAGACATCAGTCAACATGATGTATATGGGACACTGAGGAGATCCCACAAGACTGGAAACATTAACCTTATCAAGCTTCCAAAGAAAGGCAACCTCAAGGAATACAAGAACTGGAGGGGCATCACATTACTGTCTATTCCAGGAAAAAAGTGTTCAATAGGATTCTCTTGAAGAGCATGAAGACAAAAATTGACAGCTCAGGGGAGAACAGGCTGGCTTCCAAAGTGAGAGATCTTGTACTGACCAAATTGCAACTCTTACAGTGATCATGGAAAAGCTGCTTGAGTAGAACTCCCCCATCTACAAAACCTTCAAAGTCTTTGAAAAAGCCTTCAACAGTATTGATCGAGACACTTTGTGGCAACTGCAGCAACACTGTGGCATCCCATACAAAATTATGAACCTAATTTGTTCAATGTACAAAACTGCGACATGCCAAATTGTTCACAATGGTGTCTTGACAGAATCCTTCTGTATACTCTCAGGAATGCAGCAATGGTGCCTATTATTACCTTTCCTGTTCTTGATCACAATGGACTGGATTAAGAGCAGGACAACAGATGGCCATCAATGGAGCATTCAGTAGATGCTTTTCGAACAGCTAGAGAACACTGATTTTGTTGACGATATCGCTTCCTTTCACACCAACATAAAAGCATGGAAGAAAAGGTTGCAACATTAGACAAAACTGACTCAATGACTGGACTGAGCATTAACAAAGGAAAGACCAAGACAATGAGGATCAACCAGTCCAACAACACCACCATCACACTGGGAGGGAATGCCCTGGAAGTTGTGGAGCAGTTCACCTATTTGGGTAGTATTATGGGTAGAGATGGAGGAACAGAGAAGGATATCAATGCCAGGATAGGGTAAGCAACAGCAGCATGCAAGACTCTTCGTCCCATACGAAATTCACAAATAATATCTGTGAAGACGGAACTGTGGGTGTTCAACACAAACGTGACAAGTGTGCTCTTGCATGGATGCGAGACCTGGCATACTAAAAAGTTTTCAAATCACCAGCTACAGACATCCATAAACAGATGCTTGAGGTATATTATTCACATCAAATGGCAAGACTGATCACAAATGAGGAGCTCTGAAACAAAGCAGGACAAGATCCACTTGATATTCAAGTTAAGAGAAGAAAATGGGCACGGTTAGGCCACACTCTCAGAAAACCAACATCTAGCATAGTCTGTCAAGCTCTCACATGGAACCCGCAAGGAAAATGCAGAAGAGGAAGACCTCAGACAACATGGAGAAAATCTACTGAGACTGAAGGACAACAATGGGGGTAACTCCTAGAGTTTTGTCCTGAGACGGAGCGAAGTGGAGACTTGTAGATGACCTATGCTCCACTTGGAGTATAAGGGTTTAAGACAAGTCAAGTCTATAGCACATAGAACTCACTACAAAGACACTGGGACAACTTGGAATTATTTTTTTAAAAACTGGGTACTGTTTTGCAACAAAGAAATCTCCCACTACTAAAACAATTCTATCGTCAACTGTCCAGTCATTGAACAACGGACATCTTTCTTCTTCGACACAAGGGCTCAAAATATTAGGCCAGTACAAGAGAAGTCCTCAGTTTTGGAAACTGCAATTAATATATTAGCTGCATTTTTTTCTATTTTTACTCATATGCGTCCAACCCCTCTCTATATATTCCTATCAGAGCAACTCTGATAGCAACAGCAAACATCCCCTCACTTCTTGGCAACTAAAAACTAAAGCTTTGCCACACTATCAGTTCCAAATAGTATGAAACATAAGAAATACTCTTTATGTTCCCTTGGTGGAAGCAAATGGCACTGCTACTTAACAACTTGTAGATTTAGTTTTTTCTCCTAGATCTGAAAAAATTAAATAGGATCACTAAAAGTTTGTTTTAAACAAAGGTGAGAATTTCAAGAAATTTCTGTCATTACTGGCTCAATTGTGATTTATTCAATTGATGGAGAGTCACAACTATGCAACTTTTTTTCCCCCAAAGGAACTTTGCATTTTTAAAAAAATGTAATCTTATATACACTATAAACCTTTTAGGCCTTAGTTGGTCTGCAAAGACAGGTAACAAGTTCTGCTGAAATTCACCGAAAGAGAAAAATCTTATCAATCACCACAAACATGACATCTTACTTGTGTTCTGTTGTTACATGTGTCCCATTTAGTGTCCATACGGGGGCATACATTGATTTAACTAAACATGTGCAAACCCACCTGTAGCTAGCATAAACACAGACTCACTTCATGACATCTGTGATATATTAGAGAACACCTATTCTTAACCATAGGCCCGGAGACCTGTAGAGTGCTGCAAAGGCAGGTTTCAGGTGGTCCACCAAATAAATCAAACAGCACAGCTGTCATTATAATTGCTGGGCCAGAGGGCTGAAAGCCAAAGACCAAGCAACTTAGCTTTTCAGAGCCTTCTGTGATGTGTGTTCCTTACCCCTAATGTCAGCCCTCGCTTTGAATCTATTGGATATATAGGAAATAGTCATAGACAAGGTGGGCCATATAGTTTTTATAGTATGGTGTAAGCATGTGGGAGACGAGGGTTTTGTTAAGAAAAAGGATGAGAACACTTGGTCCAAAACACAAGCAAGATGTTGAGTTACAGCAGATACATAGGATGAACTATAGTAAAGAGAGCAAAGAAAATGCAAAGAAACAAGGAGCAGACACAAATATCTCAATTCCTCTCAAGTTTAGTTAGAAAGTATGTAGGAAGACAGAGGTTCCTGTGTATAAAACCCTGCGTATACTAGGAATCCTGTGGCACCTTAACCACTAAAATGTATTTTGGCATGAGCTTTCATGAGCTGGAGCCCACTTGTTCAGACACATGTATTACTTGGGACTGAGAGCTCTGCCCTACTATTGTTCTTAATATCCAAGGAGGGAAGGGATGTTTGCTATTGTCACTTGAGTCGCTCTGATGAGAATAAGGAGAAAGGGTTTGCAAGCATATGAGTAGAAATGGAAGAAATTTTCCCAAATAAATTTGTTACTCTTTAAAGTGCTACAGGGCTCCTCATAGATTTTGCTGAAACAGACTATAGTAAGGAAATCTGCACCACTGATTACATTGATGCAATTATATTGGATTAAGTATATGTACAGTATATGTACAGCAGTGCTTACATCAGTGCAGCCAACTCTGGGGACAACTGTAAAGCCTCAGCTATATTTAAAAGTTGCACTGATATTGCATATTGTTCATAGTTAAACTAAATCAACTGTGTGTGCGCTCACTGGTGTGCTTGCACCACAGTAGAAACCACATGAACATACATCCCTGTTCTGCACTGATGGTAGTACTTTCCAAGCTCCACTTCCCTTGGTGCTCAAGCCTTACGCTGATTCAAATTTATTTAGTGGAGGCAGAGCATAAGCTGGAGTGAAAGGTAACCAAAAATAATGCCTATTTCTTTAGAGAAGAACCATGTACCAGGTAAGTCTGACAAACACTTTTTTTCAAACACAACCAGTCCTTCAGAATTCAATGTATTCATTAATTTATATAAATTGAAAGATAATTTAAAATTGTGATCTTATTGAGACTATACAAAGGCCTGTGAATATATGTTTATATAAGATTAATGTTTAACATTTACCTGTAAAATGCCTTACAAACATTTTCAAAGAGTAATTTTGTATTGGTAAATTACAAAAAAGAGGATTTTAAATCCCTTTAATTATAAGCACACAAAAATGGCCTTGCTGGGTTCAGACCATAGGTCCACCTAGCCCATATCCTGTCTTTGGACAATGGACAGCACAGATAATTGAATGATTCATCACTTATTGCCCATTTTTTTTAACCTGTTTGCCGCAGATCCCTAAATGGCTCCCTTAAGGATTGAACTCACAACCCTGGGTTTAGCAGGCCAATGCTCAAGACACTGAGTTATCCCTCCCTGCTCAAAAAAAATTATATAGTTAAAATTATAAAATTAAAAATAGTGTGTGTGTACCGATCTCATACAACTCGAAGGGACTTCTAGAGGTCCTTGACTCCAGTCCCCTGCCTGCACGGCAGGACCTACCTGACAGATTCATTTGTTTTCCTTCTTCTCCTGGCATTAGTTCTTAACTGTAATATCCTTAACTGTAATATCCTTATCAACTGTACAGCTTCAATTATGCTTTTATGTTTTCTATTTTAATTATGTTTTTATTAAAAAAATTAATGTTTTCCTAAATTGTGGCTTTAGAGGAAAAAGCCATAACTAATTCTGAAGGGTCTTTTACAAAAGTTTGACAGTTAAAAATAAAACCTGATGAGCAGGGCTAAAAACAAATACAGGCTGAACATCTCTAATTCAGAACTCTCGGATCTGACAAACTCTGAAATCTGGCATGATTTTAGTTAGTTGAATGATCACTCATCATGAGTGTGGCCAAGTTTCCTGCGGTCCCATAAAGTTTGTTTACAGCCACCTGTCCTGGTACTCAGCGCTCTCAGCTGTTATTCAGCTGTAATTTACTCTTAAATATCTTCTAAGAGCCCAGTAAGCAGTGGAAGTGTGCTAGAAATTATTGACCTCCTGTTGTCCAGCAAATTCTCTCCTCCAGCACTGGTAAGGTCCCGAGGGTGCAAGATAAGAGAGAGGTTCAACCTGCATTGAAGCTTTTAAAAACCATAGTTGGAACACATTATCAAAGTACAGTGAAAGAGTTAAAATTATTTGACTTCCGTTGATCATTCCTCTTAAAATGCCTTCCTTAATAATGTTACCATTTAAAAAGACCTGACTAGGCTTTGAAGCTAACACCTCACTGGGTAGAAAGGTGATGGGAGAGGGGGTGGAGTGGGAGTTTGCACCTTTTGCTGCAGCTATTGTTAGGCAGAACTGAGAGTTTATTTTTGCAAGCCAAGATAAGTTACACATTACTGCCTACGTTTCATTAAATTGCAAAGCAAATACTGTAGGATCTTCCCAACAAGAAGGACTAGAAACTTGGCTGTTCAGTTTCCCCACCCTCAGCTGAAGTCAAGACCTTTGGGAGGGAAGGGGGAAAATTTAATTAAACTCTTGATTTAAAAATGTAAAAAAAAGGACAACCCTGTGATTTAATCAAATAAATGGCAACAATAAATCCTTGTATCAGAGTGGAGCTTTTGAGCTGTTCGCTGCTCCTGTTAAAACATAATGGATTAAAAAGCCAATGAAGATATTCATAGTTTATGAGGAAACTGAATTGGTACTTTCCATAAATTTCCCTTCAAAGCACTCTTGCCTTGTCAGAGGACTAGGATTTATAGGTAGCTTTTCCTATGTGACAGCTCACTGAACAGTCACATTAGATATTATATTTAAAAATACTGTTTCTATATACAGAAGGAAGCAGCCATACAATGACATTCTTTTTAATTTTTCATCTACATATGCAACTAGGAAATTGAGGCTGGTCAAGAAAACCAGATGATTTTCAAGTTTTATAAGGGAAAACAAAAGGGTTATTGAAAAATCCATCCAAAATACATGATTTGTAGTGGATATATGGTGAGCATTCAAGGCAGTAAGAGAAGTAAGGTGAGAATTTCACCATCATCCTTCCACTGTACACCAGGTAAGAGGGACAGAGTAGTGTATAGTGACTCTAAACGCCCAAGAACTAGGCCAAAGAGAAATTTTCTGGGGCAGGAACTGAAGATGACTGCTACAAGCTATATTCCAAGGATCCCTTGACAAATAGTGGCTTTAGCATATGTGCACAAAGTGGAGGGTGGGCTCCATGCAGGGGTATGAAATTTCTTAAGGGGGGGATCCGCATGATTAGCTGTGGGGTCCTAGGCCCATCCATCTCATTCAAAATGTTGAAATATGTTACTGTTTTTATGTATGTGTTTTCACATTTATATACTGATAATGAAGTTTTTGCATTCCACATATTTTGCTTACACATGCCAGAATTCCTGCCTCCCCCTGCCCTGCCATATTAATATAACCAGAATTTCTGATAGTTTGGATTAAACAGGGGGCAGAGGGGGATAAGGGGCTGGTTACAGAGGGGGGTTTTGCCAGGAGAGGCACATCTACATGGCTTGTTTACTGCCGCCAGTAGCCTCTGCAAGTAAGGAGATCTCAGGTGGTTATGCTAATTAGCCATATGATTATGCTAATGAGCAGCCACTTGCAATTGTGAGACTGCTTATTTACATGAAGCTGCCAGCACCACAGATCCGTGTAGACCCAGCCAACAACAAGCAGTCCTGTAGCACCTTAAAGATTAACACTTTTATTAGGTCATGAGCTTTCAAGGGTAAGACCCACTTCTTCAGATTTTTGTCTGAAGAAGTGAATCTTACCCTGGAAAGCTCTTGACTTGATAAATGTGTTAGTCTTTAAAGTGCTACAAGAGTACTTGTCATCTGTGAAGCTACATACTAACACAGCTCCCCCTCCGAGACTTTTTTAGTATAGACAGACTGCTATACTATACCAGTAATGCAATCCATGCATGGAGTCAACTGTTGCCAACACAGCTTAATTTCAGCTTCTGCAAGTGAAATAATCTATACAAGCAAAATTGCAGAAGGCGACTAGTAAGAACACCCACCTGCAGCAGTGTTTCCAACTCTTATGATTACCACTGTTTTCCTTAAAACGTCAGTTCCTGGGTTCAAGTGGGTATGTAATGATTTCTTTAATTCATTCTTAAAGAAAAAGTAAGTTTCTAGCCCTTGTGGCTGTGGAGAAAGCTTCAAGATGTGACTCTAGTTCACTCTAACAGCTCAAAAACAAAAGGCAAATAAAAAGAACACCTAACTTATTTATTTTTTATACAGTCTCATGATTTTAAAGCCAATTTCATATTTTTTGGTGAGCTCTACTCATGATTTTTTCAAATCTGGGCTTGGTAATACTTCAGGTTTGATGGCATATGTTTGTAGAATAGACCTGGCCTTAGACAGCCCTAGGCTATAAAGCTGTGATGGCAAAACCCCCAACACAGATGCCACTAAGAGGGCTAAGTAAGCTAATATCATTGAGGAAGTAGTCTCAGAGGGGTAGCTGTGTTAGTCTGTAGCTTCTTTAAAACAAAAGAAAAACAAGCAGTCCCACAGCACCTTAAAGACTAACAATTTTATTTATTAAGTAATAAGCTTTTGTAGTGAAATCAGGTGAAATGGATCTTACCCACAAAAAATTACCTAATAAAAAAAATTGTTGGTGTTTAAGCTGCTACAGGACAGGTTTGTTTTTTTTTTTTTTAAATCATTCAGGAAGGTGATACTGTTTTACTATTTTGACAGGAGCCCTCCTGCCAGTAAATACTGTGTCTACACTAGGGGATTAAGCAAGAACAGTTATGCTGGTATAGCTATTACAGGCAGAGATGGGTTCCACTGGAACCACTCTCACCCTTGAAGAAATCGAAGATTGTGAGGGTTCAAAAAGGTGGCTCAGAGTCACCTTGTCCCCAGAACTCCCCTTCTCTCACATGCCCTCTTGTAAGTTCTGATGCAAGGCAGAATCTCACCCACGTGTGAGTTTGTGAGCATACAAGAGCACAAACACAGAAGGGAGTCTTCCTAATGATCTGGCCTCCAATACAATGTACACAATCCAAACTGTCCAATCTTAAAAATCATGACTCAAGCTCCATATAATATGTAAAAAAAGTTTGATTTTTTTTAACCATCTGGTTGTTGAGCCTGTAAGGGTTCATGTTTCACAAGCTGTTCTCTACAACCATGAGTGCTGTTAGAAGACTTACTTTTAAATAAGAGCCAAAATTTTCACATAAGCACCTAACACCATGAGCTAGGGGTTTAAAGGAAACAACAAATATTGAGATGCTCTGGATAAGAAACCACAGGAGTTGGCAACACTGTGACAGTGTTTATCAGACTCCTTAATTTTATCATAGAGCAGCACATATATTCTTTAAAACTCCATTTGAAATCCACTGTTTTTCAGTTTGAAAATGCTATTTAGATCAATCAGATTATTTCATTAAGTGTAAAGATGTCTTACATCTTGAACCAGGATTCCTTAAATACATGCAAATGAGAAATTCTTTAGCAGAGGCTGCTTCAGAACACCAGAGTCTTGGTGGGTAAACAAAATCCAAATAATCCACTATTCAAGCTTATTTTACCTTCTCTGTGCCTCGCTTCTTTTCTCTAGGTTGGTTAAGTTTAGCTTGTCTGTCCACCAAAATCTTCTGCCAATACCGCTGTTCATGATCACCTTGACATACACATGAAGTGACAGTATATTAGCAAGGTTTAACCAATGTAAAGGATGAGGTATTTTATCTGTTATAGCCAGATCAAATTATTTAATATATGTAACTGTGTGAACAATATTTGTGGATGAAACCTGGCACTTCAGTTCTCAGCATGGATGAAACGTATGCGTAAGAACAGGTTAATCCATTTTCGTTATCAGAGAAGGACGACCTAATTTTAAAATGGAAACTTGTTCATTTAAAAAGGTAGCTTTAAATATAACATTAGGCATATATATAAATCTTCAACCACTGACTTTGCATTAACCTGAAAGAATTTTTGTATGTAGGAGAGGAGGAAGACACAGAGAAAAAGGCAGAGAGCAAATTTATCCTCTAAAATTCTTCTTTATTTTGAGGTCAGTTCTGGGAATTTTTTTGATCATAAGAAGTTACTTAATATCATTTCAATGAGCTGATTGAAAAAAAAAATCCCAAGTGAAAACTTGGAGAGCACTACAAACCCCAAAAGGGGTCTACTGTAATGTGATAGTCCCTTGCAGAGCCAAAGTCCTTAAATCCCAACTGTGATATACCAGCCTATTACTTGACCATGCTAAAATACTGAAGAAAAAATACACAGTAAAAATGAAGAATAGTGATATAATATCTTGAAAAGTAAATGTATTTCTTCAGACTGTCTTTGGATCTCAGAAGTGAAACACTTTGACAGAAAGCCTTCTCCTCAAATTGAAATATTGCTGCATTCAGTAAACCAAAAACTTACAACTGAAAATAAGAATTAACATTATTGGCTTACATTATGACTCTGACGGCTAGCCTACCATGGCAACTTACTTGGGTAAGTCTATACTTGCCAGAAAATGGATGTGCTGTGGTTAATCTTCCCGAGTTTGATGTTGCGTGTCTTGGGAAGATGTGGCAAAATTGACCTCTCTGGGCTCAGCCATCAACCCCTGTAGTCCACACTAGTGCATGTTGTAAGGAATGTCGACGAGAGACTAAAGAGGCTCAGAGTACACTAGGGATGTGTACTCTAGCACTAAGACTACACTAGGGATGTGAACGAGCAAGTTCTTTAGAAAGATTTTTTCCATAAGAAGGGGCTCTTTCGAAAGATCCCACAGAATGTCTACACGCAAAAAGTGTTCTTTTGAAAGTAAATAAAAAGAATGTGGCGCTCCTTTTGAAAATGCTCTTCCTTTCCCGTTTCAGGAAGAGCACCCCCTTTCAAAAGCATCTTTCAAAAAAAACCATGTCCTCATGGGGCCTGATTTTTGGACCCCTGGCCTGTTCTTTCAAACAAGTGGGGGATGTGTGGATGCTCTCTTTTGAAAGGCAGATCACTTTTCTGATCTGCTTTTTTGTATGTGGACAGTCTCTTCTGAAAGAAGTTCTTTCAGAAGAGATCTTCCAGAAGAGCTTCTTTCGAAAGATCATTGTGGTGTAGACGTAGCCTAGGAAAGTAAGTCAATTCTGATACATCAATTCTAGCTACAGAAATGCCACAGCTACAGTTGCATATCTAAAGTTGACTTATTTCCCTAGCACAGACTTACCTTTAGACATTGTTGATGGCAGGTCTACACGACAGGGGAAGATCAAATTAAGGTAGGCAATTTCAGGTACAATAATTAAAGCCAATTTACCTTAATTTGGGCTTCTGCGCCACCCCACTAAGGTAGGTCGATGGGAACCTGCACTTCAGTCAACTCCCCTTACTCCTAAAGAGGGGCAGGAGTACTTTGGTAGATGGCGGCATCCTGTAAATTCGATTTAGCACATCCCCCCCCAGGTGCGCTAAATTAAACTTGGAGACCAAGCACAGCAGGGTTGATCTTACCTATGATACAGATCTACCCTGAGTTTCTCAAGAGAGTGCAAAATCCACAATCCTGAGAGACACAGCTATACTGTCCTAACCCACTATGCAGACAGTGATAGGGTAATGGAAGAATTCTTCCGTGGACCTAACTACAGCCTTCCAGAGAGATGTATTACCTGAACTTAACAAAAATGTGGTTAGTGTCTACACTGAAGCACTACATGGTGGTTTAAATGCGGATATACCCTTAGATTCCAAGGCCAAAAAGGATCACTGTGATTATCTAGTCTGACCTCCTATGCAACACAAACCACAGAACTTTCCCCAAATAATTACTACAATCTTGATTTTAAAAATTGTCAGTAATGGAGAACCAACCATGATTCTTCATAAATTGTTCCAATCATTAATTACTCTGTCAAAACATTTATATTTATTTCCAGTCTGAATGCGTCTCACTTCAACTTTCAGACACAGGATAGTGTTACATCCTTCTCTGCTAGACTGAAGATATCATTAATCAAGATTTGTGCCCCCCATACAGATATTTATAGACTGTAATCAAGTTCTCTTACCTGTGTCTTCATTGAGACAGAGTGAGCTCCTTGACCTATCATTTTAAGGCTGGTTAAGGCACTCTAATAATGGTAAGTCCTTGTTTCAGCACTGCAATCCACTAGGTGGACTGCTGCACCTGTGTAATCAAAATGTCAGATCCAGGCCACCATCTGAGGACCCATTATCAGTAAAATATCAGTGGTAAAATATTTCGTTCCTTTTTGGTGCAGTCTTAATTATTGCAGGTGCCTGGTTTCTATTTTCTTCTGTTCTTTAGTAATACTGGGTTTTACCTAGAGACTGGTTTACAGGTCAATATTTTATTACATTAACTATGGAGATTAGGTCGGTGCTACTTTTTCTTTTAAATCACTGACAAAAAACTTGTCTACATATTAAAAGTATTGCATATTAAAGTATAATGTGAATTTAAAGCAGAATAGCTATTCTGGAATAACTCCTTCTATACATGAGCACAGAGTTATACTGATAAAAGGCCTACAGAAGACATTTATACCAGTATAATGGTGCTCCACTTCCCTAATGGCAGTAAACTATACTGCATCCAAACTAAAACAGTTTTGTCACTTTAGCTACACCTGTATAATCAACTAGTCTTGTCAAATTTTCATAAAATTCATCATTGCAAATGTTTAGGGACACATTATTGCCTTTTATCATCACATTGTAATTAAGAAGTTGAAGAGTGGAATAGGAATATGATTCACTATAATGACAACTGGCTACTGTCATGTCACCGAAACCAAAATCTGCCAGTTCAGGTTATGTAAAGTCACGCTATCAACCTTGTAAGAACAAAGTTATGTGCCCTGTTTAAAACAACCAACTTAAAATATAAACACTTCTGACTCAGACTAAAGAAAAGTGATAGAGTATGTTTGAGATTCTGACTCTAGTTTCTGTAGAAAAGGGAAAATAATAAAAAAAAGAAATAATTATATAAAACCAAAATATTGATTCTGTAACTCATAGATAATGAGCAAAGTATCATAACTGAATACTAGCAATGAACTTAAATGAAGAAACTGTATGACTCTGAGCTCCTAGGAGCTGTCTATCATGCATATATTTTAAGAAACATCTTACCACTTAGGACCTCAAGTTTCCAGTTGTTTTTAATCTGAACTTCTTTGTGTGTTTTCATTACAATCTGTGCATCTTCAGGAGTTTTAAGCCGAACATGACACTCCGTGTCTCCTTCCAGCATATCAACATAAGCAACATCAGCTACCATTGCCAGAGTATCCTATGGCACAAAAGCGAACTCAGACAAGTTAGCCTGAACAAAAGCAAACAGCAGTATTTTCAAATATTATCCTTTGAAAATCCAAGGTGCATACAAAGGAGTAATGGTATAGGAAATATTCTCTAAAGTCGTTTACGAGGAAGTGAATTTTGTTACATTAATAAATCAATCTGATGTCAAATAATTTCTGGCTAACATATATTGATTTTTGAGAAGAAAAATCTATGAACAGTCACTTTTGACTAGATTGCAGAATTATATAATTTACCACAGAGTTGTATGTGCCCAAGAACTCAAGCCTAGGCTTTATCGATTATGAAACCATGTACCATGTAACTCTTGTAGATGTTCTTTACAGTCTTTAGGGAGGATGGCAGCAGCAGCAGAATTACATAATGCAATATCATTTTAATTTCATATACTAGAACAACACAAATATATTTATTTCCACCCCTAAATATTTTATTTCAGGTTAGGACTGTGAAGAAATGAAAAAGCTCAATAATGGTGAACAAGTTAGGAAATCAGCACCTGGCACACTACAGTGAATACTGGAGTTCCTCTGATACCAACTGACCCCTGCCTGAAAATTGACAAAAGCAGCTGAAGAATTAAGAGTCTCACACACTCATTCAATCAAATACTTTACCTGATATACTTGCTGTGAGGGAAATTAACTGGGATCACTCATTCCTAGTTAATTTCATTCACAGCAGGTACAGCAAGGAAAATGTTTCTATGCAAGAATTTAGCACTACTTTTAACCCTCCGGCTGCAAGGCAGAATCTTAAAACCATCAGGTCACCTCCACTGACAAGACTGGGTGTGTGGTCCAAACAAAACCTTTTCACCCCAATTTTGGAATTCCCACATAACACGACAAATGACAATAGGAACTCAGTTTGCGTTACCCCAAACATGCAGCAGTCCATGTCACCATTTATTCTTTCTTATCTCAACCAAAAATGCATAAGCTGCATATTGCAGATAATAAAAAAAACGTTGGTCCTCTACCATCTCACAGTGCTACAAATTTGTAAGTTCTCTGTAAACAAAGGTCAAAAAACAAATCCAACCAGCACAAACGTAAGTAACAGCCACACATTATTTTATTTATCAAACTACAGATAAAGATAAATGTAACATAAACAGCATTTTATTAACTACTGTGCGTCACTTAAGGAAACATTTTATCATGATTCTCATTCGGCGAAAATTTTATTGTCCCTCAGGTCCTGTTACTTTAATAAAGTTTGTTTATCTGAGTAAAAAAAAGTTTCAGTAAAAAATTATTGGCACTTGACATTATTTTAATAAAGATTACTCTATATTAATCATAATCCCTTTTGCCTTTCCATGTAACTAGCAGTTACACATAACTTAAACAGGTATTTTGTTTGTTTTCTTAACAATACTGAATTCAGCTGATGTTTGTCAGACCTTTCATCACAAGCATGAAGCACTGGTTATGAAGAGAAAAAACTACTCACACCCGATAAATCATAATTTCTTTATAAAGCTTATCTTCATGAGAAACTTGACTTCTCGGGAATAGCTCTTTCTCTGACCAAAGATTTAATGATTTTTGTTTTTGAAATAGGTTCTTTCAACATGATTCTGTTTTAATTAAATCTTCCATTAATGGGTACTATTCAGAAATATGTATAAAGCTAGTTGCCAGATAGAAATTCAGTGAGTTGTTTAAATGGCATTCCATATTCTGTCTTTTCCAGAGTGGTAAAAGGGGAAAGGATAACAGCTGCCCTGAGGTTACAGACATTACCTTGATGTGTTTCCTGCCTGGTAGGGGTTCGGTGCTAATGATCTTCACAATTACTCCACTCACAAACTGAGGTCCCATTGTGTTTGCTTTCTCAGGGGTGCCAGAGTCTTCATTGGTAGCTGTTAATTTGGAGAGGAAGAGAGCATAATGAAATGTCACATATATTAACTTGATGAATATAAAATAACTACAAAAATCACACACAATGCAATAAATATTGCAATGATGGTCATAGGGTGAATGAAACAAGAGGTACCAAACACTGCTGTTGTTGATATATACTTTATTTCAGGAAGACAGAGAGAGAGAGAGAGAGAGAGACACTTTATTTCTTATTTAGTTATATATATGCTATTGGTTGCAGAAACTAAATATATACTTGGAAAGAAATACTAGGAGGTAGCATAGTGAATGAATCAATTAGAAATCCCTCCTCAACAAAAGGCCTTATATGAATACTTTCACAGTTTCAAAACACAACCTGTGATAAGAATACTTAAATTAATGCTTTGTTTGTTGAAAGGATCTTGGCATCCCAAACTCTGGAATGATCCTGAGAAGCACTAAAAAAGGTTTAGTGCTCCTAACAGGAGCAGGAAGCCTGTGTATGAAAGCTCATGGGATCGATCCAATGCAACTCAGTAACAATGTATGGCGCTTTATTATTGTTAGGAAAAGGTTTCAGCACAGCTCTTGTGAGCTCATAGGTATAAACACTCACCTTAATCACTAACAAAGTGAATATGCACTAATTTATTTCTGCCACATTTCACTAGTTTTGTAAACCTGTTTGGAACATTATTTACCCCATCTACACTAGCTACAGAAATCATGCATGCATAAATTGAAATATGGGCTCTCTAGACAGGCCCTACAAAGAAGTTATCACAATACATGTGAAATATTATCAAATGAAACTGTCTCAAAAGCCAAAAATTAATTTGTAATCTTCAATTACTGTCTAAATAATTTGCTTATTCACACAATTTACATATCATAATCTGTATAAATAAAATATATTTTACATAAAATAGCTCCTTTAATAGGAAGTGATGTAAATGCTTTATTTCATTCTGCCTTTTCCATTCAGAGAAGTTGGCACACTGTAAAACTACTTTGATATAGATCTATTTGAATATCAAAACTAAAGGACCACCATTGGCATTAAAAACAACACAGATTAAAAAGGCCATTGGAACAACATTTACATTTAACATTTTTTGTTTGAGGATCCTTTTGCACACCACTATCTGTTTCCATCTTCTCTGCACACTCAGATTTGATTTGGGACATTGTTTTCTTTAAGGAAGCCATACTGGCTTTTTGAAGGGCCAAATATTCTTGCTTCAGGTCCATCCATTCACTCCTACATAAGACAAAGATTTAGGAATAAAAATATCAGTGTTGTGTAAAAATAATCAGACTTTTAAAAAAGCCATTATGGACATGAAGACAAAATTATTACTATATTTTGTACTACTGTAGAGTCTGGGATCCTTAGTCATGAGCTAGAACCCCACTGTGCTAGGTGCTGTAGAAACGCAAAACAAAAAGACAGTCTCTGCCTCCCAAAACTCATCTAAAAGTATAGAGCAACAGAAAACAAATAGGGACATGGGATAGCTCAACACAATATTGGTCAACATGATAGGCAATGGCTTCAGTACATGCACAGCCTGCTATCAAATGTTAAGCATCATGAAAAAGGAAAGTACTGAAGAAGAGGGTTTTGTAGGAGGCTAATGAGGGAGCTTCCAAGCACAGAAAAAAGCACAAGGTGCTTGTCTGAAAGTTTAACAACTGGGAAATGGAGGAGCATCAAGGACAGATTGCAGAGGACAGTCAACACCTTGATAGCAAGTGAGAGTAAGGATATGCTACAATAGGTCTGGAAAGACAGGTAACTTATGTTGAACGCCTTGGAGAAGGAGAGTCAGGTGAGGCATGCAAGAGAGGTTGACAGAGTCTAAATGTCTTGCAAATAAAACACACAAACCATAGCCGATATAAGGAGGCAGATTCTCACTTAGTGCAAATAGGAGCTGTGGTAATACACATCCATTGAGAATCTTCCCTCTTGGAAGTAAATGGCCTCCCATCTTTATTGAGCTGCTTAGGGTTTGGCCGTTATTTGACTAAGTTACAACTGGCCTACAAAATGGACCACAAAATGGCCTAAACGAATTCTGAAAGAATAAAATTGCTAACACATTAAAAGAGACTGCCAAATGCATAACATTCTGAATGCTTTGGTAAATCAGACATATCATTTGGAACTGGAATTAAACAGAGCATGGACACTAATTTTTCTCTAGAAAATTCACTGATTTAAAACAAGCAAATGGTTAAACTCACCAAAAAAATCCTACAGAGATAAGAACATTCCTTCCTATTCAAATGCATTAGAGTTTAAAAAAAATTGCACTGCATGGAAGCAATTTATATATTTACATACATTTAACATGGAGATGTTTCTGCAAACAGCTAGAGCTTTGCTCCATAGAAACACAATGCCTATAGTGTCACTGTGAGAACGACTCATTGTTACCCTAATCTGTGCTATCAAACAAGCTGATAGGGGATTTTTAAAGAGGAGGGTATCTTGTGGTAATGGTTTTAGCTGTTAACATTGACAACTGTATACTTCAAAAAGCATCTAGACTCACCCAGGATCATACCTTCTCACAGAGCAAAGACATTAAAATAACAAAAGAGCCATGTAATGATTCTTTGAGATAAAAAGGCAACAACCAGTCTGTAGTAAGATACGGTATAAATAGGAGGCTGAGGAGACACTCTTGTGTTAACTTAATTGAAAAGGAAGAGAAGACCATGGGGAATGGGAATGAGACAGGCAAGTAATTCAATGTATTTTATAATCTTCTATTATTATTATTGTAATTATTATATTACTCTATAAATTTCTATTATGCAATAATAAACAATGTAATATTCTTTTGTTCTATTTGGTGTAGGTGTTCTGAACTTATGGAAAAGGATAGCAAACCCTGCAGAAATACTGGTTTATGTGGACCCCTTCTACTTTAACATGGAGGTGCTTTCTGTGACTATAAAAAGTAAGTGCTTCCATGTTTTAGTAGAGGTGAATCCTGATCTCAGTCCTGCAACAGCCACATGGAAACACAGGAATCGTGCACCTCTACTCTTCTGTCACAGGAATTGGTGGCTGGTAAAAGGAAATACAAGAGGAATAACAAGAGATCAAATGTACCTATTTTGTAAAATCTATTATTATTAATATTGATTTATTATAAGTGAGGTATTTAATGACAACTTTTAAAGGAACCCCCCTCCTTTCCTTTAACATGGAGTTACCAGCTGCCTAGAAAAACTAAGTGGTGGATCCCAGTGTCTTGAATTTATCACTTCTAAAAATATCTGCTCAGTAATGATGACAAGTAAAAAACAACCTAAACCCACAACAAAAATACTGTCTGAAGATTACATTTCATATTGTATATTCTATTAAAAACTCTGTACATGCTATATATTGTACGTGCTATATATTCATTAACAAATTCTTGTGTATTTTACAGAAAAAAGAGGAACAACAGAAGTTTGCAGTCTCAGTTTAAAGGACCCCCACTACTTTAATGTGGAAGTACTTGCTTTGCTCCTGAAAAGTAAGTGCTTCCATGTTTTAGTGATGGTGAATCCTGAATTTTCAACTGCAGACCAGCTACAGAAAAAATTTGTGGATACTAAAAGACTTACCATATTGTAATAAGACTGCAGCAAAAACATTCCACGCACTCTAGACATGAACTACAGAAAAATATTGTACCATAGTAATTTAAAACATACTCTGAATGTAGCAATCCTGCTTGTATGAGTTAAGCAGCTCTTAGACTGAATCCATATAAAATTCTCTGAAGGCAAGAAGCAGTCAGTGCTTCAGTTTTCTCCAGCATTAATGAATCACACACACACACACGATTAATTTCCCTCTTAACAGCTGTGCACTCATGAATTAATTACACCCCCAACTCAAAAAATATATTACATAAGCTTATTGTCTTTGTTGTAAAGGACCCCCTCTACTTTAACATGGAAGTACTTGCTGGATGCTTGAAAAAGTAAGTGCTTCCATGTTTTAGTTGTGGTGAATCCTATCTGTTCACTACAGCATCAATGGTACAGCAGAAAATATCAAACACAAGCATAATTCCAACTTGGTCCTTCAGACATGTTTGTATTTGATATTGCAGTATTGTTTTTGTAGAGAGTAACAGCTGTAACTCCAATGAGAAGAGATAATGTGATATATACATATACATAAAGTTCAGTTTTCATTTTCTGTAATGGTGTAAGGTGAATGAACAGCAATTTTTATATGAAAAACAGTACTACCAATTTTTTAAATAAGGTTTTACATAACTAATTGTTTTTATTTGAATAGTCTGTTTTGGTTATCTTAAGTTTACTGTAAAATTTCTCTTGTAAAACATTAGATCTTAACTGCAGGCCACTACTGTTGCTAATATGCAACTCTGTTGTAAAAGCTGGAATTGCACTTTAGCAATGGTGATGGACTGCAAGACATACAAAAATAGATTTTACAGGAAATCTATGTAAAGTGGGTCTGTCCCACGAAAGCTAACCTAATAAATTATTTTGTTAGTCTTTAAAGTGCCACTTTACTGCTTTTTTGTTTTCATAGTATACAGACTTGCATGGCTTTCTCTGTTACTAATTCTGGACATGTTAAGTGAAAGAAATGATATTCTCAGATAATTTGCAGTTTATATTTAACACGTAGTTTCATAGGTCAGTATTTTAATAAAGACTGTAAAAACTTTACAAACTCGTGACTTTTATTATGCAGTTATAACACTTGGTATTAATTTAATTTTGCGAACATGAATACATTTAAATTTTGGTTAGTTTTATAAGCAGAAGTTAAACTGCTTATAAACTTCTGCTTTGGGGGATTAATTTGGTCTGTTCACTTGTATACTACAATAAATAACTTTGATCTTAAATTGCAAGGAGGCTCTATATAGTTACTATCCCTTGAGCCTAAATCTTTAATCATTTTTGAAGGAATCACATTAAATTAAAATGACATAGCAACAAAGCTCAGTTAAAAAGCAGTACTTAAACACTTAGTCCATAAACATACTGCAAGACTCACCAATTATGCTGCACAGATAAATATCAATATGGTTTTCAAATAAACACATTTAATTTTTGTGAAACATTGACAGACAAGGTTCTGTATGGACAGTAGAATCATAGACAAAGCTTTTGCTTTCCATTGATTTGGAAAAAGAAACTTGAGAATAACAAAAGCCTGAATTGGGAGACATCATCTTGATATCCAAACTTAATGCTGTGAGAACTGCAGCCCTTTGTAAAATTTTAGACAGCAAGATTCTGTTTTTCATTATTTTCCCCATCACTATTCCCAAAACAGTTTTAATTAACACAAAAATTTGACAAGACTTCACATAAGAAAGCCATCTAATGTGTTCATGCAGAGTGATATTAACTAATGTTGACCAAGAGCTTAGAGCAGCTAAATGATTGTTAGGGGAAGAGAGAGGAGGGGGTGGGGAGGTAATACTGCCCTCATATTCAAATGGTAGGAGGTACATATAAGAACAAAAATTGAACTTCAGAAACCGTATCTGACGCTATAAAAATATATTAGTTGATGATGTAACATACTTTGAGAGCACTCTCAATGGAATGACCTCCTCTCCCATCTTGTGCCTTTCTTTGTGCTTTTTCTTATGCTTCCTTTTTGATTTTGAAAGGGATGTATCTTTCTTCTCACCTTCTTTCTCCTCTTCTGTAGTAGTTTCTAAATGAAAGACCCAATTGGATTCAACTTGGACAGATAATATTTAAAGCAAAAAACATGACACAAATGGCATGCTCATTTATATTGCTAAGCAAGCACTTGATTATAATGAATAAACTTTTCCAAATCTTAACCTTTTTCAATTTTACTTTTTCCTGTTAAACACAGGGAGGTCACTTCTAATTTCCTCAACATATGAAATGTAGTACAAACTCCCACCCAAGTCTATGGTCCATCTATCACATACGATCCTGTTAGTGCTAGTTTATAACTGTGCTGTCATTTAATATGTCAATGCCTAAAAAGCCTTCCTTTTTTCATTCTTGATCAGCTTGCTCTACCCAGATCTTGTACTTCTGTCTGCAGTATCTGCTCACATGGATCACGTGAGTCCATTCATTCATTCATGTGCCAGTATTAAGGGAGACAACAGCACTAATCTTTTCTCAGAACAGGTAGAAGGTTCAATTCCTTTACACGTCAAACCTTTCCTAGTTTGTCAACCGGGAAGAAAAACAACACAGAATGCAATGGTGTATGTGTTAGACTACTATTCGTCCTCTATTTTGTTTCATCCCAACCCTTCACTCTTTTCTCCACTGAGCACTGGCGTTTTTTGTTTTACATTCACAAAATTAAAGATAGTGCACTCTACTGATTTCTTCATCTTAGAGTCTTTATTCTTTTAATCCACCTATAAACTAATTGACCACTCTTTTCCTCTCCACGCCCCTTCTAGATCACATCAAACCCATCTCCCACCCTGTAAATAAAAGAAACTCAACAGATTTCCAGCAATAGTTTATGTCTCCACACTTTTTCCCCCTTACCAGTAGCATAAGACACTATTCTATTTCCCATAATCTGTTCCCTGTCACAATCAAAAGTGGGGTAATCAATAGGCAGACTGCAGGCCAAATCTGGAAGACCAGAAACTGTTGAACAGATCACAACATTTTTATTTAATCATTATCTTGTCTGGACCTTGATTTTATATTGGTCAAGAAATTTAAACCTTGGCAAAAAGTAACTTGACTACTCTGAACAAAAGTGATTTTATCACCCTCCTCCTGCAATGCTCTCCCAACTAGTTTTCACTTGAGAACTATAATTGTTTCCCCTTTCCCATTTTCCACAGTTGACTGCCACAGATTTGGCAGAGACCTCAAGGTCTCTGCATACACTTGCAGGATTTATTTTTATTCTTAATAAAGATGTTTTCTCAACTCTTTGTGGATATCAAATATTTCCCCATATTAAAGCCTGCTGTGGTTCAGGTGGTTAGCCATCTGATCTTAGCTTCTAACCAAGATCCTTATCTTGACATACATTTTTGACATTTTGCATCACTCATTTCTAGTTTTGAAGAGTCTCCAGCATATGCCTTTTCTGGATTTTAATCCTACATATGTAGGTTTTTATATGTGATCTAGGTTTTTGTATGTGGCCTGTCAGCATGGTCTTGAGTTTTTGAAGATACACCTAATTTTAATGGCCCTTCTCCTGCCCCTACAAGATCTGACAAAACAAAACAGCAGAAATGTAGCACTGATCTGATTTGAGACTTCCTTGTAAACCATCTTCATTTCCAATGAGAGCCTCAAAAATTCTCTGGTGTCCCAATGGTCTCTGCTGTTTCCCACCAAACTCATGCCTCTGGATGTCTCAGTGATGACTTTACATTTGACAGCACTTAATGAGCAATGAGATCCAAAGCTACATAATCCTCAGTTCGTTTTCTGAACCCCTCATCTTGCATCTGACAGCCACTGGCCTAAATACTACCAATGAATGCTTCAAGACTGAAGACCTTTTGATAAAAAGTAATTGGTGTCAATGCAAACCCACTTCTCACCATCTCTGAATGCCTGCCAAAATCCATCTTTATTTAATTTTGCTTCTACGCTATAAAAAAAATATAGTTATAACTTTCCATAACATTTTTACCTTTGGAATCTTTTTGATCTTCTGTCGTTTCTTCTTTTGCAGAATGGACATCATCTTTTTGAGCAGTTTTCTTGACCTTTGTGCTTAATGCCTCTACCTCTCCAGAGTTGCTTCTTTTCCTCTTCCCTAGCCCACTTTCCTCAGTTAATGCTGAACTTTCTGTTCTATCACATTTTTTTTTCTCTTTCTTAGAAGGTTGCCTGTGGACTCCAGATACTTCCGTTTCCAAGCTCTCTGATGTTGTTCTGTGTCTCTTTGATTTGTTTATTTGTTCTGCAGTAGTGTCCATGTTTGGTTCTTTTGATTCTGCAGCTGACTGTATGCTGCTCTCTTTTTTCATTTTGGACTTTTTCTTCTTCTTCTTCTTTTTCTCTTCTGTATCAAGTAAAACAATATATTTAAAACTTGGACAAAAATTATTACTCCTGATTAAAGTTCAAAAATTATTATTCCTGATTAAAGATTAGATAAGCAAGACTAACTGTATAGAGGTAGCAAAATATTCCCTCTTTTGAAGCGCTCAAAGTCTGAACCTTAAATTCAGTTTTCAGCTACTGAGAAAGTTGGGATGAGCTTACCCCATAAGACATTTAGGTAACTATAGGTGATCCCCGACTTACGAACACATCGACTTACAACCAACCTCTAGCTCACCCCCCCGTGTGCCCCAGCTCACCTCCCCATGGGGCTCCCCTCCCACCCCTGCAGACCCAGCTCTAACCCCCTCTGCTTCAACGCTCCCACTCACCTGGGCCTTGACACCTCCCCCCGTACACTTGGGCCTCAACCCATGTGGCCCCAGATTGCTCAGCACATGCGGTGTTCCAACCTGTCCTCCACTCAAGCACCCTGCCCCGGTACACCCCGTTCAACCCCTCCCTCACCTGGCTCAACCCCCTCGATGCTCCAGCTCACCGCCCCCCCCCCATGCATCTGGCTCTGACTTCAATCTGTGCCTGGGGCTCCGGCTCCCAGCTCACGGTTGGGCTCCAACCCCCCTCCACTCAACCCCCCCCCCGCCCCATTGCATCCCCTGTTCAACCCCCCAACCTGGCTCAACCCCTCCCTCCTGCGGCCCCAGTTCACCCCCACCCCATGCTTGGGGCCCCAGCTGTCAGGCGCTGCCAGCGTGTAAAGGGCTCTATCCCCTTCACCAGCTCAAGCAACCCGCGCCTTGGTTCACCCCCATTCAATCCTCCTCTGTCCCCAGCTGACACCCCTCACCCCCTGCCCTGGCACATGCCAGACTGTCAGCTGCTGCAGGCGCATGAGGCTCTACCACCCCCCAGATAACCATCCTGCCCCGGTTCACCTTGTTTAAGCCCCACAATTCCCCTTGGCTCCAGCTCACACTCCTCATCATGTGGGGCTCCAGCTCCAACCCCCTGGCCAGGCTCAACCCCTGCCCCAATGCCCTGGTGCCCAGGTCCAACCCCCTGCAAGCCCCAGATCACCTGCACCCTCCCACCACCTCTGCCGTCCTAAGCCACCCCAGGCTTAACCTCCCTGCCCCCTCCCAGGGTCCCAACCCAAGCCCTCCCCAACGTACGCAAAATTCAAGGTACATCAGGATTGTGTGAAACGCCACCTCATGTACCTCAAGGGATTACAGTATAAGGGTATTTCCGATTTACGACCAAATCGAGATATGACCAGGTGTTCATAATGTAACCTGTTTGTAAATCATGGACTATCTGTACTGTAAAGAGGAAAGAGATTGTCCCAGATGGCATTATTAGTTCTTTTATGACAGGGGTGGGGAGCCCTTTTTGGACTGGGGGTCACTGACCGACAGAAAAGATCAGTTGGAGGACACATAAAAGAAAAATCCACCCTCACAGATGTGGCTCATGACAAAAATAGATGATTAAACTGCTGTAATATGAGATTACGATTTCTGAATGAAAATATTATACCGAAAATATTGACCCCCCCCACAATACCTACCCACCACACAGCATTCATTTGTATTTAGTGCAGGAACAGGCTTATTCTTTACTGTTCTAGGAAATATGCCAGGTTTTCTTGGTGCTTCTTCTGGTGGATTATTCAAAAACTTAAAATAAAACAAGTATATAAGATCAAGAAAATATTTTAAAAAAAACTAAAATTTATTCACAGCAGAATTCCCTCCTCAAAAAAGAAATTATTACAGAAACATATACTGCCTCTACACCCATTCTAGAAAGATGTGGTTGCTAAGAATCCATCAAGGGAGCATCTGTCTTCTTTTTGATCACTGGCCCAGCACTACTGCTTCAATGTTCATTGCTCTTCAAGTAATTAGTGTTACTACCTCTTTAGGCCAATAAAATAATCTTAATTTTATTTTTGTTGTGCAAATGAACCATCCTCAGGACCACACAACAAAACTATAATAGCATTAAAATCTGCACAATCCTCTTGCAAGGCCATATTATTCCCATTTTGCAGCTGTCATAAATGGACCTTTATCCCAGACTCAAAAGGAGCTAAAAATAGCCTAATGAAATTAAAAGAGAAAATATCAGAGGTTTTTCTCATTTGCTCCATTTACTTTAACTGGATTACCTTCACCAACAGTAAAGTTTTCTATATCCAGGTTTTGAAGAATATTAAAAAACATAACATAAAAACTAAGGTGATACCCAGACTATGAAATTACATTATTTCTGAAAACTCCCGTACTTAAATTCATTCATTTATTTAAAATTTAAGTTTCCCTTGTACTGCCTTTTGCAGCAATGAAGACTATTCACATTTGCCACTCTATTTTGACATGAAAGAAAGCGCTAAAGCAGGACATACCTCAATAGCTTTGTCTGCTTGCTCTCTTGTTTCAAATTCAACAAATGCAAATCCCTTTGGATCTCCACTGGACTTATAACGTGGGATACTGACATACACTACATTACCACATTTCCCAAATACCCGCTCAATCCAGCTGTGGTTGACATTTTTGGGAAGCAGCTCCTTAAAAAAAAAAAAATAGATGCGACATTTTACTTTTCTTAGCAGTACAATACACACATTCCTCTACAGTTAGTTATCATAAATCTCAGGGTGTTCAAGGTAGCATAATGATGTTAGCTATTTAAAAGTATTCAAAAGGAAATAGCTATGAAAATTTTAAGAAATATTTTTACTTTTCTAGACAAGTATGTTTATTGAATTACACAGGGAGATTGACAGTAAGTAAAGCAGAACGGTCAACAAGTTTTAGTGTTCACTTGGAAATGTTACTTTAAACTATACCATTAGTACAAACAATAAAGTACATTAGATACTTTATCTATTTACTTCCCATACCAAAACCTCAATCCTGCAATCGCATACATGCACGAGCAATCTCTGAGCCAGTGCAGAGTCTCACTGGCTTGAAACAATCTATTCACAGCACAAAGGTCTTCTGACTTTTGTTAACTCACACTTCAGAGAAATAGGTATTTGTATGCCACAAAAAACAAGTACTAATGAAAAGAACAGTAAATTAAACCTGGTACTCCTAGGTTTTTAGACTTTATCATGAGCAGCAGCATGCAAAACTGACTATCTGTAGTGATGACTAGTGTGGGATTTTCAGTCAATCACCTGTGTGATGGGCATAATTTAGTGCTACAAATGTTAGCAGCTTGCGATAGCCTACTTTCCCTTTACTGCTGACAGCACAAATTTATCCAAACTATTAGCTTCTTCTACTTTGGAAACAGCTTTATATACTTTCTGAAGAGGCCCTTCTGGGTGGCCCAATTGATAAGAGACACATTCAAATACATATATAAACAAAAATTGAAATGTAAGCATTGTTTAACCCCTTACAAGTTTATCTTTCTAAAGACAGTTTTAACTGAAGAACTTAGTAATGAGACACTGCACTGTCTGAAGAAAGAGAAACTTCTGGTTAAGTGACTGGTTTAATATAGGCTCTGCTTGCCTTAGAAGCACATTCCAACATAGTTTTGTTACAATCTAAGTGTCAGTAAATTCAAAAATCACAAAATATTTAATGGGATTTGTACAGCATCAGAAAAAATTATGCACTATTAATAAATCAAAAGTGGAGCAAAATTTATTTTCATGCTACCTATTTTGAAATTTAAACTTCAAAAATGATTTGATAATTCAATTAAGCCTTAAGGGAAGTTTCTTTTTATAGATAAGATAATGAAGCAGCACCTAAAAGGAATACATTACATGGACATAATTTTTGTTTCAAAAAAGGAGCTGTGCCTTACAGTATCAACTGAAAAATATGCTATTGTGCCAGTGAACCCAAGTGCAGGAGCAGATTTTTTGTGATATGCAAGGATGTGTTCTATTCATCTGAGATTACAAAAGTGGACTGTGTAGATCCTTCAAAAAAACCTCTCCTTGATCATCTCCAGGATGGAAGGAAAACCTATCAAGGATTCTACATGTACATTTACACTGCAGTCAGGTGGGCTGACAGACTTGCTGAGCCCTGGGGAAAGGGGTTGGGTGGGGGGGAAGGGGGAAGAAGAGGGAGCAGTAGCAAAAGCTGGGTGCCCCAGGCTCTTCACAGCCCCAGGACCCAGAGCAACTGCCCCCTTTGCTTCCCTCCCACCACAATCAGCAGGCCTGATTGTCATTTAAAACCTTCAACTGCTGGTGTCAGTTGTCTCAAGCTAAGAGGCTGTTTAATTGCAATGCAGATATTTGGGCCCAGACTGCAGCATAGACTCTAGGATGCTGAAAGGTGGGAGGGCTCCAGAGCTCAGGTCCTTGCCCATTGCAACTGAACATCCCCTTAGTCTCAAACCCTAGTCACAGGCTGGTTGCAAGTGTTTAAGTGGAGTGCACACACAAGCCCTAGGGAATGCCTAAACAGCATTTAAACACCCGCACATGGTTGGGGTCAGCTAAGTGGAACTTGGGCTGTAAAACTGTGATGCAGACATCTGGGGTTGGACTGGAGCTCAGACTCTGGGCCCAGTCTGAACCCCAAAACCTATACCACAAAGATTACAGTGCTGCAGTCTGAGCCCACAGACTTGTTTAAGACTAGCAGTTCTCACCCAGGGACCCTCCGGAGCTGCAAGCAGGTTTTCGGAAGGTCCACCAAAATAAACCAGAGACCAGGCTCAATGTTAGACTAACAAGGGCCGAGGACTGAAAACTGAAGCCCGAGCCCTCACTGCTCAGGATGGAAGCCAAAGCCCAAGCAATTTATCTTTGTGGAGCTCCGGGCAACTGGCCTGCTTACTATTTGCTAACATGGGCTCTGGCTTTTGATCTACCAAATATGTAGTAGAACAGCTACTGTGGCACAGATGGGGCTGTGGCATTATATGAGGAGCAAGAGGGCTCACAGAAAAAAAGGTTGACAATCCCTGGTGACATTCCCTAATACATCTCTACCTCCCCATAGTTGAACATTAAAAGAAGTGATTGAGCATGGTTCGAAATTTACCTAATCTCTGTATAAAAACACATTGGTCTCTCCCTTGTTAAAAAATCTGTAAGTGGTAAAAAGGATTAGATGTATATTTTCAATTACTCTCCATATAAAACGTCTGGGAGCAACAAAACATAAACAGGTGCTTCTTTTTATAACTGTTTCAAATCAACGCCTAACTAAAAAGCTCCTTAAAATAGGAACACCTTACTTCAAATAATAGTGACAGAAAAGTTTGGTAGTATTTGAACAATTTTGGAATAAGGAGAGCTTAGAACTGCTTTCAGGAGTTCTATCAGCACTACGACATCACACTCAACAAAAGCCCAGGCCATCACTATTTATTACTGAAGAAAAGGGGGCCTATAGAAATACTTTGTTCTCTAAGACAATCAGAGCAACCCAAATTATTTACCCACCTGGAGAGCTGAGAAACATGGCACAAGTGAACATGTATGTTCTGATTACTGAATAAATGCAGTCATGAAAAGTTCTGTGCATACCAGAAAAAAATGCTGTTTCATTGAAAATACAGTTTCCCAATGGCTCCTGCTATAATACCTACTTTGATATGAACGACAAAAGCTCTCTGAAGACCAACGAACTCCTATATAGGACCCCAGTGAAGTTGGAACTGTCTATACAGAGCTCCTTCTGAAAATCTTCCCAGAATACAGCTCCAATGTGGAAACATTAGCTTACATCATCCAGCACCATTTTCATTGCCATTGCCAGCACTGTTGGAATACTGGTGACGCAGCAACACATGGAGATTTTTCAGAAAAAAAAAACCTATAGACACGGCCGAAGTGCATACATGTTGGAAGGGTTTCCCAGAAACAAAACATTGAAACCAACCAATTTAGGAGCTTTCTGCTCTCAAAACACTGCCAATGATATTGCAGGACAAACCAGATATGTAACAAACATGCTCATACTTCTAACACTAACAACTCCTGTTGTAATGTATGCTACATGAATAACCTCTAAAGTAGTTCTAGATTATTTGTCAAACTCATCTCTCACATCTTCTCTGATCAAGTGACCTCTATCATCATCCTAATGCCTTGTTTACCATAAGACAGCAGTTCTCAAACTTTTGTACTGGTGACCCCTCTCACAAAGAAATCCTTTGAGTGTGATCCCTCTCATAAATTAACACCATTTACATGTACTGAACACCATTATAAACGCTACAGGCAAAGCCAGATTTGGGGTGGACAATGAGCTCATGACTCCCTCCACATAGTAACCTCACAATCCCTCGTCTCCTGGGCCACCACTCCCAACCTCCAGTTTGGGAACCCTGGTTCTGAAAGAATACAGAAGCACTAGTCTGCATCAGTGCAGCTCCTTTCATGGTACCAACTGTGGAAGCAATGGTGCAGGAAAACCACACACACACTTCTCCAATATAAATAGCCTTGCTGTGTGTTAAAATAAGTCTTGCTTATCTTGCTAACATTAGTTAATGTGAGTTCAATGCTTCACTCTATATGCTGCATCTATGTTTCTGTACATTAGTAGCAAAAACAGTAGTAAAACTGACATTAGAATATTCATACTATGAAGTTTTCCATTACCTTTCCCTAAAGTTGCATGCTTCTCACTGTCTTATAATTCCATTAACAACCTGTCTCAAGGAGCAGCTAATATGCATGAATTTTTCTTTGTTATCCTAATCGGTTCAAAGATTCACAATTTCAAAACCAGAAGGCACCATGTAACACCTAATCTGACCTTCTATATAAACACAAGCCATACAATATCTCCAAAATAATTCCTAGAGCATATTTTTTACATAAGGGCAACTTGTGAGGATGGATGAGGGGGTGGACATGCACACCAGTCACATGAACAACTCTCTCCACATGACTTCTCCCTATGCCACCCCTGCTGAGGGTGCCAGGCCATTCTGCTAGTCTCCTGGGCCACCCAGAAGATCCATCTCCTTGCCCCTCCTGCCCACAGCATTTGGGAGCCACACACATCTTTGCCTCCACCCCCCCCAAGTCAACTCTGTTTTTACACAAACATCCAAACTTGACTGTAAAATTATCGACAGAGAACCCATGGTGGCGCCTGGTAACGTTCCAATGGTAGTTACACTCACTATGAAAAATGTTATGCCTTGTATCTAGTCTGAGTTTGTCTAGCTTCAACATCCAACCACTGGATCATGTTATACCTGTCACAGGTTTTAAACATTTGTCCCCCACACAGATACTTGACTGTAATCAAGTCCCCTCTTAACCTTCTCTTTGTCAAGATAAATAGATCTGAGTTTTCTGAGTCTATATTTATAAGGAGTGTTTTCTAATGCTTCACTCATTCTTGTGGCATGGCACTTTCAAGACAGAAACAAATCAGGAGTTGTAGAATTCACAGTCTAAGATTTATTAAGAAATAATTTTAAAATTAACTTTCATAGATAACTAACACAGCTACTCCTCTGAAAGATAACAGAATAATCCATAAATCTTCTAGACACGACACTCATGTAATAGAGGCAACCTTACCACATATACTGTACGACTATCCACATCTTTTGGTTGCTCACCCAGTGGCTGACGTCTTCTGATTCTAGTTCCCTCTAAATCCAACTAAGAGCAAGAAAGGCAAATTAGTACATCAGTTTTCCACAGTATTGGAAAGTATTGTCTGCCACCCCAACTGCAGTAATAGCAGGTAAAAGTAATGAAAAAAACAATACACACTTCTACAACAGACGAGCTTTTAACCGCTCGGGCTATCAACTTCCCATCAGTAGTCAATTTTTTCATTTTGTTGAATGATACAAGAAGTGATATGTCAACATCTGGGGGGAAAAAAAAAAGCAAGTAGTGAAAATAGTCCAAGTTAAAAAAGAAAATATTTAGGTCTCATTCACATTAACCACAGATCTAGACTAACAATGTATTCTAAAGTAGCATTTAAAAGACTGGGATTATTTCCCTGCATAAAAGCTGCAAGAGCATCTCTGGTTTGTAACTGTGTTGACTACTGACAAGAATTTACATAAAGGTGAATTTTTACTGTCTGTGCTTTGGACTTTAAGTAAGCTTAAATTCCCCTCTCCAGATCTTCCCAATAGACTTTTGATCTATTTTTCTAACTTCCACTGGTAACTACTCCCTTTGGAAAAAAAGGGAAGAAACCCCCTTTTCACTGTGGTTTTATGATGCAAAAATCTTTTACATTGGCAGTTCATCTTTCCCTCAAGCACTCACTCACATTACAAAGGATCTGTTCATACCCTCTATTTAGTAGTAATGAATGATGTTGCTAAAAGTTTGACAGAAACTATTGCAAAGTGTGCACTGGTGAAATATTTTTACCAAGTTTATTTAAGATTAACATTTAGAAAAAAGGTTAAAATATAGCTCTTCAGAAGGGGATTTCTACATGATTTTCAGATTGCATAGTATTTGATATAAAGTAACATTCATTTACCATAGAATCACATATAGGAAGATGTCCATAATATCTTACCAAAACTCAAAGCACCTTTATGCTTGTACTAATATCACAAAATTATATGATATAGCACAATGTAACTGAAAGAACCTTTTTCCATCTCAGAATGGCAAGTGTTCTGTGATTCTTTTAGAAGCCGAAGTAAAAATCTGTGGCATGGGTAGTTTTTTTGCTTTGTAAGGTAAAAGTCAAACTACACAAATAAAAATCAAAGGAGAGAACAGAACTCTAACTACCCTTCTTTGACATGGAAAAAATCCCACTCATCCAAACATACCTAAAAAACAAATTTAAAAAAGCTGGAACAAGACTAAGGGCAGAAACACAGTGAGAGAGCTCTCATGGTTCCATGCCAGATACACTATAAATTAAACACTAATAGCTAATTTGTATATTTTCATATTTGTTTACTGATTTAAAACTAATAACCAAAACCACAAAAAATTACCCATGAAATTCTCCAAAAGCAATTTTAATTGGATATAAGAAAAGAAAGAAAAATATAAGGATAAATAAGATTCTTCATAAGCCCAGTATCCAGCTCTCATTTGGGAGTAGGACTGTCACTACTCCAGTTGCTTGCATAGGCCTTTTTTCTCCCTCCATAGCAGCCATGCATACAGAATACATTCATAATTTATATAAACAATTATTCAGAACACCACTACTGCAGATGAAATTAAAATTCAAAACAGAAATTTCTTTACCCATGAGCAAACTTACATCCATCTCTAGATTTCTCTATTTGTTCTCGGAGGAATTTGTCTTTGTGAAGGTTGACATCTCCAAACCAGAAATCGACTTGTTTTGCTATATCTGACAGCACCTGTTTAACCCTGGACCTTTTCTTTTTCTCTCGTTCCTTCTTCTGTTCAGTATTTTCCTCTTGCATGGCTTTGTCCCTTACAGTTTCATTCTCTATGCCAGTCATACTGTCATCTGAAAATAAGAGATACCTTTGTAAAGAACAGACTATTGGTTTGCTCTTCCATAAGCACCTCTAGTCTGTTCTGGTATGGCTATGATCTGAAGACGCAGGTCTGTCCCACGAAAGCTCAATCACCTAATAAATTACTTTGTTAGTCTTTAAAGTGCTACTGGACTGCTTGTTTGTTTTGTTAGTATAGAGACTAGCTTGACTATCTCCCTGTTACTAATCCTACAATGTTCAACAGCTGTATGTTTGCTGGAGCCATGTTAGTTCCAGGAAAAAAGAACAGAACTTGGTTCAGTGAGAGGTATAACCTTACCCATCTGGTCTTTCCAAGAGTTTATGTTCCTTATAACCAGCTAAGGAGCTTGGCTGCATGAGTTTCTGGCCTGAACCTCAAATTTAAAAACAGTCCTGCTTTATAAGTACAGTGCGCTGACCCATTATGCCACTGGGAACAGTTTGCTTCCTTTTAGAGGAAACACCAAAACCAGAAAAGAATGTGGAGATCCAAAATTTCTCAGTCAACATCTTCTGCAAATCAACATGCGTTTTCATTGCATTGTTAAAACTGTGACAAAGATTAAGAACACCATATTGTTGGACTCACTGATTAATACTTTTTCCCCCCTTGAAGTCTACATTATAACCTGAATATGCTGTATTCAAATATAAGGTTAATCTTTTTTCTCAATTATTTAGCACCTATCTTGTGAGACTTTAAGCATCCTCAAATTATTTTATTTTATATGTATAAAATAAAAAGATACAGCTTGGCAAAAGTGGAAGTTGTCCAAACATTAAGTTTTTACAATGGGTTAAGTATTTTGCACATGATAGCTACACAAAAGTCTTTCCATGACTTGGCCAATGATTAGTACTGCAATACAATATGCCAGGAAGTGGTGCTTGCACAGAGAAAGAAAAGAAGCCCATCTATATAACAAGATGGCATAAACATGGAAATGGTTTCAGATTATTGTGTAAATCAGGCTCCTCTAAGCAAGATTCCAGTTTACGGCCCTGCTGTGAGCTGACCATTCAAGATGATTAAGACCAACAAACAGTCAATTAGCTTGAAAGGATAACTGAGGTCACACTCTCATCATTGAGCTAGTTCAATGTGAGTTCAAGTAACACAGCAACACTAACATCAGCAACGCAATACAGTATTTGACAAGAAGCTACAGGAAAAATTATAGTATTAGAGGTTTTTTTTTCAGATAGAGATTGCCTCCAATGCCTGTCCAGTTAGAAGATAAAGACTTCTCTAATAAAATATTCAGGCATTACAAATGTATTCCTGATACTACCTTCCTTCAACATACAACACCTAATGCCCAAATCTTTGAGAGCTATTGCTCATGACATAATGGCAGCTCTGCTTACCCTATCTACATTATCACTTAACAGTATTCAATCAATCCATAAACTATTTAGGAAGTTTCAAGTGTCAAGCATTATTATTCCTGGCATTCTACTTTTAAAACTGAGAGAACTTAGTTATTTGTGGGAGAGGAAACTCATTTTCCCCTTTAAGTCATTTGCCACTGAGGTTTACCTTGAATTGATGCTGAACCCAAATAAATAACCGATATTCATAAAAATATTTTAATAAAGGTGAATGAGACTTGATTTGTATTTTAAAAACAAAGAATTGTACCAAAAAGTCCCTTAGTTTTCAGCCATTATAAAAGAAATAGAAGATGCCCAAAGATCACAAAAGCCAATGCTCCCAATTATTACCTTATGAATGAGGCATTCACCCAAATACATACAAATTTCTTCTATTTTTCTTGGTCAAAGCAGCTATAGTAATGTCCTGGTCCAGTCAGAACTACTTGTTTTTACATAACTATACTAAAACCTGAATTAATGCAAAACAAAAAAGCAGTCACATAGCACTTTAAAGACTAATAAAATAATTTATTAGGTGAGCTTTCGTGGGACAGACCCACTTCTTCAGACCATAGCCAGACCAGAGCAGACTCAGTATTTAAGGCACAGAGAACCAAAAACAGTAATTGAGGACAAATCAGAAAAAAATGATCAAGGTGAGCAAATCAGAGAGTATCCTCCTTGATTACTGTTTTTGATTCTCTATGCCTTAAATATTGAGTCTGTTCTGATCTGGCTATGGTCTGAAGAAGTGGGTCTGTCTCACGAAAGCTCACCTAATAAATTATTTTGTTAGTCTTTAAAGTGCTACTTGACTGCTTTTTTGTTTTGATAGTATATAGACTAGCACAGCTCCCTCTCTGTTACTTTTGAATTAATGCATTTTTACATTTAATATTTATTGCCTAGAGCAGGGGTCAGCAACCAAAATAGCAAGAAGAGACTTTTTTTTTGGATTTGGTAAAAACTCAATAATTCAAGAGTTGCCATGCAAGTGAATACAAGGCAGTTCTTAATAAATAACATCAACTCATATTTTTTGTAACCCCCTATTTCAAGAACAGCACACACAATGAGTTGCAATGCAGTATGTTTATTGCAGGACGTTCACAAACTTTTTACCTATTCCATTTTCTCACACTTCATATGTGCGTTTGTACTACTGTCTTCCTGCCTTTCACTCTAGAACCCGCATTAATTGTCAATTTTATTTCATTTTTAATTTCAGTTTTCTTAAAATGTGGGATGCCCTCACAGCAGAAAAGCCGCATGCCTCCTTTTCCTATTCAAAATCAAGGCTTTATTAGCAACTCAATCAAAACACAGATACAGTACCATATCCCACAATACACTGTGCATATTAAATAGGGAGTTATCCGATGTTTCAAGGTTCCATATAGCTTACTATTTAGATATGTTTGTTAGTCTTTAATGTGCTACTTGACTGCTTTTCTGTTTTTATTTAGACATGAGTTGGACTCATTATTGAGCTCTTAGACATTAACCTTTTATCCAAAACAATCAGGAGGGTTTCTCTCTCTCTTTTTTTTTTTTTTTTTTAAACTTTGCAATTGTAGTATTGGGAGCCACAAAGAAGTACTTCAAGAGTTCTGGAGCCACAGGTTGCAGACCCCTGGACTAGAGCATTTTCTAGCTCTACCTCCATTTCCATTTGGCATGCACAACTACCACCCAAGTAATTTAAATACAAGATTTTATATTGAGCTTCATGCTTTGCACAAAGAGACAAAGAACAGAAATGGACAATAACAAAAAAACTTATCAGTAAGAACTATGGGCCAAACAATGCAGTACTCACCCAAACAAAGTTCTGTTGGCCTCAGTGAAAGTAAAGGATTTACAAGAATTACAGGATGTAAGTGACTGTCAGCTGTGGTTTATCAGAAAATAAAGCCTTCCTTTAATCAACAGAAATGGATGAGGAACTAACAACTCACAGGGGTACTGAGAAAAAAGTTTAATGCTTATTATGTCAGATTCTAGTCTACTTTCACATATGCAAGGTGCTGCATGTCTAAAGCACTGGCAACATTGTTACAATGGAGAGATGATGTAAACTCATTGTGGTAGGATTTACCGGGGTGGGAGGTCCGAAAAGTTGAGCTTGCATTGCACTCATTTCCCTATCATCCACTCACAAGTCTACCTAAGACTAACCAATGGGCACTTTGGAGCCAGCTCTAGGGGCCCTGCAAAGGAGAAAGAAAAACCAGAATCTGACAGTTGATCCAAACTCTATCATTTTGTTGTGCGGGTGCAGATCCAGACACAGACCTAAATCAAAAAGTCTGTGCCACTCACCCTAGACAAGGCAGCTCAGCTGCAGCAACTATAAGCCCAGGTTTATAATACCCCATGGATGCTGCACCCAATGCACAAGAGTGAGTCCCAGAGGGGTGACTTCGCAGTGTAGCGTGGACAGGGCTGGAGATGCCAGATCCCAGTAGTGCAGAAGGTAGCTCCCTCACAAAACCAGCACAGTGATCCCAAACCAACCGCCCCTCCTGCCAATGGCCTTACACCGTTGAATGGGGGGGCAGTAAAAGGACTTCGGAACACCTGCCTCAAGCCCTGACGCACAAGGATTACCAGCTGCACCCCCCACGACACCCGACCACGCGCGCGCCCCAACCCCTCTTCCCATCCCGTGAGTCACACGGGCGCACCAGACGCACGCGCCGAGACAGCGTCGGGCAGCGCCCCCTGCCGGCAGGGCAGAAGGGGTTACAATGCCATAATTCGCCGCACCTACATTCCACCCCCGCCCTGCCCTTCCCTTCCTGAGAGCCGGGCTCTGACCTGCTGCCGCCAATACGTGCAGGCCTCTGGCGGTTTCCCGCACAACCCTCACCCGCCTCCTACAGTCCCTAGGGCCGCCGCAGTAGTCGCGTCACTACCAGCGCGACGCTCTCAGAAAGGCCCCGACTTACCCTGCCGCCCGGGTACGGGCTGAGCTCCGACCGCGCACCCCGGAGACGAGAGGGGCCTTCAGTGCCATAGCGCTGGAAAATAACGTCATCGACTGCTGGTAGCGCGGGAAACCTTCAAACATCGGGGACAGAGGCCGAGAGCGCGAGAGGTGTGGGAAGCGGGGCGGGGTGGCGTGGCCGCTGATCCGACTTGGCTAGCCCGCGGGGCTCGGCGCTGCTGGGCTCGCCGCCTCAGCGATCCACGCTGAAAGAGGACGGCGCAGGGGAGGAGACCGGTTCTGGCTGCCTGTTGTGTATCACACTCCACGAGAATAGGAGTGCAGCAGCCCCGCGGGCTCCGGCCGGGACTCGGCTGCATCCGTAGAAACGGTCTGTCAGGGTTAGGAAACGTCTGGTAACGGAAAACAGAGCCTCGGGCGGTCTGGCCGTATCCTCTCTGCCCTCTGTGGCATGACTTCTACTCACGCCTCTGGCCTGGTCCTCTGATCACCAGCGTCCTCCAGCCGAGTTAGCGTCTGAAAGGCGGAGGTGTCTAAAAAATACTATAAAATAGCTTTGGCTGCCTGACTCCCCAGAACAGGCACTGTCGCTGATGGGTGAACGTACAGGGCCAGGAACAATGGGGCTGTGGCCTCTACGCCTGCATCCACACTAGCAAGCTCTTTGATAAGATTTTTTTTAAGAAAAAGAGGCTCTTTTGAAAGATCGCATAGAGCATCTACACACAAAAAGCGTTCCTTTGAAAGTAAATCGAAAGCATAGGGTGCTCTTTTCAAAATCGCTTTGTTTCCCGTTTCAGGAAGAGTTCCCCCTTTTGAAAGCTTCTTTAGAAAGAAAAGGTGTAGATGCTTGCCAGGGCCCTTCTTTTGAAAGACCAGTCTTCATTTTTGATCCCAGGCCTGTTCTTTTGAAAGAATAGAGGGCTGTGTGGATGCTCTCTTTCAAAACAAAAGTTCTTTTGGAGGAGATCTTCTAGAAGAGTGTCTTTCAAAAGATCCCTGTAGCATAGACAGCCTAGAGGAGAAGAGAGCAGAAGCCCAACTTTTTTTTTTCTCCATTACAGGTCTCCTTAGTGCTTTCCCAGATCCTGCTCTGGGTGCAGAATTTGCCTTAGTCAGGCCTGACCCACTTTTTAGTTTAAAAAAAATGCTGTACAAAGGAAATAAGGCCATTAAAAAAAGCCTTGTCTTGCTCTCAGACAAAAATATTACATGTCTGATTATGAACAACTTCAGCTACACTAGTAAACCCCACTTTCAATTGTAAATACAATTAGTTTTTAACATTGGGATTTTTAAGAGCACTCAGCATTAGGTGAACTCTGTTCCAACTTGTCAGTTGTAAAACTCAGGATTTTGGTCAACATGGAGCCACTTTCAAAATTATCTACTAAATGGTTTGAGAGACTAGTTAATTACCTTCGAGAATGATGCGAGAGCAAAATAATAATGCTTCATGCTTTTCCAAGAATACTGTATATGAGAAGTGCTTGCTGTAGTACAAATCCTTTTAGGACCATAACTTCATTGTTGTGGCTCAGAAAGAAAAAATTGATTTGTCTTCCTTTCAATTTACTGCCGGGCCTGTTAAATTTTTAACCCTGCAAACAATTTGAGGTAGTTTCTGTGAAAGAAAGTATACATTTTGGCCTTATTTTTAACAATAAGCATTCTCAAAATTACTGCTTGGGCCAGGCATACAGGAGCAACATAAATGATGATCCATGCCACCCATACAGTGACTACTGGATAGATTATGTAATTTATATTCTTATTCCCTTTTGTTCTAGGGATGAGATGATGATTATCTGAAAAATCACACTGCTCTTAAGTAACAATCTTTCTGTAAATGGCTTGATTTAGCATTGTTGTATCAAGTAAGGGGAAAGTGAAGATGCCTCTTCTGGTACTATTACAAAAATGTTGAGAGGCAACAGGATCTATAAATTGCACAGATGGGAACTTGGATTTCCATACGTCTATCTAAACCAGGCGTGTCCAGCCTGCAGGCCACATGCGGCCCTGGACAGCTAGTAATGTGGCCCCACAAGATTGTAAACTTTTAACATTATTATGTGATTTATATACATTAACTATATTATATATATTATATGTGGCCCAAGACAATTCCTCTTCACTCAGTGCGGCCCAGGCAAGCCAAAAGGTTGGACACCCATGATCTAAACTGTACCATGACTGAGAAGAAAAAAGAGTAATTGTTCTGAGCCACCTTGTGGTGAGTGTGTAGAATTTAAGAAGTTGAAGGGCAACAAGACACTTTAAAACTGGAATTTTTAATGAAACACAGTGTGAGAAATATTGTAATTAGGAAAAACAGCAGTCTATTTAATCTAATACACATTTTTATTGATTTGTAAACATTTATGTAGAAAGAATATGCTAATTGAATCTGCTTATATGTTAACAATGAAATCAGTGTATTACAATTTTTCAAAAATAGTTTTCTAGTTCCTCCCCAAAAGATGTGCTATGAGCTTTTTCACCCTGTTGCTACTGCGTCTAATGTTAAAACTTACTACCTTTCACGATTGTTTAATAGCTAGTCTCATATCTTTCTATAATCTCTACAGCTTTTATGTTTTGGCTCAAGCCTTTTCTTATATTTGATAGTAACAGAGAGATAGGCATGTTAACTTATATTCTATCAAAACAAAAAAGCAGTCCAGTAGCACTTTAAAGACTAACAAAATAATTCATTAGGGCCATAGCCATCACCACCTAATGAATTATTTTGTTAGTCTTTAAAGTGCTACTGGACTGCTTTTTTGTTTTCTTATATTTGATTACGTTTAACTATTTCTTCATCACTTTTGTTTCTATCCACAGAGTCAGACAGTGATTTCAAGAAGTTATACTGGCAATTGCCAGTATCATTGGTGTTCCTGTGGTTTTCAACTGATAAAACTTCAGTTAAGCAGAATGAAGATCCTAATATAAGTGCAACTCTTTACATGTAAATACAAGTTATGTTTAATAATTACTTATTTACTGTACAATATTGGTGTCTCACAGGTTTTGAAGATGAGAAAATGCTTATATAAATCTTTGATTACCGTTGATTACTTTATGCCCAGATTTTCATGGGTGATTAGTGATTTTAGGGGTTCAAAATTAGGTACCCAAAAACGAAGCCCCACCAGTTCACTAGAGATATGAAAATCTTGGATAATATTTTAGTAGTAGGTATGTTATTTCTGATGCTGTTAAGGTTATAATTTTTAAAGTGCTGTATAAAAATGAACTGATATTAGCATCTCTAAAAATCAGTTTGTCAGCAACAGTTTCCATTAAAATGAATAGGAGTTGTGAATGCTCAGGGCTTCTGAAAATTAGGCCTTTTCCTGATATATACTGAAGTGCTGCTTCTGCTGTCAATCTTTATTTGTGTTAATTCATTTTCATTATGTGAGTCTCTAGAACTCTAGCATTCCTTCACTATTATCACCACCCAGTTTTTACCCTCTCTTACTTCCCACTTCCTAAGGGAAAGTATGGGGTGTGTATTTTTGTCTGGTACCATTGTAGTAGAGCTGAGTTCAATTCTAAGTATGCCCTCCTCTTTCTTAGCTAATATGAAGATCTGAATATACACATCGTAAGCCCTTGGACTGCTTTGTTTCATGAAAGCAATGGCCTGTCAGGAATTTACTGTGAGTCTTATTTTTAAACACTGTTGTATATAAAAGGAAATCAGATTTCACAAATGTTTTATGACCACTTTAAATCATGTAAATGTATAATTATTTTTAAAAAATTAGGTCTTGTATACTCATCAGAAGACTAAGAAATCAAAAGTATGGCAAGATGGAGTTTTGAAGACCAGTGTTGCAGGAAATAAGGTGAAGAATTCATGTTTAATACAGTATCATAAAAGCTGGGTCTATGTTACAAAGTTCTGTCTACAGAAGTCACTGTCAAAAGATGTCAAGTATCGGAGGGGTAGCCGTGTTAGTCTGGATCTGTAACAGCAACGAAGGGTCCTGTGGCACCTTATAGACTAACAGAAAAGTTTTGAGCATGAGCTTTTGTGAGCACAGACTCACTTCAGACTTCATCTGATGAAGTGAGTCTGTGCTCATGAAAGCTCATGCTCAAAACTTTTCTGTAGGTCTACAAGGTGCCACGGGACCCTTCGTTGCTGTTACTGTCAAAAGAGTTTTGCCAACAGAGCCTTTGTCTACAGAACATGTCCATGCCTAATAGGGGCTTCCTCTGTTGACAGAGGCCAGCCAAACCGCCCAGCCTTCTGTCGACAGAATAGCCAGCCAGAAGCTCTGCAGACAGGGCTGCAAGGTGAACTGGAAGCCCTCTCTGTCGACAGAGGGGACCCCAGAGCACCTACACTATTTTTCTGTCTACAGAATCTGTGTACAGAGGTGCTATGCGTCAAACTTTCAAGACATAACTCTGCTGGGGAAAATAAAAAGGTTGTGTTTTGTCGACAGATTCTAGACAGAACGCATGTGCAGTGTGGACACTCTAGTTTTGTCAACAGAAGGCTTCTTTTGTAGACAAAACTTTGTAGCATAGACACGGCTATATCGTACTACTCTTGAAGCTTCTATTTGTGTCACCAGTTGCTTTTTGAACCACGTTTGTTGTTTAAAATTTTATTTCTATGCAGGCAACCCTATTTGACGACAGAGGACAATGTTTGGAGAGTGTATTTGTGAAATCTCAGGTATTATTTTTTATAATCAGGTAAAGCTTTTAAACTTATTTGGACAATAATTTGAGGCAGCTCCTTTTACTGTCTCATGATCCGAAATTTCATACTCTGCAGTTTTGTTGACCTTGTCATTGCTAATGTCCTCATCTTTGCAGCTAAATGGAGGTTCCGGCTAATAAAAATATGTTGGATATTGGAGTGGAGCCACTCCCCCCCCCCCCTGCACCTGCCCGCATCTGGTGCTAGTTACTTAAGTCTGTCAGTCTGTCAGTTATCTGAATTGCAGATAACTCAGCTTTTAATATATAGCTGTGTCTACACATGCCCCATGTTAATGGGACACTTTGGAAGATTCAAATGAGGTGCTGACATTTTTGTACAGTGCCTCTGTAACACTGAGAGACCTGGCGGTGCCAGTGCCAGAACCTGTGAGCACAGGGGCTAAAGCCCTGCACTCTACCATGTGAGATGAAGGCCACCTGGCTCTCATCTGAGGCTGTAGAGCAGAGACTTCACTCACCCCAGATGAGGTCTCAGTGCCTCTGGATACTACATGCTTCTCTGGGCTGAGGAAACACATCCTGAGCTTCTGAGACCTCCCAGCAGTTCTTCCCAGCCAATGCACCAGTTGTAACGCTGACAGACCTGGGTTGCCAGCCCCCAGGATAGAACCTGCGAGCATAAGGGCCAAAGTCCTGCACTCTACCACATGAGCTAAAGGCCAGCTGGCTATGAGCCAAGGCTGTAGAGAGGGACTTCACTCACCCCAGATGAGGTCTCAGTACCTCTGGGATCTACATCTCATTAGCATATTGATGGCCACATGCAATTCTAAAGTGCTGTTTTTGGAACGCAGCCCCATGTGTAGAGAGGGGCCTTTGAAAGGACCCCCCCGACTTTGCAAGCCCCTTCTTCCTAAAACCAGATAGGAAGAAGGGGCTTGCAAAGTCAGGGGTGTCCTTTTGAAAGGTTCCTGTCTACACAGGTGGTGGCATTCCGAAAGCAGCCTTTTGAATCGCATGTGGCTGCCATTATGCTAATGAGGCGCTGCATATTCATATCAGCACCTCCTTAGCATCCTCTGAAGTGCTTCATTAACATGCCCACATGTGTAGACACAGCTTATATGTAAAGCAGCACATGGATAACTGACAATTGTGCGTATGGTGGATAACAGATTGGGAATATACAGTAAGTTTTTGCTAGATGGGGTTGTGCAAACATCTATGCTTGAAATATTCTCTTACTCTATGCAAGTCTTTTACACCATTTGTTTAAAAAGCAAAAACACTCTTCTAGGATGCATTATAAAAGTAATATACTTTCACCATTACCCATTTGATTTTGATCTATTTAGTACTTTTTTATATTACAGGTACATTGAGATGGAGATCTCTTTGTTTGCTTGGTTGTTACTGGACACCCAAACACCGATAAACATATGTAAATAATTATGGTGTCAGGAGTTGTTTAAAACTTCATTTTTAAGCTCTAACATTATAATCTGAGCAAATTGGAGTTTTTATATAAGACACTATACAAACAACTTGAAATTGAAGTCTGCTGCTTGTTTTCATATCTTATCTGCTCCAGTTGTCTAGGATACAGTGAATATTGTAGGTTATGGTTTTATTTCTGACAGTATTGTAAACAAATTCTTTCAGTATGCATATATTTGGCAATACTTAGGAGAAACTATTATACATAATGCCATTACACAATGCCTTTGGTTCTCTGTCTTGTCTAGATGAAACCTGGAGATGACTTAGAAAGCGATAGATATTTGATCACAATTGAAGCAGCAAAAGTAAACGCTGATAGTGAGCAGCAAAAGAAAACAGAAGCTTCTACATTGAACAGAAATAGTTTGAAGCCTAATGGTCTCTCTCTGCCACATCTTCCTCTTGGGTTGAAAAGGAAATATACTGTATGCTTTTGTTTCATATGTTTGACATTGCTGAACAACTTAAAACATTAGTGGAACCTCTTAATTAAAATCTAGGGTTTCCCTCATGATGGTATACCCTGTAACTGCATCCAACATGTGTCTTTCCTAGTGCTTTCTAATTATCCAAGGAATAACTGTGTTGTGGGCACATAGGTGAGGAGTTTCATTAGAGTGAAATCAAGAAAGTGTATATTGAGAAGGAGGTATAATATGTTTAGGCATAATTCTCAGCAAACTATATTAATATAAATATATTGTTTAGATATGTGATTTGCTCAATTCATGCTAAATGTCATGACTGTAGCCAGGTTTAATTTACAGCATATTAGATTGTTTAGTTACCAAGACATGAACCTTAAAAGTATTAATGAAGAATATTAAAGTACTGTAGATGAATTAGTACATATTTAGATAGTACAGATGAAATAGATAGTGTATTGAAAGGAAAATATATTTAATTAAAGTTTGCACGGTTGTTCATAAACAAAATTACTTTGTTCAGCAAATGTATTGTTTAGATGTATATTTCATCAGTCTCTTTTCATAATATTTTCCTTAAATGACTATTCATGTTGCTGTTGACACTGTTTTTCAGAGGGGCTCAACATATGTGCAGTATTTTGCGCAAATATATATGGTATAGTGCATGAAAACAGAGTGGATTAATGACAGACATTTTGATATTAAATGTCCTGGTACATTTCTTTATGCTTTTTTGGCAAACTAAGGCAAACTCCTATCAGCAAGGGTGATTTTTGCCCAGTTTAATAGATTTAAAACAAAAAAGCAGTCCAGTAGCACTTTAAATAATTTATTAGGTGATGAGCTTTCGTGGGACAGATTCACTTCTTCAGATCATAGCCATACCAGCACACACTCAATATTTAAGGCACAGAGAACCAAAAATAGTAATTGTTTTGGTTCTCTGTGCCTTAAATATTGAGTCTGTTCTGGTATGGCTATGATCTGAAGAAGTGGGTCTGTCCCACGAAAGCTGATCACCTAATAAATTATTATGGTAGTCTTTAAAGTGCTCCTGGACTGCTTTTTTGTTTTGATAGTATATAGACTAGCACAGCTTTCTCTCTGTTACGATGTAATACATTTGTTATGTTTAGAAACATTGCTGCTGCTCAGGATGCAATACAAAAAGCATAAATTTGGAGTTGTTCAATTAATGTGTCAAATTGTTTGAGAACCTGCAGCATAATGGGTGCCTGTTGCTTTTCATTGTTTAGGTTCTAAATTTGAAAGCTGATTTATGAATTAGATTAAAATTAAACTTTTCCTTTTAGGGCTTCCAAGGACCACGTCAGATTGAAAAGAAAATGGTACCAGTGGAAGACATGGAAGCAATAATATCCCCTTCATCTAAGAGATCTCAGTCTTCCTTCCCTTCTCAATTGTACGTCACCTCTCCTTTATTTTCTACTATTTGCAAGAAGAATGCAGAAACTAATTTACCATCACACTCTAATCCTGATGCTTGCACAAGTAGCAATAGAAACAGTACAGCTATCTCCTCACTGGTTTCTACATCTTATATCAGCATTCCTGAAGAAGTCATACATAATAGAAACCACAACATCTCTATTTCTGGACAGATGGATTCAAATTGTCAGTCACTCACTGGTATGGCTGTCTCTCAGAACATTAGGAGTAAGGCACAGATAATAGCGCTTCTGAAATCCAAACCAACACAACTGTTTAAAGAGCAAAAGCCTTCTGAAATCACAGAGTGTTTTTCTGGATGTCACTCATCAGAAGACCCAGGCATCTTATTTAAACAAAGGAGTGAAACTGTATCTAAACATATGGGTAACTCTGACAGAGAAAGCAACAAAAATATACAGCACCAACATACTACAGAGAAAAACGTAACTAATAATTGTTGGGCTGTTTGTATGTTGCCAAATTCAGCTGAACAATCTTGTGACAAAGAAGTCACAGAAAGGAGACATGATAAAAAAGCAAGTATTTCGGGTTTAGATTTACAAGAGCCTTCCAATCCAAAGGCTTCATGGTTCATGACAGCCTTTGTGCAGCCCGTTGAAAAAGAGCTAAAGTACAGTTGCGTGAAACAAACTGATCATGAGAGGCAGTACTGCTGTGATTGTAAAACAGCTTCTCAAGCATGTGCACCCAGTGGAAGCGATTTGGTAACTCCCCTGTCAGCCATTAATGAAAGTTCTGGGCGACACCAACCAAAGGCTTGTCTAGTATCTGAATCAAACATAAATAAAGAGAGACACATTCAGGTTGCCTCATCTTCAGAAGACGTTTATTCTAGAAGCACAAATGGGTCCATTATCTTTGAAACAAATATGTGCAAATATAGTGAACATGAAGTAATGCAGAATCTTAAGGATTCAGAAGTCTCTTCTGTTCAACCACTAAGTGGACCTCTGCCAAGTATAAATTCAGGAAATGTAGTTAATTTGTCTAGGATTTCTGGGGATATAACGTGTTCTGGTCCGGGAGCTATAAGTGAGATATTAACTACATGTGGAGATGTTAGTGATTCAGCTGAACAGTTCATGGAGATTAACTTCAATCTCTTGGATGCTTTTTATTTTAATGACACACAAGATAAAGAAGTACATGAATGTAACATGCTTTCAGAGGGTTTAGCCTGCTTGGCAACGGGAGCTATGGCACAAAATGAGGAGAGGAGGGTTCATACGAGTTGTGAAATAATGATACATAATAATGAAGAAAGAGTTGTCAAATATTCAGCAATCCTGGGAGAGAACGATGATAATCAGACCAGGGAGTCTCTACCATTACAACTTTGTGATGAAACCTGTGAAAGTTTTGACAAAATTGTGAAAGATGCTCTCAATCCTTCTGCAATTGAGCAGGGAGCCTCAAGGGTTGAAAATACTGAAGAAGGGATGAATGCAACTACCATAAGTATTGATGCTACTGGCAAAAAAGGCCTTGATTTCTCTCCAGTGTGTACTATCAGTAACTTAATAATGAATAAAAAGTGTTCTGATGATTTTGTGAATGCGGAATTCAATTATGACTGTAATACTGGGAACAAGTTTGAGAAAAATGAAATTATTTCATATATTCCTTTTACTTTACAGACTTCTGTCATGGACAAAAATCCTGAAAAAGATGTTCTACATCTCAGAGAGACAAACACCGAGGATAGTGCTTTAGAAAATTGCTTTAGTGCTAGTGATGATATTAAACCACTTAGTCCTTTACAGGCCTCACCACGAAAGACTGGCAATTCCAGTGATCCATGCCAGTATATTACAGGTAAATACGGTACTGCATCTGATATGTTAGTTAGAGAACATACTCAAGTTTCCAGAACTGCCATTTATCCTTTAACAAAAGGGCATTCATCTTCAAAAGAAGCAGGAATAGGTGAAAATGAATCAAGCATCATGCCTTCCATTTACGAAACCAGGGAAGGTGAAGGAATGGGAATGGATTTCCTGAAACACGTATCTCAAGTTGAATATTCCTCAGGACTTCCTGAGTTGGTAAATGGTATGACTCTCTTAAGATCTTTGACTGAACATAAGACAGCACTAGAAAGCTTAGAAATGATGGAGGACAATGATTGTTTGCTGTATCCTAAAGAGAAAAGTGAACCAGCTGAAGAATTAGAAGGTTAGGTCAAATTCCATTTTACATTGGATTATGATGTTAATTTTTAAATATTTGATTTCTACATTAGTATTTGACCTGACTGCCTTTTTTCCCTGTATTTAAGTTTATTGAGAAACACATTTCCAGTTAGAAAACTGAATTTTGGTATGAGTTTGGTATGTTCTACAGATGATATCTTATACTCTCCACGAGTATTTTGGCATTGCTAAACAACTTATTTTTATCTAGCCTCAAACAGAGGAGACAAGGATTGAATGAACCTGGGAGGCTGAACTGCCTTTCTTTCTTGGAAGTCATCATTTTAGATCATGGGGAAGCCTGCACTCTTATGTACTGTATCTGTCTGTACTGCAATAGAATAGCACTTTCCAGAGCTGTTAGTAAGAATTTCACAGATATTAAAATTCACAGTTGCAACTAACTGTAAATAAAGTAGGATCTGATCCTGCAGCATTGAAGACAATGTGATATTTGTCATTGACTTCAGTGGATGTAGCACTTAAACAATAAAGGGCCCCTTAAACAATAAAAAATGACTTAGTTTGGTGGTGACATTTCTTTTAACAGTCTGTAAGAAAAAATAGTAACTAAGCAGAATATTATGCTCCATTATTTCCTGAAAGTTGGACATCTACACCCCTGTTCCAAGCCAGAGAAGCCAGGAGCTGCTAGCAAATAAAAGAATTAAAGATGGATCATTTGATACACAAAACTGCAGAAGGCAACTACAGTATCAATAAATGTTAATTAGCGTTATCGATACTGGTTACAGTGAATAGATTTTAGGCCTGATCTAAAGCTCACTGAAGATTTTGAATAGTGGATTTGAAAGCAGAGACGCCTAACATTTGAGACTTTTGTGGTAAACATGGGACTTCAACTTTTTTTTTTTTTTTTTAAATTATTGAAGTTTCACAGTCACTTATCAAAGTATAACTAAATTGAAAGAAAATTGAAAATCTGATTAGGGACTAAATTTTCTCTGTGGTTATCCTGGCATTTCTATTGAAGCTAATTCAATATTTAGCCCACATATGTTTTTAAAGTGAGCAGCACAACATGTGAAGGGAGAATAATCTCTAAAAGCAAGATTTTGAAGATGGGTTTCTTTCATTTTGAGATTTAAATAGTGTTTTCCTTATGTCAGCTGTCATTTGTATATAAACAAAGCTTTACAATGATAAAAATGAGACCATGCATATGTAATAGAAAACACATAAAAAGGGATCAATTCAGAATTTAGTGGGAGCTGAGGAAACTAAGAAACTCAGAACTTGGTGAACAGAAAATGACTACACAGACAGGAAAATATATAGTTGTCTCATAAGAAGGCAATATCTACTGTATATTGCAATTTTATTTCAAATTTCCCATTCTAGTAGTGTTCCCTGATAAAACGATTTCTCACTGATCAATTAGAGATGCTAATTTAAACAGGTGATCTCAACAATTGAAAAATGACTTAGCCATAATCTGAAAACAAAAAAAAAAATGTATGCTCACTATTTAGCAGATATCAAGCCTACAGTGCCAAGAACTGATTATTAGCCTTGTTTAATTTTAGATTTGTTTGATTTGAAAAGGATATTGCTTAATATAGTTTAAATAGGGTTCACTGCCAAACAAAGACTGGTTTCACTGAAAGTAGTGGGAAAAAAAAAGTGTTTTGACACCAAATTAGTTCCAAAAATTTTAGGATCTTTTGTCAATCAATATTTTGTCTCTTTCCCTGTGAATCTATTATATCTTTGTTTTGATATCAAAACACACTGTGAAAAAATATTAATAAGGATCTCATCTTTCAAGGACTTAGACATTGGCAACTGCTCATGAGTAGAGCTAAGCCTATGTCTTCAGGGAGAGAGTATTATGCTGCAATGCTGGGTTTTTTTCCTATACGTTGTGTGTGACAATTGAATAGCCTAGGAAATAGCATTAAAAATTGGCAGTCTTGCAGTTAAATAGTAACAGTACAGTAGATTTATGGATTTAAAATGTGCATCAGTAGTGTATCAGCCTCTTTTGGAGCGGGAAAAGTTAATGTCTTCTTGTACGCAGCAGTGACATAATTGTTTGCAATATGCATGTACTAAAATACCTTATGCAGTTGGTGGTATTTAGTAACTTTCTTAAACACTAGATGCCCAGTTGTAGCTCCACTTAAACAGAAGTTGGGCTGGAAGAGAAGTTCTAGATAAACTTCTTGTAATACACATCCAAAGTGTATGGGCTGGGCCTCGCGCTGGCCAAGAGACGGGTGAGGCTAGCATGATGTGGGGGAAAACTCCACAGGGGGGTGGGGGAGAGTGGCATGGTGGGAGGAGGGCTTTGCTGGTGGGCTGGACCAGCCTTGGGCTGGCTGAGAGAGGGGCTGGGGCTGGCATGGTATGTGGCGGGAGAGCTCCATTGAGGGGCTGGGTCAGGCCCTGTGCTGGCCACAGAAGGGGCTGGTGTGGCACAGTACAGTGGGGGCAGGGAGGGTGTCTCTGCCAGGGGCCTGAGCTGGGTTGGGCCCTGCGCTGGCTTGGATAGGGGCTGGCATGGTGCAAGTGGGGGGTGGGGAACAGATGGATGGACATGGGTGCCCAACCAGATGGAAGGACACACCAAAAATAATATATATTATGTGCCCCAAACCTGTATGTCTTATTTCCATGAACAATGCCATTGACTTCAAGGAGATGATAATTTATTTGAGTAAAGGTTGCAAGATCAGACGGTAAATGTTCAGGTGTTTTCTCGTTAAACTGAAATGATAGGTTTTTGTTTGTTTGTTTTTTATAGCTAGGCAACAATTAGCTGAAGTGTCTTATTCAGAAGATATGCAGACGTCTTATTTGTACCTCGACTCTCCTGAATTGGTGGTAATAAATTTCACATATACGTTTCTATAAAAAATAAAATCTGCTTCCATGATGCTCCTAAATTCCACTTGATGATCTGAGAATCCACAGTGGTAGAGCTAGGAGATGGTATATTACTTTTTGATATTCCAGCATGCTTTTAATACAACACAATATATTTTTAACCTGTGGTCCTCATGGCCAAAATGTTTAAGGCCACATAGGACCACCAGACACATCATTACCCACACACTAGACCAGTGGTTCCCAAACTTTTAGGCATGACAGCTCTTTTGATTTTTGACAAACCCTCATGCCCCCCACCTCTTCTTTACCACTATCCAACCCCCCTTGTAACAAAAAATTCAATTTGTAATTTAAAATAAACACAATCTTGATATAAAAAGGTTACTTACAATTAAAAATAAGCACAAATAGATTTTATTGGCCCTTTGTAGGCTCCCGGTGCAGGGCCAGCTGCCCGAGTCACATGCCAGCCGTCAGAGCTCCTTGTGCTGCCAGAGCCACCCACACAAGCCCCACACTACCAGGGCTGGTTCCTGCCCATCAGCCAGCTGCCCCAGCCCTGCACTGCCAGGACCAGCCACAGGCCAGCTGCCCCAGCCACCTGCCTCAGCCCCATGGTGCCAGATCAGCCACCCACGTGCCAGCCTGAGTTGCCAAAGCCCTGCACTGCTGGGGCCAGCCACCCACCCGCCAGCCTGAGCTGCCAAAGCTCTGCGCTGCTGGGGTCAGGCATCTGCCCACCAGCCCGAGCTGCCAAAGTCCCACACTGCCAGGACCAGCTGTCCACCCACCAGCCCAAGCTGACCAAGCCCCACACTGCTGGGGCCAGCCATGCACCCACCAACCAGCCCGAGATGCACGAGCCCCGTAAGCTGGCTGCCCAAGCTCTGCGAGCTGCCCACTCAAGCCCCTCCCCTGCCCGAAAGCCAGGCACCACTAGCCCCCGACTCCTATCCCATCCTCCTCTCCGGCCTGCCTCCAACCCACACTCACTCACCTTTGCAGGAGGCAGCTAGCTCCATGTTGGTCTTTGCCGGCTGCCTACTTTTTATAGCGGCTGCTTTGGGTGACCCATGTAAAATGGCAGGGGCTGAGAGCTGGAAGCAAAGGCTCTTTCTTTGGGGAGAGGAAACTGACGGGGGGATGGGTTTTCTCATGCCCCCCCAGAATTTCTTGACACCCCCACCTGGGGGGGCATGCCCCCAAGTTTGGGAAACCATGCACTAGATCTAACAACCAAACTTAGACGATAGTATTACAGTCACAGAAGATCAGACTTGTGTGTCACAAGCAGAGACTGGGTGGGACTAAGACCCTCACAATAACAACAAGAAGTCCTGTGGCACCCTATAGACTAACATATTTTGGAGTATAAGCTGTCATGAGCAAAGACCTGCTTTATCGGATGAGAGCTTACGCTCTAAAATCTGTCAGTCTATAAGGTTCCACAGGACTTCTTGTTGTTTTTGCAGATACAGACTAACACAGCTACCCCTCTGATACTTGTCACCAATGGCAGTGAAATGACTGTAGAAGATATATCCAGACAATCCTTGCAGGTGTCCCATCCCCACTTGCTGTAGAGGAAGATAAAACCCCTCCCTCTGACAGTCTGACCTGGAGGAAGATTTCTTCCTGATCTCATGTACAGCAATCACTTAGGCACTGATCTTATGAAAAACCAGCCAGCCCAAATATCAGAGAGAGAGAGAGAGAGAGAGAGGGAGAGAGAGAATACTTGGTGCCACTACACAGGTGCTGGAACTGGGGGTGTTGCAGCACCCCCGTCTTAAAGTGGTTTAGATATATAAGTTTACAATTTGGTTCAACAGCTCTCAGCAACCCTCACTACAGAAATTTTTCCAGTACCTTTGGTGCCACTTCTGAGCCATGAGCCTCCCTGTCCAATGTCTTTCTCAAATCATGACAAACCCCAGTGCTTCAAAGAGGAGGAGATTGGAAATTAAAACAAAACAAAACAAAACAAAAAACATAAAACAAAAAGAACCCTCTCAGAATACAAAGAAGTAAAAATCCTTTCCTGACTTCTGGTCACCGACCAAAACCATGAAGCATGAGCTTTTATAAAAATAAGACAAACCAGACATGAGCCCTAGAGATTCTAATCCCTGTCACAAGCAACTCTGCCCCCATAATTCCTATTCTGAGTCAGTTCCAGAACCTCATCCACCTGAGGGTTAGAAGCTTAAATTTGCAGTCTGAATATGTTCGTTGCCAGTTTATATCTATTTATTCTCCTGTCACCATTCCCCTTTACTTAAATAGTTCTTAACCTTTCCTGATGCTTATTTTTCTGATGTGTTTATAAAGAATCATATCCCTCTCAGCTTTTTTTTTTTTTTGCTAGACTATTAACCTGACTCTTTTAGTCTCTCATAAGACAGGACGATCATGGAAATGGAAGACCTAGTAGCTGTTCTCAGCACTTGTTTGTTTAAATGCATCTTTCTAGAACAAGTATCAAAGAAGTAGCCGAGTTAGTCTGTATCTTCAAAACCAACAAGGAGTCCTGGGGCACCTTATAGCCTAACAGATATTTTGGAGCATAAGCTTTCATGGGCAAAGACCTGCTTTGTCAGATGCCGATCTGATGAAGCGGGTCTTTGCCCATGAAAGCATATGCTCCAAAACATCTGTTAGTCTGTAAGGTGCCACAGGACTTCTTGTTGTCTTTCTAGAACAGTTGTTTTCAACCTATGTTCCACAGACCACTAGGGTTCCTCAGATTGTCTTTAGGTGTCTATGCGTCCATTCAAAATTTGATTCACAGATGACAAAATTAAAAGTTACTGTTGTAAAACATGAATCAGCAGAATGGTACACAGTATTCCAAATGAGGTCTTAAGTGTTGTACAATGGCATTAAGACTTCTCTGTCTGCTGGAATTGCCTCACTTGGTACATCATGTTGCAATCAAGATATAGAGCCAGGTCTCTATCCTCTGTTGCTTCCAACTCATGAGCACCCAGTTTATATCAGAAATTCTTATGATTAGACACTCCCCCCCACAGTACATGATCTAGCATTTTGTACTATATTATTGAGATTAAGAATTTGACTTTCATATGATACATCCAGAGTTATGTTAGACACCATAAAAGTGGCATGTCTTCAGAAAGATAAGACAGCCCCTGGCCAGTGCCTAGGATTAGGAAGAAACTTCTCTTTTGTGTAGGTTATTCAGTAACTGTTTCTTATACTATCAAAACAAAAAGTCAAGTAGCACTTTAAAGACTAGCAAAATGGTTTATTAGGTGAGCTTTCATGGGACAACCCACTTCTTCAGACCATCGCCAGACCAGAACAGACTCAATATTTAAGGCACAGAGAACCAAAAACAGTAAGCAAGGAGGACAAATCAGAAAAAAGATAATCAAGGTGAGCAAATCAGAGAGTGGAGGGGTTGGGGGGGAAGGTCAAGAATTAGACTGAGCCATTTCTGGAGGAAGGACACAGAACTTGTTCCATGCAGTGTGGCCTACTGAGTTTAATTTTTAAATAAGAAAGTAATACTTTCAAATTTTCTTGTAAAATTACTTGGAACTTCTGCTCTATTAGAGTTTATCTAGGGTATTTTAGGAAAACAAACTGTTTCTATTTTTTTCTACATACAGTCTACAAAATGCATGACTCTCTACTTTGAAATAATTTTTTATACCATGAACTCTATTTTGTGTTTTGTGTTTGTGTTCAGTTTAGAGTGGAAACTAGACCCCTGATCTATTTCATATGGGAGAATTAAGCACAAAAGAGAATTGTAGTTTTTATTTGCGCAGATGTCATTGCATCTGCCAGGTAACCAGTGTGAATGAACCACTCAAACCTTTACAGATTGATATATTTTTAAAAGTAAGAGTGGCTGAAATATATGTTCTTTATAGCATATTTCTTTGTTTTACCATTCTAAGTATATTAGGCCCAAGCCTGAGAATACTAATATTGTGTTTCACATTCAGACACTTGTTTATTTTATATTAGTCAGTTGGACTACTCACATGCTTAAAAATACACAGTTGACTTTGGGTCCCTTAGTTTTGGTGCGCTGTGATCATCAGTATTAGTTAACAGTTCTGCCCCTGACTCATAATTACTTAACAATCCAACCAAATAAATCATACTCTTTGTTTCAACCCCAAACAGTGGAGTAGTCTACAATTCCAGAATTTTCAGTATTTTTAAAATGTTTTGCATTTTGTATTATCTTTATCATGCTGTGCTATCATTTCAGAGTAGACCCATTACACATATACATACATTCTCACATGCTTCCGATTTTTTATATGTACTGTTTAAAAAAACAATTATTCCATCATTCTTATTTGTCTTTGATGGCTAACCACATGACCTTGTTCATGTAATCTTCCTCATTCACACCCTATTGTTCTGTTGTTTACATTACCTGAAACTAGATTGTAAAGCATGCAGCAGCAAATTTATATTGTCCATTTGTAGTGGGAAGTGCCTGACATACTGAGCACTGTAAAAGTATCCTCTGTTAAAGTTCTAGTTCATCTGTGAAGAAAGTAACTAGAGTTTTACCCAAGTAAGGAGTGCAGGATTGGGCATATAAGTGAGTATGTTCAATATTGTTTAGAAAATACAATGGGAAAATTGAAAAGCAAAATACAATTTTTAAAATAGTAAAAGAATCTCTTAGTGGAGCAGATAAAGTGTTAAGTACATTTACTGCCTACTTCCATTGCTATTTTTTCCCTCTTTACCTGTTGCTATTATCACTGGCATTTTGTTCTTGTTTCTGTTTCCAAAGTCTTTGAAAAATTTCATGGATTTAACATTTCTCATACAGCTTTGTAGGATACTTTACTAAGAGCTGTACAGCTTGGATTGAGGCTCATGATCAGACTGTGTGAGGACATTTCTTTGGTGCCTACCTGCATTATGTCGATTTCATCTAGCATCAATGCCTTTGTGTGCGTGCGTGCGTGCGCGCTGATACTTAGCTGGCTCCCCACACCCAGCCAGTCCCATGGCTCAGGCTACTGAGGTCCTGGTGCGACTCAGTACTGGCACAAAACAAGCACTGGCTAGGACAATTATTAGCACTTCGCTTTAACCCCAAACAATTAGAATTTTGTCATGTTCTTCCCACTGTCAGAAATAGACACTTTCTTCTGTTTCTCCTCACGTGAGTTGTGTCTTGTGGCCCCGTGTAACCTGTGGCCACTCTCTTGGCTGTTTCTGACTTCTAAACAGTGGGCATGTTACAGGGTTCTCCAACATATAGACATATCAGCTGCCAGAAAAACCTACAACCTATCTTATATCATGATGCCATGCTCCAGAAGGCCCTGGGGTTACAGGCCTGTTCTTTACTATAGACAACCTCCCAACCTTATGAGGATTCTCACTAGCAACCACAGGCTATACCACGATACTACTAATCCTGGAACTTTTCCTTGCAACAAGCCCCATTGCCAATTTTGTCCACATGTCTATTCTGCAGATACCATCACTGGACCTAACCACGTTAATTACAGAATCATGGGTACATTCTCCTGTTCTTCAGCGAACATCATATATGCCGTCATGTGCCAACAATGCCCACACATCATGTATATGCAACAGGTTGAAAACATTCTGACAAAGAATGAATGGACATAGAACAGACATAAAAAAAACTCCGGGTACACAAACCTATCAGCCAGCACTTTAATGGCATGGGCCATTCTGTTAAAGACCTGAAAGTCTGCATTCTATTAAAGAGGGACTAACCTTCCCTCTTTAACATTCATATTCAAATTTGACACATTAACATGTGGTTTGAACAGTGACAGCAATTATCTGACTATTATAAGGACTCTTTTACATACTTTGATGTCTTATCTAACTCTTAACTTTCCCACCCCACCCTCACCCACCTCCTGCGTCCCTCTGCTCTTCTGATTTGCCAACCTTGATAATTTTTGGACCTCTGTGCTTTATATATTGAGTCTGTTCCGGAAAGGCTATGATCTGAAGAAGTGAGTCTGTCCCATGAAAGCTCATCACCTCATACATTTTTTTTTTAGTCTTTAAAGTGCTACATGACCACTTTTTTGTTTTGACAGAGAGATCTTGGCATCTATATTCAGGTCAAATGTTAAACTCAGAACTTTTCCCATTAAGGTTTTGATGTCAAGCCAGAATAGATTCTCTGCTGCAAAATTGACTACAGAATAACCGATCATGCTATGACTAATTTGTTCTTGCTGCTTTCTATCCAGCAGTCTTCTGTGAACAATGATTTAGAGAAATCTGTTGTCACTCCCTGGCCTGGTACTACAGCTAAGAGAATCTTTGACTACCAATCAAAGGTACAGTCTAAGGTGTTCTAGTGCTAACAATGTTGTATATATCTTTTAAATATAAGATAATGGTTAAACATTTTCAACAGAATGCTGAGTAAAGTTTTCAAAGTAACCAAAAATATTTACTAAATATTCATCTTATGCCTCCCAACTTCTTCGCATTATAGCCTTTCAAGATGCAGTTTAGTATGAATTGCAAATTCATACTTCAGTAAATGAGAGAGAAGCTGGTCACGGTTTTGAGTTAATGCTTGCCATGTACCTCATTGTTTTTCCTTTATATTTCCGAAGACTGTGTTTCAGACTATAGATTGTTTCTAAGCAGTTTTTGCTTTCATTTAATAACTAAGAATATCACAATATGTTGAATAGCCAGTTGAATTTCGAGGGTACCAGGTGCAAGGATCAGCAGCTAGCGAGTTAATGATGAGACTGCCCTACTCACAGCTAGGATGGAATCAATATCCAGGCACTGTTGAGCATGAGAGACTGACAACAGACTATTTATTATCACCCCGGCTTTCAAGCAGTTCTATTGGGACTGGTTTAATACAGGTAAAATATAAGTTTGTTCTAGTTACCGTTCCTCAGTCTAATCCTAGGAAACATCATGTGAAAATAATATGAGGAGAACTAGTTGTTAAATCCCCAGATATATATCAAAATCACTAAGAACTGAAAAAAGTTAGTTTGTGTTCAGAGTTTGCTCATTAATGATTTGTCTTAAGCAGTTACCCTACAAGTCTTTACTTTGCTGAAGGCCTTGTTTGTATAAGAGTTTATAAAACTATTTGATTTTATTCCAGTTAGTGTCTCTGACCAGTGGAACACACACATTTGTAACAAGAGATATTGAATACATTCTTCATAGAGGAAAGCAACCAGGACCTTTCACAAATTACTCATTTGGTTGGGTAGGGGGCAGTAGTTTAAACATTCTGTTCTGGTTTGTTCTTGACAGTGGCATCTGTAACTGCTCAGTCATGTTACAATATACCATGTTTTTTCCCCCCAAACAATGCCCTTTAAACCCATCCCTCGTTTAATGAGTACTTTACTTATGAGTACTTGCTAAAATGAGGAACATATATACCTACCTTTATTCACTATATGAGTGAACTTCCCCCACTTATATGAGCGGAGTCCCTGGCTGGGGGGCTGGGGAGACCCACAGCCCTGCGGCTGGCTCAGCTCCAGCCTTCAGGTTCTTGGCTGGGTCGGGAAGACCCGCAGCTGAAGCCTTCCCCCCCCTCCCCTTCCCTCAGACATGCAGCTGTCTGACAGCCCTTTGTCTGGGGGAAGAGAGGGAGAAGGCTCTTAGCCTGGTTTCCTTTCCTGCAATAGCGGGAATGTGAAACTGAGCAGCCATGAGCTGATCAGTTTCCCAGCCCCACAAGCCATGGGGAGACTGGGACCAGCCTGCCCCTGGTTCCGAGCTCCTGCCACTTTGGGAGCCAGGAAACTGATCAGCCCTGCTGGTTGCTGGCTCCACTCCCCTTGCAAGAAAATTTGAGTTGTGCAGATGTTGCAGGAACAACCCCTGGGTAGTTCCAGGGTTTACTGTATTAGACTCCCCTGCCCATCTTGCAGAGCTCACCCTTGGCCAGGTTTTAACTGCCTTCCATGGTCCCAGGCCACCCTCCACCTTAGACTGCCCCCCAGCAGCCACAAACCACCACCAGCCTTAAAGCTCCCCCAGCATCCTCTAACTGCCCCCAGATTTATACCCCCCCAGCAGCCCCAAACTGCCCCCAGCATTAGACTCTCCCTGCAGCCCCAAACTTCCCCCTGCAGCCCCAAACTTCTCCCAGTCTTAGACCTCCCCTGCATCCCTCAACCGCCCCAGCCTTAGACCCTCCTCCTCCTCCCGCAGCCTCTTCATTGGGGCTGCTAGGCTGGGTGGCTCCCCCAGCCCTACTGCTCCCCTCAATTAACTCAAGTGTTAAGGTTTCAGCACCTAGGCATATGGTAATTGCTATCTCTAGTGACAGAGTTAACTGCTGGAGATGGCAGCTATCACTATTGATAGATACCTGCCTGAGGCAGCAGTATTAAGAAACTGCAAATGGCTTCTTTAACAGCCACATGCAGCTGGAAATTGCCCAGCTGGCAACCTTTAATAAATCTAATGGGACCCATGTTTGGGTCCCGACCCATAGGGTGGAAATCCCTGCTCTACATACATGCATTACATCCTATTTCTGGTGCCAAACTATTCAAATACATCAGAAAAGTACCTAAACTCAACTGGTTTATGTCAAGTTACAAGCCCTTGGAAACAATTGTGCTTGTATAGCGAGGGATGAGTGTACTGAAGAAACTAGGAGAAAGCCATTTGTGTCTTATTTCAAGAACTGCATCATTGCTAGTACAAAATGTAAAATGTATGTCTTTCCATTTAAAATACAAATTGGAATTTTGAAAGGTGAATATTTTATCAGCTTTAATCAAGTTGGTCTTTTCTGAAGTCCCCAGACTCAAGATGTCTTCCAGAAGATGGTCTGAACTTTATTACAGAAATTAATTTTCAAAAGAAATCTGACTTTATTGAAAGCATAGAAGAACAAGAGTCCCTGATATCCAGATGTTTACCAAGCAATAAAGAAAACTCAGAATGCTTCTTCAGTGAGAAAAATATTCTTTGTAATTATAGATTGTTACTTTTACCTGCACAGCCTTGAAGTTCTGTGATGCAGAATAAATTCTGTTGCATAAAATACTCTACTGTACACTTGATCTTGAAATATACTGAGTGCTTCCTGGAAAACATCAAGCTCCTTCACCACCTATATCTTTCAGGTTTCATGTATATGTTTGTTTGTAGTTGTAAATAGCAATTAGCTAGATTATCCTGCCAGCATAGGAAAATTAATTAGGGCAATATTGTATTTGGGGTTTTTTCCTGGAACAGTATTTTTTCCCTTCAGAACCCTGAAGCAATCAAAAGCCTTCTAGAAGCCATTGAAAAGATCTGAAAGCCGAGCTCTCAACTTTAGTAATTTGTCTTATTGGGCTGCTTTTAAAATTTCTTCCAGTCTACTTTTAGTGACCCTACTTACCCCTGGCCTATTATTTCTTCTCGTATTGAATTTGAGCAAAAGGATTATTGTAATACCACAGTCTTTTCACATGGGACAGTAGTAACTTTGTGGTTTTATTTCTTGTTAAATGCTAATGCTGAATCTGATTTTTTGAAAGCACACAGCTGACCCAGCCACTAGTTCCACATATTTATTAGTAGCTGCCAGAATGCTGAAACAAGTTTTACAAAATACAGTTTTACTTCAGTAGGACTCCTCTAAATATCTGTTCAAAATAGGAATTTAAACTGAGTAAAAAAATCACATTTGAAATGACTATTACATACATTGTCATAAGGAGGAGGGAGAAAACTTGTTCTTCTTGGCCTCTGAGGATAGAAAAAGAGGCAATGGACTTAAACTGCAGCAAGGGAGGTTTAGGTTGGACATTAGGAAAAAGTTCCTAACTGTCAGGGTGGTCAAACAGTGGAATAAATTGCCAAGGGAGGTTGTGGAATCGCCATCGCTGGTGATATTTAAGAACAGGTTAGATAGATGTCTATCAGGGATGGTTTAGACAGTACTTGGTCCCACTGTGAGGGCAGGGGGCTGGACTTGATGGCCTCTCGCGGTCCCTTCCAGTCTTAGTATTCTATGATTCTATGCTGGCATTTAGTCTGATACTCTTTAGAGAATGTAGGGCTTGCTGCCAAGAGGACAGACAAGGTGAAGTCAAGATGCACAAGGAAGGTGTAATGTTTTGCTTATTCTGTGCGTCTAAGATAAAAATAGGGTCTGAGGGATTGGTGTAGCAGATTACTAACGACATATTTGCCTTCTAGGAACAGAAGAATCTTGCTGTTCAGGAGACAGCAACCTCCAAAGCCTCCAGTCCACAGTTAGAACAAGAACTCCACATATCACTCTTCCTGCCACTGAGGAGATTCTTGACTCTCAAGTTTATTCAGGTGTAACTGACTGTGAGAATCAGCAATCCTTTGATTCTCCAATAGTCAACTTTTATGGCAAGTCAGCAGTGTTTCCTGTCTGTGCTTTTGGGCCTGAGGACAGGAACTATGAAACCTCTGCACCTGTAGAGCACTCGAAAGAAAGACAAGGGAAGTTTATAGAGCCAGTGTTTTCAAATGGAACTTCAAAAAACAGACAAAGCAAGTGGCTGAAATATCACAACACAGCTCAGTGTGATTTGATAACTCAAAACAGAGGTGATGTGAAAATGACCGATGACTTCTGTGCTGAGAATGTCTTTGGAATGCCACTTCCTGACACTAGAGAGAGTGAGAGGGATGCTGTGAATAAAAGCCTTCCAGACTCTGTTCATGTGCAAATGATAAAAGGCATACTTGATAAATATGGCAGAAATTTTAGCAGCCAAGATTCTATTTCAGAAGGAAAGATACTTTCTCTGCACTTAAACCAGATTCCTAGCGCTGAAGAAACACAAAAAGCATTGGGTCAGGTGACTCACTGTCGTCTAATAGTAGAGGCTCAGGTGCGTAACTATTCAAGTCGACTGTGTACACTTAATACATGTTTGCCCCACTGGCAATTCATGCTGGCTGTGCTGTCCAATGCAAGCCTTGTCAAAAAACATCATCCTTGCAAAACAAGTCATGACAATTCACCATTCCAGTCACACAAAATCCACAGGTATGGGTAAGTAGATGTAGAAGACCAATGACCTGAATTTTTCATTTAAAATATTAAAAAAGCTGACATGTAAAAATTTGCCAGGCTGAATGGTGACACATTACTTGTTGATAGTCTGCTCAATAAACTGTTTTTCTGACTGTGTGTGTCAGATCTCCTTTGGGATGTTTCAGCAAAATGTAGAACTATTTTCCGTATTCGTGCTCACAGTAACAGCATATGGTACATACATTTTTATTGTGGTAATTGCTTTATGACTACTTCTGTTTCATTGGTTGCCAAATAGACTTGTATGCTCTGATTTTTGATGCCAGGGAGTTGATAGGAAGGTTGTGATGTTGACTTTTGTTTAGAATTGGCAATGCCAGGGCTGGCCCACCTGAGCATGAGAAGGAGCCGGAATTTATCAGTGTATATTGCCACAAAGCCACAGTAATAGGTCAGCGGCTCCACCATCAGCTCCCACCCACTGCCAATTAGCACTTACGTCTCCCACCCTGTGCCTCCTCCGCATGGTGATCTGCTGTTTCACAGCATGCAGTAGGTTCTACAGAAGGAAGGAGGAGAGAGGATATGGCAGGCTCAGAAGTGGGGGCAGGAAGGAGCGGGACTTGGGGAATTACAGAATCATAGAACTGTAAAGGGACCCTGAGATGTCATCAAGTCCAGTCTCCTGCACTCATGACAAAACCAATCATCATCATCTAGACCCGTGGTGTCCAACTAGTTCTGAAGCAATAACCAATATAGTGGCTACTGCTGTAGAGAACTAGCCACATTATTCAGAAAATACTTATTGTCAAGCCAACTAGCCAACTCAACTGGCAAAACAGCCATGTTTGGCTAGTGGTTAATGTGTTGAACACTATAGATCTAGACCATAAGGGGCAGAGTGGGGGCAGGGCCTGGGGCAGAGCTGGGGGTTGAGCAGCAAGCACCCTTAACACACTGGAAAGTTGGCACCTGTGGCTCGAACCCCAGAGTTGGCACCTACGCAAGGAGCCACATATGAACTTCTGAAGAGCCACAGGTTGTCCACTCCTGAGCAAGGCCACTTCCAATAATTGGGTATTCTGAGTTTTCAATCTGAATTATTGTGCACTACAAATATCAGGTGGAAATAGATAGCTCTATAGGCAAATGATGTTTAGATGTACCTATATTTCCTTCAAAACAAAAAGCAGTCAAGTAGCACTTTAAAGACTAGCAAAATGGTTTATTAGGTGAGCTTTCGTGGGACAGACCCACTTCTTCAGACCATAGCCAGACCAGAAGGTTCTGTCCCACGAAAGCTCACCTAATAAACCATTTTGCTAGTCTTTAAAGTGCTACTTGACTGCTTTTTGTTTTGATAGTGTATAAACTAGCACGGCTTCCTCTTTGTTACTATATTTCCTTATGCATGAACATATCAATGTTGCACATAGAAGACTTCAGTGCATTTCAGGTGGTCTTTATGAACATTGTCTCCAAATTTTTTAGGTTTTGTTTGTCCTCAAAATGTATATGCAAATCCATGTTGCTCTCTTCAGAAAATGAACCACTTTCAGTTTATCAAGTTAATATTCTGAAGGGAAAATTAACTAACCAATAGATTACAGTTGATTTTCATATTTTGCAATCTGTGTTTAGTGACAGTCAACTTAAAGAAAACAAAACACACACTTAACCTACTACTGTAGTAAGTGGCAGCTAAGGTCACTATAAATATGAGATTCCATCTGTTAAAGAAAACAAACCAACTTGTTTTTATTTTAGCTACATACTACTGTCAAATGCACGGTAAGTGTCATAGTCTCAGAGAGGTAACCATGTTAGTCCGTATCTTCACAAAACAAAAAAAAGCAGTCCTGTAGCACCTTAAACACTAACAATGCTATTTATTAGGTGATGAGCTTTAGTGGGAAAGACCCACTTCCTCAGCTTGAGGAAGCAGCTAGATGGGGGAAGACATTGTGGTGGGGGATGGAGAAGAGAGGTGGGGGGGGAAACCTTGGCAAGTGTCCAAACTTTTCACGTTTGATACTTATCACCATGGACTCAAAGATCTCAATTATCTTACATATTACAAGGACAGTTTCCCCTCCTTTGATATTCACAGTGATGGCAGACATCCCACTTAATAGACACTTGCAGAGGTTTTTTTACCTCTCCGCCTCCTTCCTTCCCTCCATCTGCAGCTGTTTCCTCAAATTTTTTTCGCTGCTTTTTTTTTCCTTCCAGTTCTTTTTCTCTCAGTTACTCTCCAGATCTGAAGAAGTGGGTCTTTCCCACAAATGCTCATCACCTCATAAATAATAGTGTTTGTCTTTAAGGTACTACAGTACTGCTTTTTTTTTGTTTAGTACGTTTCATAGTTTCCCCTGTATGATTAGTCATTTTCTTCCTTTCACATAGCGGTGGCAGAGGGAGGGAGGGATACTGGGGAAAATGGAGAAGTGAGATTTAAAAATTTATTTAAGTTGACAGTATTTCTTTAAGTCAATATTTCATGTGTATAGCTTGAGGATTATAGTGTACGTGGTTCATATCAATGAGAATGTTATGGCTTGAAAAATGTTATTTCAAAATGCAGTAGTTAAATTTCATAACTGTTCTTGTATTTTATCATTAGAAGCACACCAGTCATACATAGAATAAATAAGAGCTTGGGAAACACAAGGAGATGTGTTTCAGTTAAGAACACAAAGTAGTTTCCAAAACAACAGACGTGGATTGAACAGGGAAAGGAGGGCACCAAAACAGAAGTCTTTGGCCATGTCTAGATGAGAAGCCTCTGTTGACAGAAATCTTTTTCAGAAGGGATTTCCTCTCGACAGATCACATCTACACATAAAAGCAGATCGAAAGAGCAATCTGCTGTGTTGACAGAGAGCAGCCAGTCTGCCTGGCCCTCTCTCAATAGAATGGTTGACAGGAAGCTCTGCAAACAGGGCTGCCCAATGAACCAGAAGCCCTGTCTGTCGACAAAAGGGCCCCAGAGCGTCTACACTACTTTATGAGTGAAACTACGTTGCTGCATTACAGAAATGGTTCTAATTATGAATTGGGGAGAATTCATCCATGCGCTAAGGCCTGCCACGGTACCTATGTATCACTTAAATTCCACTAAAGCTCTCAAAACTTAGATTGTGCATAACTTTGTACAGACTCTCAATGGAGGTGTGAATTTCACTTTGTTTAGCATGCTGATAGTGAACATGGTAGTATTGAAAGTGCTGTCCAAAGCCTCTGTATTGCAAATGCGTATGTGCTTGTCATTACACATGCTTGCAGTCCCAGCAAAGTGAATCAGACAGCTTTTCTTCTGCATGTCAATCAGGAATCAAAAATTCCTTCCATTAGTTATTACTTTTTTCTTAAAAGGTGATCAGGATTTAGCAAGTATTTTTAATGCCTCGTGGTTTTTGTTTTTGTTTTTTTTAATACTTTGCAGGACCTCTCTCTGTCTGAGCTCTCTTTTCCCAGTGGAGATAAAGTAAAATGTACTAATCTTCCCAAAAGGCAAACTTACATACCTACTGTGTTTCAGTCGCATATTCATTACAAGCAGATTTTTACAGCTGCTTTGACAGGTATAGTTTCAAAACATATGTCAGCCATAATAAATTAATAAGTTGTGAACTTTTTAATTTCTAAACGTTTTCACAGACTGAAAAAGTGATATGTTACATGTGTTAGATTTGTATCTGCTTTGACTCTTGACTGGTTCCCTGCCCACGTATCTCAGTTCTGACTTGTATACTTTGTTATCATTGAAAATATTCGGCTTCTCTGCCTATTCACTTCTTGACTATTCAAAGAACGTCATATGCATTGTAGTGATAAATGTAGCTTGCTCAACGTGCTGCATTTTCATGGTGGGGAAGAGCAAGGAACAGTAAATTTCTATCTGGTTTGAAAGTATCTTAGTTACTTTGACAATGAGTTAAAACCAATAGCTATGTTTATTTATTTATTTTTTTTCAAAAACTCCTCTGTGCTGTTGTCTTTCCCAAGACCTATATATCACATAAGTCCCAGGTCAAGATTTGTACATACTTTTTCAAGTACAATCATTTTAATATGCAGATACTTCAATTTACACATGGGATATCTGAAAATAAGGTTGTTGGAACTAAATAACTCATGTCATTTCTAAACTGTTCACCCTCAAAGAAGATGTCACATTTATAGGACAGGTATAGATTTTTGAAAAAATTACCATCTAAATTTTATGTTGATAGTAAAAGAGATGCATTTGTTTACTTTCAAAGGAAAGTTGTGTGCACAATAGCTATCTTAAATTTTCCCTCTCTTTTTATGTAAAGAACAGTTAAACATACTGCTTTTTGAGCAGTCACAAAAACTACACAAGGCTCTTTCCAATGTGAGCACGTCATTTTGCACTTCAGTGAAAGATGGGCTTGAGGAAAGTAATGAAAACTGTGTTCCACTCTGCAATCACAAACATCCAGCGAAGCTTGTTATGGTTAAAAAAGAAGGTCAAAATAAGGTGCAGATTACTTCTTTATTACGGTTCTTAGATTGTTATGTGATTACAAATTAACATAGCATTATCATATTCTGACAATCAGTGTTAGTATCAATTTCAAGATTAATACATTAAAGTATAAATGTTATCTTTTTAATGTAACATGCACATATGATAGTTCATTTGATTTAATACCAGATATTTCAAAATCTATGATTTGCTAAGTATCAGTTTGGATTCTATAGACTGTGATGAATGACAATCCACACAGAGAACGTGTCTACATTAGCCCCAAACTTTGAAATGGCCACGCAAATGGCCATTTTGAAGTTTACTAATGAAGCGCTGAAATGCACATTCAGCGCTTCATTAGCATGAGGTCGGCCGCGGCGCTTTGAAATTGACGCGGCTCGCCGCCGTTCGGCTCATCCCAACAGGGCTCCTTTTCGAAAGGACCCCAGCTACTTTGAAGTCCCCTTATTCCCATGAGCAGATGAGAATAAGGGGACTTCAAAGTAGGCGGGGTCCTTTTGAAAAGGAGCCCTGTCGGGACGAGCCGCGTGGCGGCGAGCCACATCAATTTCGAAGCGCCACGGCCACCCGCATGCTAATGAAGCGCTGAATATGCATTTCAGTGCTTCATTAGTAAACTTCGAAATGGCCATTTGCGTGGCCATTTTGAAGTTTGGGGCTAGTGTAGACGTAGCCACAATTACAGAAATGAGTGATTCTGCAAACTGCCTAGTTTCCCAGCAGATTTGTGGAGCAAATAAAAACAGCAGATTTATTTACTTACCTTTAGAGCACACAGCATGGGCAAACCAACTTATAAACTGATACGTATTTTTAAAATAAAATTGATGGCTTACTTGTTCTAGGGTCGCCTTTTTTATACCTGTGATGCCCCCAAAACTGACCAATGTAAGTTTTTCAAGTGGGTAGAAGACGTGAACCCAAGACAGCTACATTCCAGAGCCAGTTTAATGCTTCATGACATGAAGAGTATTGGTGCTTACCTCAGATGTCAGAAGATTTCCCTCTATGAGGAATGCCAACTTTTGGTGAGGTATACCGGATTAAAAGATAATTGTTACAGTATCATATGAAACATAACATTTGTAAATTAGTGGTCTGCTGCTGTAATGTCATGGACAGTAGTGGAATTATATGAGCAGAGAATCTGCCCAATGTTCACAATCTTTGCTAATGAGGTAGGGATTCTGGGGGGGAAATTTTAAAGTGTTCAGATTGAGAAAGATCAATACAACAACAGTTTAGATTTTTGCCTTCAATAATTTTGTGAAAACAACTGATTTATCAAATTGCTGATACCCAGAAAATTAAGCCCCTTCTGATTGTCTTGCTTGTTATCATTTGTGTAATTTCTCCCTTAAATACGTCCTATTGTGCAAGATTTGACAATTTTACTCAGTAAAGCCAAAGTGTACCTGTCAGTTTCTCCAGAATTTAATCTTTCATCTTTGGGGCTGTGATGGATAATCAGCTGAATAGAGCTTCCAGTGTGATTCTATGGCCAAAAGAGTTACATTGAGATTATGTCTTCACTACCAGATAAATTTGATTTTATTAAATTCGATTTTACAATGCTGGGTTTTATCAATTCAACTCCGAGTATCCTCACTTCCCCACAAAATCCACAGAAAGTCGAGGTAGTGCTGCCACACTCAATGACCAAACAGCGACTGTTGCAGAAGTGCATTGTGGGAACCTGTCCCACAGTTCCCTCAGCCCCACAGTCTGCACCTTCCCTCACCACCCTCTTGGGCCCTGCTGTACCCCTACCATCGGCAGCGCTCACCCTGCTGCCTGGTTCCCAGGTCCTTCCAGCTTGGGGGAGCCAGGAAACTGACCAGTGCTGCTGCACCTGGTTTGTTGGAGCTGGGAACCAGTTGCAGCAGTGCCAGTCAGACTTTGGAGGCTAATGAATTTGATTCAAAGACATGGCATTTCCACATCAGCCTTCATTCAAACATTTAAATTTGAACTTGACACTACAACCAGCTGGTTTCAACAATGTTATGATATCAATATTAGTGCTCCCTGAATCGAGCTAATGGTATTTACAGTGAAGACAGTCACTTGGTACAATCGAGCTAAATGCCTTAAATTCAAATTTATGTTGTAGTGTAGATTTAGCCTAAGGATGCACCAACAGAGGAACTTGAATAGAAGTAGCAAGGTAGCACAGAAAAACTTCTGAATATCAACTTGAATTTACAATAGACTAAGTGTAGCAGTAAAGGTGTGAACTGCCTGAATCCTAGACCCTGGCTTAGCATCAAGGTTGTACAGGAGAAGTAAAATTCCACTTCAATTTTTGGATTTTATTTAACAGTTCTGCTACAAGTTCCTCTTTTAAAGTGAATATTTCACTAGCCAGCAAATTGCTGCAGCCTTTTCACCAGATAAGAATTCCCAGTGTTGTCTGGCTAAAAAGTATTAGTATATTGAACTTCTAAAATTTCAGAATACTAAGTGCACTGTGGTCCAGTCTGGTAGTAAATAAAAATCATTACCATTTGAAACACCACTTGGCAATTTGCCAATGGTGAATGTGAAACTTTCCCTAATTAGTCGTGGACCTCTGCACACCTCAAGTTGTCCATTAAAAAGTAAAATAAAAACCTGCAGACTAAAACTAGTCCTGCTGGATTCGGAGATAAACTGAATGTAAAATGATTCTATGATGTTTTCTGAGTCAGATAGCCAGCCAACTCCAGTACTTTCACAGCAGCCCATTTAGAAAAACTCTGCTGTCAATTGTCAAAGACCATGTCAGTGTCATGCTACTGTAGAAATTTATGGACTGCAGCAGAAGCAGTTGCTGAAGAAGTTCATGGTTACTCTTTTAGGTGTAGTGTGTAGATTTGATAATGAATAGAAAATTAGGAATACAAGTCTTGAAACAAACCATTTTAAGTGAAAAAATATTTTCTATTTTTATAGAAATGGCAATAAAATAAATAAATGAATAAAAATTTCCAACCAACTCTAAAAATTATGCTTAGCACATCATTTTTGCTACTGAAGGAAAACAGATTTAATCCTGAATGATTAGGCTCTCAAAGTTAGTTGTTTTCATACTCAGCTACACAACTAATAGCAAATGGGGACAAGTGTTACATTGCCATTGTTTGGGAGATTAAGTAGGAGGAAGACAAGAAATATCAAAGAAGTATTTTTTAGTGAGTGTCTTTCATAAACTCTTCCAAAGACAAATGGCTGCAAAAATCATTTCAATCTTAATATTTTTGTTATTTGGTAAGACTGCTGATTTGTTTCTTAAGCTGAATTAGAATTCTGCCAGGTTCTTGCTTGAAGTTACATGCTGACTATTGAAATAGGATTTTTTAAAAACAGAAGAAACTTCGATGCTCAAAGAAAACATAGTAAGCTAAAGAAATTAATGATTGCAAATGCCAAATTTGAAGGAGATTCTAAAAGCAAGTTATACCTTAAACTGAGCAGAAAGGAACACTCCTCTGTGTACAGCAAAGGTAAGCAAATCTACATCTTTCATTGGCAGGTCTGACACAGGTTAGTGTTGCCTCTAAAGTGGTCTTATAAAGCATTTGTCATAGGAGAGAAAAACCTCAAATTCTTTGATCTTGACAAGAAATGAAGCTTCGTTCTAATTTTAGAAAGGTAGCCAGGTGTCTTAAGTCAGTTTTTGATTTTGTAATCATGAACATTGAAAATCATGTTCAGAAAATAAAATAAATTTTGTATAAAGTAAAAGTATTTAATGTAAGTTAGTGAATTTGCAGCATTTTTGGTCTGTAGATATGCCATCTTTGGCTGGGACCTTATTGATTTAGCAAGCCACCTAGAGTCAGACATGGTCCTCATATTAGGAACCTTTAAGGAAACCTCAGATCACAGAAATTGGTGTATATTATTTAATAGGTGTTGCTCTTCTCTCTGAACTGGTTCTGATCCATCACCACACAACAGATCATTGTTCTGTCAGAGGAACAGTCTTTCAATGAAGACATGAAAATCAAGGTTCTTGACCATGGTGGTCTTTTAAGAACCTTACACAAGAAAAGGGAAATAGGCTGCCATGGTGCTACAATCACATTCCATTTTTGATAATTCTGCTTACCTAAACTTCTTTGTGGTGCTATTTGGAAAAGGTATTTTTTCTACTTTTTGACTTACTGGGTAGTCGAGTCCTCTGACCACTGTTGCATTCCACTCAAGTGGGTGCACTTCAGTGGTAGATAGGGTGATTCTCATATCTATATAACGTGTGCACTTAGAATAGAACTACAGAAAAAGTCTTCAGAAGTGCACATGTATAACCTTTGCCTGTGCATAATTTAGGCACTGAAGCGTACTCAGAAGTCATGGTTTGCATTTACAGATACAAGTTGAACCTCTCTAATGTAGCACCCTTGGGATCTGACCGTTGTTGGATGAGAGAATTTGCCAGACCACAGGAACTCTCTGCTAATGATAAATAATGTCTGCACAGCACACCTTACAACAGGTGGCTGCAATAGGACTGTTGTGCTGTTATATGGTGTGCAGTGTAGATGTGCTCTTAGGCTCTCAGAATCTAGCTTGAAGGAGATCTTTTGTTAGTGTTTTTTAGCAAAATAGCTGTCAGTTATAATTGTTGTCTGTAATTAGGGGCTGGCAATGGCTACTATTTCTTTTAACAATTTGTCTAAAGTCTGAATAACGTGAAGAGCATTAAGACACTTAGATTTGTCATAAGTCACTAGATACTATTTACCAGAGTATTAGTGGCATAATTTGGAAAAAAATTGCTTGAATTTAAAAGTCTGCAATAGTAGAAATTTGGTCTTAAGTGAAAAATTGATTTCTTATTTTGACAGACGACCTTTGGGTTGTTTCAAAGACTCTGAACTTTGAATCTCTGGACACTTTCATTGCATGTAGTGCTTTCTTTGGACCATCGTCTAGCAATGAAATTGAATTATTGCCTCTGAAAGGCTATTGTTCCACAAATTGGTGCTCAAATAGTAAGTTTTATTCTGAAGAATTGTTTCATGTATTAATAGGAAAATATCCAAGTAGGGATGAAGAACACAATATTTCTCAGACGTCACTCTTATGAATTGATTATTATGAAGTATTATTATCAGGTTAGTCATTTAAGCAATTAAGAACATAAGAACTGCCACAATGGTTCAGACCAAAGGTCCATTCAGTCCACTCTCCTGTCTTCTTCCAGGAGCTAATGCTAACTGGCCAAGAGGGAGTGAACTATGAGGTCATCAAGTAATCTATCCCCGACCGCCCATGTGCAGCTTTTGGGGAACAGAGCTCAGGACATCACATCTGCTCCCCAGTGGTGCAAGGGGCTGGTACAGTATGCTGTACCAGCAAGTTATTTGTAGTTGATATCACATAGTGAAAAGACTCCATGCCAGCCAGCCCCGACTTCTCCATTGAGCTGCAGCATCTCTGTGCCCAGGGCTGTGACCGGGGCTGGGAGCACTGTGGCAGCTGGAGGATGTATCAGCATTCTGCTCTTCTCCCAGCAGGTAAAGGACAAGAACTCCCAGACCTCCTTCTCTCCTTACCACTGTACATAGACGCAGCAGCTCTCTGGAGGGCCAGGTGGTGGAGCTACTGCTTCTGCTCCTTTCCCTTCAAATGAGGCAGTGAGAAATGGAGTAGAACCCCCCAGCATCTCCATGGAACTCTGTCTTTGTGTATAGAGCTGGAGGGAAGAGGTAAGTCCTGGGCTTATGCCACTACAGAGGCACAGTAGCTCTGTGGAAGGGAAGGGCTGGGGTGGGTTATGCTCCTTTTCCTGCTGGGAGGGGCAAGGAGCAGAACTGCTAACAGCTCCTCTGGCTGCCACATAGTCCTCAGGTCCTACTCCTTGCAGGTAACATGGGATGGAGGTGAGAGGAAAAAGCATGAGGGAACTCAGCTGGGACTGAGACAGGGATGACACCCACCTCTCCTCTCAGTAACAAATGTTTACTTGCACCACTGCTGATAACCATTGATAGACCTATCCTCCATGAATTTATGAATTTCTTAAGGGTTGGAGCAATGAACAACTGGAGAAATTAGAGACCCATAAATAAAACCCAAAATGATATTCATCATCTATCTTGCCATATACAATGGAAAAAGTATGTCACTCATGCATTGAGAACGTGCTAGCTGTAACATTTTTACAAAATGCATCTTGGAATTATTTAATCTATTCTGTGGCTCAGCAAATTTTCCTCCCTGTTCTAGTCTCAAATCCTGTTACTCTTTTAAAAAAAAAATCCAAACTCTTTGATTTTATTTAAAAATATAAAATTTCATAAGTTTTTGAAGGACTTTACTTCTGAATTATTTTTGCAAAGGTTTCAGAAAGTGAACCTGGTAGAAAGAGTTGGAAGTGTTTTGTTAACCAGTGACATTTATTATGTGCCAAATATTTCAGAAGTGAATTAATGACATTTTTGTTTTACTCTTTTCTCTTCCACCTCAGCCTCATTTAAAACCCAGTCAGGTTATGTATTGTGATGATATTGGGCAAAGTGTACAAGAGGGTTCAGAGCATGCCTCTGGCAGAGGAAGCAAGAAAAGAAGTTGTCTTACAGAGAAACCCCAGGAACATCCAAACATCTGGGGGTTTGGGGAAGCAGGGAGCTTAGGCTGGAGGTGTATGTCTTTTTTTTGTTTATGAAGCTACAAATAAGCCAGGTGACGAAGTAAGTAGGAAGTAGAACTATATAGTGCAATGTATGTTTTCTGGAGCAGAATAGAAACCTACAGCTGTTGACATTATTCTGGTAGTTCAAGAATGTACACAAATACGGTACAAATTCGAGAATTATTTTTCAACTTTTTTTTAATCCAGGGTACACTGCACATACTTTAAGTTTCTTGTCTAATAGACTGAAGATCAATCAGTAATACCACTGTACATATGTGCAGTGTGGTCAGACAAATGTTTCTATTCTAGCCGGAGGCTCATAATTCAGTGGGGATGTGTCTACATTAGCAAGTTCTTTCGAAAGATCCCATGGAGTGTCTACACGCAAATGTGTTCTTTCAAACATAAATCAAAAGAATGCATCACTCCTTTTGAAATAGCTCTTTCTTTCCTGTTTCAGGAATACTGTCCCCTTTCAAAAGCTTCTTTCGAAAGAAAATGTGTGCAGACTTTCCGCAGGCCCTTTTTTTGAAAGGGCAGTCCCCATGGGGCTTGATTTTTCAATCCCTGACACATTCTTTTGAAAGAGCGGGGGGCTGTGTGTACACTCTCTTTTGAAAGAGCAGATCACTCCTTTGATTTGCTGTTTTGCGTGTGGATGCTCTCTTTCGAAAGAAGTTCTTTCAGAAGAGATCTTATGGAAGGGCTTCTTTCAAAAGATCTCTGTGCTGTAGGTGTAGCCTGGGAGTTTTGCCCTGCATGAGAACTACAGAGTTGGGCCTTTCACTAATCCGCTCCCTAACTTTGCAATTTTAATGTTTCACATCTATTTTCCTTGTAAGTTTTAAAACTTGAAAAAAACCTAGCTGTGGCATTAAAGTTGGGCTGTTCCATGCTACCCAGCTCTGTTTCAAAAAAGAAAACCCTAATGGAGGAAATGTTAAACTAAGCTTGTCTCTGGAAAGATTTTTAATTAGCTTATAATATAATTTTAAGATGCAAGATTTAAGAAATATGATTCTTCTTCATGGAGGTCTAGCTACATAAACTTGAAATTAAAATTTAACTATTTGTTTTGTCCACGTGCAACAAAATTTAAATTCTTCCCCCCATAATAAAAAGTAGGTTTTCCCCCCCATTGGCTAATTCACAAAAATGTAATGGAATTTACTAGTTCTGAAGAAATTCAGAGCTGAAACCAAGCACAAAATGTTTTTGTAATTTTTTTAAGACTGCAGAAAGACTAAAGTGAAAAAACCAGGCATTGTGACTTTAATAGCAAAATTAATTACTGCAGAAAAATGGAACAGGATTCAGGGCTTGTGTGAGCTACCATCAGAAGATATTAGAAGATACTTAAACATGAACTTCTTTGCTTTTATTACTTTCCTATCATCTTATGGTAGTTTTTGTTGGGTAAAGTTTTTCATTGATGTTTGTAAAATACAGACCAAATTTAGTCTACAGTAGTAAATTAAGTACTAAACATTACCTGCAGACTAGAAATATGTCTGCACTACAGTGAGACATTGGGGATGGCTCATGCCAGTTGACGTCAACTAAGGGTCTGATTACTTGCAGTTTAGAGGTTCTGGCTTTCCTGGCACTCACCCACCTTGCAAGGTAGTAGCGCCTGGGTTCAAGCCTGAGCCAAAACATCTCAACCTCAGTTTGAGAGTCCTGTACTCTAATTCGCCTCAAAGAGACCAGCTCCACCTAACTGTTGTAAACTCAGATTATGTCAATAAAGTGTTCTGCACAAACACTGCCACTTCCCAAAAAGAGTGTGATCAACAATTGCCATCTATGTATTGTATTCATACTGCAAAAAATAATTCCACCTATGATAATTTTAAATAAAGGAAACAAAATGGAAATGAAGCTGGTCTGTTAATGACCAAACAAATAACCAATTTTTTAAAAGTTCCATCTCCTGAACCTCATCACCAATTAAATGATTTCCTTAAATATCACAATAATTGCTATCAGAGAAGTAGCCATGTTAGTCTGCATCTTCAAAAACAACAAGAAGTTCTGTGGTCAAGTCAAATACTGCAGTCTAGTTCTGTAGACTAACAGACGTTTTGGAGCATAAGCTTTGGTGGGCAAAGACCTGCTTTATCAGATGCAATAATCGCTATATCTAGATATCCATCCTGGAGTTTCATGCCAAAGCTATAAATCTCTCAAGCTAATGGGCTTAAAGGAAGTGCTCATTGATTTTTTTGCCCTACAATCTCAGGTTAGACATTATCACAGGGAGGTAGCCATGTTAGTCTGTATCTTCACCAAAACAAAAGAGCAGTCTTGCACTTTAAAGACTAACAAAATGATTTACAAGATGAGCTTTTAGGAAAAGACCCACTTCAGATCTCAGAATTTTCAGATCTGAAGAAATGGGCCTGTCCCATAAAAGCGCATCACTTAATAAATCATTAGATTACACATTGTAAAGTATTCAGTTTATCTTCTGTGACATCACGGAAGGCTATTTACTGAGCATTAGAAAATTGTTTGTTTGTTTTTTATAACATCCTTTGTAATTATTTCAGTGATTGTTCATGCTTTGCTGGTTTGTAACGCTAGCACTGAGCTCACAACCTTGAGAAATATGCAAGAGTATTTCAATCCAGCTACTCTACCACTAGTAAAGTACCTACTAAAAACGTATGTATACAGTCTCGTGTGTGTGTGTTGTAAATGTGAATAGATGTGAAAGAAAGCTTTCCTTTGTGCTCACTGGACAATAAGTACACTCCAATCAAAGCTGGAAAAAGTTGTGGCAGTGTAAGTGATGTATTGTCAGCACCTAAAGTCACACTTCAGTTCTCATTAAGATATGATACAAGTAATTCCTTACTTATCTCTTATTCAAGGGTCTGATGTATTTGTTCAAGTTTACCTTACTTGTACCCCAGCCCTTGTAATTTGACTTATAAATGGTCACTTGATTTGTGAAATTTTATAATTTAATGTCTTGGTCAGCCTTTATATTCCATTAATCAATCAGCCTTCCAGTATTTCTTCCCTACATTTCTAATAAGAAGAAATACATGCTGAGAGTAAAAAAAATCAGTGCAGTGTTCTGAATAGTCACAAGGTAACTTGTGTTGAGCCTATAAGACAATTGAAAGAAAAGGGGATGTGGAATCATCATCATAAAGATGCACATGGTGGCTTGCATTGATATACATGAGAGTAACTTTTAAAATTTGGTTAGATTAAGTTTAGCAAACAAAAAATCTTTGGTCCAAATAAGCAGCGAAGATACAGTTTATTTAAAAAGTGACAGTCGTTGGTCCTTTACACCTAAGTTGATATTTAGATTGATTGTAACAAAATTTAAAAACATTTGGTAGCCATATAAAGATTTTTCAGTATAAAAAATAAATCGGAAACAATACTTTACGCATGAATGTGAGATTTAATATATCTAGAGGTGAAAGTGGAAATATTTCCTTCTTTACCTGAAAATCAGTTGAAAAGGTACTGTTGTTTTTTACTCAGATTTCCCCCTTTAGAAGAGCAATTTTATATGTATGCATGTACACAGGAAATCATGTGTGCACATAAAGTTATGCATATATGCATTTAGTCTGCAATGGACCAAATTTACTGATAGATCAACTCTTGTTTTTCTTAGGCCTCTCAGCCCCAAACATGCTAACAGAATCAACAAAAGAAAATTTATTCCGCCAGCCTTAAATTCCAAGACCACAATGATGTGTGGGCTGCTTAGTCCAGAAATAACATTGGGATTGGCCAGAAGGATGATCCAGACATTCCAGCTGAACAGAGATCAAGCTACAGCACTAATTCAGATAGCTCAGATGATGGCATCACATGAAAATGATCCACAAATGGAAGACCAGCAGGCCTTCCCAATCACAATCATTCACGGTAAAAAGCAAATAACTGTCAAGCCCTTAGTTACAGCCCTTAGTTTCATTGACTAATCCTTCAAGCTCCTTTACTATACACCAGGTGAGAGGAACCTGCAGTCTGGATCCAGATCAATCCCCTCCATTGAATCTGGCCCACAGCAGGGTGGAGTATTTGGAACCCCAAGCTTCTTGGGCCAGATCAGGCAAGCCAGGACTTGATCCAGACTGCTGGGGACCACAAAACAGCTCGGGGCTCTGTTCCTGATCACTGCTATTCTCCCAGCTGGGAGAAGGGAGGTGGGAGCAGCAGTAGCCTAGGCATCCTGCCCGGAGGCTTCCTCTGGCCAATCAGAGCAGCAGAAGGCAGTGCCTGGGAGCTTGGGTAGGGGGCACAGAAATGTGTGTCCCCACAGGTGCTGCAAAGGTAAGCTGTACCCATCACCCAGACAGCTCCTGCACCTGCCTCACATCCAACCTCCACTCCCACTGTCTTCCTGCCCGTCCCACCCAGACCCCTCACCCCAAAACTATTTGTATCCTTGTATCCTTCTCACCTACAACCACACCCCCAGCCTGTTCCTGCCCAGGTCCAACCCTGCCCCCTCACCAACTTCTGCACCCTCCCTCCCCACCCAATTTCCAGCCTTCTCTTGCACCCTCCCTCCCAGATCCCATAGCTAGGACCACAGTGAGTTGGCAGTTGTAGTTTTTTGCTTCTTACCTGTGGACCCCAACTCGATAAAGGTTCACTGCCCCTGCAGTACATACACCCCTCCATTGGATCCAGCCCACAGCAGGGTGGATTCGCCACCCCTGCAATACACACACCCAAGTATCTCGAGATGCTAGATGTTTTGATCTATATAAAAATAAAGTTGATGTGATGCTATGATTAGTGGAACATCCAGGTCTGAATCCTTTAAATGGTGAGAGATTCTAACTGTTCAGTTATCATAGATTCCATTCCAATATCTTGTAGTGAAGGATATCCTCATGCCCAATTTACAGCTGGATAATCTCAGACTGAGCCAAGTGGAAGGTAATGGAGTGTCTCACTTTAGCTAATTCATAAAACTATTGCCCTCTCCCCTTGCAAATCTTTCTTGAAAATCTATTTCTTCCATGAGGCTTACAAGAAAAACATATTAAGGCTTTGATTCCACTTTAGGCTCATCAGCACCATCCCGTGTGCCCTTGCCCCTTCCATTCTAGGGGATCCAATTGCAGGGTCGGGATTTGTTTTTAAATAAATTTATCCAGTGTAAGAAAATTACCTTACATGTCATTGTACTATATACTGGTCTTGCTAAATACTCTAACCATGGAATCTACTAAAAAGATACCTTTGTCCTTGGTCTTCTATTCTTCCTTGTTGTCTTTTTGTCCTCTCATTGCATTATATCCAAACAGTTTGAAAACTCCTTAGCTCAGAGATCTTATTTTTAATCTGTATTGGTAAGTATGTAATTTATGTTGGGTCCTATTAAAATAAATATTCAAAGTAAAGTTACTTGTAGTCCTTCAAATCACGCAGCCTATTCTTTAAAAAAGTATTGCTGTCAGCACATGCTTCTCTTTATAGTGTATTATTCCATTTGTAGATGGAACTGAAAACTGAAAAGACTCAGTTTACATACAACCCCGCATTGCCGACTCATGGCACAATAAACACCTTGCAGATGCTCACTTCACATTTGTTTCCTGAGAGCATTCTTGCTTAGAAACTTTGTCCAGCAGCATGTTTTTGGGGTTCTGGGCCAGGACATTTGGAAAGAGTCTCTACCTATCCTTTGGTTTTATTAAACATTCAGATAATAAATACAAAATGTAGGCCCACCAAATTCTGTCATTTATTGGTTCATGCATCAATCAGAACCCCAAGGAAGCACTAAGAGAAATATGAAGTTATAGTACTTTGAAAGAACTAATCTCAGTTATTCATTTTCTTGAAATTATATTTATAACCTTGGCTTTTCCTCTCAAAATGGTAGGTGTTTTTGGAGCTGGAAAGAGCTATTTGCTGTCTGTTGTGGTCTTGTTCTTGGTACAGCTTTTTGAAAGCAGTGAGGAAGCTGAAAGTTCAAGACCAACCCCATGGAAACTTCTGATAGCTTCTTCCACTAATGTTGCTGTTGACAGGGTGCTTCTTGGGTAGGTAACATTGAATTTAAAGAATTAGAGAGACTCTTGCTCCTTCCCTCTCTCCCTAGAGCAGCTCACCTGAGCTCCAGGACCATTTAAGTCTAACAGTGTTAACTGTGCAAGGCTAATTTTCATCTCCAGTACTTTGGTCAGTCACAGAAGAGACACACATCATATTCAGATGTAGCAAAGCAGCCATACCTGAAGCACTCCTGTGCTAATAGATTGGGAATCTCAAGAGGCAGAGGGAGTGATGCTGAAAGAGTTGATGGTCCTAGGTGATTTGGAGATGGGAAAATTTAGAGTACAAACAGTCCATGGTGAACACCAGCTCAAATGAGGGACCAGATCAGCAGGAAATGGCAGCAAGGTGCTTTTAGATAAGCAGGGGGAGAGGAGTCAATAGGAGCATTGAAGTCATTAACAATAAGGCAAAAGGACTGAGGAAATAGTGAAAACCAGCCAGAGTCAAAGGAGAAAGTAGCTTAGAAGCATGATTGTCTACAGCACGACATAAAGTGGGGAAGTTATACATTTTAAAGGGAACTGATTCCGTGGAAGGGTGTGTGGCTGAAAACTACAGAAAGGAGAGAGGAAGAGCATCTAGCACACAAAGTTTGTGAAGGTACAGTCACAGCAGGAGAGGGCAGTTACAGACAGAGATTATAAGCAAAATCTGGCTAACATACAGGTAGCAGAATATTAAAAGATTAGGTACCAAGTTAATTTGGTTGATGAGTCAGCAAGTGCTCCTTGAAGGCCAGCAGGAGAAAGAGGGAAAACAGAATAAAAGAAGTTAAACAGTGGGTATAAAGATAAGAGGAGGACAAGTCAGAAATAAAGAGAAAACATCAGCTGCAACGAATGTTGGCTATTCTTGATCTCTGAATTCAAGATAAAAAGAAAGTCGGAGAGATTAAGATATGGTAAAGAATGGCGGAGTAAGTGATGGGATTGAAAGAAGGTATACAGAGAAGGTATACATGTGGGTGAGGAGTGCTTTTGGGAGGAATACTAAGAATATCAATAAATGAACAATGCATGTGCTGTACTACATAGTACAATACATACACTTCACATGATAAATTTTCTGTAAAAAGTGTTAGTGTTTTGATCTGTATCTGTCTCTTTCAAGAGCATTCAGTTTTCCTGACAAATTTTGCATCTTATTACATTTCTGCAATGTCTTGCATCTTTTTTTCAGTCTACTAGATCTTGGATTTGAGAACTTTATCAGAGTTGGAAGTGTTAGAAAAATTGCTAAGAGAGTTCTTCCTTACAGGTAAGAGGCTTAAGATTTTTCAAAGGACTGAACAGATCACGTGATTGATAGAAGGTAGTACTATAAAGGTGACTGGTATAGAAACAGGATTTTAATGAGTCTTACAGAAGAATTGATTTTACAGAAAATGTAATAGATGTAATGGCTTATAGTCTATAAGTCTATAGTACTATATGGCTGTATTAATCTAAAATTGTTCTGGGTTTAGACAATTCTCTGTGTAAAAGTTGATATTGTGGTGGGTTGGATACTGATATCCGATATGCTGATCCTACCACGGAGCCCACCTATCTGTCTTCTGAGGCACCCCACCACTCTGTCCTGGTATACCAGAAGCTCTAGTCTCCCCAAGTAAATGCACAGAATTGTTGTAACAGCTCCCCAGCAGAACACTGGTCTCAGTTACAAGGACTCATCAGCACCTAGAGCTTAGGTCCCCAGATAAATTTATCTTACTCCACATTAAAATTTTACCCAGAGAAAGCTCATGAAGTTTGCCTCTGATCAGTGAAAAGAGATATGCACATCTGTTGTTTCCACTGCCCTCAGCAATTATCTACACTGGGTTAAATAATCAAAAGTATAAAAAGAGCAGGATTTAAGTGAGCGCAAGTGAGAAACAGACAGCTCAGCATCAGTTGCTAAGCAAAAATAAAACATGCCAGCTAAGCCTAATATACTAAGAGAAGTTGTCACAAATCATATTTTTCACTCTACTTACTTCAGGGGCAGTTATTCTCAAGCCAGCGAATATCTTTTTCTCTGACCTGGGCCCTGCAGTACTCCACCACCCATCTAGTTACAGGTCCTTTCTTTTCCAGGTGTTCTTGTGTATCCTCTTAGGGTAGGGAGGCACTTTCAAATGCCAGCTGAAGACACTCATTGTTTGCTCCCCCTCACTCAAATAGAATTTCCCCAGAGTGGGAGTCCTTTGTTGCGTTTCCCACCCAGAAGATGGATTCCAATATCAGGTGGTGTGGTCATATGTCTCTATTGGACCAACCACACTTCAGTCTTAAAAGGAAAAACTAAACTATTTACAGATCACTGTCTTGAGCACCAGGACATTAAGTTCTTTACCACTAATGGCTTTCACTAGAAGACCTAGATTAATAAGCAGGTTTACACATCATATTTCTAACCTCACATACAAGAACTATACATGCATACAAATAGAATTTACATATTCCGCAAACTACAAGCTTTTCAACAAAAGGTACCACGGCACTTTTTCCATAAACCCTGTTTGAGTAGTGCATATTCAAAAACGTTTCCTTAAATATGGGAGCATAGCGTCACAGGTATGATTTAACAATGAGGAGTCCTGTAGCACCTTATAGACTAACAGAATTTTGGAGCATAACCTTTCATTGGCAAAGACCAACTTTATCAGGTACCTACAAAAGCTTATGCTCAAAAAAAATCTGTTAGTCTATAGGGTGCCACAGGACATCATGTTGTTTTTGCAGGTACAGACTCACACGGCTACCCTTCTGGTAGGTATGATTTAAGCAGAAGTGATCTAAGTAGCTGGAATTGCTCAGAAAATGCTAACAAAACATGCATGAATTGAAAAAAGTTTGGAAAAATGTTCAGTCTCCTAATCACAAGCTGAGTGCCACACAGATATCATATATAAACCTGTCTGCAAAAGAACAACATGACTACTGCCTTTTTTTTCTGCCCCACGTAGCTTTGGGTACTCACGACTTAAATTTGTTTCTTCCACTATACAGCGGAGAGACTCCTACCTATCTCATCAGTAATGTGAAGGTACTAGAGTAGCAAATATGATTTTATATACTTGCTGCATTTTGAGTGCTAGAAGCAGTTACAATCAATATTAATAACTTTCATTTCAAAATATTTTTAAAGTTTACATGCTGGCTCTGGAAGTGAAAGTGAAGAATTAAAAGAGTTGTTTTCCCTAATGAAAAAAGATTTAACTCCAGCAGAAAAAATATATGTCAGGAAGAGTATTGAACATCATAAACTGGGAACCAATAAAGCTATTCTGAAACAGGTACTGACATAGTGATTTGGAGAAGAGAAAGTAAACATTTAAAAAAAATCTTTACTTGCAGCCAAGTATGCATAAACTGGCAGTCCCTCTGAGGCTGTGAAAGCCTTATCACATAGAATGAGATAGAATCTGTCCACCATAAGGTTATTCCCAATATACTTTAGTAAATGAAACTTGTGTGACTGAGTTCTTTAAGTTTATTAAAGGAGTCACAAGGTGAGAGCCACTCTTCGGAACTTGAAATCCAATGCAAAAGATTATTTGTGGGAGAAAGGGCAAAACGGTCAAACACAACTTTCAAGAAATATGTTTTCCAGGAGATGTTGTAACGGAAGTTGAAATGTAATCACCAGTGTCTGTATGCCACATTGATGGGTACACTAGACATGCCCAGATTATTGGAAATTAAACTATGTAAATTAAGCTATCATGGAATCTGTATATTTGTGTAGGTTGTTAAATCTTTCCCCCACCCTTTGTTGCAAAGGTGAAAGTGGTTGGAGCAACCTGTGCTGCCTGCCCATTCCCTTGCATGAATGATCTTAAATTCCCTGTGGTGGTGCTGGATGAGTGTAGCCAGATGACAGAACCAGCTTCTCTCCTTCCCATTGCAAGGTACAAATCAACTGTTCACATTTCTGTTTTGTGATGACTAACTGTAAAAATAAAAGTTTACAGTTAAGAAAAGTTCAGAACTACTATGCATTTAATTCAGTTGACAAAAAGGATGGTGAGAATTGGTGGGTTCTCAACAACTCCAGAAAGTTAATCACCAATATGAATTGGCCCTCCAGCTCAGCCCCAAATTTCACATCTCACTAAGCTTTTTCCTGTGGGGGCCAGGATGATCTCACCACCACAGAGATGGGGGAGAGGAAGGATACTAGAGAGGATGAATGGAGGAGTACTTTAAAATTGGTGTATCACTCCTTAGTTTGCCACCATCCACAACCAAAATCTTTTGCCCCATTACCCATAAGTTGTGTTACCTCTCAGACAAGTCCAAGGTTTCCTAGGGGGACAGGCTCCAACCTGGGCCCAAACTTTCCCTAAACAGAGCATTCTTTAAATTCTTCACCCCCTTTTCCTGTCACTGTTTTGCCCCCTTTGGGATGCTTTAGCATCCCACTCTTCCCGGCCATTGCCTTTTCCTCTCACTTCCCTTGGTCTATGTCCAGCTTACATAGGAGCAAACCCCTCCCACTCCTAGCAGCCTTAAGAGGTAACTGGAGTTACCTGTGTGGGCTTTATTTTTTCTCCTCCGAGGTGGCAGTTCTCTTAGTCACAAGTTGCTAATAGAAGAGTCGCCCAGCACAAAGCAAACTGTAAAGAGAACCACATTGTAGTAAGTGCTGTAATTCATTTATTTTACAATTGATTTTCACTAGAATACTGATTTTAGGTTTGAGTGTGAAAGGTTGGTGCTAGTTGGAGACCCTAAACAGTTACCACCAACCATTCAAGGGCCTGAAGGTGCTCATGATAAAGGATTGGAGCAGACACTCTTTGACCGGCTTTGCTTGATGGTATGTGCTGTTTGAAAGACATGGGATAAAATCCAAGCCCCATTGTCTTTATTGTGTATGTTGTCTGGGGCAGTTCATTTAAATGAATCTTAGTTTAAACATTATTTTAGGACACTGATTTTTTTTAAAATGGCCTTGTCCAGATTTTTGTCTAAGTATTACTTATAAATAATTGAATAGCTCATAGAAACTTGAAAACATCAAATGCCTGAATAAAACGTGACTTACAATATACTTGCCAGCTTCTGGCCTCAGCTCTGAAAGTACAGTTTCCATTAAGATCAGTGAGAGCTTCAAGAACATATCCAGAAACCCAACTGAATCTTAATAGTTTGTTTTTACTATACTCTAAGTCAGTGATCTCAAAATGGAGGGGCAAACCCATAGGGGTCGTGGGAGAACATTCAAAGGGGAACTGTACTGTGGCCACATTCCTGGCTCTAGCTGTGGTTCTGGCTCTTGACCATGGCTTCCGGTTGGACTTGGACCATGTAGTGGTGGCAGGGGGCATGAGCAAAAGTTTTTGGGGACCATTGGTCTAAGTAAATCTGTTCTATTAGTAGTTTGATATAAAGTATTAAGCAATTTCCCAGGAATGTATTGCAAAATGTTCAGCAACTATTTAGATTTTCATGTTGCATTCCTGTAGGGACACAAAGCAGTCATTCTTAGGACACAGTATCGCTGTCATCCTGCAATTAGTGCTATAGTCAATGATCTGTTCTATGAAGGAAATTTGTTGGATGGTATTTCAGAGACAGACAGAAGTCCTCTATTGGATTGGCTTCCAACACTATGTTTCTTTAATGTTAATGGAATAGAGCAGGTAGGTTTTTAAATAGAAATCTTGTTTTGAGACTTGAGTTGTTAGTTTTTGCCTGATTATTCATGGCTAAATTTTTTTAGATAGCCTTTCAGCAGAGCATAATCTGAAATTTCTTTCCCCATCTCCAGATTGAAAGAGATAATAGCATTTATAATATGGCAGAAGTTTATTTTATAATCAAGCTTGTACAGTCTCTGACTGCAAGTGGAATAGAGGGATCCAAGATTGGTGTGATTACACTATATAAGTCACAGATGTATAAGGTATGTACTATGCTTTCCACAATTAGTGATGATCAACTGTAAATGAGTCCCATCTAAATGGAATACAACTAAAGACAATCAATTGAATATTAACAAAATATGCAAGTGATTATATATAAATGCTAGAAGTCTAAATGCTAAGATTGGTGAGCTAAAGGGCGTGGCAGTAAATGAGGATGTTGATATAATAGGAATCATAGAAACTTCACAAAAAGAGGTACACAGTAATACCAGGGTACAAGATATACAGGGATGATAGAGTCAATTGTGCAGGAAGGCGAGGGGCACTTTCAGTTAAAGAAAGTAAATTCAAATACAGTAAAAACCCTAAACAACTCAAACTGCACCACAGAATCTCTATGGATAGGAAGTCCTTGTTTAAATGAGAGTATAGCAGTAGGAATACACTACCAACCACTTAACCAGGATAGAGATTGTGATTGTGAAATACTGAGGGTGATTCAAATGGCTGCAAATGGCAGAAACGTCAGAAATAATAGGGCATTTCTACTATCCTCATATTGACTGGGCATGTCACCTCAGGAATGGGTGTACAGAAAATGTCTGCTTAACATAAAGGACTGCTTCTTGGAGCAGCTTGTCCTGAAGCCCACAAGGAAAGAGGCAATTTTTGATTTAGTCAAGTTCATTGGAAGTCTTCCACACAGTCAGTGGGGCCACTGGGTGATGGAGACAAAGGAGCACTCCAGGAAAAGCTAACTGAATTCTTTGTATGAGATGTAGGGGAGATCCATACACCAGACCCATTCTTTTAGGTGACAGATCTGGGTAACTGTTCCAGACTGAGGTGTCAGCAGAGGTGCTTTTGAAACAAATTGATAAATTTAGCAGTAATAATTCACCAGAATTAGATGGTGTTCACCCAAAAGGTCTGAGAACTCAAATATGAAATTGCAGAATGACTAATGCAGCATGAAAGCTATTGCATACATCAGTCTGTGTACAGATGACTGAAGGGTAACTAATATAAATGCAGTGCCTTGCACGTTGAATAGTAACAGAGAGGAAGCCGTGCTAGTCTATACACTATCAAAACAAAAAGCAGTCAAGTAGCACTTTAAAGACTAGCAAAATAGTTTATTAGGTGAGCTTTCGTGGGACAGACCCACTTCTTCAGACCATAGGCAGACCTGAAGAAGTGGGTCTGTCCCACGAAAGCTCACCTAATAAACTATTTTGCTAGTCTTTAAAGTGCTACTTGACTGCTTTTTGTTTTGATAATATAAATACCAATTTTTAAAACCAGCTTCAGAGAATTATAGGCTGTAAGCTGAATTTCTGTACAGAGCAAATGCAGTTGAAACTATAGTAAGGAACAGAATTATTAGACATGTTGTCAACAATATGTTGGAGAAAAATTGACTTGACTTTTCTAAAGGGAAATTATGTATCATGTCTGTTAGAATTATTTGTGTGTTAACAAACATGTGGGCAATGGTGATCCAGTTGGTATAGTATAAAGAAAATCTTTTACAACGTCCCCTCACCAAAACTCTAAAGGAAACTAAGCAGTCAAGGAATAAGAGGGAAGGTCCTGTCACAACTCAGTAACTGGCTAAAAAGATAGGAAACAAAGATATGAATGAATAGTCAGTTTTCCCAACAGAGAAGTGAATAGCAGAATTCCCCTTCTCCCCCAGCCAGGAATCTGTACTGTGATCTGTGCTACATTTTCATAAATAATCTGGAAAAGGAGACAAACAGTGAAGAGGCAAAATTTGAAGACAATGCCAAATTACCCAGTATAGTCAAGTTCAACAAGACTGCGAAGAGTTACAAAGGGACCTCAGGACACTGCAAAAAATGACAGGGAATTCAATACCAGTCAGTGCAAAATAATCTACATTAGATTAGGGATATGGAACAGTTCTATGAGTAGAGACGAAAAGACTCTCTTTGTTCATCTTAGAAAGTGACCGCGAGAGGAGGGAAGTGATGGAGGTTAATGAAATCAGAAAAAGCGTGGAAGAAGTTGTGTGAAGTGTTATTTATCCTCTCTCACATCTAGGGACCATTTGATTACATTAATGAACAGGAAGTATAAAATAAAGGGAATATTTCTTAGCACAGTCAACCCATGGAAATGTATTGCCAGGGAATATTGTGAAGACCAAAAGCATAATTGGATAAAAATATAATGAGAAAAGTTAAGATAGTCATTTGATCATTTAGCTGAGATTATCAGGGACCCAACACCATGCTCCTTTTGTCTCTAAATCTCTGCCTGCCAGAAGCTGAGATTGAACAACTGCAATTTTCCTGCTCATTTTATTTCCTCTAAAGCAGCTTGCACTGGCCACTCTCAGAGAACCGGATACTGAACTAGATGGGCCATGGGGCTGACCCTTTCTGCCCTTCTGATGAACTTGTAATAAAGCATTTTTTTCATAACTTACATTTCTATTCTTTATTTAAAATAGTAATATGTATGGACCTTTGTTTCTTCCAAAAGAAGAAGTCTTCTTATAAATAGTCTGTCTTTGAATTAAGCAGTCTGGATTTTTTCCTTGTGGATTCAAAAGTGAGGAGGGAGTGCCAAATTAGATTTGAGCAGAAATAGACCAAAAAGGTTGCTTTTATTTTGATTTGAAAAGAAATAGACCATGAGCTTGCTTTTCTTTTTCTGTGAACACATTTACAGCAATTTGCATAACTTTTCTAATAAACACATCAGAAAGATTGTGTCAATTCATAGTCAGAAGTTTGGTTCACCATGCCTGCTCCTTTTCCCCCTGCAAAGTATCAGACTAGTTACAGAAAACTACAAATATTAGAATATGTGCTAATATATCAGAACCCCTAATTTTAATTGATGGATTGGACGCCCATTGTAAAATGATGTGTTTGTCAGGAATGGAATCATTGTGTCAAACCTAATGCTCCCTATTTGGCAAAGCGGGAGAGTTTTACGTCTCATGTACACTCATCCCTTGCTGTACGAGCACATCTGGTTCCCAGCTTTCTGCTCGTAGGCGAAAACTCATAAGAGGAACACTAAATTCCTATTAAAATGCATGTAAAAGTCTCTATTTGGTTCCTAAGGGCTCCTAACTCGGGGAAGGAGTGGCAGCAGGTGGCACTGCTTTTGAAGGGTAAGTTAACCTTGGGTTGGGGAGGGTTAAAGGCTGGGGGCAATTTGGGGCCATGAGCAGGAGGGAAGATTGAATTCTGGTGAGGGGTTCAGGCTGCGGGGCCGCAGGAGGGGTATGGGCAATGGGGGGGGTCTGATTGCTGTGGTTTGAGGCTGGGAGGGGGTTCAGGCTGTGGGGCCAGCGGGGGGAGGTCATGCTGCAGGGCCGAGGGTCCAGCAGAGGGGTCTGGCTGCAGGGCCGGCTAGGCTGCCACAGTATGGGGCCGCAGGGCCAGCAGGGGGGTCTGGCTGCAGGGCCAGTTCGGCTGCCATGGTACAGGGCTGCAGGACCGGCAGGGGGGCTGGCTACACTGCTGCTGCAGCGGTACAGGGCCGGGGGCTAGCAGAAGGATCTGTCCATGGGAGTGGTTACACTACAGTGGTACAGGGCTGCGGGGCCGGCAGGGGGGTCTGGCTGCGGGGCCTTATGCTGCTGCTGCATGGGGCCATGGGCAGGGGGGGTCTGGCTGTGGGGCTGGTTATGCTGGTGAGGTACAGGGCCAGCAGCGGGGGGTCAGGCTGCAGGGGGTTTGGGATGGGGGGGCGGTGGTGTGGGGGTCTGGCTGCGGTGGGTTGGGGCTGCAGGGCTGGTGGGGGGAGTTAGACTACCAGGAGTTGGAGCTACAGGGAGGCAATAAGACTCGTATTAGCGGGGGGTGGGGTTCGCTTATTGAGTGAGCTAGGGGAGGTATATGTGTCCCTCATTTAAGTGCATTTTTGTAAATATAGTACTCGTTTAAAGAGAGATGAGTGTACTTGCCACTGTGCCGTAACAAAATCTGATACATGCAGATCTATCTATCTGTTTGCCAGACCGGAAGGCTTTCCTCTCATTACATCTATGGATGTGGTGTCAGGGGTAGGCTCAGTGCAAAAGTGTGTTTGCACTTGATGAAGGTACCCTTGTAAGATATAATCTTTAGAGTCCATTTAGAGTTCTGGTATGGCTATGGTCTGAAGAAGTGGGTCTCTTCCACAAAAGCTCATCACCTAATAAATTATTTTGTTAGTCTTTAAAGTGCTACTGGACTGCCTTTTTGTTTTTGGTAGACTATAGACTAAACACGGCTATCTCTCTGTTACTAGAGTCCATTTAATGTGAATAAAGCCTGACTTGTCAGTCTTTTATAAGTAGTATGAGTGAGTATGACTATGTAACTAGTGTATTTGTAAAACAATAACTTTCCATCTTCATCTGTTCACAGATTTATAATTTACTAAGTGCTGTACACTCAGATGCTGTTGAGTTTAAAGCTGTGCAGGTGTCAACTGTAGATGCATTCCAGGGAGCAGAAAAGGAAATCATTGTTTTGTCTTGTGTAAGAACAAGACAAGTTGGGTTCATAGACTCAGAAAGGAGGATGAATGTTGCCCTAACAAGAGGAAAGAGGCATTTATTGATTGTGGGAAATCTGGCCTGTCTCAGTAAGAACAAACTCTGGGGCCACGTAATTCACCACTGTGAAGGTAAAATATTTTTAATTTTAAAGCCACTTCTTTGTTATAATAGTTTTATGACAGAAAACTATACTGTATCTTATTTCAACATGTGCAGCTGATCTGTAGAAGCATTATTTATGTTTAGCAGCCTCTGATCACTGTGCAAGGATCAGGCTGCTTTCTTTCCCTAGTATCATCAGAGAGCTGAGTGGATGTAACTCCTTTCCTGAGACAAGCACACTTTTATTTTGCCAGACAGATGAAGGCTCCAGTATCTCTCTGCTCTTCAGCGTGTACCAGACCAATTCTTTGCCTTTATTCCTAAACAGGCCACCCATTTACTATTTATTCCTGTGGAGTTCCTCTCTTATACATTTTGATCTCCTTCAATTTGCCCTGGTTCAGTATGCAAATGGCCAGGTTGTACACAAATGGCCAGCCAGGGCGATAGGTGCCATTTACCTCCTATCTGAATGAAGATTTCTGAAGTTTGTCACCTCCTGGTGAGCTGCCTTAAGAACATAATCTGCATAGACACAACACCTTAAGTATAATCTGTACATACATTTTGCAGGGGTTATGACCACCATTGGAGACTTCACATGCCACTGTGTGGTACATTATTATGCAGCTGGTGAACTAAGGAGATTCTTGTAAAACCCTCAACACCCTGTGTGCCCTCTGCCAGTTAGCATCAAGGGATCCACATTCACATCATCATGTCTTGAAAGTTTTTGTTTGGAATCATAACAGCCAGAGATTTTTTAAAATGGTAACTCTGACTCTGAAGTACATCTAGCACCATTTACTGGGCTTTGGTACACCTAGCACTTGAGAGGCTGTAAGAGACTCCTAAACAGGTTAAAAAACAAACCAAAAAACGAAGAGGTAGGAGCTGCTTCCGGAGAACAGTTGGATGCCAATTCTGTGCCCCCTAAATTAGTTAGCTCCCTGTTGACTTGAGAGGGACAGCCCCATTGATTTATAATGGTTAGGCTCCTTGTTTTCAAGGTTCGGAAACATTTTTTTGGTGTGTTTCGGGAATTCAATATTTTCACCATGAATTATGAGGGCTGTTGTAAAATAAGTTGCAGTTGTCCTTTATGGTTGCTTTTAGGGAGAGAGAATGGAGTACAACATGTAAGCCAGTATGAGCAGCAACTGAACAATATTCTTAAATATTACTTGGAGAAAAAGAAAGAAGAAGAAAAGAATAAGCAAAAGAAAGAAAGAAAAAATCTGTCACAGAAGGAAAAGGTATAAATTATATGCTTTTAAATGGAACAACAAAGAATATTTAAAAATAAATCACTTGTAACATACAGCTTTTTTATATACCACTGCCTGGATATCTGTATTCCTAATACATGTTTTTAAAATCTGTCCATCTGTCAATGAGTCCATTTGTTTAAGATAGCCTCCTAAACAGTAAGAGCGAGGACCACCAAATTTGATATGTGGCTTCCTCTTACCATAACATAAAGCAAGGTCAGGTTTTGGTAGTGCCAGGGTAATGGAATGGGCATGGAATGCAGTTGATCTATATCAAGCAGAAAGGGAGGGGGTCTGAGAACAGGAACAATTACACTTACACATGACCACAGCAGGGCAGCAAGCACAGGGGAAAGTTATATTCATGATAGACCCATGCAGGGAAAAGGGAGGTGAGCAAGTGCCCCAGTGATCAGTTTCTGGCCAGCACCACAACTACTGCCACACCAACCTGCCCACATGGCCCTTCCACCCCCAGTCTGGCCCACAGGGAGCACCCCAACGGCATGGCCCCCGCTCCTGAGCTGGCCTTGGGGAGAGCTCATAGGTGGCTTGTGCAGCTGCCTCCCCTGCTGCCCTAGGCCAGCACTGTGGGCAGCCCACATAGCTCCCCTCCCTGGACCTGCAGCAGCTAGGGTTCAGCCTCCCTTCCTCCCACACCAGGCCAGCCCTGGGCAACACTGTGCAAGTCTTCTACTTACTCCATGTACGAATCACTAATGTAATTACATCTAATTGCTTGATAACTGGAATACTTAAATTTAAGAGCACTGTAATTTGCATTATTTCTCACTCAGAACTCTCCAGTTTAGATGGTAGATGTAACTTAAAAATGCTCTGTGTGGGAGTGATCCTGGAAATTACAGACCTTACATCTATACCAGCAAATTGGTCGAAACTATAATTATGAACAGAATGATAAGACACCTGGAACATCAGGTACAGTCTAACCAGCACAGCTGCTGCAAAGAAATTATTGTCTCGGTCATCTATTAGAATTCTTGGGAGGTGACAGTTGAGTAGTAGGTAAAAAGAGAAAAATGGGCATTGGCATTTGCTTAAAATTTCAGAAGGTTTATGACAATATCTAAGATTTGAGAGATTACTCAAAAAAAATCAATAGTTTTAGAAACAAAATATCAAAAACTAGCTTCAAGGCAGGAAATCAAAAAGTAGGAATAAACCATTAATCATAGAAGAGTAATACAAGTATGCCTCAAGGTTCTGTAGTAGGTCCAGCGTGGCTTAATATATTTAACAGTCAGCTAAGGGAGTGTTGAAACAAGGAGCGAAATTTGCAGACCACACAAAATTTTATGTGCTAGTTAAGTTCAGGGAAGACAGAGTAACTCCATAGCAATGTACTATTGTCAGGTAACTGGGCTACACAATGACAAATTAAATTCATTATTGATAATTGCAAAATAATGCACATTGGAAGCAGAAATTTCAGTTACTCTTAGGGTCCTACCAAATTCATGGTCTATTTCATGGCCACAAAAATTGAAAAACTAATTATTTCAGATTTGAATGTGTTGTAACTGTAGGGGGCCTGACCCAAAACAAAGTTGTAGGAGTCAGGAGTTACCAGGATAGTATAGGGGTGTCAGTATTGCCACCCTTACTTCTATGCTACTACAGGCAGCAGGGCTGCCTTTGCAGCTAGCCAGGAGCCCAGCTGTGAAAGCATCACCGCTGTAGCAGCAGTGAAGTAAGGATGTCATGGTGAAGCACTGCCTTCAGAGCTGGGTGCCAGGCCAGCAGTGGCTGCTCTCCAGCCACCCAGTTTTGAAAGGCAGTAGAGAAATAACGGTGGCAATACCACAACCCTCCTACAAAAACCTTGCGATCCCCCCTTCTGGTCAGGATCCCCCATTTGAGAAACACTGCATTGCATAGAGCAGAAGTACATAAATGACCAAGTTTCGCAGGTGAGACTCAATTTCATGGTCTGTGATGCATTTTCATGGCCATGAATTTAGTACGGATTACTCAGAACCTGTATGGTGCATGAATTAACTATTAGCTCAGGAAAGGAACCCGGATGCAATTGGACAGCTCAATAAAGACCTCCAGTCAATATGCAGCTGGAGTGAAAAAAAAATAAAAAAAAAATTAGGATGCATGAGGAATGGAATAAAAAATAAGATAGAAAATGTTATTATGATATGTGACTTAATGGTGCTGCTTCGTCTGGAACACCACGTGCAGTACTAGCCATCCCATCTCAAAAAAAATGTCACAGAATTATAGAGCAAATTATGGGCATGCTAAAGGGTATGGAGGAAGCTCCTGTGGAAGATGGAAATGCCACCTTATAGTGCGTAATGAAGGTATTAATAGGAGGACCATGTTGCTGCCCTATGCACAGGGCTGTCCCATCCATGAGATGAGGTGGGATGTCCATCCCAGGTCCTGCGCTTTTGGGGCCCCACAGCTGCCCCACCCATCCTATGGATGGGAACAGAGAATTACCTGGGGGCAGGGGGCAGGCGGTAGGGGCAACAGCAGCTGCAAGGAGTCATCCTGGAAAATGTAATATGTTACTGCCATCACCCCAGACTCTTATCTATCAGGAAACAAACCCTAGTATTGCCTGAACTATATGTGCTGGCAGCTCTTCATAAATGGTAACATAGGATGGATTGCGTCCTTGCTTTGAAATCACTGGAAGCAAAACTACCCAAAAGGGATTTTTGATAGCAAACTTTAATAAAACCAGGTTTTGAAACAACTTCTCATCTTCTCTGTGAGCCAGATTATGATACCCTTACTCAGTTTAAGTGGTACCTTGTTTCTGGAAGGAACCCTTGGAATCCAACCTAATATGTGTTTTTGCTGTGTGGATAAACATTTGAGACAGTGTATTTCAAACAATAAAAGCTGCAGAGTTTTCCCTTCTCTGAGAATTTAGATTCTTTCAGCCAAAAGGTAGGAATGGGCATGGCTAAGCTTTTTTTATAAAGAAATAGTGCTTCCCTTACCCCCTTTACTTTCCAATAGGTTGTATTTAATTACTATTTAGAACTACATAATTGAACATGACCTATTTTGGAAGAGGTCCTACTGGGCTTGTAAATTTATTGATAAAACAGTGAAGTTTATTATTTTTCTTTTCATGAGAAAAATGAAAATACCATGACTCCCTTTAAATATAAAAAACATCTGGTGGAAATTTTCAAAATGATTTCCCTTTACCCACTTACAAATGCTTATTCTCTCTTCTCAGCCCTGAATGATCATCCAACTGAATGATCTGAATTACTATTTTATAGCATGATGGAGCGGGACATGGAGAGGAAACTTGTGCATTAAACAAGAAGTGTAGAAACAAACCAGAACAGCCTGTTATAAAATAACCAAGACAGCCAGAAAAGCCTCTTATAGCCTCTTTAAAATAATATTAATGCATTTTAATCATAGCATATGTCTAGACGCCAGGTCTAAAAATGTTTTCTATCGAAAGTGTTGGTTTTGAAAATTCATTTAGTTAAGATATTCAAGCTACTCTTCCTAGTTTCTGAAACAATTTGAACAAGTATTTCTTGTGTATCATGTAGATAGAACGCTTGGTTTGGAATGTGATTTAATATGAGTGTGTTGTCCATTCTGTGCAAGTTCTTCCAGAGCCCGCTAAACTGATTTTGTGATAAGATAAAGATGGTCCACTAGGTGGCGCCAGCACACTCTCTTGCTGCTAGACCGATCTGAATAACCATCCTTTTGAACTACCAAAGGTTTAATAGAGAAAGATGGTGAAGAAAACATTTGAATAATCACACGACGTCTGTACAGATAATGGAGCTAAATCTGATGCAAGTCTGCTGCCAACAGAGCTGGAGTACTTTTCTTTGAGTGAAAAGAAACAGAAGTGCTTTCCACAGCCTAAAGTTTGCAGGTTAGCCATTCTATTAAAATATCAAGCCAGGAGTGTATCTTACTACCATATTTGTGAAATGGTTCTGGCCCAAGAAGTGATTGAAGACATTAATAAGTGAAGTGTGGAAGAAAAAAAAATCAGTAAACGACTGACTAGCTCTTTTAAATTACTGCTGACACCTCTGTTACACTCCCTAAAATCTCAATCAACAATCCATTAGAACTCAACAGGAGCAAAACTAAATCCTCGTTTAAGTGTATTTATCCGATCTCTTTTCACTCTTTCAAATGCTAAATCCATTTCAGCATATGCCCCTTCTTTCTCTCGCCTCTCTCTAAAGCCTGGCAGCCTATACTACTCTTGTAAATATGAAAGATGCTAATCATATGACATATCACGTCTCAGTCGGAGCCTGGAATAAAGCCTTGAGATTTGGGATCATTGCCTCCAGACAACAGCTTCATCAGCCGGAAAGTTGTTTTTTTTCTCCTTTCCTTCAACCCTCAATCCCTTCTTTGTCTGGGGGAAAATGCAGCCAACTCGAGCCACCCTGGCCATATGGTTCACTCTGTATTTTCTTAGTTGAATTCTGAATTGTTTCTGTGACTTGCGAAGGTGGGTTTTTTTAAGTGTCTATAAAGACGTAGAAGTTGTGTGTGCTGGGACTGCTTTGCAGATCCCCTGCGTGTCCTTTACTTGTTCCTCACCTGCCCTCTGTAGCCAACTAACTGCCATTACTTTCTGCTTAAGACGCAACATACATAACCAAGGGTGCGCTATTTGCTTTTAGCGCTCAGCAATCTAATTCCACCCGTCTTCGCTTTCCCCGTTAATGGCCGAAAATAGCGTCTTCATCGTTGTTTCGGGGCTGATTTCACAACGCCCGCAAGTTCCTCTTCGCGGGGCAAGCGTGCAAAATAATATACGTTTCCCAGCAGGTCCTTTAATGAAGGGGCTTGGCCAAGAGAAGCCCAGAAGTATGTGTAATAAGGAAGGATGGCTTTCAAGAGCTGTATAGATTAGGCGCTGAATGAGGTTGATGCGCTCAAGTTTGGATAGCCCCCTGCCAAATTTTCCTTTCTCTCTCTTCTTACACAAACCCCCAAAAGGCCCTTTCACCAAATCATTACATTCTACAGAGGTGGTCAAGCTAGCCCTGCTTTTCATGCGTTTGCGAAAGAAAAGGGTCCTTGAAGTTTAGAAGATGCCCAAGGAAAACTCCTTGAATGACATCAAAAGAATGAGTTTCCATAGCTGTTGAAGCACGAGAGCTGTGTAGCTGCACAAAGGCGGGTTGGGGCAGTGGGACTGGCCCACTGCTCTATCCCAGCACAATTGGGTCACTGAAATAGGGAATTAATTACCATTGGAGAGTGGGCAGCCCATTCACCACTGGCTGAGTTTTATTAAACGCCAATATAAATAACAAAACAACTCTTGTGGCTGCACTATTCCTACACGCCAAAGGAAGGATTATGTCGGGGATTAACATCTTAAAGTCTATGAGACTTTCTGACTCAAGGCTCGAAGCTGGTAATCGTATTTGTCTCCTGGTTCAGCGATTAGTGCTCTCGCCCGCTCGCACCTTCGCCTGGCTTGCCGGTGTCCCTTTTGCAGGCGCCGGGGTTCCCACACAATCGGCTGTTCTTTTGCCCACAGCTATAGAAGAGAAGCAGAAAAGTGGGGCACTTTCGGGCGCCGCTCCGGCCTCTCCTCCGCTTCCTGGGAAAGGAGGAGACCGGCGGCCTTTTTCCACAGGCAGGCAGCCTGGGGGCGGGGGGGGGTGTCAAAACCACGCCGCAGGCCTGCACCTGCCATGCAAATCGGAACGGGAGCCACCGGCCTAGGAGTGGGGGCGGGGGCGGGGTGCTGTGCCCCGGGCAGACGACGCCCGCAAGCCGCAGGGGCATGGCAGGGTGCGCCCCAAGCCGCACAGGGCTCCGGCCGCGGCGGGCGGGAGAGGGGGATTTGGCCCGGGGGCGGGGGGAGGGCGTTTCGCGGCACGGACGCTGGAGCGCACGGGAGGAGGCGGGCTGGCTCGCAGCGCCTCAGGATCGTGGCCCCCGCCCAGTCCTGCGGCAGCGCCACGCCACGCTCGCAACTTGTGAGGTCGAAGCGCGGGCGGGAGCCGGAGGTCCCTCAGCTACACCCGCCCCCAGACCTTGAGGGCTTCGGGGTCGCCTCAGAGTTCAAGCGTCTTAGCCCTGACAAAGCCGCTCGGAAGGGCGCGCCCGGCCGCCCGCCGTGCAGCGCCCCTTCTGCTGGGCCGGGCGAGGCGCTTAACGCGCTGTGCGCCTGGCGCCCGGCCGGGGGCTGGGGCGGAACAGTTTGACCCTTTGGGGACAGTTCAGGCAGTGGGGCAGCAGCCACGCTCGTGGCCACCCCCGGAGCCGATCAGCACGCGGGGCGGAGCCGCTCGGCTCCCTTTCGCTGGGCCAGTGGTTGGACCACACACGTGCCGCCGCGCTCTCCGGGCGCGAGCCAGGGGACGCGCTGGAATCGGTCGGACTGGGTTAAAGTGGGGGGGGGGGGCGCCTGGCTGTCGGGGAGGCAGGGGGCTCGGGGCTCGTTGTGTGCAAGCCTGGCCCCGGTGCTGCAGGAGGAGGAGGCCGGGTAAGCGCCCCTGGTTTGGAATAACGAGTCCTGTGGGGGCCGCGCTGGTGCCACCGCCGTGTTCTCCCATTGCGATCACGCCCCTGAGAGGGTTTCGCAGTTTCTCCCGGGCACACTTCCCCCCCGTGCCATAAACAGCCGTGCCTGGTAACCGGGCCCCGGGCGGCAATTGGAACGGTGCCGTGAGCGGAGCGCTTGTCCTACCGAGCACCTCACTCCGCGCGTCTCACAGCGGGGCCGAAAGCCAGTCCGGCCTGGGCCATGGAGGGAGATGGAGCCACACGCGTGGCCCAAACAAGGGGGCAGGCGACTGGTCTGAAGTGAAGCCTCCCCCCCCCCCCCCCCGAGCTCGTGCGTGGCCTTTCTCGGCGTTCCACTCCTACACGCGTGGGGAAGCGGGCGCGTTTTCCATACCGCTCACGGATCCTGACTGGCCATTTCACTCCCTCGCCCGATTCCCAGGCCCTTTCCATTCAGCCGCTACCGGAAAGCGGTAACCGCGCCCCTCTTGTCCCGATCCCGAGAGAACGCGCACAAGGACTGCACTGGAAGTCTGTCCCCGGTCCCCGGCAATCGACCGCTGGCCTTAGCGCTCCGATTTAGCTCCAGCACTAAGGATGCAGGCGGAGCTGAGGCTACAAGGTGCTTTTAGCAAGCAATTCGGGCACAGTCATATAAGGGACCAAACCACACGGAAGGGGGAAATATCGGTTGCGCCCGAAGGAAGAAGTTCTTTGGGCCGTTTACAGTGTCTGGCTGTGGCATGTGGAAGAGTGTTAACAGCCGGCTTTTAGGGTTGTCTTCGCCGATTTTTTAGATGTGGGGGGGGCTCCTCCCTCCCCCCTAAGTTGCTATAGTCTTGTTTGGGCCCCTGAAATACGCGGCGCTCTTCACTTGATTGTATAGGTCTTCCGCTCAACTCCTTTCCCGTGTTAGGCCGACTGAGACCAAGTCTGGTGACTTCCAGGGCATGTTGCAAGGCCTAGGTATTCACTCGAGACTTTCGCCTAATAGGGTGGTCTGGAGAAAGGGTGCGGGGCTGGATTTTGGTTTGGTTTGGGTTTAAGCCCTGGTGCGCGGATATGGGGTGTGATCCATTTCGCAGCATTGTTTTTAAAGGGCGGTGGACATGTGCTCCCATAGAAGGAAAGGCACATCAAAAAAGTCACATTTCCGTTCATTCCTCCTAATTTCCCAGCTTTTACTAAGGTAAAAGGAAATTCGGGTAAGGTACAGAATAGAAAGATCATCGACCTTTTAAGTGTGAAGAAGAGTGTCCATGAAACAACAAACTGCAAGACCCCTTCTTGTTTTCAGGCAGTGGTGTTGGTTTCTTTTTCGCACCTTGAAACTAGAAAAAGGGCAGCTTCAAGATTTTTCAGGATGTATTTTAACATCTTATTACATGCTGTAATAAACTAGGCATCTGCAATGCACTTGGTTTCCCAAATCATTTTTCTCCCTCTCTTTTCCATTTCGTTGGAGGAAGAAAATGTTCTTTGCTTAGTCGCCAGGCTCAAAATCCAGCATAAATGTATATGAGGCAGATTCCCTCTTAATCTCCCCAATCCCTTCCCCATCCGAAACGGGGCATTAACACAATTTTAAAAGCCCTTTCCCCCTCATAGTCACGACGAACTTATTCCCAGTTTGCAAACAGTGCTCATCATAAACCTTACTGTATTTGATTGTGTATTTTAGCCTTTAACTCCACGAGTGGACGTAGAGCAGAACAAATACGTTAGCACAGACATTTTAGAGACTTCAGAAAAGGTACATCCATGATAAGAGGCTTGCACAAGATGAGCTATTTCCCCTGTGTGTCACGGGTTGCCAAGAGAGATTTCATTTGTTCCTGTCCCTCAAAAACAGGAGCTACCGCTCTCATCAGCACCTGCTCCTCCCCAGGGATTTCACTAGGTCGCTGCACTTCTCCTCCTTCGTACAAGACCCCACAAAACTCGCTTTCCTCTCCTGTCCTTAAAAATTTGTTTTTCAGTCACAGAAACCATTGTCGGCACAGCTCCCTTCTTTTCCACCTCCCCCGCCACTCCCGCCTTGCCTGGCTACATGCTACCCTCTAACTGAGCTGTACTGCCTGTCAGCGTGTTGGTTCGGGTCATTTACAGATGCGAACCCTCGCTACAAATCCCCCCGTCCTTCCCTTGGAGGCTCGCTGTCTAAGGGCCCCGTGGACGTACCCCTAAAGCAGTACCCCTTCCTCCAAGAGTCACATGCATAGCGGCCCCCTTCCCAGTGTCTTTTGGCTGGAGGGTTCAAATGCCCTCAGCGCCCCAGAGAAAGAAAAGGGAGGGCTGTGTTCAGTCAGTGGGGAGCCAGGGGAAGAAGGCGAGCGCAGGCCGCCGGCTAGCTGAGGGAACTCTGGACAGCTCCTTTCCTTGGGACAGGTTCACGTCTGGAGCGGTACCAGAGGGGAAGCCCTGTTCGTCTGGATCTTCAACAAGAAGTCCTGTGGCACCTCCTAGGCTAACAGATATTTTGGAGCACACGCTTTCGTGGGCAAAGACCGTCAGACCAAGCGGGCCTTCGCCCACGAAAGCTTGTGCCGCAACGTGTCTGTTGTCTGCCTGGAGCGGAACACACTGACCAGGCTAGAAGTGGCAGGAGCGCAAAACGAGGAGAGCGAGTGCTACGCCCTTCCTGGAGCTCGGAGCTCTCCCACACCTCGCGCTCGTGGTGACAGCTCCGCTACCGGGGGGCTTCCACGCCTCTCTCTGCCCTGGCACTGCTTCACACCTGCTACCCCCACGCACAACTCCCCGGCAAGGCGTAGGTAAGGCGACTGCTCAGCGGGTTACCGGTCTGGCGCAAATACAGACCTCTCCCCACGATCTCGGCCCACAGCCCCACGCATAGCTAAAAGCCTCCCCTTTCTCCACACTCCCCGCCGGCTACCAAACCCTGGAGATCGTCCTGCTCCGCCCCCACCCCCCACCCCGGAGCACCAGCGCACCACACCCTGGGTAGCAGCTGGCCAGCCCTAAACCGACACGCGCGCGGGGCCGCTTTGTCTCTTTCATTTGATCGCGTCGGGTGTAAACTGCGGGCCCCGAGTCGCACTGAGCATGAACCCGGGAGCGGCGCTTGGTCTCAGTGCAATCTGATGCCCCAGCTCGAGCGTTCTCTTTTCTATAGGTGCGGCTGCGTGGCCCGCTCTGCACGTCTGTCGCTGTGCCCCGGAGTCAGCGGGGGAAGGGGGCCGAGCTGGGGATCCTATAGCCTCCCTCCCCTTCGCTGCCCTCCAGCCTAATGAGCTGCTGAAAAGGAGCAGACTCCAGCGCGCGTGGCGAGCGGGACTCGCTGATTGGCCAGCTGCGCCTCGCGACCCCCCATTCATTAATAAATTAGCGGCACGCTCCAACCGAGCGCGAGGCACCAATCACACCGCAGCGCAGCCGGGGCTGCCCCACACACTTTATGGGGATCAGATGAAAGGAAAGCAGGGGAGGAGGCTGGGGGAGGCCAGGGGCGAGGGGGGCTTTAAAAGGGAGCGAGAGAAAAGAATGAGACGAGTGATGATAAATGAAATGAAAAGAAAGAATCAAGCCTGGGAGGGGGGGAGGGGGAGCTCAAGGGGCCCCGGGGGTAGATTTGATTGTTTCCCGGGGGGTATATAAGGGGTTTTAAGGAGAGTCGTGTGCCAGACACACAGCCACTGAACCTCAAGCAGCTTCACTTTAACTGGAGTGCCGGGGCGCGTGCCAGCGGCCGGCCCCACCAGGACACGCTCTGTCTCTCGCACCCCACCCCCCCCAACAAAACACAGGCAGAGGCAGCAGGCCGCCGGCCCGCCTTCAGCTCCTCTTTGGCAGAGGCCGCTGGACCCCCACCCCCCACTCCCGCCCGAGTGGGACCCTCTCCAGGAGAGGGGAGGGGGGACACCCGCGGACCTGGCCCCGCAGGCTGTCAGTGCAGGGAGAGCGCGCTCCGCAGAGACCAGGCATTGCTGCGCGAAAAGGGGAGCCACGTAAGTCTCCGAGCCTCTGCCTGAAGCTTCGCTGGAGTTTTGATTTTCTCGCTCTCCCCCCCCGCGAGGTCGCGCAAACCAACTCCGCTGCCGGGAGCAAAACACCTTTTGCTCCCAGTGCGGCCGCGCCACTTCCCCTTGATCTAGGGGGAGCACCGCCCGGTTAGCCGCAGGGAGCAGCCCTGGGTGCGAGGCGCCCCCGCGCTTCGACGGCACTGCTCTGGCTGCTCCGAGGTTATTCTCGGGACCAGCTGTGGAGCAGGGGGGAGGAGTGCGCGGATCGCAGTCTGCGTCCATAGGCGCAGGACAGCCAAAGGGCCTAGGGTGGGCAGGCGGCGGGGCGCGGCCAGGCCGAGGGAGCGCCGCAGGAGCAGCGCCCCGGCTCGGAGGTCTGGCGCGCAGCCCCGGGAACCTCGCCTGATGGGGCTTCGCCCGCTCTCGTTTCAGGATGTTCGTGAAGCCGGAGAGCCTGGAGCTGAAGGCGGAGGGAGACCTGCTGCTGCTGGGCCCGGCCTCCCCTGGCTCCTCCCCGCTGTCCTCCAGCGCCGAGGAAGAGGAGGACCTCCAGGCCGCTTCGCCGGCCCGCCCGGCGCAGGAGCAGCAGGCGCGGGTGCCGCTGAGCCTAAGACGGCACGCGTGCAAGCGGCGCCCCGGCCGGGCCCGGGCCGGCTCCCGGGGGACCAAGACAGCCGAGACGGTGCAGAGGATCAAGAAGAGCCGGCGGCTGAAGGCCAACAACCGGGAGCGGAACCGCATGCACAACCTGAACGCAGCGCTGGACGCGCTGCGCGAGGTGCTGCCCACCTTCCCCGAGGACGCCAAGCTCACCAAGATCGAGACGCTGCGCTTCGCGCACAACTACATCTGGGCGCTGACCGAGACCCTGCGCCTGGCCGATCACTGCGGCGCCGCCGGCCTGCCGGGCGCCCTCTTCCCCGAGGCCGTGCTGCTGAGCCCGGGCAGCGCCCCGGACAGCAGCCCCTCGCCCGCCCCCTCGTGGAGCTGCACTAGCAGCCCCCTGTCCTCCGCCGCCTCCTCCTGCAGCTGCGCTTTATCGCCCGCCAGCCCGGCCGGCTCCGCCTCGGACCTGGACTACTGGCAGCCGGACAAGCATCGCTACGCACCGCCCCACCCGCTGCCCAGAGAGTTCATCTAAGCGCCCCGGGCTAGCAGAGCTCGGAGCCGCGCTGGCGCTGGCTCCGCAGGGCGTTCGGAGGATCGGGGCCGGACTGACACACCCCGCTAAGAGACTGGGGGGGGGGGGGGAGCTCCAGCCACCCCGTGGCAGCGCGCAGAGGGAGGCCGAACCCTGGCTGAGCTCAGGGCCACGCGTGCGAACCAGGCGGCCGCGCTAGGGGGCCGCCGTGGCCTGGGAAGCAGCCCAGGCCGCGCCCCTCTGCGCTGTGGTCTCGTCACCTTTGATTTCACAGGCATGTGAACGGAAGAGGGAAACAGCACTGTCGCAGCTGACTCGTAGGCCCGTTGGCAATATTAGCCCCAGCTTTGCGGGGCCTGGCATCTGTCGCTTTCCCAGTGCTGCCGCGAGGCTGTGGGAATTTCACATGTCACACCAAACTTTTCCTGGCTGCTGTGGACTTTGTTCAGATTCCCAGCTTCGGCACAATGCGGTTTTGTCCCCTCGCTCTCGCTTCCCTTCCCCCGCCCCCCATTTTGCCATCTGTCTCTTATGATTTATAAGGGGAAAAAAAAGTTGTTTTGTTCCCGGCCCAGGTTAGAAGTCATTGTATAATTTGTAGGCTTTGTAACGACTGAATGCAAGCGTGGAAATTTAGGCTGAACTCTCAATCAAAAGAAAAAAAAATGTAGAGGGGGAGGAAGTCAGAAGGGAGGATTGCCTCATGCATTATTTATCTCGACCTTCAAGGGGACGAGAAACTCCCCCCTTCTTTCAAGAGATTAAAAATAAATCAACAGCCTGAAAACCTAAACAGACACGGGGCATTACAGCGCTCAGCCCCACACGTGTTCACCTCTATTTATTATAAAAGAAAGATTTCATGGAATATATGTATTTTTGTATATTTTACAGAGTCTATTCTAGTACGTTTTACAGCTGAGGAGCAAAGGCACCGTGTTTGTGAGGAGATATAAATAAACTATAATTTTCATAACTTTGTCGTCTTTGATTGGGTTATTTGCGTATCAGCTAGCAGCAACAGGGGCCGCAATCATTTAATTTAGCCAGGAAAGTTTAGGGAAAATTCTTACGACGTGACTCTCCCCCGTCAGAAGAGCTCACAGACGTGCGCATTAAAAAGACATCTGGTCCTCTTCTAACATCCCGAGGCCTATTTGTGTGTTTACACACAGATAAACGTATGACAAAGCGAGGGCGGTGCCCCGAGCTGTGGGTTATTGCCTGTAAAGAAGGGGAGGGCGGAGATGTGAACGAGTGGGCCACAAGTAAGAAAAAGCGGTTCCTAAATAAATGGTTTGTGTTTTCTAAATAAGTGGAATGAAGATTTGCCTCACCCCTGTGGGATTAGTTTGACTAGAGACCTCAGTCGAAATTAACTTGGTTTGTTTTCCAAAGTTCATGCTAACTCCCGACTGAGAAGAGCTTTTAGAAGAGTTAGTTAGAAACACGGCTTCCTCCTTCCATAGCGAAGGCACCTCGGCTTGATTGTACGGGAAAGGTCAAGATAAAACCCACAACGATTTACGGTGTACTGACCCAGAGACGCTGTCAGGTGCGGACTGGCTGCTCAGCTGACTCCAGCTGCAAGGCGGCGGAAAGCGAGCACAGAGCCCTGCCACTACCCCTTGCAGCTGATGTAAGGTCCGGGAACGGGTACCCAAGAGTTTTGCCCTGCTAGGTGCTGTGTCCTGCGACGTGTAGATGGATGCAGTCACGTGAGGTTTGCATCTGCACCCCTCCAGGGCGAGCCACGGCTGCGAATAGTCGTGTAAGCGAAAAGAAAGGCGCGAGTGTATTCGTCCGCGGGCGAGTCTCGCCCCCCGGCGGCTCATGGGTTTACACACAGGACATACAATAGTTTCCATCGGAAACAGAACTTACCCCAGGCAGCCTGGCAGGCAGCGAGCAGGAGGCCGTCTCACCTTACACGCGCCTCTAAATCCCTCCAAACACCGCGCTAGCAACACGGGCCCAACCCACAAAAGCTCCTTGCCGGCCTGTCTCGTGTGCCAGCGTCATCTGAGCCCAGGCAAGAGTCAAACGCAGCCCGGTTGGAACAAAGTCCCCCACTCCCCAAACAGGCTAGAACCGTTTCCCAGCATGCTGCTCAGGGATCCAATGCTCGCTGGAGGTCCTGCTTGAGGCTTCCAGGGGGTCGATGATCCCCGGAGGAAAAACACGCCCCCCCCCCGCCCACAACAGAGCCTGTGTTGGAGAGGACCTGCCGGTCTAACCGTGCCCTGGTTCTGTGTGTTCTCGGCCATCCCTCACTTAATTCACAGACTCCCAGGCCTGACAGGGACATGCCCATTTAAAACAATGAAACAAGGCAGTGGATTCCCTCCCCACCACTGCACTAACATTCAAACACGCGCCAGTAGGGGCCCCGAGGCTTAGGAGCCGGGTTCCAGCCACAAGGCGAGATTGTCGAAGGGACCGTGGAAAAAGTCGATCACTTGCAATCAGTCACCACCTCCGTTCACTATACCACTGACTATTCCGCCCCCTGCTGCCACCCTAGTGGGACTCTCCCTCGTGCGCCTAGGCGCGAACCCAAGGTAGAGTTAGCTATGTGGGGGGCCGGCCTGCCCTCCTTGGGGCCGCTGAGGTTTGGGTTTTGAAGACGCTATCCTGGGAGCCGCTCCAAAGAGGTTTGCTCTTATGGCGGAGCAACGCTGGAATCCAGGTCCGAGGGAGCCCCTTTGGGGCTGATCGCCACTCGCTCGGGTTCAGGGCTTGTATTCTCTAGCGAGCGCTGTGAGTAGCCTGTTGGGCGGGGCGGCCGGGCGAGCCGACTGGCTTTGCAAGCAGTGCCGCGGCAGGGCCTGGCTCGAAGCCACTCGCTTCGCCAGAACTGGGGATCTCAGCCGAGCGCATCACAGGCGGCTCTGGGCCCGATCCCGCCGCGGCTGTAGCAGATCCGCTTCCTCCTGTTTCCTCCCTGGAAGCGCCACAGCCGGAGACCGGGGCGAGGCTAAGCCAGCCGCGGGCGGGACCCCTTGAAACAGGCCCGCCCCAGCCCCGGCTGTAATTGGAGCTGGAGACGCGGTACTGAGCGCCGAGCTGCCCCGGGACGGGCTGGGTGCAGCGGAACGGCAGTTGGAGCCCTCGTCGCAGCACGAGACCCACGGAGCCAGGCCCCCTGCAGGCCCGGCGCCCGCTTGGAGAGCTGCGGGGCGGGGGGCTAGGGGACGGCGCGGGACCGGGCAGGGGTCACCCCGGCGCTTCCCAGCCAGATCGCCCGGGAGAGCCCGCGCCCAGGGCCAGGGAGAGTCGCGGGAAGCGCTGGCCACGTACCCCACAGCTACAGGCCCGGGTCACTGCCAGACAGCAGCAGGCAAGAGAGGAGCGGCTCCAGGCGGGGCACTCGCACTCCTGCCAGCTGAGAGCCCTCCCCCCCGTGCCCCGGGGGACCCGGGTGGCGTCACCTCCCGCTTTACAGCAGTGGCACTAATTAAAACCAATCGGCCCCATCCAGCCTGGAGCAGCGGGTGACTGCTGGGCGCCAGCACCTGGGGCTCATTACAGCGGCGCCGAGCCCCACGCGGGACCCGGCCCGGCTGACGGTGTTAATTAACTAAGAGGCGCGGTGCCCGCCAAGGCCAGCCCGGAAGCGCCACGTGTGGAAAGAGCAGGCGGGAAATTAGGTTAGCCCGATACAACCGCAGGGCGCTCTCCTCCGCCCCGCTCCGCAGCTCTCCGGGGCCAGCTCCATTGTCCCCGGCCCTGGCGGGGGGTTATTGGGGGATAAATAACGCCTTTAAAGAGGGGCTATTTGCATAATCACTGCTTTGATGTGGCCAGCGAGCGCAGGCCGCGTCCCCCAAAGACGCCATTGGCCTGGAGCGACAGGACGGGACGAGACCCACTCCTGCACCCCCGCCCCGAATAAACAGCTCCCCTCTCCTCTCAGGGTTCCCTTGCCAGGCCCCACCCGCGGAGGAGTGGGAGCCTCAAGCGGGCTTTAAAGCCAGGCCCCACCCCTCCACCCTTTCCCGCGCGCGTCTCCTTTAAGGATCGGAAACAGGTGCCTGCCTATCCCACCCCAGGCGAGGAGGACTCCTCTTGCTTTCCCCCAGTCGTTGAAGGCTGGGCAGGAAGGTACACGCCGGTGTGATGAGCCACGCTGCCATCAGCGTGTCATTATAGGTTTCCGGGACTACTTCCAGCTCGCAGCAAGGCAGCCCACGGCTCGGCTCGGGACGTTGCTTCTCCCCCTATTACCCAACCCCCGCCGTACAGCGCCTTGCTCCCGAGCTAGACCAGTGTTTCAACTTTTTTTTTTTTAAATATAGAGTACCCCTTTTAAAAAAAGTTATAAATACCCCCAGAACCGACAATTTTCGACCAGGCAATTGGTTTTTCTACCATTGAAACACGTTTGTTTAACCAACTGAATTGTAACTGGTTGGTTGGAAGAAATTGCCTGTAGGCAATAAACTTGCCATTGTACTTGTGATCGTGCAAAGAGGATAGATATAAACACTAGAACATAATGTAAGTCCCATTTTATATTCATACATATATTTTTATTCAAACGTCATTGAAATTATAAGAAAAGTATAATTTAATTCAACATTTGGTGCAAAATTTGAGCTTGTTTGGATGAAATCAAATGTTCAAACCTAGATTCCAAACTGCTGAGGACCACAATTAAATCGATGTTTCTGATATGGTTTCCTGTGTATTACCTTCTTCCAAATCCGCATTTTTATTCTTAGTTTTCACAAGGAATTGGTCCACTTTAAACCCTTTCAGTTGTAATTATAAATACTAAACTACAATTGTACAAATGGCAGTTTTATCACTTACTTCAGATACCATGTATAATATTCCAGAGCCAGGCACCCCCCAGCCCTCTCCACCCCCCACTTTAACCCAATCCCCCCTTCGCAGGAGGCAGGCATCCCACACATACACACTGTAATCCAATGCTGGCGACTCATGGGAGCCACCGCTGCTGCTACCACTGCCACACTACTCCCTCCAGATGCTAGGGAGGGACGCACGTGCAGAGCAGTGCGCAGCGCCCTTGTGGCTTTGAGCACTTTATTGCTCAAAGAGCTGCATAGGGCTCAAGTGCATACCCCCCCGTGGACTTCTTTTGTGTACCATGCATTACGAAACACCGAGCTAGACTAGGCAGCACCTCATCCTAATGAGAGTAGGGAGAACACTCCATGGATTGATTGGTGGCAGACCTACCAAAACGGGGGCTGGGAGGCGTGGGAAGAGCCTTTTTTAAGAAAGCCTGTTTCCTTATAAACCCGCAACTTGAGGGGAGTTTTTCAGGGTCCTTCAACATGCTTCAGGTTCACCCATGCTCAGTCTGGCATTGGGATCCTCCACAGCTCAAAGGCAAGCACACAGAGTGCAGTAGAAGCCACCCACATCTCAGGGGTTTCCAGGCAAGTCTGGGGTGGGCTCAGCTGGGTTTTGTAGCCAGATACAACAAAGGATCCCAACAGACGTGCGCCACATTGAACCTCTGGGGGCGGGGTGTGCATGGAAGGACAATGGAGCCTAACTAGCCAGCTGCCTCCTGAGTGTTTACATGGCTCCAAAGGAAAGCTGGGTCTAGGGGAGGAATGGGCAGCTCCTGAATTAGGAGAGGGAGACAACTCTTAGATCTAGCAATGAAGTGTCCTCAGGAAGGGAGCTGAACACTTGCTCCGGAAGCTCAGCAGCTCTCCCCAGCTCTGGAGACTAGGGCAGAAAGGGATCCTACTCGGGTACTTTGCATTCCTGCCTTAGGCCACCGAGAGGTGCACGCTTCACTTGCGGGCCCCGCTCACAGGCCATTCCCAGCTCAGGCAAGGCCCATCTTTTCCATAGACTGTCAGCTAAAATGATGTGAGCTGCTCCGCCCAAACGCACAGGGGAGGTGGATCACCCCGCTGCCTTGCTGCTTGCGAATACAAGTGTGCACCTCCCTGACTCCAAGGGTCTGAACAGGGCGCAGAAGACCCTTTCCTGTCCAGCGGGGCATATCCTGACAGTAGTCCAGGGCTCTGTAGCTGACTGCTGAAAGGGCCTCTGCTGGGACTAGGTGCCTCCCAGCACATTTCTGAACTCCACTAAAAAAATAAAATCAACCAGAGCTGCCTGCTGCCACCCCCTTGATGCACAATGCCCGGCCTGCGAAACCCCCCATGGCAGACTCTGTACTGATATAGCAGTGGCTGCAAGCAGTATGTCAAACCCAGCGTATGTCAAACTCATTTTGCCATGTTTGTCCAATTGCTTCTTGAAATAGACGGGCTCCCAGTGTATATAAAGCAAAAACCCAATAGGCCTAGCTATGCCAGGCCAGCTATTGCCTTCTGAGGGGCTAAGAGCTCCCAACTCCCCACTGACTGCAGCTGGAGCAGAGAGGCAATCAGGCTATCAGCCCACCACCAATAAAGTCAATATGCTGCTGGATCGGGCTGTAAAAAGACAGCCTGTCCCCTTCAAAATAAGTGGAGGGAAAAATAGAAGTTGGTTTCCATAGCAGCCCCTGGCCATAAAACCTCCATCCCCCCTGACAAAGCAGCCATCTTCCCTTTAAAGGGGGTTTATGATCCCTGGGAGTATTGTATTTTGGCATAAAAGCTTCTTTGCACAGTTGGAGCTCAGCGGGCAGGTCTGGGCCCTTCCGGAGGGTTTATTGCCCTCCTTGGCATCAACATAATGACCAGAAGCCAAAGCAGTGCCAGGGGGACAAAAGCATAGCCTCAAGCGCTTGCCTGGGCTTTCTCTGGCACAAGGCATAAATCTGGCCATATAGCTTCAGAGCAAGGTCCTGACACAGCCTTAATCTGGCTGTGTAATTTAAACAAAGATTCCCCTCCACCACCACACTTTAGGCAAACACCTAGAACCAAAGGCAAAGTGGGGCTTTAGTGCACAAATAGCCAGGGCTGATGTATGATCAGTTGGTCTCCACCTCCCCCATCCAGGAATTTATCACACTGGAAAATTGACAGTAAAATTTAGGAACTGTACATTCAGTCAGTTTATGCTTCCTGGGTAAGAGGAAGATACAGACAGCTCGCAGCCAAAAACTAGTGGCATCAGAGACAGTGCCGTCTCCCAGCAATGGGAGGCTCTCTCCCATTAAATCTGTGGGTTTGTCTGCAATCTTTACTCATTTTATACATAGTCACTGAGGAGGAGTTCAACAGTCTTGATTACGTCATGTCTTCATGGGCCCAGACCTGCAGGCCTTTGAGGCCTGGGTACACGAGAAATGTGAAATTCAGGTTTTGAGACTGTCATTTTAAAATTAGTTTATCACAGTGATTCTCAGGTGCCATTACACTCCTATGCCCTTTGATAACAAACTTTACTACCCCAGCTCAGGAGGTGGGACCACAGCCTCAGCCTACCTGGGCAGTGGAAGGAGGGTGAGGGTCAAACATCAACCCTCACTACAGGGGAAGCAAAGTCAAAGCCTAAGGACCTGTAACCTGAGTCCCAAATTCAGCTTTGGCCTCAGACAGTGGGATGGAGCCTTTGGCCCCAGCAAACCTAATTCCAGCTTCAGCAACCCCATTAAAACATGGTTGTGACCCACATTAGGGTCCCAATCCACCATTTGAGAACGTAGGCTTACGTTTTACCTCACACCAGAGAAACAAGTTATCTGATTGTACTTTAAAGTAATTCACTTCGGCTGCATATGGTTATGATGGCATTGCTTAATAGGTTTACGCTGAAAGGATCAACCATTTTGTGTGAAGTTAAAACTCTTAGCCTCAGAAAAGGAGGTGCAAAACTAAATGTAACACCTGTATAATAATAAATTTTCCACATAGATTTGCAAAGTTCTGCAACAATGAGATGATACAAGTTATGCAAAAAGCTATTAAGTCATCCCATAAGCCCATGAAAAGCAGAACTGACTGAAAATCCATGCAGACCCTTACCATAGAGAGGACCTGTTTGGCATACCCTCCTTTGGCAAACCACAACAGGACAGGCACACCTGCCACAGTTTCCCTTAGAATCCACCAGTGCAAAGTAACATTTTTGAGCAAGAAATTCAAACTAATTTATTAAAATTAACTACCACAGTCCAGATTCCTCATAGTACACGTTGCTCAAAATCAGAAAGTAAAAAAGTTACACAGCAGCAGCTGCTCTACAATTCCATTCTCAGATCACCTAGTCCCCTTACCCCATCAACCAACAAAAAGAGTTATTAAGCATATGATCGGGGCCCCACTCCTTGTAGATTTCAAGACCCAGTTACCTCCCACAAGTCTGCTCTAGTAGTCACAGGTCAGGTATCTTGTGACAAAACTCCCTGCAAATCCTATCCCTCCAGGATACCACCCTCTGGTCTCAGCTTTCACTAACCATATAGCTTGCTTCCCCTTCATCTCAAAGGTCCTCACACAAATTCTCCTTTACCCCCCACTTCTGGCTAAGCCAAGAACAAACTGTTGATCTTATCAATGGTTCACTGTACTTACTTTCCTCTACTACTTTTTGGATATCTCCTCTCCTCCTAAGGCAGTTTTTACACAGTTTTTCTTGTCTCTCATAGTCAATGTTTGTAAGCAGCTCTGACTCACCAGGTCTCACTTCACCTCTTTCAGGAGCCTCCTAGTCAGCTTTCAGCAGACTTCCAGCAGGGATTTTTTTTTCCACTTAGGCCCCAGGTGCCCCTTTTAAAACCTAATTGGACAAGCACAGGGACGGGAGCAAGTGTCTGACCAGTGACAGGTGTATGGACTATTGCTTTCTTAAAGTGCTAATGCCACCTTGAGACAGCCCTAAACGAGGTGTAGGGCGCTCAAAGAAAAAAACCATGTATAAGTTTGCACCTGTGAGGAATGCCATTGATATTAACTTCGTTGGGTCTAGGCAGGGATATAAAATTCTACATGCACTTAACAAACATTATTCATGGGACAGGGATTAAATATGTATGTATTCCAACTCTGCCTCCTATCTTTTCTGCAAACCCTATCCCAAAATACTTACACACACATTCAGTTAAATATAGTTAGTAAGGCCATGAGCCCACAATGACTTACACACATCGGTGGGGCTTTTCATAGTGTGTAACATGAAGCATGTGAGTAAATCTTTGCAGGATCGGGCCCTAAAATAACAGTGGAAAAGCAAAATCAAGGCATTGACTTGGGAGTCAAAATACTTGAGTGCGATTCCCAGTTCTGCCACTGAACTGCAGCATGACCTTGGGCAAATCACTTCATCTTCTTTGTTTCCTGTCTCACCTTTTCATCTTTCCAGTCTGTTTAGACTGTAACATCTTTGGGGCAGGGACTTTCCTCCCTGCATGTTTGTACAGTGCCTTGCACAACAGGCTCTAGGCACCACTGCACTGCAAACAACACGCACAACCAATACTAGGCAAAGGAGAAAGTATTCTTTTTTCAAATGATGTTTGGAATGAGATGGAGGGTTGATGTGGCAGTGAAGACAAACAGCTTGTTGTAGGCTTCTCATACTCATGTGACAGGGAATAATAATAAATTACTTATTAATAAATTAAATATAATAAATAATATTATACTATTATCTCACCCAATAAGGAAGTGGGAGGAAATAAAAGACTGCTAGTCCACTGCTTTATATAAGGCTATCTTGGCCTTTAGAGTGAACATGCCCTGAGCAAGCCACTTATAAAAAAGGGATGAAGGGAGAGGAAAGAAAACTCAGAAATCAAATTACAGGTGAGCCATTTTCCTTGTTATGTAGCCCTTCTCTTCACAATACCATCAGAAAAAAGTCACTGCATTGTCCTGAAGTAGCATGCAGTGGAACAACTGCAAGAGGGTTTGTCTTATATGGAAGCTGAGAGGCTATATCTGTCAAAGCAAGGCAAACGCAAAAGGGATGTTTCTGCATCTCTTAAGACTCCACTGAAAGGAGCAGGTCCAGCTGCCAGGGTTTTCACAAACTTACATGTGGTTTTTAACCAAGGGCCAGATGGTCAAGTGTTTGACAATCACATTTGGGGACCAGATTTTCAAAAATGTGTAGCACCTAGAAGCTCCCTGTACCTACTGTGCCTGCCAGTTTTCCTGACAACCCACAGCTTCTTGTGCCTAAATGGGATTTGAGCTCATTTGAAACCTGGCTCCAAATGGTGACTCTGAGGCTTTGGATGCCTCCACCAAGACATGGTTGGTCCTCAGGCAATGTCAGCCTATAGCCTATTTGCTAGAGTCATACCTGCAGAGCTGGCTGGACATTGCTGACATTTTGTCAAACTAAAATTTGCTAATGTTTTTGTGAAAAATGGTTTGCATCTTTCAAAAAATGTTATCGGCCAGCTTTCAATTCCCTCTCTCCAGCATGAATGAGACGCATGAACAGCTTGCTGGCCCTTCTTCAGGTCTTCATGCACAAAAAAGTGCTGTAACAGCATGAATGCTTTAAGTGCAGCACAAGTAATGTGTCAAAACTCACATGACATGGAGGACAGCACTGGTCAGGATGGAACCGGCCCTGAGGTACCTCAAAGGATGCCTTGGCTGACCCTTGAATAACCTAGGAAACCCAGCTTTATGTGCTCATGGGAAATCACACCTGATAGATTTTGAATGCAGTGAGGTTCCTGAGCATTGCGTGGCTGTGCATGACAGCTGTGGGATTACTCAGATGGGACTTGAGTGCCCCACGATACCCTGTATGGAGCAGCAGCTGATGCTGTGATGAATTGCTCTAGGTTTCCTGCAGAAGAGATTGGCTCTCCACCCTCCCCCCACTGTGCAAGCTGCTTAAGAAGGGAAGTGAGGTGGTTATGGCTGGTTAAGGCATAGGTAAATTGTTTGAAGGAGAGATCCCTGCTAGGGTAACCTGTTCCAAAGCAAAAGTCTGCTGGGGAGGCGGGAGGAGCAGCAAAAGAAATCTGACCATTCAGGAGAAGGAATGTGAATGTGAAGTGAATGCAGGTCTGTCTGCAGGACTTTCAGCTGCAGATGGTGGTGGGCAGAAGCAGACAGGGCACACGTTCAGGGAGGGCAGCAGGCACAGTTCCTAGCCAGGTAGCTAGAATATGTGGAAGTCAAGGCGGGGTGGCGGGGGAGGAGAGCTGTAAGTGGGAGGCAGTGAGGTCACAGAAGGCGGGAAGGAGAGGTGAGAGTTCAGGGACCTGGAAAGCAGAGAGCGAGTGAGCGAGCGAGAGAGAGCGTGCAGGAGGGAGGGACACTTGTCTACCAGGAATCTGGAAACTGAGGGAGGCCTGGCACCAACTAGTGCTTTTTTCTCCTCTGTAGGGCTTTCCCTCCATTTCTCTAGTGTCTCCCCCAACTTCCCTCTTTTGCCTTTCTGCGGCTGGAGAAGGAGGTGGCAGAAAAGTTGTATTTCAGACTTCTGAAATGTGCTGACACAACGTGTCACCTCCTGCCTTTAACTCCTGGTGAACTGGAAGATAACTGCCTGCTACTGCTGTCAACTATTGGCGTAATCCCTAGAGCAGGAATTCAAACAGCTGAAAATCCAAGTACCATTCAAAAATGAAAGAAGTATATAGGCTGATGGGTAAGAGGTAATGCTAACCTTACTGAAAGCACCAGAGAGGTAGCCATGTTAGTCTGTATTCTAACAAAACAAAACAAAACATAAGCAGCTCAGCCTTTCTACCTCTTGCTTGGAAGGATGGGTAGCTTGGTGCAATAATTTTCCCTTTGGGATGGGTTAGCTAACACATAAGAGCGGGGTCATTCTATCTGAAGCTGGTGCACTGAGAGTGGGAAAGAGGGAAGGAATTGAGCGGGTGTTACAGCAAAATTAATGGCGGCATCGGGGAGGGGATTATAGAGGGCTGAACTACCTGGGAGACAGGGGATCATGCAAGGGGCCTCAGAAGGGCAGTTCTAAAGTGGACTCAAAAGGAATGAGGAGCCCGTGAGGATGAACCTGAGTTTGTGTCGGAAAAAAAGTAAGCAGCAGCTGCCTGTGCACAGAAGTGTCTGGAGGGCTGAATCAGATCATGCAGAAGAGAAATACATTGAGGAAAGAGGTGAGAAAGATGTGAATGAGCAGAGTTGGAGCTGGAGCACTGGGTTACAGGATGTTGCAGAGCAGCAGAGGTAAAGGGAAGGGGATTTTCCCAGCATGGGAGATAGGGAAGTCTATTTGGACACAGTTAGGGTGGAGTCACTGGCATTGTCAAAGGGTACGTGTAGTTCTATAGCATCAGCATTATAGAGAGAGGTAATTAAAGGTAGAGAAAACACACCCAAGGAGATGACAGAGACACAAAAGCTGATCCCTGACACCTGTACCTTGTTGGTCACTCCAGTGTGCATGTGGCTGAGGGAGGGCGTGAGTAGTCTTGGCTCAGAGATGAAGAGCAGGAGATCTGGAATCATGTGAGCACAGCACATGTCCACATGGCTAAAACTACCATTACAATTAACAATCTTCTTAGCAGGCTCTGAAGAGAACCCAAAGACTGAACGGACACAGGGACTGCTCCAGCTCGTTTTCTTAACCCTGCAAGAAGTCTTCCTGGTTAAACGTTGAGGCACATTTGTGGGAATGGTGGGGCTTTTGTCACAAACCAGTGGGCTTTATTCATAATGTTTTGTGTTTTTGCAAGGCCACTTTGCAACAAAGAAGAAGTACTTGCTGCACACACAGAGGTGTGTTGCTTTCTTTGTGCAGAATCTGTTTTAAAATACGCTCTCCCCAAGCTGATTTCTGTGTTTTTATGGAATATTGGGTGGCTGCTTTAGAGTCAGATGGGAGGACAGAGTATTCACTGGTGATGTCAACTGGCCTTCTGTTTCACCCAGCTGAAGTAATCAGATAAACTCAGTGTGAAGGAATAAAACTGAGCCAGGAGCAAGGCTAATGGTTAAATGGAGGCTAAGCCTGTGTTTTTCAAGCAAGTACAGAAGGCTTATTGGGAAGAGTATGACTGTGGCAAAGCACTCAAGGCAGCTGCACTTACCAGCACATTCAGGCTGTTGAACAGTAGACAGTAACTGCTTTCCCTAATCTTATTTTTGTAGGTAAAGACAACAGTCATACTCAGGACTAGAGGCACTCTCTTTCAGGCTGGCAGTATATGCAGATCCCAGCATAAGGGTCACGCTTGCTAACGTGCGCATGTGCCCAAGCACAAAAGAAAATGTTTTATTTATAACCTCTTCAGTCAGTGATTTTTATACACAATAAATAGTCTGTCCAGCTCTTTGAAGTGCTCTGAGAGAGGAAACGTTTTGAGAACTAGGGCGTTGGCTCTTAGGAGAAGAGATGGTTCACTGACGGTCTAGATAAATGCAACAGTTGGAGATATGGCAGCTACAGAAACAAACCCTATACTGACGGGGTCCAGGTTTTAAAATTTAGTTTTCAGAGTAAGCTGACTTAGCCCATGCCATTATTGTTAGTGTATAGTAGTTAAAAGGAGCTAGAAAACAATCTCCAACACAATCACAACTGTGTGCTCTTCTTATACAATGAGCCCATGTTCATGTCCCCATTTTTAGGCAAAAAAATCCCCTTGTGTTTTGAGAGATTTATCCAAATATGAGTGATAAGCGCTGACCCAGTATTTAAATCCCAGCCCCCAGATCTTCAAAGATATTTGGGCACCTAACTGTATGATAATAGATTCCTACCGGTTTTAAAGTCTATTAAACTGTGACCATAAAAGGGTGCATAACTTCAGTAAGGTTGTATAAGTCTATGTGGGGGCAGAATTTGACCCTAGCTGTTGGTCCTGAATGGTCAGAACTAAATGGCTGGACTGCCAATGGGGTGCTGAGAATTGGCTACAAACAGCTGTCTTTATTCTAGCTGCTATTTTTATATCTTACAGTCATTAGCCCAGTGTATTAAATTCAGAAGATGTAACGAAAGCAACGCAACATTAGATGGCAAAAGAGAGCTTCCTTTTCAAATAGTTTTTTTTCTCTCAAATCTAGCTCTCTTTAGAGGGTTTTTATTTAGTCTGTATATTGGACAACTTTTAATCTTTGGTTTGGGGCTTTGTGAATTGCTCTACATTTCTGTGCCAGGGAGTTTGAGACATATTGCAGCAAGTTACTGAAAGTTGTTCTTACGGGAAAGGAATATTGATTGCCTTAGTTGCCCATGAACAATCTTGCTTGCTCTCATCTTTTAATAGAGGAGAGAGAGAGAGAGACTGGACCAAAGCTTATGGCATATTTACCTTCATGAGTTTTTTTTTTTTAAGTTAATTACTGCTTGGAGCAAGTTGGTATGGCTGTCCTGAGCTGTCTTTTATGACTAGTCCCTTCATTAATTTCCCTTGCTGGATTTGCTGCTAATAGCTGCTTGGTCCCAGACAGCACAAAGCAGCATCTGTGCCATTGAGCAGAAAAGCGGGAGTCAGGCAAAGGGGGGGGGGGTGGGGGGAGTGGGGGTGGGAGTAGACGCCGTTTACAAATCAACCCTTATTAACATGACGGCCTACTCTAGGGGGACTGCATCCCTTAGCCTCTCGCATCAAGCAGAGCAGTTTGGACTTCAACTTTGCTAATATCAACCGGTGCTCCTGAACTAAGGCAAGAAGCAAAACCAGCTCTTGCATGACCATGCGAGTTATATTGCTTAACTGACTGTTAACATTGTGGGATTCATTAGTTCGGCTGATTTTTTTTTTTTCCTTCTTAAAAGGAGAGGATGGGAAGAAGGAGATGGCTAAATACAATAAAACAGTTGTAATAATACACTCATGTTTGAACAATATAATAATCACTGTTGCCACACCACCACCAAGAAAAATCAAAGCCTCATTTGGCCTGTGGTTATATGGGAATATGGGACAGACCATAACTGTAGCAAACAGCTCTGTTAGTTACAGCTATGGGGCCAATGCATGAAGGCCCGAGTCAGGGCCAAATCCTGCTCCCTTGACATCTGTTGTGGCACAGACCCAGTGATGTAAAAGGACTCAGCAAGTAATCACCAAGTAATGGGCTACTCAACAAACTGTGGCCCTCAGGTTTCAATCAGGCCTTTCTCAAGCAAAATTGCCTTTGCTTCCCCAACAAAACTGATTTTCATAAGTCAGTATGTTTTTTTGTGTTACCAGGCACACCTCTCTGGGTTGTGTACCCCCTCCCCCCCGCCCCCCCGCTCAGGTGATCCTTTGGTACAAAAGATTGAAGTCTTAGGCAAGGCTGAATCTAGGCATTGTGAAGAGTACAACCATAGATCAGAATGGCGTTCCCTGGTCTCACCCCCATACTGCGGCACTGTGGCAGCCCCCCCTGCTCACATCCCTCCTTGCAATGGCAGCACCTTTTAGAATCAAGATGAATGGGACAGGTCACTCCTAGGTAGAGTGACTTTAATCAGCAGGGAAGTGCATTAGTGCCCAATGGTGTATTTAAAATAGGTAGATTAGGTGTAATCTAAAAAAAATACATTTGTGGGATTTATTGAATCAATTTTTAAAATCGATTAGGACAGAAAGATGAGATGAAAGTGGATTTAAGCGATAGGAAAGATTATTAGCATTATTTCCATTGTGAAAAGCTGGTCTTTTGTCGCATACCATTAATTCCACCTTTGAAATACTCCTGGAACTCTCCATGTGCTGTGCATCACCCCTGCACCCCCAGTGCCGAATTTACAGTGGCATTTCATTGATTGCTATGGTAGAAGTCTTAGTTTTTCCTTCCTATCAAAGTTAATGGGCAACTTTTATTTTTTGTTTAGAGCCCTTTTGTTTTTTGCATTGGTAAACCACTTCCTGCTCCTTGAAAATAACACATGGATGGGGCAGAGGTATGATTCCTTCCTCCCCATGTTTCCAGTTAGATGTAGAAACTTGAGTCTGGTGTATATACAAACAGTTAAACTATTACCTGTCCTGAGCTGGCTCTGCTGTGCTGGTTGGTGCGTTAAGGGGGAGCCCAGGCTTTGGCCATTCCCATCTCTTCTAACTTTCCAGCCACCTACTTGAGGTGGGTAGGTAAGCGGCATGGTGGATTATGTGCACAATAAATACACCTAAAAAGTAGAGGATTTTAGCTACTCTTTGGTTTGTTGCCACCCAGAAAAAATAAACATTCTGGCCTGACTACCCCCTATCCAATGCGCTGCTGCCAGCTGGGGTATATGGGCTGTACAGTAAGTCATGATAAATTTGTCATCACTATTGTCATGTTAAAATAGTCAACTAGAACAAAACTGTGCTGCCTGATCCCTCTGCAAATATGGACACTTATTTCTGCTCTCCCTGCCCTCTGCATGTCAGTCGGCTCTTGATGTCAGTTGGCTATCTGTCACAAGGAGCTCCTGGACATATCAAACACACACAGCTGAGAGTCAGACATAGCCCTAGTGGAGGTGATGAAGAAGCAGATGATGGGCTTGCGAAAGACTGGCACTGCCTGATATAAGGATGGATTCTCAGGCTCAGCTACTCTTTGCTTTGAATAAGCAGTGAGTACGAGACATCATCTAACTCAGGACTGAAGGCAAACCAGGTTAAGATAAGATCTGTTCAACTCTCAGGCAGGCAGGGACATGCTGGAGGGCGGGCGTTCTTTGCAGAAACAAAAGAGTGAATGGAAGAGAGGCAAAACCTCAGCAGAAACATCATTTTTCTGCTCCTAGTAGAATCACCTGTGTGTATTCTATGTCTGTTTCTGCTGCCAGTGCATTCAAAGGGAGCAGCACGTTGTTTTTAAGGAGACCAAGTTTCCATTTGACCCATTTCTCTTTCTTCCCACTAGATCCCTGTGACTGAAAAACTGATCATAAGTGCACCCATAGGAGACTTCTCTGCATAAAGTCAGTTGAGTGGGTAGGACCCAACCATCAATGAACAATACCAGCCCGGGGTTGAGGCCAGAGCATTCTCCTTCAGCCTCTGCAGTTCTGGAGGGGAGTAAGATTTGCATCCTATGTACTGCTGTGCGGGCAGTTCAGCAAATCCATTATAAACCTCCTGTGTAATCCCAGGTTTCTGTTGGAGTGAGTCACATGCCAGGGGGATTGGATGGAGAGGCTGCACAGTAGGCATTGTTCCAGGCAGGCTTGTCTGGAGATGCTTCCTCTTCAGACAGGCAGGCAGCAGTTGCCACTGAGTGCCTCTACAGGGCCCTGCTGCTGTGGTTTAATTCCCTCAACTCCCCCGCTCTGCCCATGTCTCCCAGATGGATTGCATCATAACCGATTTAACTGAGGCCGTGTTTTATCCAAAAGGGAACACAGGTCCTCCAGCTACATCCTGCCCCCTATTCGGTTGAATAATTAACACAGCTTTCCTTGTAACTGTCACCCTAGATTCCTGCTTGCTGAGTAACTGTGGCAATATATGCATTGATGTGTGAGCCATCCATGGGGCAAAGGAAGGGCTGTGTTATTCAGAGGAGGGAATGACAGTTACAGGCTGGTGGCATGCAGGCTCAGGAGATAATGTCGCCAGCTGGACCATTTGAACCTCAGCCACAAACAACTCACTGTGTCTCAGCAACATTACGCCCTGATCTCAAACCAATCTGTCAGTGTGATGGCCATGTTGGTCTGTATTCTATCAAAACAAAAAAGCAGTCATGTAGCACTTTAAAGACTAACAATATAATATATGAACTTTTGTGGGACAGACCCACTTCTTCAGACCTATAGCCTTACCAGCACAGACTCAATATATAAAGCACAGTGGTCCAATTATGGCCAGATCAATACCACTCTCAATCAGTGGGTTTCTGGTAGCTATCCTCACCTACATGCTTCTAGCTTCCATCCTGCACACACGACACGATCCATCGTTTACAGTCAAGTCCTCAGATATAATCACATCTGCTCTGTCCCTAATGACAGAGATTGAGAACTACAAGATCTCTACCAAATATTCACAAACCTGAATTACCCACGGGGAGAAGTAAGAAAAATTGACAGCACCATACGAATACCCAGAAACCAATTACTCTAGGGTAGGCCCAAAAAGCCAATAACAGAACACCACTTGTTATTACCTACAGCCCCCAACTCAAACCACTGGAGTGTATCATTAAAGATCTACAGCCATACTAAATCATGATGCATCCTCTGCTCTTCCACACTCCAGAAGGCCCAAGATGACAGTCCTGTTCTCTCCTATAGACAACCTCCTAACCTTATGAGGATTCCACTGACAACCACAGGCTATACCACAATAAGTCTAATCCTGGAATTTTTTCTTGCAACAAGCCCCGTCGCCAATTTTGTCCACATCTCTATTCTGGAGATACCATCACTGGATCTAAAACACGTTAATTTCAGAATCAGGGGCACATTCTCCTGTTCTTCAACTAACGTTATATATGCCATCATGTGCCAGCAATGCCCACCCACTATGTATATTGGGCAGACTGCAAATACTCTTCCCCAAAGAGTGAATGGACACAGAGCAGACATCAAAAATCTCCAACTACACAAACCAATCAGCCAGCACTTTAATGGGGTGGGCCATTCTGTTAAAGACCTGAGAGTTTGTGTTCTGGAGAAAAGAGACTTTAACAACCGTCTACAGAGAACTAACATTGATATTCAAATTTGACATATTAACACTTGATTTGAACAGGGACAGCAATTACCTGAGCTATTATAAATACTCTTTCACACACTTTGATGTCTGACCAAACACTTAACTTCCCCCACCCCTCACCCCTGTCTTTTTGCGCTATCTGATTTGCCAACCTTGATAACAATTTGTCTGATCTGTCAACTTTTATAACAATTTCTGGACCTCTGTGCTTTATATATTGGGTCTGTTTTGGTAAGGCTATGACTTGATTTCTGATGGGATGTTTGTTATTCATAAATAATTAGTGGAGTACGTCACAAAGCAAGCAGCAAAACTGACATGGAACAAAGTGCTGTGCGAAGCCCCAAAGGAACTTAATGTAATAGCCACCCTTGGCAATCCAGGTGATTTGCCATTGTTTAGGCTGCCAATAGCAGTTGTAGTTTGTCTACGCTGTTATTGACACCAAGGGTGCACACTAGCTGATTTTCATTATAGGGTTGTGGTAACTAAGATACTTATCTGTTAAAGTCCTATAATCCAGAGCTTCCTAACTCAGAAGCCTTGCACCAAAACAAACAACAGAGGCAGACCATTACAATTTGTCCTTATTTCAAACAACTACAGATTGAACCTCTCTCGTCTGGCAACATCCGTAATTCAGCAGGATTTTAGTTAGACAGCTGACCATTTATCATGGGTATGGCCAAGTGTCCGAAGTCCCATGAAGTTTGTTTACGGCCTCCCAGTGTTCTGTGCTGTTATTTAGCTCGATTTTACCTCTAAATGTCTTCTAAGAACCCAGTAAGCAGTGGAAGTGTTGGTAATGCTGCTAGACAAGACTGAGCTCCCATAGGTTGGTAAATCCTCTACTTTGGCATTGGTAAGGTCCTACAGGTGCCAGACTAGAGAGGTTCAACCTGCACCACCAAGAAGTAGCCTCAGCAACATGCACTTTTAGCACATTTCTTAAAAACTAGCTCACCCAGTCTGGTTTGTTAGTGCTAACTCAAAGACAACCGTTGCCCATTAATCCATTGTTGACTCAGGACTAACCAGGACAAAAAGAAAGGCCACTTATGAACACTAATGGAACCACAGGAAAAAACCTATGAAAATTTGGTTTTGACCTCACCCACCTGTTGAAAATAGTTATTAAAATGTTTGATCATCTCCTTTTGGGCCAGGTTCTCTTTCTTTCCTCACAGCATGTAGCATCTCATTATTCTACTTCGTAAAGTGATATTACAGGCAGGGATATGTTATTCATTTCTAATCATGAGATCAGATCTGACCTTGTGTGGTCTACCTTCCACAGCATGTCAGAAAAGACCAGGGCACCAGTTAAAGGGCCGAATCCAAAGCCTCTTGGAGTCAGCGGAGAGACACACATGCAAATACCATGTTCTCTAACAATCCAATGTGCACTCCAACCTTTACAGTATGCGGAGTAAACTCAGCAGAATGCACATTTTCCTAATGATTTATGAGAACACTAGCCTATTTGGGCCTTCTTCTGGTGAAAACATACAGGTTATCATTGGGGTCTGTAATCTGAGAGACTGAAGAGATCCAGCCAACTTGCTCAAGACTTCATAGTTTATTTTTTTATACATCTCAAACAGAAAAAATCATTTTCTAAAAATTTACATGAAAAGTATTTTGTTTGTTTCTCGGTAGCATTGTTCTTCAGAGAGGAAAGGTGGGTCAATGGTTATGATGCACTTTCTTGCTCTGTCAGAGTTCCTGTGAATCCTTGGAAGAATTAGTTTCTCTGTAGACAACTGTCCACTGCGGTAACAGTACTTGCCCACATTGCAGGGGTATTTTGAGCATAAATACCTTATAGGCTGTCAGGAGCCCCATACTGATCTAAGGGGGCATATAATGATGTAAGATGGATAAGACTGTGCAAGAAAACCGTAGCATTGTTCTAACGTATGGCAACAAAAAGTGAAATGACTAAAAATAATCAAAATGATCAGGTTTTTCACTGTCTATTGGAATGACATGGTAAAACAGGGTGGATTGATTTACATCAAGGTGATTTAAATTGTGATTTAAAATCACCAAAAATAATTGATTTAAATGAAGTTAACAATAAAGCTAAGACTGACTGTGATTGGAGTGAGCATAATTTTAGGGGAAACCTTACTGAACTCAGTGGCACTTGTTTTTTTTTGAGAAAACAAGTATAGAATGGGGCTCCCTTGGAAAAGCCGAGTTATGCTGAAGTACAATAGGGAATCGACTAGTCATATCAACATTATGGTCTGTGGCCATGATGTTCCAAAACAAGGGGCATGAATTATATAAGCAAATGACACTCAGTGGGAACTGGGAACTGTAGATTTTTCTTACTTCAGCTTTCTGTATTGTACAAGTGAATGACAGATTCTAAAACTAGTGAACTAATTAAACAAGCCATAAGAATTAGCTAAGCTAAACATTTTTTAGCAACATCCAACACAACACACAGCTTGGGAATTTACTTGTTAAATCACACATACTAAAAAGCATAGAGAGACTCTTGAAGGATGATGCATCACAAAGTGAATTATGTAAATTACTAACCAGTAGATCTACTCAGCCACATCCACATCTTCATCTACACCCTTTTCTCCCAATAAAAACAGATTTCCTTATAATATTTCATTCTTGAAATCAGGCACTGCATCTGCCTGCACTGCTTACACTTGCAGTGTTTTCTTTTTTACCTAGGGAATGAATTCTTTCAGAACATTCCGAGATAGCCATGAGAGCTTTTGTGTAGCAAAAGTGTGGGGGGAATATAGGAAGCTCTGTGCTGAGTAATAGCAACGGAGGGTCCTGTGGCACCTTATAGACTAACAGAAAAGTTTTGAGCATGAGCTTTCGTGAGCACAGACTCACTTCATCAGATGCTGGTCTTGGAAATCTGCAGGGCCAAGTATAAATAAGCCAGAGCAAGGGTGGGGATAACAAGGTTAGCTCAGTCAGCAAGGGTGAGGCTTACTACCAGCAGTTGATCTGGAGGTGTGAACACCAAGGGAGGGGAAGCTGCTTCTGTATTGAGCCAGCCATTTGCAGTCTTTGTTTAAGCCAGAGCTGAGGGCGTCCAATTTGTAGATGAATTGTAGCTCAGAACTTTCTCTTTGGAGTCTGGTCCTGAAATTTCTTTGCTGTAGGATAGCTACTTTTAAGTCTGCTACTGTGTGGCCTGGGAGATTGAAGTGCTCTCCTATGGGTTTTTGTATATTGCCATTTCTGATATCTGATTTGTGTGCGTTTATTCTTTTATGTAGAGACTGTCCAGTTTGTCCAATGTATATAGCCGAGGGGCATTGCTGGCACATGATGGCATAAATTATATTGGTAGATGTGCAGCTGAATGAACCCACAATGGTGTGGCTGATCTGGTTAGGTCCTGTAATGGTGTTGCTGGTGTAGATATGTGGGCAGAGCTGGCAACGAGGTTTGTTGCATGGATGGGTCCCTGAGTTAGAGTGACTGTGGTGCGGTGTATAGTTGCTGGTTAGGATTTGCTTCAGGTTGGCAGGTTGTCTGTGGGCAAGGACTGGTCTGCCTCCCAAGGCCTGTGAAAGTGGGGGATCATTGTCCAGGATGGGTTGTAAATCCCTAATGATGCACTGTAGAGGTTTTAGCTGAGGACTGTAAGTGATGGCTAGTGGTGTTCTGTTGGTTTCTCTCTTGGGCTTGTCCTGTAGTAAGAGGCTTCGTGGCACACTTCCTCAGGTGGGTATTGCAGTTTCAAGAATGCTTGGTAGAGATCCTGTAGGTGTTTGTCTCTGTTGGAGGGGTTGGAGCAAATGCGGTTATATCTTAGTGCTTGGATGTAGACAATGGATCGTGTGGTGTGTCTGGGATGGAAGCTGGAGGCATGAAGGTAGGCGTAGTGGTCAGTAGGTTTATGGTACAGGGTCGTATTCATGTGGCCATTGTGTATTAGCACCATAGAAGTGGATCTCCTCTGTGGACTGTTCCAGGCTGAGGTTGATGTTGGGGTGAAAGTTGTTGAAGTCCCGGTGGAATTCCTCCAGAGTCTCCTTCCCATATCTACACCATATCTACATATCTACACCATATCTACACCAGCAACACCATTACAGGACCTAACCAGATCAGGTACACCATCGTGGGTTCATTCAGCTGCACATCTACCAATATAATTTATACCATCATGTGCCAGCAATGCCCCTCGGCTATATACATCAGACAAACTGGACAGTCTCTACGTAAAAGAATAAACGCACACAAATCAGATATCAGAAATGGCAATATACAAAAACCCGTAGGAGAGCACTTCAATCTCCCAGGCCACATAGTAGCAGACTTAAAAGTAGCTATCCTACAGCAAAGAAATTTCAGGACCAGACTCCAAAGAGAAAGTTCTGAGCTACAATTCATCTGCAAATTCGATGCCCTCAGCTCTGGTTTAAACAAAGACTGCGAATGGCTGGCTAAATACAGAAGCAGCTTCCCCTCCCTTGGTGTTCACACCTCCAGATCAACTGCTGGTAGTAAGCCTCACCCTTGCTGACTGAGCTAACCTTGTTATCCCCACCCTTACTCTGGCTTATTTATACCTGGCCCTGCAGATTTCCAAGACCAGCATCTGGCGAAGTGAGTCTGTGCTCACGAAAGCTCATGCTCAAAACTTTTCTGTTAGTCTATAAGGTGCCACAGGACCCTTCGTTGCTGTTACAGATCCAGACTAACACGGCTACCCCTCTGATACTTGTGCTGAATAATGTGTCCCCTTTTTCTTTCCCATCCATGCCCCTGGTCCTTTCTATGGTGCCTCTGTCCTCCTTTCCTATATATTATCTGTCTTTAAGAAAACGTCAACTCCTCTTCTGTGCTTGGCCAAGATCCACCACCACACATGCACAGAACAAAAACAATCCTATCCAGCTTGTGTCTTTCTTTGCATATGTTACTTTTTAGTCTGCTAAGAAACAGAAATTGAAAGCCCAGAATTTTCGAGACGCAAGAGCTAGTAGTTAGGTTAGACAGACGAGCACCATTAATTCATTTTTATCAGACAGTACGTGTAGCATGTTTGTGATGAGATTTAATTGTAACTGTTATTTTTAAATGAGAAACTTAGTATTTTACTAATTATTAAAAAAACAGAAAAGCCTGATGTTTTTTCATTTAAAAACAATCAGCTATTTTTATCCACCCTGTAAAACAAACAATATAAACAGCAAATTAGCTTTTTAAAATTCTGCCTGGTTTAATGACCTCAAGTGTTTTTAGTGCTGATAGGAAAGCACGGCAGTATTACTTGTTTATAATTTATTATGACACTTCAATTAATCTTAGAGAAAATTAAAAAACACCCCATGGAGTTCTACAAAAAAGGCTTTAATGTAAAATTTTTGCAGACTATTAATTCTTAAAACCTTACTATTTTTCTTTTCTTTAAATTTTATGCATGTATTTTCCACAAGCACTAACCCATGAGCACATAACTTTTGTTACTTGGTTAAATCCAATGGTTTACTGTTGCAGACAATCCCCTTCTTTATTGGCTGTGGTACAAGATAACAGACTTAATCTTCCCAGTAACACGTGAGTTTTCATGTATCATTTTAATCTGCGAAACATTGGAGCTGAGTGTACTGTCACATGCTGATTTTACTTTTCTATGAGGAAGTGACTCCCAGGCTCAATGATGGATTGTTTGCTCTTTTCCAACAACAGGCAAGATGGTGAATGCCCTGGGGTGATAGACAGTGTGCAATGGAAACGAGAGCAAATCTGATGGCCCAGTTCAAGTTCACCTGACAAAGCTGGAGCAGTCTGCAAGCAGCATTCTAGAAAGGATTATTCACACTAGCATTATATTTTTGAATGCATTTTCCCCCTGTGCAGCTGCACAGTTCCCCAACACGGAAGGTTTATGCACCATAATAAAGAGATTTAATTTTTTTTCTTTTGCTTCCTACCCCTTCCACCTAGTTTCCCCTGCTCTGTGCAATTATATGGCCTCTGTATATCCAAACAAGCCAATACAAACATCACCTTGAAAACAATAGCAGAATTAAACAACAGTAACTGGACTTCTGCTGGTGGGAGAAACAAAAAGCTGATGGTTTTGTTAAGCCTAACTTTGTCCTGGGGGTGGGGGAGTTCCGATATTTTTATGTAGCTTTCGATTCAGTTTCTTTCCCCCTCAAGATGAGACAAACCCCCCTTAAATCAACTATGCCAACCAGATGACTTTCTGGGACAGGATATTGGAACTATAAGACATATTTTAGATTGTAAAAAACATACTTTATCTGAAGGAAGTCTCTATAGATTACGCAGGTAAATCAAACACCCTTTATTCACACCATTACAAAAACACAAAAGGGGGAACACTTTCTAATGTCAGAGGTGTTTTATTGTATATGGTGGGACAACTTCCTGAGAAGTGACAACTATTGGTCCCCATCCAAGGAGGTTGTTTGGCATGGGTAGACCTCTCCTGGAGTGATGAGGTTCTGTATTGAGACAGGGTTGAACTGCAGGGAACCATCTGCATGATGAAGGTTGTCAGCTGTTTCACAAGTACAGTTAAGACAGTAATACTCAGCATTTAGTAGACATTGCACTGGCATTTTCAAAGTGCTATACAAACAATAACCGTCGTCCTCATCAAACCTGTCTGGCAGGTATTTGCCTCATTTTGCAGAAAGGAAACAGAAGCAGAGAGAGGTAAATTGACTTGAGCAAGGCGTACAGCAAGTTAAGGGAAGAATCAGGAAAGAAACGCTCAAGTGTGTCTTGAATCCTGCATTGCCACCACTGGATCACACAGCTCACAAAAAAGTTTGGACAATAGCCTGAATGTATCTGAACCCATTTTGTCTCGCTATTTCACAGGCAGAAGCTTTCAGTGAGGTCACAGAGTGACTGGATTAGCAATACAGGCTAACTGCAACTGCCAACAAGGTAGCGCTAAGGATGAGTCTTCACAGCATAGTTTGCTCAGGTTACAACCTAACCATTAATACGAACTCAGTTCTTGCCTATTTTAACCTCAAGCCAGCTGGCCTGTCAGGTAATGTCTACACTATAGCTTGAGGGAACAATTCTTAGCCCCACTTGAAATCCCATTCCCAAAACAGCAGTGTGGCTGTTGAGCTCAGACCTAAGGGGTTCTACAGGCTTGGACTCTGACAGCTAGGCCATGCTGTGACATCCACCTTGCTATTTTAAGCATACTTGTTCATGCAGAGCTAGCTGGAGTCTGGCTGCCTGTGCTGAAAATAACCCTCCCAAAGGCAGTGGACACATACCCTAAGAGAGAGGGGGTTGCTAGGTATGAATTGGGGATGTAACAGCTTGAGTTACAACAACTGAGTCACAACAACTCATCAGTCTGTGCTGCCCATCCAATTGCTCTGGTGTAAATCAGAAGACTAGCTAGAGCGCAGTAACTTGAGTGTACTAACTTGAGCTATTGGCAGCAGTGAAGACAAGCCCTATCAGAAATCTAATGAAGACAGACCCTGACATTCTGTGCCCCTTGAATGCATCCCCAGTGAGATTCTGAAAAGGGAATGAAATAACTACATTTGCTACTTTCCAATTCTCCAGGTGGTAGCTCACAACAGTCCACTAAGGTCATGTCCATGAATTACAAGCTTTGGTCTGAAACAAAAAACAACAAAAGATTGTTTCATAAGAAGGAAAAAGCAGCAGCTGCTTCTACCCAGGGTAAGCACTATGGGAGCCTGCGGACAGCACACATACCGCAGGATGTTCAAAGACTGTGGAGTGTTAAAAATCAGGGGTACTTGGAGTGTGTTATAGATCCCTGAACAATCGTAAAAGTGCAGAGAAAAATGAATGAAATAAAGAGGAAATGTTCAAAGAAGCAGCTGCATGTATATGCAATATACTAAAACGTGGCCCCAGCAGAGTCAGCAAATGTGTAAAAGCTGCAAGAAGCATCTTTGGAGTGTGGGCTGAACTAATTTAAATATTCTCAGGAGACAGAACAGCAGTCTAATGACTCAGTGTTGACATTTATGTTGACAGCAGAAACCCCTAAAACAAACATCAACTGTTTTTAAAATTCTTTCCAATATAAACTAGACTTAAAGATTCTAAGGAAGCAAACAAATTCTGTGGAGAACTACAATTTTATATTACAGCCTTTTTCCATTCACTTCAGCATGGCTACTTTCGTGAATAAGGGTTGCCAGGCTGGGCTCTAAATTTACGGCAGTCACAGTTCCACTGGAGGTAGCGATGGGACTTTTGTTTTGTTTTTAAGAGGGATCTATCACGGGCTGGTAGGAATGTCTCCTATGGGCACATCAACAGAGGTGTGAGCAAGTCGAGCCATTCTTTGGTTTCAAGAACAGTCTTGCCTGTATAAGGACTGCAAGGTTTGCTCTGTGGCTATCAGGGTTAAAACTGCTATTTTACAACATAAGCAAGAAATTACATCCTTAGGTCTTAGAGGAAGGACGTACATTTTTATCACTTTTTGTTTCAGTAACACAGCATGTTGACATTGGAAAAAAGTCTCTGAAAATCATAAATACAAGTAAATTCAAATAGCAGATCCTCTTTCTTAGAATAGTACCTCCTAACAGCAGCTGGCTTTATAAATCCCACTGTCCTTTCTCAGCCAAAACCCACACTGAAGCTAAGCCCTGAATAAAAAGATTGTACTATTTTGTCTCCTTCTGATGCTGTGATTTCTAGAGGAGACTGATCATTATAAGGACAAAGTTCTAGTGTGAGCTCCTAGTTTTCCTGTCCCTTGTGGATTTGTTGTACTATTTGTGTTCCTTGAGTCTACTTTTATATAGTTCTGTTAATTTCCAAAACAAGCTGTGTTCAGTAGCATGGTGTTACCCACCTGGAAGTACAGGCCAGGTACTTCCAACACTTAGGAATAGCAGTAGTTTACTTTTATGACGCTGCTCTCAAAGCAGAGGTATTTAGGTCAATAAATGACTGAGGAATCAGGTTCTTGGCATAAGGCTAAGTTGGTTCTGCTAGTGAAGGTCTTGTCAGAGAAAGATGATGGCAGATTTCATTGCACTCCACATGCTGATTATTGAAGAAATAATAAATTCCTTTCTCCCCAAAATTGGTGGAGTGTGAAACATCTTTCTCATTAAGAGAATGAATTTGGGGATCTGTGAGGTAGATCAGGCCTTTTCCATTGCCGGTCACCCAACCTGGATAAATAAAGAATACATTGGAATGTAAAATGACACACAATAGTCCCTTCACTTCACTGTGGTCTGTAAATAAGCCTCTCTCACCCCAAGTCTGATCCCATGTGTGGCAATTTTACATGAGTGAAATTCTGTTGACGTCAATGGAATTACTCCTGATTTACCCCAGGATCAATGAGAGCAGAATAAGACCCTTAATGTCGACATTGATATTCAGGTAAGAACACAATCACAGTCAGGAGCCAACAGAAATGGGCTGTCTCTGAGCTCCTGGGAGGGGTGGAAGCCATCCCTCAGCACCACCCAAATTAAGCTGTGCCCCTCCCAGTCAGCCCTTAGCACTGCCCACACTGTGCAGCCAGCGCTCCAGGAGCAATTTAAACGGCCCAGGATGCCAGGGCTCACCGCCGCTACTGCAGCAATGGTGTCAGTAGCCAGAGTCCCAGGCTCTTCTGAATCACCAGGCCCCGGTGTAGTTGCCCCCTCCCAGTGGGCCTGATCACAGGACGACATTAGGTCCCAACAGCCTCCTGTTTTTGGCTCTCTCCTTCTAAGGGAGGAGGGGCACTTGAGTGAGCAGAAACATTAGAAGTGCAGGTCCTCAGCTCTAGCCAAGGAGAGCCTGTAGAGCTAAGGGGTGGGAAGGCGTGCACCCAAAGATAGCTTTCAGCCATTCAGGGGCTGGCTGGAGACAGGAAAGGAGAGGGGTAGCATGTGAACTGCTATACCGTCTCTGGTTCACCTGAGGAGCCCCCTTTGCCAAGAAGCTCCATGAGGCCAATTTCCATTAGCTTCAGTTTAGCTTTCACAAGGATACAGTGACATAAGTTTGCATCACACTAGGATCTGGCCTAGGAACACGATCACAGTTTCTCTTACATCAAGAAGGGAGAGCGCTTCTCTTTAAGCCAACAGGTGTTATTTATTTCACAATCCAAAAATTGAGGCCTGCTTTCTTACACGTCTGAGTCCCCTCTATGCCTCCCTTGGCCTCAGGGACATTTTAAAATGGCTTTGTTCTTTGTATAGAACAAGCTGCTGGAAAACGGGAAGGACACAAAACAAACAGAATCAGCCATCATACAAACCTTGTAAATCAACAACCACATCTGTGCCATGGGAAAACGCGTAGGAGAAATGGCCAAAGGCCAAGCCATACTCAGTGGCTTTGTATTCTGTCTTTACCACTTTCGTATTATTAGATAATTTCACAAATTCTCCCAGAATATAGGGCTCCACACTCACACAGCCTTTTATAGATTTGCCTTCTAAGATCTGAAAGAAACCACAATGTTAAAGGATTAAAATAATCCCAGTAGAGATGAAATGGTGAGACATCCTTTAGCTCAGCTATTTGAATTCTTCCTTGCACTATTACTTCTCCCCATAGCACTAAAAGGAACATGGACCTAAAAAGCCATCCACTTGTTCGTTTCCATCTGAGCACATGTGGAAGCAGAGCTCCCATCTAGCCAGACAGTGTCAGCTCTAGAAATGCCAATTCAACCTCGTGAGACAAGGCATGGCGATCAACAAGTTCTATAGGTGTCTTGTAAAGCAGAAGAAAAATAAATTGCAAGAAAATCAGTGTAAGAAATGAGATAAGGAGCTGGGAAGATGGCAGACCAGTGACCAGCAGTTGTTCATCTTTTGATGTGTCTGTGGTTGCTTGATATAGTTATGTTTACATAGTCAAGCACTTGAATGGATTAGTGTTAAAGCTACATTGGGCCTTGAAAACTAATACTCCAGGGTTAAAGAGCACCAAAGGAGCATGCTTAGCAAAAGCAGTAGAGCAAAGCTTTTTGAGCCAAGGTCATTTGCATATTGCATTATAGCATACACATGAACAACAGAACAAGAACTTATACTCTACACACATATAGGACAGAAATTGGACAGCTATAGCATACATAACAGTCTACTTGCTTGCTTGTATTTGGGACACAGAAGTCTAATAGAACCCTAGTTAAATATATAACCTAGGTCTATAAAAGACAGAGGGACAGATGGTTGGCTAATGCTCTGGCCGCTGGGTGCCACTCAGGTGATGCAAGAGGGCCAGAGGAGCTGCAGATTTTCTTGGAATGGACAACTCCCCACATGGCTTGTAGCTAGCTATTTTGACTCTATACCATCCCTCCTCAATCTGCTTGGTAAGAACAGTGTCTTGGGGGCAAGTCTGGATGTGCTGCAATCTGGTGACCCTCGTCTGTTCCGTGAGTGTCATTAGAAAGCAACGCCAATGCGCGTAACCCTGAGGCTGCCCTGAGAGGGGCTGGCTGGACCCGAGGTTCTAGCCCATAGTATTGGAACACTCTTACTATTAGTCACTATTCATAATGATTTAAAGTTTTTTTCACCGATCAACGGAAAAAAACCCAAAGTCCCTGTCCCAAGGATTGATAACCTAAGGGCCACACTGTGCTTGCCTGACTCACCCAAGTAGCAAGGCCACAGGAACCTTTGCTGAAGTGGGTGGACCTAGACAAAGCATCAGAGATATTAAAATACTACTCAAATATCCAACTGAGTACCAAATGTAGCCACACTATGCTATTTAAGGTATAATTATACTATCAACAAAAGGACACCTTTAATTCTAGGCACAGAGACTACATTCTTCTCCACAGCACGTTTCTTTTTTTAAAAAGTGGAGGGTATAGCCCTTTAAGAATTGGGAGCTGTCCTTCCCCAATCCCACCAGTTCTGGTGCCAGCGCTCAGTAGTCCCACTTAAATCAAAGGTCCACTTGAAGTGGATAAACTGAGCAGAATTTACCCTGATTCTGGTATCTCTGAAAGCACCTTTATAAGTAATAGGCTACATTTTGAAGAAACACACTAAAGATGCAGCTATTAAAGTAGCTTGTGCATTTGCAGACAAACACAAGTCCTCATATTTCTGTGCACAAATAGGTTAGGGGCAACTACATCTCTCAGCTGGTTAAATGCATCCTTCCCTGCTCTAGGTACACAGATAAAGGAATGGTTTGGTGGGGCTGGCAGGATATGCATATTTTTACATTTGCACCTATTGTGCCCTCTGGTGAGGCTCTGTGTTGGTATGGTCTATACTCAAACTGGTTTACCACGTAATGGCATTTGCCTCTAGGGGACATCTGCCCTGCATTTCAGAGTGACACTGAGTGAGTCTCCCAACCTGGGTGGACAGACTGAGTCAGCAACGCTCATAGAAGCCTTCTAAAATAGCTGTAGACAGTGCTTTGAAGTTACAGCTTGAACTCAGACTCAAACCTAGGGAGGGGCTGAGCTTCAAAACCTAAGCTCCATCCTGAGCTGCTAGTTCTCCCAGTCTGTCAGTCGTTGGCCAGGAGGCCAAATCCTGCTTGCTCCAAAATGCTGTGTTACATACCCTCAGGGTATGGGACACACTTGGCTTATCACTAATTATTATTGTTCTGCAGGGATCGTGTAGCTCTCTTTATTCTATACTTGGTCTCAGACAACAATCGGGGTACCCCTGCTGTCAGCTAGAAGTTTTGTGCCAAGATGGAGTGAAATGGAGGAGGCTTGTACATGTCCTATGCTCCACCCGCAGCACAAGGGTTTAAGTGAAGTAAGTCTCTACCCACTGCTCTACAGGAAAAACATTATCTGAGCACTTTCTGCTGGCTTCTGTAAGTCCCCTACTTCAACTGATTTCTGTTCAGAACTTCCTACCAGGAGTACTGCAGAGGGGATGTAAAAGATTTGTGTTGGGATCTTCTGCTCATACAGCCTTTTGTTGAATTCTGTCACATAGTACTGAGCAGTCATTTGTCGCTCCACATCACTGAAATGGTGAAGAAGCCCCTTTTCTTCTTTGTACTCTTTCCCGACATACCTATGTGAGTAAAAACAAACAAACACGCAGTGTAGCCAAATCCCTCAGTTAGATAGCAATAGGGGGAACCCACACTGGGATGCAAATCACCACCACAAATCCACTTTGTTGTTCAAGGCCAAAGCTGCTTATTGGTACCTTATTTAAAATGACAGCTGAAATCTGACTTTGTACCTCCTGATGGAATAACAAAAGTTAGCTATGAAAAATCTTAGCCTTCGGGTGAGAATTTCAAAAGCGTGTAAACAAATTATGCATACAACTCCAGCTGACTTCCACTGGAGCACAGGCACCTTTGAAAATCCCACCAGACTCCCTAGTAACCCATACATCACATTTACTGATCGTCTAGAATCCACTTTTGCCACTTGCAAAGTGGTGTACCTTCTGCTTGTGGTGTACCCTTCCCATCTAATAGCACCATGCGTTCGTGACCACTTACAGAGAATAAGGGGCTGCCCTCAGCCTTAGCTACTAGCTAGCTGGTTTTTCTATTATGCAGTAGAGCATCATATACTAAGCTCCAGAGGTCTCAGGTTTGTTCTGCTTGAAGATGACTGGGCTCTGTCCACATTACCCAAAGCAGCAAGCACTGCCTCTGGGTGCTGTGGCCTTAGGTGGACTTCTTCCACCTCTTAAGGCGGAGGTGTACATTTCACAAAGCCACTAAAGTTTTACCTATTTCTCTGACATGCCATGCTCTTCCCCACCCAGCTCTCTTCTTATCCCATCCTCTTGAGAGCCAGATAGCTAGACTAAGGCTTGGTCTACACTAGGCAGGTAAATCAATTGCACATACGCAATTCTAGCTATGGCAACTGCGTACCTAGAATCAACTTGTCTGCAATCAGCTTACTTGTCTGTCCCCACTAAGGAAGGTTGATGGAAGAGTTTCTCTTGGAGACCTTCTTTAATCCTTGCGATAGCGAGAAGTACAGGGGTTGACTGCCAATCCGTGATAGATCAATTTGTGGGGGCCAAAACCAGATGCACTAAATCAAATCCCTGGCAGATCGACTCTGATCTTCTGAGTAATGTAGGCCTGGCTTCAGATATTTAAAGCCTTTTAGGCATTGCTGAGCTTGGCCTTGCAATCCCCAACTGATTTAGGAGCCTAACTCTTACTTTCGAAAGTAATTCAGATACTCAGGAGCCAAAATCTGACTGCAAGTGGAATTCATGCGCCCAAGTGTCTATATTACTTTAAAAACAAATCAGATGTTGGCATTGGAACACAGAACCCAGCAAGGCCTAAATTCTTTTATAAATCTGGATTATAGTGCACAAGATGCTACAGACCTCCACTCGGGCAGAGGACAATATGTGGTAGTGAATCTTGCGCTCATAAGCAAACCTCTACTCATACTGATACTAAAACAGAACAGGCTTGCCACTCTGCTGTGCTCCTTGTTTACACACAAGCTTGTGCTGGAATCACAAAATTCATTTTAATTTTCACATTTGCTTATTTCACGTGAGCCTGTTTCTCTCTCTTGTTACAGATTAAGGGAGTGTTGTATCTGCTTTGTACTTCAGTCAGAAGTAGGAAACAATTGAAAATGAGAGAGTTTGAAACAATCAAAGGTATGAAATAAAATCCACTCACTTATTTCTGTGCAGGTTTGCATGGAGAAAAGCCCAAGGGCATATTAGGAAAATGGAAACTAAACGTGACACAGTGTCAGATAACACAGAAAACAATAATGAAGCAATTGGTTCTTTTTAAATACCTCTCGTTCTGGAAAGACATTAACTGCAGAATCACACTGAGTAACAACAGCTATAATAAAACAAAAAGGCAGGCCTGTAGCACTTAAAAGATGAACAAAATAATTTATTAGGTGATGAACTTTCGTGGGAAGAGACCCACTTCTTCAGACCTAGAAAATTCTAAGATCTGAAGAAGTGGGTCTGTCCTACAAAAGCTCATCACCTAATAAATCATTTTTCTAGTATTTAAAGTGCTACAGGACTTTTTATTTTTTTGTTTTTTTTGGGTAAAGATACAGACTAACACACCTACCTCTCTGTGACTATGAAGAACTATAATAGTGAGGCTCAACCCAACAGCCAGGAGTTTTGGAAGGAATTATAAAAACTTTTAGCTTCAGGATATTAGACAGTTTTTACTAGGGAAGATTATGAAGAAATTTCCCCTTGGGAGCAGGTTAAGCTTTAGCAGTGAGGTTTCTTGCACTTGTTTATGGAGCATTAGAGACAAGACACTGGACTAAGACAGATGTTGGCTCTAATCCAGGATGGCATTTGCTATGTTTGTATGTGTGTAGAACTACCCCCAGATTAAAATTTCCCTTCAGTGATCTGAGTTGGATCAATACCTTCCCAGAGTTTCTTCTTGATGCAGAAAGTGTATCCAAAATGCGTTCCTTTGTTTGCCTTCCTTGGCCACGCTCAGGTAGTCACCAATATATACAGCTGTCTCTTGGCCTGTCCACAGCCCAGATATCTTGGAGTATTTCAGAAGAAGAGCATCTGCCAAAAGAAAACCCCCACAAATGAACTTGTGTGTGTCTTTAGCAAGGTTGTTCCATGCCAGTAACCAAGGACGAAACCTAAGAGCTCGCAATTTTTTTCTGTTAGGCTAGAGGTCCAGGACTAAACAAAGTCTCTAAAGCTCTGCTATCTTGTCACACTCAATCAGTTCCCACACTGTAGCTCCCACGCTGTAGCATTGTAACAACATCTTTTGAAGTGGTTCATCCAGTAGCAGAAATGTAGTTAGCCAAAATGCATTGCTTTGGCAGAAGGACATACCGTAGGGCTGTTTTGGGGTTGCTCCTGTTTTATACGCTAATAAAAGCGTAAGTGATCATGGTATTCTGCAGAGAAACTACTAGCAAGTAGAGAATACAAAATATCTACAGCTGAATCAAATACCTTTCACTCCTGTTCTGTAATGCTGCTGCTTTGTGCCTGTCACAAGCCCCAAGGGAGCACAGATTATGTATATAAGATTGAGTAATACCAAATTGTGTGGCACTGGATATTATACTGATAAGAATATCTAGATTTATAATAATTAACCACAACGCAAATTTGGAAGGGATATAAAATCTTCAGGGTTAAAGCCAATCTATTGCTCGGGATTTGGAAAAGATCTTCATGCAAAGGCAGATGGTCACATTTGCCCACTGCAGGGTTCTTATACCTTCCCTTGAAGTATATGACATTGGCACTGTCAGAGAGTGGATGCTGTTCTAGACAGACCATGGCACTTAAAGCAGGGCAGGAAATGATCCCTCAAGAATTTTCAGGAGTTCAAATAATTTGCCCATCACATGTCAAAATCTGAACAAATTTTCACAAACGTAACTTCTGATTTTTTTTTCTTCAGATCAGGTCAGTCAAACTTTTTCATCAAAACATACCCTCTTTAGATTAGAGCCACACTTGAAACCGGAGCTTCACTTCAGTTGTGTTTATTAACTCGATGAGCTAGCAGACAGAGCTCCTAGACTCTCAGAATGAAAAGAACAAAATCCAAAAGAACCTGAAGACAAATTAAGCACATAGAGATTCTGGCAGCAGGTACAGCATGACCCAGTTTGGTTAACAGATAAAAGGAAAAAAATCTGATGTGATATTAAGCAAAATAATAAACTAAACCACAAAATATTGATCTGCCCTAGTTTCGCTCATTCTTCTCATTTAAGTATTGTAAGAAATGGAGTCTAAAAATAGCCAAACCCAAAAGATCTGCATAATCCTAGTAAGAACAAGAGACCTAATTCTGCAGCCTTTTCTTCGCACAGTTTCATAGATGTTTAAAACCAGAAAGGACTGGTATGTACTCTACTCTGATCTAAAGTATTGGTGTAAAGCAAAATGATAATCAAACATGGGACCCTAAGTTTACAATGGCAGTGGCTCTAACCTCTGAACAATATGGCCAATACAAAGACACAAATGAATCAGACCTTGGATGTTTATCTGCTGCTCCTATCTATTTTTGAGGGTTTTACACCTGGTTCATCACCATACGAGTGCCAGCTGGCATGTGGTACAAAATCCTTTCAAAGGGTAGCTCTTACCATTTTATAGCTATGTTTGGGATCACAACAGCACCAGGCACAGACACAGGAGTGGTAGTGGGGGAGATGTTACTTACCGTATGCTTTGTGGAGTTGTCTAGCTTTAAACATTCCAGTAGTCTCCAGTCTCTGTGCTAGCCAGTCATGTGCCACACCTGACAAGAGCTTCTCATAGTCATCCTCCTCTAGAAAGCGAGCTTTTAGGGTTTGTTCTTTGGTTCTCCCTGGAACAAAGACAAAAGAGCTCCCACTGGAGTTCAGAAATGATGGACTCTCTAGTTCAGAGAAACTCCAGGAAAACTGAGGTGATTTGTACCATGATTTCAGAGAGGAGCTGGAGCTGTGGCTACTGTTCAGAATGTTCCTGGGCTTTTCTGCTTCATCCTCCTCAGTGGTAGCACTTTCATTAAACATGTCAGTTTCTGGCTTCTTCCTCCCTGACAGCGAAACTCTGGTCCCAATCCCAGAGCTAAGTGGAGGCCTTGGAACATTGGTGGCAGGAGAGTCGTTTACTGAGCTCCCTCTGCTGCTGAAAGCAAACTCCCATCCATCTTCTGTATCTGCCTGGGTGTCAACTTCAGACATTTCAAAAGACCTATTTCTATCCATTTCAGCAGAAGATTTATTAATCCAGTTACTTACAAAGGAATCAGTGGCTATCTTTGGCTTGTTGCTTATAGATGTTGTAGCAGCCACCATAGACACATAAGGCTCAACTGACAGATCCTCTGTTGTGTCTACAGTATCTCCTAATGGGTCAACCCACAGAGAATTATTTCTAGTTAATGGCTCCATGACTTTTCTAGACCTTTCAGCATCTATTACATTTCCTTCCACTATGTTACACTGAATAGGATTGTGATTAAGCTTAAAGTCCCTATTGCTCTCATTGGTTCTAGACTCAACCATTTCAAATGACTCTAATTCTGCCAAAGAAGAGGAAATCATTTCCCTATCAGGTCTGTTGGGATCAGAAAAATGGGGACCCTTTAAGTCCATGGAAGAAACAGTATTGTTCCTGAAGTCTATATTAGCGGCATCCCCTGCTTTCTGGTTTAAGGCATTCCTTTCCAGTTGCGTCTCCTGCAAGAGACCTTCTCTGGAAGCAGAGGAAATATCTGCTAATGTATTAGCAGAGAGCATATTATCTTTTAATGAAGGCTGAGAAGGACCCGAACAGCTGCCTGGTAATTCTTGAAGAGAGAGATGATGAGTTTTGAAAGGCAATGAGTGCAGGCTACCAGCTTGAACATTTTCCTCAGAAGATTCAGTGGAGGCTGTGCAACAATGCTCATCCCCTGAGCCCTTTTCCCTTTGTTGCCAATCTCTGGGTAGCTTGTTGCTAGTGTTCCAATCTACTTCCTCCCAGCTACCAGAGGAACTTGATTTTGACAACTTGTCCCAAGACCTCAAAGAACTAGTGGTTTGACTCCTGCTTCGCAGGCTGCTGAAAATGCTATTTTCATCATTTGCAACTTTGTCTAATGGCTTGCTCTCTATCTCCTCTTCAAAGGAGACATTCATTGCATTAGGTCTAGTCCATTTCCTTCTTGTCTGGTGACTGAATAGCTCATGGTTTCTTCTTGCTTTTTGTGCAGCAGAAATTTTGGCAACACCTTTACCATAGCACAATTTTTCTTCAGTGGTACACATGGTGTCTACATTTTTAGTTTCAGTTTTTAAAGCAGTGATGCAGGCTCCCATTTTGGCTTCTCTGTGCCTGGTTTCATGATTCCTGCAAGTACTTTCAAACACTTCACTTATTGACCTATGATGCTGGGAATGCATTTCAAGGATTTTCTCAAAATTGATTTCACCACACAAAATAGGCTTTTCCACTCCACCTTTGTAGCTGTCAGGAACATAAGACCTTGCATCTGAATTAGCAAAGCTTTGTACTTCTAGATGTTCCTTAACAGATGTGATCAAAGACATGATCTCCTTGGCAAGAGTTTCTTTGTCTTGATCCTCTGTAAATGGTGAAGTGCTGTAAATGTACAGTTTCTCCATAGCTTTGATACATAGATGTCTCACTTCAGAGAGTCTCTCGCTTTCTCTGTAGAGTCGCTGATGAACTGTTGAAAGGCAGAAAGCCGCTTTAATTAAACTATGGAGCTCCTGCCTGCTCGTGACAGGATCATTTTCATTCTTTGTGAGGAGACCAATTTCAAAGGATTCCTTCGCTTCATGCAAGTAGAACTTTCTCTTCTCTGGAGGACATTCTTTGGAGTGACTATAGGACAATAAGCACGTGCCCCGGATGTTCTGAAAAGGAGAAAGGACGTGAAGTCAATAAATTACATATCTGAAAGCCTGTTCCAAGTTAAAAAAACAAACAAACACTTTCTACATGCATTTTGAAGCACGTATACCAGCTCATTCCAATTAGTTAGGGTTGATCCTGCTTTGAGCAGGTGGCTGGACTAGATGACCTCTTTGAGGTCCCTTCCAGACCTAAAATTCTATGATTTCTAAGAAATGAGGTAAGGATTGTTTTATATCTCCAGTTGATGTTCTCTCTAATTATATTCCATCCATGGACAGAATACATTTTGGTATGTGCATTAACAGTAGAAACATTCTGCCAGCTTTGGGCACTTTGCCAATCAGCTGGGTGGCACCTGAATCTCCCCTGGGCAGCTGCCCAAGCATTCAGCTTACAGGGAACACTGCCTCTGATTATTCTGAAATCTAAGTTTGCTTAGAGTTGAAGGGAGGTGAGGCATTAACTTACAAAGCATCTGGTAGGCCAGGGGTCGTCAACCAAAATAGCAAGAGCCATTTTTCTCAATTCAGTTAAAAAAAAATCAAGAATTCAAGAGCTTCAATTCATGTGAATATGAGATGGTCCTTAATAAATAGTGTTAAACCAGACTTTTTGTAACCCCTATTTGAAGAACAGCACACACACAGTGATTTGTAATGTGATACCTATTTACTGCAGAACATTCAAAAACTCTTTACCTGTTCTATTTCCTCACACTTTACATGTGGGTACTTGCTCCATTGTCTTCCTGACTTTCACTCTTGAACCTTCTCTCTCTACAGGATGCTGGGGGTAGCTATCCAACATTTCAAGAGCACATATCGTTTGCTACTTCGATACAAGTTGATCAGGAGGATGTGTTTTTTGTTTTAAACTTTGCAATTATAGTATCGGGAGCCACAAAGAAGTCCTTAAAGAGCTGCAGTTTGCAGACCCCTGTTCTAGGGGATGTGTGTCTTTACCTGTCATTCTCTCTCTGTGGTTGTAGGTAGGAGTTATAGGAAGAGTGCACCGTCCTTTCTGAATCAGAGGTGTGAACTGAAATCATACTCACCACAGCTGTGAGCACAAAGAGTGGAGTGAACTGGCTGAAGGCAGCTGCCAGTTTGCAGGCTTCAGCAGCTGAGAGTAAGCGATGGTCAAAGTCTTGGAGAAGGCTCTGTTAAAACAGCAGGATATAAGTTCCTCTCCAGATTATGTCATCTTTCTAATGCCATGTTGGTGGGAAAAACAAAAAGCAAACAAACAAACCAACCAGGTAACCATTCTTGGGTATATCTATCTGCAATGCAAGTCCAGTGTTACTAGAACTTGAGTTAGAAAACCCTGGATTTATTAATCTAGGGCTTGAGTGTCTACACTCATTTATAACCCTGGAGACTGTTGAATACTGGTGCTGGAGCATATAAACTGCATTATGTGGGCCTGTGTCCAATAACCCATATTCTAGATTTCCTATTACTGTCCCAAAACATGGCTGCTCTTACTCTTTCTACATGGTGTGGTGTGGAAAAACTTGACTGTCCAGAGGACAAAAAAAGTCACCCTATGGGGTGGACTTGCAGAGCACAGATGTCAAAGCAGTAAAGCAGGCTGTATTCCCACCCCAGAGTGACAGTGATTAGGGAGGGGGAGCCACAGGGAGATGGGAAGGATGGTAGAGCATAAACCCTGTATCTTGACTGACTCAGGCTCAGATCCACCACCCTCATGGGGTCCTGGGACACTGGGTCTCAGCCCCACGTTAGTGTGATTTTTGCAGACAGAAGTGGGGTTAGGCTTGAGCCTGAGTTTGAATCTTGAGCTTCCACTGAAGCGTAGATATACCCAGTAAAGACTTGACTGTATAATGAAGGTAATAGCAATGTGGTAGGAAATAACTGGCAATAAAAGGGTCAGAGTGCGGTCTGAGTTACAGCATAGTCAGCACAGTCCCACTGAAATCAGAGGACTGATCTGACTGCAGAGCTCAGCTGTACCTGCTGAGAATGTGATTCGCAATTTGTCTGAATGTAATAAAATGTTACAGCTTGACACTTAAATTGAATCAGGCAAAGTGGTAACCAAACCATGAGGTACACGGAGAGGGGTGGTAATCTGACAACATCAGAGAGTGGAAACTTGATACGTCAGCAGTAAAGCGTGCTTTGTTTGTATCTGTCCATAACGTGGTCTCTTGGAGGGACTGTCTTTGTCTGACCTAGGGGGGCAGTGGAATTCCTATTGGCCGTGTCAGTCCATTGTGGCAGGTACATATATACAGTATAGTATACTTGACAACTCTTATTTGTATCTTGCTTGGCAATAAACCCTGGCTAGGTGCCTTTGATCCTTATCTGGTCTGTGGTGTTTGGGGAACCCTGCAGGGTGTGCTGTGACTATTGGGTCCATATCATTAAATACACATGCAAACAGCCTTCTGGTTATCATCAGAGGAGCCAAAGACTCATGAGGACACAATGGCAGTAAATATGCACAGCTACAGGGTTCAATCTTGAGATCCTTAATAAGTTAAAACACAAAGCATTACTCAGGCAAATTGCCATTGACTTCAGTGAAGATCAGGCAGGATACAGTATGGACCTTCATATTTGATCAGTTGAATCCACTGGGTTTTGCTGATGCTTAACACTTCTTGTGGTTTGCATCCATAGGTGGTTTCTACGATAATGAGTCTTTGGCTAAGTGAGAGCAACGTACTAGATCATCTACACTAATTCCTCTGTCTGTCCATCCTTCACATCACGTTGGAAGTTTTGAGACTTACCTAATTTTGGCCAATGTTCGCACTGTCCCTTCAGTTTGCCCTGGAGGGAAATGACATTCATTTTGTGTCAAGCTGGTAATGAACTTTTTGGCTGGAGTTGAGGAGCTTCCCCAGGCATATAGGACAAGACCAGGACGTTTAGCCGAGCTTGGTGCAACTAAATAAGGATCAGCAAGCGACTTCTAATAAATGAATATTTACCAAGTTAACTTGAGAGTTGTTCTTAAAACTATTATAATCTTCCTCACTCATAGAAACAAAGATATCAGCCAAAATACCCAAAGATGTAGCAATTCCCTGAAAAATAAAACACCAAATGAAAAAGTGTTTTTTCCATTTTATTTTCAATTTCTGCCAGTACTGCACAAGATACAATGATAAAGACAGTCCCATGCCATCTACAAGGAGAGATGACACATGGGGAAATCTAAAGAAAGAAATGATGGAGCCAGATTTTTTTTTCGATTATTGGAAACGTGTGCATTGAATGGCATTGAGGAAAGACTGAGGGATAGGGTAAGTCTGTATAGGTCCATTAAACTGAATTAAACTACATCTATTTACACCAATTGTGGATCTAGCCCTGTATTTTTAGTAGCGATTTGAATGAGGGTTGGAATTTTATTACAGTCTTCCTTGTATTTCCTTTTGCCTGTCAGCTTTTCAAGTTTGACAAATTCATCACAATTATCACGTCATGTAACATAAGAATATCTGCAGACTAAATGCTACATTAAATCCTAACTAAACAGCTTTTGGAAAAAAGGTTCTTATTCTGTTTAGGATTCGTTTTAATACATTCCTTAATTCTTCTGTACGCAGTAATTTGGAACTGAACAGTCTCTCTCAAACTATTTGTATGACAAGAGGAAAAATTGTCAAGACAAATGGCCACACCAAACGCAATCAACGTATATTTCTCCTAATACAGCATCAGGCCTTCGATGACGTAATGTTGCCCTGAACTATTTTAAGAAGCATTTTTAAAAAATTCCAAAACACTGATTTTGACAAAAAGGCAGGAGCCTCACTTAACGACCACTTAACTCTATGGATTTGAATGTGCAAGTTGCATAGGGATCAATGAATCCCAAGACTTTCTAACATTATGAAGAGAAGTGGATTCGCCTTACTTGTCCTTCCAGTGTAGTGCAATATTCAGCTGGAACATTAACTTTGACTGAAATTGATTACATTCAGGCAGAATAAAAACTGGGAAATATGACTGAAGTAAGCACAGTGGAGTCTGGAATCAATGTGGAATTTGTCAGAGTATTCAGGGTGAAAATACCAACCTTTTTATCTGGCTGAGGGAGTTTGAAATAGCCCACAATTGAAGCCCAAATCAGCTCAGCTGCCCCGTACCACATTCCTGAAATAAAGCAGAGAAATGATCAATAAGCAAACTTCAAGTATTGCTTTAAAGGAGGTGAATTTATGTCATTTACCCTGAACTGGAAGATTTTAAGATTGTATAAAATCATGCTATGACACTTTTCCAGCTCAGGTGAGGTCTACACTAGGAGATTAAGTCAAATTTAGGGCCTAAGGTTTATTTTATAAACCATCAGTCTACACCACAGTGCTCAATAGGTCGATTTTAAGGGGATGCAAAGTCGACTTTTGTAATGCCAAATTCCCCAGGAGTAACGCCTAAAAGTCAGTTTTGCAATGTCGACCTATACACGTGCAGACAGCAGCATTATTAAAATCGATTGTATTAGCTTCCAAAATAGTGCCATAATGCCCCTCAATGTGTCCTTTCTGGTCATCACTTCACCTCCACTGCTCTTCAGGGCTATGTCTACACGTGAAGCCAACATCGAAATAGGCTATTTCGATGAATAACGTCTACACGTCCTCCAGGGCTGGCAACATCGACGTTCAACGTTGACATCGGGCAGCACCACATCGAAATAGGCGCTGCAAGGGAATGTCTACACGCCAAAGTAGCACACATCGAAATAAGGGTGCCCGGAACAGCTGCAGACAGGGTCACAGGGCGGACTAGCACTTCCGGGGCAACAGCTAGCCGCTCCCTCAAAGGGCCCCTCCCAGACACACTCAGCCTGCACAGCACGCGGTCTGCAGAGCCATAGGCACACACACCTCGAGCGACGCAGTCATGGACCCCCAGCAGCAGCAGCAGCAGCAGCAGCCACCAGAGGTCCACACAACCGTCCCTGCAGGAGCATGCAGGGGGCCATGCCATGCAGGAGGCAGCTGAGCACCTCCTTGCCACAGAGGAGCTGTGTCTACACGTGCACGCTACTTCAAAGTAGCGGCACTAACTTCGAAATAGCGCCCGTCGCGGCTACACGCGTCGGGCGCTATTTCGAAGTTAACTTCGACGTTAGGCGGCGAAACGTCGAAGTCACTAACCTCATGAGGGGATCGGAATAGCGCCCTACTTCGACGTTCAACGTCGAAGTAGGGACCGTGTAGACGATCCGCGTCCCGCAACGTCGAAATTGCCGGGTCCTCCATGGCGGCCATCAGCTGGGGGGTTGAGAGATGCTCTCTCTCCAGCCCCTGCGGGGCTCTATGGTCACCGTGGGCAGCAGCCCTTAGCCCAGGGCTTCTGGCTGCTGCTGCGGCAGCTGGGGATCCATGCTGCAGCCACAGGGTCTGCAACCAGTTGTCGGCTCTGTGGATCTTGTGTTGTTTAGTGCAACTGTGTCTGGGAGGGGCCCTTTAAGGGAGCGGCTTGCTGTTGAGTCCGCCCTGTGACCCTGTCTGCAGCTGTGCCTGGCACCCTTATTTCGATGTGTGCTACTTTGGCGTGTAGACGTACCCTCGCAGCGCCTATTTCGATGTGGTGCCGCGCAATGTCGAAGTTGAACATCGACGTTGCCAGCCCTGGAGGACGTGTAGACGTTATTCATCGAAATAGCCTATTTCGATGTTGCTACATCGAAATAAGCTATTTCGATGTTGGCTTCACGTGTAGACATAGCCAGGAGGAGCTGCCCACAGGGGAGGAGGACGCAACCCCCAACCCTGCAGCACCCCGCCCCCCGCCCCCCCGGCACACACGCCGCCGGCTGTGGAGCTACCCCACCAGCACCGACTGGTGGGAGTGGCTGGTGCTCGGAGAGTGGGACGACAACCGCTGGCTCCAGAACTTTCGCATGAGCTGGCAGACATTTCTGGAGCTATGCCAGTGGCTCACCCCTGCACTGAGGCACCAGGACACTGCCATGCGGCGTGCCCTCAGTGTGGAGAAACGGGTCAGCATCGCTGTCTGGAAGCTGGCCACTCCTGACAGCTACCGATCTGTGGGCCAGCAGTTTGGCGTCGGCAAGGCCACCGTCAGGGCTGTCCTCATGGAGGTAAGAGGACCCACGGGGGGAGGGGAGGAGGGCCCTAGCAGGGGAGGGCCACACACACCCTGCACACCCCTCATTGGTGCTCTCCCATGTGCTTCCCCTGCAGGTTGTCTGCGCCATCAATGCCCTGCTCCTCCACAGGCTCGTGAGGCTTGGGGACCTGGATGCCGCCATCGCGGGCTTTGCCACCCTGGGCTTCCCCAATTGCTTCGGGGCTCTGGATGGGACTCACATCCCCATCTGTGCCCCGGAACACAGTGGAGGACGCTACTTAAACAGGAAGGGCTACCACTCAGTGGTCCTCCACGCCTTTGTGGACAGCCGGGGCCGTTTCCTGGACATATATATAGGCTGGCCTGGCAGCACCCATGACGCCCGGGTATTCTGGAACTCGGGCCTGTGACGCCGGCTGAAGGCGGGGACCTACATCCCCCCTGCAGGAGATCCCTGTGGGGGACACCACCATGCCCCTCTGCATCATCGCAGATGCGGCATACCCCCTCCGGCCCTGGCTCATGCACCCGTACACGGGCCATCTGTCTGCCAGCCAGGAGCGCTTCAACCAGCGCCTGAACCACGCGTGCCAGGTGGTGGAGCGCACATTTGGGCGCCTCAAAGGGTGCTGGAGGTATCTCCTCACCCGCCTTGATGCGGGCCCCACCAACATCCCCCAGATTGTGGGCGCATGCAGCGCCCTACACAACCTCGTGGAGAGCAAGGGGGAGGCCTTCTTTCAGGGCTGGGCTGTGGAGGCTGGCAGGGGCGATGTGCAGCCACCCGCTGCCCCCAGTCGCCAGGTGGCCCCCGAAGGGACCTGGGTCGGGGAGGCCCTGCGGGCCCAGTTCGATAAGGCCGTGGGGTGAACGCTGGCAGGCCCCCCACTGCCCCCCCATCCTCCACAACACTCCCTGCCCCTATGCCCACACCACAGAGCACCCAAGAGCACACCCCCCCACTTTTCTTGTAAATAAAAGCAGACAGTTGTTTGTCAAATCAAATTTCTGTAGAACTCTTATTATTATTATCAACAAGACTAACTATTTACAGGCAAAATCTAACATATATATGTATTATAAATAGGAATTAGATGAAAGGGGAAGACAAGGAAGGGGAGAACTATGTACATGGGGGGCAAGGATCAGCATAGTAACAGGGGTCAAATATACAAACTATTTACAAAATAACCTAAAACTGGGGGGAATATATACAAAGGGGGAGGGGGGGCCACGTCCTGGGCCCCACACCCCCTAATGTCCAGTGCTGGGGGTGGGCGGCTGGGATCCCCGCATCGGCCTCAGCCCTAGCCGGGGCTGGCTGGGGGCCGGGTGGACCAGGAGATACAGCCGGCGGGTGTCAGCTGGCCCCAGGTCCCCCTTGGCGGAAGGGCCCTCGGTGGTGGGTGGCGGTGCGATGGCGGATGGCGCAGCGGCTGGAGCAGCAGGTGGAGCAGGCAGGGCGGGCGCAGCGGCGGCTGGCACGGCATGGGGGGCCAGGTCGTCGGCGATACGGTTGAAGGTCCGCATGAAGGCCCCCCATGCCTCCTGGTGCCAGGCCAGCGCCCGCTCCTGCAGCTGGAGGCGGCGTTCCTCCACCCGCAGCCACTGCTCGGCGACCTCCAGCTGCCGACGGTGGAGGGCCAGCAGCTGGGGGTCCATCGCCGTCGGGTGGTGGTGCTGGGTCTGCCGTCTTCCCTGCCGTGGGGCTGGTCGGTCCTCCGCCAAGGGGCTTGCCTGGAGTGATGGCCCCGGGGGGCTGTCCGGGACCACTGACGCCTTGCTGGAGCTCTCCGGTCCTTCCGATGGTGCAGCTGTGGAACACAGGAGGGAGGGAAGAAGAGTGGAGACAGCCGTTAGTGTGGGCCCCGAGCCGTGGCCCTTGTCCCCCCACTCCTCTGCTGCAGGTTCCCCATCCCCGTCCCTGGGAGATGCTGCTGTGATGGGGTTCAGGGGTCCCCCTGCACTGCACGCCGTCTGCTGGCAGAAGTGACTCTCACTCAGCAGGCACAACAGGAGGTTTATTTGGCAACAGATGCCCAGTTTCTCACAGAAGCTACAGTACAGCAGTCAGAGACGGTGCTTCCAACCCGTCCTGGGGAGAAGACCCCGAGGGGTGCCCCTCTGGGGTGTAGCTTTCCCCCTCCTCAGGCTGGCTGCCTTCCAGCTCTCCCTTCCCCTAGCCTCTAACTGCCGCCCCCGATTCAAAGCCAGCTCGGCTCCTCCCTCCTCTTTGTTCAGGGCAGTGGTATAACCTGCCAGTTGTAGCCCCAGGGTCATCCTTAGCCACTGGGAGCTATTCTGCTTGTTTCTCATATGTAGCCTGAGTCTCGCATTTGCACTCCCCCGACTCCATCACATGCTGCTGCTGCTGCTGCTGCTGGGTCTCCCACCCCCTCCCCCTGGGGGACCCTAGAGGTTCTGCTCCCAACAGCCCCAGGGATGGGGCATGGCACTGTTGTGCTGTTGGGGGGCAGAGGCTGATGCACTCTTCTGAGGGACATGCCACTGCTGTCCTTGGGGCCATGGTCATCTGGGCATGTGGAGGGCCCTGGTCATATCTATTACCCCCGCCCCTCAACCCCGGGGGTGTGCACCGGGGGGTGGGTACATACCTGATGGTCCACTCCCACAGTCGGGGGACACCCAGGGGGCGGACGCCCGGCTGCTGCTCCTGGATGGCAGGACCATCTGGAGGCTGGTGTCGCTGGAGGAGGACTCCCCCTCCTCCTCCTCCTCCGGTGCCCCAGGGGTGGGCTCCTGGGTGGGCCCCGGGGTGCAGGACTTGCCTCCGGGGTGGACTGCGCCTCCGGGGCCTGCTGGGGCTCCTCGGCCGAGGTATCAAGAGTGGCCGGAGGGAGGTGGTGTGCCGGGGGCCCAGGATGTTCCTGAGCTCCCTGTAAAAGGGGCAAGTGACGGGGGCGGCCCCAGATCGGCCGGCCGCATCCCGGGCCCGGGCGTAACCCTGCCGCAGCTCCTTCACTTTACTCTGGACATGATCCGGAGTGCAGACAGGGTGACCCCGGACGGCCAGGCCCTCGGCCAGCTGAGCAAATGCATCCGCGTTCCGCCTCTTGCTCCCCATTACCTGGAGCACCTCCTCCTCGCTCCAGAGCCCCAGCAGGTCCCGAAGCTCGGCCTCCATCCAGGAGGGGCCCCGCTGCCGCTTCCCCACCTGGCTGCTGGGCTGGGAGCCCTGGCTCCCCTTGGGGGGGGTCCCCTGGGGGCGCTTGGGGGGCTGGAGGGCGGCCATTGCGTTGGGTGTGGGTGTCTGTGGCTGCGGAGGAGAGTGCAGGCTAGCCGCGTGGCAATGCTGCTGCCTGCACGCGCTCTCAGCTTCCTGCACAGGAAGGCAGGGGGCGGGGAGCTTTAAGGGGCCGCTCCACGCGGCCACCATCAAGCTCAGGGGCTGGAGAGAGCGTCTCTCAACCCCTCAGCTGATGGCCGCCATGGAGGACCCCGCTATTTCGATGTTGCGGGACGCGCAACGACTACACGTTCCCTACTTCGACGTTGAATGTCGAAGTAGGGCGCTATTCCCATCCCCTCATGGTGTTAGCGACTTCGACGTCTTGCTGCCTAACGTCGATGTCAACTTCGAAATAGCGCCCAACACGTGTAGCCGTGACATGCGCTATTTCGAAGTTGGCGCCGCTACTTCGAAGTAGGTGGCACGTGTAGACGCGGCTCAGGTGAGCAGGAAGCAGTTGACAGGAAGCAGGGGTCATCAGCCCAGGAATTTTGAGTCCATTTCCTTTTCTCTCTGGCCAACTTGGCATGCAGATGTCTGGAGCACACCCCTGCACCACACCTAGTAGCCATGAGTTCCCAGGCTCACAAAAGAGTCCCAGCATGGAGCCATCAGGAAATCTTGATCTCATCACAGTGTGGGGGGGAAGGGGGAGAAGCTATCTTCATTCAGCTCAAAGCCAGCAAAAGAAATGCTGATACTTATGTGAAGATATCGCATGGCATGATTCTGAAAGGTACACCAGAGCTGCTCACCAGTGCCAAGTTATAATCAAGGAGCTGAGGCAAAACTACCAGAAGTGCCAAGAAGCAAATGGTCAGTCTGGGGCATCTCCCCAGAAATACTGATATTATGATGAGCTTCATGCTATTTTGGGGACAGACGCAACCTCTTCCCCCAGAAGACACAAGGACTTCTCATTAAAGAACGTTTCTTGGCAGGATGATGAGGTGGGGTCTGATTTGCTGGATGAGGAAGAGGTGGACAACAGTGGGGCCCAGTCAAATGCACAAGCTGACCCTGCAAGCCAGGACATGTTTCTCACATTGGAGCCTGTCTCCTTATCTCAGGAGGAGACTTGGGAGGCAAACCGGGATACAGGAGAGGAAACTTCTGGTGAGCATGCTCTTTTTGTGCTGATAACAGTATTGTGCAATCGTGTAAGGGGAGGGTGGGAGAGCTCTATGTCAGTTTCCCTTAGAACAACTTGTTAATGTCTCCAGGGATGGAACACTGATCCTATTCGAACATCTCGCTGAAGGTCTTAGACACCCACTTTTGGATTCTCCTCAGGAGATTTTAGGGGAGACCTGACTTGTTCTTGCTTCCATGGTGAGATAAGTTACTGCACCAAGGAAGCAGTAAGCAATCTGGAATCATGGCCCCACAAAGCATTCTTGCAAATTTTCTGGCATTGTACCCAGACAGAATGAGCAGTCTTATCCATTTTTCTTATTCTGAGGTGGATGACGTCTCCTTTGGCAACATAGAATGCATGGGAAGTTTTGTGAGTCATTAATGATTTTTTTTGCCTGACTGACTTTTAAATCATGGTGTGGCTTTACACTTAATTTCATATTTGTTTATAGATGTATATTTTGTGCATATAAATCTTGGACTAGGATTCAAAAAAGTGGAAATTCACTCAAAAAGCACAGTGTAGCATTAGACTCTGCCATCATCCTGCCAAGAGCAAAACTTCCTTACAGCTACTCTTTGCACCACCAACATGCAGACTTCTATTTGGCTCAGGGAATTGCTAGGATAGCTCAGAAGGTGTGGGTGTGTGTAAACTATTGTCTAATTTCATTCAGGAAAGTGTTGAAAAGGGGATAATAGCTTTAATATTAAAAATAATGAAAGAAACAGCATTTGTAAGTGCCTGTCATCTTCCAGTTGTCTCAGCAACAGACTGATGTTTTGTAAATTCCATTTATTTGATAAATAGGCTCTTGCTGTAAGCTTTTTCTGTTTCAGCAGAAAAATTATTTGTGAACATACCTAAATTTCTGTGGCCTTCTCTGTTACAGAGGCCAGGGAAAATTTTTAGATAAGCCAAGTCTTTACTAAACACCAGAATTACTTTTTTTAGTAAGTCGTGAACAAGGGAAATTACTTTAATGCTTAAATGGTGGAATTGTTGCATGGAAAAGTGTCTGGCTGCAGAAAGTAATCTTACCAAGCTTTTGCAGAATCTGTCCTCTGATCTGTATACAGACTGACTGAACAAGAATCCTATCACTTTCCTTGTCATACAGCCACACGCCTGAAACAAGAGTTTAAAAAGTCAGTGTAGTGTGACTCAAGCTATTGATGATTCCTGAGTCCTTAAAGCCTACTCCAAATCCCAATAAAATCAACCCAAGTCTTGCAATGACTTCAATGGGCTTTGAATTTGGGCTTTAGATACCTTGTAGGTACTCAGATAGAAAGGTGATGGAACAGCAAAAGGAGTCAGAGACATAACTGAATAGAGCTTTCGTACCAAATGTTTATAGATATATACCCTAGAACAGCAATAACAAAATTAAAAAAAATTATAAATAAAACATAACAGGCATGGCTAAGGAATTTTCTAAGGATTTCAAAGCTGTTTGCAAAGGTAGCTAAACATAAATATTAATAAATAGTATATAAATATCAGTAATATTAACTGAAGTGATTAATTAAATTAATAGATTGGTGGTAATGTATAAATGGCAGCATAACACTTTTTTGAGCCTGTGCCAAAAATATTTACTCATCACACCTCAATATGTTATGCATCTTTAAACAAGAGAGTTCATAATTTCAGATAATGATTAGGTATCTCAATTCTTATTTTTGTCTGATAATTATATAGTATTTTTCATCCATATTAAATAGCCACACTCAACACTTTATTAACTTATAGGTAAGTTTTCTAAGCATAAATAAAAAGAAGACATAGAATTACACACATTACTAAACATAATTAGAGAATGTGTATCGCTAACTATAGTTATATGAAACAATTATTCTCACTGAATACTATGCAAATAACCTTAACTCAGAGCTTTGCACTTTTTAAGAATTGTAATGTGATTCACGTGCAGCACTGTCAACTTGCTCTAACTTTATCCTAAGTCTTATAATATTTGATATGTCTCTTTAACCCCACCTCCTGTAGTTGCATGGATGAGAGAGAGACAGCGAGAGACTCATCTTTCATTAAAAAAAAAAAAGTATGTGTGTGTGTTGGGGGGGAGCCTCTACCCCTTATTCTTGTGGATGAAAGTTTGAGAGCGTGACTCAAAAGGAATCATAAAAGCTCAGAAACCGAAAGGCAAAGTAAAAGTACCTAAGATATGTCATTAGAAAAATATCAAATGGCTTTTAAGCCAATCTCGTGCTTTTTGGGGCCTGACTCATGGTTACTGAGCACTTGGGGTTGGCAATACTACACATCCCTCAACCCATAAGGTGATCTGGGACGCCAGGTGCACAGACTCCGAAGCGAAGAGTAACGATAACAAATAATTATTTGTAAAAATTCTAACAGTTTTCTAAAAAGTATGAGAATATTGGGACTCTCAAATTGCACATTTCAGACCTTTCCAAAGTGAGAAACAAGTCCTGTGAATACGGGGCCTCTCTCATTTCCAGTGCTACATATCCTGCATCTTTAGCCTTAACGGTCACCACTGTTGGCACAGGATACAATATTCCCCATTCTGTGCATAAAGCTTGAGTGATTTTTGGGAGAAAGGAGAAAATATTTCTCTGACAGTTCGAATGAAAAAATAAAATAAAAGTTAGTCAACTGTTTGGAACTGGCCAGAGATTTAAAATGTTAGAAAAACCCCCACAGGAGAGAAATGAGCAGGCACATATTGACTTGCCCGTCATGCAGTCAAAGGCAACATTCCCTCTAATCTTTATCATCTGTAGGCAGAATAGATTTTGTTATGTGCACCCAGGCATGTGCGTATGTGCACCACCAATAGAAAAACCCTGCTGATGGGCTGGGTGGTGCCTGAATCTCTCCTGGGCGGCTGCCCAAGTGCTCAACTTACAGGGCACACTAGTCAAAGGCGCAGGGTGTTTCTCAAGCCCTATGTAAAGGTTCGCGGAGTCTGGGTCCTGACCGAATCAGGGAAGTATGAAAATAGAAAGCTTCGTTGTCCATATACATGTATCTCATGGTAAAGAATGGAAATAGGAAATTTGCCAACTGCATTTTTGAGTGCTGAAGATAAAAGTGACAAAGGAAATAAACCCTAACATCTAAAGGGATTTGTGAGAGTGTTGGTGCACAAAGATACATAATGAAGCTGAAAAGGAACATTGCAATTTAAGACCCAATTTTTCAGGCACAGCTTAATTAGCATTATTTTATCAGGCTCTTACTACTGTTAACAGCAGCACTGAATTCTGACTATTATTGTTAAGAAGATTTATGTCCAGAATAAATCATTGCAGAATCAGGACTTTACTGAGATTGGGAATTGAATGATAAGATTTGAAGTGTGAGAGTCTGTGAGTGGTACAATTAACTAAAAATGTACAGAACTGCCTAAAATAATGAGCTAGACATACCTGTTGCTCCATTGTCATTTATAAGACTGCTTAAGATATACTCAGCTTTTAAAAGTTTTCCTGGGGGAAAAAAAAACAATGCTAAAATATAGAAAGATGAACATAACAATGGTGTATGTGTACTAGAGGGAACTGACTTATTCACAAATAAAAGTCTGTCTGTTGTAGTTGGTCTCCATCTTCCCACTGCATTCACTATTCATGTGAAAGTGCTTTTAATTAAACAATATATCAAAGTACATTTCTGAAATTAGGACCTCTGATAAACACTCACAGCTAGACTTAAACAAGGGGTCAGAAAATAAAGGACACCTATATATATATATATATATATATATATATATATACACACACATACACACAGTGAACACCACAAGCGATTTTGCAGGCATAGAATTTGAAATACAGCAGAAAGGGTGAAATGAGTAGGTATTTGTAACTAGGATATTTGCTCTATTTTGTACTTAGAAAATCTCGTATGCTGACTTATTATATGCTTCTCTTACAGGTCCATTTTACCAACACATTGTCTGCAGGTGTATTGCTGTGAATTGTCCCATTGCATTCATGTGGCGTGCTCAGTGCTGTGTGTTTACAGAAATGGACTAATAAATAAAAATATTTAACAGAAACATCACCACAACTCCCCTAACTGAATTATGGGCCTTGCTTCATTCCTTCCAGTACTCTAGCTCTTCCAGTATTACTTATCATCACATAGGTCTGGCCCCTACTGTGGGGAGGGAAAAATTCACCTCACACAGAGCTGCTTCTCAGATGCTCCCTGCATAGGGAAGACACCTAAAGGAAAGTAAGGAGCCAGGGGTTCCTCCTCATGGGCCACTTGGCAGAGCTAGCGTGTCACAACGAGGAAATATGCTGCACTTGTGAAAAGGCCTAAGCTTGCCTCTGGTGCCCCATGCTTCCCATCATGTAGGGTTGTGCTGAACAGGTGAGCTCTAGTTCATAGGGCTGAGCTCCAATGTGACAACCAGCATGGCTCTGCCCCCACTCTGAGATGATGTTCTCCAAGGACAGGAAATTGTGGCAGCTAGTGATTGGGAGGAGGAGGAGATTGTCCTCTAGCAGCTTTGGTTCCCTGATCCTCTCTTATAGGAGTCGGGAGCTGTTCCTAGGGGTGGATCACAAGCACAGAGAGGTTGCTTCAGAGAGAGGAAGATGAGGAGGTGGGGTTATTCCATCATTCACAGAGGAGGAGAGGGGAGCAGTGAGGGAACAGGACTTGAGCTGCTGGTCTCTTTGCAGGCTGACCAGCTCCATGCCCTGCGACACTGGTCTCTTGGGGGGAAAAAATGTAGTTGTCCCACCTGTTCCCTGGGCTCCCCTTCTGCCCTGTAGAGGGGTGACCTATAGAGGAGCAGGGGCTGCAACTATGCTATGCTACAGACAGATGGGAATTTCGGCAGAATTAATTCTACGGCAGGCGGGAGGAAGTGAGGACAGCTAAAGCGGGGAAAGGCCTGGCCTGGCTTGTACTGGGGGGAGGCCTGGCCAGGGATCATTCCTGCTCCCCAAATCCCACCCCATGAGGACCTCCCCCAAATAACCCAGGCAGGAACCTTCTCCCTCCAAACCCACCGGTCCCTGGGAGAACCACCCCTCATCAGCGTTCCCTCCAATTTTTTCCACCTGTGCGTGTAATACATTTTGTTATGTGCACCAAGGCATGCGCAGATGTGCCTCACCAATAAAAACACATGCTGCTGGCTATAGGAACTCTGCTAATCAGCTTGGCAGCACCTGAACTCCTCCTGGATGGCTGCCAAAGCGCTCAGCTTACAGGAAGCACTGCCCCTCACTAGAAACCTTTGTAAAAACCTGGGTATTGAATTCATACAGCAAGGAAACAGGCTTCACGAGGGAAAAACCAACAGTAAAAGCTGCCAATGGCAGCACCCCACTTAACAAAACCCAGGTGTTCCACAACATCTCCGCCATTTGTCACCTGTTTCAAAGGCCCAAGTCACACATGGGCAGGTTTGAAGGCTGAGAGAGATGCCCTGCGGCCTGTTTTCCCAACCGTAACAAGTTGGGTCTGCTTTGTTCCACAAGCTGTTCAATGGAAATCAGCAGAACTGCTCATGTGAGTAACAGTTACATGTTTGCAGCATCAACCCTAAGTATGAATATTCTGGTGGTTGGACACCACAGCAATGGGAGCACTGGAAACACATAGAAATAAGAATGATTATGAAAGATAAATTGCAGCTTTTGTCGTTTTCATTTCTAAGTGAAAATCACGTATTTTACACCAAGTTGTTAAAATGAGCCTAGAGTCAGACAGTTTTGCCTTTGACCCCCCCAAAATAATAACAAAAAGATACTTTACAAGCAACTCAGGTACCATCCATGCTCCAAGAATGATAGAAAAAAAAGGTACCAATTTACATGACAAATCAGCAGTCATGTGGCACTTTACAGACTAACAAAATAATTTATTAGGTGGTGAGCTTTCATGGGGCAGACCCGCTTCTGCAGATAACAGCATTTCCAGTACAGACTGACAGGTACGTAATGCAGAGGTCAAAAAAAGGAAATCAAAACTGACAAATCAGATACTGAAGGGGGCGTGGTTGAGGGCTATGAGCATTACAAAATTGTCAGTCTGTACTGGAAATGCTCTGTCTCCAGATATGCAGAAGTGGGTCTGCCCCACAAAAGCTCATCACCTAATAAATTATTTTGTTAGTCTTTAAAGTACTACATGACTGCTGGTTTGTTTTGTAAGAATACAGACTAGCACAGCTACCTCTCTGTTACAATTTACATGGGTGAGTCTGTCAGCTGCATTGTTTGTATAGTCAAGTGGCCTGACTGAAAAAGCGGCAGGGACAGTGCAGAGAAAACGCCTGTATTCTAATCTACTTTTTAAAGGCTCTTGGTCAGAAGTATAGCAATTCAGATACCACTGTTTGAAACCAGCAGGCCAGATTTGTTAAGGAACAAAAGCTGCAATTAGTATTTTCCACACCCTTTCACAATTTTCTCTCTTGGTTTTGGCTCTGAAACCCTTTATGCCAGGCCCTTTGTGCTGGCAAGGGGAGGTGGGAGGAAAGCATGGATTGGGAGAGCAGGATCTAGGTTTGAAAAGATGGCACTGGGATCATAGGAATGTCATTCCCAGAATAGGACAAAGTATCCTCTTGAAAGTCAAGTAGCTCCTAATTAGAACTGAGCTGAGAGAATGGAGTGTGCAGGGGAGAGAGAGCGTGAGTGTGTGTTAAGAAGAGTTTTGTTACCTGAATTTACAGAGATGCGAGCTAGGCGAATAACCACCTGAGGGGCTATTGGTGTGGCTGGCTGAAACTTGTGCAGGCCTTTGGCAATCTGAAGAAGTTTGCTGGAGGCATCCACCCAGTATAGAAATCGATCAATCAGGAACACAATAGCAGCTGCTGTTGCACAGTCTTTGACCATGATGGAGGCTTTCAAATAAACCTGAAAAGAAATACCAAAACCAGGAGACGACCAGGCAGAAACAGGAGAGGTTTGGGGGGAAAAAAAAAAGCTGTTAACTGTTTACAGAAAATAGGCTAAATAACTTTCTGCTGAACAGTGCTGCTTACACAACAGTGCACACTAGACCAGATTTTCAGTCATATATTCTTTCTTATTTGCTGGTAGGCAGCCATACAATTTTACAGAGATTGAAGAAATAGACACTGGGCAAAACATATACCCACTGGCTCATACTATACTGTATGCATTTCTCAGGCTGCTTCCAATTATTTTGCTCCTGGGCTTTTGGTAAGGGTGATAGTGATTAAATAGGGGTTATTAGCGTTATAAATATTCGATCTATTTATTACATTTTTTTAGCATGGAAGCTTCTGGTTGAGTGATTTGAACTGTGGATTTTCCTCCTATTTTACCTTTTCAGTTATTACATAGCTCTTAGAATGGTAGTTACATGCATTTTAAATAAATTTAACCGAACAATAACATCTGGCTCTTACACTGCTTGCCTTTCAAAACTGCCACCATCTCCTGCATCCCCAGTTCCCATCTGCTGTCACTGATACTTGCAAGTGCTCACTGTCTAGTTGTGCATGAGTTGTTATCTATAAATTGTCCAGGACTTTACATACGTAAGTACCAATAGTCCTATTTTACAATTGGGAAACTGAGGCACAGAGGTGAAAGTGAAAAATTCGAGAATGTCTGAAAACCAGGCCATTAATTTGCATATTCATAAACATTCAACACTATGCAAATGAGTGGCCTGGTTTTTGGCATTGCTGAGCTGCTGGAGTCCCCATTAGTTTAAATGGGAGGTGTGAAATTTTCTTTTCCCCTAAAATTCCCCTCGGAAATTAAGGCCTCTCAAGAGGTAATCAGCTTTCTGTGGGATCAGCCCCAAATATAAATAACTGGCGTAATGAAGCATTAAGACTGCAAGATCAAATACTCCTTTATACATCACAAAGAAGGGAACAGGGCAGAAGCCCATTTTTTTTTTCCTTGCAGGTAACCTTTAATGATTTTTAAAGTAGTATTAACACCCCCTGGAATCTCCGCTGTTGCAGATCCTTCTCACTGGCACGACGAATCATCCCGAGCTCCTGAAGGAGCATGCTGTTTAGGGGAAAGGAGGTCAGCAGGGTAGCTATGTGGATACACAGAACCCGTGTGGATGTCTAGAGAGCCAAACTGGAACCCACACACATTTCCCTTTCCAGGGGCATTGGGGGTTCAGTCACCCTTCACTCAAAAGAGTGGGGGGCAATAAGGAAAACAGTTCCACACACTCAAATTAGGAATTTCTGCCTCACATTACAAACTCAAAAGGAGATATGAGAGTAACATCCAATGATCATTTCACAGAAACATGTCCATTACATGATGCTTATCTGAGGCTGTGTTTACACTAACCTGAAAGGTCAATGGCTGCTACTGCACACCAAAAAGTGACTTTGCTGCTGTCGACTTCCATGCCTGTCTTGATGGCAGAAGGTCAACAGGAACGCTCCTCCCATCGACCTTCCTTAATACCAAGCCACTTAAAAGAAGTTCCGGGGTCAGCATTGACCCTGGAATGCACCATTTGGCACATGCGTGAAATGGGCACCCCGGAAGATCCAACGTAAGCGTTCGATCTCCCACAGTGAGCGTAGACCCAGGCTCAGAAGCAGGGCAGAATGAAGGGATTGTAAACCATGGCAGGAGCCTCTTTCACTCTCATAATCATGCCCACAGCACAGGTTGTAAGAGGAATGTAGAGGAGTATGGAGTCACTCTGTCCCTTCCTTCTTGTCTGGATGTTTTTTTAACAGGATCCTGTTCCATAAAATTCCATGAGTCACACTCTCGATTTTAAGCAAGAGAAAAGGAAGCGTCTTCACAGAGGTGAGGAGGGGGAGCACAGGTCACTTCAGGAAGAGAGAAGACACTCTTGCAATATGGCAAGGTCAAGGAACTCAGCCCCACTATGCTTCAACAATCTTAGAATATGCTTTCCAGCCAGGCCTTTGGCCCACGACCTCCCTGTTCCCTCAATTACCTGAGCTGGTACAAAGGAGAACAGTCATGCTGCTTACCCCACTCCACTGGAGCACTTGGATGAAAAGGGCTGTTTATACAGTAAAAAGTCCAGAGTCACGAGCATTTGAAAAAGCTAGTAGGTCATGCTGTCTCCCAAAAAGGGCCAGACTCTCCTCTCCCTCACACCAGTGTCAGTCAGAAGTAACTCCACTGAAATCTGCACCAGCTTTAATGCCACAAGTGAGAGAAGTCTCAGTCCCCAAAGCTCCATCAGATATTGCGTGACTGAAGAGAGAACTTTATCTGAATCATCAGCACAATTTCAAAGAAAAAGTTAGGTAGCTAACTCAACATTTGTACTTGGCTTAGAACATCTCCCTGTCTCGCTTGCAGGCACACAGGTCCAAATCATCATAGGGGTTTAGGCACCCAATTCTATGCCTATGTCTACACTTATGCCAACATGCAGAAGACAAGACCCACCCCTGTAGCTGTCTGCTGCAGTGAAAGCTTGATTGCACTGGCACTTGCCACTGTGGTGCATAGCTCTACCCCACAACAAAAGGCTCCAGAAACAGGAAGAACTCCAGCAAATCCCTCCCTCCCCCAACAAGAACAGGCTCCAGCATGGAGAAGCCAGTAGGGAAAGACTCTGGTGGATATAAACCCAAACAGGCAAAAGCTTCCTGCCAGCACCTTTCTGAAGCCTTTTACTGGGGGTCTTCTTGAGAGGAGGCAGTAGGACACCATACTACAAAAAATAGCACTGTAGACACAGGAAGCACTGCTTGGGTGTGCAGAGAGTTGTGTAGGGAACATACTGTGGGGTTCTGGCATGTAGGGAATGCTACTTGACTCACCTAAGCGCTCTTTCCATATCGACACCGCTATTTATACCAGTACTAGCTGACTACACTGTGTCTGTCTGCTACACGCCACCACAAGCGTAGACGTAGCTTATGAAAGTTAGGTGCCTAATAATCTTTGAGAATCTGGGCCACTGAGACTGATCTTCCTTTCATAAGGCTCCAGGGTGGCTCCATGACAGCAAGAGAGTTACTCTTGATTTACACTGATGTATCTGCGATCAGGGTCAGGCCCACAGCAGGGAGGGACTCTTAGGTTATGTCTAAACAGTAGCATTGTTTTGAAATAAACTACCAGAGAAGAGAGATTCCGGAACAGCTTACACTGAAATAACACTGCTACACACAAAATGCACTTTGAAACAATGCTCAGCTATTTTGAAATACAGCATCTACACACAACAGAGCTTATTTCAAACAGAGCCATTCAACACACTTTGGCCTATTTTGAAATAGGCTCTATTCCCTGTTTACATAGTCCCTATTTTGAAATACCTATTCCATAATAGCAATCATCAGATCTGATGAAGTGAGTCTGTGCTCACGAAAGCTCATGCTCAAAACTTTTCTGTTACTCTATAAGGTGCCACAGGACCCTTCGTTGCTGTTACAGATCCAGATTAACATGGCTACCCCTCTGATACTTATTCCATAATAGGCACTATTCCTCGTAGAAGGAGGTTCATCCATTTCGAAATAAGCCAGCCGCTACTTTGAATTTATTTCAAAATGGTGGCTGCGTTGTGTACTTGCTCGCGTAGTTATTTTGAAATAACAGCAGTAATTTCAAAATAACTCTGCTGTGTAGACATTCCCCCTTATTGCTCTGTCCAGCTCTTAAAGGCACAGCTTGCCGTGCATCTCTTGGGAGACAAAGTAAGCGAGGTGGGCTGCCTTTTCCATTCATCGAGATGATATTCTGGGGGTTTTTAGGTTTAACTTTTTTCTGATACAGAGAGTGGCGTTTGCTGAAAGGCTGGCACTTGAAAGGGATTCCCCACTCTCTGTGTGCACATGCTCTACTTCTGCCTGCCCACAATGGAGGAATCCCTCCCTTAAAGCACCTGTAAACTGACCCTGCAAACTACCCTTTCTAAATGCCCATGAGCACACCATATATTTAAGAACAGAACATTGCCTAATCTATTTTTTTCTCCCCTTCTTCCCTTAATAGATTGGAGCACAAAAGCCTGAGAGAGGGTGACCTACCAAACAAAAGGGCCTTTGAGTTTCTAGGAAAAGTAGACTTGGAGGAGGATGGAAGGAATCCAAGTGGCCCTATTATTTCCACTTGCACTAATTAGACATTTTTCTGTCAGCTATTGAGCACTGCTGAGAGGCCAAACTCACTGAATTCATTTCTAAAGTGTTTACAGAAGTTTGCATCTGTTTGTGTCTCTTCAGGAGGAAAATAAGCACTTCAATAGCATTGTGAAAAATCTAAATGAAGCATCCTATTCTGGAGGGCCTGGCAGCCTTGCAGCTGCATAATTTAGCTCTCTACTCAAAGCTGAAGTCTCTTGCGTCTCTTTCCAAAACCAAATGGACTCAAAATGTAGAAAAGTCAAGCCCGAGGGAGAATCTCTGCTATGTTTTAAAAAAAGGAACGGCTGCATGCTGTGTGGCACATAGTAAAGTAGCCTGGTGTCAGTCCTTGTAATTATGTTCCTGTGTTTCTACCAATGCGCTAAGAAATTAATACCCACTTCTTTCATTTACTGCCAAACAGCATGACTCTAAATTCCCCAGCACCCAGAGAGAATGCTGGAGAGTTGCCATGTGGCACAGGGACATAAAAACACGTACAGGGAAACTCTCAAAACTATTTTTGAACAATCAGTGACAGAAGACCAAATTCTGCACCCCAAAGCACTGTTATAAACTCAGAGCAACTTCACTGACTTTAAAAACGTAACTGCCTAACTGAGAGCAATCAGAATTTCAGATCTGTGGATCAGCAGACACTTCAGCCCCTTTGTCCTTCATTGGGGGCTCTCTCAAAGATCAGTTTTACTATATTTCCTACCGTTAGCGTTTTACACTGTGTGTGTGTGTGTGTGTGTGTGTGTGTGTGTGTGTGTGTGTGTGTGTGTGTGTGTGTGTGTGTGTATAGATGTGAGGGGAGAAAGAGAGAGTGAAATATATGCACACTTTGTTTCAACATCTGTTTCCATGAAGAGAAATGCACATGTCTAATTGAGTTTATGATACAAAAGAGGAACCTCAATGCGGAGTCAGGTGGTGACAGAATTAAGTTTGCATGAAATTTCTATACACGGATGATTGGAAAAAATGCAAAAAAGCCTTTATTGAAGGGCTTTCACTTAACAGCAGTGAGTGGATGTGTGTGCGGTTTTCATGGTTTCCTGCATTAGTGCTGCAACTCCACCCTATAGAGAGCTTCAAGTTTGGGTCCCAGAATTGGGTTCAACGATACCTTCTTTGCACTGACAATGGTAGCTGCTCCCAAGAGGGGAGACAAACTCAGAACCAGAGACATCTGGCACTAGAATGGACAGAAACTGTGCAAAATGGAAATTACTGGTGCATAGTGAATGAGGAGGAGGAGGGGAAGAAGACTGGGGAATCCTTTATGCAATGACTGATTTAAAGGGCATTAAAAGCACAAATAAATAAAATTCTGGTTCAAGGCTGTCTATTTATAAAACAATGACTACATAGGTAGCCACTCCATGAAAAGAGTGCCTGTTTGCAGACTCAGGAAAGTTCACATTGGGAAAGATGCCTTTGCAACTAAAGAGTGTAGTAGAAAGGTAAGTAGCTAACAAACAGCTTAATTTTGCATTCATCTAGGTGCCTAGGTCTGGAACAGTGTGTCTGTTATACGCACTCATGTTTGAGCACTTCAGCTTTCAGTTATGTTGTCTGTGAAAATTTGCATTCTTTGAGAGATCTTAAATGCATGCATCAGGAAGGAACTTCCATGGTATGTATTACCAGTGGCTCCAGTTCTCTCTCTCATACCCTTTCTAAAATCGACACACAATTTACATCCCATCTAGTCTTATAAAGCCTAAAAATTGCCTATTGCTTTTATATATTATATTTCTTTCATCCATCTATAATCAGCTCTGTGGCAATCAGTGAAGAGCCAAACCACTGAAGGATATGGCACTGACGGATTTGATTAATGCACCGTTAGCAAAGCCCATCCTCTCCAGTGGAATTGGACCTGATGGGAATTGTTAACCCTGGGGCCCCGTACTAGGTTTCTCTGTTAATCTTTATTAACAGCCTACCTGTAGAACAATAGAGTTTGGATTTCTGTGTTGATCCTTTCTGTATAGCCCTCTACAAACATTAATGAATTAAACATCATGTCTCTGTGAGGTTGCTATGTTCTCTAACAAACATTTTATATATGGGTAAACTGAAGCAAAAAGGATAATTAAGTGACTTGACCTAGTCACATAGGAAATCAGAGACAGAGTCTGGAATAGGACACAATATTCTGACTCTCTACCTCTCTGCTCACACCAATAGACACCTCCTTCTCACTTCATATGTTATGGATCCAACTTCAGGGTCTGATGATACAAGCCCTAACCTACTCCCTCCTGAAGCCATTGACAGTTTTTCCACTGATTCAATGGGAGCAGTATTGGGCCTGTTATTAGCAGCCCCAAATAAAGAATTTGAAAGCCCTGGGAGATCTCCATTTTTTTGAATAAATGTCTTCCTTCACCAGATGAGAACTAAATTCTGGAGCAGTTACAGCTTTCAAGAATCAAAAACTCTCTCTTTCTTCAGCTTAATTCTCTGGAAATTATATTTTCATTTCCTGCTGTAAGCTTTGACAGCACACAGAATTCAGACATTATAGCACATCAATCAATAATCACTTGGGAATCTCTGAAGCTATGTTGCCATTGAAGAATTCTGCAAATGTCAGAATCAAGACACTCATGCTAACCCTGGGAAGATCAACTACAAAGTTCATGGAGTACTTGAAAAATGTAAACTGCTAAGTCTTGCCTGCTATGAGAGGAAAGATAGTCCAGTGGTTAGGACACTAGCCTGATACCATGCTCTGCCACAGATTGCCTGTGTGACCTTGGGCAGGTCACTTATGTCTAGAGCCTTAAATGGTAGTTGCTCACCTAACTCCTATGGAAATCAGTGGGAAGAAGGCACCTCAATAGCTTTGGGCTGTAGTTTGTCTGTCCCACAGTTCTCCATCTGTAAAATGGGGACAATATTACTTCCCATATCATAGCGGTGTAGAAAGGATAAATACAGACAAGTGGGGCACTTCAATGTATAAAATGAATGCCCATTGAAGTCACTTGCAGAGCAACCATTTACTTCAATTGTGCTTTAGGAAAAGAATTCATAACTCCTCCCTCCTCCACCTCCTCCTCTTCTACCTGGTCTAAGAATTCTTGAGATATGAGCCACTAAAATATGGTCAGAGTTGAAGGTGGAGACAGAATGAAATACAGCAGTCAGAAAAAGGTGATTTTAAGACACAATATTTTGCGACTCACCCAGGGATTGAAGATACTGCAATAGTACAGTGTGAAAATTTGGTTAATTTATATCCCTCAAGGTCCACAAGGTATCATACCTTTCAAACATTTCCTACAGTGTGGTTGCTGGCAGTTTGGTACCAGAAGTTCAGTGTCTGTGTCTACACTACAGCAATCTGTTGACAGAAGTTTCTGTCAGAAGATATCTTATGACAAAACTTCTGTTGACAGACCGTGGCCAGACTGGCCAGTGGATCAAAGGAGCGATCTGCTCTGTCGACAGAGAGTGGCCAGACTGCCCAGCTACTCTCTCAACAGAATGGCCAACCGGAAGCACAGCAGACAGGGCTGCCCAGCGACCCAGAAGGCCTGCCCATTGACAGAGGGTCCCTTAGAGTGTCCAGAACGGCTTACTGTTGACTCTAACTGTTGACAGAGGCGTTCTGCCTCATGGGGGAGTGGCAGAATGCTGTTGACAGAAGTGACATATTCTGTTGATTTACTGTCGACAAAATGCCTTCGGAATGTTTTGTGGAAAAAACATCAGTTTTGTCAACAAAATTCTCTAGTGTAGACATAGCCAGAAAGAGAAGGTTGGTACAGTAATAGATTTTATTAGACCCATTCCTGCTGGTGAAAGAGATGACCTTTTGACTACCACAGAACTTTCCTTCAAATCTGTGTAGATGGAAATCTTGTCTTATTTCACCTACAGAAGTTGGTCCAATAAAAGATATTACATTATCCACTTTATCTCCCTAATATGTTAACATGTCAAACAGGCTCCAATTAACATACAGATACAGCAGCCATTTACTAGACAGCCCTAAAGGTTCTCAACATTATTGCAAGTATCTTTGGTTAAGTTACCAACTGGATCCAACAGGTAAACTGTTCTTTGATCCTACTGAACAGATGGGAAGTTTGGGTTTTGTACACATTTCTGTTTCCCAAACACTGAAAATCATGGATCAGAAATAGAGAATTGTTATTTTCTGCTGCTCAGAAAAGCTGTTTGGTGTTATTTCTATTTTAAAAAAGACAGACCTGGGCTACTCGGGATGTAGGCATCCGTGAAAATGAAAGGGAGCCTGTGATGACATGAATTCCTTCTTGGGCTGTATTCAGCACCAGACAAACAAAGCTACAGTTCTCCGCTGAGTTACCTCACTCTTCCTTACACTTGGATCACCAAAGGGAGCTCTTACAACCTTAAGTCGGGTAGCAAAAGGTCAACTTGGAAAGCTTAAGGCCCAGGGCCAATACTTAGGGCTTTAGAGATTACAATGCTCTTTGTTACCTTACCAACAAGTTCAAAAAGGAAAAGACTAAATACTCAGCTCCCCCTCTTTCCTGCTGTTTCAAAGGTTCTCATCTCTAAAGTGTCACACACACCTGTGGCATCTTAATCAGGAGTGTTTCTCTAATGTTAGCCTATAAACATTTCATTAGGAAAGCTTATTCAGTTCTCACTAAGGCAAAATTCCCCTTGACTTGAATATTCTCATTAGTGTCATGGAATTTTGCCCACATAGGGACTGAATAGGCTTTCCTAAAGTTAAGGTGGCATCTACTTTCCATTATAATAGCCTCTCTTAGCCCTCCACCTTCCCACAATCTCCCAATAACTATCCCTGGGAAAAACAGTTTGATCTGAAAATTGCCACCTTTACTGTGAGGAGACAGAAATAGATTAATGTATTTTCTTCCAAACTGGCAGAAAATATATTTTTCGTTACTGCTCATTAAATATAATACACATTGTTCATTCTCCTCGTGTGTTAGACCACTTACCCTCACCCTGGGGTTCTCCTGTCTATTCAACCCCCCTGTATGCCATCTGGGGCAGGGACTGTCTACTGTGTGTGTATGCAGTGCCAAGCACCATGTGTGGACCCAATCTTGGCTGGTCCCACGATGCTGCTAGAATAATAAGACAGCATTATCGTTATTTGAAATGTTCATTTCTGTTTAGTGTTGGTTTCCCTGTAGTCAAAACTGGCTTGCTCTTACCCCTTCCAGCTTTCCACATAGTTAAATCTCCTTGAAACACCACATGCTGCCTACATTTGGATTCTTTTGGATGGTCTCGCAACAGGGTGTGCAAAGTGGGGGGCGGACCTGAAAATAAGGGAGGAGCAGCACAAGCGACTGCTGGGTCTTAGGCTCACCCACCTCATAAAAACGGTTGAAATATGTTACTGTTTTTATGTATGTGCATTCAGATTTATATACCGATGAATAAAGTTTTTACATTCTACATATTTATTGTCTTACACGTACCAGAAAGACTTTTTCTTATGAATGTAACCAATGTAACTTTCCACCCATTTGGATTACATTAGACAGGTTGAGGGGCCCTGTTGACTGCAGAGACAAAAGGTAGGGGCCTGATGTCAGAAGTCTGCACACACCTAGACTTTTAAGGTAACTTCTCTGACGTGATGCCTACAAAAAATGTGACAATATCCAGGCCACTGACCAGTGTTCTCTCATTATTTCCTTGTGTATGTGTGTGTTCATTTCTCTTCTTGCTTTTTTTTTTTGGAAGGTGGAAGCAGGGACTATCTTTTTGCTCTGTGGTTTGTACAACACCAAGCACAATAGGGTCCTGGTCCACAATAATTATGAATATTTAATATAGTACATACAACAATTAATATAGCCAGTGCAATCCTAATCCCACTAACCCCATGGGTGATTTTTGCCATTAACTTCAATTAAAACAGAGCATGGCCCTAACCCAGTAAATCACATGACTAGTCTTTGATGTCTGATTAAAACACATGCATGTAGAACACTGGTGCAAAGCATGGTTATGTATTTTCAAGAAATCTTGCACAAAATGTGGCATATAAGAAGTGTGCGAAAAAGTTATTATTTGCTGAGTATGATTATGCTACCTCTAGGCATGTATTATTTTTTGTGTTTGAAGTTATGAGTATAGTGTTGGTTCTAGATCTGTATTTCAAAGGCTTGCTCCTGGGGGAACTCCTGCAAGGTAGTTACCCAGAACATTGTAAAGGGACTGTTCAAACTAAGTAGATCATCAAGGCAGACTTAGTTCACAAATGGACCATTGGATGCCAATGTGGTAAAACAGAAGTTTAGTTTTGTTGCTAGCTTGATGTATCTCATAGCTTTGGGGGTATATTTGCCCTATTTCTCTTCAGTTTGTCCTGAATTTAGTATTCTCATTGTGACCCACAAAGGCACGGTTACATAGTCCCACTATGAGCATAAAGCTGTCCCACAATAAAACTATGGGAGTGTATATCTGACCGTGTTCCCTGCCCCCCCATCCCCACCCCTCTATAGCCTTGTAGCAGTATACAGAGACATTTTATTGGCTTACAGAGAGTGTTCAGAGAACTAATATAGGTGGTAGAAGCCACAAGTTTTGGACCTGAAGGGCCTGGAGTCCCGTCGTAGTCCCTCAGTCAGATGTGTAGTTTTACTATAGAGAGGGCATAACCTTTACAGATTTAAGATTGCAACCACAGTCTGACTAGGGAAAGCAAATTGAGTCTTTAAAGTAAAACAAAAATGCTGAGGCTTCCAGATGTTTGGAAGTATTGGGATCTCATTACCAACTAGAGCAATTTTTGACTTTAGATACAAACAGCAGGTTCCTTCCTAAAAGTTTCTACTCAGATCCAATAGTCCCTTCATGGCAACTTTGTCTGAAGGAGGCCCTCAGAACGAGGCCCACTATAGTGGCTTGGGGATATGCTCATTTTCAGCTGATCACTCCTTCAAAAAACCAGTTTGTCTGTTGAAAAAAAAAGTGAGAAACACACTATTGCGCACATTAATCTGGATGATCATTTGGATGGGGTGTACATTTTCATCAAAAGACATGTCTAGGAGATGCAGGGGAGACTCCTCTTGAATTTGATCTACAAAGAATACTAAAAAATGGCTTGGGAGGATACTACCTCTTCAGTCCTACAGTTAAAACAAGAATTCCAAAACAAACACAACGTAGAGCAGATTAAAAGAATGTCAGCTTTCTCACCTTGGCTGGTCAGCCTTATGCTTTGTACCTCCTGCAGATGCAGCAATGAATGAGTGACACACCAGTTTTAAAGATGTGAGAATAACCCAATTGCTTAGGACCAAATTCCAGTATCCTTAGAACTAATCCTTAGAGCCAATCAACTATTCACCAAAGTAAATCATCACACAAGGAGAATAAAGGTATCAAAATCTGGCACTTCATAACAGCAACAATGCTGTACAGTTAAAAAGTGCCCTTCATTGGAGATCTTAAAGTGCTTTATAAACCTCAGTTCATTAAATTTAAGAACTTATTCTAAACATAATTTAGAATAAATGGAGATGAAAATTGTTAAAGGGGTTTCTCAACAATATCTACAAAGGCTTATTTTTCTTTCAGAGAATTTAATTATCTCTTTGCCCTCCACATTAAGAAGAAAAAGTTGTTCAGACTTTTATCTTTCCTCATCAAACTGTAAACATTCCTTTTCAGCTTCATTTTCCCTCCTTCCTTTGATTCAAAGAGCTGAAGGAGCGCTTGCTCTGCCTTGAAATTTTATTTAAAATAAAAAAGGGGAGGGGAAGAAGATGGAAGAAAAAAAAATCCCCTTTCCTGACTAATACTAATAATACAGGTCAAAATGTCAGTTGATCTACAATTAAATGGAAAACAAAAGAGGTTTTCCCTTTTTTCCCCCAGTACAATAGCACTGGAATATAAATTACTGCTGAAGATGAAATAATACTTCAAAGCACATGGGGAAGGGCAGCACAGTGTTTACAAAGTATTTTCAACGGCATGATGAAACATTGAAGACAACGGTAACCCATGGATTTCAGGGGTATTGGTGAATAGTTTAAAACTAGCATGCGGTAGGATTTTAGGTCCCTATAGTCTATGACCCATGATATGCTTTGTTTAACAAGGGCAGCTGCAGTTATCAACAGATGTTTCAGCAATAAATAATTGGTATCATCTCGGAAAAGACCCATCTACCTGGGGAGCGGGCATAATGCCGAAAACACTGCTCCACTATTACAGCCACATTAATCTCCTATCTATCCAGGTTTCTCGGGGAGTTTACTGCAGGTGTTTATCCTGGGAGAAAGCAGACAAATGCTCCAAAGCCAGAAAGCTTTGTGAAGATTGTAAAGGAGGTCGGCCTCAGTCATAAATTTCTGTCTTCGGCCACACACACCAAAGAGAGCAAAAAACCCCACCAAAATAAACGCAGAATTACAATAAAATCCTGCTTATCAGTGGAGCATATGAAACCAAACCCTCCCAACTTATCAGAAACACATAAGGTGTCCAACTCAAGCTTCCCATTTTCTTTTTGAAAGCTACTTATGCTGACATTAAAAAAAAAAAAATCACAATTTCCTGGGTCTAAAACTTGTCCCATTCAGATCTGACTCCCAGTGAAGTATACAAGCTCAGGGATAGAATCTCAGCATCAGTGAAGTCCATAAGAGCTTCACCATTGATTTCAGTGGGACAAGGACTTCTCCCCAGGTCTTTTGGGCCTGACTCACCTTTCAGTCACACCAGTGTAACTCTGCTGACTACTACTGATGTACCTTATTGTAAGTGAGAAGAAAACTGGAATCCTCCCATCTTTAATTTTAACTGTTTTGAAACAGGCACATCAACCTACACATTGTGCTTGGCTTAGCTGACAAGCAACACTCAATATTTGTGTAACTGTAAAAGACTGGAAGAAAAAAAAGCATTTTTTTTAAATTCAGTTTATTTAGCTTAAACTCGTAGTCTCCAGGTTTGGGTCTTTAGGTACCAGATCCTGAATGTTTAGGACTAAATACCACAAACCCTTTCTCGGGTGAGAAGTCCCATTTAAATCAAAGGGGTTTCTTGCATGACAACAACATTTTTTTTGCAGGTTTAGGTCCCTGAAGTTTTCACTGTATAGTTTTGTTCCAAAACTGAGGGCCCGCTCCTCCATGAGCTCACTCACGCAGGGAAGAGCTATCAGCCCCATTGAACTACAAGAGTCCTCTGTGTTTTTCAAAAATCAGATTTGTACAAAATATCTAAGCATGTATTTCAGGATTTTATTTGAAATGTCAATGCAAAATTTTCTGTGAGGATTTAGACATTTTCCTCTGTTGCTGGAAACCCAAACACAACAGCATCATGGTTTGCAAGATCACTGGAACATTGACAGCACTGACAGTGAAAGCAACTCATCTATTATATTGTTTGCATTACCTTAGCAACTATGAGTCCCAGTCATGGGTCAGGATCCCATTGTGTTAGGCAAAAACCAAACAAAGGTTGTCCCTGGCCCCAAATGCATCAAGCACAAAGGTTAGTAAACAGCATAAATGAAGTTATTTTTGTTTTGGTCTAATGAACACGTTTTTCCAGGTAGGCATATCTGTACATTCTACCAAAGTTCTTTTTAAGTTCTGCAAACACTGAGATACTGTCTGCCCTGTACCATTATAGCAAAATATTTGTAGGCATGCAAATGTCACTGCCTCCATACAGTATATCTTGACTGGAGCCTTTCTGGGTCTGACTCCACTGCAATTAGACACACACATGGCTGACCCAAGCCAGCTGACTTTGGCTGGCAGAAGTCTGGCAAAGGGGCGGTTTAAATGCAATGCAGGTATTCGGGCTTAGGCTGCAGTCCAAGCTCTGGGGTCCTTTCCATGTTCCAGGAGGCCAGGCTCCAAACATGTTTATTGCAATTAATCAGCTCTTTAGCCCAAGTCAAATAGCACTGGACAGCCTTGGGTGTTTAATTACAACATAGACACACTTCCTGATGCCAGCCTCCTCCATTGTCCACCACTATGTGCATATTCTGAGTTTGGCCATTTTCCCCCACTATGTGGTACAGCAATCAACACGAAGGTCCGCACTGGGTTGCCAGCTAGGAACGGGGGCGAACACCATCTTGTATCTCAAGTTCAAGTCTCAGATGCAGCTAAGTGCACAGCCCAGAAATCTAAGAGTAGGGTCTGATTCTGCTCACATGGTCATCAGTGGAAGAACTCCTATTTATCTCACTGGGAACAAGACTGGGCTCCTAGTTTGTGAGCAGTGATTCTATCCTTTAGCCTCCCATCTTTCCTTACCTTTCCGGAAATTAGGTTCTCCATACAGAGTGAGGGCACAAAGCCGTGGTCTTCAGGACATGGATATTTCACAATCAAACAGGAATGATTCTAAGCTCTTCATGAAACTCAGGGGGAATGCAACAAGTGAAGTGACAGAGTCCCATATTTAATACAAGTATGATTTGGCCTTTTCTGCTAGCTGTGTCCTCCTACCAGTTCATTAACAAAGTCATTGTCTGAGGTCATCTGTGTGGCAGTAAGTCTAATGGACTAATGCACTATACACTCAAGAATGGGATTTGTAGAGTTTAAAGGAATACATGCATTGAACTTCATACCAGTAATTCACGCAGCCTTGCACTGATGATATCTTGCAGGTTTGTTTTGTCTTCCGGGCCTACGGCTTGTTTGTACTGCCACTTCTCTGGTACGAAGGGCCACTTCATTTCCTTTGCTTCTTCAATAAGGGTCCTTAGATCATCAGGGAGGGAAGCTGAAAAGGTCAAAGTGCAGGTAAGGAAATTGCAGACGATTTAGCTGCTAATGTTATGATGTAGCATCTAGCTTGCAAAAAGCATTCTCTAGCCTGAACCACTTCTCAGTCACTACAAGCTATTGGTTCTTGTCAAGATTAATAATGAGACGTTGTGTCTCATCAGCTGCACTGCTATGCCCTGCAGGTAAACTGGGACTGCCAGCCATTAAAAAGGTTTTTAGCAGGAAGTAAAACACTTAGGTGGCCATCTATGCGTGAAGAACTAGAGAAAGGAAAGTAGGAAACATTTTCCCCAAAGTGAAAACAGGGATTTTGTCTGAGTGAGTTAATCCAACAGCCTGGATCACCTTCGTTAAAGATGGTATTAAGAGTCTGTGGATGACTCAAAAAAATACCAGATAAATAAAAGGATGGTGATAATGAGAAGGCTTGGAAAGTTTGTTAAATAATTCTTCAGTGTCCACATTTGTTACAAAGATAATTGGCAATGAGTTATTCAACCTGTAGCCCTAGAAATAATTGTATATCCCCCCATATCCCAGACACTCAGTACCACAGCTGGAAGAATTGTGAAACCCAGATGATTTCCAGATCTGAAGAAGTGGGTCTGTCCCATGAAAGCTCATCACCTAATAAATTACTTTGTCAGTCTTTAAAGTGCTACAGGACTGCTTTTTTGTTTTGTGAAGATACAGACTAAAACAGCTACCTCTCGGTGACTATTCAGCTACGTAGGAAATGCAAGAAGAAATTATTCACTCCATTGAATGGCTGATGTATTGCACCAGGAATTAAAATTTTCTACAAATCCCCTGTAGTTACCACTTGACACTGCATCACCGATACAGAAAATCCATGGACCAGCTCCTCATCTGCTATAAAACAGGATAGTTCCACGAACAGAAGATCAGGAAATTGCAGATGATTTAGCTTCTAATGTTATAGCTGATTTACACTAGCTGAGGACTGGGCAATGCATGTCTGTACTGTTATGCTTCCTTTTCCGTTTATGGTAGAAGTAATAATGCTCCATAACATACAGGACAGAATTTTCAGAAGTGCTCTGCACAAATTAATTCCACTCCTGCAGCCAATGGACCACTGACTTCAGTGGAAGCAGAATTAGGTCAGTTTTACACTTCTGAATTCCCCAATGGGAATTTTATCTGAAGATCTCCAAGTCCTATAGAGAATGGGTATTATCCATATGGGGAAACTGAGACAAAGGGAGATTAAAGGCCTGATTTTCCGGGACGATTTTCCACTGCCTGATTTTCCATTGACTTCAAGTGGTATGTTGGGTGTTCAGCCCCTCGACTGATTTGCCCCAGGTCACACAGTGAGTCAGTGGCAGAATAAGAAATAGAATAAACTAGAGATGGAATCCAGGTCTCATAGCTTGCTGACACTCAGTGCTAATAAAAGTGGATTAACAGGGGATTACTGACCAGCTGGTGTTAACGGCAATCATCATATGCATATCTAGCCTCATCTGGCCATTGATCTCCACGAAAAAGCCTGTTCCGAGATCATGGCTACCTAAACGAGATGGTGAGCTAAACGTACTTCTACTTTTCTACAAAATCATGCCCTCTTCGAGGCCACAATAAATTAAAACCTATATTGCTCATTCATGTCTGCTGCCCAACAACTACCCAGCCCTGCTCTGGAAATAGACTGAAGCCCTGACACTCAGGACCAAATTTTCAAAGGTTGCTTTTGAAATTATGCCCGTGTTCTTGCAGACATTTTCTCACTCAAGTGACATAGCTGCATACGACTGCTGTGCTACCACCCACGAGCAGCCAGGATTCCTCAGGGTCCTGTTGCTCTGTCTGGGCACTGACTGTATCATTGCCGCTGCTGAACAGTAGGGCAGAGAGTGAAGGCATAGAAAGGTGGCTCACTGGAAAGGAGATAGAGGTTGACAGCTATGTAACATGCTCCCTTCTTCCCAGTGTCAACACTGACTCCATGTGGTATCACCTAAATAGGACTGAGGGGAACAGGACTGACCACAAAAGCTACAGCTACACTAGAGAGTTTTGTTGACCAAACTTGCAGAGCGTACACACTAAAAATGCCTTCTGTTGATGTACTGTCAACAGAACTTGGCACTTTTGTCAACAGCCTTCTGCCTCTTCCTCCCGAGGCACAGCACCCTTCTCGACAGAATCTGTCATCAAAAATCCATGTGGATGCTCCAGGGGACCCTCTGTTGATAGACAGGGCTTCCAGATCACTAGGCATTCCTATGTCTCTGTGCTTCCGGTTGGCTGTTCTGTCGAGAAAGTGGCCGAGCTGTCCAGCTGCTCTCTGTCGACAGAGTGAATCGACAAAATGATCCACTTTTGTGTGTGGCTGCAATCTGTTGACAGACTCTGTTTGGAAGTCATCTTCTGACAATAACTTCTGTCAGCAGATCACTGTAGTGTAAATGTAGCCATAGAGGACAGAATTTAAGGAGTCTGCCTCTCTACGTAGAGTAGCCTTAGTAAATAAAGGAGAAGTTTCCCTGATTGCCTCCTCAGTGGAGGATGATGGAGCTCGCTTGGAGATGCTGCATCCCAGAAGGTGCCACGGTGGTACCTACCAAAAGAGCTGCACATCTCACAGCTTCCCCTCATGCCCAGAAAAGCAACTGCAGCAGAAAAGAGAGGACAGGCAGGCAAGCAAGCAATGCCTGCAGAGATGCCAGTCAACTTTTCTTCCGTGGTGCACCTCAGAACTTCGACTCAGCCATCTGCATTTAATGGACTTACAGTTGCTGAAACTGACATGCTGCATCTCACTGCCTGCAATTTCCCAGCCCTGCCCATTTTTAGCCTCTCCTGCCTCCTTCCCGGCCATTCATTCCCCTTTCTTCTACTTCCTCATCTCTCCCTTCTCCATCACAAAAAGCATATGGATTTAAACAACACGAACATATATGTGACAGCAGCAGCATCAGGCATTTCACAACTAGTAAGTAATATGGTCAGGGCAATGGCAGACAAGCTGTCTATGAGCATAACTGTATTGCTGTTACCCTCAGCATCCTAGGGTTTGTTTCCAGTAAGCATTGTATTTTAAATTAGGCCCCAGTCCTGCAGGTGGACTCTGTTCCCATGTGGATGTAATAAAGACCAAGGACAGAATATACACAAATTTTTTCCTTAATATCTTATACTAGCAATCAAATATTTTATTGCTACATTAGTTAAAAAGGAATTTAGAGCCAAATTTCAAAAAGCTCTTAAAATAATTTAGAAACTACGGCTGCACTTAGGCCAAAGGATCCTGAAATCAATGGGAGTTAGATGCTAAATACTTCTGAGGATCTGGACCTTAGGAACCTAAGGCTCATTTAAAGTCAATGAGTCGAAGGCCAGGTCTAAACTAAAGGGAAAGGTTGAATTAAGGCATGCAACTCCAGCTATGTTAATTACATAGCTAGAGTCGATGTACTTTAATTTGAGCTTCCACACAGTCTCCACTGCAGGAGGTCAATGAGACCACACTCTCCTGTTGAAGTCTTGTACTCCATGCAAGGAGCAGGCACACTGGCACTCAGAGAGGTGGCCTGAGTTCAGTTTAACCCGCCTCTACCAGACTCACTAAATCAAACCCCAGAAGACTGATTGTGGTACTGTTGATCTTCTGCCTAGTGAAGACATACCCTTAGGTGGTCTTTGGCGGCAAGTTTTCTTCAGCATTTGTAACGTGCCTGGTACAATGGGGATCCGTTTCTGACTGTAGCCTCTGGGTGAGACCACAGTCAATACAATTATTGTATTGTGTGGCACTGTAACATCATCTAGGGAATCACAAAATGTTGCAGTGGCAAGTAGAAGTAACTTTGCACTCTTCAGCCAAAGTCCAAGCACCACAGATCTTACTGCATGATTGTGTTAACTCTGTAAGTGATGTAAATCCAATGGTAATTAATAGGGCTAAAAGAAGGAGATGAAACTACACTGAAGCTGATCTGAATGATTTGTAAACAAAACAAAGGATCAAACCTTACAGTGAGTCCATCTGTCTAACATAAAGCAGCATAAAGATTCTCTTTTCCCCATTTCTGTGTGTTGATTCTCAGTCCTTCCTACATTTGAGCCAAACACCAGTTTGACAAAGGCAATGAGAGAAGAAAACCCCTAAGCATTTGTGTTAAGAGAATCCCCTTGGCTGAAAGTGCTCCAAAAGTGTCCCTGTACCAATGTCATTCTGCTGGAAGCACATGTGGGCTGGATGAATCTGCTATATCACAATCTGATTGCTCCTGCTGTTTAATAGCCACCTGCCGAAGGGAAGGGGAGGTTAAGATCATTCAACCAACCCACTGTGTGTGCCCTCCGGTGGAATATGCACACAGAGAGCAGCTATGATTAGCTACTAATATGTATCATCACTGCCTCACTGCAAGTGGATTTTCTTCTTTCAGCCAGACCATGGCAGCCGTTTCTTAGAAAACCCTGAGCCTCACTTTAGTCTCTGATCACTCACTTCCTGAAGCAGTTTACCTGAAGGGCCATGTCTAATTTAGTAACTATGAGGGCAGTGATTTACCTTATCTGGAACTAACCTGATTATTTCTCATGCTCTGTGGCATTTAATAGGAGAAAAGAAGAAGAGAAGGATGGAGAAGAAAGCGCTACCTGATTAGGAGTTCAAGGGCCCATTCTGAAGCGTGATAAAGCTTAAAGGAATTTGTGAAGAGAAAACAAAGTATCCTTTGTAGATAAAGAAAAATCTTCCTATTTACCACCTCCAACACAATCATGCTCAGAAAAAAAACCAAGGCGCTTGACAGCCAGCTGACCCCCCCCAACAAGAGATGGGTTTGAAAATATGTTCCAGGCAGACTAGCATACAAATGGGTCAAGAATGAACTAAATTAATATTATGACTGATTCGCTCATGCGAAGGGAGGAGAATGCACTGAACACTCACAGTACTAACTGCAGCTGACAAGTGAACTAGCTGGTGAGAGTCACCTGTGCTCTCCAATTAAAATAAATGTTTTTGATGCTTTTTAAAAATCTCAGATTCAGATATTAATATTTTCCTTAGTATTCACTGCATGCATCATTTTATTTTTCTGTGTGGCAAAACAGAATCTGCGTACTGTCCAGCTAGTGAAAGAAACAGAGAAGGAAAATTCAAAACATATTCAGTAATGAAAACTCAAAAGATACCTTCTTGTACAAAATAAAAGCTAGAGTAGCAGAAGGCTAGATAGCCACTTGAAAGCTTTTCACAGGGAGAGCAGAACTAATGTAACATTCTGCATGTTTTCATGTCTAAAGCAAATTTAAATTTCACTGGAAATGAAATAATAGGGGGAAAAAAAACCCACACAAACCCAGAACCCCAACCACCACACAAATGCTGAAACACTGGTTTCTCTATAGGTCAGAAAAAGTAAAACTCTTCCATACTAACACTCATTTCATATGCATTCATTCCAAATATTAAATGGCACAGTTTATGCTTTCAATATGACTATTTCAAGAGTTTTTCTTGGAAACACTTATTGAGATGCTGCATATTTTATAAGAAAGAGATTCAAATGATGGGGTTTTTTATGAGGAGAAACAATCAAATACTTCAGCAACAGACAAATTTCTAGTGAAAAGAAAGTAAATAAGTACCAGCAATCAGAAGTTGCACTTTTTTTTTTTTAATAATTGAAATTTATGTGCATCAGCAAACTTTTGGGGCATTGTTCTTCCCAAACTGAACTGTTCCTCATAGGCTCATGTTTACTGAAGCCTAAAATTGGAACTGACAGCAATTCATTGCAACAAAGTGGGCTTCTTCCCCTGCCTGCCTGTAGCCCATGTCCCATTCATGCCCTAGAAATCCAGTCATCTCCTGACACTCATCTGCTGGGAGAAGAAAAATAGAACAGGGTTGGGGATGTGTCACTGTGGCATGAGTTCACAGCAATCTGCTGGCTTGTTCGCCGAGACCTCACCTTTGCACTGCTGGTACTCTCTCTTGTCTTCCTCAGATGCATCAGACATCTTGGGTGAGAGCACATCCAGAGCTTGCTTGCACTCCTGAAGCAGCTCAGCCACAACTTTTGGATTATTCATGATGCCGGCTCCCACTCTGCTGCGAACTGGGCGTCCCTGGCTGAGCAGTGATCAATTACCTAGGAGAAGACACAAATTCTAAATGAAAAGGTTCCCTTCAAGGCTGAGGTACCTGGTGAACAAAAGAGAAGGAAGATGATTAACTAAAGCATCATCAATTATCTGCGAGACTCAAGCAGGGAGAGATAATAGGGGAAATACATGACAGCCTCGGAAGACTTTATTAGAGGAGTGTGTGAAATAACTGCAGGGTCTCTGTGGCAAACTGTGCAAGGCAAACATCTCTGAGGTACCAGAGAGCAGAGAGAAAGGGCTTACTTTTCAATGGAGCCGTAAAATCACGAGCAGTGAAGTGACTAGCCAGGGTGCATGGAATCTCTTTTCAGTCAGAAGACTCATGCAGTCAAGTGCTTTTCATTTGAACTGAATTGTAGACCTTTCCACACAGAATTACAGCGAGGCCCCACATTTTCAAACACTTGCTGGGTGATATGGCATATGCTTAGTGGAGCCTGCGAGGAATAGTTAGGCTGTATAATTTTTACTCATGGGCCTCATAGTACACAACTTTCTCACAAAACCTCCCCAAAACTTATTTAAATCAATGCTGCTAATCCCCCCACCTCCAGTACAATAATATCTCAAAAGGAATCTGTCCCTATAGTCAAGGTTTCAGCATCTAAAGCTAGAGACACTAGTGTTTGTGCTCACTGATTATGTTACGCTGTGCTGACAGCAATCTAGACACAAAAAAACCTAGTATGAAATCACAGAAAACCACAGAATTAATTCAGCTACAACCACCCCTTATAACACAGAGTAGGGAGAGGTCTGTTTTTATATTATGAGAGGAACTTGTATCTTTGCCTCACATTTCCCACTGTAAGATCCTATTTTCAGTTGCTCATAACTTTGCCAAATGTAACCATTTTGCTTGAAATTTTCTACACTGGGAGGCTGCCTTAGACTGGTGTTTTTTTGGTTTTTTTGTTCTTTTAAATTTCAGCTGCAATGGGTGTTTGTTTTGTCCTATTAAATTCTGGTTCACTCTGAGAACTTCTAGTACCCCACACTTTGGAGCAGGGATTTGCAATTTAGCTTGGGGTGGCCTTTGTGTCGGAAATGAGCTTTTGATGACCCTATGAAATATTGCAAAAATTGGCCAAGTTACAAGCCTTTCAAAAACCGAAGTTTATTCCTGCTGAGAAGAGATTCAACCTGTGCTGGCAGTTTTGTAGCCCAGGACTGAGCAGAGTTTACCCTGCATTGCATCTCAGAGCTGCTGCAGGCTGGGATGAATCCTTATTCCAGTCTCCGTCATGATACTGAGAAGAGAAAGCCTGACTCTCCTGTGCTGTCAATATCTCCTCTGTTGGGCCCTAGCAGTTTGGAGAATGAAGTGAGTGGTTTGATTCAAATACAGAAAGGATAAAGAGCTGTACTGGCTAGAGGAGTGGGAGATAGACTGGCAGGGTAGAAATGGGGGCTAAAATGGGGTTGGAGAGAGAGACAGACTAGAAGTACAAAAATACTGGGAACTGGGAGAAAGACTGGACTAACTGGGCAAGAAGCCAGGGGCTGAGAACCAGAGGGCTGGTGAAAGAAGGTAACTGGGCAAGGTAATCAGATTTCACAAGGAGTCAGGGTGGCTGAGAGAACTGTGGCTACCTCAGCAAAGAGACTGAGACAAGAAAGTCAGGGGCAAAAACTGGGACTGGACAAAAAACCTGGGAAGAAAAATTGCAACTGGAAACCAATGAAACTGGGGAACCCAGAGAAGGGGTGAGTGAAGGCCAGATTGGGCCAGGGAGACAAATCAGATAAGCTAGAATGAGAGGTACTAGGACTTGCTGGTCAAGGAGTCTGGGTCAAAGAAATGAGGAAACTTGGAATGGCCAACTAAGGAGAATGATGGACACAGGGATGAGAAGTCCAAAGCAATGTTGGAAAGCAAAGATGCTCTATTTATTGCATGGCGATTTTATTATTAACTTAGTTTCCCCAATCAGCACTCTGAAATTTGGTCAATTCTCGTGTCAAGGTCAGGCTCAGTATGATCACAATCACTGTTTAATTAGGACCCACTCACACTCTTTTTGTAAGAGTTTCATCCGTATTGTTCACAAATTCCCAAACACGCCGGCTCAGCAAGGCAGGTAGAAATCATACAAAATGAGTGGAGTATCCAATCACTTATCCTGTTCCTTGAAAAACAATTCATCTTCCTCATTATCCACTTCACCATTGCCAATGGTCATCCTCCAGTTCTCCCTCCCAAAGCACACAGGCTGGGATATATGCTGGTACCATTTATGCCTAATGAATATTCAGCCTCTTTTCCTTATTTGTAGCTCCTCAGGGTGCTGTGTTGGGGTGCCCTTCTCCCACAGGTTATTAATCCTTTCACCTCACACTTACTAGCATATGTGTCAATTAACTTACCATAGCATTCTTGTGATCAGACATCAGCTGATGTCCCTAACTAAAAATAACCCAAGCTGATATACAGTAGCATCTTGTGAGCACCTATCAGCAGACTAGTCATTACAGCATTCTATCCTGTGATATCTTATCGTCTATGCTTATTCTTGTTTAGCAACTTATGCCAAGGGTTTGGGGGCCTTAGGTCTTAATTAGTTTGGCCAAAGTATTGTTTTACAGGCCTTAAAGGTTTGTAAGCTCAGTGCATTATTGCCTTCCCTGCCTCCCTTTGCACAGCGCTATACCTATGGATTACAGCGATAAGCCTAGGACTTTCTGGGCAAGGAGACGGGAGAACCCTGATGGGTGGAGACTGGGACTGGCTAGGTGAGGAGAACAGAACTGAGACAAGGAGCGAGGGTAAGAGAGACAAAGGAGTAGGGCAGGGACACGTTGGAAAGGATGGGGAAGAAATGATCAGCAATCGGAGACAGAAGAAAAGTTGTGGCCACTGAAGCACGTTCACTACAGAGTCTGGCATGGAACCCAATACCTCTGAGTCTGTCCACTTCTCTACTGTCAGCATATACCTGAGAAACCCTGGCATACTGTTTCTTCCCATGCTGACAATGGTCCACATACAGGATGACAACCTACTACTGCTATCGTTTATTCCCTTAGTTCCATGGGCAGAGGTCCACAGCGTGTATAAGTTCCAGTTCTGCTGATGACTCATGTGGGTCAATATCATGGGTGTCAGTACACCACATGATGGATTTTTTCCCCCCCAGTTTGGAAATTACACACAGTAAGCTATGTGAATTAAACATTACTAAGGTTGCGAAGTCGAGCACTCAAAAGTCAGCCCTGTGCTCAACCTCATGAACAAAAGGCCAACTGGCTATCAGCCAAGGCTATAGAGCAGAAACTTCACTTTCCCTAGTAGCATGGTCTCAGTGTCTCTGGGGTTACAGAGCAACAGAAATAGGCCTGAGTTGGTGCTCTGCATTCTCTCAAGCATGGAGACCATCAACAGAGCTTCACCGCCAGCAGTGGGGAGGGTAATGGCAGAGAACTGCTTTTTGGTGGTGTGGTCCCCTGCCACAGGGGCTGCTGGCTGTTCTTTGTGGACAATAAAGAGGGAGCTCTAACACCCTCTGACGTTGGGGTTCCTCTACAGACTGCATCAAGCTACAGCACAAGACTATATTTCAGTGACACAGCTCAGAGGCTTAGTCTTCACTGCAAAACATTATGGGTATGGGGCGTTATGGTGAAAATGACAATTAACTTACAGAACACTGATCACAACAGTGTACGCAGCATAAGGAAGCCACACACCCTGTTCACCACCATGTCAGCTAGTCATAGTTAAACCCTAATTTAGCTAGTGATAATTTATGACAAAACAATCTATCCTGAGGTTAACCCTCCACCCCAAATGTTAAATCTGAGACCTATGGCCACACAGCAAAGTTATTTCGAGATAACAGCTGTTATTTTGAAATAACCTTGAGAGCATCTACACTATGCACATGCTATTTCAAAATAAATTAAAAACAGCCCAGGTACGTTATTTCAAATTTTGTAAACTTCACTGCGGAAAAAATAACTGAAATAGGCGCTATTAAGACAGAGAATAGTGTTATTTCGAAATAAGCCACAATCGCGCAAATAGCACTATTCTGAAATAGGCAATATGTGTCCGCATGTGCTATTTCAAAATGCATTCTTGTGTGCAGTTGTGTTATTTTGAAATATGCTATTTTGGAATCACTATTCCGGAATGGATTATTTCAAAATAAGGCTGACGTACAGACATAGCCTAAATGACAAGTTAAATTGTAGGCCAAACTGATTGTCATGATCATTGGAAAAGGTTCCTCACAGAGATCCCTTTGCCTAAGCATCTTTTGTATAGGGATAAATAGTGAAAACTTGAGTTTTCTAAACCTGGTAACTACTGGAAAAGTTTACCCTTATATCAAAGTACTTTCCTCCTTTTCCCATTAAGACTAAAGAAATTGATCCCATTGCAGGCTACATGTCAATCAAAGACGCTCTCAAATGAAGCCACTATAAAACACCAGACCTACATTTACCATTAGGCACACTGACATCCAATTGATCTATCTGACTAAACAGTCCTGTTTGTAAAGAGGAGCATGCGACAGTCCCATGAGTACATCTCAGGGTAAGATGAATCATCCCTGTCCTAGCTCCATTCCTGCATGTAAATGGATTTCTTTTAAAAAAAACTTGCTTTTCTGGGGAGCATTTTTTTACAATAAATACATGTATTAGTTTATACACAACCTCTTTCTTGCTATATAATATGTGTATATGGGAGAGAGAGAGAGAGAGAGAGAGAGAGACCCTAGCTACTCTGGAAATAGCATCCATTAGCAGTTTGTTGGAGAAGAAATGTTTAGGGCTATATCATCCCAATTTCATTAGCGGAAAAAAATCTCTGCTGAAGTGCACCAGAATAAGGGAGCACAGGTAACTGGCCTTAAAATATAGTGCTCAACGAATACTGAAATCAAAGGAGAGCTTTGCGAACATGATCTGATTTGTGCTGCGTCACTCAACCTGGACCTCAAACTCTGGCCCGCTATTCTCTAATGGAGACTTTAGAAATGCGTATATAGGTTCCCCAAGCTCAGACTGTGATGTTCAGTAGTTTTGATAATACTTTTGTCTAGTTATCACAACAAATCTATCCCCAATTTACAGTAAACATTTTCCCCCTTGGAACTCAGTCACCTTTTACAGGCGATACGCTTCCAAGTCACAGTCAACGCGAAGTATAAGTATGATGGGTTTAAGAAAAAAAAAAAATTCAGATTCACTACTTAGCTACTTCAGGAACAGTTCCCTTTAAAGTATCTACTCCTTTACAGTAACTGTAGATTGTAGCCAGGAAGAACAAGTTATATTTGAATTATTGAGCTCCACAGTGTAGATTTTGATCTACAAGCCCTATAACATTTATTGGGAAACAATTTGGCTAATCAAAGTATATTTTTCCGTTGCTAGGGGGCAACAGGCAGACTCATCCCAGGACAATGAAAACCAATCCATTTTTTCCCCCCACATTTCCCACTCGGTAGTGTGTAGTACTGCTAAGTATAGCATCAGGATATTAAAAATCTGATAAAACATCAGCCTGCAAACTCACACCTCTCCCAGTAAGTTTGTTTTATGTTCCTGCAGGCTATTGGGAACAAGGGATTTTAGATCCTTTCCAGTGTGGGCTGACCATGACAGACTGTATACACCTTTCTCTCATTGTATATTAGACTACTGCTGAGACACTGATATAGTGACCTGGTACTGTCTTTATCGATTTGACCTTTTTAGAACTTTTTTTGACCCTGTATTCTTACCTGTATATCTTGCAACATATAGTTAGGGTAGATCATTAGCCAATAATCTGGGCTTTCATACCATGCCAGCAAGAAGGAGCTGCAGACGGCAAGAAAGAAAAAATGAAACCATCCACCATCATTTTCTTTGGTATATGCCACGGCAAAGCAGGTCTGCATGCTGTACAATAATGAAACACTTGTATGATTTGTTGCTACGTTAAGAGCCTCCTTGTGTTGAAGAATAACAGAAGGGCCCCAGGTTGAAAGCAGCCATGGGTTCATTCTTACATAATTTAATACAAATAAAATATAGTATTAAGAGCGCTAATTATTTCTTTACCTCCCATAAAAAGGCATTTGTAGCTGGTATGTTACATATGCCTCACCTTAAAGTCCAGTATATGATCGAGCGTTACCATACATGAATGGAAGGGGGTTTAGGGCATTAGAGAGGAAAATCTATGACATTATAGTAGGGTTATGAACGTACATTTCTCTTGTGCGTAACTCTTCAGTTGCATTTACTTTTTTTTTTTTTTTTAAATAGGCCTTTTTCCTGGCTTAGGCAGACACCCACTTGAAATCAGTTGCAAAGTTTCCACTGGCTTCAATAAATCAAGTCCTACAGCAGGGTCCCATGAGTTAGACAAGCAGTTCTCTAACCATGGTTCCCAAACTGCCTGTGGATTGCAGAGAAAGCTGACAGGTCAAAAGATGCTAGCTCCTGCTCCAAGATCCTGGAAACTGCTGAACACTAAAGAGACGATCCAGCTTTGTGGTTTCCTCCACTGCTACCTAGGAGAAGTAGGGGAAAAAAAATAGGTGCCATCCCAGAGCCATCAAGTGGGCTGGAGCTGCCAGCTCCGAACAGGAGTCACATCTGGGAGCAGAGTGAAGAGCCTGAAACAAGAATGTCCAGGACAGAAGCTACTACAGGTTGAACCTCTCTAGTCAGGCAACATCTGTGCTCCAGCATGATTTTAGTTGGCCAGATGTCCACTTACCATGGGTATGGCCAAGATTCCTGTGGTCTGATAAAGTTTGTTTACAGCCACCAGTTCTGGTTCTCATTGTTCCACGTTCTTATTTAGCTGTAATTTACCCCTAAATGTCTGTTAAGAGCCCAGGAAGCAGTGGAAGCGTTGGTAATGCTGTTAGACAATATTGACCTACCATGGTTTGGCAAATTCTCTTGTTTGGCACTGGTCAGGTCCTGAGGGTGCCACACTAAAGACGTTCAACCCTAAGTGGTTCAGCATATTCAGGGGAACAAGATGAACAGAAGGCATGCAAGTGGGACAGGAAACCAGAACGTTGGGAAGCATTAGCCGGAAAGCAGAGAAGAAAGTGACTCAGTAGAAAAACAATGTGGCCAAGGAGCAGATGAGAAGGGAATCGGGGGTCTCCACACATGCCAAAGAAAGTAAGATCTGACAACAGGTAAACATATAATAGGATCAGGTCTAGAGGAAAGCTAGGGGTAGAAGAACAAAGAATATGGAGGTGGAGATGAATTGAAGAGCAAAAGAAGACCCTATAATAACTTTTCCTCACGGAGGACAAAACTTTTATTGTATTAAAGACACCAAAAATACCCAGTATTTTGTTAAAATCACAAAAGTTCCCACCCAAACTGAGGATGGGAGTGGAAATAGGATGTGGGGAGGGCCACTATGAGATTCTCTCTTTAGTAAGGTGTAGTCTGCACTGTGCAAAAATTTCAGAATCCCTCAGTCTTCAAAAGCAAGTTGTTTTCAGTAATATTGTGGATGGAAGAAAATTTGAGAGTTTGTGTAACTGGATTGTTATATAAGCTTTGGGGTCTTTTTTTGAAAAGCAAGTGACATACTCCAAAATGCAGCAATCATCATCGTCATTTGAGAAGCTGTGAGGAAGGTTTAGGAAATATTATTTGTCCTGAAATCCCAATTAGAGCTTTTTTTTCCACGCTCTGAAAAGATATTATCCTAATTTTGATCTTATTGAGGCTATGCTATAATTCCATGGAGACCAATGAAGGGGAAGCGAAGACCTGACGAGTTCTATGTGGAGGCTGCATTTATGGATTAATCCCAATAGGGAGTAACTAAACCTCATCCCCAGGGCTTTTCAATCAGGACTCTGCACAGTCAGTTGAGAAATGAGGTCGTTATTTATGACTGGGGCTGTTTTGACTTTCAAATAAACAGTTTAATTATTATAAGTACTACAGTGAAACTCTGAAATCAAGCGCTGTTTTATTACTTTTATGTCAGTTGTGCCTCTCTTTCCCAACCCCTCCCCTCACTGATGGGCAATTCAAGCTGGGTTTAAATGCTAGAATATACGTGATACTGATCTTCATGTCAATCACATCAGAAAATATTTCCCCAAAGCAAAACTTGCCAAGAGTGGGAAGAGATACCTTCATTACACCAAGCAGACTTAGGGCTGGATTCTCCTCACCCACCATTGTAAGGTACAAGTAACCCCAATGAATGTAGTGGGACTGCATCAGTGTAAAACAGCTATACATGAAAGGAGACCTCTTGCCTTTTTTGGATTTAACTGGCGCTACAAGTACTCAACTTTTCTGACAGCCTGGCCTTCTGTGTCTTCCTCAGACACTCTCAAAGTAGTAAAACATTTTCCTCTTTCATCCCTGGACATTCATGATCAAGGTAATATTTTTTTCTCAGCTGCTCGAACAACTTAAAAAAAATCCAATCTTTTATTTTTATATGAAAAGTTATTTTGAATAGATTTCCACTAAAATTAAATTAAATTCCATTAAGTAAAAATGCAGTCTTACCTCTTCTCCCTTCTAATTCAACAAGACTGAAAGAGTCCTCCCCTCATTTCAACATGCAGGTTGGCATTTTTGCATTGCTCATGTTGAGCAAAGGCACACGTCTCCTGTGATGCCAGTAGAAGTAATTTATCTTTTTCTAACCAAATAATTAACTGAGTATAAAAATCAGTTCAATGTGAAGATTACATATGACAACAGATGACAGACCAGAGCATAGTGACAGGTAGCATCACTGAGGTCAATGGAGCTGCACTGATTTACACCAGCTCAGGATCCGGCTCCAAGTCTCTTGATTAAAGAGGAGGAGGAGTGAAATCATGACCCTTTGGAGCTACTGTAAAGCTACTCTGCCAGCACCCATTCATGTAATTGATTAAATTTTAGTCTCACTCCAAATGTACATCTCTCTATAGTTTTGTCCCATGGATTCACACATGGGGTCTTAAAAATGGGATATGTACTGCTACAACAAATCTCTCACACGTTGTTTGTTCAGGTGCAGATTATTCAAAGTCATGTACAGGTTTTGCTTTAGAAGTTGGTGGTGGGTGCTCACAAAAGGCACCATGAAGCTCTTTTTACCTATGCTACGTTTTTATTCATTAAATCTGAAGAGTCTAATCCTGACCCTCTTACCAGTAACTAGCTAAATTCCCATGGAATTTCATCAGGAGCAGGCTTGGGACCCAAATGTGTGAAACTTGGAAGCCTAGATATCGTAGGTTTAATTTGCACAGCAGTCTGTTTGTCTTTTCTGATCCAAATAGTCAGGGCCATATTGATATGCATTTCCTGCCTCCCAATTCCTACTTAAAAACACTTTAAAATAAGATGAGATTATGCAAAAGATAGAAAATGCTTACTACTAGATCTATGCATTTATGCACTTGTAACAGAACACTTTGGGAGCCAATTCTCCAGTTTGTGGACATGGCGTTGCTTCATTAATTTCAAAAGAGCTAAGCTGATTTACAACAGCTGAGGGTTTAGTTTCATTTCTTAGAATTTTTCTACATATGGAAAAAGCAATACTCTAGGAACCAAAGACTTAAAAACATCACTAGTGTGCACTTCAGCTGATCAGTATTACTAGCATTCTCAGCAGCATGCAAGTTCAGTTTCTTGTATATTCTGACAATCACTTGTGTTTCATTTGAGTATTTTTTTCTGGTGTATGGTAGCTTTGCTTTGTCAGAGATAATGAAAGAGACATAGCAAAGCTATTTGGTAGGGGGCTTTTACTTTAATTTTATTTATTTATTTTTTTACTTCTCTGGTTTAAAGATTAGATGTTTTCCTTTTGTAAAGCTGGGTATACCAACTGGCATTGGCTGTATTAAAATAAGGAAGAACCGCAATCAAAAAAAGCCTCTCCAAAGGCAAGCTTTCTTGTTAATATGCACAAACATGAAAGGCTTTCTTTTCATCCTATACAACTACAGTGTGTGTAAATTGCAGGGGGCTCATTGGCATAAATCTCGACTGTGACCTCTGAGGTAAACTGGATTTACATTACTTTCTGACAAGAATTAAATGAAGGCCTTGTGGATATACGAACAGCCTTCTAGACTGCAACAGATGGGCATGAATGTGCTCCCTAGGCAAACGATCAGTGACATCTGTGTCCTCCAAATTCTGGTGGTCTCAGCCAATTAACAGGCAAAAGGAGAGAAGAGGGGGGAAAAAAGCCGGCCTCTGCCCAGCCACCCCCAGTCAAAACTGAAGCAGAAGTGCTTGTGTTTAGAAATGGGATCAGAAACAGCCCACAGCAGTGAGGGGATTGTTATAGGCTCTACAGAGATCAGCACTACAGAAGAAGCTAATGTGGATAAATTAGATATCATTAAAACAGAACAAACTCTGCACACCAGTAAAACCAGTGTAAACCCAGAGTAGTATCATTACTGAAGGAGATTTGCTCCAATGCAATGGAAAGAAGAATTTACTCTAACGTTTTCTTACAAGCAGAGAAAACAAAACACTTCATGTAACTCTGCTCACCCATGGTTTGTGGAAGCTAGGAATGATCCAGATCTGGAGTCTAAATGACGGCTGCTTCCTATCTTTGCAGCGGGGTCAATCAGGAAACTGGATCCAAACATCCTCAGTTTAGATCCGGACATTAGACCCTTGACGTAAAGCGGTCAGGTAGGTAATGTAAGAAAGACTTTCAACTGGAGGCAGAATCCCTGTTATCTACCTTTGCCATTATGAAAACAGTGCTTTGGGGATGGATTGTAAATATATCCACTGGTATATATATACATATATGTAATATATCCACTTGTATATTTACAAGGGTTCTTGATCTGGTTCTTTCAGAGAGCTTCAGAATTTTTTCAAAATAAAAAGCAGTCAAGTAGCACTTTAAAGACTAGCAAAATAGTTTATTAGGTGAGCTTTCGTGGGACAGGCCCACTTCTTCAGACCACAGCCACACTAGAACAGAACTATGGTCTGAAGAAGTGGGTCTGTCCCACGAAAGCTCACCTAATAAAGCTATTTTGCTAGTCTTTAAAGTGCTACTTGACTGCTTTTTGTTTTGATAGTGTATAGACTAGCACGACTTCCTCTCTGTTACTATTCAACATACAAGGCACAGATTTTTTTCAGTGTGACACAGGTACTGAGTAGAGTATCAAGAATATTCTTTATTAATAAAATAAAGTCTCAAACCTACTGTAGTCAATTTTTAAGGGAATAAAGTCTTTAAGGGATGCTTTACCCATGAAAGTCATGACCTATTAAATTTGTTAGTTTCTAAGGTGCCACAAGACTACATGTTATTAGTGAAGTTGCAGACTAACACAGTTACCACGCTGAGACTATTTAAGGGAACCGATTTATTTACAATGAAACATTTGAGAGGATTCTTTAGAATTTTAAGGAACATTCATGAAATTTAAAAACATTAGATATGTACGTAAAACTTTGGCCTGATTATGAGCACAAGGACTGGACCAGATGACCTCTTGAGGTCCCTTTCAGTCTAACGATTCTATTTGAGGAAATCAGACATCACCAAACTACTAAGGACCTAAGAAAGAAACTTTCTGTTTAGCAGGTGAAGTTTCTCATTGTGCTTTGTTTTAGACCCTTAAAATGTAGATTTCACTGCTCTCCAGAATGTCAGTCTGTGCTCACGAAAGCTCATGCTCAAAACTTTACTGTTAGTCTATAAGGTGCCACAGGACCCTTTGTTGCTAAACATTTTCCTTGAGCATTAGTGTTTTAAACCCTCACCTATGTAAGAATTGTTCTCCTTACAGCTGCATGTAAATATTCGCCTTTCAGTTAATGCACTCATAGCTATATCCACAGAACAACGTATTTACAGGAGGGACTTTCTCAGAAATACCCAGCACCACATCTTTCACTGAATTTAATGGGTAATGCTGAACTTTAAGCATTTGCATAAATACTTTCTTCAATAGCAATTCTTTCCTGAATCTGACCATATATGCACAGTTTCACTACAGACACACTTCACAAGTCTTGCTTGTGCATTGTCCACAGGAGCCAAAAAAAGGGTGCCAACTAGAACATTTGCATGCGGAGCAGCATTATTCTGGAGAGCATAAGATTGTCACTTTGCTCTGTAAACCAGAAATGTAAGGCAACCGGCCACTTCATGTAAGGAGGGTAAGAGAGAGCAATTCTGGGACACAAACTGATCTTTAAACTATTCAAACTTTGTTTACTTGTATTCAGCTTTTAAGGGAATACGGTCAGTGGATGTTTTGCTCATGACCTAATAAATGTATTAGTTTCTAAGGTGCCACAAGATTACTTGCTATCTGTGAAGCTGCAGACTAACACAGCTATTCCTCTGAGAATATTTATGACCAATTCTGAGGTATGTTAAAACAAACAAGCAAGGAAACCGGAGTAATTTCTGAAGAGCTCTTCTGTTCCTGTTGGACTATCCTCTGTGTCCTCACGTGTCTATTTTCAGCAGATTGCTGTACAGTCACATTCTTAGGCCATCCATTCTTGTTGCTCGATCTAATTGGCTGATAGGATGGTGATGTGAAATGTGTACTGAAAGCTGTTGTTCATTTATAAACTCGTGTTTCATATCTCCATTCCTCCCCTTAAGAACACTGCAAAAGTCAGCCGCCTTTGACCTTCCCCAGCCCCAAATGTAGGGGGACAGCAGAAGGAATTTTGGGCTAAGAGCAGAATTGTGGTAGTGTCAGGAACAAAAGCACCTGTTGTTTTGCTCCTGTACTGACTTTAAAAGTATCAGTTCTGGCTCTCCCCGCTCTTCCAAAACCACCATTTCAAACACCATTATTGGATGCAAAAATAAAGGAATAGTTGAGACAGATCAATAAATTTAAAAGATCTTTTAAAAAAGAAGACATAATGAATTTGGTACAGCACATATTTTTAGATCAAAGATGCCTTTGAAGTGACAAACCCCTAATCCATAAAATACCCAAGTACTTCCTTTCTGTTTCAAACTACTTGTTGTCAAATAAAATGGAAGTTAAGGAAATTATCTTTATCTGAAAATGGCCAAAAGAAGCCATCACCTAATGACAGCCTTGTCACAAATGACAATTGGGGAAATTGTTAGGATGGTGAGTCCTAACGACTGGAGAAATAAGCTTGCTGTTAGCACTAATCTGGTCATGCATCCCTCCCCACCCCCCCTCCCAATCCCAGTCAACTTGCTGTGTGAAACAGCTAAGTCTTTGTCAGCCCTAACAGCGGCTGGAAAGACTTCTCTTTCATGAATATGTATCACCATCCCTCCCAGTCTACAGAGACAAACCCTTCAAAACTGCAATATAAAAAATAAAACAACCTCCCTGCTCAAACCAACCAACCAACAAAAACCAAAACCCTAAGCTACTGAGATGAGCGGAATGAAATGCTAGTAACTAATGAAAGCTCACGCTTTGGTAATCAGGCCAGAGGACCGTCTTTCCTAGGACTTTTATTTCCCAGCAGATTGAGATGAAGTCTATAGAGCACTTCACGTCTTCATGTGTAAATGGACAAAATCTGAATGACCCAATAGGGATATATTATGCATCCCTCTCTGTATTGATATTTATTGATACCAAATATTTGACCAATTTTTTTTGCACGGGTATTCGGAAAAAAAAAGGCTATATACACACAAAAGTGTGGGCCTTAGCACCTCAGACTCACGTGAACCCATGCTTACTCATGTGAGTAGTCAAGTTGATTTTAAGGGGATTACTCATGTAAATACAGACTACTTGCACATGTAAGGTGCCAAGACTTCACATCTCTTCATCTTCTTCCCATCACGATAAAATATTCAGCCTAAAACTTCCAAATAAATTAAAAATAATATGTATCATCTTAAATAATTGGACATTTAAAATATATTACCTTAGTACGCTATTTTATACTGTAGGAATGGGTTATCTTTTTTTAGAAAAAAAAAAACCCAAACAATTTGGCCAATAATTTCAAAAGTAAATCGTGATTTTTGGGTGTCCAATGTGAGACAACAGAAAGGGGCCTGATTTTTAGACAGCAGATGCTCAGCACTTTCTAAGAATCAGATCTCTCTAAAGCATCTCCAGTTGCACAACCAGAATCACTAATAATTTTTGAAAAGCTTGTGCTTTATTTAAATAGGGTCTTATTTACCAACTATTCACCAAGTGCTCTTCCAGGAGAGGTGTAACAGAAACATAGTGCCTGATTTTACTCACAATAACACTAGCTAAATTCAGAACTAGTCAAATTATATCAGTGGAGTTACATTGGTGTAAATGTGGACTATTTGACAGCTGACAAACTCACAGGTCTTGTCAGAACTGTGCACATATGTTCATACACTTGGAGAAGGGAGAGAATAGCTTATAAGCATGCAGAAGGGTAGGTACATGTGACAGAATTATTTTGCATCTGCAGAACCGATCCTCAATTTCCTACATGCCAAAATCTGTCAGTGAAACTAATGTGAGAGACAGAAACACAATGAAAGCTCAAAACTTGTATGTGCAATATCGATTTGACCAAAATAAATACTCAAATTTGTGTGGGGGGAAGAGATTCTATTGGCAATGCAATACATTTATTAAAATAGTTAATATTGTTCCTAAAGTTACCTTTAGATATTTGTTGTTTGAACTGTGGTGAGCTAATAATGTAATAAAATGAACCTTAATTTATTAAAGAGATGTTTATGTGACTTCACGGATTTTACTTTTTCCCCCAGTAATAATGAAAGAAAGAAATAGGACTACAAGTGGAGATATTAAGACACAAAGCTCCATTTTTAGGCTCTAGATATTATGCAATGTTTGCTGTAGACCTTTCCATTTCATTAGCATATTCTACTTTACATGAAAACCAGTGATGAATGCTCCCCCTGAGCTAAGGCTAATCCTCTTTAAAAAGCTACAGGCTATATTACATGTGGCCACAGCCGCAGTTATGCCATGGATGAATCACTTTGAAGCCTATTGAACAGCGTTCCCCTGTGAGACTTTGCACAGGCCCAGAAACCAGCGCTCTCTGTGTTGTGAAATCTTAGTGTTTTCATCATGAAGAATTTTTATAAGGGGATAGAACCTCCTCCCCCCCAAATAAGCTCATAGTGCACGAGATACTAGGTGCTGTCACTACTTCTAATTGCCAGTCTATAACTGTAGCACACAAGATTAAAATAAAATGCTGACCTTGTCTTTCAACAGCAAGCAGTTATGCAGAAGACATGATTGTAGGAACAACAGCTCATAATTTACAACTAAGATGAACTAAAAACTGGCCTTATAGCACCTTTTTCTAGTGGCTACCTAAAATTTAGTAAATGTTGAGAATGTTAAAGTGATGTGAGATACTACTGTAAACCTGAAATGTTTTTGAACCAGGCTTTTCTTTTTCTTCTATGCTACCCCTCTCTCCTCTTTACATCTGTTTCACTCCCATGCATTTTCTTCATCTGTATTCTTTTTCTATATTTCTTTCTGTGGACCTTATCCAGAGCCAATTGAAACCAATGGAAAGGACTGCTTTTACTGTGGCGGGTTGTCTGCGCACATATGCAGGTCTGTCTCTCTTATTTGCAATGAGCCAGCAGAAAACAACAGAAGGGAGTCCAGAAGGTGTCCCATGGTTTCACTAGAGAGCTTTATGAGCAATGCCTGCGACTGCCCAGTGAAACTGACAGAAGTGTATCATCCCAATATGCTTCACCACATAGTCGTCACTTTGGGTAACGAATTGCTGGTCAGTACCAGCCTGCTACACTTCTGGCTATTCCATAGATGCTCATTAAAGCAAAGAAAATAATTACAACTCTAGGGTGAGATGCATCTTACTCAAGTAGATGACTAGTGCACATAACTTAGCCCCTTTAAAATCTGCATGGTGGGCCAGAATATTCACTGTCAGACAGTACAGCGCACAGACCACCTCACCATGTGAACATCGCAAGACACAATAAAATCAAAGTAGAAAGAAAATCATGGAATATATGAGTCTGCTTGAAGCCTGGGAAATGTCTTTTAATACTGCAAGCACTTATCTACATGTGCAATGAATTTGTGTCACAGTAGCCAAACAGAAGAGTTTTTTAAGTGACAAAAATACCACCTTATCTTCCTAGCACCTTTCATTAATAAGTAGTGACCAGAAGTCCCATTTTCAAAGGGACAGTCCCATATTTAAGCCTCCCTGCAGCTGTCCTGACTTTTCCTCAAAAACATGCAAATTATCCCATATCTGCTGTTTCTCCTCCTACCCCATCAGTACTAGCAGGTCCTGCTGCTAGATCCCCACTTGCCAGCCACCCGCTCACCAGCTGCATGTCTGTGTGGGGCGAGGAGGGTGTCTACTGACCACCAGCGGAGGTTGGTGTGCCAGACTGGTGGTGGGGTAAAGCAGCATGGGGCCAGCTGCTCTCCCCGCTGGTTAGTTGGTGCAGCCTCCATTATGAGCTGGCTCACTGATAGCAGGGCCAGGCCCCACCCCTTGCTGGCAGGCACTGGCTGTGCACTGTGAGCGGCAATGGCTGGGGCAGACAGTTATGTGTCACCTCTGCTGCCTGCCTACCGGCCCTTACTTGCTCCCTCGCTCTCTCATGGTTATCTTCCTGTTGTTCCTCTTTGTCCCCAGCTCTGCGGCTCCTCCCAGTCTCTACAAGCACTGCACGTCCCACTCCTGAAGCAGCATCCTTCCCAGCCACTGGTTGGAACGCTCAGCTCACCAACAGCCCCTTTCTTCCCCCCGCTACCTGTGGCTGGGCCAGCACCCCTGGAATGCATAAGACCCTACAGCTTGGGCGTTGGCCAATAGGAGCCAAGCCCTGCAGGTACCAAAATCCAGCACAGCACCTGCACAGAAAAGATTCCCCGTCCCTCAGCTAAGCTTTGGGATGTTGGGGAAGAAGAGGAGGAATGATTTCCTGTCTGTTCATACCCTGAGCCTGCAGGCTCCGCAGTAGCCCCTGGGATCACACAGGCACACGCACCCTGGTCCTCCCCGAGGGAGCATGGGATTGCGTCGTACCCTAGGCACCTCCCCCTGCTGAGCCACTCCTCTGGTTGCATTTGCTGAAGCCCCTGAAATCGGGTTACTGGGGCCTTGGTGCATCACACATCCTTAGGGCTTAACCCCTTCCTGCTTGTCCTGCAGCCGGGCGGCAGAAGGTGGGTGGGTTATGTCAGTGCCCAGCAGCAGCCTGGAGGAGTTAGCTGCCTTTCAACACTGGGCGGACAGGAAGGGACAAGCTACTTCCATTGGGGTCAGGAAAGGAAAAAAATGAGCTCTGGAAAGACATGGGTCAGATCATTGTTGACCTGCTCAACCCCTCTGTCCATGGGGAAGCAGGTCCTGTCCCTTCCCTGTTGCATAGTACCAAAAATCTGCTGCTGGCCACATTCTTCTGTGAACCCTGGCAGAAATCTGGGGGGTGGGTATGTGACCCTGCATGGCACACACTCCTTCCCACATGTTGCCTCAGAAGACATGGCACCAATTACCAGGAGAGGCAGGTCTCTCCCCAGAGTCCCACCAGGCACGGAGAGCGGAGAGCAATGGGAAGGAAGGGTCAGGTCAGTCACACCGAATGTGAGAGATGTACGAGTGTGTGTAAAACAGAAAGAGACCAGACCCTCAGTCTGAATCAAATCTGAGTGTTCACACTTTGTATTTCTCATTGTTTGCCAATTGCCATTCAACTTGTTTGAATACAAGTAGTTTTATCAGGTGCCCTGCATTCAGCATAGGGAAATATGGTCACCCTATTAATAAAGAACCCCCTTCTAGACAAAACTGCACACAATGATCATTTTGTCTGCCTCTGAAATGCAGCCACCTTTGGGTTGGAACATGGCAACTGTATACAGCAGCACAACACCCTAGTACTCTCCCGCAGTTCCTATGATAGCGCCATTTGAAGGTGCAGATACAATTTAGTAAGGCAGAACACATTTCTTACACCGTAATCTGACCAGGGCGCTGGGACTAATACTCTGCTGCTTGCAAGGAGTGACACAGGGTCTTTAATGATCACAACTGGTCAAGAGGGTTACAGGGTTAATAGCCTGTCACATGTTGGGTCATAATCCTTTGACTCCAGTGGTCTGTGTTATAGTCAGGTCTTCAACTTTAGGTCTCATTTGAAAGATGACACGTCCCACAGCCCAGAGCCACTTACGTTCTGTACTCATTCTGCACCCACTCGGAAAAGACCACCACCCACTGCATTGCCAATATCACTTCCTACATCTTAAAGGGATTCTCTTGGGCATCTCCCATGCAAACACTGACCAGGTCCAATTCTGTTGAGCTCATGAGATCTGACAAGACTGTAGCCTGAGGACTTGCCACCGAGTACCAGGAGAGGCAGGCCTGGAAGCCCCTGGTGGTATAAAGATTATTCAGATCTGTGTACAAAATGGTCATAATCCATCATTCTGAAGGGAAGATGGTCCAAACCACATATCCATAGTGAAGCTCCTTGGCACAGGCCATAGCTCACACAAACACCACTGAATCAAATGAAAAGACAGACAGCTCCTCCCTCCATCTCCCTTTCCTGGAGTCCTCTTTTCTCAAGGGCTGATCTCCTCCTACATTCTCCACCATATGTGAAAAAGTGGCCCCTTCCTGAATCACCCTTGACGCAGGCTATTGCAGGACAGCTGCACCTGCTTCAGTGTTGCCTTTCTTCTGGAGCTCTCAGTAACTCCACGCAACCAATAGTCCTTTGCAGGGCTCATTCATTGTAAGAGGTCCCATAATCATAATCCAGATTTCCCCAGGAGTTTAAAAGTGCATTCCCAAAAGTCACAAGTCCCAAAAGTCCATCCACACCACACCAAGTACAACACCAGTGTCTCTCACTGTGCTCCAGTTCCCCGCTATGCCTCCTTACTCTGACCCACACCAGCCCATCTAGCTGCTTCTTAGCTCTGGTTTCCTTCCTAGCTCTTCCCTGGAAACCTCAGAGGGCTCCCCATTCTTCAGCCTTCTCGGACCCTGTGGCCTTAGTTCTCCAGCTCAGAGAGCCAGCAGCCATTTCTGCATTTTGCCCTCTCTGGCGATGGCTCTTGTGCCTGGGAAGTTTGGAGGACACTTTTCTTGCCTTTCTGTTTTCACCAGTCTCACCTGGCAATTCTGCTTGTGCTTTCACCCCTTCCTATTTCAGTGCAGCATTCTCACTCTAAAACTCTCAGCCCAGCTCTGCTCCCTTTTTCTCTGGCCTCTCTCACTTTCCGGACACTGGGTTTTGAACTCTTACAAGCCTTCATAGAAGATATTTGTGTAATTTGCTTCATCCTGTAGAAATGAAAGTGTCCCTGAAATGTCCCAAATACGGTAATTTGAAAAACACAAAATTCAAGCATAGTCTAGGAAAAACCTTAAACACATGCTCAGTGTTTTCTGAAGTTTGAGGAACCACTGCAAAATGATAACTGAAATCAATACGCATTTAGTCAGAGAATACACAAATCTTTCTAAAGAGATGGTGTCAGTTCTTCATCTGGTATAAGCCAGTATAGTTTCACCAGTGTTTGCTGGGTAGTTGTCCCATTTAACTTGTGCAGGCCATATCCTCAGCTAATGTACATCAGCACAGCTCATTAGGGCCAGCCATCAATAAAACCTGTCTTTTAGTCAAGTACTTTGATGTTTTACAGAGAAAACACAAAGACGCCTTTTCTATACAGCTGTGAGAGAAGAGCACAACTTAAGCAAGGAATGAGGTACACAGTTAATAGTCACAATAGTGCTGCCCAGTGTTCCCTCTGTTCTTTTCCATCCTTTGTTATGTGCACCAAGCAGGTGTGGATGTTTGCCACCAATAGAAGCACAGGCTGCCCACTGGGGGTGCTCTACTAACTAGCTGAGCAGCACTCGAATTTCTCCTGGGCGGCCACCCAAGCACTCAGTTTACAGGGAACGCTGGTGCTGCTCTATAAATAATACTTGTGATTTCTACCTTCAAGCTCTACTAAATCCATTAGAAATTCCTCTTCAAATACATGCACCACGCCATAAACTTAGGTGTGTAGCAGATTTGGTGCTTGATTGTAAAAAGGCAAAAAAATGACACCTTGAATATTTCTCCCAGGGACGATTTAGGCTTCATTTTAAGGGATGACTTTCTAAAAAACGTGTCTTCCCTATTATTCTTCCTTCTTTTGCTTCCCTTTGCTACTCTTGAAACCTTGCACCAGAATAAACAAGAAGTCCCGTGGCACCTTATAGACTAGCAGATATTTTGGAGCATAAGCTTTTGTGGGCAAAGACCCGCTTCGTCAGATGCGTCACTCATGCATCTGACAAAGCGGGTCTTTGCCCACGAAAGCTTATGCTTCAAAATATCTGCTAGTCTATAAGGTGCCACGGGACTTCTTGTTGTTTTTGAAGATATAGACTAGCACGGCTACCCCTCTGATACTTGCATCAGAATGACCCTCTCCCATTTTGGGGACGGCATAACGTTTCCTCCAAAGTCAGTCAATTTTGCTCTAATTAGCAAGAGTCACAAGGTGCCTCCTTGCTGCCCACACCTCTTCCAGCTACTGAGCATAATGCTTCTGCTGTACACTCACACCTGGTTTTGCATTTCTGTAAATCAATCACAATATAATCATGTTACAAGGCTACGTTCCCAGGAAGTGAGTCTAAAATGTTTCAGGGAGAACTATGATTCACTGGAGAAAGGGAAGAATGGCAGGATGATATGGCAGAAGTCTTGCCCTGATTTGTCAAAACTGCAGAGGCTCAGACATCCTCAGACTAGAACAGGGGTGGACAACGACAGCTCCAGGGGCTGGTTCCAGTCCACCAAGCATTTTTCTCCAGCCCTCCGAGGTGATTAGCAGAATGTGCATACTTACAGCCAGCAAAATCTGTCAGGTTGCCGCGCCCCTAGTTTGTTCCCTTTGCAGCTGGGCTGCTTCTTGGATTCTGCTGCCTGCTGTGCAGAGGGGGAAGGGTACTACTGAAGTCAAGACTTCCACATGGACTCCTCCGATGGTCAGAACATCAGACTGGACCTATACATAGAGTGCTTGCACCAATGTGCACAGGCAGAAATTGTGGAAAAGCAGCATTGCTTGCCCCATAACCTCAGCTGAGCAGCCTCAGAGATAACTCTGATGTTATAATTAAGGAGGCTGACAAAGGACGTGCTGTTGTCATCAAGAATAAGTCAGACTACCAAAAGGAGGCTACCAAGCAACTCTCCAACATCACATTCTACAGGCTACTATCCTTCTGACCCCACTGAGGAGTACCTAAAGAAACTACATCATCTGCTCAAGATACTCCCTAGAAAAGCACAGGAACAAAGCTACACAGACACAACCCTAGAGCCTCAACCAGGGTTATTCTATCTATTGCCCAAGATCCATAAACCTGGAAGTCCTGGACACTCCATCATCTCAGGCATTGGAACTCTTACTGCAGGACTGTCTGCTTATGTGGACTCTCCACTAAGACACTATGCTACTGGCATCCCCAACTATCTTCAAGACACCACTGACTTCCTGATTGGTGCATTGGCAATCTCCCTGAAAATACCATCCTGGCCACCATGGATGCAGAGGCTCTCTATACCAATATCTGACACGAAGATGGACTATAAGCTGTCAGGAACAGTATTCCCTGATGGTGCCATGGCACAACCAGTGGTGGAGTTTTGTGACTTTATCCTCACCTACAACTATTTCAGATTTGGGGACAATTTATACCTCCAAATCAGTGCCACCACCATGGGCATCAGCATGGCCTCACAGTATGCCAACATTTTTTATGGTTGACCTGGAACACCAGGTCCTCAGCTCTCGTCCCCTACTGCCTCTCCTCAATTTGCTCTACACTGATGACATCTTCATCATTTAGACCCAGGGGAAGAAGGCTCTTGAAGAATTCCACTGTGATTTCAACAATTTCCACCTCACTATCAACCTCAGCTTGGACCAGTCCACACAAGAGATCCACTTACTGGACACTACAGTGCTAGTAAGTGATGGTCACATAAAACACCACCCTACAGTGGAGGGTTCAGGGAGAAGGAGACACATAGCAGAGCAGCTCTAGTCTGAAGCATGGATGGTAAGTGACTCAGGAGTGCAGAGCAGGACAGATTTCCCTTAAAGAGACAGACAGACACTGGCTTCTCTCAGGAACTTACCCAGCAGCAGCCAGTGCATACACTCTGTGTCACTGTCATACATATCTAGTCTGTGCCACACATACACTGTCACATAGACATTGTAGTACACAATCTGTGTCACAAAGTCTGTCACACACACCAAGTGTTTCTCTTCCACACTCACACACTCTTTGTCTCTCTGTAGTCTCCCAATCCCAACCCTTCTACCCAAGGCCCCACCCCTTCTGGGTGCCCAGTGCTGGCACACAACCAGTGGCAAAATTTGTCAAGTGGCTCCTCTGTGAAAATTGTTGTCCATGCCTAGACCAGAATAACTTACTGTGCTAACTAACAATTGTTTTCCTGGCATGGCTTAAAATACCCTCTATTCACAGTCTTCCCAACTGTTTGTCCAACTTACAAACTGTGCTATTTGAACTACTGATCCTGGATCATTCTAGGTTCAATGGTTAGTGTGTCAGTAGGGATAAATGGGGTAACTTAAATGGTGCCAAATGGCACCAAAAATAGGGGTATGAGGAACTGAGTTACTTTAGCAATTGCGTCAGCTGGTACATCTCGGAGAATTTGCTAAGGGCAATCTGTGACTTTAGTCCCCCTGCAAACTCTGAGTGACGGCAGCCATTTTAAAAGAGGGGCCTCTCTCTGACGATCACAGAAGAAAAACTTAGGGAGAGAACATTTGTTAAAATAACTACCCCTACTCTTTGTACTATGTTTGGTCAAGAGTTACCTCTCTCCCAGAAAGACAATGCCTGAACAGAGAACATTTGGGGCACAAACAACAAAAGCACTGTCTCCCCAAATATTTAATCTACATTTCTCAAAAGGACCCATTTAAATTAATATAAATTAGCCCCTACATTAAACAGTTAATTTACTTGTAAATTCTTACAAAATTCCTTCTGAGCCCAAAGAAGTAATGCTATAATTTTGTAGAGGATACAAAGTATTCTTCAAATATTGCTAAATCTCACTATTTTAAACACAAGATGAATAATATTTAGGGTTTACTTTAGAATTCCAGTCCTGTAACCGAGTATGAGAGAATCTCAGCTGTTATTCTAAAAGAAAAATTAAGTTATTAATGCCCAGGATTGGTGAGAAAGGGCTGAAAATGTAAACCACAAAGGCTCCAATCAAGAGGCAAATAAAAAAAAGCCCTTTATACTGATTATTTCTTAAAAATCTCATCCATTTCAAGCCAGTTGTGTAGTTTTGTAGGCCTAACTCATGATTTTGAATACTTGAAGCTGGCAACACCGCTCTTTATATTTGACTGGTGCCCTTCCTTTAAGTGCAACATTCAACTCCTCACTTTCTATGAAGGTGCAATCAGGGGCAACAAGTTATGTGGGCCTGTGGTGCCCGGGCTTCAGGAAAGTTCCTGGCCTAGAAAGGTGGTTTCAACAAAATTTGTGGCCAGGTCTCTCTACTGGTCCCTCCTGCTGCCCCCATGTGCCTCTCCTGGTGTGTCCTCCAGCCCTGTCTGCCACCCCGAATGACTAAAAAGGGCCCTCGGGCCTCTGCCACCATTGATGATACTGTGAGGCTGAAGTGGCTTCCTGCCCGCTCTCACTACATGCGCAGCTGCCTGCGGGGACGGGTGATTCTCCATATGCTGTCCCAGCCAGTGGGAGCAGTGCCAGTGGGCAGCAGTAAATGGACATCCCTCCCACTTCCCACCTAGGAGCTGCTGCCAGAGGGGAGTGCAGTTCACTTAGGAGAACTGCCCCAGGTAAACGCTGCACCCCAACCCCCCTGCTGCACCTCACCCCCATAACCGCTGCTGCCCCCAACCTCCCTCCCAGAACCTGCATTCCCTTCTGCCTCAGTCCAGAGACTGCACTCAGCACCCAAACTCCGTCCCAGAACCTCCACCTTAAACCCTCTCCCACACCCAAACTCCCTCCCTGAACCAAACCACTCTCTCTTCCTCAACGCATGTGAGGGGAGAGGGACTTGCACCCACTCTGGGCACCACCAAAAATTCTACAAACCTGCTGCCCCTGGCTCTTTCATGATGAAGGATCATATCATTGCTCTTGAATTCACAGTTGGTTTAACATACTACAGAAAATGATATTTTCTAGTCAGTTCCACAGCAAGGTTCTGCTGTTTCAACATTTACCTCATGCAGCAAATGCTGAGTATATAAAATGGCACTCATTGGAGGCCTTGGGCATTGTACATCTCAGCTAAGCCACCAAAATCGACGTTGTAACGCTACAGCTTCTGCTGAGATGGAAGAGGCAGAGTGTTTTAGGCAAATGTGTGATGTATAACTTATTTAATATTTATTTTAAAAAATGCCCTCACTTATTGGGACTTATGGGCAATATCTATAGCGAGGCTAAAGACTACCAAGGAACTGAACTATTTTCTTTCACCTAGAGGCGTCCATTCCTTCCAGATCACAGTGATGCTGGAGCTCTTTTTCTGTGAAAGAACCCTCTCCAGATCCCATCCTCATGCTGACTGCAGTAGTTCTCTGAATAGCAGTTAGCTCCTCTCTCTAGCCAAGCACGAAGCAGAATGCCTGAGTGGCTCCCATAATGTAGCCAGGGAGGGATCAAAGGTTTGGGAAGGGTTTTCTACTGAGTACAACTCTATAGGAGCAGGATTGGCTCATACCCTATATAACCTAACAGATATCTGCTCCTTTTAGCTCCCAGCCACCCTACAAATGTCTTGCTGCCCCAGGCCTGTGTAATTCAAACTTCTCATGTAATGCACCCTAACGCTTAGTTCTTTTTAGGGAGGGAGGACAGAGGAGAATCAGGAGAAGAGCAGAAAAGGGAGAAGCAAGAGAGGTGAGATGAATTGGAGGAGGAGAAGAGAAAGAAAACAGTGAGAGAGGAAGGAAGGATAGCATGAAAGTGAGATGGCTAGGAGAAATGCTGAGGGGACAGTGAGAGGAAGCAGAGAATGGCAAGAGAGGGTTATAGGGCAAGTAAGAGTAGCAAGAAATGAGATAAAAAGAGGAGTCATGGAGGGAAGGCCACAGGAGAAAGAGGACACACCTGCCACAGGAATGGAGGCAGAACACGGAAAAGAGAAAACTGGGGGAGAAAGAGAGACACCTGTCTTGTGGGAATCAGCTCTCCTTGGCTACGTCTACACGTGAAGCCAACATCGAAATAGCTTATTTCGATATAGCAACATCGAAATAGGCTATTTCGATTAACAACGTCTACACGTCCTCCAGGGCTGGCAACGTCGATGTTCAACTTCGACGTTGCGCGGCACCACATCGAAATAGGCGCTGCGAGGGTACGTCTACACGCCAAAGTAGCACACATCGAAATAAGGGTGCCAGGCACAGCTGCAGACAGGGTCACAGGGCAGACTCAACAGCAAGCTGCTCCCTTAAAGGGCCCCTCCCAGACACAGTTGCACTAAACAACACAAGATCCACAGAGCCGACAACTGGTTGCAGCCCCTGTGCCTGCAGCATGGATCCCCAGCTGCCGCAGCAGCTGCCAGAAGCCCTGGGCTAAGGGCTGCTGCCCACGGTGACCATAGAGCCCCGCAGGGGCTGGAGAGAGAGCATCTCTCAACCCCCCAGCTGATGGCCGCCATGGAGGACCCGGCAATTTCGACGTTGCGGGACGCGGATCGTCTACACGGTCCCTACTTCGACGTTGAACGTCGAAGTAGGGCGCTATTCCGATCCCCTCATGAGGTTAGCGACTTTGACGTCTCGCCGCCTAACGTCGAAGTTAACTTCGAAATAGCACCCGACGCGTGTAGCCGCGACAGGCGCTATTTCGAAGTTAGTGCCGCTACTTCGAAGTAGCGTGCACGTGTAGACACGGCTCTTCTCAGTCATTGCACATAAGCTCAAGAAGACTTTCTGTTCCTAGCAAGAATTGGGCTCAGGAAATGTGCTTTTGAAAGACTGACAGATTCAGAAACTCTTGTCTGAGATGACTAACAGCGAAGAATCTTATCCCCTGAGTAAAGGCCGAGAAATGAAGAGCGAAGTTAAATAAGGTGAGCATCACATTTTGTTCGTGCATGGAAATGCCCGCCAGTTACTTCAGGTTTTCAAGCCGTTCCAGAGAATCCCTAGAACTGGGATTCAAAACTTTCAGCAAATTTATCTTCCTGTGCATCTCTTCTTCTCTCCCCCAACCCTTCCCTCTCATCCTCCATTTAGAATCAGCTATCAAAACAAAAAGCAGTCAAGTAGCACTTTAAAGACTAGCAAAATAGTTCATTAGGTGAGCTTTCGTGGGACAGACCCACTTCTTCAGATCATAGCCAGACCAGAACAGACTCAATATTTAAGACACAGAGAACCAAAAACAGTAAGCAAGGAGGACAAATCAGAAAAGAAATGATCAAGGTGAGCAAATCAGAGCGTGGAGGGGTTGGGGGGGGTGGGGAAGGTCAAGAATTAGATTAAGCCAAGTATCCAAATGAGCCCCTATAGTGACTCAAAGTTTCCATCCCGGTTTCAACCATGTGTTAATGTGTCTTGTCTGATATTTGGATCATAAGCTCTTTAGATGCAGGAATCAAGTTTTATTAGCACACTTTGGATGCAGTAAAATAAATGTCTGGCTGTAAATTTGTATTAGGGCTTTGCTGACTTCTCCAGCGAGCTCTAAGCAACCTCTAGTCCACTATCATCACTGCGAGAAACTCACTTTAACTATGTCAAAGGGGAGGTTTACAGCTCATGTAATTCCAAAATTCTAACTCACACACTCCAAAAATTACAGCCACTCTGTCATCAGGGCTGGGGCATTGCAGCAGGGCAGTGCTTGGGGAAGCAGGCTTAATACCAGTCCTTGCTGCTGCTTCTCCCTTTGGATACACAGAGGAGTTTGGAAGAGACTGTTGAAGACACAAAGAGGAGCTAAGCAACTAACTCGCTTATATGCCAGTCTCCAAAGTTGTTCAGCACGTTAGCTCCTGATCCTGCAAACACACACGAGTAGCCTGACTTGCGTTCAACAGGACTACTCGTGTGCATAAAGTTACTCATGTCTGTAAATGTTTTCAGGATCAAGTCATCATGAAACCTGAACAACCCCTAGAAGTCCTTTAGAAACAAAAACAAAGGCTTGACTGACACAACTCTGGTAACATAATCCAACATTGCCACCTACTGGCTGTAATATCTTAACCTGCCTGAACACACAAGCAATTAAAGTGGAAATACATTTGGAATAAGTAAAGTTGCGTACAGTTTCTCATACCAGAAGCCATGCAGACTAGAATCAGATCAAGTAGGAAAAAGTGAGATAATATGGGGTGGATATCCTTTGTAACATGATAAGAGCATTTTAATTGCATTTACAGTATACAGTAGATGATGGATATTCACAGAGGTATGCTGTCTGATGACTCCTTGGCAGAGACTTGCTTGTTTTTTTTAAAAAAAAGAGAGAGGTACTGTTACTTAGCCAGCTCCCTAACTCCTCCGCTCAGCCAATCCCATGGCTGGGGCTGCTGGTACCAGCAAGTACTGGCACAAAAAAGCACTGCTCCGTGGTAATATCTATCCACTAGTATATAGCTATTCACAAGTCTGGTTATCATGGCCTAAAAACTCCCAGTTACACTTTATCTCATCATTATCACCCCATCTTCAGAAGATTTTTCTGGAACACGAGAATTAAAGTTTCTGAATAAATACAGCTATGCAGATCCCAAACAGATAACAACACTCACTTATTGCAAAAAAGATGGAGTGCTGAAGTACACAACAATACCGTTATTAGGGAGCACAAATTCAGCTACAGACAGTCTCTCTCTATTACTTATAAAATCATACAATTATAAAAGTGTTAGGAATGAATTAGGTCTTTCAAAGTCAAAAAGTATTTGCTGAGGCAGTTATGATTCTGTATTCCGTTCTTTATGGTCATTTACTTAATGGCACAGAAAATTCACGTAATTTGGGGATATTGTTCAAGCAGTTTTAGGGGTAATCAAATAAGGATGATGCCAAGGTGTTTAGGATTAAAGGGTGCTGTGTGTTCAAATTTTTTATTTAGTGGCACAATGACAATGGCATTATGCAGATAGTAAACAGCTGCTTGAAAAGCAATCCATCACCTTGTATTATGCCACCTAATATTAAGTAATAATATTTTTTAATAAAAGGAATTCTATTTTTAAGGATTAAAATAAGTTCATTCAGTAGGGTGACTGGTTAGGGATTTGATCCTGCAAACACAAGCACTGGCATGACTTTACTTAGGTGAGCAGACCTACCAGAAGCTAACTGTGAAATTAGAATATACTTATGTATATATGTATATTTGTAGGCTAGGATCCACAGATACAAAATGAGAGAGATTTAACATTGTTCTCAATCTCAAATCCCAGACACTCTGCATGAAGGGGAATAATATAGGTTAGGAAAAAGTGCCGGAATACTTGGCTTCTGAAATATGTTAGTGCAGCCAACCCTTGGGGGAGGAAAAGCTCACAGATTTTTCTGAAAAAAATCTAGGTAGTCTTTGTTTTATATTTTTAAAGCACATAATGTTAGGGCCTTTAATGTTTCATTTCTGTCCTCTTGTGGTAAAGGCTCACCTTTGTAGAATAATGCCATCTCTTTACACTCACCCATTTTAGACTACATTTATATCTGGGTAGCACATTTTAGGAGAGAAATTTTTAGTAAAAAGTTCCAGAAATGTTGAGTGAAAAGTTCCAATTTTCTAAATCAGTACTCAAGTGGTCATGCCACATACAGATTAATGGCTAAGAGTGGTCAGAAGAGTGGTCTTTCTGTGAATGCACCAACACATTTAAAGTAGTCACATCTAAATGGTGCCTGCAAAATGCTCATTTATATGCACGGTTACTCATTTGTACAGGGATACACCCACTCTGTCCATATAGCAGCTGTGCCTGTAAATTCTGCATTTGCAGTTTAGATAGACAGGTTTGAAAGTTAGCCCCTTGGGAATTAAACAAAGGAAAGAGACACACAGCGAAGTCCTGGCTTCACTAAAGTCAATGGTAGTTTTGCTTCTGCCTTTAATAGGACCAGGATTTCAAACCAAATGTTCATTTATTTAAACAGCAGAGGATTATAGGAATTGACCTTTTGGCCCAGCCTAGTGATCCATCTAGCCTACTATCTTGTTTCAAACAGTGGTCAGAACCAACTGCTCCAAAGGAAGGAGTCAAGAACGCTCAAAGGAAGAAATCATAGAATAATCTACCCAATATGACGGTTTCTTTCTAAACCCTTAGTGGCTGACAGTATGTTAAATTTGCATAATCAGGATTAAGTGTTGTATAATTCTATTTCTTTATTCATCGAACAGGCTTAGAAAGAAAACCCTGCCTCTAAATGCTCCTCTAAAATCATTTAACGTGAGCTATGATTTCTCTCTCTATCAAAAGACAAAGCAAATACTTTGTATTTACACTTTAGTCCTTATGAAAATAAACTGATTTCAGGCATATTTAAAACTTGCCTATCTTCTGCGAGGTTCAAAGCTTTATGATGTAAAAGCTCCCAGGCAAAAAGGATACATTACATAATTAGCATAAGCTTTCTGTCTGGAAAGAAAAATCTGTAATAAGTCTTGCCTACACAGTGTGCATTTCTTAATAGACTATTTAAAGGCCCAATGTAATTTGCTCCACTCATAGAAGTAGTTCTCCTGAATCAAATAGGAACCACATATATGTGGAAGGTGAGGAAATTTAGTCCTTCAACCATAGTGGATAATATTTGTCTGTAAAATATTAAGGGTGGGATTCCCAAAGGACCAGTGTTCCCTGTAAACTGAGTGCTTGGGGAGCCACTTAAGAGAGATTCAGAGACTGCCCAGCTGATTGGCAGAGCGCCCACAGCTATCCACTGATGGCAGCATGTGTTTTTACTGGTGATGCACACAACATGTGTTCTGCAAAGGTATGGAACATTTAGAGGGAATATTGCAATGGACCTAGTGGTTTCAGTATTAAGCAAACACAAAGTCCAAGTTTTAACCCCCCAGAAAAGGCATAGGAACCACACTATGATCCACCGAGTTAAGGTAGGCACTTTGGTCCCCTATATAAGGAATGGGGTGCAACAGGATGCTAGGCAGCTACACATCTAAGCTAGACAATGGGAGATGCTAAGTCCAACCCATCTCTCAGAGAGAGGCACCCAAGTCCAGGAGACCCCCAAAAAAATCCTCTTATTACCTTAATGATCCACAAATAGGAACCTGATGCCTGGAATGAGGTGGCTTAGGCGCCTACCCCACTTTTTAAGGGAATGAGTTAGTGTCAGGATCTTGGCTGAAGGGCATGGGTCAAGGACAGAAGTCTGTTTGTGCTCATGTCATGCCAAAGGGCCAGGCTGTTATCAGGAACCCCAGGGTCCCAAGGGTCACTCCCCTGTGGATTTTTTGAAACTTTCTGTGAATCATCAGGAGTTGGCCATTGTCAGGATACTGTAACAGGTCACTAGTCCAGCAGGGCAAAACTTTTATTCCTAAAACAACAACAAATGTAAATGAACACAAGGTTTACACAAGAAAAACACAGAGAGGTAGCTGTGTTAGTCTGTAGCTTCACAAAACAAAAAAGCAGACATGTAGCACTTTAAACACTAACAAAATAGTTCATTAGGTGATGAGCTTTCATGAGGCAGACCCACTTCTTCAGATCTGGAAATAGTGCTGAAAATGAACTGGCACAACCAACATATGAAAGAGAAAAAAGAAATGAAAATGACAAATCAGCTGGGGGGGCAAAGGGTAGGGAGGAAATTACTTACTGCAAGTGTCTATTAAGTGACTTGCCTGAGATTACTATGAAAAACAAAGATGGGGAAGCTGTCTTTGTAATGAGTAAGGTAATTGCCCTCTCTATTAAGGCCAAGGTGCAAAACATCAAATTTGAGAATAAATTCCAGTTCAGATGTCTCCCTTTGCAAACTGGTGTTAAAGTCTCTTTGTTGCAGGACACAGATTCTCAGGTCTTTAATACTATGGCCCACTTCGCTGAAATGCTCACTGACAGGTTTATAGTAACAGAGAGGAAGCCGTGCTAGTCTACACACTATCAAAACAAAAAGCAGTCAAGTAGCACTTTAAAGACTAGCAAAATAGTTTATTGGGTGAGCTTTCGTGGGACAGACCCACTTCTTCAGATCATAGCCAGACCAAAACAGACTCAATATTTAAGGCACAGATAACCAAAAACAGTAAGCAAGGAGGACAAATCAGAAGAAGATAATCAAGGTGAGCAAATCAGAGAGTGGAGGGGTGGGGGGCGGGAGGTCAAGAATTAGATTAAGCCAAGCATGCAGACGAGCCCCTATAGTGACTCAGAAAGTTCCCGTCCCGGTTTAAACCACGTGTTAATGTGCCGAATTTGAATATAAAAGCCAGCCTGGCTGCTTCCCTTTGAAGAACAGTGCGAAAATTATTTTTCAGTAACACACATACCTTTAGGTCATTAATAGAATGCCCCATTCCATTAAAATGTTGGCTAACTGGTTTGTGGATCTGGAGTGTTTTTATGTCTGTTTTGTGCCCATTAACCCTTTGTCTAAGGGAGTTAGAAGTCTGTCCAATATACAAAGCATCTGGGCATTGTTGGCACATGATGGCATATACGATGTTAGTAGAGGAGCATGAGAACGTGCCTGTGATTCTGTGAGTAACCTGGTTAGGTCCAGTGATGGTATTTCCAGAGAAGATATGCGGACAAAACTGGCAGTGGGCTTTGTTGCAGGAAAAGGTTCCAGGACTGGTATTCCTGGGGTAGAGACTGGGGCTGTTAGTGAAGATCCTCATAAGGTTGGGAGGTTGTCTGTAGGAGAGAATAGGCCTGTCACCTAGGGCCTTCTGGAGTGTGGCATCCTGATTAAGGATAGATTGTAGGTCTTAATAATTCGTTGCAGTGGGTTGAGTTGGGGGCTGTAGGTGATGACCAGTGGTGTTCTGTTCTTGGCTTTTTTGGGCCTATCTTGGAGTAGCTGGTCTCTGGGTATTCGTCTGGCCCTGTCGATTTGTTTTTTTACTTCTCCTGGTGGGTAATTCAGGTTTATGAATATTTGGTAAAGATCTTGTAGTTTTTGGTCTCTGTCAGTTGGATCAGAGCAAATGCGACTGTATCTAAGAGCTTGACTGTAAACAATGGATCTAGTCATGTGTGCAGGATGGAAGCTAGAAGGGTGTAGATAAGTATAGCGATCAGTAGGTTTTCGGTACAGTGTGGTACTGATCAGGCCATCCTTGATTAGTACTGTAGTGTCCAGGAAATGTATCTCTTGCATGTTGTAATCGAGGCATAAGTTGATGGTGGGGTGTAGATTGTTAAAGTCTCTGTGGAATTCTTCTAGAGTCTCTTTGTTTTGACAGGTTTATGTGTATTCAGATACACGTCTGATTTGTGTCCATTCTTTGGCAAAGTGATTGTCCAGTCTGTCCAATATACATAGCAGAGGCGCATTGCTGGCATATTTCACATTATTGGAGGCACAGGAGTATGAGCCCCCAGTCATGTAACTGATGTGGTTTGGTCCAGTGATGGTGTCTCCATAGTAAATATGTGGGCAAAGTTGGCAACAGGGTTTGTTGCAAGGAAAAGTTCCAAGATCAGTATTTCTGTGGCATGGTGTGCGGTTGCAAGTGAGAATTTTCCTGAGGTTAGGTGGTTGTCCATAGGACAGCACAGGCCTCTCGGAGTGCAGCATCATGTTCCAGTAGAGGTTGTAGCTTGCTGATAATGCGCTGGAGGATGTTGAGTTGGGAGCTATGGGTGATGACACGTGATGTTCTGTTATTGACTTTCTTGGGCCTCTCTAGAAGTAGCTGGTTTCTGGGTATTTGTCTGGCTCTGTCAATCTGTCCTGTTTCTTCTCCTGGTTGGTAATTAAGTTTTACAAATGCCCAGTAAAGATTTTTAAGTTTTTGGTCTCTGTCAGTAGGATTAAAGCACATGCAGTTGTATCCAAGGGATTGACTATATACCATGGATCGTGTGATGTGTCCTGGATGGAAGCTGGAGGCACGCAGGTAAGTGTAGTAGTCAGTGAGTTTCTGGTAGAGATGATATTTATTTGGCCATCGGTGACTTGTACTGTGGTGGCTAGGAAATGGATCTCTCGTGGTCAAGGGGGAGACTGATGGCGGGGTGCAGGTTGTTAAAATTGCTATGGAATTCTTCCAGAGTCTCTTTACCATGGGTCCAAATGATGAATATGTCATCAAACCATAAAAATATTAGCATACTGTGCAACCATGTAGGTGCCCATAGCAGGGACACTGATCTGGAGGTATAAATTGTCCCTAAACTGGAAACAGTTGTGGGTAAGAACAAACTTACATAGATCAGCCACCAGATTTGCCATGGTAACATCTGGGATAGTGTTCCCAATCACTTGCAGTCCATCTTCATGCGGAATATTGGTGTAGAGAGTTTCTATATCCATGGTGGCAAGGACGGTATTACCAGGAAGGTTTCAGATGTTTTGGAATTTCCTCAGGAAAGCAGTGACAGCTAAAGCCATAACCACTCAAAAACCGTCAAGTAAAATAGTATTGTCTAGTATTTGGTTAAGTCCACCTATCCTTGACTTCCAGAAGATGTTTTACAAAAAAGAAAGTTAGTGTGTGCCAGGAAAACAATGAGATATAGAAGGAGACAGCAGACAACAGTGATGTAATAGGAAGCGAATAATTACACTTCCATTGTTTACTTTTAAGATGACAGCCAAGTTATTTCACAGGAATATTTAAACTTCCTCAGTTTAACATAACTCTTTAAAAATTATGTAAATATTTACAAATCTCCTTTATAAAAGGCAGTTTTCCCCAGAAAATCTGGAATTTCCCATGGGAAACTCACCCAAATCTAACTACAATTAATGACCAATGAGACAGTACCAGCCCCTCTTCCTCAAGCTAAAAATTCTCCATCATGTTGAATTAAGGTTGAAATGATAAATACTGAAATATTAGGAGAGTCTCACTTATGGGTGTAACAGCAATCTGAACTTGCCCCTATACGACTTCTCATTCATCAATGTGTCTGAGGAATAAGCCCTATTATTAATGCTCAGTTAAGACAATAGCGTCCTGCATCTCAAAGCCAACCCAAATGACTAGCTCTCTCAAAGAGATATCAGTTATTAGAGTGCACATGTGGTCCTGAACAAACAAGGAAGAAAACTCAGTCTTTGCTAATGTGGTTGAACCAGCTAAATCTAAACCCTTGTTTCCTTAGGCACATTAATTACACTTCACTGGCCATGCCTCACCTGTAGTTCAATTGCTCTCCGTTCCCCACACAAACACTGTGGCTGGTGCAGCCTCTTGTCATTCTGCAAAGGTATGAACTTTGCACCCACCAACTGAAATAAGTGAAATATGAAGGAGAACCAAAGTTTATTTAGTCTTCAGTGGCTCAGCAAGGTCAGGTCTGAGATAGCTGTGTGGTTACCACCCAGCAAAAGTTCAGGCAGTCTGGGGTCTTTATCTGTGAAATCATGGGAAGTTAGGCAGTTGCTTGGGGGTTTGGAAAGTACGATGCCCAATTGCTAATTGGGTGCCCAAGTCCCTATTGTGAGTCTAATCCTAGTTTTTTATGTGGAGAAGGCGCTAGACATGCTTAGTTGCAGTTATTATTATTAAAAGTAAGTGTTGCAAAATACTGATGTTTGAGAAGGGAAGTTCCTTTTTTTGAAATAATGAGGTCAGACATTACTTACTGTTTAGCAAAACCGTGTCATCAGTATTAACAATGAGAAGTCCTGTGGCACCTTGTGGGCTAACATTTATTGGAGCATAAGATTTCATGGGCAAACTGGGTCTTTGCCCATGAAAGCTTACACTCCAATAAATCTGTTAGCCCATAAGGTGACACAAGACTTCTCATTTTTGCAGGTACAGACCAACGTAGCTACCCCCATGCTAATCATCAGAACTGATGTCCTCACTTTAAAACGATACCATGCACACAGGAAGGGTTCAAAGAAAGGCAGCCAGACTGAGTAAAGGTTTTCAAAGTAAGACCCCGAGGAAAAAGTTAAGGGAGCTCATATCACTTAGCCTCAAGAGAGAACGTTTGTGTGCAGACATGACGTGGAAGATGGAAGGATGCCAGGCTGAGCAGCTCCATCTTTCTAACCCACAGGTAAGGTGGCTTGTATACACCGTACAGCAATGCTCACTAGATGGGTGGGGGTTCTTAAGCTCACCAATGTGCTGTGCATGGCCTGGCCCAGGCAGATCCTGCTGGCGGACATTAAAATCTCCCTAGTTCACTCAGAACTAGAATCTACACAGGCCAGTTAGCGCACAATACACTGCAGTGCTTTAGAATTCACACCCTTCTCGTGTGCACTGCTGCAAGCCCGTATCCACAGGAATCTGATAAAGGCGAGTGCCCCTGCTGGCCTGATCTGAGTGCTGGTGACAAAAAGCAACTTTCTCTCCTAGTTATCCTCTTCCATGCTAGACCCTCTTCTTCCTGCCAGAAGATGACTGGGTTTCACTGGGCTAGTCTGTCCCTAATCTCCCAAACCCTGAGTGTAGCCTTGAGCAGAATTCTCTCTCTCAACTGGATTATCTTCCATGAAGGAAATCCCATTTTTGGATCTACACAAGTTGACAGTGACCATAGGACACCCATGGTGTCACAGGAGCTGGCTTCCTCTGGGCCCAGGCCCTGCCCCCACCTGACCCCTTCTCCCAAGCTCCCCTGTCCAACCCCATCCTGCTTTTGCTCCTCTCCAGGTTCTGCCCCCACCCCTTCCCTGAATGCCTCACCACCGCCCTGCCTCTGCCTACCCCCCACCTCCTCCTCACCTCTGCCTGCCCCCCTCCCCACACCTCACACAGCTGACAGGAGGCAGGGGAAGGCATTTGGAGGAAGGGGGAAGGAAGGAATCAGCAGAGCCACCAGCAGGCTGGAGGCACTTGGGGAGCGGGAGGGGGAAGTTGGCTGCCAGGGGTGCTCCAGTTCCAAAGCACTCAGAGTCAGCACCCACGTGCGACACTGAAATGGGTCTTTGTGGCTACACTAAAGACCTTAAAGAGCTGCCCTGAAGCAGCTGGGATGCTGTAAATTCTCTAATGTAGCTGGTCTGACCCAATGAGAGAGAGCATTCCCATTGGGGTAATTAATCCATCCCCAGCCAGTGATGGTAGAGAGCTTCGCCCACCCATGTAACATTGTCCACACTGGCACAAAGGTCAGCGTAACTTGTGTCATTTGGAGGATGGCTTATTCACACCTCCAAGTGACACAAGTTACACTGACTTAAGTATTGTTTCTAATGTACTTGCAGGCTCTGTGGCAAAGCCAAGCACATCTTGTTTATCTGAATAACCAAGGCTGAACCGTCACCTAATACCTGCTTTTGATCAAAGGCTATGCCCAAATAATGATTTTATATATAATCATATAAAACCTGTGCTCGGTACAAACATAGACTTACGAAATCTGAATAAATATCTTCACATAATTAAATGCAGATTTATTATTTCCAAGAATAAAACTTAGAGACAGGAGAGGTGACTACTGTTGCTAAGGGTAGGGGCACAACTTTGAAACCAATACATGCAAAAAAAAACCTGGCAGAAATCTGCAGGGGAGCTTGTGACCATGTTCAACCCCTACGCCTCCCCTCTGGGAATTCAGACTGCTTTGTCATGTGCCATTAGCAAGTTTGTCCTCACAGCAAATGATCTGGCCTGACCCTAATGAGGGCCTTATTCTGTCATTTTGCTATTGACTTCAATGATTTGCAAACAGCTTCAAAATTTGCTATTGATTTCAATGGGTGCAGGACTGAATTTTGAGAACATCCTAAATGGTTAAGATCCTGGACAGAATAATTCCGGTCAGTGCTTTATTTGTGCTAGGGCTTGGCCAGAACTGAGCGCTAGCACCTCAGGCAGTTCTTAGTTCTACCTTCTCTAGGCTTGCTGCATCAGTTACAAATGTAAACACATTTCTTAAGCCTGAATGTCTAATTGCTTGAGACCCGGTACCTCTTTCGTTACAAATTAAGCACTGGTTCTGCTTCAGCAAAGTGTTCTCTAGGGACTCAAAATTACCAGCAGGAATCACAGAAATTCTATGCCAGGTCCTACTATGTTGATATGTCAGTTTGTGGTCACTGCTATTGATGGGGTTCTTACCATTAGCACATTTTGTAACAGTAGCACCTTAAGGCCCCAGGTGAGATCAGCATCCCACTGTGTGAAGTCCTGTTTGAACACACAGTAACAGAATTCCTGTCCCAACAATTTAGTCTACATAGACAAGATAGACAGAAGGGATTGTGGGGAAACAGAGGCACAGAAAGTAAAGTGACTTGTTCAAGGTCACACAGCCAGTCAGAGGTCAAGCTGGACACAGAAGTCAGATCATCTGACTCCCAGTTAAGTTCCTTATCTTCTAGCCCACGTGGCTTAGCTTTCCAAAATGTTGCCACAATTTTTTTTTGCGCCATTTGGCATTACTTTCAGCAAAGGAAAGAAATGTACTCTAATAACTCAAGCGATTGTATTATTGCAGTAAATGCCAATGACACTGTCATAAAAGCAGGCACATTCTGGGCTTGACTCTTCTCTCATTGGTATAAAGCAGGAAAAACACCACTGGATCTGTAACCATCCACAGATGGACTTGAACCTAGGACCTCTGGAGCTGGGGGCTAAAAGCCAACTCATGCACTGATGGTAGAGGCTCAGGCACTAAGTTCCAGGTTTGAGTCTGACTACTGGCAATTAAAAGTGAGGGATCATCCAGGATTCAACAGGAAAGTTCATAGGGATGAGGTTCCTCAGCTAAGGGAAGTAGGGAACCCACACACCTACTGAGTGTGGTTCACTGTCCCATGTAATGACACTTAGAACACTTACAGAGAGAAAGAATGAGCCTCCTCTGCAGCTGTAGCTGAGAGCCAGCCAGCTTTTAGCTCCAACTGTAGCAGTTCATACACTAAGCTCCAAAGGTCTGAGTCCATCTGTCAGCAGTTACAGATGCAGTGGAGTTTTCCATACCAGTTTTACACTGCTAAGAGACGAGAGTCAGGTTCAGTAGCTATTGTCTTAAAGGTTTTGTTTTTCCTCTCTCATTTGAAAAAACACAACCTGGTAAATAAAGATTCTTTAACCTCAGGTTAACTATGCTTTCCTAGAAAATCCCTCCTACACCCAAGGGCTTATCGAATAATAAACAGAAGATGACTGATGGGAAGATAGAACAGATTAGCTGGCTGAAACTCACGTGACTTGATAGCAGTATCTTACTGAAGTTACGTAATGAGAGTCAGGAAGATGACCATGCTTTGCTATTAACAATAGCAAACACCACTGAGTTCTTATAAATGAGCTCATTTGCAGGAAATGAGGGGCACACAAGAAACATGAAAAACAGCACAGCCGGTAAAAGCATGCATAAAAGTTGCACAATCATGGGCTTTCCAACCATGGAAGCCTCAGCATCAGTCTGTAATAAGATTTTTTTAAAACAAGAACATATCCATACAAGAGTTGCACTAACAGGTATTCTGGGATATATATATTATATATGATTGAAGGAAAAAATCATCTCTCACTTTTCCTGAATATTATTTTCAGGATTACTGCATTAAAAGCAATAGAACCAAAATCTACAATTCTCTCTGAAGTTAAGACTGAAAAACCAAAACCACATCACCCAACTGTACACATCAAATAATCACATAAGAATCATTTTAAAAAGAGCATAAGCAGCATAGCTAGCCAAGTGTACTTAACACATAATTAAGATGTGATATATTTTATTCTTTAACCATCTGGAGTTGAGAATTTGTTTATATTAATCTAACCATATGATTTATAATATTGTAGAATTTATACATATGGAGTAAAATTCTATATAATTTACTCAGACATAACCCCCATTATTCTTATTATTACAAAAATACATATTACAGGATTTGGCCCACTGATTTCATACTGTCACATACTTAATATAGGAAACACAATGTTGCATTGTAGTTCGGACGGGGATTTAAGAGACCTGGAATTTATTCTCTACTCAGTGGTTCACCCACTGCGTGATCTTGTGAAAGTAGTTTACTGCTCTGTACCTCAATTACTAGATCTGTAATTCATGCTTACTCATCTCTGGGAGGAACCTGCAAACCGTCTGATGAAAGATGCTGTAACTGTGAACTTGCATTATTATGCAGTAACTGTTGGCATCAGGACTCCAAATAAAATATTCTTTTCAACTGAACTTGGGTTGATAGTTGAGAAAAGACTTTTCTTCTCTCACAGAAAAAGATGATCAGTATCAACATTTGTTTCTTAAAACATAAAACAGATATTATTTTCTGTTGGCAAATAACCAAGCTGTAAATGTTCAGCCAAAACAACCAAAGCAAACCTAACTGTTTCCCTAACAGGTAGAATCTTGAAAACATAAAGCATCCTGAAGGGTGGAGGAATCATCCTGTACAGAGAGAACTACACTACAAATATGATTTCCTTAATGCAAGCTTGTAATTATTTTATGATGGAGCATATCTTTGCAGCCAAGACATTGCAGAAGTGACAGTGGAGCAGCAAAGAAAAGTCCACTTCCAAATACTCTTGACTGTAGAATAGCAACAGAGAGAGCCATGCTAGTCTATATACTTATCAAAACGAAAAAGCAGTCAAGTAGCACTTTAAAGACTAACAAAATAATTTATTGGGTGAGCTTTCGTGGGACAGACCCATTTCTTCAGACCATAGCCATACCAGAACAGACTTAATATTTAAAGCACAGAGAACCAAAAACAGTAATAAAGGTGGACAAATCAGAAAAAAAATTATCAAGGTGAGCAAATCAGACAGTAGAGGGGCAGAAGGGCAGGGCGGGAGCCAAGAATTAGATTAAGTCAAGTATGCAAATGAGCCCCTATAGGGACCCAGAAAATTCCAATCTCAGTTCAAACCACCCGTTAATGTGTCGAATCTGAATATGAGAGAGTTCAGCAGCTTCTCTTTGGAGAGTGTTGTGAAAATTCCTCTTCAGTAACACGCAAACTCTTAAGTCAGTAACAGAATGGCCCACTCCATTAGAATGCCAGCTAACAGGATCGTGGATCAGGAGTGTTTTTATGTCTGTTTTGTGCCCATTAACTCTTTGTCTAAGAGAGTTTGAAGTCTGTCCAATATACAAAGCATCTGAGCATTGTTGGCACATGATGGCATATATGAAGTTAGTTGAGGAACATGAGAATGTGCCTGTGATTCTGTGAATAACCTGGTTAGGTCCAGTGATGGTACCTCCGGAAAAGATTTGTGGACAAAGCTGGCAGTGGGATTTGTTGCAAGGAAAAGTCCCAGGACTGGTGTTCCTGCGGTACAGACTGTGGTTGCAGGTGAGAATCCTCATAAGGTTGGTAGGGTGTCTGTAGGAGAGAATAGGCCTGTCACCTAGGGCCTTCTGGAGTGTGGCATCCTGATTAAGGATAGATTGTAGGTCTTAATAATTCGTTGCAGTGGGTTGAGTTGGGGGCTGTAGGTGATGACCAGTGGTGTTCTGTTCTTGGCTTTTTTGGGCCTATCTTGGAGTAGCTGGTCTCTGGGTATTTGTTTGGCCCTGTCAATTTGTTTTTTTATTTCTCCTGGTGGGTAATTCAGGTTTCTGAATATTTGGTAAAGATCTTGTAGTTTTCGGTCTCTGTCAGTAGGATCAGAGCAAATGCGATTGTACCTAAGGGCTTGACTGTAAACAATGGATCTAGATATGTGTACAGGATGGAAGTTAGAAGGGCGTAGGTAAGTATAGTGATCAGTGGGTTTCTAGTACAGTGTGGTACCGATCAGGCAATCCTTGATTTGTACTGTAGCGTCCAGGAAATGTCTCTCGTGTGGAGTAAACGAGGCATAAGTTGATGGTGGGGTGCAGATTAGTCTCTATACCATGGGTCCAAACGATAAAGATGTCATCAATGTATCTTAAGTAGAGGAGGCGTAATAGGGGACAAGAGCTGAGGAATCGTTGTACCAGGTCAGCCATAAATATATTAGCATATTTTGGGGCCATGCAGGTGCCCATAGCAGTTCCACTAATCTGGAGGTATAAATTGTCCCCAAATCAGAAATAATTGTGGATGAGAACAAAGTTACAGAGGTCAGACACCAGATTGGTTGTGGTGACATCAGGAATGGTATTCCTGATTGCTTGTAATCCATCTTCATGTGGAATATTAGTGTACAGAGCCTCTACATCCACAGTGGCAAGGATGGCGTTGTTGGGAACTTTTCTGACATTTTGTAATTTCCTCAGGAAATCAGTGGTATCTCAGAGATAGCTAGGAGTGTTGGTGGCATAGGGTTTGAGGATATTACAAAACATCAGAAAAGTTCCTGACAATGCCATCATTGCCACCATGGATGTAGAGGCTCTGTACACTAATATTCCACACTGGGAGGATGAGATGGATGAGGATGATGATATTGAAGAACTGAAGTACAGGAGAGCACAGCTGCTGGCTGCCCTGGATGCATTGCTTGCAGTGGAGCGCTAGTTCTGGAGGCGTAAAACCAGCACACACTGATGGGATGGCATCATTTTCAGGGTCTGGGATGACCAGCAGTGGCTGCAGAACTTCCGCATGCACAAAGCTACTTCTATGGAACTTTGTGATTTGCTGTCCCCCACCCTGAAGCGCAGTGATATCAGAATGAGACCTGCTTTGACAGTTCACAAATGAGTTGTCAATTGCTCTGTGGAAGTTTGCAATGCCTGACAGCTACTGGTCAGTAGATCTACAGTGGGAGCTGCAGTGATGCAGGTAGCCAAGGCAATTTGTGACCTTCTGATGCAGAAGACCGTGACTCTGGGAACGTGCAGCACATAGGATGCTCCACTGCAGTAAAGCCACCCACTAACTGTGGTGGGGCAACAGATGGAACACACGATCCCATACTGGCCCCAGAGTACATCAAATGCAAGGAGTACTTCTCTATGGTGTTGCAGGCATTGGTGTATCACAAAGGTTGTTTCACTGACACCTACATGGGATGGTCAGGAAAGGTGCAGGACACGTGCATCTTTAGATATTCCAATCTGTACAGTAAGGATGGGACTTTCTTCCTAGAATAGAATATCAAATTTGGCAACATGGAGATGTCCACAATGACACTGAACAACCCTGCTTACCCTCTGCTCCATTGGCTCACAAAGCCATACACTGGCACTCTGGACTGCAGCAAGGAGCGCTTCAATGTCAGGCTGAACAAATGCAGAATGGTGGTGGAATGTGCCTTTGGCCATTTAAAAGCCAGATTCAGGTGCCTTCTGACCTGTTTGGACCTTTGACAAACCAACACCCCCACCCTGGTTGCAGCATGCAGTATTCTCCACAACATTTGTGACTCAAAGGGGGGAAATTTCATGCCAGCCTGGGCTGGAGAGGCAGATACTTTAGGCAATGCTTATATACAGCTGGACACAAGGGCATTCACCAATACACATGCAGAAGCAACGGCAGTCAGGGAGGCTTTGAAAAATAGCTTTATGAATGAGCAGACAGCCACATGAGTCTGCTGCATTTAACTACTGTGATACCACCCCCCCCAAACAATGATGTGTGCTTGACCTTTATGAAAGCACCTGCAACTGCACCTTGCCCCATGTCAACTAATAAATGACACTGTGGTTTTCACAAAAATGTTCTATTTAGCAGGGGAAAGGTTCAGGGGTAGGCAGGAAAAAGAAGGAAATCCTGGCGTCACATGAGGTGGAACGAGAGCTTTTTGCAGCCTACCGAGGTCCTGGGCATGGAACGAGAGACTGTCTTTGTCCCCCCCCACCATATTTGGGGACCCCAACAAGAAGGAGGGTCAAGCTAGAATCGAGAGGAAGACAGGCAAGATTGTGTGGTGGCTGCATAATCAGTCCTGTTGTGGGTGTCCCTCTGCAGTTCCAGCGTTGAATGCAGGATCTCGGTTTACTCCTGACAGCTGTCAGAAGCTCGGCCGAGTCCTTGTTCCAGCACTGGAGCATGGCTTGACACCAATGAGGGGTTCACCTTCTGTCAGTGGTGGCTTTGGCTCACGCCCTGTCTGTCTTTTCAAGCTGCTGCAGGATGAGGTCCTGTTTGGATCTTTTCTTATGCCTCATCTCACCAACCTTGTCTCCCCCACTCACGCTGCCTGTTGAAGACAGTGAAGGTCAACATTTAGATTCAATTTTTAAATGTGACACAATGGATCTCCGACAATCACTGAAACTTTTGTTTTCCAAGGCTACTTTTGGCTTCTCAAGGATGACAGTGAATCAACCTCTGCAGAACAGAAGCTATTAGTTACCCAGACCATTTCACTGCAGACATGGTAACATCTTGTAGGCTTAAGGATGGTGGGGTGAGGGCGGGGTCCACACAGACTGGCAGCTGCTTGGCAGGGGGGAGGGTTCGAGCCTGCCAGATGCATGACGGACTGAGTGAGGTGTCTTTCCTGTAAATTGTAAAGGGTACAAAAAAAAACTCTCTCAGTGGGTCCTCATAAATCCTGTGCAGGAGAAAAGCCAGCAACATGGTGGGAGGGTGGAAGGCCAGGAGAGCCTGCCAGCCATGCAAAGGGGGCTGGGAAGATGGAGAACCCTCCAGTCACATGGTGCAGCAAAGAAGTCCTGGGAAATTTAAATGGCCAGGCAGCCATACAAAAAACTCTAATGAAACTACCTTTGCTTCTTCTAGGTTGCCTAGAGAGACATCAGCCTCCTAAGAATAACATAGTGAAAGAGAAAATGTACTCACCCTGTGTGAGCATAGGGCTGGAAGATTTACCAGAATGTTGTGTGGTGCCATGATACCAGATTATTTACTGGTTGCCTGGTGTGGCAAAGGGTGCTATTATGGAAGCTGCAATAAAGGAGATGAGAATAACAAAATAGTACCTGGCTGAGACCTTTATGGAGCTCTCCAGAAAGAATAAGCACGCCATCCCCCGAAATATTAACAAGCTGTTCTAAGGGGCACACATCCACCATGCCTGAACCGCAAACTGCTTGGAGCAGTTTAAAAAATGTGCTTCACAGAAGCCTATAGCCCAACCCAGCCACAACCCACTTGTAGCATTCTTAAAAAACACTCATCAGAAGAGCCCTCTGCACTACTTCTGGACCCTGGAGGATGAGGTGTTGATAAGGGGACGGGGCCAAGGGTGATGAAGAGCACCGTGCTGGCAGGATCAGCTTCACTGAACACCTGCTGAATGTCAGCATCCCCCTCTACATTGGCCTCCTGCTCCCTCTCTTGGCTCCCACCAGAGTCCTGAGGACAGTCTCCTGAAGAGTCCCTGTTAGCCTCAGGGAGTGTGGTTGGGTCCCTCCCAAGAATGATACCCAGCTGCTCATAGTAGCAACATATCTTGGAGATGACTCAGATCATCCACTGGCTCCTCTCACTTTGTTATAGTCCTGCCTGAGCTCTTTTATTTTGACCCAGCATTGCTGAATGTCCCAGGTGCAACCATGTTTGATCATGACCCGCAAAATCTCCTAAATGTCTGCATTTCACCTGCTGACTCACAGTCTGTTCATCACTGCTTCTTCACCCCACACAGCAATGAGATCCAGGATTTCATTGTGGTTCCATGCTGGAGCTCTTTTATGACCCTGAGAGGTCATATCAGAAGAACCCTGACCAGTCACTACGGCTAGAGGCAACGGATGGCTCCTGAGGTGTGCTATCCATGGTGGTCAGAAAGACAATGAATTCAAGTTCCCGTGCTTCCTGTTATCTACTTCCTGCACACCCAAGAGCAACAGAGGTGACAACGGCCAGAATGGACACCTTTGGGGTATTGTGAGATGCACGTCACTGGGGCTGGGTGTACCACCAGCTTTCCACTCCACAGACCCAGAGCCCAACCATCATGCCCTGGTCCAGCCTCCAACCACTACGACTATATTTTCCAGTTTACACCCTCTCAATGTGGGGAGGACATGCAAAAGCCTTCTTAGCTAGGGCTCCCAAGCACTTTACTTCAAACTGAAACTTTGCATATTAAAACATAATAAAAGTATTAACTACAAAAGTCGGGGTGGGCAATAATTTTTTTACGCTGGTGAGTGGTCAAGGCCTGCACTTTTCTATGGGGGGAGTGCAGGGTCTGGGATGGAGATTAGGGTGCAGAAGGGGGCTTGGAGTAAGGGACTAGGGTGCAGGAAAGGGTGAGGGCTTTGAGGGAGTTTGAGTGAAGGAGGGAATTGTGGCAAGGTAGTGGGGTGCAAGGTCCAAGAGGGGATATAGGTGCAGGAGAGGATTCTGACCTGATGAAGGGAGTGCAGGGGGACATCTCAGAGGCAGGCTCTGGCTGGGAGGCACTTACCTAAGCAGCTCCTGGCCAGCAGCACTCTCAGGTAAGCTTCTAGGCTTGCTAGTAGCCCTAGACCACTCCATGTGACTCTGTGCTGCAAGGGAATCTTTGCATGTTGCCCTTGCCCCCCACCCGCAGCAAAATCTCTGAATTCCTATTGGCCAGAAACCACTGGCAAGTGGGAGCTCAGCAACTTTGCTGGAGATGGAGGCTGTGCACAAAGCCCCTCCCTGCCTGCGGCGCAGACAGCCATAGGGAACAGCTAGCAACTTTGAATGGTGCTGCTCCATGCAGAGGGTGGGTCGGATCAAAAGACTTGGTGGGTCATATCTGGCCTGCAGGCTGTATCTTGTCTGCCTCTAGGTTAAGTGATAGCAGACAGATCAAAGCAGATTACTTAGTAAATAAACAAAAACACAAACTAAGCTTACCACAGTGACAAGATCGGCCATGAATTAGCAGTTTCTCACCTTGAGAGAGGATACAAGGAGGTTTGCAGATTCTTAAGGGACAAGCTGCACTCATTTTACAGCTTGGATTCCCCAAGGCTTTCACACACAGGCTAGAAACCCCCTTACGCTGAATTGGGGAAGTGCTTACCCTCAAGCGTTTCCAGGAGTCTTCTTGTGTGGGGAGTGAGGAACAACAAATGATGCCGCTCCCTCCTCCCCTGCTCTCATTTAGCATAGGGTGGGAATGTCTTTGTCCCAAATTCAGTTTATGGAAAACACTGACATCCCAAGATGGAGGGTGGAGTCATGTGACCTACACTAACATCCCCTGGTGTTACTTACAGGCTGTTTGGAAGGATCACAGGAAAGCTCACTAGGTGATGGATAAGCCCTATGGTAACTGGATCATTTATTGACATTCATTCTGCGTAATACATTATGAGCATGTTTTGTCTGTAAATAAAATGTAAGGGTGGACAGGAGGTTAATAACCAGGGAAAAATACACTTAAGAACTAGTTATGTGCCTTTCAGTGGCTTATGTGTGGAATAATGTTCAAAAGCAATTAACTTACCATTTGACTCAGCCTGTTTTGCTGCCTACAAGTACAGTATAACTTAAAAACTTTTTGGTAACTAACTCCATTTAGAGTCGAGAGTTGCCTACACAAAACTCCTGTTGAACAACACAAATAATTTCAGTGAGAGCTGTATGAGAGTAAAGTAAATAAGATTTTGCTCCAAATACATACTCAGTGACAGAGAAATCTCATCATAGTAATGTTAGAAGAGCCTTGCTCTTAGACTGACTCAATGCAAACAACATAAATAAACTCTGCCCCTCACAGATTCAGTACGAGAACCCAAACAGAAATAAACTGCAGAATAGAGCTCAGAAATTCCCACAGATTATTGTTCTAGTTCTCTCTCGACAAGATCTCCACACTTCCTTCTTTGACTTTAATTAACTAATAGCTTCTCAGGTGTCTTGGCACCCTCAGCAAGAGAAATCAATTAGAACTAATCTGATGATTACACGAGCATCGCCAACGTGGGAACGAGTTAAATGTCTCAGGCAATACACCAGCCCTGAATGCCTCCCCCCTCAGCTTTTCAATCTTCTTTTCGTTTCGATTCAGAGACTTGCCAGGTGCAAAGCCCACAGCCCCAGCAAAGGAAACCGCTCACGGCCCGCGTTTAGAAGGCAGAGTTAGTGCAAAGCGCGGCTCACTGCCCACAGTAAGCACAGGGGGGATAACAGCGCAATCCTTTTCGGGGGAGCCCTTTGAGGCCTAGCAGCCAGCAGGGGTCACTCGCACCAGGGTCAGACAACACAGCAGCCGGGCTCTTTCGAACCCCCTGGCGTCCCTTTACTCACCCCAGTTCTCTGGCACTTACATCGCACTGGCGGGAGACAAGCGGCCGCGGCAGGGGTTGGTTTGGGCGCTCCCGGAACTGCCGCCGCAGCGAACTACAAGTCCCGTGGTGCAGCTGCTCCCTCCCGGCGCGGCCGGCAACGCGAGGGGCGGGACGGGGAAAATCCTGCTCTGGTCCAGCCCCGCATTAAAGGCTCCCGCTCTAGCGCCGAGCCCGGAGCGGAGAAAGCTCGGGGCGTTGGAGAGGCTGATTGAGCTCGTCCTGCTGCCCCGATCCCCGCTGGGATTCCCCCGGAGGCCGGCTGCGCTAGGCCGGGGCGCCCCGTCCAGGAGAGGTGAGAGCGCACAGCTGGCGGCTCCTTGGGGCAGTTCACGCCCGGGGGCAGATGCAGCGGTGGCACCACGGCGCCGGAGGGGGCACGCGGGCAGGGGCGGATTTGGGGGCGGCGGGCAGTTACCCTGCTCCTGCGGTAGGGCGGCTGCTAGCGCGGGGCGCCGTTGACCAGAGGGGCTCGAGCGGGGACTTCCCACCGCCTGGCCTGGCCGCCGCCCGCCCGGGCGCAGCTGCTCTTGCGCGCAAGAAATTGGCGCGTGGGGGCTTTCCCAGCGGCGGGGGGAGAGACATTGCGCAGTCGCGGGTGGCAGCCGAGGGGCCCGAGCCGAGAGCGACTTTTCACTGCCATCGCCCCGGGCCGCGAGGGGCGTTTTCTTCTTCACCCACAGAGATGATGTGCGGGGCCGGAGGGGACGATTGTGCATCCCCCCTGCTGCCATCCAGCTAGGGCAGCTCCCCTTCTGCGGGGGTGAAGAGGCGCCTCCTCCCGCCAAAGAGCCGTGCCAACCCATCTGCGGTGTGCACTGATGGAGGGGCACTTGTGCCGTGGGTGCCTGCTGCTGGGGCACGCAGGGGGAGGTTTGTCATTATCTTCAAAAGGAGCAGAATCAAGTCCTTACTTGCCAGGATCCTCACTAAATTTACCCTTAAAAATACAGAGGCATAAACGTGGCAAGATTTTGCTTTTTTAGCATCAGTTTCCAGGTATTAAGGAAAATTTGGCTCTTGGAATCTCACCTAGAAATTCCCCTAGTCCAAAAGTTGCAAGAGTGCTTTTGGGGATGAGCTGTAGCTGTCCACACTCATTACAGCACCTGAAGATTTGTCTCATAGAATCTGCATTTATGGTGGAGAAGCTGTTTATAAAACAAACATGCCAACATTTATTATGGCTTTTGTTGGGAATTCACATCTTGGACTTGGGTTGTGGGGGATAGACATGGTGATTCAACACATTTGCTCCCTTTCTGAATGTTACCAAATTTAATTGTCAGAATTACTTTCAAAGCAGTTGCCTCATTTGTATTTTCATATTTGTAATCTGGCTTTGTTGGTCTCTTTCTGTTTATGTTATGTCAGTGGAAAAAATTGAATATAAGTGGAAAAAATTATTTTTAGAAATTTTCTTTTGTGAGATGAGTGCATGCACAGTATATCTGTTCAGCAAAGGATCCACATAAAGGTCCATGCATGGTGATATTGTCAGCAACCCAGAAATTGTCTGGTTTTTTTTTGCTGATGGATTTCTGATGAAATTCAGGGGAAGTGAGACAAGTATGCACATCCAAAAGTGAAAATGACACTAAGCGTTCAAGATTTTGCAATGTAGTTCTCTAAAGACTGGGGGCTTTTTGCTTCCATCAGGACTTGGCCCCAAATGGTCAGGAGTTTAGACAAGTGTGTACTTCCATGCAAAATTCAAAATCCTATCTCATAAAAATACTCAGTACAGTGGCACTTGTGGAAGGACTTTGCTTCAATTTAACCATCCAATCTTCATGCTGACACTTACTGATGTGTTATCCAAGACCTAAGAACTGCCTTCTCTGTTTGAGAGAGTACTTCCTGACATACATTCATTTCTCCTTAGGTTGTCAATAGAAGCAAGTGGTCATTTGTAAAATTTGATGTGCCACACTTCAAAGAAAGCATGTAAACTTGCATTGATGTGTCACTTTCACAACATCCTGGAAATTCTTCTGAATACACACCTCCACTCTGATAACTGAAAGACAGTAAGCATTATTGCTGTGCCTCAGACTGATTTGGGAGTAGACTGGTGAAGTGCAGAGCTTTTTGCTTGTAAGTTACAGGTTCACATCTGTTCCAAGGTCAGGCAGGACTGAAAGTTGTTAAATTCTTCAGGCTAGTTTGTAGTTTTATAAAATAAGTTCCTACCCCACTGAATCACAGAAAAGCAAGAGAACTGAAAAAGTATCCTCTCCACTCTGAGATGGTCCCACCCAATCAGATCATGTTGGTATGGTACAGTCACTGCCTAAGTGGCACCAATTGTATGGTTATACAGAAGGGATTTCTCTCCAGAGCTGTTAGTTCAACACTTTCCGTAAGTACCAAAATCACTTTAGAGAAAACTACAATGACATTTTATAAATTTTACCCATAATCATCTATTGTTTTCAAGTGGGCTGGGGAAAAGCAGAATTATTTACAGGAGTGATGAACAGCCTAGAAATCATAATCTACTTTAAAATAATTTGTTCCTTAACATATAGGCTTTGCTTATGTCAGCCAGTAAAACTATGTTAGCCTGATTTACTAATATGATTTCCCTGATCAGATTTATCCAGCATTGTAATCGGAGATGTTCGGTGCCTAAGCTGTTGATTTATAAGTAAAAGCATTGTGCCTTGTTTTGGATAACAATCAAAGAAGGAAAATAGTTCAAGGTCTTGTGACTTATATGGTCTCACTAAATACTGGAATGACAGCAAGGTATCATAGTGTCTAATCTATTCTTTGTGTGTTCATAGAATAAAGTTGTGCAATCTTGTGCTTGGAAAGGCAATCATGGTTAGAGTTCGTATTGCACTGATGCTTCACATAGCAATAAAATACAGTAGAACTGTAAATAGCTTTTAGTAACGACTCAGATGGAATGAATAGTATCGCTTCTGCACCTCATAGTCAATCTTACGTAACATCTTTTAAGTGATAACTTATTTGTATGTAGGAGGAAATACTGTTCTGCACAGTATGCAATTAGTCTGTGGTACTCTTGGCCACAAGGTATTTATGTGGTCAAGATCACCCAGAATTACAGGAGCATGGATTTAAAACAAGAACAAGGAAATTTGAAAAGGGATAGTCTCTTCCACCTGTCAAGGCATGAGCCAGCTGCTAATTAATGGGGGTTAGGCCAGACTCTTTCATAATTGCAGTTTTATTTCAGAGGAAGATGAAAGAACTAGTCTTGGCCCCTGTTGGATGCAGGCTACTGCTTGGTGGCAGTATGGCAAATCCTCTGTCGCAGCGTTTCCCAAACTTAAAAGATTTATGTATCCCTTTCAGAACTTCAGCTTTATTGGCATACCCCCTCTCCTAGTGCCATCCTGTTGCTTTTCTCCTGATAGTTTGTACTTTATTTTCTGCCATATGCCTCTTGAAATCCTTTTGCGTACCATCACTGTTATGTGTACCACACTTTGGGAAGTGTTGCTCTATCCCATATTTGTTGGAGAAAGCAGGGGCATTTTCACATCCACTTTCAATGCATTTTCAATATCTGTAGTGTGTGCATACAGCACCTACTCCTTGGTGAGATTTCTAAAGGTGACATTCATGTCCTGAAAACTAACGCTCTGCACTCCTACTCGACTGTTCTACCCTGGATAAATACAGAAGTAGTCGTTAGGCCAGGGAAAGAAGCAGGCCTGCTGCTGGAGGTTTTATAGAGGCAGGGGAGGAGAACGAGGCAATTGTTCAGGGATGCAGGTGATTTTAAACGGCCTGGAGCCTCCTGACTGCTGCCACTGATGGTACAGCATGGCTAGGCAGACTTCCTGCCACCCCTGCTCCTCAACGCTCTGGGAAGCAGTGGCATATCCCTGGGTGCAGTCCTGGGTGGAGAGAGAAAGGGGTGTCTCCATACGCTGCCCCTGCCCGGAGTGCTGACTCCACAGCGCCCGTTGTCTGGGAGTGGAGTGCAGCTCCTGCAGTCAGTGGTGTGTGGGGACTCTCTGAACCCGTTGCCTGGGAGCTGCTGCCAGAGGGGTGTGTTGGTCACTTTCGCTGCACTGCAACCCCCTAGCCCAGCCCAGAGCCTGCACCCAAACTCCCTCCCAAAGCCTGCAGCTGGAGGGGCCTCTCCAGTCTTTCTTCTTTTAGCTGGTGTGCAGCAGCTTCAGAACAAGAGAATGAGGGAACTCTGTAGCAAACTGTCTGCTAGCTTAGTGGTTAATAGGTCTGCCAGCTTTGGTTGGAGGTGTTGCTGGAGCTTCCATCACATGATATAGCTTTCAATTAAAGATGAATGCTTGGAGACTCCAGGACAGGCCTGGAACGGTGGCAGCTGTAATCTTCAGAGAACATGGGGACCCCTAGTCAGATACTCTCCCCACCTTCCTGGGGAAAGGGGGGGATTGAATGGGGGTTTCCCACATCCCAGGCAAACTGTACTTGTAAAGGCTACTTGTCCCATTTCATGTTGTCAAAGTGATATGATAGTGATATATAATATTCAGAGTCACTAAAAAGTTATATATCGGGGGTCCACAACCCCCAGCATGGGTTCCAAGAGTCGCATGTGAGCAGACTTTCATTGTCGTCTGAGATGGGAGCTCAGCCTCACCCCTCTTCCCCTATACAGCCAGGAGCTTGCCCAAAGCCATGCCATCTGTGGATTAACAAAAGACTTGGTAATGCTGCTACCAACCATCACCACCAAACGGTAAAGCTCTGTATCTTAGTTAAAGAAGGAATAGTAGTGACTTTTAAAAAGTACAGCCGGCACTCGGACTCTACATAAAGGTCAAATTTCAGCACTTTCCACCTTGAAAAGGTTGCTGACCCCGTTCTACGTGATAGTTTCAGTATGGGTTGCTGAGGTCTACAAAATAACTGTTTAGGCTTCTTACAATCTGTCACCAACATATTTCTTCAAAGGAGAATCCATTTAGTAAGATACTTTTAATAGTGGCAGAACTAATTAATATTTACATAGTTTCTTACAAAAATCTCCAATATTTAAAAATATTAATAAAGCTTACTAACAGCCTTTATTTATAGTTCTATGCAGTACTGTTGTAGACATGTCCACCCTGGTCTGCTTGAGAGATCATGTGGGTGAGCTCTCTTATTGGGCCAATTTCTGTCAGAGTGACAAACTTTTGCTCTTACCCAGAAGTTGGCCCAATAAAATATACATGCTGAACTTCTCTCGTCCAGCACCCTTGGGATCTGAGCAGTGCCGAATGAGAAAATTTGCTAGACCATGAGAGGTCAGTATAGTCTAGTATATTACCAACACTTCCACTGCTGGCTGGGTTCTTAGAAGACAATAACGGGTAAATTACATCTAAATAACAGCACAGAACACTGAGAACCAGGACTGGTGCCTGTAAACTAACTTTAATGGACCATGGGAAGCTGCGCCACATCCATGATAACTGGTCATCCAGTTAACTAAAATCATGCCAGATTACAGAGGTTGCTGGATGAGACTGTTCCAGATTAGAGAGGTACAACCTGTATTATCTCACTCCTCTTGTCTCTATAATATCCTCATTTTACAAATGGGAAGCCAAAGAAGAGAGAGGCTTTTGAGAGGTCCCGAGCCACATAAGTCTGTAGCAAAACTAGGACTAAAGCTATTTGGATGCACCCGGAGTCCTTAAATCCTCATCCTGTACTCTGCAGGTTCCCTATAAAACAAGTACACATTAACCAATCAGTAGTTTTTAAACTATTCCAGTTCCAGACTGGATTTTTTTTTTTGTGCATTACAATAATTCTATGATTTAATTCTTTTATAGTTCTGAGAAGACTCACCATCATGACTTCCTTTGAAGACACGGAAACTGAAGAGACAGTGACTTGTCTCTATATAACTTTGTACCATCCTTGCCAGGAAGAAAAGCAGGTATTTCGCAGCTTGAAGTTCAACAAGCGAGAGCAGCTCCGGGCAGATGAGGTGGCAAAGTTCGGCCGAGATTCTAACGTCTGCCATTATAATTTAATGGATTCCCGGGTTTCCCGGGTTCAGTTTGCCCTGCAGTTTTTCAGGCGTCTCAACAGCTCAGAACTTGGTTTTGAGATAAAAAACATGAGCAAAAAGACTAAGCTAATTGTGGAGAATGTGGAACTGGACTACTTAAACAAAATTGACCTGCCATGGAAATGCATCATTCGTTTTGGGGACTACCAGCTCTTAATGGAGAGACGAGATGGGGAATCGGTGAATTATTTTGAGACTCACTTTGAGTTGGCCCAAGCTTCCCTTTTGCAAGAGAGACACCTGCCTTCACTGCAGCCCATACCTGAGTATGGCATTTCTCCTTCTTTGCTCCATTCCCAAGAAGTAAAACCAGTAGAGGTAGATGAAAATGATTTGTGATAGAGGGAAGAAGGTTATTTCCAAAAGCGTCCATTAGCTAACTCAGTATGACTTCAGAGGACCAAATCTTATTTTCTTAGGTCACTGCATGAAACTGGCTTTCCATAGTTGCCACTGCTGTGTTATGTATTCTCCTGTGCACTCTCTTTAAACATATCACAACTTTTTCCTTTAGTGGCATTTGATCTGTGTCATCTTTATTTAATTAACATCCTATTTCCTCCCCTCCACTGTCTTACTACCATCTTTATTTTTTGTCTGTGGTAAACCCCAGTCAGAGTTAATGGGTCTTTGCAGGGCCATAAAGAGACAATTGCAGGATTAGCCAATTAGCTGTCATAGGAACATAGGGATTTCATTACCTCCAGGTGAATTTGAGTTGGCTTGATCTCCCTTTCAGGTGCTTGTCATGGGTAGGCTTATCTCTGACTCCCCAAAAAGGGCAATGCCCAGTAACACAGGGTTTGTCTGTCTGTCTGTCTCTCTCTCTCCCAGTTTCTATTTAACTATCTTTGTAAAACACAGTGCAAAGTTTTGGCTTTATAAATAAACCACACAACTGCAATTAATTTACAAACTTGTTATATTGCGATGTTAAGTTTAGTACTGAAGTGCAATCTGTAGTCAGACTCAGATTCATTTTCAACCCAAATATTTGTTAGTATTGAAAATAAAACTTCTTTATTCATATTTTATGCAAATAGAGCTATTTAGTTGGTATATTTAGCATCACAGAAACAATTTTTCTAATGCTAAGGTCAATAGAAGGTACTACAATAAGCTCTGTATCTTCGAAGAGTGAATGTAAATAAAATGTGAATGTCCATTTTGAGGTTTTATTAAAAATGTGTGCACACCTTGTAATATCTTGCCCTTTTTGTGATTATGCAGGTTGGACCTCCCATGTCCAGCACCCTCAGGACCTGACCAGTTCCAAATGAGGGAATTTGCTGGACCAGGAAAGGTCCTCTACCTCCAGCCTGGTGCCCGTGCCCACAACCAGCTCTGTTTCTGGCCTGACCAATCCCCTACCACTGTTCCCAGCCCTGGCCCCAGTCCCACCGGGGCCAGACCCCCTGCTACCATGGTCCTGGCTTGGCAGAGCTCTAAGCAAGCTTCTCAGCCCTCCTGCCACTAGCTCCTGACCATGGGGTGCTCTGGTGCTGCCGGACCCTGGATGTTGCTGCACCTTCCAAACCAGGACTGTCTGCTTGAATCTGTATCTTGTAAACACAGTTACATGAGGAAGGAATTACTCTGAGAGCAATGCCAAGCTTTAGAGGCAGTTATTGAGCATCTAAAAAGAACCAATTTTCAGTTGGTGATGAACATTGCTCCAAGAGCAGACTTTCAGATAAACAGAAGAATGCCTGCAATAATGTCATCTGGAAACCTACAATAATATTAGCCACATATGTTGTTTACCCTCATTTTTTTAAATTTTAATTCACCCAGTGTGTGTAATCTCTGACCTCTGTCCAACAGTTGCTCCTCTCATCCACAAATCTCTGGGCTCAGGCATCACTCAGTTTACTTCACTGCTGCTTATGAGGTCTGATCAGGGTACTCTCCTCTCCTGTAACAACCTGTGAATCTCCTCAGGAGCACCAACTTGTGAGAACACAGGGCTCCACCAGCCACATTCCCATTCCTTTCCTCTGCACCCCCAGCATATCCACTGCACCTGGGAATCTTCTGGAGGGAGTGCAGAAGCTCTCTGTATTGGTAGCTTTCATGCCTGTCCTCTTCCTCACTGCTTACAGCACCTTAGCTGGCACAAAGATAATGTTGACCAAGGCCCAGAAGTTGAGCGCTGACTAATGTGAGGCGTGGGGCTATGTAGAACTGCATACTCTTACTTCAGATACAACTTTCAGGTAAAAGCACGCTTGGAAGGCCAAGCAGCATTTGGACACTGGTTTTACACTAGCGTAACTCTGCTAACTTCAACAGAGTTACTGCATTTCACCAATTTAAGAAAAGAAAACCAGAGCGTGGTTCATAACATCTGCACAAATGACTTCAGATCACTCCAAAAGGTGTTTATTCTTGAGTTACCTAGGTCAAATTCACTAAAATCTTAACTCAAAGAAGGGTCATCCAGTGGTTAGACCACTAGCCTGAGACGCTGGAAAGTTGTGTTCAATTCTCTGTTCCACATACAAGTCTACAACATGTCCTCAGGCAAGTCACTTGGTCTCTCTGCTTCTATTCCACAGAGTTTAAGGCCAGAAGAGATCACTGATCATTTAGTCTGATCTTTTGTAAACCACCAAGCACCTGCACACTAATCCCATAATTGAAAGCAGACAAATATTAGAACCCACAGGAGACAGATATTATATGCCACAGGCAGAAAAAAAATGGTTACATACCTTTTCTGTTGTTCTTTGAGATGTGTCACATACATCCCTTTGCCAGGAGGCATGTATGCATTTCATGCTGTTGGAGAACTTAAATAGTACCAGTCAGAGTGGTTTGAGCACCCTCTGTTGCCATGTGCATACCATTATAAGAGGGTGGAGCTACTCCTGTGCCCCCTTGGTTCCTTCCTACCTGACAAACACTGATAGAGAGGGGAAGTAGGGCAGGTCACAGATGGACACTACAATCATCTCTCAAAGAACAGTTACAGAAAGGTGGGTATCTGTGAGGGTGACTTACAAGCAGATTAACCTGGAGGTAGGTTGAGAGTCTACCTGAAAGCAATTGCAGAACTGGTTCAAAACTAGCATTGTGCCCAGACTGACAAGAAATGGCATAATGAGCAGCAGATGTGTAAACAGAGGATCCAGTCCCTGATTTGCAAATGTTCTGACTATGTATTTGCACTAGGAAAGCTGCTAAAGTTTTAATCAAATAGCCAATACAGTAAACCCTCAAGATACACGCAACTAAGGAAACAGCTCCTGTCAGGGCTGGCAGCCAATAGCCAGGCTGTTGCCCCTGACAGGAGCAGTTTCCTGGTCCCCAGAGTGGTGGGGAGTTGGGAACTAGGTGGCAATCCAGCTTCCGGCTCCCATCCACTTGCAGAGCCAGAAAACTGACCAGGGAAGTAGCCCTGATCAGTTTCCTGGCTCCAAAGAGTGAAGGGGAGCCAGGAGGGCTGCCCCAGGTCCTGGCTCCCCTCCACTGGCTGGAGCCAGGAAACTGACCAAGGCTGCTGCCCCGGTCAGTTTCCTGGTTCTGCAAGGGGAGGGGAACTGGGAGCAAGGCTGCCACTTGGTTCCTGTCTGCTTGCGGGACCCAGGAAACTGACCAGCCATGTGCCAGTCAGTTTCCTGGGTCTGGCAAGCAGCCCTGCCACTCTGAGAGCCAAGAAACTGACCAGGACTGGTGGACTGGTCAGTTTCCTGGATCCTGCAAGCCCTGGAGTTGCACAAAAATGTAAGTTATGTGGGTGTTGCAGGAATGCAACTGGTTTCCAACACAGTGGTTTCTAATATTTTCACACTTCACTGAGAAACAATTCAATGGCACATCCACTTTTTTTAGCTGAATCAATTGTTCATAAACATCACATTTACTTCCATTTACAGTGAGAGTGTGGAATAACAACAAGCTGTACACTCACACCAAAATGCAAGTCTACAGAGCCTGCATCCTCAGCACCCTCCTTTATGGCAGCGAGACTTGGACCCTGTATGTCTGCCAGGAAAAGAGGCTTAATGTCTTCCACTTGCGCTGCCTCAGGCACATCCTTGGAATCGCATGGAAGGGCAGAGTGACCAACACCGCCATCCTCGAGCAAGCTGGAATCCCAACCACGCACACCCTCCTCAGGCAGCATCGGCTCCGCTGGCCTGGCCATGTCCACAGGATGAATGGTGGAAGGATTCCAAAAGACATCCTGTATGGTGAGCTAGCCTCTGCCAAAAGACCTCCCGGATGCCCCCAGTTGCTCTACAAAGATGTCTGCAAGAGAGACCTCAGAGAGGTAGACATCAAGCTGGACAACTGGGAAGAACTAGCAGACAATCGCGGCAGATGGAGGCAGGGGTTACACAAGGGCCTTCAGAAGGGTGAGATGAGGATCAGACAGCTAGCAGAGGAGAAAGCGAGCACACAGAAAGCACAATAAGGACTTGCCAGACACCCACCACATCTGCAAGCGATGCAGCAAGGACTGTCACTCTCATGTGGGTCTTCATAGTCACAGTAGACGCTGTAAACGAAGCCCTCAATTGAAACTATAAAGGGCGCGATCCATAGTCTATGCAGACTGAAGGATGCCTACTACTACTACTAGAGAGGTTTGCAACATAGTTGGTGCACACAAGAAGCTAAATAAGGATCACATGCATTAGTGTGTCAAATCCACCACAGAATAACACTGTCTTTGACAGAGAGCACAGACGCATTTTCCAATCTGCTTAATGCCATGCCAGGGACGTTGGCGCCAGTATGCAGCATTTACACCACATCCTAGCTCCATCCAAGGCTCCTTCCCCCAAATTTCCACAGCAGGCAGTGGGGGCAGGCTCCCCACCAGCTTGTTTAGGTTGGGAAGCAGCATTTCAGCTGCCTCTCCATGCGAACGGGGTCCTGCAAGGGTCAGCATTTCCCATCACGGTTGCTCTGCAAAGAGCCACTGTGGTGAGGGGAAGAGGGGGAATTTGACGAAATTTCATGGCACACGTGGACAGTTCTCATATCACACTGGGTGAAAACCACTGCTTTAGGAGATGGTGTGATGCTAACTAAGTGGGAGCATGAATGCAAGAAGGGATCCAGGAAAAAAAATCTTCTGAGTGGAAACTTTTATCTTGTGTGCAAGCTAACAAATAAGCATGTTGAGGACCTGAAGGGTGTGGTGTGGTCCACGTAGAAGACTAAAGCTCTCATCAAACCCAATGAATAAAGCTTCTGCTCCTCTGTATGAATGTGAGGCTTTGGGGGAAAAAAAGTCAAATAAATTGCTTGACCAGTGTGGAAACTGGAACTGACAGCAAGAAATTTCAGTGAGGGCAGAGGTAAACTTTATCCTCATGGAAAAACCATAAAAGGAGGTTGGGAAACCAAGGCTCTCAATGTACGTATTGTCCTGGTTGAGATTATTGCAGCCAGAAATGCCACTTTTCAGAGAGGCTTAATAGGGAGCAAGTCAGAAAGGGTGGGAGATGTAAAAGGGATGTCTCATTAATTTTGTTAGCAAGAGGTTCCAGAATTGCTTTTTTAAATTGGAAACACCACTCTGGAGGACCCAGCCAATACTAAAATGTTCACTAGTTTGTGAGATTTCTTGTGGACCTCTTCTGCTTGAATATATAAAACCAAGGCCACCCTTACAGCCAGTTCCAGTGTCATATGGTGAAGAAGAAGATGCACTAGGACACTGCGAGGTTTTGTCTCTTGGGCTGCAAGAGCTGGCTGGACAAATGCCAGGTGCTGAGTCCTGGTCATCAAAGAACATTGTGTATATGCCAATGATCTTAGCATGCCTTGAGGGTGTCAATGAAGGCATGAGAGGAGTTACCTTGGTAGGTGGAGTAGAGAATGCTAAAATGGCAGAGTAGAACCCAAGTGCACAGGAGATAGGTAAGCCAAACCTCGACACCGCAGTACCGTGGATATTAATGGTGGCTTGCACTGAAAACCTACCGGCCTCCTCTGGATCAGAAGCTTGCTCACATTGATCTGCTGTAGGGATGACAGTGGCCAGTACCAATTGTGGCCCTCCTTCACCATCAGGGACACCAGTACAGAGAGTTTAAGCAATTCTGTGGCATCAGGGTATGTTCAGGAAATGAGTCTTGGGTATAGGAACGTTCAGAGTCAGCCTCAACAGCTCTGACATGCATTCTGGAGTTGGTGATCTCCCCTGCCACAACAAAAGAGCACTCTGGAGAATGCTTCCCCGTAGGGTCTCACCCAGAGAGCTTGTTCCTAGCATGTCTTGGTATTATAACTCATGCTGGATGTCCATGTCCTGGGTAGATGGGTGTCTCTTCTTCGGTACCTTGACTTAAACCCTTGTACTCCGAGCAGGGCAAAGGTCATTGTGACCTTTATTATTTGTGAACTCCATATGAAATGACGAGTCTTGAATGGAGCTGTTGCTTTCCCTACCCTGGCATTGGTATCCTTATCTGTTCCTCCATCTCTGTCCATAATAATCCCCAAGTAGGTGAACTGCTCCACATCTTCTAGGTCATCCCCTTCCAGTGTGATGGTGTCGTTGGACTGGTTGATCCTCATTGTTTTGGTCTTTCCCTTGTTAATGCTCAGTCCAATCTTGAGGCAGTTTTGTCTAGTGTTGCAAACGTTTCTTCCATGCTTTCATGTTGGTGTGAGAGGAAGGGAGACAGTTAGCAAAATCATCCCCCTCTGGTTGTTTGAACAGTGCCCACTGAAGGCCCTGTTGATAGTCATTTATTGTCCTGATCACAATCCAGTCTACTGTGATCAAGAACAGGAAAGGTGACAGTAGGCACCCCTGTCGCACTCCCGAGAGTATGCTGAAGGATTCTGTCAAGACATCATTGTGAACAACTTGGCAAGTCGAGGATTTAGGAAGACATCTTGAGAGACATACTCTGTAATGATAATGCCACACTTGGCATTTATGCCGAACCTGACAGTGCTCTTGGAGGTTGTTTTGCCATTTCCATAAGGAAACAGTGAAGTCTTGCTGCTCTATGCAGTTTAGAACAAGGCTAAAAACCTCTCAGAATGGGATGTCTCTAATGTGGAATACCCACTGACATTTTGAGCAGCTGAAATGTGGATCACTAATTGGTAGGAGTCTCTCACACACAACTGGCAGGATTTGAGCCACAGGAAAGAGGCGTGGCTCTGGTCCCAGCCCTAAGAATCCAATATGGCTCAAAACATAACACTAATTATACACTAGCTAATTAACAATTAAAGGTGAAACTGATTAAACAAAAAGTGAGGGACAAACTTATGATACCAAGACTGGAAGTACTCCAACAGCTGTCACTTGCAGCAAGAGGATCTAAGGGGGTTGGGGACAGGTGTCATGATGGCGCCGTTCTCTAATACCAGCATACAGTGACACATGGCAACAAAAAGTGCTCAAGCTCTCCTGACAGGTACTGCTGAGGGAAAAAGTTTTCCGATACCTATACACATGGGAATGTGCAATCACAAAAACAGAAGTGTTCAGAATGCTCCAACAAGGGTCCAAAAGTAGCAGAGAAATAATTAAGTAGGTTACACCCATATAATCCTGGCAAGTCAGGTGCACCCAAGTTACAGAGTAAGGCAAAAAAACCCAACCCACCCTGTGGTCACTACCTATCTGAGCTGGGGGAAATCCTTTCCTAATCCCACATATAATGATCAATTAACTCTTGAGCTTGTGAACAAGAACCAGCCAGACAAGAATTACTTTTTCAATGTAAGTGCAACCCAGGATCTACCCAAACACCTTAGTCCTGTCTCCATTTCTGCCCCTCCTCTGCTCGCTCCATTCCCCCTCCCCCATCATCAATCATTTTCACCAGGCAGGGATGGGGGTGGGATAAGGTGCAGGCTCTGGTCTTAGGCCAAGAGGTATGGAGTGTGGAAGGGGCTGGGAGGGAGTATGGGTCCAGGAGGGCTCAGGGCTGGGGTTCAGGATGCAGGCTCTGCCTGGGCACTGCTTACCTCAAGCGGCTTCTGGGCATTGGCACAATGGGACTAAGGAAGGCTCATGCTTGCCCTGGCCCTGTGCCACTCCCCAGAGTATTCAGCATGTTCAGCAGCAGCTCCTACGTAGGGGTGGGGAGGGAAGCGGTAGGTGGCTTTGCATTGGGCACCCAGTCTGCAGGCTCTGCCTTCACACCTACCAGTGGCCATGCAGGTCCAACCTTAGTGCAAGGCAAGCAAGGCAGTTGCCTTAGGCTTTGCACCATCAGGGTTCCCTGTGCCAATAGCCTATAGGATTCACTGCCCACAATCTGGGCTCCGCTCAATATGCCACCTGGGGTCCTGCTCACCATCCAGGCCCCACTGGGCTGGCTCTATGGCCATGGTTCCTTGTTCCTGCAGCATGTGGAGGGAATAAATTTATCATCTTCATCAATATTGAGGTAATTTATATATGTGCACCATCAGTAGAAATAAAACATATTTAAAAAAAATTATCATAGGGATAATTACTCTGGCCATGAGAGGTTAGGCATTTTAGAATTCACTAATCAAAGAATTAAATTTAAGCACGAGAGAAAGAAAACTTATGAAACGCAGAGACCAGTCAAAAACCTAAAACAACACTTTGAAGGATGGAACAAGAAATATGCATTGGGTTATTAGACTGTGGCCTTGTCTATCTAATTTAAACAACTTCAGCTACTGGAATAACGTAGCTGAAGTTGTCATATTTAGGTCTACTTATGTGGTAGCTTCACTGCAGTAAACGGACTCGCTCCCCATCAACTTCACCTACAATTCTCATTCTGGTGGTGTAACGAGTCAATGGGAGACCATCCAGCCGTCAGTTTTTCACTTCTATGCTCGACATGATAAATCAGCTTGTGCGGGATCAATGGCTGCCTGTTGATTGAGCAGGTAGCGAAGACATGCCCAGAAAGACAAACTGTGTTTGTGTGAGTGATGGAGATTCGCATTGCCTCTCTAAATATGCTGAGCATATGCCAGCAAGCTCCTCCCATTCTGAGTGTGGTCATGTCTCCTCATGGAGATGGGGTACATTGGTTGGGGAACACCCTGAAATCAGAGAACCATCTTTCCCCTACATCCTGCACAGCAAGCAGGAGGCTCCTGGGTGTGGGGAGAAGCTACCTTGGCAGGAGAAGAATGGCAGTGAGTGGAGGGGCAGCTGAAGTGCCAGGACTTGATAGCTTCCCAGTGGCTCCAAGATCTAACAGTAGATCCTGATCTAACGGTTGGCGACCACTGGTGAAATCCAAATTCAGGTAGAACCTCTATGGTTTGGCAACATTTGTGGTTCAGTAAGATCATGAATGTTGTTAGACCAGAGAGCCTTTCTGTCTGGGACTGGGGGCCGTCCAGGAGTCAGGTGATTGGGGGACTGTGGCCTAGAAGTGGAGCCATGCTGAGAGGTTGGCAGATCAGGCCAGCAGTGTGGTTGAGAATATGGAAACCTGCCCTCCCTACCCCCAGGTCCATGGATGCTGGACCAAGGAGGTCTGACCTGCACAAACTTTCATGGAGAGCAGAAGTTCTCAAACCCGTTCTCACAACATTCAGTTTCCCACCATGACTTTCCTGTTATTTCCGACTTAAAACAACTTATCACCCACTTCCAGAATACACTGGGGGAGGGGAGGACTTCCTTCCTCATTTCTGCCAGGGCTGGCTGACACCCTGAAGCAAGAGCATTTAGAACAAGACAAACTAGGAATCAGCTTCAGAACTATTGTGCCCTGGTCCCTACCATTACAAACAACCCTTTTGCAAAATTGCACTCAAAAATTGGCCCAGCTCCTGCTTAAAACTAATTGTCCTGTTCCCCGCCCCACCCCACAACTACTATTATGAGGCTCTTTCACAACTTCACTCAACCCTTCAAAGGCCTGGATTTGTGTTCATCTTGCACTCTTTGTAGTACCTGGCTCAGGCAGCCAGTGATTCAACCACTGGACTAAATTCACTTATGAAGCCTCAAGTGCCCCCTGAATCAGATTGTACATAAGAACCCTCATCTCTGTCAGATAGTTTGCTAATTTCCAGTCTGAATTTATTTCCATGCCAACATTGTCCTTTTAAACTGCTATTCACTTTTCCTGGTATTTTACACGCTCACACCATGTTTTCAGAGTGATTATGCCCTTCTTTGATAGGCTAAACAACCCAAGCTCCTCCTGTCTCCTCTTAGAAGATAGGATGACTAGAGGACTGGAAGGCTTAGTAGTTCTCTGTACTACTACTTTAAACTCATGTTCCTCATCTGTAAAGAATGTAATTACCTCATTTACCTCACAGGAATCTTGTGAAGATAAATGCTTTAAAGATTGTGGCACAGTCACAGAAGTGCCTCAACTAAGATTAAGGACTTCTTTCTAGTAAAACCAGGGCCTAAAGCAAGAAAAGATGTTGAGACCACAAAAGCACCTATGTAACAAGATCAACACTTTTTTGTTCTCAAGGATCTCTGCAATCTTTTGTCCTGGGAGAATGTGGCTGTTTTAAAGATACTTTGTTTTTTGAAAAAACCACACACACTATCCTCCCACCACACCCCCAACCCAGAGCAAAATAGTGGAAGCAAAATAGTCACAATGTCCATTACAAAAACTTTGTTAGAGCTCTGAAAGACTAATGCAACTTCCCCTTTCCTTGCCTCTGAGGACTGCCAGGAACTCCTTGAAAGAAAACTTTGCCCTTTTTTGGGCTTAATTATGCAGACACATACAGGTCTTATGTGACAGTTTCCTAAAGTGTATCTTGATTTGGCCACACTAATGTTTGGCAACGAAGGGTTGCTCTACAGATCCAGACTAACACGGCTACCCCTCTGATACTAATGTTTGGAACACTAAGAATGCCAATATTCCAACACTCGAGTGCTAGCAGCCTTTTTACATCAAAACAAACAACTTTGCTCATACAAATTCTAGTTGATCGTGCTGAATATGTCCAGCCTACATAATCAGCAGTTTAATGGAAGTTGTGGGATTTTTTTAAGCCCCTAATACAAATCTTTAAGATGGAAAGTTTGTTTTACTGGTAGAGGTGCTTGAATCAGGTAGTGGAGCTACTTGACCACAAAGTGACATAACTGACTCAGTCATGAGGAGGCTGCCTGGATAGTGCTACAGATGAAAAAAAGAAAAAAGCTACCACTGCTAAACTACAGCTTAAAATTATCCTCAAAACCCGTGATGGTGGTGATCATCTACAAACCCCTGCCCTTTAGGAACATACTGATACAAAACTCCTCTGCCTAGAGCACTCATCTCTGAACAAAGTCTTTCAGGCAGCCACCCAAGTCAGTGAATTTGACATCCTACTGAGAGAAGACAATGGCAATGTGACATTTCCATCTTGAGATCAGAATTATGCACTCATTTTGGACACTGGTAATCCCCTGTAATAGCAGAGGACAGCTGCTGGCAGAATTTAGACCAAACATATGGTAATGGGTCAACAGTAAATTTTAGCAATTATGAGACATGGTTTAACATCAGCTGGAAGGCACATTGCAAGCTAAGACTGGGCATGTTCCCCTACTGCTCTACTACTGCATCTTAGACTTTCCTTTCAGAAACAGATCTCTCACTCTAACTGCCGTCCAGTAGGTACATAAGGAAACAGCAAATCAAGGTGACTCTAACTCATCATTGTGCTACTGCTGTGAAATTTTGGACCACACAATTGAGTGTCTTTGCTTTTTTAATCTGTAGAGTTGATTTACCTACAATGCCTATAAGTACATCTTGAAGACTAGTTCAAATTTGACTCCATGTTGAGAATTTCTATTAGAAATGTTCCCATTACAATAAACAGTCATGGGCAATTTAAAAACAGGGTGGGGTGGGGGACAAACATTCATTGTAACCTTAAAATTACAATTGGCTGATCTTTCAGTTGTACAGTAACCAGCATGAATTGCCTTAAAATAACCCATAAAAAATGTTGAAAAAAACTAATTTTCATTTTCTATACTAAGTGCAGGCTGCCCAACCCCCCTGTTTTTTTTTTGTTTTTTTTTTAAACAAAAGACCACATAATAAAGGCTACTGTAAACTTACTTGAACAAAAAGAAGACTTCTCTAAAAGAGCAGAAATATATCACCTCATCAGTTTCTTTCAGCAAACAGACAAAAAGAGGAAGAGGGTAGCAGAGCATAATGTAGCCCACAGGTCAGCAACCTTTCTAAGGCGGTGTGCCAAAATTTGTCCTTTTGAACTCTATGTATAGTCCGAGTGCTGGAGATACTTTTAAGTCCTACTTACAACAGCTTCATTAATAAATTTAGGTAGAGAGCTTTGCTGTTTAGGTGGTGATTGGTAGCGTTAGCTGGTCTTTTGTTAAGCCACAGGTGGCATGGCTGTGAGCAAGCTTCCAGCTGCATGGGGGAGGAGGGGAGCTGAGCTCCCACAGTGTGCTGATGAAAATCAGCTCATGCAACACTCTTGGCACCTGTTCTGGTGGTTGCTGACCTACAATGTACCTCTTGAAGTAAAGATATTTCCATCCTTCAAAAGTCATTTTACTTGTGTACATTTATACAGTTTCCAAAGGTGTGCGCATATATAGTGCGGAGCTGTTCCCATGGCTGTTTAGCTTAAAAGACGTTTGTCCCATTTAGCAATTTTTCCCTACTTGTTCTTTTAAGAAAAATATAGACTAGGCATTTAAGTCAAAATGATGAATCATCATCATCATCATCAATAACCGTGAGCTCAGCGCCCGTTGGTGTCTGATGCCTCTCTCACTATTTCCTTCCATCTTTCCCTGTCTAGTGCGGAGTGGCTTAGTTTCTGTAGACTAGCTCCGCACCAATCTACTACATCATCTATCCATACTCTGTGGGGTCTGCCTACCCTATTCGAACCATCCATCATGCTGAATACCAGGGTCTTGATTTTTCATTCGTTGTGCATTCTGCAAATATGCCCAAAGAGTTGTAGCTTCTGCTTTATAGCCTTCTGCGGCAGGTTCTCTTTTGGCTGTATCTTTCTATATAATTCCTCAATGGTGACCTTTTGCATCCATCCTATTCTCAGAATCTTTCTATAACAACTCCTTTTGAACGCCAATATTCTTCTTTTCGAATCTTTCATTATCACCCATGTCTCACATCCGTACAACATGCTGCTGAATACACACATTTTCAAGATGCTCAGCTTCATTCCTAGGCTAATTGCGTTGCTTTTCCAGATCCTATCCATTGCCTTCAAACTCGCTCTTGCTTTCGCTATTCTAGTTGCTATTTCCTTCTTACAGTCTAGATCATACATTATGTTGCTCCCCAGGTATGTGAACTTCTCTACATTTTCTAGTTCAATACCATCTACAATGATCTTCCTTCCTATTTTCTTATCTCCAAATACCATTGTTTTTGTTTTATTGATGTTCATAATCAGTCTATACCACTTCCCTTCTTTGTTTAGTATCTGCACTATTCTCACTAACTTCTCCTCATCTTCCTCAATGATAACATCTGTGAACCTCAAGTTGTTAATTCTTTTCCCGTGCACAGATATCCCTTCTACCTCTTCCTTGATCTTGTCCATTGCTCTCTCCAGATGTTCAATGAAAATACTTGGCAATATTGGATCTCCTTGTCTCGTACCTCTATTTGTTTTAAACCAACTTCCCAACTCCCCGCATGTTCTCACCGCTGCCTCTGCATTGTCATTGATATCCTTCAACAACTGTATCAGTCTGCTATCCACTCTGTAGGACTCCAACACCACCCAAGTCACTTTCTGATCTATATTGTCAAATGCCTTTTGAAAATCAACAAAGCAAGTGTACATGTTCTTTCATCAAGCTTTCTCTGCTATCAGTCTCAGTGCCAATATCTGCTGTATGGTAATTCTATCTTTTCTGAACCCCGCTTGCTTGTCTGCTATATGTTCTTCTATCTGTAATCTTAGTCCCTCCGTCAGTATCATCATCAGCAGCCTGCCTAGATGACTCATTAGGGCAATCCTTTCGTAGTTTTTGCACTCCAATGTACTTCCTGTCTTCTGTATTGTCACTATCATGGATCTTGTCCATTCCATAGGTGCCTTCCCTTCTTTCTGCACTATATTACATAGTTGGTGAATTTCCTGAATCGTGCTTTCTCCACTGTATTTGATCATCTCTCCTGTGATCTTAGTTCTAGGGCTCTTGTTGCTTTTTGGTTGTTTCACTGCTTTTTCTATTGCCTCCTTCGAAATATTGCTCTCGCTCTCGATGCTCAGTGGAGATATCTCTTTCAGTTCTTCAATCAGTCTCTCTGAGACGCTCGGGTCCAACTCTGCTTTGTATAGACTGGTGCAATATCTTGTCCGTTGCTGCACAATCTTCTCCCTGTTCATGAGCACTTCTTTGATTGCCATTTGCTTCTGTTGCCATTTCCTATTAATATTCCTAATAGTCTTATACACCTCCCTGGTCTTACATTTGCCGTAATACCTCTCTATATCTTCACATTGCTCCTCTAACCATTTCTCCTTATCGTTTCTGGCTGCTTTCCTTACCTCATTGCATTTCACCCAATACTGCTGTTCTGCCATCTCAGAAACATCTCTTCTGATCGTCAACGCTCTCTTCTCTTGAACCAACTTTAGTGTCTCCTGAGTAATCCACTTCTTATTGATCTTTTCTTCTGGAACAGTCTGCTCAATTGCCTCTTCTACAGCGGTGGCTATCCCTGCGACTCTCTTACCTAGGTCTTTCTCTGTGACGATTTTCTTCATCTTCTCTTTGAGCACTGCTCTGTATGCATTCCCTGTTTCTTCCTTACGTAGCCTCGCCACATCTCTTCTTTTTCACTGTGCCTTACATTTTCTTTTGAGTTTTTATCTTAATGTTTGCAATCACTAGACTGTGGTCTGAGTCTATATCCACTCCTTGGAAAGTTCGGCACTGCCGTACTGATGTTATCATCTTCTTATCAAATCATATCTATCATGTTCTTGGACTTCCCGTCATTCGATTGCCATGTCCACTTCTTACAGTCCTTTTATTGGAATCTCGTGTTGCAGATCACCGTCTCGTGCTCTGTAGCAAACTCTAGTAGTTTCTTGCCCCATTTGGTTCTTTCTCCATATCCAAACCTTCCCATGACTCTCTGCTACCTTCGTTCTCTGTTCCAACCTTTGCATTCCAATCCCCTCTGATTATCAAAACATCTTTCTTCGGTATCTTCTCTTCCATCTTTGTCAAATTTTTATAGAATAGCCCAATGTCTTCCTCCTTACTGTCTGACGTGGGTGCATACACCTGAATGACTGAGATGTTGAATGGTTTTGCTTTAAATCTTGCTATCATCATTCTTGCACTCACTGGTTTGTATCCTAATAATGCTCTTCTAGCTGTTTCACTAAGAAGCAATCTGACTCACGGGAGCCTGGAAACTGATCAGTGCTGCTGTTTCCCCAGAGCTGGGTTCCCAGCTCCTGTTGGGGTGGCAGCCTGACTCTTGGCTGCTGCCACTGACAGAAGCAGGGAAATTACCAGATTCATGCTTCGTTTAGTTTCCTGACCAAATGGCTTTGCAACTGCATCGCTCTCCTGATGCCGTCCAACACATCTCTGCCAGTCCAAGTATATCACACCATTATCTCTCCATCTCCTTCTGAAGCAGCTCTAATTTTCCAGGTGCCCACAGTGTTTGGACATTCCATGTTTCAATAGATAGCTATGTGTTAGTTGTAATTTTCTTTCGGTAGCTAACTTATTGACCCAACCCCGATCGCTCGATTGGTATCGAGGACCTTGTTTATCCGGGCAACATCCAAGCCGGCATCTTTTATCATTTAATCGTGCTGGCATCAAATTTCATTTGTATTGTTGTTTGATGGTCAGTGCATCGACACTCATCTGACCAATCCTCCTCCTTCATCCAGGGTTGGGACTGGCATGGAGCTTGTAGAGGCTTCATGGCGGAGTTTCAAAATGATAGGATTCATTTAACTGTGAATGTGGAATACTTCTAATAACCATGATTAAATGTGTGTCACTATCTATGACCCAAATTTACAGTAAAGTCTCTTAACGAGTGGAGTTGAACCCTGAGATACATACACTGAAGTTGCATGTAAAGCAACTGTGAGTGGTGGGGAGCTGGCACCTGGCTCTGGGCTGCCTGTGACGCAGGGGAGCCCGGAAACTGACCAGTGCTGCTGTTTCCCCGGAGCTGGGTTCCCAGCTCCCCTTGGGGTGGCAGCCTGACTCTTGGCTGCTGCCACTGACAGAAGCAGGGAAATTACCAGCGCAGCAGTGCTGGTCAGTTTCCTCTCTACTGTGAGTGAGGGCAGCCCAGAGCCAAGCTCCAGGCTGCCTGCCACTCACAGGAGACAGGAAACTGACCAGCTGTACTGTGCTGGTCAGTTTCCTAGCTCCCCCAAGTTACACTAAATTTCACTTACATGTGGTTGTGCAAGAATGCTACCTCTGCACAAGTCAGGAGTCTTCTGCAGTCAATTGACGTGTACTCTCCGATAACCCGCACTGCAACCAGGCTACTCCTGGCACCTGGGTTTCCTCTTTTCAGGGAGTTGTGCCACTCACAGGTGATGAAGGGAATCCTGTCCAGCTGTGCACCAGCCCTGTCCCCGCAGCAGCCTGGGACCTGAACCACTGGGAGCTGCTGAACCCTTGGAAGAGGGCAGCAAGACAGGTGGCCAGAGCACAGGGACCCAGCCCCACCCCCAACAGCAGCACAGTGCCAGGCTGTTGAGGGCTTCAGGGAGAGGAGTGCTGCTGTAGTGCAGACCCCAGCCCATAGCATAAGGCCCTTAAAGCAGGGTCTTGAGAGGGCTGACCTGTGCAAGGCTGAGGGGGTACACAGGCACCCAACCCCTCTTCACCCATGACCAAGTGGGGTTGATGGTGAAACCCGCTGCCAGAAACTCTGGTGTGACAAGCGCAATTCTTGCAGGGCCAGAGGCACTGCTCTTGTTGAGCAGCAGAGGCCTGGAGCTCATTGAGAGATGCCGCCGCATTCTGGAAGGTTCTGCTGTTGCCTGGCAACAGCATATAAACAGAAGGGATGTGGTGGGGAGCCTGCCTGGATTTCTCTGTGCCCATGGCCAGCAGAAAGTGGGTTTGCCACAGCCCTGCCTGTAACTGTGCCCAGCAGCAGCCCCCCAGACTGGGAAAGAGAAAAATTGGACAAGCTGATAGGAGCCTTACACCACTTGGGCCTGGCCCCGGAGTGCTAGTCGGTAATAGCAAAGGGATCCTCTCAGTTATCTGTAATATTTTAACATCCAGCAATAGTCCTGAGGCTGCTGGATATGGAAGAGTTTACTGTCTATCTTCCCCTTTGATTTCTGCTTGCTTAACATAAGAGACCCTTTGTCATCAACAGTTGTGCACCATGTGACCATGGTTCTCAGAACAATTACTCATTTATTAAGCAGGTAAAAAAAGCAAGGTTGTGCAGGTTAGATTTTTTTTTAAAAACGTTTATTTACAGCTTGAGAAAGTTGCCTCTCGTTAAGAGTTTAGCATATGAATATATGTCAAGAAAAAATTACACGGTAGTTCTTACACCAAAACAAAAAAAAATATATATACATTTGATGTGTACAAACTTTTTAAAAATCTTGTTACAGGCATTGCAAATGTAGATATGATACCGAGATATTTCCAACAACATAGCTACAACTTAAAGTAAGAAATGGAATGTTAAGTACATTAAAAGATTTTGCAGTTTCTTAATGTGTCATTGTATGTACATATTTAGTCAGTGTCTGGTACAGTATTTTTAGACAAAAGGCATGAAGAAAATTAAACTACCCTGACTCTGCCATAGTATAGGGGCCCAGATGTCTAAATGCATTACACAATTTATATAATATGTACTTGTTATTTCTGATGTAGCTTTTTTTAAACTTTGAGGAACTGCATTGCCTTTATTCTAAAAATAAAGAGCCACACAAAACTCCTTATTCAGAAAGACGCTGTAGAGCAGAGGTTCCCAACCTTTTCGACATGGGGACCCATTTTGACAATTCAGGAAGACCTTATGACCCAAGGCAATTCAAAACTGGAGGGGGCAGAGTAGGTTCTCCCCTTGGAAAAATGCACCCCTCCGCCTCTCAGTATAAACCCCTCTCAGCCCCAAAATGCCCCCAACCTCCCAGCTGAAACCCCTCTCTGCTATAGTTGCCAGATTTTTGGAACACTTATGTGGGACAGGCAGCCCCACCCGTGGGATCCCCAGTCAGGGCTGTCTGTTCTGCGTAAGATTTCCCAAAAACTGGGGCAGGGACTCTGGCAGCCCTGCAGTTGGGAGCCAGCTGGGGCACTGAGCCCTGACTGGCAGCGCCAGCCGTGGGATCCCTGGCCGGGGTGGGGGGAACCCCTGCAGCCCCATGTCTTGAAGTCAGCTGGGGCACAGAGCCCTGGATGGCAGTGCCAGCCGAAGGATCCCTGCCTGGGGTGCAGGTGATCCCACAGCAGCACAGTGAGAGTGGGCTGGGGTGTAGAGCCCTGACCAGCTTTCAGCCCCCTTTGCCACCCCCACAATCCACAGACCTAAACCTATCTTAGCCACCCCAGCCTCCCACCTCTCTCACAGGGGAGTTCCAAGCTGCTGATGCTGACCCTCACCTTCTTCTCTACCCAGGTCCCCCCAGCCCTGATAATCCCTTGCCCCACCTGTAGCAGGTCAGTTGCCTGCCCTGCAGGCTTAAATGGGACTCAGTTTAATTGGTTTCAGGGCAGGATCCTTCCCGCCACTGTTAAACCAATTCAACTGAGTTCCATTTCAGCACTGCAGACCAGGGACAGGGAGCCAAGGAGGAGTCAAGAGGCTGCAAATGGCTCCTTAAGAGCCCAGCCAGCGACCCTTAGAAAATGTAATGGCGACCCATATTTGGTTCCCAACCTGTAGGCTGGGAATCACTGCTATAGAGGAAGATAATTTACATTAGGAGAGCACAGCTTTAACGCAAGTTCAAGAAAAACACATACAGCAGTGTTTTACAGTCCCGCCAGAGTTATTGTTTTATATAATTCAATCAAAATGTAAGAAGAAAATAGGCATCAGATTTCAAAATGTCACTGCTAACTGAAGACCTGCTTAAGTTTCAGCTCACATCAGTGGTGGTAAGTATCCAGTTACAAAGCATAAGAAAGTTCGAAAAGTTCAATGTACTGTTTCATAACTGAAAAAGATGAATATTCCTGTTTGTGTTACCATACATTCTGTGGCTTTCTTCCAAACTACCAAGAAGTAATTTTGTTCTATATATTGTAAGACTCTTCACAATGCTGCATTTAAGAATGATTCATACAAATATCATTCATACAAAGTATAAGTATTCCACAAGTGAAAAGTTTCCAAAGACTTTTGTTCTAGCAGCACTTGAGTTTTAAGTGAAAAAACTGAACCTTTGGTCCTTTGAACTTCCCTTTGAGTAACTTTCAAATTTCCTGACCTACAGAAAGGCAAACATAAACATAAAACATAAAACAAAACCCTTTATATAGTGTACTTTATATAGCATACTTTCAGTAAACATACAACACCTCATTTTAAATGACAAATCTTGTCTTTTTTTTCTATTGGATATGATACTGAATCATTATGCTTGGCACAAGAAAATAATTCATTCAACCAAAGGGAGTAAGAAATAAGGTAGGGATAATAACCCAATTGTAAATAGACAATTTCACATGTGATAAACTGCTGACTGCACCTCCCCATGTTAAACAAATCAGAAAGTAGATTATGAAAAAAGGCAATTTATAAAAGTAACCTCTCTATGCTTTCACATTCTTACACTTAAGAACAGAAGGGATCATCATGATCGTCTAGTCTGATCTCCTACACATTGCAGGCCACAGACCTTTACCCGCTACTTAATACATTCAAGTATTAAGGTAATTTAGGTTATTTATTTTCAAGATAAATATTAGGCCAATGATAATATATAAAAACAAATCAGTAGAAATACATCAAAACAAAGCAGCTAGTTAAATTATAGATATGTCAAGCTGTGACTCTTCTATTAGTGCAGATAATTTTATCTGAATCCCACATTTCAAGAAATATACAAGCTAAAACCACCCCTTATTTTCACAAACATTTATCAGGTAGATGATAAAATTGCACTTAATCCTAAAGCAACTCAGAAAACAAATCATTCCCATTCCTTGCTAATGAGCATCGATATGATTTCCCTCTTTTTCTGATGCAAAGGACTCAAATTTCTGTACATTCCATTTAACTTTAATTATTTTGTCACTGCCAGTCACAACTTCACTATCTGTCTTGCTGATCAGCATCAGATTTATTTATATCTGAAACAGACAGATCTATTACAGGATTCACAAATCCAGCATATTCTGAATTGCCATTATCATCCATCTCAGCACTAACAAAATCATTTTCCCATTCCAAACCATTTGAGTCATCAGAGGCTGAGGTTGGATTACTTCCTGTTTTCCTGTTGTTAAATTTCAGTGCTGCCCGGAGTATATCTTCTTCTGTTTTAGAGCGCTCTCTCATTGGAATCATTCTGTTCATGCCTGCAATTTAAGAGAACATTTTAAAAGCCACAGAAAACTTTGTGGGCACAAGGGACACCATAGGAAGGGGAGAATGTCACCACATTTTTGCTAAAATATTAAATGCTAACAAAAACACATTTACAGACAGATTTCTATTTTTGCTCTAGTTGACTAGTACCTCACTCTTCAAGCGCCTTGCTCATATCAAAGCAAGCAAGTGCATTAATACCTTCTTTAGTCATTAACAGGCCAAGGAAATTGGATTAGCTATTTGAGAATGAAACTATTTTATGGCATTCTTTTTTGAAAGGCAAGCAGGCTAAACAGGATCCGGTTTGGATGATCATCTATTCCACCTAATCAATCTGCTACCCTTTCTAAAGGATAGGCATGTATTTATTCTGAACACCTATAGAAATAGAAACACTTTCTGGTTCCATGAGAGCTACTAACTCCTGTTAAAAATACTCTTATGATCTGTAGTAATACATCTCTTCAGACTCTTGATGATTTCTGAAGTCATCCTCACAAAGTGAAACAGATTCAAAAATTCAGAAATTGTTTCCCTAAACATGCTATGTTCTGTTGCACAAAGGGCATTCAAGATAGACACAAAATAAACCAAGGTGATCATAATTTTGTATAGAGATTTTTTTCAAAAGAAAGGGTTGTTAGCAATACTCCTAATACTGCATCATGTCCAGAGATGTGTAAACTGTCTCCTTTGTCAATGAAGAAAAATGAAAAATTGCAGAGGCAAAGATTTACTGTGCGTTTAATCTCACTGGCTACATGTACACTAGCCCCAAACTTTGAAATGGCCATTTCGAAGTTTACTAATGAAGAGTTGAAATACATATTCAGCACCTCATTAAAATGCCAGCAGCCGCGGCACTTTGAAATTGAGCCGGCTCACTGCTGCACGGCTCGTCCAGATGGGGCTCCTTTTCGAAAGGACCCCGGCAACTTCGAAATCCCCTTATTCCTATCTGCTCATAGGAATAAGGGGATTTTGAAGTTGGTGGGGTCCTTTAGAAAAGAAGCCCCGTCTGGACGAACCGCACGCAGCAAGCCGCATCAATTTCAAAGTGCCACGGCTGCCGGCATTCTAATGAGGCGCTGAATATGTATTTCAGTGCCTCATTAGTAAACTTCGAAATGGCCATTTGCATGGCCATTTTGAAGTTTTGGGCTAGTGCAGACAGCCATTATGGGCAGGTTTCTTCTACTCTCCTAAGTAGATTTCTCTCAGTTTACACTTGGATTACTGCAATGATTCTGCTTCACTTGCAATATGCTGTCTATTTAGTTAACCTCCTTTATCACTTGACAGGAAAAGCTTACATCCATTTTATTGAACTTGTGAAGTGCGGCAGTACTGTGTTCCCTCAGCTGGGAGGGACAGCACCAGTGCATGGAGTTGCTTTCTGTGTCCTGCCCCAATGTGCCAGATCCAGGGCACAGGGCCAAGGGCTGGCCTCTTCTCCTTCCCACCCCTCCCCTGCAGTGCAAATGCTGGGCAACAACTTTTCAGGGGGAAGGCTGCCGCAGCGTTAGAGGGAGCACCCCAAGCCTAGGACTGCAGTTTGAGAACTAGTGTCTTACACCCTTTTCTGCTAGACTGAACATGCCATTATTAAAGCTGTTCCCTATTTAGGTACTAAAAGACTAGTCAAGTCACCCCTCAGTCTTGCCTTCTGTTAAGCCAAATATATTGAGCTCCTTGAATCTATCCCTATAAAGGCATGTTTTTATATCCATCATTTTCACAGGGTTTCTCTGAACCCGCTCCAATTTACCAACATTCTTCTTCAATTATGGACTCCAGAACTGGGCACAGTATTTCAGCGGAACCAAATACAGAGGTTATTTTATGTCTATGTCCCTACCTGAGATTTCTCCATTTATGGATCTCAGGACTGCGTTAGCTCTTTTGCCAAAGCGTCACACTGGAAAATTATCCTCAGCTGAGCACCCACCAAACCTTTTCCAAAGCTCTTGCTTCCCAGAATAGAGTCCCCCATCCTGTAAGCATGGACTACATTCTTTGTTCCCAGATGTATACATTAACATGTATCCCTATCAAAAATGCATAGTATTTCCTTGGTAAACTGGCCTCCAGCAATCTAGATCACTCCTAATCAGTGACGTCACTTCTTCATTATTTATCATTCTTGCAATTTGTGTCATCTGCAAACTTTACTAGTGATGATTTCTATGTCTTCTTCCAGGTCACTGATGAAGGATGTCAAGACCCAATCCCTGGAGGAGCCATCTGAACATATAAATGATGAGCACCGCCATTTGTACGCTTACATTTTGAGACTTATCATTTAGCCAGTTTGCAATCATTTAATATGTGACAGGTTAAATTTAAATAATTCCAGGTTTTTTCAAGCTAAAAAGGGGTACTAAGTAAAATGCCTTGAAGAAGTCTAAGTATATTACATCAACATTACTGTAAGGTCGCCACATTGCCAAATTTAATATTTGCAAAATCAATTATTTGTGAGCCGCCGCCCCTTCCCTGAGGCTGCAAGTGCCGGCGGCTGCCACTTGCCCAGGCCTCCTAGAAAGGAGTGCCAGTGGCTGCTTGCCTCGGGCTCTGAGATCTAGCCAGGGGCATGGCACGGCCATTGACTGGTTCCCCAGGCCCCAACACTGCCTCCCCCGATGCTGCCCAAAGCTGCCCAGGAGCACAGCCAGGGCAAAATGATATTCGCAAAACGATATTGACAATATTCACCATTTGCGAGGGTTCTCAATACCGAATGTCGTGAATGTTGCGCCCCCTACTGTATTATCTTTATCAAAGACACTGTGTAATAACCTCAAAAACGAAAAAAAAAAAAAGTTTTAGATTATCTTGAGAAAGTCTGTTTCTCATAAACTTAAGCTGATTTGGATTAATTACACTATCATCCTTTAGGTTTTTATTTACAGAGTCCTGTATCAACTACTCTAACTCACCTGGAACTGATGACAGACTTATGGGCCTATGAATACATAGGTCATCCTGTTTACCCTTTTACAAATGAGGGATTTCCAGAGCTTGCCCAGTGTTCCACAACTCACTGAAAATCAACACTAACAACCTAGTGAGCACCTCAGCATGCTCTTTTAGAGCTCTTGGATGCAAGTTATCTAGTCCCACTGATCTTAAAATGTCCAACTTTGGTATCTTCTGTTTAACTACTTCCAGAGTTACCAGTAAACTGGAAATGCTCTCATCATCATACACACCTGTGAGAATTCTAAGTCACGGCATACATACAAAATTCATGTGCCCTGTGGACTTTTAATTCCTATAGAGAAAATAAATCCCACTGGAGAGGCAGCACATCAGGGGCTACTACAACACCAAAATAGAGGGCAGCTGGCACACTGCTCAAAGCAGCCAGAAGTGGATAAGGAGGCAGAAAAGCTGTGTTCCTCAGAATGCCATGTCTTTGAGGCTAGATGAGGAGGCATGGGATGGGAGTGGGGAACATCGGGCTGCTGGGGCATTACAGAGTGAGGTTCAGACAGGTAGTGAAGACCGGCTGGGTTGGGGCTGAATGGAAGAGTGAGGTAGCAGCACATGGGGAAGGGGATGGCAAACGGGGGATCCAGGGACAAATGGGGACAAAGGCATATGTGCCTGACTGAATGGCAGACATGAGGGGTCAGCCAGGGTCTGGAGAGGGGAGGATGGTAAGTCCCTAACATCCCCCCCACAACCTCTAAAACCCAGAGCTTTCATGAAGTCTTAGTTCAGAGCTCCTTAACACGTCAACTTCTTTGGGTCAAGCCAAATTAATTCCTTCACAAGATTTATTCTAATTAGGTGGCCACTAGGCAGACAATTGTTTAAAAATTGGCATACTTTTGGTCTACAATCTTCTGTTCATTTGCAGCAAATAATCAGATCATATACAAGAATTTCAGCATGCACCTTTTCCCCATATCCTCCCTTCTGGCATTTTGTGGCAATGAAATCTAGCCTCTCATTTACACAATTTTTGATATTCCATATCAACACACTATCTAAACCAGGGATGCCCAACCTTTTCTCATCGGGACCCACATGGCAATTTTTTCCACGTTCTGGGGGCCAAATTCAAAATAGCTCCAAACCGCCTGCTCTCCCACCCCCAGGCTTAACTCGCTCTCAACCCAAAACTGCACCCCTCCTTCCCACCCCCAGCCCCAAATGTTGTCCCACACCCAAGATTAAAACCCTCCCAGCCCCATCTCACACAGGAGCTCTGTGTGCTCCCAGCTGGATTCCACTGCTCCCACAACTGATCTCCCTCCTAGCAGCAGCAGAGAAGAGACCAGTGCTGCAGGCTCCACTCCATGGTGGGTGGTGCTGCTCCCAGGGACTGCCAGAGGCAGCAGAAGGACTTCAGATGAGCAGCTGCTGGGGGGCGGGGTTAGTGCCAAAGGCGGTAGAAGGACTTCAGATGGTTGGCTGCTGGGGGGCAGGGTCAGTGCCAGAGCCCAAGCGGCCATGGGGAGCTGTCAGCACAGAGAGCGGGGCCGCAGCTTGGCCCATCTTGCAGGCACTGTAAGGGGGGCATAGAAGTGCCACTCTGGGTGCCTGAGTGCCCCAGGGCAGCCAGCGTGGGGCTGGCTTCCAAAATGGCATCTCACCCCGCTCCATGGGCTGGATGAAAAGGATTTGTGGGCTGGCCCGCAGGCGACATGTTGAACGCCACTGATCTAAACTGTCTCTGTTGATTATTCAGACATTCACTGGTGTTCTACACTGCCTTATGGGGGTTAACAACAGATATCTGGCAAGGGCGAATTCATCTCCTTCACACAGTCCTACTCATCCTTGCCAGAACAGTGAAGAGTGTATCTTCACTACATAATTTCTCAAGGATTCAGCTTGCCACTTTTTCTGTGCAAGATTTAAAGTGATGGGAGATCAAGTGATGATATGTATTTTGGTGTCAGCCATGAAAACAATTTCAAATGTATACTCCCCCTTCATATGGCCCAGATACCACCATTGGCAGGATCATTCAGTGATGGACAGAAAGTGGTATCTCAGATTAGAACAAACTTGAATACTTGTTTCAGACAATAGCAATTTTCCCCCTCACCTGTGGCTGGTGAGGATTGCATCTCTCCTTCAGATGTAGCTTACTTTGTTCATCTATGCTTTTGTAATTACTTTATTGCACTACAGCAGTGGGCTTTACCAAAGACTGAGAAAGGAACACAGACACTTAAGAAAGTGCCAAATGCAATTTTCTCCTGCCTTCTCTGTGGGGCAAACCACCAATAAGAACACAAAACTCACTCTCTGCACTGGCTACTAATTCATTAGTAGATAAAGTTCAAGGTACTTAACTCTCTACAAAAAAAAAGATCACTATCTAGGCTCAAATTATTTTAGCAGGAATTCACCCCCTACAGACATTTGCTCAAATGTGAACCTGGACACTTTCTAAAAAGTGTTAAAAGAAAATTCTGCTTTCAAAGGTGAATTTTTCAAGACCAAGATGTAGATCTTCTCCATATTGCTTCACTTTTCAGTCATGTGGGAAAAATGGAAACCCACATGTAAACCGTAAGGAAAATATTTCTCTTAAATTAATCTGTGTATACTCATTAAATTGTTGGTACATCCTAGGCTATATTGTGCAACAAAAGCAAGCAAAAGTTATCGGTTCCTTATGCTACTTGCTCACAAGGGGGCAGTATTTGTTTACGGTTATATTTTGTTGCAGGTTTACGACCAGTGAGGTTACAATCCAATGTTAAAACCTGATGCATATTTGCTAAAGGCTCTAAGGAGCTTGGTTTTCATTGTTCAAACAGATGAAAATATTAGTTATTCTGACAAATTTGTTTAGTCTTCCAGTGACAAAGTAATCATAATCTTCAACAGCGTAATCTTAAAAGAGAAAGAAGCACACATTTAAAAAAGCATGTTCAGTGTTTTAAGCCATTTTCCTCTTTAGAAGAAACAGCATTTTTGAGAGAGCGTCAAGCTACATACAATGAATAAACCATTGAAATGGTTAATATATTTGATGCATACAAGGCTTATATGCCAAACAGTATTATATGACAGAATAAGTACCTTCTTCATCTTCCCACTCGAGATCTAGTGAAGTGCTATCATCATTTCCACTTGTTGATTTTGTTTTGGTCATTAAGTCACAGCTGCTCTCTGTGTTTGGCGTCAGAATGGTAGCATCAGAAGAAAGTCCTACATCAAGAAGGTATTTTTAATTCATACGCATGTTAAAAGTTCAAGATTTACTGGCCAAAACTATCACATACCTACAGCACCTTTTTCACAGAATCCAAGCACCTTATAAACTAACTAAAGCCTCAGCATCACTATTGGATGAATCACCAATTTAATTAAATGTATTGTCTGTTGGGAGAGCATACATCAGCTTTTTAACAATTCATAACATTAAACAATTAAGGTAGGACAGTGAAGCATATTGTACCCAATTAAAACTACACAGGGATTTAGACATAAAATGCAATTATTCAGGTTGGAATCTGGCCAGGCTTAACACAAGAGTCCTACATAATCCTTAATTACAAGATACCAGATATTCTTTTTACACTTCAGAGACTGCTTCCAACAATGCAGAGCTCATTAATAAGATAATAGGGTGCTGGGTCAGAACTAATTTGAGGGTCAGTATATACAGCAGTAGCTTTCAACGTTTTTTTTTTAGTTTGCGGATCCCTCAAAAACCATAAAAATAAACTTAGAATGGAGGTGTAGAGGTACTGACCCCTTTGGAAGCCATTCTATGGGCCAGCCCAGAACCTATGGGCCACAGGTTAAAAGCCACTGATATACAATATCTTCTCATGTAATACCTAGGTATTTCCTGGATGCGTCTGTGGGACACTGCCACTTCAGTTGCTGGGAAACCCTAGAAAACCAGTTGGGGAGCTCAGTTTGGGTGCTAGCTTAAAATTAATTTGTCTTAAGGTGAAACAACTTTGAGTGCTGTGTACAGTACAGGTTCCTGTCTGAAGGATACATGATATACATCTCCAGATGTCTCACGGTTCACAAATACCAGAGGAACAGAAATTCTTACTTTGTCTTATAAAGAAGTAGAGAATCAAACAGGGAAACTAAGGAGATTTTTCTTTGGTGAATGACATTAAACACATTTTGCTCTGCAGCTATTTACAGACCATCTAATTTTAAAATGTATTTTGAAAAAAATCACTTACTGCTACTTCGAAAAGCTTCATATTGGAGCTTTGTATTTCTCAAGTAAGAATCAAAATCCTCCTCTGCCACGGCGCTGTAAAATATTTTGCTTATTACACCCAGAAGAATTAATGATAAAGCTCAGCATTTTCCGGTTTATTTTAAGCATATTTATAAGTTCACAATTTTAAAATGTCTGAATGAATTCTCTTTCCCTTTTCCTGGGGACCTCACAGAGCACTGTACAAGGCACTACTTGTTCAACTTGCTTACAGTTTCAGTTACTATGTTTATGCAGATGACTTGCTTGATGAAAAGGAATGGAAATATAATTTACATCTCTGCTTTCCAGTATCACCTTTGATAACTTACAAGGGAACTTAGTATGGATAAAACTGGACTCCTTTAACCTTAGTCCCAAATCCACTTCTCTTCCCTCATTCTCTGTCAACACTGACACCCTATCCTTCATCTCTGTCACTCAGACCCATAACCTGGGAGTTTATCTTTGACTTCTCCCTCCTTCATTTACATTAAGCATCCATTATCCAAAACCTCATTTCCTTCCCCCATGCTATTTCCAAAATGTCTCTGACAACCCCGCACGCACACAGCTAAAAGTAGCGAAGATTCCCTTCATCTCCCATTGCAATTACTTCTTTCTGGTCTCCCTAACAAGTACGTAATCCCCCTCTGATACATTCAAAATGTGGCTGCCTGGCTCACTCTCTTTCCTGTTTGCTCCACTTACTTATCTATGATTCCCTCCACTGACATGTATCCCTATATTAGCATTAATAGAATTCATGAGTTTAGTTTCACAAACAAAATGTTTTGTGACAGAGCACAAATCTTTGATGACATTCTACTGAACAGCTGATTAACTTACTTATAATGTAGATTTCAAACTTGAATCATGAAAGACAGCACATGAAAGGGTAACTCAGGTAATTCTGGATTGGAATTGCATTTTATATGCATTATTCCTGTAATTCCTGAGGAATACAATCTATCCTGGTCATATGCTACTTTATAGTAGAGAGGGGAAAACGGAATGTTGCAAATAAAAAAATATTCTTTACTTGAAACACTCTGACATCTTGAAGTTGGAAGAGTGCAAACAACATGTCTGAAACACTAGAAAGAGAACACACCTTCAGATGCCCAATATCACTCTCAACTGAGCACTAATAAAAAACCATAATACTTAGTTTCACATCTTACCTTTGATGTTCTCCATTATTAGGCTCTTGTGCTCGCTGCATAGTCCTCTGTAGTCTATGTGGCTACCAAACAAAGTGTAAGTTGTCATACATCGGGAAGTTTAAGATCAGTCAGTAGAAACAGACAATATACTTTCTATCATAGCTCAAACTACTAAGCAAGCTTCAACCTTCACGAGGTCAATCAACTCCCTGTTGTGAAGCCTAAAAATGTTATCTCAGCTATCCCAATTCAGAGCTAGTACAATTTCAGCTGGAAAAGAGACAGGACTTTGATTCTACTAATATAGCTCCTTAAGCAGGTGAAGTGTTCGTCAGATATTAATTTTTTCTTCCTAATCTCAGAGGATTAGGTCCAGGAATGTTGTAAATATATGTTCTCAGGTATATAAAGAAGAGAAAAAGGACTAAAGAAAAGTACAGGTTGAACCTCTCTCATCTGGCACCCTTGGGACCTGACCGGTGCCATATGAGAGAATTTGCTGGATGACAGGAAGTCGATAATTTCTATCGTAGTCTTCCTCTGCTTACTGGGCTCTGAGAAGACACTTAAGTGTAAATTACAGCTAAACAACAGCACAGAACTCAGAGCCAGGACTGGTGGCTGTAAGCAACTTTATGGGACCATGGACAACTTGGCCAGACCCATGATAAATGGTCATCTGGCTAATGAAAATCACGCCGTATTACAGAGTTTTCTGGATGAGAGAGGTCCAACCTGTTGGAGTAAAATGAAAGCTTAATTCAAGCATTGTAACATGGCTGTAATAGAGGTCCTGCTGGAGGCCTCAACAGGTCTAGTGAAATTTTTAATTGAATGTTATACTCTAAGAATCCAGTTGTACAAATACATTATGTGGCAAGTACTCCACAAAGGGAAAATGTTTTTGTGCCAAGAAAAGGCATTGTCATCTTAATGTAGCGAGGAACTGGAAAGTTACAGAGAAAGCAGAATGCATTTCTTACTGACACTTGGCTGATAAGTGAAGCTGGTTAGGAGGAAGGAAAAATATGTCTACCAACACCACATAAAAGCAAAGATGGGTATTTGGATTCTGCTGCATTAAGCAGATCCATCTTTAAACATACTCAAATTAGAGACCAGTTCCAGTAAATGCAAGTATTTCAGAATTACAGTTTTGCTTATGCACAACTTAATTTTGTCATCTCACTCACATACAGTACCTCTGACTTTATTTCTACTGGAAATAAATGAATGATACAAGATTTACTGAACAGAAGCAACACCGGTCAAATCAAGTTTGTATGTTTCCATATGTCCAATGATTCACTTGCGGCTTGTTGAATTAACAGGCTGATATCTGATACAAATATGGTGTTTCATGTGGATAGAGAACTGGGTTTTGAGTTTTATATAATGAATTCTAGTTTATCTGGACCATGTCAGAAGTGGAGGTCCTATCCTTGAAATGTACTTTAAAGATGATTACAACAGGATTAGAGCTGTACTGTTTTCTTTTAACTGTAGTCAAGCGATAACATATTTTACTAAAACCCAAGATTTTAGTCTCTTTTGGAAGAATATCCGATTGCTCCCTGTTGATTAATATCACTACCTCTTTTTCTACAAGGTAGTCTGCTTAAAAACCAAAAAGGTGTATTTTGTATGTCCTAAGACCTAGTTAAAAAAAAGATTAGTTTCAAAAACAGGACATTTGATAGGGTTTTTCCAAGAGAACTTTTACAGTGCTGTGCATAAAACCTATTACTGATAATGACACCCTAAAAGAGACAAATGAAAAAAGCAGAAAGGGAGATAAAGCCATTGAAAAAAAGAATTGAGAACACAGTAATAAGAAAGCAATGAGAAATACAGACTGGAAAGACATCTTGAAACTAATTGGGAACACCGGATTCTGGAAGAAAATAATCTTGTCTTTGCCTTGTCCCTTGTACTGTGAGCTGGCCACGATGGTCATATCAGACCTTCAAGTAAGGCAGAATACATTAGTCCTAATTGCTCTTACCTGCTACGGAAAAGTTAATACCGACGGTCAAGTTCTATTTTCTTCAGTAACTCTACCCATATGTTTTAAAACTGTCTGTAATGAACACGTACACTATATCGGAAGTTTTATTCTGTTGGGCATATTGTAACCGCTGCCACAAATGGCATTTAAATGGATGATGGAAAGAGGCAGGCATACAGTTCTATGTTTTTATACTTACGGACACTTCATAAAATAAGAAAATCTATAGTTGTTATCTTCTAGCTAATTAAATGAGATGACAAATAAGCACTTCCAGTGTTGGATTAATATGCCCTATGATTTTTTTTTTCCATACAATCACATTTGCATGAAAAAAATCAAAGTGGTAAGTACCATAGAAGACAGACCAGCAACTGTCTACTGGATAAATAGAAAACAAAAAGCCCATTTTTTAATGATAGAGGCTAAATGTTATCTGTTGACACCAATATCAACAGCAGCATGCACTAGGCATTTAACACTGCTACTATTCATAAGCGCAGATGTTTTTATGCAACACATGCTACTCTACTATAAAAATAGTTGACTTGGGGGATTGTGGATGAAAATAGATACTGCTACAAGGTAAACTGCATCTCAGAAATTAATTCTGAGAAAATAAATTAAACTATGATATAGTCTGTGCACGCAAAATAAATAAAATAAACAGCAGCTCTGATACGTATTGGGGTCTTTTTCCCCTCACCTCCAAGAGCTTTTTCTGCTTTGCTGCCCTGGCTGCTTCACGCTGTGCAGCATATAAAGCCTCTTCTTCTATTCTTAACTCCTCCTCTTGTAAGGCTAACTGCATATGAACAAAATAATAAGGGTTAACAAAAGCAGAACCTATCTATCTTCCTATTAACAAAAATATAAGTTTACTAAAATAAAAGAAAAAAGTTACTCATAAAAAGACAAACAAAAAGCCAACTACTATAGAACATACAATCAGAAACCATTTTCTTGATCATGCTATGCAAAGTATTTCAAGTTTGCTAGCTTCTTCTTTCAAAGAACCAATAACATTGAGTCAGCTATTATCCTGTTAATAATGGCTGTTAATGGGAAAGTAGTGAACTATTTTAAATACTATGGACCATATAAATTATAAAACTAGTTTTAAACATGAGCTGTATTTTCGTTACATTAAAAGATTTGTTTACCTGGAAGTAATCACAAATTTCCATCTCACAATACATTAACTGTCAATGGCATATGATATTAAAAGTAGTCTAAGAAGTCAGGTGCTTTCAAAAAAAAAAAAAAAAAGTTTTTGTCCTTCCCAACTAAGTCAAATACACAGGACATTTCTCCTTGCCTAAGGAAAACAGCTAATGTAGTTTGAATTTAATAGCTCTCTACGGAGTGCTGTCTGCCTCATTATATTTGCCCTTAAATTAAGCTATAAAAGAATTAAGTGGTCACTTTGGATACAAAGATAATTGCACAGCTACAGAACCTGGCCAACTAAAAATCCTGTTAACTGATAAATGCATGAATAATGATTCAGTTCTTGCCACAACTTAGAACTTGTTTTGTGTGAATTTTAGTAGGCTATAAATAAAATCTAGTAATCATAGAACTATCAAATCATACAAACCATCACAACTATCTACCTCTGACTGAAGTTTCATATCAACTGCTCTCTGCTTTTCAGCAATAGAATCATAATGCCTTTCCCTCAGATCAGCAATTTCTTCCTCTGTGAGAGGTCTGAAGGAGGAGAGAAAACAATGGCACTCTTTAGTAAATTATTAGAGATTTAGAACGAGTAAGACAAGCCAGCTAAATGGTAGTAAACTGAAGAGGTTCTGGAAGCAGTTAAGTTGTAACACTGAGTTGTTCAGCCAGCCTTCTGAAGTTCTAATTTGATTGGTCTTCTGCACAGGAAATCCACTTAATATAAGCATGCCATGCACTGTCATGTGGACCCTGGTACTGTGCATTAAAAGTACACTACAAAAATGGGAGTAAATCAAAGTACACCAAGAATGTGAGCTACATAGTTAATGAACAATAAGGTGGATTTACACCCAGATTGTTGTGCATTACCTGTTGACTTACAATAAGCCACCAGGGCACTGAAGACAAACCATTCATTTCCCTTTTCTCCCACCCCTGTGTGGGCCTTACTATTTATCTTTACATACACAGGTATATTACACATAAAAACATTTTGTTAAAGGCAGTATTAAACTTTATTTAAATAAAATGCCATTCTCCCCCCCAAAACTGAACTCATACTTTATAAAAACCCACCTCCCTTTTTTAAAAAACTTACAAACCTTGAAATTCGATTCCAGCTAATTACTCAGTGCTGTACAGCATTTCACTCAGTACTATGCCATCCTATTTAACTGTGTTCCCTTTATATAATCTCTAATAGAAGTAGGACATATTTATGACAGCTTATTATTAAATAAGCAGTAAAAATTTCAAAATACTCACTCAGAACAAAGCATCAGAGGAGCAGAACAAGGATTTTATTAAGAGAACAAGAAAGGAGGATCTGCTTCATGTTATCGAGTGTTGATTATATCATGTCCTAACATTATGTAACTATATCTGCATCTTGTATTTTCTAGCAACTATACAATATACATTGTTTCACATGTGCAAGGCCCTGGTCTTGAAGACAAGTTGCTGTGCCAACTCAAAGCCCACTGATGTTGCAGAATCAAAGATTAATGTATTAATGATATATGGCACAGGAAAATTTTATAATTTTAGTAATTTTAACTTTTGCATATATTTTTGCAAATTTTAGTGGACCAATTTAAGACTGAGTGGCAGAAGCCTGTGGAATTACACAGCAGCGGAAAATTGACTGGAATCTTGTCCATGTCCAGGTTTCCCTCCCAAAACTGATGCCAAGAAACTTTTGTGGGATGTTAGTAGGGAAGGCGTTTTTAAAAAAAAAAAACCCGAACCCACAATACAAAAAACAAGCCATAGATTTAAGAAGGCTAGCTGTTTAAGAAAGCCACAAATACAAAATGCATAAAAAGCTTCTGCATCATTTTCTTTCTATGCATAAATACATGCCACTTGTTTTAAACTTCACAACAGTAGCTTAAATAAAATAAATGTTGAGCAGGCTCAAACATCAGCAATTTTGATGTATATTATACAGATCCACCTTCAGTTAATTTACTAACATTCAGTTAAATTTAAAAATGCATTTATGCATCATAACTGAAATACACTTACATAACATCTACATTGTGAAGAAAACTGAAAACTTGTGAGGGAAAAATGTCAAGTGCCACAAACTTTTAAAGAACCTGAAACTTATAGTTTGGAATATACATCAAGAGATTTACTATTTTTCTGTTGTGGACTACTGAAAAAAATGTTGCTTTATTCTGATTTATTTAAATCTATTGACTCAGATGCCAACCTTATTCTGAATTTTTTTCATAGATGTCCCTAAAAATCTAAGAGTTTGTTTGGATCAGGCACCAATACCAAAGCTGCAAAGCTAAGTACAAGTAGGGGGTTAAGAGAAACATTCTGAATGCTTGTGGTGAATTTTACACACACTCCTATTTAGGTTAAGAGTAACAGCAACCTCCCACTACCAAAACCTATGACCTTTCCCTCTGTTCCCAGCTCTTCTCGAAACCAGTCCAAGACTTCTCTCCAACCTTCCTGACTCCCACCCTCAAGTATGGAAAAGGGGAGGATTAGCCCTGGGAAAGCTGCCTTAATTTCCTTCTCCAGATATGGTCTCTGGCCTTCTTCCTTTGATGATTCTTCCTTCATTGCATAACCTCTCTGTCCTCCTCTGTCACTGTGCCTCTGACTTTTCTGCCCCCACAGGCTGTGCGGCAAGGATTGGATAACAAGCAAGCTCTTCTCAGTGTCTCTGGAGTCTGGGCTGCTAGATTTAGCACCCAAGTAATACTACACATGAATAAAACCCCATGGCATAGTTGTGGATAACTCAGGTCAACTGATTTAGGCTTGAGGATTGGGGGGGGGGGGGGGGAAGAAGTATAATTGTTTTGTTAGTCTTTAAAGTGCTACTTGACTGCTTTTTTATTGTTTGAGCTGGAGTTGAAGCCCGAACTCTGGGCCCCTTCACCCTCACACATTCAAAATATTGCTTTCAATAGCCTCACTTCATAGTCTATGTATGGAGGAGGGCTGTCATTACTATTGCCGAAACTTCATTAAAAAGTATTTTAAACTACATTAAAATAAATCTGTGCTACACATACTGAAGTCTTGTAAGTGCACAGTTACCCACTGTAGTTGGATGACTGTCTACTGCTAGAATTCTCAGGCATCGGTTAAGTGAGAAGTCAGCATTGAGTTCTTCTGGTCACATGCTGAACATGATGGACACTCACTGCTAAAAAGTTCTTGAAACAGAATATCTTACCTCTGACTGCTTCCTGGGCTCTCTCCCTGTAAAATATAAAATCAGCATGATTGAGATAATCCATTATATACTTTTAAAAATACAAACTATGAACTTACATTTATTAAAAAGCTCTACACTTTCACACACAACTTAAGCTCAAAATACCCACATTTAATTACAATGAAGAGTCCTGTAGTATCTTAAAGAGTAACATTTATTTGGGTAGAAGCTTTCATGGGAGCTTTTGTATAAATAAAATCTGTTAGTTTTTAAGGTGCCACAGGACTCCTCATTGTTTTTGCAAATACAAACTCATGTGGCTCTGTCTCTGAGGTACAAGTAACCCCTAGTGGGAATGAGGTACAAGTATCCCCTTTTTCCATCTCCTCCTTTCTAAGTAAAAGGGAGCTAGGCTCAGCCTGTCAGTTCTGTGAAAAAACTGTGATACCTTGAGAAAGGAGGGTTTTTCGTATACAGCTAGATCATACAGTAGATCCTCTGCTAAGCACCCCAGCTTGTTTTGGCCCTGAAATAGCCTCTGAGATTAGGGTTTTATCCCCAACCCTCTCCTCCCTTTCTGCATATCACTGGCTATCAGACACAGCTATATGGGACTTATAGAACAGGCTGTTAGGCTACACATTGAATAGCCTAACTTGTTGCCATTATCATCTTGTTATCAACTTATTGTCATTATTTAGCAGTAGAACCTGGGCAACTGTGGTAGTGTCCACGGATGAAGAAAGCTCCACGGTTGGTGCCTGAAAAACTGCAGATTCTGGAAGACTTCACGGCAAAGTCTCCACACTTCCTAGTTTGTCCACTTAGCTAGTTTTCCCTTACAGCATGCTTCTCCCAGATGTGACTTGCTGGAATTTTCACATGGGCTGAAAAAAATACACCTCTGGTTGTGAGGGACAGAGAAAAGTGCGGGACTGCAAAAGAATATGCTGGATTATTATTATGGCGGGAATTATGAAAAACAGTGAATCAGGTGTAAATCAGCAGGGGTAGCCTATGTAACTAAAAAGAGTATAAATCCTTGGTTAGCTAGAATTTTTTTTTGGTAAAGCACAAATGCTGCTTGTAACAGTGAGTGTTGGAAGCCCAGCATGTTTTTATACAGAGAACCTGAACTATTGAAAGCTCTAACTTGAATTGACAGAAGCTCTGGACTTAGTGTCCTTAGTCTCATCTAGGAATTGCGTGGGTAGGAGTTACTCTGATAATGTATCCACTAAATTTCTGAAGCCTAGCATAGGGAGGGGGAGTTCACTAATGGTACAGAGAGTTGTTTTAGTCCATCATGTACCGCAATTTAGAATTTTTGAAGAAAAGTAGTAAATGGGATTTCTGTATCAATAAGCCTCTTTTCCCTACTATCTGGCAACTGATTTTCCCCACCCACCCACAAAATAAATGCCATTCATGAGGTACACTTTATAAAACTTCAGCGACCGGAAGGAAATTGGACTTTGTCCATGTGACCCATAATGCATTCAAAGACACACAGTAACCTGGCATAACAGTAAAATTACTGCCTATATGCTGTACATACTAGACTTGCTCTGTCAGTATTTTGCTATCTAAGATGAACTTGTTTAAATTTTGGTACCACAAAATTGATCTATGTTACACCTTCAATAAACGGGATTGGCGTCCCTTGTAATTCAAATGTTTGAACCTGAGCAGTAATCTACGAAGTGTGGGTTTATGATGGATACTAACACAGTTCAAGCATACACTAGGTAAAAAGTAGCATTTTCAACCACTTGTGACGTGGGACTAGTTCTGTGACTGCTGTGGAGAAGTGTCCTTGTACAACAGTTTTAAATAAGCTTATACAGTCTGTTCACAACATTGGTAGCACACATCAGTCACTGGCTTCTCTTGAATAGCCCACCAGTTTTCTCAAATGGAACACGGACTGTTTCTGGCATAGCTTAGTCTTTTCTCTTGTCAAGTTTACAAAAAAAAAAGACCCTTTAAAATTAACCTAGTAAGTTTTTGAGACTCTCTTGTGCCTTAGAACTTGGCCAATCTTGTACACCATTTTGACTGGAACAAATCTCTCTGGAGGTACCACAGTGGTTGGTTTTACCGCCCAGAATCAGTAAAGGGACTATAATGGACAAAATCGGTTCTAGAGACAAGACATTCCACAGGTCCAAAATAGGCCTCATCTCAACAGTTCCAAACAAATACACATTGATGATAATGGACAATATTTGGCTAGTCATGTTAACAAACACAGAGGTCTCTAAGTCCAAAATGTTTCAGAGATAAATTAGTATTAATTACTACCGCCTTAGAGGAGTGAAATCAAGCCCCACTAGTGTCAAAGAAATACCAACAAAGTCTCCAGGAAAAAGACCAATGAACAAGTCAGCTGCAGCCAGAAGGGTGAGGAAAAGCTGTATTTTAGTACTACAGATTTTTTACAAGTGTGAAAGTTAGCTGAATTACAGAGTATCGTAAAACTCAAGTACTTACCTCATCACTTTCCACTAGATTCTCAAACTGCGAAGAAAAACAAAGTATACAAGGTTACTGACAAGCAGTCATTGCAATACAAACACCACACTGCAATGAACACAAATAAAATCAGCATATTACCTATGAGGCATATTTTATGGCAATGCTACAGCAATTAAAACAACTGAAGACAATGATATTCAATTAGCAAAAGTTCTACTTTGTGAAAAGCTATTACTTTTGGAGTGTGATCAGTTTCTCCACCACTCACAAGCAACACTTGTTGTATTCTACGCTGAAGGTAATGATTGAGTTAGAATTACAAACTTTGTTTCCTTTCATTGTATTATACAGTGTCCTGAGCAAATTGGCTGGGAGGGTAAATTATGGTTTTATTACTTAATGACTGATGAATTTGCTGAAGTTCATGTGTTCTAATATAAGAGCCATAAAACTATCACTTATAGACACAGAAGTACTGTGTATTATTATAAAAGTGCACCAAAGCCAAAAGCTGCAGTGCAAGCTACATCAAACAATAAAATTCATGACCTTTTTTCTAAAAATATTCATAGGGCAAAAATAATTACATTTTAATTTATAAAAAAAAATGAGTTGCCTATACAAAATCTGTAGGTACTTTTGTCATCACTGAAGAAATAAATACAGTAGGCCCTTGATTTACACAAGGGTTGTGTTCCCACACACCCTCACATAACTCGAATTTCGGGCAAGTCGGGGGCAGTTGGGGAAGGTTAAGCCTGGTGGTAGGTTGAGGCCTTGGGAGGGGGCAGAGTGGCTAAGCCTGGGGTGGGTTAGGGCTGCAAGGGGGGCAGGAGGGTAGAGCTGAGCCAGAGCTGCATGAGGTATGTGTGTTGTCATGTGTGAAAGAGCCGGAGCCATGTGTGGGGGTGGTGGTGAGCTGGAGCTGTGCACAGATGGTGAGCTGGGCTGCGGGGGGTTAGAACCAGGGCCGGGGGTTGTGAGCCAAAGCCGCATGCGAACAGGGTGGTTAAACCAATGCTGGGTGTGTGTGTGCGCGCGCTGAATTGAGGGGGTTGAGCCAGGGTTGAGGGGAGCAGGATTTTGAGTTGCACTTCATATGCATTAATGCAAGTTAAACGCAACTTGAAACTGTGCATTTTGAGGGTTTACTGTACTAGCACGGATGGGCAGCATGAGCTCCAGTAAGGTCAAAATTACTACAGGTTGAATGTCTCTAGTCCAGCACCCTTGAAACATGACTGGTGCCGAGCTAGATAAACTGTTGGACCATGGGAAGTCCATAGTGTTTAGCAACACTAACAATAATTCCACCCCTTCCTGGACTCTTACAAGACATTTAAGGGTAAATCACACCTATGTAAAAGCACAGAACACAGAAAGCCAGAACTGGTGGCTATAAACAAACTTTATGGGACTATGGGAAACTAAGCCATTCCCATAATAAGTGGTTGTTCAGCTTACTAAAGCCATGCCAGATTACATGTTTCCAGATGAGAGTACAGGACTAGAGAGGTTTAACCTGTACATGAAATGGCCCACTGAAGGGACAAACAGGTCTAAGCCACATAGGAGGTTTAGAAAAGGACAGAACTTTCCTTTCCCAATTAGTCTGCTGCTGCAGGCAACAGCCTCACACTGACAGATTTATGCTTCAGAAGGGGAGATTTTTATGTACACAATAACCTGTTTCCCTTGCTGGAAAAAAAAAAAAGTAAAGTAGTAATTGTAGCTACTACAAATTTATTTTCAAAAAAAAGTGCTATCTTTTCGCAAAGAGCTGTCCTTGAGTTCTTGGAACAAGAGCATGTGTGCTGTGTCAGGATTTTTAACACCTTTGGACATAATCGTCCCCGTGGGCTAGGGAAAACATGCCTTTGGCTGTGTAAAATCAATGCAGACACATGAAATTCTAAAGTGTCACAGGCTGCCATTTGGCAGCATTACCAAGTCACTTTTTGTCAGTTGGTTTCCCCGGTAACCTGAACTCATAAACAGGTATGTGAATCAAAGGCCTCTGATTGGGTGACACCTGGAGTTTCCAGAACCTTCCCTGAATCAGAAGACCTTGTTGAAAACTGTGCAAATATGATAATCATGTCATGAATGATTCATGAGACTGCTCTATATAAGTAGAGCTCAGAGCTCACTCAGGGCTCTCTCTCTCTCACTCACTCCAGTAGGGGGCTGACAGCAGAAAGGTGTGGCTGCACAGAGCTGAGCTGAATCACTCTTGGCGTGGCTGCACAGCAGCGTCCACCTGACTGAAGTCACTTCTGGTGTGGCTGCACAGCAGTGTCCAGCTAGCTGAATCACGGAGCGAATCACTCTGTGTGGCTGCCTAGGCAGCGTCCACCAGAGCTAAAATCACTAACGGCACTGCCACACCACTGCTGTGTCAGCCGCCCAGAGTGCCGCCTTTACCATCTGAGGCACAAGATTTCTCACTGCCACCGCTCCCTAGCAGCAGCTCTCCCTCAGCGCTCTCAAAAAATCATCTCTTCACAGCGCTACCAGGCAGCAGCAAGCAGCCTCACAGGGAAGTGACCAGGTGGCGAACTGGCCCACCTCACGGTGGGTACTGCGCACCCGGTCACGGAACCTGGGGCCACCATCTTGTCTTCACCAGCTGCTACCTACAACTCCACCAGATTGGACCTCAACTTACCTGATTGTGACTACTACTATCGGACTTGACACGTAAACTCTACCCTCTAACACTGAACAGGACACTAGCCTGGGACACTGGGACCCTCTGTGAGGGAGCGGGGGGTTGCTCCTCCATTGTTCACCCTCCCTGACGGAGGAGCGGAAATACCTGGGGGCCTGACAGCCCAGGCTGGGATGTTACTTTGACTATTTTAAAACCCCATTTAATTAATAGCTCATTGTTGTTATTATTCATTTATACAGTATTGTTAGCATTTATTATAGTAGTAGTGTTATCATAATTGTTGTTTCTAATAAGGCAAAGGCTTGACCTTCCTCCCCCCTCTTACCTAACCCATATCTATATATAAATATAAATAAATATTGCAGGTGTAGGCATAGCCACCCTGCCTCCCCAATCGCTGTTCACCCTAAGGGACCTGAGGAAGAGCCTATTGCCTCCCAGGTATCCTCTAGTTAGGCTTACTGGAGTAGCGCCCCCCCCCAAGAAGAGGGACAGCCCTGACAGCCTCCTAGCCCTAACCCCTTGGGGCAGGCTAGCACCCTGCCCCCGGTAGGGGGTGAGGCCAGCAACTTCACCCCTCCTTTCTAAAGGGAACAGTGGAGATCTAAAACCCCTTATTCCTGATTATACTTACCCATACTCACTATCCTAATTTACCTTTTTTGCCTTCCGGTAAAATAAAATCTAAAGACATCTGACAGGAATCAGCAAGGGCACAATGTTTATCGTAAGTTTATAAGTTAGCCATTTAGATTTGATACATTTTAAATTTGATGGTGTTCCTCAAATAAAAATTTTAGTTACTTTGTTTTAACTTTAACCCTTGTCCTGGTCTCCTTGTCTCTGCCAGCCACTTCCTTCCAGGAGGCCTTAGCGGGAACCAGAGCGTACCGGGGTGGCACTCTCCTGTCTTGGGGTTGCAGCAGGATTCTGGTTCAGGTCCTGGGACCTGTGAACAGGAGGTTCACGCCCTCCTTGTTCAGGGACTCATTTAGATACCCATATTAATAACCTGTCCGTCAAGAGAGTCCTGTCATGCTGTAGCACCATGCTCTACGAACATACTCAACCTTTGTATGTCCCTGAACTTGAGAAGCTAGGCAAGAGACATACACACTGCCTTTAGCTAAAGAGATAGCCTTTGATAGTGCAATTCCTTGCCTTGCTTGAAATTCAGGATTTTCTTCTCAACACTGGACAGTTTCTGGATCTTGGGAGAAGGCTTCTGCGATCCAGCAATGGAAGATTAAATTGGGATGAATTTACAATGGTAAAATTGTGATAAGTTTCACTCCCAGCATAAGTGTGATGGAAGCTATAGTATAGAAAGCACTTTAGAATTTTTGCTACTCTCTTATCTGCTGCGGATAGGGCATTTGGTTCCTACAGGCATTACAGCTTAGAATACTGATGTGTTTAATTCTTTTTACTTGGACAACGGAAGTGGCAAGACAACTGCTATTTCATTATTTACTTATTGTTTTAGTCTGGCATAATGTTAAGAAGTTCCACTTTGTGCAAACGAAAACAAGCACCAGAAAGTCTGGTTAGGATATAACTTTTTAAGAAGTTTTTAAGGCTGGGGGGACGACGACGAGGGACGACGGACTTACCTCTATAGTGAAGTGTTCTCCAGTTGAATGTGTTCTAAAATACTTTGATCTGGAAAATAAAGCCATGATTTCGCCGCAGGTTAGTAGCCCTCAATATCTTCTTAAAATAGTCTAAAAATTATTTATGAAAGAATGGCCATGTCTACACTAGCCAAAAACTTCAAAATGGCCATGCAAATGGCCATTTCGAAGTTTACTAATGAAGCGATGAAATACATATTCAGCGCCTCATTAGCATGAGGGCGGCCGCGGCACTTCGAAATTGATGTGGCTTGCCGCTGCGTGGCTCGTCCAGACAGGGCTCCTTTTCAAAAGGACCCTGGCTACTTCGAAGTCCCCTTATTCCTATGAAGAGATAGCAATAAGGGAACTTCGAAGTAGCTGGTGTCCTTTCAAAAAGGAGCTCCGTCTGGACGAGTCACGTCAATTTCGAAGTGCTGCAGCTGCCCACATGCTAATGAGGCGCTGAATATGTATTTCAGCGCTTCATGAGTAAACTTTGAAATGGCCATTTGTATGGCGATTTCGAAGTTTCTGGCTAGTGTAGACACGGCCAATGAAACAAGGTCTGATAGTTACACTGGTACCATTTTTAAGCAGTTCAAGAGCAAAATACTTCAAAAGAAATGAGTTAATCTTAATGTTAAGCCAATTTACCACCATTATTAACAGAATTATATTAACTGATGCACTCAGTTACAGGGGAGACAAACTGGATTATGAAAATACTTGTGTGCAGACAGAATTTTTTTTTTAAATGGAAAGAGGGTGTAAACAGAATTATTCCTTCACTGGGAAAGGAATTTATATCTATAACGATGTCCAGTTTATGTATCAGGACCACTTCACATTTATCTGTGCTCTTCAAGGCAGGCCATTTTGGCTAGCCTCTCAAAAACTCATTGCTCACAGTCTGACTCATTATGCCTACTACTACCAGTACGTAACAAAGGCCTGTTTGGCGAATGGTGCAGTAAACCGTCAAGTTACACAGGGGTTGTGTCCCATGTAACTCAATTTTTTGTGTAAGTTGAGGGGAGATGGGAACCAGGCTGCTGCCCAATTCCCAGGTCCCCTGGGCTTGCAGGAGCCAGGAACCAGGGTCTGCCTGGTTTCTGTCTCCCCACCACTTGCAGGATCTGTGAAACTGACCAGCACATGGCTGGTCAGTTTCCCAGGTCCCCAACCAAGCTGCAGCCTGGCTCTCATCTCCCCTCCCCTTGCAGAGCCCGGAAACTAACCAGGGCAGCAGCCTAGGTCAGTTTTGGGGCTCCAGTCAGTGGACGGGTGCCAGGAATCGTGGGCAGCTTCAATCCCAGCTCCCCATCGCTCTGGGGACTGGGAAACTGCTCCAGTCAGGGGCAGCAGCCTGACTAGCAGCTGCCACCCTGACAGGAGCAGGAAACTGCTCCTTTTAGGCACAGCAAGAGTTAGGCTGCTATCCCTAAGAGAAGCAGTTTCCCCATTCCTGTCAGGGTCGGCAGTAACGTTAACCCAAGACACATGCAACATGGTTGTGTGTATCTTGAGGGTCTACTGAAGCTGTGTCTACACTAGGAAATAAAGTCATATTTATTGAAGTAGACTTTATTCCACTGGATTTTATTAAGTTGATGGTGAGTGTCCACATGTTTAGAATCGGAGGGGTAGCTGTGTTAGTCTGGATCTGTAACAGCAACGAAGGGTCCTGTGGCACCTTATAGACTAACAGAAAAGTTTTGAGCATGAGCTTTCGTGAGCACAGACTCTCAGCATCTGATGAAGTGAGTCTGTGCTCACGAAAGCTCATGCTCAAAACTTTTCTGTTAGTCTATAAGGTGCCCCAGGACACTTTGTTGCTGTCACATGTTTAGAAAGTCTGTCGCCATTACCTTTGCTAACTTTGACTGTCAGCAGTGCATTGTGGTTACAGAAGACATAAGGACATTGGGCACCTCTCAAGGTATGGAATAGAGTGAATAAGAAAAGAATGGTGAAAATGTAGCTTTCACCACCCTTTCCATTCCTATCTACTTGACCTGAAAAGATGAAAACAATACTCGTGTGCACACATTTGTTACTTTCTGATATTCTCTATTTAAATACCGATAATTTAATTATTTTCTTGAAGGAACATTTACAAGAAAAGGCTACAGTATTACTTTGTTTCTCTATTTCTTGCATCTCACAACAAGAACTTTATAGCTGTTCACATTTACACCTCCCTGGAAGGTGTAAATAAGCTAAATAAAATCTTGTTGCATATTCATACTGGTGGATTTTTATGTTAAAATCTTGTTAATATACATGCAAGAACAGAGGAACATGAAAAAAATTAACCTTATTTTGATTTTTTACATCAGTGACAAAAATGTCTGCACTTTAAACTTATTATGGAAAGGACAGCCAAACAGTGCCAGGGGCACTAATTATACTTATTCACCCCCAGCTGCCTTTTATGAACGATGTGATCACTCTAGGAGCAAACAGAAAAGGACTTATGATTGAGGACAGGAACGTATTAAACCTGACCTACTTTTTAATTATGGCTCCAGGTCACAGACATCAAGTTTTACTTGAAAAGCAATATTAACAGAATACAGAATTGTTTCAGGATACAATTAAAAATGATACAAATGGTAAAAAGCAAAACAAAAAAAGACCAAATTCTGTAGATTACCAGGCAACTCTGACAACCTTGTTGTTTCCACTGAGAACTCAATTACTACAGTAATTCAAAAGTTATTTTAAAATCTCAATTTCACACAAAGACAAGTGAAATTTATACAAGTAGCTATGAAGTACTTGGAGAGCATCATATATAAGTACACTAATGTGCAAAATAAATAATAAGGAATTCTTTCAGTTATCCTGAGCATTTACAAAACCTCTCCAATTTTACAGTTAAAAAGACTTCACTCAATACAGTGAAAGTGAAATGCTGATTTTCTCAAGAGGCTAATCCTTCTACCACTGAGTTACTATTACCTTTATGGGAAAAACATCAGATTCCACAAGTATGGATCTGTGTACATTAATAGTATGGTTTGTAACCAGGGATTTTCACCAATTTTATCAGTAAAATTCACTTCACAAGGCACGTACTACAGAGGTTTTCAGAATTCTTTAAGCCTCTCAATTAATACCATAATAGTCTCTCCCAACTGATCTGTGAAACATTTACAAGATTCCATTACCATAAAGTGATACTATTGGTTGAACCTCTCTAGTCCAGCACCCTTGGCACCAGACTGATGTTGAATGAGAGAATTTGCCAGATCACGAGAAGTCAATAAGCAGCATTACTCACACTTGCACTGCTTACTGCTCTTAGACCACATCTGGGGGTAAATTAGCATTAAACAGCATCCCTGAATACTGAGAGCCAGGTGTGGTGGCATATTTTATGGGGTCACAGCTAACTTGGCCACACATATAAGAAATAGTCATACAACTAATTAAAATCATGCCAGATTATGGATGCTGCTGGACAGGTGTGTGCCAGATTAGAGAGGTTTAACCTGTAGCGGCAAAGAAGCTAACCAATATGTATTTGCTAGTTATCCAGATAACATATGCAAAGGCATAACCTGATCTCTCTGCATAACATGGCAACTTCAAGATTTAGGCTCAGTCAACACAAATCCAAATGAAAGCAAGTTCCCAGGAACTATTTTTTCCCCCAATTCCTCATTTACTAGTTTTCTCGAAACTCTCACTTCCTGCTTTCAGATAACTACCTCAAAGAATGATCAATAATGGACATTTACATTTTAGCAATAAAGGAACTCCACTAAACATACCTGAGTAGAGATAGGTCTGAACTCACAAGGGTGTCACCAACATAATCCCAGCACACAATATCAACTGACTCAAGTTTAGCTTGGATGGCAGTATCCTTCAAAACATTTTATATGATTTCTGTGGGACTTACTGGAATCTCTCCGATATCTCTACAAAGTACTGGAGACACTCCCTATGTCTCTTTAGTACTCAGAATGATTATCTGGCACTGGTGGACATTATGACAGTCAGATAATCAGTGTTAGGTACCAAGGCATCTATTAAACTTGGGTGTTGCAGCCCTAAGTAGTGTAGACATAATCTGAGTCTATTTATGGTAGTATAACTTATATTGCTCAGGAGCGTGAATGACAAAAGTTCTGCTGAAAAAGGGGTGTCCATACCGGTGCTTATGTTAGAGGGAGAGCTTATATGGCTTTTATTGCAGGGGTTATAAATTCCCATTGGAGAATAAAGGATTTACTTTGTAAAAGTAACAAATTCTCTACTCCCAGCAGCAAGTTTTCAGTAACATTAGCAATAGAATCGTAGGGCTCATTTCCACTAGAAATGAAGATCAACCCACACACCCTGCTCAAGAGCATGGAAAATGCACAACCCTGAATGGCATAAGTAAAATAATCTAAATCCATGTATGGACAGCACTAGCATGATAGATGCTACCTTTGGTCAACCTATCATCTTGGGAAAACTGGATTATCTACACTAATGGGGAAAGTCCTCCTGTGGGTTTAAGTAATGTCCACAACAGTGGTGGGGAACCCCTGGCCTGCAGTCTGGATCTGGACCATGACTTGTCCAGATCTAGACCCTGAGGCTCAGGGGAGCTCCCCTCCATGGTACCTGGCCCATGACAGATGGAAAGTGTGGAGCCCTGAGCCTCGTGGGCAGGATCAGGCAAGCTGCATTCTGGATCCAAATCACATCCAGACCCCCCACACCCCTAACCCCCACCTGCCCGGAGCCCACTTCCCCCTCCCAGCCAGATTCCCCATCGGCACCCTGCTTCTGAACCCTCCCTCCCAGACCATTAACCCCACCCTGACCTTTCCCTTCCAGACCCTACACTCTCCTGCACCCTTCCTCTCACCTAAACCACACACCCAGCCTCCTCCTGCATCCCCTCCCATGCAGACCCTCCACTCCTCTCCTAAAACTCCCTGCACCCACAGCCCACTCCTGCACCCTCCCTTCCGCCTCGAGCCCTGGCCTCACACAGACGGGACCCATAGCAGCGAGGGTGCTTCTGGCTTTGCACTACTGTGGCTCCTGACTGGCCTGCCTACGGCCGGTGGCCCCCGACCCAAAAGAGTTTCCCCACCCCGATCTACCCGGAAGCACTGCAAGCGCGAGGGACCACCCAGCCGCTGTGTCACACAACGGGATTCTGTCCAGGCCCGAGCTGGGTCACCTCCCAGAGCGTCCTCCAGGCCACAGCACCACCTCCCCCTGCCGCCGTAAGCCACCCCGGACCCGCCGCCCGGCCCGTGGCCCCGCAGCTCCCTTCACATCTGTGCCAGCCGCTCCGGCTCATGGCGGGGGCGGGGTCCGTCTCCCGGGGGAAGAGAGACCAGCCCGCCTCAAGTACCACTGGGGACCGCCGCCGTGCAGTAGCCAGGCCCGTCCGCCTCCCGGGGGTGGGAGCGCGGGGTAACGGCCGATGCCGGCCAGCAAGGTCGGCGAGGAGCCGGTAGGAGCTCCCGCACCCCAGCGGTCACCGGGCGGAGCCAGCCCGGCCCGGCACCTCCCCGCCCCAGGGGGCCGCTCCTTCCGCCTTACCCTCCGCCACGCTGGATCCGCCCCGCTTCTCTCCGCCAGAAGAGGCCGCAGCACCACTGCGCCCAGCAGTTCCCCATCGCATAGTGGGGGCGGCCCCCAGCCTCGGCCCGACCGCGGCCGTTACCAGCCGCCGCCAGCAATCAAACGGCCTCTCCGCGGCGCGCGCCACCGCCGCCCAACGGCAGCGGCATCAACGGCGGAGAGGGAGGGACGGCTCTGCTCGAGGCGGCGGCGGCGGCGCCTGCGCTAGCTGCGGAGGGGGAAGAAGCGCCCGGCTGGAGCGCCCCTCATGGCCCCATCGCTTCTCCCGCGGCTAGCACAGCCGCCGGCCCGCTGCCCCCGAGTGCCGCATGCGGCCCACGCCGGCCCCGCCCCCACGGCGAGAGGAGGGGGCAGGTGCGAGCATGCGTGGTAGGGCAGAGTCCTTCCTGCGCCCCCGCGCCCCTCTCCCCACGCAAGGTTCGTTCCGCCCTAGGGACCGTTGCACTCGCTCCCTGTTGGCTCCGTGCCGAAGGGGCCCCCCCGCCTCCAGTCCCTGGACCCACTCCTGCTCTGCCCCCTTCCCGGGCAGGGCTGGCGACCCCCCCAGCTGTGTGCTGGCAATGAAGGGTAGCCTTTAATGCAGGCGCACGTGCTGACCCCCGGGCCCTGCTAGGCGCCTGGCCTACATGGCTTAGGAAGGGGGCCTTGGGAGAAGAGGTGGGATGGGGGAAGAGGCGAGGTGGGGTCCTGAGGCAAAGGAGTGTCCTGGCCCTTCCGTGGGCTGGGGGTACTCATGTGGCTAATGTCCCCCATTTTCTCCCTCACCCATTGTCCCTGCTTTAATTAGAGCCTGGTGGCAACGCTAGACAAAACTTGCATCAATTACTGGACTGAGCATTAACAAGGGAGAGGCTAAGACAATGAGGATCGACCAGTCTAACACCACCATCACACAGGGAGGGGGTGACCTGGAGAAAGTGGAGCAGTTCACCAACTTGGGAAGTATTATGGGCAGAGATGGAGGAACAGACAAGGATACTAATGCTAGGCTAGGGAAAGCAACAGCTTCATTCAAGACTCATCATCCCATGTAGAGTTCACAAATAATATCTGTGAAGATGAAACTATGGATCTTCAACACAAATGTGAACGGTGTAGTCTTGTATGGATGCAAGATCTGGTGCACTACTAAAAAGTCTTCAGATCGCAAGCTACAGACATTCATAAACAGTTGCCTGACGTACATCCTTCACATCACATAACAAGACTTGGTCACAAATGAGAAGCTTTGGAACAGAGCAGGACAAGAACTACCGTATGTTCAAATCAAGGGACAAAAGTAGGAATGTCTAGGCCAAACTCTCAGAGAACAATTGTCCAGCATAGTTCGTCTAGCTCTCACATGGAACCCACAAGGAAAATGCAAAAGAGGAAGACCTTGGGCAATGTGGAGAAGATCTGCTGTGATTGAAGGACAACTGGGGTACTCCTGGAGTCCCAAGATTTGTCTCGAGCCAGAGAGAAATGGAGAAGACTTGTAGAAGACGTATGCTCCACTTGGAGTACAAGGGTTTAAATCAGTCATGTAATGAAATCCCTATGAGAATATCCCACCACAACTGGCATCTTTACCTCAAGTTTTCAAAAAAACCCATGAGGCATGGTCTGTAAAAAGCATGAGAAGGGCCTGAAAACACCATGATACTTAAAATAAATAAATAAATAAATAAAAAGGTGCAGGTTGCCTTCCTTCAGGCTTGTTATGTTCTTGGTATCAAGCTTTTTGTCTTCAAAGCTTAAGGTCCTTTTTAAATTAAAAAAGGAAGAATCTCAAAGGCCACTTTGTGAGATACACACTAAAGCTACGAGAACTGACAGTGTAAGGTGGCCTTACTAGGTTTTCAAAGAACTAGAGATTCACATTAAAGAGGAACGTGTGCAGAGTGGTGCACAAAAGAGGGAAATTTGGTCTCAGACTGAAGGCTTCACAGATCATGACCACCACCAGGGGCATGATACAAATATGGAAAAGGATCCACTGTATGGTGCAGAACACCAGAACTTTCTTTGGAGTTAGGAGTCTGGCTTTTCTGTTGTGTATAAACTGCAGCTTGTTTACCTGTACATTTTGATCTGAGGTATATGATACTGAAGCACTTCTAGCTAGATGTAACTGGCTGACTAATACACTGCTTCAGCAGATGCTATTCTCTAGCTCAGAGAAGCTGGAAGAAGGCAATCCTGATGATGCAAATAAGCATCCAGAAATAATGAAGAATCCAATTCCACCCCAAGACCATGTGCCACTTTGAGCTTCGGTGGGCAAATGCCATTAACTATAAAACCAAAATTAAAGTAGTTGTGCATGTTTGTCATCCTCATCTGCACTCTATGTTACTTATCTTCTTAGATTCTAAATTCTTCAGGTGACAGGCCATGTTTCTTAATTATTCAGAGTACTTAGCAAGATGGTACCCCATTCTGATTATGGCTTTTTTAGTATGAGGCTCCATCCCTGACCCCTGTCATTGGAGATGGAGCTAAATAGGAGGATCAGAAAAGCAGTCACAACTCTGTCCAGACTCAGCAAGAGAGTGCAGAATAACATCAAGTTGTACACCCACACCAAAATGCAAGTCTACAGAGCCTGCGTCCTCAGCACCCTCCTTTACGGCAGTGAGTCTTGGACCCTGTACACCTGCTAGGAAAAGAGGCTGAATGTCTTCCACTTGCACTGCCTCAGGCGCATCCTTGGAATGTCACGGAAGGACAGAGTGTCCAACACCGCCATCCTAGAGCAAGCTGGAATCCCAGCCATGTACACCCTCCTGAGGCAGCAGCAGCTCTGCTGGCTTGGCCACATCCACAGGATGAATGATGGAAGGATCCCAAAAGACAGCCTGTATGGCGAGCTAGCCTCTGGCAAAAGACCTCCCGGATGCCCCCAGTTGCGCTACAAAGATGTTTGCAAGAGGGACCTCAGGGAGGTAGACATTGAGCCGGAAAGCTGGGAGGAGCTGGCAGACAATCGCAGCAGATGGAGGCAGGAACTACACAAGGGGCTTAAGAAGGGTGAGATGAGGATCAGACAGCTAGCAGAGGAGAAGCGAGCCCACAGAAAGCACAGTAAGGACCTGCCAGACACCCATTACACATGCAACAGATTCAGCAAGGACTGTCACTCTCGTGTGGGCCTTCACAGTCACAGCCGACGCTGCAAATGATGATCCCAAATGGAACTACGAAGGGCACGATCCATAGTCTACGTAGACTGAAGGATGCCTACTACTGGTATGAGGCTACGATACATATTAGTTCTTCAGCATGCTTTCTCCTTCACAGTAGCATCACATATATCTTTCTCAGATTTGACTTCAACTGATTCATTAATTGAGGTACTAGTACTACCCAGGTGACCAGATGTCCCAACTGTAGGGGCTTTGTTTTAAACAAATAAAACTGTGTTCTCCCCCTTGCTGATTTTTCACAGGTGGGATTTTTGGCATCTGTCAGAAAGGAAAAAAGAAAACCAATTTACTAGACTGGCAAGACCTACAGGGTCCTGGATACAGTGCAGGAACACCACATTCAGGGGTGTGGCCATTTTTTTTAAAAGGGCCATGATTTTGGAGTTTAAGTACCCAGCCTGGACACCCCACCACATCATTTATCATTTGAAAGCTCATTTTATTTACATGTAGATAAGATAGACTATGGCACTGTTGAGGGGAGCTGTAAGCCTGTAGGCAGGGGAATTAATGGTACCCAAAATGAAAAATATCATATTTGCAAAGGTCCAGACACACTGCAGCATAATGAAGGCTATAGTTTTACTGTATGAGTTAATTTCAATGTCTAACTGGTATTCATGGGCTGAAGCTATCAAACAACAACAAATTAGAAGATTTCATCTTGGTTATACATGGGCATGTTTGTTTTTTTTCAGAAGTGATGAAGCTGCTTAGCAAGTGGCAAAAATGGCAAATACCAATATTTTGCAATACACTAATGAAAAGTTTTCACATGGTATATTTTTAACTGTCAAAAATTTCAGAAAACTGTTAACATTGCCTCTATAGTTTCAGTTGACTGGTATCACACTGAAGAGAGTGCACAATAAGCAACAGATTACATGCCCATAATTTGAGCTATATACTGGGTACATAAATGTGCATACATGTCTAATGTAATGTTTCTCCAATTGCAAGCTTTAGTGCATACCTTCTAGTCTGCATAGTAGTAGGTTTTATTTGTAACTGTCTATGCATGCTGTAATAACATATGCATGTGTAAGGCTGACAAACCCAGGGACATTGTCAGAAGGGAAGAAACCTGCCACCTTATGGCTGTGTCTACACGTGCCCCAAACTTCGAAATGGCCATGCAAATGGCCATTTCGAAGTTTACTAATGAAGCGCTGAAATGCATATTCAGCGCTTCATTAGCATGCGGGCGGCAGCCGCGCTTTGAAATTGATGCTCCTTGCCGCCGCGCGTCGCGTCCAGACGGGGCTCCTTTTCGAAAGGATGCCGCCTACTTCGAAGTCCCCTTATTCCCATGAGCTCATGAGCGTCCCATGAGCGTCAATTTCGAAGTGCGGCTGCCGCCCGCATGCTAATGAAGCGCTGAATATGCATTTCAGCGCTTCATTAGTAAACTTCGAAATGGCCATTTGCATGGCCATTTCGAAGTTTGGGGCACGTGTAGACACAGCCTTAGAGGCTAAAGCTATGTGCTCTACATGAGCTAAAAGCCAGCTGGCTGTCAGCCAGGTCTGTAGAGCAGAGACTTCACACCTGTAACCCTGGAGGCACTGAGACCACTGACAAGGGAAACCGAAGTCTGCTCTACAGCCTTAGCTGAGGGGACACTGACTTTTAGCTTATGCTGCAAGGGCACACGGCTTTAGCCCTTAAGGACAGCGATTCAATCCTTCCTGTTGATGATCAGGCTCTGTCAGCCTTACACATGCAGTAAATAGCATATGAAATAGTCTAGAGACTAGATTTTTAATTTAGTGACTTATGAATGGTGGTGATAATGCTAACTACATTTTGGGAATTAAACTCTATCTGGAAGTTATAATGTATGAAGATGTGAAGGATTCAAGTCCTAAAACTTACATCAAATGACAAGGACAGGAAAAAAGAAAGGTTATTTTTCAAGAAAATGAAAGAATGCAATTTTCAAAAGTCACTAATACTAGGCAGAATTTTATCAAAACAAAAAAGTAGTTATGTAGCACTTTAAAGCCTAACAAAATAATTTATTAGGGGATGAGCTTTTGTGGGACAGACCCACTTCTTCAGATCAGCACAAAAGCTCATCACCTAATTAATTATTTTGTTAGTCTTTAAAGTGCTTCATGCTGCTTTTTTGTTTTGATAGAATACAGACTAACATGGCTCGCTCTCTGTCACTAGACAGAATTTTGTGAGGCTGGAAGCAGATGCCACGACAGATTCATTGTGCTGGTAGGCATTGGGTAAGTTGTCTGGTTTATGTAGTGGCTCCTAATACCGTAACACAGCAGTTCCTTTCAGAAATACAAGTTGAATTTGGCACATCTCAGTCTTGTATGGAACCCAGAAGAGAGACTCAGTCTGATCAGAGAGCATCATATTCACCTGACTCTCTAGCTATCAGAGCAAGCACATCATCCAGTGCTTGGGCCTTTTGCATTGTTTGCTGGGGGTGGGGAGTAGGGTGTAGGAAGCGGATTAAAAATAGCACACACATGATAAAAAGCATAACTTAGAAATCTTTGGAGAGCAGCTAATCAAAGGGAGGAAGCACTCAGAGAGGAGATAATGAGCTGAACATCTGTGAAAGACTTGATTGCTAAGTATGCAATTTATAACTCATCTTTCTTCCCCCTTGAGTATACTAACCCTGAGGAAAACCATCTATATACACTGCATCAGTACAGTCAACTTATGACATTGAATTTTATCACCTGACTGACGAGACAGAAAATGACCTCATATACACACTTTTTTCTGTCCAAGAAAATAGATAATGAAGTCCTACTTCCTTCAGCTGCAGAAACTTCAAGTTATTCCAGTAGCAAGTTAAGAACATAAGAATGTCCATACGGGTCACATCAAAGGTCCATCTAGCCCAGTATCCTGTCTTCCAACAGTAGCCAATGCCAGATGCCCTAGAGGGATAGGCGGAACAGATAATCATCAAGTGATCCTTCCCTGGTCACCCTTTCCCAGCCCTGACAAACAGGCCAGGGACACCATATCATCCCATGGAGGACAGGTCTATCGATGGCTATGAAGTTCTTCTTAAACCTGTTAAAAGTCTTGGTCTTCACGAATCCCTGGGCAGGGAGTTCCACAGATTTACTGGGTATAGAAATACTTGCTTTCATTTTCACAAAACAAAAAAGCAGTCCTGTCGCACTTCAGAGACTTAACAGTATAATTTATTAGGTGATGAGCTTTCATGGGACAGACCCACTTCAGATCTGGAAATTCCTTTTGTTTGTTTTAAACCTATTGTCTATTAATTTCATATGGTGGTTCCTTGTTCTTCTGTTCTGGGAAGGAGTAAATAACTTTTCACTATTTACTTTCACCATACCAATTAGAGGCAAGATTACAAAACAAAACAAAAACAAAACAAAACAAAAAAACAAAACAAAAACCCTGTGGTGTTTCATTCCATGTACAGTGTAGACAAAGCAAAACTACCATGATTCTATACAATGCAATAACAGCAGCAGCTTGGATAGCATCACCTAGTGATTGGACAGAGGAATTTAGTCATACACAAATGTTTTATGGAGGTTCTTCTGGCAAGTGAGCCTGATGAATAGCTTTCAAATGAACAAGCAGTTTTGTATAATGCCACTTCAATACTCCAGTCTGAAATAGTCATAAAAGAAAGCCTTAGAATTGTATCCAAAGGCAGTCATTGTTTACAGAGATCAGCTACTTTTGTTCTCTTATTGGTGCAGGAATTTGTCCTTTGGTTGATAAAGAAACATATTATTCAGTCAGAAATGAATATCATCCACCAGAAGGCAAAAGAACTGCCTTCCAGTTCCAGAGAACATGGCATTTTAACAATTCCAAAATTACCACACCACTGCACATTAGCGTTGCTGCACCTTTCTCATGAACTTGGGTCTTGGTTGCAATTTAGTTAATGTATTACAACTTCATAGATTCTGCTTCAGTTATGATGAGGTGAGGCAAGTTGAACACTAGGGCACCAAAAACAGAAGTAGGAAGACTCCAGTTAGGTATATTTATTCCAATACAACAGTACCACTTCATGCAGGTGAAAATCATGAAAGAGAACAATCTTTCCCACACAGAACTGTGTACAATGCAAGGCAAAGAAGACTATGTTATCCCCCGCACTCTTGGCAGTGATCATAATGATGAACAAGATGATGATGACAATGATGGCAATGTTATTGGCTAGAAATATCACCAGAGCTTTACATTGCCACTTACCAGTACAAATTTATTATTAGATTTTGTTTTACCCTTTCATTTGTTATGATGCTGTGAGATCACAAAGAAATCCAATTTTATGTCTAGAAATAACATATTCCTATTAAACTAACAAAAGAATGCAACTATTTCCAAGTAGTCATTTTAACATGTTGAAGGTGTAATTTGTGTCACTGTTTCTATGGTAACAGCACCACTCTTCAGTCTACATCATAGCTCATTATAAAGTACACACACCCTTTTTATGTATGTTGTGCATTTGTGGTGCATACGTTATGTCAATCAAATTGGTGGTACAGTAAATGCTTGATTCACTGGACCCCAATTTAGCAGACTTCTGAAATAACAGACTGTCCAGCAGCCTCCGCTCCATCCCAAAGCAAGTAGATGCCAGCGACTCACCAAAGCCGCTGGAACCAGTGCTGGAGCTGCTGTGGCTGGGGCTGCCATGCACTTCTCCCACCAGAGGTGAGGCATGTGTGTGAGTGATGCCTGCCCACGTACATGTCCCCACCCTGGTGGGAGGTTTCTGTGGTGGCTCCAGCAGCAGTGGCAGTCCCAGCCACAATTGTGGCAGCCCTTCCAGACACAGCGGCTCCTCCAGCCACTCCAGTGGCTCTGGTGAGTCATTGGCATTTATTTGTGGGGGAGGCACTATGGCATATACAAGGAGAACCTTGGATTTAATGGACTTTCAGCATTAATGAACTCTCCTCCCTGCCATTAGTTCATTACTTCAAGGGTTTTCTGTATCTGCCACTTAATGATTAGCTGTGTCAGCTGGTTTAAACATTTCACCTCTGTCCTTGAAAAAGTTAATGGTTCCACTCTGTAATATATATATTTTGGTACATATAGGCTACATCTACACGAGCCCCAAACTTCGAAATGGCCACGCAAATAGCCATTTTGAAGTTTAATAATGAAGCACCGAAATGCATATTCAGTGCTTCATTAGCATGCAGGTGGCCGTGGCGCTTCGAAATTGACGCGGCTTGTCCCGACGGGGCTCCTTTTTGATAGGACCCCGCCTACTTCGAAGTCCCCTTATTCCCATTAGCAGATGGAATAAGCAGAAAGGGCCAGCGGGGAGTTACAGGGAGTCAGTGGGAACTGGCAGAGAGCTGTGGGGAGCCATTGGGGGACTGTCGGAGAGCTGCAGGGAGCCAGGGTGGGTCCAGCAAGGAGCTGTGAGGAGCCAGGAGAAGCCAGCAATCTGGTTATCATAAAAGTGCAATTTGTAAATGTAGATTTTTGTTGTTACTCAACTATACTCAAACACAATATAATCTTAAACTTTAATGCCTACAAATCCACTCAGTCCTAGCTCTTGTTTAGTCAATTACTAAAAGAAAAAAGTGTGTTTAAATTTATGGGAGATAATGACTTGACTTAAACCCTTATGCTCCCAGTGGAGCATAGGTCATCTACAAGTCTCCTCCACTTCACTCAGTCTTGGGACAATACTTCTAGCTGACTCCAGGAGTTTTCCAGTTGTTGTCTCAGTAGACCTTCTCCATGTTATCTGAGGTCTTCCTTTTTTGTATTTTCCTTGTGGGTTCCATGTGAGAACTCAACGCACAATGCTGGATGATGGTTTTCTGAGAGCGTGGCTTAGCCAGCTTCACTTTCATCTCTTGATTGGAATGTCAAGTGGTACCTCAGGCATCTGCTTATGAATGTCTCTAGCTTGTAAGTTGAAGACTTTTTAGTATGCCAGGTCTTGCATCCATACAAGAGCACACACTTCACATTTTTGTTGAAGATCCACAGTTTCATCATCACATATTATTTGAGAACTCTATATGGGGTGAAGAATCTGGGGTGAATGCATCTGTTGCTTTCCCTATCCTAGCATCCTCATTGTCTTGGCCTTTCCCTATTAATGCTCAGTGCAGTCATTGAGGCAGTTCTGTCTAGTGTTGCAACCTTTTCTTCCATTCTTTTATATTAGTGTTAAAAGGAGGGCAACATTGTCAGCAACGTCAACGTCCCCAAGCTGTTCCAAAAGTGTTCACAGCTATCTGTTGTTCTGCTCATAATCAAGCCTATTGGGAGGTAACTCTATATTCTTATTTACAGTGTGAAATCAAATTGAGAACATGCATACTCATCCCTCCTTTGCAGGGGGCATTGCAAGGCCAATTATGCTAAACATTGATATCTACATTCATGCTTTGGCCATCATTCCAGAAGACATGCTTTCATGCTGATGATGCTCATTAAAAGACTTCTTTAATTAAATGTGTCAGATTATCTGTTTCCTGCTCTCACCAGCATTCTGCTATATATTTTGTGCTATAGCAGTCTGAGATGATGACCCAGCACATGCTTGTTTTGAGACCTCTTCTGCTGAAGTTTTGAGAAAGCACAAAAAGGTATCAATGTGAGATTTCTAAAGCTAGTTCTAATAATTAATAAGAATGAGAATGGAGATGCAGGCTTTCTAATCCTTCTCTGCTCATATTGCTGACAATCATGTCAAATACCACCAGGTGTGCTAATTATTATGTTAGATATCCATCTGTTCACTGAGAATGGGATTTAGGCCATCCAGTTCATTCATAATTACTACTATAATTAAGACTATAATTCTTCCCTGCTTTACGACATCAAATGTGACATTTCTGCAGGGACGCAGACATTCTCTTCAGTAGTGTGTGGGGTGGTGCTTCCGCATTCCCAAAAGGTGTGGGGCCAAGAGCAGAGGGGGTGTGGCTGGGGACAACCAGCCCTGCAGGGCTGCCTAGAGCACACCATGCCATTCCTGTGCCTCAGTTCTTGGTACTGCCTGAAGCATGCAGTTTGTCTTCCAAATAAAACAGGCATGTTTTTTTTCCATTCTGATACCATTGTGCAACTAAAATGCTGTGGAGCTTATGGCAACCTCATAAAACAAAGATCAAGTTTCCACATGTTCCCCTTCTTAAGGAAGAAAAATGAAAATCAAAAACTTCATAGCTCATGGGGCTGCTAAAAATGACTTCAGTGGCACCTTGGATGCACATGGTGCACTAATGGCATGGAGCAGTCATGAGGCATGGCATGGAAACTAATATCAGTCCAAGACTGTTTCATAAACCCCATGACTTTTGGGCCAAACATAGGCAGTTGCACAGGCTGTGTTCAGTCCCAGCTTTTCACTGATAGTATTGCTGGCTCCAGTCCCATGATACCATTGGCTCCACTTATGATAAAGGCAGCAGAGTTCACACGGCCTATGGTTCTTCTTTGATCAGATCTAGCTTATATTTTTAACATATGCTGGAAACTGAAGGCAACACATCCAACAAAGCTTGTGTTCACCCACTGCTCCCACCATCCAGCAGCCCTCACTTCTCCTAGTTCACGTACTACCCCAATAATGTACTGTTGTCAAAGCAGGCCTCTTAGCACTTCTCATTGATTCTATAATCACTTTTCTTTTCTGTGGTCCCTGCTTCTTTTTTCCAGATAATCTCAGCCCCATTTTCCTGTTTATGCAATGAACATTCAGGGCTGACAGTGCAAGTACAAATAACTAGAGTTAAATAGCAAAATGAAAGTAATCATATGAGAAAACTGATGTGTTCCTGTTTATACTCTGGTGTCCAGTTGCCACTATATACATTAAGGACTGGAACCGAAGCCACAACTCAATTTCCTGATGATGTCAGGTTGTGGTTTTTGAATGTAGCTGTACATATTTAGTCCCTTGAAACCATCAGGTCAGGAGTTCCTGCCATTAGCACAACTGTAAAATGCATTAGAACATCCTTCTGGAAAAATCTAAATTTCTGCTGACTAAGGGTTAATCATGTTTCAAGGGTAGTTTGCTCTCTGCTATTTATTCTGATGATTAGCTTTGCACACTTATTCTTTGTTCAATAATGTTTATCATCAGTTCAGGTGTGTAAAATTCCAGTTCTACAATTTAACTTACAGATGTATAATAGCACTGTTTTTGCTGTGACTAGAAAATTAAAATACTTATGACAAGTCCCTTGTTGGCCCCCTAGAGGTTCTGTGTTTTGTGGCAGATTTTTATTGCATGCCTCACTCACGGTGGGCCTTCCACTGCCTGGGGTCCTTCCAGCAGCAAGGGTCTCCACTTACAGCATCACTCTCATCATAGGCAAGTCATAAGGGGGGAGGCAGACCCCTTCAGATGTTTCTGATGTCCCCCTCCTTCTGCTAGGACATCTGTCAAGGGGAAGGGTGGGGGAAACCCAGGCCCACCCACTACTCTGGGCTTTGGCTCAGGAGCTCTAGATGGGATGCATCTGATGGGACGTTCCCTGTGCTCCACACACAGCAGCTTTTCCCTGGGCCACTTCTCCCACTGCTTCTTTCTTGCACCTTTTCCCTTGTACCTGGCTGAGCCTCTTCTGTATTTCAAACCTCAATTCTCCAGCTTCTCTTCCTGGCTCTCTCCTCTTCTCCTCTCACCCCTCTGCCAGAGGGGAAACCTTTTGTAGCTAGCCAGAAGGCCTTAAATGGGAGCTGGTGCCTGATTAGCCTTTTTGCTGCACACTGATTCTTAATGATCCCCAGCTGCCTGCCTTGGCTGCTGGGTCACACTTTGTGAGCCTAGGTAGGGAACAACAAGGCATTGACACAGCTTAACTATATTTTGCTTCCACTGCTTGTGGTCTGTCACATACTTTTTTCATGGACACAAAATTTGGGTTAAAGTTTACCAGTGCCTCTCTATGAGCACTAACTTGGTGATTTTCCTTTCTCTGGATTCCCAAACTCACTTATAAAAACTGAGGCCACTGTGTTATTTGACATGTTCACTCATTAGTACTCAGTTTGGAATGTCTCTGACTTGCCTACCAAGACTTAAAATTAAATACCATTTCTGTGAAATATTTGTAAAGTTCATGCAGGATCTTACTTCTTGCTTCATGTGTGCCATTCCAAAACTGAAAACAGTACCAGTAATCCCCCTAAATGCATGATTTTGAGTTGTACTTAATTCTGATTAACTCAAGTTAAGTGCAACTCAAAATTCCGCTCCCCCAGGCCCTGGCTAAAACTTCCCCCGTTCCCATGTGGCCCCAGTTCAACCCCCCCCCCCCATGGTCCTGGCTCACCACCCACCTCCCTGCACAGTTGTGTGGCCCTGGTTCAACTCCACCCCCTCCCCCAACTTTCCTTGCAGCCCTAATCCACCCCAATAAATATAACTCCTTTATTTGAGAAACAAAAATGCCTTAAAGAAGAAAAAAAACTTTTTACATGCTTCTTTTGAGTAAAAGTTCAGGTTCTCTTCTATTTTAATCCATGTACTTGGCAAAGGATTTATCCCAAATCATGAGCAAGAAATCCACAGAGAAGTTTTATAGTTCAGTAACACTCAATCTAAAGCTACATTCATTGTGTTGAAGTGCCAGCACCAGGACAGATGGAGGGCAGTTTGTGCTCCCTATTCAAGGTCATGGAGGCTGGATGTGGCCCTTGGCAAAGACTGGGGCAACCCTGAAAACAGCTCTCATGTGCTCTCCTGACCCAATAACCCCGCCGTGGGTCTTTGTAGGAGTAGAGAATAGCCAGGGTATAAGTCTGTCCCAGACCCACTGCTTCTCTCCTGCAGTCCACCCATGGCTTCTGTTCTGCTCATCACAGAATGCATTCATCCAGGGCTATTTTGGAGCCTGCATGAAGGTCCCTTGCTCTAGTTTTCCTGAGGACCTTTACCCCATTCTAAGGGTCTGGTTCAAAGGGGCCAAAATATCATTTTCACTCCGAGTTAGAATGGGATTACATATTAAAGCAAGCTCTGAAATGCAAATTCACAGCAAAAAATGGAGTATGGGGGAAAAAAATGCCTATCAGACAGCAATCAGCAGCACATCTCAAACTTGTCCCCTATGAACACAAAATACCAGGAATATAGTAATGAAAGCAAAAGTAGTGCCAAGTGAGGTGAAAGTGGAAATTTCCATCACAGAATGGAAACAATTATAAAACATTGTTTAGGCTTAGGAGCCTGGTTTCTTATCAGCTGCCATGGCAGCCTACAGTCATACTGCTGTGCTCGTCACTGCATAGATGTTTGCTGCAGGGAGGGTTATAAATGTAACAAAGTACTGGATATAGCTCTGCAGTTCTGATGCTAAATTCCTATTCCAGGATAAAAACAAAAAGCAGTCAAGCAGCACTTTAAAGACTAGCAAAATAGTTTATTAGGTGAGCTTTCATGGGACAGACCCACTTCTTGAGACCATAGCCATACCAGAACAGACTGTCTGGTCTAGGTATGGTCTGAAGAAATGGGTCTGTCCCATGAAAGCTCACCTAATAAACTATTTTGCTAGTCTTTAAAGTGCTACTTGACTGCTTTTTGTTTTGATAGTGTATAGATTAGCACGGCTCCCTCTCTGTTACTATTCCAGGATAAGTTTAGATCCAGTGAGAGTTTAAGTATCGGCAGCTCCATTAAAGGCAATAGACAGAATTATGCCATTTCTATTAAGGACTGAATGTGGCTCTGGGAGTTTTACCTCAGAAAGAGCTGCAGGATCAGACAAATTCCTTTTGGGTAGAAAATTCTATAGGCCTCTGTGGAGTTCCATCAGGGATGATTTTAGTCCTATTACTTTACATTGGAAGTAAGTAGAAACAGATCAACTCAAACATACGTAGATACTGTTCATACAAAGTCCCGATTCTAAGTGACATGCTTTCTGAGTTTTCTTATGAGACAGCTGGGGCTCTTGCATCTGAGAATGTGATGAGCACTATCTGAAGCCTGCGGAGAAACTGATTGCTGCTTGTCAAAGGAGAACTGAAGTGATTTTCCTTTACAGTCTGCAGTCCAAGTGAATAATGGGAAATGAGATAAGGAAGCATAAAGACATTTTTAGAGAAAGTATCATCCTACGTGTGAGATGAGGGTAACCTTATTTAACACTAGAGAGATAGTATTACCAACTTTGAAATCCAAATGACAGCTCTAATAACAAATAACTATGTTCCCCGCAAGTAATTTAAGACTAAAACAGCAGCCTGAACTGATCAGTGAAGGATTATTTTTACCTGAAAGTATTTTTAGCTTATTGGCTGCTGATTTCTGCCAAACATTGCCATTATGGTACATTGCTCAGTTCTGTGGGAAACTGCAGATGGCATTCAACACACAAATAAGTTCTTGCTGTTTTAAAGTCTTATTTACACTGTAATACCCACATGCTTACAAAACAGAATTCATGCAAGACTGGCAGAACCTAGGGCTTGCATTACAGCCAGGAGAGAACAATGACTAGGTCCCATGCTACAGCACAGCTTAAATTATAACACAATCCTACCTCCCTGCTACCTTATTCAACTGTGTTATAACCTCCTATGGAAACTGAATTATCTGACTGTAGGTATTACAAGCATAGACAAGGAAAAATATGCCATTTACAATGTTAAATTAACAAAGTAATCAGCAAGTAACTTGTATTTGCTTTTTGATTACCTAGAATAAGAATCAATGAAGCATGAGGCATCAGGGAACGCTTCATTGAAAATGCAACAGAACCAAAAAGTTTCTTTTGGCTGCTGGCAAATGAGAAACTAGGAATCAGGATTAAACGGCCTACAAACCACTTTGAATAATATTAAATTATGTTGGGTTACACTAAACAGTAGCATAAATAATATGAGGGCTAGAAATCAGAGATAGGTAATAGAATCAAGGCAATTAAATCTTTTTTCCCCCCCAGCAACACTGGAACGTTAGAAGACACTTATTGAAGTAAGCTCAAGCTTTAGGCAGAGAAAGGTTTGTTCTCCGTGAAAATTAACAGCATATGCTTTTACTAATTGTATTAAGACCAGGAAAAGAATGCAGTTTATATAGTTGCACTCTCTTTAAACAAAAGCACTGCAAAATTTGTCACATTCAGCAAGCTACAATAAAATAAGATCAGATGGGAAGCCAAGGCAGTCAGTCCAAAGCATAAAGCACTTAAATGCCTCAGAAAAGCAGGTACTTGCTGATGTCAGTGCTAGAGAGACTACTTACAAGATGCATGAATACACAAAGTGACCATAAAGGGAATGCTGGAGAACTAGTTTTAATGTTTGACATAAGCAAGATAGTATTTAGATAGGTATGCCAGAATGCTTCACTTGTAATGTGTTCCTTAAATGCTGCCTTTTTTTCCCCCACTGATTGAGAAACAGTAATTTGGAAGGGGAAATGGTGTTCTTTTAAGATTGCAATTACACACATTTTAAAAGAGATATTAATCTATTGATTTAGCGTCACTCATACCCATTTGCAGAAACCTAAGTGATTTAGGATCTTAAAGATCCATTTTCAAGGGTAACTTGGGCACTTCAGAGATGAGCTCAACTACTGATAATTTTTTAAACTAGATAAACAGTGTCCTCAAGAACGGACACAGCCAGACAGGTGCTCGTTCTGGGCACAAACTAGGAAGCAAGGACAAGCAATAAAACAATGGGGTCACACTCACCTTCCGCATTCAGTCCTGTATCAGTTCTTCTCTCACCCCCTTTAATGTCATTAGACCAATTTCTGATCAACAGAGTGGTAATCTTCCCTCTTCCATGCCCCCTCCACTCCACACTACAATTAGTACCTTGCTAACACAGACCTTACAGGTTCCTTGGGCCTTGTGGAGGGAGGCATATTCCTTTTGCTCCTTCAGCTTTGGCAGCTAATGGAGGACTGGAAAGCAGATAATTCATCTCCAGATGACCATAGACAGACCAGCAATTGCCTCACCAGAAAGGTATTCTCCAATTGGTCCAAAATGTTTAACTTTTAAACAACCTTCCCTCAGACAGATGGCTGTATTCTTTCACTTTCTTCAGATTATTTACTCTCAGAAAATATTTTGCGAGCAGTTACTAGTAAAACTTTTTAAACACAACAGCTGACAGCATTCATTTGCTGAGCACCAAGAATATAATCAGTCCTGGGCAAGACACAAATGAATTTGGCTCCTGCTTCATGGAATTTGCACCCTAGAAGTCAGACACAGACAAGATACATACACTCAGAAATGAGGCCTTCAATTCTTTTTGTAAGAAGTCCTCTCCTCCATACAGCTCTCTGGTAATAAAGCCAGAGCAGAAAATACAAACAAAACAGCAAGATTAGTAGCTGTGGAACATGCATCAGGATGTCCTATGCATAAAAGGTAGCATGGAGAAGAAACAAAGGTGGGAACAGGTGAAGGAAAGACAGTAGTGATACGGTTGTCATTGCTGATGGAACAAAGCTGCTAATAAATTAGATTCAAGAGGTAGGCGGAGGCATGCAAGGAAACTGAAGTTTGAAAGTGGTAGGCAAGAAGTAGTTAGTGATATTGCCTGCCACGAGTGAGGAACAGAAGCTTTGGAGAAACTGTCCAAATAGGAAACAAGGCGGCCAGATAAGAGAAGTTGCAATAATCAAGATGGTAAATTAGTGGGGTGTGAACAAGCGCTTTCACCATTGGGATGGAAAGGAAGGGCTGGATTTTCAGTGTGCTGTGGCAAAACATGAACCTTTTCCACCTTTGTTACCTTACCATAGACACCAAGTATGTAAGTGGATTAAAAATAACCAGCCACAGTAGAGTATTCCTAAGCTTATATTTTGAATCTATTGTTTCCATTGTAAGAAAGAACTTTCTAAGAACACAATTTAGGTACAACTTGAATACATAAGCCATAGAATATAAAAAAAATTAAATTACTCTTTAAACTATATAGTACCAAAAATACTTACATAGAGAAGTTAACCCTGCTGCTTGGGAAATGGGCAGCATCCCCACAAGGAATTTTACTGGAAAATAATGATGTAGGCCTGCAAGTCTATTACTCATACAAGCAGTCCCATATTCTTCAAGTTTGCAGAAACAGACCTAAGGCCTTCTACACAATTGCTCTAAAGCAGATTGATCCCAAATGTGTTTTAGCAGCTCTGGCTTTTTGTATGGTGCACATCAGGGGCTTTCAACCCTTCCAGACTATTACGCCCCTTTCAGGCGTCTGATTTGTCTTCTCTATTCCTAAATTTCACCTCACTTAATCTACTTGCTTTCAAAAACAGACTTAGGATATAGAAACATGTCACAGTGCATTCAACTGCTTACTTTCTCACTGTTACCAGGGACAACACATAGTGGGGTGGGCAGGGCAAGGGGCCAGCATCCAGCATCTCTGGTTGGCCCAGGGGACTAGTGGGAACACTTGGCACTGGCAGATGGTGGGACCCTGTTGTAGTCACCAGAGAGCTGACAGGGAAGCAGGGGGAGGGGATAGAAACCATGTGGCCCTAGCGTGCTCTGCTTTCCCACCATGTCACTCAGGAGAGGAGGCAGGACAACTAGTCCTCTCACACCCCCAGCCTGTATTGCTACAGGGAGGGGCTTGGGAAAGAGACTTCATGGGGTGGAACCAAGAGGGGAGAGGGAATATAAACATTGCACTTCAGTGTGTAGTATATAGCACAATATAAACAAGTCATTGTCTGCGTGAAATTTTAGTTTGTATGGACCTTTTGTGCTTTTTATGTAGCCTTTTGTAAACTAGGCAAATATCTAGTAAGTACCACCTGAAAGATTTCTGCACACCCATATCGGCACGTGTACCTCCTGCTTGAGAGCCTCTGGTGTTGGTGTGCATTTTTGGACTGTCCTGAAATGAAACAACTGAGAATCAACATTTTGAAGTGGATCTACTTTGGTAGATCTTGGGCTGTGTATCCCTCACAATGAATATAAACAAATGTGTCTTTTTCAAGGCCTAGAACTTATGGGCTTATAAAGTATCTTTCACACTTCTGAACAAATCTAGCTCCTCTACAACTTGCATGCAACCAGAAAAGCCTCTAGAATACATACTGAAGTTGTATATTCTGATATTTTAACTTTTAGTTATGCGATCCTGTACGCAGTTACCCACAGCTGCTGTAGTCCACTGACAAGCACCTGTATATTCTTCCACAGCTGACTGACAATTTTAAATTCAGTTGAAATCTGCAGATTATCAAGACATATTAGATGTTTTATCTATCAGTTAATCGCTTCCCAGTGAAGACAGAACAACACCGAGGGGAAAACAAATTCATGTGAGGACGGAATACATTTTATGAGAAAGGGTAACAAAAGTGCTTGCAATAAAAATTTATTTAACACAAATATTTACAGGAAACTTTTTCTCCATTATAGACAGTTTCAGTATGACAATTTTCAGTGCAAATGAAGTTCCATCAGCTTTGCTGTATGTACAGAGAGAGAGAGAGAATGACAGTTACATGCATTGTGTTCATGATTTTCAGCTTGAGACTATATCCCTTGTACCCAAACAACATTTACATTCATTCTTCATTTCTGGAGGAAGGACTCTATTCTGAATACTTTGCATACTCCAAACTCTCAAATGACTGCAAACTGTAGTCTGGGGATGGGGAGAAGCCGCCAGACAAAGGCTGTTGACATTTTCTCACTATATCTTTATCACAACATGATTTTACAATGTAATTTCTTTTGATACACGCCTTTGTTCAGTTATGTCGCTCATTTAAAACCACTTTCAAGAGAACAGAACATCTTCCCCAGTTCACCCTTAATTAAAAAAAACCCAACCAAACAACAAAATCAGTCAATCAATCGAACACACAAACAGTGCAAGGAAATGCTGTACCAAAAAGATATTAAAGGCAGACAATCCTGTATACTCTCTTTTTATGTGACAGTGATGGACTATAATGATGTAGGGAACATTACTTAAAAGGGGTAGCAAAGGGAGAAGTGTACAAATGGTAAGTTGACCTTTCAAAAAAAGATTTGTCCATCTCCCTATTCTCCATGTTGTTTCAGTAATAGAGGGAGATAGATTTCTTTTTTCTTTTTTAAGAGTATAAAATGTAGATATGAAAGACATGTAGGGCAGGATAGAGCCTCCTTCAAAAGAGGACAGACATAGCAGATGCTGCACTTGATTTTAGTTCAAAAGGAAAGAACCACCTTTTTATGAGTGTGTGTGAAGGATGTGGGAAGGAGAGCAGCAGGAGTGAATATGCCTATTGTTTGTGACCACTATTATACACAGACAACAAATTCTAAGACGACAACTGCATTATCTTCCCTACTTAATTTCTGTGCCCTGTGACCAAGTAACCCCGCTTTTGGCAAAACTATTCCTTAAGTTCCAAAACAAGGAAGTTTCCTTCCATTTCACAAAATTAGTGAGTTCTACATTACAATACCCTGTCTGTGCACACATACTTTTAGCAACAGGGAACATCTCATGAGACGTCGACTTCTCCCATAAGATGAAACACTTCGAACAGCAACTTGCATGGAAGGAAAAAAGGCATTAAATGTAAAAAATAAGCAATTTTTGTGTTACAACTCATGTATGCATATATAGATAATACATAACACCACAACTATGTATAAACAGTGCACAAATATACAGGGTATAGTATTTTTGAAAGGATTTTAAAATGTTTATCCTTAGGCACTTGAGGGTCGAGAGCTCCTGCCATTATACTCAAATTGCATTTGTACTTAGCTTTTGGAAATCCAGATTACCAGTGATATTTGAGTAAAGCATATCTATGATTATTTTGTTATGTACAGCATTCCCAGGTCACTGATATATTTATTTTACTCATGTTCATTCAAATACATTCTTTAACATGGGCCCAGTTGACACAAGCTTACAGTTGAATTTAACTTTCCACATGCAAATAGTCACACTGATGCAGTGGGGCTACTTACAGAGATAAACATATGCATAAAGTGATTGTAGGATTGGGGTCTTAGTGCTTAAAACCACAAATAGTGGATGATTTAATGGCTGCAAAAGTTTACAAGGAATGGCTCCGTAGGCCCTGCAACTGGATCAATGTGTGGACTCAAATGGAACTCCACGTGACACAAGAATCTTCCTAAGAACCAATGTATCTGAAGGACTGGGGCCACAGGGATCATTTTCATTGACTTGAATGGTTTTTGGAGAAAGCCCACAGTTTGTAAATAAAATTAGACATGGGTAAGGTTTGTCAATCCAAAAAATGTTTGCAAAACCAAAAATAAAATAGTCTTTCCAAAGCTCACATCTCAACTGTAAGCGGCTTTATTTAAACAAACGCAATAATGGGAAAATATGAATATGGAGTCAGTTCCATATATATGTTGGAGTGCTAAACTGTTAGGCTTTCAAAAGAGGCATGGTAATGAGGGAAATCAAAAATGCAAATGGATGCAGCTTTGCATATCTGGTACCTTATTTGCATATTATTTCCAAATAGCTTCTTTTGAAAGAAGAAAACCAGTGTAGACACTGCTCTTTCGAAAGTAAACCTCATCTTCGAAAGAATGCTATTTTGAAGGTATTTCAAAATAAATATGCAAACTCAGTGCCAGATATGCAAATCTGCATCTCATTTGCATTTTGATTTCCCTCATTTGCATACCCCTTGAAAGAGGAATGCAAGTGTAGACAGTCTTGGTGAAGATTTTCTCTGTTCTTCCTTCTGCTCAATACTACTTAAACGGTTTTTTACAGATTTTAAAACTATACAATATTTTTTCTCTGATATTTTAGCTTACCACATGCGTCTCTACAGACACAAATCAAACACAAAAAGTTACCCAATAAAGATGGGACATGAAATCTATTTATACTTCATTTGGACTGGGTCTGCTGTGCTCCTACAAGCAAAGCTTGTATGTAAGTTAGAATTGGGCCCAAACTGCGGTAAACATCAAAGTTGACAGATGCACATTTAAGCCTAATAATACAACCCATCCTGCATATGGGGGCACAGAGGGGCAGTGCTCAGTATTCTTGAACATTAGCTGAACAGTTGCAGGGACAGGGATTTATATTTATTTGCAAAGTCCTCAAATTATTTTCCCCCTAATATATCCATTTTGATATTAACAAAGGGCTGTGGCCTTTGCCCCTGCCCAACCCCTTCCATGGCATGCTTGCTTGGTGTTTGCTAGAAACTTTGCCAGCATAACAATGTCAGTCGGGGTGGGATTTTTTCCGACAACGCTATATTTGCAAAAGCCTGATGCTAGACACAATTATACTGGCAAAGTATTTTTTCCCCCCAGTATAACCTACGCTTACTGGAGAAGGATTTGTTGGCATAACTGTGTTGGTATAGCTAGACTGACAATGCTTTTCTAATGTAGGTCTGGCATTATAGTAACAAAGCAGCGTGTGCATGCACAAAAGTGCAAGCCAATGGAGGAACACATCTTTATGTAGCTAGTTAGCAGATTTTAGGCTCAAGCTTTCAAAAAGCTGACAGGAGAAGCAGGTAAAAACAACACAAAACTCATGTTTACATGTACTTTTCATAACAAAATTTCCACTACATGAGAGTCATTTCAAAATAACAGCCACACCACAAGACAGAGGCTGACTCCATTCAGTTGGATCTGCCCTTATGCCACATTTAATAAAAAATAAGCCAAAGACTGAGTCCTGAAGGTTACAGTGGCTCACACACTGTCACTTAGGGATAGTCCACACATAGAGTTAGTATCTGGCACACCAGTGTTTTGTAGATTCACTTTCTGGCTTGCCATGCACTAATATACTGTGTAGAAAACCTCTTCAAAACAATAAGTTATTTTGGAAAGTACCATTATTAAGAGCATACCCATTTCAGTCCCTCTGGAGAGGTGTTAGAACTGCTGACTTCCTTTAAAATGGATATGTCATTTAAGCTGAATGTAAAAACCTCACAAATTTAATGTGTAACATGGTTTGGAACATTGCCTCGTTTAATATGTCACTCTTTGATCCTTAAACATATACATCCATTGAAAGGTGACATGGTTGTAAAACGTTATCTGATAGGCCATTCAACATAGTCTACTGCTGCACGTAAATAATGACAAGGCACAGGACAGCAACTAGTCCAAGAGCTTGTAAGCCAAGGAACCAAAGCATAACCCAGAAGAATATGATTATTACAGGTTCCACAGTCCGTTCTCCAAAATACATCCTTGTGAAGCCTATGCTGATCAGGCTTTTGTTTAGTTCACCAAAAAGAGTTCCCATCTTTTTATAGTCATCTATAACAGGCTCTACAGCATGGTTTCTGTGATCTTGCTGGACCTGTAGACAAGAAAACAAAAGCAGTAAATAGCTTTGACACATAAAATATTTATGATACTGTTGTTACTGTCTGTTTTACGATTTACAAAAATCTCAGCTGCTTCTACTTTCAGGCATTAGAAAAAATACCCAATATATGTAAAAAGGATATCATTACATTTAGTACCTGATATGAGTCTCATATTTTAAACACAGAAAATATTGAATACAGTGAATTCGTTAAAAACTAGTTTTCACTAGGATTTCAGAGCCACTGAAAAGGCATGAATAAGCTCTGCAAGGGGACTATGAACCATTAATAATTTTGCACAAAACTAAAAGACAAGGAAGGGATTTTTATTATTGAAAGATAGCCCAGGGAACATAATGGGCTGAGCTATCAACAGGAAAGGCTGAAATTAGCCCTAATGTGAAGACATGGCACAACAAGTTTTGGAAACTATGCAGTATTTCCAAAGGTCGGGAAGGCAGCAGTAGTAATGACTGAGTAAAATCACAGGTAGAGTGACGGTATCGGGAAGCATTTGCACCATTAAAGGGGACTCTACACTAGTTCCAAATGAGGCAGCTTGGCAGTGAGTGAGTGATGTCCTCTTTTACAATGATGTTTATCTCTGAATTTGCAGAAGTGAAGGTCTGTATAGGAACCACATGGGTAGAACAGTGGGCTGCAGTGCTGGTGCAGCTCCATGAAACTCACTGCGCAAAACCTCAACACTTAGGATTTGAGTGGAGAGGGAGAATTTCATGTTTCATGAGTACACTTTGAAAATGATAAAGTACCTGCCAAGCACATGCCTTGTCTGATCCTTCCATTAGTAACGTAAAAAGAAGCAACTCATCAATACTTCCAATAATAGGCTGTCTGTACACCCTAATTATAGTTATTTAGTGTCTATCATAAAGCAAAGTTTCTGGAAGAAAGAGTTTTGTGTCAAGACTGGATCTATATTCAAAACCTAATTTCTAAAATGAGGCTTCAATTAAATCTGTAAGGGTAGAAGTCCTTAGGTTTCCTGTAGTTACATCTGACAGTAATTGCTTTTCTGATGGAGATAAGCAGGCTAACTGACTGTGGAATCCGGTCAGCATAACAGAATCTGATAAGCTACAATTTAAACAAGCTAATTCCCATTCTTGTAAAACACTAAACTTATCCCCTCAGAAAACAAAAGGGCAATCCAACAGTCTGAACATCTTTTTCCAAACTAGGCATTAGGTCACACCTTCACCAATCCTGCACATGGAATGCAAGCTTGACTGTAAGAATGCTGTAGCAAAAGTAGCAACAGCGATGAATAGGCACAGTGCATTTACATCAGGCTCTTGCAGGGTGTGTGTGTGTGTGTGTGTGTGTGTGTGTGTGTGTGTGTGTGTGTGTGTGTGTGTGTGTGTGTGTGTGTGTGTGTGTGTGTGTGTGTGTGTGTAAATTATTTTTTCCTACTTGAAAGTTCAAAGTTATTTGTTTTGAGCTTCAATACTTCATCTCAGAGAGAGACAGGCACAGAAAATATACCCATGGTTATATATTTTGTGTAGTTACTGCACAGGCATGCACATGGAAGGCAGACTGTTGCCTAAGGTTGGATCTCCACTAACTAGGCAAGTCACTTTTTTTTTTTTTTTTCCCTTCATTTTTCACCTAATTTCTCATACATGGGTCTGCTTTTCAGGGGGGCACAAAACCCACACCTGCAGATATCCTGGGTCCAATCCTGCTCCCAATGAAATCAATATTAAATCTCCCTTAACTTCTGCAGTACAGAAGTAATTTGAAGGGTGTTCTGAATCGTCTTCACGTACAATCCTTCGGATTCCATAGGCAATGTTGAGAATCTGTTTTCATCCCCTTCTGTCTTCTGGTGTAAGAGAGGGAGTTGCTTAAAAGACACATCACACTAATAAGGCAGCAAGTGTATTTATTGAGGAAAGAATATGTAGGGGGAAAAAGTTCAAAAAGTGATCTCAATCTGTTATCTACACATGACTCTTGCACTTACGAGCTATTCTGTAGTTATAGGGACCACAGTGAACATGCATGGAAAGCCACTACACATGGCCGCAGATACTTTCCATGTACAATGTTTATGCAAACAGGTATTTCTAGGAGTAGCTTCAGGAGTAACTCCTATACCCTTCTAGAGAAACATCATCCTCTATCTCAACACTGGTCTTGGACAGCTAGTCAGTGCATTACAGTGCTGTGTCACATTGCATGGGGTTTGTCCAATAACATAAGCAATGCAATGACTTCCCTAATACCTGCACTACGGAGAGGTAAGAGACAGCTGGGCTGACAGCCATGGCAGGTTCTGTGGCAAGGTCAGAGGAGGGCCTGGCTCTGCGCGCCTGGAAGAGGAAGGGTCAAGGGTGGAAGGGATGGCAATCAGCCATCAGCACCACTCAAATCATGGTACTGTCCTCCCCCTCACATGCTGCTTTGGCACTTCAAACAGCTTCAAAGAGCAGCCACAGCAGCTGGAGCTCTGGGCCCCTTTGAAATACCGGGCCACAGGGCAACTACTCCCTTCCCCTGCTTCCCATTGGTGGGCCTGGTAACTGCTAAGAACCTGGCTACAACATGCTCTTACACAAAGGTGAAATCTTCAGTCACCTTAAATTAGCAATCATAATCCTTAAATTAGTCATCACATCAACAATTCTGAACTATCTTCAGTCTCCATGAGGAGGATGGAATTGTTTTCTCCTGATAGTCTAGAGGGAACAATTGAAAATGCTAAATAGTTCATCCCTGAATTAACTGACTCAAATTCTCTCTCTCACACCATAGATTAATATTATAGAGCACTGTGGCTGTGCCTAGACTAGCCCCCAACTTCGAAGGGGCATGATAATTAGGGTGTTGGGAGATTACTAATGAAGTGCTGCGGTGCATATGCAGCACTTCATTAGGCTAAATCTCCCCCATAGTAACCTCGAAGTGCCAGCTGGCGTGGAGTAAAGGGATTTCCAAGTAGTGTGGGCACTTCAAAGTACCTGCGGCTACACGCAAACCGGCACTTTGAAGTCACCGCAGGGAGATTTAGCTTAATGAAAAGTTTTGCATATGCACCGCAGCACTTCATTAGTAATCTCTCGACACTTTAATTACCATGCCCCCTTCAAAGTTGGGGGCTAGTCTAGACACAGCCTGTCAGATATTTGGTGGAGAGGCACATCACACTTTTAAGGATAATCTGATGCTTTATTTTTGTCTTATCCATGTGACATAATTTAGTTCTAAGTGATTGTTGGGAAACCCTGGAGTCCTTGCCTTTTTTCATCTTACTTTACTCTGAAAAGTTGAAGCCAGCAACATCACATACATTTTACTACATCAGGACAATGAAGAAATACATTATTATTATTATTATTATTATTATTATTAAACATTATTCTGTAGTAGCCTCTCACAAAATTTAAAAAGCCTTTTTTAGACTTTCTTTTAAAAATAAGGCATTTACTTTATTCCCTACTTCTTAAGCACTGATGCAAACAAACAAATGATCAATCTTGTATTTCTGAATTTCTAAGGTAAAATAGAAACTAGTGCGTATTAGAACTAGAACAAAATTCTTCAGTGTATGGTATGTTTAATATGGTGGAATAAAGGTCAGCCATTTTCTGATCTGTGGGAAATTATAAAGCATATTACAATAACTTTCAAAGTGAGCTTCTTAATCTAGAGGAAAGCTGCTAAAGCAGCCAGTATATTAGTAATCTTTTCCTTGGACAGAAAATTTCTAATAAAGAGAAACAGCACAGGGCTCTCTTTAATAATTCAACATATTTCTAAACTAGTCTACACTGTATATTAAAATTTGAAAATGTGCTTCAAAAACTTTTGAGATGAACAATTCTTCTTCAAAAACAAGTGAAACTGAAAACACATTACCAGCCATAATATACAGATGGCATATTTTTCATCACCAACACTACATAATCATTCCATGTTCTTGACAAGTATTTTCTTTAGGGGTGAAGTACTGAGAGTACAGTCTATGTAAAACTCCAATAATTGGTTATGATACCTAAGGCTGCTAAAGAAACTTTACAACATAAAGTTTAAATTTATGCACAAGAAGTCCCTTTGAATTTAACTAAAATACTAGACAGCATAAAGTTATATAAATTGTCCATGTTTGTAGAACTGTGGCATTAGTGTACATTATTTTGTTTAAAAAAGTACTTTCAAACTCTCAGCAGCATGTCACTGTTTTAGACCCTTACTTGCTATTTCCATGAGATAGTTCACACAGTCAGTTAGGCGTATCTTTTATAATTTCAAAATTGTTGCTAGATAAATTAAGTCACCTTTAAAGAAATGCAACAAGTTGTTCAGTCATTGTACAACTCAGCCAATAGTTTCTGTAAAAAAAATAGACTCCTTCAGCACATCACCAGACAGAGCCTGTGCTCATGCCTGACTGGCTCCATCCCCTGTACTCCATCCTTACTGTCTCCTCAGCCCTGAATTCATGGATGCCTCAACATAGGCTCTGCTGGATTGTCACTTGCCATAAACCACAAGGAAAGCTGTATTAAGTGGCAGTAACTTTATTCCAGCTTCCCCAACTGTTTGAAATGCAACCTGTGAGGGCTGAAGAGGAGCACGGGCAAAAGCAACCAGGCACACTTCTAACAATACGGTGCCTGTATGAGACGTACAGTCCAGTGGCTACAAGATAAGGGAAAGGGGTGAACAACACGTAAATACAAAAAGTCTGCATCTTTGTAGATCTTAGGGAAATCAGGTAAGTGGGGGGAAAGAGATGGAACTCTTTCTTCTCTCCCTGTTTCACTGACTGAAAAATGACAAGGAAACACCATGATTTGAAACTTGCCAAGTTTACACCCCTACCAGACTGTTCCTACAGAACAGAGACGGGGGCCCCCTATTTTTTCTAAACATACAAGATCATAGATTTCTGGTTACCCATATTTTACAATAGGACACCTGTCTTCTCTATTATTTTTCACTGAATTGTCAACATGGATAGAGGATTATTCTTTACTGTATTTAAGAACAATCTTTTAAAAAAAAGATTTGTAGTAGTTCCATGCAGCTAACTTTAGTGATTAATATTCCTTTTACTGCATTTTACCACAAGCATTGCTATTGCTTGGTTTAAAGGGCCTGTGATGGCTCTGGTCAGCCTCTATAATTAAGCTTCCGGTTCATAAACACATATAAGGATCAATTCTACCAGTTATTCGAGAGGAGCTCAAACATCTTGAAAACCGTGACCAAAATAACAATCTCAGGCTAATGCTAGGCAAATAACAGATTTTTGAACCAATTATTATTGCATGTATTTTAGGGCTAACCTGCACACAAATTTGCACCTAAATAACTATATCATTTTTAATTTTTACCTTTTGTCATTTAAATAAGTGTGTATAAACACTCGAGTGCTTAATTGAAAAAAAAAATTGATTTGAAATGAAAGTGCCAACACAGTCTTGCACCAAAACAACAAATTAAAACTAATGTAGTTATTTTTATTCAGGTCTACCAACATAGTGATGTATTTAAGATGGGTTTTATTTTTTTTAATTTAAACAATGGTAGGTGTGCACATATGTATATTTCATATTTCAGACCTCATCTCCAAAATATTTAAACATTACTGGCTATGGAACCAAAGTAGAGGAATTTCCAGTATTTGACTGATCATTTCCTCAAAAAATCATTCTCAGTTTCCATCCAGGACAGTCCCTTGTTATTATACATCCATGTCCCACATATTGTAGAGATGACATGGTATTATAAAACTATGAAAATAAAATAAAATTCTAGGATTTTTCAGTATTCTTGCTTCCTTAGTACACTGGATTTTTTTACCACAGATTTTTATGACCAAAGAACACGAATAATTTTATTCAATATGAAAAAAAATAGAATCTTCCAAGAACAGGAAAGAATAGCATTAACAACTATTATCTGACATCATTTTAACTGCTTCTGCCTTTCTCAGGCCCAGATGAACAATTCTATTGCTATTTCCCTTATTATTTACAGGAATCACTCTCCATTTGCATATAAGAACTGTTGCCAAACTCTTAGACAAGAAAATTCTAAACAGTTAATCCACTCTAACAAATAACTGCACACCACTATCCTCAGCAGTTTTTCAAAGGGACATTATTAAGGGCCCAAAAGCATGCTACCCCGCTGCGTAGGAAAGATAGAAAACATGGCAAAAGACTGCCTTGGTTTAACCAGGAGATCTTGCATGATCTCAAAATAAAAAAGGAATCGTATAAGAAATGGAAACTACAACAAATTACAAAGGACGAATATAGGCAAACAACACGAGCATGCAAGAGCAAGATTAGAAAGGCTAAGGCACAAAATGAGCTCAAACTAGCTACAGGCATAAAGGGAAACAAGGCGGCTTTTTACAAATACATTGGTAACAAGAGGAAGACCAAGGAGAGGGTAGGGCCATTGGTCAGTGAGGAGGGAGAAACAGTAACAGGAAATTTGGAAACGGCAGAGATGTTTAATGATTTCTTTGTTTCGGTTTTCACTGAGAAATCTGAAGGAATGCCTCACAGAGAATGCTAGTGAAAAGGGGGTAGGTTTAGAAGCTGAAATAAGAAAAGAACAAATTAAAATTTACTCAGAAAAATTAGATGTCTGCAAATCACCAGGGCCTGATGAAATGCACCCTAGAATCCTCAAGGAGCTGATAGAAGAGGTATCTGAGCCTTTAGCAATCATTTTTGGAAAATCATGGGAGACGGGAGAGATTCCAGAAGACTGGAAAAAGGCAAATATAGTACCCATTTATAAAAAGGGGAACAAGAATAACCCAGGAAACTACAGACCAGTCAGCTTAACTTCTGTGCCAGGAAAGATAATGGAGCAGGTAATTAAAGAAATCATCTGCAAGCATTTGGAAGGTGGTAAGGTGATAGGGAACAGCCAGCATGGTTTTGTTAAAAACAGATCATGTCAAACCAATCTAATAGCTTTCTTTGATAGAATAACAAGCCTTGTGGATAAGGGAGAAGCGGTGGATGTGGTATGCCTAGACTTCAGTAAAGCATTTGACACGGTCTCACATAATATACTTATCAATAAACTACGCAAATACAACTTAGATGGGGCTACTATAAGGTGGGTGAACAACTGGCTGGATAACCGTACCCAGAGAGTAGTTATTAATGGTTTTCAATCCTGCTGGAAAAGTATAACTAGTGGGGTTCCGCAGGGGTCTGTTTTAGGACCGGTTCTGTTCAATATCTTCATTAACGATTTAGATATTGACATAGAAAGTACACTTATTAAGTTTGCAGATAATACCAAGCTGGGAGGGGTTGCAACTGCTTTGGAGGATAGGGTCATAAGTCAAAAGGATCTGAATAAACTGGAGAAATGGGCTGAGGTAAACAGGATGAAGTTTAATAAGGACAAATGCAAAGTGCTCCACTTAGGAAGGAACAATCAGTGTCACACATACAGAATGGGAAACGACTGCCTAGGAATGAGTACAGCAGAAAGGGATCTAGGGGTTATAGTGGACCACAAGCTAAATATGAGTCAACAGTGTGATGCTGTTGCAAAGAAAGCAAACATGATTCTAGGATGCATTAACAGGTGTGTTGTGAACAAGACACGAGAAGTCATTATCCCGCTCTACTCTGCGCTAGTTAGGCCTCAGCTGGAGTATTGTGTCCAGTTTTGGGCACCGCAGTTCAGGAAGGATGTGGAGAAATTGGAGAGGGTCCAGAGGAGAGCAATGAGAATGATCAAAGGTCTAGAGAACATGACCTATGAAGAAAGGCTGAAAGAATTGGGCTTGTTTAGTTTGGAAAAGAGAAGATTGCGGGAGGACATGATAGCAGTCTTCAGGTATCTAAAAGGGTGTCATAAGGCAGAGGGAGGGAACTTGTTCTTCCTTGCCTCTGAGGATAGAACAAGAGGCAATGGACTTACCTTGCAGCAGGGGAGGTTCAGGTTGGACATTAGGAAAAAGTTCCTAACTGTCAGGGTGATCAAACACTGGAAGGAATTGCCAAGGGAAGTGGTAGAATCTCCATCACTGGAGATATTTAAGAAGAGGTTAGATAGATGGCTTTCAGGGATGGTCTAGAAAGTGCTTGGTCCTGCCATGAGGGCAGGGGGCTGGACTCAATGGCCTCTCGAGGTCCCTTCCAGTCCTACTCTTCTATGATTAAAACATGATAAACTCCCAAATAAAACTGGGCATGTATAAAAATTCAGAACCTAGGCTGGATATTAGGAAAAACTACTTCACCAGAAGGATAGTGAAGCACTGGAATGTGCTGCCTAGAGAGATGGTGGATTCTCCATCCCTGTAGGTTTTTAAGTCCTGGCTTGACAAGGTCCTGGCAGGGATAACTTAGGTGGGGTTGACCCTGCTTGAAGCAGGAGGCTAGAGTAGATGATTCCTTCCAGCCCTATGATTCTTTGAAAAATACACAATGAAATGGTATGGTTCAAGCACTATTAAACAAGATTGAGGAAACATAGCAGTGAATTTTTATTTTAAAAAGTAATTTAAAAAACACATTGCCATATAAATATAAAGGCTAACATCATTATTTGCAAATATCTCTTTTTCAAGGCTCAGCTCTGTAAGGTGATTTCTCTTCTGTTCACGTACTGCTATCCATTAACAAGCTTAAAGTCCTATCTCCTTTCTCCTCCTAATTTCATCAGAGACTTACAAGGATTATAGCTGGTATCAGTTTTAGGGTAAGAACTTGTTTTCAGACAGTTCAGTTTATGAAGAGATATGATTTACATCAATCTGTAACACATCCATTCTTAGTTTAAAAATGACTTATTGTAGGGAGAAAAATACAAGTTATTGAGATTGGGGCAGGAATTACTGGCTGAAATTGAATGAGCTATGTTCTGCAAGTCAGACTAGGTGACAACAGCTGCTCTTTATGGCCATAAAGTCTATGAAATAAAATTCAATTCAGCCATTTTTAAGTTATAGAAGTATTTCAAAATTAATTAAAACAAAAGTTTCCCAGGGTTTTTCATGCTTTAGAAAATGTTAAGGGCAATTTTTGGGCTCAGATTTCTTGACAGTTGAGTTATTTTAAAAAAAATCTTAACACAATCATTGTCCCACAAGATGAGAAGAAGTGAACTGACTAGAATATTTTCAGTTTCACTCTATTCTTCTTAGTGCCACATCTGCAGTGCCTGAGGAGTGGTACCAGAAGCGTGAATTCCCACAGCAGGAGAATGTATAAAAAGCACAGTAATTTGAGAAAATTTGAGATTTCCATATATTTAGGCCAACCTGAAATCTGTGTACTTTTAAGATTATGGAAGAAATGCAAAATGCAGAAGAACCAGGTATTAATGAAGAAAAAAGAGAAAGGAGACAGGATTTTTTAAAGGAGCACTGAGTAATGTGGAAAAAATAATTCCACCCAAAACAACTGCTTTTATCATGTTACGAGCGCTAAACATGACTTCCAGAATATTGATTCAAATGTCAAGACATGGCACAAGCCATGAGCAAGATAAAGTCACATGTGCACACACACGGGAAGAATGGCATACTTAAAATTATCATCACATTCTCCCTAAATGTGAAAAAAGCTTTGGATTTACGTTTCACTTGATATTTAATAATAAATGTCTACTAAGCACAAGAAAAAGGACTACTACCTATACATAGAAAAATAAAAATCAAAAACCAAACCAAACCAAGCAAGACCACAAATTTCTTGTGCAGTTTCTAATCTTCACATAGCCCAGCTACTAACTTAATCGCACTTGAAGTAATTTTCACACAAAAAACCCAGTGTGCATAGCTGATGGCATGCATATTTAAATGTCAAAAAATGCCTGTGAAAGTTGCCCTTTCAGCTTTACACCTATTTGTTAAAAAATAAGATTTTTTTAATGATAAAAAATTAAAGGAAGTTCTAAAGATTTGACAAAGCAGGGACTCTAGAAAATAAAGTAAAAATAAGTTCTTAAGTCTAAATCTGACCAAAAAAATATGGAAAACAGATTTCAAAAGCTATATGAGAGATATTCACGAAGGACTCCATCAGGAGCACTTTCAGCTCTCATGGAAGGACCCCAAAGTAGGTTACAAGCCTACATATTCAGAGTAACGCAGTCAAGGCTGGGAAACAGAATCTTGTGCACAAATCTGTAATGGATGCTCGCTGGATACACACCTGCTAAAAACAGCATATGGAGGTGCAGAATACCCAACCCTCCATGCACTCAGAGTAATCTGCTAGAGAGAGCAAAGTGATAAGATGGCTAAATTGTGATCCCATTGGCCACAGCTACCTCTGACAATTGCTTGGGTTACCACATATAGTCTCTCCCCGCGTTGATCCAGGATACAGGTTGGACCTCCCTGGCTCACGCTCTTGGGATCTGATTGATCCCTAACCAGGGAGATTTCCAGAGCAGGGGAGGTCAAAGCTACCCCCTCTCCTGATGGCCACCAAGTTCTGCTTCTGGTGCCCAACTCAAGCTGCTGTACTCCACACCCAGTGCCAGACGCTGGGCTCAGCTCCCAACCCTGGGCTCTGCTCCCAGCTGCCGGCCACCAACCCCAGCTGCCAAGCCTCACTTCCACTTCACAGGCCACAGGGCTATGACCCTCGCCACCAACCCCAGCAATTGAGCTCCACCCCCAGCCACCAGCCCAGCTCTCTGGTCCAGCCACATCTGTATTTTCCTTGTGAGTTCTCCAACTTGGGAGTATCTATGGTGGCCCCAGCCACAACAGAACATGACTGTTGCTGGACCAGAGTCTCCTGAACTAGAGAGATCCAACTGTACCTTCACAGAATCCTGCTCTCGGGCACATGGGGCTAGTGTGACGTATATTCTCAAACCAGAGCAGTTCTGCTTTTTTTCATGCTTTCCACTGCTGTGGGGAGAGCCAGGATTGTAACTTGTTTTCAAACCTAACTTTGACTATTATTTTTTCACTTGGTTAAACACAACAGGATTTGGCTCAGAGTTAAGCAGCAGAGGTTTTTTTTCCCTCCCTCTTCTATCATTAAATTAAAATGAAGCATCATGGAGAATGTGTAGTAACCTTCCATCAAATTTTTGGTTCTATGGTGGTTTGGCATCACATTTACCCCAAATACTTTATAAAACCAAATTTGCTGTTCATCAACCACAGGAACAAACCCAATTATCAATTCATGCAAAACTCCCATTGACTTTCACTGAAATTTAACATGCAGAGTAATGGCAGAATGCATACAGTCAACAGCCTCAAAAACTGATGATTAGTGCCTTTGATCTTGCAGTTCAAGGTGACAGTACAGATTTTGATATTCAGGCAATAGAATACTGGGCAGAAAAACAGTATACACAAACTGCTTTGGGCAAAACAACAAGGTTCACTTCCTAGAACAATGTTTATCTTGCTGCATATAAATCAAAAGGCTAACAGAGTGAAAGCAAATGAGGAACAGTTTCACACTGCTTGCAGATGATAGATCAAACAGTGGGAAATATGAGAAACAAAGATTCCTCTATAGGAAAATTGCCAAGACCACCATTATTTCTAGAAATAGTATCCATTAAATATTTATTTTCTAAATTTAAACAAGGATTTTCAATAAAGTATTTGTTGTGGTTTTAGCAGAGAATAAAATCTGGTTCCAGTATTCTCACAGCAAAAACATACAAACATCTTTCATATTCTGAAGATGTATGTATATTTTTAAAAAATGAGAGACTTACTTGAGCACACTACGAAAACCATAATATTTCAGTCATATTATTTCCCTGATGGTGCCACATTTGATAACTGTCAGCAACAATAAGCTTCAAAATGCCAAGAGAAGTTTTAAATATTTAGTACTCATGTGTTGCCTGCCTCCAATACTGAAGTTTTCTATCCACATAATAAGTATAACTCACAGAAGTAGCAATAAATGACCTGTTTTTATAGATGACATAAGAACAAACAAGAATAAGCTTGCAAGGTTGAGCAAAGAGATAAAGAATAAACTAACAAGCGATGGAAAGAAAAGCAACTACTAAGCAAATGCTGCATCCAGCTATTATGGCAACTGAAGTTCACATTATGATACAAACTGTAGGTGGAAAAAAACTTAAGAATACTGCTTCAAGTCGTTATAGCAACTGAAATCTCAACCCTGCAACCAAATGAACACTACCCACAAGTTTGAATTCCTTCACATTCAGATCTTTGTTAAATATTGTATGAAGAACTTACATCAACGTAATTAAATATTTTATAAAACACAAAGCTAGATTGCTCACGCTAGGATTTAATCAAATATAATATTAAAATAAGGCAAAATTCATGATAAATTTTAAGAGCATGAAGAAAAAAATCTCCATTTCAGAAATACAGTACAAGTTTTATTATTTGGCATCACCTGGAAACCGGGGATGCCAGATAATAAAATGTGTCGGTTATTCAAGTCAACGTCACATAGTGGCACTTTAAGCTAAAGGAAAGAATTACAATGTAGTGCATACGTACCCTGGCTCTGATCTATCCTCAAATTCAAATACTAAAGGAACAATGGATATCACCTCCTTAAGTGTGGAGAAAAAGCTGTAATATGAAGTTTACTACAAAAGTGAAGAGAGCATGTTGGTGCTTAACATATTATTCAGTTGTGAAGAAAAAAGCCTCACTGGCAGTAAACAAGAGTGTATGGCTACAATCACTGAAACCTTGTTGAGAAAGCTACTGAACAGTGTGTTAACATACACATGACAGCATTTTGGTTGGTGCCAAGGCATCATAGCAATACAGCAAACTTATTTGAGAATGCTATAGTCCAGTGTTTTCTAAATGGTGTTTTGCGGAACCCTGGGGTCCTGCAAGAAATTCCACAATAGTTGACTCTTCTGTGGCTCCCTGCGCTGCTGCACCTGAAACAGTGGAACTCAATTTAATTGGTTTAATGGCCAGCAGGAGGAATCTAGATGTTAAACCAACTAATTTAGCTCCATTATTTTGTGGACACTGGAGAGGGACCTGCAGAGAGCTCCTCATTCACCCTGCTATCCAAAAAGCCACACCCATCTGGTGGCCTAGAGGTGTTCCTCACCACTGGAACACCTCTAGGGCAGCCTCTCTTTCACAGGATGCTTGTGGCCACCCAGCATAGGCTCCCCAGCCAGCACCATGAATGGGTTAGTCCTGGGGGCTGGTTTGGGGCTCAGGTGGGTTAATCCTGGGGATGGGTTGGGGAGAGGTGGGTTTGAGGCTGAGAGGATTTAAGCCTGGGGATAGGGAAGCAGGTTTGTGGGATGGGGGTAAAGCTTGGGGATAGGGAGGCAGATTTGGGGGCTGAAGGCTAAGACAGGTATAGCCTAGAGATGTGGGGGGTAGGTTTGGGGACCGAAGGGGGTAGAGTCTGGGAATGGAGTTCTGCAAAACTGTTTCATGTTTAAAAGGGTTCTGTGGTCAACTAAAATTGGGAAACACTGCTACAGTCACAGACAAAGCCTCCATTTGCAACTGTCCCTCTGTAGGCTTAGGAATCTACTGAAATGTACGTATCATCCCACTCTTGGGTGTTTATATATTTTTATTAATTACTACTAGTCATTTTTGTCCTGTAATAAACAGCAAGATTAAAATACCCTTTAAGCATTTGGGGGAAAAAATTATTTAAAAAACCCACTTCAGACAAGGGAGAAACTATAACCAGACTATTGCCTGAAAAACTGTTTAATATATACAGACCCAGCTCTGTTCTCAGATATGCTTGAAGTACAACTGCCTACTATTACAGGCACACTGATGTAATTTAGAAAAATCAGGTCCATAACCTAATGTCTGCAATTTCCAATATGTAATGCAGTTTAGGTTCTAGTGAATGAGTAAAGTGGGTTCTCCCTTTTTCCCCACCTCTGCTGAATCCCATCTTAAGAATAAGTAATCAGGACACTGGAATTTGTAAGAATTCTGGGAAACTAAATAGGGTTCAATGAGACAGGAAATATGTATGACAACATACCACTTTCACCAATTTTCTAGTGCTGTAATTCTGTGTGTTTAATTGCCAAGAAATCAAGGTCCTCTACTGGCTGAAATAGCCTTCAAAGGATTTTAGCCTTAAACTCTTTACCATGTGTATTGGAATGTTCCAGTCAAAACTGTTAAAAGATGTCTGACTAGATACAATACTAATTGATCAGGCAAATAAACCTTTATACTGCGGACAAGAGAGAGACTATTAGGTTTTATATTTAACTGGATCTGAAATAAACTTGAAATAATTCTTGAAGCACCACAATTTCTGTTCTTAAGGTTAGAAGTCTGCTTTTGAAAACGTACTGATGATCTAGTAGTTTATGATTTAAATGATGTGGTCATTGCCTCTGGCAGACAGAGGAAAGCCATCGACGTCCATTGACCCCAAAGGTCTGTGAATGATGAAATGTCTAAGAGGGAACTGACACAACACTGGCCTCTGTCATATTGACATGAGTTGGAGACAGGAAGAACATACTTAAAGCATAGGAGACCTTTAAAATAGCTTGGATGGCAGAAAGTGCCAGTGCTGCTATTCATGAAAAGGCAAAATGTAGAGGCCACATCTGTAGTCACTGAAATTATTCTTTTTGACTTAGCCTCTGTTCTCTCCATACTGGAAAATATACTTGTGGCATAGCTTGTTGAAATCTTCTTTAAAATTTCCAGAGCTTTAAAACTGCAACCGGCTGACCAAATAATAGCTGAGCATAGGGTAAAATTCCTAGACACACTATGATATTCTGTGAAGAACAACTGCTCTAAATTTGGGTCTGGAAACTAGGCCTACACCAGTAACATGGGTTCCCCCAGCCACGCTCACCTGGAAGGCCATCCCGCCTGAACAAAGACAGTCACCCTGGCAACCACATTCCAGGAAGAGAACCTTAGGATGTTGGGGGTGGGGGCGTGAAAGAGCAGGAACAAATGCTTGATTGTCATGTACCTTCATTACCTTCTGCTTCAATTCTTTAGATATAATACGAATGGTCATACATGTGTGAAGATAACATTGTGACACGGACATATACATCACCACTTTACACATTATTGTCAAGTAATGTTTGCTTTGTTCAAAGAACTTTTTGTAAGCTATGGGTGGAGAGCTTTATTGTAACCTTCTTAGACTGTCAGCTAATTGTGCTAATTTCCCTCACAGTTAGCTTCTATCCAGGGGTTCTGGGGTCTCTCCCACCCTGTTGCTTTGCTCTCCACGCATCAACCTTCTATATAATCAATTGTAACCTGTTGTTTGGCAGTGTTTCACTGAGCCTAACGGGGAAGTGACACTCCACCAGTGCTGGGTGTAACAAACCCTCCTGCTTGCTTCAGACATGGTGTGCAGACTTTGTTCCAACACTGAGATACATGAAATATCTCTGCATCTGTAAACAATTCTCCAAGGGAAACACCAAGAAGAAACATGCTTTAGGAAATAAAAACAGCTGAAAAATAAAAATTACATGGTATAGTTGGTACGTGTGTGCCTGGACCAGTTAATGCCATATGCATTAGTTTCTTACATTCACATCACATACCATGTTTGGGAAGAAATCAAATTTTCAGCTTAGCTGTCCAGATGGCTGAGGAAACTCTGGGTTGCCATCACATGGCTGAGCTAAAGCAGAAGCCACTTGTACCTCCTTAGTCTTAACCAGGAGGGAAAATCCTGGCCTCACTGAAGTCAATGGATATTTTGTCATTGATTTCAATGGGCCCAGAATTTCAATCCAGATATGTAAGTGAAGGAAGACTTTAAATGTGGATTACTTTGAGCAGAGATATAAAGATCTTTTGGCATAATATGTATGAAATACTCCTCTCCTCTTTTACAAGTGTCTTTTACAAAACACTTCCTGATTTGATGATAAAAGATTAAAAGACTTTAAGAGTCTGTAGCTCCTAATGCAGGTTTTACTTTTAGTTTTGGCAAGCCACCATGGAACTTACCCATCTGTAACACTTCCTGCAAAACCAGACATTTGTAGTACTACGCTAGTTAACAATGTTAAGTTTCTGTTTGCTGTATTCATCTTTTCTAAGGGAGGGGAGCTGACTTCAAAGGGTTGCTTCTCCCCTTCTTTCTACAGAAAGTCTACAACACACCCACACACAGTGCACTCCAAAGGTGTATCTTTATTCCATTAGGTTTGTTCCATTATTACAGGATATTGGCAGTCTGTCACAAAAGGAAGAGGAAGATGAAATCAAGCAGTTGCTTCTGCAGAATGCTTTCCTCAACCAGCTTCATTAGGTGGAGCATCACTTCTGAGTTCAGCTGACAAACACTGACTGGTGAGACAGGAAAGTGATGCAGAACTGCGATGACTAGCAGTAGCAGCAGAACTTCAGGATGAAGACACCTTATTTGCCATATATCTATGCAGAGCTCAACATGACAGTTCTGAGAAGCACGTGGCTGCCACCATCTGGAAACTTGCCACCTGCTTTCTACCGCTCAGTAATTAACCACGTTAGCATTGGTAGACCAGATGTGGCTATGGAAGTGTGCGCTGCTATTGAGAGGATGCTGCTGGCTCGAATCATAAAGCGTGGCAACAAACAGATGTTATTGATGGATATGCCTGAACCAGTAGGATTCCTAAACTGCATGGAGGTGATTGATACAACTCATGTACCCATTCTTTGCCGCTCACAGCAGGCCTCTGAGTTAATTAACAGAACAGGTATTTCTTCATGGCCAATTACCAGCCATGAGCTGGTCACTTTCCTGGGTCCCACAAGCAGTGGGGAGCTTACCAGTATTCCTGTGGTGGTGAAGAAAGGTCCACGATGCTAGGATCTTTAGAAACTCATCCCTGTGTACTGCAGTGAGGAAGGTAATTTTGCTTCCAAGACTATAGACATTAATCTTGGTGTGATTCCTCCTGTCATTCCGGAAGGCCCACCTGCACTCTGCTTCCCTGGTTTTAGATGCCTTTTCTGATCACTTGGACAGGAGAAAGGAGCTGTTTAAGTGTTGGTCTACATTAAAGGGAAGATTGATGCTGCTTCAAGGACTGATTTAGTGCACCTAGTAGGAATGTGCTAAATTGAGCTCTGAGGGCACCACTGTTGATGGCAGTACTTCTGTCATGAGATATGAGGGAAGTCAATGGGAGAGTTTCTCTCATCAACCTCCTACTGTAGGTCCACAGTAGAAATTCGACTTAAGGTATTTCAATTCCAACTATGCAATTCTCATAGCTGGAGTTATGCATCTTCGGCTGAATTTCTTTCGTACTGTACACCTGCCCTAAGTATACAGTGAGCAGATATAGAATGGCAATGAAATGTGCACTTCAAAGACTGAAGGTAGAGATGCCTCTTAAAAAGGCTGGATGCTTTTGGGGCAATATCTGTCTCATGTTATAGGGACTTTCTGCATGTTGTACATCATCTTGTGGAGCAAGGGAGAGATCCTCACTGATGGCTAGAAGTCAGAGAGACTGACTATTGTGCAGAGCAAAAAAAAAAAAATAATAAAAAAATACAACCCTCACTGGTCAGAGAGAGTCAGAGATGCACTATGCTACTGCTTTAATGTCAGAGTGTAGTGATGGAAAAGTAATGTACTATAACAAAGGAAAATAAATAGGCTGAAGGATTTGGAAATATTCTTTATGTTCAGATGGTTGGAGGTAGGGAAAAGGGGAATTGGCATGGGAAGGGCCTGACATCTAGGGGACTGTAAGGGATATTCCGCAAGTGGAAGGTTATACAAGTGTACAGTAAACCCTTAAAATATGTCACTTCAAGTTGCACATAACTTGCTTTAACGTGAGTTAAACACAACTTGAACCTGCTTTGCAGGCAGCTAAGCAAGCTAAGAGACTCTTCTCCCTGCCTTCCCCCAGGGGCACCGCACACTGCTGGGGAAAGGCAGGGAGAAGTAGCCAGGAAACTGACCAGCCCTGGTCAGCCCTGGTGGGCTGTTCAGTTTCCCAGGTCCCACAAGTAGCAGGGAACTGGGAACAAAGCAGCAGCTTGGCTCCCAGCTCCCCTCTGCTTGCAGAGCTGGGACACTGACCAGGGAAGCAGCCCTGAACAGTTTCCTGGATCTAAGAAGTGGAAGGGAGCCAGGCTGCCCTGGTCAGTCTCCTGGCTCTGCAAAGGGAGGGGAGTGGGAGCAAGGCTGCCACTTGGTTCCCAGCTCCCCACTGCTTGCTGGACCCTGGGAAACTGAACAGCTCATGGCCAGTCAGTTTCTCGGGTCCCTCAAGTGGCAGAGAGCTGGGAACCAAGTGGCAGCCTGGCTCCCAGCTGCCCTGCCCTGGCAGGAAACAGGAAACTGACCAGCACATGGCTGGTCAGTTTTCCTGGTCCCACAAGCAGTGGGGAGACGGGAACCCGGCTGCCCCTGGTTCCCAGTACCTGCAATCCCAAATTGCACAAAAGTCTGAGTTACGTGGGAAATGGAGGAATGCAACCCCTGCGTAACTCGAGAGTTTACTGTTTGAGAGGATCACTTGTGATGGCAGGAGGCAGCATTCAACAGCCCTGGGTCCCCCTTCCAGATTATGACTTACCTAAAAGCTCATACTTCAGGGTTTCAGCCATCCACCTGCTGTTACCAGGAAGAGATTTACCTCTCCCCCACCTAGTCTGTGAAGGGTATTTTTTAAAAATCTCCTTCTTCTGAGGCATCAAGTATTGCCACGCCTGGAGATGGGACAGTGACAGCAAGGGCACAAGCATTCTCTCCCTCAGCTGCTTTGCTGTCTGGTTCTTCCTAACACGTTGTGGGACTAACTGATCCCACATACGGTGCTCAAAAGGAGATTTCTCTCAGGTCAGATGGCTGGTGACCTTAGATTTCGTTTTGTCTCCCTCTGACATGCTTGGGTGCAGGTCACTCACCAGGATTAAATGGCTGAATGAGATATACCATTTTCCTACCATTGCAGAGGCCTCAAAAACTGATTCACTGTTGGCCCTCCCAGTCTCAGCCTACATCTAATAGTTTAATCTCCTGTGGGCTGTTAATACTCTGGTCTAATTTCGTTTGTTGGATTTCATATATGGATGCTGGGTAGTGGGGAGGGGTGGTCCGTCATATGTCTCTTATTTCCCCTCCAGAGTAATATGATAGTACAGCAAGTACAACTTACTGGTCAAGGTCTAATGTGTTGTCTCCTGGCATCTCTGGTGACTAGGTCTGTGGCTCGGGGATGGGGATACCAAAGATATACTGGTTGTCAGGAACAATCTCCTTCTGGTTAGAGTCTGTGATTGTTCTGGTGCCTTCTTTGGTTACCTAGATGAGTTCCGTGACCCTTGGCCTTCCTTCTCAACTGTCCAAAACTCCATGAGGGGATTCGATAAAGGCCTCCCTTCCAAAAATCCAGTCTAGCTCCTTACAGTATAGGCAGATAGCTGGAGCATTAATAGCGGGCTCATTATTGTCCTTTGCGTTCTTACAGTTCTGCTGGAGTTCCATTGTTTTGTAGCAGCACTGAACCACTGTCCCAGAAGCCCTTTCTGTTGATAGAAGTCCCCTAGAACATCCAGACTGTCTTTTTGTCACCAGAAGTATTTTTCCTCATGGCAAGTGGGGTACAGCTGTCAACAAAAATGCTGTGTTCTGTAGACTTACTGCCAACAAAACACCTTTGGGAACTGTACACTCTGCAGGTTTTGTCAACAAAATGGTTGTTGTGCTGACAAAACTCTGTCGTCTAGACACCGCCATAATGAACAAAGCTGTGAGAATAAATCTGACAACATAATTGGGCAGCTATCTATGCATCAGTTTGACCTCTTCAGAATCAGCCAGGCTTTTTTGAATAAAGAGAACTTTTAGATCATTTGCAAAAGTATGAAATAGTTATCTGTACTGCTGACCCTTTGACATATTTATATGTAAATTGGTAAATCAATCCTCCTTTTTCTTCTACTGAAAATACATGGATGCCCTGGATTTTGTTGCATTTCATAATGCTGCATCTGCTTTGCACCCCCACTCTCCCTCACTTTCTAAGATAATTTCTTGTCCCTTCATAAAGATCACTCATTGCATAAAAAAGTGGGAGGATGATGCTTTATCTTGCTAAGTATACTTGTTGCCACCACATGGTCCTTCCAGTGGCTCCAAAATGACAGCTTTTTACAAGTGGAAGAGGCTTGGCCATAATCATTTAGGCTGCGTCTACACTTACCTGGAAGGTCGACAGCTGCTACACAATTTTTGGTATGCCAAATGCATACCAAAAATCAACTTGCAGCCATCAACTTCTGTGCCTTCCTTCACAGCAGGTCAATGGGAATACTCTTCCCATCAACCTTCCTTAATACCATGCCACTCAAAAGAAGTTCTGGGGTCAACATTGACCCTGGAGTGCACTGTTTTGCGCACGCAAGAAATGGCACCCCGGAAGATTGCACATAAGCATTCGATCTTCTGCAGCATGTGTAGACCCAGCCTTAGACTCAAGGTCCATGATGAAATGCGATGGACCACCGATAAAACATGGGGACGTGATCCGCCTGAGTGGTTTGTCAGGGGATTCTGCTGTCTCCTAGTAGCATTGCTCCTAAAAAATTCATTCTACCATGGACTGTTTTTGGCTTACTTTGCTAGTATGCAGAGCTCTTTACCCCCTGGGATTATGAATTTTGAAGTTAGCAATATTAACTTCTCAAGCATTTTATTTCTCATACCAAGGAAGCATGTGTATAACATATATGTCTGTTCTTTCTATCTCCTGTCCCTATTCCATGATAGACTGCATAAGGACCTCCCACAGGCTATAAGGCACAAGAAAAAATTTGTAATCGAGCCACTACTCTTTTTCTCATATACTTCCCTAATACACACCAGTTCCACTCAGTTTTACTTTTTCTCTTCTACAGGCGTATGAGAAGGAAGCACCATTTTGGCAAGGATCAACATTTTAAAAAAGTCGGTGCGGTAATGCCCCTTTCATACAACAAAGCCATGCTATTTTCCCACTTGTGTCTAAAGCTGAGGTTAGAAGAAAAGAATGCATTCTTTATCAAGCAAGTTTCTTCTGTCTGTGAAGAGACTGACTCGTAACTGACTGCATTCACCACTGCATTATATGAAACTTCATAAAAATCAAAAACAAGCCAAGGAATATGGATCGGAGCTTGCTTTGAAGTAGCTAAAATGGATTGATTATTGGTTGTTTATGTTCTGACAGGGGAGCTGTCAAAGCAGTTACAAAGAGATATATCAAATAGCTTAAATTCAAAATTATGATTATGCAAACAGGTTTATAAAAATCAGACACATCATGAATATATTTGTAAATGTGTAATTAACAGTGATCTTTGAATCATCTACAGAGGTGAAAATTCAAACATTATGCCACTACATAAAATCTGATTACTACAGCCCTACCAAATTCAGATGTGAAAAATGCATTAGACACAGTGAACTTTCTTCTCCAAGACCTCTGGCACCCAGCTGGGAGACACGTACCCTGGGCAGGGCACCAGTTGCTAGTCCTGGCTGAGGATGGGGAGGGACAAGACTTCATCTTCCCCTGCAGGGGCTGCTCCTGGAACAATGAGACCCCCACTCCCCCAATGCTGCCATAACAAATGTCACCGTACTATGAAACTGCATTTTATGAAGAGGTGTTGCTGACCATGATTAACTACAGATTAAAAATCTCCAGTCCTACAATCTGAGTTGTTCTAAGAAGTTTGTTAAAACAAGTAGCTGCATATTCATCTTCGGCTTCTATATAAAGAATAAATTTCAAGCAGATTACCTATACTTACTGCCCCTCATGCACTTATTATTGTAACCTGTTTTTTAAATCTTTAATGTATTTGGTTGATAATTTTCTCATGTTGTGCACACCACTCATAAACTGAAACAGCTAACTGAGGAAGTGCGCAAGGCTGCAGGAACTGCAGAAAACTGATTCCCAGGCTTGCACAATACAGAAGCAGTACTATGTGTAACGATTTATGCTCTAACCCCCACATCATTCAAGCTCTTTTGCAGTTTTCCTGCATGAGATGGAGTGTCTGAAAGTTCTTTTTGAGCCGCAAGGAGAGAAAAAAAGGCCACTAGCCTGATACAATGTGCTGTACACACGTGGAAAAGAAGTCCCCTCCTCACCCTTTTCCAGACTAGCTGAACAAAGCTGCCTGGTGACTTGCAGGCTGAGGTCCAGCACGCTTCTCGGTATCTCTCAACCACCTTTGCTCCAAGCACTACACTTCCCTGGCTGTCCGGCTCTGGACACCCGGAGAGCGGGTATTTCCCAGCTCCTGCTCCAGACAGGGCCGCGACTGCGGCCTGTGCCACATGTGGGAAGGTCACGCCCCAGCTGCCACCGCCGCCGTCCGGCACAAGGCGGGCCGTGACCCAGACAGCCCGGCGGGAGGGCGGACAGAGACTCGGCCCGGCCCAGCTCAGCCCACGCCGACGCCGCCCGGCCCTCTGTTTGCGTGGCCCCATGCTCCGGGCAAGCCCGCGCCTCCTCCCATCGCCGCTGCCCCGCACAGCCGGTGTAGAGACACACACGGCGGGGCCAACCCACACCCATGCCCGCCGCTGGGTGAAGGCGTGGGGAGAGACACCGACCCGCATGCGGTACAGACCCCCCCCAATAACCCCCCCAGCTCGTGTACAGACCCCCCCCATGACCCTACCCCCCCTCGGCCCGGGTACACGCCCTCCCAAGTACACAGCCACCTCCCCAGCCCACCCGGGTACAGAACCCCCCTCCATGACCCCACTCATCCCCCGGCCCGGGTACAGACCGCCTCAGCCCACCCACCTACAGACAGACCCGCCCCTCCTTGCCCTGCGCCCCACCCCGGGTACAGACCCCCCCCCAGCCCGAGCCCTGTCCATGCCGGGTAAAGGTATCCGCCCCCCCATGGCGCTGTCCCGGGCGCTGGGGGAAGAGGCTGGCCGCTGCCGGCTGTTAGAGCAGCAGCGGGGGGAAGGTGAAACTGACCCGCTCCTCTGGCTGCTGGTGTGTGTGCCGAGCTCCCGCCTCCCCATCGCAGCTGCAGTCCGCGGGCGGCGGCAGCTCCGCCATGGAGCCCATTCCCCTCCAGCGGCAAAAGCAGGCCTGGCCGCCGCCTCTGCCTGGGAGGGACGCGCTGGGGGCGGGCGGCCGGCAGCCCCCGCACAACACGCGGCCGATTGGCGGGGCGGGGCTGAGCTGTCACGGGGCCACCGGAGCGGAGGCGAGGCCAGCGCGTGGGGCTATGACCTAGGCGGAGCAGAGGCGGTGGCAGAATGCCTCTGCCTGGGCTCTGAACGTGTGTGTGAGAAGTGAGCCTGAATTTACGTGTCCAGCTCTGCCGGGAGGAACAGGGGCAGGGGCCAGCCCGGCCCTGCAGGATCTTGGTGTCTCCCTGTCCCTCAGGGGACGCTAGCTCTCCCTATCCCACTGTAGGGAGAATGAGACCCCACAGCAGCTGGGCATATGCGGCCCATCTGGGTTTTGCGTGTGGTTCATGAGACCTCTTGTTTCCCGTTGCCTACCTGCAGCGCTGCCAGGTTCTCTTGGCTTCTAGCCTCGGTTGTTTTTTCCTACCAGTGTGACTAAAGCCACACATGTAAACCAAGGACACGTGCAGTGAGCTTTGTGCTTACGGCATACAACATGGAGAGAGCCATGTGCTCCCTCTGCATCCAATCAAAGCGCTGCTCTGGTTCCAATGACAAAGTCGGCAAATTCTAGGAATACAACTGTCCTATCCTGGGAGACCATTTTGGTTAAGACAATCTTACCGTCCACTAAGATAAATCCTTCCTTACAACATTAAACAGTTGTGGGTTGGTCCAGGTTTTTGTGTCAAAGTACTGAAGGCGACTTCCATTGTAACCACCACCATTCATTTTTAACCTTTTATTTGAGACAGAAAAAGAAGAATCAGTTAAAATGTTGACACGTAAAATATTAATGCAGCTTTCCTTTTTAACAACATCCATTATTGCCATTCCTTTGAGAGATATATGTCTATATATACACACAGTCTTATACATTGAGAAAACTGATAATTTTTAAATGGCATTTCCCGTTGGATGCTGTTTTAACGTTCATTTAATGTCTGAAACTGTTGTGTTGGGAGTCCAGTCCTGTTTTTTAACTCGCTCTTTCTCTTACCTCAAGAGAAAATGTAGTTTATTTTTTTCAAGCCATCTTTCAGGGCACAGATTCACAGCATTGTTTGAAAAGGTTGTCTTGATGGCTAAGCCAGGCTCTTGGGGTACATTTGCACTTGGAGTTGAGGTGTAATTTCCATTTTGAAGAAGCATGCTTCCACTAGGTCTGTTGGAACTAGCTCTGCAAATATATAACAGAAGGTGCATTCCTCATTTTGAATGAGATTATAGTTGGGTCAGCTATCCCTTCCCTTCCTAGCACAAGTAGGTCTCCTCAAGATGGGAATTACATTTCCAACTCAGCATGTAAACATATCCTTGGACTGAGTGAAAGGGGGAGAGACAAGAAAGAGTAGAAACAAGTAACAATGGTGATGTCATCTGGTTCCCTCTTTATTGTCCTGCCTGGTCAGGACATATTTCAGGATCAGAATGATGAAGACCAGTGTCATTTTAAATCCCAGGGGACAGCAGGACTGTGCTAGCCATTATGGTGAAAGTTGCTCCGTTCAGTCCACCTATCCCTGCCACTACTACAGTCTTTTAGCTCATTATCGTGTGGCTGGACCAGAGAGCCCCTGGATGAGAGAGTCCCTAGTATCAGAGGTTGCCAGTGTTTGGAAGCAGTGCCAGTCACCAAGCTGGCAGTTTGCACGGCTTGCAGAGTCCAGGGGGTAGCAGAGGCAGGGGCAGTGGATCCCAGTGGCTAAGAAGGGGAGCCGAGTGGGGAAGGTGATGGAGCCCCCTCAGTATGGAGGCCTGGTCTCCCCCGGTCCAAGAAACTCCCTTGTTCAGGAATGGTCAGGTCCCTAGAGTGTTGGATCAGGGAGGGCTAACCCTGTATTTGTGTAATAATAATAATAAAATTAGTTAATGGATTCCAAAACCAGAGTGGACATTGTAATAATCTAGCCTGACCTCCTCATAACGCAGGCCATAGAATTTCCCCAAAGTAATTCCTAGAGTAAATCTTTCTGAAAAACATCCAATCTTGATATGAAAGTTGTCAGTGATGGATAATCCACCACAACTCTTGGTAAATTGTCCAGTTATTTATTACTCTCACTGTTACAAATTTATACCTAATTTCTAGTCTCAATTTTGCCTAGTTTCAACATCCATCCACTGGATTGTTTATACCTTTTCCTGTAGATTGTAGAATCCATTATTAAATGAATGTTCCCCATGTAGATTCTTAGACACTCTAATGAAGTCACCTCCTTCCTAACTTTTTCCTTGCTACGATAAATGGGCCAAGCACCTTGAGTCTATCACTAGAGGGCATGTTTGTAATCCTTTAATCATTCTTTTGCATCTTCATTCAATTCTCCCCAGTTTATTAACATCCTTCTTGAATTGTGGACACTGGAAATAAAGACAGCATTCTAGCAACAGTCACAATCTAGTGACAAAACAGAGAGAAGGAAGGGGAAAGATAAAGCACACCAGCACAGCAAACATAATATTAGTTCCACATTTTTTTTTATTGGAGAGAGCAGGGTTACTTAAGAGGAATAAGCTAAATGGAAGGAAAATGGAATGGACATTGAGTGAAAGGAAATAAGACAGTAAAGTAGGGTAAGAAAAGTTATTTGAGAGTTTGGTTGACCTTACCGTATGTTTCTGATCCTTTACTGTCTGAGTTATCCTTGGAGTCAGGTTTCTGGTATGAATAATCAGAATTGCAAATTCAAAATGTACTTTTACATTTTTACAGTCTATTTTTATGACTATTCAATATCTACTTAAAAGGTGGTATTTTCACAGGCATTCCTTTCAGTAAACATCTGTTAGAATCTCTTTGGAAAGTAACCACAAAAGGCACACAGTCCATGGGAAATAAATACCGCATTAAATCTTCAGGCCTGCCGACAGCAATTCTAGACACCAGGGCGGAATGCTCAGTGGGCCCCCCATGTACACACAAGCCCTGCTCACATGGGTGTTGCTGTGCCTGTGCTGGTTGGTGCCCAGAGAGCTGTTGGCTGTAATAATGGGTATGTTCTTTCAGCACGGCTAGGGGTCCCAAGTGCCTGCCTGATAAGATTATCAGCTGTCTTACTGCACAAACCCAAAGACCCCTGTCTCTCCCCCTACTCATCCCTTCTCTGAGGCCACACTATATCCCACCCCTTCTCTGAGGTCTCACTCCTGCTTTCCAACTACAAATCACTACTTTCGAAACACCTTTTGGGTTTAACAGCAAAAGAAGCACTGAATCTGGAGTTGAACTCCTTCCTTGCCTGTGAAGACTGTTTTCTGAATAGTTCTGAGGCATGTGGGCAGGGTAGTTCTTTCTGCTCTGGACTTGTTTGATGGGGAAATTGAACTTTAATTTCCAGCAGCACATGACATGTCAATTACTACATCTCTGAGAAGCATTAAAATTCATATTAACAGACAAACCTATGCAAAATATATAAAAATCCAAGTTCTACATCGGAAAAGTGAATGTGTAAAAATAGCAGCTTCTTCACTCTCCAAATATAAACTGTTTTAAGGGAAAGGAACATAAACCATGTTCATATGTAGTGTCACCCACATCACTGCAAGAATAAATATTTACTATTTTTATGCAGGTCTGGTTAGCTCCACAGAACCCCAAGATCTGGGAGAAAGACTGGTATTCCTTTCTGGCTCATACATCATCTAAGAATTCGAGTCTGATTTCCCCACCTTCTACTGCAAATCTTTCAATTGCTTTCTCTTTTAAGGTTTTCTTCCATTACCCAATACTATCAGTCAGCACTTCAGTGTGAGTCAGCTGTCAGCTCCTGCTTCCACTCTCCCAGTGACACCAGCCCTTATTATCCATTAGTTTTTGTGCTTTCTCTCATCTTGCCCCCCTATGTCTGGTAATAGCACCAAGTGAAAATCTACAAAGTTGCTGTATTATCCTCCTTCAGGTTTTTCCTTAAAAACTTGCAGGTATTCCCACACTTAAGTGGTTGGGAGGATTATCTTCATTCTTCTCAACAGAGATTAAAAGTGGCTTCAGGACAACCCAAAAATATTACGGTTGTTTATATCTAGTCTGAGTTTTCAACTTGTGAGGAAACAGGATTGGCTAAGATTCAGGGGTTCTTGCTCATATGGTCAAAATTCAACTGCATGCAATAAATCCTACTGACCTCATTAGCAAAAAGAAGGAAAAATTAATTATCAAGGGCCAATGATGAGCTAGCAATGTTAAGAGTATATTTTAGATCAGACTGGAAAATGGACACGAGCAAATTAGTAATATCCGTGGTTTGTTTCACATTTCAGTTTTCTTATATCAACACAACAGAAAATGTGTAGGTTTTAATGGGTTTTGAGTTTTTAGAAGTTGTTAATAAATATTAGAAATGGGTCTAAAGCAAAGCCAAACATTCTCAAATTATGGCCTTGGATCTCAATTTTGTGCTTGTATCATGGGCTAAACAAACGCTATCAGCTTCAAACTTCAAAGTGTTCAAATTCATATCTAGCTCAGAATATTGTGGACTGGACCTTCTATAACGAAAATGGTATAGTTGCTAAGATGGAAGGTACTACTAGAAAAGTGGACATGTAATTGAAAATAAGTGAAATAGTCTGCAGTGGATTTAGGAAGTATACAGATATCCAAGATACAAATTATTTTCTCAGAGTTTGTACTGGGGCTCCCTTGCAGGACATCTCTGGCATAGGGAGCCTTGGTGGTGATGCTGCTGCATAGAGCAGATCAGGATTTATATTATATATAAACAATTACAGAAAAAATTTCTCCCTCCCAAAATAAGGGGAAGGGAAAAAAAAGGACACGAACAGAAAAAGTCAAGAAATGGAAAGGTAGGGAAAGGTAAAGAAAGAAAAGAAAAAAGTGCAGGGAGAAGAAAGGAAATCATCTTCTTGGTTTCCATCTAGTAAGAATAAATCAAAGATTTCCAAAAAATTGTGCCCAATCTTTTCAAGTTTGTCTGAAGTCTGGTAGGAATTCTGTAATGAAATATTTTTGATCAGAAAATGCAGATTGAACAAGTCAAAAGCATTCATGGGAAAGGTGGGTTTTGATGTAAAGTAAGATCAGAATTAAAATGAAAGCTTTGTCAAAAACACTTTGATCCAATTAGATGATTTTTTTCAGATTTTTCTACTTTCACACATATTCAAGATAGCAACTTTTCATGCTGATTCAGGGTGGGACATAACTTTGAAATCTCAAGATCTCACAGGCTGGAAAAACCACATATTTTCATTAGTCTCTGAAAATTTAGTGAAACTTTTTTTTAACGGATTCACCACAAAAAGTAGAGAAGTCCTTTAACACATTGTAAAACAAAGTAGTGTACCTTTTCACCCACCAAAGTTGCTTCTATTCATTTACATGTAAAAATAATGAGAAATAGGAACTCAACTCTTCCAAATAAAAGTATTAAAAGTTAATGAAATTCGGCAAAACAGGAAAGTTTTTTGGGGGGCAAAACTGTGTTTTGAAATGCGACTTCAAACCAGCTCCAGAGTGATAAAGAAAAATCTTCTTATCTCCAAAGAGCCTTTAGAATATGATTTATAAACACCCTGCTTATCCTTGACTGGAGTTAACATGCTTTATCCCATTCTAATAATGCTGTGTCATACCCACAGTCCTATTAATGCTATAAAATCCTTACAACAAAAGTGGAGTTTTGTTTTTTTGCCAGTGAAAGCAAGTGTCTTCTAAATTAAAAAGACAACAACCTAGTAATTACTCTGTGAGGAAAACAAAAATTAGAACATTTTATACCCAAACCCTTTGCCAGAGTGGCCTCTAGTGGTCAAAGTATTGCTTTGTTTGTTTGGTAACCCACCACCCCTATTCACAAGCTACAATTCCACATTTGTTTTTGATCTATTACTTCTTTAATCAGGTTTCCCAAGAGGATTTAATACCTGCCCTTTGACTTGCATTTTGTAAGTGAATGAAATAACCTTTCTGACTGTGGGAACAGGGCTGAGGAGGCCTCTTTCAGGAGACTCAAGTCATTTACTTTATTTTTTTACACAAGTTTTAGAATAGGTTCCTGCCTGTGTCTATTAGCTCCTCACCATCACAGTCACGGAGTTAGCTGGGAGGAGAGTGCTCTTCCAAATGTCTGCTATGGACAAAGTTTGCTGTATGCTGCATGCACCTGACATGCTATTTTAAAAAGTTCTGAATTATTTTCATTATATGCAAATTATAATCCGAGATATACTCCTGAAAAATGCAGGTGCAAGTGCACAACAGACCTCATTTTCAGCCGTTATGGACTAGTACTGGAATGGGTCATCTGAAAATAATCAGTAGTGTGTTATTCTCTAATGGTTTCAGTTGTCTAATGACTACCATAAAACAGACCCTTGATCTAAACAGTCTTGTAAAAAGCATTTGTGCATTTTTATAACATTAAGAAATGCAAACGATGTTTTCATGTGACTAATGTGCTTGTAATTGGTGCCAGTTTAAAAAACCTGCAGTTTATTCATGAGGCAGCTATAGGGTGTGCTGTGGCAGCACCAACTTCTCCACATTGCTGCGCCAGCCTGACTTCAGACCTGACCTCTCTCTTACCACTGCCTATCAGTCCTTTCAGAGACTGCCAGTAAGGACACCAATACAGGAAACCCTTGATTTAACGGACTGATGTGGGGGAGGGGTATCTGTTAGTCCCAAAAGTCTGTTAAATATGAGGGTTTACTACCCACCCACCCCTGCAAGGCTCCCCCAGCCCCAGTTTTCCTCTTCCCCCCCAAAAAAAATACCTGGGGATTCACCAGACTGTGGCTGCTGGAGCTAGAACTGCTGGAGCCTGCCACATGGCTGGAGTGGCCTCACTACGTGCAGCTGGAGGAGCCACCATTGATGCCAGAGCTGCCATGTGCTCTTCTCACCAAAGGTGGGGTGCATACGTGGGCAGATGACACTCACGTATGCACCCCACCCCTGGCGGGAGGAGAGCATGGCGGCTTGTGACTCATCCAGCCGTGTGTGGAGAAGCAGCTCCAGCCATGTGGTGAGGTCTCTTCAGCTGTGCGCAGCTCCAGTGGTGGCTCCTCCAGGTGGCAGCAGTAAGTCCCTTAACTTTTTTAGGGGGCAGCCGGGAGCAGGGTAGGATTTTATGGACCCCAGCGGACTTTGGGAACAATGGGGCTGTCCATTGTTTCTGAAGTCCGCTAAATCAGGGTCCCTAAAATTGAGGGTTTATTATAAATGACAAATGGTAGCTCTGTAGACATTTTTCGAGTTTGAACTTACTGGACTGAGATAATCAAGCAAGTTTCACATAGGCCATCAGTTAACATCAGCTTTCAGTTATGTTGTAGATGAGGGCTGGCTTTGAACTACCATTGAATTGGAAGTGGAAGACTATATCCCATTGCCAATTCTCTGCATCACCCAGAATCAAATTCATATGTGGGTGTTTGGCTTATTTTAAATTTGTCCTTGAAAATGAAAAAAAGATATTTAACATTCTCATAACAAAACAGACATGGTATGGATTTGGAATGGATGGAGGAAAGCTCCACCTTTATATGAAAAGCCGTACCCTGAGCTCCTTGATCAGTAAAACTCTCAGTTCTCTTAGTAGGAATGTAGCTTGTGACAGCGCCCAGTGGTTTTCCCCCGCGACTCAGTCGCCAGTTAGACTGCGGGCGAGCCGGGGCCAGAACCCAGGGTCCTTGGAGAAAGGGGGATCGTCTCACCACCCGCCGGCAGGAGGAGCAACGCAGTCACTATAAGGAGCAATGGAATTCCACCTAAGGTCCACCCTTCCCTAGCAGGTAGGCACCCAGTCAGAGAGAGAAGACACCAACACACCGATTTAGAATATAAATAACAAGGAATTTATTAACACAAATAACAACACGCAACAAAACAACAACAGTAAAGTGAACACATAAACCAGCTCACAAACTCTAATTTTAACTATACACCTAAACCAATTTCTAAACTTCTAATTTTAACTATACTCAACTTACTACTATAATTATATGATCCATCTTGGAATCCAGTAGAATCTTCGGAAAGAAGGTGTGACAGTTAGGATGGAAGTAGGAGAAAGGGAGAGGAATCTGGACTGAGTCGCTACTTCAGTCCAAGTGACCAGTGGTGGAGGCTGCCAGGTCTCTTTTACCTTCAGTCGGCTCCCTAACCCCAGTCTTTTCCCTGGGACTTTGCCCACTCGGGAGAAATATACAGGGAGTGATGAAAGGGAAATATTTGTTATCTATTTACTTCAAGTAGTCTTATCATTAAACAATCTACACAATTAACAACCTAACATTAAACAGTCTATATAACTATTGATATAACAATTTACTAATATAACGTTTTTTAACCAAGTGTGGCTTTGGAATATACCGTAGGCTAGTTAGGCCCGGCCGTATGGGGTCAGGCCCCCCAGGCACTGCCCTCCCCCCGTCGAGAGAGGACACAGCGAAGGTTACGTTCCCTCACTCCCCCGTAAGGGGTCCTGGCGCCCACCAATTGTCCCTCAGTATGTGTATGAGTCTGTATGCGAAACCCGGCTGAGCCATAGGCTGTATTGGTTTTACATGTCTGATGAATCAGGTGTCACTTCCAGGTTGTAAGTCACGTCTGGTTGGTTGTCGAGTCTGGCAGGATGATTGGAGCGCAGCTTGAGTGCAATGGTATGGCAGGGACGGAGATGTTGCCGTCGGTGGCAGGCTCTGGGTTTCAACGGCTGGGTACGCAGTACCACACCCTCGGGGCGAGGCCAGTTCGCCACCCAGCCGATCCGCCGCAGAGGCCACTTGCTGCTTTTAGCTGGCAGGCCCTGGGTTTCATTGAACAAGTACGCAGTACCACGCCCTATGGGCGAGGCCAGTTCGCCACTTGTTTGATCCACCTCAGGGCCGCTGAGGCAAAAGCCAGTGCACTATTACCACAGCAGGCGGAACCTGCTGGGCAGTGCTAGCAATGATTTACAAGCTCTTTGAATAACACGAGCTCTTCGAAAAGACCGGAGCTCTTCAAAAAGGCTTCTTAGATCTTCTCAGGCAGGCAAACCCCCCAGACTGACCCTGAGCCAGACTGACTCAGACTGATTCTGAGTGCTGTACTGCGCTGCCTTATATTCAGTGTTGTCATGTATAATTCATTAGCTGATTTTAATATTCATGATTTTGTTCGCGGTTTTCAACTAAGTCCTCTCCCTGATTGAAGCTTCCAGAAGCTGGCAGAAGCCTGCTCCCTTCGACCAATCAGAGAGCTCGGATTGGATCCTAGCTCTGTGGATTCAAGTTACTGGGGAACCTAACTGCCTCAAAATGGCCATGGGTGGGGCCACAAAATGGCTGCCTATAAGCTTTTAGTTTGCCCATGTTCCTGTATAGATTTTACCTCAGCCAGAGGCTTGTTTCCCCTGACACACGGGGGCAATTATGTCCTAGAGATAAAAATCCCCGACAGCTTGAATGCAAGCATCTTTGGTTTTGGCCTAATATGCCTGATCATTTTTACAGCATTAGAAGCCTCCAAAAGAAAGAAATTTACCACTCATGGCAATATCAGGTCATGTATAACTCTGGGTGAATGCTGTATAGCTCCCTTCCTGCCTACTTCTCATCTTGATGAAACAAGATTAGTGAGCTCAGCTTTGTTCCAGTTTCCACATTTCTTTATTATTCTTGCTGAAGCTGTGCTAGTGGAAAGGGCTAGGGAATTGACTGCCTCCATTTACATTGTTTAAAAAAAATCAAAAACACAATCTAGGAGTTTCTCCACTGAAGTCAAAGCAGTTATACAAATTAAAGTCAGACTAAACAAGATCAGAATGAGGCCAAAATTATTTTACCTTTCATTTGGCCTCTGAGATTGAGCAGATCAGATCACATTACACCAAAGCATGCCTAGAACTGCACAAAAATACATATATGTGCTTACTGATAAGACTTTATTAAATGAAGTTTAAACTTCTATTATATTTTACACCTGGAGTCCCTCAGCTGAATTATAAGGGCGGTTACCAGGACTAAAAATATGATAAATATAAAAGAACGACAGACAAATCCTGAAGTATTTGATGTTTTACTCCTTTTTTAAATTTCTGTACAGAGTTATAATTTTTTCTCCATGCACTTACTATTAACACCCTTCCGAAAGTAGCCAGGTGCCATTAGTATCAAACTGAAAACATTTCAAAACATTTACATACAATTAATTTATATAAAAATGTTTTGAAGCAGATATGTACTTCAGTGTAAGCTGCCTTGTATACAGAGTTCTAATAGCACAGTGGAATCATTTATATATATGACTTTTATTTCTAAAGAAAGCATTCCAAACCCCTGGGGGACTAGGGAGTAACTTCTACCATTAGGGAGAGCAGACTATGAGTCTTCTATTAGTTGTACATCACCGGGCAAAGATAACTTTGCTCACAAGTCATTAGGGATGTACTACAAGGTCTTTTTAAAATGTGCAGCTACCCTTCTGGTGCAGCAGTTACTTAGAGCTCTCAGGCAGTATAAAATACAAGCTGACTACTAACCCATATCTATTCTCCATTTTTTACAAAATGTGCTACTGATGCTCAGAGTAACAGACAAATTACACTATACTTTGAGCATCCTGGAGATGTTGGGTAGGATTTTTAAAAACTCCTAACATTGATTTAACTCTGCTTATGTGAAGTCTAGAGTAAACTCCCACTGACTTCACTGAAGGCTTTTGAAAATCTAGATATATCCCATTTTTAGATAATTTATCGGGCCTTCATTTCTGTAATTTCTGAACTTCTCACATATGCTAATGAATTTGTCTTCAGCAAGCCAGTCAGACAGGGAGGAATTCCCACATGAATTTCAAAGATGGGGATCTGATGTATTGAGAGTGAAAGTTTGACTGTCCTATCCCTTCCAGCAGTTTTGCACCACTACTTTATCTTGGATTTCAGTGTATTCCCAGTTTGTCCTGGTGTAATTAAAGGGGGAAATCAAGACTCCAGTGACTTGCCCAAAATAATACAAAAATATATGGCAGAGCCAGCCATGGAAATAAGAGTACCTGCCCTCTCTGGAAAGCACAAGATACGAGGGCAACTTCTTTAAGAGATGAACAAAAATCAAGTACATCCTACTAATATGTAATTTACAAGATTTTATAAACTACATCAAATACAATTCCAGAAGTATATATTTTGTTTCCATCCAATACAGTTTAAATCTTATTTTTTTTTTGCCAGTGAATGGAGAATGACAAGTGCTAAATGGAATTTATTTTAGCTCCTTGTGAAAATTCAGAGAAAGTGGGAAAAAAGTGATCTTTTTGGGAGGAATTTTTCCAATCTTTTGAGCTGGGCTGATGTCCATGATCACAAAAGTGCCCGTGATTTCAAATGAATTGAGGATTCTGTATTGATCTGGAAACATTCCTAGACATAAGCCCAAGGGCTATGTCTACACTTCAGTGATCTGCTGACAGAAGTCACTGTCAGAAGTATCTGCTGACAAAACTTTTAGTGTGAATGCTCTGTGAGTTTTGTCAACAAAACTGTCAGTGTAGATGTAGCTTAAGAGTACTACACACATGAATCTTTCAGGCTATGTTTCCCCTGCTTCTAAACCTGTAAGTACGAACAAAAACAAACAGGTCAAGGTTTGAGACTGAATCACTATAAGCAGAGGTTCCACAGAAAATATATACTCCAACTTGATTCACAGTAGTCTACAATATGCCTGGAAAATGAAGGGGAAACCATTCTCTTGAAGCCTGAGCTACTGGAGTTAAGTTTCCCTCTTGCCTAAGGCTTTGTCTATACTGGACTTTAGTTTCTAGAACATTTGTCGTTCAGGGGTGTGTCTTTTTCACACCCCTAAACAACAAAAGTCTTAGTAATGAGAAGTGCAGGAATGAACAGCACTTTGTCAGCAGAAGAGCTCTCCTGGGGAAACTGCTACTGTCCTTGGCTGGGGTCAGAATTTTCTTTTGTTGTCAGCAGGAGAGCTCACTCCTGCCAACAAAGAGCAGCTACACTGTACACCTATTAGTATAGGAGCAGTTGTAAAAAAGGAAGAGGGACGGGGAGAAGATGAATAAAGGGAAAGCAATAACATAAATTTGCTTAAAAAAAGGGAAAAGCGTCAATTCAATGTTAATGGCAAAAGAAACCTTACTGTAGCAGGAAGCAGCAGGCATTTTATTCCTTAAGTAACAAGTGGGCACAGCTCCAGGGACAAAGTTCAATGAGGAAATACTTTCTGGGCTATTCTTCAAAGCTTATGGGAGTGAGCCTCCCAGCTCAGGTCTACAGACTTATATTAGTGGACAAGGGAGCTCATAGACTCTCTGGGCCCCTGGGCAAGTGGGAGATGCAGGTTAATACTTCAAGATCAGATGCGGCATCAGACAGCCCCGGGCAGGTGTGGGGGCAGCCAGTTCTCAGTGCCACCAGGACTGCACCACAGCCCCCCACCGGCCGCCCTCAGCACTGCAGGGATCATCTTATTTGTTTTGCCTACTGCCAAGTTTCTTTTCATTTAAAAACTATTTGCTTATAAAAATCAGACATAAAATACCAATCTATTGCAAGACCTATTACTGAAAAATTGCTTAGCTGCTTATTTGTACCATATACCAACATAAATCACTTGGAATACAAATATTGTACTTGCATTTCTGTGTAGAACCATATAAACAAATCATTGTCTGAATGAACTTTTAGTTTGTATTGACTTCGCTAATGCTTTTTTGTAGCCAGTTCTAAAACAAGGTAAATATATAAATGAATTGATTATTCCCTAAGAGACCTCTGCATGCCCTCAGGAGTATGTGAGCCCTTGAAGGAGAATCACTGAGCTACAATACTACACAACTATTTTGAATAGTAACAGAGAGGTAGTTGTGTTAGTCTGTATTCTAACAAAACAAAACAAAACAGAAGTCAGGTAGTTCTTCAAATGTAGCACTTAATATCCCCACCCCTCATCACCCCTCTCTTCAGTCCTATGTACTTGATTCGTCAGTTTTTATTGCAATTTTTTTTGGACCTCTGTACTTGTAGATGTCAGTCTGTACTGGAAGTGCTATTGATCTGATGAAGTGGGTCTGTCCCATGAAAGCTCATCACTGAATAATTATTTTGTTAGTCTTTAAAGTGCTATATCACTGTTATTTTGTTTTGTTAGAATGATTTTTAGTAAGCTGGGGTGAGCCCAGTGGGCCTGACAGCCACGGCGGCCCCCGGGGCAAGATGGGCAGGCTGCCTAGCCCTGCACCGTGGAAGGGTTAGGACCTAGGGCAATCTGCTCTTGACACTGCCTCCCCTCCCGCATAGCTGCGCAGAGCAGCACTACCACACCAGTTCAAAGGCTGCTATTGCTGCCAAAACAACAGTGGCAGCAGCTGGAGCTCTGGGCCCTTTGAAATGCCAGACCCCTGTGCATTTTCCCTCCTTGTGCCCTCTGCCAGCTGGCCTGCGTGAACCCCACTAACATAAGTCATGGATCTGGCTTGGGAAGGTTGCTCTTGGATATGGTGTAAACATTCTCAATGGTCTGAGAAATTGAGTGACCTGTGTGGAGTGCTAGAAATTCTTTGCAGGGGGAAACATATGTCCTTTAATCTGCAGCATCAACCTCTCAGTATGTTTTATGCTACATCCTAGCTTCCGGCATCCCCACTCAACCTGTCTCCCCCCGAAGCCCAGATGCTGATGTTTCATTGTTACTGATAGCTGCTTTCAAAAGGCTAATTAAATTGCATGACAATTTTTTGTTATTAGGAAACTTTGGTTAAACAGCAAGCATGCAAATTTTCTGCCCTATAAGTGGAGGTTTAAGAAGTTATGAATAGAGGTGCATAAATACAGATACTGCAAACATGTTTTTGAATATTTGCTCCAAATGCTCTGAAGCACCTTCAAAGATATTTACATCCAGTAATTATTATACATGATGTTTTAAGCAAGAGCATGTGACTTAGTAGAACTATGGAAATACCACATTTTGTGTTCTGTTGGCAATTTTGAGTTAAACTGAAACATTTTTTAAGTTTTCCAAGAACTGAATAGTAACAGTAACCCACCTTAATTCTACATCAAAATAAGCATTTTTCTCAATCTGAAATAAATTATTTCAATTTTGAACAATTAAAAAAAAGAAAGAAAAATGAAACAAAAACAATTTAAAATAAAAAAAGAATTTTTTTCCAAAAGTATCTAAAATACCATTTTGATTCATTATTTTATTTTCATTTTTTAAAACCAAATTGTATGGTTACAATCAAAGTTTGAAAAATATTTTGGTGTCAACAATTTTCATCCAAAGAAGTTCTAGTAAAAAATTCTACCCAGATGTATTTAGGAGAATAATTTCATACCGTGGACAATGAATAATGGAGAGCTAAATCCACAGTCTAAACAAATAGTATGTCAAACAGCCTTGGACTATAGCTGTGTAAGGTTTTTGGAAAAATTGGAATAATTAAATTCATAAAAACTAAAGTCAATTTGGTAATTTGCAAGGAGAAAATGCAATACATTATGTGCTACATGTAGTTTTTCTAGCTCCCTCTGCAATTGCATAAGCCCAAGAAGTTAAATACAAATCTGTTTTACAGGTTTTGCAATCGCAGGAACCACCACTGACTTCAAGTGGATTTATTTGCAATCTGAAAAAAATACATGCTTAATTGGTCAGATGGAATGGGACAATAATAAGGAGCTCTGGATGCAAACAGCACACGCTTAAAGCTGAACAGCTAATTTAAGGCCTGACCAAAACCCATGAAATAATTGGAAATACTCTTGCTGACATCAGAGGGTTTTGGATGGAGGCCCATAGGGCACAACATTATTGTTCTAGTTTTGTGAATTTGGTGGCAGTTTAGCTAAAACTAAATGATCACAGAGCATACTAAATTGAAAAACCAAACTTTACATTGATAATCGAATTAATTAATTTTAGTAATTGCACTGGAATTACATCAGGAATTAATTTGACTTACTGATGTTACTGGTGTAATTACTGGTCCATAGTCAAAGCCGCACTCAGGGCTAGGTCATGTGCTCCTGCAGTGAAACGCTTGTAAATGAAGCAGATGGTGTGCAAGGCATAGCCTATTTTTACCGAATCAGCATTAAATGTACAAACCCAGGGTAAGTGTGTACTTGGGAAATAAGTCAATTTCAGATATGAAGTTCTAGCTACTGCATTTTGCATATTTAGAATCGATATATCAGAATTGATTTACTTCCCTAGTGAAGTTCAAGACTCTATAGTCTTGCGTTGATGTCCCTTACCCCATACAATAGCATGGAGTACAGGGGTTCCTGGCCAAGCCCAGAGAGGTTTTTTGCCCTGTCTTCACCTGTCATAAAGATAATACAAATCTTCCCAGTATCTGTTTCTTTAAATCTGTTTAGGAAGCCCAGCAGGAGAGTACTAGGATAGACACCGGAAAAAAGCTCTACAATGAAGTGTGTATATGTGGGAGAGGGCAGAAGAAGTAGATTTAGGGAAGTCCATTTTTCCTTATTGTAAAAGTTTTGTTCTATGTTAAAAAGTGACTCTGATTCTTTCCCTTTGTCACACATCAACTGCCTGATGCAAACTTCCATTTGGATACCAGCCCTCTATACTCTGTCCAAAGTTCTGGGTATACAGATCCAGAGATCTGGTTTGGTTTGGGCCCCTCTCTAAATAAAAGGGTTAATCAAACAGTCACATCCTTAAGTTGTCATTTAAAAAGACAGGAGGGGCTTGTAGAGCACAAAGCTGCTTTAGTGTCCACCATCAGCTATGAGAGCTAGTTTAGAAAAAGGCTTTCTTTATTAGTATACAACCCATATTCCTCCCTAAGGAACCAATGGGAGTGGATAATTTCATAGAAGAAATTGTATCCTCCATAGTTTGACAGTAACAGGGCATTTGGCTTTAATAATGATCCTAATGGCCTAATGCCAGTTGTAACATGTTACAGATTTAAACTACCCAGACAGCAATTGCCAAAATTAAATTCTCTGAGATCATTCACCTGTTAAGACTGAACTGCAACTGCACTAGCAGCAAAGGTTCGGACAATGAAAGTGTATACTTCAAACTGGAGAAGAACAACTTACTTATATCCATTAATTCACAAAGCATAAGTTTTAAAATAAATTTTGTAGCCTTCAAAACAGGGGGTTCTGAACCCTGTTCCATTATTAAATTCCTTCCTAACAGAGAGCTCAGAGGTTCTAGTGGCTTCATTTTAGATTTGGCTAAAAGTGATTGTACAACAGATAAAAACTAAGCTTAAGAATATATTTGACTTTAGGATGGCCTCATATAAATTTGGCTTATGCTATACTCACTACCTAAGCATATTAATTTTTTGTTTCATTTATTAGTGCGTGCTCAGCTCGTCTACTTTATGTAGTAGGAAAGGTTTTTATCATGGTTATTACCATGTTAGGTATTCCTGCCAAGCAGTTTCATTGCCCTCTAATATATTTTAAAGAACCATATACATTTTCTGTACATATAATAAACAGACTTTATATGGAAACTATTTCTTCAAATGCAATGCTACGGTTTATCTTAAGAAGTTTGGCTTTTGGTTGGTAAAAGCAAACCAACGATTTAATGATAATTTAAAGACAGTAATAATTTAAAGGTAGTTGCAAATATAAGCTATCTGACCTCCTCATATTCTTTTATTATTAAAAATTAGGCTAAATCTGGAATGTGTTCAGAAATGATGTTTAAATAAGACTGAGAATTTATATAAAACTCATCATTTGTTTTTACCTGGACTCATGATGTGGCAGAAATACCTTGTACACTCTCAGAAAGCAGGGCTCGACGGGACTTCAAGAAGTCATCTAGTCTAGTCCCTTCTTTCTGCTGAGGCAGTACCAAGTAAACCTAGCTCATCTCTGCCAGGGGTCTGTCCAACCTGTTCTCCAAAACCTTCAGTGATGGGGATTCCAGAACATTCTTTGGAAACTATTCCAATGCTAAACTACCCTCACAGTTAGAAAACTTCTAACCGATTTCTCTCTTGCTGCAGATTAACCCCGTTACTTTTTGTCTAACGTTCAAGGCGAACAAATGATCACAGTTCTCTTTATTACAGCTTTTTATATAACAAAGACATTTCAGATCTCCTTTAGTTAGGGCCATCCCAACCGGCGCTGGTGCCCTACACAGCCCAGCACTGGCACTCCTCCCCTGTGGAGGAGTAGCCAGTCCATGGCAGGAGGCTGTTGGGGGAAAGTGGCAGGGTTGAGGGAGCAGAAGCTGCAGGGGCAGGGGATTGCCTGCTTTCCAGGACTGGACGAGATGGTATCTGGTCCTTTTGGTCTGGAGCAGGGCAGGGAGGAAGGCTCACCTGCAGCCTCAGAGCAGCAGGCATGAGTGGCTGTGGATGGGGCTGGAGGACTCTGGAAAAGCAGATGGCAGCTCTGCTGCCAGTGGGAGAGAAGCAATGCTTTGAAGGGTGAAACCACTGCTTCTCTCCAGTCACCAGCTGCTTGCCCATTCCCTGCTCCTCCGGAGTCCGCTGGCTGGCACTTGTGGTGTTTGCTGCTGCCTGGTGAGCCCCAGCTGCGAGAAGCCCAAGGGGGCAGGGAGGAGGGGGAGTGGCCAGAGATGAGCCTGGGGGCTGCCAGATTCCTGATGCAGAGGGCAAGGGGTGGCCAGGGGATGGGGCTGCCAGAGCAGGGGCTTCCATCATACTAACATACTTAACATACCATCCCTAGAAATATGCAGAATAGGGCACCAATAAATTTGGGGCACTGGTGGTGCCCTATGCAGCTGCATATGCAGAGTATGCCTTATGCTGGCCCTGACCTTAGTCTCCGTTTTCAAGGCTAAGTAAACCCTTTGTTTTAACCTTTTTTAATAGGTCAGATTTTTTAAACCTTTTATAATTTCAGCTGGTCTTCTCGGGACCCTCTCCAGTTTACCCACATCCTTCCAAAAGCATGGTACCAAGAGGCCCTGTCCCCCCGAGTCTTACATAAACTCTCCTGTTAATATACCCCAAAAGGTTATTACCTTTTAGACTGTCAGGAGCCACAAGGAAGTCCGTAAGGAGCTGCATGCACTCTGGAGCTGCAGGTTGTGGACCCCTGCCCTAGGTGTTTCTTTCCAGTTGATTGGCACCGGTGTCTTCCAAAAAATTCTATAATACTTTTCAACTTTTTCCTGCAGCATCCAAAGCTGGATTTCATCCTCCCAGGAACTTTGTCAGGCTATAAACATTCCATTGTTATCACTTATTCTTGTGCGATTCTGATTTTCTATACAAGTTTTTACTTCCCCTCCCATGCCCGAGTAATAAAATTATTCTTATGGTCTGTGCCTGGTCCAAAAGAACAATGTCAAGATTTTTTGTGGGGGAGGAGGAGGAGGAGGATTTCTCTCTTCTTGTCCTTAATTGAGCTTCCCCATCTCTTAAAAAGCTCCTGAGAATTTTACTGTCTCCTTGACCAATCAAGGTCTTGAAAAATATGTCATTGCTTACTTCCCAGTAATCTTTTAGGACTGCTGTGAGGCTCGGTTGTGGCACCTGGGAACCAGTGTTCCCTGTAACCTGAGCTCCTGGGCAGCTGTTCAGGAGAGAGTCAGGTGCCTTCCAGCTGATTGGCAGAGCACCCACAGACACCCACAACTGGCAGTAGGTGTTTCTATTGGTGGTGCACATAACAAAATTTCTTCTGTCCATGGATGGAAAAAATTAGAGGGAATGCTGCTGGGAACGGCTGATTAGGGTCAGTATCTGGCTTCTCATTCGGTGCAATTGTTGACACCTCTTTAGCTATGATCCTGCAAGAGTTGTGGAGGTTGTGGGATGGAGGGGAGTGGGGAATTTTCAACATGCACCACAGTGGACTATGTAGTCATCAGCTTCCACTGCCTGTAGGTTGGCTGTGTCTCACCAGGACTTCCTTAGCAACATAGCTATGGCGCTAAACTCAGACTATAGCGGTGGAAGAGGTTTTCCCATCGCTGTGGGAATACCAGCTCCCTGAGTGATGGTAGCTAGTTTGATAGAAGCATTTGTCCATTGACCTATCAGCATCTACACTAGTGGTTAAGTAGACATGACTATGGGTTTAAGAGATGTGGATTTTTCATACCTGACAGCTGTAGCTATCTCAATTTAAGAGTAATTCAGGTCTTATTTGCAGTTCAGATGGACGCTTGAAAATCCAATTGAGATGTGAGAAAATATAACAGGGATACCAAATATCACTCAAGAAACATGATGCTTGGCCACTTCAGTAGGTGGTCTGCCCCCCTCAAACCGATTTAGCAACACTTGCACATGGAAGTGTTTCCTCCTTAAGCCTACAGGTTGAACCTCTCTAGTCCAACACACCCTTGCCGGCAACATCAGTAATCTGGCATGATTTTAGGTAGCTGGATGACCACTGATCATAGGTGTGGCTAAGTTTCCCATGGTCCCATTAAGTTTGTTTACAGCCACCAGTCCTGGCTCTCTGTGTTCTGCGCTGTTATTTAGATGTAATTTACCCCTAAATTTCTTCTAAGAGCCCAGCAAGCAGAGGAAATGTTAGTAATGCTACTAGAGAATATTGACCTCCCCTGATTTGGCAGACTCTCTTATTCAGGTCATGACATTGCCAGACTAGTGAGGTTTAACCTGTACTGTCACTTATAACCCATTTTCTCATTCTGGGACTGTTATTTCCAGAGGTTTCCTTAAATTTTAGGGTGCATCAGCCTCAGAAAGACAGGAAAGGATATCTAACTGGCAGCAGAAGACAAGAGCAGCATATCCCAGTTTTGTTGTAGCTGAAAAAGCTTAGAGGGGGATTCTGGCAAAGTTTAAAAATAAAACCAGAAGTGAAAGAAAGACACGGTACATTTTATTATTGCTCTCTGTTTCTAAATATGCATCTGGGCACAAACATGCTTATGCCCCATGTGATGTATTTAGATGGTTTTTTTTCCCCCTGTACACCTTAAAATTGAAATGTCACGTCCAAATTGTTATTCTGCCTTTTGCTCTGTTTCATTGAATTTCTGTGGCCTGGTAAAGGGTTCTGATTCTTGAGAAAATGCCCACTTGAGGCTCAAATAATGTAACAACATCTCGTTTTTAAATTTGTTTTTAAGGCCTTTAACTGTACCATTGCTATATCATATTCAATCTTTTTTCTCACCCCCGCCAACTCCCAACCTTTGCAAAGATGTCTACACAAGGGTATCATTCAGGTAAACGACATTGAGCTGGGATTGTTTAATATGTGAAATTGCATGACTGCTGATTGTATTTCACAGTCTGCAGTTTGCTGAGAATTTGATAGAAGTGGAACCAAAGTAACAAGAATGTTAGAATTCTGCAGGAATATCATCCACAATAAGTCTTGTGATTCTGGTACAGTTTAATTTATGAGCAGCGGTCAGAAAAACACACACAAAACTTAATAGACAGCTGGAACTCTAATTCCACAATGGCATGTTATTTTGGTTATATGCAAGAAATAATTTCCTGAAATTCATTTAAATAGCCACCAGATGTCAACCTTATTCCACAAAAATGACAACGATGGACCATTTTAGAGGCAGTTTGAGCTCCTTAGCAGTACTTTATATATGGGTTAATTTCATATTACTGCACATCTTGTAAAGTTAGCTATTGCACTTGCTATTTCACTTACACATCCATTGGTTTTATAACCTACATGGCAATGTTCACATCACATCAGGACATCCAACTTAGCCCTGTATTAACTAGAATTATCTTAAGTAGTTACATATGTAACTCTGTATAACTGACATAGCTGAATAGGAAAAGAAAATTCTAGCCATCAAAGTTCATTCAAATCTTTGGGCCAGCATGGTACTCTTTATCAATCCTGTATTTGCATTTCTTTGCTATGTCTTAGTGAATAATGTTGCAGACCTTCAAGATGAGAAGTTGAATACAATCCTTTAAATACAAGCATTTTGAAAAGCAGGTTAAATGAAGAGTAATTAAAACTCAGCAGCAGGATTGGAAGCTCTGAGTTTCTGAGGCATTTATATCTGGAGTTTATATTCCCAGTTGCATCATTTGTCTTCACATAAGTCAGCACACAGAGATGGGTTCATATTTGTTGCATGCTTGAGTTAAAAATGCTATTCTTACTTGATCCTTTAGCTACTGTGAAAAATAAGAGTCCAGAGGCAGAATTTAAGTACTTTCCAGTTAAAACGGGGGCTGTAAGAGCTGGGAGAAGTACACATTAAGGACAAACACCTCAAACTGGAGAACTCAGAATGATGCAGCAGGAAATTATTTGCTTGTAACTTGGACTGGCATTGGACAGGAATATCTCACTTGGGTGATCTTTTATTAACGCTCATCTGGTAAACTTTTCTATATTCATTGTGACTTGCATCAGAGCCTAAAACAGGTTGGTTGCTGTTGCAGCCAGATTTAATTTTGTCCAGGTTTCAGCACAGAGAATCAAATAGTTTAAGATACAGCCATACTTTTTGCTGCATACACCTGTTTCCACTCATTCTGACAGTTCTGGATTTAATGTGAAAAGGGCAGCAGGGCTGGATCATAAGATCATGCTTAACATTCCTGAGAGACTGAGCAAAGAGAGGAGATGATTCTGTGACACCTATTTCATAATGCACATGGAACAATCTGATACTCCAGGGGCCTGAGTTCTAGACATTGAAAATTAAATATGGTTTCCTCAGAGAAATTGCTTAGCTTGGTTCACATTTTTGACCAAGAAGCTAAGGAGAGGTGCAGTGTATTTATTTCTATGGCATGACTTGTCATATTGGGGACCAGAAATGGGTGCCCAGAACTATGAATGGGGTAAACTGGTTTAGAAAACAATTTCAGAGCTCTAGCCAAACCTCAGCCTATTTTCAGAAATGAATGTGAATGGAATTGTATGTGTGTGGACCCAATCTGATTTGCCAACTTTTCTTCTTCTTTTTTGCACACAGTTGCACTTCTGCATTCCAACTTGGGAAACATCAAAATTCCATAAAAATGGGAACTCTGATGCGAAGGAAGAAAAGTCAGGCTCTTAATCTTTCTGTACCCCAGTTCTCCAACTGCAACATAGAGATGGAATATTATTCAGCCCCATATTTTATCCTGCCTGTTTAGAGTGTCAGTTCCCTTGGACAGAGACTGTGTTGTATGAGTCTGTACATACTACCACAGTGAGCCCCCAAGTCTCATTTGGGGCTTTTAACTGCTACTGCGATACAAGTAAATAATAGCAAATAGGAAGAGAGCTAGGTCAGCATATTTCCATAAAACACAACATTGCAAGGTGCTCAGTTGCTAGTGTGGGGGTAGGCTTCTGAGAGCACTTTACTAGCTTGGTTCTCTTTCAACTTGCCTCAGACATGAGAATTCTGTGCAAGTTCTGAACAAACTAAAAAGCCTATTATAGTGGAGATAAAATGAGGAAATCTGGTTAATGAAAGGATTTACTTCAGTAACTTAAAAAAAAAATCCTCACTTGTCTACTGCAAGTGAAATGGGCATTTCAAATACTGCAAGCCAGAAAACAAATCAGCCACAGTACTAATGATTACAATATGAGCTTGTGATTCATCTGAAAAGCAATATAATTACTGTGAATATCACATTGAATTTGAAACTGAAGAAAGAGAAGTTTAGTGCTTTCTGAGTTAAGGATAAACATAATTGATTTATGATTAATACCAAGGTTTGGCTTATCTTGCAATTATATTGTATTTCACACAGAAACGAGGACAAAGGCATTTTTCTCATTTCTGTATGAAACCCAATAGTCACATACCAGATGCAAGAGGAGGGATATTGGCTGGAGCTACTGCTTGATGGATACTTGACATCCTTCATGCCAGAGTCAAGTCCATATGTTGCATGGCAACAGGAAGATGAATGGGAGGATGTAAGAGTAAAGAACAACATGGATATTTTTTAAATTGTATTGATTAAGTAATAATTATGAGAAAGCAGGTCCACGTTTTCCTGACAACTCATTGTGAATTACATAAGGGCAACCCATTTCTTGGGAATTACTGACAGTTGGGGGTTAGTATCTCAGAGCTGTGCCTTTGACTACCTGTTCTTGACAGTTGCTTATTAATGCCAAAGAAGTGCAAAGTTGTTGTTACTGTTGCCAGCTACCGAAACAACTACTTGTGTGTATTATCATGACAGCAGAGACCGTTTCACTTGGAGAGCCCTGGACATCTTTAAATAATTAGGGTCTGATCCTGTCAGGTGCCAAGTTCTGTCAGCATCCACTGATCTGGGGTGTGGGCGTGCTGTTTGCAGAGAGGGATTTTACAGCCTCACAGCCCCTTTACTGTATTATTTAGTTAGATTAAAAAACAAAGATGCTTATCCAAGGCTGAAAACATAATTAATTATGCAATAACATTCCATCAGCATTAAAATGATCAATTCAATAGGAATACAGCCAGCTACCCACAGAGACTCTTTTCTACTCCCTCATAGTGGACTAATACCTTTAGTCCTCTCCAAAATCACTCTTAAACATCTGTCTTTTGCAACACATCTGGAAGGTCACCCAATCTGAACTGTGTCTGACCAAGGAGGGAGCAAATTCCAGAGTCTTGTCAACTGCCTTGTCTTTTATAAGACAGGAATCCTGCCTGAGTGCCTTGTTGACTGCACCACTACACAGGCACTTTTCTGGCTGCCTGAATCATTTCTCTATATGAGATGTTAAGGTGGTATTTTGTAGGACTGATTTAAAAAATGGATTCAGACCCATTATAGTGCAATGCAAGAGTATCTTTCATGGAAAATGTCAGACTGATATTTTTGAATTTAAGATATTTCAGGGTTAAATCAACAAGGAGAAAAAAATAGTTTGACCCTTATCTGATTACCATCCCCCCACAACAATGGGAATTGTTGTCTGTTTTATCTGGGCCTATCTGATATGCTTTGCTCATGAGGTCTGATATGACGTAGACAGCAAGATGACCACTCCACATCCATATTGTTTGCTGGTATAGCAGGAAACTGATCTTTTATTTTTTAGGGGCAGGGTGAGTTACTTCTATGCCAGAGCAGTAGAAATCCAGTTTAACATCCCACTGATGCTGACGATAAAAACAGCAAATTTCAGCAGAATTAGCTGGACCCCCTTTTTTGTGTTATGTTGAATTTTATTCTCTAGAAGTCTTTATAGCCAGGGAAGAAGACACTACAGTGCATGAAGGGGATCAGAGACCTTCCTTAGAAGACTGGCATTCAAGATGGAAACCATAATTTATTGGGTTTAACCCTAATCCTTACTCCTGTGACAGCACTAAGTAACATAGGACCAGGTAGTATTTGGCTTTTATGTGAAGGCACAGAGAGTTTTCCCTGTCCTATCTCTCTCATATTACCATCTATTTAAGGACTAACAAGCTCTGGCACCCCAGGACGCAGAAGTGCACAAGGACTGCTTCATCTCTGCACCTCAAAAGGGGTTGAAGAACTCCATTCTCTTCTCTGTGTGGGCCAGTTCAGCAGGCCAGCCGCATTGGGGGAATCAGGGTACTTGGGGAGAGATTGTAACTGTAGAAGGCAAAATCTGTCCCTGAATATTCCTTGGGATGGTGCAGCTCTGTATCACCTCTATCACAAGATAGTGCTCGGGAATGCATAGACCATTCACAAGCCTGTGCTAAACCAAGGGCACAAGACCTTCTATCGCTAAACTAACTTGCTAAACTGGGAAAGAACCCTAGAGCATCTCAGCACAAAGAGCCAAGAAATACAAACTCACGAACAAGTGCAGAAAAGTGAGGACCCAGTAACATGGCTTTGGCCTCATCATGGGGATGTGCACACCTCGACTAGGCTAATGGAGGTGCTCAAATCCCAGGGCCAATCAGCAAGTTTAACTGCAACAAAGACACACACTTAGGGTTATGTCTACACTAGAATTAAAACAACCACTCTCACAGCTGGCCAGTGCTAGCTCATGGGGCTTGGGCTGTGGGGCTGTTTAATTGTGGTGCAGTTGTTTCAGCTCAGGTAGTATCTACACTACAATTCAATAGGCCATTAGCCCAGGGGCAGACAATAAGTGGCCTGTGAGCCTGAGGCAATCCATCAGCACCTGTGCTTTATTTACCTGCATGACAGTCTTCCATAAAACAGGTAAGCAGGCACTTAACTTTAAACATACAAGTAGACACACTGAAAGAATGAAATTACTCATGTTTCTAGTTATTCACATGGTTAAATGATTTTCTGGATCAGCACCTTAAAAAGCAATAGGAAGGCGCAAACCACAGACTAGCAGTTATTTGTATCTAGTTCACAGATCATCCTTTTAGTGTTGAATAGACTATGCGGGCCTGTAAGAGAACTGCCCATTTTTCTACTCCACAGCCAAGGGCACATCTACCATGTATTGCGTCAGTTTCCCCTCTTCGGGGATCCATAAACTCCACCAGTACAGAGACCTTAAAACATTCACCTCCTGGATCTATTTTATTTATAGAATAAGAAATAAACTCAGCACTAAGGCTGAGCTTCACTCCCAGCTTCATCTCTATAGTCTATATTCCCTACCTTTCCTGGCTGAGATATCTTCTGCTGGTGTTACAAACTCTCCTGCAGTAGCCTGCCCTGTATAACACCACTGTACCACAGCTTTCTGGTCTGCTTGCTTTAGAGACCAGCTGCCCTCTATCAGGCTCCAGCCCAAGGCTGTTAATGAGGCACAGGTGGGTTGGAACAGTTCCTTCCAAAAGGACTCCATCCTTCATGTGACAGGGCCCTAATGTACTTTTTTATTGAAGCCAAACTTCCATGGGAATTTTGCCTGAAAAAGGATGGGGCTGGGAATATGGGTACACAAGGTTGAAAATATTTAGCACAACAGTATCACAATTGGTTGTGTTGACATCAGTGGGGCTACTATTACAGATTACTACTGTAGTCAGGCTTTGCAGAGTGCCTGCTGAGGCTGCTAAAGTGTGCCAGACCTCTTCAACTTAGGGAGCAGATACAAGATGTTTTTTTCTTCTTCCAGATTTGGTTGCCTAATTCAATCAGATGTTTAGAATTAAGGTCACTGCACCCGAAGTTGAAATAAGTGTCACACAATTGTTAGTGAATGTGCTCTGAAACAGTATTTTCATATTTTGGTATACAGGTTTATTATTAAAACCTAATAAAAAGAGTCAAAATAGAAAAATACATGATTGATCAGTTCTAGCTTTCCTTTCCTCTCTGTTTATCTTTAGAAAAGTTGACTACTGATGTTTGTACTTTTACCTTAATAAGTACAGTGGCATGCAACATCTGCATGAGATGAATGAATTAAACATTCTCGTACACAGCAGAATGAGCATTTCCTAAAGTACTCAGAAAGCAGACAACATGTGCAATGCGATTTTCCTTGGTGAAACAAGAGGAGACTTGGCAAGAAGAAAAAAAGCACATATTTTGCAAAATGGGATCTTTGTATTTTTTGTTTTGTACCAGCAATTATGACAATATGCTTAATGATAATTATTCAACTATAAACATATTATTAGCATGAACCATAGATTTTGGGTTGGTTGCTGCTTGTATACTTTTTGCTTGTTTGGGTGAAAATTCTATTGCTCCCTGGATAATGAATATGGTTAGTGGTCTGAGCAAAGGAGTAGGGGCTTGAAATTGAGCTCTAAGCCTGCTTTTATAGCTTTGGCCTCTGTTCTTACCCATTTGTTCATTTAGTGAGGTCTGTGCCAAGACACACACCTATGTAATGCATCTGTACCACTGAATATGAATTGGATTTAGTAAAGCATGCTGAAGATTAAAAGTGCTGGGTTAGGTGGTGTTATAACCTAAGCCTAAGACCTTCAAACAGAAGGGAAGAGAAACCTGCACTAGTCAAATATCTGGAGAAGAGTAAATTGAAATGTAGTCACAGTTTTAAATACAGTATATATAGTATATTTCAATTGTAAAGCACACACTTTGTGTCTGATTCTGTCCTCTAACAGGTAGTGGATGGGGAGATTCCCACTCAAGCCAGTGAGAGCTGGGCATACACCAGACACAGAAACAGAATCTTCCTAAGTCCTTTGTGTTCAAATATATTTCAATTTGCAGTATATTGTCCTACCATTGCAAGTTGTACACTGCAATATGCCTTGGAAAAATTTCCACTTGTACACTGGTGCAGCATCACTGATTTTTGTCCAGGTATGATATGTAGTTCAAATGATGTGCAACAGAGTATAGGTCGAACCTCTCAAGCTCAGCAACCTCGGGACCTGACCAGTGAAGAATGAGAGAATTTGCTGAGCCATGGGAAGTCAATATTATCTAGCCGCATTACTAACACTTCCATTGCTTACTGAGTTCTTAAAAGACAATAACAGCTAAACAACAGCATAGAACACTGAGAGCCAGGACTGGTGGCTGTAAACAAATTTTATGGGACCATGGAAAAGTTGGCCACATCCATGATAAGTGCTTGTCTGGCTAATTGAAATTGTGCTGGATTATGGATGTTGCCGGATGAGAGAGTGCCAGCCTAAAGAGGTCCAACTTGTACTCGATAGCAGGCCAGAACAAGTAAAAGAAAAGCGTGAACTTTTTTTTGAACATATCTCAGAGTACAAGGGCTAGTGCAGACTCTGAAATATTGGAAGAAAGGTTCCTAGCATGATCAGCCCTACGTAGCTAACATTGCAGATAACAATTAAAAGACTTTAAATAATGCAACCTGGTATGACTTTTGTCACCTGTTGTTATTTCCATGTACAATATCTTGTTTTAGTAATTTCTGTCACTATTTTGGTTTAGGAGATACTTTTCCCCTTCCCTCTTACGGCTTTCAGTGTAGTCAGGACATGGTCAGGAACAGTCAAATCAAATTATAAATCCCCAGAAGACATAGTCAATAGCATACTTTGCATATTTCATGGCTTCCTGAACAGAAGACAAGAATCTGATCTCTCTCTCAGAACAAAGGAAACCTAGACTGTGGAAAATGTGGGAAATGTATTACTGGTATTTTTTATGGAAAATGCCTTGATTAGTTTCTTTACTCCTGTTGTATTATTACCCAGTTAGTGCTAAGGGGTCAACTTTTTTCTCTGGGACAGGAGACTGGAGAGGAGTCACATAGGCAATAGGCATATCCATGTTGGCTTGAATGAATGATCAAGAATTGCCACCATGAGAGTGGAGTTCACACAATGGAAGACTTTAATGTTTAGTGCCTGGCAGAACACATGGAATTAGCACAACTGTACCTTGAAGCAACAGTGGGAGGTGGAAGCAGACTGTGGGTGTGTCCACACTGTAGTTGGAAGGTATAACTCCCAGCTCAGGAAGATGTACCTGCTTGAGTTAGTGGCTTAATGACAGTGGCACAGGTGGTGTCTTGGGATAGTCACCCAAGAACCTGTCCAGGGTGGGATTGGTCCTGGATGGTTTTCCATCTAACCCTAACACACTTTATTTTAGGTTACTAGTACATGGTGGGTTGTTTTAAAAAGGCTATTCTGTGTCTTTGGAAAACAGTTGCTGTCTGTATAGTTACCAAAGGTGGTAAGTCTCCAACTGGGGGTATGTGGTTTTTCTGGACTCAGCTGAAGAAGCCAGAATGAAAAACAAAAGTGTTGAAGCCTGGGACTCACTCTCAGGGCTGGGCTACATGACTGGTGGAGGCTGATTTAAGTTACACAACGTCAGCTACATGAATAACGTAACTGAAGTCAACGTGCTTAGCTCTGCTTACTGCAGTATCTTCTCTGTGGTGCATCAGCAGCAAGTGGTCTCCCGTCAGCTCCTCTTGCACATCTGATTGAGGGTACCGGAGTCAGTTTTGAGTGAGACTGGTGGTCAATTTATCGCATCTACACAAGACTCAAGCTACTGACCCCTGCTTGATTGATCCCTGCCTGTTGATCTGGAGTAGGGAAGACATGAGCTACCTTGCACAAATTACTGTTTTAGGGTCTAGCGGTATAAAGGTACCATTCCAGGAAGACCGTGAAAAGGTCAAAGTTGTACAAATGCTCTGTAGCTCTATGGACAGGCTAGCTGGAATTATTGCAGATTTAGTCCTCAGCAACACATCAGATTGTGGCTCAGTAAGTGAAAAACAAAGCAGAAGACCTATATCTTTCACTATTGTTGCAGCAACATTTGACTATAGCCTTTTCTGAGGCTGTGTTGTTTTGCTGGTGTTCCATCCATGTTGAATTAATTTTCTTTGGCAGATTGTTCCACTGTCTATTTGTTTGAAACAGAAACTGAGCAATGTCATCTGCTCCCTCTTCTGGCACATGATGATACAGCAGAGCCTCCATTTTTGTAATCGGTCACTAGCAATGTGATTTCCCATTGTGTGCCATAGCATTGCAAGGTTTTTGGAGAGGATTTCATCTGAACATCAGACTTTGGGCAAAAAATGATAAACCCTAAGAGAGAATCTGTGTGTGTGAAAAACATTCATGTTGTTTCAGCCACTTGCTCAGTTCTTCAAAGACTTTTGAGCTGGAGCCTTTGATTCTGAGATTTTCGATATACAAAGGGTAAAATTCCAAGTCATGGCTGTCTGAAATTAGACACCAAAATCCTAAAAAAAATTGATTTTCACAAGTGCTCAGCAGCTGTAGCTGCTACATACATCAATGGAAGCTACAGATGCTCCGCATCTCTGCAATCAAACCATAAATATTTGTGTACTCTGTGGATCTAATTCAAAACACCATGCCTTTAAAAATAGGTAGGAAAAGTACAGTTCATAATTGCAGTCATATGAAGATGCAACACCAGTAGAAATAGATTTGACTGGGAAATGCTTTACAAAAGTGTTAGATTTTAAAATAGTCATTATAAACAAGAAATAATTAGTGCTAATTTGGTTCAACACATATCACATGTGGGGCTTTGGTCTATAAGTGGACTAAGCTCTAGCTGCATCTTATTTGATGTGGGATGGACAGACTGAATGCTCATGTTGCTTTATCCTGGAATGCTTTTAACAAGATAGGATTTAATCCTTATGTTGCTTGTCTGCCACCCATGCAATTAAGGTGGCATGAAGGTGAATTAGTATTGGCTGATTAATACTTAGCTCTTAGATAGAGCTTTTCTGTATGTAGATCTGAAAGCATTGTACAGATAATGTAAATGCTGTTATCACAATATTGCAGTGGTAGAAATTGCAGGAGAGAAGTGAAATGATTTGCCCAATGCCATCCTGCAGGTCAGAAACAGAGCCAGGAATAGAACTTCTGTCTCCTGAGTCCCAGCCAGTGTCTGAGCCACTCAATCATACTGTCTCTTTAATGGAAAAGAGCCACCTTTGAAAAACCAGATAGAGACAATGCTGGAATGCTGGGCTGCAGAAAGCCGCTGGAGGGTGAAATTCATGAGGGTGATGACGTTGTCTTGTCATACAGCAGCCTGGGATTCAGGGTTGGATTGAAGCAACACAGGGGCTCTATGTCCATTTCAGGTACTGATTTATTGTGCATGTCTCACTCTCCATCTGTAAAATATGGCAATACTATCTACCTATCTCACAGGGTTGCGGTAAGGTTTAATAAATGAAAAGGCACTATAATTACAAAGTGTTCATGACATGCACAGAGAAGTGATTTTACTGTCACCCAGCTACCAAAAACTCTTTCCTCTTTCTTTGGCTGACTAAAAAGTCTTCATTTTGAACATTTCGATCCTGTCAGTCCTCTCACCAGTTGAGCTGGATACATGCCACATTAGACTGCACTGAAGAGGATAGCTCCAGTCTCTGAAAGCCATCTCTTGTAGGACACTTTAGGTACGTTCAACTCAGCAGCAATGGAAACAGTGACTGTCTGGAGCCTGCACTTACAAAAAGCTGCTCCATATTAATCTACAAGATTTGTAATCTTACCCTGGAAGATGATTTCACTTGTTCTGTTTGGAGCAATTTTGTGACTCTCCTCTCAAAGGGATTGCAGGTGGCATGAGCTAAGAAGGGGCTACTCATCCTATGCGCACAAGAGTTTGTAGTTTGGCACAGGAGTTCAGTTTAGATTCCTATAAGCCTGTGATCTTAATTGCGACATGCCTCTTAAATGTGCCAGGGATTTAGTCATTTGAAACAAAATAGGGGTAAAGAATAGCTCTCAATGAGGAAGAAGAGGAGAATGAGAAACACAAATATGGCAAGACAGCTTACATTCTTTTGGATCTGTATTAATGGAGTTGAGCAATAATGAGACAGGAGGCTGTGTTAGGTCTTCTGTAGGTGTTAAAGCATATGGAGACCCATTGTGACTCGTGAGGTCTGCCCAGTGGGGGTTCTGCATGTCTTGCCTCCTTTTGATTTCCTTTGTCATAGCTAGTGCCCCAAAGCAGAGTGCAGTCTCTGCATGCCCAAGACAGGCACTAGTATCAGAGAGGTAGCCATGTTAGTCTGTATCTTCAAAAACAAGAAGAAATCCTGCGGCACCTTACAGACTAACACATATTTTGGAGCATAAGCTTGCGTGGGCAAAGCCCTGCTTCATCATGCATCTGATGAAGCGGGTCTTTGCCCCCAAAAGCTTATGCTCCAAAATACTTGTTAGTCTATAAGGTGCCACAGGACTTGTTGTTGTTTTTGAGGACAGGGATGGTAACAGTGGTAGGGTGATTCACAAGAAGATGATGGAGGATCCTTGTCACTTTCTCCTATTTGCACATCATATGCAGGAGCTGACACCCCAGCATGGCCTGTGGTTTGCAGCCTGTGAGCTGGCATTCAGCTGTACAGCCAGCAAGCTTCAACTCTCTTGTAACTATTTTTAAAGGTCTGATTTTCCAAAAGTTAGGCACATGTCCAGCAGGCCTCCTGCATTATTTACAATGGCCATAATTGCATGTACACACACATACTTCCTTTGTGGGAGCAAATGGCAGCTTCTACTGCTGTCTATTTGTACTGGCAAACATCCAATTTATACATTACCACACTAACTGGGATAAACAATAAGGTATGCAGGGGCGTGTATACTTTAGTGCTCGACTTTTTTGAAAAAATGAAGGCCAGGTCCTTAGGTGGCATAGCTTGGTGTAGCTCCCTTGAAATAAAAAGCTCCATCAGATTTACACCACCTGAGGTCCTGCTGCCCCGTCTTGGCCGTACAGCAGAGAGTAACTCAATCAAAAGCAAATGATGTTATAAAATAAAGCATCGGAGTTACATGATTGAATGTTTGCTTTTCTGCAACGTTGTCAGTGAAGCTCTCCTCAGATGCAAGGCATGTGGAACTCAACTTCACCTGCTTATTTAACTAGAACTGAGAATTTGAAGAGTGAAATCTTCACTGAATACTAGCAGCTAAATTACGCCTCATTGATGGAAATAATCACACACTTTGTCTCTCTGTATGGGTTGGGGCTTGCTTTTTCCAGCATCAGAACATTTATTTGTAAAACCGATTCTCTTGTTATTGTCGAAAAGAGAGATTTCCAGGAGCGTGGTTGACAGGTCGGACAAAGGGCCTTGTTCTGTAATAAAATTATTGTGCAGGTGTTCTACAGTTTTCCCTGGAGCATTTGTACATGCCAAGTGAACTATGCTTGGGCCTGAATCACCCCCGCCCCACTGAATTATTGCCACAGAAGTCTAGGAGAGAGCACTTTGTACTGGTGTTTAGTACGAGAACAAAAATAGGCAGGGGTGGAGGGGAAATATTTTTTGCTCCTTAAAGGGACTGTATCTATTTATTACGTTAAAAGCTGGTTCTATTTTTGGCAGTAACAAAATAGACTCAACTTCAAATCTGCAATACAGCGTGTGGATAAGCATCATAGCATAGCTGAAGAAATCTAGTACCGCCATGCATATACAGGGGCATGTCAAAACATTGCACAGATGGCAGCAGCATATTAGTCATAGACTGAAGCTGTTTCTCCCATTTATTTCTTCTCCCTCCTTGAGAGTTATTCTTCTCCCTTGTTTTGTTCCAAGTGGCTAGATCCCAGAGTTGGCGCAGTTAGGAATTCCTCTAAGATTAGTAAGGTGACCAGACAGCAAATGTGAAAAATTGGGACTTTTTTTCCCCTAGTGGGTGGGTGGAAAGGTTGCGATAGCTACCTATATAAGTCCCTAATATTTATTTATTTATTTATTCTTGTGTATGAGAAAAGAATCAGGTCTGGTCTGTTTATCATGGGAAGTGACGTAGGTTTGTTCGGAAGGTGGCAAGCTATGGTGAGATAGGTTATTAAAGGGTAATAAAGTTCAAAAACCTTGTAACCTGAGAAAGCACTTAAAATCCTAATTATCAACACATAAAATGGAAAATATGTGCTAGGAAGACAAAGGGATGTTAGTGTTAGGCACTGGTACATCGTCAAAGCTCTGTGCTGGAGAACATGCCTGGTAAGACTGTGGTTTTACCAGTGGCAGTTACAGTTAAGCTACTAGATCATTCTTCATCATCAATAATGTACAGTGCTTATCTAGTAACTTCTTTTGCAAACCATACTCTCAACCCAGTCTCAACTGTCCTGTATGAGTATTTATCCTGAAAGTAAGGGCCAGTCCCACTATATGAATTCTCGGATCATAATGACCACTGTCATTGGTCATGATGCACAAAGATAATCAATGTGGCAATATACAGTCCACGTCACCAGTTATGTCCAATTGTTTTGGGGCGGACAATAAGGGAAGGTATTATACACCTATACAGATAGGAAATAGACTATTTTTCACAAAGTTGCCAGGAACTAGCCCTGATAAAGTGAGTCAGGAACTTTCCTCCTTCACTACTTTCACCAAACTAATTCCTCAGAGGATCCCCTCTCCTGAGATGCTCTTTTCAACCGCTACATCTACAAAGCTCTCAACCCTTGTCTGCCTGGAATATGAAAGACTGAGTCCGTGACGTCATTCTGGGCCTTCTGTAGGCCACTAAGGCACAGGATAGAACTCTTCTTCTCTAGGTCGTCAGGTGCACTGACATATTCCATTATTCAAAACAAAAAGCAGTCAAGCAGCACTTTAAAGACTAGCAAAATGGTTTATTAGGTGAGCTTTCGTGGGACAGACCCACTTCTTCAGACCATAGCCAGACCAGAACAGACTCAATATTTAAGGCACAGAGAACCAAAAACAGTAAGCAAGGAGGACAAATCAGAAAAAGATAATCAAGGTGAGCAAATCAGAGAGTGGAGGGGTGGGGGCGAAGGTCAAGAATTAGATTGAGCCAAGTATGCAGACAAGCCCCTATAGTGACTCAGAAAGTTCCCATCACAATGTAAACCATGTGTTAATGTGCCGAATTTGAATATAAAAGCCAGCTCAGATGGCTTTTATATTCAAATTCGGCACATTAACACATGGTTTACATTGTGATGGGAACTTTCTGAGTCACTATAGGGGCTTGTCTGCATACTTGGCTCAGTCTAATTCTTGACCTTCCCCGCCACCCCTCCACTCTCTGATTTGCTCACCTTGATTATCTTTTTCTGATTTGTCCTCCTTGCTTACTGTTTTTGGTTCTCTGTGCCTTAAATATTGAGTCTGTTCTGGTCTGGCTATGGTCTGAAGAAGTGGGTCTGTCCCACGAAAGCTCACCTAATAAACCATTTTGCTAGTCTTTAAAGTGCTACTTGACTGCTTTTTGTTTTGATAGTGTATAGACTAGCACGACTTCCTCTTTGTTACTATCCATTATTCAAGTGTTTCATAAGGATTTCAAGCAGCAACAGATGCTGCAGTCCCCCCCAGCTCCCCCACCAAAAAAAAATCTAACCCAAACCAAAAACAAAACAAAAAACACCTCTGCTGTTTCAAGAATGTCACTTCAGCACAGTGTAGGTGAGGTGACCTAACAGTAATAGAGTATAAAATCCTTAGCTGGCGTTTGTAGTCACTGCAAGGTTGGCATCGTTTCTAGCATTGCCTTCTGCCTGGCACAACCTACTGAGTAATGTGCTTCTCTCCAAGAAATTTTAATAGCCTGGTTTCTACAGTAAATACTCAAGGGGATAGGGTATAAACCGATCCATGATCCAATTTGTTATAGAAGAAGCTGTCCATTACTGCTTTCTATACCCATGTTCATCATCTACTTACAATAGGAGCCTTACCTTCTTCAGCTAGTGAACTCTGTGGAATAACTGGTGTCTAAATATTTGTTAAAAATGCAGTTTTGGGCTGTCCAAAACTATTCAAAAATTCAAGTCAATGCAGTTGACTAGTTTCGGATTAAAAAGAGAGGGGAAAAGTCAAAACAGTCAAATGTTTTGGTCTAATATTTTCAATATTTTGACATAAGGGATACATCTACACTTGCCCCCTTTGAAATGCTGCAGCTACATGGCATGCTGGCACTTCGAAGTTGTCACGGGGGAGAATTAGCCTAATGAAGTGCTACATATGCATTGCAGCACCTCATTACTGATCTCCCATCACCCTGATTACCATGCCCCCTTCGAAGGGGGCAAGTGGAGAAGTAGTCAAGGTGTTTCTTCAAATTTAGCTAGATATACTTAAAGAAACCCTCCAAACGATGAAAAAAAACTCATACCTGATATGAAATGGGAAAAAATGAAAATGGTTTGTTCACAGTCAAATAAAACATTGTTTGACACAAACTTGTGACTTTTTAATTTCAGTGAAGGAAAAACCCATTCAGGATCTATGAAAACTACATTTTTCCTTCAGATTTTTATCCTGTCAGCTGTACCTTTGATATCTACAGGGAAAAGAACTATCCATAGATAAAGTTACCACTTACTTGTTGAATACAATAATGTCAAAAGCCTGTGATTCAGTTTGTTTAGCTGGCAAACTAAACATGCAGAAGTGAGTATTTGACAACTCTGAGTAATCTTGGCAAATCTTTATGAAAAAAAATAAGTGTTCACTAGATTTGATCAATCAGAATCAGATCACCCTCTGACGACAGAAATTCATTGGGCTAGACAGTCCTGAGGTTCATACTGAAAAGGAACAAAATACATCAGGCTAGATATTACAAGCACACAGAAAAGCAATTTGGCCCACATGCAATGATTGCAAAGGAGGCAGCTTCATAATAAAGGTCAAGCAACCAGGGTCCTCAGAGTGAAAGAATGGCAGACAGCATAGAGGCTAGTTTACAGCAAAATGGCCAACCCAATTTTCTATTTGAGGAATGCCAGCAAAGAGAATAGAAGGAAGCACTCCCATAGAAGGGACTTCCAGAAGGATTAGGGGAGACTGATTCCTCACACAACAAGGAGATGGGGATATATTTGTGAAACACAAATAAGCTGTGGTCAAAGGGTATTTGATTATTAGAAATGTTGATAGGTAGGTGGTAACCACGCAAGATATCTGGTGACTTCTCATGTGGGGCTGGACAAACTTCCTGACCCTACGAGCTACATATGATGATTTCCCAAAATTTGAGAGTTGGGGCACAGGGCTTCAGCCCTGTGGGAGGTACCTGCCAGGACCTGGGGCTTCAGCCCAGCTCCTGCGGAATCTTCAGTTGCTGGCAAGCACACCCCACAGGACTGAAGCTCCTAGGCCCCCTCCCTGCTGGGCAAAAGCCCCTACCCCACCACCCTACTGCAAGGCAGAAGTCCTAGGGTGGAGAATGGGAGGGAGGTGTGTGTGTGTGTCTGTGTCTAGAACAGGTGTGGCCATCTGTTATAGACAGAGAATGGTTTGGTGGAGTCTGGGGTTATGCTTCACAGTGGTACCAATGATATAGTGAGGTGCATGACAGAGGTCCTGGAAGCAAAATGTAGGTGATTAGGCAAGGGCTTAAGTTCAGGATTGATGGGGTAATTGTCTGTGATGTGTTTCTTATCGAATATGAAGGGCTAATCAAGAAGAAAAATAAGACCTCTGTACGGTTGAGCAGATGGTGGAAAGTGGAGTATTTTAAACTGATTTGGCTCTGAGGAACTTTTGGGCACAAACAATGGACAAGAGAGGGAGATTACATAACTAGAAAAAGGGAGAAAGTTAAACATGCACTTACAAAAATTCAGGTGGAACAACGAAACGTGCTAGGCATTAATAGCAGTATTAATTCAATAGTAAAGGATAGAACAGCTATTGCTGTTGCATTGGAAGAGGTATTGATCTATACCTATAATATTCTATCTTCTACAATTCTTTTAGCATGTCTACAAAACGGGGTAAAGGACTAGCTTAAATAATTTACTTGGAATTTGACAAAGTTTCTGTAATGAAGATTGAAAGAGCAACACGCTCTGTCGACAGAGTGCACCCGACTGCCTGGCCCTCTCTTGACAAAATGGCTGACCAGAAGCTCTGCAAATAGGGCTGCCCAAAGAACCGGAAGCCCTGTCTGTTGACAAATGGGCCCCGTAGTATCTACATTGCTATTTTGTTGACAGAACCCTGTTGAGAGAGGCATTACACCTCTCTCTGTTCAGGTACAATGCTGCCGAGGGATGTGCTAGGTTTTGTCAACAAAATGTTGACAAAGCGCATGTTGCGTGTAGACACTCCCCAGTTTTTCCAGGAAAAATCTCTTGTGCAGACATAGCCAACAGGAATTGTTAATATTCTTGGACTACTTACAACAAAATCTGTAACAGTTCAGATAAACGGAATGATCCACCCATTAGTGTGTAGAGATCTTGAGACAGGCTCAGAACACGTCAGCATTACTCAGAGAAAAAAAAAACAAAAAAAAGAACCGGGAGGGTTCATTGGATGGTGATATGGTTGTACTGCACCACCTCAGTGTCCCTAGCCTGGCAAGTCAGCATCCAAGCCCCAGACTTGACCACTGTTGAATAAGCTAGCCATTTATATTCTTCCTACACGCACATTTGTGCTGCGCTGTTGCATGGCCTGGAGCAAGTCACTGCCCCCTCTCAACTTAGTTTCCTTATCTGTCAAAGGAGGGTAACATTATCTGCCTCAGAAGTCCATTGTGGAGATGCAAAAGTTTGTGCAGTCCTTCATATCTGTATAGTACAGTGGGCCTGATCAAATGCCAGTCAGTCCCAATGGAAAACTGCCACCCTTAATCCCACCCATGGGAACTGAATCAGGCTGTGTTCCAATGTCATGGACAATTAATCTTGTGTGATTTTAAATAAGGATTATGGACAAAAAATTGACAAAAAGTATCAAAATGTTGAATTTTGGAATCATACAAAAGTTTAACTTTTCTGACAAATTTGATTTAGTATATTTTTATTTTAAAGAGAAATTTTTGGCTAAAGAAAGATTAAATTACGTAGGACATTAAACTACATGAGGAAATAAATTCTATGCTCAGTCACCACAGTATAATTCAGGTTACTCCACCCAAATCAGGGAGTTACTCTGGATTTAGGCTGGAGTAGTTGAGGAAAAGAGTTACCCTGGAGCTTTGGAAAACATACTGAATATTAAAAAGAGGAATCTGAAAATCGCTTAAGTGGTGAAAATGTTTTTTGGACCAATTGCTAAGTTTACAAATAGGAACACACATTCCACGTAAGGATATATTTTAGTAATCATATTTACCAACTTTATAGTACAACAGATGTTTCCAATAAATTAAGCATTCACAAACACTATATTATCATAAAATAGTTTTCTTCTTATACAGCCTTGCGAAACCCAGCCTTCACTTTCAACCTCAGCTTCATGATTAATCATTACTTCAGTGGTCATTTTTCATGGTTCACTGTTCAGCAATAAATCCAGAGGAAAATGACTGAGGTACTTACTATTGCATCCGACAATATGCAAGGCTGAAAGAATGGGCGAGCGACAGCTGAAGACAGCCTGCCCACTGGAAGTTGAAAAAAGAATAATGAATTCTGAAGACTTAAAAAAAAAACAACAACCCAAGTTCACATGACAAGACTGCATGAATGGGAAGGCTCACATGTCATTTCTTTGGTATAAATAGTAAACAGCTGCAGCTAAATGGTTTATCCATTAAAAGACAATTATTGTTAGCTCAAGGTTAAGAGTCCTGCAAAAGACAAGTCCAGCTACTGGAAAACTGTGAAATATTCTCTGGGCATCTGCTGACACAGTCAAGAAGTGAATTATATGACACAAAGTAGGCTTCATAGCTTAAGAGACGAAATTTGAGTAATAACAAGGATTTGGTGGAGAGTGCAAGTTATTGTTGATTGCTGATTCCCACTAAAAGACCCTCTAATTCCGTAGTGTTTACTTACTCCAAGACCCACTGGCTTCAGTTCGCCATTTGTATGAATATGTGCTACTCAGATGGTAATGGTGAAAAGCAAGGTTCTGTGTACATTGTGTGTTCAGTCAATTCAGGGTATGTGAAAATGCTGTCTTCAATAGTGATCTAAACCTGCATTTCTTGTTTATCCAAATCTCCCTTTAAATTCATGGGAAGGCTTAATGTATTTTTTTCTTAGTCTGTTTAGACTTAATGGGATTCTAGGCTGCACAAACTGGCCCAGTTTGACAGACATATGCAAATAACTGTATTGCAAGGCACAGACTTCCTATTTTGTTCAAACATGCCTTGTTTTCATCCTCTTCCAGCACAGGCACGTTACCGACAATTTGTATTTGATTTGACACTATTTGGAGGATGACAGTATCCTGGCAGAACAGCAAATTTGAGCATTAGCTGCTTCCAGGCCCTTGGTTGTATTGACTGCCCCACTTTTTATGTGGAACTGAGGCCTGTGTCTTGCAAATTGCCCACTGCTCTCAGTTTAATGGGATTAAGCCTCTGGTGTAGAGAACAGTTGCTTCTACCACAGAAATTTAAATTGTTTGCATGGGTCTAACTTGAAGCTATGTCACAATAAATTTGCATAATTTGGTTAATTAACTAACAGAACAGCATGAATGAATGATCCATTATTTCAACTTATGAATAAATATCTGCTTAATTTTAAGTGTAGAAAAGGTTGCCTGGAGCTCCTGCAGGCTGTTTTGAGCTCTTTTGGCAAACTGACCTGCCTTCTGCTTGAAAATAATACCTTATTTGATGTTTAAAATCTGCCCAATTATAAAAGTGTCAGGGCAAACATAATACGACAACTGAATTGCTAAAAACACAAGTAAACAAAAATATTCTCCATATTCCTTAAGTATAATTACCTTCTATTACCCCAGGCAAAAGGCTGAGAGAACAGATAGATCCTGAACAGTCAACAACCAGATGGTCAGTAAATCTGGGCCCTCTTAAACTAGCTCCAGAGTTGAGGTCCCACCTCTGAGAACTTTCTTTCACTGTCCGCAGATGTTCAAATTAGGGGATTCTTTGCCTGAGTGCTGTAGCTGATCTCATTCCTCTCTGGAACATAGGGACAGAGGCAGTGTCTCATATAAACAGGACCCACTCGACTTAGGATAAGTCTGTTCTGCAGTTGGGAGGAATTACTGTGCTAGGTTTGATGTAGCTTGAGTAACTCTAGCAGTGAAGCTGCAGTTGCACCGGTGGCTGCACAGGCTAGCTCTGCCTCGTCCGGGATCCCGTCTTGTAGCCACTACCTATGCTGCTATACCTAGTCTTGTAGCCATTATCTATGCTGCTGTGGCTTCACTGCTATTGTGACCCATGCCAACTTTGATCTAACAGTCGGGGTGGGGAACCTTTTTTTATGTGGGCCATTGACCCACAGAAAAATCACTTGGGGGCCACACAAAAGTGAGAAAATGCAAAGCCACTCATCTCACTCAACTGTATCTGGGGGGCTTTCCTTACACTCCAGTCCTGTGCCAACATTTGGAGATTTGCTGCAGACCAGATCAAAGTAAGCTGAGGACTAGATCCGGTTCGTGGGCCAAAGATGCCCCACCTCAATATAGCTAATCAAAGCTAATTCTGGTATATTTACATCAAAGCTAATCCTAAGAATTAAACCCACAAGCAGGAACAAAGTCTTGAAATGTGCTGGATTTGAATTAATGAGTGAGTGTTGCTAACCTTTTGTGGCTGCCCACAACAACAATAAAGGATCTATTATCAGAAGCTAAAGGAAGTTCCCCTTTACCTTAGGAGAAAGGGCCTGTGGTTGGAGGGGTGGGGGGGTGTTCCATTTTGAGCTTCTAGTGTCTGAGACAACATGATTTATATAGTACAGTATATTTGTCCTTGTGTAAAATAGGAATAACTCCAATGTAGCCAGTAGTATTGTACTAGTATTGCAATAGTGTAAAACTGCTGCATGTTTAGAAGGGAACTGGATCCTGTGCCCAGCAGCAGCAGCACGTGCTTTCACTTCAAGCTGTAGAAATTGAGTAATGCGCTTGCTGTGCCTACTAGCGCCAAGCAGGTGAATAGCCACATGTTTTACAAGCTAAAGCTTCCAACTGACTTTTGACAGTAGCCCCATGCAGAGAATATTGTACCAATCTATTCTGGAGTTCACAACAAACAGGGATAAGTGTGCTGTAGTCCAGGTCCAAGGGAAACAGTTAAAATGCTTAGCCAGCTGCAGATGGAAAAATGTGCTTTTCATGTAGCCTGCTCAGAAGGCTGAATAATTTATTAGTGCATCACACACTATTATTTGAAACTCTGCCACTTGTGAAAGAAATCTGTTAAATTATAACCAGGACCCATTAACGAACTATTCCAAATACTGAAAGCAGACAAGCCATTGCATGTCAGCCAACTTGTATGTATAGTGACTTTGAATGCATTATCTCCAATGACTTGTTGCGGAAGCAACACATCACCATAATGCAAAAATATTTTCCTTTCCATTCATTGCTCTACTGAACAAGCTATAGATTTACCTTTCATGCTGTTGACATCGCGGTACAGTGATATTAGTGCTTGATGCAAATTTTGCTATTTATGGTCTACTGGAAGAGCGTATCAGAAGTCAGGACATGAAAACCTTCATGTCACTGCTGGAAGCTGGATATTCTGAGGCTGCCACAAGTGCCTACTGCGAACCATTTTGATACCAGCTTGTCTGGGGCTACATGGTGGCGTCATTCCTGTGGCCATGGTGGATTTAAATTGGGTTTATAGTACACATGAAATCTCATCTCAGTCTGAGCCTTACTGGAATCTTTTGTCCCTAGAATCTGTACATTGGCAGAAGTGGGTTAAGGAATAAAATCCTACTGCTGGGAATCAGAGAGTGCAGGGGAGAGAAGAGATAGTGCTTCAGAGCTGTTAGGGTACTACTGGGGCCCTGGCATTCTCCCCCACCAAGATCCACAACAGATAGAAAGACACCACACAGTTTGATGTAAGGGGAAGGAAATAAACTGTGTGTGTGGTAGGGTGGAGGAGTGGGTAAATGATTTCCCTTGTCTAATGATTTTTTGGGGGCTGGGGAATATCACAACTTCATGACATTTCCTCTTCCTACGCTCCCATCTTAAGGGTTTCTCAAAAGAGAGACTGCAACTTCACCTGACCTTTATGCACGGCACACAGAAGGTGATAGAAAAAGCCATGGCTCCTTGTGCCCTTTCACCTGTGCATCACCATGAGATTTCAGTACAATTTGGCCCACAGGAAGTCATTTGTAAAAACAAAAGCATATATACACCAAAAGCTTGTAGACTGAGAAAATACATAAAAAATGGATTTAAATTATAGCTACCAACACATTACATTTAAATGTCCTTAAACAACAGCTAGAAAAACTCTTTTGGGCCACTGACCCACAGGAAAAAAAAATCCATCAGGAGATGTGCATAAGTGAGAAGATGAAACTAAAAAGTCACCCAACTGACCTGGCTTCCAACTGAGATTCTGACCTCAAGGTGCTGGGGCTGTACTTGGGCTGTAGTCCTGTGGTGGGACGCCCAGGCTCAGAGACTTGCCATGGGGGGGAAGCCCCAAACCTCATTGAGAGCCAGATCAAAGTAAGCTGGGCACTGGACCCAGCCCATGAGCTGTAGGTTCCCCAATCCTACCTTAAACATTAAAGAGCTTAATGGTGTGATTGTTAGCACCTGATGAATAAAATTATGCTATTTTAGCTGATATTTTGTCCTGGATACAGAATATTAAAATAAAAAGCAAATTCTTTCCTGGTGTTTGAAAACAAGTCATTCCAACCAGCCGAATGCGCTGCCAAACCTCTGATTTATTTTGGGGTATATTTAATATTGCTGGAGATAGTCATACTGGTCACAATTCAGTGGTGTTCTATCTCAGGCTACTGTACTTTAGTATCCCATCACATCAGCCAACTCCCACATTTGGACGCCTTTCTGTAAAGATAGAGACAAGCTTCCAAAGTGTCCTAGAAGAGGCACCTACAAAATTGGCACATGCAGCAGCTGTATAAGCAAAAGCTGCATTTGAAATGCATTTTGCAGGGCTAAAACAGGCTCTTGTGCTTGCACACATAAACACTTAATGGCCCATGTTAATATACACTTGGGGCCCGCTTAGCCTCTCACAATAGTTTTACACAGACTTAAATGTGGACTTTCTGGAACTTACCTACCCCAGAGTAAATCAGGAATAAGAGGGGGATCAAGCCCTTCACTCACATCATGTACACATTTCGGTTTTACATGTGACTTAAGCACCAGTCTACGAAAATTTGACTCACTAGGCACAGTGAGGTAAAGTCCATGTTATAGTAAACTTTAGTTATATTTCTGGTGTGTGTAAGTGAAGGAGTTTCTTTACAGCCACTCTATGGATTAAGACAGAGTTGCTTTACAGCCATTTTTTGGACCCTACTACTCTGTCCAGCTGTTTAGGCTCTTGCTGGCTTGAGGATTGGGAACAGCCTTATATGTAACCTATACCCAAATCTTGCAGCTAGCCCCTCCCTTTACAGTGGTCCAAATGAAGAATCTTGAACACCTTTATCTCTTAGGGACACTGAGGGATTTTCTTGGAGCTGATGTATAACCCACACACTTCTGAGACACACTGTTGGAGGTTATGGACCTGACTCCAGCATGGTGAAAAATCAGGAGTAAGTCAGTGTACTTACCTTCAGATGATACCAGTGTGAATGAGCACAGATTCAGGCCAGTGTGTCCAGTCAAGAATCCTAGATATCCTTTAACACTGTACCCTTATCCAGAAAGCCCTGCCTCAGGACCAGAGGAAAAAGCTTCTCATTTCCCACTCCCAAGTTATGCAGTCTGCACTCTTGCTTGTTGTTGGACAACATGGTAACAACACCGCTTTGCAGGGTTTTTGGCTGGGCAGCTTGTCCAGAATGCAGCAGCAGATACTAGACTGAGCAGTGAGGAGCATTTTAGCCTCCACATTCTTCACAGCAACAGCTGACTTCACATTGGCTCTGTCGGCTCCTCATACAGCGTTGACATCTCACACTTGAGTCCTGTTGTGCTAGGTGTCTACTCTCATCCTTTAGCAGCCTCACCATTACCTTTCAGGTCATGAGACAATCATTTCTTGGCCACAGAACTTTGACAGCCGTCCTTGGACAACCAGGTCAATTTACCTTTTTGTAAAACACATTGGCTGCATCTACACTGGAAGCATCTGTCCACAGAAGTTACTGTTGGATGAGATGTTCTGACAAAATTTCTGTTGACAGAATGCGTCTACACATAAAAGCAGATCGATCTGATCCATTCTGTAGACAAAAGAGACACCCCCCCAGGAGTGTCTTCACCTTTTTGTCAACAGTTTCTGTTGACAAAATGCATTTTGTGTGCAGATACTCTGCAAGTTTTGCCAGGAAAACTCTAGTGTAGATATAGCTATTGAGTCGCTTATTTCAAAATGTTAGGACCACTGCAAGAGTCCTACTTATTTCTTAGCTCTTTTCTCGTCATCTTGGATGTGACTTTTTTAAGTTTTAAAATTAAAAAATGTTCTAACTGTATTAATTTTTTAGAAGTGCACAATACCCTAAGCACCTTGTTTGTTCAAATGAGATCACATCTCTATTTACTGATAAGAAGCATTAAGTTATTTAAAGATAGTGCTCAGTTGCTTCCCAGATGGGACATAAAACTATGTGTAACCTAGGAGTTCCATCTTTTGCTATTTATAAAGCACAAAGAAGGAAAAAATAGAATCATGTTTTTCTATCAGTGATCTTGGAGGTGCTCAGAGAAGCAACAATTTGGGAGGTGAAAATACATTCAGATAAGTTAACAAGCTCACATTTTGTCTGTAAAGTATATTTTGCTCTTATGAAAGATTTTCATGAAAGGATGACTTTGCACTTGAAGAGAAGATTCTAAATAGCAGTTTTGAGTTAGCTGGTAGGTGAAACAAATATACAACACTTTCTGTTTTTCCATCACCGGCTCTTAAATCATTTCACCATACCTGGTTGTGATTTGCAGTGCTGAGAAAAGCAAACTCTTCTTTCGCAAAAATGCCATTTTATAATGAAAAAACACGGTTTTCCTATATTTTGGCACCTTTTGGTTGTTTAGCTAAAAAATTGTCATCTTTGACACTTTCAATATAAACCCGGCCCCACTGAAATCAGTGACAACCCTCTCCCCGCTATTTCACTTTGAAGGATCAAGGATGGCAGCTTTTTATTTGTATGCCCACTGACATGGGTCTTGTGTCAAAGTGAGACTTTCAGTGTAACTTTACACTGAAAAAGGTGTGAATGTTTCCTGAAAATTTGACTGAAGATTTGAAAGTGAGGATATGCAAGTACTGCATAGAAGGAACATGTTGATCTTTAAGGTCATAGGAGGCTATTACATCAAGATGTTATGGTCTGGACAAAAATTATATTCAGTCATGTTGTTGCCACAAGTTTCAGTGTTAAACACTTGAGCCAAAGACCAATGTAGACAATAAAAAGATTCTCAGTGACTTTTTAGATCAGGCCTTAAGTGGGAACAAAAAAACCCCCAAAATTCCACATTTAAAGAAATAAAGTAATTTTCTACTTGTAATTGGGATTAAAGTTGGCCATTTTGAGACTGCTACAGTCTGTAATTATGATCTATAAACAATCAAAGGCTACTACAGGAAAAAGGAAAGTAGGGAGTTTAGGGAGGTTGTTTTTCCTCATTTGTCTATAGCCCAGCATAAAGACAATAATGAAGGGAAACAACTTTGTTTTTATTATTATGGCTAAGATGCTTGTAATAAATTATGGAAGAAAAAAGATTTAGGAATAATTGACTGAGAAAACAAATGTCAGTTAAAGTAAACACAGCCAATTCTATTGAACGTATTTGCAAAAATGTCAAAGGAGTTGAGTTGTTTTCTTTCACAATATTTGTATTGGTATAAAGGGACTGTGGTTTAATTAAATTTTTCCACCGAGACTAGGTATTCCACTAGATGTCACTTTGAGACCCTGCTAAAATGAAGAACAGCAATCTGATTAAAGGATGCAACATCTCATCGTGGAGATTAATGTTCAGAAAGATGGTTCTATTTCTCTTGCCACAGAAGTACCAGCATAAATCAGACATACTGAGGCTGATCTAAGCCATGTCTACACGTGCACGCTATTTCGAAGTAGCGGCGCCAACTTCGAAATAGCGCCCGTCACGGCTACACGTGTTGGACGCTATTTCGAAGTTGAAATCGACGTTAGGCAGCGAGACGTCGAAGTCGCTAACCCCATGAGGGGATGGGAATAGCGCTCTACTTCGACGTTCAACGATGTGTAGACGATCTGCGTCCTGCAACATCGAAATAGCGGGGTCCTCCATGGCGGCCATCAGCTGGGGGGTTGAGAGACGCTCTCTCTCCAGCCCTTGTGGGGCTCTATGGTCACCGTGTGCAGCAGCCCGTAGGCCAGGGCTTCTGGCTGCTGCTGCTGCAGCTGGGGATCCATGCTGCATGCACAGGGTCTGCAACTAGTTGTCGGCTCTGTGTATCTTGCGCTGTTTAGTGAAAGTGTGTCTGGGAGGGGCCCTTTAAGGGAGCGACTTGCTGTTGAGTCCGCCCTGTGACCCTGTCTGCAGCTGTGCCTGGCACCCTTATTTCGATGTGTGCTACTTTGGTGTGTAGACGTTCCCTCGCAGGGCCTATTTCGATGTGGTGCTGCGCAACGTCGAAGTTGAACATCGACGTTGCCAGCCCTGGAGGACGTGTAGACGTTATTCATCGAAATAGGCTACTTCAATGTAGGGTTCACGTGTAGACGTAGCCCTAATGGTATAGCAGTCTGCCAGGAACATAGTTGCAATCCAGAAACATTTAATGCCACTGTTAACATAGATCATTTAACTCAGGGAAACTTTCTACATTTCTGTAACGGGATCATATAAATTAAATCTACAAACATTTGATGCAATTCACTCCCATGCTCCCAGCATAAAGCCCATTGACTCCAATTTTGTTCAGAAAACAGTGTGGGAGTTGGGGAAGAGCAGAAGAAATTCACCTCTGTAACTTAAAAGTAGATGCTGGTACTTCAGGCTGGTGTGTGGCATATTTGGGTCACAGCCACGTAAGTGCTGATTCAGTAGCCTGCCTGCACTCATCCACCCTTTGCATCCATAAGTGCTGATTCAGTAGTCTTCCTGTACTTATCCACCCTTTGCATCTTTTTATTTGGACCAGCTGAAAAACAGGCCTTTCTGTCGTACAGGAGACATGTGACCCTCACATAGGCACTCTGACATTCCTGTCCCTTGAGAGAGAGGTGAGATAGCAGCAGTAGTCTCTAAATAAGACTGAATGCCTCCATCTGGGTTCAAATCCCAAATAAAACAGACAATGTCCGTAATCATGGTTTCCTTAGGTGATATTTTTGGGTGCTGAAGCGGAAAGTGAAATATAGTTATCCCCTTCTTTTCAAACCGGGTGGAAGGAGAATGGGATGAGACAGACATATGCCAGTAAGGCAATGAATGAGTCCTCATAATGCCAAAAAAAAGTCTACCTCTTGGAGCCCAGTCCAAAAATGCTTTATATTTAATAAGAAAAAAACATTCTGGCATGTGTATTTCTGTTTGAAGCATGCACCTACACTCAGCTGTTGTAATCACACAGACTAGCCAGCTGGGACTGAAATGTCTAGAAGTTTTTAAAAAACCCAGAAAATACAAGGAAAGAAATATGCCTGTGCATTAAACACCCTCAGCCCCAGCCACTGCCAACCATGTCTCTTTCCAAAACTCCAGCAAGCTGCATAATGTTTGTGTGGTAAACAAGCAGCAGCTTTTGCACCTCTGCACATTTGTTTACTGAACAGATGAAGACAATGGAGCTCAATTAAAAGTAGATTAGCCACACATGTACCAAAGGAATGTGTACTTAACTGCCTGGGGTGAATCTGGATGCAGTGAAATCCCCTGAAGAAGCTCTTTTGGCATGTCCCCATAGGCTTTATTGGCATCACATCCAGGTTCAGTGGTGGTTACAGAGCCTCTAGAATGTGTTAAATTGATTATATACTAACTGAAGGGCAGATGTCACGAACACAAGTCTGCTTCAACTGTGGAGATGAACAGGTAGATTATAATGGGAATGGAAGCATCAGTTGAGGAGTTCTTTTCAATTATTGTTTGACAATGCACATTATGTGCCACTGATCTTGTTGGAAACTCCCTTTCTGGTACTGAAAGTAAAGCTGACACAAGGGAATGAAGGACATAGTCAGTTGTACAATCAATGCAGAGAATTTCCTGAAGGAGTTTCCATTGTTGACTTTTGAAAAAGGATAGAGCAAAAGTTGGAAATGTATATCATGGGGAATGTATGAACAGATAGAGAAGAGTAACAAACATGCTTAAAGGTCTAGATAACCTGACTGGTGAGCAAGATTGTATTTAGTCTGCTCTTAATCTTTTTTCCAGACATGTTAAAAATTTTCAAGCACATAAAGTGTTACTTCAAATGAGGAGGGAGAAAAATTGCTCTCCTTAACCTCTGATGATAGGACTAGAAGCAATGGTCTTAAATTGCAACAAGGTGGGGTATAGGTTTGACATCAGGAAAAAACTTCCTGTTGGGGTGGTTAAGCACTGGAACTAAATGCCCAGGGAAGTTCTGGAATATCCATCATTGGAGATTTTTTATGAGCATTTTAGACAAACAGCTGTCAGAAATGCCATGAGTACAGGGGACTGGATTATATAACCACTCAAGGTTCCTTCCAGTCCTATCACTGTAATGTACATTCTATGTGAGTTTTAAGGTTTCCTTTCAACTTTTTGGTTCTTGCCTGAGGTAAGTTGTTTTTCCACAAATAAATTTACTAAAACATAAGTTTACTCAGAGCTATTAAGGCTACTATAATCTGCAAAGATATTGGGCCAAGTTAGCTTTGCCAAAAAGCTGTATTAAACCCTGGCAAACATTTAACAATAAGTAAAAGCAGAGCTCAAATCAAACCAAACCCATGAGTTCCAAACAAATCTTGAGTTTGGAGCACTCAGAATGCAGAAGTCATATCAGAATTTTGCATATACATCCCAACTTTACAATGAGTTGAACCTTAAATCTTCTAGTATTACCAAAGTGAAATAGATTTAGGAGCAGTTGCTGAATTTTTACTTACAAGAGCTGGTCAAAAGGTTCTAATGGATTTTCCCCATTTCATATCACTTTCTATGATTTTAACTATAATTTATATACAAATAATTTTTTAAAAACCATTTGCTAACTGAAAACCCATAAATGAAAAATTCAGAAAACAATTTCAATTAATGTATTGCTTAAAATGCAGAACATATCTATGTTGAGTTTCTTACAAAAAGCTTTTTTTAAAGTTCATGTTTCATCCATAAAACTTTGTGTGAAAATTTACAGGTATTTTATCTACCTTCTTGCCTCCTGTGAGAAGCTTGGGATCCTAAGTATTATTAGGCACAATAGCACTGTGATCCTGCAGGAAGGGTAACGTTCTTACTATTTGGTTTCATAGAAAAAAACTTTTTGGTCTTTTGAAGACAATAATATTGCTGGTCATGCTGGGAATTAGCTCTTAGCCCCTCTTCTGGTAGTAGCTCACCTCTGTCACTTCTGGTCCAGACTCGTATTCCCTCACGGATCAAGGCATCCTCTTCAAGGTAAAGCCCTCTGGCCATGCCTCACTCTGTTCTGACCCCTTCTGGGGGACCTGCAGTCCTTAGTCCTTTCATTTTCCACAGTGGCAAGTTGCAGTCTATACTGGCCATTTCCTTCAATGGCAAGTGGGGACAAAATAGGAGGGACCCTACCACTCCATGTCCCAAACTAGGGACCTGCTAGGTGGCAGCCACACACACACTTTCCCTCCCTTCAACCCCCACCATGTTTCCCTGAGCTACTTCCTCATAGTCTCTATAACCTCATTTGCCGTTGTGTCAGAATCTCAGCCTGGAGTGCCTCCTTGCTCCCACTGTTCCTGCACAGCATTGCTCTGTCCAGGGTGCTAGCAATTCCCTCAGCCCTTCAGGGTACCAGTTCCAGCTCCCTAGAGGGAACTGACTTCTCTGCCATACAACCCTCTTTATATATGGGCTTGCTTTGTCCTGATTGGATGCCTCCCCCAGGGCTTCTTTTAACTCTTTCACCACCAGTGGGGGTAGACACCCCATCACACTATGCATGTCTTTAATTTGCAGCAGTAGTCAAACCATAGTTCAATTAAGTAGTTCACACAATAGCCCTATAAAATCATTTTTAATTTGTCCACAACAGATGGATTAGCTGAATCAGAGATATTAAGTGATTCCCCAGTTTCATAGAACAAGTCAGTGGTGGAGTTGGGAATACAAATCAGGAATTCTGCCTCTTCTATTCATCTCCCTTTTCTCATGAGTGTTAAAACAAATATGGGACCTTCATTTCTGCTGCTGTGTTTTTTTTTAAATGGCTGTTAGTGGTTGTTTTGACACCTGCCCAGAAGTAGGATACTTCACTTGCTTTTGTCTCTGGGGAGCTAACATCTGGCTGATTCCCCAGTTCAGAGACTTTCACCAGATCCTGTTCTTTTCCCTGATATCTCACATGGCATGCTTTACATACAATATCACAATTATATACAAAATGAGGAATAGGGGGGTCACAAGGTTCTCCTCCAAAGTATGGAGCATCACAAGACCTATCACATAAGATTATGATCCTTTACATATGCTTTGCACATAGCTTCTCTCAGTATATATAAATAATGAAAACTAATGCTCCTTATGGCTGATTAGGAGACATTGTGGATCATAGGGACACATTCGCGGAAGCTTTTATTTTTTTTTCAAAATAGTATCATGTTCATGTACTTACCTGAATAAGATCCCAATCCTAGAAAGACTTACAAATGCGAGTAATTCTATATACAGTAATAGTTCCACTGAATTATTACTCAGATGGGTAAGTATTTGCAGACTCCAGGCTGAGACACAGGGAAATTGTCTGAATGTAAGTCATAGTTTCGCAGGGACAGAAAGACCCTTTACCTTGCTGTTGTGTCTTTTCAACTCAAAGATGACAAACATTTATTAATATAATATGTTTAATATGAGTGTTATGGGAATAAACAAATAAAATTTGTTGATTTAATTCACTCTCCTTGGAGCAGAGACCTCCAGCTGTTTTTACTTTATTGCATGACAAGATATAAAAACAAAATGCTCACTTGATAAAAACCATACCACATGTTACATTACCTATTAATTTTTCTGTTTTGTTCTAAATGTAAGTGATTTTAAGTGAAAAGCACAGGGCCAAAAGAAGAATGGTCTTATGGAGAAGGCAGCTTCTTGTATGGCTTTAACTTTCTTAGCTTCCTAACATAGCTCCTTTTCTATTGCATGCTCTGAACTGAAATGAAAGGTTCCTCCTTGGATGTAACATAAGGGATTTGATGGGGACTGCTGGATTGAGATTTGGGATCCACACGGCTCCCTGGCACATCAACACCCACCCCTGACCCCTGCCCTGGCTCCTCTCCTTGGCTCTAAGCGGGCCCTCCTGTTTCCTCTGCTGGGGAGGGAAGGTGCTGCTCAGAGGTAAGCTCTCATTGCCACTGCTGACAGTGGAGCTTCTTCCTGCTGCCTGACCCAGAGGCATGGAGAGTCAGTAGCAGCAGCCAGGGCTTGGTTCTGAGTGGCACCTCCCCTCCACACCATGGTCTGGCTGTGGCAGCTGCTCCTACCTCCTCCCCTCACCCACAGACGGAGGCAGCCCAGCTCCACCTGGCCCTGCCTCCCTTACCACTCCACCTGAGCTGTCCACAGCAACCTCCCACAAGTCTTCCTGGGCACCGGACAGACCAGTGAGAGAGAGGGTCCCAGACAGAGTGGGAGGCTCTGGGAAGGCTGGGGCTGGCCACACAGCTCTCTGACTCTTCTCCCTGGGAAGAGAGGGGGGTTGGTGAGCATAGCAACAGGGAGCACAGCCCCCTAGTACTATATATAAGTAAATCTGATGCACATTATATATGCCATCATGAATTATATATAATGTTTATATTATATCCAGAAAACACACACACTCCAAGACATGCAAAATTATGCATGACATACATAGAATGCCTCATTCCAGAAGGGAAGAATTCAACGAATAGAATTAATCAAGAGGAACGTGGAAATAATCACATATCTGGGCTAACTACAAAAAAAAAATCCCACGAGTTTAAACTTTCAAGATAGATCACTGTCTCCCCTTTATTTTGTGCTCTCTCCACATTACTTTTTAATTTATACTATATACATGCCTATTACATTTATATGTGTGTATAGTGATTAGATTTGGTCATGTTATACTCATTGTTGACCTGTTTTCATTAATCCAGGCAGAAAATCTGTCTGCTACAGCTAACATCTTTCTTTTGCAAATATAAGCTTACCTGCACACAGGACAATCCTTCAAAGATGAATTAATATAATCAAAATATAGTGAGTTTTAAAAACTAATTAGCAACAAAGCCTCCTGCCCTTCTCTTATTTGGAAGTGTTTTTGTGTTGCAAGTTTGCACTAATTTACCTGACCTTCTCACTTCCCCATCTTCAATGGACACTAAGGAATGATCCCGTCAAAACACATATATAGGGCTTTTCATAAACACAAAACTAAGCATGTGCATAAATCTTTGATGGATTGGGGCCTAACATATTATAGAGGTTACCCTGTTACCCGTCAGAATGTAGGTGTGCTCACGCACAGCTGGGGTTTAGAATACCAACAGGCCTGCGAACAGGATAGGGGGCACTTGAGTTGCTGCAGCACCATTGCTGTGTGTGGTTGGTGAGTGGCGAGAGGGCTCAGCACTGCAGACCGGGTGATGTTGAGGTTCGAATGCCTTAAGCCCCTCCACTTCCACACTTATCGCCACCCCTTCTGGAGCATGGAGCTGGGCCCCCCTCCCACCTTGCCCCAGGGCCCATGGTGGCTGTTGGCGCTGCTGAATAAGTATAAAAAATATGCATCTTTCTAAAAACTTGAAAGGAATTTTTGTTCAAGTCTCACCAAGAGGAAAATATTGTATTTCGGTAATTAAGTACAATTACTATAACTCTGGCTTTTAACGTGGCTCTTATCTTTCTTCCTACAGGAGTCACAACATAAGAATAGCCTCAAGATATCCAGTCCATTTCTATTTAGGATGGATTATCTTCCTAAATGATGCATTATGATGATCTTTTTCAGTGTTGCTGAGAAAAGAATAAATTTTTGATTTGTAATAAACCATAATACTGTCAAATGCACACACAAAATAACACTCCAGTTTGGTCTTTCACTACCGGTCAATTTAATTAAGACACTTTAATCAAACTCCTCTACAGGTATAGTAAGAATTAATCTTGCCAACATACCTGAAAATGAGCAAGCTGTCTGTTTTTTTTTTCATTTAACTTTTTAAAGAGCATGCATAAATAAAGCAAAATATCATCTACACCTTGGCTAATTACCAGATTTAAATCCTGAAGCTTTACAAAGTCACAAAATAACACCTCGCAAACTTACAAATGTTCCCTAGGGTATATAGCTAATTTTTTTCTATGAGATGTAATGTGGCATATACATTTACCTGGGCCTTAAAAATGGCAAGAAAATCTCAGCCTGAAAGCATATTTTATGTTAAAAATGAAGAGCTCCTTTCTGAATGGAATTCCCATTTATATTTAAGCATCTGTACGCACTGATTTCAAGGCAAATTCCATGTAGTACCTACTGCTCAGGCCCTAAAACATGAGATTGTAGGGAAAGTTGTATAAAACTAAAATTCCCAGAATGCTGCTGTTTTTGGTCAAATAAAACTCAAAATCACTGCAATCTGGAACATAACTAATTCTTAATAAACTATTTTAATTTGACAATATATTTATCTGTTAAAAGGTGACACTCTGCATGCACTTCAGCTACTTTTCAAAATAATTTTTTTTAACATTCAGCGCCACTTTAGCATACCGCCGGCCGGGGCACTTTGAAAGTGACACATTTCACTCATGTGCGGCTTGTCTACATGGGGTCCTTTTCGAAAGGACCCTGCAAACATTGAAATCCCCTTATCACTACTTTTAAATCTGCCTGCCAACCTTAAACAAATTCTCACCAGCAACTATAGACCACAGCACAGTAACTCTGAACCTGGAACCAATTCCTGCAACAAACCTTGCTGCCAACTCTGCTCACATATCTACAGCAGCGATATCATCACAGTACCTAACATCAACCATACCATCAGGGGCTCCTTTACTTGCACATCTGCTAATATAGTATATGCCATTATGTGCCAGCAATGCCCCACTGCAATTTACGTTGGCCAAACTGGACAGTCTCTATGTAAAAGAATAAGTGGACATAAATCAGACATCAGGAATAGTAACATACATAAACATGTAGGAGAAGACTTCAATCCCCCTGGACACTCAGTAACAGATTTAAAAGTAGCAGTCCTACAACAAAAAAATTTCAAAAATAAAATGGAGAGAGAAATTTCTGAGCTGCAATTCATTTACAAATTTGACTCCATCAACCACGAATTAAACAGAGACTGCGAGTGGTTAGCCCCTTACAAAAGCAGTTTCTATATTATGGAAGTTCACACCTCCACATTAGAATCTGACCATGGGCCACATTATATTATATTATATTAGTATAATCACTGTGGCTTGCTGTATGAAGAGGACTCTTCTAAGGATTCAGGAAGCTGGCATACAAAGTCAAATAAAGCCCTTGTTAATAATGTCCCGGAGGCAAGACCAGGTTCAGCAAGTCTGAGTATTGGACAGCTTTAGTAAAAGCCTCATTAAGGACTTGTGATTTTGAATGTTATGTACGTATGTGGACTATAACCTACATTAGGTTTAAACCACAATTGTATCAAAATGTAACGCCTGTAACCTTAGGCATGACTATGACAATAATAGGAACAATGTTAATGCATCCCATGTTACTTTTACATTTACAGCTCCACAAACCATATAGTATATATAACATTGTATTCTTTCCCTGCTTGATGGTGGAAGGTGGACTAAAGAAAGTTACTCTTTTAATTAAATAAAGGTAAAAAAACTCATGAAGAAGTGGATTATCACTTTTCATTTCGTCTTCCAAGACAAATAAATAGTCCAGAGCAAACATCAATCACAGAGCACATAAAAAGATAGGAACATGCTTAAGAATAAAGTCTGAAGTCAAACTGGGCTCAGCTACTTTGGGCCAGGTCCAGCCTTTTTTTCAGCTATATGTGTTGATTTGCTTATTCTGAGCATAGTGTGTGTATAATTGAAACACACTAAACAAAAGGGAACAAATAAAGATGCAGATTTGCACAACCTTAAACTCTGGGGGATAGCTATTCATCAGAAGGTAATTTCACACCTGATACTCCATACATTCAGAAATTTTAATTTTAAAGTGATTTTTATCTTAATTGCATAGATTAACTATAATTTGCACCTAGTTATAATTCTATGGCCGCACTACATGGGCAGCTTCTGTTGACAAAACTGGGCTTCTGTAGACAAAACTGGCATAACGTTTACACGGTTAAAATGCTCTGTTGAGAATTTGTCGACAAAACTCAGCTATTCAGCTGGCAGCGTTATACCCTCCCCGATCAAGTACAGTGTCTCTGTTGACAGTGTTTTGTCAGAGTGCCTGTGTAGACACTTCTGTCAACAGAGAGGGCTTCCGGTTCCCTGTGCAGCCCAGTTTGCAAAGTGTCTGGTCACCCATTCTGTCAAGAGAGGACAGGGCAGCCTGGCTGCTCTCTGTTGACGGAACGGCCTGCTCTTTCAAGCTGCTTTTATGTGTAGATGTGATCTGTCGACAGAGGTACTGCCGAGGTTTTGACAGTGACCTCTGTCAACAGAGGCTGCCTGTGTAGATGTGGTCCATAAATTTTAATTTACAGGAGCATATAGAGACTCCAGTCAGGGACTGAATGGTCACTGTGCTACAGATTATTGTACATGCATGGAATTGCATTGGTTGTCAAAACCCAACAGCAGGTCTTTTCAAGTAAGCTACTTTTAAGAGCTGACTCATCACATTGTCTTTTCAGGTATGCCCCCTTAAACTACATATTGTGTGTTAAGAAACATAGGTTTCCAGTATGTTTTCATAGCATTCTTTGTCTGTTAAATGTACATGAATATTTATTACTCTTCCATTTTTTTCCTTATAATGATTGTTACTGCCCCTTTGTCTGTGCTGTTTTACAGATTTAATTTGGAAATCAGTGTTGTTTGCAAGGGATCAGCTGTTATAAGTCACAGTACACATCATCCTAAGAACAACTGAATACGAGATTAATGTACTCATTTTTTCTCTCTCTTCCTCTGTTGACTATGCCAATGTCCACTGAAGATGTGTGAGTTACCTTCCTAGAATGGGAGCTAACTCCACAGATTGAGGGAGGACTTGAGTACAGCTCAACCAGTGGAAAAAGTGGCTAAATGTGGGCTTGAAGCCAGGCTTGTAGTAGTTTAAAAGGTCAAAAGAGGAATTTATTCTTATATTTTTTACTATATACATGCATCACACACACAAAAGCTCTAAAAAGCTAGAAAATGTCAGAATTAAGTTTGCCTGTTCAACTTTAATTTGTCCCCCTGATATGCATGTATTACAATACCATCTGTAGTTACCTGGTCACATACCATATTTCAGTGGTATTTTATAAGTTAAGTCAAAGGAATCTCCCTGAAACTAGCAAAATCTTACAGAAAAAATTAAGTACTATCATTTACATATTCAAGTCCATAACTACCCTCTCTCCTCCATGCTTCAAGGACATTAAGGTTGCAAAATACTTAGAAGTCAGAAATATCCAAACTAAGGTTGCTGAGCTACCTCTACACTAGCCCCTTCCTTTCGGAATTGGCACAGTAATGAGTGAGTTGGAAAGATGCTAATGTGGCAGTGTCATGAATATGCATAATGGTGGCCATATGTGATTCAAAAGTGCTGCTTTTGAATCTCGCACTGCTGGTGTAGATGGGGCCTTTCGAAAGGACCCCTCTGACTTTGACAGCTCCTTCTTCCTATTTGGTTTAAGGAAGAAGGGGCTTTCAGAGTCTGCGGGGTCCTTTCAAAAGACCCCAGTCCACACGGGCAGTGTGTTATTTGAAACCGGCACTTTTGAATCATGCGTGGCCACCATTATGCTAACGATGTGCTGCATATTCATGTCAGTGCCTCATTAGCATTTTCCCAACTTGCTCATTACCATGCCCCTTCTGAAAGGAAAGAGCTAGTGTAGACGTAGCCCTTGTGTTCTAACTGTGGTCTCTCGTGTTATGATGCAGTCTTTACCAGTATGGACTATTGCTTTATTCACAGTGCAAGTTGACTGTTGAGCAGTAAGCGAGGCAGTGTGTAGTAGATATTTTTGCTTTCATGGTTTAATGCCTGGATCTTTGCCTTATTCACTGCAAATCTTTCGAACATCGTATTGAATGTTCTGAATAATGTGAATAAATATTGACCATCCTGAGAATATAGTCTCTGATTTTACTGATAGGTGTTTAAGGAAGACAAAAGAACTCTCTGAAATCTTAAGAGAAAAGCAAGAAGTCATGTAGGCAATGGAGAAGCTCTTTATGTGTAATTATTATAAAACATATTTAAAAAGCCAAAAATTTCTGTGCCATATAGAATGGAAAAAGTAGAAATATTCATGATTTTTTAGCTCAGTGGTTTGAGCTGAGGTAGGCATCCTTCAGTCTGCATAGACTATGGATCGCGCCCTTTAAAGTTTCAATTGAGGACTTCATTTACAGCGTCTATTATGACTATGAAGACCCACATGAGAGTGACAGTCCTTGCTGCATCTCTTGCAGATGTAGTGGGTGTCTGGCAAGTCCTTATTGTGCTTTCTGTGCGCTCGCTTATCCTCTGCTAGCTGTCTGATCTTCATGTTGCCCTTCTGAAGGCCCTTGTGTAACCCCTGCCTCCATCTGCTGCGGTCATCTGCTAGTTCTTCCCAGTTGTCCAGCTCGATGTCTACCTCTCTGAGGTCTCTCTTGCAGACATCTTTGTAGCGCAACTGGGGGCGTCCAGGAGGTCCTTTGCCAGAGGCTAGCTCACCATACAGGATGTCTTTTGGAATCCTTCGATCATTCATCCTGTGGACGTGACCAAGCCAGCGGAGTCGACGCTGCCTGAGGAGGGGAGGGTGTGCATGGTTGGGATTCCAGCTTGCTCGAGGACGGTGGTGTTGGTCACTCTGTCCTTCCATGATATTCCAAGGATGCGCCTGAGGCAGCGCAAGTGGAAGGCATTTAGCCTCTTTTCCTGGCGGGCATACAGGGTCCAAGTCTCGCTGCCATAAAGGAGAGTACTGAGGATGCAGGCTCTGTAGACTTGCATTTTGGTGTGAGTGTACAGCTTGTTGTTATTCCACACTCTCTTGCTGAGTCTGGACAGAGTTGTGGCTGCTTTTCCGATCCTCCTATTTAGCTCAGTGTCCAACGACAGGGTGTCAGTGATGGTGGACCCGAGGTAAACAAACCCATGGACGACCTCTAACGTATAGTTGTCAATGCTGATTGATGGGGATTCAGCAACATCCTGACCGAGTACGTTTGTCTTCTTTAGGCTGATGGTAAGCCCAAAGTCCTTGCATGCTTTGGAGAACTGATCCAGTAGTTTTTGAAGCTGGTCTTCTGTGTGAGACACTACAGCAGCATCATCTGTGAACAGCATGTCTCTGATGAGGACTTCTCGTACCTTAGACTTAGCTTTCAGCCTTGCAAGGTTAAACAGTTTCCCATCAGAACTTGTGTGCAGCAAGATGCCCTCTGTTGAAGATCCAAAGGCATGCTTCAGGAGGAGTGCGAAGAAGATCCCGAACAATGTCGGAGCAAGCACGCATCCTTGTTTGACGCCGCTCCTGATTCTGAAAGCATCCGATAATGCACCATCATATTGGATGGTTCCTCTCATGTCTTTGTGGAATGACTGGATCATCTTGAGTAACTGTGGAGGACAGCCTATCTTGTGGAGCAGTTTGAACAGACCATCCCTGCTGACCAAGTCAAAGGCCTTGGTCAGGTCAATGAAGGCTATGTAGAGTGGCTTTCTCTGCTCCCTGCACTTCTCCTGCAGCTGCCTTAGAGAGAAGACCATGTCAATGGTAGACCTCTCTGCGCGGAATCCGCACTGCGATTCGGGGTACACCCTCTCAGCAATCTTCTGGAGTCTGCCAAGGATGACGCGAGCGAACAGTTTACCAGTGACGCTTAGGAGGTTTGAGCATTGGCCTTGTAAACATCCAGGGTTGTGAGTTCAATCCCCAAGGGGCCTTTCAAGGTTTTGGGGCAGGTTAGATTAAAAAAAGAATATATGAAGGATGGTGATAGGTCCTGTGGTGAGTATGGGGGACTGGACTTGAGGTCCCTTCCAGTTCTATGAGATATGTATATCTCCATGTTTCACTCTCACAGCTGTCTCCCTCTTTAATCTTGTCTGAATTGGAATTCATTTGCAAATCTGAAACACTTAGCCTCAGACTTCAAAGAGATCTTAACTATCTTATACATTACAAGGAAAATTTCCCCACCTTTGATAGTCGCAGGAATGGGACACATTCTACTTAACTTGCTTGATCAACTGGTCCTACTAGTAACAGGTAATGCTCCCCCAGCATCCTTCTTCGTTCCTTCCCCCACCATCTCACTACTGTATAAACTCTGGATTTTGTTTCCTGCTCCAGTCATCTGAAGAAGTGGGTTTTACCCACAAAAGCTCATTGCCTAATAAATGTGTTAGTCTTTAAAGTGCTACAGGACAGCTTGTTATCTGTGAAGCTACAGACTAACATGTCTACACCTTTGAAACTATTTCCCTTCGGACACTGTTTTTTAGAATTAAGTGCACTAAACTGACTAGTTCTTTTTAAAAATTATAAGTTTGTTTCTTTTCTCTTGTTTAAAAAGACTCGCAAGAACTATTGAAGTTTGGTGCTTCAAATGTGGGGGCCCGTAATCCCAGCTCACCAACTGAGTGGTCTTGGAAAAATTATTTAATTTCTCTCTGTTTTTATTTTCTGTCTTTGAATATGGATCTATTTGTCTCTCATGGGCTATGTCTACACTAGTCAAAAACTTCAAAATGGCCATGCAAATAGCCATTTTGAAGTTTACTAATGAAGTGCTGAAATACATATTTAGCACCTCATTAGCATGCGGGTGGCCACAGCACTTTGAAATTGACACGGCTCACCACCGCACAGCTCGTCCAGATGGGGCTCCTTTTCAAAAGGACCCCGGCTACTTTGAAGTCCCCTTATTCCTATGAGCAGATGGGAATAAGGGGACTTCGAAGCAGCTGGGGTCCTTTCGAAAAGGAGCCCTGTCTGGATGAGCTGCGCGGCGGCAAGCCACGTCAATTTTGAAGTGCTGCGGCCGCCCGCATGCTAATGAGGTGCTGAATATGTATTTCAGCGCTTCATTAGTAAACTTTGAAATGGCCATTTGCATGGCCATTTCGTAGTTTTTGGCTAGTGTAGACACAGCCATGGTGTTAGGAGGATGGATTAATACCTGTAAAGCCTTTTAAATATATCAAGAGCTGTATAAGTGCCACATTATTATAATAATCATTTACTAATGGCTAAAATTTTTGTATATTATATTGGTTTATCAAATGGATTGCTAAGATTTTGTGAAATACTGCTTTACATCTTCAAAGCTGGATTTAGTAGTGTGCAGTAATAGCCTCAGGAACATGCCATATTCCCAATGATGGTCAAAATTTTTCCATCAATGCATTATTTAGTGGAAAATTTGGACTTGTGGGAAAAAGATTTTTTTTTGTGTGAAAGTGGTTCATAGATAATTTTTGATTCTTCTTTGGAAATCTAATCCCACCCTCCAAATTAACTAAAACCAAATATTTTCCAGGTTTTTAGCAAGAAACATTTGGGTTTTGAGCAGTTTTATTTTTTTGCATTAAATATTTTTTTCTGTGACCTCCCTCTGTTCCTCTTCTCCAAGTTTTATGACCACTGTCTTTACACACATCTACTACAAAAAGTTAAAAGGCATAATCTAAGACTATGTAAAATCCCTGTTGTTTTTATTTGAAACGTGTGAGGATCTGGTGTTTGGAGGACATGGTGTTATATGTGTATACTAATCACAATAGTTACACAAGTAGGTTCAAGTTAAATGTGCAGAGATATTGTTGCCACTTTACCCAGTTCTTTCCTACGTACTTACCTCTTTGGCTTCAGCATGCTGATGACAACGCAGTTTTTGTCTACGCTGAGAAAGATATCCTGAGTGTGTTTGTTGATGCTTACACATGTCTTGGTATCATGCTCAACATCAAGAAGGCCAAAGTGTGCCATCAGCCATCTCCAAATAAGTATGACACATCTGTTAAAAAGCAATGGAGAAGAACTGGAGAATATCGACCTTTTTCTTTACCTTGGAAGTCATCTCTCATCCAAGGCAGATATTGATGCAGAAATTCAACACTGTCTGAGCTGTGCCAGTTCAGCCTTTGCTTGTTTATAGCACTGAGTTCTTGAAGATCATGACATTCAAAAATACACCAAGCTTCTTGTTTATCAAGCCGTTATTCTCCCATCACAGCTGTATAGGTGTGAAACCCAGATAACCTACAGACATCACTTGAAATTCCTGGAGACGCATCTCTGATGTGGTCTCCCTAAGACCTTGAAGATCAAACAGGAAGACAGGTGCGCCAACATTAGTGTTCTGGAAGAGGCAAAACCCACCAGTATTGAGACAATGATCATCTATCAGCAACTCTGCTGGACTGGTCATATTGTCCCGATGCCTGACCATTGCCATACGAATAGTCTTAATGATTCCTTTGTGTGCACTGATGCTCCTCAGCCTAAGGGCTTGTCTTCACTACACAGTGGATCAACACTGCAGTGATCAGTCCACGTCTGCTTAGATGAGATAAACTGACCTCTGAGCACTGTCCTGTTGACTCTGGTATTCCACCAGGGAGTGGAGCAGCCCACCACTGAACTTACTGCATGGAAGACATCACGTAAGCACATCTATTTCAGCTATACTATTTGCATAGCTGAAGCTGAGTATCTTAGATTGACTGGGGAAGAGGGTTCCAAGCAGCGCTAAGGCCTGTCTGCCCTTGGACCTGCCCCTTCCACCTGAAGTGCTGCCCCTTCTATGGACATGGAACTGCCCCTCCCACCTTGTCCCTGGGCCTGTGGTGGCTGTTGGTCCCATTGGATGTGACTCTGTTATTGACCTCAGTAGGGGATCTAAGAACTCATCAAAGGGCAGATACAGCCCATTGACTGTAGGATAATGAATTCATTTACAATTTATTTACTCTTATTTTCAGTTCCTATATCCACAAAAATATGATTGTACTCTAATTCTTTAGAATGTTTTCTTCAGGATATGTGGATCCTTTAAACTCTATGCCTATTTTCTCTCCTCTGAGCCATCTGTTTATGGTTTAAGACAGGAGATGAAAGAGCAAGTCTCAAAAATAGGGGTGGAAAAGTTTAAAATGCAAATACATGATATTCCATTTTAAGGCTGCAACTCTAGTTTGTATTTGATAGGCAGCATGGCAGTTTTTCCACTATTACTGTGATGGGTCACCATTTCTAATCTCAGGGTCATGTGCACATTGTCTCTATGGTAATTACGTGAGTTGACATGTATCTTGACCTTTATTTACTTTGGTCTTTGTAACTGTGGAGTGTCACACAAGCAAAAGAAGACAGAAGTCCCATAAAGTGCAGTGATGATTAAGGAACGAGCATATTACCCCCGTGATCTTTGGTATCAGTATACATATACTATGTTATGCTATTTTAACCCCTTAAGGCGGCTCAATGAATTAATATTTGTCTTACTGCGGTGACACTTCACAGAGATATTTTTATATCACTGATGTTACTATTTGTTTGTGATTTACTGTAAAATATTAGTCAATAAGGTGCCACAGGACTTCTTGTTGCTCTGTAAAGTGTTCTAATATAAGCTTTTATTGTGGTCCCTGAGGTTTTAATTTCAGAACAATAAATACCTAATTGCCCAAATTGGACATCTGGATTTGGTTTCATAGCCTGGCTTCCCTCTGTAAGGTAATATTATTTATGTTTAGTGGTATCAGTCTTCCTCTTGTTAAGATAGGCCCTGATGCTACTCCTAATGAGGTCAGGCAGTTTATGGATTGACATTAATGGGAACAGAATCAAGCTCTTGAAGCTCAAGATGACTATTGTTGAAAAGAGGGTGGGTATGTACTAGAGTAGGGGTCTGACTCCTTTTGTGGCTCCGGAGGCTGCTGCCGCTTAAACAAAGAAACTAAATTCAGTTGCCTGCTCTTAAGCCAGCTAAATTTGATTTTTTTGCTTTGTTTAAGTGGCAGCAGCCTCTGGAGCTGCTGAGCAGTGAGCTGTGGCAGGGAGCCCTGGAGAAGAAAGCCACCGCAGGGCAGGGAGCCTCAGAAGAGAAAGCCAGCAGGGCAGGGAGCTGCCCAAGCTGCACAGGGGGAAATGTTAAGCCCACAGGAGAGCTGGGGAGAGGGGTGTCCGAACCTGCCCCTGCTGGAGCCATGCAGCTCCACCAGGAAGGAGGTGGTGGTGGCAGGAAGCAGCTGGTGGGAGGGGTGGCCACAGAGGATTTGCACACTCTGGCTACATCTACACGTGAAGCCTACTTCGAAGTAGCTTATTTCTATGTAGCGACATCGAAATAGCCTATTTCAATGAATAACGTCTACACGTCCTCCAGGGCTGGCAACATCGATGTTCAACTTCGACGTTGCGCAGCACCACATCGAAATAGGCGCAGCGAGGGAACGTCTACACGCCAAAGTAGCACACATCGAAATAAGGGTGCCAGGCACAGCTGCAGACAGGGTCACAGGGCGGACTCAACAGCAAGCCGCTCCCTTAAAGGGCCCCTCCCAGACACAGTTGCACTAAACAACACAAGATCCACAGAGCCGACAACTGGTTGCAGACCCTGTGCATGCAGCATGGATCCCCAGCTGCAGCAGCAGCAGCCAGAAGCCCTGGGCTAAGGGCTGCTGCACACGATGACCATAGAGCCCCGCAGGGGCTGGAGAGAGAGCGTCTCTCAACCCCTCAGCTGATGGCCGCCATGGCGGACCCCGCAATTTCGATGTTGCGGGACGCACAACGACTACACGGTCCCTACTTCGACGTTGAACGTCGAAGTAGGGCGCTATTCCTATCCCCTCATGGGGTTAGCGGCTTCGACGTCTCGCCGCCTAACGTCGATGTTAACTTCGAAATAGCTCCCGACACGTGTAGCCGTGACGGGTGCTATTTTGAAGTTAGTGCTGCTACTTCGAAGTAGCGTGCATGTGTAGACACGGCTTCTGAGGCAAGTTAATCCTGTGGATGGGAGGGGCAGAGGCAGGTTAATCCTGAGGATGTGGGGGGCTGATCTGGGGCAAAGAGGCATTAAACCTGAGGATGGGAGGCAGGTGTGGGGCTGAGAGGGGTTGAGCCTGGGGATGGGGTGCAAAGCTTGGGGATATGGGGTGGATTTGGGGGCTGAGGAGGGTGAAGCCTGGAGATGGGGGTAACAACTTTCTAACTGTTACAAATCAATGTGTGAACTGTTCTTAAAGTAGAGGTGATAAAAAGTACAGTTTGATGTTATTTATTAAGAAACGTCTCAAATTCACATGCAGTGTGGCTCCTGAAGTAATGATTTTGTAACTGAATTTGAAAAAAATTGCTCTTCTAGCTCTTTCGGCTGCACACCCCTGGAGTAGTGGAATTCCCTAAAGTTACCTTGCCAGAAGTTTCCATAAACACATTCTTTCAGCTCATTTCAACCCAGATTATATGAAGCAGTAAGATAACAAGAAGTTCAGTCAAAATAGGAAAGTTAATTTAGAAAAATACTGTGTGCCAGTTTATGGCCAGCAGCTCTTCGAATAGATATAATTTACAGCTGTCTGGGTTGGAACCAGTTACAGGATTGTGATGTGCTGTGTATAGCTTGTCACCTGGCCAATATTTGACTGGCCTGGCTGGACTTTGTTCATGTATTTGCCAGTTGCCAAAAAAATAATGTAATACACGGCGATAGCTAATATTAAAAGTTTCTGTGTCCAGTTGAAGCTGCTGCAGTGCTCTGCAGTTTAAGTGATAAGAGCTCCAAACTGTTGAAAACAGAGCATCTGTGTCCTCACCAAAGTGCATGTGTGTGAGAATAAGGGAATCACATGAGAGTGAGGAGATATGCAATGCTCTCAATCTTATTTGTGTGTTATCTTTCTCGATACTACTTGTAGCCACTGAAGGGGGGCAGTGTGGAATTGTCTTGCAGTTGGGTTTGCAATGGGTTAGCCTTGGGGGGGGGGTGGACTTTTTTTTTTTGTATATTTCAAAGGTGGTGACCCTGTCCCACACTGGCAGTGAAAAGGTTAATTGGAATGGAGAGCAATTAGTGTATGTGGCTGCACCTGGAGGGTGGTCCAGGGCTATTTTAACATTAGGCCTGGCTAGGGTAGGATAGGGGTGACTAATAAAGGAAGGACTTCCAGGTAGTAGAGGGGAGCTTTGGTAAAAGGCCAGGAGATACACTGGGGAAGTACAGCAGTGCAAAGCTTGTCAGAAGGGAGGTGGAGGGCCTATCATCTCATAAAGAAATGAAAGGCACATCACATCTATTTATCCCCCATCAATTTTTCCCCCCTCTGTCTTACCTCTGCACCTGGGGCTCTTCATAACTCCAACAAAGGCCTAGGAGGGGCTTCAGCAGGATCCTCTCTACCTTTCCCAGGTTGCACATTGTGTGGGTATGGATAAGGGACAGAAGAACCATCCTGTTGCTGACACCAAGGAGTCAGGATCTTCCTGCTTCTGCTGTGAGGATGGTGTCAGCTCCCTGTGTAGAGCTCTGCTTGCTTCCTGAATCAACTCTCACTGGCTGCTTATATTCCCAGGAGGCGGGGAAGGGCAGAGAGTGGCCAATCAGAGCGGGTTTTTCCCAAGGCAAGTGTGGAATGTAGTGCAACTTAGCCACCCGGTTTGTGCTGTAGAAATGCTATTTGCCAGTCCTGCAAGCTCTTCTAGCTTTGCCTTCTCCCTGGACCACTCCCTGGAGTGAACTTCTTTGAGAGTCTTGACAAAAAGACTAAATGCCAGGATACATGCTGGGGGATGGGTTTCCATCTGAAACAGACATGAACACAGAAAGGTCAACAGCAACCAGACTTCTGGGAGAAAACTCTAGTAGATACTACTCGGCACTAAAAATGGAAAGTGTTCTATAGGGCCTGTAAAGTGACAAATAGTCTGCTGAGGAGCCAACACACCCAGGTGCTGGAGAAAAGAGCCTAGAGAATGGTTGAGGTAGGAACTTGTTCAGGAAGGCAGCAAGGAGCCTGAGAGGAAGCGGACCTGAGTTACTGGTTACAGGGAGTCTGGGCTGATGCCCAGAGTAGAAATGGGGTCAGGATTCTTCTGCTAGCAACCAGTGAAGGTGGTATGAAAGCCACATGACAAGGACATCAGGACCACTGAGCCCAGAGTTGGACTGAAGGCCTGCCATAAGGCCACTGCATTATTGTTTTGTGGGACTGTGTTATCCCTGAAGAGATGGGGCTAAGCATGACCTGAGCCTGAAGACGCAGCACATAACCACAGGCCTGGAGTAGTTGTTGGCAGGTTACTCATAACCTGGTTACAATAGGTTATTCCTTTCTTGCTGTCCTCTCATATAAGTTTCAGCATAGTGCCCCGTCCTCTTCAATTATTCAATGTCATACCGTGTCTGGATTATTCTGGAAGTATATGATCCGCCAGAGCCTTTCCAGTAGTTTCCCGTACATTCAAAAATGAAAGAACGTGCTCTTCAGTGCTGGCTTCTGCCTTTTGGACTTTAACATTCCTCAAAATGATAGACGTGTTCTTTGTGACTGATATCAGATGCAATATCCAAAATAATAGTCATATTTAATCTTGTTTATGTTAATAATTGTACATGACCTTTTAATATAATTGAAAATATCATTGTATGGTATTGTAGGGTTATGCAATGGTATGTTTCTTCGTTAGTGAACAGTCTTACATGTTCCTTCATCATAAGCTCAAATGTAGCTCTTAACTCTCCTTCACCTAAGAGGTTTCCATTTCTATGCTAGTTAAATTTCTTTATGGATTTATGAATTTTTAGGTTTTAGTCAGCTAATTGAAGAACAATAGCCACAGTTCTTTCAAGTACACCTGGCAAATATTGTGTCTCAGTTTCAAGCAGCAATTGTGAATTTTGATCAATTGCGGATTCAGTTTTCAGCCATAGTTCCAATTTTCTGTACTTCACCATGTTTCTGATGTTAACATAGGCTTTCTCATGAATTTTGAGAGTTTCATGGATATATTGCCATTCCTGAAAACCACCATGAATGATACCATGCTTATTGACAACAAAAAATTTCAACAAAAGCAGAAAATTGCATCTACATTACTATAATACATGAGGCAGTGTATACTATGAGTGCTTTCTCAATTTTTCTGTTTGCTGATATAATTCATTTCCATAAACAGTCTTCCATTTTAATTGGGAAAGCTTACCTTTACCTTGCGACACCCCATATTTCAATATGTTTATTTCTGTTTTTTCATGTATGATTATAGGCAATGTTGAAGGATCACTGACATCACAAATGTATACTGGTGCTCGTGGATTATCTTCTGAATTATGTCTCTTCTATTCCATTTGTTGTGAAATAGTGACATACCAGTTAGACAACATTTTTTCTCCTTATTTTCTGCCTGCACATCTAAACCTTTTTCTTAATTAGTTTCTTGACTGATTCTTCACTCATAGAGGTGCCAGGAGTTGAAAACCTCTCAAGTGTACCTTTATGTTTCTTTCCCATTGTTTTTCTTTCCTTTCTTTTGTACATTTTCTGAAACCTCCTGACATCTTGTGGAGCAGGGCACAGCTGTGCCAATGCTTAAAGTTAGAGGGAAAAAATGAGAGTGAGGTGAAGCATAAACATCCCTCTCACTCATTCTCTCTCCCTCAGCCATCCTCCTGCACCCTTTTTGTTTACTCTTTATCACCATAATACTCCCATCATACTATTAAGACGACTATTAAGACACTATTAAGAAGACATCCATTGCTACACAGGCTAGCAATTCATATACTGAACTGAAAGATAACCTTCTGGATTCCCACAAGGCAATAGGTGCATGGCCCCTGGCCTTACTGGTCCTAGTGATCTTGTCTGGGGCCTCAGACCACCATAGTCCCTCCCATAAATAATAAAAGCCCTTACTGAGTTGGTAAGAGTTTACAGTCAAAGAGCATTCATACGGACTCTGTGCCTCATTTTATACGGCAGCACAACATATTCCAGGTACTTGCAACTGTATCACTTAAAGGTGAAAGCTTACCTCTAGCAGGGGATTTACCATTCTCTAAGGAGCAGAGTTGGGGGACGGGGAGTTTTCTAACCATAGCTTGGCAATCTAGACTCTGTAGGAAATACAATGCATGTGTCTAAGCAGTTCAGTCATGGTACAGCATCCCAGGACAGGAGTAGGTTACCACTTACTTCAGTATAACTTTCATTGCTCAGGGGTGTTAATGAACTAGTTTCGGCTTTGCCCCATAGCTACTGCCTCTTGTGAAGAAGGATTGATGATGTGGTGGGTGAGTTCTTTGTCATCCACATTAAGCATCTTGACCAGATGTGCTAAAGTGGCGCAGATTCTTCGGGGCATCTTTGCCAATGTAGCAATTCGAGGGTAGGCTACCCTTTATTCTCTCTTCTTCTGCGGTAGCACTTCGAGTGTGACAAGGGACATACAAATGGCAAGTATCCCATAATTGCACTACAATTTGTCAGTCTAGCATTAATCAAAATAGCCTTGAAGTTACATACTGGATCCAAGGCCCCCTACAGCTGCCAGGTTTGCAGGGTGGGCTGCTATGACACTCTGGGTGAGCACTTCAGCCATTAGGTAGTATCAGTGAAAAGTTACAATGTGGCCTTCTTGTGTGGACAATTTTTCAATGAGAGCTGCCCACCTGTCTTCATCTAGGCTGTGCATACACTTTCAAAAGAGGCATGCAAATGAGGGAAATTGAAAATGCAACTGAGGTTTACATATCTGGCACTTCGTTTGCATATTCTCCTTTCAGAAGAGCATCTTTTGAAAGAAAAAAAGCAGTGTAGAAGAGGCTCTTTTGAAAGGAAACCCCATCTTTGAAAGAACCCGCCTTCCTATTGGGGTTTGCTTTCGATTTTTGGACACGTAATTTTTTAACCACAAGTAGAGCTTCAGTTACCCAAAATTATTCATGAAGCAGAACAAAACATTTCAGTGGGGGAGAGTTTTTTTTTTTCACTGCCACCAAATGTGTGTGCATGCACATGTCCATTATTACTTTAACCCTATGGCTTAAACAGTTATCAAGGATGCTCTAGCAAGCATCTAGAGCAGGCACTTGAACTCAGCTCCGGGCCCTCCTCCCAGGTAAGCATCCTAAGCTCATCTGGCCATTTTGGGGTTTCCTTCTGCGACTAGCAGGACACCCAGGGCCAGGGCTAGACTTAAAAAGAGGAGGGTGTCCCACAGTTTATTATAGCAAGCTGTAGAAGAGCAAGGTGGGATGCTGTGGTGTCATGTGGGTCAAAAAGAAAAAAATCTGGAGTTAATTGGGATGACAGAAAGGTCAATGTGAATAATTCTTCAGTCAAGGAGTTCACACGAGTCATGCAGGGCTAAAGGAGGAAAAATGTGGTGGCAATCAGGGTCACAGAGGAGTCAATGAGGTGACATACTAAGTCACAGAGTTCACTTGAGGTTGTGGATTTCAAATAAAGGGGTAGTGAGGTCATGCATAGGTCAATCAGGAACAACTTGGAGGCAAGGGGGGTTGCCAGTTGGTCAATAAGAGCAACACTCTAGGCAGCAGGTTCACATGGGTGATAACTAAGGCTACATTTTAGTTGCGGGTATTTTCAATAAAAGTCATGGGTAAGTCACAGGCAGGGCTTCTTTCGAAAAATCTCTGTAGTGTAGATGTAGCCACTATTTCCTAAGACTTGAGAATGCATCATTTGTAATGCTAACTACTCAAAACACCTAGCCACATTTAGCTCCTTCAACTTTCCTTCAAACATTTCTACCTAGCTATGTGACATACGGTACTGTTGCATAACCCAGATTTACACTTCCTAGGTTTGTTATAATGGGCTTCATTTCCCCTGGAAACAAGATGATTTTTAAAATCCATATGGCTTTCACCCTCAGTTATGGAAGTATTGGTTTTGGGGCACCCAATAAAGTGTATAAAACAATTCTCATCATCATTCATATTGTTCCGATTACATTTTCCCTCCAACTTAAAATTGTTTTCATCTTTTTGAAAAAAAAGTGGGCCTTTTAAAGCAGCAACTCTATCCTGCAGTTCTGGACATTAAGTCACTTGTGCCCAAGTTGCCATTTACGTGGGTACTCATGCAGGATTTGAGAGACCTATGGTCCAGTTCTCCTGCTCTAGTGATTCTATTTATCCAAAGCAGAGCAGCTTCAATAGAGAGTTTGAGGGAAACAGCATTCCGGCACTTACCTGAGAGACGGCATATCTCTATTCAAATCTCTTCTCCCCATCAGGAGAAGGGGGAACTTGACCTAGGGGTCTCCCGCAACCCAACTGAGTACCCTAATCACTACGTTAATAGTTCTGATTCTCCTCCCACACTGTGGAATTACTTGTCATTAGTCAGGCTCAGAGTATGACTATCCAGTTGGGCCCCAGAGGTGACATAGGCAGAGGAATGCCTATCTTTCTCTGGTTCATGAATCATGTAGGGGCTGCAGGCATACAGATCTCTACAGTGGACTAGCAGTGTGCATGCTCAGAGGCAGAAACATACATAGACACTGACTCTTCCCTCCTGACTCTGCCCCAGGCCTTGTCCTCACTCCACTCCCTCCCCAAGGCCCCACCTCAACTCTGCCTCAACCTGCCCCCACTCTGCCCCCTGCTAGAACTTGCCCTGCTCTCACTCCACTTCTCTCCCCACCCAGTGCCTCCAGCATGCTGCAGAACAGCTGAGGTAAGGAGAACCACTGATTGGCAGGGCTCCCAGAAGGTGGGAGGCCCAGTGGGATGGGGGAGGTGCTCTTATGGGGGTTGCTGGTGGGTGCTCAGCACCCCTCCCATTTTTTCCATAGGTGCACCAGCCCTTGACCACCCCTGGAGTCAGTGCATATGGAAATCTAGGTACCTGGGAAAGTTTTACTGAAAAAAATATAGGCACCAGATGAGTTTTGGTACCTTCAGTGGCATTGGAATGGTGGTTCTGTGAATACCCATGACACCTAAAGTGGTAGTAAGGCACCTCAAGCCATTTGTGAATCTAGTGCTAAGTGACTTAGGGGCTTAAGCCCCCTTAGAAAAAATGTCTGGTACGTTCCCAAATCACGTAAGTGCTTTCAAAAAATTTAGCCAAAATCTTTTTGAAAAAAGAATCTGAACTAATCCCTATGGAATAAGAACAATTCTAAGTATATGGCGATGTCTGTTTCTATTAATCTATATAAAGTACCATGAAATAAAGTTTTCTTTTTTAAACAAAAATTGATATATATGTATATCTATAAAAATATAGATAATCACTTTAAAAATTCCCAGGAGATCGTGCCAGGAGATCACTTTTTAAGCCAAGGAGGATGACAGGAAGGGCAAAAGACTTATTCTAGAGGTCACATTTCATTTGCATAAACAAGTAACCAAAGGGCACTGTGGAATGTCTGTAAATGGATTTCACTACAGAAATTCAGCTTAACGGGACTATAAATAATCCTCTGACAAACACTGTATGTTGCTTCAAGTTCTTCTATATTAAAAATATTTTAGTAACAACAACCCATGAAGCAGGAAATGAAACAAGAGGCTGCACATCTTCCCTTTTTGTGCTCTCAGGGCAACATTATATTGTAACAATTTAAAGAAGAAAAATGTAATATTCATACTGTTTGAGCAAAGTAAGCCTATCAAAACAGGGTTAGGTCATTCCATATGGCTGACACGGGGTGGCTAAACAAATATACAAATCTTTTCTGGCTCTTCCCCAATCCCTGAAGATCATCTGCTCAGCAGGGCAGGTCTGCTTGTCAATGAATGATATTCTGCCCAAAGCAATATCTCAAAATATATTGCAGGTTCCTATATATAGCTTCTTAGATGGAGTTTGCCTGTGGGAGTATTTAAAACACAAGTTTCAAGAACTGGCACCAGACTGAACAATTCTGACTTCATAAAGACACAATTAGGCATCAGGTGCCAATTCAGCAAAGCTTTTAAGCTCCTCATTAACTTTAAGTACATGTTCAGGTCCCATTGATTTCAATAGTATTTAAGCATATACTTAAGTAATTTACTGAAGGGGGATGGACTTAAAAATGCTTGTGTGTAAGCATGTACTCAAATGTTTTGCAGACATGAGGCCTTGCTGTGAAATACACACAAAACTTGGTACCCTCTTCTGCCATGATGAAGTAGCATCGACCAGCGGGTTCTCCTTCCTTTTCAGAAATGCGTGTCAAAGCCATGAATTTCAGACCGAGCTCAAAACTGTCCCCAAAGTTGGTAGTGGGGGGACCATAGCCCAGGGTTTTGATTCTGGAAATGGTACAAATAAACAACACTTCAGTGCATTTGTTCATCATATTACAGCCACTTCTGGCTGTCCTCATCCAATAGTGCTCGTGTCAGTGCAAGCATGAGCTGGGACAAGAGGTACCTCTGGGTCTTCATATGTTGCACTGATCCTGGAGAAGCAACAGAAAGGCATTGACTCTCCAGCAGTGGTCCTGCATTCAAAAATATGCACAGTGCAATACCTTTGGGAGGGGTACATGAACTTTTACTTACTGTTGGCCAACTTCAGAGGAGAGTGTGTGAATGTGTGTTGTGGGGGGCACCCCTGCCTTGTTTGGGGTACTAGAGAGGAACAGCCTTATTCGGGAGAGCAGAGACAGCAGCTGTAGCTGGCCTTTGCTTTGGAAGACAACATAGTGGGAGCCTCTTTACCTTCTCCCAACTCTAGTATAAGGAATTTGGCCAGAGCCTGGCTGTTATCAAAGAAAAAGAACAGGAAATATAGCACCTTTCTGTTTGATGAAAGAAAACAAATGGTCCTTTGTAGCATTAATTTAATCTGCTGATGTGCATTTATGTTTTGTTTTGTTTCATCATGTTTATTTTTCTTATAACTACAGTTATTCTCACACTGGAATTACCATTTTCTCTGGAAAACATGAACTCCCTGAAAAATCAAATTGCATCAGTGCATGTAACGAGAAAATATAATCCATTGTTATTAAAAAAGACAGTTCAACTTTAGCTGGGTGTTAAATAGTACAAATCCATGAGAGTCAGTGAATGTTTTGAAGTCAAAATGAAGGGCATTACTGGAGCTGAAGTGGATTTATCACAGAATTATACGTATTACATCAGAAATGGTCTAATACATGGCTGGGGAAAGGGAGCGTTTTGGGGACCGGGGCAGAGAAAATAGGCTGAAGCCCATTTATTTGTTCTCTTCATCTACAAAGAAATCAAATAACTTTTAAACAGCAGGTTATTTAAAAGAGATTTTTATGATTAAACATAAAGTCTTTCTTGCAAATACACCAGAGTGTAATCCCCTATTAATTTTAGGATGCTCTTTCTGGAGGAGAGCCAATGTATATCAGAAAATGTGAACAAATGCACTGCGAAGGAGAGTTAGGCAGCATGGAGGCTTGACAACAGAAATGAGAGTCAGACAGAGCATCCTGGTCCAGTCATTTCGCCCCTCTGTTCCTCAGTGTCCCCACTGGTGAAATGAACACAGTGATACTTATCTGCTTTTGGAACGATATCATGACCACTGCCTCAGGAGAACCCTAAATATCCTAAATCTGTTTTCAGAGTTGAAGGTTGGATAGAGGAGCATTGGGGCCCAGAGGAAGCCATTTAAGGACATGTGGAAGGCACACATGAAAAAGTGCGGCATCGGTGTCAACACTTGGGAGAACCTTACCCATGACTGTCCCCCATGGAGAGTGGTAATCTGTGAGAAGGTGGTGGAATTTGAGAGGTCCTGCCACCGTGCAGATGAGGAGAGGCAGAGAAGAAGAAAAAGAGTAGCAAAAACTGCCCCCCCACCCCTTCCACAGCTACCAATCCCTGTCCTTTCTGTGATAAGACTTGCAGCTCCAGAATCAGGCTGGTCACCGTCAACAGACTCACAAATAGGAGGGTGACATGAAGACATCCTACTCATTATCGAGTGACCATGAAGGACTTACCCACTTTTATGAAATACACTGGGAGGAAAAGATGAAAGAACTATATCAAGATTAGGTCGTAACATTATTACTAAATACATTTGCTATTCTGAGACAACACCCAGCAGACACAATGGAAAGGATCATTTTCACACTACAGAACAGAAGCATGGCACGCTTCCTTTGTAGGATCCAGGCTCTTTGCTTGAATCTCACTGGTAAGAGCAGTGTGTGAGCTATTCATAACAAATCATGAAAGGAAGTAAAATGCATTTACTGACTGATTCAATTTAGAGAGGGGCCCAAATTATAAGGATTGGATGTAGATTTCAATTATTCCAGTGTATGGACTTTTCAGATCTTGGGTTTGTTTCAGGTGCACAGGTACATTATTAACCCAAAATTTAGGCTACATTCTACTAGCTTGGTGTGTTTGCCAACCTCTCTGGTTTTGAAAGAAGTGAGAATAATTTACACAAAATTTCAGATATTTTGTTTTATTTTTAGTTTGATAGCAGCTCAAAGCAAAACTCAAAGAAAAAAACACAGTTTGCATCCACATGAAACAGTTTGCAGATGGTTTGTATGAAGTATTTTTCCTTTTGTTGTGTGTACTGTCATGCCAAACAAATTACTGACAGAGCAACTGAATAAAACCTACCAGCCCAGCCCAGCTCTTTGTTTCCTAACACCTTCCTACCTTTTCATTCACTTATTTCCTCTCTTTCTCATTCAGTCTGACATATTTACTAGCTGGACCCTGAAACATCTTTCCTCATGCTGCTTAGCTAGGACTTGCAGCACAAGAAGTAATGGGGGGTAGGGGAAGCAAGAACTCAACAGAGGAAATATTTGCCTAGCAAGGTGCCTACAGTGCTTGCCAGCAGGGTGGGCAGCTTTGTGGTGCCCTTTATGTTAGCTTTTATTACATGAATAAACTTTGTCTGTTTTGTCTAACTAGCTTTTATAATGCCTTTTCCACCACTTCTGCAATAGCCTTGAATGTTTCAGGGAGATGGAGAAGTATTATTGATGACCTGTTACATTTTTCAACTACCAGGATGCTCAGTTTCAGCCCTAGGTTACGAACTTCCTTTTTTCTCACGCAGAGGAAACACCTTCCATTCTAATCCCACTTCTTCACTTCCTGGGCTGTCTGGTGAAGATTGAATACTGTGGCAGAACCAGATTTCAACCTCTGGAAATAAAGTACTTTCCGCTACTATGTAGTGACCGTTGGGACTGAACTAGAAGCAGTACTGATGAGTTCCAAAGGGATTACTGTCCTGCCTTCCTAGCTCAAGGAAGGTCATCATAATACTGTACTTTGATCAAGATGTGGGGAATCCCTTTTTTAAGGGTTGAGGAGCAAAAGTCCTCTGTTCAGACAACAAACCTTCTTCACCCTCATTAAAGTAAAGTTTAAAAACCCCTTCAAATGATCTTTTTTCTCCCAGCGAAATTGCTACAGGATGAAGATTCAAATAGAAGTGAATCCACTAAGAAGTCAGTAATGCCCGAGGGGCTGCATTAATTTTTCTGCAGGCTTTCTCAGAGCCCATGGAACACCTGTCTCTTCATTCTGTGTAGCTCCAGTGGCTGGAATGGGGAGGGAGTCCCTACTAGTCTACCTCCAATGGAGCTTCACTGCCAGGGACCCAAAAAGCAGTGGATCACCTATTAGCAATTTGAAGTGCATAGAATCTCTGTCCATGTCTACACAGCGTTTCTCTTTCGGAGGAGGAATGCAAATGAGGGAGATCAAAAATGCAAATGAGGCATTGCTTTACAAATCTTGCCGTTCATTTGCACAATCTCACGCGATTGTGCTTCTGAAAGAAACTTTTCCAAAAGCAAAAACAGCCTTTTAGACATGGTTCCTTTGGGACTAAAACCCCATTTTTGAAAGAACACTTCTTCCTGAAATGAATAAGGAAGATGGGTTCTTTCAAAAAAACGCCTTTTTTTCCCTGAAGGAACCCCATCTACACAGCTGTTTTTGCTTTTGGAAACGTCTTTTCCAAAAGCGTGATCATGTGAGATCATGCAAATGAAGTGCAAGATTTGTAAATCAGGGCTTCATTTGCATTTTCAATCTCCCTCATTTGCATTCCTCCTCCAAAAGAGTAATGCTGTTTAGATGTGACCTCCATGTGCATGAATCTGGCTTCCAATGAATCCCTATGATACAAATTTTCTGTGCGCAGAATTTTTGGTTCCTTTCCATGTGGCAGATGATGCAACTGCTACTCTTTCACACAACATTTTGAGTAAGACTCCATCTCTGATGTTCTTTCTCACACAGACCCTCTCTTGGGCTTGTCCACAAGAGGGAGTCCTTTGGATTCATATTTACTACCACAGCATTTGCAGTGAGGGAAAGGAAAAATGTGTATTTGATACAGCACTTTACCAGAGTACGTGATCCTTAAAGTGCCTTCTCAGCTAACAAAATACCTTTAACTGACAGGTGCTCATAGTATCAGAAGTGCATAGCATGAATAAGCAGAATATCCCTGTCAAGGCCCACAGGAGCACTCAGAATTCATACTGTTCGGCCACCTGCTAGCAACAAGAGCCATTGCCAGAAGTGAGGAACTTGTGTGGATAAAGCATTTTATTCAATTATGAATGAATTTTTTCTACTATTCTAGATAAAGCTTGCTTGGGTTTCTCTAATTGCATGTACATCTTTATCATGTAACTATCTACAAACACAGTCAAGTGACTTGCTTCCTTTCTGTGCCTTTACTATTTCCCATCTTGTGAACCATGCTTAAAAAGCATAGCACAAACACACTGTTTGGGTTTAATTCTCAACTGCAGCTGTCATCATTTGGGCTAATGCAAAGCATTATAGGACACTAACAAAACACAAAACAGACATCAAAACACTCCCGATCCACAAAACAGTTAGTCTACATTTTAATGGAGTGGGCCATTCTGTTAATCACTTAAGAGTTTGCGTCTTATTGAAGAATTTTCAGTTTGCTATGGAAAGAGAAACTGCTGAACTCTCTTTCATATTCAAATTTGACACATTAACACGTGGTCTGAACCAGGATGCAAATTTTCTGGGACACTATAGGGGCTCTTTTGCATACTTGGCTTAATCTAATTCTTGACTCCCCCTTCCCTCCCACTCTCTGATTTGCTCACCTTGATAATTTTTTTCTGATTTGTCAACCTTGATTACTGTTTTTGGTTCTCTGTGCCTTAAATATTGAGTCTGTTCTGGTATGGCTATGGCCTGAAGAAGTGGGTCTGTCCCACGAAAGCTCATCACCTAATTAATTATTTTGTTAGTCTTTAAAGTGCTACTTTACTGCTTTTTTGTTTTAACGAAACCAAATGATTGCAACTTACACCTGCTTTACATGGCAATCCGTAATGACAAAAGTGCAAGTTAACAGTGAACCAGGCATAATGTGTTTGTGAACTAATCAATTTATACCCATGGAACTTCTTACAAAACAGTCAGGATTGTGAACACAGTCAGGAAAATATTCTATCAAATTACTTTTAAAACTCTGGAAGATCCAAGCTAAGTTTTCTTTTTTTTTTTTTTACAATTTCTAAACCAAAAAATGGCTTATTTTAGTTGTTACAGTGTCAGAGAACCAAATCCAGCTTGAAATCCTTTGTTGCTTAACTAGTGTATTAACTAGATGTATTGTAAAGTTATGTACTATTCATCATGAAATGATCATTGATCTTAAAAACAACTGCACATTCAGACAATGGCCTTCAATTTGATTAGTGATAGAAAGAACCAGCAGCAATCATTAATTTGTCTCTGTAAAGATTCCCTTTGAAGTCTGGCTTAATTTACTACCTATTAGTCTTTTAGGGGTAGGTATGCTTGATTTTACATGGAACAGGGTCCCAGTTAACAGAAAGAATTTATAATATATAATTTCTTTATTGTGAATCTGGTAACGACCCTGTTTTGGTTCTGTGTCTTTCTTAACATCAGGAAGAGACAAAAGATCAAGGTCAACAGCTAATATTTCTGTTGATTGATAATCAAATCACCATAAAAGTAATCCAATAAATCACATGTCCTAAGGAATTTTTCTCTGTCACCCTGCATCCAACAGCACAAATTATGGTTATCAAATGAATTTTGTTTGCGAATCGATCACATATTTATTTGCATTTCTTTACTTTCACCTATGCTAGATAACAGGTAAATAGCTAAGGTGCCTATACTTCCCGTTTTGGCCGGGACAGTCCCTTATTTCAGGCAACTGTCCTGAGGGATTTTTTTTTTTAAAAAAAAAAAAGCCAATTGCGCTGTACTTTCAGTTCCAGCGCTCCCCCTGCGAGTCAGCCACGGTCAGTGCAACTGCATCAGTCTTCTGTTTCGGCTGGCAGGAGACTGCCACGCAGGCAGTGACCAGCAGGTGGCGCCATCAGGCAGGGCTCAGAGGCAGACACACACAAAAGCAGTGAAGGGCTGCCCGTGGGAGACTCAGGGTGAGGGTTTGGGGGTGGTGTTGCCCCTCCCCATGTGTGCCCTAAACCAGCATTTTTCAATGGAGAGGGGGTGGGAGTGGAGTCTGCAGTCCTTTCAGGCTGTGGGGCTGAAGCCCCGACCCCTGGTACCCCTCTGCCTCCCACTGAAGCTGAGAACTGCAGAGCTCAATGCCCGAGTTAGTGACTCCACGGGGCTGAAGATAGAAACTTAGGACTGAAGCCCTGATCCCCGATGTGCCTGTCCCCACAGGCTGAAGATCTGCTCTCCAGTGCACCATTCCTCCCCATCCCCCAGGCTGGACTCCCAGTCTCCAGCATGTTCCTCCCCCTAGGCTGAAGCCCTGTTCCCCGCTGTTCCCCCCTCTCTCCTTCCAATGAAGCTGGGAGCTGCAGGACTGAATGTCCAAGCCCTGGCCATCCCTGTGCTCCATCCCTCCAAACTTAAGTAAAATTGCAGGATAGTCCCAGACACTCCTCTCTCCCCCTGCCTCTGGCCAGCTCCCAGGCCCTTTTCTCACATAGCCAGTAAGAGCAGCAGGGGCAGAGGATCTTGATGTAACTGGCAGAGTCCTCAGAGAGCAGGGGCTGCAGGGGAGCCCTCCTGGCCAACAGACTCTAGTTACCCTGTGCCCTGCCCACACAATCTCTAGCTACGCCTGCCTGCCCACTGCCCCTAGCTACTTCCTGCCTGCATCCTAAGCTACCCTGGCTGCAGCGGGAGCTATCCTTCCCTGAATTCTGAGCTCCCTGCACACGTCCCCGAGCTAGCTCCTGCTTGCACACAGCCCCCCGTCCACTCCTCTTTCCACACCCTGAGCTACCCCTTCTGCACCCTGAGCTGTTTTCAGACTTTGAGTTGAGCCTCCTTGCCCCCCCTCCCCACCACAGCCAAGCTAGGATGGGTAGCCTCCTGGTGTGAATGGAGCAGAGGTGGTGTTGCCTCCCTGGTCTGGCCATATGGAGCTGGCTTGAGCCTGCTGGGCCCTTCCTCAAAACAGAAGTCATACTGCACCTTTACCTGAGACTCCCCTCAGCCCAGACCCTCATCGCCCACCCTGGAGCTTTTAATGTATTTTGGGAGCAGGGCCTCTCACATGCCGAGAGAGGCCTGGGCCACTCCCAGCTTTTGAGAGCCCTCATCATAACACAAATAAACTAAGATGATACACAAAACCAAAATAAAGCTCCAAAAAAGAGCAAGACAAAATTGGAATACTTTTTTTTATTTAACAAATGCTTTACTGGCCTATCCTATGCCAAAATATTAACAAGTGTCTAAATCTAAGGCCCCCTTTGAGCTTGAGGTCAAGGTCAAATGTCACTTTGCCCCCGCTTCCCAATCCACCCTCGGTTGTCCCGGTGTCCCGTATTCATCATAGGGAAATATGGTCACCGCATACATAGCTAAACAGCACAGATTGTTGATATGATATTAATAGCTAATTCATTCATTCATGGTTGTGGACTACATCATAATTCACTGCCTTTCCACAGCACAGGTAATGTCAGACTACTTAGCAACCCTAAGCTGCCAAATTAATGCAATGTTCATGCATACTTAAACAACTATAAAAGGCTTAAATGTGAAAAAGGAGCATTTGTGCCCAGCATCCAGAATGATATAAATAAAAGTCACCTTCACAAAGTGTAAGCCCCATGACCAGAAAACTCAGAGGGTTGAAATCTTCAGCTCCCTCTACTGAGGAGAAGGGGAAAAACCAACTCTGGATAGCTTCCTTTGCAGATTGTTTACCCTTAATTTTACCATCAAAGCTACGTTGCTTTGACTACTATTTGTTTAAGTTTTAATGTGCATATTGAGTAAGAATAATTAGTTATTACTACTTAATGGAAGCATAGGTAAACCATGCTGCTAAATATGCTCTCGGTGAGGGGTCACCATCAGAGACAATATATGAACCAAGATTTAGAAATTAAGTTTGGCTCCTGCAAAGAAAAGGGGGAAAGTGCTCTGTCCTTGGAGCAGACACTCTGTCCAAAGTTCCTGTTTATTCTGGATGATTTCATCTGAAATATCAGATCCAACAAAGATAGGCAGAACTATTGTTGTCAAAGTAGTTCACTAAATAACCATCATGGACATTTCAATCAAGGTTTACATCACTAAGGCCATGTCTACACTAGCCAAAAACTTCAAAATGGCTATGCAAATGGCCATTTCGAAGTTTACTAATGAAGCGCTGAAATACATATTCAGCGCTTCATCAGCATGGAGGTGGCTGCGGCACTTCGAAATTGATGCGGCTCGCTGCTGCGCGGCTCATCCAGACGGGGCTCCTTTTCGAAAGGACCCCGCCTACTTCAAAGTCCCCTTATTCCCATCTGCTCATAGGAATAAGGGGACTTCAAAGTAGCCGGGGTCCTTTCAAAAAGGAGCCCTGTCTGGATGAACTGTGCAGCGGCGAGCCACGTCAATTTTGAAGTGCTGGGGCTGCCCGCATGCTAATGAGGTGCTGAATATGTATTTCAGCGCTTCATTAGTAAACTTCAAAATGGCCATTTGAATGGCCATTTTGAAGTTTTTGGCTAGTGTAGACGTAGTCTAAGTTTTTTTTCTGGTTGACAGGAATAGGTTTTACACGGGTGGGGAGGATTTGTAAATGTCACAGAAACACTTTCACGTGACTTCAGCAGGTCAACAATGGGATTCATGAGTTACATACTCTTAGTGGGGCTCACAGCCTTGCTGACCCCCTGGACAAGACAGGGTCAGGGAGGCCCTTCTCTGTGCCCAGGAAGGGGTGGGGGCGAGGTCAGCCAGCTCTCAGCACCACCCAGACCATGGCGTGCCCTCCCATCCCAGGCTTCAGGGCTGCTTAGACCATGCTGCATGGTGCTCTGGCAGCAATGTAAAGGTCCAGGGAGCTGGTCATCACTGTTGCTGCAATAGTGGCAGCAGCTGGGAGCTCCAGGCTGTTTTGTATTATGGGGCCCTGGGGCAACTGCTCCTTTCCTCAATCATCAGTGGCTGGTGAACCCTTGAACTGTCTTCAAAAGTAAATTTTTATATATGTTCTGCAAAAGGGCTATGGCTTCATTTTACAATGGGAGACTGTTCTTTTTTTTACTATCAGGAACAAGAAATGACATTTTACCGTTGTTATATCAGCCATAACGAAGCTTAGATTGCTCTGAATCATCCATTTCAGCAACTCTGCAGAAGGATAATAAATTTCCTGCAGTTTCATGCTACTGAGGTATACTACAACTGTGTTGAACAAGCACCAGCTACAAAGAAAGCCTGTGTATTTTGTGAACCCAAGGAAGGAACCAATAAGAAAAATCTATTTTCTAAATGAAGTAAAATTCTCTCATTTCAAGTTTCACAGAAAGCAGGATCTTCCTGTGCTAGGGGATAATTGGGTGTCTAATTCGAGAATGAAAACTTCAGGAAATAAAGCATGACATTTTATGGCACAAAGCACGTAAATATTACAACTTCTAAATTCTAACAACTTCTCAACATCATGAAAAATTTCAACTGGTTGCTATTGTGCCAGCTGTTGCACCTAAAAATTAGGATGTTGTATACAAAAGTATAGATTAAAAGGAAAACTGTGCTTAAGCTAAAAATAAAATCAGACTGACTGATCCAGAGCTCTACTCCATCTCTTCACAGGTCAGAGCAATGGAAGTTTTCCAAATAAAGGGGCAGCAGAATAGTCACTGTGAACACTCTCCCCATAATTTCACCGGTCAGACAGTGACGGTGGGGGGGGGAGTCCCATGAAGTGAAGCTATAAAAAGAGTGTGTGTGGGGGTGTCTATGAGGACATTTTTCCTTGGTTAAAGAACTTCATTTCTTTCAGTCTAGAGAACACCATCCTTAAGGGGATTCTAAAACAGCAGATGCCGCTCCACACTGGCGAAGTAAGATGGCTGTTACACCCAGCCGTGTTGAGTCCCCCTACCCCTCAAGAAAAGGGAACTCTGGAAGACATCCTTGGTACTGGCAAGTGCCATTGGACGAAGATGCCTGGCTCAAGTCATCTTTCATCACCCCGTGGGGCTCTATGAGTTCCTGGTCCTGCCCTTTGGCCTCAAGGGGGCATCTGTTACCTTCCAGTGTCTGGTGGACCAGCTACTGAAAGGGATGGAGAGCTTTGCCCTGGCTTACATGGACGACATTTGCATCTTCAGCCAGACGTGGGAGGACCATGTGTCCCAGGTCAAGCAGGTGCTGGACTGACTTCAGAAGGCCGGGCTGACTATCAAGGCAGGGAAGTGCAAGGTGGGGATGGCTGAGGTGACTTATCTGGGCCACAAGGTGGGCAGCGGCTGCTTAAAGCCAGAGCCAGCTAAAGTGGAGGCTGTCAGAGATTGGCCAACACCCCAGACTAAGAAACAGGTCCAGGCCTTCATTGGGATGGCAGGGTACTACTGGAGGTTTGTGCCCCACTTTAGCTCCATTGCAGCCCCCCTCACAGAGCTGTGTAAGAAGGGAAAGCCTGACAAGGTGGTCTGGACGGAGCAGTGCCAAGAGGCCCTCTGTGCACTGAAGGAGGCGCTGGTCAGGTCCCCCGTGCTGGCAAATCCAGACTTCGACAAGCCCTTCATGGTGTTCACCGATGCCTCAGATGTGGGGCTGGGCACTGTGCTAATGCAGGTGAATGACAAGGGGGAGAAACACCCCATCGTGTACCTGAGCAAGAAGCTGCTGCCCTGGGAGCAGAACTACGTGGCCATAGAGAAGGAATGTCTAGCCATGGTGTGGGCTCTGGGGAAGCTGCAACTGTACCTATTTGGACAGTGTTTCACTGTGTACACGGACCACTCACCCCTGACCTGGCTGCATCACATGAAAGGGGCCAATGCCAAGCTCCTGTGGTGGAGTCTGCTCCTGCAGGACTACGACATGGAGGTGGTCCATGTCAAAGGGAACAACAGCACCATAGCGATGCCCTGTCACACAGGGAGGGCCCCAAACTTCCCCAGGTTACTGGCTAAGGGACCCCGCTCAGTTTGGTCTGGAAGGGGGGAGAGATGTGACAGAGTGTGGGGAGTGCAAGTGTGAGACTCAGGCTGGATGCGTATGAAACAAGCAGAGCAGCTCCCAGCAGCTAAGGATGACCCTGGGGCTATAACCTACCTGTGTCTGTGACAATAGCATCCACAAGAACAGGAACATCAGACTGAAGTTTCCCTCCTTCAAATTCTGCAGAGGCAGCAATGGCCCAGCAACACTACTAGGAGGCAGGACATCCAGGAATACAATCAGCAGTTCTTGGGGGCTGTCTCCTATGAAAGCTCAGAAAGATACTCAACCAATGCCATCTAGACATACCCTAGATGTGGAATTCTGGTGGGCCACTCGCAGGCCTCCACAACTCAAAAAAGTCCCTTGTAAGGATTGGAGGGAGGTGCCGATAGCCTGAGTCACTTGTAGGGGATATAGGCAGTGGGCACAGAATCTGCAGAATACCAGAGGTGAAAGGTACCTAAAGATCAGAACTATTCAGTACCCACCTTTCCAGACCTAGTATTATTGAAAGTGCAATGGACAATGCTATGCCCCTCTCCTAGCCAGCTGCCTATTGTGAAATGGTTGAAGACTGTGGAGTTGTCAGGAGTGAGGAGCCACAGAAGATGGAAATAACCAATTAGGTAATTATGACATCCATTAATCAAACTATTTTTGATGCCTTAGGCGGGAGAATGAAATCTGCTCTGAGAGCCAGGGAAACCCTAGGAGTGAAGCCAAAGGAACTGGCAAACTTTTGATTCTTAGTGAAGATGACGGGGCAAACACAGAAGGGAGAAGATGCCAGAGGGAGTCCAAAGGTAGAAGAGTCTCCTCCAAGGGGAGTGGAAGGAGTTAGCCCCAGAGGGGTTATGAAAAAGGCATACAGAAAGAAGGCTGTACCAGGGGAAGGGATATAGCGAATGAAAGCAACATTGGTGTGGGCTTGAGGCCAAAGTGTTATCAGTTACTGATTAGAGGCTTCAGGCCAGACTTTGTCAGGATTGGAAGCCCTCTTCGTTGCCTGTAGGAAGGGGGAAACTAGGGCAGACCCTATAAGGAATATTAAGTCCAGGGAGGGCATGTTTCCTGTGACTGGATTTTTCTTTTCCCCCAAATGCTCCACAAATCCAAGAGATACCATCATAAAGGGGAAACTGGGACAGCAGATACCTCTCGGCACCAGACAGGGAGACTTCTGATCACGGGCGTAGGGAATATTTTTGCCTTTATTTCTGAGAGACTTTATGTAATTAATGGGACAATCTGGCCCTAAGACTAGTTTCTTCTTTTCTTTCGCTTGTGAATTTTGATACTCACATAGATTTTAGTTTTGCTTATTATTCACAAAGTTTTGCTATTTCAATATTTATTTTTGAATTCAGCGATTGCTGTTGTCTTTGCATCACTTGAGTATAAGAACTGGCTGAATAAAACAACAAATGCCACATCAAACTATTTCATTGTTTAAGCTGTTATTTGCAGAATGAAGCTGTTCTCTGCATCATGCCATGGAAAATAAGAATTATATCTAAACTGTCCCCTATTTTATGATTGCTTTGTGTTCTTAAATACTACATAACAGTGATGCTGAGCTGAGCTAGTAGAAAAATAGTGTACCAATTTTTGTACAAAAATTGTACATATTTCAAAAATTAAAAACATTTTGGAGCAGTCCCTATGCTGAGGAGTTGTTGTTTTATATATCTCAGATGAAGACAAGATAAGTGAAGCAACAAAATAATTACCTTGCATTTACTTTTGTGAAATATACCATTGATATTGCAAATATCCTTAAAAAAATCCTACAAAACATCTTTAGGTTACTGACTTACATAGCTTTAATATGCATTTCTAAAAATAGCCACTTTAAACAAATGAAACTACAGTGAGCTTTCAAACAAAATGAAATTAATAGGAAAATTGCAAATTACAGTTCATGAAAAATGTACTTGGATAACTCCTTGGACGACAAAAAAGAAATACTAAAGAGAAAATATCTTTAATGCTTACACTCTGGCTCATTTTGTTGTCATTTTCTTTAAAAGTTGGGCTTTATTCAACAATATAAAAACGGCTGCTGCAAAGAGAGGTGAATTTAACCAAAAGGGAATATTGGCTAATACAGCTTGAACCTCTTTAGTCTGGCACTCTCTCGTCCGACAACATTCATAATTTGGCATGTTTTTAGTTAGCTAGATGAACACTTGTCATGGGTGTGGCCAAGTTTCCTGTGGTCCCATAAACTTTATTTACAAACCTCAAGCCTTGGCTTTCAGTGTTCTGTGCTGTTACTTAGCCGTAATTTAGCCCTACATGTTTTCCAAGAGCCTGGTATGCAATGGAAGTGTTGGTAATGCTGCTAGAAAATATTGATCCCCTGTGGTCTGGCAAATTCTCTCATTTGGCATCAGTTAGGTCCCAAGGGTACCAGACAAGAGAAGTTCAACTGGTACTTTAAAGTCAAATATATTTTGTCTGTCTTTTGGGTCCTTTTGCTTTCCTTGATCAAGCCAGAACTTAAAGGCAGTAGTGATCACTTCATGCAGAGGTAAAAGTAGTTTAAAAACCTTACCACCATGATCAGGGTGAGGCCTCAGGTCAGCCTCCCTCACCTAGCCCCTGGCAGAGGTGGGGGAGGAACAAAAGGAGGAAAGAGAGAGGAGCAGAAGGAGCCATAGTTTAATGTACCAGTAACCACTTCTTATTGATACATAGCCCACTTCATTTTTGCACAATGTGTGAGGTGCAACACTGCAAAAGCAAAGACAAATAATAAACAAAACTAAAATCCTGCTGAATAACAAATCATTAATATTTCAATATTGTGCATTTACAGTGAATTTTTCATTTATAGGTCTTGTAAGTAAAATAACTATTATAAACCTGGGGAAACTGAGGCACAAACCAGCAACTTGCCCAGGGTCACAGAGTAAGCCAATGGGAGAGCTGGGAATAGAATCTTATCTCCCAATGAAATACTTGCTTACTGAAACACACTAGCTCTATTCTGTTCTCATAATATTTCCTAAAAGATTTAGGAAAATTCACATAAGTAACCAAAATGTGTTGGTACTTCTCTGAGCCTTCTAATTGTCACACACTTCTTTCTTACTCTCACTAGATGTTTTGAGACAAAGCTTTATTTATTTAAAAAAATGTACAAGCGATGTTTTAGAACTAGCAGCACATCTATTAGATTTTTGTGTATGCATTGAAATGTAATCGGGCAACTTGAGAAAAATGAGTATCAAATTTGTTAGGTGTTATTTTCATAAAGATTACATTTAATAATGTTGATATGGCCTCCATAATTTATTTGATTAATAATATTTGAGCTAACCCCAAATTACGACTTCCCACATATATGACATAACTAATGAACTGTGAAAGGAAAGCTGTTCAGATGGTCACCAATAACCAATGCTTAGTTAATCCTTTAAATAAACTGGAGCTCACAATGTGTCCCTTTGAAGTCATAAATAATGTATATTTTTCTTTTGACTTTTAATAAGCCTGTGGAGTTCATCTCCCAGTCTCCAAACACATATATTTTATTATGGGCCTCTGCAGTTTACTTTAATTAGTGTGTCTGAGTGCTTTGGGAGACTTAGCCCTACTGAAAACAAACAGAGTCTTACCATCTATAAAACATTAGCTCCCTTTGGTTTATCCTGATACACCGAGGCTCAGTGAGAAACACATGGTGTAAGTAAACACTCATAATTGCATTAGAATTCCCCTGTGTATTGGTAATTCAAGCTCTGTTTCATGATATCATCAGAGCAGTTAAGACAGGTTTACCGATCTTGCGGTCTTCTGGGATTCCATGAAATTCCATTTGGAGAAAACTTGAAATGACAAATCTAATAGAAACAGCAGAAGACAAAAAAAGCCACAGAGACACTGAAATGCAAGTACAGTGATAAAAAAAACCCTGCTATGTAATTGGATTTCTGACACAGCTGTGAAACTTCTAACACCTGAATTATCAGTGCTCATTTATTAACGTTTGTGTATGAGAGACGTGTGTGTGTTTCTTCTGTAGTGCCATGCCTAACTTTTGGTGCAGTGTGTCAAGCAACCTCTCACTTCTATTTGTGAATAAAATTTCCCCAGAAAATGATGGATTACAATTCCAAAATAGTACATCGAAAATAAAACAAAGACCATGATGGTGGACTGAAAGATAATGTGCTCTTTAATACTGTATATGTTATCATGAAGGAAGAAAAAGGTGCTAACATCTCCACTGGAAGGCATGATTTTGTTCTTTAAAAAAGAATCTTCAGCAAAAGTAATTTACTTTGCCACGTGTTTTCAGTTTCCTGTTGCTACTACAATGTACTGCACACTACCATCCGTATGAGATAGTGTGTGTAAAAAAGTAGAAGAGTTTGGGGCTGAGTGAGAAAAAGGTTGAGCTAAAGCACAAATATCAGATTTAGATCAAATACATGTTGAACCTCTCTAGTCCAGCACTCTGGAGACCTGACTGGTGCCAAACCAGAGAATTTGTGGAACCACGGGAGGTCACTATTATCTAGAACAGCATTTTCCGAAGTGTGATCCACAGCCCAGTACCAGTCCTTGGGGGAAAAAAAAATACCGGTCCTTACAGAATATACAAATTATTGCTATATGCTATTATTATTGTGAATAAACAATACACAGTGAAAATTTATTCATTTTTCATTCTTTTTTATATGGGTTTATATTTTTGGGTGGCAAAAAAAGATACTGAAATAAACTGGGGTCCAACTATATAAAGTTCGGGAAACCCTGGTCAAGAAGAATTATCAACACTTCCGCTGCTTGCTGAGCTCCAAGAAAACACTCAGGGTAAATTAGAGCTAAATAACACCACATAACACTGAGAGCCAGGACTAGTGGCTGTAAACAAACTTTATGGGACCATGGGAAACTTGGCCACACCCATGGTAAATGGACATTGGTTTAGCTAAAATCATGCTGGACCATACATGTTCCCAGACTAGAGAGTTCCAGATTAGAGAGTTTCAGCCTGTACTGTTAAACAAATGGTGTATGGTACATTTTATTCCACTTATGTTCTTATGTTGAGCCCATCAGCACGATATCCGAGCATCTTTCAGAAGGGCAGCAAGCAGTATTCTGGATTAAAATAAGTACTAGCAAAGCTTGGCTTCACTTATATGACTGCACAATAACATTTACTTCAAGACAGTATAACAACATACAAAACATGCATATAAGATGAGACGAGATGCGGGGGAAAAACATTTGCATTAACAAATACAGCCTTCAGAAAAATGTTTGTAGTTTTGTCCTGTTATACTCCTGAGCCTTCCTCGCTGTGAAACTTCCTCTCAAATTGGAAATGTGTTTTCTACAATTAAAGTATTGCATGGCTTGGGAGAGATGGGGAATCCTGCTCATTTATGAGTATTTGCCAAAAATCCATGTGTATGGGAATATTATTGACAGTACACTGCTTGCTGGGCTCTTAGAAGACATTTGGAGTAAATTAGAGATAAGTAAATGCACCGAACACTGAAATAGTTATTCAGCCAAACTGGTTGCTATTAATTTGAGATATAAGTTTTAATTCCTGTAACTGGGCTCTTGAGGTCCTCAAGGCTATGATACTGCATATGGCTACTCGCAAAAGCCAATCTTTGTATCTCCTTTGATTTTTTTTTTTTTTTTTTGCATTTTGATTTATTGCTGTCCACCACAGCCCTTTCATGTATACCTTCTGCACACCATCTCATGGAATTCTGCTTCCAAAGATTTGATAAGGTCCAACAGTGTTCTTTACCAAATGTTTAAAAAACCTTTGCTGTCTTTCAATTTAAGATGACTGCTGTAATTACCACTATGTAAATTTATAAAGCCATAATGAGTTAAGGTCAATTCTTTCAAGGATAAGTAGGGGTCAAAACAAACAAAAAAACCTCAAGCTTTTCTTTATGAAAATGGATAGGATGTGCCAAGGGCCAGTGAAGCTACCTGCACATTGTGGACAGGAACTGTCCTGTGGCCAACTCAACGGGAGCTCATAGTAGCAGAGAGGGTCATGGGTAGGTTTTACAAGTTGTAAGGTTATAGCGACAGCCGTGGAGTTGTACCCTGCTCCTAACACAGGGAGAGGATTTTCTCTGCCTCTCTAGGACCTGTGTTCTGGGGCTGTGAATTTCACTTGTGGTAATTAATACAATAATACAGAATCCTGGAGCACAGGAAACTTCATTATTTGAAGACATAACCTTGTGGATACTGCTTACTGAGCCACTTTGTTAGCTCTGGCCTAAGTACACCCTCTAGCACAAGTTTGCAGGGTGGAAAAGCAGAATGACTGTACTACTTTGATTCTGATGCCTGGCTGGTTTCTTTGTGCTATGCTAGAGTAGCCCCTGCATTGCTTTAACTACTACCAGGAGAAACTGACGTTAAGGGTAAGTGGAGCCTGAGCGCAGTTCCATCCACAGCCACATTTCTGCTGATCACATCCCATTTTTCTTGCTGTGATGGCAGTAGGAAAGGAAAGGGAAACAAGAGCCCCAACATTGGCTCTATGCCACTGGGAGACCAAAGATATACTAAACTGAAAAAGTTGGCTCCATCACCATGTTATGTTTGTAGTTCAGCTTCAAGTGGCTGCACTGCACCGGAGGATCTAGCCTATTGGATCCAATTTATTGTACATCCTGTGCTAGATTACTACACTGAATGTGAGGGGAAAACTTGGCCCAGTCCTTAAAATGATTAATTTTGTATAGCTACATCTAAGCCTCATAAAATGTTGATGTTCCAACAGAGCTGCAGTACCTACAAGGTTTGTTGACGCTTTGATTTTTAATCCCATCTCAAGGAATATTTTCTAAGCATTTTACTGATCTACAAATTTTTTTAAAAAGGACAAAACAAACCAGAGTTATAAAAAGCACATCATATTTGTAAAAACATATTTAAACCAAGATGTAAATACATACAGAATCAACTCTTAATAAAATCAAATGACCAGGACGGTGCATAATGGGGGTAGGGTGGGGGGAGGTATTTAAACTGAGATTGACTCCCATTCATTTGTTGCTGTCATGGATATACAGTGAAAAATTACTGTCTTGGAAATTGAGACGCCATCTTATTTTTTAAAATGATATTTTGCTTATCAGATTTTGATTAGACAACTCAGCTTGCTTTATATGTTTGTACAATTTAAGTAGGCTCCTATTCTGTTTGTTAATTCATCATGTTTATGTAAAGCTCCTGAAGGAAGTTATTAATCTGTCAAAACTTGAAAGATTAGAAGCTGATAAATAAATGAACAATGCTAAATAATTCTTTGTGTTATCTATAAAAAAATCAAGCATCAATGCTTTTCTCCATGGAAGTGAAGACTGGTTTGCTTTGAAATTACTTAATGTTTGCCTACATTACATTATTACCAAATTCTGTGCTGTCTGACAAGCACGCCCATTGGCTTAAACAAGGTGCCACACTGACTGGAATGGTTGTTCAGGCATCAAAAATATGTTTGAATTCACTTTTCATTTTTGTACCACAAAAGGTGCTATAGAATGAATGCCATTTGCACAAAAAAAGAAGGGCAAGCACAATTAAAGGCTGAATCTCTAATCTCCTTGCCTAAGGCTTGGAACTGCAGCCAAAAGAAATACTGCCTTAACAGGTACATGTCCCCTGAGGGAAAGCATACGCCAGACCACCTACCTGGTGAAATGAAGAGGTAATAGGATGTTCAGTTGTGTCAATGGCCAACAAATTGTGCCTCGGCTTCTGTGGCTGACAGAAGAGCATAGAATTAGTGGGTGGCAAATAAAGCTCTTTTCTGACAGTGGGTGGATAAGTATTGTGACAAACCAAACAGGATATTTTCCAGTTCCTGCCTCCAGCTGCCAAGTCACATATTGAGACATGAGAAAAATCAGTGTATGAGTAACTGACATTTTGTGTGGAGAGACTTCTACAAGTGACTGAAGGACAAAGTAAATTTCTAACCAAAGCTGCTTCAAAAAACACTAATGGTTATACTGTGTTTCAGTTACCTGAAAAAAGTTAGTTATTAATAAATGGCTTTCAATTTTACCATACAACAAATGGAACTAATATATTAATATCTAGGAAATATAGAATTAAATATTTATTATTTATTGTACTGGGAACCCTGAAAGCATATTTGCCAATGGCCATGACTCAGACATGCGAGGTGAACAGTCCTCCTTTCTTTTACTAGAGTACATTTTTTCTTGCATCTCTGTTTACCTTTAGGTGAAAACTACAAGACCTATTTCTCTGGAGTTCCGAGGGGTGTGGAGATCATAAACAATTCTGAACTCCAGAGGACTATTGCACTACTCAATCAAGTGTTAACAGACATTATTTTAAAACTCTGATCATATCTTTTAATCTGGTTTCAACAGAAATAATTATTAGGCATAGTGTGAGAATGCTTACATTATTACTCATGGGAGTAAACTTCAGATTTCACCTTACCAACCAGTAAAGATTACATTGCAAGAGCAACCAGCCTCTGCAGCACCCTCTGCTGGACAGTTCCAGATGAATCTCTTATATCTAGATCATCTCACTACCCTCCTAGCTTGAAGCACGGAGAACTCTCAGCTGGGAGGTACACACTTAGGTGGCTATTTCCAATTCTTATAACTTTGTCACTAATCATGCAATGTCTGGTCATTTTCTTAATGCCCAAATTCCCAGAGATATAGGGTAATTTGTGAATTTTATCTGTAAACAAGAGTAAGCTTCCATCCTCAAAATTATGGAGAAAAGTAATCTCTAAGGGCTCAAACAATATAAAGCAAATTATAAGAGCAACCAATGTATCATTTTTCAAATGTTCATATTTTAAGCTAATTTATTGACACTTCTGCGGCCTCATTTATGATTTTTCTACTCTTGTAGCTGGCAGTACTGCTCTGGTAATGAAATAAAGCAAAGCATACAAACGTTGCTAGTTTCAGGAGAGACATGGAAAGGAAAGGTACCCAATATGCCAGAAATTAGTTTTGCCTTGTTAAACATCTGTGGTAACTTAAAGGAGGACTTTTACCTCTCTCTTGATGGGCACAAATTGCCCAAAACATTTTCGTTAAAATTTCTAATGAGAGGGTGTGCCATAGCAAATAATTTACTTGGTAGATTTATTTACTTTTTACTTACAGAAATGTCCATGAGCAGACAACAGTTTTCTTAAATGTCCTTTTTAATTTTTTTGTTAGTTTTGATGCTATAGATAATTTGGTACTCAGACTTCAGCAGTTCTGGAATCAAAATAGTGATCAATATTACCCCAAAGAGCCACTGTAGTGAGAACTCATTATTTCATTTACTATAATACTAGGTGTGACAGGATCCCTGGAGTGCAGCCTGGGATTATGAGATGTCTATGTCCCCACAACTCTCCAGCCTAGGCTGTTTCTCATAATGCCTTGCTAGTGACACACAGCAACCTGCTCCAGCCTCTGTTATCACTCATCACAACAGCCTGCAGAGCCCCGCACCCAGCTAGATTAAATGAACGCCACCAGGCCACTCATGAATCACATATGCCCCAGCTGAATCCCCCCAGCTCCTATCACTGTACCTCAGAAATACACCACCTTGCTCTGCTCATGCGCAGGGCAAAGTTATTAACTGTGTCACCACTTCATCAATGGAAAGTGGATATTCGTGCCTTTGTAAGAGCAAATACCAAACACATCAGGCAAACTCACTAAATAAACAAAATATTGACTACAAAAGACAGATTTTAAGTGATCATAAGTGATAGGCAATAAGTCAGACTTAGTTAACAAAAGAAACAAAATATAAGCATGCAGTTTAAACTCTCAACACTATTAGATTGGGCAACATAGAGATTAAGCAGCATTTCTCACCCCACTGGATATTAGAGTATATAGGTGAGATTCACAGACTAAGACTCATGAGCCACAAGTGGCTCTTTAATGCACCTCCGGTAACTCTTTGCAACACATGATTTTAAAACACTGTGATTTAATTATTACCAAATTTATGTTATTAACCAGACAGAATGCTATTTACTCTGTTATTTACCAGTCAGGATGCTTTTTACTGTGTTATGAACCAATGGGTACACTTTGACTGGATTTTATTAAACAAACATGAGAAGAAAGAAAAAAAGTTTCACGTAAAGTTATTTTTAAATGATAATTGATTAAAATGAAGTACTCACAACATATTATAAAATCCTGCACTGTGACAAGGAGTCCACTTGTGTACAGAGGAGCAGATAAACAACATCTTCGTTCTTTCCTTTTTACTCTGATTTGCTCTAATGAAAGAAATACTCTTCAGATCAACTCATTTAAGAAATAAAGAAAAACATTACCATGTCAATATCACACCCTCTCCACCCATATCCATCTCAGGATTTTCCCTGTGATTCACAGTTTAGGTAAAATGTTTTACAAAAATGTATATTCTGAATTTTCACTGCCCTCTTTGTGGGTGCATGTGTGTGTGTGTGTGTGTGTAACCATTTATTTTATCATATACAGTAGAAAATAGATCTTCTTCCTGTGATATCTAAATACATTTGTAATTAGTTTCAAAACTCAAAGGCTCTAGCTATCTTCTGTTGACAGACATGACTATTGGAAGAGATCTTCTGGCAACACTTCTGTCAACAGATTACATCCACACACAAAAGTGGATCAAAAGAGCAATCCACTTTATCAACAGAGTGACCAGACTGCCCAGCCGCTCTCTCGACAGAATGGCCAAGCAGAAATTCAGCAAACACAGCTGCCTGGCAAACCAGAAGCTCTGTCCGTTGACAAAGGGCCCCCGGAATGTCTACACAGCTTTTTTGTTGACAGGAAACTATTGACAAAGGCATTATCCTTCAACGTGGAGAGGCACAATGCTGCTGGCAGATGTGCCGGATTTTGTCGGCAGTCCATCACAAAGCACATTTTGCATGTAGATGCTCAGCGGGTTTTTTCAACAAAAGCCAAGTTTTGTCAGAAAAACCCTCCCATGTAGATGTAGCCAATGAGCCATAAGACTATGACACTGATTACATAAATTCGTCTTGTGCTTATTTAAGTGACTTATTGGATATAACCAGGACACTTTCCTAGATAACAAGCAGCACTAGTTTGGCTTGGTTCAAGTAGTGCTATTTATGAGTTATTTTAACTTGACAACACTTGCAAGCTACAATAATGTTACAGTTGTTTCAAAATGAAGACTCTCAAATGGCAAGTAACTACTTCTAGGTCATGGTTACCCAAACTGGGGGGTGTGTGTCAAGAAATTCCAGGGGGAGCGCAAGATGACCCAGCCCCACCTTCATTCCCTCCACCTGAAGAAAGAGCCAGTCTTTGCTTCCCACTCTCAGGCCCTGCCATTTTATGTGGGTGACTTGGTACAGCCACTATAAAAAACAGGCGGCTGGGAAAGATCCAAATGCAGATAGCCACCTTCTGCAAAGATGAGTGAGCATGGATTGTGGAGGGAGGAGGAGAATGAGGTTAGATGGAGGACTGGCTCGGGTGAGGGGGATGGACATGGGGTAAGAATGGGGGGCTGGTAGTGCCTGGCTTTGTGGGATGGGAGTGGTTCGGGCAGGCGGCTTGCGCGGCTCAGGCGGCTGGTCAGCTTTTGGGACTCGTGGTGCTTTGGCAGCCGGCCCCGGCATCACAGATTTCAGGTGGCTGGGGCTTGCAGCTGGTCCCAGCAGCGCGGGACTCAGGCAGCCGACAGGTAGGCAGGTGGCTAGCTAGCCCCAGCGGCGTGGGGCTGAGGCGGGTGAGTGGCTATCGTGGTCAGTTCTGGCAGCTGACATGCGGCTGAGGCAGCTGACCAGCTGGGGCTGCACCAAACACCTTCAAGGGCCCCAGAAAATGTATTTGTGCTTATTTTTAATTTTAAATAACATTGTTATATCAAGTTTTTATCTTTATTTTAAATTATAAATTGAATTTTTTGTTGAAGTGGGGGTTGGATGATGGTAGAGAAGAAGCAGTGGGGCGTGAGGGTTTCTCACAAATCAAAAGCGGGGCCGTGATGCTGAAAAGTTTGAGAACCATTGATCAAGGTTATTGATTAAAAGACACAACTTGAAAAATATGGTATGATCATTGTCTCACTACTTTGTCAAGCTGACTAATAATCTAACTCACTTAACCTGTGCTTAATAAACTTTATTATATAGTAAGGAGGGAGAAGCAGAAGTAAATTAATACCATACTTCAGTCATTTAGGACAACTTGAAATCAATGGGAGTTTTACCATGGGCTTCAGCAGGCTCAGGATTTGGCCTGTAATATACTATTCATGGGACTGAACACATCCATATCTTTAGATCTAGACATAAAATCTATGGTTTGGTCCCACTTCTACTTTATAACCATATAGTCTTTTATATAGTGCTTTCCATTAGCAGCTCTTCACAAACATTAATTTAGCCTCCTAGCACTTTGAGTTTCTCATTGTATGCACATAGTCTCAGAGGGGTAGCCGTGTTAGTCTGTATCTTTGCAAAACAAAACAAGCAGTCCTGTGGCAACTTAAAGGCAATTTTATTTATTAGGTAGCTAGCTTTCACGGGAAAGACCCACTTCTTCTCATTGTACATACAGTGAAACTGTAGCACAGAGAGGTGAACCAACTTGCCTAAGCTCACACAGCAAGTCAGTGGCAGGGCTAGGAATAGAACTCATACTCCTTAACTTTCAAAGCTGAGTTCTAACACGCTACCCAGTAAATGACATCCCCCGCTTGCCCCACCATACACACAGCAGACCACACCTAGTTCTGTGCCTGAACCAATAGCCAATAATTATAGGCATCTAGATATCATCAAACCAGAAGTGCACACAGAGATACTAATCCTTATGAAATTGTTCAAGGACATCAACCAAATGAGCTACCAAACACATCAATCAGGCAGATGTTTCCTGATGTCAGTAATTGCATCCTATCAATGTAACTGGTGTGCTAATAAGTAGAAAACACCAGCAGTTCATTTGTAAATCTTACTTTGCTCAATAACTTCTTGTCCAAAACCAGAGTGCTGCATCTTGCTTACCTAGCTGAAAGCTATAAAGCTGACACTTACAAATAACTGAGGATATGCACACTCTAGAGAACAGACTGATATCAGACTACTCAGTGACCATTTACAGGAGGAAGAATATTTACACACTATGTTTCTCAGATAATATTATTTATGCTGCTATGGAGCTTAATGACATGCATCTCAGCTATAAAATTAATAATATAATAAATGTTTATATACTATGGATTGCTGGCAAAACTTCAATCTGTCATAGTGCCCATGTTATAGCCTGTGCCTGGTAACAATGTACAAATTTGTAATGTTTAAGACAGACAGACTTCACTACTGAAAGGGAAGGAGAATGCTCCTGGATGCTGTGGAACCTATTTCCCAATAGTAACCTTTTGTAGGGCATGATGGGGAGAGAATATACTGGACATCCCTCAGTTTTCTCCTACTCTGTGTAAGTCAAAACAATTAAGATACTTATTTTGATGGTAGAAGCAAAGAATTTCACCATTTCTTCCTTGTGGACTTTTTAAGTTTGGCCAAAGAAGATTTTGCAGTCACCCATTGTGGGAGAAAGGGAACAGAGCTAAACAAATGGAGGGACAAAGAAATGTACTGAAGACACAGCCCCAGTGGTATTATAGGGACAAGCACTTGAGCTTTAGAAACATCCTTGAATGTGTAAAAGGATATGTAAACTGATGTGGTTTAGGCCTTCTGGTAATCTACACAACATATAAGTTACACTAATATTGACTCTTTTTCATGGAGTGTAAATTATACATCAATAAGTCATTGTAAGATTTAATAGAAAAGAACAGAATAGAGCCCAATTGACTGGGGGACTTTAGGAATGAAGAGAGAGTAAGTGAGCGGACATTACAGATGAAGAGGTAAATTACAGCAATAGAGTCACCTCTGAACATGACTCTTGTTTTTTATTTCTAAGGGAGGCTGCATGTTTGAAGGTATAATACAAATAAATTAGAAAAAGGCCTTAACTGCATCTAACTGGAATCTAAATAGCAGGGGTGCAATAATGTCCACATTCTTCTATCCCTTGTAAACAAAACTCTATACCTCAAGCTCCATTTCAGTCCTTAGTAAGAAGACAGTTCAGCCGGTTATGAAATCTGATGGTATTTATGTACTCCACACAAAGATGCAGGTTTGTTGTTTTAATACATTGAACTGGATATGATTTTTTGTTCATCTACTGCAGCTGTGTTCCGCGCACTGAAAACCCTATTGATAGTGACAAGCAGGGATTTTTTGTTAAAAAAAAGAAAATGGTGCCAGTACTTACCCCTTGCCAGGGGTGGGGGTGACTCTGCAGACCCATGGCCGGGAGCTGGCTGGGGCACATAGCTCCATTGGCAGCCCCAGCCATTGGAACCACAGCCGGGGTGAACATTAATTTATTTTAGCGAAGGTATACTGGCATGTACTGCCACAAATAAAGCATCAGGGACAAGTACTTACAGCTAAGAGCACTATGCCACATAAAATACTACTACGTTCTATACCACAAAGCCATGAAAGATTCAGTACAAAGTGTTCAAGTTTAATTCAGGCAAATAAAGGCAAGGGTACCCAGCAGAGTTTGCTTTGTGGAGGGAATAATTTTTTTCAAAATAAAAATAAAAATTCTAATATTAAAAGCTGCAAGTTGAAAGAAAAGAGGAAACATTTAATAAGAGAACAAGTTTTAAACCTATCTACATTTCTTGCACCCTCTTTAATAAGATGAAAGTAACATTTTGAAGTCTTATCCTCTCAGAGAAACATTTTGAGGTGTGCTGTTGAAACATCTCATCAGCTTTTTGCAGTCAAGAGCTATTTCAACTCTCATTGTGGTATGATTGGCAATACACTTAAAAGATTACCACTTAATCTAGTTGAGTAACTTTGGCTTCAAGCAAGTGTCTATTTGAATTTCAAAAAATAAAAGAAACAAAGAGTATGGGTGGGGGAAAGGAGAAAGGACAGCTCAGCTTTATCTTGTTCTGGTTTTCATGTTGCTTTGAGTTTTCTTGGTTGGGTAATTCTATCTATACTGATTGTACTTGATGCATTTTTAATGTAAAATCTTTGTACATATTTTGGATTGCTATACTGAGCAAACCCACTTGTTAATAGGAAGTTTTGAGCTTAATTTAGCAAAGAGTACTTTTCAGGAGGGAGACGATAAAGGTTAGAGATGGTTGAGTCTTACAGTCTTCTGGGGCTGTATTTTGGGGAGACTTTGAAGATGAAGTGAGGTGGGGGTACAATTAATCCACTGGCAAATCTCTAGATTTGCACCACTGCAAGTAGAATTTGTCCTGAGATTGGACTTAGTTCCTTAGGAGTCCTCTCTCTCTTGCTATAGATCCCTGTATTATTCAGGTATTGGAGGGGCAGCTGTGTTAGTCTGGATCTGTAACAGCAACGAAGGGTCCTGTGGCACCTTATAGACTAACAGAAAAGTTTTGAGCATGAGCTTTTGTGAGCACAGACTCACTTCATCAGATGCTGGATCCAGCATCTGATGAAGTGAGTCTGTGCTCACGAAAGCTCATGCTCAAAACTCTGTGCTCACAAAAGCACACAAAAAGCTCGTGCTCAAAACTTTTCTGTTAGTCTATAAGGTGCCACAGGACCCTTCGTTGCTGTATTATTCAGCATACTAACGAACCTGGACAATGAATGAGGCAGTGTCCTCATGAAAAGCAGAGCTTACACGTGTAACTAACAATGCATCGCAATGCACAAGGGGATGTTATTAAAGTTTTCACCTTAATTTTTCCATTCTCTAACTTTTCAGCTTTTCATTTTGTAGCCTAAATTCTCTTTAACATTGATCGTTTCCTTTAGTTTCCTAGGTTAAAAAAAGTGACAGAAAATTACTCTAACATAGATTTTATTTAACTTTGCTTTAATGAAAAACATTTTAAAAAATCTACGATACTTTTAGATAGAAAGCACTGGAATGCTTTGCCTTGCACAGAACGCATACTCTGGGCCTGATGCAAATTCCATTAAAAGTACATTTGTCACTGTGTAAAATATAAACACCTATCTCTTATTTAGTGCTTTTCACAAAGAGATTTCAAAGTGCTTTACAAAGGAGGTCAGTGTTGTTATTGACATTTACATATAAGGAAACTGAGGCAGGGAGATGACAGCTCAAGGTCATTCAGCAGGTCAGTGACAGAGCTGGCCAGGTCTACACTAAATCTTAAAGTCAGTTGTAGATATTCAATTCCAGCTTCAGCAACTGCATAGTTGGAATCAATGTATCTATGATCGACTTATCTGGCTGTCCTCACTGAGGGTGGTTGATGGGAAAAACCTCTCCTGTCAACCTCCTTTACCCCTTGTGAGGTTGAGGAGTACAGGGGTCGACCCTTGAGAGTTTGATTTCACATGTCCCCATTAGGCATGCAATATCAAACCCCAGAAGGGTTGATAACTCAGGCAGCGTAGATGTACCCTAAGTCTAGAATCCAGTCTCTTGAGTACAGGTGTGGTTCTCTATCCACTAAGATGCTCTGCCTCTCTGTGTACTCAGAAATGGCCGTGCCACTTTTTGTCTCAAACTTTTAAGTAACATTGATTTGGTGGGTGAGGGGAGAAGGGAATGGGATACTTCCACCCTAACAATTTTCCAAAGACCCAGAGAGTACAAATGCTTTGGAAATTTAACTAGAGCCATTGCAATGCATTCTTCTTACACACACGGTAAAACATGAAATAATTAATGTTAATTAAATCACTATAATGCTACTTTAAATAGTGAAAATTAATTTACATTAATTATTTAGCTGCATTTAGGTACACAGAGTGGTCCAAGCAAAAATTAGATATTGTGACTGGCTTTGAGGGCAATGGTAGTAAAATACTGCCTCAGGGGAGGAAATTGTACCTGAGAGTACTTTTAGGCAAGCTCAGTATCTTGTTTGGTTGCAGTTTTCCTCAGAGTTGCTTTTAAAAAGTAATATTTGGGTTATATTTTTTCACCTCAGTTATACCAAACTTTGCTTGTACCATAATAATTCTCTGATCCCAGATGCTTAGATAGAGAAACTTTTATGTGTCTCTACCCACTCTGAGAAGGAGCCTAAAGCTGTTCTTTTGCTCCATGATTAGGACATCCCCTAAAAATGGGCTTTTGCCCCATTCAACCTCTATAAAAAACCCAACAAAGCTGATGTCAGTTCTCTCTCAGCTCTTGCATCTTTCTCCCAGCTATGACACAATTCAGTGATAGAGTTGGTTTGTTTCTTTCTGTACATGGCTTATTGCCCACTCAGTTCATTTGATATATAGTGGAAGATATGGGGAGAAGAAAAGAGGACTATAGAAATAAAACAACATGAAATGAGAGACTTGTATTAGCAAGGTCACCTTAACAATGGCCCTTAAATATTTTCTGTCCTCTACAGGACAACCATTTGAAATGAATCATACAATCACACGGCTGGAAGAGACCTCAGGAGGTCATCTAGTCCAGCCTGCTGCTTCAAGCAGGATCAAGCCCCATTAAGTCATCCCAGCCAGGACCTTGTCAAGCCAGGATTTAAAAACCTCCAGGGATGGAGAATCCACCACCTCTCTAGGCAGTGCATTCCAGTGCTTCACTACCCTCCTGGTGAAAGAGTTTTTCCCAATATCCAAGCTCTCCCTCTCCCTCTTTAACTTCAGACCATTACTCCTTGTTCTGCCATCTGACACCACCATCCTCTTTAGAGCTCCCCTTCAGAAAGTTGAAGGCTTCTATTAAATCACCCCTCAGTCTTCTCTTCTGTAAACTAAACAAGCCCAGTTCCCTCAGCCTCTCCTCATAGGTCTTGTGCTCCAGACCCTTAATCATTTTTGTTGCCCTCTGCTGAATCTGCCCCAGCACATCCACATCCTTTTTATCACGGGGGGCCCAAAACTGAACACAATATTCCACATGTGGCCTCACCAGTGCTGAATAGAGGGGAACAACCACTTCTCTATATCTGCTCAAAATGCTCCTCCTAATGCACCCTAATATGCCGTTAGCCTTCTTGACTTCAAGGGCACACTGCTTACACATATCCAGCCTTTCATTCACCATAACCCCTAGGTCCATTTCCACTGTACTGCTGCTTAGCCAGTCAGTGCCCAGCCAATAACACTGCTTGGGATTCTTCCATCCCAAGTTCAGGACTCCACACTTGTCATTGAACCGCATCAGATTTCTTTTGGCCTAGTCCTCCAATTTATCCAGGTCACTCTGGATCCTCTTGCTACCCTCCAACATATCTACTTCTCCCCCTAGATTTTTGTCACCCGCAGACTTGCTGAGGGTACAATCCGGTCACTCATCCAGGTCATTAATAAAGATGTTGAACAACACCAGCCCCACAACTGAGCGTTGTGGCACTCTGCTTGAAACCAACTGCCATCCAGATATTGAGCCATTGACCACTACCCCTTGGGCCTGACCATCAAGCCAGCTTTCTATCCATCTTATAGACCAAGGATCCAATCCGTATTTCCTTAACTTATGGTAAGAATGTTGTGGGAGACTGTATCAAAAGCTTTGCTGAAGTCAAGGTATATCACATCCACTGACTTCCCCCTATCCACAGAGCCTGTTAGCTCATCGTAGAAGCTAATCATATTGATTAGGCAGGACTTGCCCTTAGTGAATCCATGTTGGCTACTTTTGATCACTTTCCCCTCTTCCAAGTTAGAAAAATGCTTGTAGTTTTCTATCCACTCTAAAAACTAAACACCACACATGCACCTAAGCTCATGCACTAATCTAAGTATGGAAATGAGATGAGTTCATCAGGTAGATAGGACAAAACAGTAAATATCTATATATATCTATATATCTATATATATATATATATATATATTTTTTGAAGGAACAGTTCACCCCTCACTACATCCCCACACCCCACAGTATAAGCTCCAGAGATGTAAGCTTTCCCCTCCACTTCTGTCCAGAATCATAATTCACAGTGCTGATCTGTATTGGGTGTTATATAGGAATGGTGCATCAAGGGTTAATTATTATTGCCATACTTAAGGCCTTACATTTTTGGGGATATGTGTACAAAATAAACTACCTATGGCCCAAGCAGCAGCTGGGGTAGTGGGGTGCAGAGTTCCTGAGGATGTCCTGAAGGACATTCTAGAGAAGGTAGCAGGCAACACCTTTTCTTTCAAATGCCTACAGCTCTGCCTCCTTCGTGTGTACCAGAGGCTCTCAATGGGTCAGGGCAAAATTCAAGACCTTTTTTAGTTTCCTTGATTATGATATGATTATGTATTATGATCATATGTATCATATGATATAATATGATTATGTATTAAACACCAATATAATTTTGGTGTTTCCTCATTGTTCTGAGGTTCTTTGTCTTATTTGGGACCTGAATTTTTTTGTTTTGTTTTTGTTTTGGGTGATTAACCAATACTGTGTCCTTTTTTTTTAAGGTGCCCAGGGCCTTCAATGTACCTATGTACTTTCATTAACCCACTACTGTGACTTCATATCAATGAGTTTGCTGTTTGAGATAATATTAGGAATTTTCTGTGCGGTTCTGGCTTCCAGATTCAACAAAGGACTGAAGCATAGCCAATGTCCCACTGCTACCTGCACAAAATTCTCAGATCCCGGACGTGGATGACCTGCACAGGATGAAGAGCGACCTGAGCATGCATTACCTCCATGAAAACAGCCCCAATTGTTGACTTATCCACCCCGAATTGCTGCCCCATGGAGCAGTAGCTGTTCAAGGTGGCCAGTTTCCACATTGTGATGGCAACCTATGCCTCTAGGGGGAGGGCGGGCTGCATATGGGTATCCTGGGCCGCGTCTACACGTGCACGCTACTTCGAAGTAGCGGTGCCAACTTCGAAATAGCGCCCGTCACGGCTACACGTGTTGGGTGCTATTTCGAAGTTGAAATCGACGTTAGGCGGTGAGACGTCGAAGTTCCTAACCCCATGAGGGGATGGGAATAGCGCCCTACTTCGAAGTTGAACATCGAAGTAGAGCACGTGTAGCCGATCCGCATCCCGCAACATCGAAATAGCGGGGTCCGCCATGGCGGCCATCAGCTGAGGGGTTGAGAGACGCTCTCTCTCCAGCCCCTGCGGGGCTCTATGGTCACTGTGTGCAGCAGCCCTTAGCCCAGGGCTTCTGGCTGCTGCTGTGGCAGCTGGGGATCCATGCTGCATGCACAGGGTCTGCAACCAGTTGTCGGCTCTGTGGATCTTGTGTTGTTTAGTGCAAGTGTGTCTGGGAGGGGCCCTTTAAGGGAGCGGCTTGCTGTTGAGTCCGCCCTGTGACCCTGTCTGCAGCTGTTCCTGGCACCCTTATTTTGATGTGTGCTACTTTGGTGTGTAGACGTTCCCTCGCAGCGCCTATTTCGATGTGGTGCTGCCCAGCATCGAAGTTGAACATCAACGTTGCCAGCCCTGGAGGACGTGTAGACGTTATTCATCGAATAGCTATTTCGATGTCACCACATCGAAATAAGCTATTTCGATGTAGCGTGCACGTGTAGACGTAGCCCTGGTGTCAGAGGGTGGGGCCATGTGGCAAGTTTTGTTGAAAAAAATCACTAGTGTAGCCGTAGCCTCAGTGTTTTGGAGTAAGTGGACAGGTTGTATCATGGACTTCATATCTAAAAGGTATCAGAACACAAGAGGATACATCAGGTAAATTCAATAAATTGTATGCCTGAATTATTTCAGCAGAAGTGTAAAATATTGGGGAGAAGAATGACAGAAGAGACGTAATAGAAATGCAGTGTAGAATTTATAAACATTCTGTCACTACGGACTTGAGCAGTTTATGTCATAAGCCAGCCAAAAAAAATGGGGGCTGTATTGACTGGAAGAGTTATGGTTAATTAGTAGATCTAATTTCAGTAAAAAGTATTTCAGTTTTATTAACCACTGATTTGCTTTCATATAACAGTAATAGAAATCTAAGACACTCTGAACAGCAGATATGCAGGTCTATCCTCTTTGGAAAAAAAAGTATACAAATTTCTTATTGCCAAGATTTAGTTTGAAACTGACTCACAGTGAAAAGAGGGGGAAAAAGCAAGTTGATAGTGGAAGTATCACAGCCACCTTTTACAGATATTTCAGATATTTATGCCATTGCCGTTTCTTTAAAGAGGGTTGTTCACACCCCTCGCATGGAGTTCAGGAAGATCAAAGTCAACAATGTCTTTGTTTATTTTAGGGTTCTGCAGTTTCATTAGTCATCTGTTTTAAAAACATAAGAACATTATTTCTAGGTTGCCCTTAGTGATACTGAACCAGACTAACAATTTGCTGGTCAGAAGGGAAATGACTGAAAATGGATTGGCAGAACTGCGTGGCAGAAACCTGCATACTGACCTGCACCCTCTGGTTCTGGTCCTTGCCACTATTCCCTTATTTTCATGAGCACAAAATCACTTCATTTGTTCAGAGACAGTATTAAATTACTTGAATTACTTCCAGGGAAGAACACTAGAGGTCACTCTCGCTATCTAGACCACAATTTTAGTATTTTGTAGCACCATTTCAAAGGACTTGTTATGAGGACTGCATATTTCTCTCTCATCTCCATAAAATTATGGTTTATAAATAAAGAAACAAGCAAGCAAAGTGTCCAGCTCCCAAATGCATTTCACAGGTTTTTCACAATTGAGTCAAAACTAGAGAAACTTATGTCAGAATTCAGTGTGTTTTAAACATTTTATTGATCCAAAGCAAATGAATGGCTTACTATGCAGATACAAAATGTTCAGATTTGACTTCTAATATGCATGGGGCAGACTCTCTGTTATAGATTACTTCTGATACCTAAGAGTGGGAAGGAGGTGCCAAACAGCCAATAACTTCTCCTTGATTCTGTGGGATGATCTGTGCCAGTCCTGCCATGAGTTTGAGCTGCTGAGGACTGGTGTAACCTAGCAAAATTCCTTATTCGGCACTCCACTAAGAGAGGAGAAGTCTGCGTTCAACTTTGTGAAAGTGAGTTTTGCATTTTTAATAGTCTTGTATTTTATTACAAATCTGATTTTATCCTCTGTTTCAGGTAAACATTCTCTGACATTCTTAAAGGCGCAAAGCAAAATCATGGCACAAGTTGGCTTTGCAAAACTCAGCGAAACTCCAAAGGCTTTCTGGGCACATTCTAGGAAGACCCATGAAACTCAATCTTACATTTATGCTAATAAAACTTTTACATCACACCATTATATCTCTCTTGCTCTTTTTCTCTTTTCCCTTTGTCTCTGATAACATTTTTCAAAATGTACTAGTAGTTTTGGGTAGCTCCATGTCAGGGGGCCCAACTTGACATCAGATTGCCAGGCAGGTCTACACTAGAAAAGAAATATGACCTAAGATACGCAACTCCAGCTATGAGAATTACATAGCTGCAGCTGATGAATCTTAAGTCGAATTTCCAGTACAGCCTTACTGCGGGTGGCCAATGGGAGAGACTCGCCTGTCGACTTCCCTTACTCATGACAGTGAGTACCACAGTTGACAGAGCTGCCCTCAGGATTCAATTTACACGTTCCTACTAGGTGCAATAAACTGAACCCTGGAAAACCAACTGAGGCAGCGTCAATCTTCCCCTTAGTGTAGACATGCCATCAGAAAGTGCCAAACACCAACCCTCTTCAAACAGGGTCATTTCAATTGAGTCTCCCAATGATATCATTTAACAGTTTTGAAAATCTTGATCTGTTGATATAATACAGATATCAATACTGAATCTGCAGTTAAGTTTCCTTTGAGATTTGCATTTCAAACACTAAAATCCCTCTTCTTTCCACATTAATGATTGAATGTAGCCTCCAAATTTCACTTAACAGTTCTTCAGATGTTTACTGAAATCGCTATGATTTTTGGTGGATTCTCCACCACTAGTAATTTTTATATCAAGATTGGATGTTTTTCAAAAAAGCAGTGCCAGAGACATCGGGAATTAATTTATAGACCTCCTGTGGTCTACATTTTGCCAGAGGTCCGACTAGATGATCAGAGTGCTCTCTTTTGGCCTTATTATCTAGAAATTTACCTGTGTACTCAGCCCCAACTTCCATGTAGACCACGTATGGGCCTTTGGGGAGTTTTTATGCCATTGTGCAGATATATAGGAGTAAGAATTTAACTTATTATGTTTTCAAATCTTTTTACCATCATGGAGGCAGAGCATGGGTTGAGCAGTGCACCCATGTGCAACAACTTGCTGTAGAAAACGGTAAGGACCTACTTTATCTTTCTCTGTGAGTGCTATTTTCAAAAATATATCTTACGATTGCGTCTAGTTTCTTTTGAAAATTAATTGGGGATTAAAACAGCTGAATGAATTCAATGAGTGCTCTGCTTGTATGAAGCTTTAATAGAGAGTGCAGGGTTTGACCCTCTAATGTCACTCAGTTTGACCTTTTGCTGTGTATACTTTCCAAATGCATTATAATCAACATTCCCCTACCTGCACTGCTAAAAATGTAGAAGTAGCACTGCTAATTCTGCTGTTTCTTTATAAGGTCAAGTTTAGGCACCTCTGCTCTTTGCAGCACAGATCTTAACTGAGAGCTAAAATTCAAGCCTCTCAAGGCACAGCTGTAATTCAGCCTCAGGTTTCCAGAGGTTAAGGGTCAGCACATTCATCTATTTGATATAATTCATAGAATCCTTCTGGAGAAAAGAAAAAACATTAATGTGTAACTGAGCTATGTTTTCTGGAAATACATGAGACCATATCATGATATAAACCAGTAACCCTATTGATGAACCAAACTGATAGAATTATAATTCTGTTCATCTCTTATACTAAGCATATCCAGTTTCATTCTTAGAATTGCTGTTCCTTAGTTCTGTTGAAAGTTGTTGTTGTCTTTTTTTTTTTAATGGGATGTTTTGCTTTGATTACAAAGTCATTTCTGTGAAAATTGGGTTGGAACTTTTTTCTGCCCTTAGCCCGCCAGCAGTAGTATAAATCAAACCATACCCCCAACAAAGAGTCATCAGAAGCAACAAAAGCCTTTTATAATAATAAGATGAGAAAATATGTTTTTCTTACAATGCTGAGAAAATAGCTAATATTAATTTTGGGGGAGTGATCATTACAATGCAAACTATTTATGAAGATGTCATCACATTTTATGAAGCAAGTGCTCATAAAACACTGTAGAATTTTGCAAAACACAGCCATGCAAGTCTGGGACCTGGCTCTGCCTGAATTTACACCAAAGATTATTCTTCGATGTTATATTCAACTGTAGTTTCATTACTAACTTCTTCACTGAGGCAACAGACTTACATACTATTTATGGTTGTTCGGAGCACAGCTACAGGTGAATGTAACCCCTCTAATATAGATGCACAAATTCCCAGTTTACATGTTGAGAACAACTATACAGCAAGAGTATGAGGAACGAAGAGGAATCATCTATTAGGTGCTGGATTTTTAATTTTCAAAAGTAGGTGTTCACTATGGGACACTCTCAGCTACTGCTTTTGTGCTTTATGTACATGCAGCAGAAACACAAAGTTGATTTAGATGTGAAGTTCATTGTTAAGCTTAGGCTTACTGTAAAATGAATTCACTTATTGCATATAATGTTAATGACATTGATGTAAAGAACAAAGAGAGAGTATCAGCTGAACTCCTCTGCTTATTCAAAACCTCACAGAAAGACCAATTTACAGAGATTGATAGTCCCATCTGGTGCACAAGATGAGTGACACCTCCTCTACCTAACAATCTCAAAAAGGGAACAGATAGGCCCACCTGCCTGTGTGCAATCACCCTTCCCTCCTGCAGTCTTTGCAGAGGCTTCTGTATGCTCAAAGCCTGGGCAGGGAGATATCATGGAGCTGCCCAGGGCTGTGAGAAGATGGGGCAGGTGTGCGACAGGATACATATCATCCTCATGGAGGTTCCCTGGAGGAATTATATCCAATTCCTGATGAGAGTCCTTAATTCAGTATTAAAATGGCTATTTTATAACTCGTGAGAACTCTGAGCTGAACTGTGGCATGGTGAGTGCAAATAGACATGAAGTTAAAGAAAAACTTTCCCACAAAGCTAATGATGCATCATTAGCATGTTTACAAACATAGAAGCCAATCCTGTGAAGGGCTGTGCATGTCCTGAAGAACACTGGGTTCCATCACATCGCGTGGTCTTTGGTCCCACTGAAGATAGTCATAACTTGTAGGATTATGCTACTGGGGCAGGTCTGCACAATAAAGTTATTTCAAAATAGCTTTGCTGGCACCCGCAAAACACAGCCGCCATTTTGAAATAATTTTGAAATAGTGGTTGGCTTACTTTGAAACAGGCAAACCTCATCCACAAGGAGTCTACGTCTACACTACTCCTCCCTTTTGGAAGGGGCATGTAAATACAGCCGATCGAAAATGCTAATAAGGCATGGATTTAAATATCTTATGTTTCATTTGCATACTCCCAACATTGGGAAGAAGGGTGCTTTTGAAAGTGGGGCTTCCTTTTAAAGGAATCCCATCTAAATGGCTGTTTGTATTTCAAAAGCAGCCCTTTTCAGAAGTGAGATCCCATGGGAGTATGCAAATGAGGCATAGATATTTAAATACACACCTCATTTGCATTTTTGATCAGCTGCATTTACATGCCCCTTCTGAAAGGGAGGGGGAGTGTAGACATAGCCAGAATAGCACCTATTTTGAAATAGCTATTTCAAAATAGGGGCTGTGTAGACAGAGAATATAGCTTATTCTGAAATAAGCCATACTGCGTTCAATGGCTCTATTTCAAAATAGGCTCTATTGTGTGTAAATGCTCTAATTTGAAATACCTGAGGGCTATTTTGAAATGCATTTTGGAAAATCTCTTCTGGAATAGCTTATTGCAAAATAAATGCTGCTGTATTCATTTAGCCTTAGTGCCCATTGCGAATTAGTAGATACATTCAACAACTTGAGTGAATTTCAGTAAGAAGTAACAAAATTCATTAATTTAGGTCCATTGTCTTTACCATCAAGAATGTTGGGTTCTGGCTTTCTATTCTCAGGTAGCACAGCTCCTGTTGAAAGCTATGTAGCTGCAGGCTAGCTTCCTCTCACTGTACAGCAGCAAAAAATGAGTAACATAGTAACGTCAATGTGGAGGCAAGGCGAGGGAACAACATCAGCCTCTGAAAGTCAGAGCACTAATTCAGGCACCTAATACAGGTTTGGTACAATTCTGAAAATAAATAGTTAAAAAAGGAGAAGGATCTTCTGTGGATTCCCACACTGGGAGGCACCACCAAGGAAAAATGAGAAAAGACTTTTCAGCAAATGCCTAATTTGGTGCCGAGAGCTTAAATATAAAAGGAAAAAAAAGATAATTAAGAGGGCACTTTTCAAGTCAGTTAGATGAATTTTTTTATCATGATCCTTCTCCCATGAATTTCAGAACAAATGACATTAAAGAAACTATTTTTGAAAAAAAAAATAGTATTAGGTACCTGGCAGATTACAGAGTTATTTAATGATTTTCCACTGACATGCATTTAGAAAGGAAAGCAGTTTGGCTATGGTGATGAGCTAAAAAAAAAAAAAAAAAAAAGGCACGAATCCAACTATTAGAGGCTAAGGAACTAGCTGCAAACTAGTTTGTTGGATCTGCCTTGTTGAAGAGTTCAGTTCCATACAAAACCCAGATCTAGCCCTGCCCAAAATGCAGCAACTTGTTGGCTTTTTCTCCCTAGTAGAGTCCTATGAGTGACAGCACAGCAGAACAGGGATTCTGTACGGATAGTACACCGACTGGCTTTAACCAATAATCCGTTCGATCAATACACTTATATGAGCATGAGCTCTTCCAGCTGCCCTAAAGCCACAAAGGGCAAGACAAGACAGAAAACCAAAATTGACTTGTACTAATTCCATATAAATGAAGCTTCTCTTGACCTGTTTTCTCTGTTCTGAAGGCAACAATGGAGGATCTTTGCATGCAGAGCTGTGAACATGCTCTTTGGGGATAATTTCAGTAGTCTCAGTTTATCAGCACCTTGAATTCATGCCTTAATCAAATTTCAGCATATTAGGATAAACCAGGGGCTGAGTATAGACATTGTTCATTCCTGTATAAAAGCCAATATAACTGATCAGTAAAAGACAACTGATGCAAACTTACACGCACCAGACAAAAAATGCTTTTTTCTCTACTGGATGAATGCCATATGATGCGCCTTTATATTGTCTCACAATTATTCAGAGCTGAAGCACTTTCTCAGTTATTCTCTGAAAGAAAAGGCTTATATATTGTACTAATAAACATAAAGTGATAATCCAGCCATCAACAGGACAATTTGTTAAAGGTTTGTTTATGAGTGAAATAAACATATCAGCAAATACAAGGCTGTCAGCTTGACTATGGCCCAAACCTCATCTGCTCATGTCCCTCGACCTGAGGTAATGCAGTGGCCTCTTGCAGTGATTGATTTGGGCCATTAGCTCCAAATCAAAGTTGGTTTCAGTTCATCCATCTTCCTCAAGCCTTAGCAAAACTGATGTTTAAAAATAAACAGAGTCTGTTGCTCTCTCATCAGAAGAGCACCATGGAGCGTATAGACATATGACTAAACATCTCCATCTCTGCACCAACAGCATCAGCCTTCGCAGGCTGAGCTGCTAGGCTAAGGTATTTTGTCTTCTTCCTACTGGATGTACAGGGAAGGCGGCAGATTAAGACATTTGATTCTGTTCAGTAATGCAAAATACTAAAAATAAGTTCACATACAGGTTGAACCTCTCTCGTCTGGTTACCTTGGGACCTAACCGGTGCCAGGTGAGAGAATTTGCTGGACCACGGGAGACATTACCAACACTTTCACTGTTTGCTGGACTTTTAGAATACTGTTATGGGTAAATTACAGCTAAATAACAGCACAGAACACTGAGAATCAGGACTGATGGCTGTAAACAAACTTTATGGGACCACGGGAAGTTTGGTCACATCTATCATAAATGGTCGCCTGGCTAATTAAAATCATGCTGGATTACAGATGTTGCCAGACAAGGCAGTTCTGGATTACAGAAGTTGAGACAAGTGATTTTAAACAATTTTATGGCCTTAAACCAAAATCAGTTATAGCTCTGTCCCCGGCACAAGACACAGATGCCTGAATGTGGCTTTATCTTATGGCAGTTGTCCATGAGGGCTATTCTGGAAGTAAAGGATTTCTAGGGCATGCTGGCCATGCCCCTTTGTCTCACTGCTGGACATCAGTGGGAACAGGGTTAGAACTCACTACTGTGGCTCAATCACATAAAGGGGAAATCCTAAACTGGTTGGTGAAGATGACTTTAGCTACTGGAGTGTGGTTGGGGATCTGGCCTTAGTACTTTTTTTATTTACATTATTCTGTAAATAGAACATTATCCTTCATACACCTATTCTGAACAATTTGAAGAGATGGATCTAAGTGTGAAGTTTGGTTCTGGGTCTATTCCAGTAGTTTGGATTCAAGGTTTAACTTCAGAGGTAACTAACTTTTGCTCATAACTGGTGCTTTGTGTTTGATGTTACCTTGTGTAATTTGAACTATAAGATGGACTCAAACCATAAAGGACTTGGATTTTGAAACCCATATTGTTCTGGGATTTTTTTAATCAGATAGCTTATAACCATCTCTAAATTGAGTACTATTTTAATGCCTCATAGTATTTCAGCCACTCCTTACTTTACATGTTTCATTAACTATCAAAGACACACTTTTATGGTTGTTTGCCCTGCAGGGTCAATACTGCTGCAGAAACGGACCATGGATTCTTTTTTTGCCTTGCTTCATCAGCAACAATGCTAATAATATTCTGATCCCAAGCTCTTCATGGCTAGGATAGACATGAACCCTTAGATTCAAATGCTGCACTTGGAAAAGATTGGATCAGGAATGAAAACTTGGGGTTCTGACCCTTTCGTGCTTGAGGATAACGCCAAAGGAGAAAAACACATATCTTAGTTATCAAAGACCAGGCCAAATTGGCAATGACAAAGAAATCTTATTTTGACATCTTGAAACTCAATAAATGTGACATATAGGACACTGAAGATCTTCAGAAGAGGAGGGTCTTCGTACATTTTGTATCACGGCAAAGTAAATAAATGTTGCAAATAGATATCAGCATTTTTCTTGAGAATTTTAGGGGATGATGATTGTTAACAGGGAGCTCTACATTAAAGAATGAATGCTCTGGTTTGTGCTACTGATTGGTTTGCATCAGCGGGGGTGTGTGAACATCTCACTGTAGCCCTACCTCCTTCTGCCTTCCGTTGAACTAAAAGGGGATTTAGAACAAATTGAGAAGTCACCCCATACAGTGTGACAAGAGTGACCTCATTGTAGCTGCTGCAGCCAGTGGGGGAAAAACCTGCTGGAGCCTGCCGGGCTTTTGCTGGGTCAGATTCCTTGCCTTTTGTTATTTGAGCTTCCTTGTGAGAATCGCTGCTGCCTAAAGGAGTAACATGACATTCCCTTTCTTTGCCCTTTAATCCAATCAGAGGGGGTCTTACTTTCTCACAGAGAGCTGGAATACACTCTAAGTTTAGTCCAGCAGCTGTGAAGTTAGTTTCATTGGTAAAGATTAATACTTTGACTCTGATCATGGATTTCAATATGAATGAAGCCAATAATGGGAAGATTATCTTTCTAGTTATTTTTCAGATGTCGTGGGGTCTCACTGCTTACATGGAGAAGTTGATGCAGTTGACATTTCTTTGTCCTATTAGGGAGCACAAGATTTGGTTAAACATTCAAAGGAGGGACAAGGAAAGAGAGGGTGGCAGGAGCAGAGAGACAGAGGCAAATTGACTCAGTTTCTGATGGTAGCAGATGTGATCATGTCAAGTGAGAAACACAGAAGACCTCTTCTGGTTCCAGTCTGACACTTCAAAGCAAAATGAAGAGGCAACATTTCAAAAGCAATACACACCATTATTCGATTAAGATGTAGCTTCCTGAGTGAAATGTGCATGTAATTATTCGCATGATGATGAATTTCATACAAAAAGTTTATTTCACTTTTTTTCCTCTTTCATTGGTTTTAATTAGTGGTGGACCCAGTTTGGTACTCTAAATGTGAACTTCCATTCTGATTTTTTTTTAATTTGTGCATGGGTATGTGTGTGACAGAAGGAAGAGATCCAAATATATATCATTGCACCCTCTTGATATTGGATACAAGTCATAATCAAATCAAGGCTTTCCCATGACATGGGAATAAATATCACTATAGCAGTAGTTATTCCAGGGCCAGGCAAAACATAGTCCATGAGCTGGATCTGGCCTGTCATGCCACTCCATCCAGCCTCTGAAAGTCTCAGCTGGCTCCCTGCCTCCCCCAACCCTGCTGAGTACTCTCAAAAGCCAGCTGTGGGGCTCTGTGAACACTGTGAGCTGGGGAAGGGGAAAAGCTTCTCATGCTGCTCCCACCAGCTTCCAGCCAATGAGAACTGCCTGTTTGTAGGACAAGCAGCAAGCAAAGTGTCCCTCCCCCTCCCCCTTCCCCAGGGCTCCCAGTGTTCAGTTCAGAGCAGTGCACACGGCCCCTGCAGCAGCCTTGAGCATGTGTGGGGCCATGGAAGGCAGGGACCCTGGCTAAGGAAGTGGCTGGGCTGCTGGCTGAGAGCCACCCTGGTAAGTGACTCCAGACCAGAGCCTGCCTGTGGCACCCCACCATCTGCCCCCCTCTTACACCTTTCCTCCAGGTCAGAACAGTCTCCTGCACTGATACTATCTTCTGGAACCTACACCCCCCTGTACTCCAGTCCCCTGCCACTGGTCATGACCCCCTCCTTCACCCAAACTCCCTCCCAGACCCCATTTCCACCCCACAATTCCTCCTGCACCCCAATCCCTTACCCAAGCTCCCTTCTGCACCCAATCTCCATCCCAAACCTGCACCTCCCCCATTAATATCATGGAAGAGTGCCTCCCTTGCCCAATTACCAAAATTACGGAGTGCCCCTCCAGAACAATTATTGCCCATCCTTGGTTTACACAGTGTATGCTTCCTGTCTCTTGGTGCCACTTCACTACCCTTCACTCCTCCTGGAACCTGCTTTCTCCTAGACACTCACCACCCCATTCCTCACACATGTCCTTATGCTTTTCCCTGGTCAAGACAACCCAAGCTATCTACACCCCTATTTCTTATATTAGGTGGAGAGACAGACAGACAGACACACACACGCACAGAATGGCTAGCTTTCATCTACTTCTGCACAGAACAATGCCTTTCACCACAGCAGTCTATGAAGATTTTCCAAGAATAGCCTGCGACCCTAGCCTTGCCCTGAAGACTACCATGGGTTATTCTCCGCTGGAGTAGCTGCCAGCCACACTGAACTATTTCCTGCAAGAGAGCAAAAAGGTTTCTGGTGCGATTCTCACCCCTAGTGCATGTAGACCTGTACTACTTAGACTGTTGGACTATCTATTTTCCTGTATTTGTAGGTGGCCTTCTTGGAAGCTTTGCCAAAAATTCAGTGGAGAACAGCAATTAACTGTGGTTCTCCACTCAGTTATAATTGTAAGTGCTGGGTGATTAGAAACTTCAAATACTAAGAATTAAAAGTTTAGGATGGAATTTTCAAAAATGTACAGCATTGGCATAATTCTGTCTCCAGTGAAATCAAATGTCCATTGATTTCAGTGGGAGCAGACTTAGCCCAATGCTGAGCGCTTTTGAAAGTCCCACCTTTCATCCTCAAGTGACTGGCAGAGCTCCAGAGTGATTTATTACATTTTGTGCAAATGCCTTTTCTGTAAAAACCACCATATACTTGAGTGTACAAAAGAACACAGGACTTGCCATGTTGGATAAACGTTCTTTGTCCAGTACCCTGATTCTTAAAGTGGCCAATGCCAGATGGTTCCGAGGAAGGTGTAGTAGGCAGTTATGAGCACCTATGAAAAAAATTACTCATAATCTTTGATAGAGCTTGGCTTATACCTTGAAGGTTACCTCCTTTCCCAAAGCTCTTGGGTTTTTCTTATTTGTCCATGAAAACGTTTACTAATGCAGTTCTAGCCATTGTTATTATCTATAAACATATTCATTCTGTTTTTGAATCTTCCTTAGGTCTTCTCCTTAATGATATAATGAGGCAAGGAACTTCATAGAGTAATTGTTCACTGCCATGGAATAACAGAAGTGTAGGACTAGAAGGGACACTTGAGAGGTCATCTAGTCCTGTTCCCAGCATTCAAGGTAGCATTAAGTATTATCTAGACCATCCCTGACAGGTGTTTGTTTTACCTGCTCTTAAAAGTCTCCAATGACATGAGATTCCACAACATTCTTAGGCAACATCTTCCAATGTTTAATTACCCTGACAGGGAGTTTTTCCTCATGTCCATCCTAAACTGCCTTTGCTTCCCATTGCTTCTTGTCGTATCCTCAGATGCTAAAGAGAACAACCTGCTCCCTCCTTTGTATAACAGCATTTTAAGTGCTTGAAAAAGGGTCTGTCCCCTCTCAGTATTATCTTTTCCATACTAACCAAACTCAATTATTTCAATCTTTCCTCATAGGTCACATTTTCTACACCTTTAATTATTTTTATTACTCTCCTTGGGACTTTAATAAATTTGTCCACATCTTTCCTGAAATTGGTATCCAGAATGGGACACAATACTCCAGTTGAGGCTTAATCAGTGCATAGTAGAGTGGAACAATTACTTTCCGTGTCCTGTTTATAAGACTCCTACTAATATACCCCAGAATGATGTGTTCTTTTTTGCAACAGCATTACACTGTTGACTCAAATTTAGCTTGTGGTCCACTACGAACCCTAGATCCCTTTCCGCAGTACTCATTCCTAGATAATCATTTCCCATTCTGTATATGTGTAACCAATTGTTCCTTCCTTAATGGAGTACTTAGCATTTGTCCTCATTGAATTTCATCCCAATTATTTCAGGCCATTTCTGCAGTTTGTCCAGATCATTTTGAATTTTAATCCTATTTTCCAAAGCACTTGCAACTGCTCTCAGCTTGGTAATCTCTGTATACATTATGGCTACATCTATACTAGAAGCATCTGTCAACAGAAGTTACGGTCGACAGGACATGACAGATTGGCTATGTCTACACGGCACTCTGCCCAGCGCTGCTGCTGGCAGAGCTATGCAAAACGAGCTTCTTGGGATTGCAAATTGCATGCCTTTTGCACACTCCCAAAGCTCATTACCATAGCCCTGCGAGAATTCAGCATCGGCAGAATGGGGCGCTGACACTGCAGAGGCTATGTGGATGTACCTCTGCTGGCTAAACCCCCCCCAGTCACCAGTCGCTTATGCCTCATTAACATAATGGCGGCCTTGTGCAATTCAAAAGTGTTGCTTTCGGAATGCACACAGCCTGTGTAGATGGGGGCCTTTTGAAAGGACGCCTGACTTTGAAAGCCCCTTCTACCTATTTGGTTTTAGGAAGAAGGGGCTTTTGAAAGGAAGGGGCATGTGTAGACACAGCTTCTGAGTTATGCTGACAGAAGGCCCCTTCTAGTATAGACACGGCCAATGACTTTTGCACTTGTGGCTCTCCTGACAGGATGCAGACCAAGCAGGCCTTCAGCGCTTCATTTTTGAGATCTTAAGAAACTTCCATTGTATCTGATCATTATTGTATCATCAATTTACTCACTGGTTTCTGGGCCATTTTTCAAGCTGTGAAGAATGATGAAGATAACAATTTAAATGATGTGGATTTATATATCAAGCATAGCACAGAACCTGTACCCAGTTGTTTTTAAATGATTGTTATAAAAACTGGTCATCCAGAATGAAAAAGAAAGTACAGGTTTTATTTGTTCACTACACAGCAAGACGGCTTGAGGGAGGGGGACCTAAAGAAGGGTAAATGGAATCAGTTTTTTTGTACAGTTTTGATGTAAATCCAAGGGACGTGGGGAGGGGAGAAAGACCTCTGATGCTCTCTTCAGAATGACTGGATATGAAACCATTGGTGCCATTCAGTGCCAGGACCCACTGACAGATTTACTGCTTGCTGTGGAATTGCCACTGTATGATGGAAATGGCAGGTGTGGCCTGCTACAAATATTTCTGTCTCAAACATCTATTCCATGCACATGTGTAAATGAGAACTGCTATAGGTCATGGAGGGACAGCTCTGTGTTTACATGACTTATTAAAAATGTAGCTATTTCCTTTAATCTTCCTCATAACAGGGAGCTCTTCTCACTAACTTGGAGCTCTGTTGCAATGCGCGGGACATAGCAAACTGACTAATTCGACACCAGGTAACATGTACTGAGGGAAAGAGTGAGAGTGTATTACTGCAAGAAGAAGTATTTTATGTATATTGCTTGTAAAAAAATTACTGCTACATGAACATTAAAAAGCAAGTTACAGGGAAAATCAAAGAGGAATAATGCTATTCAACAGTTAAAAATATGAAATTTGTTACCATCAGGTTCAAGAGATTCCATGTCCACATGACCCCAGGCCCTGAAAGAGTAGGAAATATGAACTTGGAGTTGGGTCTTAGTTATGTGGATGGAAGCCATCAGTAACTAACATTACTATATATATTACCTACCAGATCTCATCAAGAAAATTGGTCAAAATCAACAATTACACATCAGTGCACAAATTATTTCTAATTTTTCTCTGAGAGGCTTGTGACAGCATTTCACTTAGTCTCATGTTTGACCAAACCAAAAAAATCAGGATCTGATCCTGTAAAAACCTGGACACATTTTGATTTAAAACAGTGATCTTAGGCTGTCTGACAAGAATGGAATGGATCTCAAAGCATGAAGTCTGTGCAAGACTGAGGCCTTAAGTTGATACTTTTAGGTTTTACCTCATTTAACATCAGAACAATCAAACTCAGCATTGTGCAGGATTTCAATGTGAAACCATGAATTAGCTCACTCAGGTTAATCTTAAACTAGACAAGGGTCCAGTCCTTCAAATTTGGAACTAGATCAAGACCCTTGAAGTTTGGAAGTGTGTAGACCAAGATGTTTGGACTTGTAAATAAATGCAAAATATTAACATTTTACATGAATGAGGCCCTCCACAATTCTGAAATGAAACATAGAATCTTTACATGTATATTAACTAGTTGTCATTTGAGAAGAGGAATGAAAGGTAAAACTTTTTTTTTTATTCATTACAAGGCAGCACCGAAAGACAGAGGCAGATATTTAAACGGTGAAATCCTAGGGCCTGATTCTTTTCTCACACCTGTTTTGCTCAGGCGTAATTACTTTGATTTTGGTGGAGTTACACCTGTAGTAAGACCAGATTAATACCTATAGATTTCCATTTCATATTTTAAGTGAAAGTTATTTAAATTATTACCCAGTCTAATTTAATATACAAGCTGCAAATTTGACATTCATGCAGTGATCCATTACCAAAAGCATAAGGCCATTCAGATTTGCCTGAATGACTCTTTTTGTGCCTGTGAGCTCACTACTCTTTCTGAACAACCACTGGCACAGCTACAGAGAAATGGCTGCTTGAAGTTTGTACATGCCCTAAGTGAGTATCTCATGCTTTGCTTGGCAAACATATTTGGTTGTCTCTTGTTGCCACAACCATATCATTATTTCAATCATGTGCAATAGACCATAATTTATTTAATGAAAATCTTTTACAATAAATGTGCTTATACAGTAGGGTTTTTTTTGGGACAACAAAGTCCAAAATAACACCTGATGATGAAGGTGTACACTTTTGAGATCTCACCAGGAGCTTTATGATGCTGAAGATGAGTTAGTTGCTTAATAACAGAGAGAAAGCCATGCTAGTCTATATATTATCACAACAAAAAAGCAGTAAAGTAGCACTTTAAAGACTAACAAAATAATTTATTAGGTGAGCTTTCGTGGGACAGACCCACTTCTTCAGACCATAGCCAGACCAGAACAGACTCAACATTTAAGGCACAGCGAACCAAAAACAGTAATCAAGGTTGACAAATTAGAAAAAAATTATCAAAGTGAGCAAATCAGAGAGCACAGGGGTGTGGGGAGGGCAGGGGAAGTCGAGAATTAGATTAAGCCAAGTATGCAAAAGAGCCCCTATAGTGTCCCAGAAAATTTGCATCCTGGTTCAAACTATGCGTTAATGTGTCAAATCTGAATATGAAAGAGAGTTCAGCAGTCTCTCTTTCCAAAGCAGAGTGAAAATTCTTCTTCAATAAGACGCAGACTCTTAAGTTATTAACAGAATGGCCCACTTCATTAAAATGTAGACTAACTGATTTGTGGATCGGGAGTGTTTTGATGTCTGTTTTGTGCCCATTGACTCTTTGTCTAAGAGAGTTTGAAGTCTGTCCAATATACAAAGCATCTGGGCATTGTTGGCACATGATGGCATATATGATGTTAGTTGAGAAACATGAGAATGTGCCCGTGATTCTGTGACTAACCTGGTTAGGTCCAGTGATGGCATCTCCAGAATAGATATGTGAACAAATCTGGCAGCGGGCTTTGTTGCAAGGAAAAAGTCTCAGGACTGGTGTTGCTTAAGTGTGCAAGACCATGATTCTTCTTCAGTGGCTGATTACACTGAAGAAGTAGTACTGACTTCCTTTTGTCTAGTGCTGAGACCATGGTAATGTGCATCTCAACATAGCTGATTCCTGAAAAGGCTGGCAATGTTGGGAATAAAGCCTTAAAGATGCCAAGATGTAAATCTGATTAGCACTCTTGGAAGCTGTATCGATCATGTGTGTTTTTAGTATCACGTTATCAGGTTTCCCATATCTGTGAGCTCAGAAAATGGAAGAAAAGCAGTTTTCATCTATGTGTACAATATCTTAGCAATCAGCAACCAAAACATGAACGTTCATAGCACATCAGCCATTCAGTGGGGACAAGCAAAGTTTGAAAAGCCTGATGTCTTTCTGCATCTTTTAATTAAACTAATAGAATACACCAATTTGAAGAATACTGCTACTGTAAGTATAGGGTTGGCACATGCTATTACGATATAACAAACAAGGTCATCAGGACATTTTCTGACTCCTTTTCTTGTTTTCTTCAACACCCTCTTTCCCACCCCCTTACTCCCCTCCTCCAGCAAAATCTTTTGAAGACAAGTGCATACTTCATGGAAAGAACAAATGCAGTAAAAAGACTGCAATGCTCATTTTCTTTAGGCAGTTTAAATGAGGCTAAATATTTACGTTTCCTTCATGTTCTTCCTTCCTACATGTATTTGTACTGCACATCTTTCTATCATATATTACACCTTTACATTCCACAAGCAGCTGCCCAAGAAGAAAGAGTGCCATGAAACTGTACAACTAACATTACAAGATCAAATCCTTTCCAGGCAATATCTTTAATATGTAGACATTTTTTTGTCTGAGTTGAGCTCTAAATCTTGGTACAAAGGGACAAAGTGTAAAATGAGAACACACTGGTGAATGTAGGCTTGATAGTTAAACCTCTGTCTCACAGACAATACAAAGGATCAGCATTTGATGCTGAACTAGGCATGAAAATTTGAATGTCAGGAACAGAGGTTTTTTAAGTGATTTCCAGAGGTTTAAGGAATTATTTCTAATGAAATTGAATCTTAGGGGCTGGCACCAGTGCGACTTTTCTGACTAGGCTCTGAAACATAAGTTATAACTTCCTGTAAGATCATGGTGCCTACAGTACCCAGCTAGAATTAGGAGCCTGTTGTCTCCACCACACTCTGCAAACACAGGGCAAGAAGAAGTCCCAGCCACAGAAACATTTTAGAGCTTTACAAGAAATTCACTTGAAATTTTGCTTCATTAGATAGTGGGTAACCTAAGGATACTTTCCATTTATACAAAACTAATTCCGTCGTGGGCTAAATAATTATTGAGGACGAACGTGAGGGGTGTATTGCCCCAGGATTCTTACAGCAACAAGTTAATGCAAGTAATTATTTTACACTGAAATATTTAGTCACATATATTTGATTTCATGGAGATAAAAATAATGCTAATCAATTCTAAAGCTGGCAGGGACCATTTTGATCATCTGAGGCTTAATCTACACTACTGTGAAGATCAACCCACTCAGGATTGATCTTCTGGGGTTTGATTTCACACACACATGAAATCAACCTCTCCAGGGTGAAAGCTGAGCCCCTATGCTCCTTGTGAGAGGCAAGGAGAAAGGAAGGTTAAAGGGACAAACACTCCTGTTGACCTTCCCTTTAAGACTGTCAAGGTAGCCGAGTGTAGGTATGTCGATTTTAGCTATGCAACTGGTGTAGCTAAAATTGCATATTTGTGGTCAACTTGCATTTTAGTATAGACATAGCCTTACTCTGACCTTCTGCATAGGATTCCATCTAGTGATTACACCAGTATGTCCTATAAGTTGTATTTGAACTACAACATATGTTAAGAAATGTACTTTATTGTATACATATTTAAAATAGAAAAGCCGAAACAGTGACTAAACAGCTGATGAGACTATGCATGTTTTGAGAGTATGGAGGCCAACTACAGTGGCCCCATCCAAAATGACCAATGAAATTAAAGTGGACAAGTACAGAGAGCCAAGTAGCAGACTGAAAAGGACAGTTCTTTCACAGTTGCCTAAAACAGATGAATCAGAGGAAGTCAAAATAATACCAAAAGCTTAACAGTTTGAGCTAGAGTCTCTGCTCATTGAATCAATGACGATGTTCCCACTAATATCAATGGTGCCTAACTATAATATCATATCCTAGGATACATTACTTCCATACCACAGCTGGTAATTTGTTTACTCCCTGAAGTATAAGGAATGATAAATTATGAAAACAGGGATGAGGATTATAGCTATCTGTGCAGAAGTAGGGTGAAATCATAGCCCTGTGGGCTAAGAGGAGTGACTTAGGGTGTCAGTAGAGATGTATCCCTGCTTTGGAATGGATGCCCTATGTGGAGAAACTAAAAAGACTGGGACTTTTCAGTTCAGAAAAGAGGAGATTAAGGGAGGATATGATAGAAGTCCTCAAAATCATGACAGGTGTGGAGAAAGTGAATAAGTAAAAGTTATTTCCTTGTTCTCCTAACATAAGAACTAGGGGGTCACCAAATAATATTAATAGGTAGCAGGTTTAAAAACAAACTAAAGGAAGTATTCCTTCACACCAAAATCAGTCAACTGTGCACAGTCAACCTGTGGAACTCCTTGCCAGAGGATGCCATGAAGACTGATACTTTGACTGGGTTCAAAAAAGAACTAGATAAATTCATGAAGGATAGGTCTATAAATACTTATTAGCCAGGATGGGCAGGAATGGTTTACCTAGCCTCTGTTTGTCAGAAGCTGGGAATGGGTGACAGAGGGGGGATCACTGATGATTACCTTTTCTATTCACTGCTTCTGAAGCATCTGGCATTGACCATTGACAGAAGACAGGATAATGGGATAGTGAACTTATGGTCTGACCCAGTATGGGCATTCTTATATTCTTATATTATCCAGTCATAGGCATGAGTGCTCACATAGGGCTTGATTGAGCAGAATACTTACATGTGTGCTTTAAAGTCATTGGAGGTCAACAACATGCATATGTGCTTTGCTGAATCAGGGCCTTATTCTCCATGACTCTTATTAACTACAGCTAATCAATATCTGCTATTTTAGTGATGGTTTTCCATCCCAGCTTGACACCTTTTGCCCATCCAAAGGCAGGAGGTTGAGGAACAAATCATGTCCAAGCATCAAATAAGAATTGAGAAAGGCACGATGCTCAAAAAAAGTTTTCAAATCTACCCAAAGTATATTTTTGGTATCATCAGTATCAGCATACACCAAAGTGACAGCTACTGAGTCACATTTTTGCTGAATATAGATACAAATGTTCAAGTCTAATAAAATAATTCTTCTTTTCCTTCAATATTTTATCACTGCAGTGGGCAAAGGCCCCAGTCAGGATCAGGGCTCCATTGTGGTAAATGCTGTACAAACACCTAAATATGCTGTTTCTGTCCCAAAGAGATTACAAAACAAGGGTCTGAAGTCAATGGGACTACTAATGTGAATAGAGTTAAGTAAGTTAAAACACATTGCTATTCTTACACTGCAATGTCTGATCCTTCAAACACATGCCAAGTGTTTGAAGGATCAGAAACTAAGACTATATAATCTTCTGATATAGTTTTCAGAAGTTATTTGGATTTTTACATTCTTGCTATTTCCATTTGATTGTTGTCACTCGACCTACCTTTACTGCCATCTAGGTACCTACCTTTACCGACCTTAACTTTGTGCTCCTAGTACCGAACGAATATACAAGACACACTTTTCAATGAAAATGTTTTTTAGCATTAATCAAAAGTTCTTTTAGTTGGGGAAAAATACATTTTCTTTGAAGAGTATTGGCATGTAATAGAAAGTTGTGTGTTGCTAGTAAATTTGAAATAAAGGAGTGATGGGGGAAGCAATAGAAAAATCAAGCCCCCAATACCAATATATATTCATAATGAAGCGTTGGCGGTAATTTGGCATTGCTTTTCCACATGGAAGAGAAGGTCACAGAGTCTAATTGTGTTGCAGGGAGGGAAAGGAAAACATTTGCAGTGTGTGCATGTGTTTGGAACTGTCTTACAAATAGAGCTAGGGAATTAAAAAAAAATCAGTCAAACAACAGAAATGAAGAAGGGTATTGTTTGTGAAGGTCTGAGGCGAATTGCCAGAGTTTCCGAGATGGCTGTAAATGCACTTAAAAAAAAAAGTGAATCCAGTGCTAGTGAAAGATGTCAAATCGATAGTTCTTGATGCTGAGCTCAGAGCCATGCACATGATTTAGATAGAAACCTGATACCATCTGAAACCGAGATAGGTTCATGTTCTTAGTTTTGCAGGCTAGGGCTGATGGTAACTGCACGATTAGCTGCTACAAGCCCTATTTGTTAACAACAGACACGTTCAGTAATAGAGGAGACTCTTCCCCTACTTCTGAAGATTTCTGTGAATCGCCAGAAAAAGTAACTGCACCTTTAAGCTTTCAGAAGACAGGAGGTACCTGCTTGTACAATTAGAGCTGTAAAACAGAATTACAATTGCTCAGCAGCTGACTAGAGGGGTGTAGAGCAACATAATCCCTAATGCTGAGTACACATCCTAAATTTCCTTATGCTGGAACCCTGCCCCTGTCAATCCCTGCAAGATTCATAGCAGAAATTCTCAGTTTCTATATGGACCCGGAGAGCAACAATACGTAGCAGGTTCCACTGCAAAAAGAAAAGCAAAAACTGCAGACTTACTAAATTAAAAGTATATAACATGCAAATTCTTCCTACTGTCTTTAAATGGTAGCATGAGACAAGAAAAAGAGAGAACACTTTATCTCGAAGAATGTACTTCATTTTAATGGTAGCATGATTTTTTAAAATTGCCCTGGCTATCAGAGTTCAGAGCATTTCCTTTCTAATCTTGTATTCTCTAAGAAGATGGGCCTGGAACTCAGATTTTTGTATCTAGACATAATCTTTCACAAATCTTACTACCATTGCATGTAATAGTGTTCTTCTGATCAGAGTACTTCAGAATATACAGCTGCATGCAGGACTCAGCGGAAAGTGTATTTGAACACTCATTTTACATCAGGGATTGGAAAGGAACAAGGAAAGTTATATGCAGTCTTTGCCAGAATGTAAGATGCAATTCCCTTACATGGCTATTATTACTTATTTATAGTAGTGCCCTCTATATACTCAGTGTTTTCCAAACACTCACAGGTGGGTTGTTTTCCAAGAAGATCAGAGTCCCAGGGCTCAAGAATTGATTCGATCAGTTGGAAATGTATGATCTCAACTCAGTATGCCCCTATTCAGCACAGCACTGCAGAGTCTAATACCTAGGAAATGCATCTCTTTGCACTTGCTGTGGCTTGGCACGGAAGTGGGAAACTTGCCTTTTCTGGCATAGAAATGTAGAGCTGGAAGGGGCCCTAAGAAGTCCTTGCATGCATCTCCCTGCGCTGAACCAAGACCAGATATTCCTACAACATCCCTGGCAGGTGTTCGTTTAACCTGTTCTTGAAAGCCTGCAATGATGGCAGTTACCAAACCTCTCTTGGAAACTTAAGCTATGTCTATACTAGGAAAGAAAGTTGATTGCAAATATGCAATTGTGTATCTAGAATAGATGTACCTGCAATCAACTTACTTGGCTGTGCTAACTGAAAAAGGCGGACGGAAGAGTTTCTCCTGTTGACCTCCCTTACTCCTTGCATCTTGCGAGGAGTGTAGGGGTCAAAGCTGACTCCTGATAAGTCAATTTTGCACGTCCCTACAAGACCATGCAAAATCGAACCTTGGAAGGTCTGATCTGGTTGAGCTGGGTTAGTGTAGACATAACCTTAGTTCAGTACTTACCCAGCTTTATAGTTAAAAGGTTTTCCTAATATATAACCTAGATCTCCCTTGCACCATACTGTCTGTTACTTCTTGTTCTACTTTGAGTGGATATGAGGAATGACTGTCCTCTCTAAAACAGCCCTAACATACTTTAATACTTATCAGCTCCCCTTTCCCCTGAGGCTTCCTCTCAAGGCTAAACATAACCAATGTTTTTAATTTTTCCTCATTGGTCAGATTCTTTAAACTTTTTTGCATTTTTGTTGCCAGCTTCAGGACTGTCCCAGTTTGTCTTTATTTCTCTTAGAAAGTGATACCCCAAATTCAATACAACACATTAGCTGAGACTTTACCAGTGCTCAGTAGAATGGGAAAATTACTACCCATGTCTTCCATATGATTTTTTTGATTACTGCATCTCAGAAAGATAGTAGACTTTTTCACAGCCATATTACTTATATTGAACTTCTGATCCACGATAATTCACAGATCCCTTTAAACAGTAATACTGTCCAGGAAGTTGTTCCCCATTTTTCCTATTTGTGCATGTCGTTTTTCATCAAACTGATTTCAGGCCATCTTTTTTCAAGGCCCTTTTGAATTCTAATCCTGTTTGCCAAAGTGCCTGCAATTACTTCCAAATTGGTGTCATCTAGAAGCTTTGTAAGAATACTCTCAGCTCTGTTGCGTATTAATGAAAATATTGAAGAGTACCAGCCCCAGGCTAGACCAAGGCTTCCTCTATTTCTTCCCTCCATATGTGGTATAAAGTGTTTCATGTGCACCAAGGGATGTGCAGATGTGCACAACCAGTAGAAATATATGCTGCTGGCTGTGGGCGGCCATGGGTGCTCTGCTAATCAGCTGGGTGGTGTCAAATCTCTCCTGGTGACCAACCAAGTGCACCTCTTACAGGGAACACTAGGCTACATCCATGTTGAACTACATTAGATACTTCCTTCTAGTTTGACAAGAAACCACTGATAAATACTCTGTGAGTATGGTCTATCAACCTGTTATGCTTCCTCCTTGTAGTAATTTAATCTAACCCACTTTCTCCTCATTTGCTTATAAGAATATTACATGAATTTGTGTCACAATCCTTGCTAAAAATCAAGATATATCACGTTGACTGCTTCAGAGCATCCGCTAGACAGAAAACTAGAAGGAAGGAAGGAAGAAAGGAAGGGAGGAAATTAGTTTGATTTCATGTGATTTGATCTTCATGCAGGTTGTTACCCTACCATCATCTAGGTGCTTCAAATTGATAGTTTAATAATTTGTTTTAGTATCTTTCCAGGTATTAAAGTTGAGCTAAATGGTCCATAACTCCTTGTGTCCTGTCCTGGAAGAGAGGTATAATTTTTGCCTTTTTCCAGTCATCTGGATCTCACCCATTCTTCATGAGTTACTGAAGGTAATTTCAAATCAAGAGAAAGATAACCATTCTCAAAATGCCCTCAGAATTGGTCTCTGAGAGCTGGAAATAGCAAGAAATAAATACAACCAGTTGCTTTGTTAATCTGGGCACTATCCTCCAGACAGTACTGGCCATATCACTGCTACCTCAGTGATACTTTTGCCTGGAGATATTTTATGAAGTTTTCTTAGATTAGGAAAACATTTCTGAAGATAGACACCAAAATGGTTAATATAAATGAGAGTACAGCCTTTAAACAACACACAAAAACCTGACAAATAAGTGAAATCAAAATAAAATGATGAAATATTTAAACTGAGATTATGTTTTTATGACGTGATCCTCTTTCTTATAAAATCAATGAGTGCATTGCCATTGATGTCAATGAAGGAAGAAGTGGGCCCTTAAATTATATAGGAAAATGGTCTCCATTCTTGTCTGGTTTAATGTCTCTATAGACATAGTCTGAAGTAGGATGAAAGTGTCAGTTTTTACATTTAAGGATTTGTGCTTTATGAGGCTTGATATGTTAATGCTTCCTCTGGGGCTATTCTGGATGAGTGCATTGCACAGGTGGCCTACTGCAATTTATAGACACAATAATTGAATAGGAGAAATAAGAGACAAGAGCATTTACAGCACATGGGATGCAGCTGGTTTAACCACTTTAACAGCAGGCATAACATTTATATGTTAGAGTTACTTTCTAAACCACTGAAAAAGGACCTTTTTTTTTTTTTTTTTCCTGAGAGCCCTGTGCACTTCTTTTTCCACTCGCTTTCTCTGCTGCACCTACCAGGCCATTCTCTAAGAGCCACTTTGTCAAACCCTTACATGAACAATTTAATCTACTATAATTTATACCGTGAAGGAACTCTTCTAAAACGAACATCTGTTAAATGCAGTCAACTTGAGAAATGCCTAAAACTGACTGGTCACATACCAAACAATATTAAAGACGTTGAATTAATGGCAACTTGAAAACCAAAACAACTGGCAATTACAGTTCCTGTTAAGCAAAATCAATGTAAAATAACATTATTGTTACCGTCCCAACAGCTGTTTACACAGCTATAACCTGATTTTTTTTCTTCCCCAGTAATGCTTAGACTTTCTGCTGAATGGCTTGACCTTTGACTGGAGTGCTGAGGAAACAGAAGAGTGCAGCTCGTCTGGAACCTCAGCTATTTGTCTTTATGAAGAGTAGAACTTTAATAAACAGATGGCAAATTTATTCCATGAGATACAGAATCTGAGAGAAATACTTTTAAATTTAGAGAGGACTATGAACATGTCCAGAGGGATAGGATTATTTTTAAAAATGAAGACTCCAAATATATCTCTATCCCTAGATGAAATTTAAAAGAAAGCATCTTGAATGTAACGAAATAGAGCAATTCAATGTGGAAACTATCATTTTAATAATCTTATGGCATAGGCTGTGATCCTGCAAGCCTTACATCATATGCAGATTACATGTATGAGTAAGGATTAGAGGACACAGTATATTCTCCCAGTCTCAAAGTAAATATTTGAATGGAGGGAAAAGAGTTTTAATGTTATTGCACTGAAAGATTTCTTAATCTCTCCACCCACCCACACAAAAAATTTGCCCTCATTTTGTGCCTTCTTCATGTATGCATTTTATTAATGACTGGCATTTCCTGTATCTTGAACCACATCATAAAATGTGACTTCTAGCTGGAGCATTTTAGGAAAATGGAAACTGTTAACAAACATTGTGCATAAACACAGTTGATTTCTAAGAATGGTTTAGTTAAAACAATTTGATTATATGCTCTATCTCTGCCAGTTTTATACCCTACTCACTAATTCCCATACTTTGTTATTACATATTACATATGCACTGTAGTGGTATTAAGGGATTATAACTAATCATGGTTTTGTTTAATAAATCCCATATTAGCAACATTAAGGATTCCAGAACCCTTTCTGATGCAGTGGAAATTTTCTTTTGATGACAATTTTTTTTTAAAATTTGCATTGAATTCTGCTCCAATTTACTCCATCATCACTTGAACCTGAAGGCTCAGTTCTGACCGGTCCCGAGCTCTCTGCTCTTGAGCCAACATAGCGCATAAAGGTGTGCTTAACTTTAAGCACATGGATACTTCCACTAACTTTAATGGGAATACTTGCTGGATTGGGATTGGAGTCCAAAGCACCTAGCAGAACTAAGCCCTAAATTTTTTAAATTTGATTTACTTCAGGTTTACACTGGGGTAAATCAGGCTCAGTTTTGGCCCTTTGCCTCTAATTATTTCCAAGTTCTGACTGAGGGTTAAGTTTGACCAGCATTTTCCTGGCTCAGTTCTGACTGAACAATAGTTACAATAAATTATTACAAGCTAAGTTTTTTGTCCTCAACCAATTTACAGAAGGACTCGGTCCATGCAAACTGAATCGCCTGCCATTTGCCTTGAGTCATCAAGAAAATTAAGCATAGTGTGTAGCTTTAAAAATGTGAGCACTCCTATTAAAATCATTGGGACTCCTCATGCGCTTGAGATTAAGCAAATGTGTAAATCTCTTGCTGAACTGGAGCTACGAAAAGGAAGTAGAATTGAATCTGGAAAAGGTGGAAGTTATTGTAAGGCAATATTGTTATTATCCTGGCTGAGATGCAGTTTGTATGTTGTTTATTTTGGTTTTATAGTTAAATGCAAAGAAAGGTACTGTAGAAACTGTAAATTTTGCTGCTTCAAGGGAAAATTGTAATTACTTTTAATACCTTAAGTACTACTGGTGAAATTTTGGCCTTACTGAAGCCAATGGGAACTTTGCCAGAATGTCACAGTAGTGCAATATATGTACTACAAAAATATAACTTCTATGCAGATACAGTGAATTTTCAAAACATTTATTTGAGAAAGACATGACAGTGCTTCAGAATCTTCATTAATCGTGAATGGTGCTCATATGTCTGAGTGGGCTCTGCCATTTTACTGAGACTTCCCAATGGGATTTCTAGTCCACAGACATAAAACACAGATGCTACCTCATTTGCATAATGGCAGCTACTCGCCATTCCAGAAGACCTGCTTTTGAAATGCAAGACAACTGTGTAGACAGGGTTCCTTCAAATGGAAGTCCTGCTTTGGAAAGCACCCTGCTTCCTGAAAAAATTAGGAAGAAGTGTGTCTTTGGAAAGTGGGGCTTCCTTTTGCAGGAGTCCTGTCTACACTGATGTTTTGCATTTTGAAAGCAGCTCTTCCAGAACAGTAAGTGGCTGCCATTATGCAAATGAGGTGCCAATATGCAAATAAATGCCTCATTAGCATTTTCAATCCGCCGTGTTTGCATGCCCCTTTTGAAGGGGAGGGGCAGTGTAAACATAGCCATAAAGGCAGAAAGTACACCACATAAATGCTTAGAAAAATAAGAAAATGCCAAAGCTGTTGCAAGATAATTGGTGTTATTTTAATATTCCAGTGAATTTAACATTGATTCAAGCCATTCTTCAACAAGATCCTTAAGTAGGTACCTCATGACATTCCAGAGGCTATTGGAATGTGTAAATTTAGGCAATGTAATTTGCATTTGCTGACCAAAGGCCTAAGTATGTGTAATGCCTATTTATATGACCTGCAACAAAACTTAGAACTTCAATCTTCCTGCCTCTCTTATGCGTTAATATGCTGAGCCACACTTGCTTTACAGGAGCAGCCCCAGGCTTTTCTTTGCCCTAGGCAAACTGGAAACACACCCCATCCAGAGTTAGCAATTGTCTCCACAACAAACACTCACTAAGTCTTAATTTTCTATTGCCGCAGGCATCTGTCTTTCTTGACTATATGTAGGAGCCAGGCCTATGTCTACATCTCATACTATCAGACAGACGAGACGTCTGCTTCCTTATTATTCATTTTTGTTACATGTGCAAAGTTTTAAAGTATAGGTTATACTTACAGGTTGTACTTCCTTCATCTGGCACTCTTGGGACCTGTCCTGTCCTGAACAAGGGAATTTGCTGGACAAAGGGACCCCAGCCTGCTGCTTCTCCCTGCCACTGGCTCCATTTCCACTCCACTGTCCCCGCTGCCTGTGGCCCAGGCCCTGTCACCAACTGCTGGCCCCGACCCTAGGCGCAGCTGGGCTGCCAGACTCAGCAGTCCCAGCCCCAACTCTGGGGGCGCCAGCTCCAGCTGCGAGTGTACTTGGCCCTGGTGGCACAAGATTTAGCCCTGACTGGACTGCTGATGTGATCCCAGCCCTCTGGACACAAACCCCCCTAGCCTCCCCTGCACAGGCCCGCTGGCCTCTCTATCTCTGGGCTCCCAGCCGTTGGCTCTTATACTAATAGCCTCCCAGGCTGCGGCTGTTTGGTCCAGTAGTACCCATGGTCCTGCTGAACCACAGATATTACCAGAGCAGATGATCCTGGTTTTGGGAGGTGCAACCAGCAGAAGATTTACCCAGCATTGCTTGGGTCCTTCAGGGCAGGGGACTGTGGGTGAGGAGGGCTCAGAATGGGGGTGGGGGGGCTGGTCATGTGGAAGGTCCAGGAGTCAGGCCAGGCATTGCGAGGCTCAGGGACAGGGTGGGAGTGCATGTCAGGGAGCTGGGAGCAGGGGCGGAGGTGCAGGAACCAGGGCAGGCAGTGAGGGGTTACAGGAAGGGGGTGGCAGATGTGAGGAAGCTCATGGTGGGGTGCAGGGCTCATGGCGGGTTATCAGGCAGAAGTTTGTGGTGGGGGAGGCTTACAGGTGCCACCCATGGCAGTGAAAATGTTGCTGCTCCTTCCAGTGGGAATGGGGCTGCCTGACAGGCAATGGGAGGCAAGGCAGTGGTAGGGGCTGGGATGCCTGACCTTCCTCAGTGACTTTTCATGGGTAGGGCTGCAGGGAGGGCTCAGCTGCTCACAGGGGCCTGGGGGTGGGGGTAAGCTGAGGCTTCACTGCCCACTCCTCTGGCCAGCTGAGAGCTCATCAGAAGGGTTCGGGTGTGCTGGCCAGCAGCACTCTTCCTTGCCAGTGATGCAGCCGATGGCCAGAGGGGAGGGGTTTAGGGTAGGGGGACCACTTACTTGGGTAGGTGGCTGGCAACATGGAGAGCCCTGGCTCCATCTGGCCACTCTCTTCCTGTTGTAGCCAACCCCCTGTGGTCACTCTGCAGTGTAACAGCCCCTAACTCTTGCTACCCCCAGTGGTCATGGCAGAGCATAACTTTCCTATCAGGCTGTTCCCTTTTCCATGTTATGGGAAACAACCAAATTCCAGGAACACCCCATTTTTCAATGGAACACTGACTTTGCTTTAAGTTAGAGTAAGAGGCAGCTTCATACCAAATTTGGTGGTCCTAGCTCTTACTCTTGAGGAGGAGTCCTTGAACAAATGGACAGATTGACTTGTGGATAGACAGATGCACAAACTAGCTAAAAATTACATATTATATGTGGTACTTAACATTGCTTTGTCATTTTCCTTTAAGACTATAAATGAATTCACCAGAGCAGGAACCATTCTGAGGCTCTCTTCAGTTCAGGCTACTCTCAACAATGGAAAATTTCACTTCTGTTCCATATTTAACATAGTGTGTACTAAAAATGTCTTAATCTGAAACCCTGCTGCTATAAATATGCTGTCAAATACCCATGATTCTGAATTGCACAGAGCCCTTGTGTGATGCTGAGTTAAGGCCAATATTTCCCTCTGCTCTAGGTGTTCCTTTAATTCTAAAAATAGACCTCTCCCACTTTTCCTAGTATTGCAGCAAACTTCCAGTTCTATTAAATGCTGTTTATAGAGCAAAGAGGGAGAAAATAAGTTGCTGCCTCTCCATGCACCCCATCCTCCCGCAAGACAGCAAATAAAATTTCTGCTTTGCTCATTGATTACCGAAATAGTTTCTTGATGACTTGTTAATTTGATAGGCCAAACAATTTATTAGGTGTTTCCTGTGTTTTAAACTACAGTCTGCATTGCAAGGAAACAAGTAGTGTCTGTGGCATGGAAGATGAGTCTGTCTCTGATGAGAGCCATGTGTACCAAACCCCCATTTTTCATAAGTGCTGTCATTTTACAGATGTATGACCCTCTTCTCCTAGTTACGGAGGAGGGGGGCTGGGGGGGAAGATAATGTACAGGGTTCAGTAGAGAAACTCTTGTAGGCAGATACACAAATCATGTCATGCAAACCAGAACAGGCTAAAGGAACATCACATCTCTTTGCAGAAGACAATAACAGATAGGACAGAGAAAGATGGAGTCTAAGATGATTAGGAAAACAGGAATGGTTAATGGATAACAGCAACGTGGCGCCAAGCAGTTCATTCCATGTCATAAAGATATGAGGCAACACAAACAGAGAGCAGGTAAAAGGTCTTTGAAATTCATCCAGTCAATGCAGATGCAGAATTGTGCTCCAAGCATATTTGACAGAGAATAATATAGACTGTGGAAAAGTTTTTTTTTTCTTCAAATTAAGCCCTTTGTTTTCTTAGTGTTTCTTATTCTCCATTGCAGTTTATCATTTCCAAATTGGATTTTTTTTAAAAGTGCTTCTCTTGTGATTTTAAGCACTTGCTTTTTCTTTGAAGACCTAGGTTCAGATGGGTCTTAAGACAGTCATTCTTCTCTTACATTAGGTCAGTACGTTTGGGAAGTAACTTAGCTCACATGGGAATGATGCCCTCACAACTAACCCTACAGTGAGATTCCTGTTGCACTCCCTCTTTGCCCACATTAAAAGGTGAATTCAGCAAGGCCTGAGCTCTGGCCTGAAAATTACTCAGGACTCCCTATTACACATGGGATAAAAGCTGTATAAATGAAGATGCTTATTTATCACTTTCTCCCTCCTTCCCAGATTCAGGATTTGACTGACTTCAGATTCCACTCTAAAACTAGGTATTACTTCTTACAGCACTTTCGATATAGTACCAGTTTGAAAAGTAAAATGAAATTGTACTTTAGGCCTGGTGTATCAACCACTGGACAAATGGAACAGTGCCTTGACTTTCTAGGCATTCTGGGTCTGGCGCTAGCCTGGAAAACCCCGAAGAAACAAACCACCTGACAGTACTGCCTTCCGGCAATCAGCCATGCAGTCTGCTGGCGTACAAAGCAGTCTGGGACTTGATTGTGCATGAATGTGCAAGGCCAAGAAGACCAGTGGTACATCCCTACTACATCTCCGAATGAGTCTCTAAGCCCAGGTCCCCAGCTATATAGCAAAGCTCATGCCAGTGTGCTAAAAGCAGTACAGAGGTTGCTTTGATATCATGGCTCAGACTGGAGCTTGGGCTTTCAAGCCCACAGCCCACTTCCCCAAGGACTGAGCCTGAGCAGAGAAATTTACAAGTTCTCTCATCTTTCCTGAAGCTATTAAAAATAGAGACAGTTGGTGGAAAAATGCTGCAAGTGTTTGTCCTTTCTCAGGCAAGGTTTCATTTACTTCAATGGAAATTTTTGCCTCAATAAAGGAATGCAGGACTTTCTGAGGTAAACAGAAGTTGCCTGGAACAGCAGTCGGCATACAGTGAACCTTTTGGGCCTTTCATTCTAATTTACTTGGAACAGCGCTTTCATGTATCTCAGTTTAATGGTAAACACAGGCTTTACTCACAATTCTATTCCAGCTGAGGTACATGGCAGAGCTGCCAATGACTTCAATTGGAGCAGGAACAGATATTGTATATTTTAAAGACTGAATAGGGAATATTCACAGAGTGTTCTGGCTGCTGTAACTAAAACATTGCATCTCTGGTTTGGAGAAAGGAGAAGGAAAAAATAAACACATTTTGTAGTCTGTTTTAGGAAAAAAAAACAGACAAGAACAGATGATGATACATGAATAGGGTGACTCTGATACCAATACAATCAATTTTGTATACTTATCCTTTGACAAAACTCAATAAATGTAATGCTTTCCAACAAATCCTCAAATCATAAAATGACTGCTGTCAAGTCTTTCATTTGTCCCAATCAATTCCATACAAAAGCTAAATAAATCAAAATAAGTAATATCTACCTTATTATATAATAAAAATGTTAATTATTGCAGAGTTAAGACTACAGTTAAACAGAAAATGATGTGACTTGCTAGATAACGAAGGTAGGAAAACAGAATGCTAAATCTCTGTGTGCTGTGATTACCTCATACTCGATAGCAGTATCCAAGATGCTATTGTTTATTCTTTAGATAAATGTCCTAATCAATAGGTACATAAAGCCAAAATAAAAGTCACAAAAGTGTATTTGTCTCCCATAATTGTATGCATCTATTGAAAGCAAATAAAAGTCTCATCAGCAAAAGCCACTTTGAGTCTAGTGCAGTTCTTTTTGATTAACAGATTTTAAAAACATCATGTTTGAGATATGGTAAATATACAGGCATTTACTTAGCTGAACGATAAAGGACTATAATGTCAGCTGAGACATAACACAGCAAACAAAGACTAGAATAGTGCACTCAAAATTGCAAGCCACCTTTCTTTAAGACCATAAAGAAGAAATGTGTCCAGCACTGTACAAAGAGTCGGGGAGAGGCAATCTTTTTCACACGTTGAATCAATGGCATCTGGTTGCAATGAATTCTAAAGGTGTTCTGTTTCTCTGTCACTAGCTCATTCCCATTTCAGTATTTAAAATGGGTCTTGATTTAAGTGATCCAATTGCAATCCTTATTGTGCTAGGTGTTGTACAAATGTGTAAGTTGTTGTGTGTTGTACTGCTCTGACAGCAGTTATATGACTCCTCACAGAGCTGATTGTGAATCTTCTGTTAAAATAGAAGTGTCATATCATTCTGTCAAACTGGATATTACGTACAGATAAGCATCCTGGCCATAGTGAAGTCAAAGGGAATTTTGTCATTGGATTCACTGGAGCCATGATTTCACTCCTTACATCTATCAAGGCTACTAATACTTGGAAACTGCATGTGTAAATTCTATCAGCTGTGTATGCAGGTTTTGTCATGTACAAACTTGTACATACATATATGACATACAGCCACCGAAGATCAGGCCCCAAATGCTCATTTTCTGTTCAGCTGTACTCCTTTATTTAACTCTTGGACTTTCAAGTTCTGAAAAGTAATGGGAAAGATTTTGCTGGTGGATAGAGCAAGGAAATAGGAGTAAGGATCCTTGATTGCATTCTGTTCTATGTCCTTATGCCACACAGTGTCCTGTTTATTAAAGGGGAAGTGTGTGTGGTGGGGGGAGGGGGGTTAAAACGTCTCTCTCTCACACAGTTGTTGAGAGGCTTAATTAATATTTGAGTGGAGCTTTGAAAGCCTTGAATTAAAATTGCTACAATGAAAAGCACAAAATTCACATCTTTTAGGAAAACCTTAATAAAGCTAACATTATGCATTAGCAATCCTTTTGATGGGCAAGCATGGAAACTAATCAATGGAACTATCAGGATTGCATCAAACAAGACTTTTTATTTCCCCTACATCACTACATCTTTCTTATTTATTTGTGGAATTATCTTTTTCCTTCCTATCTTTCCCCAGGCATCAGAATTTACTTTTTCTCTGGATTAAATTTTAAAGGACAGAAGAGCAACAGACATGAGAGGGACAAATAGCTTCAGATACCAAGCTGTGTAACCAATTCCTTAGATTTAGCCTGTGCTTCTGAATATTTTATAATTATAAACTGAAAATACATTATGCTTTGATTTGCAAACAGCAGCTTATGTCATTTGTCTGATCTAAACCTTCTAAGGGACAACAATTCTGATTGGGATGAAAAATACGCATTCATTATTTTCAAAGTATCCTTGTGGTGTTCAACAGCTTCGTGCAGAGATGAGAGTTGAGGCCGGGAGTCCATCTGAAAGATTGTTAAATAATAGCTTTCAGTGATGCACAAAGGGTCAAAATCTTCCCTAACAGCAATCATTAAAGTAATTAGTGTTACACCCAGGATATTGGGTTTATATATGGCTTTAGTAGAAATGCCAAGCGCAATGATCTCTGTGCAAGACAGTCCAATGAGAGAGTTCTTGAAGAAGGGAACAGATAAAGAATTCCCATTTGAAGACCAACTATGCCTAAAGGGTCAAATTGTGTACCAGGGTGTGAGATCATAAATTGTGCCAATTAGAGCTGGGCAAATAATGGATTTTTCAGACAAATGGCAACTCAGAAGAATCTCAACACAAAGAAATCTTTGGATCAAATTGAAATCCAGTTTTTCCACATTTTTGGTGAATCAAAAAGTAAAATGAAAAAATCTTGCTTCAATTTCTAGCATTTTTTATAAATTTTTACATTGAAAGAAAATATACACTTTTCAAAATAGAAAAGTAACAGAAATGTTTAATTTAAAAAATGTTTTGATTTTTTTCAGACTTTTTTCCAAACTGAAGCAATTTGGCAAAATCAATATGAATTCACGAAATGTTCATGGCATCAAATCTGCATTTTTTGCTGAAAAATAATTCACTTTGCTCCAGCTCCACTACACAGTGATGCACAAAGTAAGTTCTAACCTACTGTCTAGAATTCAGTGGATTTAGGCAAACTAGAGAGACTTCACCCAAGGGCAAAATATTAGGTGGATACTGATTATTAAACATTAGTCTACATAAGAAATATAGCCAAATGTTAACTGGGCATAGCTAACTAGGACAATTAGTTTCTCCGTGCATGTACCAAAACAGAAGCATGATTTTACTTGCAAGATCAAAAATAGTTATGTTCCAGCTTTCCGCCAGAGACGTGTAAGAGTCAGGCAGTACAGGGATCCTGTACAGTTTCAACCCTTGAATTCTGCAGTGATAAGGCAGACTCCTGGGATTAACAGCCCTGTCAAGGGTAGCCTTCTGAAGTGCTTATTTGTTTAGAAGAAGAACCTCATTCATCATGAAGGAGTGACAGAAATGGAAGCCCTGAGACCCTGCAACTGACGTCTACCTGGATGCATGCTTTTTCATATTGTGGAAAGTGGGAGATAAAACTTTGCTATCTCGTTCTGAAAACAGTATTAAAATGATATACGTTATTTGTGTTCAAAATGTCAAGCTTCTAAAATGTTTCTTTTTCATGAAAATATTGCAGGGCCACTTGAAGGAGTATGGGCTTTATATGGACAGCAAAAGTATTAACCTTAAATGAAAACCTCTCTTCTCTTGGGATTATTTTGACATCTTCTTCCTTTGGATTGTTAATTTGAATGTACCTGATAAACTGATGAAATTTTCTGAGGAAAATAACCAATTGATTTCTTTAAAGTGGCATCATTTACATAAGAATAAAAATAGAATTTTCAGGATCGAAAATAGCCCTTGCACATTTGCAAACATTATTATATGGAAGCTTTCAGTAAATGATCTTGTGCTGCAAAATTCAAATCTGGATCTGTATTTCCTTCATATTTTGAGGTATGGGAGTCTGAGAGGTTATTTTGGATCCATCTTTACTCTATGCATTCCTTATTCCTGAGAAAAGAGCATCTTAGAGGATTATCCTTTTTGGGGTGAAGAACTGGAAGCATTTTCAATAGTTAATGCACTTTTCAAAGACAACAGTGCCTGCAAAAGGTGAGAAAGGGAGAATCTGGGGAGGCTGGAAGAAATGAAACAACATAAGGAGTAACAAGAGGTGACTCCCTCTGCTCTGCTGGTGGTCTAGGAGATACCGGGACTAATTGGATGTTAGGGAATTAAAGATATCTTGTTCTGTCATTTTGACAATGTGTCCAGTGAAATGCACTAGGGAAGCTCTTCATTTAAAAATATTAAAACCTGTTGTAGGAACCATTAAAATATATGATTGAGGTGTGGGAAGAATGCCATCAACTAAGAGGCCAGTCTGAGTGTCTTTCATAGTTTCAGCAGGAAATGGTAATTTTACTTTGTTGTGAACTTATTACTCCATGTTAAAAACCTTTTTTTTTTAAAAAAAAGCAGCAGATTTTAATAAATCATAATATGTCTTCTCTCTTTCCTTTTCTGCATACCGTGTAGTATGAACCTTATTTTTAAATGACCATCCTGGAATAAGTACGATTCCCCTACGAGAGGTCTGTAAGCAGATAGCTACATAAACTTCAATAATATTTCAAAACTTCAAAATTTTGAGGAGTAAAAGGACTTCAAAGTAGCGTGGGCACTTTGAAGTGCTTGCAGCTGGCTACATGCAAGCCAGTGCTTCAAAGTTTGAAGCTTCGAAGGTGCCGTGGGGTCAAATTAGCCTAACGAAGTGCTGCGTATTCACTGTAACGCTTCATTAGTAATCTCCCATTGCCCTAATTAACATGCCCCCTTCAAAACTGAGGGCAAGTGTAGACCCAGCCAATTATGTTGTATGACTGTCTTCAGCCATTTGATTAGCTGCCAATAATGTGACCCCAACTGGTAAACATGGTCAATGGTACAGCTTCACAGCTGATGCTGGCACTGCTTTTAAAAAGGGTATGCATCCTGTGTGACATAACATCCAGTCCTGTAAATGTGAAATTGTCTTAACTTTAGCTGGTTTTTTTGCACTGATTCTGCATTGTTTTCACAGCTGATTAGCTCATATTGCTCACCGACCAGCTCCTACAGAAAGTGCTAATTAAGCTACTGAAGAGTCTCATCTAATATTTATACTTCTGGTGTTGCACTAGATCATTTTGCAGTGCATGAACAGCGTCATGAAGAAGGAATTAGAAGCAGTATAGCTTTGAGCCTCAGATAATCCTTGACTGATTAGTGAGATTCTCATCATCACCTATTCTGAATGCACTCCTCTCAGGATGTTGATAAAGCCCTTCAGTATCACAATATGGACTTCCAAGCACAGCTACAGCTTTTCTCCCCAATCAAAGTGAAACCCTCAGTTCACCTGGTTAAGCTAGCTAATCCTAAATCGGCTTTTAGATTGTCACTTAACAACTCTGAGGCACTCCAAAAAGATCCCATGCAAATCCGGTGGTAAATGAGGCCTAGACTGAGTGAAAATGAACAAACAAAAAAACCTTAAAAATGGACAGTGAATTCTTTAACCAGGGCATATTTTTATTTCTTTTGGGTGAGAATTCAGATGTCAGAAATTGGACAGTTCTGTCAAATTAATCTTCAAGTGATTGCTATGGAGCTATATTTTAAACTATTTACTGGGGTAAACGGTGAATATTGTAAGCATTTTTGATGTTTTGTCATTCTTGAACATGGATGCCTAATAATGGAGTGCTTAAGAATTTTAACAGTTTAATTAATCTGTATATATTTATTAACCTTGAAAAAAATGTCTGGGCAGCCTGCATAGTTATTGATCAGATCCACATTGAGTGAGCCTTCTGCTTCTAATTAGCATTTAGCTGATGGAACGATTTTATGGTAATGTTTGTACAGCATTGTACCTGATATCAGATAGTATGCATTCACCTAATTTCCTGAGCTGTGGAATATAAAATGCTCTGCAAATCCCTAACTGGAGAGCAAAGATTTGAGCTTGACATATGGATGTTATTCTTTTTCTACAAGCAAAGTGAAAAGGAAACCCCAGTTGGGTACAATGGGAGTAAAGGCTTAATACAGAAGTGCAGCAGTGTTGTTGCGGTTGCTCAGTAACCAGCATAGTGCATGAAAATTTGCATGCAAGAACAGAAATGTTGGCCATGAGCTGAAGTACCCAGGAGATAGGCTCACCATTAGGCTAACTTCTCAGTTTGAAGAGCAACATAAAAAGGCTCCACTGAATATACTGAGATTTAAAAATCACATGAGTTATTTGGTACTATGAGTGTATTCTGGGCAACAAGCTCACAGTTTAATTTTTAATTAAATGTCAGAATTTAGAACTTATTCCTTTTTAAAACAGATTAACAAAGTGAGAATTTGATTTCATTTGCCCTTGTTCTGCCTATCCACCAACATGCCTTTCATTCATCTTTCTTGTACAATGAAATGTGATCACAATGATTCTCAAGTTCACAACGAAAACATGGAGACTTACAGGACAGGCAAATGGGGCAGAGACTAAAACTTTTGCCATCTGAAGCAGATCACTTAAATACCAACACTCACTGATGATGCCAGATTAAATAGAGAAAACATGCAGCCATCCAAGTTTATTATCTTCCATACTGAAGCGTTTAGAAATAATAAATAGAATATACAAACTCCATTCCATGGTAGTTTATTTTGTCTTGTGGGAAGTTTTAACTGTTTCTAGGATTAAATGGCTTTCTACTTCTGTGAAGCATCTGATGTAAACTCTTGTACCAAGGCTTAAAGTCTTAAGGCTGTTAGAGGTTTCCATCAGTCAGTCTGTATGTAAGTGGATAAAAAGTTGGTTGCTGATCTGACCTATTCATTGCTTTCTGGAAAGATGCCATCAAACTGCAGGCACATTGTGAAATGCTGGGAGAGGTGGGAGGAGGGAAAATTTAGAGAAGAGGGCCATTTGGTAAGAAAAGTATTGAGTCATTGATCTTTTGGTCAAAGCCTTTAAAACACTAGGTCAATTTTACATCTATATACGCTTATGTAATTGAAGCCGTCTTTATATAAATCTGAATAGATGTGTGCACATTCCTGTTTAGTAGATAGGTCAGAAAATCAGGTTTTTTTGGGCTGATCCTTGTTTACCATGTTCCTTTTTTGCTGGGCAAGCTACACATCCAGGGTAACCCGTGAGTGCAGTGCAGACAATTTTGGTAATGCTTTTTTAAACTGCAATAGCTCATGTTATCATTGGTTTACTTTATAAACACTAATAGACCAAGCTAATGCCTATTTCAGAAATTATATTCTGAAATTATTGTTGTTCTTTCCGTTGTTTTATAGAGTTTCTAAATAAATGAGGAACAGTGGTTGTTTTCATCTCTGTAAAATCAGGGCACGTTTCATTTTTCCCACTGGAGTTCATAGACAGAGGGAAAATACTCTGTTTTTGCCTCTCTCTGAACAAGCATGATGTATTATTGATTTGATATGGATTTTTCTTAATATTTGCCTACATTCAAGAATGTAGCTGCTTTTGTCTGCCTCTTTGGGTGTGAGTAGTAGTCTTTACTTTGCAGAGGAGGTGATATTTTGAATTTTCTGTTACAGTAAACTTGTTCATATCTAGTATACTATTATCCAGAACTTTCAAATAACTGGCATTTTAACCATAGGTAAATTTACCATAAGTAAATAAATACAATATAGTGAAATTAAATACAAAAAATACAGCAAATACAGTATAAGTTTACAGTGTACATTACTACTGTTGGTAAATAAATTACTCTGCATACATTTTTGTTTGTTTCTTAACGTCTAATCTTTTTTTTCTTTATTGTTATGCATTGCTCGGTATACATCCCTATTATCTAGAATATTTGAATATCTGGCAACCTCCCAGTCCTGGGGCTGCTGGATATCGAAGACTTTACTTTAATTAGAAGCAATAATTTCTGGACTTTCTAAACTTAGTTGTGCTTTTCTTTTCCATCTTTCAGAGTTAAAAATGGTCAATATTTCTAAAGTTACATTTGTAAATTCTGAAAAAAGAATCTGGGGGCAAAACCTGAAGTCCTTGCTCTGGCAAAATTCTCCTTTGCAACATGGTATTTTGCTGCAGGATGGAACTAGTAACGACTTCAGGATTTGGCAGATGGTCTGCATTTTGGTGAAGTAGGTTTCCTGCCTACATTAATCTTCCTGCATCATTCTTCATTTTCTGTAAATTTGTATGGGAAAGATTTACTCTGTTAGAAGAAAGAACAGCTTTTCCTTTCATGCTCTGAAAGAGGAGCTTGAAAAAGAACTTAGATCATGATGTTACACTATTTCAGTAGGAACATTATGGGCCAAATCCTGGGTTTAGTCTAACCTGCCTGGAGCATAAATCAGAGTTTTTATGTGGCTAAATGCTCTTCTTTACTCTCTGCTGATCCTGGGGCTGCTCTGTACAGGCCAGTCCTCCTCTCCTGTGTTACAGCAACCTGAAGACTCCTCCAGTTTCTACAATTTAAATACACTAACAATACTTAGGAGGAAGTGCTTACCAAGTAACAAAATATTACTACTAATTCTTAGGTTAAGAGGCAAATTCTATTCTCAGCACCTAGAAAAAGAAACACTGGTTTGGGGCTCTCTGTGTGTAATTTGGGAGTCACCTGGCAGTAGCAGAACTTCTTTGGATCTGCTACCCTGTTAGCAGGGCTGAAGTAGGCTTACTAGAGCTTTTGCTTCTGAGACATAATGGCCAGTGGATCTTGGGTGCAAAGTATCCACCTACCCCATCCCCAAAGACTCTCTTTGCCCCGTGGGGGCAGTGTGTCATATCATAGCGAAGAAGCAAAATGAGAGAGAGCAAATACCTCTCTTAAGTGGGCTTCTGAAATCTGCCCCGTTACATTGTCACTGGGACCATCCGCAGCCATGAAAGGTGACAAATATTGCCTCATTGAGGTTTTTTTAATGGCATTTAGTCATCAGCAATACCTATTTATTGGCATTTGTCTGACCTGTCACATGACATGAGTCAATGATGTGGGGGTCAGGTCAGGGGTGCATCTTGTCTGACCATGTTTGTAGTTGAAGAAAACAAGCTCATAAAAGTTAGCCTGGTTAATTTTTATAGCTTGTTCTATTAGCAGAATGCAGAGTTTATCATTTAGGAGAAGGGTAAAATCATGATAGATGAAAACCAAATATTAAACATGGACAACACAAACACAAGGAAAATGCAGGTTACTAGACAATCAAAGCAGACAATGAAGACTGGGAGTGACTGAGGGGCATAGCTCAAGATATAGAAGAAAATGGTTTGTTTGCCAAAGTGTAGCCGATCCTTTTGAAATTTACTGATTGATTTTTTTTTATAAGGTGGAACTGAAGAATCTTTGAAGACTATCTGCAAATCACTCCTCTCCTTATACGTGCTAGATGGGTTCAAGGACCCTATTGTCTCCTTCTGTGTCATACAGAATCTGATGTGAGGGAACAGCCTTGTAAAATGATGAAGTTTATATGTCACCAAGGAGGCTAGCACAGACCCCAAGATTCAATATGGAAAAAGAATAAGAAAGCTGAGTAAGAAGAGCCAATTAAGAAACAAGTTTTCACCATAATAGAGATTTAAAAAAAAAGAAAAGTATGATTAAAGCTAAACTAGAAATCAGCCCTTGAGCTCTTGGAACACTCAACTTTGAGTCAGCACTGAACTGAATGCAGTGTTAAGGGACAATATGCTGCTTCAGGTACAAGCATCCCATCTATTAGACAATGTAAAACCAAGGTTCTGACCACATATGAGCTAACAGAATTTGTTGCAAATATAAGAGTGTTCATCTCAAGTTGTCAACAAATTCCAACTATATTCTGAAGCAGTACTTCAGTTCTCCTTGCAGTTTCAATTAGAGATCATATCCTTCTTCAGGTCCTACCTACGTTGTGATCCAGTGTTGTTATGCAGTTAAACAGCTTCTTTGTTGCATCCCAGCAGTGGTGGCATATTATTGGGGGATGATATCTTTCTACTATATGTGATTTGCATAGTGCTTTGAGATTGTTTTGGGTGAAAGGCGCTATATATATAACGTACTGTTATTAAACTGGTCACTTAAATAGTAAAGACTTCTATAAAATTGCTCTTGGTATTTCTTTAGTAAACAAACATGAAAAAAATTTGTTTTTCTGTGAATGTTTAATATTTTTGAATGCTGCCATTTTGTGTTATGCGTGAAAACACTCATTAATTTTATTCATTTTAAAGGAATATACTAGATTTATTAATTATTGAATGGAAATACAACCATAACAGAATTTGAACTTCAAATCTCTGATCCCATCTTCTAGCGACACTATCCCCTAGCTTACCCAGAATCTTTCATTAGGCATAGCTACTTTCATGCCAATACCAGAATCCAATGAATGAGGGAAAGGTACAATTGCCTACTAGCTATAGAAAAAAATATGTGTGTCCTACGATTACGTAAAATAAGCCAAGTAAATTGGCTCCCCTAATTTTGCACAAGGAATAATATTTCAGACAAACACAAGAAACCAAAGCTCCTCCAGCAAGCTGAATCCACTATTCGCTCATTAAAAAAAAATGTCTCACTGCCTAAAATAAGATAGGCCTTGCAACTTAACCTAACAATCAGCAAGCTCTGTCTAACATGGGTAGAGGGACTGAATTTATTGATGTTTGATGCTAGTATTAATTGCTTAACTTGGCTATAGTTGTTAAAACTCTCATAATATATTAAGGCCATTAGTTTTTTAAAAATAAATGTGTAAGGCTATATTTTGGCAGCCACACAAGTGGCCTGATTTTTAAATTTCATAAGCACCTATCAGCTCCCAATATCAGCCCCCCTTTAGAAATAAATTCAAAGAAAACAAAAAATGTCAGTGTACAATCATAAATCTCAGTCTTATGGGTTTACAAGTTACATCGTAAGATTATATTAGGGCATATTATAAAAATCAATATTTGAGAAATTATTTACTAATGATACAATCCTTCCCACTCCTTTTAAAACAATATTTAAAAGAAAACAACTTTTAGAGTTTGCAGTCATTAGAACTGCTAGGGCTGTGTTATGTCAGTACTTCCAATCCCTGAAGGAAGGAAAATGTCCAGAGATACATGACACAGAAAATAAAGAGAGGAGAAAATTGCTAACTAAACAGCATAAAAAGTTTTCTTTGGGCTTGGTTCAAGTCAGTTCTTATTTTATCTGAACTGATTTGCTCAACTCTTGTTTTTCCTGGGATGTCTCTGTCTCTTCTTGTCATAAACAAATGAATCATTCAGAGTAAAAGACATATGAAAAGTGAACAGGATCTGGCAAAAAAAGCCAATAAGTACATCAAAAGAAGAGCAAAAATATCCCCTGCATGGAACACAGGGTTTTATTTGCATCATCATGGCATTCTAAAGGGGTAAAAGCTCTTATGCACATATGTTAGATAGTAGCATGGACCTGGGGAAAATTTTTTGAGTATTTGTGGAGAATTTGTAATTCTCCTCTTGGAAACTTTGTGGGTGTTTGTGGAAACTCACAAGCTCCCTTTCATTTTCAAGCATCTGTCATTTTATTTACTATAACACACAGAACTTCACAGTATTGTGAAATCTACACTCTACTTCTCTCATCCTCTGTCAGCCAGGGGGAAAATACATTAAACAACATATTATCTTTGTTGTGTTGTAAAGAGAATTGAGCTTCCTGTATCATAACTTCAGACTTGCTCCTAGTCTCTGAAACAAAAATGACTAACAAACATGGTTGCTTTCTGATTTATGACACTGTGCCTGGGATTTCAAACTATACCACTAGTTCTGAAAGAACAGAAAGTCACTCTATCTGGGTTTTTAGATCATGAGACAGCTGGTCAGAGGGGGTGAGAGGGCATGGAAAAGGTATAGGGGAAAAAAGAAACTATTTTCCCATTCCAGAATGTTTTACCACGTCTGGTAGAACTGTTTTCTTTCACTTGACTGTCTAAAATCAGTTTACAATAAACACACAAGGCAGAAACAATTTTATATGCTAAATACTACATTTCCAGGTGGGAAACAGTCTATATACTAATCTACTCTGCAGCCTTTATGGTCATCTAAGCTATTTTCAAATCCTTAGTATTTAAATACAAATGTATTTTGACAATACTACTTATTATGAAGTCACAGAAGAGCCTTCATAATCCAAAAGAATAATTTATTCATTTTTACTCAAGAACATTCAGAACTTAAACTGAAACGTCTCACTTGTGTGTTTGACTGTAAGCCTGCGAGTGGTTTTAGTGAAATAAGTAGGACAGAATACATGAGTAACCTTAATCATTTGCTGAAGTGTTTCCAAGACTGGGGCTCAAATGCAATGGAAACTCAATTAAAAATGCAAAATGAAAATGTATTGACCAGAATTGAAATGATTTGCTCCGGATTATTTATTTATTTATTTATTTTTGCATTTTCTGGAAACAATCAAATTCAGTAATGCATAATGAGTAATCCCAGTTGTATTAAAAAAACTGCAGTGGCAAACAGAGTTTTGAAGGTATCCATGAAAGTTAATTTTGCCATTCAGGCTTAGCATGCATGGCTCATTCTTTGAGCACACTGGGATATTTATATATCTGCACATATAATATACTGAGACAAGGTAAATCCCCACTTTACTTTCTTGTCTTTCAGGTATTTTCAGTGGTTTCTTTGTGCTTGGCTTTTATGTTTGAGTTTTGCAATCCCACTTCTTTCAAAACCTCTTGGAGAGTAAACAGAGAGGCTTTGTACGATGAAAACGAGGAAGACAGACAATACATAGCAAATATTGCAAACTCCTTTTGCGCTTCTTCTTTTAAAAATGAAGAATTAAAAACCTTTTTCTTAAGAAACAAGGCAAATACAAAGCACCGCAAGCCTGCGGTCATGAAATAATTTTAAGAGTCCAAAAAAAAAAAAAACCAGACACCACCCCTCGAAAATCCTTTTATCTTTTTTTTCTCTCTCCCTCCTTTTCTGAAATGCTATTGTAATTGCTCAGCTGTTCAGAGTAAACAGATAGCAGAGAGGCATTCCAATGGATTGCATCCCTGACATTGCAGTTAATTTTAAGGAACCTTGATCAGCTGCTTCTGAGGCTCCGTGGAAAACAAAAATATCACTAGGAGAATTTTGGAGCATCTCTCTACATTTCTCTAGATGGCAGCATTTACCTTTTATCCTTTGGATAAAAAATTCACATACAGGAGTAAAAACAAGAATGAAACTACAGCTGAAATGATTTGCTGTGGATGTTCTGGTTTTTGCATTTTCATTTTTCTTTGGTGCAGAATTCTTCAGGCTAATAACTGCAGTTGTAATCGTAGGATCACCAATGAATATCTAAACAACCACTTGAGGTGTCTGTTTAACCAAAGAATTCTTGCTGGGTTCAATGGGAGGTCCCGAAATAGAACACTGGAGAGCCCTAACTCTCAAGTGGGTAAACCAGCCTGGTTAAAAATGACTCTTCCAACAAATGTCAAACTGTACCCAAATCATTTAGAACATCTGAAAACATTAACTTATCTAACCATCTTTGAGCACATCTAGGCTTCCTGCATGGAGCTTGAACCAGAATTTGATGTACATAAATAGGATAAGAAACACTATTTTGATGTTACTTTTCTCCTAAACCCACCTCAGGAACAACCAGAAGACTGGTGGTCATGAGATTTCCAGACAGATTTCTAGCCTCCAGGAGAATAAAAGAACACTGAAATTTCTAGTTGCTTATCAGAACCAAATCTGTGAACCTTCTGTAGCCTGCCACTCAATAAGGCCATGATCTTGCAATCTCCTGTGCAAGGAAGGACCGCTGGGCTCCTGTAGAGCACCAGTGAATAAATGTGTTCATCTGAAGGCAGTATGAGGGCCAAATTTAAAGAAAGAGAACCTAAATGAGTGAAGATTTGAGGTTCAAAAAAAGGTTACCTTTTTAGTCTCTCTTCTCCAACCACCACCAAAGGTAGAGATTTTTTTAAAAAGGGATTCTCATATTCAGCATCTCCATTCCTTTTTCCTACTCCATGTTTACATTTTAATTGTCTATACATCCATTGATTATTTGAATCTGGGCTATGTCACTGGCCCTTTTGGTAATGTACAAATAAGGATCCCTGTCACTGGGCCTTTTACTGTCGCTGAAGAAAACTCTAAGCTTTATAATGCAGAAGCAGGAGTATGAAAGCATTTTAGTGTGCAACAGTTGGATACAGGCCTTGTTGCAATTAGTAAGCTCATCCCAGTGTCCTCTAATGTATCCCCAACCATTTAGGAATTCATCTCTCTCTCTCGAGAAACTTTTGTAATTATTTTTAAAAATAGTGCTGTGATGAGTTGATGGCCAAATGCCTATTGATCATGTGGAAGGATATGTTCTTTTTCTGACTTCAAAGACTGCAAAGCTGTCCAAGGAATTAAAACCATCATCCAAACTACTGAGTGAGAAATAGATGGTGGCCAGGGTAGAGGTTGTGTCTCAGAGTGACAAAGAAAAAAAAAATCACAACATTCTTCACCCAACTCATGACAGAGGCATGAGGCTATTGTGAGGTGCCAGACCTATTGGAATAACATTTGAAGATAATAAGAATTATCTGAATAAATGGATTATAAATCTATTCAACTATGCCATTTACAATGTTACAAAAGCAGCAATTCTTTTCTGAGTCAATAGGAACACAGAGGTCATGTTTAATTTAATAATCATGTAATCCAGGGACATTAAAACAAATGGCATACTCCAGATACATTTTCAAAGGGGGAAAAAGTCATATTGAAATCAGATGCCATGTGCATCACACATCATTTCTTCCTGTACTGCACTCTACTCCTGCCCTGTTTTTTCCAGTTCTGGACATACATCTGTTTCTTCTCCCTCAGTTGATATGATCCAGTTAAATCCAAGCTTTGGAGACACTTGCATGAAACATCAGTGATTACTTAATTTCTCACTACATAAATCTAACTGGAAACTTTACTATGAAGACCTCTCTTATGATGTAACTTGTTCCTATGAAACATTTTTGCTTTTGCTGCTATCTGTCCTGAAACTCACTTTAACCAAAAGCTGTCAATGTCCACACAACACATAAAACATTCTTCCCCCAGATCAAGCTGATGAGAAGACTGAAAGAATTAGACAGATGAAGCTGCTCGCTAGGGCCCATTATCATTTCAGTAAACAGCTCCAGTATAATTTAAATACCCAACTATTTGTATTGAAAAATTTCAAGAGGTCAAATGGCTTCAGCAGAATAGAAATTATTTAAACAGATGAGTTCTCTCATTATCTCACAGTTTGGCTGTCCAGAAATATCCCCAATTCCCATCCCAATCCTGGCCCTCTACCCCCAGTCCAGTGCAGATAAACACCAGGAATTAATCTAAATGTGACTTTGGTCAAAAATAATTTAAACAGCATGCCAGTCAATCAGACAGTAAAAAGTTGTGCCACAGCAGTCAGCAGCAGTCTGTAATGTTGTGTCTAGAGTAAGGGAAGGGATACAGACTAGCTGAACTAATTAGGTTAGTTCATATCAGAAAGAAAGTTATTCAGGCTGAATCCTGTGGCATGACATGCTTCCCAAATTTTGACCCTGTTACCACCTCCTCATAGTGGGGTAAGGGGGAGTCATTCCCCTCCACAAATATATATTTTGACAGCTGCTGGAACAATCCGAGTGTTGTGGGGTGCTGAGAGATGGACTCAAACTAAGCTCTGTAGATAATGGAGGGCACAGACTCCAGCAGCATCCCTGCCCCCTGTAAAACCCATGTATTTTATTCATTTCCCTCTTGGCAAATAATTAACTGCTGCCCTCATCTTCAGATTTTGACTCTCCCTGTTCTTGTCTGCAGAGCTGGTTCACTTCTGCACCCAAGGATATTTAATCTGAGATGACAAGGACACTGGACTGTCTCATATGCTCCATATCCCTTTTCTACAGAACTCAGATGTGAGGGTGGCCTCCAGCCTGAAGAGGCAGTATGGGTACTTATGCCTACATGGAGGGGATCCAGTCACAGATGAGCTGGGTCAGGTTTGCAGACATTAAGTGGATTTAAAATGATCTTTGTTAGTGGGCATAGAGGGTAGACCCCAGAACACAGATCTGTGAGGCACTGATGTTTGACTTGTATATCAGTGAAGTTATGCTGCCCCATATTACATCTATGGAAGAGATAGCTTTAGTATTGTGTTTTCACTAATACTATATACTGGTAAATATAAATATAAATATAAATGTAAATCATAAATCAACATTTAGGCCTTTTGATAAGGTTCCAATACATTGCCTGGTGTGACAAAGTGGGTGACGTAATACTTCTTATGGGACCAACTTCTGTTTGTACATGAGAGAACCTTTTGAGCTACACACAACTCTTCTATTCTGGGAAAGGAAAGACATACATCTTCAAAGTTTGTCTCCTTGACAAATGGAAGTTGGTTCAATAAAAAAAAAAAATATTACCTTACCCATTTTGTCTCTCTAATATCCTGAGATCAACATGGCTGGTGTGTCCTCTCAGAAGAGGACAAATTTTGAACAAACAGGGAGCCAGAAAATGAGCTATTGGATGTTTACACCTTTTACTAGTATGGTATTATTAATAAAAGGCAATAATCAACATAAAATGTGAATTCTAGGCAAAAGGAGTGCAATTAAGCAAATTGATCAAAGTAACAATGTCAACTACTTTATTGTGGGCCTGTGAACTTCTTACCTCACTTTACACTTGGGAAAAATGTTTAAAAACCATTACAATCAATTTTTCATCATTATATGTTTTTCAGTTAGTTAAAAAGAAATAAAGCGAAGATTTACATGTGTTCATCTGTTATTGAAAATTCCTTCCACGGATTCTGTTCACAGAGAGTTATCGGAGCTTTGTATCTTTTTGTTCTCTTTATAAATGTTCTCAGATTTGTACAGTAGTTCCCCTTTAATTCAACACACCAGAAGACAGTTGTGCTTTGCATACAGTTGGATAATTTATGTATCTATGCGTGGACTGAATCTGAGTAAGTCTTTTGCATTTATATATTTGATATAATATTGTCCCTAAAATCAGCCAGAAGTTCTATGAACATGCTTGATACAGCACTTAGTAGAAGACAGACATTTGCAAAGCAGCTACCTAAAGTGTTTGTGAAAAACCTGCATTTATTTGTGCAAATTGGCCTATAGGATTGTAGTTAAAAGTGACGGCTCCTTATCATAGGCATTGCCTGCCCATATGTGAGTGTGATATTCTATGATCTTTACCAGATGCTCTCTGGACAGGCTCTGGATGCATCATCATGTGTCAGTTTTGCTTACAACTTTCAGATGTCACCAGCCTCCACTAGCAATTAAGGGATCATCTTTCATTACAGTTATGGGATTTCTACATACCATTTAGGTGGCTAATCTTGAATATTCAGGTACAGGTCTCAAACCAGAGAGACCTGTACCTGATTATTCCATTGACTTAATTTGAACTATTTCTGGTTTATATCGGTAAAAGTGAGATTGTGCTCTGATTCTAAATCCATCACCTGTGATAAAAGTTAAGTATACACACTTTCTCAGGCTGTATATTTTTTAATCACTGAATTTCACTGGAATTATACAACTTGAATTCCCTTACCACAACCTAATAGCTGAAACTTTTAAAACAGAAAAACAATCTCCTAGGTTTTAACTGCGTCGCACTCACCCTTTATTATGTCTTAATCTTGACCAGTGACAAATACCTCTAAACCCACATATCTACTTCCAAGAATTTATACCATGTTCATCACGATGGCAGCTGAGAACTTAGTATTCTCTGATCTGAGAAATAAATGTCTTAACTTTTTATTTAGTGAAGATCATAAAATAAAATTGTGTAAAGTAAAATCTCTAAAGCACAATCTCTATAAAGCATAAGTACTTACCATTTAATAGCTTTATCCTATTTCCTTTTATAAAATATTCAGAATATAATGTACTTCTTTACAGAATACTGGAACCGTAAAGGAACCTCAGGAGGTCATCAAACCCATCAAGATTTTTTTCCTGTTTTAACTCCAGTGACTGAAATTTCAACATATTATCTCAAGAATAACCATAATGATCAAGAAATATTGACAGCAGAGAAACAGGAAAAGGAATAAGAGAGGTAAACAATAGTCTATGGCTGTGTCTATATGGTAAGTTCTTTCAGAAAATCTTTTTCAAAAGAACACATGGAGCGTCCACACACAAAATGTGCTCTTTTGATCTGAAATTGAAAGAATGTGGCTCTTCTTCTGGAATCCCACTTCTGCTCCTGGATAAGGAAGAGCATCTCCTTTCAAAAGCTTCTTTTGAAAAAAAAGTGTGTGGATGCTCGATAGGCCCTTTTTTTGAAAAAACAGTCTTTGTGGTGACAGATTTTTTTGATCCCTGGACAATTCTTTTGAAAGAGAGGCTGTGTGGACACGCTCTACTTAAAGAGCGGATTGATCTGCTCTTTTGTGTTGATGTGCTGTAGTGCAGACACAGCCTACGTGTTTCACAGAGACATAATTACAGAGTGCATTTATTCACTGGAAAATATAAGAGGATGGCTCACAAGACCACAATATTTTACAAATAAATTTTAGGACTGCATTGTATGTGCACTATTTTCCTCCCCTAAATCTTTTTTATTTTTAAACAGCATCATATCGTCATCCAGACCTAATACACAGTAAATTGAACTTTGAGGCATTCAAAGGGCTATAGAGGCACTTCTGACAGCAGAAACAAAGGAAAAACGTACAGATTCTACTTGGCTAGGTATGTCATTTTTTAAAATACTCCTTGCTCTACTTGGCATTGGGATATTATGCAGCAGTCTGATTGCTAAATTTCACATGCCTTTTATCCATTAATAGCCTATGCCAGAAATAACTCTATTCTTTCTGGAGCTGGAAAAAGAAGAAGAAAAAAAGATGTGAAGAAAACTGCTTTTTTGATTATATAGCCCTAATCCACCATGGAGCAAGATGCTGGATTTCTTGGGCAGGGTGGTACTTACCTTGTTCCTGGTGACCTCTCCAGCCCCTGGCTTCCATACAAACATGTTTACACTGATATGAGATATTTTCAAAGTATAACACAGTTTATGCAGTAGTTTAAGAAGTCAATGAAACAGAATTTGTACTATGAATTCCTTGTCCAATACATTACGGGTAAAGTTTACTGAGACAACAGTAAAGTCCTTCACACTGAAAGGAAAGCTGAGCACCAGTTTGTATTAAGGTGAATTGTTTAGCTTCCACCCACTGCATCCTGGGATACTATTTCCCCCAGCTTCAGAAAGTGACTCAAGAGTTTTGCTAGTAAATACACATGCAATTAATAGATTTCCATGTCGAACAAGAAATGTAGCTTGATACATAGACAATGAATAAGGATGGAGTTGTACAATAGTGGAAATGTACAGAAGATAACAGCAAACTGGTACATTTGTAAATAACACGCAAACCACTTCACTTAGTTTCCATCTTCAAGTCTTAGGGCATTCAGTGGAATTCAAATGAGTTTTATCAAGAGTGGGGGTTGTCCCAGCCTATAAGATTCTCTCAGACTAACTACGTTCAAATGCCATTGTAAGACTATCATCTGGGATGCCCCAAAAGAGCATACAGAGCAGGTGTGGGGCATGCGGATGCTATGGGATGAATGGTTTCTTGGGAGCTGGAACTCTGATCAATTTACATGCACTTTAACAATCCACAGAAGTGAATAATAATCAATTAGTCATGCAGAGGAAAGGACAAACTGAGCAGCTGTTCTTTTTCTGTGGAGAGATGCAGGCAGTGGACTAGGATTCAGCCTAACTGATCAGAAAGTGGGGATGCATTTCTCTGCACCAGCTAATGTAACGGAGGAGCTATAGGAGCTCTCACTGAGTTCTTCCGCTCCTGCTTTCTTGGAAAGGCCCTTCTATTATTCTTCATCCTTTCTGATTGGTTTTGCTCACCCTTCCATCCTCTGTAAAACACTTTAACATGTGCTGGGGGGAAAGGGAAGGGAAGGCCTGAAGTCCTGTAGGACAGATTGCTCCACCTTCAGCAATATCCCTTTATGCTCTGGCAGAGTTGGGAGGGAGGGTTAGGTGTGGGCTCTGTCTCCCTAGAGTACTCACACACTGGACTTTACCTAATCATTGGACTCTGTTGAGTGTTCAACCTCACAAAGGCAAAATATACATCTTACCCAACCAAATGAATGGAAAGCTATGCCCATATTACTAGCCAAAGACTGGGTAAAATCTAGGACTGGATATAGAACATAAATGGTACAGATAGTTTTTTTAGTATCCTCTAAAATCTCTCTCCTCCCTGCCCCCAACAACAACATAAGGAATGAGAGCTTTGTGCCAATATTTTGGGGGTATTATTTTGAATTTTAGGCATAAAAGGGGAATTACTGTAAGGGAGATTTGGCCACTTTATAACCTCAAAAATTGGTGCATGTAGGGTTAAAACCTGGTTTATACTTTTTATATCCAGGCCAGAAAGTAAAAGATTTCAGCTTGGAGAAGTTTGGTTGGTTTATGGTGCAGGGTTTGCAGTTCTCATGAGGCTTGTCAGACATGCCAAAGACAACATTGATATTCTGGAATAAGACTCTCTCTTTATTTATTTATTTTTAAAAGAGGAGGCATTTAGGCAAGAGAATTAGAACATAATTTGGCAAAGTGATTGTCTTGGGAGAATGAAGAAACTTAGGTATAAAAGGCCCAGTGGTTCAAAGAATACAATGTCCCAGATGTTAACCATATGAAAGCTACTGTGGATTATGATACTAATTTATCAGGGAGTTGAACAGATTTAAAAGGAAAAGATGGGATCCAAAGAGTGACCAAATATTCATAGTTTTTTTTTTTTCAGACCGTGGTCTAGGTCAAAAGTAGATTTCTAGCACCTTGCTCCTGTTACAGAAAGTTTGTGAAAACTTGTCACGGCAGTGTTTAAAGGATATTGGAACCCCACTATATTGAGTACTAAACATACACAGAAAAGAAAGGCTTACCATGTAAAGACTTCTGATGTAGGCTCTTAATTATAACAACATCATTGTACTGAAGAGGGGGAACAGATTAGAATTTGGCACTTTATGTTTTACAGGTAGCTTCTCTTATTAGAAACATTTCAGATATACCTACCACAAATATCAACATTAGGCATCAGATAAGAATCAATATGTGAAATTGCATCATATTTTATAATAAGTGGAAAAAGCTAACTGAGGAAGAGAAGAACGAAGGGAAATCGGTGGAGGGGGTCAATCCGAAAAGGTATCCGATTATTTCTGAGAGAAATAGAAGAGACTGGAGGGACTGAGAAAGAACTAGGTGCAGGGGTGTATTCAGTGTGTCTCCCTCCCACCATAGGTCATGGAGAAATCCTTTTAACACATCATTTTTAGATTTCTGAAGTTGGTGTCTTCAGACTTTGGCTTCTTTGTCTTTTTATAGGAGTAAGATCAGGGCAATGTAGACATCTGCACTTGTGTAAACACTGAATATGAGTTGTGTCATAGAACCAAAAACAGTATGCAACTGATTATGTTAGAACCTAATTCTGCCAGGTGCAGAGAGCTTCTTGTATTGTTTTAAGCACCCACATCTTGCATACAAGTTAACAGGAAATGAGAATAACAAGTCCATAAAAGATAATTCTCTTTCATCTGGCCACAAGCAAAGCAGTAGTTAGAAGATAAGAGCACTAAAATTATAGACTCATTTTTGTGGGATATTCTGAATTTTCTGGTTCTTCAGTACTACTAATACTACTTAAACCCCAATACTCCAAGTGGAGCATAGGTCATCTATGAGTTTCCTCCACTTCGCTCTGTCTTGGGACAGAACTTGAAGGTGACTCTAGGAGCACCCTAGTTGTTGTTCTTTAATCTCAGTAAATCTTCATGTTGTCCGAGGTCTTCCTCTTTTGCATTTTCCTTGAAGCTTCCATTTGAGAGCTTGACAGACTATGCTGGATGATGTTTTTCTGGGAGCGTGGCCTAGCCATCCCCACGTTTTTCTCTTCAGTATTAAGTGTAAAAGGGCACCAGCTCACTGCTTTTTCATACCATGTTGGACACAACCACTACTGCTTTCAAAGGCCATGTCTACACTACCAGATAAATTCGAATTTAATTCAGCAAGCTTGATTTTACCTTGTGACAGTCTTCACTGTAAAGACCATTAGCTCGAATTTGGGTGCACTAAGCTTGAGATTACAAAATCTCAGTTATCTGACGGGTACAGTGTCGAGCTTAAATTCAGAAGTCCAATTAAATGCAAGTGTGGAGGCGCAACATCTTAAAATTGAATTTATTAGCCTCCATAGGTGTCCTGTATGTAATCCATAATGCTCCTCTCACTGCTATTCTCTGGCCGCTGCTCTTCAGTAACAGGAAGAGCTTGAATTTCCAAGTGGGAGCAGCAAGCCTTTAGCTCTGGGCTCATGTTAGTTTATGACAGCCTGCGAAATGGCTTCTTTTTTTCTATGCTGTCAGTGGGTGTGTGCATCTACCCATTCAGTACCCCCTGGGGGGAGCTCACAACGTTGCCCGTGCACTTGCTATTTTTTTCTGCGCTTCCTGGCACCAGCCCCTGCCCCACTGTACCATGTGTCAACAAGGCTGTGCTGGGGGATGTGCTTGTATAACATGCCGAGAAGCTTCTGCTCAGTGGTTTACATTTGTGTGTGAACCCCCTTCTCACAAGTGCCACACAGTCTGAGTCTTTCCCACGTTCAGGCACATCAGGTAGGTAGCCCCCAAACCAACTCACTAAAAGGATGTGCCGACTGTTCGGTGCTGGCAATGCTGCCAGCCACGTGGGAAAGAGAGGGCTTTGCTGCTGCCGCATGGAAGTCTCCATCCAACGGTTAAGATACTGGGGGCTTTGCTGTTGCTGCGGGGAAGTTTCCCCCGACAGTTAAGATACTGGGAGCTTTGCTACCGGTTAAGATCCTGGGGGTTTTGCTGTTGCCATGGGGAAGTCTCTCCCAGTGTTTAATATACTGGAGGCTTTGCTACCGCCATGGGGAAGTCTCCCCCTGTGGTTAATATGCTACCACCATGGGGAAGGAACAGCTCAGCTGGTCATCCGCTGGCCCCCTCCCTCTTGGCCTATACCTGGGCTTGCTGCTGCCGCCAGGGAAAAGTGTCCCCTGGTGGCTAAGGGGCTTCCTGCCAATGGGGGAGAATACTTCAACTGATCATCCAGTACCACCCCACCCTTGGTCAACACCTGGGCTTGCTGCTGCCAGGAGAAAACCAACAATGCTTTTTTTCTGTGATAATGGGAGGTGGGATGGATGGCCAGTTGAGAATACAGTCACTGCACCCACATTGGCAATATAATGTAGTGGGAAACCAAAAATTCTCTCTTTATTCCTACATTCTTCTCAAACAAAAGAAACATTCTGGGCCCATGCATTATTTTCAGGGATCAGCTCTGGGATGGATGGTCAACTGAGCATACAGTCACTGCACCCATGTTGGCAAAGTAATGTGTGAGGAAAACAAAAATTCTTTCTTCTAATTTTGAGTGTCTTCTTCATTATTTGTCGGGATCGACATATTTTCAGAGATCGGGGGGGCGGGGAATGATGAAAATGCAATGGGGAGGATGACGTCAAGACCAGCGAGCATACCCAGAATGCTATGGAGATGAGTGAACTGTGGGATGGCTTCCCACAATGCACTACTGCAACAGTCAATGTTAGCCAATGTATGTGGCAGCAATGACTTGACTTTGTGGGGAGCATGGTGTGAAATGAAGATGGTCAAAATAAGAAAATCAATATAAATAGATTCAAATTTATCTCGTAGTGTAGACACAACCAAAGTGCCCCTGTTGGTTCATTGCTGAGAAGGAAAATTTAAATAGTGCCAGCCCAAATATAGCAATAAGATGCTCCAGGTAGAGCATTTGTGGAAAATTATGACATGCCTTGAGTGTGTCACTGCCCCAGAAGTGCAATAAGTCCACATAAATGTCTGGAATAAGTCATTGCTATTTTGAAATGGATATTAAACATACAGTAGGAGAGCACAGGAAGAGAGAGAGAGAGAGAGAGAGAGAGAGAGAGAGAAAGGGGATTTGCCACATTTTGCCAAATTGCTACGAGGGGCACAGTGGGCTCATACTAAATGCTACAGTGTCTCTTGGCTATATGCCTGTCTAGCAATCTTCCACTGCTTTGCAGAGTTAAAGATGAGTCAGGCTGGTTTCAAACATGTAAGGTATAACTGGCCACTCACCCCATTCCCTTGTAAACAGGAATATTGCTATGGTTTCTCTTTATCAGCATACGATTCTAGAAAGGGTAACTCAGCATTTTACATGCTCGGTTTGTAAGTGCTTGTTATTTATCTTTCTAGAAACCACTGTCTTTTGGAGATAGTCTTCATAAGAATGCCTGTGGACAGGATAATTATTTTGCTGGCAAACATGGGTACAGATCACAGATATTGGACAGGTCTCATCGAGAGCCAGGTGTTCTTTTCTGCTCCCTTGTCAAAGGCTTTTCAGTTAAATACGCTACAGATTTGCTCTGTGCAAGTTCCCCTGTGAATGCCATATTTCTGTTCTGTACTACACTAGAAATTCCACCCTCAAGCAATATTGATATAATGTCTAATTTTTGTAATTCATTTCACATTTTGAGCCTGCAATCTTGTGCCCACACTTAATTGTGGGAATAAAAGATGGCAATCTGACCTCTAATTATATGATTGCAGGACAAGGCTTCCATTAAACAGGCAGAGGTCTTAGATCTCCATTATACTGCCATAAACATGATGGTACTAAGTAGTGGGTCACATTAAGCAATTTACTTGTTATGGATATATTACAAGTCCAGAGGGAAGCTGAAAAAAAAAGTAAATCCATTCACATTGTCACTGTCTCTCTCATTCAGATAAACAAACAGCAGTGCTAAAAAGCATGTAACATTTCCACTAGGACTAGATAGTAAGGAAAATATTTTTACTTTCAATTTCCGAGATGCACTTGACTATACTTCATTTGATGGATATCTAAATCAAATCATATTCAAGTAGCTCAGATAACAGTCCCACCCATCTATCGCCCAGCCCCAAGAAAACCCAAGTTTCTGTGTTTTTAGTTTTACAGTCTTGAATGACTCAAAAGAGCTATAAAAATAAATCCAATTTTATTTTAGTTTCAAATGCTGTACTGCAATCCCTGTGTAAAGGGGATTGAATGAACAAATAATTATTTCTCTGTTTATTTAGACCTTTGTGGAAACGGTCTGGGTTCTTGACACATGAGATGACTAAATTACAATGACATAATGGCAGGTTGTTCTACTAATACTTTTTGTGACTTTGTTCTGTGGAAGGAAACAAATTGTTTTTGTGGTTGCAACTTAAAATATAAAACTATGAATATTTTATATTAATATATTCACCACCTAAATAAATGTATTTATACACATTCATATACACACGCAAAAATGTGTGTGTATAATCTCACATGGATATACGAGGATGAAGGACGACTTTGTAGGTAAAACAGAACTCGAGGCATCATGTGATGTGTGTTCTATCACGACTTTACCACAGATATCATCTTACCTTCCCCTTAAAGGATGACTGTTGCTGTTATGAATATTTCTATATCTACTCAAAATTTCTCTTTACAGCTAAAATTCCTTCCAATAGGAGTAGTGGGGGAAAACAACCTAACTAGCTGAAGATGGACCTTTGTAAGTTTGTGAACAGGATTATACAGAAGGATGGGGTTGCTTGCAAGAGGAAGAGGCTGGATTCGGTGATCTAAGGATCCCTTCCAAACATGTGTGATGTTTCTGTCATAAGGAGGAGGGAGAAAACTTGTTGTTCTTGGCCTCTGAGGAGAGAACAAGAGGCAATGGACTTAAGCTGCAGCAAGGGAAGTTTAGGTTGGACATCAGGAAAAAGTTCCTAACTGTCAGGGTGGTCAAGTACTGGAATAAGTTGCCAAGGGAGGTTGTGGAATCTCCCTCGCTGGAGATATTTAAGAACAGATTAGATAGATGTCTGTCAGGGATGGTGTAGATAGTGGTCGGTCCTGCCGTCGGGGCAGGGGACTGGACTCGATGGCCTCTTGAGGCCCCTTCCGGTCCTAGTGTTCTATGATTCTGAAATGGTTGAATTACTATGTTTTATTTATAAAGTTAGTATAGGGTAGCAGTATGCTTGCTTTGTGGTCTTGCTTTGTGGTCTCTATTACCCCCCGTCTGTAGTGCGTTTTTAAATGCAGCTGAGGAAGATGCTAAAAACATAGCAGTGGAAAGCTTTTAAGTTGGAGGTGGAGGTAAGGGAGGCAAGGGTGCAAATGACAAGGTCCTGGCTGGGATGACTTAGTGAGGGTTGATCCTGTTTGAAGCAGGGGGCTGGACTAGATGATCTCTTGAGGTCCCTTCCAGCCCTATGATTCTATGAAATGCACTTCCCCACCACCACCCAAGGCATGGGAGGCAGGTATAAGAGGCAACCTCTGTCCCATCAACCTCTATCCCATCCTGTACTTATTCTGACAGTCTCTGAAGCCTCATACAACAGCAGCTTGCAGACTCATGACTCTTCCCCTGAAAGTGGCTATGTTAAAAGTGAAAACCCTTCCAGCATGCCAGACCTATTAGCATAACATAGAACCCGTGAAAGATACATTAAGTGGTAATTAAAAACATTTAAAAGCATGTGACAACTGTGAATTTACTAACAAAAACAGTTGTGTATTATGTCCACAGGACCTTAGTTTAAAATTTGCTTTAAATATTTCAATAGTTTGTGGCTGAAGCTTCAAAAATCGCATCTCTAAAAATCCTTTCATATCTATTTAGGTGTGCAATCTGAGAATTCAGCTTCCACCTTATATGCTTGGATCTCCAGGCAGCGTTTTAAATAAATTCTTCAAAAGACCACCCTGATCTAAAAGTCAGTGACCAGGTAAGATAACACTGCCACAGAGTTGCACCCCCGCCACTGTACCCTAACCCTCCCTCTCACAGCTCCCGACCTGCCTCCTGTACCTCCCATTCGAAAGTCCCACCCTGAGCTCCTCATGAACCCTGATATCTTGTTCTGGGCCCCTTCATGCCCCACCCCTTGCTCCTGAACCCCTGACATCCCCAGCACCCTGCCCCAGTTTCTGCACCTCCACGCATTACAACTCCCAGCTCCGAGCCCCTCATACACCCCATCCCTCATTCCTGCACCTCCACATCTTTAGCACCCTGTTCTAACTTCTGCACCCACTACATACTCCAGTCCCATATCCTGAATACATCTTATACCCCAACTCTGCCTCCTGCACCACCACATTCGCAACCCACTGCCCTGAACCTCTCACAATCAATCCCATAATTTTTGGAGTACTTCAATTGACTCATCGATTGGTTTAGTGTCTTAAAACTGAGCTACGTGTGGATAATATGCATTGTGGTGTGTTCACGAGCTTAGGTTCTGTGAAAATATGATAATGAGGTACTCAGAGTAGCCTTCTATTTTTTTAATTTGACTTCATATTAAACAAACACCATAAGAATTGTTCCATGTTAATGAGTTCTTATTTTAATATATTTTTCCCCACACCTATGGACTGTTCACAATATATATCTAGGTTTTTGTGTTTGTACCGGTGGTGCACATCCACACACAACCTCAATATTGATGTTGCACAGAAGAAATTTTAACCTGCCCAAAAGAAAATTCAACCCATTCAAGGATGGAAAACCTCAGAGGAAACATAGCTCCCCTGCCTTGCATGCTGTCAGCAGAGCTCCAGTGCATGCGTGGGGCTAGGGGCAGGTAGGAGCACCCCAGGTGCATGACAGCCAGGACCTCAGCACTCAGAACAAGCAGGAGCGGGGACAGGGATAGGCCAGCTGGGGCTCCCATATGCATAGACATGGCTGCTATCAGCAGGGATGCTGGTGGAGAGGGGTGGGGCCAGGCTGGATGGAGAGGAAGGCGGGGGCAGGGCCTGCTGTAGAGAGGGTTGGTCCACGTTTACACAAACCACCCGCTTCCCCAAAGTGCTGAAAGTTCTTTTTTCACCCCCCCAAAAATCCATTAATATTTAGTAACAACTATCAGTCACCAAATATGTACGTTTGCGCCCATGAGGGCATGTGCAAGAACAAGAATGATTTTGAAGCCAAATATGGGACAGATGAGACATATGGACACAATATTCTGGTTTCATTAATCGTATAAGACTGCATTTATCTAACATTCAAAGGCCTGAATTAAGACGACTATATCAGATGTCAGTTCCTATCACTTCTTTGAACCAATAGAGGGGAAGGGAAGAGGACTTTGATGTGGCAGGGTGTGAAACAGCAGCCTGTGCCACCTGCCTGCAATGATCATTTAGCCAAGTTACAGTCCACTATTAATCATTTTAGGGTGAATAGAATTTTTATGCAGTATGGTTGTCTCCTTCCAGTCAAGCAAACTTACTGTAAATCCAGTTTAACCAGTCCATGAAGCGCAGCTTACAGCTGCTTTGCATTAACAGCGCCATACAAAGCAGCCAGAGCATTCCAATGAATCGAGCCTTCCATCTGTACATCAGCTAGTGAGAACAGAAACTGAACGCCACCGTCAGTCCCTCCTATGTGTATAATATTTACAAGGTAAGAGCACTGAAACCGGATGGGAAGGCACTCAACTACATTAACAGTAAGTTTGCAGCAGGGTGCAGGTCTGTTAAAAAAATTACTTGAGCAAGAAGAATTAGTAGCTGACACCTGGACTCTTGTATTGTTTTTATAGACCTCCCCCACAAAATAGGTATGCAAGACTAGCCATCCACTATGGATAACTAGGGAAAAAAAATCAAAAAACACAAACTTGCCATCCAAGGTCTGTGGGAATGAGGGATCATTCATTCTCATGGACCCTAGGTAACAGGCCAGTCCTCTTTTACAGATAGCTGCCCAACCTCAAGCAAATACTCACCAGCAGCCACACACCATACCACAGAAACACTAACCCAAGAACCTATCCTGCAATAAATGCAATTGCCAATTCTGTCCGTATTATACAAATGACACTGGACCTAACCAACTCAGCACACCATCAGGGGCATATACACCTGCACATCCACTAATGAGATATATGTCGTTGTGTGCCAGTAGTGCCCCTCCGCCATGTACGTTGGACAAACTGGACGGTCTCCGTGCTATAGGATGAACGCACGTATATCAAATGTCTGGAATTGTAATATACATAAACTGGTAGGGGAACACTCCCAGAGCATTCAGTAATGGACCTTAAAATGGCCATCCTCTTACAAAAGGATTTTACCACAAGATTACAAAGGAGACATCTGAATTGAAATTCATTTGCAAGTTACACACCTTTAACCTGGGCTTAACAGAGATCTCAGCTACCTTATGCATGACAAGGACAATTTCCCACCTATTTTTGCTCCAAATCTGATGAAGTGGGTCTTATCCACAAACGCTTATTACATGATAAAATTATTAGTCTTTAAGGTGCTACAGGGCAACTTATTTATTGTTTTCCATTGTTTGCTAAAAGACTCAGCTTCTTAGCTGAACTACACCTTCATGATGTACCACTGTCTTGCTTTTGGCTGAGCTGATAGGGTACATTATGGGAGTTCCATAACCCTAATTAGCCAAGGAGACATAGTTCAACCAAGGAGCCCAGTCTGTAGGGGAGAATAGGTGTTTGAGGCATTCAATCTACATTTCTAATGAGATACAATAGGTCATGCATCTGAGAAAGTGGGTCTTTGTGCACAAAAGCTTATGCTCCAAAATACCTGTTAGTCTATAAGGTGCCACAGGACTTCTTGTTATTCACGAAGATACAGACTAACAGACTAACACGGCTACCTCTCTGATAATAGCTCAGGTAGCTTTACATTCATGTTGAACTGATCCAAAATGAAGTGATTTAACACTTTAGCATTAATTTGTGGACTTTTATTCTGCACACACTTTAGATATCTTGACTGTTCTATATTTAGGAAGAAATACAGATATTGAAATGTTGGCAATTCCTGCATGGTGGAAATTGTAAGTTTTTTAAACCATTGTTAATAATCATGTTATCTCCTATTCCTTATTCCTAAAGCCCCAATCCTGCAGTCTCAATTTAGCCACAACTTGTTATATATTCACACTGAAGTTGTTCCTACCTTCTGCTTCCCCAAATTTCTCTCTTTTCATATTTGATCTTTTTCTTTTTTGGGGCCCACCCCTTTCTTCCCTTACCACTACCCCCTTAAAAGTAACTGAGACATCTTCACCCTTTGATGGCTCTTATCAGGAAATTGCAACATGCTGCCACACAGAGCAGGAAAACATGATTACTAGTCAGAGAGAGAGATTAACTTCATTTCTGCAACCCCATTACTTTGTAGAGGTGATCAAGGAGAGGCTGTGGGTGTGTCTGCCTGAGTGACAGATAGGAGAATGCCCTTCCAAACCAAAGGATCTAAGTAACTTCATTGAGCCAGAAGGATGGGATGGGGCTGCTTACAGTAATGTATTTTAATTCCTGGTTATGAACGCTAACACTGGAATCTTTGGTGTTGAAACTGGCTTAAACATCTATGTAAGAAACAAGGGCATGATTTTTAAAAGCTCTGAATACCTGTATCTCCTGTTGCTTTTACTTAGAATTCAGTACACAACCTGTCTGAAAATCAGGCCCCAGGCTTTCAGAAATACCTGGGCTTTAATGCTGGTGAGTTTTTATGTCTGGAAAGAGTATCCTTTCTTGTATGTAAATAAATAACCAGAAAGAGTTTAAAATGTACATAAATGGTCATGAAGGATCCCTAAGCAACGGAGAGAGAACCGTCTGGCCTATTTCCAGGTTTGATGTTTTTCAGCCACAATCATCTGACTTTTGTCTTCCTCCACAGCCACAAACATGGGACTTCAAGTTCACATGCTAATGTTTAGGAGAATAATGGTCTCATCTCATTTGTAATCTTTCTCCTCTGCTAACTCCTTGAAAATGTGATGAACATGAGGCCACAAGCCAGGCACTTACTAGCAGGGCTGTGTTCAAGGATGTGATGTCTGAACTTGGGATAAACGAATAATGGATGTTAAATTGTTTACTTAAGACACTGAACGGCGTGCTGGTGAGCTTGAATATTAGCTTTTGTGGTCAGAATCTCAAAGCACTCTGTTCAGAGCCAAATTTTAGTTTCCTGTGTACCATTCTGCAGGAAACTGATTAATTTAGAAGCCTGGTTTTGGTGGGGTAGAGTGTTGGGCGGTCCACATTCCATGGTTTGCAGGCAGTTGCAGAAACGTGATCTTTACACTTCTGGCAGAGAAGGCTCCTTGTAAAATCAAAAGCTTTCAAAAGTTTTAGCAATGGATAGGCTACACTGGAAGAATCCCTTTTGGAGAAAGGGGGAGCTGAACTCAAATAGAAGGAGGCACGAGTTCAGACTCTAAAAGCTCCCCAAAGCCCTGGTAACTGAAGAGCACTATATAGGTCATTCATTTCTACCACATACTGTGGCTGTCTTCATTTTACTTTTGAATGAGGCAGGGGAATGAAAGGCATTGTGGGGGGAAAAAGTGATTTTTGTTTTTTTCAAAGGAAAATTATAAAAGACTTATTCAGCCAGGTTTAGTCCCATTGGCCCTTCGTTACTAGCTTCCATTGCTGCACAGGGAGAACCATATAACACCTCTGAGTGTAGTCACTGAAATAAGAGGCTTACTGCCACTTTGGAAGAGGTAGATATGTGCTCAGAACTGTCTTTGGGTTGGAGGGTATTTGTAAGGTCTCAGGTTCTGCTGGGATTCAAGCACACCCAGAGGAGGTTAGTGATGGCTGAAAGAGTCAGAGATTTGACTTGGAGAAGTTCTGAAATGTTTGGATCATTTCCTGAAATTAACAAAATATATCTGACTTTTTTTTTTTTTTTATCTTTCTTCTCTCTCTTCCTCTCCTTGTTTTCTCAATCTTTCTCCTGCCTCCATCCTTCCATTATTCTCATCCCTACTTCTTTGAACCCCAGGAAAACATTCAAGTTCTTTTTTGTCAATCTGACCTGATGTATGGCATATATCTGACTTTTTTTTTTATCTTTCTTCTCTCTCTTCCTCTCCTTGTTTTCTCAATCTTTCTCCTGCCTCCATCCTTCCATTATTCTCATCCCTACTTCTTTGAACCCCAGGAAAACATTCAAGTTCTTTTTTGTCAATCTGACCTGATGTATGGCATATATCTGACTTTTTTTTTATCTTTCTTCTCTCTCTTCCTCTCCTTGTTTTCTCAATCTTTCTCCTGCCTCCATCCTTCCATTATTCTCATCCCTACTTCTTTGAACCCCAGGAAAACATTCCAGTTCTTTTTTGTATGGCATCAGTTTAGGTGTTATGTGACTTATTAGGTACAAGTCTCAGAACTGTCTTATTCTCTGCTAGGCGATGTTATTAATACCGCTAACATTCAGGGTCTTCCTGATGTGCGCAGATACAAGCAAGACCTGAAAACAGTAGCCAACCCAGAGAATGTTGATGAGCTTTCTGGCATCTAGTAAAAGATTTCAGCAAGAAAAAAGGTTTAGCAGGGAATGGTTGGAGGCAGAGAGAGGGAGAAGAGCATGTATTTTAGCTTTTATAGCTCTGTTCTACTCTGTACAAGATCTGAGGAGTGGCTCTTATTCTAACAGGGACCCCTTAAAAAAACTTTCAAAGAATGCCAAAGAGAAGGATTTGAGAGGGCAGGCAGGAAAATAAGGGTGGATGGATGGAGGGAAACCACAAAAGCTTTGGATGAACTTGTATGTTTAAGATAAGTATCCAGTTCTGGAAGGTAGGGGCACTTCTGAACTACATCTTTGAAGCTTTGCAAAATTTGCCATCACTAATGTTTCAAATCACTAATCATCAAAAGTGTGTGTGTGAGAGAGGAGAAAGAGGCTGATTTATGAATCTGAATCTGAATACTTGAAGAGACAAATTACTTGCAGCGTGGTACTTCTCTGCAAACCAATATTGACACAGTGGACAGCAGGAAGAGATGAAGACAATGAGGAGCCCCCACAGCACTTCCATGTCACTGAGGCCTACTAACTAAACATACAGAGGCACTAAATTTGTTTGTAAGAAATACATCCTAACTGTGACTGCAATAATAATAAGCATTTCACAAAGTTATCACCTTACAAATGCACACAGAAGAAATGGTTATACCACAGGCCTCTGATTAATGCTGGGCCTGTCTTTAAACATTTTATTTTAAATATATATATTGGACATTCAAAACTATGAACACCATCAAAAGGTGAAAGCCTAGGAAGGAATAAAGAAAATGCAGTTATATGGACTGAATGACTCGAACTGACTAACTGACTTTAATGAGCTGTGGATCAGGCCTGTCATTCATTGAAAAATCATTATATAAAGACATGTTTTATACTTTTATACACACCAGGTTATTTGTATTAAAGCAGAAAGACAGAAGTAAGACTGATTGTGGTCACATAGGGCTCTACGAGCAATGAGCTGTGCAACTGATCATGAAGAAAATATTAAGTAAACGGTTTATTTTTCTCCTAGAAGAATTGCCCCAAAAATCACTCCATTCTCTAGGCAATCCTTTTGGGTGTTCTGGGAAGAGATGCAAACAATAAAGCACTTGTGTAGTACTTTGCATCTTCAGATTGCTGTTTGAATACTAATTAATGCAAAGACACACTAGCAGGCTTAAGTTATACAACTTAAGAGCTCACTTACTACCCCATCTTTGTACATTTATATGAATTTTAAAAGATTAGATTCACTTGTAAGAAGGCTTTTTTTTTAAACCTGCAAATGGGTTTATTGGTTGTGGTGGGGTGAAATAAAAATTGGGAAAAGTGCACCTTTTGTGTGAGCTAACCCAACAAAGTCTGGGACTAAGTGTATCTGTGAAAAAATGTGATTAGAATTGTCACTAGCACTTCCTGGAGCCATTAAACATGTCCATATCTACCAGCACATACATTTGACAGCTTGCAGTGAGCTCACTGGAAAGGCTCTGCAGACATTCTCTCACAGAAATAAAAGAAAGCACAACAAGCAGATACTGCAAAACTCGTCACGCCAGTAATTTAAGGCTTTTAAAAAGACAAAGGCCGTCAAGAGAGTACAAATATTACGAAGCTGGGTATGTTGTCTTTCAAACATTTCAGTGAAGAAACTAAAAGCTCAAGAGCTAATGCAGAAAATATTTTTCTTTAACTTAGGCCTACATGTCTCAACCACCATAAAATCTGTCTCATTAAGATGACAAATAGCATTTCTGCATCATTTCCTATATAGTGCTGATAAGGGAATAGGAAGGGCACAAAGAATTTTGTACTCAACACCTATCCCTACCCTTTACACGTGCATCTTTATATAAAGGAGCAGGGATAGTAAGTCCCTTTGTTTTAGGGCACATGGAATTGTTCTATGAATCTCTTGGGGGGACGGACACTGCCCAATAATGTCATGGAGGATGGCTTGCATGTGGTCCCTCTGCATCAGCCTACAGAATGGGTCAGGTGTCCCAGGGCAGTAAACTGTACCAGTCTAAGGATATCTTTGCCTGCACATCTTACTACTGAACTGGTGACATTTGGCACAATCCTTTCCTGTATATCCTCCTGAAAGTTTAGCCCTTATTTTCTGAAGAAAAGTGATGGCAGAATGACCATCAAATCGCTTCAGAGCTAGTAATAATTTCAGAGACACGAGAAATAGTATTTCTTTAAACATATAACGTCATACTCATGGACCTGAAAATGCTGCGAGAGCTGTGCTCTTTTGCATTTCCAGAGCCACCGGAGATAATATTGCTCATCAAAAGTAATAGTAGTAATAGTAATAGCTTCCCAAGGGGCACAGAAAAGCCGAAAGCAAAAAGCCTAGTACTTCTGAAATTTAGAGATGCATCAATTCTATGAATTTTTTGCTTAGATGAATGGCACTTCTGCCAAAGGCCCAGCTACCTAACTTTCAGTCTTAAACCTTTTCCCTTTACTTGTACTTGTTTTTCACAGTAGTAGCTTTATTATTAAATACATTTGCCAGATTTTCAAAAAGCTAGATGCCTAACCTAACATAATGCTCCTAAATTGGTATTGATAAGTCTGTTTATTTGGGGTAACTTTCAAAAGTGTTGGTAAGTAAACATGAAATAAAAACTAATCAGACTTGATAAATCTTTCAGATGGTAGCTTGGAGCAGAGACGGTCATTTATTACATGTTTGTGCAATTCCTACCACAATAGAAGTTTGGTCTGCATAAAAGTTTAAATCACTACAAATATGACTGGGTACAAATGAGTTTGCCTAAACATTTCTCTTTTATGGCTTATTCACATTCTATTCCATTTACAAAGCTCCATAAATGTTCAGCATTCTCCATCTGGGAAAACTGGATTGAGCTCCTTAGAATTCTGAGATTTAGAATTACATATAGTTCACCCAATTGTCTTTGAATTACTTCACCAGCACTCAAACCACTGCCACAGTAGGGATTGTCTACATAAGGTACTTACATGGCTCCATCACTGGTGCATCTGAGTGCCTCGTATTCTTTAGTATAGTTATCTTCTCCACAATCCGGTAGACAAGCAAATGAAATTTAATGTGGATAAGTGTAAGGTAATGCACAATGGAAAAAATAACCCCAACTATACTTACAATATGATGGGGGCTAATTTAGCTATAACTAATCAGGAAAGAGATCTTGGAGTTATCATGGATAGTTCCTTGAAAACATCCACGGAGTGTGCAGAGGCAGTCAAAAAGGCAAATGGGATATTAGGTATTATTAAAAAAAAGGGATAGAAAATAAAGCAAGGAGTATCTTACTGCCCCTATATAAATCTATGGTACACCCACATCTTGAATACTGTGCACAGATGTGATCTCCTCACCTATAAAAAGGATATCCTGGCACTGGAAAAGGTTCAGAAAAGGGCCACTAAAATGATTAGGGGCTTTGAACAGGTCCCGTATGAGGAGAGGCTAAGAAGATTGGGACTTTTCAGTTTAGAAAAGAGGAGACTGAGGGGGGACATGATAAAGGTATATAAAATTATGAGAGGTGTGGAGGGGGTGAATAAAGAAAAGTTATTTACTTGTGCCCATAATACAAGAACTAGAGGACACCAAATGAAATTAAGGGGTAGCAGGTTTTAAACTAATAAAAAAGTTCTTCTTTACTCAGCGCATAGTTAACCTGTGGAACTCCTTGCCAGAGGAGACTGTGAAGGCTAGGACTATAACAGAATTTAAGAAAAAACTAGGTAAATTCATGGAGGTTAGGTCCATAAAAAGCTATTAGCCAAGGGTAGGAACGGTGTCCCTGGCCTCTGATTGTCAGAGGCTGGAGATGGATGGCAGGAGACAAATCACTTGATCATTGTCTTTGGTCCCCCCCGCCCCCCCTCCCCCCGGCACTGGCCAGTGTTGACAGACAGGCTACTGGGCTGGCTGGACCTTTGGTCTGACCCAGTATGGCCATTCTTATGTACGATTATTCCCATTTTATATGTGGGTATGGAGTCACAAAGGCCATGTCTACATGTTGGGTGCTATTTCGGGATACACTAGTAAATGGTGTCCCATGTCTAAGAAATGCACCTATTGTATCAAAAGAGTTTTTGAGATAATAGGTGCCTATTCCAGCATCCCTACATACCTCATCGCAGGAAGAGTACATGGATGCCCCAACATAGCGCTTTATTTCGGCACAGGGCACTGTTTAGACAGCGCCACATGCCAAAGTAGCCTATTTTGAAATCTACTCGCAATAAGATATGCAATTTGAACTATACAAATTACATGAACTATGCTTATTTTGAGGTTAGCGTGCTGGGTAGCGTCTAAGTGACTTTCCTAGGGTTACAAAAGTCTGTGGCACAATGAACCTGGGTCTGCTAAGTCTCAGGCTAGCACCTTAAACACTGGACCACCCTTCCTCTTTTGCAATAATGAAACAAATGAACGAACACTAGAGTCCTGAATCTACTTTTGCACCAGTGTAACGTCATTGACTTCAGGAGAATTATTCACAACTCATAAGAATGTAAGTCCTGCCCAAGGAAAAATATTTCATAGTGAATGAACTCTGCCCCTCACTAAAGCAATTGGATTAAAACACTCTGAACTAAGATGTTCAAAACACAAACCATGAATCTCGAGCCTCATCCATTTAATTCCCAAAGAACGCAAAATTTCGTATGCTAACAGAATAAAGCTTTAAAATTTCAGTATGATGATGAGTGCAGTTGCAATGACACATTAACAAACTGCAGAATCATTTTACTTCCAAAATTTTGCTAACACAACAACAAACCAATATTTGAAAACAAAGACATGCTAATTTGTGATGAAACGTTCATAGATGTCTGCTAAATCCCTATAATTAGCATGGCCTCTGGTGAATGTCATTTGGTATTTGATGAAACAGGGCATGAACTCTGCAGCGACACCCGGGGCGGGGGCGGGAGGGGGGTCCATAATGCTATCCAGAATGACTCTTGGAATTTTTAACTACCAGATAGGTTCTCCTTATCTAGGAAATGCAGGGAAGAAAGGCATTTGTCCAGTCTAATGACCTCTGTTAACAGATTTATGTCACCTCCCTCAATACACTCCTCCTTCCCTTCCTAAATTTCAGAAAAGAATACTGAATTAAACTGGTAAAGAAAAGAACCAATGAAGCCTATTTTCCATTTTGTTACCTCCTTTATCATTGCTCTGTCACTAAAAATACTGCACAGAGATATAACCTTGACAGAGAGATGTACTTCTTTTCAGGAAAAATAAGTTTTCATCAGCTACAAACACGTCAAGAAATAGAATAGGAATAAAAATATACATTAAAGAGCCTGACTAGGAAAATATAAACACAATCATTAGAAAGATCAGTCATTTCATTCTCAACATGCTACCTTGCCTTCTATTTCTTTTCACAATGGCACAGAATACAAGGTACATCACTAATGGTCTTGCTCATCTTTTGCATTCCTGTACAGATTTTTCTTCCCCTCACATCTCTGCATAGAATAAAATTTTTATGTGCACCAAGGCATGTGTGAATATGCACAACTAGTAGAAACAACAACAAAACTAGCCGTGTGTGTGTGTGTGTGTGTGTGTGTGTGAACACAGGTGGGGGGAATAAAAGAACAGTGGATTGAATAAAAGGTTCAAGTTTATCCCTTTTCTGTTACGTCCTATGTCATGCATACTGCCAAGAAAAATGATAACACGCATCAGGTGAGCTGAAGCCAAGAAAGGAGTAAAAGCTTACCTATTCAGGACTAGCTACTTAATTAAATGTAGCCTCAAAACGAATAACTTCTCTCGGTGTTAACTAGCCTAATTAATCTTCTTGTTAGATTAACTTGATAAAACATTGACCTAATTCAGGATTAAAAGATTACAAGTAACATTTTGAGCTGAAAGATGTAACATGCCTCATGTCAACACAGAATTAACCCTGCAAGCCCTCTTGAATCAGTGCATTAGATGTTGTTACTTGAGCAGGGTTTAGCTGGCCTATTAATGACTGCTGTACAAAAAATACAGAATACTAATACTGAAACATTCACAGCTTGAACAGACCCACATAGGTCAGGCACATACTAAGGTAGGCCAGAAAATCAAAAGATGGTACAATCAAGCATGCTGTGCTTAGACTCTGAAAATGTGCTGGCTGCTACATGTCAAGTAACTTCTACAGTCAAATATGCATTTAACTCTGGTAATAAATTAGATGGAAGCTCTTTGACTTTATTATTAATAAAATAAGGGACGTAACAGTGAAGTTTGCTTCTGCCTCAATACAGCATGTCCACCTTGGATTTCACTTGTGGCTGTCAAAAGCATAAACACTGGGCAAAAAAATAGAAACTGGAGAGTTGATTAGAACATTCAGTGAGACAAACTGTTCATTCAAATATCAGAACACCCAACATCTCACATTATCCACTTCATGGCTTTCCTAGTGAGACTTGCATCATTCATTATAGCAGATGCTACGATTAAGGATGCAACAATAATATAAATCCTTCATTCACTTCAAAAGGTTCCTTTCAGGTTGGAATTTCCCATGATTGTTCACAGCTAAATATATCTGGAAAGTATGAGAAAATGTAGCTTGGGAAATGTTTCCTAGTTAATTAATTAAAGAACATACTTTTTCAACACAGAACAGCTCCAAAGCCTCTGCTCTGTCAGAAGAACAGGCCAGGTATAGAAAAATCTGGTACCATGAGAACTGTACTTTCGAAAGAAGGGGCCGTGGAGCATCTACACCTGCTTCCCCCCCGCCCCCGCTTTTTGATTCCTTATGTACTTTCCAAAAAGGCCAGATTTTTCTGAAGGACGTTCTTAGTGCTATGGAGAGCAGATCTATAATGTAAGGTGGTGTGTATTAACTTTCCAGAGCAAACCTAACCCTTTATCCATAATTCCAGCTACTGGTTGAATTTATTTATTCTTCCCCAAGTCTTCTATAGTAAATATTCACAGGTAAAAATGATTACTTAGGGCCAGACTGTCTGAGGCCATTATAGAATTATGTACAGGTGATGGGGTTGTAGGTGCAAGCATCCTTCATACCCTATACAGGGAAGTCCTTGGTCTTCAGAGAATGCAGAAAAGACTCCATCCATGCACACTAAGCAATGAAAATTGCCCCTTTGGTGCTGATAAGGAAGAAGGAGACAGAGATATGAATTGTATAGACTGGTGACAGGGAACCTAAGAGACCACCCCCCTGGATGGCTAGCTGGTCTGAGACATCCAGAAACTAACTGTATGTGAGTCAAGCTTTTGAAAGGATGATACACAATATTTTAAAACACATGTAGCTAATAATATTAGTTTATTCTCTCTTTGTTGTGTGATGCTGTGAGGAATTAACATGTCGGGTTAAATATGAACATTACACATTAAACAGAGTTAAATTGTACGATTATAGAAGTATAAGACTGACCAACATCTGAAGGGAATCATATTAGATATCCAAGCAAGGAAAGTTGAAGTGCAAGACCTGTAGGCTAAGGCCTGACTGTTTTTAGCTTAGCTATTTTAGATCTTGGAGATATATACTGACATAAGTAAGAGACTGAAGAATAACCCAATTCCATAAGACTATGGGGAAAGAGATACCAAGTGGTAATACTGTGAAAAATTACCTGAAAGACTAATTTTAAATCATACAGGATGCTGTAGGGGCACATCTGTACCCCACATATGTTTTAACCACAGGATAGAGGTTGTGCACCAGTGCAAAGGAGAATAAAGAGAACCTACCTTGCCTATAGCAATACGAGACCCTTTATACATCTAGGGGATATCAGACCAATAAGCAAAAATAGGCTTGACACTTTACGTACATATACATAACGTAGATACGGACACAATCACATTATAAAAAGAGATGCCGGAGAGCCTGAATATTGAGATTCTATGGGAGAAATTCAGCAGGAAACACTCCTCTACTGATTATCAATCCATGAAAGAGCCATCAGACTCCAACACTATCTAGGAGGATGGGGTATGTCTGCAGTTATAAGTGGTATCAGAACACAGGCCCACCACTGGGGCATTTGCCCTGGGATCTGGCCTTTTAAAGGTGTCCAGAGCTCACCACCTCTGCTATTTTGTCAGCACTGGCAGCCAGAGCTCTGGCCCCCTTTGAAGTGCTTCTGTACTGCTACTCTGCTGCTGTGCATGGCTGGGGAGAAGGGGTCCAGTGCCATAGTTAAAGCAGTGCTAAGGGCTGACTGCCCTTGGCCCTGCCCCTTCCACCCTTGGCCCCAAACCTTTTGGGGGCAAAAAGCCAGCCCCCCCTTCCCACTTTTTCAAGGGTCTGTGGTGGCTATAGTTCTGCTGCCTGAATATACTGAGGACTTCTGCGTGCTCTGTCATTTATAACTTTGTTGGTAATTTTAATTTTAAATTTGTTAGTTTTAATAACACTGTTGGTAATTTTTTGATAAAAAAAAGATAGAGGACCTTGTTCTTGTGATTGCATGTGTTGGTTACTTGCCTATGGTTTAACACATTCCTGGAGTGCTAGATCTGAAAGGAGAGGAGAATGTAGTAGAATGTAGTAACTAGACCAAAACAAAACACACAAAAAGTTTCTTCTTTTGTTATTCTTTTTTAAACAATTTTCATAGAAGTGTATTATCCTTTTTCTAATGGACTTACTATCCATTCCTTTTAAAAACTTATCATATGGCATGCACTCTTCCTCAACTCCCCCAACCAAAAAAGGAGGATAAATGGAGGGATTTTTTGCATTAATTTCTATTAAAACCCTGTGCCCTGGGTAATTTATTGCTGTAGTTATATCTATCTATGCATTGACATTTTTTCCCCTACATTAAAAAAGGATATTGAAGTTTTCCTAAAACCACTACTACAAAATGTCCTAAAACAGAGTATTCTGAGGTGTTTTATTATATTCTGTCATTTACCATAAATTCATGAAAAAGAAAGGAAATTCTTTATCCCACTTTGGTCAGTCAACTTGGCACAATATCAAGAGGTTTTGAAAAGCTAAGGAATAGAATTTTCAGTACTTTCTCTTGCTTTTATTCTTCTAGACTAAGAGCCTGCAGTCATACCAAACTGTGCTGCAATTCTCATCAGTTCTTAAAAGCTACACAGGATGGCTGTTAGGTCAGTGTGGGGCTGGGTCAATATAGAGTAACACTTAGGTGTTGTTGAGCCACCAAATAGGAGGTCTTATAAAAACCAATTTGCACCGCTGCAGGGAGAACAGGATTGCAGAACCTGCTGTCTTTTGAGTCAGAAATAAAACCAGGTCTTTACCATCACCTAATCATTAAGTAAGGTTAACGGAGATCATTGGAGAGATTTAAGAGCTGGTTGGACAGGCCTCTGTCAGGGATGATCTCGCTGGTGCTTGGTCCTGTTGTGAGGGCAGGGAACTAGGCTTGATGATTGCTTGAGGTCCCTTTCTGTTTTAGTATCCTATATTATTCTCAAGGCAGTGACAGGGAGCATGGAAATCAGGAATATAAATAAATTCAATAAAATCTCGGAAATTTCTGTAAAAACTACATTTGATTAAGCTCCTGCACTAAGTGGTGCTGCATCCTATCATGTGGGTTTGCAAAGTAATGTAGGTCTGGCCCTTCCATCCCATCTGCATCTATTGAGGGCTAAATGAGACAAAGCAGGTTGGTGCTACAACCCTCTGCACTAGGTCACAATGCCTGGAAAAGATAGAAGACAATTACTTTAAGCTGCTCATTATAGCTGTATGAGCTGAACAGAGAGGGCTAAATTTATTGCTATGCTCTGCTTGTTTTGTGCTAAAATCCCAGTTTACGACCAACTGTGATACCTCAGTGTCAACTGTACTGAGAACTGCAGGTACCACAAACCCTGTGGGAGCCTAGAATAATTCAACAGCAGACATGGCTAATTCTGCCAAAGTTTCTCTATATTATATCTTTTCATGATAACATGTGGTTTTCTTCCTCCTGCCATTTACAGACTCTTAAATAGAAGATATTTATTCCTGTGAGAAGTGAGACAGTTTAAAATGGTTTCATTTTTGTTAACAGGAAAATAAAAGCTATAGCTCACCTTTTCATTCTGATGGCTTTCTGCCAGGGTATTAAATTAAATTCTCCTCCCTCTCTCTTTAAGTGGTTGGCTTTTACTCTTCAGTGCTGAAGTTATTTTGAATACATGCTGAGTTATTAACTTCCCCTCACTTGGATTTACTGTTAAAGTTTTCACACTCTTATTACAAAACTGAGAAAATATGTTGGTGGCAAACCTTTGTAAAGGCTGAACTCTTCTTCCACTAATACCCAAAGGGATTTTTTTTTTTCATTTAAGTTAAATGGAACTGGGAGAAGCTTTACTATTCACGTCTGTCATGTTTACCACCAAAAATAGTTTGTGATAGTCATCTATATGACCAAATAGAAGCAATTAAATTATTCCCAGTTGTAACTACATTAGAACCAATCTGAAATTTCTCAAAATGTAGATAAAATAAGAGGGAAATAGATCAATGATATTTTTGTGAGTTTCTCTTTCCCCTGCATTGAGTACCTGCCATTAACCTTAGTCTTTGAACACAATATCTAGTTAAATAATAGAACGTGCTTAATTTTCATCCAAGGCCCATAGAGAGCTTCACAAACATTATTTTGGCCCCTCAATACTCCTGTGATAGGAAGATATTCTCATATAACAAAAAGGGAAACTGAAGCACAGTTTAAATAATTTGTTCAAGGTTGCACAGCAAGTAAGTGGTAGAAGCAGAAGTAGAATTGAGCAATCCCAAAGGCTTAAATTCAGACAAACACCTATGCACACATTTAAGTTCAAAGTTACGAGTGGTCTCCTTTAATTCAAAATTAAGCATGAGCTTAAGTGATTTGCTGAATTGGTTGCTCTATCACTAAACCACATCTCCTCTCCATCTAGTCAATATTTATTTTTGGGATGATACAGAGATGATTAACTTCATTCATTTGTGATCTTGTTATGAGGTCAGAAATAAAGACAAATATTTTATAATTTTAAAACAGTGACTTGGGGCCATATTATCCCTTCCATTTTCACAAATTAAGGGAAAGGGGGCCCAGTGGCTAGCATGAGATATCAGAGGAGGGTGGCATTGTTTTTCCTCCTCCTGACCCTAAGAAAGTTTTTCTGTGGCAACTCCAAAGAGTCTGCAGTCCACACATGGGAAAGGGAAGGGCATGGCTGGGGGACAGCCACTGCATGAAGCACCAAACCCAGCTCCACCATGAAACTGTCAGGATTAAATGTAGATGGATTGCCTCTGTGGAGTTTAGAACATTCTTGTAGGAGGCAAGCCACCCCAGAACCTGCATTCTCAGGTCTTTAGAACCATGACACAAGATAGCCACATGGATGGCCCTGACCCACCACAAATTCTTGAGATCCTACCATTTCTGTGGGAGACTCTAGTATAAGTGAGGGAATTTCTCACCACCCCCAACCACTGAGTCAATTCCATAGGGACAAGGGAGGACAAAATGATATTTAAGAGTGATAAAATTCCAGGGAACTCCTCTGTGGATGTTTAGCTCAGTTTTTCTTCCCTGTGAGAGAATAACCGCCCAGGATACAATCTAGCCTTATGATCTCAAAACCTGCGGTTTAAATGTTAGGTGTATCCTATTGATTTATAATCTGTTTCTCCCCAGTAAAAACAAATGTGTGCTTTATTAACATTACCCACGCTCCTGGAAATTTTGGGTGATCAACAGCTATGTATGTCAAACAACATATACTGTCTGCTTTAGCCTGCAATATAAAGAAGCAAAATAAAAAAAAAACCAGGGTGAGAAAGTCGGAACAGTTTATAGTAATCATCTTTAAATGACAATTTGAACATCTCCAGAAGACGACAAAAACTTTTATCATTCAAAATTGTGAGTACTCTTAGCTTTTACTGACGTTGTCTTCAAGCCACAGTCACAACCTATGAAAGCCCAGAATTGAAGTTGAGCTGGTAGCCTGACTTTCCCTTTAAAAACCTAATTGCTGTCCCTTCACTGTTATTTTAAACTGAATTAGCTAAGGTGAGTTAAAAATGCACCTTGTTTTGCAGTGTGGACATACTCTTAGCAAACTATTGACTGGTTATATTGGTTGACTGGCTGGAATCTTTTTTGTAATTGTATTTGATTGCCTTTAGAATGAAATTACATAATTATGCTGCTCTTACATACTACAGCACTGCGTAGGCAGAAGTCACTGTTGGAAGAGATTTCCCAACAAAACTTCTGTTGACAGAGTGAGGCCACACACAAAAGTAAATGGGAAGAGTGTTCCACTCTGTCGACAGAGCAGCTGGACTACCCAGCTGCTCTCTCCACAACACAGGCATGCAGAATCACAGCAGACAGGTCAGTCCATTGTTGTGGATGCCCTGTCTGTGGAGAAAGGGCCCCGGGGGTGTTTACACCGTGTTTTTGATGACAGAATCTGTCAACAGCAGTGTTATGCCTCAAAAATTTGAGGCAGAATACAGCTGGCAAAAGTGGTGTTTTGTTGAGATACTGTGTGTAATCATAGCCATTTTGTATTTGGAAGCAAAAAGAGATGAATATTGGTAAACAGTTTTTTCCTCACCTAGGCTGAAGCCTTGTTTGTTGGTGTGTGTGATACAGATTCACCCATACAAACTGGAAGATGTTTTAAAATGCAGATAGTCTTTTACACAAAAAGGTAAGGCACGTGTCTCTTTTATTACTTATTGGGGTAAGGGTAAGGAGTAAACGAATTTAAGAAACTTCAAATAAATGACAATTACACATAAAATTGACACCTTGATAACTGTTATACCTGCTTTCCTGTCCCATCTAGTCAGATTTGCTTGTTTTACTGAGAAAACAATGTTTTACTTCTTTCAATTGGGGCTGAGTTAATACCCTAAAATATTTTGGAAGTATTTGCTCATATAGATGTTGGGTGCAGTTATGTTCACATTGCTTTTGTAGTCATTTTTCATAAATAATCAAGCAAAAAAATTACTGGCAGGAATTTTCACAGACAGCACACTTCAGGTGAATAAAGAAGTTTCAAAAGGGAAAAATCATATGTTAAAAAGTGAACCTGTATGTAAGAGGTACATTTAAATGATCAGGGAACAGAAACATAATGTGTAATTTATTTACCTAGTCCAAAGTAAGCAACATATTTCAGATTTCATACATTCAATGTCTGTAACAAATTGCTTGTGGATGAAATTTGAACCAATAATTATCACAAAATATTTGTTAACTATTTCAAATAGTGAATAAATTTGAGAAAAGTCACAATCTACACATGAATAGTTCATAATCAGGAGGAGGATTGAATTTCAATGCATAAATTACTTGCTGCATGTTACTGGTTCATGTACATTACTCTTGAGGAGCCAATATACTTTTGAAAAATGAGCTGAATTTTATTCTGTCACATGCAGCAGGAATAAAATAGTCTATACGTGGTTCTAGTAGGCAGAATTACACTACTGTATTATTTCAAGAAGCAGAAAATGTACGGCTTGATTTTTAAATTGTTGAGTTTTCTTTATAGATAAGTATTGGTATGTGGTGGGGAGAGGGTAATCAAACTTTTGAGTTGTAAACTGAGCAGGTTTATTAAAAAAGTAATTGAAAAAGGTGTCCATGGTGTCATTTTGACAGTCGTTCTCCTGACTTTTAAGGCAATTTAAGTGCACCGTCTTTAACTACCAAGTTACATCTAATTTTTTAGGTGTTTGAGTCCCATGATGAAATAATGGCCACATTAGTCATCTCATGAAAAATGACACCAGACTAAAGTTCATGAATATTTGCTAGAGTGTATTATTCAATGGCTTTTGTCTGTAGCCAAAGAAGTCACTGCTAACTAATAGCAAGGAAGACCATTTTGTCAGGGGCTAACACAGAACTGCGTAACTCTGACAAGGACAAATACTATCACTATATGGCATAGAGGTCTTTCTCTAACAGAGCACAAGCTGCATTTTCTCCTCACTGACAAACTGTGAATGGTCTAAACCTGTGATACAGTAATGAAATAATCAGGTACAGAAAATTAGGAAAGTTGCTGCTGTTGTCAATAAAATCAGTAGTATTTAAATCGTTTGCTGCATAATTACAGTATACTGTTCTTCTAGTGGAAAGTATCTGTGCAAAGTAGAGCTACAGAATGGAAGAATAGAATAGAATTCCCAGACCATCATTTATGACCTGCACATAAGAAAGACAGACACTTTTCCCAACTCCCACCCCTCCCCCCAAAAAACCCAGGTGTTAAATTAAAGTTTTCTAGATATTTCCCCTTTGTTTTCTATTTTATGAATGCAATTTCATATCTGTCTTGCCATCTGTCACAAGAAAGAAGAGATATGGAACAGTGGCAAATTCACATTAAAGACACTGTCTTGGGATAACAAAGAGAAAAGTTAATGGACATGGATTTACAAATTATTAATGATTTTTCTTGTCATTTCAAGAGAAATGAAAGCTACGCACACTGTTTCTTTCCCCAAACAGATTGCATTTTATTCCTCTGCAGTTTGTCCATCAGGCTTCACTCTGACAACATAATCCAAAACTAATCCAGAGCATTCAGTTTTCCTTGTTGGCTCTCATGCACACTGCTTAGACAAATCCTGCTACCTGTCAGCCCTCCTGTGTGTGCCAAACAGGCTGCCAGGTTAACCCCTGGGGAAGCTGAGAGACCTGCTGACTTAACCCCTGCTTCCCTTCAAATAATCCACTGTAAATACATAGGATGTTAACAGGCTAACTGTTCTAATCAGGGCTGGATCCCTTAAACTCTGTTTCATACACAGCCCTTAAGAACTACAGATCTGAGCAGCGTTGCTGGAAGAGGAAAGACCCTGTTTTCAATAACACAAGCTCTAAGCAGATGGATAGGACACACAAAGATTTTAATCCCCTAAAACAGTTTTTGTGAAAATATACACATAACTTCACTGGGCCAACTCATTGCTTCTAACTTCTCCCTAACTGTCAGAAGAAAACAAAACTCACATCAGCCCTCCCCCCCCGCCACCATTTTTGCCAGCCATTAGTAAAATTAACTTTTCTATGCCCAGATTTTTTATGGAGCCTAAATTTGTATGTAGCACAGCTGACTAGCTATAAACAGAATTCATTACACAGCAGAATTACAAACACAATTTAAAACTATTTTGAGATGTAAAAAAAAAATCTATCATTTTGCACTGGTACAGAAAACAATTCATTCCTGATTCATCCACTGGAAATATAGAGAGCAATCTGAGTTTACAAGTCTTAAAAATACTCACTCCTTATTTATTTATTTTTTTAAATCCCTTGTCCTCATTGGAATTCAAGGCACATCTGCTGCTACAGCATCAACAATCCACAGCAGAAAATAACTTGGGCAAGCGCGGCATACCAAGGAACACTTAAAAGCCACACTAAGCTTAGCCACATGAGAAATGTAATAAAACATCACTCAGCTCATTTAATGTTTGGAAGGCATGATGTCCCGGTTAATATCTGGAGCGGGGGAAGGGTAGAGTAAGCCAGGGGAGGGTTCCTGAACTCTGCCACAAACAAAACTGGGAAGGTCTATTGTGACTTCTGATAAGAACATTTATTTTACTAGAATTAAACTTAAGGCATTCTCTAGAGAGAAAGGAAGGGAAGCAGTTCCTCCTCTCTGCCTCGTTCAAGTTTATACACACAAAGCACACACAGAGGATAGGTTCAGGAGACCTTCAAAACATTTAAACTGTGTTATAAAGATTTAGTGGAATTGTAGCACTGCTCTTATGTAAACTTGATGTGCTCATAAACATATCTGACACAAAATAAAAAATTCAAGAGATACTTAAAATAATCCTTTGTCTTTACCTAAAGGGTGCACACTTTAAAGTCTGTTCTGGCTTCCAAGAAAGTTACAGGTTCTATAACTATTCCCAGTTTTCAGCACAGTGAACATATATAAACTAACTTTTAAGCTCAACCAGTATTATTTTAGATCTTTACAATATCTTTTATGCTGCCTTGCATTGCAATATTATTTTTATATTGCTCATACATTTTTACATCAATTACAGCTTCTTTTAAATAACATTTTATGACAAAACAAGAGTGACTGTGTTCTTCTAAACTGCACTCATCTAAAAAATAATCATTATTTCGTTGCCAGAGAAGTTCAATGAAATTCAGACAGCGTGTCTTCTGGGAGTAGACAACATTTTTGGGGGAGATGGCAGGAACTTTCAAAATATATGAGTTAATGCTGTTTTCAATCATAGTTACTATTGATTTATTTTAAAACAGGCTTTTTAAACATCAGTTATACAAACCAATTAAATAACACATCAACAAATGACAAAACTGGAAAGGTAACAAGAAATAAGGACTTAATGGCAAGACTACCATTGACTTCAATGGGGCCAAGATTTCACACTCAGGCTATTGAAGGCATTAGCAGACTCAGTTCTACTGATAGAAATCAGTACAGGACAAAATAGTTTTAAATTTAAATTCTGTACAGTAACAAAGCTCAATATTGTATGTAAAATATTGATGTCAAAAAGTGGAATTCAGATGTGAGTGCAGTTTCATGAAATTTAAATGTTATAATTTATGGGAGTTAGCGTAAATAATGTATTAAAGCAAATTCCTGGGAGATAACTCTTTTCCAAGTTATGTTTTAATAAATGTGCATTGTGCAAATGTGCCTTAGCCTTGATTAAATTTGAACAGCAAAAAAGTTCTTTAGAGAAGAACATCAGACGGCTAGTCTGCTAATCAAAACATAAAGACCTACAAGAATTAAACTGGAACTTTGAGAATTGCTGAACAAAAATGTTACTTGTGATTGCCAAAAGTTATTCAGTCTTTGGGGATTCTGAGCCAATTAATTTAAAAATAACCACACACTGCAATTGCCTGAGTTGAAGTTGAGCTGCTATGGTTTTGTGCTTACAGTTTTATATGAGGTTGGCAATGAGCAAACAGTAAGTGCAGAAGGCCTGCAAGGTGATTTGGGGGAGCAACACATCAGTTCTAACTGAGGCATGCACTCAAGTTTAGTTTTGAGATGTGTGATCATCCAAATACACAGGCTCGGATATCTTGATTACAGTTGTTTAAGATATAATGATTAATGTGTAACTAATCAATATATTACAAACTCATGTTGACAATTCCAGGTCATCTGTTGATCATTTTTTCTTCTATAATGCCAGCTAGAAGATGTTTTTCTATTATTGATCTTGCCACTTATCAGCTATTCACAACATTTTTTCTCTATAGTTGGTACAAAATCTAAACAATGTGGACCTGGTTCATTAACCTTTTGGATGTTTGGCAATAGGGAGAGTTGAGAATGAAGAAGAGAAGCACTCAAAGTCATCTTAGTTATTCAGATTTTGACCAATTTATTCTAAAAGGGGGGAGAATATATGAAATTCTTTAATACATAAAGTTTTACACAGAACTTCTTCTGAAGCCCACTGAAGACAATGGAAGTTTTTCCATAGACTTTAATGGGCTTTGGATCAGGCCCTCTTTAAGCCTAGATGAAAGTGCATGTTCAAAAAGCAGAATATAACATAATGGTAACCAGTCCCTGATGATATTCAGCAAAGGAGCCCCTGCTAAATGTTTCATCTCTCCAATCCATAACTCTCTTGTACTGGTCACTCACTTGAAATTACCAAGTTCATCATTTCCAAAGAGACAGCAAACAAACCATCTGTTGTGATTCAATTAAGGATTCACCCTTTGCCTATAATTACAACACAGAAAGGTACTTAATGATAAGAAGTTAACACAGAGATGTAAGCAATATAAAGCAAGAATAACGCAAACAGACAAGGTTACAAATAAAACAAAAAGGTACAGCATGTTTCCAGGAGACTAACTATAATTTAGGCAGGCTGAAGCGTGTTTTCTAAAACAAGCTTCTCAAAGAAAGCAACTTTTCAGTGTTACCGGCCCCCCAGGGCTAGGATCCAGCACTCATGGCTGCAGAATCACTTTCCTTTTTGTGCCATTAGTAATGAATAACCAAGAGGTTCTTCTTTCTCCTTCTTACAGTCCAGACAGGGTTGATCCTGCTTTAGGCAGGGGGCTGGGCTACATGACCTCCTGAAGTCCCTTCCAGCTCTAGAATTCTATGATGCAGTTAACCTTGGAAATGTATCCTTTTGAAGTGTCCCCCAGCTCAGGTGGAGTTAATGCCATACTGCTTTCTTGTCCTCCTGGTACCATAGCATGCCTCAGATGTAAATGAACGTTCAATAAGTTTGAGACTTACGCTGCTTAATTTACAACAGACACGCAGGCAAATATGCGTATCAGCATTCCTTTGTCTGTTTAAAATTTGTTGACCAAGGCTTCCTGGTTACAGGGCTTACACATATTTTAAATGCATAAATACATTGACTTCAATGGTACCCATATCTACAGTATGTCACAAGCTTTCATCTAAACTCTCACACAATCTTCTTTTCCAATAAATACTATTTCAACAGTATGTTAGGTATGGGGAGCGTGTCAGCCCTAAAAGGAGTTACTGTTACAGAACAGTGGACCATTTGCCATTAGACACTGGAGGGCTATTAAAGTCAGAATTACAGAATCACCTGCCAGTGATAGCTCATGGGTCTGGCACCCTAAGGACCTGAGTGATCCATAACAAGGGAATTTGCTGGACCAGGAGAGCTCAGGCTTTTCCTGTCCGCCACCCTATTCCCTGCCTCCAGACTGCTGGGTGAGGGGGGAGCGGCTCTGCTTCTAGTGGGGCTCCCCACCACAGGGCTGCTGTGGGGAGAAGGAGTTCTACTCCCAGCCCTCCAGGCTGGCTCCTGCTGCAGAGCTGCTGGTTGAGCTCCTTGCCCAACTCTCTGTTGCCATGGGTCTGCTGTGGGGCTGGGCTCCTCAGTGTGAGGCTGCAGGAGGGGCTCCCAGCCCCCAGTAGGGCTCTCTGCCACCAGCCCACTGGTGAGGCTTTACTCGTGGTACATTCGGGGCTCTCTGGTTCAGAAGCATCAATGATCCTGCCAGACCACAGATGTTGCCAAACTAGAGAGAGCCAGACTTAAAACAAAACAAAAGCAAACAAACAAAAAAACCCCACACCAACAGGATTCCTGCCACTCTTCCTCTCCAAGTCACCCAGGGTCGTCATCCCAGTCCTTGTCTCTTTATCCCTTTGTCCATCCAGTTCCAGCCATCCTCTCTGGGCTCTCCAGAAATTGGGATGGGGATTAAATAAATGTATGTTTTCAACTAAGCAATGTTTGTGTGTGAAAAAAGAAGTCTTCAAGGGCAATTTTCATTTGTCATCAACAATACTTGAAAAGGTTCAGCTAAAAACTGAAATATTGCTGTTGTAAATACTGTTGCAATGACTTGTGCAAGTTGTAGGTGCCCTGTGCCCTGTGCCCCCATTCTCTTCTAAGGGCCAGGTTTCCCAACTGGATTAGATTTCCCATTATGCAAAAGTCAGGGAACCCAAAGACTGTCTGTGACATTTCTGCAAAATGGGAAGTCCATTGTGCAAGAAGATGTAATCCAGGGAGGAAAACAGAGAAATGTGTCACATAACTAGGACTTCCATGTGGACCTGTGCAGCATTTCCAAAATAAATATTTTGGGGTTGGACTGAAAGGTCTCTTCTTTTTTTCACTGATAATACTAAAATTTGCAATTGGGGAAAAGAAAACAATGTCCTACTAGTTCTAAACATCACATAATCTTAACTATAGGTAGTATAGTCAGCTCTACCAATAATTAAGACAAGCTTGCAGACATAATAAGTTAAAGATTTTGGCCAGTAAGAGACATCAACACCAACATCAAAACAAACATATTCTTTGCACATGTTTAACTGAGTCCTATCTCAGGTCTGATCCCCATGATTTTATCCATACTTTTTCCCAAGCCACCACACTGGGCAAGGATGTAGCATACCTTAGCATCATGCATAGCTAGTTTCACTGACCAACAGAAAAGAGCTTGGTATAAACTCTCCTCTAGTTTCCCATTTTGTTTCAGGTAGCTTGTGCCCCAAAAGATTTTAGTGACTGGGAGGGCCTACTCTCTCCAGTTACGTTTAAGTGAATTCTGTACGGGGGCATTAAATAGGAGAGAGGCCTTGTGAAATATTCACTGACTTGTGCACCCACAAAGCATGTCTTACTGGTTCTAGAGCATCTTCAGGTCCAAAAATGACACCCCATGCTCTTGATGATATAATAGTATTCCCCCCACCTGTGCCTCTTTCCTTCCAAGTACCCACCCCTTTTCTTGTCTGCCTTTTTGAATTTTGTAGTGTATGTAGAATTATTTAGGATATATTTTTAAGGTCATTCCTCATTGCAAGCACAGCACATGAATAGAATCTATGAGATCAAATGTAAAATGTTTCATATTTATCAACCTCCAAATCCATGGAGAACAATGGATTACAGCTGTGTTTGTGACATCATATTTTACAGAAAGCAAGTATTAAGAATGTGTAAAGCAACAACACAGTAATATAAAGGGGGGAATCTGATGGAATGTAACTCTCTTATTAGCTTATCAAAATGACTCTTTTCTACTGTACCATATTCTCTTGTATAAATGTTTTTGTCAGGTTTTTGTCAAGATCAGGCCAAATTCCCTTTGACATCTGTGGGAGTTTAACCTTAAGAGCACAATACCAAGACATCATTATTTATTTCAACAAATATTTGCTTATTTTGCTACTTAACCAAAAAATAAAATCCAATTTTTAGAACAGGTTTTATGTAATTTGATGTGCTCAAACTTGAAAAGATATCACTTTGTTTTTCAGTCTCCAAATAACTGTGACCTAGTTATTCCTCAATTCCACTAGTCACACGCATAAGCAATGTTATTCTAACTACCTACATAATTAAAAAACACCACACACCTTTAACCATTATAAATAAATATACTAAATATATACAATTCAGGCTTACATAGAAGTGTAAACATGCATAAGCCACCAGTAGACAACAGTAGATACCTCCAATCAAACACTGCAAAGCTTGGAGTGCTCTCCAAAAACCTGTTTACCAAGCTACCCTTCTTGCTTCATTCAAATACCTCCTAAAAACAGCTTACATGGTGAAGCATTCTTTGACTGGAAGTCCCTCAGGAATATCTTCTTGCTCTGTGTCTCTGTAGCACCTAGGGCAACAGAGTCCTCGTCCAGGACAGGCAAAGTAAAAGCTTATTGTAAGCTTCAAGATGTGAACACTGAACGTAGCTGACTGAAAAGTAACCCATGTTCTTAGTATTTCTAACTACCCCTTCTCTCTCTCTCTTTCTGTTGCCTTCTGTGTGTTTCTAAGGGTACAACTACACTTATTGGAAGATCAACCTGGTCAAGATGGATCTTCTGGGGATTCGATTTCACAGGTGTAGTGGTGACACATGCAATCAAAATCAAACCATCAGGGCTCGACAGTCAACATCTACTCATTATTGCAAGGATTAAGGGAGCTCAATGGGAGTTTCTCCCACTGACTTCCCTAAGTGAGGGCAGCCACATAATTCAATCATAGATATGTTGATTATAGCTACACAATTGCTGTCGCTGGAATTGTGTATCTATGATTGACTTTCAGGTCTAGTGCAGACCTGCCCTAAATCCTACTTCGATGTCATACCACACCACTTTGGAGAAAGTGTTGTGTCTGCCGTTCTGCCTGTAAGGGACCTAGCACACCTTTATGTGCTCAAAAAATAGGCAAACATCATCTTCTCATGGGGGTATCTATGTTAGTCTGTAGCTTCACAAATAACAAATCATTCTGTAGCACCTTACAGACTAATAAGTTTATAAGTTCATGAGCTTTCATGGGTAAGATCCACTTCTTCAGATTAATTATCATCTCATCAATCCATCTTCTAAGTAGAAGGAGTACAGAAAATATGACATGCTGGAGTCATGGGGAATGGGCAAGTAAACATATGCTGTAAATACTCTGCTATCATTTATTCTGACACATTCTGTTCATTTCTACTGATAACTCAACCATTGCATGGATGCCGAGATAAGGCTTCACTTGTCACAACTTGCACTTCCAAAATAGCAACGCAATTCCAAAGTGCAACATGGTCAGTACTTACATGGCAAATCATTTTTGGCTGAATGCAGTCCTCAGTCCCATTCTCCTTTTGCCCACTTCCATTAATTTGCTCCAGCAGAGTCTGGCCATTCATGGGGGAGGGTTAGCAGCTGCAGGAGCCCCAGGGTCAAGCTCCGGAATGAAGTTTTCCAGCAGTGGAAAATTGGTGTTAATTTTGACCAATGGATTTGGCTAATTAAAGCAATGTACACTAGATATTAATATCACTGGTAATTTCTAGCAAGTCAGATCTGTGTGCACTAATTAGATGTTCAGAATTCCATTATCTGCGTACCATCTCTGGAATACATTCTTCAGGGGTTTTCAAAGCTGCACTGAAGAAACAAGGAATATTTGTCAGTACCAGATAACCTAGGCAGAAGATTTCCCCCCCACCCCCAGTGGTAAATCTATATGGTAAATGGTACTTTCTAGGTGTACTCTACTGTAAATGCATAAAAACAAAAACTGCCCTTCTCTTTCTGAAAGAGCCAGTCAGAACATTACAAGATACTAATATTCCTATTACCTCCCTTCCCTTTTCCTGGGGCTCTTGATGGATCATACAGTCACTTCAAGTTCTCTCCTGTGTCTCAGAATCATACAGGAATAGCAGTTTAAAAATCTTTTTAAGTATTTTTGCTGTGTTCAATAAACATCCAAACAATCATGTCAGCTTAAATTTTTTCAACTAATTTGGTGTTCACCTCACTGATTAAAAAAACAAAACAAACAAACAAAAAAAACCCGTATTTACGCTTTGTTATTTTTGAGAATAAAAATTAATGAATTACTTCTAAAAAGCAAGAATAGTTACATGGAAAAACACAAATTAATAAACTTCTGTTATTTTACAGTTAGACACTATTTACTATAATCAGCAGAATAATCCACTTATCTTACCAGAACTATATGAATACAAAATTTCACAGAGAAAATAAGAGAACATAAACAGCATATGAAAATACCAAGTCAAATTCTGCTCCCTGCTACTGCAGGAGATCCATTACTTCACAGTGGAGTTACTTCAGAATTACACTGAATAAGAGAACACTTGGCCCACACAATAAGCAGTCATGTAGTTCCTTAGAGACTAACAAATGCATTAGGTTGAGATCCCTTTGTTATGCATGACAAGGGCAGTTTTCCCACCTTTGATATTCACAGGAATGGGACACATCTTACCTAATTTGCTTCATCAATGTTTGCCTAAATTTGCTGGTCCTACTAATGACAGGTAACCCTCCCGTCCTCTCTCCTCCACCACCTTTACCTTGCCTCCCTCTTTGATATATAAACCCTGGATTCTATTTTTCCCCTACTCCAATCATCTGAGAAAGAGGGTCTTTACCCACAAGAGCTCACGACGTAATAAATGAGTTAGTCGCTAAGGTGTCACAGGACTGCTTGTTATTTGTGATGCTACAGACTAACATGGCTACCCCTTTGAAATTACTTGATCCAAAGATTACTATGCTATATTCACATAAATTGATTGAACTATCTCTGTGGTAGTTAAAATCTAAGAGGTTGATAAATTCCTTTTAATATTGATTTTCAGAATACCATGTATCTGAACTTGGATCCATTTATGTGCCAACAGTTCTACTTTTATTTGTATTGGTGTAAATATTAAGTCAGTTTTCCAGTGAAACCTCTGTATTCACAGTGTCCATATTTCAAATAGTCCTTTGTGGGGGGTTAAAAAAAGAAAACAACTTGAAAGATGTAGTGTGCATGTTTTGCAGCCAGACAGTTTTGGTCTGAACTAGACCTGTTGGGTTGTTTTTGTGCATATCACAAGTGAAATGTAATTTGTCTTTAAATCCAGGGCCAAACCATTTAAAGATTTGAAATTAAAACTGCATAGTGCTTGTCATGCAAAGCTAGCAGTGGTAACCAGTTCAGTCTTTGCTATATACTTCGATTGGTGTTCACGTGGATTACATTTTATTATTATTCTGGAAGCTTAATTATAAAGGATTATTAACAGATCACAAGAGTATTGCACTGAGATAGGGTCACAGAGAGTGGAATATTATTAGCTGCCTAACCTGACTGCACTTTGCATATTGTTTTGGAATCTTTGTACTAGAAGAATGACTGAAATCTGTTCAGGGGACACCCTCCCCCTGCTTCATCTAAATGGAAGATTACTAAGTCTCCTGTTGCAGTCCATGTTGTCATACTGGTTAGATGGTAGGCATCACATTTCCCTTTGTTTGCACAGGGCAAAGCAGTTGCGGCTTTTTGATGGTAACAAATCTCCTTTCTGCTTGGAAGCATCGTGGCCATTGTGTGCACCATAACGGAAAAGAGATGGCATGTGTGAAAGACATTTAGAGTCATGATAAATTTAAAATATATATGTGTGTGTGTGTGTGTGTGTGTGTGTGTGTGTGTGTCTCTATATAGGAAAGCATCTCATATCAGCAAGCTTGGCGTAAACTGGAGAATTGGTAGAGGTCGTTAAGCTTCTCAGTTGACAGGAGTGGTCAGAATACAAGCAACACTGTTTTTTGTAAGGGGATGGAGTGCAGCCTTAAAATAGCACTTATGTTAGCTTTTGTCACATTAACTGTGGGAACTCTGGTGGAAATACATTTAGGTACTTGACTATAAGTTCAGAGATAAGCCTGGCTGATATTGTGAACAGCTTGCCTGAGAGGTAAATTGCATGCAGAAACTAAACATGACAGCCTAAGATAAAACACTTATTATGATTAATTCCAGAAGATGTAACAGGCTTTACTTACTGCAGCCCCAGGAAACCTCACTTCTACCTGATAATGTTTACAACTCCAGTTGCATTCACAAGGCACCCGCATGCTTTCCCATTAGTTGACCACTTATCGGTGAAACTTCTCGCCAAAGCAAATTTTAATTTCTCTGTTATTAATATAAGGCCTTTAACAGATTTACAAGTTAAAAGGATTTTAAGCACCTATTAAAAGCCTAAAGCAGGCTGACAGCAAGACAAATTTTTAAAAAGGCCGTGGTTGCTACAGACATGGAATGTGACAGTCTTCTTATGAAAGGCTTACACTATGGTGATTGTTAAATAAACTAACTCTTGTGGAGCAAAAAGTCAGGGTCACTATAATATCGACAGTCTAGAACATTTATGTAAGTGAGTATGCTATTACACTATATTTTTCATCCTAGAATAGAATATTTCCATTCTATTATGTGATATAGAGAAGATAGTAACTTAGTACCAGTATAAGCAATTGCAAAATTTTTGTTGGCTTAACTTGGCATTCATTCATATAGATACTTTGAATGACCTTTAATTTATATTTTACTTCTCCTTTTCTTAAATGTTTACGTTTTTTGCCAGTAAATAATCATATTTTATGTATCAAGAAAATTTAATTCTCATTTTCCAAGTCAGCTGGAAAAAACCCTTTGTTCTTAAAATTACTCCTTAGAGAGTAATAATTAGAAATTTATAACAACAGATGTAAAATACAAACATCAACCATCAAAGAGACCCATGAGAGGATTTACTCAGCAATGAATTATTTTCTAAACAATTGATGGGGAAGGTGGCTGGAAAGATGATGGTACTATGCTTATCCAGTATGAATCAGATCCAGAGGCAATATTTTAAGTCAGTAGGTGATGAAATAACCGTAGAACTGGAAATTTATTTACACAAAGCAAAGGAACCAAAGAAGTAAACAAACATATTCATATCTAGAGCAACTAAACATATTCATATCTATATTTATGAATCTAAAATAAAGGCAAACTGAAAGAGTAAATCAGATGGGAAAGAAAGTAGGAAGATTAGTACAATAAACTTTCATATCCAGCATTCTATTATCTGGAACTCTCAGATAACCGGCATTTTAACCGCAAGTAAATTTTAGTTACATTTCCCGTAAGTACAGTATAGTGAACGTAAATACACATAAATACAACAAATACAGTACAAGTTTACTGTGTACATTACTACTGTTGATAAATAAATTACTTTGCATACTTTTATCAGAGAGGTAGCCGTGTTAGTCTGTAGCTTAGAGAACAACAAGAAGTCTTGTGGCACCTTATAGACTAAGAGATATTTTGGAGCATAAGCTTTCGTGGGCAAAGACCCGCTCTTTGACCATGAAAGCTTATGTTCTAAAAGATCTGTTAGTCTATAAGGTGCCACAAGACTTGTTCTTCTGCATACTTTTTTTGTTTCTTAATCTTCTTTTTCTTTAGTGCTATGCATTGCTAGGTATACCTCTCTATTATCCAGAATATTTGCATATCTGGTAACCTCCCAGTCCCAGAGCTTCTGGATGTGAAAGAGTTTACTATAGCAGAGTATTTTTATCACCAGAATGTAAGAGGAAAAACTAATTGGACTTTGACACACCTAAATAAAAATCAGTCTGTATAGTAGGAAACTCAGTGAAACTTTAGAAGTGCCAACCATGTGCCACTTGATTGTCATTTTGATGAAACCTGGGGACTTAACTGATCCAAATGAAGATAAAGGGACATCTATCATTGATGACAATGTAAGCAGAATGGATACCAGACTATAGATGTACAGGTCTCTCCATATACAGTGATTACAATGCTAAGTAGGTGCACCTTAGCTCTAGTGATCTAGTTAGAATTCCTGTTCGTATGATTTTGTTCTTAAGAGCTATATCCCTGTGTAGTTTTATTTGGAAATAGAATTCATTTTCATTTGCTTCCCTGAAGTATGCAATATGTACTGTTAAACAGCTGCAGTATTTTACTTACAGGTAGGTAGTATTTTACTATGTAGGGCAGCATTTCCCAGAGCGTGGTCTGCGGCCCAGTACCGGTCCTTCGGGGAAAAAAAATACTGGCCTTTAGAAAATATACAAATGATTGCTATGTACTATTATTATTGTGAATAAATAATAAACATTGAAAATTTATTCATTTTTTATTTTTTTTCCTTTTATATTTGGACCAAAAAAAAAAAAGCGGGGAGTACTGAAAAAAAAACCAAGAGCCCAACTATATAAAGTTTTGGAAACCCTGATGTAGGGGAAAAGCAGCCACTATAGCCTTTAATAAAATTTACGTTGTTGCATTAGGGGCCCTGTTTTATTACCACTGTGTTGACTATTACTGAGCAGTGTACTCTGTTGATCTCAAGGTCTTCAGAATAGAATGCATAGCATCATTACTTAAAGCACTGATCAATTGAAGAAATGCCCAAGAAGCATTTTGTAACATTCATTTTTTTTAAAAGAAATCCTCATCTGCAAATCTCCCCTCTCACTTAGTGCAAAGTAGCTAAGTATGGGGAGGGAGAGACTGCCTGCGGGAGAGACCTGACTCACATTTATAGCATGTTATATACATGGATGCATAGGTAAGGTGGCTGCAAAAAGATGTACTCTGAATCTACCTCCAGAAGCGCCAGAGGAGTGGAGGGTCTGTCACAGTTCATGATCCAGCTGGGAAGGAAGGTGTTGAGGCATTTGCAAACTGTAAGGACAGCAGCAACTGCCAGATCTTCCCACTGAATAGAAGAAGGCAGCACATAGATAAGAGAGTGCCCCTGTCACTTAGGGGCTGCTTTAACTCAACATAACTAGTGCTTGAAAAACTGCTAGCGGGACCTGGATGATCACGAGTTCAGTGGGAGTCATCAGCCGAGCCTACAATCTCAGGCTGACATCCCACAGCTGGTGATGCCAGTGATCTCTTGGTGCTGTAGACATCTTTTCTGCTGCATCACTCTAAATAGGCTTCCAATATGCATGCTCATCTTCCACATCTCCATTCAGCATCCCTAGTAGCGGCCACTGTCTCCCTGACAGTGAGCAGTCAAAGTGTCCAACTTTCAAAAGGCATTTTGGATAGCCAGAAAGAGTAAAGAAAAGGTAAGGCTGACATGATAAGTGTTAGTACAGGGAAGCAGCTAATAAGCCAATCTGTTTCTCACCAGTATCCCTCGGTGTGTCCAAAGCTCTAAAGGCTCTTAGGACCCTTACATATCACTGAGAAGGAAATGCATGAAAAAAATGCGAACTCCAACATTAGCAAAATCAATTTGCATTTCAGAACACACAGTGAAACAGCCTCATGTAATGAAATTGCATGTGAAGCTAATTGTATATAAAAAGGTTAGTTACAATTGCCGTGACCACGTGCCAAATACAATTGTTTTCACCAGCGAGCAGAGTGTCACATAACTGGCCTTATGCACATGGAGTTCTTCTACATATAAAATCACAATAGTTATACACTACACCTATAGTGTAGGCCTTTTTAAAAGTCATATAAACTTTGTTAACTCAGTCTGCCAGGGAATCCCTTGCAAACTGGTAGTTAACCAGGTAATTGTATGAAAGATAGTCAACAAGAGTCAAGCCCAGATGTTTCAAAATGTTCATGCTTCACTGAACCTAAATGAGCGTAGGACATATTAGATATATAGCCCTTTGTCTACACAAAAGTCCTCTTTATCTGCCATAGACCATTTGGCAGGTTTGTGAGGAGAAAACAAAACAAAAACAGATTCTCTCTGACATATAAACCATTGACAATTTCTTACTTGTACAAAGAAAGCATAGCAAGTGTAGAAGTCATTCTTTAAGAAAATGAGTCAGAACAACATCTACTAACTCTTATTTGGTGAGCCTGTCCCATGCAAAATAGGAGAACCAGTACCAGTACCATGTGATTTATATGAGCAATCACAACTAAACTTGTTACAGTTATCCTGCTAGCTGGACAAAACAAAACCAAAACCAACCAAACATGAACAAATATGTTTTAAAAAACACATTCAAGGGATGTGAAGGTAACAAAAAAGGTTTTTACAGACATGTTAACAATAAGAGGGTGATCAGGGAAGTTGCAGGAGGTAACATGGTGACAGATCACGTGGAAAAAGCTTGTACTCAGTGTTGTACTCAAAAAGCTTGTACTCAAATGATCTTTTTTGCCTCTCTTCACGGACAAGGTCAGCTCCCAGACTACTGTATTAGGCAATGCTGTATGGGAAGGAGGTGGGCAGCCCTTGGTGGAGAAAGAAAAGGTTAAGAGCTATTTAGAAAAGCTAGGCATACACAGATCCATGGCTCCAGATTTAATGCATCCAAGGGTACTGAGGGAATTGGCAAATATCATTGCAGAACCTTTGGGTATTACCTTTGAAAACTCACGGAGTTCAGGAGGGGTGCTGGATGACTGGAAAAAGGCAAATGTAGTGCCCATCTTTAAAAAGGGAAAGAATAAAAGCAATGCAGGGAACTAGAGACCTGTCAGCCTTTCCTCAGTCCCTGGAAAAATCATGGAGGGATCATCAAGGAATCCATTCTGAAGCACTCGGAAGAGGGAAAAGTGACCAAGAGTAGTCAACAGGGATTTACCAAGGGCAAGATATGCCTCACCAATCTGATTAGTTTCTGTGATGAGGTAACTGGCTCTGTGAACATGGGAGAGGCAATGGATGTGATACACCTTGACTTTAGCAACGCTTTTGATATAGTTTTCCACACTATTCTTGCCCATAAATTAAGGAACTATGGATTGGATACGTTGTCCGTAAGGTGGATAGAAAGCTGGCTAGACTATTGGGCCCAATGTCTGGTTAGCAGTTGGTTTCAAGTGGAGTGCCCAGGGATCAGTTCTGGGGCTGGTACTGTCAACATCTTTATTAACGACCTGGATGAGGGGATGGATTTGTGGAGGACACTAAGCTGGGGGAGAGGTAGACACTTTGGAGGGAAGGGATAGGGTTCAGAATGACCTAGATAAATTGGAGGATTGGGCCAAAAGTAATATGATGAAGTTCAACAAGGACAAGTGTAGAGTCCTACACTTGGGATGGAAGGATCCCAAGCACTGTTACAGGCTGGGGACCAACTGGTTAAATATTAGTACAGCAGAAAAGGACCTGGGGATTCCAGTGAATGAAAGGCTGAATATGAGTCAACAGTGTACTGTTGTAGACAAACTAATGGCATATTGGGGTGCATTAGGGGGAGCATTTCCAGCAAATCTTGAGCAGTTACTTTTCCCCTCTATTTGGCATTAGCGAGGCCACATCTGGAGGACTGTGTCCAGTTATGGTCTCCCAGTATGGAAAGGATGTGAATGCATTGGAATGGGTCCAGTGGAGGGCAACGAAAATGCTTAGGGGGCTGGAGCACATGACCTTTGAGGAGAGGCTGAGGGATTTAGGCTTATTTAGTTCGCAGAATGGAAGAGTGAGGGGTGATTTGACAGCAGCCTTCAACTTCTTGAAGGGGAGCTCTAAAGAGGATGGAGAGAGGCTGTTCTCAGTAATGACAGATGGCAAAACAAGGAGCAATGGTCTCAGGTTGCAGTGGGAGAGGTCTAGGTTGGCTATTAGGAAATACTATTTCACCAGGACTGTGGTGAAGCATTGGTATGTGTTACCTGGAGTTGGTGCAATCTCTCCATAAATACTTTAAAAAAGGAAAATTAATAAATGTTTGATTTTTATTATTTATTCATGAGAATAATGGTACATAGCAATAATTTGTATATTTTCCAAAGGACAGGTCTTTTTTTCCCCCCCCAAGGACTGGTACTGGGCTGCAGACCACACTTTGGGAAACGCTGCCCTACATAGTAAAATACTGCCTACCGGTAAGTAAAATGTAACAGCTGTTTAACAGTACATATTGCGTACTTTAGGGCAGCAAATGAAAATAAATTCTATTTCCAAATAAAACTACACAAGGACATAGCTCTTAAGAACGAAATCACACAAAACAGGAATTTTAACTAATCACTGGAGCTAATGTGCATCTACTTAGCATTTTAATCTCCATCCCTAGAGGTTTTTAAGTCCTGCCTTGACATAGTCCTGGCTGGGATGATTTAGTTGGGTTGATCCTGCTTTAGGCAGGCAGCTAGACTCAATGGCCTGCCTTCCAGCCCCAGGAGTCTATGAAATTCCTAGGTAATTCTTCCTATACTGATAAATATTTAACGAACCCAAACACAACACATTTGATTAAACATTCAAGTGTAACACTGATGGAGCTGGGTCGTCAGCAGACGGGACTGAACCTCTGACCATAGGGGCTAATGCCCTGTGGTCTACCATATGAGCTAAAGGTCAGCTGGGTCTCAGCCAAGGCTGTAGAACGGAGACTTCACTTTCCCTAGTATGTTGTCTCAGGGCCTCTGGGGTTACACTGGGACTAAATATTTTGTCTGTTTCTAATCAATATATAGTGCTTGTGGTGACATCTATATTTAAAACTTTTTTAAAAACAAGAAATTAATAGTTGTTCATCAAAATCAAATGTTTCCAACAAAAACCAAACTTTGCCACATCAGTTTTTATTTTACCATAAAAAGTTCTCTTGAAAAGGTAGCTTAACAGAAATTTTCCAACACCATATATTAACATATGTTAACATATATTAACATATATTGTCCTTGTTAACCCCAGTATTGGGACATTCCTATTGCTGGCTTTGAATTTCTTTGCCAGTAAATACTCTCAATGCCCCAGTCAAAAAGCACTTTAGGACTAACTATTAATTTCTCTAAGTAGCTGAAACTACTCAGATGCTCTGACAAAGTTCATTGAGAGTAGCAAGATATCTCAGAACTACAATTCAGACTGTGTCAGATTCTTCTGTAGAATCTGAAGGTTCAGCTGTAAGGTTTCATAATTTATATAAACCATCTCTCTCTAAAATGATATAGTATATAATTCCCTGGCAATAACTAAACTATTTTTCTTCATTAAATTAGTCATTAGTTAATTGCTGGAGGTTTATATTCTGGTTTGTGTTTCACATTACATTTGTAACATCATTCTCTATTTATCAATTTTTTAGTCTTTTCATCTAGCATTATATATTTGTATTTCATGCCAGATTTTGAAAATACAGTCACAGTCATTATAAAATGATACAGAACACGTACACAGCAGAAATCCAAAACAATACAGGGACAAAATTAGATAACACAATAGCTCATTAAGCAATATCTCTTGTAAAAAGACAGGTACAAAAAAATCTGTAAATCCTCTTTTCTCGTAGCTGAACAGGGTACTTTGAGTTTATCTACATTATTCTCATAGATACAAAAGGAAGAAGAGGTACGTCAATCTATGTCACACATAAAAATAATAAGGGCTGGCCAGAAAACAAAATGCCAAGATGCAAACATTTTTTAAAGTTTTAACAGTGGTTTTCATTCTGATATAGATTGAAAATGGCACCTCTTGGTATTTATTGGGATGGGGGGTGGAGAGAGACCACAAGAGACCAAGCCACCCCAAAATAACCAGTAGCCAAATGGTACATACACTCACCTAAGCATGGGATACCCACATCCAAATCTTTCCTCTACCTGACTGAGAGAAAGGAGTGAGTCCTGAGTCTCCCACACCCCATTTGAATACCTTAAACACGAGGCTAAAGACAGCATGTCTTTCTCTCAGCATGCCATTTTGGAGCTGATCCACCCACAGCAGAAATAATTAACTATTTACTGGACAAGATAGAAAGCAAACATGAGAGATCAATGCTACAACTTGGGGGTTATGATATTTCTACATCCCAATGAATGCTCTAAGTACCAGGGTATTGAGTATACTGTTCCCCTTCCCCTGCCCCCGCCCCCTCACGTTTTGACCATATGCCCTATCCTGGAAACAGATACATTTCTGAAAAATGTTAGAAAGAAGTGTGCTTTCGAAAGAGGAGCTTCCTTTTGAAGTAACCCCATATACACACTAGTTTGCATTCCAAAAGCAGAACTTTTGACGTAGTGAGTGGCGGTTATATGCAAATGAGGTGCTGAATATTCATATCCATGCCTCATTAGCGTTTTTGATCCACTGTATTTACATGCCCCTTTGGAAAGGGAGGGTCAGCGTCGACGCGGCCTGAGACTGCAGTTAACTGACATAACTACATAGCTGTAGATAGTCTTCAAAGATGCCAGTGTTTGCCTTTAATGGAACCAAGTGATTTTTTACCAGCACGACTCTCTGATAAAATGGTAATAGTCAAAGAAAAAGCTCAGAGTATGGGGGGCCCAGTTCCTCAAGTCTGCGCTGACAGATAGAAGGCATATAAGAATGGGAGGTTCCTTATCTTCTCTTTGTATACAATTAAATGAAATGAAAACATACATCAGTCACTCAAAATGTGAGACATTTTAACTTGCAAAATGTTGAAGTACTCAATTGATATCTTTCATCCTAAATGGAGAAAAAAAAAACTGTTACTGAAATGGAGAGAATTTTGTGTAAGTCTCCTATGTAGCACATATGTATTTTCTCTGCTCTGCTCCAAGCTGTCATAAAATGTATATGTAGGGTGTTGTATATGTAGGCACCACTCTCCTGCACACCCAGCATCTCTCTCTCAGACCTGGAAGTATTTAAGCTTTAGAGTTGAATAATTTTTGACTATACATATTGCTTTGGATTAAAATAGATAAGCTGTGATGCAGAGCAAAAATCAAAAGATCTCATAAAAATCACAGAACTAGAAGGAATCTGAAGAGGTCATCAAGTCCAGTCTCCTGCAGTCATGGGCAGGGCCAGACATCATCTAGACCATCTCTGACAGATATTTGTCTAACCTGCTCTTAAAAAATCTCAAATGATGGCAATTCCACAACCTACCTAGGCAATTTATTCCAGCAGTTAACCAGCCTGACAGCTAGGAAGCTTTTCCTTAATGTCCAGCCTAATTCCTCTCTTGCTGCAGTTTAAACCCATTGCTTCTTGTCCTATCATCAGAGGTTAAGAAGAATTTCTTCTCTCCTGCTTCAACAATCTTTTATATACTATTTGACTAATAACATCAAAAGAGACTATTAAAATAATGTAGCTAATATCTATTCTTTATTACATTGGTGTAAAATCCAAGCAAATCCATTGCAGTTGATGGAATTGTTTCAGACTTATACATGAGTAACTGAAAGCAGAATTGTTCTATGGATAATATGTTGCAGGGCTGTACCAATCACCTTTCATAGTGAAACTTGGGAGCCCTAGCCTACAAAAGATAATTCTTAGCCCTTGGAGAGGTTCTGATAAAAGCTTTTTTTTGTACACCACTGCCTTTTATTCTAATGGATCCCTAAACACTTTGCAAATAAGATATATATATGAGAATCCGCAAAAGGTAAATCTGTAAAAACTGGCACAAGGAAGATGTGAAGTAGCCGTTAACAGATAAGAGCTGTTAAGTAAGGAGCGGCCTCGAAATTGAGCTCAATAAGTTTTGTTAGCATCAGCTTGATAGAAGGAACAGATCGTGAAGCAACCAGAGAGGATGAGGTTACAGCAATCAAGGTAGAAGATGACAAGAGAAAGGGCAAGAATTTCAGCGGTGCTATTGATCCGTTCATCATATATGCCCCTGCATACCCATGGAGTGGTAGTCATTAAAGCTAAATGTTCCAGAGATATGGCAAAGCATTATCTGAGCTAGAAAAAGGAATAGCTACAGTATCTCAAATAGTATACAGAAACTATAGTTACAATTTGGCTTTTTGGCTTCTGTGAATTTATCTTGTATACTCACATATGCAGATTGTTTATTAACATGTGTCCCTGCGATCAACTGGATTTCTCCTGCACTTTTGACTATCTAAACCTATTCTCTGTCCACAAATTTATTCTATTTTTTGTTCTAATAGCCGATATTGCCAACCTACTACTTCTACTATTGGCAAGAGAGAAATTAAATCAACAAAATCAGCATGCCAGAGAAATTATTTTTCCCCCAAAATTGTGGGATTTCCCTAAATGTGGAAAATTACATGGGCCAAATCACCAAACCAGGCAGTCTACAGTCACAGAACAGTGCCTGTACACAGAATAAAAATAACTGGTATGTAAGCAAATTCACGTCTCTCTCTCACAATTAGGAGAGGGAGGAAAACAAAGAGTACTCTGGATTGTTGACAAGTTTAAAGCGCTACCAGATAATTTCAGCAGAATCCAAAAATCGGAGTGTTGCACGGAAGGATCAAAGACGCTTCTAAATTAATCTGAGGTAGCTTCACACAGGTTTAAAGTTCACCAAAACAGCATGTAAGAAATGTCTCTCTCATGCTGTTTCCATGCGTTCTGAGTAGCGATGGACATGTGTTTCAGTTTTGTTTGTGTCCCCGGGGGAGGGCACTAGCAAGTGCAGGTAAGGCAGTGGGGTCGACAGCCACCATGAGCCTTGGAGCAAGGTGTGTGTGTGTGTGTGTGTGTGTGTGTGTGTGTGTGTGTGTGTGTGTGTGTGTGTGTGCGCGCGCACGCGCATGGGGGGGGTAAGAGTGAAAGGTGGGTGGAATAGGGCAGTCAGCCCTTCTCTCCTTGATGCCCAATGCCATGCTCCTTAAGAGCCACACACAGAGCAGCGACCCAGCGCTGCTGTGGCACTTCAAAGGAGCCCAGAGCTCTGGCCACTGCCAATTTGACAGCAGTGGCAGATGGAGCTCCTGACTCCTTTGAAATGCTGGGCCCTGGGGGAACTAACCCCCGCCTCCATTGGTGGGCCTGAGCCAAGGTCACATTGTTCAGCAAGTAGGTCAGCTGAATTTTTCTCCGCCATAATTCAGGGACCTCACTCTACACTGAAAACATGTACATTTCATCAGCTCCACGGAGCATTCGAGGAGGGATGTGAGAAAGCTTAACTGGTTAAAATTTTAGCAGTTAACTGGTTAACCATTTTAACCTCCCTAATACTTTGTAGCCCCACTGACCCCAGTGGGACTTTAGCATAGCCATAAACACTATACCTGGGAGCAACTGTTCACAGTGTTGTGACCATTTGGTAAAATTATATAATGTGATTTTTTTTTCCCCCATGTGGCCATCTTTTAAAGTATAAGTCTAAATATGTGTTCTCTTATTCCTCGTCTTTGACTCTGTTAAGAAGTGATACCCAGTTTGGACTTCTGGTCTTGAAAATGTAGAGCAAATTTCTTCTTCAGTTACACCTCTGAAATCCAACTGACTGCAGTAGAACCACATGGGTGAATTGAAGGGTAGAGTTTGGCTAATACAGCATTATATAATTAAAATTAAACTGTGACCTCTTACTAGCCTCAAGTTGCCATGTTTATCTCCATTTAAAATACAAGTAAGCCACGACAAGAACCAATACCACAGGTATAAAAATCTGCAACTTTCACTGGGATCCAGAATCTGAACTTAGCTCTGGATCTGAATTTGTGGCTTGAGCCCAGCTCTGATAATAAAACACAAAGCAGATTTAGCTAAATAAACTACTTTTTCTGTTTCTCGTTGGCATCCTCATCACCATTTCAGCTTCAATTCAAATATAAATGTCAGAAAATATATTCCAGAGCAAATAATTAAATTAGATTACTTTAGAGTAAGACTAGACTACTCAGCACCTGATCCTTTGAGATAGCAATTGCCCTTTGTGAAATTCTCTGCATTTTCCATTCCTAGAGCCTGATCCTGCCACCCTTACTTATAGTGGATTGGCTCTAATTATAGAAGTTCAATGAGACTACAGCACCTGTGTAATGAAGTAATATTCACCATGAGCAAAGGTGGGTGAATCAGACCTTGACTGATTGAAGGACAGAAGTGAGGGTGCTCAAAAATAATCACAGGATGGAGTCCTGTGTGATATCAACCATCTGTGTGCATGTTAGAACATACTTATTTTCATATACTGAATACAATTTGAGAAATATTGGGCCCAAGCTAGGTGCATATCGAACCTACCATACTCCTTTCATTTATGCTAACCTCATTCTATTTCACAACTCTCCCCTCCATATGATCACATTATGGGCAGGAGCGGGAACCTTGTCTTATGTATCTTCATAAGTCTCCTAGCACATACTGAGCATAAGATAAATTAAAATACCCATCTTTTACCTGTCTGAGGCAATCAAATTCAGCTCCAAGAGATGGTGGCTTGGAATAAGAGAGGAAAAAAGAATAGCTAAGCTGTTTTTTTCCCCCACCCATTCATTTTGTCTTATGCTATTTATTCAGTGCACACATTTATAAGGGGCCTATCACTGTGGCTATATCGAGCCCAGAGGGTTTTGTTGACAAAATCCACAGAGCATCCAGATCCCTAAGGGTGTTCTGTTGACAGTAAGTTGGCAGAACACAGCATTTTTGTTGACAGCCGTACCCCCTCCCCCAGCTCCAACAGCTCACTACAAGGAAGAATGTCTCTGACAAAATAGATCTGTCTACAAAAAGCCAGCTTGGACATTCTGGGGGGCCTTCCGTAGATAGAAAGGGCTTCTGGGACTCTGGGCAAACTTGGGCATCTCCAGACTGAACTGTACTGCTGGCAGATCCATGCTAATAAGTAGTCTTGCAACTGCAAATGGCTGCTCACTAGCATAATAATGGCACTAATTAGCATACCACTCGCAAAAACTTCAGGCATAAGGTGCTGGCATCAGAGGGACATTTAGCCAGCAGAGGCGCATCTATACATCTTGTTTACTGCCAGAAGCACCCTCTGACAACAGCAAGCTCTTGTGCAGCTATGCTAATTAGCCCAGTGGTTATGCTAATGAGCAGCCATTTGCAATTGCAAGACTACTCGTTAGCATGGATCTGCCAGCAGTGCAGTTCCATTTGGAGATGCCCACGGTTGCTCATTAGCATGGAGCTGCCAGCAGTACAGCTCTGTTTAGATTTGCTCCTTGTCTGCTGTGCTTCCAGCTGGCTGTTTTGCTGATAGGGACAGACAGGCTGTCAGGTCGCTCTCCATAGGCAGAGTGGATTGCTCTTTCAATCCACCCTGAGGTATGGCTGTGATCTGTCAATAGACGTTTCATCAGAAGATATTTTCCAACAAAAACTTCTGCCGAGAAATCCCTCTAGTCTAGACATAGCCTGTGATAGGATTTTGCAGGGCTTATTTCTAATTAACACATACATTTTACATTGGGATAGCACCTTTCACCTGAGAGCCATTTTTAGAATGCATACATCCAGCACCACTGAAGCATAGCCACCTCTGAAGTGTGCCCATTGGTAGGTTGGTGGGGGGTGGGGGGGTGGGGGAAGGTGAAGGATTGCAAAATAGAGCAGCTTTGTTCAAAGACACCATGATAAAAACACCTATAGATATGAAGGCCTTTGTCAACTGTTATCTTACCAAGTTTAATCCTTTTCTCCAAATCGAGCTTTTGATGTGTAGACAAAGAACCTTAGCACCTCTAGTTTTAAAGCCTGACCACTAAACCCTCACATAACTTACTGTACAGAACTCCGTTTTGCAAGAATGAGGGGATAGCTCTGTTACACCAGGTTTCACAACTGCGCTTCCACAGAACGTAGGGATTTTGAATGGGATTCTTAGACCACTATGCCATCTTCTCCATACCAGGTTAGCTTTCCAAGAGGTACTGCAGAATGGGATTGCTCCTTATGAGCATATACAGTTTTCCACTCTTTAATAACGCACTGCAAAAGGAATGCAGGTCTTGCCCATTCCTGTTCAATTTCAACAGCGGCTTTGGGAATATTTAGGCATGGCAGATACTTCTCTGTATCTGACTATTTGGTCTTTGGATTGTAAGAGCGTCTTGCATATTAACAGAGTATTTCTTCCATTAAAATTATTCTTGCTGCTTTAAAAATCACTCACATCCTGGCACCCGCGCAGCTTTTGTACCATTTTTCTTTATGAATCATGTCTAAAAATAAATTTTCAAGCTTTCAACAATACAGATAACAAGGATCATTTCCTCCACCTCCATTACTCAAGCATAAGACTTCTTGAGCTCTTGAGAAGTACTCTCATGTTGAGTTAAGTCTGCTGTGAAAGTTTTTTTAATGGTAGATTAGTTGATTCATACATGTCATTTGATTGCATCTTCTCTTACATTCAGTTTGCTGGCAACAGAGACTCATAATTCAAACACAGTTTAAGTCAAATGAGCAATACCTCTTGTAATAAGGTGATATGTTGTGCTTGTTATTGCAATATACACCTTATTTCTCTTGCTCAGAATGTGGTGTATTTAGCCAGGTAACCATTATGTCTTTGTTTTCAACAATCAGTGGAAATACATAAGTTGTTCTCGTCATGCATTAGTGTTTAGGACCATGACAGTAGTCTGTTCCCTTCAACTTTTGAGGAGAAGGAGGAGACTAATATATATTTGTTTAAAATACAGCTATGTGAGTGATAGCAGTATAAATAGATACACCTTAAAATGTTTGGTTGGCATTGCATATTCCCTGCAAGTATGGCTACTCACACAAATCATTCAGATAAAGAATGCTTGCTTGACTCTCTTGTGACTGAAAATTTGGGCAGGAATTCTCAGAAACAGGGCCAGGCAGCAGCTTTTTGATACTGCTGTCTCTAGGTTTGACCAGACCCCAGAATTCCAGAGAAATGTAAAATATCTTGAAGAAAAGAAAAGAAAAGAAAAGAAAAGAAAAAGAACCATAACATTTAGTGTTGTGCTGAAGGTTTTAAGTCAGTCCTTATTTTATCCACACCAGTTTGTATATGGCAACAAGTCACATAAGCACGTAAAAAGTGTCAGAATATTTCTGGTTATTTGGAAGAAAATGCATGACATGATAAATGATCTAAAATGCGTCTGTGTCTATTAATTACTTTTACTATGCAACACTTCGAAATAAAACGTGCCTGGATTCTTGAATGACTGTTAGCTTTAGTCAAACATTATGAACTAACAGGTCACTCATCTCTATGAATCAAACAAATATGACCACCCTGTAAACCAAACACTTCACCAGAGAACAGACTAACCAAGAGCAGCTTATAATTACAGAGCAATTTTGTGTGACAAGGCACAACCTGTTTAATTACCTGTGCTGGGATGGCTAAGTGCCAGAATAAGAAGTGCACATCGAGGATCACAGAATTCCTGAACAAATGAAAATTCTTAGGCTCCTATTCTCTGCTGTCTTGTACATTGTATAGTCATATATACCTGTAAAAATGTGTGCACAATAGAGATACAAAATGCTGCTAAAATCAGAATTGTATTTTCCATCTACTTCTACTCCTGTACATGACTGCATAAAGTGAAAAGGCAGTGGAGATTTGGGCTACGCTATAGAATGTAATCTATTCTTTTGAACATTACTGCTACATTCTATTTCAATTAATATTTTCTTTGGCACTTTTCATATTCAGGTCATATTTTATCCTTCCTATTTTACTGATGGAAAATGAAAATATTGATAGTATTTATCTTAACACTGACAAATGAAGGACAATGAGTAACAAGTGTAGTCTGTATCAGTTGAATGGATTTCTTCATATTTGCTTCCAGTTTTTAAGCAATGATTGCTTACTACTAACAGTAATGGTTCAACACACACTTGCAGGTAATGCTTTAATCCCACAGTCAACTCAAGCAATCTTATATTGTGAGAAGGATTTGAATGAATGAAATAACTTCATACTGTACTATGATCTGTCAACTGTGTTGGCAAAAATTTATGCACTAGGCATTGCAGAAATTTATTGAGGCATATAAAACTTAGAATGAAAAAAGCTATTTGTTAATGGCATACAAAATTGAGGAGGGTGCTTTACATACTGTACAAAAAGACAGATCTCTACATGGCTTATAACCATATTACCAAGGGAAAAAACAAAACAAAAAAAGAATAAGGAAGGCATATGAACATGTAGTGTCTTTTATTTGATCCCATACCTACTTCCTTTTTTTTTTTTTTTTTTTTTTTTTTTTTTAAAATCTTACTTGACCCTGGACTTCCACACCCTCAATTTTTAATTGTATTTTTATTAATCCAACCATCCTTTATTTAGAATTTAATCGTTCCCTATTAACTTAAATATATTAGATCCATGTGATCTAATCCTATAAAATGTTAATGATTACGTACCATGAAAGGACACAATCTTGCAAAAACATAGGCAAATAAGACTACTCCTACAAACAGAACCACAAGTTCACATAAGTAAACTTGCTCATGTACATTCATGTTTCCATCATGTGCTCCATTATAGTGTGTAATGAGGATACTTAACACTACAGCTAGTTGACTGATGAAAAACAGATTCACAAAACACAATTGTAAATAAATAGCCCAGTTTCATTTTGTTCTTATTCATGGATGATATTATTTGTTCTTTTGTGAGTACTTGAATAGTTACTGGGCATTCACGGTTATGATTGAGAATCCTGAAAGTTGCACAGGTGTCAGTTTATATGATTATTTACAATCACGCTGGTAGTGCACTATTCAATATCTATTGTTTGCTAACCAAATCCAAGTGTCTGAAGAGATACCGTGTGACCTGAGCGATTGGTCATGTACTGCTGTCTAAACTCTGATAAATACTTTCATGGAAATCTCCCCACACCAGCCTTTTCTCAGGACTAAATTTTTTAATTTTTTTTAAACTTTTCTTCATTAGACCAGATTTTTCTAAACCTTTTAGCACTTCTGTTGCTCTCCTCTGGATTCTCTTCAATATGTCCACATCTTTCCTAATGAGTGGCAGCCAGAACTGGACACAGTATTCTATCTATCTGAGGCCTCACCAGTATTGAGTAGAGCAAAAAAGTTACTTCCTACACATCAGGCTGCTAATGATGTTAGCCCTTTTCACAGCTGCATCAGTATTGATGACACATTCAGTTTGGGATCCACTGTAACCCATGCATTTGATTATTCCTTCTGAAGTAAAGTCTTTTACACTTATTTTTATCAAATTTCATCTTGTTCAATTCAGACCAGTTCTCCAACATGTCAAGGTCCTTTTAAATTCTAATCCTATGCTCCAAACTGTTTGCAACTGCTCCCAGTTTGGTGTCATTTGCAAATTTTATAAACACACAACTGCTTTATTCAAGTAATTAAAGAAAATATTGAATAGAACTGGACCCCTGTGGATGCTATTAGGTATGCCTTCCCATTTTGACAGAGGACCATTGATAATTACTGTGAGTATAGTCATTTAACCAGTTGTGCACCCATTTCATAGCAAATTCCTCTAGACCAGACCTCCTTAGCTTACTTATGAGAATGTCATGTGAAACCCGGAGGAACACGTCTTTGCAACTAGAAAACCTATGTTTCACCAAAACAAGTGAGATCAGTTAAAGATATTAGCTTACTTCCCTTGTCTCTCTCTAATGTGGGCTCGGTGAAAAACCTTACTAAAAATCGAGATATGTCATAGTTACTGCTTCTGTTCATTCACTAGGACAATAACCCTGGCAAAGAGAAAATTTAGTTTGGTTTGACATGATTTGGTGATGACAAATGCATGCTAGCTGGGCTTGTATAGTTCTATTATCTTGAGTGTGCTTACAAATCATCTAATAATTTGTTCCAGTATGTTTGCATGTATCAAAGTTAGGCTGATAGGTCTATAATTCCCCAGTTTCATCTTTGTTGCCCTTTTCAAAGAAAGGTACTCTGTTCATCCTTATCTAGTCTGCTGGGATCTCACCTGTCTCCCACAATTTCCTCTTAAAAAAAGCTAAGTTAGTGTTGGTTCAACTAATTCTCTTAAGGATTCTAGAATGAATTTCCTCAGGCTCCAATAACTTGAATACATCCAACTTACTTAAATATACATTTAACCCATTCTTTTCCTACTTTGGCTTTCATTCCTTTCCTCTTGTTAATATTATGTTGAGTATCTGAAGGCTGAAATGAAGTAATCATTAGACATCATAGCCTTTCTTCTTGTAACTGGTTATTAGCTCTCCACTGCTAAATGGAGGACCCAGGCCCTTGTCCTTTTCTTGCCCTCAATGCATATGATGGGGTTGTTTCTAAAGCAACTACCCTATCAAGGGGGGGAAGAGGGATTTGTACCTTGCTAGCTTATAAGGCCTATTAAGCTTAATTAAAGCATCTCTGTGGGCTTGCCTACACTAGCTCCCTACTTTGAAGGGAAAATGGTAAGTAGGGTGTTGGGAGTTTATTAATGAAGTGCTGTACTGCATATGTAGCGCTTCATTAAGCAAACTCCCCCCCCACCCCCGCGGCAACTTCAAAATGTTAAACTTTGAAGTGCCAGCCCATGTGTAGCTGCGGCTCATCCGCCGGTACTTCGAAGTTCCCGGGGTACTTTGAAGTCCTTTTACTCCTCACTTTGAAGTTGCCGTGGGGGGGAGGGGGGAGTTGCATATGCAGTACAGCACTTCAGTAAAACTCCCAAACACCCTACTTACCATGCTCCCTTCAAAGTAGGGAGCTAATGTAGACACAGCCTATATGTATTAATCCAGTGCAGTTAATGGATAGTTGGCTTGACCTAGAAAATGGCACACTTATTTTCTTGTTGTACTCCATTTTGCAGTAACTGCAAGAGACCTGTAGAGTATTCTGCTCTGCAAAAATTAGCTTGTTGCAAGGTTTTTCCTATTTTTCCCTGTATCTAAGGCTGAAAGTACAAGGCATAAAGGTGATTCATATCAGTGTCTGTCTGACCTAGGGATCTAATTGTCAAGTCTCATGCTTTTAACCACATACCAACTTAAAAATGGATGGTTGTCACGGAGGGCATGCATCGAAGATCAACATCATCAAGCCCATGGGTTGTACCCATCCTGTCATGGGGGAAAAAGTAAGGCAAGGGTTGCCACAGGGGTATTTCTGGGTATGCTTGTTTGTGTATTGAAAATTAAGCACGAGGCCAGGACATCCCACTTCAGGCATATTTAGGATGACACCTCAAATGACTGTCATCAATCATATCCGTGTACCCATAAAACTCCTGGGGTGCCAATGCCTAATTTGGTATTGGAAAGGTTGGGTGAAGGAGATGTAAAAGGGACTATGCTACCCCATGGCAACTGGGAAAGTAGGCTCATAAGAGGCACTTAAGGCTCTCCTCAAAGGGTTTCGAAGACCCTTGCCTCATTTTGATCTCTTTTTTTCTGGTACTGGCTCTCTCTTTTTCTAACCTCAATCTCTTTGTTCTACTATCATGCAGTCTTCCCAGGCTATCCATGGAGCAGAGTGGGTTCAACTCCTAGGATCTTTGGGAGGGAGTAGGTATTGTATTTTGTTGCGATTTAAACTGTAATGCAAACCATAATCAGTATGCTTTGGTAAAAACAGTGAAAAAAGTATATAGCCTGCAAGTCTATATTGGCTCTCTCTATAATTCAGTGTCACGCAGTTCTGAATCAGCCTGCTGTGAAAGGAGAATAAAGAAAAGTCTTGTTAAATTTGCTTGTGTAATCATTGGGAATCCAAGGACTGCTTATAGTCCTGGAGCATTTCTAGCTCTGTGGTGTTTAAAGTGATTGGGGGTAGCTACGGGCCTTTAATCTTTAAGTCAGATTGCAAGTCTAACCTAAAGTAGTAACTCCTTCCAAATATCCTTAAATCCCTGGTTACAGCTGGGCAGGTGGAAAGTGCTAACTGCTGGCTGGGAATCCAACTCTGAAGGCAGAGCCTCCACAAACTGCAGTGCAGTATTGCCTCCTTTACTTCTGTGCTGCTGCCTGCAGAACTGAGCCCTCAATCAGCAGTCACTGTTCTCCAGCCTCCAGAAGTAACGGTGGCAATACTATGACATCCATTTACTGCCCCCCCCCCCCCAAAAAAAAAAAAAAATCTTGTGAGCCCCTGCAACTCCCATTTGGGTCAAGACCGCCAATTTTAGAAATGCTCATGTCCTCTCTGAAATCTGTGTAGAATAGGTTAAAGGCACATAAGACCAGAGTTCCCGGGAGACCAGCAGAGAACCAGATTTCAAGGACCGTAACATGTTTTTCATGGCAGTGAATTTTGTAGTGCCCTAGACATAACTCACTTTATTCCTTTTTATCTAGGGTCTCACATTCATACAATATCTTTCAGCCCTGAGTACTTCCCCAACTGATCAATCATTCTGGAGCAGGAACATTTTTTGTGTACCAAATTTGGAACTTAGTCAAACAAAATAATGGCCCCTAATTTTAAACTTTTCAGTATTAAACTTCATTAGTTCCCCTGCTTGTTCTAGAAATGGAGAGCCAACATTCTCATTGGAAAATTTTTATTGTTGAACTCACACAGGCTTCTGCTAGAAATAAATATATTTTTCTTAAAATTAAATCTCTTTCTGCCCAAAGGAAGTTTAAATGAAGGAGAAAATTGTTTAATGAAGCCAAACGTGGTAAAAAATTAGGTCTCCATGTTCTGTGAAACCTCAAACATAAGCAGATTATTCCATCTCCAAAACAACCATACTTCTGGATTGCTTTCTTCACTATTGGTTTGTTCCAAGTATTGGAAGTCTACTGTGAATCTGGCATTGATTTTTGCATTAACATAATAGCGCTGAACAAAATTAAAGCATGACGGATACAGGATTATTATTTCATTGTTCTTTTAAATAAAACCCAGTGAACTGAAAATCCATGAAGCCAGTCCTACTAGCTATTAGATAAATGATGAGCAGGTCTTCAGTGAAGTAAATTTGCCAGTGTTTATAAACAAAAAGGAACAGTATCATTTTGACAAACCAGTAAAAACAACCCTCCTCCCCTGCACACATACCCTTACCCTTTGCTTTGTTGTGTGAAAAACGTGGTTTCAGGACACAGGCTGACAAGAAACATCATGGGCCCAGCCCTCCAAATAGTCCTACTGAAGTCAAAAGGAATTACTTGCATGATTAACGATTACTCATTGAAGCAAATGTTTGCAGAACCAGACCCCTGAGGCCAGATGCCATTCTGCAGGTACACTTCAGCTGAGTTAAGGAGAGTGATACTTTTTAATCTCTGAAGAGAGTCCCATCCAATGCCTCTCTACCACCCTTGATATAATCTGAAGTGCAGCGGTCATAAATCAGCAGCATCCCCCATTAGCCTTCTTGCATTGAGGTAGCATTCTGGGCCAGGCAGTCCTTTGCCCTAGCTGTGCTGCAGGCAGAGTCCCTGGCAGCCAAAGGAGCGGAATGGCACAAACTATCATTATTCCATCTCTGTGCTGGGGCAGAAGCGAATTCAATCTTCAGTGTTTTGAGAGAGGACATTGTTTTGTGAGTGGGGGAAGAGGGAGTCCTCCAGAAAAGGTTCATGTACACCAAAACCCAGTTACTTCCCTGTCTCTCCTCTATGAGTTCTTGTTGGATCATTCTAGCAGTACTAAAAGGTTAGAACTAAACTGCAATTAGTTTTTCAGAAAGGCTAAATGAAACAGCTCAGCATTTCTTATTTATTGATAACAAATAGGGTTGATAGCTATTGATATAAACCAGCTGTGCAAGGCTGAGCTTAACCAGCACAGTCTGTGATGTCAAAATTATAAATCATACAGGGGAGTCTCATGTTATGTAACATCCCACAAGCTGAAGCACTCCCCATTTTTTAAAGTAATAAAGTTAAAGGGTAAGTAGGTTACTTATCACTTTACAGCACTCAGACTTCAGCTTGTCCAACCCTTAAAAATGCACAGATGGACTTTGCAGTCTTTACAATCAATTTGTAATTTCAGACCTGAAGTTATACACATAAGCCAAAAAGCAATGCACTTTTGAATAAGACTTTGAAGCCTCCTTAAGTAAAACAGAGGCCTTTGGTATCATTACATAATTATAATTGGAAAGATTACCTGAAAACATTGCAACGTGGTGCCAGAGCTAAAAATGTAGCCTAGAGCTCAGATGTTTTGGGGCTGGGCTTTTCAAAATTATTATTAGTATTATTATATGAACACGCGATGCTGGCCTCTCCTCACACTCCTTCACAGCCATGAGCAGTCGGAGCAGTGCTGCTGTGGCAGTTCAAAGAGGCCTGATGTTCTGCCTGCCACCTCTGTCAATGTAGCAGCGGTGGTGGCTGGAGCTATAGGCCCCTTTAAACAGCAGGCTCAGGGGCACCTGTCCTTGATTCCAGTGGGCCTACTAGGGTGTCCTGAGTTAACCATCCAGTTGGATTTCCTTCATACACTGTTTAGATCAGAGACTAAGAGTACTCCCTAGGTCATGAGCATCTTGTCACTTTTATACACTCTTTTTTTTTTTTTTTTTTAAATCCAGTTGCTTGCCAAGACTTGCCATAGCCTTTTATACGTCTGTTACTTTTCTCTGTTGTCCGTTCTGGTTCCCTCACCCTTAGTCTCAGGTCCTACATACAGAAGTTCCTGTGCACCATGCTGAAAGCCTATCCTTCCATGCACTACTTTTAAGTTAGTGTAATGTTTAATGGCAGATATTCCCCATCCTTTTAAGATCCAAATAAAGGTTTACAGATTTTGAGACCAGATTTATTTAATTCAGCGACTGTTTTCCATTTGTTTTGCAACATGTTCACAAACCACACTGCTGTCTAGCTGTTAACTTTCTTATTGTAGCTACAAGCCCATTGCTTTGCCAGTTGTGTATCTTCAAAGAATAGCTTTATTGTCCCATTAAGAAGTTTGTTTCTGAAGTCCTGATGGAGTGTGGATCAAACTTTAGATTTTGATTTCTCTGCACAACTGAGTTTGTTCCTTATTCTCATGCTACTGAAGCCAAAGTAACCACTATCCCTTGGAAGTAAACATTCACAGGACCGGGCCTTTACTTTATTAAGAACAACTGCTTCAGCATAGACATGAGATAACTGACTAGTAGAAATAAAGTTTACAGATTTTCTCCCAAAGGTAATAGGGATTAACGGAAATTATTCATGATTTTGGTTGCATATCTTGAACCAAGGGCATACCTGGCATAACACCACTGACATCACCAAAACTACAGCAGTGCTTATTGACCCCCTCAAAGAACTGTAGTAGATTAGTAAGGCATGATTTACAGGAACCATGTTGACTCCCCCCCGAACAAATTATGTTCATTTTATTATTTACTAGTTTCAACTAATTTGCCTGGTACTAAAGTTGGAGGCTTACCCGTCTGTAATTGCCTAGATCACCTCTAGAGCTCTTTTTAAATATTGGGTATCTTTAAACATTAGCTATCTTCCAGTCCTAAAAGTACAGAAGCTGATTGAAAGGGTAGGTTAGAAACCACAGTTAATAGTTCCATAGTTTCACATTTGAGTTCTTTCAGAACTCAAGCCATCTGTTCTTGTGATTTGTTACTGTTAAAACCTCCTCTGATGACACCTCAGTCTGCAACAGTTCCTCAGATTTGTAACCTAAAATGGCTCAGGTCTGGGAATCCGACATCCTCAGCTGTGAAGACCTAAGCAAAGAACTCCTTTAGTTTCTAGTCAATGTCCTTATATTTGAGTGCTCCTTTTGCTTCTCGATGGTCCAGCAGCCCCACTGGTTGTTTCAAACCAGCCCCCATTTTGGGCCAGTGAACAAATTCATACATGACAGAAGGAAGGTGTCATGAATTAGAATGGGCCTGAAGGCTCTAATTGGTTTTGGACCCAGAATCTGGTATGCTCAAGAATGGCTTTAAACACAGTCTTGGCCTCTTATCACTACCATTGTGAAACAGGATCAGCATCTTGTTAATGCCCTCTTCATTTAAATTATGACCATTTCTCTCACTGATACAGTCATATGAAGACCCGGTCTATACTCTGAATTTAAGTCAAAGTTAGCCACATTCGGTCCCTTATCACTAAGTTCATTCCACCAACTTGAAGGGTTGTTAAGGTTGATGTCAGTACTCCTGCTTTTTGCAAGGTGTAATGCTAAATTTGAACTTGCACGATTGACTTTAGGGCAGTGCAGATGCAGCACTGTGAAAGTCAATGTCCATGGTCTCTTGGAGGTGTCCCACAGTGCCTCAAAGTGGCTGTGCTCTGACCAACATTTGCAAGTCTGCTCCTCTGTAGAGACACAGGGAAAAGCCCAGAAAAGTTTGAATGTCATTCTTGTTTGGCCAGCGTGGCACGAGTGTCCGGCAGCACACCTCAGCAGTACAGCTGACCATGAATGCCCAGGGTTGCAGATGCGCTCCAGCATGGAACATGCAGGAAATCCTGGACCTGACTGCTGTGTGGGGAGAGGTATTGGTGCAGGAGGAAATATGAAGCAGATAAAGAAATGCTGATAACTATGCCAAGACCATACAGGGCATAGTGGAAAAAGAATACACCAGGGACACCCAGCAGCATCGTGTGAAAATGAAGGTCAGGCAGATGTACTAGAAGACAAAGGAGGCAAACAGATGGTCTGGGTCATCACTGTAAACATGCAGCTTCTATGAGCAACTGCATGGGAGTCTTGGCAGGGGTGGGTGGGAACCTGGCCAGCGTCCCAAAGTAGTCTGTGGGTACCTCCCAAGAGCTTCTTCAGGCAACAGCAGGGAAGCCATGGTAGAGGAAGAGGAGAAGAGACACAAGGAGAGTGGACCATCTGATCTCACTGACAGCCAGGATCATTTTTTAAAACTTTAGAACAAATTCCCTTGTCCCAGAATGTATTGCAGCCAGACCCTGATGGTGTGGAGGGTAGCTCTGATGAGTTCTAATTTAATGGTGCTACAAGTGGGTTAAGGCAGTTAGGTGTGATATGTGGCAGCCACTCTACCTACATAGTAAGCTCCCCCCCCAGAACAGTTGGAAGAGCTAAGTACACTATGGGAGCCTGAAGACACATACCCAGAACAACCTGCTTCACTGTGTTTGCCCCTTCAGACATTTGGAGCCTAACCCAGAACCAAAGAGGGCAGAAACTGAGAGATAGCTACCTCCAGTGCATTGCTGTCAAAGTGGAAGCTGCCTACCCTCCTGGGTATGCACTCTCATGAGCAGAGAGGGGACATGCACCTTTGACTTCACAAAATAGGGTGCTAAAATTGACTAATTGAATTTTACCTAGTCTTAAAGTTACTGAGCCAGATTTTGAATTTATTTCCTGTGGTGTAAATTAGAAATAGCTGTTAAAGCATTAGACTTATTGGGATTAAACTGATATAACAGAGAGCTATATTTGGTCTAGTAACAAAAGAAAAATTGGTTTTAATTATATATGATTCTAAGTATACACAGACATTTCCTAAATGGTTATGTCTCCAATCAGTGTAGATAAGGCCACAGTAAACCTCAATAGGCTACAGATTTACAAAATGCAGAGGTAGGAGAAATATTTTAAAAAAACTTCTCCTTTAAATGAAAGAATGAATTATAAATTATCTCGAGTCACCCTGCAGCTGCATTCTCTTACCATTGGTCAGTAAAGTGAAACTTTGCCATTGACTGAAACCCACAAGTTTCCCTTTTTGGGAACAGCATTTCAGTGACAGAGAGAGATAGGCACACCAAGTTGTTTGCAACTTTACGTGAAGATTTTCCAGCATATATTTCGTGTGAAGGTATAAACAACTGCTCACAGAATTTATGCTATTTGTATTAAACATGCAGGAGAATCTCTTTCATGAATTCAATGACAACCAAATTCAATTTTTATACTCTCTTTTGGGTTATGCTGTTTTGCAACATAAAAATACAGAGCAGGCTGCATTGGGATAGAATGTGGGTATTTAACGATAGTTCAATATATCTAATTACTTCATAATGTTACACAACAGAAATTGACAACCCCTTAATTTCCAAAAAGGGTACTTAAAGTGGTCACTAAAGGAGACACAAAATTAATTATAACAGCAGGAAAATGAGAGGGTTTGCTTTGTGTACACTGAGCTTGCAATATATATGTATAATAACACAGGCGACCATACCTTGGGACGGAATTCCCAAATTGTGGCAGGGACAAAGGGTGTGTGTGTCATGAAACTTTTCAGTTGGTCTCTGGAATCTCAACTGTCATTTGAAAAAGACTCTAAATGTATCGAGAGCCTCCGAAACAAAAAGCAACTGACAGAAAGGCATCTGCTTGAGTTTGCAAAGACCCTGAAGCAACACCCACGATCATTTCAGTGGATGAAATGTGCATTTCAAATCGAGAAAGACGGGATGCATTACATTATGAAGTGTTTCATAAAGTAGGAGGGGAAGAAGGGAATAAAGAATCAGCTGAGAGGAAATGCAGAAGATGTATATCATTAGGTGTGTAGGCTTTTAAATATACCTCAAAAGGTGTATTTGGGTGGTATGTTTTTTTTGAAAGGGGATTAAAATTTCCAAAGTTAAGGTGACAGTGTCTTATGAATTTTGATATTGCACATTTCCTTTATCAAAGTTCATTTCCATACTATAAAATTATTTTGCTGCTGATTTGATATAAGCTTCTACCTATGCATCCTTTATAACTATTTCACCTTTTTCTTTGGTAGGTTGTCTAGGAGCAAAATCCCATCCTAACTCACCAAAGGTGTTTAGAGATCATGAGTGGGATGGGAAGAGACAGGTACAAGCAAGAGAGTAAGGACAAAGTTGACCTATCCTGTCCAACTACCTAAACCTAGGTTGCTACACATCTCTTGGAGCTGCAAGGGACCTTAGGAGGTCATTGAGTCCAGTCCCCTGCCCTCTTGGCAGGATGAAACACCACTGCCTCACCCCAGCCCCCCCTTTTTTTTTTTAGAAAAAAAAGAAAGCCTAGATTCCTAAATGGCCTCTTCAAGGACTGAGCTTGCAACCCTGGGTTTAGCAGGCCAATGCCCAAACCACTGAGATATCCCTTCCCCTGTACAGGTATGCCTACAAAGTACTCCAGACTGCTGCTCTTTCCTTATCCAAAACAAGCTGCTTGTGCCATCCATTAGTACCTGCTGTCTACCTCAGCATCTGCTCAAAAGACTGAAGGCTTGACCTTACCCCAGACTTCCTGAAAATATCCCTTTAGGCATTGAAAGCTTTCTTCATACTGCTCAAGAAAATGCCAGGAGTGTTACCAACACTGGTTTATTGTGGAGACAGTAGTGACAACAGAAAGAAGCAAAGCAGTTCTGGAACTCTACTTGTCAAGTCCCACACAACCCAAGGCTAGATGTGATGGTACTGAGCGTTTTTGAAGATCAGTTACTTCACTCATCTTTGCTGAGGTTTTGTCAGTAGTTCCTGGCACAACCTGTTTTTTTATAGAGGTATCATGTTACAGGTTGAACCTCTCTCATCCAGCACCCTGGGGACCTGACCAATGCCAGTCAAGAGAATTTGCTGGACCATGGGAGGTCAATATTGTTTAGTACATTACTCACACTTTCACTGCTTACTGGGCTCTTTCAAGACATTTAGGAGTAAATTTCAGCTAAACAACAGCACAGAACACAGAGCCAGGACTGGAGGCTGGAAATGAACTTTATGGAACCATGGTAAACTTGGCCACACCTGTGATAAGTGGCCATCCAGCTAACTAAAATCATTCTGGATTAAGGATGTTGCCAGATGACAGAGTTCCAGATTAGCAAAGTTCACCCTGTACTTGACCATTCATTCTGCAAGGTGTTTCCATAACGGAGCAAAAAGGTCTTGTGGCAAATATTATGCGAGACTATAGCTAATCTAGATATTATGACCAAAGTCCTCCCCAAGTTAATTTTCTTCTGCTTGACATCACCATTGACTATTTGTATTGCTGTAGAACCTGGAGCTCCAACTGTGCTAGGCACTGCTCCTTAGCTACCAGCTGGTGCTGTCCTTCCATGTGGCATGCTGCCCCAAATCTTCCAGTCTGGGTTCCCGACGGATTGGGCGCTCGTAGAAGCTAAGAGGCTTTATTAAATTCACATACACCTCAGAGAAAAAACAAGTTGCGTTGCCATAGGCAAGATGGAGCCCCCGCCAGCTATGCCCCCATCAGGCTGTAACCAGGGACAAACTCACTTGCCATTTTAAGTCACAGCGCTGCACTGGGGAGCCCCGCAGTTCTCCCACAACTCCCCCACCACACAATTAGCTCCCCCCCACAGATGCTGTGGCCACAAACCCTGGCCCTGCCCCCGCCCCCCTAACCTCCCCAGTTTCATGACAGGGCTGAGAGAACTGACCCAGGCCTGACCCAAGCCTAGCCAATGCAGCTGCTCTCCCCCGTACCGCAGAAAAGAGACCCAGCTCCTGTGCAGGGACCACTATTCTTTTCTGAGCCCCCTGCTCACATGCTGCTTCTGTGCCAGGACTGGGGAAAAAGCTGAGGCAACAACTCAGGCCTCTCCCTCGGTCCTGGTGAGCCAGAGCCAGGGAAAAGAGCAAATTAACTACAGTACAAATTAAAACACAGCTCCTGCCCTGACGTTCTTACAGCCTAACCTGAACAAGGCAGAGAAAGGGGTGGAGAGGGAACCAAGCTCATATAGTTGGTCAGTGGCAAAGCCAGGACTAAAACTGCTGCTAAACTTCTAAGGAACTATTGGGCAGCCACGGATCCACTCAGAAGGCATCACAGAATGTGCAGCATATCTGATACAATGGTCATCATTGAAGGTGGGTTTTACTGGATACCCACCTGGCCTGCTAAACAGCAGAAAAATGATTAATACACTTTCCTAAAATAAACATTGCTCTGGAAAGAAGTTTTCTGGTGAAACCCAAGGCTGGACATTAGGGAGGAGCAGTGCTGTAGTAGAATCTATTTCCGGTGGGCCCTGAAAATACAGTGGAGGGCTTTCTTATCCTAAGTGAGCCAACGAATTGAAGGCATCCTCTACACAGCTGATAGAAGAGCAGAATTTATCAGGTCTGTTTTTCCACTTATGACAGGTAGCTACAACTAAATCCCAAGACTGATTTCTGTGTCTGCACAACAGAGATATCCACTTCAGTCACTATATTATTGGTCTGAATAGTATATGAAATTCTTACATAAGACATTGAAGCTCTAACAACCAAATGAAGCAGCACTTTATGAAAAATAGCCTTGACTGCACAGAAAGTAGCAACAGGTCTTATGACAGCAACTGAACTGCATAAAACTAAATAATGTAGAAAAACCACTATGAATGCAGGATTTACCAGAATTGCTTTGGTAAGCCAGCCAGATGGAAATGGTAAGAGCAGAAAGGGTGACAGATTTTTTTTTTAAAAAGACAAAGTCTGTGTATAGAACAAAGGCTCTTGCTTGAAAAAGGTCAAACATGCATAATTTTGACTGGTTATTATTATTAGTTAGCATAGTTCTTCCTGCAAGGAAAGTATACTTAGCTGAAGCTGTAAAAGCAGCAGTAGATAAGGCAGAGTGCTCACAACTTAGCAACAGCTTTGAAAGTATTGTCAATAAATGCTATGGTTTGAAATGGGGCCAAGTGATAGTACATGATAATACTTCACAACTGAAGCAGCACTTCAATATCTAATCTTGGGATTACAGTGGATCTGGAGGTTCACACTATTGAAACCATGTCGGGACTGAATTTGTAGCTCTCCTTTGTTGATATAAATAACAGCTACAGATTAGTGAAGGAAAGATATAGTCTACCAAAAAATGCCTATCTTGAAGCCATGGAAACTTACTTTTTCATCCAAAAATCAAAGAAGGAAAAAATCTCAGCTGCACTATATGCTGAAACATCTGTTTTCCACTATCACCGTGTTTATAGGAATGTTTCCAAAGATCCAGTTCCTTGATATTTTGGCTGCTGGTAAGTTCACATCAGAAAACCCTGGCGACCAACCAAATTTTTGCCAGACACACAGAGGATTTACATGGAAGAAGCCAACATTACACAACCCTGCACACACAGAGCTCATTTCAGACACATACAAGATGTCTCCGTCATTAGATTGAAAATAATTAGCATAGGTAATGAGAGTCTAAAAGTCAATAAAGATCACGTACTATTCATTAGCGGCAAATAGTACCAATCCTCCCGAACTGCTTTATTATTTTGCTGTCATGCTAAGAGGAAAGCCACTGTAATGTGGGGAGGAGTGAGTGGAAAAAAATTGGAAACAGAAGCTTAAAGAAAAGGGGGATGCCACTATGGCAAGTAATCTTTCAAACATTATTTCTCAAGGTCATGCCTAGAAGCTGTCCAAGCTGGAGCCAAATCCTAAGAGGGTATCTGATTTGCCAGCCATTCACTGTCATGCTTGGTTAATACCATGTATATAATGTATCTGGTGTGGTTACTTTTTTCGGCAGCTGCAGGAAACTTGTACATTTTGGCAGAAAATATTTTGAGAGGCGGGAAATCAAAACACTCTCCTGCACCATAACATTTAACTTCAAAAAGGGGAACTAAGCAAAAATGAGGGCACTATTTAAGTGACTGTTAAAAGGAACACTCATAAAAGTGTGAATGCCTGCAAGCTGCATGGAAATGTTTTAAAACCAAACACAACAGCGACTCAAATTAATTTCTATATATTTTCTCCAAAATAAAATGAAGGACCAAACGAAAAAACCCAGTCCATTATGGCTGAACGGACATCTTTTAAAAATTGGAAATCAAATGCTGCCAAGCAAAACAGAAAGCAGCCTGAATTCTAGTAAATCAAGTGTACAAGTTTAATGAGGCAAGCCAGAAAACATTTGAAGATCAACTATAAAAAGTCTCCTAAATGAACAGCAAAATGTTTTACACACATCAGAAGTAGGGAGCCTACCAAACAAACAATCACGAGGTCATTGAATGACTGTGGTACTAAAAGACAACTCGAGAAAGAACATGTAATTGCAGAGGAGATCAATTAATTTTTTGCATTTCTTTTCAATACAGAGGATAAGGGAACATGGAGCCATTTTCCTTTTAGGTGACAAATCTGAGCAACTGTCCCATTCTGAGGTAGTGGAATTGAAAACAGTACAGAAAAAAAAAAGTCAACAAAACTGAACAGAGAATATGGAACAGTTTCCATATTAGAAGAGATCTAAAAAGACCAGGATTGTACACTTTAGAAAAGAGGTGACTAAGGGGAGATACAAGAGTGAATGGTGTGGAAAAACTGAATAGGGAAGTGTTATTTACACCTTCACTTAACAGAAGAACCAGGGGTTATCTAATTAAATGAAATACACAGGAGACTTTAAAAGGAAGTACTTCCTCAGTCAGTCAACCTGAGGAACTCATTGCCAGAGGATGTTGTGAAGGCAAAAAAGTATAACTGGGTTCATGAAAGAATTGTATAAGTTCACGGAGAATAGGGTCATCAAGGCTGCTAGCCAAGATTGTCAGGATGCACGCCCATGCTCTGGGTGTCCCTAAAGGTCCAAATGCCAGAAACTTGCATTGGATGATGAGCAGATGGATCACTCAGTAAACTGCCCTCATATATTCATTGCCTTTGAAGCACCGGCAGAAGACAGAATATTGAGCTAGATGGGCCATTAGTCCAATCCACTTTGGCTGTTCTCACATTCTTACGTTTTTTTTTAATTGCTGCATTTGTATGGAAACTTTCAAAATGAAGATTACTGCCACAGACTTTTTTTTTTTAAAATAGCTGGACAGATGGTCTTGAGATAGATGATACAAAACGCAAAACTCCATCTCTGTAATCCTTGCACGTGACATTGTTTCACAGAGATGTGTCATTTCCTAACATTGTCAGGGGGATAGGTTGCCATTCTATATTGACAGGTATGTTTGGTGATGAGCAGTGAAGAGTTTAATGATTATTTAAAATGCCTTTCCATCACATTAAAACATGTCTTATTACAAGATGCTTCAGGGTAATTTTTTTTTTTTGCCCTGTACAATGTGAAAATCAGATACATAGTGCAAAAAACAGCAAAGCACTGGGAAAGGGGAAGCTTCCTTATGGGTACAGGGCATTCACCTGTAGTTCTGGAAGGACTGAAAATAATGGATTTCCATATTATGACCTTTTTAGCTACTGAAGTTATTTTAGGTGCTTTTGAGGCATGTTGTGCACAGGTGGCCACCCAAGAGAGATTCAGATGCCACCTATCTGCTTAGAGGAGTACCCAAAGCTTCCAGCATGTGTTTCTAATGGTGGTACACATCCACACATGCCTCAGTGCACATAAAGTTTATTCTGCACATGGATGAAAAAAGTTACAAGGAAAACTGGGGTGCACTGTGGACGTCCTGCATACTTGTCTTGTGGCTCCATTGCTGACTGTTACCTCATTCTCCACTTCACATTAAATCAAGCCTATCATGTCAATCTTTATTCCTTATTCACATCTCTTCCCAGACATAGCTCAGAATCCTGCCTTCTCCCTTGCCGATAGTTTAACTTTGACACCGCAGCATAGATCCACAATGCTGAGTGCACCAGAAATGCAGAGACAGGTAAATGAAACAGTACCAGGAAAAGGACACATTTAGATAAAATTGTTCATTGATCTTACACCACATAGAAAATTAATGCCTACCATGCAAATAGTGTTTTTTTCCCTCGAGTGTTTTTGTCAAGGAGTGATCTCCGCGGGCTGTTATTTTTAATCCTTGTTTTTAAGTGACTCTTTAACAAAGGGCATTGTGTTCTCTCCATTCTACCCATGCAACTCTCCAAGCTAATGGAGAAACAATCAGAGATTTACTCCTTTGTCTGGCTGTATAAGAGAGGAGGGGTTTCAAAAAGACACATTTCTTTCATTTGTGAGAAATTAAATCCAGGTTTAAAGCTCTTCTCTAGCCCACTACTGTTTGCTTTCTTTGTATGGAAGCTGCAGCAATGCCAGGCCCCAGGAAGGATCACTACATGTGCTGGCAATCTTGCAAAGTGAACACAGAGCCCCTCAGATTCAATATTGGGATATTTATTAAGAGCAAATTTTGCCTGAAACTCCTCATGGGGGTTTTTGCTAAGCTACTGGCAGTCTCTTCTCAGGCCAGTTTCCTGTTGTTTATCCCCAGAGACGGTTAGAGCACTGCTAATCCACTTGCAGGGGCATTCCACTGAGGTACAAGTCATATTATTAACAGTTAGTAGTTTTGACCATGATGTCCAACGGGGACATGCAATTTGGTTCCTGGAATCTCCTGTGTTGCATTTAATTTAGACAAATCACTGCTGTTTGGCAAGAATAAAGGAAAAGATGAAATGGGAGGCAGGCAGTGTGTTCTCTGGTAGCTTTTTTCTATGACCTTTACTCACTTTTCTAATACACCTACTTTATTAATGTCAATGGAGTTGCATGGATGTATTTTAGGGTGGAGTGTGTCCCCTTCCATATGCTGCAAACATGGCCTAGAAGCAATATAATTTAAGAATCAATGGAGTTATGTCAATTTATAAACAGCTGGAAATCTGGCTCAGGCCCACCCTTACACATTTATAAGCCTTATTGAGTCAGCCCTCAGGCTCCATGTTTGTTAACAGCTTTAGTAAAAAAAGCTGCCCATTTCTTCAGGCAGCCTTTGAATTGTAAATCTCTAGAACATTATTTCATTGGGAAGGGACAATGTCTAGCAAATGCAGAAGGGAAATGTGAGTCAAGGCTTCAGTTCTATTTTGAGTGCTGACATTGACTGGGTCTGTATCCTTGACAGTCCCATGGCTTTTTCGTGTCTTACTTTACCCACCTGTAAACTGGCATAAGATTTGCCTTCCTTAGAGAATTAGAGGTATAGTAAGCCTTAAGGCTCAGCCTTGAATAAAAAGCAGTATATATAATTGCCCTACTTCAGGGCAAAATGGCTGTCACAGCTGGATCCCTGCTCTAAGGATGAAGCAAATTACTGCAGTGCTTTATAGTATGAAGCTTACTCCCTTACTGCCTACTATGGCCTGTTAGTGAGTGGGGATGTTACGAAGGCTCCTGACTCCCTCTCTCTGTCTGTTCACTTCAGGATGGAGTGACCAAACTAAATCAGTTAACGCTTTAAAAATTCTATCCAAATCTACTCAAAGCCTGTGAATAGATCCTGTACATCTTCACATTCTACCTCTTCCAGTTTGATACATGCTTTGAGCAGTTCAGTGCTTAACAAAGTTGACTTTAATGCATTGCTTTTGGTATCTGAAAGAGCTCACGCTGAAATGACAAGGGTAGTCTACTTCTCAATGCTATTCTTCCAGCCTGTCTGCAAACTCAAGCAGACATCTGCATCAGTTAACCTTTAGAACAGGAAATGAGACTTTCTTATTTTAAATGGAAGCTGCGACTCTGTGGGGGCTTGTCCATACATGGACTAACTGAGAGACGCCTTAGTTTGAGAGGGCATGCCTCACTGTGATCTAATCAAAGGCAGTAGGCTCAGACCCTCAGGTGGTGTAGACTGGCATAATGCCACTGAAATCAGTGGACCTACACTGGGTTCAGGGCTGTTGGAGCAAAGGGGAGGGGCAGCAGGCCATAGATTCCCACCCCCCTGCCTCTTTACAGCAGTACGGACAAGCTGCAGGCAGTGTCATTTGTGGATAAGAGGCAGCATGGTGGACGGGGCCATGGTTTGGGCACGAGGTGGCTCTCCCATGTTAGGAAGCTTCCATTGCCCCAAGTGGGCTTTGGATTCTATGAGTGCAAGCTTTCCTGACTACTCCAGTAAGCCATTCCTGGCCCCATAATAATTGGTATCACAGTTCTTTTTTAGTTCTTCTTGATGCTATTCAGAAAATTTCAGCTTCCAAGATACACTTACAAAAATGGAAGCATAATGTTGTGTGAAATCCAGAGGGTAAGGCTCCAATGATCTGAAATGCATTGACTCTGCCACGGTTACTGCAGCATAGCAAAACAAATTATTTTAAGCTTTTCTCATAGGTGCACATGCAGAGCACATGCAAGTGTCATACAAAGATAATGGTAAGATCAAGAAAGGAATACGTGATTTGTTAGACTTTTCTCCTTCTGGTCTTTTTCAGTACAGAGTTTTGCTATTATATCAGGGCATTGAGGAATGCCTCTCAATGGCCTTGGAGGTGTTTTAATGCTTGGTTGAAATATTGTTTAGTGAGCAGAAAAACTAGGAGTCCTAATAATACATAATACACACTTAAGAGCTGTTTTATTATAGGTTAATTTTTCACAGGGTGTGACTGTAGTCTGATTAAGGGGAGGGGAGGGGAAAGTACATTCCTGTTAGGCTCCAATAGAGGATTCAGTCTCAGATGACCCCTTGACATTTTCCAGTCATTGCAGAAAGGGCTGTCCCCTTTCTGGAAATAATCTAAACACTCATTATCCTAAAACGACAGAGAAAAACCAGAGATAAGGAGAAAATTGTCTATAGACACTTTCTGATCAACCAGCTCCTCTTAAAATTGACAAGAGACTTGCTGTAGTTGGACAAAAAAAGTTTGCTTTAACTAGTAACAGACATGATTGCAGGAGGCCCATCTCCCATGAAAAAACAGAAGGATAATATTGGCACCACTGCGAAACTGGAAGAGTTCTACAGCATATTAACACCAGACTGGTATATGGATCCTGATCAACTAAAGAGAGACACTGGGATCTGAAATTTTCTGGAAGACTGAGTGATCAGTTATGGTCGAGTTCTTCTTCAGTACGCCACTGTATAAAATCTAGAAGAAATGCAGACACAATGCACCAGTAAATTTAAGCATGGAAAGTAGCATTTTACATGACTTAGCAATTAGGCTGGATAGTCAGTAGACTTGTCATTCAGAAAATAGAGAGCTATGTGGATTTTAAATGAAGTCCTTGTTATTAACGCTGTCTATATATCACAGTTAACGTGATTGATAAAGATATAATTTCAAGAAATTGCACTATCCAATACCAATTAACATTTAAATATGTTGGATGTTTTTCTACATTTTCAACATTGATTTTAGTTACACAGAATGCATATAGTGTGCCAGTCTCATTTTATATTTTTATGACAAATATTTGCACTTTGGAAATGATAAAGAGTATTAACCTCACACCCATACCACAAATGCAATCTTTTTATTATAGAAGTATAACTTGCAAATGTGGAGGTTGTTTAAAACAAAACAACATACTTGCACACTAAAACAAAACAATGTAATATTTTAGAGTCAACAAGGCCATTCAGCCCTACTACTTCTTCAACCAATCACTAAGACAAATTTGTGTACATTGACAGGACATACTGTTCCCTGCTTCTTATTTATAAATGTCACCAGAAAGAAAGGACAGGTGTTTGCATGGCACTTTTGTAGCCAGCGTAGAAAGGTATTTACATACCCAATATGCTAAACATTCCCGCGCCTTTTCATGCTTTGGCCACCATTAAAGTGGACATGCTTAAAATGCTGACAATGCTTGCTACATCTTCTCTTCTGTTGTGCCATATTTTTCATGTTAGAGCACTCTCTGGTTGATGACCCAGCACACATGAATTTTAAGAGCACTTTCACTGCAGAGCTGACAAAAATGCAAACAAGGTACAAATGTGAGATTTGTAAAAAATAGCGACAAACACTTGACCCAAAGTGCCTTCCAAAATCAAAGAGAAATGTGGTGTGGAACATGCTTCCAGGAGTCTTAAAAGAACAACATTCCCAAGTGGATACTATAGAACTTGAACCACCAGAAAAGAAAAAAAAAATCAATCAACCTTCTCTTAGTTTTATCTGAGTCAGAACAATGAAAATACATTGTTCTACTCATCACTGGATTGTTATCGAGCAGAAACTATCATCAACATGGGTATATGTCCCCTGGAATGGTGGTAGAAATACCATGTGAATCTTTAATACCTCTGGCAGGTAAATAATTTGCCATGCAAGCTAAAAAGGCCCATGTGATTCCCAGTTCTGGACTTTCGAGTGACAATGCAAAAAGAAATGGGCAGAATTGTCTCCTACATATTGTAACTAAACTTGTTTGAGTGATTAGCTGAACAGGAAGCAAGACTAAGTGGACTTGTAGGCTCTAAAGTTTTATTTTTTGTATTAAAAAACCCACAAGTTATATTTTGCACATAACTCCAAATTTTTGAAGTTCTGCTTTCATGATAAAGAGATTGTACTACAGTAGTTGTATTAGGTGAAATGAAAAATACAATTTGTCATCAAAACTACAAAGTGAGTACGATACACTTTGTAGTCTCTTGTAGTTAAAAATCAAGATGTTTGAAAATGTACAACACATCAGAAGCATCTAAATAAGTAGTATATTATTGTTTAATAGTGAGGTTAGTCACAGTTTTAGATATTTGAGTAATCATGATTTTTTTCAGTCACTGGACAGCTCTTCTGATGAAAATAAGAGAAAATTAAGAAAGGTGATGGACAGAAGAGAGCAGCAGCAGCATAAGCTCCATCACAATTTGCACGGAGAAGAGAAGAGAGACACTAATAGCTTCTGATGCCTTCCTATCACTTGCTTGGATGTTTTCTCTCTTCTGTCAACATGTATACATACTGCAGCAGAGACTGAGTAGCTGATATGGGGAAATATTCAGCTCAAATAAATCTAATGATCACAGACAATATCTAATTATTTATCTATCCTTAGTGTAATTGCAAACCACAACAAGCAGAATATTGTACCTAATGAATAAAATCCACCTGTGCTTAGTTTACTAATAAAAATGTGTACTACATGATCTGGGATTTGGAGAATTTGCTAAATTTTTATTAAACACAGTAAATATAGAAACATACTCCTGAAGAATGAGGTCTCTGAGGTTGCAGGTGCAGAAAATGTGTTTAGGTCAAATTTCTCTGAACTATTACAGATAAGCTATCAATGGCTGCATGTGCATGGAGCTGTGCTGCCAGCAGCATGATGCAAAGGAGGGCTCTCCAAAATGCAAAGCACTGTTCATTTGCATCATCACACAGCTAATTTGCATACTATGAGATCACTCTGCCAGAAGAGGCTGCTGTCATCAGAAAACGCACTGTGTATACATGGTTCTGTTGGCAAAAACCTGTTTTTCCAACAGTTCCTTCTCCCTGTTTTTTTCCAGAGAGAAGGGGCTACTGACAAAGCGGGGTTTCGCCTACAGAACCGTGTCTACTCAGTGTGTTTTCTGAGAACAGCAGCCTCTGCTGGAAGGGTGATTCAGGGGGAGTATGCAAGTTAGCCACATGACTATGCAAATGAGCATCCCTTTGCATTTTCAAGAGCCTGGTTTTGCATCACACTCCTGGAAGTATGAGTCCATGTAGATGTGGGCAATGATATCATCAGATTTATCTGGAGCTTTTGTATTTTTGGTTGAAAGGACTGTCAATAATAAAGACAAATTATAACAAAGGTGTTTGTTTTGTTATGCCAGGGGAGATATACTTGTAGAGTTTAAATTTTCATTCCCAGATGGTCTTTAAATGTGTGTGTAGCATACCAAAAATATATACTGGAGTGGTATCTTTTTGGTGAAGCTTGAAGAAGCTCTTAAAACAGGGGTTCTCCACAGCAGAAAAACATTCCAGTAAAAACTTACTAATTATAGCACCTTGAAAACAGAAGTCAATGTTTGTGCAGTGATAAAAATATCATGTTTTGTGAATGGCACATAGATGTGTGAAACAAACTGAACAACAAAGACTGTAAATATCCCTCCATCAACCCCCCACAAGTTTATACTACAGAGGCATGCACAGCAGAATTTTTATAGTGTGTCTATAAAAAAATGCTAGTACGTCGGCTTTGTTGAATTTAAGGTGTTAGGTGCCATTGGCTGAGCAAAAGAGGTGTGTTGGGGCATCAAAGAACTTTGGAAAACCTCTATGTTTGAGGTGAAAATTAGAGTTGTCACCTGTTCAGTAGGAGCATGAAACCATCAATGCAAAGTTTTGTTTTCCTTTGTTAACATCTTTATTCCAACCTGCCAGAGATTATGGGTTCAGGCTCTGAGGAATTATTGACAGAAGGAAAAGGTAGTTTTTGGTTATGTATTTTTGTTCCCTTGAGTTTCAGATAGGCCTCTGAGAGTTAAGAGCTCTGGAAATTTAGAGAGAATACTGGGGAGTGGGGATGAAATAGTCAAATCCATGTTAAGCATCATTGTATTCAACATTACCTGCTGTTCATGATGTTGCTGCAGTTTTATGCAGCGAGTGCATAAATCAAGGAGAAAGGCAAAATTGTTCAATTACAATTTCCCAGGCAGAGTAGGCAGTCAGCGAGCACAAAAAGTGTTAGGGATAGCAAACAAAAGTAGACATGGGGTTCATAACATGTTAATAAGAGGTGGATGTTCCTTGGTTTTTTTATGACAGCAGAACCTCTTGACCTATCCCTTTGTCTACTTTCCAGAGATTTCAAGAAAACCAGGCAGTAAAATTCCCTTATTAAATTCTTATGATTTGATTGATCCCTATATATGCTAACAGTTCCACTTCAGTGGTCAGAAAGAGGGTTGGATCAGAGATGTAAGAAGAAACCATTGTAGGTAATATGGTTCTGCACACTCCGTTTTTAAATTATTTGTAGGAGAAAGAAAGGACAGAAACCAACCTCACAAGAGAGTTTCCGCTGACATTTGTGATGCTCTAAAAAGGGTTTGTTAATGCACAGCAGGATACTGAGCCAACATGTATATCCAAAGTTCTTGCTCCATCAAATGTACAGCTGATTTGAATTTGCCTTCCTCTAGTTTGGCTCTTTGTACAAAAGGAAATGGTATAAAGCAAGGAGTGATTAAGATGACTGATGTTCTGTTTTAATTTTTATTGTTATTAATGAGGCAGTTTGCACCATTGCCCCATAGTCACAACATAAGTAAAATTAGAGATTGCTCTGATTTTAACTTTGCAGTTCAGACCAATTCCAAAGTTAGGGGTATTTGTAGGCAGGCATTAGACTGTGTCCATCTCTAATGCAAAAACTAAAACGGATAAAAGAAAAAACTATTGTTGAAAAAAGAAGTCACTGATTATGCAACAAAAACAAAAAAAAAAACAACACAGTATGGTGGGAGGAAATACTTTTTGCCAAGAAGAAGTGGTCTGAATATTTGCTAGGCTGCAGCTCTAGATGAAGACTTACAAAATCCTGAAGATGAACTATGTTTAACTTCACACCTGACATTGTATGATCTTTTGACATTTTTTGTTTGAAGGATTTTTAGAAGAGGTGTCACTTAAAAGTTGGAGTGCTATCAGTCTGTCTGGGAAATGTCGGTATGAAGGAATCATGCTGTCTCTAAATTCTTGTCTGTTGCTGTCATCAGTTCAATAGCCTTATATCTCTTCTCCAAGAATTATAAGCAAGTAGAATTGCTAAAGCTGGCTTCAGAGGAAGATGGGAAAATGTCCATTGTACAATCCATCATTTGTGTGCTTCAGAAATGTTTAGACATGAAGACTTACTGTCCTGAAAATGGGAGTGCTGCTGAAAATATTCAACCATATTCTAAACCCAAGAAGAAATTAACAATGGGGGATTTTAAATGGGCAAAAGTGGAGTGCTGGGCAAAAGAGCCTCCCATCTGTCTACTGCTGGTTTAAGCTAGCTTTGGCCAATGACTCATTGATAGTTGCCATGCTCTGAAAACTGGACTGTAGCCTATGAGAATGTCAGTTAAGCTTGTATACTCATGTCTCAAAAACACTGCATACAATTAGCACCCTGGTCACAGAGGAAAGAAAAATATCTAAGTATGGAGTCTCTATACCGAGAAGGGACATGTTAGTGTGGAGTTTGGGGAAACTTTGTTGCTTTACCATATCTGCTGTATGGGTCAACTAAACACCTTTGAGGACTGAAGCTCTGAATTCACTAAAACACAAAAAACAAACAAACCACCAAGACATAGTAAAAGCCATTTACAAGAAAACATTTTTCCAAGCATTAGCACACTGTTATCAAAGAGAAGAGGGGAAAGTCAGTACACATGAATGTACTGCTGCATGCTCTTCACATTTTTCAAAGTCTTGTACAAACATTAACTAATTAATCCACATCCACTGTTGTTAAATACACTATTGTATTAAGAACTGACCTAAGGTAACCCTAAATGTTAAACAAAGAGGTGCAGTCTTCAGAAATGATAAAGATGAAGTTCATACATACATATAGTCATGAGGTGGCCATCTCATTGTTTGTTTCCCAAACATTTAATCAAATTAATCTCTGGTTGGTGTAAAGCCACTGAGTTTCACCAGAAGTGAAGTTGACCCATTAAGGTGCAATTATCATCAGAGGTGAACTCTGCTGCATGCTGTTTCTGTGAAGATCAATTTGATTTAGTGACAATGGCCTCTTTGCTTGCATTTACAGGTTTAAAGGATTAGAGAGCCCTTTAGATTTTAAAACAGCAGAAGGTCCTGGAGGATTTTGTTTTTAACTCCAGTTTATTTCCTAAATCATGCATTAATGTGATTTTTGGATATGAAATATACAGTGCTAAATTAGTATAATCTAAAAAGAGAGGTTTAACAATGGAAACACAAAGATTAATCATCTCTCTCTTTCATTCAAATTGCCTTATAGGAGCAGAGCAAGAATCCTTCTCTTCACATCTCTGATCTTTACAAGGAATACATTCCCTAAAGCTTACACTCTGCAGAGCACATACACTCACTCCCATTTTATGACTACCATGTTTTACTGAAGATTCATATAGCAAAGTTCACAGACATATTTAACGAGAACAAGAAGTCTTGTGGCACCTTATAGACTAGCGGATATTTTGGAGCATAAGCTTTTGTGGGCAAAGACCCGCTTCATCAGAGGCATGAGTGGGGGGTTGTTTCAGTGGGGTATTTAAAGAGTGGGGTCCCAGTAAGCTCTGGCCCTCCCTCTTACTGGGACCCCACTCTTTAAATACCCCACTGAAACCACCCCCCACTCATGCCTCTGCTGAAGCGGGTCTTTGCCCACGAAAGCTTATGCTCCAAAATATCCGCTAGTCTATAAGGTGCCACAAGACTTGTTGTTCTCGAAGCTACAGACTAACACAGCTACCTCTCTGGAGACATATTTAACGATATCTAAAGATTATAAAGTAAAAGCCAGAAGCCTCAGTCTAAAAAAAAAAAAAAGACAATCTGACTTTTGTCTTGAAAAAAAAAAACCTATTTGAACACACCAAAGCTGTGTCTACACTACAAAAATAACTTCAAAGTACTTTAGTATTTAACTGCCAGACACATACTTTCCCCTGAAAATAATGACCACCAGTACTGCTAAAAAGTAAAGTATCTCTAGTTTTACCAGCATTGTTACCTCTGGTATTGAAAAACCACAAGGTGTAACTGGCTGCAAAGTTTTGTCTGCTGAATTGCTAAAACCATCAAACTGCAACACCATCTTGACACTAGACATCCGGGCGTATAAAACCAAAAAGTGTGCATAGAAGAAGCAACAAAGAAAGTCAGCCTAAATGCAGACTGAAGTTTCCAACATCAAACATCTTCAGCTGTGGAGGTCTCCTATGTTGTGTTAATACAAATTGTCAGGATTCCATACTCAGGAATGGAGTAAGGACTTCGAAGCTGGGCTCCTTACTTCCAAGTTAACTTTGCAGTAAGGTAAAAATGTGTATAGACTTTCTGCAGGCTACTTCAAAGTAGTGCCTAACTTCAAAGTTAGTTCCTAGTGTAGATGCACCCCAACAGATAACAATACATGCCATAGAAATGCCTACTAGCATACAATAAGACCAGATATTCAACATATGGAGTTTATTTCAGAAATACTTCATTCATTCTATAAGCATGGGTAACATACATTATGACAATATTTCTTTCATTTCCATTTCAATTTCCCTCTTTCCCCCCATTGCACATTTACTTCCACTATAAAAATAAACAAACCTTGAACTGTCAGTAAGTCAGGCTTCTTTATTTATATGGAGCCAGAAGCCATCACAACTATCTCCTATTACCCTCAATAGCTCTTCAGGCACTGTGGGGTTATTTTGGAAGTGTTTCTGGGACAGAAGATAACAGTACATACGTGCCTTAACAGAGTCTGTGGGAGTGAGCCAAGCTAAGTTACTGTTACCCTTCTGAATATTCTAGGACATTTCTGGACAAAGGAGTTGCTCTTTTATTTCTACAGATTTCAGGAAGTTTAGAGCACAGCATATTTTATGCCATGCATACCTAGGGCATTATGTTAGCTTTGGAGCAACTTTTCAAAACTTGACAATGAAATTTTAGAAAATTATGGCATACTAAGAAAGAGGAGGAGTAATTTTGGTAGCTTCCATGTATATTAGGTGTTGTGTCATTGTATTGATACGCTTACTTTGAATGTACAGTGGAAGTCTCTCAAGCTAGCAGTGTTCTTACGACTTCCAAGCTATAGGATAAAATAACAGATATTAAAACTACTGTAAATATTGTCATTGGTACAGTTCAATTACTCTTGTAAGAATAAAAGGGCCTTATGAAAAAAGGTTGGGGAAACATACAGGCTGTGACCATGAACATTAGTAGGAACTATCTACAATTTTTTCACATCATTGACATAGCGACATGCAGATTCATAACACCAGAAAAATATTACACAGTCTGGTTGTTTGCAAATGTTTTATAATTTAATTGATCCTATGTACTTCCATGAGTTTTGGCCAATGTTAGGTCAACATTTACCTGTATTAATAATGTCCAGAGAATCTATATTTAAGGGCTATACCCACATGTTTTTTCTTCTTCGTTTACTGGCCACAATCATGAGGTTTTTTGTTCAACTACTGGACAGACAAGAAAGTAGAAGAGTTCTTAGCACTTCTCCTATGCAACCCAGACCCCTTGGCTTCTGCAATAAATAAAAAAAAAAAAGCCAGTCAATCCAGGGCTCTTCTCCCCTAACCCTTTGTCTGTATCTGTGAAGCGATTGCTCTCTTGTTCAGCGTTTGTCCTGTATTTTTAGTTTGCTCTTCTGTATGCAGTGTTTTCAAGTATGCTTGCTCCTTGCAAAACATACTCAGAGAGCTCTGTTAGGGCCAACAGTAATACCTCTGTTGCTGCTTGCCCTTAAACTGGAAACATACATGTTTTATGTATGTATTACCATTACTTATTCCCTGCTTGTGGGCATCGGGGTTTATGCTATGAACCGTATGTCTGTTTGAGCCAGGCAACAAATAAATGTGATAGAGAGGTACAGAAATATTCTTTGTTCTTGACCTGTCCAGTGTTTCTATACACACAACCCTATCGTCAATACTATTATTGAGGATATTTTGCACATTTCAAACGGCTTCATAAATAGAGACCTCAAAACCTAGCACAGACATAGGACAACCTAAATTCAACATGAAAGAAGGTCAAACAGGGCAATGAGAAGATAAAGTGAGGAATGCCACATCATGGTTCTGGTACTTTTTCTCCTTACCTTACTTCCCTCTCACTTTCACTGGTGGGAAGGAAGAAGGGAAGCGCACTAATGACCAAGCTTGCAGAGGTCATTTCACCATGGTGGCATTATGGAAAAAGGCAGACAGGCTGTGAAATGAGGAAATGAAGGGACACCAAAGCTGATATCATTGATGGAGCCAAGTGGGGAAGCAGATGAAGATGAAAGGAGACCATGTCAGAGATATTGGCTGAGGCTATCCAAATACAGTCTCATGGGTAACAGTGAAAACAGTGGGGGAACCAATGGTGTAACAAATGAAAGCAATAGAAAAGAAAACATGGCTGGACCTTTACTTTACCCATACGAGAAGGCATCACAATTTGCTATTAATTGTGAATGTTATGCACCTGTGACAGCTGCCAAGCAGGTAAAGAATGGGACACAGAGCAGTGTTTTTTTCCTTTCATTGGGGGGAAAAACTTGTTATGTGCACCAAGGCATGTGTGGTAGTGCACCACTAATAGAACCACATGCTGCTGGCAGCGAGAACTCGGCTAACCAGCTGGGTGGCACCTGAATTTCTCCTGTATCTCTGCCCAAGCACTCATCTTACAGGGAACACTGCACAGGAGTCAGGCACCTGGGGGCTGGTCCTGACTTAATATTTTGTCTGTGTTCTTGGGCTAGTGACTTAATATCTTTATGCTTCTGTTTATCTATTTGATAAATGGATAAAATAAAATAATAATAATACAGGACTATGCTCTTGGAATGATTCAAGAACATTTCTAAAATTATTAATGCCTGCTACTAAATGTGCGCACACAGTCCCTACTGACTTCAATGCAAGCTGTGCATATGCATCACATGGCAAATCTAAACCTCTGCACATAATTTCCACCCCCAACACACACACCTGGGACAACAATTTTATGGATGGCCAGCAAGAATAGCTGGAGTCAAAGCAGCTTCCTCTAGCATAGTTTCCACCAACCCTGTATATATTCAAAAGAGGAATATAATAGTACTCAGGTACCAGACCTCTCCTTACCCTCACTTCTCAAAAGGGCCCAGGGCTCTTATGTGGTGACACAGATCCTTCTGGTCCTGAAGTTACTTCAGCTCTTGCCCCTTAATCACAGGAGCATAGACTCAAGATGGACAACTAAAAACATGTTTCTTTCTAGCTAGCAGTGTATTAAGGAAATAAAAGAGACTCAGCTCAAGCACAACTAAAGCTGCGCAGATATGTTGTATTGCAGGGGTCCCTAAGAAGCTCATTGTGATGGAATGACAAAAGATAAACCCTGAAAATAAAGTCTTCAAGCTGCCTTTATGAAGCCATATCCATGATGGACATGGTTTGCTTTAGAGTAAGCCATTGTTGTTCTACTTGGGTGGTTGAAAGTGTAAACCAATAGTGTACTAACGAAAAGCCTGGAATGCTTATTGCCTTAGTAGTCCTATATTGCATTTCTCTAATGGCTTAAATGCCAGCACCAAGAGCCTGCATGTAAAGCACTCTCCACAGTGGATTACTGCTACATTCCAAAAGCAAGAAAAAGTTGCTTCTAAAAAGATGAAGCAGAGTAATAGTGGAAAATGGAGGGGGAAAAAAAAAGCCTGAAATGTGACCCTGGCTATTTACAAATCAATGAAGTTCACACTAATTTGGACAAGCTACATTTTGAATGTTGAACTGAACCTGTAAATAATTTGTTAAGCCTTCCTGATCCCTAGTTGCCCGAAGTGCTCAAATAGTGCTTTTATGTATCTCTACCTTAATACAGAGTGCACTCCCACAAACTACCTGCCAGTGAGGATGATATATAACCCCCTGTATTCTATTCTATGTACAGAATCAATATACCACTATTAAACTATAGTGGAAGAATAATTAGCCTTTATAATAAATCTCAGTAAGGATTTATGATGCTAGTAGAATACCTTTAAAAATCATTTTTACATTGCATAAGATTTTCCCCACCCCTTTTCCATCTGTTGAAATGCATTGCATTTCTGAAATCTGTTCCCATTCTCCCCTAAAACAGTGGATATTAACTCTGAGGACAGAAACTTGTTGAATGTCATGAATTAGTGTTATTCAGTCAGCAAAATTCATGTCATATTTAAATGCTAACAACATGATACAGCATCAAGAGTCTGTTGCAAACAGAAGGAAGCATCTAGTCCATTCACCTGCTTTTAGTGCAGTAAAACCAGTAGCTCTCCTATTGCTCCAGCCCTTTAAAAGTTAAAAGCAATCTGGAGTTCCCAGACCACATAGTGGATGGCAGATGATTTAGGAAGTTAAACTGATCAGAGAGGGATCACAGTGTTTTTCCTCCCATCCTCAGTTTAGAATTTCTCCCCTTTTTAATAACTTCGTGCCTTTACTCAGCTTTATTACTGGATGAAGCACAATGGCAATGTTAATTTCTGTCTGAGACAGCCAAAGACAAGAGCCTCCTCTTATATTCTGCAGCGTTACAATACTGCCCCCAAAGGGTACTTAAGTACAGTGCAGTCTTAGGGGCTCAGGTCACCCCTAATGTGTGTCACATGGCAATTAGATAACCCAGGTTGGCCATGACTTCAGACTTGGGCTAAAGGACTTACATTCAGGTGCCGGGCTACAGACTGAGTTCTGTGATGCTTCCACCGCATAAGGTCCTAGAGCCTCAGCTCTAGGCAGAGTGCGATATTGGTCTAGGAACATGGAACAACTTCCACCCGAGGAGAGATTAAAAAACTTGGACTGTTCAGCAGACAAGAGACAATTTAGGGTTGGGGGGTGTATGACATAGGCCTGTAAAAACATGAATGTTGAGGAGGAAGTGAATAGGGAAGTGTCATTTACCCCTTCACAAAGCACAAGAACCAGGGGTCATCCAATGAAATTAATAAGTAGCAAAAAGAATTACTTCTGTACACAATACCCTGTTCTGTTTATTTCCTTTGTAGCATCTGGTTGATACCAGCCATTTTGGAAGCTGGGATACCCATTGGTCTGACCCGGGATGACCACTTAGGTTCTGAAGGCCCATATCTGACAATAAAATTTAAATAAATAATGTGGCACAAAACATTTGGAGCCTATTTTCAGGAGGTCCCTAGCACTTTGAACCCCATATTCTTCATTTGTGTGTACCACATGCACAGAGGACCTGGTTCTGCTGTCACTGACGACAGTGCCAAACACCCTGGGGAGCTTACTATGCATAGGACAAGGTATGTTTTCTTCTATGCACAGAAATTGGTTCAAAAATGATTTAAGTTAAATGGATGCAATCTAATTAACCTGCTGCCAAACCCTGGATGTATTTACCCAATTTGCTTTAAGAGAAGCTTATTTCAATTAAACCTGTTCCTACCTGATTTAAGTTAAAAAGCTTGACAAACTGAGTTTACACACAGCCTGTTGCATCTTTTTAACTAAAAAAAAAAAATTGAAAACATAAGCAACTTTTTTAAATGGAAATTTTTCCTGAATCATTCCTCTGGGTCTACCCCAGGGGAAAAAAAAACCCTGAGTACATATTTGCCATTCTACACTGTACAACATTTTTCATGCTTTGTGACTGTAGCCCATCTATTCAATTCACAGTACATACACATTCTCACTTTTTTAAAGATGTAGAAGACATACTGTATGAACCCTCACCAGAGGGCTGAATTCTGGCATGCCCACGAAGGGTTACAAAAATTTCTTTCCCAATAAGCATTTACTGTTTGACAAATTTATTTTTAGTGTCAATTTAATACATGTGTTTTGAACGTAAATTTGATATACACCCTGATGTTTTCTATTAGCTCATATAAACAAGTGTTTGATTTAAAACAGATTTTTCTCTTTGCATGGCTGAGACAGAAAGGAGAAATAAACATCACTCTTCACAGGAATACAAATGAGGTGGTAATGACATTAAATAAAACTAGTGAAATAAGAAAGACACAAACCACTAGTCTGAGGAGCTAAAGACCAGCACCACAATCCTGTTTTGTGTAGGGATCTTCTGGGCAGTGAGAGTTCCTATGAACTAATTCCCCCATTGAATTAAATCAGAATGGGGTTTACCTCTTTCTCTCTTCCTGGAAAAGGGCAATCTGTCATTGTTAAAGACAAGCAATCAGTAGGCATCTGTAGAAAATGTAACAATGCTGTGTTAAGAGTTGGTCTCTGCTGCAAGAGCAGAAGTCCTTTTTCTTCTCCCACATATTTTAATTGCTGCTAAAGACTACTCTTCTTGTCCCCCTTCGAATTTTGTAAAATCACAAGACTGCACGTTTGAAGACGGCTTGGAAACTTTAAAATCTCAGACAACTCAAGTGAGAGCATTTCCTTTCACCGTGGGGGATCACTGCCATAATCAAACTTTAATGAAAAGAAAACCTCAGAGGAGCAGTATGTGTTGCATGTTTCTTTGTGGAAATAATCTCAACTCAGAGAGGGACAGTTTGTGGTCTTGATACCTTGAAGAAAAGACAAAACAAATTTGGATGCCAGCACCAAGTTTGTCATTGTAATTAAGACAAACAGAGCTGTAGAGCTAATTTTAGAACACTGCTGCAGCTCTTCACTTTGCTAACATCAATGTTTGTAACCAAGTTTCTTGACTGGCTTGATAAAGTGTACTGCAAATTCTTGTCCCCACACCCCAAATAAGATGCCTGGAGGGAAATGCATCTGTTAATTTAGATTATTTTCATTGATGCTGCTGCTATGCCTGCTCTTAAATAAGGAAATTATTCTGCAGTGGGTCAAGTACTTAACAAAATTAGATTCTACTTGATTAAGCAGTCTTCACATTTTATTTTGAGCAGAGAAGGCATTCATCATCCTGACCTGCATGCAGTTAGAATTAATAGGAAACTCAGCTAGTGAGCAGATGATACAAGATCTTGATATCTGCCATGCCTAAGCAGAATTTGGGGCAGTCATTCAGCTTTGTTGATTCATCAGCACGTGGTCTGTACAATAAGGAATTAACACCAATCTAGCCATGAGAAATATCCCCCCAAATAATCAAGAAATTTGAAAAATACCAGAAATCTATAAATACAGCCAAGCTAGAATGAACATTTTATTGAATTACAAAAGGCAGGGTCACAAAAGACCCTTTAGATCACATATTCCATCCTTCTACCAATGCAGGATTATACCTGTGTTTGCCAATATCCCAACAGATGAAACTGCTGTTGTGTCTCTCAGAAAAGGGAAGTAGAAGTGTGCATGTATCACTATTTGTTATTTTGTTCTCCACATAGTTGGGCATTTATTGAAATTCTAGGTCCAAAAAAAAAATTCAGGGGAACTTGCAACCTCTCTTACCTAAACCTGTCCTCCTTCCATGAGCAAGGCTCCTTGTAACTTCAATAAGAGCTTCCAACATGTAGAAGGTTTAACAGAACATAGTCTAAACCCAAGGGGTGAAAACCATGTGCTTCATTATCACATCTACCTCTTTACAATGGTGCTAGTCTTCCATCCTTCTCATAGACATCTGGAAAGACAAAGCCCCGGTAACTTATCCGAGCACTATCTTACCAGCAGCAGAATATTCGCTTACCCCAGTGTGCATTGGAGATGGCATCAATTCATTCACTGAAGGAATCAAGCTGGGGAGTTTATCAGAAGTGCTTGGAGCTTCTTGGCCTCTAGCCTCTATCAGCTAATCTGCTCATTGACACTTTGGCACCAGAAGTCATTTGTAGAAGGTGGGGAAAGTTTTAAACAGTACTCAGAGATAGGTAGGAAAAGCACAAATCGCACACAAACTCTGTGACTCTGTTTTGCAGTATTCTAGGGAGCATGTGAACAGCATTTACTCTGAATGAAAAATTTAAACAGGATAGAAATGGTTACAGTGCAAAATAAACATTCTCCCCTTGAACTCACTTTTAAAGCCTCATCTTTTCACAGTTAAGATTCAATCTAGTTCATTTCCTGATGCAGCAGATAGAAGACCTGGGAATCCAAATTGTCTCTCAGGCCTTTACCAGCTGCAGCCAGTGAGAGACACTTTCCAACAGCCGTGAACGCAGTACTGCAGGGGTTTCAGCTGAATTGATTAAGAACAAATATTTCTAATAAAAGAGTAACCTTGCCTTAGCAAACTGACCTCAGTACATTTTAATTATCTTTTAATTAATCTGAAGTTCTCTCAGTGCAGAGCTAATCTAGTAAAATAATGCAAATTGACTCTCAGTGAATTTCTTGGGGAAAATGCAGTTTACAGCAGAGCCCAGGAAACATGCCAGATTCAGACAGCAGTAGTTGGACTCTACAGTAATGGTTAGGGTTTTGTAGTGGGCTACTGAGTAATTTGTACCTGCTGTGCTTCTGCAGCCAACACAGCTATGTGAGCGAGAGCAGGGTTCTGTTCCATCCCCAGCTTCACCCACAGAGTTGTTTACTGATTTCAGCTACATGACCAATCAGTTACACTGCAGGCAGTTGACCTTCTACTCATTCTTTCTGTTTACAGGGCAGGGCTAGGGGGAAAGAAGAGAGACTGGAGGAAAATGAGAGTTTAAGTCAAAATTATGCTTCCAAATATTTTAGGGTTATACAGGGTCCTGCCCAGCTACTGGTGTAAAATGTGTCAATCTCAATTTCCTCAAATCCTCAGGGCTCCCAATGGGCCCTGAAAATCAGAGAATTGCTGATTCTAACCACCTCCACCCCAATGTGCTGCCTACACTAAGGCTGGGAGCAGGGCCCATGTAATGCCCTTATTGCTAGTCAGGAACATTCTTAGAAATCCATCTCTCCTGACTTTAATGCTCCTTTGCACCATCAAAGTGCCTTAGGGCTAGGTCCACAAAAGGACTGAGGCAGCTAAATTCAACTGCTCAGATGCTGCCAATCCTTCCTTCCAACTGAATTTCCACTGTTAAATTCTTTTGGGTGCTTAAGTTTCTGGTTCAAGCCAGGCAAACAGCCACATTAGCTTTGGAGGGTTTATCTCCAATATGAGGCACTCCCTACAAATGGGCCACAGCAGGGCCTGACTTTCAACCCAGTGATGGGATATATGGGGTTCAGTCCTCCTTTGCCCGATGTGGAGTAATGAGTTGCATTTGTATTTCCCCTCTCCCAAGACTGTTCCCTAACAGCTGGATGATGCTGGGGCAGGGTTTTGCTAGTTTTTCTTATCTGAAGCTGCTCTCCAGAGTATAAATAATGCACTGTTCATTAAAGCAAGGAGATTGGGACCTAGATCTCCTGTTTCCCCAGTAAAGGCCCAATCCAGAGGATTAGAGAGTCATTCTGATGTACATTCTCTCTCTATCCCAATGCATATTTAATTATTTATACACAGCAGACAAAACTTGCCCTGGAATAGCCCAGTGGTTGGTGGGTGGGAGTGGGAAAACAAGTTCAAATCACAGCTCTTCATCAAAAAGACAGAGAAATTGAACCTGGGTCTCCACCAACCTCAGGATACATCTACACTACAGAGATCTTTCAGAAGAAGCTCTTCCAGAAGATCTCTTCTGAAAGAGCTTTCAAAAGAGTGTGTCTACACACAAAACAGTGAATCAAAAGAACAACCTGCTTTTTTGAAAGAGAGTGTCCAGAGAGCCCCCACTCTTTCAAAATAACATGCCAGGGATCGCAAAGTAAGACTATTCTTTTGAAAGAAGGCCCTTGTGGAGCATCTACACATGTTTTCTTTCAAAAGAAGCTTTTGAAAGGGGGTGGTCTTCCTGAAGGGGGCCAGGAAAAGTGATTTCAAAAGGAGCACCACATTCTTTTGATCTGCTTTCGAAAGAATGATTTTTGTGTGTAGACACTCCATGGGCTCTATTGAAAGAACCCCCTTCTTTGAAAAATCTTTTGGAAGTACTTGCTAGTATAGACCCAGCCTAGGTGAATAGATCAGTGGAGCTTCTTGCAAAAATATAAACTTAGGCATCCAACTTCAGGAGATGAGGAATGTGAAACAGGGATAGACATCTCTCATTGGCTTCAACTTAGGCTCTCAAAGATATATCTGCATGGCAACATCTGGGCTGACTCTGGCCTGGGTGGTAAAATTGCTGGGTAGATGTTTGGGTTCAGACCTCATGGAAGAGGAAAGTTCCAAGCCTGGGTTCCAACCCAAGCCCTATTGTCCGTACAGCAATTTTTAGCTCTGTGAGCCTGAAGTCAAGTGGCCTGGGCCAGCCACAGCTGCATCACCAGTCTTTTATTCTAGTAGATGTGCCCTGAGTCACTTTGAAGGGCAGTTGCCCCAGCCCCTTTGAAATGCAGTAGCAGTATTGCTCTGCCACTCTACAGGTTTGAGTGGGGCAGTGCCCAGGGCTGAGGCCTGAGCAGTGCTAAGGGCTGAATATCTAGGCTCCACCCCTCCTGCCTTTGGCCCTGCCCCTTCTGCTGGTGTGGAGCTGGGCTTCCCTCCCATCTTGCTCTGGGTGTCTGGGGACTCTCAGCCCCAGTAAGCTCTACAAAATTTTCTATTGGCTAATTTAAGCAGCTAAGCATGTGATCTTTTGTGGATCCCACTTTTAGGTGCCTAATGCTCTCTGTGGATTTCGTTAGGACTTTGAATTCTATGTGGTGATAAGACACCTAAGTTGGGTGATGTAATGATGAGCATTGCCATACCTAAACCCCTTCTGATTCCAGCTGTTGGCATACCAAAGATTTAGGCCCAATTATAGCACAACTGGAGCAAACTGAGATCAGATATGTGTAAATGAGGACATAGTCTAACTTGCTGAATCTTTATTCCTGGTGATGTTGCCTGAGGAGAATCCAGTCTGCATATCAAATTCCTCACTGAATTCTCAGGGCTGGCAGTAAGAAAAATCATCATTAATAATTTGCAGAATGGATTCTGATGCAAACCTGACCCCCACTACCCCATGCCATTTTTTGCATGTACTGTCTCCAGAGTGGAAAACTATTAAGCAAAATCATATTATGTAATATAGCACAAAAATATTTTCCCCATTTACAGGATATGTATGTCAGATACATTGTTCAGTTAGTCTCACGGGGTGAGTTTTACGGCACATACATTTTACATAATTTATAAACCTCTTAAAATAAAGATAGCAACACATGACATGGAATACAGATGCTGAACATGTCACTGGCTGAAACAATTACTTTCCATGTTCCCATTGAGCCATGTCATTGAAGTTTGCTACTCTCATTCATTATGAGCCACTGAGCCAGATGTTCTGGATGTGAATAGTCATATAAGGAAATGAAGGTCACTTTAGCTCACCAGTTCTATTTCTGATGCTTATGTCAAGAAAATACCCATACACATGTTTATTCAGTACTTGGCTAGAAAACGTTAATTTCAACGTTATATAGTTCTGTAGTTGCCCCCCACCTGGTTGTATGTTTCATCATAATGCTTTCAATTGCACTATTCAGTCACAGACCATCAAAAGAATGCTAATGGGAAAACCCTGGTATAAGAAAAGTGACTTCATTCTACATATTGTGAAGCAAGTACTTTCACTGGTTGACAGGATCCTGAAGAAAAATAGGTTGTCGTGATACCACATTAATATAGCCTGTCCAATACTTCTGCAGCATTTTAGATTATGATGAAATTACTTACATTCCAGTGTTACTATACACCAGAAAATATTAAAGCAGTATTGATAGAAGTCTGGAAAACTGTGTTAGTATGAATAACGGATCAGTGATTAAAATGAAAATGTTGCTTTATCAATCACAGGGGTTATGTCTACACTAACCAAAAACTTCGAAATGGCCATGCTAATGGCCAGATTGAAGAATACTAATGAGGCGCTAAAATGCAAATTCAGTGCCTCATGAGAATGCCTCCAGCTGTGGCACTTTGAAATTCCTGCGTTTCGCTCCTGTGTGGCTCGTCTATGTGGGGGTCCTTTTTGAAAGGACTCCACCAACATCGAAGTCCCCTTATTCCTATCGCTCATACTAATACAGCTACCTCTCCATTACTAGTCACAGAAGGGAGATGTGGTGAGATGGACAAGTAATTCCTGGCAGTCTGGACTGGAACAATTCCATCAGTTCATGTCTGGGCATAAGGTGGGTATGCCTCCTGATTACAAGCCATTAGGAACTCATAGGAATAAGGGGATTTTGATGTTGGCGGGGTCCTTTCGAAAAGGACCCCCACGTAGATGAGCCGCGCGGGAGCAAAATATGGCAATTTCAAAGTGCCATGGCTGGCAGCATGCTAATGAGGTGCTGAATATGCATTTCAGCACCTCTTTAGTATTCTTCAATCTGGCCATTAGTATGGCCATTTCAAAGTTTTTGGTAAGTGTAGACACAGCCAGGATGCTTTCATTGATCAAAACATTTCAAAGCCACAGGTTGCCACATGTGAGTGAATGTGCCACTGCTGAGGCTGTGGATAGCCTTGTATGATCAAATGATTCATGGTGTTTCCTAATGGCTTGTAATCAGAAGGCATACCCACCTTCTGCCCAGCCATGAACTGATGGAATTGTTCCAGTCCAGACTGCCAGTAATTACTTGTCCATCTGACCACATCTCCTTTCTGTGACTAGTAATGGAGAGGTAGCTGTATTAGTCTGTATTCGAACAAAACTAAACAGCAGTTATATAGCACTTTAAAGACTTACACAATGATTTAGTAGGCGATAAGCTTTCATGGGACAGTCCCACTTCTTCAGATCTGTAGAATTTCCAGACCAGACCCAGATATATAGTACAGAGGTCCAAAAAAATGGCAATAAAAACTGACAAATCAAATACATGAACTGAAGAAGGGGGTTGATTGGTGGGGGATGTTAAGTGTCTTGCTTGAGATAATTACAAACATCAAAGAAAGGGAAGATGTCCTTGTAATGCTTGAGATAATTGCTGTCTTTGTTCATACCAAGTGTTAATGTGTCAAATCTGCATGTGAACCCCAGTTCACAAATCTCTCTATGTAATCTGCTTTCAAAGTCCCTTTGTTGTAGGACACATATTCTCAGGTCTTTAGCAGAACGGCCCACTCCATTGAAATGCTCACTGACAGGCTTATGGTAACAGAGAGGAAGCCATGCTAGTCTATACACTATCAAAACAAAAAGCAGTCAAGTAGCACTTTAAAGACTAGCAAAATAGTTTATTAGGTGAGCATTTGTGGGACAGACCCACTTCTTCAGACCACAGCCAGACCAGAACAGACTCAATATTTAAGACACAGAGAACCAAAAACAGTAAGCAAGGAGGACAATTCAGAAAAAGATAATCAAAAGGTGATAATCAAAAGATAATCAAGGTGATCAAGGAGGACAAATCTGATTTGCTCATATATAGAATGCTTTCGCCAATGCGCACAGGCAGAAATTGTGGAGAGACAGCATCGTTTGCCTCACAACCTCAGTCGTGTGGAACGCAATGCCATCCACAGCCTCAGAAACAACCCTGACATTATAATCAAAGAGGCAGATAAAGAAGGAGCTACTGTCATCATGAACAGGTCTGACTACCAGAAGGAAGCTTCCAGACAACTCTTCAATACCAAATTTTACAGGCTACTTTCCTCAGATCCCACCGAGGAATACACTAAGAAACTACACCATCTGCTCAGGACACTCCCTACACAAGCACAAGAACAGATTTATACCAACACACCTCTAGAGCCCCATCTGGGCCTATTCTACCTACTACCCAAGATCCACAAACCTGGAAATCCTGGACGTCCCATCATCTCAGGCATTGGCACTCTCACTGAAGGACTGTCTGGTTATGTGGACTCTGTCCTCAGACCCTATGCCACCAGCACTCCCAGCTATCTCCGAGACACCACTGACTTCCTGAGAAAACTACAGGACATTGATGACCTACCAGAAAACACTATCCTAGCCACCATGGATGTAGAAGCTCTCTATACCAACATCCCACACAAAGATGGAATAAATGCTGTCCGGAACAGTATCCCTGATGATGCTACAGCACATCTGATGGCTGAGCTCTGTAACTTTATCCTCACACGCAACTATTTCAGATTTGATGACGACATATACCTTCAAATCAGCGGCACAGCTATGGGTACCCGCATGGCCCCTCAATATGCCAATATTTTCATGGCTGACCTGGAACAGCGCTTCGTTAACTCTCATCCACTAACACCCCGTCTCTACTTACGCTACATTGATGATATCCTCATCACCTGGACCCATGGGAAGGAGACTCTGGAGGAATTCCACTGGGACTTCAACAACTTTCACCCCAACATCAACCTCAGCCTGGAACAGTCCACACAGAAGATCCACTTCCTGGACACCACAGTGCTAATACACGATGGCTGCATCAATACCACCCTATACGGTAAACCTACTAACTGCTACGCCTACCTTCATGCCTCCAGCTTCCATCCCAGACACACCACACGATCCATTGTCTACAGCCAAGCACTAAGATATAACCGCATTTGCTCCAACCCCTCCGACAGAGACAAACACCTACAGGATCTCTACCAAGCATTCTTGAAATTGCAATACCCACCTGAGGAAGTGAAAAAACAGATCAACAGAGCCCGACGTGTGCCACGAAGCCTCTTACTACAGGACAAGCCCAAGAGAGAAACCAACAGAACACCACTAGCCATCACCTACAGTCCTCAGCTAAAACCTCTACAGCGCATCATCAGGGATTTACAACTCATCCTGGACAATGATCCCCCAGTTTCACAGGCCTTGGGAGGCAGACCAGTCCTTGCCCACAGACAACCTGCCAACCTGAAGCAAATCCTAACCAGCAACTATACACCGCACCACAGCCACTCTAACTCAGGGACCCATCCATGCAACAAACCTCGTTGCCAGCTCTGCCCACATATCTACACTAGCAACACCATTACAGGACCTAACCAGATCAGCTACACCATCGTGGGTTCATTCAGCTGCACATCTACCAATATAATTTATGCCATCATGTGCCAGCAATGCCCCTCTGCTATATACATCAGACAAACTGGACAGTCTCTACGTAAAAGAATAAATGCACACAAATCAGACATCAGAAATGGCAATATACAAAAACCTGTAGGAGAGCACTTCAATCTCCCAGGCCACACAGTAGCAGACTTAAAAGTAGCTATCCTACAGCAAAGAAATTTCAGGACCAGACTCCAAAGAGAAATTTCTGAGCTACAATTCATCTGCAAATTCTATGCCCTCAGCTCTGGCTTAAACAAAGACTGTGAATGGCTGGCTAAATACAGAAGCAGCTTCCCCTCCCTTGGTATTCACACCTCCAGATCAACTGCTGGTAGTAAGCCTCCGCCTTGCTGACTGAGCTAACCTTGTTATCCCCACCCTTGCTCTGGCTTATTTATACCTGGCCCTGCAGATTTCCAAGACCAGCATCTGATGAAGGGAGTCTGTGCTCATGAAAGCTCATGCTCAAAACTTTTCTGTTAGTCTATAAGGTGCCACAGGACCCTTCGTTGCTGTTACAGATCCAGACTAACACGGCTACCCCTCCGATATTTTCTTTCTGTGACTCTCAGAGCTCTACTTGCCCATACTATAGGCTACTGACTTTGTATCAGTACAGTTCCTAGGCATCCTTTTGCAGCATCATACTGTAGCACTAGATGTTCTGTAGGATTACAGTATTTAGGACTGGGATCTTTTTTAGGACTTTATTTACTTCCAAATGCCTGTTTTTAATTCTCTGATCACTCTCACATTGCATCGTGTATAATCTGTCTCAAAGATCTGAGTCTCTGGCCAGTGCTATACTCTCTAGACCACACCTCTTTAATTGGTCTAATTTTCTTATGCTGTATCGACCACTGATACACAATTTTAGCAACACCAGTTTTGTAGCTAACATCAACTTATCAGTGGTAGACTGCTATGGCTAGCTACATGGAAGAAAGTCAACCAGAGCATTCCTCCTTTCAACCTTCCTTAATCCTCGCTGCTTGTGAGATGTTCTGGAGTTGACTTTGACACCAAAAAGCATAATTTTGCAAATGCATGAAACAAAGCCCCAGAAGAATGACCCTGAGTGAGTCAATCTTCTGTGGCAGCATAGACATAGGCTTGCAGTGCAGATGGAGTCCCTCAGAAGTTAACAGATATCCAATGTTGAATTTGCCTCAGTTCTTCTCAGCTTCAGTTGGTCCACACAGCCTAATATTCTGGTCATTTCACTAGTCTCATGGGCTGCAAATGGGGTTCTGTTTCTATTTTCAGTTTTCCCCCCTTGATGCCCATCTTCTTGACTTACCTGTCCTTATAGGCTGCGTCTACACTACATTCCACTTTTGGAAGGGGAATGCAAATGCGGAGGATTGGAAATGCAAATGAGTCAATGATTTACATATTGTGCACATCATTTGCACAATGGCAGCCACTCACTGTTCCAGAAGTGCTGGTTTTGGGGAAAAAAAAACAAACAGTGTAAACAGGGTTCATTCAAAAACAAGTCCCATTTTTGAAAGAATGCTTCTTCCTAATAAACATGAGGAAGAAGGGTGCTTTCGAAAGCAGGGTTTCCTTTCAAATGAACCCAATCTAGATGGCTATTTTGGCTTTCAAAATCAGCTCTTCTGGAATTGAGATCCTGCATGAGTATGCAAATAAGATGTGAGATATTTAAATCCATGCCTCATTTGCATTTCTGATTGGCCACATTTGCATGCTCAAAGGAGGGGCAGTGAAGCCACAGCCATAGTCTCTTAGGCTATATCTACACAGCAGCACTGTTGTGAAATAAGCTATTCCAGAAGAGATTTTCTGGAATAGCTTATTTTGAAATAATACTGGTACACACAAAGGCTGCATCTACACTATAACGATCTTCCGAAACACAATCTTCCAGAAGAGACCATTCTGAAGATCATCTTTTGAAAGATCATGTCCATGTGTAAAAAGCAGATTAAAAGAACAATCCATTCTGTCAACAGAGTGCGTCCACACAACCCTGGGCCATTGATGGCATGCACATTGCCATCTGCACCACACACATCTGCACGCACATTATGGTGGTGGGGGCAGCGGGAGGCTGAGGGGGCAGCTCAGCCAGGGCTATGCACACCGTGCACAGCATGTTCAGCACCTCCATCCACGTCTTCCGCTGTCAGGCAAGGTTGGCGTCCTCCAGTGCCAGCCGTCTCTCCACCAGGGCATTCTGGTGGTGGAGAGTGGCTGCATAGGCAGTGGGCTCATCCTCCTGCCTGTGGCTACATGACTTTCATCTGTGGGCCTGCCCAGGTGCCTGTGGTGGGGTTGGCATGGTCCTTTCCACTGCCCCTCCTGGACTTGGTGGCCCGACATCCTGGATGGGGCTGGCTGGCCCCAGGGTTGTACTGGAGCTTGCCCTGCCCTCAGATGGTGCAGCTGGAAAGAAAGGTGGGGAGAGTGATGACATGTCAGTCCCATGGCCTAGCTCTGGGTACTGTGCGCTCCACCCCCTTGGGCAGCTGCCCCCACCCCAGTCCAAGGGATGTGGATGTGCCAGGGGCGGTGGCATGTGTGCCATGAATGGTGGCCCCTGCTGCAAGTGGTCTGCGTGCTGCCTTGGGGATGGGGCTGAACATTTGAGGGCCCCCTGATCCACTGGAGAATATGCTTGTGGGTGAGGGGGTTCATCCAGGCACGGTGGAGGGGGTCCCCAAATGTGTGGTGGACATGCCAGATGCAGTTTGGCCCCTGCTGTCCACCCTTACACATGTGCAGGTCGTGGCACTGTCTGGGGGGCGGGGGTGCTAGGTGTCACCTGTGGCTGTGCCTGCGTTGGCAGACCACCTTGGGGCATGGCAGGGGCTGGGCACCCCTCACCCTGGGGAATGCAACATGCCAGGCACTTACCTGAGTGTCCCTCAGGGATGTTAGGGGATGCCCGACTCAAGGGTGCATGGCTGGAGGTGCTGGAGGGCCCTGTGATCATGAAGGTCCCATCCGTGGAGTCATCCTTGGAGAGGACCTCGGACTCTGGATCTGGTTTTGGTGCACTGGAGGGTCCTGGCTGTCCTTGTTTGAACTCCACTCCTGCTCCACTGCAGCAGAGCGGTCCAGGGCTGCCATCTTCAGGAAGGCACGGGATGCGAAGCTGTCCCCTCTAGTGAGGAGCCCATGCAGCTCCTGGTAATATGGGCAGCTGGATGGTGCCTGCCCTGACCAGTTGGTGCTGTCCCAGGCCCACAAGTAGGCCTGCCTCATCCTCTTCACCTTGCACCTTCACCTTGAAGAAGCTTCTGAACCTTGCACCTGGTCAGTGGTCTGGGCAGGGTGGCCTTGGGCGGCCAGGCTGGTGGCCAGCCAGACATAGATGGGGGCATCCACTGGTGGCCAGTGGTGTCCCAGAGGATCTCCTCCTCCTGCCAGAGCCCCAGGAAGTCCCAGAGCTCTGGCTCTGTCCAGAAGGGGGCCCTCCATTTGGGGCCTTGAGAGGGCTCCTGTGACCCCTTGGCTGGCTCCTTGAGGGGGATCCCTTGACTTCCAGGGTAGCTGGATGGCCAACATCATGGCTCTGGTCACTGCAGGAAAAGCTGTGAGGGTGTGGGGCTATGGGACTTTCCTCCTTGCTGCCTCCAAGCTCTCAGCTCCCTGCCACGGGGTTTCTGGGTCCCTGCAGCTTTAAAAGTGGTTGGACGTGGAAAACATAGAGTTCCACTAGCACTGGACAGGGCGTCCCTGTGCGCCAACTGGCCGGTGTCATGGAGGACTGCTTTTCTGAAAGAGCAGCCCACGAAGCATCTACACATGTTTTTTTTTCAAAGATTCTTTCAGAAGGAGGTGTTCTTCCTGATCCAGGAATGGAAGAGCACTTCTGAAAGAAAAGCCACGTTCTTTTGATTTTGGTTCAAAAGAGCACTTTTATGTATAGACACTCCACAGGATCTTTCGAAAGAGCCCCTTCTTGGTAGTGTAAATGCTTATTAAAACAGTACTCAGCTATTTTGAAGTAGAGCATCTACACACAATAGAGCCTGTTTCGAAACAGAGTCAGTGGATGCACTGTGACTTATTTCAAAGTAGGCTCTATTCCGTGTCAACAATCCCTATTTTAAAATAGGCACATTTCCTCATGGAATGAGGTTCACTTATTTCAAAACAAGTCAACTGCTATCTTGAAATAGTGGTTGCATTGTGTAGATGCTCACAAAGTTATTTTAAAATAACAGCTGTTATTGTGAAATAACTTTGCTGTGTAGACATAATCCTAGAATGCTAGACAGGACTGGAACTCTGCCTCTCTCAAGTTAAGGACATTCTGGTGTACTATAATCAAATCCCCAGCTTATACTTTCCTCCTGTGAATGGTATTCCTGAGTATCAACTCTGATAAACTGCAAGCTATACCATCCCTTGTTTTGCAGAGTTTTTATTGACAGCCTACATTTGCCCACTGGCCGCCAAATGATTTTATTGTACATCACCAGCACTTAAGGAACATTCTCCAGGCTAATATTACTGCTTATCAGTGTTGCTGGGATTACATTGCAGCTGCTTCCACAATCCAGGTGGAATCAAAATGGTTGTTGCTCTAATAACATATTTGAATAGCAGTTGAACGGCTGGAGCCTTGTTCTGCAGTGTGTTTGTACACTGAAAGACTATGGATCCTCTAAAATCACACTGCAGATCTCTTCCTTTTCATTGAATGATTCTGCAGCCTCAGTCAATGCATCTGCTGCTACTTTTTACTTCCTGGAGTAGCTGAAGTATGGTATTATAAAGTGAGTCCATTCCCCATACCTCTTGCACCATTGCATATTAGCTGGATATTTTTCTTTTTTAACTCTTGTATTGCTTTCCACAGAATATACAGTGGACCCTGTGGCCTGCATTCCAAGTCAGCCTGTCTCTATCTTGCTTCTGCATTCCTTTAGCTTGAGCCTGTGTACATTTTCTGCACTAGTGGCTATTACTGTTTTGAGCTTTTCTCTGGATAGTTTAACTGGCTTTTTTCTATTTCTATAAGCTGGAACTATGCGCTCCACAAACTACCCTGTCTCTAATTAGAAAATCTTTAATGTCCCCAAATTAACATATGGATGCCAGAGTTCTCAATTGTATGTATCTATTTCCTCTTTTGTTGTTTAGTTTAGGGTTAAAAAAAATTCCAGTATCTCTTTATAATCTCTTTCTTTCAAGGGTCAGAGAATTTGTCATATACTTTTATCAGCTATTCTGTGTTTTGAGTATAAGCCATGCCAACAATGTCTTGCTCACTACTAATCACTTTTACCAATTAAAAAGTTTTTAAAAGCTCTTTATCTTCACTTTTTATTGATGGGGAAAGACAGAGCTTAGTGGTTAGTGCACTAGCTTTATAAACCCCCGGTTGTGAGCTCAATCCTTCAAGGTCCTGGGGCAGGTTAGATTTTATTTAAAAAAAAATGCATCAGGGATAAGCCTTTCTGTGAGCATAGGGGACTGGACTTGATGACCTCTTGAGGTCCCTTCCAACTCTATGAGCTATGTATAGCTCCACGTTTCAATATTTCATCCTTTCCCCTCATGACCAGTTCTGTATACAGTCTCAGTTTTGCTTCCACTGATTCCACAGTTGTACTGGACTTTTGTCTCAGACCATTTCCAGTGGTCTGAGTCCCTCCTGCTGCATGTTTGCTATGTTTCCAAATTCTGCTTTGTTTGCTTGTTACACTTTCTTCCTGCTGTGTGGCTTACCACATTGGAACCATGTTTTATGTACCGGGTGCTGGGTAATAACATGAAAGAACTCTGTAAAACTAATCTGTAAAACCTTCAAAATCAAGCTGGCTCTTCATTAAGAAGATGATTTACAGCGAAGCTGCAACTGCAACTGGCATTCCAGCCATGTGCACACATACCGCCAGGAACTGCACCGGAAAGTCACTATGGCTGGGTCTAGACTAGCCCCGAGCTTCGAAGGGGGCATAGTAGTTAGGGCATCGGGAGATTACTAATGAAGTGCTGTGGTGCATATGCAGCACTTCATGAGTCAAAATCTCCCCCCGCGACAAATTTGAAGTGTGAAACTTCGAAGTGCCGGCTTGTGTGTAGCTGTGGGTCAGCTGCAGGTACTTTGAAGTGCCCACGCTCCTTTACTGCTCAAGGGAGTGCGGGCACTTCGAAGTAACTGCACGCAAGCTGGCACTTTGAAGTTTCACACTTCAAAGTTGCTGTGGGGGAGATTTTGACTAATTAAGTGCTGCATATGCACTGCAGCACTTCATTAGTAGTCTCCCGAAGCCCTAATTACCATGCCCCCTTTGCAGTTTGGGGCTAGTCTAGACACAGCCTATGGGTGGCAAATATACTGAGTCGGGCATACCTTCCACATTACAGCACAGGAGGTAGGCTATAAACATACTGCAGTACCTTTGCATTTGTGATGGCAGCTCCAGGCAATCCAAAGCACCTAACACAACTGGGTACTAACAGCAGCAAAACAGTTCAGATTCCTGGTTGATCAGATCAAATGGAATAAGGACTAAGGACTACAGCTGATTATCTTTACCAGATGACAGCTGAGCTACGTGGGCAAGATAGTATTTAGATTTTTAAAACCTGACATCAGGAGACAGATACATGCTTCATACCAGTGGGCTGAAGCCTGCCTGAAATGAGCTAAGCAGTGTCTCCACTGCCGAGGCACAAATGTTCCTTTTAGAGCCCAGACTCTGGGACCATGGGATCCAAAGCCTAGGAGCCTACGCCGCACTGAAACATCCCCACAGCACAAACCTCCACACCAGAGTTTACTGACACGGACCAGCCTCATGTTTTTTCTTTGTTATGTAGACTTACCCTTAGAGATCTGCAGCCTGCTATAGCAAAGGAGCTAAGGTCCTGAGGCCACTGCTCTCAGGTAAGGAGGCCGGAGTCCAGCCATCAAATAACCAGACAAAGCAATGGCAAAAGATTACAGTCTAAGCTGTAGCTGGCACAGACCATACGGTACTTGTAAAATTGTAGCTGTGCCAGTCCCTAGATATTAGAGAGACAAGGTGGCTGAGATAATAGCTTTAGTTGGACAACTGTCTGTTGGTGACAGAATAAAATTTTGAGCTTCACAGAGCATAGAAACAAAACTGAAGACAACTGCAGAATAGTGGCAGACATGTCGCTTATCATGATATATGATGTCAAGGCCAAGACCACTGGGACATAGAAAGAGCCTTAGCCATCTGCTGGTCTGGTGTGGAAGAGTCAGAAGAAACAGGGTACATGAGCAACATGAAAAAAAAAGAGAGAGAGAGATTACCAAAACTTATCGAAGACAGCAACAGGATGAAAACAAGTCTCCCGCCGTCTGTAATAAAACATGAAGACGATAAAGCTGCAGTGAGTTGGAGGTAAAAAGCCATGTCCTTAGGGTAAGCTGCCTGATAGAAACCTCTGGCCTCAGTAAGTTGAAAAATGCCTGCACAAAAAGACACAACAATTAAAACTGTTCGAAGGAAAGATTAGTAACTGGCATGGCACTTGGAGAGAGGAGCACAGATTGCAGGAGGCAGGAGCTTACCTGAAAGACAGTCAATGTACCTAGAATCAGAATGCTAGCTACAGGTGAAACATATCTTTCAATAATTCTTTTAATAAAGAATTCAGTTTTTCAAGCATAGAGTCTTTTCATGTTTTTCAGTACCCAGCACATAAAACAGAGAGTGGGTGAGCTGCATCCTATAGTGATCACCATCCTGCAATGGCCTTCAGGCCTTTAATGTTTTATCTTCAGTTAAACAGGATCATAAGAATACTTGGTGACCCAGTCAGTTTTGTGTGGTAGCCACATATAAAACAGAGTTGTTGTCACAGCTTGTCAGACAATGCACTGTGTACTTCTTCTAACTTGAAAAGAGATGAACTTAAAGTTCAGAGATATTCAGGACTTAACTGGAAGAGTCCTCGACACTGGGGAAATTGAGATACAGACCTGTACTCTCTGTCTCAGTTCTGAGTAGTATTGTCTGCATTTGATCAAATTTGTACAGAAATCAGTGTTAGAGTGGCTATGAAACACAGCTGGGTTCAAATGTCACATGGGAGAAGCCAGTGCAAACACTCCATGTCTTTGGTGAAGAACATACAGCAAAACTACAAGTGACACTGACACAGGGGCAATGTCTGTAAGGAAGATAGATGGATAGATAGATAGATAATCCTATCTATCTATCTATCTAAACTGATGTTTTACTTAGCATGCCACACAATCAGATTTAATTATAAGACTAATTATATAAATACTATATTTGTCTGAAAGCTTTTTACAAATCAAGATCAGTCCAATTATGTGGTCATTATTTTGGTGGCTACGGCAAGAACAACAGTTGTAGTGTCTCTTTTATTTGAAATTTCTGTGTGTTACAGGGAGAGGAAGAACTTTGGGGGTGTTGACCAAGTCCCCTTTAGGGGTTACTGTTTTGTACAAAGGGCTCCAAAAGAGGGCAGCACACACTTTGTCACCCTGTAAAAGTATTAATTCTATTTGCTCTATTTTGTTGAGTTTAAGCCATGCTTGAGCTCCCTCTGCTGTTCATTTTGTTCTCAGACTCTGAAAAGGAAGAAAATGTGAGCTTTGTCTATTTACCTTTTGGCAACTGTCCAAAGAGGTGTTTGGTTTTATTTGATTGGCATAATGTTTCCATGTTTATTGCACGCAAATTCTGTTTTGTGACCTTCTTTACCAGTTAAGACTGTTTATCAGCCTTAAGATACATTTTTTTGTTAAAATATGAATAAGTTTTCAGGCAGCAGATGCCCTCTTTAAATCGTGAAAAAAGAAACAGAGTAAAATGATTGTATAAAAAATACAGGAGATAGTTTTAGCATCATTAGATGGTATTTTTGATTCTTGGCATGTGATCTCAAGCAGTGTCTTTTTTCCTTTAGCTTTTAGTTGAATCAAGAATTGTAATGAATGAAACTTAAAGTTTAAAAATCTATCCAGCTAATCTAATTTTGGATGCCTTTTCATCTTGAGGCACATAGGTTTGATTTTCAGCTGTTCAGCCACCCTCAACTCCAAATTATTTCATAAGAGCAAGAGCAGGTGCATGCAGGCCTTCCTGTGTCCTGTAAATAGATGCAAACGACACTTCTTAAGCTTTTTCAACATGTTATTCAAACTTTTGGATGTTGATCTAAACCGAAAGTTCTGGAATAAATTAGAGGGTACACACTTGTATGAAAAAAAACCAAAACATTATATTGTCTATAAATAGTTTTTCCATGTAATGAAGTCTCCAAGTCTGAGTTTCATTTACTAAAAAGCCAGACTGTGTGGTCTGCACAAAATGGCTTTAAAATGAATGAAAAGCAGTGCAAATGAGTATCAGACTATCCTTTTTTTTTCAGTCAGTGTTTAATCTGGGAGGTCAAGAATTTATGAACACCTCCCCACTTCTTACTGCGGACACTAGAAAAAAATAGTTAAATAAAACAAAAAAGAGGATATTTTCCCTGTTTTGAACATTGTTTAAAGTCACAGCCCATTCTAATTTGTATATAACAACTTAATTTCTATTTTCCACTGTTTTGTTCAGCTTTATGATGTCAGCACTAAAAAGCATGTATGCATACAGCTTTTACGAAAAATTCTAAACAAAAATCACCTCATATTATTCAAGTTATGGCGGATTATGGTCACTACAGAATGTTGCTTTAATTGATTTAAAATTTCCTTTTTCCTTTTAAGCACTCAGAATGTGTATTAAGAAAAATGCTCCTAAATGCTGTAATAGCAGAGTGACTTCACTTTCCAACTGTCTGCTAGATTTGCTGTGCATAAAGATGTGTGCATTTATATGAGTGTGTGTTTTCTTTCTGTGCCATATTGCTTAGAAAATGCTTCAGGATAATGCTGCAGCTTTTTGCTGTCACTAATCCCTCCTGGATTTGGCCTTGCTTTTTAGGCTCCACTTCCTGTCTGAACCTGCCTATGGGCTCTGAAGGCAGAACAAAAACAAAACAAAAAGTTGGCAGAAAGGCTTTTTTTCTTTTTGGAGAATGCCAAAACATTGGCTATGCAGGTTGAACTTCAAAGAATCTTTTAAAAAACGTCAGTGTAGCATCTTAGTCATTCTTTGACATTGTTTCATAAGTGTAGAGGTCTTTCCTAGGATCAGGGTTGAGTTGTTAATAGCGGGGAACTCCTGTTCTCTTCAGTGATGAGAAGGGTGAAGATGAATTTGTATAATCAGTGCTAGAAGAACTTTACTGAAGCAAAGTAAAAGAATTTTTTTCTTCCTTTAAAGAAGAATTGACTTCAGAATCAACACGTTTAACTGGCTGGATTTTCTTTTTCTTCATTTTGGTTTGCAGTCTGCTGCCTACAATATATTTTCCTCAACTTATTTATGAAATGGCATATTTTATGCCCTCCCATCCTGGTTTTCTCTTCTTTTTTTTTTTTTTTTAAGACTGAACAAGTAAACAGACTTCAGTGCTACAGAATACAACTTACGTAGGCCTGATCACAAAGTTTGAACTGCTGTTGATGAGATTTAGATTCTTAAGTGCCTAGATCTCGTCTGAACACAACACATCTAAAAATCTGGCCTAAGTGATCAGCAGAGTGAGAAAGGCTTGCCGGTCTAGTTGGCTATATTGCCTGTCTGTTTGCCTTTCATTATTTTAACTTACATGAAGACTATTGACAAAATAGTTTATCTGATCTAATCCTGTAGCCCTTAGCTAGACAAACAAGTAGTGATTTTAATGGAATTACCACTCAGGATTACTAACAAAAAGTTTCAGGAATCAGCCTACATTTTGTAGTATTTGTTATTGTTCAATCCTTATTTACCACCACTATGGTACCAACAGCTACCTTAAAGGGACCAGAGAGGAAACCAAACTCTGTGCAGCTCACTTCATGGAGTTTCCTGGAAAGCATCCTCCCACTGGTGTGAACCCTTTTGGAGCTTGTGGGCAGTCAAGGAACACATATTGTATTATTTCTCCCTAACCTAGCACCGTGGCTTTGCAAGAACTTTACTGCCAGTGCCTGGGCCATGCCTAGAGAGAATCTAGAGGCAGACAATGTTGTCTGAAGCAGCACTGACTTTTAGTGGCACATCCACTGAGTTATCCCTGGACAAAGTAGGGGATGGGAGATGCTTTTGTCAATGGGAGTTTTTTTAGTAAAGTCACTCTGCTGTTACCACAGAGTGTGGTTGGTGTGCTAATGCGCTTTTGTAAGGTTTGAATAATTCATACATTTAAAGCATGCATTTAGAGCAGCATGTAGAAAAAAAGACTTTTCAGGTAGGATTCCAAAATGCAGTTGTTTCTAATGGCAAACTCTTCAATAAGGTGTTTGAATGTCACTGGTTCCCCATTTGTAAGCTTGGGTTTTATCTAATACCTCAGGATGATTCTTGTTCCTTCATCATTTAGGCATGTTTCCTTGATCCCTTTGTTTTTTACTAGAGTTAAAAAAATAATACTATTCTTCCCAGTCCTTTCCCAAAATATTCTAGCAGATGAAAATGTTTATAAACAGAATAGTTTTAATACGAGCCAGGTTCAAAACAAAACATTATGATATGTTACTTCTAGAATTAAGAGAAGATAGGAGACGATAAAGATAATATTAACTTACAGGCAACACAGACTCCGATATTACTTAAAATAGCCTTTTGGTAGCCTTTTTTAATCTGGTTAATGGTCTTCTTTTATCTAAGTTCCAGTGAGAGATATGGCAAGCAAAATCCTCACACTTTATTATCTTCAGATCATTGCTCCTTTCCCTGGAATAAAATATAACTAGACATATCTTTCCTTCTTAGACATTTATTGTATTACAGATAAACTTAATTTTCCTCCCTGCCTCCCACATCGTTTCCTCAAAAACTTGGACTCACTACAAACTGAAATCCTGTGGGATAGACCCTTTAAGAGATATACATATCTCATAGGACTGGAAGGGAGCTCAAGAGGTCATCAAGTTCAGTCCCCTGCCCTCTCGGCAGGACCAGTCACCATCCCTAAAGAGTAAAGGGTTGATATTCATAGCACTATGAAGGAAGCTATCATCTTACCAACAAGAGGAAAGATGCACATTGAACATGAGAAATCAGCAGATGTTGTGGGGTGTTTGTTATTTAAATATCTCTATTTTTCAGTATGATAGCATTGCTTTCTCTTTATAACAAATCACTTATGAAGGCAATGGAGATACCATGCAATATCACAATGTAATACCAATCCTTATGCTCTGTCCAGTACCAGTATTTCCATTAAGTGCATGGATGAGTCATACAAATTCATGTTATGTTTAAAAATAAAAATATGGCTGGCTAACTAACACACAAGGGAAATCCACAGCAACTATATCTCTAAACTTAGAAAGTTTCTTCTCTGATGAAAGTCAAAAGGATACCTTCAGTTTTTATTCTGAGGCACATTTTGCTCTTACTTTTTATCAAATTAATAATCCAGAAGTACCATTTCAAATATTTATTCACTGGGCCACCCTAAATATTTGTGTTTTACCTTTTGTGGCAGAACTGGAAGCTTAAGAAAGTTAAATTGAAAGATGATGTTTTTAACTCTTGAGTTTCTATAGATCATTACAGACCTTTTACAACAAATCCTTCAATGATTTAATTCATATACCTGGTAAGATATTTCTTAAAAAGGAAGCATTATAATATTTAAAGTTATGCCACTCAGCTAGTGAAAAAAAACATTCTTCTCCAGATGGACCTTTTAAAAATCCTCTTTTTCAACTTTTAATCTTATCTATTGCCTAAACACTTCTAATTGAAACTACAACTTTTCTCTAGGATTTTTAATTCTGTTTTTGTAAAGACTGTGTAATATGCATTACACATCTTTAACGGGGATCCATATACATGAACATACATAACAGGCATACAGAATGCAGACTTTCAGCATTATGTGCACAGACATATACTGCATAGAGGGCATATTTTGTATATTTGCACCTAATCTGGATAAATACATGACTGGGAGAATACTTTATATTTACTTTCAAAAATATTTTGGAGGGTTATTTGAAATGGGAATAATTGGTTTTATAAATTAAACCACTGGAATTAATTGTGCACTAAAGGATAAAATCACTGCAGAGTAAGACTTTGTAGATTACGAATATGCATTAAATTACATATTGCCGCTGAGGTGTCTCCCCGTCTCTGAAGATTCACTGAACACTTTTCTCTTTTCCTGTTTGACAACATGTTGCCATGCTATAAAAGTCTTAATGCCCATTTTCAACGATTAGCTGTACATCAGCATTACGGCCTCAAAACCACCAGTTTCTCATCAAGCATTAAATAGGATGAATATTGATCTGCTAAAGAGGATTTATTTATTTCCAGCTCTATCCAAACATCAACTCTTGGCAGCTTTTGGTGGATCTGCTGAGCTCTCATAGCACAAATCTACTGCATGCATGACACTGGACTTGACATTTCAGTTCTGGAAGAAAACCAAACAGTAAATTCAGTGTAATAATCCTAGATAAATGAGATGATCACTGGAAAAGCTGAGATAGTTAAGTGGTCTATCAGAGAAGTCAAAAGGATGATATTGAACAGTTGCTACATTGTGACCTGTCTCATCTCAATATGGGCCAAGATCATCATAATATCAGACACTTATTTTAGAATACCTTAAAATTTTTTCCAGCATATATATGCACTCTGTGCACCATGAGATGTGTTTGAATAGTAAATTCTTTACCGATCATTGCATTTTAGTGTATCAACTCTGTAATATGTATCTGCCAAGTCAGTAATGGATGGATAACTGTAGCTGCGTCTACACGTGCACGCTACTTCGAAGTAGCGGCACTAACTTCGAAATAGCGCCCGTCACGTCTACACGCGTCGGGCGCTATTTCGAAGTTAACTTCGACATTAGGCGGCGAGACGTCGAAGTCGCTAACCTCATGAGGAGATAGGAATAGCGCCCTACTTCGATGTTCAACGTCGAAGTAGGGACAGTGTAGACGATCCGCGTCCCGCAACGTCGAAATTGACGGGTCCTCCATGGCGGCCATCAGCTGGGGGGTTGAGAGACGCTCTCTCCAGCCCCGCAGCTCACTGGTGGCCGCGTGGAGCGGCCCCTTAAAGGTCCCCTCCCCCGCCCTGACTGCAGGAGGCTGAGGCAACGTGCAGGCTCCTGCCTGCACACGCGGCGGCGAGCCTGCACAGCCCTCAGCCCCTGACAGCAGCCATGGCTGCCCAGCAGCCCCCCCAGCGCCCCCAGGGGACCCCCCCCAAGAGGAGCCACAGCAGCCAGGGCAGCCAGAGGGCCACGCAGTCTGGGAAGCGGCAGCGGGGCCCCTCTTGGACGGAGGCCGAGATGCGGGACCTGCTGGGGCTCTGGAGCGAGGAGGAGGTGCTCCAGGTAATGGGGAGCAAGAGGCGGAACGCGGATGCGTTCGCTCGGCTGGCCGACGGCCTGGCTGCCCAGGGTCACCCTGCCTGCACTCCGGACCATGTCCGGAGTAAGGTGAAGGAGCTGCGGCAGGGTTACGCCCGGGCCCGGGATGCGGCCAGCCGATCTGGGGCCGCCCCCGTCACTTGCCCCTTTTACAGGGAGCTCAGGGACATCCTGGGCTCCCGGCACACCTCCTCCCCTCTGGCCACCCTTGACACTTCGGCTGATGAGCCCGAGCAGGCCCTGCAGCCGGGCTCCGCCCCGGAGGTAAGCCCCGCACCCTGGGGGCCCCCCCCGGAGGCCATCCCCGGGACATCGCGGCAGGAGGAGGAGGAGGAGGAGGAGGAGGGGGGCTCCTCCTCCACCGATTCCAGCCTGCAGATCCTCCTCCTGCCATCCCGGAGCAGCAGCACGGCCTCCGACCCCCGGGGATCTCCGGACCGTGGGAGCGGACCCACAGGTAGGTACCCCTCTCTGGTGGACACCCCGAGGCTTGAGGGGCGGGGGGAACAGAGATGTGTCCAGGGCCCCCCACACGCTCACATGGCCATGGCCCCAAGGACACCAGGGCCATGGCCCTCACAGCACTGCAGCCATCAGCTCCTGCCCACCGCCACTCTGCATGACAGTGCCATGCCCCATCCCCGGGTCAGGGGGGAGCGGAACCTCGAGGGGCCCCCGGGCGGAGGGGGTGGGACACCCCGCAGCAGCAGCATGCGATGGAGTGGGGGGAGTGCCAAAGGGAGACTCAGGCTACATATGAGCCACCCGAGCCGAGGAGCTCCCAGGGCCAAAGGAGGATCCTGGTGCTACAGCTGGCAGGTGACACCTCTGCCCTGAACAAACAGGAGGGAGGAGCCGAGCTGGCTTGGAATTGGGGGGCGAGGGCGGGGGCCACAGGTAGAGGCTAGGGGAAGGGAGAGCTGGTAGGCAGCCAGCCAGAGGAGGGGGAAAGCTGCATCCCAGAGGGGCCCCCCTTGGGGGTCTTCTCCCCACGACGGGTTGGAAGGACTGTCTCTTCCGACAGCTGGTGCTGTCACTCCTGCCAGAAACTGGCCATCTGTGGCCTAAGAAACCTCTCCTGCTCTCAGACCCTGCGGGGTGAAGTGAGAGTCGCTCCCACCAGGGGACGGGCTGCAGGGCAGGGGGACCCCTGAACCCCATCCATCACAGCAGCATCTCCCAGGGACGGGGATGGGGAACCTGCAGCACAGGGCGGGGGGGACAAAGGCCACGGCTCGGGGCCCACACTAACGCCTGTCTCCATTCTTCTTTCCCCCCTCCTCTCCTGTGTCCTGCACCTGCACCTGCACCATCCGAAGGACCGGAAGAGAGCGCCGGCGAGGCATCGGTCGTCCCGGAGACCCCTCCGGGACCCTCGCTCCAGGGCAGCCCCTCGGCCGAGGAACCACCGGCCCCGCGGAGGGCCAGACGGCGGACCCCGCGCCTGCTACCGGCGGCGGCCACAGACCCCCAGCTGCTGGCCATCCTCCGCCGGCAGCTGGAGGTCTCGGAGCAGCACCTCCGGCTGCAGAAGCAGGTGCTGGCCTGGCGCAGAGAGGCATGGGGGGCCTTTCTGGATACCATCAATCGGCTGATTGATTCCCTGGCCCCCCATGCCGCGCCGGCCGCGCCACCGCCCGCCATGCCCGCTTCTGCAGCCCCACCACCGGCTGCTCCAGCCGTCGCCGGGCCGTCCGCCGTCGCCCCACCACCTCCCCGCGAGGGCCACCGCGCCGAGGGACCCCTGGAGCACCCGAGACTCGCCGGCGCCGCTACCTTCCGGTGGAGCCTGCTCCCACCCAGCCGCGCACCAGACTGCAGGCCCGGCGGAGCTCCCGGCCGGGCACGCCCACTGCTGGGCTGTAGGGGCGAGGGGCCCGGGACGTGGCCCCCCCCCCTTGTTGGACAGACTTTGGGGACTGGGTGGGTGGTGTGGGTGTTTCCCCTGTTTGCCCTGTCCCCCCCTGTACATAGTTCTCCCTGTTGTCCTCCCTGCTTTTTGTTTTTCTTTTGATGGCGCACAGTGCTTTCATTTTTATTGTTGTACATAGTTTTATTTGTGCCCATCTTGGTTTTGTTGAATGTTTGTCCCTCCTTTTTGGTTTCTGTTTCACATATATATATTTTTTTATTTAAAAAAAAAAAAAATTCGAGAGGACAAAAAAAACATTTACGTTCACCCACAAGTTCGTGCTGTCATTTCTCCTGGACAAGTGGGCGGGGGGCGGTGGGGTGCTCCATGGTGTGGGCGTTGGGGCAGGAGTGTGGGGGAGGAAGGGGCGGGCAGTAGGGGGCCTGGGCACAGTTCACCCCGCGGCCTGGTCGTCGAAGTGGGCCCGCAGGGCCTCCTGGACCCGGGTCCCCTCTGGGTCCACCTGCCGACTGGGGGCAGCAGGTGGCTGGAGGTGTGCCCTGCCGGCCTCGGCAGCCCAGCCCTGAAGAAAGCTCTCCCCCTTGCTCTCCACGAGGTTGTGCAGGGCGCAGCAGGCACCCACAATCTGGGGGATGTTGTTGGGGCTGGCATCCAAGCGGGTGAGGAGACATCGCCATCGTCCCTTGAGGCGGCTAAATGAGCGCTCCACCACCTGGCGTGCACGGTTCAGGCGCTCGTTGAAGCGCTCCTGGCTGGCGGAGAGGTGGCCCGTGTAGGGGCGCATGAGCCACGGCTGGAGGGGGTAGGCCACATCCGCGATGATGCAGAAGGGCATGGTGGTGTCCCCCAGAGGGATCTCCCGCTGGGGGATGTAGGTCCCCGCCTCCAGCCGGCGGCACAGGCCCGAGTTCCGGAACACCCGGGCGTCGTGGGTGCTGCCAGGCCAGCCCACGTAAATGTCCTGGAACCGTCCCCGGCTGTCCACCAAGGCCTGCAGGACGACTGAATGGTAGCCCTTCCGGTTGAGGTATCGGCCTCCACTGTGGTGCGGGGCGCGGATGGGGATGTGAGTCCCATCCAGCGCCCCGAAGCAGTTGGGGAAGCCCAGGGTGGCAAAGGCGGCGACAGTGGCACGTGGGTCCCCCAGCCTCACGAGCCTGTGCAGGAGCATGGAGTTGATGGCACGCACAACCTGCAGAGAAAGCACATGGGACAGCCCCAATGAGGGGTGAGCAGGGTGTGCATGGCCCTGCCCTGCCCTGCCCTGCCCTGGCCCCCCTGCCCTGCTCTGCCCTGGCCCCCCTGGCCTGCCCTGCCCTGGCTCCCCTACCCTGCCCTGCTCTGCCCTGGCCCCCCTGGCCTGCCCTGCCCTGGCCCCCCTGCCCTGGCTCCCCTGCCCTGGCCCCCCTGCCCTGCTCTGCCCTGCCCTGCCCTGCCCTGCCCTGGCCCCCCTGCTCTGCCCTGGCCCCCCTGGCATGCCCTGGCCTCCCCCTGTGGGTTCTCTTACCTCCATGAAGACAGCCCCGACGGTGGCCTTTCCGACGCCAAACTGCTGCCCCACGGATCGGTAGCTGTCCGGAGTGGCCAGCTTCCAGACAGCGATGCCGACCCATTTCTCCACAGGGAGGGCACGCCGCATGGCAGTGTCCCGGTGCCTGAGTGCGGGGCTGAGCCACTGGCACAGCTCCAGGAATGTCTGTCGGGTCATCCTGAAGTGGCGGACCCAGTGGTCATCGTCCCGCTCCCCAAGCACCAGCCGCTCCCACCAGTCGGTGCTGGTGGGGTAGCTCCACAGCCGCCGGCGTGTGAGGCCGGGGGTGGAGTGGGGTGCTGCAGGGGGAGGGGCTGAGCCCTGCTGCCCTGGGGGCATGTCCTCCCCTGCGGCAAGAAGGTGCTCAGCTGCCCCCAACATGACAAGAGCCAGGACAAGCCCTGTTCCTGCCAGGAGGGCTGGGTGGACCTCTAGCTGCTGCTGCTGCTGCTGCTGCTGCTGCTGCTGGGGGTCCATGACTGCGGCGCTCGGGGTCTGTGTGCCTATATGGCTCGTCAGACCGCGTGCTGTGCAGGCTGAGTGTATGTGGGAGGGGCCCTTTAAGGGAGCGGCTAGCTGTTGCCCCGGAAGCGCTAGTCCGCCCGTTGACCCTGTCTGCAGCTGTGCCTGGCATCCCTATTTCGATGTGTGCTACTTTGAAGTGTAGACGTTCCCTCGCTGCGCCTATTTCGATGTCGGGCTGCGCAACGTCGAAGTTGAACATCGACGTTGCCGGCCCTGGAGGACGTGTAGACGTTATTCATCGAAATAGCCTATTTCGATGTCGCAACATCGAAATAAGCTACTTCGATGTAGGGTGCACGTGTAGACGTAGCCTGTATGATATGAAATGCTTTTCTATAAAACTAAGCTGGTCTTTAGAAAGAACTTAGAGTGGCCTTTGAAATGTATTTTCCAGAAGGGATCTGTTCCTACTGTCATCTGAAAGATCATTCAATACAGGAATTAAAAGAAGATTCCAGATCAGGAGTCGGCAACCTGTGGCTCTTTGAGGAGTCATTTGCAGCTCTGGATGCTCCCACCGCTGACTCTTCCACAGCTTTCTGCCATGCAGATGCTGAAACAATAGAACTAAATCAGTTGGTTTAATGGCTGGTAGGAGGGATACAGCCATTAAACCGACTGAACTTAGTTCTATTATTTCAGGGGCGGCAGGGCAGGGATTCACAGAGGAGTCAGCAGCGTCAGCGTCCAGAGCTGCAATGACTGTATTTGGGCCCCAGGAGACAGCGGTCAGGCCCCTGAAGGGAGGAACTAGAGGGGACAGCTCTACGTCCTGCCTCCCCCACCCACCTGCATCTTCCACATTGGCTGGCTCCAGCCAGCTCCCTCCCTCCACCCAGTGCAGGGCAGGTCAGTGGATGCAGGGGCTGAGATAGAGGGGAAGGCAGAATGGGTGCGGGGGAATGGAGGGGAAATTGGTCACTTTGCCTGTCTGCCTCTGCTGTGGGTGACAAGCGCCCCCCAGGCAAGGCTCAGCTGCAGAGCTGCTGCATCCGTGCACCGCTGCTCCTGGGAGTGCAGGAACTCAAGCTGCCTTGAACCAGCAGCAGCATCAGTTTCTGGGACACCAAGCTGGGAGAGCAGGTGTGACATTGAATGCCTCCTACAGGGAACTTGCTGCCCAATTCCTCCTCCTCAGCATGGAGGTTTGATGCGAACATTGGTCCTTCCTGCTTAAGAGCCTATCCCCAGGTGTAGCATTTTCCTTGTCCTCATCTGCTCTCCAATGCAAGGGTGAAAGTAACTTAAAATTTCTAACTGGTACAAATCATTGTGTGTGTACTGTTCTTAAAACAGGTTACAAAAAGTGCGGTTTGATGATATTTATTAAGGATGGTCTCCTACTCACATGTATTGTGGCTCTTGAAGTACTGACTTTGTAACTGAACTTGAAAAAAAATGGTTCCTCTTGCTCTTTTGGTTGCAGACCCCCTGTTTCAGATGAGCAAAGAGCTGAGCCACTTCTTGTATTCAGTTGCATGGGGGCCAGAGAATGGGGTGTTCTTTGTGGCCTTCAGAAGGGAACATTGAAATGCTAATATGAATGATAGTAAAAATTCTGGTGTGTCATGTACACCTCAAAATAGAATGAGAAAAACATAATTTCACCTGGCCATTCATTCAAGGGACTAATAATGTTGTTCTAGTGCACTAGTAAATTATTCATATTTATTTTATTACATACTCCATTAATTTGTGTTAATTATCCGATTAATCATGAGACAGTGTTAATTAGAGCACACATGAAAAAGAAACAAGGATGATGAAGCATGATCGGGATAATTACTGCACCTAAACATTGGGGGCAATATTGTCTCATTTTCAGTGTACCTGAAAGTGCTTTACCCTTTAAAAAAGTCTGCACTGTGTTTATTGAGAATGGATCTGAAAGCTGAAAAATGATGCTTTGTTTTGGTTACTTGAACACTCTGAATTACCTAATGTCCTTGCCACAGGTAGCACTTAGTTTAATTAGGTTGCATCCACAGACTAGAGTGTCTGGTTCGCCAAGGACATAATGCTTTTGTCAGGCTCCACAGTGTAAATGGAAGAAAAAGGGACTGATGCAAAGATTATAAACAAGAGTAGCCCTTCATGTAAGGCAATCGTTAGTTCTTTACTTTTTTTCCCTAATACCTTCATTTCATGTCACCTATCTGTGAAATCATCATGGAGACTATATTAGTGAACACGGTATTGGCTTTGTTTATTCAAAATGCCTTTAGGTTTTTGTGTTACTTCCAAGAAGCACAGCTAGAAATAAAGTTGCCCCTTAAAAGTCTGAAAAGCAACGTGAACTCTTTTCTATAGTGTGTATTTCCATGAAAATATCTTTAAAGGCATTAAGTTGATTTATATTAGCTTGGGCTGTGGCCCAGCATTTTTTCCTCACACTTGTTATGTTTCGTTTTTAGATCTACTCTACTAACATATTTTTTGTTAAAAAAAAAAAGAAATAACCAACCAACCAACCAGCAAGCCAAACAAAAAAACAAAAACACAACAAAACAAAAAGCTGATGGGAACTATGGAACAAAATTGTGAATGAACAATAATAAAAAAATTCTCTCATAGCTAATCTTAGGTTATCAAGTTAATTATCCTTGAGACATCTCACACAAAAAGTCAATCTATATCCTGAGAAATCAGTCATTTTTCTATTGATAACATTTATTTGAATGTCTATAAACAATCATTGCTATGGTTGTGTTGGATATGATTCTGCTAGACTTTGTCTGTAGTCCCTTTGGCAGGATATCAAAATCAGGAATATTTAACTAACTCCTGGCAGGACACAATGCTTTTACCTAACAATAACTCCTTTCTTCAGAAACACTTCATAACATATGCCACTCTGAAACACATTGCAATGCTTGTGGTTTGAATAGCATGGCAACATTTCAGATGTGGAGAACCCTCTCTTCCAACCCCCATCCCTTTAGCATCCTTATGGTCATTCAGACCTCTGCAATGTACTGCATTTGCTTAGTATATTTTTTTCAGTAGAAATACTTGATTTTGTGCTTAAGATGAGTTTCTAAGAAACTAAGAATGTGCATTTTATGGAGATTTACTTGGTTTTAAAGCACAATGTACCTGCACTTAAGAAAGGGGAGGCAAACTGTTGTGAAGCAATACTGACGGTTGGAACAAAAAATAATGCAACCTAGAGCCATATTCCATCACCTGTACCCAGGCAAAACTATCACTGAAGTCAATGTGAGATTCGCATTAGGAAGGACAGAAGAACTTTACACATTAAACTTTCTTTGGCACCAGCTCATCTCACATGGGATGTAATATTACTCCTGACTACCTCCATGCAAAGGGACATATTGACCATTTTCTTTCTTTCTTTCTTTGGTATACTGTATTTTTATCCTTTCAAGAGGTGTCTGCTTCTGTGACTTTTGAAGCTACTCACCCAAAAATTGTCTCTTCAGCTACAATGTGCCTAGGTTTCTAGGACGTCTTTTGTTTAGTCTTTTGTTTCTAGCCTTAGCAGGGCTATCACTATGGTTAAAAAAAGATAGACTCCATGTGCTGTTACAGACCATGTGAAACACATATGAGAATTCTGTGTGCGCGTACGTGTTTGTTTTACAAGTCACAAATCCTAACACTACCCAACAAAACTCCTAGCAACATAAAGTGATGCCATAAACCACTCTAACAGTAGCTGATTTGTATGCGACATTGACCGTAAGGGTAACTCTTCAGTAAACCTGAATCTCATATATAATGCATAGCAGTTAATAAATCATAGTAAAATCAGGTGGCTTAGAGCCAACCATACCCAACTAGTAATGGAAAGAGGAAAAGATTTATAGAGAGACAGACTTTGTCTGGATTTTGCTTTTAAGAAACTCACACAGTGTAGTGGAAGACCTGGCTGTGGTTTCCAGCTGGACATCTGTGTCATGCTGACTCATTCCATCCTCTCCCTTTGCTGCCCCTCCCCACCTCCCCAACCTCACCTCTGTTCGAGACCTTCCTCCATGACCTTTGGCTGGTTACTAGTCTGCATGCTTCCTAGCACATATGTTGGAAAGAAGAGAAAAGAGGTCAATGTGAGAGCACATCACTGCTCCAGAAAGTTTGCAAAAATGAAACACCATATCCACATGGTAAATGAAAGTAAAGAAAAAAAATGACCAGTAGATTGACCATTGTGAAGATGGTTCCTAATTTTAAATTTCTGTGCTAGAAAATGCTCACAGATATTAGAGATGAGCTGTATACAGTGTATGTCGGAGAAAATTTTGATATAAATCTGTCTGTGGAACCCAGAAGGCCTTAGCCAATTTTTATTATTCATGCAGATGTCAAATGTGTCACCTTAAAGTTAAGTACATTTGTGTCTTTTGCACATGCACCTGGAAGACACAGACTTGTGTTACAAATAATATATTTTTAAAAAATAAAGCCCCAATGTTATCATCTGTGTTACTACTAGCAGATTATTAAACATGTTATTTTATTAAACACAAAAGAATATTTAAAATGTTGTTGATTTTCGTTTGGGTTTTCAATCAACTAAGATAAGAAGAGGATACTGTTCTGTTACAGTTTATTTCTATAATTTTTGTGGTTCTTAAGCATTAGCAAAATAGCTCAGGGTTTTGAACTGGGAACACTTAACATGAATAAGTAACATGCATAAATAGGTGGGAGTTAGGTGCCTAAATATCTTTGTGAATCCCTTGCAAAATATTTCTGTTGTGTTTGCCCACCTGTATTTTATACGTGTGTGTGTGTGTGTGTGTGTCAGACAGAGACAGAGAAATGATGTGTTGTCAGATCCTAGACCTGCTTGACTTTTGCTTTTATCGTACTATGATAAATATTAGGGGTAAATATTTCAATCCAACTAAAATATTCTTTTCATTGAATTAAAAGAAAATCATTAAAACATTTCTATTATGGTAAGTTTTGGAAACTCTGTATTTTAATCAGTTTGAATGGTGGCTTCTGTGACAGAATGTGTTTTAAAAAAGTATATTATACTGTTTTAACGGAGTAAGCTTTTTACAATACTAAGTGTACCAAAGATCAACAATTTCAGACATTTTGTTTTTTACACCATTTCTACCACATGTAATTTGTGTGTTTTCACTCATATTTATTGTACATTTAAATTTAAAAACAATTCAGAACAAATCATTTGTATAACTAGTTCATCTTGTTTGCTAATGGTTTATCACTGTGTTGACTGTAACTTCTTTAAGTTTGTTCAGTATTCAAAATTATTTGATGCATTGTTGGCGGTTTTAAAAAATCTAAGAGGACTGGTCACACATACTTCGCATTTGTGATAGTCACGGTTTAAGATCTCTTTGTTAGCCAAAGTTCCTTAAATGGATGAGTAAACATTTCTAGTATGAAAATTCATATGACAGGATTTAAAATTCCATTTCCATAACTACTTGAGCATATACAGTTTAATCAGATTTTCTGCAACATTTGTACCAATAACATTTAATTTCAGAGTATGAACTGTTCACAGGAGGTGAACACAAAAGGGCTGTAATGCGCCTTTGTGATCAATATAAATTCTGATATAACATGCATAAATTGGTGGGAATTAGGTGCCTAAATACCTTTGTGAATTCATTGAAAAGTATTTCTGTTGTGTTTGTCCACCTGTATTTTATACATATGTTTGTGAGTGAGTGAGTGAGAGAGCGTGAGAGGTATTGTCGGCCCCTAAACCTGCTGGATTTTTGCTCTTACCATACTATTATTTCAGTGGCTAGGGATCCAGTATTTGTGTGTCAAAGAACTGGTTAAAACTTCCTTTGTGACACTAGATGGCAGCATCTGCTTGATGAATGATTTCTTCTGTTTGATGAAGGATCAGCTGCGTGTCATGTTATTAGCTCCTATTGCTACAGCTACTGAGATTTGAACCTTAGATGAGTGACAGATCCAGGCCTACTAGAAAAAGGGCATACAGGAAGATTGTAAGGAGGTCACCTGAGTGAGGTAGGTTTTATTCACTGACTTGTAATAGTTAGATACATGTAACAATTATCACAAGTACATTTTAAATTAAGTTCTCCTATCTTAAAGTTCCCTAATGTTCAAGAATAATTCAAATATTTTTTCTACAGTAGATAATTTTGTTAATTATTCTGATGAATACATAAAAGATACAATGAAAAAATAAATGAAAACAGTATTGCACATCAATTGGCATCGAACTAGAATCAAAATAAGAATTCTTGGGGCAAAATGAATAATTATCGGGTTAATGATTATTGTAGAAGGGAAAAAATCTTTTTTCCCCATTGACTTCAAATGAGAATAGGGTTAGGTTGACTGGAAAGGAGCAGTATGTTTTTCAGACTCTAGCCTCATCATCTTATTTGTTTTGCCAATCATGCTCTGTATTTTGAATTGTGTATAACGTCACAACAATGGTAAAATATGTAGGAAGCAGTCAGAAGAATTACAACCATGAAAAAGTCAATTGGGATGTTTTTTTCTGAGCAAAAGTAAAGAATTTTAGGCAAATAATTTGCTCAATTCATGAAAGTAATGTCTATGTTTTTATTAATATTGGTGTTTACGTCTGTTTTCTATCTTTTTTAATGAGCTGGGATACTACTAATACTACTACCACTACCACGTTTATGTTGCTTTTCATCTTCACAATGCTTTATGGACAGCTAATAAATGTAACACGATATGTACAGGTTAAGAAAGTCAAGTATTCCCATCATATCTGTAAATCCATCAAGACTTGCAAGTACCATCATCTTCCACTAAGTCAACAGATATGGGACTTGTATGCCTGTGCACTTGCCAGGATGCTGGTGGTGAATATCAGGATGGAATATGTGTGGGAAGGGTCACTACTACAAAGTGATTGTCTCCTGGCCTTTCCTTACCCTCAGCAAATCTGCTAAGCACATCCATTGGTTTCTGTGGCACAGTTTGAGCTTTGCCACTTTCAGTAGTCCAAGCAAGAAGCTGGGGTGAAGCAAGTTACTGCCATGTCTACACCAAGATTTATCCCTTTGGAATCATGTAGGGTTCTGGGTATGGTGATGACTACAGGATTCTTGTCACTAAGGCTTCTGCAGAAGCTATCCCATCAAAGGATGGTAGGGGAGTTGGGTGATAGAGCACTTTCAAGAGGGAAGAGTGTGGAGCTTCTTCACACAGAGGAAGTGCCACTGCCATAGCACAGGAGAAAAGACCCCAGGCTGTGATGGAAGAATTGCAAACTCATGGACTTTCCACACCTTTGATTAGATTATTCCCACACAGGGGGTCAGGGGCCCTGTATTCATGCAAGGCATACAATGAAAACACTTATTTTTACACATTATAGTGCACATAATATAATAGTAAAAAGTGCTTTCATAATTCATGTATCAACATAAGCATAAGGTTCTCCATTTCTAATGACAAGAGAAGACCTAATAAATGTACTCCACATTGACATTAGAAATAGCCAAGAAAGTGTTATTCCAGAATTCATAGTTACTTGGTAGTATTTCACAAAGAACAGTCTGCTGGCAGACTCTAAGGATGTACAGTCTGTACAGTGTCTAGGTTTGTGGTTTGACTCTGTAGTTATTAGCCAGAATATTCCACTGTCAATCAATGCTAGCTAGAAAAAGATACTGCTATGGCTATTAAATGGAAGAAAAAGCAGGAGGGGGGGATCAGAAGTAGGAAGGTCAGCTGAAATGGATAGCAAGAGGTGCTCAGTAGGTCGGTCAAGCAATATGTTATTGGAGAAAAAAGCAAAAATAATGAATGTCTTTTCTCTCAATAAGTTACCTTTCAGAACAGATAAAAAAAAGATTGAGATACCTAAATATCTTTCACTCAAATCCCAGAAAAAATAAACCAAAATAATTACATTCTCCACATTCTAGAAGAATTTTATGGAGAGTATTTACAAATAGTCTTTTTTTCCCCGGGTTGAATTCATACTCTTGAACCCCCATTTTCTGTAAAGGCTATGAGTCAAACGGGGGCTGGGTCACTGAAATCCATACTGCTTGCTTCTATACGCTATATGGAAAGTCACATGGATATAAAAGAAGCAACCGTTAAGAATAATACAGGCCCTGGAGAAGAGAAATAAAACTAAATACTTGTATTCTTTCCCATTAGTTGGTACCTTATTTCTACTGTAGCTTGAAATATTGGTACAAAATCAGCTAGAAGACACGATTAAATAAAAGAGGCTTGGGGAGGAGTAGGTATGGCACTTTAGTGATGGAAAATGGCATCATTTTAACAGAGAACACCCATACTATCCAACAATTTAGGACAGGAAGTAATGAATACAGAATACAACTGAAAATACAGACAAAACGTAATAACCCAGGCTGGAATTTAACTAACACTTTGGGGACTAATATCCCTGTTCTTGCAAAGGGACACCAAAAATGGTATCTTTACTGGCCACAAGTGGCCAGGATCTCAGTTTTAGTCTTCATTTGAAAGATGGATTACCTAGAGACTAATTGTGACAAGGACGTGCTCTTTCTGAGAGATGATTTCCTGTTCCATTTCCTTCCACAACAAGAAAAAAAAAAACCTTACGAGTATGAGCTTTAACATAAAACAAACGTAAATCCTTTTTAAAATTGTTTCCAAAAATATTTTAAATATGGGCCAGAAATGGAGGATTGTGCTTTGATCACAGTAATCTGAGCACAATGACAAATTAACCTATCCGTTACATAATTTTATTTTAAACATTCTATTGATTTTTTACTTATAGACTGCCATGTGTTCCATGTCAAATGTTCAGTTCAACAAAGACTTAAAGCAGTTGGTAAAACTGTGTAACACTATTCTCCGCAAGATGTAATGTGTCCATGCAGGTACTTACACACACACACACACACACACACACAAATACGATCCTGCAAATCTTAAGCAGGTATGTAACTTTATGCATGTTAATATTCCTATTTGCTTCAGTGTGCCCAGTCAAGTATGCAAAGTTATGCACATATGTAACTGTTTTCAAGGGGAGGGTAATAGATATAACACAGCTATGATGGCACAGTGTGATGTAAGATGCTTTCCAGAGTAGGGTAACAGCTATCAATACAGCTATGAAATAATGTGATATAAGGTGAATTTTGCATGTGTGTATAGTTGCAACATCAAGCATGAGTTACCCGGATCATCCAAGTTATCACTGAGAAAATAGTTGTACCATACTATACTATCATATATTTTGTATGTGCCAGACATGTTACAGAAAAAATAGTTCAGAAATATTTAGAGAGAAAAATATTAGAATTATTTTTGTATCTCTACTTTTTAATGGAGGTATTTTGTGAAGTATGAATGCAACTACACAGAACTCACAAGGAGCCATACAAATCTCTAAAAAATATGTTAAAATAGTTTTCTCGTGCATGAAAAAATTGAAGTTCGTTATTTTGGAGCTCTTTTACCGCTATTAGCAAGTTGCTGATGTTGTTATCCTCCTGTTCTAGCTCTACTAGAAAGGAGTTCAATTCATTTTTAAATCTTAGGAGTTAGGTTTGTATAAAAGCTATTCTTAATGAAATACTGAATTTTGCTCATCAAGTCCTGAGGCCAGAGTAATTTGTTAGGAAAGCTTTCACATTTAATAAGAGAACAAAGAAATATTTCTCTGGCAGGTAGATTTTTTTTTAAAATAGCAGCTGTTTAAATCTGTTAAGGAATCTGAAATGTTAAAATAAGTCCCAGGAGATGGATGAGTGGGCAGAGTGCAGGTGAGGTAGTTAAACATGAATGCAGTTTATCACCTGGTCTGTAAATCTTGAGCAAGGTCCGGCTGATGTGCACCATTTTGGCAATGCAAAATAGCTGTAAACCAAGCTTAAGTGAGTGGTTAAACAGGTTTATGGCTCTTTAATGTTGTCAGGTGAGTGGAAAGAAGCTAAAGCATGCTGGTGAACCTAGCTCTTTGTGTGTGATGTGTGACTGTTTTATGTTTCAGTGTCTTGTCTCATAATGGTGAAAAGCAAATATGAAAGCTTATTCTGGGTAAAAACACAGTGATTTCTTCTAAACTAAAATATTTTCTACATATGCTTGCCATATATTTATCTCTTAGGAAAATAAGGCTGTTTCAATGCAATTAGGTACCTTGAAAACAGAGCCAGATTATGCCCCAGAATGCCTTTGTGTGACTAAATAACAAGCACTAGACAAAATGTAAAGGTACTCAAGAAATTCAGAAAATCTTAGAGGGTACATGTTGTTGCACAGATATACATACAGAAATGTTTAATGAGAAAAACTAGGAAATGCATTATCTTAAAAGAAAGTTATTTAAGTTGCAAAGTCAAGCATACATAAATTAGGCCATTTTAGATTTGTGGTTCCTTGTGAAGTCTTAATTCTGCTACCTTTTGTGCATTATGATATTGTCTTTAATTACACACTCACATACTATTTTTCAATGCACATGATGGCCACACCTGGGGAAAGAATTAAGGTTGTGCCAGCAAGTGTAAATTTGGCATGTCCCAACTTACAAGTGCTTGACTTTGCAATCTAAATAGCATTTTATATTAGTTTTTGTCTATATTTTAATTTTAATATATATTCAGCACACATAAAATTGTGTATGTTTAATTATATATACCTGTCTTTCATTCTTCATATAGTGCTTCCTGTTTTAAATTATATGCTCTTCAGGGTCAAGGCCTGTAGTGTCTTGTGGAAGTAAATCCAGGCACACATACAGGAAGAGGATTAATGCTCTATCAGTGAAGCTGCAGCAGTCAGCTCCAGTCTCTGAGAATTCCAGCTCTATAATGACTTCAAACAGTGCTGAGGCTCTCAGGTTACCACAATACAACTGCTTGCTTTAACAAGACTAGAACAACAAGAAGTCCTGTGGCACCTTGTAGACTAACAGATTCATCAGATTCCCACAAAAGCTTATGCCCCAAAAACCTGTTAGTCTATAAGGTGCCACAGGACTTCTCATTGTTTTCGATGATACAGACTTACACAGCTAGCCCTCTGATATTTGTAACATGACTGCTTGTTACCAGCCTATGTCCCCTATGTGCATATACAATGGAACCCTGACTGTGAGAATCGCTGGATGTGAATGTTCTGCCATAATAGAAGAAAATAACTAGAAAAATATATGTACAGTTCTCTCATTTTTATGCATACATCCACACGCTATCCATTTGAATGTCTGGCACAGTGTGTCAATTGGTCTTGTACCAAAATGGTTAGATATTCTTTTACAATTACCGTTGTTTTGGTGCCTACAGCCCACAGGCATAAATGTCTGAGGTTCTGCTCAAGAATGACAATTTTTAGTTATATCACCTGGAACCCCAAATAGTGTCAGTAACAAATTGGGCACTTACACCTGTGAATAAATTTAAATTTTCACACCAGTTATTGCAGAAATAAACTTGAACTTGTAATTATTTGTGTCCATAATTTAAGCCTATGCAAATGAAGACCTTGTTAATGCTGGGCTTAAAATCAGATGTAAAATCTTTTAAAATAACTTTTGCATGTAAAATATTTTGTGCAATAGTCAGAGAGCAAAAAGTGAATCACAATCCTAATCCTGCAAACTCCTGCTCATATGAGGACCTCTACTGATGAGATTCATTTGATTGAAAGCAGTATGTTGTTGAGTTGAATAAGGACTATTTCCATGAGTAAGCATTCAGGATAGCGCCATTCACACATTACATTTTTCACAATTCCTTACTGTGAATTGCAGAGGCACAAGTTTATGCAGGCATTAGAAGGAAAAAGCAGATTCCTTTGTTAGCACGCATTTGCATAAAAATCAAACTGCTCTGTTATTTTGAGCCACCTTTTGCTTTTGTTTTTGTTTTTTTGCTGCTGCTGTTTAATTTCTTTCTAATTTTTCATGCCAGTAGTTCTCATTCTCTTTGTCTTTCATCTACCTGAGGTAAAGCAGGATGTTTATGCCCAGGACATGCATAGGTGAGGAGATGGGCCCACACAAGAAGTAACTTGTTTTCTGAAATAGTAAGCAAGTAAGTGAATGGCTAGCAGATTAGGACTGTTCACTGCAGTATGGATGCCTGAACAAAATGATCACCTCAGCCTGCTGAAAGCAGGTTGGGACCATTAGTGGTAATTATAGTTAATCAGCAACAATTGTCTTGACCAAGATACAGATCAACACTGAGCACTAACCTAACAGGACTTAATGAGTGCAATGGAGGACAACGAAAGCCTGATTAAACTTGTAAGACACTGAGTGACCTGAGCATATGATGCATTGTAATTCCCCCGTGTCTCTCTCTCTCTCTCTCTCTCTCTTGCGCTCTCTCTCTGTGTCACACACACATACAAAACAGTCCAGATGGTAACAGCTTCATGTTCAGATCATAGTGCTGTGGTTATATAGCAATATGGCTTGCATTGCAATGTGCTTTGAAAAGTGGCTAATGTTTAATGCAGTGAGTAAATATTTATTTGAATTTCCTACCATGTTTGTTTGATATGACTGTAGTGGGTTTTAAACATGGGGACATAGTCAAACTACTGTCAAATTTTCTAACAGCAGTGATAGCTTTTATGATACTTTTTTGAATTCAGTGTTGAAATCTGGAAACAGAAGTAAAAACCATAACAACTGTAACAAAAGACAGTTAGCTAAAGGAAGAAAGGGATCTTTTTTTTTCTCAATTTGAGAACCAGTTTTGTGCCTGTAAAAGAAAGGGACCCAAGCCATAGCATGGGTCAGCTGTGAGCAAAGTTTTCCTGTACAGATCTATAAGGGTGATATTCTCCCTAGTGCAGAGGGATAATACAAGGTTTATGCATTACCTGAATCCCACATAATACCTCCAAATAAATCTTAAATGAAATTTAAGCTTCATGCTAACCCTTACCTAATTTCACCAGCCAGTACATAATGACCTGCAACTCCTCTGTTATTCCAGTCTGGGACCCTTCTTGAGCAGGTTATAACTATCATGTCCAATCCCTTGATGGTTTTATGAAATGGATAAATGGAAATATGGATGATAGCACTCAACTACTCATTTTCATTAATGTACAGGTTAGGAACACAGATCAAATGAAGAGTGAGGGAACTAAATCACTACAGCACCAGCGTCTCCAAATTCAAGTTCTACAGAAATAATGACTATCAGCTCTCTACCTAACTCTCATATGTGGCTATGAATGCATTGTAAAATCAGCCATGGTACATCATATTTACTTGGGGTTGATTTTGCAGAAGGTAATGATTTCTCTTAAACATATTCAACAGCTTTAGATAATTAAATACCTCAATATCTGCAGGTCTTTCTAGGTGAATTCCTGTACATGTCCATCTATGGCTTTACCTCTAAGGTTGGAACTGACCCTTTATTGACACTTAGAAATCTGTTTATTAAAAAAGGGCTACATTGAACCATAACTTTCTTCTTAATCAGCTTATTGCATGAGAACAAATATAGAGAAAGAATTTTACCTTCTAAGATGCTGATTAATAGATGGTTCTTATTCATACTTCTTCAAGTACCGGTTGAACCTCTGTAGTTGGGCATTCTCTGGCCTGGCATGATCTTAGTTAGCCGTATGTCCACTTACCATGGGTGTGAGCATATACCAGTCCTGAGTCTCCACATTCAGTGCTGCTACTTAGCTCTAGTTTACCCCTAAATGTCTTCTAAGATCTCAGTAAGCAGTGAAAGTGTTGATAATATTAGTAGGCAATATTGCCCTCCTGTGATTCAGCAAATTTTTTGGTTTAGCACCAGTCAGGTCCTGAGCGTGCTGGAAAAGGGAGGGCCAATCTGTATTTATGCCCAATTGTATGATTCTGGACTAGTTTTGATTTATGAAAAGGGGAGAACGTGACCTACAAGGAGAAGCTGAGGGATTTGGGCTTATTTAGTTTGCAGAAGAGAAAAGTGAGAAGTGATAACAGCGTTCAGCTTCCTGAAAGGGGGTTCTAAGGTGGATGGAGAGAGGTTGTGCTCAGCAGTGACAGATGGCAGAACAAGGAGCAATGGTCTTAAGTTACAGTGGGGGATGCTGAGGTAGCACATTAGGAACAACTATTTCACTAGAAGGGTGGTGAAGCACTGGAATGCGTTAGCTAGATAGGTGGTGGAAACCATCCCTGGAGGTTTTTAAGTCCTGGCTTGACAAGGTTCTGGCTGGAATGATTTAGTTTGGGTTGATCCTGCTCTTGGCAGGGACCTGGACTCAGTGATATCCAGAGGTCTCTTCCAGCCCTAGGATTCTATGTGAAGTGGATGTGGTTTTACTCCCAGATACGCTGTAGGACATGAGAAACATTTACACTGGCTTTTAAAATGAACAATCTTGTGACGAATTGGAAATTATATGAATTATTAAGATAAATATCTGGCATTTTCTCTCCAAGATATTTATACACCATAATCAAGTCACATCTCAGGCTTCATTTTGGTAAGCAAATCAGACTATCCTGCCTCAGTGGCTATAAGCACATTTTCTAACCCTCAAATAATTGTTGTTTTTCTCTCTGTGGCTACATCTGCACTAGCACAAATCTTCAAAATGGCCATGCAAATGGCCATTTCGAAGATTACTAATGAGGCGCTGAAATGCATATTCAGTGCCTCATTAGCATGCCGCCAGCCACGGCTCTTTGAAGTTGCTGCGTTTTGCTGCTGCGTGGCTCATCCACACGGGGGCCCTTTTCAAAAGGACCCCAGGAACTTCAAAATCCCCTTATTCCTGTCAGCAGACCCTAGCACAGCAGGTAGGAATAAGGGGATTTCAAAGTTTCCGGGGTCCTTTAGAAAAGGAGCCCCATCTGGATGAGCCACATGGCAGCGAAAAGCGGCAATTTTGAAGAGCTGCGGTTGGAGGCATGCTAATGAGGTGCTGAATATGCATTTCAGTGCCTCATTAGTAATCTTCAAAATGGCCATTTGCATGTCCATTTCGAATATTTGTGCTAGTGTAGACACAGCCTACATGTGTCTGAATTTTAAAACTAGATATAATGTTTCAGTATCCATTAGCTGTATAAAACCTAAACCCCGTGTCTACGCGTGCCCCTTTCTTACAAAAGAGCCATGTTAATGAACGGGTTTGAAAGATGCTAATGAGGCGCTGCAATGAATATGCATTACCTCATTAGCATAATGGCACCTGCAGAGATTCGAAAGTGCGGCTTTTTGACTCACATGCTGCCTGTGGAGACGGGACCTTCCAAAAGGACCCCCCCCCCACAGTTTCTGAAAGCCCTTCTTCCTATCTGGTGATTGGAAGAAGGGCTTTCAAAAACTGGGGGGGGTCCTTTTGGAAGGTCCCATCTCCACGGGTGGCACGCGATTAGCATCTTTTGAACCTGCTCATTAACTTGCCCCTTTTGAAAGGAAGGGGCACGTATAGATCCAGCCAAAGTGTGTTAGGGTCTTTACAGAAAATAAAGACATGGACTACGGTCTAAAGATGTCACGACTGAAATTTAGGTAGCATATCACAGGTGGAAAAATTGTCATGTGAAGTTTTCAGGCAACAGCATTTTTGAAAAAGGAAAGAATGATCCATTGCACCTGTGACAACAGAGCATGTAATCACTCCTCTTTTGATTATGAATTTGATTTAACTGATGTGTGGACAAAGGACATTTTATTGTCTACTATATATTTTAGAGAGTTTCCTCATTTGATCAAAATTTTTTCTTAAATGATAAGACCTGTAACTACCACATTTGCTATACAGCTTCCTCTTATCATAACTTATAACATCTAACTTAAAGCAACTTAAGGGTTTGTTTTTGCTAGGAAAATGGGATTGTTCTCATAGAACCAAACAGAAAAGAGAGAAACTCACCAAATCAAGTATAGTCGCCAAAGTCACCAAAACTGACATAAAAGTGAACAAATGTTGAAAGAGACTGAACCAAGATGATCCAGAAAAATGGCATGAATCTGGAATAGAATTGTGTCACAGTTAAACCATACAGAAAAGAGATAAAATGGAGAAATGTGGAGTAGTGCTCTGTTTTACACAGCTAAATCAACGCTTACGGTTTGGAAACTAGAAAAAAATGTTACTGGAATCCAAACTGACTATAGCCTTTTTTACTTAAAACACAGCACATGGTAAGAGTTTATAGGGATGAAAAAAATACACTTGTTAGAATTCCCATTTTAAAAAATGCTAAAAAATTAAATGAAAAAATTTAACAATGCCCTTTTTAAGAAATTTGAAGTAAAAATTAACTTAATAAAATACTGTATTTTTTTAAAAATACAATCATTTATATAAAGTATGTACATTTTCCTTTTATTAAAAAAGGGGCCTGAGAAACACTGGGTAAATCTGCTAGTTCACAATAAAGAAAATGGGCAAAACTCTGTCAGATTCAGCAGAAATCATGTTATACTCACCTGAAAAAAACAAACCTGAATCAAATTTTGTGAGATTTGAAAAAATCCACTACTCCATTGCCTGGTTCTGTCAGGAGATAGAATTATTTTTCCAAATTCCAACTGAGGGGGTACACATCCCAACTGTATGAACTGAGGGAGTTGATCTCATTTTTACACTGTTATCCAGAAAGACTAACACCTGTGAAGTAATGTATGAAACAGATCTGGCAGATAATTTTTTTTTTAATATTCAAGTTTTTCGTGAAACATATTTGCTGTTTTTACCAATGAAAAGACTTTTAATTCAATTTGTTCTTTAAATATTTATCACTTTTCAGTCAGCTCAAATCAGAAGTGAAATGAGAATACAGCTTGAGAAGCTTAACTGACTATCCATAGTTCTAATGGCCAACCATAAGTGAACTGAATGAAACCATGGAGCCCTTTAAACTTCATTATTTACAGGTTGGAAAGATCCCATGCTCAAGTATCTGGGTGAAGTGCTACACTCATAAATTAATACGTTTGTTTCTCAGCCCAGTTATTTCTTTTCACACAATGCATTCTAGGCTTGTTTTTCCATCGCTCACATTGGTTGTACAATGGTGTAACTCCACTGATTACACCATACAAGAGAATTTTTACATGACTTATATGTATTTCTATGTTGATAGATAATACACATAAGTGATTAAAATTAGGATAATCAAATCTTATGATCAAATCTTATAATCAAATCTCATGGCCTCTGCTCTTTGTTCAAAGGATCAGAGGGGAATCCACCCTATAACTATATTATAATTAGTCAGTGGGATCAAGTGGAGTTTCACCTTCCTCCAAACCATGAGCTAGAGTTTATATCCGGAGGTATAAGAAACCTATTATTTTATTTTTAGTAGCTAAGTAAATTAATTTATAAATCATATTACTAGCAGTGTACAATTTAATCCCAATTTGTGTCAATGGTACGGGGTCTTCTGTTTGTAAATATTGTGGGTTTTTTTGGTTTCATTTACTGAATATGCATAACTTCTCTAGTTTCTCCTTTTCATCCAGTTCCCCAAAGGAATTACGCATCCTCTGGGTAACCAAGCGGTTCCCACTTCTACTTAATGGAACTGTGATTAAATGAACTACAAACCATCATATGCAAACATATTCCACACTTGTAAAGATAACAGCATTTGCTAGAAAGTTGCTTGAATAATATTTTTTATGAACAAGACCCTTGTGGTTTTAATAAGCTGTAGCAAAAGATCACAAGCCCCATGAAATGGAGACAAAAATGACACAAAGGAAAAAACACTACAGATACAGTCGTAGAAAATTCTCTGACATTATTTCACCAGTGATATGGGTGGATCAGAAGGACACTTAGTTTAATCAGATTTTTGGCTTCCTATTTTAAAGGACAAAACTAATTTCTATATCTATTTCATATTTTCCTTCTCAGTGCTTTCTTTAAAATGAGTGACAATCAGGCTTTACTTACTTGAATAATGAAGTAACAGATAGCCCTTATTTAGGGATTCTGAAAATGGTGAGAACAGTTGGCTTTTAGCTTTAGTACTAAATCATTTCTATGATGATGTGCCAAGGCCCACTTCCTCTTGCCTCCTTTCAAGACCACAAACAGTGAAGAGACCTTTATGCTGGTAAAATACCCAGGACGGTTTATGTATAACATTGTTTCCCACCACTCTTGTACAATGACAGTCTTACTCCTACAGTCTTGTGGAGCCCTCAGCCCCTGCAGCAAACAGGACAGAACAATTTCTCTCTGTCTACTTTTCCCTTCCTGCGCCTTTTTGTATCCTCTGCCAAATGGCTTAATTAGCCTTCCAGATCTCCTCCACTAACCTGGTAGACAGAACTCTCCTTAACAAGGTCTGGTTCACAGGTTTAACTGAAGCTGCCGTGACCAGTGTGTTGGCTCAGCTGTAGTTGCCCAACACTCTGTCACAGGCGTACTCTTGGAAATACATTCACCTTTCTTTTTGTCTTAACTTTCCTTCAGTGGATGTCTCACTTTATGCAGAATGGGCACATTACTGCAGGAGATTCTCAATTTATGGCTGAACCTTGTGGTTCACTCAGAGCACAGATTCCAGTCAGGAGAGAAAGGAAGAGACGACCTTGTTTTTGACCACAAATGAGACAGCAGCATTCTACTTATCTTATTTAGTGAAAGGGGAAATTCAGAAGGTTAAGAGATTCAGTTTAGATAAACTCTTACCCAGACCTCATTGATCCGAGTAGTTGGACTAGAAATCATGCTGTAACATGCATTCCTGGGCAATTTCAGGCACTTTGGTCTGAACTCCATTGATCTTAGAGTACTTTGTCACTTCAGCTTCCAGCCTGAATGTGGAAGAGACTTGTAAAACTGAAAAATGGGAAAAAAGCTGTCAAAATCTTTCATATCTCAGAAAAGGATTTGTTCAGGTTTGGCGTGTAGTCTACAAGAAGTTATTTGTGTGTCTATCCTGGGGCTTTGTGGTGATTGTATGCTTTACAGGCAGAAGTAGAGATGAAGGATACAAAGGGGACCACTGAGCAACGAAGCAAGAAACAGAGACAAAGAGAGCAGTGACTCTGCAGTTGGCATTTGTTAATGTTCTTGGGGTGTATTCTGGGCTTGTTGCTAAGCTTTGTGCTCCAAAAATAAAACATTAAAAATTAAAATAAACATTAATAATTGTTCAGCAGCATCAGAGTCATGAAGTGGGATCATTTGCCACATAATATAACAAGGGTTCCACGTGGGAAACTTAGTATGTACCCCTGACCTGGGGGAAACTAGGGAGTATAGACAATATAAGAGAGCTCAGACATACATAAAGAATATGAGCTCTCCTAAGAGAGAAAGAGACCACGGATGAAAGCTGCCATAAATGAGCAAGTTAGCTCAGTTCTTCAATGCATAATTTATATGATCAGGAATCTGAATGCCCATGGAACCATTAGTGTAATATCAGTACGTAAAATGTGGTTTCTCTTCTATTAGCATGTTTCCAGCAGAGGAGCTATGGGCTGATTTCTTTCATGTTTTTCGTTCTAGCATTTTCCTCCTTAAAATCATGTCTTGTGCTGAATTCAGGAGAAATCACAAGCCCAGAATTTACTCCAAGAACATCAGTAAATGACAACTGCAGCCATAGCTCTCTATTTCTCTCTATCTTGCCAATGTGTCAGAAGAATGTCCCATTGCACAATAATAACTCCTGGGTCTGATTACTTATGAACTTGGATGGGCTCCTTGTTACAGAGCCAGCCACTGAGTCTCACAAAATCCAATCTCTTTTGGTTTTGGTCTTAAAGGCAAGCTGCTGACTTTCTTCTTTGTGAAGAACCTTGACAGTGTTTACTGGTGTAAACCTACGTAAACCAAGGAAAAGAGGAATATGTAGCTGAAGTGCACTTCTGCAGCAGAAGCCTGGGGGATAGGGCATAATATTCTACGCTCCCTTCCTGTCATTCATATATTTCTTATGCAAAATAAGGCAGTTAAGTATGGGTCATACTTCACAAAAGCATATCCTTTCCCCAAATCCTGAGGCCTGGCCTGCCTACAGTAGTGTGGTTATGGTAGACTAGAAATTTTTACTTTCCCAGCCCATTCCAGAATTCTAAGGACAAGTCTTCATGTTCACAGGTTTATGTTTGCCTTACCAGCGAAGGGGACATGTATCAACAGCTGATGAGGATAATCACTGAAGATACTTCTTGCTATAAATTTGGCAGCACATCATTGATCCCAAAATGCCAGCACAGAATACGAATAATTCACATTTGGCTGCAATGGGAGTTACATGTATCTGGTGGGGGTGGAGATTATGTGGAGAAGTAGCTTCCAGATTGGAAGCTGGTAATTTAATGTAAATAAAACATGGGAGATGCTTAATTGCCATTTTTCTATTTAAGTCCTACCAAAAATTGACTGGGGGGCAAAGAGAGCAGGTACAGGAACATCATTTGAAAATAAATAGTCTCATATAAATATATCCTTTTGCCTAGAACTTCAATCAGAAGTGATCCATCTTAAATAAGGTAAATACCAAATAGTGCACACAAAGTGTTCATATTTACTTTACAATTCCAATAATGACTATCTTTGCCAGATTAGCATGTAGAATAAACAATCTATTTATTCCGTTGGCATGTATAAATTGGTTGCACTATCTAAAACTTGAAGAATTTTCAGTGATGGAACTGGTACTTGCTGTGTATAGCTATATTCTAACTGTAGTACGATACATTAATTTTGTTTCAATAAACTAGACGTTAGTAGGGATTTACTTTTTCTTTGGTAAATGGAAAGCATCTGTCAGATTGTTTCAGACGGAGAAAAGTGTCTTTTACTGATTGGTTCTTCCAAGTAAAAGAAAAATCATGTCTTATTTATGGTTAAACTGTATTCCTTCCTTAACAGTGATTTTATGGATAAACTTTAATTTTAATAATTGCTGACAGATTCAATTGGAAATACTTGAATCAATTATAGTGTGTTCATACATGCCTAGTATACTATTAATGCAGCAATAAATCTCATAATCCCTATAAAAGGGAGGGTGCTGAAACTTTTTTGTTTTTACCTGTGCTCCTGTTGACAATTACAAAGGGAATCCTATTGGCTCAAAGATTTAGAGATTTGCCATCTGCCACTATTATGATACTTAATAATCACCTACTCCCATCAGGAAACTGGCTTAAATTTATATTAAGATGTTTACTGTTTTCAATGTTCCCATAAGAGTAAATCTAGCCTGGAGGAGCTAGCTTTTAGTCATTGTTTTCTTCAGTGAATAATAAAGACTGATGAATATATCCACAAAGCCAAATTTCTCTCATCCTCAGGGAAATTACTCAGGAGTAGGGTAGCACAGGAATTGGCCAGTTATGTTCATATTCTTGTGTGCCATTTCAGATAGGGATGGACCATGCCCTATCCCTATTATGAATGATTATATCTGAAATGGCCAATATCCTTGGTCTGCCTTAAGTTGTTTGCACTCTGTGGCTCATTTTGCTTTGACTGTGTTTTATATGGAATGATCTTACAATCCTTAAATAAGCAAAGTTCCCACTGACATGTTATTAGTACTTACTATTTATATAGATCCAAGTGGTGTTGTTTTCATCTTAACAAGTGACTGTGAAAGCTGGAAATCCACCACATACAGAGATCTAAATGTTTCCAAAGCAATTGCCTCAGAAAATAAAAACAGTATTAAATGGACTGAATTTATAACAAATGCTGAGATTTGTCAGAACCTTTAACAACCCCTGGCCTCCAAAGTCATTCAGAACAAAAGATGGAGCTGGCTGAGATGTGTGGAGAGATGGATGACAATGTATCTGCTGAGGCAAGTGTGCTCTTGGGCAGCTAGATGTAGTGGCTTAAAATATCTCCATTGAATGTCATTTAGGCTACAGCTACACTACAAGATAAATTCAGATTTATTAAAATCAATTTTATAATGCTGTTTTTTAATTCAATTTTGAATATCCTCACTTCTCACAGGCTCTCAACAAATTAGACGTATTGCTTCCACACTGAAATCACCAAACATTCACTGTTGCAGCAGTGCATTGTGGGAACCTATCCCACAGTTCCCTCAGCCCTGCTTTCTGAGCTGGGAGCCAGGTGCAGCAGCACTGTCAGTTTCCCAGATCCCAGGAGCGTGGGGGACCTGTGAAGCTGACAGCACAGCAGCTCTGGTCAATTTCCTGGCTCCAACAAAGCTGAAGAACTTGTGAAACTGACAGCACAGTGGCCCTGGTCAGTTTCCCAGCTCCCACTAGTAGTGGGGAGCTGAGAGCCAGGTGCAGCACACAGTTTTGTGGGATACATATGGGACACTTGTGGAGGCTAATAAATTTGAATGAAAGACATGGTGCTTCCACACTAGCTTTTAGTCGACATTATAAACTTGAGATTGATGCTATATCCATCTGTTAACATCAACATTTTGTTATCGATATTAGGGCAGACTAAATCAAGGTAATAATATTTACAGGGAAGACAGTGATGTTTTAATGTTGAGCTAACTCCTTTAAATTCAATTTTATCTCATAGTGTAGATGCAGCCTTAGACAGGGAAAACATATGTGCCTTAACAACATGAGGAACATGGAAAGAGCCACTCAGGATTGAGAAAGGAAAGCAGAGCTTGGTTTCTGTCCTAAGCAATGTTTGATGGTGCAGGAAGGATTCAGAACAGTGTGTCAGGTGCTTCCCATACAGAACATTAGGTCCTAATGGGACTGTTGACATGGAGAAAGCTACTTAGGCATGTAGTTTGTGCAGGATCTGGGATCACAGAATGTTCCTGCACTCATGAGCTTACATTCTAAATAGCACACTTATAAAGAGAGGAAGAAAGATACACAGGACTATTTTAAGCCCCCTTCCTGTATTTACTTCACCCTAACCCTATATTTCTTCTGTTCCTAAGTCATAGCCATGTTCATTTTTTGCCATTAAATTTAACTCTCATCACTCCGATGCCAATATTTTTGAAACTCTTTACATCCTTCCTGCCTATTCTCCGTCTCTCCTTCCTAAACTTCATCATTTTCGTTTCTCTGTGCCCAATTCCTGTTTCTAATTAAACTTTCTGGTTGTTGATTTCAATTGACATTTGGTTGGACAACTTTCGTGGGATTTTTTCCCCTGCATCAATTCAAGACTAGACTCTTAAGGATTGATACCATGTGGTGTTTCATTTAACAATAATCTCTGCTACTCGACATATCTCATAGTAAGGCATGAGGTATGTATTTATCTTAAATAATGAGGCCATTTTTTTTCTCTACTAGCCATAGATTTTAAGGGTCAGCATAGATGGTTCATCAAACACCAAGGCTGTGTCTCTACTAGCAAGTTCTTTCAAAAGATTTTTCGAAAGAAGGGGGCTCTTTTGAAAGATTCTGTGGAGTGTCTACACACAAAAAACTTTCTTTTGAAAGTGAATTGAAAGAATCTGGCACTCTTTTCAAAAGCTCTCTTCCACTCCCGTTTCACTAGCAAGTTCTTTTGAAAGACTTTTTCAGAAGAAGGGGGCTCTTTCGAAAGAGCCCATGGAGCAGCCACACACAAAAAGCGTTCTTTCAAAAGTACATCGAAAGAAAGTGGTGCTCCTTTCAAAATTACTCTTCCTTTCCCGTTTCAGGAAGAGCACCCCCTTTCAATAGCTTCCTTCAAAAGAAAATGCGTGTAGATGCTCCTCAGGGCCCTTCTTTTGAAAGAATAGTCTTCATTTTCGATCCTTGGCCTGTTCTTTCAAAAGAGTGAGGGCTGTGTGGATGCTGTCTTTTGAAAGAGCAGATCACTCTTTTGCTCCACTTTTTAGTGTCTGGATGTACTCTTTCGAAATAAGCTCTTTCGGAGGAGATCTTCCTGAAAGCCTTCTTTGGAAAGATCTCTATAGTGTAGACATAGCCCAAAAGTGGAAGTATTCAGAAGAACAGCCAATTTTGAAAACGTGGGCCTGAAAGTAAAATAAAATTATTTATCTATAATCAGCAGTACCATAGCTTAATGAATTTGCTTCTGTGAACAATCCACTAATCACGTGCACTTCAGCAGTGAGGAAAGTAGGATAGTCTTATGATTATGAATGCAAGCTGTATACTTTCACCTCAAGCTCTGGTAGAGAAGAGCAAGCAACATCCTGATAGGAAGGGCTCTCGTCCTGTGTCCTCTCTAAACGACACTCAAGCCATTTACTGATTACTTTCTCCTACCCTTTGGGTGAGTCTACGGAGTAAAGCTTTTTTTGAAATGATGTCTGCTCTTTCAAAATAACTATACAATCATCTACACAATGCAACCTCTATTTCGAAATAATTGCAAAATAGCAGTTGGCTTATTTCGAAATTGGTAAACCTCATTTTACGAGGAACAGCACCTATTTAAAAATAGGGGCTGGGTGGACAGGAAATAGAGCCTATTTCAGAATAAGCCACAGTGCATCCAATGGCTCTATTTTGAAACTGGCTCTTTTGTGTGTAGACGCTCTGTTTTGAAATAGCTGAACACTATTTCCAAATGTATTTTATGTGTAGCTGAGCTATTTAGGAATAACCTAGTCTGGAATATCTCTTCTGGAATAGTTTATTAAGGAATAACACTGCTGGGTTGTCTGTGTAGTTTATCTTGTAAGACTTGGGGCGCAGGGAATCTATCTGTTATGTTATGTTTGAACCATGCCTGGCACAATGAGCTTTTCCTGTTGAATAGTGTCTAGGGGCTTTATTTAAAACAAATATAAAAATAATGAAAGTGAGGCATGTTATCAAGGCAGAATTTATGAACAAGACCCCCACTGACTTCATATCAGGGATAATATTGCCAGTGAAAATTTTAGAATGAGAGATCCTTTTACTGTGCGCTCAATTCCAGTGTAAGGGGCTGAGATAGCTAGACAATTATCTGTCTTTTCACACCCAGTTTTGTTTAGTTTCCATTTTATATTATGCAATATTCTGTTTCTATACTATGAATTATACAGCTGGGACATATTCAGCAGCAGACGTGGGACTTGCTGGTAATTGGAAACAGGTTCTGAAGCAATGATTATCACGCAGTCAAATTACAGTTTTTCCATGTGCTGTACACAGCTGGTAACCCTAGCCGTTTTCTTTTCATCTGAGAAAAGAAAGTCACACATTTGCTGAAAAATGTTGGCAGTTAAGTAGTAAATGCATTATGAACTTTGTTTTCAAATTGTGTTGATATCCTCTGGATTTACTAATCATCAAATATTAATTCTCCATCGAAACAAGAAGCACAATTACATGTTGCAAACAGTAAGTTACATTTTCTTCATGACACAATTCTATGTTAATTAAAGCATATTTTGGAATTATGTCAAGTAGTCAGAGATATGATTCACTGTTTTTGAAGAAAAAGATATTTCAGTATGAATTATGTACCTGGATTTTGCAACACATCTAGGCAAGTCTCTTTAAACAATTCACATTCCTATCTAAACTTAATAACAACCATTTCCACTGAGAAAACTCTCTGCTGAAGATTTCTTTTAAATACAATGGATATCTTCAAATTAAAAAAAAAAAGCCTAACAACTTGTTCATAGTCAGGCATTGGGAAGATATTGCGGCCTGATATCATGAATGCAAGAATGAGAATGACTCTCAAATATTATGTCAAAGCAATATTTGCAGAGGAGGGGTTCTCTGCCCCCATATAGAGTTAGGGAAGATGAATAAAAAATACCAGCAATGGGAGTCAGGCAATTGGGTTTCTAACCCTAGATCTACCACAAAGTTCCTGGGTCACCTTGGGTAACACACAAAGCATTGTTCTGCTCTGATGCTGCAAATACGTTGTTGTGGGTTCCAGGTTTATTTTCCCTATTATTTCCATACAAATTATACAGTAGAATAATGCTTATTGCCTCAACAGTCAGCCCTGCAGATTTGCTCTGGGATCTGTCCTCTTCCTGTGCTGCTGCCAATAGTCACTGTTCTGCAGATAGGACTATGCCATCAGTGACATTCATACAACATTATTGCCATTAATAGATTTGTATAGGTTTGAATGGTCGGAACTGAGCAAACAATTGCATTCATGATGCACCAGAACATCCCAAAATTCCTGCATTGTTTCTACAAGGTAAACAGGCTTGAAAGGCAGAAGAGACTATTTTTCGTCACTGAAGTCATCCAAAATGGCTATGTAGGCAAGGATCAGATTTGTGGACTATGAAAGCATCATTTCAAGACAGTGACTTTGCTCTTCAGGCTAGAACTGCATCTTAAAAGTATCTTTTTTCTTTCTGTCTCTTTCAAGCAGAGATAACCCTTCACAGGTGTGCTTTGAGAAGCTTAATTCATGAATGTTTGCATAGTTATTTGATAGCTTCAAATGATGAAATTCATCCCTGTGCAGTAGGCCAGCACCAGATTTTTGCAACACTTCATTCCCACTTGGTCAAGAGGCTTTGGGATAAAGAGGAATTTCACCACAACAGGAAAAAATATAGAAATTGAATCAAAGAATTACCTGACACTTTTACAAGGAATTATTTATAGTCCTTTATTTATTAAAAAAACTTGGTTTAATGGGATGAACCTGGAATAGGAAAGATTTTACAGGAAAGAGATAAAATGGAGAAAATTGGAGTAATGCTTATTTTTGCCACAGCTAAATCAATTCTTAAGATTCAAAAACTAGAAGAAAATGTTATTGGAAACCAAACTGACTATAGCCTTTTTATTGAAAATATAGGATGAAGAAAAAAATACACTTGTTGGAATTCCCATTTAAAAATTACTAAAAAATTTAAACAGAAAAATTTCAACAATCTCTTTTTTAATAAATCCGAAATAAAAATTAAATTCAAAAGAATAGCACTGTATTTTTGGAAAATATAATAAATTGAAAAAGCATGTTAATTTTCCTTTTACTTTTAAATAACCAAAGGAATTGCACTGAAGACCCAAGCAATGTCAGGTAAATCTGCTAGTATGAATATCTATACCATACTTTATATATATATATATATATATATATATATATATATATATATATATATATATATAAAATAGATATTCGTGTATATGTGTGTGTGTAGTATACGTACAACCAATGAACGCAAAAGGAATCTATTTCTCAGCTGTACTTTGTATACTCACTTTTCTAGCCAGGCATAGATTGTGTAAAAATATGACCCATGACCTTATTTGTGCAGAATGAGGATTAAGAACATATGTAAGGGTTTGCAGAGCTCTGCCCTTATTTGGAATATTGTTGTAAGTAAAACAGATAATTTATTCAAAATCAAATGAGCACAACTCACTTTTCAAATACATTTTTCTTTACTTTTTACCCCCTCATGACAGTTAAGGAGTATTCCATAACGCTAAATATTTTCCAAAGAAGTAGTCCATAGTGAATACTCTACTCATGACTGGAGAAGCCTTGTCATGAATACCTTCCTGTGCAATCACCCTCATGTATTCATTCAGAATCCAAATGAGTGGCTCTCCACTACACCTTCAGACCCATGGAGACATCCATCAGGAGGTGGGGGGGCCAATGACAAATCAACCCTTATGTGTCCCCCTTAACATTTTTTATACAGGTTAAATAAAATTGCAGTGAATTTCAAGAGCAGCGTCAGACTGGAGATTAAATATTGATAACACCCAGCTGCATAATTAAAATGTAGTTATAAGGTAGTTCCTATGTATAATAATAATGAAGTTCATATAATTAAAAAAAAATCACTGAACATGATCAGTGTCGTGTTGCTTACATTCTGAAACCCACCTTCTTGGATTTCCAGGAAACTTTGATGTCCGCAAACTTTGTTATGAGATTGTAGTAATCTAGGTTTGATGCTACTTCCATCTTGATAGACAGAATGGCAAATCCACCCAGCATCTCTTGAGGCATAGTTGTTCTAATGTAGCTCTTAATCATTTTTAATTTGGAAAGACTTCGCTTGCCTGAAGCCACTGGAACTGGGATTGCCAGCAAAACCCTACATGCTATTGATGTGTGAAGGTACCATTCAGTGATTTTAAAGAAACTGAAAGGCTTGAACTGCAGTACTTGTTCCTTCTAGAAAGAATCCTCATAGCAAGGCCCTGACAAAAGTTCTGCACAGTTGGTACAGTGGGATTCTTCATCAGACAATGCAGTGCTCAAATCCGTGCATCGCTTCCTCATGTCCTCTTCATGTGAGTTTCTTTATATCATTTGGGAAACCAATATTGTCATTTTACTGGTGCACTTGTTTGAATCATGTGATCAATGACATGAAAGCCTGATTCATGATGGCCAGAAAGTAGTTGGTTTCAAATTCTTTCTCCAGCAAATTCTCCAGTTCCTCACTTCTACTACAAACTGTAGTTTGCTTCTGAGGTAAGCAGCTAGATGACGACTGGCAGTAGATCACTGAGGAAAGGTAGTCGTAGGGATCTGAGGTTTCCTAGAAAGGAGAGGACCCCAAAGAGAGAGGACTCTGCAGCAGGGCAGTACTCTGAGGAAAGGGCACCATGGTACATGAGTCCTGATATAAGTTGGTGGAGAACAGAAGGCAGATAACAGCAGAGAGACACTGGCCAGAGGAGGTGCTCCAGAAGCTGAAGAGCTAAATCCATGAGTAATCAGCAGAAAGCACAATAGCGGTGAGTTGCACCCAGCCACAAGATGTTATTTCAGTTGTTGTGTTCTTGGCTCAGATAAATGTTGTGTTCCTCTATTTCTGCGGAAAGGCAATTAGTTTCTTCATGTGTACAACAGCCACATGAAGATGCATGTCCCTGGATTTAAGTGTCTTGCTCACAGTGTTTATGTTTAACAAAATTTCCTACTGCACAACCATCGCAAACAGAAGTTCAAAAATTTTAAGTTCACAGTTCAGTCAGCCTCACTTTTAAAATTGGAGTTATCATATTATCCAGCAACTTGAAGCAACACAATTTATTTGTCTTGTAGTAAATTACATTTACATTCTTTTCTCAACACTCCCACCTAGTGTCTGACACCAGCTTTGGCATTAGAGACAGATGATGACCTCCCAGTATTTGCCATCTGTAAGTTGAAGCTGCAAATATACTGAAAAATTCACTGTAAAACTCCAGAAAGGTCACGTATTTTGAATTATATTTTTTTGTATCCCCCAATACCAATAATTCAGTTGCACAGCCACATGAAGTGAAAAAGGCTCACCACTTGAGTTGAGGGATGCACAACTGTATGCCTTGATTCTGGCCCTTCGTATTTGTCCCATTCTTGTATCCCTGACTCCTACATTCATTAATACAGAGGCCAAGCCCACTCAATGCAGCTATGACAGATTCTGACAGTCCTTGCCTACTTTTTTCTTGAACTGGAAGTGTCAATAAAATTCTTCCTTACCTTCACTTTTTCGAAAGTCACATCAACATGAAGCACAAAAGACTTGTGACTTAGATCAGGGTTATAGTCAAGAAGAACTGCCAATTATTTTGCAGTCTTTACCTTTTACCTATGTTAATAAAGGCTTGAACCTGTTCCACAAAATACTAAATTATGCTCAGCTAGGTACTGCAGTCCTGCTATAACACTTGTCAATGGCGATTGCCAATATTTCTTCTCCTTGTTTATTTTTTGCAGTGTGTACTCATTGTCTTCATTGCAGACAATCTTCTCTGTAGTTCAATCCACTTTTTGAGCTCGCAATATGTTCATTGGATAATTTGTGCAATCATATTCTGTCATTGAGATGCTCCAGTCATTGCAGCCTTCTTCTACTAATTCATGTGCCATTTTTAAGCTGTACAATTTGCAGCCAAAGCAAAAAGCAGCATCAGCTTTCTTTGAATATACCAGCCAATTTCTTCTGACCCTTTCTTTATTTGGCAAACTTTGTGTGTATAAGTTTTCTGAAAAGTGTCGATTGGCATCATTCTTTGGAAAAACATTGTCATTACCAGTTATTTTCACAGGCCTTCTCTCCACTAAAATGTCTATTGTCTTGTTGTCGAGTCTATCTGGCCAATTTGCTGGATCAGACATATCATCGTCAGTGGAAACAGTGTCAGCAGATTTTTCTATTTCAATAGCCTGTGCACATTTTGCACAATTGTCCTCTGCCTGGGAACAATTCTTGAGTCCTTTGATTCTGCATTCTCCTTGTTAGCAAAACAATTTTAGAAATGATTAACTTTGCCAGTGAACCTTTTCAGTGCCTTATCCTTTCCTTCTCTTCTGTCTCTCATTTTGCCTTTTTTCACACACGTGCTATCTTTTCTTCATTAGTCCCTGTCCATGTTGGTGCTAGCCATTGCATGTTACAGTTTATATCATCCAGATGGGTCCTTTTTGTTAATTAATTCTGCAATTGACTATCACTGTGAAAAGATAAGGACTTCACTTCCTACCCACATATGATTGTGCTACCCTCAGTGGATATTTTTTTGTATCACTGACAGCTTATGTCTCAGGAACTGGATGGCTCCTTAAGAGCCAATGTGTTTTGGTGTTGGGGGATTCCAGGACCCTCCAGAATGCAGAAAGTGATCTAAGATCTATTTTCTCTGGGACAGAGAAGGGGAGAAAATTGGGGAGGCAGAAAAGCAGGTGGAGGACAGTGGACCCAGGACCTGGTGAGTGGTACGGAGAGGAGTTTTACCAAGACTGGTACTGTATGGAGCGGGTCGCCAAGGCTGGAGACCTGACAGGCAGCAAGGAGGACCTGAGGCAGGGATGATGAGGGTTTGGTGCTGCGGGTGGCATTGAAGGAGCCAGTTCTGGGAGAGGGGAGATAGTGCAGTGAAAGTGGGAGACTCTAGCATGCTGCCTGCTGGCAGCTGGTGTGGTGTCAGGCAACACCAGGAGCTGGCAGAATGCAGTGGAGCGGGTTCTCTGCTGGTGTCTGCTGCCAGAGACAGAGACTGAGTCCAAGCCCTGCAGGCAGAACTGACCTTACTACAGTGTATCAGGGCAACTGGAGGAGTTCACACACTGAAGCACAGGCTGGGGCTCCCAAAAGTGTGGGACCCAGAGCTATTTTTTCATGTGCTGCTGTGTTTCATGTTTGTATGATTCCCAAGCAGATTTTAAATTAGAGTGAGCGTGAGAAGATTGTGGGAGCAGACTGACAACTGATGAAAAACAAAACAAAAGTGAAAAAAGCTGCAAAAAAACCCTCTGACTTTTCAAAACAGAATAGCAAAACTCATTCTTCTTATTTCCATTACAGCAACACTGTCAATCTGTAACCTAGACAGTTTAACAGAAAGTCTTAAAAGTACTTTCAGACATTACTCTTCTCCTGGGTATTTTTGTGGCTCCCCCCTCAACATTTTTCAGTTTTAAAAAAATTCTCTAGCTCCTTTTGCGGTGCAAATCAGCAACACAATTCTGGAAACTGATAGCACTGGGTGCATATATGACCAAATATGGCCAAAATCAAAGTGCTGTCAATGAGCAAATTGAACGGCTTGAAATTAGGCTATGTCTAACCTAGGCAAAGTAAGTTGACTGCAGATATGCAATTCTAGCTACAGCAATTGCATAGCTAGAATCTGGACTCAGCTTACTTGGCTGTCCCTACTGCACAAGGTCAATGGGAGAGTTTCTCCTGTTTACGTCCCTTACTTCTTGCATCTTTTGCAGAGTACAGGGGTTGACTGCAACCCCTGAGAGGTCAATTTTGCATGCCCCTATTAGACACGTAAAATCAAACACCATAAGATGAACCCTGAGCGGGTTGATCTTCTGGGCTAGTGTATGCATAGCCTTAATCTCCTTCAGTTATAAAAATAATCTGAGGTGAAACTTGAAACTATAATAGATTACAATTTCAAATAAAGTAACTGGGACATGGTGGATTAGATAATGCCTTTTACTGAACCAACTTCTATTGGGGAAAGAGACAAACTCTTGAGAGTACACAGAGCTCTTATTCAGGTTTGGGAAAGGTACTTGGGGCTTGTCTACACACATACTGCTACAGCAGCACTGCTGCAGCTGCACCACTGGAGTCAGGCTGGCCAAGAAAGGGAGCAAGGAGTGTGGGGGATGGAGGGACCGACTGCCCAGGAGCCTGGCAATTCTATTGGCCCTCCTGTTTGTAGTACTCCAATAAAGATGCTGCCTACAATGATGGAAGGGTTTCTGCCAACAGCCCAAGTAATCCACCTCCCCAAGAGATGGTAGCTTGATTGATAGGGTGAAACCAGACAATTGCTATGATCTCCAATTAACTCAGAGAAAAAATGATAAAACACAGAAGCACCATGTCACCCATGGAGGAATGCTTTTCACAGAGCAACCACTCCCTACCTGGCCTCTCAGTCGTAATCCTCAAAGGAAACCTGGACAACACATTCCAAAGATAAGCCAAGGTGTTTACGTTCAAAACAATGTGACAAACCAAAAATCTTGGTCTTAATAAAGACTTTGGATTTATAGCTTATTTCAACAATCTGTAACCCACTAGTGCCGCCCCCCGCCTTCCTATGACTTCAGAGGTCTTAACTGACTACTTTACCTTGAATGGTCTCCTATTTCGTGGTGACACACCCTGGTCTGCTGAGAGGGGTGGGAGGACATGGGGGAGCAGTTGCACAGGGATCTGGTTTTTCAAATGGCCACAGAGCTCCATCTGTCACTGCTGCTGCTTCGGCAGTGGTGGCGGCCTGAGCGTGGGTCCACTTTGAACTGCTGAGGCAGTGCCATTCCATGCAGTAGTGATGGGGATTCCAGAATTGTGGTGTGTGCATTGCTAAGGGCAGATTGCCTTAGGCCACACCCGTTCCAGGAGCACAGAGCCAGCCCCCACCTCCCATCTTGTCCCAGGGCCTGTGGCGGCTTTTGGCCCCGCTGGAAACACCCAGTACCTTTTTTCAGACCAGGAGATCACCTCTGTGTAAGCTTAAAAGCTTGTCTCTTTCTCTCTCTCATCCACACTAGCTAGTTCAATAAAAGATCTTACCTTATCCACATTGTTGCTAGAACTGCCATGGATACAATAACACTGCAAAAAGTTATCAAAGAGAAATGTAAGTTTTAAGGTGATGCTGTTCATTTGCAGTCATTAAGACTGAGTATTGGAATTGTTTCCAAGATTTATAGGGATAAAAAGCAATGGAAATTAATGTCTTCTTTCTTCTCTTTGTCTTGGAATGCACAGAAGCAGTAGGAATCTAGCGAGATTATAAAATATACCATGGGATTTAATGTAGGTTTTTGTTAAAACAAAACTCAGCCTAATGCACTGTTACTCACCACACCCTGAGGAGGAGTAAGAGCTTCTGTTTTCTTAGCCAGGCTGACAGACCTGAGATGATGACATATTTCTGGGGAAGATACCATCTGCCAGTTTATATACATTTATTTTTTTTTCCCAGAAAGCTCCCTAATAACTGTAGATTTAACAAGTAGACTAGTGAATGAGGTCAGCACGAGCAGGAGTTTCACTTTAACTCTGAATATTGTAGGAACAATGAACTAACAAGGTTTTCAGTTTCTCTCTTTTTTTTTTAAATTTTTCTGTGACATTAACAAGTATCTACATGGGGAACAAATATATAATTTTGGGATCTTCACTCTATCAAAGAAAGGTATAATGGGATCCAATGGCTGGCAGCTGAAGCTAGATAAAGTTGCATGGGATTTAAGGCATAATGTTTTACTACTGAGAGTAATTAACTATCAATAACTTACATGGGGCATGGTGGTGGCTTTTCCATTACTGACCTTTGTAAATCAAGAGTGGATGGTTTTCTAAAATAGATTGTCTAGGAATTATAAGTGTGAAGTTCTTTGGTCTGTATTATTCAGGAAATTAGTAAGTGATCACAATAATTCCTTATGGCCTTGGAAGCCATGAACATAGCTGTAGGTGTCATATGTTAATTGGGGGAATGAATGAGACATCTACAGTTAATGAAACAAATAATGTTACAACCTTCAGTCAGTGAAAAAATAGTTTTAAAAATATATTTTTCCTGAAGGAACAGAAGCTGTCAAGCACATGCAAGAGTAAAGCTTTGTCTACACTAACACTAATGCTGGTGAAACTTGTCCGTAACAGATGTGAAAAAACACATCTGTGGCCAACAGCAGCACTATGGCAGCTGGAGACACTCTCTCTGCTGACATAGCTACCACCGCTTGTTGGGGGTGTGTGTGTGTGTATGCGAATTATGCCTGCAGGCGAGCTCTCTGCTTCCAGCATAGAGTGAATACATAAGACCTTCCAGGGGTGCAGCTGCAGCAGTACAGCTGTGCCATAGTAAGGTCATTAGTGCACATGTAGCCTAAGATTATCTCTGCTGCTTCTCAGGGTTGTACTGCAGCCCTTTCTTTCCTAGGAGGCAATTGTATGCTATTGAAACTGAAGCTGCATTGGTTTGTTTTTTTTTTTCAGCTGGCAGCAGTCTGGGGTTTGGGGTAGGATGCTTTTTGACTGTATTATTTTGTCACGACACATAAGGCTGGCCTGGTTGTTAAGGCATTCAAATGAAATTCTGGAAATGAGACTTTGACTTCCTGGTGCAGCTACCAATTTCCTGTGTATTCTTGGGCAAATAACTTAACTTGTGTCCACCCCCACCAGCTCCTCAGTTTCCTCATTTGTAAAATAGAAATAATACTTCTTTTCTCTAACCATTTATAAAGGTCTTATCTACCAAGATTGTGCATTCTTTGTGGAAGAGACTTTATATTGGGGTCTGCAACCTGTGGCTGATTATTGTTGATAAATGGTGAACGTCTAAAAGCCCAACAACAAACAACTGTAAATAGCAAGCAATATGTGATCTTGAAACATTGAATAATTGTCCCTTTAATATGCGTAGTGCATTGTGGGCTATTAATACCGCATCTGTGTTTTGATTGTGTTGCTAATGAAGTCTTGATTTTGAAAAGGAAAAGGAAGCTCAGCATTTCAGCTGTGAAAGGCAACACACACTTTAAGAAAAACAACTGAAATTAAATGTGCAGTAAAATTTAAGGTGGGATTGGAATGGCTTCAAAAAAGAGGAAAATCAAAGATGAAGACAGAAAATTTCAAACTGCATGGGCCCAATACTTCACATTTATACCAAGTTCAGCTGAGCTCCCTTCCCAACGAGAAGTTTGCCAGCAACAAAAAATACAACATTGAGAGGCACGTTCTCAAAAAACATACTACTTTTGCCAAACGGTATCCAGCTGGAGATGCCTGAAAAAAAGCCATGGACGAGTTGCTACTCAAAGCAAAGCAAAGTAAGAACATGTTTGCTAAATGGGTGAAATTACCATGTAGCATAAGGGTGGCTAGTTTTGTGGCAACTCAAGAGATCTTGAAATGAGGAAAGCCATTCATGGGTGGCAAATATATAAAAGAGTGCCTTATCAAAGTATTAGAGCAGCTATACAGTGATTTCAAAAACCAAAACAAAATTGTTCAGAATTTAGCATCCTCCAGAGAGAGAGAGACAGAGAGAAGGTTCGGGAGTGAAAGCCAGGAAGACAGTGATACAAGTATACACATGTAAAGTGTAAGGAAAAAGAATATGTGAAAAGTTTGTGACCATCCTGCCGTAAACATGTATTATGTCACAAATCATTGTGTGTGCACTGTTCTTAAAATAGGGGTTACAAAAAGTATGGTTTGATGTTATTTATTAAGGACTGTGTCATATTCACATGCATTGCGGTTCTTGAATTATTGTTTTTTTTTTTTTTTTACCAAATTTGAAAAAAAAAAGGTTCTTCTTGCTACTTTGGTTGCTGATCCCTGCTTTATATGTTTCTTTATAGTGACAAGCACAGTGGGGCCACTGTATCAGCTGGGGAATCTAGATGCAACTGTAATATAAATAATAAGAAGATACACTTACAGAAATTCCTAAAAGCCCTGTAGGTTTACAATGCCTAGAATACTACATGAAGCAGAACTTCTGGATAAACAAGATCTCCCTTTGTCAGTCCCACAAATCCTTGTGTTATGCATTATTCAGGATGGCACAATTTCTGATATGCCCAGTTCTCTTGGGAACCACCTCTGAATGTCATATTTACAGACTAGCGCTAAAGTATATTGAAATAGGTACCAAGGCTGGGGAGCTAAATGCTATAGTGGGTTAATGTATTAACCTTTCACATCTGAAGACCTGTGGTAAAATCCTGGTCCTATTGAAGTCAATGGCTAAACTCTCATTGACTTCAGTGGGGTCTGGATTTCACCCCCAGGGTTCAAGTGTGGCTTAGGTCACAATTGAAATGATTGTGCTGTGTCAGTCATATCCCCTCTGGATGTTTGTCCACATCATATTAAACCACCAAATTATCTGCCCCAGTTTGGTGAACGTGACATGGCAGTGCGGCTGGGATAGCTGAGAGGTTGTTACACTACTTAAAATTGAGGTGCTCTAACAGGGCTGTGACGAGGAGCTTGCTCTGTGGCATCTAATGCTGTCTCTGGCTATTGACAATCCCTTTAGCTTTTCATTCTGCCACTTCAGAGCTAACTAAAATGGTGTACCTGAAAATTCAGTCCCCTCTCTTTCCCTCCCAAAATGTAAATGTGGACAAATACTGAAGTTTTCAAGGGTTTTCATTCGACTGAGTGCTAAGTAGAAAAATATTACATGCTTTTATTACTTTGAGATATTTGATCAAAGAGCTTAAAACAAATTTAACATGGATATGCTAATTTGTCTAAAATTGCAGTATATAAAGCTCAGAAAATAATGAGGGTCCCATACCTAGCTCCAAAGCTTGACATAACCCTTAGAATATTAAAAATACAGTCAAGAACTTTTATATTTAAGTAAATCATGACATCAATCCATCAAAGACTAAGGATCTGTATCAATGAAAATATGCTTTGGCTAGGTGATCATTCAATGCAATTTTGGTACAGATCTCTAGTGGAAAATCCAGAGTAAAGAGCATTTTTTTATACTGTTAAATAAAAGTTAGAACACTTTGACTTCTCATTAACATTACATACATGCATTGCCCTCAACTGTTCATTATCTCCCAGTATGTGTGTGAGGATAAGGCTAGCTTGTTATGAATGATCAGTGTGGCCAAAATCCACCATGGGCCTCAAGGCAAGGGAAGGGGGGCAGGGGGCGGGTCTGGCTTTGCACCCTGCAAGGGTCAGAGCCAATGCCAGAATGGATGGGGCCTAGGGCAATCAGTCATTAGCCCCGCTCAGACTGTGGCCCTGCTCCCATCCCCCAACCGTGCAGAGTAGCACTATCGTGGTGTTTCAAGTTGCCTGGTGCTCCAGCTGCCACTCCTGCCAAAAACAGCAGCCAGAGCTCCGTGTGTGTTTGAAACACTTGGGCAGCTGACCCCTTTGCTGCCCATTCTCAGGCCTGTGAGTGATCCCACTGTCTGAAGGATAAAAAAAATCTGTTCTCTATGAAATTTGATCTCAGTTTTGTAAGCCACATTGAGAAACAAACCAATTATTAAAAATTATTATTTAAAAGAATTATCAAAAATGCAAGATAATAATATATATGTACATGCCTACTCACATTTTTTAACATGGAAATTATTCTCTTTACAGCAAGGGCGAGACAATATGTGTATTTTGTTTACCGTTGTCTCTAGTATACACATTATGGAGAACTGTTTTCCCTTCATATGCATACCTACCAGTATGTATTTGGCTTTTTAATCTGACATTATAAAATGATTTCATCACTAGAAGTTCTTCAATCAGAGTATGCCAAAGGCCTTGACAGACACAGTTACTTGATGGAAGCTCCTCATGAATCATTCCTTCTATAACCCCTCTGTCAGGTGTCAATAGCAGTAATATAAGATAAGTGCTGCCCTTCGGTCTTTTCATGATAAACAGTTTGACTTGTGGCACTGCCTAGAACTGTACTCTTCCTTCTTATTCTATGAAATAAAATCCTCAACTCCTTGGTCACCTTCATTAGTATATTGATTTCCCTTTTAAAACTGATAATGTTGGTAACAAGTTATGCTATCATTAGACCTAACCACATCAACCAAGCCATCCGGGGCTTGTTCACCTGCACATCTACTAATGTGATACATACCGTCATGTGCCAGCAATGCCCTTCTGCCATGTACATTAGACAAATAAGACTGACTCTATGTGAATGAAAAAATGGACACATGAGACATCAAGAACAGTAACATTCAGAAACCAGTAGGAGAGCACGTCAGTCTGCCTAGACACCCAGTAACAGACTTCAAAGTTGCCATACTTCACAAAAAAAACCCAAAACAGATAAAACCCAACCAAACAAAACCGTCAGAAACAGATTTCAGTGTAAAACTGAACCTGCAGAGCTGAAATTCATATGCAAGCTTGACAGATTGGTCTGAATAGAGCTCCCTACAAAAAGTAATTTTCCCTCTTTTGGTATTTTCACCTTCTTATCAACGTTCGAGAATAGCCCACATCCCCCTGACTGAATTGACCTTGTTAGAGTGTTCCTCCGCATAGTAAAGTAACGCACCCATCTTTGCATGTATACCTGCCAAGCTCAGGTTTCCTTTTAAGACATCTGATGAAATGGGTTCCAGCCCACAAAAGCTTGTGCCCAGATAAATTTGTTAGTTTTTAAAGTGTCACAGGACTCCTGATTGTTTTTGGCAATTGAAAACACAAATCAATTTTATTGGAGAAAACAAACTATAGAAACTGTAGGAGGAAAAATACATACCGGGCCAGCTAGCATATCTTCGTGCCAGTGTGAAAGTGTTCCTTATAGTATTTTGTCCAGTCCAGTTGTAAATGAATCAAGAAATGCTGCTTCTGCCAGTTCTCTTGGGTGAATATTTCATAACCAAACACAAATTAATTATCCAGCTATTCCAGGGGATATTAGAAATATCTGAAGAATCAGAAGGCTCACACAACCAGATCTCCAGGCTTGCATAGCTCCTCAGCTTTACAGAAGAAGAACTTCACAGGAGTTCTGTAGACCTGGAGTCCCAGAGACATAAGAGGTTACCCTGGACTTAATATGACATAATAGGTTAACCTGTACTGGTTAATCAGATTCATCACTAGATCTCACAAATGAGACATTTCTCCTGCCAGTCAACCTAATATTTAACCTTGCTTAAGTTCATATTTCTCTGAGCTACACCTCCTTGAACCACACTAAAATCCTCTCTTTTTGGTATTTACAACATGAAGCTTCATGAAGAAACTTCCAGTTAAGTTTGATGGTTGGTTGACTTTTTCATTCCTATTAACTGCTTGTAATCCACATTGTATATTAATTTGGCCAGCATTTTGCTTATTCTCTTAAAGTCTCTACAACTTGCCATCTTGGCTGTGTCTACACTAGCCCAAATCTTTGAAATGGCCATGCAGATAGCCATTTTGAAGTTTACTAATGAAGCACTGAAATACATATTCAGCGCCTCATTAGCATGCCAGCAGCTGTGGCACTTCAAAATTGCCATGGCTCGCCGCCACATGGCTTGTTCAGACGGGGCTCCTTTTGGAAAGGACACCCGACAACTTCAAAATCCCCTTATTCCTAACAGCAGATAGGAATAAGGGGATTTTGAAGTTGTTGGGGTCCTTTCGAAAAGGAGCCCCATCTGGATGAGCCGCGCAGCAGTGAGCTGCAGCAATTTCGAAGTGCTGCGGCTGCCGACATGCTAATAAGGTGCTGAATATGTATTTCAGCGCTTCATTAGTAAACTTCGAAATGGCCATTTCCATGTTTTGGGCTAGTGTAGTTTTGGGCTAGTGTAGACGTAGCCCTTCTGTCAGGAAATGAAGTGCCCAGAATGGAACCCCACGGTTTTAACTTACTGCTTTTTGTTTGTTTGTGGTTGGTTGGTTGTCTTTGTTTGTTTTATTACTAGAGAAGTTATCCAGATCATCACACAGAATTCACTGATAGGACAGGAAATGTGTCAGATCTTTGGTATGAGTGGGAAAGATTTTAAACTTATACACTGCCCTGGCCTGGATCTTCATGCACAATTCCTATTAATGTGAGTCTCTCCAAGGATCAATGTGGCCTTTGAGTTTGCAAGCTAGATGCACTTAAAATACTGACATACTGACATAAATTACATCTAAAAAGGACACACTAATAAATTACCCATCAAGAGAGTGCTCATTCCTTTGAAAAAACAACATGATGATAATTATACTTTACATTTATATAACACTATTTAGGATCACCAAGTGATTTAGAAACAGTTTGAATTAAGTGTCATATCACTGAATTGATTGTGCACACTTTGCACAGATAAACTGCCTTATGTAAGAGAAAGCCACAAATCCCTAACAGAGTTGAGAGTAGGAGCCAGGCGTCCTGACTCCCAGGCCATAATTTAACATACAGAACTAATTTTCACTTTTATTTCCACTGGCAAAGGGCCCTCAGGGTGAAAGATTTGCTGGCGGAGTGTGGGGAAGGCTGTGGTAATACAAAGCAAGGGGTATAGTATAGATTCAATAGTGCCCAGAATATAGAGGAAGAAGATATGGGTTGGACAAGCTGAGGAATATGCTGATTCAGTATCTTCTTGCTGCAACCCATATGGAGCTTCATCTGGACCAAGAGTTAAAGAGATTGCCCCTTGCTCCTCCTCCTCCCATAAACTGGCCTGAGGGAAAGTGGCAATGTAAACCGCTTGTCTTCCCTTGTGGGAAATACCACTCCACTCCTGTTGTGCTCACTAGCTTTAGCTTATGAGGTGTAATTTACATCTTCTTGTGCCAGCTTCAGTGAGTCTGGCCCATTCTCCACGTACCTAATTTATGGTATGACTTAAGCAATACCGCTGATGTCAGATACAGAGAAGCGTAACATAATGAACATAAAATTATTGGCACAGTAGCAGAAAAGGTTTTTAATGCTCATTATAAACCTATTTATTTTAAATTAGATTTTAAAGTCCTCGCCCAAGGGAAAGGGGGCTCTAGTTTATTGCATTCCAAAAGGAAAATGACCACTTTTGGATGAAGTGCCTCTTCGTCACTCACCTAACCCTCCAAAGGGAAGTGGGAAAAGATTATAAATAATCTCGGTCTGATCTGTGTTTGTGGTCTATTTGTAGCATATGAGTGACTCTTACTGTCTGTGATTTTATTATGAAGAGAAGGAAGTGAGTTGTGTAATGTCCAAAGGAATGAATGGAATATGTCTGAGCAGGAAGGGCTGAGAAAGCTGAGTGTGGATCACGAGGGATTTAGGACAATGAAGTGTTAGATAGTTAAGGTTATGTGAGGTTGGCACTGGTATTTGTACTCACATATGAAGTTCTAGACTGGGGCAATTAGATGAGGAAAATATAACACATGACTCATTTCATGCATGTTCTCTCTCCTATCCTGATCTTGAACTGCTTGTCCAGAAGCACGGAATTTAATGCATCACTAATATTCATTTCCCAGGGTAAATAACATGAAAATTACAAAATGTAGGCATTCTGGCCAAGTAGAGAAATCCCTTTAAATGCACATCAGTTGCTCTCCCAGACCATACAAACTAAGCCAAAAGTAGCTAGAAAGGCCAGCAAAGCTCTCACCTACATTCTATGCTTCTGATTTGAGGGTATTATAAATATAAGGGATTTGCTCATCTTTTATGATAAACACAAGGAAAGTTTTTAGCCCTATTTAGCTCAGTAGTCTATAAAATGGTAGCCAGTTAGGAGGGTTCATTTTGCCAAAATTGTCCCCCTAATTATTAAGGGTAATTCACACTGCTGAGGCTGCCATTGAAGATATGAAAATAAAGCTGGCTTCCAGCTGGCTGCGTGCATCTGAGCTAATTCCTGTGACTAGGGTACACTGTGGCTTCTGGAGCAGCTTCATGGATGAGAGGCTGTTAGCTCAGCATGGCCAAAACCAAGTTCAACACTTTCCTTGCAAGCCCCCCACCAGCACAGCCATTCTCTATTATGGTTCATAGATTCACCCTTCTTCTTGTCCCCCTGGAAGTCATCTTGACTACTTCTTCTCCTGCACAAATTAGGAGCAAGACCTGTTGCCACTTCCTCCACAACAGCTCTCAAATCTTCCTTCCTTCTTTGCACAACTCTACTCCTATCCCCTTATTTCAGGACTTTTTTGCAGATGCACCAACACTGCAACCACCTTCAAACTCTGTCCCTCACACACCCATTGCATAAGTAGCATGTATAATAGCATTTCCGGTGCTTGAGAGAGGTCAGAAACTGCTTCCTTTTAGCACGCCAGGAGACATAAGTCACCACCAAATGTTGAGGAACATGACAGTGTGCCCGTGATTCTGTGATACCATCACTGGACCTAACCAGGTTATTCACAGAATCATGGGCACATTCTCACATTCCTCAACTAACATCATATATGCCATCATGTGCCAGCAATGCTCAGATGCTTTGTATATTGGACAAAGAGTTAATGGGCACAAAACAGACATAAAAAACATTCCTGATCCACAGACCAGTCAGCCAACATTTTAATGTAGTGGGCCATTCTGTTAATGACTTAAAAGTCTGCATTTTACTGAAGAGGAATTTTCACAACAGCCTTGAAAGAGAGGCTGCTGAACTCTATTTTATATTCAAATTCAACACATTAACACGTAGTTTGAACCGGGTTCTGAATTTTCTGGGTCATTATAGGGGCTCTTGTGCATACTGGGCTTAATCTAATTCTTGACACCTGCCCCACCCCCCACTCCTCTACTCTCTGATTTGCTCACCTTGATAATTTTTTTTCTGATTTGTCAACCTTGATTACTATTTTTGGTCCTCTATGCCTTAAATATTGAGTCTGTTCTGGTATGGCTATGGTCTGAAGAAGTGGGTCTGTCCCACGAAAGCTCACCTAATAAATTATTTTGTTAGTCTTTAAAGTGCTACTTGACTGCTTTTTTGTCTAGCTAAATAGTTTAAGGTATTTCACTAACCCTGTATTAATGGCAAATGCATCACTTCCAATCCACCAGTGCAGGAAAAGGTCTGGGTCTCAAGCCATATAGTGCGTTTCTTGCCATCTGAAGATAAAAGGAAACTGCAAAGGTGAGAGATAATGCAATAAAGGCAGACAGCTGTCTCTGAAGACTGAAGAGGAGAGGGATGTGGCTCAAAGGCAACCAGAACCTAGGCCTTCAGGAAATTGCTTTAGGTAAGTTAGGTCTTGTGGGAGAAGAGGAAAAAAAGAAAGCCACTAGGTGTTTTTACACAAAGGCTGAGAACATCTCAGGAGTGGAAGAGAAAGCAGAAAGAGCTGTCATCTATTATCTGCCTGTCTTCTAAGGTTGGGAAAAATTGACCCAGTAACTTAACCCCTAGGTGGCTGTCAAACTATTAAGTCCTATTGGTGCCCACCAATTCAGTAATACTCTGGGGGCTGGGGGGATGTCCCTGAAATAATTCAACAGAAGAATATTTGCCTTTGAGATGTCTCCTTAAAAATATTCCCCTCCCCTCCTTCTCACCCCTTTGTTCCAAATAGCATAGATTTAACTCTGTGCTATATTGTTGTAGACTCAGTGTATTTTGAAAAAATACTTAGATGTTCTAGCAAGCATGCTTCATAAAAGTGTGTGTACCCAGTGATAGGCTGTATCCCTTCTTGTTTATGGCTAAGAGATATTGTTGTGGTTCAATGTGAAACCCATAGAAAAGGTTCTCCAATTTCCTCACCATTTTCTGCAGCAAACATGAGGTAAAAATTTGGTGGGAGCCCCTTGTTCATTTGTTGGCAGAACATCAATTCCCCTAGTGGATTGTTATAAAAATAGTTTAGGACAGTGAAGCAGATGCCTCCCTACATAGAACCTTCACTTGAAGATGCTGCTAAAAATAGTAGCTGCCAATGGTGCCTTGCTATGTGATAGAATCGATATGATGGCACATTTATTTTACTTTAGTTTTTATTATTTTTCTGATTGGGCCAGAACCGCAGGTCCCTCTGGGCAGAAGTGCTAAAAGCAAATCAGACAAACAAAGTGAATGTCCCTATTTAGAAAACAATTAACTGTTCAGAGCAGATAGATGATGATTCCTCTAGGCTATTTAAATTCCATCTGTAGAACAATATATACCAAACATTATCTGTGATTAATATCTATGTTAGATTCTTCAACATTTTGAAAGGGTTATGTTTCCACCAGAAACTAACCATTTCATACATTTTTTCCCTGACTGCATTAAGATTGCATTGATAACAAAGAGACCAGCCTTGCTTCCTCTAAAGTCAATAGCAAAATGTTCCTGGATTTTCATGGAAGAGGCTATCTGGATAAGCAGACAAACAACAACAAATAACATCTGGTAGAAATCAGACTGAATCTAATGACCCTTTTACCCAATAGACAAAAAGGTCACTTTGTCCTTATCGTGTTTTTTTATTTTATAAGGAAAATTAACACACAAAATTTTAAGTACGTGAACTTTTGAACTTTGGGGAGAAATTGCTTTTTCCATCCATACACTTAAAAAAAAGTTATAAAAATGCCTTTAAACTCAGTTTTTTTAAAACCCTGATAGCTGCATACATACTGTTCATTGATTAAGTACTTATCAGGCTCAATGGTATTTAAAGCAAATGCATTTGTACAATTGGAAAATTCATTTGTGTAATACACAAAGGTCCTGGTAAGTTTTTAACTGGCTCCAGCATAAATATTAGTTTATAAGTGGCCAAACCTGGACCTCTGCACACTGATGAAGTAAATGGCCTTCTGTGAAGAGGAGTACAATACTGACAGGTTTGAGAAAAGATTCCTCTCTTCAGCTGTTAAGCAGTGTTTCGGCAGGGATGAAATTCCCAAAGCATATTAGTGATTCCTGCTTCAGAAAGAAGATACAGTATAAGCCTAAACATCAAATGGTATCGGAGTGATCTTGATTATGCAGACAGGTAGGAATGAGGTTATAGACTAACGAATAGCAGATCAGAAGACTGTGAATCCACAATGCCTGCAATAATCAAGACCATCCCCTCAGATCTTTGGCATTCCATCTTTCCTTCTCTCTATTGGAGTTACCTTCACAAATTTGTTTTCCAAATATCACATCAAATACCAAACACTGAGAGGAGGTGGCTGGGGGAGAAGGAAGAGAGAATAACCAAGGTAGCAAGTTCATTGTGGCTTCTGATATTGTGCTTGGCAGATGAGACAGAGGGTTCAGCAGCTGGTATTAAAGCTTAAAAGCTGCTTTTGCTAAGATTAAGTTTTTTTCAACAGTATGGCATGGTCAAGGATCTTATTCTTGATTTGTCTGTTCATTAGGTGGTTTCTATCTGGTCTTGATTTCTGATTGGAAATTTCTGAAAAGTTTCAGAGGCAATTGTAGTCCTCTCTACAGTTCAACCAGTTTTCCTGTCATGATATATTAATTCTTTAATCCCGTAACTATGCACTTACCAAAAGTTATTTTCCATCCAGATGTCTGAAATGTTTTGTAATAGCTTGTTCTTCCAAAAGCTGAACAAGTTGGCAGATGTAATGTGCTATCAGTTTTTACTTGGTCAAAAAAAAAAAACGAACATAGCAATAAATTACATATTCTTTAGACCAGACAGTTACTTCATAACCTGATATGTAGAGCTATAACATAAGAACATAAGAATGGCCATACTGGGTCAGACCAAAGGTCCATCCAGCCCAGCATCCCATCTGCCGACGGTGGCCAATGCCAGGTGCCCCAGAGAAGGAGAACAGAAGACAATGATCAAGTGATTTATCTCCTGCCATCCATCTCCTGCCCTTGTTCTGAAGGCTAGGGCACCATACTTTATCCCTGGCTAATAGCCATTTATGGACCTAACCTGCAAGAATTTATCAAGCTCTTTTTTAAACCCTAATAGAGTCCTGGCCTTCACAGCCTCCTCGGGCAAGGAGTTCCACAGGCTGACTGTGCGCTGTGTGAAGAAAAATTTCCTTTTATTAGTTTTGAACCTACTACCCATCAATTTCATTTGGTGTCCCCTAGTTCTTGTATTATGGGAAAAGGTAAATAATTTTTCTATATTCACTTTCTCCACACCATTCATGATTTTATATACCTCTATCATATCGCCCCTCAATCGCCTCTTTTCCAAACTGAAAAGTCCCAGTCTCTCTAGCCTCTCCCCATATGGGACCCGTTCCAAGCCCCTAATCATCTTAGTCGCCCTTTTCTGAACTTTTTCTAATGCCAATATATCTTTTTTGAGGTGAGGAGACCACATCTGCACGCAGTACTCAAGATGTGGGCGTACCATAGTTTTATATAGGGGAAGTATGATATCTTTTGTCTTATTATCGATCCCTTTTTTAATAATTCCTAACATCCTATTTGCCTTACTAACTGCCGCTGCACACTGCGTGGATGTCTTCAGAGAACTATCCACTATAACTCCAAGATCCCTTTCCTGATCTGTCGTAGCTAAATTTGACCCCATCATGTAGTACGTGTAATTTGGGTTATTTTTTCCAACATGCATTACCTTACACTTACCCACATTAAATTTCATTTGCCATTTTGCTGCCCAGTCACTCAGTTTGCTGAGATCTTTTTGTAGTTCTTCACAATCTGTTTTGGTTTTGACTGTCCTGAACAACTTGGTGTCATCTGCAAACTTTGCCACCTCACTGCTTACCTCATTTTCTAGATCATTGATGAACAAGTTGAACAGGATCGGTCCCAGGACTGACCCCTGGGGAACACCACTAGTTACCCTCCTCCATTGTGAAAATTTACCATTTATTCTCACCCTTTGTTTTCTGTCTTTTAATCAATTCCCGATCCATGAAAGGATCTTTCCTCCTATCCCATGACCACCTAATTTACATAAAAGCCTTTGGTGTGGGACCGTGTCAAAGGCTTTCTGGAAATCTAGGTATATTATGTCCACTGGGTGCCCCTTGTCCGCATGTTTATTAACCCCTTCAAAGAATTCTAATAGATTAGTTAGACACGACTTCCCTCTGCAGAAACCATGCTGACTTTTGCCCAACAATTCGTGCTCTTCTACGTGCCTTGCAATTTTATTCTTTACTAGTGTTTCTACTAATTTGCCTGGTACTGATGTTAAACTTATCGGTCTATAATTGCCAGGGTCTCCTCTAGAGCCTTTTTTAAATATTGGCGTTATATTGGCCGTCTTCCAGTCATTTGGTACCAAAGTGGATTTAAAGGATAGGTTACAAACCACTGTTAATAACTCCGCAATTTCACATTTGAGTTCTTTCAGAACCCTCGGGTGAATGCCGTCTGGTCCTGGAGACTTGTTACTATTCAGCTTATCAATTAACTCCAAAACCTCCTCTAATGTCACTTCAATCTGAGTGAGTTCCTCAGATTTGTCACCTAAAAAGGCTGGCTCAGATTTAGGAACCTCTGTAACATCCTCAGCCGTGAAGACTGAAGCAAAGAAATCATTTAATCGCTCTGCAATGGCACTGTCTTCCTTGATCGCTCCTTTTATATCTTTATCGTCCAAGGGCCCCACTGCTTTTTTAGCGGCCTTCCTGCTTCTAATGTATTTAAAAAACATTTTACTATCGTTTTTTGAATTTTTGGCTAGCTGTTCCTCAAAATCTTTTTTGGCTTTTCTTATTACATTATGACACTTAATTTGGGAGTGTTTATGTTCCTTTCTATTTTCCTCACTAGGATCTGACTTCCACTTTTTAAAAGCTGCCCTTTTCTCTCTCACTGCCTTTTTAACATGGCTGTTTAGCCATGGTGGTTCTTTGTTAGGTCTCTTACTGTGTTTTTTTATTTGGGGTATACATTTAAGTTGGGCCTCTAGTATGGTGTCTTTAAACAGTTTCCATGCAGCTTCCAGGGATTTTAGTTTAATTACTCTACCTTTTAGTTTCTGTTTAACTAGCTTCCTCATTTTAGTGTAATTCCCCTTTTTGAAATTAAATGCCAGAGTGTTTGACCACTGCGGTGTTCTTCCCAACACAGGAATATTAAAAGTTATTATATTGTGGTCACTATTTCCAAGCGGTCCAGTAACAGTTACCTCTTGGACCAGATCCTGCGTTCCAGTCAAGACTAGATCGAGAATTGACTCTCCCCTTGTGGGTTCCTGTACTAGCTGCTCCAAGAAGCAGTCATTTAAGGCATCAAGAAATTTAATCTCTGAATCCTGTCCTGAGGTGACATGCACCCAATCAATATGGGGATAATTGAAATCTCCTATTATTACTGTGTTTTTTATTTTGATAGCCTCTCTAATCTCCCTTAACATTTCAGCATCACTATCACTGTCCTGGTTAGGTGGTCGGTAATGTATTCCTAATGCCATATTCATATTAGAGGAATGAATTGTTATCCATAATGATTCTATGGAACATTTTGATTCCTTTTGGATTTTTGCTTCATTTGATTCTATATTATCCTTCACATATAGTACCACTCCGCCACCCGCACGACCTGTTCTGTCTTTCCGATATAATTTATATCCCGGTATGATAGTGTCCCACTGATTGTCCTCATTCCACCATGTTTCTGAGATGCCTATTACGTCAACTTCCTCCTTTGATATGAGGTACTCCAGTTCACCCATCTTATTAGATAGACTCCTAGCATTTGTGTAAAAGCACGTTAAAAAACTACCACTATTTATATGTCCACCTTTCACAGACGCGTTGGATTTTTTTATATGCGATTGTTTCACATCTGATCTTGCCCATATATTATTTCCCACGTTCCCTATCTGACTAACTTCTAGGGAATCCCTATCTATGGAGCCTTGTGTAAGAGAAGTCTCCATCCGATCCAGGTGCTCCCCCGCACCAATCGGCTTTCCCCCACCTCTTAGTTTAAAAACTGCTCTACGACCTTACACAATATACTGAGCTGTTGATTCATACTTGTCTGCTATTAATTTCTATTTCTTGTTCACCTGTAATAATTTCTCGAGGTCCTTGTTCTCCAAGTAGTCCCACTGATATCACTGTAGTTGCTCACAGTGAACAATACTAATTGTGACTCTAGATATTGTCATATTCATACCCTACACATTACTGCACTATTTATACAAAATATACTTTTTGACGTATCATATAAAAACCAATGATATCCTATTATTAGCCAATGTAATTATATGTGTGTGTGTGTGTGTGTAAATGTTATATATGAAGTTATGAATACCCTTTCTATGAGGTTACTAAACTATAGTAAGACCAGACAGCTAACCTAAGTAAAGATGATAAAGAAGCTTGTCCTGAACCAGGAGCGGGCAATAAGCTGGAGTTGGTTCACAAAGGTTAGCCCCTGGGTTGCTGGTGCTTTGTTTACCTGTCTCCCCCCAGATATGGATGCTTGAAGTGCCCATTGGTCAAGGGTTGCTATTGCCTGTCAATGAGAGCTTCAGGAAGTAGCAACAGACCAGGACACCACTTCCCATTGGCCAGGAATGGCAATCTACAGCCAATGGGAGCTTCGAGCAGCCATACCTGTGAAGGTGCAGGTAAATAAAATCCTGGCAGCCCACCAGGGCTAGCCCTTGTGAACCAAGTCTGGCCCACAGGCTAGTTATTGCCCACTGCTGCTCTGGATATATGGAATGTGATTTATCTGAATTTACATATTAGCAGTAAACAAATCCATCCAGCTAAATTAGCAGGGGGATTAACCTAATATTGAACTCAAGAAATGCACAGTGAAATTGCCATCTGTGCCCCAGACAGACATAGGAGACTGACTCTCCAGGAGGCCTTCTGGATTTATAAGACAAAGGTTCTGTCTTTGGGAACATAAAGAACAATAAGATTCTTCATCTTTATCCTTCATCTCAGTTAACAAAGAAATCAAGTGAATTGATCCATGGAACTGGTTTTGGCTGGTCTGGCCAGTAGAAAACTGGAAAGGAGAGTGGCTAAAAGAAACAATCTTGACACAGACTGTACCTTGCTAGATTAAGTTTTAGACTTTTAGGTTTGTTTTCACTTTTATTTGCTTGTGATCATCTCTACTTTTCTCTCTTACATGGTGTCACTTAATTTCTGCATTTTTGTTAATAACCATGTTTAACTTTTACTCTAAGCCAATGCAGTGCTGTGTTTGAAGGAAAGATGTAGTTACCCCAGCAGAACAGCAAACATAATAACTTCTGTGAATGCACATTGGGAGGAGCTGGAGTTCATTTATTGTTATGTGCTAGACAAGGTGTAGGCCAGTAGAACTTTGAGATGTTTGCTGGTGAAGGCAGGGAGCTGACACAGTCTGATTATCAACAAAAGTCATTCTTGATGAAGCAAAGAGGTAACACTTGGCGGGGGGGGGGTAGGCAGGAGGGATAGCTCAGTGGTTTGAGCACTGGCTTCCTAAACCCAGAGTTTTGAGCTCAATCCATGAGAGGGCCATTTGGGCATCTGGGGCCAATAGATTTAAAAAAATATAAAAAGATAGTGCTTGGCACTGCCAAGAGAGCAGGGGACTGGACTTGATGATCTCCTGAATCCCTTCCAGCTCTATGAGATGTGTGGGTGTGCATGCGTCTCTATATATTAACACAGTGGTTCATGGCTCATACTGCTTCATGTGTTTGAGCATGGTAGAATCAGACCCTAATTTAATAGAAAACAGATAGAAAATCACCAGTTTTATCACACTTTACTATTAGTTATCTAACTTCACAAACATTTGCCACAGAGGTTCCCATTCTATAAATTTACAAGTTAAAATGTGTGATTAGCATGTTCATAGCTTTTGAATCTGTTTTTCCTAAAAGTAGCTGTGCACATGCTACACGCTAATTTTAATTCAGTACCAAGTGTCATATTATTTGCACTTCACTTGATAACATTATATATAAGCTCATTCGTTTTATTCTCTAGCACTTTTTTGTACTTATATTGTCATAATAAGGTTACTTTACACTATTTCATAAGGAACTCTGTAGTAAATAATTTGATAATGTTGTCTAATGTATAAAGAGAAATAGAAATGGGCAGATTAATTTCACAGGAAATTATTTGCAGTGTTCTGATTGGATATGGAGTGCTGATGCTCAGCTCTTGAGTCAGAAGTGAAGAGTAGAGAGTGCCATAAGCTCTGGGGCAAGGTTGTAGGGGATCTCAGCTCTGTGCCCCAGAAGGGGTGAGGCCTAGGACATTTAGCCTTCAGCATCATCTAGACCAGGGTGCTAAGACCCCAATCCCTCAGAGCCACATGCAGTGGCACAACAATGTTGCCACAGCACTTCAAAGGGTCCCAGAGCTCTAGCCACTGCCAAAGTAGCAGTGGCAGCGGCCAGAGCTCTGGGATCCTTTGAAACGCTGGGCCCAGGGGCAATTGCCCCCTTTGCCCCGTCTCCTGTCATCAGGCCTGAGAGTAGAATCACAGTGCTGCACATTCAGCCTTCCTTCTGTCCCACCCAAAATAAACAGTACTTGAGGATATTCAGATCAACCCTTTTAAAAGATAATTCACTAGTTAAAAATAGGGAGATTGAAAAATCAAAATGCCTTTAATAAATCTCATTTCCATACACACTCTCAAAGAAAACTCCAAATACAGGAACACTACAGTGTTTTGTATGTGGTTCCCAAAGTCCAGACACCATCACTATAGAACACTTGAGCTGGAAAAAAATACGTTTGGTTTTATTGGGCATGTACAGAGGCCCTTGAATGCTGGATGATATGCAATGATTATGTTTTACCGGTGCCTTAAGGCAAGAAACACTTGTATACAAAATATTGATTGTGGCTGTTAGGATACTTGGAATTAAATACAAGACTTCAATTTTTTGTAACTGTTAAAAAAAAGCAAAGAAGAAACAAAAATATAGAATTACTCTTCTTTACAGAAAGTTGGATATTTTGTTCCATGTCTGTTTTTCTTTCTCCTAACTTCATATGCATGAAATCCAGTTTCTCAACTTTGACATGCCCTTTACAACAGTGAGTAATTAATCCTTGCTGCGCACATCTGAGGTAGGTGAGTATCATCTCCACTTTTCATATGATAAAACTAAGACTTAAAGGGAAAGAGATTGGCAAAATACCAAAAAAAAAAAAAAAAAGTCTCTGCCCATTTCAGAAACGCAAATGCTATTGGTCTAAGTCCCCTGTTTTAGATGATACTTTTCTCTCCTTGCAGAAATACCATCAAATACTTTGAACAAGAACAGCTTTTGGGCACACTAATGAAATACTATCCTGTGCCTAGTAGTAGTTCAGAAAGTAGCAGGTTTTAAGGTGGAGTAGTTATTCATAGTATGGGTGTAGCTATGGACAAGCAGCTGAGCTCTAACAGGGTGATTTCTTTATTGATTCCCTGCCAGTTTGTTCATACTCTGCTATGCACAAAGCTACTACCCAGGTATTGTGAGAAGCAGAAAAAGGTGCTTGCTGTCTTCATTTCTCCAGAGCTTTCAAAACTATTTTGTAGCAGGTCTGGTGTCCCAGTTTATAAACCAGAATAACCCGGAATTTTTGTGTGTTCATGGAATTTGGGGAATGAATAACAATCTACTGAAAAGTGCTGAGCTTTTCATAAAGGAAAAAGCAAAAATTTTTTCTCTTTCTTCTTGCTTTTTAACTCTTTAATAATCCCCAAAGTCTGCTTGAAGTGTCTTATTCAAATTGTAATGCAATAACCTCCCTATTGGATAATGCTACATACATGTGTCTCATATTAAGACCTTGGAAAGATACATCACAATCAAACAAATGCATAACAAAAATAATTACACAGGAGTATTTGCCATGGGCAAAATTATACAACTAGAATTAAATGAGCTGTTGAAACTTTTTAATTGGCTTTACTTGTAAGAGGATAAGGCAAATCTTAAGACAAATTAAAAAACACACCAAAATTGTAAAATCCCCACTTCAGACAACATAAAGATCTCCTTTCCCCCTTCATCATTCTGCATACCTGTAACTACACTTTGCATGTTTCCAATGATTTACATAATGGTATCCCAAACAGTTTGATAAAGAATTATCATCATCCTCATTTTACAGACATACAAACTGAGGCATAGAAAGGTTAGTGACTTGCCCAAGGTAAAATAGCGAGCCTAGAGGGCTGAGATATCAGATTCAGTACTAACTGATGTAAACTGAAAGACTCCTATTTACTTCAATGGGCTTTGGATTAGATTCTAGTCCCATATATTTAGAGGCAAATGTCACTGATTTTTAGTCATTTTAAAATCAATTCTAAAGATAACATTTCAATGTAAAAACACAATGAGCATGCCACACAAACACATGGGCTGTGTCTAGACTAGCTCCCAACTTTGAAGGGGGCGTGGTAATTAGGGTGTTGGGAGATTACTAATGAAGTGCTGCGGTACATACACAGCACTTCATTAGGCTACATCTCCCCTGCAGCAACTTCAAAGTGTGAGACTTCAAAGTGCTGGCTTGGGTGTAGCTGCAGGACGGCTGCGGGTACTTTGAAGTCCCTTTACTCCTCATAGGTTACGTCTACACTAGCCCCAAACTTCGAAATGGCCATGCAAATGGCCATTTCAAAGTTTACTAATGAACGCTGAAATGCATATTCAGCGCTTTAATAGCATGCGGGCGGCCGCGGCGCTTCAAAATTGACGTGCCTCGCCGCCACGTGGCTTGTCCTGATGGGGCTCCTTTTCGAAAGGAACCCGCCTACTTCAAAGTCCCCTTATTCCCATCAGCTCATGGGAATTTGTGTGGCCATTTTGAAGTTTGGGGCTAGTGTAGACATGGCCATAATTTTGCATCTTTTGAGGAGTAAAGGGACTTCGAAGTAGCATGGGCACTTCAAAGTACCCACGGCTCACATGTGGCTACGCGCAAGCCGGCACTTCGAAGTTTCACACTTCAGAGTTGCCATGGGGGAGATTTAGCCTAGTGAAGTTCCAAGGCACCATGCCATTTTTGATGTAAGGTTTTACTATATACTACAAACCAATATTTATATAAAAGCCTTCAAAATGTCCTAATTCATAATTTTAAATCTTATGACTAGAGTTCTGAAAAGCAAATGCAGTGTATAAAAAAATCATGTCAGTTAATTGTACACGCAATTGATAAACTAGTATGAAAATTCCATCCTGAAGAATACAGATGAGTACAATGGAAAAGATACATTTTGCACTGTCCCCCTTATGTTTTAAAAGCATTTTACCTGGTCTTTCAACCCTCTGCTTTATTATTTAAAATATTGGTTTTATTTCATCATAACATAGACAGTGAAGTTATAATCTATGAACAGAGGATGTATTTTTCCTATTTTGATCTATAAGGTAGACCTGCATTGGATATTTTGCATTCCTGGTCTTCACAGAACTCTGATGTCTAGGGAACTTCTGTGCAAGGAACAAAGCCCTTATACTGCAAACATTTTGCATGCATGTGTATATATGTTCTATTGTATAGTGGGACTACTCATATGACTTATATTGAGCATGTGAATAAGTGTTTGCAAAGTGAGTGCGCCAGTGTGTAACTCAGATCCTGCAGTGCAGACCAGGGAAGAACATTTTGCCCTCAATTTGTAACCTGCAATAAGAGAGCTAGGTGTCTTGGAAAATACACCACTGAACACGTGAGCACAAGCAGAGAAAGCAATTTTTCACGCTAGATATACTACCTGAGATTAGCAACAAGATCATCAAAATCAGATGCAAAATATTCTAGGTGTGTTTCACTATGTTAATTCAGAAATGAAGACTATCATTATAAAGTGGCACACTGAGAATGCAACTACTGAATTTAGAAGAAATACTATACTGCTAAAAGTACTTGTTACCTGCAACAAATCAAATTTTAAATCAGCATGCTGACAAACCTATAGCTTTTAAAACAATATACTTTTATCAGCTACAGTTACAATGACATGCACTCAATATTTCAGTACCTGCTGATTCTTGTACAAAGTGCTATTTGCATATTTGTAGTATATATTACACTGCAACATTTAAGGCAAAGAATATTGGTTTATGCATGATGATACATAACAATTCATTACAGGAAACTGGAAACAGATACTGTGTTGGGGAGTAAAATCTAGTGTAGTGTTATATGGTGTGATTTGAAGAGGTTATGTACAATGGGAAATGTAGCACTTTTGTCCCAGTATCATTACTGCCAAACATTTGGCATTCTGCAGTGCTCTCCTTGCCATAAAAATCATCTGTAGCCAGCTGGGTGATGTTAACTAAGAACTAATCATAAACATGTGCTTAGTTTACATATATGTTGCTTTTATTCTCAGATTTTGAAAGTACACTATCAAGCAATTCACACAACTTATTTTAGTCTTTTTTTGTAAAATCATTTAAAAAGATGTGATTTATATACTTAGACCTATAGCTTTCTGTATCTTTGATCTGACATACAAGGAATAACAATATGCCCAGTTTGAAGTTTGGTGTCTCTTTTCTAACACTTAATAAAGACATCAGATATCTTGTATGAAAACTACCAGGTTGGCAATACCTTCATTGTTTGGTTGCCAAATCTCATACAACATTCCATTTCTTACTAAGAGCAACTGACAACCTAAGCCCAGTGTAAACTTCTAATAGGTTGATCTTAAATGCTTGTGTGTTTTAAAGAAAACAATTCAGATAACTTTTGAATTTAATTTGTGGATGAAATTGAAAATAATACACCAAAATACTACATTTATCACTGCTTTCCCAATGCCTTCAACAATTTATAACACAGTCTGACTTTGGGTTGAAGCTGCCCTGAGTGCTAATCAGGCTACTGTGCTCTCTGTGAACATTGTGGCAGCAATAGTAACAGACAGAAAGCCATGCTAGTCTATATACCACGAAAACAAAAAAGCAGTCCAGTAGCACTTTAAAGATTAACAAAATAATTTACTAGATGATGAGCTTTTGTGGGACAGACCCACTTCTTCAGATCATAGCCATACCAGAACAGACTCAATATTTAAGGCACAGAGAACCAAAAATAGTAATCAAGGTTAACAAATCAAAAAATATTATCAAGGTGAGCAAATCAGAGGGTAGAGGGGCAGAAGGTGGGGGGGAGTCAAGAATTAGATTAAGCCAAGTATGCAAAAGAACCCCTATAATGACTGAAAAAATTCCCATCCCTGTTCAAACCACATGTTAATGTGTCGAATTTGAATATAAAAGAGAGTTCAGCATCCTCTCTTTCCAATCTGTTGTGAAAATTCCTCTTCAGTAAGATGCAAACCTTCAGGTCATTAACAGAATGGACCACTCCATTAAAATGCTGGCTGACCAGTTTGTGGATCAGAAGTGTTTTTATGTCTGTTTTGTGCCCATTAATTCTTTGTCTAAGAGAGTTTGAAGTCAGTCCAATATACAAAGCATCTGGGCATTGTTGGCACATGATGGCATATATGATGTTAGTTGAGGAACATGAGAATGTGGCCATGATTCTGTGAATAACTTGGTTAGGTCCAGTGATGGTATGTCCAGAATAGATGTGTGGACAAAGCTGGCAGTGGGCTTTGTTGCAAGGAAAAGTTCCAGGACTGGTGTTCCTATGGTATAGACTGTGATTGTTGGTGAGAATGCTCAAGGTTGGGAGAATAGCAGTAGTATAGCAACATCCTGACAATGCCTCTTACAACTGCAAGCCACTCATGAACACACTGCGACAGGATTCTTTTCAAGTAGTGGGGCTTATTTTGAGTTTAGGGTGCAGCGTAGATATAGCCTTAGAGTAGCAGTATCAGATGTTTCTAAAGAATACCTAAAGCCACTTAGTAAATTGGGGTTGGCAATAAGTTTTGATGGGGAGGGACCACTCTAAAATTTGATAAGTGATCACAGGCTGCATGGAGGTGCATGGTCTGGGATGGAGGTTGGATGCAGAAGGGAGTTTGGAGTAGGAATTCGAGTACAAGAGCATTTGTGGGATCTGGGAGGGAGCTTGGTTGAAGGAGGAGGTTGTGACCTGGAGAAGGGGTTTGGAATGCAGGATCCAGGGTGGTGTAGGGGTATGGATGCAGAAGAGGATTCTGGCCTGGAGGAGAAGTGTTGGAGGGGCTGCAGGGTCTGGGAAGTGGTTGTGACCCAGTGCAGGGATGGAGGAGGGGGTTCAGAGGTTTGGATTGTGATCTGCAGCAGAGATGGGGGTGCAGGGTCTGGGAGGAGGTTGTGACCTGGAACAGGGGTTTGGAGTATAGGATCGAGCTGCAAAGAGTTAGGGTTGTGACTTGGAGCAGGGGTGGAGTGGCAAAGGCAGTCTCTGGGTGGGAGGTGCTTACCTAGGTGGCTCCGAGCCAGCAGCCTACTCAGATAGGCTCCCTGCCTGCCACACCCCTGCATGCTGCTCAAAGTGGGCAGCTGCAGGGGCCATATGCTTCTCTGAACAACTCTGCAAGCCTGGGAGCAGAGACAGAGTGTAAAGCCTCTCCTGCAGCTGCCAAGGCTCACAGCAGGGCTCAGAGCACATGGGCCTACAGTCACCATCTTTGAGCAGCATGTGTGGATGGGCCAGACAGGGAGCATCTCTGAGATTCCCACTGGCCTATGGGCTGGATCCTGGTACTTATTACAGGGGTGAGCAAATATGGCCTGTGCCTAAAGCAGTCATGCAGTAGCATGGAAAAGAATTTTCCTTGCTCCTGTGCTTAGGGAGTTAGTATATGTCCTGAAGCATGTAGTTTATTATCACATATGCATTCTTCTCCAGCTACCACAAATAAAACCATTATTCATATCAATGTCTAATTCTTTTCTGAAGCAGACGCAAATAATTTTCAATGACTGATGTAGAGAATATGATATATCATTATCAGTCTTCTGAGAAAACTAAAAATGAGAGAGAAGGTGGGCTTATCTGTAGTACACAGACAAAATACAAAACAGGAAATTAGTATGAAAGGACTTTGACTTCTTTCAGTTTGGGACTTAAAAAAAGAAAAATAAAATTTGTTGGCAGTATATGACTAGCCTGGTGAATCATAGCGACATCATTTCCATTAAGAAAAGCACAAACCACAGTTTTAAGTCAAATTATATTCTATATGAGTGATTCAGAACATCAGCCAGCAAACTTTCTTCAATTTTAATATGTTTATTTTTCTTTTTTTAAGTCTGCAGGAATAAAAATACATATCTGATATGCATTACGAAAAATCATCCTGCTTAATTCCATTGGAACTAAGGCAAGAAAAAAGTCTGTACTTTTAAAGAGGTCATTACCATGGCTAAATCATGGGCCCACTGAAGTTAAAGGAAAAACTCATACAGGCTTCACTTGGACTAGAATTTGATCCTAAATTAAATCTATTTTACGTGCATCAACCGTGATAGTATTATCTATTGCTGTGTCTAGATTGCTGAGAACTGTCAGCAAAAGATGTGCAAATTGTGCAACACATTTACATATCTCTTGCCAACAGTTCTGTTGGGAGAGGCTTTTCCAACATTTGGCCCATCCACACAGGGCCAAATGTCAGAAAAGCCCCCATAGTGAAGACATCCCTTCTTCTTTGTGGAACAAGGAGTACAAGGATGTCTACAGAACGCTCCCAACTGGCAGATCTCTTCCCAGAGATCTGCAGTCTGGACATGCGCTGTCAACAAAACTTCTGTCAACAGAAGTTTTGTCAACAGAAGCCTGCAGTCTAGACACAGCCTATGTTTGGAACACTGAAGTTTCTATGCAATCATATGCCAAAATTAACTAACATGGCTGTGACAGAAAGTGAACATGTATCCAGCTGCTTATTTTTGCCATATGCAATTCACTTGGTGCAGTCTCTTGAGTGGAATCAATTAATCAGGCATCATAATTTGAATAAAATGAAGTAAAATGTATGGGATATTTATATATAGGGTATCTGCTATCAGAAAAGGCCATTCAAGCAATGAGTCTAAGGCTGTGTCTACACAACCCCTCCCTTTTGGAAGGGGCATATAAATGCAGGGAACCAAAATGCAAATGAGGTGCTAATTTGCATATTCAGTGCATCATTTGCATAATGGGAGACACTCATCATTCCAGAAGGGTTGCTTTCAAAATGCAAAACAGCCATGTAGACTGGGTTCCTTCAAAAGGAAGCCCTGCTTTTGAAAGCATCTTTCTTCCTAATTTTTTCAGGGAGAAGGGTGCTTTTGAATGTGTGTCTTCCTTCCGAATGAACCCTGTCATCATGCCATTTTGGATTTAGAATGCAGATCTTCTGGAATGGCAAGTGGCTGCCATTATGCAAATGAAGTGATGAATATCCAAATTAGCACCTCATTTGACTTTTCAATCATCTGCATTTACATGCTCCTTCTGAAAGGAAGGGATAGTGTAGACACAGCCTAACTGAAACCATTCCTGTGTAATTCTTAAAAACCGGTGTGGTGATGGTTTAGTAAACATCTGTGACATTGTCTAAAGTAAGATTATAACAATCTTTTGGAGAAGTGTTACTAACTACAGAACAAGACTTTTCCTGGCCACAAGAAATCCACGAGGATCACATGCTCAGTGAATCATCATGGGAAAATTAATGACCTTAAGCATTTCCATTATTTTTTCCAATGCAAAAGCCATATTTTTACTCAAATAACTGACAAGTTTTTATTTACTATTAGTTTTGACAAGTCATACTGGGTAACCTGAACTGATACTGTAGATTTGCAAAATCAGATTCTCTGTTGCGCTCATCTGACATTAGGTGCAATGAAATATATGTGTGTATGAGAGGTGTGTGTGAGGATACTGTTAAGGAGAGAGGTGCAGTTCCCTGAGACTGCCCCAGTCTCAGACCCACTACATATTAGAGGTGGCGAATTGGTATCATTCACTAGGGACCAGCTGAGGAGAGCCAGAGCACATTCTACTCACAGAATCATAGAATCCTAGGGCTGGAAAGGACCTTAGGAGGTCACCTAGTCCAGCCTCCTGCCTAAAGCATAACTAAATCACCCCAGCCAGGAATTTGTCAAGCTGGGACTTACGCCAACCATTCTCTCTTTCTGCTCTGACACATCCCTACAGCATGGGCTGTGAAGAGGGTATCAGAGGAGCCAGCTCTGCTGGCTATGTCTGCTGAGGGTCTTCTGTCATGTTGGGGGGAAGTGTGACAATGGACAGGGTAGAAGTTTCCATTCTGGTTTGCACCACATTGAGGCTGAGAATCTGTCTGCAATTTATTCATAGAAATATGTATATAAAAAAACTTCAATCACTTTACATTAAAGGCTGCCATGGTACACTGTATGTATATGAAGGAAAGTTAATGTCATAAAATGTAAGCATTTAGGGATTTGGAAATGGATGGTGGAAAGATGCTCAACATATACAGAAGATTAATGCACATTTTTAGTGTGTTTTTACCTATTGGAACCACAAAATAATACAGATTGAACCTCTCTAGTCCAAACACTCTCATCTGGCAAAACCCATGGTTCAGCATGATTTTAGTTCATCAGAAGTCCACTTATCATTGGCGTGGCCAAATTTCCTGTGATTCCATAAAGCGCGTTTACAGCCACCACTCCTGGCTCTCAGTGATATGTGCTGTTATTTAGCTGTAATTTACCCCTAAATGTCTTCTATTAGCACAGTAAGCAGTGGACATGTTGGTAAAGTTGCTAGACAGTATTGACCTCCCGTGGTTCAGTAAATTCTCTCATCCAGCACTGGTCAGGTACCAAGACTGATGGACTAGAGAGGTTCAACCTGTAGTACCTGTTTTTAAAAGCCCACGATTAAAAGTTTTCACTAATTTTTGGTATTGCTTACTGTTGTGTTCACTCAAGGTATACATCAGTGACTCAATGTCATTCTGGATAACAGCCCACAATAACTCAGTTACCCTGGATCTACTGTTACTACAAACCTACCCATGGACGAAGAACTGAACATCAGAATCTGGAAGACAGCTACAATTTTTGGTAGACATACGAAATGAGCATGGACTAATCCTAAACTGACAGTGAAAACAATGATACTAGTCTACCAGGCATGTATACTGAGTATCCTTCTATATAGTTCTGAGGCATGGACCACTTACTCGAACCAGGAGAAAAAACTGAACAGCTTCCATCTTCGCCGCCTCCACAGAATTAAGAATATCAACTGGCAAGATAAAGTTTCAAATGCAGATGTCCTGTCAAGATCTGGCATACCAAGCCTCATAGTGATCCTCAACCGCAGAAGACTATGATGGCTTGGTCATGTGAGAAGAATGCGTGACGAACATCTTCCCAAATAAATCCTCTTCAGTGAACTGTCATGTGGGTTGAGAACAAGAGAAAGACCTAAGCTAAGATTCAAGGATACGTGCAAAAACACAATGACAAAATTCAACAATGATCCAAAATCCTGGGAATCTACATCATCAGATAGAAATACCTGGTGATGACTGCTGCAAGAGGGCACATCATCTTTCAATAGTATATGTGCAAGCCAGGCAAAAGAACTTCATCTTAGAAGGAGAAACTCTAGACTCAAGAATTTGGAAATAGACTGACATGAGGTTATTGCAATTGACCATGCAAATCCAATATTGGATGGATATGCCATGAGAGAAGCTGCAGACTCAAACACTGCCCATAGATCCTCACTACCACTGCTAGCCACCTTCTCTCAAGATGAAAAGGGGCCATATACATATTACTATACACCAGACATCAAGTGGCAAAAATTGGAACAGAGTGCAAGGTAGCAAGCACCTACATAAGAAAAAAAACCCAAATATCAGGACTGTCCCCATAAAAATCAGGACATCTGGTTACCCTAAACACCTAGATATTTGGTGTACCAAGTATGCTTTGCACAAGTCACATATATCAGTGCCAGGAGATTTTACGGTTTTGTGCTGTGAACTAAGAAACATACTGCAGAGTCAATACTGGATCCCCTATTTGCTTAGATACAGATTCTGCCATCCTCATTTCAATGGTGCTACTCACCATGTCATCATTAAGTAACAGTAACAGAATTGGGCCCTTAATTTACAAGCTGGTATAAAGTTTTATTATGTACAGGAAATGGAAGTGATATTGTGGATGTTATACATCGTACTTACCCAACTTCCCAGTCTTATAGGACAAATATCACATGACCAAAAACAAACCTAAAATCATAAATCATATAGCTATTGAAAGAACAGTAGATTTTTTTTTTGTAAATCTGTGATATTTATTGTCTGTAAGAAACTAATGAAAGTGAAGATTTGGAACGTATGTTAACCATTCAAGAAAGAGATAAGCTCCATTAATGGGTTGAATGAAGCTGAAGAATAGTTAAAATGCTGTAGAAAGAAATGAACAATTAAATTAAGCTCAGACATATCAATGAGCTTTCAAGTCTTGGTAATGAGGTACAGTATTCTGATACCTAAGACTTTCATATGTGGAGATCTGCACGCAGATTTACCTAAATACACAAATCAAAATAAATGCATTAGTGGTCTCAGTCTGGTCCTTTTTGGCCCTATCATTAAACTATTGCATACAGCTTGGAACAGGTTTACATACCAAGCAATTCTGAGTCAGGAGTGTAGACTGAAATGGAATTAGCTGCACTGGCAGAGTGCTGGAGAAGATTGAACTGCACCAGCCTGAATGGCATAAATTATTGACCGTCTGATCAATCCCATCACTTTCACAGGAACTGAAATTTGCACAATTTTATTTTTATAGAAGAAAATAAAATAGAATTATGCTACTTCATCATTGTGTCATTCACACATGGTTGTAGTTTGGTTTCCTTACCAAAAGAAAGTGTTGCATTACTACCTACAATGAGGGCATGTTCCAGCTGAGGGTATGTCTACACTAGGAGATTAGGTGAAATTTGTTAAGCTTAATTTTTTAGCACCCAATTCTATAAAATCGAGGGTGCATGTCCACACCGGCACATGAAGTCAGTGGATTGTGTTCCCCATTAGAGTTGGTACTTTCAGCTCTGTCAGCAATATACTGTGTGTGCCTATCCTATAGTTCCTGCTGGTCCCTGCATTGTCACTTAAGTTCCCTTTGTCTTATGAGATAAAAAAGTGCTGTGGCTGATTCTGGGTGTGTGTCATCAGGCTCAATATGGGATGGTTGGAAAAGGTGCATGACGAGTGCATCTTTAGGAACTCTGGCCTATTCAGAAAGCTGCAGAATGGTACTTTCTTCTGAGATCAGAAAATGACCATTGGTGATGTGGAGATGTCAATAGTGATTCTGGGAGATCCACCTTACCGCTTGTTCCCTTGGCTTATGAAGGCATCAGGGACTGCAGTAAGGAACAGTTCAACTACAGGCTGAAAAAGTGCAGAATGGTAGTGGAATGTGCTTTTGGTTGTTTAAAAGCCAGGTTCACGAGTCTCCTGACTTGGTTAGACCTCAGTGAAAACAACATTACCCTTGTGGTGGTAGCTCACTGTGTGCTCCATAACTTATTGGAGAGTAAAGGGGGAAAACGTCATGCCAGGTTGCAGGGTAGGTCCCCTGACAACTAATAATAAACAGCCAGACACCAGGGCAATAAGGAAAGCATAGTGAGGGGCACTGCTAATCAGATGGGCTTTGAAAGACAGCTTTAGAAATGACCAACAGTAACATGATAGTCATGATGCTCCACATGAGCTATCCTAAAGTTAACCTATCAAGGTCAATTTTGGTGTTACTCTTGAAAGTCAGAATTACAAACTCAAACTTAGGAGCCCTTAAACTAGGTGGAATGGGCCCTGTAGTGTGGACTTATTGCTTAGAAAATAGACGTAAGTCAGCTAAATTCAACTTAACATCCTAGTTTAGATCAGGCCTGATTTGCATTGCTCTGTGATACAAAATAGCTATGAATGTGGTCTTAACCTGGGGCATTAAAAGTGGAACAACAGCTTTTTGGCATCATCAGAGAAAAGCAGTTCAAGTTTTCCAGTGTATATGGCCCTAAACGTGTCTTTTACACTTATGCCCAATTTTACCTTGATTTACTATCATTGTCTAGTAGGAAAAAGTTTTCTTTTTCCCACCTTTACACCATTATTGGAATGGTCAGATATTTTCCCCTAAAGTTCAAGCTTATCATGAAAAAATAAAACTTATTTAAATGTAATGTTGGGGTTGGCGAAGAAGGGAGAGAAACACTTTTCCATCAGTTCTAAATCAGTAAGCTTTATTTATGGCTGGTTTTGATCCCAAATCCCTTGGTTCTTGGTTTTGAAATCAGTCCATAGAAAAACCTTCACTGAAGTCATGGGAGTTCACCTGCATAAAGACTGACTAAAAACTGAATAAGTGATTCAACATTTATCCAATAATGTGCTGCTGCATAATTTTTTTCCATTGGCTCCATACATTCAACTTCTTTAACCTTTTATCTTACAAAATGTCTGATGTGATTTGGTTGCCTTTTTTTTTTTTGAACTCTGGATATCTTCTAACCCAGAGATGGTTAAGTGGAAAGAGCTGATAATTACACAGTGCCATTTTATTATCTCTTGGACAGTGCATGCTTTTATTTGTGGAACAATGGTGAAAAAGGCTTCCTTTGAATGTCTCACAGGTCTCCATGGGTTCCTGGGAAAATATGTATGTGCAGATGCAGCTCCATACTCCTGGAAGGGGTGGAACTTTGGGCAGAAGGGGCAGCGTCAAGGGAAGTCAGCCCTCTGGGCCTCCTAGACCATGCGCCCTTTCCCTCAGGCCTGATGATCTTACACAGCACAGTGCTCCAGGGGCAATTTAAAGGGGCTGGGGCTCCAGCTGCCACCTCTGACACAACATCAGTGGTTGCAGCCAGGAACTCTAGGCCCCTTTGAATCACTGGGTCCTGGAGGAACTGCTTTCTTTATTCCACTCCTTGCAGAATAATGTGATCAAAATTCTGAACACAGACTGAAGGAGAATTTTGTCCATGGTTAGCCAGCAGCAGCTACACTGGCATCACAAAATTAAAGGAAAATGTGAGTTTTATGTATTGAAATTAATAGTATTTTCAATTCTCTTTCAAATATATTTGGTTAAATTCTTAATACTCTATGTTTTTATAGGCACTGGGTAAAACGTATCTGTTTTCTTCCTGATGAGGACATTGCGTAGTTTGTATGTGTCCAATATCCATTGATGACAGAGAGTAATGGCACCGGAGCCTTCTGTTTCTCCAATTAGTTTCATTCTATTTTTAAATAACCAACCTTTAAATGTTTTTCAGATCAATAAGGTCATACATGCTCTGACTATTGGCACTGAGGGTTCTCTGTGCAATAAAAGACCTCTTGAAGCTTTTAGCATTCCTGCTAATCAGAAACGTACTTACTTTTTCCATATTGCACCTCCTCATGCATGATAAAAGTAAACTTGGCTCTGCTTTCAATTTCTACTTGTTTCTTTTTTAATTTTAAATCAGTTTGCTCTCTCCATTGGGTCACAGGATCCAAGAGGAGGACAAGATTTTTATCATGGTTTATTTCATGTGTGAATTCAATGGTTAGGGAAGATGCTGGATTAGCAGGACACTTATCAACAGCAAATGTAGTTTCAGTACAAGCTTTGTCATACTGCCCTGCCAACATGCTTTGGAGTTGCCCTACAAGGATTGCTTCTAGGGATGAAACACTCGTTCCCTCACCCATTCAGTCCTTGGGTAAAATCTTGCTCAACTGAAGTCAACTGGAGTATTGCCATTGATCTCAGTGGGGGCAGGTCTCAGCAGAGACTGCTGTGAAGTTGCTGTCTAGTGAAAGATTTGTTGGTGTTTTTTGTGATGTGAACAGAGGCCAACAAACTAGCACAGGGCACCCAAAGATCTATCAGACAGTAAACTCTTTCAGTCCCTAGTGAACTTTTGGGGGTACAATACTCTAACAGTACCTGCAAGGCTCCCTATATCCCATTACTAATCCCCAGAGGCATCCAGTCCTTCAGGCATTCTGATTCTTAGCTATCTGGCAAAATTAACTGGTATAATCAGAGGTAAACATGAGTACCTGGAGAAAAGACATGAACTGATATCACCGTAGAGTGAGCAGAAGTGGAAGAATAAGGAAGTAGGGGTAAGACCATGTCCAGTCTCTATTCAAATTTCTTTGCTTCCCTCCCTTCACCTTCTCTCCATCAGATTTAAACTCTTGCTTTTTGGCTTCAAACTTCTGCACAGGCTGATTCCTGCATATCTCTCTGTTTTTGTCTCTTTCTATGTGTTCTGTAGCCATCTAAAATGCATGATTACCTTTCCACCTCCATTCTTGGCTGTGTGGCATCTTGATTTAGTTTGCAATGCCTTCTTCCTATCTTTCAAATCAACCGTGTATTTGTCTGAAAGAGAATAGAGCACACACATGAGTTAAGCGTACATGATCTATTCTCTTTCACACATGGCAGGGATTTTGTCTGCCTACCTGTTCTTCCAGTGCCTACCGCAATTTTGGTGCTATCTAAATAATAAAACCATACGTGATAACAAGAAAACACTCAAACAATAAATAGCTTTTATTAAAAAGTAACACTGGAAAATTTAATGGAAAACAAAAAGGTAGAAACATGCAAATATTCTTCTAAAAGTATTACCTCATTTCCAATGACTTTAAACTCCAGTACCATTACTGGCGTGTTATGTTAGGTGTAGAGTACATCAAGTTCAAAGTCCTAGCACATATCCAGCATGTGAGCAGTTATGTTAACTGAGCCATATTATTTCTTTTCTACAATTCTATACACATTTCTAATTTATGTTAAGATATCTATACCCCACAATGCTCTACAAAGCTAGTTGGCATTAGCAAATGTAAAGCCTCTCAAAGGCAAGATACATTTGTTCTATAAACTAGTACAGGCACCTTCCTGGGCAACTGGTTTGAAACCTAGTACAGGTTGAACCTCTCTAATCCGAAATTCTCTTGTCCTGCAACATCCACAACCCAGCATGATTTTAAATAGCTGGATGACCACTTATTATGGGTGTTGCCAAGTTTCACATAGTCCAATAAAGTTCGTTTACAGCCACCACTCCTGGCTCTCAGAGCTCTGTGCTGTTTTTTAGCTGTAAGTTACCCCAAATGTCTTCTCACAGCCCAGTATGTAATGGAAGTGTTGATAGTGCTGCTAGACAATATTGACCTCCTGTGGTTTTGCAAATTCTCTCATTTGACACCAGTCTGGTCCTGAGGGTGCTGGAGTAGAGAGGTTCAACCTGTATTCAAAATAGAGATAAAGAAAAGTATGGAATGACAAGTTAAGGAACAGGTACAAACTGGTGGGTTGGATTTTGGTGATATATAATGTTCTTTTTAACTTGTAAGAAACCATGCTATAAATATAAATTATTTGGGGGCCGTATTTTTGGGAGCATGCCTTTTGAATAATGTGAACTGAACAGCATTTCAGGAAACTGCTTCCCAGAAGGATTGGCACTGTATTAACTCTGTACTGCACTGTTATTGCTTTTTATCAATAAATAGGCTGTTTGGTTATTTGATCTCATTTTTTTCCATACTGAACCACAAATGTAGTCAGTTGGCTATGCTGTTAATCAACACTATCTTATTACTGCATTTCAAACCATAAAAGTACAAGACTGTCCAAGCCATGTCTATGTTACAAAAAGCATGCACTGCATTAGCTGTCTCAGATTTGCTTGTGGTTTCAGATTTTTTTTCTGGTCATATTCCACAAAATATTTTAAAAGTTTTATGGATAACTTTAGCAAGCTAAGTACATCTCCATCTGTAAGGTTGGAAAAAGAGTCTAAACACAGCACGCCAAATTTGGCTCTGGTGTGATTACACTTTAATGACATTAAACTAAAGACTCGTTGTTCATTCATTGTGTGAATTCAAACAAATTCCTAGAAGTAATGTTGAAAGTTAACTATGGTGTGTGACACAAGGTAACAGTGAAGCAGATAGCACTTTGATGTAATTATTGCAAATAGAAGACAATAGAAGCTGTAGAAGACAATGATAAAGTTTGATTTTGTTTTCTGTAATTTTTAAAAACATTGTGTGTGTCAGTAATATTTTTCATGTCTGGTACACAAGAGTTAACGCCATTGGAATTAATAAATTTAACCTGAGATATTTTGCCTTATAAATATATGTACTGTGTAAACACGAAGCAGGGCTTGGAAATCGCAGTGGTAAGCCATAAATTACTAACGTTGCAATGAAAAATAGCATTTAAAGGTGTAGCAGTCATACCTGATAATGTTTCCTTTGCTTGCTGTCCAGCCATCAGTACAAGCTGCTTTCAGTTTTTCAAGACTTTTTCCAGCTTTCCTCAGTTTTCGCATATCAGCAAGATAAGATGCAGGCCATTTCTTTTTACCAAAAATCAGTTAACTGTTAACATATTTCACATATTATCAGGAATGAGACTTTTTTAGTCCATTTAGCCAACAGATGGATATACTTCTATACATGTTTTTGTAAGAATCAAAATATTACTATGAAATCTACCTGGCTCACACTGACAGGTATGGTTTGACTCTTTTTGGATTTCTCTGGAGTCTAAGGATATGTTTGTTATTGCACTTCAGCTTTTTTGTTGACTATTCAACTTTTAAGTATTTACTATCATGCTCCTGCTTCCTTGGCCTGACTGATTTGCTCAAGTTAGAAACTCCTCATAACCTGTGATTTATCAGTGAATTCTTTGTCAGGGATACCAGCATTTCCAATAATCTCCCTGTGACACTCCATACCTCAGAGCTGCACCTTGGAATCCCCATGGTCCGCTGCCATATAGTTATGATACATTTTCTACAAAGTATCCTTGCGAGGTATCATTTTAAAAGTCTTGATCTGTTTAATGTTAATATTCTGTTGGCTTGTGTGAGTTATCATTATATGTGAGGTTATGAAGTACTGCTTTAAATGTTCCCGAAACATGTTATGAGTTTGGGAACATCCACAACTAGCCTTTCAGGTTCAACAGTGGAGCAGCCGGATGTGCTGATAGCTTATTAAAAAGAATGCACTTTTCCAGAAGCCATTTCAGAAGACTTCTGAGAGAGAGCACACAGACAGTGGAGACTGCCTGACCAACGGAGGTGGAGCCTTAAGTCACAGCAAAAGATCTTTCCAGCAAGATAAAAAACTATAAAGAAGGGAAAGTGATATCATCACTTGGGCCTCTCCTGCTGCCCCCCTCTCCTCCCGCCCAGGCCCTGGAAAAAAGTCCGGAGGACAAAGGCTTTCAACTGGGAGGGGAAGGTCCTGAACTTGGAAGGCAGTTCCACCCTTTGTGCTGAGGATCTGTAAACTGTTTGTACCATCCATTGGAATCAGGGTCAGACATACCTATTAATATTAGCAATTAAAAGATACAACAACTTTGGGAAAGGATATCTGAGGGGGTAGTGTCAGCATCAGAGTGTAGAAAATAAATTCCCTCACCCAGATTCTGCTGTCAATTACACTAATGTAAATAAGAAATCATTAATTTGAACTTCATATGTTAATCCAGATTTACACCAGCTGGACTGAGAGATGAATTTAGCCCAGCCAATTTATTTAATGCTACCACTTATCCACTTTGTTATCAAATGTTGTTAATGTGTGTTCTGAACTCAACTGAAAATGCCAATATTATAGTACTTGCTTGAAGTTAGCTGACTTCAGTCATAGTGTAGTTAAAATAGCCTCAAAGAGGAAATCTCTTCATAACCTGAATTCGATGGTTTTGGTCTCCGCCCAGGCTATTCAGGCCCTTTTTTTCCTTTTTCCAGCCTCCATCTCTCCACCCTCACACAGTACATTCAGATGACAAGGGACAGTCTAATTTTGGTTACACATTTGGGTGCCTTTTTCCTCACAACACAGAGAATTCCCAAGAACAGCCTTAACCTCTGATCCTACACATCTGTAACTTTACTGATATGAGTAGCTCCCTGAAATCAATGGGACTGCTTGACACTTTAAAGTTAAGGAAATACATACACATGTATTTATGGGATCAGGCCATTAGGGATGAAACAATATAATCACTATCCAGCAAAAGGAAGGATCCATTAGTGGAGAAATTTCTCAGTCACCTATTCACACAGGGTCCATACAGCTCCCCTGAAGAATTAGACAACCTCAGCTGTGTATTTTCTTGAGACAGGAATAGTGCTGTTGTAATCATATGAAAGATAATTTCACTGCAAATATTTTGCCCAGGATTGTATGAACAAGATGCCAAAAACTCATTTTCACAGAAGTACCAGGCACAGAGAAAGCACTAAAAACACAAACACACAAATACAACAAACTTCAAATTAAACAGCAGATGAACTGAAACAAATAAAAGGTCTTGTGAGATAAGAAAGCAAGTCTATCTTATATTATTTTCCATTTGCTTCTGTTCTTCTAGCACAATTTCTAACAGCTTGGTTTTCACAGTATGAACACTGATATCTGTAAAACATTGGTCAAAATATATGTACAAAGTAAGTGTATCTTATTACACCAACATCATGATACATACACATACAACCAGTGCTTTTTCTGTAAAAAGCATAGGAGCTGGAATGGTTCCTTATGGGGCTGCCAGAGGGTCTGTGGGGACTCCTGCCCCTCCTCCACCCTTCCTTGAAGCCTCACGCCTACCCTGCTCCTTCTCTGAGGCTCTTGGCTGGGCATGCAGGCTCAGATGGGGCCAGAAATGTGTGGTTTGGGATACAGGAGAGGGCTCCAGGCTGGGGCAGAAGCTTGGAGAGTGGAGGAGAGGGCTCTGTCTAGGGGTGGGCCTGAGAAAGATAAGGGGGTTAGAGAGTAGGAGGAGACTCCAGTCGAGGACAGGGGTTTGGAGTGTAGGAAGGTGTGAGGGATCTCAGCAGCACTTACCGTGGCCACCAGGTCCATATGGCATTTAGACATATGGGTGGCCAGAAAGGCAATTTGTGCTGCCCTCATATCTGCAGGAACCACCCCCTACAGCACCCATTGGTCACAGTTCACCACCAATGGAGCTGCAAATCCAGCACTTGGGCATGGGGCCAGCATCTAGAGACTCCCAGTTCCTGGATGTCCCAAGGCCTATGGGCTGCAGGGACCTGGTGACTACTTCTGGTGGCAATGTGGACTCAGGGTAGGTAGGGAATTTGCCTTAGCCCCAGCCCTTGTTGCACCATCATCTGGACGTTTAATGGCCTGGTCAAGAGAACCGAATGGAGCCACCAAGTTTCCTGTTTGGCCAGGCATACTGGTAAAAAAAACCAGACTCTTGGCAACCCTAAATGGTTGATATTATCACCACAAAAAATAACTTTCTTAGCTTGAAATAGGAAATAATCCAAAATGGAACACAGAGGAAGTCTCTGCAAACATATTGGATATGTCATTTGAATTTATGGTAGAGATTATTTATTATTATTTTGTATTGGAATAGCACCACTTGGCCTCAGTGGAAATCATAGACAATGGCTACGCTAGAGAGTTTTGTTGAAAAAACTGGTGGAGCATCCACACACAAAATAAGATTTTGTGACACTACTGACAACCTTCTGCCTCTCCCAGATGAAGAGTCAACAAAAAAGATTCCATCAACAAAAAAGCTGTGTGGTGACAGACAGGGCTTCCAGTTCACCAGGCAGCCCTGCTTGCTGAGCTTCCAGTCCACCATTCTGTTGAGAGAGGGCTCGGCAGTCCAGCCACCATCTGTCAACAGAGCGGAATGCTGTTTAGATCCACTTTAATGCATGGCTACACTCTGTCGACAGTCATTTTGTTGGAAAATCTCTTCTAACAGAAATGTCTGTCGACAGATGCTTCTAACGTAACCATAGCCATAGTGAGAGACAAGCTGCGCTGCAAAATAGCTAATACCCACATTCTTTAAAAAAAGTACGTAAGATGTGTAACTGTTTGAAATCAGTGGGAAGTAGGTATTCTCTAAATACCTTACAGAATCTGGGCAAAACAGCCTAAATAGACAGGGAACAGGGTAGTAGCAGGCATCCTTCAGTGTGCATAGACTACGGATCGCGCCCTTTATAGTTTCAATTGAGGACTTCATTTACAGCGTCTACTGTGACTATGAAGACCCACACGAGAGTGACAGTCCTTGCTGCATCTCTTGCAGATGTGGTGGGTGTCTGGCAAGTCCTTAGTGTGCTTTCTGAGCGCTTGCTTCTCCTCTGCTAGCTGTCTGACCCTCATCTCGCCCTTCTGAAGGCCCTTGTGTAACCACTGCCTCCATCTGCTGTGGTCGTCTGCTAGTTCTTCCCAGTTGTCCAGTTCGATGTCTACCTCTCTGAGGTCTCTCTTGCAGACATCTTTGTAGTGCAACTGGGGGCCTCCGGGAGGTCTTTTGCCAGAGGCTAGCTCACCATACAGGATGTCTTTTGGAATCCTTCCATCATTCATCCTGTGGACGTGGCCAAGCCAGAGGAGCCGATGCTACCTGAGGAGGGTGTGCATGGGTGGGATTCCAGCTTGCTCGAGGACGGCAGTGTTGGTCACTCTGTCCTTCCATGATATTCCAAAGATGCGCCTGAGGCAGCGCAAGTGGAAGACGTTCAGCCTCTTTTCCTGGCGGGCATACAGGGTCCAAGTCTCGCTGCCAGAAAGGAGGGTGCTGAGGATGCAGGCTCTGTAGACTTGCATTTTGGTGTGAGTGTACAGCTTGTTGTTATTCCACACTCTCTTGCTGAGTCTGGACAGAGTTGTGGCCGCCTTTCCGATCCTCCTATTTAGCTCAGTGTCCAACGACAGGGTGTCAGTGATGGTGCACCCAAAGTAAACGAACTCATGGATGACCTCTGACGTATAGTTGTCAATGCTGATTGATGGGGATTCAGCAACATCCTGACTGAGTACGTTTGTCTTCTTTAGGCTGATGGTAAGCCCAAGTCCTTGCATGCTTTGGAGAACTGATCCAGCAGTTTTTGAAGCTGGTCTTCTGTGTGAGACACCACAGCAGCATCGTCTGCGAACAACATGTTTCTGATGAGGACTTCCCGCACCTTAGACTTAGCTTTCAGCCTTGCAAGATTAAACAGTTTCCCATCAGATCTTGTGTGCAGCAAGATGCCCTCTGTTGAAGATCCAAAGGCATGCTTCAGGAGGAGTGCGAAGAAGATCCCGAACAATGTCGGAGCAAGCACGCATCCTTGTTTGTCTCTACCCATTCCCAAACTATGTTCACTATATTCTGGTTCTTAAAGTCATCGTGAATTAGGCATTATATATACAATTAAGACCCAGTTTTCAAGATTGGTGCACGCATATGTTTACATATCCATTATATTTCCAAATCTCCAGTGCACTAGAATATACTCTAGCTGGCCCAGTATGAACACAAATATATTCTATGTATATACTGCATATTCGAACAACGTACATGGATGTATGGGATTATCTGCAGCTAACTTGAAAACGTGATCCTGAAACTCTTAAAGGAAACCAGAATACAAGCAAGTCAACCCTCCTTGTGGTTCCTTTTGCTAATGTTTTCTTAGAAATTTGAGCTTCATGACACACTTGCAAACATTTTTAAAAAACCCTTTAATGTGACCGTACAATGATTTTCAGTTATTTGTAGTGTTAACACCTCTGATTAAAGAGGAAAAAAGACCCTGAAGAACATATCTAACCATTGTTTTATGTTTCCTTAATCATAAAAGTATGTTTAATCTCAACACAACTACAGTGCCCTGTTTGCAATTATAGCAGCATCTCTCTAGAATTCAAACACCACTAGAGAGAAAACTGTTCTACAGTATATACTGGTTAATATATTGTTTTGGCTCATGTGGAGTACTGTGGAGCCCATGAATTCCTCAAGGCTCCTGACAACATATTTATTCTTGTTACTTTTCCTGCTCCAGATAATTGTTAAGTGTTTTTCAAGCTCTCTCATATCCAAGGGGGAAAAATGGTGAGAGCATTTTTTTTGTTGATACTATCATTTGCATTACAATAGAGAACACAATTTTGCCTGCTATGATATGAATCCTATCTCCACCAAGATTCTAACCCTTTCTTAGCTAGGATTTCCCAAGTTCTGTCAAAGTCAAAGGTGATGAGGTCCATAGGGAAGCCTGCAGGTGGAAAATGAGAAAACAATACTCTTGAGATGCTCTTGAGGTTTTTAATCAATGAGATCTGCCCCTTAATGATGGATGAAAAATCACTGCTCATTGCTAGTGATTTGCAGATGTTGGAAACACATTCTAACTCATTTTATTTCCTTCATTTCCCCTTCTTCACATCAGCTGGTGAAATCATTTCTCCTATTATTCATTACAAATAAGCATGCTCGGTTGCTTAGAGACTTTTGTTTCCTTGCAGAGAATTATCTTACAAAAACATTATACTTCACAGATTGGATCAAATAGCTGGGTGGTGAGGATTGACGGGTGACATCAGACAGGTCACATTAAAAGCAATGTCTAAATAGGGAAGCACATAATTATGAATCAGAAATGACACCCTTTTAATTAATCTTATTGTGGTTTGCAAGGTGTTGTGGAGCTGCAGCAGAAGCTAGTAAGGGACATAGACACCACAATTTAGCAAAGTTCAGTTTTAATTTCAGGCTCAGATTTCACAAAGGTTCTCACTGAGATTAATTGGTTCAACTAATCCTAATCCGTACCCTACATTTTTCTTTTAGTAAATATGACATGGCCTTTTTTACAGGGCTGTATCTAAAATTATAAACACTGTAGTACATGTTAGATAAATATTTCAAGTAGTACTGTACATAGCTTTCCACACTGACATGTGCTTTTAATAAATTAAAAGCAGCTTATTTGGTGCAGAAGAGACTGTGTCTGATACATACACAAACCACTTGAAAAATGAAAAAGAAATCAAGCAATAAAAAAAAGCTCCACGGAGATTAGTTAATAATACATGCAGCTATTGGGTGCAATGTCAAAATGTAAAATGAATAAACATAAATTAAGTGTAGTCTTTAAGTCTAGCCACATCATGCCACAATAAATTATAACACAGATTAATAAACAACAAAACTGGAGCATGTGCTGCTCTATCATTCCATAAACTGTAATACACAAAATATGCATTGCATGGGGTGAGACATTACGCTTTCAATAAAGATTTCATCCACATTTCAGATGTTTCAGCAAAAGAAAAAAAACCCAAACTTTTACTTACTGCTTCTTATCCCATTCTGCCATATAATTGCTGAGTGAATTCAGAATAGTAGCATGTTTTTAAGACAATACTTTTTATTTACCCCTTACGTACTGTGTTTGTGAAATGTGCTGATTTGGCAGCCCTGGAGATTCAAAGACACCATCTAACCATTTAACAGGCAGAATGTGAGTAGTGGTGGGACCAGGTTTTCCCCACCATCAAGCCTCAGCCTGACTGGGCGAGTCTGTCTCACGGATGAAGAAGAAAGTAATAGCCTCCATGGACCATTAAATCTGTGGATGCGTAACATCTGGGTTCCCTCTTGAACAATGTTAGATATTATTGAGACAACATAGAGGGCTGGTTGAACATTTTCCATCAAAACTAAGTAGATGGAAAACTGGGTAGCCAACTAACCTAATTTTTGTGCGTGGAAAATGCCTGTTATCTGTGAAATAATGTGAAGTTGTAATGGAAATATTCCAAATCCAAGCATTTGCCAGCAGAAATTCTTGTTTTTCAACATTTTTTAATCTATTTTGTTTGTTTTCAACAACATTTTCCAGAAATTCAGACACACTCAAGAGAGCCCTTCCTACAGAGGGCGCAGGAAGACGAAGAGTGTTTTTCTCTCTCTTAAGCTGCGTCTACACGTGCACGCTACTTCGAAGTAGCGGCAGTAACTTCGAAATAGCGCCCGTCACGTCTACACGTGTTGGGCGCTATTTCGAAGTTGAAATCGACGTTAGGCGGCGAGACGTCGAAGTCGCTAACCCCATGAGCGGATGGGAATAGCGCCCTACTTCGACGTTCAACATCGAAGTAGGGACGTGTAGACGATCCGCGTCCCGCAACATCGAAATAGCGGGGTCCTCCATGGCGGCCATCAGCTGGGGGGTTGAGAGATACTCTCTCTCCAGCCCTTGCGGGGCTCTGTGGTCACCGTGGGCAGCAGCCCTTAGCCCAGGGCTTCTGGCTGCTGCTGCTGCAGCTGGGGGTCCGTGCTGCATATACAGGGTCTGCAACTAGTTGTTGGCTCTGTGTATCTTGCACTGTTTAATGAAAGTGTGTCTGGGAGGGGCCCTTTAAGGGAGCGACTTGTTGTTGAGTCCGCCCCGTGACCCTGTCTGCAGCTGTGCCTGGCTCCCTTATTTCGATGTGTGCTACTTTGGCGTGTAGACGTTCCCTCGCTGTGCCTATTTCGATGTTGGGCTGAGCAACGTCGAAGTTGAACATCGACGTTGCCAGCCCTGGAGGACGTGTAGACGTTATTCATCGAAATAGCCTATTTCGATGTCGCAACATCGAAATAAGCTATTTCGAAGTTGGGTGCACGTGTAGACGTAGCCTTAATGTCCTATGGGCTAAGGAGGTAATGACCCACCTGTAGCAGGCCCTCATAGAGACTCTAGGAAAAACTGCATCAGCACCTGCAAGGTTAGGAGGTCAGTCGGGCTAGGTCTGCATGGCACAGTAAGCTCAAAATAGGCTATTTTGGCATATGGCACTGTCTACAGAGCACCACATGCCAAAATAAATCCCTATTTTGAGGCATCGCTGTACTTCTCATGTAATGAGGTGTAAAGGGGTCCAGGAATAGTGCACCTGTTATCTCAAAAACTGTTTCCAGACAACAGGTGCATTGCATAGATGCAGGCAGCTATTTTGGGATAACACCATATCCCGAAATAGCACCCACCATCTAGACGTAGCCTGGGTGACATAATAGAGCAGCAGACAATAGTGCAGATGGGAGCAAATGTCCTTCAGTAAGGCAACAAAAGTAAATAGGGATGTCCCTGAATGAGGTGGGATTAAAGAGAGGAAGATCTGTGTTAGAGCTTTGGCTTCTGTAAATGTGCAATGCAAAGCTGGACAGATAACAGAACCCACACTCATACAAGTTAAAAATAGGAAAAGGAATGATTTTCAAGTTAACAGAAATTTTATTTCAGACCTATAGTCTGAACTTTGGGAACTCACAGTGAGATTTGTGCAGGATTTGATGAAACTAAGTTATTTGTCTACTTTGAATAACACCTATGGATGCTTGCTCCTATTTATCAGCCTCCACACTAATGTGAACTGTGTAAAGTTACAATACAGATATGCAACTGGGAAAAAAAATTCTTTTGAATGTTGTGAATTGGCTCAGAAAATTATTCTTCTGCATCATGATAGTGAACCTCACAGGTCTTTGTTCAGATGAACATTTGTAAGTTTAAGGCTGGGTCTACACGTGCCCCTTCCTTTCGAAAGGGGCATCTTAACGAGCAGGTTTGAAAGATGCTAATGAGGAGCTGCAATGAATATGCAGCGCCTCATTAGCATAATGGCAGCTGCGGTGATTCGAAAGTGCGGCTTTTCGAATCGCGTGCCACCTGTGGAGACAGGACCTTCTGAAAGGACCCCCCCAAGTTTTTGAAATCCCTTCTTCCAATCACAGATAGGAAGAAGGGCTTTTGAAAACTGGGGAGGTCCTTTCAGAAGGTCCCATCTCCACGGGTGGCACGCAATTCAAAAAGCCGCACTTTCGAATCGCCGCGGCCGCCATTATGCTAATGAGGTGCTGCATATTCGTTGCAGCGCCTCATTAGCATCTCTCGAACCTGCTCATTGAGATGCCCCTTTCAAAAGGAAGGGGCACGTGTAGACCCAGCCTAAATGTTTAGGTTGCATCTCCACCAGGTACTAACTTCAAAGTTAAGCACTACATTGAAGTAGCCAGCAGAGAGTCTGCACACATTTCCCCTTACTTTGAAGTTACCTCAAAGGGAGCCCAAATTTGAAGTCCTTACTCCATTCCCGGGAATGGAGTAGTGTCCTATTTGGAAGCTTAACTTCCAAGTAGGGTGTGTGTAGATGCTCTACTTCAAAGTTGCTTACTTTGTACTTCAAAGTTGTACTTCAAAGTAAGCAACTTCCAAGTTATTTTTGTAGCGTAGACACAGCCTTAGAGAAATATTGACTGAAGCTCTCAGAACCTCTTGAATCTGTGCAACTGACCTGAACCTCACGCTATAACCATCTTGCAAAATGTATGATATGTCAACTTCCGTTCACAGACGAAGAATCAGACAACTACCTGTTGAGCAGAGTCTTCTGGCATTTTGCTGCCAAACCCTTATGGAAATAACCTCAGAACTCACAAAACCTTGGGAAAATGTTTTGAAATGTGCTTCTAGAAATAGAGGAGATTTCAGGGAAATAGGAGAAACAGAAAGTTCTTCATTTTCCTGAAGTGAAGATGTTGTTCTAGGCATGCAGAGACTATGGAGGTAGGTACAGTATAAGAACCATCTTTGAATATGAGTGGATAGAATGCTGAGCATGCAGGCCTGTACTCCATTATAACTAGGCCATTGACTTGCTGCATGACATTGAGTCACTTAACTTCTCTGGGTTTCATATCCTCATTCCATAATATAAAATAAATACCATCATACCTCACTGTGGCGGATGGGAAATCCTAGAGGTGCTTCTCCAGACTGGGGTAAAACGGGTGGAGAAAGGCCTCTTTACTCAAGCTTTTGGAATTCTTCTTACTCCCTGGAGGATGGGTGGACACCACAACCTTGTCATTCTCTACAATCAGAAGGTATCTAGAAGACCACCAGGTGGTGACAATAAAGACCTTGGATCTTTAGAAGACTTTTCACCTCCAAACCAGCTAGCACTGATTCTGGAATTCTAAACACAGTAAGAAAGGCTGATTATGCCCCCAAGAGCCAAAACAGTTTAGAGACAGACACACTAAAGCTATGTCTACATAACAGCCCTATTTCAAGATAAGCTATTCCAGAATAACTATTTCAAAATAGGGCTGCTATACACAGTAGCTATGTCTGCATTAGCCCCCTCCTTTAGGAAGGAGTATGGTAATGAGGGAGTTCAGAAGATGCTCATAAGGCACTGCCGTAAGTATGCAGCCCCTCATTAGCATAATGGCAGCTGTTTGTGATTCAAAAGTTCCACTATTTGGTTTTAGGAAGAAGGGGTTTTTTAAGTCTGAGGGGGTCCTTTTGAAAGGTCCCCATCTACATGGGTGATATGTGTTCTGAAAATGGCACTTTCGAATCGCACGTGGCCACCATTATGCTAATGAAGCACTGCCTATTCATGAAAGTGCCCCATTAGCATATCCTGAATGCCCTCATTACCATGCCCCTTCCAAAAGGAAGGGGCTAGTGTAGATGTAGCTAAGTGCTATTTCAAAATACATTTTTAGCTACATCTACACTAGCCCCTTCCTTTTGGAAGGGGCATGGTAATGAAGGCATTCAGGATATGCTAATGGGGCACTGCCATGAATAGGCAGTGCTTCATTAGCATAATGGTGGCCACGTGCGATTCGAAAGTGCCGTTTTCAGAACGCACATCACCCATGTAGATGGGGACCTTTCAAAAGGACCCCCCCAGACTTCAAAAGCCCCTTCTTCCTAAAACCAAATAGCACTTAGCACCACTAGCACTTAGCTATTTCAAAATAGATCGCACTTATTTCAAAATAGTGCCTATGAGTGCAGACTATTTTTTCAAAATAGGTGCTGTTAAGATAAGGAATAGTGCTTACTACAAAATTGCTATTTGTAAATAAGCACTATCCTTCATCTTAACAGCATCTATATCGAAATAGTTATTTTAAAATAAGCTCTCATTCCTCCTTCAATGAGGTTTATCAATTTCAAAATAACGCAACTGCTATTTTGAATTTATATCAAAATAGCATGTGCGTAGTGTAAACGACAGCAAAGTGAGTTTGAAATAACAGCTGTTATGTCAAAATAACTTGGTTATGTGGCTGTAGCCCATGCCCGCATCTACACTGCAGTGTTCTTTCAAAAGATGATCTTCTGGAAGATCTTCTTTCGAAAGAGCAAGTCCATACACAAAAAAAGCAATCTGATTGATCTGCTCCTTCCATAGAGAGCATCTACGCAGCCCCCATTCTTTCGAAAGAACAGGGCATGGATCAAACAATCTGGTGCCATGAGGACTGATTTTTGAAAATAATAATGAAAAAAAAGGTCCACGGAGCATCTACACGTGCTTTTTTGAAAGCTTCTTTTGAAAGGAGGTGCTTTTCCTGATCGGGGAGCAGAAGAGGATTTCTGGAAGAAGAGCTGCATTCTTTCGATTTTGGATTGAAAGAATGCATTTTGTGTGTGGCCTGATTTTCCAAAAGAACTTGCTTGTATAGGTGTGGACCAAATGACTTATCTAAGGTCGCTCAGGAAGTCTATGGCTGAACCAGGATATTAATACTAGTTTTCTGAGTCCCAGAAAAATGCTTTAGATAGAAGGCCATTTTTCTTGAGTCTCTCAGAGTGGGGAAGATATTCTATATAAACTTCTGAACATTGGCCACCGCCTTCAGAAATATGGCTTAAGTCAGGGTGGCCAATAAAAAGCAGCAACCCACAAAGATTAGTCCCTGATGTGCCAGCACTGCTATATTTATGTGTGCCTCCACAGGTATCAGGTGATCTCAGCTCTTGTTGGCCATGGATCACCGTTTGTGGCCAATGGGAGTGGTGGGATGTGGTGTACCTGTCCACAACACTTCCCAGCACTCCAATTGGATGCAAAGAACGATCCATAGCCAATGAGAACTGTGATAACCTGATACCTGCAGAGAGATGCAAATAAGTACTGAGGTGTGGGGTTAGTATATGCCCATCCCTGGGTAAAGTGATTTGGTAAGTGCCACATCAAAGATCTGTGATAAAATTCAGGATTGCATCTAGTGCTCCCGGATTTCAGGCCATTGCCTTAACCACAACACCACCCTTTTACTTTCTACTCATTCTGTCTCATTTATAAAACATATTTATTACAGTGAGGGTCCATTGGGCTCAACTGCGGCCTAAGGCAAATCAATTTTGGAAAAAAATCATTAAAAAAAGTGCTGATGAGAATTCTGTCTAACATATTAGAAAGTCATGTTCTTTTCCTAGCTCTTCTAGCAAATCTCAGTTACTTAATGTGATACTGCCTTTAAATATGTTCTTATCCCTTCAAAGAAACACATTATAACAGAGTTAATTCTTTTTAACAGCTCATTGGGAGGATGTAAGGAGGGAGGTTTGTGTTTCAGTAATACCTTTACTAACTGGCTCCAGAGTTGCACCACAAACTCTACCACTCCAAACTCAGAATTGGTCTGGTAATTTTCAGGCTGATCAGATGATGTAAACAACAAACCACATATGTCAGATGTTCATCACACTGTGTAGTGCACTGCTGGAACATGCTCAGATACAACTGTGATGAAGGTGGTATAAAAGCAGGACTAGAATAGAATGTAGATTTTAGAGACGTTTGAAAACTCAGCTTTAAACGGAAGTTCTACGGCAACATTAGCACTGGGGTGGCTGTACGGTACTCAGTAACAAAAAGTTAATTCAAACCTTTCCATGTTTCTGTGGTGAATGATACTGCACAAAAAAGGCAAACTGAGCTCTACTGTCATCTGCTTAAATAGAGATGACATTGTTTGGATGATACACAGACTAAAATAGAAATGATAATAAGGAACCTTTCCCTAGAAGTGCCAGAACAATATGTTTTAGGCAGTTTGCCAATGGTTTGACCAGGGACCTGCGCGCATACATCTTGATTATTTTGCTAGCAACAAAAACATACATATTTACATTGCCCTGATATGCAAAAGAAGTGGGCCTCTTTTTTTCAGAACAACAACAGAAAGTCCTGTGGCACCTTATAGATTTTTCACAGTAAAACCATCCATAGAACAAGTTGATTTCATAGAGATGAGAATACCAGTTTTTCTTCTGAAAAGGTAAACATGCCCCCTCCCCCCAAATATGTATAGGTGTCTACCTTTTTTTCAAATATTTGGTTTCATATTTTATACTGCTCTTTTTCATTTAAGAAAACAAATATGTTTTATAAAACTGGACTGAAATATATCATATTTATCTTGGTTTGTGTTTTTCCCTCGTGTTTGTGTAAAGGAGGGGGAAAAAGCCTAGAAAGAGCTCCTTGTCTCTCAACTCTGTTACATTCTCATGTAGGACCCAGGCACAAGAGGCTTCATTCTGTCACTCTAATTTTATGCTAATATAACTTTATGGAACTGGCATAACACAAAGCTGAAAACATTATAAACCAGATCATCTGGGTGGAAGAATTTAGTCAGAAAAACGTGAATGATACTGAGGAATTATTTAAGAATGCTTTACGACAGGCCCAGAAAGCCACAAACCCACAACCAAGAAAGAAGGCTGTATTGGTGAACAAACCAACATGCTTTATGGGGGAAGTGAAGGCAGTTATAATATTACAAAAAATAATATATAACAAATGAAAGAAAGAAGCACTTTGGTAATAACAAATACAAATCAGAAGCTGAGACTTGTAGTTAAAGACTGAAAGGAGATATCTACAGCCAGACTTAAAGACAATAACATGTATTTAAAATTTGTTAGAAACAAAAAGAATCCTGACAGTCTTCTATGTTCGTCACTAGAATGAAATGGTAAAATTATCAGTAAAAATGAAGAAAAGGCAGAAGCAGTCAAACATTTCTTTCTGTATGACTGGAAAAAAATCCAGACACTTTACTTTCATCATATGATGATGATAGCACTCATTGGCTACGTCTACACGTGCACGCTACATCGAAATCTTCTATTTCGATGAATAACGTCTACACGTCCTCCAGGGCTGGCAACGTCGACGTTCAGCTTCGACGTTGGGCAGCACCATATCGAAAGAGGCGCTGCGAGGGAACGTCTACATGCCAAAGTAGCACACGTCGAAATAAGAGTGCCAGGAACAGCTGCAGACAGGGTCACAGGGCGGACTCAACAGCAAGCTGCTCCCTTAAAGGGCCCCTCCCAGACACAGTTGCACTAAACAACACAAGATCCACAGAGCCAACAACTGGTTGCAGACCCTCTGAATGCAGCATGGATCCCCAGCTGCAGCAGCAGTAGCCAGAAGCCCTGGGCTAAGGGCTGCTGCACACGGTGACCATAGAGCCCCTCAGGGGCTGGAGAGAGAGCGTCTCTCAACCCCTCAGCTGATGGCCGCCATGGCGGACCCCGCTATTTCGATGTTGCGGGACGCGGATCGTCTACGCGTGCCCTACTTCGACGTTCAACTTCGAAGTAGGGCGCTATTCCCATCCCCTCATGGGGTTAGCGACTTTGACGTCTCGCCGCCTAACGTCGAAGTTAACTTCGAAATAGCACCCAACACGTGTAGCCGTGACGGGCGCTATTTCGAAGTTGGCACCGCTACTTCGAAGTAGCGTGCACGTGTAGACGCGGCTATTCTGTTCTACTGGTATCTCAGGAGGATATTACCATCAGCTATCAAAATTAAACTTTTTTTAAAATGAGCAGGTCCAGATAATTTGCATCCTGGAGTTTTAAAAGAGCTAGGCTAAGGAGCTCACTGGACTATTAATGCTGATTTTCAATAAAGCTTGGCACTCTGAAGCAGGTGCAGAAGACTGGAAGAAAGCAAATATTCCACAAGTGTAAATGAAGCAGGTGATGTGGAACACTATTAAAAAGATTTTTGAAAGTGAAAAATAATTTATAGCAATTAATATGGGTTCACAGAAAATAAATCTTATTGAACTGGCTTTTTTCTGAGATTACAAGTTTGGTTGATATAAGTTAATAACATTGATGCTCTAGCCTTCTGTAAGGCATTTGACTTAGTGCCATGTGACTTTTTCATAATCTAGAAAGATTTAAATTAGCATGGCACACATAGAATAGATTAAAAACTGGCTAACTGATAGTTTTCAAAATGTAATTTTTAGAAGGAAGTATCATAATGTATGTGCTTCTAGATTTGTCCGGCAGTGATCTGTCCTTGGGCCTATGCTACTTAATATTTTCTATCAGTGGGCTGGAAGAAAACCTAAAATAATCACTGATTAATATTTGCAGAGGACACAAAAATTGGGAGAATAATGACGAGATCAGATCATTAATACAAAGCAAACTTGATTGCTTTGGTGCAAGCAAACAAGTTACATTCTAGTATCAATAAATGTGTATATTGAGGAACAAAGAATGCAAGCCATACTTACAGGATAGGGGACATTATAATGGGAAGCAGTAACTCTGAAAAAGATTTTAGTGGTGGTGGTAGATAATCAACTGAACATAAACTCTCAGTTGGCTGCTGTGGCCAAAAGGTCTAATGCATAAACACAGGAATCTGGAATCAGAGTAGAAAGGTTATTTAACTTCTGTACTTGGTAGCAGTGTGACTTGTTAAACTGGAATTGTGTGTCCAGTTCTGGAGTCCAGAATTCAAGAGACTGGTTGAAAAGCTGGAGAGAATTCAAAGAAGAGCCACAAGAATGACGAAAGAAAATCTGTCATGTAGTTATAGATTCAAGGAACTAAATGTATTCAGTTTAATAAAGAGAAAGTTAAGATTACCATCTACAAGTACCTGCACAGGGAAAGGTGATATAATATTGTCTCACCAGATGGTATAATATGCTTCAATTGCCAGAAGCTGAATCTAGAAAATTTCTAATAGAATCATAGAAACATACCTGTCGGGTTAGAAGGGACCACAACTGTCATCATGTCTAACCTCCTGCTAAGATGCAGGATTTGTTAAATCTAAAACATTTAAGACAGATGGCTATCCAACCTGCTTTTGAAAACCTCCAGTGACGGAGCTTCTAAAACCTCCCTAGGCAGTCTGTTCCATCATCCTATTGTTCTTACACTTAGGAAATTTTTCCTGAAATTAAAATAAAATCTGCTATGCCGTAGCTCAAACCCAATACCTCTTGCCCTGCCCTCTTTGGCAAGACAGAACATTTTTCTCTATCTTTTTTATGGCAGCCTTCCAAGTATTTGAAGACTGCTATCATTGTCCACCATGAATCTTCTCTTTTGCACATGAAACATACCCAGTTCCTTCAGTCTTTGCTCAAATGGCTTGCATTTCTCACCTTTGATCATTTCTGTTGCTTGCGTCTAGTACTTCCCAGTTTCTCTACATCCTTTCTTTATACAGGTGACCAAAGCTGGACACAATATTGCAGGAGAAGTCTAGCCTGCACTGAGTAGAGTGGTACTAACATCAGTGATTTGCATGCAGTGCTTCTGTTAATTCAACACGAAACCGTATCTCCTTTTTTTAGCAACATCACATTATTGACTCATGTTGTGGCTGTGATGCTCCGCAACTATCAGATCCTTCTTAGCAGTACTGCCGCCAAGTCAGTTATTCCCAATTCAGCATTTATGCATTTTGTTTTCCTTCTGTAAATATAATATCTTAATATTTGTCTTTGTTGAAATAGATTTTTCTATCTATAGCCTTGTTCTCCAATGTATTAAGATCACTTTGAATTTTAGTTCTATCCTCCAGAATGCTGGCGTTCCTCACCACACACATTTGTATTATCTGTACATTTATTATCACTATGCTGTTTTATTTTGATAGCAGGTCATTAACGAAGACAACAAATTACACCAGACCCAGGACAGATCCTTGTGGAACTCTACTTGATACCTCCCTCCAAAATGACATAATTTAATTAATACAGGTTGAACCTCTCTAATCTGGCACCTTGGGACCTGACCAGTTCTGAACAAGAATTTGCTGAACCATGGGAGATCAGTATTGTTGGTAATGCTGCTAGACACTTTCACAGCATTTTGGGATCTTAGAAGATATTTAGAGGTAAATTAGAGCTAAATAACCACACAACTATAAGAGCCAGGACTGGCAGCTGGAAACAAACTTTATGGGATCACACGAAACTTAGCTATGATAAATTGATATCCAGCTAACTAAAATTATGCCAGTCTACGGATGTTGCCAAATGAGAGCGTGCCAGACGAGAAAGTTTCAGCCACTTTGTTTTTGGTTGTTTAAACACTTACGTGAGGGTAATTAACCACAGGAACAATTTACCAAGGATTAATGTGGTTTCTACATCACTGGCAATTTTAAAAATCAAGATTGGATGTTTTCCTAAGTAATATGCTATAGTAATTATTTCAGGTTAGCTCTGTGGTCTGTGTGATACAAGAGGTAAGACTAGATGATCAAAATAGTCCTTTTTGGCCTTGGAACCTATGACTCTATCAAATTTAGGGACCATGGGATTTTAAAATCTTTCTAGGGCTGCTCTCTTCACTAACCTGCAAAAATGGAGCAGAGAAAGGCAAAGTTCTGTCCAACAAAGACTGCAGTCCTCCTGTCTTTCCCAGCTGTGGCACAGCTTCACTTAGCTCAACAGAGGAAGAGTTTTGGCAAAAGGGAACTCCCAGATGCTCTTGCACCATACCAGTCTGCAGGCCATTCACAGCTGACTCTAGCCACTGCCCTAGTGGGTAATTTTAGCTACCAGGGATCTTTGCCTCAAAGACGGAAGTTCAGTAGCACAAACATCTTAGCCATAATGAGTAGGCACACATGCGCTTTGAAGGGAAAAATATATCTGCATTTCTGAGTAAAAAAAGCTTTGTGGGCTCTGACAAGTTATTATAAACAGCACCAAGAAAAAATATTCACAAATTCAACATGGTTATTTTTGTATCAGTTTGTGAACGTGCAAAAATTCAGTTCACAGAAAAATGTCTAAGTGAAAGTGGGCCCATTTTGTTTGAATATCAAGTACCTTTACATTTTGTCACAAACAATTTGCACCCTGCAATTCAATCCAGAGAGTTACTGACTCCTTCCAGTGAAGTGATAAACACCATCAGCTTCCACTTCAGACTACATTAATCAGGAGAAGAAGTGCTTGTACCTCACAAATCCAGGCTTATGGCCAAGTAAGAAAAATTTTAAACAAGTATCTGATATGAGAGACACACCATAATGTGGTGAAAAGCAGAGTCTGCAACTTCATTATAATTAATACTTATCTGGGGTTATCATCCCAAAGTGCTTGGCAAGCATGTTCAGTGTAGGTCTGAGGTGGAACTAATGATCCCTCATGTACTGTACATGTAATTTGAAAGCCACTCCTCCACTCAACTCTCAAGCCTGCCAAAGGTCCATACAAGATCCCCAAACTGGCAATAACCCTTGCTCCACACATTGTCAGAGATCCAGCACCTAGAGGAATGGTGGGGCTGGAAAAAAAGGGAGCCTATAATGGTTTCCTCCATCTCCCAAGCACCAGAGTGAGGCCAATCACTCGTGCCTGTGATTACCCACACAACCTAGTGGCAAAAGCAGTCATCCGATTCTAAGTGCAGCATGTTGCCCCCTAACCCTTACAAATTGCAGAGTGAAGAGGTGTCAGGGGAAAGGGTGGAAGAGCTGCCCTCCCCACCATAGGCGAAGGTGGAAGGGATGTGGGGGATTGTACAGGACTACCTCAGCTGCTTCTAGGCAAGATCTCCCCTTTCTCCCACTAGAGGTGTCCTCACTGCTATCTCCCCCACCCTCCCTCACTCCAAGCCCACCCCCGGTAGCAGGATGAGCTATTCTGTGGCTTTCTTTGCTTTTCCTGTTTCAATTTTACCTTAAATATTTCACATTTGAGCATCGTCCCATCCAAGGTTACAGTCCTGTCAAGTGGTAAGCAATAATCAGATACTTTCTTTAAATCATATGCATTTCAGGAAGACCCATAAACTATCTGAAAGTTAAAAACACAACTCTTTGTGAGAGCAAAACATGCAGCATTCTAAGGTCTCCACTTGAATACAGTTTGATTATTCCAGGGAAAGTGGAATGCACAACACCATCTTCGGGCTTGGTTGAAGGATTCTATTAAAGAACACGGACTGTAAACAACCATTACAATTTCTTCATACCAGTTATGCAGGGTAATGGAGCCATTGGCTCCACATCCTGGTCTCCATTAGACTATATGGGGAGCACAGAGAGTGTTGAGTGGATGTGTGATGGTTGGTCACTCCTGTATATAAAGCTCTGGACTTAGAAGAGCCTCTATATGGAGCTTGAAAAGTGCAGGTAGCCTTGTTCTTGCTCTCCTCACTGCTGTCAAATTTCACTCTATGATGAAAATACATGTATGAATGAAACCTTTCACTGCGATACTTGCCTATAAATCTCATTCCTACTGAGGCCCGAAACTTGTCGCTCATCACACCTTTCATGTTACCACATGATAAAGTCTGACTATCAGCACACACCCCAATATGAAGGCATAAATAATTACAGATGCATTTTTAGAGACTGGACAGAGGTCCCTGGAAAAATGCAGTCTAAAATATCTTAATAAATGGGGGTTGAAGAGAGGGAAAATCTCACCATGTTAGAAGCCATAGACAGGGCCCTTAGTGCATAGCCAGAACTAAAGGGGTTCGGCTCATGTATGCTAGACATTAATGTAACCTATGATGCGTTAAGTATGCCAGGAAGGATGAGGCTGCACAAGGGGAGATGAAAGGCCTTTTTGTGTGGAGAAAAGTTAGGCAATTCTTGAGCTAAAACATTCACCTATCATTTACATTTCAAATTAAGGCCTGCTTCTTCCATCGTTACTTGTGTTAAGCAGTGTTTGGTGAGTACAACATTCAAGTTGTATGAGTAACCACTACTTAACAAAGGGAAACATAATTTAGTCTTTGAGTTTTTTTTATATGTTATCCGTGATGATATCCCTACATTTTTATCCTCAGTGGTTGATGTTGAATGGCATATTATCAGAACAAAAGCAGCAGCACATCAGCACCTATGGAATTACAGCATTCATTATCAGTAAGGATTATTAGTGAAGTAACTTTGGTATAGAAACAAATGAGTCTACGGTCTTTAGTGGGACATAGAATCTCCTTGTACATGGTACAGTTAGTATGTATATCTATTGACCAAGTATCTTTAAAAAAAGTCCATTTTTGAATACTGTAGCCTAATTATTGAAACTACTGAGAACCCTCCCTCACCACCCATGCCTAACTAGACTGCATTTTTTCTAAGTTTAACTGTAAAAGTCTAACTTTGAAAATTTAGCATTGAGTAAGATTATTAGATGCTATCAGCTTCTGAAAGTGTGAGAGAGCCAATCTGATAATGCTTTGAGTATCAATGCATCTGCCCTGTCTGCATCTCTACTCTCCTTGAAAAGAAAGCAACTGTCAGGCCTAGCGAAGAGATCACAGTTGCTGAGCAACAGTAGCGACATAAATAAACTCCTTGCATTGACTTGGCAAAAGAAAAAAATCTATTATTTTCTGTTGAAATGATAACCATTGATTAAAAATATATATATATGAAGCTCTGGCACATGAACAGAGTTAACATGAAGATATTAGTTGAACTTTTTAGTAGAAGTTACACTATAGTCATGCCATCTCTTTGCAATTATGAGGAAGTATGTATGAAGAATATCTATTATAGCTAGTACTGCAAATGAGAAAATTCTTTATGAAAAAGTCTTATATATTAATCCAATAGGGTGATATAAAAATTATTCTAAATAATAAAAAATATTCTACATGTCTAAATAATGCAGTAGAAAACAACGATTTTTTTCATAGCTTTTTTTAACCCTCCTGTAGAATGCTATAGCAGAGATCAACAAAAGGTCAGTTGCCAAATTAACACTATGGTTGCAGTTTAATCAAGGAACAGGAGCTTAGACATACTTTGGATTAATGGCTAATTTATATTATTTTTCTTCTCAAACTTGAGCTATTACTTTCCTCTTCATAAGCGGTAAAATTGAAGATGAATAAGAACGAGGCTCCTGAAACCTTCCTCATTATCAGTTAGAGGATTCAAAGAGTGGGCTCATTGGACAAAATCTCCGTATACAAACCAAACAACATAAAAATTAAATGATTGAAAAAACAAAGGAACAATAGGAAATTATTTCTTGTAATATTGTTTATTCTTAGATATCATCCCAGGGAGATGTAAATGAAAAGTTGATATGGCTTATTTCAGAAGCTAAATATATTGATTATACTACTATGTTTTCTTTTCTTTACATACCTTCACTTCTTGCTTTTTTCCACCCTGAAAGAGCTATTTCAACAGGACCATGTAAATGTCCGTAATTGCAAAAGAAAATGTTAATATAGCACTTACACAGTTCAACAACTTACACACCCGGATGAAAAAACCACCTAGCTGCTGCTTTTTTTATGAAATGTGACGAAGTTTTAAAAGCAAAAACAAAAAAAGGAAAACAAAAAAATCAAACAGCCCCATCTTCCACCTAATTCAAGCCATTTAGAAGCTCTGTGTCTAAGCCCAGGATTACCAGTGATACTATCTACTTGAGTTTGCAATGCCTAAAGAAAGCATCCTGCTTATTTAAAAAAAAAAAAAAAAAAAAAAAGACACGTAAAGCCAAATAATTCAGGCTTGCATAAATCTTTAATAGAGCTACCCTTCTAGCATTGGCTGAACTTTCTTTTCTGTGCCCAAGGGAAACACAATATGTCTTAGAAGAGAATAATAGTAACTTCATCGTGTGTGTTATACGATATCTTCAAGTAATCCAGAGGATTTTCTCTTTGTCTGCCACAAACAAAAGGCCACCCATACATAATGTAGCCAGTCTTTTTCTAGACTCCTCACCTTAGCAGGTGACACCCACAAGATGGACATGGAAGACTTAGCCAGCTTGTAGCTGGAGGCAAGTTTACTTTCAAGGTAATTTGGAAATGCAAAACAAAAAGCAAAGTCTGTCCTGGTAAGAACAAAGCATGATCTGCACCCTACAGTTGTCCCAACTTTCCAGAGCTTTAAGAGTTATGGTGATGGGCCAAGCCATATGTTTCCATGATGTTGTTTTGACTTCATTTCTGCAGTTTCCATTGATAATAAAGTTTCTTGAAGTGAGCCTTTGGATACAAAAGTAATGTACAAACTAGAGAGTAAAAAGAGTTTATGGACAAATAACTCATGAATGGCACTTAGAATTAATGTAGTTATGATTAAAATCAATAACAAATAACTAAATACTATTTATAAAGCCCTGTACTCTGAAGCATTTGGGGCATTGAAAAAAACCAGATGTTATAGAATTAAAACGTCAAAAGAGAAGAAGAATATTTAAAGGCCTAATAAAATGGCATAGCATGCACAATGTTTCAAGATAAATATAATATGACCAAAACAAAAAAAAAAGTGCATAACTGTGTTTAAAAGTTTTGTGTGTGTGTGGTGGGCTAAAGAGAAGGAGACATCCCTGAGATTACCATAGCAAGAGTTCATTTACTGACTAGCCTTTGCTACAATAGTGAAACCCTCATAAATGAAGGCGATAAAATAGCAAAGGACACTGATTTTGCTCTAGAGGAGGTATAGAACATACTCAGGATGTTTCATGCTAAAGACCTTGAAAACCTGAGCACTGCCAGTTTAAGAAAAAAATAGAAAAAAGAAAAAACAAACCAAAAAATTCTACCACTAAAAAACAACCAGTGTGAAGAGCTCAGTGCAGGTGTAATCTGATCATGACTGCTCAATCCCAAGCAGGTGTAGTAGTTGAAAGCGGTAGAGAAGACCCACTGGAAGGCCTGTAAGAGAGTTATAATAGCCCAGCCTGTTTTACAATACAGCATTCTGTTACAACTGAAGAAACCTCTATCCTGTTTTCAGTAACTCATGTACATTCATTAAATAATTTGGAGTGGGCAGAGGTGATGCTTCACGGGTCGTTTGTCAACTATAATTGAAGGATCTGCTATTTGTCAGTAAACAGCAATGTGCGGTCTAAGACCTGGCCTATGCTTCAATACTATGTATGGCGGATGTGAATGGCATTGGTCAGAATAATCTTTTTAGCCAATGACAAGGTAAAGGTTTCACACAAGGTATAGCTTTCACTACATAAAAAGGAGTTTCATCCCAAGACAATCACTTTCTGTTAGTTAAATTCCAGAGATGATGCCTATTAGTTTTGGCACCTAAAGCATGAAAGAACAATGGTCTGGAGATTAAAATACCCATTTATAGGTGTGACCTTGACATGAAAATCAAGAGGGAAAATGATGAAAGTTTACTTCAGAAAAAAAAACATATGAAAATATCTGACTGCCATAAAAATGTAAACAAAATATAGACCAAACAAGACTGAGCAGCACTCATTACATATCTTTTTTCCTACAACCTATCCCTGGAAATCTGCATTCAAGAATGTAACTCGCATGGTGAGAAGGGAGATACTTCCCAAAGACATAGTGACTGTTACGCATATTTACATATCTGTTAAATACCTCTCATGAAACCAAATCAAACTGCAGCTACCAGTCAATACCCCACATCCATCTATGTGATCTTTTATTATCTCTAAAATACTTTCATTGTAAATGATAGTGATGGAAGTATTCCCCGCCTTTAAATACATTTCTTTATATTGCCTCTTCTTAGACTTGATCTAATTATTTGTGGCTAATATTTATTACAAAGGTAACTCATCTTCCTATTTGCTAATTATTCACCAGACAATCCAGATTTTTGTTATTCTTAAGGACAGAACAGTTGCTGTGTATTATTCCAAGATTTTCACGATTCTCTGTTCATGATGTACAACTGGTCACTTGAGTCACATGGGATTGTCTCCATTTCCTAACTGATTGCAAGTTAAACAGGGGGGAATAATGAAGCACAAATAGACAACAAAGAATAGTGTACTCAGATTTTACAGTATGGTGCTTCAGGTAAGTACTTAGTAAACAAAATAGTTGGAGAGAAGGCACTTGCTGCACAAGTTTTTCATACTGAACATATCCCTCAACCTGAAAGGTAATATTATGCCCCCAAGAACTTCAGAAGAGCACAAACTATACTGAGTAGCATGGCTCTGAGATGCTCTAACAACAGGGAAGGTAACTAGGAAATGCACCACAGGTTTGCAACCTGTATGTGCACCTTTTATGACAACGTGGTTGCTATGGCAGATATTTAGTATATCTTTAGCAACATTATCAAAGGTAGAGATTCATTACAGAAAATACAGTTAAGTGATCAGACCCGCAAGAGTGAACACTTAAATACCCTGGAGTCATATGGATTTTACTAGCAATTTTAAAAGGAGTCTGTGCTGTACAGGAGTAAAGGTTCATGAGCAGAGTTCTTTGCTGGACCAAACTTTTAACACAACAATGTTGTTTGGGTAATGGCACTTCCTAAGGGGTTTAGATGAGCTGCTAAGCAGTGCCATGTCTAGTGGAAAGAATATGCATGTCCACTAAAAGGCAGAACTGCCCTGGGCATTTTACCTTGAGTGAATCGTGACTGGTCTAGCCTTCCCCTGCTGCAACACCCCTGCTTTCCTGGCTTGCCCTCTTCCCCCTAACATCTCCCTTCTCTCCCTTGGTCATTTCCAACTGCTCCATCAATCTAGAAATTTGTAGGGAAAAGTGGCACATATCAGGCAGGCTAAATAAGGTCATCTGGTGGCAATAAATAACTGAGTGAACATCACATTCCCATTGCTATATTGGGACCAGGGGCACAGGAAGAAGAGAGCTTGGCAAGCACAGTAAGAGGCGTCTTAGTAGTGAGGAAGATGGATAGAATGGCAGCCGAGGGAGGAACAACTTGTGCTGGACTGAATAGTTAGAGAATGAGACAGACAATAGATTTCTCAGCTTAGCACTTTCAGCTCAGATCTACCAGTATTCTTACGAAAGCACTGAGACCTCATATTTTACAACTACATTATTTTAGTCTAAGCACTGTATCACACAGCAGTGACAGGCTGCCATAAACTTCATCCAGACACAGACTGTTCTGCCCCTGAAGTCTACAGCCTGACTGTCTACAATAAAGGCTTTAAATGACATTTGTTCCCCATATGTGTGATATGGCATTTAGTAGGTAGTCCGTCGTGTCCGATGATGATGTCTTGAGCTTGCACAGGCTCATTGGTTGTGGACTCGCATGTGGCTGAGGAGACCAAGCTTTGAATGGCTTGGGAGTTCATAGTGGGGCAAGGCAATTGTCCTGGCTCTGTTGGTGCGGCTGCTGCCACATTCCTTACACATTATTCACTTCCTTACTGGCACAATGTGACCCTAAAGCAGGAGTAAAAAGTCTAAGGATTACTCCAGTGCAAAGATGATCCTTCAGTGGTGTGTAGAAAAGAGTGTTGCTAAGGCACCATTGCATCAGTTTCAGCCCCTTAGGTTTACTTGCTGCTAATAAAAAACAGACTTGTGGATGCAATAACTGGGGAGGTTGTGGAATCTCCATCTCTGGAGATATTTAAAAACAGGTTAGATACATTTCTGTAAGGGATGGTCTAGAGAGTACTTGGTCCTGCCATGAGGGCAGAGGGCTGGACTCAATAACCTCTCAAGGTCCCTTCCTGTCCTAGCATTCTGTGATTCAATGATTCTATGAAGTCCACTCAGGCCTATAGGTTGTTTGTCTTAGTGATTAGCCGAACAAGTTTGCTCACATTGACAGAAGATATTCCTTCCCACTTATTTACGTCACCAGAAAACAAAAACAATACATGACACTTTTGTAGCTGGTATAGCAAGTGATTTACATGCCAGATATGTGAAACATTTTATGTCCTAATTCAAAGAGATGTACAGTAAACCCTCAAGTTACGTGATGGTTGTGTTTTTGCAACCTCCGCGTCACTCAAATTTTCATGCAAGTTGAGGGGAGCTAGGAACCAGGCTGCTGCACCCGTGGGCTTGGAGGAGCCAGGAAACTGACTAGCTTGGAGGAGGCAACTGCCTTGGTCAGCTTCCTGGCTCCAGCCAATGGAGGGGAACCGGGAACCAGGGGCAGCCTGGCTTCTGGCTCCCCTCTGCTCCTTGAAGCCTGGTCAGTTTCCTGGCTTTGCAAGTAGAGGGGAGCTGGGAGTCAGGTGTCTGCCTGGTTCCCAGCTCACTGCCACTCTGGGAGCTGGGAAACCGCTCCCATCAGGGACAGCAGCCTGACTTGTGACTGCCAACCCAGACAGGAAACCGCTCCTGTCAGGAGCGGCAGTTGCATTAACCCAACACATGCACAACTTGGTTGCACGTATCTCGAGGGTTTACTGTATCCAACAATAAATGATCAGCAACATTTAGAAGTGATTTTGAAGATTGCAAGCAAGGTTGCCCCTAATTTAAAGGGGTTATCCTACAAGTCTTTCTGAATAGCAGACATTACAAGTAATACTTTTCCTGTACTTGTGCTACAGCATTGTACTTTACTGATCGATTATTTATTTTGCGCAACTCACACAAATGTAGTGGGCTTGCCTAATGACATTGTAGGGATGACACAATGGGCTGTAGCACAATATTAGTAGTAAATATGCACATGATGGTATCATGGGACTCAAGCCTGCAAAAAATAGGGGACAAGTCAGTAAAAACAAATTCCTGCACTATTTACCTCTGGCAACTGATTCAGGGACAGATACTGAAACTAGAATCAGATGGTTCCCTACAGTTACACTTTCTCTGTTAGAAGAAAGGTGGCAGAATTCAGAGTGTAAGTGATAGAGGGGTTTTGCAGAGGCCTTCTATGCTGGATTAATAAGAGTTGCACCCTTGAAGATCTGGAACCTGAAGCAGCTTTAATTACTTATGGCTGGGCTTGCACCTTGCAAACTGACCTAAATGGGGAAGCTGAGGGGCATGCAGCTGTGCCCCTTCAGGAGCAGGGCAGGGATGAATTCATGACTGAGACCTATCCCATTCACAGAGGTTTCATACTGGTGTAACTTTATTGACCTCTGTGGAATTACTCCAGTTTTGAAGAATGAGAAGTCGGATGAAAATCAGGCCCACTGATTTCAAACATTTTTAAGTATAACATTTAGAAAGAATTAAATGCAGTACCTGGAGATCTGTTTATTGCTTTGCAAGCCAGTATTGCTGTAGGCAGCAAGTAGTTCCCGTGGGATGCACCACTTTTCCACTTTTTTTTTAAACATGGTCACATCTTAATAGATGCAACCTTAAATCTCTGATATGATGGATTCTGTAAGACAAAGATTTTACCATTCATTTCAGTACTGCTGGATTTTGGAACTTCATCCCAGTTTAGAATTCTTTAGCGTAAATTCAGATCTATAAGGAATTTAGGGGAAACCAAAAGATTGTCTTCCATTAGTGTGTTAATTCAAGTCATTAACATGGAAAATATTCACCCATCTTCACTTTAAAGAGATGGACTACACTGTTCCTTTAATAGAACTCTGCTGGAAATCAAACAATTTTTATTCAGGGGAATGATTACTGTGTCTTGTTTAATTCTCGCCTAACAAATGTCAGCACTAATGTATTACAGATTATTCAGTCAATTTGATGGTTCCAGGTGAAAGAAAGGAACACAAATCTCTTCTTTTAGTGTAAAAAGGGTCAGCTGGATGACTTCCACTGCAGGAGCCGAGATGAGGCTTGACATGAATCAATCAAGCAGGCTCAATTTTACAGTTATAGTGCCTAATGCCTAAACATGAGCGTATGGGTAGAAATTAGCACCCGATTATGAGCATACATGATCTTCCCTTGGAAGACAATAATATTGGCATTAAGCTTCTCAAGAGGGAAGATGCTGCTGGTTTTTAATATGTCTTAAATTATGTCAGGAAAAACACTGGAACATCACACAAAAGCCACAGTCAGTGTATATTGCTATCTCATAGAGCTGGAGATCTTTACAACAATATTGACACAGGAGCAGGCAAGCAAATGTCAGCCAATATAACATATGAAATACTTAACGTAACCAATTTTCAGCTGTCAATCAGGAGGGAATAATGACTGATGCAAGGAATCAATATGCCACAATTGAATTCCAGCTCACAAACTTGTTTCGTTCTGCACTATAAAAGACTGTCAAATGTCACACCCCAAGAGATGCAACAGGATTTCAAAGATTTATTTATTTCAAGCTCTGAAGTCTATTAGCAATAGTGATCCTTGCGCTGTTGGAAAGAGAGCTTTGATGACATTAAATTTTCAGAAATGACAACTCATTGAATCAAGAGCCAATTAATGATGCCATTCTATATCATATTTCAGCATTCCTCTGCCACTGTACTAATGAGAAATCATATATACTTGATCAGATTTTTATGACTTCAAAACTGCCAGTATTTGATTGTATAAAACACTCTGCCAAGTACTTTAAAGTAATTTGCTTTATACAATGAAGGGAAACCATAATGAAAGATAATAATTGATAGTAGTGCATACAGATACATATTATGATATTACACACTTTTAATTAGAGGACATTTTACTTCAGCTGAATTATTTAAATTACTATAGAAATGTGAGATATGTTAACTACATGTTATCCTGAATTGTTATTACTGGTTTAAGTATACAATGGAAGCATTATTATTCATGTTCGTACTCCATACTGCCACAGTAAAGGAAAGAAAAATGAGAAGGCAAAAGAAGAAGGAAAGAGCACACAAGGCTGATCCCTGGAAGTGTCTTAATGTCCAAAGAATATATATTGTTTTTACAAAGAAAAATGTATGGAATGTAGCCAGAGCAGGCAAACAGCTTATATTCAGATGATATTCTTGAGGAAAAGCATATATTATAACTTATTTTTGTTGATAACCAACTTTTTAATAGGTCCTTTTCTTTCTTTATGGCTTTTCTAACATTATCAAATACTCATGTTCCAGTGTTCAGTCCCACAGCATAAAAGTAAAATTTAATATAGCAAGCAAGCAATGTAATATATAGCAACATATGGAACATATACAGGGCCAAGTTCTGCTACCCTTACTCATGCTGAGTAATAACTTACTCCATGACTAGTCCCATTGAAGACTACTCAAAGAGAAACACACTAATCAATTTAAGTAGAATCTGGCCCACAGTAATTATCAGACTATTGGAATTAGCATATTTTCTTCACCTGGAGCTGAGAGTTAATTAAAATCTGGCAGTGTGATGTATACAGAAGATAAACATTACTGTATTTTTCCTTCCAATACCTGGGTATGTAATAATTCATTTAAGACAGAGTAGCTCATGCTGTTGAATGTGCTTATTAAAAACCAGAAAGGAAGGTCATGGGCAGTGCTTGCTCTATCCTTCATTTGTTCTTCATCAAAAATGATATAACCAAACTGCAAAAGTTGAGATTGAAAAGCCACTAGTGTGTTGTCTAATTTCAGCCACAGAAGCTTCTGTGCACTCCATGACTTTATGAGAGAAGAAGATTACAGGTCACAATAGCTTCTTTATTTCCCACCTGTAGCTTCTAACAACATTTTATTAAGGATTTTCCCATCTTCTCTTTCTGACCTACAGGGGACAAAATTCTAACAGCTCTTGCAGGACCCTTAGCAACATAGCATTAACATAGATTAGCAGTTCTGAACAGTAGTCTCATTTTATCAGGCTATATTTATGACTGTTAACTAATATTTTTACAGTGTTTGTAAGATAAACACAGGATATCATGTAAACAGGAAAAAGGCCTTTAATATAGTTAAACACTTGATGCATTTTGCTTATTTTGCATTGTATCTCACCAAGCAACTGTTGGAAGCTTTGAAGTTTGTTTATGAAACAAACTACTTAGGTGGTAGTATGCAATATTGTTGATGTCTATATTGTTTCGGGTGTTTATCAATTTCTTATTCATCAACTATTACTCTCAGCACAATAATACTCTCAAAGGTGGTACATCAAGTGTTTTCAGATTAATATACATGCTGCGCACACCTATGGTTTTCACTCGGAGTAGGGGCAAGGAGCCCAAGTGGCTGGATCCTGCTTCGGGGTAGGAGCCTGGGTAAGAAGTCCTGGGTGGCTTTACCTGCTCCCAGCAGCAAAGGCAGGGGGATGGGGACAGCCCACCAGTAGCCTACATCGCTGCTGGTCTCCCCCACATATCAACCAAAGAGAGGCAGTGTAGGGAACTCAGAGACTAGCCCTCTTAGATTGGTGGAAGCACTCCCAGTGAGGATGTGCTTGGCCTACCCAAGAAGGATGGTGTGGTCATACACCACTGCAGTAAATTTCCTTGTTGGCTGTAATATAGGTTGATTTATATTTCTAGCATAGACGTACCCATTGGGTAATTTGACAAAGTAAATTCATTTGACTTACAACAAGAATACTTTTGCTCACAGTTGCTGAATAGAAACAACAGATAACCGAGGCAAAACATTTTCCTTATGTGTTCTTAATTTTCCAGAGAATATATTTGGTCTCTTTCAGTTTATATATTGACAGAGACTTATAAAGTAGTGAGGCCCAATTCCTCTATCAACAGGACTTAAACACACAGAGAAATACTTTCCTGAATTGTGGCCTAAATATATACTATTTTGGACACAGCCCTTAATGTTGTCACTTTGATCAATTCTGAAATTCCTTCCATGGCCAAAACTCCTGAGGAGGGGAGTTTTGGCTGCACAGGGAATGTGAAATGAGTTATCTCCCCGTCTGTTTGTTTACGTATTCACAAAAGAAATAATAAATAGCATTTCAGTGACAAAGAAGCATTTCTTTAACATTAAAAATTACAAATTTAACACTTTTGGGCCTCTGATATTGAACTGTGGTTGCTATACATCCTGACTCTTCTCTGTCACTAACCACTACTGATAAAAAGAAATTCAAGCACAGCCATTATTAGATGACACCAACGTAGGGGAGGATGGTAAGGTAATAAACACAGTGGCTCCTACATCACCTCCCTGCCAATAATAGAGAAGGTATGACCAGAGTTGCTATCAGTCCCTGATTGATACATTAACAATTTGGGACTGATAGCAACTCAAATCACGGGCCCTGGTTTCAGGAAGCCCAAGCGATAAACCTACTTTCTCACATCCCTCCCCAAATTGTATGGTGTGCTCTGCTATAGTCATGGATCTGAATCCCTCTCTCTTTTAGCGGAAAAGAGAGAGATAATACATACAGTATGCATTTAAAAACAAGACATTTTATTATCTTTTTTCTTCCAAAAATTGACATGTATGGTATTTATCCATGGGCTCTAAAAGAAGAAAAAAGTTCTTGCAGTCATAAATTTCTGAAAATCACTGTATACAAACTGCCCAACACAAGCCTCTAGAGACTATAAAGTTGGGGAGCAAGTTTATCATAGACAGAGGCTCTCTTAGCTTTTAATGGGCTCTGTGCAGGCAGGAAAAAACAACAGTTTTCTAAAATGTGAACTTTAATAGCTTTGAAACTTGGAATAGAATTTGCACTATCACTGTTCCTCCAAATACAGCTCTTACTCTACGCAAATATGAATTATTACTGAATTAATCAGTTAGAAAGCTAGTAAAATAATACCAAACCCAGGATATTATGAAACAGCCTTGCAAAATTCTGCTTCTCCACTCAACTCACAGAGCAATGTTGTTGAAAAGGTACATGAAATATCATTAGTTTTCACATTATCAGTCATATCAAAGAGTTGGTAGACTATATTTTGGGCGTGTGCTGCTAAGTTTTTACATCAAGATTGCTGCTCAGTTTGGCTAGAATTTTTAGAAGTGCTTGGCATCCACATCTAAGTCTGGATTTTGAAAAAGACCTGGTCTGAGTGCTTGAATAAATAGCTAGTGTTTTCAAGAGATCTCAACACTTAGTGTGAGGAGTCACTTTGAAAATCTGGCCAAAACTGTCACCGTGAGTGCTGAGTGCTTTAGGAAAATGTGTCTGGGTTATGTGTTTGCAAGGGCATAAGTGTGTGTAGGGTGTCTCGGTAACCCCAAGGAATAGGGACAGATGTAACAACTAACAAAATGACAGTAACATACAATAATTACTTTAAATCGGTGTGAGAAACAGCAGTTTATCCTGTACCACTTCTGCTCCTCCTCATTGCTCTCCAAAGTGCACTGAACCTGGATGCCAAGTTTTTGAGAGATACTTCTTCAACAACAGCATCTGGACGGTTGGCAGACACTCCAGACAGTTGTGCTGGATGCCTTGGAATGGCTTCCACACATCTGTCAATGGTCAGACTATTACTGATTGACTGTCTGGGCTAGACTGTCCTGTTTACTCCAGTTTCTCTCCTCTTTAATTATCTAAAAGTAACTTTTAGGTCCAAGTTCAATGAAAAAAAATCTTGTTAAAGGCTATAGAACACCTCAGTAAAGGATTTTACTGGGCAAATACTCACACTAGCATTTAAAGTCACCCAAGGATAGATAATCAATTTAATAACTTTTAAACATTAATGAAATGCCACAGGTTTTCTCCTGCTCTGTGGGAATATTTATCATTTCACATGGACATTGGTACTTTTTCCACTGTGCTCTGTAATTTTGGGGAAATGGTCATGTAAGCAAACTGTATGGTGTGTTGATTTTCATGGTGAATTGCTGGAGAAATGACAGTACTTTTCTTCCTGACAGACTGGCTTAGAAGACAGAGATGGACAGATCTCAGAAGGTTTGGGTCCAGTTCAGATAAACTTTAAAACTACCAGGTTCTTACCTGAACTTTCAAACTTCTTGATCTGGAAACTTGTGTCAGCTCTGGCCCTCCCTTTTACTGGGACCCCACTCTTTAAATACCTCTCTGAATACCCTCGCCCCCCACTCATGCATCTGATGAAGTGGGTCTTTGCCCATGAAAGCTTATGCTCCATAATATCTGTTAGTTTATAAGGTGCCACAGGACTTCTTGTTCTCATAGATACAGACTAACATGGCTACCTCTCTGATACTGAACAAGCAGACTCCTGTGCCTACTGTGGCAAAGATCCAGATATGTTCCACGGGTCCTGCGCTTCTAGGCAGTTTTTGTATGCTTCATAAGCTTGCTGTGACACTCCACACTTCCTCTTTACCTTTTTCTAAAGGCCAGGGTCACATCTTACTGAGCCATCTTCACCATTGACACAAAGGATTGGTGTGAAACCCCTTCATCATCCTGGTCCCCCTTTCCAGGAGCAGACTGTCTGTGGTGTAGGGAGGGTTGGAGGTAACTCAGACCCACCCACTACTCCAGGTTTCTGGCCCAGGGAGCCTAGGTAGTGGCATCTGACAAGGTTTTCTCCCCCAATACAGCAGCTGTTTCCCTGGACCACTTCCTAAAATGCTACCCTAGTACCTTCTCCTTGGTATCTGCATGAATCTTTTTCTCTTCAGCACAAGCACTGCTCCCCACCACTCCAGCAACACACTTGCTCCCCTCAGTCCTTCATTCTTCTAGCCCCTCCCTACCACACTTACCTGAGGAGAAACCTTTTAAAGTAGCCCAGCAGGCTTTAATTGGTTCTAGGTGCCTGGTTAGCTGGCTGTTTTGGGCTAATATCTTCAGCTGCCTGCCTTGATTATGTGGCAACAGTCTCTGGAAGTTTATTCAGGGAACAGAAGACCATTCTCCTAGCTCCCAGTTATGTCTGCCCTATACCAAACTTCTGCAGCTATCTGCCCTGGGTTTGTTGCACTACACAGGGTCCCACTGAAGTCAATGAGACCCTTCACAGGCACAATTGTGTGGCCACACAGATTTTTCAATTTTACGTAATTTTTCTCTTGTCCTTTTGTAATTAGGCAGAGTCAGAAGCTTTTCTCAGTTCTCAGGTTTTAAGTTTGATACAGTAGCCTTCTGATGAGCATTGTCCAAATAAAAAGAGTGTCAGTGTATTAGCTGGTAGTTTAAGAACTACACAGTGAATGTTTGATATTTTTAAAAATGTCTGGGACCATTTTAGTGAATTGCTTGTAAATAAATATCAAAATATTCAACCTTCATTAGGGAAACAATCTCTTTATCTTTCCAGACATAAACAAATTAAATTCAGCCATTCAAAATATGCTGAAGTAATGAAAGCTCTTGCCTGAGAGATATTACAACCAAAGAATCAGAGGGTTAAGAAAGATTAAATATTCTTGCTACTACAGACTGGCCTTCTGCAACTCCCGCCTTTGTATTAAGAAGCTTTTTTGGCACAATGGAGTGCATGAGCTAAGGCCTGTCTGTCTGTCCAGATTTTCAGCTTTTACTGAATTTCCTTGCTTTTGTGGACTTAAGTCAAGTTCTTTTAGTTATTTATTTTGATGTGGCACAAAACATTACTGGATATGTTTTTGACTTGCTGGAGAAATACAAAGTTTCTTTTTATTAATACTCAAGATTTCTAAACTGTGCTTATTAATGAAGTCTTGACATACAAATCAGAAACAATAACAACAAAAATCAGTTAAGGCTGGAAATCCAGGCTGCCCCACCAACTTAAAGTACACATGTTGTCATGCTAAAACCCTCTTACATAATGGTTTAAGTTATTCAAAGCCAGTATATTAGCATAAGACCCCAATATGTTTTGTGAGTTTTGTTCAAACCCTAAATCTTACAGAGGGCCCGATTACATACCTGTTGTATAAGGAAAACTCCCAGTGAAGCCAACATATTAGCAGCACAGAACCCAGCCCACAGATTTTCCAATAGTTGTTCACAAAGCAGAATTTATACTTTTATGAAATAGATATAAAAAGCCTGGTAGTTTGATGGGTTTTTGTGGGGGGGGGGGGGCTGTCGGTGGGTGAGCTGTGGAGAACTTTGTTTCCTAATATTTAAATTTGCCACAAAGATATTGATAGTTCTGCACAAGTGCATCTTCCCCAGAAATCAACAAAATGAATGTCATTAAATACGGCAGTTCCCTTCAAAAGTTCTATTTAATTTCTTTAGATAGAAAGAATAAAAAAACCATCATACAGAAAGCTCTGGAGGACCTACCAATTAAACTGACAATCTCAAATAATGACGAATCAGCAAAAATATACTTGCATACCAATATTACATTAACTCATCTAGCCAATAATTCAAAGGAGCAAAACATCTGTTAGCTCCTCCAAGGTGCAGACTCTCAGGCTTCCTCTAAGACTCTGCCAAACAAATAATCACTTTAATACCAGAATCAGGATTCCTAACCAAAAACAGCTCATTTGACCCATCACCCATTTTAAAACATTGAGAAGACAATCCCAGGGCTGCAGTTTAAGGGCTGGCCTTGAACAGCAATAAATACCCACTGTTATGGCACAGTCATGGTTCTGTAAGCGGTTTGATATTCTGAAAGAAATCACTGGTTTGTTATGTTGGAAGAGTTCTTACATAACAAAGTGACTAGCCCTGCAGCCTAACATATATCTATGATGCTCTGTGGAAATCCTTTTTGTCAGGATTTTTTAACACCTTGGACATTATCGTCCCCGTGGGCCAGGGAATACATGCCTTTGGCTGTGTAAAATCAGTGCAGGCACATGAAAAATCTTAAGTGTCACAGGCTGCCATTTAGCCGCATTACCAACAGTCACTTTTTGTCAGTTGGCTCCCCCGGTAACCTGAACTCATGAATTATTCATGATCAAGTGTTTGAATTCTAGGCCTCTGATTGGGCAGAGGTGAGAACTTCTAGCACCTTCCAAGCCCCAGAGGACCTAATTGAAAACTGCAGGTAAAATCATGAATACTACACGGACTCCCTGCATATAAGCAGGTGCTGCGGGGCATTCTGTGGCCCTGGAGGACACAGACTCGCTTCTGCTACTCCACATAGGGAAGCATGGCTGCATCCACAGCGTCCGCCGAGCCCTGAGGCCAGCCCAGAGTGGCGAAGATTAGCTGAAATCACTATCCTTGAGCTAAATCACTTCAGCTCTGCCACTACACCTGCGGCGCTGACCGGGCTCGAGCGGCACCTACGCTCTCAGGCAGCAGCTTGTCTCCCAAGTGGCGCCAGCAGCAAGCGGTCTCCATGGAGTGGTGGCCGAGTGTCGAACTGGCCCGCCTTTGGCAGGTCCTGCGCGCTCGGCTGCCAATCCCGGAGGCCGCCATCTTATCATCGCCTCTACCTACGCGCTGCCATTCTGACCATTGGCTTCCTCATTTACCTGACATGACACTTCTACCAGATTGGACCACAAATGTCGAGACACGTAAACTTACCTAGACTGACACTCCACATATACACCTGGGACATCGGGGCCCCCAAAGGGGGAGTAGGGGTTGCCCCCCTACGGTGTGCTGGCCCGATGAGGTCGGCGCAGAACCCGAGGGCCTGACCCTTAGGGCTGGGCCTGAGAGCCCAGGGTATTCAAATATAGCACATTTGATTATTAATTGTTAATTATTTATATTATTAGTGTCATCATTATAGTACATATTGAAGTATTTATTAATATTTTTATTAGGAAGGTATTAGTCCTCACCCTGTTTTACCTATATATTCCTCCATTTATATATAATTGTGGGTGAAGGCTCAGCCTCCTCACCTCCCACAGGCTGCCAACACAGTGCTTCCTGAAGGAGAGCTAAGGCCTCCCAGGAGCAACTTATAAATAAAGCCCACAGAGGGAAACGGAAGGCCTCCCCAAAATAGAGGAGACAACCTTGACCGCCCCCCCGGGTTTATATTTCAGGGCAGATGTAGCGCCCTGCCCCCAGTCAGGAGCGGGGGTTAGCACCCCTCACTCCGCCTGTATAAGTTGGCAGCACGAATCTTAAACTCCTAACCCTTTATACCTTTCCCTCCTTAATAATGAATTAATTTTTGCCTTCTGGATCAATAAAAATCTTATAACTGCATTCAGGAATCATCACTTCAACAATGTATGTAGTAAGTTTATAGTTATTATTAAGGGTTTTAAGTAAGGTTAGCTTGTTGTTTTAATAGTTAGTTTAATAAAATAATTACTGTGTACCTTGTCCTTGGTCTTGCCCTTCCTTGCCAGCCACTCCCCGCTGTGCTCAGGAGGTGTCAAACAGACCTCCTTGGTGTAGGGCTTTGTTTAATCTAACACCCTTTAGCCTGTCCAGAAAAAAGCCCGGCCCTTTTTTGTAGAACTACAGCTGGTGCTGATACACTATCCGTGCAGGGGGCTGGTGGTGCTGGAGAGGGTGTCCGCGGCAGGGAGGGGGGACTGGCAGTATCCAACACATGCTCTGGGAGGGCCACTTCCCTTGGCCCCAGGAGCCTGTGCAGCTCCTGGTAGTGGGGGCAGTGGATGGGCCGTGCCCCCGACCGGCTGGCAGCATCATGGGTCTTGATGTAGGTTTTCCTCAATTCTTTGACTTTATCTGCAGGCTGCTGCCAGTGTTGGTTTGGCAAAGGACCTTCTCCTACCTGCACAGAGTGAGGAGGCCCTTCTGCTCGTCCTCAGTCCAGGAGGACCCCCTCCTGGCACGGCCCTTGCCTGGGCACTGTGAGCCCTCAGACTCCTTGTGTGGAATCCCAGAGGCAGGCAGGAGAGTCCTGGCATGCTGCCATCGTGGCCAGGAGGTGCGGAGGAAGGCTGGTACTTTGAGCAGGGGAAGTCTGAGTGGGAGCACATGCTGCCCCTGCTGGTGGTACAGTCTCAGCTTCTTGCCTGGGGTTGCCGGGGAGGTGGCCAGAGCCTTGCCTGGGCTGACCAGAATGTCTCTGTCCTCCGAGGGGTGGGGTGGGGGGCTGCCTCCTTGGCAGACTCCTTATTTTGAAGTAAGGAGTGCACAGCATCTACACACACTTAACTTTGAAGTAAGCCACTACTCCATTCCCAGGAATAGAGTAGTAACTTTGAAGTAAGGGAAAGTGCGTAGACACTCTGCATGCTAGTCCCAAGTAGCAGCTTACTTCCAGGTTAACTTTGAAGTAAGTTTGTAGTGTAGATGCAGCCCATGATGACTTTCTGGATGGGAAGTAAACCTTTTTTTCTTTTTTCTGATATAGTCTGAGCAACCAAGTCTCACAGAAAAAAAAAAAAGACATTGAAATCTGAGTTTGTTTCACCTGGGATTATAACTGCAGTTCTGATCCCCACTAAGCCTCATCTTATTACTGATGGGGGAAAAAAGTCTTTTATGAATATGATGTAGCTCAGCTTTTTTGAAGCAGAATCTAAAAGACCTGCAGACTTGGAAAATTGCAATGTATGTGATTTGGAAGAAGAAAAAAAGCCTTTTCAATATCTTGCAAAATCAGCACCCCTGAAAACCAGCATCTTTTACAGCGCTATCACTTTTGTGGTCATGTGTAGTGCACATGGCTGAATCCCCACACTGATTCTTCACATTTTACCACTTCCATACACATGCACATGCACACACACACGCACGCACAACAGACACTCACTTTTCTTGGCTGGCCCTTGGCTTTAATTGAAACAGAGCAAAATAGACAGAAATGGATTTAGACAGATAACCTTCTTTTAGTTTTCACCTAATTGCATAGCCTCTCAACCTTTTATTTTTAAAATGGCTCACTCAGTCTGACTCCTAGGAAGTGTCCTGACCCAGCTAGTCAGAGTTCCAATGATTCTTGGGGCAGACCCATGCTACACATTTACACAGATGCAGCTGTGTACCTGTAATGCAACCAGTGAAGATGGTGTAAACCAATGGTATTGAGCTCTCCTAACAACCCCACCTCCAGGAGAAGCAGTTACTATTTTATAATGATTGTATCTATGTATCATGCATAGGCTTGGCAGAATTCTTATTTTTAATAATTTCAACAGATCACATTGATTTTTATTTTTAACCATTTTTTCCAGTTTTTACCAATTTAATATTCCACAGCCATGCAAAATTAGGCTTTCTTTAAAATGTTTATTCATTCAAATGTTCACTGTTTGGGGAAATTATGAGGGCATCAATCTATGACAGTCGGCACTGAGATTGAAAAGTTTTATCTGTCAAAACAGTCAGATTCATAAGTCAAAATATTCAAAGTAACTCTCCGTAAAATCAATCTCTTATAAATTATGAAGGAGCAATGTTATGACTTAACATATGTATAAGTTTTGGTGATCATCAATGGAGATTTTTTCTCACTTGTTTCTGTGTGCATTGTAAAATTGAGGTTTACTGATAAAAACCTAATTCTTCAAATCCTAATAATATGCTAATACATCATAAGAGAAAGACAGAGCAAAATATTTGAAAAGTTGAGCTAACATCAGAAAAGTTTGAAAAAAACCTCACAGTGTGAGGGGGGTGGGGTTCTGATTAAATAACTACAGGTCTTGTGGACTTAACCATACCCAACAATGAAGTCTTTTAAAAATTATATTCTTGCTATTAAAAATACTGGAGATAAGGAAAGAAAGAGATTAGAAAAACCTGTAGCAGAGCCCTGAAGACCAGACATTGTGCAGTATATTTTACATATAGGAACTAATGATAGCCTCAGTTGTATGGTGCCGAGGGGAGCAGCTGGCATTAGCTGCAAACAAAAAAAGCTGAGATTACACAGTATATAGAAAAGACCAACACTGCTACCTTTCCTACCATAAAGGACTATGCTCCAGTGAGTAACACTACATATGTCAGCATACACTGGGATTTCAGTATGGCTATATCTATACTTGCCCCCTTCTTTGAAGGTGGGCATAGTAATCATGGTGATGGGCGATTACTAATGAAGTGCAGCATATTCATAGCAGCACTTCATGAGCCTAATTCTCTCCCACGTCAAACTTTGAAGTGCTGGCATGCCATGTAGCTGTGGGCATTTCGAAGTGTCCGTGCTACTTCAAAGTGCCTTTACTCCTCAAAATTTTGGGGAACATGGAACCCTCATGAATGTTGAGACCCTACTGTATTCATCATGGCAAATTCCAAAGGGAGATGATCTTAAAAATAGAGTATTATCACCCAGTTTTGTCTTTGGCATAGTGCTTATGGTGGTCTAATTGTATAGTCTGGTCTTGTCTTGTGCCATCACTGCTTTGGGATTGCCACTCACGTAGCAGCACTTCACCGTGCATATGCTTCAGAATTCATTGGTACTCTATTCTCATATATCCATACCAAGAAAGCAGCCAAAAACTGAACCATTGTAGAGGGAAGCAGTTGATGGGTTTAATTTAAAATAGTCTCATTTCTGATCTTGTCATGCCACATGGAGATGACAAGAATGAAAAGGTCAAGCCAGGATTCTTCAGGCTTCCAAAGTGCCCTTATTTCACAGCCCTACAGCTCGGCTAAAGGAACTGATTTTGTTGATCGACAGCTTCATAGCAAGCTTGATATCATAATGTCCCCACAGAGGCCACTGTAAGGCACAACACATGGGAGCAGCTGCTGGTGTACTATCATCCGCAGCATTTAGGCATCCTCCAGCATCATCTATGATGCTGCCCAAATATTTGACAGCTGCTAACTCTTTGGTGTCCCATCCAGACAGGCTAATATTGATCTGGCTGTCATCTGTTGCTAGAAACTGTCTGATGGTAACAGTTAGGGACTTTGTTTTATCTAGATTAATAACCAGACCAATGTGTTCTTCTTGCCCAACTAGGCCAGTCATCAGCTGCAGTGATTCATCCAACTGAGACAGTGTCATTGGCATATTCAAGATCACAAAGTTCAGCTCAGCACCACTGAGAGGTGCTTCCTCAAACCTATCCATCAACCAATGAATGCTGATAGATGGTGACAGAACACAATCATGACCCACAGACCTCAAAACTGAGTCCATAAGAGTTGGAGCAGCCCAATCGCAACCATCCATTTAAATGTATTCTGAAAACTGCTAACCCAGAATGCATGAAGCCTAGCTCCAGTTGGAGGCTCTACCCCAACATTGGCAAAGGCCCAGAGTGGCTGATTGGAGCATTAGCCCTACTTCACAGCAACTGGAACAGGAGATGTCTGAACAAGTAGGATCTATCTCTGGACTATGTGCCTTGTTCTTTCTACTACCCCATCTTGACTTCTGAGGATCTTCACCTGGCATGGCTCTGGAACTCTGACCTGTGATTCTGACCAGTCTGTCTTTGGCTTCTGGCCTCCTGATATCCTGATCCAGCTGTCCCCAGACTGTGGACTCTGGCTTTGACCACTAGGTTTATCAGTTTACCACCAGACCCTGATAGCAGCTTGCCAAACTCCTGCGGAGATTGGAAACCATGCCATGGAATCTCCCATTAACTTTAATGCAGCCTTCCATTCCATTCTTCTATCAATGACATTATCTTCACAGGGGTTTCAAAATGTCTCATTTGATTTCACAAGCATGTAATGAGCCAAAGCATCTATAAAAGTATCTATAAAAAGTATTGCACATAGATTATTAATGTTCACCACTCTCATCAAAAAGATTTCTCTGGGTAAACATCTGGTCAACAGTTGAATCTTCTCTATGTTTGGAACTCTACAGGGGTTGTAGTGCTTCAGTATAGATGCTGACTACACAAATGGAAGGGGTTCTTCTGTCTGCATCAATAATCCACCACCCTGAGAGACAGTAGTTAGGTCAATGGAAACATTCTTCTGTTGACCTAGTACCATCTATATTGGTGGTCAGGTTGTGCTAATTCAGGGGTTGGATTTTTACAACTCTAGGTAATGCAGTTGGGTTGAACTTCTTAGTTAGACTAGGCCAAGGTCTGAGAACTTTTCTACAGGGTTGACTAAAGGTGTGAATTTAAAGTGGAGTAGTTAAACCACATTTAACCTCCATGGGGGTAGATAGTCTTAGTTCAGTTTATCTTAATTCACTTTGGAAATGAACTAAACTAAACCAAATTAAGGACACCTGAATTCTGAATTAGACCACTCCCCTAGGGGTTTAATTCAGTTTCACAAAACCACACATTTAGATAATTCAGAATAATTTTTTTATTGTCTCCCTGTAGACAAGCCATAAAACTACACTGTATATCTCTGCTCAGTTAAAGAAAGGTGGCTGTCTCCTCTTTAAATAGAATTGGAACTGCAAATGATGGGCAACCAAGAGCATATTGAAATGGCCTTTCAATTAACACAAATGATCCCGCAGGCTCTGGCTGATGATGCTATCCTAATTCTCCATTAGCTAAGCTAGTACAAGCTAGTAGGGCAAAGAGATCATGCTTCACGGTCATCTGCTCTTAACTGGATGCCTGAGCTAGCCATGAGGATTCCTTTATCCTTCTTACACAATGACAAGATGGTGTTCCAAAGCTGAGCCCATTCAGCTTTTGCTCTCAACAAATGTGTCTTGGACAGATCCATTTGTCCCCTCACAACTGTCTTAGCACCAACTGCTATGAGCATCTCCACGGGTGACATTTGAAGGGCTAAGGCCCCAACATAGAACTGACAATGGTCATCTTTTTGAAACAAAGTCATCAGATATCAGAGCAAGTGAGACTTAAGCCATTAATCCTTCAATAGCCTTCTGCAGTTCAGAACAGACATCCATCTGATAGCTTGGTTGTAAAAACAGTTTTTGGTTTAATTGGATTAATTTCAGGCCATTAACAGTTTTGGAAGTCCAATATGCATGTTTGTTAACAGAAGCTGATTGGTCCAGTTCAGTACATCCATGGCCGTTTCCCACCAATGATTCTAAAGAGGATGGAACCAACGAGAGTCCTGGAAAAAAATGATCTAGATTTTACTAGGTATGCTTGTGAATCTTCCATGATGCAAAAGTAGCTTGGACTTTAACATGTAACTGCAATTGCTGGTGAAAACTATTTGCAGCCACATTATTGGCCTTGTTGTTGGTGAAGCCATACACTATGGTGATGGCAATATACCCTATCTTCTCGGGAATTGGACACTGATAAATCACTTGCCAACCCCAAGAGACATGAAGACAAAAATGTATAGTCCTTGACTTTGTTTTCCTCACTTTCTGACCAGAGTATTTCAAACAAAGCATGGATTCCAATATTCAAGCTTTTCAACTGCTTGACAAAGACAATGGATTTAGCTGTTTCAGACAATGTTTGACAATTCCAGGCACCAATTTTATATTTGACACCAACACCAAAATGTTCCTTTTGCAATTTTTCATCTGTGACGTTTTCCTCAGAAGCTGAGAAATGCTTGGCTATTTCAGCTACAAGGACATTTGGCCAGATAGTCGTAGATGATCACGTTAATGAACTCTGTGATTGTCCAGACCCCACAATAATCTAATAACTCTCACATAACATAAGCTTGAATGCCAATAAGAGTTGTCCTCATGTTTATGTGAGAACAAATCTCTACCTTTTGTATATATGCAGGAAAAGGCAGAGGTCAGCTCCTAATAAGCTACATGGTACTATACCTATACTTGTACTTAGATGTTGTGGCATATGTGCTCAATAAACTGCCTGCATTTCTGTGACATTTCGTAATCCAGGTGTTAAATGTGCCTTTGTATCCCATTTATTTCAATGGAAAATGTGCCCAATGATTGAGTTTCATAATATGGGCCTCATTGAACAGTTTTTCAATCACCAACACCAACAGCCACCATGGGCTCCAGGGCAAAGTGCAGGGGGTTTAGCTCCATGCCCCAGAAAGAGCAGGGTGAAGGGCAGAAGGGATGGAGTATAGCGCATTCAGCCCTCAGAGTCCCCTGGATTGTTCTGCTGTGCCCCCGCCATTCTCTCAGTCATGCACAGCAATGCTGATACGGCAACTCAAGAGGCCTAGAGCAACAGACAACACCACCACTGACAAAGTAGTAGCAGCAGTGGGGGAGCTCTGGGGTTCTCTGAAGTGCCTGGCCTGGGGACAACTGCCCCCTTTGCACCACTCCGCCTTGCTCACCTTTGACAGGCCTTATGTCGATATTCAAGGGTTTTTTTTTTTATGAGCAAGTAGTGCTTAGATGTGACTGCAGTCTTCCTTTGTTAATATACATTTTTATAAACATTTTCTATGGCTGTTTTGTATTTGTATTGCAGTTCAACTCTAGAAGCTTTAAGCTTTTAAATGCTTTCTCTGCTTTAAAATACTCTTTATACATATAGTCTAAAAGGCAAGGCAGCCTCATGTATAGCATTAAGGTGAATTCTGACTTCAGAGTTGAAATAAAATACTTTCTCAAATCTTGTTACCATAGTTATGCTCCTGTGTCTCCTACTTGTTATTCACAGACCCCTAAACCTATGTTCCAACTGGAGATGACATATACCTAAATAGTTTGTATATAGCCAATCACAACAGATGTTAAATGCTTTAACTAACTAAAAAAGAATTTACATCATAACTATTTCCCTCCCCACCCCCCTACTCACCAAGCATTTTATGTTTGCTCTTTTAATCAATTATGAAGTAAAATGTAAAAAAAATAAAATAAATCTGCTGTCTGCGTAGAAATTCATTTCCACTGTGGTTGCAAATTATTTAAAGAAAATGTTCTCATTTCACAGGAGTCTCTAGCAACTCTCTATACAAATACAGTATTTAATCAGCTGACACTAAATTTAGTTCTTAGAAACACAAAAGACAGGAAAGACCAAGATCTACCAATTCCCCATGTAGCCACAGAATATTGATTACCTGAGGTATTATGTATATTAATAGATGATTCCTGGTCAGGGAAGTAAAGGTGGTAACACTATTCCCACTGTATCCAAAGGTCCCAACTATTTCCTAAAGGAAAATAAATGTTCCAGTCCCCAATCTAACCAATCAAATTCCTGTGAGCAATTTGTTAAGGATCTAATCTTGTATTTTAGGAGGATGACTAAATAATTATCCATTGCATCAGAGTCAACCCTATGATTCACTCAACACACAAATTATTTAAATGAAAGCAGAACAAAGACTTGTAGTACTAAGGGATAAACATAGTTTCTATTTCATTAGTCAACGCCATCAACCTGGGGACACAAGAAGAAATGGTCAGGGAGCAGAAAATACTAAGTATTATCTACCAGGCTCTTTGCTGTGTTCCCCAACACCCAAACATATGTTGTAGGATACTGGCTCTCAACTTTTCCAGGCTAGTATTCCTCTTTCAGGACTCCAATTGTCTTGCATATTCCAGGTTTCACCCTGCTGAAACACTACTTGCTTGCAAAGTCAAACATAAAAATACAGAAGCATCACACTACACATTTTCCCCCTCTTCATTTTAATTTTCTCGGTTTAACTCGTTCATCTGTTTCATTGTATAGCCCCAGATGATTTCTTTCTTCTTCTTTCTCATTACTTTTGCCTTCATATTGTGTTATTTCTGACCTGTTGCTCATGTTTTATAACACTGTAGTTCCAAGCTCTATTATTCAAGTTGATATCGCAGCTGTGAGTTCTATTTTTTTCTTTGCCCTTTTTGGCTCTGCCAGGCATTTCATTAGCAGACTCTCAAAGAGAGTTTATACAATGTCTGCAGCTACAGAGTTCAGTGGGATTTACTGAAACAACTGAACTACTAGGATATATCTACATCCATTTACTCTTAGAAATGCCTTCCCTCTACATTTACAGAATAATAGGCCATGCTCAGACCAGGAATAAGCAGGAATAGATAAACTGAAGTTATTGGAGATGCAGATACTTTCATTAGGTCTGAATCTGGCTCACTGTCTATCAGGAAAAAATGTTACTTTTTTAAAATCCAAACACAGGTTTTGACCTTTCACCTTGTAGTGCATGGGCAGAAACTGCCCTCCATGCAGAATGACTTGCAAAACTGTGCTTAGATATTGTCACAATTAAGGAGCATAAAGCCACAATCTGCTGAAATAATTTCTCAACATATTTGGGTCAGTTTAGTTAGTATATTTTGATACAAGGTGGTATTTTGCAAAAAGTATATTTTTATGGAAATGGGGTGAGGGGAGGCAAAGCGGTCAATTGCATTGGGGCCCTTTTCAGTAGCTCTCTCTTAGCAGCATGGTAGGACTGTGGGGAGTTCCAGAGCTGGGATCTGCAGAACTACAGGATGGGAGAGGGCCCAGAAATTATAACCCTGTGAGTGAGTTGGGAGGGGAGAGCTGAGCTGGGAATAGGGGGAAGAGATGGGAGCGGGCTAGGGAGAGTAGGAGTAGCTGAGCTCTAAGGGGTAGAGCTGGGTATGGGACTGTGGGGAGCAGGAATCAAGCTGAGAAGGGAAAAGAATGGAGGTAGGCAGGGATGGCTAGGAGTACAGGACCTCTGGGGAGCAAAGCTGGCTGGGGGCAGAGAGGAGAAAGGATAGAGCTGGACACAGAATCATTGGGGGAAGACATGCGTTTGGGAGGGCTAGTTGACAGAGAGGGGAAGGAGCCAAGCTGGGCAGAGATCCCCTGTGGGCAGAGCTGCACAGGGCTTTTCAGGGGGAGCGGTACAAGAAAGAAGGCGGCGAGTAGGGCACACGACCATGGGACAGATCTGGGCTTGGGGGACAAACGGGGAAAGAGATGGAAGGGGCACCTCCCGTAGGTGGGGAATTGGGTTGTGACTGACTCAGGGGGACCCCTGATTGAGGGGTGGCTCTGGGGGCTCCCATGGAGGCCCATTGATTGTGTTGCCCCCAGGCCTGGATTTCTTGTCAGCAGGTTTGCATGCAAAGAAGAATTTCAGCTGAGCCCACTATACATGTTTTTCTTTTTGTCTTATGAATTTTCTATTCTTATTTTATCACCCATTTTTCAGCCCCTCCTGCACCCACCTAGCTTTATAACAACTTTATTTTTGACTCTCCTACCCATAAGATTGCCATTTGAGCTTACTGCAAATAATGAACTTCTATGGCCTCTAACATTTCTAATGTCTCTGCTTATTCCTGTAAGTTACTTTTGGCTGTTAGGTTACCTTACAATGTTCCAGCACATACCCTCTTTTTGTGATGACAGTAAATAAGATACACACAGACTTTTCTGTTTATTTTTTCAGCTGTTCATTTATAGTAAATTTTAATAAAAACTGTGAAACAATTTTGTTCTTGGGGGAGGCTTGACACGAAAGTAGAACAATAATGTGCCAAAAATGCTTTGTTATGATCTTTCTGATGGGTGCTGTCACTAGGAGGGGTCTGCACTTCAGTCAGCATGAACATGATGAAGTATGAACAGTACAGCTGCAAACTCCCTTTGCATAACACTGCAAAACATATGGAAAATGTTTCCTGACTTATGAAAAATAATATCGGGGCAGAGTATAGCAAAGGGATTGGGTCAAAAGGGTGAACAAAGCATTAGCAGAAACCATAACTGCAATCTTGTACTCATAAATTCCCTTATTAATGAAACATGCATATAATTCTTACAACTCCTCAATGTTTAAAAAATTATAGTGTTAATAAAGATGCAGTGACATACTTAGAAAATGTTATGGGAATTCTTTTATTCATCGTTTATTTTAAGAAATAATCGTAGATCTAAACATTCCTTTTGGAAAAGAAATCAGATCATGATTCAGGTTCAGATCTGCACCTTCTGGCCTGATTTTTTTTAATATATATACAATAAGTGTTCCTTAGTTGTTTACCTGTATACTGTTAAACTTTTAAGTATTCAGATCTTGCTCCTGAAGTCCATGCACAATGCAAAGCAGCGGATGCAAGGTTGTTGAACTCCAGGGCATGTGTGACTAGATGCCATGCAGAAGTGCAATGCCATTCTCCAGACCCCAGCCTCAGCTGCAGTGAAGGGGAGGTATTGCCTGGGACAGCAGGAGAAAGAAAATCCTTCAGCCCTTTTTTGGCTTTGACCACTGCTTTGTGTGGCTGGTTGATGTTATCTCCCATTGCTGCTCGTGTGCATAATGGTCTCAAGTCCTCAGCTCCTCTTTTTGTGGCAGGCATTCTCTTAACTGTTTCCATGTATTCTCCATCATCGCACCACTAGACTACAGAACACTACCCCACCTGAGAAGCAGAGTCTGTTGTTTGGCCCATCAGTCTCACTGCTCCCCAAAAGAATATCTTATGATGGCCCAATATCACCAGGTAGAGATTCCATTTGGTGCTGAATTATTTTCTGCTGCATTGTGCTACAGCCATTGTCTGAGCCCAGTGTGTCCTATATGCCATACTTTGCAAAATGCGGCTTTGCGTTCCTGATCACTATTCTTGTCTGGGTGTCCCCAAGATAGTCCACTGCTCAGAAACTAAAAGTAGTAATCTAGTGTGATCATCCTGTTCTTGTCACTTAAAAAAAAAACAGGTCTGTTCAGATCTTTTCCCACAATCAGGTTGGGATTTTACAGATAGGACTAAGGGGACTTCGAAGTAGCCGGGGTCCTTTCGAAAAGGAGCCCTGTCTGGACGAGCTGCGCGGCAGCAAGCCACGTCAATTTTGAAGTGCTGCGGCCGCCCGCATGCTAATGAGGCGCTGAATATGTATTTCAGCGCTTCATTAGTAAACTTCGAAATGGCCATTTGCATGGCCATTTCGAAGTTTTGGGTTAGTGTAGACATAGCCTACAAGTCTGTAAAGTTTCCTTCCACTGTTGATTGCTAAACTCTTTGGACACTTTGCATTTATCTATGGACACTCACAACTGGTCAGTAGATATACCCCCTAGCTCTTCTTAAGCATGCATCTATTTCAACTTGTGAACTATATCGTCACTCTTGACAATCTCTTCTTTAAATTGATCTCAAACCATTCTGCCTGTAATTATGGAAACTTTAACACCTCCAAAGTTACATTTGAATACCATACACCTGAACTCAGTCACGTAAATATCAGTTCCTCCTGCTGTTTTTTGGTCTTGGGTAAAAACCAAGTCTCATTCTCTCTGGAGCTCACAGTGCTCAAACACTTATTAGGTGTGACAGTATTACTGGCATTAACCCTGGTGAAAATGTTTTACACCTCCTCCACCCCAAATGATGTAGAAAAAAAGCTTTGTTTCATTGTTCTTGGTTCCTCTGCTTCCATGCATGTGCAAGGGTTTTTGTCTGGTAATGCAGCTTTCCACTGGACTCAGACACTCACCGCTGCCTCTTTGTTCTGTTTCTAAGTGCTGCTTTACATGCCTATTAATCACACTTCCTTACTGTGCGTCTCACTAGGTTGACCACTGCTGTCATGTTTCATGTACCATATGTTGGGTAATATGAAAGGACTCCATGTTTCTAAAATTACACTGGCTGCTTGTTAAGCGAACAATTTCCAAACACGCCACAGCTACAGTGAGCGTTGAAGTTATATACAAACTGACTAAGTTCCTGCTGCCTTCCCCAAACTCCTCCCTCCTTTAAGCAGGGCTTCTTCCCCCAGAATTCCATGCAACTTATTACAGCCTGCACATGTGCTATCTACCACAGGATCAGAGCCAGTTTGTTCAGCCTAACACACATGAGCAAAACATTAAACAAAAACACAGGCACAGGTGTAAGGAAAGGTAATTTTGAAATGGAAACATACCCATTTCATGTTTTGAAGAAGTTAACCCTAAGACAACCAGACATGCTGCTCAGAGGAGCAATCCTTTATGCATCAATTTTTCAGACTCACTTTGTAAAACAAATGAATACCCACTGAACAGTCATTTGGATCCTACCAGATTTTTTTTTCTAAGTCAGAGACATAGGATCACAGTGGGAATGATGACTCTTGATTTGATTAAAGGATTGGAAAGTTGCCCCTAAACAGCTGCAGCCACATCACCTCAGGGAACTGTCCATAGAAAGTTTAACTCTAAAACTGTAATAATAAGGAATTTACATTAGAATGTAAACAAATGAAAAATATATATATATTTGGTCTTTCAGATAACTACTGCTGAATTCCAGGGACAGAAAAAACAAAAGCAATAAAATGTTGCTGTGTAAATTGTAGCAATTCAGAGCATCATTTAACACTAAATTTTAACACAACGTAATTGTGATCTGAAAACTGTGATGATTGCTATACTGTATTATTTTAATGATCCAAGTGTATACCAAAACACGGGCTTATTCTGGAGAAAATTATACTTATACAAGTTAAATATGAGGAAAGACTAGTGTTGGGCATGTCCTAGGATGTAAGCTAGATAAGGGAGCCTATTGGACTACTCATTGTGCAGCTGGCCAGTAAAAACTTTATAGCCGAGGTTGAAATAGCAATTCCAGCAGAAACCTATTTTCAACATTGTGGAGAGGAAGTGGGAGGCCTTCCTCCTGGTGTGAGGGGTAGATGCTGGCTACTGCTATGAGCAGCCAGGCACAGCTCTGATCTGCCAGGCCCATCAGGATGGGCTGTAGATCTGAGAGTCCCTGAGGGAAAGCTTCTCCCATGGCCCTGAATGACCCTCCCTAGGATGCCCCCAGCAGAGGCCTTGGGCCCACAGCCCTATCCATCCTCATCATGACTCCTTCCTTTGCCCCCTCACCTCTCCCTGACCCCTCCCCAAAAAAGAGGGACATAGGGTGGTAAGTGAACAACTTTTTTACTTGAAACAAGAAAAGATATTTGAAAATAAATGTTGTAATAAAAGTCTATGTACAAGGTGCAAGAACAGTAAACTATATACAGTGGGTGGGGGGCTTGGGACAGGAGGTACCTGAACTTGGATGTGGATCTCAGGATGGGATGGGGGGCCTCAGTTTATGGAGGGGTTTGGGGCTGTGACCTCACAGGGGAGCAGGACCCTCAAGTGGCATTGGCCTCAGGATCCCCTCCCACCATGATTTCGGGGTCCGTGTTGGGGCTGGGAGCAGGGGGAAGTATGGAGGTGGTGGGGCTGCAGTGGGGTGTGAGTGGGCACAGGGAATGGTAGTGGGCTTGGGGAGCAGAAGGGGATAGCCATGACAGGTGGGGCAGTGGTCATGGCCATCACCCCCTCCATTAGGTCCAGCACAACCTGTGGGATGGTCGACACGGGCAGGGCAGCAGGGGCAGGGGGAACAGTGTCAGCTGGAGAAGCAGCAGCAGAAGCTGTGGGTGGCTGGGCCAACAGGTCCCACCAGACACTGGTGTTGGCATCAAAGCAGGACATCAGTTGGTGCTAAGCCCATGGTGCCACTCCTGTCATCCCACAGCCTCCGCTCAAGGTCGGTCAGCCTCCTCTGCTGGGCAAATGATGACCTCCAATGTCCCCTCCAGCCGTGGGCCTGCCCTTTCACTGGCAGGGTGTTGGCTCACCCTGGTGCCACCTTGGGGATGGCTTGCTCCAGAACTGGGGTGGGACTGGCTGGCCTTGGTGGAGAGGTGGGGCTGGTTTGGCCCTTGCATGGAGTGGGTCCAGCTGTAAGAAAGGTAAGAAGGGGAGATGGTGAGTCATTCACACTGTGCAGCCTCTAAGGCCCTGCATCCCACCATTAGCAGCAACCAACACCCACCCAGGCCCAAGGGACAAAGATGTTCTGGGTGCACAGGCATGTGTGGCCTGCAGAGGGAGCCCTGGTGCACAGAAACTCCACAGTGCCTCCAGGACTGGGCTGACCGTTGTGAATCGCGGGCCAAGGTGGGTCTCCAGTCATAGAAGGGTTCCCTCATGGATGGCAGGAGAGCCAGGCACAGCTTGGCCATCCTCAGGGCCCACAAACACATGTGCAGCTCATGGCACAGTCCACAGGAGCAAGTGCTGCCTCTCACCTGTGGGCATTCCTGCATGCCAGAAGCCAAACTCTTCAGTGGCGTTTCTGGGGTCAGGTTGTCAGCCATGGCAGCTGTAGCAGGGGCTGGTGGACCCGCCTTCCTCAGGGTCTGGGGCTCGTCTGGCCTCCCATGAAGCAGTCAGCAGGCTGTCACCCATGGCCGGTGGCTGCCCTTTGGGTTCAGATGGGACATGCTGCCTTGTGCATGGTTTCACATGCCAGGACCACATCACAAGATCCCACCCAAGCCGCCCTACTGAGGCCCACAGCATGCCTCACCTACGCCTGCCCCGCCCCCCATGCCCTAGGATGTGTGGCGTACTTACCAGACGGAACCTTGAAGGCCTCTGAGGACACCCTGGACGTGGTTTGTCTGGAGGGGACAGAGTCCAGGGTGATGACCAGTGGGCTGCCGCTGGCCTCAGACCCTGTGTGCACCTACAGATCTGGTCAGGGTTGGGTCCCAAGGTCATCCTCCTCCTCCTCCTCAGCCTCCAGGTGTAGGAAGGTGGGTGATCTCCTCCACAGTGTCCATAGGGCAGATAGGTGGAGTTGTCATCACCACCCAGGAGCTCATGCAGCTCCTTGTAGTATGAGCAGGTGGCTGGTCCTGCCCCTAATCTGACACAGTTCTTTGACTTTTGCCTGTACCTGCTCCATGGTGTGGGTAGGGTGGCCCCATGCTGCCAGGGCAGTGACCAGGCGGGTGTAGGCAGGGGCATTCCTCCTCTGGGCTGAGGGATTGAGGAGGGTCTGTTCCTTGCCCCACATGTCCAGGAGGGGGCCCGATGCCCCAGGGTGGCTCCTTGGACCCCTCAGCCCTGCTCCCTGGAAGGGCCAGGGGGTGACATAAGGAGCCTGGCTCTCTGCTATCTCACCCCACTGTGTTGTCAGGAGTGGTTCCAGGGGTTCCAGGGGCATGTTGCTGGGCTGCTTCCACACTCTCAGCTTCTTGCCTTGTGGTTTCTGGGGCTTCTTGGGGCTTTAAGAGGGGCTGGATACAGGAACCATAGAGCTCTGATTGCTGTAGACAGGGCATCCAGAGTGGCAGCTGCCTGGCACCATGGAGGACTTTTCTGTTGACAGAAGTCCTCTTGGAATGTCCAGGCTGGTTTTCTGTCAGAGACCTATCGAGAGAGGAGTTCTTCCTCAGAGAGGAACAGCAGAATGCTGTTGACAGAAGTGTGGCATTCTGCCAATTTCCTGTTGAGAGAATACCTTGGGAGAATACCATGGGTTTTGTTGACAAAACTCTCTTGTGTAGGTGTAGCCATAGGTACCAGGCTTCTGTGCAGGTCAGCCTCCCACAGAAGGGTCCATTAGTGGACTAGATTGATAAAATGTGTGTCACATCCTCTGTCAAGTCATTAGAGAGGGGATAAGAGGTGGGGATATGAGAGAAGAAGCAGAAAAAATAAATTTTGATGTACAAGGGAAACCAAATAAAAATTAAGCATGAATTCAATGAGCAAGCTCAGTACAGGCTTCAACTAATTGATTGCTCAGATATATTCATCATCAAGAAAGCTGAAAAAAGGAGGGAAGGACTGTCCTGGAATCCCAACCGGTATTCTGAACTAACCTAGAATATTCATGATCATCAGGATCATGATTGTTCACAAACATCTCTTGGACTGGTCTGGGACTTGGGAGATCTGGGTTTAATTCCAAGCTCTGCCTCTGACTTTCCATGGGGTGCTGGCCAAAATCACTTCAGCCCTGTAACCTTTTTTACTTTTATGTGAAATAATAATAATAATAATACTTCCCTACCTCAGCATAAATTTATTTATGTTATTAATTCTACAGATGAGCACCACAGGAAAATCTGTAGAACAAATTATGCATTTCTCCAATGGCCATGGTCATATAATCTTACGCCAAAGTGGTAGCTATAGACTATGAAAGGGTAATATTATAGAAGTATTGTATGATGAAGAGTTGAGAAAGCATGTGTGCAGAGTATGTTCACTCTATCCATCTAACAGCTGTTTGTCTGTTTTCATCACTGACGGCACACATGCTGGGTGTAATGACAGCCTGCTCTATGATACCTGTGTTGTATCCTATTTGGAGAAAGACCAGCTGTTTGCCCACCACCCACAAGAACTTCTGAGCTTGGATATTATGGTAACAAATTTGTCTCTTCTTCAGAAAGGCATTTAATAATGTTACTGTGCAGGTAACATAAGAGATCACAATAGTGATAACCTAGCCATGGGATGTGTGTTAATATATATTTTATAATTAAAAACACAGTTACATACATGACACAGAATAGACAGGTTTATGCTTTTATCCTATCACTCTGATTAGTAAATTTGGCACAGTGCCTGAAGATGGAAACTATGGCGTTTTACCACATTAGAAATGGAGGCCCTTTACATTTGTCAGATGACAGTGAATAAAAGGATGAAAACAAATGGTTCATGGATATCTTTTCTGTCTGGTTCCACCTTATAATGGCAACATCTGTGTGCAGCTATAGAGATGTGATGCACAACAGCATCTGTGCGCTATGTAGCTTAAATGTCCAGCCGTCCTGAACTTCCAAAATCAATTCTATCTTTTAATAGTTTTTGTGCAAGCTGGAGAGAGAAGTATATCATTAATGGATCTGTTACTTTTACAGGTACTGTCTCTCTGCAAGTCCCATCTGTTTTGACAATTGATGATATATTTACTTGATACTCCAGAGCAGGGTAGCCAATAATTCTGAGAAGACTTAGCATTACAAATTTGAGCTTTGGAATATATTATACTCCATGTGCATGGTCCCAAACAAGCAAAGCCTTTTCCTTATTTCTAGAGATAATTATATGTGGAACAGTGTGAATTATAAAGTTTTGCCTCAACATTCTTTGGAGGGATTCCTAGGTTTTTATTTTCCAAATGTTAATTTAAACCAGTAATGTGGTATTCATTAGCTTCTGCCTGCCTGAATTTCAATTAAGAAAATTCAAAGAAAGAAGCAGCAGCTGCTAAAAAACAATCCTTGTTTTTTTTAGTATTAAAAAAGTTTTCCTTTCCTTAAAGAACTGGCAGAGCACACTCCTACAGTTACAACACATTCAAAGAACACAGAGTTCAAAAGCATTCTGAAAGGTTCTGGTGTTAGGGTGAGGATATTTGAATCCTTGACTCCAGTCCTTATCCTTTTACAGGACCCACGACTGCAAATGTAAGCCTCAAATGGCAATTAAAAATAGCATCCGACTGCATTCTTGAAGAATTTTTTATCCCTGTTCTTTGTCTGGTATACACCTGCCATGGAAAATGTGTGTTATGAAAAGTACGGCAAGTTTGACAAATGATTTCTTGTTTCATAATTGGTATGTACGGTTGACATACACTACAAGATGGAAGCCAACAGATTGCTCATGCACCATCTTGAGACTGATTGTCTCTGGGACAAAGTCTGTAAATCTCCTATTTTGCATGTTTGTGTCTTCTCATTTCTCAAATAAAAGACCCCATGAAAAGAAACAAATTTAAAATTCAGATGCATGTTTCTCTGTCACAGAGTTGTACTTATCCTAGTTCTACTTGATTTCTAGCTATTTTTCTTTTTTTTTTTTTTTTATTTCTCTGAGTCAAAGAGAACAGTGCTAGCCAAGATTCAATTTTTAAAGAAGCCTCATTCCTAAGGGCTGGATTCATTTTTCTGTCCTATCTGCCTCACTGCCACATGTTATTACATTCTATATGTAATTTATATCTGCATTTGTTGGATGGATTCCAACTCTGTTCCTTCACAAATTTTATATCTATATATGACATATATGTGATTTTCAGGTCCCTACTTTCCTGAGAAAGCAATGTGGGGAGGGCTAAGTACTACTGCATTATGATCTAGTGACCCTGAAAATAGGGTCAGGAGGAGGTCTCACTGCTAACTGGAAAACTAATCAATATAATTCCACCACAGAGCTGCTGCACTCCAAATAATGTAGCATCCCTGCAAAGTCTATGCCTTATTGTGGTGAATATAAATGTCAGACTTCAGCATTCAGAAAAAAAAGGTAAAAAGAACTGGAGAGGTTCATGTCTTGTCAGGCTAGGTAAAGCCATTAAGTGATAGCACAGTTCTGTATTTTTAACTTTACTTAGGAGCAATTTAAGTCACTGGCTCTTGGCTTAGTAATACTTAACTCCCACCCCACATCCATACAAATAGAAACATAACTAAGTGAAGCAAATAAACATTAAAGAAAAAAAAAGAAACAATTGAATTTTATGCTTAGAATGTTGCACAATAACTGTGAATGGTACTGTGCAGCCTGGAGAAACTCCGCTACAGACCAGTGATACATTTGATTCAGATCAGGTACTTTTACCAAGAAGGAGAGCAAGACAAAGGGTAAAAGGTCACTGGTGACTAATTTTCTGAAAACTAGCAGCTTGTGTAAGTAATAGAACATTTATTGCATTTCTCTCTCATCCCCGCAATGAGCTAGAAAATCCATAAGAATTCCCAGCACTAGCTTTTATTAAGGTATAGCCCTGGATTAGGTTAATGTCCAATTTAAAGTCACTGCCTGTACCTACTTTGCTTATCTTCCATGAAGAGAGCCATTTTCCTCCATAGTATCACCCAGTTTACATTGTCAAAATATATTTTTCCTTAATAAAATGTGGATTTTCATTTGTTATATACAGAACACTTGCCTATTGTATTAAAAATGAAGGGGTGTTCTTTTCCTGCACTGAGCTATTAAAACATGAGTAGAACTGGATAAGTACTGGAATAATATTTATAAACAGTCTCTCAAAACACAACAGCAAAAGCCCCACAGATTCACTTTGACAGTATTTGAAATGTCATTGGTTCACTCTTTTTGTGAGCATTTATAAGACCAGATTTTCTTTCAATAAAAATTTGACACAAATTAGCATTTTCTTCTAGATGGAAAATAAACCTTTACTAGCAGTTGCACAAGTCCATACCCCACGCATCAGGTCTGACACTGAGGCAATTTAGGAGATGAGAGAAATAAAGGAGCATGACCATGCCCTTCACAGCGAAGACCCTGCAGACACATTTGATTGTTTGTATGCAATGATTTGACTACGAAGAGATAGATGGGATGGGTGAAAAGAAATAGAGATCAATTATTTCAGTCAATGCACTCGACAGCTGTACACCCAATTATTGTATTGAAGATGGGTGTACATCAGCACCACAAACGGTTACTCTATGTGAGTCAGAAAATATAGAATGTAAAGGCTGTTAAATAGTTAATAAATCTTCATGTTTTCCTACTCCTGAAACAATTTCAGGATGAAACACTTCCACCCAGTCACTTTTTCAGATCATGACTGTCCACCAAGGTTATTTTCTCCTTAGTAGATCTGCTTAGACCAAAGGACATTTGCTCTTCCTCCGTGATATTTGAATTTCTGATTTAGCCAAGGACCAACCACCTGTTGCAACCCTCCTAATCATGACTCCATAGTAAGAGTGAAACTCATGGGGCCTATCATCAATGTTGAGAAAAGCAATCTACCTCCAACAGGGTATTTTGGGAATACTAAGTGACATGATCTAGAGGGATATTCAACCTTTCAGTAATCAGATCCTCCAAGATCCTTCACATACTCTTGTTAGATTAACAAAAAGAAAGAAAGAAAAAGAAAAAGAAGCAGTCCAGTAGTACCTTAAAGACTAACAAATTAGGCAATGTGTTTTTCTACTCAAATCTGAAGTGACTCTTACCCACAAGAGCTCATTACCTAATAAATAAATTTGTTAGTCTTTAAGGTGCTCCAGGACTGCTTGTTTTTTGAAGCTACAGATTAACCACAGCTACCTCTCTGAAATTGTCATGTTAGAATGTTCAGACAAGACAACTGCAATAAAAACCCTAGAAAGAGTCTTTCTGACTTCAATGTATACTGGATCAGGTCCTAAGTTTGCTAATATACTGGCCTCCGACAGGGAGTTGTGCCACTCAGATAGATGGTACATTAGGGACTTAGAAATATTTTGATCCATATCATAACCCAAACATGGAAACATTCATCAGTATACCAAGGAAATGTTGTCGTCCCTTTGATGTTTGATAGGCAATGGGAGGATTGCTTCCCAGATTGAGAAGAACTGGCATCTTTTGCTTGCAGGGGAGAATAAGTAGCAACACCTGAGACCCAATTCAAGACAAGGGATATGTTCTGGTGGAGAAAGTTGAAGCAGTGCAAATTTTCTTTAAGAGATGCACACTTAGCTCTAGGAGAAATATGTTCCTCATTAAAGACATTATAGTATTGTCAGATAAAATCATGAATATGTGTAAGAACAGATAAGGAGAAATCTGGAGCAGGTTGATTTTTAAAATAAGAGGCACTGATGTTATTCAAGTGGTTGAAAAATTCACGCTGCTCCTGTGAGAAATGTACCTCAAGGAAATCAAAAGTATAAAAGCAGACTGTGTAAGCAGCAAAACCATTCACTGGGAGAAATGGTCTCTGATCTCCAGAAAATCTCCAAATGATAGCATCCCTGCCCAGGTTCTCCCATGCAGTCATATTTACATCCTAAAAGGAACACCTCCTCTCTCACCAACCCCAAAGTCTTCTACCAGGCATAGAAATTCAAACCACCAGCAACATAGAAGATGCCTTTTCAATATTGGCTAAAATATCAACTGTTCTGCACATTGCCTGCTATGCTTCTGTTTGCAAGGGTAATTCAGAAAAATCAGGGAAATCAGTGCAAGGAGGATGATCTGTTTAGTGGAGGCTCAGGCCTCCAGAATAACCCAGTCAACCTGATCTTTGATTTCTGAATGGGAAGTTAAGTTGCAAGATGATCCACACCTAATTGTCTAAATTAAAAAAAGAAAATTATATAAAAAAACAGGCTTATTTCAGATCCTGAGTAAGAATTTGCCACTGATTCTAAGAAGAAAGATCTGATCTTGTTCTTATAGCCTAGAATGACTGCAACTAAGATGGCATCTGTCAAAGACTTTCATCTTGTACATTGAGAATACAAATATTACTATATGGAGCCTGTTCTCTTTACCATTTGATGAACAGCTTCCTGAAAGCTTCTAAAATCATCAATATGTCCCTGTTAGATAAATCTCCCTTATGGTGAATCTAAATCTAGTCCTTCAGCCATCCCACAGGAACCCTTTGAGACAATGTGTCAGAATCAGTCTACATTTTAGGCCTCAAAGCAACGTTCTTGCTGGCAATCATTTTTACAAGAAGAGTATTAGAAATGTCAGCTCTTTTATCAAAACTGACGTGACTGATGAATAAAGTTATCTCCTAGACCTCTGCCTGATTTCATCCCAAAGTTCAATTTATCCTTTCAGAATATAGTGTTCCTCTCCTTCTGACATCCCTAATACGAGAAGGAAAGTACTCAGCCTGATTTTAAGAGTAAAATATTTAAAGAATGAAATCTTTCAGCAAAATCAGTTTCTCTTATTAACACAGCTACAAGATGTTCACCAGACACAAACTGCACCATGTATCTTAGACCAGCACATCTAGACAGTCCTCCACATTTGAAAGACATCCTTCCTAGAAGAGAGGAATAGCTCAGATGAGCTTTATTCTAAACAGAGATGCTGGGTCTACACTTGCTCCCAGCTTTGAAGGCATGTTAATCAGAGTTATGGGAGATTACTGATGAAGTGCTGTGGTGCATACACAGCACTCCATAGCTACGTCTACACTGGGATGCTACATCGAAATAGCTTATTTCGATTTCGCTACATAGAAATAAACTATTTCGACGAATAGCGTCTACACATACTCCAGGGCTGGTGCCATCGACATTCAACATCGACGTTGGACAGCACTACATCGAAGTAGGCGCTGCAGAGGAGCGTCTACACACCAAAGCGGCCCATATCGAAATAAGCGTGCCAGGAACAGCTGCAGACAGGGTCACAGGGCGGACTAGCACTTCCGGGTCAACAGCTAGCCGCTCCCTTAAAGGGCCCCTCCCAGACACACACAGCCTGCACAGCACATGGTCTGCAGAGCCACAAGCACGCACACCCCGTGTAAACAGCATGGACCCCCCAGCAGCAGCAGCCGCTGCCGCCGCCAGAGGTCCACACACCCACCCCTGGAGGAGCAGTGGTTGCCCTGCTCAGTGCCATGCAGGAGGCAGCTGACCATCTTTTATTTGAGGAAGATGAGCTGTCCTTGAGGGATGAGGAAGCAGCCCCAGACCATGCTGCCCTCCCAGCCCCCCCCCGCCAGCCCCTACTGCACATGCCGCCGGCTGTGGACATACCCCACAAACACGGACTGGTGGGAGCGGCTGGTGCTTGGCGAGTGGGACAATGACCTCTGGCTCCAGAACTTCCGAATGAGCCAGCAGACATTCCTGGAGATCTGCCAGTGGCTCACCCCTGCCTTATGGCACCAGGACACCCCCATGCGACGTGCCCTCACCATAGAGAAATGGGTTGGCATCGCTGTCTGGGAGCTGGCCACTCCAGACAGCTACCGATCCATAGGGCAGCAGTTTGCCATGGGCAAGGCCACCATTGGGGCTGTCCTCATGGAGGTAAGAGGACCCGGGGGAGGGGGGGGAACCTGGCGGGGGAGGGCAAGACACACCCTGCACACCCCTCACTGGTGCTCTCTCATGTCCTTCCCCTTCAGGTCATCTGTGCAATCAATGCCCTGCTCCTCCACAGGCTCGTGTGGTTTGGGAACCCGGATGCTGCCATCGCGGGGTTTGCCAGCATGGGCTTCCCAAATTGCTTTGGCGCTCTGGATGGGACCCACATCCCCATCTGTGCCTCAAAGCACAGCAGAGGACGCTTCCTCAATAGGAAGGGATACTGTTCCGTGGTCCTCCAGGCCTTGGTGGACAGCTGGAGCTGCCTCTTGGACATCTATGTTGGCTGGCCTGGCAGCACCCACGACGCCCGGGTCTTCAGAAATTTGGGCCTGTGCCACCAGCTGGAGGCGGGGACCTACATCCCCCAGTGGGAGATCCCTGTGTGGGATACCACCATGCCCCTCTGCCTCTTTGCAGATGCAGCGCACCCCCTCTGGCCCTGGCTCATGCACCCTTACACAGGCCATGTCACAGCCAGCCAGGAGCGCTTCAACACGCGCTTGAACCATGCGCGCCAGGTGGTCGATCACACTTTCGGCCACCTCAAAGAGCGCTGGAGGTGTCTTCTCACCCGCCTGGATGCAGGCCTCACCAACATCCCCCAGGTTGTGGGTGCGTACAGCGCACTCCACGAACTCGTGGAGAGCAAGGGAGAGGCCTTCTTCCAGGGCTGGGCTGTGGAGGCTGGCAGGGCCGATGTCCAGCCAGCCACTGCCCCCAGTCACCAGGTCGACCCCGAGGGGATCCGGGTCCGGGAGGCCCTGTGGGCCCATTTTGACCAGGCTGCGGGGTGAACGCTGGCAGGGCCAGCTGTTGGTGAGCCACCCACTGCACCCCCCCCCGATCCTCCACAACACTCCCTGCCCCCACGCCCACACCACACAGAACCTGAGAGCACACCCCCCAGCACACTTCTGTGCAATAAAATGGAATTTTTTTTAAACAAAACCCTGCAACTTTGTTATAATTATTAAAACAGAAGAAGAAGGGGGGGAACTATGTATATGGGGAGACAGGTACAAAACAGGGGTAGAAAAAAAACTATTTACAAAGATGGGGGGAATAAGTCCAAAGGAGGGGGCTTTGGGGGGCAACGTCCTCGGCCATGCACCCTTATTGTCCTGCCCCTGGTGTTGGGGGGTGCGACCCACGTCTCAGCCGGAGGCCCGGTCGAGGCTGTGTGGGGGCTGGGAGAACTGGCAGATAGGGCCGGGCGAAGTCCGGAGGTCCATGGTCCCCCTCGGTGGCAGGCCCCAGGACGGATGATGGTGGAGGGACAGCAGGCAGAGCGGCGGGTGGAGCGACGGGGGGGCCAAGTGCTGCGCAATGGCATCGAAGGTGCGCATGAAGGCCTCCCAAGCCTCCTGGCGCCAGGCCAGCACTCGCTTCTGGAGATGGAGCCGCCGCTCCTCCACCTGCAGGCGCCGCTTGGACACCTCCAGCTGATGCTGGAGGGTGGCGAGCAGCTGGGGGTCCGTGGACGCCCCCAGATGGCTCCGCCGCTGTCGGGCTCGTCCTGGGGCTGGTCCGTGCTCTGCCGAGGGGCTGGCCTGGTGGGCTCTCCGGAACCACAGACGGTGTGCCGGTGCTCTCCGGGCCCTCCAATGATGCAGCTGTGGAACAGAGGGGGGAAGAAGAGTGGAGACAGCCTTTAGTCTGGGCCCTGACCCGTGGCCCTTGTCCTCCCACCCCTCTGCTGCTGGTTTCCCATCCCCGTCCCCCAGAGATGCTGCTGCTGCTGCTGCTGCTGGGTGTCCAACCCCCCCCGGGGGGACCCTAGGTTCCGCTCCCCCCATCCCCAGGGATGGGGCATGGCGCTGTCCTGCTGGGGGGCAGGGGCTGATGGACTCTTCTGAGGGACATGCCACTGCTGTCCTCGGGGCCATGGTCATCTGGGTGTGTGGAGGGCCCTGGTCATGTCTCTTGTCCCCGCTCCTTAACCCCTGGGGTGTGCACCAGGGGTACATACCTGACACTCTGCTCCCACGATCGGGGGACACCCATCGGGCGGATGCCCTGCTGGAGCTGTGGGAGGGGAGGTCGATCTGGACCCGCCCCCCCGTCTCTGGAGACCCCCTCCTTCTCCTCCGGAGTCCCAGGGGTGGGCTTCTGGGGGGGGCCTCTGGGGTCCAGGGCCCGGCATCCGGGACAGACTCCATCTCTGGGGCCTGCTGGGGCTCGTTGGCCGATGTGTCAAGTGTGGCCGGTGGGGGAGGAGGCGTACCAGGGGCCCAGGATGGCCGAGCTCCCTGTAAAAGGTACAAGTGGAGGGGGCGGCCCCAGATCGGCTGGCTGTGTCCTGGGCCCGGGCGTAAGCCTGCCGCAGCTCCTTCACCTTACTCCTGACGTGGTCAGGAGTGCGGGCAGGGTGACCCCGGGCAGCCAGGCCCTTGGCCAGCTGAGCGAACACATCCACGTTCTGCCTCTTGCTCCCCATTACCTGGAGCACCTCCTCCTCACCCCAGAGCCCCAGCAGGTCCCGGCTCTCAGCCTCCGTCCAGGAGGGTCCCCGCTGCCTCTTCCCCTGCTGGCTGGTAGGCTGGGAGCCCTGGGTCCCCTTGGAGGGGTGCCCTGTGGGTACTTGGGGGGCTGGCTGGATGCCATGGGGTACAGGGTGATGGGTTGGGGCTGCTGAGGGACGTGCAGGCTGGGCATGTGGCTGTACTGCTGCCTGCATGAGCGCTCAGCTTCCTGCACAGGAAATAAGGGGGTGAGGAGCTTTAAGGGGCTGCTGCACGTGGTGACCATAGAGCTCAGGGGCTGGAGAAAGCATCTCTCAACCACTCAGCTGATGGCCGCCGTGGAGGACCCCGCTATTTCGATGTTGTGGGACGCGGATTGCCTACACGAGCCCTACTTCGACATTCAACATCGAAATAGCGGGGTCCTCCATGGCGGCCATCAGCTGAGTGGTTGAGAGATGGGGATAGCGACTTCGACATCTCGCTGCATTACATCGACTTCAACTTCGAAATAGTGCTCAGCGGTGTAGACGCGGCGGGCGCTATTTCGAAGTTGGCACAGCTACTTCGAAATAGCCAGCTAGTGTAGATGCGGCTCATAAGGCTAATTCTCCCTCATGGTAATTTCAAAGTGCTAGCATGCATGTAGCTGTGGACACTTCGAAGTGCCTGTGCTACTTCAAAGTGCCTTTAGTCCTCAAAATTCTGGGGAGTAAAGGCAGTTCAAAGTAGCCTGGGCACTTTGAAGTGCCCGCAGCTACATGCATGCCAGCACATTGAAGTTGCCATGGGGGAGAATTAGCCTAATGAGGTGCTACATATTCACCAAAGCATTTCATTAATAATCTCCCATCACCCTGATTAACATGCCCACTTTGTAGTTGGGGGCAAGCATAGACAAGTCCAGAGTGCTCCATTGTGCCAGAGGAATACTCGGACAAACTCATAGAAAAAGACATTTTTTCCACCTGACAATTTCTCTTATGCCAACACGTGGAATCACAGAATACCAGAGCTATAAGGGACCATAAGAGGTCATCAAGTTCAGTCCCCTGCTCTTATGGCAGGACCAAGCACAATCTATATCATCCCTGTTAGATATTTATTCAAGCTTTGCTTACATATCATAGAATCATAGAACACTAGGACTGGAAGGGACCTCAAGAGGCCATTGAGTTCAGCCCCCTGCCCCAATGGTAGGACCAGATACTGTCTAAACCATCCCTGATAGACATCTATCTAACCTGTTCTTAAATATCTCCAGCAATGGAGATTCCACAACCTCCCTTGGCAATTTATTCCACTGTTTGACCACCCTGACAGTTAGGAACTTTTTCCTAACGTCCAACCTAAACCTCCCTTGTTGCAGTTTAAGTCCATTGCTTCTTGTTCTATCCTCAGAGGCCAAGAAGAACAAGTTTTCTCCCTCCTCCTTATGGCACCCTTTTAGATACCTGAAAACCGCTATCATGTCTCCCCTCAATCTTCTGTTTTCCAAACTAAACAAGCCCACTTCTTTCAGCCTCTCTCCAATAATGGAGATTCTACAGCCACCCTAGGCAATTTATTCTAGTGTTTAACCACCCTGGCAATTATCAAATTTTTCCTAAAGTCTAAACTTCCCTTGCTGTAGTTTAAGTCCATTGTTACTTGTCCTATCATTAGAGGACAAAGAGAATAATTTTCCCCCCTCCTCTTTGTAGTTTTAGGTACTTGAAAGCTGCAATCATGTCCCCCTCAGTCTTCTCTTTTCTAAACCCAAACTCATTTCTTTTAATCTTGTCTCATAGGTCAAATTTTCTAGATCTTGAATTATTTCAGTTAGTCTTCTCTGGACCCTCTCCAATTTCTTCATATCTACCCTGAAATGTGGTGCCCAGAACTGGACATAGTACTCCAACTGAGGGCTAATAAACGCAGAGTAGAGTAGAAGAATTACTTCCCATGTCTTGCTCACAACACTCCTGTTAATGCATCCCAGATTCATATTTGTCCTTTTTTTTTGGTGAGTATCACTCTGGTGACTCATACCAAACCTGTGATTCACTACGACCCCTATAGCCCTTTCTGCAGTACTCCTTCCTAGGAAGTCACTTCCCATTTTGTATGTGTGAAACTGATTGTTCATCCCTAACTGGAGTACTTTGCAATTGCCCTTGTTGATTTGGTGACATGGAGGAGAAACAGAAGTATCCAGGTACTTCTTACCTGTCACCAAAGAAGCACAAGAGGAAAAAAGGCATTTATTATAGGTACTAATATGACTGCTTCACTGAAGTCAATATGAAAACTATCCAATGACACTAATACACCGAAATCAGAGGACTTTGCATGAAATAATGACCCAGTAACAGAAGCTGCAGTGTTTCAATACTGTTAAGTGAGTCGAAGATATTTCAAAATTGACTTGTAAACTTGAGTGCCCGTCATGAGAGTCTTCAAGTAGCCTGTCTTTTCAGGTAGGGGCTGCTTATCAGTTTATGTGAATCAAGGTTCTATGTTGACTCAAATTAGTTACACAAAATCCATTATTCAAAAAGAAGCCAGCAATGAGAATTTGGCCTAGGTAATAAGAACCCAGTTAGAATTTACTTACATATATCAGCCTTAGGAAAAATTACAAGCTGGATATAATCATAGAGAAGCAAAAGGGAAATAAGATGGTATATGGAATTTAACATGGGTTGCTGATGACCCAGGGTAGATATTTTGGGGTGATGCAGTAGGAAAAAAAGGAAGAAATAACAGGAGTATTCAAGTACCAGGTACAAACTGGGGCACATTAAGTAGAAGAAATAAAACTTTGTCTCTCTGGTATAGAGCTGTGCTTCTTTGCATAGCATGTGAAAAGGGAGTAATTTTTGACTGAGTTTTAAATTTCAGATGTATATACCAGGAAACAAAGAAGCCCAATTCTCTAGTGTATTATGTTATAAATTTGAAATAACTCTCCTGAAACTTCTATAGTTACAATAGCATAAAACTTGTATGTTAGCAGTTTCCCATTCAGACCTGGGCAGTCCCATAATATTAATAAGAATCCCTTTATAAGCAATGGTACTGGAACAATTTTTGGAATGAGGGTGTTGAGAGTCACCTCCTTTACTTCTGTCCACACCCCTCACTGCCTCCTACAGCTTGTGATGGTGGCCAGGACCTCAGGCTGGTGACCGGGCAGAACCCTGCATATGGGGAAAACAGCTGAGGTGGAACTCCCTGTATTGCCAGCAGAGCCCTGGGGTATAGAGCCAGAGGCCAACCTAGACTTCGGGCCAGCAGCTGCGCCCCCAGACAGCAGTAGGCTTGGTAGCTGGGACCCTGGACAGCAAGGGTGGGAAGCCAGAGTCTGGGACGCAATACTTGGAGATGCTGATGTACCCCCTGCACCTCTACTTTCCATGCCTATGGCTTGAAGTTGATTCGCAGTCAATATTCATGACTTTAAACATTTTAACATATACAAAGCATCTGTGAAAAATGAGACATAATAGGAAAGGATGCCACAGGGAAATAGAAATGCTGTAAGAGAAATGAATGTGTTCTTTTGTGTTTAAGAGCTTTGAACGCCATTTATAGGAGCTGTAATAAATGCAAGTAGTACAAACATAGACCAATGCAAACGAATGAGAAAATGCAAAATAAATAGAATTAATGGTAAAAAAAGAGCATGTGTGTAATGTATAAAGCAGTAGAATAGCAGGTTGATCAACTAAGACCCTGATTTTGCAATCTGCTCTCTCCACAATCAGACTTCTCCACTTGCAAAGAGTAACTTACAGAACTGGAGCCTAAAAAATTAAGAGTGAAATCCTAGTCAATTGAATTCAGTAGCAAAACTGACTTCAGTTGAGACAGAATTTTACTTTAAGAGTGGGAAAAAAAAAGTTTAGATGTGAAGCTGATTGCCCAGGAGATTAAGATGCACAAGATTTTTTTCGAAGTATTTTAGGAGCAAGAGGTTACCAAGGCCATTGTAAGAACCCTAACAGATTGACAACAGAACTAATGTATTGACTGACAATTTAGACATCACTTAAGAATTAAATGAATTCTTTGTATCACAAAGAAGGATGGACGAGAGACGCCAGAAACAGATTTATTTCCCCAAGGAGGAAAAAATACTATAGGAAATCAATATCATGACAGAGCAGGTGATCAAGAAATTTGAATTTTTGTAGTCTTGGAAAAGAAATAATTGTTCTTTGGAAATCTGAGCCCCTCTCCCCAAAAGAAACTAAACTTGACAAGACATGTTGTGGACTTAATTCTGGAATTTGACAGATGGGGATCAATACAAGAGATATTCACTAACCTTCAGATTAATTTGGACAGATTAGGAGTATGGGCTGTTGCCTGATATTTATATTATGTACTAATTATATAGATAACTGGGGATTCTTAATAATCTCTGGTCTTTGTCCTAGATCAGCCCCAGAATTATTCAAATTATTATACAATTGGGAACCCCAATATTCACAGTTCCAACATGCACAGTATAGAAACTCTTTTATATTTACAAACACATTTAGCACAGTCACCAATACTCCAGTTTAATAAAATGGATACTACAGAATGTAAATGTACACTTCCATATACTCACACTATCCATTGAAGAAAATCTTGACGTGTTAGCCATCATCTTTCTCATCACTGGCCATCATTCTGGCACCTCCCAAAGACATATCTTTTTCTCTAGCCCTTAGACTGAGATGCCACTTTGATAATATGTTACACTGATGCTGTTATGGTCTATACATATTTACTAAGGGATTTTTTTCCCTATTCCTTATTTATCTTTCCTCGCCTTACAGATATTGCAGTGTCTTCTTCCTGTAGTTAGTATATCAGTGACCTCAATTTATTATTATATATGTCAGTTTGTAACCTTTTGTAGTTAGATATCATATTTTACTTCTATTTTTACCAATCATTTCAGTTCTTTCCACATTGTGGTGCACCTTTTAAGTTTAAAATGGTATGTACTAAGGAAAGCCCCTGTGCCAAGCTCCATTAACACATCATATGTGGACACTGTGCTTTAACTCATCACTGTCTTTCCAGATGAAAGGTCTCAAACATAAGGGAGCCAACTTCGCTATCTGGGGGAAAGGTGCCAGACACATGTGCACTAAATTTGCCTTAGTTTAACATACCGTACGTGCCTTGTATGTCACATGCTTTATAGCCAAACTACAGATTGCAGCTCTCTGGTCTGGCACAGGCCTTGAATGACAGAATTTGCTGGATTGGGGACGTCCAGTGTTTCTGCTGCAGGCAGCCCCAGCCTCCCAGTCCCCAATGAGTCTAGCTCCTGTCCTGGTTTTCCAGGCTGCCATCAGGCTCTGGCCACCATCCCCATGCTCTTGGGGCTGCCACAGGGCTCTTGTCACAGGCCTGCACTGCTGTGGAGCCAATCAAGCCCCCAGCTTCAGCCCCCACACTGCAGAGGGGCAGGTGGGTTTCCAGCTTCAGCCCCTCTGATGCAGCAGGGCCAGTGGAGGCTCCACCCCTCACACTGTTGGGCAGGCAAGGGTCAGGAGGGAGCTCTGCCCCTCCCCCTTCCCACACTCCTGCAGGCTAGGCAGGGGCTCCTGCTCTGGCCCTAGCCATGTCACCAGCTGCTGCTCCAGCCTCAGCCCCAGCCCTGCAGATAATGGTCTGGCCCCAGCCCTGAGATGCTCTGGTGCTGCAACATCCATGGTACTGCTGCTGGTCTTCATATGTTGCCAGACAAGAGAGTACCGGATTTAAGAGGTTCAACCTATATTAACCTTGAAATATATTCTAACCTGTCATAATAAAAGACAAATAATCAAAATCATAAAGAAATAAGAAAACCACAGTAAGTATAAGCAAGCAAGCAGGTTCGCCCTACAGGTTACGAGGCAGATAAGAATAATTTCCAATAAATTTTAAAGAAACTTTCACAACAAAGGAAATTCATAGACTATTTTGCAGCCTGAAAGACAGCAGGCTTTATTACACTAGGATTGTTCCTAACAAGACACACAAAAAGGACCTTGTCCAGTCATTTTCCAGTGGGGTTTAGACCCTTGTCAATCTGTGTGTTAGTTTGGAATTCAAACTTTCAAAATAGAAACATTTTTCTTCAAAGAAATCTTGTCCTAAAATCAAGGAGCCACTAGTACTTTTACTCATCTTCTTGGAGTGCGGGTGGGTGACCATAACCGTGCTAAACTGTTGCCAACTTTATGCAGTGTAGGGTGGGGAAGAAAAGAGGGGAAACAATCTGCGTCCTTCACAACACAAAAGAGGACAATGACTAATTAAAAAAAAGAAACCAGTCACCATCTGCAAAGCAGTGGGTATAAAAACATTCCAAAAAGGCTTAGAGCATGATTACTAAGGACTATGTTTAGTTCCTGACAAGTAGAACAAAATTTTTAAAGTTTTGATCAGTTTTCATATGTTCATCTTTAGATACTTTCGACACAATGCTAACTACTCACATCTTCAATGGAAAATGAGAATTTTCAGCATCATTGAAAACTGGGCCCAACATCCAAAAAAGAGGATGTGACCTTTCTGAAGTGAATGCCTGTGATGGCACCTTTGCATTAGCCTTCATCATAGAAAAAGACAGTGAAATCTCATCTGTCCAGGTAAGGAAAGAGAAGCACAGTGAGACACTTGATTTTCAAAAGAAGAAATGGTGGACCACATTGTTTATTTAGGGACTAATTGTGCATTCCTAATGAAAACAATAGGACAATTTCTAGACTGAGGTGCTCCTCAGCATGAAAAATGGTGGCAGAATCAGACCCTTAAATTTCAGACCTGTCTAGGACATATTCTTCCAAACATTCTGAAAGCATGTAAGGAACAAAGTGGATAATTTGCAAGTAGAACTAAGTATTCATAGTATCATTATAATGAGTTAAGATAGAGGCCTAGGTGGTAGCTAGGATGTTCCTATTAGAGTTGTTAGTGTACTTATGGGCATTAGACAAGTGAGCCTTATTTTAGGAACAGAAGAATTAGTTAAAACAATAAGTGATGAAGATTTATCATATAGGAACATATGATTTGACTGAGATAAACCAATAGATATTATGTAGAGAAAATGTATACACTGGTTAGAATTTTCTGAGTAAGTCAACAGGAGAATGGAGGAAGGTGGTCCTGTTTACTTGAACTTCAAAACAGCCAACCATAGTAGGCTATTGAGGAAACTAGACATATATGGAGAGAAAAGCAATCAATATTTTCAGTAGTAGTCTGGCCAGCTTGAGAGCTGCTGTTGTTGCTTCAAACTTAGTTGGGCGAGAGATATGACTAAGCCAGACGGCACAGGTTAAATACTCAGGCAGAAGTCCCTCACTGGATGAAGGGTGCAAAGACTACTAGGCAGCTACTCTCTACCCACAATATAAATAGTCTTTGCCAGATGTGCACCTCCTGCAGAGCAGGGATTCCTACTGCACATTTTACAAGGCCTGGCTGTCAACAGGTAATCAGATATCACATTGACAGGCAAGGTATACAAATCTAGACTGCTATTTAGACAGACAGAACCCTTTCTCCAGCTACAGCTATGCCCACTAATTTGAAGCAACATATTTTATACCATCTTTCACTCCACAACTAAATGAGTCCCCCCACACAGTTGCTACATATTTTACATACGAGTGAAAAAAAATTCTCGTAACTGAATCAAGCCAAAGCCATCTCTTCCCAGAGCCAGGGAAGACACTTCTGAGTGAGGGGTGCTTCTATGCCAAATTTCAGATTATCCATCCCCAGCCATTGAGGCTATAGGGCTTGTCAAGAAAGGTTGCAAGACTTTTCAATAATGGGAAAATGCCTTCCTTACCCAATTCCTGATTCTCTTCAGACTCAATAATGGCAGAAACACAGATATTCAAACTGAAAGCCTTTGAGTAGGGAGTAAATTCAGCTTGTGAAGTAAAGTTTTAAATATTTAAGAATAATTGCAGAGCTGAGTTTAAAATAGAAAGCATTGCCCACATTTAACTAACGGTATCACACATACCCTTGCTACCATATCTATAGTATGGGGTTAAGCCACAGCCTGACACCAATGGTACACTGTGGCCCTCCCTAGGAATTGCCAGCCCAAGAAAGCCTTCTGCTAGTACAACCTTTGAAAGCCTGCACACCTCTGTATACAAGGCAGTTCTGCTATCCAGTGGAGAGGCAAAGCAAGGTGCTGTCTGGCTCTCTTTCCACCCCTTTGTGGGCCCTTAAGAGGTCCAGAAAGCACAAAAACTGGAAGGCACCTGACTATTGCACAGGATCACAGAAGTGAGGGTGGCAGGAATGCATCTTGCACTCTCTCTTTATTGAATCAGTGCAGGGCTAGGCATAGTCTGACCCTTCAAAGCAATGACAGACATAGGTGAGTTTCCTGTTTCCTTTCCAAATTTCTTGTGCTTCTTTTATGTTTGGTCACATAATTCAGGCTTAGAGCAGCTGAATACGTATGCGTTCTGTACCTGTGCCAGGGTATACCTGTTGGTTACGTGTTCTAATAGCACTGTAAACTTTGTCTTACACCAGGTACTAAGACATTTGTGAAAATCAAAACACAAAAATGAAGTACTGGCTGCTTCCTCCTCAATGAAACTGTTCTGCTGCAGGCAGCTGGATCACTTAGTATTGGCAAAGGGGAGACCAGAGGGTGGATGGGGGGCAGCATTTTGATTTATTACAGAGTTAAATCCTCTTGTCAGGAGTGTCGCTAATAGCAGTAACAGTGCATTGTTCCCAACATTGTCTGCCCTATCCCAAACTGTGTCCTGGGATCATCAGATCAAAGTCTGAAAACCAAAGGCCCAGCTTGTAACTGCTTTGCAGTTTGTTCGTTCATTCACACCACTGCAAAGTGATGTGACAGTCTCAGGCTTGGTCCTGCAAGATACTGAGCACCCAGGTCCTGTTACAATAAAATGTTATGCATGTAAGCAGCCTCTGTGGGACTTGCTGCTTATTATCATGGGCTACATCCACATGACAGCAACCTGTCAAGATCTTCTAGAAAACTTCTGTTGACAGACCACGTCCACACACAAGATCGAAAGAGCAATCCACTCTGTCAACAAAGAGTGGCCAGACTGTCTGGCCACTCTCTTGACAGAATGGCCAACCAGAAGCTCAGCAAACAGGGATGCCCAGGGACCTGGAAGTCCTATCTGTTGAGAGAGAACCCTTCCCCCCGCCCCTGCCAAATGTCTATGCAGCTTTTTTGTCAATAGAAACGGTCAACAAAGGTATTCTTCCTCATTACAGAGAGGCAGAATGCTGTCGGCGGAAATGCAGAATTTTGTCACTAGACTGTCAACAAAATGCATTTTGTGTGTAGACGCTCCACGAGTTTTGTTGACAAAACCCTGATTTTGTCAGAACTCTCTCGTGTAGACATAGCCACGGAAGAACTACTGGCATTCTGCAGAAGTCCTCTCTTCAGCTGCATCTGTTTTTGTCAGAACATATTCTCCAATACTTTTAATTCACCCTCAAATGAGCATGTTTAAAATTATATTGGTCACAAAAACTAACACTTAAAATAAGAAATGATATGTAAATTGATGTTATATTTTCGTAACTGCTTGGCTTTACAAGAAATATTTTTAAGGGTAGTAACCCATTGATAGCACAATATAACTTTCATATTGGTTGCCTATAACTGAATAGAGCCCAGGTTGGGGGAAAAAAAGGGTTGTCCCCCTTTCTACTTTACAATCAGAGGTCCCATATACATGTTATATTGCTTTCTACAGTGGTTCTCCTCCATAGCCCAAAGCTATTTCTTCAATTAGACGGGAGCAATCACTGAAGGATGAGTAACATCAAGAACTCTTTCTATTCCGAGGTTCAGGAATGAAGGCTGTAGTGTGATTCTGGTCCTTGCTGAAGTAGCCTCCAGCTTGGATGTGGTGCTATAAATCCACCAGACTTGTCCAAGAATTTCTCAATCAAAATGAATTGTTATGAATGGAAAAGTTATAATGAGGCATTACCATTGCCGTGTTGATTATTTTTAAAAAAGTTTTTCTTAAAGTAAATGAACTATCAGATCCTAAACTCTTCGGAGCAAGGATTGTGTCTATCTCTGTTTGTGCAGCATGTTAACACAATAAAATACAGATCCTCATCAATGACCATAACCACTACCATAATATACCTGTTAATAGGATTCATGCTGCTTTTTGTTATATAAGTGATCTCTGCTTGAAGTGTGCTAGAGATTAAAATAATTGTGGTGCATGATTCTGTAAACTGAATTCAATATGTACATGCAATGTTGGAATTCTTGGTCAAATGCGTTTCATTAAATTATAATAAATAATATTCTATACCCTGTTTTATTTGTCTTAATATCAGACTAGGTTCAGTCAGAATAAAGGCTGCACTGACCACTCTTCCTTTTAATGAATTAATCTGTTGTCTCACTTTTTAACTTGGATTGTAAATTCACCAGAGCTGGGATAGTCTTTGCATAAACATATAGGAAAGACTAACATAATGGTCTCCTGAACCACACTTAGGCCTAGGCACTACTACAATACAAGCCATAAGAATAACTTGTGTTGGATTCCATACAAACACTAAGACATATAAACTGCACTGAAAGGCCTATAAATAAATATTTTAATAGCACATTGTGCTAAATTCTCCTGTCACTGAGCAAGCATAATTCTTTGATATTCATACAAATTCTGAACATCCATCATGATATGGTATCGAGATAGCAAACAGGAAAATTGGGATGGGGTGGGGGCTAACAGGGATGGTAAAGATCAGAACACAGGGATTGTCCTTATAAAATCAGAACATCTGGTTGCGCTACATCATGAATGAAGTGGTGGATCTACTGTAAGCCTATTTAGCTGTATAAATCAATAAGGAGTTGAATGCAATAATTCCACAAATCCCTAGCCTTTGACTTGTCCAAAGTGATAAGTATATGAATGGAAATATACATACACATTCGGCTTTCCTCACTCTCTGGCACCACAAGAAAATACATAGGATCATTGTCCACTTTCATTAGCTAATGACTTTTGATGAAGTTTTTTTTCAAATGCCCTTTATCAACTAAACTAATGTACAGTTCAATTTTGTTATATTTTAGGGAGTATGACAGGGTCAGGAAAGAAAGCTAAAGAAGAGTGATCCTATAGGGATCCCAGTAGTGGAAGGGCATAAACCTGCCCACAACTAAAAGATCTCCCCTAGAGTGGGATCCACTGAGCTCTGGAACCCAAATAATTAAGTGGAAAAACTGAAAAGAAAATAGGGACAGGCATGGAAATCATAGGATTAAAATGAAGGACACAGAAGGGGACACTGAGCAGAACGCACAAGACAGCACCCACTGGTCCCCAAAGGCATTGGTCCCACTGGAAGCCCACAGAAACTCTGCCTGGATGCATGAATGGATTAATGAATGAAAGTTGCCCCCACAATTGCAGTCAACCACCCCCAGCCAACTTCCCTTCCCTGGTATTATGAATGGCTTTCTTGGCTGTAGCCAGGAGGAGGTTGACAAGGCAGTCTTGTGAATTTGTGGGGCCACAGACGAGGTGTGCAAGGATCAATAAGTGTGGTACAGAAGAGTGATAGAGGGGAAGATATATTAGCCTTACACTGAATAAGTCCATGTTCCCAGAATAAACTATCAAGGGCTGACCCAGAACCCCCAGGAACCTTCTAGAAGCAGGGCAATTAGGCCAATTAAAACACATGGGGCCAATTAGGCAGCTTGCAGACTCAAGGGAGCCAGGTTAATCACAACAGCTGGAGCCAGTGAAGAACCAGCTGAGACCAGATATATTTAAAAAAAAAAAAAGGCTTTTCTTCTGCTGGCTCAGTGGCTGGGTGAGAAGAGGAGGAGATTAGAAATTCTGAGAATAGTAAGTGCAAACAGGTACCTGAGGGAAGAGCTTGAGGTAAATAGAGGGCTGTGGACCACTGTGGGGAAGTCAATCACTTAGAGGGGCAGCAAACTATGGAGTTTTGTCTTCTCTCTTTCCCTTATTCTGGCAGATAATGAAAGGAGCTCAACAAAACACCTAGCTCATGGCTAACCTGAGGTCTGCTGTGAGCTTAAAGCATAGGACCCATCAAGCTATAGCAGAAACTTTGTCACAGGAGGTTTTCTACTTTTCAACAGAGATTACATCCTACACTTTCACCAAACCATAGTAACACTGGTACTCATTAGGACTATGTAACATAAATATAGACAAAACTTCTGATAGTGTAATGCCAACTTTGTATCTTTGCCTATAACACGTTGCAATCCTTTGGTAGCAGGCACAATATACAAGAGGCAGTTTGGTCAGGGGAAAAGAACAGTGAGAGGTAGAACTTTGTTCTATACCCACTTCTACCACTGGCCAGCTGGTGACCTTGGACACTTCCCTGGTCTGTGCCTGTGACTTCCCATCTGTAAAATGGGGATTAAAGGTACTTCCTTCCTTACTTTGAGATCTAACAATGTAAACAGACAATTAAAATGGTATTATTACTATAAGAAATACAAAATAGGAACCATAACGGTGATGGCAGCAACATGAACGTCAAAGAAAGACGAGGATTCTCATTTTGTTCCTAGAAAGCAAAAACAAAGCATGTCCCAGGTGTGTGTGTGTGTGGGGGGGAGGAATATGAAAGGGCTCATTTTAAGTTAAATACTTTTTGAAATAACTGCATTACTAGCATTTTGAAGGGGAGGATCTGTTATGTGCTCCCCCGCTCTGCAACACTGCCAAGTGAAACAAAAAGAAAAGATTGTGGTTAAGAAAGTGTTGACACACACTCACTTTGAGAAAGGCGTCTATTTCTTTTCTTCTCAGATTGAAGCACTGTGGAAGTGTGGGCTTGATAACCTCTCCTGGGGTCATTTTACAGACCCTGACCTGTGAAAATCAAAAGCCTGGTGCTATTGTAAGATCTTCAGCCTTTGAATGTCAAGCACTAGCAGTCAAATGCTTTGTAGGAGATATTGTTGTGTGAAGCTAACGCCCATTAAATGAAAGCAAACACTGGCTGTTTATTAGATGGACACCAAACATTGATTTCCCAATAACTCTGCCTCCTAAAACCACAGGGTAGTCCAAAAATTTTCTTGCAATATAATTAAATGACAAAACAATAAATGGAAAGAACTTAAATTAAATTTTAAAATTCTGATAGTGGGTGAAAATGCCAAGGAAATCCACCATAGTAGTATTGAGTTTAAAAAGGACGACCTACACAAAATGAGGCAGCTAGTTAAATGGAAATTAAAAGGAATAGTCACAAAAGTAAAATGTCTGCAAGCTGCATGAAACTTTAAAAAAACCCACATAAGAAATGCTCAAACTAAAAGGGACAAAAATGCTGCTAAGAATAAACAGCCTAAAAAAGGGCAGAAACAAAATTGGAGGTCAAAGCCTTCGAGGAAAAAAGAAAGGAAGATGTAAAAGTACACTTCGGCAGGCCAAAAAACTGAAACCAACTAGCAAAAGGCACATAAACTAACAAAAATTGTTTTAAGTACTTCACAATCAGAAAGCTTTCCGAACAACCTGTGGGACTGCTGGACAATCAAATGCTAAAAGGAGCTTCAAAATAGACAAAGCTGTTGTGGAGAAGCTAAGAAAATTCTTTGCATTGGTCTTCACAGCAGAGAATGTGAGGGACAGTCACCCATCTATGCCATTCCTTTTTAGGTGACAAACCTGAGGAACTGTCCCAGATTGAGGTGTCAGCAAAAGGATGTTTTGGAACAAATGGATTGGCTAACCAGGGGCTATGTCTACTTTACAGTGATCTGCCAATGGAAGTCACTGTCAGAAGAAATCTTCCAGCAAAACTTCTGTTGACAGATCACATCCACACACAAAAAGCATATCAGAAAAGTGATCTGCTCCATTGACAGAGAATGGCCAAACGGTCTGGCATCTCTCTTGACAGAACAGTCAACTGGAAGCTTAGCAAACAGGGCTGCCCGGTGATCTGGAAGCCCTGTCTCAACAGAGCACCCCCACCCCACCAAGAGCATCTACACAGCTTTTTGGCAACAGAAACTTTCAACAAAGGTGTTATTCTTCATTGTGGAGAGGCAGAATGCTGTTGGCGGAAGTGCCAAGTTTTGTCTACAGACTGTCGGCAAAACACATTTTCTGTGTAGACATTTTGCGTGTTTTGTTGACAAAACTGTCTTGTGTAGATGCAGCCATAGTGAGTAGCCAGGACCAGACAATATACGTAGAAAAGTTCTAAAGGTATTCAAATATAAAACTGAAGAGCTAGCAATTGTGATACATAACCTATTGCTTAAATCAGCTTCAGTACCAGCTGACTGGTGAACAGCTCATGCAATGCTAACTTTTAAAAAAGGCTGACGCAGAAATCATGATAGTTAAAGGCCAACAAGCCTAATTTCAGTACCAATCAAATTGTTTGAAATTATCTTAAAGAATGGAATTATCAGATGCAGAGATGAACATGATAAGAACATGTAAGGGTCAACACACCTTTGTTAAAGGGAAATCACATTTCACCAACCTACTTGAATTTGTTGAAGTGATTAGCAATCAGGTATGCAAGGGTGACCCAATGGGATACATCTTGTACTTGGACTTTAAGAAAGCCCGTGACAAAGTCTTGCACCAAAGGGTCTTAAGCAGAGTAAGATGTCATGAAGTAAGAGGAAAAGTAATCTCGTGGATCAATAACTGAATAAAAGTTAGGAAACAAAGGGTAGGAACAACAGGTCTCCTTTTAGAGTGGAATTAAATAGCAGGGCGCTCCAACAACTTGATGGGTTCAGGGGCATTTAATATACTTACAAATGTTCTGGAGAAGGGGGGAAACAGTAAGTTGGAAATGTTTGGAGACAATAAAAAATTGTTCCAGCTAGTTAAAACCCCAGTAAAATGTGAACAAATTACACAGGAATCTCACTAAAATGAGTCACTGGCCAACAAAATGGCTGATTTAATTCACTCTTGATAGATGCAAAATAATGCAAATTGGAGAACATAATCCCAACTATACATTCAAATTAACTGTTGCCACTTAAGAAAGAGATCTTGGAATCTTCATGGTTAGTTCTCCAAAAATATCCACTGAATGTGCAGCAGCAGTCAGAAGAGATAACAGAACATTATTAACAGTCAGGAAAGGGCTATATAAAATAGAAAATATCATAATGACATTATATAATCCATGGTACATCCGCATAGAGTACTATGTGCACTTCTGCCCCATCACACAGGAACCAGGGGTCACCCAGTTAAATTAACAGGCAGCAGGATTAAAACAGAAGAGAAAGTGAATCATCACAGAATGCATGGTTAACCTGTGGAACTCATCACAAGGGATGTTGTGAAGGATAAAAACATAATCGGGTTAAAAAACAATTAGATGTTCACGGTGGCTATGTCCTTCAGTGGCCATTAACCAATATAGGTAGTGATTCTCCGGGCATCCCTAAATCTCTGTCTGTCAGAAGCTGAGTCTGAAGGACAGGGGATGGATTATTCAATAAATTGCCTTATTCTGTTGACTCCCTCAGAAACATCTGGATCTGGTCACCATCAGAAGATGGAATACTGAGCTAGACAGGCCATTGGTGTCTCCCAGCATTGCCAATCTTATGTTAAGTCACAAGTAAAACTACAGCAATATCCTGAACTTATTGTTTTCTTAGGCCATGCCTACACTACCCTGGAAGATCAGCCTGCTCAGGGTCAATCTTTTGGGGTTTGATTTCACGCATCTAGTACGGACATATGAAATCAAACTCTCAGGGGTAGCAGATGACCACAATACTTCTCATGAGATGCAAGGACTAAGGGAGGGCGGCAGGAGAAACTCACCCATTGACCTTCCCCTATTTAGACAGGCAAGATAGCCAAGCTCCGTTAAGGTGATTTTAGCTACACAATTGGTACAGACAGAATTGTGTATCTGCTGTCCACTTTCTTAGTCTAATGTAGATGTAGCCTTAGTGTAGCATGTATAGACCACTTCTCTTGGTTCAAAATGATTCTACCCAATGTAGCAAGACAGAGGTAAAATGACTGCAGTTGTATGAACTGCCTTTCGGTCATTGAATATATGGAGATACACATCTCATAGAACTGGAAGGGACTTTGAGAGGTTATTGAGTCCAGGCCCCAACACTATGCCTGACTTTTTTTTTTTTTCTTTTTAGCCTATTTGCCCCAGACCCCTAAATGGCCTCTTCAAGGACTGAGCTCATAACTCTGGAGTTAGCAGGCCAATGTTCAAACCACTAAGCTATCCCTGAGCACGAGTCATTTTTATTATCCTGTGTGCTTTGGTCAGAATATCATAACTGTTCGAAAATTATTTTGTTATTTCAACATCACAGCATCTGAGGTCAGCTGGGGCACTAAAGTTTTCAGTAGCTAGGGTAGCCCCTTTGGAAGCTGGCAACAGAAAATTGCAGTAAAGGCATCTTGCCTGTTCGGTGTCTGACAGCCTTCAAAGCAAGCTGTTGAGCTGGCCCTGACTATTGCTAAAGTATCTGTAGGATGTGAACGGATGGGAAGAGTGGCAAAATGATGTCAATGGTTTGTTTCCAAACACATTATAAGTAGCTTGCACAATTATTTAATTTTTGTTTTATGTTCTATGGCAGCGGACATCAAATAAATCTTTGCCTCTTGGCTATCCCAGAACAGAAAATCTGAACTGGACAACTGGAAAAAGAATCCCTGTCAAAACAGGAATGTTTCAGAGCACAGCAACATGAAGCGAGCAGGTATATGGTCTGGGAATTTGGCCTGAATAACCCATAATGCTTTAGGACAGAGAGGCAGATCAATGAAGATCCTGAAGCGTTCTCAAACCTCTAAAATATTACAAGTTTTGTTGAGTTCCTTAGATAAGCAAAGGCTCCAGGGGTTCTTTTTCCAAAGCACAGTCTTCTCCTGTGTTCCCTCTAATTTGTTCCATCCATGTGCAGAATAAAAATTGTTATGTGCACTGGGACAGGTGTGGAGGTGCACCACCATTAGAAACATGCTGCCAGCTGTTGGTGTTCTGCTAATCAGCTGAACGGCATTTTAATCTCTCCTAGGCAGATACCCAAGTGCTCAGCTTAGAGGGAACATTTGTGTTCACTCTTTGTTTTAAAGCCCTCAAGGGTGTGTTTCAAAGTTATACAAAGTTTCCATGAACCTCCCAGGTTTACTATAGTGAGAGATATATGTGTAAGATCATAAATATCCAGCAACAATCTTGTGTATGCCAAAACAGTGCAGATGATATCTGCTAAAGTTACCATTAATTGATGATCAACACTTTCCTCGCATATTTCATAACATGACCCTTGGAGATGGTGATGACTATACTCATACTCTGAATAAAAGGCCTGTTTGGATAGCCCTTCTCATATGATTCTAGAGCATACCTGCATGTGGAGAGTCAACCTTACATTAGGGAACTCTAGTAAGTTATCAATCAGAAGCCTGTCAAACAATAATTAAAATGAAATGGTAGAAGTCTTTAGTATAAATATGATATATTTAGGATCATCTGATATTATATCAAAAGAAAAAGCAGTCAAGTAGCACTTTAAAGACTAGCAAAATAGTTTATTAGGTGAGCTTTCATGGGACAGACCCACTTCTTCAGACCATAGCCAGACCAGAACAGACTCTATATTTAAGGCACAGAGAACCAAAAACAGTAAGCAAGGAGGACAAATCAGAAAAAGATAATCAAGGTGAGCAAATCAGAGAGTGGAGGGGTGGGGGGAAGGTCAAGAATTAGATTGAGCCAAGTATGCAGACGAGCCCCTATAGTGACTCAGAAAGTTCCCGTCACGATTTAAACCATGTGTTAATGTGCTGAATTTGAATATAAAAGTCAGCTTGGCTGTTTCCCTTTCCAGAACGGTGCGATAATTCTTCTTCAATAACACACATACCTCTAGGTCATTGACAGAATGCCCCATTCCATTAAAATGTTGACTAACTGGTTTGTGGATCTGGAATGTTTTGATGTCTGTTTTGTGCTCGTTGACCCTTTGTCTAAGGGAGTTAGAAGTCTGTCCAATATACAAAGCATCTGGGCATTGTTGGCACATGATGGCATATATGATGTTAGTAGAGGAGCATGAGAAAGTGCCCGTGATTCTGTGAGTAACCTGGTTAGGTCCAGTGATGGTATTTCCAGAGAAGATATGTGGACAAAGCTGGCAGCAGGCTTTGTTGCAGGGAAAGGTTCCAGGACTGGTATTCCTGGGGTATAGACTGTGGCTGTTAGTGAGGATCCTCATGAGGTTGGGAGGTTGACAGGCATGTCACCCAGGGCCTTCTGGAGTGTGGCATCCTGATTCAGGATAGGTTGTAGGTCTTTAATAATTCGTTGCAGTGGTCTGAGTTGGGGGCTGTAGGTGATGACCAGTGGTGTTCTGTTCTTGGCTTTTTTGGGCCTATCTTGGAGTAGCTGGTCTCTGGGTATGTGTCTGGCCCTGTCGATTTGTTTTTTTACTTCTCCTGGTGGGTAATTCAGGTTTATGAATATTTGGTAAAGTTCTTGTAGTTTTTGGTCTCTGTCAGTTGGATCAGAGCAAATGCGATTGTACCGAAAACCTACTGATCGCTATACTTATCTACACCCTTCTAGTTTCCATCCTGCACACATGACTAGATCCATTGTTTACAGTCAACCTCTTAGGTACGATCACATTTGCTCTGATCCAACTGACAGAGACCAAAAACTATAAGATCTTTACCAAATATTCATAAACCTGAATTACCCACTAGGAGAAGTGAAAAAACAAATCAACAGGGCCAGACGAATACCCAGAGACCAGCTACTCCAAGATAGGCCCAAAAAAGCCAAGAACAGAACACCACTGGCCATCACCTACAGCCCCCAACTCAGACCACTGCAACGAATTATTAAAGACCTACAACCTATCCTGAATCAGGATGCCACACTCCAGAAGGCCCTGGGTGACATGCCTGTTCTCTCCTACAGACAACCTCCCAACCTCATGAGGATCCTCACTAACAGCCACAGTCTATACCCCAGGAATACCAGTCCTGGAACCTTTCCCTGCAACAAAGCCTGCTGCCAGCTTTGTCCACATATCTTCTCTGGAAATACCATCACTGGACCTAACCAGGTTATTCACAGAATCACGGGCACTTTCTCATGCTCCTCTACTAACATCATATATGCCATCATGTGCCAACAATACCAAGATGCTTTGTATATTGGACAGACTTCTAACTCCCTTAGACAAAGGGTCAACGAGCACAAAACAGACATCAAAACATTCCAGATCCACAAACCAGTTAGTCAACATTTTAATGGAATGGGGCATTCTGTCAATGGCCTAGAGGTATGTGTGTTATTGAAGAAGAATTATCGCACCGTTCTGGAAAGGGAAACAGCCGAGCTGACTTTTATATTCAAATTCGGCACATTAACACATGGTTTAAATCGTGACGGGAACTTTCTGAGTCACTATAGGGGCTCGTCTGCATACTTGGCTCAATCTAATTCTTGACCTTCCCCCCACCCCTCCACTCTCTGATTTGCTCACCTTGATTATCTTTTTCTGATTTGTCCTCCTTGCTTACTGTTTTTGGTTCTCTGTGCCTTAAATATTGAGTCTGTTCTGGTCTGGCGATGGTCTGAAGAAGTGGGTCTGTCCCACGAAAGCTCACCTAATAAACTATTTTGCTAGTCTTTAAAGTGCTACTTGACTGCTTTTTCTTTTGATAGTGTATAGACTAGCACGTCTTCCTCTCTGTTACTGATATTATATGTCAACTTTGAAGATGCTGTTAGAAAAATTTGGTAATCAAATAAATGTTTACCTTTAATCCAAACAAATTAAACTTTGAATAAATTACTTAAAATTCACTTTCTACCTCAGAGTGGGTGGAGCTAAAATTTTCTCTTACAATAAATAGATGTTTATCTTTGTATATTGTAGCAATTTAAAATGAGACAAACACATGATCGTTCTATCTATTTACAACATGCATGCATGCACTCAATCCCTCAGGTTCATTGGTAAATGCATAGTTTAACAGATAACATTGCTAGGAAAGGGAGGTATTCCGGAGAAAAATGTAACAATAAAATTAAATCTTAATTATCATATGCATTATGTTGCCATAATAATCTTTGACAAAAACAGGTATGTGAAGAGGATAGTTTAATGATTGTTCTTGCTTAGATCCTGTTTGAATTGGTCACTCAAGTCTCCATTCTTCTGCTCCTGTTCCCCGAGTGATATGTTCACACAGTGACAACGAACTCTACTATAAGAACGGAATCAACTATTTGATTTCAGTATTTATGATTTGTTTCCACAGCATGGATCTTATTTCACACTACCTTTCTCATTCAGATTTAAAATGAAGTTTCCCTCCCCCTTGGGCAGGAGTAATATTAGTGTGACACTGCTTTCAATAAGTATCATTTTATTGTGTCTAATCATGTGCAAATGTGCTAAAAGTGGTAGTTTGTAGCAAACAGTTATGGAACATATTACTGTAAGGCATTTGCTCATGGCGTGACAATGATTGGCCCCTGGCCACTTAAATGTTTTATTTAATAATGCGGGAATTTCAGTGTGTTTTCCTTTCATTATTTTAAACTTGAAAACAGAAACAGAAAGCCCCTTCTTTAAAGTTAAAACTTTACCGCCTAGAGTCTGTCAAAAGCAATATAAGCATCTGGATTTTAAAAAGGGAGCTTTTGCAGGATGTTAATTTAATATACTGGCATATTTCATGCATACTTTTTATATTTTGTATGCTTGAAGCTATCTCTACAGTGACCACCCAGGAATAATAGACTTCTTTTCAAGATTCAAAACTTAATAGCAAAAGACATTGTCCATGCAAGGTTATGAATTTTATGTATTGTTTGCCAGTCTTAGAAACACAGTACAGTGTTTAGTATTTCAGATGCTCTCTGCATTAAGTAAGGTAGAAAAAAGGCCTTACATGACAAACAGTGTACATGTAGGTCTCTTGTGAACTCTACTTTGAAAACAATCCCAGTTTCAATAAGGAACACAGTACACAAATGTATTTTCCGTCTTAAATTATACACAACTCTGCAAGGCAAACCCTCAAGCCAGAACATTTTACCTGTCAAGTTTGTAGTTAGGGGTATCACATTATTTGTCATGTGGCAACTAAAACAAGTCAGAACTTTCCATATTCTAATCCTGAACAAGGAAACTTTATTAGAATAAGGAAAACAATCTCATTCACAATACAGATTCAGCTGAGACATTCCCCAGTCACCTCCCTGCCTGGCTTTGTTACAGTTTTAAAGAAACAGGATACATCTTCATTTTTTTGTGAATACTAATTGTTGGCTTATATACAAACAAGAATTTGGGAGATTTGAGAAGGAAATTTCAAAATATAGTGACTCCATTGTGAAAGAATAGCTATTTGTACTAATAATTTCCAAATGTATTTCCATATGAGAAGCAATCAGTCAGAGAGGAAAAGGAAACACTTATATTTTATTTCCATCTGGATTATTTCATGTTCATATACCATTTTGTAAAAATTTGGATCTGTGATAGCCAGTCTGCAAAAACATTAAGGACGTACTTGAGTCAACTACTTTGGTAGATTATATCCTATTTCACCAGTCTCTTATTGACTGTCCCACAGAAGACAAGAGGCAGTTCAAGACTACAAACACTACATTTCCAATTTACTGCTTTAGGTTTTCAATCCCCAATACACCAGTCAACTTTAAGAAGAGTGTGAATGGTGGAAGAAAAAAAAAAAAGTCACGTGGCCCTTTGAAAAGTAACAGAGGGAGAAGAAAAAAAGATGACTTGTTCATGCTCTGAACATCTGTGACATTTCTTTAATGACTACACTAAGCCTTCATCGTAAACAGAACCAGAATCTGAAGCACAAAATGGCCCATTGGGCCAAGGTTAAAAGACAAAATTGATGCCAGAATGAAAGCATTGTTTAATTGTCAGACTGGAGTAAGAGTCAGGACTCCTTGGTTGCTCTGTCACTGGCTTAGTGTGACCTTAGTTTGATCAGTCTCTGTGGATTCATCGCAATATGATGAGTATGTTTGGCTATGTCATTCTATTTCATCTGTTACGTCATCTGTGCCTTATTTCCATTCTCATCATTGTTCTATTCAGAAAGGTTTTTTTTTCTCCCATAATCAATATTCCATACCATGCTGGAACAAATTGTATAGTGGGGTGCTGAGAGCTGCTGAATCAAACAAGAAGCCCTATGAAGAGAGAAAGTGCAAAACATGGAACTACTGCCAATATCACAGATCTATTAAGCTTGTGTATGTTTCAGGGATACCATCCCCTTCCTCACAACATTGTTGCAAGGTTTGATTAATTCACTTTGTAACATTATTTGAGATCTTGAAATGAAAGGCACTATTATTGTTGACAAATTTTTGACTAGTGCTTCCTGAACATGAGACAAAATATGCTTGGGGCGTTTGTTAGTTTTTAGTGTTTAAATCCAGTTTGGACTCCGGCATTAAGATTTGTCCCTTGCTGCGAGTTCACTGTTAAATTACTTGCGCTTGCTGAAAATTGGAGCATGTGTCCTGTGACCACACTTTAAGCAACTTAATGAATAAAGTGGTCAGGTTCCCAGAGGGAAGACTATTTATTACTTGTGCCAGAATAACTATCTGACCTCTCACTTCATGCTAGAGCAACCACAATATTTTCTGCAGAATCAACCATTAAGAGAAGAGAAACTAATTATTATAATTTCTTGTGATTATTTTTGTATCTTCACTAACTTTTTAAGAAGATTAATGGTGTGGTGTTTTTCTTCTCTCATTTTATCAAAACTATTAATTAAAAATCTATTGTGCAGGTTGGTTTCAAATAAAAAACAAACACAAATATATATTGGCAGTGATAGTATAAAGCTGGGACATATAAACTTTCTGTAACTGCAGATTACATTAACAAAGTCGCCAAAAGCCCAACAGCAGCATTTAATTTTCATAAAATGGACCAGATTGCTTCAACTGCCCTGTAATCTGAAGGTGAGGCACAAAAAGAGTATGCCAGGGTGAGAGGTTTCATCTTGATCCAACTATTATGCTAATTCAGGGAGGAGCAATTCACTTATTGTGTTCAAAATATTCATAAATTACACTTCTGCAAAGCTTGTACGTACTTCTTTCTCCTCCAGATTGTGGAGTGATTTACTAGCATCTAAGAGAAATTGGGACATGCATGAGGGTTACTTGCTTGCTACAGGCTAGATAAGATTGAGATACTATTTGTTGGCTGAGGGATATCTCATTTATGTATCTAGCAGATTGCCCTAATGTTTTCTGTAGCTGGGAAAACAGCATTCTTCATAAATATTTATAGAATGGTTGCCTGTCAATTTCAAAAGGACAGATACATTACACTAGGTTGCATAACAGAGCTAAAGTTTGGACCAGAAGGATTATGGTCTATAATCTTTGAAGCTTGTGGTTTTAAAACACAAGACTCAAAAACATTATTTATGGCTCTATGACTGCTACCAGTTGCTGATGATGTCACACTTGGCTTTTTACATCTTTTTTTTTTGTTTACCCCACTTTAAACTCCAAGAAACTTTACCCTGCAGTGAAAGGCAGGAAGATGTGAAAAAGCATGTGCTAGGACTTATCACACCCAAGACATGTTGAGAGAACAGACACTATGTAATGCCTGATAGAGTGTTTTCGTGTCAGGATATCAACAGCTCTCTCTTTGTCGGTAGTAGTAAATGAATTGGGAGATTGCTGTTCTACAGTTTCTCAGTCAGAAGGTCTGTCAGCAGCTTTTTGATGACCATCTGGGGAAAACAAAGTCCTGGCCTAAAGCAAGATGACGTAACGTACAAGGAGCACTGGTAAGGACATGGTGGATTATATTAAAAATCTATCATATTTGTTAGCTATGGATGACAGGTCTGGAGAGCACAATAAAATGCTTTTATGCTGCTGTGTAAATCCCTTGAGTTCACCACACTTGTGTAAAACTTGAGCTCATCTATTGGCCAGGAACAAAGCAAAAATAAGTTCTATTCCAAGAATAAAATGTGTTTTTATGTATATTTAAAAAATAGGTATCACTTTAATACTGAAGTTTATGTACTATATTCTGTGGGTTTTGGCATTCATCTTTATTTTCTTAACAACAGTCGTCTTAATAATAGCTCATGAAGAGTCTTTGATTAGATAAAGTCAAATTAAGACAAGAAATCTCTGTGTAATGGAGAACATTCCTGACATTGTGGCATAAAAATAAAATCACCCATTACAACGGACAAATGCTGACATACTAAAATTTGCTCGTGCCAACATTTTATGAAGAGTAACATTTTCCTTGCAATTCACTGTTATTCAAATTAAATTACAGGAAATGGTAATATTTCAAAATTGGAAAAAAGGTGAAATTTCTTAAGTAGTTTTTCAGTCAGATATGTTTTGCTAACAGTGTTCACTCTTTGCCAACCTACAAAAACATGAAGGGGCATATTCTGCTCTCATTTATACCACCAAAAATACTGTAATCCAGAATAGTTTAATTTATTTCAGTGGAGCTTCTTCCCATTTACTTCACTGTAACTGAGATCAGATTCTGGCACTATACAATTATATTTTAGCTAAGTCCACAGGATGGTGGCAGGAGCATTACTAAAGAGTATGTATCGATGAATTGGCCTGAAACAATTGACATGGACAGAGAAAAATATGACATATTGTAGCCTGTTTATCAAGACAAGTATTCAGAAGCTCCACTCAGAAGTACTATTATGCAAGATGTACTTTCCTGAAAGTGCTTACAATTAGGATCTGATTAAATCAAACCCAGGTATTATGACAACCACAAGACCAGGCCCTCAAAAGTTGCAAGGATGGCTGTAGCAGTCCCCTCCTTTTACCGCAAAGTTTGTAGCAAAGACGCCCCTCCAGCACTAAGCCCATTGCCTGTGGCCAGGGTATGTTTGCTTGAGTGGGCTAAGCCTTCTCCCATCACACACCAAAGCTGTGTCTACACTAGCATTCCTCTTTCAAAAGAGACATGCACATGAGCGATATTGAAAATGCAAATAAGGTTCAGATTTACCTATTTTTCTTTCAAAAGAAGAAAAGCAGCATAGATGCATCTCTTTCAAAAGTAAACCCCATCTTTGAATGAACCCTTCTTCCTGAAAAATAATAGAAAGAAGGGTTCTTTCGAAGATGAGTATTACTTTTGAAAGAGCCACAACTACATGGCTTATCTTTTGAAAGAATATGCAAATAAGGTGCCAGACATGTAAATCTGGCACCTGATCTGCATTTCAATTTCCTTCATTTGCATGCCTCTTTCAAAAGAGGAATGCCACTGTAGACGTAGCCCAAATCTTCTGTTGGGGTGCTGCTGATCAGCTCTCCAGAACAGTGGGTTCTTGGAATTAACACCCCAAAGACATATGTAGAGCAGGTAATGTCTCTCAGTCATATTTCATGCTGCCTCTACTCAAGCAGTCATCACTACATAGTTTACACCCTGGCCCCATTTTCAAGCTGCTTCTTTGTAAACTTTGTAAGTGAAAGTGAAAATTTTGATGTCATCACATGACTTCAGGAACTGGGATCAGAGTCATAGGCTGACAGCATCTGTGCTTTAATGCAGTCTTATTTACAGTCCCAGACAAATAGTAATATACCAAATCTCTCTTAATATCTGCTGCACTGGAAAAAGAGGAATGCACAAAATGGGTAGTTGGATCCTATGGGCCAAATTTTGCTCTGAAGTTAGGTTTACGCAGTCTGGTTTTAAATGGAAATGATTGGGTTTTACAGGTGTAACAAAATTTGGCTTTGTTTATAAATAAAGTGAGGAAGCATCATAAGTAGAGAAGGGAAAATATAAAGAATACTAACAAATATTCAGCCTCAGGTCATTGTCTGGAACATGACATTCTGAATTAAAGAAGCTCAGTAAATTCACATTAGTCTTAATTTCTACAATACATAAAAATAAAATATAAAATAAAATAAAAAGTAGCCAGACAGAAATGTAACAACCCACATGGGATTTATTTATTACCATGCTTTGTGAGAAATCTGTATGCCTAATGCTCTTACAAGCAAAGATTTCTTGATCACTTTGCATAAGGTGGAAAAACCTGAAATGATTTCAAAGGCTCACCTCAGCCAAACAGTATTTCAACAGAGACCTTCAGTTAGTTTGTATTTGCTTAGCAGAAAGATTAATTGTAAAGCAGATTCTGTGAATTCTTGTAATTACAGACCTTACTTGTTCCGAACAAGCAAGCATCTAAATTATTACTGAAACAAATTATTTTATTTGTACATTTGAGTAAGGATGATTCATTTAAAAAAAATCAGTCCTGCTGAACCACATTTGCATTGCCTGATTAGTTTAGCATGTTCATTTTCTATTAACATATTTTTCAAATAGACTTTGGTATTCCTTAAAAAAAAAATAAGTAACATCCAAGGGTTGACACATCACCAAAAAAAGCAAACATGCATTCTGACTTAAAAAAATAGAATTTCAGTGTGTGGCAAAGGATGTGGATTTTATTCTTATTGCACAGCAGAGCCAGATATGTACAGTGTGTTTAAAGAAGTGGGTGGCTTCAGAGCCAGATCATGCAATTCTTTAACAAAGCGAACCGGAGGGAGATAGAAAGGACCAGTGTAAAATGGTTGGTAGGGGTAGTATATTTTCCATTTTTATAACACTGCAGGAGTTCTCACAAATTAGAAGGCATTTTGTGGGAGGAAGAAAGAAAACAAAGGTTCCTGGGAGAATCAAAAAAAAAAGAAATGATCCATAAGCAGCTCAAACAGTTCAGCAGCCCAGAGGCAAATTCACAGTCAAAATCTCCACTGCTTATACAGAAGCTAAATAGAGTCACAAGAAGAATGGTCTACAGCTGCGTTTCCCAAAGTGTGGTCTGCAGCCCAGTACTGGTCCTTGGAAAAAAAACTGGTCCTTGGAAAATATACAAATTATCTCTATGTACTATTATGATTATTATTGTGAATGAATAATAATCAGTAAAAAATTATTCATTTCTATATGGTTTTATATTTTTGGGCCTCCTAAAAGGGTACTAAAAAAACAGGTCCCAACCATATAAAGTCTGGGAAACTCTGGCCTACACCCCTGCTTCCTGGTTGGTGATCAGCATCCAAAAATAAAGGCAGACCCAAATGACAGTAAATAAAACAATGCCATAGATTGCGCCTCAAATTATAATTACAACGGTTTGTTGAAAACAAAATACATTCTTTACAATTATTCTTACATTATTGAAAGCATCAGGTAAAAGCATCTACAGGTAGATTTTAACTGCCTACGCTTTTTTTTTCCCCCAAAAGGTTAACTAGACAGAAAAACAAAGCAAACCTGCCTTCCACCTATGTCCTTGTAAAAGGTAGCACACAGTAACTATGTGCTTGAGTGTTTAATGTTATAAAACATTAATTAACTGAAAAGTTGCACTACAAAAGTATTGACAAGGAGCTGTGAAAGTCTTGCATGACCATATAGTGCACATTATGATTTACTTTCTAGAAGTGAAGCAAAAGAAAATTATTGAAAACACTAAAAATTGACTTCACTTTCTAAAGAACTTCAAAGGTTTAGATAAATGCACAGAAAACATATGAAAAGGGGCACTGTATGAGGTACATAATTTGGAAGAAAGGGAAAAATTAAATACTGATTATAGTAATAGCAGATATTTTCTAACTTTTTCATCCATTACACCTGTACATCTTTACTTCTGATAAACAATAATTTAGCCTTCAGTACTCTGTAAGCTACTGACATTTTGCAGAAGAGGTAGAACATTTTAATGGATTGGTATAGGAATCAGAAGATCTCAGTTTTATATGCAGATCTGCTGACCTTATACAACTTCTATGGGTTTCCATTTTACCTCCTATGCTTTGTCTTGTTTATTAGAATGGAATTTCTTCAGGTCAGGGACTTTCTCTTATCCTATGTTTGCACAGCATCTGACACAATTCTTTGTTGGAGTTTCTAGGTACGGTTAGCAGATTTCTCCATTACTCTGGGATATGCTCATTAGGATTACTCTTCTGGGAAGCGGGGGCATGTTCTGTAATTCTATCAATGCACAGTTTGTGTCACTTGTGTGGTCATACAAAGCTCTGCTTCTGCCTTCTGTGAGTTCCCTGCCAAGGGAGCTATCCTGCAGGACCTAGGTTCCCCACGGGTGGGTTCTTTCCACCTGAGAATCAGATGAACATTAACAGAGTACATCTAAGAGGACCAGGTTATTTAGCACTCCCAAAATGACTATTTATATATTCCTGGACTCCATGGGCTGGCTCAAGCTGCCACCCTCGTATGCCATGGACACCTCTTGAGAATAGAGGAGTGTACCTGAGCAAGCTGAGTTGAACAGCCCTTTCAACCTGCCTCCTTATATCTCAGGTTCAGCACATCCCTACTCCCCAGTTTCATGTTACAATTGTTCTGACAGTAATCCACTTGATGAACAGAATCACAGAATCATAGGGCTGGAAGGGACCTCAGGAGGTCATCTAGTCCAGCCCCCTGCTTCAAGCAGGAACAACCCCCACTAAGTCATCCCAGCCAGGACCTTGTCAAGCTGGGACTTAAAAACCTCAAGGCATGGAGAATCTACCACCTCTCTAGGCAATGGATTCCAATGCTTCACCACCCTCCTCGTGAAGTTGTCTTTCCTAATATCTAACCTACACCTCTCCCTCTTCAACTTCAGACCATTCCTCCTTTTTCTGCCATCTGACTCCACCGAGAACAGTTTCTCACTCTCTTCTTCAGAGCTCCCCTTCAGGAAGCTGAAGGCTGCCATTAAATCACTCCAAAGTCTTCTCTTCTGTAAACTAAACAAGCCCAAATCCCTCAGCCTATCCTCATAGGTCTTGTGCTCCAGCCCCTTAATCATTTTTGTTGCCCTCCGCTGAACCTGCTCCAGCACATCCACATCCTTTTCATACCGGGGGCCCCAAACCTGGACATAATATTCCAAATGCGGCCTCACCAGTGCTGAATAGAGGGGAATAACTACATCTCTAGATCTGCTAGAAATGCTCCTTCTAATGCACCCTAGTATGCCACTAGCCTTCTTGGCTACAAGGGCACACTGTGTACTTATATTCAGCCTTTCATCCACCATAACCCCTAGGTCCCTTTCCATCGTACTGCTGCTGAGCCAGTCAGTCCCCAGCCTGCAACAATGCTTGGGATTCTTCCGCCCCAGGTGTAGGACTCTACACTTTTCCTTTGTTGAACTGCATCAGATTTCTTTTGGCCCAGTCCTCCAATTTATCCAGGTCACTCTGGATTCTCTCTCTACCTTCCAATGTATCTACCTCTCCCTTTGTTTTGTTTCATCTGCAGTCTTGCTGAGGGTGCAATCCAGTCCCTCATCCAGGTCATAAATAAAGATGTTGAACAACACTGGCCCCAGAACCGAGCCTTGAGGCACTCTGTTTGAAACTGACTGCCCTCCAGATATTGAGCCATTGACCACTAGCCATTGGGCCCGACCCTCAAGCCAGCTTTCTATCCGTCTTAGAGTCCAAGGATCCAAGCCATATTTCCTTAACTTATGGACTAGAATGTTGTGGGAGACTGTATCAAAAGCTTTGATGAAGTCAAGGTACATCACATCCACTGGCTTCCCCATGTCCACAGATCCTGTTACCAGGTCATAGAAGCTAATCAGATTGGTCAGGCAGGACTTGCCCCTGGTGAATCCATGTTGGCGACTTTTGATCACTTTCCCCTCTTCCAAGTGCTCCAAAATGGATTCCTTGAGGATCCCCTCCATTATTTTCCCAGGGATTGAGGTAAGGCTGACTGGTCCATAGTTCCCTGGATTGTCCTCCTTTCCTTTTTCAAAGATGGGCACAGGTCCCATTGGATTTTTGGGCACTGCAGGAATCTTTAGCTAAGGTATGAGGAACCTTGTTGAAGAGCAAACGAGAAGCCAAAAATACCTCAGGCAGAGGCTAGGGCAGGACGGAGCTCTTTTGTTAGTTGGGCAGGCTGGCTTCTGCACCCTGGTTCCCTAAAAGAACAGAACTGATTGGTAACAATGCTACCATTACAGAGAGAGAGAGAAAATATAAGCATGTATGACAAGATTCTGTCTCATTTATTCACCTTGTGTGTCCTAATATTAGTCAAGTTGTAAGATACAGTATAAGTAATGGCATCAGAATCAGGGTCTCAAAGGTAAAGCCAAAATGTTCAAATGTTCTTTCAGTAATGGACTTCCACAAGCTCACACAAAGGGTGATGGCAGAGACATAAACAAAACAGCATCCTCTTTTTTGACCACTAATCAATGCTGTCGATCACTACCAAGTGAAAAATAAAAATTCAAATTAAGAATAATTGCATTTACGTGAAAAGAGTGCAGGACTGAAATACTGGACATGTAGCAAAAAGTACAGATTCCTTCAGAAATCTGGCTTAATGCCAAATTCCAGGAACTGTAGGTCGTAGGCTGTAAGTGGAGCGGGCACTGCCTCTGTCATTCCAAAATCTTAAAAATATAATTTCTGAGTTTAGAAAATAGATGAAGTATGCTTTAATTTCACTGAAATGCCTTACAGACACATGGGGGCCTGGTGTGCTGGCCTTCCTAAAATGAGAGGAATGTAACAAACTTCATAGGAATTTGAGGTTCCAATAAACTGGAATAAAGGAAGACCGACAGCTTATTGTTTTACTAATTGTTTTGTGGTGTGGGGGTGGGGTGAGGAGAGATGGGATTGGAGGAAAGGGAAAGAGACAAGAAAATATGATGGTGCTTGAAAGCAGAACCTGGTTTACCCAAGAATAAGTGTCAATAAATACCCTTAATATGGAGAATTCACCATAGCCCTAAACAATCACACTAAAGACATGTGAAATTTATATTAGGCCTGCTGTTATTTACCTCAATAGGAAAAGCACTGTGCTAAACAGGAAAAACAAACAAGCCCACCAATTCATCAGGCTGTCAACAGACTGAAGTAGAACTTGAAGGCCACCAAGACCTTCAATATTATAATGTGGTGTCAACATGGGAGGCTCCGCAGGCCTGATTCCCAGTTCTGTTACGCCATATTTATGCCAGTGTGAAGTCAGTGGAGTCACAGTAGTATAACAGCACAGGATTTTCAATTGTTTTGTGCTCATTTATCAGACCATCAACAGAGATAACCAGGCAAACTAGGAGCAGTCTGCTTTGAAGAACCTACAAGTTAATGTGATTTTCAGTGCAAGGATTTAGCCATCCTATTCCAATTTATGCTGGTTCTACTTTTAAAATCCTTATGCACTTTGCTCAAGGTATTCCCTAGAATTTTATCTAATCTCTCCCCTTCACCACCTCCCCACCCACCTTTACTTAAGCGGTTATAGGTTAGAAGTCTGTCCTAGTACATTCTGACAATGAAATCTTAATGAAGACCTTGAATAAATGATGCCAACTCAAAACCAAATCACTCACTAGTTGAGAGAATGTTACTGCTATACTCAAAGCAAAAGACAATGAGGTACGCCATGCACATATTACAAACCTCTTTGACACAGCATGTAAATGCACCTTTCAGTTAACATAACTGTTAGGATAGGTTAATCACAAGCCACCTGAAATACAAACACACACCTAAGACAAAAGGCGTGAACACATCCTGGAATTTTGGGCTGAGTGAATGGAGGCCTTTGCTGAGTATTATTTTGGTTAGCGGGGCCGACAGCCATAGTGGGTCCTGAGGCAAAGTGGGAGAGGGGCCTGGCTCCATGACCCCAGAAGGGGCAGGACCAAAGGTAGTAGCCCTTAGAGTTGCCAGGACCACAGCCCTGAGCCTCCTACAGCTGTGCAGAGTGGAGCAGCAGTGCTACCAGCACTTCACAGTGGCCCAGAGCTCCAGCTGTCTCTGCTGCCAAAGCTCTGGGCCCCCTTGAAAAGTTAGGCCCTGTGTAAACTACTCCCTTTGTTGCCTCCGTATAGGCAGGTCTGGTTTTGTGCAAGAGTGTTTGTATAAAAAAAGGCAGAACATACCTTACCAGATTGAGAAACAGATAACCTGAAGGAGCAGCTGAAAGCACAGTGGGTAACCATGGAAGAAACTGGGGGAGAGGTTTTTGAGGCAGGGGTACAAGTGGAAAAAAGTGTACTGTGAGAAAAATAAATTGTTTTCTGCTATGAGGGTGATACCAAGACATACCCCTAAATAATTAAGGCATTTAAGCAATAATGCACCAGAGGACAGATATTGCAATATAAAAGTTAAAAAAAAAATAAAGAGAGAACACAGTTCATAATCCATGAGCATTGTGTTAGACCTTTTTGTCAAATGCCAGGTTTTCATGCTTCAAGGTACAGGCAAAGGAAACAGTTCAGAGCTCTAATTTTTTGCCTGTCATTCAAAACACAAAATTCATTTTTTAAGATTTCAAAACAGTGGTACAAAAATTAGTTCTATCACATAAATCTATAATTCTTTGCTCTGGCCAAGATTAGAAGTGATTAATAACCTCATGAAATACTGCACTTTCAGTATATCTGCCCCAGCCAGAAGTACCGGAAATTTACTGGGGGAAAAATCTTCTTTAAATGCCTTTCTATCCAGTTTTGCTGATTTAGAAAGTTTGGAAAGTACAGATAAGGAATCCAAACAAGTTGCATCCCTAAACCTTTGAACCCCTCCACACACACACACACACACACTAATTAGACCTGGATATTTAGGTCTAGTATTGCTTAGTACTTATTAACTTTCTTAGGAGTGCGTAGGTGTTCAGTTACTTGAAGGAGCAGTCAGTGTTTGTACACCCACATCTCCTACACATACATGTGTATTTAGTAGTATTTGCAGATTTTTTAAAGCATTTTGTTCCCAGATATCCATAAATGTTTGTTAGCTCTGCATATGCATGTACATGCAAAGCAATATAGGGGCAGAGGGAATTAAGTTATCTTCCTCTTCTCAAAATGCTAGTTCAGTGGGGGATGTTGTTTCCCTGGGCAACTTATCCAGCATATTCAGTCACTTAAAGGAGTGAGTTCTTTCTCAGTGGCTATTCTCTGCAGTTAGAGGCTGATCAGGAGGCACAACCTGCTCTTTGTGAGTGGACTGGGCTTGCTATCCCCACAATGACTCCCAATGGCCTATCACTCTCAAGATACAGCTCCCAATATAAGAGTTTTAATAACTGGCCTACTTTCCTTTCTTATGCACTAGGGACCAGCAGGAATCATACTGCTTTCTGGTACTCCTGCTGGGTCATATGGCTGCACAGTGTACCCCACTATATGGCTACGTCTACACGTGCGCGCTACATCGAAATAGCTTATTTCAATGTAGTGACATCGAAATAGGCTATTTCGATGAATAACGTCTACACGTCCTCCAGGGCTGGCAACGTCGATGTTCAACGTCGACGCTGGGCAGCACCACATCGAAATAGGTGCTGTGAAGGAACGTCTACACACCAAAGTAGCACACATCGAAATAAGGGTGCCAGGAACAGCTGCAGACAGGGTCACAGGGCGGACTAGCGCTTCCAGGGCAACAGCTAGCCGCTCCCTTAAAGGGCCCCTCCCAGACACACACAGCCTGCACAGCACGTGGTCTGCAGAGCCATAGGCACGCACACTTCGAGTGACGCAGTCATGGACCCCCAGCAGCAGCAGCCGCCAGAGGTCCACCCAGCCGCCCCTGTAGGAGCAGTGCTCGCCCTGCTCCATGCCATGCAGGAGGCAGCTGAGCACCTCCTTGCCACAGAGGAGGAGCTGCCCGCAGGGGAGGAGGACGCAACCCCCAACCCTGCAGCACCCCCCCCACCCCCCCCCGCCGGCTGTGGAGCTACCCCACCAGCACCAACTGGTGGGAGCGGCTGGTGCTTGGAGAGTGGGATGATGACTGCTGGCTCCAGAACTTTCGCATGAGCCGGCAGACATTTCTGGAGCTATGCCAGTGGCTCACCCCCACCCTGAGGCACCAGGACACTGCCATGCAGCGTGCCCTCAGTGTCGAGAAATAGGTTGGCATTGCTGTTTGGAAGCTGGCCACTCCAGACAGCTACCGATCCGTGGGACAGCAGTTTGGCGTCGGCAAGGGCACCGTCGGGGCTGTCCTCATGGAGGGGGAGGGGGAGGCAGCCCTGGCAGGGGAGGGGGCCCTGCCAGGGGAGGGCCACACACACCCTGCACACCCCTCATTGGTGCTCTCCCATGTGCTTCCCCTGCAGGTCATCCGCGCCATCAACGCCCTGCTCCTCCACAGGCTCGTGAGGCTTGGGGACCAGGATGCCGCCATCGCAGGCTTTGCCACCCTGGGCTTCCCCAATTGCTTCGGGGCTCTGGATGGGACCCGCATCCCCATCCGTGCCCCGGAGAACAGTGGAGGATGCTACTTAAACAGGAAGGGCTACCATTCTGCGGTCCTCCAGGCCTTGTTGGACAGCCGGGGCTGTTTCTTGGACATTTATGTGGGCTGGCCTGGCAGCACCCACGACGCCCAGGTATTCCGTAACTCAGGCCTGTGCCACTGGCTGGAGGCAGGGACCTACATCCCCCAGGGGGAGATCCCTGTGGGGGACACCACCATGCCCCTCTGCGTCATTGCAGATGCAGCATACCCCCTCCGGCCCTGGCTCATGCACCCTTACACGGGCCATCTGTCAGCCAGCCAGGAGCGTGTGAACCTGCGCCTGAACCACGCGCGCCAGGTGGTAGAGCACACATTTGGGCACCTCAAAGGGCACTGGAGGTGTCTCCTCACCCGCCGTGACGCGGGCCCCACCAACATCCCCTAGATTGTGGGCGCGTGCAGCGCCCTCCACAACCTGGTGGAGAGCAAGGGGGAGGCCTTCTTTCAGGGCTGGGCTGTGGAGGCCGGCAGGGCTGATATGCAGCCACCCACTGCCCCCAGTCGCCAGGTGAACCCCGAAGGGACCCAGGTCCAGGAGGCCCTGTGGGCCCAGTTTGACAAGGCCGCGGGGTGAATGCTAACTATTTACAGGCAAAATCAAAATTATATATATGTATTATAAATAAGATAAGACGAAAGGGGAAGACAAGGAAGGGGAGAACTATATACATGGGGGGGCAAGGATCAGCATAACAACAGGGGTCTAATATAAAAACTATTTACAAAAGAACATTAAACTGGGGGGAATATATACGGGGGGGCATGTCCTGGGCCCCACCCCCCCAATGTCCAGCGCTGAGGGTGGGCGGCCACGACCCACGCCTCGGCCTCAGCCCTGGCCAGGGGCTGGGCGGACCGGTAGATATGGCCGGTGGGTGTCAGCTGGCCCCAGGTCCTCCTCAGTGGAAGAGCCCTTGGTGGCGGTGCGATGGCGGATGGCGCAGCGGGTGGAGCAGGCAGGGCGAGCGCAGCGGCGGCTGGTGTGGCATGCGGGGCCAGGTAGTCAGCGATATGGTCGAATGTCCGCATGAAGGCCCCCCATGCCTCCTGGTGCCAGGCCAGAGCCCGCTCCTGTAGCTGGAGGCGGTGCTCCTCCACCCGCAGCCGCTGCTCAGCGACCTCCAGCTGCTGACGATGGATGGCCAGCAGCTGGGGGTCCATCACCGTCGGGTGGTGGTGCTGGGTCCGCCATCGTCCCCGCCGTGGGGCTGGTCGGTCCTCCGCCAAGGGGCTGGCCTGGAGTGATGGCCCCGGTGGGCTGTCCGGGACCACTGACACCTTGCCGGCGCTCTCCGGTCCTTCCAATGGTGCAGCTGCAGAACACAGGAGGGGGGAAGAAGAGTGGAGACAGCCGTTAGTGTGGGCCCCGAGCCGTGGCCCTTGTCCCCCCACCCCTCTTCTGCTGGTTCCCCATCCTTGTCCCCGAGAGATGCTGCTGCTGCTGCTGATGGGTGTCCCACCCCCTCCCCCCAGGGGACCCTAAAGGTTCCGCTCCCCCCAGCCCCAGGGATGGGGCATGGCACTGTCGTGCTGGGGGGCAGGGGCTGATGCGCTCTTCTGAGGGACATGTCACTGCTGTCCTTGGGGCCATGGTCATCTGGGCATATCTATTACCCCCGCCCCTCAACCCCGGGGGGGTACATACCTGATGGTCCACTCCCACGGTCGGGGGACACCCGGTGGGCAGACGCCCTACTGGAGCTCTGGGAGTGGATGGCGATCCGCAGGCTGGCGTCGCTGGAGGAGGACTCCTCCTCCTCCTCCTCCTCCAGTGCCCTGGGGGTGGGCTTCTGGGGGGACCCCTGGGGTGCGGGGCTTGCCTCTGGGGCAGACTCCACCTCTGGGGCCTGCTGGGGCTCGTCAGCTGAGGTATCAAGCGTGGCCGGAGGGAGGTGGTGTGCCGGGGGCCCAGGATGTCCCTGAGCTCCCTGTAAAAGGGCCAAGTGATGCGGGCGGCCCCAGATCGGCCGGCTGCATCCCAGGCCCGGGCATAACCCTGCCGCAGCTCCCTCACTTTCCTCCGGACATGATCCGGACTGTGGGCAGGGTGACCCCGGGCGGCCAGGCCCTCGGCCAGCCGAGCGAACGCATCCGCGTTCCGCCTCTTGCTCCCCATTACCTGGAGCACCTCCTCCTCACTCCGGAGCCCCAGCAGGTCCCGAAGCTCGGCCTCCATCCAGGAGGGGCCCCACTGCCGCTTCCCCGCCTGGCTGCTGGGCTGGGAGCCCTGGCTCCCATTGGGGGGCTGGGGGGTGGCCATTGCGGCGGGTGGGGGTGTGTGGGCACTTGGGCGCAGAGGAGCGTGCAGGCTGGCCGTGTGGTTGTGCTGCCACCTGCACGCTCTCTCCGCTTCCTGCACAGGAAGGCAGGGGGCAGGGAGCTTTAAGGGGCCACTGCATGCGGTGACCATCGAGCTCAGGGGCTGGGCAGAGCATCTCTTAACCCCTCAGCTGATGGCCACCATGGAGGATCCCGCTATTTCGATGTTGCGGGATTCCCAACGACTACACGTTCCCGACTTCAACGTTGAACGTCGAAGTAGGTCACTATTCCCATCCCCTCATGGAGTTAGCGACTTCGACGTCTCGCCAGCTAACGTCGATGTCAACTTCGAAATAGCGCCCAACACATGTAGCCGTGACGGGCACTACTTCAAAGTTGGCGCTGCTACTTCGAAGTAGCTGGCACATGTAGACACGGCCTATATGTTCCAAAATCTGGCCTCTAGGACAATCATTTTTAAAATTGCTTTGCCAATAAACCCTGTAAAACACTTCCTGTATGCATGGTGTAATTCACTAAGACTCATGTAGTACTGTGCTTATATATTGTGGATAAAAATTAAACACTGTCAAGGAGTGGCTATAAATTGTAATTCTAATATATTTTAATACTCTGCATGTTAAGGGGCCAGGTCACATTTTAACAGCAACGAAGGGTCCTGTGGCACCTTATAGACTAACAGAAAAGTTTTGAGCATGAACTTTCATGAGCACAGACTCACTTCATCAGATGCATCTGATGAAGTGAGTCTGTGCTCACGAAAGCTCATGCTCAAAACTTTTCTGTTAGTCTATAAGGTGCCACAGGACCCTTCGTTGCTGTTACAGATCCAGACTAACATGGCTACCTCTCTGATACTTGTCACATTTTAACTAGTTCAAGGAGAATATAATTTGGGGAGAACTTCGTTTGTGACACTACTGTATTTAGTCTATGGGCTCACTCTAAAAAAGTCTTTCTTGTGGCTCTATTCCAGTGGTCTCCAACTTTTTAAAGCCCAAGATCACTGTTTTGAATTTAGGTGCAGTCCAGGACTTACCTCAAACCCAAAGAATCTTGCCCTGCCTTCTGCCCCACCTCTTTCTGAGTCTGTAGGTGGTACCTGCAAGCAAAGGCAGCATGTGGAGAGCCCAGGCCCTGTATCACCCAAGGGCTGGCCAGCCACTTCCAAGAGTGGTTCAGGGCCAAGGCAGGGGGGAATACGACTCGGCTCCAGCCTGTGATGCCAGACTGTTAGTGGCTGATCTCCAAACTTGACTGCAGGATCTTCCAGAATATTGAGACTGATTCCATAAGACTCCTGACTAGTGTTCTGCACATGGATGGAAAACTATTAGAGGAATGAATTTCGTCATGTGCAGCAGTATTGAAGTGATGTGCACATATGCAGCCACAGTACAAACCAAAAAGCTACGTACAATATATTTTTAAAAAATTACCACAGGGATAATGACTTCACTCATGACAGAGTAGGCATTTTAGAACTCACAACTCAAAGAACTAAATTTAAGCAAAAGAGAAATTAAAATGTTGATATGCACAGACCAGTTAAAAACCTGGAACAACACACTTTGAAAGAAGTAAAAGTAGTAACAATAACACCACAAGTCTGTGTTTAGGCTGGGAGGTGAGTGTGAAAGAGAGCATGTTTGTGTGAGAGACAACGTTTTTGAGCAACAGAGATTTGCACTGACCCTTTAAGTATGCCGAGGACACACAGATATAGGAGCATCTGCCAGCAAGCTCTCTCCATCCTAAGACCAGTTGTGCGCCTCCTCTCCATGGATATGTGCTAATGAGTTGGAGGGAGGGGACACCCTGACATCGGGAGCCCCTAGTTTGCCTTCTCTACCCTAGACAGCTAGCAGGAGGCTTCAGGGCGGGGTGCAACTCCAAGGCAAAGGACAGAAGGAGCACATCCATAGGAGGAGATGAAGTTCCAGCATGTGAAAGCCTCCTGGCCAATCCAGTCAGGATTACCTGTCAGAGGCCCCAGGATCTACCGGTGGTGACCACTGCGTTTCTGTCTCAGATAAAGACCATATTCTTTCTAGCTAGACTTAGCAGCTTTTTAAAAACATTTGCTAGTAGAAGGGGAATGGATGGCAGTAAATGATGCAGTGATCTTTCAAACTTGGATTACCATCTCTCCTGGGGGGGGGGAGTGCTGTCTGAAGAACCTCAGCTAGGTCTGGGGCATGTACATACACATGCATGGGTGCCCCTGAAGAAGTCTAGCTATCATTTTCCAGCATCCATGCCCTGAACTGGCTTTCCAACACAAACTTTCAGCTTCATATCACAGCTCCAAAAAAGCTGGTAGTTGGCATAGCAAAGTCAGCCCTCGTGTTCAGCACATAATGACTGAAGCTAAAGTTCCAACTGTTTTACCAAAGAAATCTTGAGAGCAATTTCATTATGCCATTGAAGGGAAAGAGCAAAAACTGCAAATCAAACGAATTTATATAGGCAAACACCACTACACAAAAAATAAAAAGTCATTTCAAACATACCATCACTTCTCTTGCCATAGAAATACCATATTTCTGAGCTCATATATGCATATATTTCATATTTTTACTTCCTGCATCTGTATAGCATTAAAAGGAGATTTCCTCTTAATTTTGTATTAATTGGATTGATTTCATGTCAAAAGCATTGTAATTGGAAGAAGTTTGTTTTGTTTTTTTACAAATTATTGTGGGATTATTTGTGAAGTTTCCAAGTACATAGTTTTTTGGACATTTTTTAAGTACAATTAAACAACTGTTTATTTGACAGAAAATATACATTAAATCTTTCACCCACCAACAGTGTATGCTGTAGTCCAGGTCTCCAATCTCTAATGCCCACCAAGGAATTATATAATTCTTATTGTGTTTAAAAAGTATAGTCAAAGACCGTTTTGTGTGTCATTGCAAGGGTGTTAAAACTTTGAAGAACGTAAGTTCATAACACAGAAAATGAAGTGTACCCAAATAATTATTCAATGGCTAACCTCGAGCCTATGAGTTGGAGCCCCACGTGCACTGTGGAAGTGCAAGGATGGAACCCAAGCCCACACTTGCCCCAGAGCAGTGGGGGCTGGGAGACTGCCATGGGGCTGGGAGTTGGAGCCCCTGCCTGCCCTGTGGCAGTGGGAGCTGGGAGGCTGCTGCAGGCCCGAGCTGGAGCTCCTCTTTGTACTGTGGCAGCACAGGGCCAGGAGCCTGAATGCCTGCTCGTGCTGGGGCAGTGGGGGTGAGATGCTGCCACAGAGCTGGGAACCAGAGACCTCCAGCAGCACAGGGTCAGGAGCTTCAGCCACCATGCACCCCACAGCAGTGGAAACTACAAGGCTGCCCTGGGCAGGAGTTACAGTGGCAGGGAGTTGGAGGGAAACAGGGGCTGGAAGGTGCCTTGTGGCAGCCCCTGAGTGACTGGGTTGGGGCCAGAGCCCCAAGGGAGGGATGCTGGAAGCTGGTGTCTGCGCACAGTCCTGCACTTTCCCTTATCTGGCAAATTTTCTTGCTCAGGACCTGTCAGGTCCCAAGCATGCCAGATAAGGGAGGTACAACCTGCAATATTAACAGGGGCTATGATGTTAAGACTGCTGTTGAATACTATAAGAAAGATATGATTATGCGTTCACCATAGATTTGATAGACGTGGCATGCTGTCTTGATCCTGTTTGTGCTTCAGCACTTTAAAAACCCTTCAGTTTCTATCTTTTGTCTTGTGACCATTTCCCAAATCCTCCTGTTGGTGCTTAGCCTCACACTCATTAACAAGCAAATAATCATGTGCAGCAGTATATCCTCTCTCCCTCACTTGAATGGCAATATGCACAAATTGTACTGCAAAGCTTAAAACAGTGTAAGAATTAAGCCCACCTATATAATGCTTCTAATTATCTGACTTTTAAAAGAGTAGCTAGAAGATACTAACAATTCTGCATTGCAGTTTCCTTCATGCTTTCTTTTAATCATAAGGAAAAAAGACACTCAGTAGTTGTACAAAAACTGTTTGTTCTTTTTTGTGGGAACACTTAGAAGTTAGTTATTGATTAATTAGTGATTTGGGCTCCTCTTGTAGTAGGAATATATATAACAAAAAGATGGCCCTATGCCAAAGATTGTATAATCCAAGTAGGAAATGGAGATATACTGGGTCTACTAGTTTCATCAGGATAGATAGAGCCATAACCAAATCCCACTAACAAATTATCATGGAGAACCACTTCTGCTCACAAAGAAGGAAGAAGACTTTAAATCCTTGACTCCTAACCCCCTCTCAATTAAAATTCTGTGATGAAGCGAGCTGCCAGACAGTACAATATGTGTGCCCTTCTACGGCAAGGGTCCTGTAAAACAGAGCACTCACCACAGAAACAGTCCCTCATGGCTAGACACGTGCAGTCTAGCTATTCTTTCCTATCTTCTATGCACCTACCAACAGTCCTTCCAGGTTTGTAACAGTCCCCTCCTCTTGTAACTCAGCCCTGGGAGAGGGCCAAAGAGCAAGCAGCTGTAGCATATAACAGCCAATTAGAGCCCTATAAGAGTGAAAACTGGTCTAGGGAGGCTGAGTGGTAGTCAGCCACAGGTGGGACTGCAGATAATTAGGGCCCAGCTGGAGCAGTTTGAATAGGGTCTGAGAGAGGAGGGCTCTCTCAGGGAAACAAGGGAAAAAGGCCCTTGTTCTAGGTCAGCTGTACATCAGGAAGAACCTGGCTGCCTGAAAGCTATAGCAGCTTCTTGAGTGAAGATAGTGCTGGGGAGTTCTGGTCTGATCCTACTTCCAGGCTACAGGGCCTGAAATAAAGCCTACAAGGAGGTACCAGAGCTGAAGGGAGGCAGCTAGGGCAGGAGAAGGCAGCAGGTTCCCAAACCCTTGCCAATGATGAATAGTCATTTCAGACTGCAGTTCACCCCTGAGGCAAGGGGCTAAATGATGATTGGCAGTAGGTCCCTAAGGCAAGGGTGGGCATGGTGGTTGGGGTTGCCTAGGAGGGGAGGACCCCAGAGTGTGGGATCTATACTACCACTTCACCAACTAAGTCTGAAGACCACAACACTAAAACAGCCTTAACATGTAGCCACAGACAGTCCCATCAGGCACTCCACTCTATCTTGCCATTAAAATAAACTAGCCTTTCTAATAGATGGTCCCCTGCACCAAAAACAAACCAAATAAATCACAGTAATATTCAGGTTAGTCCCAGTCCCGAAAACATATCACTTCCCCTAGGCCAATTGCACTTTGAATCCTGTAACAAAGACAGCACTTGCAGCTACTCCTACAGTGAATAACTAAAGATTTATTAACAAAATAAAAAAGGTGATTTTAAAAGGTCAGAGCAGGTAAAGGTTCCTTAAGGTGACAGAAGCTTTTACAATATGCAAGCTTTATATGTCCTTTATGGTTAACCCAGGCTGAGCCCTGGTGATCACTTGCTCATGCATAGTAATCCTTGCCCTCTGGTCCTCCCACAGATCAAGCAGCATAAGAAAATCCAGTTTCTTTCTGTCAGGGATTTTATTTTCCTTCTCTCCCCATGCTCACAAGTTTATGCTGATGGGACAAATCATAGGCATATCTTCTCTTCCTCAGTGTAGGGGTATCAATGAATAAAGTCTTTCATCATTAATGTTTCTCAGTGGCCCATTTAATTTCAAGGGAGTTCTTGGTGGTTAGGGCCTAACCACTTCTGTAGAAAGTCCGAACTTTACATTAGTTAAATGAGCTGGTACTGGGTCTCCCAAGATCAGAGCATCTCAAAAAATTCTAATAAATTGATGAGGCATGATTTCCTTTTACAAAAGCCATGATGACTCTTCCTCAACATATTATGTTCACATGTCTTAGAATTAATTCTATACTCTACTATAGTTTCAACTGCTATAGTTTCAATGTAGGGCGCTACATTTTGGGAATATGTTCATATTCTCAAACTAATCCTCTCAAACTGCAAAAGCTAATTGCATCATTGGGATCTGTCATGGCAGAATTTGTTTGGCCTAATTTTTTTATCCTCACCACACGTTTCTGGTTTCCCCACCCATAAATAATGTCAGCGTACCTACCATATGAGGATGAATGTATCATATTATCAAGCAAACCACTGTGATATATACCCTAATATACATAGACAGGGATCCAAGAGGAAACAATCAGAGGAATGAGTCTGAGAATATATTGTTGCATAAGGAACAATTTAATCTTTTCAAGAGATCTTTCCTTCTAATTAGAGAAGCGAAAATTAAATTAAGAGCAGGGGCATAACACAGGAATGTCATGTATATTGTTAAGCAGAGATAACACTATTCTGCATTTAAATCTCCTGCAGATAGCACTAAACCAAACATAAAATTGAAACTTTGGTGACAAAATATCCACAACTTCCAGCTGGTTAAATATTAGTAGACACGCAAAATGCCTAATCCTCTGCTCTTTCTTTCTAAGAGGTTCTTAGTAAGTCTCCCTACCAGGAGTAACAGTAGAATAAGTCTGTAGCAGAAGTAATGCAATGACAAGGTATCTGCATTATTATCACAAGGTATGTAACAGGAAGGTGGGTGTATATGATGGCATGTAGCACTACATTTTAGTAGGTTTCATTTCAGGTCACAGAATGTGTCCACAATCCTGATCTCATAGTGCAATCTTTTTACAGCATTAAGAGTGCCTGGAACATAGTACAGGGTTCCTATTAGCACTATGAAAGCTAGAGCACAGTCATATTTCTAGTATTAAATGCTACACCTACTAGTTCAGGTAAGAGCACTTGATGTACAGTCTCTGGATGAAACATAAGTATGGCTCTTATTGTGTTAACTTGCATACTAAACCCTGGATTCTAATTGTGTACCCCAATACTCTGAAGTGGGTCTCACCCATGAATGCTCCCTAATACATTTAGTCTTTAAGGTGCTACAGGACTGGTTGTTATAGATAAAAAGAAGTGACCTGTTGCTTCCTTGACCCTCTAGATTCTTCAAAGGCAAGCCAAAGTCTCAAATTCACAATGAAATGAACCATCTCTGCTTCCACTCTAATTCTATATTTGGCAAAAGCTATCAATTTTGATGCTATCCATTTTCTCTCCTCCCCACTTAGTAGCATTACTTTTTTCTCCTTTCCAAGTCATTCTCCTTGGCTGTAGTGTTTTTCCTCACTGTCACTAGTCAACATCTAAGAAAGTTATGGCCAAGGACAGCTGTCATGTGGGTTCACATTCACATTTGTACCCATAGACATTACGAAAACAAGAATGTAAAATTGGGCAGACAGGATTCTCCTGGCCCTGTGGTGGAAGACAGGACTCAAGGAAAAGGGGCTTGACAATGAAAGAGGCAGCACTACAGTACTCCAATATGGTAGCTAGCTCCTGTCCCACAGGAGAAGGCCCAGATTGTGCATAGCAACTTGGTACATGCTCCGGTTTGGCCAGCCAGCCTTCTGCCCAGAAGGAGGATCTGGGCCAAGCCTCATAGAATGGGAGCTACCATTACAGACTGGGTGGGGCAGGTTTGCTCTCCATCTTCCCACCTTGTGCCTTTCCCCTCTGCACCAGACTAGGATTAGGGTAGGGGCAGAAGGTGCTGCTGTGTCTGGTAGGTGCTGCCCGGGCAGTTTAGTGTTGTGCACCCACTGAAATAGCAGGCTATATATACCTATGGCCCAGACATTCTTTTACTTCAGCTCCCAGCCCTTTACCATTAGTGTCTGCTTTCCAACACTACACTGGTCTGCTTTCCAAGACCACTTCTTACAAAGTCCAGCCTCTCCCTTTATTTATTTGTTTGTTTATTTGGCCCCCTTCCCAGCACATTCAGAGCCAACCTCCCACTTTTTCACATGCCTCTTTCTCCCGCCACACAAACTCACTGCCAGAACCAATTCAGATCCCTGAAGTAGTTTGATCGTCTGCTGCTCTTCCCAGATCTGTTGATGGAAAAGGACAGTAATCTGGGATGTAGGTGATCCAGATTCAAGTTCCTGCTGTGCCACACTTCCTGTGTGACCTTTAATAGCTCTTCCCTCACTCACAGGCACGTTATGAGGATAGCTACCTTAAAGGAATCTGAAGCCTTCACAGTCTACTGTAAGAGGGTCTGTGTATCAATCACTGATGCATCTGCTGCTTATAATTAAATCAATAGTTTAGGTAACGCTTCAAGTGAGGCTTCTGTGAGGTAAGTCAACTAATCACTATCCAGCTTTCCCAAAACAATGAAAAATAATTCCAAAATAGTGGAAAGGCTGATATAGGATTCACTTATGCAAACTAGGGTTGTAATTAATGCCCATCAATATGGTTTTATGGAAAATAGGGCTTGTCAGATGAATCCGATTTCATTCTTTGAGAAGATTACAAGTTTTGCTGTTAGAAAACACTGCATAGTTGTAAGATATTAAGTTTTCATAAGGTCTTTCTATTTAGCACCTCATGGTGTTTTAATTAAAATATTAGCACCATAGAATATCAATAGAGCACAGGTTAAATGGATTAAGAACTGGCTAAGAGATGAACATCAAAAATTGGCAAATCCTCATCCAAAGGGGACGTTTCAGGTGAGGTTCTGCAGGGATCAATACTAAACTTCATTCCACTGAATACTCTCGTCAACAATCTGGTGGTAAATATAAAATCATTGCTGAGATTATGGATGACAGAGTCTGGTAGAGTGGTAAATAAGGAGAAGAACAGAGTAGTCACACACAGTGATCTGGATTTCCTGATAAGATAGGACAATTCAAATTAAATAAATTTTAATTCTTCCCTGGGCCTCCTCCTACCTGGATTCCCCCTCACCTCACGGCTAAGGTGTTTAGGTCCTCTCTCTCTTTCTGCAAACCTTGATTAAGCAAATTCAGCCAAAAATAGTGCTGGTTATCCCTAAGACTCTTTGTCCAGGGAGGAACACCCGTCTAATCCCAACCAGGAACTGCTAAACCTCAGCAGCAATTTTCATCTGAGCCTGCTTGTCTTTGATTGGCTACTTTGTGTGGCCTCCCAATACACTGAGTGGCTCCTTTCATGATTCAGGGTTTTGTCTGACTGTGGAGTGTTCTGTAAAGAGTGTGTACGTTCTGTCATAATCCCCAAACCAAGTTGGGGCAGGCAGACAGAATTTCAAGAAAGGGTCTGCAGCATTACTCATTCACGCTACACCTTCCATCACCAAAGAAAGGTAAGCCTCTTGTCCCAGTCCTTGACACCACACATCGAATATCCACTGTCTCCCCACCCGTCTCCACAAAACAGCTGTCAGCAACCAACAGCTGTTGGGAGACTCAACCAGAAAATATGTTTAAAATCTTTCACAAAAGTATTTCTTGTTTGTTGATCTTCTCTACAAAATACCAAACAGTCTTATCTAAGGAGTTAAACATTTTGTACTCTGTTGTATATTTTTCCCCACACAAACGTACTTGATTGAGCGCAGATGTAAGTTTTGCAAACATCATTTTTAATGCCACTATTTGGAAGTCTGGCCCTAGATGCATAAAAGACAAAAATATAAAAGACTAGAATAGGATTTCTGAAAGCATCTCTGTGATTTTGAAAAGGGAAAGCATTGATCAGTGAATGCTGCATTGTTAGATATGGCAAATGTGTAAAGATCACTGGGGAACCCCATGTAATGCATAAATGCTTTCTCTGCTTATGCATAAAACCCACATGTAAAGGGGCCAATTAACCTGTAACATTCAGTCTATCACTCATGAAGAGAATGAGCAGAAGAGTTAGAGCCAGTATTTATAAAGCACAAGTAGGCTCCTAGAATACCTTAAAATTGCCATAAACAGTGTCCAGTGTGTAATAAAAAGTAAGCAGTCCTGTAGCACCTGACTGAATAACAATTTTATTTATTAGTTGGGTCCAGTGGTTTTTTCCCCATGAAAGCTCATTAGCTAATAAATATTTTTTTTAGTCTTTCAGGTGCTAACGGACTGCTTGCTTTTGTTTTGCAAAGACACAGACAAGCGTGGCCACCCCTCTGAAAGTATGTAACATGTGATTTCATATTTAACATAGAAGAATCCTAGAAATTTCAGTTTTCGTTAGTCAATATTGTGTTAAATAATATTTTGAGGGATTACGTAAACCTTAGATTATACAAAGGTAAAAATAAAGTTACCATGCAATTTCTAACATTTTGTAATATTGCTCATTGTAGCTACCTCTTTGTACCCATTGTAGTTACCTCTTTTGTGCTACCCCTCCTTGTGTTCATCTCCACAAAAGCCATTCATGCTGCCATGATGTAGTTTAAACATGGCCTTCTCTCATCTGTGTAGGCTTTTACTCTTTTGAAGTTCTTTTATCCGATTTATCTGTCGAGATATACATGCTGCAATCATCATTAGAGCATCTGAGCACATTAGCATATTCCTTCCAGGTTTCATGTAATGTATATTAATTTTATTGTGATCAGATCCCTTGTCTACTTCTTTTGATATGAATGTAGTATTAACTTAACACACTCTAGGGCTCGGCAGATAGGTTTGTAATAATTTCTGAATCTGTCCTATATTAATGGATATGGTCTTCCTTCTGAAAATAGGATTACTTATATGGGCTGTGTTGGGATTTGACACTGAGAAACAGATTTTAAAAGGAGATTAGCTCCCATTTAGGCAATAAAAAAAGATATAGGTGCAGAGAGTTAAGTTCTTTTGAATGTCTGGCTGCTTTTAGGATCCTGATCATTTGGCCTTTTGTGACAACTTCTGCTTTTAAATACATGCACAGAACCACCATGGAAATCAATATAAGCAGAATTTGGTAGTTAGGAGTTCGAATGCACATTTTATGGGACAACTTTTCCCCTTAGTTGCATATGCACAATCCAGTTGAAGTGTATGAGGGTTTATCACTGTGTGCCTAAAAACCTTGCTGTGATGTTAGTATTGCCATTGACTTAATCTGATTTCAGTGGTGCAGGACCAAGATTTAACTGCATAATTGTGGGATTCAAATATCAATTCTACTAAACCCTATGCTCCATTTTCTTTCATCAGCATTGCGCTGACGCGACTGCCAACTTCAGTGATGTCATTCCTGATTTACATCTGCCTAAGCAAGAGGAGAACCAGATCTATCATTTGGACACCTAATTTTGAAAATAATCTGACTAAACTTAGGTAGAAACAAAAATGATTAATGCTGAAATATTCTGTGTAAATGAAATCAGTACAAATGACAGGGCTTTTAATAAAAGTGATGCACCTTTACCCCTCGAAGGACTGAATGAAATCCCAATCATGGACTCAGTATGCTATGCACAGTGAGCAACTTGAAACCTGAACATTTTCATGTTTACATCCCAATGCATATGAACAGTCACCTGGATCAGACCAACGGTTCATCCTGTTTTCTGACCAAGGCCAATGACAGATGTACCAGAGGGAGTGAACAGAACAGGTAATCATTAAAGTGATCGCTCTCCTGTCATCTGTTTCATCCTCTGACAAACAGAGACTAGGGACACCATTCCTACCCATCCTGGCTAATAGCTATTGATGAACCCAACCCTTATGAATTTATCTAGTTCTTTTTTGAACCATGGTGAAGTCCCGATTTTCGCAACATCCTCTGGCAAGGAGTTCCGCAGGCCTGCTATGTGAAGAAAAACTTCCTGTTGCTAGTTTTAAACCTGCTACCCATTAATTTCATTTGGTGACCCCTAGTTCTTATATTATGGGAACAAATAAATGAATAAATGAAAATGAAGCACATATATAACTCTGTACAACAACCTTGCAAAGAGCTCTGAAGAGAAATCTCACAGCTCAGACAAAGTCCTCTTTTACCACTCAGCTAGACAGAAATAAATTATAATTTTATTCCAGAATTAATGCTTCTGACTTATTTGGGACTTAACCCTTTCTATTATCTGTCCCCATGAAATCGTTATCTCCCTATTACCTTGCTCAAAGCATTTGTCTCTCCATTACTCATAATTATTTCAATGTGCCCCATTTCTGCCCTTTTATTTCCACTAAGTCAGCTATAATTACTAAGCGGTTTCTTGTCTTAGACCTCACTGCATCACAAAAAGCAATAGACCTTTATCAAGCTATATAGTTAATCTTACCCATAATGACAGAACTTGTAATATTCTAACATCAAATCCATTTTACAGCTCATTTTACAGCTCTGGGGTTATTTGTAACAGTGATGGCTCCTAGGAGATGATTAGTGTATCTTTTACAAACCATGTAAAACATCACTTCAGCTAAGTTTTGCTAGCAATTTTAATATTGCACACTATTTCCTTCATTGTGGTACCTACACTACTATACACAGCAATAAGGACAACATTTTATCAGTCTTCATACTGACGCTGAAAATACTCCTTCCCTGAGTGTGCAGGGTTTTTTTTTTTAATCTACTCATGCTGGGAGATTTAAAAAGTCATTATGGAGGTTTCAGTTTTAATTCTTCTTAAATCTGATCAACAAAAAGACATACACCCTTATTGATTTCCCGACAACTTAATGACTAGGACCCTTAAAAATGGTTTCTCTTTATTAGTTGTATGGAAAAGAAAACAAAATAGAACTATGGCAGCCCCTTGAGGAAAATTAGTAAATAGTATCACATATGAGCAAGTTTGTGACTCTAAATTTAATATGCTTGTAGGCAACCTGAAAAAAAACCAACTAGTTAGAATTCAGTTCTTTAAAATTGTCCCCACAACATGGATTTATGGAGTCTTAGAAGAACAGAAAACTGCACTGATTAAAAGCAGATAGCACCTAACCAGAACAGTGGATCCAAACCTCTTTTGAACTTTGGGACATTAGATATAGCTTCAAATTTTGTCTTTGGTTCATCTCCATAAGGATGCACAAAACCAGAATCGTGTATCCAAATGTCTTCAGATGTTCAGAATGTTATAAACTAGCTCTGACCTTCAAGGACTTGACCTAAGTTGAACAAATGCTTTGCCAAACTTCAGTGAAGGGTTTAGGGTTTATAAGATACCTAGCAAATGTAAAAAGGAAAAAAAACATGATTACACCAGTGAGGAAGAGTATAGATTGTTTTTGAAACATGGAGATATACATAATCTCTTAGAATTGGAAGGGAGCTCAAGAGATCATCAAGTCTAGTCCCCTGCACTCACAGCAGGACCTATCACCGATCCCTGACAGACCTTTTTTCTTTAGTCTAACCAGCCCCAGACCCTTCAAAGGCTTGCTTAAGGATAGAATTCACAAGCCTGGGTTTCCAAGGCCAACACTCTAACGACTGAAATATCCCACACAAAAATCACACACAAATGTACGCAAGTTCAGCATGGACTTAATGAGAACAATCATTCTGTGGCCGATTTCCTCCCTATATCTAGTAGGCAAACTCTTGGTTAGCACATCATTTACATACTGTAATCAAAATAAACCAAGAGCGATGCATGTTCCAACCATCCAAGGCCAATTCCTATTCCCATTACTGCCAACCGGAGTTTTGCCATTCAGTTGAATTAATTAGGATTTGGTTCCAAACCTGCAGCTGTAGGCAAAAATCTGATAAGAATTAAAAACTAGAATAGACTGGGAGCAGATGTATCCCAACTAGAGCAATGGATCCAAACCTCTTTGAATTTTGGGAGTGTTAAATTTGGTCTGAAGACCATCATTTGGCAATTCAATTTTTTTTTTCAGTTTATACCACTTGATTTTGTATAATGTTCTTCATACAAACTGTACCCCAAACTATTTCTTAATGTTTTGAATTCAGTTACAAAGTTTAAAACTCCCACTTCCACAACTGTAGTTTTACAACCCTTTCAGCTTCTTCAGAATATCTCTTCTGCTCCCCTAGCTTCCATTCCTCAGACTTCCCTATTGGTCCCACCTCTGCTATAGTGGCTTTACCCAACGGCCCCCATTTTTCCAGTCAAAACTCACAGGTTGTTTGGTATGTGTATCAGACCATTAGTCAGAGACAGTTCATTCTAACACTTGTTACTAGATACGAAGGGATTTCTGACTATGTTGAAGGGGTCAATTGTTTGTCACCTATGCAATAGTATCTACTATGTTGTGACTCATTAAACTAGATATGAAGCACAGAATGGAAAGATGAAGGTTACCCTGTGCTTAGGGGAACTGGAGAAGCCTGTATAAGTAAAAGCTTGTTTAACCACTATTCGATCAACTGGCACACTTGAATAATGGGCATAACTTACAGCCAGCAGCTCTGGTCAGCAAACATCAGGCAGGAGCACAGAGAGAGCAGAGGAGCCTGCTGGCTGCTCTCAGATGAAGCACGGAGGGACGCGGGGCTAACGTTCTAAGGGGACTGCCCATTAAGAGATAATTAATGCCAATTACAATGTAGATATTTCTTCAAAAAGACTTAGACAGAGGATTTGCCAAGTAGCCATCAGGCAGTCACTTTTAACTACTGCCATTAACACTCTTCTACATTATCCAATCTCCCCCTTTTGAGACACAGATATTGCCTGAGTGCAGCCCGGCAGGTTTCTCTGCTCTTCCACCCAGCGTGAATGTCTCACACTGCCCGGAGCTACTCAGCTGAGGTCTGTCCTTCTGGTAGAGGGTAACAGTCTTCTAATGTATGTGGATGATTGTGGAAAAAGACTGGGAAAATATTATGCATACATTTTTGTTTGTTTCTTAATATCTAATCTTGATTTTCTTTAGTGTACACATTCCTAGTATTCCTCTCTGTTAGCCAGAATAGTTGATTATCTGGCAACCTCCTGGTCCCATGGATGCCAGATATCAAAGAACTGACTATGTGAAATCTCTCTTGGGCATAAGAAACACAAAGAATTATGCAAGTTAAGAGCCCTTTCACTTACTGACTTCAACAGGAGCTGAGAAGGCAACAAACAAGCACCATGACATAATTGCTAGGCAATCCACAGTCAACTTACAACTAAAGCAGTCAGTCTTTGAAACTATTGCAATATCAATATATTTAACAAATGGTCACCAGAGTGAATAATTTAGGTACCAAAGATACCTGTACAGTCCAAAATATCTCATTTTCTCATTCTAAAAAGGTAGAAGCCCACACATCCGACACCTTCTCAAGAGCTCACTTAAACCTAATAATTGTCCATAATATCTGAATACTAAATGAACAGTCAAAATATTCTGTGTTCTATTAATATATAGGCCTGAACAGAATGTCACTAGTTTTCATAAAACCTGTGGATTTAGAAACCAGTGAAGGAGCTTATATCAGAAAAATGGATATAACACTATAACCCTGTGAAGACATGACCATCTTCTGGATAATTTTGCAGTGGCCTCATTAAAACCCTTTGCAGAGAAACTGCAGTATCTGACCGATAGAGTTGGGGAAAAGATTGCAGACCTTTCAGCGTTGTATTTTCCTTCCAATTTTCGTAAAAGCAAAGAAAGCATCTGGATCCCACTCTTCCACTTGGCAATTTCTTTCTGAAGTTGCTGACTGAAGCATAAAGAAGCCAAAGCAGCTGCTGCTAATTTTAAAGAATCTACAAAAGTGCCTCACTCAGTGGTGAAAGAAAAGTTATATAGGCATGTCTGAGCATTTTTGTTTATCTTGTTTAGCTTAGTTTGTGGGCTATTTTGTATATTTTTTCAAATAAGGCCATCTTAAAGGACAAATAATTTACAAGTAGGGGATCTAATGAGGCATATCTGTCAAGAGGGCAACTAGCCAAATGGGCCTTCTTTCTGGTGGGTGAGTTTGGGGTCTACTTTTTATATATATAATTCTGAAGTTTATTGTCAATGAAAACCCAATGCAAAAACCATTTCTCAGGAGATGTGTGTGAATAAAGGACACAAATTAAGGCCTGAATTCTATCTAAGGTTGCACAATGGTGCAAGGATTTAATGATACATCACAGATAGTTACATGGAATGGAAACAGGCTCTGTAATGCTCCAAGTCACAATCTCGTCCTATGTTGCTCAAAGGCTTGTGCAATACAGCACTGAACCTTGCTCTGGGCAGACTGCAGTGCAAATCTAGCCCTAAAAGGATTAATTCTAGGGTTGTCAAGTGATTAATATTAATCAAACAACGGAAAAAAATTGCAATGACTTGCATTGTTAGTAATAGAATATTATTTATTTAAATAAATGTGGATGTTTTCTATGTTTTCAAATATATTCATTTCAATGAGCTCACAGAATGTAAAGTGCACAGTGCTCCCTTTTTATTTATTTTGATTACCGATACTTGCACTATAAAAAATAAAAAACATTACAGAATCACAGAATCATAGGGCTGGAAGGGACCTCAGGAGGTCATCTACTTCAGCCCCCTGCTTCAGGCAGGATCAACCCCTCCTAAGTCATCCCAGCTGGGAACTTGTCCAGCCGGGACTTAAAAATCTCAAGGGATGGAGAATCCACCACCTCTCTAGTCAACGCATTCCAATGTTTCACCACCCGCCTCGTGAAGTAGTTTTTCCTAATGTCTAACCTACACCTTTCCCTCTTCAACTTCTGACCATTACTCCTTGTTCTGCCATCTGACACCACTGAGAACAGTTTCTCACCCTCCTTTTTAGAGCTCCCCTTCAGGAAGTTGAAGGCTGCTATTAAACCACCTCCAAGTCTTCTCTTCTGTAAACTAAACAAGCCCAAATCCCTCAGCCTATCCTCATAGGTCTTGTGCTCCAGACCCTTCATCATTTTTGTTGCCCTTTGCTGAACCTGCTCTAGCAAATCCACATCCTTTTTATACTGGGGGGCCCAAAACTGGACACAATTACTTTTCTTTTCACCTAATATCAGTGCCAAAATGCAATCTCTTTATCATGCAAGTTGAACTTACAAATGTAGAATTAAGTACAAAATAAATGAATTCAAAAATAAAACAATGTAAAACTTTAGAGCCTTTGAATCCATTCAATCCCACTTCTTGTTCAGCCAATCACTTATATAAAAACTATGATTACAATTTGTAGGAGATAAAGCTTCCTACATCTTGCTAACATCATCACCTGAAAGCAAGAACAAGCTTTTGTATGGCATGGTAGTAGCTGCCATCACAAGATATTTATGTGCTGCAGTTGTGGCATCAGGAGCCAGGAGCTCTGGGCGTTTTTGTATTACTGGACCCCAGGGCAGTTGCCTTCTTTACCCAGCCAGCTCCCATTAGCAAGTCTAGTGCTGGGTCATCAGCCGAGACTATCACATGGAACATATGGCAGAATGTGGGTAAAACAGGAACAGAACAGGAGACATACAATTGTCCCTCAAGAAGTTCGATTTTCCCCCAAGTTGTTCAGCCAAAAATTTGATTAACACATTAATTGTTTTAATGAGCATTGCCAGCATGGAAGCATGTCCTTTGGAATCATGGCTAAAGAACAAAGGGGAATATAAGTGTGTAACATACCTGGCACATAAATACATTGCAGTGCCACCTACAAAGTGCCATGTGAACACCTGGTCTCCCTTTTGTGTGACTGTCTCCCATAAACGTGAACAAACATGCTTGACTTGGTGACTGGTTAAACAAGAAGTAGGACCAAGTGAACTTTTAAATGGTAATGTTTTACGAGCCTTCTTTTCAAGTGCAGCTTTGTGACAAAAAAAATCAACATTTGTAAGTTGCACTTTTATGATAAAGAGTTTGCCCTATGGGATTTATATGAAACAAAAAGATTCTTTATTTACCACTTTCACAGTGAAAATATTCGTAATCAAAAATATGAAGTGGGCACAACACCCTTTTTATAGTAGTACAAACCAATATATTTGAAAATGTAGAAAAACATCCAAAATATTTGAAAAAGTTCAGTTGGTATCCTATTGTATTGAGTAATCACAATTAATTTTTAAAATTACAATTAATTTCAGTTAATCATGTTAATTTACAGTCCTAATTAATTCAGATTCATTTAGCTCCAAGTATTCTCAGAAGGGTTTGCAATTATTCCTAAACTCATGGGACATTATTTAGAAGTTCCCCTGAAATTTCCAAAAAGCAACAGCCATGAACTCTGATCCTGATTGTATTGCCAAACTGCTAGCTGTCTATAGAGAATATCAGAGAAATATTGAGAATCTCGTCTCCCAATGGAAGCAGTTGAAACACACTTATTGAAATATTTTAACTTTTCTTATGAAGGAATCTTCCATTGGATGATTAACCTTCCTGAAAGGCTTGTTTAAGAGAAAGTTGTAAATCCATCATGTAATACTTAAGTGAATCTGACATTTGCAATGGTAATTCAAGTCTTGCTAGTATTACAACAGAGCCGAGTGATTTTCTGCTATCCGCTCATGATTATTACAAAATCCATTTAAAACATCGTTTATGCTGGTCATTTACTGTATCATTAATTTCCATTTTAAGTTTTGAGAATGAGTAGCCCTATCCATGTTCAACATTTTGTGGTAGTAGTTCCTGATCGATGACAGCGGTCTGTCGGGTGTTGCTGATGTCCTGAAAATCTTCAGTCAGACCTGTCAGCATGCTCCGCACATTCCAGCAAGCAAGCTTAAAACTTTGATGGTTTCCTTTTCTTGTTGATTTTCTTATTGGTTTGCCTGGTGCTCAGATTTCAGGTCACTTGTCAGGTTTGGGAACCTTAAGCCTCACGCACCCAGTGAGGCAGGTGAACTGTGGCTGGACAGTACCCTATTGGCTGGGGGCTGCCCAGCTTGAGGCGGGCGGTGACTGTCCAGTGAGATGCGATGATCTCTCCCACCATCAGAGGCAACCCCTGGCGTTCGTTCTCTACGCCAATCGAGAAAGAGCTTACTACTGGTATCTGTTACCTCCCGTGTTGGTTCCAACGCTGTTAGTAATGCTGGAGTACCTCTCCAGGCATGAGCTTGGGTAATTACTGGGACCCTGGGCTGCCCAGACGCCAGCGTTCCCCTCTCGGCTTTACTGATATAGTCCAAAGGAGAGGATAACCTCTACGTCTGGTACCAGCTCAGCTGCAGGAGTTGCCAGGTCAATGCCAGAAGTTGGCACAGAACCACCTTAGGACTCCCCTCCAGATTTTCTGTCAGGGTTTACTCCCTTAGCCTTGCTCCTTTCCAGGATAACCCACAAGGCAGTGGGGTCTGGAGAACATGGGTACGGTCCCACTACCTCTTGCACCTCCCTGGCGCCACATGTTCCCAAAGTTCCCCTTGATGACCTCCTTGCCTCCCCAGAACTCTCCACCCCACTGCCTCTCATCGGCTACCATCACCCCCAGATCTTCCCTCCCTGTCCCCTTTTCCCCCCATCCACTCCCATGTCTCCTGACTGCACCACACTGCTCTCTATCAGTTCTCGTTGCCCCCAGGTCCCCCTTCCCTGGCCTCTCCGCACCTGACCACATGCTGCTGCAGCCCCACGTCCTCCACGAAGATGCCGATCTCGCAGGACAGCTGCACCCTGGGTCCCAGCCAAAGCTACCAACTCTTCATCTGGCTACGGCTGTCCCTGGAGCCCCACAGATCTGGTGCGGCGCGTGCATGCAGGGAGCACAGGACTGGGCCGGAAGCCATGCAATCTGAGCCAGCACGCCACAAGCAGCCTCCATGGGTGCTGCCATCCTTACAGCCGTACCAGACGCCCCCAAACCACTTGCCCACCACTGACATCCCTCTATCTCGCCCCCCCCGCTCCTCATGCTGCAGTGGGTCCCTTAGCTCCCTTTAAGCTCCCCCTCTAAACTCCCCTCTCAAAACTCCCTCCTGTTAGCAACCACCCTGCTCGCATGCTCCCTGGTCACTTGCCAGCGGGGCTTTAGAGCTCTGGCCTACCTGAGAGAGCCCCTCCCTCTGACTACCGCTCAGCCAATCGGCATGCAGCCTGAGCACATGGCCAGCCTGAGCACATGGCCTTTGAAACAAACAAACAAACAGACAGCTCAGCACTCCAAACACCAAATAAACAGACAAACCCAGGCCCAGAACTCCCAAACCCACACACTCCAGAGAGCCACTTACCCAAAGGTGCTGTAGTTTGCCCCCTCCTTCCCCAGGTAGAATACGTAAATAAAAAGTTATAAGTCCAAGATAAAGCTGTGGAGCATAGCATCTAGGGAAACCATGGCAATTCAATGATACTTTAAACCAGAGGGCCTAAGACATAAAAAGATAACTTGCAGCAGATGACAAATTCCAGAGCTTTTTATCTGGAGCCTGTAGCTTTCAACCATGTTGAATTCTTGTGGTTACAGATGTTTTTCTTGAATCGCTTTTTCTGAGGTGCAGGGAAGGAAGCTTGCTGGTCCAGGACTGAAAACAATAATAGAAAAACAGTAGCTGGTATTTTGTTGAGTTAATGATACACATGTTCCAGTTTGTCATACAGGTGTGTTCTTAACATACTACAACAAACCCTTGACAACAGTGACTGTGCCAGCTGAAGGGGGAGCAATCTACATGTCAGCTCTGTCAGTCAGAGCAGAAGGAAAACAAAATCATATTTGTTCATTGACATCAGTCTTAGAGGCCAAACACAAAGCCCAAACAACTACAAGAAAGACTCAAGCTAGGTCTACACGGGGACGCTACATCGAAATAGCTTATTTTGATGTAGCTAAATCGAAATAAGCTATTTCGATGAATAGCGTCTACACGTCCTCCAGGGCTGGTGCCGTCGACGTTCAACGTCGACTTTGAACGTCGACGTTGGGCAGCACTACATCGAAGTAGGCGCTGCAGGGGAGCATCTACACACCACAGTGGCCCACATCGAAATAAGGGTGCCAGGAACAGCTGCAGACAGGGTCACAAGGTGGACTAGCACCAGCAAGCCACTCCCTTAAAGGGCCCCCCAGACGCACTCAGCCTGCACAGCACGCGGTCTGCAGAGCCACAGGCATGCACACCCTGTCAAAGCAGTATGGACCCCCAGCAGCAGCAGCAGCAGCAGCAGCCAGCGGTCCACACACCCGCCCCTGCAGGAGCAGTGCTTGTCCTGCTCAGTGCTATGCAGGAGGCAGCTGATCACCTTTTATTCGTGGAAGAGGAGCTGCCCCCAGGGGATGAGGAAGCAGCCCCAGACCTTGCTGCTCTCCGCCCCCCGCCCCCCGCACACACCACCGGCTGTGGACATACCCCCACGAGCACGGACTGGTGGGAGCGGCTGGTGCTCGGCAAGTGGGACAACGAGCACTGGCTCCAGAATTTCTGCATGAGCTGGCAGACATTCCTGGAGCTCTGCCAGTGGCTCACCCCTGCCTTATGGCACCAGGACACCTCCATGCGACGTGCCTTCATGTTCAAGAAACAGGTCGACATCGTTGTCTGGAAGCTGGCCACTCCAGACAGCTACCGACCCGTAGGGCAGCAGTTTGGCGTGGGCAAGGCCACCGACGGGGCTGTCCTCATGGAGGTAAGAGGACCTGCAGGGGGGGAGCTCTGGGGGGGGGAACGCCCGGGAGGGGGGAGCCCTGGGGTGGAGGGCCAGACACCCTGCATACCCATCACTGGTGCTCTCTCATGTCCTTCCCCTGCAGGTTGTCCGCACAATCAATGCCCTGCTCCTCCACAGGCTCGTGTGGCTTGAGGACCCGGATGCTGCCATTGCGGGGTTTGCCAGCCTGGGCTTCCCAGATTGCTTTGAGGCTCTGGATGGGACCCATATCCCCATCCATGCCCTGGAGCACAGTGGAGGACGCTTCCTCAACACGAAGGGATACCATTCGGTGGTCCTCCAGGCCTTGGTGGACAGCTGGGGCCGCCTCTTGGACATTTATGTTGGCTGGCCTGGCAGCACCCACGACACCCAGGTCTTCACAAATTCAGGCCTGTGCCACCAGCTGGAGGCGGGGACCTACATCCCCTGGAGGGAGATCCCTGTGGGGTACACCACCATGTCCCCTGCGTTGTTGCAGACGCGGCGTACCCCCTCCAGCCCTGGATCATGCACCCTTACACAGTCCATCTCACAGCCAGCCAGGAGCAGTTCAACACGCGGTTGAACCATGCACTCCAGGTGGTCGAGTGCACTTTCGGCCACCTCAAAGGACGCTGGAGGTGTCTCCTCACCCCGCCTGGATGCAGGCCTCACCAACATCCCCCAGGTTGTGGGTGTGTGCAGTGCACTCCACAACCTGGTGGAGAGCAAGGGAGAGGCCTTCTTCCAGGGCTGGGCTGTGGAGGCTGGCAGGGCTGACGTGCAGCCACCCGCTGCCCCCAGTTGCCAGGTCGACCCCGAGGGGATCCGGGTCCGGGAGGCCCTGAGGGCCCATTTTGACCAAGCTGCGGGGTGAACGCTGGCAGGCCACCCACTTCACCCCCGCATCCTCCACAACACTCCCTGCCCCCACGCCCACACCACAGAGCACCCAAGAGCACCCCCCTCCACTTTTCTTGCAAATAAAAATTGACCTGTTGTTTTTGAAACCAAACGGTGCATTCTCTTATTAATTTTATATATATATATATATATACACATATATATATAAAAGGGGGGTACTATTTACATGGGGGGGCAGGTAGCAGAACAGAACAGGGGTCCAACACACACTATTTACAAATGGGGGATATGTACAAAGGATGGGGGGCCATGTCCTCGTCCTGCACCCCTAATGTCCTGCACCCGGGGTTGGAGGGTGCGACCCTTGCCTCAGCCGGAGCCCTGGCCAAGGCTGGGTGGGGGCTGGGCAAACTGGCAAATACGGCAGGCTGGTGTCCGCAGGCCCCAGGTCCCCCTTGGCGGCAGGCTCCAGGGTGGCAGACGGCGGTGGGACAGCGGTCGGAGCGGCAGGTGGAGCGGCGGGCGGCACAGCATGGGGGGCCAGGTGTTGCGCTATGCTCTCGAAGGTCCACATGAAGGGCCGTCAAGCCTCCTGGCGCCAGGCCAATGCTCGCTCTTGGAGCTCCAGCTGCCACTCCTCCACCCACAGGCGCCGCTCCGACACCTCCAGCTGACGCCGGAGGGTCACGAGCAGCCGGGGGTCCGTGGCCATCCTCTGGTGGCTCCACCGTTGGCCCCGTCCTGGGGCTCGTCGGTGCTCCGCCGAGGGGCTGGCCTGCTGGGATGGCTCCAGTGGGCTCTCTGGGACCACGGACACCTCGCCGGTGCTCTCTGGGCCCTCCGATTGTGCAGCTGTGGAACACGGGGGAAGAAGAGTGGAAACAGCCATTAGTGTGGGCCCTGACCCGTGGCCCTTGTCCCCCCACCCCTCTGATGCTGGTTCCCCATCCCCGTCCCCGGGAGATGCTGCTGCTGCTGATGGGTGTCCCACCCCGCCCCCAGGGGACCTTAGGTTCCACTCCCCCCATCTCCAGGGATGGGGCATGGCGCTGTCCTGCTGGGGGGCAGGGGCTGATGGACTCTTCTGAGGGACATGTCACTGCTGTCCTTGGAGCCATGGTCATCTGGGCATGTGGAGGGCCCTGGTCATGTCTCTTGTCCCCACCCATTAACCCCGGGCGTGTGCACCGGGGGGGTACATACCTGACAGTCTGCTCCCACAGTTGGGGGACACCCACTGGGCGGACACCCTGCTGGAGCTCCGGGACGGGAGGGCGATCCAGAGCCCCCCGTCGCTGGAGGAGTCCCCCTCCTCCTCCTCCGGCATCCCAGGGGTGGGCTCCTGGGGGGGGCCCTGGGATGCGGGGCTTGCCTCCGGGGCGGAGTCCACCTCTGGGGCCTGCTGGGGCTCATCGGCTGAGGTGTCAAGAGTGGCCGGCGGGGAGGAGGTGTACCGGGGGCCCAGGATGGCCCTGAGCTCCCTGTAAAAGGGGTAAGTGGCGGGGGCGGCCCCAGATCAGCTGGCTGCTTCCCGGGCCTGGATGTAACCCTGCTGCAGCTCCTTAACCTTACTCCTGATGTGGTCAGGAGTGCGGGCAGGGTGACCCCGGGCAGCCAGGCCCTCGGCCAGCCGAGCGAACGCATTCGCGTTCTGCCTCTTGCTCCCCATTACCTGGAGCACCTCCTCCTCGCCCCAGAGCCCCAGCAGGTCCCGGATCTTGGCCTCTGTCCAGGAGGGACCCCGCTGCCTCTTCCCTGGCTGGCTGGCTGGCTGGGAGCCCTGGCTCCCCTTGCGGGTGGGTGCCCTGGGGGCGCTTTGGGGGCTGGCGAGCGGCCATCAGTGCAGGGTGGTGGATGGGGGCTGCTGCGGGCTTGCAGGCTGGCCGTGTGGCAGTGCTGCCACCTGCACGCGCTCTCAGTTTCCTGCACAGGAACGCAGGGGGTGGGGAGCTTTAAGGGGCAGCTGCATGCGGCGACCATAGAGCTCAGGGGCCGGAGAGAGCGTCTCTCAACCCCTCAGCTGATGGCCGCCATGGCGGACACCGCTCTTTTGATGTTGCGGGACGCGGATCGTCTACACGTGCCCTACTTCGACGTTCAACGTCGAAGTAGGACGCTATTCCCATGTCCTAATGGGGATAGCGACTTCGATGTCTCACCGCCTTACGTCGATTTCAACTTCGAAATAGCACCTGCCATGTGTAGACGTGGCGGGCGCTATTTCGAAGTTGGCGCAGCTACTTCAAAGTAGCCAGCTCATGTAGACGTGGCTTCAAATGCAAAAAACAAAAAAAAAACCCAAAAACAAAAAACAAACCAACCACTTACAAGCATTGAGAGTGGCTAGAACCAAGGTACAAAGCTGGATGCTGTGCCAGTTGGCTGCATGTATGCAGAAAGATCCAAGTAGCGGCAAATGCAGATACTGTCAGAAACATATATGACAGGTTCAACTTCAAAGAACACAGCCCAACTGAAATCAACAATAGGGAAAACAATCTACAACCACATGAAGCTGATGAATCACAGGATAGAACACTACCCTGAGTTTTATTCTCATGAAAATATTGTTACAGATGCAGCCATCAACTTGACTGAAAGCCTGCCTTTTACAAAACAACTTGACAGTGAACCAACTGTGAATGAGCTTAGCTTTGCCATAGATGGCTTCCCTAATGGAAAGACCCCTGGAAGAGGCTGTATACCATCAGAAGTCATAATATGCGAAAAACTTATATTACTGCAACATCATCATAAGTTGCCCTGCCTGTGTTGGAAAGAAAGTTAAGTACCACAAGAAATGAGACATAAACATCAGTACACTCCATTAAAAAACAAGTATCACAGGAGCAACTGTAACAACTGTTGTGGCATTTCCATTCTTAGCATTATGGGAAAAGATTTTCACCTGAGTTGTCCTGAACAGACTTCAGATCCTTGTAGACCAAATCTACCTTGAATCACAGTGTGGATTCAGAGCTGAAAAGCATACTACTGACATGATCTTCTCAATGAGACAACTTCAAATGAAATGAGAGTAAGAAAATGCCCTTACATAGCACTCATCAGTCTCAAAAATCCTTTTTAGTTTGTCAGTGAAGTAAACTGCTCACATTTTTAGAAAAGATTGAGTGTCCCCCTCAACCTCTTAAGCATAATTTGATCCTTCCATCAAAACGTGTACACAATAGTCTTATACAATGGCTCAGTGTCTGAGGTTTTTCAGATTTATAGTGGAGTTAATCAAGATTGTATACTTGCTGCAGTTCTAATTGGCATCTTCTTCTCTCCGCTACTGAAACAAATTTTGGTTCTTCAATAGAGGGAATTGCTTTTCACACAAGATTTGATGGGAAGCTATTCAATCTTGCAAGACTCAGATCTAAAACAAAACTAAGAAGGCCTTTATCCAACACTTCCTCTTTGCTGAGGATGCAGCAGTGAAAGCCCACACAGAAGTTCATCTTCAAAGCCTAATAGGTAGTTTCTTTCCAAAGTCTACCAAGTCCTCAGGCTTCCTATAAGCCTAGAAAAGACTATCATCATGTGCCAAATCAACAAGTATGAACTTGAAGTGGTAGCTGAGTTTGCCTATCCATCCACTATCACAGTCAACCTTTCACTTAGAGTAGAAGTTAACAGCTACTTTGGAAAAGCTGCCACAAAGAGATCTGGCAAAACAAAGCTGAGGAATGTACAAAGATCTGTTTATCTCATGCATGTGTTATCAGCACACTTTTTTAGGGAAACAAGACATGGACCTTATACTTTCCTTTAGAAAAAGAGGCTCAATGGCTCTCATATGGGTTATCTTTGTTGAATCATTGGAATCTCCTGGAGGGACAAAGTCTCCAAGGACACTTGGCACTCACAATAGGCCATAAAAGAAACTCATCCCACCCAGACACCGATAGACACCTCATCAAGAATCTGGGTAATGGTGATCCCTTCTGACTCATCAAGCCATGTAAGGACTTTTAACTTGTTCATGTGACCCTGGACTCCATCTTAGGCCAGTAACTTTCCACAAACAGAGACAGTAAGTTTCCAGGCACATGGCAAAGGTCTTTGAGATATTTCCATTTTGCTGACTTCCTGCCTTAATTCACTGTACTGTGAATTTAAAACTAAAACGAGCATTTTGAACAATGGACTGAGGATCCTCTGATCATTTGGAAGTTACAAGAAAGACTTCACAAACCATCAACCTTCTTCATCATGGCTACAAACTGGATATTTTTATCTATATGATCTAGTAACCATACTTAACTCTTTTCTTTCTGTCTCTTTTTAAACCTTTAGTTTCAGTAAGTAGAGAATTGGTATCTGCATGACTATTGGATAAGATCTGAGTTATACGCATTGACGTGGATAAGTCTCTGATCTCTGGGGAATAGAAGGTCACTTCCTTTAATCAATAACCACTCCTCATCAAGCCCAGTGCCTAGATGGTGAGACAAGGGCTGGAATACTTAAGGAGACTGCATTTTGAGATTTTGTTAACCAGCATTGTGAAAGAAAAGTTTCCTTTGTTCCCATGTTGGTATAATTTAATGAGAGAATAACCACCAGTTTGTGGTGAATCTGTTCTATTTCTCAGGGAGTTATTCTGAATTTGGCATCCTCCAGTATGACCCAGTGAGGCATGGTCTTCCCTTTTTTCTCTGACTTTTGGTCCATAAGATAAGTAAAGATCTTGTGAAGTTGCCCAACAAAAGATGTGAGGTTATCTTAACTAAGCATTTGCTTACATGATACTGTATTTAGCATGTTTACTGCATTTATTATACATCACAGATTAAATAACTATTGTTCCCCCCTCTTCAGGGTGATATGTTTTAAATCTAAATGCTTTAATAACAGTTTAACATGCATTGATGTGGAGTTTCCTTACCTTCTTTCACAGTAGTCTTCAGATTAATAAGAAGAAATGTCAGCATGCACTGTTCCTGCTTTGCTAAAAAGCAGAAGAAATTTTTTTGGTGTCCAAAATTGTTTTAATTAGACAGAAAGTAACTACATGAGTTGGGTAGACTATAAAACTATAACTAGCTTGTAAAATTACTGCTAACAAGCAAATTAGCCAGAGGATGGAATGACAACTGATCAATAACAACAGTAAAATGACACAGATTTTGCTGATCACATATTGTCTGTGAATACAAACTGTAAAAGGGGTCCCCACAGGCCTTACAACAATAACCCACAAAAGAATGAGACATAGAAGCTATTGAGCTTGAAGATGCTTCAATTTCCCTAGACAGCTTGCTCTTGTCACATCAAACCACCTATTAGTCACAAACTCGCACAAGTAAGAAGTCTCAGGCCTCTTGAGTCTCCTGTCATCTTGAAAGAGGTAATACCAATGAAAGGCACAGGTTCCTCTTGTAACACATTCAGTTTATTGTTTTTCAATGGCTCCAGCAATTTATGATGTTGCCATCCCATAGAAACAAGTTCATACCCACTTACTTCAGCCAGGACAAAGAAATCCAGTTCAAATTACTGAATTTTGACAATTAAAGCTAGTAGCAAACAAATACAATTTAAGTACTTAATAATAAAACATCATAAAATAATATTTACTCATATTTTTGACAACTGTAATTTGCCTTACTTATTTATTAAAACAATATGTTAGGAAATATTCTGTACTCTTTCGTGGTTTGGGGGAAAATAAGCCTTAAGCAATGGGAGACCTCACTGCATAACAGTGGTGTAATATTTTTTTTTCTGAAATTTGAAATGAAACTACCAATTTTATGACTGAATGTACATTTTAAGTGTGTGACTAGAGAGCTACAGTTAAACTTAAATAAGTGTTTTAATTTTCTATTCTTAAATAATTGCAAATATTAACCATAAAAAGAGCATCTTTAATACTCCCACATTCATTGCTCTAGTCTGGGGGTCAGCAACCTTCAGCACATGGGCCAGGAGTGGCATGTGAGCTGGTTTTCATTGTCATTTGAAGTGGGAGTTCAGCCCTACCCCTTCTCTCCCATGCAGCCAGGAGCTTGCTCAAAGCCATGCTGCCTGTGACTTAACAAAAGACCACCTAATGCTAAAAACCACCACCTAAATGGCAAAGCTCTGCATTTTAAATTTATTTCATGAAGCTGTTCTAAGTAGGACTATGAGTGACATTAGTATGACAGGCACTTCGACCAATCATAGAGGTCAAAGAGTCAAATTTCAGCGCTCCGACTTGGAAAGATTGCTGACCCCTGCTGTAGTCACTTTAGGAATTATCTTAAATACTGTGCAAGTATTTAGTTATATAAGGCAATTAATTAGTTTTCAAGAACTATCACTGTGCACATTTTCTAATTGATTTACAAACAATGCAGTCAAAATTTGGCTTTAACCTATTTCTTATGGTTCATATAAGCTACAAATGAGTTAAACATTTGTAGCATTGTATCTGTGTTGGTCCAAATGTAACACATACTACTGTATAGCAAAGTATTTGCCTTTTTGTCAATGATAATATCTTGGTATGTCAGTGCAGCAAGAAAAATTATAAGATGTATTTATAATGGGAGACTATAAGTTATTAAAACTTCATTAGTTACAACATTTCAGTTTAGAAATTAGAAACATATACCAACAAGGCACAATCTGGAGGCAAAAATGTGACACATGAGCTGTGTCTACACATGCACGCTACTTCGAAGTAGCAGCACTAACTTCAAAATAGCGCCCGTCGCGGCTACACGCGTCGGGCGCTATTTCGAAGTTAACTTCGACGTTAGGCAGTGAGACGTCGAAGTCGCTAACCTCATGAGGGGATCGGAATAGCGCCCTACTTCGACGTTCAACATCGAAGTAGGGACCGTGTAGACGATCCGCATCCCGCAACGTCGAAATTGCCAGGTCCTCCATGGTGGCCATCAGCTGGGGGATTGAGAGATGCTCTCTCTCCAGCCCCTGCGGGGCTCTATGGTCACCGTGGGCAGCAGCCCTTAGCCCAGGGCTTCTGGCTGCTGCTGCGGCAGCTGGGGATCCATGCTGCAGGCACAGGGTCTGCAACCAGTTGTCGGCTCTGTGTATCTTGTGTTGTTTAGTGCAACTGTGTCTGGGAGGGGCCCTTTAAGGGAGCGGCTTGCTGTTGAGTCCGCCCTGTGACCTTGTCTGCAGCTGTGCCTGGCACCCTTATTTCAATGTGTGCTACTTTGGCGTGTAGACGTACCCTCGCAGCGCCTATTTCGATGTGGTGCCGCGCAACGTCGAAGTTGAACATCGACGTTGCCAGCCCTGGAGGACGTGTAGACGTTATTCATCGAAATAGCCTATTTCTTATTTCGATGTTGCTACATCAAAATAAGCTATTTCGATGTTGGCTTCACGTGTAGACGTAGCCATGGACATCTTTCTAGACTTCAACAATGCACTCATTTTTGTATGGGCACAGAAGGTTATCTTTCCATATTCCTGTAATGCACTCCTTTTCATCTGTTCCTAGAAGATCAGCTAGGTTGGAATCCAGGGTTTACACACTTCCAACCAGTAGTGTTAGTCTATATTCTAACAAAACAAAACAGCAGTCATACAGCACTTTAAAGACTAACCAAATGATTTATTAGGTGGTGAGCTTTAGTGGGACAGATCCACTTCTTCAGACCTGTAGAATTTCCAGTCCAGACCAAGATATAAAGTAGAGGTTCAAAAAAAATTCAATAAAAACTAACAAATCAAATGCATCAACTGAAGGAGTTGGGTGTGGGTGGGGGATGTTAAGTGTCTTGCTTGAGATCATCATGAACATCACAGGAAGGGGAGCAGGCCTTGTAATGTGTGAGATATATCAAGTATTAATGTGTTGAATTTAAATATGAAGCCCAGTTCACAAATCTTCCTATGTAATCTGTTTTTAAAGTCTCTTTGTTGCAGGATGCATGTTCTCAGATCTTTAACAGAATAGCCCACTCCATTGTAATGCTCACTGACCTGCTTATGTGTATTGAGATTCCTGATGTCTGCTCTGTGTCCATTCATTCTTTGGTGAAGTGTTTGCCTGGTTTGCCCAATGTACATTCAAAAAATAGGAAGAAGGGTTCTTTCGAAGATGGGGATCACTTTCAAAAGAGCCGTGTCTGCACTGCTTTTCTTCTTTCGAAAGCAGCTCTTTTGAAAAAAGAATATGCAAATGAAGTGCCAGATATGCAAACTCTGCACCTCATTTGCATTTTCAATTTCCCTCATTTGTATGCCTCTTTCGAAAAAGGAATGCTAGTGTAGACGTAGCCCATGTGTCTGAGAATAGACAGTCAAAGGGTCCTTCAGAGATGAGAAGGCATTGTCTATGCCCTTTATATCCCTCTTTCTCCTTTCTTTGAGTTTTTCCATCTTAATACTTGCCCGTTCCCTTCCATGAGATTGAGCGGTGGCTTGTCTTTTCTGCTACAGTGTAGGATAGGGCAGATGGTATTCAGTAGGGAAGGAGGAGGTTTCAATCCACCACTTCCTATTTCCCTCACATCCATTCAAGAGGATGTGTTTGCTATCCCCAGTTTACATGAATCATTCAGATGCTATGCTTCTCTGCTTTTCTATCTTATTTGCTGGAGTGGTTTTTATGTGGCTTGTCTTGCATATATGATTACTTATTCATTGGGTTGAATTTGTGCTATGTGCTTTATACAGTTGCCTGCTGGAGTTTGTAACACAGCTTCCATAATGGTGGTACCTGGTCCATCTTGATTTTCCAGATTACTCAGAGCAGTTTGTATTAAATATTAGCTGTTAAGTATAACCTTCTGATGGGTATCAAATGGCAGTAACCAGGGCAGAGTTCAATCATATGTCTAGAGGATCCTTTCTAAAATAAATAAAATATGGCACAAACCCTCACCTAAAAATTCCAGGTTTTAGGAACTTAAAATTTAAACCTTCTTTCCACCTTTAGGAACATTCCTTCCTCACTTTCACTCAGCAGACAATGGAACAGAATACTGCAATTACACTTTCTCTAGGAGAACACAATAATCAAATTTTTAAATAAAAATTAGCAAACTCCAAACAGTGTATTAGGCACGCGGCCAACCCCTGAGTTCCTGAAATACTCAAATATGGCCAATAGGTATCAGAAGGTGGCCCTTTTCTGCTAGTTTACTCCAGTCTAGTGAAGCCTACCAGTGAAATTTAGTTCTGCACCAACCTGAAACTACCAGCTTCAGTTTCATGCTCCATCATCACCAACATCAGCACGAGCAGTAGTTCAGACCAGTCCCATCTTACATCACAAAAGTAGTTTTATACAGTGCTCAGAATCTAACCATAAGCACTGCAGGCCATCTAGACAGAGCCCCTATTGAATTCAAATTACCTACTCAGGGAGACCCAGAGGCTGTGTCTGCGCTACAAAAATAACTTTGAAGTTGCTCACTTTGAAGTACAACTTTGAAGTAAGCAACTTTGACATAGAGCATCTACACACACCCTTCAAAGTTAAACTTTGAAGTAGAACACTATTCCATTCCAGGGAATGGAGTAAGGACTTCAAAGCTGGGCTCCCTAGTTCCCTTCGAAGTAAGGGAAAATGTGTGTAGACTCTCTGATGCCTACTTCGATGTAGTGCCTAACTTCAAAGTTAACTTTGAAGTTAGTTCCTAGTGTATGCCCACCCAGAGGTGTAGCTGTGTTACTCTGTAATGTCAAAAACAATAAACAGTCCTGTGGCACTTCAGAGACTAACAAATTATTTAGGTCATGAGCTTTCATTGTTGAAACCCACTTAATCAAATGAGCTGGAGTGGAAATTACAGAATCCAGGGTATATTTAAAACAGCAAAAATACAAAAAAATACCAGTTATTAGTAACCATTCACTTGTGCCACAATGTTAGCAGGAATGTTGGCCAAATACTTCTTTTTTCTTGTTGAAGTTGCTACATCTTTGTTTCTAAAGAAGAATCAAGCATTTACTCGACTTCTGAGATATACTTGGAATTATTTACTAAGACATTAACAGGCACATTTGTCAAGGGAGAACTACATGTCACTGACGGTGGCTTTAAAAATAAAACTATCTACAAGATCTGCAACATAGTTCATGGGTACTCAATTCCTGCTCCAAAATGCTGTTGGCTAACATTTCTAAACAATAAATTTCACTGGAGGTATGTTTGTTCCACATACACTAAAATGTCTGGTTTGGGAATAAAAATTGTTTGGCTGCCGTTTGGTAGTAGATGGTATGACTGGCTTTACTGAAACTCACTTCAATTTAAACTGGGTGTCTGTGTCCTTACTCTACAGCCTCTTAGCAGCAGTAGCAGCAATTATCAGAGAAATCCAAGGTTCTGGAGCCAGACAAGCACCTTGTCCCTGCTGCACTTAGACCGTCTTCCAAGTGCCCTTTAACCGCTAGACTAGTGGTGTCCAAAAGAAATGTAACAATCGCCACATACCTCGCATGAGCCAGGCGCTGCCTCCCAACAGCTAGGCACCCTCCCCAGTGAAGCACCCTCCCCGCCCTCCGGTGCAAACTGAGAGTGATAAACTGGAGCCACCACTGGAGCTGCACTGCATGAGGTGCCCCACAGTTGGAGCGGACCCTTGTCACATGAACTGTCCCATGACTGGAGACACTGCCGCGGGAGCACAGCTCCACTGTGTGAGCTGCTCTGCAACAGCCGCTGGAACTGAAAGAGGAGCCGCTTCTGCTGCTGCCGCCACGCACTTGTCTCACCAAGTGGTGGGACACATGTGCAGAGCAGGTGGAGGGTGCGCCACATGTGTGGCTTGAACCAGCTGCTTCACCACACCGCGGTGTCCAGTTCGCCACACAGTGAATGGAAAGCATAGCGGTCACCGTGGCCCTGGACTTTTATAAGGAGGTTGAGTTTCTTTTAAAGGGCTTATGCTTCTCATCCCTCTGTGATGTAAATCTTCTATAGCCAGCTCAAGGTGTATGATGACCTACAGACAATTCAGAGCCATGTAAGGGTACTCTGAATAGTCAATGATTTTATATGTTTTAGGTGCCTACTCAAAGCATGGGCTGCAGATGACATTTTGGCTTTAAGGAATTATTCTATAAGGGGCTTGGTGCCCCTTGTGAGTTCATGTTTCAAGGTTCTAAAGAACTTCAACCCCAGTTCAAGGGAGTAGGGCTTGAAGGTACTCGGCATCTCTAAGTTCTTGGATTGGATCCTATCACCACAGTATCTAAATACCTCCTCTGTACTTTCTTTCCTTTGTATGTTCGTTCTCTCACAGAGTCTCCTGCCTTGCAAGATCAGATCTTAAGCGGAGAGGTTCTATTGTCTGTTGAATTCACTCTTGCAATAATAGTATTTTCATTGCATAAATTATTATTTTATTCTGTTTGTGAGTTTGATGCATACTGCGTCATTTTACAAGGTTAAAAAATAAGACAGAGTCAAAAATTGGCAGGCTTTATCAACACAACACATAACAACAGACTTCCAGAAATGTATCATTCTTGTGCTTAAAACAGTAATGTTTCACAGTAGCTTTAACATGACAAATAAAAGGAAACCCAAACAATTTAATAGGCTTTAACAGTTGATGTACAAATACACATTTAAGAAACACCAGAAAGTTTGGACAAAATAAAAGCTGAAGTAAGTAGTGGCAGCTGGGGGGGGCGGGAGGGAGGCTTCAAAGTCTGTGCCAACAAATGATAAAATATATTTTCACAAGACCACTTTCTTTACACTGCTATTCAAAAAAAATTCTGCTGTCCAATAACATTTATGCAATGACTTAAGTTGGAAACACATTTGGCAATAACTCACGTGACAGTTAGTATTGTACAAACCATCCAACCATTTTTTTTAACAAAGAAAAGAAATCTACTTCTCTAAATTTGTTGCTTTTCATCCTTAAATCACAGAAGCTGTTTTTATTTCATATTGGACCTGCAAACTCTCCTTACATGAGTAATCAGTGAATGTAAATTAATCAATGGGATAACTCAGCTGAGTAAAGTTTGTACTTGAGAATGAAGATGTGCTAAAGGGATCATCCCACACAAGACTGGAAGAGTTTAAGGTGGCCAAGTATGCTTATTAACTCCAGAGACTGCATCTGGATGGAAAGCCAGGGAACAGATATTGATTGCAAGCAGGTTCTGCTGTATAGGAACAGGTGGAGCCTATTAAAATCAGGAAGCTTTCAATGGTCAGTGGTTGCAGCTGGGAAAGGGCAAACACCCCGGAAGGAGTGAGGATGGTTTGAAGCAGATATACTTAGAGCAAAGCAGGACACCAGAGCCGTGTCTACACGTGTACGCTACTTCGAAGTAGTGGCCCTAACTTCGAAATAGCACCTGTCATGGCTACACGTGTTGGGCGCTATTTCGATGTAAACATCGACGTTCGGCGGTGAGATGTCGAAGCCACTAACCCCATGAGGGGATGGGAATAGCGCCCTACTTTGACGTTTAACGTCGAAGTAGGGACCGTGTAGTTGTTGCGCGTCCCGCAACATCGAAATTACGGAGTCCTCCATGGCAGCCATCAGCTGAGGGGTTGAGAGACGCTCTCTCCAGACCCTCAGCTCAATGGTGGCCACGTGGAGCGGCCCCTTAAAGGTCCCCACCCCCTCCCTTCCTGTGCAGGAAGCTGAGAGAACGTGCAGGCAGCAGCCCAGACACGCGGCTAGCCTGCACGTCTCTGAGTGCCACAGACACGCACCCCAGCTGTGACGGCCGCATGGCAGCCCCCCCAGCGCCCCCAGGGGACCCCCCCCAAGGGGAGCCAGGGCTCCCAGGCTGGCAGCCAGGCCGGGAAGCAGCAATGGGGCCCCTCCTGGATGGAGGCCGAACTTCGTGACCTGCTGGGGTTCTGGAGCGAGGAGGAGGTGCTCCAGGTAATGGGGAGCAAGAGGCGGAACACGGATGCGTTCGCTCGGCTGGCTGAGGGCATTGGCCGCCCGGGGTCACCTGGCCCGCACTCTGGATCATGTACACAGTAAAGTGAAGGAGCTGCGGCAGGGTTACGCCCGGGCCTGGGATGCGGCCGGCCGATCTGGGGCCGCCCCCGTCACTTGCCCCTTTTACAGGGAGCTCAGGGACATCCTGGGCCCCCGGCACACCTCCTCCCCTCTGGCCACACTTGATACCTCGGCTGAGGAGCCCCAGCAGGCCCCGGAGCCGGAGTCCGCCCTGGAGGTAAGCCCTGCACCCCGGGGGCCCCCCCTGGAGCCCACCCCCGGGGCACCGGAGCAGGAGGAGGAGGAGGAGGAGGAGGGGGACTCCTCCTCTACTGACACCGGCCTGCACATCCTCCTGCCATCCCGGAGCAGCAGCCGGGCATCCGCCCCCCCTGGGTGTCCCCCGACCGTGGGAGTGGACCTACAGGTATGTACCCCCCCGGTGTACACCCCCGGGGTTGAGGGGCAGGGGTAATAGATATGTGGCCAGGGCCCTCCACATGCCCAGATGGCCATGGCCCCAAGGACAGCAGTGCCATGTCCCTCACAGGAGTGCATCAGCCCCTGCCCCCCCCCCGCCACAGCACGACAGTGCCATGCTCCATCCCCGGGGCTGGGGGGAGCGGAACCTCTAGGGTCCCCCGGGAGGAGGGGGTGGGACACCCCGCAGCAGCAGCAGCAGCCGCAGCCGCAGCAGCATGTGATGGAGTGGGGGGAGTGCAAATGCGAGACTCAGGCTAGATATGAGCAACCAGCTGAATAGCTCCCAGGGGCAAAGGATGATCCTGGGGCTACAGCTGGCAGGTGACACCTCTGCCCTGAACAAAGAGGAAGGAGGAGCCGAGCTGGCTTTGAATCAAGGGGGGGCCACAGGTAGAGGCTAGAGTAAGGGAAAGCTGGAAGGCAGCCAGCCTTAGGAGGGAGAAAGCTACACCCCAGAGGGGCACCCCTCAGGGTCTTCTCCCCAGGACGGGTTGGAAGGACTGTCTCTGACTGCTGTACTGTCACTTCTGGGAGAAACGGGGCATCTATTGCCTAAGAAACCTCTCCTGTCAGAGACCCAGCTGAGTGAAGTGAGAGTCACTCCCGCCGGGGGACGGGGTGCAGTGCAGGGGGACCCTTGAACCCCATCACAGCAGCATCTCCCAGGGACGGGGCTGGGGAACCTGCAGCACAGGGGTGGGGAGACAAGGGCCTCGGCTCGGGGCGCACACTAACGGCTGTCTCCACTGTTCTTCCCCCCCTCCTGTGTTCCGCAGCTGCACCATCGGAAGGACCGGAGAGCGCCGGCGAGGCTTCAGTGGTCCTGGAAACCCCTCCGGGGCCATCGCTTCAGGCCACCCCTCGGCGGAGGACCGACCGGCCCCACGGCGGGCAAGACGGCGGACCCAGCACCAGCCGCCGGCGATGGACCCCCAGCTGCTGGCCCTCCACCGCTGGCAGGTGGAGGTTGCGGAGCAGTGCCTGCGGGTGGAGCAACGCCGCCTCCACCTCCAGAAGCGGGCGCTGGCCTGGTGCCAAGAGGCATGGGGGACCTACATGGAGACATTCAACTGCATAGCGGAATACCTGGCCCCCCATGCCGCGCCGGCCGCCGCTCCAGCCGCCCTGACTGCTCCACCCGCCGCGCCGCCCGCTGCTCCCCTTGTCGCCACGCCGTCCACCGTCGCCCCGCCACCCGCCACCGAGGGCCATTCCGCCGAGGGAGACCTGGGGCCAGCTGACACTCGCCGGACGTATCTGCCGGTCCGCCCTGCCCCCAGCCAGCCCCGGGCAGGGCTGCGGCCGAGGCAGGGCTCCCGGCCGCCCACCCCCAGTGCCGGACTATAGAGGCGTGGGGCCCAGGACGTGGCCCCCGCTCCCTCTGTATATAGTTGGTATTTATTTATTTGTGCCCCCCGTTTGCCCAGTCCCCCCCCATGTAAATAGTTCTCCCCTTCCTTGTTATTCCTGGTTTTTTTTGTTAATATATACGTACACTTTTCATATTTAAGTTAGTTAGAAGTTCCTGTATATAGTTTGTATTAGTTAATTATAGAACAGAGTTGAAAGTAAACCAGTTTGATTTCACAAACAAGTGTCTGCTTTTATTTGTGCAGAAAAAGTGGTGGGAGGTGTGCTGTTGGGTGTTCCGTGGTGTGCGCGTAGGGGCAGGGAGTGTTGTGGAGGATGGGGGGGGGGCACAGTGGGGGGCCTGGCAGCATTCACCCTGCGGCCTCATCGAAGTGGGCCCGCAGGGCCTCCCGGACCCGGGTCCCTTCGGGGTCCACCTGGCGACTGGGGGCAGCGGGTGGCTGCACATCGGCCCTGCCAGCCTCCACAGCCCAGCCCTGAAAAAAGGCCTCCCCCTTGCTCTCCACCAGATTGTGTAGGGCGCTGCACGCACCCACAATCTGGGGGATGTTGGTGGGGCCCGCATCCAGGCGGGTGAGGAGACATCTCCAGCGCCCTTTCAGGCGGCCAAATGAGTGCTCCACCACCTGGCGCGCGTGGTTCAGGCGCTGGTTTAAGCGCTCCTGGCTGGCAGAGAGATGGCCCGTGTACGGGTGCATGAGCCAGGGCCGGAGGGGGTATGCCGCATCTGCAATGACGCAGAGGGGCATGGTGGTGTCCCCCACAGGGCTCTCCCACTGTGGGATGTAGGTCCCCGCCTCCAGCCGGCGGCACAGGCCCGAGTTCGGGAAAACCTGGGCGTCGTGGGTGCTTCCAGCCCAGCCCACATAAATGTCCTGGAAACGGCCCCGGCTGTCCACCAAGGCCTGGAAGACCACTTAGTGGTAGCCCTTCCGGTTTATGTAGCGCCCTCCACTGTGCACCAGGGTGCAGATGGGCATGTGAGTCCCATCCAGAGCCCCGAAGCAATTGGGGAAGCCCAGGGTGGCAAAGCCCGCGATGGTGGCATCCGGGTCCCCCAGCCTCACGAGCCTGTGGAGGAGCATGGCGTTGATGGCGCGGACGACCTGCAGGGGAAGCACATGGGAGAGCACCAATGAGGGGTGAGCAGGGTGTGTGTGGCCTTCTTCTGCCAGGGCTCCCCTGCCCTCTCCTCCCCTGCCCTGCCAGGGCTGCCTCCCCCCCCGCCCCCCGTGGGTCCTCTTACCTCCATGAGGACAGCCCCGACTGTGGCCTTGCCGACACCAAACTGCTGTCCCACGGATCGGTAGCTGTCTGGAGTGGCCAGCTTCCAGACAGCAATGCCGACCCGTTTCTCGACGCTGAGGGCACGCCGCATGGCAGTGTCCTGGTGCCTGAGTGCGGGGGTGAGCCACTGGCATAGCTCCAGAAATGTCTGCCGGCTCATTCTAAAGTTCCTGAGCCAGCAGTCATCATCCCACTCCCCAAGCACCAGCCGCTCCCACCGGTTGGTGCTGGTGGGGTAGCTCCACAGCCGCTGGCGTGTGAGGCGGGGGGTGGTCAGGGTGCTGCATGGTTGGGGGTTGAGTCCTCCTCCCCTGTGGGCCGCTTCTCCTCCTGTGTGCCAAGGAGGTGCTCAGCTGCCTCCCGCATGGCATGGAGCAGGGTGAGCCCTGCTCCTGCAGGGGCGGCTGGGTGGACCTCTGGCTGCTGCTGCTGCTGCTGCTGCTGCTGCTGCTGCTTCTGGGGGTCCATGACTGCGTCGCTCGAGGTCTGTGTGCCTGTGGCTCTTCACACCACGTGCTGTGCAGGCTGAGTGTGTCTGGGAGGGGCCCTTTAAGGGAGCAGCTAGCTGTTGCCCCGGAAGCGCTAGCCAGCCCTGTGACACTGTCTGCAGCTGTGCCTGGCATCCCTATTTCGATGTGTGCTACTTTGGCGTGTTGACTTTCCCTCGCTGCGCCTATTTCGATGTGGTGCTGCGCAACGTCGATGTTGAACATTGACGTTGTCAGCCCTGGAGGACGTGTAGACGTTATTCATCGAAATAGCCTATTTTGATGTCGCCACATCGAAATAGGCTGCTTCGATGTAGGCTTCACGTGTAGACATAGCTCAGGAGTTGTAGGGTGCAGCCCAAGAAGGAGCAGTAAAGGCTATAAGGGAAAAGCTCCCTGGAACCTTCAGTAACTGGTGGACCTGGTTTCCCCTACTAGCCATCAAGAGCGCGACACAGACCAGGAGGGCAGCGAATGGAGAGACTGCGTGGGTACTTGTGGGAGTGACAGTGAAGTGAAGGACTGCACCCCAGAGGTTTGGGAGACAGACACTGGTGACTTAGCCAGAGGGCTAAGGCACAAAGGCTGAGTCTACACGGAGCTCTGCTCAGAGCTGCTGCCAGTAGAGCTATGCAAAGTGAGCTTCTCGGGATTGCAAATGACTGCTTATCTGCGTACTCCTGAAGCCCATTACCGTAGCCATGCGAGAGTTCTGAAGCTCATCGCCATAGCCACATGAGCATTTGGTGCCAGCAGAAAGGGGTGGCAGCACTGCAGAGGCCGTGTGGACGTGTCTTTGCTGGCTAAACCCCACTCTGTTGCTAGTCTCTTATGCCTGAAGCTGGTGAGTGAGAGGGTTTAACCAGCAGAGGCATGTGCACATGGCCTCTGCAGTGCCAGCACTCCCTTCTGCCGGCACTGACCTCTTGCATGGCTGTGGTAATGAGCTTCTGGAGTTTGCACATAAGCAGCCATTTGCAATCCTGAAAAGCTCACTTTGCATAGCTCTGCTGGCAGCAGTGCTGAGCCGAGTGCCGTGTAGACTCAGCCAAAGAGCTAATGTGGTTCCTGGAATGAGAAAGGAGATACATCGCTGAGAGGGTGCTGATGTGCAAACCATGGAAAGGGACATCGACCTGAAGAGTGACCAAGAGAGGTTTTTATATATATATATATATATATATATATATATATATATATATATATATATCAGCAGTGAGTGGTGCACCCAATGACAAGGGGTTTTCAAAATCCAGCCCTCAACTATTTGTCCATCGTTTTCTAAATGAGTTTAAACTAATCATTTTAGAGGACTAGTAAAAAGATATGGTACATGTGTACATGTTTGCAATATTTGTGCTAAAACAGACTGCAAGTGCAAGAAAGTGGGAAAATCAAGCTAAATACCAACTTATACATTCTGAATATCATGTTCATATATTTTATGGCATTCAACTCAGCCTCACTTTTCAGACTCCTAAACATGTATTTTAAATTTAAAAAAAATAATTGAGAAAAAAGCAGTGTGGAGATATAGGCACACATGCAAACACACACACTGCATATACAGGTTGAACCTCTGTAGTCCAGCATGCTCTCGTCTGGCAATGTCCGTAATCCAGCATGATTTTAGTTAGTCAGATGACCACTTATCATGGGTGGGGATATCAAGATTGTATCAGCTTTGCACATGTATACTTTCAGAAAGGTTCATTTTCTTTTCTTCTTTCTCAGGAAATTTTTGAGCCAACAATTTTTGAGCAGAATTTAAAAATCAATGAGGAGTTCTTCTGAAAAAAAACCTATAGTTTTCACATAGTTACTGGTTACAGGTACAGGATACACACAAGGAGCTGCATGTAAGGAGCCCTCTTACTAGTTTGGAACAATTCCTTGTTTGGTTTCCATCAGTTACATCCCTGTTTCATTATGGCTACATCTAGACTGGAGCAATCTGTTGACAGAAGTTTCTGTTGGAAGATACCTTCAGGTAAAATATCTGTCAGCAGATCGCGGCCAGGCTGCCAGGCCGCTTTCTCAACAGAACAGATCCCAGAACCTTCACACAGGCTCACATGGATAGCAATCCCTTTTGGGAGCCCACGCAAGATGTGCCATTGTGAAGACATGGGGGTGTGTTCCATCCAAGATGGCCCATCACAGAATGGGGTTGGTGGTGTGAGGGCTGGGGAAAGCCCCATCCCTGGGAGACCATGCTATCCCACCTTCAGACAGTGCTGCAGAAGTTGGGGGGATAGCCTCCTGAGGGGCGTGTAGTTCCTGGAGAGCCTGGGGGAATAGGTGATGGAAGGGGGACAGAGACTCCCTCCCTCAGTCTCTGATGTTTGTGTTCTGTCCCTCCCCTTTGCAGGTCATGATGGCCATCAACATACTCCTCCAAGTTGTTCACCTGGCACATGTGAATGCAGTCATGGCCAGATTCACTGCCCTGGGGTTCCCGAATTGCTGTGGGGCTATCGACAGGACCCACATCCGAATCTGCATCCTGGACCACAGCACAGCCAAGTACATCAACTGCAAGGGATATTTGTCCATGGTGCTGCAGGCCCTTGTTGACCACTGTGGACACTTGATCGATGTTTATGTTGGGTGGTCAGGCTGGGCACATGACATCTGCATGTTCTCCAACTCCAGCCTGTGCCAGAGGATGGAGGTGGGCACCTTCATCCCCCACTGGAAGCTGGTGGTTGGGGATGTGCACATGCCATGCTGCATCATGGGGAATGCAGTCTACCTCCTCATGCCCTAGCTTATGAAACTCTATACTGGCCAGCTGGACCCCAGCTAGGAATGCTTTAATGCCTAGCTCAGCTGTGGGTGGATGCAAGGCCGAGTGTGCCTTCAGTCACCGGAAGGCACGCTTTTGGTACCTTCTCACCCGTCTGGATGTGGGGTGAGTTGTGCCCCGTGTTGTGCCATTTACAACATAGTGGAGAAGGGGGATGCCTTCCTCCCAGGGCAGGGACACGGATGCTGGCCATGACTATGAGCAGCCAGGCACAGTTCCTATCCACCAGCTCATCATGATGGGATGTGGATCTATGAGGCCCTAAGGGAGAGCTTCTCCCCTGGCCCCAATTACCTCCCAAGGGTCCCCCCAGTGGGGGGCCTTGGGCCTGCAGCCCTACCCCATTCCCACCTCACCCACTCCCTTCACCCCCTCAATCTCCCCCAACCCCAGAACAATAACCATGGATGTGGGGGTAGTGATCAAATAATCCCTTTACTTTAACGAAGAGAAAGATTTTTAAAATTCATGGTGTAAGAACAAACTATTTACAAACAGTGAACTATATACAGTGGGAGGGGACCTGGGACAGGGGGTGAGAGGTCCTCAGTCCATGCAGGTGGTGGGGAGTCATAAGCCCATGGGGGAGCAGGACTCTGAGCGGCGTCAGCCTCAAGATTCCCTTCTCCCATGGTGACAAGTATCAGAGAGGTAGCCATGTTAGTCTGTAGCTTCGAGAACAACAAAAAGTCTTGTGGCACTTTATAGACTAACAGATATTTTGGAGCATAAGCTTTCATGGGCAAAGACCCGCTTCATCAGATGCAACCTGATGAAGCAGGTCTTTGCCCACGAAAGGCTATGGTCCAAAATATCTGTTAGTCTATAAGGTGCCACAAGACTTTTTGTTCTTCTCCCATGGGTTTGGAGTCCCTGTTGGAGCTGGGAGCATGGGAAGGTATGGAGGAGGTGGGGCTGTTGTGGGGTCCAGCTCAGCAGGGGAGCGAGGGGCCCTGGAGAGCAAGGAGTGGGCATGGCAGAGATGGCAGCCATGGCCCTGAGCCACTGCCAAAACTCGAGGAAGACTTGCAGGGTGGCCAGTGGGGCCAGAGGCAGGGGAAAGGGGTCGGGGGGAGTGGTGATGGAAGTGGAGGCAGCCGAAGGAGGCTGAGCCAACTGGTCCTGCCAGGCACTAGTGATACCATCAAAGTGGGATATCCATTGGTCCCAGGACCATGACTGCCACTCACAGTCATTCCACAGCCGCCACTCAAGGAGGTCACCTAGCCTCCAGAAGGTGGCAGTGTGGGCCCTCTAGAGGCCATTGTTTACCTGGTGATGGCCCCTCCAGCCACAGGCCCACCCTCTTGGTTGGTCAGGGGTGCAAGTTTGCTCTGCTTGGGTCTGGCTCATTCTGGTCCTGGGTGGGGCTGGGTTGGTGCTCCTGCTTCGTGCCAGTCCAACTGTAAGGAAGACAAGGAGGACAGATGGTGACTCATTCATGCAACACAGAACCTAAAGCCCTGCCTACCAACCACCCTGGGAGCAGCAACCAACACTCTGTGGGTCATGGAGCAGCCTACACAGCAAGCCCTGCTGCATGGGGACTAGGCTTCAGACATGCTCGTGTGCCAGGAGCTGCACTCCTCAGTGTGTCTTGGGTCAGGCTGGTGCCTGTGTGGCTAGCCCACTTCCTCTTCTCGGGCCTGGGGCTCATCCAGCCTCCCATGAGGCTGGCAGCAGGTTGGCACCCATATCCGAAGGCTGCCTGCTGGGTCTGTGTGGTACATGCTACCTTACATGTGGTTCCATGTGTCGAGAACACAGAGTGAGGTCCTGCCCAAGCCAGCTTGGTGAAGCTTGCAGTGTGCCCCATCAGCACCCGACTCCCATGCTGTAGACGTAGTCTATGTGCCCTAATAGTCCTTATGTTCTATGAAAAAAATTGTTCTTCTTTTGCAAAGAAGTTATCAAAAAAAAAAAAAAATCCCAGCTGAAATCTGAACAGTTTGCAAGTTTTCAGTAAAAGTACCAAGAATTTTGTGAAGTTGGCTGGAGTACAAGTAAAGGTAACTTTGTGCTATTAATAAAAGAGTCCCAAAAGCCAAATGCTGAAGCATTACGTGCTAGGCAATTTCACTGGCTAAAGCACAAGTGGAGATTAATTTTACAGTGAGCTGTCAACAAAGTAATGAGTAGAAAGTTCCATTGGTTAAATTAAATTATGCTGAGGCTGTATTATAAGTGGCATTTTAAATGCACAGAAGAAAGGGGAAAAAATCATTTAAACACAAGCTGTTAAGCATCTCCAATAATGGAATATATTTCACAAAGAACCGGGTGTATTATTAGCATGGGATTTTCTAATGCTCAGGACCTAAATCAACATCGACAGCTGAACACGAAGAGTATTCGTATAAGTTTTGTCACAGTTAACAAACCAAATTGATGTAGATCAAAACACCTTTTTCATGTTGAGAAGGGAGACTGGTTGTCAAAAAAGCATAGTGATGAGAGACTATGGGGAGACATCCCAACAATAATCAATCGTCAATCAGTCACAGAAAGTGCTTATTCTGCTCTTATATGAGGCTCTTCATTACTCTCTGTGCACTGATCTCAAGAGGGAGGAGATAAAGCTTTCTTTCAATAATAAAGCAATAATTTCCATGCAGTAGAAAACATTTCATTCTACAAAGACAGAATAAACACCAAACAACTTAGATTGAAGCAACTCTACTTAAAGATTTATGAGGGCTTTATTGTATTTTCTTGTTTCTTTTAAATAACAATAATAACAACAGTAGTAACCACAACCTTTTCTAGCCTAAAACTGGGGAAAGAATTATTTTAATCTGTGGCAAAGTATTTTGGCTCGAAGAATTTATAAGTTAATATTTCTTTAAAAAATGACAGAAAACACTGCACTGGTCCACATTTCAAGAGTGGAAACTGATGCAGTGAAATTCGTAACCTTTTAAAGTAAGCACAGAGCTATTTTAAGTTCAGTGAAAAAATGTTTAAGTATATTAAAAGGTTAATAATAATATTAGTTTTAGGTAAAGGTTAGGCCACTAAATTAAATATATATTATTCACAAATGTAAATTCAAAAGCAGAAAGACAAATGGTTTGAATTTACAGATAAGATTTTTGATGTTCTATCTCATTCATCTTGCGATCTGCAGATAATAATATTAAATCCCATCAAACAGAAGAGAGGGGGCCCATTTATATTTTTGTGTGCTGTTTATTTTGAAGTACATGCATTTTCTTTTCCCTAAGTGAGCCTACAACCACCCTGGCACCTACTCCACACCACTAAATAACAAATGGATGATCACACTTGGAAAGCTGGGTGAGGGAAGCAATTTAAAATTTATTTTCATAGTGGAAAATAGGTTTGCCAAAATAGTTTCAGTCTATGAAAGTGGAGAACAGCTGTATTTGGTTTATAATAAATCTTTCACAAATCAGTAGAAACAAACAGGCAGCACAACTGTAACCCATAAAAGTGGAAAATATTAAACAACAGGCATTGAAGTTGTTAAACTTTCCCACAGATGCTGCTGGTAAAAGCCTGTACAACATATGAACATTAAACATGTATAAAAAAGTGGAACTGATGGCAAAGGGCATTGGAAGAAGACGGAATTACTTCTTATTAGAGGAATATCCTATTAAGGTGACAATTCTGGAAATAAGGATGAAGGTGTATCCAGCAGTTTCCTGCTCCTATTATTGAATGTTAGTGCAGAATAATTACTTGCTTGCCAAAAATGACAGGATGTTGACCCTGCAGACTTATTGAATTCGTATTGCCTGCCTTCAGGCCATGTCGGGGGTTATTCAATTTTGCCTGGGGAGGACAAGCTATTACGAGATCTGAGTCAAGAAGGCATCTTCCCTGATTGCCCACCAAAACCATTATCGCAGCATAGAGAGGGCATCAGCAGTGAGTGGACAGACAAGACAACACTGATCTCGATTACCTAGGGACAGACACAATTTACATTATTTGAAGAAATAGGACAGAGGGCAATCAGCACAGGGAATAGGGATACAGTCCAGGAGTATGCTGGTATAACACCACAGTAGCAACTGAGCTAATTGCTTATGCTAGTCCTGATGACCTTTAGCCTTACACGACATTAACTGATTGGCTTGATTTGTAATTAGATACTTATTTTTATATTTACAAAAACTGCAACTTTCAAAAGAGAGAAAAACATGTATTTAAATTGGACTTTTTTTCTTCTGATGTTGTCTCTTATTACACTACTGTATAGCATTGATTGCTTAATTAACAACACCTTAACAGCCAGGGCAAATTTAGCCCTATGTTTAGATTTGATTAAAAAAATTAAGTTAATAGAATAGTTTTCGTTAAATAAATATGTTTAAAATCAATTGGAAATAGTGTTAATTGGGGAAAAGAGAAAAACAAATACACATTTCCCTACAACAGCCTTGATCAAGTTGGAATCCTTCTGTCGACTTCAGTGGGCTTTAAATCAGGCCAATGGTTTGGCACCTAAAGACCTTGATCCTACAAACACTTCGCATCCTACTCTGTCTTACTGGGTTGAATACAATATTTTTCACATAAATGTTCCAATTTAATTGATTGAATAACATTGCACATGTGAATAGCCCCGAAGTGTTTCAGTGTTTGAAAAATATGGGCCTGTGACTGCAATATGCTAGTGAAATTGATCTAAAAATCAACAAACATGAAACTGGTTAATCTGCCTCCCAGTTTGTGTGTTATTTATACTACATATAAGTAAAGGCTTCTTGTTGCTTTAAATATAAGGGGTTTTGTACCTGTTGTGTTCTTTTAAGACAGTTATGCTAAGCCAAACCTCTGATGTAACATTTCATGCAAAATAATACGAAGTGAAAAATGGAAAGTTCTTCCTGCTCTTGGCACTGCATCCTACTCTTGAATGCAAGGGGTGGGAGTATTTTAAAATGGTGATGTGAGGCTCAGCTAGCTCAATCAGCCAATTTCATGGTGTTAATACTGACATATAAAGAAATCAGCAATACTTCTATCTAGATTTGAATAGTAACAGAGAGGGAGTTAGTCTGCCTCCCAGTTTGTGTGTTATTTATACTACATATAAGTAAAGGCTTCTTGTTGTTTTAAATATAAGGGGGTTTGTACCTATTGTGTTCTTTTAAGACAGTTATGCTAAACCAAACCTCTGATGTAACATTTCATGCAAAATAATACAATATTTGAATGTTAGTTAAAACCTTAGTATAGTAAGCTCACAGTGTTAGATCCCAATATCCCTGCTAAAGCATCCTATTAAATTGAAAAAAATCTCCCCCTTTTATAACATTTTTTTTCAAATTGAGATATATTATTTCTTTTACAAAATGGATTTAATTGAGAGAATAGGAAATTCTGATATTACCTCTGAATCACCAAGGCCAAAAACTAGATATAAATGTTTATAATAGAATGGTGTATCCAACCTAATATACCAAGATAAGATTATCATCCTGGGACCCCGTGACATGAATAGCTCACCAAGTGGGTGAAATCAAGATATTCTACTGGAATCTACAACTTGTATTATTGAGATATAATATAAGAAATCATGAGGAAGTTATACCAAATCATACTCCCAGTATGAAAAGTAGCTCAAGCTGCCTCCATCTAGTATGTACATTGGTTGTGTTATTAATATATTATTTACTAATTGGAAAACAATCACCTACTATGCCTATGAAACCAGATTAATTAGGACATGCAAGAATTAAAACTTACAAATTAGCTATGGAAAATAGTACTTTATTGTTCAGATTTAGAAAATCTGACCTTCAAGAAAAGGTTTAAAAAACTGGCATGTTTTACCTTGAGAGAAAAAGATGAGGGGAGGAGTTAATATTCAAATAAGGGATGTTATGAAGAAGACTTGGTCAGTTGCTCTTCATGTCTAGTGAAGGTAACACAAGAAGTAATGACCTCAATCCATAGCAAAAGAGATTTAGGTTAGATAACAGGAAAATCTTTCTAACTACAGAAGTAGTTAAATTCTGGAATAGTATTCCCAAGGTGGTTGTAGAATCTGCCATACTGGAAGTGTTTAAGCAGAAGTTGGACTAATGCTTGTCAGGTATGGTCAAGATTTACCTAGCCCTATTTCAGCACACAGGGGCTGGACTTGACTTCTCGAGGTCCCTTCCAGCTTTATATTTCTGTTGTTCCATGAATCAATTAAATTTTTCTGACCTAAACTGCCAAGTAATATATAATACTAAACCACTAACTCAAAATTGGAACGTTTTGGCAGAAAATATGAAAAATTACTGTCAACAGCTCATTTCATGCAGCGTAAAATTAGAATTTACTAATTATTTAAGGACATGTGTCTCAGTTTAAACCCTGAAACTCATACCAATAGGCAATATTTTACTGCCCTTCCCCCAAAATATTGTTTTGGTCAATAAAACTGAATTGCATACTACAAGGACTATTTTGTGGTGCTCATCACTTTAGAATGTCAGGGCTTTGCAAATACTGAAAAAATTATTTTCACAATAACCCCTGGGAGGCAAGAGTGTGGTATTATTCTCACCTTACATATGGGGAACTAAAGCATGGGCACATAAGCGTCAAAAGTGTCTGTTCTGTCTGGATATCTAAGTTGAGATGCCTAAAGCCTTATTTTTTTTCTAGTAGGTAGCATAAAAAATACTTCATATGTTCAAAGCATAGCTCCCACTGCAGCGTGAGTATTCAACATTTGTGGAAGTCAGACTCAGGGGTCTCTAGGTGGGCACTCAAAAAATAAGGAGCATACCATTAGTTGCCACTGCAAACAGTTTAATTCAAAAGAATTGTGTAGCATCACATAGGAACTCTGCAGGAGACAAGCACAGAATCCAGTTCTGTAGAGTAACAGAAACTTCCTTAATACAGTAAATTCTTTCATAACTTGCAGCCCCAGGACCAGGAAGTTGCCAGATATGAGAATATTACAGATAATAGGAAGGGATCTCTTTGCCACCAGTGCTCCAAAACTGGGGCTACGCTACCCCCCTGACTGAATTCCCTTATGTGTTCTGGCCTCCTCCAGAGGGATGGAGAAAAGATCTGCACTATCTGTGTTCAGCTGCATTTGGGAAGATTATTAAAAGTGGTAACCTAAAGTCCATGTCTTCTAAGGAATGATGTGTCAATGTCCTTGGCACAATAAGGCTACGTCTACATGTGAAGCCTACATCGAAGTAGCTTATTTCGATGTAGCGACATCGAAATAGGCTATTTCGATGCATAACGTCTACACGTCCTCCAGGGCTGGCAACGTCGACGTTCAACATCGACGTTGCGCAGCACCACATCGAAATAGGCGCTGCGAGGGAACGTCTACACGCCAAAGTAGCGCATATCGAAATAAGGGTGCCAGGCACAGCTGCAGACAGGGTCACAGGGCGGACTCAACAGCAAGCCGCTCCCTTGAAGGGCCCCTCCCAGACAGAGTTGCACTAAACAACACAAGATCCACAGAGCCGACAACTGGTTGCAGACCCTGTGCCTGCAGCATGGATCCCCAGCTGCAGCAGCAGCAGCCAGAAGCCCTGGGCTAAGGGCTGCTGCACACGTTGACCATAGAGCCCCGCAGGGGCTGGAGAGAGCGTCTCTCAACCCCTCAGCTGATGGCCACCATGGCGGACCCCGCTATTTTGATGTTGCGGGACGCGGATCGTCTACACGGTCCCTACTTCGACGTTCAACTTCGAAGTAGGGCGCTATTCCCATCCCCTCATGGGGTTAGCGGCTTCAACGTCTCGCCGCCTAACGGCGATGTTAACATCGAAATAGTGCCCAACACGTGTAGCCGTGACGGGCGCTATTTCGAAGTTAGTGCCGCTACTTCGAAGTAGCGTGCACGTGTAGACACGGCTTAAAAGACATTAGCTGACTTACAATGTCTCTCTATTATCCCAAAACCTACATGGTTACAACAACACTGAACACAAAAATTTCCTGGAAAAGAACAGTCAGAATCTAAGAGATGTTGCTGCTGATGCTGTGGTTTTACTGTTGAGGTGCCTATTTCCCAGGTAATTTTTTCAGCACACACCATTCTGGGAAGACATTCTCTATAGCAAGATGCATCTGTATAAGCTTTAGGAGAGAGAAGGGGGAGGATGATCACATAGCTTCCAAAGGGATAGTTAGACTATCTAACCAGTAATCAGAAAAAACAATAATGGAGTTGAAGCTTCATGAGGAGACATGAGATATTCTCACCCCTAAAATCATTGATATCGGATTTTGAGAACTGGGTTTATAAAGGGGATAGCAAGTAGCACCGTTAGAATTTTAACAGATGAAGATAATTCTCTATTGTTTTACTCATTTTAATAAATATCCCCAGTACTAAGTACTAAGCACCTCAAGAAAAATTCACACCAACATTGAACTTAAATTAGAACATAGATGTACAAAAGACAAAAAACTTCACTTTACTCATGCAAAACTATTGACATCAACAGGAGTTTCACATGAGCAAAGTGAATATGGTTTGACCGTAAGGGTGCTGACTGCTGAGCTTCTGACATCAGCTGGAATTAAGGACACTCATTGGTTCACAGGATCTGTATAAGCAGACAGAATTCCTATCATTTGTCAGCATTTTACAAAAGATGGTATTCCTTTTGATGAATTTGGGCCGTTGTTTTTGAAAGCTATTCTACTCCTGCTGCTGGAAACCACTGGAACTCAATCAGCACCTCATCTGGAAGGACTGACTTGAAATATTGATTCTCAAGGTGCTGGATTAAGGCAGCAGGAAAGAAGCAGTTTGATCCCATTTGTAGATTTGTCACAGTTTTTATATTAGATAAATCTACTTTAAACATTTGTCTCTTTAGACTATTTCTAAGGAAAATAAATTATCTTTCAGTCAGGTCATTCAAGCACCTTAGATATAATATATACATGTAAATACATTTTATATATTTGATAAATAATTGCTCCATTAAAATATAACACAGTTTGGTTGTGAGAATGGTAACTATTGATTGCTATGATGTCAATTGATATAGACATTAAATACTTTTCTGAAAGGGCCTGAGCCAGTGACTGGACAAGACTAGATTCAGGGGAGCATGACAATGATATAAGACTATCGATTTGACAAATAACATCCTCTCATTTATTACAGTTACCCAAGTCTTTAAACCTCTGGTTATCTTAATTTCAGGGTCCTGAGTAGAATCTCACTAACACATATGTAAGTAACTCAGAGATGTTAGTGTGGTTCTGCATGTGTGGCTAGAATTGTGTCTTTGGTCTCCAAATGACATTTTCTGCTTGCAGGAAAAAAACAAATTTTTTTGGTTGATCTGTGTTCTGCTCTACATGAGTGGATTAAGATTAAATAGGGCTCAGAAAAAAAAAATACAGTCAAGGCCTTTCCCCATATGTTTACATATTGCTCATTAAAATATAATGTAAAAGTCTATACGTGCACTGAAGAGAAAAACAGTAGAATAATTAAATGATAACATGCACATCAGTTAATAATTTTAATTACCAATCACACATACCACATTTCTCTTGAATGTGTTGTTTACAGTTAATTAATATTTTAGGAAAGCATAAGTAGATAAAACACAGAAAGCAAAAATATGTACATAACTGTGTTTGCAAAATTTAAATTAATGCATTTGCTACACACATGGACCCATGCAAAGCCTCTTCTGTTTCAGTGGAGCTCTGCATGTGCATGGATTCAAATGCATGATCTGAGCTATCAGAACTCACCAAAATGTATAAATTCAATAGCTGTTGGGGCAAGAGTCTCTCTTTCCCTTGTCAGCCTCTGCACTACTCCGTATGGTGAGAGGGGCCTCGGATAAAGCACCCCTATTTGCTGTGGCTGGGAAATCAACCTTCCCCTTGGCAGAATTTTAGCTCATCTTCTCTTACAGTAGGGAGCCCAGCCTCTCTTCCTGGAGCTACTCATTCCCTTGCCTGTCTCTAGCTTAGCAGCCCTGACCTTGCCACACAGTCTCATCATAAAATTGCACTTGTATCCAATTATATTCTGGGAAGGTGATTTTGGTTACAATGTGGAACTGTGCGTTCCCTTATTTATTTGCCAAAAATAGATGGGGCCGATAGCTCGGCCTCTTACTGAGGTTACCCAACACTTCTCATTATAAGACCCTGTTTTCATTTTCTCATAACTTTGTCAAACTTTAACCATTGCTGTTGAAATTTTCAGATCAAATAAGCAGTTGGGAGGGTGGATCTGGGACTAAGTGCACCATGACACTGGGAGTGTGAGCAAGACAAAATGAAAAGTTCTGAGGGGAAAGACTTGCTGAGATGTGGTTGATAAACTTGACGAGTAGAGACTGGATTAAGTGAGGAGAATGTGTCTGAGATGAGGAGCTAAGGTGGAGAAGAGACTGAACAGAGACATGGACAAATTGCAGGGTATGAGGTAGAAGGGGGTCACATTTGTTGGGAAGGAGTAGAAGAATCAGTACTCACAAGGGCGTGTCCCATCTAGACCCAAGAAGATAACCCAAGATTCCTGACTTTCGCCATTCCTCTGAGGTCCGCAAATACAGGTTGATCCTCTCAGTCTGGCACTCTTGGGACCTGACCAGTACAGAACCAGAGAATTTGGCAAATCGCTGGAGGTCAATATTGTAGTGAGTGGGTCTCTTTATTTTAATTTCACTGAGAAGAACAAACAGAACAATGCTTGCAATGCAGCTTAATAATGTATGACTGCACTGATACACCCTACATAAGCCTATACCTAGCCAAGGTTCACCAGTTCTCTTCATAACAAAGTGTTATTGTTGTTACACAATTATACTGCATTGGCACAAGGAAATAGATAAAGCATGAAAACATGCTTACTCTTAGCAGCATTACCAGCACTTTGAAGGCATTTAGGGGTAATTTAGAGCTAAGTAATAGCACAGAACACATCCTACTTAATTTACTTTATTAACTGCTCCTGCTAATGACAGGTAACCCTTTTCCCCTTCCTCCAGCCACCCCACCCCACTATATAAACCCTAGATTCTGTTTTTCCCCTCCATTTTTTTCCATTAAAGGAAGTGGGTTTTACCTTATAAATTTGTTAGTCTCTAAAGTGCCACAATGACTGTTTATTATTAGCACAGAACAGAGAGAGCCAGGATTGGTGACTGTAGAAGTTTATTGGACCACAGGAGGCTTGACCACACCCATGATAAGTGGACATCCAGCTAATTAAAATCATGCCAGACCACAGCTGTTGCCAGACCACTGTGTGCTGGAGTAGAGAGGTTCAAGTTGTACCTGTGAAATACGCTCTCAAAGTGTGTGCTTCATCCCTGCCAACATATTACTGCTGTCAGTTACTCCATTATCTCCATTGGCAGAAGCTAAAGCTTGCACACCTGCTGATGATTTATGTAGTTTATGTAGGTGCCAATATGATGGATTTTCTGATTTTCTATTTGCTTTTTCAAAAAACCTAGGAAATTACATTAGAAGAATGTTAAGATTGCATTCAATCTCTCAAAAGTTGTTTCAGAATTTTAAGTTGTCTGCGCATCCTTAACATAGCCCTTTTGTGTATGTGCCTGAAATAATTTTTAATTACATTATCAGACATTACTTTTTCCATGGGACCTCTGCCTCATTTAGTGCACAAAATTGATGGTGTTCTCTTAATTTGTAATCTTCTTTTAATATTTATTTATCTTAATTTTATTGAAGTCAAGTGCTATGGGACAGTTAGAAACTGTCCAACCAAAAATAATTCTAAAGTTAGAGAAGTAGGTGATTCCTTAAATGCTGAAATGTCAGTTCAATTCAAAATTGTCTTCCCAGACAGAGATCATAGGTAAGCAAATCTTTCCCATATAGATGCACTAAACTTTCCCCTCATAACACAAAGTATGAACTTTGGACCATATAAAAAGTCTGTTTCAGACATAGTTTTCAAACCAACTTCTGATCCTCTATAGTCAGAATATAAAGTACTTAAGATGCTTGATTCTGCACTACTGAAATCAGTGGAGCGTTCACCATTGTCTTTAATAGCAGTAGGTATGTCAATTTCTGTCTCTCAGCGATCTTGTGTTCCCTTAACATAACTCTGCTTAACTGTCCTCATGCCTTGTCTTTGTACAAACTTCCTCTGTGGCCCTGCAATATCAGTAGAATAAAACAGTACATAGCACTTATGTAGCTTATAAGTAACTTGCTAGAGCAAGTTAAGACATTAGTCTCAAACCCAGCACAACAGATTGGCTCATTGAACTAAACTGACTAAATATAATAGTTTATCTGTGCCAGTTGAAGGCTTTTTCTACCTTTAGCCAGCAGAGGTAAATACAACCCTGCCCACAGGAACTGTGCATTCACTGATCTGCAATCCCTCATAAAGCTCCTCCTCAGTGTAAAAATGCAAAATAATCTCACCACACACTGTGAGCTATCTACCATACTGCTTACTGTGTTAAGACTTTCCACATGTATGCTTTCTACATGGTGGACATCAGATCAACCTGGCAAAGTCAACAGCCCCATGGAAGTGACCTTTTCCCAGACCGAAGGAAGAGTTCTGTGCAGCTCAAACGCTTATTTGTTTTACCACAGAAGTTGGACCAATAAAAGATATCACCTCACCCACTTTATCTTGTTAATATATTGGGACAACAATACTGCAAAAAAGCCAACTAGTAATTTATCTGAAGATTATCAACATAATCTCTCTGCCCAGGAGAGTCACTTGTTTATGGAAAAAGATACTCAGAGTAGAAGTCTTTGAAAAAAGTATGACAACTTTAGTGTGTCCAGTAACTAGGGAATGCAGAGGAGTTTAAAATGTAACACATCATCCTGGAGCTGGCAGCATCATAGTCAACATGTTCAAGTGTAACAAATATGGATTGAGGGAAGAGGTTAGATATGGAATCTATGGCATTGACAGATGCAGGCAGGCTCTTATTTTCCAAAATAAATAGGTATAAATCAATGGTCATGCTTCTTATACCTTTTCATGTGTACGGTAGGACCTCAATATTCACTTTTGGAATGCATGCCACCGGTATAGACGGGGACCTTTCGAAAGGACACCCCCGATTTCGAAAGCCCTGTCTTCCTAAAACCAAATAGGAGGAAGGGGCTTTCAAAGTCAGGGGATTCTTTCAAAAGGCCTCGTCTACACGGGTGGTGTACATTCTGAAAGTGGCACTTTGAATCATGTGTAGCTGCCATTATGCTAATGGGGCACTGCATATTCATGTCAGTGCCTTATTCCCCTTTCAAAAGGGAGGGTCCAGTGTAGAAGCGACCTGTATGTATATCACAACATCATCATTGGGAGAAATTTGTTTACATTTATTCAGGTCTTCCACCATGAGGTCCAGGATTTTTTTTGAACTAATGGGATTCAGTCCTGCAGTGGGCTCTGTTGTAACCCCACCAATGCTTGTAACGGAAAGCATGGAACAGAAGAATATTCCTCCCAGCAACTGAAACTAATCAAGCATCTGGTGAAGTACCAATGACGACCAGTGCCAGCTCCCAAGGTATGCTGGCCTCATAGCAGCTGATATGCTTTCCATTTCAAAATGTGTCTGTTGTAAGCCCTCAACCTCTCACTGACAAACACATGATTCTGCACATTTGTCATGTCTTGAGTATTACCCAAGCCAAAATATTCCAAAACATTATCTCCTTTGGTGCCTCTCTCTTTGTCTCTCTCTCTCATTTTGTCAAGTGCCTCTGAAATCTCTGCCTCACCATTAGAAACATTTTCCATCTATACAGAGCTGTACTTGGAGGCCCTTAAAGTTAAGAGGTAATCTCTGTTGTGATGCAAGATCTCTTTAAAAAAAACCCTGGGGGAGCCAATTACACTGGTTGTTCTCAAGCATAGTTCATTTAAATATATGTGTAAGAAAAGTGGCAAATCACATGTTTGGGTAACATCTGGCATTTGAAATAATTTTACAAAAATTAATAATTCCAGATTGCAATAACATTTATACTGACTATTGACCTATTGAAAGATATTTAGAAAGATAATTTGATGGAAAATCTCAGAGCCTATTGAATGTGAAGCTGTTTCAGACAGCTTTTTGCTTCTTTCGTCTTCCCTGCTCCTTCCTCTGGCCCCCTCCCCACTCTCAGGGTAGCAGAATTCTCCCAGGCAAATAGAATAAAATATATTGCTGGAGGGAATACTTTACTTTCAAGATTTATTGCTTTGCCTTACAAATATATCAGGCAAAAAAAAATTCAAAGAAAATACAAAAATTGTGGAAAGATGTGGAAAAATTATATTTAATCTTAACACTAGAGTTTGACACTCTAGCAAGGTTTGTTTATTTAATATTTATGCTAGGCATCTATGATAAATATGAAAAACCCTGTTTTATTTTAATATTCAATGTTTCCCCTTTGATGCCATGTCAAGGGAAGAGAATGCCCTTTACTGCTTATCTCATACATCTGCTACAGAGGAGGTGTCTATTAATTATCCTGACAGACATAACCTATGAGCTCATTTTGATGAGCTGCGATCTGTAGGATCTAAAATAATACAGCTAAAGCAATGGGTACAAAAACACATATATTATGAACATATTTCATGTTCCTATATTTAGTTTCTATTAACATTTCCTTATTACATACCCGTCCATATGAAGACCTAATACTCTGAGTGTTTGGAATATACCTTTCAGTCCATGGTGTGTGAGAATAATAGCTAGTTTTATCATCTGCTTATCACTGAAACCAGGACTATGTAACAAAAATTAATGTATTTGTCAAATCTGACAAATAATCACATGATCCAACGCTAGAAGAATATTTTCCTGGTATTTCACTTCAAAAGTTCTCACTCTCTTAATCTCGCCTGACCCTTAACAAATGTTGATAGTGAAAATAAACAAATGCATGCTATTATTAAAGAGATTCTTGCCTGGAGGCAAAAGGAAGATTTTTCTCCTATGAGATTTTCTTACATATTCTGTGGACTATAGATAGTATAGCTTTACATTTATTGAAATTGTCTTTTCCCCCGAGTTCTAAGAAAATATGCCTAAAGCTATTATCGCATCTATCGACTCTGTGGGATTTAACGGACGTGGCTCCTGTTCCCAAGTGGTTGGAAAATGACCTCTATGAAGCAAAGTTCAAGCAGAGTGAAAGCTCTGAGACAGAGATTAGAGACCTGTCAGTTGCCTGGTAGGATAAAAGTGTAAAATTGTATGTGACGCTCAGTTCAGTCACATCAAACAGCTAAGAAATGTTTACTGAATGAACTACACAAGCACTAATTACACATTCCCCTTAAGTATTCACATTATCATGGGCAACAAATACCAAGAGAATCTGGAAAGGGAAAGCTTCTAATAAGTATGCAACAATTACAGCAGGCATGTTTTTGCACTTTAATTTCTTACAGTAATTATTTATACTGCAGAGACAAATTTGGTTTGTTATCATGTGCAGTATTTTTGCTTTCCCAGATAAAATAGATTTAAATGTTCAAATTAAAGGAACAAATTATCAATAATATTGGAATCAACAAACAATTGTTGGAGAAAGCAATCTCTTCCATTCCCCAGGCCATGTGTACAGAACCTTTTATTAATGATGTGACCTTTAGTGAAAAAGCTATTCATCTGGCCAGATCAGTAATGTCTAATAATTAGGGCTCTCATTTGAAAATCCAATCAAGCAAACAAGTGTCCAGATTGTAGTTACATAATAAAGATCAATCCTGTGGCCCAGGTAAGACTCATAGAAGGCTCTGAACACCTTAGGACAGATGTAGTTCAAAGATGGTCAGAGCAATACGCAGGAAACTGATATCTCCGTATGCCTCAGAGAGTGCCTTTAAGGTGATCTCTGTGGCTCAGCAGCCATGAAGTTTTGGGTGACCAAGGAAGTCCTGGGACAGTTGATCCATAGCTTCAGCATAGGTAGGAACTGCTGCAGCTCTTAGACCACAATATCTCCTGCAAAACATTTCTGCTCCCACTCCACAACTTAACTGAATGATTCCATCCCACCATTCATTCTTTTCCCACCAGGCATTCTCCAGTGCAAAGCCCCTTTACCCTGGGCTAAGATACCAAGGGAATAACATTGTGCCTTAAATACCTATAACAGAAAATTTACACATTCATACAGACGATTGAGCACACAAACATGTATCTACACATGAAACATTTGTGCAATTACCCCTTTGCATGTGCATGTAGATGATGTGAGGATGTGGTTTAGGTACCTAATTTTTAAAGACTGTATCTCCTGAGATTTCATTGCTATACAGTTCACATGATGGAATTCCATATGTTTTTTTTTCCTAGATGGGTTATTTCTACACATTAAATCATGGTTAAGAGAAAGAACAAAATTATCAGACGGACTAACAGTAGAAGATAATAACTGATGTACTGTAAAATACGAAGCCAGTCTAAAGTGCTAAACACATAACTCTGAGGTCTGGAAAACTTATTATTTTAGCAGCTGTATATTTTTATTAGCTATTCATGCAGAGTTTAGTTGTATTAGTTTACACTATCAAGTTTAGAGTTCAAACAGTCTTTTCTTATATTTCACTGAATATTGTATTATGAAGAGCCATTCCTCTCCATAGGAGTTACTGTTAAAAGGACTTCAGCTTTATTATTTATGGCTTTTTGGTGAATTTTCTATAAAGATATCTAATTTTTCTGTTCATCCAATTTTCCTAAGTTTAAATGAGTTTCATTTGCTTTTCACTAACACCAGCTTCTGCAACTTGCTTAAAATAACTAACTAACAAAAGCAGAATTCTCATCTTTCTAAATACACATTCAGTAAGTACCTGGTGACAAAAATGATATGATTATTTTTCCTCCATTTTTAAAGAATGTCCACAGCCATGCCCTTAATTAAAATTGACTGGAAATCTAGAGTGACTTGGAGAAACATTGCCTAAAGTATATACTTGCAAAACTGTACTTTCTCAGGATCTAGCTCATAATGTATATCCACGATTACATATTTATTTTTATGTGTTACTCCCTCCAGAACTGAAATAAAAACAATAATTTAGTTGATTTCAGTAGTGTTGTATTGGCTATTTGATTGAAACTGCATAAATACTAAAACAACTATCCTCACATAAATGATTTGATCAAATTTTAATTATGCCATGAACAGTTCATAGAAACTTTTTGAAACTGTTTTCCCCCCACTCAGATTGGGTATCCACAAACTTCTTCTGTCTGTTGTTTGTGTGGTATTTCAATTTCGAACCTGATTCAATGGGATATGTCATATGGAGTAAGTCACATGGTATTTCTCCTGTGTCACTGATTGGCTAAAACATAAGAATAATTGTACATAGAAGAATTTATTTTTAACTTTTTAAAATTACATTTATACTAAACACTCCAATCTAACTGGAAATCTCTAGGAAAAATATTCCTCTTAATTCATATATGAAGTCTGACAAATACTGACCTAATAAATGTCACATTTTCTAATCTCTTTGGCTGTGGCTACACTAGCCCCTGCATTTTGAAAGAGGTATGCTAATGAGTCACTTCGGAAGATGCTAATGAGGTGCTGTCATGAATATGCAGCACTTCATTAGCATTATGGCAGCTGCACATGTTTTGAAAGTGCTGCGTTCGAAACCCATGCCATGGGTGTAGACAGGGGCCTTTTGAAAGGACCCCCCAGATTTCGAAAGCAGCTTCTTTCCAAAGCCAAATGGGAAGAAGGGGCTTTTGAAGTCCAGGGGGTCCTTTCAAAAGGCCCCTATCTGCACCAGGGGCATGCGTTTCGAAACTGGCACTTTCAAAACACGCGTGGCCACCATTATGCTAAGGAAGTGCTGCATATTCATAGCGGTGCCTCATTAGCATCTGCCAAAGTAGCTTAGAAGCATACCACTGTTGAAAGATGAGGACTAGGGTATCCATGGCCTTTGAGAAGCCTCATTCTAATTTGACCTGGTTAGTATTTTTCTGTTTATGTGCTGGAAAGGTCAGTTATAGAAAGGTAATTCTGCATTCAGAAAAGGATAGTGTAGAAATGGAAGCTGAACTGCAGTGGTGGCATTATGTTCACATCTACACTACCAGACACTACACTACACTACCAGACAGATTGCTTTCCAGCAATCAGTCCAGAAGGGGTTGATTTATCACATCTGGTATAGACATGATAAATCAACCTTTGATCACTCTCCTGTCGACTCTGGTATTCCACTGGAACAAGAAGCACGATGATAGTCAAAGGAAGAGCTTTTGCTGTCAATCATCCACAGTGAAGAGACTGCTACAAGTTGAGCTAAGTATATTAATGTCAGTTAAGTTATTCAGACAGTTGAATTTGCATAAGTAAGATCCGTCTCCCCCAGTGTGTAGCTCAGACCTTAAAAATCACACAGGTGTGGAAAAGCAACCAGAAAAGACAAATGTGGATACAAGAAGAATATAAACACTTGGGAAGCAATGGTCTGCCTATGCTATTTGGCTAGAACTCATGTCAAGGAGGAGAAAGTTGAATGTTACTGTACTCCTGCACATCTTTGGACTTTCCTTCTCCAGCTATCCCGAAGATGCATGCCTCAAAGAGAGTGTGAAAATTAAAAATAAATAAATTAATAAAAAATTGTGTGATTTGTCAGAGGCCCCATAAATCACAAAATAATTAGAACCGCTTGCAGTTTAGAATTCTGAATGTACCAAAATAATCCAGATCCATCATGAACAGGGACTATAACAACAAACTGGACTTAACCTGAGCAACAAAGACAAAATGAGCAGTCTATCCCAGTGGTTTTCAGCCAGTGTGCCACAGCATACTGGTGTGCCATGAGAACTGGAAATGTATTTAGAAATACTATCATTGCAGACCAGTGAAAGGTATAAGTTTTGTTGTTTTTAACAGCTTAATTGAAGGACTGTGGGAGATGATGAATCTTTAAAGAAGGCTACCTTTATCCAGAATGTGAATTAAATATTATGAAGTTAAATACCAATTGGTGCTCACATAAACAATAGTTAAAATGTATTATACACTAACTAAAAACTGCTCTTAGTTGCTCAAAGTAACTTTTGCTTTTACTGATGTCTCTAATTCACTATCCTTCCAGCTGTCAGAGTCTCCCAACCTAGACAAGGCCTGTCTTTCTAACATCAGAATCAACCAGAGGAGCAGAAAACTTTCCTTGTATAAATGCTTTCAGGTCTTCTTTATACAATATAAAGGGTTTTTTTTAAAGATTAAAAAGCAAAAATATCATTTTTGCAGGTCACCTTTAATGATCCACATTTTCACCATTTTACTATCCATATGGATTCCTTCTGCCAAAGTAGGGACAACAAATTATCTGTCTTCCTTCATTCATACGAAACATATTGTGTTTTTTCTCCAAACTATTTCACAACATCCGTGCTCCCCCATCCTCCCACCTCCAATAACCTTCTTTACAGCTGTCTGTCTGATTCAAATTGACCTGCATAGCACAGCTCTGTAGCAGCTTGATTCAATTTCTCTTCTTGGAGCTGAAAGCAGTATGGCACTGTCTCTTTCTTGTCCATTATCTAGGCCTAGTACATTTCAGCAATATAGTTGTGTGTAAATGAAGAAATATGGTTTACTGCTCAAATAATTCCTTTTGCTCATTTATAAAAAAATCATACACCATATTATAAGAATGACACACCAAATCAAGATGTGCCAGTATTGAGAAACTATATTTTTTAGCTTGCATGTTATAAAACGTCTTCTCTTGGCAAGTACTGAAGCCTCTGAGAGCTGCCAAATTCAAGGCACTATGACTCATGCTATAAGTCTTTCTGCTGTCCATTGGGCCATTCTGTAACAACAGCTACCATTTTGCTGCCACTGTCACTTCACACATTCAGTCTCTAAAGCTCTGTTTGTTGTTTCATTACGTTCTATGTCTCCCTTAGGAGCTTCTTCATTTTAATATAAATAGAGCGCTTCATCATGCAATGGCAAAGAATCATGGAAGGTACAACTCTCAATATTACTGGAGATGATGCATACAGATGAATTTGGCAGCAGCAGGTCACAAACAAAGGAGCTGAGTGTAAAAGGGACACATTTCCTTAACCAAGTGTACATAGAAGGAGAGTATGTAAAAATCAAAAGATAGGGAAAGTCAACAGCTCTGTACACTAATCATTGAGGTTTTCAACAAAATTCAGAGCATGCACATATTTAATGGACCGTTTTTTGCAAAGGGGTCATAACTCAGGAATGTTATACACCAGTGTACGCTGGGCTATGCTTTACGCTAAAAATTTGTGTGTCCCCCTTTGAATTTTGCTTTTGGATCTTGCATTGCTTATTTCCCACATACCACTGGAGGGAATTTCTAGTCTTCATTTCTTTGATAAAAGGTTTTTATCTTATTATTATAAAAATATGCTGTCTCTTTGGATATCAGTTTTAGATTGTAGCTGTTAAGATTACAAGAAAAGTGTTGTAGAAATTTAGGTTCAGATCCTACAATGAGCTTGGCATCAAAAGGCTCTCGCATCTGGAGCTTGTTACAGGGCCTATAATCATTGGTGCAAAAGAAACTAGAGAATAACATTTTGCATGTAAAGAGTTGATTACTGAATAGCTTCTTCTGGGGTTTAGGGTCAGGAGTTTGACCAACCAAGACTGTCTTACTGTAACAGATTCATATATTAATTGGCTTAGACCTATGGAGAGAGAGAGATTACAAATTATTTGTAAGAAAGAACCATTCTTTTTCCTCTTGTCTGCTGGTCTGTTACTCATCATACAGATGGACTGAAAAAATAATTGATTAGGTTTTGGATTTTTAAAAGCAAAACTAGAGGCTTTCAGGATACATGTTCCAGTTTGTCTGAATCTTCCAGCATTTGTGACTTGAAAGAGATAGCTACAGATTGTCCCACCTCTATTTCAAATTTCAGAAAAGGATTAAGAAAACCGGGAGAGGCTTTGGCTTTATAAAACTTTTCCCAGGTATTAGCATGAGAAAATAATGTGAGGGGGTATTTGGATCTGTGTCCCATCTTTAGAACCCTGTGTGGACATAAATGTATACCTGCAGGTGAGGCTATAAACTGGTATCAGCAGAACAACAGAACTATCCCAGGGATCACTATGGTAAAAGGAGCAGATCATGGAGCTGTCACTCCCAGGATCTAGTGTCCCATGCCAGCAGCTCGAGTGCAGCTGTATCATCCCAAGACCTATACACTGGGGCAGGCACTAAGCTCACCAGTGTGCCCTAGGACAGAATATGCACACAGCTGCACGGAAGGGAAGGGGGCAGGGTTGGAGGCTGGGCTTGGGGCAAAACAACTGTGCTGAAGGAGCCACAGGTGTGGGTAGCTGGCTCCTGGGAAAGGCAGCCTCATATTATGTCCCTTTTGCTGCTGCGGTTGCTGGCAGATCCCTGTGATTCTATGGATGCTGATTTATATCTGCAGATATCCACGTCCAGGGTATAAATTTGTATCTGTGCATGTCTGAACTCCTAGAGGCAATAGGTGGATGTATGATGTGTAACAAGTTCTGGTTTAGGGCCATCCATAAATTCAGCTAGCTCAGTTGGTTATCTTCAGATTACCTGGTCCACAACTCTTTGCACTTTATTCTCCTGTCTTGGCAAGCTACTATATATCTATCATGTCTGCACAAATATGTATTGGAATGCAAATCAGTGCATGTTTATATGCTTAACACAATTTTGGCTTTTTGATAGCTTTGAGAATGGCGGTCCCAAAGCCTTCGGGTTTCATTTGTACCACACAAATTAGTACATATCATTGAACTATGTAGCAAAAATACAGGTTCCAGTATGTATTTATGTTCTGAATATTGTATGTGCACAAATATCTCAAGCATCTGGAAATTGCCACTATCCAGTTACAATTCACAAGTGACAAATATGCGACTGTGAAATTCAGTAGTTACAGAGCAGAACATTTGTACATTGTAAATTCCTTTAGATTTCTTAGGTTGAATGATTGGGGCTGGCAGGTGATATCTGCTAGTTTTATGTACATGTCACCTTTCTCTTATGTGTGTGCACACACGCGTGCACACACACACACACACACACTTTATTCTCTCTGTACAATGCAGAACTCTACAACCTCTTTTCAAACTGGATTCTACCTATCTAGGTATTTATATAGCCCAGATTACCCTTTTCTGGTCCCCCATCACCAGAGTATGCAAAATACCTCACCATCATTAATGCACGTATCCTCATGAGACCTTTGTGAAATTGTAAAGCATGATTATCTCTATTTTATAAATCGGGAATAAAAAGACTGAGAAACTGAATGCTATGATGAAAAATCACACAGGGAGTCTAGTCTCTAGCAAAGAATTTAACCCATTCACCTGAGTGCCACATTATGAAACTAATCATTCTTCTGAGTGCCTCACACACTAATTAATTCACCCTCAAAATGTTTAGATGGGGCAGTATTATCAACATTTTACTGATGGAAAACTAAGATGCAAAAAGACAAACATTTCCCCCCACGGTCACCCAGAAAGTTTGTGGCAAAGCCAGGAACTGAAACAAGGTCTCCTGAATCCCTGTTCAATGCCCTAATTTCAGGACCATCCTACATGTTACCTTATACAACATACACCCTCTTCTAACATAGGCTGCATCTACACTATAAGATAAAATTGATATTTATTAAATTCAAATACTTAATCTCGATGTTATGAATTTGAATAAAGTATCTACAAAGCTTCTTGAAATTCAACCCACCTTTTCTCCATGTCAAATCTCCCCCATTGCCCCATGCAAGTCTGACAGCGTGAGCACTGCATTGTGGGTACCTATCCAACAGTGCCTTAGCCATGGCTGCTTGTGGGCGTTTCATGTTGGAATCCCAGAATTCCAAGCACTATCCCAGCATGCACAGCATCACTAACCACGTGAAAAAAAAACCCTGGAGATCGTGCCATTTCTTGCTGCAGCATTCCAGTGCAAGCATGGATCCATGAATGCTCCAACTCATAGCAGAGATCATTTCAGCAACCACAGCATCTGTCATGCAATTTGTCCTTCAATTCCAAAGCTCAATGATGTTTGGCTATCCTACTGGGGCTGCTGCTGCTGCTGCTGAGGATGGTGTTTTGGAATAGCAATTGTGCCAACTGTAGTCCAAGAACACAGAGCTGGTAGCTGCCTTGAATGCATTACTGACAGTTGAGCAGCAGTTCTGGACTTGAGAGACCAGCGCACACTAGTGCGATCGCATTGTTTTGGAGTCCTGGGATGATCAGCAGTGGGTGCAAAACTTTTGTACAGAACACTGTGGAAGTTTGCAGCCCACAATTATCAGTCAGTTACACATCAGTTTGGAGTGGGCAGATTTATAGTGGGGCCCAAGGTGGTGGAGGTGGCCCATGCAATCTGTCGGTGTGTCCTCGGGAAGAATATGACCCTGGGCGATGTACAGGTCATAGTGGATGGCTTTGTGCCCAGGGCTTTCCTAACTGTGGTGGGGCAATAGATGGCACGCACATCCACATCATGGCCCTCCTGGCCTTGGAGTATATTAATCTAAAGGGGTACTTCTCCATGGTTATGCAGAGATTAATAGATCACAACGGTCGTTTTACCGACATCAACACTGGCTGATCGGGGAGGGTTCACAACGTGTGCATATTCCAAACTTTGGGACTGTACCAAAAGCTCCTAGATGGGATGTTTTTCTCTGATTGGAAAATCAAGATTGGCGATGTGGAGATACCCATTGTTATATTGCACGACCCTGCTTAACCTCTGCTTCCCTGCCTGATGAGACCCTCCACGGGAGCCCTGGACCCCAGCAAAGAAAACTTTAATCACAGACTGAGCAGGTGCTCTTTTTTGGTGGGAGGGGGTTAAGTTGCAGTAAATGGAATGTGCTGTGCCTTCAGCACCCTGCCTCAACCTGCTTGGTTCCCTCAGCCACATGTCTGCTACAGACAAGGGAGTTTCATGCCCAGCTCTGCCTTCTGTGGCATTCACCCCACCCTGCGCCCAGTTCCTCAGCCGTGCGTCTGCTGAAGACAAGGGAGTTTCAAGCCCAGCTGTGTCTTCAGCAGCACTCACCCTCCCCGCACTCACCCATTTTGATTTGTGTTCACCCCCTCCCCCCCGCTTCTGCAGGACAAGAAATCACATGGGGCTCAAAGGAATGATTTTATTTTGGGGGGTAGGAGAGGTTTAAGTGGCCAGGAAAAGAAGCCGTCTCAAGGGTGCTTGAATAGCCTTTTGCAGTGGCCTTTGGGGCTGAAGCAGCAGGTTAGCCTTGCCCGCCCTCCCTCCCCGCATGTGGGGACCCTGATGATGGGGAGTAGATGACCTCTCCTCAGGGGACTCCAGCCAGTAGGTATCAGCTGATGCCCTGCTGGGTTGGGAGTCCCTCTGCAACTGAAGCAGGGAGCACAGGATCTCTGTCTGTTCAGCAATGACCATTAAGAGCTTTGCCGTGACCTCATTTATCTTTGACAATTGCTGCTGCAAGTCAAGCATTCTCTCATTAAAGTTTACTTAAGTCTGACACCACTCAGTTGTACTGTGACACCACAGAGCAGTGTCCTTCGCCAAGTTCTTATGATCCTGCAGCATATGCAAGGCACTCAGGCAGAGCACGTCTTGTTTGCATTTCCTGCGTCTCCTAGGTTTCTCCACAACACTGGGCACGGGGTCTGGAAAATGAAGGTCAAAATTAAGATACAATTGACATAATGTACTTTGAAGTGCAATGAATGGGTCTTTCTGTGCACTATCACTGAAAGTATACTTTTGAAGGACAAATGGGTTATTAAGGATGGGACATTAAGTGTGCATTTCACAACACCTCACTTGCCACCATTTATCCAGCACATTGCTTTGCGAACATGATAAGTTATAAAATATTGTCCTCTTTTGGTGGGAATGGGAAGGTCTACAAAGCAGAGGCAGCTGCCAGGTGTCCTGGCTGGGTGTCCTGTGGCAGTGACAAATGGACGGCTGAGTGTGGGGCTTTGATGCACAATAAAAATAATGTAGAGACAAAAATATCCAAAGAAAGGCTGGATGTAAAGGGACAAGGGAGAGGAAAAGCACAGCAGAGGAATCCACTGAGTGGTGAAGGGGGATTTCTGAGAACAGAAAATAAACGGTGCTTGGTAAGGGACATGGGAGGGGAAATGCCCATCAGAGCCCGGCAGCCATGTGATGCCTGGGAGTCCTGCAAAATCAAAAGAAACCATGGAGGAAAGAGGTGTGGGAGGGGAAATGCCCAGCAGAGGCCAGCAGCAGCATGGCGTGGGCAGGGGAGGTCATGAAAAATGAAAAGAAATGTGGATTGGAAAGGGACATGCATGGGTAACCCCCCGCCAGAGCATACAAACTGCATTGTGGGGTGGGGATCAGAGCACCCACTGGCTTCTGCAGACCAATGTAAAGGGTCAGGAAGCATGTTAAAAAAAAAAAGATGCAAATTCCCATGCTTCTGCAGGTTGCCAAAGAAGACATCACCCTCCTAAAACTAACAGATATGAAGAAAGAATACCTACTCAGGCTGTGTGACCAAAAGCCTGGAAAATTTGCTAACGTGCTGTGTGGTGCCATGAAACCAGATCGCTATTTGGTTGCCTGGTTTGGCAAGGTGTGCTACCAAGGAAGCTGCAACAAGTCAGGCCTGCCCAAGAATCTTGTGGAAAAAAAATACAAGAGTGCCGGGATGAGGCCTTCAAGGAGATCTCCAAAAAGGAGAAGCGCTCTATCCCAAGAAGCATTAACATGCTGTTCAGAGGGGCACAGAAGCACAGCTAGCAAACCTTTACCTATGCAAAAACCCTATAGCTATACCCACCCCGCCTTTAGCATGCAGAATAAATACTCATTCAAACTGCTTGGTCCAGGGGGACTTGGGGAGCAGCGTGGAGGTGACCGGCATGGAGGAGACTGGTTCCAGATCTATGGTGAAGGGCTTAGGGCTGTCTGGCATAACTTCTTCTGTCTCCTGCTCATTGCACCCTTCCTCCACTCTGTTGACCTCTTCCACTGGGCCTACCGGCTCCTCCAGGCTCACTCCAAACTCCTTACGAGGGCCTCCACAACTGTTGTAATTCAGACTGGGCTCTGTGGTGGGGTCACTCCTGATAAGCATGTGCAGCTGTTGATTATAGTGGCAGGTCTGTGGAGCCACCCTGATCACTGGTTGACTTCCCAAACTTTTTGATAGGCCTGCCAGAGCTCTTTCACCTTCACCCGGCCTTGCATTGAGTCCTGGGAGTAACCTCAGGTGGTCACCTTGCGTGACATCTGATCATAGATTGCCGCATTTCTCTTGGCCACCTGAAGTCTCTTCGCCACTAATTGGTCTCCCCAAATCACAAGAAGATCCAGAATCTCCTGGTGGGTCTACAATGGGGCTCTCTTGGGACCCTGAGAAGTACTAGGCAGATCACTTCTCATGGTTGGAGTAGATGGCTACCAGTGCAATTGCTACTGATGCGGTGCAATGGCTACTGATGCGGTGAGATGAGATGGGCGAAGGATTTTTTCATAATGGGCACCTTTTATATTTGCAGGGCTGGGCTGCTGAATTCCAGTTTCAATTCTCAGTCAAATTCAAATTCAATCAAAACTTTGTGGGCTTCTTATGACCTCCTTCCTGTGCACCTGGATGGAGAGCAGCATACAACGAAACAGCCATAGACAGAGGGTTACCATGTAGCTTTGTGGGATACATACAGGACACTTCTGGAGGCTAATAAATTCAAATGAAGGACATGGTGCTTCCACACAAGCCTTGATTCAAGATTTTAAATTCGAATCTGACACTATACCCATCCCGTAATATTGATATTTTGTTATCGGTATTATGGCTCAATAAATTGAGATAATAGTATTAACTGTGAAGACAGTGACATTTTAATATCAAGCTAACGCCTTGAAATTCCATTTTGTCTCATAGTGTAGACATTGACTGAGTGTGGAATGAGTAAAAATGAATATAAATGTTTGAGATTAGAGCTTTGAAATAACATCTTGAAGTCCATACTTAGTAAAGATTTTACTGATCTCCATTATAATTTTGCTGAGTAAGGACTGCATAGTACTTCAGTGTTTTGTCTAATGTATTTATAAAATTTCTCTGAGAATTTCAAGAAAAATCAATTTTTGAGGAAGGACCCCTCCAATCTCTATTGATTTCTTTGTAGCCAGGGAAAAAGGTGTATGCATGTTCAGTGTTGACTGTATATCGGGCTTGCTGGAAACAATCCCACTAATGTATAGCCTCATCCACAAGCAGTGAAGCACTTAAAAAGGGGCTAATTAGTTATTTGCTGTACTTGACAGACAGAAGATGTACGCAAGCATGGAGAAAAAGACTGCAAATATAGATATCCCTGATTATGTTATTGTCCAACATTTTCATTAATTTCTTAGACTATCTTTGTATAATTTAAGGGGGTTTTCAAGATGTAATAGAACAGGACCATCGTGTTTCCTTAACTAATCACCATCACTGCAGGGTGCTGGAAATTATATGGCACATTTTATATATGCTCAAGCCATCAAAGATTAACTTTTACTTCCAGTGGCCTTGGTTTCTCCTTTATTTGCAGAGCAGCACTGAGAAAAGTGTGACTTGACTCAAATAATGTGCTGCCAAGAAGTGTAAAACCCACCACTGTGGCATCTCTGTGAGTCCAGGGGGGAAGCAGGTTGGTTGGTGCTTTCAAAAGGAGTTGTAAATCAAGACTTCTGGATTCTCTATGTGATTCTATAACTCAATTGCTGTGTAAACAAATCACGTAATGTCCTTGTGACGCATTTGAAACAGGGATATTGCTACTTATGTGCCTCCCAGAAGTAATGTGAGGAGTAATTTATTAATTGTTTTTAGTGCTTTGAGATCCACATATGAAAATTGCTTTACAATAGAATGTAAAAGCAATAGCAGCTTCAAACCTTTATGACAAATTCATAAAGTCTCTGCTTTTTTGGTTCCCCAGCTCTTTGTACCCATCTGACCTATGCACCCATCTCCCAATACTGATACCATACTAAACAAGTAAGAAGGTATAACAAATACAAAGCTAACACTGATTACTTGCAAAGAGCAATTATAAAAGAAACCAATGGTTCTCTGTTTCTGATTTCAACCAAACCCAAGTGCAAAGTGATGTACATTTTAAAGCTTTGGATGAGGCTTGAGCTTTAAGCAGACATTTGGATCCGTTTTCTCTCTTATATAATTAGCATTATTATACAGAGTCACTGATTCATAACAATATGCAGACACACAGGAACAAAATCATCGTGGTGCATCACCACTAATAATTTTAGGGGGAGATTTGGCCCACAGATAAATAGGTAGATAATTGGATAAGCAGGAAGCTATTGATAGTTTAGAAAAGACCAAAAGTATATCTATGGAAGAAGCAAGGCAGTGCATAAACATGCCAACATTAAGCCATGTTAATAGTGAAGGGTGAGGTACATTAAAGTATCAGACATTTTGTTTGATAACCGATTGCAATCTGACAGGCTAGTGACAGCCTTGTCATCAGGAGATCACTATTATAGTCTTAGAGTGTGACTTTAAAAATTTCACTAGGGGAAAAATTACAGTCAAGCAAGCATCAGCAGGACATAGCCTAAGGCACAAGCTGCCAATAACTAAGTCCTAGGGAAAAGTGATTTGTGCCTTATGATCACATGCACCTATAGCCTTCACTATTGACTAATTGTGGTTCATCTGGATGTAGATTTATCTTGGCTAACAAGAAAGCACTAGAGGTCTTCATTTAGCCATTGAGCTAAGTCTCAGGAGATGTGTGTGCAGCTGTCTTTACCTTCTTACCAATCAACACATCAAAAGCTGCAGAATATATTTTCACTTTCAAAAATGCAAACTGAAAGTGAGATAAAGTTGCCAAAGTAGACTTGAAAAATTACAGCTCCACTCCATATATGGAAGATAAATCATTTGTGACTGCAGAACTTTGCTTTAGTTATAAATCTAGAAGAGATACAATGGAATCAGTTTATCCGCTGGACAGACACATCATTTCGATGTGCCTACAAAGGATTAAAACAATTTTAGCTTCATTTGTTTGTGTGTACAAAACAACTAACAGGGAAAAAGCCACAAACACAACCAACCCATGCAAATGCATATGTCCTCATACGAAATACCCATGCAAAATTCTGATCTCTTTTTCTTTGTTTTACTGCTGACAATACGGTTTAAAATAACCCATTTGGTGTCATGGAAACCCATTATTAAGTACTATGCATAGCTTTCTACCCAAAAATCATGCGTCAAAAAATAAATAAAAATCAAACATTAAAACAGTGCTTGACACCAAAACTATTTAAAAAAGACTAAGTCACAAGTTTTGCTTCAAATCACTATTCTTAGCTTCCATTCACTTTGGCAGTTATTTTCAAATAGGCATTTAGGGCATCATCTAGCGAGGTGCGGAACACTTGTCTATTTGGATGGTGAGAACACTCAGCTCCCAGTAGTGGAAGGGGTTGAGGATACCCAGCACCACCTCATTACTTTAGGGGCCCATCTTGCTCTAAGTGAATTTGATAGAAAGACTCTGATTAAAAGCAGCAGACGCTATATTGGGCCTGAACAAATCAAAACCAGTATCATGTCCATAGGGTACTTTTCTACGCGGCATTGAATCCGTTCAGCTCTTACTGTCCTGGGTGTTGAGTAGAAATAGCACCATGCTGGATCAAGTCCTAAATTATTTGCGTACTAATCAGAAACATATACCATCTATCTGTATTATTTCTTCACAAGGCTTAGTTGGACATATCCTAAATAAAGCCTTCCTTGTAGGGCTTCCTGCTTTCAAGTGAGTTGCAAATAAAGTGAAATCTGCTATTCTTGCAGGATTTCTCCATCTGATTCTAGTCATAAGCAGGAAACGCAGGCATACATAAATGTGACAAATGCATTTTCCAATGAATGTTCATTATATTTTAAGACTGGCATGTGCTTTGCTGCATTTCAGCCTAACAGTGATGGGAGAACTTGTGAATTGTTTCATGTTCATGTCCCACTTAATTTACTCTTCCCAGAGGTTTTCTTTCCTTTTCTTCTCTTTCTCTTTCCCTCTCTCTTTCATCTTCCCCCCGACCACATTCCTTACTTTTTATATTGCTCTGATTTCTTAGTTCTTTCTCAGTTCTGCTCCAGAATCTGAAGAAGTGGGTCTTTCCCATGAAAGCTCATTACCTAATAAATAAAATTGTTAGTCTTTAAGGTTCTACAGGTCTGCTTGCTTTGTTTTGTGAAGAAGCAGACTAACATGGCTACCACCCTGATTACTCTCAAACCATTTACACCAGGTATGCTTCCAGTAGGAACCATGTTTTGAAACACAAGTAGGGTAAGACTAGAGCAATCTCAAGAGCCTTTTTCAGCTCTGAAAAAAGTAACAACACATTTTCTTAATCACTGAAATGGTTCCCCTTCTCACTCCACCTTTACAAAGGTTTTACAATATTGCAAATCCAAAGATAAGCCTTCTGTAATAGAAGCAGAGCCCTATAAAACTCTGCACATCTAAGTCTGGGAGTTGGCCGGTTCCACACAGCATCAGGGTTTTAGAAGGAGCTTTTTGGTCAATGGAATTTTCCTGTCTCTGATTAGCATAAAGTCAAGACCCTGGTATTTGACTGACATAATGGATGGTTCGAATAGGAGAGGCAGACCCCAGAGAGAATGGGTAGATGATATAGCAGATTGGTGCACAGCTAGTCTACAGAAACTAAGCCCCTGCGCACTGGACAGGGAAAGATGGGAGGAAATAGTGAGAGAGTTCATCAAAGGGCATAGAGCCCATGGTGGTTGTTGTTGTTGTTGTTGTTGTTGATGATGATGGTGATGATTGAGATGGAGTTCTCTGGGGTTCAGTTTTACACTGGCAGCCTTCACCTTGTCACAGACCACTTGTGACTGTTTCATTTCATGTTTAAATAGTTTAGCAAGCACCAAATTAACTTCTATTTACAACAAACTATCCAAGAGGACCATGCCAGGTAATACCATCTCCATTACCTCTGAGATGTGGCTGGTACATCAAGAGGCCAAAAATCTTCACTTTAAATTATCACAGGCCTTGTCTTCCTTTGGAAAAAACCTTCCATGTTCTTTTGAATCCACAATATCAGTCTTCATGGTCCAGCATGGAAAGTCAGATTGAACCTGCTAAAACATCTGAATTATCATGTATATGTGGTAATAGATAAGAAACCTTTAGGATGACTTCCTTTAGTTTCATATAGATCATGCAAAATCTGATCCTGCCTTCTTTAAAGCAAAATAAAACAAACAGAATTGGGGTGAAATCCAAGGGATGGTTGAAGGGTCAGTTATTGCTGTCTGATAAATTTCTTTAATGGCTTGTAAAATCATTTCCCTCTTTGCACCTAAACAGCATCTTGGCTCTGTTCATGAGTTAATTACCCCTCACATGAATCTTATACTGTGCCAGTTCAGTACAAGCTACATCCTTGTTGGCTTGGAAGAACAACTCCTAATTCTCAACCAGAGAGTCTTATAGACTATTCTTCTACACCACATTTATATGTACATTATGGCACTGGAATAACAAAAACAGAAACTCTGGCAGTTCACCTTCACCCCTACCTCCCCTTGCAGTTTTCTTGTATACCAGACTTTACTACAGCCACTGGTTTATATTTTGCTACTTTGGTTCTTTAAAATTAAGCAAACAAAACCCCATTTGCTGCCTATCAGAAATATTTAAACAAATGAACAGGAATCTGTGCCTGTTTCAGGTCCATAAGATCTTTGGCAGTTAGCATCCCCCAAGACCCTGGGTCTCAAAGCAACCCTCAACAATCCTCAGTCTTTTCATTGCTAGAAAGCTTCCACAGCATGTATCTGTTACTATGGAAAAATATTATGTGCTGATGTAATTACACACTATCATAAAGCATACACACAAGGGGAATGAATTACGATTTCACAGGTAACCTTAATTCTGGCATTTACTACTTTTGAGGACTTCACTTGCATTCTTAATTAGTTTTTTTTTAAATGTAGCTTTATACATAAACAGATATTGATAATAAACTATGCACACACTTTGTTTTCCATTTTTGTATACTTCTAGATCACAGAAAATAGCTTTTGCTTTTCCAATGAAAGAAGCATGTCTCTCTTTTCTTTTAAAGTATCAATTTATAGAGCATAGCAAAACAACTTTCTTGGGTCACCAAGATCACAAGGGCCTGCTCTTGAAAGCAGTGAGAGTCCTTCCAATAATGGGCATTGGATTAGGCTCTCATGGATTTCAACTCTTCTGTGTAGCAAATGTTTAGTAATGATCTACTGCTCTTTATGCAACCAATAGAGGGAGCACACAACATCAATAATGAAGTTTCTCTAAAGATCGTCATGCCTTAATTTTTCTGAAATAGAATTATAAATACATGATAGATCATAGAGTATATTAATAGATACCTAAGCTTATTAAGTACTTTCCCCAAGAAGATTTTAACATTTATTAGGTAGATCGTATCTATGACATAACTTAATTCCTGTGTTCTTCTGATGACCACCATTATATCCAATTGTGCCTGCGCATTTCAAGTTCCAACTACTAAAAATGTGTACAGTGGAACACATTTCATTTTCAGTGTTGAGTATGTAAGGTTGTTGATTTAACAAGGGGCAAATCCTAGAAATGGAGGAGTGGCCCTCTGGCTCTTCCAGTTTCCCATTTGTCCCTTCCCAACCCTGAAATACATCCTGGTTTCTGTGCAGTCAAATGTAGAGAAATAGACTCGCCCTTATTCTGAATTCTTATTTGCCTCCTCCCTGTGAGACTTTGTCCTGTGAAGTTCTGACTATCTCTTGCGAGATTAATGGGAACTGAAGGAGGTGCTCAGCCCCTCACAAGATTTGCAATTGGTCACCTACTTAGAAATAGAATTGAATTACAGGTGTTAATGGAAATACTTTTCCTTTTCACTTTTGCAGTGCTTCAGAAATCAGTTCAGTAAGCAAGGCCTTATTTACAAACAAAAGCTATAACAACTGCACTGTACTGAAATACCCATTTTGGCAAACTATATAAAATCACATCCCTAATCGAAAATAATGAAACTAGCACAACATGTGTGTGTAGGCCAGGCCTCTTAGTTTCAGTACATTTTTTAGAAAGAGATGCTTTCTAAATATTGAACAATGATTACAAGGAAAAATTAAAACCCTGAAGAATATATATAAAAAACGAAACCAGTTCAAATTTTTCCTAAGTCTGACAAATTCATTGGAATACAGGTGCCACTTTCCTAATAAAACCAAACACTTGTATAACTGAAGGTACAGAAGTAAAGATGTTCATTCCTATATTTTTCCTATTACCATAATGAATTTTATTTCTGTGATAGGCCAGTATTATAGTACGTATTAGACAGCTAAACACAAAAAAAAGTTGCATGGAGATAGCCGTGTTAGTGTGTATTCTATCAAAACAGAAAAGCAGTCAAGTAGCACTTTAAAGACTAACAAAATAATTTATTAGGTGACGAGCTTTCGTGGGACGGGGTCTGTCCCACAAAAGCTCATCACCTAATAAATTATTTTGTTAGTCTTTAAAGTGCTACTTGACTGCTTTTTTGTTTTGACAAGAAAAAAGGTAAGTGACTTACTCAACATTACACAAACGAGGGGCAGAATGCGGAGCTGGAATCACGGGTATTGACTCCACTATTGTATCCATTAGGCCCCACTATAGGATATACATGCAGATATATATCCAGATGTCATTCTTTGTTTCCTTGACTCACAAACAAATATGAACTCCTCCCTATAAGCATTACCTTCTCTTTCCTCCCTAAGATAAAGGTGCCTCCGATACATTCCATAAGGGATAGCAACCATAAAATGGGCATCATTAGCTTAATATGTTCCATGGTTGATGGAATCTGAAAATATTGTTTCTGGAAAATGAATGATTGTGAACAACAGTAACTGAAAACAAAAACCCATTAATCAAAATTGCCCTGTAGATTGTGGGAGGGCACTTACCTCACACTTCTGTGGTCAAAGGAATTAAAGGTCATGGATGCAACCCTCTCCATATGTGGAATACACTGCCTCTGTTTCCTAGCCAGCCTGCAGAAATCCAGTTTTGCATGAAAAAGGAACTTGGAGCACAAAAGAGATTACTCCACTCTTGCTGAAAATTCACTAAGTGTTTGTTGATTTAATGAGATCACTAGTGAGGATTATTCCAAAGACATGACTGTGCAGATAGGTACAGCGTATTTGTAAAAGATTTGTGTATGAGTTGGGAATTCTGTACTTTTTTTAACCTACTGCTGCATTTATACCATTTGCTGAATCCCCTTTCCTTTGCTCTGCTGCAAAGGATCCTAGTCTATTGAAGGTAGGGTTTTGCCATTATCTTCTGCCTTCAAGATTAAGTAGTAAATAATGACAAAAAAGACATCATCTTGTTTGGGGAAGAAGACCCATCTCACACTTTGCTAACATTACAGCCAGATTTCATGGTCTCAGGAAAACAAAACACCCAAAATGGAACAGTTATTAATTCAATAAATCCAGCTGCTCTCAAAGCTCTGGGCAAAAGACAAAAGTTAAAAGCAGCTGCTCATTGACGACATATGTGACATGACTAGGGTAAGGTAGCTGTTTTAGCACATCATCCACCACTTTTAAGGCTGACTGCACTCAATTTCTTAGACAATCTACACACCATTTTCAGTTCTGTACCTCCATAATTTATCACAACAATACCTCAAGCATACAGATCAGGAGGGAAAAATGAAAGCAATTTACAGTATCAAGATGAAAGAAGCAGGACGGCTATAGAAGAACTACTATGTAAATCATATCCACAACTTAAAGGAATGTTGACATAATATTCTGGAATTAATTTTTCCAACATTCCTATGTAGGTCACACAAAGGTAATCTAGTTTTCTCCCCCCAACACACCCAGCCCCCATATCTGGAGTTGTTTATCAATACGTTAAAAAGGAAATTGATTCTGCCTCCCTGTTTCTACAAGGACAATAAGAACCTTATGTAAAACCTCCGCTGATAAAAATAACAGCAATTGGCTACCACATTGGTGTGCTATCTGTGTATTTACTCCCCTACTTAAATGTTTGGAGCAGTATCCCAATATTACATATAACAACAACCAAGACACAGACAGAGGGAAAATCTATTTCTAATTAATGGGTTATTACACAATACAGAGTAATCTCACTACAAAATGTTCTATTCAAACATCTTGAAGCTTATTCTTTTATTAAAAAAGACATTTTAAGTCTTAATTTATTATAAATTTCTCTAAACAGTTTAAAAATAAGCTTCTCCAAACTTTAATTCTTATCTCTCCTTATTTTGCATGAAGCTGAATTTGCTACCGTTTCTGGCGGTGTGCATGAGTCCACTAAGCGTTGCAATAATTCAAAGAGTAAATAATGTATGTGCAAATGCAACCTTTGTGCTAATGACTACCTTATGTTTTATGGACAAATGTGGGTTTTCCATGTTCAGTGGGTGCAAATGTTGTAAATTTGATGCATAATTTTACATATAAAATATTTTAACATTATCTTTCTATACCTGGGAGTAGCTAACCAGATATCTATGATGGACAATATGACAAACACAGAAGGCAGTGATACCTGAACAGAATCATATGTTAAATTACATTTATCATGCTCTTTGACTATCTCACTTGCACTTGCCTTTTAGTCCATCTCTCCCAGGACTTAATTACAATGGCACAAACTTGTTAGCAGTTTCAAACAGCTGCCACTAAAATAAACCCTGTCATGATAAGGTTTCATATTCCCTCTGCAATTGTGGGTTTTTTGATCCCAAAGTACAATAGTTTTGAGTTGCAGGAAGGCAATGGCCTCTTCTGGAGCAGTTCCAGGATTATGCCCAGATTGCTCCTGAGCTTGGAGAGCTAAAAGTGCAAGCTTTATATACGTCAGTTGTTTCTTACCGAAGAGGCACAGACTTCTACCATGTATGAAATAATGCTTTTATGTGCTAGAGCTTTCGGAAGAGACACACGTAGGCTAGGTCTACACTAGCCCAAATCTTTGAAATGGCCATTTCCAATTTCCATGGCCATTTCAAAGATTACTAATGAGGTGCCGAAATACATATTCAGCACCTCATTAGCATGCTGCCATCCGTGGCTCTTTGAAATTGCTGAGGTTTGCTGCTGTGCAGCTCATCCAGAAAGGGGGTCCTTTTCGAAAGGACCCCAGGAATTTCGAAATCTCCTTATTCCTATCTGCTCCATTTAATTACACTATCTGCTGATAGGAATAAGGGGATTTCAAAGTTCCTCGGGTCCTTTCGAAAAGGACCCCTGTCTGAGTGAGCCGCGTGGCAGCAAAATGTGGCCATTTCGAAGAGCCGCAGCCAGCGGCATGCTAATGAGGCGCTGAATATGCATTTCAGTGCCTCATTAGTAATCTTTGAAATGGCCATTTGCATGGCCATTTGAAAGATTTGGGCTAGTGTAGACACAGTCATAGAAACTTAATTATTAAAAAAAAATTAGAAAGGCCACATCAAAGAAGCCTTGGTTTGAGTGGCAACAACTTCTATGACTTAGTTTAAAAACATCTCAGGGACACGAGTAGAGTTATGGTTCTGCTCCAAAGACCATTGAAATCATTGGCAAGACTCACAGGGACTTGATGGGCTTTGGTTCAGACCCTATAGCAGTAGTGCCTGCTAGCACCATTGAAATTGGGAGCTATAATTATTGGTGGGACCATGGTGAGATTTCAAGAAGATCATGAACTTTGCTCCATTTAATTACATTATTCATTCATTCATTTGTGCCTTTTAAAATTCCCCCCCACCCCCCGCAGCACTGAAAATACTCTGACCAGGCTTGAATCACCATGACCAAGGCAATATAATCCCTCTTGTATGCTTAGTCACTCAGTCAGTTAAGAATATTGCAGACTTAGTTGTGTATTTTACTATTAACCTACAAATATGCCTGCCTAAATTATATGCATGTAATTCCAAATAGTCCAGTTTCCCAAATACATAGTCTTTCTTCACCATAAAAAGGATGATGGACTGACAAGAGGAGAAGGAAACTGTACACACACCACCACCAAACTGGGAGAGGTGAAGAGCTGTATAGCGCTATCCTTTTCATCAGTCAGAGGCCAATGAAGGAATGTAAGTGAGTTTAGAAGACTGTATGTTGGCTATAAGAGAAGCAATTCATATATTGCAGATATTATGATATGTGTGGTGAGACCTGAAGAGAGTGTTAAAGAGGTGTTCATGACTGACCCAGGTGCTTAAGAAAATGTATGACTGTCAGGTTCTTCTATAGCTAAGAGATATTCCAGATTGACTGAAACCATTGTAAATATCCAAGCATTTTCTGGCACACTATATAGCCTTTTTGTATTTTATATGGCATACTGAAGAAAAGGGAAGGTGTTGTAAAGTGTGTGAGAAAGAAATTTCTTCGTATTGCTGATGGTGGTAAAAAAAACAGGTAGCAAAGTCATTGGCTAGTACTGTATATTTCAGGGATTGCACAGCATGGATGAATCTGAAACAAAGACTTAAGACAGAAGCGATCTTGCCTTTACTAATGGAGAGAGTGGCTGAAAAACCTGTAATTGACCAATTTGAATACAGACCAGCACAAGTCCCACTGAACCCTGTTTTGAGGCCTCTCAGTGATGCTCTGCATGATATATTTTGTGCAGGGCTGAAGTGCAGAATAATCCTTGTGCTGTGCCTTGGCATGGGGTGTTGGAGGTGGGGCTGGAGAGAGAGATGGAGGGGAATTTTATTCAGTATGAACAGCAACACTCTCCATCATTTACCCATTTCAGAATGTCAACAGGACAATACAGTCCCCCATCATTGTGTGTCCACAATACACCTCATCAAAGTGACAGTTTCAAATCTCCCAACCAAAGAAAGTGGAATCCTGCCGCTACTGGTCAGTTCTGTTTACCTCCTCCTTACAGCTGGTCCAAAAAGTTTCCTAGGAATACTTTTAAGAGATACATAAAAGATAACTGACAGGGTAGAGGGGTGGATGTTCTGATATTTTTCCTTACATTTCTACCAAAACACTAAAAATCACTATTCCTTTTTATGCATAGTATCTAGGTCTTGTAGTTTAACGAGTCTTGGCTGTATCTGCTCAGCAGTCACTTTACTCTTCCAGTCTGGTTCTTGACATCTGCTGCTTCAGTAGGGAATTTTGAGTTGTGGGATTTTGCTTTTCCAAGGCAACTCTGGCCGAAGCTATCTGGAGATCATCCAGAACCCCAATGAACAGTACACTTCATGTCAGTCTATTAAAATTCCAAATCAGTGAATATGGGGCAACAATAGGAACAGTTCCTGAAAACTGCAGATTATTCATCTTCTACCATGTGGGCAGTGGTCAGGGTAACATTTAAAAATTACCTTACGATTATTTTTATTTATATTGCACCAATCGCTAGGAGTTCCAGTTACACCATGTAAGGTATTGTACAAACATCATCTTCACCAAAATATATGATGATATTGTCTATCTTTTATGTACTATTTTAGATACAATGTTTAAAATGTAATTGTGAGGGTTTTCTTTTTAGGACTGGATAATAACAAAAATTATGTTCCAGTTTTTATACTACTAGTTCAGTTTCAGTTTTGGAGGGTAGTTAATTGGATATGATTAAACCTAGTTTTTTTTAATAGAAGCAGCAGTGAATTTCCAGATTCTTTTTTCATTGCTCACTTTATAAATTGTCCCTTAAAACATCTCCATTTATTTCCCAATACACCTGTAGTATGAATAGTACATACACAAAATTTAAGGAGAGGTGAGAGAGAGATTACACAAAGCCAAAAAAGCAAAATGCTCAATTTAATTTTGTGTTTATTGTTGACAGGGAGTATGCCAAATATTTAGGGCAGGTAACAACTGCTAATATTTGTACTTTTTTGTGTTTTTTAAAAAGTAATACAAATGTTAACAAATAAGGAAATACCATATTTTTAAATAAAAAATAGGTCATTGTATAGGCATGGCATAGTTGTGAATATTTACTTTTTACGTGGTTGGCCTATCAGAAATTTATAACCTTAGCTACAAAATTGAAGTCATTAACATACCAGCATTTTTTCTGGTTCCCTTGAAAAGTAGTAACAAATTCTCATGGCACAGCCAATATGCAAAGTCTTCATTACATGGTCTCTATGTCCCAACACATGCCACCATGAAAATCCTTAGACAATCTTATGCATGCATACCAGTCATTCCATGACTAAACATACAATTTTCTACTCCCTTACATTGTATTATCCTTACATATGAATGTGTCTACCAGTTGCTTCGTGTCTGCCACCTACCACATTTGGGCTGCTTACATGACCACAGGCTATTTTGTTAACCACATAGCACTGTCACCTTGTCATCTATTTGCCATTTAAGAGTGTTAAAGAATGAATAAAATTATTATGGCAGAGACCAACCATCTCCTATCCTACTTTCCCTCATTGTGAGAAATTACCTGTACTTCATCCCTCTCCTCCTCCTCAATGCCAACATGCGAATAGTTACAGTTCTTGCACAGTGAAGATCTACTTAAATTTCCATCCTATCCATCCCAATGTACATCCCTCTTACCAGGCTTTGAGAATCTTACCACCATTTATATCCTTTACAGATCCTATACTACTTTATGGAGAATGAGGTCTCCATGACGGTGAATGTCTGAATACCCATGTGCTATGCTCACCATAAGCATATCCTTAAATTGTATGTGTGTACACACACACACGCACACACACACACACACACACACACACACACAGAGCTTTAGTTTTGGACTTCCTCTGATCCATAGGAAAAAAATTGGGAAGGGTGCTTTTGAAATCAGGGTTTCCTTTTGAGGGAACCCCGTCCACACAGTTATTTTACACTTCAAAAGCAGCACTTTTGATGCTCCAGGTGGCTGCCATTATAAAAATGAAGTGCTGAATATTCACATCAGTGCCTCATTAACATTTTCAAACTGCTGCATTTACACACCCTTCTGAAGGGGAAGGGTAGTGTTGACGCAACCTATGAGACCAACAGAGCAATGCTTCTTGGCTGTCAGGAAAAAATGGCAGAAGACTCACAACTGATAGTTGTACCAATAAAAGTTGTGCTGGGACAACACTAACCTGTGCAACTATCATTTTCCAAATATTCTCTGCATTTGTTTCTTTTTTAAAGAAAATAGCTCCCTTATTCTCTTCACTCTCACAAAACCCTTTAGAGACAGGTATTTTTTCTTGTCCCCCCCCCTGCAAGATTTATAATCCACCCCTGGATCAATACCATTTTCCCTGGATGTTAAGAAAATAAAAAAAACAACAGAACAGAACAATGGTTGATCTCATCCAATATTTGGTCTCCAGCAATAGCAAATGACATGTTTCAGAGGAAGGTCTGGAAGTCCAGAGTGCAATAAATGTGTAACATTATTTCAATTGAGGGAAATTTCTTTCTGACCCCAGAAGATGATCTATTTATACTATAAAAAGAAAGATTTACATTCATTATAAATGTTATTGAACTAGTGTAACTGAATATCTTATTCTTAAATCATGTAAATAACTCATGGTTACATCAGCATTTTATGTGAGCCAGCTTCTAGATTAATAACAATGTAAGATTTGCCATACTGAATCAGATCAGTAAGGCCATCTAAGTTCAGTTTTGTGTCTGACAGTGACACAAACAAAGTGTTTCAGAGGAAGATGCAAAAAGCCTGAAGGAGCCAATTATCTGTCCAAAAGGGAATATTTCCCCTTCCCCTACTGACTCATTTTCTCTCTGTCAAATGTAATTGTAGATATTCTCATCTGAGTGTCTACAAAGGCAAAGATTTTCAGCTGTGTCTACACAGCAGTATTATTTTGAAATAAGCTATTCCAGAAGAGATTTCCTGGAATAGCTTATTTCAAAATAATGCTGCTACACTCAAAATGCATTTTGAAATACCTCTCAGCTATTTCAAATAATTTCAAAATAGAACATCTACACACAATAGAGCCTATTTTGGAACAGAGTCATTGGACGCACCTTGACTTTGTTAAGAATAGGCTCTATTTCCTGTCTATGCACTCCCTATGTTGAAATAGCTATTTCAAAATTGGTGCTATTCCACATGGAGCCTGTGGCCACACTAGCCCCTCCTTTTGCAGGGGCTATGGTAATGTGGCACTTTGGAATATGTTAATGAGACAGCACCTCATTAGCATAATGGCAGCCTTGTGCACACTTCGAAACTGCCAGTTTCGAAATGCATGCTGCCCATGTAGCCGCGGCCTTTTGAAACGATCCCCCCCCCAATTTTGCAAGCCCCTTCTTCCCATTTGGCTTTGTGAAGAAGGGGCTTTCAAGATCAGGGGGCCAGTTAGAAATTCCCCCAGCTACATGGGCAGCGTGTTTTTGAAACCAGCAGTTTTGAAGCATGAGTGCCACCGTTATGCTAATGAGGCACTGCATATTCATGGTAGCATCTCATTAGCATATTCTGATATGTCACATTACCACAGCCCCTCCAAAAGGAGGGGCTAGTGTAGTCACAGCCAGAATGAGGTTTACCTATTTCAAAATAAGCCAATTGCTATTTTGTAATTATTTCAAAATAGCAATTGCATTGTGTGGATGCTAGCAAAGTTATTTACAAATAACAGCTGTTATTTTGAAATAACTTTGCTGTGTAAATGTATCATTTTAGAGAACTTCTACCTCCCTAAATATATTGCAGTATACTGATGATATTTACAAAAATAACAAAAATGTCAACCTGTTTAGTCTTAGTAATGAATACTCTGAAATATTGTAGTTTAATACATGGAATTAATATAATATTGACATGGTAGGTTAATGCTAAAATTGAATTTTACTAAAAAGTGCATTTCTTCCCAGTAGCTTATACCATATAGGACAGGAGTCATTTGAAAACAACACCCTGAATTTGATTCATTGCCATAAACCTTACAATGTAATACAATAAAGCATTTGTTCCTCATATGCTCACTTTCTTTATTTTGTACTTTAAAACAGTTGCGAAATTCTTCAGAGAGGACCACATTGTCCAGACCGCAGCCTGAACAGCAGTTCATAAATTGAAGAACTGTGTGTACTCTGTTTGCATCTCTGAACCCTTTCTGATTATTTTGGCTTTCGCTTCTTCCTGGTAGACATTTCGAGTTCCTGATATGAGCAATGTCGAGGTGCTGGGAAGCCACAGTCTTTCTGTACAAAAAGGAAGTAATCTCTTATCTGGGGGTTATTTTCACACAAACTTCTCTGCTCCCCATGCCCCATAAAATAAATACACATATAGAAGGAAGTAAGAAATGAAAATGGCACATCTGAGAAGATCTCAGTGAGCCAGCAGGGAAAAACACATTTTTGGAATCTAGGCTTGTGTGGGGAAGAATGGCTTCTGTTTTATCCTCCCCAAAAGTCTGATGAAGTCCTGGGCAGCATTCTCTTTAAGCTGAGCATTTGGGCAACTGCCCAGTAGAGCTTTGGGGGCTGAGCGGCTGATAACGAGAGTGCTCACGGTCACCCACACCTGGCAGCATATGTTTCCATTGGTGGTGCACATCCACACATGCTTTGGTGAATGTAAGATTTACTTGAACTATAGATTGAAAAAAATAGAGGGCACACTGGTCTTAGGGGTTGGTCAAACCTCAGTTCACCTTAAATGCCCAATTAATATATATGTGCAGAGGGGTCAATTTATATTGCTCCTCTAGGGCACAGACTACCATTTGCACCTGTTTCCTCCCCACCACCACCACCTGCCTTTCTTTTGGGTTTGTTTCTTCCTTTTTCTTAATTGCTGCTACATTTTCCATTTTCACTTGTGGCCTTTTCAGGAGCTAGAAGAGACTTCTCAGTTAGAAAATTGGCAGTTAGTGTTGCAGAGTTTGGCACATACAGGAGGACTGGGTCAGCAGGAGGTGGTTTAGTATTATAATTTTTGTTGTCTCAGTGCTTGTTGATGGTTAACCTCTGAAGTCCAGGACAGTGGCTAGACTCTTATTCTGCATTGCAGGGCAAAGAGAAGGCTTTAGGGTCTATGGAAGAAGTCTTGCCTCTCATTGGAATGTTCATCCCTCACATGAGGGAAGAGAAGTATGGAATCTGAGGCCTCTCTAGTACCTGTCATTTTAGTCTGTTTTGCAGGAGAAAAATCAGAATAGCTTCCTTGGGCATTGCTCTACCTTCAGGGCTGTTTGTTTGGGACCCACATTTTTAGAGCATGAAAAAGGAGCTCCTCTCTGACTGGCCATAGGAGGATTATTGGAGCACAGTTCCTCACCAGCTTTGTTATAACCCTGTCCAGGTCAACTGGAGTTTTAGAATGTGGGGAAGGAAGATCTAGATGGTACTAGGGACATGGAGGAGCAGTAGCGCTGGAAAACAGGAAGTAACTGGGGATTGGGCTAAGCTAGGAGTTCCAGCAACCAACACTGTGGGACACTGCACAGGGTGCAAATCAACTCCTATTGTAAGACACACAGTACAAAGTTGTCAGCCATGGGGGTAAATATTTCTCACCTTCTGTCTAGTGGGATCAGTCTTAAGACACATGACCTCTGCATGGCCTCCTATTAACTTCAAGACTTTAAAACAATTTCCATTGCATATAATCTCCTTGCATATTATCTGCACATACATTTCATAAAGGTTAAGATAATCAGTGTCATGCAGGCTTTGAACAGAGACCTTATGTGACACACTTTGATGGACTAACAGGTAAATCCCAGGGTAACCCACTATCATCTGTTTTTATTCCTGTGCCCTCTGGCAGCTGGCATGAAGAGTCCTTGGGTCATACCTTTGCAATCTTATTGCTTCCCTTGAGTAGACGTAGTAAATAATTCTATTAATTATGTATAAGGAGGAAAAAGCACAGCTGGCTAGAGTTTATTTCATTTGGATTTGCTGTCAGAAGAATAAGAAAGCCACCCTCCACTTAGATCAGATCTACTGTAGAAAATTAGGTTTCTCAGGGCATGTGAAAAATACACACTTCTGAAGTGGGATAGTCTCCATGTAGACAGCACTAGGTCAATGGAAATATTCATTTGTAAAGCTGTCTACTGCCAGGGAGGTGATCACCTATGCCAATGGGAGGATACTTCTATCAAAGTAGGTAGAGTCTGCTCTTATGTGCTAAAGCCCCCACTTTAGTTATTACAGTCTGAATATATGACTGACAACACATAAGGACCTGATCAATTCAGTAAGAAATTGTAGAATCCTACTTCAGTGTTCCTCATAAAAACCACATATTTCAAAAGGTGTAGAGCAAAATCCAGGTTCCATTGAATTCAATGAGAAAACTCTGATTGATTTCAATAGTGCTAGGATTTCATCCATAAAGAATACAAAAAAAGTAGTGAAGTCATGATGGTATATTTTAATATTACTTCATGTTCATTGGTTTGTATTTAAGGGGCTCTGAAATCTCCCAGTTTCTCCTATTGAAGTCTGGCTACTGCACTTTTTCACTCTTCAGTACCAGAAGGAGTCAGAAGGACGGTATCGGATTTGAGTGGATATCTTTGCTTCTAAGATTGCTCCTTCCACAGTTGTCCCAGTTTCTCTTAATCCTGCAACAAAGGCCTGAATCTGGCCCCCCTCTTACCTTTAGTCTATTTGGACAAATCTTGCATGTTGTTTTAAAAAAACAGCTTGAACTATACATAACCTGATATACTGGAACTCCCTTCAGGCTTGTTTTGTAATAGCTTTTCTTCTAAGCGGATACACCAACTCCTTTTACTTTGCCATTTTCCCTTCTCTTTCAAATAAGGAATTTCTTTAAATAAAACCAAAGAGTGTGAGAGCAAAAGCTCATGTTTCAGGGAAGAAAACAAGCAAAAAACCATGGAGACTACATAATTGGGTGTGATGTGTCAGTTTCTCAAGCAAATTTAAGGACTATTCTGTCATCACTTCCAAAACACATAAGTGAGAGGAACGCATAAATCCTCTGCATCTTCCATAACTTAACTGAACACTGGATTCTCCTATCAGAGTAAGTCAGTCATGGCAATTAACATGCAGGTGGTTTATACATTAACAAAGGAAGCAAGGGAGGGGGATGGAGAAAATGAGATAGTGTGGCATGAAAAAAGAGGAATTGGCTAAAACAGCACATTTATCCCATTTTTTCCAAGCAAGTGGCACTCTAAAATGGCCTTTGTAGACTAAAGGCAGCCTTGGGCTACTATGTCAGCTCACATCTCCCCTTTTTTATCATTTCCTTAAAAGAAAAATATGAGGCAACAACAGTATAATGCATTTTGTCTATGCTCAAAACCCCACATTGATCACTGAATGTGTGTGTGTCGGCAGAGTTTTCAGGAACCTGAAGTTAGGGGACTCATCAGTTGAACCTTTTCCCCAAAACACTTCATTTGAAGTCAGACAATTTGTCATATTCTGGACTGTCCCCCACAAATAAGATCTGAGGCTTTGATATATACTCTATGAGCCCAAACATGTACTCATGCTAAAATAACAAAAATGAATTACTCATAGGCTGTGTCTACACTATCACCTTCCTTCAAAGGAAGGATGGTAATTAGGGTGTTGGGAGTTTACTAATGAACTGCTGCCGTGCATAGGCAGCACTTCATTAAACATTCCCCCCCGCGGCAACTTCGAAGTTTTAAACTTCAACGTACCGGCATGTATCTAGCTGCAGTGCACCTGCCAGTACTTTGAAGTGTCGCGGCAACTTTGAAGTCCCCTTACTCCACAAAATTGCGAAGTACTGGCGCGTGCGCTGTGGCTAGACGCGTGCTGGTACTTCAAAGTTCAAAACTTAAAACTTTAAGTTTAAAACTTAAAACTTTGAAGTTGCTGCAGGGAGGAATTTGTTTAATGAAGTGCTGCCTACGCACGGCAGCACTTCATTAGTAAACTCCCAACATCCTAATTACCATACTTCTTTCAAAGGAAGGTGGTAGTGTAGACAAGCCCATAAGGCAACACAGGCTCAAATTACTGTATTATATTGACAAACTGCTTAAAATAAGAAAGTACTTGAAACAATTGTGAAAACTAAACCTAATCTTAACCTCCAAAATTAAAATATACTTAGAATAAAGTTTTAACTTTATTGTTGAGTACTTCAATACTTTCTCATTCTGATGCAATCAGGAATTAGAAAGGACAAAAAACCAAATGGTAAGATCTTGGAATATTTCTTATTAGAGCCTAAATGAGAAGAGAAATTTCTGATGTAACAAATTGTGATCTCATGAAAGGTTCTCAATGTCCATTAAAGTAAGCAGAATCTAGAGATCACCATGGTATGTATATCTATAAAAGCACAGTCAGCACACATTTTGTATGATTCGTTTGAAACCCTAACTTCTGAAGAACATGCACAAATCCGGGGAAAAAAATTTTGTTTGACTTTTTTCTGCATCATATCACAGATCAATATTGGCATATATGAGACCTATGGAATTTGGAAGAGTTTTCTTTGTGGTTTGCAGGCATGACAAGGGGTAGCTCCAGAATTATTACCCAGGTGTATACTTGGAAGCAGGCATCCCAACTGACAAAGTCAATTTCGTATTTGATTTTGCAAGTCTAAAATCACTGGCCTTTCTGTGTCATTGCAGAGAACAAGCATTTCATATACAATGGTTTAAAAAATTATTAACTTCACATAAAACCCCTACGCTACACCATGCTTGTCAAGTTAGACTCACTGGCGGAAATGGAATTGAAGAGCAAAAAAAAAATAAACTCACCAATGCAACACATTATACTACATCTCTGTACATGTGTGGCTTTCAGTGTCACTGGGAAAGGATAATTTAGAGGACTTGATCACCTATTTTGATACAAACTGAAGTTATTTGTTGAATTCTAATTGTAATTTTTAAGCCTGAAAACAATTATTTACGTAATTTTACTCTTGCATATGCTTCAACCAATATCCCCGCCTCCCCCAGTTCTTTGTGTTTAACTAGACACTAACTTGGTGGTGTTACATTAATTTATTACTCACCTGCATGGCTTGAACACTGGCATCAGAAATTGTGGAGAAATTAAATATAATTGGTAAAATACTGATATAAAGGAGACAGGAAAGAATAACATTTTGCTTCTGTTAAGATCCTACAAAAATATTTGATTATTTTCTTCTTTGGTGACAGAATCCTAGATTTCTTTTTTTACCATATTTAGAAATGAAAACATATTCTCAACCAGTTGACTGGCTTTGATCAAAGAACTGACTTAGATATTATGCAGTCTGATCACTTTTTTGCAATTTCTACACTTCTTGAACCATGACCTTTACAGAACTAACAAAACTGTCATCGTCATGCACACAATTTTTAATTATGGCCTGTGATTTAATCAACGTGATTGGAATTATACGGTAATACAGATTCAGGGGTCACAGATATTGCTGGTGAGTTCAGTATAAATGCTGAGGTGGATACAGCAGTGCAATTTGGCATTCCAAATCAGACAAAACATCTGTTTTCCCTGGAATCACACTCATATGTTTCATAAGGTCTGAACAAATTGATCTGATAGACTTGAGATTCTTTCTTCCCAAGTTCAAACTAAAATAGTATTCTGATCCTGCATCATGTAAATAGTCCTATTTGTTCCACCAGGATCAAATATAAAAGTAAGGTTGCCTGATCAGGGACTCAACTCTAAAATGGAATCTTTTGGGACTGCTAAAAGTTTGACTAACATTTTTAACAACAATTTTATAAACATAGAACAGAAACAGATAAACAGGAATACCTGGAGGAAAAAAATTCTACCCACTTTACACCATGCAATATTTTCTGTTCTCCAGACTGGTTTCCAGACCAAAAGACTAAAGTTTAGATAAACTGCAAACATCTGGATTTGTATATTTCAAACTCTCAGATTCAAATATCACCAATCTCTGCATAAAAGAGGGACAACAAGAAGGAAATATGCAAAACTGTACTAGTGCTGAATTTTGCCATTCTCCCAATATTTCTACTAATTTAAACCAAAACTCCAGCTCAGAACTCAGCTTGAGCTTTTTTGGTATTAAAATCTGGATCTGTATTAGAATTTTGCAGCTGGAGTCCATTTTGAAATTCTTCATTAGTTTTCATCCATTTGGACTGAGGCTCCCACATCAAAAGATGAAACTTGACATCAGAAAATTAACTAGTGCATCATCATATAACTAAATGCCATCCAACCAGACTTATCCATCAACACTGCCACCAAAATACTACTAAAAATCAACATTTTTTTGGAGAAGGAGAATAAAATTACTTTTGTCTTTAAGCTATTATTTTTTGCAAATATAAATGGCAACTACATATTAATTTTAAGCACTTGTTCAAGAATCCCTTTGAGTGATATTTTAAATACTGTCTTCTACAAAACTGTCTGATAAATTACCCTAAAAGTTCTTTTACCTGAAACAGAAAGTACATTTCTGAGCTATGGTATAGCTTACGCTGTGACTAATGGGTCCAATTTTCATGGTGGAACCTTCTTTTCTAGCTGGCCATGGATATTTAATTTTTCTTCTGTCTTCAAGCAACAGGATTTCTCATATCAAGTGCATATACTATTTTACCATTAAAATACACATGAAACATAAGCACAGCTGCTAAATATGTGTTCAGCAAGCAAAATCACCACCTGGATCAATAGATTCTTTATTTCCCTCTTCTACACCACATCACCCATAGAATCTGCAAATCACAATTTCAGCCTGCTGGTCTTAGTTTTTTTTTTTTTCCTTTTTTTATGTGCATGGATTCCATGTCCCAGAGAGGTTGAACTTGACATGTGTCTGGCCAATGTAGGTCTACACGCAACCCAGTTCCTCAAGGAACAAAGCAGAACTTTCCAAATCCCTGAGATTCCAGGACCATCACTTTCCAAAAAGATAGATACATTTCTGGTTGCCAACCAGTACAGAAGCCATTTTTAATTACAAATGACATATATTTGCCTCAGTATTCTTTAGTGTCTTCATTATGCTTTGATGTTTGCCAGTGCATGTGATTCATTGTAATTTAATATTTAAGTTGCTTCACTGCTTTTTCGTATATTTCTATTGCTAATAATCTCTTATCTTCACTACCTATGATATGGAGGGCAGCTCTTTGGTGCATATTTCCCTTACCACTGTCTGTGGCAATATGAGAAACTAGAAAGGGAGAGTGGTAGAGAGATACGGAAACAATGAAAAAAATGCTTTAGCTTTTCTGAAATCTCCCTAACTTCTTTGACACCATCTAATGAAGTGGGTCTTTGCCCACAAAAGCCTATGCTCCAAAAAATCTGTTAGTCTATTAGGTGCCACAGGAATTAAACTAAAACTGCTCCCCTCTGATACTTTCTTGACACCATGCTAGTTCAAAGAGTCCATCTGCAGACTTCGTAACTCTAAAGTTTTTAAGGATCATTTATTTGGCTTAACCTCTTTTTCCTTTCCTCTTGGTTCTTTTTTTACAGGATGTAAGTTTCCCATGCAGTACATTACTAGTTATTTTCCATATTTTATGGTTACCTCCATACATGAGGATGAAAATTTGAAATATATTTTAACAAACTAAATATCTAACTTTATTTTTAATCTGATTACTTGATGTGTTTTGATTTTGACCTTTTGTACTTTATATTAACTTAAATTTCACACACATAAACACCCCACAAAAAACTTGACATTTTTAATTTATTCCAAAAATGTCAAAATGGGATATTTACCAATTTTAACACTTTTTTCCACACTTTTATTTGAAAACAGAAATCCATCTAAACCAGTTTCAGCTAAGTGATCATGTAGGTGAACCAGCATTTCCATCAAAAATGTTTGGTTAGACAAATTCCTCTCATGAATAATTATTTCCCTCTATTTCTACTATAAAATCTGCTCTTTGGGAGGGAAAATGTTTTCTCACTTCCATTTTGCTTATAACTTAGGAATATAGGAATGTGCATATCAGATAAAGCCTGTGATCCATCTAGTTGAGCACTATTGTAAGCAATTTTGGAAGAAATTACAAGGAAACTCTGCAATAGCAGTCATAAAATAACGCATCAATAGGGATTTTTTTCCTAACTTACATTAATTTAAGGTTGTCAGATGCCCTGAAACACTCCCTAACTCTTGTTTGTTTTAACCTTTACAGCTACAAGTCTGGATAGTCTTATCCTTATACATGGCCAAGAATATTTTCTCTAAAAAGGCAGAAGTGAAATATACTATATATAACAATATGTTTTGGAGAGTATTATAAATCACTAAAATCTGCATGAAAGCCCTCAAAGATTACAACTTCCAATAGGAACATATTTGTTAATGTCATGCTTCTTACAAGAATTTATATAACACATGACAAGTGTCAACACTACCTAAAACTCCTTTGGACTTAGAATAATCTAGCTCTAATGATGGCTTTAAAAAGTACTGCTTTAAGCATAAAAAGGTTTAAAAATTGCAATTAATTTTATTGAAATATACTTTATTAAAAATGCTGAAATGAACTTTAAAGAATTTTAATTATTCACAGAGAAGATTCTAGCTCAAGTGTATATTAAAATACTTTCCCATTATTAGTTTTTGCATTGCATTAATTACTTTAATTATTTCATGGCCCTAGATGTGTTTAAGATTTCTTGTGAGGATAACAAGAAATACACCACAGCAGAATCAGCAACAACAAATAATATAGTAGAGAAAAACCATTCTTTTATTCTAAATTTGGTCTAACAAATGCCTATGAAATTAATGAAATTAGGCAATGAAATTATCTGTGGTTGCGATCAAGCATTCCTAGTTTTTCAAGCAGTGACCTGGAATTCAACCTCTTCTCTTCCCCCTCAGTGTATTATTTTAAATTTAATTTCTGGTCTATCGCCATTGCCATTAAAAAGTCTATGTTTACTAAGAGTCACCACACAGTGCTATCTCAGAAAATAATAGTTCCATTTTCTATTAATATGTAAAGATTGCATTATCAGGTACCAGAGATTGGTGCCTTTTTTTTTTTTTTTGATCAGCTGTTCTGCACCTTGATTAACAATTTTGACTAATACCCAAACGTGTGTGCTCTTGGTCATTCATGCGTTTTGAAAATGGCATATAATTACAAACATGTACGATACAAGTTAAACAATTTTTATTGAAAGGTAACTATGTATAACTAGCATAAACAAAAGGAGAAATGTAAATACAGGGCTTTTTTAAAAATTCAAATAATAGTATGTATTTCTTTTTGGATGTCAAATATACTATAGTTTCCACCAAGGAAGCCACTTCACAAAACAGTCACTGTCAATTTTCCATACGATAAAGTATAGTAATGTAACATACAGATAGTGTAATACAGTGTAATATTACAGTGTAGCATGAGCCCAGCAGGCTGCTTCTGAGATATGGCAGTCTGCAGCCGTGCACAAGTGCTTACAGCTGCAGTGACATGGTGCTAAGCATGTTTTAAGACTAGTCCCAGTCGAGCGGTATCTTATCCAACCAGAAACAATCCCACAATCCAGCTCTTTTTAAGTGATCATCCTTGTATCATAACAGATTAAGGTTGCAGCTACTTTGGATTATATTTAATCTAACCTTTATCCATTCGCATCTTTACCTGAAATTTACAAGGACCAAGAGTCAATTGCCAGGGCATAATTCACAATGACACTGATCTTTCCTTCCTCACTCTAATTATCTGGATTAAGAATAACACTTTTGAGTAATTATTTTCACATTGGATAAACATTAAGCTTTCCTGGATTTATCTAAGCTTTTTCTTAACATGAAATAGATCCAACCAGGCTTATAAGAACATAACTGACAGCAGTGACAGCTTAATCAAGGAAACCCTAAACAAGTAAAACAATAGGAAATGTTTGTTTTGCATTGGTTTGAATAATCAAGAACCAGAAACTTGATAAACTCAAAGACTTACAAAAAAACATATCCAGACAGATCAATTAGAGTGATGTTACTTTTGCAATCTTAATGAAGAAGCAAAGTCTTCTCTGGTTCAAATACAAATGCTAACACTCAGAAGCAAATGGGAGATTAGAACATGTTTGTTGTAACTGTAGAAATGAAAATGGAGTGTGTTAATTTATCGGACTGATCCCCCATACAAAAGAACAAACAAGCTACATTAGAATCAGTTTGCTAAAATTATGAAGTGAATGAAGCACCAGCTGTATCAATTCTGATGACTGTTTTTGAAGTAACTGAAATGTCCATCACAGCCGGCCCAGACTACCCAAAATTGCTATCACAAAGAGGCTAGAAAAATCTTCCAAGCTTGTCGTTGAAACTACCTACGATCGTATACAATTACTTGCTAAAATCACATCACAAAACCCAATTACACTTTGGCTTTGCAGATCCACAGATAACCTCTTAAAGAGCAAACTCCCTTACTGTGTCGACCCCTGACCTCAAGCTCTTTTTCCAATCTTCAGTAACACCATACTTCTTTACCAAAGTGAACAACTAAGGCTTGGAATGACCAGGATTTTGAAGGGGTGCAAGTGTTCCAGTTATGGTAACTTTGAGGTTAAAGGATCATATTGTTGTCACCTTGCATTCCATATGCTATATTTAATTCAATCCTAAAATTATTTCTGAATGAGTTTTCATTGGAGGATGTCAGTAATTTATGAGCAAAAATTTCATTTTGTTTTTAAAAGACTAAAAAAGGTCACATCACTTGAATTCCTTAACAGGTGTTGGATGTAGAATTTGAAACAAAGAAATGTATGCACTTTCAAATCGTATGAATCATTTTCTAAGGTGACCAAATAAGGACAATACAAGTCTTACTAGAAGGTTTCATTTAATGTTACCGCCCTGAAGCTCTAGAATGACATTCACATTGATGGGGATTTCTCTGGCTGCACTTAGTGATAATAAATAGTACAGTGCTTCTCAGTTTAGTTTGTGGAATCTTGGTTTTTATTCTTCTCAGTCACATTGGGAAGGGACAGGGACTGAAGCTGAAAATGATTAGTTTGCCTTACCAGGAAAGAGAGTCATAATAACCACAATTCTGAGCATTTAACTCTGAGACAAAAGGAGTAGTGTACATTTGTGCACTGCATTGACTTCAGCTAGTGCAATGAAAAGAGAACTGTGCTAATAAAATCCAGATCCAGTTAGAGAACTAGTCCAAAAGCTTTCTATTAAAAAGCTATTTTGACTAAACATTTTTTCCATAGAACATGTTGACTCTTTTTTGGTTTTTGGTTTGTTTCCTGAAATTTTAGTTTGTTTATTAAAATTTTTCCACAGAAATCTGATTAAACTTAATTTTTGTTGACAGTTTCTGTGAAATCTGTCTTCTCTACATTTTCTAACTGACTCTACCCATTCAGCTCCATTTCTTTACAGGTCTTAAAGAAAGATGCCTCAAAGCAAGGCAGGAGCATCTTGTAGCCTGCATTTAAGAGCTTCTGTGTGCAAGTTCAGTCTAGGGCTGGTTGAAAAATTTCTACTGAAACTTTTTGCAATGTAAAATTGGGTTTAATTAAACAAAATTTCTAAAAGTGTCAGGTTTCCTTAACATTTTTCATCAGAAAACTGAAATTCAGTTGTTGACATCCCAAATACAAATGAAAACTAGGCCGAAAAAGTTAGGGTGCTTATTTGCCATATATATATATATATATATATTGTCTTCTAAAGCTGACTACTTTTTTGGTTTAAACTAAATTTCCCACAGTGTGTGTGTGTTGGGGGGGGGACATTTTCAAGCCATTTCAACACAAGGAAATTAGGAAATTTTACCACTACAAACTAAGAGGAACCCTATAGAAGGGAAAAGGTTCCCAACTATCAGAAACTGGATGATTTGGTAGAACAAGAAACTATAATTAGTAAATGCCTCCCAAAGGACAGGTAATATTCTGGCTGATACCCTGTAAATGGAGAAAGTGTCTCCAGACCTAGGAATATTCCTCAAACTGGGTGTGCTATATAAAGAACTCTAATTATAGATCCGTTCAGTTGCCTTCCTAAATCAAAGCTGAAAGATGGAGGGATGTACTTTCCATCTCTTCGACAGGCCTACAGTTCTCTGTATTTTCCTCCCATCTAAAAACTCCAGCACTATTCCTGGTAGTCTTTGAAGTACAGGCTGGGGATGGAGCCTGAATGGCTGGTCAGACCATGGCTGTCCCACAGAAGCAAACTATTCCCATAGTCTTATGGAAGCCGGGCAAAGCAATTCAGAGGTAAGAGAGGGGAGGGAGCTGAGGATTCTCTGATGATTACATCTGCTGCCTTCAGGGAATTTTGCAAAATACAGGATTGTAAAAGTATGTCATCCAATTCTGGGCTTTCAGTTTGGAAGTAAGCAAAATGTAAAATGTAGAGGAACTTTGTATTGTGGACAAAACATTTCCTTTTGAAAATTAGACTGACTTCCATCATTTAGAGCCTGTCTTAAATAAAGCATGCATTGATCCCTCTTCATCCCCAATGTGTGTGGTAATAGTTATAAAAATCAGGGAATTAACAAAAACAGAGCCTTCTGGCCAAACCCATAAAGCCCAAAACTTAGGTTGCATCTACACTATGAGATAAAATAGAACTTAAAGGATTTAGCTCGACATCAAAACCTCACTGTCTTCACTGTAAATGTCATCAGCTAAATTTATTCTGCCCTAATATCAATAACAAAACGTCGATATTAATGGACAGGTATAGCATCAAACTCCAATTTAAAATGTCGAATGAAGGCCAGTGTGGAAGCACCATATCTTTCACTTGAATTTATTAGCCTCCACAAGTGTACCATGTGTATCCCACAAAGCTACATGCTGCACCTGGCTCCCAGCTCCCTGCTAGTAGTGGGAACTGGGAAACTGACCAAAGATGCTGCACTGTAACTTTCCCAGGTCCTGCAGTTGCATAAGCCAGAAAATTGAGCAGGGGTGCTATGCTGTCAGTTTCCTATGCCCCACAGTTTGGGGAAGCCAGGAAATTGACCAGGGCTCCTGCATTGTCAGTTTCCCAGGTTCCCTAAGCTGCAGGAACCCAGGAAACTGACAGCGCTGCTGCACCTGGCTCCCAGCTCAGAATGTGGGGTTGTGGAAACTGTGGGATAGGTTCCTATAATGCACTGCTGCAACAGTCGGTGTTTGGTGATTTCACCGTGGAAGCAATATGTCGAATTTGTTGGGAGTGTGTGGAAAGTGAGGATATTCAAAATTAAATTTAAAAAAATGCATTACAAAATCAGTTTTAATAAATATGAATTTATCTTGTAATGTAAACATAGCTTTAGATTTTGGGGAGATATTAATGTTTTTCTAAATAGGCAGGAAAAATTTCGAGCTCATGCCATAACAAATGGGAAGTAAATTTTCTACCTTAAAAGAAACTCCTGCTTTAAAAAGTATTTTGGGTTTCTATTGGTATGACTGAGGACAAGTCAACACTATAACTGGGAGGTGCAATTCTCATCTTGGGTAGGCACACACCTATTAGTTCTGCTTAGGTTCCTAAACTAGCAGCATGATCCTAGCAGCATGAAGAAGTTGCACAATACAATCTACCCAATCCCCTTAGTGAGTTCTCAGGTGCCTAGTCAGAGTGGACACTGATGCCACCACAGTCTTTCTTAGATGCTAGTTTGAGCAAAGGTAATGCATGCACATCTACCCAAGCTGGAAATTTCACCTCCCATTTACAACACACATGTACCCAGAGACCAGAATTTGTCCCACTGGCAACTGCTACAAGATCACAAATTTAGGTACAAAACTGGCAAGTCTCTTACGCCTGACCTGATCTGTCAACAAGTCAGAAATGTTTCTAAAGCCCAATGAGCCTTGGTGGAATAAAAATCCCAAATATCAATTTCTTCTGTCTGGGAGAAATAAACTCCAAATGATCAGCTGTCTTATCTTGCATTAAATGGTCACAAACAAGCAGGAGTTAGAAGTCTGTAGTTCTCCTGCTTAGAGAAAATATTCAAAGGCCCATAGACAGAAAGACTAGTTGTCCCATTTCTTCATTACCTTGGACTGACTGTGTACCATTGCAATGCCAGTGAGTTACTTGCAGTTACTCCTGCATTACATCAGCATGGAGAGAAAAAAATCAAGTTCACTCTGTTTACTTCACATATCACAGTCACATAAAAAATCCAGACATAGATTAAATTAAATTTGGTACTCACACTGTTTGAGGGGCAGGTGCAGTAGACTGTAAAGTAGAGCATCTCCCATCATTATTTGAAGCCCACCTGTCAGGCAAAAAGACCTTCACAAGGCATTATTAGAAAAGATCATCTGCAGTGGCCAGAGCATTGGGCAGCTGAGCCTCTCAGGTCCTAGGAAATGGTACAGGTTGTACCTCTTACATACATTACTTTCTCATCCAGCAACATCCATGGTCCAGCAGACCAAGCATGTTCCAGCATGACAGAGTATCAGGCTGGGACTGGTGCAGGAGCCCTGCCTGCTAGCAGCAGCACAGGAGACTAGAGTTGCAGCCCCCATCTGTCCCACAGCAGTGTGGGGGACCAGGAGCCAGAGCCCCCACCCTGCTCCACTTGCATGGCCAAGGGACAGAGCTGGAGCCATAGCTGACACAGCAGCACTGAGGTAGCCAGAGCCCCCAGCAGCCCCACGGCAGTTGGGAGGAAGGGGCTGAAGCCCCGTGATGGCCCCTGGGAGCTCAGGCTGGGAATGGAGTCCCAGGGAGTGTAGCTGGAGTCTACCACTGCAGCAGCCCCAAAGCACTGGCTTCCCTGGGGGCAGAAGCCCTGGATGTCCCCTGGCTCAGCAAATCCTCTTGTTTGGGACCTAACAGAGCCTGAAAAAGGGAGCTGCAACCTGCATTTCCTATAAGTTGCACAGATGCAGAATTTTATTCCCCCAGGAACAAAGATTTGACTTTTTAACATTAATTAATCCACTTTTTGATGAGCATGACGCATATCATTAAGCCCCTCTGAAGCTTTCACCTATTTCTAGATAATCTCAAATAAGAGGGTAAGAGACAAGAAGTAGAGAACCCTTTTATTTTTTTGAGCCATTAAAAACTTGTTTTTGTTTGTTTTCCCTGTGGAAGTATTCTCTGTACTCTTTATCTCAACTCTCTGGGACAAACACCTCTTTGGTGTTATTTCATTAAAGTCAATGGAACTACATCACAAGTCAACTTGATTCTTTATCATGCAGTCAGGAACTCCTAAAGATCTCCCTGGAACATGGGGTCTAAGTACAATAAAAATTACAGACAGTCGCTGATCTGATGAGCATCGTCTACACAGATAAAGAGTGGGAGGTAAAGCAGAGACCTTAGACATGAGGTGACTTGCTGAACGTTATATAGAAAGTCAGAGGAAGAGCCAGAAGAAGCCAAGTATTCTGACACCCCGTTCAATGTCTTGTCCATTAGACAACTCTTCATTTTAGCCTTGTAACTGGACTTCAAGATTTCTAAGGAAAAGTTACATGCATTATACATTCAATCTACTTACACTTCTTAGAACCAACCAGAGAAGAACTGTATCGAAGTTAATTTACATACTAGGCTATGTATATTTATGATTTTTGAACGTTTCTTAAAATTAACAAATAAAGCTCACAGAACTACAAACACAATTCCCTTGAAGGAAATATTAAATGTTAGTGTCATTTAGGCACACGAGATTCAATAAGGCCCATTTATAGAGGAGAAGAACTTACGCTTTCTCACCAGGTGGGTTTCATTGCCTATCTTGCTGGCGGATATAAAGTGAGAGGAGATAATCCAGAAGTGAAAATCAAGTGTCATTCTCTCATACAAACCAACTTATCTATTTTTATGTGAAAGATAAATATGTCTAATTTTTTAAAAGTGCTGTATATTTTAAATATGATTTTAGATGAGGATTTGAATGCTGAACTGCATGTTTGTTCTTATTATTTTGTGTAAGCAAATTTAGTATAGACTCTGAGACTCTCTGATTTTAGAAATGGATTGCCCCTTACATGTGCTTTACTTTTAAATCACTTTTATTTTTCAAAACATGCCTGACAGATCCCTCATTCCCAGCTCTTACATTTTAGCCTGCTGTTGGTTGATTATACCAACATGACCTAGTCTTTCTCAAACTTTACCTCAGGAAGTTGTAAAACCGTGATCTTGTTTCAGTTATTAGGAATTCAAAATTAAAAATTAATCTTCCTCCTGGATTTTCAAGAAGTTCTTTCTATCATGAAAATAAATTTGAAATCAACCTTTTTCATGTTCACCTGCCATCTTAATAAAAGCCAAAACCATATGTGCTTCTTCTTTGAAGTCTAGTTTTGTTCTTTAATGATGGACTTTGCATACCATAACATTGTTCCATTAGCTCTAACTTTGGATCAAACAACTGAAACAAAACAAAACAAAACATCAACAGCAGCACAACGAATGCTTGTGTGAACATGATGTTGATATAAAAGATGGATCTAGTCTATGAAGTTACAAGTGCAAAATAATGTCAACACATTGCAATGATAAAACAGGCTATGAAAAGGTTCAATATATGTTCAACATTCAGGGCAATTTCTGGTTTGAATTACCAGATCAATTCTTTCCTAGAATGCAATGACTCTTGCTACAGAGGAACCATTGTTGGTTATTTTTTCAGATTTATGTCACAGCCTTCACATTAGTAATTCTGATTAATGTGTTCTGATTCGTTTATTTTGTGCTGCAGACAAACTAGACTTCATGTTTGGGAAAGAAAATGGAAGTGTTTTTGAGTTATAGAAACCAAAGTTCCAATTCATGTAGAATGAAGTCATCTTTGTTAAAAGGCTTGTGTTAAGCCATTTTGCAATTCTGACATGAAGAGTAGGGTTATAAAAAATGCAGGATGGCTTTAGCCTTAGCAATTGACTCGGTTATAAGTTGCCTGTTTTTCTGCAATAAAAATTAGAGCTCTTTGGTTTATTATATGTATAAACCAGACGGACAGGAAAATCAAGAGACTAGTTGCTCCATTTGTCACTTGTGAGCTGCCAAAGCAGAGGACAAAACTCTTGCATATGTATAATCATTCCTTTATGCCCACCTTTTTAACCTAATCATTCAAACCTCTTCTAAAGAGAATAAACGCTCAAATGCAAAGAGGGATGACATCAGAAACACAGAGGCTGATCTAGTACCCATGATTAGTCTAAGAAGTATAGGATCAGGCCCACCTATCTGTCCACATCTACTGAACTAAGACTTGGTATACACACACAGCTTCATGGGTTTAAACTGATTTAGGTAAACTGGTGTAACTTTGGGAAGGGGACACTCAAATCAGTTTTAAACCTTGCTTATACCAGTTTATCTCATCCCTAAAACAACTAGTTTAAAACTGATAACTGTTCACTGCAGGGGGTTGGACTGATTTATCTAAATTGTTCATTAATTCACCTCACTCCAATCTGTATGGGGATTTTTTGTGTAATCAAGTTCTAAGAGCAGAGTCTGGCTCTTGAGCTACAATGAATGGTTCATTCTAATGTGTGTGCCTTTGATACTCACTGAGGTCATAATTAGGCCCTTAATGTCCCTTGAATTAAGGCCATCATCTCACCCTGCTTGCCCCCCAGGTGGCCCACTGCAGAAACACAGTTGTACCCTAGCTCATTTTCCCTTTGGAGGCATTAAATGAGATTCTTCCTGTTAGCAATGCCCTTTCAGGGGTCTAATTCATTTAACTAAAAGGTCAAATGTGGTATGCAAGCAAGCCTCCATCCAGGTATCTTGGATGGAGGGCTAAGTTAATCTTTTTCTGTCGGCCCACTCCAAGTCCATCTGTCTTCTCCACTGTGGCTCTTTACAAATAAGACACTGTCAACATGTGACCACCAGAACACCTACCCCCTGCCCCCTCTCTGCTGAGTCACATCTCTAGCCATTATCTAAAGAAGGGTTCCCTTTCTGGAATCCAGTCCCCGACATATATCAAATCATTGCAACTATTGTCCAGAGTAGTATGTCACATTTCTGCTACCTGGACCACTTGCTGCTGTTCAGTAAGGGCCTTTCACTGAAACCAGGTTTCCCTATGGGTTTTGGCATTCTTTTCATATCCTCTTCACATCAGAAGTAATGTTTCTAGATTGCACTTCCCTATGACCTACCTAACTAGCTCTCCTCAGAAGTCTGTCTTCCCCAGAGCTTCCTGGCTTCTGCAAGCCTTGTTTATTAGACCCAGGTGTTCCTGAATTGCTGCCACACCACTGCAGGCAATGAACTATTTCCAGGTAGATTTTTCCTTGGCAGCGACTGTCACAGGTAGCCCAGACACCCGAGCCCCTCAGAGGACCAACTACCCAAGGATCATTGCCATTTAAAAACAACTTACAGCAAAACAAAGCCATAAGCATGTCACCCTAAGCACATCACATTTTGACTGAGTACTATACAAAGCTGTACTGACTGTCTTCTGAGATTCACCTCAGATAATAATCCAAACTACTTAACACTTGTTCAGCCATCAGAAGAAAGCAACTTGCCAGACAACCGATTTTAGTATGTATGCTTGTTCCACTATGTATCCCTAATTTTCTATTTCTTGTAACTATATTATAATAATAAAATTAAAACTACAGCCAATAATAACAAAACAGAGTTAACATAAAACCCAAGAGACATGGCCAATCCTTCTGACACTAGATTGTAAGTAATTTCATATAATTTCTCCCACTGTTTCAGGATAGCATAGTATTTAAAAACTCAGAGCTATCCAGCAACTTTAAGTCTATAACGAATTGCCAAGGGAAGTGGTAGAATCTCCATCACTGGAGATATTTAAGAAGAGGTTAGATAGATGGCTTTCAGGGATGGTCTAGAAAGTGCTTGGTCCTGCCATGAGGGCAGGGGGCTGGACTCGATGGCCTCTCGAGGTCCCTTCCAGTCCTACTCTTCTATGATTCTATAACAATTTATCCATGGCTTTTAACTGTCATATAGGGTTACAGTATGCTTTTGTTCAATTACATAAAAGGAATACAGTAGCCCTAAGAGGCTCCATGACTCACTGCCATGGCACTTCTGGTTGGTCTCTCCAGGAGTTAGCTCAGTCCATTCCTGGAGTGACCTCTTCCAGCTGGTGTCTCTCTGACTGTTATTTGACTGTTCTCCAGACCAATCTAGACTCATACAAACCAATGCCGCTCCAAGATTGCAGCATCTCTCCCTCAGGGTATTGCTTCATGGCAGCACCCCACACTTGGAGGTCATCTCCTCCCAGGATACCTCAACTGCATATATCTGCCTTTCTTCAGTGACTTCACTGACAGTCATCATCTAGCCTCAGAGGCAAACCACAATTCAAAATAGCCACTCATCACTGGCCTGGGGTATGCACCAGCAGCCTCTATCTTCCCTAGCCGCTTCTCTGCAGCCCTTGTACCTCCCTGGAGTCCTGTTGCTGGGCCTCAGCCTGGGGTTTGTTCAGGCCTGAGCATCTCTGTTCACCCTGCCTTCCCCCAGAACTGCTCTGTCCAAGGTACCCTGCTAGTTGGAGGCAGCTTTGTCCTTCTCCCTCCAAAGATGGAACAAGATTGAGCTCTGCCTGGGCAGCCATCTCTTTTGTACTGTCCTCCTGGGCCCTGATTGGCTGCCCCAAACCCTCTCCCAATTGACTCCTAGCTACAGTTCTATCCCAAGTCTTTTTTAACCTCTTATGGTCCAGTGTAGGGCAACTACTCCATCACAAAGGCACTGTGACATACACAGTCATAATTCCTTGCTTGGTTTTGGGATGGAAGTAATTTCTAAGCTATTTCAGGATACAGGTTTCACCTTTACCCCTGTGTCCTCCTGATTCTGTCGCCTAATATATTGGTCATTAAAGTCAAGGTTCAGCTCGCTAATTGCCTTTTCATGTGGACTAAAATGTCCAAGCATGTTTACTCAATGTGAAAAGCAAACGTGCTGACTAGGCAGTTAAGCCAATATGTAGAGAGATCACACATCAGGGCATAGTTTCTTACTTCTGATTACTCTCTTATATGACCATGATACACCCAGATGCACACTTCCCATAAATGAAACTGTTTTTCTAGACAGAATGTGAGATGATTTTTGCTTGATTCATGCACTAAGGTGTTGCATGTTCCAGGCCTCCCTGAAGTGTCAGGGAAGGCATTAGAATATTGCATATTTTGAATGGTGGTCTGAGGCTGTCTTTTAACAGGAGAGAAATCAGATTGGAGCACTCTGCAAGCAATCTGGGGTTTTTTGCCATTTCATACACAGTGGAAGAAATCTCCACCTTGCTGCCAAATTGCTAAAAAGACTTCAGTTCTTCCCACCAAGCAAATCCCTCCTGGCTGCTGTCACAGTGGAAAAGAGGTTCACCCAACTCCTGCCAGCACACAGAACTCCAAATGCAATATTGCAAGCAAGAGGGGTAGTTCAATACTTGTAATTACAAGCAGGAAGAAAGGAAGGGAGATGGCATCACCTCTATGTGTGGTATCACTACAGGAATACAGTGTCTTTTTCTGCTGTCCATACTTCAAAAAAGATGTTGACAAATTGGAAAGAATTCAGCAAAGAGCTACAAAGATAATGTGAGGTGTGGAAAACATGCTATATAATGAATGTCCAAAGAAACACTCTATTTTATCCAAGAGAACCTCAGAGGTGACTTATTCACCACGTGTAAGTATCTATGGTGGAATAAATGTGAGACAATACACAATGCTGCAATCTAGCAGAAAAAAAGGCAAAACTCAACAACTATAAAAAGAAAAATAACTGTGCCTTATTCTAGTTTGAGTAACTCTCAATTTGAACAACTTACCTAGAGATGTGGTTCATTCTCCATCACAAAGATTTTAAATTAAGGCTGATTGTCTTTCTAAAAGGTAATCTATACCACAAAGAACCAGCATAGATTACTGGATATATTATGTGTGTCAGATTAGATCACAGGAGTGGTTCTTTCTAGCCTTAAAAATCTATGACTAGAACTGAGCCGAAGGGTCTTCCTATCTCGCAAATATTTTCCAGATTTTGAAATTTTTTCCAGCCCCAAATCAAAAAATAATGCACTCCACACCCCCACAAGAAAGGAAACAGACTGGGTTAATGGAAACATTTTGTATGGACCATTTCAAAATGTCATATTCCAATTTTGATAATTTATTTTTAAAAATTGTTTTTACCATAATTAGCTTAAATTTAGAAGTTAAAAGTGGTTTCAGATTGGCAAACCAGAATATTTCTTTGATTAAGTGTTGAAACAAAATGTTCCAATAACTCTTTTAAATTCTTTTAAAAATCAAAAAATTAGTGAAAACTGATCCTTTCCTGTAAAGAGTTTTGGTGTTGACAAATCAGGACTTTGCTACCAAAAATCATTTGGTTGAAAAAGTCCCAACCAGCTCTGAGTCCATGAAAGGCACCCTCCAAAACTGACCCACTGTGGTTTTAAAAAGCCCTTCTTTCAACCTCCTCCCCCAACGTTTTTATGGAACTCTTATTTCACCACCACATCTAATAAATATTCTCAGAATAACATTTACCCAACATACTGCCCCCTCTCCCCTGACACCACCCTGATTCTGGTGATACTTTAGAAATTCCCACATTTTTTCCCTCTAGGTCCACACAAGGAACTTCAATTGTTTATTGAGTTGCACTCATTTTCTGCAGATGTTTACTGCATCTACCATAGTTCCTGTGAAATCATTTTGCCTTACATTATAATACAATTACAAGCTGGAATTCTGCCGCATTTTTCTAGCTCTGTGCCTCTCAGACAGTGTGCCTCCCTTTATGTGCCGAAATAATATTTGGGCCTCCCCAAAGAAATGGTATTTTCAACATTAGCAGAAAAAAATGTATTCCCAGGAGGAGGGAAAGAAGGATAAGTTATGCATTTTGGAGATCTAAGTTAAACATTTGGCAGAGGGAGGGATGAGTTTGCCATCTTTCCCAATAATAATGTAAGGAAATAAAAATAATTGCATAGATACTCACAGCTGTTAACTTAAAAATGAAGAGCTTCCATCTTCTATCCAGAGTCCGTCCTCCTGTTGCAGCACCTGCACTGCCAGAGCATTGGATATGAGATGCAACTGTGTAGATCATGTAAATTTCATGCCTGTGTGGCCAAGATGGAGTCTGCTCTGCAGGCAGCTCTGGCCAGGAAAAGGCATGTGCAGGAGCACAGCCAATCAAGTCCCCTCAACCCCAAGGCACCTGTTCCAAAACTCCCAGAGTGAATGAATACATACAACCCAGAATAATGAAGGAAATATTTATGGAGGAAAACAAAAGGGGGAAAGAGGGATTAGTCATAAAACAAGGTTGCATTCAACATAGGGTTGAGCATAGGGTACCACAGTCTGAAAGGGCAGACACTAAGTGTATCTGCGCCCAGAGTTTAGGAATCCCTGGCTAACTTCTTATCAAGTTGTTCCGTCTCCAGCCACACAGAAGCTGCGTCTACATGTGCACGCTACTTCGAAGTAGCGGCACCATCTTCGAAATAGCGCCCGTTGCGTCTACACGCGTCGGGCACTATTTCGAAGTTAACTTCGACGTTAGGCGGCGAGACGTCGAAGTCGCTAACCTCATGAGGAGATAGGAATAGCGCCCTACTTCGACGTTCAACGTCGAAGTAGGGACCGTGTAGACGATCCGCGTCCCGCAACGTCGAAATTGCTGGGTCCTCCATGGCGGCCATCAGCTGGGGGGTTGAGAGATGCTCTCTCTCCAGCCCCTGCGGGGCTCTATGGTCACCGTGGGCAGCAGCCCTTAGCCCAGGGCTTCTGGCTGCTTCTGCGGCAGCTGGGGATCTATGCTGCAGGCACAGGGTCTGCAACCAGTTGTCAGCTCTGTGTATCTTGTGTTGTTTAGTGCAACTGTGTCTGGGAGGGGCCCTTTAAGGGAGCGGCTTGCTGTTGAGTCCGCCCTGTGACCCTGTCTGCAGCTGTGCCTGGCATCCCTATTTCGATGTGTGCTACTTTGACGTGTAGACGTTCCCTCGCTGTGCCTATTTCGATGTTGGGCTGAGCAACGTCGAAGTTGAACATCGACGTTGCTGGCCCTGGAGGACGTGTAGACGTTATTCATCGAAATAGACTATTTCGATGTTGGCTGCACGTGTAGACGTAGCCAGAGAGTGGTAACCTTCACATTTAACTAGCTAACAGCCTCCCTTCCTTGTTCTCAGTGAATAGTGAATTCAGAAGCACCAGCAGTCATGGCCCTCTACAGCTGTGGGCAGCGCTGATGCTGGGTCCAGCTCTGGTTGTCCTTCTCAGGAGATTCCTCCCTCGCACAGTGTTCCTCCAGGCTCTTGTGTTAGAGTGCCCTAGTCAGCCAGGCTGTCCCTTTCCCACTTCAAGCAGGTTCTTGCGTTTTCCACTCTGTGAAGTTCTGCTGGCTGCAGCCCTTCTCTCCAGAGCTCCAGCCATACACCCTGTTGCTTAGTCCTCTCTCCTTCTGCTCTCCCCAGCCCAGCAACACTTTCTCCCCTCAGTAAAAAGATTTCAAGGGCCATGTTCTATGAATCCCCATAGCAGTTACAAGTGTAGGACAAGGACACAGCTGGAGATGCTGTTGGTATTCTGAGCAATATTGCAACCCCATATAGCAGCTCTTCCAAACTACTTACTTTAAAACAACTAGGGACTGGATTGGATAAACCAGAATGAAAGGGGCACAAAGATGGCATAGAACCTTCTGGTATACCCAAGGGATCTCACCAGGGCAAGGGTGGGGATAGCTTCTTCAGTACCTCAGATTATGCAATGCTGATTCCAGTGAGGGGCTCCAAAAAGCTAGAACTTCAGCTACAGCACCTACACTTCAGTTAATGGTCCGTCAGCCACAAGGGGGAACAGACACACACTTTCAAATGAAGGTGAGTTACCGTGTCTGACCTAAAATTCTGAGTGAGAACCATTCTGCTACAAATGGTTCTTACTTGTTCTGACAGAGTCATTCCATATGCAGTACATGGTTCCGTTTTTGATTCCTCACTGGTAACGATTAAACAAAAGAAAAAAGTTCATGTTTATCCTGATATTCATGGATTTGTTTGATCCTCTCTGAGCAATTGCACTTTCAGAAGTACCTTCCACATAACAATTTAGCTGCTTTAAATAAAATCTAGTAATTTATAAGGAGACATTATGGCCTGTTCATCATACACACTAATGTGTTACATTCATTACACTAAATCTACCATGGTTTTAGCTTCAGATTTTCTCTAAGAATGAGTGTTTAAAGTTCACTTTTTCCTGCCCCATTAGCTGTATAATAAATGTGGAGTATCTGTCACACTATCGTAAAATGTCTGTTTTATCTGTGAAATGTTATGGCAAAGCACATGTTGTAAATGGCTGTTCATAATGAATTATATGAAGCTATATTGTATAAATAGTTATATAGATACGTTGTAGCTAGAAACCAATGGACAGTAGTTGTAAGCTGTCATCACAGTATTAAAACAGAAAATACATTAGAATGAGTATTGCTGTACCTCAACAAACAGATTCAATTACTGTTATCATTACTACTTACCAGTTGTGGTAATTAGGCTCATGTGCTTTCAGTAATACACCTATAAAACAAATGCAAACCTGTATTAGGAGAGGCATCATGATCTAGAAGTTCGGATAACAGGAAACAGGAAGTACTGACATGCAATCATAGAATTAACAATAAATCACTGCAGGGCAGCATGCAAGCATCTTCCTTCTATTTCAGTTTCTCCACCTGTGAAATGGAAAGAATAAATAACTCACAGATGTGCTTTGAGTACTAGTGTCTGCACTGGACTTCCTTTCTTCAGAGTGTTATGTATGTTGTAAAGCCATTATAAACTCTTATTATGAGTTTTTAATTTAGAAATTACAACATCTTTCACATATTCTGCTCTCCTTTATTCCCTGACTTGGAGCCCTTTCTGCTAATAAGGAATTGAAATATTTCTGTACATCAGTGGTCACCAACTGGTAGATCACCAATAAGTGGTTGATCATGGGGCCTCTGACAGTCAATTGCTCAATCTTGCAGAAGCTACTGCAGACAATCTGCACTGCTCAAATCTGGAAGTGCAGCAGGACTAACGCAGACTTCCTGCCTGCCTAGACCCCACACTACTTCCTTATAAGTCATGGGAGGAGCAGCTGGGATGAGGGAACTACAGCCAGTGGAAGCTGTAGGGGCAGCGCCTGCAAGGGGGCAGTGCGTGGAGACACATGCCTCCTCTCCTCAAGGGTCACAAGGATATGCTGGCTGCTTCTGGGAGCAGCACAAGGCTGGGGTAGGCCTGTCTTAGCCTTGTTGTGCCGCCACCTGGGAGCCACTCAAGGTAAACTTTGGTGGGGTCCTTCACCCTCTCCTGTATCACAACCCCCTGCCCCAGCCCTGAGCCCCTTCCTAGAGCCAGCACCCGGTATCCCCCTCCTTCATCCCACTCCTCTTTACTCACCCTGCACCCAAACTCCCTCCCAGAGCTTGCACCCCTCCCTCCTCCTGTGCACAGTCATCCCACAAGAGAACCAAACAATCCAAAAAAGCAAAACTGCTCTCACCCCTCCCCACTGTCTCTCCTTTGTTTTGGTAGGAAGGAAGACTATAACGCTGATAAATTACAGGCAGAATTCTCTGTCACCATGGCATATGCTGTACAGCTGCTTTTTCCCCTCACCTTTCCCACAGGCACCAGTGCAGAGTGCATGGCAAGGGCAGTGTTAGAGGTATTACTAAGTTTCTGGGCAATACGGTAACCCCATGAACAGCCTGGAGTAAGTTTCTGGGCAATACGGTAACCCCATGAACAGCCTGGAGTAGGGCTCATGGCACAATAGCCTTTTGTTCTCATTTTTTTCTGTCAATCCATGGCCAGGAACCCTGCTAGGGTAACCAAAAAGTCCAAATGACATCCCAAAGTCTTAGTAAGAACACATTGGCCATCAGCCCCAGCCTGATGTCAACTGTTCTTGCCACTTCCACAACGTTTACATGGACCATCCTCTATGCTAGTTATTGCACTATATCCTAGAAAACAATATACTGCTGTATGTCCCTGCTTTATATATTATGTCTTTTAGGTAAACCCCATGGTATTCAGCATAAAGTAATCAATACAATAATTATTCCCTGAGATGTGACTACTAATAACTTATTCTATGCACAAAAGCAAACCTGAAAACCTTAATAAACTTACACTTACAGCATAGAAGGTCTACTCCAGAAGAATTCCAAATCCATTAATAAATTATAACCACAATCCTGTAATTGCATTCATTGCTATTGATGGCAAAGTGCTGCTGAATGAATCCGAGTGCAGAATCTGGCCTACCATATACACAATTCAATTTATTTTACAGATTCTTTTTATACTCACAGATGAAAGCAGCCCTCTTGGAGTCCTTGCCATTTAAAATGCAGAAGTTACTACCTAAGTGAAGCACGATGGCATCGGGAGAGAGGTACCATGGGTATCATTCAGACACTAGAAAAAAAGTACTATATACCATTAGTTCTTCTTTCTGTATAATTTTTAAGGTTGCAACTGACAGGACTTTCATACACAGTTCAACAAATTTCACTACCACAAAGCATTTTCTATTCATGTTACATTTTTTGCACCTAAATTTTGTATCCCATCCAAAATGTGGCACCAACAGTTTCATCCTGATGACCCTTTTTAATCTTGAAGTCAATTATTGCAGAAGCTAAGTGTTTACTACATCTGACCTTGCTTAGCTTATAAAACTCGTCTGGCTGTGCAAATATCTTTAGCAGAACTCTAACTTGTCACTGAAAAACCATGAAAATTCATCTTGTGTGACATTTATATTTAATGGCATATATGGGTTTCCAGTGCTTTCTTGCATGATCCAACAAGCCACTGCTCTGCGTAGTAAGTGCACATTGTTGTTCTGGAGAAATTTTCTCAGCATGTCTTTTCTGCTTTTTCACATTGTGGGCACACCAAGCACAGACTGGTTCTAACAGAGCATCCTAGCAAATGTTCAGTCTAAGCAATTGTCTGTAGAAAGTGTTCAAAAGAAAAGAAAATGATATTTGACACAAAGGCTAAGCCCAAAAAATTATTCTGAAGATTATTCTTTCCTGCTTTTATAATCCACTAGCTGCTTGTTAGTTTTTAATCCAATACCATGTCTAGACTGTTTCTTTTATACCTCCAACAATGCTTTGGGAAAACCAAAATCATATCTTCACATGCTTCCATACCCTTCAGTGAACATCTACAACCAAAAAGTATAACTAGCACATTGTGTTTTCTTGTTGGGGCTGGGACGTCTCATGTTGTTAGGTTGTTTGGGTAATTTGCTTCGTCCACAAAAATGGACAGGAAACAAAGGTACTAAAAAGTTCTTTTATAGGATTAGCGCACAACAATTCAGTCTTCTTTTAAGATACATGTGAAACAAGTTCTGCAAAATGCTTTCAGTCATTCCTTGAAAAGTGAGGTACAGAGGATAAATACATTCACTGCTACTGCACATTGTGTTTGGATAGGCTTTATATGTACAATGAGAAAAAGATCAAGACTACAGATTCATATTTTATCTTTACTGAATCCCAAATGTTAATTACTGTAAAATGTTAACAATTCTGAAAGTGTGAATTTCCTTCGAACTCCATATCAAAATGCCTTGTGGTTATACCTAGAACTCAGAAAGAGCAAGGGTCTTTTTATGATATAAAGACATGGGTGGTTCAAGAACCAAATTAGCAATCAACACTATCCAAAAGACCGACAGGAGTATGAATTTATTGCTTCATTCTCTCTCCCTCTCAACATACACACAAGTGTGCACATATATATTATTCCTGAGCAAAATAACTGAACAAGTATTCTAGTATTGGGTACGAACATAGTAAAATCTGCATGTGCTGCAAAGAGTGCCAGGAGACACATTATAGACCCACTTTCCGCTCCTGCGCCTCAGTCTGAGTATCACTAAGTTAGAGCACTGTTTAGCCTACATTTTTTAAAAGTAAGATAAAACTTTTTTCTGCCCTGATCAAACATGTACCCTTATACCCCTCCCTATTCAGCACAGAATTAAAATAAGCACTGAACTTTAATAACTTAATAAAGAATGACTTCCATGGGACCTAAGTGTATGCTTTCCAGAACAGGAGGATTTTCACAAATTGGGACCTTTATCTCATTGTTAACAGTGATTTTTCTATGCCAGTACTGAGTAATGGCACTTCTGCAGCCCCAGTATATAATATTAAAATAAAATTGCAGGTTGAATCTTTCTAGTCCAGAACCCGTGGGGCCTGACCAGTGCCAGATGAGAAAATTTGCCAGGCCACAGAAGGTCAATATTGTCTAGCAGCATTACTAACACTTACACTGCCTACTGGCTGATAGACATTAGGGGTAAATTAGGGCTAAATAACAGCACGGACCACTGAGAGCCAGAACTGGTGACATCCAGATAACTAAAATCATCCCAGAATATGGATGTTGCTGGATGAGAGCATTCCAGATAAGAGAGGTTCCACCTATTTTAGAATGTACGTAGGCAAATGTGGTAAGCAGTGTCCACACTTCAGAAAAGAGTGTGGAAAAGATAAGGAAGGGAGTTGCAAGAACAATCTGAGAACTGGAAAACGTACCTCACAGTGAAAGATTTCAGTAACTCAATTTAGCTTACTGAAGAGAAGTTTAAGAGGTAATTTGATCAACTACTAAGAACGTATACAGGAGGAGAAGCCTGATGATAGGTTTTGTAATCTAGCAGACAATAGAGCCACTGGCTAGAATTTGACACATTCAGACTGAAAATAAGATGCAAATTTTAAGTGAAGGCAATAAACCACTGGAATAACTTACCTAAGTCTATGATGGATTCCTCATCACTTGAAATCTATAAATGAAGACTAGGTATCCTTCTAAAAGATACACTCTAGCTCATTCATAGCTGTTGGTCTTGATGAAGGAATTCTCAGGGAAATTCTCTGCCCTGTGTTAGTGGTAATCAGGCTAGCTAATCTTAATGGTCCCATCTGGCCTCAAAATACATGAATTGTATATTGAGTGGTGGAAAAAAAGTCTGAATGTAGCATTATCCAGGAAGCTAAACATAAGTGGAAGGTTTTACTATAAATATATAAATAGTAAATTAGAAAGAGAGAGAGAGTGTAGTAATTCAGGCTAAATTAGAATATGATCACTCTTTTTAAAATCTATACAGAACTCAGCATGACAGGAAATCTGAGCCACTGCTTTTTTTGACAAGGCCAAGCAATTAAACTCTTTTCTCTTTGGCCATTTCTACACATGCCACTTGTTCTGAAAGCGGTATGTTAATAAACGTCCTGGAAAATGCTAATGAGGCATGGATGTAAATTTTCCACAGCTCATTAGCATATGGTCACATGACTTGGAGCCCAGACAAAGCTGTTCCAGACTCCAAAATAGCATGAACAAGCAAGGCCCCCAAGGGATCTCCCAGAAAGAAATCCTCCTTCCGGAAGCCCCTTCTTCTGAAAAATTTTCAGGAAGGGGCTTCCGGAAGGAGGATTCCCTTTTGGGAGATTTCACGGGGGCCATGCTTGTTCATGCTGTTTTGGAGTCTGGAACAGCTTCTTCTGGACTCTGAATCATGTGACCATATGCTAATGAGGTGTCAGAAATTTACATCCACGCCTCATTAGCATTTTCTGGGCCATTTATTATCATGTCGCTTTCGGAACAAGTGGCATGTGTAGAAACAGCCTTTATGTTTACTTGTGAGATAACCACAGAATAATATGAATAATAAGTGATTTTGGAGGAAATTTCTAAGCTAAAATACAGGAAAATTCTCATTTTTAAAAATGTGGTGAGGATGCAAAATATAATGGCTACAGATACACTAGCGAGTTTTGCCGACCAAACCCTAGTTTGGTCAACAAAAGTGGTGGAATGTCCACACATAAAATGAGTTTTGTCTACAGTTTTCAACAAAACTCAGCACTTTTGCAGGCAGCATTTGTTTGAAATGTTATCCTCATGTTTGATTATTCAGTTTTTCTTGCCATTTGCAGTGTTTCTATTAGACTGAGTGACTCAGAAGCAGAACCCTTCCATGGTAAATACAAACACTTTAAATTGCTTGGTAACAACCAAACTTTGCATAGTTTAGTGGAGAAAATACCCACATCATGTTTCAAATGATGGGCTAAATTTTGTTCATTTTACTGATGCATGTAGTTTCATGACCTTACAGAGGATTGAGTGTGTGTACATAAAGCAAGCAGAATTTAGGAAAAGTGAGCTGAGTCTATATCCACAAGCTACTCTGTTTTACTGACACCTACATTATAGATTTTTTTGTTTTGATTTTTGTGAGTGGACCTTTGCTGTATATTCTGAGTTGGGAGTCAACTGCATATATTCTTAGCATAGCTTAAGTGAATATTTGAACTATAATGCATCGCATTTTGAGTTCGAATCCGAAAACTGATCATTTGTTAACAACTCCCTTTATAGAGTCACAGAAGCTGACATGCTGAGCAGAAAAGCACCTGAGCTCGGCAGTAGGAAATTCAGAAGAGAAGGGTACAATTTAAGTATCCTCCCCTAAAAAAGGGTTAGGTGCTTAAATATGGGCTAGAGGAAGGCACCTAACTGTGCTCAAGATTCACATTTGGGAACCCTCTCCTGCTGCTAAGATACTGAGCCTGTTCTCAAACAAAGAGAGGAGGGGGGAAAGATTACTCATGTAAACGCTCACAATCAGGAACAAAGTTTGTAAAACCTAGACCTTAAATTTTAAAAAAAATAATGGGCAGAAACAGTCAACCTCCTGCTGGTCATAAATCAGTCTTGTAAATTGTAAATTGGACCAGAGGACCAATCTTACTGCTTTCTTAAGGTATGTCTGTGCAGCAGTATTATTTCAAAATAAGCCATTCCGGAAGAGATTTTACAGAATAGCTTATTTTGAAATAGTGCAGCTACAAACAAAATGCATTTGAAATAGCACTCAGCTATTTTGAAATGGAGCATCCATACACGATACAGCCTATTTTGAAACAGGGCCAGGGGATGCACTGTGCTTATTTTGTAATAGGCTCTACTGCTTGTCTACACAGTCTCTATTTTTAAATACCTATTTTAAAACATCTATTCTTTGTACAAGAAGGTTTACCTATTTTGAAACAGCTGTGTGCTATTTCAAAATTATTTCAAAATAGTGGTTGCATTGTGTAGCTGCTAGCAAAGTTATTTCAAAATAGTGACCGTTATTTCAAAATAACTTTGCTGTGTAGGCATAACCTAAAAATACATAAATTCCGTAATCCTGGACTGCTTAGGTGCAATGGTGGATTTTCTGTTAAATACTTGATTCTTAAATTAACTGAACTTTTAACTGTTTTTGCAAGCAGTGCAGAGATGACTAGCAGCAATTCAACTGAATGTATTATGAACACTTCCAAATGGCTGGTTGAAATGAAGGAAATATAGTACAGTGAATTCAGATGAATGGATGAGGTGAAGAAGATGTCACTGATGGACATTCAAGATTAGATGATGCGTAGGCATCTAATCTAACCCTATCGATACTTCCTGAGTCAGCAAGTGTTGCCTAGAAAGATACAACTCAAGTAAACCCCACATCTAAGCATTAGTCATTTTTTAGGCTAATAGGATATGTTGGAGAGCGTGATGAATAGAGTGAGGTACAATAGATAGATAGATAGATAGATAGATGAACAACAGTGAAACCTATTCTGCACATCACTTGAAATAGGCAACTATTTGCCTGTAAAAACTATTTAACATTATAATTTTGTTTCACCTATATAACATTCTCAGAGGTAGTTGGTAATCAGTTCTCTTGACTACTTGCATGGTTAGTTGAACGATAAAAGGAACACAGCAATGAGCTAAAAACTGGTGACAGCAAGTAAACCATAGTTCTTTGTTAAATTAGGGGGAAGCGATGAGTGATGAAAAACTGCAGAAACTGGTTGGAAAAAAGGGATTCTAGAAAGACAAATACAAAGGATTCACATTCATTTGGAGGGGATACTGAAGTGTTCGAGTATACAATGGGAAGAGTTGGTTAAACATTACTACCACACAGAAAAATCTAGGGGTTATGTTGACAAATTAGCAGGAGTGATGGGTCTCTCATAAAAGATGAATGCTTTACATGGTTGTATAAACAGAAGTATCATATTTATATTTTTGTCATGGCAATTATCAGCTTGAGACCTGGGTTCCATATTGTGCATTATATTCTATAAAAGACAAATATTGGGAGACCATTATGTCACTTTGTCAGTCCCAGGCTAATATAAGAACAATTGGAGGGAATTTAGATGTATGCAACCAAAAAGGTGAAGGGTTTTAAAGTGAGACCTGTAAGAAGCAGACATGTTCTGTCAATAGAACAGAAGATTGAAAGAAGGCCAGATAAATATTTTACAATTAAGTTCTGTATTAAAAAAGGGGCCAGAAATAAATTAATGGATTAAAAGGTGACAAAATATGCAGTAATGGGTTTGCAACGCAGAAGGGAGGATGTTGATTTAATACTAGGAAGTACTTGGCTTCTATGAACATTTAGGCAATAAAACAAACTACCAAAGGGTAAATTTTTTGGAAGCACCATCATGGTGATATATCAGGATGGACTAAACACCCATCTGTTAGGAAGGGTTAGGAATATTAAAGTTAATCATGTGACATACCAGGCAAATGGATTACGAGATCCTTGAGGAAGATTATCAAACACTGCAAACACAATCTGGATGGCATCAGAGAACTTGGGACCCTGAGTTTTCTACCTGGGAAATAACAAAACTAAACATCACAAATATGATTAACTCTGTTTTCCCAATACATCAGTTTTATACTCCTACATGAAGTTTATTTTGGGGGAAGGAATAATGATTATGACTGGATTAGGAAATAGAGTGAACACAGTGGAATACTATAAGTAGCACTCTAAGAGCAGGACGATACTTTTGGCACCAGTAAAGACTGTGTAATATAAAGCAGCAAATGATCAAGCATTCTCTGGAGTCATACTTTGAAGTTAGATGGTGGGTGGGCCCCCTACTCATCTCATGTTGCCTCAACTGCATTTCCTTTATAGCATTCCCCTTCCTTTAACACATCCTATTCCTTGAACTAAGTAATACTCAGAGATCAGACATCCCTGGGTTCTGGCAGAACATGATTTTTATATGTTCTTTTTAGTTTTTTTCTTACTGTAACTTCTTTAAATTTTGTTTTATTGTATTTTGGAAAGAAAGACGCTTCCAGACAGGTGGATATTTCCAAATTCTTAGGGTTCCATTTAAATGATCTTTTATCAGGTGCTTGTGAACAGTGAGAACTCATAACTCATTTGAATGGGAAACAGTTGGGGACTTGCCACATTTCATCCAACTTGATGTTGACACTGTTCACAGCTGTTCTTGTCAATCATTTTTTACCAAGTGGGAGCGTATCAGAATGTTCTACATACCTAAAGTGGTATATTCTCTTCTCTTCCACATGAATGGGAATTAAGCGCACACACACAGAGAAAAATACATCCCATACTTGGTGTTTTACGCATCAGTTTCTAAACTGATTAACTAGGGGGGAAAAATAGATCATTTTAAACCTTTTCGAGAGCACAGCGTTCCCTCCAATGCAGCCAGTACAAATAATGGCAAAATTTAACCATGCAAGCTTTATTCCACAACAAGGCAATTAAGGACTATCAATAAAGCTAATTTATATGAATAAAAATTCGCATTATCTTTTGCCTTTCTTTGATAATCTCTACAAAATGAATTTGGCGGTCTCAGTCCAATTCCCAATGGACAACTGTCTACATCTCAGAACAAGCGCTGCATGGAAACTTTGATGTTTGAATGTTCGCCAAGCTTGGCAATTAGATTGCAAACGTTTCATTACCAATTGAGGTAACATTGTCAGTGAGCAACAGGTTTTTTGTTAGTCTCATGTAAGAGGCCAAAATGAATGGGCATGAGTCCTATTCATTTGCCAGTTCAAGACAGGCACATTTTAGCCATGCAAGATAGGAATGCAGGTTTCAGTGTTTTCTGTAATATCCCTATTTGTTCTGAAAATAAGATTACTTCAGCCTTCTATTACTTCAATTTGTAACCTTTCATGAGCCCTAAATTCAGTGTGCTCACACACACACACCAATTATAAGTAAAATACATGGGACATCACCAACTCAGCATGTATTCTATTTCTTGTATCAGGCACTATGTGTTATTCAACAGTTGGTGGCTAATAGTATGAAAGAATAATAATGAAGTCCAGTTTTCATTCCAACTGTGAAAACACTTGAGAATAATGACCCAGCTACCTGCTTCTGAAAAACCTGGGAAAATGCCTACTAGTCATGTGTCTGTAGCTTAAATGGGTTACTTCACTCTCTACTGATCTACTTGCAGATGACAGGTAACCTAATTCCAGCAGTAGATCATTTACTAAGACAACCTTTGCCATCTAGTACTGGAAGAAGGAGGATATGAAGATGTTATGGCACTCCCATTAGAACAAAACCTAGAATACATCTTGATCTCTATCATTAATTAATTACTTTTAGCTAAATTGTGATACTCATTGAATATTGCCTTTCGGTCCATAAGCAGGCCAATTGATTTCAATGAGGCGACTCAAGGACTAAGTGTTTATTCAGTATGAATAGGATACTTCAATCTGGTCCCATATCCTAGTGATTCGGAGAATTTTTTATTTGCAGTGTTAAATATAAAAGATGCAAAACATCTTTCATCTCAATGAAATATTCTCATTAAGTCAGTAGCTCCTGCTTCTCAACATAAATGGCGAGGCTCCAGTTAGCAATGAAGCTACTACCCCACTCCCCTACTAGAAGTATCTTTTCAGGCCTTACAATATCCCAAAAATAATTTCTGATCTTCCAAAGAAAATCAACCATCTAAAACAATTTGGGACTCTTCTCATTTCCTCAAACCATCTCTTTCTCCACACCATTTCCCATAAATTCTCTGCTGTGAATATAACCTCACTCCTTCTGAAAATAGACAGGCAGCCAATCAGCATTCAGACTTCTTTCCCATCTCTGTTCACCTGCTAATTCATCTCCCACTCCCTTGATCCAGTCACAGGCTCCTTCCACTTCACCATTCTCCAGCTCACAGGTCTCCAAGTCTATCCCTTTTCCTCCTTGGGCAAAGGCCTCTGAGGCCCTATCTACACTAGCCCAAATCTTTGAAATGGCCATGCAAATGGCCATTTCAAAGAGTACTAATGAGGCACTGAAATACATATCCAACACCTCATTAGCATGCCAGTGGCCATGGCTCTTTGAAATTGTTGTGGCTCACTGCCATGTGGCTTGTCCAGACAGGGGTCCTTTTCAGAAGGACCCCTCCAACTTCGAAATCCCCTTATTCCTATGATCAGATAGGAATAAGGGGAATTCGAAGTTAGAGGGGTCCTTTTGAAAAGGACCCCTGTCTGGACGAGCCGTGCGGCAGGGAGATGCAGCAATTTAGAGGAGTCGTGGCTGCTGACATTCTCATGAGGTGCTGAATATGTATTTCAGCGACTTATTAGTAATCTTCGAAATGGCCATTTGCATGGCCATTTCAAAGATTTGGGCTAGTGTAGACGTAGCCTGAGCGCTTCTTCCTGCTATCTCAGTCTGGCCAGCTCTTCAAACCCTCTTCTTCACATTTCCCTCACTGGAGTGTCTAGCACTGACCCTAAACCAAGGGTGGGGGATCTGCAATAAGCATTTTCAGAGGACTGGAAAATTGGCCTGAGAACTCTCAATTCAGAGTTCCACAATAGACTTTCAATGTCTTCAGAAATTAGATGGCCCACAGTCTCTGTTGGATCTCCCTCTCTGGACACTATGGCTGTTGACAGGAGCGATCTATTGACAGAAGTTTCTATTGGAAGATATCTTCTGACAAAACTTCTGTTGACAGATCGTAGCAGGCCTGTCAAAAGGAATGAAAGAGTGATCTGCTCTGTCGACAGAGAGTGGCCGGACTGCCTGGCCACTCTCTCAACAAAATGGCCAACTGGAAGCACAGCAGATAGGGCTGCCCACTGTCCCAGAAGCCATGTCTGTTGACAGAGGCCCCTCCAGAACATCCAGACTAGCTTTCTGTCAATAGAATCTGTCACCAGAGACATTCTGCCTCATGGGGGAGTGTCAGAGCACTATTGAGAAAAGTGTAGCATTCTGTTGATTCACTGTTGACAGAACACCTTGGGCATGTTGACAAAAGTAGCATTTTTTCACCAAAACTCTCTAATGTAGACATAGCATTTGGGACTGAGGTGAAGTGCTTGAATGTCCCACTCCTTTCTTCCTTTTTCTAGCCCAAACCCCACTCCTCTCTCTTTCATGCTTAAGATGAGGAGGGAGATGAGAAAGATATGCTCCATCAGCTGTTTGCTGAAAAAGGACAAGGAAGGAATTTAAGAGGGTGATTTTGAGCCCATTAGCTCTGCATTATGAATGGCCACTGGTTATAACTATAGGGAAAAACACTGGGTCAAAAATTATTATTTATTCACAAATACTGACACAGTTCACCAAGTTTGTATTTTCCTCTGTTCCTCACCAGACTACAACCCCATGATGAACCACAGTTTTCCTTCATAGAGAGGGAAGGAAGTTTCTTTATGGAAGTCGATAGCTGGGGTATGTCATTGGATATTTAACATTGAAGCCCAGTTCATAGTAAAGAATGAGGCCATGAGGAAACTGAACTACAACTGCTATTATGCACCACAACAGAATACTGAATTGAAATATTTCAGGTTTTGAGCTTTTGGTTTTCAACAACAAAAATAATGAAATGGGAAGAAGACATTTTTCACAGAAAAAGTGTTAGGCAAAACCCCAATTTTCAATTGAAAAAATAATTTATGAAGAACTTTCAACTAGCTCTAATAAAAAAACTACCACTAATTTGCTGTCATCTTGGATGTTAGCAGAGGAGAAAAAATGTGAAAAAATTGGAGAAGATCTGGAGAAAAGCAACAAAAAAAGTCTAAAAAGCATGACCTATGAAGGAAGACTGAAAGAACTGGGTTTATTTAGCTTGGAAAATAGAAGGCGAAGAGGGGAATATGATAACTGCTTTCAAGTACTTAAAAGGGTGTTAAAAGGAGGAGGGAGAAAAATTATTCTTCTTAACCTCTGCTGATAAGACAAAAAGCAATGGGCTTAATTTGCAGCATGGGAGGTTTAGGTTGCATATTAGGAAAAACTTTCTAAATGTAAGGGTGGTTAAGCACAGAAATAAAGTGCCCAGGGAGGTTGTGGAATCTATATTGCAGGAGAAATTTAAGAGCAGGTTAGACTAACACTTGTCATGGATAATCTAGATGGTGCTTGGTCCTGTCATGAGTGCAGGGGCTGCACTTGTTAGCTGCTTGAGGTCCCGTCCAGTTCTAGTATTCTGTAATTCTATGAATATTCCACATAGAAACAAATCTCTTTTCCTTAAATCTTAAAAGCTTTGTACGAATAAAATCAGAAGGGGAACTGGACAATGTTGTGTGCAGTACAATTAGGAGAATTAAATATTCTTTTTTCTTGAAACATTTTGTTGTGAAGTAAGACACCTGCACCCATAGTTCTAATTCACTTCAGTGGACTTTCTGGATGCTGTAGAGATTCCATATATTCAGATAGTGCAAATAACATGTCTTAGCAAATATATAAATGTCAGCCCCCATGTCCTCATGTCTCCCACATCGACTGGCATTCCCCAGGCTGCCGTGCCTTTCGCCCAAGGTACACTGTCTCAGTGACCATTCTGCAGGCAAGTCTGACCATGTGCTCTCTTCACTGTTAGTGTATGAGGCAATTCACACATTGCTGCAACAAGCAGAATTTTGCCAAATAAAGATGAGTTAGCACTTGCTCCATCCCTTTGGGTGAGCCTCACATGGATGTTACTCACCATATCTCAGGCTGGTCTACACTACAGAGGCAGGCAGCTTATTTTGGTTTAACTATGGATGTGTCTGCAAAAAATTTTACTCCCACCAAGATATCTGCCCCGTATGCCGATTCATCTCCATCTCCATGAAAGGTGCAGATGTAGTTAGGTCAATGCAATATCAGTATAGAGCAGGGGTCAGCAACCTTTCCGAGGCAGAGTTCCAAAATTTTGACCTCTGTGTAGGTTCCGAGTACTCATGATATTTTTTAAAGTCAGTAGTAGTTCTACTTGCAACAGCTTCATTAATAAATTAAGATGCAGAGCTTTACCATTTAGATGGTGGTTGGTAGCATCAGCTGGTCTCTTGTTAATCCACAGGCAGCATGGCTTTGAATAAGCTCCCAGCTGTATGGAGGAGGAGGGGTCGGGCTGAGCTCCTGCCTCAAGTCACGATGAAAATTGGCTTGCGTGTCATGCTTGGCAGATGTGCTGGGAGCTCCTGACCCCTGGTACAGACACCGCATACTTACTTTGACTCTTTTTGGTTTTGAAAGCCATCCAACAATACCCCACACTAACAATAAAATCAGTACAACTGTTCCTGCCAACAATGTACACCACCAATACAATCAGTTAAGTGCAGACTCATACTACTGATGTTATTACTGTGACAGTTGCAGCGCAACAAAAGTTAGGTTGACTTACTTTGGTAGTGTAGACATGGTCTTGGTCATGCACTGCTCCTGCAGAGGGCTGTGAGCAGCTACGTGGGATGGGAAAAAATAACATACAAAAGCTTTTTGACTTTTCATTCCCATTAACAGATTTCCACAGAATTAGCTCATGTTTACTTTCAACACTCTGGACTCACGCTGAGAATACGCTGAGCTTTTCATCAGTCCCAGTTCAGATGAACCTTGCTTAGAAAAAAAACAATTAGCCATCAATTAAATAAATTAATGGGTTTCCCCATAGGAGAAAGCCAGGCTTTAAGCAATTAGTAGTAAGTTTTTTTAATAAACAAAACTTTCCAAAACACCACTGCTGACTGAAAATGTTTGTTTATTTCAAGCCAACCAAGGTATAAAATGTTTCATCCTCTGCTAATTCATTGCAGATGTTGTTAAAAACCAAGTAAGGAAAAGAACCATTCTCCCCCTAATGAGCTTAACTGAAGTAAGGGATGTGTTTTCATGGTGAGGTGGCAGAGCACAGGGTGATTTTAGAAGCATCATTTGTGACCTGCTTTTCGCCCACAACTCTGAGGTGGTCTTGACCATGCTAGAAAATGAAATCCCCTATTTACGCACAAGGGAGTGACTGTTTAGATGGCAATAGTAACTGTCATCTTCCTCTTCCCCTACATTCTTCTGTCCCTGCTCTATGTCCCTCTCTATCCTGAACAAATGTATTTCATCCCTGACCTGGAGGAACCATCTTTAGGAGTGAAAGAATGGAATAGTTCTGATGGTCTTTCTAATAAGAGCATCTACAAAAGCCAGTTGTAATGGTGTTTTAATGATGTGAACCCCTGGTGAGTATGAAATGAAGTCACCAAAATCATTTCATCATTTCGTAGAAGTCACTACATAAAAAAGAACGAGATTGAAACCATCAAATTGATGATGAAGTATGTATCTTTATTAAATTTCATAAATTCTGCCCTTTAAAATCATATACTCTTCATAAGAGGCCCTTTAGTATTTTTCCTTTGTCCTCAGAATCAAATTTTTATTCCATGTATTAGGTCATGTCTACAGTACAAAATCATGCCAACTGAACCAATGTCAACATACAACTATTGCAATTATTAAATGGCTTACACATGGCTTTTGGTGCACATCCTCTCCAGGAGCATTTGTATCAGCTGTGCTGTATGTGTGGGGCATTGCGGGGTGAAGCCTAAAGGCCAGAAAATGTTGATGTAAGCAAAATAGTGTCTACATTGACACCGCATCAACCTACATAGATTGACTGAGGCTTAGAGAAAAGGTGTAATGAAATCAACATATAGAGGTATTTACATGAGCAGAAGCCAAATTCAAGTGAAGAGACTTCCACAGCTAGGTTGATACAAGACAGCTTATGTTATCCTAGCCATGGAGAACAGACGAGACCTTAGGGTTCACAGAGGTACATGACCTATTCTGTATCCATACTCTCTTCCTTTCACTTCATCTACCAGTGCTCCTCACTCCTTCTGAGCAGCACATTTGTCACCTTCTGCTGCCTTCTACTCCCCTGGCCTCCTTCCATGTGGCTCCCTATCCCTGGCTGTGTTTACACTAGCCAAAAACTTCGAAATGGCCATTCAAATGGCCATTTTGAAGTTTACTAATGAAGCGCTGAAATACACATTCAGTGCCTCATTAGCATGTGGGCGGCTGCAGCACTTCGAAATTGATGCGGCTCGCCACCGTGCGGCTCGTCCAGACAGGGCTCCTCTTCGAAAGGACCCCGCCTACTTCGAAGTCCCCTTATTCCCATCTGCTCATAGGAATAAGGGGACTTCGAAGTAGGCGGGGTCCTTTCGAAAAGGAGCCCCGTCTGGATGAGCCGTGCGACAGCGAGCCACGTCAATTTCGAAGTGCCGCGGCCACCCACATGCTAATGAGGTGCTGAATATGTATTTCAGCGCTTCATTAGTAAACTTCGAAATGGCCATTTGCATGGCCATTTCGAAGTTTTTGGCTACTGTAGACATAGCCCCTGAAGGGTGAATCAGTTTGTAGTGCCCCAACACTTTCCCTCCATTTCTTCCTTTAAATGTCCTTCATTCTGAAAGGCCTGTAGACCTGATAACTGCAACAGCCAACAAAAGTTACATGTTCTGCTCTACTGCTTAATCACACCACTTTTTAATCGCATCCCACCTACCATCCTCTATTCAAAGAGCTAAAATCTGCTCTCAGACAGTCGTGTGTCACTTAAATGGAGTTTTGCCTGTAGCTCTATACTGGTGTAAAAGAGCAGAACTTCTTCATACTTTTCTGTAAACTGCCCAGATAGTTGGCACTGTATTAATCCATTGTAACAAGAATGTCTCAGTCCCTCTTTAATATAATTGCCTTGGTTTACTTCATTCCATTTCACCTTTTAGCAGTATGGAGCGTCATATGTTGCAAATCACTTACTTGCATGGGTAATGATATAATTTCACTATCTAAATTGTGCAATATCTTTAAAAACAATCATTTTAAAATGTTAGTTTTTTAAACATTTCAAGTTGAAGATGCACAGTTAGGGCTAGATTCTCCAGTCTCTTCTAAATTAAGGCTCCAGTGTGAGTTGCACTCCAGGGACAATGGCCACATTAGCACTCTCTCCTTTAAACTTGATCATCTGAACAATCCCTTTTCTCTCCATGACTAACTATATATTTTAATGTGGCTAATCACTCCTTTTCTTTATTTGGTTTCCTTACTTCAGAAATATTTTGGATTATAGAAGTGGTAATAATTAATATTCTCTCTAATAACATCCCTGAATAAATTTAATAGAATTTTTAATAAAAGCAAAGCTTAACAGAATTTGAACTTGCAATATTTGAATTATAAAGGTGATATTTTTTATATAATAGGATTCATAATCTTTGTTACTTATCATCCAAGGAAAATTACAGGTGGTAAATCAGCTATGGGGGTCCCCTATTTGTTGCCTGAATAGAACACATATATAGGAGCTACAAATAAAAACTTAATTTGAAAATATATATATATATATATATATATATAAAGCGATCCAAAGCTCCTACAAAGCCTATTTCTTCATTCATATCAGAAAGTACATGCAATATGTCACAGAAGTTAATCAATACTCTACAGGTGACTACTCGAACAAAGAATGATTAAATATCGTTAAATGTTGAGCATTAAGATAATGTGCAGAAAACCTAATGATTCATGGGACTCAAAGTTCTTACTTGTGAGCAGTCTTGAACGATATAGACTTCCATCTTGGGGTTGCTTTCCTTGTTGAGGCAGAAACAGCGCACACATTCAGGATATGCTTTCCTACTATATTTTTGTTTATAAATGCTCATAGAGCAGTTGCTCTTACTGCTCTGAACACCTGTATCACCTCTGCCCTCAAGTTCTGAGCCAGGATGAAGTTTCTCTTTTGGAGGCTAACCCCCCACTTAGTACACTAAGTTTCATTTATCAGTACATGCTACTTGTCTATTAGTCAACATTAGCACTCGTCAAGAGTCAGCTGGTTAAAGAAAAAGAAAAGGATCCCGAGTATGTGGGTTGCTAACTTGGGAGAGCCATGTTTAGTTTCTTGCTCCATAACAGACTCCCTCCTTGTGGGACTTAATTGCTTAGTCTTTCTAGGCTTCATTTTCTTTTTCTTTAAATTGGAGATAATAACACTTCCCTAATTCACAAAAGTACTGTAAGGCCAAATACATTTCAAATAGTGTGATTACAGCAGGAACAGGGGATTATATAAGTGTCTGAAATTACAATGTGTCCGTGAACTTGGAGTTAATCGGAGAACTGCACTGTGCTCCCTTCCGGTCATACCTCCTATTGTGAGTGTATGCATGGCCCCTGATGCTGCAGTCTTCTCTGCCAGCTAAGAATTGCAGGAACTCCATCCCTTCTGCACTGTGTAAGTAGTGCAGAAGAGTCTGATGTCCATAAAAAAGATGGCTTGATGTGTCACTTAGGTTGTCCTCCTTCTGTCTGGTCAGACAAAGTGGAAGTATAATAAAAGCCTATTAACTTTCCTCTTAATTACTAAACGTCCAGTTTAACTTTGCTTTGAACCATAGGCTACAACAGAGTGGTGACTGCTTACACTGGGGCTTAACATAGCCAAAAGGCATACGAGTTGTGTACAAACTCCTCAGCAGCAACTGTCACCTATTGTTCTCAACTCCGCATCTGTAGAGACCAGAAAATTCATCTTTCTTTTCTGATAGGTGACTCCTTAGTGGCTGCTAATGTTTCTGTAGTCTGTCCCTTATTTTGACACTATAGGTTAAATATCCCTAACATATTTGATACAAGAGGACAAAAGACAGTTATATATACTCAGGATTGGAATTACTATTTTGCAGCATCACTCAGGTTATGTCTACATGACCAGATAAATGTGATTTTATTAAATTTGATTTTATAACTCTGGGTTTTATAAATTTGATTTTGAGTATCCTCACTTCCCACGAAGTCGAGTTAGTGCTGCTACACTAGAGTGGCCAAATATTGACTGTTGCAGCAGTGCATTGTGGGAACCTGTCCCACAGTTCCCTCAGCTTTGCATTCTGCACCCACACCCAGGGTCCCGCTGAACCCCCCACTGCTGGCAGCACTCACCCTTCTGCCTGGTTCCTGCGTCCCCACAGCTTGAGCGAGCCAGGAAACTGACCAGTGCTGCTGTGCCTGGCTTGCAGAAACCAGGTGTAGCAGGGAGCTAGGTGCTGCACTGGTCAGTTTCCTGGCTCCGGAGAGTCACAGGGAGCTGGAAGCCAGATGCAGCAGTGCGGTGAGTTTCCCAGCTCCCCACCACTTACATGTAATTGCTACAATCTAGCATTAGGAATTTTAAGAAAAATGGCAAACATTAAGATTCCCAGTAAAAGCATGAGAGTTGGCAACCCTGTAAAGGATAGGGTAAATACATTTTAGAAAGCATTAACAGGAGAGAAATAAAACAAAACAGCAGAAATGTAGCACTTTAAGGACTAACAAAATTATTATTTGGTGATGAGCTTTCATGGGACCAAGTAAATCATTTTGTTAGTCTTTAAAGTGCTACATTTCTGCTCTTTTGTTTTGACTGAGTACAGACTAACATGACTACCCCTCTGTTACTATTCAACATGCAGGAGAGAAACAAGGTGGCATTATCAGAAGCCACTTTGCCCAACTCTGCTGTATGCAAATTTTGCCAATAGTTTCAATGGGAACAGATTTAAAGTGCCACTTTAAAAAAAAAATCCCATGGATTCCGTCCCCTAAAGTTCCACATGCAGGACAAACTTCAGGTAATCGTACCTAATCCAGTCCAGAATATGATTTTTTCTTGTATTATGGCAATGTATCTAATTTCACTAAACATTATGGGACCGATTAAAATTCTTTTTTCTATCTACTATTTAAGTCAGTCTATACTAAACACACATATACACTATAAATAATTCCAGTGCCTAGTATTGTCAAAACAATGCAGTAGAAATCACTTAATCAGGATGTTTCACTGTATTTAACTATATCCTCATTAAGTGGCCATCCCATTTAACTGAAATTTTGCTGAATGTCACTTAAACATAAACCAAATGTCTTTAAACTCAGTCCGAAACATTTGTGACCTTTAACCACCATATTAACACCTCTAATTGTAAATGACAGGGCAATTTCCTGGTTGCTATTGTGAGAGACAGGCAGAGAGCACTAGCCATAAGCAATCTGTGACCTTTGGCTGTCATATTAACACGTTTAATTGTAATTGACAAGTTAGTTAGAACAAAAGTTGTCCCAACAACACTGCTCCAAAGTTCAGAACAGAATGTCCCAGTACAGCAAAAAAAAAAAAAAAAAGGGGGGGTGAGAGAAGTACTGTTTGAAATTTGTATGATTATCAAAATCCCAGTTAACTGCTTCTAACTGCATCATGATATCCCATCAAAATTACTGCTGAGTAAATAATGATTTACCCTGGTGATGAGCAACAGTCACAATTTTAATTCCACAGAATTCCCACCTTGCCCCCCTCAGGAAGAAGATTGTCAGAAAATATTTTGTTTTTCTATAATTTTAAACCCAAATTTAATTTTGTTCAATGAATGAAAATGCATAACTTTTCATGTTTTTGATGCAAAACCAACCAAAAGCCCAATAATGTGCCCTGATTAAAGTATCAATAGGATCGAAAGTATTCTAGGCCAGTGTTTCTCAACCAGGAGTATGTGTACCCTTGGGGGTACATGGTGATCTTCCAGAGTGTACATCAACTCATCAAGATATTTGCCTAGGTTTACAACAGGCTACATAAAAGTACTAATAAAGTCAGTACAATCTAAACGTTAATTCAGACAATGACTTGTTTCTACTGTTTCATATGCCTTATGCTGAAATGTAAGTATAATATTGCTATTCCAATTAATTTATTTGCTAATGAGACAGTAGTAAGTCACCAAGTTTTCAGTAATAATCTTCTGTGATTTTTTTGCATGTTTTTGTAAGTACGTAGTTTTTAAGTGAGGTGTAACTTGGTGGTATGCAAAACAAATCTGACTCCTGAAAAGGGTACAGTAATTTAGAAAGGTTGAATGACGCTTGTTTAAAGACCTCAGACTAACTTGGAACCATGTTTCTCAAATGGTGGTATGTGTACCCATAAGTCTGGGGTACTTACAATTTTTTTTAAAAGAAAAAGGTTTGTAAAGAAAGGTTGAGAATCACCATTCTGCACCCTGAGATTAAATAATGAATGTTGCCTCATTTGGAAGACAAAAGGTGCTGGCGGTGATAAGTTTATGGATTTTAGTATACTGGCCACTAGAGGGTGAAATACTATAATCACAAACATTTGAAAAAGGTCTCAGTTCATGCCTCAAAGGGTAAGGGCACAAACTGGGCAGTAGGATCTCCTTTATTTCTCTTCATGGTACATACACAGGGCCATCCCTAGGGAGGGTGCAGGGCCGGGGGCAATCCCCCCACCCCCCATGCCCCAGGCCCAGGGCAACTCTCCCTCCCACCAAACGCCTTGCCCTGCCCTGCCCTGCCCCTGTTCTGTCCCTGCCCCTCCTAGCAAGTCCTGCCCCTGCTCAGACCCCACTCAGCCCATTTCCTGAAGCCCCCTCCTACAAGCAATGAGTGCCTCAGGAATATGGGGGTGCCTGGTGGGGCAGGAATATGGGGGCAGCAACAGCAATGACCCCAGCCCACTCTGCTCACCATGGCAGTGGGAGCTAAAGGGACCTGGCAGCCTGCTCCACTCTGCCCCATCACCTTTCTCCCAATCCACCGTGCTATGCTTCACCACAATTGCCAGGTCACTCTGGCCATGAGGGGGAGCACCCTTGCTGCTGCCTGGGCCAGCCCCATCCTCCAGATAATCCCACAGGTTCCTTCCAGCCATAGAATATTTTAGGCACCTGCTGCCATGATCCCCAAAGCATGTGGCCTGGGGCAGCTGCCCTGAACCTTCCTATGGAAGGGATGACTCTGAGTCCATATAGTCTTTTTCTTTCTGTGTGTACTGTTGCTAAACATTCGCTTTGAGAGTTTGCTCCAATTTTTGTGGTCTAATCTGTGTGATGGATGATGCACAGCCTGGGCGAGATCACTGAGTTCTTCCTAAAGAATACACAAACAGGGTGCATCTACGCTAGCGAGGACATTTGAAATTAGGATCGGAAGACCGAGTTCTTTCAAAGGAAGGCGCGGAGCCTCTACACTGACACGGCGCTTTCAAACTTAACTTCGAAAGCACTCCCCCGTTCTCTCGAAGTTGGTCCTCCGCTCCCGGGATGGGAAAAGTGCCTTCTTTTGAAGGACAATTTCGAAAGCGAGCAAGTGCATATGCTCCGTGGCCTGCTCTTTCAAAAGAGCAGGTCCTCCACGGCTGCAATCAGCTGGCAGGTGGCGGTGCCACTCACAGCACAAGCGGAGCTCTATAGCTCCAGCATCCAGCCACCTTTCAGCACATAGGTTCCCAGGAGCCCTCAGGCAGGAAGCTGAGAGCGTGCGGGCAGCAGGGAGCCCACGCTACCGCTTGCACAGCTCCCAGCCGCAATGCCCCAGGGGAAGCTGCAGCACGGCCAGCAGCCGGGACTCCCGCTCACTGCAGGGGCCATCCAGGGACCAGGGGGAGTCCTCCCAGGAGGGGAGCCAGCCCCTGCCGAGCTGCAGGACCTCCTCGCCCTGTGGGAAGATGAGGAGGTCCTGTAGGAGACGGGGGTCCAGCACTGGAATGCCGCAGCATTTGAGCACCTGGCCAAGGGCCTCACTGGCCGGGGTCACCCCACATGGACCCCGGACCAGGTGAGGTCCAAAATCAAGGAGCTCAGGCAGGTGTACTGCTGGGCTCGGGACACAGCCAGGCGGTTGGGGCAGTGCCCATCAGCTGCCCCTACTATCGAGAACTGGACCACCTCCTTGGGACCCCCAGCCGTGTACCTGGACACCGCTGACCCCCTGACCGAGCCAGAGGAGACAGGGATGGGGACCGAGGGGGAGGACCAGCCTGGACTACCAGCCACCCGCAGGCACCCCCAATGGACCCAGGACACGAGCGATGATGAGGGCTCAAGCGAGGGGCTCTCGTCATCGACGTCCCCTCAGGCCCATCCAGCCTGGCCCCCTCTGACCGTGCCTCGCCCGATTTCCTGGGGGGACCCACAGGTACGTACTGTGCCCGCTGGGGGCTGCAGGGCCGGGGGAGGGGGGAAGCAGTCCCGCCCGGGGTGGCCACAGCCCACCCGCTGGGATGTCAGCCCCAAGGCATGGGCAGGGCAGATGGCTCCACCGCCCTGGCCTCAGAGGGCTGACGTGTGGCACCCAGCACCATGCGGGCCAGACAGTACCACAGGCCACCAGGCCGTGGAGGGACCAAGGGAAGCAGAGGAGAGCCAGTGCTCCCGCAATCCAGACTGTGAACCCCGAATGCGGTCCCTGCAGGACTAATGGATGGGGTGGGAGGGACAGGAGGGTGGGTTCAGGGGGTCCCTCACCAGGACTAATGGCCCGTTCCTCTCCCCTTCGGTCTCCACAGCTCCAGCAGCCGGACCAGCCCCGTGATGGGCTCGGGGAGCCCGATGACAGAAGGCCAGGGGGAGCAGCCCAGGCCTCAGACAGGGCCAGGACAGGGCTGTTGCCAGTCCCTCCACTGGTGCCACCAGGCTGGGAAGGTGGCCCACACGGCTGCCCTCAGGGAGCTGACGGGTGTCGTGTGGGAGTGGATTGCCATGGAGCAACAGGCAGGGGACCGGGTGGGGTCCAACTTGAATGCCCTCCCCCAAGCCATTGTCGGCTACTTGGCCCCTACCTCCGCTCCATCACAGGTCGCTCCTGCACCCACGCTGCCCATCGCCTCTCCACCATCCCCTACACCCGCCTCGCCCATGCATCCCCCCTCCCAGTGGCTCCCCCCACCCCAATCCCACAGCCCCCTGCCTCCCCCACAACAGCCCTCCCTGAGGAGGCCACCCTCAAGGCCTTGCTCCCTCCCCACCTCCCCCTGGCCAGCCTCTTCTGCCTGGCCCACACCCTGCTGGCCAGGTGGAGGCCAAGCCCCACCCCCCACCCCGTGCTGAGCCTAGCACAGGTGTGGGGACCACGCCCAAGCGGCACCCCTACCTTCCTCTGCCACTAGCCCCAGCGGGGCCCCCGGACACATGGAGGAAGGGGCAGGCATGGGCTATGGGGCTCCCAGCCATTGAGCCCCTCAGAGGGGTGAGGTCCCCCGACCCCAGCCCCCTGTCCACTCTCCCCCTCCCACATAAATAGTTCTCCCCATTCACCCTCCCTTCACACATGTATATAGTTCCCCCTGGATAATGAGGGGCACAGTTTTTCCATATAGTAAACAGTTTATTTTTATGGTTTCCCCTGTGTCTCCCGTGCATGTGTGCTGGTGGATGTGCGTGTGTGTGCAGGGTGTGGGTGGGGAGGGAGTGTGCAGTGTGGGGGTTTACCATGGCCCCCACTCAAAGGCCTGGTGCAGGGTCTCCCTTACATGCACCCTGTCCTGCTGGGCCTGGTGGCAAGGGGCAGCAGCAGGCTATTCGTACCTGTGCCCCGCCTCAGCATATCGCCCACCCCTGCATATCGGGCTCATGTTTTGCCTCCACCAAGTTATGGAGGGTACAGCAGGCCCTGACCACTGCCGGGACACTGGGGAGGCCCACTTCCAGTCTGGTGTAGAGGCATCTAAAATGCCCCTTGAGCTCCATGGTGTTCCAGGCACAGTTCAGCTGCTCGTTAAAAAGGTCCTGGCTCAGCTGGCTGTGCCCAGTGTATGGCCGCATCAGCCAGGCCTGCAGGGGGTAGGCCGTGTCTGCCACGATGCAGGGCAGCACCGTCATGTCCCCGATGGGGAGCTCCCAGCGGGGGATGAAAGTCCCCTCGGCTGTATGATGTCCCAGCCCTGAGTTCCCGAAGACCTTCATGTCGTGGGCACAGCTGGACCAGCCCACATAGATGTCCTTGAACCAGACGTTGGCATCAACAAGGACCTGCAGAACCACCGAGTGGTGGCCCTTGCAATTCATGTAGGCCCCATGGCTGTGCTCTGGGGCCTGGATGGCAATGTGGGTGCCATCCAGAGCCCCAAAGCAGTTGAGGAACCCCAGCTCCTGGAATCCCTGGATGGCGTCATCCAGGTTTCCGATGTGCACCTGCTGCCTCAGGAGCACCTTGTTGATTGCCCGGATGACCTGCAGAGCATAGGGGGGCAAGCTTGTGAGCATGCGGTGGAGTGCGGCTTGCCTGCCCCTGCCTGTCCCCATCCCTGCCCCTGTCCCTGGGGTGTCCACCCTTCTCCCAATGGTGCCCTATCGCCAGGCTGCCCCCCGCCCTCCACATGCAGTCTAGGTGTGAGCTGGGCACAGCTTACCTCGATGAGCATGGCCCCGATGGTGGCTTTGCCCACCCAGAACTGGTGGTTGACAGATCGGTAACTGTCCCGGGTGGCCAGCTTCCATAGGGCGATGGCCACCCTTTTGTGTAGGGGGAGTGCCAGCCTCAGGTTTGTGTCCCGGTGCTGGAGGACTGGGGTGAGCCAGCAGCACAGCTCTAGGAATGTCTCCATCTTCTTGAAGTTCTGTAGCCACCAGTCGTCACCCCAGTCCTCCAGCACCAGCCGTCCAACCAGTTGCTGCTTGTGGGGAAGCTCCACAGGTGGTGGATGACCCAGCGGACCAGCTGGGAACATTGTGCCCTGAAGATGGCATCCAAGAGGGTGGGTATTGTGGTGGACACCTGGAGCCACTGCAGCATGGCAGCCAGGACCGCGGCCAGGGTGCTGGCCATGGCTGTGATGGATAGGGGGTGCTGCTCAGGGTCCATGGGGGCCCAGGATGCCACCTCCACTGTGTGTGTGTGTCTCTCTCTCTCTTGTGCTGCCTGGGGACAGGGTTGCTGGCCCTTGGAGTGTGCAGGCTGAGATACAGGAGGTGAGGCCCTTTAAGGGAACTGTGAACAGCAGCCCCAGAAGGGCTCATCCACCATGCGACCTTGCCCATGGTCCTTCCTGTCCCTGTTCTTTTGAAAGAGCGTCCTGGTGTGTGTGGATGCCTTTTTTCGAAATTGAGCTGGGGGTGTGGCCTTTCAACAGAACGGACCAAACCTTCTGTTCCCACTGGTGTGTGTGGACACTCTGTTTCGAAAGACCATCTTTCAATGTTCTCTTCTGAAAGACGTTCTTTCAAAACAGAACTGGAGTGTAGATGCAGCCATATTCTTTTCTAACAGTAAATTAAACAAACAGCATCTTGAGAATTAGTTGTTCCAGAAAAAAAATATTAAAAATAAGGTCAGGTGCTATCTTTGTTTGCCAAGTCCACTTGCCAATATTTGCTGCTTTACGAGTATATTTTCCAAGTCTAAAATGTACAGTGGGGGAGGGAGGGTCCCAGTGTCCAGGCTCAAGAACAAGGGGGAACATATATATTGCTATTTTTAGTCCTACAGTGCAAGCCCATGAGCCTGAGTCAGTTAACCAGGCACCAAGACTTGCTCCCAGGGAGGGTTTTGTTTTGCTTTGTTTTTGCAGTGCAGAAATCTATGTAGCTTTCAGGAATGACACTCAGGTTCCTGAATTACTTAGGTGCTTGTGAAAGTTTCCCCCATTTTTTTTTCTTTCTTTTTTTTTTTTTTTTTTTACACATATACTTACATATGACCTGCAAAGGAAAGAGAAATAGACTTGTACCCTTTTTGTTTCTATTTGAACTTGTATGAAAAAAAGCTTCAAAAGGATTAATTCCTGCCCCCTCCCTTATTTAAGAGACAGATCCCGAGTTTTTGTCAGCCTATATACCTGGAAAGTCAATGCTGTTGTACAGATTTACGTCAGTTGAAGATCTGCCTTTAGAAATGAAGAATCTGATAATTTCTCAAATAAGTGAAAAAGCAGCAGATTAAGGTATGGCTACAATTAAAATGTTACAGCACAACAGTGAATCAGGATCAGTGGGCCCAAAGTAGTCTAAACCTCCTAAGTCTCTGTCCTTATCACCCCTTCATCTTCACTGAGCTGTTGATTCTATCCTGTGCCTCCCAGACACAAAAAAGAGAATCTGAACTATAGTCTTTCAATAGTGTATCTACAATAGCTAGCTTGGCTGATACAATTACTCACTGTAAACCTGCACACAACTACTGTGATACTTCTAAGTAGATGCTATCTATGCCAGTGAAAGGATTCTCTCATCAGCATAGATAATTCACCTCCCTGAGAGGTAGCCAATAGGTCAATTATTCCATCCACCAAGAGCTGTCTATATGGTGTGGGAGGGGGTAGGACAGTAGAGCTACGTTTCTCAGGGGTGTGGATTTTTCACTCCTAAGATATGCATATATTTCAGTGTAAAATCTTAGGGTAGACCCAGCCTTAGAACGGAAAACTAGTGATAGCACCATTTCACAAGTGCCAGAGAAAGGCCTTGCCTATGTTGGGGATTTATCCTGCTGTCCTGCTGCTTATATTGCTGTGCACATAAAAGTTAACCATATTTCAAGCTGCCTCTCTAGAGATTTGCACTGTTGCAGCTAAGCTGGTGGCTATGCATCAGTGGCTGGGATCACTGTAGCTCTACATGCACATAGAAAACGCCTGATGTGACTCCAGTTTTCATTAACACCAATTTAATTTCAAAGGCGAATTAACAAAATTTCCTTCCTCCACAAATGATAAAGCTTCAGTAGCACAGCCCTATATGAGTACTGAAACGTGAGAATTAACAGCATAGATCTTTTGAGACTGCAAGTACACCCTCTAGGGAAGACTAGAGTTGATATTCCTATGGCAAAATTACAAGCAGAAAAAGAACATGAAAAAATAAAAAACATGAAATTACCCATCATTCAGGCCTTCATTCTACATTATGGAGAGCAAAGAAGGGCAACAGTCCAATCTTCAAAAATCTTTGCAGGTCACTTACCTTTTCAATATACTTAATATAAGTTGGCTTGTCAAATACTGGTCCCACCCTTTCTTTTGACCCATAGAATCTAATACACCATTCAAACAAATTCTGCTCCATCCACTCTTCTCTATGCACAACTTCCTTCACTCCAATCAACTGCACGATGAAATATCAAATGAGCTATCATATGTAAAAAGGAATTCAGAAATGTGGTGGTCTTATTTCTAATATTTATAAAGGATTTTAAGACTCCTACATGTATAAGTTTAAAAACTTTATATGAGTGTCAAATTGTTTTCCCTGACCTACTTTTTTTTTTTTAATTGCCACAAATTTCTACCTTAGATGTTTAAAGTGAGGCACATAAATCCATACTTTGGCTACTAATTTTCAGATTATTATAATGAATGCCTTTGGGTGTGGCAGAAACTAAGAATTTATGGAGAGCTGTGAAGGCCTCTGAAACAAAATCTCACCTCGTATTTAGCAGAGATAGATTTAAGGGACCCTCCTTTATCTATTCCCCCTTTTTGGCACACTTTTAAAAAAAATCTCTCTTTAAGCAGATTTAACTAGATTACTGATCGTACTCCCATGTTTATACCTGTTGACTTCCCTCCAGACTTTAATTTTCGGTAACCCTGAATTATATTGATATTGCTATAATAATTTTTGTTCAGTTATCTTTACTGCAATTGTGTGTATTTACTATTTAATTATAATTCATATGCAGCAACTTAAAATAGGATGTGGCTGTGAGCCCTTCTATCCTCAGCCTATAAACTGAGTATCAATCAATCAAACTAGCATAATATTAGATACCTCCTAACCTCATGGCTCCCTGATGAGGCTTCATTCAAATTACATTGTCTTTTAACCTCCAGTCTTAATATTAAAATAAAAAGACCCCACATCAGCTTGTAAAGCATATCACACATTCTCTCTCTGGTTTATTACATTGGGGCTGGGGTGAGGTAGAACCCAAACTATTTTTACAGAACAAAACAAATAGTAAATTACTACCTAGTTATAAAAACCTCATGGAAAATTTAAATAACTTGAAATAAAAGAGTAGTTTGATCAGATGTTTGACCGTTATCTTCAGTAATGATGCAATCATCTCATTTGACCTTTCAACAGATAGATATTTCTACAAAGCTACATGAGAATAAGGAATTCTACTTCATCAGACTAAGCAATGGTCCTGGAGGACTTACTAAGAATTCTAAATAAATAAGACCTTTCATTCCACCCAGCCACAGGGAGCTAACAAGCTGCCTCCCATCCTCAGGCAGACTATACCTCCCACCAGCAGCCCACACTCGTCAATACACAGGAGTCCTAGATATCACACACCAGATTCTGCTGTGATGAGCAAACACCAATCAACAGTCCCATTAGCCTCCAGAGGTCTGTTCAGTTTGTTTACAGTAACTGCTGGAGTACTGCTTGTGCAGAGCTGCATGGAATATCCTAAAAGGTCCATTTCCAGATCTAATTTAAAATACTGGGTGGCTTTGGTGTTTTGTTTTTGTTAGTTTTCTTTAACTAGGAGAAACCAGTACTTCCATTTAATATTATAGCTTGGGAGTCATTAATGCAGTTCCTAACGCAGAATTTTTGTTGTTGTTGTTATCCTTAGATCAGAATTGTAAGGTGTTACAAGTAGGCCATACAAAAATTTGAAAATTTAGACCATAGAATGTGGATATGGAAAAGAACTCTTAGAACAGATGACCAATTTTCTTGCCACGATACTATTCTTTCCTACATCAATAGCTTTAGAAACATAATAGAACAAATTGCAAGTATTTTAGCTGAATTTTTAAAAAGTTGTTTTTTTAAAAAAAAATCATGAATCCTTTTGTAAAGTATGATTACTCATTGTATCAGAGCATTTTCCTCATTGAGGCTTAAATGCTAAATACTCTTTCCCACTCTGTATGACACCACTATTTCACATACTAAATGCAATGGGACCATCGTGGTTCTGCTTCCAGAAATGACAAACTGTGGAGGATGTTCACTAGAAATTCTCCAGCCCCTATACCCTGTGGAACATAGGAACATTGCCTCTCTCCGCAGCTATGAGTGCAATTTTGGGGCAGGTGAGGGGAGTGGATCTACACGTCAAAATCCAGAAAACTACAGCAGCGGTGGAGTAACCAGTCCTTTCCAAGACAGTGATTGAGGAAAAATGATTTCTTCCCTCTCTATGTAATCTCTTCACAAAGTCAATTAACTGGACTTTTGGAGGGTGGCCCCTTAATAATGAAGATAATATAACTTGTTATTCATACACATCTATACTTAAAAGGCAGACGTTTCCATCACATCACATCCAAAGGCACTCAGATAGCAAGCAGCTGCTCTCCTTCTTTACGGGCACTGTTCTGTCATAGAAGAGAGAGTCAGTCTGAGTTCTGAATAATGCTCTTTCACTCTGCAAGTGGTCAACAGACTTTAAGGAAAAGGCTCAGTATCCCCCTTGAAGCTGGGGACACCAGGAAAATCAAGTTTGATCACTTTTATTTTCTGGGGCTGCAGAAGGGCAGGTGATGAGTGATTGTTGTGATCACCAGGGAAAAAAAGAACTACAAAAAGTAAAATGAGTAGGAGGGAACACTACAGTTTAGGGTGATGAAACAAACAAACAATATCATGTACTCTCTTCAAAAAGGCATTAGTTAATTGCCTTTTAAGCATTTATTTCCTCAGAACTTAGGTCCTATATGAATGCATTGTATATTAAGAGGTTCACAGCCTTAGGAATATTTAATACAGAGATAAATTGTTAAAATTCCTCCTAACATGCTGAAGCAGGTCTCCAACCATGACATGCATCATTTTCTTGCTTGAACATACGGGATTCTGCAAAACAACCAATTTAACTTCCGTGATATGTTTACAGTATTTATAATGAATCCTTCTCATCAGCTGAAAAGTATGTCTTTTTTCCCCTACCCCTTCAAAAGCCCTGCTATTATAGCTAAACAAACAGCAAATTACATGTCAGCAAATAGGTGACCACAGGATTCCTCCAAAAACAACTGGGCACAAATATTCAGATTTCAATATGGAGGTTTAACATTGTGGTATATATTTACCACTATAACCCAGGACTGCCAAGGTTCACAATAAATTCAAAAGCCGATGTGTATATGCAAATGAAGACCGGCAGTTTTAAGACACAGTTGGTTATCTGTTGATAATTGTGTAAATGCTGTGTACTAAGATGTTTATAGAAGAGGCATTGGAATAGGTTATTTGTGGGTACACCTCCTTATCCGCTCCTCTATTAACTTTAATTAAGCTTGCCTGTTATCTTACAAGCCTGGTGGGCTTAGAGAACTTGATCTGAAAAGAAAAATAAGGGGTTTAATCACCAGGGCAGGTTTTCCAAGTTTTCATGGCTCTAATGTTTATACCTGCACACTTATATAAACCCAAACTTCTATTACCTACACGAGAGTCTCAGATCAATATTACAGATAAAGGTAAAGCTTAACGTAAACAATTACCCTGTAAGATGATGGGAATAGTAATTTTAGTGTACATCAAACATATTAGGGTACAGTAAGCTTGCAGAGATATAATAAATTCATCAGCCATTTCTAGTGACTGATTTGTATTCTAGTTTAATTAGCCATGAAAGAGCCATTTTTGTGAAACCTCCTTTGCCTTTCCTCCCCCAACCTTCTTTTTGCTTTTTGTTGTTGTTGCGGATCAGTACCACAAAAGCTAATCTGCAGCTGTCAAGTTAAGGAAATTTAAAAGATAAGTCATAAATTCATTTTCATATAGCCCAACTATAATTATTTTTCAAAGAATTTATAACAGAACACTTCACTGAAACATGTCTGATTTTCTTCTTAAATGTCTGTTTTAAAATTGGCTTCAAAGTGCTTTGCAAACAAAAAGTACCTTGATAAAATTCATATAATTACCTGTAGAAAGACAGAAGAGCTGCATTATAGCATGAAACCTATAATCTTGCCATTGCTTAACTTCTAGTAAACAACATTAAGTAACTGATAACATTAGCATTGTACATTTGTATAGCACAAGAAAGGATAAAACCGTTTACCATAAAGGGGGTGTTTTGTTTCTAAAAAAGCAGTTCCACAAATGTACTCAGAAAATTCACAGAATATTCATGTTTGCTCTAACCCGACACTACAAATGAAGAGGAACTTGGGACAATAGAGAGGTCCAGCTGTTGTTTTTCTTGAAGACATCCCAGCTCCCCACACAGAGAAACTATAGTTGAGATGAGCTGGTGGAGACAAATGTTCCGTCTACACTTTAAATGGCAGCTGGTTATTAAATGACTCCCAATAGGACAAACACTTGCTATTGACAATAAGGTAATATAAGGACCATGCAGAGCAATCAGAATGGGAATGTGAATGAAAAATCTTTAATCTGAAATTACAGCTGTCAGAGTTATATTATAAAACATGAAAGTTGCATCTGCACTTAGAATTAATGTGTCCCCAAAGCCAAGTTTCTCATAAACTGCTTCTTGCAGATACATATTTTACAAATAGACTACCCATCTTCCATAAATCACAATGAACTGTAGCCTATATTAAGGAATTAAAAGGGTCATCTCTTCTGGGCTTGGTATTTGTCGAACGGTATTTGGGGAAAATGAACATTGATTTACAAAGTCCAGCAGGTATGGTGGTAGTATTAGTTCCTAACACTATTCAGTAACTTCAAGTGTCAAACAAATTACTTCAGTTCTTTGGTTGTGAGCTTTAGTGTATAAAATGGGCTTTTCAAAATCAGAAAGCATTTTCAAAAAGGCCACAATATAATAATTTGAGTGAGGAGACTTCAGAACTAAGATACTACATTTTATTTACAAATATTGTGTTTCAGATATGCTTGGTTAAGCTCTACACACAATGTGTGTACTGTGAAATTATTTATTTAGGTTCCTTCGCTGACCCATTAGTGATGTGAACTTTCTCAGTTCATTTCCTAGAAATGCCATCAGGAAGGCTTTACATTTCATTAGAAGAATTGTTGTTTCTAGGGGCTGATTTTTTGCATTGTGTGTCTGGGATTCAGAACAGAGTGGCTCACTCTTTTCAAAAATGTCATTAGGATTAAATCTATGTTTGTGTATTGGAAGCGCATTATTTTGTAACACCTATAAACATTGGCACCTCACTGTTTACCTCTTAAATAGCATTGGTCCCAGTACAGATCCCTGGGGAACACCACTAATTATCTCTCTCCATTCAGAATGCTGACCATTTATTCCTACCCTTTGGTTTCTGTCTTTTGAGCAGGTACTGATCCATAAAAAGACCTTTCTTTTTATGTCAGGACTGCTTAGTTTACTTAAGGGCATTTGATGAGGATCCTTGTCAAAGATTTCTGAAAGTCTAAGTGCACCATATCCACTGGAACGAAGGGTCCTGTGGCACCTTATAGGCTAACAGAAAAGTTTTGAGCATGAGCTTTCGTGAGCACAGACTTACCTCATCAGATGCTGGTCCAGCATCTGATGAAGTGAGTCTGTGCTCACGAAAGCTCATGCTCAAAACTTTTCTGTTAGTCTATAAGGTGCCACAGGACCCTTCATTGCTGTTACAGATCCAGACTAACACGGCTACCCCTCCGATACCATATCCACTGGGTCATCTTGTCTCCATGATAGCTGGCTCCCTCACAAAATTCCAATTGATTTGTGAGGAAACCTTGGTTAACTCTTCCCCCAACACATTGTGTTCATTTATGGGTCTGATAATTTTGTTCTTTATTATAGTTGAAACCAGTTTGCTTGGTATTGAAGGTTGGCTTACCAGCCTGTAATGGTCAGGATTGTCTTTGGAGATTTTAAAAAAAAAATTGGCATCACATAAGCTATTCTCCAGTAACGTAGTAGAGTAGCTTATTTAAGTGACAGGTTACATGCCACAGTTAGTAGTTCTGCAATTTCATATTTGAAACCCTTTGAGACTCTTGGGCTGTGTCTACACTGGCCCCCTTCTTTGAAGAGCATAAAAATGACACAGACCAGGGAATATCAATGAGGTGCTGCCATGAATATGCAGTGTCTGATTAGCATAATGGCAGCTGCGCAAATTTCAAAGCTGATAACTTCAAAGTGCTGACAGGCAGCCTAGAGGCAGGTGCTTTGAAATATGCGCCCAACTTCAAAATTCAAATTGGGAGTAAGGGAATTTTGAAGTTGGACATGTATTTCAAAGTGCCCACCTCTAGACTGCCTATTAGCACTACAAAGTTAGCAGCACCTCTGATATTTCTTAGTCCGTATCATTTCCATGTCCCCTTCAAAGAGGGAGCTAGTGTAGACATGGCTTTGGTGGGGCAGGGGAGAAGATATCAGGCTGTTTTGGTGACTTATGACAACATGTTGAACCTCTCTCATCCAGTACCCATGGGACCTGACTGGGGCTGGACAAGAGAATTTGCTGGATGACGGAAGGTCGATATTTTCTAGTACATTACCAACACTTCCACTGCTTACTGGGCTTTTAGAAGACATTTAGGTTTAAAATTACTGCTAAACAATAGCACAGAACACTGAGAGCCAGGACTTGTGGCTGTAAACAAACTTCATGGGGCTACATAGAACTTGGCCATGCCCATGATAAGTGGTCATCCAGCTAGCCAAAATCATGCCAAATTATGTAATTTGCTGGACAAGAGTTCCAGATTACAGAGGTTCAATCTGTGTTTAATTTATGAGCTTGCTCCAAAACAACCTCTAATGACACCTTCATCAGGGTCAACTCCTGATATTTGTCACCTAAACAGAATGGCTTCCTCTCATCCTCTGCAGTGAAGACCGATTCAGGGAACGCATTTAGTTTCTATGCAATGGCCTTATCTAACTTTTGTACTTCATGTGTCAGTTTCCGAACCTTTCCATTTTCCTCAGTAGCAGCCAACTGCCAATATTTAAAAGGATGCCTTTTTCACCTCTAGCTGCTCTAACCCAGGATGGCATATTTTTGGTCCTTTCACTATTTGATTTTAGTTTGTGGTATAAAGTTAATTTATACCAGCTCCCCAGCGTGGCACTATAGACATGTACAATCATTTTTGATGCAACAATTAGATAAATAGTCTTCTGCAAAATGTTGCATATATACATATTAGCAAAAACCATAATCTTTGTTAATACTTATGATAAAAGAGCAAAAATATTTTAAAAAGAAATTATGTCATATAAAAGGCATGCAAGCACATTTAAAGCTGCAGTGCACACCAGCACAGACTACATTAGAAATTTATGCATCAAGCACCCATAGATACTCAGTATAGAGCCACACTCTTGTGGGCCAAAGACACAGGAATAATTCACCTGTGCTTGCTCAGTAAAAACCCAAGGGAGAACAGCCATTGTTGGAGCAAATCTAGAGGCTTCCTCATGGATTATGGGATGAGATTATGGGAGGAACTGCAGCCCTGACTTCTTTCCACTTAAGAACATTAAATTAGATCCTTAGTAGAAACTGAAAGTAGAAAAAATAGATTCATACTTTTATATATATCTACCTATCCTGTCCTCCTCTCTCACCCTCCTGATCACTTGTTTTTTTATCATCCCCCTATGAGATGATTTTTTTTAGATGTTAAATTCCTTAGGACAGGGACCGTAATTGGTTGTGTGCATACAGAGCCTAGCACAACAAAGCTCAAGCTGGTTGAGAAATCTAGGCCCTAACGTAATATAAATGATAAATGATGAATAGTGAGCTGTTGCTTTGCTGCAAGCATCACATGAGGGATAGTATGTACGTATTATGCTGCCCCCTCAGTAAACAGTGATACTACCTTTTTGATACTGTCAGTATAGCTCTAACCCCCACTCAATACTTGGGAGAGTGACTTGCAAGAACAACCCTCCATGCCATTCACAAGAGATCTAGAGCTGAGGAGAGCTAATTAAATTTAAAACAGTGCAGGACTGCAGTCTTGTATTGGACATCAGGTCTAGCTACAAGAGAAAAGAGCAATGTTGCACTGATGTATGAATTAAATTCCAGGTTTACGCTCTTCTACCTTAGGGGACATACACACTTTTGAGGTGTTCTACAAATGCTGCTTTGGACCCAAAGAAACATGTTTCCAAGGCCTTTAGGTACTCACCAGTTTGCCTAGATGACATTATTATCACCACTCTATACAGATAAAGGAGAATTCTCAATTTTGTACATATTTAATTCACATCCCCAAAGCAGGAAGCTTGCCAATAAGCAGAAAACAAAAGACATGTTCATTGAAAATCTTTAGACAGTGGGGTAGGGTATTGGACATCTGTATACTGCAGGGTTGTACTGCATGCAGGTAAGATGCCAAATGGATGCCTCAGTACTCAGAGATAAACAACATAATCAGAGACAATAAATAGAATTTTAGATGTCTGTGTGGCAATACTACCAGAGAGTCTAAAGGAAAATCTTTTCTATTTTACGGCATTCTCTTATTGAGACGATGACTTCACAAAATGACCCACTTTTTATCTTGAGCTGAAATTTAGCAATATTCCTCAAGCAGAGAGATTTTGTATCTGGATGAAGAACCTAGTTCTAGCTTTAGGTTAGGAAATTAAAGCTGATCATTGAAAAAGAAGGATGAGATGCTAGGATGAGAATGTCAGAGTTAGGTTAGAGAAGTGGGATCTGGTAGTATCACCAATTCAGTCATGTCTGGATTTCCCTGCAGTTTAGGTGGGAGGGCGCAACTAAATCCAAGAGGCATCCAATATTCTCTACAATTCAGCTCAACTGCCAACATGTTATCTTTTGCAAGAAAATGAGGCCTAGAAGTTCAAATTTAATGTATGTGCCACTCTAAAAAACACACAGCAAATGAGACCATGCTCTTCTCTGTCATTTTAAACAGGACATGTCCATGGTATTATTTGTCAAGAACTGTGGTTGTCCATCCCTGATTTGAGCTAGAAAATCTCTGTAAGACAGTGAAATTTTCACCTCTAAGATGTTTATATGGAGCTTTGTCTCTTTGGATTTCCAAAGACTCTGTATATGCTGAAATAGTCCTAGTTTGCCTTCTGTCTATATATTTGGCACCTGACACGAAATCTCAGCTTGCAGTAGAGGAAGGCAGTCCCCCTACAGATGTTTTCAAGTATTCATCTGAAGTGTCTGGGATCTGTCACAGCAAGGTCACAGGAGATGACAGTTATCCAGAGGAGATTAAAAACAGTCCTAAACCAGCCCTGTAGGGATCTTATTCCAAGTATGACAAATGGTGTTACACATGCACATGTAACCATTTCTCCCAGACACCTCAGGAAGACATAAATTGGATGTAAGTGATTTTATTCTATAAGAGGCCACTGCAATTCTGAATCTGTCTAAATCCACGCTCAATTGGGCCATCACCTATTTGGCTCCCATGAAATGAATCAGTATAAATACACATTTTTCTTGGTTTATTACTAGCCATATAGATGGGGAAAGAACACACAAAGTAGCTGGGAGATGCAGTGAAGACTGTACTCTCTTTATCTAAGTACCTGGAAAGCAACATACATGACCATCTTTTCATGTTAAGGGAAATATCACCATAAGGTATTTTCTGAAGATTTTGGAGCAACAGAGACTGCAAAGGAAAACTCTTGATACTAATACTGCCCTTTACCTGTGATAGGATATTTTTGAAATATAGGCTAGACACAAAGGCTACGTCTACATTATAGAAACAACTGTCAACAGTAATGTCTGTTGACAGAGCAGTGTCAACAGAAACTCTGTCGACAGATTGCATCCACACACAAAAGCAGATTATCAGAGCAGTCCTCTCTGTCGAAAGAGAGCAGCCCTCTCTGCAGACAGAAGTGTCTACACTGCACTTATGTCAACAGAACTCTGTTGACAGAAGTGTTATTCCTCAAATTTTTGGAGGATAACACTGTCAAGACAAATGCAGAGTTCTGTCAAGACTCTGCTGACAGAATGCTTTGTGTGTGAAGACACTCCCTGTGTTATGTCGATAGAAGGCCCCTTAGGTTGACAGAACTCTCTAGTCTAGACACAGCCAAAAGATCCCCAAACCAATTGTGTGGATTTAAAAATGGAATTAGGCTATTGATGCCGTAAAAACCTTGAACATTCTTATGTTTTTTTTTTTCAACTGTTTAGCACCTGGTATTGGCTGACATCCTCCCCCAGGAATTCAGGTAATAGGGAATTCAGAGGAATAGAACCATTTCCACCACAATGACAAAGAACATCGCCAACTGCTTTGAAATGGAGGGAAGAGATTATTCTGTCAATAAATCCTGATAAGAGAACTCCCTGAAAAAGGAAGAGAACCAGTGAGGGCTGAGGGACAGGAAGTAGACATGGAGGGAATTGGCATGGAATCTCTTTTGCATAATTTCTAAGATGTATTAGTCTGAAATAATTTCACTTCACACCACCTGGGGGAGAAAAGAGTCTGCCAAATAAGAATCTGGCACACGAATGGGGTAAATGCATGCAAGGGAGTAGAATTTACCACAGGTTTGGCATTTTGAAGAGGTCAATGGACCTCAAGATATGGATTTCACTTGCAAAGAGCCTGGACCAGTACTCAAGTGAAGATTTTAATTTTTTTGCTTTTCCAATTTTTCTTTACTTTTAGGCATGAAGTGACTAGGAATATTTTTTCAAACTATCGTACTATCTAAGACAGCTAGAAGTCTAAGTTCTGTGACTTCCTAATTCAATTGATTGTCCTAGTCTCTCGTGTTGTTTTACCTCCTGACTAGCAACCAAATTAAGTTAAAGGCTGTTCTAATTTACACCAAGGATTGGACCACCTAGGCCTGGGAGTGAGAGCAGGTAAAGGTTTTGTAAAGCCACCACAATCCTCACTACTATATGATCCTATTGCCAAACACAGTTTGGCCAGATGAGACTCTGGGCCATAGACTTCTGTAACTTAAATCACTGGTTCCTGTAGTGTTAGCATGAGGCCTGCCTTGCTCAGATCACTGTGTGTATACATTTGTCCCACTGCCATACATCAAAGCCCGTAGCTAGAATAGTAGCAGCAGCACTGAAATTCTGTGGGAAGCAATCCACAAGTCCATCATTTCTTTTCCTCCCATCTTCACACAATCAAGATGAGTGTGTTTATGGGGAAGCACAAAAAGGGCATTGTGGGGGACAAAGAGTACCACCGTTGTTTTACGCTATAATTACGTATTTTTTTAATGACCTGGGGCATAAAGAAATCTCTCCCAATTGGATATTTACAAATAAATTTGTAGCATTCTGACACACCAACCAGTAATATCCAACATGCTAGACTATACTTCATGTGGAAAGCAGTTGCTCTGAATATCTTTTACCAAGCAGAGTATGTCAAAAAATCTTAAATATATTCAACATCATTTTACTGTGAACAGAGCTAATTCTGTAAAGTTATTGTTATTGTTTCCATTAAATGAAACAAATTCTGGCATGCGTCTAAATTACCAAGAAAATCAATTACCAATAAACAGACAGCAAATTTGTGTTGCAATTCATCCTTTATTTAATGCAATGTTCTTGCATAAGGTTCACCTTATTTCCTAAAAAGAGTTGACATGGTATTTTGTCTTTTGTTTGAAAGCAATCTTTTACTATTAATTTGCATTGAACAAACAACCAAAAGATGAAAAAAATCAAAGGGAACTTCCTTTCCATACTTCTCCCACACATCGTCAGCTGAGTGAGCAAGCAGTTAAAACATGCAAATGTAGTTTAGAGGAAATTCAACATCTCTGTAATAGATGAAAGGTAAACAAAAGCAGATGAAGGATTAGTGCAATTCCAAATTTAAGATATTGCTCTCAGTGACTTATCATAAAGTGGTGTTGCATACGGTGGCATGTTTTAGATGACATTTCAATTGTTCAAGCAATTTGCATTCTATCTGACATTAAATAACGTTCTCATCATTATGAATTCTGGCAGCATTCTCATCTCTACAGCATAAAGATATGAACTATGAGGCACATCTTAATGAAGGGAGTAAGTTTTCCTGTCAATCTGAAATGTGAGACAAGACTGTACCTGGGCTAAACCTCCAGTAACATTATTGTGAGTTGCCCACTTCTGACATAGTACAAATCTTCAGCTAAAGCATTCTTCTTATTAAATAAAGATCTGTAACTGAACACATGTATCTATAATATCACTACAATCCAAAGAAAATTAAAAGACAGATTATGTCCAGGATATTACATGCACCACCACAGAGCACTGCTAGAATCTGGTATGATCCTGTTGCTAAGATACCTGGCTAATGCCACGGAAACAAGCCCCTCTTACTAATCTAGTACAATCCATGCATGCTTCCACATATTTTGGCAGGGGAAAGTAGGAGTCCACTAACAATGGTATGGGATATTACTAGCCAGTGTTCCTGAATTTATCCATTTTTATCTCTTATACATTCTCTCTCTTTCGGGTAAGCTTCAACAATCTTAGTGAAATAAGAAACGTAACACACTGTTCATGGCATTTTGTTGCCTTATACCTTTTAAAACAAGTAAGATTACTTTACATCCTCCTGCATAGTCAATAAAAGTTGCTTAAAAAGGTAATTATTTAAGTGCTTTTGGTTGCAAAATTGTGGTGCTCCCAAAAATGATTCCCCTTAATCTTTGTGATTTATACTGTAATATGCACATAAATGACTAACTCCATTTTCCATCTCTATTGCTATCTTCAAGGAGAATGTAATATACCAAGTTTCCTTGGATGAATACTGAATACGAACTAGAAAAAAAAATAAAGTGGAATTCTTTCTCCAGAAATAACTTGCAAATCTATACTGTTGAAAGCTTCATTGCAGTTTTAAGTTTGCCTTATATATTAGAAAACACCTAGAAGATTATTAAGTACATGATTTGTGTAAAATTCATACATGAAAGAAAAGCTATCAAGAGAGATTGGATAGAATATAAATTTACTACCAATCAATATGCATTACACATATCATGTTTAAATATGGGAAAAGATGTATGTTGATGAAAATGTACACTAAGAAAAAGTTTCTACTGTAAATCCAATAAGAATTAAAAAGAATGTAAATGTACTCCATGTCTTTACTGCAATATGATCTGCTAAGCATCAGTGACGGTAGCTGTTGAGCTCAAGTTATGATAACAATAACTTTTGCAGATGTTCATAGCTGTCAAATATTATTTGCTAAAATGTCAGAAGATGTGGTAAAAAGTAAAAAAAAAATAAATAAATAATTTTTATAGTAATCAGTGGAAGTCAGGAAGGCAGGGGTCAAGCATTAATTTCCAACTATAAAACAGTAAGATGTGAAGAAATAATGGACTTATATTAAAACAAGAATGCAATTGTGTGTGTTGTAGCATGAGACAGAGAGAGGGAGAGAGATCACACACACACACAGACCACATTTGCTTCTAATTCATTCCTGGCTTGATTCAGGAATATTTTTCCTAGAAGGAACACACACACACATCTCTGGTGAGAATACTACCTAAAAATAGGTTACTTTTATTCACACTGTTTTCCAGTCTACAGATTTTCAAGGTCATATTGTGAGAGTTATTTGGCAAGACACCACAGGGGACCTTATGGATTTGGAATGCCATTTGCAAGGTTATGACAATCGCTCATCGTGATACTGTACCCTTTATTATGGTTGGAAACCAATATTACCATTATCAATATAGGCCATATAAAATGCAAAACTAATGCATGTACTGTACATGCTTGTTCCTTTATTCAGCATGCTTCCAATTTTTGAACCCTTCTGGGACTTGGTTTTAATAAAAACTATTTCTAAATAACTACCTTTGGGCAGCATGCAAGGGTGACTGTACTATAAAACAGGAGATTGTTCATGACAAAGAAGAAATAAATCAATAACAGGTGCAAGTATCTCAGAAACTGTTACTTCAACATAAATTGTCCCTGTAAGAAGGACAGAAAAATGTTTTTACAAACCTTTTACTTTTTTCAATTCTCCCTGGAATCCAAGTCAGAAGAGAAAATGGCTGTTTGCTTAGAATAACGTGTTTGGGCTATCTATGTGGACCTGACTGTAATGGCAAAGAACGGTGTGGATCAATATCTATCTTCTTCATTCCTGAAGTAATAACTTTCAATAGGAAAATCTATTTACTTTTACTTACCTTTATTTTATTTCATTTTGCTTTAAAGAAGTTCATTCCAGAGGGAGGGTTTAGATTGCAAACAGCAGTTAACAAACTGATGATTTAACTAAGGACTATTGGCTAGTGGGCACCTTACCATTCCCTCTAGCCTTTGGCCAGGGGTAAGAAGAAACACATTTGCCTGTAAAAAATATTTATTATATAAGCACTGCACAGTAAATGCTGCTAGAAGCATATAACCACTTCATGTATATTGCACAGAGGAAAGGTTCATCAGAACTGAAGGGTCATTTGTGTGATGCTAATCGTAGCATTTTAGCGACAGAAGAGACTGAATTATACTGTACACAGCAAAATTCACACATGCTTGGGGTGAGAAACAGTGTGGAAAAGTTAGTAAACATCTGCATGGACTTCTTTAAAAAAAGTCAATCTATTTTTCACTGTTGTTTAAATGAAAAAAAATTTGGAAAAGTTTGCACTACATATGTGTATCCTGGATACATTGATTGTAAAATTTGGCTTTTAAAGCATTTGTTCATACTAGCCAAAACAACACAGCATTTGCCCACTTACTGTTTGTTTTCCAAATTTCTTTCACGGAAAAGGTGAATGTAACATTTATGGCAGGTTTGGATACATAATGGTATTTGGTATGGATGATTCAGAAATAATTAAATCAGCCAAGAGAATGTGTTTTCTTTTTTAGTAAATGCTGTTTTCAAGTTATGTTGCTCACCAAATGCATATGGAAAGGCTTCATTATTTTATATTTACTAGTTGAGGAAGATGAAGCTAAGTACCTTTTGAAATGTTTCTTTTGGTATTTTGTAGTTCATCATTCTCCCTGACCTCACCTCCCCCTGCACCAGAAAAAAAAAAACACAGTACAATTTACACCTTGAAAGCAACTATGTATCTTTCTACAATTACTGTTCATAGCCTTGTCAATTTTGAAATTCAAATACCAGAGACTAACAGAGAGTAGAATGACAACATTTAATTCACAGTGTGACTTTTATTATTAATAATTGTTAATTAATCTTAACTGAAGAAGCAATGTAAAACCCCATGTCTGAATTCTAGGTTCTTACATAAATCTCAGAACACTCAGAGTGTGTATTTGTAACTAAGAAAGAGATCCATTGTTAAAACCCTGCTTAAATCACCTGCAAGATGGGAAATAAATTAGAGACACTACATATACTAATATAGACCTAACACAGAAACAAAACTAATTACAAAGGAAAATATACAGAATGCTAAGGATAAATTAGACTTTGTTGCCATTAATATATATTGGAATGAAGATTTCTTTCCTGTGGAAAAATGAATAAATAATTGTATGATTCTGCAATATGTCCATTTGCACAGGATTATGGTTTCTAACTTATTTTCTCTGCTATCAGGATAGAAAGAAAAACGAATGCAACCACATATTGATGCCTTACTGCAGATATTGTTGGAACATAAAAGACAACTAGTGAAGCCTAAGAGAAGACCCAATAAATCTGAAGAAAAGCCATTGACAATTTTATAAAAAATAAAAAAAAATAGTTTCACATGTTAAAAGGCACCAAGGGATTAGGAAAAAAATTCTAGGCCTTAACGGTTTTAGAAGGTTGTTGTTTTTTGATCTTAAAGACAGTAATTTTTATTCATTGGTTTTTACCTGCAACAAACTTTCTTATGCAGTCTCACCCACCATTTTATTTTCTATCATACTGAATTGAAGCAAAATAGATGCACTGAGAAATAATTTCACTGCAGGAAAATCACAATATGTAATCAATGTTTTTGAGCTTAAAGAAACCCAGGTAAAGGATTAGTCCAGCTGTATGGAAGGAGATGTATTACAGCAAAACAGATGAAATACCTACTGGGGTGAGTAGTAAGTTAGAGGCTCTAGACATAATTATGCTATATATAATTTAAAGCTCAACTTTAAAGCAAGTAAGTGCTATTAATTATCCCTCTACCCAACACAGCTCTTAAAATGTCAAATTAAAAAAAGACTATTGGTAATTGTATAAGTTATGGCAAATGAAGCTCCCTCCAGCAGTGACAGGAGACAGCTTGAAAAAAGGAAGCAAGATGTACCTTTCCTCTCTGATATTTACAGCCACTTGATTCAGATGAAGAAAGTGATAACAGTAATAGTGCATCCACACAGCCCTTTTTAGGTACAAATCCTGCGTCCTTTACTGATTAGTTATCACAAAGATTCGCGTGAATTAAGTCTGAAAGCCTTTTACTTTTGGACGTTCAACAAATATGGAGGGCCTGATTCTCCATATCCTTATAAAATCCATAGGTAATGTACATCTACGCAAAGTGAGGGTAAAACGTTACCACATCTGAATGTTTTGTAGTTTATGGGCAGGTGATATAGTCCAGTGCTTACAGCAGGAGAACTGAGTCAGAATTTACTCAGTTTAATTCCCAGGTTTGCTGCTAGAGCAAAGAAACCATAGGAATTTATTCATATAAAATTACTGCAGAATTTATAATCCTAAATTTTGGAGATAACCTCATCATAGCTGAGGAAATTGCATGCCGTGTTAGGATGCATGTACCCTCAGCCCCAGCAGTACACATTGAACTCTTCCTGGGTCTCAGCCACTAGTACTCATATAACATCTATAATTCACTGAAATTATATTTTAAAAGCACATGAAGAAGGGCCGATTGTTTTTCAGAGTTAATAGAAGGTTGTCATCATGCCAGACTATTGCTATGAATGTTTGCAATTTTTCTGTGGGGCAATTATACTAAAAAGATAACAGATCTTTATCTATGAATCTATCCTTCAAAACAAGAGTTCTGAGTAAACTCCCAATTTAGGGCAGTTTCCTTGCTTAAGCTTTAATATTTCAGGAGGTAGAACTTCATGAATTTTTTCCTGGGAAATGAAATCATTTGCAGGAACTTTTGTTTGGGTTCTTTTTTGCATTTGATTGTCAGGTCATCAGAAACCCAGTAAAAATATTTAAATCACATTAATATATTTTGTTTTGTGTCAGATTAAAACAAAAAACTTCCTGTCAATCCAAGTAAAAGGTCACTGTCCTCTCCATCACAGGTCATAATGGGACAGCTTGCCTTTCTGGCTAAAGCTGAAGAGGCCAGATTTTGAGAGGTCTCTCAGAGCTTAGAGGTTCAGATTTAGGCCTGCTAGGCTCTCCATGAGTTCCTGCCTTTCTAATATGCATTGATTCATGGGAGTTGGACACCAAAGCATGACTGAAAATACTACTAGATGCCTACCTGCACCTTTAGGCACCTATCTGCAAATTTTTAGCATCTAAATACCTTTAAAAACTGCCTCTAAAAATAAGCTTACCCTATGCTTCAGGCAAAAAACTGATAGTGGTCTAGCCTACATGTTCACGTAGAATGGAGCAGGACACCTAGACACACATTCATCCAAACAATCCTCTGTGTGGCCTTCCCACACTGTCTGATGTGGACACAGGAAAGAGATAGCCCAGACAGTATCTCTCCCCCATCCCCAATTCAGGTAAGTGGGGAGTGCATAGAAAGGCGTGAGGGGAATGGACAAATCCACAACTGTAGATTCTCGTTCTCCTCATTCCCCCAAATGTTTCCAAAGCACTGCTGAGCTGGCAGAGAGGTACAGAAGTCATGAGTCACCAGCTCGTAGTGGTAGCAGATTTCTTTTCCTTGGGTGCAACGCAGAGATGGAGGAGGAAATGTGACTTGGAGTCACATATTTTCTGTGGGTGGCACAGCTGTGAGGTTCTTTATACCGGGCAGTGCCTGACACGCACAACAGAGGTCCTCCAAATATCATTCTTCAGTCTCACTAGACCAGACCTTAGGTCCAGACTGAACATTCTTATTTTACTAACCATGCACTATGGCTCACTTCCAGCACTTAATTCATATTAAGTACCAATCCAGTGTTGTCTTATATATGCATCTGTTTTTACCAGAATTATGGAAAATTTGAAGGTCGAGGCAGTCAAGATACACCACCAAAACAGACAGCATACTAAGAAGCTTCCATGCACCTCCAGTTTGATCAGTTGTTAACTGCATGAGTTATTGCAAATGAGAACCTAGCAACAACTTCAGAGAAGATCAATAATATCTATGTGGGGTTGACTGGAAGCATCAGGCCCTTTAGACTCCACGTACCCTCTGTTTTAAAGCAAGAGTTATTTAGACCGGACTTCCTAGCAATACAGCGTAATGTACAGGGAAAACTCACTACTAATAAATGTTTACCCATTAGCTAAACAAATATTCATTATCAACATCTTTATAATTGTTTGAATTCTGATAAATGAGGGGTTTACATTGTTCTGACTCATGTAGCTATGGACAAGTAGCAGAGCTAACATATGAGATAGCAATATATATTTCTGGTTATTATAACTGCAGGATTATTTGTGGAGAGGACTACATCAAAACACAGATCGTAATCTGCCTGATTGCATCTGAAAATTGGACTTACTTTTTGATTTCCTTAATTTTGGATAATTTTCCAAACCTACAGTCTTAACACAGCTAATCCTTTATATTATTTTATGCTGCTTCCCCAGCTACCCTGTCAATCTGTAAAGACATTTGATGCAGTTAAAGTTACATCTGATGAAAATACTGGAAGAACAATGAGTTCAGCAAGGCTACATCTACACTGCAGTCCCCTGTCAGAAGTGGAATGCACATGAGTGAGCTCAGAAATGCAGACGAGGCATGGATTTACATATCTTGTGCTTCATTTGCATATTCTCATGCAATCTCATTTCCAGAAGAGTCTTTTCCAGAACCAAAAACAGCTGTGTAGACATGGTTCCCTCTAAAACAAGCCCCATTTTCGAAACAGCCCTTCTTTTGAATTTGTTTCCAGAATAAAAATTTCTTTTGAAAAAGGAGGTTGTTTTTGATAGAACCCCATTTATACAGCTGTTTTACTTTTGGAAAAGCCTCTTTCAGAAGCAAGATCACATGAGAATGTGCAAATGAGGTAAGAGATATGTAAATCCACACCTCATTCACATTTCCAATCTCACTCATTTGCATTCTGCTTCTCAGAGAGGACTGCAGTATAGATGTAGCCCAAGGGATGAAGGGAAAGTGAGTGGTACAAGGGCTGTTACATTAGCCTTCTCTTCTCACATAAACGAGCCCTGAACATGCTGTCCAACACAGTACTTTATTTGAAGGGGTTTCACACATGCTTTCTTAGTCAGGATTATATTTCACGCACATCTATCATCGCTCACAAGTGCAGGGGGCTGGTACTCCTTGAAAACATATCTTCTGTCTGTGTTTGCCGTCAATTATTTCTTTCTTAGTATAAATCCAGTGCTTGGTGACCCACAAGACAATATTTATAAAGAAAAAAATTAAATTGCTTAGGATCAACATTGAATGTAGACATACAACTCCTTTAACATGGGTCATTCTCATAGGTCACCTTTGTTGCCAAGTAAACAGTCTAAGTAACTGATCTTAATTCACTAAATTCAGAATGTGACAGGTTATCATACACAGTCATTTGTGTAAACTAGCTTGTAAACTATGCATTTTACTTAGCCTCACAAGTCTGTCTTATGCATCGTCTGTTTGTTCTTGTAATAATTATCTAAATGGAACTGGGAAGATACAGAAGGTACACTCTCTGATGCTTGGAAACATAGAGGGAAATCCCCAGGCACCTAATACCAATGAACCCAAATCCAACGCGGAGCAAATATATAAACACATACTCAAATCCTACCTGCTCTTTTTGTAGGGGTGAGAATTTACTTGAGTCCTTTAAGTAAAGATATCTGCTATGGAAAGCCTTAAATTTCATTTCACCCAGACTGTGAATAATTCAAATTACAGCAATAATATTTATGTTAAGTGTTTATTATGAAATTCCCTTTTCAAAAAAAGTGTTGTGGCATACTTCAGTAATATATCTGAAACAATGCTACATAACTGCCATAGTGCAGCATATCCAACAGGTACTAGGGGATAGCCTACCAACTTTTATAAAAAATATTACCTTAAGTTAGACCATATTATAAAAATGCAAAAAATCATACTCAAAGCTAACAATTAAATAGCATCTTATAGCTGCTGCACTCATATTGTCCATACAATGAGAAAAAGGGGATTAAAACAATTTTACATTCCTTATGGAACTGAGAGCTAGCCATAGAAATTCAGTGTGATTCTACAGAAATTACTCAAAACAGTCTTTAATATATAATAATATATTTTCTATTGGTCTTGTTTAAAATTATATATTGAGGATATATTTTCTATTAAATTAAGAATCCCTATAGAAAATTACTAGTTTCTATTATATTCTATATGACTGTCCTATAAGGGATAGGATTCATTTTCTACAAAAAGTAGTATAAAGCCTTTAAAAATTTCCATTGATATATTTTCCCTTTTTTCCTAGAGAAAAGTGGCATCCTTAAATTATTTTGTTCTTTCATAGAAAAGTTTACTTAATGAAATGCCTGTTCTTAATGTTGATTTTCTGAATAGCTATTTTCCTAAACAGTACAAAAAAAAAAAAGAGACTATTCTGTTAAAGATGTTCTAGGCAGCAACATGTTGTACCATGTATAAGACAAATAAAACTGGTGTCTTAAAATAGATGCAACCAAGGGAGGATTTCATGAAAGCATTTCAATGAAAACATCACTTCACCATCTAAAAATGCACTTCAGGAACGACCTTTTAAAAAAAACTCTCTCAGCTGGGAACTACTGTATATCCACATATGCCCTGAAAAATTCATACCCACACCAATTGCACAGGGGCATTGTTCTCACGAAGTAACTATATCTATATGTTGTCAAGCAACTGGCCATAAAAGCACTGCATAAAAAGGCATTCGAAATATGATATGAGTGAAAATACCACAGCTGATTTTTTTTATATATTTTGAGGGTTAAGAACAAAAAGACTTTCAGAAAAAGAATTTAGACGCTATGCCACAGTGTTTGATTTTCAAAAGATAATGTGACATAGTACTAAATGTCTGACGGAACAAAAAAAATGCATAAAAGTGAACATTTTTTAAACTTGAAAGGCCAGCAGATTTGGAATGAATTTCTTGTCCATATGAAGTCACAGAAATTTTAATTATTAGGTACTTTATTACCACATCTTTCTAAACATTTTGGAATCACAGTCCTTTGGCACAGGGTTGGCATGGGGAAAGCAGTATAATATTGTGCAGGGTTTTTATGCTACTAATTCACAAATAAGTGACTTTTAAATTGCAGGATTTTTAATGTTTAGGGTCTCTTGCTAGTGAGTCGTTTCTTGCATGCTTAACATCTGGATTAAAACACTTCAGAGCATCACTGCAACTATATTAGTGTCATTACTCACAACTACCAATAAGAATTTTCTTCTAAAGGGGTTTAAAACGTAAGCAGAACAATCTTTAGTGGTCTAGAATTTTGTTCTAGGAGGTCTAAGCACAGGAGGAAAAGATTTACTCTCCACACTCATCTTACAGAATTATCTGTCAGTTTTTTAAGGTTCAGACCCAAATCTTCTGCAGTGGCAGAATTGCCAGACACAGTGGAATCACTGTGGCTTTCTGGCAAGGGCAGGATATGAAGAGCCCACACAAGTTGTCCGCAGTCCTATGAACTACACCAGAGTGCTCAGCACTGTGGGAGCTACTCTTGTGACTGTGAGCACAGTCACTGGTGGCACAAGAGGATCTGCTACTACATGAATGCTCTGGACTTCGCTCTGCTGGAACTGTGGGAGCGAGGGAAGACGACACGGGGGAAGCTCTGATGTAGAAATTTTGGAGCTGGTTCTGTGTCACGAAAGGAAAGAGTCCTTGTCCCCTTTCTCTGAACGGTTCTTTATCACTCAAAAGCCATCAAGCTGGGTTTAGGTTTTAAGGGGAGGAGAACATATCTGGCTTGCAATTCTGCCTATGTAAACTCCAGAAAAGGGGAGGGCTAAAGGAGAATACAGGACAGATTTTTTTCCAGTTCATTAATCCACAGAGGCCTCTCCACCACTGGTCTTCCACAACAGGAGCTGTTGAAAAGCATTCTGGGTTTGGGGGTGGGGCTAGGATTTCAACCTGTGTTTCTAACAAAGCTCGTGAATCCAGCAAAGGGTTTTCTTTCCTTTCTGCCCACCTAGAATTCAGCTCCTGTACAAAGTTAATCATGTCTTGTGTCACAAATGGAAAACAACAAAAACTGAGGCATGTAAGTTAACAAAAAACAAGGCATGTAAGGTCATGACCCAAACTGCCAAAAAAAAAAAAAAAAGAAATTAATGAAAAAAAAATTCCATGGAGCGTTTCCTGCATCTGCGGCCCACGGTTGCCTTTCCCTAATGTAAGATAATTATATACTTCTGTAACATTCAAGCACTGATAGCATTTCATTAAATAATCAACGCTTTTATCTTAAGTACTGCAATGTTCAGTCAGTCTAGTCTCTGCAGAAGAGCTGTATATCTTTTGGAAAAATATCATATTTTATCATCACATCCTCACTGATGCTATCAAGATACACCATAATTTCTGTTCCTGGATGTATTAGTTCAGGAGTGACAACTCTGTTCCTTGTAAATGAATCCCACCATGGCAGGCAAAAGACTAAAAGGTCAGATGCAACCGGGAATGCATACTTTTGATGGCTTATTAAATTAATAATATATTAGGAAGTAGCTACTAGGATCCTAACAAGGATCTCAATTCCTAACAATACACAGGGACTGATGGAAATGGACTCCTAAAGATAGGATCCTAAATTCATATCTAGATGCTTTAAAAAGTGGCCTGATTTAAAAAGGGTCTCAGAATGCAAAAGTTCCCACTGAAGTCAACAAGAGCTGTTGGTAATCAGCACCTTGGAAAAGACACATGCAGTCACATAATTAAAGACTATCATATGCACAATGGAGCTGAGTTATGTTTGGGTAAGCCATCTCAAAATAGTCATTAGCTGGCTTTTGAGTTGCTTCACTTTGCAAACAATGTGTTTTAGGTACGAAATTTCTTACATTAAAAATGAAAAAAAATGTCTCCACATTCCATCATTTGTAATACAGAAATGTAGCCCTACACATCATACATCACATGTAGCCAATGACAAGGTCCTAGTTCCTTTATGGACATTTATTGAATATAGAACAAGAAACAGTACTGTTTGTTCACGTCTGTACCCTAGACAGATACAGTTTTTTTTTCCTTAAAAAAGAAAAAAAAGAGGTGCCGGTACTCATCCCTGGCCAGGGGGAGAGGGAGCCCCGCAGCCCCATGACTGGGAGCCAGCTGGGGTGCTGAGCCCCACCAGCAGCCCCAGCCGCAGAATTCTCAGCCAATGAGAAGGGAAAGGTGTTAGTGTGCCATAGTGGTGCACACCAGCACACGAAAATCCCTGGACAGATTTATGTAAAAAAAACAAACAAACAATTTTTAAATCAGGATGATCAACAACTATAGAATTTTAACAATAGTAACAAAGAGGAAGCCGTGCTAGTCTATACACTATCAAAACAAAAAGCAGTCAAGTAGCACTTTAAAGACTAGCAAAATGGTTCATTAGGTGAGCTTTCGTGGGACAGACCCACTTCTTCAGACCATAGCCAGACCAGCACTATAACAAGAAAGACACCTCTGCAACTAGGGACCACTGACATGTGAAAGCCAATGCAAAAAAAAAATATATATATATATTATATATATATATATATTCCTAAATAGCAGAAGTTCATCTCCCTGCCTCCTTTCCCTTTGCTCTTAGCAACAACTACGCTATTTTGATTTCAAACTTTTAAAATGTATCACCCACTACACAAACTACGAACAGGCCTATCAATTCCCATCCAGTAAATTCAGTCTGAAAAAAATTACTCTTTGGAATTGAAATGTGTATAACTAACCTCTGAGGTAAAATCCTGGCCCTATTGAAGTCAACAGCAGAACTCTTTGCAATTCAACAGCATCACAATTTTCCCCTAAATGTTGCTACTCTATCCGCAAAAGTAAGGAAAAATGATAATGTAATATAAATGATTAGTTATAATCTACACAGAGAACTATGCATACACAAACACATATTACTAATAGACAACATACAAGCGTCATTTGAAGGCACTTGAACAATATCATAAATGCTGCCTCAGGACAATCCTAAATATCTCTTGGTAGGATAGGCACACGAACCCTAGCATGCTGGAAGAGTCAAACATGACCAGCATTGAAGCCATTATCGTGCAACAACAACTTAAGTAGACTGGTCATGTGGTTCACATGTCTGATCAGTGCCTCCCAAAACATAACCTGTTTTCCAAATTGAAAGAAGAACAAAAGGAACGCTGGGGGCCAGTGGAAGTGATATAGGGACACGCTGAAAGCACACATGAAGAAGTGCAGCACCAGCATTGACACTTGGAGAATCTTGCCAAAGACCATCCCTAGTGGAGAATAGTAACTCATGAGGGGATGGTGTAATATGAGAGGTTCTGCCACAGTGTAGACAAGGACAGGAGGAGAAAAAGAAAAAAGCATCAACAATTGCCCTGCACCCCTCCAACAGCTATCAACCCCTGTCCTCTTCTGGAATAAGATCTGCAGCTTCAGAATTGGGCTGATCAGCCATCAATGGACTCTCAAATAGAAGGGTGACATGAAGACATCCTACTCATTATTGAGTGACCCCCTAAACTAATAGACACAGCCCAAAAGGCTGGGAGGATGTGATCAGTTAAGAAACATCAAGATGCTTATCTGAATAGTTATAGTTTTGTTGTTGGATTGATTCATCATACTGAATTTCCAATATTTTTTCCAAATTTCTTAATATTATCATTTACAAATGCCAGCAACACAGTCAAAGCCCTTGTATCTTCCTCTGCACTACAGAATAGGTATAACAACTATTTTTCAGCCTTCTTTGAATGTCATTCATCTCACATTTCATAAATAAAATTGCTCCAAAGAGTGTTCATGGTTTATATTTGTTTGGAGATGTCATCTCTTTCAGTCTTCATCAATAAAGTGCAAATATAGATGACAAATAGCTTTCCTACACTCATAGTTCTCTTATGAGTGCACAGCTGATTTATCATGTCTCGCCAGTGTTTAGAGGAAACAGTGTCACCTCGTTTGCCCACAAAAAGTCCATGTTTCTGAAAATTCTGTCATTTTGCTCATCTCCCCTTGTTGCCATGTTCAAGAACCTGTCACAAAGATCCTCTGAGGTATGTTGGAGGGGAACACACAATGGGCACATGGGCTCCAACAGTTCATTGAGGACAATGATACTAATGGTCAGTCTCCAATCGATGTAGATACACTCCTCCTCTCGCTCAATAATTATCTTTTTCTCATTCAAATTAAAGCTCATCCAAATGTTTTCAGTCCACAGGAGTCAGCTCAATTCTAACTGGGTTGAGGGTTTTCTCCTCCAAACTGTCACATCCTTAGCTTCAACCCCTTTGCCATATTCTTGAGCAACTTACTGAAGGGTCTAATAGTAATCTCTTCCAACACTTGTTCAGTACCAGTTTCTCTGTGTGGCCGCTGTTAGCCAAATCCATTTTCACTGAGCCTTCCAATCCTCTTTTACAGCAGTATTCAAAATGATTTCAAGTTCACCAGCCCAAGGTCTTACTAATACTGACCCATCAGTTTACTCATTAGAAAGAGATTGGCTAAGGAAATTACTCATATCCTATATTTAAATTCATAATTTAATAATTTCAAAAACTGTACTTCTGAATATCCAATTTTTATTTTTCTTCTTTTAGGATACAAGGAAAATGGGTAATCAGTGGAAATTCTGCACAATGTGGTTTAACTGAAGTGACCATAATTTTCTTACGAAAGAGAGACCGACTGTACTGTGCTCTCAGAGAACAAACTCCATGCACAATTATGTTATTTATGATTGCATGGCTTTTTATTCTGCAGCCTTCTGTATGGCATGATAGATGCACTTGCTGCACCACAGTACAGGATGGTAGACTGAGCTCTAGACATCATCTTGATCTGGCCACTCAGGACTATTTGGTTTTCAAAGATATGATACAGGAAAGGACAGGAGAGAACCTTCTTGTATGACCTGACTTAAAAACATCAGGAAACATTTATATTCTATAATATACTTAATACGTATATTCAAAGAAGCAGCCTCTAAACTCAGTCATATGCAGGAAATGCTTGAATTTATGGGCAATAATATGCATAACTGCCTTAGTTCGTTATATACCAACTAATGCTGCATCTTCTGATGTCTGGGAAACTGCTCTCAACACAATTAGCTCATGCTAATACATATTTTGCAAAAGTCAGTGAGATGCAATTCTGGACGGTCACTCACAAGACAATAATAATCAATCCTAGTGTAATAATAAAAAAGATTAAAGATTAACTTTTGGTGTACAACATTGAGAAAAGGAACAAATTTATTTTTGTAAAAAAAAAATCCACCTAAAAACAAGGGGAGCGAAATACGAACATTTACTTAGTCATGATCCTGTCATGCTATCAAATTCAATGCTAGTAAATTCCAAGCAATCACCCTGGAAAACGTAATCCCCACCATATATATAAAGTGGTGGAGTTTGCTATGGCCCCTTTTCATCTCAAGAGACGGTGGTTAGCAGCAGCAGGGAGGATCTGTGGGCAGTGCTGTTATTCTTAAAGTAAGATCTTAGAGTCATCATAGATAGTTCTCTGAAAACATCCACTCAATGGGCAGTGTTGAGCATAAAAGAGGTAATCAACTCTCACATGCACCCCATTTGAGGCTTAATCAATTTTTTCTTTCTTTAATACGATGTCAGAGCAAATCACTGTCGTATAAGGTCTGGAAATACATTCATGACAGAAAAATAGTAAATGGCAGCAGAAGTCAAAATATCTAACAATATTAGGAACCATTAAAAAATAAGACAGAAAATAACAGAATCATACTTTTTTAGTCCACAGTACTCCCACACTTGGAATACTGCAGTACTGGTTGCTCCAGCAATTGGTATTGGAAAACATACAGAAAAGGACAGCAAAATTATTATGATTATGGAAGGATTTCCACATGAATAGGAATTAAAAATACTGGTACTGATCAGTTTAGAAATGAGATAGCTGAGGGAAGATATGATAGAGCTCTCCTTAACGGCATGGAGAAAGTTAATAGCGTTAAGATTCAGGGGACATCCAAATAAATTAACAGGCACCTGGTTTAAAAGAAACACAAATACTGATTCACACAGCATGCAGCCAACCTATCGCATTCATTGCCAGAGGACATTGTGAGGGCCAAAAGTGTAAATTAATTCAGAAAAGAATAAGTGCATGGAGGATAGGTCCATCAGGGACTGTTAGCCAAGATGATCAGGGACACAACCCCATTCTTTAGGTGCCCCTCAACCTCTGTGAGAAAGTGGGACTGGGCAAAACAGGGTAGGTCCTGCAGTGATTGGGCAGTTCTGCTCATTCCCTCTAAAGCGTTGGACACCAGCCAAATTCAGAAGACAGACAAAGGGCTTGATAGACCACTTGTACAACCTTGTATAAACATTCTCATGTCCTTAAATATTCCAGAGGTTACCGGTGAGGAGAATACAAGTAAGTTTCTCCTCTGCTTAGTGATTTTACACTGGTAACTCCACTGACTTCAAGGAAACCACACCTGATAGACATCAGTGAGAGATCAGAATCTGGCCCTTTATTTTAGGGCTTGCTTATTTCAGTTCCAGAGAAATTGACCACTCGTTCACAGTAAATTACATTTGCTCTAAAGCAGCCTCTGCTGAGGAGTAGAGACATGTCCGATGCAAGAAATAGCACTACACTCAGATTTGCTAATTTTTAAAATTATGTTAATGACGACTAATGCAAAGGAAATATGCCTTTTTATATAGTGGTTTCAGACCACAATTATCATAGACAAAGCATGTACCCAACTAGATCACCTCCCTAGTTTTAATGTAAATTTATAGCATATGGAGAGATTATGAAGCTGGAGACCAGGGTGTTTATTTTTTGAGCCACGAAAACCAGATCCTGCAGATAAATGCTTGGGTGGATCCTATCACCTGCACGCAAGTCAGCTGCAGTCATTAGGGGCTCTAACGGGACTCAGAAGTCTGCCCCATGCAATTCTTTTTCCAGGATCAGGGCCACAACCTTGAAATGTTTTTGTCTCTCATCATCATCCTGTTTTAAGTCTATCTGCTTTAGACTCAAATTTTGCCTTTAGCTATATATAAACAGTTCCAGCTGAAAGCTATTGATGTATTACAAATGTGATCTGAATCTCTGCTCAGTCTAGAGACATGCAATGATAAACATCATTCTCCCAGCACAATTTTCTGCTTTCACTGCAAGAGAGCCGCTCCCCTCCAAGTTGGTCACCTACCTTAATACTCCAAGGGGCAAGTATTCTCAAACACAGAATCATTGACTTTACACATCCATACCCAGGGAGTTGTGGTAATGACAGGGCTCATGAATCCAGCCACTGACTGAGTAGTTTCTATGTACTTGTAATTGACATTATTGACAGTATTGACAGGATTATTATTGTTTTGACCACCATAAAGATGTATAACATTTTTAACTGACTTTGAAAAAGCTTTCATTTCCTTACTTACCCAAATAAAATTTAATCAAGTCTTGAGCAAAGCAGGCAGCAAATACATTCATTATTAAAACAAACTTCTCTAAAAATTCACAACTTGTCTTATTAAGAAATATAATAAAGACTGTAGTTTAGTATGCAAGAGTTAGATTGCTTGACCTCTCTTTTAATGACTTAATTAGCTGTATCAAAGCCCAGCTGGGCCTCTGCTGACAACACAGCAAGATATTTCAATCAGGCGGTGTTATGGAGAATAAGTAATAAATGCTACCTTGTCGCCATCCAGTCCCAAACCAAAGTGCATGCTGGTAATGCTAAATTTGATCAGTATGCCTCATATTTCAATTAGTCGTGGTCTGAATCACTAAAACTGTGTAATGTGTATGAATTCCTGATATCAGATACAGAGCAACAGGCTCCCACAGTTAGAACCCAGTGAGTTTGCTTTTATTAGCAGCCAATTAATGGCCAAAATCTGCATTGCTTTTAAAATTTATAACCTGAATTCCAGCTGCACCCATGGCTCACAGTACACTGTATACAATCAGATCCATATCACTGTCGCAAGTCAAACAGCTGCAAACTGTATTCTGTCTGCAGAACTGAAAAAATCCCTCTATGCAGAAGCTTTTTTTTTTAAAAAAAAAAAAAAAGAAAAAGAAAAAGAAAAAAAGAAAAACCCTCTTAGAAGTTCTTTTCAAAGCCCAGCAGCACTAGCTACTTTGCGACAATGAGCAATTTAATACAGAAAAAAAAGAAATCTACACCAAGGTAGCCTCTTGGGATGTGCTAGGTTTTCAAACGAATGAAACCTTATCACTTTGGCACAGCACAAGGGCAAGGAAAACCACTTCTCCCGACCAAGGCTAAGAAAATATAAACACATAAAACCTGACCCTCATTGAAAATTAACCCATTGAAGTCTAGGTAGATTAAAAGATTCCACCAACACAAATATTAATATTTTAACTAACTTGCACAAATTACTAACATTGAAATTGTAATCTGAACATTAGACCCAACAGAGACTACCATGGAAAAAGAAGCTTGTGCCTCTTTCACCCATAATGCATTCCTCAAGATTTCTAGACATTATTTTTAGGAATGAGCCTGTTTCTGTTACCTGATATGGCAGGAAATTTTGATGTGGTCTGATTCAGACGCAAAGCATAGTAGCTTCATGCATTTCTAATGTCATGTCATAAAGCCTCATGATAAAGTCAGATGTGACATTTAAAATTATGCTATTTTTAAAAAGTAATTTACCACATGCAAAAATGTGCAGGCACAGAACATTTTTGGATATCCGATCTCACAGTATTATCCGAGACAAACACTAGATGTTTCTCTTCTCCTTTCCTCTAACCCCATGCCACTGACCAAACTTTTAGCTCAACTTCAGTACCATATACTAGATAATGCATTGACCTGAATATTACCTCATTGCAGTTTACAGGAGTGTGAAAAAGCACTTTAATAACAGTGATACATAGCAATAAAAAAGTTTTACTTGAATAATACAAACTGCTATCTTGGCTATTTAAAAGACAATAAAATCTTTAATTTTTTTTTTTACAAAATTTATCCACTAATAACCAGCATTCTTTCTAACTGCTTAAATACTGCAGTAAGACTTATAATGCGACTGTGAAATCATAAGCCAGTACTTCAAAGGTGTTCTGTCTGTTACAAATTTAATCTTCACTGGTATGTCACAACTCATTTCATCCCAGCAGCTCTGAGACACAGCATAGCAGCATTTTTGTTGTCCTAGACAACCTGAACCAAACTATCAAATACCTGTCTGATGCCCAAGAATGATCACGATAATATTGCCTATGGGATTTGCAATAATAACTATCCTGAAAATCTAATTATTCCACTGCAGTTATTTAAGAAAAACAAGTGTGCGACTCCCTTGCCCCCAAATATAGATTAAATACACTTCTGCTATTTTATTCTTTAAATGAGGTAAAATGAAATGAATACATGCCACTCTGGTCATGGGAATATTTTTCTGTCATGGTCCCAGTTTTTCCTCACATTTTTCCTCGCACAGTTTACACCAGTGTAAACTACCAATAAACTCTGAGAAAGTCAATAGAATTACAAAGACACAAAATTGTTGCAAGAAAAAACAAAATTGAGGGCTGTATTTACGCTCTTTTCCTCTTCATATGAACAAGCAAATATCAGACACATACATAGCGTACACATACACACACACTTTCTTCTGTGACATGGGCCTACATGTTTATACACACCCCATGAAATTGTATTTCAGTGTTGTCCATTGCTAAGTTTGAAACTAAATAACAAAAATACCCTAGCACACATAGTAACAAAGAGGAAGCCGTGCTAGTCTATACACTATCAAAACAAAAAGCAGTCAAATAGCACTTTAAAAGACTAGCAAAATGGTTTCTTAGGTGAGCTTTCGTGGGACAGACCCAGTTCTTCAGACCATAGCCAGACCAGAACTGTTCTGGTCTGGCTATGGTCTGAAGAACTGGGTCTGTCCCACGAAAGCTCACCTAAGAAACCATTTTCCTAGCACACATCTATGAGTAGACTTCCTTTTGTTATGTATGATCTAACTTTATTCTGCCTTTCCACAGGAGAGTACTACAGCTTTCTGAAAACTGACATAAATACGCGGTTGAGACATGGACGGAAGCCACTTTATTTAAAGTATGATGTGACACTATTCTGATATTTTCCAAAATTTGTGGATCTCCACCTCTGAAGAAGTTGGAATACAATTTATGGTACCTCTTACAAAGATTCATGTTAGCCAAAAGCAAACTGTTTATCCCAAAGACATTTGCATGCTACTCTCTAAAGGAAAGGCTCAAAACATCATGTTTGAAGCATAAGATTCTAACAACTTTACCAAGAATAAATTTTCTCGGAAGCCAATTGGGAACACAGACTTGTAGTTTTTACACAGATTTTAGATAAAACTCTGAAAAAAACAACACTTAAGAACATCCAGTGGATTTACTACTCTGTGGAGGACTCTGGGACCATAAAACATGTAAATGCATCATGCTGATTTTTACACATATATTATCAACGTAATTCATTTATGGTGTATATGTAATCTACAATAATGTAAATTGATTAATTCATTTTATAACAACCCTTATGTTGTATACAGCATTATTCTTCATTTAATAATTGTGCTAATTCAATATGCTTATAAATGTAAGATACGTTCACATAAAATTTTACTGTTTCAGAAATTCATGTAGAGAAAAGAATGAAAATAGATTTAAAGTATAGCTGCATTGCTGATTTTTTTTAATTGTAACACTAGGAAGTGGAGACAAATATGATGCATATTATACTATGCTCACTCATTTCCAGACTCTCATGGTAAAATACCATGAAAATTCTATATTGACTTCAATGGCATTTTTAACAGAATCTGGAATGAGTTCCATTGTATTTCTTGATCATACTTAGATTAAGTAAGCTTTTTGAATCTTACTGATTCAGCAAAAGTTTGATTATTCCTCAATATTTTAATTAATATTGCTCAACATTGGCCTACATCCAGTAGAGGACTTATTAGGAAACCCATTATAGTTTGTTCAGCTAGATTGAGACACATGGTAGATGCAAAAAACACTGCAATATAGACTCATGCACAGGAATATGTATAGGTTAAAAACTAATCACGTTTGCTAAAAGACAACAGTATACCCGCCCACAGCCAAGTCAATAGATATATGTATACCTATGCGCTCATGCACACAGGTGGATACACAGAGATCCATTTGTCCATAAACATTTTATTGAAAAATCAACTAAAATTGAAAAAACATGTACAAACTGACATGATTCAAGTAGAACCTTTAGGAATACACACTTTCATTACGGAGGTCCATGTGCAGCTTGCAATGGCTTGAGTTTTCTGCCATCTGTGAATTAGACCCTCATCTTTAATTCAGGCAAATGACAGTGCATTATTCTGCTCACTACCTTTATTGTCCCTTCACATGCCCACATTTGAACACTTGGGCTACATCTCTTTTACAAGCATCTGACAGAAGCGTCTGTCGGAAGAGACATTCTGACAAAACTTTTGTTGACAGATCGCGTCTACACATAAAGGTGGATTGATCATTTGATCCACTCTGTTGACAAAAAAGCCCCCAAAACATCTACACAGCTTTTTTGTCAACAATTTGTTGACAAAATGCATTTGGTGTATAGACACTTTGCATGTTTTGTCAACAAAACCCTAGTTTTGTCTGTAAAACTCTCTAGTGTAGACGTAGCGTTAGGTTTTTGTTGATATGTAGTTGTAACCACACATTTACAAACACTCATCCTGATATTTTCAGAGATATATATTGTATGGATAAACATATATATGTACATGCAACCGTACAAACCACACACGTGCACTCAAAAAAAACCAAAGTATTGTGAAATAACAGATTTCCTCATCCTTCTTGCTACTCTGCCCCAAAGAACAGTTGGCTTCTCATTATATGAAGATGAAAGTGAGTCCTGTTCAAATGGCATCACTAAAGCCACCACCAACTGCTTCAATATTGAATGCGTTTTGGACAGATTTTGGGTCATCCTTCTCTTTTTGGTGCACATTTAATTTCTATTGGCATTTTTCTTTAAAAATCGTACCCTTAGCATTTTGAAATCTTCCCACCACAGCCAGAATATACCTCTGCAATTGAAATGGTCGGTATTTTAGTATGTATTTTGTTGCAACTACATTAACTAACCTAATTATATAGTTTTCATTTTAAAAGTGAGTTTTTAATTGATTACATCGAGCGTAGATATTGGGAATATAAACACAAGGACACACACATGCATACACAAATATAAGCAGTTTGACTGGTCTTAGATGACTAAGGTCTTAAGAATGATAGACTGTAAGGCTAAAAGGGACCACTGTGATCATCTGAATAATCAAGAGCTGGAATCCACAGTCTGTATTCAGAAAATCGTCCCACTGAATTCAGTGCACAATTCCCTCTTGACTACGGTATCAGCTCCCAAAATTCTAAGAACAACCATTTAAAATAGAAATTTCTTGTCATCTGCATATTTCTGAGACGGTCTTGCTTATTAAAATGCAATCTAGCATGTATTTATGGATAATTATTTCTGATACGGTATACAATAGGGATTCCTGGCATTTAAATTATCCCTAACATATACAGAATGGTGCTTTTTGAAGTAATCCTTTGTAATAAAATAGAATGCATTTTGTAATATATCTGGGTTTTTAACTGTGCTGTAATAAAGGTGCTTAAAAATGTTGCCTCAGGCAACTAAACCAGGATTTGACTTCTTCAAGAAAACTGAAGTAAAATAAAATTTTCCCACACTGCAGAATCTAGTCATTAATTTTACCGAAGACTGCCAGACATGCATGCCAATGTTTTCTCTGAGTAAATGCACGGTTTAACTATTATATTCTCGACAACTGAAGATAAATTCACACCAAATATTAGACTTTTACTTTAATATAAATATAAACACATATATATTAGAATTTAATACACCATCATTTTCTCTCTCTAGCTGATGTTGGCTTAACATTAGTAAATACCACTTTGCTATTTTTCCTAATCTTGACATGTATAAAAGCACATACATACACACACATTATATATAAATGAATATGAATTATATGTTTTTATGTGTTATACAGGTAAACAGCAGAAAGCTAAATGGCAACATGATATATTACACAAATTTTAAATACACGATTTATAGGACAAAGCACAAGATAAGCACTTAATAAGAATATCATTTGCATTTGCAGTTTTAAGAAATACTCTTTCTCCTTTCACCCCCAATTTTTTATTTCTTGCTAAACACATTTATTTTGAGTGCTGGATGTTGGAAAACACATAGAACACTGTAAAAATAAGAAAGCATGTTGGCTATACAACCTTAAATATATACATAAGTGTGGCATTTAAAAAGAGTTTTCTAATATCAATTACCTAGATATTGGTATTTGTGCATGTATTATACATAAATATTTCTCTGAAAATGCCTTAAATGGTATGTTATATAAAATGCAGAGAATTTCAGCTGATACAATGGAAATGACCAAAAAAATATAACTACAGACACAACAAAGTAGGCATAAATCAAGTCAACAATACAATAGGGAAAAGTCTGATCACTCTTTTCTGTAATACACAAATTTTCTTCCAAAATGAAATTTAAAACATTGAAGTTGATCAGTTATAGAAGTGTAACATGGAGCTAATGTGTTAATCATTGATACACATATTTAAGGTGTGCTCTAGTTTTATTTAACCAAAGTTTCTGGAAAATTGGCACACAGCATTTGAGGCTAATTCACTATAAATACATTTCATTACCATACAGCACATTCACTTACATCATAAATGAGGTGTGACCAGCAGAAGGCAGTGTTACAATAAATATATATGCAACTGCTCATTTACAGACTGGTTTGAATTGAGATTAGAGTTTTGCTAACTTTTGACAATACAACTATTGTTTTCCCTAGGCATGTAAGTCCAAAACCATCCCATCAATGTAAACAATCTTATAGAAGTAGTTAAAATACTTGGAAGCCTATTTCTTTTGTATTATATTGCTTTTGCTTTAAAAGTTAGCCTATTCAACTCTTATTACATTGCATTTGTTTCTTAAGTTTATCACAGAACTGTGTTCACACTTACCATTTTAACACAGCATTATGCTGAGCTGTGTCCTCATGAAACAGGACTCAGACACTGTTGAGCAGATAGGCATTGCCGCTGCAGCAGTTTAGATTACATAATTCACTTCAAAACAAGCTTCTAACATTTCTTATTAACCTTTAGTGGGCTGAGCATCATTTGGTAGAACAGTTTCTGGTAGGTTCTCAGCAGAACTTCTGTAGGTATAATAAAAATACCTTTAATTAAATTTCCCTCACATGTACAACTAATAATGTCATTTAGCATGTGTTAGTATACAAAGTCTGTTGAATGCCTCTTCAAGTTTACAAAATCCACGTTAAAGGAACCAGCATTGCAAAAAAATGTTACAGCATATGTTTGGATTTTTGTATTTCAAAGTCCTGACTACTTTATCTGAATTACAGATTTAGAGCTTTGTTATGTGTGATAGTTATGATAATATGATCACTAAAGGCACAGCGACAGGGAGACTCAAATCCCTCTGAAAATCCCTTTCTCTATTTCCTACAGCTGCTGCTGGAGTTTAATATCTGATAGAATGATGAAAAAGAACAGGCCCAACCTCAGTTTTAATAAAAATTTTAACAGGTCTACATATAGTTATGAAAAATGTTATTTGCAATGCCAATCTTTAATAAAATTTTCTTAAACCAAAAAAAAAAAAAAAAAAAATTATGGGGAACCTGATATGAATGTGTTTTTCATATGTACTATTTAAGGCTGTTTAAAGGTTATGAAAGTGACTAGTAAAATAAGTTCTATCACAGCACAACAAAATCCAGTGTAGGCAATCGCACTTTTCCATTCAATCAAATAAGCAAGCAACACCCTTCAATTGAGCATGATTATTCTAAAACAAATATTTTCAGCTTACATAAGCAACTTTTGTGCTTTATTTGTAATAATTCTTGTGTGTGTGTTATCCCCATTTTTAGACAACACAAATGAAATTGATCTGAGTCTTAATGGTATTGTTATTGATACCTATTTTAAACAAAAGTGTTAAAATTTGCACTCCTTAAAACAATATCCTTTTTATGCAATTTCCAGTTGGCAGCAAGTTTTGCTCATGAAATATTTTATTTGTGTGTGTGACCAATAATTAGAAAGCTAAAATTAGTTTAAATTATATTTTTCTAAACTTCCTAAACCTACATGTTGATTCTCCTCTCTCCACCAGCCAGACAATCACTGTCTGCCCTTAATGAATTAAGAATAAAAAGTGGTGTCACATATTCAGTAACAGCACGTATCCAACATACCCCTGTATGTCTTAAAAATCTGCCTGGAAACAAAGTTGTAAACTAACAACTTATGACCAAATATATGTTTTACTTACAAGGCCAGTGATTGTGGTGAACAGGACTGGAAAATAACAATTTCACCTTAAATATAATAGCTACAACCAAAGCAAAAATAAACTGCTGTTCCAAATGCATCAAGCACAAACATCGGGTTTTTTTGGTAATCCTTTTAAACATATATTCAGAAATAATTACTAATGTTCCCACTAAGACCAGTATAACTCTTTTGATTATTTACTCTTCACACTTTCCATTCTCATTCCTTTCATCATTTTCATAAAATTGTATTTCCAATTATAAGCACTGAGCATCCAAGAATACTAACTTTGAACAGGCTGCATACATGATATTGACTCTTTAAACAGATGATACCTTCTGAAAGACTTCTGATTCCCTTCACAAATGCACATGAATCACATCTGCCAAGATGAGTGCTAACAGTGTAAAGAGACAGTCTTTATTTGATTCTTAATTCTACATCAACTGCAAAGAAATTTTTATACTAACATTGTGTTGCTGAAGCATTCTAAGCATCCTCTGAATTTTTTTAATTAAAATGTAGCTATAACAAGGCTGGAAAGAATTAGATTTTTAATCCATGAATGTGGGTAAACGTCAATTCTACTGCACGCACACAAATTCTTGCAACAATATTTCCATTGATAACAACTGAAGTTTACAGATAGGCTAATTAAGAACAATGCTGCCTGCAAATTAAGCATTTGATTTAAGAGTATTTCCTTTCTATATTTTTACAGGCAATGTTGTCAATTTGTGTTTTAGCAGTTCTAAAACTTTTGAATGTCAATGTCTACTGTATATATATTTATTATCTGAAAACTGCCGCACAATTTTCCATGACTGTGAAAATTTAAATTGATACAACTAGAAAAAATCCTTAAAAGTAAACATCTACACTGTAAAATTATTTAAAAAAAATCTGCCAAACCTAATTTTATCTATGAATTTATACGGGTGGGATTATGTCCAGGTAGCCAGAGATGGATGGGAAAAATATAAAGCTCATGGAATAACTGCAGCACAAACCTGAATTTTCTGGCATGTTGTTAAGTATTATCTTATTAATAACTGTCCAATTTACAAAGGTACAGATAGAAATCCTACTACTGTAAGGAAAACCAGCAAGTTCAAACAACACATAGGCATTACCATAGTTAAAGAATATTATTTGTTATAATCTACCACTGTACTTTTACATATTATTCACCTCTGTATGATAAGGTTTTCGTGAGGTTCGTATTTCCTGTGAACCTAAGCAGGGGATTTGGAAAAATTTGGAGGAATCAAGGTAACAAGAATGTATGAAAGAATAATTTATTGCTGTGACCATTTTGTCCTCTGATTTCTGTTTAAGGATTATAGTGGATTATCTTTGTCCAAAACCTATTTTTCATATCCCCATGGAAATTAATTTACAAGTTCACAAACAAGTAGGAAAAATAAAGAGATCTAATAAATTCTGAAACTCAAAAAATTAACCTCTAGTCCTCTATATACAGGTCTTGTAATATATTAGCAATCTACTCAAATATAAGGCTTACAGATTGAAGTGCATTATGAATTAGGATAATAAAGCACTTCAGTGTATTTTCACTTTCAAAGTAATACATTTTAAAGCATTTTAATGAAATGACTCCATGTTTCATATTATAACCAAGCAAAAAAAATCCTCTACTATATGATGTTTTCTGATACAATGTCACTTTATAGTAGTTACCATTCATCTTTTGTCTTGTAAAACCTGAAAAGCAATGGTTTTGAAAGGATGCAGTAGCAACACTGAGAAATGGTTTGATATGTGAAATTACTCACTGCTCCCCTATTCAACAAATTATTACTTTGACAAACTATTCACACTTTTGTTTAATTAAATATTTCTCAAGCAAAAAAATCAGAATAAATTTTAAGTAAAATGGAGGTACAGTATATTATCCCAATAATCCATACTTAAATTTTTGAAACAAAGAATCTAATTGGCTACCACTTTTATAAATAAAGTGAAAATTGTTGATGAATCTGGGGCCCTTTTTTATTTTAGACAAAACAGACTGCTTACCATAACTCATCATTTACAAGTAGCTATTGACCAGAGATACAAATGGCATAAAAATTTCAGTTTATCTATGTGCACAGCAGTTTTGGTCCCTGAGAAATAGTATAAAATACTTCTATGGGTAATTTATTTGAATACTGTTGAAGAAAGCAGAAATACTGTTGAAGAAAGTAGATTAAACTGAATTTATGAATAATTTTACAAATGTATTAAAAAAGCTATTGTTTTAGAGTTTTCATGAACTCTCTTTAAAGTTTTTTAAAAAATAATATTTAGGTTTGCAGAATCTTATCATTTTCAAAAGTAAGGTATTTGATGTTTTCTTAACCTTAAATTGAACTTCTCTGACATTAAAATCCATTAAGAATATGGAAGAAATTCTGTGATCCTAATGACAAACTGAAGTCAAAACCACAATGTATTAAGTATTCCCTGCAGCTTATGCAGTCAACAAACTACAATATTTGAATAGCACAGAACATATTGATACAGAAAAAAAATGGAAAGGGTGTTTCATATAAGATTTCATTTCCCCTTTTAACATACATACATCATCATTTTGTTGGAAAAAGTTGAGAATTTGGGGTAAAGGATTGTGCATGTCAAACACTGAGCAAACATTTCTGAGTCTAATAATACTACAAGTTTTAATTTTAATTAGATATATCACCCAGTGACTTTTTTCCTGGAGTAATGTATACTCCTATTTCTCAGAGGAGAAGCTATGCTTTCTGCCCTCTCTCCAGTCCCCACCCTGATGTTACTACATCAGGAACTTAATAAACTAGGTTATTCGGGAAAGTCATAGAACCAATCTGGCCACCAATAGCTTTTCCTCCTATTACCGTGAAACTGGTGTTAAGAAAGCAAAAAATTACTGACAATTCCTCATTCCCAAATTCTGTGTATTTAAGTTTCCTTAGCAACAAAGGAAAGTATTACTAGAAGGATTAACGTACTCATTTTTCAATCACTGATTTTTTAAATTTTAAGTTAATACCTTGGTACAGAGCCATTCTTCATTTCTGAATTTTGAAAGTTCCCAGCCCATTTTGTTCATTATTCTAATACAAATAATAAATAGTGCCAGTTGATGAAACTTTAAAATTCACATGTACTTACAGAGATATTGTTTCTGCTGAGAGCAATTAATTACACTAATCTGCCTACCTAAGAACATTGTATTGTCATGAGTAAAAGTGATCAACAACCGAGCTCCACTCCTTGCTTTGTGTTAGAAATAACTTTTTCCTGCCCCAACAAGAACAAAATTTGTTTGCCTTTGTCTACAATTTAACTTTTAAATAGTGCTAAAGAACTTATGTGTTAAAATATCCTCCTCCTTTTTCTGTTGTACCTTTAAGGGCCCAGTCCTTAAAGATGCTGAGCACCCCAAAATGAAACAGTCAACACCCTACAGGATTGAACCATAAATAAATAAATGGGATGAATCCTAAAGTCTTTACTCAGGAGAAATTGTCATTCTACACAATAGGAGTTTCATTTAAATATGGAATGAGTAAAGACACAGGATATATAGCAGTGTAATTGTGTTATTTTGACCCCTTAATATGCTTTTAATTTTTATAAATTTTGAATATGTATATTTACAAGAAGGTTCTGTGGTTTTTTTAAACCTAGAAAAAAATTCCATGCTTTGTCTACCCTTGCAATTGATCAGCAAAACTTTTGTTGTTCACAGATGCTTAAAATAACTCTAAACAATAAAAGTTTTGCTGTGGCAAGTGCAATTGTGAATGCTACTTTGTCCACAAAATGTCTTTATCTACACACAGGCTACTTTTAGCAACAGGGCTATGTCGACAAAGCCTTACTGCTAAAAAGCTGCATAGTGGAGACATAGCCTTGGGGTTAAATGTTGAAACACGGTCCTGATCCAAAGCCTCTGAAGACAATGGAAGTATTTCTATTAGCTACAATTAGCTTTGGAGCAGAGCTCATATAATTAAGTTCACCTAAAGCTGCCTCAACTTGAATCTCAGATTCAATATTCATCATACGAAATAAGAACTGAAGTTCTCCCTCAGCATTTCAAATCAACAAATTAATTCACCAAAAGGTAAAAATTCAAATCTTTGGCAGAGGCCGGGAAAGAAAAGTGAGAGCAACTTTACTTCTGCAAATACTCCTGTTCATTTACAGCTCACACGAGTAACCTTCAGTGCATTTAAGTGCTTGTATAATTAGGTCACAAAGAATGGATAGTTTTTCCATATTACATTTTATATATTATATGGACACACACACACACACACACACACACACACAGAGCTGGTCTCTATGATTTACATCTTCTTTGAAACTAAGGACTTGATCTTACAAATTCTTACTCATGTCCATAACTGTACTCATGTGACACCATGGGACTGCTCAGAAGAGTTAAGTTACCAGCAGGGATAAATGTTTGTAGATTCAGGACCTAAAATTTTTAATGCCACACAAGTGCTGTATTAAGGCTCCATCCTGCAAACACCTACTACTGCCATACCTCAGCAGTGATTTCTTTGAAGAGTCCCTTTGAAATGAATTGTAGTAAGCCCTATGCTGTAGTAAATATTTGCAAGATTTTGCCCTAAAATGCTTCTTACCCTTCCATCCATGCAGGTTTAGGTGCATGGATCAGAGGAAAGCAGAAGCACAAAGTACTCAGTCCTCTGGGTTAGCTAGCATGATGGAAAAGATCAGTCTGAAACCACTGCTTAAAGCACATGTTCCAGCTGGTCCTCTGTTCTATCTGTATAGGATGAACCAAATTACAAACGAAAAAAGAACAGAATTCATAATAAAAATAATCCTCTCAGTCAGCTTGTTGCTGCCCAAGGCCAAAAGTTACAATCCAGTCACAAACTATGAGTGATAGTCAAATTATAGAGAATTATTGATTAAAATGAATATTTTTACTTAAATATGGTATAGCAAACAATTTGTAGTATGGGAGCACTAAGCACTTCAAATGTGTAAGGCTCATTTGAAATAGGAAGTTTTATTTAATTCATGGTCTCGTACTATAATAACTATCACTAAATTGCTCACAAAATGAACAGTTTCAAATATACTTCTTAATTTTGGGAGCACTGCCCTACACTAAAATTAACATTTACTTTGTGGATACTCAGTCTTCCTATTCTCCTGAAGATTGTCATCAACATGTCCAATTACCTCTCTGATTAGAAATACTTACTTTTTCATGCTCTCTGTGAACAATGACTGTGCCCATCAGTGACAGGTTACACATTACATGATATCTGATGGAATGCTTCTTTTGTTTGATACCATTTGCAACAGCAGAAGATTTTCTGTTTGATTCCAGTGTTCAGTTCTCATTGTAGGCTTTATCTTCATTCTGAAATCAAATACAGGTCTAGTTAGTCAGAATTATAATGAGATGCCTATTTTGTTTCACCAAGACATACATATTAATAACCCTGAAAACAAAACTAATAGACTTGTTCTTGGTGCTCCGATGCTACAAATAACGGGCTCAAAATAGATGCTTATAATTCAGCTGCTATAGTAAGTTGTAAGTAAATCAGTCTCAATCACTAATCTATGGCTACAGCTACACTGCCAAGTTTTGCCAGCAAAACTCTGGTTTTGTCAAGAAAACTCGAGAAGCATGCACACACAAAATGTGTTTTGTCGGCAGTTTGTCAACAAAACTCACCCCTTTTACCAGCAGCATTCTGCCTCTCAGCCATGAAGCATACTGCTGCTCTCAATAGATTCTGTCAACAAAAAACAAAACAAAACAAAAAACCCTGTCCTTCTCTTGACAGACAGAGGATCCAGAACAATGGGCAGCTCTGTCAGTTGTACTTCTGGGTGCCTGTTTTGTCGAGAGAGCAACTAGGCAGTGTGGCCATTCTGTCGATAGAGCGGAGCACACTTTCAAGCCAGTTTTACTGTGTCACCACACTCTGTCAAGAGAAGCTTTGTTGGGAAAGCTCTTCTGACAGTGGCTTCTGTTGACAGAGCGTTGTAGTGTAACCATAACCTATGTATATTATCTACTTTGATATCCTTATAAAATTCAGCTAAATGTCAAATTAAAAATACATTTCCTGAATTCTCAAGATAACTATTTTGGAGTAAAAGAACAATATTAAAGCAACTCTTGAGGACAGAAAACAGTTTTGCTCAGTTATAATAATACATAATTTCAAATTATTCCAAAACCTATTTTCTAAAGCAACCATTAACTTAGAATAACAGTGCAGAGTGCACCCAAAGACTTATGTAAAGCTGTATGCGTGGAAGATGGGGAGTTTCAGACACAGCAAAGTTATTGCCAGTTCTATTTACCACTGTACAGCCTGATCCAAAGCCCAGCCAAGACTGATATATTCTGTACTGACCTCTATATGGTTTGGAGCCAGCACTTACTGAAATCTTGTATTGTATGTTTCAAATGGAAAATGAAGTGAGCATGTACAGACACATATAGATATTGTATACTCTTTTCACATAGCATTCATATGCATCTATATAGCTAAGTGCTGATTTTCACCTAATTTGCATTTCCTTACATTCATCTGTTTAATAGCTGTAATTTAAACTTTTTGTTCTTAAATGCACATAGATGATATTGCACCTTTCCTAGCTCTTTCATTTTCAGATTGAAATACGTGGCTATATGTATACCTTCTTTTACGTTAATATTATGGAAACATTATGGCCATCAATACTGTACACCACCAGACAGCTATGACAACGACATTGGGATGTCTTGCTATTACAGAGTAACGCTGCTATAGATCGGGCTAAGTTTTTCTTGAAAGAAGCAGCACACTTAGCAGTTCATCAGAAATGTATAATCGCAACAGTAAACAGTCCGAATGCCATCTTTTTGTCTCATGTTCCCCACAGACTCAGTATATTCTGTGCTGTGCTGTTTGGATTGTTAAACTGCACAGGTGTGGCTCTCATTTCTAACGGTAATTTACAGATTGTTGTATGGTTTACGAAGTTAGCCTAACATAATGATGAAAAACACTGTGGTGAGGAAGAAGAACCCATGAAAATACACTTTGACTTTTCAGCTAAGGCCAAATGCTGAGCAAGAAAGGTAAAATACAGAAGACGACTTTGAATCCATGAACAACTTTATGATCATATTACTACAATTCACAGGAATTTTATTCATGAAGGAAATCCATGGTTGTACATTGCACTTATATTACCTCATATATGCCCATAGCTGATATCAAGGTATATATTCTGCAAAGGGTCTTTTTTAAGAAATGGTATAAATTGACCGCTGGCACTCAAAGAGCACTCACTGTATATTACAAAACAGACAAAACTTTTTTTTTTTAATTTTGAAAAGATGGTTTGAAAAAGATCATTTTCCTGCTCCTTAGAACTTCTGATAAGACATTTCCACTTCTACTTCAGGTCCTTTTACCATAAAATTAAAATTGAAAAGTTTATGGTGAGCGGATTGTCTTTTACACATATGTGCTTAATTTCTTGGTATCACAGATGTCAGCCTCTCACTGAAATGTAAGAGAGAAGTTCACACCAAGCCATTGATGTGCTTCAATCCATGCCCTTCAAATGAGAGACCTGAAACATACCAGAACTGGTGGCCCTCCACAAATAGCCCAAGTAAATGGACATTGCTCTGGAGACCTTACTATCAAAAGCTTGTGAATTTTGTCTTTGTAGATGGATTCAGTTTTTAATAAATATGCAGTATTCCATGGACTTCCTGAAGCTTGTGCTTAGGAAAGTTGGACATACCAAGGTAACATCATGTAAGACCCTGAGCAGGTGCTCACCTGTGTGATTCCTGGAAGTCATAAGGAGGAAGACTTAAATAAGAGCCCTGGGTGTCCACCCTGAGTTCAGCTGCATGTGAGTAACTGAATTAACCCCTATTTCTCTGCTCCCTACCAGGAGCACAGGAGAAGACTGAGTAGGTAGAGCTATGGGTACATACCATATCATATGTGGGTGATCATCAGTAGAGGGTCAGAAAAAGGTTTGTGTCCCTCTTATGCAATATCCCTTCCATGAGCCCCTGAGGCAGCACAGTGATGCACTACTCCATGGTTTACGCAGACATCTGAACCATAATCTAGCTCTTCATTGGTTAAAGCAGCGGGCTATTTACCACAGTGGGCTGCACATGTAGCTGTCTATGTGTCATGGGGATCATTGCTACACTATATTTATACTACCTATATAGCCCTCAGAATGTCACATAGGCTGTGTGCTCTCTGGCCTGCAACTGGCCATGAGCTGAGAATTACTGGTCTGAGGCAACTGGCTGCTTTTTAAGGATGACAAACCACAGGAAGCATGAGTTGGGAGAATGGAATTTTCCACCATAAATAGTAAGCAGCATGCTGAAACATAACTCATCAGTAGCTGTACTAATCATGCCCCCACACTCTGCAGCCTCACCAAGAGAGCAGCCGTGCAGAAACACCCTCTTGCATGTATAGGGTGCAGAGTCCTTTTCCACTGCCTCTCCACAACCATTCTCTCCACATCTCCCACATAGAATCATACTTGTTTAGATGGATCTAGGGTCTTGAGCACCCTTGCAAGAGGTCAACATTTGTTTCCTAAAAAGTCTCTCTGGGCAACTTCGTCATTTCCTGGAATCTTGCAGTACAAGTTCTACTGTGTTTTGTGGCTTTCACTGTTGTGTGTAAATTTACTATATGGAAATATATCCTACAATAACAAAATATTGAAACTTGCACATATGTGCATGCACCACTTATTGACTTCACGGGATTTGGAATGCACGCTAAAAGGCGGAATTGGATACTTTGATATAGATGTTGGGTCTGTCAGTGAACTGAGGAAAACAGTTACATATACACATTTAAAGAATGAATTTTGCTTTAAAATGCTTAGTTAGGATATAATACTCTGACAATAGGCCTGTGTCTAGACTAGCCCCCAACTTGGAACAGGACATGGTAATTAGGGTGTCAGGAGATTACTAATGAACTGCTGTGGTGCATATGCAGCACTTCATTAGTCAAAATCTCCCCCATGGCAACTTCGAAGTGCAAAACTTCGAAGTGCCGGCTTGCGTGTAGCTACAGGTCAGCCACAGGTACTTGGAAGTGCCCACACTACATTGAAGTTTGAGGAGTAAAGGGACTTCAGTGTAGCGTTGGCACTTCGAAGCACCCACAGCTGACCCACAGCTACATGCAAGCCAGCACTTCGAAGTTGCCACGGGGGAGATTTTGACTAATGAAGTGCTGCATATGCACCTCAGCACTTCATTAGTAATCTCCTGACACCCTAACTACCATGCCCCCTTCCAAGTTGGGGGCTAGTCTAGGCACAGCCTGGGACTGGTACAGAAGTGGTTAATGATATAAAGTACCTTCAAAGAATGAGAGAGCACTAACAGAACAACAACCTAGGTTACCAGAAGAAAGTAGTACACCATGTTCATTTTTTTTTACAAGGGAGAAAAATATATTTTAATACATATGGCACACATTAATTAACTTTAACAATTTTAATACATACTCGGAATATCTTAAGCAGACTACAGAACATAACATGTCTTCTCTCATATTCATTGCATCACATTGTACAAGAAGTATTTCTGTAAGACACCCTGAGGAAGAGCAGCAATACATCTCTAATAAAGAAAAAACAAAACCACCATATTGCAAGCCAAATTTGGAGATGATGACCTTGCTTTGAAATTAAGAAAAAATGCTTAACAAAACAATGGGTATCCCTTTTCTTAAAAAATCATTTTTACAAAACTTGTGCTTTTTTTCCCCTTTTTTTTCTAAATTTAGCTGGGTTTTGTCGTCAGCTTGGAATATTTATGCTAAGATTTAACTGTTGAGTCTCAGAAACTTGTTTGCATTCAAATGACAGTTCATTCCATTCCATTTTATGAAGGGAGTAGCCCATAATTTATAGACTATGACTCACCGTGTCACTGCAGCTGTGACTTGGAGACTAGATTTTCTACTGAACAGAGGAAAATTGTTGTTCCTAGGCCTATGTATTAGCATTTATTCATTGGTAAGATCTGAACATTTCTAGTACATACCATCTGCTGTCTAGGAGTTTGAAAAGAGAACCCCTTCAAAACCACACATGTGCATGCACCCACACACACACACACAGCTGAGCAAATAATTGAGAATTGGTTCAGCAGGCAACTGAAAAATCCCCACCAAAATACTGGCTCATTTTAAAATGAAAATTACTTTTTCCCCCCCATATCCCTCCCCTGGATTAGTGAAACAAAAGCAAAATTCATTTAGTTAATCCAAATATTTGAATGGCAAATCAAATTGCTATTTTTGAAATGAAGTACCTATTCAAAATGACATTTTCTAACTAAGTCATCTCTACATTTCTAAACCTTTTCTTTTCAGTTTTGCAAGACAAAACTATTGGCCAAATAAAGAGAAGGTGCCTTGAAAAAAAATGCATTTTTTCAGTGAATTTACTGCTCACTGAAAAAATGTCACACAGTTCTAACACAGACACCTCTCCACTACTGCCTCTGCCTCAAGGTAAATTGTTGGAAATAATTAGGTCAATTAAATGCTGAATATTTCCAGTGTGGTATCTTGCAACCAGAGTAGCATTGCTGTACATTTCAGATGCCATCATTGGGCTGTTTAAAATAGATATTAGTTTGGATTTTTTAAAAGAAATTTGATCACATGTCCTGTTTTAACACACAAGACTAATCATATTGGCTGTAAAGTGTCTTCAAACTGATTTCTAAAGAGTATTTTTATTTTGGGACTCTCTCCAAGAGGCAAGACCACAAAACACATGCTTAGCAGAGGAAATTTCGACTATTTAATTAAGTAATAAACTTTTTCAAATAAAAATTGGTGATTAGATGATGGGCCCAAACCTGAAAACACACAAGGTATGTCTGGACAATGTAATTCCTCATACAAGCAATTTATATCCATAAGTGATTGCAGGATTAGTTCTACAGATCTAACAATATTTTAACAAGAATTCCACACCTCCCTTTGAATTTACGATAAGATAATTTTCAGAGTCAGTAAGGGTATCAACCTGTCCTTGTGGTCTCTCCCCTTTGCCTTCTGTCTCCCTCTTCCCTACAAAAAGGAAAACAATTAAGCTAAGGCTACACTGTGGTTTCTATTGTGAGACACAAATGTACCCCGAAATAGCAACCTCGTGGCCAATATCATGCTTGAAATAGCAGGGCTATTTCAAGAATGGCATATGATTCCCAGTAACCCTCATCATACAGGGTGTAGCCTGCACTGGGTTTGAAATAAGATACCTCAAAAGAAGTTACACAATTTGCACAATGCAAATGGCATAACATTATTTTGGGCTAGGGATACACAGTAGCCCTAGCCTTAATGAGTTTTAAGTAAAATTACATAACTCCCCTTCCATAGTAGTTTTCAATATCTATCCAATCATCATATCTGCTTTTTATTCAGGATAACATCTCTGAAAACATTATTAACAACTGATTCCTAAAATGGTTTAAAAGATCACAGCAGAGACAACAAAAATACCAGAATTTTGCAGTATGCAGAGAATCCATACACAAATACATAGATTGATTTATCATGTATCAGATGAAATTAACAAGTTGAAATAAATGAATAGTTGTCCAAAGTTAAAAAGAATGAAGAAAAAGTGTTTATTTAAAGACAAACAAAATCCCCACAAACCCTACTATAAGAGTTCCAATGTAAACCAGAGTCAGATTCAAAGCAACACATGAAAAATACATGAAATACATGAAATACAAATACATGAAAAAGTTAGAAAAAATGTACTGCAAATGCAACATCACCACCTATTTTTATGGGCATCTGAAACATACGTGGATGGTATTTTTAACAGTCTTTTTTGCCAATACATTTGGGGATCTGAGTAGTTTTAAAACTTATTCAGCAATATTTTTAATGCAAACCTCATGCAGAATTATCAAAATATTTCAAATATCAAGTAAATAACAAATATCAATATCAATTTTAGGGATCTTTACAATTCAGTTTATCCATGTAATTTAATGTGAATATTTCAGTTCTTTATTTTAAGCTGATGAAGGATGAGAGAAAATAATTTTTGACTGCCAGTTACAATAGACTGTCTGTCATGCTGTAACGCTGGACTTGTAATTCTAATGATAAGGGCAGAGATTCCAGTGCTGTAGCAAACATTTGAATCAATCAGACATTTCTTTTCATATTTTGATGGAAGTTTCCGTTGTCTAAGGGTTTTTCGTTATGTAAGTCCTACAAAAGTCCGAGTTGGGATTTTTTTTCTTCAGTGCAGAAGTGAAAAATCACTCCCAGATGTGAAAGACCAGCATTAGACCATCCACAGTATTCAAGCCCTGCTGTATATGGGATTTAAAGGCGCAGAGCAAGGAGACACAAAGGAGCATCCACACTCACTGCATGGTAGTCCTACAGACCTGCTAGGGAAATGGGTTCAGAAGAGTCTAGCCAGTAGAGGGATGTTTTTATGTAGATTAGGAGCCATAGCATACTGTATTAGTAGCATCAAGGGATATTAATCCATCTGACTTGATCTGTGTCCTGAGTACCTGAACTAGATTCTGATCCTGAACTGAGGAGGATAAATTAAACTTCCAGAACAACCTCTCAGCTGCACTGCACCTACATCAGTCCCGGGCAGTCTAGCTTTATGGGACTGATCAAAAGCCCATTGAAGTCAACGGGAGACTTTCCATTTGATTTCGGTGGGCTTTGGACCAGGCCCTATGTTTCATAACTTACAATTAAGGTTGAATTCCCTGCCCAAAAAAAAACATAAGAAAAGTTACATATTTCATTTATTTTCTAGTTGCAAAATCTTTCATTACTTAAACTATTTCACGTTTTTCTATGCTAATTAAGAAATAAGAATTTATCTGTAAAGTGCATCCTCAGAAGCACTCAGGGTATTGACCAAGAATTATCAAAACAACTTCTCATTAGTGAACAAGAACATCCATATCTCAATCAATTGTAAACCAGCTAATCAAAATAAAAGAAAAATAAAACAGCAACACTGTGAGGGAGAACTTATCCCATCTCTGGGGAAAAAAAAACACATTTATACTTTTTCAGAGGCTATGCTTTGTTTTTAAGTAGAGAGAGTGGAGCTGGATTTCTGGAAGAAGGGTATTTTACGCTGTTGGACCTGCTACAGAGAAAAGGCTCAATTAATCGACCATCTTCAGGCACGATGGCAGAAACCCTGAGCATCAGGTGGCATGTAAGTGAAAAAGCCCAGCAGGTGAAGGCTCAAGCAAAAAATCTTGAACGTAAGCAAGGCCAGATGCATTCAGAGCTTACAATTGGAATGGATGTGTCTCGGATATGTAAGTTAACCGTTGCCGTGCTTATATGGAAGTTAACTCTAATAACCAACTATTCCATATCAGTTTTTACTTGCCTAATTGTCTGGATTTAGTCAGAGCAATGTTTCAGTTTAAATTTTAAAACTGATAGTATGCATGCAGTATTAAGTAAATAAATACATAGAGAGAGCCTGTCAGAATGTATTTAAGTCATGAGTTGGTCTAAATCAGCGGGGTGTGTAAAGTTAACTTCATGAATCAATATTTACCAACTTAAAGTAAAAATTTGCAAGATTTTCAGTAAGCCATTTGCAGAAATTTTGAATACCTACAAATCTCTCAGGAGTCCATGGGAGCTTAAGGAGCCCAGCATTTTTGAAAATAGCCTGACTTCAGTTATCTGCCAATTTTAAAGCGTTAGGAGACCAAATTTAACTGTAATCACTTTGGCCCACTGTATATTTGGCCTTATTACCTTTATTACACTTTTTGTTCATACTTATGGGAAACAATGTTCTGCTGCTATGATAAACCTATTTAGCTGTTTTAGTCTGGAAAGAAAGCGACATTCTGAAGTTTTTGCTTCAATATTGTACTTTAGATCTTTGTTTTAGAAAGTCAAGATTAAAAGTAGAGACCAATACTCCTACACTGAGAAATATATATATAGTTGTAAAAAAAAAAAAAAAAAATTACAACATGAATCAGTCCCTTCAAGCTAATTTGAAGGCTTTTCACTGTATTTATTGGAGCGCATTGACTTTAATTGCACGGAGAACATTTCTGGCTTGTAGTTTACATCCAAGAGGCACAATTTCACTTGACCTTCAACAGATAATATCAGAATTAAATTCTAATAATGACGGGTATTCTTCATGAACTGAACTGTACTAAGATACATGCTCTCTCTTTCCTCCAGCTATAGTTTTCTTGGTTTTAATTTTTTTCCTCATGGAAAGAAAACTGATAAGCATGACCATTTTCTTTTTCTTCCATAATCTCGCTCTCTCTCTCTCCTCCTCCAGTGTCTCCCGTTCTCTTTTGTTCTCTGTCAGTTTCATATTTTCCCTCACAATATCAGAAAATGCTTCAGTATTTTCCACACCAGACACAATGCCCTGATGTTATCTCGTACTTTATTTACACAGTTTTCAGGGTCTCTTCCTTCCTAATGAAATTATGATGAACAATTTCTTTGCTTTGGAAGTCAAAGTATAGAATAATCGCCTGCATTGCCAAACTAGGATCTCACATTCTGAAAGCAGAGGCTAACAAACCTGTTTGTTCTTCAAAAATGAAGGTCTTTTCTCTGTGCCCTATTTATTTAATTATTCGTTATTTATTATTATTATTATTATTAATAAACGCAGCCTATTCTGTGGTAGCCCTGATCTAGCCATGTGGGAGGAAAAAAAAAAAAAAAACAAAAAAACTTCCATGCTTGTCTTGTCAGTTCAGTGGGACATTTCATTTATGCAACCTGGAAAGTAAAGCAGGTTTTATATAAAGGGCAAAAGACTGCTTGTCTTATGTATGAAAATAGGCCTGTTGACTGTATATAAATAAGAGGAGACAGTTTTAGCGAAAATAATATATAAACATGTTTCAGATCATCCTGCTAAGGTATATCAACCATTCCTCTTTAGAAAACTCTTCCTACACATTCAGATTGAAAATACACATGACAATCAAATTCACTTTTTATATCCATAAGCATGTTTAACAAAGCATGATGTTTTGACAATCTTTTTAATTAACTTTCATGCATTTTAAAAGGTGGACTTTAAATAGCAACAGAAAACCCTAGATACATATAAACATGCAATTTTATATATATAAAAAAGAACAACATATTAAGTGAAATGTCCATGGTCAGAAAAATTAGTCTCCCTCTTTTATCCTCCCCAGCCTATGTATACACCCATCATGAGGTTTGACTGAGTATACCAAAAGGAGAACAGGCAACGCTTGGTATGGGTTTTAATCAGGACACAGCTTTATTATATAGATTCCTGGAACTACATGGCAGATAAAGCATCCAGTGCTGGCAAATCCATGTTTATGCAAATCATTATCTGATAAAGAGCCTTCCCCTGCCCAGGGCTTGCACCTTTATGCCCTATGGACATCACATTCCTTGGGGATGAATGAGTGCCACAAAGCTGACCACTGCTCACCTTTGGAGTGGTCTCTGGCATCATTCCCTCCTGTCCCAGATAAAGCACAGCTGCCCTCCCTTGGCAAGCCCAGACAGCATCTCCCCCACTTTAATTTTGGTTTCACCATTTACAGAAATATCATCAGCCAAAGCTAAATGAACAAAGGGTACTTAAAAACTGTGGTCTAGAGAATATTAAAATTTAAGTCATGAGGGGCTGGACACAGCCTGAGGAAACTAAGTTAGGACATAGGCAGAGCACATGCTTAGTGAAACAGAGAATGTCTAGGATGGCCTCAGACTGATTTCACAGCCAAACTTTTCAAGCTTTTTTAAAATAAATTCTAAGAGATGGCGTATAAAAAGTCAAAGAATGGAGCAAAGTAAATGCCATATGATTTAAACAGCAAGCATATCTCAAAGCATATCTTTTTACTATGTGCTTAGGAACAGTGTTTATATGTAAACTTTGATGTATTCTTTCTGTGTATCTGTGCATCAGTAGATGGAAATTAACTGTTGACTTTGAGAACAGCATGGGATTTTTATTGACATGAACTAAACTGTTCCGTACAATGCAAAAGCTTAAATTAGGACTGGAGTTGCCAATGTAAAAACTATTTCTTTGAAGCTCCAACTACAAAGCATTTTTCAAGTCATTGCAGTGAAACATTTTGTTTAAAAAAAGACTTATGTGACACCACGCATATCCATTTAGCCTTCTTTTTATTTTAATATACCAAATTGCATATACAAACAAAAACATTTCACAATTTTGCATTCCTTACAGAAACACATCTCAATTAGATCCTTAGGACTCAGAAGCCCTCAAATCTTTTCTTTATCGTTGGCCTTAACTAGAACAAACTCATACAAAGCCAGTAATTTTTTAATTAATAGTTGAACATTTTATGTGTGTATTGATCTAACACTTGCCTTAGAAGCATATAATTGAAGAGCACCATCAATTAAGTCTGTCATCTTCAAAAGAGAAGCTGGTTTCCAAAAATATTTCAAAGCTCTTTAAGTATGTTAAAATAAGCTTTAAAATAATTTTGAAAAGAAATTTTAAATTTAATGAAAATGCCATCAAAAATAAGCCAATGATAAAAATAACCTTACATTCCTGTGTCTTGGGCTCTGTCTATACTACAAAATAAAGCCAAATTTAATAAAGTCAACTTTTTAATGCTAGATTTTATGAAGTCATAGTTCAGTGTCCCCAAAAGTTCAGAAAGTTGTCTTACTGTGCCTTCACTGCCTTACCTAAGTTCGACTGTGTGAGCAATGCATTGTGGGTACCTATCGCACAGTGTCTTTTTGCATTCTGGGGTTTTGTGTCTGTGTCTTATGGGAAAAAAAACACAAGTGCTTGTGGGTGTCTAATGTCATCATCCCAGAATGCAAAGCACCCATTCCTATGGCCAACTTCGTGCCATTTTTTCCAGCCATTTTCCAAAGCCTGCCCCAGCTCATGCCACTGCAGGGCACTAGCATGGATCCTTAGCTGCTTCTATCCATTGCAGAGTGCTTCATGGCCACTTCCTGGAGTACTGTAGAGTATTTATTTAGACAAACGGAGGATGTGATGAATGAGATGGAGATGGAGGACGAGGATGCATAGGATGATGATATTGAAGAACTAGAGACGGAGAATTTAGAAATGCTGGCTGCCCCAGATGTACTGCTTACAGTAGAATGCTGCTTCTGGAGATGTGACACCAGCACACACTGGGTGGGACCACATCCTTTCAGCAGCCTGGGATGACGGCAATGGGCGCAGAACTTCTGCATGCTCAAGGCCACTTTCATGGAACTTTGTGATTTGCTGTCTTCTCCTGCCCTGAAGCGCAGCAATATCAGAATGAGACCGGCTTTGACAGTTCACAAGTGAGTGGCTATCACTCTGTGGAAGTTTGCAATGCCTGACAGCTACCGGTCAGTATCAAATCAATTCAGGCTGCGCAGACCGTGACCCTGGGAAATGTCCAGCACATGTTGGAGGGCTTTGCTGCCAGGGCGTTTCCTAACTGCAGTGGGGTGATAGATAGAATACGTATCCCCATCATAGCCCCAGACCACCTGGCCTCAGAATACATGAACAGAAAGGGGTACTTCTCCATGGTGTTGCAGGCACTGATGGATAATGAAGGTCATTTCACTGACATCAACGTGGGATGGTTGGGAAAGGTGCACAATATGCACATCTTTAGAAATTCAGTTCTGTACAGAGAGATCCTGGAATACCTGTTTCTTCCCAGACCAGAAAATCAAGATTAGCAATGTAGAGATGTCTTTGCCTTCTTCCTTCCCCACATTTAGTGATCAGAATGAGGGGATTTTGAGCAATGTCAAGGGGAGCCCGAGCAGCAGGTAGTGGAGTCAGCACGATGAGTCCAGTGTTGGGCATCCCTCTGCAGATCCAGGTTTGGAATGCAGGATCTCTGTTTGTTCTCTGACAGCCATCAGAAGCTCTGGCAAGTCCTCTTTCCTGTACTGGAGCATGCTTTCCTGGGCCTGCAGGAAGCTCTGCCACCACTGCTCTGTCAACCTTTGGTTAACAGTGGCTCTGCTGTCAGTCTTCTCCAGCTGCGGCAGGAGAAGGTCCTGTTTGAGTCTTTTCCTTTTCCTCATATTGGCAACCTTGTATCTACCATTGAAGCTGCCTGCTGAAGAAAGTGAAGGTGAAAACCTAGATACAAAGACACAAAGTGCTTTCCCATAGAATGAATGGGTCTCTGTGGCACAATCACTGCAACTTCCCCCCCCCACCCCAAGGCCACTTTGGCTTCTTAAGGGTGATAATGAATCAACCACTGTAAAACAGAAGCTATTACTTATCCAGACCATTTAATTGTGGACATGGTAAGATATTGCTGGCATAAGAAGGGGGAAGTGGGGTCAAAAATAAAGCTGTATAAACTCTAAATTGTAAAGCGTGTGGGAAGGGAAGGATTCAATTCCACCAGATACAGGCTGGCTGTGGGGCATGATCCCTGCGAAATGCAAAGCATGGAAAAAAACTCTTTTGGCAGTTCCTGATCAATCCTGTGCAGGATAAAGGCCATTTACAGCACAGAAAGCCCATGCTGGACATGCTGGTGTCCAGAAGCAGGGTTCATAGAGCCTGGAAGCCACGGGGAGTAGGGGGAGGCCGGTGGTGGCGGGGTGATCCCTGTGAAATGTAAAGTGTGGAAAAAAAAATTCTGGGCAGCTCCTCATCAAGCCAGCAGTATGGCACGAGGGGAGAAGGCCAAGAAAGCTCAGCCGCCACATATATGGCAGGGCAGTCCTGGGAAATGTAAATGGCCAGGGAGCTTTTTGAAAAGAATCTAATTAAAATTCCCATGGCTCTTTAGGTTGCCAAAAGAGACATCAGCCTCCTAAAAAAATTGAAATAGAAAATATGCGCATACGACATGAGAGCAAGACTGGAAAATTTGCTAAAATGCTGTGTGGCGCCATGATACCAAATTACTTACTGGTTGCCTGGTGTGGCAAGGTGTCCTATTATGGAAGCCACAGTAAGTCAGTCATCCCTAAATACCTTGTGCAAAAAATAAGAGTATCTGGCTGAGACCTTCATGGAGCTCTCCAAAAAGTACAAGCACTCCAACCCCAGAAACATTAACAAGCTGTTCTGAGGGGCATAAATCCACCCTTCCTAAGCCACAACCCACTCATAGCAGTTTAAAAAAAAACAAAACGTGTCCCACATGTGCAATCCTATACCTAAATGTAGCCACAACATGCTTGTAGCATTCTAGAAAAAAATATTCATCAGAAGAGCTTGTCCCTGGAGGTTCAGGTGTCAATGGTGAGGGGACCAGGTCGAGGGTGAAGAGCTCCAGGCTGGCAGGATCGGTTTCACTGGGCCACTGATGATGACTGTCTCTGTCCTTCTTTTCATTGGCCTCTGCCTCCTGATCCCCTTCTTGTCTTGGCTCCTACCAGACTCCTCAGCATAACCTCCTCAAGAGTACCAGTTAAGACTGAGAACTGTGGTTGGGTCCCTCCCATGAATGGTGTCCAGCTGTTTGTAATACCAGCTCATCTTGCTAGATGACCCAGATCACCCAATGGCTTCCCAGACTTTATGACAGCTCTGCTGGAGCTCCTTCACTTTCATCTGGCATTGCTGAGCATCCCATGATCATGCCCTGAGAAATCTTTCCATAAATGTCCACATTTTGCTAGAAGACACAAAGTCTGCCCACCACTGACCCCTCTCCCCAAACAGCAAGGAGATCCAGGATCTCATTATGGGTCCATGCTGGAGCTCTCCTGTAACACTGAGAACTCAGATCAGAAGAACCCTGAGTACTCATGATGGCAAGATGGCTAGATTAGATGGCTAGAGATGTGATGGATATGGATGTGATGCCTAGATGTGACGGATGGCTCCTGAGGTGTGCTATCCTGATGGGCTGTCCTGAAGTGTGCTATCCACACTCGTCAGAAAGAATATCAATTCAAATTCCCAGTCTTCCTGTTACCTACTTCCTGTGCATGTAGAGAGCAGTGGAGATGAAAGTGGCCAGAATGGACAACTGTGAGGTGTTGTGGGATACATGTGGGACACCTCTGGAGGCCAATAAAATAAATTTAAAGAAACGCTGTTACCACACTAGCATTATTCTGACTTCTTAAATTTGAACTTGGTGTTATGTTTACTCTCATGGTCAATGTAAGAATGTCAGCCATAGTGCTCCCTAAAATCGACCTAATGGTATTTGCAGTGATGACAGTGACATTGTAAAATTGAGCTAACTGCCTTAAAATCGACTTTAGGCTGTAGTGTAAACATAGCCTAGGTGGATTTCCCTACTTTGGAACTATCTGCAAAACACCCTGATCCTGGAAGTATAATAGCTACAAGGTTTGTTTTCTCAAAGCTCCATATTGATGCAGGTCTTGTGACCTCTCTCCCCCCACTCAGACTTTCTTCCTTATTGTTAATAGATCATATGGTATTCACCACCCAAACTCTCTCTCTCTCTCTCTCTCTCTCTCTCATCCTCTTGCCTCTTCCATAGCCTCAGATACCTCTCCTTCAATCCCTCTATGTCCCAGACCATTTCTTGCTCTGCCTTTTGACTAGTGTAGCCACTAGGTGGTACCTCAACAATTTCCTCTTTGAATGCCATTGGACTGACCAGCTTTTCTTTTGCAGCATATTTTGCAACAAGCATCAATGTTAGGGTGTCCCAGTGGCCCTCTCTGACAGCTCTGCTTATATGTCACTGGAGTTAGCCCAGATTTACACAGGTATTAGGGAGAAAAGAATTTGTTCTGAAATGTATTTAACTGTTCTCATACGACTCTCGTGGAGCCACTCTTTTTCCACCCCGCTCTGGCCCCCCGACTCAACATTGTCTTGGATAGATTTACAAGACACCACTTTTTTAGAACCTGAATTTGTCAAGATTTGGCTGTTTATTAAAAGGTATCTGTGCTGCAGGAACCTTTAAAATATTTAGTTCAATGTTTGTTTTAACTGAAAAGGTTTCAATCATATTTGAATGAATTCAGTGTTCTTCAAACCTCATTCTCCCATTTTTAACAGATTAGTAAGAGCTCAGTTACTGAGTTGTTGTACAATAGCATATTTTGTTGGCTGCCTAACTATAGGTTGCAATATGTATGTAATTCTTTCCTTCTTGCATCTGTGTCAGACAGGTGACATAAATCACAATGCAACATTAACTAGCTTGGCTATATATTCTGCATAGCTACACTAATGATCAAACTAATGAAAAATACATCAATTTTTAAGTGTCTTAATACACGCACACCCGCCTATCCAGGTTACTTCCTAAAGCCATATACTTACATTTTCATATAATTAGATCTAGGATTGCTGATGACTCCATCTCTTGGGCTTAAACTACTGGGTGATCAGACCTTCAAATGACCAAATCTTTAGCTGCTGGGTCTGTGCAATATCAGGAAGGACTGGGCTAGTCACACATTTTACCTAAAAATTTGAGCTCTTTATTACATGAGCTATATCTTCTTTAAGTTATTGCATAAACTACAAACATTTTCATAATTTTTACTGTGTAAAGAGGATATCTATAAAAATTGTTATAAGAAGAATACACTGATCACTGTTGCTTTTATTCAAACAGTGTTGCATGCGATACAACTGTATGAAAAATCAAAGCAAACATTTCCATTAAATTTCACGCAAACAGCTCCATAATTTAACTCAGATCATTTTCACGCCCGTAAATCTTCACCTCATTAAATTTTGGTGGCATGGCTATTTCCGTCCAAGGATGATATGCAGGTATGAAAAAACATTTCCACGCAAACATGCTAATTTAAGTGGCATTAAGGCAAGAAATGGGAGAAAAAACACAACCTTTCTGAGATATGACGGGGAGAACACACAGTACACAAGGAATGAGAAGGGGAACAGGCAAAGCACTAGGAGATGCCTACTGCTGCACTGGCAAATGAAAGTATAAAGTGAAGAAAGAGTTTGTTCTGAGTAATAAGTTTGGAAGTCAAAACTACGGCAGGAAATGACATGCCTGCTGCATGTGTTATGGCGTGAAGTCAGCCATCATCTCTGATGTTAGATGGGTACTTCAGCAGAGGAGCTCATGCTTCTGGAGCACAAATAAGGACAGGAAATGATGGTGTGAATAGGTTCCTATACACAAGGAATACAGAGAAGAAACAACATGCAGGAATACGAAATGGTGGCATGTGTAGCAGCATTCCATTTGGTGGTGTCAACACTGGAAAAAAACCTTTCACTTCTACAACCAGTATTTAGGAGAAATCTGATCAAGGTGCTATCCAAAGGTGAGGCCTCATATGGATGCAGACACTGGTATGTTGCCCTACTAAGGCTATGTCTACACTAAGCAAAGTAAGTCAACTGCAGATATGCAATTCTAGCTACAGCAAATGCATAGCTAGAATCAACCTATCTATGCTCAGCTTACATGCCTGTCCCTAATAAGCAAGGTTGATGGGAGAGTTTCTCCCATCTCCCTCCATTAATCCTTGCATATTGCGAGGAGTACAGGAGTCAACTGCAACCCTTAGCAGGTTGACCTTCTGGTCTAGTATAGATGTAGCCTAAGAGAGAATGCAATTTGCTGGCGTTCTCTGAACTAGAGAAGTGAGTCAACCATCACTCATAGCTGTGATTTGACAGGAAGGTTACAGTATACACATTCCTTTAGGTAATGTATGCTGGCATCTGAGGCAGGTTAATTCCTCATGGGGACAGAAGTGGATGGATACAGACAGTAGAATACTTTTCTAAGAATATTTATATAAGCAAACATTTCTTTTTGCTTTGCCCAGAAAAGATAACCCAACAGAAGCCAAAACGATGGTAAAATATAGTTCTAAATTCAAAGCCTCTTTCTAAACTGTTTCTCTGCTGCTGTATCTAGGTTCTGCTTACAAGTTTCTGTCTTATAACATATTAAAGAATTCTGTGAATGGAGATATAATGCAAGTCATGTCTCTTAATCTGCTGTTCAAATCAATCTCTACCTCCAAATGGAATCACCTTGTCAGGAATTCTGCTGTTCCCTCTGCTGCTTCCATTTAAGTCAGCACAAAATATCATCTTACTGAATTCAGCGGAAGAGAACAGGTTTAAAATGTAAAATACCCTGCCCTAGTACCTATTAAAGATAATATGTTGGGCAGCCTGGTAAATCAACTCTTTCCACAGAGCAGTGTAACCTTTTCTTTCCAGTTCACAATTTTTACACATTTATTCCAGTTAGATGAACAGTTTGTACGAAAATATTTTGGCCTCTGGATTTTCCAAGAAATGGTTACTACTCATTATTCATGTCCTACAATTGATCTAAATCATGTGCCACTGTTTGTGTTCCCTGATTAAATGAAATAGTTTTATAAACAGGAATTCTATTTCTGTACTTGACATATCCTTTAATATTAGTCAAACAATTCTGAATCTACATTTTCACACAAATCTTTCAAAAAATAGCCACAAACCTGCAATTTGCATTAATGAATATGCTTTTGGATGACATATTTGTTTTTACTGGTATTCCTGGGACTAAAACCTCAAATATCCACATATTCATGAATCAGCAGATCAAAAAAAGTCATAAAAATAGCAATAATATAGTGACCTTCCCACACTCGCTTCTCATTCTATTTACCCAGCTCTGGTCTGGGACTGCTATAGCAACCAATCAGTCCTTGTGATCTCATATTTTCTTTCATTAAAACAATTAGGGTTATTTCTCTGTCACCTTTGCAACAATAGGAATTAAGCAATAGGATAAGAGCAATAAAGTGATTTGGGCAGTCTAAATGTGCACATATAATTTATCTTAAAACAAAGTAGCTTAAGATTATTTTTTTCAAGAAAAAAATAAACGTTAAAAGTTAAATCATATATTTATAGCATACAGCAAGTGTATTTTAGTAACATAGATATTATAACATTTTAGAGCATTTAACTTAAGATAAAATTGTGGTTATTGCCAAACAGAGTAACTGTTTATGTTCTATAGTTAAAAGTTATTCTTTTCTTACATTTATCAGGAAAGAGGTCTTAACACTAAGTTGCCTGCAATGAAGCAAAACAGAATTATTTTCACTACTGTTTCATGAAAAAGAAGTTGAAATTCCCATAGAGGCTGTAAGTTTTCAGCACTCTTATTTGAGGGGTAAGAAACAGTCATAACTATTTCCCTGACAGGTTGGACTAAGTCTGCCAAACACCCAAGGAAACAAACTTTGTTTATATGTAACACCGTTCAGCAAAGGGGAGTCTAGCTGTGGAGCTGCTTGGTCAGTACTCAAGTTTCAGTAATTTGTGGATAAAAATAACTTATTTCAGTAGGTGAAACTCCTACCATAGCACAACAGTGCAATGAAGCAGTGATAGCAATATCTTGATATGTGAAGTTTAAATTCAAAACCCAAAAAAATACAAAACCAAGAGCAAAACTGTTGAGATGACTTGACAGAGCTTTCCAATGTTATAAAACTTCTATGGTATGCAAAATGTATGTCATGCCACTAACTAGCAGGGACACAAGTTCGGGGGTTGCTTCTACATTTGCCCCTCCCATCAGAGGAAGCATGGTAATGAGGCAATTTGAAGCAGGCTAATGAAGAACTAATGTGCATATTCATCACCTCATTAGCATAATGGCATCCACATAAATTTCTAAGTTTAGACTTCAGATTGCAGATCAACAGAGTAGATGTGGGCAGCTTTAAAATAAGTGCCCCACTTCGACATTCCCTTACTCCCACCTAGTTTTGTGAGAGTAAGGGAGTGTCGAAGTGGGATGATTATTTTGAAGCTGCCCCATCAACACTGTCAATTTGCAACTCAAAGTCTGAACTTCAAAATTTGTGCAGCTGCCATTATGCTAATGATGTTCCAAATATGCAGGTAAGCACCTCGTTAGCCTGTTTCGAATTGCCTCATTACCATGCTCCCTCTGAGAGGAGGGGGTGACTGTAGAAGCAACCCCTGAGCCTTGTGTCCCTGGTAGTTAGTGATAGGATATACTTTTTGCGCACCATCAAAGGGACTTTTGAGCTGTATAAAAACTTTCTCCATGTCCTATGACAAAAATGCAGCCTCAAATGCCGTCCAAGATATTGCTCTGAAGTACAACACCGAGAATGCTCAACTTATTTAATAGAACCACAGCTACCCACAAATGTTTACTGTAATTCCCCCACCCCTACTGAGAATTTATGAAGAGGAATATAAGCTGACGCATTTTCAAGCTCTATGGATACATTATTGAGGACCAGATTCTAGTTATCCTTGCACAGGTGTACCAAGAGAGGGGAACTACTTGGTGGGCTGAGAACAAGCATCCATAGAAGTTGAAAGGACCTAACAACACACAAAGGCTGTGGAGACACCCTGGCTCAGATCACCTTCTGCACTGGCTGCTAGATCCAGTGTGGTGGGGCAGGGAATGGGACCCAAGCTACGCCCTTTCAAAGGATGGAAACACACCACTACAGAACATTCTTCCTTCCTTAGGCTGAGTCCCTTGAGATATTGCCCAAGAGAAGCCTACTTTGGGGCAGTTTAACAGCAGCTCTGACATTCAAACTTAGAGACAAAAATCAAAGGCAACCACAAACGTAGAATATTCCTGCTTCCTATTTAATAAAAAGAGAAGTCTATCCAGAACACTTTCTCCCATCACAAGCTTTGGTAGCATAGCAGAATCAGTGTCCTTCCTGCTGTATGCTCATCATCCCTTTCCTCACTGTCTGACTGCATGGTACTACCAATATCGGCTCCACAGGGAAGGAGCAATCCTCTTAATTTGTGCCTCTGATGCAAGTCTCCCTCATTTTTTACGCGAGCATAAGGAATCTTACAAGTACAGCAGGGCCAAAAGCCCTCCCACAGCTCATAGCCACACAGAACACCAGCCCTGGGGCAACTGCCCTCAGCAGACTGCCTGCCCTCCCTCCAGCCCTCAGAGCTTCATTTCCTCCTTCGTGACTTCTCCCCTCCCTCACCATTAGTGGGCTTGTGCACCTATCTTGTAGAGGAGGCAAGGCAGCTTCCTGGAAAGATTTGGAGGGACATCCAGTTTTGCTATCTTCCCCTTCAGCCTAGGTCACAAGTATTCTGAAAAAAATAAAACCTCACCAGCATGAGATACTAGAATTCAAAATTCACCCTGAGTAATAAATACAAATCTGTAAAGACTAGGTCATGCTCCAAACACATTTCAGAAAAATAATAATTATTAATTCTGTTATTTTCTTACTATTGTGCCTACCGGCAACTGATTCTAATGGTGCCAAGTGCTGCACAGATATATAGTAAGAAATCTCTGCTCCAAAGCCCCTTAGAATGTTAGGATGTGATCAGAGACAACAGATAGATCAAACAGACAAACTAGAGGAAGTGAGAAAAGACAGGTTACAAGTGAATGACTGTTTGCAATAATAAGTAGCAGGTCTGGACCTCACCCCAATATTCACACAACTGCTTTAAATGTGATAATAAGATGCCTCCACAGAGTCAGAAGTACAGAGAATGAAATGAGCATGAAGACATATAGATAGAAAAAATAAATGTAGGAATAATGGATGAAAATTAAAAAATTAAATAAGCAGAATGGTAACACTCCATGAAAGCCCTCTGTATGAGGCTGGTTCAAGCTCAGCAACTTGATCTAGGTCCAATATGTATATAGCATGTATGAGAAGTTATCAGATATTATTCACTCATAATCACACTTGTGTTCTGTATTTTTGGGTGATTATTGGAAGAATGATCACCAATCTAAATACCTTTATAGTCCTGAAGCTCACTGCCCATCACATGCAATGTTGTTTGAACTGCTACTGTTATTTATTTTTTAGCCATGATTTTTCTAGGAGATTCAATACTAACAGTCCTCACTGGAATCAAACAGCACTGAGAAAGAACATCGTCATGATGCTTATTCTCCCTCCAGTAACTGCAGCCAAGCTGTGCCAATGTGGGCCATCAACCTGGCAGCTAGGTTGGCTCAGGCATCCAGCATTGCCGTGAACATCTCATTGAATCATCTATTTCCTCCCGCCCCCCACCCCATCTTTCCTAGACAATGAAAGGAGAGGTTTGAGGGTGGTAGGTGGTGAAATTCCACACCAACACACACAATACACAAATCCCCTGCTAATTACAGAAGATGTAATTCTTCATCCAGGCAAAATGCTGACATATTTATTCTTTACCGGAAAGCTCTCTCCTTAATCCTGCCTTCATTTCAGGGCTCTATCAGCACATTCACCACCTCTTCAGCAGCAATTAGTTCTTAAATGTGAATAACTGCATAGCATACAAAGGGGAAACGTCACATTGTGTGCAGCATGCCTTCTCTCATACAATCTGTCCCTTGGATAACCAGCCAGGAGCAAACCACCTCCAAAGTTCCAAAGTCATCCTCTCATCTGTGCATTTTTGGTCATTTTAATTGACCCCTGAACACGTGCACATCCACCATTCATTTGCACATCGTAAAGAGGATTCTGGATTTTGCAGCAGAGATTATTGATAGTCTCTGAACTGGTTTAATAGCTTTAGATGTGGACATCTGCTATATTACTTTATCTTTCTGAGCTCACCGCAGAGCCCTGGGGAGGTCAGCCAGTGTCTCATGAACAGATCTGCTGTCAAGTGCAAGGTCATCTTGCTTTTATTTAAACTTAGTTCCCCAGATCTAGCTAGCAAGCAGATGAGGATGTGATCATGATCTGCACCAGCTTCCATCATGCTGTCGCTGCGTCTGTTCAGCAGAATGCCATCAGCTCTGATGCCGATCCCTGAAAATCTATCAGTAACTCTTTTGTCTGCCTGTTGATATTCTTCTTACGCAAGTTTGATTTCAATCACTTTCAATCACTTGTACCTACCTGCTAATGTCCACACGAGATGAGGTAGTGGATTTCCTTATCTAGTAGCACTGGCCACTCTCTTTGCTGTCAAGCACCGAGAATTTTTTGCTTCTGTCAAGTTAAGGAACATTTCTTCAATTTTAGTTACTTGATAGCAAGCTGTTCTAGTGCTTTATTTAAATTGCTTGCATCTATGCAAGTGTGCAGCATCATTGGCTTTTTAATGCTGCCTTCCTCAACTTTTGGGTTCTGAAACTTATACAATGCCACCCTTTCCATTTGTTTTATTGTTTCTATTATTTTTAATGGAATGGAGACTCTGGCAGGCAGATGCTTTACTGGCTGTATCATTTTGTCTATTTCCCAGTGTAATGCGCCTAGAAGACATGCCTGTCCTTCAAATACTTCTTGATAATCTGTCAACACTTTTGTGGCAGTAATGCTAAAGTGTACTGTCTCCTCTGGATAGGCTTTTTGTCTTTGCTTGTATCGCTCTTTTATCACTAGTTTGTTTTTGGTTTAGAGGCACTGGTTTCATGTATTTGCCTGTTTTACCTAGAAGTTGGGGGTTCTGTGTTAGAAGAATATTTTTAATTTCAGCTAAATGGATCATTACCTAATAAATAAAATTGTTAGTCTTAAGGTGCTACAGGACTGCTTGTTTTTTGTGAAGCTAAAGATTTCTTAGACTACATTTTCCTAGTGATGTTATGATGATGCCATCAAATCATTCTAGCTCACCTTTATTTGATTGCAATAATGCTTTCTTCTTTTGCATAACACTAAGTAAAGCATTGTATCCCAGCACAATCTCTCATACCCCACTATGCACTTAACATTCAATTTTCTGTTAGTTGGTTCACATGCTGCTTTCTCCTCTTTACACCTGTTACCAGACTCAGCTTCAGAAAGCTTTATCTTTTCCCCATTTTGCACTGTATTAATGCCATAGGACAGCAAAATCTCATCTTCTGAAGCTTCACTTGCTTCCTTGATCTGACACTCAATCCCACCCTTGTCTGCAAGTCTTGGCATAATGATTTCTACTGCCACAATTCTTGCAAATGATCCCATATTATCAGGTTTTTCTCCATTGTACCCAGAGGGCTTCTTTTGCTTTGTATCTCCTTTGTTTTGTATTTATGCATTTTTGCTTCCTTGTCTTTTCATGCTCTCTCTGTGCGAGTTATGGAATTATTTAAGAGGGCAGGTCTACTTGGTTTTCTAATCACCAGGGGGTGTAAATTCTTGTGTGTACTGTCTGGTCTTTGCACACCTGGCATGCACTAAAGCTCCCAAGTGCACAGTAAAGTAATACTGTTTGAAACAAGACTACATTGATACTGAGAAACTTTTAGTGACCACCAGCAGCGTCCACACATGCCAGTTCTCCTGCAACAGGAGTACTAGAATTTGCATAATCTGATGTGGATTAAAGCTCCATGTAGACAAGCCTTGTGTCTACTCCATTTATGTACTGCATTCAGATGTAACCTTGTTCACTAGCTTTTCATATCTATAGCTCTTAATAGAGCTAATATGTGCTATGATTCTCATTCAAGTTCATCCATCTTTCATCTGCATTACTCATCTGTCAAATCAGTTCATCTTTCAACCATCCTGCACAGGTTAGCGATATTCCAATCTATTCTTTCTCCAAATTCTTGATTACACTTGCTGAAAATTCACTTTTCATATCTGCCAATTGTAGGGGATTGAAAGTCCTTTGCAGCACTTTCTGAAAGTTATATACGTCCCCTGTTTATTGCTGATATATCCAGATGCTGTTGGAGTATGTGGTAGCTTGGCCATGATCAGCCATTATGTGGTTGCACTTATTTTCTTTGCCTTTTACATCCTCTCCCCCACCCCTCACTGTTCCTCATTTCTCATTTCACATGCCTGCATTATCCAACTCGCCTCTGACACCCTGTTCAGCATGCAAGCATAAAAAGAGAGTCAAGCCAATGCAACACAGGCTTCCTTCCTCCTCATATACTGTCATCTTATCAAGTACTTCCTAAAAGGTAGGAGTTCCTTAAACTTCTAGTCATCACCTTATATAGAAGCATACTAGCATGAAGGGCTAGCCTAGGGAAAGTGATGACATGACCCACATTGCACACCTACAAAGCTAGCCCCGCTAACATGCACTGTATTGGGAAGTTATCACAGCAAACATGAGCCTCAGATTCAACACCTTCTGATTCAACTATACTTAAACCCAAATGCTGTAATTGGATCTGCACACATGTGATTTGCATGTAACACTGACTGCAGGTACCAGCACCCATATCCAAAAGCTGATTTTGGATATGTTAGCTGTACTAACATTTAGAATGGGATTTTTAAAAGCACAGTGTTGACCTTGCTCTTCCCTCACATTAACTTCAGTGAGTCAAGCCAGTGGTAAAACCTTTCAAAAATCCAGGCACCTATTTCCATTGCACATGATTGGAAGGGAAGGCTGGAAGGAAAATACAGGAACAGAAATACTAACTTGGGAAGCTGGACATAATCACTGTCACCCACTCTTCCCAGTGACTTTAAATTCAGTGGAGAGACAGCTTTCTGTACACAGCTCTTCCCAAACTTGGTTTGCCCTGAACTCCCTTTGGAATGGGCCTTCCTTGGCAAGAAGTCACTGCCCTGTCATTCAATCTTTTATTCTTTATACAAAACTCACAAGTAAAGCATGGTGCAGGGATCTAGAAACACCTTTTCCTCTTGTTCCAGGAACTCCAAAGAGGATAATCCTGCCTGCAATCTTGTCTTCAGTTAAGCTTTCTCAGTGCTTCATAAAGATAACCTGGCACCTTTACCACTGGGTCTTAACAGAGCTGGCTAGCCCCAGGCATCCAGGTTTTTAAAGGAGAAAAGCACATAGTTATGTCGTGTGCTCAGTCAACACCTGAAACCCATCTCTGACCCTTACACTTCCAACTTTTCCTCCCCCACCCACTCTTGCTTTGCTGCATGGCACTGCAGATCTACCAGATGGCAGCCATAAATAACAGCTCTCGCCATAGCCTAGCGTGAAACAATACTTCCAATTTCAGCTTTGACTTTGAATAAAAAATGCTACTGTTGAGATCATTTTATTGGTTCCAGGACTATCTATAATGATGAGCTTCAGAAACTGAGACACCTAACTCTCACTAAATGCATTCAACAGGCTTTGGAACACTAGCTACCTTAGGCTCACGTCACAAGTGGAATTTACCTAATCACTAACTCTAAAACCAGTGTTTCATTTGTTTGTGACCCTGTGAGAATTTCCACCAGACAGAAAGGCCATTCTTGATTATCAAAATCACATTGTGCTAATACATGCACACATGGTTTTTGAAAAAATAAGTCCTAGAATCTCTAGTTTTCTTATTGGTATTCCCACCTGATAAGCAAAATCTAATATGTTGATGGAGAGGGCATTGACTGCAGAGCTCATACATGTAATGTGTCTTCATTTGGGTAATCACAAGCTTCTTTAAGAAGACTAAGTCTGTACTTTCTATAAAACATTCAAAAACATGAACTTTTTTCATAGAACGTACATGTGTTCAAATCAGCAAGCTCTGATTAAATAGACTATTTGAGGAGATGACTGAGGAGCTGTCTGGGGCATTAGTGAGCACCATCAAAAACTCGTGGGAGACAAAGTTTGCAGAGGACTGTAAGAGAGTCAGAAGCCTGAGGGGCAATACAGCTGGCAACTGAGACCCCACTGGAGCTGGTTGCAGACAAGAGGGACTCCTGGGCATGGGTTGGGACCACAGTGCAGCAGAGGGCTTTCTGGGCATGGGTTGGGACCACAATGAGAGATGCTGAAGCACCCTCTGAATCCCTGCTTCTGGTACTTATGACACTCAGCTTAACTTCATTACCCAGAAGGATATCTGAGCAAATTAAGCCATCAAATTGCAAACTTCTAGAAGATAACATGGTGATAAATAACAGTCACCTTGCAGATGTCAAGAACAAATTATATCAAACCAACCTAATACCTTCCTTCGACAGTATACCAAACTTTCTGGATAGGGGTCAAGTGATAGATGTGGTATGTCTTGACCTGAGTAAGGCTCCTGATACTGCCCTGCAAGACCTCATAAACACACTAAGGAGATATAGCTTAAATGGTGCTACTGTAAGGTGGTTGCATCGCTGATTAGAAACCACTGCTAGGAGTTTACAGGCAAGCTGGAAGGGCAGAGCAAGTAGGATTTTGCTAGGATTCATCCCAGGTCTCACTCTGTTCAATAACTTCATTAGTGGTGTAGATAATGACTTGGAGAGGACACTTACAAATTTTATGGATTATACCAAGTTGGGAAGGTTGCAAGTGTTTTGGTAGACAAATAAAATTCAAAATGATCTGAGCAAATTGGAAAAATAGTATTAAGAAAACATGATGAAATTCCATAAGCATAAATGCAAAATATTCAATTTAAGAATAACAATCAATTGCACACATACAGCAGCCTAGAAAAGAGCGCTGGAAAAAGGGACCAGCGGTTTAGTGCATCTCACAAGCTAAGTGAGAGTCAACAGTGTAACATTGTTACAAAAAAGTGAACATCCCCCTGGGATGTATCAACAGGAGTATTGTAAGCAAGACACAATGGGTAAAATTTCCACTCTGCACAGATAAGGCATCAACTGGAGTACTGTATTGTGTCAACTTCTGAGCACCACATTTCAGTAAAGATGTGGACAAATTAGAGAATGTCCAAAGGAGAGGAACATAAATGATTAATGATCTAGAAAACATTACCTATGAGGGAAGACTGAAAAAATCAGGTCTGTTTAGTCTGGAAAAGAGAGGACTGAGGGAAGGACAAGATAGCAGTTTTCAAGTACATAAAAGGTTGTTACAAAAAAGGAGAAAAATTGTTGTTGTTAACCTCTGAGGATAAGACAAGAAGCAATGGGCTTAAATTGCAAGGCTGGTTTAGTCCCGACATTAGGAAAAGCTTCCTAATTGTCTTGGTAGTTAAGCATAGAAAAAGGTGGCTGAGGGATTACAGACTCCCCATCACTGGAGGCTTTTTAGAACAGGTTAGACAAACACCTGTCAGGAAAGATCTAGATGATACTTAGTCCTACTTTGAGTACAGAAGACTGGACTAGAAGGCCTCTCAAAGTCCCTTACAGTCCCAGCCTTCTATGAGTCTATAGCCCTGATTATTTGCCTTCTTCATTCTCCTTCAATCTGGCCAGTGTAAATAAGAATTAGGTTAATGACATTAACATAATGTAAAAAGCAACAGATAAGCAGAGGAGTCAAGAGCATTCAGTGTCTCAGGAGATGTTCAGTGGGCAATTAGTTTCAAAACGTAAAACGGACTAACATCAAATTAGGAGTATCTAGTTGTTCATACTACATACCACACACATTCTACACTGTGATATCAGAGTCACTGTAGTATCTGCCAGCAAACGTGAGTGGTTGTTTTCCAACTCACTTTTTATTGGGCACAGTCAATGCTTTTTGAGGTACTCATGGAATACTCTGCGGCAGTGTGGCAAATACGCAGCAGTCTGTATAGCAATTTGACGCCAGGGGCTATAGAAGTACACAAACTTCATAGCATAAATAGATAGGACAGAACATAATAATATGATTTTATATTCCACTGGCACTGGATCACTCTTTTCACTGTGTAACTCAGAGAAGTTAACTCAGCCACTGCTGCTGTCCAGGTACAAGGGATGCTGGAAGTGTGCAAGGTGGCAAATCTCATTGTTAAATAGTCACCTCTTAAAAACAGAGCAAACATGGTATGTGGCCTTAGGGAAGGGGCAGGATTTCATGAGCTCTGTGGCTGTGCATATGCTCCCTTAATTTTAGTGCCTGATCTTTTGAACAAACACAAACATTAATGGTCAGAGCAGACATGGTGTACAAGATTTGTGGTATCCGCAAAGAGATTCATTCTTTATAGCAATAGGACTAATGAAAGTGGCAAAAGCCAAAACACTATTTGCAAAGTAGAATATTATCTTTAGCAAAATATATATAGACTTTGCAATGCCCTAGAAGCATGATAAGGACTGCATGGGGAAAGAGAACCTATGCATTAGCTATCTACTCAGTCGAATCACCTGGAAAATGAGAATGTAAGGTTAAGTATCCTAGGATTTAAAATCATCAACTTTTCTTTGCAAAATAAAGTAGGCAGGCCTGTAGTACCTTAAAGACTAACACTATTATTTATTAGGCAATGAGCTTTCATGGGAAAGACCCGTTCTTCAGAATCTGGAGCAGAACGGAGAGAAAATGGAGGAATCAGCTAAATAAAAAATTAAAAAGTAGGGAGCGGGAAGGGGGGGAAGAGGCCTCTAAGAAGTGTAAATTAAGTGGAGTATTAACTTTGTTACTTTTGGTTCATGGAAATAGTGCCAATAGATTCCAACAGATAATTCTTTTATTTGACCTTTTACCTGTGGTAATAGCATATCAATTTCTAGCTAGCTTTAGGGTATAGATTCTCACGAAATAGGATGATGATTATCAGGTAAACAAAATTAAGCTGCTCACACAAGATCTAGAAAAGGTTGCTCTTTCCCCTCTCCTGGCTCTTCTGTTTTAAGGTTATGAAGTTTCTCCTCCCACCTTTACAGCCACAGAAAAATAGCCTTTATTCAAACCTCCTTGCAATTGAACTAGAGCACAGAATTAAATGGCTTGTCATTTTCCCTGTGAAATGGTGCCCTGTTCCCTTCACAGGCAATGAGGCTCTGGATCAGCAAACCCTGCTGGCAAGGCATCATCTGCTTTAAGATAAGCAGCTCTGGGAAGCATGAATGGAATTGAGGCAAGGCAGACAAGTGCCTGAGGGACATGACTACCTTCCAAGGATTATAAAGGAGTTCCTCTCAGTCACAGAATGCCTCCAGTGAGAGGAGCTGCACAGGAAGGTCCTGTAGTAGAAATGGAATGATGCTGGGCTGTGGGAAGCTTTCCAGAATTGAAACATGGCCTCAAGAAAGAATCTGTGAAGACCTTATGGCAGTTTGAACCCAGCAGCTAGGGCCAGGAGGACACCAAGAGATGTGCCTATCTCCAGTAAGGCCTAGGGGCAAACTGGAGCCTGCAGACATACCCACAGAGAGCCAAGTGGACAGTAGAAAGAGCCCTCAAATAAGGACAAATTAGAAGTGCTTAGAAAGGAACAGCTTGCACATGGAAAGGTGCAAGAAGCTGTATGACAACTTAAATGTTCCCCTCCTAGAGTATATTTTATTATGTTAAAATTCTGGCTGTGTGACAGTTAACTGGAGAACAAAGAATGGAGCTGAGACAGTGATTGCTGAAATGGAGTGAAACATGGGAGCTGTGTCTACACATGCACTTGATTTTGAAAATACAGCCCCTCTTTCGAAAGAATGCAGGGAACATCTACATGTACAACATGCTCTTTCAAAAGGAAGTTGGAGGAATGTGGCTTAGACTTTGAAATCCGGACCTCAATCCCGTATTAGGAAAAGCACCCCCTTTCGCAGTTCTCTTTTGAAAGAAGGTACATGTAGATGCTCCATGGCCCATACTTTTGAAAGAGGAGTCTGCTATGGTGCCAGCCAGCTGGAGCACAGAGATGCCCTGGCCCACACCAGTTGGGCTCTCTGATCCCTGTGTCTGGCTGCTCTGAAAGCCGCATGGACCCAGAAACCCTGTGGCAGGAAGCTGAGAGCGTGTGAGCAGCAAAGGCATGAGCTGCTCTCAGCACACTTTCACAGCCGCCCCCACAACTTCGCTTCACAGCAATGGCCAGCAGCCACCTGCTGCTGGAGACCCAGGGACCCCCCCCACACCGCAATCCCTCACAAGGCTCCCAGGAGCCACATGGTGAGAGCAAAAAGGGCCCCCTTCAGAACAGAGCCTGAGCTCCAAGACCACCTCGAACTGTGGAAGGAGGAGGAGGTCCTCAGGGAAATGGGGGTGAAGTGCTGGAACTCTGCAGCCTTTGGCTGGCTGGCCCAGAGACTGATGACTCAAGGACACCCCAAGTGAACCCCAGACCAAGTAAAGAGCAAAGTTAAAGAGCTCCAGCAAGGGAGGAGGCCAGGTGCTAAGGGGCAGGTCCCTCCACCTGCCCCTACTACTACAAGCTCTCCTACATCCTGGGGCCCTGGGACAGCTTCCCACCACCCATCGTCCAGGACATGTCTGCAGATCATCCTGAGGAAGAGCCCAGGAGGAGCTAGGACCAGGAAGCCAGTGTCAAGGGTCTGCCACCACCCTGGAGTGGTCAAGTGAAGAAGGGGACCTTGTGATTGACACGCCCTCCCAGTCATCCAGCCAAGCAACTGGGAGCCAGGCATCACTGGAGTTTGTCGAGGGACCCTCTGGTAAGTCCACAGTGGGCACGCATCCCAGCTGGTGGGGAGAAGGTGACACAGCTGCCAGCAGGCCATGCACAAGCCTAGCAATCCAGTACCAGCTACATCTCAGCTAGACATGGCTCCCAGCGTGCCATGACACCCACTGATGACAGCCAGCACCTGGCCCCATTGACAGTTGTGTGCGCTGCATACATAGTGAGAGGTAGGCGGGGCTGGACTGCATGTGGGGACAGTCCCACTTGGGCAGGGAGCCCTTGCATGCCCCTGATGCCCCCATAGATGCTGTGTCCCTGTTGTCCCCCAGGGGATAGGTGTTGTCCCGGTGGGGGACTGTCATCGTCATCATCCCTGGGGACATGGCCCTGAGGTTCCTGATCAGGGACTGTAACACCATCCTTCTCTCCTTTCAGCTGCACCATTTGAGGGCCAGCAAAGCCCCATGCCCTCTGTGGTCCTGGAGAGCCCTTCCGCCACCCCCTGGAGGTGGCAGAGAGAGCCGGGCACCTCTGTCAGCATCACCACACCAGGCCCACAGCCAGAGACTGTGGCAGCATTTGGGGGAGGACACTGCCAGCCTCTGCCAGGCTGAGATGGCAGAGCAATGCCTCCAGCTGGAGGAGGCTGACCTGGCCTGGAGGAGGAAGGCCTGGGACTTCCTACTGTCCCACCTGGACAGCATACGTGGGACCCTCCAGGAACACGAGGCCAACGTGGCCCAACTTCTGGCCCACCCTGCTGCACCCCCTGCCGCACCTCCCACTGAACCCCCCACCCCTACCTTGCCCTCCCTGCCAGTGCTTTCTGCTCTATCCCAACCCTGCTGTGGGCCCCAAACCCAGGAACAGAGGGGATCCCAGGGCTGAAAGGGCTCTTGGCCTGCAACTCCTGCCCCTGAGTAACCCTCCAGATTCAGGTCCCTCCCTGCGCCCCGATGTACATAGGTTGCTCCCCATTGTAAACAATTTTTGTTCATAAGGTTCACTGATTCAAGGTTTAGCAGTACAGGTTTTGCTGGGGGTGGATGTGTAGGTGAAGTGGTGGTGGTGGTGGTGTGTGGTCGGGGTGGATGTGTGGGGGAGGTGGTGAAGGGTGTTTGCCAGCTGCTCATAACTGGGCCCGTACTCGGTCACCCACCCCAGCATGCAATGTTGTGGAGGGTGCAGCAGGTGCCCACCACCTGTGGGATTTCTGCACCCTGACCTCCAGGCGTGAGGGGAGGCACTGCCACTGCCCCTTCAGGCACCCAAAGACCCACTCCACAACATTGCAGGCCTGGTTGAGGCAAGTGTTGAAGGCCACCTAGGTGGGGTTGAAGTGGCTGATATAGGGCTGCATGAGGCATGGCTGTATGGGATAGGCAGCATCTGCCACCATGCACAGTGGCATAGTGGTGTCTCCAACTGGGAGCTCATGCTGGGAGATGTGGGTCATGGCCTCCATATGCTGTCACAGCCTGGAATTCCAGAACACCCAGGTGTCATGTGTTTGGCCCACCCAGCCCACGTAGACATCCATGAACTGGCCTTTGTGATCCACCAGGGCCTGGAAGACCACTGAGTGGTAGCCGTCAAGGTTAATATAGTGGCCGGCGCTGTGTGCCGGGGCGTAGATGGGGATGTGAATCCCATCCAGGGTGCCAAAGCAATTTGGGAACCCTGAACTGATGCCCCACTGAGCAGTAGCTGTCGAGGGTGGCCAGTTTCCCTGTAGAAATCGCAACCTGCTTCCCAAGGGGCGGAGTGGGCTGCATGGTGGTGTGCTGGTGCCCCAGTGCAGGGGCAAGCCAGTGGCAGATCTCCTGGAAGGTCTCCCTGCTGATGTGGAAGTTCCAAAGCCATCTAGCATCATTTCATTGCCCCAGGACCAGCTGCTCCCACCAGTCCGAGATGCTGGGTTGGCTCCTGAGGCACTGGGGGACCCAGGGTAGGATCCAGCCTGGAGGGCTCCACATCCCTGGGGGGAGGGACACTTGGTTTCCTGAGGAGGAGGAGGGCAGCTGCATCGACTGTACACAGCAGTTGTAGCACAGTGTCCAGGATGTCAGCGACTAAAGCCAGAAGCAGGTGCTCATCATCCATTGTGCTGCATGCCAGGCTGTGCTTGGCTTTGGGTAGCTGGCAGGGCCTGACAGCCATGCAACCTGTCCGCGGCATCTCCGGCTCTGTTCTTTCAAAAGAGCTCAAGTAGCCGTGTGGATGCTCCCTTTCTATAGAAGGGGCAGTCTTTCAAAAGGGTGGACCGAGACTTCAATCCGCTTTTGGTGTGTAGTGGCATGCTTTCGAAAGGCTAGTTTTCGATTGCTGTCATTCCATTTTCAGCTTTTCAAGAGCTAGGTCCCATGTAGACACAGCCGGTGAGTTTTGGACTGTCACATACAACTTGTTGCAATCACACCATTGACAGATGTTGCCTTTCCAAAGTTTCTGTACAGTATGGTGGGAAGAAGTCCACCTGCATTATGTACACGTTGAACCTCTGTCATCTGGCACCTTTGAGAGCTGACCAGTGCTAAATGAGAGAATTTGCTGGACCATGGGAGGTCCATATTTAGGGGTAAAATAGAGCTAAACAACAGCACAGAACACTGAGAGCCAGGCCTGGTGGTTGTAAACAAACTTTATGGGACCATGGGAAATTTATTCAGATGACCACTTATCATGGGTGTAGCCAACTAAATCATGCTGGATTACAGATGTTGCCAGACAAGATAGTTCTGAATTAGAGAGGTTCAACCTGTATTTGCTATGACCAAAAGGAATCTTATCAATGAAACATATTTACATCTTGAAACTCTACCATAGAAATTACAATAGAGAATAAATGAAGGTTATATTTTAATTAAAATGTTGAAAAGATACTAATAAACCCAGACAGTTGTCTTGTGACTATTTCAATAAATGCTGTCTCAAAAGTTCTGCTTAGGGCTTCATATCTCAAGTAGTATTCTGCCACCCCAGGCACTGTTACAGCAACCTCAGCTGACTAACTCCTGCTGTATGTTGAATGCCAGTTACAATCAGCTGCAGTGCTATTCTATCCCAAAGTAGAGTTGCTGGTGTGATTATTGAAGGATGAAGAGAAAAGACTTATGCTGGATAAAGAAAAAAAAATGTCCAAAAAAGCTTTGGCGGGTCAAATGAGGTGTTAATACCACCGAGTTATTGCTTAACAAATGACAACTTTGCATATGACTTTGACCACAGTGCAAACACCTCAGCCTCTAGCTTAGAGACTTTAGGTCAGACTGCACGGATGAGAATAGTTCTTCCTTCTGTTTCCAATTCAGGAAAGAGTTTAAGCAGATGCTTAATTTTAGGCCCTCATATAAGAGCACCTATTTAATATTAACCCTGTGTTTAGTTGCTTCCCTCATTTGAGGCCACAGATCTGTGAAGAAAACCACCACTGAGCACTGAATCATGGAACCCCCCCATGCAGCTAAAATATGGTGTTTCCAATGTTGCATGTCCATGGAGGGCTAGGAGAAAATATTTTGCCATTAGTACAGTTTGTTAATAATGGGACAGACTGTATTACTGGCCTGTTTCTGTTCACATTCAGCACTTCTGTAAAGGAAAGGGTACATTGTGAATGCCAATGTTGGAACTGAATTTTAATCATTTTTTTTTAAAAACAGAAGAACATGTGTGGTAGTTGTAGGGTTTTAAGAGTTATTTCTTCATGCTTTTATATGTTGTCCACTGAAATCTGAACACTGGTCTTAGATCCACAAACATTGGTACATATGTCACTTACAAGCTAGTTTTGTTTTATGAATCAAGTGTAAAAGTGCAAAGTCTTTTTGGTGGGCAATAAAAAGAACACATTTTTTCACTTAAGCAGGTGCACCTTATTTCTGTTCATGCAGGACGTTGTATGCTCGAGTTGAAATAAAAGCATGAAATGTGGCTTCTGAAAAACTCAACTATGTTCAAACTATGTATTGAAAATGAATTGAAAGATAGCTTTGCTGTGCTTCTAACACTGTGTGAAGGGGTGAGGGGGATCTCTTCTTGCTTTCCCTAAAGCAAAGAAAAAAATTATACTGTTTTAAAAGCATGTTAATCATATTGAAATCATGGATTTTTGTACTATTTTTCAAGAATAATATAGTCTAAGAAACTTCCAGGCTTGCCAGTTTTGTTGGCAGCTGTCAATCAAAATGTCTCACAGCTTCCCTCCGGTGTCAGCCATCAGTTAACGCACACTTTCCCAGGGACATCTTAGCATGGCATCTTTGTTCTGTTTTCAGATAAACAGATCCAATTTCTCAACAAACAGACTGCTACAGTCCTTTTGATAACAATGCAATAATTCAAAACAAATGATTCTAGGCTTTGATGATAGCACTTTTATGGGTCATGAAGAAATCCTCCCACCAACATCTGTTTGATTTTATCTACTTGAACTTTATCCTCCAGTTGAAGATTTATAAGCTGAAATCATCCCAGCCTATTAAAGTCAGACTAATGTTAAAGCACTAACACAGAGAATGAAAGTGCATTTCACAGTCATCTACCTTTTGAAATCCTCTTGTGAGCAAAAGATATCAAAAGTTTTGAGAGATGTATGTTTTCATATGCTGGAACTCTGAATTTTGCACAAAGCCCCACATGACTGGGAGAGTAAGGACTCCAAATGTAGCATTACAGCGAGAGCTAGTTATTTGCAGAACCATTATTTAGAAAGACAACATGAAAAATACAGATGTTGTTTACATTTAAAGCCTGTGATTTTTTTTAAAGGAAAAACCACTATGGGTGATGGAAATTCACTCCAGATTTGTCTTTTTCTCCCTCTCTCCTAATTTCCTCATACACTGTAAATAAAAAGCACGACATCATAGTTATTAGAATCACTTGTTGCTCATTAACCAAGATCACAACATGTAGGTTCAATATTTTAATTTGAATACAAAGAAATTTCTTTTACTAAATTCTGATACAACAGGCTAAAAAGAATGTTTGATAAATGACAGAGTTTCTTGTTTTCACACTGTGTCAAGACAAACAATTGAAATAGACTTTTACTTTTGTCTAGGAGCTAAAACATATCCAAAGGAAGAAATTATTCCTCAATAGATTGTGTTTCAAAGCTACTCCAGGAAGCCATGAGAATGTGTGACTTTAGAACATACAAGATTTTTCTGCATTTTACTCCATTTTTTTTTGTATTTTACATCAGTAGTACATCTCAAAATAATCAGTATATTAAAAGCAGATCTGAGAGGTTTCAGTTATGAATGTGGACATTTCTCAGTGATACTTGCAAAGTAAAAGATGTGATTTAGAATTTGGCACAGAAATTTATTAAAAAAATACTGTATTTATAAGTTTATATTCAGCATTTTCCAAGAAGCTTAGCCTTACATTGTAATATATATATATACACACACACACCGATATGACTGCCAGACCTTTTTTGTATGAAACAACTCAAACTACTTTACACATGCTAAAACTATTTTACTACAGTAGGTAAAGATGACCCCATAGATTAGGGGATGCCCTTAGCACTGCTAATGTATACAATACAACTGGAAATCTGCTATCACGGTTCCGAGTAAACCCCTTGAAAAGACCATTTCTCTGCCATCCTGAAACACACGCACACACACACACAAACACACACTAAAACTGAATTTCCTAAAACTAAAAACCTCAGGTTACACAGTAATGATGATTAGCTCTCAAAAATTTATGGAGCCACTGGTAAAATTTAAAGACCAAGGAAGAAACTAAAATGGCATATACAAAAAATAGGTGAATTGCTTTCCTTAACATGCAACAGACACTTCTCCTATCCCCTAACTGAAGTCTCTAGCTAGATTAGAGACCTTCCTAAATGGACCTGAGTGGGGCTTAGGTAGGGTTTGGTCAAGTTGGAGAATGGGTGGTATAGCTTAGTGACTTGAAACAAGGAGGGGTATTAATTTTTTTTGGTTGCTGTGGGGAGCGGACGAGAGTCAAGACAGGAAGAAAAGAGCTTACAATGGTCATCAAGTAGATGTGTACATGCTTTGCTATTTTGAGAAATAATTACTGTGTTTATTAAATCTACCAGCTAGTCTTGTCAGAGTACAAAGGGATTAGACACAATAGAAGTGTGATGTTCTACCCTTGGGGAACTTATGAACCAGTAGTTAAATGAGGGTATGACAAGTAGTAATGGGCTTAGTCTGCACAGTTTAAATATTAGGAGGAAATTTTTCTAACTTTAGAGTAATTAAACTCTTGAATGGGTTGCAAGAGAGGTTGTATAATTGCCAGCATTGAAGGTTTTTAAAAACAGGTTGTATAAACACGTCAAGGATGGTGTAGGTTACTTGGTCTTGCCCTATGCTATTGCCTGGATTTGAGGTCTTCCTTCCAGACTTACATTTCTGTGAGCTGGTTTCAAAAGGGGAGGCAATCTGTTTTTTTCTGGGAAACTGTATCAATTGGGCATGCTTAAAGTTGAGTGGGGAACTTTGATGACTATAAAATAAAATGTGTGTGTGTGTGTGTGTGTGTGTGTGTGTGTGTGTGTGTGTGTGTGTGTGTAAGTAAGAGAGAGAGGGCGCACAAAAATTCTGCATACCTTCCTTTGACTCTGTTGTATTGGTCTGACATTTACCAGATGAGTATATGTAAAGTACTCTGTAATTAAGTTCATCTGATCATGATGAATTTAAGGAAGCTTCAAAAACTATATTAAAATGTGGAAGACAAAATCATTTGTATTTATTTAAAATAGATGTGCACGTTGCTTGAGCAAAAGCTATAATTTTCTTTAGCACAAAGGAAGCCCAGCAGATGGGTGGTATTGTGAAGCTACATTTCAGATGTACCTACACTTCTTACTAAGGGGTCTGGATGCATCGAATTTCCACTAATAAATAATAATAAACCTCCATCCAGTATATTTTCCAGAAGCTCAGGATAAAACAGCAGTAGGGTAGTTAAGTGAGTGACTGAAATAATGAGCACAACCATAGCAGGAAAAAACCAGAAGATTAAAGGAAAAACTTCTCTAGAATGAAATCACAAAGGAAATCAACAAAACCTTCCCTGAACTTCCATTTTTTACAGGTCTTTTATATCAACATTCTCACTCAATGGTCTAATCCTGTAGACCTGGCACATGTAAAACTACTGGGACCTACACATAATATGCAGGATTGGTCACTTGAAATTCTTCTTGGGTATACTAGTGTGGTGAAGATGTTCACTAGGAGAATTTTTTTTTTTTTAAACATATTGTGGTAACTCACCACTACTTCAAATAAACCAAACTTTCAAGTTGTACACTAATCTTTAAACAGACGAAAAGATGGAAAGGTCTCACACAAAATGCCCTTTTAAAGCATTAATTAAAACATAAGCTTAAATTCATGCTCCCAATATGTGAAAACTAGGTGGAAATTTTTATTACCTATCCACATATTATACATCTAGGAATTTTAAAAATAATAAAAACCTTAGAAACAAAATTGTGATTTCAAAATAATTCCTGTTGCAAATATGTTCCCTTGTGTACCATGGATTTATTTAAATCTGCCAAACTAGTCATGCCTAATGGAATATCTAAATGATATATTAAGATATTACTACATAAAGTGTGCTCACCATTGTTGCTGTCAGGTTTTCTGAATAAAGGGGTGGTGTCAAAAGAAGAGTGACACAATTGGGATTGAACAACAAACAGTGTCATATGAAGATAGTCTTATAATGTGGTCATATGCCAAGTATTACTAACCCAGGTCAAGAAAGAATGTACACAATCAGTAAATACACAAGTAAGGGCTAAGTGAAATTGGTGCTTGAACACAGGGCTTTGAGTTACTACAGAACACCTATTTCCATCATAAGTTCCATTCCTGTCTCTTCAACTGACTTGAAGTGTGACTTCCCTGACCTGTAAAATGGAAACACCAGTTTGTCATACTTATAAAAAATGTTGCGATCTACCACAGAAAAGCTCTAAACACAAGAAAAGACTAAAGTTATTAAGAGGCAATATAAAAAGCACACAAAAAATGTCATATTTTGGCACAATTGAAAGTAGAGTAACCTGAAAAGCTGTAGTTTCCCAGTGAGCATAAAGGTACCATTAAAATGTTCATATTATTATACCCCAAAAGTGAAACACAATCTATCATCAGCTAAACCAACCATATGTTTTCTGCCAAGTTGCCACTAGTGACAGAAATGCATGATGACAGCAATAAATAATGTCTGCTGATATCATGAAAAGATGACAACACTTAGAGGTTTATCAGTCATCTTTAAATGATGTACCAGTCTTCAACTTGTCATGTGCCAACAATAAACAGGTTGCATCTGTATTTCTGTAGGTATGTATTTGTATATGCCTAACATACAGGCATAGTTTATGCATCTTATTTTTCTTGAAAAAGTAAAATAAAGTTATTGCAAAATAGTGACTTCATATATACACAGGCTAATGCAGGGTCTGATCCTTCACACACAAAGTGATGAAGTAGCACTTTATTATTATTCAGAACAATTCTGAAGTCAGTGTTCTAGGACATTAATTTGCACTAGTCTGTTTAAAAGACCTAACACATAATAGCAATCCAGCCCTTTTATCATGACCAAAAAACACAAATGCCCAGCAAACACTCGCTCTCTTGCTCTCTCTCTCTCACACACACACACACGCCCAAGCAAACCAAACCAAACCAAAAAAAAAAAAAAAAGCAATCATGTAGCACTCTAAAGACTAACAAAATAATTTATTAGGTGATGAGCTTTCATGGGACAGACCCACTTCTTCAGATCTACAGCCTTACCAGAACAGATTCAATATATAAAGCACAGAGGTTCAAACATTGTTATCAAGGTTGGCAAATCAGAAGAGTAGAGGGACAACGGTGGGGGTGGGGAGGGGGAGTAAGTGTTAGTTAAAACATCAAAGTATGTAAAAGAGTCCTTATAATGGCTCAGATAATTGCTGTCCCTGTTCAAACCACGTTAATGTGTCGAATTTTAATAAGAATGTTAGTTCTGAGCATTCCCTCTGTAGACAGTTGTTAAAGTCCATTTTCAGTAGAACAAACTTCCAGGTCTTTAACAGAATGGCCCACTCCATTAAAGTACTGGCTGACAGGTTTGTGTATTTGGAGTTCTTTGATGTCTGTTGTATGTCCACTCATTCTTTGTTGTGTGTGTTCAATCTATCCTATATACATGGTATGCAGGCATTGTTGGCACATAATGTTGAGGAACAGGAGAATGTGCCCATGATTCTGAAATTAACATGGTTTGGTCCAGTGATAGTATCTCCAGAATAAATATATGGACAAAGTTGGCAATGGGATTTGTTGCAAGGAAGAGTTCCAGGATTAGTATTATTGTGGTATTGTCTGTGGCTGCTAGTGAGAATCCTCAGAAGTTTGAGAGGTTGTCTATAGGAAAGAACAGGCTTCTCATCTAGGGCCTTCTGGAGTGTGGCATCATGATTTAGGATAGGTTGTAGTCTTCAATGATGCATTGCAGTGGTTTGAGTTGGGAGATATGGTCGCCCTAGCTATACCCCAACACATGGCCACCAATTTAACTCTTTTAGTGGACATTGCTGGAGGGTTGTGTAGAGCTTTGTGATTGCATTCTTTTAAAAATGCAGCTTACATAATACAGTCAGGGTAGCTATCAAACTATCTACAGAAAACTTACGTAAACACCATAGAACTACAGAGCCATTTACCAGGATCAAAAATTATTGTAGTACTTACAACATTCATTAAAATACCCCGATATTTTACTTAACAAATAAGACAGCACTAGCTGATGTGCAAAACAGAGGTGCATTAAACTGGAAGCTTTTAAGGTCACAAAACCAATGAAACAAGCACATTGAGGGGGTCTTTTCAGTTTATCATTTAAAAATATGTCACCGATAGTTCTGGGCACATTTTCAATCCATTGCTCCAAGTGCTAGGTTTTGTGAAGGACACCAGACAGACATATTCTGCATACATGAATTGCATCAGTGCACATTTTCCTTAAGATTCTGGAGCTCTTCGATGATGTTTTGTAAATCAGTTAGCTTCCTAGCCAGAGATTAAGGTAAATTCTGCTAAGGACTAAAAGTTGACTTACAGCATTAAGAAGGATTAATGTTTAGCTGTGGTGAAGCTGAAGTACTAGGTTAGCGTGTTTACGCAGTGGTGTAGATCACAATTAATCCAAAATTAGTATAAAAGATCAACAGCAACTGCTCTTGCGTGCCAGGATGGCTTAGTGCTAAAAAATCAAGACTTACTTTTGGGGGCAATCTGTGTGCAAAGTTGCTGTGTGCCTGTCCTAGTAGGTTTAAAGCTGTCAGAGGAATCCTTGCATTTGAAATGTTTAGCTATTTTGCCCTCTGCTATGAGAAAATAAATGTAGGAGTCAGCACTCTAGGCACTCTTCTGCTTTTTATCTGTGTCACAGACTCATTAGGATGTGCTGGCTCTATCAATGAATGGAAAGCAAATACAAGAAAGAAAGAGAGTGCTTAAATATGTACTTTTTCGTGACTATAAACATAATGGGGATTTTGAGACCAACTGTCCTTTTTGCCTTTGTAAGTGGATGGTAAAGGATAGACAGTCATCATTATGGCATATTTACACATATTCTAAACTAGTTTTTGTCAACACAATGAATTGTTTATTTTGGTAGCACCCTGGTTTAGAACAACCAATCTTTGTGTACATCAAGATCTAAAATATAAATATAACTGTGATTTATTTCCCCAATAAAGAAGTCATTTGATCCTTTAAATGGAGCTGGATTTTTACATGTTTGAGTTTGTCCCAGCTAGGGCTAGAAGAAAGAACTGAAGTAAACCTCTGGGATTATTTGGGCCAGATTCTGTTCCTTCTTGGAACAGCACTTTAGGCCCTGACCCTGAAAAGACTTATTCATACATTTAACCTGTCATGGGGCCAACTTGTCATGGGTCCAGTTCTGTCTCCTGAAGGGAAGAAAAGAGGGGCTAAAGCCCTGAATTTATTGGCTGCTTGCTCTAACCTTCTTCCTCCTCCCTCAGTGTCTAATTCCACAGCAGCCCCCTCTTACCTTCTTCTCCACTGCCCTTCCCTCCTTGCCTGCTTTCTTCATTGTCTCCTCTCCACCTACTTCCCTCGCCTTTTCAGCTGATCCCCTCGCAACTAAACCAACCCAATAAATAAAATTGTGGCACTAACATGCCATTGGCCACCCTCACATTTCTTAGAGTGGGAGAGATTTCACTTAGATTTTGTCTGGAGTTGCAGTAGAGTGCAGAGTGTGGGTCATGGTGTCTTGTAGTGAAAGGCAGACTGTTGCTGAAATGAGTCAATTCACAAAGCTGCGAAAGGCTCTGGCAGAGGAGGAGAAGTGGGGAAAGTCTCTGGCAACAGGTAAGCAGCAGGACGAAACATTGCTGACAACAGAAGTGTAGACGTGGACGGCGCTGCTTGAGCACGTAGAAAGCCACATAGAGGATGAGCTGTAGGCAGGCTTCCAGAACGTCTGTGTTCTCCTGAACAGTGCAGATGGTGTGGCACTGCTTCTTACATCTTGGCCAGTTGGGTGTGTAGTAAGAGTACAGTAAAGCCTCCATTTACACAGTGCTCGCATCTCGGGCAACCCCCACAAAAACCAAATTTTGCATAAATTGAGGGGAGGAGCAGAGGGAGGGGGTTGGTGAGATCCCCAGAATTTCCCTGGCTTGGGAAACCAGAAGTTGGAGTTTCTGCTCCAGCTGGTGGCTCCAGATCCCCCTGTGGGCAGGCAGGGGACAGGTTGGGGCAGGGCGGGACGCCTGCTGCTCCAGCTGCCAGCCATGCGGAGCTGCCATGGTACCACTGCCATCCCCCAGTCTCAGTGTGGCTTGGCCCCAGGGCTGCTCGGATGGCATCAACTCCAACCACAGCGCTGGAGCCCTGGGCAGCTCCAGCCATGGCATGGCTTGGCCCGGGGCAGCACCAGCTGTGCCTGCCCCCTCTGCCCCCCAGCATTGCAGTGCTGGGCACCTGCAAGGCAGCAACTGCCTCCAAAGGAGCCCCTGAGCTGGCCGGCAGCATGGGGGTAAGCGGTGAGGCAAGGTACAAGAAAGTAAGGTTCCCCTGGACTCAACTCATGACTCATAAGTCATCATCATCATCAATAACTGTGGGCTCAGCGCCCATTGGTGTCTGATGCCTCTCTCACTATTTCCTTCCATCTTTCCCTGGCCAGTGCAGAGTGGCTTAGTTTCTGTAGACTAGCTCCGCACCAATCTATCCATTCTCTGTGGGGTCTGCCTCTCCTGTTTGAACCATCCATTATTCTGAATACCAGGGTCTTGATTTTTTGTCCGTCGTTCATTCTGCAAATATGCCCAGATAGTTGTAGCTTCCATTTTATAACCTTCTGCAGCAGGTTCTCTTTCAGCTGTATCTTTCAATATAATTCCTCATTGGTGACCTTCTGCATCCATCCTATTCTCAGAATCTTTCTACAACAACTCCTTTTGAACACCAATGTTCTTCTTTTGGAATCTTTCATTATCTCGCATGTCTCACATCCATACAACATGCTGCTGAATACACACATTTTCAAGATGCTCAGATTCATTCTTAAGCTAATTGCTTTGCTTTTCCAGATCTTATCCATCACCTTCAAACTCACTCTTGCTTTTGGTCTGTGCAAAGCGAGGGTATACTCTATGCTACATGCTGCTGTAACTGTAAACAACTTTAGACTCAGGTCTTGAGGGCAGGGACTGTCAGCTACACTGTATTTGTACAGCTCCTAGTCCAAAGGGGCCCCTGTCTGGGGTGATCTTTAGGCATAAGAACATCAAATGGCCATACTGGATCAGACCAAAGGTCCATCTGACTGTGGCCAATGTCAGGTGCTTCAGAGAGAATGAACAGAACACATAATCCTCAAGGCTACATCTAGACTGCATTCCCCTTTCAGAGGAGGAATGCAAATGAGGGAGATCAAAAATGCAAATGAAGCAGTGATTTACAAATCTTGTGCTTTCTTTGCATAATCTCATGTAATCGCATTTCCAGAAGAGGCTTTTCCAAAAACAAAAAACAGACATGTAAAAAGGGTTCCTTTGAGGAAAACCCCCATTTTCAAAAGAAACTTGCTTCTTGAAACATCCCATTCCATCACCAGCTCCAGCCAAACAGAGGCTAGGGACACTATACCTGCTCATTCTGGCTCATAGATATTGCTGGATCATTTAGCCAGGATGGGCTGGGATGGTGTCTAGCATAATAAACTATCACAAAAAACGAAGTCTGAATTACAAACTGTACTGTAACTTTAAAGTGCTTAATTTCAGGCATTAAATGCCTTAAAGATTTGTAAGATTAGGGCCATATTACACAAGTTGCCCTAGTGAGTTATGACTGGTGTTAACGTCTATTCACTTTTGAAAGTTTAAAATGTGCTATTGCTCATAAAGAGTTCATTAATTATCTCAGTGCATGATAGGATAGGATAGATTATAAAATTCCTTCTCTTATATTGTGTGGATAAAATCTCATGCCTGCTATCGAGGTAGTATTTTTCCATAAAATAGCCTTTCCTTTTTTAATCTGCTTCAATGCATAAAAAATACAAAAAACAAATAAAAGCAAAAAGAGCATTTTAGCATGCAAAACGTGCCCCAGTTTTCAGTATAGCAAGAAAGAAGCTGTTCAAAATTAGCTATGTCACAAATTAGATGAGTTACATAATAAAAATCTAGTTCTCATTGTACCTTTTGCTGTTCCACAAAGTGGTGATTCCCAGAACTGTTAGATGAGCAGCTCACTTAGTTCCTATCCACCTTATGGGCCCAAGACCTACAACAGAACTCATTGTCATCAATGAGAACTGTCCACAGAAGGTTAGTAACATATATACCTACAGTTAATATGCTTGAGTATCACTATTTAAATAGTTCTGGGAATTTTTGACTGACCCAATAGGTCATATGGCTCTGCTTCCATTCCCTAATTGTTAAACAAAACACTCAAACCCCACCGTTTTTTAACAACAGAAAAACAATGGTGGGATGGGGATAGCTCAGTGTTTAGTGCCCTTACATTGTAAACCAAGGATTGTGGGCTCAATCCTTGAGACAGGCCCCTTCCAGGTTGTGGGGAAGGTTACCTTTTTGGGGGGAGGGATAACTCAATGGTTTGAGCATTGGCCTGCTACATCCAGGGTTGAAAGCTCAATCCTTGAGGGGGCCATTAAGGGATTTGGGGCAAATACATTAAAAAAAAAAAAAAAGGGATGGTGCTTGGTCCTGCTGAGGAGGCAGGGGACTGGACCTGATGACCTCTTGAGGTCCCTTTCAGTTCTATGAGGTGTGTGTCTCCATTTATTGACTTATTTTGATTTATTTATACAGAACAACTGTGTATACCAATGTGAAGGCCCAAATCCTGCAATGAGCTCTTCATGGGCACTTGTGTAATCCACTGCAGAGTCAGACATAAAAAAATTGTTCTGCTAATACTCTCCAATATTCACCCAAAATTGGTTTCTTTGACCAATCCCGCCAATGAACGTATTAAAATATTTGAGGAAGCAGAAAAATAGATGTGAAGGTAAAGGAGGGAATCATGTTTAGTAATTTAAGCCAGCGTTCACTGGATTTTTTTCCTGGTGTTCACCCAATTCAGCTAAAATGCCCACCCTATGTTATCTTTGCCCCTTTGGGATTGTATTTCTCCTAACTCTCCTCTAAAATGCTGTAGAGCTCCTGACTTACTCTGTATGTGAGGCAAATAGATCCTCTTTCCTGCCTTCACAAACCCACCCCCACAGCAAAGTTTATTTAGCTCTAAATAATGAGCAAATATGCTACTGCATCAAACACACCACAAGCCCTAGCAAATTTCAATTAGTTATGTAGATTACAACATTTATCACCTTCAATATAAATAGTACAACATTTAATAAATGATGTTGTGTTAGAACTCTAATCCTGAAGTTGGCTAATGTTATGTAGTCAGGAAAGCTCAGCACAGATCCTACATCTGGCTTTCAAAGTCGTCCTGCTTTACCCAATTTTACAGCTGGGTAACTGAGGCAAAAAGAGGTCAAGACACTTGCCTGAAGTCTCATTATGAGTTAGCAGCTCAGAAGGGTTTAGAATGTAAGGGGAGCTTTCTGGATCACAGCCCTTTACATCATCCATTAGAGCACATGGCCCTTGCTTATGATGGCCACCTTTTTCAATGAATGTATTGACTGAGCAAGGTTTTGGTCACTGCAAATTATTTTGGTAGGATTGCAAAGTCTATTAAACCTTTTAAAAACAGAAGTCACTAGTAAAAGCACTGCTATACAGGTTCCCTTTCACAGGGCCAGGCTCCTTGCCAAAGTTCCTTCTGTAAGTAAAAGCAGCATGATATTTACACCCCTGCTAGCTTGCCTCAATACAGGCCAACAGCTCCATGGCAATGCAATTTTAGCACCTGCCTCACTGAGGGAAAGCTGACAGGTACTTGCAGATGTGGATCTACCAACATTCTAATTGGTCTGTATATTTCAAGTGTGCTTTTAACTTTTATACCTTCCTGCAGTAAGAGACAGTGCCACTGCATGCAACTTTGAAGCAACTGTATGCAACTTTGAAGCAACTGTTTTGCAAAAAGAGTAGAATTGTTTCCAAATGTTTAAATTTGATCCATGAGGAGGCAGTAGGTATAATAAACAGCAGAAACAAAACTAACTTTAAGAAGAATGCTTTTCCACAGATTTAAAAGCATGTAATGTATACCCACGCGTGCCTTCTTGAAAACGAAAGTGTGCCTATCCTCTGTTTTAAACTATGAATAGATACTGATGTACAGAGAGATTAGTCTATTTTTTTAAACGATGGATGCGGCTTTTTTTTTCTGGCAGCTGTGGCCCAAGTATGCATTACATTCATAAATCAGGATAGTGTCTGATTAGACATACTTTATTAGCACATACACAAATTCAAAGACAATACAACCCACCATGGAAGTTTTTGAGATAGCTCAAATCCCTCCAGGTAAGCATTTTGCTCAACTAAACACAGATGCTGAACATTTCTAAATTACTTAAAATTCTTTATACAAAATTAAGTTAAAGGCGAATAGCTCACAAATGATACATGCATCCTCACCATCATGCAGTTACCTTGTTGCGTCTCCCAAACACTCAAAAATCATGAATCACATCCTTCCAAAAATAAAACAACATTTTGTCCTTTCTCTCACCACCTTATGGCTTCAGAGTGTCAGATGCACTCAAGTCACATTTTCATGCATTTCTCTGCAATCACCATGACTGGAAATATAGTTTTCATATAATGCAAACTGCAATTCCCACAAGATTACTTGCCACCTGGACCTGGGCTTTTAATAAAAAGGTCCAAATATTGCAAGATAGGTGCAAAAAAATTATTAGTTCAGAACACTGCAGTAAATAGCGGCAGACACACTAACCCTTTTCAACTCTCACATAGTAGTCATCATCTATATTTTAGTCAAAAACTGTTAAGAAACTTCAATTCTTAACGAAAAATGCAGTTCTTCACATATTTTTAGTATTTACTTCCTGTAACATCTACTTTTCAAGTATTAAACTCAATTAGAATGTTTCCCATTTTGCAGCTATGCGTAACAGCTTTTTTGCAGAATCATTCAGTTTCAAAGAAGCAGTACTGATGGAGTCTCACTAGTCTGGCATCCTTGGGAGCTGACCAATGCCAAAACAGAGAATATGCCATACCACAGGAGGTCCATATTTTATAACAGCATTACCAACTCTTCCACTGCTTATGGGGGTCTGAGAAGACATTTAGGAGAAATTAGAGCTAAATAACAACACGAACCACAGAGCTAGGTCTGGTGGCTGTAAACAAACTTTCTGGGATCACAGAAAACTTGGCCACACCCATGACAGTGAACATCCAGCTAACTAAATTCATGCCAGACCACAGATGTTGCTGGATCAGAGAATGCCAGACTGGAGAGGTTCAACCTGTATGTGTTACTGCTAGATCATAACCTCTGAGTTATGAACATCTCAAGAGAGAAAGTTCATAACTCTGAAAAAAAATGTTTCAGAAAGGTAGTCATGTTAGTCTGTATTTTCAAAAACAACAAGAAGCCCTGTGGCAATTTATAGACTAACAGATACTCTAGAGCATAAACTTTTGTGGGCAAAGACCCACTTCCAGCCCTATGATTCTATGATATTGAACATTAAGCATATTTTAGTGTAGCTGAGCTGCGCGCGATCGAAACATGGCACTTTTGAAGTGCCACAGGCAGCAGCGTGCTAGCGTGGCAGTGAATATTCATTTCAGCACTTCATTAGTATCCTCCAATTTGGCCATTAGCATGGCCATTTTGAAATTTTGGCCAAACATGGCCACAGCCGCTGTGTCTACACTTGCATTCCTCTTTCAAAAGAGGCATGCAAATGAGGGAAAACAAAAATGCAAACGAGGCACTGATTTACATATTCTGGTACCTCATTTGCATATTCTCCTTTCCAAAAAAAAAAACCAAAAGCAGTGTAGATGGGGCTTTTTTGAAAACAAACCCCCTCCTCAGTGCCTCATTTGCTTTTCAGTTTCCCTCATTCGCATGCCCCTTTTGAAAGAGGAATGTAAGTGTAGACACAGCCACAGACACCCCCAAATGCATTGCAGGGCTCCGATGGCACAAAGGGAACTGAAGCAAAAGTTAATACTCACTCTGCAAGAACCTCTACGTTGTTAGTTATGAGAAATTTGTATTTTTTCCTGGTCTTGTTCCAGACCAACTCCTCTGCATGTGTAGATCCAACCAAAAGATTCCCTGGTGTTGAGGAAAAGAGGTGAATAATACTGCACAAGAGACACACAAGCTTCCTGCCCCTGCTGACTGAGCAGGGTATTTTGCCTTTCGCTGAGCAGAGACACTGTTTGGGGACTTCTGTTTTCTAGATGTAGTGTTTGTAAAGATCTACAATGATCCCTTTGCCTAAGGCTTCAGCACTTTTGACTTGGGATACTTACATTTCTGGAGGTTTAAAAACCAAAGACAAACTAGGACAGATATGTTCCACAGTCTACAAGAAATGTTCCTGCAGCCTAAAAATTGCTTCTGCATATTTTAAAGTATGTGGTATGTGCCGATCTATTCCCAGTAATAGAGCAGGCTGTCGAATAACCTGTGATTTGGCCAGCAATTTAAAATATGTAAAACACTTCGATATCCTGCTTACATTACTTTCAGGCTGAACGGAAATAAGCTTCCTAATTCATAGCGTAAGCGGCCCAGTTCTGTACATTGTCTGGCATTTGGAATTCCTGTTGGTTTCAGACTGCTTGCAGGAGCAGATCAAAATTCAGGAGAAGCTTCACTGTGCTACTGGATAATAATCAAAATTGCATATAACATGTTTACCTATACAGGTTTGTGCTTTTAATTATCAAAATTGAAAAGCACAAAATAGGTCCTGGCTACATTAATACCCCTTTCAGTTCGATTGATCAAGATTTCCCAGTCAAGGAAGCCCACCAGTACGGTGCACATAAGAAGAGATCAGGTATGGGTAGGTTCAAAACTTTCCTGTCCAACAGTATGGTCATACCACATACATCCCACGCTCTGCCAGGGAACCTTGTGGTAACAAAGAGAATGATGAATCATCAGAAAGGTATCACAGTGAAGCGCGACTGACAGAGACACTTAATCCACAACAGTGTGCACTAACAGGCAGATCATGCTGCCTGGTAAATAGAACACCAGCCCTGTCCCCTTACCCATTAGCAATCCTAGTAGCAGACGATGTCTCCCTTTGCAGCCCCTCTTTCTTTGTACAGGGCAAAAATGTAGAGTGTAGATGATGTAGAGTAATGCTGATGCCTTCCTAAACTGTGTGAGGGAGAGCTCAGGGGCCAGCACTAGTTGGTGGACTGGTCATTGAGAAATGCTGACATACAGGACCAGAAATACTTACACTACCACCAAAGAACAGAAAACAGAGGCTATGGTTTGAAAAGGATGGTGCAGGTCTCCTTGCTTGTACCCTTTCATTCCCAAAGGTCTTCAATAATACTCCTTTGAGAGGAAAGATGCAGGAGCAGCCACCCAGGGAAAGGAGTGGGAGTGGAGGAAGGGGAAATCAAGGGAATAAATTTTGGCAGGGGGCACAGCAAAATTGACCTCCCTCTGCCTAGTCCTGCCCCCCTACAGGGCACTGTTTGAACCCTCAGTCTCCCTGTAGCTTGGGAGGCACCAACCTGGCAGCAGTATTGTGGCTCTAGGGGCAGAAAACTCTCCATGGAGTCAGTGCAGGGTGAGTCTGGGTAAGAGAGAGTGAAGACACTCAGTGGGGCTCTGGTTGCCAAGCCTGGGTGCTGCAATGTGGAGCAGAGCCAGCAGGGTGGGACAGGTGGAGGCCAGGGCAATGAGGTTATGGCCAGTTACCCGTGTTCAGAGCAGGGCTGTGTGATGGTCATAACAGCGCTAGTGACCGGGGTGCCCTGCTGGGAAAGTGAAGGGGGAAAGCTGAAGATCTGAGTCAGGGTGAGCAATGGCAGAAAAGTTTAGCAGAAGTTTGTTCTTGTGACAGGCGAGGCCTGTGCCTGATATGTGTGTGTGTGTTCTTTCACTTTTGTGTGGTTTCTGGCCTGGGCTAGGCAGTGCAGGAGTGAGCCATACCTACTGGTACTGATGGATGCATGTTCACAGAGTGAATCCACCCCATAGACAAAAGGTGTCATGATGTCTTAAAGGCAAATCATCCCTTTGGCTGTTCTGTCTACTGTAAAGCTCAAGCTAAAAAAAGAACAAGCCCGCTGACAGCTGAGTAACACGCTGGAGGATCCTGTCTCCCCCTGAAGAGAGTAGGTGATTGCTACGCAGTATTTCCTATTGGCTATTCAGGGATTTCAGGAAGGATTTGCTTGCACCTCGTTGGTCTTCAGTATTCCATATGTTATTAAGATACACTTGCAACAAGCCTTTGATCCATTTGTGTTGTCTGGCTTAAGTCTAGTCAACACGCAATACTCCAGCTTAAAGGCATGCTTTTAAACCCATTCAAAATCCTGTGCAAAAAGACTTAATTTTATTTAAACCTGAATTATGTTGGTTAGCTTATTGATAGAGTATTGACACAGGGGTATTTACCAGATTAACTAGAGATTTGTCTCGGGTAGGTATTATAGGTATGTTGTTAGCAGTGTTGAATTAGTACTGAAGGACGTGTCAGGGTAAAGCAATTATTTTACTTTCATAACTGATGCAGCAAACCTAAGTCCCAAGGTTATGATTTGCCAGGTCTAGAGGTGCTGAGACTCAGTGCTGGCAAGCCCTGGCCCAAATTAAGCATTGTCTGTTAGCAATATTCCCTCTAATCTTTTCCATCTGTAAACAGATTTTTTTCCCCATCTATGTGCAGAATAAACTTTTTTTTTGCATTGCAGCATGTGCAAATGTATGCCACCAGTAGAAACTCAAACCTAGCTATGGATGCTCTGCTTAATCAGCTTGGGAGCATTTGAATCTCTCTCGAGCAGATGCACAAATGCACAGCTTACAACAGGGGTGTGCAAAGTGGGAGGGTGTGCCCTGTTGGGGCATGAAATTTCACAATGGGGGCACAGTGCAATCAGCCTCCCGCGTGTGGCCTCTGCTGGCTCCCCTAATTGCCCCAGCCGCTGCCAAGGGAGTGCAGCACATAACTTATCGGAGACCACCACTCGCTTCCAGGGCATTTGATCACCCAAAGAACCCCTGCTAATTGCAGGAACAAAAAGTGGGGCCTGACATAAAAAGCTTGCTCACCCCAGCCTAAGGAAAGAGGAGTGATGCCTGTTTTCAGGATTTATGGCTACAGAGAGCATTCATCTGAAGAACTGCAAAACTATTCAGGCGAAGAAACTTGTAAGAAGAAGAACAGTTATAACCAGATCGTTCGTGCCAATTCAATCCTGTACTATCTGCAGAGTCATGACATATGTGGGTTGGACTGCTACTTTGACCACAGTTGGTTTAATGGCTTAGGATGCTGGGCCTTTACTTGCCACTAAAGACAAGTCCGAACCAGAATTCAGGATCTCAACATTTCTCCTTGTGATCATATCTACAGGTCAGAACTAGGACCTCCCCAACTTCAAAGGATTAGAATCTGACCCTAGATTTGCATACAAACTTCATGGCCAGAGTCTCTCCCTACCTTCCTGGAGACAGCTGGATTGGCAACTGGCTTAATTCTAATTTAGGATCATCACTTTTAGCAGAAAATTCACATAGACATCAATGTCAAGTTATGACTCTAAAACATTGTGTTCATATTCATGTTTTTTAATAATTTTAAACTATAAGGGCAGGCTGTCAAAGCTGTATGTGTGACAAAATTATGCACAGAAATATCCAGTCTCTCTCCCACACCCCCACAAAGCACTGGAGGTATTTTATACACAGAACTGAGAAGACGTTTTCTAATAAGAAACTTTAAGTGGAAATAAAAATTGTGGGTTTTTTTTCCATTTTTTAAATTTAAAACATATCAAAACATTACTAGAATTTGTAGTTTATCTAAAATTTGGGGACTTAATATATGAAAAATTAAAAAGAAAGGACAAAAAGATCCATTATAAACACTTTTCAGTGAAAACAAAGGTGGGCGTTTTGTGCCGCTGTTGGGTTTTCTGTTAAAAATAGCGTAAATGTGGGTGCACATCTTTGAAAATGCAGCCCATGTCTTTTAAAGGTTATGTTTATTTTCAGCATGGGCACGTATTCGTTGTTCCAGTAACTTTTTAATAACTCAGGCTATCTAGCACCAGGTTAGCATGGGTATCCTGCTGATATGTTATCAGCGCATTAGTTCTAAAAACTGTTTTTCAGTTAACATTTTTCACTGGTAAGTTAGAAAAACTGGTTTCAGTTTTTAGCAAATGTTCTTAAAATATGGCATTAACATTCCTCCAATTATGTCCTTATCAACTTAAAAAGAACCAAAGAAAATGGTAGTAAAACAAGGAGACATTGTGTCATGAATGAAAGCTGGTAAACCGTTTCCTTTTTAGACAAAGCTGAAAAGCATCTCTTTACTTGTGGCAAGCAGCACAACAGAACCTGCTATAATCATATACAGATGATGGGAATTTGTCTAATGTTTTATGGTGAATCATTGATGAGGCCTGCAGAAGGAAAATTTGTAGAAATAAAATCACCTTGACAGTAAAGCACTAGGGTCAAAAAGCAAAGTAAAGTCAATGTTCTTAGCTTTAATAAAAACAGTATGATCTGTCATCAGCACAGCATTTTTACACTCTTGGACAATGCACTCTGTGAGCTCCTGCTGGGTTTCATTTGATTTTCACCAAAATCAACAAAGGACAGCTTATAGCTAGTAATTCATTATGACAGCAGAAACGTTATAAAAATACACATGTTTAGACCCCTGTAAATAAACAGCCTGCACCGTGATTTTCAGTGCAATACAGCTTGGCTAAGCTTGGGAAAACATCAGTAAATTACCTCTTGTTTCAAACTAGGAGCATAAAGGATTTTAAAATCCAATTATCTCTATTTCTTTGCACTAAACTGGTAATGCTGTTCTTTGAGGTGACTGAAGGCACAGTCTCTGGGTAAGAAGGTAGGTAAAAATAAACATCTGTTGAAAACAGCTAACAGAACTATATGTATATTGCAGCACCATTTAAATACCAATAATGCAGGGTTACAAATCAAAACAGTATAATTAATAAATGAAAACATGGATTAAATTAGATCATCATTGATGTGGTACAATAGTCAGAGTGATATACAATTCTTTCTCTTCAGTCCCTGAATTTGCTATCATGTTAACGTGGTTAGAGTTAGAGACTAGCAAAAGGAGAACAAAGGAAAAATAGAGAGGGGTATCAGACAAACAACATTTGAAAATAAAGCATTCAATTTTACAGACTGGTAGACAAGAGAGACTCTCACAGAAAGGAAACATCTCCCACAGGCTGCTCTTGCATTAGAAAAATAAGGTTCTTAAAATATGTAATCACTTTCATAACACACAAGGTTTTAGTAAAGCTGTAGTCATCTGCAAAATAATGAAAAAAAAAGTATTCAAAGCTTTTTACAAGGTAGAAGGGCAATTTAACTGAATACAGTAGAAAACAGGCATCAGGTAGTTGAGTACTTTCCTGTTGCTATTTACTTCTCAAATCAATGCTGACATATATAAAGGTGTACACAGAAGAATGGGGGAGGAGCCAAGTTTGGTCTAGTGGTTAGAGTAGAGGACTAGAAACACATTGTTTCTGATTATTCGCAGCTCTGTCACAGACGTGTTGGTTGCTAAGCTACTTTTCAGTGGTCAAAGAATTTTCAGAGATGCTTAAGTTACTTAGGATCAATTACTTTCGATGGAGCTTCTGCTGAAATTACTTAAATACGCTGAAAAAAAAAATCCCACCTTCAGCATGCGTGAGTCTGTGCTTTCCCACATGTACAATGGAGAGAATATTTTTAGCATCATAGGAGGGAGGAGACTTAATAGCCTTCATTGTCCAAAGCAAGTAGTGATTTTCAAGTACACTGCTTTCTGAGTGCTCTAATCTAAGATACTTTGATTTACAGGAAGTGCAGAACCGGTCACACTTAAAAATGAAAATTAAGTTTTCAAAGGAGTTCACATACATAATTATAATCTAGATAAGACTTAAATCTGCCATGAGTGCAGGGAAGTGGACTAGATGACCTCTTGAGGTCCCTTCCAGTCTTATGGTTCTATATATGGTAATGAGGTCCACGAAGGTATCTGCATGTTTTAAATATCTATCTATAAAATACCCCTATATGCTGGAAAAGAACTTGTTGTCTACAACATCCACATGGATTTTGAGGCACAGAGACACTGACTTTGCTCAAAGTCATACCAAAGATCTATGGTGGCATAGAGAACTGAACTTAAATTCCAGCTAGAATCTTAATCAATAGACCAGACTTCTTCCCCACACCTGAAAAAAGTGCAAATGTAAAACATTCTCTGATTACTTAACAGAATAAAGTTTTAGGAAATTTTATGAACACTGAAATATTCACTGCTCCTTGATCATGCTCCAAAACATTTTCATTCATGTTAAATAACCAAATTCACGAATATTTAAAAGAACATTCAGCTTTGTGTGGAAGCATAATGAGATGCCAGAGCTTTGGTGTGGCTTGTGGGGGGGAGGGAACAGTGTGTGAACCAGAACTATATGTTCTCATGAACATATGAGTTATGCGTTCATCTCCTGAAAAAGCAATTCCTCCTGTTCTTTTCCAGTTTCAAGTTCATGAGTTTCCATCCCCCACTTGTGCATTTGCAGAAATAGGCCAACCCTAGTTTTCCTCTAGACCATAATAGGCTTAATAATTAAGTAGACTGTGACACTATGAACAGGTCAACTGCCTCCTAAGCACCCACTTATGGTCTCAGCTCAGATGTCCTTGCTCAGTTTCCTTCTTCAGCTTGCAGCTCCTTAAATCACACTACCAAACAAGCTCTGCTCTAGCTCTGCACACCCACATTCAGGGCTGCGTTTATTAAGATAAATGTCCTTCCCTAAATAAAGTTCTCAACTCTTCAGCAAGTCTGTGTCTTTCTGTTGCTCTTTATAGGAGAACCATCTCCTCCACACCTCACTGGTTCCACTCATTAAACATCACTCCTCAACCCAAGTGTGGCGGGCAGGGTGATCTGTGCAGGGCCAGCGAGCAAGAGGCACCTGGCCATTAAAAAAGGAGACCACTGTGTTACAACCACATTGCAAACTAATGCAGCACAAGTTTTACATCAATTTAAATATGTAACACCTGATTAATTTCTTGGTGACTATTTGCAGTGAGATTAGGGATGAAGGTGGTATTTTGAAATCAAACTGATATTTCTAGCATAGTGCAAATCAAAAGCCTAGCTTTATCTTCCATTCAACAAAGCTTGTTAAGCAGGAGATGGGGAAATGGGAAATTGCAACAGAAAAACTAGTTGATAAAAAAGAGTGAGGTTCTGATCAACGTAATACACATTTGCAAAAAGTGCACCAAAACGGCACACATGATAAATGCAACAGCTCCTGTAGCTTTGGGGGCTTCTGCAGCTAGCACAGCAGCAATGTTACAATTTCATTCGGTCAGAGCGTTAGGACATGGGAGAGGACCCTGCAAAAGCCTAGCACAGGGCTTGGTAGCGGGGAATGCCAGCAGAGGAACCACCATTGTATCTACTGCACAGAGCCACACTGACCCAAAATGACAAACAGGGAGATAAGTGACCACTGCTAGACACACATCCTGTGCAGCCCCTGAAGAGCAAAGGAATCCATTGACTAGACTGAAGATTACGTTCTTTTGCCCAGTGCCTTTGGAACACAGTGCAAATCCCTAGTACGTAGACTAGCCCCCATGCCCAAGATTCAGTTCTCTTATAGCATCACATCATTAACAAGCCCATAGCTGCAAATTGTTTCCACTAGGTATTCTGACTTTAAGTGTCTGTATTGTGTGTGAGACAATGTTATATTTTCCAGAAGGATTTCAAAATATTAGCAGACAAAAGCTAGAAGGGTATTGTACTTGGATTTTTTCCCCTATTCAAACATTTCCTACCTCCTACTAGAATATATAAAACATAGATCGCATTTTTAAATAATTGGAGAACAAAAGATAGAAAGAACAGATGTCTCCTGCTCTAATCAGTTACAGTGACATAACTACGTATTCTCTCATTTCAAGTATACATTTAGCCTAAGACTGTGGGGAATGCACTGTCCAAAAACAGCTGCATGGAAGAGGTGCTGCTATTTTTCCTTCTCTTATCTAGTGCGCGCACACCCACCGCCCCCCGCCACATGCCCACCCGGTCCTGCAGGTTTGGCTTTTCTGGAGATTTTGCATATGTCTTAAATGTAGGGTTGGGCTCTTATGCCATAACAAAAATGAAGGCTCATACACCTACTAAAATATGCTGCTTTAGTGAACTGGCAAAAAGAATACCCCTAAATATTAAAAGCAATGAAATGCTGGTCCGAATAAAATCAGTGGTGGTTTTGCCATTGACTTTACCAGGGTCAAGATTTCATCAACTATATGTGAATGCTGAAGCAAAACACACAAGAAAAGATCTTAAATAAATCTCACAAATAGGAACAACTGCTTTTATTTCAGTCTTCCTGAAAGGAAAAAATGATTATGCTTTTTAGCCGTCAGAACAGAACTCAGCAGTAATTCGTTAACACATATAAAATAAAATGAAAAACAGCTCCAGAGTATGACCTTTCACTTCAGCAAAAGCTGTAGCAAGTGTACAGCAGGCCAAATTAATGCCCATTTTACTAGGCAAATAAATTCAAAAGAAGGAGTCAGTCAGCAGACTCTTTTCAGTGTGTGAGGAAACTAGATTTTTTCAGTTACAAGCAGATATTTCTGAACAGAGTATGAACCTGCAATATCAAGTAATGACATATAGCAACTGTAGGAATTTATTTCAAAACAGCTCTTTGAAAATAAAATGTATGCTGCTGATGTCAAAAAGGCATTCATTAGGGCTTTTTACCATTTATTATCAATTAGCACAACAAGATGAAAGATTTTGGAATCAAATAGCTGATTTTACTATCATTTCCCTGCTCTTTACACATTATTGTCTTCATAGACAGTATCAAAAAAATCAAACATGTCTATAATTACAGACAAACACAGTTAAAATGGCAAAGTATCTTTAAGTGTTGCTCAGTGAAATAGCATGACAAAGGGGAAAGATACTTCACAATTATTATTTCTTCTAATGTTTAATAATAAAATCCCAATAAAGATAATCCAACCCACTGAGCTAAAAAGACATCAAGTGACAAAGTACTGAAGATTTTAATTTCTACAAACATTATTTAGTGTAAATGCAGTTTGTTTTACCCGTATGTGCTTTAAGTACAGTATGTTGAAGAATATCATACACTAAGAGGAAGTATATTTACTACAGAGGAGACAGTCTGCTGTCGCTCTTCAAAAGCAGATATTTTAAAGTTTACTTTCACATGGGTTTTCACTTTTTGACCTGCTCTTGACCTGGGTAATACTTGCAGACCAGTGAGTTTAAGAAGGCCTGGGATCTATTAAAAGAGTAGTAGCTTGACTTTTACTGAGTAGCATGCTGATGGTTTAAAGTAAATGTTATGGTTTGTCACAGGAACCAATTTGGTTACCGTTTGTTCTTCCTGCCCCTGCTTGCTGATATTTTTTCAAGTGTTTTTCATTCTTTAAATTCTATACAGAAATCTGCATGCTGTTATTTTAAACTTCTGCATCTCTCCTTTGCATAGTTCATATTTAAACAGCAGGCAGTGCACCCAAAGTTTAATCCCAGTGTCATGCGGTAGAACTTGAACTCAAAGTGCACTAACACTGAGGTCATCTTTTCTGAACATTCAGTAATTATTGTGCGAAGCTAGACTTACCTGAATAGGCTACAGTTAAGGAATTCATCTGGCTAAAGTAAGGAGATGACTAACACAACACTGGATGCAAACATTTTATGTAGTGAAGATTAGTTTTAACACCTGTCTCAATCTGCACATCAGTTATTGATTTACAATAGGAAGTTTGTTAGAGATATGTCAGAACAGTACAAAATTGCAAAGAGAGCCAGGTCCAACCCCCTGCTTTTGCCCCCATTTAATTTGTTGACATACTAATGACTAATTAATTTAAGAAGATTGTTTTATTTATGCCATTTACTAAGAAAATATGATTCTAGAAGACTTTGAGTCCAATATAGTAGGTCACATTTTAAATTGCCAGGGTAATATTCTCAAGAAAAAGGAGAAGTATGAGTAAAAATAGAGGAGTAAACCAGCTTTCACCAAAGAACATAATCTAGTGCTTGACTTGTATGTACACAGAGATTAAAGCAAGCACTTGTTTGAGCCGTGTTTTTTTCCTGTATAGCACAAGGTTCAAAGATTCTCTGAGTTGTATAAATCCTGTGGCTTGTGTTTCTTTATCTGTCTCATTTTTATGTGCCACAAAACAATGAGTTTGTGTACCAACAATGACTTATGCCCCAAAGTGATATCACTTCTATAAGTTTATGTTCACAAAACTAATCACGGAGGTTCCCCAAACTCTAATGGAGTGTCAGCTGTCAAGTGCTTTTCTTTCTGCAGCATGAAGTTTATTGGCTTGATTCTTCAAAGAATTATGTCTTGTATTATATAAAGGGGATTTTCTATGGACTTTAGTCCAATATTACTGAATTTGTCAAACAAAAGAAAAGTCTCCAGGTTTATAAAGTGTTCATATCTATATATTGCATCTTTTAACATCCAGAAAGCCAAACTAGAGAGAGTTCAAGTAAGGCAGAACCACTGCCTAATTAGAATCCCTGAAAAATTCAATTATAGAAACATTAGAAATGCTGGGAAGTATTGAGGAAAGCAGGCAATGGAGATTAATTATATTCCGCAAATATTTCAAAAAGAGAAGGGCATGGAATACAAATCTAAATGACTTAAATTATCTGGAGTTAAAAAAACTGAACGGGGTGACAATATATGCAATACAGGAGAACACAGCAGAGACATTTATAATGATAGTCAAAGTTTTTTCAAAGGAAGCTACTTGAGACCAAGCTCCTAGAATGGTCATAAATTTCTACTAGCCTCCTGATCCTTCAACCTTTCAAGACAGTGAAGTCAGTGAGAGTTTATGTACCAGGGCTTTTGGGACAAAGCTCTAAGTGCTCAGGTTATTGATCAAATCATGAAAGAGTCAGATCATCCTCATCTTGGCAATAATAATTTTTAAAACAACAGAGAATGCTCAAAAGGAAGAAATTTCCATTTAGAGATCTTCCAGCATTATTCCATCTGGAGAGGGTCATGATCTATCCTACACTCCAAAAAATGTGAGAGAAGCTATCCCCCAACTCTAACCTGAGACCCCACCCAATTTCTCCTATGTACATCAGCTCCAGCTGGATTATTTCAGACTCTCACAGATTTTGTGGGCGGGGCAGCTTTACAGAAAACATAACACAGCCATAGGCTGTAACTGAAAAGGACTGTATTTTCTGCAGAGAGAGAGTCCCACCCACAACTGACCCAAACCTGTCTCCATCACTCAGTCTCCATCCCTTCCTGCATCACAGACTCCAGATATGCAGCTGTCAGAGCCAGGAAACTAACCAAATTAGCCATTCTTAACTATGACTCCGAAGCACGCAGCTGAATTCAGCACAAAGAGGTTACATTCAGCTTGAGGGGTAGGGGAATTATTCATTGAGATGGAAAAGTGAGACTGATCCTGCAGTGGAGATAGAAAAACAAATAGAGAGAGAGAAATAGTTTGGCTTACTGTGGGACTTTTCAGCTTGTTAATTGCTGTGGGACACTGCAGAGAGGGGAATAAGCAAAAGATTGTTCAATTAACTCCTGTAAAATTAGAGACAGCCTTAAGTCACAAAAGTAGGATTTAGATCCAGATGTGAATTTCAGGCTCCCAGCAGTTCAGTGCCATTTCACCTAGAATCTGTGTCCAGAACACTTCAATACTAAAGCCTACTCACACTGTTTGGATCCAATTTTAAAGCATGTCTCAATTTTAAATGTTTTGGGGAGTTGTATTAAGCTCATCTGTATTTAAGATATAGAGGTATCAGTAAGCTAATTCAGATACATTAAGTATGCACTCAAACCAAGCATTTGTTGGAGTTCTGAAAGAGATTGATACATTCCTGTACTTGTATTTTTAGGTGCATCTGGAAATGAAAACCCCTTAAAAAAAAGTCCACTCTCCTGTTTTTCCAGATAGGACCATTTAAAAAAAAAAAAAAAAAAAAAGAAAAGAAAAAGAAATCCAGAAATCTGGCACCAAAAATTCTCTCACAAGATACGTGGCTCAGTCATGCTGTCAACAATCTAATATTATCTGGTCCCAAAGAAACAAGATGAATTTTGACACTAATTTCACTGGAGCCATATTTCGCCCTAGATATTTCAGTGCGGAAAATGATTTCTGCCATTTCAAGCCTACCCTCTGATGCCTGCTTTCAGGTTGCATGACAGGCAAGAGCCAGGACAAACCATCAGTAGTAAGATTATTAAGATTTCCATAAAGGATGCAAGTTTGGTGCTATTTTAAGGGAAGAGAGTGCCAGGGATTGATAGGACATAAAGGCCCAAATGACTTAAACTGAGAATAGTTCCTTTCACTGTAAAGGAGATACACCGGAAGAACAATGAAGGGAAAATAGAACTGCTAGGAGACCATCATTTCTCCACTAGCTCCAAAGCATGCACTGCCAAACCCAGCCTCTATCAAGGGGAGTTATTTTTATAACAGAGATTAATAAACAGACAAAACAGTCTTAACTCATCCTCAGTGGTAGACTTCAAGGCCACACCTCCCAGCAGACTCTGGCACTCCAAATCCTGGCAGCCCCAGTGAGCAATGCTTTTGCAGAGCAGCTGTGGGAGGCTGATTCCCTGATCACCTTACCTCAGTGAACTAACTCAGGTACTACTCCATGGCAGTTACGGCCCCATAACTCAGCCTTTCTCAGTCCTTCCTCTCAGCTGTCCTCTATCTGCTAGTGTAGCCTAGCCCTGTTTAACTAACTGAATCAGGATCACCTGCTCCAGGCCAGGGCTGCTGAGCTTAGTATATTCACAGACACCAGTTACCCTGTGATATAACATTCCATATGTTGCACCAGTTTTTCAGGGTGGTCGGGTTTCCTCCTTTCACAAACATAGCATTCAAAACAAAACTATGTTATTCTAGAATGCTCAGAGAAGAGCAGAGGAGTCTAGTCATAATTATATCAATAATTATTTTACACTTTAAGAGTTGTGACAGTTTGTAAACATGAGCAGAACAATGAAATACAATGTTATTCTAAATTTTTAGTATTATAAGATATGAAAAGAATTTGGTCTGAAAATTACACTCAGTGGCACCTGAACTGTGCCAGCATGCCTTAGCTGTTTTTCTTTGTTGTGTGTTGGAGGGAGACCCTATGTACACACCCATACCTATCCATTAAAAATTGTTTGTTATATGACAGTAATGTCTAGAGGTCTCAGCCCCATTGTGCTAATAAGAAGACAACTCCTGCCCCAAAGGATCTAAGACCTAGATCCTGAAGAATATATCTAATGCCACATGGGAAGCCAGTGTCAGCCAGAGACAGAACTGGAGATGTCTCGATCAGAGCACTAACCATTGGTCAACAATAGCTTCTATCACTCAGTACAGGTTAAAAAAAAGATTAAGAAAAAGTGATAAAAACACTATCAGGAAATAACACATGTTGGCTGGTATTGTAGTGATGTCATTTAGAAAAAAGAATTTTCACAGAAGCATGAAAGAATCAGACTTTCATCTCCCACTGACATTCAATATGTTTTGAGTACCTAATTCTCTTAGGCCACTGCAAAGATATTAGCAGTTTTTCATTGCATTATCCTTCCCCAAAATTTTTCTGTTGATAAAAAGGCATTTTCCAATGGAAAAATGTTGGAAAATATTTGACCGACTTTATCTTTACAACCACTGGTGGGCCATGATGATTATTTGAACCCCTGACAATGTGAAAATGGAAAGAAAACACATTTTATGGAAGTTAAAAACTGAAGTTCATGTCATCATTTCTGTGGTGCCCTGTTTACAGTGCTTATCTTTTCTGAGCTATTAAAGATGAGTACAGAAACCAATAGGGAAAGCCAGAAAACAGAACTTCATTCCCAGCATTCCATGAAGTTTGCCACAGGAGATAACCCAGAGCTATTTGTGTTTTTCACTGAAAGATCTCACCAGTGTTCGACTGTTTCCTAGGGAAATGACAGTTTGTGATGACTTGGTCATTGGACCTGTATACTGGTGTGTCCTTGACAACAGATGCAATAGCAGCAAGCTATCCTGAGGCTGCTTGAGAATGGTCATATCTGCAGTTGCTGGTGGGCAGTTGCTGCAGCCAGTTTTCTTCATTGGAGTTATTAAGATGGGAGCACTATTTACTGTTCTCAGCGTGGCACTAAAACCACAGATTCTTGAATTCTGTGGCTCTGACATTGGCTTCCCCTAGTCACATAATCTTTCTGCCTCAGTTTCCCATTTGTAAAATGCGTTTCTAAGTCCAGGAATTAATAATTAGTCAACAAAAATGAAGTGATTTCAAAATGGAAATTCTATGATCTTTTCAACTGGAGGAGTTCTGACCCATCACTGAGCATTGGTCTCTATTCAAGACCAAGACTTTCCTGGTGTCTTTCTGTCTGATCTCAGTATGATCATTTATCAAACTAATTGCCTTAAAGACAGGCATTCTTAGGCAATCTGTTCCCTTTCCGTACTTCCCATTACAGTCAAGGCAAGTTGTGTGTGCATAGGAAGTTAACAAATCTTTAGTCTCTCCATTTTTTTAAACAGAACTCTGAAAGCATAAATATTAACATGTAGCTCTGCTTGGCTGAATATATATGTTTGACAAGATTGTGAACAGGGAAATAATAGAAAAGTGAAATGTCAAAGGAATGAGAATATTGTATCTTTTATGTGAGAAGGTTCAATGATGAAAAACTCCTCTGAAAGTTGTCTCTGTAGCCAGAACCCACGTCAGCAATGGTACCCACAGACATAATGCTCGTGCCTCTAAGAGAAGAATGTAGTACCTAGCTATCTTCTTCATCCACGCCCTAGGAAGTTACATGTAGAATATGTCTACACCTTACACTAATTTCTCCTCCAGTGGAAAGCAGCTCTGCAATGTCTGCTATACCTCAGTAGAGAGGCTGGTGTATTAAGAGGTCAGCTGGTGTCAGGAGAAAGGTCAACAACTGTGTGTCATAGAACCTGTACTGCTGAACCTTATAGTTTCAAATTTGACCCAAACACCTAAAATGCAACTTTAACAAACTGTGGTCACCTTTTTTGAATCAAAACCCCATAATTTCTTACAGTCTTTATTTTATTTTAAAATGTTAACTAGAATAGATAAGTCAAAACTAAATCAGTCATAATGATTAGATGGTCCTCAACTGAATTTTTTCAGAATGTTCATTTTGTGGAAAAATTTTACTTTTTGTTCCATTTCAGAACAAAGAAGTCAGTATTTCCAATGGAACAGAAATTTCCGTGCCCAGTGTGCTCTATTCATAACCCAGGAGTTCTAGGCAGTTGCATTTATGTTACAATATTGAGGGACAACAACTGTGTTTCTCCTGCAGTCAGCTAGAAGTTTTGTCCCAAGATGCAGTGAAATGGAAAAGACTCATAGATGACCTATGTTCCACCCAAAGTACAAGGGTTTTAATGATGACATGATGATGATTGTTACTGAGACAGATCACTATATATTGCCATTCTGAACTCAAAATAGGGTTACTGAGCACAATAAAGAAAAAGTAATAACCATCTTCTGCTCTGAATTACACCTGTTTAGCCCTTTGACATCAGTGGTATTGTACCAGTATAACAGAGGGGAAACAATCTGGTCCCCAGAGCTTGCTTCTGCTCTGATGCCTGTTTTACATTGGTGTAAATTTGGTTATTTAAATGGAATAATTAATTAAATGAAGTGATGTAAGTGAGACCAGAGTCAGGTCTTCAATGTTAAATTTAAATATCAAGGTATGATCCAATACCCAATAATGTCAGAGGAAAGATTTCCATTGACTTCAGTGGGTATTGACTCAACGTCTACATATTTCAGTAAAATAAACCTTCAGTAGAATACAATATCTACTGCACATGTTATTATAAGCAACTGTTTATACTCCAGATGAATACAAATATCCCATTTATCAAGTGCAGTTAGCACCATTATGTCTATGTGATTATAAGTAAAGAGCTATAGTAAAGGTTAATTGATACTAATGAGTTGTAATTCTTGTAGATGGAACAATTGGGGGTATCAAGCAGTTCACACCTAGCTTATGCATTTGTTTAATGAAAAAACAATGTTCTGCTACAGTGAATTAGGTGTTTGGGGGCATGGAGTGTGCTTTTGGGTGTATTCCATCTTGCAATTGCCTTTATTTCTGTTGACATGGTGCAATTAACACTTGTGGGTGACACCAAGTTTATACCATGAATCAGAAAGACATCATGCTGACAAATAGACTATTGTGTCTCATCTTCCCATTTCCACTACTGACAATTCTTTATGTGATTTTTTGAATTCAGAGATTCACAGAAATAGAACTCATCTTGGAATAACTATATCATTTTGATTATGTGAAAAAGGTAGGTAGGTAACATGCTTGACTTAGGAAGCTTCTTTAACTTCAATACAGATTCAGCTTTGGATTTAATGATGAAAGAGACACATTTGCTACAAGAATGTAACTAATTACAGTATTACATAGAATGAGAAAAAAAAAGAAGCATATATGTAATAATGAAATTTCTGCATGGTCTTATTTATAAGATATCAACACCATACCAACCCTTCTTCTTTATGTTTATTTTCAGTTCTTTTGTCACCCCTGAATATATTCAAATCTTACAGTTGTTGCAAAGCTTTACAGTAGCTACCCAAGAAACTGCTCATATCCTGACCTAACCAGTCCCTCTTTTTGGCAAACTTAGTAAGGTTCCATAAATGTGGGAGATATTAAATTCCTCATCCATGCTAGCATGGGCATTAGAGAGTTAAAAACTATCAGTAGATACTTAGGTTGTGCAAGAGTATGAGAGTCTTCTTTCCACAACAAAGAAGGTGAAGAGAGCTCTTATGATTATTGAGAGAGTCAACAAGGCCTAGAATCTCAGAGTACTGTACCAGCAGTGGTACAAAGAGCAAGTCCACAGTTCCCATGTATACTCAAGGTATCATTCAATTTAAAACTTTAGCCCCCTAGACTTCTTTATGCAGGAGTAAACTTTCACAGGCCATTCTGAAATATTTACAAGTTACTGATAGCAAAGATATTTTCTTTAAAAAAACAGACTTTTCAAAACCTTCTAAACATTCCCATGCATCCAGCCTACTAAAAATTCTTAAGATTCCCTTGGAAAGTAGGGTTGTACCAATGGAAGGTCATGGTCCTTGGCATCTACATTGCTCCAAGGATATTTACCATTATGATGAGACCTGTCATTCATCTCCTAAAATCTCTGGAAGTAAAAATGTTTATCTATTTAGCCAGTATCTTGATTGCAGCAGGGTCAGAAGGGCTGTTAAGGGTGGCATATCTCAACTATAGGGACAACTGTATTTCTGGGTGAAGGACCTTATGATGATTTTAGCAAATATAGAAAAGCCCATTATAGTTTCTCCTAGTTTAGACTTTCTGATTAACCATGCATGTCAAGATGCTGATCTGAAATATTCTCTAATTCAAGAGGGAATCCTTACCAAACATACTTCAATAGGTGATATACCTATCACACACAATTTCCCTGCCTTTTACTGTTACATCACAAAGTGCACAAGAAAATTATCCCAATCCCTAGTTTAAAGATCTGTTGTGGAAGACTACATTGCCTCTAACATCTATCATATCACTTATTTATTGCTAAGGCCAGAATTCTTTCACAAAAAACCTGGTGCTGTCCTACTATTCCTAACCAACAGTATGAGTGAAGCTGCAGAACTGACTAAAAGGTTCAATTTTTGCTCCCTGGTGTTTCATTAACAGCTGCTAAAATTTTTTCCTCCTTTTTAAAATTGATTAAGAGTGAGGTGATTCCATAAAAGGCCAGAATCCCTCATCCCCGCCCCCAATATCACTCTAGTGGTGTTCTAGTGCAGTGCAACATCTTTCTCACTTTCTTTTTCAAGATTTTATATGTCATACAATCACCACAGCATTTGTGTGTCTTTTATGTAAAACCAATAGCAATAGCAAAGTTCCTGGAGGACTTCATGAAGTCTCTGGTATTTATGGTGGTCTCGTGGATGTTTTTTGTGAAAGGATTTCTCAAAAAGGAAAGTTTTACTGGTTTTCTTTTTTCTGCCGAAATCAGATTCTGGATTTCTCTGACCTCTTCTAAAAGATTATGGCAAAGTCTCTAAAAGAGATGGCTTCACCTCTATCGCTCATATGCTTCATCGTGGACTTTGTGATCAATGCCCTAGAAAATGTCCAGTGGTTCATAGACAGAAATTCATTCTGTGATGTAGCTGGCACTTTTTCCATTAATTGCTCTGAAAATTAGTACTCTGGCCTTAAAGTCGTTGATCGGGAGCCTGTTCTCGTGATCGCCTAAACTTTAAGGAAGGCTGAAACACTGCTGAACTAGGAAAAGAACTGGAATTTTCCCAAATCATGCTGCTCCCCAATTAAATTATATGCACAAAAATGTCATTTAAAAGTGGTTACAGTTGCTTAGTGCACCATTGCCCTCATTATAAACCCTTTAAGCAAGGAAATGTTATTATAGGAGACCTCTAAACCAGGGGTCGGCAATAAAAAAGCAGCAGCCCACCAGGGTTAGGCCCTGGTGGGCTGCTGCCACTCTGTTTACTTGTGCTTCTGCAGGTATCAGGCAACCACTGTTCTTGTTGGCCACAGATCACTATTTGTGGCCAATGGGAGTGGTGAGAAGCGGTGCGGGCTGGGACACTGCTTCCTGCCACTCCTACTGGACACAAACAGAGACCTCTGACCAACAAGAGCTGCAATTGCCTGATACCTGAAGAGGCACAGGTGAAGGCCCACCAGGGACTAATTCTGGCAGACCAGATCCAGCCTGTGGGCTGGTATTAACCCACCCTTGCTCTATACCATACCCTACTGCCTGCATAGTATTTCCAGTGACAAGGCAGACACAACTTCACAAGATGCTTTAACCAGAGAACACATAACAGATTCATCTTCCTGAATGATCTCCTCCTCTGCAACATTAGCACACATTCAGAATTAATACACATAAGTGTGCAGTATGCTATGTGCTTGTGGGGCTTCGGGTTTCCAGTAACCTGTTCAGGGAAGAGGACAAGCGCAGAAGCAGTGGATGTGTGTCAGGTACAAGTGCCTTTCTGTAAGGATGGTTCAGCGCAGGTGATCAGCCAGAACAAACTGACAAAAATACTTTGCATTTGAATATCAGGCAAAGCCAGTGTGATGCTGCCAGAAGCACTAGACTAACCGCATGAAGCAGGAATTCCTTCATCTTGCTCACAGAATCAACCTATGAATATTCCAAGACCCATAGAAACAACAGTAATGGGAGCAGGAAAAGTTGCCTTCAGTGGTCCTACACCTTTTCAGACCAGCTGGCCACAACTGAAAGACAACCAACATACTCAGAATTCACCCAAGTCAGAATCCTCAACATCACTTCTTCATCAATACAGCACTTGGTTGTCTGCAGGGGAGAGTTGATAAGGGTGGGATGACATCTGCTGAAGGGTCTATGAAGTGAAGGTATGGATAACTTCCAAAAAGCCAGATACGGTCTAAGAATTTGCAGGCGGTAAAAGAAGATTTTTATGCAACTGGAGAAAAAATGGTGCTATAAAAATATAAGTCAAAATAGGAAACAAGTAAAAATAGGAGAAATTATAAAAATAGAAAAATCCAATAGACTAAGAATAACTTAGCAAGAAAATGGGCAAAGGAAAAGGAAATGTTCAGGAATCAAAAGAGAAAATAAAATTGAGAATAAAATTAGATCATACAGAAGACTTATAAGTAAATAATAGAAAATAAAATTTAGGAAATAGGTCAAAAGTTAAAATACAAAAAAGACACTAGACAAAGAAAACAAAGCAAGTAACAATTAAAAATCTTATTTATGCATGGAATAAAAAATGAAAATTAGCTTTAGGTCAAATAACTAAGTGTTGTATAATGTCCATTTCCCCCTCACACTTTTATCTGTAAATTGTCTGAAATAGATTGTACCATTTTTGAGACAATGCCTTGTGTTTTGGCACATATGAAGTAGCCGAGGCACTTCTGGGTCCTACGTACAGGCTAGATAAGAGTAATTTTCATCTCACACTAGTGATATCGCACAAATCAGTAATTTCACATCAGAAGATTGGAACATTGCACCATTTTTGCTTACCTGTTTTGCAGCTATGACTGAAAATGGGGATATATGTAAATCATTAAAAATGTAGTGATCCAGCAATAAGGCCATGGAGAGACTGGTCCAAGCAAACTGTAGGTAGTAGTGCTGAACTAATGCAACAGAAAGAAGAATATGTCCCATTGTATTTACACTAAGCAGTTATGCAACAGCTCAGATGGTGCAAGATCAAGCTTGTAAGTGGGAGCTGGGCTTCCTCTTCCAGCTTTGAGAGAAGCAGAGCATTGCAAAGGTATCTGGTGAATCTCCAGGGATAAGGTTCAAGCCTTGTCACTACAAATCACCCTCTGCCGAGTAGTTTTTGCAGCCGCTTATAACAGCAGTTAAACAAAGGAGTCATGGGGCCATCCTCTGGGCTGAAGGCAAGGCAGTTGCTACTGGGGAAAGGAGACTGGAGATAAAAGCAAAATAAACAGTCCAAAATTGAGAGGGCAGAAGAAAAACTCAGCTTCCTTCCAATGCAGGCACTGTGGCAGGAAAAGTCCTAGGTTAGGAGCTGGTGGGTAAATACAAGAAAAGGTCCAATAATATCCTGGGGACATGAGCTAGCCATGCAGATATCTATATTCTTACTCCAGTGCTTCCCAGAACAGGTGGGACTTCAGATGTTCTCTGAAGGTGGGAGGCTAGAATTCACAGCTTTGATACTATGTAAGAGAGCAGTTTCACAAAGTTGATTTAATAGGGCAACTGCGCGTTCATTTACACAGGGAAGGCTATAGTCACAATGGAATAGTGAGCATTCATCACAGATCAAATTGCTTTCACTTATAATGATATAAGTCACACTGATTTACTTGGAAGCACAGTTTGTGCCCAGATGTTCAAAATGAAAGATGGGACACTACACAAAGCACCAAAAACCATGGAAAGATCCTGAAATCTAGTGGAATCTCTCATTATCTCACACCCGTGATTTTAGATTGCTCAGCATATTTTTCTGTGTTCTATTACTTAAGAGTTGCTGAACTTATATCAGAGAGGTAGCTGAGTTAGTCTGTATCTTAAAAAACAACAAAAAGTCTTGTGGCACCTTGTAGACTAACAGATATTCTGGAGCATAAGCTTTTGTGGGCAAAGACCTGCTTCGAAGCAGGTCTTTGCTCATGAAAGCTTATGCTCCAAAATATGGTAGTCTAATTTCTGAATTTGTCATACATAATATTTTCATACATTAGAAACCTAGAGCATAACTGTGTCTCAAGTTCTGCACCCATCTCTATGCAGAGGAAGAAGCACAGAGGGCACATAAATCTAGATGGGGCTAATTCAGATTAACCCTGTACAAGCAGAGCATGGATCTCCCTGTAGATGGTCTAGAAGCTACTTTTCCTTCTAGATGCATCACCTCCTGCCTTTCCATGGCCAGCCAGAAGTAGGGATACAAGGGTTCTGATCCTGACAGATGGAAGGTAGAAAGGGGTTTGGGCCTGAGTTATAAGCCTATGGGGTTTGAATGCATGCTTTGAGCAGAGAGTGCTCTGAGCCTGGATTGTCATGTACATGTGATGTCAGACCTTAGAGAAGTTGTGAGCCATGGAGAGGTTATTTAGGAAGAGTGGGAGCTCTCATCCTATGGCTCAGGTAGGTGGGTAGTGAAGTTTCTAAGCAGATGGCGGATTGAATTGAAAGGAGCTGAGGGGACTTCAGGCATTCTCAGCCAGAAGGCAGGGAGTTAGGTTCACATGGTTAGGTGGCAGGAGCTGAACTGGTTGTGGGAAATGGGTGTTGAAATTAGTAAAGGATGATACTAAGTTAAAAGGTAGTCTGCAGAGGGGCACATGGGAACTAGGAGATAATAGTGAAGTGGTCACAGAGGGATAAATACCCTTCTTCACTACCCTGCCTGTTACTGTAAATTGTCCCTGTTTTGAACTGTTTATGAACTGATTGCAGTCTATGGATAGTTTGGACTGTTTACTCTGAATGTTCATTTGCATGTTCAAAATTTACTATTTGCTATTTGAAACATGATTGTAAATCAAATAGCACTGTTACTGTTTCCTCATTGGATGAACAGAGTTCAATAGAAGCACTTCCTAAATCATTCACTGGGGACTGGACTCACTAAAGGTGAAATTGGAAACCACATTAGGGAAAGAGAGAGTAGGAAATATGCAAGACTAGGAACTTGTTTCCTTTCTTCTCTGCAAGAAACAGCACTATATTTGGCTATGTACATAGGCTCCCTTGTGCTGGGTGAGAAAATCATAGGCAACATCTAATATCTGCTGAGCAAACTTTAAACTGAATTATCTCCTGTCACACACAAAAAATTGCAAGCATGCAGTCCTGTTTAGAAAGGGCATAGTCATCTACTTTTGACTCACTGATTTAACTCATTGCTTTGGTGCCTGGATACCATAGAGGCAGTGGCTTGCAAAAGCTTTCCACGTGAATGAGCATTTCTACCAAGAGGTAACAGAAACTGAACTCTGCAGTGTTCTCTTCCCTGATTGTGTATGAGCCTTCAAAATTCTAAGGTCCAAATACAGCTCCTATCGGCAGCTATTTCTTTACTTGAAGTTCTCAGCAAATAGTTGCAGGGGGCATGTGCTGACTCAAAGGCACAAAAGCTTTTTTCAGGCTAATTTATTAGACTGGCTCTAGGATGCAAACTACAGAATCCATCCTGAACAAATGAAATGAACACTGTAGAAGTTTTGCTATAGATTTTAGTGGCCTTATCAATCAAATTATCCTTTTAGTAAAGCCTCTTCAATGTTACACTTGACAAGGATTTTGCAGGATAAAAAGCAAGAAACAGCAACTATACTTTCAAAAGAAGAAACAAACACGTTCAATTCTTTGTTCTGTGCTGATACATATAGTTTTATCCTAATTTAATTAACGTGTTACCTTGGGGCAATGCTACAATTTGGAAAAAACGTGGAAGGAAATTAAAAGGGCACAAGAGCAATTTTAGTGAGTATTTCTCCAAAGGGAAAATATTAGTGACTGACAAAGTTTTATCCTCTGAGGAGAAACAAATGAATTAATTCAAGTTGGCTAAATATTTTAAAAATTTCCCACGTCATAAATAAAAAAGCTGTTTTAAGGGAGAAATGAAGGCAAAGATGGAGCGTTTGTCACATAGTGTTCAAACCTGGGATTATTAACAGAATGAAAATAGTGTTGCTCCTTTTATTTTTCTTATATAGGATGTTAAATTATTTTCTCTTTAGATGGGAGTAGAATATGGTTGCAAAGGCATTGCATTGAAATATTGCTTGCCAGTACCACTACCTAGCTATGCTATGGATGCAGGTACTAGTGTTGTGCACTGCACCTTATTCCAAACAGGGCAGTTTCTGATACAGAGCATGATTTTAAATTCCTACGTTCTGACCTAAAGATTTGCTTTTGCCCACTATAGACATGTAAAATTCAGGTGCAGAGCTTTGCTTGGAGCCCACCTGTCTATCCAGATAGGGACAGACCAACAGAAAATCTTGAGACAAAAATTAACTTTCTAAACAAACCTAGTTATGCTGGTATTCCCTTCAGAGCTATTGCCATAGCCATGTGAGCTTACTGACAGTACTATCATTTTTCTTGCCACCACCAATTTGTTTATCTCCTGGACCCATTGCATGTTCTGAGAATGGTGAAACAGCCCCCACTTCCAGCGTAGACCTTGTACCTTCCAGGTGAACTTTCTCAAGTCTGTTCCTGATCAGCTGGGGGAAGAGAAAAACCATTTAAAAAACCAGGGCTTGCATACAAAAAAATTCATTTGAATGATAGCTTTAAGGTTGTCTTCTCTAGCCTTCTGTGCCTCAGGCTAACAGAGCTCTGCACATATGTCCCACAGTGGGAAAACAGCAGTCATGGTAGGACTACAGTGCTAGCGAGCACTGACACCTGACTTCAGGATCCTCCATGAGCTGATTAAATTTTGTTTATTGATCTCTCTCTCTCAGCTGGTTGGTGGCTACCTGTAGACACAAGTGTGGTATGGGGGTTATCTCCATGTAGCAAAACACAAGAAACAATATCAGAAATGCTGTGACACCCCCCAGAGATGGCAGAAGAGTTGACTGAACTGTTGGATATGTCTACGCTGCACCGGCAGCTGGTCCATGCCAGCTGACTCACAGTAAGGAATGGTCTAGTTATGGTGCAGCCACTTGAGCATGGGACCCTCCTACCTGCCAAGATCCAAGAGTCTGGGCTCCAGCCCAAGTCTGAACCCTGTTACCACCATTAAACAGCCCCTTAGCCCAAGTCACATCCAGGAAAGTCACATCCTTTCCTGAAAGGGGAGTGAGGTCAAGATCGGGAGGAAAGTTCTCAGGGCAAGTGGGCAGTGTGTAAACATTATGCAGTAGGAAGTTTCCATCAAGCTGGTGGAGGGACATGCCAAGAGCAGCATCTCTCTTTGATGCTCAAGGGCGTCATCCTGTTGGCAATAGAAGCTGGGGTGTCCCAGAGAATTCTATTCCCCAGACAGCTATTAAGTGCATCACTCTGAGCCAAAAATACATGCCTCTCTCTCCCTTTCAACACACCAGTATAGTGTACTTTGCTACAGGTGCCCCCCAGCCACAAAGTGAAATTCTACCGTGATATGTAGGATTCCTATTGCCTGGTGCTTTCCCTGCCAAATCCATATTCCCCAATGCTATACCATGCAGGCAGGATTTGATCCAAACTTAAGTCACAGCTACAAGTAAAGATACTTTCCAACCTCAGCCATTCCGTAAATCTTCAAACAGCTTTAATATGTCCATTTTAGTTCTATTACTTGCGGGGGGAATGAAAATCATATGTCTAAAACATCAATAAAAATATAAATGATTAAAAATTTAAGCTAACATTGCCTTGCATGGGCAAAAATACATTTGGTTTTCTAAGTTGTGCCTGATTTATATACCACATTTACTTAATAGAGCTTTATACTCTCATGCATATAGCCTCTTTATAGATAAGGCTGAGCAACAAACTAAGGCCTCATATTTTATAAAGAGAAATAAGGAATTAAACTATTGTATAACAAAGCACAGAAATTTACAAATACAATATGTAACTGACAAATTGCCATGCTGCTAATGTAGTACTCATAGGTATCAAAATATAGCATTCTTTTAAAATTTGCCTTCACTCATGGTGATTGTTGGTGTTTTTCCTTAGTTTTCAAGGTTTCACTGTTAACAGCTGAGCTTTGAAGACTTTCAACATAAGTAATTGTTACAGTTGGTGAGTGGTGATTGAAATTGTCTCCAGCATCCCTTGCTAACCAAAGGCAGCAGGTCAAATTCGTCCAAAGTTTCTAAAATTCAGAATTATGGATAATTATGCAACCAAGAAAAAAGGAGACATGATACGTAGTGTTTTTATCCCAATCATAAGTGCTCTGTCTGATATTGCTACAGCATTCAGGGGCATATTTAAAGTAGGTATGAAGGCAGAGCTAAGAGTACTGCATCTCTAACCACTTGCATTGGGACTGCAGTCAGGCAGTTAGACCCACAAACACATGGATCTGGACCCAAATTTCAGCTGTGAAATTTTGCCCCTTGGGGTGAGGAGTGTCTCAACAAGTCCTGTTGAATGAATCTGTTTTTAACTCTTGCAAGTTTTAGCCCAGCACATGTTGATGTCACTCACAGTACATGACTTCTGCAGCACTATATTTGAACTAAAGACGGCAAAAAAAATCTTATTAGTTTTTAATGAAAAAATTATTTCAAAAACTTTCTTCAGCTTCCACGAAAGCTCACCTAATAAAAAAAAAAGCATTCTGCTTTTGTAAAAAAAATTAGATTTACAGTGCAAAAATGAGAATTTTTACTTTCAAACTTGAAAACAGAAGCAAAACCAAAACACCTTAATTTATTATGAAAAAAAGTTCCTCAACCAGATCTAATTTAGAACAAAAAGGCAGTAAAGTAGCACTTTAAAGACTAACAAAATAATTTATTAGGTGAGCTTTCATGGGGCACAGCCACTTCTTCAGACCATAGCCATACTAGAACAGACTCAATATTTAAGGCATAGAGAACACCACTGGTCATTACCTACAGCCCCTAACTCAAACCACTGCAACGTATCATTAAAGACCTACAACTTACCCTTAATCGGGATTCCACACTCCAGAAGGCCCTAGGTGACAGGCCTGTTCTCTCCTACAGACAACCTCCCAACCTTATGAGGATTCTCACCAACAGCCACAGTCTATATCGCAGGAACACCATTCCTGGGACTTTTCCCGCTGCCAGCTTTGTCCACATATCTATTCTGGGGATACCATCACTGGACCTAACCAGGTTATTCACAGAATCACGGGCACATTCTCATGTTCCTCAACTAACATCATTTATGCCATCATGTGCCAACAATGCCCAGATGCTTTGTATATTGGACAGACTTCAAACTCTCTTAGACAAAGAGATAATGGGCACGAAACAGACACAAAAACATTCCTGATTCACAAACTGGTCAGCCAGCATTTTAATAGAGTGGGCCATTCTGTTAATGACTTAAAAGTTTGCATTTTTATGAAGAGGAATTTTCATAACAGTCTGCAAAGAGAGGCTTCTGAACTCTCTTTTATATTCAAATTTGACACATTAACATGTGGTTTGAACCAGGATGCAAATTTTCTGGGTCATTATAGGGGCTGTTTTGCAAACTTGGCTTAATCTAATTCTTGACTTTCCTTCCTCCCTCACCCCCCGCCCCTCTACTCTCTGATTTGCTCACCTTGATAATTATTTTTCCTGATTTGTCAACCTTGATTACTATTTTTGGTTCTCTATGCCTTAAATATTGAGTCTGTTCTGGTCTGGCTATGGTCTGAAGAAGTGGGTCTGTCCCACGAAAGCTCACCTAATAAATTATTCTGTTAGTCTTTAAAGTGCTACTTTACAGCTTTTTTGTTTCGATAGTATATAGACTAGCACAACTTTCTCTCTGTTACAGATCTAATTTAGGTCATTTTAGAACTCTGATTGTGCTTTCCAACACCTTTATTCTTATTTTTGTAATACTAATTGTATATAAACCATATGGAGAGGATTTAGTAAGGTCTAACTCAAAATCAAATTACTGTTGGCATTTAAGACAGATAATTCAGAGCAAATCACCAGATATTTTACATAAACAAAAACAATATATTCAATTGACAAATATTCAATTTAGAGCAAAACATTTTTCTAAGATTCAGAGCTAAGCCCTAACATGTATTTTTTATGCTTTGCAAGAGTAACATCAAAATATCTGATTATCATGGCAAGTTTACAAGAATATACTAAGCCCTAACCTTTAAATTTCCTAGTTCTCAGAAAATAATAGTATGCTACTCATATTTAAACAGAAATCCCTATTTAGCTAATCAATTTATATAACTACATTCTTATATCTCTCCTTTCAGCAGCTGCATAATCTAGAAATCAATGTAAACTTCAGTTTTAGGACAATATATGGTATTAGCTGTGGGTTAGCACAATCAGATCCATGTTTTGCCAAACATAGGGTAACATACTGCTATTTTTGCTATAAAGTACAAAAATAGCTAAAAGTTTTCTGCAAAACTGTTAATCCATATCAGGTCATCCATTCAGAGGACGAAGGAGTCAATAGCAACCAACAACAGGCATATGTGGAAACATGCTCTGAACGTATTAATAAACTATGGAGAATGTACTTGGAATGATATAGATTGCTGCTCTACTATAAATAAAAGTAGAATCTGGGTGGCACCTGGAAGAGTGCAAGCAGAGTTTTCTGAGCCTCTTGTCGTCTACCAGAATTCAACAACACTCCCCTGTGTGCATATCGTCTTTATATGTTAAGTATTGATCCTGGCTTTGCTATTTTTATGCAAAAGTGCAGATCTCAGCTGACCACAGGTTAATGCTGCTCCACCTGTTCTCTGCAGTGACTTAAGTTTCCTGTCTAGAGCTCATATAGTATATGTAGAGACCATGTATCAGCCTGGCTCTCTACAAAGAAGTAGTATTTTGGCTTTTCTCTGACTTTGCCCACATTCTTTCCAACCACACTCTTAAAGCTTGGGACAAATTGTGTGTGCATAAAAATGAACCGTGGCATATCTGGTAAGCACGCCAGGTGTCTGTGTCACATCTGGAGCCAGGTCTTGGAGCAAGTTGCTACTTATTTTGGCATTAAGCTATGGGAGCACATGACCTATAATCATTATTTAGTTCATGCCAGGATCAAAATAAAGGTTGCTACATTTTTAACACATTAAAATAAAATTCTGTTTTGATAATAATATGGAGCTGAATTAATGTTCCCTTACACTTACGCAAATTCAACAAGAGTGCAGGGAACCAAGAGAGAGTGTGTGGAAATGGGAGAAGTAATGGTTCCACTTACAAGTCCAGGAATCATGTGTGAATACATAATGCATGACAGGGAGGCTACCTTTTAGACAAAGAGGAAGCCAGGAAGCAGCTACTCCATCCAGCCTGTTCCTCTTTTAACTTGAAGATTCCCATTAGCAGTCACAGCATTAAATCCCACCCTGTCTGCCCTACAAGGACAGAAATGTAGCATAACCACACAGAGTTAGGAGAAAGAAGCAGGGGATTAACATGAGCCAGTTAAGAAAAGCATGATTTAACTTGTTTTACCCAGTGCTTTTCTTTTCTTTTCTTGTGAAAAAAGAGGTGCCAGTACTCATCCCCTGCTGGTAGCCCCAGCCATGAGATTCCGAGCCAGGAGTTGGAGAACCCCACAGCCCCAGAACTGAGAGCCAGCTGGGGTGTGGAGCCCTGCCAGCAGCCCCAAATGTGGTTCCCCCAGCTGGGGGCATAGAGGACCTCACAGCCCTGCAACTGAAGCCAGCTGGGGCACCAAGCCCCACTGGCAGCTCCAGCCCTGGGAACCCCAGCTGGGAGCAGGAGGAACCCTGCAGCCCACAGCTGGGAGCTGGCAGGAGCATGGTGGGCTGCAGAGGGAAGTCTTGCTTGTGGAAGCCAAACTGCTTTGTGGAAGCCATGTGCCAGCCTGGATCTCTGCAAAGAACAATGGCTAGCGACCATGGTTGCAGAATATTAACTGTTATGCTTGAACATAAAGCATGTCACCAAAACCTTGTAAGCTTTGTACTAGAAATTTCATGCCAGTGCAGCTACATAGCTGGTGGCAATGTTGGAAGTTATAATACACACAGGACTTAGATCAGGCCTGTACACAGGAATTTCTAGGGAGGGATGTTTTTATTTTTGTAGCTGTGGATTGCCATTTTTTTAAATATAAGAGAGGTCAAAATAGTAGTGCAATGAGGGTGCACAAGAGAGGTTAATGAAAATTTGAGTGGAAAAGTGATCAGTAAAATAATTTTGTTATGATATTCTAAAGCTTTATACAGTAAAGGTTTTATAGAAATTACCTTCTGGGATCTTGCTGTAATATCATACATGAAAAAAACAACAACCAACATTTCAAAATATTTAAGTCTTTGTCTTCAGAGTTTTTCAATTAGGACTATACATAGGGTAGAAATAGTGAAATAGATTTTAGATAACAGCAAATTTTTCTTCATCACAGCAATGTCTAAGACATGTTCATAATGAGCTTCCTGTTGCAAGCAGCCTAAGGCATGGTGGGGAAATGTAGTTCCTTCTCTGTTTCCAGGCCAGCTCTCTTGGCAGGGAGCTGGCCAAGGAACTACAGCCCTCAGGGTGCCTTGGGTTCCCCCATCATGCTCCACAAGCTCCCCTGGTACAGCACAAAAGGGGAGGAAGGGAGAGAAACCGGACATATGCGGGGAGTGCATTCACACTCTGAGTACGAGCCTTCAGGTGTTTGTACCACATTGTCTAACCCTACTCTGACATTTGCTGGGGAGGATGCAGCCTAATGCTTATAATCATTTAACAGCTGTAGTATAGGCCAAAACTTAGGCAGCTGCGTTGTGAGGGGTAGCACAACTCTAGAGAACGGAGTGTATGAGCACCATTATCCAGTATAAATGTCCTATGATCAGCAGGTGGATTTTTGTGCTCTGTGTGGGAGGATCTGAAGGAAAATGGACTTGAAAACATACTTCCTCTGCCTCCTCATACGGGTGTAAACACAGGAGAAATATCTGTCTATTCTCTTTAAAATCCCAACTATTTTCTTGCCATGCTGTCTGGCACAAAATAAAAAAGTATTGGACCAGATCCTCAGCTGTTGTAAATCAGTTAGTTGTTCCATTGAAGTCTATGATTTACCGCGGCTACGGATCTGACTCATCATATTTCTTTTATAAGGATATATATCCAAAAATCATGTAGGATTTCAACTGTTAAAAGTTCAAACCTAGCTATTGTCCAATATTGCATCAAAAGCAGAGTGGCTACTGTTAACTTACAGTAGCTGAACCCCTTTTGTAGCTTACCTCCCCTGAAAACACTGACCTGAATCTTAACATACTTCATTTTAGCACAGAAAAGTTACATCTCATAAAAGAATGTCAGACTTTATAAACCTGCTCAAATCCTTTGACTGAAGAGGGAATTGTCTGTTTCTGAGAAATTGATAGATTTAATGAATATACTCCTGTTATATTATGACATCTCATTTTTCTCTCTCATAAATACTTGTCAGGTTTATGATTTTCCACTAATTGGCCAGGAATTGTGTTGCACAAGCTCCGATTGTAGGTGCTCATACCAAGTTTAATTTCACTCACAAGTAGAGTTGACAAAAGATCACAGCCACTAAGCCCTGGAATTACCCTAGATATTGCCCTCTGTGCTCTGCAAATGAAATCCTACAGAAGACCCTTTGGAAAAGAAGAACATGATGGTTAACACTCAGAAATCCATTTTGCACAGGGCAGCGTTAGTACACAGAGAAGAACTGAATGACAGGCAGATCTGCCAGCTCCTGGATGAAAAAAGTCAGGTGCTTAGCATTTTTCTCTCTCTCTCTCTTTCTCCCCACTTCCTCCCCTCCCCGCCCTGCCTCTCTCCCCTTCTCTCTCACATACACTCTCCCCTCTCTCATGCCCTTGATTGACTACCAGGTCAGATAAAAATTAAGACCAGTGAAATCAGAACCAAACCGCACCTGTCCCCATAGCAGTCAGAAGAGAACTGACATAAAGCACTTAGGAAACTGCTATGATCATAACCTTCAAAACACCAAACTCTCTCAGCTGTCTGCTTTCCCAGACCCTGACTCTACCATGGGACCATTGGCACCAAGACCTAACGATCTATTTCTAACAGAATGTTGTCATTTTGGGAAAGGGTAAAGGAACTTCAAGTGTAAAGATCCCTATTTAGCAACAAAGTATCTGAAAATAGACGTGACTTTAATGATTCAGTTCATCAGCTTGGGATTTGCTAATACAGTAATCATTTTGCTTTTTTAAATTTGATAAATATGCTTCAAGGCAAAATAAATTTTCAGGAAAAACTGATGAATACCTACAGACCCAAGCATGCGACACCTCATGTTTACTCCAGAAACACAACTTGTTCTAATTCATTAAGCTTTATAAGTGAATTTCAGTGAGACTTGGCTCAGTAAGATTTTGTCTGAGTGAATTGCATTGCAGGACCAGTGTCCTAAATCTATGCTTTAGACATTAGTGGTTAGAGCACTGGCCTTGTAAACGTAAGGTTGTGAGCTCAATCCTTAACAGGTTAGATTTTAAAAATAAATCTGTCAGGGATGGAGATAGGTCCTGCTGTGAGTGCAGGGGATTGGACTTGATGACCTCTCAAGGTTCCTTCCAGTTCTATAATAGATGTATACGGTAGGGTCTCATGATTCTCAAGGGTTCCATGTTTAGAACTCTCATGAATGTTGTTTTTTTGTGAATATGGTGGGGGGTGCCCTGGGGAAGCAGCAGCTGCCAGCACTCCTGCTCGGAGCCCCAGGGGAAGTGGTGGTTGCTGGTGCTTCTGCCTGAAGCCCCAGGGGAGTGACAGCTGCCAGCACTCCTGCTTGGAGTGTTGGGGAAGCGGCCGCTAGGCCACTTGCAAATAATTGAATTTGCAAACATTAAGTTAGCTAATTGTGAGATTACTGTATATGATGTGGAGTAAACAGTACTCATATATTCTATGGCTGTCTGTTTTCTAATTACTCTTTGGCCATGTCTACACTACCCTTCCCTTTTGGAAAGGGTATTTAAATGACACAGATCAGAACTTGTTAATGAGGCATTGATATGAATATTCAGCACCCTATTAGCATAATGGCAGCCAGTCATGCTTGAAAAGTGCTACTTTCGAAATGCAAACTGGTCTTGTAGACACGGGCACTTCAAAATAAACATCAGAGTTCAAAATTCCCTTATTCCCAAAATGAATTGGGAATAAGGGAATTTCAAAGTCTGTGGTTTATTTTGAAGCACCTGAATCTATATGGCTAGTTTGTGTTTTGAAAGCAGCACTTCTGGAGTGTGAATGGCTGCCATTATGCTAATGAGGTGCTGAATATTCATATCAGCACCTCATTAGCAAGTTCCAATCTGTGTCATTTAAATACCCCTTCCGAAAGGGAAGGGTAGTGTAGACACAACTGTTTTGTTACAATTTTAACATATAGTCTTCTATGTAGATTTGCTGTGATTTTTTATTCAGAGAAATAAATTGAACCTCTCTAATCCAGAACTCTCTGTCCAGCAACATCCATAATCCCATCACGATTTAAGTTACCTGGATGACCACTTATCATGGGTGTGGCCAAGTTTCCTGTGGTCCAATGAAGTTTGTTCACAGCCACCAGTCTTGGCTTTCAGCTCTAAATTACCCTTAAATGCCTTCTAGGAGCCCAGTAAGCAGTGAAAGTGTTGGTAATATGCTAGACAATATTGACCTCCCCTGGTCTGGCAAATTCTCTCGTCTGGCACCTATCAGGTCCCAAGGGTGCCAGATTAGAGAGGTTCAACCTGTAGTAGATTGATGACACTGTGCTACAGAAACAGCCCCTTTTTTTCTAAGCCACCCTTTGTTATGAAAAATCTCCTTCCTTTTGTTTCAGAACATCATAATATGAGCCATTGGCTTGATCCAGCACAACTGAAATCAACCAGGCCAAGATACAGTCATATGCAAGAATGAAAGTGCAGTATATGCAAGTCAGTTTGCTGACACTGATGATGCTATAGAAATTTGTATTTGGAAAAGGTGGAAAAGATATTACTAAAAGGGCATAGTTTTAAAAGGATCATCTGAAATAAGCATCATGGAAGCACTTGAAATAGTAGATGTTTGACTAAAAATCAGAAATGGGAAGAAGTGTTTCCACTAAGAGAGCTTCATAAAGCATATTCATGTGGAAAGTGTGCTGAGAGTTGAGAAGCATACGGACAACTTTCGTTGTAATCCACATCAACTGTCTGGTTTTACATTTCAGACCAGGAAAACTGAGTACAATTTGCCATGCAGATCCCTTTATGGTGGATCATCTCATTGAACCTAGTTGAGAGGCTGACCCAGACCTGTCAGAGCATGGTGAGTCTCCATTTCTGAGATCAGTTAGGGATATTTACTGTTTCTTTTCTTTTTTATCAAAAAATATGAAATTAGATTATTGTTGGCATTTAATATACACCATAAGGTGCTTCAAAAATTTTAAGAAAAGCTTATTTCTGAAGGAGATTGTCAAATATATTGATTGGTTCAACTACCTGTGGTTAAAAATAGAAAAACAACAGGAAATAGTGTGCAGGCGTGGGTTTGTATCCCACCCCGACAGTCCTCTCTGCAACCATGATTGCCAGGGTGCAATTGCAAGTGGTGCCTCTCTTCTTCCAATCCAACTTTTTTCAGGGATGCTCTAGATGGTGCTTGATCCTTCTGTGAAGGTAGGAGCCTGGACGTGATGCCCTCTTGAGATCCACTCCAGTTCTAGTGTTCTGTGATTCTATTATATGAGATATTTAAAAGGTTTTTTTCCTCCATTCACAGCTTCTGATGTCAGAAAGGGACATGCCACACTTCCCTGGCAAGAGGAAGGACATGTCTTTGAATGCCCTAAAGATGGAAATGCTCGCATAGAAGCTGGTTGACCAGTATCAGATACATTCCTGTCTTCATAAGAACAACTAGCTCTCACTGATAGCAATAGATAACAGATATATAGGTTCTTCATCCCTTTCTGTTGATCTATAGCTGTTGGTGTGTGAAAATGTAATCTTTCCCCCAAACAATCAGCTTAGATGATATCCTGGTATGCTGCAAGAGGAACATACTGTAAATATTAAAGCAGGGTTGGATTTTCCTTTCACTGACTAAAGTAAAGTATTTGTTTGAACATAGAGAAAAAAGATAGTTGGGTCAGAATGCCAGGCAAAGCTGAAAAGAGAGTATCTTTTGAAACTGTACATGAAAAAGGTTGTCCTGGCAATTTTTAACATGGGTACCTCATATTAATATAGCAATATCTATTATTTTAGGCTACGTCTACACTAGCCAGCTACTTCGAAGTAGCCAGCACAACATCGAAATAGCACCTGTCGCGTCTACATGCACCAGCTGCTACTTCAACGTTGAAATTGACGTTAAGCGGTGAGACATCGAAATCGCTATTCCCATCTTCTGATGGGAATAGCGCCCTACTTTGATGTTGAACGTCGAAGTAGGGTGTGTGGAGGCGATCCACATCCCGCTACTTTGAAATAGCGGAGTCCTCCATGGTGGCAATCAGCTGAGGGGTTGAGATGCTCTGTCCAGCCCCTGCAGGGCTGTATGGTCTCTGCACTCAGCGGCTCTTAAAGCTGCAGGGACCCAGAAACCCCGTAGCAGGAAGCTGGCAGTGTGCAAGCAGCAGCCCTGCCATGTGGTGTCCCTGTATTGCCAGAGGGACATCATGGCAGCCAGCCAGCCTCACGAGCGCCCCCAGAGCTCCCCCTCCAGGCCATCCCAGGGCTCCCAGGCCTCCAGCTGGCGGGGTAGGAAGCAGGACCCCTCCTGGACAGACCCTGAGCTCTGTGACCTGCTGGGGCTCTGGGGGGAGGAGGAGGTGCTGCATGTCATGGGGAACAAGCGGCAGAATGCAGAGGCTTTCGCCCGGCTGGCTGAGGGCCTGGATGCCCGGGGTCAACCTGCCCACGCTCCTGACCATGTCAGGAGCAAAGACAAGGAGTTGCGGCAGGTTTACGCCCGGGCCTGGGACTCGGCCAGCCAGCCTGGGGCTGCCCCCACTGCTTGCCCCTATTACCGGGAGCTCAGGGCTATCCTGGGCCCCTGGGGCACCTCCTCCCCCCAGCCACCTTTGACACCACAGCCGACGAGCCCCAGCCAGCCTCGGAGACAGGGTCAGGACCGGGGCTGTCCACCCCACGCCTACAGGCCAGACCCTCCACCCCGGCCACGGAGTGGTCCAGTGAGGAGGGGGAGCTAGTGCTGGACATGCTGTCCCACATCTCCAGCTGGGTGTCTGCCTCATGGGCATCTCCAGAGCCTGGCAGTGCACCATCAGGTACATACCCCACAGGGCACAGACCCCCGAGCATGGGGCAGGGGCACCACTTGACTGGGGACCCCCCACATCCCCACAACACCCCAGCCTGGCATGGCCTGGGCAATCCACAGCACAGGCACGGTGCCACAGCCACCAGTGCCCAGCCGCACCTTCACCCATGGACACTGCCGTGCCCCACCCCCAGTGGGAGGGGAGAGGGGAGGACCACTGGAGGGGGCCACCCACAGGATCACTGCACGCACCAATGCGGGATGGATGGGGTGGGGACACAGGCCCATGGGGGGTGGGCCACGGGTCAAGGCTGGGTACTCACGGCCTCCCTTCCCTCTTTCCCCCTATTTCTGCAGCCACACCATCCGGCGTCCCCGACAGCCCTTCCAGACCACCAGAGCACCAGCTGTCGGGTACACCACCTGCCCCAGTCCAGGTCCGCTCCCGGGGATGACACCGCCGCATCACCACCACCTACGACCTGGAGGTGGCTGCCGCCCTCTGGCGCAAGGCAGACCTCATGGAGCGGAGGCTACAATTCGAGGAGCAGGAGGCCGCCTGGCGCCGGGAGGCCTGGCGCGAGTTCATGGCCACCTTTAACTGGGTGGCCGATACCCTTGAGGAGCTGGTGGCCCGTCTGCCTCCTCCCGATGTCCTCCATCCTGCACTCCCCGCCGCCCCGCCTGCTGATGTCCCACCCACTGATGTCCCACCTGCTGTCATCCCGCCTGCTGTTGTCCCGCCTGCTGTCATCCTGCCTGCTGCCCCGCCTGCTGTCGTCCCGCCTGCTGCCCCACCCACCAGCTCCTCAGAGCAGGAGCCACCCGGGGCCGTGGACGCGCCTCGGCCAAACCTCCCTGTGCTCCCGGCCCCCAGCCAGCCTCACCAGGGACCCCGGCTGAGAGGGGGACCAGCCAGCCAGATGCGGCGGGGGTCGCGCCCTTCCACCCCTGCCCCAGAATGATGGGCCGATGGGTGACCTGCCCACATCTCCCCCCTGTCAATAATTGTCCCCACCCTTGTATATAGTTATTTATAGCTGACCCCCCCGTTATAGTTTGCAGAGATGTCCCCACTTGAACATTATTTTCATTAATCTGTTTTTTTGCTAATATTATTATTTATTTGCCAAAAAGAGGTGACATTTTTGTTTTTCTTGTAAATAATGACAGTTTTATTTTTCCCAAAACCTGTGTCCCGTGTGCTTTTGGTGAGGGTGAGGTGTGGGTGCTGCAGCGGGGTGCAGGGATGGCTGGGGGCAGGGGGTGTCGCTCACTGGGCCCCTGGTCAAAGTACTCCCTTAGGGCCTCCCGGACCCGGACCCCATCCTGGTGGGCCTGGTGGCTCGGGGTGGTGGCTGGCTGGGGGTAGGCTGTTGCGGCTTCCTGTGCCCAGCCCTGCATGAAGGCCTCCCCCTTGCTTTCCACCAGGTTGTGGAGTGTGCAGCAGGCCCAGATCTAGGCGTGCCAGGAGCCAACGCCCGCGGCCTTTCAGGCGTCCAAAGGCTCACTCGACCACTTGTCGGGCATGGTTGAGGCGGGCCTTGTAGCGCTCCTGGCTGTCAGAGAGGTGGCCTGTATAGGGCCGCATAAGCCAGGGCTGGAGGGGGTATGCTGCATCCGCCACAAGGCAGAGGGGTATGGTGGTGGTATCCCCCAGAGGGATCTCCTTCTGGGGGATGTAGGTCCCTGCTTGCAGTCGGCAGCATAGTTCCAAATTCCAGAAAACACGAGCGTTGTGGGTAGAGCCGGGCCAGCCCACGTAGATGTCCTGGAAGTGGCCACGGCTGTCGACCATGGCCTGCAGGACCACAGAATGGTAGCCCTTCCTATTGACATAGTGGCCACCACCATGATCTGGGGCACGGATGGGGATGTGGGTCCCATCAAGGGCTCCGAAGCAGTTAGGGAATTCCGTGGCGGCAAATCCCTCAATGGCTGCGTCCAGGTCCCCAGCTCGGATGACCCTCTTCAGCAGCAGGGCACTGAGTGCACGCACCACCTGTGGGGAGGGAACACGGGTGCCTGTGAGGGTTTGCAGAGTGTGACCCCCTCACCCAGGCCCCCCTCCTGAGGCCCCCCTCACCCAGGCCCTGCTCACCAAGGCCCCTCTCCCCAGCAGGGAGTTCAGCCCCAGGCCTCCATGAGGACATCCCCGACTGTGGCCTTTCCCACTCCAAACTGCTGTCCCACGGAGCGGTAGCTGTCTGGAGTGGCCAGATTCCAGACAGCTATTGTGACCATCTTCTTGACAGGGAGGGCGTGCTGCATGCGGGTGCCCTGGTGCCTGAGTGCAGGGGTGAGCCACTGGCAGAGCTCCAGGAAGGTCGGCCGGCTCATGCGGAAGTTCCACAGCCACTGGTCATCATTTCACTCCCCCATAACCAGGTGCTCCCACCACTCGGTGCTGGAGGGGTAGCTCCAGAGTCGGTGGGGCACCTGGTGGGGGAGGGCGAGGAGGGCCCAATGGTCGGGGGCATCTCCTGGTGCTCCTGGGGAGGGCTCCCATTATAGAAGCTGCTGGGCGGCTGCTCAGGCAGCATCTGGAAGGGCGCCTGCTCCACGGGAGGCAGCTTGTAGGGCTTCCGGCTGCTGCTGGAGGTCCAAGTCTACGGGCTCGAGGTCTGCGAGGCTTGTCTCACCAATGCAAGGCTGCTCGTGCAGTGAAGGCTGAGTGTGTCTGGGAGGGGCCCTTTAAGGGAGCGGCTTGCAGCTGCCCCAGAAGGGCTAGTGTGCTCTGTGATCTGGTTTGTGGGCTTTCCTGGCCCCTTATTTTGAAATAGGGGGCTTGTGTGTGTGGACGCTCCACGTTTCCCTCTGGGACGGCTCTTTTCAATGTTCTCCAGCGCTACTTCGACGTTGAACATCGACCTTTGCCAGCCCTGGAGGACGTGTAGATGATAATCATCGAAGTAGCCTATTTCGAAGTTCTTACTTCGAAATAGGCTATTTCGACGTTGTGTCCTAGTGTAGACATAGCCTTAGTGTTTGTGGAAAACAATTAATTTGGCCTGTGCTATTTTCTTTTGCACTTTGTGTCCTGTTCTATGTACACATCTCATGCTCTGACAAAGTAGGTCATACATCTGATGAAGCGGGTCTTTGCCCATGAAAGCTTATGCTCCAAACAATCTGTTAGTCTATACAGTGCCATTTTTTGTGGATACAGACAAACACGGCTACCCCGTTACATCTCATGCTCCAAAGTTAAAATCACACAATATTTCCAAGACAAATAATACAAACTTTGACCTCACAGTGAGTATAATGCGCTCATGGATAACATTTTGGGCCAGATTTCAATTTCACTGATTTACTCTGCATTGATTTGTGATCAGAATCAGGCTCCAAGCACAACAATTTATAAGTCACACAGTTTGAGTGTGCTGAGGCAGCCATCATGGAAGGGTTTTGTTTTAAAATGGCCATATTGTGGACCTCAGCTGTCATCTCTTTTAGAGTGGACAAATCCCATGCTGAAGAGATGGGGTACAGGAGCAACTCTGGGCCTAGGAAGATCTGCCCCAGAAGTCCTATTGAGCAGCTCTATTTGGAGGATGGACTTAGAAAGGACTCTCTTCATCACAACAGGGAGGTAGAGCTCCACACATTGCAGAGGAGGGACTAGACTGCAGGGGTTATGAGCCTGGCAGACCAGGTGCTAGCTCATCTCTCAGCTGAACTCTGATAAATACAAAGATGGTATCAGTCTGGCTCACCTGTGTGTTATTATTGTTTAGATAGATAGGCCCTTCATAAAAGCCACAGTCCATCAGTACGAGATGGATTACTGGGGGACACCACAACTGCAATCACCCGTGCGTTCAATAAGGTCAACAAGCAGATAAAAGACAATTGTTATTCTACCTCCTACAGGCTGATGACAGAGGAGAAGGGAGGCAAAGGGGGCAGTTGCTCTGGTCCCTGGTGATTCAAAAGGTCCCAGGACTCAACTCCAGGCTGTTAAAATCACAGGAGGGCCGTGTCTACACGAGCCCCAAACTTCGAAATGGCCATGCAAATGGCCATTTCGAAGTTTACTAATGAAGCGCTGAAATGCATATTCAGCGCTTCATTAGCATGCGGAAGACCGCGGCACTTTGAAATTGAGACGCCTTGCTGCTGCGCGGCGCGTCCCGATGGGGCTCCTTTTCGAAAGGACCCCGCCTACTTCGAAGTCCCCTTATTGCCCTATAGTGACTCAGAAAGTTCCCATCACGATTTAAACCATGTGTTAATGTGCCTATGGGGGCTTGTCCGCATACTTGGCTCAAGCTAATTCTTGACCTTCCCCTCCACCCCTCCACTCTCTGATTTGCTCACCTTGGTTATCTTTTTCTGATTTGTCCTCCTTGCTTACTGTTTTTGGTTCTCTGTGCCTTAAATATTGAGTCTGTTCTGGTCTGGCTATGGTCTGAAGAAGTGGGTCTGTCCCACGAAAGCTCACCTAATAAACCATTTTGCTAGTCTTTAAAGTGCTACTTGACTGCTTTTTGTTTTGATAGTGTTTAGACTAGCACGGCTTCCTCTCTGTTACTATTCATTGTCTTTGGTGTGAGATGATCTAAGGTGCAAATGACCTACAGTAAGTGACTGGTCCTTTGGGTCTGGGAGTAATATGAATATTGCTGTGATTCTTGGTGTAAGGGAACAGCTATCACAAAAGTAGGCTCACCATCATACTTGATAATTGCTCATTAAATCTAAGTATAGCACTCCCAACCAGCTTGGGGATTATACCGTGTTTCTTAACATCTGTCCTGAATTTGGTACTCACACTCCTGACTCTCTGTAGGTAGAGGGTATCCCCGGAGGGGGCCAAAGCTGGGACGCCTTAGCTTGACAAGGCCTGTGGAATGAGTTACAGCCATTACATGCTCCAAGGAGGGACGGAATGGTAAGAATAAACTTGGGGAGGTTGATAGTTGGACCACTGGGAGTAGATGCTTTCCTTGTATGGTCTATGAGGTCCCATCCTTTGGAACCCTGATGGCTGGGAAGTCCCAAACTCCCTAAGCCAACTGCTGAGCTGGACTACTGCCAGAGACTCTAGCCATCAAGTGAGAGATCCTGCCCCTGGTATCCCACTGTAGAATAGACATTTAGTCAATATGAACAACTTAAAGTATAGTAGAATTCTAAAAACTAGAGGAAACAGAATGGTGTTTTCCATTAAGTGGTCAAGTAGTGATGTAACTGGATTCAAAATTTTCTGCATAAGCCCAATATGTTGAAATTCAGGCTGGAAAGAAACACAACATTCTTTCTACTTATAGACAGGAATACTGTCAGGTGTAAAATGAATGCCACAGGGCTCAGTCCTGGATTAAGTTCTCATCAACCGTCTCATAATAATTTAGATAATAGCATGGTGAGTACACTTATAAAGTTTGCAGATGATACCAAGTTGGGAAGGGTTGTCAGTGCTTTGGAGAATAGATTTAAAGTTCAAAATAATTTCAACAAATTGGAGAAGTGGTCTAAAGTGAATAGAATGAAATTCAAAAAGGATAACTGCAAAGCACTCCCATTGGGAAGCAACAATCAGCCATGCAAGCACACATGTGTACTTGGAGATGACTGGTTAAGAGGGAGGACTGTGGAAAGGAATTTGAAGGGTTAGAGTGGATCAGGGTAACTCAGTGTAACACTGTTGCAAAAGAAGTGATCCACATTCTGAGCTGAATCAGCATGAGTGTTATAAGTAAGAAATGAGAAGTAATTCTTCCACTCTGTGCAGATAAGGCCTCAGCTGGAGTTGTATATCCAGTTCTGGGCACCACATTTTAGGAAAGATGTAGACAAACTGGAGCAAGTCCAGAGGAGAGCAACAAAAATGGTTAAAGATCTAGAAAGCATGACCTATGAAAAATGATTGAGAGAAATGGGATTATTTAGTCTGAAGAAGAGAAGACTGAGGAGGGGATATAATGATTTTGAAGTACATAAGAGATCGTTGCAAAATAAAGGGTGAAAAAATCAGAATCTTAAACCTCTGAGGATAGGACAAGAAGCAATGGGCTCAAAATGCAGTAAGGGAGGCTTAGATAGGGCAACAGGAAAAACTTCCTAACTGTCAGGGTACTTAAGCACTGTAACAAATTGCTTAGGAAGGCTGTGGAATCTCCATCATGAAAAGTTTTAAAGAACAGATTAGATAAACATCTGTCAGGAGCAGTCTAATAATTTCTTAGTCCTGACTTGAATGCAGAGGGGTGGGTTAGATGACCTTCCGAGGTCCCTTCCAGTCCTATACAGCCATGATTCTATGGAGGAAAGCTACTCATCTAGATGAGAAACAACTGAAAACTAGCCCTGCATATTTAGTCTTGTCCAAATGTATTTATGACAACTACTGAACACATTAACAAACAAACAGACAGACAAACAAAAAGAGCTGCCTTTGCCCGCATTCTAGTGGGAAACACAGACCGTAAGGAGCTGACATTCTTAATGCCTCACCTGTTACTATTTGCATTTAATTATTATGATTTATCATTGTATGAAGCAGTTTGTTTTGCTATTGATCTAGGCTGTAGATAATACTGATTCAATGCTATGTAATAATATATATTAGCTGCTTAACTTCATCTGTTCTAATGCCATGATTCAGAAGGAGCACAGCACTAGAATGCCTCCTTTCCAGCCCTTGTTCTGCAACTGAGTTACTGCGAGACCTTGAGCAGCTTCACCACTCAGTCTCAGGGTAAAGTCAGGATGATAATACTTCCTTTGCTGGGATGCTCTGATGATGAACTAGCAAATAGGCATTTGCTCTCCTGATGATATCACTGCAAAGCGAAGACATAAATATAAATGCAAAGTGTTTTAGCAAATCTATGGCTACCTCAGACTTTATGGACAGAGCCTTTAGCTGCACCATCTCAAATCCCTATCAATTGAGCTAATTCAGAAATCCAGCTGTTACGAGCAACGGACTATGACAGAAAGGTGAGTCATTCCAGTTCCATCTCATAAAGCAGAGTAAGCAACCTCTGGCAGGGATGCCCAGAGTAGCATGTGAGCTGCTTTTGATCAGCACATGAGTAGGGAGCTCAGCCCCGCCTCTCCTCCCACATGCAGCTGGGTACTTGTTCAAAGCCGTGCTGCCCGTGGATTAACAAAAGACCAGCTAATGCTACCAACAACCACCTAAACAGTAAAGATCTGCATCTTAATTTATTTATTTAATGCAGCTGTTGTAAGTAGGACTGTTAGTGACTTTAAAAAGTATCACTGGCACTTGGACAAGAGGTCAAAAGGCCAAATTTCAGCTCTCCATTTCAGAAAGGTTGCCGAGCCCTGTCATAGAGGACAGTGGTGCTTGTACACATATTAGTCAGTTCATGTATCAGTCTGGGGTGATCTGCTTCTGTGAGGAAATCTGCAGGAAGAAGTTAAAATGTAGAGAGTCTTTATGATGTTTCTTTGGGAAATGTGAAGCTGTGAAAATCCTGCACAACAGACAGGGGGATAAGCTCCCAAGTCCCCTAGACTTAGCAAGAGGCCTGAGGTGTGCCTACCTCACCCCAACAGAGGAGGTCTCTGGAAATGAAACGCTGGCTTGCGACCAGGCCTCTTGCAAACAGGGCGACTGCTAACAGGTGGGAGTTTTGAGAGGGGCTCTCCTGGTGAAGGAAGGGGCAAACTACAGCACCTTCAGGTAAGTGGCTGTCTAGATTGTGTGGGTGTTTGTGTTTGGGGGCTCTGGGCTTGTGTTTGTCTGTTTGTTTGGCGTGCTGAGCTGTCTGTTTGAAAGGCCCTGTGCTCAGGCTGGCAGTTGGAAGCTGTGAGCCTTGATTAGGTTTGAAATCTAAAACCTCTGTGCTGATTGGCTGAGCTGTAGCCAGAGGGAGGGGCTATCAGGAAGGCCAGAGCCTTTTAAACCCTGCTGGCAAGCGATCAGGGTGCTTGCGACCAGGGCTCTTGCAAACAGGGCGACTGCTAACAGGCAGGAGTTTTGAGAGGGGGCTTAGAGGAAGCTAGTTACTTCTAACATCCTTAAATCTTTTATAACATCCCCATCTGAAACTTTTACTTAAAAACCCCATATAGAATTAAATTAAATCAGAGGAGGAAATGGAGGCAGAAGACCAGCAGCAGAGCGGGGGCTATCCTGTTTATTGCATCGAGCGTAATATGTATGATTACCCACCCTATGGGCAAGTGGCGTATGTGTGCACTCGATGCAAGGAGCTCCTGGCCCTCAGAGACCAAGTGCGGGCTTTTTAGACCAGGGTGGCTGAACTGGAGGAGCTAAGGGAGGCAGAGAGCTATGTTGATGAGGCTTTCCGGGATGTAGTAGGGCTGTCCCACCTCCAGTCTAACAGCCACGATGCTGTTAAGGAGGATGAAAGGCTCAGGGAAGGAAAGCAGTCAATGGGGGCAGAGGGAAACCATCCCATAGTTAGGACCCTCCTTCCAGAGGGTGCCATGGTATCCTCTTGCACTGAGGATACCTCTCCAGGGGAGGGAACGCCAGTTGTTAGGAAGAGGCAGGTGTTAGTAGTGGGTGATTTGATCATTAGAAATATAGATAGTTGGGTTTGTGATGACCGGGAGAACCATATGGTGACTTGCCTGCCTGGTGCAAAGGTTGCGGATCTTTTGAGGCACCTAGACAGACTTATATGCAGTAGTGGGGAGGCGCTGGTGGTCGTGGTACATGTAGGTACAAATGACATAAGGAGAGGTGTCCTAGAGGCCAAATTTAGGTTGCTAGGAAGGAGACTGAAATCCAGGACCTCTAGGTGGCATTCTCAGAAATGCTTCCAGTTCCAGGCGCAGGGCCAGGTAGGCAAGCAGAACTTCAGAGTCTCAATGCATGGATGAGATGATGGTGTAGGGAAGAAGGGTTTAGATTTATTAGGAACTGGGGACACTTTTGGGGTAGGGGGAGCCTATACAGGAAGGATGGGCTCCACCTAAACCAAGGTGGATCCAGGCTGCCGGCATTAAACATTAAAAAGGTCATAGAGCAGTGTTTAAACTAAGAGATGGGGGAAAGCCGATTGATGTGGAGAAGCACGTGGATCGGACGGAGACTTCTCTTAGGCGAGTCTCCATTGACAGAGATTGTCTAGAATTCACTCAGAAAGAGAAGGGAGATGATAAAGTATGGGCCAGATCAGATGAGAAAAAGTCACATATAAAAGAATCCAATACATCAAGGAAGGGCAGGCTTGTGAATAGTGGTAGTTTTTAAAGTGCTTTTACACAAATGCTCGAAGTCTGTTTAATAAGATGGGTGAATTAGAGTACCTCATATCAAAGGAGGAGATTGACATAATAGGCATCACAGAAACCTGGTGGAATAAGGACATTCAGTGGGACTAAGGACAATCAGTGGGACACTATCATACTGGGATATAAAATATATCAGAAGGACAGAATGGGTTGAGCGGGTGGCGGAGTGGTACTGTATGTGAAAGATAATATAGAATCAAATGAAATAAAAATCCTAAATGAATCAAAATGTTCCATAGAATCACTATGGATAGCAATTCCTTCCTCTGATGGGAATATAGCACTAGGGATATATTATTGACCACCTGACCAGGACAGTGATAGTGATGCTGAAATGCTAAGGGAGATTAGAGAGGCTATCAAAATAAAAAACTCAGTAATAATAGAGGATTTCAATTGTCCCCATATTGACTGGGTACATGTCACCTCAGGAAGGGATTCAGAGAGAAAATTTCTTGATGCCTTAAATGACTGCTTCTTGGAGCAGCTGGTACAGGAATCCACAAGGGGAGAGGCAATTCTTGATTTAGTACTGAGTGGAACACAGGATCTGGTCCAAGAGGTAACTATTACAGGACCACTTGGAAATAGTGACCATAACATAATAACATTTAATATTCCTGTGTTGGGAAGAACACCGCAACAGTCCAACACTCTGGTATTTAATTTCAAAAAGGGGAATTACACAAAAATGAGGAGGTTAGTTAAACAGAAATTAAAAGGTAGAGTAACTAGAGTAAAATCCCTGCAAGCTGCATGGAAACTTTTCAAAGATACCATATTAGAGGCCCAGCTTAAATGTATACCCCAAATTAAAAAACACAGTAAAGCTGTGTCTACACATGCATGCTACTTCGAAGTAGCGGCACTAACTTCAAAATAGCGCCCGTTGCGGCTACACGCGCCGGGCGCTATTTCGAAGTTAACTTCGACGTTAGGCGGTGAGACGTCGAAGTCGCTAACCTCATGAGGGGATCGGAATAGCGCCCTACTTCGACGTTCAACGTCGAAGTAGGGACCGTGTAGACGATCCGCGTCCCGCAACGTCGAAATTGCCGGGTCCTCCATGGCGGCCATCAGCTGGGGGGTTGAGAGATGCTCTCTCTCCAGCCCCTGCGGGGCTCTATGGTCACCGTGGGCAGCAGCCCTTAGCCCAGGGCTTCTGGATGCTGCTGCGGCAGCTGGGGGTCCATGCTGCAGGCACAGGGTCTGCAACCAGTTGTTGGCTCTGTGTATCTTGTGTTGTTTAGTGCAACTGTGTCTGGGAGGGGCCCTTTAAGGGAGCGGCTTGCTGTTGAGTCCACCCTGTGACCCTGTCTGCAGCTGTGCCTGGCACCCTTATTTCTATGTGTGCTACTTTGGCGTGTAGACGTACCCTCACAGCGCCTATTTCGATGTGGTGCCGCGCAATGTCGAAGGTGAACATCGACGTTGCCAGCCCTGGAGGACGTGTAGACGTTATTCATCGAAATAGCCTATTTCGATGTTGCTACATCGAAATAAGCTACTTCGATGTTGGCTTCACGTGTAGACGTAGCCTAAGTGGCCTAAAAAAGAGCCCCCATGGCTTAACAACCATGTAAAAGAGGCAGTGAGAGATAAAAAGGCATCTTTTAAAAAGTGGAAGTCAAATCCTAATGATCAAAATAGAAAGGAACATAAACGCTGCCAAATTAAATGTAAAAATGTAATAAGAAAAGCCAAAAAAGATTTTGAAGAACAGTTAGCCGTAAATTCAAAAAGCAATAGTAAAATGTTTTTAAGTACATAAGAAGCAGGAAGCCTGCTAAAAAAGCAGTGGGCCCTGGACAACAGAGACATAAAAGGAGCAATCAAGGAAGATAATGCCATTGTGGAAAAACTAAATGATTTCTTTGCTTCAGTCTTCATGGCTGAGGATGTTAGAGAGATTCCCAAATCTGAGCCGTCCTTTATAGGTGACAAATCTGAGGAACTGTCCCAGACTGAAGTGTCATTAGAGGAGGTTTTGGAACTAATTGATAAGCTAAACAGTCACAAGTCTCCTGGACCAGATGGTATTCACCCAAGGGTTCTAAAAGAACTCAAATGTGAAATTGCGGAGCTATTAACGGTGGTTTGTACCCAATGATTGGAAGACAGCTAATATAACACCAATATTTAAAAAGGGCTCTAAAGGAGACCCTAGCAACTATAGGCCGGTAAGTCTAATGTCAGTACCGGGCAAATCAGTAGAAACAATAGTAAAGAATAAAATTGTCAGACATGTAGAAGAACATGATTTGTTGAGCAAAAGGCAACATGGTTTCTGTAAAGGGAAGTCATGTCTTACTAATCTATTAGAGTTCTTTGAAGGGGTTAACAAACATGTGGACAGGGGGATCCAGTAGACATAGTATACTTAGATTTCCAGAAAGCCTTTGACACAGTCCCTCACCAAAGGCTCTTATGTAAATTAGGTGGTCATGGGATAGGAGGAAAGATCCTTTCATGGATTGGGAACTGGTTAAAAGACAGGAAACAAAGGGTAGGAGTAAATGGTAAATTTTCACAATGGAAGGGGGTAATTAGTGGCGTTCCCCAAGGATCAGTCCTGGGACCGATCTTGTTCAACTTATTCATCAATGATCTAGAGAAAGGGGTAAGCAGTGAGGTGGCAAAGTTTGCAGATGACACCAAACTATTCAGGACAGTCAAAACCAAAGCAGACTGTGAAGAACTTCAAAAAGATCTCAGCTAACTGAGTGATTGGACAGCAAAATGGCAAATGAAATTTAATGTGGGTAAGTGTAAGGTAATGCATATTGGGAAAAATAACCCCAATTATCCATACAATATGATGGGGGCAAATTTAACTACAACAGATCAGGAAGGGGATCTTGGAATTATAGTGGACAGTTCTCTGAAAACATCCACGCAGTGTGCAGCGGCAGTCAGTAAAGCAAATAGGATGTTAGGAATAATTAAAATGGGATAGAAAATAAGATGAAGAATATCTTACTTCCCCTTCATAAAACTACGGTATACCCACATCTTGAGTACTGCATGCTGATGTGGTCTTCTCACCTCAAAAAAGATATATTGGCATTAGAAAAGGTTCAGAAAAGCGCAACTAAAATGATTAAGGGTTTGGAACGGGTCCCATATGAGGAGAGGCTAGAAAGACTGGGACTTTTCAGTCTAGAAAAGAGGAGACTGAGGGGCGATATGATAGAAGTATATAAAATCATGAATAGTGTGGAGAAAGTGAACACAGAAAAGTTATTTCCTTGTTCCCATATATAAGAACTAGAGGACACCAAATGAAATTAATGGGTAGCAGGTTCAAAACTAATAAAAGAAAGTTTTTCTTCACACAACGCACAGTCAACCTGTGGAACTCCTTACCAGAGGACGCTGTGAAGGCCAGGACTCTAACAGAGTTTAAAAAAGAGTTCAATAAATATTTGGAGGTTAGGTCCATAGATGGCTATTAGGAAGGGGTTAAGGTATGGTGACTAGCCTTTTGTCAAAGGCAGGAGATGGATGGCAGGAGACAAATCACTTGATCATTTTCTTCGGTTCACCTCCTCTGAGGCACCTGGCACTGGCTACTGTCGGCAGACAGGATACTGGGCTAGATGGACCTTTGGTCTGACCCAGTATGGCCGTTCTTATGTTCTTATGGCTATGCTTCACTTATGCCCAAAACTGTTGCAGGCTGAAAGCATAGGAGAAAGATAGGGGAAAAAGATGTCATGTGCCTCTCCTAACTCCACCCCCAGGCCATCCACTGGTTGGCTCACCATTCCCTCCTCAGATGAATCCTTATAGACCTCTTCACTAAGTCCTGGGAAAAGGTGTAAGCTTCCACCAACATGAATTATTTCCTTTAGGAGACATCCATGCACAGAGTGCTGTCCTCCATACAGAGAGCTCAGAGTAAAATATGGTGACGAGTATCAGAGAAGCTAGACGTGTTAGTCTGTATCTGCAAAAACAATGAGAAGTCCTGTGGCACCTTTTAGACTAACAGATTTGTTGGAGCATAAGTTTTCATGGGCATCACATTGTTTTTGCACAGCAGAACAGTGGCTGTTATTATTATTGAGGGAAATATGTTTATGATTTGAGGCTGCACAGTTGAAAATCATGAAACTCAAATAATAATGAGGCTTACCCCTGGTAAGATAGGCTGATGTTTCAATGTCAGTCAGGATTGTGGGGATGTTGTTTAACCAATCCAAAAATACAATCTCTCCCCAACCATTCCCCTGAGCATCTGTAAATAATAACAGAGGTTTACCAAAGCCCTTACAGAGAACTTATGATGACGTTTGGAAATACACTGTGGCTTTCCTGTCATTTTTTTAATGCAGAAAAAAGAAAAATGAGGAATTTGTGTAAATGCAATGCCTGAATTATTTTGGGTGGAAAAAAATCCACTTTGCGAGACAAGCAATTGCACAAAACAACTCGTGCAATTAAATTCAGTTTTAGGAGAGTTATTTAGCAAAGCAGCTCAAACTAGTTCCAATTAAACTATACAACAAAAGACACATGTACAAATTAGTATGAAGAATAAGTGATTAAATCATCCCAAACATCATCTCTTCCTTCTTTTGATGCTTAAAGAAAGATGCCAAGTGCAGAAAGGCCAGATAAGCAAACAGCAAATACTTCACTGAAATAAATGGGGAAATACATCTAACTAAATACATTTAGTTTGCCAAGTACCCATTTGAAATTTAGCCTACCTATAGTGAATATTCTGCTAAACACAGAAAGTTATCGTGTTGAAAGCACAAGACACCTATATTCTGTTTGCTTTTCACTTCAGTGAAACAGAATTATTAAAGTAGAAGATATCAGTCAAGCAAAAATACTTTAGCTAACACATTAGCTAATAATTTACTAACTACAGGTTGAACCTCTCTAATTTGGCACCCTTGGAACCTGACCAGTGCCAAACAAGAGAATTTGCCAGACTCCAGGAGGTCAGTATTGTCTAGCACTTTAGCAGTACTTTCGCTGCTTCTGGCCTGTTAGAAGACATTGAGGGGTAAAATAAAGCTAAATAACAGCACAGAACACTGAGAACCAGGACTGGTGGCTGCAAACAAACTTTATGGGACCATCGGAAACTTGGCCACATCCATGAAAAGTGATTTTCCAGCTAACTAAAATCATGCCAGATTACAGATGTTGCCAGATGAGAGAGTGCTGGACTAGAGATGTTCAACCTGTAGTAGCTACTAAGTAACATAATAGGTCATTTTAAAGCACTAAGGGCTAAATGCTGCTTTCATTAGGGCCTTGACTCTACAAAAACAACATTATGCACAGTCACATTTACTACACAGTGTGCAAAATCAAGCATGGGCTTAAATTTTTGCATGATCACAGCCTAAGAGAGTAGGATTTTTCTCCCCAGTGTCAGTGGAAGCAGATTAGAAATCTTCAGAAAAGCATTTCTTTTGGCCCTAATTGTATACAGAATTTTATGTTTCTTTAAATCTGTCAAGTAATTTTAAACATCTCCATAACCTTCTTGTCATGCAGTTAACCGTAAGGTCTGTTTTGAATTTTAAAGAGAGAAGAAAAAGAAGGGGGAAAAAAAGATAAATCCTGTGGTTTTTTCTTTATATTTTACAAATTTTATTGCATCAATCAGAAAACGTGACTGAAACAATAAAATGTTACTGTTGCTCAGTGTAATGGTATGTTTTTGAAATACAAGCCATTAGCTCTTCATTCACTTCTCCATAGCATTTGGCAGTATAGAAAGATGTGTTATTAGGAGGGGGGTGCTATTCTGAAATATTCTTTGTTGTGTTATCATTCTGGTTTTTCTACATTTAATCTGATACATTTTTTTCAAATGATGTCTGCTTCTTCTCACTTTACTGCTTATTGCCACATGCCTGCCTCTGTTTGAGAACATTACATGAAGTGCCTTGGTTCGTAAAGAGCATTTAAATGGGTCTGTAATATTGGCAACTCATGCAAGTAGGATGATCAAAGCTATAGTAATTATTACCATTATCCCATTAATAATATAAAAATATGAGAAGTCTCAGTATTTAATATATTCACAACTAGGATTGATATTTGGGGAGTTCTCGGTCATAAAGAGGCAAGCTGATATTAAAATACCCAGCTTATCCTAGTTTAGTCTTCCTCACATTTACGTAGCTGTATATGGACACCTACAAGCTTCAAAAGCTATTTTCTTTGGCTGTGAACTATGATCTATAAAATTCTGCTCAGTAAGAGTATCATATTCGCGCCCTTTAAAACCCAGCCAGGTGCTCTTCTGGGCTGATTGCTTTGGCAGTATTTTACGGCTTTCCCTTTACAATTCTATTACAGTAGATTGACATACTGTTACTACTTTGCTTCACACATGCCATTAAACTACAAGATGTTTACCAAAGCTGAAAATGTGAAATTCTCCCAGGCAGTATATTCCATGTAATTCAGACAAATGAATTTTTTTCCAATTCATAAATTAGTTTCCTTGCCTTAATGAGAAGTGTACGATGAATCATTAAAGCTGGGAACATTACTTCTGTAACACTGGCAAAATAAGCTTGGTAAACAGATGCTGTAGAATGACATAAACCGTGTTGCACTGCAATCTGGCACAAATTTCTACTTATCCCAGCAACATTGTACAGGAATGTCCTGCAGTCTAGATTTAAAATTGCCAATTTTTTTAATATGGGAAATACCAAGTAAGCTAAGAAAATAAAATTCACCTGGCTACAGCCAATCATAAGTCAGAATCTGTCCCACTAAAGATTAATAGAGGAAGGGATTCAGGGTTGAGTCAAGGGAAGTTTGTCAATCACCATGTTGCATCAGCAAAGTTCCTGTCCACTGATGCAGAGCCTGGTGGATCTGTGAGGGATGTTTACCCTATCCTTTCCCTGAGGAATTAATGAAGGCCAGATGGATAATTAAGCTATCAAGTTGCAAAGCAAGGATATATAGGCTGACTGGTGAGCCTTGATTAGAAGGGAGCTCACCTGAGCAGAAGTGGGCCTGGCTACTGTAAACCCAGTTAGCTGGCAGCAACAAGGGTGGCTAGAGAAAGTTTGTGGTCACTCTCTGTTTAGGAAGATGGGTAAGGACAGAGCTGCAGGAATGAACCGACGCTACAGGACCTGGCCAAGATGAAAGGGCTACTGCAAAATTAAGCAGGCTGGAGAAAGGAGCCTGCCAAAGCCAGATTTATGCACAAGTTATGTAAGATACCTCTTGGAGCCTAAGATTATGAGGGGCCTCTAAATATAAAACATTACTAAATTACATTTTTGGTAATGCTTTGGGGCCTTATAAACTTGATGCAGCTCAGGGCCTCAGCATTTCTTAATCTGACTGTGGAGCCTGCCTGTGGCCTGCAAGATAGAAAACAGCCCAAGGAGTAAACCACAAAGCTGGGGACTGAACAGACCTTAGCTGCTTGATGTAGGTCCCTTGGCTGGAACTTGGAGCATAGGGTGGGCCTACATTCCACTATTTGCTACTGGGTAAAGAAGTACTGGCAGGGCAGTGAACTGTCGGGATCACAGGAGAGACAGAGACTTTGAAAGATGACATGCCAGAAAGGGGGTAGGAAACTGCAGTTCTAGAAGCAAAAAAGGGGTGGCAGGATGAACTGGGGATGGCATGCAATTGAGAAAAGAGGAGTTGGCCTCATGAAGCTAATCTCCAGAATGGCCAGGAGGAGGTGTCATCCCTGCGATGAGTAGAGCATCATCTAACAGGGCTCCTAAAATGCCTGTATGAACCTGCTGACTGAATAGTTTTTTATTACAAACTGAACCTCTCTAGTCCAGCAACATCCAGAAGCCAGCATGAATTTAGTTAGGTGGCTGTCCACTTATCGTGGGTATGGCCAAGTTTCCCACAGTCCCATAAAGTTTGTTTAAAGCCACCAGTCCTGCCTCTCATGTGTTCTGTGCTGTTATTTAGCTGTAATTTATCCCTAAACGTCTTCTAAGAGCCCAATAAGCAATGGGAGTATTGCTAAGAATGCTAAATAATATTGACCTCTGGTGTGTGGCAAATTCTCTGGTTTGGCACTGATCAGGTCCCCAGTGTGCTTGACTAGAGAGGTTCAACCTGTAATATCCATTAGTTATGGAAATTGCTACTGCATTTGTCTTAGTGCATTTTTCCTGTCTCACATATGCAGTATTGCTTACACAGTACATATCTGTAACATGTTACTATTACCAGGAATTGCAGTACAATCCGAAAGCAAAACAAAATTAATATCTAGAGAGTAAGGATCTTCCAGCTGTATGGCCATAGAGTGCATTTAAAGACTGCTTCATTTCAGATCCTAAAATGGGCCAAGAATCAGACACAACTTGCCATCAAGTGGCTGAGAAAGCCTAAGAACCGTTATGAACAGAACGTCTCAAAGAGGAATTAATCCAGTGTTTAGTAGTCTCATCCTACACAAGAGTACAAGAGTTTTTGTAAATGAACTTAAAGGTTTGGCTTTAGAGGAAAACACTGGGTTGGCTTTAACAAGAATGCGTCTCTGCCCATTCCTTTTTCATGAGGGTTGCTGCTGAATAAATATGATAGTGTAGGTAATTTGCCTAACATAGATATATATGTCTCAGCTGTCATTGGCCTTGGCAATATTTCAGAGGGAAGCCTTCAAGGCTTAACTGTTCAATCAATCAAATTTTATGACGTGGACAGTTGGCTTCACAAACATACACAATCATCTTGCAAGAACAAAATAAAAAAAAAATTAAAACCCTGATTAGATCTGTGTCAATATACACATTGAAAAATAGTACACTCAGCAGAAATGAGCCCCAGGATTTGGATGCTCCTTACAAGCCTAGGATGTAATTTAAGGACAGATTGTGAATGTCTCTTGCATGATGTCTGGAGGGAGAGGACATAAGGCCCGTCATCCCTGTGCACTCTGCATAAGGTCTAAAGCCATTTGTGTTCCCTGTAGCCAAGGAAAGAACGGAACTCCTCTCTCCGTACCATGGGTACGTCTTCCCAGATGACTCCCCTTATCTTTGCCAGAGCCAAAGAGCAGGCTGCATGTAGGCTGCTGGGGGAATAGAGGGATGAGTCCTTTTATGTCCTCTGAATACAGAAAACACAACTGTATTTGATCTTTGTGAAGTCAATGGAGGATGCAGCCTGCATACATATCTTGCCCACTGTAGCACTTTGCGGGAGAGAGCATAACCAACAGTAGGTATCTTACGACAGTAGCCCCTTTAGGCCTTACAATTCTAGGCATAGCATACATCTTCTGAAAAGCCATTTTCTGGCCACAACATTTAAAGTCTAAGTACAGGGGAGGCAATGGATGGATACAAAAAACACAGCTGGGTGAGTGCAAAGTAAAAGCATAGGCCACTGCTAATTGATCTAAGAAATTGCACTTCTTAGCAGACAAATACCAAGAAAAGGCACGTGAAACTGGGGAGAAAAAGCTGGCCTCCTCTGAACCAACTAGTTTTCAGGCATCTTCACAGCATGAGCAGATTCCATCATTCATGGGAATTGCCCTTCCAGCTGTCACCTAAGGGTCTGATCCAGCATCACTTGCAGACACTCATTCAACTTTAAGCAAGAGAATAACCCCATAGTCCTGTCCTGTGCTTACAGTTAAGCTTGTGCTTAAGAACTTTGCTGAATTTGGCGCCTAATAATACTGCACACCTTGTTTATCTGACATCCAAGTCTGAAACTGGGTCAGATGGAGAGACCCTTACTCACACTGAGTAACAGCCTTTACCACAGATTATCTCATTAAAGTCAAATTAAGGATTTTTCCATCTGGCCAATAAGCTTTTCTGAATTTCTTCTTTGTTTCTTTTTTTAAACTGACTGAAACAAGAAATGGTTTTTGTTTCCTTTTTTTTTTTTTGAAAAAAGAGAAAATATGGGTCAGACTGAGATGCTGTGACCCTAGGCTGATCTTCCTGTATGTCAGTCTCTTACCCTTTCACTTCATGATTTAACATTATTGGGACTCATAAAAGAAGAGAAATCTTCCCACATTTGTCTAAAAAACATGCTGGGACAGGGAGTTCTTCACATATATTTACCCCTTCAAAACTGACATTAACAAATACATGAGTTGTCCACCAACAAAATTTTACTGGAAGTGTACATTAAAAGTATCAATCTCCATAACAGTACTTCATAGCTAAAATCGTGATGGCAATGGATTAGCCAAAACTTGGTATTTCTATTTCATATGCTTCCCATTCTAGTAATGCTTCAGGAGACAGGGTCAGGATTGTAGCTAGAAAACTATTTTGAACTTAACTGAACAGCAAGAAATCATTCACAGTGCATAACTCATCCTCATCTGACAGTTGTGAATTCACCTTGGCTGGAAAACTGACCAGTCTTGTTTAACAGCTTTGCCCCCATATTTGTAGGAAAATCCCAAAGATCCTCCTACGGGTTGCACAGCCTTAGTTTTCCTGCTTCCCAGGGGTTTTCCCAAGGAGTTTGGCAAACCAGTCTCCTTTTAACAGCTCATGTTTTCAAATACACCATGGTCAAAGAAGCAAGAGGAGGAGTTCAGAGTCAGTAACAAACGAAGTAAGTATATTATAATTCATATATGCATATTTTGTAATATATGCAATTTACAGCTGGAAGTCTGAAGTTATTTCACATTCCTTCCCAAAAGGGATTGTGATGGAAAATTGGCTACATGAGGAATTCTTAAATTCTTAAATTGCAAGTTCAAAGGGTGTTTGTGTCTGTCCTTTAGCTTTAGGAAACAGAAATAGTGAAATAAGTAAAAAGAAATGAAGCTAAGCCTATGTCTGCGCTATGAGATAAATTCATAGAATCATAGAATCATAGAACACTAGGACCGGAAGGGGCCTCGAGAGGCCATCGAGTCCAGTCCCCTGCCCCGACGGCAGGACCGACCACTATCTACACCATCCCTGATAGACATCTATCTAATCTGTTCTTAAATATCTCCAGCGAGGGAGATTCCACCACCTCCCCTGGCAACTTATTCCAGTACTTGACCACCCTGACAGTTAGGAACTTTTTCCTAATGTCCAACCTAAACTTCCCTTGCTGCAGTTTAAGTCCATTGCCTCTTGTTCTCTCCTCAGAGGCCAAGAAGAACAAGTTTTCTCCCTCCTCCTTATGACACCCTTTAAGATATCTGAAAACCGCTATCATGTCCCCCCTCAATCTTCTTTTTTCCAAGCTAAACAAGCCCAATTCTTTCAGCCTTTCTTCATAAGTCATGTTCTCCAGCCCTTTTATCATTCTAGTTGCTCTTCTCTGGACCTTCTCTAATTTCTCCACGTCTTTCTTGAATTGGGGTGCCCAGAACTGGACACAATATTCCAGCTGAGGTCTAACCAGCGCAGAGTAGAGCGGTAGAATGATTTCTCGTGTCTTGTTCACAACACACCTGCTAATGCATCCCAGAATCATGTTTGCTTTTTTTGCAACAGCATCACACTGTTGACTCATATTTAACTTGTGATCTACTAGAACCCCTAGGTCCCTTTCTGCTGTACTCCTTCCTAGACAGTCTTTTCCCATTCTGTATGTGTGAAACAGATTATTCCTTCCTAAGTGCAGCACCTTACATTTATCTTTATTAAACTTCATCCTGTTTACTTCAGACCATTTCTCTAATTTATCTAGATCATTCTGAATTATGACCCTATCCTCCAAGGTAGTTGCAACCCCTCCCAGCTTGGTATCATCTGCAAATTTAATAAGCGTACTTTCTATGCCAATATCCAAATCATTAATGAAGATATTGAACAGAACTGGTCCCAAAACAGACCCCTGCGGAACCCCACTTGTTATGCTTTTCCAGCTGGATTGAGCACCATTAACAACTACTCTCTGGGTGCGATTAGCCAGCCAGTTATGCACCCACCTTATTGCAGCGCGATTTAAGTTGGACTTGCCTAGTTTGTCGATAAGAATATTATGCGAGACCGTATCAAATGCTTTACTAAAGTCTAGGTATACCACATCCACTGCTTCTCCCTTATCTACGAGTCTCGTTATCGTGTCAAAAAAAGCTATCAGGTTGGTTTGACATGATTTGTTTTTTACAAAACCATGCTGGCTGTTCCCTATCACTTTACTACCTTCCAAGTGCTTGCAGATGACTTCCTTAACTACCTGCTCCATTACCTTTCCTGGCACAGAAGTTAAGCTGACTGGCCTGTAATTTCCTGGGTTGTTCTTGTTCCCCTGTTTGTAGATGGGCACTATATTTGCCCTCTTCCAGTCTTCTGGAATCTCTCCTGTCTCCCATGACTTTCCAAAAATGAGAGCTAACGGCTCAGCTACCTCTTCTATCAGCTCCTTGAGGATTCTAGGATGCATTTCATCAGGCCCTGGTGACTTGTAGACATCTAATTTTTCCAAATGGTTTTTAACTTGTTCTTTTTTTATTTCAAAAACTAACTCTACCCCTGTTCCACCAGCATTCACTATGTCAGGCATTCCTTCAGATTTCTCTGTGAAAACCGAAACAAAGAAGTCATTAAGCATCTCTGCCATTTCCAAGTTCCCCATTACTGTTTCTCCCTCCTCACTGAGCAATGGCCCTACCCTGTCCTTGGTCTTCCTCTTGTTTCTAATATATTTGTAAAAGGCCTTCTTGTTACCCTTTATGCCTGTAGCTAGTTGGAGCTCATTTTGTGCCTTAGCCCTTCTAATTTTACTCCTGCATTCCTGTGTTATTTGCCTGTGTTCATTCTTTGTAATTTGTCCCAGTTTCCATTTTTTATAGGATTCCTTTTTTAGTTTGAGATCATGCAGGATCTCCTTGTTAAGCCAAGGCGGTCTTTGCCCATATTTACTATCTTTCCTACATAGGGGAATAGCTTGTTTTTGGGCCCTTAATAATGTCTCTTTGAAAAACTGCCAACTCTCCTCAGTTGTTTTTCCCCTCAGTTTTTCCTCCCATGGGATCTTACCTACCAGCTCTCTGAGTTTACCAAAATCCGCCTTCCTGAAATCCATCATCTCTATTTTGCTATTTTCTCTCCTACCAGTCCTTAGAATTGTGAATTCTATGATTTCATGATCACTTTCACCCAAGCAGCCTCCCACCTTCAAGTTCTCGACCAAGTCCTCCTTATTTGTCAAAATCAAATCCAGAACAGTTTCTCCCCTGGTGGCTTTTTCAACTTTTTGGAATAACAAATTGTCTCCAATGCAGTCTAAGAACTTATTGGATAGTCTGTGCTCCGCTGTATTAGTGTCCCAGCATATATCTGGATAGTTAAAGTCCCCCATCACCACCAAATCCTGGGCTCTGGATGATTTTGTTAGTTGCTTAAAAAAAGCATCATCCACCTCTTCCACCTGGTTAGGTGGCCTGTAGTAGACTCCTAACAGGACATCACCCTTGTTTTTTACCCCTCTTAAACTAACCCACAGACTCTCAACACGTCCATCTCCTATGTCCATCTCCACCTCAGTCCAAGTGTGTACATTTTTTATATATAAGGCAACACCTCCCCGCTTCTTTCCCTGTCTATCTTTCCTAACCAGGCTGTAGCCTTCAATACCAACATTCCAATCATGTGTATTATCCCACCAAGTTTCTGTGATGCCAATGATATCATAGTTGTATTTATTTATTAGCACTTCCAGTTCTTCCTGCTTATTACCCATACTTCTTGCATTGGTATATAGGCATCTTAGATATTGATTTGAACTTGCCCCCCAGTTTTTTCCTGGCACTCTTTTTACTCTAACATTGTTGCCCATGCTCCCTCCTACTTCCGACCCATCTCCCAGGTTTCCATGTTCTCCACTTACCTGCGGGCTTTGCTCCCCTGTCCCCGGCAAACCTAGTTTAAAGCCCTCCTCACCAGGTTAGCAAGTCTGTGTCCGAATATAGTCTTTCCCCTCCTCAAAAGGTGAACGCCATCTCTGCCTAGCAGTCCTTCCTGAAATAGCATCCCGTGGTCGAAGAAACCGAAGCCTTCCTGGCGACACCATCCACGCAGCCAGGCATTCACCTCTAGGATGCACCTGTCTCTGCCCGGGCCCCTACCCACAACAGGAAGGATTGAAGAGAATACCACCTGCACCCCAAACCCCTTCACCCGTGCCCCCAGAGCCCTGTAGTCACTCTTGACCTGCTCAGCATTACACCTCACAGTATCATTAGTGCCCACATGGATGAGATTAAATTTGATTTTGTAATGCTGGGTTTTATAAACTTGAATTTGAGTATCCTCAGCTCCCCACAGTCTCCACAAAGTTGAGTTAGTGCTGCCACACTAACTTACCTAAGATCAACTGTTACAGCAATGCATTGTGGGAACCTATCCCACTGTTCCCTCAGCCCCAGAGCATTCTGGGTTTTTTTGCTGGTGCAGCATGGGAAAAATATGCCTCACAAATTGTTGTGGGCATCTGATATCATCTTCCCACATTGCATTGCCCTCACTCCCCTCCCATGGAAAGCAAATGGCCCTTTTTCCAGAAGGAAAGAAGGAAAAATAGGGAATCACAACATGTATGTGCTCTGAGATCACCCAGGTGACTCTGCCATGTCAACTGGTCCCTCAGCTACATTTTCTCCCCTTGAAACCACAGTATGATATGATCTGTCTTAAGGAAGCCATTTGGTGAGGAATTTGCCAAAAGACATGAAGACTGGAAAGAAAGCATCAACAAAGACTGCCAAATTAACTGAAATCTCTTGCTTTTATAATTGAATTATCAAAGATTTTGCAAAAAGCAGATGAAACATCATCCCTGAAACTATTATGGGAACAGATTACAGCTTGTGATATCCTTTTTCCATCATTTATTAAAGCGTCTCAGGAAAAGCAATGCATCTCATTTAAACACATCTTGGTTTCCTGAGAGTTACTGGTTGAAAGAAAACTAATTGTTTCTCCAACTTAAAATCAGATGCTGTAGATTCACAGGCTGAACTGCAGACAATAATGGAAACAATTCAGTTCACTGAAAACAAAAAGTGCTTTCTTGAAAGGGACCCAACTTTCCAAAGCTTGCTTTGGTATGATAGTTTATTCTATAGGGTTGGGGTGAAGGCTGACAGATCAGTTGATATGGTCCTGTCAGGGGACAGGCCCCTTCAGTGGCTTTCTCTGGTGGGAGGCAGTCCCAAATATCATTTACTGTGGGGGCTGACCCTCCACATACATTGATCAGTGGTAGTTGTAACTGAGGGACCAGTTGACATGGTCCCTTCAGGGGGTTTCTGCCACCACCCCCTCCTCCCATCACATGCTGCCCCACCAAAAACATAGCAAGGACCAAGCTCCCCGGCTCATGTTGCCTATGAGGGGCCATCCAGCCCCAGAAAGGCTCCTGTTAGCATGGTGCAGGCACCAGATTTCCCCTGGCTGCAGCCAGCCCCCAAAAATCTTTGCCACAAGGGGAGACTTCCCCCACAGTGACAGCCAGCCCCCAAAAATGTGTCCTGCCTTTGGAGCCTTCCCCAGGCACAAGCCAGGACATGGTGCTGTCTGGAAGCAAGGTCTGCACTGCACCATAGGTACATGCTTTTTTGGGGGTTAAAGGCTAGCCACATGATGTGGTTGGGTGGGGGATAGACTGCTGACTGCATGGTGCCTTTGGGGGAGGTCTGACCCTGTACAAATGTGAATGACAGAAAATAAATTTTTTAGCCTTTCATACAAGCATGAACCCCCAGAGCCTAGCTACCATGTGGTGTGGAGGGATGGAGACTGGCACCGAGGCTGAAAAGCATCTCGGCCTCTTCTGCTACACTGAGTTATGTTATGGTGTGATTAGCAGTTGCTTTCATACTAGGTTTCAGTAAGACTTTCCTTCTGTAACACTCATTTTTTATAGAACAACAAGAAGTCCTGTGGCACCTTATAGACTAACAAATATTTTGGAGCATAAGCTTTCATGGGCAAACATCCTGTTCGCCAGATGCATGAATGGGGGTGGGTGGGTTCAGAGGAGTATTTAAAGACGGGGGGTCCCAGTAAATGGGAGGGCCAGAGCTGACAAGGTCTATTCAGTCAGGGTGCAAATGGCCCATTATCAGTAGTATACATCATGAGAGGAGAAAAAACAAGTCAGATCAGTCAGTGGGTTGTGGCCCATTGTCAGATTCTAATGTAGTAGTGTGAACATCCAGAGCAGAGCAACTGCTTTTGTAAGGGGCCCCTCTGATACTAATTTTTTATGTGATCAAGTGTCACTGAGATTTCTTTATTCTTTCCCCACCTGTACTATATGTATGAATTAAATAATATATACATATTAAATAACACTACTCCACTGTATTTTGCTAATGCATTAAAAGAGCTCAAACTAAAACTAGCAATGACATGTATCAGAAGTATTCCTAGGTTTTTCTTGCAAAAAGATTCTTGAAAAATATCAAAGCTCCTTGTGAAATGAAATTTCAGAAACTATTTTTGAGTTTATCAAATGTTTTTGTTTCAATAAAATAAAATCATTTTAATTTGACACATTATATATTTTTCGAATTAGTGTATATTTTAAATAAAAAGATAAAAAATAAATTTAAAAAATTAAACTGTCAGATTAAAATACTTCAATAATATCAACCTTATCAGAACATCTGGTTTTGTTTTTTTTTCTCCTGAAACAAAATTTTGTTGAAATTGACAGTATTCTGGCAGAACATTGAGATTGCTACACATCTATATTTTCTGACAGAAATATACTCTCTCAGAGAGCATTCAATCACCTCTTCTTTGGGAAAAGCTCCCCAGTGCAGAACAGATCATTTCTAGAGTAAGTCCTTCCCATGGGCAAGTTACACTGACAAGAGCTTGGATAGAAATCAGCTTGGGTGAAGCCTTCAAGGAAAGAGACACTTGAGAAGCACAGAATTCCTGTGTTACACTATAAAGCCTATGTAGCCCAAGGACCAGTGCACCCACCACATAGAACTGGAAGGGACCTTCAGAGGTCATCAAGTCTAGTCCCCTCCACTCACAGCAGGACCTATCACCATCCTTCAGAGATTCTCCCCCACCTTTCCTATTTGCCCCAATCCCCAAAATGGCTCCCTCAGCGATTGAGCTCACTTCCCTAGGTTTAGCAGGCCAATGCTCAAACCACTAAGCTACCATCCATTTTGGCAGCAGCCCTGGGACCTATAAGTTGTGGACTATAAACTGTAGCGTGCTGGGAGATATTTCTAGTTCCTGCCAGGATGTGCCCTCTGCCCTCAGCAGAGATGGAACTGGAAGCAGCATGCAGGCTGCAAGCAGAGAAGAGGGGCTGCTGAACCATGATACTGTTTTGTGTTTTTTTACAGAATAAAGCCTGTTCCTGGTGGCTTGTCTGAGAGGGTCTGAAGTGGAAGCATAGAAGATAGAACTGGAAGAGACCTTGAGAGGTCATCAAGTCCAGTTCCCTGCTCTCTTGGCAAGCCCAAGCACTATCTAGACCATCCCTATGGTAATTTATTCCAGTGTTTAACCACCCTGACAGTTAGGCACTTTTTCCAAATGTCTAATCTAAACCTCTTTTCCTGCAGTTTAAGACCATTGCTCCTTGTCCTACCCTCAGATGCCAAGGAGAACAATTTTCTCCCTCTTCCTTGTAACCCTCTTTTATGTACTTGAACACTACAATCATGTCTTCTCTAAATCTTCTCTTTTCTAAACTAAACAAGCACAGTTCTTTCAGTCGTCCCTCATAGCTCATGTTCTCTAGATTTTTAATCATTCTTGTTGCTCTTCTCTGGCCCTTCTCCGATTTCTCCACATCTTTCTTGAAAGTGTGGTGCCCAAAACTGGGCACAGTTCTCCAACTGAGGCCTAATCAGCACAGAGCAGAGAGGAAGAATGGTCTCTCATGTCTTGCTCACTACATAAACATTAATACACAATGCAGAGCACACCAAGGAGCCTCAGGCCTAGCCTTCCTCAGTTGTGTAAGAAATCACAAGGCTTCCTGTATGTTGAATAACCTCACACTGGGCTAGTGAACAGGAGGGGCTACATCTAGATAGTGGATAGTCATTTATTCTTCTCTCAACACAAAGCAGCATGACATTGCCCAGACACTCCTGAACAAAAACTGGGAATGGTGCTTCTGAAGTCAGGGGGTAGGAAGAGAACATCTTTTACTTTTGACCCATCATAACCTTGTTATTACTGTATAAGGAGCACCAGAGCAGGAACCGTAAGGTGCAACTCCTCAGGAGGTATTGTCACTTAGATGCCGTCCCTGCACAGTGAGGAGTTCTCAGAAGCAATCTGCACTGTCATGACTGAGGGTAGAGATAAGACACAGAGAGCTGCGAATGCAATGCATGACACGACCTTTGAACCCCACTCAAAAAATAGAGCAACACAAGGTAGCCCATTTACTCAGCAAGTGCCTCTGTCATTCCCAGTGTATATTATATCTGTGCTTTGAAATAATTTTAATCCTGACCCAGAATAGAGCTGGGAAAATGCAAGAGTAAAGCATTTGTGAATATTCTTGCACGTAAAGCATGCAAACTTCTTTTGCTACCTTTCCTAACCTACTCAACTAGTATCATCCATATAGATACATTATCTAAAGGCCAAACTCACATTCCTGAGGTTGGGCTTTACTAACAAAGAAATCAAATAATCAGACTGATCTGCCTAGGGAAGAGTTTTATGATCTAAAGATCATCTCGGGCCTTCTCCCTAGAATTAGTTGCCCCATGGCTCTTCTGTGAGGATTGCTCAGCCCATACCCTAGATCCTCTCTCTCAAACATCCGCTTCCCTTGTCTTACATCTAGACTTGAGCAACAAATAACTATTTTAGTAAGGGAACAGAACACAATTAGCTCTTTTCCAACAGGATCAACAGCTTGTAACAGGGTGAGAGGTGTTTTATGCAAATACTCCCGGCCAGTCACCAGGTCATTTTGGCTGAGCAGGAAGTGTTTACTTTGTATTAGCTAAAATTAATTGGCTGATGTAATACTTTTTTTTCACATTTATGTTGGAGTTTGACAAAAGCTATCTATCATAAATGGGCAACGACACAATGAGAAAACACCTCTCAGTGGAGATCCTCTACTATCAATAAGCAGAAGAGTCCCCATGGCTTTGTCAGAAGTGAAATAGAATGTTCAACTTCACCAGGAGAAGCTCCACTTCTGAAAGCAAATGATGGTTTGCTTTGAATTTTCTTTTTCAAATATCACGGAAATATTGAAATTTTTAGATTATGAAAGACAAAACTTCAAATAAATCTATATTTTAGACAAAAATAACCAAGAAGTACTGTTCATTAATAAATTATTTGTGAAAAATAATATGTTCATTAATGAACAATTCCAATTCCACGTTATGATTATTTTTAGTTTTACTCTTTAATTTAAGTAATGTTTAATCTCCTTCTTTTTGAACCAAGTATATCCACACTGTGCTTTCTGCATATTCTGATATTTGTTGAGACTTATCTTATGTCGAAACAACATGTGCAAACTCATGAGGGTATAAAATGCAGTAACAGTGAATAATTTCTGCAATGATAAATATTTATTTCCTTGGCAGTATCAAGAAGTTGAGTGGTATGACATGAGGAAATGATTCAGGTCAGTGTTTCCTTGCAATTATAAGTGCATGCAGAAGTTTTCCCATGGTAATGAATGTATGTTGCTTCACAATAAACAAGGAATTAAACATTCATCCCACTTAACACAGGTATAGATTTACTTCTTCTTACATTTTGTTCTTATCCTTAAAGGTGTATTTGTTATTTCAACAATGTGATAATTCTGACACCAAACTCTGGTACTCAGGATTAGTGGCACTCAACCTTTATTGGATGAAGAGCCACTTCATTGTCAACTGGCAAAACAAAAAGCCAGAAAAATCATAGCCTGATGTCCTGACATTTGCACAGTTACAGTTGCATGGTGACACATTAATACACAATGTTGCATTGAAACAATTAAAGGTAACATGCAATGAGGCAAATTCAGATTGTAATATCTTCCTTTCACCATTTGCTTTCCTTTGACTGCAGAGCAGCCTTAATAGCAACATCAGTTTCAATTAGGTAGACCTCTGAGCTCTGCAGTCAGGACAAAATCTGCACTTAGCATTTCATCCTCCCCTGACACCTTTGGCATAAAAAAAACAAACAAACACCTTAAAAATTTACACAATCCACGTCCCAAAAAACTCAATCCTAACACCATAAAAAAACAAGCCTTTAAAAACACTCCTAAGAGCCTCAGTGTTAATGAAATGTTGCCAGTCTGTGTAATACATGTGGAACTGATTCTCTGCTCTGTGTGGAGCTTTGACATTAGCATTATTCAAATAAGTTCAAAAAAACAAGGTAGAACCAGAAAGTAGCAGAATGGAGAATCAGGCTGTGTTTCCATCTGTCTGCCTTTGACTAACTACACATCGTCTACTCAATACTTCTTTACCAGAAAACCTAAACTCAACATAAAAGCTCAGTGGCTCTCCCGTCATTTCCATTATACATGGCCCACACTCCTCCAACTTGTCTTTAATGTTTTCATTCCCACCCCAGATGCCTCACCTCAAGAACACCCTCACATCCCAAAGGAAGAAGGTTAAAGGTAGAGACCACCTTAAAAAGTGCTGTCATCAAGAGCTTTTGCCCTGGTCCCCTTCTCACACGTGTGTGCATATTTCTGAAAGTTCCCATTTGCTAACTCCATATCCATTCCCTTTTTGCTGTTAGGTTTTTAAATCAAATTTACTACTTTAATCATAGATCTGGCTTGCTCTTAAATGACCCTCTGCTCTCCCCTCTGGATTATGGTTGTGATCCTATTTAATTGGGAAGCTGTAAATTTTCTTGAACTTTTAATTCTGTTTGCAACTGCTGTTGGTACAATATTCTCATGAAATCTTGAAGAGTAAATTGTAAATTGTAAGAATAAAAAGTTCTGCCAGCAGGCATATAGGTACTAGGTAAGAAAAAATGAATATTCCTCCAATATACCTTTTCCCTCAAGCAAATAAAGAGAAAAGGGATAAGAGACACTATAACTATGTGCTGGAGACCAGGGGCAGAAAGGCATTACAATTTTGTGTGGTGGGGATGAGATACAAATGCTAAACACCCTGGTCTTTCTTGGTGGGAGGTAAGGCTGCCTGGCTCTTCTTGACTGTATGTGTTGGGGGAAAGGGGCTTTTGTAAGAGCATTTTTGGAAATGAGGTCCTGATAGGTCTGTGCAGCTATCAGAGGACCTAGGCCATCGTTCATAAGAGCATGGGTTTGCCTTGGTGTCCTCGCACCACTTTTGACACCCCAGTCCCAGCATTGCTTTATAGAATGCTGCAAATTAGTGCCTGCCTCTCTACCCATGGCAGGCTACATTTCAGTGACACTGTGTTCTCCACTTGCTGAGGGCCTAACATCCAGCTGAGGCACTGGGGCACCGTGTGTTTGTTGGGGAGAGCAGCTCCCTGCTCCCAGAAGGGGTAGGGTCTTGGGCAGAAGAGATGTGGCCAAGACAGCCAGCTCTCAGCACTACCTGGACCATGGCACTCCCTCCCCAACTTTCCCCACAGCTCTCCAAGCCACACAGAGTGCCTGGCATGGTGCTCCAGCACTCTGGCGGCAATTCAAAGGGGCCTGGGGCAACAGGCCACCACTGCTGTTGCAGTAGCAGCAGCCTCAGCAGCTGGGAGCCCCAGGCCCCTTTGACTCATCAGGGCCTGGAGCAACTGCTCCCTTTGCTCTCCCTACCCCATCAGCAGACCTGTCCACTTTACACAGTACTTGAATACTTGAAAAAAATTTCCAGATGGATTTTATCTAAAAACAAGTTTTAGTGGTATAGGTCAAATTAACCTATAAACCAAAGCACATTTGTGGGGGATGGGTGATTGCCAATCAGTACTTTTACTCTGCCTTTTTGTGTCACTTTTACTTCTCTTTAATCCCTTCTGTCTAGCTGCCAGACAACACTTCACATTTATAAGGTACTTTAAATCTTTAAACTTCTACACAAACATACATACATCCTGCCTTCATTCTCTCCCACAGGACCACTGTGTATATTTGTAGAATAGAATCAAAACAAAAAAGCAGTCAAGTAGCACTTTAAAGACTAACAAAATAATTTATTAGGTGAGCTTTCGTGGGACAGACCCACTTCTTCAGACCATAGCCAGACCAGAACAGGCTCCCTGATTTGTTCACCTTGGTAATTTTTTTCTGCTTTGTCAACTTTGATTACTGTTTTTAGTTCTCTGTGCCTTAAATATTGAGTCTGTTCTGGTCTGGCTATGGTCTGAAGAAGTGGGTCTGTCCCACAAAAGCTCACCTAATAAATTATTTTGTTAGTCTTTAAAGTGCTACTTGACTGATTTTTTGTTTTGATAGTATATAGACTAGCACAGCTCCCTCTCTGTTACTATTTGTAGAATAGGGTACTGTTCCTGATTGGGCATGGGACATCATTGTTTCAGATGCTGACATCAGTAGTTTGAAGTTCAATAAAAAACAGTACAGCCAGCACCCTTTTCCCTGTCAGCTTTACACCAAATGCATATTAGAGACAAGGTCCCAATTTTTAAGAGAGAGAATGATTAATCATTGAATCAAACTACCAAGACTATGTCTATACTAGTCAGAGAAGTTGGCCACCAATACGCAATTTCAGATATACCAATTACGAGCTAGAATTGACTTATCAGTGGCCAACTTCAATGTCTGTCTAATCCTTGCCACTCATGAGGAGTTCCAGGGTCAACTTTGATCCTGGAAAGCACCTTTTCACACATGCGCAAAACAAAACACCGGAAGATTGACCCTGAGCATGTTGATCTTCCTCAGTAGTATCAACCTAACCCAAGGAAAGTGATACATTATCTCCTGATGGCTTTAAAACAACTACTCTCCTCATGGAATATATTCTTTAGCCAAACCACAAGTTATGGTTTAGTCACACATGAATTATTGAACTCAGAGTATGGGTGACTGTTTGAAATTAATGGCTCATGACATACAACATGTCAGGCTAGATGGTCTAACACTCCATTTTGCCTTTAAACTATGCATATTTCTGTCCAGGGTGAAGGGGAAAAAACTAAAAATAAAACTAAAGTTTGACTGAATATTTTACCTACTCTGCTCCACTCCCTCAAAATTTAAATAAGTCAATTTATTTCTTTTGTACTTACCTTACTTTTCCTAGATGTTCAGTTTCTTACATTGCCTCACCATCAACATCACAGCTATATAAGGAAAAAAAGACCACTGGAAAAAGAAAAGAAAAACTCTACATTACAGGAAAACCAATTTCACTTAGTTTCTTTTATTACATTTTTTTTCTTATTTATGCTCTGTTCTTATTATAGCAACATTCTGTAGATTTTTTCTGTGGTCCGAGTATTCAGTAAATGCTGTATATTCTTATGTTTTAGATGCATGGTATCAATAAACTATGCAGCAGATTTAACCTCTGACTTCTAACTAATGTTTGCAAATGGCTGTCTAGCATTTCACTGAACAGGTGAGAAACACAAAATGATATGCCAGTAATGCAGGAATCTGACATTCCAGTTTAGATTTTGAGACTAAAACTATGAACCAAACATGTGAAAGAAGCTATTATAGCAAATTGAAATAATCCAGGTAAGATTATCAACATTAAACTTCTTGTATTGTAATACCATGTGTAGGTTTTGCTCCAGCCCCTCTGTTTTTCATTCATATAAAGATAATATAAGTAGATATATTTTCCCGTATTTTGTTTACCTATTAAATTTGTAAATGCTGAAATCTAATAAAACCATGTTCTCAACTCTACTGGTCTCAGTAATTTTATATATATTGAGTTTAAGGTTTTACTTTGTCAAATACTACCTATACATTGCTCTCCATGTCATAAACATGTAGGCCGTGTCTACACTTAGAGAAAAATTTGAAATAGCCATGCTAATGGCCATTTCAAGGAATACTAATGAGGCACTGAAATGCATTTTCAGCTCCTCATTACCATGCCACCAGATGCGGCACTTTGAAATTGCTGCTTTTCACTCCCGGGTGGCCTGTCCAGACAGGCGTCCTTTTCAAAAGGACCCCGCCAACATCAAAATACTCTTATTCCTATCAGCAGATAGGAATAAGGGGATTTCGATGTTGGCAGGGTCCTTTCGAAAAGAGCGTCCATCTGGACAAGCCGTGCGGGAGCAAAAAGCCACAATTTCGAAGTGCTGTGGACAACGGCATGCTAATGAGGCACTGAATATGCATTTCAGCACCTCATTAGTATTCTTTGATTTGGCCATTAGGATGGCCCTTTCAAAGTTTACTCTAAGGGTAGCCATAGCTGCAGAGTTTTCATTAAAAAGCAATATTCTGCTGTAGTACCTCAGAATAGCAAAGTAATATTTCCCTCAAACTATCCACGAAATTGCCATTGACATCAGCTGGAATTCAGTGTGCAGTATGGGGCTATATGAAGTTAGTTGTTTCATTGTTTCCCATAAACACTGTTCTCTCTGATGGTCAAATCCTGAAATGTTTTTTCATGTAAAACTCCCTTTGGCTTTCACAGAAATTTTGCCTAGGTAAGGATTAAAAGAGTTAACAGACCTATTGGGGTATACAGCACTCAAAGTTGGGTTAATTTAAAATGAATTAAATACATTAAAATTGAAGATGCAACTATTTAAATAAAAGATTAAAATGTTACGGTATTGTGCTATGGTCCCTTATTCTTGTACATTGTTTTTATTAAAGACTGAGTAATATGAACCTAACCATATCCTTTCACTTAAAGCGAAAAAAAATCTGGATTCTTTCTCTATCAGCAAATAAAGATAAGGGCAGCATGCTGAAAATGCCAATTTTACTGCATGTTTTTAGAAGTGATAATACACTTTCCATAGCAAAATTCTTTTTTCTCAAACCAAGGAATCAATGGTAATGTAGCTGGCTTTTTCAGGGCAAAAAGCTATAAATTCTTTGAAAATATTAATTACTAAGCAGGGTATGGGAATACTTGAAACAATACCATGCCAGTCACAAAACCAAGACATTTTAAATGATGGCAGAAAAAAGAAATGAATATCCTATAAGGAGATTACTATTGCTGTAAAAAAGCTTTGAAAAAAATGTATACTTGCTACCTAAAAATGCACATGGAAGTGTTGAACATAAGTTGGGTAAAATGAAACAAGTATGCTTTTGGACCTATGTGGAGCTTCATATTCACCCATGAATTCCAAGCAAAGGGATGGAACTTAAAAGTGATTGAATTCATGACATTTACAGACAAAAGCAGCTGGCTACAAGTCCCTTAAAACTGATCAATTTTCTAATACGTTTTATTTCGGTTGTCAAGAAACTATGATGCAAGTTTGTTGCAAGTAGAAATAAATATATAAAAAAAACCCATGGTGGTAGATTCATAATGTATGCTTGTTTAGAAAGTCTGACAGTTTCCCTTGATTAAAATAAAGATATTTCATTATGAGCATTAAGCATTACTTTATGAGTTATGTAAAGTTTGTGATTTTTCATTTATGCTTTAGAATCTTAACCACATTGTCTCACTTATGTATAATCCATCAACCCAGGTGACAAATAGTCTTCTATATTTACACACTAGGAATATACAAGGAGAATACTGTATTAGCAGCTGAAACTACAAACGCCACTGTCAATCAAACAGGCTGGCATAAGACCATATTTCTTGTCACCAAGAGGCTTAAGGCAAAGAATCTGTGCCTAATTCTCTTAAACCTTGTAGGTCAAAAGGTTTTGAAATTATTTTTGACACCATTTCTTTGCTTTGTCAACAGGCCTGCGTACTTTTTAGCATGTAAAGGATATCAAAAAGCAGCTCATTGGAACAGTCTAACATTAGCAGTTTATGGGTTTTATGTGTTCTAGCCACTGCAGTGCAGTTGGTATTGCTGCATACCATTCTGCAATAAAAGAATGCTAGGAGTATAATTTTGTTATTACTACAATATCTCCACAGCTATAACCAAGACTCAGGTAGCCAGTCCTTACTGAGCCACAGCTACCTCCTGTGGTAAATTTGCACCATGTTGCCATACCATGTCGCAGACCTTGTTACTTTCTCCTCGTGTGCTCCACCACCATCTTTGCTTTTAAAGTCTCCTCAAGAGGCTTGAAGCCATCAAAATCCAACAACTGTTGGCACCTTAGCCCTTCCCCTGCACAACTAACACATGCCCCATCTGCAGCAGAAATTGCAGTACTAAATGCCTCTGAAAACCAGGCTATTTTCAGTGAAAATCCCAACTTTAGACATCCATGTTTTGGTCATTGTTATTAATATAAAATATTAAATATTTTTTCAATAGTACCCAAATACTCTGCCACAATCCTAGGCAGTTAGAGGAGGACTCTATCCCTTGATAACAGAGCCAGCAGTTGAAATGGGGAGGAGACAGCATGATTAAAGGAAAGAAAAAGAAAAGAGAAGTTGGTGAAAAAGAGGAAAAGCAATGGAGAACATTGAAGGAAAAGATCAGAGAATCAAGCACAGAGCACAGAAAGAATAGAAGCAAGTGAAATACACTGTAGTTTTACATTTGAAAGATCATTACTCAGAAAAGTTTAATTCCCAAATGTTACATTCAGACTCCAGATAAAAGCGAGAAAGGATTATCATGCAGCTAAAGCACAGGAGTCAGGCCTGGAGTCTATTTCCAGCTCTGTAACAGACACATTAATTTCCTTCAACTCTAAAATGGGGGATAGGATCTACCTAACAAGCCTGTTTGAGATTTAATTCATTCGCAGTGAGCATGCCTTGAAACCTCTAACAGACGGTGCCACACAGCATAATATAGGAAAATCACACACACAGGCTGATATTCTGGCACCACTGAAGTCCATGGGATTTTTGCCATTAACTTCAATGGAGCTAGGATTTCAGCCACAGCCTTTCATACCCAAAAAGGGATGGGGTGAATCGCCTGTATCAGCTGAAATTTATCCTTCTATGGAAACTACAAAGCCATCCTGCCAAGAATGACATTCTCACCTGCCCCATAAAACACTTTGACAGAACACATGGTTTTTGCCATTTTGCTTTGCTAGATTTTCCCAAACAACAAGCTTTAAAAAAATCATAGTCAGGGTGATAATTCCAGACCCTCCTTTTACAAGTTCCTTCTCCTCTCTGGGATGGACCACTTGATGAGTTATCCTGTTCTGTTCATTCCCTCTCTGAATCATTTGGTACTGGCCACTCTTGGAAGACAAGATACTTGGCTAGATGGTCCATTGGTTTAACCCAATATAGCATTCTTATGTCTGCAGATTGCACATAGAATTGGAAGGAGAAAAGGTCATAAGCCAAGATGATAGCTATGACTAATGCAGCTCCCAGAAGTGCCACAGAGCAAGATTTTGGCCCCCACTGAAAAGTTAGTGAGCACCACTGGCTTAGACTGTAGTTGATAGAATATTATAAGGTTATGTTTACCCATGCTGTCTAGGGGTATCTGGTTTTTATTTTGGGTAAGGGCAAAATACTGCATTCAGCAACCCAAACCAAAAGTTCCTGATTAAAATAGCATATGTCATCATAACTTATACACAGGGATCTAAATATCTAAATAAACATGGATTTGATGAAGATAGTGTTCTGTGTATTTCTATTTATGACAAGGAGCTACAAACAGCATTCACTGCAAAAATCAGAGAAGTGAGCTGACTTTACTTGCCCTTCCTTAACTTTACCTTTTTTCCTTTAACTTAAGTGAGCTCTTGCATTGAGAGTACAATCATTTTAATACTGTTGGAGTCTGAATTCCTTTGTTCCACTGCTTTTTGAATAGACTGGTTTGATGCAGGATAACAAAGTGGATCTCCTTAGCCTGCCCCATATGACATAGGATGGCATTGGATAAAGATGAGCATGAACCAAATCTCTGGATCTAAACAGCCTGAACTTTTCAAATTCTGCACTTTGGTGCCAGCTGTTAATATGCTACAATGATAATTATCAGCTCATCTCAACACTTTATCCTCTGAGAAAAATGAATGAGGGATAAGGGAAGGAGAACGACAATTCCTAAAGGGTGGGGTAGGCGATAAGGAAGAGTAAGGGAGAAAAAAAAGCTCCCAATAATTGCCCCACAGACAAGATCACAAATGTGAAAAAGGAGACTCAGACCTTCAGTGGGAAGAGACACTGGTGACAAGAGAACTAACAAGGCAGAGATAATGTGTGGGGGAAGCAATTCCTGGTATTGAAGCTGCAGCTTTGACAGGGCAGAGCTGGAATCTCTGGTACTCAAAAGTATGCATGTTCTTGCGTGCTGCCTCCCACATTATTAGTGATAATGGATTTGGACGTTCATTCTGATAGTTCAGATCAAATTCCTTACAAGTCTGAAGCTTCTTCAATTTTTTTCCAAAGCTATTGAGGTCTCCATTTTCCTGCTCTGCTTTTCATACTTCTCCCAGCCAAACTAGAATTTCTCTTTTTCCTGACTTCATTTTTCGAACCAAGTGATACTTGTCTCCTTTTCTCTCAGACTGGAAAGGAAAGATCACCTGAACACTTTGCACTCTCTCCTCCCCCAGAACTTTTGGTAATGTGGCAGAATTATTATGAACACAAGGGAAATTGGGTTCTAGCATGCTCCGCTCATCATCAACACCACCAGCAATATATGACACAATGATAGTCTTGCTGTAGTAGAAGCAGCCTTTGCTAATGATGTATTACTACTCTGCTTGTGAGCCTAGGGGTACGTCTTCATTACCGAGAAGATTGATCCAGTCTCGGTCAAGCTACAGGGGTTCAATTTCATGTGCCTAGTGGGGAGACATAAAATCTAACTATCAGGGGTCGACAGTTGGCTCCTGTACAACTCAATCTTGTGAGGACATAGGGAGGTCAATGGGAGAGATTTTCCTGTTGACCTCCTTCAGTTAGGATGGCCAGAATAAGTTGATTGTAGATAAACCAATCCCAACTATTCAATTGCTGTAGCTGGAACTGCATAATCTACGTTGGACTTTAAGGTCTAGTGTAGACCTGGCCTAGTGTTCTAAACAGAAAATTAAAGATGATCTAATCTAAAAAGAACAGTGAACTAGGGAACCTTATCTATGTAATTAGCAAGAGGGGGAGACATGATGGACTTAAAAAAAAAAAGACTATTAAGGAGACAATGAGAATCATGCAGTTGATTGTCTATTTGTTTAAAAAGGGAAGAGCTTTCTAGACTGAGAGGAAATTGGGGGAATTCCTAAATTGCCTGGAATTAGAAGAAGCAGAATTGTATAATGACCTTATTTGCATGCAGGTCTTTACCAGTTACTCCTTTCTTTGAGTTCTTACTACAATGCAATACATATCAGCCAAGTGCATTCCAATGCAAGATATACTGATGTGGAACTGTCATCAAGTCTAATTCTTGTTTGAGTATAAGAGCAGGAGTGTAAGGTGTAGCTTTCCTTGGGAACATTAGTAAAGGGTACCAAAATGTCTAGTTTAAGAGAAATCAGTTACGTGTTGGTAACAGCAGGTTGCAGGACTACTCATTCTGATAAAACACTTTCTTTGCAGGGCTCTAACTAAACATTCTATTGATGTCTAAGGCACTTAACACCTGGATGGAGCCAGTATTTAAGAATGCATAGTGCTCCTCTCCCTCAAAAAAGAAACTCCAAAACTCTCAAAGATTTGAAGGTAGCAGGTAGCACAGCAAGATTACTAGACTTGCTGAGACGCTGAGATGGCTTCCAGCATAGATCAGATGTATGAAATAAGGCAGGCCTGAGAGTGGGCACTCATCCAAACCTTTTGATTTATGGTTCATTCTGATGTTTGGTCTGAGGTTTAGACTTTTACTTATATTACAGAATTGATTCCTCCACTTTTCTAAATTACTCTGGGAAAAATGTGGAATTAAATCAATGCTAGATGTTTGGATATAAAAGGCAAAGAAAACAGGGTTCATTTGATACCAACCCTAAAAAGTAGTGGAAATCTGGAGTCACAGAAGTCAGAGATGTATCAGAGCTATGGCTTTAAAAAATCTAGATCAGTGTGTCTCAGGTGATGGAATGTGACCCACAGGTCGGTCACCAAGGATGGGCAACTGGTTGCATGCCATTGGCTGAGAAATAAACTTACCCTCTGTCCTTCAGCTGCTAGAACCCAATGGGAGCTAGCTATGCCACACAACCCCAGTCCAACCCACCTTAACAGTACTTCAAGCTATGGGAGTCAGGTTCTGAAATTCTACAACACCAAATGGGTGTGCCACAGCATCTCAAACCAGACAGCTTCAGACAGAGCACAGATGCAGTACACTTATATCTGGCACATTCTCCCAGCCTACAACCGCCCACTCCAAAGAACAGATGTAGTTTCTTGTGACGATGCCAGTTCGAGACTTCCCATTTTTAAGCCCCCCTGCACGTGTTGCAACTTTTTCTTAAAAAAGGAGTAAATGATCCCCTACTTTCTGTCTTCCCCCAATAGTACAGGTGGGTCCTGCTAGGCTGGATCCATGCTTGCCAGCCCCTGGCCAGCAGTTGATGATGGCAGTGGGTGTACAAAGCTAATGGTGGAGCAAAGCTGCAGTGTATGGGGCCTGCCACTCCCCCTGCTGGTCCATCCATGCAGCCCTTGCCACATGCCAGCCCTGGGCACCACTTGGCATTGACTGTAGACTGCAGGTAGCAGTGGCTGGTAAGTGTGAGTAGGGGACAGACAATGGCCAGTTATTTGTTGCCACTCCTGACCACCTATCTGGCCTTTATGTACTCCCTTCTTGCTGCTTCTCAATGCTATGCCCCTTCATTCCCTCCACCCACCACCATATCCCCCTCTGCAGAGTGTGTCCCTTCCCAATGCCACTGCATGCCTCTCCCCATGTTGCCTCACAAAAATGCAGCTTCAGCCCCCAGGAGAGGTGGATCTGTTCTGGGAGCTCAGTCCAGCAAGGAGAAGAAGACAGACAGACAGGCAGGGAGGGGCAGGTTGGTCCGTCACTCACCCACCCTGTGTGAGAGAGGTGGATGGGAGTGCATGTGTCCCTCTCCCGATGTGACTTTAGATAATCTAGGTCAGTGTGTCACCCTAAAGCCTTAAAGATAAGAATGTAGATAAAAAGAATCCAGCTACACAGAATTTATGTTTAACAGGGGCTCAGGCAACTTGACGTAATTTGAATGCTTGTACTGCACAGTTCTGATTGATTGCATTTGAACTCATCTGATGATGAATAATTTTATCAGATGTCCCATACCGAATATAGGGAAATACGGGCACTCCATGTAGAATTAAAGTCTTGACAGAGCAAGTAAAGATATAGTCCACAGCTGGCTTTAGGGCTGGGCTCATGGAGGAGGGAGGAAGGAGGTGAGAAACATTAAGCTCCGCTCCTCAGTAGAAGATGGGCTTGGGATTTTGGAAAGTGATTCCTGATTCTGCTGAAAAGCTCAAGACACTGATGATAAACATAAGTTTCAGAGATGGAAAATGGTCTTCCAGAAGAGTCTGTGTATCTGTGTATATAACCTGTTTTTTGGTCCGCCGTTTCGCCAATCATTTTCACTTGCTCTTTAGACTCTTGTTAGCTTAATCACAAGTGTGCGGTGCCAAACTTGTACTTCCACAGTGAAAGAGAGAATAGTAACAGAGAGGAAGCCGTGCTAGTCTATACACTATCAAAACAAAAAGCAGTCAAGTAGCACTTTAAAGACTAGCAAAATAGTTTATTAGGTGAGCTTTTGTGAGACAGACCCACTTCTTCAGACCATAGCCAGACGAGAACAGACTTGTCTGGCTATGGTCTGAAGAAGTGGGTCTGTCCCACGAAAGCTCACCTAATAAACTATTTTGCTAGTCTTTAAAGTGCTACTTGACTGCTTTTTGTTTTGGTAGTGAAAGAGAGGGTACCTGTTGCAAAAATCATCAGTTCTGTTGATGTTTATCTTGTGAATAGCTAAGTTGTGGCAGAATCACTCATTAGTTTTTATTCAGGGATGCTCCTGTGTGTCCCAAAAAGGGCATCCTTGGCTCCCCCAACTAATCCCACCAGCTTCAGAACCCAGTACCATTAAATGAATTCTTCCCATCCCAGGACTTTAGGGCACTCCTTCTGAAGCCAGTTAAGTGTTGCTGCTGATAAATGTAATAAAGCATTCCCTCCACTTCTTCTTCCACAGCTTTCCCCCATAACCCGTCTGAGTGTACCATCCCGAAAGCACTCCCAAATGCTGGTGCCTCCAGACTATTCATAAAATTACAGCAAGAGGTGCCTATGACAAATATTTAAAATCCCATAAGTCAGTATCAGACAAACTTGTACTATATAATATCATGTGACCATTCAGCACAAAAATGATCAGAGCCAAATTTCCCATTTTCTTCATAAATCACCCCTAATATTAGAATGAGAACCAGTCTTGCACATGACAAAGAAAAAGTTGCTTTCATATACAGATAATCAGTGCTTGAAAAATGTCTCCAACAATGTTGAATATGGTGAATTGACAGGGCCAAATGGATACACAGAGACCAGCTACTCCAAAATAGGCCCAAAAAAGCCAAGAACAGAACTCCACTGGTCATTACCTACAGCCCCCAACTCAAACCACTGCAATGCATTATTAAAGACCCACAACCTATCCTTGATCAGGATGCCACACTCCAGAAGGCCCTAGGTGACAGGCCTGTTCTCTCCTACAGACAACCTCCCAACCTTATGAGGATTCTCATCCACAACCACAGTCTATGCTGCAGGAACACCAGTCCTGGGACGTTTCCTTGCAACAAAGCCTGCTGCCAGGTTTGTCCACATATCTATTCTGGAGATACCATCACTGATGAAGTGAGTCTGTGCTCACGAAAGCTCCTGCTCAAAACTTTTCTGTTAGTCTATAAGGTGCCACAGGACCCTTCATTGCTGTTACAGATCCAGACTAACACGGCTACCCCTCCGATACTGGACCTAACCAGGTTATTCACAGAATCACAGGCATATTCCCATGTTCCTCAGCTAACATTATATATGCCATCATGTGCCAACAATGCCCAGATGCTTTGTATATTGGACAGGCTTCAAACTCTCTTCGACAAAGAGTTAATGGGCACAAAACAGACATAAAAACACTCCTGATCCACAAACTGGTCAGCCAGCATTTTAATAGAGTGGGCCATTCTGTTAATGACTTAAAAGTTTGCGTTTTTATGAAGAGGAATTTTCACAACAGTCTGCAAAGAGAGGCTTCTGAACTCTCTTTTATATTCAAATTCGACACATTAACATGTGGTTTGAACCGGGATGGGAATTTTCTGGGTCATTATAGGGGCTGTTTTGCAAACTTGGCTTAATCTAATTCTTGACTCTCTCCCCCCCCCCCCCCCAGCTGTCTGCCCTTCTACTCTCTGATTTGCTCACCTTGATCATTTTTTTCCTGATTTGTCCACCTGGATTACTATTTTTGGCTCTCTGTGCCTTAAATATTGAGTCTGTTCTGGTCTGGCTATGGTCTGAAGAAGTGGGTCTGTCCCACAAAAGCTCACCTAATAAATTATTTTGTTAGTCTTTAAAGTGCTACTTGACTGTTTTTTGTGTCCAACTATGCTTTGCTGCAAACCAGACATGGCTGTTATATTGCCCCAGATGATTTTTCCACTCAATATATTTATTGTTTTTATAACGGGGCAAAACTTCCACAGATTATCCAGGGCTGACTGGGTTTCCTTTGCCCTCTTAGGCTACATTTAGAAATTGCACACATTATTTTGAAATACTGTATTCCAGAAATTTGGAACAAGGGGGTATTTTGAAAGTTCGATTACTCCTCTCCTTACAAGGGATAGAGTGCCCGGAATAGCATGCTTGAAATAGCAGCACTTTTTGGGCTCTGCAAAAAGCCATGGTGTTGCTATTCTGCTATTTGACAAATTACTCTAAGAATGTTTCATCCAACAGACCCCCAAACTTCTCTGCTGCTTTAATACAAAACTGTATGGATCCCATTACACACAACTACTATGCAACCATCTTTGAGTGGAAAGCACTTCATCTAAGTAGTTCTCAACCTTTCTGACACCAGGGACCAGCTTGCTGCCTTTCCTAACATTGTCAGGGAGATCTCAGAGATCAGCTGTGATCCACAGACCAGCTGCTGAGAAACATTGATCTAAGCTATCATCAACTTGTTGCTGTGATAAACATAAGCAGCCAAGAAACAAAACTATTTTATTCAAACAGACCCAGAAATGTTTGTTTTAAAGATGGAGGTTTTTCACCCATAAAATGCACACTTACCTGATTTATAAAAGCCAAATAAAATAAAACTTTACATAAAGAATATATTGCTTATATCAGTTACACACATAAGGAGCTAACATGGATATTTAACTAAGACAACTGAATGAGTAGGAAGCTGTGCAGAACTGCACTACCACATGGGAAGGATTCTACCTTGCAAAAAGCAAAATTCCTGCAGAGCAATCAGCTTCACCAGAAGACAACTCAGTCTATTGCCGTGATGCAGCAGATCAGACAGGAGCAGGGCTATGAGCTCACGATCTTTTCCTCGTAGTCTGTGGGATATAGGGAATATTTCTTTGAGAAGACATTTGTGTCAGCAACAAAAGTCTTCATGTGCACCCTTATCCACATATATTCACATAAGAACCTATCATATCTGACCCACATGATCCCACATGAACAGTTTGAGAGGTCCTGCTGCAGTGCAGATGAGGAGAACCCCGTGTCCCTCCAACAGCTACCAGCACCTAACCCTTTTCTTTATAAGACCTGCATCTCCAGAATCGGGCTGATCAACCATCAACAGACTCACAAATAGGAGGGTGACATGAAGACATCCTACTTAATATCAAATGACCGCCAAGAGGAAGAAGGATACCGTTTGACTTATGCATGTATAATGGAACTTATTACACAGTGGCTACGTCTACACGTGAAGCCAACATCGAAATAGCTTATTTCGATGTCGCAACATCGAAATAGGCTATTTCAATGAATAACGTCTATAGCTACGTCTACACGTGCAGCCAACATTGAAATAGCTTATTTCGATGTTGCGACATCGAAATAGACTATTTCGATGAATAACGTCTACACGTCCTCCAGGGCCGGCAACGTCGATGTTCAACTTCGACGTTGCTCAGCCCAACATCGAAATAGGCGCAGCGAGGGAACGTCTACACGTCAAAGTAGCACACATCGAAATAGGGATGCCAGGCACAGCTGCAGACAGGGTCACAGGGCGGACTAGCGCTTCCGGGGCAACAGCTAGCCGCTCCCTTAAAGGGCCCCTCCCACATACACTCAGCCTGCACAGCACGCGGTCTGAGGAGCCATATAGGCACACAGACCCCGAGCGCCGCAGTCATGGACCCCCAGCAGCAGCAGCAGCAGCAGCAGCAGCAGCTAGAGGTCCACCCAGCCCTCCTGGCAGGAGCAGGGCTTGCCCTGGCTCATGCCATGTTGGGGGCAGCTGAGCACCTTCTTGCCTCAGGGGAGGAGATGCCCCCAGGGCAGCAGGGCTCAGCCCCTACCCCTGCAGCACCCCGCCCCCCCCCGCCTCACATGCCGGCGGCTGTGGAGCTACCCCACCAGCACCGACTGGTGGGAGCGGCTGGTGCTTGGGGAGTGGGACAACGACCACTGGCTCAGGAACTTCAGGATGACCCGCCAGACATTCCTGGAGCTGTGCCAGTGGCTCATCCCCGCACTCAGGCACCGGGACACTGCCATGCGGCGTGCCCTCCCTGTGGAGAAACGGGTCGGCATCACTGTCTGGAAGCTGGCCACTCCAGACAGCTACCGATCCGTGGGGCAGCAGTTTGGTGTCGGAAAGGCCACCGTCGGGGCTGTCTTCATGGAGGTAAGAGAACCCACAGGGGGAGGCCAGGGCAGGGCAGGGGGGCCAGAGCAGGCCAGGGTAGGGCAGGGCAGGGCAAGGGGGCCAGAGCAGGGCAGGGCAGAGCAGGGCAGGGCAGGGCAGGGCAGGGCAGGGGGGCCAGGGCAGGGCAGGGCAGGGCAGAGCAGGGCAGGCCAGGGCAGGGCAGGGCAGGGCAGGGCAGGGGGGCCAGGGCAGGCCAGGGTAGGGCAGGGCAGGGCAGGGGGGCCAGGGCAGGGCAGAGCAGGGCAGGGCAGGGCAGGGGGGCCAGGGCAGGCCAGGGCAGGGCAGGGCCACGCACACCCTGCTCACCCCTCATTGGGGCTGTCCCATGTGCTTTCTCTGCAGGTCGTGCGTGCCATCAACGCCATGCTCCTGCACAGGCTCGTGAGGCTGGGGGACCCACATGCCACTGTCGCCGCCTTTGCCACCCTGAGCTTCCCCAACTGCTTCGGGGCTCTGGATGGGACTCACATCCCCATCCGCGCCCCGCACCACAGTGGAGGCCGATACCTCAATTGGAAGGGTTACCATTCAGTCGTCCTGCAGGCCTTGGTGGACAGCCGGGGACGGTTCCAGGACATTTACGTGGGCTGGCCTGGCAGCACCCACGACGCCCGGGTTTTCCGGAACTCGGGCCTGTGCCACCGGCTGGAGGCGGGGACCTACATCCCCCAGCGGGAGATCCCTCTGGGGGACACCACCATGCCCTTCTGCATCCTCGCGGATGCGGCCTACCCCCTCCGGCCGTGGCTCATGCGCCCCTACACGGGCCACCTCTCCGCCAGCCAGGAGCGCTTCAACGAGCGCCTGAACCGTGCGCTCCAGGTGGTGGAGCGCTCATTTGGCCGCCTCAAGGGACGCTGGCGATGTCTCCTGACCCGCCTGGATGCCAGCCCCAACAACATCCCCCAGATTGTGGGTGCCTGCTGTGCCCTGCACAACCTCGTGGAGAGCAAGGGGGAGAGCTTTCTTCAGGGCTGGGCCGCCGAGGCCGGCAGGGCACACGTGCAGCCACCTGCTGCCCCCAGTCGGCAGGTGGACCCAGAGGGGACCCGGGTCCGGGAGGCCCTGCGGGCCCACTTCGAGCAACAGGCCGCGGGGTGAACTCTGCCCAGGCCCCCTACTGCCCGCCCCTTCCTCCCCCACACTCCTGCCCCAATGCCAACACCATGGAGCACCCCACCGCCCCCCCCCACTTGTCCAGGAGAAATGACAGCACGAACTTGTGGGTGAACGTAAATGTTTTTTTTGTCTTAACGAATTTTTTTTTTTTTGTAAATAAATAAATATGTGAAACAGAAACCAAAAAGGAGGGACAAACGTTCAACAAAAGCAAGATGTGCACAAATAAAACAATATACAACAACAAAGCAAAGAACTGTGCGCCATCAACAAAAAAGAAAAGCAGGGAGGAGAACGGGGAGAACTATTTACAGGGGGGGGACGGGGCAAACAGGGGCACCAACATAAAACAGTCCCCAAAGTCTGTCCAACAAGGGGGGGGGCCACGTCCCGGGCCCCTCGCCCCTACAGCCCAGCAGTGGGCGTGCCCGGCCGGGAGCTCCGCCGGGCCTGCAGTCTGGTCCGCGGCTGGGTGGGAGCGGGCTCCACCGGAAGGTAGCGGCGCCGGCGAGTCTCGGGTGGCTCCAGGGGTACCTCGGCGCTGTGGCCCTCGCGGGGAGGTGGTGGGGCGACGGCGGACGGCCCGGCAACGGCTGGAGCAGCTGGTGGTGGGGCTGCAGGAGCGGGCATGGCGGGCGGTGGCTCGGCCGGCGCGGCATGGGGGGCCAGGTAGACGACCAGCCGGTTGATGGTCTCCATATAGGCCCCCCATGCCTCCCTGCGCCAGGCCAGCGCCTGCTCCTGCAGCCGGAGGTGCTGCTCCGACACCTCCAGCTGCCGGCGGAGGATGGCCAGCAGCTGGGGGTCCGTGGCCGCCGCCGGTAGCAGGCGCGGGGTCCGCCGTCTGGCCCTCCGCGGGGCCGGTTGTTCCTCGGCCGAGGGGCTGCCCTGGAGCGAGGGTCCCGGAGGGCTCTCCAGGACAACCGAGGCCTCGCCGGCGCTCTTTTCCAGTCCTTCGGATGGTGCAGGTGCAGGACACAGGAGAGGAGGGGGGAAAGAAGAATGGAGACAGGCGTTAGTGTGGGCCCCGAGCCATGGCCTTTGTCCCCCCCGCCCTGTGCTGCAGGTTCCCCGTCCCCGGGAGATGCTGCTGTGATGGATGGGGTTCAGGGGTCCCCCTGCCCTGCACCCCGTCCCCTGGTGGGAGCGACTCTCACTTCACCCCGCAGGGTCTGACAGCAGGAGAGGTTTCTTAGGTCACAGATGCCCAGTTTCTCCCAGGAGTGACAGCACCAGCTGTCGGAAGAGACAGTCCTTCCAACCCATCGTGGGGAGAGGACCCCAAGGGGGGCCCCTCTGGGATGCAGCTTTCCCCCTCCTCAGGCTGGCTGCCTACCAGCTCTCCCTTCCCCTAGCCTCTACCTGTGGCCCCCGCCCTCGCCCCCCAATTCCAAGCCAGCTCGGCTCCTCCCCCCTGTTTGCTCAGGGCAGAGGTGTCACCTGCCAGCTGTAGCGCCAGGATCCTCCTTTGGCCCTGGGAGCTCCTCGGCTCGGGTGGCTCATATGTAGGCTGAGTCTCCCTTTGGCACTCCCCCCACTCCATCACATGCTGCTGCTGTGGGGTGTCCCACCCCCTCCGCCCGGGGGCCCCTCGAGGTTCCGCTCCCCCCTGGCCCGGGGATGGGGCATGGCACTGTCATGCAGGGTGGTGGGGGGCAGGGGCTGATGGCTGCAGTGCTGTGAGGGCCATGGCCCTGGTGTCCTTGGGGCCATGGCCATGTGAGCGTGTGGGGGGCCCTGGACACATCTCTGTTACCCCCGCCCCTCCAGCCCCGGGGTGTCCACCAGAGAGGGGTACCTACCTGTGGGTCTGCTCCCACGGTCTGGAGATCCCCGGGGGTCGGAGGCCCTGCTGCTGCTCCGGGATGGCAGGAGGAGGATCTGCAGGCTGGATTCTGCGAAGGAGGAGCCCCCCTCCTCCTCCTCCTCCTCCTGCCACGATGTCCCGGGGATGGCCTCCGGGGGGGGCCCCCGGGGTGCGGGGCTTGCCTCCTGGTCGGACTCCGGCTGCAGGGCCTGCTGGGGCTCGTCAGCCAAGGTGTCAAGGGTGGCCGGAGGGGAGGAGGTGTGCCGGGAGCCCAGGATGTCCCTGAGCTCCCTGTAAAAGGGGCAAGTGATGGGGGCGGCCCCAGATCGGCTGGCCACATCCCGGGCCCGGGCATAACCCTGCCGCAGCTCCTTGACCTTACTCCGGACATGGTCCGGAGTGCGGGCAGGGTGACCCCGGGCAGCCAGGCTGTCGGCCAGCCGAGCGAACGCATCCGCGTTCCGCCTCTTGCTCCCCATTACCTGGAGCACCTCCTCCTCGCTCCAGAGCCCCAGCAGGTCCCACATCTCGGCCTCCGTCCAGGAGGGGCCCCGCTGCCGCTTCCCAGACTGGCAGGTCTTCTGGCTCGGCTGGCTGCCCTGGCTCCCCTTGGGGGGGGGGTCTCCTGGGGGCGCTGAGGGGGCTGCTGGGCAGCCATCGCCGGTCTCAGGGGCTGAGGGCTCGGCAGGCTGCCCGCATGTGCAGGCTGCAGCCTGCACATTGCCTCAGCCTCCTGCAGTCAGGGCGGGGGAGGGGACCTTTAAGGGGCCACTCCACGCGGCCACCAGTGAGCTGAGGGGCTGGAGAGAGCGTCTCTCAACCCCCCCAGCTGATGGCCGCCATGGAGGACCCGGCAATTTCGACGTTGCGGGACGCGGATCGTCTACACTGTCCCTACTTCGACGTTGAACGTCGAAGTAGGGCGCTATTCCTATCTCCTCATGAGGTTAGCGGCTTCGACGTCTCGCCGCCTAAAGTCGAAGTTAACTTCGAAATAGCGCCCGACGCGTGTAGACGTGACGGGCGCTATTTCGAAGTTGATGCCGCTACTTCAAAGTAGCGTGCACGTGTAGACGCAGCTTACACGTCCTCCAGGGCTGGCAACGTCGATGTTCAACTTCGATGTTGCGCGGCACCACATCGAAATAGGCGCTGCGAGGGAACGTCTACACGCCAAAGTAGCACACATCGAAATAAGGGTGCCAGGCACAGCTGCAGACAGGGTCACAGGCAGACTCAACAGCAAGCCGCTCCCTTAAAGGGCCCCTCCCAGACACAGTTGCACTAAACAACACAAGATACACAGAGCCAACAACTGGTTGCAGACCCTGTGCCTGCAGCATGGATCCCCAGCTGCCGCAGCAGCAGCCAGAAGCCCTGGGCTAAGGGCTGCTGCCCACGGTGACCATAGAGCCCCGCAGGGGCTGGAGAGAGAGCATCTCTCAACCCCCCAGCTGATGGCCACCATGGAGGACCCGCCAATTTCGACGTTGCGGGACGCGGATCGTCTACACGGTCCCTACTTCGACGTTGAACGTCGAAGTAGGGCGCTATTCTGATCCCCTCATGAGGTTAGCGACTTTGACGTCTCGCCGCCTAACGTCGAAGTTAACTTCGAAATAGCGCCCGACGCGTGTAGCCGCGACAGGCGCTATTTCGAAGTTAGTGCCGCTACTTCGAAGTAGCGTGCACGTGTAGACACAGCTAGTAAGGGACAGTTTCAAATCACAGCTATACCAGCTACAGAGTTTTTTGTGGTGTCACGCCCTCTGGGAGAATCAAGTGGCTTTTCTACTGCTATAGTCATACTAAGAGGACCCTCAGTGTGGATGCAGTTAAGGGTGCCTTATATTGATATCGCTTATTCCCCTGTCTGTACATACTATAATAAGCTACAAAGAAATAAAGATTATTTCTACTGGTGCATTGTATGATCAAGACAAGGAATTCCTGTTCCCATATTTGAAATCCACATTCAAATACATCATCAGCCTAAACCTGTGCAGAGGCCAGTTCTCAGTCACATATTTTGAATGTTCTCTCCAAATTGGGCAGAGGAAGAGCATTCAGAACATAGTGGTTCTCCACATCTGTTCCCTCATCTCAAATATGACAGTGCAGGTACTTTCCTGCTTTCATATCTGTGTGCTTTAGAAGGGGCATTTATGAATAGAGAGTCCAACTAGTTAATGACAAGGATTAGTCCAATTTTCTTTACAGGCTTATGTTAAGATTATGCCTACCACAGAGTTCTCCTCAGTCTCAGCCATTAGACATGGCCATGGTACAGGAGGCTCTTATATCACCCAACAAAATTCTTTCAAGTCCTAGATGTTTGACGTGCAACTGATGAATGTGTGGAGTAGGGGGAAGGCAGAAGCTGAACTTCTATGCAAGGAAAGTTCTGAGAAACACCAAAAAAGAGGAGACGAGGACAGGAAACCAAAATCAGGTTGGAAAATAGTCACCCAGTTTCCATTATTTGCACCAGTGGCAGAATGGGTAAGACGGCCTTAGAAACGGGCATTCCACTTATGGAAGGACAGTAAATTAAGTTCAGCAGGGACTTTAATTATACGTAACAATGTGCCACTTTATTGTTTGTTGATCTTATAGATTGGCTCAAGCCACAATACTTGTATCCTGATCCAAAAAATTCAGATGCAGGATTTTGATTCAGAAACCATCTTAAATTATATTCTTTTTGGAGCAAGAATCATCATTTTGTTACTTATCTGTCCTAGCACAATGATTTCTCCCTGGCCCTTTTAAGTGCTACTGCAACACAAATCATAGTTAATTAAAACCGAGGCACAATGTAATTTACCATACATTTTAGGAGTTGCTCAATCTATGCACACTAATCTGTTCCACACTTATCGTCAAATCATAATTGCTAACCTCAAAAACCTTTCAGCTTCTAACGAAAGAAACCAAGAACTTGGAGAATATTCTTATTTTGTCTTGCCCTTTCAATTGCTGTGGCGTTTACTAGAACCAAGACAAACATTTTTAGGTAAAACATTTTTTCCTGTCAGAAAATGTAGTTTCAGGTAGACTGAAACATTCTGCAAATTGAACCAATTGTTTCAGTCTCAACAACAACAACAAAAACAACATCAAATGGGAAGATTTCTGAACCCTCAAAATGAACGATTTAGTCATTTCCAAAAAGTTTTGATTTTTTCATCCTGGACTCCACAAGGGTATTTGGGTGCTGTTCACAGGCTAATGACTGTGCCCTTGTAACCTTTAGTGGTTATAAGGGCACAGTGGTTGGAACATTGAGATGAAATGTACCCTAACCTCTTCACATCCCAAGTCCCATGGAGCAGAGACTTAAGTCAGGTCTTATACAGCCCATGTGAGTTGCTACCCCCCAGACCATAGAGTAGTATGGATTACAAGACTCTCTATCTCTTTAGTTATACAAAGCAGAATAACTAGCTATTCAAAGCAGTAGACACTGGATCTCCCATGCCTGAGGAGTGTCCTAACCACTGGCCTACAGAGTCTCACTCATTCTTTCCCTTTCTAGACTAGTTATGCTCTTCCTTACAGCAAATGGCCCCAAATCCATCATGTCCATGGTGAATGACCCAACCATTCATCTGAGGGTTAAAAAGGAAAGCACCACCACTTTCTCCTTCTTTTTCTATTAACTTAGTCCCTCATTGTCTTTGTTTTTATTAAAAAATGCCCCAAACAAAATGTTTCTTTTGGCCAGAAATAGAATTCCTCTGACTTCCAATTTGCCAAAAATTAAGAAAAATTTCAGTTTGGGCTGAACCCAAAAAGCGTGTTGGTCATTAGGTTCTTTTTTAAGGGATTGGGGGATTGTTTTGATTTTTAAACTGCCAGTGAAGTAAAAAATCAATTATTCACACGGCATCTTTCAGAGAGACAGAAACCAAGCATGCATATGTTAACACTTTTCAAGTACAGGCTGAATCCCTCTAATCCAGCACCCTCGGAACCTGACCAATGCCGGATGAGAGTTTTCCAGACCACAAGAGGTCATATTGTCTCGCAGCATTATCAACACTTTCACTGCTTACTGGGCTCCTAGAAGACATTTGGGGTAAATTACAGCTAAATAACAGCAGAGAACACTGAGAGCCAGGACTGGTGACTGGAAAAAATCTTTATGGGATCCTGGGAAACATGGCTACACCCATGATAAGTGCTCACCCAGCTAACTAAAATCATAGCAGATTACGGCGTTGGCTGGACGAGGGAGTTCCAGATTAGAGAGGTTCAGCATGTACATCCACACTTACGAATAGTGCATGAAAAATAAATTTGCAGGTGTCTGCTCGTGAGAAGCTATGTACAGATAAAGAAAAAGATGCAAATTATCAGGGCTTCATGTGATGTACATTGGGGAAAACTGAGAAATATTTCCTGTGGGCTCCTGAATAGGATGTTTGCATGTGCATGCATGTGTGTGTGTTGTGCTGAGGTTCTTCTGTTGCGGTCAAATTGATGTTACATTTTAAACCCTTGGGGGATTGAGGAAGGACTGTGAGTATTTTCCCAGAGACCTAAACAAGCAAGGTGAATGGCCAACCTGATGGCAAATAAAGTTCAGTGTTGATAAAAATAAAGTAACATGCATTGGATAGAAAACTACTATACCCCTTACAAAGTTCTAAATAAATTGTACCAATGGAGGAAAGAGACCACAGCAACATTAATCTTTAAACCATGATTTGAGGAATTCAGTAACTCAGCCAGTGGGGAGGGTTTTATTTCAAGAGCAGGTGAAGTTCTGTGGATGGCAATGTGCAGGAGGCCAAACTAGGTGATCATAATGGTCACTTGTGTTGCACTGAACTTAAAAGCTATATAATCTATAATGCACAAGTAGCTTGTGGAACTCATTGCCACAGGAAGCCATTAAGGTCAAGGATTGAGAAAGATTCAGAGGAGGATTAGGTATTTCTGTAGATAAAATATGAAAATTACCATGATTAATGAGTTTTTTGAAGGTATACTGAACCTCATGCTTTGGACTCAAGCCACTCTCTAACTACTAGCGATAAGGAAGATGTGTTTATAGACGACATATCTACCTACTTTAGGGTTCTTGCTCCTTCCTCTGAAGTATCTGGAAATGGCCACTGTTAGAAATGGGATACTGCATTAGCTTTACATGAGATCTAATTCGTTATGACAATTTTTTTGGTCCCAAATATCTTCCCTAAACTTTTTACCCTGTTTTCATTGAACTGTGTGACAAGTCACCGAACCACAGATTCATAGTACTGGAAGGGACCTCAGGAGGTCATCTAGTCCAGCCCCCTGCTTCAAGCAGGATCAACCCCCACTAAGTCATCCCAGCCAGGACCTTGTCCAGCTGGGACTTGAAAACCTCAAGGGACGGGGAATCCACCACCTCTCTAGGTAAGGCATTCCAATGCTTCACCACCCTCGTAGTGAAGTAGTTTTTCCTAATATCTAACTTACAGCTCTCCCTCTTCAACTTCAGACCATTACTCCTTGTTCTGCCATCTGATACCACCGAGAACAGTTTCTCATCCTCCTCTTTAGAGCTCCCCTTCAGTAAGTTGAAGGCTGCTATTAAATCACCCCTAAGTCTGTAAACTAAAAAAGCCCAAATCCCTCAGCCTATCCTCATAGGTCTTGTGCTGCAGACCCTTAATCATTTTTGTTGCCTTCAGCTGAACCTGCTCCAGAACATCCACATCCTTTTTATACTGGGGAGCCCAAAACTGGACACAATATTCAAGATGTGGCCTCACCAGTGCCAAATAGAGGGGAACAACTACTTCTCTAGATCTGCTCAAAATGCTCCTCCTAATGCACCCTGGCATGCCGTTAGCCTTCTTGGCTATAACGACACACTGTTTACTCATAGCCAGCGTTTCATCCACCATAACCCCTACGTCCCTTTCTATCATACTGCTGCTGAGCCAGTCGGTCCCCAGCCTGTAACAATGCTTGGGATTCTTCTGTTCCAGGTGTAGGACTCTGCACTTCTCCTTGTTGAACCACATCAGATTTCTTTTGCCTGAGTCTTCCAATTTATCCAGGTCACTCTGGATTCTCTCTCTACCCTCCAACGTATCTACCTCTGCCCCTAGTTTTGTGTCATCTGTAAGTGCCACTAAGTATACGTAGTTCCTTTTAATAACGATGCTGCCATTTTGGGGGTTTTTATCTCTCTTCCCTTTCGTTTCACACATAATGTTGGAGCACTGATAGCCTGTAATATGTAAGGAATTTAAAGCCATATTAAATAGCCTAGTGTTGGTCCAGTCTTGAAATCACTCTGTTAAATTTATATATGGGGCAGAGCCTTAATGGATGTCTATTGGCATGGCTCCATGGAGCTGGATGTGGCCCATGAAGATAAGTAGGCTGCTTCCCACTCTGCCCTGAATAATTTCAACCCTAAAGAAGTATATCGCAGCAGTGTAAACTATTACAATAACCCTCTTAGAAACCACTTTGCTACATATGGATTCTACTACCAAAGACACACTCTGGACAATGTATGATATTGTTTGTGGTGTAGATGCTTTGGCTTCTTATAACATTGGCAGTTGGCAGCATTATAATGCAGCCTTGCCAAGCTTGGTGTATTAGTATGTACCCTTCATTCAGTGACTTCAATATTCCCCATTTCTTTGGATTTTAGTTACCTCTTCAAAACAGCAGCTTTTTAAAATTATTTTGTTTATATGGAATAGTCTTTCCATTACACTGATTGATGGTTGCTCAGCTGAACACTGAAGAAACCAGCCATTCACATCAAGCCTAATTCATTAGCATTTAATGGAAATGTCATGCCAGTCAAATGAAAGTTCTGTCTTAAAAGGGTTATTTTTGTTATTAGTTGGAAAGATTTAACTTGGATCAGCATGACAGTTTTGCTGCATGCTGACATTGCTCTTGTTTTCCTTATAAATATGTTTCCTCATGCTTTCTGGATACTGCTGCAGTGTTTGCACAAATTTTTTTCACCGGGGTTTGATTTTTGCACCCACAAAATGAATTGTCAGTGATTGGCAGATACGTATTGCATCTAACTATATTATCAGGCTCTGCAGTCAGGCAGGCTCAAGTTCTCAGCTTTGTACCCACTGCTGAACTGAGGATGGCACAAGTTGCACCCAGAAAGTGAAGCACCATTTTAAAATGTACCCCATCCCTTATATCCCCCAACCCTACCACATACCCTAAGTCAAAATAACGTACAGAAATATGACAGGCTAGCAAAATCTATGACATATGTCAAAAGGCATATACAAATGTCCTTCATAGGATTTGCATTGTATATATTAAGAAGCTATAAGGATTTAACAAAATTACTGTACTGACAACCTTAAAGCCAGCTGCATATGTATTGACATTATATATGGTATGGCAAGATACCACCACAGTGAGGTTAGTTACAGAACACGTATGCCAGTGATTTGAATAAGACATTATAAAATATGATTTATATTTACTTTTGTTTTGTATTTTACTAGGGGATAAATAACATGTCACATTTTGTTTATTCTTTTTGGCCTTCCCAGCCAAACATGGTTTTAGTCTGCAAACATTTAACATTTTTAACATCAGCATTTCACCACAGACAACATCTGAAGGTTATCCTCTTCCCTTTTCTCTAATAAATTATAAAACTCAAAGCCTGATCAAAGTACTCTCTTGACTTGAACAATGTAAAGGAAGAACATTTTAAACTGAAATCACTTAAAATTCCTTGGTAGTGAAATAGATTTTTATTCTTTATTTTTTACAGACAAAATCAAATGATTTTTAAAGTTGCAATTAATTCAAAGTTAGAGGTGGGAGGGTGGCATATGGAATGAAATTCTCTTGGCAATCATGTGTTTGCATTCCAGCTGCATGATTATTCTTACCACACCAGAAACTTTTTAATTGCAATCTGCATTGCAGTGCTGAAACAGATGTAAATAAGTGCTTTTTATAGCCATCGTATTTTCACAGTGGACTTCTCTGCTGTGAGCACACTGTCCACAGAAAAGAGAAGGCTTTGTGCACAAACAGGTTAAATTGCGTTCACTACTTCCTGTGGAACATGTGCAGTTTGTTCAAGTTCCGTGAAAGATGGAGGTGGAATTTTCAAAGAGCTTCACCCTGCCATAATTCTGCCGTATTGAAGTCTGTGGTAAAACTGAGCACTTTTGAAAATCCCATCTAAAGTGACAGACCTCTGACATAAAATGGTTCAAAGAAAAGAAATGCAAAACATGCCAACTCAATAAGGCTTTTTTTTCCCAACAAAATAAAGAGAGACTTACTATGTTGTGTTTTGAGTGCAATAAATATAATTAGAATCCTGAGAGTTTGGGAAAATCCACCGAGCAAGTGAACTTGGTTTTAAACAGAAAAAGTCTGCCAAAATCATAAAACCATTGAGAGTTTAAATCACTGGAGAACTTGAAAAGTTAAAGCAGCGAGAACTATTAAAAACAAAATAAGAGCTTGAAAGAAGACCAGGGGAAGCAAGTGTGGCCTAATGCCAGTCATTGTGGACTTGAAGGATGGGACTTATTAAGTACAGAAAATGTCATTTATTACTGGTAGTATTATGGAGCTTGTTGTGGAATTGGAGAAAAGGCAGCTCAGTGGTACATATCGAGTAGTATATAAAATGTAGGGTAGGTTTGATAACATAATGTTCAGTAGGGGCTCTAAGGAACACATAGTATGTGATCCTGCCCTTTCCAGTTACGTGGTACACTCATTCCTTGCTCTACGAGCACAATTGGTTCCCAACTTTGTGCTCGTAGGCAAAAATTTGTAAGAGGGACACTAAGTTCTCATTAAAATACATGTGAAAGTCTTTGATTGGTTCCTAGAGCTCGGTGAAGGATTGGCAGCAGGTGGTGCTGCTTTTGCAAGGTAAGTGAACCTTGAGTTTGGGGATTGGAAAAGGTTAAAGGCTGGGGGCAGTTTAGGGCCATGAGTGGGAGGGAGGGTTAAAACCTGGTGGCTGGTTGGGTCCGTGGGTTGGGTGGGGGGGGTTCAGGCTGCTGAAGGTTGGGTGTGGTCAGGCTGTGGCAGCTTAAGTCTACCAGGCTGGTGGGAAGGGGAGGAGCAGGGTCATGCTGCTGCAGGGCCAGTCTGCAGAGCCAGCGGGGGGGTGGGCCATGGGAGGGGTAAGACTGCTGCATGGCCAATCTATGGGCCCAGCAGCTGGTGGGGGGGGGGCTCAGGCTGCCGTGGGGTGGGGGGGCAGGCTCGTAGAGTGAACTAAGGTAAGTAAATGTGTCTCTTGTTTAAGCAAGCACTCATTAGTAAAGTACTCATTTAACAAACGATGAGTGTATATTATCTCATTACCCATCCCTTGGTCTGTAAGTCATTAATATAACAAATATGGCTATTTGAACTGGGTCTGTTATGGAACAGTTCTGTTTTAACACTAAATGATTGTAAAGAAAAGATAAGCAGTTCTTTTCTGGACCAACCATAAATAAATAAAAAAGACCTAGATAGCACTTTAAGTTTGCACAACATTGTACAAAAGGTGAATTGGTCCTTGCAGGATCAAAGCCTTAATATGAACCAGCCCAGAACTGAACTAAAAACCACAAGCAATTGCCACAAGGCAAATCTATGAAAAAACATCATTAGTTTAGGAAAATATAGCCAATTCGTTATCAAAACTAGTATAAATATCTAATTTTTAGATCTCTTCAGGCATTGGACTAGGGCTCAGGAGATCTACTTCAGGATTCATGTCTCTGCAGATTTTCACCCTGGCCCTGGGCAAATCACTTATATTTTCACTTTTGTTGGCATGCCAGGACCACCTCTTTCTATGTATCTGCGCAGCACCTAGCACAATGGTGCACCTATCTCCATTAAGACGTTTAGAAACTACCATGATGCAGGATCTCTCTTGCTAGCATCTGTACAGCACCTAGCACAATGGTGTCCCAATCTCCATTAAGACATCTAGGAACTACCATAATACAAATAAAGAAGCATCTGAAACTGAATAGCTGTAATCATAATGTCAGAGCTTTATTTCGGGAAGAGACATATTGTGTGCCATGGACAATTCCACCATTAGTTTGAAAAGAAAGATTTGTTTGTTTAACATGCAACTAATTTAGAATATAAGCCTTTTAAAAATCCTTCAGTGCTTAAGGAAGAAGGCATCCTAAAGTAACTTAACTTTATTCAGTAGAACTTTGTCTCCATGATAATACATTATGGGCTTGTCTACACTACCTCCCTACTTCAAAAAGAGGATGGTAAGTAGGGTGTCTGGAGATTATTAATGAAGTGCTGCACTGCATATGCAGCACTTCATTAAGCGAATTCTCCCCCGTGGCAACTTCATTAATAATCTCCTGACACCCTATGTACCCTCCTCCCTTTGAAGCAGGGAGGTAGTGTAGACAAGCCCGGTGTATTTTAAAGGGCCAGGACTGGCAATATTGAAATATGTTTTACTTTTTCTTTTGTTTCAAAAGATCAGAAGCACTCAACTGTGCCTTGCGTTCTTTGCTCTCTCCAAAACTACTCACGTGGAAACATTCTAATACAGGGATGTGAGAGTGTGGGGTACCATTGGCTCAAATGAATGTAATACTGTATTCCCGCTACCAAAATGAGGTCTAAATATGAATTTATGGAATCACAGAGAATTAATCTTTTACTACTTTTTTCCAGTTGAATCATTTCTTATCTGGCTTTTTATTCAGTTTTTCTCCCTCCTACTTAGTACAGTTGGGGCTGCTAAGTGCTGCTCTGGTGCCCTGGGATTTGGGTTCAAGAAAAATCTGTTCCTCAGGGTGATAGATAGCTTCTCAGCTTCAGCTGCCACCACACCACACTCCTCACTAAGTGGCAAATGCTCCATCAACTTCCACAAATGCAGCATCTTCAAGAGGGAAAAAAAACGTTGGCGAGGTCAACAATACAGCGGTCCTTCGAAAGAAGCATTTTCAGATCTCTTCTGAAAAAATGTCTTTCAAAAGACAGCAGCCACGTGGCCCCCACCGCTCTTTTGAAAGAACAGGGCAGGAAATGCCACGGGGGGCGGGGCTCATAGCCTGCAAGCCTTTTCAGAATATCTGGCCACATGCTCCCTTAAAGGGCCCCTTCCAAACACCCCCTCCCTGCACATGCTGAGGCCTGTCTTGCTGCACACAGCATAGCACAGCTGGTGCAGGGACCACAAGATGCTAGGTCACAGCTATGGACCCACAACACCAGAGAGGGAGAGATGGGAGCGTGGCACCCACTGTGGCCATGATCCACCAGGTGAATCCCAGCATGAGGGGGAGCTGGGGGAAGCTCAGGTGAGAGCAGGGCAGCAGAGGCAGTAGGGGCAGCAGTGGGGGTAGGGGTGGTGAGGGGGCAGCACCAGGAACAGGGGCAGGAGGCTGGGCTGGCTATTCCCTCAAGGCCCCACTGATGGTGCACATGTTGCCCATCAGCGTGGCCCAGGCCTCCTGCCACCACACCAGGTCTGTCTTATTGAAGCAGAGCTGCTGCCCTACAAGTTCATTTTGGCAGTGAAGAGCGCACATATATGCAATGGCAGCATCTTGAGTGCAGTGACATGGCCTCTGGGTGTGGGCCTGTCTGGGTGCTCCCGCCTTCCCGTCTGCTGGTCCTGGGCTTCCTGACCCATTGATGTGGATGGGGCTGGCCAGCCCCAGGGGTGAGGTGGGACTCGCCCGATCCTTGGATGACGCAGCTGTAGGGATGGAAGGGGAGATAGAGATGATATGTCAGTTCTGCATCCCAGCCCCAAGGGCCATGCTTCCCAGCCCCCATGGGAGGAGCCCCAGATCCCAGGCCCAAGGGACAGGCATGTCCTGGGAACAGTGGTATGTGTGCCCTGCCTGGCAGTCCCTGCTGCGCATTGAGTCTGCTGTGCCTTGGGGATGGGGCTGATCATTGCAGACCCCCTCCACCCTCATTGGGGAACAGGCTAGTGACCAAGGGGGGTGTCTGGCCATGGAAATGTCCCCACATGGGTGGCAGATGACCCAGGCACAGCTTGGCCCTCCCGTCCCACCCCCTGAAATGTGTGTGGCCCACAATGCTGTCCATGGGGGAAGGAGCTGCCTGTCACCTGCAGGCATGTCCACATGCTGGGGGCACACTCCTCAGGGGGGTGGCTAGGGTCGGGCTGTTGCCCACATGACTGGCTCATCTCAGGCCATGGCAGGGGCGGTCACCCCCACACACACACCCCAGGTTGTGTAATGTACTGGACACTTACCAGAGGGTGCTTCGAAGATATCCAGGGACACCTGGCTTGAGGTGGCCCAGCTCAACAAGGCTGGGACACGGCTACCACCAGGGTCCCATTGGTCGAGTCATCATCTGAAGGGGCATCCAGCTCCAGTGCAGTGGCTAGCTGGAGGGTTTGGCTGATCTTCATGCAGCCCTAGCTCCTTCTTGGGTGCTGCAGGGGGCTCCTCCAAGCCATGTCCAGTGTGGTCCAGGGTGGGAAGCTGTCCTCACCCACAAGGAGACCATGGTAAAAGAAGTAGGTGGTTCGTCCTGCCCCTGACTGCCTGGCCGCATTCCTGGCCCGGACATAACCCTGGCGTAGCTCCTTTACTTTGGAATGTACCTTCTCCAAGGTCTAGGCAGCGTCTCCTCAGGCCATCACACCAGTGGCCAGCCGGCCTGAGGGGGAAGGTGTTTCATCTGTTGCCAATGGTCCCTTGCAGGACATCTTCATCCTGCCACAGGCCCAGCAGGTGTCTCAGTTCAGGCGCAGTCTAGGAGGGAGCCAGGTGTTTGGTGGCCCAGGCAGGCTCCTGGGACCCTTAGCTGGCTTCTTGGGGGACCCCTGAGGATCACAGGGTGGCTGGCTCTCTGACATGATCGTGATGTGTGCTGCAGGAGTGGATGTGAGGGTATGGGGCTGTTTGGTGTCTGTCTTTACTGCCTTCATGCTCTCAACTTCCTGCCATGGGGTTTCCAAAGCGCCCTGCACCTTTAAGGTGGCCAGACACAGAAGCATAGAGCTCCGTTAGTGCTGGCCAGGGTGTCTCCAAGCTTTAGCTGGTCTGTGCTATGGAGGGCTCCTCTTTCAAAAGTAGGTCCCCAGAGCAGCTACACACTTTTTTAAAAAAATTTTTTTGAAAAAAGATGCTCTTCCTCATCCAAGATCAGAAGAGGTCCACCAGAAAACGTGTCGTGTTCTTTCAAATTAATATTGAAAGAACACATTTTGTGTGTAGACACTCCACGTGTTTTTTTGAAAAAGGACCGGCTTTTTCAAAAAATTACGATAGTGTAAAAGTAGCCATTGTGTTTACAATCAAGAACATCTAGCATTTCCACATGGGCCTTTCATTCAGGTGGCCTGAACAATGTGGTCTGGATAAGTGATGGAAACAGGTCAGTGTAAATACTTGGCATCAATAACATACCTGGCAAGCCCTATGATTTATTTTAAAACCACAACATAATATAAGCAATGGCAAATCCTTCAAAGAGGAGATGGTTTGATTTAGAGCATTCAGAGATTTGAACATTATCCCTAGAGATTTTTCATTATGTAAAAATTCTTCCCAAGAAGTAGGTGGACTTCATTTTGCATTTGTATTTCTGCACTGATGGATAATGGCCAGTTTATTAATATGTTCAATTGAGTTAGAACCATTAGCCTTTTGAGCTGTTGCCACTGAAGTTAAGCACGTTACAAGGGTTGTAATTCTTGCTCTGCATCTTCCATGCTATCTTCTTTGACTTCAGTATGTTTACACCAGGGATTAATTTGGCCAGTCTCTCGCCTATCAAATTTATATGTTTGAGCTCTAAGAAAAGGGAGCGGGAAACAGAGAAATATATTCTATTTTTGGAAGCATTCTTCCAATAACATATGACTGTATACTAGTAAGGGGTTATGGTTTTAATTCAGACCTGGATCAGACCCTAAATATTCTGAGAAGAATCAAACAGTATTGCCAATGTATGTTCTTCTCTTTCAAACTATTCCACTGAATCTGTACTATTTAGAAAATTTAAAATCCATTTAAAAATACTACGTTAAAGTAAGGTAAATCAAAATACTCAGGAAATAAAGTTACACACAAAGCATTAACTCTTCTCCTGTTGTGTGTGCCCAGTACAATACAGCCTATAACAACAACATGATAATGTATTGTGTTTTACATTTGCTTTCCTGTCCTAGTAAAGGTGCTCTCCTTAATTGTTATATGATGCATACATGGGATTGGTGAAATCCTAGTCCTCTGAAGTCAATAGAAGTTTTGCAATTTACCTCCTGGGGCCAGGTTTTTACCCCCCTGGTGCCAGAGGCCGTAGAACTGAATACATACAATTATGTATACTTAGTGATAAACTCAATGCACTATATACCTTTATATACACACAAGTAGCTTCTGCTGCTATGCTGTGTTGTTCTGAGCATTCCACATTGAGCACACAAAAGCCATTTATTTATAAGCTTCACAGCAAGAATGAGGTAAGCATTTCCACAGAGCTCTGTAACACTAGGTTCCCATTGCTACCCTCATTAAGCCAATGGCAAATCTTCCATTTACCTCAGTATGAGTGGGCCCTAACTTCGCATCCTGCTAACTAAAAGAGGCTTAAGACTTACACAGGCATAAATGACAATACAAGATGCAAACTGTTACTGTGCTGGATTCATGTTTTACACCCACCCTGCAAAGATATAAATGGCCATACTTGGTGCCAAGCAGTGGCTACTCATGCCCAACAGATTTAGCTTGATCAGACAAATTAGGTGAATCTGGGTGCTGTCATCACAGAAAAACTAATTTCTGTTTGCCACAGCTGTCACCACCCCGGTGGTCAGCATCACAAGAGCCCAGGACTCAAGCACACAGCTCTGTGATCAATATGCCTTCTAAAATGGAGTGACTAGCATTCTTATCAGAAATCTACTGAAGTTTTAAAAGGTATACGGAACAAAATACTTTACCCGTGACAAGAACTGGAATGTCTTCATGCAACATTTAGTAAATTGCAATAATAAGCATGAAGGATTAAATCTTCATCTGAAGTGTTTGTAACCCAAACATTTCAGCATGTTGCTAGTATGTGGGAGGATAGAACTGAAATCAGCAACAGCATAAACAAGGATCATCTAGTTTCATTCTCCAAAATCAATGTATACAGAATAATCAAATTGCATAAAAATGGGGGGAGTCAAAGAATTTTAAAATCTTGTCCTCTTTGTATATTCTTAGGTACTATGAATAACACAGCTAACAACAAAAAACATTTAAATATGTTTTCCAAGACAGTATCCTGGTAAGTTCCTCCTCCACCATATTAAATAATATTGCAGTTACCCAGGCCAACAGCCCCAGTCTGTTTAGTTAAATGATACCAAGATATGCTATTCATGGCCAGTAATAATGATTAGCATGCTAATGTTATTCTAAGGGTAGCATTGTTAAGTAAACCCAATATATCTCTGGAAGCAAGCTGAATGCACAATGCCAAACCATGTCCATCAATTAAGAGGACACACAAATCTCTAGGAATATAACAATCTGTAACTGTCCTTTGGATCCCATTTTCATGGACTGACATCTCCTCCATCAGAATCAATCAGCCTATTTCATGGATTACTTTTATACCTATTCATGCCTTTTGAGGTTTCAGCCACATTTTCTGATGTGTTTATACACAGCACACTATGGTCTTATCCCAGCTGATGCCTTTTTAGATGGTACTATACAATAACAACTCCTTTTCCTGGATTATGCACTACTTATCTGAAGTCTTTATCTGTACCGTTCAGTAGAGTCTGCAAGTAGGAGACAGACTCTAAGCAAGTATCACTTTGAGCACAGAGAGGTCTGACAATGCCTGCTCTTGGCAGAAGTTCCATGTGATCCTGTTGAATGAAAGGAGGAAGAAAATATAATCTAGATATTGTGTCTACTTTTTTTTGGAGTACAGGCATCAGGAGACACAATATGATGAGAGTCAGAACCTATAATGAGCAAAACAGGAAAAGAGCTGGGTTTGGGAAAAAGAAGAACGATCCTCTAAATAAACAGAAAAAATCCCAACAGGGGAAACAGCTTACTGATTAATTAATTATAGAGCATCCATCACATCTATTAATATGATTAAAGCACAGATTTGATATGAGCACAGATTAAATTCATACCCAATAGTCAATATGCTGTGACTTAACCAGTATCAATGGGATTAGGTATGTTGAATTAAAGTCATGACCAGATCTGGGATGCCTTGATGCTACAGCTATTGGTTCAGCCATTGCTAGAGTCAGTGAATGTAAGAAGTGATAAAATGACCTGCAGTTATGGTTATCTAACTGATTAGAACTGGTAGTTTGATGGGAATGTGGGAGCCATTGGTAACATCTATTGCAGGTGGAAAATAAGTAGTGTTATAGCACCTCCTTATGATTTGCTGTGGGGGCTATGTTTCTCTTGGTAAATTAACACACTGACCAGTTTCTCCCGAGAATGACAAAGAAAACAGGTGTAAAAATGAGAGGCGGCTGATGAGCTAATATCTCGGGGTGGGGGCTTCATTGCTGATATGGAAGGAATCCCATTCTTGTTTATATGAATTTCAGCGTCTCTGTGACTTTGACAACCACAGGTAATAAATTATTCTGATGCATTTGATTTTTCCAAGCCTATATCATATCCTACAGTGACTGAGCATAGTTGTGAGGCCTGGATCTGTATCTTCTGTTCCTTTGATACAACAAGAAGACTATCTTTGGCCTCTATACTCTTATTTGCAGAGTGTGAACAACTTTACTCTGGTCTTTCTTGAACGTACAGGAAACAATAGAAGACAAAACTCCCCTTTTCTACACTCACAAACCTACTTCGCCCTGAAGAGACCGAGTCTGACAAACTGTGAAACAGGTGAATCAGAGAAGTTAGCTTTAATTTTGCTAGTTTGGAATCAGACTGTGACCCTTTCACTAATGATGGGTATCCTAAGGTTCTGTGACCAGCATCACCTCTGGTCCATAAAGTTCATGGATTGGGACTGATGGTTGTGGATAGGAATAAAGCCTGAACCACCCTTCATTTTGTGGATTTTTGGTTCTAGACAAGAGTTTCCTCGGTCATATTTCAGTGCCAACTGGCAGGAGGCACAGTGAGGGTTCAAAGGAGTTACAGGAATTTACTGAGTCTCCATTCTAGTTCCCCAAAAAGGTCATGTGAAGTCTCAAATAAAAGCTGTGGCCACATTGGCCATCAATATCATTATGGTATGCATGTATGGGTATTGTGTGAGGAGTTACACATATAAACAGAAAAATACATGCTCTGATCTAGTGACTAACAAAAGAGAAATAAGCAAAATAAATGTTTTGCTTGTGGGCTGTTTAATATATGCAAATTTAAGCATTTTATGGTTTGCAACACAGCTCGTATCACCCATCTAAACTGATGTTAATGAAAGAAAGAAACTAAGAAGAAAAAGATAAAAACAGACAGGGGAGTAGATATTTCCGCCTCTGAGGTTTCACAAAGATTTGCTCTACTATGGATGGGGACAAAGATGACATCTGAGCACCCTTCACCAAGTAAAAGGACAGTGACACTGATTCGGGGAAAAGGGTATCGACCAGGCTTGATGGAAAATGGTGGAGAGAATTTTGAGTAAGTTACACTTCTTTAGATAAGAGGTCAACTTCTTAGTTAAGTCTAGTCCTTAGGAAGCTTGTGGATGCCATTTATATCTAACCACTGGTTTCAATATGCTTACTCGTTGTCTGTTGAAACCCTCATCTTGGGTAATAAATATATCCTTGTTTCGCAATTATAACTGTGCCTAAGTTCTATGGAGTCAAGAAAAGTGGCGATCCTGAGCTGAAACCTGCAAGTTGATGTGTACCATTTCATTCAGAACAGCAGATGGAGCAGTTCTTTGAATGTTCAGTGGATAAGGGGCTAGATACTACACAGAATTGTCCAAGGACTCTGGGGCTGGAGCAGGCCTATTGTTACTCATATAGACAGTGCAAGGGCCATGAGACCTGGAATGTAGTACAGGCTGAACCCCTCTCATCTGGCAACATCTGTAATCCAGCATGATTTTAGTTAGCTGGACAACCATTTATCATGCAGATGGCCAAGTTTTCTGTGATAGCATAAAGTTTGTTTACAGCCACCAGTCCTGGCTCTGAGTGTCTGTGTTGTTATTTAGCTCTAAATTACCCCTAAATGTCTTCTAAGAGCCCAGTAAGCAGTGGAAATGTTGGTAATGTGCTGGACCAGGGGTCAGCAACCTGTGGCTCTGGACCCTCCCGCAACTGTTTAAGGAGCCATTTGCAGCTCTGAGCGCTGCTGCCGCTGACTCCCTTTGTGGCTCTGGAGACTGCCATCACTTAAACAAGAAAACTAAATTCAGTTGCCTGCCTGAAAGCTGTGGTAGGGAGCCCTGGAAGAGAAAGCCGGCAGAGCAGGGAGCCTCCCCACATGGGGGAAATCTAAGCTGGAGGGAGGGGCAGCTGAGCCTACCTCTGCCAGAGCTGCTTAGCCATGCAGAGGAGGAGGAGGCAGTGGTGGGGAGCAGTGGGCAAGGGAGGCAGTGGTGGCCACAGAGGACCTGAGCACACTGAGGTGAGTTAATCCTGGGGGTGTGGGGGAGGTTGGTGCTCAGAGAGATTAAGCCTGGGGGTGGGCAGGTGGGTTTGGGGATCAAAAGGTTTAAGCCTGTGGAAGGGGGATAGGTTTGGGGCTCAGAAGGGTTAAAGGATGCAAGGTAAGGCTTGTGGATAGGGGTGGCTTTGGAGGCTAAGGTGGGTAAAGCCTTGAGATGGGGGTAACAACTTTCTAGCTAGTACAAATCATTGTGTGTGCTCTGTTCTTAAAATAGGTGTGACAAAAGTTACAGTTTGACATTATTTATTAAGGACTGTCTCGTATTCACATGCATTGTGGCTCTTGAAGTATTGATTTTGTCATTGAATTTGAAAAAATGGTTTTTCTCGTTATTTTGGTTGCAGACCCCTGTGCTAGACAATATTGACCTTCTGTGGGCCAGCAAATTCTCTTGTTTGGCACTGGTCAGGTCCTGAGGGTACTACACAAGAGAGGTTCAACCTGTACTTGGGCTGCCAGAGGTTGGTGGTTTCAAGCATTTGACACATAACTGGAATAGACAAGATTGCTTCACACTATGTGCCCATAGGTGACGAGGGATCTCATACTCCTGAGTTCTCCAAGGAAGAATCACAGTGAACATTTTGGACAGCTTATGTAATTTTAGTGGGGTGTGTACCCACTACTGCAAAGAGAAGGCTAAGGCATACTTTGGTATGGCACACATCTGCTCCATTTGTCTCCTCCTAATCATAGCTACTCATTTGAGTAACAAAATCAAGTGTTTAACCTCTATGAGCATTGTGCAAGCATTGTAACTCTCAAAGAATAAGCTAAATTCTATAATGCTTCATGAATTAACAAAATTGCCAGCTAGATTCTGGTACATGCTGTGCCTCTAAAATCAGGGATTCTCTCATCTGGCAACATCCATGGTCCATGGATGTTCCTGGACTGGAAAGCCTAGGGCTGCAGCCAGCATTAGCAAGACCAGGGGTGGCAGTAGTGGGGCTGGGAAGGGCCAAAGTTAGGGCCAGCAGCAGACTGGAGGGCTGAAGGCAGTAGATCTCCCCTGGCCCAGCAAATCCCCTCCTTTGAGACCAGTGAGGTCCCAAGGGTGCTGGATGAGGGCGATCCAACCTGTACCATAATCTTTAAGACTGATAATAATTAAGAAGGTAGTGTGTAAATCCACGGTGTCCAATACGTTCGCCACGTGCCACGTGGTGAACAGCTGAACAGCACACTACGATGTGGCAATTCTGGGCTCTGTTGCGCATGTGGTTCTTAGAGTCTTTAAATGTGTCTCCTCAGCGCCACGCACATGGAGTGCCCTCTGCCTGCTCCACACACATGCCCTGCCACTTGGTGGGACAAGCGTGTGGTCGCATCGGTGGCCCCCACGGCTCTGGTCCTGGCACTGCTCCTCCAACCCTGGTGCCTCTCCTGTGGCCACTTCGGTGGCTTCTGCGGCCCCAGAGGCTCCAGTGAGTTGCCAGCTTTGAGTTGGGGGGGTGCCTATTTCTGAGAGAGTGGGAAGGCAATTATTTGCGGGGGGGGCCTGTGGTGACAATGGAAGGTCTACAGCCACAAGTGTGACACTCCTTGAATAACTACTGGACACCACTCATGTAAAGCAGAATAGCACTTAGTTTTCAGATACCAAAATAAATGTGAAGTACTGCCAGTTAAACATACCTGGTTTTGCTTCAGTGAAAATCATTCCTTCCATGCTATTTAAGAAAGAATTTGAAATACCAAAGATGACATATAATAGTCATTTTTCTAATTCGAACCAGTTTCAATGAAGAATTTGAATAAGTATGGTGTCTGTCAAAGATTTACAACTCTGATTGCTAACATCACTTTTAAATATTTTATCATGCTGCAATTACATTTAATACTGTGGCTTTTTAAAACTCAGCTGAGTATAATGTATAAAATATCAAAAATGTTTACTAGAAATAAAATCTTCATAATACGAACTACTTTTCTCTCTCTTATTACAGACCCTTCCATTCTTCTGACAGGGTAAAATTCAGTACCAACAAGTTAGTGGGCAAATCAAATTGCCTTTTCCTTTACTAAAGTTTTGATTCTGTGTTCATTGTAGTCAGTGGCAAAATCTTGACTTCAATAAGTACGGAATTTAGGTTGAGGGGGCATTTCCTTGGCAAATAATTATAATGTATCCTTGCAGAAGCAGTCATTTACTATACACGCAGAAAATCAACAAACTGCTTTACAATATTGCAACCTAAACAAATAAATATCATAATGGGAAATTAAGACAATTGTGATAAGTAACATTTTATATTATTTTAGATTGTAATTTTATTTCATTTTAAAAGTTATCTACAAGATAAATTTATAGAAACCTTTCATAAGAAAACAAATAAAATTGGTGCATGAACATTTTAAAATAGTCACTATGGAAGTATACCATCTTCCTATCACACAATCTAAAATATTCATGTTCAGATAGGAGATTTGATACATGAAATTATATTGTAAATCAGTGGGTGGTACGCACTCTGTCTATATCAAATCAAAGCCCCAACATAAGGAGGGCATTATGCTTCTAAATGTGCTACTTTCTAAATTAATGAAGGAGATCCTGATCAGAGCTGGGCCATGGTTTTTGTACACAATGTATTCATTTGAGCTGGCCAAAACTTTTCCAAAATTTTAATCATAACATAATTCAGAAAAAGATAAAGAGTGTGCTTTGATATTTTGTAAAATGAAACATTTTGGTTTGAAAAAATTGTTTTCAGTTTTACCTCTATTGATTTAAACCTGTATGAAACATTTTGTTCAACCCAAAACGAATATTTTAATTTGTTTTAATTTACCAAGAAATGTGGATTTTTTTTATTTTGGCTAGACAAAAAAAAAATTTTTCTTCTATGTTTTGTTCTGAATCTAGAAACCATAGTTACTCACGCTGCTCTAATCCTGATCACTTTGGGCAGTAAAAAATCCTAGAGCATCTTTCCTCAGAATACATTACTAACGCCCAATGTCCTGATCACAATGTAAAATGTGATGAATCAAATTGCAATGTGAGATATGAAAGCCTCTAACCAGCTAGGTATGTGCCATTGGGTACAGGGAAGTTTGAAAGTTTGGTTTAAATACTGTGGCCAATAGATTTCTGCAGAGCAAGGGTAAAAATTTATGTGCTAGAAAAAGCAAGCCATCATCACTCTGACAGTGTTGTGGGTGTGAGTGGTTTTGGCTTGCCACAGCCATTGGCTAAACAGAAGCTTGTCTTTGGCTTTGTGCATACCGAAATAGTTGTGTTCAAAACTTCACTTTACAGCAGAGAGTCTATTAGATTTTTTAAACATGTTTTAAAGGATTTTTAGATGTAAGATGATGGAGGGGTATTGATTTTGTAACTATTTGAGTCAATGGAAAGTTTCCAATTACCCAAATGGGGTAGGATCAAGCCATAGCGTTTAGAAAAAAAGTAGGTTGTTCTTGCTTGGGAGCAGAAATTAAGAGACTGAATACAATTTAACTGGGGCTGCCATTCCCCTTCTCCTCATGGATTGGAGCCTCATGGATTTTCAATAGCACAACAAAGCTGTGTGCCTGTGCTCACCTGCAGGCTTTCCCCCACAGCTCCCATTGGCTAGGAATCACAGCCAATGGGAATGGTGGGAGGCAGTGCCTGCAAGAACAGGGCAGCACAGAACCACCTGTTTCCCCTGCTAAACAGGAGCTGTGCCAGATAAATCCTCTGCCCCCAACCCGCTGCTGAACCTGACCACCTACCCAGACCCCCACCCATTCCTGCACCCTATCACATGCCCAGACCCCACACCTGCTCCTCCAGTCTGCTCTCCAGAAGCCCCCTTCTGCACAATGAACCTCTCACTTTGGCCCCATCCAGAAGTCTAAAGGACCCCCAAATATCTACAAGCCCTTGTCCCTCAGAAGAGTTAATCCAGTCCTGTTCAGGTGATATTGTAAACAAGAAGTGGGCAGCATTGTTCCTGCAAATGTAAACAAACTTGTTTTCCTGAATGGACAAGAAGTAGGACTGAGATGACTTGTAGACTCTAAGGTTTTACATTGTTTTTGTTTTGAATGCAGTTACTTTTGTACACAGTTCTACATTTGTAAGTTCAACTTTCATGATAAAAAGATTGCACTACAGTACTTGTAATGGGGGAATTGAAAAATACTATTTCACTTTGTTTTTATGGTTGAAATATTTGTAATAAAAATAAATATAAAATAAATGTTAAATACTTTATTCTGTATTATAATTGAAATAAATATATTTGAAAAGGTAGAAAACATCCAAAATATTTAAATAAAAGGTACTCTATGAGGCTGTGTCTACACTAGCAAGTCCTTCTGGAAAATCAGGCCCTCTTCTGAAAGAGCTACATACAAAGGCCGTTTCTACATATGCCACTTTCGGAGAAAGTGGCATGCTAATAAACGGCCCGAAATATGCTAACGAGGCATGGATGTAAATTCCCAGCACCTCATTAGCATAAGGTCACACGATTTGGAGTCCAGAAGATGCTGTTCCGGACTCCAAAACAGCGTGTAGAAGCGCAGCCCCCAGGGGTTCTTCTGGAAGGAAGTCCTCTTTCTGGAGGCCCCTTCTTCCCGAAAATTTCCAGAAGAGATCTTTCAGAAGAACATCTTTTGGAAGATCATTGTTGTATAGGCATAGCCGTATTGTTTAACAGCATGATTAATCACACAATTAATCATGATTTTTTAAAAATTGCTTGACATTCCTAAGCTTAATACTATGCTAACAAGAAAGTAATGATGCACTAAGTAGCTTTTTACATATTGGCAAAGTTACCTTATTTGTTACTTTGGGATTTTATCCGTGCAACAGTGTAGCATTTCAGAAGTAACTGCAGACAACTACTTAGGATCTTTTTTGCCCCCTGGATCTCCATGTATAAGAGCTGTGGATCCTAATATTTGGGACAATATTGTGCACTTTTGTCCTCAGGACTGTGGCCCACTGGGAAGTGAAGTTGGATAAACAGGGACATACTGCTTGTTGCAGTCATTCTTAATAATTGGCTTCATATTTAAAGGGATTTTTTTTATTGTTAAGGATATCCAGGAGTTATCTAATCTGTCTTAAGCGCATGTGATTTCATTAGGGTGAGGGTGAAATAAAAATGAGAGAATTTGATTGTCCTAGCTAGGAAATTATGATGAACTTCGGCAAGAAAAAGGATTAATCTGAACAAGCTATGTTAACTTTTTGTAACAGTTTAAGTACTACCAGAGGTTCTAGGATTGTATCCAAAACACCTGGCTCCAGCTGTAAGCTTTAGGTTAGCAGTTTCAGAACTTGATCAACTCTGAATGAAGAACTTGGAATTAGCTGTTTGCCTGTATAAATAAGACACAAGTCTCCATCCCTCAATTTGAGTAGTAGTCACTGCTGAGTTCAGAGAAACCGAGTAGCTAATTGCTTTTTGGCATGAGAGAGTGACAAAATAAGGCTCTAAATCAAAAGGCTACTCTTCACATTATGCACTGATTCTATTTTGGTTTTGTATTGTTGCCATATTTTTCTCTCAGTTTCCTGCAACGAAAACCTTTGCCGCGTTTAAAGCCTGCATTCTATTCCTGTTCCTTAGTGCTGTGCAGCAGTGTTGAAGAGTGCTATACTTCACACTAAAGGTGGTGGCCTGCCAGCACCAGGTGAAGTGATTCCGTGACATTTACATATCATAACCATGGGCTCCTTTACAATGAAAGGCCTTATGAAAGTGTAAGGTATTTATTAGGATCCATTATTCTTTTTTTCCTTCATGGGGCTTGCTAAAGAGGAACATCTACGCCAGCTGTTCCAGAGTTTGATCAGTATGTTAAGGTCTTCTCCCTCCCAGTCCTTTGTTGAAAGTCTCTAGGTCTCATACCATCAGAGTTTATGCTGGCCTCTGCAAAAGCTAAAGCCAGTCAGTCTTTGATGGTGGTTTTTCTGCATATTCAGAGATTGTCAGCTGTAAGTACGCTGTGAACAAGAGAACTTGCGTGATACAATACAAATGTTTCTATGTGAATGTATTTGTTGGTTTAATTTTACAGCCTTAGATGGTTTCTGCAAATCGTTTTTTGATAATTACTTAATGTTATTTCATATGAGAGTCATTACTAAGAGAATCTGCAATGACCCCAGACCACAGGAAAAAAAATGTTTAAGCCTTGAATATAGCCCATCTATTGTTCCTGCTTAAAATGGGGCTGAGAATGGGAGAAGGCTGTTAGCATTTTTAAACACTGAGAGACTCCTAGTTTTAAAAAATACAAAGTATGATCTTTGTGTTTCATAGTCTTGAAAATACTCTTGCTCCTAATTTAGTTTTGAAAGGGGTACATTTTTAAGACCTAAGTAGCATGGTACACTTCTGCCTAAGAAATAGGAAACCTCACCAAAAGCTGCTTTGACAGTCACACAGAGTAATATAGAGATGTAAAAGTGTGTGCACCATACACAACACGAGCAGAAAAGGTGATTGGGTATTTTGCATGTTAGGTCTTTCTCCACAAGGAAAATTACTCAGCCAAAGACAGAAACAACTTGCTTCTCCTAGAGTTTAAAAATGGACTAGGTGCTCATGCAGATGGGCTCAAACCATTCACATTAATAAAACTCTTAGTTTATACAGTAAACTCTTTCATATCCAGCATCCAGAGGAAGTCACATAATATTCAAATAATCTGAATAATACAGAGGTATACATAGCAATGCATAACACTAAAGAAAAACAAGATTAGATATTAAGAAAAAATATAAGCAGAGTACTTCATTTACCAACAACAGTAGTATTGTACACTGTAAACTTATACTGTATTTATTTGTATATACTCTCACTATACTATGGAAAAATGTCACTAAAATTTACTTATGATTAAAATGCTGGTTGTCTGAGAGTTCTGGATGATAGAATGCTGGATAAGAAAGAGTTTACTGGAGTAGTGTTCGCTACATACCAGGCTCTCCAGGTAGAAAGAGCGCTCTCCCTACTTTGAGGAGCACTGTGACAGTAAATTTTGCGAACCCCATTCTGCTAGGTTTCTAGCACTTTCTGTAGCCCTTTTAGAAGTGGCTTTGGTATCCCGTCCACACGAGAAATTTAGGTATTTTAATCCCAGTGGAAAAATTCTTCCTGACAGTCACTGCCAACAAGAGCTGTGTCTACACGTGCACGCTACTTCGAAGTAGCGGCACTAACTTCGAAATAGCTCCCGTCGCGGCTACACGCGTCGGGCGCTATTTCGAAATTAACTTCGACGTTAGGCAGCGAGACGTCGAAGTCGCTAACCCCATGAGGGGATCAGAATAGCGCCCTACTTCGACGTTCAACGTCGAAGTAGGGACCGTGTAGACGATCCGCGTCCCGCAACGTCGAAATTGCCGGGTCCTCCATGGCGGCCATCAGCTGGGGGGTTGAGAGATGCTCTCTCTCCAGCCCCTGCGGGGCTCTATGGTCACCGTGGGCAGCAGCCCTTAGCCCAGGGCTTCTGGCTGCTGCTGCGGCAGCTGGGGATCCATGCTGCAGGCACAGGGTCTGCAACCAGTTGTCAGCTCTGTGGATCTTGTGTTGTTTAGTGCAACTGTGTCTGGAAGGGGCCCTTTAAGGGAGCGGCTTGCTGTTGAGTCCGCCCTGTGACCTTGTCTGCAGCTGTGCCTGGCACCCTTATTTCGATGTGTGCTACTTTGGCGTGTAGACGTACCCTCGCAGCGCCTATTTCGATGTGGTGCCGTGCAACGTCGAAGTTGAACATCGACGTTGCCAGCCCTGGAGGACGTGTAGACGTTATTCATCGAAATAGCCTATTTCGTTGTTGCTACATCGAAATAAGCTATTTCGATGTTGGCTTCACGTGTAGACGTAGCCAAGGAGTACACAGACTTTTCCACTGGAAATTTGGTATGAACACTTTCATTTTGTCCAGGCTCACTTAAATGAATAAAACAATTATTTATGCCTTTAGTGGTATTGTTCCATGGAAGAAACTCACCTGAGAGCATCAGATTTACATGGGACTCTTCACCCAACTCAAACTTCACCATAAGAGCATCAAGTGAGCAGCCATGCCTCAGTGCTTGATGGCCATGTCAGCCAGGGCTGACAAGAGTCTTCCCTGAGCCCTGGAAGGAGTCAACACTGGGCATCCTGGATAAGGCAGGGTGTGTTGAGTGGATGGGACAGGGTTGGGAGCTTGCCTACCCCAGCCACTCCTTAGCACTGCAGGGCCACAGGATGGCACTGCCAGGAGCCCCAGAACAATTTAAAGGTCCCAGGCTCCAGTCACTGCTGAGATAGCATTAACAGCAGCTGAGAACCCCAGGGCCCTTTAAAGCAGTAGGCCCTGAAGCAGCTTACCCCTCTACCCCCACACCCCCATTGGCGATCCTGCTGCCAGCTCTGTATAATGGAGTGTGACAAGCAGCAGGGCAGGTGGGATCATAGGCTTTGTGATACAGAGTCAATGACCATAACACATCCAAAAGTGGCACACAGCCTGCCATTGCTATTCCATAGGCTAGAACCACAGTGTCCAATACATTAGCCACTCGCCACATGTGATAAACAGGACACCACGGTGTGGAGATGCAGGGCCCTGGAGCTGCATATGGCTCTTGAAGCCTTTAAGTGAGGTTCCTCAGAGCCACATAAGCAGAGTGCCCTCCGCCTGCTCCATGCATGCGGCCCACCACTTGGTGGGAAAAGCTTGTGGCAGCAGCAGTGGCAATGGCTCCTGCAGATCACATGGCTATGGTTAGTCACTGGCCTTCAGTTTGCACAGAGGCAATGCTGGAGGGGAGCATTTAGTTAGAGTGAGGGTGGGAAGGGGCTTGGGTGTCTCCCTCCGGGGGAGGGGAAGGGCATTTATTTAGAGCCAGCGTCCATAGCAAATATAGAAGGACAACGACCACAAGTGTGGTGATCCTTGAATTACTATTGGAAACCTCTGAGCTAGAATAATGGTAAGGTTTGCCTTTCCAGCTCCCTGCACCACCTATTTTAAGTCTGACTGGCTACGTCTACACGTGAACGCTACATCAAAATAGCTTATTTCGATGTAGTGACATCGAAATAGGCTATTTCGATGAGTAACGTCTACACGTCCTCCAGGGCTGGCAACGTCGATGTTCAACTTCGACGTTGCGCAGCACCACATCGAAATAGGCGCTGCAAGGGGACGTCTACACGCCAAAGTAGCACACATCGAAATAAGGGTGCCAGGCACAGCTGCAGACAGGGTCACAGGGCGGACTCAACAGCAAGCTGCTCCCTTAAAGGGCCCCTCCCAGACACAGTTGCACTAAACAACACAAGATCCACAGAGCCGACAACTGGTTGCAGACCCTGTGCCTGCAGCATGGATCCCCAGCTGCCGCAGCAGCAGCCAGAAGCCCTGGGCTAAGGGCTGCTGCCCACGGTGACCATAGAGCCCTGCAGGGGCTCGAGAGAGAGCATCTCTCAACCCCTCAGCTGATGGCCGCCATGGCGGACCCCGCTATTTTGAAGTTGCGGGACGCGCAATGACTACACGGTCCCTACTTCGACGTTGAACGTCGAAGTAGGGCGCTATTCCTATCCCCTCATGGGGTTAGCGACTTCGACGTCTCGCCGCCTAACATCGAAGTTAACTTTGAAATAGCGCCCGACGCGTGTAGCCGTGACGGGCGCTATTTCGAAGTTAATGCCACTACTTCGAAGTAGCGTGCACGTGTAGACACGGCTACTATGCGCAGATGAAGTGGACGTAACTTAAAGCATAAAAGCTCATAGAAAGGGTGTTACTGAGTCATGAGTTTATTGTGGGAAAAAATCCAATATTTGTCCCAGCGTTCCTAAAGCGTTTGCCAGAGAAGCTATGTCTACACTACAGATACCTGTCGAAAGAAGTCCTTCCAGAAGATCTCTTCCAAAAGAACTTATTTCGAAAGAGAGCATCCTCACACAAAAAAGCACATCACAAGAGCGATCTACTTTTTTGAAAAAGAGCATCCACAAAGCCCCTGTTTTTTTGAGAGAATGGGCCAGGGATTGAAAAATCAGGCCCCATGAGGACTGCTCTTTTGGGAAAAAAGGGTCTACACACATTTTCTTTCAAAAAAAAGCTTTCGAAGGGGGGCCTGCTTCCTGAAACGGGAAAGAAAGTGATTTTGAAAGGAGTGCTGCATTCTTTCGATTTACTTTCAAAAGAATGCTTTTTGTGTATAGATGCTCCACCGGATCTTTCAAAGAGCCCCCTTCTTTCGAAAAATCTTTTGAAAGAACTTGCTAGTGCAGATGCAGCCAGCGTGTTTATCAGAAAATTCATTTTTGAATTTTTAGTGAGTTCCTAACCTTAATGCTGGTGGAGAAAAGCTTGAAAATATGACCAGAGTATAATCTAAAGGCTTAAACAGAAAACAAGTCAGGAGAACCTCAAATTTATAAATATTTTTAGTAATCTTGTGTTTTTGGAGGGTTTGGTTCATGAGTTTTGAACACATGATTATATAACAAACTTTAGCTTCTAAAATCCTCCTGGAGTTTAGATTACAAACCAACATGAATTTTCCCTCTGCAAGAATTGTTTTGCCTATGCCAGATGAACCTATGAAAGGTTCAGAAATTCTTTACAACAAATCCCACAAATGTCAGAAATGGACCTAACATGTTGTGTCTTTGCAATGCATGGGAGGCTGCGTAATATCAAAGAAGCTAAATACTCAAATGCTATGCTTTGCCTGCTGTGATAAAAGGTTAAGTAATCCATAAACATGTTAATTTAAATCAGGAGTATGAAATATTCCTCCAAAAATATGCATTCCCTATAAATAAAATATGGTGATTGTTTTTCTTATTTCAAATTTGGGGTGCATGGGAGGCTTAAATAAATAATCACTGTAAATCCTGAAATATTGGGTGATCTTGTGTACCAGGTACTATCAATGATCAAGGAACTTCTGATCCCCAGTTCTGTGCTCAAATCTGATACCGCTTTGCCTCTCTCTCTCTGGATTGGCATCCAGGAACAAATTGCACTGGTTGAGTTTGGAGGTAAATGCTGTGTGGACACACTTACTTTTGTTTGACTTCAACTAAAATGAGGCTGGTCATTTGGGAATCAGTTCAACCTAAAGTGGGAGAAAAAAAGACTGTCCACAATAGTCTTTGCCCTAGTGAACCTAAATTGGATTAAAAATTGGTTCAAATTAAACTAGTGCAACTTTCTTGTGTAGACCAGGATTAACACATAAACATAAACACTAGCTACAGATACACTAGTGAGTTTTGCCCAATTTTCTTGACAAAACTGGTGGAACATCTAAACATACAATATGTTTTGTTGACAGTATGTTGATAAAAGTCAGCAGTTCTACCAACAACCTTCTGCCTCACCCACATGAGGAGGAGCATCTTTTCTCGACAAGTTCTGTTGAAAAAAAAAGCTGGGGGCGGGGGGCTTTCTCTTGACAGACAGGGCATCCAGGTCAATGGGCAGCCCTGTCTGCTACGTTTCTGAGTGCCTATTTTGTCACAAGAGTGGCCAGGCAGTCTGGTCACTATGTCAACAGAGTGAAGCGCTCTTCTGACTGGTTTTTGTGTGTGGCTGCACTGTCGACAGGAGTTTTGTTGGGAAATCTCTTCTGACAGTGAGTTCTGTCGACAGATCACTTTAGTGTAACTGTAGACTATCTATTTTGGCTGAACCTTTTTAAAGTGAAAGTGGCATTTAAATTTTTCACAGACTTCAGTGTAGAAACTTTCTTATTTCCTGGAAAAGATACCTTGAAAATGTTGAGTCTGTGAAACCACACAAAATTAATTGCTGAAAAACTTGGCATGAATTTTCACACAAATGTTTTCAGTAACTTTGCCCGACTCAAGATATTTTGATCTTAACACTATTCCCTTAAATATGAAACTTACAAAACATTCCTCAAAATAATATTTACTAAGAGGGAAAAATAGTTTGGATTATGGAGTTGGGTTTAACAGTTTATATACATCCAAATATTAATACAGGTTCTTTCCTGAAGTTACAAAAATGTAACTTTGGTTTTTAAAATTCATTGGCAGTGTATGCAGCTCAGGCATGGCAGTTTTTTTCTATGGCATGAGAAATGGGAAATGAAATCAATTAGAAAGTTAGTCTATTTTCATTAGAAAGACAAGGTGCAAGAGGAAATCTTTTATTCAACCTGCTATTTGTGAGAGACATATTTTTGAGCTTACAGAGAGATTTTTCAGGTCATATTCACTGCCGAGTGAAATAAGTAAATGTGAAAAATTAGGATTTTAAAAATCTGTTTTATAATTCTGAGGTATTATTGATAATACATGTAGTTTCCTCAATAACCTCCTTCACTTCTTTTGTGAAATTATGTTCATAAAAATACAGCTAAGCAAGTGGATTGCAAAAACCTGGTATAGCCTCATTGTTCCTTTGTGCTCCCCATCTACCTATGACTCTCCGTTATCTTGCCTTACATTTGTAAGCTCTTTATGGCAGGCACTGTCTTTTTTATCTGTGTTTGTACAGCACCTAGCGCAATGGAGTCCTGGCTGTGGACTGAGTGTCCATGTTACCAACAAACAAGCTACTTAACACTGAAACAGACTAAGTGAAGTTTAGAAAAAAAATGGATATAAAATCAAACCCGATAGTTTTCTCAAAAGGCTGGTAGCATTCCAATGATTTGTTCCTGGAGATATTTTATAATAGCCATTTTAGTGCTAAAGTCATTAAAAAGCTGTATCTCAATAAATGTCCTTTTCTTAGATAGCAGCAAGACATTTCCTCTTCTTCAAATTAATAGATTCAGTCCATTTTAATACTTATAATACAAAGTATTCCATTTAACTGATGGATAAAGAATGTGGTTTTTAATTATGTACAGAAAGAGAGCCTGGATTTAACAAAAAATAAAAATGTAATCCAGTAACTGGAAATGGTAGATGACTCTAATAGCGCTTACACTTTCAATAATCACGGTCAAATTTTCTCTATGTAGAAATCTAAGATAAACTGAAGAGATTGCTGTAATTAAGGAATTATGGATCTCTTTCTTTACAGACACCCTGAGTTGTTTGGCAATTTGAAATCTGTTAAATAACAACTCAGGGTCTATCTATACTGCAGACACCCGGCTGATTTGGGCTCATGTGGTTCAGGCTGTGGGACAGTTTCATTCCAGTGTAGACTTGTAGGCTTTGGCTCTAGGACCCTGTGAAGGGGGAAGAGTTCAGAGTTGCCTCTGCAACCTGGGAAAAGGCTGTAATTGTGGGGTTTCAACAGTTATCCAAAGTCAAGCTTATGGGCCATGATTTTCAAAACTACGAATGATTTTGAGAATTTGAGAATTCTTGAGGGGGCCTGATTTCAGAGGCATTTGTTCATATTACCCTAAAAAAAATTAGGCCTTTTTAAGATATGGAATCAAAAATGGGGCTGTGGTTTCTAGTTAGTCCTGACCATTGCATTCCAATCTGAGATGGTAGGGCAGTTTCTGTGTCTGTTCTGTTTGATCACATAGTGAAACGATCCCTTTAAGCTGACTGTGAAAGCACAGTTCTGGAAGGAGCACCAAGTGAGGCTGGCCTTTAAGGGTTCACATGGACAAAAGAAAAAAGGGATGTTTGGGGCCTGACAGCTCATGCATCAAATATTATCATTTGCTTCACTAAAAGGTACAAGATTACCTAACTGTGCCATATCTCAGCCCGCTGATCCCTGGTGCTTCAAATATTTTGGAGTTTTTATTTGAAATGTTTCTGCAGACTGTAATGAAAATGAGGATCATGACAGGATTGTGCCATTGGAAAAGGGAGGGCCAAAGTGCATGTTTAAAAAACAAACAAACAATGATCTTCTGGGTAGGATTTTGATGTTCAGTGAGGGAGGGCAAAGGGACACCAATGATTTGTTTTTAAATATCTTTTCTGCTCACTGTGAAATCTGCCTGCCTCCTACAGTGTGGCAGCAAAGCAAGAGCATAAAGATACGGAAAGAGGTATTTGAGTAAGTTCGACTTAAGGTGACAGGTTTGGATTATTTTCTTATTTTTTTAACCCAAAGGAGGTAGGTGGGATTCCTTTGAGCATTTAGATCTTTATTAAAGGAAGATTAGGTGTAGAACTGTAAGTGCTCCTTTGTGGGGGTTTTTTGATTGTTTTTTGGTGGGAGGGATTTTTTTGGTGTGGGGGGTTCTTATTCAAGACCTTTCATTGCATCTGTCCCCATGGTTTCTGATTACCTTCCAGTCATGTACTAAGTAAAGCGATTAGCATTTGTCATGTGCTACTTTTTTCTTCTTTAACTCTCCCAAGAGGAAAAAGGATATGGAAACTTGGAAAAACTATGATGTACAGAATTTATATGAGCAAAGCTGAGTTATATAGCTTGAAAAGGAAAGTGGTGAACTTTAAGGTAAGTCTTAGATCCTACAAGAATTAGTTCTACAACCTTGGATCAGCTCACAAGAAAACTCCATCTCTTGCTTTAATGCACCTCTCAACAGTGTCAGCTATTTTCTTCTGTCATTCTTTACCCATTATAGTTTTGGGAAAAAAATTCCACACGTAAAGTGATCTCACACAATGCAGAAACAGCTACTTGAATGTGCAGGTAGCCTGAACAAACAGCTTCAAGGAGTGAAGTGCCACATTCATTTCACTTGGTTCTATCTTAGATGTCGTTAATATTTCAAGAATGTTCAATATTAACAATTTCACTGATGTTGTGATACTTGGTCCTACAAATTTACTCAGATTAAAAGCTTGAACTCATAAGGTGTCACAACTACCACCATGTGTGGGAAAAGGTACATAAGGGTGATAGACAATTAGTCCAAACAAAGAATAACACAACTCAAGCAGTGTGTTAGGATTATGCTTCTTAAACAAGTGTGGACCCAGAAATCAGTGGATGAAAAGTAGTGCTGGAAACTATGTCTAACTGCTGCACAAAATTACATGACAATCATCTATTCTGCCACTTTTCCTTTTGTGGGTCTTTAAAGAGAGTCTTGGGGAGAAAAATTGGATAGTGAAATATGCTTCACCCTCACGGCAGCTATCCCCACTATCTCCTGGGTGCCTGCGCTTTCTTCATTCTGAGCCTGCAAGATATCCTGATCAGACCAGGACACAAATAGGGACCAGGTGACATTACCACCTGTTAATCAAAGTTGGTAAGAGTTTTCAAAAGCACCTAAGTGGTTTAGGCTCCTAAGTTGCTTAGGTGCTTTTGCGAATTTAATTCAGTGTGCAGAAGTGTCTAATGATGAAGCTCCATACCAATATTCCCCAAAGGGTGCATTATAACTATACCTTTATATGCATATTCTATGGTAAATCACATAAACCTTTAATGTAACATCATTTTTACAAATCTAATATATCATTCATGCTTTTATCTAAGATGATCCACTGGAAAGAAAGTGATGGCTAATGCCATTATTTCTGATGTCCCTAAAACAGTTCAGCTGCCAGGAGAGAAGGAAATTTTGTTCTGACTAAGCTGATGCAGAGCTCACTGCATAATATCAAATTATGCAGATATAGACTTCATGAACATAGGAATTTTCATGAATCGTACATCTAGGTGTGAATGCGTAGTCAGTGGTTTCATAGGCTTCACTACAAATACCTTCTACTTAAGAATAATGCCAAGGTATACAAGGACCTGTCAAATCACCATTAGCTACAGAAGTGATAGAAATCTATTGTTAACTAGAAAATAGATAAATTACACCTCTTAGTTTATAGATAAACTGTGAGAAAAATGGTCGTGGGCTAAGGTAGAAAATGTATATACATGTGTCTTAGCAAATTATCTTTTCTATCTTATAATTATCATAAAGTTTTCTGGTTTGAAGCTGGTTTGAAGTGTTTGAAAAAAGTATACTTAAAGCCCGAAGAGTGGCGGTAAAAATGGCTCTTTCTTACTCAACAATTATGCTCCCTGTATTTACCCAGTCATAAAAGCTTTTTCTGTCAGCAAGAACTTTATTTGTAATTCTCATTGTTACCAGGCACCTTTTCAGTGGTCAAGGTTCCTTTACAAATGAAACACAAAAATTTCCAATATTGAAAATTTCCAATATTGACCAGTCTTTCCTATCTATCAACCAGTTATGGACAGAGCAGCACTCGCATCTAATGGATGGGCAGACTTCCAAGTTGGGCAACAAAACTTAGGGTCAGCACTAGAATGAACTGTCCATTACCAGAGACAAGGGTCAAGCCAAAGTTAGAAGTCGGAGGCCAGGGTTGTACTCTTATGGGCAGAAGTGAGGTATAAGGCCAGGAACTGAAGGACAAGCGAAAATCAGGCATAGAGCCTGGTAAGAACAGGAGCAGAGGCTAGGCAAGAGAAAAGCAGGAAGCAGGGTGCAGGAAGAAATCACCTAGGATATGTGCAATGCAATTAGAATGTACATGGTGATTAAAAACCCACCACTGGCCCATGCCAATTGATTTGGGCTCACAGGGCTGTTTCATCATGATGTACGTGTTCCAGTTGAGATGGCAGAAATTAAGAAACTGTTAACAAAATTTAGAAAGAGATTAACAAAGGGAAACTGAAGCAGTCTAGTGTCCAGTGATGGACACTTTCACCACTGTCAACTCCTGATGAGATGTCTGCTTAAGCATAACCAATCATTGCTTAGTAATAGGTCTGTTAACTCAGGTGCAGTAAACGTGAGCGGGAGTAAATCCCTTTTTTTGGATGTTCCAGCCATTCAGTTAGCTAAAATCTTTTCTCAGTAGTTGTTAACTCTTTAGAAATAATGCTAATTGCCTTACCTTCAAGGGTCAAAACAATAGACAGCGAGTCCAGAGAGTCCCAGGAATGCTTAGGGAAGCGGGAAGTGAGTTGGCAGGAGGCCAGGAGAGCCAATGAAAAAAGAATATGGGATTTTAAATTGGAAGAAGCAGGCCTTCATTTCCTATTGTGGCCAGGGAAGAGCTTCTATAAGGAGCCAGGCATGGAGAATCCAGTGACAGCCATACCTGGGGAAGAGTTAAATCTCGAAACTACATACATGAGTAGAACAGAGAATGTTTAGTCCAGGGGCAACAAGCTTTCTGAGGCAGAGTGCCAAAATTTGACCTTTTGACCTCCATGTACGGTCCTAGTGTCTGTACGTTTTATTTTAAATATCTCATTGTGCTATATACTCAAGACTGTGAAAGGCACAACTGATTTAGCAGGCAATGTGGGCCATACAGTGTTAAAATTACTGTATGTAATTTTATGTATGTAAGTAACAAAGAACCACCATGGCTAAACAGCCATGTTAAAAAGGCAGTGAGAGAGAAAAGGGCAGCTTTTAAAAAGTGGAAGTCAAATCCTAGTGAGGAAAATAGAAAGGAACATAAACACTCCCAAATTAAGTGTCATAATGTAGTAAGAAAAGCCAAAAAAGATTTTGAGGAACAGCTAGCCAAAAATTCAAAAAATGATAGTAAAATGTTTTTTAAATACATTAGAAGCAGGAAGCCCGCTAAAAAAGCAGTGGGGCCCTTGGATGATAAAGATATAAAAGGAGCGATCAAGGAAGACAGTGCCATTGCGGAGCGATTAAATGATTTCTTTGCTTCAGTCTTCACGGCTGAGGATGTTACAGAGGTTCCTAAATCTGAGCCAGCCTTTTTAGGTGACAAATCTGAGGAACTCACTCAGATTGAAGTGACATTAGAGGAGGTTTTGGAATTAATTGATAAGCTGAATAGTAACAAGTCTCCAGGACCAGACGGCATTCACCCAAGGGTTCTGAAAGAACTCAAATGTGAAATTGCGGAGTTATTAACAGTGGTTTGTAACCTATCCTTTAAATCCACTTTGGTACCAAATGACTGGAAGACGGCCAATATAACACCAATATTTAAAAAAGGCTCTAGAGGAGATCCTGGCAATTATAGACCGATAAGTTTAACATCAGTACCAGGCAAATTAGTAGAAACACTAGTAAAGAGTAAAATTGCAAGGCACGTAGAAGAGCACGAATTGTTGGGCAAAAGTCAGCATGGTGTCTGCAGATGGAAGTCGTGTCTAACTAATCTATTAGAATTCTTTGAAGGGGTTAATAAACATGCGGACAAGGGGCACCCAGTGGACATAATATACCTAGATTTCCAGAAGGCCTTTGACACGGTCCCACACCAAAGGCTTTTATGTAAATTAGGTGGTCATGGGATAGGAGGAAAGGTCCTTTCATGGATCGGGAATTGGTTAAAAGACAGAAAACAAAGGGTGGGAATAAATGGTAAATTTTCACAATGGAGGGGGGTAACTAGTGGTGTTCCCCAGGGGTCAGTCCTGGGACCGATCCTGTTCAACTTGTTCATCAATGATCTAGAAAATGAGGTAAGCAGTGAGGTGGCAAAGTTTGCAGATGACACCAAGTTGTTCAGGACAGTCAAAAGCAAAAGGGATTGTGAAGAACTACAAAAAGATCTCAGCAAACTGAGTGATTGGGCAGCAAAATGGCAAATGAAATTTAATGTGGGTAAGTGTAAGGTAATGCATGTTGGAAAAAATAACCCAAATTACACGTACTACATGATGGGGTCAAATTTAGCTACGACAGATCAGGAAAGGGATCTTGGAGTTATCGTGGATAGTTCTCTGAAGACATCCACGCAGTGTGCAGCGGCAGTTAGTAAGGCAAATAGGATGTTAGGAATTATTAAAAAAGGGATCGATAATAAGACAAAAGATATCATACTTCCCCTATATAAAACTATGGTACGCCCACATCTTGAGTACTGCGTGCAGATGTGGTCTCCTCACCTCAAAAAAGATATATTGGCATTAGAAAAGGTTCAGAAAAGGGCGACTAAGATGATTAGGGGCTTGGAAAGGGTCCCATATGGGGAGAGGCTAGAGAGACTGGGACTTTTCAGTTTGGAAAAAAGGCGATTGAGGGGCGATATGATAGAGGTATATAAAATCATGAATGGTGTGGAGGAAGTGAATATAGAAAAATTATTTACCTTTTCCCATAATACAAGAACTAGGGGACACCAAATGAAATTGATGGGTAGTAGGTTCAAAACCAATAAAAGGAAATTTTTCTTCACACAGCGCACAGTCAACCTGTGGAACTCCTTGCCCGAGGAGGCTGTTGAAGGCCAGGACTCTATTAGGGTTTAAAAAAGAGCTTGATAAATTTTTGCAGGTTAGGTCCATAAATGGCTATTAGCCAGGGATAAAGTATGGTGCCCTAGCCTTCAGAACAAGGGCAGGAGATGGATGGCAGGAGATAAATCACTTGATCATTGTCTTCTGTTCTCCTTCTCTGGGGCACCTGGCATTGGCCACCGTCGGCAGATAGGATGCTGGGCTCGATGGACCTTTGGTCTGACCCAGTATGGCCATTCTTATGTTCTTATGTTCTAATTACTACTCAAAGACTCTGTGAGCTGAACATATAGACCAAATTCAAATATGCATGGGCAGTCCCTTTGAAACTACTCACATGCAGAGAATTATCCTTGTGCTTATCTTACTGGGATCGGGGCCAATTTACATGGGGTCTCTCAGTGTGTTACCCTCACTGCAGTAGGATTCTTGTCTGTAGTTACACCCTGCTCTCTTATCTTGAAGCTTTAATTTCAGATATCAAACTTTCTGCTTTACTGTATTTTGACTTTTTTCCTGTGAGATGATCCTGAAGCCTAAGCTACCTTTACCAAGAATTGGAGGCTTGAGTTCCCTGCACTGAGCTTGCAGCTAGCTGCCTCAGCCCTCGGGTCAGTTCATAAGCCTAGTTGGGCTGCAACAAAATCACCTGATTGGAGTCAAGAGGTCTGCAAATGAACTTCGCAGCAGCTGCCATATATCCTGCTCCAGCCTTGTTCAATGCCTGTTCCACTCCAGTTTAGTCCAGCCCTTCTCCCTTGCCCAGCTTCTGACTCTTGGCTCCTCTTCCTGGAAGTAACAAATAGGTATTGACTTGCAATCCCTCACCTGATCTTAGGGAAAGTTATATGAACTTAAGCTATATCACATATGGTAAGAAATGCTACAATATTTTAGAAAGTGAAATCAAAGCAGTTAACACTGTGTGGGGATGAAAATAGGGGAAATAAAGGTCATATTTAGTTACTGGCTTTGCTAAAATATAAGATCTAGACCAGTGTTTCTTAAACTTTTGGAGAACACAGAACTCCAAACAATAATATTTTTAATGCAGAACACTTACGAACATTTTCTTCAAAAAAAATAAAATAAAAACCAACCAGCAACATATACAGCAAAAGCAAAATGCAGTAATTTAATCAGACATCATAGCAATGAAAAAGTAACCTTGTGTGTGGTTTTAATAACAAAATAATTCCCATCGGTGTATGATATCAAAAAAGCGTCAGATATTCGCAGCACACCTGCAAGTTTTTCACGGAACACCAGTGTTCCAGGGAACATAGTTTAGGAAACACTGCCCCCGATGGTTAGCTTGGCATAGGGGAATAACATCTAGCAATATATATCTTGTAACAACCAAAGCACAAAAGAAAAGTTTGACCTTAAAATACTAGATATCTAGGGGATTTTTTGTATATGTAACTAGGAAGCAAAATCACACTTATCTCCAAATCACTGTGAAATGCAGCAATCAGAACCCTTTATTATGGTTCCTCAGAATGGAAAACATGGGCTGGGGATAGTTCTAAATCAAAACTGGTCCCACATGTGTGGGCTATGTAAGGCAAGGTGGCATAAGAAGATGGTGAGGCATACCCATAGTGGGGATATTTGGACAGCAGAAGCCTGGGTTTTTACACCTACTTACAGTGCTTCCTCCACTTACCGCTTTTCAGCTTCCTTTCTCATGGTGTCCATAAGGTTGTAAGTATGCGCAATGTAGGAAACTCTTACTCTACTTACCTTAATCTTCTATGGACTTTTTTTTATTATTGTGATTACATTTACGTGCATTACAGTATTAAAGTCTTCCTATTTCTACACATAATTCACTAATCTATCTCTTACAATAAATGTATTTAGCTGCCTGAGTAAAAGAATCTGCTGTTAATGATGTGCATGTTACCCACAAATTGCTCAAAAGGTTAAAATGTTCAAACCATCCATCTCCCAGTCTCTGACCATATTCAGGACTTTTGTTAAATTCTATGCATGGACCAACACGTCAAAAACATGTGATACCAAACAACCACAGGTTTACACAAGTAGCCAGCACTACATGGCTAGCCTCATCTCATCAGGAATGTCTCTTCTATAACATTACTGAGAAACTAGTGCCAAGAGTCTCCTTGCACTTCATCCTGCTTGTTGGCACTTGCAGACCAACACTGAAATACTTGAAAAGTGAAAAGAGCTACTAACATTTCTGGTCAAAAGTCAGTTTGTAATTAAACAGGTGCTGTAAGAGTGGCAATCCTGTAGAAGACTATGTATACTTCCTGAAGGCTTGGAAGGAGCCAATGTGTATAGAACACTTGTTTCTCAATTCCCTCATCCCAACATGAGATTTTTGGACCCTTCATAAGGGTTTCCGTGAACTCTGCAGACAACGAAGACTGCAAAGGCAGCAAGCCCCTGCCCCATACCCTGTGATTCTTCATGGTGGGTGACAGAAGTGTACAGAGGGGACTAATGTCCTACAGATATTTGCTTTCTTTGCCTGCCAATGGGTAGCAAAGCCGGGGAGAGATGAGAAAACAAGGCTGCCACTGTTTCTAGGAACTGGGTACAGATAAAAAATAATTAAGCCAAACTTTCACATAACATTTGAAATGAAACAATCAAAATTCTGTATTTTTTTAGAAAGTATTACAGTCAATTTTTAAACACTTTATTAATTTCACACACTTCTGCACTCCCTGCTCACAGACTGGATGAAACACTACAAGAAAAATTATGCCTGGGACCAAACTGGAAGCATGATGAAACTTCATTAGAAAAGCCTCTCAAAATATTTTCAGTCCAATTTGCTCACTAAAAGGGGAACAGCTAGGACTCTGGGTTAACTCAGTCTGAAGTCTGCCAACATTCATGACTGCCTCATTAATACCCTACTCATAGATAAACTGAAATAAACACTAGGACAGAAGGTAAGCACTCTCCCAGGACCCCAGTTATAAATGCTATAAATGCTATTCATTGTTTTCGTTTTTGCTCTAGTTTAATTTTTTATAATGACCCTTTACATATGTTCAGCAGAAACTTGGGAGCCTTCATAACATGCAAGTGGACACAGGTCATACAAATAAACACCAATATATGCACTTGAGATACTCATTTCTTTAGGATGACATTTACATGAACTATGACATCAATTTTATGTTGGTATATTTGATAGTTGATTGTACAACTGGGCCACTTGTGGGTTTTCATTTTTTTTTCTGTTCATATTTGAAAAAGTTACTATGTTCTATATATGAATTTCTTAATAGCATTGCCCTCTGACTATACTAGTATAGCGAACTTTCTGAACACACTTACATATAACTTTCCTACCTCTGTCAAAAGTCTTACAAGAACAAAGTTTATCATAGCAAAAATGAAATCAAGAAGGTCTAGTTTCATGATTTGTTTCATACCCATTTTCCCATCTGGGTGTAATTATGCGGTATTTTATAGCCATCCTATATTATCTTTGTTGTATCATGGAGATTAGATCACAAAATTAATATACGCCAGGCCGTGGCCAGGGCATAGCCGGCACTTTAAGTCTGTGAAAGGCGTCTTCTCCCTTGTCTGCAACTCCATGGGGATAGCTGCCATCCTAGTCCTTGTTGGTTAGAGTTGTAAGGACCAAAGAGTTAGAGGTGCCCCAAGAAATATTTCACATGGTACAAACAACTGAACCACTCCCACTTTAACTTAGTCTGATATCTCACAGCTTTGACCTACCAAGATCCTCCATTATGACAGGGGCCACAAGGCCAAATTTCACTGAGTAGCCTCGTGACTCGGGCTATGTTTAGACTGCAACTTCACTGCTTTTCCCCATGCTCATAATGTGCTGTTATTTCGAGTGCAGTATTCTGGTTCTGCTACCACTTGTCCTGAGAGAGGTGACGGAACTTTCAGAATAGACTCTTATTTCAAACTTGGGTGCTGTTTGGAAAGCACCAAGTTCAAAGTAAGGTATTTCAAGATAATTTATGCAATTTGCATTTTGCAAATTGTGTAAATTATTTTGAGATACAAATGAAGTCTAAACATACCCTTAGTGTGTCAAATCCGACTGCCACTGTGGGTCCCACAGCAAGATGGGAGGGGGACCCAGCTCTGTGCCCTGAAAGGGTTGGGGCCAAAGGTTGAACAGTCAGGGCTTAAGGAAAACAGCCCTTAGCACCACCCAGACTGCAGCACTGGGCCTCTCCCACAGCTGTCCAGCATGGTGGAGCAGCCGGGGCAGAGTGGTGGCACTTCAAAAGGACCTGGAGTGCTGGCCACGACCACTGCAAAAGTAGCAGCATTGGTGGTCGGAGCTCCAAGCCCCTTTGAAGTACACTCTCTGCCCCCACTCACCTGCCCTTGGCAGGCCTGGCCAGGTCACAATACCACTCTGGTTGGGGGCCCTTTTAAAGGTAGGACCTGAGGCAAATGCTCTTCCCCCATTGGCCCTAAACCTGCCTATGATGTACACAGTGTGTAACTCATGTAAAGGCTACTGAAGCCACTAAGCCCTGTCAGCAAGAATGTGATGTAGCTGCGATAGCCAGGGGAGTTGATACAGAGGTGCTGCTTTGCCCTCATCAGCTTCCCCCTCTTGACTTCACCAGTTTGAACCAAAGGAAGGATAGGAGCCAATACATTTGGAACCAGCTATGCTGCAGGAGTTGTCAGGGCAGAGATCTTCCATCTGCCTGTGTCTCAGAGCTCCCCTCCTAGACTGGGCTCTTCAGCTATCCTGTGTGGATGTTGTTGGCACAAACACTGAGTGAATTTGCTCATCCACATATTGATTCCTCCATTATGGATTCCACTACCCTCCTCTAGCTCTCATCAGCTTGAAACTGTTGGCAATTCCTGATTTTTCTAAGTCAACTACTACTGTCCAGCACTCAGTGTTGACCAGCACACTTATGGTCATAGTGGCAGTAGGTTTTCAATTCTGACTTGACAGTCTTATTAACTACATTAGGGGGAGAGACACTATCCAAAAAGAACTGGTTTGAAGAAATTTAATTGGAGTTATCTGTTATCAATATTAAGAACACAGCCCATCTGGAACATCACAAGAAGCCATCAGAGAGCACCAAAGTGCAAAACCAACATGCAAAACCAGAGCGTGACACCGGGGTGCTGCATGGGAGGCATGAGGGGTCAGTTGCTCCCAAATGCTGTGGGTGGGAGATGTCAGCCATTAGTTGCTGGGTGGACTAGTAGGGCCAGGGGGTCAGCGCTGGCATCAGGGATTCACGGCCTCCACCCTGCACTCCCCAGCAGTGACAGGGAAAGCACAGCAAGGCTCTCCAACCCCACCGATCTGGTGGAAGGGCATGACAACCTCTGCACTCCCCCATTGGAAGTGGAGTGACATAGCTAAGAGAGCAAGGCAAACTGGGGCTGCTTTGCTCCACTTCCCCTGCCGCTGCCAGTGAGTGTGGGGTGGGGAGGCACAGATGCCTGATGCCAGCCCTGGCCCTGCTAATCCCGCAGCCCACCTTGGTAGTTCAACCCTGGAAATTGAACTCTCAGTGAGTTAGCTGAAGACTATGTTGGAGAAACAGAGGCAGAGCAGCTGCAGTGCCTCACCAGGAAGGGGGAGTATAGAGACAGAAAGGATGAGACAGAGTGTCGGTGGGGAGAGGTGGGGCCTAGGGTGGAGGGGGTTTGTTCTGGCCTTGCCCCAGGATGGGGAGGTTGCACCTGGCCAATGGCCCTGCAAGTCCCCACCAGCTAGACACCGCTGCATTACACTGTGTAAATCATTACTGGATCAAGCCTATGAAGAGATACAGACAGCCTCAGACACAGGAAACTTCAAAAGTCACCTATGATGGCCTGAAGAAAGCTTTCTGTCCCATGGCAACCAGGGCTGCACCTTTCAGAATTGAACAGAGGTGAAATCATTACAGATAAAAACAAGCAGTTGTCTCAATGGGTTGAGCACTGTTCACGGCTACAGATACAAGAAATAATTACCCCTAGTGAATCACTGGACCAAGTACCAACTCTACAGGTCATGCCTGAGCTACACGTAGAGCCCACTGTAGAAGAACTAAGCAACTGATTTGCTATCAAGTGGAAAGGCTCCTGGAAAAGATGGCAACCCAGCAGAAATCCTCAAGTGTGGGATAGACAGTCTGTTACCATATCTTCATCAGCTGCTCCTCAAATGCCGGATTGAGGGTGAGGTACCACAAGAGATGCACGATACAAATACGGTCACTTGGCATAAAAACGAAGTTGAAAAGAGTGACTGCAACAACTACAAAGATATTTCACTACTAAGTGTAGCAGGAAAAGCTTTCACCAAGTCATCCTAGTGTGCCTACAACAGCTGGTGAATCATGTCTACCCTGAATTACAGTATGGATTCAGTGCTGGAAGATCAACTCCAGACATTATTTGTGTTTCAATGCCAAGAAAAGTGAGACCAAAACTGACCATTGTATAGCACTGTGGAACTAGCCAAAACATTCAACAAGGTAATCAGAGTAGCTCTATTTGTAAAACCAGAAATGATTGGATGTCCACCAATCCTGCTAAGTCTTATATGCTTGCTCCTCGGCACCATGAAAGTAACTGTCCAGACTGATGGTTCCACTATGGACAGCTTTGAGATGAAAAGCAGAGGTAAGCAGGGTGTGTTCTTGTTCCTTGGAAAGCACTGTCTTTGGATTCTTTGGAAAGCTCTGTCAACAGCATCAATCACCCCTTAATTTTATAAGTGGGGGGTACAATGTGGGAGACTGCCAAAACAACATTATCTCAAGTTCTCTTAAAAGCAGTACTTCATAACCACCCTTCTAGTAGCAGATTGAAACAAACGAGCCTGAATCCACCAAGATTTTATGGTTCCCTAGAAAATAACTTTCTCCCATCTTATTTAGCATTTTTCTGCTCTTCCTCACTCTCAGACTTCTCCTGTTTCTCTTTTCCCCTTCACACTGCCTATTAATAAGTTTTCTCCTTTTTTCTTTCTCTCATGCGTTCCGTTATGCACACAAACACTGGCTTCTAGGACTAATTGTAGACACACAAAAAATACCTAGACTTTCAAAAAGTCACACTACAAGAACAGATGGGAAAATGTGAGGTTCACTAACCTTGGGCCCAGTCCTTTTTTCCAATTTTACCCAGCATTTCCGCAGGCTCCAGTCTGACAGCAAGTCAATGGGCCAATTGCCTGAATGTGAATTAAAGAATCAGAACTCCTGGAAGTCTCTGAAAAAAACTAAAATCTTTCCACTTATACCTAGGAAATGAATTACTAACTTTGCTGGAGTTACAATTGTGGAAAGCTGAGGTTGGAAAAAAATTAGAAGTCCAAGTATGAAGGAGGAATATGGAGTCAACGAGAACCCACACAAGAACTGGGGGATGTATTTTAATTCAAATTATTTGAATACGCATTTTAAATAAACTTGTTTGAACATGCATATGTAAATGTTTGAAATAGTTCATGTTCTAAGACATGAAAAATTTAATGTACAAATACTTGCAAAGAAATAAGACTTAATAAATGCAAGAATAAGGTCTTTCTTCTCTTCATAGAGTAAAGCTGGTTCTTCAAAGGTGCCTAAGGGAAATAGGCACCCAAATCCTATTGCAATTCAGTGGGATATTGGCACTTAAATCTTTGCAAATCCAATCCCAGCTAACTATTTATAAAATATAGACTTCAGGGAACATTTACTTCACTAAATAGATATTCCTAAAATGCTTGTTTTCGCAGCAAGTGCAAATTAATGTATGTATTGTTGAAGAAGTGAGTATATCCACACACCAATATTTATATATGTAAATTTGCCAGGGTATGTTCTCAGATATTTAAACGCCTTTTCTGTGAGCCCCATTGGGTTGCAGAGTATCAAAATTAATTCCAACTACCCTGTTGGAAATTGAAGGACATTGTTTTATTGACATCTTTATTTTATATAAAAATGCTCTCAGAAATGTTTGGCAAACGCTATTCCTCTTGTAGATCACATCGCTTCAGAAGAAGGACTTCTGAGGAAACACTAGATCTTGTAACAGAAATATCTTTAAATCTTTTAGATAGCCAGTCCATAGGGAAAGGTTTAAGAAAGGATCAAAGCTTGTCCTTTCAGCTTGAATTATTCCATTACAGCTGAATGTGACATAATTACAAAAGATGTTGGATGTGGAATCTCATCAGGATTATCTGACACTCATCTTTGTTGAAAAAGTCTCCCCAGCTGTTGCTCTGATAGCACAAATGTTACAGGAGTGCAGAACACAAAAGTACTTGTAAGTGACCAATGCTCTGAGGCTACCTTTGGTTCCCTAGGCCATTTTGTGACTTTCAGTTAACACAAATATCAATGCTGTGCAAAACAGAGTTATGGGAGGGATGGAGGGAAAAAAGGCCATGCCAGATACAGTTTTGCCATCTCTTATAAATTTAATAAAAAGAATTGCCTGTCAAGTCAGAAAGCTCAGATCATTTTTTAACTAGACTTACATTCTTAAATTAGAAGCACATATACAACTATTTGTTCCCCTTTGCCTACAATGTCAACTCAATTTATACCCATTTTTTGGTATTTACCTGCAGCAGAATCAACAGTTTCCCTTGCCGTGTTTGTTCTCATTAGGAAGGTTGAGGAGATTTACATTTCACATAGCATTTGGCAAGTTCGGGTAATCAGTACATCTAGCTAACAAATGTAAAAGTCTTATTCTTTTCCTTCTGTTTTATAATTTTGTATGAACATTTTTTTACTTCTACAGACAAAGTACAGTGGTAAAATATAACATCACACATAAAATGTTGAATAATTACCCATTCTGAAGGATTTGGTAGCTGTAAAAATACTTTTCTTTCCTTCCTTGTCATGGATTACATTTTCTTCATACATTATTAATGAAGTTAAACTACTAGTAACATGCCAAATGCGCTGCATAGGAGATTTGTGCTTAATCCAGCACAAAACAGGCCCAGTCACATAATGATAGAAAAAAAGAACAAATGTCAACAGTTTCACACTGGGACTAGATTAAGCAGACCATACTTACTGATTTCTTACACAGGGATTATCTCACTTTTAGTGCTGAGAGCGGTAAGGCCACACTTCTCCTACATTATGAACACAGAACTGCACCTGAAAAAATGACAACAGTCTCCCAGAATCTAAAATTCCAGACCCATGCTCATTGCACTGCCATTTATTACATATTACAGTCTTAAACGATCATCTGGGTATCAGACTGTATAAAAATGTCTAAGATGAGCATACAAGTTATTAATGCTTTATAGCCCAGTCCAGAGTTGATTGATTTTAATGGAATTTGAATCCACCCCTTAAGGAATCAAATATGATGTTGTTTCCATGTGAACTCCAGTAAGAACATGCTCAAAATAACTGGGGTTTGTTTTTTACCCTTCTACCAGTCAGATCTGAAGACTTCCAATGTGTTAGTGCTTGATCCTGCAAATAAAGCATCTTCTTACATACCCACTGAAGTCAGAACTACTTAATGAGAGAGAGATACCCACTGCTGGCAGGCAGTTTTGTCACAACTAACATTGGTGTTCACAACAAGCATTTTTAAAATCTCCCATTTGTTTGTTCTATTCACATGTCAGATAAGCATGTACATAAGCATACTCCTATTCAGGGGAGTGCTAAATATGTTCTCTTGAATTGGGGTTGAGATTGATGGACTTCAGCTCCTCTGTGATTCAGAATGAGTTTGTGTGTTCATGTGAAATACTAGTTTACCCTAGTAATTCCAAACAAAAGTGATACATATTTGTAAATTAATTATCATTTGCCTGCTAAGACCCTGGAGCCCTTTTGTCCCTTACTAAGGCAAAATTCACCGAAATAATAGGACTCAGACCCTTAAGCAATTAAAAGGTTCTTTCCATCAACTTCTATAGAAAATTAAGAAATAAACTAAGTCAGTATGTAGGTCCAGACCCTCTCCACACCCACCTATGACCCCAGTCCTGGTGGAGGCACTTCCAACAAAGGAGAAATGGGATTTGCCACGCTGCAGGGAACAGAATCACAGATCCAATGTCCAGTCCTCCAGCCAAAGGCCTCCACACATACGTAGGACTTTTTGCTCTCTGCTGTGGAACTCAGTCAGCATTACTCCACTGGAGAAGGCCTGCTCCACCTTCTTGTGAGTGTTGAAAGACCATCCCCATGAGAACGGACAGAAGCCACAGAAATTGCCACACAGCACTAATTTTGGAATGCTTTGGCATGATTTTTAATCCAGCCCTCCTGCTCACTGTTTATGGACGTCAGACTTTCCAGAGAGGTGTTTATAGGGTCTGGGACAGAAAGAGACAGAACTGAGCCTCCCCAGACATGTCCTTCTGCAAAGTTTAGGAAACGTCCACGAAGAGTGAGGCCTTTCCTTTTGGAGCTAATAACTAACACTCCACCTCTGTTTTCTTCAAATCAGCATTGTAAATTGAGTCAGGTATGTATGGCGTGACTAACACACTCCGTCTATGTCTACAATTACAAAAACCTTCCAAATGGCCATTCTAATGGCCAAATCAAAGAATACTAATGAGGCGCTGAAATGAATATTCAGCGCTTCATTAGCATGCTGCCAGCCACCGCACTTTGAAAGTGCCGTGGTTCGCTCGCAGCTCGTCTACACAGGGGTCCTTTTTGAAAGGACCCTGTCGACATCAAAAGGACCCAGCTGATACGAATAAGTGGATTTTGATGTTGGCAGGGTCCTTTCAGGAAGGACCTCCGTGTAGATGAGCCATGGGCAAGCGAACCACGGCACTTTTGAAGTGCTGTGCCCGGCAGCATGCTAATGAGGGTCTGAATATTCATTTCAGTGTCTCATTCGTATTCTTCAATATGGCCATCAGCATGACCATTTCGAAGGGTTTTTTTGCAAGTGTAAACATGACCTCTCAGTAACAAGTTGATGAGCGATGTCACAAAAGGGATAAATAGGAAAAAGTACATCTTCAAAGCAATTGTTTGTATCATGACCTGAATATTTAACTTGGGCAAATCTGATTTATAACCTCAGCCTCTGGTAACCAGAGAATTAAAATAGTGTCAAAGGCAGAAAATCATAAGTACATTTAATTCAATACTACAGAAGACACCAATATCATGTATGTGTGCTTTTATTAAATATCACAAGCTGTGCAAATAAAACATAAAATTTGGATCACAAAAATTTGTGCCAACTCTATCATTATAGTCTATTCATTTCCTCATATATTGTAGTTGTATCTCCTGCCCTTTATGTGTTTTGTCTTAGGACAGATCTACCATAAGAACATTTTGACAGTATAGGCACTCCATACTGGCAAACCATTACTAGCATGGGCTATTGTTTTACTTGATAAGCTGATCTTCTAATCAAGCTAGCTTGTTTAGCTCAGAAGAAGAGGGAAGCTGCAATAAACTACCCTTGTAAATGTGCTGGCACATAAGCACTTTTGCCAGCACAGTTACATCAGTCAGGGATCACATATTTTTAACACCCTTGACCAGCTGAAGGCTGTAGTGTAGATATGGTTTTATTCCAAAAGACCTTAGGGCAGGGGACAGTGTATTTTCTGTGTTTGTATGGCATACAGCACAAAGAGCTCCAATACAAATGCAGTTTGGGGCATTGCCAAATTATGGATTTATCAGTCATAATTTGACAAAAATTGAGGAATATTTTAATTTCTGGGAAAGCTGGCAGAGCAATAGCCCTCAACAATGGATTTGTCTAGCTGCAAAACAGAAACAAGGAAAGGATCGTGCCCATTGATGGGGGAAGGGCAAACAGAGCAGCTGCCCTGGGCTCCTCCTTTTACTGGGACAGTCAGAGCCCTGGGTCCTTTAAATAATTACCGAAGCCTCACTTAATGAACTCCAGAGCCCCGCACAGTATGCTCCAGGTGGCCCTGAAAAGCTGGCAGGGGCTAAGCTAGACCCAGTCCTGCCCCTTTCACCCAACACCCTACTCTTTCTAGAAGTGGGGAGCCAGGACCCCACACCTGTCGCAGGGATCTGCTAATTCTGTCAACCCTCCCTCCCCACAGCAAGGATGACTGCTGGGAAAGCTTCCACTACTTCCCCAACACTGAATCTGGGAATCAACCACATAGGCATTTCTGGCTTTCTGACTTCCTATGCCACTTTACCCCGCAGCCACTGAGGTTTTCAACGCCATGTCATCTAGACCTATCTGATCAGGATGCAACAGCATCCTATTTAGATGCAAGTCAGTCTACATCAGCATGCTGGCCACTGGCAGCAGCAGGTACTGGTAAATGTGGGCCATATCAGTCTTCAGCCATGATGGGGAGCCACAGCTCTCAAGTCAATCAGAAGTAATGAGACTTCAGCATCTCAGAATTTTTGGTCATTGTTAGTAATTTTGCAATGTTTATACAGAAAACCAGATATAACTAAAAGACCAGGTTTTTGACAATTTGCACGTTATTACAACAAGAAGTCCTGTGGCACCTTATAGACTAACAGATATTTTGGAGCATAAGCTTTCGTGGGCAAAGACCCACTTTGTCAGATGCATGTGGGCATGTGTTAGTCTATAAAGTGCCACAGGACTTCACGGCTACCCCTCTTATAGTTGACGTGTTATTAATACAGTTGCAAAAATCATAGTGAGAGCTTCCTATTGAAGTATGGAGGAGGATCATACTCCTGCAGCAAAGCAACCTACGCTGCCAGACCTGACTTGCTTTAAAAGCACAGGTCAAGCATGGGGCAGTGCAAAGCTCTGGAGTTTGTTCCTCACACATTCCTTGGCTGTACTAACCATTTGCTCCCTTCTCTGCCCAGTCAATTCTGCAAGCCCCTTGGAGGGGACAGAGAAAAAATGTTCCTGTGCTTCTCTGAATGTGTGTGATTGTCTCTCCCATCCTTTGGGCAAAGAGAGATTAGTCAGAGAAGGCACCTTGCCTCAGAGCCATACCAAAATTCTAAGAAAGCAGCCCAGGCGCGTCTTCAAGCTAAAAGAGAAAAGCCTGTTCATTTACACTGCCGTTAATACTGCCATACAACTTAAGGAGATGATCCGCCACCCACTGAATCAATAAAAGGACCCTCAATTGTTTCAGCAAGCACTGGATTGGACCCTATATACCCGTTTGTATTTCTTTAGTCCGCCTATCGAGTTAATGTATTTGTCTACATGCATCACTTAGTCTATGTTTCTCTTTTTTATTTTCTGTACCAACAAATTTTACTTTTATTAGAGATGATGGAACTGACTTGAGGATGTTGAGTGCCTTGGAGAAAAGGAAACTGGAGCCTGCATAGGGGATAAACAGTAAAACTCAGCCTCCAATCAAGATTAAGAGAATTTGAAATGCTTTTCCACAAGGAGGGCTGGAAAAGGTATATTCCTATGGGGAGACAGAAAAAGTCAATGACTTTAGTTACAACATGGTGCCAGTTTGCATTGTACAAGAATTACAGAGTGCTAGAATTGACAGGAGTTGCATTTATTCCTGATGCCACCAGGCCTGACACATTTAGGTTTTCTGTTTTCTTTCCATTTGGTAATTTACTATCCTCTATTAACAGGGTAACCTGAACAGAAGAACAAATACAGTATTTCATATATTTTGTTTTGCTCTGCAGCACAATAAACTAATTATAAGTAAATTAGTTTTACAAATGTATGTGATGTTAGTATTCAGTAAGAGAGATTTCTCCATTAGAAAACCTAGATACGCAAAATGGGTTCAAAAGGGAGTAATAAATTGCTTCAGCAGGTGCTGATCAATATTGTGAATGAATAACTAATAAAAGCAGCCACAAGTATGCCAAAGGGGAAATCATCCAAGAATGAAATTGGCATAATAACACAAGTGCATTGTATCCTTCAAACAAATGTAAAACATATTAAATAGTGCAGACGTGCAGTGCAGTGCAGATGTGTACTTTTTCAATTGTATTAATATATCTAATTTTACAAGGTTAATGCATTTTTTTTAATTTTCAGTGCTAAAATGTTGAATTCAAGATGCATGAACAATGTGCTTGTGTAACATTTTATTCTAACGTGTACTGGATATCTGGGTTTCTTTTCTTTTCTTTTTTTTTTCCTCTCTTTTTTTTTAAAGGACCCAAGATTTTAATTACTATTGTAGACAGCTTTTTGCCAGAGCTTTGAACTCTGGCAGAAAATCTCTGTAGATTTGCATAAAAAGCTGGCTTCCCCTCCTATTCTCCCATTGAACTCACATGCAGTGACAGATTGTCAGGAAAAACGATGCATATCCAATTTTACCGTCTGAGAAACACAAGTTTACCGAATAAAGCAATATTCATTTTTACAGAGCTAAAATGTTAACAATATTTTAATGATGTTATAGAAACTATATACAGCACAAATTACCTTTAGACTGTCTCTCCACACTTGCAAAGCTACTGACGGCTTCTACCATTCCAACTTCTCTACTTCTAGCCTCCGAAACTGATGATTCTTCCTTTTGACTACCTAGCATAGGATTCTCAGAGAAAAAGTTTGTGCTAGCTGAATAGCTTTTTATTGTTCTCTTTCTGAAATTAGATGGGGTCCCACCACTCCAAAGTTAGGGCGCAGTTTGACTCACAGGTTATGTCTAGATTAGAGCTATCTGTTGACAGAAGTTTATGTCAGAAGATATCTTCCGACAAAACTTCTGTGGACTGATTGTGGCAGCAAAGTGGATCGCTCTGTCAATCCGCTTTGTCGACAGTGGCCAGACTGCCCAGCCACTCTCTCAACAAAATGGCCACCTGGAACACTGTCAGACAGGGTTGCATGACCAGCAATCCCTTCCAGGAGCCCAGGCGAGATGCACCGTTAAAGCTGCCCACAAGACACTTGTTCCCTGCCCATGCTCAGGCGTGCCTACCTCCCATGAGGAATAGAACAGCTGCTAGAGCAGGGCTTCAACACTTCCTGGGAGACCCAGCTCTTCCCAGTGAGACACAATGCCAGAGCAGCCCTCCGTCTTGTGCTGGTCGCACCCAGAGGTGCTTCAGCATCTTCTCTGCCTCCTGACAGTCATCCTCTTCCTCATGGAAGGGGAGCCTGGCTTCCACTTTCAAGGAACCCAGTGTGGCTGCCAGATGGTCACATCCATGCCCACCCGCCCTGGGTGTACAGGCAGACCTGGAGGCACTGCACCAGTTCCAACTGGGGAGGGACTGGGTGGTCATGGGGCAATGGGATGACCAGCAGTGGCTCCAGAACTTCTGCATGCAGAAGGCCACCTTCCTGGAGCTCTGTGCCTGGCTTGCCCCCACCCTCTGGAGACAGGACACCCAGCTGCGCCTCACCATCCCTATGGAGAATGCTCACCACCCCCGACAGCTACTGCTTGGTGAGAAACTAGTTTGGCATGGAGAATTCCACCATCAGGGCCCTCCCCATGGAGGTAAGGCTGCAGTCCCTGCAGGTGGGGGGGGGCTCCTGCCAAAGGGGAACCCTTGGAAAGCAGAGCTGGGGGTGCAGGGGGGGAGCTCCATCCCTAGGGGACCATGCCATCCCACCCTCCCACAGTCCAGCTGCGGGGGGCAGCCTCACAGGGGGGTCTCCCAGAGAGCTCAGGGGGAGGGAGACAAGGACTCCCTCCCTAAGGCCCTGATGTCTGTGTGTTCAGTCACCTCCCTGCAGGTCATAACAGCCATCAGCATCAACCTGCTGCAGAGGGTCATCTGTATGGGACATGTGGACACTGTCATGGCCAGATTCACTGCCCTGGGACTCCCTAACTGCATCGAGGCCTTTGACTGAATCGACATCCTGATCCATGCCCCCGGCCATAGTGCGGTCAAGTATATAAACCAAAAGAGATACTTCTGTATGGTGCTGCAGGCCCTGGTCGACCACCACGGACAGTTCAGGGACATTTATGTTGGGTGGTCAGCCTGGGCACACAAGGTCTGTGTGTTCTGCAACACCAGGCTGTGCCAGAGGATGGAAGAGAGCACATTCATCCACACTGTGAGCTGGTGATCAGGGTCATGCACATGCCACCACGCATCATGGGGGACATGGCCTACCCCTTCATGCTGTAGCTCATGAGGCTTTACACCAGCCATCTGGACCCAAGCCAGGAATTCTTTAATGCTCACCTCAACCAGGCCCAGATGTAGGTCAAGAGTGCCGTCAGGTGCCTCAAGGCACTCCTTTGGTGCTACTCACCCACCTGGATATGGGGGAGCACAACATCCCCCAAGTTGTGGACATGCCTTGTACCCTACTCAACAGAGTGGAGGGGCAGAAGGAGGCCTTCCTCCCAGGATTGGGGGTAGATGCTGGTCACGGGTATGAGCAGCTGGGTGCAGCTCTAATCCACCAGGCCTATAGGGATGGGATGCAGATCCAGGAGGCCCTGAGGGAAAACTTCTCCCACGGACCCCAGTAATCCTCCCCAGGGCTCCCCCTGAGCAGGGGCCTCATGCCCATAGCCCTACTCCATCCCCATCATGACCCCTTCCTTTGCCCCCTCAGGCTTCCCAATCCCTGTGGGGTCATGCGAATAGTGAACAACTACCTATTTTACTTAAGCAAAGCAAAACTTGTTGAAAAGAATGGGTATAATTACAAACTATTTACAATAAAGCAAAGTGCAAAAATCTTCAAACTATGTACAGTGCAGGGCCTTGAGACAGAGGCTGGAGGGAATCAGAACTTGGATGGGGGGCTTGGGAAGGGGTGGGGGGCCTCAATCCATGGAGGGCTTGGGGCACTGTGAACCCTGAGTAGCATCAGCTTCAGGATCCCCTCCCACCATGGGTCAAGGGCCCCCATCGGGCCTGGGTTGGGGCTGGGAGCCAGGGGAGGTACGGAGGTGGTGGGCTGTGGCGGAGGCTGGGTGAGCAGAAGGCACAAGGGGCCCTGGGGAGCAGGCATGGACCTCAGACATTGCAGGAGGCCCAGGACATCCTGCAGGATGGCTGACAGGAGGGTGGTGTGGGTAGAGGTGGGTGCAGCTTTCGTGGGTGGCTGGGACATCATGTCCTTCCAGATGCTGGTGGCAATGTCAAAGTGGGACATGAGTTGGTCCCAGGCCTGCGACTGCCACTCCTTGTCATCCTGCAGCTGCTGCTCCAGGAGGTCAGTCATCCTCCAGGGGATGGCACTGCAGTCCCTCTGGAGGTCTTCCTGCACACGGCAACGGCTCATCCAGTCATGGGCCCACACTGGTGCTGCGGTGGAGCTGGCTCACCCTGGCAGTGAGATGGGGCTGGTCTCGCCCTCGGATGGTGCAGGTCCAGCTGCAAGGGGGGACAAGGAGAGGGGATGGTGAGTCAGTCAGGCAACACAGCCCCTAAGGCCCTGCCCCCCCTCCCCCCCTGTGAGCAGCAACCAATACCCCCTGGGCCAAGGAAAGGGTATGTCCTGGGAGCAAAGCCGTGTGTGGTCTGCATAATGGACCCCACTTCACAGGGGCTCCACAGTATCTCTGGGACTGTGCTGACTACTGCACTCTGCTCCGCCCCCCCGGGGCCTCCAGGGAACAAGTGAATGGCCAAGGAGGGTTTCTGGCCACAGAGGGGTCCCGTCACGGGTGGCACATGATCCAGGATCAGCCTGATCCTCCCCAGTACCCCCACACACATCTGCAGCTCACAGCAGTGTCCATGGGAGTGGGTGCTGCCTCGCACCTGTTGGCATGGCCACATGCTGGGAGCCACAGTGTGTTGGGGGTCAGGACTGCACTCTTGTGGTCAGCTTACTTCCAGCTGCAGCAGGTGCTGGTAGAACCTCCCCTCCCCACCCCACCCCAGAACCCGGGGCTTGCCAGCCTCCCATGTGGCTGGCGTCAGGCTAGAGCCCATACTCAGGGGCTGTCTGCTAGGTTCAGGTACTGCACACTACCTTGCACGTGCTTCCACATGCCAGGTCCTGCCTGAGCTGGCCAGGCAACACTCACAGCATGCCCCATGTGCACCTGCCTCCCATGCCCTGGGGTGTGTAACACTTGGGGAAGTCACCAAAGGGACCCTCGCCCAACTCCAAAGATGTCTGGGAGGCGGCCTGGCTGGTGGGGACCAGCTCCAGGCTTATCACAAGGGTGCTGCTGCTGGCCTCCCAGACCATGTCTGCCTCTGGCTCCAGTGGGGGTTGGGACTCAGACACCTGATCCTCCTCCTCCAGGGGACTCCAGCTGTGGGGGGGGGCCTCCAGCTCCATGTCAATGGTGCAGGTTAGAGGTGTCCCCCCAGGGCCCTCGCCAGATGTTGTGCAGTTCCTTGTAATAGGGGCAGGTGGCCGATCCAGCATCCCAGGCCCAGATGTAGTCCTCATAACCCTTCACCTTTGCCTGGACCTGCTCCATGCTGTGGGTTGTGTGGCCTCATTCCTCCAGGACAGTGGCCATCCGGCCATAGGCAGGGGAATTACAGCACTTTGCCTTGGGGTCCTGAAGTAGCTCCTCCTCGCCCTACAGGTCCAGAAGGGCCAGTACCTCAGGCCTGGTTGAGGAGGGGTAGCTCCTGGGACCCCTCAGACTACTTCCTCGAGGGCTCGGGTGCGGGGGGTTTTCGGTGGCTATCTATCTACCATCTGTGAAGGCTCTCGAGGAAGGAGAGGCTGAGAGGGCGTAGGGGTGGCAGATGGTACCTCTGTTGCTTCCATGCTCTCATCTTCCTGCCCCAGGGTTTTCTGGGTTCCCTGTAGTTTTAAGAAGGGCCCAAGGCAGGCACAATAGAGAGCTGATTGCTGTGGATAGGGTGTACCCTGGAGCACCTGTGCAGTGCCCTGGAGCCTTTTCTGTCAACAGAAGGTACCCAGAACCTCCAGACCGGTTTTGTGTCAACAGATCCGTGTCGAAGGAGGCTTTATGCCTCTCGGGAGCAGGATGAGACTGATAACAAACTCCTGCATTCTGTCGATTTACGGCCGGCAGAACACCTTGGGAATCTGAATGCTCCCCAGGTTTTGTCAACAAACAAAAAAAAAGGAGGTTGTGTTTGCTCGTTGCTGTACCAGACTTAAGGAACTCTGAACCTTTCCTTTGATTCCCCTTCCAATCCTTTTTATCCAATAACCATATACCTTTCACAACAGTGCCTATGGTTCTAGTCAAGTTGCTTAAGTCCATGGTACTCAATAGCTAGGGCACCCACCAACAGCCAAACTGCCCCATCTCCCAGCGGTGACTCCACACCCTTCTCTCAGCAGTGACTGCACTGATCAACTCCTCCCCCTCCCTTCTGCACCTACTGCTTGCCATGAAAAAATTGTGCGCTGGGAGGGAGAGAGGGGGGAGGTACAGAGATGGGCAACACTTGCGGGAGGAGGTGGGGAAGAAGCAAAGGGAAGGTAGGGGCTTGGGGAAGAGGTGGAAAGGGGTGGGGTTGAGCATACCCTGGCTAGAGGGAAAGTTATCACCTATGACTGGAACTCATACTTCCTTTAAAAAAATCTTACAAAGTTGCAACAGTTTGTTCTTCAGCTCCTGAAGGAACCCAATCCTATGCCAATTCCATGGGTGCAAAGGTAGGCACTGACAGCTGACTTCCAGTGTGAGAAGGCTTCTCCAGAACTCTGCAGGACATAAATGCCTTTCCTCTAATCACCTGGAAGGGCAGAGGCCCATCATGGGCTCCACCTGGACCAGCTACTCCCTGCTCCACCCTTTTTTGTCCAGGTTCGTGTCCCCTCTTCCTTTCCAGGTACTATCAATTGCAGTGGGAGCCCTTAAAGAAGCAACAAACTATTTTCTTCCCACCAGATGGACAAGAGGCTACTGTATATTATCGAAGTACAGTAAGTGCACTCCTCAGAGTTCTGTCTTACACCAAATTTCAAAGACTGTTTCTTCCTTGGAGAGATTTAGTAGAAGATGTCTCAGCCTAACAATTCACATAGCAGTACAAGGGCAACCACTGTGGTCAAACAGCACACATCTAGAAAAGTCCTGCCAGAGGAAGCAGCTTTGGTTGTGTCCCTTAGGGGATAAAGAACGGAGTATGGAGTCGGGAAATCCCATAATCCAGTCCCAACCTGCATCACTGACCTGCTTTGTTCTGGCTCACTTTCACTAAGTGCCTTGTCCTAGCTTACTAAGTAAATCAATATCAAAAATGTAATTAGAAACCATATCATCAGACTCATAGGCCAAAGCCTAAATCCTACCACAGTATCTTAACTTTTCTATTTCTTAAGAGAAGGCGGGATTGTTTTGTTTTTCAACTATGATTTGGAGATTTACAGGAGGAGCCTAAGAGGCCTGCACCGACAGGCAGGTAGGTAATTATTCTAATAATACCTATTTTATAAATTCTGAGGCAGGGCTTAGAGCAAAGAAAGCAACTTGCCTGGAAAGCAATGAGATCTAGTGGATTCAGCATTAGCCCTGAGATCCGTATCCTGAATATGGTTCCAATAGGAATTGACCAAAAGCGAGAATCATTTAAATCTCTGGAGTTTAGCAAGATTATGAAAAGCTACCTTCTAGCTAGTCAATTAAACCCTGTGGTTCTGGGGGAAGTTCCTCTCCTCCAGACAAGTTTGTCACAATGTACAAGAAAATGTTTTCAGCTGGGAGTGGTTTCTTCAGCCATTACGACTATTCTAATAGTGATTTTCTTAAAAAATAGGCAAATTGAATAAGAGTTATATGTGTGGAATAACTTGCTCTGTTCTAATTATAAGATTCGGGCCATGTGCTGCCCTTTTATTATTATTTCATTTTTGGTTTCATGCATTAAGGACTGCGTCTTAGAGCTAACCAGGAACAGTGATTGCAGTGTCAAGGACTGGATAGTCCTACACTGTTTCAGGTTGTATTGGTTTGGGATCTTCTTTAATCATCTATTTAATGAGATAATCTAACATGCCCCATGTACTAGACCATTTCTTTTAATCCTACATGAGTGAAGTGTTCCACAGAGCCCTGTGTGTCAAGTAAGGTGATAATCTCTCTAGAGTCAGAAAGAAGGAAAAGAATGTCTTCTCCTTTTGCTCCTTACAATTATTATAAATGCTTTTAATTCAGCCACTATAGGCACATGCCTTAACTAGTCCCCTAATATTGTTGCTGTATACATCATTTTTTATCTCAGCCACTCTTATAGTATTTCCTTGGTTATCCCCACTCATCTCATTGTTTCTAAAGTTAACTAGCAAGTTCTTTGTTATAGGCACTCTGGTCTTACTCATAGCTGACTAGTGATGTGCACATTACAGGATGCAGGGGGTGTAAATATGGCATAAAAAACCCACCCTCCTTCCCTCAGTTCTTGGCTGGCTGAGGTCTGGCTGTTTCCTGGCACAGTAACTTAATTACCACTATGTATGAGCCCAAGGCACCACTCCAGCAGCCATAGTCACCAGGGCAGCAGCATGCTCTGACCAAGTCCCCTCAGGGAACATCACCTGCCCTGGATAGGGAATAGCGTGGGTGGCTAGTTTAGGAGCAATTCTGATGGCCGTGTGCCACCTGGAGATTCAGTCAGAAAAGATGAATCCTCCATCAATGGCTTAAGCCAACATTACAGCTACTTCCTATAACAGGAGCAGCATAACATAGTCACAGTGGGGGATCCGTCTCCTTGTCTTTCTATTAACCTTCTAAAGTGCCCTACATACGGAAAATAATAAATACGAGGTTTTTCAACCAGCCAAAACATGGTATGTTTTTATCAGCAACACATGCTACAGCAAATCTAACCACAAATGTGCTATGTTGACACAGATATAATAACTTGCAGCAGGACTGCAAATCTGCCTAGCCCTCCCACAGGTATCATACAAGCTATTCACAGCCAGATCTGCTGTCTCTGGACACATAAGGCAGGTGCAGGAGGATTTAGGGTTGTTCCTGCATCCCTGCTGCTGCATGGAGATTTGCTGGCTTTACTGCAGGCATTTAACAATCACGATATGTGCTCTCTGGACTGGAAAAGGATAGCTGTTGGATCTTAAGCAGTAAGTGTGATGCTCATTGGATCTAACTTCAATGGGAGCTGCTTGTGCTCAGCATTTTGAAAATCTGCTATTTTGCTGCCTAACATTGGATTTAGGAACCTAAATTTTAGACACACTTTTTTGCCATTGTTGATAATTTTACACTGATTTTATATCTATACATAAACACGCACACACACACACACACACACATTATGACAACTGAAATGATGTGTTATCATACAACTTGTGTGGAGCCAGTACACAATGGACAAAATATTTTGCCCCAGTTAATAGGTTTTGTTTTTTGTTTTTCTCATAATGTCATTATGAACTATAAAAAATTGGATGTTTGAATCCTGATTTTCCAGAGTTGAATAAGATTTCCCACAAATCACAATTTTATTTAAACTGATTGTCAATAGCCTTTAAACTAACCAGAAGTGACACAATATGCCACAAAAGGCATAAAGAAAAAAATGAAAACATTCTTAGTGCATTTATGTTTATCCAATAGACTAATAGCTCCAATTGTGATATTTAGGCAGACTAGTACATACTATCATCTCACTTTAATTGGATCTTCACATGGGCTGTGGCCCACTACCCCTCCCTTACGGAAGGGGCATGTTAATGAGGGAGTTCTAAAACCAAATAGGAAGAAGGGGCTTTCAAAATTAGGGGGTCCTTTGGAAAGGCCTCCAGCTACATGGGCAGCCCGCATTCCAAAAGCGTCAATTTCGAATCACATGTGGCCACTGCATATTCATGTCAGTGCTTCCTTAACACCTTCCAAACACCTTCATTAACATTCCAAAAGGGAGGGGTAGTGTGGCCGCAGACCTATTGTTAAAAGACAATCATAAGAATATAATGGGTCCAAAGTATATTTCAGTTTTCTTAGAACTGGAATTTTTCCTTTTAAACACAGATGTACACAAATATAATGAATATTTTGCTCAATTATTTCAAGTCTTGGTGAACAGATTTAGTTCCAAAATTAACACGACAGCTGCAAATTAACATTTGAGATAGACTGATTCTCAGCTCAGCATCATTACGGAGACAATTCCTGTGACGAATTACAGGCTTTCTTCATGAGTTATCACAATGAAATGTACCCAAGAACCTGCAGTCTCAGCTGGAGAGAATGTAGGCAGATTGACCTCCCTACAAATATTGTCTGCCTTAGATCCAAATATCGTATCCATCAATCCATCGTACCTTAGGAAGAAACTTACAACTTTCAGTTTGATTAGCACCATTTTTTTGTATTCTGAGTGTTACCCATCAAAATTTTTGGGACAGCAGATAATGACAGAGTATTGTAGCTGCTATTAAAACTTGCATCACAATTTTATGGCTTGCAAAATGACTTCCTGTATAGGTATTGAAGCTAAATAAATGGCAAGAAATCTTCAATTTGTATCTGTCAGGAAATTAAACACAACACAGCCGTGTCTACACGTGCACGCTACTTCGAAGTAGCGGCACTAACTTCGAAATAGCGCCCGTCACGGCTACACGCGTCGGGCGCTATTTCGAAGTTAACTTTGACGTTAGGCGGCGAGACGTCGAAGTCGCTAACCCCATGAGGGGATAGGAATAGCGCCCTACTTCGACGTTCAACGTCGAAGTAGGGACCATGTAGTCGTTGCGCGTCCCACAACGTCGAAATTGCAGGGTCCTCCATGGCGGCCATCAGCTGAGGGGTTGAGAGACGCTCTCTCCAGCCCCTCAGCTCAATGGTACCGCATGGAGCGGCCCCTTAAAGGTCCCCTCCCCCTCCCTTCCTGTGCAGGAAGCTGAGGGAATGTGCAGGCGGCAGCCCAGACACACGGACAGCCTGCACGTCCCTCAGCCATCCAAACCAGCCACCCCACCTGCGATGGCTACCCGGCAGCCCCCCCAGAGCCCCCAGGGGACCCCCCTCAAGGGGAGCCAGGGCAGCCAGCCCAGCCAGGCGGGCAGCCAGGCTGGCAAGCGGCAGTGGGGCTCCTCCTGGACAAAGGCCGAACTTCGTGACCTGCTGGGGCTCTGGAGCGAGGAGGAGGTGCTCCAGGTAATGGGGAGCAAGAGGCTGAACGCGGATGTGTTAGCTCGGCTGGCCGATGGCCTGGCTGCCTGGGGTCACCCTGCCCGCACTCCTGATCACGTCAGGAGTCAGGTGAAGGAGCTGCGGTAGGGTTACTCCCGGGCCCGGGATGCGGCCAGCCGATCTGGGGCTGCCCCCGTCACTTGCCCCTTTTACAGGGAGCTCAGGGACATCCTGGGCCCCCAGCACACCTCCTCCCCTCCGGCCACCCTTGATACCTTGGCCGACGAGCCCCAGCAGGCCCTGCATCCGGAGTCCGCCCCAGAGGTAAGCCCCGCACCCTGGGGGCCCCCCGGAGCCCACCCCTGGGACATCGCGGCAGGAGGAGGAGGAGGAGGAGGGGGGCTCCTCCTCTGCAGAATCCGGGCTGCGGATCCTCCTCCTGCCATCCCGGAGCAGCAGCCGGGCCTCTGCCCCCCGGGGATCTCCAGACCGTGGGAGTGGACTGACAGGTAGGTACCCCCCTCTGGTGTACACCCCTGGGCTTGAGGGGCGGGGGGTAATATATATGTGTCCAGGGCCCCCCACATGCTCACATGGCCATGGCCCCAAGGACAGCAGGGCCATGGCCCTCACAGCAGTGCATCAGCCCCTGCCCCCCCACCACCCCGCACGACAGTGCCATGCCCCATCCCCGGGGCAGGGGGGAGCGGAACCTCGAGGGGCCCCCGGGAGGAGGGGGTGGGACACCCCGCAGCAGCAGCAGCAGCAACAGCAGCAGCAGCAGCATGTGATGGAGTCGGGGGAGTGCAAAAGGGAGACTCAGGCTAGATATGAGCAACAAGAGCCGAATAGCTCCCAGGGGCAAAGGATGATCCTGGGGCTACAGCTGGCAGGTGACACCTCCTCCCTGAACAAAGAGGAGGGAGGAGCCGAGCTGGCTTGGAATTGTGGGGGGAGGGCGGGGGCCACAGGTAGAGGCTAGGGGAAGGGAGAGCTGGAAGGCAGCCAGCCTGAGGAGGGGGAAAGCTGCATCCCAGAGGGGCACCCCTTGGGGTCTTCTCCCCACGATGGGTTGGAAGGACTGTCTCTTCCGACAGCTGGTGCTGTCACTCCTGGGAGAAACTGGGCATCTGTGGCCTAAGAAACCTCTCCTGCTGTCAGACCCTGCAGGGTGAAGTGAGAGTCACTCCCACCAGGGGACGGGGTGCAGGGCAGGGGGACCCCTGAACCCCATCCATCACAGCAGCATCCCCCGGGGACGGGGATGGGGAACCTGCAGCACAGGGCTGGGGGGACAAAGGCCACGGCTCGGGGCCCACACTAACGCCTGTCTCCATTCTTCTTCCCCCCCTCCTCTCCTCTGTCCCGCATCTGCACCATCAGAAGGACCGGAAGACAGCGCCGGCGAGGCATCAGTGGTCCCGGAGAGTCCAGCTCCTGGCCATCCACCGACGGCAGCTGGAGGTCACGGAGCAGCACCTGCAGCTGCAGGAGTGGGCTCTGGCCTGGCGCCAAGAGGCATGGGGGGCCTACATGGAGACTTTCAACCTCCTGGTGGACTACCTGGCCCCCCATGCCGCGCCGGCCGCCGCAGCACCCGCCGTGCCTGCTCCACCAGCCGCACCACCAGCTGCTCAGCCCGTCGCCATCCCGTCCGCCGTCGCCCCGCCACCCACCGCCGAGGGCCGGAGCACCGAGGGACCCCTGGAGCCAGCTGAGACTCGCCGGGCATATCTTCCAGTCCGGCCCGCCCCCAGCCAGCCCCGGACAGGTCTGCGGCCGCGGCGGGGCTCCCGGCCACCCACGCCCAGTGCCGGACTGTAGGGGCGAGGGGCCCAGGACGTGGCTCCCCCCTTGTATATAGTTTCAGCTTATTAGTTTGTGCCCCCCGTCTGCCCTGTCCCCCCCATGTAAATAGTTCTCCCCTTTATCCTCCCTGGTTTTCTTTTTATTAATGAGGACACTTGTTTGTTACGATTGTTTTATTTGTACATATTACTTTGTTTCCACATGTTGTATATAGTTTGTTCTTGTTTTATATATTTACAGTTAAAAAAAAGTTCTCAAAGAAAAAGCAGTTTAAGTTCAGCCACAAGTGCATGCTGTCATTTGTCCAGGAAAAGTGGGAGGGGGGTGTGGTTGGGTGCTCCATGGTGTCGGCGTTGGGGCAGGAGTGTGGTGGAGGAAGGGGCGGGCAGTGGGGGGCCTGGCAGAGTTCACCCCGCGGCCTCATCATCGAAGTGGGCCCGCAGGGCCTCCCGGACCCGGGTCCCTTCGGGGTCCACCTGCCGACTGGGGGCAGCAGGTGGCTGGACGTCGGCCCTGCCAGCCTCCACAGCCCAGCCCTGGAAAAAGGTCTCCCCCTTGCTCTCCACCAAATTGTGCAGGGCGCAGCAGGCACCCACAATCAGGGGGATGTTGTTGGGGCCCGCAGCCAGGCGGGTCAGGAGAGATCTCCAGCGTCCCTTCAGGCGGCCAAATGAGCGCTCCACCACCTGGCGCGCGTGGTTCAGGCGCTCGTTGAAGCGCTCCTGGCTAGCGGAGAGATGGCCCGTGTACGGGTGCATGAGCCACGGCCGGAGGGGGTACACCGCATCTACGATGACGCAGAAGGGCATGGTGGTGTCCCCCAGAGGGATCTCCCGCTGGGGGATGTAGGTCCCCGCCTCCAGCCGGCGGCACAGGCCCGAGTCCCGGAAAACCCAGGCGTCGTGGGTGCTGCCAGGCCAGCCCACATAAATGTCCTGGAAACGGCCCCGGCTGTCCACCAAGGCCTGGAGGACGACAGAATGGTAGCCCTTGCGATTCAGGTATCGTCCTCCACTGTGATGCAGGGCACGGATGGGGATGTGAGTCCCATCCAGAGCCCCGAAGCAGTTGGGGAAGCCCAGGGTGGCAAAGGCGGCGATCGTGGCATCTGGGTCCCCCAGCCTCACGAGCCTGTGCAGGAGCATGGCGTTGATGGCATGCACAACCTGCAGAGAAAGCACATGGGACAGCAGCAATGAGGGGTGAGCAGGGTGTGCGTGGCCCTGCTCTGCCCTGCCCTCCTCTGCCCGGGCCCCCCTCCCCTGCCCGGCCCTCCTCTGCCCTCCCCCGCCCTGGCCTCCCCTGCCCTCCCCGCCCCTCCCCTGCCCTGGCCTCCCCTCCCCTCCCCTGCCCTCCTCTGCCCGGGCCCTCCTCCCCTGCCCTGCCCTCCCCCCATGGGTTCTCTTACCTCCATGAGGACAGCCCCAACGGTGGCCTTGCCGACACCAAACTGCTGCCCCACGGATCGGTAGCTGTCGGGAGTGGCCAGCTTCCAGACAGCGATGCCGACCCGTTTCTCCACAGGGAGGGCACGCCGCATGGCGGTGTCCTGGTGCCTGAGTGTGGGGGTGAGCCACTGGCACAGCTCCATAAATGTCTGCCGGCTCATCCTGAAGTTCCTGAGTCAGCGGTCGTCGTCCCACTCCCCAAGCACCAGCCGCTCCCACCAGTCGGTGCTGGTGGGGTAGCTCCACAGCCGCCGGCGTGTGAGGCCGGGGGTGGGGGGCGGGGTGCTGCAGGGTTGGGGGTTGAGCCCTGCTGCCCTGGGGGCAGCTCCTCCTCCAGGGTAGCAAGGAGGTGCTCAGCTGCCTCCCGCATGGCATGGAGCAGGGCAAGCCCTGCTCCTGCCGGGAGGGCTGGGTGGACCTCTGGCTGCTGCTGCTGCTGCTGCTGGGGGTCCATGACTGCGGCGCCCGGGGTCTGTGTGCCTATGGCTCCTCAGACCGCGTGCTGTGCAGGCTGAGTGTGTCTGGGAGGGGCCCTTTAAGGGAGCGGCTAGCTGTTGCCCCGGAAGCGCTAGTCCGCCCTGTGACCCTGTTTGCAGCTGTGCCTGGCATCCCTATTTCGACGTCTGCTACTGTGGCATGTAGACGTTCCCTCGCTGCGCCTATTTCGATGTTGGGCTGCGCAACGTCGAAGTTGAACATCGACGTTGCCGGTCCTGGAGGATGTGTAGACGTTATTCATCGAAATTCGCTACATCGAAATAAGCTATTTCGATGTAGGCTTCACGTGTAGACGTAGCCCATATCTAGAATCAGAAAGTTGCAGGATTAATTCAAGAACAGCTGGTGGTCTCTATCACACTTATTATTCACTATTTGAAAAAATAGAGAACAAATAACTTAGGCCATGAACTACATCAGCTGCACAATTCAATCCCAACCTTCACAAAACCCACCTACAGAGGAAAATTAAATTCTGTACTCAACATGGGTCACTTTCTTGTACTAACAAACACTACCCTCTCTCTGTCAATTGATAATTAACAACTTGAGAATGATGTTATGACAGTACCATTTGGCCTATCTATTCCAAATGTGGTTTGAGAAATCTACATAACTACTTGAATATAATATTCATGTGAATAACTACCTTCAGCTAACCTTTTACAAAAGGAAGATAACTCTTTCAACCCCTGAATACCTGCTCTGCTGTTAAAGTGGTGATCTAACTACACTTACTGCATCTGTTTCCTAATTTGGCAAATGATTAATTGCTAGTAAAAATGATGATAGTGCTGTTTTTCAGGAGATTATGTTATCACTGCCATGTTTTACACATTTTATATGGCTAAAGTTCTATGTGCTTCAACTTGTGCTTTTCTTAAATATACAGATAATGAGCATTTTCCCCCAAAATATCCTATTTACTGTATCAGTGACTTTTCCAAACTACTTGAGACCCTGATAATTGGCCATTCAGCAACACACTACTCTGAGCATGTGGTACTTTTAACATTACACATTTTAGCAGTTATTTTTGATACTGTCAGACTCTACTATCATGAAACTCCTTACAACTAAGGCCCATTTCACTCTAAATTACTCAGCCTTTTTAATGTTACTCTTTGATACGAACAGTGTGTCTATTGCAGACACATATTCCAAAGCTGTCAGTATTGCTGAATATTCAGTGCATCTGAAGCACAAGATGGTAATGCCATTGTTTGTATGCAGGAATGTCTATTATCAGTGCACAGAAAGGTAAGCTATATTCAGTGATTAGTGAGCCGTTAGGAGACACTCAGACACTCTGCTGATGACATATGTATAACAGAATAAAATCCATGTGTCCCAGGGATGCTGCTGTGCAGCAAGCAATGCAGGGAACTGCAAACTCTTACTTGTTGGCTAGTCTTTGTCATCTTACTGCCCTCAGAGGACACAACTCAGGTGGAGATCCATGATGATGTAGGAATCATACAAGTGGGATCATGCACGCATCTGCAAATAACTACTCCAACATTATGAACAGGCAGATGATGATGTGTCACTACCATTAGTGCATATCATGTAGCGTGAAATGCCAGAGGGCCTGCATGTCACTGATGAACAGCAAGCACAGCACTCCATCCTGTCCATCTTCTTGAATCCTATCGGAAAGCGGTATGTTCTTTTACTGACCTAGCAGAGAGGAGCTTGATCACTACGAGATATCTTAGCAACATAGATTTGATCATTAGGACCCAACACAATGTGAAGAAGGGAAAATACTATGTCTCACAGCTGAAGGAATGCTCCCTCCCTTTACAGTTAGCTTATCATTATCTTCAGATGGAACACACAAACGAGATGGCCAAGGATTTGGATGTGCCCCTCTTCCAGTGGAACATACCCTCACTTGGGGCCTTGTAGACACTCTGCTGTGTCAGGTGAGCATCTCCCACTGAATTCTAGTACTGTGAGGATATTTTTCCTAGCAATAATGACACATCATTTTCTATAACATGTACTAGCTTGAAGGTCTAGTCCATAAGGTAAGGCTATTTAAAGAGAGAACACAGAAGAATGAAAATTCAAGATAATTCATGGCATTTGCTTCAACTAATAGCAAAAGAAAAACCTTACTATATTAAGCACCATTACAGTAACCAAAGTGACCATGGCTAGTTGTATGACACTAAGCATGCAATGTAACTTTTCAATATCATGAGGAAGGAAGGTGAGATCTCTGCAAGATTATGATATTCCATATGCAGTCAAACCACTTAATGCTCAAGATTTGGTGCTGACAGTGCATGTGAAATGCCTCTAGCTGACCCAAGTTTGCCTCCAAGAAGATCCAGGTTGTTACAATCCTTGTAAAATGACTCCATTTTAAGCTATCCCAAATGCATGGCTTAAGTATTTTCTATTTTAAATGTTTAGAATTGCTATTCCACATGCTATTTCTACATAAATTTAGTTTGTGCTGATTTTAATTATACAGTATAGTGTGACAACTCTATCATAAGAGTAAAATGAGCACTTAATAATAATATTGTTGAATATCTGAATGTAAATCTCTCCAGTTCTCATCTTATGAAGTAAGTATTTTTGTGTGCACAAAGTACAGTTCCACATTAAGTATTTTCTACAAAATTTGGGACAAATCCCAGTGTAATCTTTATACAAAGTTATTTTAAATGTCTAAAGCCTGTAAAACTATAACTGTGCTTTGTCCTGAAGTTGAGGGTCTTTTAACATTCCCATTGCAGGCCCATTTTTTCATGGGTTTGTAACTCAACCATACAAATTTGATTTGGGATGAATCTTGGCCTAAAAACAGCAGTATGAAATAGTATCGGGGGTAGCCATATTAATCTGTATCTGCAACAGCAGTAAGAACTTCTGTGGCACCTTTAAGACTAACAGTTTTATGACATACACCTGATGAAGTGGGTCTTTGCCCACAAAAGCTTATGCTCCAAAAAATCTGTTAGGCTGGGTCTACAGTTATGTGGAATATCGATGGCTGCTGCGCAATTTTAGGTACACAAATTGCATACCAAAAATAGATTTTCAAACCATCGATATTTGTCCCCAGCCCCTCTGCAGAATGCCAACAAGAGTGCTCCTCCTGTCCTTCATCCTTAATCCTTGCAGTTTTCAAGGAGTTCCATGGTTGACATTGACCCTGGAATGCATGCAAAATGGCACCCTGAAAGATCAAACCTAAGCGTTCAATCTTCCATGGCAACCACATACCCAGCCTTAGTCAATAAGGTGCCACAGGACTTCTTGTTGTTTTAGTCTGAAATAGATCTGTAAACTGTTCTTATAGATATGAGTATATTTTCAACTGCAGTGAGGTTCAGCCTTTGGTTTGTGAGTGCAAGTTGCACCCATAGAAATTTTACATGTTTTTCTTCACCATTAAATTAGTTTGCACTTGAAAATCAGATCAATTTTACTTGGAGCTCTCTGGCTTACAAGTGCGAGTCAAGTGGCTAGAAGTGCACCCATTTAGATTTTGTCTTCAGTTTAACTGATGGCACAAAAATGCAGGTACCATTTTTTTAAAACAAGATAAAATCAGCACCCTCAGAGGAGTGCCAACCTTTCTGAAGTTTCATTTAGTTGAAATTTCAGAGATATATAGAGTTAATTTAAGGTAAAAATAAGATGGAAAGGTGATAGTCTTATCAGGGTCTCTGCTGTTCCTTATTGCTCACAAGGGAGGGTAATTTATAAGTAGCCACCCTTGTGAGGGATTCTATGTTAAACTGCTGTGAGGCCAGATTTGATCCTAGAGCTCTACTGAATGACAAGTGACTCTGGCAAGAGCAGGGGAACTGGCTGGCTTGCTATTTTAACCAACTGCACATGTGTGCTACTGCTTGCAGCTAAAGCAACTGGATTCAAATTTCAAGCACTTCAGACGTCAAATATAGTCAGACTGGGGATTTTGATTTAGGCACATTTCTGCTTTTGCTGTTCCCACCCTTAGCAAATCAATCAGTCAAATAGCCGTTCTTGGTGAAACACATTTCCAGCATGGCAGCCTACCTGGTTGCCTTTAGGTTACAATGACACTCTCTCTGCAGGTGCAAGAGGATGGGATGTGATTTCAGACGAATTCAAGTTTCTGATCACTTCTAGGTCTGTGAAACTTTAGGGCTTTTGTATTGCAAGAAGTTACCATCACCACTGTGCTTAGATTCTACACAATCACATGCAAATACTGTCTCTGTCGTGCACAGCTTACAGTCTAATTTAAGAGACAAGAGGCAACAAATAAGTCTCAAGTCCAATAGGTGGATAGGAGGTGGGACAAGGGTGAAAGTCATAAGATTACATAGGCACAGCATGGGGGCCTGCCCAGCCTGAACAGTCAAACCATGCGTAAATAAACTATAGTCTTTGTCAACAGAAAACTGCCCGTTTCTATTTTTCTTCTGCCACTTTTTTGTTCGTTTTAGAACCCTACCTGTTTCTGTATTTTTAAGAACCCATTTCTATTAATTTTATGAGTTTTAATGGGGGGAGGTAAAGGAAGAAGTGGTTTGATGAGGACAGAAATGCTGATCAAAATGTTTTTCTATGTGCCAAATGCAAGTCACTAGCTAGGCATTCTTTCTATTGTTTTGAGGGCCAGGCCCTTGCCAACAATATTTCCCCACTCAGTCAGATGTGATGTTATTCCTTCTCCCCTACTGTGCTGTTGGGAGGCTTCCATACCCTAGGGTACACTGGGGACACTGTCATTTGGCTCACATCCTACTCTGACTCTCTATTGCTCAAACCTGACATTTGGATCTCTACCTTGGTGAGATACATAACAGACAGGCACTTAACAAATCAAGAATTCTTAATCCCCTTCCAGAATTTGAAATTCTGTCAAACGAGTCAAAGGGAGAAGAGAGTCAATATTTTAAACAGGAAAATACTGATCTGGGGACCACAGGCAAATCCAAACCAAACTCAGGTGATGTAAGGTTTGGGAATTGTAAGTCTGTCCACATCCCCAGTCTGATTTTGTTCCTTAAAAACTCATGTGTACTTAGCACCTGACTATAACCTGATGATTAATTAATTGCTTTTCTCTTCTATTTTCTTTTAGATTTTTCCCCTTAGGGACACTGCTCTTTTAATTCCTTTATTTGCTATGTTTTTGTATCACTTATTTAATGTCATTTCTCATATTTCAATGGAGTGAAACAATCAAGGCCTCTGCAGCAGCCTCTAATTTTCATGTAAGTTATTAGTTATTTTGACAATGTAAGAAGATGATGTGATAGTCTGCTTTTTTGATATTTTGTACAATGTTTTTAAAATTATAATTCCTTCACACTGAAGCCTGTGATAAATTTGCCAGTTACTGTCAGTTAACTTTTTCAGGGGATCTTGGGAATGAAGGATCTCTATGTTTAAAAATGTTTTATTTGCATGTTATAGTTGTTAATATGTATTCATATTGACATTCAAAGTTTAGCTGTATTACAGTCTCAGTAAATCTTATAATAAAGTATTTTGAAGCCACTGTTATCTAATAAATCTAAGACCTAAAATTATAAGATTACTTACAAAGATACTTTAAGGTGTTCTTATCGTATAGAGTAAATAATTAGCATAACAGTAACATCTAGAGCCCTCAGCTGGGATCAGAGTATTAACACTGTGTGCGTAAGAGGCATAACAAGAAACCATAAGCTGTCTGTGGTAGTAACTATCTGAACAGAAAGAAACTTTATATTCTCTAAAACACAGAATAAAAGGGTATTTACTCCATACAGGAAGCATTTTAAAGGGTTCAAAAAGAAGACGCCAGATTCTGAGTTGTTTGAAAATTGTGTAATCATATATGCAGGTTGAAATACAATGGATCTGTTGTCGGTAGGAAAATAATGCAGACTTTGTAAAGCATCTTGATACCTATGTCTATATATTTATATGATTAATCATAGCAATCTAATGTGTCTAATCATGAGGCTAAATTTTCCATTCTGATTCAGCACTTATTCTGAGCACAGAACTTGTACTGATGGCAGTGGATGCTGCACACATGATACAAGTAGAAAATCCATGATAGAGGTCTGGTATGTGAATTTGAAATAAGAATTTTAACCATAATCTCTCGAGATGGCAGTGTTGTGGATGTTTTTTCTTTTTAAAAAAAAAGCATAATACAATATAAAACACTGGCATGGAAGGCAAGAGAAAATCCATACTCAGACAGAACTGTATTGCACAATTCACACCTTGCATTGATTTACTCAACCAACTTGTCCTATTGTCTCACATAAATGCTACTCATTGCTGTAACAGTTCAACAGTAGTGCCCATAATGCTGAGTTAGTGCTTCAAAATCATGAAACTAAGAAGCATCATAAAATTAACCTTTGTATAGAAATGGCCAAATACACAACGTCATATAGAGCCTGTCCACTGATGTCAGTGGGATTTTTGCCCAGATAAGGACACAACTTTGGATCCTATCATGTATGCTGCCAGGCTAAGTGATAGGAGGGTGAAGCAAGGATTTAGGCTGAGCCTGAAAAAAGTCTGGAGTCATGCTGGCATGTTCCAAAGCATCATTCTGGCACTTCATTTAGGACCTAAAATGGCATTCTGGACTCTCTCTCACCTGAAGTATCCCACAAGTGTTTTCAGCACTTGTTTATTTCAGGCTGGAGCACCCTTCCTCCATTACATGGAAAAAAGCAAAGAATCGAATCTGTTGACTCTGTGATCCCTGACCTTATGAAGAGGCGATATAGCTTTTCCATAGTGAAGGGTTGTCACTGCCTTTTTATTATGAAGAGAAACCATGGCAACTCTAAAACCCTTAGGAATTATCTTTAGGCCTAGTTTGTTCAGAACAAGTCTAACTGATACAGTGTTTTAAGTGATTTTGGGAAATGTTAGACTGTCTCCGCTAGGGTTCCCAATCCCAATATAGGAGTCATTGGACAAACACTGTGACCTCTGATTTGCAAGGGGTCTGAGTAGATGCTCTAATTATCCATTCTGACCTTAAATGCTATTAATGTAATCATGTAATACAAATTCAAGTGAAGTGATATTAACATTTTATGGGGCGGTAAAGTAGAAGGAAAAAAAAAGGAAAGAAAAAGAGGGAGAGAAAGATAGAAAAAAGGAGAAAAAAATTAAACTGAGCAGAGAGAGATGAGAACAAATGAAGATGATGAATGGTAAATAAGATATTCACATACAGATACCATGAAGATAGTCTTAAAGTACAGAAACAATAGAATTTTATGTTGCCTGTTTGTAGAGTAGTATATGTAGGTATGCAGCTCTGAGTCAAACATCCTGAAGAATATGCACCTTTTAAAATATTCTAAAAGACTCTCAAAAGTTAACTTACTTCAGCCAATTGGAACTTGATTTGAGTGAGCAGGGAGCTCGGGCCTTAGCCTATTGTGAGCAGGTAGAATGATTGCTTTTGTTAGATCATTTTTCAACTCAATTGGTAGAACTAGCTGTACTCAGGATAGTGCAACAGGGTAGAATAAAGGGTGTTTGGGATATATTAATTGTGAACTCCAACTTTGATAATTGAAGCATATGTTTAAGTGAGGTGGTTGGTGTGGTTTGAGCGGGGGTGGTATTGTTTGTTTAGGTGGCGAAGTTGAGTGTGGATGGGGGCTTGGTTTTATTTTCAGTAAAAACTTCAGTTTGTTAATATTCGATCTTAAGTTGTCAGTGTATCAATAACTTTAGCTTAAAAATTGCCTGGGAATGGATTTAGTGCCTTTATGGTTTAACTATGTCAAAAAGTTACCTTTTTTAAGGAGTGTAGCATCAGTTGTCCTTCATTTTGTACCTACCACCAAACCTTAAAATAAACAGAGAATAAAGGCATAAAGCATGACTGTTCATTCTAAGCCTGGATTTTATTCTGAGGTTTAAAAAGTGGGGTTTACCAGAAGCAACTAAGTTAGGTGCCCAGCTCCCATTGGGAAGCCTTTAGGAGTTAGATGCCTAACTACCAAAGGCACTTTCAAAAGATTTCTCCTGAAACATTTAACAGTGTTCATTTATGCCCTGTATAATTTAAAATAAATATGCAGTTAAATAAACTTCAGGTATTATATACAAGAAATGATTAACCTTATCTATGTCAGAAGAAGAGGTTCAAAACAGTTTAGTTTGAAGGCCCCGACACACACACCTCTTCCATAATTCATACGTAATTCAATTTACCTGTGTCACTGTATTATATTAAGGGCATATATCCCACTCTATAAAATAATGCCAAGAATAAACCAAACTTAGATGAAGGTTGAGAGTAACAAGAGATTAAACTGCAAAGTCAGGCCAGAGCTTCCTTTATAAATTGCAGTAAGATTGCTGGGTGACAAGAACAAATTTAACTTCTGCAAACAGAAAGAGATTTCCCAGTAAAGCTACAGTAATTTAATTAGAAAAATACTCTCAGTACTCATGGCCATGAAATCTTTTTTGGCTAAATGACTGAATGTAAGAACAACAGGAAAGTGATTACTGATATGTTTGAACTGTAGCCATACTAGAAAGGTACTGCACTGCATTTGGTATAAGGAGCATCCTGCAGCAGGTATTTTATATTCAGATCTGAACCTCCTACACTATCATATTTATAAACAAGTCAGAACACAAACACATGTTAAACAGATATATTCAATGTCTAGTTTATTACAGGCCAATCTGTTTATCATTAAAATGAAAAATCAATATATCTGATTTGTATATAAACAGAGCTGGGCTGTTCTAGCAGTCACTGAGGATAATGAAATTATAGAATAACATTTTGCAAAGTACAAATCACATTTCCTGCCGACAGTGGCAATATCAACTTTTTCTTAACATCACACTACAGTGGTACTGGCAGTCAAAAAGTTAAGTCCAGGAATTCTAACAGATACAGGTTGAACCTCTCTAGTCCAGCACCCTCAGAACCTGACAGGTGGCGAATCAGAGAATTTGCCAAACCACGGCAAATCAATATTGTCTAGCAGCATTACCAACACTTCCATTGCTTACTGGGCTCTTAGAAGACATTTTAGAGTAAATTAGATTTAAATAACAGCACAGAACATTGACAGCAGGACTGGAGGCTGTAAACAAACTTTACGGGACTGTGGGAAACTTGGGCACATCCACAATAAGTGGACATCTGACTAACTAAAAACCATGCCAGACCAGGATATTGCTGAACCAGAGAGCACTAGATTAGAGAGGTTCTACCTGTACCTGCACAAATCGACAAAGCACTAAATAACCACTGTTAAATGTACTTTTCACGTTTGTAAGTAGATCTATGTTCAGCTGACAAAAGAACATGCAATCTGCTACTGGGCAGCATCCAGGATTTTATTTAAAACAGGAATGCTGCAAAGAATATCTTCAAAAAAGGTTACATGGTTTCTCTTCTGGACCATTAATTTTTCAGTTAGACTGAACTATCATTTAAGTGGATCCTGATGCTAAAACTTGGATTTCACATTAAAAGTTTGAAACTGAAAACTATAGAATAATTTGTTCTGAGCTCAAGATGTCAAGAGAAAATAAACCAGTCTCAAAATAAAATTAACTTACCTCTGGTGATGACATCAAATTAATAATACAATAATAATACAAAGAAATAGATTTGTTTGCCAAGAAACAAATCCATTAGCATTGCAATACTAAATAACTTCCAAATTATATTTAATACAAATTCACAGTTACAAAATGCCCTAGGACTGCTGTCCATCAGGAAAGTAGCAACCATTGGGTCTGACTATAAAGACTTCACAAGACAGCCACGATTTTCAAAATCAGTTAGGTGTCCAATATATATTAGGTGTTCAACTTCAAACACCACAAAGAGAAGAGGCCTGATTTTCAAAGAATAGGCACTCCACGCTGTCTGAAAAACAAGCCACTTTCAAGATACCTGAAGCTGTGTGCCTAAAAATCACTAGCAGTTTTTGAAGATCTTGGCAGACATGTCCACAATTTGGCAATCATAGGAGAATTTCAAATGTGGGAAAAGGGCATTTTCTTATTTTCTGGTGTTGAAATCCCCCTGCTAACATTCTGCTTTCACCTCTGATCCCACAAAAACCTTCAGAACCATAATATACCACCTCTGAAGTCTTAGTTAGTACCTTGTGGATTTGCTCTACCTCACACAATGCAAATTTCAGAGGTCAAGTACAGAACAAAATCTGTGGGCCATGTCCTCATTTACTTCAGTGAAACCTCACTAAAGGCAATGACACCCACTCGATAAAGTGAGAGGTCATTCAATATTTATTAGCAGTAATAATTTTGCAGAACAGCTGTCGAGTTTCTTAATAGAAAAGAAATGCAAATAACAGAGCCAGGATGCTTGGGATGCTGAAAGCCTCCTAATTACACTTGTTCTTACGGCTTGAAGTTTTAGAGTGACCCAAGCACCACTGACTTTATTTTAAAGGCAGTGTATCAGAAACCATGCAGGATAAAGATTAATGCTGTTCAGCTTGGGAGCCTGGAAATCCCTGTTTCTACTGGGAAATCCCTCCTGATAATCCTTGTACAATAGTTCTTTCTAGTCTTGGTCATCTACAAAGTGTGGGGAGTAGAAGGAGGGAATCACATAACTCTGATTATGGTCTTGCTTTCCTCTCTATCTATTACTTCAAATCTGTTCTAATTGTAGTGGCCTTTACATAAAAAATTACATATATAACTAACGCAGTATTCTACAAAAAGCTTGTAATTCTTCCTAGCAAACAGTATAGAGCATTAATTTCTAATTTTAGCAATTCAGATTGAAAATATTATCTGTTAATAACCATGCTGGAACTGAGAGGAAATGTAGACTCCAAGAGGAAAACAAGATAGTTATCATAATCATCTAATTTGAATATATAAATTCCATTATTTATTAATTCCTTTCCTCCATGTTTTTGATGTTATTGAAACAAGTAGAAGCTTTGAGCATGCAGCATCTTTGAGAAAAATCACATCACTCATTAGGTGCCAAAATGCAGATTTAATTGCCAAATTAGGCACCCTTGTTTGAAAATTTTGGCTGTAATATCTATTTTGCACAACAATTTGTGTAGAAGGCTTAAAGACAGACTTTGCTACTTTTCATACCTTCTTGTCATGTCACAGGCAACACACAGACCTGGAGAAAAAGAGTGTATTTCAATATCTGCAAAACAGGTGATCTTAACAAACGTACCTCAAAGATGCAGCAGTCTTCAGATGCCCAATTACTATTCTAGCCCACACTTCAAACAAGAAGATTTTCAAACAGTATGTGTTGAATTAGCACATCAGTTTATTTTATTCCTGCAAGAATAAGCAGACATGCTTTAGCCTCAAAATCATTTGTAAAACACTTTAAATTGAATCAAAATAATACTTCTAATATTACAGAGTAATTATTTTAAAATTCATAGTTAAAGGGAAGATATTTAAATAATCTGAATGCTATACTTGTATTATAACTTAAAATTAAATTATATAATAAAATTGCATAGAAACATTATTTCCTCATCTTATTGCAAAAATTAAACTGCTTTAGCCTCATAGGAAGATGAGATAGGGGAGGAACTTAACTGATGTATTTAAAATAAGGGTATAATATGAATTTATGAGGACAACATACCACTTTCAATTTCCAGTTCCTGGCTTGTGTGTCAGAAACATAGGCCCTGATACACCACCACCTTGTATCTTGCTGTCATTTGCATCTGCGTAAATGCTATTAAATCAGATTGGTAGCATCTTACATGCAGTTTGTACAATGTTAGGGCCTTGATACTAAAGGCACAAAAAGATGATTGTGATGTACTTTTTATGTGGCTGTTGAAGGAATGAAAGATTGTTTAATTAGAAACCTTTTTCAGTTTTGCTTAAAAAAATAATCTGCATTGTTAACTCAGGTCTGTCTGTCCTTGAATACCCTAAGGCAACTGGAAAACTAGAAATGCTCACATCATAAGAGACCCGAGACTGACATCTGAGCAATGAAGAAGGAAGAAATTTTAAGTCCAACTGTTCAAAATTCTTCTAATTCTTTATTGATAGCTATTTAAATTCTGTACTTAATGAACATTTAGTTGAAAGACGCCGTTATTAAAGCCTGAATGCATACACATACCCATTCTACATAACTAAAGGTGATTGCTTATAACATCAAAATTACCAAGTCCAGAAGTTTATTGAAAAAAAAGAGAGAGAGAGACTAGATCTGACACTCCTGACATGTCTTCACATACAGACTTTGGTGGGGGAAGAGGCATAAAGGTAATAATCAGTCTTTCAGGTACCATAAAGGGAAACAATAATATTAATCCAATTGTTTTAAAGCTCCTTTTAAACATATTCTTAGGTCAAGTTTGCAAGAGGACTGTGCTATGTATGTTTTGTGAGAATACCATGTCCCATGATTAAGGGGAAGATTAATTTTGACCAAACAAAACCAAAAAGAGAAGAGAATTCCCATCATGCTCTGCTTCTCTGGTCTCAGAATTCGATGCAGTTCTTGCCTTGGAATCTCTCTTCTCCATTCCGTACCTGACTGGAGATGCCTCCCTGTCCCTGTCCCATCTTCAATCCAAACAGGGCCAGGAGAGTTGCCTTATGTTACTGTTGGATGGAGGAGGAGACAACAGACTTGCATGGCCCCTGGGCAGAGTGGGGACCCTGGCTTCATACTCCCCAAAGGGGCAGGACTAGGGGCAGCAAGCCCTCAGCGCTGCCCAGAGTGTACCACGCTGGTCCCGCGGCAGCCCTCAGAGCCACCTGGAGTGTGACACACAGTGCTCCAGAGGCAATTTAAAGGGCTCAGGACTCTGACCAATAGTGGTGGCCAGTCACCCCAGGCCCTTTTGAATTGCTGGACCCCAGGGCAGCTCTCCCCGTTGCTTCTGCTGGTGGCAGACCTGCCCTTGTGCTGGGAGAGGGGGAAGGTTAGATATCTTGCACGCTTTTCATTGCTTTTTCTATGTCTTTCTTCTCATGAGCTTTGGTTCAAGCACAGACTAAGGTGGGGAAAGTCATTTGTGAATCAGACAGGTTGTTTCCCTAACAACACAGAGCTGATAGGTAACAGGATATCATCATGTTCCCCCAAAATTATCTTTTTAATACCAAATGTAATTGGATTGTATGATGGGATTTTTTTTTTGTTTTGGTCTTAAAAATCTACATATGTGGCCCGATGTTGCAACATTCCATGCTCAGAGCTCCTGCTGAAGTCACAGGGAGCTCCAGACTCTTGTAGAAAAGATGGGTGGGAGATATGAAAACTAAGCAAATACATTATCTTTTTTACTGTAGATCTGTGCCTTCTACATTGGTTTTACATGACAAAATAAATGGCTGTGGTTTGTAAACCCCTAACAATTGAGATTCTAATGAAAGCACTAACAGCCATTCATATATTGACATAAAACTCACAACCTGTACTCAGAGGTGTTTTAAGTTGGTTTTACATTTTCACTGAGGTAAAGAGGTTACTCTGTGTAAGATGATAAAGCAAGAAGTTGTGTGATGTCAGTTACTTTAATGCAAGGTTCAGCAGTTACTTGGTAACTTGACAATTGATCACAAAAGGGCACATAGCAGCGGCGTAGGCATGGGTGGGCCTGCATGGGCTGTGGCCCACTCACTTTGCATCCAAACCCACCCCTGTAGACTCCTATGAATCCCGTCATACCCCAGCACTTGCCCGGCTCAGCTCACTCAGTGCTCCAGCCAGAGAGTGGGATAAAGAGCTCACTCTAATACATTTGGTGTTCCAGCTGGGGTAGGATTTAGGAGGTTAACCTGTCCCACCAGCCCCTGCAGCTGAGAAGCAGGGGTGGTATAATACATCTGATGAAGTGGGTCTTTGCCCACAAAAGCTTATGCTCCAAAATATCTGTTAGTCTATAAGGTGCCACAGGACTTCTTGTTGGTTTTCAGATACAGACTAACACAGCTACCCCCTGATACTTTTTCCCAAGACTTTTCTATCCTCTTTCTTTGCACCCCTTAATGCAGGGAGAGTCAGTTGATATTACAGTCTGTCCCTGTGTTATTTTCACAGATAGGTTGCAATCACAGGAGGGGTTACAGTCAGTGGATGGCCAGCTGAGAACACAGAGTGTGCACAGAAGTTGAATTGTGCACGGGAAAGCCAAATTCCCTCCCCTCAGCAACTCCTTCAAGCTTTTCAGGGTCCCTGTGTTATTTTCAGGGATTGGATGAAATCACAGGAGGGGGGACAGTCAGTGGATGGCCAGTTGAGAAGACACACACTTGCTGATTTTTATGAAATTCTAGATAATTCAGCTACAGAAGAAAGAGATTTCTGTTAAATTTGCTATCTCTGCCGACGCTCAGATTTTCCTTTCATTATGTAGCAGGGGAATGGTCCAGCTATTGGGGGGAACTTTCCTCTCTTCTGTACTGGACCAGTGAAAGGACCTGAGTCCTTGCTCCCACTTCCTTTACTCAATGGCCTTCCTAACTCTGAGGGTTCCCCTTCTATCCTCCTGAGTAGCAAAGTCCTTGAAATCCCAACAAGGCTGGGCCCAGGTTTCCTGGGGCTGAACCTCAAACCTTGTAGACACTTAGGGCAGGGGCTAGGGAGTCCCCACTCCAGGGTTTTCTCTCTTCACACTGGATGCCTTCCTGAGCTGCTGATCACTACATACAGTTCAAAGCAAATACAATGTATTAAACAACAGCTGATTAAAAAGAAAAGAATAAGGAAAAATGAGAAAGGTTACAAGAGAACACACAGTCTTGCTCTGTGCAATGTAAATATCACAACCAGCAGTCTGCTGAGTGTAAGCACAGTTCACAATCTGTTCCTCGTAAGTCCCAGGGCTCGCTCTCAGGTCTGGCTGTACTGCAGGGGTGGGGTTACAGGTTAAACATGCTTGCTCAGGCAGTGACCACATGACTTTAGGCTCTAAGTGGCAGGGCCCTACTCCCAACTGGAGTTATAATCCCTCTGCAAGTCTGGCCTGCAAGGCCTCCTGGCTGCGGTGTCTCCTTGCCCAGAGCCTCTTCCCCGCTTTTGTTGGTCCCAGCGGCTCACCACACCCAGCTGCAGACTATGTTGCTTTGCCAGTCTTCAGCCCCTTGCATTGCTTCTCTGACCTCTTTGGCTCTTTAGTCACTGCAGGTCTGCTTCTTAGCACAGGATCGGTGCTCTCTGGACTGGATGGGCCTCGGGCTCTGTCACTACAGTCTGCCTCCCAGCACAGCTGCATTGCTTGGGCTGTGTGTGTCTCTGGCTCAGTCACGGCAGGTCTGCCTCCCAGCACAGCTTGCACTCCTTGCTGCTCTTCTTAGCTCTCTCTCCAGTTCTCAGAGATACCCAGCCAAAACCCAGCTCACACAGAGGATGGGACCTGGCTTTCTAATTCTCTCATTGGCAAGTCCAACCTGTCAATCTGGATGACTTGGAGTGTGGCCTCTTTCCATTGTCCCTGGGGACTATCAGTCTCAGGGCCCTGGTTTCTCGTGGACCCTTCCCCTTTTAATATTGGGAGCTAGCCAACCAACCTCTCCCCCCACCCCACACACACACACTGAGTTTTAGTAAGGGGCAGACAGTTGCCCTTACATTCTGATGGGAAAAACAGGCATTTGCTTAACACAGGAGAGGAAGGAAGAAAATGCAGTGTGGGAAGATGATGTCAAAGACCAGCGAGCATACCCGGAATGCTACAGGGGTGAGGAAAGTATGGGTGTGGCAGCAATAAGTCAACTTTGTGAGGAGCACGTGGGGAGGTGAGGATAGTCAAAGTCAAATTTATTAATTCCAGAATTACAAAATCAATATTAATAACTTTGATTTTATCTTGTAGTGTAGATGCAGCCTCTCTCAGGAGTGTCCTCTTCTTTTGAAAGTACAAATATAGCAACCCTAGTCTAAGCAAGACTACAGCATTTGGAACTTGTGTTAACAGCATCATAGAGGGGAGTCTGGTAACTCCAGCTATCAGACAGAGGAGGAAGTAAAGTAAACTGGTGGAAATGACTATTTCCAGACCTGAAGAAGCTCATCACCCAATAATTTATTTTGCTATTCTTTACAGTGGTACATGATTGTTTTTTTTTTTTGTGAAATAAAATTGGGTATGTGAGAATATCCATTCTCAGAAACCAGAAAGAAAAAACATAAGCATAGTCAGCAATACTTACTAACAGAGAGAACGAGTGAAAGAGAGATCCACCAGTTTCAAAATAGCTACTTCAGCACTCTCCAAATGTGGCAGATCAGGCTCCCTTCTCCCAAAAACTATTTTCGGAAATTATGCTTCTTTTAGAAGTGTATTGACACTATGACATATGGTGAGAAAAGACAATAGAGGGGGAAAGAATAAGGGTCACAGCCAATGTGGAATGAGTTCAGCTGTTATACTGATGCATGAAATATAAAAGCTTTATCTGTAGTCAAATAGATATGTTCTCTGCCAAAGCTCATGTTTTGTCAGGAATGTATGACTCACAGACTGGGTGATCAGAGAAGAAACAACATTGATTATTTGGCATCACAAGTTCTTGTCAACAGGTAGCAAAAAAAGGGAGAGTTTGTGCTGCTCTGAGTGGCACCAACTACCACACAGCGGAAGAATATAAAATGATGGCATAGTTCTTTTTGGGAATCCTATTTCTCAGAAAGAAGTGAGTGCTCAAAAACAATGTAAAAGAGAATCCCTCTCACCGGGTTGCAACTTTCATTCCCCCATTATCCCTGAAGGTATCAAACTTTGCTTTCTCCATAACTTCCATAACATTCCGTCCCCTAGGAGAAGCAAGCACTGACAACTTCCTCAGTAAAACCACTGCCTTTCTGCATGAGGTTTGGCCTTGGGCCTGAATCTCTTCTGTGCATGGAAATAAAGACTCTCTCAACATCTATTCGTAGCAGAGAGAGAGAGGTTCCATTTCATATTGTTTGGGTTGGTTTTGTTTTTGTTGTTCTTCTTCTATCCTATTAATTGTTTCCACTTGATACCTTTTATTTTACTGCATTCCATTTACAAACACTTTCTAAAAGACAAACCAGGCAAACCAAAAGCAGTGCTTCATCAGATTGCCACCATGTCATTGTGAGCTGTTTCATCTATTATATTACATTAAACTTGTCATAAATATGAGCAGCGATCACATCATAAATTCAGTCTGGATAAATATTTTCAAAAGGTATTTAATATTTTTATGAGGGATGATGCCAAAAGTGATTCAAGTAAAAGTAGCAAAATGTGCAGAGCCATATTCAGCTGGTGAAGTAAATTTACCATAGGTTTCCAAGTGAAACACACTTTTTAAAAACACTGGAAATAGAAAGCTAGCTCTTTGACATGGTGTATTATAGTAAGTAAGAGAGCTTGGCAAACCTCCCAGACACAGAACAAACTATTGGACGCCACTGAATTTTCCCTTAAATGAGAGCTCTTCCAAATTATCACTTCATGTTTTAACCTTTTCAAAAGAGCTGAGCAAGGAAAGAGCAAAATTACAGCACCAGCTCTCCTATCTTCTCAGTTCATGGTCATCAGTTTTGAAAACAGCCTCCATAGCTTGGTCCAAATTCTGTTCATCTCAGCCAAACAAGTATTCCCATACAAATTAACAGAATACACACATTAAGGCAAGCAGAACTCAAACCATTAGGCTGTTTATATAAATAAGATGAACAAGATTTGTCCTGTTGACCCGGATCCACAAAGAGACAGAGGCATTGTGACACTGAGCATTGCAGTGCCTAGCTGCCAAATAAATCACAGAAACAACACTGCTAGCCCCAAATCCTCATATAATGAGTGGGAGTGAACCCCTTAGACCTCAGTCCACAGAGCCAGCATGCCAGATGAGGGGATCTTAAGGTTAGTCAATGGGAGATAGCTCCCTAAGTCGTGTGTGCTATGCCCCACCCCCTTATAGAGACAGGAGCCTAAGGTTGAGCTACAGAGAACCACTCATCTCTGCTTGCAAGCCACACATTGTGCAAAAATAGACATTCAGCCACTCTAACTTGCCTGTTGGGTCCAGTTTGGTAGGTGTGCTCAGCAGCCACTTAGCTCACAGAGCTGCAGGAGGAAGAGGAGGTTAGGCTACTTTCCTAGTGATTCGGCTACTTGCACAGCATGTCAAACTCCCTATTTGAAGTACCCCACTCCTCAGGGGGAAGAAGGAATTGTAATAGGGATCTGCCACCTCTCAAGTGAGTGCCCTGAACACTGGGATGTCTTACAGTAAGTTTCCCTCTGTCTTTCCTACTGAAGTTCTTTTACTATAATTAAATAATTAACTATTAACTGGGCCAGGAAAATTACTGACTCTGCAGCCTAGTAGCAAGGGCACTAACTTAACTTGAGATTCTACCTCAAATTTTCAGGAGTATGGGGGGACTTGAGCTAGGAAGGGAAGTGGCATCCTGGCTGAGTACTCCATCCACTGGGATAAAATTACAAGGGAGAGCCTCCTCTTTCTTCACCCACCTCCTAGCTGTTTAATGTGCATATGCCTGAGGGTCCACCTGTTGGTCCTTCAGTACATCTACAAGCTCAGGCCCTTGCATGCAGCTCTAAGACTGTTGAATGGCTGTCTTCCCCAGTTTGTGAATCACTAGCAAGCTTAGGCAAAAGATAGGCAGCCAGCTGCCTACAAAATGAAGCTGTAGCATGCATGCCCAGAGGCAAAAACTTAGGCACCAACAGTGTTAGGTAGCAGCTGAGTGGGAGTTTTCTAGCTTCCCATGGTGCCTAAAAACAGGGCTTAGGGGCCTATGTAACTTTGTGGATCACACCCTTTGTAATTAAGTGTGACTACCATGGAGGTATTATTGGAAAACTCTTATTTTGATTCATAGCCCTACTGGAAATCTTGCAAAATGGACCTGACTCCCAGCAAATGTCTTTAGTTGATGTTCTATGTTTGTACAGCACCAACTACCATGGTTTGCTGGTCCATGGCTAGTGCTCCTAGATACTTTGATAGTACAAATAAATAACAATGATATTTCAATTAGCATTGGTATTTTAATACAATCTCACCCTCTCTTGTAACCCTAGTTAAATCACTTCTCTGAATCAAGAAAATGTATGCAAGATGATAGTCATGGGTCATTGACTCCTTTGCAATCAGTTGAGGATTTTATGAAAATAAGTCCTTTGCTGTGTGTGAGATTACTAGTGCAAGGTGTCCAGAATTAAACTGTCATTCCATGTGTAAGCCAGTAGATAGCTCCACCCTTCAATTCAACCATTTCTTAAAACGCCAGGAGCTTCACTTTTCTGCAGACTGGCTCCTTTCACTCTTTCCCAATCAGACCATTTTTAATCCTTTCCTTGAACAAGGATATGGGGCAGTTGTCCTGAGGTTAACCCCTTGTGTGCAGAAAGACAGGCAAGTGCTTTTATATCTGGTCATAAAGGTGCTGTCCAGAAAACAGTTGTTTATCCAATATCTCTCATAAAATGTAGGATATTTACCACATTAATTCATGAACAGGAAAGAACTGATTTTGAAATTTTGTTTCTAACTCCTCTTTTATATTCTTCACGTGTGTTGTATTTCCAAATCGATGAACAGATTTTGCAATGTTCATCAATTCTTTTAAAAATATGGATTGAGACATGTAATTTGTCAAGATATTTAAAGGATTAGTGGATTTTATGAACATTAATAACATTTCCATCTATGCGATCTAAGAAAGACTCGAGAAACTGAACTTCATGAAGTAGCGAGTAAACTAATCAATTGCAAAGCTTGGAAAGATTTTTTTTCCTTCCATTTCAGTGTGTTGCACAAGTGACTGAAGGCCAGATTGTCTCCTTCCATTGAAAAAAAGGGGAAGGAGGGCTAGAGCAAAAAAATTTGTAAAATTCATTTCAAATGCTTCCTTCAAAGGGGTTACATATCTTCCCACCACAAACCAGTGTTCCCTGCAAGCTGTGTGCTCATGTATCCATTCGGGAGAGATTACCATGATGTCCACCTGATTAGCAGAGAGCCCACAGATAGGTTTGTGTTTCTCATGGCATGTAACAAAATGTATTCTAGACATGAATGGGAAAAGTCCACACGTGAAAGGAAAAAATTAGAGAGAACATTGCCATTCACATACACGCTTGTGGGGGAAGTGCCACTCTGACACTCACAAATCTAGTGAATGCCCAGGAGTTCAAGAGCTCTGCAAGAGACACAGCACTATATGCATGTAAGCTCTGTACTTCTGCACTGACTTCCCAACTCCACTGCCTTGGAACCATGAATTCAGTGGAGACTCCTGGCACCTGCTGACATTCTTAGCACCCCATCTCCTCAGCACAGAAGGAATTTGCATCCCAAAAAAAAAGATTAAAGAAGCCTTAGACATGAACTTTTCTACATATTCTCCATATGGATGGTGGGGGGGTGGCTTGTGTCTGTTAGTAGCAAAAAAACTCACATTTTATTTTAGAATAATGGTTCAAAGAGCAGCTTTGCTAATGCAAAGTTCTGGGTAACCACTGTAAACTACTGTAGTTTGTTTCTTAAAGACTCACACTGGATATTTTTTAAGTGAGGAAAAAGTATCTCCTGTTTAATGTGTGTATTCTTTATAGAGAACCCTTTTTTCCCTCATTTACAAAGTGTTCTACTCTCCTTTCTATGGGAGTTGCACTCAAGAAACTGAGTGTAACCAAGAGAAGGAAAGAATTTTTATTTCATACTATCCTCCTTTCAGTCACAATTCACAACTTCTATAAACTAGTGGCAACTTTAAGGTCTTCAGAATTCATATAATATAGGAGGCAGGAAGGGGAGAGATTTACCACCACAATGAATACTGTGAAAGGCAATAAGTAAAGCATGTTATCCAGCCAGATCTCCCCTTCCCAAGGGCAACAGCAGAGGGTAGGTCATCGAAAACATAATAAAAACTAACAGGCCCAAAACACTTCACAACAAGTACACACTGCTCTCAGCTAACCACATTTTTTGTACAGGGAAAGGACAATTTTGGGAGGGGAGGCCTCTTCTCACAGCAAAGCAAACATAACTCAGTCTGTTCTTTGAGGGTTGGGGAAAATTGTTACTTTATGATCTGAAAAGTCACCAAAGGTCAAAGGGAGAGACACCCACGGACACCAAAAAATCAAAATACAGTTATTTCTGGGTCAGTCTAATGTTTAACATTTTCTTCCCCCTTTGCTTCAGGGAATGTTGAGTGAGGTGCAGCTTGTGTTTGGGCCTGGGAATCTTACAAGAAACGTTTTTTAGTATTGTGAGATGGCTTTGAAAAAACAACAACAAAATGCAAGCAATATACAGAAGAAGCAGTTAATTGACAGGAGCTCCCTGAGCACAAAGACTGCATATCTTCATAGCACGATGAATGATTCTGGATCCACTCATGCCAGATAAAAGGAGTGAAATTTGCAAGGTTTCCACACCTGAGTGGTAGTCTGTGAATGGCAATGCTCTAGCATTAGCAGCGTGGCAGTGCTATTCCTGTTTGAAAAATATTATATCCCATTCAGCCTACACCAATAGCATGCACTGTCATTTTGATAACCATTTATTAAGAAACTAGAAAGAGTGAACACCGCAAAGTTCTGATCACTTAGCAATAGGGGGGTCAAAGCAACATGAAACGGAAAAGTCATAAGGACTGGTGCTGCCTGCTCTAGAACTTCTGTGCTAATCTTTCACTTCCAAAAATCTGGGCTCAACTCTGATGAGATAAAAAGAGAAAGTTTCACCCTTCTTGCTATGGCTACGTCTACACGTGCACCCAACTTCGAAATAGCTTATTTCGATGTTGCGACATCGAAATAGACTATTTCGATGAATAACGTCTACACGTCCTCCAGGGCTGGCAACGTCGATGTTCAACTTCGACGTTGCTCAGCCCAACATCGAAATAGGCACAGCGAGGGAACGTCTACACGCCAAAGTAGCACACATCGAAATAAGGGAGCCAGGCACAGCTGCAGACAGGGTCACGGGGCGGACTCAACAGCAAGTCGCTCCCTTAAAGGGCCCCTCCCAGACACACTTTCATTAAACAGTGCAAGATACACAGAGCCAACAACTAGTTGCAGACCCTGTATATGCAGCACGGACCCCCAGCTGCAGCAGCAGCAGCCAGAAGCCCTGGGCTAAGGGCTGCTGCCCACGGTGACCACAGAGCCCCGCAAGGGCTGGAGAGAGAGTATCTCTCAACCCCCCAGCTGATGGCCGCCATGGAGGACCCCGCTATTTCGATGTTGCGGGACGCGGATCGTCTACACGTCCCTACTTCGATGTTGAACGTCGAAGTAGGGCGCTATTCCCATCCGCTCATGGGGTTAGCGACTTCGACGTCTCGCCGCCTAACGTCGAAGTTAACTTCGAAATAGCACCCGACGCGTGTAGACGTGACGGGCGCTATTTCGAAGTTGGTGCCGCTACTTCGAAGTAGCGTGCACGTGTAGACGCAGCTTATATGTCACAAAACCACTCTGCTTTGTATGACCATTTATGAAAGTACTGAAAAGAATTAGATAGGTAAAAAAGAACAGACATATTGCTGAGCAGACTATTTGAAATTGGATATAAACAGCCCTTCTTGGTCCAGGATATAAGCAGTCATATCTACTGGTCTGAGCAGTGATGGTGATCAAACTTAGTGGTAACAGCAAGACCCTGAGTCAGGAATCAAGCCTTGGATCAAAGTCAGTAACCAGTCATGGAGCAATGAAGCAGGACCTGTAACAAGGCAGGATGGTGGAACAGAAGATGAAAACAGGCACCACAAGTCAGGCATAAAGGCTTCATCTAGTGCAGTAGCCATGCAGGGATTCACCCAAGTGCTCAAAACTTTCTGACTTAAATAGAGAGTTTGAGCAAATCAGAAAACCCACAGATCTTCTCCAATTGGGAGCTTTCTGTCCCATGCCTTTTGTGAGCTATATCCCTCCTCTTTACTGGTAGCAGCAAGTTGGTCTGTGGATCCCCAGGTGCTCACACACACTAGGGCTGGAAAATGTGAGATAATTAACTAGTGATGCAAAGGGGGCTGAAAAATTGTGCGTATTCATCAATGCTTTATAAAGAAGGATTGGTGAACAGCAAGTCAATACAGAGAACATAACACAGGTCAGTCAGTTATGGTCAGAGAATGCAGAACCATCATAGCCGTGAGTCTGGCTGATAGGGCTTGGCTCAGATGACATGTGTGAAATACATTCATAGGGAAAGATGGTTATGAACAGCCAGGAAGTTGTGGAGTTCACTTACAATGAAGGTATGAACTGATGAACTAGCATTGGTGAGAGAGGCCTATAGCCTAGCAAAGTTTCTAAGATGTTGAAATGGGGATGTTGAAATGCTGAGCAAAAGGAAGATTAGCACCCGAATTCTGCAGAGCCATAGCTAACAGGGAATGGAAAGACTCAAACTGTACAATGTATTCACCTTGTGTTTGTCAGGCCTATTAACTACACAGGCTCCTGACAACCCAGTGTCTCTCAATACTCAGCTGAACTGCCATGCTCACACAAACATCATACTACCTGTTGGGAGTCAAAGGACCAAGACAGGTAGATCTGAGAATGGTTTGCTTTATAATTAAGTGGGATTAGATGATGATTATGCATCCACCCTACCAAGATGAAAAACAATACTCATATAAGGAAGATCCAAGTTTTTGTGAGACAAAGATGTTTAGTTTCCCTTTAGCCAAAAGTGATGCTGCCATTTTGCAATATTGTCTCCTTCTATGCACTGAGAGTGCTGTAAAAGAGAGATCATTTGCATTCTGGCCTTCTGACTTCCATAATAGATTTTTTTCATGTTGATTTTTTCAGGAGGAATTTTCCTTTTTGTCTCTCTGTTCAAATTGTATCTATCTAATTTTGATCATATTCAAACAAAGCTGATTACAGTTGAAGTGGTTGCACTGATACAGTGTAACACACAGCTCTCCCATCCTCTCCCTCCAGGCTTATTTACAATTTGACAACGTGTGAAATATTTAAATGTACATTTCCATTCATGTATTCTGAAATCCACTGAGAGAGCAGAGTCCTTGCAATCATCAAAGATTTCATTAATAAGAAAGAAAGAAAGAAACTCTGTTTTCATAGTAATTGCTCTTTGTAGGAATTCTGTCTTGTTTTTTATTTTATTAGAAGTACCACAAGATCTAAAGGTGCTGAAAGGTTAGTGATATACGTGCCAAGGATCAGAGGGATCGATAAATAGGCCTACTGGTGAAGGGGGAAAATGTAATACCAAATCATGCCTACAGTAATGGGAACGAGAAACAAAGGAGTGTCTGAATAATTAAACCAAAAAAAAAAGTTCAGAATAAGCAAACTCTGCTTCTGTCAAAGTGTTTTTCCCTCAAGCAGTTGATGTGGTAATTAAGAATTTGGTGAGAGCCCGGTCAGGTCACCTAGTTCCTCAGATCAGAAATTCTTTCAAGTGTCCTTCTGCGTCGCGGAAGATGACAACAGCAAATCAATAAGTGCTTGAAATGAAAGGGGTGGTTGGCCAGCCCCCGAGGCTGCAGATTTTCACACCGCCAGCCTGTTTCTGAACTTCTAGCATTCCTTTGCACTGTCTCTCACAAGAAGAGAGACCTTTTATTCCTATTCTCATGTGAAGGTAAATGCTCAGTTGGCATATCTGTTCCATTATGGTCTCCACATGCCGTGGCTTGGTTCTCTTTTCTGGGAGAGTGAAAGGATAACTCAGCCTCTGCTCAGGGCACCCTGGTTAAGGAGCTGCTGCTGTACTTTCTCCAGTGAAAAACCACAGAGAGACCGCTCCGGATATTAGAAATACTAGAACAAAGTGGGCAATATTTACACTTCCTCTTCTTTTCTATTTTAAAAAAAGATGAATGACTCGAAGAGGAGTAAGGACTGAAAACATAGAAAAATAAATACAGGAATCATTGTGTGAGGCTTAGATTACTTTGTGTTAACAAAGATTGCTCTGCACTGATTCACGCTGCCATCCTTACCCCTAATGTGCCCTGATTTAACAATCTTTCTAACGACCAACATCCTCAGGACGTTTTAATTAGGTAATTCATTAGTGAGCCAATACAGACATTTATATATTCTTTTAGCTCAAGTGGCTAAGCACTCATTTCGCCATGCTTATAAACCACGGGCATATGCAAGGCACAGTCGTTTTAATTTATATGCAAATCAATTGGAATTTTTTAACAATTATTGTATTGTAACATCGGGCTCAACGGCCTGAATGAACAATTTGGAAAGAAGATCGGGATGCGAAGAAAATTTCGAGCAGCCAACAAATCAATAACGTGTGAGGCTGTTAAACACCGCTAGCCATTGGTATTTACATACTCCCCGGTTGTCAGATAGGGGGTGGGGTGGGCTCAGAAGCCAGGAGAGAGGAAAGTAAATGGTAGTGGATCGCGCTGTCACCACACTTTGTCAAATAATAGCGCTGTACGGTTCTCCAGTAAAGTCCCGCAGGGCTGGGGACTGGCGCAGGGCACTGGGGTATTTATTGTTCGCGGTTTCATCAAGGGCTGGCTTTTCCTGTCCAGGGGAGAAGCTCCATCCGTCTGACAGCAGCAACGTGTCTGTGGGACAGTCGGGAGGTTAGAGGCGTGATCGATCCGGAATTACGGAGCAGTCCGAGCCGGAGGTGTTTATGTCAAACTGGGCCGGGCTGGAGATGCAGAATAAGGGCCCCTGCTACAGAACTGCCCTCGCCCAACTCTGCACCACCGGTCCCGCGGAGGGCTAAATGTTGCGTACGTCTACCCTGCCTTTGTTTGTTTGTTTCTTTAGCGGGTTGGTATTGTCTGAGGCGCACGGGAAGACAAACACAACCACCACTGCCCTCAACCAGCCCAGAATTCTCATATGACATTTGCTGCCTTGAGAGACAGGAGGGGGAAATGGAAATCCGTGAATTAAGTCAGCTGCACAGTTTCCAGACACCCTAGAACCCCTATTCCAAGCAGCATGTCTAATGTATTCCCTGGTGATTCCGGGCATTAATTAGTTGTTTAATAGGAGTATGACTAAAAATGTAAAAGAAGGATTAGGAGCGTGAAACGTATGTCCAGCTCCTTCCACACACTCGAGGAGGGAATGAAAATCACCCTGTATCTTATGTTTCTGTAGGAGCCATTTGCATTTCCCACCAGCTGCTCACTTCAGCTGTACCGATTCCGGGCCAGGGGAAGTGCCCAGCTCAATGCCTGATCCTGCTGCAGCCCCGCCGTGGGGGTAGCAACAGCACACCGCCAGGCCAGACCCCAGACAGAAACGAGATAGCTTCTGCGAGCGGCGGCTGCTTTAAAACCTCGGAATCAGAGGACTTGCGCGAGCACAGCTGTGTATGTCTCTCCGGACGGAGTTCGCTCCCGCATTCTTCGGAGGGTTCAAAGCAAACCCAGCCACAACACTGGGGATTTATTTACCTTTGTTATTATACCCAGTACCCGTATGCACTAAGACACACAAGCACACATTTATTTCACCGGAGAACACGACAGGAGGTTATGAGGACCGAACCGAGTATTTTTCACCTAAAACACAATTTTAGGTGACTCTCAATGAATTTTCCTCTCTTCTATTTTTGTTTAAGATCGTCTGAGAAAAATTCATGAAAGTGGCACGCCAGCCGCAGGGCAGAAATCCAGAATGCCAAGAACCCTGTTGTTAAAAAGAAAACTCACACTTTTATTTTGATTTCTACCAAGTTAATCCATTTGTTTGCTGCGTGTTTAAATTCATAACGCTTAGTCTTTAAATAGATTTTTCTACTCACGTCATACACTCTTCAAGATGTTAGAATACAGTTCAGTTTCTTTAGCAGCTACAGATGATAAATAACACTTTCCATGAAATCACTTTGTCAACTGTTAGTCATTTTCAGAGTAATTTGCTTTCATCCTCAAAAACTTACTCCCACTTTTGCTATTAACTGAAACCATGAAAGACGTCAAGAAAATTCACACCACCCTATTATTTGCATTGTCAGAAGTAATGCAAACGTATCGGTTTCAAGAAGTGCGGGTATATAGGCAAAGCCACTAAAAATCCCGCCAGAAAGTTAGGTTTAAATTTATTGTTTCTGCGTCGTGTTTTTAATACCTGAAAAAAAATAATAAAATCGAATTTCAATGGGTGGAGATACCAACTCAATGTTCTGGATATTATTTTGTTTTACGAATATCAAATATTAGAGGAAGATTAATTGCAGTTGCTTCTCGTCAGTGTATGTGTAAGCAATAAATAATCCTAGGGGGGTTAAAAAAACACCCACACTATATTTGTAGTCATCTTTCACGCCTAGCAGTGAATATGTCCTATTTTATAGCATTTTATTAGAGAGCGTCTATAAATAAATCACGAGAAAGTTTTACAATGCCTATTTCTTCCCTAACGACAAACAAAACATAGTATTTAAAAGGTCGGACAGGTGCTTGTGCCCTGTATCTATTGCTTCCTACAGGTATTCAGGAGCAAATGTAAGTATATGGATACGCACAATACTGCGAGCTAATGCCATTCTTGCAGCACTCTCGCCCTCGTCATTTAAAAAAACGTGTTATCAGTGACCCTGGCTGAACTGGTTGGGGGCATCCACAGTAAAGGAAACTCTAGACTTAAATGAGCTTCCGCGTCTCGTAGATCGCAGTCCCTTCCTTAAAACTGGCCAGCGCCTCTGCCGCCCAGCTGCAGCCGGAGGTCTAGAATGTGGGTTTCGGTCGCGTCCGAGCTGACTTTGAAGGAGTGGAACAGTCCTGCGGGGAAGCAGAAGGACCTGGCCTTTCGCACACAGTGCCCCAGCGCCGCCTCTCCCAGCTCTCTAGACCGAGCGCGCAGACCCTTCCCTCCCGCTCTCACCTCGCTTTGCTATCTCCCTATTCTTCTTCCTTTCTTGTTTCTTCTGCCCCTTTCCCCGTGGCTGTCGTGTACCCCCTTTCCACGTGTCTATGGTGCTTTCCCTCTTCCCCCACGGCTGTGGTGTTTCCCCACGGCCCTGGTGCTGCCCCCCTTTCCCGCCCCGCCAAGGCACGCGTCCCAACACGCACACTTTCACTTCTTTCTCCCAGCACTGCGCGCCCCCCCTCCGCCTCACCCGCCCGCCTTTCGCGCGTGTCTCACACCCTCGTGCCAGCCTCACGCCGAGGGTTTGAACGCAGACCCCGCTGCTAATTGCCCTGCCCTCCCTCCGGCTTCCGACTGCGGCTCGGTCCCCGGCCTCACGCCAGGCTCCCGTCTCCCTTCTGCCGGCTGCTCCAGCCTGCGCGTCCCCCTGCCCGGCTAGCTCTTTGCTGATCACCCCCCCCCCCACCCCAAGCTCCAGCCTTCTAGGTCTAGCGCCGTCTCCGCCGCCCCTTCCCCAGCGGCGCTGCCCCCGCGCTCCCCCTGGGGCTCCGCTCGGCTCGGCTCGGCTCCGCCGCGGAGTGAGTTTGGTGGAATCTCAGTGACGTCACGCCGCTCCCCGGGCAGAGCGGGGGCGAGCGCGAGGGAGCCGGACTGGAGAGGCGAAGACGGAGCGAGGCAGGCACTGGGAGAGCTCGGAGCCCGCGGCGGACGCGCTCGCCCCCTCCCCGCCCCCTCCGCCCGGCTGACCCCGGCGCTCCGCTTTGGACCCTTTATCCCTGCGGGCCCCCGCGCGCTCGTGGCGCTGCAGAGAAGCCGGGCCCCGGACTCGGCTCGGCTCAGCTCAGCTCAGCTCAGCCTCGCGGAGCGGGAAGAAGCGCGGGGTGGGAAGCTCAACGGGGAGCCGGTGAGTGGCGGCCGGTCCCTTGCCCGGGATGTGAGATAATGCGAGTCGGCCGATTGGTTCCACCGTGCGGGACGCTCCCCGCGAGGTGATTTGTGGGACTCCGCCGGCTAGTGCCCTTGCAAGCCGCGCCGGGCACTTTCACGGCAAACATGATGGATGGGGGCAGTTCAGTGGCCAGAGGGGAAGATCGTGAGTTGTCTCGGAAAGCGGAGCGTCTCCCGGAGCCCTCCTCTGCCTACTGGTCCTTAACGCATCGGGGGGTTGGCGTGCCGGGGACCAACGGCGTCAAGTCCCGGGGCGGGTTTGCTCGGGGGTTTTAAGGCGTCTCGTGTTTGGCTTAGGAGAGGAAAAACTCCCGAAAGCGGCTGTTCGGCGAGGCCTGGAGAACGCTACCTGCGAGACAGGCCCCTCCGGCCTGGGAGAGTGTCACTGACCAGCTGCGCTCAGAGCGCTCACCCTTTCCAATCGGCGCGGTTTGTTAATGGGTGTCACTCCCTGTCGCTTCTGAATTGTACCTCCTTTGTGGAGAGAACACTGCCGCGGTTACATTCCTCCCCGCGCTTTTCGTCCCCTCCCCCTGCCAAATAAATGGGACGTGTCCTGGGTATTTCTCACACGCAGTGCAGAGAATATTATATGATTACAAGGAAGGACGTGATTTCCTGCAAGGAAAGTTAAATCGCCGTAGGGAAAGAAGTGACCCAAAGCTTTTAGATTTGTACCTAATGTCAGACAGTTGCCTGTCTAGGAAGTAAAAGTGTGTTATCCACCAACGAGCTGTAGTTGTCGTAAATTATAATGTGTGTGCCGATCAATTAATAGTCTCATTACAGCCCTCGAGAAATATGAATATAATTGAAATAATCTAATTGTTGTCTCCTGTTTACTGGATTATAAATAGCAAGCGCTTGTTTGTATTTTCAGTATAAAGAAATATCCTTTATTTACTCAAGTAAACCTTACTCACGAGAGCAATCCCTGAGACGAATTGCGGATTACTCGGGTGAATAAAGATTACGGGATTAGGCCTTAAATTAAGCAGCGATTTCGTTTATAAACGTCCTACAGCAACACTCACCAAATGACAAAAAACTACTTCCTGCGAATAATGACCAGTGGTTCTGTGAGCCTAAAAAGTTTTTCATGAAGTTTGCTTGATATTTTCCATGCTATCAGATTAATTTATTTCTAAACTAATATCAGTGTGTAAAAATTTACCTGATACGGCTTATTATTAATTTAGCTCCCTAGTTTAAGTGTTTGGAGTAGATTGGTAAATTAACAAATTCCCAAATAATCCAGGAAAAAGAAAATTCTTTAATATCTATGCGTTTACTCTTTTTTTAAATTTATTAAAAGAGCTGGTTTGAAAGTGACAAAGCGGATATAGGATAAATTAAAATTAAATTAAATTAAAAATAAAGGGAGAACAGGACCAGTGCTAAATGATCTGCATTGTCATTTCTGTAGTCGACAGACAATTGCCTCTTTTTGTATGCTCCTGTTCCTGTTTATGTGTATTTACGGCTGTTCTAATAAAAATTAATAGAGAGAAAAATAAGATCAGCGGTGTAATTGGAATTTGGGCGGCTGAAGCCAGGAGGGTAATAATCCTGTCTAACAAGATATATTCATCCCAGGACAGCAGCATTTGAGGGGGGTGAAAAACTTCCCATTTGGGGGAAAAAAAAAGTTGTGCATCTCAATTTGTTAGATAAATTAGCCATCAAGGAAACCGAAGAGGCAGGGCAACTGAATTTGTCATGCAAGGCTTGTCTTGACAGAGTAGGGTTAAGGACCATCAGAGAGGAATTAAGGTTTTCTTAATTGCCTTCCCCAAAAATTTAGCCACAGTTAAATATACTAGGCCCAGTTATGGGCAGGGGCATTTAATACAGATTAGAATTTTTCGCAAGTCCTCCTTTGGTTTTGAATATCAATCCCTGAATCGTAATAAGACTCTGAAATGTCTTAAACCTACCTTAGCCTTTTTTTTTTTTTTTAAATTCTCACTTCCTAGAAGAAATCCGTGTTATTACCAGAGCTGCAGTCTGCGTTGGAAAACGTGACTGTTGAATGAATGAATCTTAGCCAGACGCGTGTAGATTTTTGTTGCTAGCAATCATTATTATTGTTTTTATTATTATAGTTTATCAAAATGTTTGCAGACTTTAGTCTGCGGCATTCTAGGCACTAGTCAATAACGCCCCCAATGCAGACACTTTTTAAAAAATGAAGGAAGGAAGAAAAGATTACCGAAATGATGATGACATGCAAATTTCCCCAGAAATTATCATAAGTAAACATTTGAAGCCTGGACTAATAAAATCCCATCTGTGTTACTTCATATCGAGTTAGTAGAGAGCTGTGATAATGAATTTTGTAATATCTCACGAACAGACATCTCAATCAGGCACTAATCCTGTGATTTTACTGCAGAATCACTAAATCTAGAGCAGCCAAACTGCCGCTGTTTGGCACAGGGAGAGCGACCAGCGAGAGCTCCCGGGCTGAGGATCCTGAACTGGGTTCCCAATGCCGGGACTGTTAGGTTAGAAAAAGGACGCTCAGTGGCTGGTGTTGTCAGGTTTCCCCAGAACAGGGAAAGCGGCGCGTCGCATCAGCAGCGTATCCTCAATGAATACAAATGATCTGCTCCTGGGGATACAGTTCTGCAATCTAGCTGGTGCTTATGTGTTACCTGCTCTTAATTACATCTCTTCCTTCGGTACCCGGTTGACTGTTTGAACCTCGCTGAGCAGGTGGTTTAGCACAGTGGGCTGTGGGGGGGGGGGTTCCAAAGACAAAGGGGGACGTGATAGCCCGTAGAACTCAAAAGGGGAAATCAAATGAAATTGAACCCGGTGCAAGGTTGTATTGCCCCCTTGGTAACCTGGAGGAGTAGTTCGTTTTAAAGCAGGTGATTATTCAAAAGTGCGAAGTGTAAGGAGCTCTTTTGTGCTATTTACGGGAAAGGTGCATCTGCTGCATCGAATATTACAGTCTACTTGAAACTTGGTTTGTATAAAAGAAAGAAAATGCCGCTGATTCCTTCATCTGAGCCGATTAGGGATCAAGAAACAGCAGGATTAAAATGCATCGCGGAAAAGTTTGGTGGTAAAGTTTTAAAATGGTAGACAAGTGTTAGCACAAGTCCCTTCTCCCATCGCAAATAAATAATGGGGATCTTTTGCGGGAGTAATGGCAGAACTGTTTGATCGCCCTGATCCTTTCATACCCGGGTGTCCTTTTTCTGAATGAACCCACAAACGGTGAACTCGGTTATGACTTTAAAGTCTTTTTGTTCAAATAGTTACCCAAATACGTTAGTAACGTCCTACACGCGGGTTGGATCCTGGCTCCTTCGAGGTCTAATTTTTCTTAAGTAACGTTTTTTCTTTAAAAAAAAAACTATAAATTTTGATGTTTTGCAGATAACGGGTGATGGAGTCCAACTGCCGTAAGCTAGTATCGGCTTGTGTTCAATTAGGTAAGAAAATACTTCAGATTGATGTATATGAATGTGTTATTTATGTGACAGAAGAGTAGTGTATTCGCCTGTAAATGTGTACGCTCAGAGAGAGTGAGAGAGAGAGCGTCATTTTTAAATATTTTGAAGGTATATTTTATAATCACATATTACCCGTGCAAATCCTGAACTGCTGAACGATCAACCCTTATTTTCTCCCTACGCGGAGGGCTGATACTTTCGTAGTCAACAGAAGCCAAGAAACGTATTTTAAAACCCTGTGTACTGCAGTGAAATTCACGCGGACTGTCCTGCTCGCAGGGGTGGCGATTTGGCAGCGCTCTTCTGCGTTTGACAGCCTCCCCTCCCTGTCCCTCTCTCATTCTCTCTCTAGTAGGGGTGCAGCCTGCTACAGTTGAATGTCTTTTCTCCAAAGACTCTGACATTAAAAAGGGGGAGTACAGCGACACGGCAGAGAGCAGGAAAGAGGCCACCAGCAGCAAACTCTTCGGAAGGCAGCATCCCAGCGCCAGCGGTAAGCGAGAGCTTCCGGGCCGCTTCCCTTCAGTCCCACTCACCTTCCTATCATTCACCACTGTCACCCGCGGGGGGCGAGAGTCCAACGTGTTAAGTGCCTAATTGCTCCCTCTGCCTTGGGTCCTTTTTTAAGCGACGAGGGTTTGTCTCAGGCGTGCAGTGATCGGTCCTGGCTGGGTTCGAAACGCGTGTCGCCTGTTGTTTGGCCAGGGGACTGGCAGAGGCAGTTTCTCAGACTCCTTTCACACCCTCCACTCTCTCTCTAGCTCTTGCTGGGGAAAGTAGTAGGCCGGTCCTGAGCTAAAGCGTGGTCCAACAGCGACCTCTGCTGTTTTGCGTCCTCGCCCTCGCGCAGAGAAGCAACGAACGGGGAAAAAATGGGCAATGCCAAAAAGTTAAGTTGGTCCAGGTTTTTTGCTGTGGGGCGCGCGGCTCAATTAAAAATGGATCTTCTCCGCGAGGTATTTTCTCCCTGCGAAGAGGAGAGTGCGCGTGGTGAAGAACAACTTTCAGGGCCTGCTTTTACGGGGCTTTTTTTTTTTTTTCTTTTCTTTTGCTAAGGCGACGCGGAGTTCAAAAGGGAAGGTGGGGGGAGCTGCCTGAGCAAGACACGCAGGCAGGATCTGTCGAGTGGACTGTCTGGAGATATCAGCATCTTATTTAAGAGCGCACGTTTCCTGTGCTTTAGAAAACTCTCTTTGCGGACCTAATCGGAAATGTCCGCCTCTGCATTTTTAAAGTAACGTTTCCAATAAAAAAAATCGCTGCTAAAAGTTCGAAATATTTTGGGAACTATAAGCGCCAAATATCGGCAGTGTCTTTTTTTGTTGAAAAAATGGGCGGGGGGCCTCTTGGAAACCGTGTAGCTTCCACTGGTACGTGCAGCTTTCTTACCCTTTTTTGATTCCAGTTTTAGTGGCTGTACTATGTGAGTACAGCATGTAATAAAGAAAAAAAATCAGTGCAAACGTGTTGCAAAGAAGAAAACAGGATCTATTTCAGGATCCTGTGTAACCTTAGACAAGCATAATTTTGTTAAAATAAAATAGAGAGTGAATAGCACAGAAAGCTGGAGGGAACTAATAATGTAAGAATTTTTTGTCTTGCGATTAAACACTTACTTGTAAGAATATAGTGGTAAACCCTACTTGTCTAAATAGCTTAATATGTCTCAGGTGACATCCAGTGATTTGCAATTCTTCGTTGCCCTCTCCCCCTTTGGAAGTTTTAATCACTATTTGAAAGCTCCTTATAAAAATAAATTATTGGATGAGAAGATAGTTAAAAAATCAAGATTAAGGACAACTCCAAATCCTAAAGTGTTATGATCTAATAATTTGTCATCTCAAAAAAAAATACATGCTATTAAATTAAGCACATATAAGGTTTATCAGTGTTTGGCACTTTTTCTTCCACAAGTAAAAGCTGCTAAATAATGTGGAGATGAAGGATGACGTTGGTTTATATATGGTTTGAGAATAACAAAGGCCTTTTTACCCTTCACCTTTTTTTCCAATGAACAGGTGGTCTTAATCAAAAACTATAGCAGGATTTAATGGGAAAGCGGGGACCTTTCTGCTACAATAAATTTCTGAGTCCTTACAAGCTAGTTTTATTCGTCTAAGTATTTATAAAAGTAATATGCACATATGCTCTGTGACATGGTAGCTTTTATTTCCCTTGCTGCAAAACAAATGGTTATTTTCTTAACCATTAATTATGAGTCCGGATTATTGTATTACATGTAAAATTTCCTGCCGAGTGTAATATCGATAAGTCTATATTTTATCCTTCGGTCTGAAGGGGAAATTGTTATCCAAACATATTTAATATCATTAATTAAAATATAGCTCTGTGTTTAAGGAATGCTGAAAACCTTGAGATTGTTGGCAATTTGGGGAAATTTTTAAATGATAATATTTTGTGGAAGTTGTTCTGTATAGAGGATGTACAAATGCGGCCCTTGTGTTAATACCTAATGAATAATTATTACTCCCTAGATGTCCTCAGTTGGTGGGCTGATTTATCTGAAAGTAATACAATCAGTAACATTCTTTATTTTAGTTAAATTATTTTCTTTTCTTTTTCTATTTTAAATATTTTAATTCCCCCTGTTTTTTGGTATTGGATGGTTAGAAGGAAATGCAACCACTTCATCTTTTACGTAATTTACTTCTAACAATCTTTCCCTTTTGTCAAGGTTTCTAAGTTGCTGGAGTAGGAAGCCAGGTGTCAGAGACACAAACCAATTCTTCTTTAGGACCATATCATACTACAAATTCCTTTCGTAAAATTACTGTTGGCGTCATTTTGACTTTAGAATATAACACACACACACACACACAGGGAAATCATAGTAAGAGATCCTACAAAATAAAAATGATGGCTGGGTTTCCGCAAATGTGGAACGTTTTCATAGCTCAGCAGAAAATAAAAGCTTTATTAAAATAAAGGGGAGTGTATACAGTTAATTTATGCAACCACTGTGGCTACAAATAATTTCAAATGCAAATATCTGTATTTAGCCATGAAGTGGAATGTAGGGAAATATTTTAGTGATAATTCACATAAAATTACTAAAACTGTGTAATCGGGGGAAGGCAGAGGGGCACACATACAAATATTACATTTTATGAGTACTGTTTATTAAAAATTTTAATGTCTGAGAAGTGACCTGCCCTTTTTGATAGGACGTGTTGAGTATACACACTTATTATATATCTTTTCTGTACATTCCACGATAGGAATTGTGTAATTGATACCCCAGTCACTGAATAGCAGTCTCATAATATATACAGTTGAAATACCATACTGCATTATTCCATGACTCTCAACATCACACACTGATTATTCAAACGTGTCAAAACTCACTATTTGCAGCTGAATGGTCAATAATTTAGCATCACTTTCAACCCCTCCACCCACACACCACCTACGCACACACTCATTCAGCTTGCTGTACATATTCCCTTGAAAAAATGGATACATCATTGTTTAAAGAAGACATTTTTAACAAGCTAAGTATGCAACCTCTTTCCCACCTCCACTCATAGTTTAGTAGCAGAGATAGCCGTGTTAGTTTGTATTCTATCAAAACAAAAAAGCAGGCATGTAGCACTTTAAGGACTGACGAAATAATTTATTAGATGATGAGGTTTCCAGGGACAGACTCACTTCTTCAGATCTACAGCCTTACCAGAACAGACTCTGGTAAGGCTGTAGATCTGAAGAAGTGGGTCTGTCCCACGAAAGTTCATCACCTAATAAATTATTTTGTTAGTCTTTCAAGTGCTACATGACTACTTTTTTGCGGTCATAGTTTAATTTCATATAAGAATCCATTATCAACAGTTAACCCCATGTAGGTGCCGGAGAGGGTGAGTGAGTGGTTGGATAGAGAGATGGGTGGATATTCAACCGGCTCCCTGCATAACTGAAAATCTCTGTATCTTCTCAGTTCAAGGAGATCCAAATTTCAGTGGTGCTGCTGCTACAGATATTGTGAAAAAGACACCACACGAGTCTACCAAAATGTAAGGGCACCTAAGTGTGCATGCCAGGAAGTACTGTTGTTCTGCATGAACAGTGTTATATCAAAAGGCAGTTTAGGATGGCAACGTGTCCAAAAAGGGGTAGTGAAACCATGGGTATTTGGCTTCCTGACAGCTGCTGGACGGCTAGAGGAAATCGGAGAAAATAATCTCGAGAAGGAAAGAGGGCAACCTGGCAAAGAAAGGCCTGAGTAAGGTAAAAGAAACAGGCCTGAGAAAGAGAGTCCTAACAGAGCTAAGAAAGGCCTAGCACTAAGTGAGGCCTGAGACCTGAACAGTGAAGGTGGAAGGCTTTGAAGGAAGAGAAAGGATGTTTTCAGTTTCTAAATGAGGAACACCCTCGGGTCATATACTACATTTCAGTATATTTCCACAGCACATCAGGACCAATTTTTTTACAGGGGCAATACAATTTTTACCCCAAATTTAAGTTTTCCTTCAAATATTCTCTGCAAAATGAGAATTAAAAATTACATATTGTTCTTTTTTTTTTTGTCGTCCTCAAACAATAATATATGCAGCAGTTGCTAGACTGACTCCAGGGAAAACTAAATGTATAACGAAAGCTTTATTCGTGAGGAGGAATATACTAATGGAACAATCTGATGTCTTCTTAATCCTGTGTAAAAAGCTTTGTCGTCTTCCTAATATTGACTGAATGGGTAATTAATGGCTCTTCATCTAGGAGAATACCCGGTAATCCAAGATAGGCAAAAAACAACAAGCCAAAGGTAAAAGACAACAGGACTAGCTGAAGACTCTACATAAGAACCAATTTATCCATTTAGGAGAGTATTACGTCTAGAAACAATGATCTTGTAGTAGATGAAGACAAAAGTGGGAAAATAAATACCTGGAGTATGTCTTGCAAACACAGCAGTATCCAGCTCAGCAGGTCAACTGAGCTCCTGTTTCAAGACCTCGCTCTCTCCTTCCCTCTCTCCTTCACACTTAAATTTAAATCTCGGCAGAATTTGTAGGGTTTTGAGCACTGGCCTGTTGAAGTTGTGCTGAGGTCTCTATTCCCCTGGCCTAACGGTTACAAAGTATCAGGGAACATAGGTTTTATCATAATGGACCTGACCAGAGGTCCACCTACTCCGGTATCCTGGCGGACGGTAGCCTAGATCTTTCAGCGGAAACTCTGCAAAAGGAAATCTGGCCACATTCAAAGGTGCTGGGTTATTGTTTTACTTGTTTGTTTGTTCCTGCGGCCCCGCACCATCCCTGTTTCATAGGAGCTGTAAGAATCTGGACTCTAAAGGGTATCAAACATTCGATCAGCATTAAAAACACTTCTGGCATTTTTATTTAAACTTTTAGAAGTAATGTAAAGTACCTGGGGGCTTGCGGGGGCTGGAGGGCGGGTGTCAGAGGACAGCGTTTAAAATATTTCACCAGGGAAATAAAACCTTCATCTCAGCTTAAAGGTGGGCATTTTTTTTTTGGATTTATCTGATTTATGATCCCCATGACAACTAATGCCGATTGTTAGCTATCCTCATGGCTGAAGGGTGGTACTCAAGGGTGGGGAAACAATGGTGGCGTTTTAATCACAGTGTTGCAAAAAAGTGACTGCAGCCTTACTTTCTGATTATACCTGAATACGTCTCTGTTCCTATTCCCCCTTTCCTGCCCCCTCCAAAAACCACCTGCATACAGCCACGTTCAGGTAGAAATGGGCTTGGGATAACACATTAGGTTCCGGAGGATGCTTCACAACAGCAAGGACTCTGTTCAAATTCATGAGGAGGGTTCTATTTTTAAAATCACTTGTGCTTCCGAACGCCGTCCAGCTTTTTCACAATGGGCCCCATTTTCTCTCATCTAGAACCCGGCTAGGAGAAGGAGGGCTTCCCCTAGGACCGCTAGAACAAGGGGCCCCAAAGAGCGTCCAGAGCTTTGCCGAAAGAATCTTGACGGAGTTGAGGTTTCTTTCCATCAGCGCCCATATTTTAACAACCAAGGGATCCCGCAGCCTATAAATCGCCTAATCCTTCAGCTCAGAATTTCAGATGCGCAACCGTCACAAAACCTGCGTCCGTCCGCTAAACAGAAAAGCCTGGTTTTGCAGCCACTTGCACGTCTAACTATTCTTGACATACTCATAAAACCCGGAAAGAGCTGACACTAAAGACCTCAAGGCGGGGTGGGGCTGGGTGAGGAGATGGTTCTTTGATTAATTATGAATGTAGACCAGAATGTGGGAAGGTTGAGGGACACGAAGGAGACAGCCATGTAGCCGGAGAGCTTTCCTAGCTACAATCCTCAGCGAACCCCTGCTAAAGAGAAGCACCGTGGGCCACACATCCTCAGCGGCTTCCTTTTAAAAAATCCACAGCAGAGGGGCTGCTGCGAACTGCCCGTTTCTTTCCATTCTCAGCAGCGGACTGACAGTCCCTAGGACTCAGGGTGGCAGGGCGTTTCCAAGCGGGTTGGAACAGTCACATCCAACAACTGCGGCAGTAAATAAGAGTCAGAGTCATAATCCGCCAAAACAGTCTGGCTCGACGTCAGCCCTAAAACAATCCCCAAAACCAGTTGGCTGGAAGAGGGAAAAAGAACCCGACCTCAGTCTTTTATCTGAGAACATTAAATCCTGTTTCTGCCTGAGAATTACAGCGTGTATTCGCGCGTGCGGCGTCTTTGTGTACAAATTTGACCAACGTTAAGCTTTCTGACGGAGGCACAAAATCATAGTGATTTACGACCAAGCAAGGTCGATTTCAACGGAGCAGCCCATGACTGAAAGTGCATAAGAAGACTCTGGCAATTTCCAAATCAGCCGGATGTCTTTTGGTTTCAGTCGCAAGGTTCCCGGGCAGGTTTGAGCTTCGGAACAAAACAGAAACAAAAGCGCCCAGTCTTCAGAAATAGAGATGAAGGGGGGCCCTTCCCCCTTTGCCTCCCCCGCCCCATGTGCCCAGGGTCCACACATAACATTGGAAAAACCTCGAGAAAAACAGAACTCTTGCCACCTGTCTCCTCCAAGCCCGCTCTCTAGCAGCTTGTTTTTTAACCGAAGAGAGACATATTCCTTTACAAGCCGTGTAAAGGCAATAAATGCCCCGTGCGTCTCTGATTTTCCCCGTTATTTGCAATGTAATCCTGAAATGCAGACTTAGAACATAGTAATTGCTCGCTTGGCTGTGGCCACCCGCTCCCCGGCCTTCCTTTCCAAAACTGCTCACGCACAACTTTGCTGAGGTTTTGAACCTCCAAGTGTAACGCGCAGGAATGTCCCAACCTTGCTTTTAAAATACAGACACTGGGGGGAGAGGTTAGTTTCTTCCTAAGGGATTCCTTTGGTTAACAAGGGCTTCGGGGATTCCAGGGTGCTGGACCACGGAGGTACAGAGAGGTTAAGAAGAAACTGGAAAATGATTAGTAAACAAATTGTGCAGAATGGAGCTGGATTCATATTGACTTAGTTATAGGTCATCTGCTGCCGGTGCGAAGGGAGGAAATATTTACTTTGCACATATACTTTATGATCTTGGGGGAATTAGAGGAAATTCAATAAGAAAATGGCTAGAATCATCTAAACCCCCCTATTTAAAAGACTTAAGCAAATTAGAGTCTTATCAGATTAAAATCCACTACAAATGTAAGAGCATTGTCTCTATCGAAACGCTGTGGGGTCTGAAGGAAGAGGTTCTTTGCCAAATCTCCGGGATAAAACACGTCATTTAAACACCAGATAATGAGTAGAATGTAAATTAATTTAACCTTCTTTACCAACAGGCTGCTCAAGTAATATGTATAATTTAGCGATAAGTAAGATTGCAAGAGATAGTATTGAGGGAGAGCAGCGGCTAATAAGGAGGAGCTGTCAGAAACGGAATAAAAGAAAGGGAAGTTCGCAAGTTGTCATTAGGTTTAAGAAAGGCCAGGGTCGTGGGAAACTCCTTGGAACGTCCCAAACACCTAGAACTGTAAAGAGTTATCTTAAGTGTAGGACCCATCTTAGTGAATTGCACATGCATTTTCAGTGGCGGGCTTCATTCCCTCCATCCGTACTTGAGCAGACCTCTTCCACTCAACGGGCGTGCGAGTTAAAAGCCCACGGCCCGGCTGTGGCCCACTCTCGAGGCTATTGAAAATATTTGGGATTAGGGCGTTTTCTTGCATATCGACTCTGGGGACAAGGGGGTAGGTTCAAACACATTTGGCTCTTGCTTTATGTGCGGTACAAGCATCTTCTGGCCGAAGGACCTTCCGGTCATGTGGCCAACATGTGGGGAGACACACAACCTCCACAAAGTGAGATTTCGTTGAAGAATTCCCCCATTCATCTCACACCATCAACTACCCCAGTGATGTAAGGAGACATGTAAACAACATCCGAATGTAGGAGGGGGGATTAGTTCTTGGTTGGTGCTAGTATTAAGTAAAGTGCGCCCGCTCGTGTGTCTGGCTGTTCATTCATTGTGGTTGCCTCCGGATTGTGGACTGACCCTGGCCATGTGTATAAAAGGAGGATTTGGTCTTGACTATTGAGATTTGTGGGTGTTTCTGGACGGGAAATAGAGCTCTGAAAAATGTGACCCTTGTCCTTTTAGCTGATTTTTCCCTTATATATGGCTCAGGAAAGTCCCTGTGGTAGGGTGTAATACTGCCGCCCCTCACCGTAGTATCTCGGCGTTAGTAGTGTCTGATTCCTCGTCGGAAGAGAGAGGTAGCTCTGTTAGTCTGTATTCTAACAAAACAAACCAGTAGTGGTGTAGCACTTTCACGACTAACAAAATAATTTATTAGGTGATGAGCTTTTGTGGGGTCTGCCCCACAAAAGCTCATCACCTAATAAATTATTTTGTTAGTCGTGAAAGTGCTACACGACTGCTGGTGTGTTTTCATTCCTCGTAGTCGCTTTGTTGTTTTAGCTTTCTGGGTTCTCCTTCCCTTGAATAATTTTGGTTTTACCCAGTAATTTGTTCAAGACGACAGAAAAGCGGATCTCTAAAAATAAGAGGAATTTAGAAAATGTCCTTGGGATCAGTTGTTTGAAATCTCATTGAAAGGATGGGTGGGTGTCTGTTGCACAGAAAAAATGAGCTGGGGGGTTATTTTATTTGACATTATCGCAATAAAATGAACAAGATCCTCAAAGAGAAGCGAAAAATTAAAGGATTACAAGCATAGTGTAATGATCAGCTAGAGAGGCTCCTCGATTACTTTCCAATAACATTTGTAAAGATTGAAAACACACCATTCGGAAAGTACCCATTTTTCAGCAAAAACCCGTTAGTCAAACTGGTATAACGCTGTATAATTTATTGTCTACTTGATTTATTAATAGGCATTTACACTTGTGTGGTATTTTTAGTGTTGTCGTTTCCATTCAACAAATCTGTAAAACGAGACTCTAATACCAAACACTTGTTCGGATCATGTTTGAAGTAATTATTCCTCGTTGACAAATCTTGGTTTTGTTTGTTTGTAATTCGGGTTTATAAAATGCCGTTTGTCTTGTTCGCGATTATAGATTACAGAGAACCTTTTTTTAAGATTAAGGTAAAATCCACGATAGTTTGGGTTGAAATTTTAATGTGTGTTCGGGCTTATTTGTTTCTTTGTCTTTCCCTCCGCAGCAGCCTGCTGCTTTAATGCAGGAAATTGTGTAGCTAGAACGGTATGTTGTTTCCCCACACCACTGCGGAACTGCAATCAACGTTATTTATCAGAAAAAAAATGTGTGGGCATCTATAAACTCCCCCCCCCCCCACACACACCTTCATCCCCGATTGAAATCACCTCCTGTAAATACCCAGTCTCTTGCAATTGAGGTACAGCAGGTTTCACCAGCCCCTGGACCCGCGGAGTGAATTACTTAGCCCCGCCCAGCTTCTCTGATAGGCGGTGGTTATTCCCGTCTGCCTTCCGCCTAGCGCTTCCTGACTGGTCTGGAGCAACATCAGTCCGGCCCCGAACAGCGGGTCCCGGGCGGGGGGAGGAGGGAGGGAAGGGGTCGGGTGACATCACTGCCCGGGGAAGGCCTCCTCTGGTTTTAAGATGTTGGGCAAACAGGGAAGCGGCGGAGCTGATCGGGTCCATTGCTCGCCTGGGCGCTGCGTGTAGCTCTTGTGCACGAGAGAGCTGGGGAGGGCTGCTGCTGCCTTGGATATAATATCATCTACCTGCCCCTGTCACTCTGACACTTACTGGCACTGCCGTCGCCTTAGCGTGTCAGGCAGGAGACTTGGTTCCTTCCTATGGTTATTCATTAGGAATAATATTATTGTAGGGTCGAATTTTCCTTTTCGATCGTCTCTTCCCCCATCCTGCTGCCTCCGCGCCGCCAGGAAAGCCCCGTGCGCCTCGGCGTCTCTGTCGCCTTGAGACTTTAGCTAAGGCTGGCTGGACTTGCACGTAGACTCGGTAGGGCTCTGTAAGTAGAAAGGGTAACCGGCTGCTTCCTGGACGCCGGCCGCTGTTGCTGCTTTCCAGGCTCCCGCTGGGCCAGGGATCAATACGGGGAGCGGAGCCCGTACCTTCTGCCTCGCTGCGCCGTGGAGAGGGGGTGCAGCTGGACGTACCCCGCTGTCCAGAGAGAGAGGGGCGGAGAAATATTTGGCTTTCTTTTGCCGATGAACTTCATGAAAGACCCGCTAAGCCTGGAGCGGCTGGGAGCCGGGAATAAGCCGTGCTCCACTTCACCCTCCTCCTCCTCCTCTTCCTCCTCTTGCCACCATCACCAATCGGCTCTGGTCATGGCTTCGGCGGTAGCGCCCGGGCAGCCGCGCTCTTCCCTGGACTCCTCCAAACACCGGCTGGAGGTGCACACCATCTCGGACACCTCCAGCCCCGAGGCCGCAGGTAAGGCAGAGCTCATCCCCGGGCTGCGGCTACACCCGTCCCACCTCGGTAACTTCTGCAACCCCCTGTGCCCCCAGCCCCATCCCCCGCCGTCTCTTCTCTCTTGAGCGCCGGCCGGCGACTGGGAAAGCGCGGGGGTTCCCCGAGCCTCCCTCCTGGCAGCAGAGCCTTCGCTCTGTGTGTTCATTGGGAGCACAGGGAAAACCCTCCCCCAGTATAATGAATTACTCCAGCCGCCGGGGACTTTCCGGCGAGTTTGCGCTGGGATTCACTGCGCGGCTCCCGTTTGGCTACGGCTTTCCCTTGTGCGCATCTCACCCTTGGCCCCAGCGTCCGGCTGCGCAGAAAGGGGGGGGGCAGTTGTGGGGAACGTGGGTCCCCAGGAGAGAGCAAGGGCAATTATTTAGTCAGATCGCTAGGGAACTTAAACGCTCGAGGCCAGATACCTGCAGGGACTGTCCTTTATCTTGGAAGTGCGTTTGAAGCAGCTGTAAGGGCTGAGGTCTGTTGAGAGCGGTAGGATCGCTATGAAATACTACCTGTGTGTTCATTATAAATGCACATGGGAAGAGACGTATCTGGATACATACCTAGGCGCATGCAGACATGCGATCTGTATTCTGCATCTGTACTTACATAGTCTGCGCACACGGGCTCTCTCCATAGCCTATAGAATGAAAAATGGATCTTGGCAGCTGAGTGTGTGTGTGTGTGTGTGTGTGTGTGTGTGTGTGTGTGTGTGTGTGTGTGTGTGTGTGTGTGTGTGTGTGTGTGTGTGTGTGTACGTACGTACACATAACGCTCTTAATTGTAAATGCCTTGTTAGCAAAGTGCAATCAAACGAGCCCGCTCTGTGTCGCGGAATAAATGAGCACCTTTTGAATGCCCTTCTTTTTCAGAGAAAGAGAAAAGCCAGCAGAGTAAGAACGAGGATGCCGGGGCCGAGGACCCCTCCAAGAAGAAGCGGCAACGGCGGCAGAGGACTCATTTCACCAGCCAGCAGTTGCAAGAACTGGAGGCCACTTTCCAGAGGAATCGCTACCCGGACATGTCCACCCGGGAAGAGATCGCCGTCTGGACCAATCTCACGGAAGCCAGAGTCCGGGTAGGTACAGACGCCCAGAGCCAGCTCCGGCTTGGCGGTGGGGGAAGCGTTGAAGCGCCGGCAGCTGCTTTCGATTTCAGTTTGCAGTCAAACTGCAGCGGCTTTGCACGAACGCGTCAGGCAGCAGGACATTTATGTCAGGGGCAGACAGACTGTGATCTGCCTCCTTGGAATATGGTGCACCGCACGTTCCGCCCTCCCTGTGCAATGTGTGCTCCGCTAATAAAAGCATTAGCCAAGGAAGCAACTCGCTACAGGCTTCAACCTGTGCTGCCTTTAATGAGAAAAAGATGCAACATATACAAGGCTTCTATTTCCTCTAGGCTTGCAGGGCATGTCCGTCCTTGCAGCTTCTCTTTCTTTTGGTTTCATAACTGCACGAGCCCTTCGCCCCTTAGATTTATGTCACAGCTCTGAAAGTTACAAAGATCACGAGCCAAATCTGGACTCTTTGCAGTCCCATTAGAGCGAGGCCCTCGCTGGAAAACAGACCCACAAGTGCATCCCAAGATCTTGGCTGTTTCCAAATATAAATCGTGGCTCGTTTATTGAACTTCTTGTTAAAGGACACTGTTAAAACGGCGAGCCCTTGAAAAACAGGTTTGATGTGTGGAAAGAGTCTAGTTAGTCTAAAAATTTTTAGAAGCCTATTAGACCTGTGAAGTAAAATAAAGGGCCCCTTTTAAATTAGGACTCATCTTACTCTACAGAAAATTTGATAATACAAATATATTTTAATTAAACGTAGGCGAACAGGAGACGTTTAACTGCATAGTAATGAAGAAGGGGAGAGTTAAAAATAGGGCTATATGTGCTGTTGATTAATTCAAGCAGAGTGGGATTGCAAACTGCTTGAATCTGTCTGGCTTCAACCCCGTTTCATTGTTGGTGTTGTTTTTAACATCGTCTCCTTCATGTAGCGTGTTTGTTATGGAAAACAGTCACTTTGCAATTCTTTGTGTGACCTTAGTAGACTAGTGGGTAAAATATGGGATTGTAAACAGTTGAGGTAATTTTAGCAACCGCTTCTCACGCTATATTTTTATTCATGAGCTGCAATATAACTGATGGACGTTTTGTGAAGATAGCTGCTTTAAGCCTCCAATATTTTGAGTGTGAGTGGGGCACGATATTGGCTTATAGCTGCCTTTAAGCAGTGTCAAAGATTAATTGTACAGTGAAGAGATTTGTAATGTAAAACATCGTTTCTGTAAACAAAGAGGAGCCCGGGAAGGCCTCCGCTACACAAAATAACTTTGCAGGAGGCCGGCTGACAAATCAGCCGCCGGGATGTGGATTGGAAAGATTTGCAGAGCCGCACACGTTTTCGCCATTGTCTGGAGCGAGGGACCTTCGATCTCATTTAGCACGTTGTTAAAAGGCGACGTTTGCCCCCCGAGCGGGCCGCGTTTGTTTGTGAGTGTTCGGGGGGCGCCGGCAGAAGCACCAGGGGAGTTTGCGGGTTTAACGAGCTGCTGAGTGAAGATGTTTCAGCCTGTTCCCTCTCTCCCTAAGAGCAAACAGACCGCTTCTGCCGTAGCGCACCTTTGCGGGCTTCCCGGGCGCTTTGCCTGCGATCTGCACTTTGGGCTTTGGGTGGCTTTAACTGAGCGTCTGCAGGGCGTGGAGCGCCAAGGCTGCAAGGGCGATTTCTTTTGCGGCGCGCTCCGGCCCCCCGAAATTAAAACTCACGTGCTCTGCACCGAGTATGTGGTGTGCGGCTCCGCGGCGGCTCCCGTGTGCTTGTGACAGACCAAAGCAGATGGCGCTGGCGCTGCGGTGCCTGGACAGGGTTGGGGTCTTGTCTTTTCTGCCTGGCGAGCTGGAGAACGCCGGAGACTGGCGCGTTTGAATGATCGTTTACCGTGCAAGTGTCGGTCGAGAGGGAAAACCGGAGCCCCCCCGCTTATTTTTTTACCCCCCTGAATTGTTCCGTCAGAGCCGCGCGGAGGTGTCTTTTGTCAAAGCTCCACCGGCAGCCGAGGGCTGCAACGCTGACGTTTTGCATAACCAAAGCGCGCCTGACTTGTTTGTTTGTTTATTTCCTTAAGGTTTGGTTCAAGAACCGCCGAGCCAAATGGAGAAAGAGAGAAAGAAACCAGCAGGCTGAGCTGTGCAAAAATGGCTTTGGTCCGCAGTTTAACGGTCTAATGCAGCCCTACGATGATATGTACCCCGGCTATTCTTATAACAACTGGGCAGCCAAAGGCCTGACCTCTGCTTCCCTTTCCACCAAAAGCTTTCCTTTCTTCAACTCTATGAATGTCAACCCTCTGTCTTCTCAGAGCATGTTCTCCCCTCCAAATTCCATCTCCTCCATGAGTATGTCTTCCACCATGGTGCCCTCCGCAGTCACTGGGGTCCCTGGTTCCAGCCTCAACAGCCTGAATAACTTGAACAACTTGAGCAATCCCTCCCTGAATTCTGCAGTGCCAACGCCAGCCTGTCCTTATGCTCCTCCAACACCTCCTTATGTTTATAGGGACACATGTAACTCTAGCCTGGCTAGTCTGAGACTTAAAGCCAAGCAGCACTCCAGCTTTGGATACGCCAGTGTTCAGAACCCAGCTTCCAACCTGAGCGCGTGCCAATACGCCGTGGACAGACCCGTGTGAGATATTAAAGCATAAAATACTGAAGGGGAAAACCCTCCCCTTTCCCACACAGACTGAGAATTGTACTAGAAAGTAATGGGCACTATAGAAAAAGAGAAAGAAAGAGAGAAAAGGAGAGAGAAAACAGAGAGCAAATGAAACCACTGAAATAAGATAGTTCCTTTGTTTTCAAAGGACCTCCTACAGATTCTGACAGATTCCACTAAGAGTATTTCCAACAGTTACAAGAACATATACATATATATTGACACACAAACACACACACATGCATATATATATGGACAAATGTTTGACTGGATATGATATGACATTTTAATGTTACTATAAGCTTGTTATTTTTTAAGTTTAGCATTGTTAACATAAAATGACTGAAAGGATGTATATATCTGGAAATGTCAAATTAATTTTATAAAAGCAGTCCTTAGTAATATCACAACAGTGTTTTTAAAGGTTAGGCTTTAAAATAAAGCATGTTACACAGAAGCGATAAGGATTTTTCGCTTGCGAGCAAGGGAATGTATATACTAAATGGGACACTGTATGTTTCTAACATATTATTATTAAAATCGTGTGAATATCAGTTTTAGAATAGTATCTCTGGTGGATGCAATGATGTTTCTGAAATTGCAATGTAAAACATGCCCTGTGTATAACATTTCGTACAATATTATTGTTTTACTTTTCAGCAAACATGAAAAATGTGTTTTATTTCATGGGAGTAAAATATACAGCATACTGTTTTGTCTGGAATTTTTTTAACAAACTAACTGCGTAGCCCTAACCTACTTCACACTTACAGACTGATAAATGACACAGGATCCCCTTCTTTGGAAACCCGGTTCAGTGACTTTTCCTGCAATAGGTACAAATTACAGTTATTTTCCAACAAAACACTCCTACACTAAAGTTACATGCTAACTAAACTCTGGCCTGGGAACGACTGACTTCTGCATTTCTGCAAAGCAGACAGGATAGCATTATTCCCATGAAAAGCTCGGCAGAAAATGGATTATTTGAGATTGCTGGATTCCAGCACTTCCAGCGAAAATCAAAGTTGCTGCAACCATCTAGCCTAGTGACATTGAATTGCTCTACGCTGTGAAGGAAGCTTTTATTAAATCCTAAAAAAATAAAAGTTTGCAACCCAGCAGCTCCTGTTCAAACCCCGCAGTCTTAAGAAGAAGGAACTTTCTTGTAATATTACATTTCTATTTCGAAATTCCTTTGGCAAAGGCCTCTCCAAGTAACTGCAACCTCGCCGAGCTCAAGAGGTTGAGAGGTTAGCTTAAAGTTTCCCCAGACTTGTACTGCAATATGTAGTTGAGAGAAAAGGTCGTGCTCTCTGTGTTTTGTTTTGAATTAATATTGACCCATTAATTCTAAACCTGCTTGTTCCTGAAATTATACAGGATTATAGTTTGCCATCTCCAGGACAATGAAGTAAATCAAGATGAATTACAGTTTGGCCCTCCCATCCGATGACATCTGAACCGGGAATGAATGTTAAGCGCCTTATGGGGGCTGAGGGTGGGGAAAGGACCGGAGAGGAGGTTGAGCGAGAACCTTCTTGTGAGGCTTTTGATTTTTTAAACCAAATCCAAATATAACGCGCTGGGGAAAGCGGGAAAAGTTGCAAGGGTCGCTGTGTGTCGGGGGAGAGGGGTAAACAGGTTAGGTAGGGCCCGAGACAGGAAAGCCTGTCTCTGGAGAAGCTGCAGCTACGGGTGTGTGAGTGTGCCCGGATTTCCTTGCGCCCGGGTGTGCTTTGCCTCTGTAACTTTACCTACAGGCCGAGCAGACACTGCGCCTTTGTTCGGCGGGGAGTCGCTGGCACTTAAAGAGCGATCGCAGATAATGGCCCCGCTTTATGAGCCGCCTTCGCTGCACATTAACTTGTCTTTCTTTCTTTTCGGAGGAGTCGCGGCGGAGAGAGCGCAAACCAAACAGACGGCGGGTCACCTTCCCCGGGTGCGCCTGGCGGTGGCGGCGGGTGAGAGGCAGGGCCCGGGGCTCGGGAGGAAGGAGGGGGTCGCATCCCTGGGGTGGGGGTGGGATTGCGCTAAGGGCGAGCGCCCGGCGGGACAAGGGCGCTGAGTGTGGCCTTGGGGGCTCGGCGCAGGCGGGGGGAAGGGCACGGCCTTAGCCTTAGCGTGGAGTCGTAGCCAGAAGCAGTGGTCCCCCGGGAGAAGAGTCCTACCCTGGGGGCCTGGGCCCCGTCTGCCCCATGGCGGGGCTGGCCAGGGCGGCTCCCGGGACAGAGCGGGGAGGACGGATGGCGCCTCTTTGGAGCCCAGAGGCAGATGGGCCGCTCCGGACCCCAACTCTCCCCGGTCCGCCTTGGCTCCAGTCGATTTGCTGCGCCACATCCAGGCTCAAACGCCGGTGCGTGCGAGGGGGAAGGTGGCTGGGCCCCGCGCCCCCAGGTCCAGGACTCCGGGGCTAGTTGCGCGTGAAAGCGCTGGGAACCCGACACTTTCCACGGCCGAGGTAGGAGCCAGCCCTGCCGCCTTCACCCCTCCAGGCGCTCTGCAGAGGACAGCCGGTCGCCTGGCTTGGGGATCCCCGAGCGGAGCGCTACGGGACCTGTCCCCCCGCCAGCCGCCTTCCTGGGGACCCAGGGCCTTCGGCGGCTGCACAAATCCAGCCCCCCCCGCCCCCCCAGGGCGCCGGAGCGGAGCCGTCCCCACCGAGCTCGCCGAGGTGCGGAAGAGTCGGCGGCCCGGCTCGGGAAGGATCCCCAGCGCAGCCGGAATCCAGCCCGCTCCTCTCCGCGCCACCGGCCCAAAGAGAGCGGTTGGGTTCGGGCGCAGATTCGAGTCCCCTCGCCGCGCTAGCGACGGCGGGTGCAGCTGGAGGAATACCGCTGCGCATCCTGAACTGCAGCAAGGGATGGGGGGGGAGACCCCGAGTGGCAAAGCCCCCCCGCTTCCCCAGAGCGAATCAAACAGCGAGCCGAGGGGTGGCTGCTCTTTTGAAGACGCGATAGCGCTAATGGCTGGCCCGGAGTGCGAACAAACAATGCTGTCTGGGTCCCAATCCACATCTCAATCCACAGCGGGATGCGAGTGCTCAGCCCTCCCCCACACAGGCAGGGCTGCGGCCTCTCCCCCACCCCCCGCCACAGGTCCCTGCACCGCGCTGCTGCGGCTCAGGCGCGGGAGAAGTGGGATCTGTATTCAGACCTGGGGTGGCAAACCCTGGCGGGGACACAGTCGCTAGTGAGTGGCTTCAGGCGTGGCAAGGCGCGTTACTGCTAACACACAACCTAAGGGAGCCACGGAGGGGGAACAAGCCAGAGCAGAAGCGACAGATGTCGGGAGTTTCTCTGCGCTTAGGGGTAGAGATGTTATAAACTTTGCCCCGCGCCTTTGGCCAGAATAGTTTAACTAAACCTAACCTGAAAAGGGGAGCGTAATTCAACGTGCACAACGGGGAACCGGAGGCAGCGTTATGGAGGTACCTTATTTTTCACCCTGTGTATTTTTAAGCCCAGAAAAGGAAGGAATCGGCCCATTTTACCCAAAGCCTAGTTAAGAAATAGCCCCCGCTTCAGTTCTCTTTGTTTCAGGGTCTCCCCCTCCTCCATTTTAACGTTGCAACTCCATGGATTAAATGCGCGTCCGTTTTACTTCTGCATCCGTAATTCACAGTCTTCTTTCATTCAGGAGATGCTGCGCATTTTATTTAAATGCCGGTTTTTGGCTCGCTCAGAGGGTTAAATAAAACAAGAAGCAAGAGCACACCGCTGAATCTTAACTTCGTTATTTATTCATTATAAGACACAAACAACCACGCGGCTTTACCACGCGGGGAGAAATTTCTCTTTAGCAAGTAGGTGTCATTTGTGATTCAACTTAACTCTGCGCCATCATGTCTAAGGGAAGCTTTGCAGGTTTAGGCGGGGGAATATAAAATGGGTGCCTAACGCTGTTTAAAATGTGGGCGACATTGTTGCTTTATTTTCAACACTTTCCCACGTGCTAAGAAACTCCCCTTAAAGAAATGGAAGGGAGGGGGTGTAAAGTGACTAGGTTTTCCAGGATACTCATGTCATAATGCGGCCTATCCTTTGCGTGCATGAGTCAATGCAATTACTCGTTCTTCTGGGCGCGCGTGTGGGGAGATATTTGCTTTTCAGAGAAACTGGCAAAAGCCAAAACATTCGGAGTTCAGGCTGAGACTGTCCGTAATCCTCCCCCCATGTGCTTTCCTAGGCACGGCTGCTGTTCTCCAGCGTGCCGCCTGATTTTATATCTCACACTCTCCATAATACCTAAGCATTTTAAGGGCATATAATTTACCTTGCTAAATGCCTACTTTGGTACGCATATTACACATGTGTAGGTTTGAATATGACGCATCCAATAGACCGTAACAGTCAATAATCCATAAACTACGAAGGATTTACGCCGCCAGAGCTCCATAAAATGCTGGACTAATTGATTGTGAAACGTTAGGTTGCGAAATCGAAGCATTTTGAATGAATTTCTCCTAATATTTCCAACCGCCACTCCCTTCTCGCTTTTCCTTTCGCGCGCCTACCAGGCCAGCAGAGCAAGGTCGGGGGTTTAAGGGAGAAAAGGAGTTTAGGCTCGAGGTTTTGTATCACATGATGCACCAAGTCCCAGCCCAGATGCATGTGGAGTCGCAAACCCTTGAACAACAGCCAGCTGATGACACCAGCACAGCCCCAGTCCCGAGCTGCAGCTCCCTAACTTGCCATATGTGCTGCTCGGAGCGCGCCGCTTAGGTAGGAAATCCGAGCTCGCCCGTTCCCCTCTGCGAACCGGCCCCCAGAAAGAAGCGCTCGCTTTGAGCTTGGCGTTTGCATTTGCAATTATTCCTTGCAACTCTGCGCCCGAGCCGGCGGGTTCCCGTGGACTCCGTAGTGGGAGAACTTGCACGCCTGGTCTCTAAATAGTAGAGGCCGAGGGCAGCTTGATCGCTTCTCTCAGGGCTTCCTGCCTTCTGTGTACATCCCCAGCGTTTGCACAGGTTACTGCGCTAGTGTGGACATTTGACAAAAGATGGACACCGTGGACGGATTTATGTCAGTGAGTCCCTAATAAAGACTGGGTGAGGTACTGGAGGTGGGCCTGCCCTGGAGGAACAAAGAGAGCTGAGGGTAATAAAGCTGCCCTCTAATTTATTGAAAACACCTCTGGGGAGGAAAGGTGATTAGGGACCTAATTGACAGGTGTTGCCCCCCGGGAATAAATCACGGGCAGTTACAAAATAGTAGGATCTACCAGCACAGAACGGGAGGGCAGCTGTCCCAGGTAAGAGCCGTGTTTCTCCGCGTCTTAACGCAATGAACGCTCTGAAATGCTCCGGCTGGCTTCGGCTAGAGTGGCAACTGGCTGTGCTGTCCCGGGTCTTGCGAGCTACTCCGATGCAATGCCAACAGTTTTGGGCACTGGAGTTTGCTGAAGTGGAAGGCGGATCGGACTGCCCCTAGCCGAGAAAAGGAAATAAAAGACACGCCACATGCCGGGGCTTAAGGTACGCACTGGTTCAGCCAGGTTGCTCAGAATCCCAGGGACAGAGCCCCAAACAGCCCTTATTGCTTCAGTACAGATACTCCTTTAGCCTCAACCTTCTGACCGGGCGGTGTCCTTGCCAGCCGCACTATCTCCCGGTGCATTTAAAAAGCACAAGGACAGAGCGAGGTGGAACATGTAGGCTATCAGCCTGTGCAGGAGCAGCGCTGGAAACACGTGAGCCAGGTTTTGCTTTGCGCTTAATTACAAAATTCGGAGTGACTCCGGTGCAGTGAAAACGGAAGTCAATGGGTTTACTCCAGATTCACACTGATGTAACCCAGTATTATGCACATATATAATATTATGTATCTGTTTTGTTTGGCATGCGACATGCTATCATCCGTATATCTGTCATCTGTCTATCATGCATAATGTGTATCTACATTATGTATGTGTGGGGGTGGGGATGCGTTTCTCTCTGGTTTCTCTACCGTGGCGTGGAAGGTACCGAGGCAAACAGTGCGCTGGCTCTTATATATATTTTTTTTCCTCTAAGAGTATATATTTTTAGCTCTTGCAAATCGTTAGGCGCAATGAAGCCCCGAAGGATGGAAGTCTCACCTCCAGGTGCTTGCTTGTCCTGGCATCCATTGCCAGCACACTGCTTTCCTCAGTACCTTCCACTCCGCCGCAGGGAAACTAGAGAGAAACGCATCCCCACCCCCACACATACACCCTCGGAGCCCTCTTCACCCCCTCCACAGATTCCAAGAAGAAACCTGCCCGAGCTTGGGTGGTGAACAAATAAACAGCATAGGGGAAGCCAGCCAATAAGTAACCCGTGCGGGGTTTTGCCTCCCCAGCCGTCTGGCTAGCGTTGTTGGCCTTTTGTAAAGTTTTGCGTTAGTGTCTGGCGAGCATGCAATCGCGCAGAAAAGCTACAGCGAATAAAAAGAGGCTTAGCCGGATAAAACTCAGTGCTACCTGCACTGAGCCCTGTGTGTGTGTGTGGCTCATGCAAAACCTCACACACAGACTCCACGCCCCAGACCCCGTTGAACATTAACAGGCTGCAGCTATATCGCGGTGTAAAACGTAACATATAAAACGAATCACCTCGTAGATTCTTTTAAAACGTCCCGTAAAGCGAACCTATAAATCTTGGTATGCACTTAAGCCTTTAGACTTGACTTCTGTTTCTGCAAAATATTTGCGCTCCCTCCCCGAGCCCAAGAACCCCTCCTGCTATTAACTGACTAGGAGAGGTCATTTCACCCCCATAGAGCACAGTCACTTTGTTTTCCCCAAGGTGGGCTTTAAAATAATCTCTCTCCAAGGAGGTGCGGGGCTTCCGCTCAGCTCCAAAGCTGAGTAGCCCGAGAGATCGTGATGGAAAACTGCCTGCGATGGAAGCTTCTCCCCCCAGGCCGTGGTGCTAGAACAAGGGCCGCTGGGGGGGCAGAGCCACCCCTCGGATTTACTGGAGGAATAACAAACACCAGATACATGCCTTCCAGCATCCCCCCGGTCCCAGCACCTCTGCCCGAGCACGTAGCGAGCGGGAACATCTGGGCTTAGGTGCCAGCTGAAGAGTGAAGCAGGTCCACCTGGCCTCGCCCTGCGAAACTGTAGCCGGGGTGTTCTGGGGCGCGCGCGGCGCAACAAGCCCGCGCAGCTCCCTCGCCAGCGCCACCCTGAAGCCCGGAGCGAGCTGTCAAACAGGCGCGGGGCTGCAAGACTCCCAGCGGGGCAGGGGTAGGGCGCGGAGAGGCGCAGACGCCGGAGGAGTGTCGGAAAGCTGTAAAGAGTTCGGCCCCCCCCAGCCCGCTGCCTGGCGATCGCCGGCCTCCCTTTGCTGCGCGTTCCCTTGCAGCGCGGGGAACCCGTGCGGACACGCAGGCCACCGCTGGCCTGGCCCTGCAGAGATGGTCCCAGCAGGGCTCCCACCCTGCCACCAGCAGCGCGGAAAGCCCAGCTGCTCCTTCTTCCGCTGGGACCAGAGCCCGCCCCAGACCTGGGCCGAAGGTAGAGAAACGGGCGCCTGACCTACCCTAGGATGCAACTTTCCCCGGGGAAGCGAAGCCCGGCGCGCAAGGCCCTGGGCAAGCAAAGTCAGTCCGTCTGCGGGCTGGGCGAGCGGGCGTGTGGGTGTGTCCTTATCTCTCACTCGCGGGTCAAGCCCGGGGCTGCTGAGCCTCATGGAGAGGGAGCAGTCCCCGGGGCCCTGGCCTTTGCAGAGCTCAGCGGGCTGCCTCTCTTTCTGCACAAACACAGCACCTAGGGATGGCCCCTTTACTGCACCCGCAGTTGGTTATTAGGCGGGTCAGTAAGCCAGGTCCCGGGCTGATAACCGCACATAAGTCAGTAGCAGACGGTCAAGTTATGTCATCAGAAGCCCAACACACTGCCCGTGTGATCCGCGCTCTGCAGGAGACAGTCTCTCCATCACTAGGGAGGCTCCAGTTACAAGATTTTGACCCTCTCCCTTGTTTTTGTTTTAAAAGAGCAACAGACCCTTTCCAGTTTCTTTTATCCCATGCTGCCTTGACACAAGCTCTCTGCCAACACCGGAGTAAATCAGAAAACTGAGGACTTGTGGGGTGAAATACTGGCCTCATTACAGGGTGGGGTGCACCCACTGGTTTCATGAACATTTTCAAGTCTTCGGTACTTGAAAATAAATCCTTCTGGTGAGTTTTGCCTCCCTCTCTTTCAGTTATTCCTCTCTCACGGAGACCTTAGTGTCCTTGCTAAAATCCTGCTCCAGGGGTTGCATCAGTTTTGGGATCCCCAGTGTATTCTGGTCACTGTTTTGGTACCTTGGCTATTTTGCTGCTTGCAATCAAAGAGGTACCAACATTTTGGTGGTCCCTCTGTGCCAGAACTCACAATCTTGCCATGACTGGTAGAGCTGGATCATTATTATCAGAGATGAAAAAAGCATTGGAAAATGTGCCCATTGTAGAACAGGGTTCTGAAGCCATGAGCAGCCTGGCTATGTTCTAAGTTTTTGCCTTTTGTCAGTTTTAATGGTTACTTGAAGAGTAGCCTGTAATGAGTACATGTGGTGAAAGTCATATAAAACTCAGCATGTCTCATGCATACAAAGAAAGGAATTGTGTTTTTTAAAACTTGTTCAAACAATTGCACTATGGGATACACTCTGTATATATGCTTTTCTATCTGCCAGCATCGATAGTTTGAGTATTTTATATCCAGAATCAAATGAGCAAGTCTATGGACTCATGTGTAATGCAAAGAAATAAAACTGTTCAGTAATAGGCCTAGACTGTGAAAGTTGTTGTCATGTGTATACCTTTATAGTCCCATTGACTTTAATATCACTACTAACATACTTAACGTTACACAAATGCCTGAATCCTTCACTGGACTGAGACTATTCACATATGCTGTAAGAAAATAATTACAATGTATATTTCAAAAGCCTCAGCAGCCCTGTGTTACTATATAATCTTACCTCCCTACCCCCATTAAAGGTCCAGTTTCACCTCTACAAGGTAATACTTATGTAGAAACCATAAAACACCATAAATTTCTACTGGTAGAGTTTCCTCTGTTTTCCCATCAAAGGAGGATGTGTTCTTTTCTACACCCCCTGAAAGAAACCAAGGGCCTGATCCTTAAATACAGCAACTGTTGGGGTTCCACCAGGAGAACAGGCTTATTCATTCAATTTCCCTGAGTCGCTTTACCAAACTTACATTCCCAGCCTTTCATTGGTAACTGCAATTGAGACATCATTGGCAACCTTCTAGCTGGCCACCTGGTGGCTCCCTCCTTGACTTCCTTTAATGGAATGCTCCCAAACAGGAGCAGAAGAGGAGGGACAAGGTAATACAGCACCAGCTTGCTAGCAGACTTTAGGGTGAGTGGAGAATTAGGGGAATATGACACCTGACCTTCCAAAGGACTAAAAGGTGAACATATAAGTTTCTTTTACACTGGAGTTGTTTACATTAGTGCAGCCAATGACACCTGTGCAAACCCTCCTCTTCCTCCCTCTTCCTCTTCCCACCCACAGTAGTGGCATGCCCTTTGAAGAGAAGGAACTTGGAGAAGAAGGGTTTGGAGGTTTGTTTTTACTGAAATCTTAAATCTATGCCATATTGAAGTTTAGGACTTTGGACCCTTGCACCCCATGCTCATTTGGAAGTCAACTGAAGTCAATGAAGCTCTGCAAGGGCTTGTGCTAGCAGATTTGATTGCAGGATCAGTTTCTAGGAAAGCTGGAAGTCTCACCATTAGGCATTGTGGTCTCGCTTCTGTGGGTTGGTTTTTCTGGGAGGTGCACAAAAATCAAAAAGTGACTACTCCTGCTGCCTCTGCTAGGGCTGAACACAGCAGCTTCCTGCACTGCTGTTCTGTGGGACTGAACTCTTGGGCAGCAGAATAGTAGCTCAACTTGTTTTACTGCAAATTAGATTAAATATTGATTAAAATAATGTGGCCTCTGGCTTTAGGCAATATTTATTCAACATTCATGACTTTAACACTCCTCCCCAATCTCTTGACCAGAATGGAACTTTTCATATCATTTATTATGACAAATCTCTGGCCCAGATTATTTTAAATGCATTTGCTTCATAGCTCTTGTCCAGCTGGCACAAAAATCACACCCAATATATAACTCTGGTATTCCCTCCCCTGTCAGAAATTCTGACTACAAGCCTCATTAGTCTAAGAGAAATCTTTAATAATCACACTAGAAAAATAAAAATAAGGCACATGAAACAATACTGCTCCAATATAAGTAACATTGACTGAATAGTTGGAATCAGATTAATTAAGTACTGTATTACAAATAGGAAAAGGCTATACAGAGATAAAACACAATGTATATTTTGCTGATGCCAACAATTCAATGGAGCTTTATTCCTTTTGGTCTAATTTAATGTGACTCCCATTCTGCTCATGTACTTGAGACTGATAGTTGGGCCAAGAGGTCAGAGACTTTAGCTTGGATTCATTGGGTTACTGGCAACAAATCTGGCAAATATTCTTGGTGTAATACAGTTAAGAATGATTGAACCATATAATTATAATCCAATAAATAGAGGCAATTGAAAGTTAAACAGTGATTTTATAGCACCAAGCTTTTTAAATTCATGCTGCAGGTCCATCATGCAAACTATGTATAGGGACAGCAATAATGGAACATGGCATGTTTTAGCCAATGTTATATTATTCCCAGGGTTACATTATCCAGATTAAGTTACGTGTTTCCCATAATTCTGTCCACTTTTCTCCTTTATGTTGAGAGAGATACATCACACAATACTCCACACAGCTAAATGTACCTTTTAGCAATAACAAATATAAAATCTGTACAAAGAAATATGTATTTGTTCAATATCCTAATACGAATATCTTCCCAGTGTATAGATAACACCATAAGAAGAGAGATTATGGTTGCATAAACTGATTTTTGACCTCTATTGACATCTAAGTAGTGTGAGAATTAGAAAATTGTATGCCCCCTGCCATTCTGCACTGAAGTAAAGGATAAAGAGAATGAAAGGATCAAGGAGAAAGGAAATTTATTAAGGGAAAACTACAACCCTGGAGAGGTGCCCCGGGGATATCCACAGCAAACTATTGAATAAATTCCAGGTGGACGTGAAACCGAGACCTTATAAACATGTTCCCTTGGTCAAACAAAAAAGTAAGCATAAAAATACTCAAATTAAATGACTGTCTCTCATAGCAGAGGGAAATCACCAGCAGACCCTCTCAGGATCTCAGAAGCACAATCGGATCTCTTTCTATGCTGCCAAAGCAGGCGATCAACAGATCTAGACTGGTAGTAAAGTCCCTGCCTTGATTCTTGGGTGGTATTCATGAACAAGAAGCCAGGTAAGTATTACAGGTTGCATCTATTTAATCCAGAACTCTCTCATCTGACAAACTCAGTAATCTGGCATGATTTTAGGTAGCTGGACAACCACTTATCATGTGTATAACCAAATTTCCTGTGCTCCCATAAAGTTTGTTTATAGCTGCCAGCCCAGGTTTTCAGTGACCTGTGCTGTTATTTAGCTGTAATTTACCCCTGAATGTCTTCTAAGAGCCTGTAGTGGGACAAGTGCCCACTACAGCAAGAAAAGGGCTAAGACAGGCTGGAGAGAGCATGAGCAGCTCCCTTAGCCAGTGAGTGAAGGGCTGCTGGTGGGGGCGGAGGGAGTCAATCAGAGGGCAGTTTGCTGGAGCATATAAGGAGCTGTGCCAGCAGAACTGGGTCAGTTATATCTTAGCCAGGAAAGGGGCAGGATGAGCTTCCACTTAGAGGACAGGTTCTCAGACTTTTCAGCATCACACCCCCCTTTTGATCCTTGAGAAACCCTCACCCCCCAACCTCTTCTTTACCATCATCCATCCCCCTTTTAGCAAAAAATTCAATTTATAGTTTAAAATAAACACAAAAATTGATACAAATGTTATTGAAAAATAAAAATAAGCACAAACAGTGTTTCTTCACCCAAAAATTTAATAAAAATGTGATTTAATGTGAAGGATGATGAGCCCTGGCCAGCCACCCGAGCCATGGGACCACTAGCCCGAGCCCCACCAGCCCAAGCCCTGCCAGCCATGGACCTGAGCCCTGCAAGCTGCAGGCCTGAGCTGTCAGAGCCCTGGCCAGCCACCCTAACCATGGGTCTGCCACCGGAGTCCCAGTCAGCTGCCTGAGCCACAGACCCAATGCCTGAGCCCCACCAGACTTGGTCCCACAGGCCCAAGCCCTGCAAGCCAGGGGCCCACTGCCTGAGCTGCAGGCCCACCATCTAAGTCCTGCCAGCTGTGGGCCTAACGCCCGAGCTGTGGGCCTGCTGCCTGAGCCCCTTCCAAGCTGCAGGCCCCCAGCCTGAGCTCCACAAGCTGTGGGCCCTCCGCCCAAGCCCTGCCAGTTGTGGGCCTGCTGCCTGAGCCGCACCCAAGCCGTGGGTCCCCCGCCCAAGCTGTAGGCCCACCGTCTGAGCCCTGCCTGAGCTGTAGGCCTGTCGCCTGAGCCCCACGAGCCTCCAGCCCAAGCCACTGGAGCCCTGTAAGCCACAGGCCAGCCTCACAAGCCATGGGCCAGCCGCCTGCCTGAGCCATGGGCTGCCGACTGCTAGGGCCCTCTGCCTGAGATGCATGAGCCACTCAAGCCAGAGTCCCCTCCCGCCCGCACGAGCCACCCGAGCCAGAGCCCCCCTGCCACGAGCGAGCTGCCAGAGACTCCCCCCACCATTATGTGAGCCACCTGCCAGCCTGATCCAGGTCCAGCTGCCAGAATCCCACCCCTCCCCTTCCATCTCCCCAAGCCAGGCACCCACCACCCCCAGCCAGACACCCCCAGTCCCCCATCCTCCTCTCTTCTCCTCTCCTCTCCTCCATCCCTTCACTCAACCCACACTCACTCACTCACTCAGGTTTGCAGGAGGACACTCCATGTGGCTCTTTGCAGCCTCCTCCTTTTTATAGAGGCTGCAAGGGCACCCACGTAAAATGGAAGGGGCTGCTCACAGTGCCCCTGAGTGCTGAAGGAAGAAAGACTCAATTAGTAGTTAACAAACTGAGTCCATGGTTGACAGCAGGCTGTTTTTTGGGGTGGTGGTGGGGATGAAGCAGGGGGGAGGCTGAGTCACCTCGCACCCTCCTAGAATTTCTTCATGCCCCCCGGGGGGCACCTCCAAGTTTGGGAACCCATGACTTAGAGTAGGCACCTCAGCAAGAGCAATTCTGTGCAGCCTACGGGGTCTAGGGAGAAGCTTGTCTGGCCTGATTCCTGCCAGACTCCTGGCTCCAAAATAGAGCCTAGCAGGTGCAAGGGGGGCCAGAGGGCAAGTGGCCCAGGGAGCAAGGCAGTGAAGGGGAGGGGACTGCTGAATCCCCCAGAAGGGGGAAGGGACTACTACAGTGGTCACTGCCAGAGGCCAGTGTCCTGAAGATGATGCCGTCGTCTAGACAGCAAAGCTGGTCCAGAACAGATCATGAGAAGGGAATGACAGCCAACAACACACCTGCCAGGCACCTTGCTGAAAAAGGAGCTAATTCCTGGAGCTGCCAGCAGGAGGCACCATGGCAGTGAGGTGACACCATTACAGAACCCAGTAAGCAGTGGAAGTGTTGGTAATGTGCTTGTACATATTGACCTCTCGTCGTGCAGAAAATTCTCTTGTCTGGCACTGGGCAGGTCCCGAGGGTGCCAGGTGAGAGAGGTTCAACCAGTAGTCTTTTGACAGGTGGTGTGGTCAAAGATCTACTGCCAGGGTGGGCTATGGGACAGACACAGTTCACCATGGTTAGCCTCTGGCAGGCTGCTGGTTACTTTATTCATCTGTGTATCCATGGGCATGGCTGTTTGTAGCTCCTGTTGGCTGCAGTTTGCCATTCCTGACCACCGGGAGCTGTGGGAAGCGATGGGGGCTGGGCTAGCACTTCTTGCCGTTCCCATTGTCTGCGAACAGCAAACTGCAGCCCATGAAAGTAGTGAACAGCTGAACCTATAGACATGAAGGTAAATAAAGCATCTGGCAGGCCACCAGGAGCAACTCTGGAGAACCACATCCAATCCATGGGCTGCTTCTGGCCCACTCCAATCTCATGGCAGGTCCGCACAGAGAAATGCCACATGGCTGCGTCAGTGAGGAACAGCAGCTAGGTCCCTGCCTGTTGTTCCTTATATGCATTCCATGGTGTGAAACCCCTGAGGTAACGGTGCCTTCATCCAGTTCCAGCCAGTTTGTAACTGCACAGAATTTTGGCGGGAAACAGACTTTAGGCGGGAAAGCCTGTGGCAAAGGCGACCAAGATGGACCCCAAACCCTTTATGTCCCAGGCACCATCTTGAATCTTTAGACGTCACATTGGATTATAACAACTCCATATAACAAATATTCAACAAAGGTAAAAACCATACGACTAACACCACTAAGGAAACTGGTTTGAAACGCAGTATTCCAAATGGAGATAACGAAAGGTCCAGAACAGCGCAAGGAACTGGTAAGTTGGATCTTATGTGATGAATTTGCTTGTAAACTATGTTATGACTACCAGTCATTTGGGGGATATCCTCCAAGAACAGTTCTTGTGTGAAGTGAACATGCTGCAATAAAGAAATTACCTCCTGTCAGCTTGTCCCTTGTGGGGTTTTTTCTGTAGATGGAGTGAAATGGGAGAAACATGCTCATTTGTGCCCTGATTCAGCAAAACACTTCAGTATATATTTAGCTTCAAATTGAAGTCAGTGGAAATTAAGCATACAGTTAAGTACTCTGCTGAATCAATTCCCTGGCCCAAATTCTTTTGAGGGAAGGACCTGGTTAAAAAGGTTCAGCTCCTACTTTTAGTTCCACAGCAGCTCACACATGTGGTCTTCGTACAGCTCTCCACTGTTGGCAAGAGTGTGGCTGGGCAGGGAAGGAGACTGGCTAGGAAAAGATGTGCTAAGACCTTTGTACTTGCTAAGATGTCCCTACCACAAATAATGCTGTTATCTGATCTCAGTGAGGCTTCTCAGCTGCACTGGGGCCATTGTATGTCTACTGGTTGGGGGATGGAGAAAGTAAGATTTGAGGAGCGTGTGTTACTGAGTTCAGTTTTGTCAGGGCTCTTTGTGCCCAGATGCAGCTCAGAAGTGAGCAGGTGGGGTTTAGAGATCGGATCCATGATTATGCTGTTTCACTGACCCTGTACATCTGCTGTATCAGGGGCTTCTGATGGGGTTTACATCCTTCCCCACCCCCCAGCTGGAAGGTCAGTGTGCTGCTGTGACCCCAATCAGCCCCATTGGCTGCTCGTGAAGTGCGTGGTATGAGGGTGTAAACAGTAAAATCCCACTAAGTGGGAAGTTGCTTGGACAGGTGTAGAGATTACTTGGGGTGGGAAATTGAGCTGGATCTTAGCTGATTATCTCTGGCAGAAAGGCTAACATATAAAACTACCTGGAAGAAACTCGGGACCTACAGAAGATTCTTACCTCAGTGTCTAGCAGTGCAATGTGTCACCTGACGGGTCAGGAGAGTGATAGAGAGCTGAGCCCAGGGAGTGGATGCATAAATGACCATAAAGGAGCTAAGGACTAAATCCAGCTGTACCAAAGATTTCTTCCTTTTGTGTTTATTTGGGCTGTGGCTTTGGACTTTGCTCCCCTGGAAGGAGATGGAACTTTTGTAGCGATCCAGCTAGAGGGGGAATAACAGAGGCTTTAGGAGAACAACTTGAGTATAGGTGACTGCAGTAACAGCCATGGAGTGGTTCGGCTATCTCATCTTCCGGGGAAAGCAAGTATGTATTTCTAGCCCTGTAGAATTCTTTACATCAACTATAGCTACTTCAGCTTGTATGGCAGAACACTTGATGAATAGTATGATACGTAGCCCATAGTGTGGTCATGTAATGAAAGACCTATATGATGTAGTGTGTAGCTGGGACAGAATATAAACTTTTCTAGGAAGCATAACCCTGAAGTTCATTGCTTTGGTGTAATTATCATTTGTCTTATTGCCAGAGGTCATATAGATAATTCATCATAGGGCTAAACTTCCTTTTCTTAAAGATGCAAGTTAAGTTATCGTGTACAATTCTAACTAGAAAAGACTGTAAAGAGAATAGTAGAAAGTGCATCTTAGTACAGTTCTACTAGGAAAATGATTATCAGTTACACATTTTTATCAGACTTAGTGTGCAACTAGCTTAACCCTTTATTATTATTATTCATCTTATTAGCTACGCACTTCTAAATGTTAGACTACAACAACACATGAAAACAGTTCTGGTAGAACAGAGATTCTGGGGAACAGAGATTCTGAACACTGAGTTTTACTTTTGACTTCAGTGCGTGCTGGCAATCCATTCTATCAAGGCTATTGTACATAACATTGTAATACCTGATATAGGAGGTGTTGTGTTTAAACATCACTGTGGACATAATCACCCCTGTGAGTCAGGGACAGCATGCTTTTGGTGGGAAAGGGCTCTGTGAAGAAAAATCCCCTCAGACACATGAACCTTCAAATTGTCATAGCCTGCCAGTTAGCAGCACTCCAATGGTTACTTTTTGACCGTTAGCTCCCCCGGCAACTTGAAAAAGTTCTATCAGATCATCCATATTCATGAATCATGGGTACCCTAGATTTGCATGCAGTGCTCTGATTGGGTGGGTCTGGAGAACTTCCAGAAACTTCCACCAAAGTGAGGACCTGTTTGAAGACTTTGCCTGCATGCTAATACTCTCATACATATTCATGAGAACGTTCTATAAAAGCAGGGCTCACAGCCCATTCTGCGGCCCTTGACAGGAAGGTGTGGTTCCATGGAACGTCCACCAGTCCCTAGGCTAGCCTAAAAAGGTGAAGAGTGAAGACAGAAGAGCTGAACGCTGCCAGAGTTGAACACTGCCAGACCTGAGCACTGCCACCTACCCGAGGTGCAAGATTACACACCACTCTCCCGTAAGCTCAAGATTGCCCATCCCCCATGCTCCTGTGGCAAGCAGCAACAGCAGCATCAGCAGCAAGCAGTGTCCCTGAGGGGAAGCTACCAGCTGTGGAATTGGCCTGCACTTGTGCAGGTACTGCGCGGCTGACTCAGTGAAACCCAGGGCCCGCCATCACACTCACTGGAACTGACCTGCTTACCGGACCTGACTCATTTGCTGGATCTGACAGACCTATTGAGAGAAGTATCCTCACTGACAGGACTGCACTTTGTGTGGAGCCACAGACACCACATCCCCACTCCACTCAGTGGCAACGGGACCCCAGTGGGGGAACAAGGTTGATCCCCTTGCTGTGTCCCTGCCTGGCAGGGTAGGGGCAGTACCCGGGGCCCCGACCCCAAGGCTGGGCCTTGCTGGCCTCTGGCTGGCCTCTAATTTAAAAAAGGACACTTAACAAGCCTGTTCAATCTAGAACTGTTATTATTATAATTAATTGGTATTTATAGACATATTTATAGACACGGTTTTTAATGTTATTTAATTAGTTAAATTATTAGAATTGTTAGTAGTAAATAAGATAAATTTTTTAAATTATTTTAGTATATTTATTCTAGATATTAGTGTTAGTTAATAATATTCACTTACGGAGGAATTGGTAGTCACTTGCTAGCAACTTATTACGAAAATACACACTAAGGTGAAGGCGTGGCCTCCCTTCTTTCCTATTTTCTCCTGTGGCTCAATAGAGAGGGAAATCCTCCATTGGCCATAATTAATATTTGGATCAGAGTAGCGACCCGATCTTGGTAGGGGTAAGATGGGTAGCACCCTCCCCCTCCTTTATTTTAGAAAAGACACATATATATTTATATAGTTATTAATACGTATATATTTATTATATTTATTACTTTCCTTCAAACTTACCTCTATACAACTTATTTCTATACAACTTCCTTCAAACCTACCTCAACAACCTACCTCTACAACACCCTACTTCTACACCTAATTTATTCAAAACCATGTCACTTTAGTGTTAACATGAACACCTTGTTTTTAACTCAAGTAGGTGTGTACTGTTGCTAAAATAAGAATGTGCAGTAATATTCCATTCCCTCCTTAAGAATTAATAAATTTATTGTAAGTGTTTGAAAAAATCCGGTTGTCTGTCTCATTGCTCCTCCTAGCTCCTGCCTGCCCAAGGCGGGTTCGGTGGGGTCCAGGTCAACCAAGTGTGCACCCCGTCATAAGTCCGCGAAGGTGGGACCTGGGACCTAAAAGGTGGTAAGGGGTTGCTTTGTTGTGTCCTCTTGCCATCCGAGGAAGGCCTAGCATTGCTGTCAAATTTGCAGTACTGCTAGAGAGCCTCCCTCAGCAGGAGGCAGGAAGCTAACTGGAGTAATTCCTCCCTCTTATGTATAGGTACAGCTCCCACTGAGGCCAATGGGAGCTTTGTATAAATCTTAATGGGTGGAAATAGAATTTGCACTCAAGATAGTAAATATCAAAAGATTCAAGTCTGATAATGTGCTTGTTTGAAGGGATAACAAGAATCTTCAATGCATTGTTTTTTATATTATCTATCAGGCATCCTCTTCAACTACTATAAACATAGAACGCAACCAAAGAAGTTAAAATTACAATGTTACCGATTGGTATCATGGAAAACAAGATTGAGGCACCAAGTATTCTCAGATGAGCACCATCTAAGGACTCTACTAACCAGGGCCAATGCTTTGCAGCTTTAAAGTGAAATGAGATGCTATCAGAGTCTAATTCTGGCTCTGTTTCTCCTTCTATGAGGAAGCCTGCTAGAGTAAACCATGGCTGCCTACAGATTACTAGCTGTCTGAGTGAATTCCTATCCATCCAAAGGAATTTTTATAGCTTCTGGGAATCTTAGGGAGAGCTGGTGGGGGCTAGAAAAAAGTTTTCTTTTTTCCCATTCTGATTGCTCTAATGAGATCCACTTTGGTGGGCCCTTCATTTCTCTGTAATGGAGTTATTGGTGAGGAACTCTGTCTTAGGATGTGTTGTCTTTTTCAGGATCTCTCAACTGACAGTCTTCTCTAGAATCCTTTTCTATCTGAAATAAGGAAAGAGTGTGGATGAATCAATACGAAGTATGTGGGGATGCACTCTGATTCCTTCAATAGCTACAATGGAATGGCTTAACTTTCTATCTGAAATTAAAGGTACCAAGATAGTTAAGGATGCACAAGTCTTGAGTTCAGATATCCTGTGTGAACTTGGGCAAGACAAGAAATCTATCCTCTGTTCTCCTGTAAAATTCAGATAAAACTTTGTTTCCTCCAACAGGTGCTGGGAGGATAAAAATACAGTAATGATCATGAGGTATTCATATGATCCTCACCAGTGCAGTATCTAAATATCTGGGCAGGCACACATCTGCACCTGTTTTGTGTCTTTAGGCACCCATGTTTGAAAATATTACCATAATGCACATGTTCAGCATGCATGCTTTTGTATCATGCTTAAACATTATTTCAAACACAGATTTTTTTTTCTCAAACACAAAGGCTAAGCATACAGTCCTTCACTGAGGACAACAAACATGAAGTGTTAAATCAAAGACAGCTTTTAAATATGGGGAGAAAAGCATGTGAACATTTCCTACACAGTTGAAAACATTGTTTGATGTCCAAAAAAATCTTACCTAACTACCCAACAGCCATGAAATATTTCTCTCAGGAGAATACCAAAACATTTAACAGTAGATGGTCATTTCAGTCTAAATGCCTTTGTCTACCACTCCAGCATCATTACTGAGACACTTTAATACAGAGACAGATTTCTGTTAATTAATTCAATTTACTCATGATCTGAAACATTGCATGTGACTATAACATAACTCTCCTTGAAACACTAGATTTATTTGCACAAGTGTGTGCTGGTTGCATTACATGTCAGTAGCAGAGAGAAGCTTACCAGTTTGCCCAAATAAATAAAAATAGCGTAACTCATAGTTTAAAGAAAGAAATGCCATGTGTGACATATACCTCATCAGTTTGTCAAATTATGTGGGCCAAATAGAAATTTCTTTAGCTTATTAGTTTCTACAGGGAAACTATCATTGTAATTTCGAAGAGCCTTTTAGGAAAGTGGCACATTGGCAGAGGTACCAGCTTTACCCTTTCCTAGTGAGTGGTCTGCTACAAAATTCCCTAAAGCATATGGATTTAGAGTTGGCCTGGGCATCTCTCAAACAGAAGAGTGTCAAATTTTTTTTTATATTTAATCTAAAACATTTCCAAGAAATATAGTTAAATCTGAACCTCTCTACAGTTAGGTGGCATTTTTCCATCAGAAAAATCTTAAGGGACCATAAGTACATTCCATATTCTGCAATCACACTTCCCCCTCCCTTGACCCTACTGCCACATAGCAGAATCTCCTTGGATTCCAATCTTTCCCCCATTTATCTTGTTTTTTATGTGGAAATGGCTAGGCCAGACTTCATCCTTTTCACTCACATTGAGCAGAACCTTTCTCCATGCTCAATGCCATTGCTTTCTTTGGCACTACTACATAGCAAAGTGCTAATCGCATGGCTATGTCTACATGGCAGAGCATTTTGCAATACTTCAGTGTCCCGAAATAGCAACTCAGTACCTTTGAAAAGTGCTAATTATTTCAAAATAGGTTTCTGAAATAACAGGTGTGCTGTTTGAGCATCCCTGTACACCTCATTGCAGGAGTAAAAGATGCCTCAAAATGGCCCTTTGTTTTGACAATGCCATAATAACCTCTTTGGAACTACACTCGAAATAAGCTACACAATTTGCATAGTGCATTTTGAGTTTAGGCTATTGTGTTGACACAACCCATGAGAAAACCTAAGGCCTGATGCTGCCATCCTAACTTTAAACATAGTATTCAAAATCCTAAGGGTTCTATTCTGTAAACACAGGTTCCTGATCAATATCAATGGGAGTTCAAATAGATATAATGACCTATGTGTCACTGTAATATGAAAAATGTGTTCCATTGGTGTTCACATGTAGATTCTGGGGAGGTATGCTTCTAAGCATACCTATGTAGTTGTGTATGGCAGATCTATGTACATCTGACTTATTTAGATGCACACATAATTATGAAAATTAGCCAGTCGTAATAATCTGGTTTTCCATTTTGGAAAAGCTATGGAATGACTTCGACCAGATGATTCTGCTCTGATGCAAAGGTCAGAGTTTTATTTCATCTGTCATTCTCCTCACAGAATGGCCTGGAGGTTCAGTGCCTCCTGAACTTAGGGAGCTTCTAGCACTCAGAGCCATCTGGTCCTCTTGTAAGAGAATCCCCCACGTGCTTGCTGCCTGCACAATACTCTTTGGGCAGGGTATCTATATTGCTGAGGAAGGAGGTGAACGAGTAATTGCAGACTCTATTTGCAATCACTTATGCTCTTTGACCCGTGGCCTTGAAGTATGTATATGTATGTAGTGTGCTGAAGAGCCTTTTGCCTAATTTTAATACTGCAAATTGGAAGCCCTTGTGGAGGACTCTTCGAGATTTGCCTCCACAAATGCTCCATTCAAAATCTTCATCATTTGAGGTTTGTTTGATGCTTCACCATAACTTCCTTGATATTCAGCTGAGGAGCTGCAGCTTTGGAGGAGCTGCAGTGGTAAGGGAAGAGAAGATTCTGCTCCCTTGACCACTACAGAGAATCTCTGTGCATGGCCTGCTTATTTATTATTAGTGTGATGATAGTGCTGAATAAGCTCAGAAGAGGCTGATTCACTGTTGTACTGAGGAATCTATTAATACAAGGTTAGAGAACTTGGAATAGTCTAAACAGGAAAGACTGATTGTGGGATTGGAAACAGTGTTCCAAGATCACACAGGACAGTGGCAAAACTAGTACTAGACCTAAGTTCTGCTGACTCTATCTGCTGCTTTATGGGGTCTTTGTAAATGATTGTGGGATCTGGTCTTTAGAAAGGTATACGTTACTATCTGCAGCACTGCTATAAAAATAACACATTGAATGCAATACCCTGAATCAGACTAAACATGAACATTGTGATAGTAGAGGCTGATGCTGCAAAACTACTTCTGTAATGAAAGTTTGCTGCACTAGGCCCTGTTTTAAAGAAAAAAAAATATTTTAAATAAAGCATAACTATTACGAAGTCTTCTTCCCCTCTGACAAGGATAACTCATGAACACAATCTCGGACAATACAAGGAATAAAGACATAAATTTTTTGAAAGTTTGAGTGTTTGAACAGAGTAACATTTTGTCACCTCTACCACACTGGAAGGAAGAAAAGCCTGAGGAAACCATTAACTCTATGAAGCACTCGCAATCTAAGCTATCTTTGTCTTGAGCTAAATGATTAGCTCAAAGCAGTGCCTAGTCTTGCTTTTTCCATCCCAAGAAAATCCCACAGACAAACATTCTAATAACTATTATAAAATAAGGAATTCTTCATCCGTAACAATTTTACAGCAGTGGAAAATCAGACTAATCTTTATGACCCAAAGGAAAAATGTTTATTTTTCATTTTAAAAATGTTTTTATGGTAACTTTTACAAAACCGTTGAAAGTAGTGGTGGAAGAGAGTTCTATTCTGCTCTGTCACTTACTTGCTTTATGACCTTAGGTGGGAGGCTCGACTGTTTTGGGCCTCAGTTTATCCATATGTCAAATGGCTATAATTCCTAATTCACAGACCTGGATTCCCCCAGCCATAGAAACTACATTGAGTGAGGGCTCATGGGGAGGAATCTTTTTGTGATGACCTTTCAACAGGGTTCTAGTAGCAAGCTTTTCCCCCAACTTTGAAGCAGAACCAGATGTTGAAATATTTGTACAAACCTGGAGAATTCCATGCGATCCAAAAAAAAAAGCTTTTGGTAATCGTTGTAGGGATCTGTGCCTCCACAGATGAGTGGTCCCTGCAGGGCCCATGCCCTTGACAGTGCATCTGCATTGGAACTGCACTTCCAGGGCCCCTCCTGATCATGGATGTTTCCACAAGTAGTCTGTAAAAATCAGTTCCTAGGTGTCTTGAGTCACATGGCCAAAATTAATAGAAAGTTTTGACCTTAAATTTTTCTGTCACAGTCCTCCATTTTAAAAAGAAGCTAATTTGTTTTAGGAAGAAGGGTGCTTTCAAAAGTGGGGCTTCCTTTTGAAGGAACTCCAATTACATGACTAGTTTGCATTTCAAAAGCAGCACTTTTGACACAGGGAGTGTCTGCTATTATGCAAATGAGGCACTGAATATTCATGTCAGTGCCTCATCAGCATTTTTGACCAATTGTATTTACATGCCCCTTCTGAAAGGGAGGGACAGTGTAGATACAGCCGGATGGAATAGAACAATTTCAAAATAAGCTATATGGGTGTCCAGTGGCACTATTTTGAAATAGGCACTATGTACCCAGACATGCTATTTTGAAATGCATTCTTGTATGTAGCCTTGTTATTTCAAAATAAGCTACTTTGGAATAGCTAGTCTGGAATGGATTATTTTGAAAGAATGCTGCTCTGTAGATGTAGTTCCAGTGACATCAGCGAGCCTCTGTGCAATTATAAGGATTTCATCATATGGCTTAGGTTGCAGGGCTGAGGTTTTACACTCTTGTCCAAAGCCCATTGACGGAAAAGGGCCTTTGACTCCAGTGGACTTTGTCTTAGCACCTTAATGAGTGTATGAAATATTCAATGGTCAGATAACTTGACAACTTCCCTTTTAAGGGACCTGGTTCACAATAATATTATTTGCAAGACCATAGAACCGAGAGGCCTAGGTTTGGATCAGGACTTCATTATGCCAGATGCTGTACAAACACGAACAATGTAAGGATAGCATTGAATATCTGTTTAAATAGAAGTTTCCAAGTATGGTTTGAATCATAATAGTTTTAAAAGGCACATTTAAAAAAAATTGAAAAGCAAATAATTCGTCATCCTTTTGAACTGGGACCTTGTGTGTGAAGGGACAGCCCAAAGTGAATGTTTACTGTTGAGTCATAAACTCGTAATGTTAAATAGAGGGTTTATAATGAATATGTTGACAGACCCTGAGCTCTGGTAACACTTCCAAGAAACCTGCCTGATGCAGCTTGGAATTTATTTCCATTTACAACCTAAAAAAAAAATATGTGCATACACATTTGTGTACATAAATCCATGTTTTAAGCAAAGATGAAATGTCCTGTCAAGTATCAGCAGAATGACTTTTTCTTTGCAGTAGAATTGCAAATACTTAAAAGCAGGAGCTTCTAATGGAAATGAGGACAGCCCCATGAACTGTTAAGTCTTAACAAGCCAGGAACACAACAATAATTTCCTTATTTTGTGGATTTCTTTTGTTTATAAACAATTGTTGTAAAAGTTCTGAAAACTTTCAAACTAATGCTGCATTCTCACTGAGAGATATCCTTTTTATCTTCCCCTGAAAAGCATGTTTATTTTAGAAAGGGCTTCAGACTTTCGACCCCCAGTCCTCTTGCTAAGGCTACATCTACACCAGAGAGTTTTGTTGACAAAACTCATGGCGTGTCCAGATTATAAAGGCCTTCTGTCGACAGTAAATCAACAGAATGTGGTACTTCTGTCAACAACGTTCTGTCATTCCTCCAGGAGGCGGAATGCCTCTCTTAATAGATCTCTGGGAACAGAAAGCCAGTGTGGATGTTCTGGGGGGGCCTTCTGTTGACAGAAAAGTCCCCCATGGCACTGGCCAGCTTCCCTGGGGGATGCCCTGTCTGCAGCAAGCAAAGCTCTATGGTCCCTGCCTCCTGCCATTCTTACAGGCGTCGGGGTGGGGGGGCAGAAACCTTGCTTCAGGAAGCTGAGGGCATGGCAGCAGCCGGGGCACCCTCTTCATTCCCTCACACTCTTGCAACCACTCTAGACCATGCCGCCTGAAGAGATGGCCAAATGCCAGACACCCTGCAACCCTCTGGGGCCCTCTAGAGGGCTCCCAGGACCCACCTTGGAGCAAAAAAAATGCTGGGTCCCCTCCTGCACTGGTCCCATGATCCAGGACCTCCTGGCCATGTGAGGTGAGGAACATACCCTCCTGGACCCCTCTGTGTCCAGCTAGCCACTGTCTTGGTGGCACAGGGCCACCCTGCCTGCACCATGCAGGAGGTGAAGGTGAAGGAACTGCCCCAGGAGTACACCCAGGCCCAAGATGCTCAGTGCAGATCAGGGGCAGGACCAACCACCTGCCTGTACTACAGGGAGCTCCACTGCTCCGTGGGGGGCAATGGCACCTCCCCTCTGACTGCTGTGGTGGATACCATGGAGGAGGCCCCCTGCTACAGCTAGTGCCCAAGGAGGAGCACGAGGAACACCCCAGCACTCATCCACCACTGGAGCTGGAAGCAGATATATGGTCCAAAGCCAGTGGGAGCACCCTCACCATTGCCCTGGACCTGTGTCTCTCCATCCAGGCCACCTCCAGGACATCTCTGGACCAGTTTGAGGGACCCTCCAGTAAGTATCATGCATGTCACACACCTGAGAATATGAGGGGTGGACACCAATGGAGGATGCTGCGAGCCTCACCAGGCTGGCTCAGGTGGGCCCTCATGCTACAGTCCCAGCATGTGGAAGGCAGCATGTCCCACCTGGACTCAGTAGGCAGCCCCTGTGCACAGGAGCTAGCCTGCTGCCAACATTACTGGAGCCCCAATGAGCCACAGGCCCCAGGGGAGGGGAATCCATCAGCCTCTGCCATGGCTGGAAGTGGGCCAGCCACACAGGAGCCTGCCTGACCCAAGATACACCAAGGACTGCGGCTCCCAGCACACAGGCATGCCCTCAGGCGAAAGTCAACACCTGTGCCCACAGGCAGCGCTGCAAGCTGCATGTGTGTGGGGGGGGGGGAGGTGAGGAGGTTGGGGAGGACCAGGCTGCATTTGGATCATCTGCCACCCCTGCAGGGACTCCTTTGTGACTGCACATCCCCATGGCTGCTAGACCGTTGAGTGGGGGTCCTCAGTGGTTAGCCAGTCCCAGGCGCACTATTGCAATCCCTGTGCGGCAGGGCTTGCTGTGCAGACCAGACATGCTAGAGCTTCCAGAACATCCCTGTCTCATGGCCTGGGGGGTGGTGGCTGCTGCTTATGGTGGGGGGTAGGGCCTTATGTGCTGTGTTGCATGAATGACTCACTGTCCTTCTCCTTGTCTTCCTTACAACTGGACCCATGCCAAGTGAGGGCCAAGCCAGTCTCACCTCCCCGTCAGAGCCAGCCATGCCTGAGGCAGCACTGGAGCAAGTCGGCACCTGCACCCCCACTGAGAATGTGGGCCTGTGGCTGGAAGGGTCATCGCCAGGCAGAAGAGGACCTGCAGAGGGCCCACACTGCTATCCTCTGGAGGATGACTGACCTCAAGTGGCAGCTGCGGGACAACAGGGGATGGCAGTCGCAGGCCTGGGACCGACTGGTGTCCCTCTTTGATGCTGCCACTGGAGTCTGGTGGGACCTGCTGGCTCACCCACCAGTGGCTGCCACTGCTGCACCCCCTCTGCTGCCCTGTCCTCGCCGGACATGGCACAGGACATCCTGGACCTGCTCCAGTGGGCAATAGCAGAGGGAACAGCCCTGGCTGACTCAGACCTTGCCATAGCCCCACCACATCCACATGTCCCCATGCTCCTGGCTCCAACCCTGCCCCAATGGGGACCCTGAACCTGTGGTGGCAGGGGATCCTGAGTCCAATGCCACTTGGGTTCCTGCTACCTCATGGGATTAGGGCTACCCACTTCCCTCATTGTACTGATGTCCTTCCCCTCTCCCAAGCCCCTCCCCGTGTATAAAGTTAACCTTTATTGTACTCTGCGCATAGTTTTGTATGATGTTTATTTTATGCGCCTTTATATACGGTTGACTGAAATAGTTGTTTGTTTACCACCCCAGCATCCCTCTTTACTGGGGAGGAATTGGAGAGGGGTGAGAAGGTAAAGGGAGGCGTCTTGGTGGTAATGGGGTAGGGTTGCGGGCCTGAGGCCCCCCACCTGGGGTACCCTGGGAAGGGTCTTGGGGGCCATGGGAGAAGGTCTCTATTAGGATTTCTCAGATCTGTAGCCTATCCAAATGCGCTTGGCAGATCAGAGCTATATCCAGCTGTTCATAGCCATGGCTGGCATCCACCTCCATCACCCGCATGAGGAAAGCTTCCCCCATTTCCTCCACAATGTTGTGGAGGGCACAGCATACTGCCACAACTTGGGGGATGTTCTGCTCCCCCACATCCAGCCAGGTGAGGAGGCACCTGAAGTGTGCCTTCAGGCATCCAAAGGCACACTCAACCTGCATCCATGCCCAATTAAATCAGGTGTTAAACAGTTCCTCGCTCGGACCCAGCTGCTCAGCGTAGGACTTCATGAGCCAGGGCATGTGGGGATAGGTGACATCCCCGCACAATGTAGAGTAGCATGTTCACATCCCCGACTGCCAGCATCTGGTGGGGTAGAAAAGTTCCGGCTCCATTTGAAGCACAGGCCAGAGTTGCAGAACACCAACACGTTGTGTGCTGGGCCTGACCCCTGATGTACATGTCAAGGAACTGTCCCCATTGGTTAACCAGGTCCTGCAGCATGATGGAGTAATATCCTTTTCTGTTTATGAATCTGGCTGCACTGCAGTATGGGGCATTGAGATGTGGGTCCTGACGATCACCCTCAAGCACTTGGGAGCCCCAGGGTGGTGAACCTGGCCACAATCACGTCCATGTCTCCGAGACAGACAGCCTTCTGCAGCAGGATGGTGTTGATGGCTGTTGTGAGCTGCAAGGGGAGGAGACCAAGAAGGCATGTCAGGAACTGAGGGAGGGAGCCCCTGGGCCCTGAGGTGCTTCACTGCCCCCTCTGGTCCCACCTCACAAGCTCTCTGGAAGTCCCCTGAGAGGCCAGCCCCCTTCAACAGCAGGGCTATGTGAGGGTGGGACAGCATGGTCCCCTAGAGATGGGGTTTCTCCCCCCACCCCACCCCTAGCACGCCTGACCCTGCCTCCCAAGGGTCCCCATTGGGCAGGACACACACACACACACACCCTGCCATGCAGGGCCTGCAGCCCGAAAGTGTCTTACCTGCCTCAGGACGGCCCCAACAGTGGACTTCCCTGTGTCAAACTGGTTCCTGATGGAGCGGTAGCTGTCGAGCTTGGTGAGCTTCTGTAGGGTGATGGCAACCCACTTTTCCAGGGGGATGGTGGGTCACCCTATGGTGGGTCCACAGGGTCGGGGGAGAACCAGGCACAGATCCCCAGGAATGTGTCCTTCCTCAGTCAGAAGTTCTGGAGCCACTGCTGGTCATCCCACTGCCCATGATGAGCCAGTCCCACCGGTCAGCACTGGTGCTGAGCCTCCGACTCTCCTGGTCATCTGGAGTGGAGGGAGGCAAGTGCAGGTGGGCCCATGTGGCAGTTAGGGCATGCTCCTCGATGGTGGTGTCTGCATCATCCTCCCTGGGGAGCTGGAGAAGGATGGCTGTGAGCAGGGTCAGCAGAAGCTGAAGTACCTCTGAGTTAGGCCTGTGCAAGCCTGGGAGCTGCTCTGGCACGATGGCTAGCTAGAAAGTGCAGTGTCTCTCTTAGCAAGCATGTGAACCCTGCTGTAGCAGCTGTGCTGTCCCTCAACAAGGTAGGGAAGCCTCAGCATGGGCAGAGAATGGGCGTCATGTGGGGGGCCCTTTAAGGGCACACCTCATCAGGGCTCCCAGGAGGGCTTGCCACCCGTGCAGCCCTGTCTGACGGTTTTCCAAGTGACTGTTCCATCAAGAGAGTGGCAGGACAGTGTGGCCACTCTCTGTCAATAGAGAAAATTGACAGAGCAATCCACTTTTCAGTCTGTCTGCGATCTGTCGACAGAAGCTTTGTCGGAAGATATCTTCTGACGCTAGTGTCTGTAAACACATTGCTCTAGTGTAGACATAGCCTAAGTGTTGAGCTAAAACTGATCTAAGATGTGAAAATAAATTGCTCCCTCTAGTGAGAGCACAGTTGTACTGATGTCTGGCAGCCAGGACTATATTGCTTGACCTGTGTTTTGCTGTAGGAGGAGAATATATATTTTACTCATTATGGACACAATCCTGAACATTTTATTCAGCTAGAACTCATTTTGATCTCACGAACACTGTGGCTACACTTGGCCAAAATTTCGAAATGGCCATGCTAATGGCCAAATTGAAGAATACTAACGAGGTGCTGAAATGAATATTCAGCACCTCATTAGCATGCTGCTTGCCACGGCACTTCGAAAGTGCCACGTTTTGCTCGTGCATGATTTGGCTACATGGGGGTCCTTTTCGAAAGGACCCTGCAGATTTCCAAACCTTATTCTTATCATCTGGTAGGAATAAGGGGATTTCGAAAAGGACCCCTGTGTAGCCAAGCCGTGTGCATTTAACATACATTTTATTCATTTTTTTATGGAGAAAAGTTTGAAATACAATTTGAGTTAAAATCTAGTCAAATTTAACTAAACATACAGCCTATGCTTCAAATTCTTTTTCCTGCACTTAATTTTTTGCAATAGAATACTAATTCAAAATAATTATTTAAAAATGCATGATCAAGATAGTAAATTAAGCAGCACTACAAAAACAAATAATTCTTTTCAGGTTCTTATTACCTTGCTCACCTTTGTAATATGAGTGCCTTCATAATTAGGGCATATAACAAGGCAACTAATGTTTACTGTTTCAACATTGTGCTGTGCTTTTGAGTAGGCAATGCTCATCTGGAAATGCGCAGCATCAGATCTTCAGCGCATGCTTGGGAGAAGGGTGCCAGACCCTTTTCCTGCCAGTTCTTGTGAATGAATAATTATCATAGAGCTGGGCATGTGATCAGTTATAGATGACACATAATCCCCTTCTCAGAAAATCCATGTCTTGCTATCATAACATAAAAGGCTAGCTAGAGAGGAGTTGTTTGTGGGGTTGTGGCTACACTAACCCTGCCTTTTGAAAGGGGTATGCTAAAGAGCCACTTGGGCAGATGCTAATGAGGCTCTTCTGTGAATATGCAGTGCCTCATTAGCATAATTGCAGACACGCGCATTTTAAAAGTGTGAAAAGCATGCTGGTCACATAGACAGGGGCCTTTCAGAAGGAACACTGGACTTCGAAAGCCCCTTCTTCCCTTTTGGTTTTGGGAAGAAGGGGCTTTTGAAATCCGGGGGGTCCTTTGAAAAGGCCCCCGTCTACACTAGTAGCGTGTGTTTGGAAAGTGACAATTTCAAAATGCACACGGCTGCCATTATGCTAATGAGGCACTGCATATTTATAGAAGCACCTCATTAGCATATGCAGAAGAAGCTCATTAACATGCCTCTTTCAAAAGGTGGGGGCTATTGTAGCTGCGGCCTACGTGTCCTTTGCTAAGGGAACAGGCAGATAAGTCCCAGAGCTCCAGACTGTAAGGTACAGGGCTCCACTTGGGAAAAAGAACAGAAGTCACAAAATCATTAGTAATGATAACATCTCCCTTCTCTTCTTAATCAATTAGTAGCTCCATGACTCGTTGATTTCACTCCTGCTTTGCTGCAGGAGCCAGAATGACCCTTCTCAGCACATATAGGCTGTGTCTGCTCTTGCATTCCTCTTTTGAAAGAGGCATGCAAATAAAGGAAATTGAAAATGCAAATGAGGTGCAGATTTACATAGCTGGCACCTCATTTGCATATTCTTCTTCGAAAGAACTTCTTTTGAAAGAAGAAAAGTGGTGTAGATGAAGCCTTTCAAAAGTATACCCCATCTTCGAAAGAACCCTTCTTCCTAGGAAGAAGGGTTCTTTCGAAGATGGGGGTTACTTTCGAAAGAGGTACAGATTTGTGACAGTAGTTAGGTGTTCTTCTGCTCTGTGTTGTGTGGCCTACACATCCCATTTTTCCAAAAGTGACCCAAGCTTCATGTGTGGACTGTTGAAAAGGGAGTCTGCTCCTCTGGGGAAGAAAGAATCAGGAAAAGGAACACTAAGAACTGGGGCTGTGAAGAGGCATCAATAAAGAGTCCAATAAGGGGAAAGTATTTGGAAAGGATGTGTGTGTGTGTGTGTGTGTGTGTGCAGGATAGGGGCTATGAGTAGCTATGGGGAAAACTAGAAAAGAGGATGGAGAGGGAAAAGGAAGGGAGGAAACAAGGAGAACTAGACAGAAGAAGGCACTTAAGGGCAGATGGATGCAGGAGAGGGGAGGACAAAGGCAGACACTTAGAGCAAAAAGTAATTCTATTTACATGTGTACCTGGCAGGGTAAACTTCTCTCTTTTTTTCCTTTTTGTAGGTTGAATGTCTCACTAAGAGCAACTCACCAGAATCCACTGGGAAAAGCAAATTACATCCCTCTGGAAAATTCTCCCTTCTGTGTCACTTGCTGCAACGGGTGTTCCGTAATGTGTTGACAGTGGTGAAGCCACACCTCCAGAGACAATACATGAAGAGCTGACAATCAAAGTTACCACCCTTTATTTTATCCGGGAAACATTTAATGTTAGTGGGCATGATTGTAACTGCCTTTCTGCATATGCTTTAAAATGCTAGCTTGAAATAACTTGCCAAACAAGCTGTGCTCATCCTTTAATGTCTTAAACAATATATGCAGTATGCAACGATAATTTTATTTCAACTTTACTGAAGCTGGGTCACTGATAGCAGAAACTGTTGCTCATTCCCACTTTGTATCAGTGAGATCCATGGATGGTAAGAGAAGGTTAGTGCAACATAAAGAAATTCCCCCCAAATGGACTGTGATCTGTTAGTGTGCCTTGGACTCAACTGTCCATTTAAACCCTAATTGTAGAATTACCATTGCATCATCAGTGTTTAAATTATGCACCTGGATTATGCATCATTTTATGCATGTACTTAACATTATTTACATGAACAGTCCTTTTAGGTTAATGTGTGTGTGCAGGATAAGGACCATGATTAGCTATGGGTGCCTGCTTCCCAATTGGGCACTGCAGGCAAGACAGACATTCCTCTACCAGTCTTCTCCTTGTTTCTTTGGGTCCCACTTGGTCTTTGGTGAAGACACCTACAGTGAGGCAGCAATACAAATGCCCAAAAGTAGAAATATAGGTCCTCAGGAAGCTTTTATCATGAAAATTTCAGTGAGGTTAGACACCTACAGGCTTTGGCAGCATCCAAGCAGGAGTTTTTCAGCTCACAGGACATCCTATCTGGATTTGGGCTTTAGATGTTATCTATCAAACCCCCAAAACAGCTTCTAAGCATTTAAAAAAATACATAGACACAGAAAGCAAAGTATAATTAACTGTAATGAGTTCTGCTTGTCACTAGGGGCCACTCTTAATACACAATGGTGAAACACTAATAGGAAACCATTTTTCTTCTTTACAAGTATAGATTGTTAAAATGTAGTGAATACATTCTGGAAAGAAGTTAGCAAAGTTAATTTGTATTTCCAAGGTGCACTTATGTAATTATCTCAATTTATTTCCATACTTCAAATTAGATGCTAAATACAGATCCATCCAATCTGTCTGTAACTCTCAAAAAGACCTGTGGGACATATCAGTTATTATAGGAAGTGATCCTATTTTCCAGATTAACATCAACACTTTTCTATAAGGCTAAAAATAAAATGTATCTTAATGTTCAAAAAGCTATGTAAGTACAGTAGTAGCTTCTCTATTTTGTTGGTAATTGGGTGATATTTCCTCCGCTTTACAGTGGACAACGAATCTGTACCATCTGTAAAAAGCACTGCATTTCTCTTACTGAGAATTAATATACCAGTAAAATAATTGAGGGTTATTTTGTTATCTCCTCCCATAAACATTCCCACCCTTCTTCTCTGTCACCCCTTGCTCTTGGAATCCTTTCTAAAATAAATTTTCTCCCCATCTAACATCTTACAAGAAATGCCAGAGGATCATGTCTATAGAATTTTGGGAAGAAAAGTGTGGCAACTTTTCAGCTGTGATTATTGGAAAGTGTTGCAGCATAACTATTTTACCTTATAATCTGATGTGTGACTTTCCTGGACTTTCCTCTAGTTCAGGGGTGCTCAACCAGCTAGAGATGAAGAGCTAAAATAGTGGTGGATAGAGTGCAAACAGCCATGTATTATATATTTATTTATATTTTGTATATCTCTCTATCAGTGGATAAAAATATAGATTGATATATAAATAAAAATACGAAACATAGTTCAATGCCCTCCCCCTCCCCCAGCTGCCCCCCACCCTAATTCAATGCTGGCAACTCACTGGAGCTGCCACTGCTGCCACCCGGTGCTTCTCCCACCAAGTGGTGGGGTACATGCACAAAGCGGACAAACGGCACCCCCAGCATGTGGCTATAAGGAACAGCTGCGTTTAAAGGCTCAAAGAGCTGCAGGCTGTCCACCTCTGCTCTTATTGTAGAATTAAATTGTGTTAGATGTTTCACTTTTATTTTACTTCGGTCCCTCTGCACAATCATGCTGTCTGTGTGCTTCACCTCTGTTCCTATGGCGAAGGCATAAAGGCATAACCTCAGCTCCCTCCACAAAGCCTGGCTTTCATCTGTGAGACCCTGAACCGGAACCTCTGCTGCCGCATTCTCTTGTGTGCAGCTAGCAATCGCTTTCTGTTTCTTACTCCTTCCAGTGTACTGTCACTGCCACTCTTTTGATTTAAAATAAAGTGATTTGCGGGTGTTAGTAATTCTAAGCACACACTTGCATCTCTTGTAACTTATGCCAGAACAAATGCCTAATCAATCTTAGTGACGGGGAGGGAAGGGGATATTTTTACATTTGTATGATACTTTTCTGTACCTTTTTTTTAAAATTTTTTTTTACCTCTTGGGACAGTTTCTTATCTTATATATCTGGTTGTAAATCTGGAGTAACACTAATGGAGAATATAATGTGGGGTTCTGTTACAAGGTTTTCCAAATCAATTATAACCTCAACTCGGTTAATGTTTTCATAACCTAAAGTATACAATGACTTTAAAGCCAAAACACAAACTCAGGGTGAGATCTTGACCCTGTATGCTTAACAAGAATTTCATCATTGGTTTCAATGGGGCAGATTTAATCCTCAGATTATGTCTACACTAGCTTGGAAGATCGACCCACAGAGGGTCAATCTTCAGGGGCTCAGTTTCATGCATCTAGTGTAGATGCATGAAATTGACCTCTCAGGGGTTACAGTCAACCTCTGTACTCCTTGCAAGATGGAAGAAGTAAGAGAGATTGACAGGAAAAATTCTCCCATTGACCCTGCTCAGTGTGGACAGCCAAGTAAGCCAAAAGAAGATGGCTTGATTCTAGCTACATAATTGCCTTACCTAGAACTGCATGTTTGCAGTTGACTTACTTTGCCTAGAGTAGACATAGCCTAAATATCTCGTCAGTGGTTCCAGTACAGCCTGTTGTTACTGGTGGCATTCACTGCTTAGCATCGCCTATTTCATTCTGCCATGTCTAAACTACAAAAATAACTTCAAAGCTGCTTACTTCAAAGTACAATTTCGAAGTAACAGACTTCAAAGTTGAGCACCCACAGACACTCTACTTCAAAGTTAAACTTCGAAGTAGGGCATTGCTCCATTCCTGGGAAAGGAGTAAGGACTTCGAAGTTGAGCTCCCTTACTTTGAAGTTAACTTCGAAGTAAGTGAAAAAGTATGTACACTCTCGTCAGGCTAATTTGAAGTACCACCTAACTTCAAAATTAATTTCACAGTTAGTTTCTAGTTTAGATGTGCCCCTGAGGCTAAAGGGCTCTTACTGTACAGTCAGAAGACATAGTATTGTAGGCTAATGGCAACAGCCAGTTAAGTTTCCATTCATGGCTTATTTTATCATTGGGATTTTCTGCTGCTACATTTTTAACTGCTTTGAAGTCTGTTTCCCCACTGCCTCTTCTGTTTCTTCAGTAACTTACTCAAGAACAAACACTTACACAACTGCAACATACAGGGCACTGCATAGGACACGGCATTCATTTCTTGTTCTCTTCTTCAGAGTAATCTTTCCAATTGGCCCTTCAACATGATTAGCAAGAGAAAGCATCTTCATATGTCTATAATTTCTGTAGCCTTCTGAGACAAAAGTGTTTCCATTCTGCGAACACAGACATTTGTGTTTAATATGAAAATCACAGAAGATTTGGTTTAAAAGAGACCTAAAGGTAGTCATCTAGTCAAATCCCCCGCTCAAAGTATGACCGGCCTCAATTAAATCATTCCTTCATCAGGCCTTGCCTTAAAAACTTCTAATCATGGTGATTCCACCATATCTCTAGGCAACCCATCCCAGGGGTTTATTGCTCTCCTACTGAAACAGTTTTCCTAATATCCAACCTAGATTTCCCCCATTACAACTTGAGATCATTTCTTCTTGTTCTGTCCTCTACCACCACTGAATACCCTGGCTTCATCCTCTTTGGAACCTCCCTTCAGGTAAGTGAAGACTGCTATCCACTTCTCTCAATCTGCTGGCAATGTCCCTGTGCTGTTTGCTTTCTTGGAAACTAGGGCACATTTTTAACTCATACGGCTTTTTATCTACTGTAATCTCTTAAGCAAGAGAAAGGAGGCACTGAAACAGTTCCAAGTGACTGTTTTAACTCTATAAATACCAAAGCATCCACTGGCATTTTTTTTTTTTTACTTAGTCCATACACTATATTTTGTCCTAAAAAGCTGCATAGAGCTGAAGAGCCAGCCAGTTCTGCACTCCTTCACTTTATCAGTAGAAATTCCTTTCTTCAAATGACCAAGGGAAATTTATCTCTTTTTAAAACAGGTCACATTTCTTTGGATTCAGTTTCAAATGGGCATTCTTACGTTTATCTCAGACCGTTTAGAAATGTACCAGTTCCTGACTGTCGTTCCTGCTGCTGTTTGCTCTCTAAGCTGGAGAACGAGAAAAGGTGGAAGGCTGAGGAGTGGTGTAGGGCTGAGCCTTCTGATGTTCCAGACAATAACTGGAACCATACCCAGGAAGGAAATAGGGCAGAGAAATTCTCCAGCTAAGATAGGTGGCTTAGGCCTGATGAAAGAGTCAGAGGAATACCTGGAAGAGCAGCTGGGCCATGATGAGAGATGTCAGAGCTATGCTTGGAGTTGGACTACTGGGGATGAATGTACAGTTTGGACTTCACTGGGAGGGGGTGGAATATTGGATTACAAGAAAGAGACTTTGGACAATAAATTAAAACCACCAGAAGGGACTATTTTGACGCTTCAAAGGTTGTAGTGAATTTATCACAAGTATTCAGCAGGATACTGAGGCCGGGGACCACTTGCTGGGCTGTCCTGAGACCATGAGCGAGATTCCTGGGGACAATTTAATTTTCTATCCCTCACATAGAATCTGGTATCCATCATCCTTTTTCCCAACCAGAAACTACGGTTGATATTTAAGGAGTGGCTGAAGGTTCAATTCTCTCTCCCAGATGCATTTTATTATTAGTTCATACAAATCTTCTCTAGCTGAAAGTGAGAGCCAGTGTGGTATTCACTTGAAAAGCATGCTTCTCTCAGTATCTGTCATGGTGCTTTTTATCTTGATTGACTGAGGGAAAAAACTCAAACAAGAAACACTGTCCAGTTTTTCTACTGCTGCCTGTATCAGTGTACAGTGTTGCATTAGATCAAATCTAGTTAGAACTTAACCACTCATGTTCCCAGCTTTGTTTCTATGAGAGGAGATGCTTCACATTTTCCCATAATTGTTTTCTTAATTGAAACATAAAAATCTGTATGTACACTTTTCAAACTAGAACACCTGCCTTGAAGATAATTGAGCTGAACTATTTTGAAGAATTAATTCTCTTCTTTTTTTGATAGGTGTGATTGTAAGCCATTGCTCAATAAATGAAATGGGTTCTCCTCTGTGGCTGATCCACAAAGATATGGATCTAGTACAGTTCTCAGCTTGAGAGGTTGGTTTTCACAGCAGAAGTCTCTGGTTCAATCCTAAATTAGACGTCACACAAGGGACTGAACTGACAACAAGGTGTAGCTAAGATGTTCAGTTCTCAAGGTGATAACTTTAATAGATCTCAGTCTCCTGTGGCTCAGGAACAGAGGGATACACAATGGGTTCTTCTACACGAGAGAGTTTTCCTGGCAAAACTGGCCTTTTGTCAGTAAAACCCGTGGAGTGTCTACACACAAAATGCTCTTTGTTAACAGTCTGTTGACAAAATTCAGCACATCTGCCAGCAGCATTGTGCCTCTCCACAGTCAGGTATAACATTTTCGTTGACAGTCTTCTGTTGAAAACAAAGCAGTGTAGATGCTCCAGGACCTTTTGTCAACAGACGGCTTCTGGTTCACCAGGCAGTCCTGTTTGCAGAGCTTCTGAACAGCCATTCTGTTGAGAGAGGGCTGGGCAGTCTGGCTGCTCTCTTTGAGAGAGCAGATTGCTCTTTCAATCTGCTTTTATACGTAGATGCAAGCTGTCAACAGAAGTTTTGCTGGGAAATCCCCTGTGACAGTCACTTCTGTCAACAGATGCTTCTCATGTAGATGTAGCTAATATGTATTGGTCATCTGAGATCACAAGCATTTGGCTAAATGTAGATAGCGTGAGATGGGGAAAATATCCTCTGCCATTGATCATTGCTACCAGTTCTACATTTCTGGGCTCATTCTGGGGCCAGGGTGGTGGGCTGCGACCCCTGTCAGCCCCTGGATCCTCTGCCTCCGTGGTGTGGGGTCCCCGGTGGGGAGAAGAGGGAGCAGGGAGCACTGGCAAGTAAGGCTGGAGGGGAACTTGGAAGGAGTGGTGGGAGCAGGCTTGGTGGGGGTGGCGGGCACAGGCTCAGTGGGGGTAGCTGCTGGCGGGGCCAAGAGGCGGGAGATATTGCCCTCATGCTCCTGGAGCGTCTGGCAAATGACATCCAGGGTGTGCAGCAGTCTCTCTCATGCCACCATCTGCCACTCCAGCTAGGCCTCCATGAGCCACAGATGCAGCTCAGCCACCTCAGCCTGCCAGTGGCTTGCTGGGTCCTCCTCAGCCTGGTGATGGGCCCTCTGGCTGCAGCCCTGATGATGCGCGACATGGGTTGATGCCTGGTCGCCTCTGATGTCCTCCGGGGACCTCTCGGGGACCAGCAATGGTGCTGGGCTCTCCTGGCCCACAGATGGTGCAGCTGTAAGGGGAGGGGGACAGCATGTTAGTAATGTGCCACAGCTGGGAGGGGTCTGGCCGTAGGCCTCTCATGCTCCTGAGGTCCCCTCTGGGGCACTTGCCCCCCCATGGGCTGGGCAGACCATCCGATGCTGCCGCGGTCAGGGGCCTCTCACATGGGTGGGCTTTCCCAGCCCGTGGCATGTGGTCCCTGGGTGCTGTCCACTACTGACTGGACATGACCCTGCATGTGGCTTGCAGTGCTGTCCACTGGGGGAGGGTGCTGGGCATCACTGGTGGGCCACCACAGGGTGCCACGTACCACAGTGTACCAGTCCATGTGTGGCCTGGGACCATTGGTCCTATGTGTGGCCAGTTGGCTGGTGTGTCGTCCCCACCCTATGGAGCAGGTGCATGCCCTGTCATGCATGTACTGGAGGGTCCCTCAGCAATGCCCGGGGATGCCTGGCTCCCAGCCACCCAGCTGGATGAGTGGAAAGGGATATAGATGGTGAGGTCCCCATCCTCACTCAACCACTTGGTGGTGCCCTTGCCCTCCTGGGTCCCTGGTCCAGGCTGCTCCTCTGCCTCCAGCTGTGTTGATGTGTCCAGGAGTGCTGGGGGTGGGGAGCTGTCCCAGGGCCCCAGGATGACCCTGAGCTCCCAAAAGTAGGGGCAGGTGGCTGGGGCTGCCCCAGAGCAGCTTGCCTGTTCCCTGGTCTGGGTGTAACCCTGCTGCAGCTCCTTCACCTTGGAGCGTACCTGTTCCACGGTACACTCCAGGTGATCCCTTGTATGGAGGCCCTGGGCCAGGAAGATGAATGCTGCAGCATTGCACTGCTTCACTCCCATGTCATGGAGGACCTCTTCCTCTTTCCAGAGGCCCAGGAGGTCACACAGTTCCCACTCCATCCAGGAGAGGATCCTTTTTTTCTTCCCCCCAGAACCCTGGGAGACCGGCAAGGGCTTGGAGAGGGGGCCCTGGGGCTCACACGGGGGCTGTGTGCTGGCCATTGTTGCGTCGCTTAAAGCATACAGCTGGAGCTCATGCTGCTCCTAGCATGCCCTCAGCTTCCTGCCACAGGGTTCATGCATGCGTGCTACTTTAAGGTGGCTGGAGACAGGGATCATAGAGTCCCACTGCTGCCAGCTGGATCAGCTGCTCAATCCAGCTGACCGGCACCATGGCAGACCCCTCTTTTGAAAAAGCGGGATGTGGAGTGTCTACACGTGGTCTTTTGATTTAGTTTTTCGAAAGGGAATGATCTTCCTGATACTGGATCAGAGTTCGGATTTCAATGTCTGAACCCCGTTCCTTTGATTTTCTTTCAAAAGACAGTGTTTTACGTGTAGACATTTCTCCCGTTCTTCCAAAAGAGAGAGACATATTTCAATGTTTCATGCACGTGTAGACGCAGTTTGAATGTTTTCAGTATTCTTAAACAGATTGCTTTCTACACTGACACGGGGATACATTGTTCAAAGCTGTAGATGGGAAGTATAAACACAAACCGCTCTATTTGTCTTAGCGGTTACTTAATGAGTAAAGATATTTAAGTGAATAAGTGTTTGTAAGATTCAGAGACAGCATTTGTAAACAGACTCCCAAATATTCATGTAAGAAATAGTAAGTGCATAACATTAAGATAGGACATTTTTAATTCTTTGCAACTTTGAAGTGAATCACAAAGTGTTTAGTCAGGTTTCTATCTCTCCCTTGTTTTGTTTTAGTCATGCAATATTGCTCTGTACTGTTTCAAGTGCCTGTTTCCTGCATGCTGCTCCTGCATCTTTTCCATCTTGAAAAGAGAAAACAAAATGAATCCACAGACAGCAAATACGTCTGTTGTATTCAGCATCAAGTAGTTTTTATAAGGCCCATTACTATGCTTCTGAAATCAGGGAAAGTTTTACTTGTGAAAAGACATCAAGATTGGATTTGTGGTCCTTGAATAATTATTTTATAGAATTTAAAACTGGGCTAAATATCTTAGAGAATAAAGAGGCAAATTTCCTGCTGAGGGAGAGCTTATAACAGAGGTCGGCAATTCCCAGCACAGGTACCATGATTGGCAGTTTACCCACTTTTTAATGGCGGGAGTTGGCAGCTCAGCCCTGCCCTGCCTCCCCCATGCAGTGGGGGAACAGAGAGAGATGGGTGAACCCCACCCTGAGCCAGCCAGAGGGGCAGGCACAGTGCCTCTGCCAACCCCCTCACTTCCTGTTCCTCCTCCATGTGGAGCAGTACAGCCTTGTAAGGTAAGTCAGGGCTGCCAGAGGGAGAAAGGGTTCTGGGACTAGGGCTGTGGGGCTTGCTGGCATGGTGGAGAGAGTTCTGCGGGTGTGTGGCTGCTGGGCTACCCATGGAGGGGGGTGGGCACTTTGTGGGGGCGTGACTGCTAGCAGGGTGGAGGGTTCTGGGGTTGCGGCTCCATGGTGCAGGGCTAAAGGCCTCCCTGTGGTGGGCTTTCTGTGGCATGCTCCCCATGGAGGCAAGGCTGCTGGCAGGGCTCCATGACCTAGCTGGCTTCCCAGTCCTGCTAGTGGGGTAGCCCCAGACCTGGCTGGTCCCCATGTCTGCCCCAGCCAGGGTCCCCACACCTGCCCCAGTGGGGCACTCATGGTTTGGCTGGGGGCTGCTGGCGAGGATCCGTGCCTCTGCCAGCTTCCTCTAGCCCCAGCCAGGGTCCCTCCACCTGCAGGGTCCTCTCCATGCCCTCAGGGTTCTGTGCCCTGTCCAGGTTCCCCACACCTGCAGGGCTTTCCAAAGGGGCCAGCCCCATGGATCCCAACCAAGCTCAGCTTCCCCAGTCTTGGGTAGGGTTCCCACAAGGTTCCCCCCAGTGGCTGGGCTCCAGAATCCATCTGGGCTCCCCATTCTGGGGATGCCTCTGGAGCTCACCAGAGCAGGCTGCCAGCAGAGCTCCCTGCCACCAGCAGGCCTCCACTGCACCCTGTACAACTGAGCTCTCTGGTCCAGAAACATCCAATGTCTTGCCAGATGAGGGGTATTGCTGGATGATAGAGTTTCAAACTGTACTTTAACAGTGGCCACTTCCCTACTGTTTGCAGACTCAGTTCAGTTGGCAAAGAGTAAAAAAGTAAGAGAGTGGGTGGGGGTAAAGAGGGATCCTGTGGTGGTGTGGGAATGGCCCAAGAGGGAAACTGGTTGTGGGAGGGCAGGGTTGGCCCAAGAAGAATCCTGGTGAGGGCTGGATCATCACCCACACCTGGGCTCTGGGCCTGTGCTGCCCTTCTGCTCTCCCCGCCTGCACTCTCCCCCAGAGTCTGAGGGGTGGGTGTGCCTTGCATCCACCTTCCAACCTCACAGGCAGGTGGTTGTGTCTCATGTTCCTCCTTTCCCCATGGACAGATGGGGTGGGCATCCTGGGGAGGGCTGGGGTATGTCACCTTCCCCTGTCAGAAGAGGGATATCGCTGGACCAGAGAATCCAGCATAAGACAGGTTCAACTTGTATTAAATTCCCAGGCATTTTTAGATATCTACATATCTTGCCTGGCTGGAGCTTAAAAGATAAGAACAGGAGACCTCTTCACCTTAACGTATCTGTTAATGAAGCTGTTACAACTACGGCTATTGGACTTTAAAAAGAATCACTGGCACTTGGACTGTACATAGTGGTCAAGAAGTCACATTTTAGCATTCCGTCTTGGAAAGGTTGCTGATTCCTGGCTTATAACTTAGTTGCTTAAAATGATAATATGTATCATATTCATACCTGCCAAAACTGAAGGTCAGTGTTGACTGTTTGAGTTATAGATACTATTCAGCCAAAATAGTTAGCTGTGATAGTGTATCTGAAAAACGTAAACAGTATTTGATATAAAAATAATATTGCTTTTTGGATAGTTTATTCCTTTATTGCCAGTAAACTTTAGTTCTTATTCTTTTACCATCATGAAATAGATGTTACTGGAAATATCTTAAAAAAATCATATTATATGATTTTTGTACTACTTTTCAGTTTCTGAGATCTCTGATATGAACATATTCAAAATATCTTCTGTGTGGAATCAAGCCAAATCTGAAGAGAAACTTCCATTACACCATCCTCATGCATATATTCCATTATGGAGCTAAAATTGTGTACGGTAAGAGGACACCTGTAAATTGGCAGGCTTAATGCGGTTGGTGCCCTCATGGGGATTTCAGTTAGCTTCCCTTTCTAGTGTCTTGCCTTAATAGCAGAAGTAAAAGACCACCTCAGGAATCAGCATTAATATACAGCAAATCTGGAAGATGATTTCATTCTTACAGTGAGAGGGAATGAGAAAATTAAAAGTTCTCCCCACCCGCTCCCCTTGTAGATTAGTTTGAATACAGAGAATATTCTGTATTATTGTACCCAGAGTAGGGACTGACCACTATAGAATCCCTGGAACAACACTCACTGGGTGCTAGTGATCATTTGGGTACAGAAATACCTTGTAGCTTAAGTCTTTACTACTTTATCTACATCTTTTTATTCTTCAAGATCATATTACAATTCTTTCCCATGCAGATGTATAGTACAAAAAGCCCAAGTCGGAACACAGTCTAAGAAACTGTCATGTACTTTCTCTCTCCTTTTCCCAGAAAAACACTAGGCTTTTTGAGTGTGTGTTAATGCAAAAACGTTCCATTTCCCCTGCTCCCTCCCCAGTCATGATAGTGGTTTTCAGGTATCTAAAAGGGTGTCATAAGGAGGAGGGAGAAAACTTGTTCTTCTTGGCCTCTGATCATAGAACAAGAAGCAATGGGCTTAAACTGCAGCAAGGGAGGTTTGCATTGGACATTAGGAAAAAGTTCCTGTCAGGGTGGTCAAACACTGGAATAAATTGCCTAGGCAGGTTGTGGAATCTCCATCTCTGGAGATACTTAAGAATAGATTAGATAAATGTCTATCAGGGATGGTCTACACAGTACTTGGTCCTGCCATGATGACCTCACGAGGTCCCTTCCAGTCCTTGTATTCTATGATTCTATGAATGAGTCCTCTGATGCTGTCACAGCCTAGTGTGGGAGAGATCATAATTCACTAGGGCTTGTCCACACTTGTCCCCAACTTTGAAGGGGGCATGTTTATCAGGGTGATTACTAATGAATAGGCAGCACTTCATTAGGCTAATACTTCCCCGCGGCAACTTCGAAGTGTCAAACTGTGAAGTGCCGGCATGGATGTAGCCGTGGGCACTTTGAAGTGCCTTTACTCCCCAAAATTTTGAGGAGTAAAGGCACTTCGAAGTAGTGCAGGCACTTTGAAGTGCCTGTGACTACAAGCATGCCAGCACTTCAAAGTCTGACACTTCGAAGTTGCCACAGGGGAGAATTAGCCTAATGAAGTGCTGTGTAATTCACCACAGCACTTCATTAGTAATCTCCCATCACCCTGACTAACATGCCCCCTTCAAAGCTGGGGGCAAGTGTAGACCCAGCCTAAGATTGCCAATCAGTGTGCCTGCAGAAAATTTATTTGGATGAAATGACTGGAATTTTTTTTCTTTAAGGTGGGCAGGGAGCAAGAGAAATGGAAAATTTACTTAGGGCACTGGGCTACAATGCATTTTCACTGTAGTTGTTGCTCAAGCCTATTGGTTAAGCCTAGCAGTTGCAGCCCTTACACATTACTTGAATAGGTTTGTTAGTCACTGAATCCATGGAATTATTGCTACCCTCAGCAGCAATATATGATGAGCTGTAAGACAGCTTCTGAAGTTTATGTTTAATTATTCCACTATTAGATCCCCAGGCAACTTATGCTTCATACTGCCCTGCAGTCTTCAAAGAGCTGAATGTTGTGAAAACTGTGGCAGATTAGGGTGCTCAGTATCTCTCAGATTCAGGTGGTAATGGCTGGATTCCCAGAAAATCTGGGTTACAGAAACCAATAGTGTTATTCATGTGCTTAAAGTGAGGCAGGTTCTTAATTGCCTGAACTGGGGCCTTAAATATGTTCCTATTGTATGCAGTTTCAAATATGGAATGCCAGTGACTTTGTCCAAGTGAGGTATACAACTAACAAACACACCAACTCCCGCATTGAGTTACTCAGTGAGTTTTGATTCAAACTGGAACTTTAGTGTTGGGTTTCAAGTGGTCAGTAATTAATATTGTCACCACAAGCCATACATTTTTTCACCGCCACCATTTTCGGGTCTCAGTCCAAACAATCCGCTTCTTAGAGCCATTTGCTTCCACAGAAATGGGAAATCCCAAACAAATTTGCAAGTTTTGCTTCGCATTAAGATAAATGGATTGATGTGTTCCTGCACTTAATGGTAACTGTAGGGAGAGACTAAAGTAGAGTGACATAAGAAAATAAAGGACAGGAGACTGAGAGGGAAGTGTAAAACATTCAAAGGATATTCATTTCCCTCTTGACTAGGTATTCCCAGTTAAGCTGTATCTAGTCCCAAGCCATGGTTTTGCCATAGCTGTTATAGGAGATGTATTTTAGGACAGTGAACACATTCTGAATTTTAATAAGACTAGTATTGCAAATATACTTCAGATACCTGGGAGAAACCAGTTGGGAAATAATTAATCAGACTTTGAAACCTTTCCTGATTGTGAAAATGAGTTGTAAAGTAACTATTCAAGTAAATCTTTTCCAAGAATGATTATAAGAAGTAATGAAAGCCATCTTAATATTTTCATGTTTTGCCTTGTTCACTGAGACTAACCTAAGCCACCTGGTAGTTACATCTCATCCCTGCAGAAATATTTGTGGCTTATTAAGGAAAACATAGCCTTAGAGACTAATTTTTTCTAAGCATTTTAAGGATGATTACCTATTAAGGATATGATTTTCAAGTGACATACATGTTGGCATTACCAATGTTTAACTTTTTTAAAAAGGTGCAGGACATGTGCTATAACACTGATATCTTCCACATAAGTGAAATCTTACATGCACTATATGTGCATAGTCATGCCTGGCAAACCACTGACAGAAGGGGTTCTGGAACTGAGCTCTAACACAATTAAACTCTGGGCATCTCACTGAAAACCAACCAGGCTTTCAATTATACTGAGGCATCTAGTTCCCACTGATTTTTCTTTACCTGAAAAGTTTGCCCTAAATCTATGTGTTTTCTCTCCAGTGAGTGAGGTCAAAAATCATTTGTCTAATAGGATGGAATCTTGTTGACTGCAGAAGATCTGTAATGTAGTAGATTGGGGGTGGGGGGTGATTAATAGACCTATAAAACGTATAAAGTCACTGTTATATAGACATATTTTTAGACAGTATTAGGGAGCTACTCCTAGTTACAACATATATTAGCAGCTTTCTCTTCAGCTACTGTGACTTGGGGCTAAGAGTTCTGTACTTCATTCTCTTAAAAAGCTTCACAACTTCTTCAGCTTTTTATCTTTTATTTCATTAAAAAAGGTTGATTCTGTACAGGCCATATTCTATGTGTAAATTACCTAAATGTGGATTTTGTTATTGGTTTGCTCTGCAGATATGGGTTTGTCTGAATAATTCACGTTTTAGTCACAGAAGTGATGACTGTATAGGAGTTATAAAATAAGTTTAAAACAAACAATGTGCATGTGTGAAGTTATATACAATGCTAACCTTGGTCACCACATACCCATATGACTATTTGCCTCATCCTTACTTTTCAAGCACTTTCTCTTGTTGGTTACACTCACTTGTCTTGTTTTCAACAGTAAAAACTTCTGAGCATGGGCTGCCATTTTATGTGCCAGTATAATGATGCTGGGACCTTGGGAGATGGTAGCCCTGCTGGTAGTAGTGGTAGTAATTATGGTATTTCTATACTTGCAAGAGATGAAGGGATATAAAACCATTACCTGACAATCTGAGCATATTCTTTCTGGCAAGGGACCAATGACTTTGTCTAGATACCATTAGCCTTATCTCAGGAAGGACTATGAAAGACAGGCAGCAATTGACAATCTGCTGTGTTCTATGTTGTCTTTATATGTGACAAAAATGCCAGCTTGGGTGACTCTATGGGGGAAGTAGCACTATTTTCACTGGAAAATAATTCTTTTAGCATATTTTCAGCAACCTGTCCAGAAGTGTTATGCTCTTCACTGATGCCAGACCATAGAGCAACTTGTCCTTCTCTTGAGCTAATGAAGTACTTTAGTGTTTTTGAAACATGTAGCTCCATGTTGTCTCATTTCCAGAGTTCTGCATCCCATAGTGATATACTAGCAGCTGGAGATTTACAGGGGGACTAAAAAAATGCAATATATTATTCATTACACCTTTTTCTGAGTTGCATTATAAAACTATATACAGTACTCTTTCTGAATGCAGAAACCATAAATATTCACCTTGTTCCATCTAACCAGGAATAAAATTAAACTAGAGGCATTATTTAAAGCATCCGTGTCACCCATACTGCATTCAAATTCTAAAACAGCTGCCCGAAGAAGCCTTAAAAAAAGAGATTTTTTTTGAGTGTTCAATGCTGACTCTAAATATGATATTTATATATGCTATAAACTCTTAACTTTATCCCAGGGCTTTTGGTTTCATCATCGTTCCAGCCCAGCTTGTGTGCACTGGGTATAACCAGACTGTGAGAGTGTGCCTGAAAAAGAGAAGTTTTCTGATTCCTCTTATGGTTTTCATGATGTAATTATGTTTTCATAATCAAAGTTTGCTTTTTTAAAAATTCCAATAATTACAACAAAAGCCGCTTAACTATACTATGGGGAGAAAAATCCTCAATGAAGTAACGACATCATGAAAAGATGTGAACATCATACTTCACTTTTGCTTTGCACTGTTATGAGGCACTGATGCAACATGAAGATGTCTCAACATGCTTAAGTTTTGTATATACCAGGGTTGGCAAAATGTGGCACTGGAGCTACATGCAACTCTTTAAGGAGTCATCTGTGGCTCTGGACACTGCTGCCGCTGACTCCTCTGCAGCTCCCTGCCCTGCCACTGCTGAAACAGTAGAACTAAATTTAATTGGTTTAACAGATGGCAGTGCAGTGGAAGGGATCAGGGTTCTAAACTAATTAAATTTAGTTCCATTAGTTCTGTAGCGGCAGGGCAGGGAGCTGCAGAGATAGACTGACCATCCGTCCTGTATTTGTCAGGATGGTTCTGTATTTGGGATGCTACAAAAGCATCCCTGCTTATTTTTTAAAAGGGACTAATTGTGCTGTATTTTGGGCCTCCCCCCACTGACCTTTTCAACCATTAGCTGCACAGAGAGCAGGTAGGTCACTTCCCTGAGCTTCGGGGAAGCAGGAGGGTGTGAGCTCCTGCTATGTCCTTGCCGCTGCCTCGGTGTTCCCAGGGAGGCACAGGGGCTGCTGCTTCCCTGGGATCCTGGGGACGGCTGGCAGCTTCCACCTCCTTCCTGGCTCTCTGGGGCTCGGTGGACTTGGGAGGAGCCACCCCTCCCCTGTATTTGGGACAGGGAGATATGGTCACCCTACACAGAGAGCCCCTCACTAGCCCTGTGACCCAAACAGCCACACCCCTCTGTTGGGCATGGCTCAGCTCACCCCTGCCAGTGGAACACCTCCACACCAGCCTTCCTTCTGCTGGGTGCATGTGGTCACCCATCATAGACTCCCCAGCCATCACCATGGATGGGTTAGTCCTCAGGGCCAGTTTGGGACTGAGGCAGGTTAATCCTGGGAATGTGGGGGTGGATATGGACCTGAGAGGGGTTAAGCCTGCAGATCTGGAGCAGGTTTGGGGCTGAGAGAGGTTAAGTCTGGGAATGGGGGGATGTGGTTTGCAGGATGGGGAGGTAAAGCTTGGGGTTGGGGGGCAGATCTTGGGGTTGAATGCTGAGGCAGGTAAAACCCAGAGATGGTGGGTGGCTTGGGAAGCTGCAGGAGGTAAAGCCTGGGAATGGGGGAGGGGCATGGAGGGTTGATGTGAAGATTGCTCCTTCCTGCTTAAGTGCCTGTCCCTAGGTGCAGCATTTTCACTGTCCTCAATTTCTCTCCAATGCAGGGGTGAAAGTAACTTTAACTTTCTAACTGGTACAAGTCATTGTATGTGCACTGTTCTTAAAACAAAGGTTACAAAAAACATGGTTTGATATTATCTATTAAGGATGGTCTCGTATTCACATGAATTCCAGGTCTTGAAGTACTGATTTTGTAACAGAATTTGAAAAAATAGCTCTTCTCACTATTTTGGTTGCCGACCCTTGGTCTATACTATGATAACATAACGTTAACCAGGACAAACACTACTCATCTTAGTTCCCTGACATAATGCTGTCTACAGTTGTACTTATATGTGCTGGCCGGGAAAGTATATACAACTCCAGGTCAGCTATCATGATTGCTCAAGATCTGACCAAGCAGTGGTTAGATTTCATGTTGAATAGTAACAGAGAGGAAGCCGTGCTAGTCTATACACTATCAAAACAAAAAGCAGTGAAGTAGCACTTTAAAGACTTTAAAGTGCTACTTGACTGCTTTTTGTTTAGATTTCATGGTGTAGGTAAGGAATCAGAAGTTTTGCTATCTTGAACAATCCTGCTTGTAATATGCAGGACAGTCCTAAAAAACATAAAAAGCTACTGTACTTTGAAAAATCAAAATAGTTGGCAACTGTAACTGGGAACATTCTGATTTTATTTCCAGTATATAGTCCCAGACTGTGAAGCTGTATAATTTATGTGTCTATATAAATCAGCTCACAAAATATGTTGATTATAAGCAAGCTACATATTTTAATGATAAAATTATACATAAAACAACTTCAGCAACTTTGAAAATTACTCAGCCTGTAAAGCTATCATTATTTTAGCCTTGAAATGTAAGATTAATAGATTATAAGAACATGAGAACAGCCATACTGGGTGAGACCAAAGGTCCATCCAGCCCAGTAGCCTGTCTGACGACAGTGGCCAGTGCCAGATGCCCCAGAGGGGGTGGACCAAAAACAATGAACAAGTGATTTTTCTCCTGCCATCCATCTCTACCCTCTGACAATCAGAGGCCAGGGACACTGTTCATACCCTTGGCTTAATAGCCTTTTATGGACCTAGCCTCCATATAAACAAGACTTTCATTGGTTGCATCACCTTAAATCTGGAGTAAAGCTCGGTATCATCTCCAAGCATGTCTCTGAGGTAAGATACAGCTGATATAACTGATTGCCAAGGTAAATAGTCCTCTTCATTTTGTAGATATTTTGATAGGCTAAGTGGAACAGAGTAGTTCAGAAGTTCAGTCCTGAGGAAGGAAGAGACATACTTGACACAAATTTACAAGTCCTGCCTCGTTTGTTACCAGAACATGGAGAAGTCTATTGTAAAATGTGTTAATTGTAACCACATTCCATGGCTTCATCATTCTTGTGGGAAACACTTTTCAGAACAAATCTGTTGCATGCAGTTGGAAATCTTCCTTGCCTACTTTGAAAGCAATCTAGCTTTCTTGAGGAAAAGGATGTCTGGCCCTATTGTACAACTTGGTTATGAAGTAGAGGCACTCGCCTCAGTTTATGTTCCTGTCCAGAAGCAAATTTGTTCAAATCCAAATTTCTGAAAAGTCAAGTTAGAGATTAGTCTTCTGTTTTTCAGATGCAGTATCTGTTTACTTTATGTTTAATTTGCTCTTCCTTCCCCATCACTCATTATCCCTTTTCCTGCTTCTGTCCTCCAAATCACTCATCCTTTCTTCCTCACATGTGCACAACACCCAGTCTACCTCTTCTCAAATAGGAAGAGAAAAGTACAGATTCGGCCCTCTAACAAGCAGTATTCTCTTTTCCAGCCTATGGAACTGTTGGAAAAAGAACATGGTTGGGAGAAGTTTTCTTGTCTCCCCTTTGCCCCGCCCCCCATGACCACATTGACAGGGGAGAAGGCTTTTCAAAGATTTTGGGGAGCGAACAAACTCTGCCTTCTTTGAGAAGCAATATGGGCAATGTCTTCCTCTCCTTCTTCAAATAATGGTAGGTGGGGGCTGCTGTGGCTTTCTTATTCCTTTTCCCCATGGGAATGTGCTTACATCATGGAACAGGCATTCATAAGGATTCAACACACTGTCTGGTCTAAAAACAGACTAGGAAGAGCAAGCACATCATGATTCAGTGTCAGTGCTCCTGGGAGAACAGTGATAAGTAACACCATGGAAATAATTATTTTTTTATTTCATTGGGGTGGAGGGAATCAGACAAAAAAGTATTTCAGGTAGACTGGAAATGGTTTTCTGTTCAGCAAAGAAAAAAGTCACTTCAGGTCCAAATGAAATGTTCTGTTTGCCCCAAACACAATGTCTAGTTTAGTTTTAGCTTTATTAAAGATTTTTACATTTATAAAAGAAAAAATATGGAAACTTAAAAAAATTGTTTTGATTTGAGAAACCAACACATTCCCTCTGGAAAATGTTGGAATGAAGCGGTTTGATCTTTCAGATTTGTTTTTTTGAACCAAGTCAATTTGATGAATCCAGCCTGAATTTACGGAGTGCTTCAGTTGACCTGAAACTGTATGCATATTTCCCCCACAAGTGAAAAAAAAATTCACCTAGCTTTAGTGATAACTTGATTGACTTCACAGCCTAGTCTGGAGAACTCTCACAACAGTCTACTGTCTGGTGAAGTTGTCCAGGCCTATATAAAAGCCTGCTTCTTTAACACCTGATTTTAATGTAGACTCTTGACTCCCCGCCCCAGTTGTGTGCATCAGAGCTTTTGTGCTATGATGAGACAACTGAAAATCACACATTTTTAACTGTGTTGCAATCATGGAAGTGTTGTAAATAATTTAATTCACAATGCTGTGGTGGTGTCTCAGTGGCACTATTGATACATGGCTAATCTAGGTATTAGTCTTCTCTGCTAGTTTTGAAACATGTAGATTACATCAGTGCCAAAAACTATGTGTCTAAGATTTCATTGAACAACTCATACTAAAATTAGAAAATCTGCTAATACTATTCAGTGTACGTATTAATAGAGGAGGTTATTTCAGATCCGAAAATCATTACACTAAAACCTAGTGCTAACCGTCAGCAAATCTCAAAGCACATTAAAAAGGGTCAGTATCACTAACTGGAGAAACTGACACAGTGTGGTTTAAATGACATGCTCAAAGTCAGTCATTAGTGGTAGAGTCAGGAATACAAATGGACTTGCAAATCTTTTTACAACACAGTAATTAACACTGAAAATATAAACATGGGGAAATAATTTTAATGTTGAAAAATCTATGCCAGTGGGAGTGCTTTCATAACTGCCCACTAGTGGGAGTAAGGGATTCATATGCTGGCTGTGAGTTTGTATTTCCATTGAACAAACTAGTGGGCTGATCCTATGATTGAGAGCCAGAAAGCCATACATTCTAATACTACCAATTCACTGTATGGTCTTTGGCAAATTGCTTACAATTGTATATCTAAATTTCCTTATCTGCAAAATGGGGTTGTTAATCTTTATCCACTTTAGAGTTGTCATGAAGATTAACCAGTGTTTGTAATGTAACATATTGACACAGAATATTTATGTGAATCCCAAGATGGGTCAAGCCAGCTCTAATATTTAATTAGTATGTTTAATAATCATGAAATCATACATTAATGGATTTTTTTGTGCTGTAAATAGCATTGAACATGAAGGGCTTGACTTTATACACATTAGGTGTGCAATTCATGCATAAACTTGCTGTGATTGTGTGTGCAATTCAGACATAAGACACCAAATTATCATAATTATTCCTTTGCATGTACAACTGCAATAACGAAAAGTAAATTGGATGCAAAACTGTGAATATATTTTGTGTATGAAACTGCAGTCTTAATGGGTTTTATAATCAGGTTCAAACCTTCTTTAATTTCCCGGCTTTTCATGGAACTCTGTTATCAACTGTCCTTCCTGTTCTCACAGTTTTTATCTGTTTTATACAAGGCTACTCAACTGCACTCCCACAAGAATCCTTCACTGCTTCCCAAGGCAAAAGGAATTTACTGTATTTTGTGATAACGGCAATTAAAGTGCTAAAGAGATTATTATAGCACCACACTCTTCAAAGAGCTAAGATAATAAACTTGGGGGTATGGGAGTTATGGTACATACTAATGAAACACTTTCCAATGGAAGTTCTGAAGAATTACTATGATTAGATGTCACATACAAGTGCAGAGCATCTCCAAAGGAGCTCTCATTCCAATTCTAGGGCAATCAACTTTGTATAGTTACCTACTTTTATTCACCAAATAGACATTGAAAAGGTACACCCAGGTGTGTTACAAACAAAGAAATTATGTTTCATTGTCTGTCCTAATGACCCAACATTCAGAAAGAATTCAGGTAGTTTTGGTGGTATCCATGACACACAGAGGCAATGTCTACACTACAGTGATCTTTTGAAAGTTCTTCCAGAAGATATCTTCCGAAAAAACTTCTTTTGAAAGATCACATCTACACACACAAAAAAGCAGATCAAAAGATCGATTCGCTCTTTTGATAAAGAGCATCCACACAGACTCCTGCTCTTTTGAAAGAATAGGCCAGGGACTGAAAAATCTGGCACCATGAGGACTGCTCTTTCGAATAAAAGTGCCCACAGAGGCTGTGTCTACATTAGCAAGTTCTTTCAAAATATTTTTCAAAAGAAGGGGCTCTTTTGAAATATCCAGAAGAGCATCTACACATAAAAAGCGTTCTTTCAAAATTAAATTGAAAGAATGCAGTGCTCCTTTGGAAAGTGCTCTTCCACTCCCGTTTTGGGAACAGCACCTTTTTTCAAAAGTGTCTTTTGAAAGAAAACATATGTAGACTCCATGTACCCTTTCTTTCGAAAGAGCAGTCTTCCTGGCACCTGATTTTTTGATCCCTGGACCATTCTTTTGGATGCTTCCTTTTGAAAGATCAGATCACCCTTTTGATAAGATTTTTTGTGTGTGTTGTCACACTCTTTCAAAAGAAGGTCTTTCAGAAGAGATCTTCTGGAAGGGCTTGTTTTGAAAGATCTCTGTAGTGTAGATGTAGCCAGTAAGGCCGTTTCTACACAGGCCACTTTCTCTGAAAGTGGCATGGTAATACATGGCCCAAAATATGCTAATGAGGCATGGATGCAAATTCCCTACACCTCATTAGCATACAGTCATGTGATTTGGAGTCCGGAAGACTGTCCTTCTGGACTCCAGAATGTCGTTTAGAAGCGTGGTCCCCGGGGCGTCTTCCGGAAGGAAGTCCATCTTCCAGAGGCCCCTTCTTCCCAAAAATTTTCGGGAAGAAGGAGTGTCGGAAGAAGGACTTCCTTCTGGAAGCTCCCCCTGGGCCGCGCTTCTAAACGGCGTTTTGGAGTCCGGAAGAACAGTCTTCTGGACTCCAAATCACGTGACCGTATGCTAATGAGGTGCGGGGAATTTGCATCTGTGCCTCATTAGCATATTTCGGGCCGTGTATTACCATGCCACTTTCGGAGAAAGTGGCCTGTGTAGAAACGGCCTAAGACAAGAAAGGCAAATCAACATCTGTTTCTGTAGTTACAGTAAAGCAATTGTTTAAAATTTCTCTTTCTTACCATACAAAACAACAGAATGCCAATATATTAACAAGTGGGAAGACACGAGAGTTTTAATAAAATACCCGTAAAGGCAACAATTTCATTATGAAACCTACCTTGCCAAAGAAAACACATCATCCAATAGTCCAGCACGATCTGTGGAAGAAAAACACAGCATAAGTAGAAGAAGAAAAAGAGAGCAAGAAAGATATTTATATTTCCTAGAAGAAAAAAATAATTTTCAGTGTATCCCAGAAATCATCCACCTTGTACCCAAATCCAGTTAATTTCATCAGACTCACCTTGTGTCATTAAGTAGCATATTGATTATGTTGTCCCAAGTTTGCATTTCATAATTTACATGATAAAATCCAGTGTGGTCTGGATTTATTTTCAGTAAATGGTTGGGATTCCTGGGTGTTCTAATAGTTCCTGTGCCAGTAAACATACAATAATGAAAACATTACATGTATATAAATATACAGAGGGGGTAGGCTGGGGGCAGAGGAAGGGTTCATTAGGAATACATTGACTTCAAAAGTCACATTTTGATTTTTAACCCGTATCCATAGTTCTAGATTAGTTGCTATAATATGGCAGAGATAAAGATATTGATGATGGGTGTTAGCTTTGAATAGAAAATAACTGTAGTAAAAATGTGGAATCTGAAGGCAAATGTTCATTATTAACTACGGTACTTAGAAAAGTCATAAAGAAAATTGTTTATTGAAAACGAAAATAATCACAAAGATTATTCCTATTAATATTTATTCTAAAAGCCTTTCTCAATTCTGTGTCATGATTTATATTAACCTGATTTTATATGTTACCTGTGTATCATCTGTGTGTTTTTCCATTTTATGTCCATGCACCTATTTTCCTTTCTTCTTCCTTGACTCAGTTCTCATAATTCCAGATTAATAAAAATACAAAACAAACCAAGTCCTTGCTCAAGTTTTGAGGTTAATGGAAACTCAGAATGAAGCCTGACTCTTGAGGGTGACATTCCATTCCCAAAAGTTAAACTGCTCCCACTGTGGTCTGGAGTTTTGAAACTTCACTTCGTAGCCATTCCAGTGTCTAGAGTCAGAATTGCTTTAATCTAATGGATATTCTCTTAGCCCTTAGTAAGGTGCATTTTTCCTTTGGGTGAACCATGTAAGGTATTTCCAAAGACTGTTCTAATTCACTGAGGCATCTCTCAGACTCCTGTGTTTTGATGGGGAGAGTGTAATTATATCATGTATCACAATACAATGGGTAAGCCTTAATTTTTGTCTTGGACTTTGAATGCAAGTAACATAAAATATAAACTTTAAAATAAAATAAAATAATAAAATTAAAAGCAAAGTGGGGCAGGGAGAGGCAAGCATAAAACAGAAAAACTGGACTGAAAGAAAGAGTTGGGTAAGAATTTTTGAAATCTGAAATTTTGTTGAGCAGTACAAATTTTTTGAATTTTGAAATGTAGAATTTATAGAAAAATGCAAACTTTCATAAACAGCTCCTTGTTTTTGTGTTTGTTGTTTTGCATCAGAAAATAGCTTCAGCCAGTTCCAAACCTAACACAGTACTGCAGCTCCCTCCACTTAAACTACACTAGCCCAGACTGCCACCTGTCACTGCCAGAAATATATTTATTACCCTCCAGCTCTATCTTCTCCCTTAGGCTTGAGATTCGGAAAACCACATCCACTGTTAATTCGACAGCATGTTTACAGCTAACCACATGTTTCTGAGTAGGGATGGATTAAGGTACGTCTTAAATGTTTGAAAAGGCGGTCCTCGCATATACTCATGCTATCATTAAAATTAATGGAAATATTTGTCTTAATGTGCCCTAAATTCCACTCAACTAAATGACCAATTTTATAATAGTCTGTGTGTCATATTTTTGAATAGATTTTAATTGTGCACCTTAATTAGAATAATCCTACTTATGGGTTGGGCTTATTCTCATTCTGGGGAAAGAACTTAACTGTTGTTTCTAAACACTGTGTTTCAAGCACTGAAGAGTATAAAAGTTAAATGCTTCTTTTAGTTCTAATGAAGTATTTTTTTTAAAGTCTTGTATGGTTGTTACATTGAGCTTACTGTTATTCTTTAATGAAATATTGCTCATGTTTACCTGCATATTCTGACATTGTAGAATGTAGACCCTGTTTCATTCCCAGCATGCCATTTCATTGGGCTATTCCAAGCGTAACTGAAATTATTTTAAATGAAAAAAATCAGATTTTGAAAGAGAACCTAAAATAACACATTGAATACATTATTATTATCATCAATTATTATTATGAATAATAATTAGTTTATTTTAGCATGTATAGGATCCAGTTTTACTGAGCTATGGACATCATAAACTTGCTACTTCATAGTCAGTTTATACATTTCTAAATGCCTATGTATCTATATCTAGATGTCCACTAATGTATGACTAAATACCACAACTAACAAATGCTGATCTTTTACCAACAGTTTGATATTTAATATAAAAATATAAACTACTTTAGGGCATCTTCCTGGCAAAAGCAGTTTACAAAAATCTTGGCTACAAACAAGGTAAAATATATACTTTATTATTTTTATTGAACAAACCTGCACAATTAAGACAACATTTTATTTCAAAGTTAAAATAGGTTTGAAGTATCTGATAGCATTCCTCTTTTTGGCTATGGCTACACACCAGCAATCAGTCGACAGAAAGTGACTGTTGGAAGTTATCTTCTGACAAAACCTCCCGTGGTGGGGGGCAAATGCCTGATGCCAGCTGTGGCTATGAACAGCCAGGCACAGCTGTGCTCTGCCAAGCCAACAGGGATGGGCTGTGGTTCCAGAAGGACCTAAGGGAGACCTTCTCCCACAGCCCTCAGTATCCCTCCCCAGGGCACCCCTTATGGGGGCCTCTGGCCTGCAGCACTACCCTGTGGAGAAACTAACTTACAGCCTGCCTGTGGCTCACCCTGATGGATCACATGTGACCCACAGTCTGAAGGTTGCCCACTACTCATCTACAGCATCTCTCTGTTCAGTGTTTATCTACAGGACGGTTACACACAGTAAAACCTTGCCCAAGTGCAGAAGGTGGTTCAGAAGGCTTTGCTGAGGGGTCCAGCAGAAAATGTTTCTGTGTGATCAGATTACCTTCCACATTCAGTACAGGGTATCCCATCTGCCTGGTCCAGGAGTCCATTACTTCCTTCACTGGATGACCACTTGCCTAAGAATAATGGAAGGTGGTCATACTGAGAAAGCTAAAACAGACTGAAGAGGGAATAAGAGTTTAACTGCTTTGTAGGATGAATACAGAAACCTTTAATATCAGGAGTATTAATTTTTACTGACCATACCTGTGCCAGGAATTCCCAGAAATCATCTGTCGTTGCATTCTGGAATTGGTATTTCTTTAGGTACTCCAAAGAAAAAAGAGAAAGAAATGTTTGAAATATTTCCATATATGCCTTCCTCACCTGTCAAAACAATGCACAAATTATAATGTTATCTATTGTACCAGTATACAGAACACCTTCCTAAAAGTGCTTTTACTCCTAACCAGCAAAGGCTTTCTGAGATATGTACATATGTTTATTTCACTGCTTTCTGAACAGAATAAAAGTAGGAACACTTTCCAAATGCAGAGTCCACAGATTATCCTGTAAAGGAGATCTCAGAGGTATCTTTACTCCTCCTTATTTCAGTGCAGATTGGGAGCAGTTGTTCTTACTTCTCTGGCTTTGTGGAGGTTAGACATTCTGAGAAATGATTGCACACTGAATTATAAAGGTGCAAAATTTTAGCACATGTGACTTACAAACCCCATTTCCTAATGGAAATTTAGGAGGCACAAAAGATGTTAATGTCAGCCAGATGGCGTGTAATTTAATTTATATACAGTTCTGTCCATAACAGAACCAGCTTCTTTTGGAAGCTAAGCTCAGTTCCACTCCTTTAAGAAAAGTTTTATTAATGTATATGTCTTAATTTAAAAGAAACCCCTTGAATCAGCAAAAATGCGATGGCTTACTGAGGAGACATTTGAAAAGGTGAACAAAATTCCTCAACACCCCAGTTATGTATGTCAGTTCATGATTTGCAGTTATGTCACATGTAGAATGACAGAATGTTATTGCCTATGTCAGTGCTACTCTGAGAATGTGACTCATCGGCCACGTCTACACGTGCCGGCCACTTCGAAGTAGTGGCGGCAACTTCGAAATAGCGCCCGTCACAGCTACACTTGGAGGGTGCTATTTCGAAGTTGACATCGACGTAAGGCGGCGAGACGTCGAAGTCGCTATCCCCATCAGGAGATGGGAATAGCACCCTACTTCGACGTTCAACGTCGAAGTAGGGAATGTGTAGTCATTGCACGTCCCGCAACATCGAAATAGAGGGGTCCGCCATGGCAGCCATCAGCTGAGGGGTTGAGAGACGCTCTCTCCAGCCCCTGAGCTCGATGGTCACCACGTGCAGCGGCCCCTTAAAGGTCCCCGCCCCCTGCCTTCCTGTGCAGGAAGCTGAGAGAGCGTGCAGGCGGCAGCCCAGCCACACGGACAGCCTGCACGCTCCTCTGCAGCCACCAGAACCCCCCAGCACTGTGATAGCCGCCCCCCAGCCCCCTAAGCGCCCCCAGGGCACCCCCCCCAAGGGGAGCCAGGGCTCCCAGACTGGCAGCTAGGCTGGGAAGCGGCAGCGGGGCCCCTTCTGGACGGAGGCTGAGCTTCGGGACCTGCTGGGGCTCTGGAGTGAGGAGGAGGTGCTCCAGGTAATGGGGAGCAAGAGGAGGAACGCAGATGCGTTCGCTCGGCTGGCCAAGGGCCTGGCCACCCGGGGTCACCCTGCCCGCACTCCAGATCATGTCTGCAGTAAAGTGAAGGAGCTGTGGCAGGGTTACGCCCGGGCCCGGGATGCAGCCGGCCGATCTGGGGCCGCCTCCGTCACTTGCCCCTTTTACAGGGAGCTCAGGGACATCCTGGGCCCCCGGCACACCTCCTCCCCGCCGGCCACTCTTCATACCTCGGCCGACAAGCCCCAGCAGGCCCCAGAGGCGGAGTCTGCCCTGGAGGCAAGCCCCGCACCCCGGGGGCCCACCCAGGAGCCCACCCCTGGGGCACTGGAGGAGGAGGAGGAGGGGGAGTCCTCCTCCAGCGACGCAGGGCTTCAGATCCACATCCCATCCCAGAGCTCCAGCAGGGTGTCCACCCACCGAGTGTCCCCCGACCATGGGAGCAGACCATCAGGTATGTACCCCCCTGGTGCGCACCCCTGGGGTTGAGGGGCGGCGGTAACAGATGTGACCAGGGCTCTCCACATGCCCAGATGACCATGGCCCCAAGGACAGCAGTGGCATGTCCCTCACAGGAGTGCATCAACCCCTGCCCCCCCAGCAGGACAGTGCCATGCCCCATTCCTAGGGATGGAGGGAGCGGAACCTAGGGTCCCCCAGGGGGAGGGGATGGAACACCCATCATCATCAGCAGCAGTATCTCCTGGGGACAGGGATGGGGAACCTGCAGCAGAGGGGTGGGGGGACAAGGGCCACGGCTCGGGGCCCACACTAACAGCTGTCTCCCCTCTTCTCCCCTCCCGTGTTCCGCAGCTGCACCATTGAAAGGACCAGAGAGCGCCAGCGAGGTGTCAGTGGTCCCGGAGAGCCCACCGGGGCCATCACTCCAGGCCAGCCCCTCGGCAGAGCACCGACCAGCCCCATGGCGGGGACAATGGCAGAGCCAGCCCCACTCCTGGACGGCGACGGACTCCCAGCTGCTGGAGATCCACCGTCGGCAGCTGGAGGTCACCGAGCAGCGCCTGCGGGTGGAGGAGCAGCGCCTTCAACTTCAGAAGCGGGCGCTGGCCTGGCACCAGGAGGCATGGGGGGCCTTTATGCGGACATTTGAGTGTATCGCGGACTACCTGTCCCCCCATGCCGCACTGGCCACCGCCCTGCCTGCTCCACCTGCCGCTCCACCCGCTGCTCCACCCGCTGTCGCACCACCACCCGCCACTGAGGGCCCTTCCACCGAGGGGGACCTGGGGCCAGCTGACACCTGCCGGCCTTATCTCCCGGTCCGCCTGGCCCCCAGCCAGCCCCGGCCAGGGCTGAGGCCGAGGCGTGGGTTGCGGCTGCCCACCCCCAGCGCTGGACATTAGGGGGTGTGGGGCCCAGGACGTGGCCCCCCATCCTTTGTATATATCCCCTTCAGTTTTATCTTCTTTTGTAAATAGTTTCTATTAGACCCCTGTTGTTATGTTGTTATGCCGATACCTGCCCCCCCATATACATAGTTCTCCCCTTCCTTGTCTTCCCCTTTTTTTCTTTCATCTTATCTGACTTATAATATATATATATGTAATATTTATTTGGCCTGTAAATAGTTAGTTAAGATAATAATAATGAGAGTTCAACATATATCTGGTTTGACGAACAAATGTCTGCTTTTATTTACAAGAAAAGTGAGGGGGGTGTGCTCTTGGGTGCTCTGTGGTGTGGGCGTAGGGGCAGGGAGAGTTGTGGAGGATGGGCGGGGTGCAATGGGGGGTCTGCCAGCGTTCATCCCGCGGCCTCATCGAAATGGTTTCCGCAGGGCCTCCTGGACCCGGGTCCCTTCGGGGTCCACCTGGCGACTGGGGGCAGCAGGTGGCTGCACATTAGCCCTGCTAGCCTGCACAGCCCAGCCCTGAAAGAAGGCCTCCCCCTTGCTCTCCACCAGGTTGTGGAGTGCGCTGCATGCGCCCACAATCTGGGGGATGTTGGTGGGGCCCGCATCAAGGCAGGTGAGGAGACACCTCCAGCGCCCTTTGAGGCGGCCAAATGTGCACTCCACCACCTGGCGCACATGGTTCAGGCGCATGTTGAAGCGCTCCTGGCTGGCTGACAGGTGGCCCGTGTATGGGTGCATGAGCCAGGGCCGGAGGGGGTATGCTGCATCTGCGATGACGCAGAGGTGCATGGTGGTGTCCCCCACAGGGATCTCCCACTGGGGGATGTAGGTCCCCGTCTCCAGCCAGCGGCACAGGCCCGAGTTCCAGAATACCCGGGCATCGTGGGTGCTGCCAGGCCAGCCCACGTAAATGTCCAGGAAACGGCCCCGGCTGTCCACCAAGGCCTGGAGGACCACAGAATGGTAGCCCTTCCTGTTTAGGTAGCGTCCTCCACTGTGCTCCGGGGTGCGGATGGGGATGTGGGTCCCATCCAGAGCCCCAAAGCAATTGGGGAAGCCCAGGGTGGCAAACCCTGCGATGGCGGCATCCGGGTCCCCAAGCCTCACGAGCCTGTGGAGGAGCAGGGCGTTGATGGCTCGGATGACCTGCAGGGGAAGCACATGGGAGAGCACCAATGAGGGGTGTGCGGGGTGTGTATGGCCCTCCCCTGCCAGGGCCCCCCTCCTCTCCCCTCCCCTGACAGAGCTCCCCTCCCCTCCCCTCCCCTGACAGGGCTACCTCCCCCTCCCCCCGTGGGTCCTCTTACCTCCATGAGGACAGCCCCGACAGAGGCCTTGCCAATGCCAAACTGCTGGCCCACGGATTGGTAGCTGTCTGGAGTGGCCAGCTTCCAGACAGCGATGCTGACCCGTTTCTCCACACTGACGGCACGCCGCATGGCGGTGTCCTGGTGCCTCAGTGCAGGGGTGAGCCACTGGCATAGCTCCAGAAATGTCTGCCAGCTCATATGAAAGTTCTGGAGCCAGCAGTCGTTGTCCCACTCTCCGAGCACCAGCCGCTCCCACCAGTCGGTGCTGGTGGGGTAGCTCCACAGCCGGTGGCGTATGAGGCGGGTGGGGCATGGGGTGCTGCAGGGTTGGGGGTTGCGTCCTTCTCCCCTGCGGGCAGCTCCTCCTCTGTGGAAAGGATGTGCTCAGCTGCCTCCTGCGTGGCAAGGAGCAGGGCGAGCACTGCTCCTACAGGGGCAGCTGGGTGGACCTCTGGTGGCTGCTGCTGCTGCTGCTGCTGGGGGTCCACAACTGTGTCGCTCGAGGTGTGCATGCCTATGGCTCTGCAGACCGCGTGCTGTGCAGGCTGAGTGTGTCTGGGAGGGGCCCTTTAAGGGAGCGGCTAGCTGTTGCTCCAGAAGCGCTAGTCCGCCCTGTGACCCTGTCTGCAGCTGTTCCTGGCACCCTTATTTTGATGTGTGCTACTTTGGCATGTAGACGTTCCCTTGCAGCGCCTATTTCGATGTGGTGCTGCCCAACGTCGACGTTGAACGTCGACGGCACCAGTCCTGGAGGATGTGTAGACGTTACTCATCGAAATAGCTTATTTCAATGTCACTACATTGAAATAAGCTATTTCGATGTAGCGTTCATGTGTAGACGTAGCCATCAAGGAGTATGTGCTATTTTCTTTTCTAGCCTGCCTACTGAATGTTAGGTAGGTGGTGCTGTTTGTTCCAATCTCAACCACAGCTATTTCTGTGCTTTTATAGGGATGTAGATCAGCAGGAAGCATTTCTGACAGCAGCTTGTGCTTATAATATACGGAGTGTGACAATGTTTTCCTGTCATATTGAGCTGTCCCTTACTGAATGTATGGAAAGGTTTTTGTGTTGCTTTCAATATAATCAGTCAGGTGGTCAGCTGGGATGTTCTCCCAGCCCGTTTATTTCATTCTAGCATGGGAGCAACAATTAGAGCATCTGTGTAAACAGGGCTCAAACATCTCTACCATCATATCCTGAAGATTCATTTTGAGGACCAGCTCAGTGGTGAGCATTTGCTTGAAAAATGCCAGTGTAACAGTTCGGAGAGGCAGGAAGGGAAGGGAGACATTGAAGTTGTTTGGAAGAGGTTTTTGGCATGGGTTGTGGTGGATAATAACCCAGGCAACAAAGGGTGCCAGGCAACAAAGGGATTAATTTGCCAGCAATAATATCCTCTATTTTTGTAAAGGACCCCAGGTTTTCCAATTTACTCTTTCATGTGTATAGTAGTTGGCATGTATTCTAACTATGTATCCTAACCTCTTGGTAGTAGTAAAGTAGAGGAGTGTGTGTTTGTGGAGTAATTGTTTTCAGGGTCCAGCTTCCGTAAGCACTCTGAGGAGAAGTTTCACTATAGTGGCCTCCGAACTAGGGTCAAGTTTTGGAAGTGTCAGGTCAGTGACAGAAATAGTGCCTAAACAGTTACCCCAAATTCTGAGAGCACCAGATATAAGTGTATCACATTCACTTTTCTGGGAAAAATCTTTTGCTTTACTACCTGTAGTTTGTTTTAGTTTCTGGCATATTTAATTATACTTCATACCTGACATCCTTTTAGAAAATTTGCAGGTGTAATTGAGTCTTGAAGCATTCTGAGGACTGATGCTCCCTATGTATAAAAAGAAAGGGAACAAGATAATTTCACAGTATTTTTATAAGTAGATTATTGTTACTTTAAAAGATTTCACTAAAGTAAATATGCCATAGAACAAACATACAAGTAATCTATCTGGCTAAAATATAGTTCTTTATTTCTGCAAGGCATTCTCACTGTCCCATTCACTTTCATACTTACACTCATACTCGTGCCATGATTTCAGATCTGAGACTTTGCGTAAGAAATTAGGAGCCTTTAAAATGCTTTAAATCTGCAGTTTAGATTGTGCACTGTCTCTAGTCAGGGGTTGAATTATGCTCAGGTGCTGACCTGGGAAAAAATATACCAGCCTCTGAAGCAGGTTGACAGGCTCTGTGACACTAACTCTGAAGAAAGGATCTTGGGGGGACAAGGAGGAGACAAACTGCGGAAGAGTATGGGAATGATACCAAGACAGGAGAGAAATAAATCAAGAGAGGAAATAATATACAGGTGGAAAAGAGGAAACTCTCCTTCCCAAAAGAGAGGGAAATGAAAGAAAATACAAAACTCAACATACAACTTCAAGGTTAGTAAATTTTATTTCCCATGAAGAAAAATAGAAATGTTGAAAAAATGTCTTGAACAGTTTAAATCAAAACTATTGCTGTCCCATGGGATTAGGCACTTATGCCAGTCTTCAGTCAGCCTTTGGTCCATTGTTTATATTACTAAGAATGACAGTTTGGATGCACCAGTCACGCAGGAGTAGTTACTAACATTGAACAGATTTATGCAATAGTTAGAGGTTGTCTACTCTAAAACTTAGTGCACAGTAAGCTGGGGTGTGAATATTCAGTGCACTAGCTTCCTGTATGTTCCCTGGCCACATGGACTGTGCAACCATGTGCTAAAAGTTCCACAACTTGCTTTGATGTTGAGTAGTTGTTTCAAACAGCAGCAGACAAGTTCAGAGTTTGGAGACTTTCTTTTCCAATTTATTGGTGCAGTTCTGAATCTGGTCAGCAGATGACTCCTTTCCAATGCAAAAGTAGCTTTATTTGTTATAAAAACTGAAGAGGTTGACAAGCTTCAGATTTTAATTATATAGACTATAAGGCCACTTTTATTAACAATGTGCAACTGTGTTTCTCATCCTCACAAACTTCCTCATTGTCTTGAAGTTATGGTAGTATGAAGTAGAAGAACAGAAGTTACATAAACCCAGTTGTTTACATAGTTTCTTTCATTTGGGCCAGATCAACTGGGAAGTTTCGGTGTCTTTAGCCACAGGATTCAGAAATACTGAGACTCTTAAGTCTATAAAAAGAATTCATCTAAAATATTTAAAATATTTTCTCTAAAATTAATCAGTATCAATTGTTGTCTTAAGACATAATGGATTAAACTTTAAAATTAAACTGAGAGAGAAATGGAAGGACATTCAAGTGAAAATGTCAGAATGACTAACTCTGGAGTCACTAATACCAGCTCTGCTATACAGCCCAACTGTCTTTTTTCTTAACTTAATTAGATAAGAGACATGAGGTAATATATTTTAATGGACCAACTTCTCTTGGCGAGAAAGACAAGCTTTTGAACTTATTACATGGAGCTCTTCTTCAAGAGTCAGGGCTATAATGTATCTTGAATCTGTGTATCCTCAATCTGCAGGTTAAATTTGGACCGTTATTGCCTGCAAGCAAATCTCTGATCATCAGAGTAGTTTGCTTCCTTTTAGGTAACACTAAAAATAAATTAAGAAAAGCTCTTAGGAAAGCGTATGGCAGTTGACAATGCATCATTTGGAACTCAATGTTAATTTAATCAGGACACATAAATATGTCCTGAAGAAGAACTTTGTGTAAACTGAAAAACTTTTGTCTCTTATCAACGTAAATTGATGCACAAAAAATATGATCTCCATCACTTTGTTTCATTGATAATCTGGAAACTGCCTGGCTACAATAACCATCCATTTTACCTAACTTGGCTTTTCTACCTAGTGCCCTATCAAACAGATACTGACCAGGAATGTAATTGTGTGCTGTGATGACTCCATAGACTCTAAGAAATTCATTCCCTCTTTTTATATATATGTTTGTGTTCTGATTAAAGGGATCTTGAATTCCAAATGTGCTTTACAACCATCATACACTTTCATAAGAGGTTTCCAGAGGTTTTATTAGTATTTAAAATAGATCTTCAACTCACTAGTCCCAAACATCGCATTTCTCTCCAAAGCAGTGGTATATTTTGAAACCTTCCTTTTTGTAGTCAATAAGCAAACACAAAGAGGAGAGAAAATTAAAGAAGGGAGCTTTCTATCCAATTTCTTTTACAGCATAGTACCATCAGGATACCTTTAAAGTTTGTAGAAAACAAGAGCACATCTCTTACTCACTGTATTGGTGAAACTTAAATCGGCTTTAGGTCCAGAGTATCTCATTTCATTTTACTTATCTTGGCTTTTGTTGATTTTACTGAAACCTTCAGGGTTACTAGAATCCAATTTGCCTAATGTTTGTGGTTAGCCATTGGGCATTTATGATGCAATAAATACTGATTTGTATTGTTCTGCATGTGTACTAACAATGGAAAACAGAAAAAAAAAACTGTAAAGTATTAGTAAACTGTTGTAGCTTAGCTAATAAAAAGAGATGCATAACATTTGTAGTTTGTTCTAGACATAGTTGAGGTTAAAATCAATGAAAGATACGTTTTTGCTAAGCATGATAATGAAAGCCTTGAGAAAGGAAGAGGCTGTAATTTAATATTAGCAGCTGCCATGTTAAAATAGCTACATACAGAGTTCTGAAGGAAAGATACAAAAGCACAGTATATGGGTTATTCACTAAGGATTTAAAAATTAATTCATAAACTTAAGCCTACAAATTTCTTTGTGAAAACAGATTTTTCAATGCAAGTAATCATTGGGAGTCTCTGAATTCTTTACATGACTGCTCTCTTTGGGTAGGCCTACACAGCAATCCGAGTGTCTACACACACAACCACTGTTTTGAAATAATTTTGAAATAGTGACTGGATTATTTTGAAATTGGTAACTCTCATAAGAGGAATAGCTATTTCAAACTAGGTACTGTTAAGACAGGAAATAGAGCTTATTTTGAAATAAGCCACAGTGCATCCATTGGCTGTATTTTGAAATAGGCTGTATTTGTGTAGATGCTGTAATAGCTAACTGCTATTTCAAAATGGAGTTTTGTGTGTAGCTGTGCTATTTCAAAATAGCTCTTCCAGAACAGTTTGGCCATGGCTACACTACCCCCCACCTTTTGAAAGGGGGATGCAATGAGCCACTTCGGCAGATGCTAATTAGGCACTTCCATGAATATACAGCACCTCTTTAGCATAATGGCAGCTGCACATGTTTCGAAAGGGCTGCTTTCTAAACACACTTTGCTAGTATAGACAGGGGCCTTTTGAAAGGACCCCCAGACTTTGAAAGCCCCTTCTTCCCACTTGGTTTTAGGAAGCGCCTCATTAGCATCTGCCAAAGTGGATCATTAGCATCCCCCTTTTGAAAGGCAGGGGCTAGTATAGCCATGGTCTTTATTTTGAAATAAGGCTGCTGTGTAGAAATACCCTTAGGTCATGTCTACACAGGCTAGTTCTTCTGGAAGAACGTGGAGCCTTTTTCAGAGTCCTTCCTCTGCTCCCATTTCAGGAGAAGCATCTTCTTCTGGAAGAATCTTCCAGAAGAAAATGCATGTAGATGCTCCATGAATCCCTCTTCCAAAAGGACAGTCTGCCATGGCACCTGCCACCGGGAACACGGAGATGCTCTACACAGAACCAGTCGAGCTCTATGGTCCCTTGTTCCAGCTGCCCTTAAAGTGGCAAGGAGTCCCAGTGACCCTGTCACGCAAAGACAACTGTGTCACGCAAGCAGGGACATAAGCTGGACACCAACACGTCCCTGTACCCACCCCAGAGTGGACACCCAATCCCCGGCCCACTCCATGGACAGCACGCCACATAGCAGCCTCGCAATGTGGAGGGACTACACAGGGAGACGGACATGGGCTCACAGGTTCAATCCCACAAACACATCATGCACGGCACCCTTGGCATCGTGGGGCCCTCAGTGTCGTCGACCTGTCACAGCACCAGCTGGGCCGCCTACCATCACTGTGAGGGACTTTCTGGTACATGCCTCACGGGTCTCACACTCTGCAGTGGGGCAGAATGGGCTGGATGAGGTAAGGGCGGGGCATGGTGGAGCAAACCCCTGCCCATTCCGAGGCAGGTGGGCCATGTGGCCATGTCCTGACCCCAAGGGTCCCACACAGGCGTGCCACCCGAGCATGCAGGCAGTACCCTGCTTCATCAACATTAAGTGCACTTGCTTAGATGAGTGGCAGGCTGCAGTTATCACAACTAGGTCAATTAGACATGCTAGAGCTAGTGTACCTCCACAATTCAGAATGGGAACTCTAGAGTGGACAGAGTGCCAGACACTGCCAACATTTTAATTCCTATATTTCTCCAAGTGCTGTGAGCAGATTCGGATGGTACAGAGCTATGATGGCTTCCTGGAACCCTGGCTAAACTATTGCTCTCACAATTGCTGTGACCTCAATGGTGAGAAACTGTTCAAAAAAAAAAAACAAATTAGTGCTGATGCAGGCTGGTTGTGAACTCCAATGTCTTTTTTGTCTCCTCCTTAAACACCCTTTGTCATAGTTAGGGTTATAATCCCAGGGCTTTCCTACCTTCTTGTACGATATGGCATCAAATGCAGATGATATTTCAGCTGGAGATGACACATTGACCACAACAGGGTGGGAAGATGACAAAGAGTCCTTCAACACTGGCAGCACTCTGTTAATTAATATCTGGTCAAGCTGGTAAAAAGAAAACATTAAAACAGAAGCAAAACCAGGGCTGTAATTAAGGGAAAGTTTCAGACCTGCCTTCGATGTGTGGGAATGCAGACGGAGGAGGAATACAGAATGAAACTTCATCTCCTTACTTAATGACTTGTGCACTATATTTCTAAGAAGGGGACATTTTTCTTCAGCTATGATAACTTTGTGATCGATAATGACATGTAGTTATGTGTGGTTATACTTTAGGATGTAGGGTGAATAATACAAGGTGGAAGGAGTTATGTATAGCACAACACTGCACAAACAAAAGGACTCATAATTCTTCTGGCTTTGCTTTGGAGCATCAGCAGCATCATGGAGCTGGCCCTACACACCTTGCCCAGGGACACCTGAAGTCTGTTGGCCTTCACCACATCTCCTTGTTTTCAGTGTTTGTGACAGGAGTCTAATTTTCGTTCTGTTTCAAAATAACCAACATAGTACGGAAATAATTACCATTTGCCAGTCAGTTTCTGCAGCATTGACTGCCAGGAACTCAAAAAAACCTGGCAAATCCTTCATTTAGCCACAAGTCGTTCCACCAGTCCATGGTCACAATGTTTCCAAACCACTCTAATTGTAAGCATTAAATATGAAGTGTTAACTGTCATGATAAGTGTCTATTGTGGTTTTAAAATGTTACATATTTAATGAGATCTACCTGATGAATGAGTTCATGGGTAATCACAACTGCTACTCTCTGATTGTTGGAGGAAGCAGAATCTTTGGGATCATAAAGTAGATTTATTCCTCTGTAAGTGATCAGGCCCCAGTTTTCTATAGCTCCAATATATAAATCTGGAAGAGCTATTTTATCTATATGGAAAGAAAGATAGACGGGTAAACATTGTATTCGCTAATATTCTTAATACTTTTTAGGTAGGAAGGCAGTCATTTGCAGGCTCGCTTTGTCCTAAGTATAATGCCAAGCCTTGACATCTGCTTATTCACAACATGAGATAATAGCTTGTTTTGCTGCTTACCATTTGACAGTGTTCTCCATTTCATACTGCAATGAGAGATATCTCAGATCTCTGTTCGTAGGTGTAGGATATTCAGTGCTACTGTGGGGCAGATTCTCAAATGAAAATAAATTGCCATAGCTCAAGCAACTTTAATGTAGCTCTAACAATTTACTTTTGTCAAAGGTCTGTTCCCACATATACTGTTGTGCAATTGTATGGAAACACACATGATCCAATACTTCAGTTTATCTACAAAAATTAATATAATTTTCAAGGGACAAGCTGTAGACAATAAAGCATCTAAAACGGTGTGTAGCATAATGAGGAATGTCATTGTTTGTCACCCTCTTGAATAACAAATATTTTATTGACTTATTAACTGAAGTAAATCCCCCATGTACTAAATAATATTTGCTCCCTCTCATTACAATTTGTGGAGTCAGTTTTCAGATTCCATAAGCAATACAAGTTAAAATGAGAATTCTGGACTTGACTGGCATTGCAGATTGTTCTGTGAAAATTTGATAGCAATCTTTACAAGAATGTAAAAGTAAAATAGATCACATGGCTTCAAAATTGGACTAAAAGCCCTATATACACATGAAACTGCCGGTGAAATTAGTAATATCTGTTTGTTCTACCCAGCTCTGTCACTGGTCCCACCTGTTAACCTGGCAAGGTCTGTTGGACAAATTGTACAGTCTGTCAAATGTCCAAAAATGAGGGGTACAAGACAAACAGTGATGTCAGAAGCTTTGATGTGATAATAAATTAATTTAATTGAATTTTTGTACTGTTAAAAGCCTTTTTTATTTATAACTTCTAATGTAATCAATTTATAATAAGGGACAGTAACTTAAAGCTATGAAGGAAAGATGGACTTTTGATTTAGAACTGGAGAGTTGAAATGTTTGTCTCCTACAACTTGGCACTGAGAGAAGCACAACATGTAATGTTTAAGCTGGTCTATGTTACAAATATTATTAAGTCAGGAGACAGCGTTCTAGTCTCCAACGTGGATGGAACCTAACAGTGTTCTCCAACTGGGCATCAGACATGTTACAGAAACATGAGTTTCCAGTCTAAATGGATCCACAAAGTGGAGCCAGCTTGTAACCAGGTAAAAGGGAAACTGTGATGTGGCTGGGTCTTCCAACTTACCTGTGACCCAGAGTGCAGCTGGAAGTTTACAGTGACTCAGTTGATATTTATGGTTGAGGAAAGGAGGAAGTTCAAGACCTTCAGAAAATTTAGCATGTCAATGGCTTGATGTGGGTAATCCATTAGACATTGTATAGCATGAAAAATAATCCTCTGGCTGCCTTAATATTTTGGGTTATTTTAATTTTCCATCCCTTTAAATTTGTGAACCTTAGTAAATTATACCTTTGATTATATAGCAGACGCTGCTTCTGTAGCTTTTCCATAGCTTTACTTATGTCACCAATTAGTTCAAATTTCAAGATCAGATCCAGATTTCAAACACCCAAATCTAAGGATGCTCAGAAGTAGTGTTTTGCTTTGGGACTTTAAAATGTAGTGACTATTGGCAAAATGTTGTTCTATGTCTGGTTTGGGTTTTTATGGCTCTGGACTCTTTATTCAGCCCATCTACTGAAAACAAATTATAGTTATTGGTCTAACCTCAGTACTGATGGAAATGGGTGCACACAAATTTCATAATTTGTGACCAGTGACTCGACAAGCTTCCTTGGGAATTCTATCTCAGGCTGCATTTGCTGTATTTAGCCCATATTGCTTCTGTGTTGATATCCCTGACATTTCTCATTATTTAAAATTAGACACTCTAATATAGCAGTGGTAGTGCCAGTGATACGACTCAGCTTCCAGAATGAAGGAAGGAGAATGTTTTAATAGGGGCTGAGCCTCCCCTTATGGTATAATAAGGCATCTTAAATTATAAAGTCACAATCAAAGCAGATTCTTGCATTAGCAGCAAAATTTCTGTGTTCTCCCTGTGCCATGAAATAACAATAACTCAGATCAGAAAATGAAACTGTGATAATAAATGAAGAAAATAAAGAATATAAATGGTGGTAATCAACTAATTTTGGAAGAGAGTAGTTCATTTTGAAATACCATTCAAAGTAGTCAAATATAATTTTAGTAACATTTGCAGCATATTCTGCTGCGTGTATCTGCTGCAGTGGTGCATAGATCCTGAGCTGTAAAAGAGAGTAGAGAAATACACTCAGAGCTGATGCCAGCTGGTCAAAACAAAAGTATTTAGCACTGAAGCATCGTTTAGCAAAGAGAAAGATAATATGTCTGACTTTCCTTCTCTGGAAGATTAAACCAAACACTGAGACCCTTGTCTGAACCACTTATTTGAGAAAGCTTATGAAATGTCAACTTTTATATACATAGACATAGGTCAAACACGTGTAATGTCCCACCCCACACACCAAATCTGTGCCCTATTTATCCATGAAATGTTATGAGCTTATTTTCTTTAACCCTTCCAGGATCAGGGATGCTCTGGTTTTCTCCAATTTTTAATTACAAACTCCTTCTGTGGAACACTGTCTTTACTTACTTTGTAAGGCACCCTTCACATCTATGGGGTTATATAAGTAAAAAGTAATGATAAAGAGACAAACCTGAGGTATATTCTGCTCTCTGCTTCTCTTCTTTCAATAAATTCTGTCTGAACTGCGGATCATGGTTTACATATAACATCTTAGGCCTGGTCTACACTAAGGCATTAGTTCAATATATGATGTGTTTGGTCAAATTAATAATGAATTTGTCCCAACTCTGCGGAGCCCCTTCTGCAGACCCAGCAGCCTATTAAAATCAACTTCTGTACTCCACCTCTGCGGGTGCTTGAGTTGACCTTCCCGTGTCAACTTAGAGGTAGTGTAGACACAGTGCTTGGTAATTAGAAAAGACTGGCTTTCAGGAGGTGTCCCAGACTGCTCCACTGAAGAGTGTGCTGCACTTTAGCCAAGTAAACAGGAAACTTTTGAATGTTCATTTCCTGTTTGATCAGGTTGGAGAGCTCACCAGCCCAGCTGACCATGCATGCTGAGGTCTGCAAATACCTACAGCATGGAGCATATAGGAGAAACTGGATGGCAGTGGCTACACCAGCCCCCCACCTTTCAAAAAGGGGATGCTAATGAGCCACTTCAGCAGATGCTAATGAGGCACTGCCATGAATATGCAGCTCCTCATTAGCATAATGGCAACCATGGGCATTTCAAAAGTGCCTCTTTCAAAACGCACACTGCTCATGTAGACAGGGGTCTTTTGAAAGGACCCCCCTGGACTTCGAAAGCTCCTTCTTCCCATTTGGTTTTGCAAAGAAGGGGCTTTCAAAATCTGGGGGGGGGGTCCTTTCGAAAGGCCCCTGTCTACATGAGCAGAGTGGGTTTCAAAAGCTTTTTTAAAATCTGCTCTGGGATGTTGAGTAAATGAGTAACCACTGAAAGCTGACTCCCCTCCCTGCCAGCCCATTGGAGCCAGGGCACAGCATTTAAACTGTATCCCAGCTCCAAAAGGCTCCCACCCTCTCTTCCTCCCCCTTACCAGAGCAGGGAGTGGGGGCAGGCTCCCTACCAGCTCATTCAGGCTGGGAAGAAGCATTTCAGCTGCCTCCTGGTGTGAATGGCATCCTGTGGGGTTGGTATTACCCCTCATGGTGGCTCTATGGGGAATTGAGGAGCCCCATGCCAGCTGGGACTTAGGCAGTTCTGCTGCTTTAGTCCTAGCTGGTGCAGGGTCATCATTTATAACCCCGTCTCCCCAGTGGTGGCTCTGCAAAGAGCATGAAGGAATTTCACAGCACACTTGGACAAATTTCACAGCATACCAGTATGCCTTGAACATCACTACCATAGATAACCCTAGTCATATAGGGAAAAGAGAATTCCGTTACAGTTTTTTTGAGCAATTGGATGTTAAATCACAGATGACTTCCCTGTCAACATACTTGCACTTCATTTCCACATTTGTTATCTCTTGCATTGGCCTTTGTCTTTTTAATATGTCAGAATTCAAAAGCTAAGAAAATAAGAAATAAAAACTTCAAAGGCAGAAACAATTCCACTTGAATATTATATAGAAAATCAGTGTCATCATATAAACTGAATCATTATTATTTTCAGTCATTTCACAATAAGTTCAGAACTGGGTGCGGGGAGAGAAAAAGTATTGGTATTCACAATAGCAGAAGACTTGAGACCATTTACCTATAATATGGAGACAGTATGAGTGGTGTAATTGCAAGTGTCCACACACTGCTCCATCAACAGGAGTATGCTTATCAGAATTCAATTTTTTAATAATTTTGGAAGATAATATGTTTATTTTTAAGAATTATATTTTTATTGATTTAAGATCTCACAAAAACAAAAAGCTGTGGGGGCATCAGACAATAGTGGGGATTAGACAATTATTTAATGACTTTAAACACAGAGATGAAAAACATTAAAGCTTTATTATAATCAAAACACAAATTGTCAATATTATATTATCAAGATATGCAAAACAGCCTTATAGTAATTTTTCTTAGTTCTAAAGAAGCAGTGTTTTTCTTTCGTCACCTAGCTATGAAAGGTATCTCTAGCATCCAGAGCCCAACTCCACTCCCATGGATTCCAGTTCTGAGCAATATTGCTGCTCCTCATATCAGACAAGAGGTTGCTACGAGCGAGTTACTGGAGAGGTTACATGCCAAATCAAGGCTGCCATTGCACCAGTAACAGAGAGGTAGCCATGTTAGTTTGTACTCCAACAAAACAAAACAGCAGAAATGTAGCAGGTTCTCCAAGCTTGACTTTTTCATTCCTCCTCTTCCACCATATATGAGTGGATGTAGTGCCTATAAAATTGTGGAGCTCTTCACATTTGGTTTAGTGCAACATGGTACAGAAAGAGGTGTTTGTGCAAGCTTCTCCCTGTTGTGCTGTGACAAGTGTTACTTCAAACATTTTGGATTTAGGTTCCTGAAGATAAGCACCTAGATGCATAGTTAGGCCTGGAAATAAATGGCTTGACTTTCAAAATGCCAAAAGGTGGATTTGGGCATGGGCATCATTTCAGGGTTTGTTGAGGTTTTTTTTTGGGGGGGGGCAGTGGGGCTGACAGCCATGTTGGGCTCCAGGGCAAGGTGGGAGGAGGCCTGGTTCCGTGCTCCCAGAAGAGGAAAGCCTGAGGCTGGAAGGGGCAGGGCTGAGGGCAGTCAGCCCACAGGCCCCCTCTCAAGCTGGCAGAGTGCCACAGTGCAGCTCCAGCCTCTGTGAACTGCTCCACGTGGCAATGCCAGGATATCCCAGCCGCCCTATAAGGGCTGGCCTGAGGGCAAGTTCCACTCTTGACCCCTGCTGTCCTGCGTGTGGTGTGATGGGGCATCCCTCTTCTCTCTGTGTTGGTGTGTGGCTGGGCTGGGGCTCCCCCCTTCTCTCTGGGTCTGGGTCTGTGTGTGTGTGTGTGTGTGTGTGTGTGTGTGTGTGTGTGTGTGTGTGCGCGCATGTGTGCATGTGTGTGTGCACATCTGCTTTAAAAGTACCTCCATTAGTAACTGATGGGTGCAGTGCCAGGACAGCACACATCTGAACAAGCACACATGACCTCAGTATTCCTGTACATGACAAAACTTACTCTACTCATGGATGAAAACTCTTAGTGGCAACAGTGCCCCCCACCCCAACCCATCCCAGCTTTGGACAGCAAAAAGCTGATCTCCCCTATCCCTAGTAGGCATTGCTGCAGGGATTATATGATATCCCCTAGAACTCCTTGGTGTAAAGGAGCTGTGCACCCACACTTGAAGGCATGTAGCATGGTCTCCCCTGGATATCACTAATTCTGATCACCAGGGCAAAAGGTGAGCCAGGGACTCCCCTATGGCACACTCTGTCTCCTGTGAGCTGTATGAGGGAGTATCCCAGTGCTTTGGGGAGCATGGGAGCTGTGTCTGTCCTTGGCTGCTACAGAAGGGCTGTGCAGTGGTTGTCTTTTTGCACCCTGAAGGTATGTCTATACTTATGGGGAGGGTTGGTACACTGTGATCAATCTTCAGGAGATCAATTTTGACGTGTGTGTGTGAAGATGTGGCAAAATCAGTCTCTCTGAGCTCAGCTGTTGACCCTGGTACTCCACACGCTGATGCATGGGGTGAGGGACATCACTACAAGTCCAAAGATCCCTGATGTACACCAGGGAACAAAGACAATCCCGATACCTTGATTCTAGCTACACTAATAGCATGGCTAGAATTGCATATCTGGGATTGACTTTGATCCCCAGTGTAGACCAGGTCTAAGTCTCTGCCACCTCCTCACTTACTCACTCACACAGTTTCTGGAGAGAATCTGGTCTTTGATCAATTAAATTGTTGGGTGTTTATTTTGTTTATTTTGTATAAAGCAGAGCTGTAATTAGTTTCCTTTGTAAGTGTGAATAGAAGTTAATAGCCAGTTTCTTTAAATGATAATTAAAAGAATGAAGTGTTTGTTGTGGCAGTATAGCTACTGCAAAAAGCTCTAGTTCCTTAGATTATTTGTTTCTCTTACCAGCAGAGAGCCCCTAAATAAAATGTAGTGTGTCCAGTGGCTTAGTGTGGACCCCCAATCACCCTTCCAAACTGATCCCAGACCCCCAATCACTCCCCACACTGTTTGTGGACCCCATCAAAGCCAATTCTAGCCACTATGCACACGTCATTAAATGAAAAAAGAAGTCGCAACATAGATATTTGGACAGCAATTAATAACATTATTGGAAAACATTTCATTTAATAAATAACAATTGATTGTAATTTTGCAAATTATTTAAAACTATGTAAGCCAGTGGTTCCCAACCTGGGATCCGCAAGCTTATTGCAGGGGGACTATGATCATTTTTACTATCATCATCATCTTCATCATCAATAACTGTGGGCTCAGTGCCTGTTGGTGTCTGATGCCTCTCTCACAATTTCCTTCCATCTTTCCCTATCCAGTGCAGAGTGGCTTAGTTTCTGTAGATTAGCTCTGCACCAATCTACTACATCATCTATCCATTCTCTGTGGGGTCTGCCTCTCCTATTCGAACCAACCATTATGCCTAATACTAAGGTCTTGATTTTTCGTTCGTCGTTCATTCTGCAAATATGTCCACATAGTTGTAGCTTCCATTTTATAACCTGCAGCAGGTGTTCTTTTGGCTGTGTCTTCCTATATAATTCCTCATTGGTGACCTTCTGCATCCATCCTATTCTCAGAATCTTTCTATAACAACTCCTTTCGAAAGCCAATATTATTCTTTTTGAACCTTTCGTTATCACCCATGTCTCACATCCGTACAACATGCTGCTAAATACACACGTTTTCAAGATGCCCAGCTTCATTTTTAAGCTAATTGCTTTGCTTTTCCAGATCTTATCCATTGCCTTCAAACTCGCTCTTCCTTTCGCTATTCTAGTCGCTATTTCCTTCTTACAGTCTAGATCATACATTATGTTGCTCCCCAGATATGTGAACTTCTCTACAGTTTCTAGTTCAATACCATCCACACTGATCTTCCTTCCTATTTTCTTATCTCCAAATACCATTGTTCTTGTTTTATCGATGTTCATAATCAGTCCATACCACTTCCCTTCTTCGTTTAACACCTGCACCATTTTCACTAGCTTCTCCTCATATTCCTCAATGATAACTATATCATCTGCGAACCTCAAGTTGTTAATTCTTTTCCCATGCACAGACATCCCTTCTACCTCTTCCTTGATCTTGTCCATTGCTCCCTCCAGATGTGCGATGAAGATACTTGGCGATATTGGATCTTCTTCTCTCGTACCTCTACTTGTTTTAAACCAACTTCCCAACTCCCCGCATATTCTCACTGCTGCCTCCGCGTTATCATTGATATCTTTCAACAACTGTATTAGTCTGCTATCCACTCTGGATGACTCCAACACCGAAGGAAATGGAGAGATATTGATGTGATATACTTGGACTGGCAGAGATGTGTTGGACGGGATCAGGAGAGATATGCGGTTGAGAAGTCATTTGGTCAGGAAATGAAACGAAGCATGAAGCAGGAGTTGGATTCCTTCTTAGCAAAATAGCTAGATGAGTATTTTTAGGATACAAACTGGTGAGTCCAAGAATGATGGTTGTGTGATTCGAAGCAAAACCATTCAACATCTCAGTCATTCAGGTGTATGCACCCACGTCGGACAGTACAGAGGAAGAGACTGAGCTATTTTATAAAGACTTGACAAAGACGGTGGAGGAGATACTGAAGAAAGATGTGTTGATCATCAGAGGAGATTGGAACGCGAAGGTTGGAAAAGATAATGAAGGTTGGGAGAGAGTCATGGGAAGGTTTGGATATGGAGAAAGAAACGAACGAGGTGAGAAACTGTTAGAGTTTGCTGCATAGCATGAGATGGTTATTTGCAAAACGAGATTCAAACAAAAGGACTGTAGGAAGTGGACATGGCAATTGAATGACTGGAAGTCCAAGAACATGATAGATATTATTTTGATAAGAAGATGGATAACATCAGTACAGCAGTGCCAAACTTTCCAAGGAGCTGATATAGACTCAGACCACGATCTAGTGATCACAAACATCAAGATAAAACTCAAAAGAAAATGTAAGACACAGTCGAAGAAAAGAAGAGATGTGGCGAGGCTATGTAGGAAGAAATGGAATGCATACAGAACAGGGCTCAAAAAGAAGACTAAGAATATTGCCACAGAGAAAGACCTAGATAAGGGAGTCGCAGGGACAGCCATCATTATAGAAGAGGCAATTGAGCAGTTTAGTGACAGCTGCTGAGATACACCTGAAGATCTGCCCCTTTGTGTATGAAAGCCTGTTTGTAATGCTAGCCACCTTGATTTCTAACTAAATGTTTTTTAAAATGTATATACACCTGCACATTCAGTGGGAACCATTTTATATGGTCTGTTTTAGCAGAGTAGATACCACAGTTAATACCTTATTCTGAGATTATGTCTACACTACCAAGTTTTCTCAAGGAAATTAGTTGGGTAGAAATTTGCCCAGCCCAACATGGCCCAGGAGGCACATAATTTTAAAAATGGCAGAATTTCCAATGACAGTCAGAATTACAATAGAAAGATCTGTGTTTTTTGACCTATCAGCTCTATGTTTTGGGGAAACATGGGGGCAGAATCCAGCCCGTGGGACTAATGAAGGACATGCCCTCTCACATGTCCACTTGACCCCTCTGCACAAAGATGATAGGATTAAGGAAACTCACCTAGCCTGACTTGCATTGTAGATGGCACAGGAATGTCTCACTATTAGCATACAGAATGGAGATTCTAAGGAAGAACCCCACTGAACTCTGGGACTAGAAAACAGGGAAGCCCTGCATGATGGGAAGAATCTCTGCTTCAGATATTAATGAACCCCAGCCTGCACACACCCCGCTCAGTAGTTATCAGACCAATTCTAGGAATAAATCCTTTAATGGAATCCAAAATATAGAAGCTTCTTATTTCCATTGTGAGTTACCTTGATGGAAAATCATGCATAGCCAGGAATACTTAATTCCCATTGTCTCACCTAAACAAAACACCTTTGGATAGTCTGATGAGCCATAAGTTTTCCCATAAACATATCTAGTGTTCTTCCTGGAACCATTGTTATTCCCCTTCCAAAACAAAAAACAAAAGCTGTATTTTTTTAACTATGATTCATGAATCCAATGTCTGCATCAGGCCCATTGGGAATTCATCTTCCCCTGAGTGACTCCGCCAGTCTCCAGAACTCTGGACCATCTGCAACCACCACTGCCTCTGCCCCCTGATCAATTCAAGCTTCATGGCATGGTGAGAACCCAGCCCTCTCCCTGACTCACCAGCCTCTTAATACAGGTTTCTGTGATCAGTCGTAGTTTTCTAAACCTGACTTTTGTAATAAAATTTAATATAGATTTAATATTATAACTATTTTGTTTGATAGGTTCTTCTTGCATGGTCATTACCTGGCAATAAATAACACCAAGGTTAAGTTTGTTGCTTCTCTCCATCCCATCCCTCCCTCCTTCCCTCATGCATGGTTTTCATTTCCCCATTTGCTCTACAGCAACACAACTCATACCTATGCTAAAGATTCCTGCAGTACCCAATAATCTGTGCGGTTTCCTCATCAAGTGAGTTACTACCAGAGCAATTGTAATATGAAAGTGTGAATATGGATGTGCTGAACCTGTGGCATATGAATCTGCCAGCTTATAAAAGCTGTTCAACCCAGTCTGCTGAGTCCAAAGGCACCTTGGAATTGCTGCTTGCCCCAGGCTCCCGAGTCCAGAGACATATATATATTCAGCTGGGAGTGCTAATTAAACTGGTACTTTATGGTACTCAGTGAGTGTGTGTGTGTGTGCGCACGTGTGCGCACGCATGTCATTCTAGAAAAAACTCAGCCATGGGTAAGTTAGGCGCTGCATTGAGAGGGAATTTGTGGAAAAGAGATGTAAAGCTCTGTACGAAAGCACAATTTGCCAAACAGTATATTGATACAATTACTAAACCCCATCTTAAAATTAACCCTAATTAACTGGCACCCCCATTCCCAAGTAACAGGTAAATCTGGTAACAAATTGGTGGAGAATACAGGCCATATGTGATCCTAATGACACTTGAGTAGTTGATGACGTGTAGGAAAACTGAGGCACAGACCTGCGAAAACTAAGTTCTTTTAGTGAGTTCCTCTCTCAGAATACTTTTATTATCATGTAATGTTCAAGCTAAGAATCATGCTTAGAATAACTGCAAGGCCATGCAAAAATGAATTAAGACTTTTGTGTTAAAGATTTTAGAGCAATACCATGACTGCATAAAAAGGCTTTTGGTAGGGCTCATTAGTGAGATAAGGGAAGCAGATAAGGCTGAAAAAGAAACCCCTTGACTGCTAGCTCAAGACAGGAGAAAAAATCCCCTATAAACGCTTAACCCACAAAAGATTATTCCCATATTCCATAGGGAAATGGTGTTTGTCCTGAGTCCATAGAGGAGTATAGCCCAGAACCCCACAGATGGGTAAACTTGGAGTTTTCCAAGAAGGAGGGGTGGTGACAAAATTAAGTGGGTTATGCCTTCAGCCCTAGGAACTGGGTAAAGATGGGTGTCCCTACCGTATGTGCGTTTCTAAACATTTGGGTCAGGTAACACAACCACTGGCTAGTCTCCATCCAGATGCCAGGATGGGGCACTGATTCAGTTTGTGCATGAGAAATGTGTACAGGGAAATGGGATACTTTAACCAAGATCAAAATATAGGCTGATGATCAGGAACAAAAGCTCATAAAGAGCCCATGGAGAAAATCAATTTGTTTTGGCACCAGGTAACAGAGAAAGAATTTGGCTTAACTATGAGGTTAAGTCAAAGTTAGCTGCATTATGTCAATTTTATAATGAATGAGTCTACACTATCAAGCCCCTTCTGCCAACCTTAAGGGCATTCAATGTTGACTTTGGTACTGGACCTCGACAAGAGGAGGAGTGCTAAACTGAAATTCATCCAAACATAGCACTATTCAAATTGCATTCTTGGACTCCAGGAGGTATCCCACAGTGCCTCAATATAAACTTTCTCTGGCAAACACATTCAACTCCTCTGCTGTCTCAGGTACACAAGAAAAGCCCTGGGAACTTTGAATTTCAGTGGGAAAGGTACTGAGTCCAGCAGCACACCTGCCCATGAACATCCAGGATTACAAACAAGCTCCAGCATGGAGCACGCAGAACATAATGGATCTGATTCCTATGTGGGGAGAAGAATCTATTCATGCAGAACTCTGAAGCAGCAGATGAAATGATATTTACAGACCTAAACAAACTCTCTCTCTATTTTTAGCAGGCTTCTGTCAATTCAAATCTATGGTCTGATATTAACAAGATGAGACACAGTTCTATAGTTTTGCACCCATCTTTTCATATGTTTCAGTCCATAACTCTTGACATGTCTCATTGCCCCAGGACACTGTGTGACCACGATTCATCAGCTAACAGCAGGTAGGACTTGGATCTTTTTTTCTTGATGGGGCTTTTGTCTCTCTTTCTTAGGTGGGTTCTTTTGCAGGGCTCATTTGCTTCTGGTCGTCCAGATGGGCTGGCTTCAAAGACTAATCCCATTACACACACCCACACATGCACACTTCTAAATGAAGCTACAGATATACACCTAAGTTCACACAGAGTCAAGGTAGTACAGAGTTTTTAAAATGAAGTTTCAGTTACCATATTTTAACTTTCTTTCATACGTAATTCTTAACAGGCTACTAACAAATTAGTCTACAAATGGTCACAATTCATAAGGCTACATAATGTCAGATTGAATCTTCTAGCCTACATCCCATGGACACGATCAGTTTGATTCAGCATTGCGTAACAGAGGAAGGATTAGGTCTCCAGCCCAGGTAGACAGTGGGTAGCAAGTTGTTCAATCACCGCCAGAAAAACTTGCAGTTTTTTCTGATAACTGTGGCAAGAAAAAAATTAGAGCAATCCACCTAAAGGTTGGACCTCTCTTATCTGGAACTCTCTCATCCAGCAACATCCATAACACAGCATGATTTTAGTTAGCCAAACAATCACCTATTATGGATGTGGTCAACTTTCCTTTGGCCCTATAAAGCGTGTTTATAGTCACAAGTTCTGGCTCTTAGTGTTCTCATCAGTTATTTAACCGTAATTTACGCCTAAGTGTCTTTTAAGATCCCAGTAAGCAGAGGAAGTGTTGGTAACGTGCTAGAAAATATTGACCTCCCATCATCAGGCAAATTTTCTCATCCAGCACTGGTCAGTTCCCAAGGGTGTCGGATGAGAGACGTTCATCTGTAGTAGTCATTTCCACCTGGATTACAAATTAATGATAACTCAGTGATGTACTTCAGAAATCCCAACTGCCAGGCCTGGCAGAAAAAATAATATGTGGAAATGTAAAAAAGTATGGGGAAAAAGGCTTCGGAGGAACATGATGAATGCTTCCCACAGCCTGGGAATTGGAATCACTGTCCTTTCCTTATTACCCAGTAAGAGGGACCTGTTATTATATGTTATGTGATATAGTATATATTATAGGATGAACGCGTGTGTGTGAGAATGAGATGTATAATACTGAACTGATTATTGGTCAACCCATGTTTAATTACTGTTTCTGTAATGGAACCAGTATAGTTAGCTGAGATGTTAACTTTATTGTGTCTATATGAACTGTACAACATTTGAATGCTCATCCTGAGATCTAAAAGGAGGGTTTTCTCATTTCACTTGGATTGGATCTTACTTCCATTAAGGGACTATTAACTCCATTCTTACAAGCTGAGCGGCAAAGGCTCTGAACTTTGGGGAAGGCTGGCAAACTCAAGACTGAACACCACAGTTAAGAGATCTCTGGCTAGTCACTGCAGTTAAAAAACAAAACAAACAAAAAAAAACCAACCAGACCACCACTGCTGGTGGGAGACTTTGCTTTGGTGGATCCCCAGTACAACAGGTTTTTAAATATCATCTTCATCCCATTGTGGGGATCATCAGTTTCCAAACTGTTCTTGCTCTACTGCTCTGCTGGATCCAGTGACTGGTATGGTGGCTGCAATGAAATGAAGATTAGACCTGGTCCCACAGGGTGAGGATGTAAAGGGGATACTCACTGATCACCAGCTCTCCATCATTTGGGGGAATTATAAGCTCTGTGTTCTTGGGGAACTAGGGTGCAGAGTCCAGCCTATTGGACTGCCTCCTCTTGAACTGAAATGGGTCAGAAGAAAGTCTTACAAAAAGCAATGAGAAGATAGTGAAAGACACATCTAACCCCCTCAGAAGAAAGATGACAGGATTCAGGAAACTCATTTGTATCTTTATTTGCATTGTAGCTGGGACAGAGAGGAACCTCCATTAGCATACAGAACAAAGAATGGAGAGTCCAAGGAAGAACCCTTATGAATTCCAGGACCAGAAAAGTAGAGAAACACTGTATAATGGGCAGGATCTCTGCTCCAGACAGTAATCAACTCATGCCTGCACACATGCAGATAAGTAATTATCAAATCGATTCCAGTAACTAATCCTTTACTGGTATTCAAAATACAGAAGACGCCTATTTGCACTCTGGGCTGTCTTGAAGGAACACAGGCCATAGACAGGAATAGTAAGTTCCATCAGTTTAACCATGAACAAATCCATTGTCCTTCTTGCAACTATTGTCGTTTCCCTTAAAAAAAATGAAAAAAAAAAAACCCTCCAACCCATGTGCCAGTAAGATTTTTTTCTCTAATGCTTAGAGACAACATCTACATTAGGTCCATTGGGAATTTGTCTTCTCCTGAATGATCCTGCTGGGGGCTTTTCCAGTCTCCAGCATTTCAGAACCTCTGCTACCATCACCACCTCAGAACTTTGATCAATTCAAAGTTCAAGTGTTGAAAACAAATCACTTTCCCCATCTCACTCGAGATATAGCCTTCTAATCCTAATTTGTGTGCTCAGTTATAGATTTCTAAACCTGAATTTTTGTGATCCAATTTACGCTAGTTTCAATATTACATCTGTTTTGTTTGTTTGGCTCTTCTCATATAGGTATCACTTGGCAATAAATAACTATCACAGTTAATCTGGTTGCTTTGCTCCTTCTCATCCACCCCCATCATGTTTTTTTTTTTGTCTTCTCCATTTCCTTTGTGGCAAAATTCTTCTTATGTAAGCTAAAGAGTTCTGTTGTCCCCTCCCTCTCTTTCTTGGATGGGTTCTTTTACAGGGCTCACTTGTTTTGTTTTTCAGCCATCAAGCAGAGATGGCTGCTGGTTGTCTAGGTGGGCTGGCTTCAGAGAAATAAAAATCTTTAGAGGCACAGATGTGAGATGATGGTTTCTGAGACACATGCAATTTTTACTTGTACAGACAAAGCTCATTATAAATTGTGAGATTTCTTCATCAAGTGACTTTCTAGTAGAGCAACTGTGACATACAAGTGGGGATAAGGACATGCTGAACTTGTGGCATATAATAGTTGTGTCAAGGAAGTGCTGCTGAACCCAGCCTGCTAAATCCAGGGATATATCAATGGTCAGCTTGGGAATACTGATTAACCCCATCTTCTTAGACATGCTCTGTTAGTGTGTGTGTGTGTGTGTGTGTGTGTGTGTGTGTGTTCATCTAATTCTGTGGCTGGAAGAACCCAGCCCTGGGGGACCTATGTGCTGCATGATAGGTCCATTGAGTGTTACTTGAAGAAGGGAGTAAAAAAGCTCCAAATGAGTGTACAAGTGACACAAGCTGTATATTGGTAAAACTACAAACCCCCCAGAAGAATAACCTTAATAAATGAGCACATCCCAACATAGCAGGCAAATTTGGGATTTTCTTTTGTTTTGTTTTTGGCTGCTCGGGTAGAATACGGTCATCCTGGATGTGCTAATTTAGATCATATTTTTATATGTATAGTTGAGACTATGTTTTGCCACTTTCATTACTTTGCATTTAGCAATACTGAATTCCATCTGCTATTGTGTTGCTCACTCACCCAGCTTTATGTGATCTCTTTGCAACTCTTTCCAGTTAGTTTTAGACTTAACTATTCTGACTAATATTGTATCATCTGCAAATTTTGCCATCTCTTTCTGTACCCCTTTTCCTATATCATTTTTGAATATGTTTAACAGTATTGGTCCCAAGACAACCCCCCCAGCGGACACTACTGTTAACCAGTCTTCATGCTCATAATTTATTCCTACCCCTTGTTTCCTATCTTTTAACTGGAGTACCTGGAAATATTTTCATGATCATCTAAGGCTCTTTCAATCATTTAATGACAACCGTTTTGTTATCTTAATCACCCAGCCTCCCTTTCTTTACAGACAAACTCTCTGACTTAAAGACAAAGCCAGGAGCAGCACAACACTCATCACATACACACTCAAGCTCTATTACCATAAAGAGCACTGTCTGCGGCTATGGCATGCACTTGAGCAGACATCAAGCATGAAATTTAGGGGGGAATTAAATACCCCTCCACCTAAATGGCATGCCTAGATAACCTGATAATTTCAATTATTTAAAAGATCAGGTTCACAATAGTATCATTTGGAAGAATAACAAGATGATCTGTGGAACTTTAAAGACTAAGGCTATGCCTGCACTAGCACACTATGTCGTAAGAACATCGAAATAGGCTACTTCAATGTGTATCGTCTACACATCCTCCAGGGCTGGTGCCATCAATGTTCAATATTGAAGTAGCGACGGAGAACATCGAAAGGAGACGCCCTGGAAGGAAATGCGGAGCGTCCACACACACAAGCGCTCCCCGTCGAAATAAGGGGCCAGCAAAGCCCCAAGCCACTACCTTAAAGGGCCCCTCCCAGACACACTTGCCCTGCACAGCATGAGATCCACAGAGCCGACAACCAGTTGCAGACCCCATGCACGCAGCATGGACTCCCAGCTGCAGCAGCAGCAGCAGCAGCAGCACCAGCCACAAGCCCTGGGCTAAGGGCTGCTGCACGCGGTGCCCATAGAGCCCTGCAGGGGCTGGACAGAGCGTCTCTCAACCCCTCAGCTGATGGCCGCCATGGAGGACCCTGCTATTTCGACATAGCGGGATGCGGATCATCTATGCACGCCTTATTTCGATTTTGAAAGTTGAAGTAGGGTGCTATTCCCATCTTCGGATAGGAATAGCAATTACGATGTCTCACCGCATCACGTTGATTTCAACATCGAAATAGCTCACAGCACATGTAGACGCGATGTGTAATATTTTGATGTTGTGCCAGCTATTTCGAAGTAGCTGGCTAGTGCAGATGCACCCTAATAGATTTATATGGGCATAAGTTTTCATGGGCAAAGATCCACTTCATCAGATGCATGGAGTAGAAGTTATAGAGGCAGGCATAAATATACTAGCACATGGAAAGAAGGGAATTACCTTATCAAGTGAAGGACCACTATTAACCAGACCAATTCAGTCAGGGTGGATGTAGCTCACTCCCAACTGTTGATGAGTAGATGTGGGTACCAAGAGAGTGAAAACTCCTTTTGTAGTGAGCCAGCTGTTCCCAGTTCCAGTTCAAACCCAGATTAAAACTGCCAAACTTGCAAATGAATTGCAGCTTTGCAGTTTCTCTTTGAAGTCTGGTTTTGAAGATTTTTTGTTATTGTTGTTGAGGGATGAGCACTTCTGAATCTCTTACTGAGTATCCAGGGAGACTGAAGTGTTCCCACTCAAATGTTCCCAGCACTCACACCTATGTTTTAATATGAAAATTTCTCAGGTAAGCATAAGGTAACACTGAAACAGTTTCAAGTGCTGTTTTAACCCTGCAATGCCAAAGCACTTGCTGGTGGTTATGCATGGCATTTCTCTTACTCCCTGTATGCAAAAGCTTTTGTTCTGTTGGTAGAACAGGAAAAGCAGAGTCCTAAAAGCCTGTACAGAGCTATAGAGCCAGCCATTTCTCTACTTCTTCACTTTATCAGTGGAAATTCTTTCCTTGCTGATCAAATGATCATGGGAAAATTACCTCTTTTTAAAACAGCTCACATTTCTTTGGACTAAGTTACCAATTGGCATCCTTAAGCTTATCTCAGACCATTTATAAATGCACCAATTCCTGACCAAATAATTTAGCCTGTAGCAGATCTAGTATCCATGTACAACAAACAGGCTGAAAAGTGCATGACACAGAGTACAGTCTCCGTGAGCTGTTCAAAGGTTCCAAGAGCACTGCATAATCTAAAGGACATAATTTGAAATGGCAGACCCTGATAGTAAAGAGAGCTCAGAGGAAGAGCAGAGCTGGACTGAGAGCTTTGGATAGGGGTTTCCCTTAAGGATGGGATGATGAGATGTCCCTGGTTGAGCCACAAAAGGCTGGTGAGAGCAGAAGGTAAGAAAGCATTCAGAGGGCCACTTACAAGCTTCTTTGGGCTCGAGAGATAAGCAAGGCCAGAAAAGACTGGAGAGGTGTGACATGACAGCTGAGACTAGCAAGGGGAGGTACCTGGTGGCTTTCTGAGCTGGAGGACCAGAAAAAGTGGAAGGGTGGGGAATGGTGTAAGACGATAATTGGAACCATACCTAGGAAGGAAATAAAGCAAAAATATGCCTCAGCTTGATGACCTGACTTAGGCATGGTGAGAGAGGTCAGAGCAATACCTGAGAGCTGTGCTGGGGCATGAGGAAAGACACCAGAGCTGTGCTTGGAGCTGGACTGCTAGAAAACGAATGTGCCATTTGGATTGCATTAGGGAGTGGCAGACTGCATTGGGGGTTATGGTAATGAAATTTGGACAATAAATTAAAACACCCAACAGAGCCTATTTTGATACCCCACAGGATATAGTGAGTTTATCTGAGGAATTCTGTGGGGTACTGAGGCCAAGGACCACTTCACAGGCTGTCCTGAGTCAAAAGTGGGGTTCCCAGTGACCATTTCAGTTTCTATTGCCCACGTAGAATCTAATACTTATCATCATTTTTCCAAACCAGAAGCTACAGCTGATGCTTACGGACTGGCTGAAGGCTCATGTATCTCTTCCTGATGCAGTTCATTACTAGTCTGTACAAGTCTTTTCTGGCAGAAGTGAGAGACAGTGAGCTACTCATTTGAAATACATACTTCTCCCAGTATCTGTCTTGGTGTACCCAGAAACACTCACACCTTTCTGCTGCTGCTTTTATCACTGTCCAGTATTGCACTGGATCAAATCTAGTTAGAACTCAGCTACTCATCTACACCCCTCTCTTCTTACTAGATGAGCTGCCTCACAGTTTCTCATTAATATTTTCTTAATTAAGACATATAAGATATATTTTTCAGACACACTTCACAAACTAATGCCAGTCTTGAAGCTAATGGAGATGAAACATCTTTTAAAGTTATTTTCCTACTTTATGATAGGTGTCAATGTTGCCCACTGTTTGGTATGTGAAAGGGATTTTGCTCTCTGACTGATCCACAGGGGATGGGGACCTATTACAATTCTTGGCTTGTGAGGTTAGCTCTTTAACTCATGCTTGTCATCATTGGTATGTGATTCAGTCTCAGGTGAGCCCTCATTTACATGATAATTGACACTCCAGGGACTGAATGGAGGGCCTCCAGAGCTTTAAAAAAGGAGCTAAAATGGTTGGATTTCAAGAGGAGCACTGTAATAGATTCCTGTCTCCTTTGGTTTAGGTACAGAGGAGACTACACAGTACCTATTGGCCAGTTGGGATCACAAACTTTTGCCTAAGAGTAGGCAGCACGAGGGGGAAAAACACCTCCTGCTAGTAAGTATTACTACATATTCTCTATTGCAACATTCTATCATTAAATCAACCCACATGAAAAGAGTCACCATCTTTATTTGCTTTAGTCACCCTATTGATTTGCCTTAATCAATCATAAATATCATTTCAAGGCACAGAATGTAAGATATAAGATATTTGTGTCTGAGACACATGATATTTACCTCTATAAGGCTACGTCTATACGTGAAGCCTACATCGAAGTAGCCTATTTTGATGTGGCAACATCGAAATAGGCTATTTCGATGAATATCGTCTACACGTCCTCCAGGGCTGGCAACGTCAATGTTCAACATCAACGTTGCGCAGCACCACATCGAAATAGGCGCTGCGAGGGAACGTCTACACGCCAAAGTAGCACACATCGAAATAAGGGTGCCAGGCACAGCTGCAGACAGGGTCACAGGGTGGACTCAACAGCAAGCCGCTCCCTTAAAGGGCCCCTCCCAGACACAGTTGCACTAAACAACACAAGATCCACAGAGCCGACAACTGGTTGCAGGCCCTGTGCATGCAGCATGGATCCCCAGCTGCAGCAGCAGCAGCCAGAAGCCCTGGGCTAAGGGCTGCTGCACACGGTGACCATAGAGCCCCGCAGGGGCTGGAGAGAGAGCATCTCTCAACCCCTCAGCTGATGGCCGCCATGGCAGACCCCGCTGTTTCGAAGTTGCAGGACACACAACGACTACACGGTCCCTACTTCGACGTTGAATGTCGAAGTAGGGCGCTATTCCCATCCCCTCATGGGGTTAGCGGCTTCGACATCTCGCCGCCAAACGTCGATATTAACATCGAAATAGCGCCCAACACGTGTAGCTGTGACGGGCGCTATTTCGAAGTTAGTGCCACTACTTCGAAGTAGCGTGCACGTGTAGACACGGCTACAGTGACTGCTATCCTAGGAGCTCTTGTTTTGAGAAAAATATAAAAATTACAGAATACCAAACAATTTTAAACAGTAGGCTGGTAATATTGATCCCTTGAATACCAATAGTTAAACTTTTAAAGAATCAGTTGAGAAACATGATTAACTGACATATTGTTAGTACTAAGAATGCAAAACTAAATCTCAAATGACATGTCATTTACAGGCATAAATACATAAAATAGTTTTAAAAACTTCAAATTACCACTTAATATCCTTGGAATAGACCACTAATAAAATACACTGAGAAGGGAATCCCTGAGTGTTCAAACTACTCTTAAACAGATTGTTTTCTACATAAACAAAGGAGTACATTTTTCAAAGCAGTTGGTGGAAGGTACAAACAAACCATCCTGACAAACAGGTGCCCTATCCTACAATTGTTTATTGCATCAAAACAAAAAGCAGTCAAGTAGCACTTTAAAGACTAGCAAAATAGTTTATTAGGTGAGCTTTCGTGCGACAGACCCACTCACCTAATAAACTATTTTGCTAGTCTTTAAAGTGCTACTTGATTGCTTTTTGTTTTGATAGTATATAGACTAGCACGGCTTCCTCTCTGTTATTGTTTATTGCATGAATGACTTTTCCCATACAAGTAGTCCTATTAGTATTAGTGAGTACTTTCATGAATAAACTTATTCATGTGCAAAAGTGTAAGATTCAGAGACAGCATTTGTAAACAGTCTTCCATAAAATAAGACAGGATGTTTTTAATTCTTCACAACTTTGAAGTAAAGCATTACGTTGGTAGACAGGCTTCTATCTCTCCCTTGTTTTGTTTTAACCATGCAATATTGCTCTTAACTGTTTCAAGAGCTTGTTTTCTGGGTGCTGCTCCTGCGCCAGCATTAGGGTATTTCTCAAAGAAATCTTCCATCTTGAAAAGAGAAAACAAAATGAATTCATAAGCAGGAAATACATCTGTTGTATTTAGCCATCAAGTAATTTGTATGAGGTCTCATTCTGTGCTCCTGAAATAATGGAAAATATTACTTGAGAAAGGGCTTCAGGATTGGTACTTGAAAAATTATGTATAGCATTCAAATCCATGCTAGGCTCTTAAAAAATAAAACTAACACAGGTTACTTGCAACAGGGTTAACCAGGGTGTGAAAGTATGCCTGAAATAAAGAGGTTTTCTGATTATTCTTATGGTTTTCATGATGTAACAAAGTTTTCATAGCCATAGATTCCTGTTTTAAAAAATCCTACAACAAAACCCACTTAATTATACCCTGGGAAAACAAACAAACAAAAAAAACTTGGAACACAGTCAACACATGTCAACACAGTAAACATCATAAAAAGAGCTTCATGGCTTAAAATGATTATGGACATAATCTCCATACCTGCCAAAGCTGAAGGTCAGTGTTGAATGTTTCGGTTATGGATACTAGTCGACCAAGATTTCTATCATTGATAGTGTATCTGAAAAAATAAATAGTATTTGATATAAAATAAGATTGATTTCTGGAAAGTTCATTCCTTTATTATTAAACTATTTTAGTTCTTAACCTTTTAGCATAATTTTTGTACTATTTTGCAGATGGTGAGATCTCTGATATGTACATATTCAAGGAGTGGCATTTTCTGGAATCAAGCCAACCTTTGAGAGAAATTTTCATTATAACAATCATATGTGTACTTCCCTTTGTGGAGCTAAAAGTGTGTAAATTGTCAGACTTATTGTGATCTGAATCCTTCAAGAGAGCTTCAGTGAGTTTCCATTTTTAGTATCTTAGTCTAGTAACAGAAGTGAAAGAGTAATCAGTGTGAATAGACAGGAGCAAAGCTGGAACCTTATTTCATAGTCGCAATAAGAGGGAATAAAAAATTGTAGATTGGTGTGAATACAGACAATATTCTATATTAGTCCAGACTGGGGATTAACCACTGCTTAGTCAGTGAAACAGCACTCCCATACCTCTGTGGAACTTGCTACAGTTTTGTCCTGGCACTGGCTGCTAGTGATCATCCGGGGACAGAAATACCATGTAGTAGTCTTAACTGCTTTATCTACATCCTTTTATTCTTCAAATTTTTATTACAATACTTTCTCTCACAGAAACACAGTTCAAAAAGTCCAAACTGTAAAGCTGTGCCTACACTAGCCCCTTCCTTTCGGAAGGGGCATGGTAATGAGCGAGCTTGGAAGATGCTAATGAGGTGCTGCCATGAATACGCAGTGCCTCATTAGCATAATGGTGGCTGCAGCGATTCGAAAATGCCACTTTCGAATTTTTCGCCACCTATGGAGACAGGGTCCATTTGAAAGGTTCCCCCCAGACTTTGAAAGTCCCTTCTTCCTAAGACCAGATAGGAAGAAGGGGCTTTTGAAAGGCCTCAGTCTCCACAGGTGGTGAGCGATTCGAACTGGCACTTTCGAATCACTGTGGCTGGTATTATGCTAATGAGGCACTGCATATTTATGTTAGCACCTCATTGGCGTCTTCTGACCTCGCTTGTTACTATGACCCTTCCAAAAGGAAGGGGCTAGTGTAGGCACAGCTTAATAGAGCACACCTCTAGGAAACTGTCATGTACTTTCTCTGCCCCTTTTCTAGGAAAAACCTTGCCTTTTTATGAAATATATATATTAAAGCAAAAGCTTTCTGAGGGTATGTCTAAACAGCAAAGTCGTTTTGCAATAATAGCAGCTATTTGAAAATAACTTTGAAAGCATCTACACAATGCAATCACTATTTCAAAATAGTGGATGTCTTGTTTTGAATTTGGTAAACCACATTCTATGAGGAATAGTGACTATTCCAAAATAGACGTCTCAGAATAGGGGATATTTTGAAGTAAGCTATTCCAGAAGACCATGGCTACACTAACCCCCACGTTTCAGAAGGGGTATGCTAATGAGCCACTTTGGCTGATGCTAATGAGGAGCTTCCACAAATATACAGCACCTCATTAGCATAATGGCAGCCAAATGCATTTCAAAAATGCCACTTTTGGAACGCATGCTGCCCCTGTAGACGGGGGCATTTTGAAAGGATCATCTGGACTTCGAAAGCTCTTTCTTTCCAAAACCAAATGGGAAGAAGGGGATTTTGAAATCGGGGGGGGGGTCCTTTCGAAAGGCCCCTGTCTATATGGGCAGTGTGCATTTCAAAAGCAACACTTTCGAGACTTTCATGGCTGCCATTATACTAATGAAGTGATGCATATTCATGGCAGTGCCTCATTAGCATCTGCTGCAGTGGCTCATTAGCATGTCCCTTCCGAAAGGCGGGGGCTAGTGTAGCCACAGCCAAATAGTTTATTCCAAAATAACACTGCTATGTAGACACAGAATACTGGCTGTAAGTGCCTCTTTTATGTGCTTCCAGGGCTCTAATCCAAAATAGGCTCTACAGTGTTTGGACACACGATTTCAAAATGTTTGATTATTTTGGCGCTTCCCTGTAATGTGGATGTGTTAATTCAGAATAGCTTATTTTGGAATAATAACTCTGAAATAAGTTATTCTGGAATAACTCTGTAGTATAAACATACCCTGACTGATTATCCTAGTGTTGTCAGAATGTAGAGTGGAAGAGATCACAAGTCACTAAGGGTGGCAATCAATGGGACTGCAGAAAATCAGAATAGGCACAGTCTGTGTGGGTGAAATGGCAGGAAATTCTTTTGGGGCAGAGGAAAGGGGAAATAGAAAGTGTACCTAGGACTCTGGGCTACAATGCATTCTCTCCGTAGCTGTTACTCAAGCCTATTGGCTGGCTAATATATAACTTGCATGGACATGTTAGTCATGGAATCCATGGAATTACTGCTACCTTCTTCAACAAATTTATGATGGGCTGCTGTGAAGACTCCTTTGAAGTTTATCTTTAATTATTCCACTCATAGGTCCCCATAAAGTTTAAATCGTGCGGAGGGCCTTATGCTACCCTTCAATCTTCAAGAAGCTGAGTGTTGTGAAAACTGTAGCAGATTAGGGCGCTCCACATCTCACACTATCAAATGTTAATGGCTGGGCTTCCAGAAACCAATGGAGTATTTATTTACATGGTTAAAGTCATGTATGTTTTAAATAACTTATTGGACTGGCACCTTAACTGTTCTTCTATTTTAAGTACTGTTTCAGAGATCTGAAAGCAGATGCATTGTCCAAAATACAGAGATGTAACCAACAAACAAATCAACTCCTGCGCTGTGCTACTCAGGAAGCCTTGATTTAGAATGGAATTTTAGCATAGGATTTTAAGTTGTCAGCAACTAATTTTTTTCACTACAGGCTTCAGTAATAAAACTTAAAACACTTTCAGGTCTCTCTGTCCAAAGGAGTTACTTCTTAGAGCCATTTGCCTCCACAGAAATGGAAAAACCCAAAGACACTTCACTTGACATTATGAGACATGGACTGATATGTTCCTGCTTAAGGTTGACTTTAGGGCAGCAGTTTTGTTCAGTGCCTGAACAAGTTGGCGGGAAGCCCACCCTCACTCCCTGCTGTGGCAAGGGGGAGGGTGGCTGCCTGTTGCAACTGGGACATGGTTTAAATGCTGTGTCCTGACTCCAGTGGGCTTGTGGATTTGAAACACAATGGCTACGTCTACACGTGCAGCCAACATCGAAATAGCTTATTTCGATGTTGCGACATCGAAATAGTCTATTTCGATGAATAATGTCTACACGTCCTCCAGGGCCGGCAACGTCGATGTTCAACTTCGACGTTGCTCATCCCAACATCGAAATAGGCGCAGCGAGGGAATGTCTACACGTCAAAGTAGCACACATCAAAATAGGGATGCCAGGCACAGCTGCAGACAGGGTCACAGGGCGGACTCAACAGCCAGCCGCTCCCTTAAAGGGCCCCTCCCAGACACAGTTGCACTAAACAACACAAGATACACAGAGCTGACAACTGGTTGCAGACCCTGTGCCTGCAGCATAGATCCCCAGCTGCCGCAGAAGCAGCCAGAAGCCCTGGGCTAAGGGCTGCTGCCCACGGTGACCATAGAGCCCCGCAGGGGCTGGAGAGAGAGCATCTCTCAACCCCCCAGCTGATGGCCACCATGGAGGACCCAGCAATTTCGACGTTGCGGGACGCGGATCGTCTACACGGTCCCTACTTCGACGTTGAACGTCGAAGTAGGGCGCTATTCCTATCTCCTCATGAGGTTAGCGACTTCGACGTCTCGCCGCCTAACGTCGAAGTTAACTTCGAAATAGCGCCCAACGCGTGTAGACGCGACGGGCGCTATTTCGAAGTTGGTGCCGCTACTTCAAAGTAGCGTGCACGTGTAGACGCAGCTTAAAGCATTCAAACCTTGTTTAGCTTGGCATATGCACTACTATGCTGCATGCAAGACTGTAGCCATAGAAAATGTAAGTAAATGGGTGACATTTATGAGCAATTAATTCATCTGAAAAATGTGGGTGCGCTGTGGAATTGTCTTGTTGAAGTGTGTTGTGTTATAGAAATGGTTGGGACCCATTGCTTCAGGGAGAGACTAAAGTGAGGTAAGACAAGAAAATAAGGGACAGGAGACTTAGAGTGAAGTGTAAAACATTGAAAGAATGTTAACCTACCTGCTGACTAGGTATTCCCAGTTGAGCCGTATCCAGTCCCAAGCCATGGTTTTGCCATAGCTGTTATAGGAGATGTATCTCAGGACAGTGAACACATCCTGACTTTTAATAAGACTAGTGTTGTAAATGTACTTCAGATACCTAGGAGAAACCAGATGGGAAACAATTTTAAACAGACTTTGGAACCTTTCCTAACTGATTGTGAAAAGTGAGTTGTAAAGCAACTATTCACGTATGGATTTGCCATGGCTCAGAATAATAGTGAAAGCCATCTCAGTATTTTCATTTCTTTGCTTGTTTTCTGAGACCAGCCTAAACCATCTGGCAGGTACAGCTCAGATCTGCAGAAATGTTTGTGTTTTGCTATGGAAAATATAGTGCTAGAGACTTAAATGAGTGGAGTCATGGTCACACAGACCTATTCAAGGACAATATTAGTGAGCTATTCTTAGCTACAACATACATTAGTAGCACCTGCAGTGAGGTTCTTCTGTAACTTGGGCTGAGAGTTCTGTACTTCATTCCCATAAACAGGTGGTTGATCGCACAAACAGCTTTTTCAGCAGTGTGCTCTTTTTATCCTTGATGTTGCTAAAAAGGCTGGGTTCTGGGTGGGCCATATTCCATGTGGGAATTACCTACAATGCAGATTTTTGTTGTTGTTGTTGGTTTTTCTCCAGAGATTTGAATTTGTCTGACTAATCTGTGGTTTACTCACAGAAGCTATGACTGTATACAAGTTAGTTACAAAATAGCATTGAATGATGTGCACATATGAAGTTATATAAAATGCTAATCTCAGTCACCAGGTATCCATCTTACTGTTACCCTCATCCCTACTCTTCTAGTGCTTCCTCTTGCTGGTTATGATCTTTTGTCTTGTCTTCAACTGCAAACCCCTTGGGGTTATGGACTGTCATTTAATGTGCACGATGGTGCCCAGATCCCAGCTGGGACCTTGGAAGATGGTAGCCCTGGTGGTGGTAGCAGTAATAATTAGGGTATTTCTATGCTTGCAAGAGATGAAGGGCTATAACAATTATCATGTCAAGCATACTCTTTCAAGCAAGGGAGCAATGACACTGTCTAGTTACCAGCAGTATAAACTCAGAGAGGACTATTAAAGTGACAGGATTTGACAATCTGCTGTGTTCTATGTTGTATTTTATATATAACAAAAATGGCAATGTAGGTAAATAGGTGGAGAAATTAGCCCTATTTCTAATAGAAAATAATCCTTTCAGGATATTTTTTAGCAACCTGTCCAAGAGTGTGATGTTCTTCACTGATGCCAGACCATAGAGCAACTTTTCCTTCTCTTGAGCTAATGAAGTGCTTTGGTATTGCTGAAACATGTAGTTCCATGATGTCTCATTGCCAGAGTTCTGCATCCCATAGCGATAGACCAACAGCCGGAGATTTACAGGGGGACTAAAAAAAAAAGCAATATATTATGATTGCCACATTTTTTCTGTGTGGCATATAATACCACACATAGTCCTCCTAACTGAATGTAGAAACTGTAAATATTCACCTTGCTCCATCTAACCAGGAATGAAATAAACTAGATGCATTGTTTAAAGCATCCGTGTCATCCATTTTGCATGCAAATTCTAAAACAGCTGCACGAAGAAGCCTTCAAAAAACAGAGATATATTTTTTCTAGTGTTCAACGCTGCATCTCAATATAATATAAATGTATGCCATAAATTTTAACCTCATCACATGACTTCCAGTTTCATCATCTTTCCAACCCAGGTTACTTGCAACAGGGTTAACCAGGGTGCGAAAGTATGCCTGAAATAAAGAAGTTTTCTGATTACTCTTATGGGCTTCATGATGTAACAAGGTTTTCATAGCCATAGATTCCCTTTTAAAAAATCCTACAACAAAACCCAGTTAATTATACCCTAGGAAAACAAACAACAAAAAAACTTGGAACACAGTCAACACATGTTGTCATGAAAGGATGTAAACATCATACTTCACTTTTGCTTTACACTGTTAAGATGCACTGACACAAGATAATGTCTCACCATTCTGTACGTCTACACTTACTAAAAACTTCGAAATGGCCATGCTAATGGCCAGATCAAATAATACCAATGAGGCACTGAAATGAATATTCAGCACCTCATTACCATGCTACCGACCACGGCACTTCGGAAGCGCCGCAGTTTGCTCGCCCGTGGCTTGTCTACATGGGGAGTCCTATTCAGCTGATAGGAATAAGGGATTTCAATGTCGGTGGAATCCTTTCGAAAAGGACCCCCGTGTAGACGAGCGAACATGTACCTCTCAGTGTTGAAATTGTACATAAAACGGTTTCAGCAACTTTTAAATCACTCAGGCTTCAATGTTACCATTATTATAGACCTGAACTGTAAAATGCATAGATTATTGCAAGGCTTTCATTGGCTGCATCACCTTAAACCTGGGGTAGAGCTCAGTATCATCTTCAAGCATGTCTCTGAGGTAAGATACGGATGAGATAACTCTCTGCCAAGGTAAATAGTCCTCTTCATTTTGTAGATACCATGTTAGATTCAGTGGGACAGCATAATTCAGAAGTTCAGCCCTGAGGAAGGAATGGAGAAAACTGACATAAGCTTTCCTTGTTTGTAACTGGAACACAGAAGTTAGTTGTAACTGATACAACCATGGAATGTATGCTTGTAAGAAGCTCTTTTCAGGACCATTTTGTAGTATGAAATTTGAAATCTTGCTTGCCTGCTTTCAAAACAGTGTTTTTTTGAGGAGGAAGAAGTAGTATTGGAAGGGCTATACTCAGGAAGCAGAGATACTTGCCTTGGGAGTTTGTGCCTCTCTAGAAGCAAATCTTTTCAAATCCAAATTTCAGAAGGGTCAAGTTAGACATCAGCCTTCTACTTTTTTCAGTTTCAATGTCTGTTTGCTTTTGATTTAAGTTCTTCTGTCTCCATCACTCACTCTCTGTCTCTCACATATCACTCATCCTTTCTTCCACACTTTGTGTAAAACACCTAATCTACATATTCCCAGATAGGAAGACAGAAGGCCAGAGTGGGCCCCAAACAAGTGGTGTCCTCTTCCATCCTCTGTCAATGTGGTTGGGAGAAGTTTTCTTGTCTCCCTTCTCTCCTCCCCTCAACAGCCACACTGGCAGAGGATAGGGCTGATCAGGGGCTCTGGAGTTCCAACAAATTCTGTCTCCTTTGGGAAGGACCAGGGTCAATGTCTTCCTTGCCTTTCCCACAACAGTTGGAAGTTGGGGCTGCTGTGGGTTTCTTATTCCTTTCCCCAGTGGGAATATGCTACATTAGAGAACAGGCACTCATGAGGATTCTATGGACTCTCTGGTCCAAAAATAGATTAGGGAGAGCAAGCACACTGCCATTCAGTGCCAATGCTCTTGGGAGAACAGCTAATAACTAAAAATGGGGAAATAGCTGTTTTGTTTTTCTTTCAATTCATTGGGAGGAAAAGTCAGACAACATTCATTCAAGGTCAATTAGAAATGGATTTATTTTCAGCAAACTGAAAAGTTTAAAAAAATCACTGCAGGTCCAAATTAAATGCTCAGTTTAACATCAACAAAATGGGTAGTTTAGATTAAACTTTTTAAAAGCTTTTACATTTTAAAATTTCTATATATATATTTTTTTTGCTTATACCCAACAAATAGAAATAGACTGACGTGGTTATTGCAAGCGACCGCGCAAATCCAATATTGGACGGATAAACCACGAGAGAAGCTGCAGACTCAAACACTGCCCATAGAACCTCACCACTGCTGCTAACCACCATCTCTCAAGATGAAAAGAGACCATATATAAACAAATCAACACATTCTATTTAGAAAATGTTGGAATGAAGTATTTTGATATAATTTGGCAAATCCAACCTGAATTTATAAAATGCATCAACTGATATATGTGGGCTTGTCTACACTAGTTCCCTCCTTCAACTGGGCCGTGTAAACAAGCCCAAGTGGAGAATAGCAATGAGGTGCTGTGATGCATATGCAGCACCTCATTAATCTAATTCTCACTGCAGGAACTTCAAAGTTAGCAACTTCAAAGTGCTGACAGGCAGACCATATCTACACTACAAAAATAACTTCAAAGTTGCTTAATTCAAAGTACATCTTCAAAATGAGCAACTTCAAAGTTGAGCATCTACACACACTCTACTTTGAAATTAAACTTCTGAAGTAGGGCACTACTCCATTCCCGGAGTAAGGACTTTGAAGTTGGGCTCCCTACTTTAAAGTTAACTTTGAAGTAAGGGAAAACGTGTGTAGACTCTCTGCTGGCTACTTCGAAGTTAGTTCTTAATGTAGACACACCTGCAGTGTGGCCACAGGTGCTTCGAAGTACTTGCTGAACTTTGAAGTTCCCTTACTCCCAAAATGCATGCCTCTTTTGAAAGTGCAATGCTAGTGTAGACACAGCCTTGGTGTCCTCTAGTAGTTTTATTATGGGCAATAGTAAATAACTTTTCTTTATTCACCCTCTCCATGCTGCTCATGATTTTATATACCTCTATCATATCCCACCTCAGGCTCCTCTTTTCTAAACTGAAAAGTCCCAGTCTCTTTAGCTTCTCCTCATATGAAACCTGTTCCAAACCCCTAATCATTTTAGTTGCCCTTTTCTGAACCTTTTCTAATGCCAAAATATCTTTTTTTGAGGTGAGGAGACCACATCTATACACAGTATTCAAGATATGAACATACCATAGTTTTATATATGAGCAGTAAGATATTCTTTGTCTTATTTTCTATCCCTTTTTTAAAATAATTCCTAACATTCTATTTGCCTTTTTGACTGCTGCTGCACTCTACATGTATATTTTCAGAGAACTATCCACAATAACCCCAAGATCATTTTCCTGACTAGCTGTAGCTAATTTAGCCTCAATCATATTTTATGTATACTTAGGGTTATTTTTTCCAATGTGCATTATTTTACACTTACCCACATTAGTTTCATTTTGCCATTTTGTTGCCCAATCACTCAGTTTGGTGAGATCTTTTTGAAGTTCTTCACAGTCTGCTTTTGTCTTGACTATTTGGAACAGTTTCATATTGTTCGCAATTTTACCACCTCACTACATACCCCTTTCTCTAGGTTATTTATGAATAAGTTGAATATTATTGGTCCTAGGACTGACTCTTGGGAACACCACTCATTACCCTTCTCCATTCAGAAAATTTACTATTTATTCTTACCCTTTGTTTCCTGTCTTTTTAACTAGTTCTCAGTCTATGAAAGGATCTTCCCTTTTATCCCACGACAACCTAATTTACACAAGAGACTTGGATGAGGGACTTTGTCAAAGGCTTTCTGGAAATCTAAGTATACTCTATCTACTGGATCCCCCTTGTCTGCTTATTCGTTAATACCTCCTCTGCCCCACTGCCCAGCAGTTTTGCAGGCAGAGAAAGGGACTAAATCACTCTCATTGAATTGAATGACAACATTCCCATTGATGTCTTTGATTCAGCATCAGACCCTAATACTGTATAGATAAGGCTAGCTCTAACTGATACCAATATAAGGTGTACACACGTTTAAATCTACTTCTTATGCAGGAAAATGTAAGAGAAGAAAGACAAACCAAGACATGATACTTTCTGTAGTTACAATAAAACAATAGTTTAAAATTTTTCATTTTTACTACATAAACCAAGAGAATGTCAATAAAACAACCAGTGGGAAGACATGAAAGCTATATTAAAATGTCCATAGTCCAGGAGTTTCATAATAAAACCTACCTTGCCAAAGAAAATACATCATCTAAAAGCCCAGCACGATCAGCGGAAGAAAAAAACTGCATAAGGGGAGGAAGAAAAAGAGAGCAAGAAAGATTATTGTAGTTTGTACAAGAAACAGTAATTGTCAGTAGATGCTGCAACCAACCAGCTCCTAACAAAACCAGTTAATTTTATGAGACTCACCGTGTGGTTATTAAGAAGATTATTCACTATGTTGTTCCAGTTCTGCATTTCATAGTTTACACGATAAAATCCAATGTGATCTGGATTTATTTTCAGTACAGAATTAGGGTTCGTGGATGTTACAGTAATTCCTGTGGCAATAAGCAAACAGTGATGAAAAATTTACATCCATATAAATACAGTAGCTGCAGGAGCAGGGTAGTTAATTGGAAATATATTTGCTCCAAAAGTCCTGCTTTGATATTTTTACTGCAAAAGGTCCAAAAACTCTAGAATGGCAGAAAATAAAGATACTGATGCCAGCTGTTAGTTTAGCATAGGAAATAACCGTGGTAACAATGTGGAATCTGTAGGCAAATGTTCATTATTAAATGGAGACTAATGTACTTAAATTAGTCATAAAGGAAATTGTTTATTGGAAAAACAATATTTTGAAATACAGTGTCTACACATGTACAGCCTATTTCAAATTAGAGCCATTGGATGCACTGTAGGTTATTTCAAAAGAGGCTCTATGCCCCGTCTTAACAGCACCTGTTTCCAAATAAGCCAATAAGGTAATAGCAGTTGCATTGTGTAGACACTAGGGCTGGGTCTACATGTGCCTCTTCCTTTCAAAAGGGGCATGTTAATGAGCAGGTTCGAAAGATGCTAATGAGGCACTGCAATGAACATCTGGTGATCGGAAGAAGGGCTTTTGAAAGCTGGGGGGTCCTTTCAGAAGGTCCTGTCTCCACGGGTGGCGCGCAATTCAAAAAGTCGCACTTTCAAATCACCGCGGCCACCATTATGCTAATGAGGTGCTGCATATTCATTGCAGCGCCTCATTAGTATCTTTAGAACCCACTCATTAACATGCCACTTTGGAAAGGAAGGGGCATGTGTAGACACAGGGTAGGATAGTTATTTTGAAATAATAGCTGCTATTTTGAAATAGCTGTGTAGACCTACACTAGCTCATGAGGGTGATGCTTCATTCTCAAAAGTTAAATTGTTCTCATTGTAGTTAGCGGTTTTGAAAGTTCACGTAGTGTCTGTTTTCAAGTCAGAATCCTTTTATTCCTATTCCACTCCTATTGACTCAGCCCTTAGTAAGCAGCATTTCTCACTTTGGGTGAGTCATGAAAGGTATTTCAAAAGATGTTCTAATTCATTAGTACAACTCTCAGCCTCTTGGGTTATGATGGAGAGACTGGTAAGAGAAAAATTCTTTCATGCAGTTCTGTCTTGCATCAGAACATAATGGGTAGGCTTAATTTTCATTCTGGACTCTAAATGCAAGTAAGTGAAACATGAACTTTACATAAAATTTTAAAAACCCATAAAAGTAGAGACAAGCACTAAATACTAGAAGAACTGATCAGATATTTTTGAATTTTGGAATATTGTTGAGCAGGAGAAATTTTTCAAATTTTGAAATGTAGAATTTTGGGGTGGGGAGAACATCTAACTTTCATGGACATCTTATTTTTATAGATCAAAACAGAGCTCACTTGATTCCAAACCTAGCAAAATACTGCAGCTCCTTCCACTTAGCTAAACTACACTTGACTGCCACAGATGTATGTACAATTTTGACATTCAGATCCAGCTTCTCCCTTAGGTTGAGGTTCAGAAAAGCACATAGTTATGTCCCATTGCCATTAATGGAAAAGCATACTTATAGCTAATTACATGTGGAAGTGTTTTTCTGAGCAGCAATGGATTGAACTGGCTATGTCTACACTACAAAAATAACTTCAAAGTTGCTTACTTCGAAGTACAATTTCAAAGTAAGCAACTTCAAAGATGAGCATCTACACACACCCTACTTTGAAGTTAAACCTCGAAGTAGGGCACTACTCCATTCCCGACAATGGAGTAAGGACTTTGAAGTTGGGCTCCCTACTTCGAAGTTTAACTTCAAAGTAAGGGAAAATGTGTATAGGCACTACTACAAAGTAGCCAGCAGAGAGTCTAACGTCAAAGTTAGTTCCTAGTGTAGATGCATCCACTGGCTACGTCTACACTTGCACACTATGCTGAAGTAGCCTATTTCGACGCATATTGTCTACACATCCTCCAGGGCTGGTGTCATCGACAATCATCATCGAAGTAGTGAGGGAGAACGTCAAAAGGAGCCACCCCGGAAGGAAATGCAGAGCGTCCACACACACAAGTGCTCTCTGTTAAAATAAGGAGCCAGCAAAGCCCCAAGCTGCTCCCTTAAAGGGTCCCTCCCAGACACACTCAGCCTGCACAGCATGAGATCCACAGCACCGACAACTGGTTGCAGACCCCTAGCATGCAGCATGGACTGCCAGCTGCAGCCACAGCAGCAGCAGCCAGAAGCCCTGGGCTAAGGACTGCTGCATGTGGTGACCATAGAGCCCAGCAGGGGCTGGACAGAGCATCTTTCAACCCCTCAGCTGATGGCCACCATGGAGGACCCCGCCATTTCGACGTAGCGGGACGTGGATCATTTACACACGCCCTACTTCGACGTTGAATGTCGAAGTAGGGTGCTATTCCCATCTTCAGATAGGAATAGCAATTTTGACGTCTCGCCGCCTAACGTCGATTTCAACATCAAAATATCTCACGGCACATGTAGACATGATGCATACTATTTCAACATTGTGCCAGCTACTTCGAAGTAGCCGGCTAGTGTAGACGAACCCACTATGTCTTAAATGTTTGAATAAGCAGTCCTCACACATACACATGATATGATTGAAATTAAATGGAAATCTTTGTTTTAATTTGCCCCAAATTACTCCAAACCAAACGATCAATTTTGTACTGGGCTGAACATCATATTGTATAAATAAATAAGAATAGATTTTAATTATAGGTCTTAATTAGCATACTCCTGTTTATGGGACAGGATTATTCTAATTCCAGAGAAGAATCTGTCATTCTCAAGCAAAGTGTTTCAAGCCCTGCAAAATATAAAAGCTAACTGTTTCTTTTTGTTCTTATCATGGATATTTTTAATACTTTGCAAGGTTGTCACATTGATCTTACTGTAATTCTTAAATGAAACAGTGCTGATGTTTACCTGCAAGTTCTGATTTATTGTAGAATGTAACACGTATTTCGTTCCCAGCATGCCATTTCACTGGGATATTCCATGCGTAACTAAAATATTTTACATGCAAAAAGAAATAAACAACTTTTGAAAGGAAACCTAAGATAACATATTTAAAACATTATCAATTATTATTATGAATTATAATACTTTTTATAGCACTCATATTATCCAGATTTATTGCTCTAGGAACCTCATGAATTTACTTTTTCATAGTAAATTTATAAATTTATCCATAACTGTGTATCTATATCTATATATTCACTAATGTGTGACTAAATGCCACAGCTAACAAATGGTCTTTTAACAATAGCTTCATGTTAAAATATAATAAACTGCTTTAGGGCATCTTCCCGGCAAAAGTTTAAACAGTGCTAAATGCCAAAAGAGCCTTTGAGTTTAAGGTGCTATATATATGTAGCTTAAGCTATGAAATATACACAGTTCCTGCCATGCCCCTGGCAGACTGAGCACAGGACTGGGAGCTATGGACTTACAAAGTTTTATGTCAAATCTGTCATTGACAACGTGAGGTGTTAGGCAAGTCACTCATGCCTTGATTTAGGATGGTGTTTAATCACATGCCTAATGTTAGCTATATGATTAAGCCATTTTTCTGAAATCCATGGAATGATTCCCATGCTTAAAGTTAGTATGTTTTATGTGCCTTTCCTTAATGTGTCTGTGCCTCATTTCACCCATCAATAGTATGGGAATGATATTTACTTAATATCAGAGGAGTGTTGTGAGGACTAACTAACTTATGTACCATTATATATTATAAATGGGTTTATTATCAATATACACAATTAGAAACATCGCTTTGTCAAGTTGTATTACTTTAGCATGATATGACAATCTAGTAGGTCACAAGATTAATGAAGTAGAGGTTTACATTGTTCAAAGTTTTCTACAGACATTAACTAATTAACCTTTACAATACCGCCATGTGGTAAGCTGCTAAGAATTACTATGACTTTTTAACAGAACCTTTCTATTTTACTTTTTTTATGTGATTCTTTGAGAGCTCTTCAAATGAATCTGTGTCCAAAGCCAGAATTAGAACTTAAGACCTTTTGGCTGTTCCATACTGTATTTCTTCTCTTATACTAGTGTTTCTCAACCAGGGGTACATGGATCCTTGTGGGTACACAGAGGTCTTCCAGGGGGAACATCAACTCATCTAGATAGTTGCCTAGTTTTACCACAGGCTACATAAAAAACACCAGTAAAGTCAGTTCGACCTAAAAGTTCATTCAGACAATGACTTGTTTCTACTGCTTCATATGCCTTACCCTGAAATGTAAGCCCAATATTTCTATTCCAATTCGTTTATTTGATAATGAGATGGTAGAAAGTCAGCAAGTATTAAGTAGTAGTCTTCTGTGATATTTTTGCATGCTTTTGTAAGTAAATAGTTTTTAAGTGAGGTGTAACTTGGTGGTATGCAAAACAAATCTGACTCCTGAGAAGGTTACAGTAATCTGGAAAAGTTGAATGACACTTGTTTCAAAATTATTTGAAGATTATTTTATTCAAATTGTTTCAAGATTATTTTAGGACCATGTTTCTCAACTGCTGGTACGCATATAATTAGGGATACATGAGAGAAGTTTGGGGGTACTTACAATTTTTCTTAAATGGGGTAGGGTGGGGTGGGGTGGGGTTGTGGGTTTTTTTTAAAGGTTGAGACCACATTGATATTAATTTCTTATTTCTTGATAAAGTTCACTGACATCAATGGGACCACCTGAGATATAAGATATAGTTTAATGTCACTGATCGATATCCAGCCCAGAGATGTTTTTCTATTGTCCTAAATATTATGGTGAAAGCACTATACAAAAAAACGGTCATTCTTCTGATTTTACTGTGTTAGAACCCTAGGATGAAATGAAGGATAGCATCATTCTAGCAAGTAAGAAAATGAAGGATGTGGTGCCTCTTTACCACCTACTGGGAGAAAGGTCAGCTCTTTGATATTTCCAACATTTATTAGCTGTCTTTTTGGAGAATTATTGTCATGGAGTTTTAAAGGATTATTGCATGGCCAGAAGGCTGGCTGTTACAATTCTCGAGGAGAAAGCTGATAAAATTGTTAGTGGAGTGATTTTTATATGATTCTGAGATCATGTACATGCTACATAGTAGCCACAAACTTGCTTAACACACTTAAAGAAAATGAGTTCTTGAAGATGGATTTCTCTTTTGAGTGTTAATATATAGGACAGAACTTCGTCAAGACAGAAGTGCTGTAGTCAGCTAGGGAGGCTGCCCCTTTTGGCTTCAGGGAACAGTAAAACTTTTATTAGATGGTTTATTTCACAGCTTAGTCCCAGCCCCAGACCTGGACCTGAGCTGTGACAGTCTCAGTCTGGGTCAAAATGCCCCAGTAGTCTCCCAATCTATGATGACTGGGTGAAGAAAGTACAGTTTTCCATTGCACTTGGAACAGTTCTGTGGTGGGGAGGAGGGATACAGGAGGGGGACAGCGTCTGCAAGTGAACAGTATAAGCAAACTGTCTTGAGCCTGCCAGTGGTTTACTTTGCCAGGCCACATGTGGTCTGTGGTCTACAGCTTGCCCACCACTTGTCTACAGAATCTAGCTATTTACTGTTTGCCTACAGGACAGGCATGTAGAGTAAAACCTTACCCAAATTCAGAGGCTGGTTCAGAAGTATTTGCTGAGGGGTCCAACAGAAAACGTTTCTGTTTGACTTTTGAATTAGCTTCCACACTCAATACAGGGTATCCCATCTGCCTGGTCCAGGTGTCCATCACTTCCTTCACTGGATTACCACTTGCCTAAGAATAACAGCAGACCACACAGAGAGCTAAAACAGACTTGAGGCAATAAAACTCTTATGCTGAGTGAATAGAAGACCAGAAAGGGAACATTAATATTAGGGCTTTGTTCCTAACAGTTCAGCAAATAGAGCCCTATTGGCTCAAATATTTTATTTGTTAAATTCTTTCATTGTGTGTGTACCTGAAGAAAAGTAATGAGCTTTCAACAGAGATATTTTAAATACTCTGAAAGCAAACAGGTTTAAACTAGGTCAGGTTTCAGGCACTAGGAGGGGCAAAGAATATTCCCTGCCCTTGTGTCTTGCTCTTCTCTGTACACTTCAAGCTCAAATGATTTCCCTCCTCTGCTGCCTTCTGAGGAGACAGTAGAGCACATGAAGGACTAGCGGAGACTCCATCACTTTGGGCAATCTCCTCTGGAGCAGGATTCCCAAATTATGGGTTGCAAACCAGCCCTTCCGTGAATTCTCAACAGAGCTGAGCTGTTGCCTCCATCCTGCAGAAAACTTCGAGTAGGTACCAGGGGAAGGAAGGAGAAACAGCAAGCATTAAGGACAGCTGTTATAATTAAGCAGCTGCCCCACCCTTTCCTTTTTACACACAAATTCAAGTGCAGCTGACTCTGACTGAGGTCATGGGACCTCGCCAGTGCTTCTCCAATCCACCATGTGCTGGAGAGAAATGAGTTAAGGTGTTTTTCAGCTCAAACAGGTAATGTGAGCAGTGGGAGTAGAGAACAAAGGAGAGCCTGGGCCTACGGGTAGGAGAGGAGACACTAATCCAGAATTTGGGCACAATGGCAGCTTGGAATCTGGCTGGGAAAGCAGAAGACACATGGGCTATGTCAACAACAAGAAGTCTTGTAGCACCTTATAGACTAACAGATATTCTGGAGCATAAGCTTTCGTGGGCAAAGACCCACTTCATCAGATGCATGCGTGGGGGTGGTGGTTTCAGAGGGGTATTAAAAGAGTGGGGTCCCAGTAAGAGGGAGGGCCATAGCTGACAAGCTCTATTTAGCAAGATGGAAATGGCCCAGTATCAACAGCACTTATCAAAAGAGGAAAAAACAAGTCAGATCAGACAGGGGATGTGAGTCTTTGTTGGAGTCTAATGGGGAGATATTAATGCCCAGGGCAGAGAAGCTGGTTTTGCTACACTCTTCTCCCACTTTTGAAAGGGGAATACTAATGAGACACTTCGGGATAAGCTAAGGAGGCACTGTCATGAATATGAAGCACCTCATTAGCATAATGGTGGCCATGGCACTTCAAAAGTGCTGCTTTTGATCGTGCGGCTCATCTACACACGGTCCTTCTTGAAAAGACCTTCCACACTTCAAATTCCTCTTATTCCTATTTCGTTATAGGAGTAAGGGGATTTTGAAGTGTGCGGGGTCTTTTCGAAAAGGACACTGTAGACGAGCCACACGTGATCGAAAGTGGCACTTTCGAAGTGCCACAGCCACCATTATCCTAATGAGGCACTGCATAGTCATAACAGCACCTCATTAGCATATCCTGAAGTGTCTCATTAACATCCCCCTTTTGAAAGGGTGTGGGCTAGTGTAGACATAGCCCTGGTGTCCAAGTAAGGAGCTAAAAACACGGGTAGGCAGAAAACAGCTGGGCTTCAGGAGGCAACTGAGAGGAAGAGCCAGAACTTGATTTGTAATTATATAATAAAATGAGAAAAGTAAACAAATTTACAATAATGTGCTGTGATGCATTTGTATTTTTATGTTGGATTTTGTAAGCAAGTAGTTTTTAAGTAGATGAAACTGAACGTTATTCAAGACAAATCATACTCCTGAATGGGATACAGTAAGTTTGGGAAGGTTAAACATGACTGGCTTAGATACTATTGTGATGAGTTCTCCAGAAAACCCTACTATAGAGAGAATCATATTAGGGGAATGGGAGACTGGGTGAGCATATATATATATATATGCATGCATTAAATGAGGCTTATGGGGACAGATGTGTAGGTTGGAATCGTTTAAATACCTTGTGAATGTGGCTTTAGCAATTTACCCTCACTTATCCCCTAGCAATTTTCCCATTCCAAAAAATCACTATTTGCGAGCGTGATGGGATTTGGACTTTGCTGGGCTGGAGGAGGCTGCCTGGGCAATGATCTCTCTTCCAGAGGTTCACAACATAAAAAGGCAAATGAAATTCTAAACTGTAGGGTCAGTACAGAAACTTTAATAGCAAGGTTACAGATCATACCTGTGCCAAGGATTCCCAGAAATCATCTGTCTTTGCATTCTGGAAATGGTATTTTTTTAGATACTCCTAGAAAGAGAGAAGGAAATATGCCATTTTTCAAAACAATCCACATATTGTAACGTTATATGTCCTACCAGTATGCAGCATACCTTCCTAACTGTGCTTCTATTCTTTCTGAGGTATGTATGTTTGTTTATTTCACTGCCTTCCGAACAGAAGAAAATTATAAACACTTTCCTAATGCAGAGTCCACAGGTTGTTCTAGAAAGGAAATCTCAGAGGTATCCTCACTACTCCTGATGCAAATGTGGGGTGAAATCAGTTGCTCCCACTCCTCTAGCTTTGGGAAAGCCAGACGTATTAAAATATTGCACATTGCATTATAAGGATCTGAAATACTGATCCATATGACTTTTCAACACCATTTCCTAGTGAAAATTTAGGGCAAAGGAAAGATCTTAATGTCTCCAGGATGACTGTCTGTAAGAAAGCCAGCTTCTTTCTTTTGGAAACTAAACTTGGGTCCACTGTTTCTATAAAAATTATATTAATTTCTATGTCTCAATCTAAAAACAAACTGGAACAGTAAAAACCTAGAAGTTCACTGAGAAAACATTTGCAACAGAAATGCCTGAAATCCCAGGATTTCTCAGGACATGGAAAGGGAGGGAACAGACGGAGGTGGGAAGGAAAAGGGAGGGGCACAGACAAGAAAGAGGTGATACTAAGCGTGGCCACTTGGGGTGCAGTGCAACACCAATAGAGGGGCCAGCAGGGCTGTGGCTCCATCATCCTGCCTGCCGCAAAGACTGGGAAAATAGCTTCCTTGCCCCAATCCCAGAGCCTCCCCCACCATGAGGAGAGCCTACAGGCCGCAGAGGGGGCTGCTGCAGGGAGACACCAATCCCAGAACAGCCTGTAGGCCACAGGAGGGAGATGGTGGAGGCCAGGGGCAAGCTCCAGAACCTTGCCCCACCCAGACAGGCTGCAGGATGGAGGGGGCTGCAGGATGCTGGAGGTAACCCCGAAAGTATCACACCCCCAGACCAGTGTAGGGCTGGCACAGGGGCAGCTAGAGTCTGGGGTCAGCCAACAAGGTGCTGTCCCGCACCCCCACTACAGGATGCAGGATGGGACAGCCACTACCCTCTGGAGAAGCTGCAGGTTTGGAGGGCACAGCCGCAAGAGCTTCTGCCACCACCTGACCGGCAAGCAGCCCCAAATCCCTCCCTCCCAGGAGGAGTTGCTGGATGGGGAGTGCAGATCCAAGCCCCAGGTAGGAGCTGCCACCATAGCAGTGTCACCCTCACTGCCACGAGGTGGCCCAGTACCCCACCACCACCCAGACCCCTGCCCTGAGACCCCTGCCTTAAATTCGACACCCCACACTGCCCTTGGGCCCTCTGCCTTGAGCCCCCACTAACTCCCTGCACCTCTTCTCTCCAGAATCCCCTCCCCACCCACACAGCCTTAATTTTTCTTCATTTTTGAAAAAATATTAACAGCATGGACATTTTTCATTTATTTTTCAAAAAATTACTTCAGTTAAGGAGCCGAGCAGTGCAAGGTACATCTGTTAGTGCCCTGTAAGTTTCAGTACTTTCTAAAGGACAGGTCTAATCTTAAAATGGGGAAATCAGTGTTTTCCAGTGTAATTCATTGCACATCAATGTATTAATCCTAGACAGAGCCCTAGATTTTTTACATTTTGCCCAGTCAAGTAAACAATAAAGAATTTTTTTGTAAATTTCTGCGTTATTTAACAGGTCAGAAAAAGAGTTATTTTAGGGGTTTCTAAAAATGGAAGTTAAAGTTGAACTATGATAATTTGGACAACTGCATTGTATGATCAAAATCTTCTTAAAGGCTTAAATAGCTAACTATTAGCTATGCGTAAATGATTTGCTGTTATGCTTAAATACTGAATGCTAAAACATGCTTTTTCCAAGTTCAGTGCTACTCTGAGAGTTTGACACAGCAAATAGCATGTGATATTTTCTTTCCTGGCCATCTTACTAAATGTTAAGTAGGTGGTGCTGTCTGATCACCACAGCTATTTTGTGCTTTTAGAGTGATGTGGCTAAGCAGAAGTATTTGTCACAGCAGCTTGGGTTTATAATATGAAGTGTGATTGAATGATTGTGTTTCTTACAACTGTTCTTGCTGAGGTATGGAAACAATTTTTGTTGATTTCAATATAATCAATCAGCTGACCAGCCAGGATGTTCTCCCAGCCCCTTTCTATCTTGGTACCATGCATTGCAGCTTGGGAGCAGCTATTAGAGCAGTAGAGTAGAACCCTGAGATACGCACACTCAAGTTGCATGAATCTTGGGTTAATGCGACTCTGAGTGGCAGGGAGCTGGTGCGTGGGTCCAGGCTGTCCGCCACTCAGGGGAGCCAGGAAACTGACTGGCACAGCAGCACTGGTCAGTTTCCAGATTCCTGTGAATGGTGGGCAGCCATTAGCCAGGCACTAGCTCCCACCAATGACAGGAGTGGCAGCCTGACAGGAGCAGTTTAACAGCTCCTGAAAGGGGCTGACTCTTGGCTGCCATTGCTGACAGGAGCTGGAAAACTGACCATCGGAGCAATGCCGATCAGTTTCCTGTCTCTTGTGGGTGGCTGGGAGCCAGGCTCCCAGCTCCGCACTGCTCACAGGAAACTGTCCAGCGCTACTGTGCTGGTGAGTTTCCTGGCTCCCCCAGGTAACATGAAACTTGACTTTATGTGGTGTTGCACAGGAATGCAACCTCCACATAAGTTGGGGGTCTACCATAGAGTACATGGGGCTCAGGTATCTGTATCACCACTTCTAAGGATTTACTTTGAAGAAGAGGTCTTGAAAAATGTCACTGTAGTATCTCAGAGGGAAGTGGGTTGGTTTTGTGGAGGTGTGGCACGTGTGTGGATATTAACATTTTTAATAATCCAGGCAGCAAAGGTATCATGATTAGTTATTTAAAGATTTCAGAGGACAGCAGTAATGTCCTCTATTTTTGGAGAGAACCCCTCTTCAATTTTCTCTTTTGTGTGTATGGTGGTTGACCTATATCCTAATCTCTCAGTAGGATTAAAGTAAAGGAGAGATCTCCCCAACCCCTGAGTCAAGTGCTTCTTAGCACCACTCATCTGGATTGACAAATGTGGCATAACTCTGCATGCTCTGAGGTGAAGTTTGACTTTAATGGCCTCAGGACCAACTTCAAGTTTTGGAGGTGTTGGGCTGGTGAATCAAAATTTGTAAAGCCTTTCAGGTACATTTCCATAAACAGCACAGCACAACTATGTGTTCTAGAGGTACTTGTTAGGAAGATGCAGGAGTGCTTTGATAGCTGGGTGACTAGTTATTGCTGATAAGAGGACAAGGATAAAGTATTTAAGGAAGAATCAGGAGGGTATTGTTACATATCATGTGTCTAGGGTCATCACTGGCTGGCCCTCAAATACACATACAACACTGCTGTTCAAATTCTAACTTACTGTGATTATAAATCATCACGTAATGGTGCTACTTATTCCCTTTGCAAAATATTTCATAATGCCTATGTCATTACCAAACTGTATCATCATGCTGAGAATTCATGTAAGCTATTGTCTAATCAGTTTCTTTCAGATGTGAATGACGAAGTTAGTGTACCTACCTCCCAAAAAAATAAAATGTAGCTTTACTGGAATAATGTTATTTTAGAGATGTTGTTAGGAATATATATCTTAATGCAGGTATAGTTACTTTAATTCTAATGGGAACACTAAACATGAGTTTATCAGATTTACTTTTCTGACAAAAATCTTTCCCTTTGCTGCATGTGATTTGTTTTGGTTTTCGGAGTGTTTCACTGTATTTCATACCTGACATCCTTTTTGAAATTTTGCAGGTGTAATCCAGTCTTGAAGCATTCTGAGAATTGACGCTCCCTAAGTACAAAAAGAAAGGGAATAAGGTCATTTTACACCTTTTAAAAACTAGATTCTCATTACTTTAAAAGACTTCAATTCTTTTTTTCAATTCCATGGCCAGCAAGAGCTGTGATCACCCAATACCTGTGCATAGGTAAATATAGTGGTGAAGGTCTTCCGGGACAAACCCTGGTGGGCTGCCACTTTTTTTTATTGCCCACCCCTGGCTTAAATGATGCTGGGATGGCATAAAAATAGCAGTCTCTGAAGCAGGTTGGCAGGCCCCCTGACACATACTCCAGTGAAAGAATCTTAGGGGACTAGAAGGAGACTAAGTGAGATGGGGCCTTGGAAAGGAAGAAGGTGGGGAATAACCCCAATGTAGAATAGGATAAGTAAATTGAGAGAAGCAATAATGGACAGGCAGGAGAGAGAAAATGAGAGAGCCACAAAAGAGAGGGAAACAAAATAAACAAAATCCAACACACAACTTTAAGGTTAGTAAATTGTATTCCCTGGCAGATAAATAGGTTAGTTAAAAAATTTCAAATGTTTTTTTAAACTGTCACTGTCCCATGAGAATAGATACTTGTTAGTCCTCAATAAGTCTTGAAACACCATTCCTAGCGATGACTGATTGGACACACTAAAGTCACACCAGAGTGGTTATAAATATGGAGCATATTTATGCAATGGCTAGGACTTGTCTACACCAAGATTTAGTGCGTCTCAAGCCAGCGCGTGAACAGACAGTGAACAAGCCTCCTGAATGCTGGCCATGTGGATTGTGCTACCATGTGCTAAAATTTCCATAGCTTGCTTTGATATAGAGTTGCAGTTTCAAACAGTCAGACCATGGCTACACTAGCTCCCACCTTTTGGAAGATGCTAATGAGGCACTTACATGAATATGCAGCGCGTCATTAGCAAACATGCCCAAAACCAAATTGGAAGAAGGGGCTTTCAAAGTCCATGGGGGGCCTTTCGAAAGGCCCTGTCTACACGGGCGGTGTGCTTTTCGAAAGTGGCACTTTCAAAACACATGGCTGCCATTATGCTAATAAGGCGCTGCACATTCATGGCAGCACCTTATCATCATCTGCTGAAGTGGCTCATTAGTATGCCCCTTCTGAAAGGCCGGGGCTAGTGTAACCAAGGCCTAATAGATATGTCCCTAGTTTAGAAACTTTTATTTCCAATTTATTGTTGCAGTTCTGAATCTGACCAGCAGATGACTCTTTTCAAATGGAAAAAAGGTACCTTTATTTGTTAGAAAAATTGAAGAGACTTACAATCTTCAGGACTGCTTTTAATTATAAAGACAATAAGGACCCTTTTATAAACAATGTAGAGATGTGTTTCTCATCTTCACAAACTTCCTCATTGTTTGTTGTTATCCCCTTGAAGTTGTGACACAGTGAAGAACGCAAGTTACATAAACATAGTATTTTTGCATAATTTCTTTCATTTGGGCCAGATCAACTGGGAAGCTTTAGTGCTTTGATGCACAAGATTCAGAAATGCTGAGACTCTAAAGACTAGTTGAAAAAGAACTCTGTATCAGCATCAGTTGTTATATGAAGACATAATGGATTAAACTGTAAAGTTAAACTTGGAGAGAAATGGAAGGCAATAATTCAAGTTCAACCAGCTCTATAATATGGCCAAACTGTCTTTTCCCAACTTAAAGAGACAAGAGGGTGAGGTAATATCTTTTATTGAACCAAATTCTGTTGGTGAGCAAGGCAAGCTTCTCTCGTTAGGAGACAGGGATGTAGTTTATTTGGAATCTGAGTATCCTTTGAGGATTTAACTTGGTCTGTTTTTACTGTACATAGGCAAATCCCTAATCATCAGATTACTTTGCTTCCTTTCAGGTAACACTAAAACAAATTAGTAAAGTGTATGGTAGTTGACAATGCACCATTTACAACTCAATGTCAATTTAATCAGAAACATAAATATGGCCTGAAGAAGAGCTTTCTGTAAACTCATAACTTAGTGCTGCTATTTTGAAATAATTGTTATCTTGTATTTTACCAGCAACTATTTCAAGATAACTATTTTGAAATAGGAGCTATTCCTCCTGCTATGTGAGGTTTAAAGATTTTGACACAACACACCTGCTATTTCAAATTTATTTCAAAATAGTGTGAACATAGTGTAGATGACAAAATAATTTCACAATAATAGTTATTTTGAAATAACTTTGCTGTGTAACCTAGCCTTTGAGTGCATCATGGACTGAGAATTTTGATTAAAGGAATTCTTATCTATGCCATCAAATGGGAATGATCTGTACAACTGTTAACCCAAATGCTTTAAGTATATTAAAACCAAACATTAGCAGAAATAGTTTGCAGTAAAATATTTTGCCTGGCTCCTACAAGTACTTCCACTAAAAAATAGCAGACATGTCTCTTGTCACTGCTTCAGCAACATTAGAAGCCCTTATTTATTTACTGCTATCAACACTAGGTCAATTATACATTCTAGAAAAAATACAGTTCCATCATTCACAATGGGAGCTCTAGGGTGGACAGAGTACCAGAAACTGCCAGCATTTTTTATCCCCATATTTCTGCATGTGCTGTGAGCAGAGTTAGATGACACAGAACTATGATGACTGCCTGTATCCCTGGCTAAATTATTGCAGTTGCTGTGACTTCAATGATGGGGAACTGTTCAGGGAAAAATACTAGTGAAGACACAGGGTGACTGTTTACTCCACTATCTTTTTGTCTCCTCCTTAAACGCTCTTTGTTGTAGTTAGGATTATAATGCCAGGGCTTTCTTACCTTGCTGTATGAGATGCCGTCAAATACAGATGTTATTTCAGCAGGAGATGACACATTGACCACAATAGGGTGGGAAGACAACAAGGAGTCCTCCTTCATCACAGGCAGCACGTCATCAATTAGCACCTGATCGAGCTGGTAAAAAGAAAACATTAAAACAGAAACAAAACCAGGGCTGTAATTCTTATTCCAAGAACACGTAGATTATAACTTTAAGGGAAACTTCCAGACCTGTCTTTGGGGTGTGGGGATGTGGACAGAGGAGGAATACAGAATGAAACTTCACCTGCTCATCAGAATGACTTGTGCATTAGCACTGTATTTCTAAGATGGGGACTTTTTTTCCCTCTGCTATGATAAATTATGGCTTATAGAATCCTGTTTGCAAAGGTGCATCCCAAAACACAAAAAGCTCAGCAAGGCAAAAAAGTGAGACTATTTCCAATTTAGATTTGAAACATAGCACAGATGGCTATGTAGAGATTGGGTTGAGGAGTATGTAGGGTTTCTTCAGGGGTTGTCCCTGATTGTTTTGTTATTTTAGTTCTGTTTTTCTTTGGCAGATCTAGTAATTTTTATACATATTCCCTTAATTCCTGATTAATAGATGAATGAGACTAAACTTCTCTATAATTCTCTGTTTTACCATTCATTGGTACACAGTTCTAAAATAATGTAAGGATTTTAAAAAGGACTATAACACCTCAGGATAGTAACACATAGTTATGTTAATGCAAGACCAATGGAATTTCAAACTTCTGGATACAATGTAGTTAACACAAGGTGGAAGAATTTGCTCCCCCCCCCCCATGTACAGCACAGAATTGCATAAATGAAAAGATGTATCATGGTTTTTGGCTTTGTTTTGGAGCAGAAGTTATGCTCTGGTCACTGCTAAAAGTAAATGTCTCAATGACTGGCATTTGGCTGTAAAGGGTTTAATATGCTAAAATCTAACAAACTAAATATAAATAAGAATAGGAATGCATATGGTAGCTAAAGTCTCATATTAATTTGGTAGAAATAGGCCATGACATCTTTTTTTTTTTTTTGACAGGTAACAAAGTCACCTAATTCAGACAAGAAGTTATTAGTCCTCCAATGTGTAAAATATATATAAGCACACCTGTTTTAATTTTCTTGCAGCATCATAAGTTGAACTATTTCAGCTCCACCTTTATCATTATTGGGAGCTTTAGGATAGGCAGGACACCCGGTCACCACTTTTTTTTTTTAAACTTTATTTTGGTTAAATCTGCCCTGTACTATAACTTAGTGGTTAAAACGCCTGTAGCAGCTTGAACGGGAGAACTGTTACCTACCTTCTGATCTGGGACCAGAGCAAAGCAAAAGGTTTGGATCTAAAGAAATTCACCCTAAACCCCCACTTGCAAATCCACCAGACTTCCAGGTTGGATTGTGATTATGTAACCACTTGAAACCAAACCAGATAATTCACTTCTGAATGAATAAAAGGAGAATCGTCATCCTTCAGGATGAAGACATATAGCCATCTTGCAAAATCACCATGTCTGGGTTCAGAATTTAATTACTGACTATTTATTACTTTCCTCAGGGGAGGAGAACTTCACAAGTCCTACAGACTAGTTTCAGAACAGAACTTAGTTCCTAGGGCAAGAAACTGAGCCAAGCCCTCACACGGACCGACCAAAAGAGTTTTGTGGTATACGACTGCACAGGCCAATTTGTTAATAGATTTCCTTTTCTGGGTAGCTGCATGCCACCCTAATCAAATGTATGAGTATCCACTGTGCCTCCTTCTTTTCAAAGTCTATGATGTCACTGTAATTTTCATTCTGTTCCAAATAACCAACATAGTACAGAAATAATTACCATTTGCCAATCAGCTTCTGCAGCATTGACTCCCAGGAACTCAAAAAAACTGGCAAACCCTTCATTCAGCCACAAGTCGTCCCACCAGTCCATTGTCACAATGTTTCCAAACCACTACAATTGTAAGCATTAAATATGAAGTGTTAACTATTACAGTAAGTGTATATTATAATACTGCAAATCTTCTTGCAGTACATTGATTTTGTTTACATTTCTTCCCATTGTCATTAAGAAGAATTTGTCATAATGGTGGGTTTTTAATAACAATTCAGATGATGACTCACGTTAATCATTTGTACTATGAAATTACATATTACAGCAGTGACTGATACTGAGTCATACACCACTGGAAGTATTTTTAGTTTCTCCTTCTTGATTTCATTTACCTTTATATGGACCAAATTTTCAAGCAGCTTCCATAGTTTAGTTGCATCCATTTGCAAGTTTCAGCCACATATCTGCACATGTAAATGATGAGGGTGAGTGGGTGTGAGAGAGATGATGTTGCAAGCAGATTTTTCAGAGGTTGGCTGAAAATCTAGCCCTAATATCTAATTTTTTGAGAAAAGCCCATTTTCAATAATTTCAGTGCTATAAAACTGTAGAATTATCTTTGTGCACTTATTTTTAAAGTGAGGTTTTAACATGCTTACAAGACCTGGAACCAAATGTACGACTGATTATTTTCACAAATGAAGAACAGATATGGTGCACTTCCAGTGCTTTAAAATCATTAAACATTTAAAGGCATCTACCTGATGAACGAGTTCATGGGCAATCACAGCTGCTACTCTCTGTTTGTTGGAGGAAGCAGATTCTTTGGGATCATAAAGTAGATTTGTTTCTCTGTAAGTAATCAGACCCCAGTTTTCCATAGCACCAGTTCCAAAATCTGGAATAGCTATTTTATCTATATGGAAAGCAAGAAAGCTGGGTAAATATTGTATTTCCTAAGTTCTTAAGTGATTATTCCTTTTGAGGTAGAAAGCAGCCCTCTGCATATTCACAACATAAGGTAATAGCTTGTTTTGTTGCTCACCTTTTGGTTGTCTTCCATATTAGTATTGCAATGAGCAATACGTACTTTCAATCTGGAACAGAGATGTTCAGGAATACCCTGGGGCAGTTTCTCAACTGCATGTAAATTGTCATGGCTCCAACGACTTTAATGTAGCTTTGAAAATTTACACTATTCAAAGTCGTATTTTCAGGTAAAGTGTTGTGCAACCGTGTGGTGAAAGACACTACAGTGAATCAACACTACAGTTTGGCTTCAGAAATTAAGAGCATTTTCTAGGGATACGTTCTCTTGGCAATAACGCATCTGAAAATACCCATAGCATAACAAAGCATGTTGTTGTTTAATCACTCTCTGAAGTAACAAATGTTTATTGTCTTATTAACTGAAGTAAATACTCCATGTAGTAAAACTTTTGCTTCTTCTCACTGCAATCTGTGGAATCACTTCTTCCAATTCCATAATCAATACAAATTAAAATAAGAATTCTGGATTTGATTGGCCTCACATTCTGTTGTGTGTGGATTGACAGCAGCCTTTTCAAATGGATCAGGATAAAATGGATCAAATGGATTCAAAACTGGACAAAAAGCCTTACGCAGATATTTAAGTGCAAATTGCAGGTAGAATTATTAATGTCTGTTTATTCTAGCCAGTTCAGTCACTGGTCAGAGCTATCAAACTGGCAAGGTGTATGGGACATGCTATACTATCTGTCAAAGACACAGAAATGAGGGTCACAAGAAATATTAATGATGCCAAAAGTTCTGAAGTGACAGTAAATGAATTTAGTTAAATTACTTGGTTAAAATCCTCTTTGATTCACCCATTCTGATGTAATCAATTTTTAACAATGAAGAGACAATATTATACAGCTATGAAAGAAAGATGGACTTTTGGTTCTCAGTTGGAGAGCTGAGATCTTTTCTCCTACAACTTGACACCCAGAGGACCACAACATATAATCTTTTAGCTGGTTTATGTTCTAAATATTTGTCAGGGGACAGAGGCTTACCATAGATGGAAACTTAGTGTCCTTTAAATGGCCACTAGACATGTTACAGAAACATGAGCTTGGTTACAGATAGTAAAGATCCTGTCTAAATGGACCCACAAAATGGAGTCAGCTTATAGCCAGATAAATGGACAACAGTTTAGGTAGGTCTTGGGATATAGTTGTAATTTGTAATACATATGGAAATTTATAGCAACTTAGCTGATATTTAGGAGTGAGGAAAAGAGGAAGTTCAAAGCCTTCAGAGAATTTAGCATGTCAGTGGCTTTACATGGGTAAGCCATTAGACAGTTCATAGCATGATTTAATAAAAAAATTCTATATCTGCATTCTCATGTAAAAAAAAAAGAGAGAGAGAAGTCCTGTGGAACCTTATACACTAACAGATTTGTTGGACCATAAGCTTTCATGGGCATGCATCTGACAAAGTGGGTCTTTGCCCACGAAAGCTTATGATCCAAAAAATCTGTTAGTCTATAAGGTGCCACAGAAGTTCTCCTTGTTTTTAGATATAGACTAACACAGCTTACCCATTTTATTTATTTATTTATTTTAAGATTCCATACATTTAAGTTTGTGAACCTTAGTAAACTATAACTTTTGAATTTATATCAGAGGCTGCTTCTGTAGCTTTTCCACAGCTTTAATTATATCCCCAATTAGTTCAGATTTCAAACATCCAAATTTAGGGATGCTCAAAGGCAATATTTTACTCTGGGACCTTAGCATACAAGGGCTATAGCCAATATTTGGTTCTGTATGAAAGTTGGTTTTGTTTGGCTCTGGGGTCTTTATTCAATCCATCTACACAAATAAATTATAGTCATTGGTCCAAAGTCAGTTCTCGTGAAAATGGGTGCAGACAAATTTGAAACAGTCACATGACTCTTTGTCAAGAAGTTTCTTGGGCACTGAACACGTCTATCTCAAGATGAATTTGGCTGTATTTAGCCATATTGTTTCTGTGTTGATGTCACTGATGTTCTCATTATTTAAAATTTGGACACTCTGATATAGAGGTGTTAGTCCCAGGGGTTGGATTCAGCTTCCAGAATTAAGGGAGGAGAATGTCCTAATTGGGTCTGAGCCTCCCCACATGACATAATAGAACATCGTGAGCTAAAAAGCCTTACAGCTCCTCAGATTCTGGCAGTAGCAGCAAAATTTCTATGTTCTCACACTCCCAAGAAAAAACAATGACTCACAGCAAAAAACAAAACAGTGCTAGTAAAGGACGAGAATGAAGGTAATCACCTAATTTTGGAAGAGAATAGTTCATATCAAAATACTGTTCAAAGTAGTCAAATACAACTTTAGTTACATTTGCAGCATATTCTGCTGTGTGCATTTGCTGCGGCTGTGCATAGATCCTGAGCTGTAAAATAAAAGAAGAGACACACAATCAGAGCAGCTTCTAGTTGGTCAAAACAAAACAAAATGTGGCTTGCAATGAAACATCATTTAGCAAAAATGATAATATGGTTGACTTTTCTTCTCTGGAAGACAAAACTTAACACTAGGATCCTTATCTAAATCACCTTTTTGAGGAGGCTTTTGTAGCCTATAAGGATATGTTAACCTATTTTATATCTCTTGTAGCCTACACCTATATTATTTGCTATTGCCTTCACCTTTCACGGTTGTTCCACTTTACCAGTAATGCAAGAGGGGTCACACTCTGTAAGACATTAGCTTGAGCTAGGTAGGTGGGGGCATCTGGATAGTTCCAGAAAAGATATAGATAAAGAGGAGTGCATCTGTGCTCCTAGACTTTAGTTCAGCTAGTTACCAACATTTTTGTATCTTATGTGGTGCCAAGATGTACAAAAACAAAGTTTTAGAGCAAGGAGACCTGAGCACAGCAGTATACTATTTGATGTTTAGTAACAAAATAGGGTCAAACTGCCAGATTTTTCTGAAAAGCATCAGATTTGCATGTCACTGAACCCAATGTGGGGAGGGATTGGTTTGCATATGGGAAACTGAGGCAGAGGACTGACTTGCAAAGGAAAGTCACATAGGGAGTCAATAGCAGTATTCTTAATACCATCCAGAAATCTGGATTCACAGTCATTAGGCAATAGTTTCTCCAGAACAGTAATAACTTAGCCTGAACAAAAGTTTAAAACAGCCTTATATCAAAAGCATGTACCTTGATTCTTAGGAGAAAAGGAAGGAAAATTAGCAACAGCACCACTTTGGAAGAATTTTTCTATGTCACCTTGTAAAAGCTGGGCAACAAACTAGTTACTGGTGTTAAACATTCCATCAGAATTATTGGCTCAATAAGGAGTTTGGATTAAAGGCTAAATCATAGCTACAGTTTCAGCTTAGATTCAACAAATCTAGTAAAATCTTGAACGGCTCTCACAAGAGTTTTGAACAATAAAAATCCCACGAGACTAGGAAGGCTTACAAAATTTTGTCTGAATCCAAACCAGAACAGGAGAGCTGATTCCCTACTCTTTTGGATACAATCTGTAACCAAAACTATAGGAGTCACTTCATATTTGTGGGTTCAGATCCACACATTCAATTCAGAGTGTGTAAAGCTCCCATCTTTCATGACTGTGATTTTTTTAACATGTTATCTGCATCACTCCTACTGCGATTGGGGCACATAGATACTACTGTAATATAATTAATAACAGAGAGAAAGCCGTGCTAGTCTATACACTATCAAAACAAAAAAAAGCAGTCAAGTAGCACTTTAAAGACTAGCAAAGTAGTTCATTAGGTGAGCTTTCATGGGACAGACCCACTTCTTCAGACCATAGCCAGACCAGAACAGACTCAATATTTAAGGCACAGAGAACCAAAAACAGTAAGCAAGGAGGACAAATCAGAAAAAGATAATCAAGGTGAGCAAATTAGAGAGTGGAGGGGTGGAGGGGAAGGTTCTGCATACTTGGCTCAATCTAATTCTTGACCTTCCCCCCAACCCCTCCACTCTCTAATTTGCTCACCTTGATTATCTTTTTCTGATTTGTCCTCCTTGCTTACTGTTTTTGGTTCTCTGTGCCTTAAATATTGAGTCTGTTCTGGTCTGGCTATGGTCTGAAGAAGTGGGTCTGTCCCATGAAAGCTCACCTAATAAACTATTTTGCTAGTCTTTAAAGTGCTACTCGACTGCTTTTTGTTTTGATAATTAATAACATTGCACTATGCATTTTACACAACAGTGCAGTAGATTACAAAGTAAAAGAGCCAAGTGCACATAGGTTCACAGTTTGTAAGGCAAGAAGAGACAATTTTGATAATCTAGTTTGACTTCCTGAAGAACACAGCCCATAAAAAGGGGAAGATTAAGCAATACAATAGGAAAAGCTGATTTTATGTTTTTTGGAACTCTCATCTGGAATATGTTCAGAATGAAAATTGGACTTACAGGAACTCCTCTGGCAGACTTTCTTTCTACCCAGTCAAACTGGTGCACTGCAAAGCATACCAAATATGTGCTCATTGGGACAGATTTCTGAAAAGTTGTCCTGTTCCAGCCACCACTCAGTTGAACTGTTTGCTAAGAAAGGAGAAAAATAAAAAGAGTAAATAACATTCTCTATTCACTTTTGCCACTTCATTCATGATTTTATAGACAGCTATCAAATCCTCACTTAGTTGTCTCTTTTCTAAAATAAATGCTTCTAATCCTTTTAGTCTCAACTCATTTAGAGGTAGTTCAAACCTGTGCTCCTCTTTGTTGTCCTCCTTTGAACCTTTCTCCAGTTCTGGCTCCTTTTAGAGGTAGGGCTACCAGAACTGGACCCAGTATTCAAAGTGTGGGAACACATCTATATAGTGGCATTATGACATTTGCTTAGTGTTTATACCATTCTTAATACTTCCTAAAATTATGTAAGTCTTTTTGATGGCTGTTGCACACTCAGTGGAAGTTTCAGAGAACTATCCACAGTGACTCCAAGATCTCTGTCTGGAATAACTAATTTAGAAACCATCATCACATGTATAGCTGGGATTATTTTTTTCCAGTGTGTATTACTTTGCACTTATCAACACTGAATTTCATCTGCCATTTTGTTGCCAAGTCACCACTTTTGTGAGGTCCCTCTGTAGCTCTTGGTCAGGTCTGTGTAAGCTTGAAACCTTTCTCAAAACAACAGTTGAGGTCCAAATAAAAGGTATTACCTTTGTCTCGCTACCAACCTGGAACCAGCATCATTGTGAATCATTTATGGATGGCTGGTGGGGAGGAAAGTCTACAAGATATGTGCATGTGGATAGGTAGCTAAAGAGAAAATATTCTCACCTGCACTGGGATTGGCAGAGTTTTGTTGTGTTGTGCTCTGCTGCAGAGCTTTGATGGCCAGTAATACTCAACTAAGAATGATATCTAAATCGCCACTCTCATTTCATATAACTCTTTCAAAACCATAAGATGTAAAGCTTCTGAAATGACAAAGGATCTATCAACACACAGTGGCTGCACCTACACAACCTCTCCCTTTCTGAAGGGGCGTGTAAATGCAGAGGATTGAAAATGCTAGGGAGGTGTTTATATGAATATTCAGCACCACATTTGCATAATAGCAGCCACTCACCACATCGAAAGCTGTGTAGAAGGTGTTCCTTTGAAACGAAGCCCTGCTTTCAAAAGCACCCTTCTTCCTTTCGAAGAACCCCGTCTACATGGCTATTTTGTGTTTTGAAAGCAGCACTTTGCTGTGGCAAGTGGCTGTCATTATGCAAATGAGGTGCTGAATATTCATATCAGCACCTCATTAGCATTTTCAATCCACTGCATTTACATGCCCCTTCCGAAAGGGAGGGCTAGTGTAGGTTAGTCAGGGTGTTTAGATTTGAATTATTGTTAAAGTTGTTTTCAGGGCTTCGGGGGTTTATTTATTTATTTATTTATTAAACAAATAGGAGTTGGTACTCAGCCAGCTTCCTCCCCAGCCAGTCCCATTGCTAGGGCTGCCAAGGTGCCGGTACTCGGTACCGGCACAAAAAAAGCACTGGTTGTTTTACAGACTCATTCTACTTGTGTATGAAAACTCTTTATGAAATACATACCTCTACTGGCATGTTTGCGAGTACTTTGAATGGTTCTTTGTGGATGATAATTATGGTGTAAGTTGCCTTTTTGTTGGGCTCATCAAAGCAAGGAAATGACTTCCGTGCATCTGTTGGCTCATGATCAGTAGCTGCTATGCTCCTTTAAAATAAAGAAAAAGGAAGTTGCATTCTCCTAAGCCTTCATAATAGTCATTCTTTGTTATTGCCATGTATGAGTATAATTGTTCGTTAATACTGCAAACTGCAGCAGATCTAGCAAAAGTTTTATTTTCAGTGGTCTTTTTATAAGATACAGCTTTAAGATACAACTTAAATATTCATAACCCTCCAATATACGTGGGTTCTTATAAGTCACAACCACTTGGTACAAATGGAAGATGTACACAATTCAGATGCACTCAATTTTTTTTTCAAAGAGCAAGTAAAGGAAAACACAAGTATTTCATCCTACAGTAAGAAGAAATCCTGCTCACCATGGGTGGCAGGTGTAAGAGGCAAAGATGGGCAATGCCCCCCCTCAATCTTAGCACTCAGCATCTCCCCTCTTCCTATCCCTACACTGATGGTTCCGGGAGGCTTCCACTGCAGGCTGTTGCAGCTTGCAGACAGGTGACTCTTCTTCCAAAGTGTAAAAATCCGAAGTTTCCCCCTGTCACAGGGCTGATAAAATATGGCCCATGATCTGGATCCATCCCACCAAACCACCAGCTCTGGCCTGGTGATGCAGTGGGGAGCCTCAGGCACACACCCAACTCAGAAAAGCAGCTTCAGGGTCCTGTTTCTTTCAATAGCTGCAAACTCGGTGGGAGGGTGAGAGAGGTTTCAAGTGTTGTCCCAGCCCCCAGCCCAATCCTATTGAATGGCTTCTGGCCAATGGGTGCTTTCTGTGTGAATCACCTGTTCCCCTCCCCTCAGGCTTTCATACATACATGGAACCAGCCATGGCCCCTCAAGAAGAGAGTCTGGCTGCAAAATCAGCTGGGCTGCTGGCCAGGAGTTGCCCACGTAAGTCTCCTGGTCAGAGCCTGCCTATGGCACCCCAGCTCTTCCCTCACCCCAGCCTTCTGCCAGTCCTCCTGTACTATAGCCCCTTTCAGACCCTGCACCCCAGTCCCCTGTCTCAGGTCACAGCCCCCTCCTGCCCTCTGTCATAGCCCAAACCTGTGCAGACAAACACTAGTGACGCAATGTCCCTAAGTGCCACAAGTCATGGCATTTGTATTAGAGACTTGTAGACCAAGCCATAACCTGGTGCAAACATAGCGCTAATTAAAGAAAAAGTGAAATAATTTACAACTTGGTTGTAAGGTTAAAAAAATAAATAAAAACTCCCTTTTTATAAGTTGGATCCTGCCCCTGGAATTTCTGTTGATTTCTAGGTTTTGAAACATGAATCAGAAGTGACAAAGTTGTAAATATGCCAGGAATATTAAGAATAGATCTGTCTGTGACCACATGCAGCTATTTGTTCCCAAAATAAAACATTGCTACATTTAGAGTGTGATAAATTACCATTTTTTTTTGCCAAGCACACACAGATTTTCATTAAAAGAGAGAAAGAGACAAAGAGAAATTTTGTCTCCCTCAGTTACGTAATGGATTTTCATACTTTTTTTTTCAAAACATAGCATCATCTTTTTCCCAGGGAAATTTTGGCACTTTAGCAAGGGATACACAGAGTCATGGCAAAATATGGTTGCTGCCTGCAGAAATGGCCTCGGCTTTCTTTTAAACAGAGAACATTCAAAGAGAAAACGGGGAAATATTTCACATATTTGCCAATCTACAAAAACAGAAATATCAGCTTCTTATCAGTTGGAGACATGCCCAAACTAGACCCCTCCCCACTCCACAATGCTTCACTTTAGTGGCGTGAATAAAAGGGAATTTAGATCTGAGCCAGATTTTTGTAGTTATGCAAACCCAAGACACAGCTGCCTTGCCTCATCTGTATCCTCAGTAATACCAGAAAAAAGGAAACTGGAGTTATTTCACATCTCTAAATAGCAGCTGAGAACTGAAAAAGCTGTAACTCTTCAGAATAAACTTATTGGTATTTTCATGGAACTTATTATTCTCATACCAGAGTACCTCACATTTTATTCTTGATTGTATTTATCCTTATCACAGCCCCATGAGGTAAGGAAGCACAATTATCCCCATTTACATGTAAAAGTGCAGAGACACTGAGGCTGTTTGTATACTGGAGAGTTCTGTCAACAGAAGAGGCCTTCTGTCAACAGAACTCAGAAAGCATTTACACTCATAAAGCCTTATGTTGACAGTCTCAACAGAACTCTGCATTTGTTTTGACAGTGTTATCCCTTGAAAATCTGAGGCATAACGCTCTGGCTGGGTCTACACTACAGAGTTTTGTCAACAGAAGGGGCCTCTGTCAACATAACTCATGGAGCGTCCACACACTTAAAGCATTTGGTCAACAAAGTCTCAACAGAACTCTGCATTTTCCTCAACAGAATTATCCCACAAAAATTTGAGGCATAACTATCTCTAGAGAGAGTGCTGTTGATAAAATTACAGTGTGGACACTTCTGTCGACAGAGAGGGCTTCCAGTTGCCCGGCAGCCTTCTTTGCACAGCTGCCACTCTGCTTTCTGGCACCAGAGGGCAGTGCAGTCTGGCAGTTCTCTGTCGACAGAGCAAGTTGTGAGAGAGGTTCTGTCACGATAACCCTGTTGACAGTAACTTTCTGGTGACAGATGTTTCTAGTGTAGACATGTCCTCTGAGAACAGAGTTCTGTCGACAATATGTGCAGTGTTCCCACTTCTGTCGACAGAGAGGGCTTCTGGTTCCCTGTGCAGCCCTGTTTGCAGAGCTTCCAGTCAACCATTCTGTTGGGAGAGAGCAGAGCAAAGTGGCTGCTTTCTGTCAACAGAGCAGATTGCTCTGTCAATCTTTTTTTGTATGGAGATGCACTCTGTTGACAGGTTGCTGTAGTGTAGACATTGTCTGATTGTCCAGTATCCTAGAGAATGTGACAAAGAAGAGAATTAAACTGTGATTTCCTAAGTCCCAGGCTAGTCCCCAGATCACTGAATCATCTTGTCTGGGACGCAGTATTGTTTTCCGGTGAATGTATAAAACCAGAGGTGGATCCAAGGAACAATGATATCTGGACCCATATCCAGGGTATAGAGAAAAAGGCCTGCAGCAATGCTTAAGCAATCCTAGCGGGAGAAGCAGCCTCTCAGCTGACTTCTTCCATTCTACCTCCTCGCAGCCACTCTCTCTCTTCTCCATCAGCAGTCAGGTCCCGCAGCTTCTGAGGCTATTCAAGAAGAAGTAAGATTTGGCTGATTGCAGATGGCTCAGACATTCCCACTCCAGTCCCCTCTCATAAAATAGGTTGGGCTGGTAGCACTGCCTATTATAGTTACACAATTTTCTCCATGATAATACCTGTTTTCATTTTCTTCTAACATTGCCAAACTTTTATCATTTCAACTAAAATCTTCCATAGCAGGTATTATCTCAGGCTGAAATTTACTGAAATTTTTCAGTCAAAATAGGTCAGCAGCTTGTTACCGTGAGCCAGGTGCAGAAATAAGGTCCTTGCCCCATCAAAACATTCTGGTGCTCTTTCCTTTGTGAATCTCTAGTGCCCTCATGCTCTGGAGGAGGGACTAGAAATTCAGCAGAGAGTGGCTGGCATTGGTATCTGAGCTCAGCCATCCTGATAAATAATTGCACAAATCTGCTCAAGTCTTTCAAAGACCACAGTTTGCATAGTTCCTTGTTAAAGTGTGGCCACTAAATTCACTGAAGATTTCATCTGCACTGGTCATGCTGCAGCAGAGGGCCAAGCAGAACTTTCCCTGCAATTACAGCTCTGGGCTGCTGAGGCACAGATGGAGGCTGCATACCAGACTTTAGAGCAGGAAGCCTGTCTTCCCTGTGTTCTCAATGCCCACCCAAAATCTTGAGCCCAGCACACCCCTGGTGACAGGTGATGCAGAAGAGAAAGCAACCAGATATGACTGCAGAAGGGACAAGAGTTAGTGCTGAGGGAAGATAAGGGGATTATACTGAGACAAGGAACCTTCTGTGGGGTGATTGGGACTGTAGGCTGACAGTGAGTGGAGAGGGGAGAGATGCTGGGACTGGTGGGGGCAAGACTGGGAGTGGCTGGCTAAGCAGAGTGGGACTAGGAGCCAAGGATGGAAGTGTGTGTGGGAACACTGATGTCAGACGAAGATCCAGAAGGGGGTTGGGACTGCCTAGCAGTGAAGCAGGTGGAAGGAGGTTATGGTGAGGGAAAGTGGAGGAGGGCAGATGACTGGGGCAAGGACCCAGAGGGATATGAGTGGAGGGGCACTGACACTGAAGTAGGAGCCCAAAAAGGGAGACTGGGACTGAGAGCTGTTGGAGATAGAGGAAGTGGAGGGAGAAAAACAGATTAGATGAAGAAACAGATGGGACAAACTGAGGAAAAGGTGGGAGAGGAGACTGGGATTGTGCATGCTAGAAGGAAGCCTGAGAGTGGATGTGGAGAGACTGGGATGAGGAGGTCAGAGAGAGAAACTAGGACTGGCTTGGCAAGGAGGCTGGGATTGAGGAGAACAGAATGAGGCTAGTGCAAGTATCCATGGAGTAGGGAAGAGAGCACTGGGACAGACAAATAGAAGAGGAGGAGACACAAAAAATCCATCTGGGAGGATATAAACCAAAGACTTTGAGATCACTAGAGAACACTTCCCTCCAGAGCCTGGAATGCAACCCAAGATCCCTGAGCCTCACCATTCCTCTGCCATCAGCAAATGTGCATGAAAGCCACCAGAAAAATGTGTGTCTCATCCTCCCTCATAAAGGATGACAACCTGCTACTGCTATCAGTTACTCTGCTAGTTCAAATAGCAGACATCTGTGTGGTAGAGCTACAGTTTCCAATCCTGATGATGAACCCTGTGATTCCATGATGGAATTTCTGTTTGCTTACTTTTCAGTTTGCTTTTTTTAAAGTATAGAAGATTACACACACAAAACAACATTAAATAAGTATTATGGTTGCAAAGTCAAGTACCCAAAAGTTAGGAAATGCCAGAAGTAAGATTGCCTGTACAATGTTAATTCACATATCTTGTTCATATACATTATGGCTGTGTCTACACCTGCATTCCTCTTTCGAAAGAGGCATGCAAATGAAGGACATCGAAAATGCAAATGAGGTGCAGATTTACATATCAGACACCTCATTTGCATATTCTTATTTCAAAATAGCTTCTTTCAAAAGAAGAAAACCAGTGTAGACACTGCTCTTTCAAAAGTAAACCCCATCTTGGAAAGAATCCTTCTCATGAAAGAGGGAAGAAGGATTCTTTCGAAGATGGGGTTTACTTTTGAAAGAGCAGCATCTACACTGGTTTTCTTCTTTTGAAAGAAGCTATTTTGAAATAAGAATATATAAATGAGATGCTAGATATGTAAATCTGCACCTCGTTTGCATTTTTGATTTCCCTCATTTGCATGCCTCTTTTGAAAGAGCAATGCAAGTGTAGACACAGCCTATGAGAGCCTTAAATTACTTTATCAGATACTATTTTTCTTTCCAGAGGACCTCTGCCTTATTCAGTATACAGAACGGATCTTCCTGGGGAACGAATCAGGGTTCTGTTGTGAAGGAGGTTTGTCTGTGGGATGCCTGCATGATTTATTGCAGACGTTGGAAGATATGTAATGACTCAGCCAGGGAAATTATAAGAAGAGAATGTATGGTCTTACAGGTAAGGCATGCTTGTACAGGTAAGGCATGCTTGTACAGGTCAGGCATGCTGCTTTACAGATTTGGAATGTATCCCTTCCTCTGCCACTGAGTTCCTGTCTCATACTAGGAAAATCAGTTAAAACAAACTTCACAGGCGGTCACCAATGACACTTCACTTGAAATTCTGCTACCTAAGTTGCAGAAATTCTTACAACATCTAAATGCTACTGAGGTCCCTAGGAGCTGTGCTTTAATATATGAAAATCCATGTAATGCTACATACTGTGAAAAAAAAATCACATCCTGATATCACCTAAAAGAAGTGGATACTTTTGACCTTAATTTCGGTGTCTCAGTTCCCCATCTGTAAAATAAGAAAAGCACTATCCCTTTGTTCACAGGAGTGTTGTAAAGATACTCATTAACGTTTGCGAAGCACTGAAACACTAGTAATGGGTACCATAGAAACATGCATGTGACAATTCAATAATTACATCTCCCGATTGAAGTTTGAATAGTGTACAAAAAATAAGGCCTAGAGCAACACTTGGAATGATGAGAAGATGGCATAATAAAGAATAGTTGCTCATTTATTGAGCACCATCCACACTGCTGACTGAACAAGGCAGTGTTCTGAAGAAAAAAATAGCACATTAATCAGGCTTCTTTAGTTTAGGCATTTCTCAACATGTTTAGTGTTTGACTTTGCACTCTTAATAATGTCCTTTTAAAAGAGGCTCAGTCTCTACTATGCACACGTGTTTACTTCACGCTGTTTCCTATATGCACTTGCTACGAAGAAGGGATTACTCCTGGTTTTGCACTTGAGCTGCTGTTCCACTTTTCCTCCCCTACTTCTGAAATTGAGGCCTGCCAGCTGACAGATGGATGAGATTGACAATGAGCTTGTGATTAAGATGCTGAACTGGGCCTTAGGAAATATGAGTTTTGTCCCTGATTCTCTGACAGATTTCTTGTGTTACCTTGGGAGGGTTACTCCTCCTTCCACACCTCCATCCTCAAACCTCCAATAAACTGGAGATAACTCCTCAAGTTACAGGGATGTTGTGAGGTTATGTTTGCTAATCATTTTAAGACTATTAGATGCTAGGAACATAAGTACCTTGTCTAAATTGATAACAGAGGAGCTGTATAGGGATGGTAGTGAGAGAATTCAGCTGAAGAGCCAAGTGGGGACAAATGGTCCCCATAGGGCTTCCTCTTAGATCAAATTGTGCTGCCCATTTGTATACATATAGGGCGAGGGCAGAGTCAATCTTTGCTTTTCTGTCTTCCCTTGCATCCTCCCTGGCCAATGTCAGCCTCTGCTAGTGCTCATGGGACTGCCAGTCAGCCGCAGGGTGAAGCTGAGGTAACTGCACCACACTTTTAATAACAATGAAAACCATAAGTTTCACTCTGCTGCTGTTGAGGAAAGCTATGAGGTATTCAAGCAGCCAGCCTGCTGATTCTGGATTACCTTCTAAGTATCAGGGCTAGAAATGCCCCTTTAAAAATAATCAGGAATGGAGCAGAAAGTGGTGGTTTTAGTGCCCCTCTCCTAACACAGAGACATTTTTGTCACTTAGCACTGTCTGGCAGCTCTTTCAAACCTTGCCCTTGAAATAGTGATAATCTGAGGTAAGCAAAATGTTAATTGAACCATCAAGAGCACATATGTTTGGGTTCTTTAACTGTGGCTAAACCTTTGTGACATTTTAAAAGTGGAGCAGAAATATGTCAAATGTATACATATCCTCCACTGTCAAACCTATCTACATCCAATTTAAACCAGCTGAGGCGGGAAAAGTGGAGCTCTGATTCTCACATTCCTTTGGCTTACGACATCCAAGAGGTTGTCAAGAAAGCTGCCACAGTGATAGCTAGTTAGTATTTCACTCAAAGGCAGTTACTTTGGGGAACCTGTAGAAAACAACATACACAGAACTCATCCTATGTAGTGGAGTACTTATACAGAGCAACAGACAGCTTCAGTCCCAGCATACAACTCCCAGATGTGAATTTGCAAGGATCAGGGATGGACTATAGCTAAAGGAGTTCCAAACTATTTTTCAGAATAAAAATATCCAGACCACATATCCTGGTAAGTAATGGCTCAGAGACTGCTCTGGTATTCTTAACACTGTAGCTTCTGTGGGGAGCTGAAAAATAAGAAAGAGCAATGTAGGAATGGAAGCAATTTGGTGACAGAGAGAAGGAGGAGAGGGAGAAAGCGGGTCTGAGTAAGCAGAAATAATGTGCAAGTCAAAGTTTTAAAAATGGATTTACTTGATCACTCCGTTCTCAGTATAGGTGGTTCTATAAAATCCAACCAGGGAGCCGTTCAGCCAGCCTTGGAACTTCAGGGTAAGGATATAGCTGTTATTTGCAGAGAGCGTCTCTTCTGCCCCCATCACCACATATTCGTGTTGTTCATAGATAAAACACTCTGTCAGTGTGATCTGGTCCCCGGAGGATTTCCGGAGCACAGGCATTTCTGTGATCTTGGTCTCTCGGAGGTGAAGCCACAAGTTCTTGGTTGCTTTATCCAACATGATGGTGATGCTGACTGTCCCTGTGTAAATATCTGCATCCATCTCGGGCTTTATTTCCAGCTCGTAGTGTGTGGGGTTAATGTAAGTGGGTAGCCTGAAATTTGTCCATTCTCCACTTGCATCATTTTTGGGAGGGCAGAGGTGCGGCTGTTCTGTCCCAGGAACAGTGGTTGCTGGCTGCTCTGTGCCTCCTAAAGTTTGGCAGGGCTCAGGTCTGCTTAATCCCACACCAAGTCCCACAGCTACACCTACTGCAGCCACCACTGCACAGATGATGGCCACATGCGTTTTCTTCATGCAGTACCTCTTAGACGTCTTTTCCTCAAAATCCATTCCTTGCATCTTTGCTCCCCTCTCCTCTTTCAAAGCTAAGCATTCACTGTAAAAAAAGGCTTACTGAACTCCTCAGCAGCACTGCTTGTTTCTAGTAAACCATGAAGATTCACTTTGTATTTTAATAGTGTAGTTCTATCTTTTCTGTATCTGTCACTCCCACCACTTCTTCTACCAGACGCTCAGTTAATTTGAGATAGCACTCACTGAGCCAGAGATAAAGTGGCCAGATCCAGAAGAGAGTAGCTGTGGAAGAAGACAGAGGAAATGAGCACTGGTACTACTCTACTTTCCTTATAAGCAGTGCAGCCCCTCCCCCTGCTCTTCTCTCAGTTAAATATAAAACAGTACTCTGTTAATCAGCAGTTAGAGGATGATCATATGCCAAAGCTCTGTCAGCAGCTTTCAGAAAGAGAGTTCACAGATCGTGGTGTAACTGCTAAGAAGCTTCAACCTTTGCCACTACTTATTTTTTCCTCCTGTTATTGTTCTTTTTAACAACAACCAAGGATTTTCTTGAACTTCCACCTCAGATTTTGTGCAATAAAATTTCCAAGGTTTAAAAAAAAATCTTTCTAGTTTTATTCAGTTGTCTTCCCTCAGTTATAGGGTGACCATATCTCCCTATCCCAAATATGGGACAGGGAGATATGGTGGCGGGCGGGTCCCTCCCAGTTTCATGGAGGTGTGGGGAGCCAGGAAACTGGCTGGCATCTTGTGGATGGGCTCCTGGTTCTCTGCACCTCAGGGAGCCAGAAAGGAGGTGGCAGCCAGCAGTGCTTCCCCAGCTTCCTTGAGGCACAGGAAGCTGAGATCCAGGCAGCAGCCACACAGATCCATCTCCTGGCGACCAGCGGAGGAGCCAGGCACAGCCATAGCAGTCCAACTCCTGGCTCCCATGAGACGCCGAGAGCCCCACGCAGCTACGTGGGTCTGGCTCTTAGCTCCCCTGAGCTGCAGGGAGCCATGAACTGGGCAGCAGCCCTGACAGTGCACAGCCCTGTTTTGAAAATAAATAGGGATGCCTTCATGACACCCAAAATACAGGGCTGTCCCACCAGAAATGGGATGGATGGTCAGCGTACTCAGTTATGGAGTCACTTTTATCGCGTGACTCCATGTGGTTATAAGCTGAAGCACTGATGATAAAATGATACAGCTTTGCTTTCGTTTCAAGCTTTAAAATGTTACTCTTTTCACATACATGGGACCAGTTTTCCAAGAGATGTTTGAGGACTGCACATGCAAACAGGTAGCTAGGGATGTTTTTACTTCCTTGTGTTGTGTAAGCCATTTCAGACTCTTCTAAAATGTCTTGGAGGGGTAGCCATGCTAGTCTGTAGCTTCACAAAAAACAAGCAGATTTGATTAAGTGGGTTTAACCCACAAGAGCTCATTACCTAATAAATAAAATTGTTAGTCCTTAAAGTGCTATGGGACTGCTTGTTTGGTTTTCTTTCTAAAAGTAAGGCTCACAATATTATTTCAACTATAGAGGACCTTCGTTTCGATAACCAGTCATTAGGCAACGTGAACCAAGTACAGCCTGTTCCTGCAAAGGCAACTTTTGGGAGTCAAGCCTACTTCTGTAAGTAATAATTCCATGCTCAGGCATGATGTACAATCTGTATTTTGGATAGCAAAGTAGATGATAACTGAATACCAAAATAAGCTCCCATTTGTTTTATGCCCAAGGGGAAAGAATGTAAAAGTGGAACAGAAGCATTCAGTTGTCAGCTGTTTTCAACTGGCCAAGAAAGAACTTACGTCTCCAGTGTTTACTTATTTCAGCAAGACAGTGCCTGTATTCAAAATAAGGTGCAGGGGTTTGGCTACATTACTCCCATGTAAATTGACAAGGGGCTTCATGGCTTAATTCTTGGTTGTTACACTAGATACAGTTCAGTGTTTTTTAAACAATTTGGATTTAATTTCACCAGGGTGGCTAGCCCTCAGACCTGAATGCAGTTGCTACATGTGCTGAAATATATTCACATAGCTCAGTGCTAGAGGTTCCTCTGGGTTAATCCCTCTCCAGCCTTTTCAGAGATGACTCTGGTCACAGCTTTACAAGTCTCTTTTTTTTCTCAACTCATTTTCAGGTGTCTCCAACCTCCACTAAGACACACTCTGGTGTGACATTCCCTGCTACAAGATTGAGAAAACAGGCTGTTATTGAAATAACTTAATAACTTGTGCCCAGAAGCCAAAGAACAAGGTTTGTTCATTGGAGAGCTCCAAGTTACTTATAACTCAGCTATTTTCAGACAGCTTTAAAAGAATTAAACAATGTCTACAACTGGAATCTTTTTTATTTCTTTAATTTTATTTTTTTCTTTTTGTCTGTTATCAAAATTAGACATGATTTGGGAAAACAGTACCTTTTAATGAACTTGGTAAGAGCGTAAGCTCCAGCAATAGGGGCTCTCCTTGCAGGTCATCATGGTCTGACCATTTACAATTTGCTTTCTCTTTTTGTTCTAGCTCAGTGGTACAGAGAGAGACAGAGAGAGAGAGAGCAGGCTTGAAACCAGATGCCTTGAAACAGAATGACTTGTTAAACACTTATAAAGAGACACATTACATGTGTCAGGTTTTCTCACTGCTTCTTTAGCCAAAAAAGGTATGATTTCAGCCCATACTGAGTTTGTTTGTTTTTTTAAGTAAAAGGTAAAAAGTAATACCAGATGAACTTATCAAATGATGTAGCAAAGTTAGTTGGTTATTGTAATTATGAGAATATTTGCAGATTTCTCTATGGAAAATTAAATTAAGAGTATTTGCACCTCATGCAGGGAAGGGGTGGGAGGAAACACACTGGGTGAGACAGTGCCAAAATGTTATTTGTGTTTAAGTCTTGAAAATAACAGAAGCAAATGACATAAAACTAAGTGAGCAAGGATGTAATTATTAACATGGCACACAGCATAGATCATTAGTTCCTTCTTCTGCAAAGGAAACATGATAAAACTGTTACAATCAATTACGCATGAGCACTGCTGTGCCACTGATCATTTCTTTACTGAAGTGTGAGTGTCAGGTATAGCTATGGCCCATTATGGATGTAAATTTTTGATGGGGAGGATTTAGGACCTCTGGCTAGGACTATCCCTCCCATACTGAAAATAAGCTTTGTCCCCTATTGAAATCTGAGGGATGGAAATAGCATTAGGTGACACCAGGGGGCTAGCCAGAGACAAAAAATCAAAAGTCTCTCCACCAGTCTGAGGCTGAGAGGTGTTAATACGTGACCCAGGCGCCTGTGAATGAAGTAGGTCCAAATTCTCCATGCTGGTGTTCCCATTTGATCAATTAAGAAGACAAGGCAATGCCTGAAACAATAAAGAAACTTACTGACCTGATAAAGAGATGAAGAGAGTCAGAGTGGTCTGGGTCCATAAGGAGGAGAGTACAGTGTGAGAGCTACCAGAGCCAGGAGATTGATTGTCGTTCCCTAACCCAGAGTGTCAGAGATGCTCCCTGGACTTCAGTTTGCTCCAGTAGAGGGAGATGCTTGCTGGCTGTAAGGCAGACAGCCAAACCCAAGGGCCAGAGACAGCTGAAGACAGCAGGATGGGTGGAGGGGCTTTTCTGTTGACATTTGCATGGCTGGACCCTGAGGAACTTTGGGGGGGGGAAGGAAGTGCAGAAAAGCTGTTGGATTTTTTATGCAGGTAAGATCAGGGTTTTAAGCATTACAAGCCTCGTGTGTAGATATGGACTGTATACGGGGATTTAAGTTGATGGCTGATTTGCAGTATGTTTTGTTATAGACTGGATCACAGGAAGAGTGCTAGTGAAGCAAGAGAGCCTGGTGTAGAGTTCTCTGAGAGGAGAAACTGAGTCAGCCAGGTTATGAGCCAAAGACAATTTTAGTAGAAGCAGCTTTATGACAATTTGATAATTACAGTTCCTACCAACAGTAGCTGGATGTGGAGGACGCAAGGCACCTTCCATGAGATTCTTCACTGAGGGTAATAGCAAACGAGAGCTGCTATGGGAAATATCAAAGACACAGAAATAAATAAAGAGTTTAAAAAAATGTATGGCTAACCACTGCAGACATGAACTTAATGAGCCAAATTCATACCTGGAGTAACTCCACTGAACTTGCTGGAGTCATGCCAGGGATGTATTTGGCTTCATGTTCCTAAAATGTAAAAGAACTAGCAGAGTCATTGGTCCTATTGTTCTTACTCTTTTGTTATTCTTCAGATTATTTTATGTTTTCTCTATGCAGCCTTTACACTGAGATTTCAGGGTAATTCACTATGAATTAAATCCTGGAACACCTAGCAGGCTGAATTTGGTCCTTACTTGCCTATACATTATTAGAGAGCTTTGGTTACAAGAGAAATATCCTAAGTAATGCTGTAGTGATTATTTTTGGTAGTGTTTCAGTTGCAGGATTTTTCTACCTATTTGTCTCCGCAGCATGGTGCAGGGAAAGTGAAAGACTCCTCCACTTGAAAAATGGTTCTCAGTCCAGACCCAAATGAATTCTAACAGATATAATACCCTCACTGCATATTTCTTATGGAATTAATGATAGACCTGGTCTTCATCTCAGGTTTCAAACACTCTCACATGATTATTAATCTCCGAGAAATGTCATGAGCCTTAACAGGTATCATTATACATGAAGCCTGGTTTTGTTTGAAATCTTAGTTCATAAATCATGTCCTCTTGAATTTGTGTGCTTTGAAAGTGCAAAGACTTTATACTGAATTGATTTAATTAAAGACATTCGGGATTTTTTCAACTCTGTTTGTATTTCCTGAGTAAAGTCTTAGAAAGCTGACCCCCATTGGTCTCATTGGTTGATCTCATCATAAGTCAGCAGCGGATATTTGCAACCACTGAGTTGGATAGGTCTCAAACTCCTTGCTGCAGGGATCAGGAGCTGAGAAGGAGACACTAGGAAAAACCAACAGGCCCTATTTCCTCATGGACTTATAGCGAAACAAGTTCCTCTGCACAGCTCACCATAATGTCATAACACAGCCTCCCAGCTCTCTCCTCTACTGAGCTAGAAAGGAGCCAAACCCATAAATGTTACCACTGAGATAAATTCTTTAAAAGGGGGGAACAAAATAACCAAACTTCGTCAGCTAGATGTACCCTTCCAAAACACACCTCTCTTTCCTCACCCCAGCAATGTAACCTTCTTCCTCCTCTCCAGCCACACTCATAAATCATACTCACACCAGCTGTCAGTTTAAAAAAAAAAAAGAATATTTTCCTTGTTTTCCTGTCTTTTGTCCCTAACCCTTCACCTAATGCTTTTGCTCTTGCTATAGTTATCCAGGCCCATGTGGCATGAGTAACTACAGTGTGCTAAATAAGATACTACAAGTTGGGTGCCTCAGCTCCTTTCCAAATGTGTTGTAAAAGCCAGTGCAGGAGATAACAGACTTGGAAATGAACTGAAAATATGTTGACAGAGAAGTTCTGTGATTTAAGACCTAATTGTTCCACGAAGTTTAATGTGCTTCTTAAAATATCAATTTCAAAAATAACATATACATGCAATCATTTTTCTGTAACTCTTCTTGATTTCTGGTGCACATAATATTAACATCAGACTATAAGAATCATATACTGGAAGAGATCAATGGCCCATTTATTTCATTCTGTTTCTCCATAGTGACTAGATAGATGGTCCAGGGAAACATTCAAGGGGTGGGAGTGGAACAGTGCACTTTCCCCAGCCCGTAGAGCTTCATGGAGCATGCGCTGCTGTACTCCGGTGGCAATTTAAAGGTCCCAGGGCTCTGGCTGTCATTGCTGCATTACTGCCCCCTTTAACCCACCCTTTTGGCAGGATTAAGTGAGGCATTTATCAAAATTTATGACTTCCACTGCAATGAAAGTAAACTGTAAGTCAGTGCAATCTGTGGAGAGCAACTTGTATATCCCCTATGGCTGTTAAATCATCATTCCCCATTTCTAATTTTGGACAAAGGTGCAGGAAGCTTCCAAGCCACCTTCATTTTGTATTTCTGAGCAAAAAGAATTATGCTGTCCTGGAACTGTATGTGGATGACTGATCCACACTGAAAACAAATAAACCTTCACTGGTTAACCTTAACCAGAAAGGCTAAAGTGTGTTGTTTTGGGGGCAAGGACTGCTGGTTGAGATGGCAGCATGCCATATGAGGAGTGGTGGTTGTTATCTACCAGAACCTCCCATAGGAAAAGGGAATCATGGAGGAGATTCTTCAATTCTTGGTGCAAAATCAGGCAGCAACACAGGAGCAGTATGCTGTGAGGTACAGCAAAAACAGACACATACTATTTGGCTGAGCCCAGATGTTGTGGGCTCAGCCAAATAGTAGAAGGTTACAGACACTAGCTGAACAGCAGTACAAACTGATTGATGTGGTAATTGCTCCCCAACAACAGCTGGAAAATGAAAGGTCACAGGACTAGAGCTTAATTCACCAGCAGAGGTTGAAAATCGATTAAATATTTACTCATAGGCCTTTTTTAAACCAAAATGGAGCCAAAGGTTGGCCAAATGTCTTACTGAAAATGTTTGAACATGTAACCAGTTGGTTTCTTGGCTGGCTCTGGTCTTATCAGATGAAGAGCAAATGGTTTGTGATGGCATAGACAGGCAGATGGCCAGGACTTACTAGCACATAAGGACAGATTTATTGGGTAGTTAAAAGTAAATGGGAGGAAGAATGACTACTGGTCATGGGAAGAGTTACATGTCCTTTTTGGGAACAAAACTTGGGGTTCTGGTATACAGACTCAGGAATTTTTGCAAAGGGAGAGTAAAACCAGAAATCAGCTTGGCAACACAGGTGCCAACCTGGTTAGCATCAGCCTTCTAATGTTTGGGGAAATGAGCAAAGGCTTATTGATCTCCCCACAGTAGTACAAACCATAGATGAAACCACAAGCAACCTTTTGTCTGAGGAAAGAGGATGTAGGAGATTTGAATGAGCACTTGGTAGCAGAGTTGGCCTGATCAGGACAGAGTAATCTAATGATAAACACTCAGTAGCTTTCTAGCACGCCTCTGGGTTACTTAATCACAATAGATTTTTTTTCCAGATTTTAGGAATGTGTTTTTTTTTCAAGTGAGGTGATAAATATGCCTTTTTCTCAACCCCCACCCCACAACTGCATGAATAATACAGGCTCCAAAATACTGTAAGCAGAATTACTCCACAGTCTTTCAAAAGGAACAGCAAAGATTCAATATTGTCATTATTTAAACAATGGAATTCCATAGCAACCCTGTTTAGGTACAGCAGAAGCTCAGAATTATGACCACCAAAGTTACAAACTAACCAGTCAGCCAAACACATAATTTGTAACCATACATACGCAGTCAGACAGCAGCAGATCAAATAACAATCAAAGCACTTAAGGTATAGTACTATGATAAAAGTAACTACTAAGCATATAAAGAGTTTTTGAAAAATTTACAAATTAAGGAAACTTTTTCTATGCTTGTTTTATTTCAGTGAAAATGGTTTATTTTAACCTCTGAATAGTAAAGTTTCAAAACTGTATTTAGTGAATGCTCAGTTGTAAACTTTCGGAAAAATAACCACAATATTTTATTCAGTTACAAACCCTTCACTTACAGCCTCCATTCCTGAGATGATTGTAACTCTGAGAATCAGGAAGTTTGCTCTTTATGTGTACTTTGCTGCATGTGCTTTGCAAATTTAAGATCCTTTAATCTCATTATGTAATTCTGTCTTGTTTATGCATTTGCTAATCCCTCATCTTCCTTGGAGCTGTCAGGGTTTAATCAGCCAGAACAGGTCAAGGAGTAATTGTAGCTTGTGTTCTGGGCCTGAGGGAGTCACAGTTTCCCCTTCTTTGCTACTGAAAGGCAAACAGTACTCTGAAAAGAAGCTAAAAGATATAATTTGGGAGTGACGTGTTTATGCAGTCACATATTTGTGTATGTTGCCTGGCTAAACTGTAATATAGCTTCTACCATCAGAATGTTTCCAAACCCTTAGTACTACGAGCTTAGCTTATCCCATTTTGAAGACTGTGAAGCAGAAGCCAGAGAGGTTAAATGATTTGCCTCAGGTGCAATGATAGTCAATCTCAGAACAACAGAACTCTGTATGTATTTAAGGAATTACATTGTTTGGGCTTCTGCCCTTGAGTACCATTTAAGAAAACTGGTCAGAATGTGGTGTCATAGTGGAGGAAAGAGCTTCGGAAAAGAGACCTGCTGGTGTGGGGGGCGGGGCGGGAGAGGCATAGAGGGCAGTTGCTGTGGATTTGGTCATTTAAAGGGGCCTGGGACTCTGGCCACTCTTGTGACAGCAGCACCACCAGAGCCTCGAGCCCTTTAAATCACCACTGGTGTGCCAGCGCAGTGCTCTGCACAGGTCTTAGGGCTGCCTGAGGAGGCAGGAGTGCCACAAGGGGCACTCCAGGCAGTGCTGGGAATGGGCTCCATGGTCTGTAAGGTGCCCTCAGCTCTGCCCCTTCTGTCCTTGGTCCCACCCCTTCCGAGAGCGCGGAGCTCCTCCTGGCCCCCTTGCCCTTGCCCTGGGGTCCAGCTTGGCTGTCGGGTGCCCTGGCTGGGAGTTGGATATGCTAATATTCTCAAGCCTGTGTTAATTGAGCCTTTGGTATGAAATGTACACACAAAAAATGATCCTAAGTGTGAACAGCAACCTATAATTCTATCAGATCCTAACAAATATTTAATATGTGCGGAAGTGGCTTTACGGATTAGGAGCACCAGGATGTCAGCTAGTTTTAGTTTATCCAAAAGCACCATTATGTAGCCATGTTAATCAGCTCAGGAACTCCCATCCTGTAAAGCCAAAATAAACATGCACTAAATTTGTGGTGATATTGCTAGTCACATAGACAGAGAGGTGATGCTCCCCCAGCATCATCCCTGATAACAACCATCCCTTTAGAGTTTGTGGAATATCCTGTTAGTTTGAGGGCAATTTGTGTGATCACATGCCTTTAGTGAAAACTGAGGAACACATGAAGCCTCTGAGTAAGAGAAACAATGCCTCCAGAGAAGGGAAATTGCTGGCCATTTTCAAACTCTCAGTAGTCTGGAAGATGCTCAGAAAGCAAATTTTCTTAGGGTGCAATCCATCCCCTCATACAGGTCATTAATAACGATGTTGAACAATACCACCCTAGAACCTATCCTTGGGGTGCTCCACTTGAAACTGACTGCCAGCCACACATAGAGCCATTGATCATTACCCACTGGGCCTGACTGCTTAACCAGCTTTCTACCTCTCTTACAGTCCATGCATCCAATCCATACTTTCATAGCTTATGGGCTAATGTTGTGGGAGACTGTATCAAAAGTTTTGCTAAAGTCAAGGTATGTCATATCCATTGACTTTCCCTTGTCCACAGATCCAGTTACCTCATCATAGAAACTAACCAGATCTAAAGAATTTGGTTAGTCCCATGAAAGCTCATCACCTAACAAATTCTATTGTTAGTCTTTAAAATGCTACAGGACTGCTTTTTCTTTCCTTTTGTTAGTTTTAAACATGCTACCTATTAGTTTCATTTGGTGAAATGAACCCCCTAGTTCTTATGTTATGGGAACAACTAACTTTTTCTTATTCGCATTTTCCATACCTGTCATGATTTTATAAACTTCTGTCCCCCTTTAGTCTCCTCTTTTCTAAGCTGAAAAGTCCCAGTCTTTTTCATCTTTCTTCATATGGCAGCCATTCCAAACCCCTAATCATTTTCCAATGACAAAAATTTTTTTTGAGATGAGGTGATCACATCTGTATGCAGTATTCAAGATGTGCATGTACCATGGATTTATAAAGAGGCAGTAAGACATTATGTTTTATTCTATATACCTTTTTTAAGTGATTCCTAATATTCTGTTTGCTTTTTCACAGCTGCATCACTTTGAGGGGATGTTTTCAGAGAACTACCCACAATGACTCCAAGATCTCTCTCGAGCAGTTATAACTAAATGAGTCTCCATCATTTTGTATGTATAGTTGGGATGTTTTTAGTGCCCTGTACTAGACAGAGAAGGCTTCCCTGGTTCTCCAAACATTTTCCTCACTCATCTTCCTCCAACATGTATGAGTGAACGTAGTGCCGATGACAATAAGGAGTTCATCATAAGAACATAAGAACATAAGAACATAAGAATGGCCATACTGGGTCAGACCAAAGGTCCATCGAGCCCAGCATCCCATCTGCCGACGGTGGCCAATGCCAGGTGCCCCAGAGAAGGAGAACAGAAGACAATGATCAAGTGATTTATCTCCTGCCATCCATCTCCTGCCCTTGTTATGAAGGCTAGGGCACCATACTTTATCCCTGGCTAATAGCCATTTATGGACCTAACCTGCAAAAATTTATCAAGCTCGTTTTTAAACCCTAATAGAGTCCTGGCCTTCACAGCCTCCTCGGGCAAGGAGTTCCACAGGTTGACTGTGCGCTGTGTGAAGAAAAATTTCCTTTTATTAGTTTTGAACCTACTACCCATCAATTTCATTTGGTGTCCCCTAGTTCTTGTATTATGGGAAAAGGTAAATAATTTTTCTATATTCACTTTCTCCACACCATTCATGATTTTATATACCTCTATCATATCGCCCCTCAATCGCCTCTTTTCCAAACTGAAAAGTCCCAGTCTCTCTAGCCTCTCCCCATATGGGACCCGTTCCAAGCCCCTAATCATCTTAGTCGCCCTTTTCTGAACCTTTTCTAATGCCAATATATCTTTTTTGAGGTGAGGAGACCACATCTGCACGCAGTACTCAAGATGTGGGCGTACCATAGTTTTATATAGTTTTATATCACATTTGGTTCAATGAAACATACTACAGATAGAAGTGTTTGTGCAAGCTTCTCCCTTATTGTCCTATGACCAGTGTTACTTTAAACATTTCAAATTTAGGTTCCTGAAGACAAGCACCTAGATACATATTTAAATGGCCTGACTTTCAGAATGCCTAAATGTAGTTTTGGGTGTCTAGCCTCCCTGTAAGATTTTCTGGAGAATCTTGGAAAAAGACAGAAGGAAAGGAGAACAATCCAGGGAACTATAGGTAGTCAGCCTTGACTCATTCCCCAGAAAAACCATGGTGGGGATCCTCAAGGAATCCATTTTGAAGCACTTGGAAGAGGGGAAGTAATCAGGGACAGTTGGCATGGATTCACCTAGGGTAAGTCATGCCAAACCAATCTGATTAGCTTTTACAATGAGGTAATTGGCTCTGTGTACATGGAAAAGTCAATGGATGTGATGCTATGCCTTGACTTTAGTAAAGCTTTTGATACAGTCTTCCACAATACTCTTTTCCAAAAGTTAAGGAAGTATGGATTAGATAAATGGACTGTAAGGTGGATAGAAAGCTGGCTAGATGGTTAGGCCCTACAGCTAGTAATCAATGGCTCAATGTCTTGTTGAAGAGGAATGCCCCAACGACAGGTTCTAGGGCCGGTATTATTCAACATTTTTATTAATGACCTGAATGAGGCGGTTGGATTGCACCCTCAGCAAATTTGCAGGTGACACTAAGCTAGGGGAGAGGTAGATACAGTCCAGGATAGGGATAGGGTCCAGAATGACGTAGACAAATTGGAGGATTGAGCCAAAAGAAATCTGATGAGGTTTAACAAGGCATTGTTGCAGGCTGGTGACCAACTGGCTAAGTACCAATGTAGCAGAAAAGGAGCTGGGGGTTACAGTGGTTGAGAAGCTGGATAAGAGTCAACACTGTGCCCTTGTAGCCAAGAAGACTGATGGCACACTGGCATGCACTGGGAGGAGCATTTCCAGAAGATCTAGAGAAGTTGTTATCCCCCTCTATTTGGCACTGGTGAGGCCACATCTGGAGTACGGCATCCAGTTCTGCCCCCATCCCCACCCCCAGTATAGAAAGGATGTGGATACATTGGAGAAGTTCCAGTGGAGGGCAATGAAAATGACTAGGGGGCTGGAGCACACAACCTATGAGGAGAGGCTGAGGGATTTGGGCTTATTTAGTTTGCAAAGAGAAGAGTGAAGGGTGATATTTATAGCTGTCTTCAATTTCCTGAACATGGGTTCTAAAGAGGACAGAGAGAGGTTGTTCTTAGTAGGGACATATGGCAGAACAAGGAGCAATGTCTTCAAGTTACCCTCTTAAGATGGGGAGGTCTATGTTGGCTATTAGGAAAAACTATTTCACTAGGAGGGTGGTAAAGCACTGGAATGTGTTACCTAGAGAGGTGATGGAATCTCCATCCCTAGAGGTTTTTAATTCCAGTTTGACAAAGTCCTGGCTGGGATGATTTAGTGAGGGTTGCCCCTGACTTGCACATGGAGTTGGACTCGATGGCCTCCTGAAGTCCCTCCCAGCCCTGGGATTCTGTGATTATATTAATTTGATGGCAGTGTTTTGTGCCACTGGTAGCCTCCTTTGCATAGTGCAAACTTTCACTTAAAAACTAGACACTTTGTCTGTGTCTACACTACTTCTCCCCTTCAGAAGGGGCATGTAAATACATCTGATCAAAATGCAAATGAGGTGCAGATTTAAATAAACAGGGTTTCTTCAAAGGGAAACCCAGCTTTTGAATGCACCCTTCTTCCCAATTTTTTTTTTGGGAAGAAGGGTGCTTTCTAAGGTAAGTTTTCCTTTCGAAGGAACCCTGTTTGCATTGCTGTTTGTTTTGAAAGTAGCCCCTTTCAGAAGACAGATCTATGGAAGTATGCAAATAAGGTGTGAGATATTTAAATCTGCATATCACTTGCATTTTTGATCAGATGTAGTTACATGCCTCTTCTGAAAGGGAGAAGTAATGTAGACACAGCCAAAGTGGCTAGTTTCTAAGTGAAAGATGGCAACTTTGAGAAATTGGGTCCAGACATGAGGGCAGTAGGAAGATGGGCCAGAACTCTTTCTTGGAATGAAGTGTAATCCTTTCCATATCCATGCTAATGGAAACCCTCACTGATTCCCCAGACTCATTGTCCTCGAGCAATATGCTATCCTTGTCAGGATGAAGCGGGGAGCACACATACATAGAATTGGAGAGGGGACTGGCAAAGGTCTGACGTAAGCAGCAGTGATGATCTAGGTAAGTGGGAATAGGGAGGAAAATATCAGCAGGACAGTGGCAGGAGGTAGAGATTTGCTAGAGTCCGTGGGAAGGGAACGAACCTTGGAAAGAGACCTTCTGGAAAATCGGGAGGAATAACAGATAGATGAGGAGAGCAAGATAAGCTCAGGTGAAGTGTTAGTAATAATACCTCCCATCTAACTCAGCCGAATGACCGGTCATGTCCTGAGAGATAGTCAGTAAACTTTCTGCCATTAGTGAAAACACCCTGTGCCCTGACAGTCGAAAAGAAACAAACAGAAACCCACCCAAGTGGGCCTTTTAGTTCTTAAAAATGTATTTTAAGTAACAACACAGAGCTTCTCAGGGATATTTTCTAAAGATTAATGACCACCCAAAACAATGCATATACTACAGACGTACACCAGTTTCAGGGAGAGCAGCATTTGGTTCAATTCTCCTTAGGATATCAACTCTACCTGGACAATCATTAATCTCCAGTAAACTCCCATTATCTAGATTGCTGCAAAAGTAGACCATCCACATAGTGGAAACTTGGCCTGACTGCAGTCAATAGAGTTTTGCCATTAAGTTCAGTGAGCTCTAATGGCAAAACTCCATTGACTTCAGCGAGGCCAGGATTTCACCCCATCCATTTTATTAATGCCAATTCATGCATTACATTCTTTGTTCTCGTCAGAATATGCTCCACCATCATATTCTGATGGCAGACATTTCCATCAAAGACCCCCTATATAAGAAGAACATGTGTGCACAGTAAAGTTATTTCTTAGTGAATTAAATAGCACCCCACCCTGAGCAGCCAGCCAGCAGCTCTGCTGACTAAAGTTTGGTAGGTGGAAGGCAGAGTTACAATTCTTTCTGCTGCCTATCAAAATCTCACCTAGATAAACTATCTGGCATGAAACCCCTTTGTTCCCTTGAGCTCACCAAGATGTAGTGTGTGCCTGAAAAGGGCTACTCACAAGGGAAAGGGTCAGGAATGCATATGGATCAGGAATCCATATTTCCTCCTCTTACCCTATGCACCTGTGTAATGGCTACCCACCATCTTCCTATGTATTTGAGCTAAAAGAAGATTAAGTGTATGCGGCAACAAATTGGTATTTAGATTGATATTGTGTATTAATTTTCAATAAGTTTAATTTTACCATTGTACCAAAAATAAAGGATTCTATTTGATCCTTAACAAGTTAATTGTTTACGCATGATTCACCAGTGCCATTTTGAAGCAATTTATAGGAATTGCTTTCTTTGCTATCTGGACTGATACGTGTTCACGGACTTTACTCTTTTATCCCTGTTATTTTAATTGTTGACTAGAAGATTGCAGGAAAATATCATCAATGTTCTTGGGACTTTCATACATGCTGCAACTAGAATAAGTATATAAATTCTGATAAGGAGCATGAAATAGATTTTATTACCATTGCACAAATTGTAGAGATGACATGTCTCTGAGCTACTAGGTGAGTAAACTTTTAATGAATACGAGCTGGACCCAGACTAAGCCCCAAAACACCAAAACTAAACTACAGAGCCAAATAGGGAATACCATCAGCCTGTGGAAAACTGGGGATTTGATAGATGGGAGTGGGAATACGATGGAGTCATTGGTGCTACCATCATGAATCTGCCAGTAAATGATATAATTGTGAATGATATGAAGAAAATGAATAAGGAAGTGTTATTTACACCTTCAAGGATGAGAGGTCAACCAGTTAATACACAAATTTAAGATAAAGAAAAGAAAGTTTCACCCATTGCACAGTCAATCTATGGAACTCATTGCCAGGGAATGCTGGCATAATGCCAAAATATTCAGTAGCTGTGTGAATGGGGGCTAGGTCTATCAATGGCCATTTGCCAACATGATCAGATATTCAGATCCTTGCTGTCACTGTCCCTGCCTTCTGACTTCCAGAAACTGAGAGTGGATGACAGGAGATAGATCATGCAATAATTGCCCTGTTCTACTTATTCCCTTGAACCACCTAGTATTAGCCACTGTCAGAAGACAGGATAGTGGTCTAGGTGGACCACTGGTCTGTGTCAGTGGGGCTTTTCTTCATGTTCTTAGCAAACATTTGGGTCCATATCCAATTGATTTCACCAACTTTTAAGAAACTACTTTTGAGTAGCTTTAGAGTACTACTTCTGAGTAGAGGGAATTACTGAAATTATTCCTTCAATGTTAGAAGCTATTTTGGTTTCAAAATTTGACCTCCTAGAGAAAAGCTACTAGGATTTGTCTATGACAATAGAATAAATATTTGGTATGTTTCCACTGGGAATAAGAAATAGGTTAACTCTGATGTCTGGAAAAGCAACTGAATTTCTTTCAAAATTAAGGGAGTCGATGATGCCAAATCAATTGATCAAAATTATTGTCTTGAAAGCAAATGTTCTAAATTAGTTGCAAAAATGTTTGTTTGTTTGCTTTCTGCAATATTTGGAGAGCTTTGAAAGAGGGATCTCCCAATTATAACAGTGACAATTTTTGAATCTGCTCTTAAATGAGGAAAAAAGAATAGACGATCGTGTGGAAAGTTTTGAGAGGGTGAATAGAGGTGATGGTTAAAAACAATATGACCAACAATCAAAGAGTTTACTTAGTTAGCAGTGAGCACGAAGGAAATTCAGAGGTAAACTCCTTAGGAATTTCAGAGAGGGAAAGTTAATAGTACTGTATACAAATCCTTACTTGACGGGTGCTAAATAAGAGAAGAGGAAAGTACCAGTGGTAAGAAAAAGAAGTTGGGCTCTAGAATGGCTACTGAAGGAACAGAGCCTGTGTGATGTATAAGATAGATGTTGAACCTATATCTCTATAATAATAGTCAGGATTTATAGCACTGTATATTTTCAAAGCACCATAATGTATAATTAACCTCCACAACACCATTGCGAAATATGGATGTGCTATCCTCACTTAAAGATGGAGAGACTGACATTGTGAAATGCCCAAGGCCGTACTGTATTAGCTAGGTGATAAGATTTCAGGAGTTCATGCCTCATCAACCTGTATGTGCTAGCTGTATGATGTCTGAAGACCCAAGGGATACATATAAAGTGTCTACTGGCATCTCTTTCCAATAAAGTGGAAAACAGTGGGGAGTTCCTTGAGTACAAGGATTGAGAAAGAAAGACTGCTGATATTGAAGCTGAGGTAGATAGTCTGGGAACACAGCTTAATGTCTATTGCTATTAAGGATCTAGCTGTGGCTGCATTCTTACAGGCTTCTATCAAAGCACTGTTCTCTTAATATACACTAACCACAGTAGTGCCTTTTATTGACCAATCTGCTGATTTTTTTTTAAAAAAAAATGTTCCATGTGTGCTTCCCAGCCTTCCCGGGATATTTGGAAGACCTAGATTTGCAGAGGGCTGGGATGGAAATACACTTATGCTGCCCAGCTGAGTTTCTCAGGAACTTACTCAGGGAGTGAACTGCATCCATCTGCCTGGACCGGGGTTGCTTTCATTAAATCCAACATGCAAGTTGCAATAGGATGAAGGCATGCAATCTTCTAGGCACTAGCAACCTTTATTCACCTCAGTGATTTCATAAATGTAAAGAGGGAAGAGAATTTTCTAGGTCTAGACTGTCCCTGATAAGAACTGAGGGCAACACAAAGCTGCTCACCCATCTCCAGTAGGCACTGCTGCAGGGATTACATGATCTCTCCCAGAACTCGTAAGTATAGAGTGGGGAGTGCAGCCACTCTGCCACAATTGAAGGCATGCTGCATGCTTCCTCCTGTATGTTAACCAGGATAACTGGCAAGCCAAGGACTCCATTATGGCCTGCTCTCTTTCCTGAGAGCTGTACAAGGGAGCATTCCAATGCTCTGGGGGTTATGGGGAATGTGGGTGTGCTTGGCATGTATACAAGGGCTGTGCAGAGGGCATCTTTTTACACCTTAAATCTCCACAGGTCCTCCCTTGTTCACTCATCTATCTCCTGGACAGAGTCTATGTGCTTTGATCAATTATTAGGTGTTTATTTTGCATAAAGCAGAGTTGTAATTTGTTGTCTTTGTGAGTGTAAATAGAAGTTTATAGCAGTTTCATTCAATGATAATGAAAAGAATGAATGTGTTTATTGTGGCAGTATAACCACTACAAAAAGCTCTAATTCCTTATATTTGTTTCTCTTACCATCAAAAAGCATGTAAATATAATGTAGCATTTCCAGTGGCTTTGTATGTTCTGTGTTCTTCAGAGACTCCTGCTTCCCACATCAGCAATCCAAATGAATAACAAAACCTCCCTTCTCCTTGTTTCAGGCTTTCCAACTTGCACTTGATCCTTTACAGACATCATTTATTGTTGAATTTAGTGATAACCACAGTGCCTTTGGAAAATTCTGTGGTTGCAAATTACTGTCCAATCTTGTGGCTAAAGCAATGGGCTGTAACATTAGTGATCTGAATTCCGCTCTCAGCTCTCACTTCTTCTGTGGGATCTTGGATAAACAATTTAACTTCATTTTTGCTTTAATCTCATATTTTTGCTCAATGTCAAGAAAAATTTCAGAGGGAAAGTATTGTGGCTTCATACAGTTCCCTTGAGAGTCTGTCCATTTACTTTATTACATGTTTGACTTGCGCTGTTATATGTAGGCCTGCCAAAGGGGGCAGGGGGAATGCAGGGGAGTAGAAGGGGCCAGTTGGTCCTGCAGCCCAGAGATTCGAAGAGGTCCAGGACTTTTTAATCACTGCTGGAGAGCAGCTGTGGCATGCTTCATACAGCACTCAGGGTGCAGGGGCAGTCCAGGCAGCACTGAAGGGTGGCTGCCTTTGACCCTATGCCTTCTGCCAGAGGCCCTGTTTCCTCCAGGGGCATAGAGCTGCCTCTCCCATTTTGCCCAGGGGCCTGGCAAGTCTCTCAGCTGGCTTGTACAGATGCAAATGAGTAATGCAATACATCCGATGTTACAGATTGATTGCCACCTTGATATAATCACCGGCTTGTGAGCATAGAACTCGTGCCACTTTGTAACAAATACATGCAGGCAAACACACGACACATGTAAGCGTTAAATGGTCAGTGAATGTCCTTTTTGTTTTGCTTATGAATTTATTAGCCTTTGTGTGCATAAAACTCTTCATGTTTTCCTAAGCTGCTGGGCTGATTAATGTGCTAGCCCCCTCTCTTCATGATGCATTTGATGTAAAAGCTAAAAGAGTCATTAAAACCCAGCTATCCTTCTTCAGTAACAGAACTATTCTGAGGAAAGATGATTTTGAAAGGGATGATCTAAATGCATACAAATGAATGTAAATTCTAGCAGAATAATGTTTTTACTGTGTTGGACTCTGGCATAATTGCCCTATATCTGTGTAAATCCTAGACTTCAGTTGGCCTCAAAGACATTGCAGTGATCTATGGAGATATGATTTATAAGCTCAGTTTTACGTACATGTTTCTATTTTTATAATTTAAAAATCATTTAGTTGTGCCCAAATTAGTGTGGATCACCAAATCCACTATCAGCAGGGGGAAAGGGCTGGTTTTCTGCTCTCTCCCCAGGAGCCTGGTTGCCTAGAGAACTGGCAGTGAATCCCACCTCTGTTACCATCTGTCTTCTGCTTAGAGAAGGAGCACTTGATTTAAGAAAGACCTAGGATGCATGGGTACAGCAGGCTGAAAGTTTGGCTGCATCTACATGAGCAAGTTCTTCCGAAATATCCAGCAGACTGTCTACACACGAAGTGTTCTTTCAAAATTACATTGAAAGAATGTGGCACTCCTTTTGAAAGTGCTCTTCCATTCCCGTTTCAAGAAGAGTACCTTCTTTTGAAAGCTTCTTTCAAAACAAAATGCATGCAGTTGCTCTTCAGGCCCTTTTTCAAACAAACAGTCCTCACGGCACCTGATTTTTCAGTCCCTGGCCCATTCTTTTGAAAGAGCAGGAGCTGTGTGGATACTCTCTTTCAAAAGAGCAGATCACTCTTTTGATCCGCTTTTTTGTGTGTGGACATGCTTTTTCAAAGAAGCTTTATTGAAGAGATCTTCCAGAAGGATTTGTTTCAAAACGTTGCTGTAGTGTAACGTAGCCTTACAATGCAGGGCTGGGGGCAGGCCTGGACCTATTTGCAAACCCAATAGAAGGCTTATATTAAAAGGCATGCAAGAATCAGATAGCACCAAAAAGGAAGAAAGATTCTATGACTGATGTTGTGGCAGTGGGGAGAACCTGAGTAGTTTTTCCACTGATGAAGGTGACTGTTACTGAATTTATAATGGTCTTGCAGTGATAGCTGGTGAATCCCTGCCTCCCTAAAAGTCAGAAGTGTCTCCACCCCAAAGCAAAAAGCCTTCGGACTTGCTACAAGAGAAAGGAGCCCCCTCCCCACCCTGCCCCATGCTAGTCGTTAGTTGGTTCCACTACATGTCCCTGTTAAACATGGACTTCCCTACTACATTGCATCCCATTGGTTTTTTGTTTTGTTCTATTTTTTGCTAAACCAACTTGTCTCATAATTCTGATCGTAAGATCTTCAGAGTGGGGACTGTCTATTCTTATGTGTTTGTACAGCACCTGGTGCAATGCGTCCATGACCTTGATTATGTTCTTTGGATGCAAATGAAATACAAATAGTAACCACATAGGAAGACGTTACTTACCTCTTGCATATTATATATTACTTATTGTTATTTTAAATCAACTGCTTCCACTCACAAAACTAAACAGCATTTTATAATTCAATTTACATTGGAAAATTGTGATGCATGAAATATTTCTCACTCTTCTCTTGTGCGGTAATAGCTTCAGAAAAAATAAATTTCCTCATTCACTACAAATTGTGTGTCCTGTCCAATTAACTGGTTGGGTGGTTAGTATGTAACCATTTTCAACTGCTACATTTGTACTAAAGAGCAACAGAATTGCTGACAGTTCAAGTTATTTTCTTACCTAAGCATTTAATAATTGGTAGCCATTTTAAATATATGTTTACTGTACAGCTAGATACTTCCAAAAGGCCTTGACCTCATTACAACCCTAGTTGCACCAGTGACACTCTCTAGAGAATGATAAGGCAAGGTGAGACAGAGATTTGAAATGTCAGAGGCAAATTACAATGTGATGAAGTCAACTGGCATGCAGATAATAATTAACAGGATCATTGCTGTAAAGATTATACTATCTTCTTGATATATTTTTCTCCCCTCTAATAAGAAGCCCTTTGATCAATTTTCCATGGTGAAGGATAATTTACTGTAGAATAGAACTTTGCCTCTGTAATCATCTCCCTTTATTGTTTAACCTATTTCCTCAACCTGCTCCGTCTTTATCCTTGGCCTCTCAGAACTGGCTTCAGGTCTCTTAAAAGGTCTGAAAATAAGTTGGTATTGTTGGAGCCCTTTAATGGGCACTGTTCACATTTCTAGTGGAATCTCTCAGTAGCCTGTCATCTTCCCAAATTCATATCTTCCAGTCTGAGCCTCTTCCTCACATTTAAAGATCTCAGCACAAAGATGCTAACTCTAGTAGTCTTTCTGCTTCTGTGCTCTTGTTGTCAGTCATTTCAAGTTTTACATGTTTTGTGGACTGTAGGCCCAGAAAGTAAATGGGGACCCAAAGAAGCATGATGGGTTCACAGTGGGGTGAGGTAGGTACCAGAAAGTGAGAGCATTGCAAGGAAACATGTGAGCCTGCTGAAGTTTTGAGGGACTAGGGACTAATAGCCCATGATCACAGAGAGATGAGCAATTTGGCAGTCATGGGGAGAGGGATGGCACCATAACCATGTCAGTCTCACGTGAAAGAAGAGAGTCCTTGTTCACAGAAGTCCAACCCGACCAATAGGGTATTTTAGTGGGAAGACATTCAATGAAGCCCTTGTTTTCAAGCCTGGGCTTTGGGCGCTATGCAGGACTGCCCCTGCCCCCCGAAGTGCTGCAGGTGCTCCATGCCTCAGTGTCCCTTCTCTCAGGACCTCTTAAGAACTCCATACAGCTCAAAAGAACGGAAGGCAAAATTCCTCTTTTAGGGTTCTACTTCATTATATCCCAAAATAATTCTGAACTATAAAAGTCTCTCCCTTTAGCTCGTGGGGGCAGGTCATTAAGGCCTGTGGTTCTCAATTCTGGGCTCTCTGGAATGTTGTCTCTCCCTTGTGCTCAATCATTGTACAGCCCTCCTTCTCTTTGACGCCTGTGGTCTCTGAAGTGCCTCTAACTTAGGAGCTCTTTTTTAAAGTGCAGATGGTTATCTAATTAATTACCTAGACAGATTTATTCCCCTGAAATGAGTTTACCACAGGTAGCCTGGGACTAGGCTCCCATAAAAGGGGCCAGCAACCCTATGATGAGGAGAATCTCCCGCATCATTTTACAACAGACTTGTGAGCTTTTGCTCCCGTGGTTGTTGCCTTAAAAATGCAATATGTATTGCCAAGATTGAAAGTCATATTCCTCTGGGCTCCACTTCTTCAGCAGAGGGTACATGTGGGAATTTAAATTTGGTCCCAGCCATAGATGTTCCTCAGAACACTCTTTATGTGACTTTAGGAGAATTGGATAGGTACCAATTTTTCCATCTGAGATGAATTTTCAAGAGTTCAAAGTATTTTCTTGTCACTAATTTGTACAAAAAGTCAATCTCTAAAAATGTACAAGCCAAAAAAAGAAGTTTTAGATCATGTCAACCTAAACTATTTGTTTCACTTTAGATTGTAGTGCTTTTTTTTAAACATTTTCACATGTTGTATTATAAATTAACTTAAATTTATAAAGGAATAGGCTTTTTTGATACAGAACCTGGAAAGGTCTTTTCATCCTTTTAAAAAATTTCAAAATTGGGTAGTTTAACTATTTTGTTATGCTGTGCCTCGGCATTCTCAGAATAGGAAACTAATCGAAACCAACCATTTCCCAGAACAGTTTTGGTTACAATAAATCACCATTTTCAGACAAAAATGTTTTAAAGAAATGTTTATGACCACTTGATATTTGTCAGCCTTGCTGTGTCTCTCAAAATCATCTTCTGGACTGTTCCCTAAGCCATTAGGCTGACTCTGTATATCATAAGAGATAACCGTGACCAGAATCTGGTTATAATTGTGGGAAGGACCAAAAATTGTCTTGTAATACACATAATACTGAAGGGCTATGGTTACACTCGTGAGTGTTGTAGACAAAACTCGTGGACTGTGCACACACAAAATGCATTTTGTCAATAGAAACTGTCAAATAAAAAGCCATGTAGACACTCCAGGAGCCCTTTTGTCAACAGAGCAAATTGAAAGATTGATCTACTTTTATGTGTAGACACGATCTGTCAACAGAAGTTTTGTTGGAACATCACTTCCGACAATAAGCTCTTTAGAGAGATCACTGTTGTGTAACTGTAGCCAAGATGACAGTGCTTATATAATTGTTCATCACTTTGAGCCCCCATATGGTTGATGTGGTTATGTCAGCTACTGTCTACTGGACAGCTGGTTCATTAACATCTGGAGCAAAGATTTCCCATGATGCAGTGTTTTCCTGCTTGCTGATCCCAAAGTTCATTGCTTCAAGACAATGAAATGTCAGTGAGACCAAACTAACCCTTTCTTGTCAAGGGTGACAGGATTTAGCAACTTCCCTAGTCTTCTTTGCACTGCCATTAGCATATAGAAGGCAGAATATAGATTCTAAGGCAACAAGTGCACAGAACTCTGGGATTAGAAAGCACTGCATGATGGGAAATCTCTGCTTCAGATGTTAATGGACACATCCAGCTGAGTAGTTATCAAACCAATTTTACTAATAAATCCTTTACTGGTATGTAAAGGACAGAAGTTTCCTAATTGTATTGTGAGTTCCCTTGAAGGAACACTATCCATGGCCAAGAATGATCAGGTCCTATTGCTTAGCAGAACAAGTTTGGGATGCTCCTTGAAGTCATTATTTTACTCAAACAGTTCCAGTGTTCTTCCTGCAACCCTACAAATCTTCCCTGTTCACACTCACGTGAAGGTTTCTATTTTCATTCTGATGCCTCACTCCAATATCTGTCAGGTCCAATAGAACTTCATCTTCTCCTGAGTTATCATGTTGCCTCTGCCTTTCTCCAAAAACTCTGGCCCTTCTGTTACCACCACTATCTTGGAACCCTGATTGATTCAAGCTTCATGCAGTAATGAGAACCCAATCCTCCCCTCCATACCCTACGATCTAGCTACAGCCTTCTAACACTGACTTGTGCAATCAGTTATGCACCCTTCTTTTGTAACTAAATGTAAAATGGATTTAATATTATAACTGTTTTTGGGTCTTCCTGTATGGTTATTACCTGGCATATTTATTGATGGCAATAAATAAATTTCATAGTTAAGCCAATTGCTTCTCTCTCCTCTCTCTCCCTTGTGTGTTTTTGGCTTTCCCCTTTGGTCTGTAGGAATGCTCCTCGTACTTTAGATAAAGATCCCTGTAGATCCCAGAAATCCTGTGGCATTTGCTCATCAAGGGGGCTACTACTAGAACAATTTTTAATGTGAAAATAGAGATAGGGACATGCTTAATCTGTAGCACAGGAAGGTAGCATCTTGACCCAACCTGCTCAGATGTAGTCTATTCGAGTATGGTGCTGATGGTATATACTGGTGACAGCTTGAAATTGCCATTCAACCCACCCTGCTGAGCTCAAGGGGATTTAAGGATCATAGCTTGGAAGTGCTGCTTGACCCAGCCTACTTAGTCTAGGGACATAAAAGAGGTTGTGTGTGTGTGTGTGTGTGTGTGTTTTCTTATTCTGGAGCAGAAAGAATCCATCCCTGAGAATCTAGATCTAGCAGGATAGCTCCATTATCAAAGTACTTTCAGATGGGAGAAATACAGCTCCATATGAAAATACAAGTGACATAAGCAGCACATTGATATAATCACAGAATCCCATCCATCCAGAAAAGTAAACCTAATTAATTACCATATCCCAAATTATTGGGCAAGGCTGGTAACAGAATAAGGTCATCATGGATATTTTATGGTCAGCACATCCCTAGTCTTACATAACTTGTTTTTATAACTGCAACATAAATATTCATGTGGGAATATTTAAGAAATCAGCTTTGTTTGGTATTGTATGGCATTTGCATAATTATCTCTGCAATTCTTGACAGATTTAAACTGTCAAATCTGTTTACACTGTAGCGGAAAAGTATTTACTGATCCATACAAATGTTATATTTGCATCTGTAATAAGAAAGTAGGTGCTGCTTCAGTTTACTCATGATAAAAGTTATACGTCTGGTTAAGAAAATCAGAGTTGGCCTTCCCACTTCCCATTAATATTGGTGAACATTTGTTTTCCCTCAGAAATTTTTCAGGTGTGAGATCAAGTTGTCTAGGAAATTGCTGAGAAATGCCAGAATTTATATGAATTATTAAAGTAAACTGTAGGCTGCTCAGCCCATTACAACACTTACCATAGTTACAGAATCATTTAGTTTGCAAAGAAGTAAACGTGGCAGTGGCCTATGTCGTAACATGAAAACAACAAAGCAAATTAAATATCCTCCTGGTCTTTAAAGGATCAAATGCTTGAGTTTCCCAGGAAGTGCGAGTATCCTCAGCTTCTCAAAGAAATCTATGAGAGATGAAAGAACTCAGCACCTTGCAAGAGCTGGTTCTAAAATAACTGGCTCCCCTTTCATTCACAGACAACCAAATTAAGCGAGCACATTCCTTCCTAGTTTTGTGACTTGTAACAAGAAGCAGTAGCACAGGTGACCCCAAATGCTGAAAATCATGAGTCAGCCCCCCCACCCTAAAAATCATGATTGCCTTAAAAAGCATGCAAGTTCGCAAAACAATTTTCATTTACTTTTGACTTCTGAGTATTTAGGGTGCACTTGGGTCATATTTTGAGGGACAGCTCACAAGAGCTGCGTCTACACGTGCACGCTACTTCGAAGTAGCGGCAGTAACTTCGAAATAGCGCCCGTCACGTCTACACGTGTTGGGTGCTATTTCGAAGTTGAAATCGACGTTAGGCGGCGAGACGTCGAAGTCACTAACCCCATGAGGGGATGGGAATAGCGCCCTACTTCGACGTTCAACATCGAAGTAGGGACGTGTAGACGATCCGCGTCCCGCAACATCGAAATAGCGGGGTCCTCCATGGCGGCCATCAGCTGGGGGGTTGAGAGATACTCTCTCTCCAGCCCTTGCGGGGCTCTGTGGTCACCGTGGGCAGCAGCCCTTAGCCCAGGGCTTCTGGCTGCTGCTGCTGCAGCTGGGGGTCCGTGCTGCATATACAGGGTCTGCAACTAGTTGTTGGCTCTGTGTATCTTGCACTGTTTAATGAAAGTGTGTCTGGGAGGGGCCCTTTAAGGGAGCAACTTGCTGTTGAGTCCGCCCCGTGACCCTGTCTGCAGCTGTGCCTGGCTCCCTTATTTCGATGTGTGCTACTTTGGCGTGTAGACGTTCCCTCGCTGCGCCTATTTCGATGTTGGGCTGAGCAACGTCGAAGTTGAACATCGACGTTGCCAGCCCTGGAGGACGTGTAGACGTTATTCATCGAAATAGCCTATTTCGATGTCGCAACATCGAAATAAGCTATTTCGACGTTGGGTGCACGTGTAGACATAGCCAAGGAGTTGCAGAGTCCAACAAGGATGCTTATTGTTACCATTCCCTTTTCTCCTGATGATAAACTGGGTCATGAAAATGACAACAGGAGGGAAAAGAAATTGGATTCAGTGGACACTGTGGACCCAGCTGGATGGCCTGGAGTTCACTGACAATCTGACACTTATGTCCCACAGCCACCAACAAATGCAAGAGAAGACATCACACCTTGCCAACATCTCAGCTACTGTTGGCTTGAACACCCGCAAGGGAAAAACTAAGATCTTGAAGATCAACAGCAGTAGCACAGAGACAGTCATAGATGGCAGTAGGATGCTGTGCCAAAAGAAATCAAGGTCTTCATAAACCTGGGCAGCAGCAGCAGCAAGCAGAGGGCTGGGAGGGCACCGATGTTGATGTGTGAGTGAGGTTTGGGAAAGCAAGAACAGCTTTTCTTCCCATGAAAAACCTCTGGAATTCTAAGCAGATCAGAACTCAAACCAAGATCAGGTTATCCAGTTCCAATGTCACATGAGTCCTACTGTATGGAGCAGACACTTGGAGAACAACAAAGAGGACTGTCAAAAAATCCAGACATTTATCAATAACTGCCTCTGTAAAACACTCTGGATCCACCAGCCATATACCATCAACAACCAAGACCAGTGGCAACTGACTCACTAACTTTCTTAAGAAGAAATCAGGAAGAGAAGATGGTGATGGATTGGGTATACCCTCAGAAAACCAACCACCACCATCACAAGCAAGCCTTAAGCTGGGCCCCACAAGGAAAAAAAAAGAAAAGAGGATGCCCAAGAAGTGCCAGGCATAGAGACCTGAATGCAGACACTAAAAAAGATGGGATACATCTGGTGAGAACTAGAAAAGATTGCCCAGGACAGGGGATGCTAGTGAATGTTCATCAATGGCCTAAGCAGAAAGTATAGTGAAAGCTCTGCAGGCAACTTCTGATGCCATGTGCTTCTGCTTCCTTCAACTACAGAATATGAAGTAAATTCATCTAAAGATTTCTAATCACTTTTCTTTTTAATTTCATAGAATCCTGGAACTGAAAGGAACCTAGTGAAGTCATCAAGTCTGGTCCCCTGTGCCCATGGGAGGGCCAAGTACCATCTAGACAGTCCCTGATAGATGTTTGTGTGTCTTTCAATGATGGGAGATTCCACAACTTCCCTTAGTAATTTATTCCAGTGGTTAACCACTCTGGCTTCTGTTGACAAAACTCAGGGAGCATCTACATTCATAAAGCGTTCTGTCGACAGTCTTGACAGAACTCTGCTTTTGTCTTGACAGTGTTATCCCTCAAAAATTTGAGGCATAATACTCTGTTGAGAGAGTACTGTTGACAGAAGTGCAGTGTAGACATACCTCATGAAACAAACTGCTCATCCACCCACAAAGGATAAAATTATGAGATTACAATAAAGTTATAAATCTAATGGCTCATGTCATATATTCTATCGTTCAATTACAGCTTTCTGGTAGCTTTAGCATCAGAGACAGACAGTCAGATGCATTCTGGACAGGTGGTCAAGGAGAGATGGAACTGGCTACAGCACCACTTATATCCAAAAAGAGAAAGAGGGTGAGTTTAAGACTAGTTTGTGAGCTTCTTACCTTTGTTATTTATTAAATTGTATGTTTAACTCATTCCTTCACACCAAAAGAATTGTAAAGCACTGTTAAATTTTCACTAGTTGGACAAATATGAAAATGTGTGTAGAATCATTCAAACCTGAACTATGCATTGGTCATAGACACAGCTGTGGCATAATGTTTGCAACCATGTAAGCTTTATGAATTGAAATATGCAGTGGTCTGCTCAGTTTTTAATTATTTGAATACATTTTCTGAATCCGACGGTAGGCTTAGAATTATACCATTTGAACTATGCAATGGTATTGTAGTCATGTTGGTCCCAGGATAGCTGAGAGACAAAGTGATCTAATAAACTGAAGGTAGTTGGGAACTGAGTATATAGTTTTGCATAAGACTTAACAGCAGAACACAATGACGTTTCAAGTAATTAAGACTATTTTTTCATATACATATTGTCAATGAAATAACTTAGTTTAATAGCTAATTAAAACTAAACTATGATTCTTAAAATAAATGAACAAAGTATATTTGGTGATGAATTATCCTTACTTTTTAAAAATTATTTTCATTCATTGGATAACTCATTAAGTTGATTAATTCTCAGTGAAGCTGGCAGTCAGTACAAATTAGCATATTTCTATGATTTTTTTTCTTTTTCAGGAAGTTTTTTCTTTTAAGTCCAAATTTTACAACTCATTTAAAGTACTTAAGACCCCCTACTCATAGACAGAGCAAGAATGAAAGGTTTACATAATTGGGCTTAACCACAAATTCATTACACTCACTGATCATTAACTTAATTATACCATCCATGGGTGAAACACATATAGTTTCTACTAATAAAAATAAAGCAGTTAAGTTCAACATCAAGGAACAAATTCAGTTAGTTGAAATTACTGTGTAATTCCATAGCATTTTTTTCATCCCTGGTTAATTCAGTGATTGCCCTTATTTATGCATCCTAGCATTTTAGCTATGCAAAATTATTTATTAGAAAATGGTAGAGACTTGTTTTCTCTCTATGGGGCTGTTAAATTTGCCTTACAAGGGCTCTGAATTTTGTTCTTGTCATTCAATATACTCACCAGCTTCCTTTAATGTGGGGAGGGAACAAGAATACCTATTGAAGAGAAAAGAAGGCCCATGCTTTCCTGACCATCCCAAGAAGCATACACAGCCATTCTGCTGAGCAGTGAGCACGTAATGTGCTTAAAAGGTTTTACACTCACAAGTATTAATCTAGTATTAATTTTGGCAAAATAAGAGTTTATCGTGATAAAATTATTCAGTAATATGGCACTTCCACTGCAATTCACCATTCGTTAACAATCATTAATTTGAAGTATCACCCTTCTCTCACATGATGCCCATCTCTTACCCTCTTATGGCCTGTTGTTAAACTATGTTCCCTCTCAGTGAAAGAGTTCAGTTTCTCTGAATTTTCTTAACATATGCAAGTTTGCTGATGTAGGCATGCTCAGAGAGGTGAAGATTTTAAAGAAGGTGCTCCAGGTTTGGTTTGCCCCTGATGACCAAGCAGCATGCATTTGCATAATGTCTCAGGTGGGGATTGCCACCCTTCCTAGGTATTAAACAAAAGGCTTTAACGGAACACTGCCAGGGGAGGATGGCAAGTGGGACACACTCAGGCAGTATGTCACCCTGACTCTGCCATTCCATGGTCAGCTGCGTCCACTTCTGAGTTTGCACTGACTGACTCCAGGCGTGTTGACTGAGTGGCATTGTACTGCAGCTGCCCATCTTGGAATAGGCTTGGAAAGCTTCCCTCTTGTTTAGCTTGGGCATGCTGCCACTCAGCCAGTCACATAACAAAGTAAATTCTACGCCTTCACTGACCTGTACCCTCCCACTAACTCCTGGCCCCTTTATTAAGATGTGCTACTTTGTGGCCGCATCTACATGTGCCGGCTACTTTGAAGTAGAGGTGCCAACTTCGAAATAGCTCCCGTCATGGCTACACGTGTTGGGCGCTATTTCGAAGTTGACATCGACGTTAGGCGGCGAGACGTCGAACTCGCTAACCCCGTGAGGGGATGGGAATAGCGCCCTACTTCAACATTCAACGTTGAAGTAGGGAAAGTGTAGTCGTTGCACGAACCACAATATCGAAATAGCGGGGTCCGCCATGGCAGCCATCAGCTGAGGGGTTGAGAGACGCTCTCTCCAGCCCCTGAGCTCGATGGTCACCGCGTGCAGCGGCCCCTTAAAGCTCCCCGCCCCCTGCCTTCCTGTGCAGGAAGCTGAGAGAACGTGCAGGCGGCAGCACAGCCACGAGGCCGGCCTGCACACTCCTCCGCGCCCACACACCCCCACTCGCCGTGATGGCGGCCCCCCAGCCCCACAAGCGCCCCCAGGGGACCCCCCCCAGGAGAGCCAGGGCTCCCAGACTGGCAGCCAGGCTGGGAAGTGGCAGCAGGGCCCCTCCTGGATGGAGGCTGAGCTTCGGGACCTGCTGGGGCTCTGGAGCGAGGAGGAGGTGCTCCAGGTAATGGGGAGCAAAAGGCGGAACGCGGATGTGTTCGCTCGGCTGGCCGAGGGCCTGGCCACCTGGGGTCACCCTGCCCGCACTCTGGATCATGTCCGGAGTAAAGTGAAGGAGCTGTGGCAGGGTTACGCCCAGGCCCAGGATGCGGCCGGCCGATCTGGGGCCTCCCCCGTCACTTGCCCCTTTTACAGGGAGCTCAGGGACATCCTGGGCCCCCGGCACACCTCCTCCCCTCCGGCCACTCTTCATACTTCGGCCGACGAGCCCCAGCAGGCCCCAGAGTTGGAGTCCGGCCCAGATGTAAGCCCCGCACCCCGGGAGCCCCCCCAGAAGCCCACCCCTGGGGCACTGGAGGAGGAGGAGGGGGAGTCCTCCTCGAGTGATGGGGGCCTCCAGATTGTCCTGCCATCCAGGAGCTCCAGCTGGGCATCCACCCACCAGGTGTCCCCCAACTGTGGGAGCGGCCCGTCAGGTATGTACCCCCCTGGTGCGCACCCCTGGAGTTGAGGGGCAGGGACAAGAGACATGACCAGGGCCCTCCACATGCCCAGATGACCATGGCCCCAAGGACAGCAGTGGCATGTCCCTCACAGGAGTGCATCAGCCCCTGCCCCCACAGCACGACAGTGCCATGCCCCATCCCTGGGCATGAGGGGAGCGGAACCTAGACTCCCCCGGGGGGCAGGGGTGGGACACCCAGCAGCAGCAGCAGCACCATCTCCCGGGGACAGGGGTGGGGAACCTGCAGCAGAGGGGTGGAGGGACAAGGGCCACGGCTTGGGGCCCGCACTAACGGCTGTCTCCCCTCTTCTTCCCCCCATCTTCCGCAGCTGCACCATTGGAAGGACCGGAGAGTGCCGGCGAGGTGTCAGTGGTCCTGGAGAGCCCACCGGGGCCATCACTCCAGGCCAGCCCCTCGGCAGAGCACCGACCAGTTCCATGGCGGGGACGACGGCGGAGCCAGCCGCCCTCCTGGACGGCGACGGACCCCCAGCTGCTGGCCATCCATTGTCGGCAGCTGGAGTTCGCGGAGCAGCGGCTTCGGGTGGACGAGCGGCACCTCCTGTTGCAGAAGCGGGCGCTGGCCTGGTGCCAGGAGGCATGGGGGGCCTTCATGCGGACATTCGAGAGCATAGCTGACTATCTGGCCCCCCATGCCGCGCCAGCCGCCCCTCTGCCCGCCCTGCCTGCTCCACCCGCCGCTCCACCCTCCAATCCACCCGCCATTGCACCACCACCCGCCACCAAGGGCCCTTCTGCCGAGGGGGACCTGGGGCCAGCTGACACCCGCCAGCCGTATCTCCCGGTCCGCCTGGCCCCCAGCCAGCCCCGGTGAGGGCTGAGGCCGAGGCGTGGGTTGTGGCCACCCACCCCCAGCACTGGACATTAGGGGGTGTGGGGCCCAGGACATGGCCCCCCCTCTTTATATATATTCCCCTCAGTTGTATGTTTGTGTTTGTAAATAGTTTCTATTAGACCCCTGTTGTTATATTTTGTTGTTATGGATGCTGATACCTGCCCCCCATGTACATAGTTCTCCCCTTCCTTGTCTTCCCCTTTTTTTCTTTCATCTTATTGGAGTTGTAATATACATATATATATGTATACATATGTATATATATATATATATATATATATAATATTTATCCGGCCTGTACATAGTCGTTAGTTAAGAGATTAATAATAAGGAGAGTTCTCTACAGAGATTTGGTTTCACAAACAAATGTCTGGTTTTATTTCTTTTCAAGAAAGGTGTGGGGGGGGTGCTCTTGGGTGCTCTGTGGTGTGGGCGTGGGGACAGAGAGTGTCGTGGAGGATGGGGGGTGCCTGCCAGCGTTCACCCCATGGCCTCATCGAAATGGGCCCGCAGGGCCTCCTGGACCCAGGTCCCTCCGGGGTCCACCTGGCGACTGGGGTCACCGGGTGGCTGCACATCGGCCCTGCCAGCCTCCACAGCCCAGCCCTGAAAGAAGGCTTCCCCCTTGCTCTCCACGAGGTTGTGTAGGGCGCTGCACGTGCCCACAACCTGGGGGATGTTGGTGAGGCCCGCATCCAGGCAGGTGAGGAGGCACCTCCAGCACCCTTTGAGGTGCCCAAATGTGCGCTCCACCACCTGGCGCGCGTGGTTCAGGTGCAGGTTGAAGCGTTCCTGGCTGGCTGACAGATGGCCCATGTAAGGGTGCATGAGCCAGGGCCGGAGGGGGTATGCCGCATCTGCGATGACGCAGAGGGGCATGGTGGTGTCCCCCAGAGGGATCTCCCGCTGGGGGATGTAGGTCCCCGCCTCCAGCCGGCGGCACAGGCCCGAGTTCCGGAATACCCGGGCATCGTGGGTGCTGCCAGGCCAGCCCACATAAATGTCCAGGAAACGGCCCCGGCTGTCCACCAAGGCCTGGAGGACCACAGAATGGTAGCCCTTCCGGTTTAAGTAGCGTCCTCCACTGTGCTCCGGGGTGCGGATGTGGATGTGGGTCCCATCCAGAGCCCCGAAGCAATTGGGGAAGCCCAGGGTAGCAAAGCCCACGATGGCGGCATCCGGGTCCCGAAGCCTCATGAGCCCGTGGAGGAGTAGGGTGTTGATGGCGCGGACGACCTGCAGGGGAAGCACATGGGAGAGCACCAATGAGGGGTGTGCAGGGTGTGTCTGGCCCTCCCCTGCCAGGGCCCCCCTCCCCTCCCCTCCCCTGACAGGGCCCCCTTCCCCTGCCAGGGCTGCCTCCCCCTCCCCCCATGGGTCCTCTTACCTCCATGAGGACAGCCCCGACGGTGGCCTTGCCAACGCTAAACTGCTGGCCCACGGATCGGTAGCTGTCTGGAGTGGCCAGCTTCCAGACAGCGATGCCGACCCGTTTCTTCACTGTGAGGGCACGCTGCATGAAGGTGCCCTGGTGCCTCAGTGCAGGGGTGAGCCACCGGCATAGCTCCAGAAATGTCTGCCGGCTCATACGAAAGTTCTGGAGCCAGCGGTCGTCGTCCCACTCTCCAAGCACCAGCCACTCCCACCAGTCGGTGCTGGTGGGGTAGCTCCACAGCCGGCGGCATATGAGGTGGGGGGGCAGGGTGCTGCAGGGTTGGGGGTTGCGTCCTCCTCCCCTGCGGGCAGCTCCTCCTCTGTGGCAAGGATGTGCTCAGCTGCCTCCTTCATGGCATGGAGCAGGGTGAGCACTGCTCCTGCAGGGATGGCTGTGTGGACCTCTGGCTGCTGCTGCTGCTGCTGCTGCTGCTGGGGATCCATGACTGCGGCGCTCGAGGTGTGCGTGCCTATGGCTCCTCAGACCGCGTGCTGTGCAGGCTGAGTGTGTCTGGGAGAGGCCCTTTAAGGGAGCGGCTAGCTGTTGCCCCGGCAGCGCTAGTCCGCCCTGTGACCCTGTCTGCAGCTGTTCCTGGCACCCTTATTTGAATGTGTGCTACTTTGGCGTGTAGACGTTCCCTTGCAGTGCCTATTTCGATGTGGTGCTGCCCAATGTCGACGTTGAATGTCGACGTTGCCAGCCCTGGAGGACGTGTAGACATTATTCATCGAAAATTTCGATGTCGCTACATCGAAATAAGCTATTTCGATGTAGCGTGCACGTGTAGACGTAGCCTGTATGTGTTATCCTGAAGTGGATCTGAGATACAAGAAGGGAGATTTGCATGCTCTTTTGAAAAGTTTCTCTTTAGATGGCAGAGAACAGTTAATAATTTTAATATAATGCTTTACATTTTCAAAAAGCACAAACATTAATCCCAAAATGTTTGAAGCTGGATGCCTGGAGAACCAGGACAGCAACTATAGGCCCTGTTATGAAGGGGGCCTAAAAAGAAAAGCCTAAACTTACCTGGAGAGCTAGGAAAGGGTTAAGCTAACCTGCCTCCAAGGAAGGGGATTCTGGGGGCAGGGGAGGTCCTAAGACCCAACAGAATCCAGAGAAAAAATTCAAACCTAAAAGTAAATCGCAGCAGCATCTCCCCTTTGCTAAAAAAACAAAAACAGAGAAAAGAGAGGGAAGAGCTCACTTCTTTTTGAACAGATCCCATGGCCTCATCAGAATGTGTGAGGAGGGAAAAGTTTAGGATGTCACATGAGTTTGTTTTCATTGTTTGGGGTTTGGAAATTATGTCTGAGCTGGTTATTTGTTCCTTTGCCCTCTTGTAACCAAGAATCTGATCCAGGGAAAAAGCCCTGTGATTTGCTTTAATTCATGGTGTTTTTTTAAGCCACATAAAATGCTTGCAAAGCTAGTCTTGTTTTAATAATAAAAGTGCTTTTTTTTTTTTTTTTTTTTTTTAAGATACAAGTACTGGTTGATTCTTTATGTCCTACAGGGGCTTAAAACTATGTGCCTGGCCACAGACACGTTACCAGAGAGCTCACAGCTTCCTGCATGTATTTTCTGTGGAGTGTTCTTGTATTTCTTTACAACTCCTTGGGAAAAAGAGGTTGGGGGGGTTGCCTTCAGAGAAGCGGTTCCAAGTGATTTCTTTCCTGAAAAGGTGATTTTGTACAACTACTGATTGTACAACTACTGATTCAGGAAAAGTTTTGTGTCTCTGGAAGCTGCAGAGACTGTGCCTCTGTGAGGCTCAAAGGATAGGGGCACAATACCCATTTTCCCCAGATGGGAAAAATGAGGCTCAGAAAAAGGTGCAGAGCATTAAAAGTACCCTCAACTTACACTGCAGTCAGCTAGATTGAAAGAGCTCAGCACCTCCCAAGAGGATTCTGCATGTTGAAGAATCAAGCCCCAATGACTTGCCTATGCAGTACAACACACACACATAAGCTGTGTCTACACGTGCATGCTACTTCGAAGTAGCGGCACTAACTTCGAAATAGCGCCCGTCGCGTCTACACGCGTCGGGCGGTATTTCGAAGTTAACTTCGTCGTTGGGCGGCGAGACGTCGAAGTCGCTAACCTCATGAGGGGATCGGAATAGCGCCCTACTTCGACGTTCAACGTCGAAGTAGGGACCGTGTAGACGATCCGCGTCCTGCAACGTCGAAATTGCCGGGTCCTCCATGGCGGCCATCAGCTGGGGGGTTGAGAGATGCTCTTTCTCCAGCCGCTGCGGGGCTCTATGGTCACCGTGGGCAGCAGCCCTTAGCCCAGGGCTTCTGGCTGCTGCTGCGGCAGCTGAGGATCCATGCTGCAGGCACAGGGTCTGCAACCAGTTGTCAGCTCTGTGTATCTTGTGTTGTTTAGTGCAACTGTGTCTGGGAGGGGCCCTTTAAGGGAGCGGCTTGCTGTTGAGTCCACCCTGTGACCCTGTCTGCAGCTGTACCTGGCACCCTTATTTCGATGTGTGCTACTTTGGCGTGTAGACGTACCCTTGCAGCGCCTATTTCGATGTGGTGCCGCGCAACGTCGAAGTTGAACATCGACGTTGCCAGCCCTGGAGGACGTGTAGACGTTATTCATCGAAATAGCCTATTTCGATGTTGGCTTCACGTGTAGACGTAGCCATAAAGAACCCGTTCAGGGTTAGAAAGCAGGTTTTCTGATTCAGTCTCATATCTAATACACTAGACCACACCAAATCTCACACAAAGTATTTAAAGCAGGTCTTCAGGCCTCTGTTTCCCTATGGAGAAATATAGGATTAATCAGGTAGGTCAGATATTCAAAACCACACGTTACTAAAGCAGTATGGTTCTGCCCTCATCCTTGTTTCATTTTTTGCTTTCCTTTTTCTTTCTCTCTTCCTTATGAGTCTCAATTGCTATCCATCCATAATATTCTATTAAGATTATTATAATGGACTCAAACATTTCCTTACCTTATGGCTAAAGAGCCAGGTCCTCAGCCAATGATACACTGGTACAAAAAAGACTTAAAGCTGCGCTAACTATTGCTATGATTTTGGTGAATCCACCAGTAATGAAAACACGGCTTAGCCAGACCTGCGTTCCCACTCATCCTCAAAAAAAGGAACTGATAGAAATGATTCTGAGCCAGTCAAACAGCCCACCAGTGAACTATTTCAACCAGCACAATTTAGAGAAGCCCAGATGATGCTCTAATTTGCACAGTTAAGCCCCATCATGAGAGTCAATGATATAAGAGGATGATTTAGACAATTGTGCCACTCACAGTTCAATTGCACTAAGCCTGAGTTTGACACAGTTGCAGATGAACCTATGCTGTATCATCTATTACTATTGTGTGCTCAAAACAAAAAGCAGTCAAGTAGCACTTTAAAGACTAGCAAAATAGGTTATTAGGTGAGCTTTCGTGGGAGAGACCCACTTCTTCAGACCAGAACAGACTCAATATTTAAGACACAGAGAACCAAAAACAGTAAGCAAGGAGGACAAATCAGATTTGTCCTCCTTGCTTACTGTATTTGGTTCTCTGTGTCTTAAATATTGAGTCTGTTCTGGTCTGGCTATGGTCTGAAGAAGTGGGTCTGTCCCACGAAAGCTCACCTAATAAACTATTTTGCTAGTCTTTAAAGTGCTACTTGACTGCTTTTTGTTTTGATAGTGTATAGACTAGCACGGCTTCCTCTCGGTTACTATTGTGTGTTCAGTGTAATTTCTTAGTTCTTCACATGCTTATGATGAACTCATGAGGTATAATTTAAATTTTAAAGGAAGAGACTAGTCTAATGTACTTGGTCATACTGCTCCCTCTCTCCCTGCTATATAAACTCTAGATTCCAATTGTCTATTCTAAATGTTAGGCAGTGGGTCTTACCCATGGAAGCTCATTACCTAATAAATAAATTTGTCATTAGCCTTGAAGATGCTACAGGACTGCTTGATATTTGTTTTTATGTATCCAAGTGTAACAAATGCAAATTTACTTTGACCTGCAAGTGGCAGTATATGGCTTTAAAATGCTTCTTTTCAATCAACTAGATCACATTAGCAGGAAAGGATAATCACGGTGGTTACTGAATTCCACAGCTAGGATAATCTTCTATTTGTCTGCACAGTCTGACATATCTTCCTGCTGTTCCCTACACATATGAAAATAATGCCAAGGAACTGTTTTCTTTAGATTAGTTTTTCTTAAGCTGCTATACATTACACATTCTCAGCATATTTTGAAGTCTTGCATTTGCTGACTGGAATTCTGAAATAACATGCTTTGTCTAATTTCTCTATTATTCTCAGGCATAATCCAACTCCCCTGTCCCAAAACACTTAGGAAAAGAATTGTTCCACTATCACTAGAAGAAACTGAACATATGCATGTCATTCTAATGTTGCAAAGTTGGTGGTAAAAGGATTCTGGTATTTTCAAAATAAAAGGTGTTTAGTAAATATTCCAGCAACAACAGCAACTTTCTTGTGTTGGAGATAATTTTAAGTACTCAGATACTATAGTGGTGAGCACAACATAAATATTTAAATTATATTGTACACTGTCATTGGGAGACTTAGCTAGAGGAAACCCGGAAGCATTATTGATCATGTCACAAGTTTACCTCCACAAAGATCAAACCAGCAGCAATTCCCATAGTGTTTATGCCACATTACAAGTGTTTCTTCACTCTGTAATACCCTTTGTTATTCCTTTCTCTCTCTATTGTTTTAATCTTGCTGGTGCGTCTAACAATAACAATGTTATATCTTACGTGTTAGCAAAATTAGTAGAGCTGCTGGTGGTTTTGATTGTAAGCTCCATTGGCAGAAGCTCTGGAGATGAAAGATTTCTTTGCTCTGTTGGTGAAAAGCAAAAAAAGCTGCCAAAGAGATTCATCTGCATAGGCTGTCAACCCACAATTCCTTTTCTGACTCTTAGGGAGTCACCGTAACTCATTTTGGTGCAGAGGGCTGGCCAGCCAGAGACAATGCAGATTGAAGACTTTGCTGTGAGCTATCACTGACGACAGGCCTTGAGTAGATGCTAGTGAGGACTTGCCTGTCCAGTACCTTAATACAGCTGAATCAGTAAGCTAGGTTAGTTGATGGGAGCAATTCCTTTGGGACTAGAGAGAGACTTTTGGACTGACTCCAATCATTGGTGGGGTTTTGTGGGTAGCTGAGGCGATTCAATTCAGAGGATTTTTCCCACCCAATTATGAGATTTTCCCAAAGGTAAGGGAGTTAGAGGAGCTATGTTAGCCTTTATTTGCATATATTCTATTTCTGGGTTTTCCCAAGTTTATGACCATGTCTTTTGCCAAAGATTTCCTTGTTTGAGCACATTCTCTGAGTGCAAGTAGAGGGCACTGTTGAGGCCACACAAAGAAGGTGGGGGTTTGAGCCAGTTTAGCTGTTTGCTAAGGTGGGCCCTAAATATATTTCACCCACTACTCTTTTCTGCTTTTAGCCACCTGGCTAAAGGGTTACACTATTATTACCACAGCAGTGTCTAGAAGTCCCAGCTGTGAAAGGAATCACCTTTGCTAGGGATTGTAAGGAGACAGTCCCTACCTCAAAAGATCCTACAATCTAAACAGACAAGATACACAAAGTGCTTGTCTACACTAGCTCCCTACCTCGAAGGGAGGATGGTAAGTAAGGTGTCGGGAGATTATTAATGAAGTGCTGCGCTGCACATGCAGCACTTCATTAAGCTAATTCTCTCCCTGTGGCAACTTCGAAGTGTTAAACTTCAAAGTGCCAGCTCGTGTGTAGCTGCGGCTAACCCGCTGGTACTTCAAAGTGCTGCGGCAACTTCCAAGGCCCTTTACTCCTCAAAATTTTGAGGAGTAAAGGGACTTGGAAGTTGTCCAGACACTTTGAAAAAGGGGCTTGGAAGTTGCCCTGGCACTTCGAAGTACCAGCGGATGAGCCGTGGCTACATGCAAGCCAACACTTTGAAGTTTAACACTTTGAAGCTGCCATGGGGGAGAATTAGCTTAATGAAGTGCTGCATATGCAGCGCAGCACTTCATTAATAATCTCCCGACACACTACTTACCATGCTCCCTTCGAAGTAGGGAGCTAATGTAGACAAGCCCAAAGGGTGTGAGACAGGAAGTATCTCCATTTTACAGGTGAGGAAATGAATCATAGAGAGACTGACACAATGGGAATTCCTGGACGGACTTTTGAAAAATCTGGCTCATATTTACATCGTGCATTGAGCTCTGAGGTGAATACGGTTTTGAACCTCTTGCCAAGTGTCATACAGCAAGTATGTAGCAAGGCATGAAATTAAACCTAGTTTTTCTAAGTTCAGTATCTTAACTTCAACGTACCTGAGACTGAAGGAATGCTGAGGTGAGATTTCTCTTTGATTGTGGCTTCCTGTCCTTTTCTCTGTTTTTATGTAAGAAGATGACAACCTTCACCCTTGTAGTCTGCAAGTCTGGTACCTTTGAGAGGTTTGAAAAATGTATGTTAAAGGAAAACATTTGGTTCTGTTTTTCAATATGCCAGAGAGGGCATTGAAGGTTTTAAAAAGCATGCGGTTCATAAAGGGAATCACTGCAATTACAATATGTACATATTGTCCAGAGGTAAAAGCAAGAAATGTTGCAGATGAAAAAAATTACTCCCAAGAAAGAGTCCTTTATTAAAAAAAAAAAAATCTGTACTTGAAAGCCCAAACATAGCCTGATTTTTGTGTATGTCAGCTTTTCTATGATGCTCTTCACAATCAACGAAGTGCCTCATAAATATGAATTCGTATTTCTTCGCAGGTCCTCAGTGAAGTAAGAAAATATTATTTCCTGTTTTAGAGATGAGAAAAAGATCAGAAAGAGGTCAAGTGATTTGTTTAAGGTCACCTGTAGTGAAGGCAGGAATAGAACCCTGATCTCCTGAGACCCATACCACACTCGGGAGCACAAAACCTTTCTCTTCTCTAAGATAATTTCTGGCAGCTATAATAGAAAGAATCCACAAGAACAACAGACCCACTTTTAGTAAAATAAAAATAGGTTTATTGAATAAACTAGAGCAACAAATGTCAAACACTCCTCCAGGAATTCACTGGTGAATTCAAAAGCACTTAGATGGCTGTGTTTCTGGGCATACCTGTAACTTTTGGATTCAGGTATGTTCAGGAGGTACACACATTTTAAAAACAAATTAGATGAAGTTCATATAATGTACAGATTCAGAGAGCAGTAGTCATCTTTATTTTTTAAGCGTTATGTTACTGCTCAGTACTTCTATCAACTTCTACCTTCAAACTATCTATTCATAGTCTATTTTTAACAGCCCTACGTCTCTATCTTCTGTCAGGTTTATTATCCTGTACTTCAGAGCCAATCAATATGCTGACAATTCTGTTTGTGCATTATAAGTCCAGCTGAATCTTGGTGAGCTAAACTGAAACAAAGATAAGGCAAACCTGGTGCATTGTGTTTTTATATTTACCAATGTTAATTTTGATTATTTAATAGTTTTTTAACAATAGCATCTAAAGGTCCCAAGTGAGATCAAGGCCCTTTGTGTATCTGCTGTGCAAACATAGTCAAAAAATAGTCCCTGCTCTGAGGATCTACAGTTGAAATAGACAAAGGGTTGAAGGGGAAATAGAAGCTCACAGGGGTGCACTAGTTTGCTTGACACCAGAGGGTAAATCAGTGGCAAAGGCAAGAACAGAGCCCAGGTTTTCTGAGGGATGATCTAGTACCCAATTTACTGTACCACAATACCAGTGTTCCCTGTAACATCTGCCTAATTGACCGTTTTTCATATTACTCTAACCCAGGCTGGGAAAGTCCAGAACAAGTGGATATGCATAATTAGTTTAGCTGTTAGCCGCATAATTATGCATGAAGTGTGATACATGCTTGTATGCCTATGCTGGAATGGGCAAAATAGCGTGAATAAAAATAAATCAAAATGATTTTCAACCCCTTTCCTCTCACTTACAACCTTTTATTTCCATTTCTCTGCCTGCCAATGGGAATGCTCCTTGGCCACAAATGGGTCCTTCACACCCGTCCTGTAGACAACCTTCAACGGGTTCCACATTTCTTGAAAGTTTGGCTTCTAAAGAAAATTTTCCTAAAGGGCTCCCCATAGGCATCATACTCCACAAACTCTCTCATGCTTTTCTAAGCTCATCATTTAGCCCCAACTACTGTACTCGGAAGATCTTTGATGAGAGTAACAGGTCCAGCATCATGCTTGCTGGGCCATAAGACTGCTGCTGCTTTTTATCACACCCTGGATCCCCAGTCATATATTCCAAAGTGCATTTTGTGGCTTTGGCTGGAGTAAACATACAGTATCCTGGGTATTTGTGCAACAGCATTTCAGGAGCCCAACAGATACACTGCCAACTTATGTTCTCCAGGATATAGGAGCCTAAATATGTTAGAGAGAAGCCATAGGAATCTCAAGAGGGGCTGTTAAATGTTGCTAGAACTCTTTCCCTACAAAAATATGGTGCTTCAAAATTGTTGGTGGCGTGCTTTCATTCAGAAGCCAAATACAGGAAAAAAAAAACAATATAAGGAAATTGTCACAGGGTGCCCTTACCCCCAACCCTCCATTAGGCTTAAAAGAGGACATCTGGGTCCTAGAAGGAAGGAGGCTGAGGGAATCAGTCAGGAAAAGGGACAGGTGAGGTAAGATAACTGTCTCAGGAAGAAAGGCCCTAGATTGAAATAAGTTACACAATTTACATTGCGCAAATTGCATAAGTTATTTTGAGGCATTTTATTTCGAATCTGGTGCAGGCTACACCGGGTATGATAAGGTTTAATGGGAACGAAATACCGTGCTTGAAATATTCCTGCTATTTCAAGCATGGTGTTTAGCCATGGGGTTTCTATTACAAATGTATCCTGAAACAGAAAGCATAGTGTAGCCATAGCCTAAGAGTATGTCTACACAGCAGCCCTATTTTGAAATAATATATCCCTATTTTGTTTCAGGAAGAAGGCTTCTGTCAAAGATAGGGTTTATTTTTCAAAAGAGTCCCATCTGCACTGCTTCTTTCCTTTTGAAAGAATCTCTTCTGAAAAGAGATTATGCAAATGAAGCACAAGATATGTAAATCAGTGCCTCATTTGTATTTTCAATTTTTCTCATTTGCATTCCTCTTTGCAAGTGTAGACACAGCCATAGTGCCTGTTTCAAAAAAAGTGCTCTTCTTTGTAGAACAAGGGTTACCAAGTTCAAAAAAACTCAACCACTATTTCGAAATTAGTTTGAAATAGCAGTTGTATCATATAGATGCAAGAATGGTTATTTTGAAATAACAGCTGTTATTTTGAAATAACGCTGCTGTATAGACCTAAGACCCTAAAGGAATAGGCCTAAACCCTATTCTAAACTTAACATCTCAGCACCTGTGAGAGAAGAATCTGGCCTGTGGTGTCAAAACTTACAGCTCTGAAATTTTACTCACTAATAAAAAATAAATTTGTGATTAAAAGTATTGGCTTGTCTGATAATGCTGCCATGACATTAGCTTTTGTTAATGCCTGTGCGGAACTTTCAAGGTATGATGTACACTGCACAGTGAACACTAATTATTACTATGACTAAATCTCAACTGCTGAACTGGGCAAAGGGCAAACCTACTACACTGGGTTTACTGTGATCACTGGCCCATGCGTGTGTGGAGTGACATGCCTGCCAGCTCCTTTTCTTGTTAACAGGCATCGAAACAAAAAAAAACATGTTGCTCTCTGGAGTCCCCAGAGTGCAGGATCCTTGCCAATGTTAGTATTCTGCCAGCTCACCAGGCACCTGGAGTGATTTGTACAGTGGGGGAGCTGAGAGCACGGAATCAAACTGAAATTCCTATGTAACAGCAGTTCTCAAACTGTGGGTTGGGACCCCAAAGTGGGTTGAGATCCCATTTTAATGGGATAGCTAGGACTGTTTAGACTTACTGGCACCCGGTGTTGAAACCTGAGCCCCAGTACAGATGGAAAAATAGTTTTTCTTTGCTGTCAACACAGCTACTGAGTAAGCTCACAATTCCACTTTAACCCACAATCTGTCAGGCTCAGCTCTAGTTGTCCTCCAGCAGCATTCTAGCCATCACACAGATTGTTTTTCCGCCATCAACTCCCCAGAGAACCAGAGAATGAACTTGGCTTGACTAGCTTGAAGAGGGCACTGAGGAGCATTTGTGTCAACTGCCAGAGCTACCTTGGTGTTCCATATATTGACTAGGACATCAACAGGACCATTTGCCATAAAAGCCAAGTAATCTTTCAGAGTCCATCAGCCTCCAAGCACAAACATTGGTCCCCTGCGTTGGTGGAGGGGAAAGTCAACAAATTGTCCAAATTTGACAAGACAGTGATCAGTCCATGACAAAGGGAGTGTAACCACCTCCCTTCTCCTGAGAACTTTATCACCCTTAGTCCAAAAGACTAGATCAAGCATATGACCTGCAACGTGTGGGGACAGTTATGTCTTGGGATAGTCCTAATGTTGTCATAACAGCCATAAAATCTTGGACTGGACCAGCCAAGACAACCTGAATTATTAAAGTTCTCCAAGACCAAAAGCCTTGGGGTCCTCAACACAACCTCTGAGGCCACCTCAGCCAGGTCAAGCAGAGCATCTGCTGTGTGACAAGGTGAACAATCTACAAGTAAACACCCAACCTCTGGGGGACACCACCAGGCCCCTCCGCCTCGTGGAGGATGCGTCCTACCCCCTCCAGCCCTGGCTTATGCGCCCCTACACAGGCCACGTCAGAGCCAGCCAGGAGGGGTTCAACACTCGCCTGAACCATGCGCGCCAGGTGGTCCAGCGGACTTTCGGCTGCCTCAAAGGCTGCGGGAGGTGCTTCCTCACCTGCCTGGACCTGGGTCTCCCCAACATCCCCCAGGTTGTGGGCACATGCTGTGCACTCCACAACCTGGTGGACAACAAGGGGGAGGCCTTCATGCAGGGCTGGGCTGGGGAGGCTGGCATGGTCTACCCCAGCCAGCTGCTGCCCCAAGCTGCCAAGCTGACCACGAGGGGATCCAGGTCCGGGAGGCCCTGCAGGCCAATTTCGATCAGGCTGTGGGGTGAGCTCCAGCAGGGCCATCCCGGTGGGCCGCTCATTGCCCCCACCAGCCACAACACACTACTGCCCCCGCACCCACACTACTGTGCCCTGAGAGCACACGACACATGTTTTTGTTTTAAATAAACCCAAACATTATTGAAACCAACAACAATGAATATTTCTAAACAGGAATGGGGGAACTATGTACAAAGGAGAGGGACCTGGGGGGCCCAGTCCTTGGCCCCTTCCCCCTACTGTCCAGCACCCGGCGTGGGGAGGCATGACCCATGCCTGGGCTGGAGGCCCCGTTGAGGTTGAATGGGGGCCGGGAGGACCAGCAGGTATGGCCAGGCCGGCTCCTGAGCCCCGTGGTCCTCCTTCTCGGCAGGCTCTAGGGCAGGTGGAGGGTGGCTGGGAGGGATGGCAGCTGGAGCAGTGGCGGGGTGGCATTTGCTTGACGATCCACTCCAGGGTGGTGGGCCAGGGTCAGCTGGGTGTGTGGGGAGCCCTGGTCGTGTCCGTTGTCTCTGCCCCTTAACCCATGGGTGTGCGCCTGGGGTACATACCTGAAGGTTCACTCCCACAGTGGGGGGACACCTGTCGGGTTGATGCCCTGCTGGAGCTGCGGGAGGGGAGATCAATCAAGAGCCCCCAATCGCTGGAGCCCTCCTCCTCCTCTGCTGTCCCAGGGGTGGGTTCCTCTGGGGCCCCCTGGGGTGCAGGGCTCTGGGGCCTGCTGATTCTCCTCAGCCAAGGTGTCAAGAGTGGTCAGGGTGGAGAGGAGGTGTACCGGGGTCCCAGGATCTCCCTGAGCTTCCTGTAAAAGGGGCAAGCAGAGGGGGTGGCCCCAGGTTGTCTGGCTGTGTCTTAGGCCCAGGCATCACCCTGACGCAGATCCTTGACTTTACTCCTGACATGGTCAGGAGTGCGGACAGGGTGACCCCAGGTGGCCAGGCCCTCGGCCAGCCAGGCGAATGCATCTGCATTCTGCCACTTGCTTCCCATTACCTGGAGCACCTCCTCCTTGACCCAAAGCCCCAGCAGGTCCCAGATCTAGGCGTCTGACTAGAAGGGGCCCAACCGCCTCTTCCCCCCATGGCTGGATGGCTGGGAGCCCTGGGTCCCCCTGGGGTGGGGGGTGCCCTGAGGGTGCTCAGAGAGCTGGCTGGCTGCCATGGGTTCTAGGTGGGGGATCAGGGCGTCTGGAGGGTGTGCAGGCTATGCATGTGACTGTGCTACTGCTTGCACACTCTCAGCTTCCTGCCACAGGAAATCCGGGGGCATGGAGATTTAAGGGCTGCTGCACAAGGTGACCATAGAGCCCTGCAGGGGCTGGACAGAGCGTCTCAAACCCTCAGCTCATGGCCACCATGGAAGACCCCGCTATTTCAATGTAGCAGGACATGGATCGTCTACACACGCCCTACTTTGACGTTGTACATCGAAGTAGGGCACTGTTCTCATCTTCTGATGGGGATAGTGATTTCAACATCTCACCATCTTACGTCAATTTCAACTTCGAAATAGCACATGGCACATGTAGGCACGCCACACGCTATTTCGAAGTTGGGCGGCTATTTCAAAATAGCTGGGTAGTGTAGATGCGGCTTCTTTCTTTCTTTCTTTCTTTCTTTCTCTCTTTCTTTCTCAGTTAGTTGTGGCGGGGCGGGGGACAACTTCCACTGCAGGGGGCCTTTTAACAGTTTCTCAGTGCCAACATGCCCAGCTCTCCAGGCTTCAAGAAATGGTCCAGTGGGCACAGCCAGCATGTCTGCTGTGTGGGAGATGGGAATTTCTCCCAAAAACCTGTCCAAAAGTGAAAAAATGAAGTCCTGGGCATACAGAGATAGGGACCTGAGGCTGAACTCCTCCAGATGGAGAAGTCCCTTCAGTCAGCCTCTGACCAGGGACAAGGGGAATATGCAAGTTTAGACAAAACCCTTCAGTGGTTCATTTGCCATTACTGACTTCTCTTGGAAAATGTTTTGGATAATACCAGATTTGTCAATTCAATAGAGATCTGCCGTTCACAGAATGTTAGTTGTATAGGGTGATATGATTGGGTCCCCTTTGTTTTCTTTGTCTGTGTTTGTACTACTGAAAAGTGCCAGATTATGAACCTCAAAACCTTCTGTGTATTCACATAATAAATATAATACAAGCAGCAGCAAGCTCTCTCATAGTAGCTATCGTATTCAACCTGGCCTAGGGAAAAGCAAGAGGTCTTGCTTGATTCAGTTCTCTGACTTTGTGCAGAGATTGCCTGCCAGTCAACCATGGTGCCAGCTGGTGCCAGCTGCGGTAGGTTTTGTGACATGGGAATCTATCCACTTGGAACTGGACAAACCCATCTCATTTCTCATGTTACCAAGCATCTAACAGATGGCAATGATGTTCAGTCACTACTGACAATTCCTTCATTTATTATTTTTGATAATGATGATTGATGAACTTGCCAATTTATTCTGAGCTCACTCCAGTCCAAGTGCATTTTCATGACAACTAGGTCTTGGAAACTCCATCTAGTTCGTGAGTTGCAGCAACTCCTGAAGCAGCTCCCACCTATATGAGAGAAATACTGTCCTCAACTACAGCTGTGAAATGCTAACTATGCATAATAGCAAGATTTTTAAGAATAAAGGTGCCTAAAATTAGACTCATAAATATATATTTAGCCAGCCAACACTGCACCTGATTTTCTACTGAAGTCTTCTTCTATTCATACATGTGTATGTATTTATAGCCTGAAGTTGAAATCTCAGACCCCTTTGAAGTCTATAGTAAAACTGCCATTGACTTCAATGGAGAGAGTTTTTCATCCTATCATGCACGCACCTATGCTTTATGAAAATTGGCTTATGAATATGAATAACCCAACGCTGCTTTATGTAAAACAGGTCATGTAGCATATCATTTTAAAGTTACAACTGGCTGAATCTGTATATCATATTTTTGTGCATGTATCATTCCTGTATGTGAAATTAGAAATATTAAGTGTGAATCTGTTTGTAATTGTAAATGTGCTATTGAGGGCCATTAGTAATACCTTAGGAACTTAATGGCTCAGTACTCAAACCAATGATGCATGAATGTTTTTATTCTTCCTGTAAGCCCAAACTGTGGTTGGCCCTAGAAAGACATGTGACCATGCTACCTGGTACGGAAGTTCATCTTGAATATGAGACTTTTCCTTGGGGATGGGGAGACTGAACAAAGGCTCCTGCCTGGGTGTAAAGTCTATTGAAGGAGTGAAAAGCAGTCAGGTCTTTGTCTTCAGATGGCTATTGAAATTGGCATGCCCTCCTTAAGGTCCAGTCTACACTAGGGGATTAATTGAATTTAAGGGTCTTAGGTTGATTTTATAAACCATCAGTCTTCACTACAGTGCTCAATAGGTTGATTATAAGGGGATGGAAGGTCAACTTTTGTACTGCTGAACTCACTGGGAGTCACTCCCAGTGTCTGTTTTGTTCTGCAGTAGGATGGTAATCCCAACTCTGTGTCTTGTCTGGGAGAGACCAGAGCAGACTGGTGAGCATTCAGTACTACCAAGGATGTCTCCCAATGAAAAATCAACAAGCCAATATGTGCTGGCCTCTTCAACTCGACAGTACTCCCAGCAATGTTGTACAGCAGCCAAACACGGATACTGATGAAGACAGATACTGATGAAGCCAGATCAGAGGGAACTGTCTATCACAGAAAGGGTGATGGAAAGAATTCTCAAAAGCTGAACCTACATTTGAGTCTCCAGAGAAGTGACTAGACAGCAGAGTGGAGTGCAGGGTGTTGTTATTTAGAGCAGGTATAATAAAATTTGATAGGCCAGACATATAGCAATGCTCACTGACAACTGATGTACTGTGGCTGTTGTGGAGTGGTATTCACAAGAACTAAAGGAATACTCAGCCTATCTCCAAAGAGATTGCAGATTTTACTGTGAAAAGACATGGCTGCACGTGAAAGGGAACCAGGAATACCTTCAGGATTGATTGATCAAGGTGAGGTCAGCATTACAGTCTGTACTGTATTGTCCTTGCAAATGTAATAGGACTATATTGGAGTTTAATTGCCAGCTCCTTTTGATCTGTCCAACATTGAAAAGGACACTGACAAAAATGTGCATAGGTGGTGCATTCTTTAGAATAAACCTACAATGAAACCACATTATTGACAGCTGTATCAATTCCCCAGGTGGATAGCTATGTGGATTTCCCATCCATTACAAATAATACAAGTTAAGAATCTGTACAGGTCATCTTTCATTGGTGAAAAAAGAACCACAGCTATGTTTCAATTTGGAGAGCCTACAGTTTGTGATGCAGTTGTTGTTTTAGAAGACTGTTAGATTTTTGGCGAAGCAAAGAATTAGTTTTGATTTGAAATGAGCTTCATAAAATACAACATGATTCAATTTTATAGAAGGATGTGTCAGTATAAGGCTATCACTACGTCTACATGTGAACGCTACATCGAAATAGCTTATTTCGATGTAGCAACATCGAAATAAGCTATTTCGATGAATAGCGTCTACACGTCCTCCAGGGCTGGTGCTGTCGACGTTCAACGTCAATGTTGGGCAGCACCACATTGAAGAAGGCACTGCAGGGGAGTGTCTACACGCCAAAGTGGCACACATCGAAATAAGGGTGCCAGGAACAGCTGCAGATAGGGTCACAGGGTGGACTAGCACTTCTGGGGCAACAGCTAGCCGCTCCCTTAAAGGGCCCCTCCCAGAAACACTCAGCCTGCACAGCACGCGGTCTGCAGAGCCATAGGCATGCGCACCTCGGCGAAGCAGTAATGGACCCGCAGCAGCAGCAGCAGCAGCCAGAGGTCCACCCAGCCGCCCCTGCAGGAGCAGTGCTCGCCCTGCTCAATGCCATGCAGGAGGCAGCTGATCACCTTTTATTCGTGGAAAAGGAGCTGCCCCCAGGGCAGGAGGAAGCAACCCCAGACCCTGTTGTCCTCCGCCCTGCCGCTGCACACGCCGCCGGCTGTGGAGCTACCCCACGAGCACCAACTGGTGGGAGCGGCTGGTGCTCGGCGAGTGGGACGATGACCACTGGCTCCAGAACTTTCATATGAGCCGGCAGACATTCCTGGAGCTCTGCCAGTGGCTCACCCCCGCACTCAGGCACCAGGACACCACCATGCGGTGTGCCCTCAGCGTGGAGAAACGGGTCAGCATCGCTGTCTGGAAGCTGGCCACTCCAGACAGCTACTGATCCATGGGCCAGCAGTTTGGCATCGGCAAGGCCACCATCGGGGCTATCCTCCTGGAGGTAAGAGGACCCACGGGGAGGGGGAGTCAGCCCTGGAGGGGGAGGGGAGTCCTGGGGGGGGAGGGCCAGACACACCCTGCACACCCCTCATTGGTGCTCTCCCATGTCCTTCCCCTGCAGGTTGTCTGCACCATCAACGCCCTGCTTCTCCACAGGCTCGTGCGGCTTGGAGACCCAGATGCCGCCATCGCGGGGTTTGCCACCCTGGGCTTCCCAAATTGCTTCGGGGCTCTGGATGGGACCCATATCCCCATCCAAGCTCCGGAGCACAGCGGAGGATGCTTCCTGAACAGGAAGGGCTACCATTCAGTGGTCCTCCAGGCCTTGGTGGACAGCCAGGGCCGCTTCCTGGACATTTATGTTGGCTGGCCTGGCAGCATCCATGATGCCCAGGTATTCAGGAATTCAGGCCTGTGCTGCCAGCTGGAGGCAAGGATCTACATCCCCCAGTGGGAGATCCCTGTGGGGGACACTGTGATGCCCCTCTGCGTCGTCGCAGACGCGGCATACCCCCTCCGGCCCTGGCTCATGCACCCTTACACGGGCCATCTCACAGCCAGCCAGGAGTGCTTCAACACGCACCTGAACCATGCGCGCCAGGTGGTTGAGCGCACATTTGGCTGCCTCAAAGGGCGCTGGAGGTGTCTCCTCACCCGCCTTCATGCGGGCCCCACCAACATCCCCCAGATTGTGGGCACATGCAGCGCACTCCACAACCTGGTGGAGAGCAAGGGGGAGGCCTTCTTTCAGGGCTGGGCTGTGGAGGCTGGCAGGGCTGACGTGCAGCCACCCGCTGCCCCCAGTCGCCAGGTGGACCCCAAGGGGACCCAGGTCCGGGAGGCTCTGCGGGCCCATTTTGACCAGGCCATGGGGTGAACGCTGGCAGGCCCCGCTCTGCAGCCCCCCAACCTGCACAACACTCCCTGCCCCTACGCCCACACCACAGAGCACCCAAGAGCACACACCCCCCCGCACTTTTCTTGCAAATAAAAATAGACCTGTTGTTCTTGAAACCACAAAATGGTGAATTCTCTCATTATTACTACAAATATATATATATTATATGATAAATAGTGGAACACAAGGAAGGGGAGAACTATTTACATTGGGGGGGCAGGTATCATAAAATAACAGGGGTCTAATACAAACTATATACAAAATAATGGGGATATGTACAAAGGGGGGGGCCACGTCCTGGGCCCCACACCCCCTACTGTCCAGCACTTGGGGTTGGCAGGCGCGACCCTTGCCTCGGCCTCAGCCGTGGCCGATGCTGGCTGGGGGCTGGGCGAACCGGCAGATATGGCTGGCGGGTTTCAGGAGGCCCCAGGTCCCCCTCAGCGGAAGGCCCCTCGGTGGAGGATGGCGGTGGGACGGCGGATGGAGCAGTGGGTGGAGTGGGGGGGTGGAGCGGGCAGGGCTGGCAGAGCGGCGGCCGGCACGGCATGGGGGGCCAGGTAGTCTGCAATGCACTCAAAAGTGCGCATAAAGGCCCCCCATGCCTCCTGCAGCCAGGCCAGTGCCCGCTCCTGCAGTTGCAGGCGCCGCTTGTCCACCCGCAGGCGCTGCTCTGATACCTCCAGCTGTCGCCGGAGGGTCGCCAGCAGCTGGGGGTCCGTCACCATCCGGTGGTGGTGCTGGGTCCGCTGTCGTCCCCGCCGTGGGGCCAGTTGGTGCTCCACTGAGGGGCTGGCCTGCAGCGATGGCCCCGGTGGGCTCTCTGGGACCACTGACACCTCACCAGAGCTCTCTGGGCCTTCCGATGGTGCAGCTGCAGAACACAGGGGGGGAAGAAGAGTGGAGACAGCCGTTAGTGTGGCCCCCAAGCCGTGGCCCTTGTCCCCCCACCCCTCTGCTGCTGGTTCCCCATCCCCATCCCCGGGAGATGCTGATGATGATGATGGGTGTCCCACCCCTCCCCCCCAGGGGACCCTAGGTTCCTCTCCCCCCATCCCCAGGGATGGGGCATGGCGCTGTCCTGCTGGGGGGGCAGGGGCTGATGCACTCTTCTGAGGGACATGCCACTGCTGTCCTTGGAGCCATGGTCATCTGGGTGTGTGGAGGGCCCTGGTCATGTCTGTTGTCCCCGCCCCTCAACCCCGGGGGTGTGCACCAGGGCGGGTACATACCTGACGGTCCGCTCCCACGGTTGGGGGACACCCTCTGGGCGGACGCCCTGCTGGAGCTCCAGGACAGCAGCGTGATATGGAGCCCCCCGTCGCTGGAGGAGGATTCCCCCTCCTCCTCCTCTTCCTCCGGCATCCCGGGGTGGGCTCCTGGTGGGGCCCCTGGGGTGCGGGGCTGGCCTCCGGGGTGGACTCCGCCTCCAGGGCCTGCTGGGGCTCATCGGCTGAGGTGTCAAGAGTGGCCGGCGGGGAGGAGGTGTGCTGGGGGTCCAGGATTTCCCTGAGCTCCCTGTAAAAGGGACAAGTGGCAGGGGCGGCCCCAGATCGGCTGGCCGCATCCTGGGCCCGGGCGTAACTCTGCCACAGCTCCTTGACCTTACTCCTGACGTGATCAGGAGTGCGGGCAGGGTGACCCCGGGCGGCCAGGCCCTTGGCCAGCCGAGCGAACACATCCGCGTTCCGCCTCTTGCTCCCCATTACCTGGAGCACCTCCTCCTCGCTCCAGAGCCCCAGCAGGTCCCGGATCTCGGCCTCCGTCCAGGAGGGGCCCCGCTGCCTCTTCCAGAGCTGGCTGCCAGGCTGGGAGCCCTGGCTCCCCTTGGAGGGGGGTGCCCTGGGGGTGCTTGGGGGGCTGGCGGGCAGCCATCGCAGTGGGGGGGGATGTCTTTTGGCTGCAGGGAGGTGTGCAGGCTGGCCACGTGTTACTGCTGCTGCCTGCACGCTCTCTCAGCTTCCTGCACAGGAAGGCAGGGGGCGGGGAGCTTTAAGGGGCTGCTGCAAGTGGCGACCATAGAGCTCAGGGGCTGGAGAGAGCGTCTCTCAACCCCTCAGCTGATGGCCGCCATGGTGGACCCCGCTATTCCGATGTTGTGGGATGCGGCTCGGCTACAAGTGCCCTACTTCGACGTTCAACGTCGAAGTAGGGCGCTATTCCCATCTCCTGACGGGGACAGTGACTTCGATGTCTCGCTGCCTTACGTCGAAGTTGGCGCGGCTACTTCGAAGTAGCTGGCACATGTAGACGCGGCTTATATGTCACACTGAACACAGCAGTGGTATATGTTCTTGTTGTTCCATAGCTCTAAATTCAGCTGAATGATTTTCTGTATACACAAATAAACATGGTATCAAAGAAAAGGCATGTTTGACGAAGTATTCATGGTGGGGGAAAAGCTTAGTGGAGCAAAACTGTATTTACACATAATCAGAGAACTTTCTAATTATATGGATAAAAATGAAATTGGGTACAAAACAGATCTTCTGGACACTAATTAGAATTATAATCAACTGTTAAATTTCTTGAAAGTTAAGAACACTTTGAATGTTAAGCATTTGTATATGTAAAGACAAGTCTAATTTTTGTATAACAGTTATGTGTATTGTAAGGAGTGTATTTAGACCTAAGTGGCATGGTTAGAATCAAAACCTTGATATATTCACATCTAACTTTTAGAATCTCTGCAGGGAATATTTTTGTATTTATGAAATTCTATGTGTGGCAAGTTTCTACAAGTGTATATAGCTTACCTTTGGGGAAAGCCAGTAAGGTAAAAAGTGATAATCTGCTAATAATGAATCAGTGCTGTATTTTTTCCAGGGCTAACTGTAAAGTCCAGTGATAAAATGAGGATTACCTTTAGAGCTAATGTCTTTGGTTCTAGGATTAGCACCTGAAGGAAAGGAGAACCAAGAAGTGGGAGAGTGTGACCTGGTAAACTGGTAACATACAGGCCTAACTTGATCCCAACAAATGCATTATAATGCAGTACCCAATCATTCTTTGGAAATATACTGTGGAAAGGAAGTGCTGTTCTGTCGCAGCTGTTTACCATGGCTTGGCTGGAAAAGGGCATAGTGCATTAGCTAGACTAGGGGTCAGCAAATGAGATGCATATTCTGCCAATGAACTCTTCTGCTTTTCTAGCTACTGCCATTTCACATTATTGCTATTTGTTACTACAAGTTGAACCATTCTAATCTGGCTCTTTCAGGACGTGACCAGCGCCAAACAAGAGAATTTGCCAGCCCAAAGGAGGTCAGTATTATCTAGCAGCCTTACCAATCCTTCTACTGACTACTGGGCTCATAGAAAACATTTCGGGGTAATAATAACAGAGAACACTGAAACCCAGGACTGGTGTCTGTAAACAAACTTTATGGGACCACAGGAAACTTGGCCACACCCGTGATAAATGATTCTCCAGCTAACTAAAATCATGCAGGATTACTGATGTTGCTGGATGAGAGAATGCCAGACTAGGGAGGTTCAACCTGTAGAAGATTTAGCTGGAACTGGCTTGTCTCCTTCAGAGCAGGGGGCTGGGGATGTGAGGGGTGTAGAAGTCAGGGCCGGGAAATAAGGATGGGCTAAGGGCAGGAGCGAAGGTGCAGGAGTCAGGGTTGGGGTTTGGAAGGTGTGGGGAGATCCAGGGGCCATGCTGCCTGACCACTAGCTGCTCTGCTGGGGCAGAAGGGTCCACACTGCCCTGCCTTGGGAGGCTCCACAGTTGTCCATGGCTATTGGAGCAGTGAGGGCCTCTCCCCCAGCCTGGCTGGGGCACCAGTGACTTTTCCTCTGCTGGCATCTGTTCCTCAGTTCTCTAGAGCTGTGGGGGCAACAGAGACTGCCCTTGCTTTCCACCCTCTGTGGTCATTCTACCATATAGCTGTCCCCCATGCTTGCTGCCATCCTGTAGTCATTCTGGAGTATAACACTCCCTGCTGTCAGAGCCCCACCTTTCTGTTTGATGAGAAATAGTCACATTCCAGGCACATCCCATTCTTCTGGCACAACCAAACCCTCACCTTGCTTTAAGTTATGTTAAGAGGAAGCTCCATACCAACTTTGGTGGCCCTAGCTCTTGCTGTTCAGGAGTTCTTCAACAATTTCATACATGTATGGATGGGCGGATGGACAGACACACACGTGCACAAACTCTCTCAGATTTTTAGTAGGTTATTTTCAAGATGTTTCAAATGGTAAAACTAAGAGATAATGCTACCTAACGAGTAAATATGTTCAGTTTTGGAATCCCTAAACCATTTCTTATGATACATCAGGAGTCTAAAATTACTTTACCTTTAAAACAATAACATCACTCAGTTTCTTTTTTAATTAACATTAAAAGCTTGTGACCGGGCGCTTGCAAACAGGGTGGTTGCTAACAGGAGGGAGTTTTGAGAGGGGCTGTCCTGGGGAAGGAGGGGGCAAACTACAGCACCTTTGGGTAAGTGGCTCTCTGGAGTGTGTGGGTGTCTGGGTTTGGGGGGTTCTGGGCCTGGGTTTGTCTGTTTGTTTGGTGTTTGGAGTGCTGAGCTGTCTGTTTGTTTGAAAGGCCATGTGCTCGGGCTGGCAGTTGGAAGCTGTTAGCCTTGATTAGGTTTAGGTTTGAAATCTAAACTCTGCGTGCTGATTGGCTGAGCGGTAGTCAGAGGGAAGGGCTCTCAGGAAGGCCAGACCTTTTTAAACCCTGCTGGCAAGCGACCAGGGAGCTTGCAACTGGGCGCTTGCAAACAGGGTGGTTGCTAACAGGAGGGAGTTTTGAGAGGGGAGTTTAGAGGGAGCTAGTTACTTCTACAGGGGTAAGGGGCGAGAAGATGGTTACGGCGGTGGCGTTCCCAACAGCTGGCTGGAGCTGAGGGACCCGCTGCCCCCAGGGTGCAGCGTGGGCAGCAGGACGCAAGTGGGCTTGGGGGAGTGTGGGGGGTGGGGGGCGAGACCAAGGGGTGTCGGTGGTGGGCATGCGGTTTGGCGGGCGTGTGGTATGGCTGTGCAGATGGCGGCACCCATGGAGGCTGGTGGTGGCACGCCCGGCTCAGATTGCCTGGGCTTCCAGTCCCAGTCCTGTGATCCCTGCATGCACATCCCTCAGCAGTTCCGTGGGGCTCCAGGGGCAGCCACAGCCAGAAGAAGAGTTGGTAGCTTTGGCAGGGACCCAGGGCATGGCTGGGCCGTGAGATCGGCACCTTCCTGGAGGATGTGGGGCTGCAGCAGTGCGCGGCCAGGTGCGGAGAGGCCAGGAGAAGGGGGACCTGGGGGTGATGAGAGCTGATAGGGGGCAGTGTGATGAGGTGGGGGGACATGGGAGTGGATGGGGGACAAGGGGGCAATGATGGGGGGGATGGTACCCCATTCTGATTATGGCTTCTTTGGTATGAGGCTCCATCCCTGACACCCTGTCATTGGAGACTGAGCTAAATAGGAGGATCGGAAAAGCAGCCACAACTCTGTCCAGACTCAGCAAGAGAGTGTGGAATAACATCAAGTTGTTCACCCACACCAAAATGCAAGTCTACAGAGCCTGCATCCTCAGCACCCTCCTTTACGGCAGTGAGTCTTGGACCCCGTACACCCGCCAGGAAAAGAGGCTGAACGTCTTCCACTTGCGCTGCCTCAGGCACCTTTGGAATATCGTGGAAGGACAGAGTGCCCAACACCGCCATCCTTGAGCAAGCTGGAATCCCAACCGTGCACACCCTCCTCAGGCAGCGGCGGCTCCACTGGCTTGGCCACGTCCACAGGATGAATGATGGAAGGATCCCAAAAGACATCCTGTATGGCGAGCTAGCCTCTGGCAAAAGACCTCCCGGACGCCCCCAGTTGCACTACAAAGATGTTTGCAAGAGGGACCTCAGGGAGGCAGACATCGAGCCGGACAGTTGGGAGGAGCTGGCGGAGTATCGTAGCAGATGGAGGCAGGAACTACAGAAGGGCCTTCAGAAGGGTGAGATGAGGATCAGACAGCTAGCAGAGGAGAAGTGAGCCCACAGAAAGCACAGTAAGGACCTGCCAGACACCCATTACACATGCAACAGATGCAGCAAGGACTGTCACTCTTGTGTGGGCCTTCACAGTCACAGTCGACGCTGCAAATGATGATCCCAAATGGAACTACGAAGGGCGCGATCCATAGTCTACGTAGACTGAAGGATGCTACTACTACTAACATTATGACTTCTGTTTTGAGCTGAACTAATTTACAAGTGTACAACAGTGCAGAACTCATAGCTTGTCTACAGTTAAAGTAAATAAAGGCTTCATATGAATAGATCCCTTGAAAGCTCAACAATTATGTTTAATAATTGGAAGTATTTCTTAATGCAATTCTCAGTCTCCTATTTATCTCCTATTTAGGTGCCTCACACCGCACCCCGTCTCTTAGTGCTCTTCTCCCAATAAGTTTTGATCTCAACCCAATGTCCACTGAAGTCAGCAGGAATTGGACCATGTCCTTTGTGACTACTCAGCTTTTCTGTCTTTGTCTTTCTTGCTGTTTCTCTCCCCCTCCCGCCAACATTACATCAAATTCTTTTCAAGCATAATACTGCAGATTTCGGGGTCATTTTGCCAGAGGAGGATTTGGTATATCATTTCCAACTGCTATAAAAGTAGCTTAATATCTTAAGATACTGGGCAAACTTTTCAAAAGTAGCCAGGTCCCACTTTCAAAATTTTTTAAAGTTCTTAGAAGCCTCACTTAGGTTCTTTTGAAAATGTTACCTAGTATTATTTTCCTTTTTTCAAAAGTACAGCTGTGTCTACACGTGCATGCTACTTCGAAGTAGCGGCACTAACTTCGAAATAGTGCCCGTCACGGCTACACGCGTCGGGCGCTATTTCGAAGTTAACTTCGACGTTAGGCGGCGAGACGTCGAAGTCGCTAACCCCATGAGGGGATAGGAATAGCGCCCTACTTCGACGTTCAAGGTCGAAGTAGGGACCGTGTAGACGATCCGCGTCCCGCAACGTCGAAATTGCCGGGTCCTCCATGGCGGCCATCAGCTGGGGGAGTTGAGAGATGCTCTCTCTCCAGCCCCTGCAGGGCCCTATGGTCACCATGGGCAGCAGCCCTTAGCCCAGGGCTTCTGGCTGCTGCTGTGGCAGCTGGGGATCCATGCTGCAGGCACAGGGTCTGCAACCAGTTGTCGGCTCTGTGGATCTTGTGTTGTTTAGTGCAACTGTGTCTGGGAGGGGCCCTTTAAGGGAGCGGCTTGCTGTTGAGTCTGCCCTGTGACCCTGTCTGCAGCTGTGCCTGGCACCCTTATTTCGATGTGTGCTACTTTGGCGTGTAGATGTACCCTCGCAGCGCCTGTTTCGATGTGGTGCCGCGCAACGTCGAAGTTGAACATCGACGTTGCCAGCCCTGGAGGACGTGTAGACGTTATTCATCGAAATAGCCTATTTCGATGTTGCTACATCGAAATAAGCTATTTCGATGTTGGCTTCACGTGTAGACATAGCCTACAAGTGGATGAGAAAGGGGTTTAATTATTGCCTATGGTATTTTAAATAAGATAGTAATGTGTTTTTTAAAGATAAATACAGAGAATTAATCCACCTAATACTGAACTTTGAAAATAACTCAGAACTAAAAGTCACCCTCACAGCAGAGAACATATCTGTCCTGTCTATTTTAGGACACTATTCTGCCCCATTCCAATGCAGTACCTGAGTGCCTTCCTTGTAGGCTGAACAGATAGCATGTGTGAAACATTGGGAATGGGGGATAGAAGGTGTCTGTTTAAGACACAGAATATCAGGTCTGCCCCTATAAAATTGGGAAAGCTGATTACCCTATTATCATGCAATATCAATAGAAATAGTAAAGTCTGTCATATATTAGACTTCAAAGAGTCTAGCTTCTTCCCATCTCTTTTTTGAAGTCTAAACTCAGCTTGGGGTAAGGAACTCTGCTGTGACGCTCACCCAGCACGTCCTCTCAGCTTTGACCTGACCAGGTTGTCATCTAGTGTAAGATTTTACTTCACATGACAATTTGACAACTTCCTCAGGAAGCCTGAGACTTTGATCAGCTGCAGCAGTAAGCTGTGAATTTCTCTGTTGCAAATTAAATGTTCATTACAAGGGCTACTGCTAAAAATGCTTCCTGCATTGTCTTTAGTCTGCATGCCTGTATTCATTTGTTATTTTACTTGTCCCTTTACACTATATCTCAGTATGTCTATTGATTTTAATGTTTTTTTTTCTATCTCTTCCTATTTTATTTCTTCTTCAGGAAATCATTTTTGAATATAATTAATTCTCCTAGCAATTTCAGACATTATAATTGGCTTGACCTTTGAATTTTTACAGTATTGGCTGATCTAACTAGCCCAATAAAACTCTCCCCATGTTTACTGGATTCCTGCCGTGATTGTGAAGCCTTCTTTGGTTAGTCTTATGTAAGGCTGCTCGCTTTAGTTTCTTTTTGCAAAAATTGTTTAATGAGAATTTCTTTCTGACCACTTCTTGCTTTGAAGGAATTTGCATTATTTTAGTTTTTAAATCAGAAACTTAAAGACCACTATATAGTTTCATTCGCATCTTTTAGCTCACTACACCATGGCTGTCCACAGTAAGGGAATGGTGGCTATTTATCACATTCTTTGATGTACATCCACAATTAAAGCCCTGTACAAAGGGCCAACTGCAATTTTTACATAGAATACATTTCAACAATTCACATAATGCATCTGACTGAAGTATCACTGTAGAACATAAAAAGGACTCTCAGGCTATGCCTAGATTACAGCGATCTGTCGACAGAAGTTTTTGTCAGAACATATCTTCCAATAAAGCTTCTGTCAACAGATTGCAGGCAGGCAGAAAAGTGAATTGCTCTGTCAACAGCACAGCCACCCAGATGGCTGTTCCTTCCCATTCTGAGGCATGCTAAAGCAGGGCTTCAACGCTCCCTGGGAGACACACTTTCCAGTGAACCATGGTGCCAGAGCAGCACCTGGGTTTGTGCTAGCCCCATGCAGAGGTGCTTCATCAGCTGCTGCACCTCTTCACAGTCATCCTTCTCTTCTTCATGGAGGGTGAGCCCAACACGGCTTTTGAGGAACTCGCCATGGCTGCTGGACACTCACACCCATGTCTGTCCTCCCAAGTGCCTAAATAGATCTGGAGGCACCACACTAGTTCCTATTGGTGGGACTGTCTTGTCCTGGGGCAGTGGGATACCCAGCAGTGGTTCGAGAACTTCCGCATGCAGAAGGCCACCTTCCTAGTGCTCTTCACTTGGCTTGCTCCCACCTCTGGAGGCAGGACACTCAGCTGCAGTCCACCATCTCCATGGAGAAGTGGGTCACAGTCACCCTCTGGAAGTTCTCCATCCCTCCATCCATACCACTCCATCGGAAACCAATTTGCTGTGGTCCACCCTTGGGGTCTGCCTCATGGAGGTAAGGCACTCTCGGGCTGCAGTCCCTGCACAGTGGGATGGGGGTGTCCCATGAAAGGGGGACCCTTGGGAAGCAAGGATGGCAGGTGTGGGGGGAAGCCCCATTCCTGGGGGCCCATGCTGTCCTACCCTCACACAGCGCTGCTTGGAGGAAGAGGAAGGACCCCCCCAGGGACTCCCCCCTCAGTCCCTGATGTGTGTGTTTGATCTCCTCCCTATGCAGGTCACAATGGCCATCAACACCATCCTTCTGAGGAGGGTCATCCATCTGGGAGATTTGGACACAATCATGGATGGATTCACCACCCTGGGATTCCTGAACTGGATCATGGCCATCGATGGGACCCACATCTTGGTTCATGCCCTGAACCATAGCACGGGTAAGTATGTCAACAGAAAGGAATACTCTTCCGTGGTGCTGCAGGCCCTGATTGACCACTGTGGACAGTTCACTGACATTCATGTTGGGTGGGCAGGCCAGGCACACAAGACCCAGGTGTTCTGCAATTGTGGCCTGTGTCAGAGGATGGAGGAGGGCATGTTCATCACCCACCATGAGCTGGCAGTTGAGAACATGAGCATACCCCCCTCATTCCATGGCTCATGAGGCCTAACACTGGCCAGCTGGACCCAAGCCAGGAACTCTTTCATGCCCGCCTGAACCAGACCCAGATGCAGTTGGTGTGCACCTTCAGCTACCTCAAGGCACACACACTTTTGGTGCCTGCTTACCCATCTGGATATGGGGGAGCGCAACATCCCCCAAGCTGAGGCTGCATTTTGTGCCTTACACAACATAGTGAGGGGAAAGGAAAGGTCTTCCTCCCAGGGAGTGGGGAGGACCCCAGCCATGGGGATGAGAAGCTGGGCACAGTTCCCATCTGCCAAGCCCATCAGGACAGGGTGCATATCCGGGAGACCCTGAGGCAGGGTTTCTCACATAGCCCCCAGTAATCATCCCCAGGCTCCCCCCAGCAGAAGTCTTGGGCCCATAGCCCTGTCTCATCCCCACCAGAACACTTTTCTTCACCCACTCAGGATCCCCAACCTCTGCCCAGTAAAGAGAGACACGGGCATGGTGAACAACTAAGTATTTTACTTCAGCAAAGAAAAATGTGTTGAAAAGAGCCAGTGTATGTACAAACTATTTACAATAAAGCAAAGTGCAAAACTCTTCAAACAATGTACACAGTGTGGGGGTGGAGGGTGGCTTGGGGCTGGAGAGCATCAGAGCTTGGATGGGGAGGCTGAGGATGGGAGGTCTCAGTCCATGGAGGGGGTGGGGTGCTGTGAACCCAATGGCGAGTGGGGCCCTGAGTGGCATCAGCATCAGGCTCCACTCCTGCCGTGGGTTCAGGGCCCCCATTGGGGCTGGATTGGGACCAGGACCAGGGGGAGGTATGGAGGTACTGAGGCTGTGGTGGGGTCTGGGTCAGCAGGAGGAGCAGGGGGGCCCAAGAAGCGAGGCGTGGGGGCAGCCATGGCCCTCAGCCATTGCAGGAGGTCCAGGACATCCTGGCTACGTCTACACGTGAAGCCTACATCGAAATAGCTTATTTCGATGCAGAGAGATGAATAACGTCTACATGTCCTCCAGGGCTGGCAACGTCGATCTTCAACTTCGACGTTGCGCAGCTCAACATCGAAATAGGCGCTGCAAGGGAACGTCCACGTGCCAAAGTAGCACACATCGAAATAGGGATGCCAGGCACAGCTGCAGACAGGGTCACAGGGCGGACTAGCGCTTCCGGGGCAACAGCTAGCCGCTCCCTTAAAGGGCCCCTCCCGGACACACTCAGCCTGCACAGCACGCGGTCTGAGGAGCCATAGGCACACAGACCCCGGGCGACGCAGGCATGGACCCCCAGCAGCAGCAGCAGCAGCAGCAGCCAGAGGTCCACCCAGCCCTCCCGGCAGGAGCAGGGCTCAACCCCCAACCCTGCAGCACCCCGCCCCCCCCCGCCCCGCCTCACACGCTGGCGGTTGTGGAGCTACCCCACCAGCACTGACTGGTGGGAGCGGCTGGTGCTTGAGGAGTGGGACGACGACTGCTGGCTCAGGAACTTCAGAATGAGCCGGCAGACATTTATGGAGCTGTGCCAGTGGCTCACCCCCGCACTCAGGCACCAGGACACAACCATGCAGCGTGCCCTCACCGTGGAGAAACGGGTCGGCATTGCTGTCTGGAAGCTGGCCACTCCCGACAGCTACCGATCCGTGGGACAGCAGTTTGGTGTCGGCAAGGCCACCGTCGGGGCTGTCCTCATGGAGGTAAGAGAACCCACGGGGGGGAGGGCAGGGCAGGGGAGGGGGGCCTGGGCAGAGGAGGGCAGGGGAGGCCAGGGCAGGGCAGAGGAGGGGAGGGGAGGCCAGGGGAGGCCAGGGCAGGGCAGAGGAGGGGAGAGCAGGGCAGGGGAGGGCAGGGCAGGGCCACGCACACCCTGCTCACCCCTCATTGGTGCTGTCCCATGTGCTTTCTCTGCAGGCTGTGCGTGCCATCAACGCCATGCTCCTGCACAGGCTCGTGAGGCTGGGGGACCCAGATGCCACCATCGCGGCCTTTGCCACCCTGGGCTTCCCCAACTGCTTCGGGGCTCTGGATGGGACTCACATCCCCATCCGCGCCCCGCATCACAGTGGAGGACGATACCTGAATCGCAAGGGCTACCATTCTGTCGTCCTCCAGGCCTTGGTGGACAGCTGGGGACGTTTCCAGGACATTTATGTGGGCTGGCCTGGCAGCACCCACGACGCCCGAGTTTTCTGGAACTCGGGCCTGTGCCGCCGGCTGGAGGCGGGGACCTACATCCCCCAGTGGGAGATCCCTCTGGGGGACACCACCATGCCCCTCTGCGTCATCGCAGATGCGGCATACCCCCTCTGGCCCTGGCTCATGCACCCGTACACAGGCCATCTCTCCGCTAGCCAGGAGCGCTTCAACGAGCGCCTGAACCACGCGCGCCAGGTGGTGGAGCGCTCATTTGGCCTCCTGAAAGGACGCTGGAGATGTCTCCTGACCCGCCTGGATGTGGGCCCCAACAACATCCCCCTGATTGTGGGTGCCTGCTGTGCCCTGCACAATTTGGTGGAGAGCAAGGGGGAGGCCTTTTTCCAGGGCTGGGCTGTGGAGGCCGGCAGGGCCGATGTGCAGCCACCCGCTGCCCCCAGTCGGCAGGTGGACCCCGAAGGGACCCGGGTCCGGGAGGCCCTGCGGGCCCACTTCAATGATGAGGCCGCGGGGTGAACTCTGCCAGGCCCCCCACTGCCCGCCCCTTCCTCCACCACACTCCTGCCCCAACGCCCACACCATGGAGCACCCAACCGCACCCCCCTCCCACTTTTCCTGGACAAATGACAGCACGCACTTGTGGCTGAACTTAAACTGCTTTTTCTTTGAGAACTTTTTTTTTTAACTATAAATATATAAAACAAGAACAAACTATATACAACATGTGGAACCAAAGTAATATGTACAAATAAAACAATCGTAACAAACAAGTGTCCTCATTAATAAAAAGAAAACCAGGGAGGATAAAGGGGAGAACTATTTACATGAGGGGGACGGGGCAAACGGGGGGCACAAAATAATAAGTTCAAACTATATACAAGGCGGGGGGGCACATCCTGGGCCCCTCGCCCCTAAAGTCCAGCACTGGACGTGGGCGGCCGGGAGCCCCGCCGCGGCCGCAGCCCTGTCCGGGGCTGGCTGGGGGCGGGCCGGACCATAAGATATGCCCGGCGAGTCTCAGCTGGCTCCAGGGGTCCCTCAGTGCTCCGGCCCTCAGGGGTGGGTGGCGGGGCGACGGCGGACGGGACGGCGACGGGCGGAGCAGCTGGTGGTGCGGCGGGTGGAGCAGGCACGTCAGGCGCTGCGGCGGCCGGCGCGGCATGGGGGGCCAGGTAGTCCACCAGGCGGTTGAAAGTCTCCATGTAGGCCCCCCATGCCTCTTGGCGCCAGGCCAGCGCCCGCTCCTGCAGCTGCAGGTGCTGCTCCGCGACCTCCAGCTGCCGACGGTGGATGGCCAGCAGCTGAGGGTCCGTCGCCGTCGGCTGGTGGTGGCGCGGGGTCCGCCGTCTAGCCCGCCGTGGGGCCAGTCGGTCCTCAGCCGAGGGGCTTGCCTGGAGCAATGGTCCTGGAGGGCTCTCCAGGACCACTGACGCCTCGCCAGCGCTCTCTTCCGGTCCTTCTGATGGTGCAGGTGCGGGACACAGGAGAGGAGGTGGGGGAGAAGAATGGAGACAGGCGTTAGTGTGGGCCCTGAGCCGTGGCCTTTGTCCCCCCAGCCCTGTGCTGCAGGTTCCCCATCCTCGTCCCCAGGAGATGCTGCTGTGATGGATGGGGTTCAGGGGTCCCCCTGCCCTGCACCCCGTCCCCTGGTGGGAGCGACTCTCACTTCACTCCGCAGGGTCTGACAGCAGGAGAGGTTTCTTAGGCCACAGATGCTCAGTTTCTCCCAGGAGTGACAGCACCAGCTGTCGGAAGAGACAGTCCCTCCAACCTGTCCTGGGGAGAAGACCCCAAGGGCTGCCCCTCTGGGATGCAACTTTCCCCCTCCTCAGGCTGGCTGCCTTCCAGCTCTCCCTTCCCCTAGCCTCTACCTCTGGCCCCCGCCCTCCCCCCCCAATTCCAAGCCAGCTCGGCTCCTCCCTCCTCTTTGTTCAGGGCGGAGGTGTCACCTGCCAGCTGTAGCCCCAGGATCATCCTTTGCCCCTGGGAGCTATTCAGCTCTTGTTGCTCATATGTAGCCTGAGTCTCCCTTTTGCACTCCCCCGACTCCATCACATGCTGCTGCTGCTGCTGTTGCTGCTGCTGCTGCTGCGGGGTGTCCCAACCCCTCCTCCCGGGGGCCCCTCGAGGTTCCGCTCCCCCCTGCCCCGGGGATGGGGCATGGCACTGTCGTGCGGGGTGGGGGGGGGGCAGGGGCTGATGCACTGCTGTGAGGGACATGGCCCTGCTGTTCTTGGGGGGCCCTGGACACATATCTATTACCTCTGTTCATGTGAGCATGTGGGGGGCCCTGGACACATATCTATTACCCCCCACCCCTCAAGCCCAGGGGTGTACACCAGAGGGGGGTACATACCTGTCGGTCCACTCCCAAGGTCTGGAGATCCCCGGGGGGCGGAGGCCCAGCTGCTGCTCCGGGATGGCAGGAGGAGGATCTGCAGCCCGGATTCTGCGGAGGAGGAGCCCCCCTCCTCCTTCTCCTCCTCCTCCTGCCGCGATGTCCCAGGGGTGGGCTCCGGGGGGGCCCCCGGGGTGCGGGGCTTACCTCCTGGGTGGACTCCGGCTGCAGGGCCCGCTGGGGCTCGTCGGCCGAAGTATCAAGGGTGGCCGGAGGGGAGGAGGTGTGCCGGGGGCCCAGGATGTCCCTGAACTCCCTGTAAAAGGGGCAAGTGATGGGGGCGGCCCCAGATCGGCTGGCCGCATCCCAGGCCTGGGAATAACTCTGCCGCAGCTCCTTCACCTTACTCCTGATGTGATCAGGAGTGCAGGCAGGGTGACCCTGGGCAGCCAGGCTGTCGGCCAGCCGAGCGAATGCATCCACGTTCCGCCTCTTGCTCCCCATTACCTGGAGCACCTCCTCCTCGCTCCAGAGCCCCAGCAGGTCCCGCAGCTCGGTCTCCGTCCAGGAGGGGTCCCGCTGCCGCTTGCCAGCCTGGCTGCCCTTCTGGCTGGGCTGGCTGCCCTGGCTCCCCTTGGGGGGGGTCCCCTAGGGGCGCTGGGGGGGCTGCCGGGCAGCCATCGCAGCTGGGTGGGTGGCTGTGCTGGCTGAGGAATGTGCAGGCTGGCCGCGTGTCTGGGCTGCCGCCTGCACGTTCCCTCAGCTTCCTGCACAAGAAGGGAGGGGGAGGGGACCTTTAAGGGGCCGCTCCATGCGGCCACCATTGAGCTGAGGGGCTGGAGAGAGCATCTCTCAACCCCTCAGCTGATGGCTGCCATGGAGGACCCTGCAATTTCGACGTTGCGGGACGCGCAACGACTACACGGTCCCTACTTCGACGTTGAACGTCGAAGTAGGGCGCTATTCCTATCCCTTCATGGGGTTAGCGACTTCGACGTCTCGCCACCTAACGTCGAAGTTAACTTCGAAATAGCGCCCGATGCGTGTAGCTGTGACGGGCGCTGTTTCGAAGTTAGTGCCGCTACTTCGAAGTAGCGTGCACGTGTAGACACGGCTCCTGTGGAACATCCAGCCAGGGCAGCACAGTGGGGGCAGGGGTAGCAGCTGTGGGTGGCTAGGCCATCATATCCCACCAGATGTCTGTGGTTGTGTCAAAGCGGGACATTAGTTGATCCCAAGCTCATGACTTCTACTCCCTGTCATCCCACAGCCATTGATCCAGGAGGTTGGCCATCCTCCAGAGAGTGGCCTTGTGGTCCCTCTGGAGGTCCTCCTGGACTCAACAATGTCCCCTCTGGCTGCAGACCCATGCTGGTGTTGGGGTTGGGGTGGGGCTGGCTCACCCTGGCAGTGAGGCCCTCGGATGGTGTGATTCCAGCTGTAAGGGAGATGAGGGGTGGGGGTGGTGAGTCATGCATGCAGCCCAGTCCCCAAGGCCCTGCACCCCACTGTGAGCAGCAACCAACACTTCCTGGGCCCAGAAAATGGCAATGTCCCAGGAACAAAGCCACATGTCACCTGTACAACAGGTCCTGCTGCTTGGGGACTCCGTGGTGTCTCCAGGACCATCCCTGGGGAATGGGCTAGCAGCCGATGGGTGTGTCCGACCACAGAGGGATCCTGTGATGTGTGGCACATAAGCTGGGAGCAGCCTGGCCCTCCCTGGGGCCCCCACACATAGCTGCAGCTCATGGCACTGTCCACAGGAGTGGGTGCTGCCTCATGCCTGCAGGAGCCATACTGCTCAGTGTGTCTGAGGTCAGGCCATCGCCCTTGTGGCTAGCCTACTTCCAGCCATTGCAGGTGCTGGCAGCCTCCCCCATCTGGGGCCTGGGGCTCACCTGGCGCCCCATGAGGCTGGCAACAGGCTGGACCCTATGCCCAGGGACTGTCTGCTGGGTCCAGGTGGTGCACAGGACTATGTGCCAGGACTCTAGTGTGAGGTCCCACCAGAGACGGCCAGGTGACACTCACATCATGGTCCATCTGCACCCACCTCCCATACCCTGGAGTGTGTGATGCAGAGGATACTCGCTGGAGGGACCCTCACCCAGCACTGACGAAGCGCAGGAGGTGGCCTTGCAGGGACTGGCTCCAAAGTGATGACCAGGGGGCTGATGCTGGCCTCTGAGGTCATGTCTTCCTCCAGGTCTGGTGGGGGTTGGAGCTCAGAGGCCTCCTCCTTCTGGTGGTTGTGCTCTGGCTGTGGCAGGAGGGTCTTGAGTGCTGTATCAATGCTGAGGTGCAGGGGTGATGTGTCCCCCCACCCCAGGATGTGGTGCAGCTCATTGTGGTAGGATCAGGTGGCAGATCCTGCCCCAGAGCATTGGCCAGCATCCCAGACCTGGACATAGCACTGCAGGAGCTCTTTATCTTCCACCTGGACCTGCTTTATGAAGGGGTAAGGGAGGTGCCCCCCTTCTGCCATCCAGGCATAGATGGGGGCATTATGGTGCTTTGACTTGGGGTCCCAGAGTAATTCCTCCCTGCTCCACAGGTCCAGGAGGGCTTCCATCTTGGCCCTGGTCCAGGAGGGGGGATACCTCTTGGTGTCCTGGGGTGGCTCCTGGGACCCTAGGTCCACTCCCTCACGGGCTCAGGGGGTTCTCAGGGTGGGATGGCTGCAAAAGTATGGGGGCTGCAGATGGTACCTCTGCTGCTTTCATGCTCTCAGCTTCCTGCCACAGTGTTTTGCAGGCTCTCTGCAGCTTTAAGAAGGACCCAAGGCAAGCATCATAGAGCTCTGATTACTGTGGATAGGGTGTTTCCTGGGCACCTGTGCATCACCCTGGAGGCCTTTTCTATTAACAGAATGCCCCCTGGAATAGCCAGACTGGCTTTCTGTTGACAGGTCTCTGTCGACAGAGGTATTCTCCCTCATGGGAAGTGGAATAAGACTGTTGACAAAACTGTTGTGTTCTGTTGATTTACTGTCAACTTTTACTGATTTAACTCCTTAGGAATATGGATGCTCCCTGAGTTTTGGTGACAAAATGCTATCCTCAAAAAGACTAGGGTAAGGGTCTCTGGAATCGGTGCAGTTACTCCAGATTAGAACTGTACTCAATCAAACAGTATGCTTTTTAAACTCACAGTGATCATCAGTGTTTAGCGTTTTCTATTTAATGATTGTAAAAAAAATAAGAATGATTACCTGGATAACAGTGATACCTTTTATTTTCCATCAGTTTAAATATAAATAACAGATTTTGAGCAGGGAATGAATTCTGTAATCCAAGAATGGGTTGGAATACTGCAGTATTTCTATACGCCTACCCTCATGCAGCTTCAAGAACCCATTAAGATCAGGTGAATGCATGCCATATGAGCCGTATCTATATTTCTAATCGCTCCTTATTTCAAAAGGTTTTTTTTTCTAATCTGTTGCCTCTGCTTAGAAGATATATATGGACAGGATAGCTGACTTATTCTAATCTAATGCTTAAGAACAGATGCAATTTGTAGATCCTAATAAAGAGAAACTAAGTCAAATATGCAAGTAAAAATTGAAGACAACTAGTTGTCATTTCAGTTTGCCTTTGTTCTTACTATTTTGTAAATAACATGTACTGATTCTATTTGTACTTCATAAATAGCTTTCTTCCTAAAAAGAATATTAAAATGTCCATATGAGTTCATATCTTAGGACTTCCTGATTTATGATCCTTTGTGTATGTGTGTGGAGGGGAGTTTGTGTGGGGTTTTTTGTTTATTTGTTTTGGGATTGTTTTTTTTTTCTTTGCGAATGAGTGCAGGAGGTGGAGAGGTCTACAAATTTCCTGCAGTCAAGCTTTTATGGTTGTTGATTTTGATTTCCACTTCAAAGCTATGAGCCTTTTAGCAATGAGTTCTAGTGTATCTTTGTATTAATTATTGTCTCACTAATAGATTTATGTGACATTGCACAGGTCCTTAACTCAATAAAAAGCTCAGTTATCCAGCACCTGGATAACTTGCACATTCTCTTAACTGGCATGCCGCAGGGCTGGTTACCTGGCCAGGGCCAGCTGCCGCAGGGCCAGTTTACCAATTGGGGCCAGCCGCCATGGGGCCGATTACTTGGCTGGGGCTGTCGGAGTGTGGCCAGATGCCCACTTCTCAGCTAGGGGGAGAGGGGCTGGCTGCCTACTGCCTAGATAGATGGATGTGGGGGGCATAGAGCAGGGCTGTGTGCTGGCCCCAGCTTGAATATCCACACATTTTAATATCTGGCATCCCCAATACCCCAGGGATGCCCAATAACAAAGCTTTTACTGTAGAGTTTATTGATTGTGTGTTATGAGTATACACAGGACTAAACCAGCACATCAAAAATAGGACATTGAATATGACCCGTTTTGTTTGTTTTATTTCACAGAGATTTTTGCAAATATTTTCCTACAATATATATCAGTTGAGGGCAAGCTGAGTAAACATGGAGCAGTGCAGTGATCCTTCTTTAATGTTGCAGCTTTGGCAAAGGGATGATGAAAAAACTGCCAAGACAGTTGTGGCTAAATATATATTCTGTTCTCATAAAAAACAATCTGATGTCTAGTATTCCAAGCTATAGTTTTGAACTGTTTGCATTGCTCCTCTAATTTCTGTAAGATTAGCATCTTTTACCCTTATTGTAATATTGTTCTGCTCTTTTATTTGGTGCTGGAAAATGACACTGTAACACACCAGATAGGACTTGATCCTGCAAACAGTTAACACGGATGATTAATTCTACTCTCAGCATAAGCTGTCCTTAATAAGGACACTTGTAAAGATAATAGCCACAATTGGTGTATATATTATCTTAATTTCAATGGAGTTATAGCAGACATAAATTTAGCACAGGATGCTCAAATGTAACTCAAAAATAGTAACATATGTTGCAAAGCTGAAAATCCCTTCTTCTGGCATAATATACTAGCAGTCATCAAACTTTTCCCTGTGCTTTCATGTTCCCCAAGGACTCAGGCCCAGGAAGGATCAGCCTGCAGCAGCAGGGTGAACCAACACCTGGGGCTAATTAACCAACTGTGGCCAATCAAGGCCTGTGGAACCCTTGAAAAAGCTCCTCCACCCCCTCCCTCCCCCCCCCCCCCCCCCCCCCGCCACCCCATGCAGGCAAGGAGTGGGGAAGGTGATAGAGGATGGATAGAGACTGTGGAGAGAAGGACTCAAGGAAAAGAACTGTGGTTGTCTGAGGAAGGTACTAGGGAAAAATGGGTCTGGTGGAAGTGGCCTAGGGAGGTGGTTTGCAGCACTTGGAGGACCCAGGGAGGGAAGCCCCTCCTGCCCCAGCTGCCTAGGGTCCCTGGGCCAGAACCCCAGGATGTGTGGGAAGGGACTGGGCTTCCCCCAGACCACCCCATGCATCACAGCAGCCCTAGAGGGCAGGAAAAGGCGGGCCACTCCTAAGAGGCAGCGGGTGAGGAGCAAGCCTCCTCCATGGAAAAATTGTATTTGGACTAGCCATTGATGAGACTGGCCTGGTGATGCCGTGATCCAAGCCCCTACAAGTACAGGAGACAGAGCGAGGGACGCAGCAAGTCTCTGAGGCTGCTTTTAAACTGCCACTCAATGCAGGGACCCACAAGGACAAGCCTGGGGTTTTGTTACACTACCCTGGCACTGATATCCTTATCTGTTCCTCTGTCTCTGCCCATAATACTCCCCCAAGTAGGTGAACTGCTTCACACCGTCTAGGTCACCTCCTCCCAGTGTGGTGGTGGTGGTGGTGGTGGTGGTGATGATGATGTTGGACTGGCTGATCTTCAATTTCTTGGTCTTTCCTTTGTTAATGCTCAGTCCAGTCATTGAGGCAGTTTTGTCTCATGTTGTGACCTTTTCTTTCATGCTTTCATGTTGGTGTGAAAGGAGGGTAACATCTTCAGCAAAATCAATGTCCTTTAGTTGTTTGAAAAATGTCCACTGCCATCTCTTGTCCTGCTCATAATCCAGTCCACTGTGATCAAGAACAGAAAAGGTGACAATATGGACCTTTGTCGCATTCCTGAGAATATGCTGAAGGAACAACTTGGCATGTTGAGGTTTCATACATACTGGATCAGGTTAATAATTTTAGATGGGATGCCATGGTGTTGCAGCAGTTTCCACAAGGTGTCTCTATCAATGCTGTTGAAGGCTTTTTTAAAGTCTATGAAGGTTCTGTAGAGGGGGAGTTCCACTCAAGTGACTGTTCTATGGTCACTCTGAGGGTTGCTGTTTGGTCAGTACAAGATCACTCGCTTTGGAAGCCAGCCTGCTCTTCCCTGAGCTGTCTATTGATTTCTGTCTTCATTTTCTCTCTCTCTCCAATAGAAATGCTGATTTGCAGGAAAAGGTAGTGGAAGTTATGGATCTGGGAAGGCTTGCCAGTCTAACTTAAAGTTGAAGAACAAGTTAACAGTAAGAGTCTGAGACAAAGTCTGTCTTAGGCTAGAGGTGAGTTTTGTTTTTTTTTTTTTCCAAGATTTCCGGTGATACGCAGATAATACTTTTAGCAGCACTCACAGTTTGTTTAAAATAACAGCACCATAATATTCAAGCAGAACTTAACAGATACAAACTGAAGATGTTTAACACAGTTAATATCAAGGTACAATCAGAGATTCCATCAAGGATTTTACTTAACAATGTCATAATACGAGTTACTCAACTACCAGCACTTAGGGTTTACACTTACACTGGGCAAGCAGGATGCAATACTTACCGACTCCTTTGAACCCTCTAGAAGCCCACATCAGCTCGCTTCAGTCAGTGAGGAAGGTGTTATTGCAATGGGTAGAATTTAGGTTAAGTTAAAGAGGAAAAATAAGAGACTGTTCCAAGAAATGATAGTGAAGACAACAGATAGAAGAGATAGTAGAAAGCAAGCCAACCCAGGTGGAAGATTCAGCTGCAGATTCAGTCTGGCCCCCCTCTTCCAGGGCAATGAGGAGTTCTTATACCCAATTTACCTTTTGGTTCTTAAATACTGATGCTAAATTAAGTCTGACTTCATAGAATTCTTGACAATCAATAATACTCCAAATTTCCAATGATCTCAACTTGTATTTTTCCCAAGACCTATTTCTAATAAAAGGTTGAGGAGGAAACACTGTTGGGTGACCTTTATCCAAATTCAATTGGCAATACCACACCTTTTTGGTCAGGGTAGGTGGGGAAAAGCTAGAACTCCAGCTGGCATCAGAAAGAGTGTTGCGGATGGCAAAGACTTACGTACATGTCTCAACTTTGCTAATATGACCTTAACTTTCCATAAAAATGGGATGAGGGAAAAATAGTTTGCAAAAAGCCCCTCACGCCATGTCTTACTGGCAGACTGCTTGCACTACTTCTGACAGGAAAGATATGAAAAGTAGGCCTCTCAGAGCCTAAGTTAGCTATACTAAAATGGCTTCTCACTGCATATAGCTATAGGCTAGATCTGCACTTGCCCCCAACTCCGAAGGGGGCATGTTAATCAGGGTGATGGGAGGTTACTAATGACATGCTGAGGTGAATATGCAGCACTTCATAAGGCTAATTCTCGCCCATGGCAACTTCAAAGGGTCAAGCTTGAAGTGCTGCCTTGCATGTAGCTGCAGGCACTTTGAAGTGCCTGACTCCTGTCTTTGAGAGATAGTATGTGGTTTACCTTCTAGCTATGTAGTAGATCCAGTTTTACTCAGTGGGGCATGAAGTCTCAACAGGCTTCTGGACAAGGTGCTGGGGAGGCCTGCTCCACACCCCTGGAAGTAATGGTACTGTGATTGGATGAGGCAGGACTGAGGTAGACAAACATCAGCGCTGCCCAGACTGCAGCATGCCCCCAGCCCTCAGTGCAGCCTGGAGTGCCATGCAACACCCCCACCTGCCCAGGCAGCCCTAAAGGCCTTTCGTATGCACTGGGCCCTGGAGCAGTTTCCTCCTTTGCCCTCCTCCACACTCCATTGGTGGGCCCAGTCTTACCACTAGCACTGCTATATGACATTTTACATTCAAAGTACTAGGACAGGATTTAAAACCAGCTCATTTGTCCAGCCAGTTCTGCTTTGCTCTGAGCGTTTCAGCTTCTTGAAATGGCAAATATTCAATGACTGATTATTCTCAATCACTTAGGATCTGCTTTAAGATCTTGTTAAGCTCAGGAGTCTGCCTTTATGAAGCTCATTGCCACTTCAGAGTGAATAAGCCCTTTGTAAATAAGAGGTCTCTGTTTTTACAGTATCTGTGATGTGTGTTTGATTCCCTGGAGTAGGGGCACTGCTGAGTATCTCACAGCTTTGGGTTCTGTGTATGAAGAACTGCATTGCAAACTAGGGTGACCACATTTCCCTATGGCAAATATGAGATACCAGCCTCCAGGGATGGTGGGGGCTACTGGCCCATGTCTGGGCTTCTCAGTGATGGGGGCTGCTGCCCCATGGTGAGGCACTGGGGAAGGCGGGGGGGCTGCACAGCCCCCTGATGTGAGGGGCAGAGGATGAGGGCTCTGAAACCTTCTGACACTTGGGTATCAAGAATAGGGGCTTTGCAGCCTCCCAGCAGGGGGAACAGAGAATGTGGTAGCTGCACCATGGAGGAGCTTCCACCTAGGAGGAGCTGCCTCCCCAAGGCAGGGATCTGGGGACTGAGGCATTCGCCTCATGGAGAAGATCCCTGGCAGCAGGGACTGCCTTCCCTGGCATTCTATATCTAGGGAATGAGGCAGTCACCCCATGGCAGAGCTTGCTGGCAGTCAGGGTTGCCACTGTGGGGTGCTGGGGAGTGGGGCAGCTGCCCCACAGAGAAGCTCCCCTGCAGCAGAAGCTGCTGCCCCAAGGCATCAGGGAACAGGGCAGCTGTCCCATGGAGGAGCTCTCTGGCGGTGGGGGCTGCAGCTCCAAGTCACTAAGGAACATAAGTCCTGCAAAATACAGGACAATTTGCTGATTTTCTTAAAGTGTGGACATATAAGGGACAGTCCTGGGAAACAGGGGACAGATGGTCACCTTATTGCAAACACATCCTTAGCTTCCAGCACAACATCTGGATGTCTCCAATAGAGTTGTACTGCTTTAGAGGCAGCCTGCAATCAGGCAGGGAGAGTGCTTCAAGGAACCCTGAGGTTCATTCTTCCATAGGCTCTAGCATTCGCTCCTCCCTGAATGGGGCCTTTGGGAAGAGGTTGGTACTGTGTGCCATCCTGTGTCCCTTGAAGTTCATTGTTCACAGTGGCAGTTCCCTGAATGCAAGGGCAATGACTGCATGCAGCCTAGCAGAGAGGTCCCAGTACTGCATGGCGGGAAAGGTTTTTTGAAACTTTTTTCTCCTTTACCTGAGCATCTACCAACAACTAAGCCCACTTGAGCATGTAGGACTTTTGCATTTTCCCTACTTCTCTTTAACTAAAACCCAAATTAATCAAAACTAAGATACTGTTGTTTTGGGCCTGGACTGCAATATGTTGGCCGTAAGAAACTGATCCAAATGACTGTTTGGGGGATGCATTCTCAGGTGTTCTGAGCCTGTGGCAGAGTGAAGACGTCTATAGCATTCTCTTCATACTGCAGTTTCTGGGGGCACCTCACAGTACTTGGAAGGTACTGGTTGGTGAGGTGTGAGTCTATAAACTATGTCTGTCCCTCAAATGGCCTGGCAACTGTAACTGAATCTCCAAGGGCCAATTTCCCTTGTTCCATTAAATAAAGGGCTTGTTTTACACTTATTGCTGATGATTTTATATTATATTCAGGATCTGTTTTTGCACTTCATCTTTATTATGGTATCCAAATGCCTATTTTGGACTTTATTGATGGTCATCTATAAGGCCAGGAACAGAAATCTTGACTATTTAGCTTTCATTGTAAATTAAGTTACAAAGAAGTTAAATTCCTGTTTTAAAATATCAGTTGTATTTCAGAGAAAACAAACCCATTAAATATCATCTTACATATTTATTGACTCAACTGAAGCCAAATTTCATTTAAATTCACCAAGAACACATGCCTCTGTTTTCTGTGAAAAATGTTTATTTCCCACCTCCTGCCCACCCCCAAACTAAATTGTTGTATTACAAAACAGTTTTGAAATTGGATTCCAAATGCATTCATTTAGACCAACAGAAGTGTCTTTAGACTTCAGTAAGTGGATTACAAATTTCATAGAATACTAGAACTGGCAGGGACCTCGAGAGGTCATCAAGGCCAGTTCCCTGCCCTTACGGCAGAACCAAGCACTGTCTCCCTGTAAGTAATTTGATCTATATTATTTTAGTGAAGAGATATTTCTTTGTAGTATATAAAAGAACAAATTAAGCAAAACTAAGATACTATTATTATGCCAGGTAAAAATGCCTATGTATTTACATTATGGATTTAGATATTTGTGGTACTGTAGAAAGGCTTCTAAGTTGAACAGTGGTGATTGCAAAGAAGCTCAGAGACATGAAACTAAAGAGCTGAAACCTCTCCCAATAAAAATCAAACACTACTTCTTTGCCAGGAAATAAGATATTAACTCAAAGCAGCGATACCCAAACCTCAGTGAATCAGGATCCAAATTAGCAATCAACATTACCAAAAAAGCCACAGTAATGTGAAATCATTGTTTCATTTACTGTAGTAGCAACTGCAATTGCTTTATGTAGTAAAAGCATCCTGATGGGTTAATAATTAAATCACAGTGTTTTAATATCATGTGCACCAAACAGCTGCAAAAGAAAGTTGTGAAGGAATAGGAGCAAGTAAGTGGTGGAAGAAGGGAAGAAGTGGAAGAGGGAGGCAAAGAAGAAAGCCAGTGAAGTAAAGTTGGCAGGAGAAAGACAGAAGAGGTGATGGAAGAGAGCGGGGCAATCATCAAACAGAAAATGTCCTGAGTTTAAGCTTTGCAAAGCAGTCTGCGGACATCAGCAGCATCCCAGGGCTCTGAAGATAAGATGGGGATGGCAGTGGGACTCAGCAGGACTTCTTCCTGCTCCTCTGATTCTCCCAGCTGCCCTTGGGGAAGCCATAGGGGCAGGCTTCACACCCAGTGCATCTTGTTCTGCTCTGTGTCAGCCAACATGACTGGCAAGTGTGGTCAGGGAAGCAGGCCTCCAGTGAAGTCCAGAGGATTGGAAGTGCCAGACTCATTGGACTCTATTTTTATTGACTGCAGAAACCTATTCAGCATAAAGATTTGTGCTCAGCCACACTCCAGTCCCATGAAGATTTTTATCAAGCTCATGATTCAAATGCTTCATTCCAAGAAACCACTTCTATGTCAGCTCCTGAGGCATTCTTCTGGGATACTAAAAAGGGCACTAGAAACAGGAGCTGGTACGGTATCTGGCTGGCTTTCCCAGCAAGAGCTTTTTTCTCATCCGTGTCTGTGCTAGCTATAGCTATAGAGCAATAATGTTAATGTTCAGTGTGATATTTGATCAATTCCTATGAAAATATTACTTCCCGTTAGAGCATTCTAGTTGCTTTACAAATAAGGGCCAGAATGTGCTGTCAAATCCACAGTATGGCTTTCTAGTATCAGAGGGGTAGCCGTGTTAGTCTGGATCTGTAGCAGCAACGAAGGGTCTTGTGGCACCTTATAGACTAACAGAAAAGTTTAGAGCATGAGCTTTTGTGAGTGACTCACTTCTTCAGATGCTTCAGATGCTTCTGAAGAAGGGAGTTAACTCACGAAAGCTCATGCTCTAAACTTTTCTGTTAGTCTATAAGGTGCTACAGGACCCTTCGTATGGCTTTCTGTAGGCCTTTGGCAGCAGCCTTACAGTTTTGGGGCAGGCCTGTGACAAAATGTTGTGCCTTTGTTCCTACCCCAAAATTAACCAGCTTCTGTCCAATGTAATGCATATGAAAGGAGTTAGGACTCTGGACTGGGATTCTGGAGACCAGGACTCTATTCTGAGCTCCAGTGCTGACCTGATGTGTGACCTTAGGCAAGCAATTCACCTCTCTCCCCTTCCTGCCCTGTATCTGTCTTCTGAAGACTGGAAGTTCTTTGAGACCTGGACTGTCAATAATTATGCTGCCTCACACAGTGGCATCTGTACGGGTGCAATAGTCATGCAAATAATAGCGAGCTACATACAGTACACTCAGGATTTTGGAGAAGGTCCATAAGATTAGACCCTCCTTCAAACTTAACAGTCTCATTTACATATGTACAATAATACAAGTTTGAAGGAGTAACAGTTGGACCACCATCTGTCTCCTCTGCTGCAGAAGTGGAGGCCAGTTGCTTTTGTTGGCTCTTGTGCACAGATGCCATGGCATCCAACACACTAGCCACTAGACATGTAGCTATTTGGCTGGTTCAGTGTGGCTAGTTGTCTTGAACAATAAATATATTTTCAGAATAATGTGGCTAGTTTACTGTAGCTATAGTTTGCTTCAGAATTGGTTGGGCACCTAAGCAATACCAAACATCACTTGTCCCCATTTGAGGAAAGACATGCTTTATGGAAACATCTCGTACATTTTTGGTTCTTTTAATTTCAAATCTATTTCTTGAGCTATCAAATCTCAAGCAGCCAACAACATCAGTATTCCTAACAGCTACCCCCCGCCCCCCAACTTTTCACTGAACTAGCAGAGATGCAGAATGTATGCCAGGGAAACACCATAAACAAAGCTATTGAATTAATTTCAAAAGAATGTTGCAGAATCCAAACTGCCAGTGGGACTGGTATCAGAGAGGTAGCCACATTACTCTGTAGCTTCGAGAACAACAAGAAGTCTTGTGGCACCTTATAGAGTAACAGATGCTTTGGAGCATAAGCTTTTGTGGGCAAAGACCTGCTTCGTCAGATGCATGAGCTGGGACGGTGGTTCAGATGGGTATTTAAAGAGTGGGGTCCCAGTAAAAGGGAGGGCCAGAGCTGACAAGGTCTATTCAGCAAGGTGGAGATGGCTGAGTATCAATAGTAATTATCAAAAGAGGAAAAAACAAGTCAGATCAGACAGGGGGATGTGAGCCTTTGTCAGAGTCTAATGGGGAGCTATTAACACCCAGGGCAGAGAAGCTGTTTTTGTAAACTGCGAGCCACTCCCAGTCTCTGTTTAATCCTTGGTTAATGGAGTCAAATTTGCAAATAAATTGAATCTCGGAGATTTCTCTCTCCATTTGATTTTTTGTTTCAGGACTGTCACTCTTAAATCTGCCACTCAGTGTCCAGGGAGATTGCAGTGTTCACCCACAGGCTTCTGTACATTATCTTCAGCCCTGTTTCCTTGAACTGCACAAACATTCTTATATTTTATGTTTTGTTCTAATGTACTTCAAGTTCATCAGTTTAAAGTCTTGTTACATGTCGTCTTGTGATTTCAACTTTTAAATGGCAATTAGCCTGTTCAGAATTTTTTTCTAGTCCAGGAACAAGCTCTCCCCCTGCAGCAGACATGGGTGACTGGCCAGGGGATATTATGGCATGATACAACAAAGAAACATGAACCCCCTGTCTAAACCTCCTACACTGCGCAACAGTTTTAATCCAAAAAACAGTCACTCAATATAAACTGTGCTTCTGAGGCAATGCTGTAACCTGGCCACCAGAGAGCACAGTGATTTCATTTGATGGATGTGCAAACAGTTCTGGAACTGTGCATAAGTATGATACAAGGGTTTCAGTGGTGAATATTTAATCCAGGTACCTCTCCTTTCCTTTTAATATCTCTCCCTCAATTTGACCCTTCACTGTAGATGTCTGAATTATCAACAAAGTTAGCTGCTAATTTAAACCCCATTAAGGGAACTGAATAGTTCCCACATGAATCCTTGCAAATCTCCTTCCCTAGTTATGTGACAATAAGTGAAGTGTTCCCTGATCTGTGTCTTCCATGAAACCTGTTGATGGCTTCAGTTCAGTTCTTACATAACCACACCATGGCAGTTGGCAGAACTTTCCCTGGGGGCACAGGGCTTGGGGCAATCCCTTCCCCTGGGTACCTCAGGTGCAGGGCCTAAGGCAACACCCCCCTGCCCCCACACACATGCCCTAGCCACAGGCCTCAATCTCATTCCACTCCTGCCCCCAGTCTCTGCCCCACCCTATCCCTGCCTGTCCCTTTGCTGAAGCCCCCTTCCCCAGACAATGCAAGCCAAGCTATTGCCTGGGGGAAGGGGCCTGGTGTAGGGCAGCAGCAGGGGTTGCCCCTCCCCAGTCGCTGCAACAGTGGGAAACAGATGAGCCCAGCAGCCTGCTCCACTCTGCACCACCACCCTTTCCCAGCTGACTGCACTTCCCTTCTTCACAGCGGTGGACAACAGGATGGGCACTCTACTGCCACCATAAACCTGAATGCAGCAGGATGGGAGAGGAGGGTGGCAGGTGGAGCAGAAAAAGCTTCCATGACCATCCAGCTCCTGCCATCGTGGGGCATGCAGGATGGAGCTGACCTCTGCAGTCAGCCCCATGCCAGGCTCCTTCCACCCAGGCAATTCTCCTGGCTGCTCTCATCCCATCCACAGGACAGTTCAGAGCAGTTGCCATGGCACCTTCCAAACTATGGGGCCTCAGAAGGCTGCCTCAAATCGTCCTATGGATGGGACACCTCTGACTCTTAGTATTGCTGACTTGTCTCAAATTGGTGCCACTGCTCAGGTTAAATTCAGATTAAATGAGTCAAGGAAACTAAACTGTGATTTAGAGGGAGAAAGGTGGGGGAGGTAACATATATTTTATTGGACCAAGTTTTGTTTGTGAAATAAACTTTTGAGCTACGTGGACCTTTTCTTCAGGTCTGGGAAAGAATGTCTCACTAAAATACACGGCAGAACAGATTTGTTTAGAATAAATAGTGAAGACATACCTTAAGTGGTCCTTCAAGGTGAAGTGGCCATTTAACACTTTGCAGTCACAAGTGGGGGAAAAGGGATGGCAGTGGATTATGGAGTGTTCTCAGAGGCCATGAATGAGTTCCTTCATACAGAAAAATAATAAGACAGGAACATCACGGCACCAGTGAGTAAAATGATCACTCAAAATTTGACCTCTCCATCCTTTATCTCAAAGGAAACTTACACAACACCTTCAAAAGACAGCCTGGGAGTTTAAATTCCTGCCTTTACTAGACGGTGAGAATAATTTTCTTGAGAGACACTGGATTTATAGCTTATTACAACATTCTTTACCCAGCTAATCCAGGGGTGGGCAGGAATCTTTCACGGCAGTCATTCCACAATTTTGGTAAGTGGGCAAGGGCCATACTTTTCTGTGGAGACAGAATGGGGCTGGAACAGTGGTTGGATGCAGAAGGGAGCACCCCTTTCTGCACCCCTGCCCCAGGTCAGAATCCTCTCCTGCACCCCAATCCTGGACCCTAGGCTACAACTCCCTCCTTCTCCCAAACTACCTCCCAGACCCCACACCTGCTTGGTTTAGTCTTAAATGGAGCACAGGTTCTGGTCTGTGAGGTGAATATAGCTGAATCACTAGTGAGTAGCAACAATAATGTAACTAAATCAGCTCTCATTGTGAGATGGCAATGCAAAGGAACTCACCCCAGTCGGACATTAAAGAGGAACTAATCAAAAATGTTAAGAAGTTAGTTAAGCAGAAACTAAAAGGAACGGTCACAAGAGTGCCAGGCTTGCAAGCGTGGGAATTCTTTAGAATGTTATAACAGATTCAGACGAAATGCATGTCTTTTGTAAAATTGTTAGAGGTAAGAAGACTAAAAAAATCCACCCTGGCTAAACAATAGTAAGAAGAAATGCAGTTAAAGACTAAAAAAGCATCCTTTAAAAATTGGAAGATAAATACTAATGAGGAACATAGGTGCAAATTTTTGCAAGTCAAGTGTAAAAATATAATTAGGCATGCCAAAAAAGACTATAAAGAACAACCAACAAGTGACACAAAAACTAACAGCAGAATTTTTCAGTGCATCAATATTCAGATTCCTGACACACAGTCTGTGGGGTCACTGAATGATCAAGCTATAAAAGAAGCACTCAGAGAAGACATTGCTATTGCAGAGAACTAAATCAATTCTTTTTAGGAGTGACATGGGGAGGCATGAGCAGCCACATGTGACCTGTCCAGCCGGCAGTGTGGAGCCTAGCAGAGCTGAGGGTCCAGAGCCAACAGCAGGGGTTCATGCCCACGTTCACTTTCACTGGCAGTGGTGGGAAAAGCACAATAAGGCAGCCCCAGCTCATGCTGCTCTCCACCTGTGCCACTTTCAGGAAGTGGATGGGACTGCCTCCACACTCCTTCATGGGAAGCAGAGCATCACAGCCAGAGAAACAAAGCAAGCTGGAGCCATGGTTTTGTGGCGTGTTTGTCTTTTATGATTTTCCTATGCAAGTTCATTGGAAAGCCTACTCGTTGTCTGGTTTCAACCTTGTATTTGCTACTGTAGCGTTTTGTGCGCTAAATGAGGTAAACTGAATGCTGTCATAGACATGCATAGGACCCATGGATCTTGACAAGTCTGTTGTGGGGCTCATCATTGTAGCAGTATAGCTACACATTTTTCATCTGTTGCTCTGGAACGATTTGGTGCCACTTAGAGTTGGGGTGTCCTGAGCTTTCTTCTAACAATGACCTTGGAGAGGTTGAAGGTTGTTTGAAGGCCAGAAGATGGGATTCAGAAAAGATTCTTTCAGGAAATCTGGGACCTGGCACCAACACAGTTACTACAGCCTTCCTACTCTGTGTGTCAAGAACTTTCAGGACCACTGAAATCACTTTATTTTTTAAAATCCTGCTGATTTCATCACTAGAAAAGTGTTGTTACTTTTTAAAACATAAATTCTTTTACAAACATGTTTTTACCCAAATAACTGCTGTGCAGAAGGTATATTGGGCTTTGTTCTCTGCTAGCAAAGACTGGTTTCACATTGTACATCGGCATGTTCACTGACTTCAGCACATTCATAGTCTTCATGTATTTCTACCATAGTTGAAGGCTCTTATAGTAAAAACTAGAAGTTGGTTAGTCACACAGTATTTACAGTGGGAAGCAATCTTGGAAATTATAACTGCTCCATCTCACTGATTCTGTAAAACACTACTTACAGTCACCAGTATGGGAAAGAAGATTGATAGTTATACCATTATATGGAAACCAACTGCTGAATCAGACCAACCTTGATGCCAAAATTGATAATGGAAATGAGTGATATTATCATTAGTGTTATATTACTATTTCATTCAGTATTTGACAGTGCAATGTATATGCAAGCAAAGTCTGCTTTTCACACTGGTACAAAACTGCATTGTGCAGGAGCAGCTCAGGCAAGCAAGCAAAACAGGAGATCAAGAAAGCAACAAAATATTTTGTAGTTCTTCATTGACTTGGGTAGCTATAATTCTTGAAAACAACAAGAAGTCCTGTGGCGCCTTATAAACTAACAGTTATATTAGAGCACAAGCTTTGGGGAAATCAATGGTTGTGATATACCTGGACTTTAGCAAAGCTTTTGATACAGTTTCCTACAACATTCTTGCCCGTAAGTTAAGGCAGTATGGATTGGATACATGGACTGTAAGATGGATAGAAATCTGGCTTGATGGACAGGCCCAATGGATAGTGGTTAATTGCTCAATGTCTTTTTGGTGGTCGGTTTTAAGTGGAGTGCCCCAAGGATCGGTTCTAGGGCCAGTATTGTTCAACATGTTTATTAATGACCTGGATGAGGGGATGGATTGCACCTTCAGCAAATTTGTAGATGACACTAAACTAGAGGGTCACGTAGAGATATTGAAGGGTAGGGATAGGGTCCAGAGTGACCCAGACAAATTGGAGGATTGAGCCAAAAGAAATTTGAGGTTCAACAAGGAGAAGTGCAGAGTCCTGCACTTGGGATGGAAGAATCCCAAGCACTATTACAAGCTGGAGACCAACTGGCTAAGTAACAGTGCAGTAGAAAAGCACCTGGGGATTACAGTGGATGAGAGGCTGGATATGAGTAAACAGTGTGCCCTTGTAGCTAAGAAGGCTAATGGCATATTGAGGTACATTAGGAGAAGCATTTCCAGCTGATCTAGAGAAGTAATTATGCCCCCCTACTTGGCACTGGTGAAGACACGTGGAGTTTTGCATCCAGTTCTGGGCCCCCCCACTATAGAAAGGATGTGGACACATTGGAGAGGGTTAAGTGGAGGGCAATGAAAATGATTAAGGGTCTGGAGCACATGCTCTATGAGGAGAGGCTGAGATGTTTGGGTTTATTTAGTTTGCAGAAGAGAAGACTGAGTGGCAATTTAATAGCAGCCTTCAACTTCCTGAAGGGGGGCTCTAAAGAGGATAGAGAGAGACAGTTCTCAGCATTGACAGGTGACAGAGCAGGGAGCAATGGTCTGAAGTTACAGAGGGAGAGGTGTAGGTTAGATATTAGGGAAAACTATTTCACCAGGAGGGTGGTGAAGCACTGGAATGCGTTACCAAGAGAGGTGGTGGAAGCTCCATCCCTAGAGGTTTTTAAGTTCTGGCTTGACATAGTCATGACTGGGATGATTTAGCTGGGTTGATCCTGCTTTAGGGGTGGGGCCGGACTAGATGACCTCCTGGGGGTCCGTTCCAACCCTAGAATTCTATGCTTCTTTCATGAGCAAAGACCCACTTCATCAAATGCATACTGACAAATGCATGCATCTGATGAAGTGGGTCTTTGCCCACAAAAGCTTGTGCTCCAATATATCTGTTAGCCTATAAAGTGCCACAGGACTTCTTGTTCTTTTTGCATATACTGACTAACACTAAGATTAACACAGCTACTCCTCCAATACTTATGATCCCTGAGTAGGGGTATAATTTCCAGCTAGACTACGGCAGTTAAATACTCTACACCTGGTGGTAATAGCATCATATATGGACTATGTTCTTTCTGCATGTGAAAAACTGTAAAGGTTCACCCTACATGTTTGGGAGCCTTTCCACATCAACCCATGTTCTATGGTAAATATAAAATCAAATTGAGCTATGCCGCCATATATATGCTGTGCTACCTGCTATATCTGATTCAGCTTGTGCTGAATTTGGCCATTTGGCCATCACTTTTATGTTTTGTGATGGTGATTAAAGCAAGAAAGAAAGTTCAGTCAAGTATTTTCCACACCACTTTTTAATTATCTTTAAAAAATTTTTCTTCTGTAGTATAATGGACATGCATTCAAATGAGAAAATATTTGGTCCAGCCCCCAAATGCTAAACTCTGACTACTAATTTTAAGTGCCAAAGATCATTTATTTTGGAGGTACCAGAATTTAATTTCTAACAGCACTATTCTGAAGAATTTGTGGCATTACTTCTAACAGTTAATTCAGTGCTGGTCTGGACTGTGGCTTCATTAAATTCAGCCATGTGATCTAGATGTGAAACAGCCTCTTTTCTAAATACAAATGTGTGTAATACTCATTGTATTAAATGTAAAAAAAAGCCTGTAGTTGTACAATGCAGTAAACCCTCAAAATACACGGCTTCAAATTGCGCATAACTTGCTTTAACGCAAGTTAAGCACAATTTGAAGCTGCTCTGAGGCTGTCAGGCTGCCTAGCTGCCCTCCACACAGGTGGGGAAAGGCAGGGAGAAGCAGCCAGGAAACTGACCGGTCTTGGTGGGCTGTTCAGTTTCCTGTGTCCCACAAGTGGCAGGGAGCTGGGAACCAAGCACTGCACCCCCACATAACTTGGGGTTTTATTGTATCCTGTGGAGCAGGACTAACCTGTGCCTGTCTGAGTCACTGTATGGTCCCTAGTGCTCTCTTGCTGCAAGGTGGAAATAATGTTTATCAACCCTTTACCTGATGCAGACTACTCCCCCCCACCACCCCCACTGTGCCAGTTCAGCTGTGGTAGCTAGAGGGGGTAGAGTTGAAGCTGTGCCCATTTACCACTTTTGTCACGTCACACACACACACTGCCACACCCACACACATCAAAGGGGAAGTAGCATCCCCATAAAGGCTGCAGGTAAGTTAATGCACAATGATTTTGTCTAATACAAGCCGTGTCAATGCAAAGTGCCTCCTGTGCCATGGAGAGACCATTATTCCAGGGATTCCATGGCTGTTACAACTTTGGCCTTTCTGCTGAGCTTGTAAACAAATACATGTTTATGAGGATGTGGTCACTTGTTCACATGATAAACACTTATAATACCAACTTCCTTCAGATATATGCCACTGAGCAGCCAATAACAGACAACTGATTTTGATTACTGTTGCCTTGGGCTGGAGATGACCCACTGGCCAAAAGCTAAGATTGTGTCACTAGTTGCTATATACCAGAGCTCTCTGATTTGCCAGAAAGGTTACTTTTGACAACTGTTCTATTCTATACCAACTCTGCAGTGCAAGATTCCAGCCTAGTAATCACTGGTAATAAAGCAAACATACCAATTTGCAGAAATGGAAAAATGTTATTTTCATTAGCAATTGGCTTTTGTACTGCAGAAAAAAAATAAATGTAAAAAGTAATCCTGAAACAGAAACATATTCATCAAGAGCTATAAATGAGGAAGTTGGTCAATATTTTGCTATTATTAGAGCTACAAATCTACTATAGGAATTGATTATTTTCTGACCATACCACTGAAAACTATAGATTGCTGCATTATACAGTTTCACATTGCAGTATAGAGTATCTGAAAATGTTAATGCTCTAAAATTGCTGATATATGCCTCCTACCATGCAAATTCCATTACAACTGGGTGGATTACTAACGATTCTTTTCACTGCAGAATGAACACTCAACATTTCTGAAATTTTAGTAACATGCTGTCTGTTATGATGTTGAGTATGGATGCGTATTTGCAACAGAAAAAGAAATTACATTGAAACTGGAATAATTTGATAGAGAAGCAGTTATGCTACTTAGATAATGATGTTTTTCAGGACAAGTTTTCCCCATCTAATTTTGAAAACACCAATTTTTACTACTTTACACAGCTCTGTGTACTACAGATGTTACCGAAGTCTGAAAGGGGATTCTATGTGAATTATATGTCCTCAGATTTCTAGAGCTGGCCCAGGGATGAAGGATGGTGCTTTCCATCTCTGCTCACAGCCCTTCTGATTAGCATTATGCCCTGTACATGTTTTCTGATCTTTTTAAAAGGCTTCGAATGGAAAAAGAATGTTTTCTAGATGCATTTGTAAAATGGTTCAGATAAATCACAAACAATATTTTCTGGTGTGCAAAGGAGATGTCATTTAGTTTGAAAATACTTCAAACTTACATTTAACACTGAGCTAGAGAGCAGATTTCCTCAGTGGCATAGGCATGTGCAAGCGGAGCTCCTTGCTATTGTTCTGTACATTCCATAAAGTATCCCAGTAATAAGTGCAAATTATCATTTATGTAACCAGTATACACAGGAGAAGAGAAGATGTCCTTTACAGAAGCAAACAGTGAAGGTCAGGATATTATAGTAAATTTGTGGATAAACACAGACCTCATCATGACAGAATCAGATACCCTACCTACAACTTGATTTCTTAAGCTATTCACTGTGATTTGTAGTAGTGATTATGGCAGGTCTGATCACAGAATTCCCCTTGAGGCTGTCAGCCAATGTGCTGGCACCCCACCTACCTGCCCTCATAGCTGGCCCATCACTCTGTTCTGCTGGGCCAGAAGCTCTTGTCTGCCCAAACCAAGGCACAGAGCTGGGGTAACAGCCCCACAGCAGAACAATGCAGACAATGAATCAGTTCAGCTCTGGGAGGGTTCAGCTTTAGGGCCTTGACAGCATCCAGGAACATAACCCCGAAAAAGGACAAAACCCCAAATAAATCCAACTTATTCTGTATAAAAATTTTACAGAGAAAGCTCATAAGAGGTTTAGTCTCTTAATCAATGAAAGAGATAGGCACAGCTGTGCCTCTTCCCCACTCCCTCCCCAACACTTATTTACACTGGGCTTGAGAATAAACAAATGCATTTGTATTAAGTATAAAGTGTAGGCTTTGAGTGATTGCAAGTGAAAACAGACAGACCAAACTGTGTTGCTATGCCAAAATAACAAAACGTGCCAATTAAGCCTAATATACAAGAAACTTGTTACATGTAAATTCTTACCTCAATAGTAGCTCTAATCATCTTTTTCACAGGCTAGGCAGCCTTCTAGATTGGGCCTGACCCTTTCCCTGTTCAGTCTTACATGTTTACAGCAGGCATCTTGGGGTGGAAATTGAGAGGTACTGGTATCTGGCCACTGCTGTTGTTTATGTAAGGAATGTGATGGCAGGACATGAATCCTGCTGAAAGAACTGGAAGAGTCTGTTCTTTAGAGATGAAAATAGGAAGAGTTGTTTGGATGTATATATGCAAATATAAACGGGGTGTTTATATGTAAATAGTTGCTTGTTTGCAAAAGCTGCTGGGAAGCAGGAAAAAGCAGTGACTTGTCACCTATTGTAAACAACTTGTTGCTGTAATGTCACAAATTAAGCTATCACCCAGGTAGAAATTGTGGAATGCCCCCCAGTGCTTGAAGCATTGTGGGGATACAGGGCAGTCGCCATCGATGTGTAAGAGGTATATCCCATAGGGCTCCCCTCTGCAGAGCTTTGTGAAGTAGAAGGGGAGATGGGATATTGGTTGAAGCAGCTGGTTAGGAGCCTTTTGGCCATATAGTCATTGGGCTGGGCTGGGCTGGTCCTCCCCACACTGTTCAAAGAGACCTAAAACCCAGACTAATGCTGAGGTCTGTAGTTATTTTTGTGAGAACTCACCCTTGTGGATATGGAGATTCTCATGGCTAGGGCTGAAGCCACTGAGCACTGAAATCACTGGCAGCTGAAGCCACAGAGAGCTGGAATCACAATACATCAGGCGGGCAGCTGGCAGAGCACAGTGGACAGGCAGCTAGCAGGAATGACTGGTGGGTGACCAGCAGGGCAACTGGCAGGAGCAAGTGAAACACATGACCAGCACAAAGGTGGCATTGCCTCACGCTCAATGAGGGGCTGCATCGGGGTAATGTGTCAGGGTCTGCACGGATTGGACAGAGCGGTAAGTGAGGCATTTGAAGGCAAGTACGAAGGAAGTTTGGGAATGTGAACGAGACCCTTACAGTGTTGAACTGGTGATCCTGAGAGGCAAAGGACACTGCTCAATCCATTTGAGCTGGGATAGTTACTTGGGGGTTGGTTATGAACTCTGGGTGTGGTGTTTTCCCAAGCTAATGCCATGTAATGTCTCCGTCTCTTTCATTAAAAGTTTCTCTACACTCAGACTCTGTGCTTGTGGGTGGGAAAACATTGCCTCTCTGGGGGTCCCAAGGGTGTGTGAATTTCCCAGGCTAGTGGGTGGGGGCTTAAGCCAGTTCTGTGTGAGATGAATGAAAAGGAACCCCTAGATATTGAACCTGGCCCCTAGCTGCTGCTGACTGCTTCCAGCAGAAGGGTTACATTTGATTTCCAACCTTTCTATATATCCCTTTTTGCCCGAGGTGGGAATTCTTTGTGTTGAGTTCTAACTTTTCTCTGCTTGACTGGAAAAGTACAAAGTGGGTTCCAGTAGCCGGTAGCCTGGCCACATGTCCTGGCAGGACCAACCACAGTTTGGGCTTTACAGGGAAACTGAAGCTATTCACAGATCATTGATTTGATTACTGGGCCATTTTGTTTCTGGAATAGCACCAATGGCCCTCATTTAGCATATTTAGAATAATGAACAGATTCACACTTCATGTTTCTTAACTTCACATATAAGAATAATACATGCATAAAAATAGAATATACATTTAGCAGACTGAAACTTTTAAAATGATATATCACATGATGCATTTTTGAATTATGCATATTCATATTTATAAGCTAATTTTCATAAAGCATGTGGTAATTTTCATAAAGCGTGAACAGTGATGCTAAGCCTTTTTTCTTCTCAAAGCAATATACAAAGGCAGAGAGTCCTCATGCCAATTTCACAGCTAAAGAAAAGAGAGGTGAAATGACTTAAGATCACAAACACACATTAGGTGGCAGGACCAGGAATAAAACCTAAGTCATCTGATTTTAGTCTGAAATCTAGCCAATGGATCACATAACCTTCAGTATAGCTCGTAATAAAGTTAGGCGCTAAATGTCAATCTCTCTGCTGCATTTGGAAAATTATTTTTCAAGATTAATGAAAACTAAACAAATGCCAACATCTGCAAAGATTTTTACAACATACATGTATTTTAATGATAAAAAGCAACATGGTTATTCGTATGTTGTTCTGTATGTTCCAGAACTATTCCTTCCTTCTTCATCTGAGTCTGGAGACAGATCATTTGCTATTCTTTCTGCATACGTATCCTACTGTATTTTTCTGGAAGATATATATCAAGTGAGCTTGTCTCATGTGACTGGCATATTAAAGTACTTGAAGAAAGAAGGATGAAAGATGCTCAGCCTACTGGGTTTAATGCTAATATTTTGTTCTCCACTCCAAGCTTGCAAAGGTCCCCCATTAAGGGAAGGCTAGAAAAGAAAAATCAAAATGAAGCAATTCAGCTAAATTCCCCACTTGGAGTTGGAAGTTAGATATAAGAATCATTCTCAGCTGTCAGCTTCCATTGCCACTAATGGAAGTTGCAATAGCGTGCATACAAGGAAGTATGGAAAGGAAGAATAAGTTCAAATGTTCTGTGGCTTTTACTTTCCATCTACAAAAGTCTTTCAGAACAATCTGTAACAGCTCTGGCCCAGATTCTTAGCTGCTGTAAATTGCCACATCCCTTTTAATTTCGATAGAGCTATTGTACCTTACCCCAGCCAAAGATGACTTTACTCCATGACCCAGTATTTAGGCATCTAGGCACATAAGCATATACTTAGCCATCTACTTCTAGTTTCTAGGGTGCTGTGCACATAGTACAATTCCTTTTCTTTGTGTCTGCCCAGGCAATACAAATGTTGTTTCCTGAATTTAAATTATCGGTATTCAATCCTTTTATAATTAAAAAAGTAAGAATACAGTACATCTTAATTCACAACTATCATGATTTGTTGATTCAAAGAGGAAGTATCCTACCATTGAGATGTGTCTGAACTAAAGCTATTTATCTAAATATCCTCGGCTTTGGAAATTGTTTAGATTGGGAATGCCAGCTCCTGGTATTTGATCCTGCCCAATGCTTTGTTCCATTTTCCAGGTTCAGAAGTGGTGAAAAGCTCTCTTCCCCAGATAAAGTCCTAAATAAGGATTTCTGGGGCTTTTTAGTTCCAGTGGCTGTGGGGAGCGGGAATGCTGTCTCAAATGCATGGGGAAGGCTGAGGAACAGGCAGGTTACCACACTTTGGAAGATCTCTTTTGGGTGCTTGGGTAGTAGCAAGATCTGGCAGCTTCCACAAAGAAACTATGGAAATGAGTAGCCAACATTATCCTACAGATATGGAAACAGATAGAAAACCTGTGCACCCTGACCCCAGAAAACAACAATGGTGAGCTGGAGGGAAAAGATATGCTGGAAGTCTCATGAGAAGATCTGTTTTTGCAAGACTTCTACCTATTTGGTTCAGAAGCCACGCCCAGTCCTCTGCTATAGTTTGAGTGAAACCTGGAGTCCAGAACAATAACTTTGGCAACATCTGGATTTACCTACCAAGCCAGCTAATCTGTACTCTGTCACTAGTGGTTAGCTATAGGCAACCCTTCCCCCTTAGATAACAGTTAGATTCATGGGAATTTATGTCTAGAATAGGGTGGTATGAAAACCTCTGGATTTACAAGTCAAACTTTGTGGGTTTTGTTGAAAGTTTGAATCTATTCAGCTTCACTTTGGAATTCAATTTTGGCATCAAATCAAAAAATGGATAATGAGCTAAGCTCAAAAAGAAAAGAAGTTCTTGCACTTCACTTTTGCATTGACATACAGAAGCTTGCTTTCAGTTGTCCTTATAATTGCTAGAATTGTTCTCTTTCATGAATCTTAGTTTAAAATGATCAAGTTTCACAGATGACAAAAGTTATTTATACACCTGAGAATGATTTAATCATAAATGGTTGGGATTTTTTTCCTTTGAGTTCATTGTAGCTGTTGTGATAAGATACTATGTAAAATCTCAGTTGTGTAATATTGTTTTTACAAAATCTAAATTCTGTGAAAAGAGCCCTTGTTTTAATTACATGATCATTTTCTCCCTTTATTGTATATTTTTGACAGTCTTTATACATTTCCTTCCGACCTTTTGTCTTTTACAGGGGAAAAGAAACAATAGAGCTACCCACAGTTGGAGGATTACAGTACTATAAATAGAGCATGCAGTGGGAATTAGTGTGTATGAATAGGATTAGTGCATTATTTTTCAGTTTGTCTGAGGTTTATTATTTTATATGAATTTTATTTCTACCCCATCTTCTTCATAGCAATGTCATGTCTGTCAATCCCCATTCCACATTTCCTTTTAGCATAGCTCTGGTAAGCTGGCCTGAAAAAGTGAAGACCGAGATGAAAGACCTAAGTAGTTTCAGTGGTTGAGTGATTGATTGATTGCTTCCTGGATCCACTGACCTAAAGGAACATGTTTCTTCCCCTGCTGGCTAGGAACATGGCCTTTCAAATAAAAGCCATTTAGGGCTAGATCCTCAAAGAAGTGGTAGGCTCATTGTTGAAATATTATGTCTATCAGGAATTGAGGTGCTAACTCTAGGTGGAAATGAGATGTCTCCTTCTCCACTTGAGATTCACACCTGGCCCTGGAATGGACTTAGGTCTCTCAAGCTGTCCTTTTGAGTTTGTTCCACTATGTATTAAACACCAGAGAATGAAAATAATTCTACAGACCAGTGGGTGACACAGGTCCTACTCCACTGAGTTCACTGGGTTTTGAAGACTCACAGACCAACAGTTTCAAAAGCAATCAGTAATTCTGGGTGCATTGCATTTTGGATGTCAGGCTTGGGACAGCTTGAGTCTGTCTTTTGAAAGTGCTGAGATTCTTAATTTGCTTACCATAGAGATGGAGTCTGTGTTCAGCCCTTATGTACAATGCAGACTAATTTGGACTTTTCTGCAGAAGATACAACTTTTGAGAAGTGTATTGACCCTTTATTAATTTAGTTTCTAAGTAATTAATACACTGTACCAGCTGACCTATCTGGGAAATACTGAAATTAACTTCTATGCACTCTCCTCTTTATTTTCCGAATTATCCCCCTCAGCTTTGTTCTCCTCTTTCTTTCATTTCCTCCCTATGCTTTCTGTGTTTTATACAGGTGATGAAAACTACCGCTGATGTTGAGAAAGATGATCAAGCTGAAACTGTGTAACCATTCAAGCATTGGCAATTCAGGTGCTGCATTTGGAAATCACTGAAAATCCATCTTTTATGCTACTTAGACCAATAATAGAAATTGTTTTGTGCTATTTAAACATATATAAATTTTTCAAATGCACTGAACATCACTAAACTCATAAAAGGCTCTAATGTGTGTGGTTAAAAACAAAATAAATCCTGCACTGGGAATTGAAAGTGATGAGAGTGGCAAAAAGCACATAGAATGCTTGAGACATGGAGAGAAAAGATGGAAGTGGAAAGGGGGGGCATGCAGAATAAGTTAATGCTACACAAAGATGTTTAGAAGAAATAGGGTTTTACAAATATGTGACAAAATGGGTCAGAGGAGAGCAAATGAGAAGGGCAGGGGGTTAAAATCAATTAATTGAAAATAGCTTGAGATACTGACATTTCTCTTTAGAAGTCTGTGTGTGTGTGTGAGGTGAGAAACAGAGACAGACAGAGAGAGAGAGAGACTGAAGTTCAAACAGTCTTATGGTAAGGAAGCCATAGTCATCATGTCTATGGATCTACTGGTAGCTGCTGAGAGACAACATAAAATTTTGAAGAATACAGATGAGTCACTTTGAATTAAATGTATACTTGGATATTCAGTGGTTGTATGTTTTCGTCCTTCGGTCACTGGTTTTTAATACATCTCTTCAGTCAATCAGTGTGGGATTAGGCCCTGAGGGAATTAAAAGACAATTTTACTGTGCCACTGACAATGTCTTTTGACAAATCATGGTATGTGGGGAGTTAGGGAAGACTGGAGGCAAGTAGATATAGCTGTAATCTTCAGAAATGGAAAGAAATGTGACCCTGGCGACTACTGTCTCCTAAATCTTACATCAGACAACAAATAGTAAGAGAAAAAATCACCAACAGCTTGGCCTGACTGTCCCCTTACTTGCACTAATCTAACTGTATAGTATCTCCATTAAAGTAAACAGAACTACATTGAAGTAAAAAGGGTGTATGGGATAGCAGAATCGGGCTTTTGAGGGTAATAGAAAAAGGAGAGATGGGAGTGCATCGGGGGAAAATTGCCAAGAAATTTTGGTAGGTTTAAGAATTACAGAATGAGTAGATGACAGAAGGGAAAGCAGCATATAGTGTATTTGAATTTTCAAATACCGTTTGAAAAAATTTTCCACCCAAAATTGATTCACAGGGAAATGGAGACACTATCATATCATATTTGAAAACAGGCCAAATTACCATGAACAAAAGGTGACAGAAAATGTGAATGTGTCCACCAATTGGAGGTGCCTAGTGTTGATAGGCTGGTTTCATTTGATATCTTTCTTAATGAGACAACAAATGGAATGCTAATGAAATTGCTGATGTTACTGCACTGTGGACAACTGTGATCACCTGCAAGGCTGAGGAAAAGGTACAAAGGAGTCTCACAGGGATGGAACATGTGCATAAAAATAACAACACATGATTCAAGATGGGAAAACGTAAAATAGTACATCCAGAGGGAGAAAAATAACCCCAGGGAGATATATGAAAAGGTGCAGAGATGATTGTGTAAAGCAAATTAAATGTGTTTGCCATGTGATATGGCAGGTGAGAGGAAAAGCTACATCTGTTCTGGGCTTAATTTATGAAGCACAACTGAGATTCTCTGCCTTGTCTCCAAGACAGCCTAGGTTGTAGTAATGGATTCTGAAGTTACTCTCAGTTTTCCTGGGGGTAGGACTGAAGGGGAGAGACCTTATGCCTGGTGTACCCTTTGTCAAGCCTGGTTATGCTGGGGAAGATTTATTTCAGCCTAAATTGTAGGTTTAGAGCAGAGGTGGCCAACCAGTTAGGGACTAAGAGAGCCAGGGATAGAGTGTAAACAGCCATGTATTATATATTTATTTTTAGCTGTCCATCATATATGGCTCAATGCCCTCCCCTTCCTGCAGAGCCGGGCATCCCCAGATTCCCGGTCTAACCCAATCCCTCTCCCCTCCCCCAGAAACAGGCACCCTCCACACACTCCAACTCAATGCCCTCTCCCCTTCCCCAGAGCCAGGAACCCCCAGTCCCTGCTCAGACGTGATGCCCGTGACTCACCAGAGCTGCTGCCACCACCCCTTGCTTCCACTACATGCTTCTCCCACCAAGTGCTGGGGTGTGTGTGCAGACGGATGGCATCCTGGCATGCGGCTCTGAGCAGGGGCCATATTTAATTGCCAAAGAGCTGCATGGTGTTTGAGAGCCTTGGGTTGGCCACCACCAGTTTAGATTCACTAAGTGATGATCAAGGATGTAAACTGGGGCACGGGAGTGGAAGAAGGGGAGAATATGGACTGAGGAGGAAAAACAGTGGGGTAGGTCTCTACCACATAGGAAAGGAAGTTTTATGGTGGATATTAATAGTAAACAGGAGTCAAGATCAAAAGATTTGGCTTTTGATTTTGAACACTCCTAACATTGACATTATCAGAATCTTAGAACTTTGCTGTAAAATTAGCATCTTTGATTAGTTTCCAAATATGCATACACACGCCCATGCTTTTACTCCAAAATTTTGGAGAAGTTCAGGTCAGAGGCGTTGGTTCGGAACTGTCTATAATCGTTACAAGGTGAAAATGTGGAAAATTTAGAATGAAGAACAGGGAAGTTGTACTAAATTTGAGAACTATTAAACTGTGGAAGGGTCTCTTGAGGGAAGGTATGGGAACATGTGGCTCTGAATATTTACAGCAGACTGGGAAAAGCACTGGTAAACATGCAATAGAGAATAACGCTTCAATGGCAGAGAGATGGAGATGACCTAGTAGGCGTCTTCCATCTCTAGCTGTGATAACAGCATGAAAGCATTTTTTCAGCACCATGAAAACTACTGTGTACTTCATGCTTTTCAGTCCTAAAAGGCTGCAGTTTGGGGGAATTAGATTTAGCTATAAATTCCTGTCTGATTTGCTCCAAAATCTAAAAACAGAAATATCATAGTTTAAAATGTAGGGTGTGAGATATGAGCAAAAATGAAAACAAAAAAGCTGCAGGTACCAATGACCAAAATATGTTATTAAAGTGATGCTAAAGAAAAAAAGTGTTTGGGAGGGGGTTATGTAATATTAACAAGTTAGTACTTACAGATAGCTTTATATTACTCTTTAGACATTAACTAATTAATCCTCACACTAACCTTAGGAAGTGAGTAGCTAAGTAGTATTATCCCCAGTTTGCAGATGGGGAAAGTGAGGGAGTGACATGTCCTTGAAAACAGCTGGAATGAGAAACTAGAACTACTTCGGTCTCATCCCTGCTCTGAGCTCTCCAATCCACAGTGTCTCCTAAAGCCTGTCAAGTGTCAAAGTCAAAAAATGCCTCAGAAGGCAGAGAAATCATCTCACAATAATATCTGAAAATTTCAAAACATTTCATGACTTCAGTAATTATCAGATTTCAACATTAACACGAGTGTTGTGAGCAAGACATGAGAAGTCATTCTTCTGCTCTACTTGGCACTCATTAGGCCTCAATTGGAATATTGTGTCCAATTCTGGGCACCCCATTTCAAGAAAGATTTGGAGAAGGACCAGAGAAGAACAACAAGAATGATCAAAGGTCTATAGAACATGAGCTATGAGGGACGACTGAAAGAACTGGGCTTGTTTAGCTTAGAAAAGAGAAGACTTCGAGGGGACATGATAGCAGTTTTCAAATACTTCAAAGAGCTACAAGAAGGAGGGAGAAAAATTATTCTTCTTGGCCTCTGAGGATAGGACAAGGAGCAATAGGCTTTAACTGCAGCAAGTGAAGTTTACATTAGATATTAGGAAAAAATTTCCTATCTGTCAGGGTAATTAAACACTGGACTAAGTTACTTAGGGAGGTGTGGAATCTCCATTGCTGGCGATATTTAAGAGCAGGTTAGATAGATACCTATCGGGCATAGTCTGGATCAGTGGTTCCCAAACATTTTGGCATTACAGACACCCCCTTTTGATTTCTGAGAAACTCTCACACCCACCGCCCACCTCTTCTTTACTGTCATCCAACCCCTCTCCGAACAAAAAATTCAATTCGTAATTTAAAATAAACAAAATTTTGATATAAAAATGTTATTTAAAATTAAAAATAAGCACAAATAGACTTTCTTGGCCCCAAAAGCTAATAAAAATGTAATTTAACATTGGAAACAGTGGAAGCAAATGAATTTAAGTTGAAAGACGATGCTGCATTTTCTTCATAAGTTGGGAAATCCTAGCAGACCAAATATGGATCATCCAGGCTAACCTTTTTTGTGCCTGGAGCAGCCCAGGACCACCTGCTGGAGCTCCTCCCCTCCCTGAAAGCCAGGCACTGCCAGTCCCCCATCTAACCCCGTCGTCCTCCTCTTCCCCTCCCCCCGACACACTCACTCACCTTTTCAGGAGGCAGCTAGCTTCGCATGGGCCTTTGCCAGCTGACTGCTTTTGATAGTGGCTGAGCCAGGTTGCCCATGTGAAATGGCAGGGGCTGACAGCCAAAAGCAAGGCCAGCTCTTTCTTGGGGTGGGGGGAATGATGGAGTGGGCTGGGTTGCCTCGTAGCTCCCCCCTGGAATTTCTTCACACACACCCCAGGGGGGCACGTCCCCCAGTTTGGGAAACCATGGTCTAGATGGTGTTTGGCCCTGCCAAGAGAGCAGGGAACTGGACTTGATGACCTCTTGAGGTCTCTTCCAGTTCTAGTGTTCTATGATTCTATGAATTGTGAGCTGAACTGTTCATTTCAGAGACAGGAGACTAGGAGAAAAAAAATGAGGATGCTTGTAATTTGCACCAGAAGCCAGTGTTTTTGCCAGGTGTAAGTGATGTGCAAGCAGCCATTATATCATGAGTGTCCAACCTTTTGGCTTGCCTGGCCTGCATTGAGTGAAGAGGAATTGTCTTGGGCCGCATATAAAATATATAATATAGTTAATGTATATAAATCACATAATAATGTTAAAAGTTTACGATTTTGTGGGGCCACATTACTAGCTGTCCAGGGCCGCCTGCAGCCCACGGGCCGCGGGTTGGACACGCCTGCATTATATCCTGCTTTTGAAATAATGTTCCAATTACCAGCACAGCTGAAATCTCAGCCACTTCCTTCTTTTGGAATTCTGCTAAGTCATCTACATGTCATGTGGTATTGGGTCTGGTACACAGTAATAGCACTCAATGGTATTTCCTAATGAGTCATGTGAATGCAGTGTTAAGCTCATGATTTATGGCACCTGAAGTTGCTAAGATGGGGGCTTGGTCATCAATTGCATCCTTGCTGCTAAAGGGGAATATTGGGCCATGCTGTCAATTGTAAGTCTGTTCAGAGAAGAACAGGGCCCCATGCAGTCACTTGTGATTAAGGCTTATTCTGAACTCTGCATACCCGCCAGCCCACACAGTTGTCACAGGACTGTCACAATCAAATGCTACATCCTCCCTAATGGTAACTTCAATCACATCATCAGTCCCTGTTTCCTTGGTTTTCAAATCTGCTACAAATGGTGATGATTTCTATTACCTGCAGATTTAAGAATCATCTCCTAGTCTTCATAACGAAACAGGCCGCTACACTGCTGCTGAATTTTTTGCAGCTGCTCAACAGTGCAGACAGAAGCAACCAAATTAGATTGGTGGGCTGAATACCAAGGAAAACACCAAGCATTTGACAAGGAATTCAAAAGATGCAAGTGTCTCATAATATTAAAATGAGTGTGTTACCTTTAAATTCTGTTAATGTTGCAGTCACTCTGATTATGTTTCACGGTTTTTGAGCCCCATATATATATATATGTATGTGTGTATATATATATATATATATATATAAAACCATAATTTGCGTTTATAAGTTGTCCAGAAACACCACCAGGTGTTCAAGCTGAGATCATTACAGGTAGGGCCCAGTGAAATTCACAGTCCATTTTGGGCAAGTTCATGGTCATAGGACTTTTTAAATGGCAGATTTCATTATTTCAGCCATTTAAAACTGAAGTTGCATGGTGCTGTAATTGTAGGGGTGCTGACTCAAAAAAGGAGTTTTGTGGGGGTCGCAAGGTTATTGTATGGGGTTTGCAGTATTGCTGCTCTTACTTCTACATAGCTTCTGGCAGCAGCTTTGCCTTCAGAGCTGAGCAGCTGGAGAGCAGTGGCTGCTAGCCAGGAATCCAGCTCTGAGGGCAGAGCTACCACCAGCAGCTGCACAGACGTAAGGAAGGAATGGTACAATAATACCATCCTTACTTCTGCACTGCTGCCTGCAGAGTTCAGCCATTAGTCAGCAGCTGCCACTCTCTGGCCATGCGGCTCTTAAATCAGCACTACAGAAATAAGGATGGCATGGGTATGGTATTACTACAACTAATATCCCCTGTTACCTACTGGAATCTACAGACTAAGTTAGTTGCCTGGGATCTTACACAATGCCTGGGATCCACAAAACTAGATGAGGCTGGGGAGCTGCCTAAGTTAACCAACGCAAATGCTGAGAAGAGTGTGGCCTAAATTATGTCCCTCAAAGAGAGTTAGGCATCTAACTCTGGGCTAGCAGGGGGAGGTGGAGGGGACTTTTTTTTTTCCTACTTGAGATTGACAGCTGTGAACCCCTCTCATGAAGTTAAGCACCTGACTCTGGTCAGTCATTTCTGTAAAAAGCCTCAGGATGGGTAGTGGAGCAGTAGTTCTTTTATATGTATTAGCCTAGTAGTTAGTGAACTCACCCAGGCTACATCTAGATTGTAGCTGTAGCTCGAAATAATTTATGCAATTTATGCAAACAGCGATGAGGTTTGAAATAAAGGGTTATTTCGAGGTCTCCACTACCCCTCGTCAAAACAGAATACCTCACCTGAAATAGCTGTGCTATTTTGAGCACAACTTTTAGCCATAGAATTGCTTTTTGGGATATATTTGTACATTAAACCCTCAAGTTATGCAGGGGTTGGGTTCCTGCAACCCCCACGTAACTCAAATTTTTTGCACAAGTCAAAGGGAGGCAGGAACCAGGCTGTCCTCTGGTTCCTAGCTCTCCGCCACTCTGGGAGCCAGGAAACTGACCAGCCTGCCTCTTAGTTCCCCTCCCCTTGAAGAAGCAGGAAACTGACCAGGGCAGCGGCCTTGGTCAGATACCTGGCTTCAGCCAGTGGAGGGGAACCAGGGGCCAGGGAAACTGATCCTGTTAGAGGTGGCAGCCAATAGTCAGGTTGCTCCCCCTGACAGGAGCAGTTTCCCAGTCCTGTCTGGGTGGCAGTTGCGTTAGCTGGAGACTCAAGCAACTTGGTTGTGCGTATCTCTAGGGTTGACTGTATCCCAAAATAGCAACAATAGTCTAGCCATAGTCCCAAGGTGCAGAAGACCCAGCTTTAAGTCATCACTTCACCTGATTCAGGGTACCGACTGAACCCAGTTCTCCTGCCTCCTGAGGAGTGTGCCCTAACCGTTGGGCTTTGTGGTGCTCAGTCTGGGTGTTTCTCGCTCTCTTGTTGAAGCTGTTGCACTTTGTATAAAATATGCATTCTCTAGTGCAGAGGCTGGAATTTGGGTCTACCAGGTGAATGTCGAATCACTAAGCTACAGAGTCTTTCTAACAACTCTCTCTGGCCCAACGAATAGTACAGAATTTTATACAAAATGGAACATCATCCACTAGTCAGTGTAATGAATGATTCGTGAATCATAAACTTAAAGACTAGAACTGTTCAGAGAAAATCTACAAATGTAGAAATTCTCCATAGAAAGGAACAGAGCTCTGGCTCTGAGTCCATGCGTCTGGCAGGCTGTTCGAGAGGTGCAAACCCTGGAAGCCCTTAATTCTGAGGTAGTCCTCCTAGAGGGCTGCTTGCATCTCTGGGCACAGAAAACCTTGTGAGCCCATGAAGCTGAGAAACTATGAACCTGGAAGCTGAGGCCTTCACATTTACAAGCCTGAACTTCCTGCCACCCAGGCAGGCAGATGAGCTGGCAGGAACCGTGCCTGGGTTCTGTCAGCATTTTGTGAACACTGCAGAACTTTTCAGTTCTGACACAGCAACAAATTCCAGTGAAAAAGGATTTATCTGGAGTTTTCCCAACCATATCTAACCAAGTTGGTAAAAACGCTGATTAAATATTTTGCTTAAAAAACATTAAAAATATAAGTGCCCCAACTAATTTTTCAGAGGTGCTATGCATTCACAGCTCCCTTTGACTTCACTTGGAATGGTGGCTATCATAGCCTCTATCAGTTAGGTTGTTGCCTCCTTTCAGTAGCTACCAACACAGGCCAACATTTTCCCTGGAGAAAGCAGGCACCGTTCCTAATGAAGATGCATCTACTTCCTCCACAGTTGAATTTGAGCTTTTGAGAACTCATGATCACAGAGAAATTTTCAGGTCTCTCAGTGGCTCAGAAGCTTGTCTCTTTCCCCAATAGTTGGTCCAATAAAACCACTTTGTGCCTCTCTTATCCTTTCACCAACATGACTACAACGCCTCAACAGATAAAGAGTAGAGAGGAAAATAGAGGCACCTGCTCCAATTGAAGCAGCAGCTGAATGGAACAGAATTCAAGTTTCTGAAATGGCGATATTGGGGCCTTCACATCTGCATTTAGAAAACGCTAGTGAAACTATGCTTTCCAAATATTTTAATTTCACCATTGCTTCTATGCCGAAACAAAAAATGATAGTGCCCTGACTGACTTTTGTCTTTATTATTTATTTTTAAGAAATATTTTTGCTGTTCTCATGCAAGTCAAGAAAATAGTTTGTAATTGCATTTTAAATTTGTCTGTTCCTTGGAGAACTTTACATTTAGCCACAAAAAAGAAAATGGGATATTGCATAGTTATGAAATATCAGAGATTAGCTGCAGGATTTCAAAATCTATTTCCAACTAGCCAATTAAATTGAGTGAGGTGGATATATAAAGGAAAATCAATTAGACAGTTTGGCTGTGGCTACACTAGCACCTCCCTTTTGAAAGGGGGATGCTAATGAGCCGGTTCAGCAGATGCTAATGAGGCGCTGCCATGCATATGCAGCGCTTCATTAGCATAATGGCGGCCACACGCATTTTAAAAGTGCTGCTTTCGAAACGCATGCCACCAATGTAGATACCATTTGGTTTTGGGAAGAGGGGCTTTAGAAATCCGGCGTATCTGCCGTAGGGGCTCATTAGCATCCCCCTGTTGAAAGAGGGGGTGCTAATGTAGCCACCGCCTTTGTGAACGGATCATGACGTCAAGACCTGACTTGCACAGACTGCATTTCAGAAACAAGAATCCAGAGCTCCTTATTGCTATTCTCTGACTTATTCTAGACCATGCCTCCTATCCAGTAAGTCTTAGCTTGTGTGTGTCCACTTGGAACATAAATACAGGTTTAAAATTCATATATGCTGAATAATTAGTCTGTGCTCTAGTTGTTTCTCTTTCTAAGTGACTAAATAATCAGGAATGCTGTGGCAAGTTTTGTCTGTGCCCCAAGAATGGCTGTTGCATTTGAAATGACTATCATTAGCTCAAGCTATTTCCTGTGTCCATCTTATCAAGTTTCTGTGTTTTCATCCATTGTTAATGCCAGCTAGTAACTTAAGCAAGTAACTGGGATTTCCTCAACCAGTTTGACAACCTGAATGGAAGTGAAGATGTACAATGCAGCTGTGCTGTCATGGGAGTGTATCCCAATAAGCATGTAGTTGTGGAAGCGAGGGAGTGGGAAAGAGAGGCAGAGAGAGAGAGAGAGAGAATCTCTTGTAAAATCTCTTTGCTCCTATCAAATAAATTTGGTGCTTGCAGCCAGTTCCGAATGATTAGGTGCCCTCATTGCAGTAGTGGGAAAAAAAGAAAAGGCCAAGTCTTCATCTACACTGGCAGCTGAGCAACAAAGTTTTGTTGTTCGCAGGTACTTAAATTCCTTTCCTGCACGCCAATGACAAAAGCCTTTGCCTTCCAAGTACTAGACTCAACACTGCTGTATCAGCAGAAGAAGTCTCCTGGAAAAGAAAAGGCTGTTGGAACCGGGTAAAAGATTTTGTCCACAAAAGTGCCAGCAAACAGTGTATCAGAGAGGTAACCAAGTTAGTCTGCATCTTCAAAAACAAGAAGTCCTGTGGCATCTTTATAGATTCACAAATATTTTGAAGCATAAGCTTTCATGGGCGAAGACCTATTTCGTCATGCCTAACTTTTAGCAAAGAAGAGTTCTGTTGGTAAGAACCTGTGTAACCCACACAGGCATTGGTTTTTAGCTCAAGCTGTAGACATTCATGCACTAAGCTCCAGAGGTCCCAGGTTTGCATCTGCCTGTCAGCATTACAAGTGGGGCTCATCTGGGATATCAACTGGATCTCTGAAGCTCAGAATGGACCTCCTCAGTTAGCATAAGTATGTAATCCACATGCTTGCTGGCTATGGTTCACTGTCCCATGAAGTGGCGCTGAGGGTACATCTATAATTACCAGAAGATTGATCTGATATGGGTTGATTGGGTTCAATTTAGCACACCTAGGCCATGTCTACACTATCCCCAAACTTTGAAATGGCCATTTACATGGCCATTTCGAAGTTTACTAATGAAGTGCTGAAATACATATTCAGCACCTTATTAGCATGCGGGAGGCCGCAGCACTTCGAAATTGATGCAGCTTGCCGCCGCGCAGCTCATCCCGATGGGGCTCCTTTTCAAAAGGACCCCACCTACTTCGAAGTCCCCTTATTCCCATCTGCTCACAGCAATAAGGGGACTTCGAAGTAGGTGGGGTCCTTTTGAAAAGGAGCCCTGTCTGGTCGAGCCACGCGGTGGCGAGCCGCATCAATTTCGAAGTGCCCCGGCCGCCCGCATGCTAATGATGCGCTGAATATGCATCTCAGTGCTTCATTAGTAAACTTCGAAATGGCCATTTCGAAGTTTGGGGCTAGTGTAGACGTAGCCCTAGTGGGGATGCGCTAAACCAAACCATCAAGGTTGACAGTTGACCTTGGTGCTCCTCATTCTCGCAAGGAGTAAGGGAGATTGACAGGAGACCTCCTTCTGTCAGGATGGCCTGATAAATCAATCTTAGATATGTCAATTCCAACTTCACAATTGTCATACCTGGAATTGTGTCTCTAAGATTGACTTTCAGGTCTAGTGTAGACCTGCCCTTAGACCAATTAAGAGAGAAAGAATGAGTCTCCTCTGTAGCCCTCTCTGATAGTCAGCTGGCTTTTAGCTCAAACTGTAGAAATTCATGAGGTTCCATTCCACCTGCCAGTGTTACAGACAGCCTGAAAGTAACACCTAGCAAGCCTGCTTGCATAGTGCATTTGTGTGTTCAAAATAAGTATACACACAGGAATGAGGAGAAACATTGCTCTTGTGACTAGCACACTGGACTGGAATGCAGTAGTGGTTCAGTGACTCACTTTGCCAGGGTTGCCTATTTGGCTTGGATGTATTCCTAGGGATTTCATCATGTGATATAATCTTTAGTTCCTGGAGATTCCAATCCAGTCCTGGAGGGCTGACAATTCTGCTGCTGGGAGTTTCTTAGCAGGGGCCCAATTCACAAAAGTAGTTAGGCTGTTCAGTGTTGGCATATCTAACACCTAGGGACCATTAGGGAACTTCTGAGCACTAAATTAGGTGCCCAGGCTCTCTGTGCAATGTATGAGTAGAGTCAAGTGTCTAATAAAAGGATCCTCAGAACTCAGAGAGCCACCTAAACTAATAAGACTGAAAAGCCAAGGAAAGAAGTGGGTCTTAGGCCTCAGTCCCCAAATGTGTTTGAGTGCCTGACTCCCACTGAGCTGGGTCTGAGGCACCTGACAGCCAAAGGGAAGAACTTTGACTGTTGGGTTTAAAAAACAAAACAAAACACAAAAAAACACAGGAAAGGGAGACTATCCCAGAGCCTGTGAGTCTGGTTAAGGCTCAGACCTAGGTTCAAATCCCTTTTTGAATGTGAACACACAACCCACTTGAGAGTCCTACCACCAGGCAACTGAATACTCTGGGATGGGCTTCTCAAGCTGTCTTGTTTGGAGCTGGTCTGCTTTGTTATGCGTAAATATAAACTGCAGAAATTCATAGGTCTCCCACCACCTATACAAGCATCCTTATATGTCCACTTTCTGTCCCATATTACAGTTCAGGCATGTTTTGAGTACACCTGTGGAATTGCACTCTGGGGTCATTATGTTTCAGTTTGAGCTAGGGCTCTGGGCAATTTGTTAGCTGCAGGGAGGTGTCCACACGTAGGTGGCCACTCAGGCAGGGGAAACCCTATGATGTTAAGCAGCAGCTGAGTGGCAGTTTTTATAATGTCTGTGGTACCTGGATTTCAGCCTTAGCGTCTGTTTCCCCAAAAATGGGAATAGTTCTTATGATCCTTTGTTTATTTACATCATAAATACTTTGCATTATGGAAGGTCAACTTCTGTGGGTAGGTACAGTGCCAAAGGATTGGACTGGGTTTTCCCTGTGGTCTGAAGCACTAGCCCAAACTTTGGTTAAAATACAGTTAAGTTTCTCTTGGTTTTAAGCAGAAAGTTGTGGCAGGGGAAGGTCAATACAATGCTGTTGACCTTGTTGGGAAGTGAGAGGCAAGAGTACTGCAAGTGTGCCTGGGGCGAAACTACAGTTAAGCACAGCTGGTAAGAGAGCCTGGAGAAGGTAGGGCAGAGAGCTCTTTACCTTCAACTGGGAGTACTTTTCTGGTGATGACAATTCTGGTAAGGATCCTGCATACTACGGATTCCTCTCTGAGCTCCCGGCACAATGGCAGCAGACAGCTGAGGTAGCTTTGATATGGCAAGCTGAGTGAGACAGGTGAGGTGCTTAGGGCTGCTGCTGTGGAGAGCAGCAGTGTACTTGCCTACGGTACCTGGCTTTTCTCCTATTTAAGAAGCCAGGCTGGAGCTATTTAGCTTCTGAGACCAGACAAGATTGGGTGCCTTCAGCCATAGCTATCAGCAGCTTGAGGGACTCTGACGAAGGCCTCTCTATCCAGCAGTGAACGCTGTAATCACTTCAGAATCACTTCAGCTCAGTCAGGTGGCGGAGACACCAAGAAAACACTTCCCTCGGGAGCTACAGACCAATGTGCCAGAATCCTTGCACTCTGCCAACCCTGGTTAACAAACTGTGAGTGGGGGAGGAGGGAAGTGGCTAGAACATGTTAGCAACTCACAACTGCAAAAGGATGATAGAGGCTGGGACTATTGTTAAAACCTCATAAGAGAAGGGAACCTTGCCTAATAGATATTGTCGCTATTGCTTGTTGGCTTTCCAATATTTGTTCTGTTTCCCCCCATCATCTTATCCACCACTGTTTCCAGTAAGTTCTCTTTGTTAAAATCATATTTGAACTACTAATATAGAAGTGAAAGGCTTTGAAATTCATTATCTACTCCTGAAATAGCCAGTCCATCATCATCCTTGAGGTCTACAAAACTACTGGTGTGCAGAGTTAGAAGTAAATCCTCTCAGCCATTAGCTTTATGCTACTTAGTTGAAAGTCATTAACTGTTATAAATATTTCCTCTCAGTCATATTTTGTAGTGCATGTTGTTGAGTTATTTTGTAATGCATATTAGCCAACCAACATGTATTTGTAAAATATATATTTTGGGTGTTTATGATACAGTGAATCTATGTGGAGCAGTATCAAAGCCATTTTCAATTCTTCTACCTTTTTATGTATTCCTAGGTAATATCATTTATTTTAGGAACCCCACTAAATAGCAAAAAGACAAGCAGCCAGGTCCTAATATTTTTAGCAGTAAATTCATTTTCAGACTGTTTCTTTACATTACAATAGCACTTTGAGGCCCTATTTGAGATCAGGGTCCCATTGTTAGGTACTGTATACACACACTCTAAGACACAAACAATGTTACAAAGTGTGCAGGTGGTGGAGGGGATGTGCAGGAGGCCCACCGGGGATGGCCAGCGTGGTGCTCACTGTGCCACCTGATCAGAATATTCCCACAGGGCCTCCTGGACCTGGACCCCTTCCTGGTGGGCCTGGTGGCTAAGGGCGGTGGCTGGCTGGGGGTAGCCTGTGCTGGCCTCAACCACCCACCCCTGCACAAAGGCCTCCCCCTTGCTTTCCACCAGGTTGTGGAGCATGCAGCAGGCACCCACAACCTGGGGGATGTTCAGAAGGCCCACGTCCAGGTGGGCGAGGAAGCAGTGCCACCAGCCATTGAGGTATCCAAAGGTGCGTTGAACCACCTGCTGCGCGTGGTTGAGATGGGCATTGAGCCACTCCTGGCTGGCAATGATGTGGCCCATATCGGGGCGCATGAGCCAGGGCTGGAGCGAGCAGGCCCCATCTGCCACCAGGCAGAGGGGCACGGTGGTGTCCCCCAGTGGGATTTCCCTCTGGGAGATGGAGGTCCCTGCCTCCAGCCAGTGGCACAGTCCTGAGTTCCAGAACTCGCTGGCGTCATGGGTGCAGCCCACATATATGTCCTGGAACTGGCCCCAGCTGTCCAACGTGGCCTGCAGGACCACTGAGTGGTAGCCCTTCCAGTTCATATATTGTCCTCCGCTGTGGTCTGGGGCACGAATTGGGATCTGGGTCCCATCCAGGGCCTCGAAGCAGTTCAGGAATGCCATTTTGGCAAACCCCGTGATGGCTGCATCCAGGTCGCTGATGTGGACGACCCTCTGGAGCAGCAGGGCATTGAGCGCACAAACCACCTGCAGAGAGGGGACACAGGCACCCGTGAGGGTGGGCAGGATGTGCCCAGCCCCCCTTGGCCACCCCCGCCCCATACCCCCTGGGCACCCCCTCCATCCCGGGCGCCTCCACCCCAGGCACCCCCCCACACCCCTCCGCCTCACCCTGGGGGCCCCCACCCCAGATGCCCCCACCCTGGCTACCCCCTCCCCAGGAGCCTCCACCCTGCAAGGCTAGTGGCATCTCCACAGGACTCGTGCTGTGCAGTCTGAGTGTGTTTGGGAGGGGCCTTTTAAAGGAGCGGCTTGCTGTTGCCCTGGAAGGGCTAGTCAGCCATGTGACCCCATCCACAGGCTTTCCTGGTCCCTTATTTCGAAAGGAGTCGCTTGTGTGTGTAAACGCTCCCTTTCCACGTCCAGGTAGGCCCCTTTCGACATACCGCATAGCTACTTTGCTTGTGCACAAGATTAAAATGGTTCAGCTGTTAGTAAAGAGAAGATTAGGGAAACATTATTTTGCTCACGTGAAAAATATTCTTGCTGCATTTTCATTTAAAAGCCCCTTGCCCTCATGCTTTGGAGCCAGAAGCTTGAAATTTGTTGTGGGTGTGGGGGTTGCATTTTTCTTAGGGGAAAAGTCCCAAATGTGGCCAAATTATAAGCTAATGAAAAATCTCCATTTTTACATGCCTAACAGAGACTTGTTAGTTTGACAGTTAAATTCTGTAATGAGCATGCACTATTCCCACCAGTGCAAGCAACCTAAATTCTAACATGGCCTTTCCTCTCAGTCAAGCAGTCCACACAGGACTGCTTGCTGTTTTTACAGTTACAGACTAACATGGCTACCCCTCTGAGACTTTTTTCTGAGTGTTTGACTTTGCAACCTAACTGTTTCTTTAACTCAGAAATATTTGTGTGTGTAATATAAATATAAGCTAATAGAGCACAAAGCAAACTAAACAGTACAACTGATGTAAAAAAGTATGCTGAGGATGCAGAGCCTCATTACACTCTCCTTTGTATGAGCACGATACAGGAGTAACTCCAATGAAGCCAATGGAATTATACAACTATAAAAACACATGTAAGAAAAGTCAGGCCTATAGCTTCTATGAGATCTTGCCTTACCAGGACCTGTTACGTGACAGTCTGACTTTCATCTCCTATCAAAGTCAGGTGTAAGTCCACTGAAGTCAGTACTGGTGTAAACTCAGATTAAAGGTGCAATCCAGTTCAATGATACTAAAGGTAGCAGCCAGCTTTCCCTATTTGCTCTTCAAGCTAGCCATCAAAAGCCGCTAATTTCTTATTGTCGTTCACTGCTTTTTAAAGTACAGGTTGAACCTCTCCAGTCTGGAACCCTCAGAACCTGACTGATGGTGAACGAGAGAATTTGCTGAACCATGGCAGGTCAATATTGTCTAGCAGCATTACCAACACTTCCACTGCTTACTGGGTTTTTAAAAGACATTTAGGGATAAATTAGCACTAAATAACAGCCTGAACACTAGTGGTATGAACAAACTTTATGGACTGTGGGAAGCTTGGCCATACTCATGATAAATGGACATCCAGCTAATTAAAATTATGCCAGACCACAGATGTTGCCAGACCAGAGAGTTCCAGACTAAAAAGCTTCAACCTATAAACCAAAGTGATTTCTGATCCAATACTATTTCAGAACTTTAAAAGTGCATTTTAAAAGTAAAGTCAGCTGTTTAAAGACATTACTTCAATAAAAACATCCACGTAATTAAAGTGTTAGCTGTTTAATAAAAACAAACAAGTCAAAATTAGGATTAATTTGACCTCTTTTGTACCTTAAGTTCAATTAAATGCTTCTGCTCAAGAAAACGCCTGGGAGATAAAGCCATATGGCTACCCCTCTGAGCCTTTGAATATGAATCAGCTCTCGAGTGAAGTATATTGACTATCTACAGTTAGGTGAAATACAATAGTCTGCAATATACAGGAGCTCGATCTCGAACAGATGAACGAATAGTCCTTTCTAGCCATGATATCTATGAATCTAACATCATTTTCCTTTAATTTTGAAGTCTCTTTTATCAATTCGTTTCTTACACTGCATCCACCACCAAATTATCTCTATGCCTAAAGGAGCCCCCAGCTAGAAGTTGGTTCCAGACCCTAGACCTTTAGTTTACATACGGGGGACCAGCAGACTCGCCAAGCACCTGGGCAAGGTGGGGAGAGCAGCTCCATGCTCCAGAAAGGGGCAGGGCCTCAGGCAGAAGGGGCAGGACAGGGACAGCCGGCTCTCAATGCTGCCCAGAGTGCACTGTGCCAACCCCCCTCAACTCTTAGAGCTGCCCGGAGCATGACACACTGCTCACTGGTGGCAACTTAAAGGGTGAGAGGGATCCAGCTGCAGCTGCTGCACAGCAGCAGCAGCAGCCAGGATCCCTGGGAGCTTCTGAATTGTCGGGCCCTGAGGTAATTGCCCCTTTGCCCCACCCCCTTCAGTGGGCCTGGATTACACTCACTATTTTTCAATCAGTCAGTTCAGTAGCATAGATTCCGTAGCAAGGAATCAGTATGTGGTGGTGAATTATAGCCTGTATTTCAGCCTAGCTAGAAGATTACAAGGTAAAAATCAGAAATCTGAATTCCCCTATTCTGAACTATGTCTCAACCTAACTATCCTTTGTGGAGAGAAGAGATTCAATGAAGATGTTATGCAATTTGGGTAGAGGCTCTCTATGCTATTAGAAAGGGAGGGCTTTTAATCTTACAGGATCAGCCTGCAAACTGGTGCCATCTGAAACCAGGTAGCAAGCCCATTCTCATTCGAGCGTCAAGCAAAAAGGCAGGTCTACCGCATGTCAAGCATGTACATCTCTGACCTCTGCTCTGGTCCTGTTTGCTCTGTCTTGTATCTCAATCAGATACATGAAGATGCACTGTATTTTATATTATATAATTTATTTCTCTATTTTACAAGACATGCATTTGAAATAATTTATATTAAAGAGTTTTTAAATCAAACACACAGGTACAAAAGAGAGAGAAAAGAAAAAAAAATATACAGGGAATAACACTGAGCTGAAAGGTTGTAGCTTTTTGTACTCTTCCAAGAGCAATTTTCCCGATATCATCTCTCCATTTCCCCTTGAATCTTCAATCATTGACTATCTATTTTATATTAATTCCTTGGAGTAGAAAGCATGGGTGGAATCTTTGCCCTGTTGAAGAGTCAGTAGGAGTTTTGCCACTGACTGCAACAGAAAACAGATTTGATGCCTAATTTTCTTGCTTGTCTATACAGGTTGAACCTTTCTAGTCTGGCACCCTCAGGACTTAATCAATGCCGAATGAGAGAATCTGCTGGACCATGGAAGGTCCTCTCTGATACTTGAATATTGTCTAGCAGCATTAGCAACATTTTCACTGCTTACTGGGCTCTTAGGAGACATTTAGGGGTAAGTTAGAGCTAAATAACAGCACAGAACACTGAATGCCAGGACTGGTGGCTGTAAACAAACTTTATGGGACCACAGGAAACTTGGCCACACCTGTGATAGGTGGTCATGTAGCTCAGATAATGCCAGATTACAGATTTTGCCAGATGTGGGAGTGCCTGACTAGAAAGGTTCAACCTGTACTAAAGTAAAAATTGTAACGGAGAGATAGCCATGCTAGTCTATATACTATAAAAACAAAAAAGCAGTCCAGTAGCACTTTAAAGACTAGCAAAATAATTTATTAGGTGATGAGCTTTCATGGGACAGATCCACTTTTTCAGATCATAGCCATACCAGAACAGACTCAATATTATATATATATATATAGTATAATATTATATATTATATTGAGTCTGTTCTGGTATGGCTATGATCTGAAGAAGTAGGTCTGTCCCAAGAAAGCTCATTACCTAATAAATTATTTTGTTAAAGTGCTACTGGACTGCTTTTTTGTTTCTTTTTAAAGTAAGGATTACAATTCAAAATCTATAACTCTTGCATGAATTCACTGCTTTTATGCTGGTTGTTTATCTAATGCCAAGGTGTGCATAGTGTTTTACAGGCAATTTCTCAGCTCTCACTTTTGTGCAAGACGCTGAAGTCAATGGGACTTCTGTTTGAGAAAGACTGATTAACACAAAAGGATGAGTCCATGCACGGCAAATCTGTCTGTAGTGAAAACCCATACTGAAGTCCCAGGCACACCAAGGTTATATTTAGCTCTACGTGCTTACAAATTTTCTACTATGTTCTGGAAGTGAAAAATGTCAAGCACAGTTCGGAGTTTCTGGATCACTCATGTGCAAGCTGACAGAAAGACATGATTCACTTCTGCTCTATTTAGAATTTGGGGGGATCTTAAATTGTTGCAGTGATGTTTGTGTCCTGTACAACCTGTAATTTGGCAAGTCATTTTTATTTTCTAAACTGCACTCAAATCAGTCTTTGGCACTTGTACATGAATTTAGAGTTTGGAAAAGATGTGATGTTAACTGACCGAGGAACTACGTCGAAAAATTGAAACGTTGAAAGCTTGCAGAATAAAATAACTTAGAAGTCTAATAACTAAATGTTAGTGTCAGATTAGTGATTTAACAATGAACAAGATGCTCTTTTTTCTAGTTCATTCTAATAAACCTGTTCCCTTTTCTCTGTAAAAGCTGACAGCCCTAAAGTCCTCTAGTTAGGTACAAGGTACAGCATGGGAAACAGTAGCACAAGCTCTAAAACTCTGCCCATAAAAATGCCCCAGAAGGACAGCTAGAGATGAGAACATAGGTTAGTCTTCGTGGCCATCCATTTAAGAATGCCAAGTAGTGTTGGGTGGATGGGTTTTGTAATGTTAATACTGGTTGACTGGGAACTGGATGGAGACAATTCAGTTCACTGCAGATAGGTCTTAATTTTTCTTTTTTTTTTTTTAGAACTCAAATGGAACAGTATATCACCAGAACAATAGTCTGCCTTTAGAAGCACTCAGTTGTTTTAGCAAGAGCAAATAAAAAATAAAACAAAATCCGCCTTCAAAGTGGGTAGCACATGCACGCATAAAGGCACAGAAAAGAGAATTGGCTATGGATTACTTTCATTATTGAGTTTATTTATTAGATTGGAGAACATCTAATTTTAACATCTAAAGGGAAGATATAAATATATAACACAAGATAATCAAGTCTGTATGCTTCAATATATATGTATTAGATGCCAGGGGGAAAATGTAATGTTTTCCTCAGTTGCTGTTGGCAAAAACAGACTTTGTGAAAATTCTAATAGACAGGCAAGATTCTCAATGGATGTACAGTGGCAGACTTCCACTGGGATGGTTCTGACTGGATATGAATATCTCCCAGCAATTCTGCTCCAAAGATTTATGTCATGGTACAATTCTAGCTACATACAATACATTTAACCATTAGCACCTCTCTTCTAATCCATGCCAGTCCTCCAGGTTAAGGTACCCTCCAGTTAACACACTTTAGTTTCCCTTACCTTAGGCCTATAAAATAAGTAATATACCCCATAAATGTACAAGACCACATTATGTGTGCATTATTCTTTTAGTTCTGCACTGTAACTCTGTTACAAAAGGAAGAATTTTAATGAGCATGGTATAATGTTTTCACTATCCACTCTCTGCATTCATAAAGTTCACTTTGTAATACCACACTTCTACTACTATGTAGTTTTATAGTTTTGTTATAGCTGCAATTTTCTTTTTTTTTAAATTTGGAGTAAGTTTTTCAAAATTGCCAAGTCTACTGGGTGCTGGGCTTTTTTTGAAATGCACCCATAAGAGTCACAACAGTTCCTGAGCAGTCCTGACAGTCTGGCCCCACCTGAACAGTATATTCTACAAGAAGTTCAGCTGTGCAATGAGAAGCGTACAAAAAATCTCCCACAGCCTTTTATTAGGCAAGCTCTTAGGAGGATGCCCAAAGTACCTGAAAATGCAATGGGCCTGACTTCACCAGAGTATCGAAGAGAGGGTCTGCTAGGAAAAGATTTCCTGTGGCAGCAGCTGCACGTTCCAACAAGGAGGCACAACCAGAAGCAGAGCTGAGAAATTGAACAAGACTGTTATGGGATCATGCAGGTCCAAGACATCTGGCAAACACAATGGCTGCACCTACACTAGAGCAATCTGTCAACACAAGTTCCTGTTAGAAGATCTCTTCTGTCAAAACTTCAGTCGACAGACTGCGGCCACACATGAAAACAGGTTGCTCTGTCAATCTGCTGTGTTGACAGAGAGCGGCCAGACTGCCCGGCAGCTCTCTAGACAGAATGGCTGACTGGAAGCGCAGTTGACAAGGCTGCCCTGTGACCTGGAAGCCATGTCTGCCAGCAGATGGCCCCCGGAGCGTTTGCAAAGATTTTTTGTTGATAGATTCCATTGAGAAAGGTGTTCTGCCTCATGGGGGAGAGGCAGAAGGCTGTCGACAAAAGTATGTTGACAACGCATTTTTAGTGTGGATGCTCTGCAGGTTTTGTTAACAAAACCTTCTAGTGTAGACGTAGCCAGTGATTCTATGCATTTTACCAGACGTGCTGAGGTCTGGTACTTGTTTCCTGTAACTCTGTGCTTTTGTGGGTGCTCAGAAGAAATTCAAATGCTGCCCATATGATTAGAAGTGTGTTCACAGCTAGGTTTTGTGTTTCTATTAGTGGTGCACATTAGCACATACCTTGGTGCACGTAAAATTTATTCTACACGTGGATAGAAAGGATTAGAAGGAACATTCATAGTGGTTCTCCTACTGATTAGTTCAAATTTTAAAACTGCTGTGTCCTGAAACACCTAGCCCTCCCTGAAGAAAGATTTATGCCTGCCCCAGGGGTACACGTTTTTTCCTCCGCCACATAGGGCAAGATTTGCATTTTGTCTGAGCCAGTGCATATGTATTTAATCCAGTGAGTATAAGTCTGCCCCACCTTTATTAGAAGACCACTTTGTTGATGGAGTAATTCTTGTCATGCATACAAGTAGCTGTATAGGGCAGGTTTCCTTTTGTTCTTGTTTACGTTATTATAAATCCAGAGTAGCCTCCACAGAAATCAAACAGAATTAGCATGGCATCTGTGCCCCAGAGATACAGGAGACTGAATTCCCAGAATGCCTTCCTGACTTGGAAGACAATTGGTAGCCCTTTGGAAATAGACTCCAGCTTTATCCTTCACACAGGAGACAAAGAAACCAAGCAATCTGATCAATGTGCTGTGATCTGGCCAGGTTGGCTAGTACCAGGCTGGAAAGAAGAGATTAGGAAGTATAATAAATCATCTTGAACAAAGACTGTATCTTGCTAGAGATAGATCAAGTTGTAGACTTTTTAGATGTTTTTACTTTTATTTGTGCATAACCATCTCTACCTGGGTCTCTGTTACTTAGTATCATTTAATCCCTGCTCTTGTGCTAATACACTAGTTTTGCTTCTGCCTATAGGCTGCTATAGTTCTGTGTATAAAGAGAATGGTATATTTTCCCCAGTTAAATTAATAAGCTGTGACGTACTGAGTCTTTAACAGAGCAGAAAATTTAATGGAGTCTATGAGTGCATAGTGGGAGAGGCTATGCATAGGAGAAGAACGTTTCAGAGGAGAATGGGGACTGGAGATCACTGTTTGTCACTCACTATTCAAGGTTTGGGGCAGGAGAAATGTGAGGAGTTTGCTTATAGGAGTGAGCTGACGCAGTCTATCCATCTGCAAAACTTGCTCTTAGTAGCCACATCTACATGTGAAGCCTACATCGAAGTAGCTTATTTCGATGTAGCAACATCGAAATAGGCTATTTCGATGAATAACGTCTACACGTCCTCCAGGGCTGGTGCCATCGACGTTCAACATCGACGTTGCGCAGCACCACATCGAAATAGGCGCTGAGAGGGAACATCTACACACCAAAGTAGCACACATCGAAATAAGGGTGCCAGGCACAGCTGCAGACAGGGTCACAGGGTGGACTAGTGCTTCTGGGGCAACAGCTAGCCGCTCCCTTAAAGGGCCCCTCCCAGACACACTCAGCCTGCACAGCACGCAGTCTGCAGAGCCATAGGCACGCACACCTCAGGCGACGCAGTCATGATGGACCCCCAGCAGCAGCAGCAGCAGCAGCAGCAGCAGCAGCCAGAGGTCCACCCAGCTGCCCCTGCAGGAGCAGTGCTCGCCCTGCTCCATGCCATGCAGGAGGCAGCTGAGCACCTCCTTGCCACAGAGGAGGAGCTGCCCGCAGGGGAGGAGGACGCAACCCCCAACCCTGCAGCACCCTGCCCCCCCGCACCTCATACGCCGCCGGCTGTGGAGCTACCCCACCAGCACTGACTGGTGGGAGCGGCTGGTGCTTGGGGAGTGGGACGACAACCGCTGGCTCAGGAACTTTCGCATGAGCCGGCAGACATTTCTGGAGCTATGCCAGTGGCTCACCCCAGCACTCAGGCACCAGGACACCGCCATGCGGCGTGCCCTTCCTGTGGAGAAACGGGTCGGCATCGCTGTCTGGAAGCTGGCCACTCCAGACAGCTACCGATCCGTGGGACAGCAGTTTGGCGTCGGCAAGACCACCGTCGGGGCTGTCCTCATGGAGGTAAGAGGACCCATGGGGGGAGGGGGAGGCAGCCCTGGCAGGGGAGGGGGGCCCCGGCCGGGGAGGGCAGGGGAGGGGAGGGGAGGGGGGCCCTGGCAGGGGAGGGCCACACACACCCTGCTCACCCCTTATTGGTGCTCTCCCAAGTGCTTCCCCTGCAGGTCGTCCACGCCATCAACGCCGTGTTCCTCCACAGGCTCGTGAGGCTTGGGGACCCAGATGCCACCATTGTGGGCTTTGCCACCCTGGGCTTCCCCAGTTGCTTCGGGGCTCTGGAGGGGACTCACATCCCCATCCGTGCCCCGGAGCACAGTGGAGGACGTTACATCAACCGGAAGGGCTACCACTCAGTGGTCCTCCAGGCCTTGGTGGACAGCCGGGGCCATTTCCAGGACATTTATGTGGGCTGGCCTGGCAGCACCCACGATGCCCGGGTATTCCAGAACTCAGGCCTGTGCCGCTGTCTGGAGGTGGGGACCTTCATCCCCCAGCGGGAGATCCCTGTGGGGGACACCACCATGCCCCTCTGCGTCATTGCAGATGCGGCATACCCCCTCCGGCCCTGGCTCATGCACCCGTACACGGGCCATCTGTCTGCCAGCCAGGAGCACTTCAACCAGCACCTGAACCACACGCACCAGGTGGTGGAGCGCACATTTGGCCGCCTCAAAGGGCGCTGGAGGTGTCTCCTCGCCCGCCTGGATGCGGGCCCCACCAACATCCCACAGATTGTAGGTGCATGCAGCGCCCTACACAATCTGGTGGAGAGTAAGGGGGAGGCCTTCTTTCAGGGCTGGGTTGTGGAGGCCGGCAGGGCCACTGTGCAGCCACCCGCTGCCCCCAGTCGCCAGGTGGACCCCAAAGGGACCCGGGTCCGGGAGGCCCTGCCGGCCCACTTCGATGAGGCCGCGGGGTGAATGCTGGCAGGCCCCCCACTGCCCCCCCCATCCTCCACAACACTCCCTGCCCCTACGCCCACACCACAGAGCACCCAAGAGCACACCCCCCCGACTTTTCCTGGACAAATAAAAGCAGACACTTGTTTGTGAAATCAAACATGTTTACTTGAACTCTTCTTAATAATAACTATAGAACTTCTAACTAACTTATATATTACATGTATGTATATTAAAATAAAAACAGGGATAACAAGGAAGGGGAGAACTATTTACATGGGGGGGGGAAGGATCAGACAGTGAAAACGGGGGTCACAAATAAATAAATGCAAACTATGTACAGGACAAAAAACCAAAAAAGTGGGGGGAATATATACAAAGGGGGGGGCCACGTCCTGGGCCCCATGCCCCTACAGTCCAGCACTGGGAGTGGGTGGCCGGGATCCCCGCCTCAGCCGCAGCCCTGGCTGGGGCTGGCTGGGGGCCGGGCGGACCGGAAGATATGGCCAGCGAGTGTCAGCTGGCCCCAGGTCCCCCTCGGCGGAATGGCCCTCAGTGGCGGGTGGCGGGGCGACGGCGGACGGCGCGGCGACTGGAGCAGCGGGTGGCGCAGTGGGTGGAGCAGGCAAGGCGGGCGCAGCGGCAGCCGGCGTGGCATGGGGGGGCCAGGTAGTCCGCTATGTGGTTGAATGTCTGCATGTAGGCCCCCCATGCCTCTTGGCGCCAGGCCAGAGCCCGCTCCTGCAGGTGGAGGCGGCGTTGCTCCACCCGCAGGCACTGCTCCGCGACCTCCACCTGCCGGCGGTGGAGGGCCAGCAGCTGGGGGTCTGTTGCCAGCGGCTGCTGCTGCTGGGTCCGCCGTCTGTCCCGCTGTGGGGCCGGTCATTGCTCTGCCGAGGGGCTGGCCTAGAGCGATGGCCCCGGAGGGGCTGTCCGGGACCACTGAAGCCTCACCGGCGCTCTCCGGTCCTTCCGATGGTGCAGCTGCGGAACACAGGAGGGGGGGAAGAAGAGTGGAGACAGCCGTTAGTGTGGGCCCCGAGCCGTGGCCCTTGTCCCCCCACCCCTGTGCTGCAGGTTCCCCATCCCCGTCCCCGGGAGATGCTGCTGTGATGGGGTTCAAGGGTCCCCCTGCACTGCACCCCGTCCCCTGGCGGGAGTGACTCTCACTTCACTCAGCAGGTATGACAGGAGAGGTTTCTTAGGCAACAGATGCCCAGTTTCTCCCAGAAGCGACAGTACAGCAGTCAGAGACAGTCCTCCCAACCCGTCCTGGGGAGAAGACCCCGAGGGGTGCCCCTCTGTGGTGTAGCTTTCCCCCTCCTCAGGCTGGCTGCCTTCCAGCTCCCCTTCCCCTAGCCTCTAACTGCGGCCCCCAATTCAAACCCAGCTCGGCTCCTCCCTCCTCTTTGTTCAGGGCAGAGGTGTAACCTGCCAGTTGTAGCCCCAGGATCATCATCAGCCACTGGGAGCTATTCAGCTTGTTGCTCATATCTAGCCTGAGTCTCGCATTTGCACTCCCCCCACTCCATCACATGCTGCTGCTGCTGCTGCTGCTGCTGCTGCTGCTGCTGCTGCTGGGTGTCCCACCCCGTCCCCCCAGGGGACCCTAGAGGTTCCGCTCCCCCCTGCCCCGGGGATGGGGCATGGCACTGTCCTGCTGGGGAGGGCAGGGGCTGATGCACTCCTGTGAGGGACATGCAACTGCTGTCCTTGGGGCCATGGTCATCTGGGCATGTGGAGGACCCTGGCCATATCTATTACCCCCGCCCGTCAACCCCGGGGGTGTGCACCGGGGGGTACATACCTGACGGTCCACTCCCACGGTCGGGGGACACCCGGGGGGGTGGACGCCCGGCTGCTGCTCCGGGATGGCAGGAGGAGGATCTGGAGGCCGGTGTCGGTGGAGGAGGAGTCCCCCTCCTCCTCCTCCTCCTGCTCCGGTGCCCCCGGGGGTGGGCTCCTGGGGGGGCCCTGGGGTGCGGGGCTTGCCTCCGGGGCGGACTCTGCCTCCGGGGCCTGCTGGGGCTCCTCAGCCGAGGTGTCGAGCGTGGCCGGAGGGGACGAGGTGTGCCAGGGGCCCAGGATGTCCCTGAGCTCCCTGTAAAAGGGTCAAGTGACGGGGGCGGCCCCAGATTGGCCGGCCGCATCCTGGGCCCGGGCGTAACCCTACTGCAGCTCCTTCACTTTACTCTGGACATGGTCCAGAGTGCGGGCAGGGTGACCCCGGGCGGCCAGGCCCTCGGCCAGCCGAGCGAACGCATCCGCGTTCCGCCTCTTGCTCCCCATTACCTGGAGCACCTCCTCCTCGCTCCAGAGCCCCAGCAGGTCCTGAAGCTCGGCCTCCGTCCAAGAGGGGCCCCGCTGCCGCGTCCCAGCCTGGCTCCTGCCCTGGGAACCCTGGCTCCCCTTCGGGGGGGTTCCCTGAGGGTGCTGGGGGGGCTGCCGGGCGGCCATCAGGTCAGTTGGGGGTGTGGGTGGCTGAAGAAGAGCGTGCAGGCGAGCCACGTGTTATTGCTGCTGCCTGCACGCTCTCTCAGCTTCCTGTACAGAAAGGGAGTGGGTGGGGACCTTTAAGGGGCCGCTCCATGCGGCCACCATTGAGCTGAGGGGCTGGAGAGAGTGTCTCTCAACCCCTCAGCTGATGGCCGCCATGGAGGACCCCGCAATTTCGAAGTTGCGGGACGCACAACGACTACACGTTCCCTACTTCAACGTTGAACGTCGAAGTAGGGCGCTATTCCCATCCCCTCATGGGGTTAGCAGCTTCGACGTGTTGCCGCCTAACGTCGATGTTAACTTCGAAATAGCGCCCAACACGTGTAGCCGTGACGGGCGCTATTTCGAAGTTAGTGCCGCTACTTCAAAGTAGCGTGCACGTGTAGACACGGCTAGTGAGGTAGAGAGGTAACAGTGGCTCATAGCTCTGGGTATCCCCGTCAGCATATTACAGAGAGTTCATGCATCTAGAAGGCATTGCTTCAGTACATCCTTTGCTAGTCAGGCTGTTCCTTTGTTGGAGTTCGAGACAGACTTCAAAGTTAGCCTCCCCCAACTGAATTCTCAAGGTGGATAGTATTTGGCCCTTTAAAACTAGAGCCTTGATTTCATGACCATCCTGATGTGCTATAAAACTCATCTTTCTTCCTTAGCTTTCCAGGACTGGCAAGAAGGAGTTGAGTGAGTCTTAGGACATGTCTCCACTACCAGCAGATTGACGCTGCAGTAGTTGATCCACCTGGGTTGATCTGGTGGTTCTAGTGACAGAAGAGTGCTCTCCCTTCAACTTCAGTACTCCATAGGAACGAGAAGTGCAAGGTAATGAAGTTTTTTCCCATTGACCCAGCATGGGAGTAGATCTAAGCTATGTCAGCTCCAGCTACTTTATTCAGGTAACTGGTGTTGCATAACTTAGGTTGACTTAACACCATAGACCTGCCCTTACAGCAAGTCTGGGAAGGGAACAAAAACAGGAGTCAATTACGATAGCTCAGTTTGGGAGGGGAAAGTCTATTTCTGATGTCTGAACCTGGAGAATTGCTGACAGGTACACATTTGGGATCACAGAGACAGATTCTGCCACTCCTGCTCACATGGGGTAGTACTTTACCTGTAGCGCTGGTGATGTCAATAGGATTCCTTGTGAAGTAAGATACTACTCAGGCCAGGTCTATTCTACGTCTTACTTTGATATAACTAATGTCACTCAGGGTGTAAATATCCCACTTCTCTGAGTGACATCAATTATACCAACATAAATGCCAGTGTGGACAGTATTATGATGGTGGCAGACGTTCTCACTGACATAACTACCACCTTTCGCTGAGGTGTTTTTATTATGGCAGCAGTATTGTTCTCTCCCATATGTATAAAGCATCTTCCTCACATTCTCTGTAGACGTAGCACTCCTAATGTAGACTAATCCCCAGTCTGAGTAAGGGTAGAAGAATCTGGATGTAAGTAAATAGAGCTTACTGGGCCTTTTAGAAACACCTACCATCTTCTGGATGTAGCTTTCTCACAAAACCCTCTTAACCACCCCCCAGCATCCTCATTTATTTTTTAAATGGCAAGCTTAACAAGGGAGAGACTCAGTATGTTTGTGTCTGTCTTTCATGGAAGACATTCCAGCCACACTGGTTACAAGTGACCTTTCAAAAATCTAGTCCTTCAAAGTTTAATTGTCCTACTATTAAACTTTCTTTCTTGTTTGCTGAAGTGCACAGTTCTATTTAAATTGCAAAGTGCAGTACCTGCATATGCTTTCCCTCATTTTCTTCACAGCTTCCAGATGGCATGGAGCAAATGATTTTGCTACTGAGAGCGTCAGAATTTGGAGCAGGTGACTGTAAATGTAGGCGCAGCATTTTGTCTCCCATTCATCACTAACTACAGTTAGTAACCCAATTGATCAAAAAAAGCTTAGCTGACAGCTTTCCCTTTTCATTTTTCCAGGGGTAGCTGAGTCATTGTTGAAGATTGAACTGATATAAAATTTAATATATTTTAAATCTACATTTAATGCTATCGAATAGAACTCTTTTCTCTAGTTTTAAAAACTATGCACATTCCATTATGCTCCTATAATCCCATCAAAACCAAAGAGATTGTACGGTGTACTAAAGATATACTTTAGCCAACTGTGCCTGCCTGTAAATGTCTTGGTTGGCATAGTGCTTGTATATTGGATTTAACAATAGTAATGAAAAATAACATTCCTATATCACAGCTGTCCTGCTGGAAGATTCCAAAATGCTTTACAAATAGTGGATCCGATCCTACCATTGACATTAAATGGGCACAGCATGAAGTTGGATCAGTGTCCATGGTACTGATTCTACAGTCAGAGCTGCTTATCTGGACTCCTGTATTTGTGCAGGTCCCTGAGATCTGTACACGTGCACAAGAATCCGTGTTAGAAGATCTAATAGCAGAATCACGGCTGGAATATGCTGAAAAACAATCATTGCTGGAGCGGAACATAGCAGGTGCTTGGCACCGACATTATTATAGAGTAATTTTTACATAAGGGAGTGAGGCATTTTTGTTCATCAATTGCAGCAATATTAGTCGTGCCAACTGTGGCGGAGCTATGAAAATCGCTAGGAGAAGAGCACAAAATAGACTGGCATTTGTGTCTAGTTTTGGGCCCCCCACTATAAAAAGGATGTGGATGTGTTGGAGCAGGTTCAGCAGAGGGCAACAAAAATGATTAAGGGGCTGGAGCACAACACCTATGAGGATAGGCTGAGGGATTTGGGTTTGTTTAGTTTACAGAAGAGAAGACTTAGGGGTGATTTAATAGCAGCCTTCAACTTCCTGAAGGGGAGCTCTAAAGAGAAGGGTGAGAAACTGTTCTCAATGGTGTCAGAGAGCAGAACAAGGAGTAATGGTCTGAAGTTAAAGAGGGAGAGGTGTAGGTTAGATATTAGGAAAAACTACTTCACCAGGAGGGTGATGAAGCATTGGAATGAATTGCCTAGAGAGGTGGTGGATTCTCCATCCCTCGAGGTTGTTAAGTCCCAGCTTGACAAGGTCCTGGCTGGAATGACTTAGTGGGTGTTGATCTGGCTTGAAGCAGGGGGCTGGACCTCCTGAGGACCTTCCAGCCCTAGGATTCTACGATTCTATGATTTTTCTCAGGTCACTTCCCAGACAAACAACTAGCGATTTAAGGGGAAAAAGTCTTCAAAGAACATTGTCAGGCAGATTTTCAATACTCAGAGCTTATGTTCGCTTATGTTCGCAGACTCTGAAAATCTGTCTGTTTTGTTTTGGTGACCAAAAGAGATTGGGAACTTCTGAAAATCTGGTCCTGTCCCTTTAGACACACAAACAGAGGGAACAGAAATGTAAAGTTCACTGAATACTTTCTGTAAGTCCAGAACAAATATTTAGAGGCAAAGTAGTACAAATAACTGTGACTCTTGTCTGTACCCTACTATTTCTATCCATCACTACCAAATAAATCAGATAATATTACCTTGGCAATCACATGTTTAAAGTTGGTCAAACAACTGGATCCTCCCCTGTATCACAGAACAACATGAAGTAATCTTTTAAAATGGATAATTGGGCAGACAGCAGAATTTTAACAATTTTGATTGTTAAACTATTAATTATTAAACTATTAATTATGGAAAAAGTGGGTGTCAACTCTTCTCTGTATTCTGCAGAAGAGGTAAAGATCATGGATAAAATGGTAGAAAAGAAGAATACACTCTGGCTGAAATACAAGAGTAGGTATTTAGGGTATGGGTGTTAGGAAACAGTTTCTCTTCCTCATTCGGTCATAAATTTCATGTGTAAACCCAATGCTCAAATTTAAGTAATTAAAATTAGATATCTAAATTCATAGTTATGCACTCAACTTCGAATACTGTGCTTTAGCTCTCTGTCCTATCGGAAAAATGAGACTAATAAGATTTTGTTGGCCTCAAAGGGGTGTAACGGTTGAACCTCTCTAGTCCAACACCCACAGGACCTGACCAATGCTGAACCAGAAAATTTGCTAACCCACGGGAGGTCAATATTGTCTAGCAGCATAACTAATACTTCTACTGCTTGCTGGTCTCTTAGAAGACATTTAGGGGTAAATTAGAGCTAAGTAACAGCACAGAACTCTGAGAGCCAAGACTGGTGGCCGTACACACACCTTATAGGATCATGGGAAACTTGGCCACATCCATGATGAGCGGACATCCTGGCTAACTAAAATCATGCTGGACCATAGATGTTGCTGGTCCAGAGAGTGCCAGACTAGACACTAGACTGTAGTAATACTAAGAAGTCCTCTGGCACCTGACAGACTAACAGATTTCTTTTTCTTTTCTTTTCTTTTTTTTTGAGCATGAGATTTCGTAGGCAAAGACCCACTTCATCAGATTAACATGTCATGCATCTGATGAAGCCGGTGTTTGCCCATGAAAGCTTATGCTCCAAAAATATCTGTTAGTCTGTAAGGTACCACAGGACTTTCCATTGTTTTTGCAGACACAGACTAACATGGCTTGCCTCTGATGCTTTTCACTGCTCACCTCTGATACTTTTCAATCAAAGTAAATCTGTTTGATTTTATCAGCTAGAATGTGCTGTGAAATTAAAAATGTATTTTTTTGTCCATGAGCATGAAATATTCTGGGATCTGTGGCTGTATTTGCAGAATGCGGAAGGTTCAAAGAAGACAGCTGCTTGTACATGGTAAGGGAGTCCTGGAGCCATATTGAGGGAATAAGGCTATTCCTAATCCCTAGAGAGGGTAAACTGATAGTGGAGTGCTTGAAAAAGGAAAGGTGATATGCAGTGATTCTGGAACAATTTTTATTTTGAGGGTGTTGAAGGCAAAAGCCATGTACTGTGTTTGGGTTGTTATGACTACTTCAAGCCGGGGTGGGAACAGAAGCACTCCCAGACCTGTGGTGGTATTTGTGGAATGTACATTACATGCAGAACCAGTGTTGCCTCTATTTTTTTTCCAGGCATGGGTGGAATAAATTTTATGTGCACCAAGGCACATGTGGATGTGGGTGCTCTGTTAATCAGTTGGGCAGCACCTTAATCTCTTCTGCACAGCTATCCAAGTATTCAGCCTACAGGAACCACTACATAGGACCCTATGTATTCCATTGCCACAGAATTTGCCATGGAACCCATGTCTTGTCATAGAACTTAAGCTTTCAATTAAAACAAAAAGTTTCTATCCCTCCTGCATCTGAAGAAAACCTTGAAAATAGCACTGAGTATGCAGGCATGCCTGCCAGCATCCATAGGCACCTTGAAACAATACCTCGGACAGACCAGAGTGCTGGGTGTAAAAGGCAAAGGGAGGCAATGCCTCCCCTGGGTCTTAGTGCTCCACCTTTCCTCTTCTTCCTGTCCCCATTTTGACAGTTTCTGAAGGCTCCCACAGCAGCCTTTTGCAGTTTGCAGTTTGAAGGCTCATAACTCTTCCCCAGAAGTGGATTTTTTAACTTAAAAGTGCAAAGGCTTCCAGCTTGTCAGACCTATTACCATAATATTGAACCTGTGACAGAGCCATTAGCTGGGTAATGAAGCTATTTAACAAGCATGTATCAACCCTGAATTTACTGACCAAAACAGCTATGTATTACCAGTGCTTTTTTGTGCTGGTACTTGCCAGTACTGAGTACCGGCACCTGGGTTTGGCTCGGAGGGTGGGAAGTGGGGCTAAGTATCGGCTCCCTTATTTTTTTTTTAACAAGAAAAAGGCACTGTGTCTTACTATGTCTACAGGTTTAAAACTTGTTTTAAATATTTCATTAGTTTGTGTCTGAAGCTTATATAATCATATCTCAAAAAAATCCTTCATAGATATTTAGCTCTTCAACCTGAGAATTCAACTTTAGCATTAAATGCTTGGATCTGCAGACACAGGGTTTTTTAAAGATAAATTCTTCAAAAGACCACCCTGAGCTAAAATAAAATTTTTAATTTTAATAACGATAATACAAAACTTGCTTCCAAAATCAACCTGTCATTTCTACCCAGCCGTACTCCCCTTTCACATTCCCTGTTGAAGAGAGTCCTTAAAAGGACAATGTTCCTTTTCTTCCAGATAGCTGGACACTCGTTAGTTTGCTCCGAACTCAAGGTGATTCCCAAGAAGCTGCACCACTCTAAACCAACTGGAAGGCCCAGCATCGATGCCAGAAAGACGGCTAACTCAGAAAGAGCTGAAAAGTTCAGAGCGACCCTCGAGGAGAATCTGCACAGCAACCCTGGGGGTGTCGATGTGACATCCAGATGGCAGCATCTGCAGGATACGATGTACAACACGGCCTTGTCGGTGTTTGGAAGAAGAGCTAGAAACACAAATGAATGGTTCGAAGCTAACTCCGATGAGATGATTCCAGCCATCGAAAAAAAGCGCGCTGCACTCCTGGAGTACAAACATTCGCCAAGCCAGAATACCCTGCAAGTGCTCAGAGCAGCCAGAAAAACAGTACAGCAGACGGCCAGGCGCTGTGCCAACAACTACTGGCTCAAGCTACGCAGCAGCATCCAGACCAGTGCAGACTTTGGTAACCTCAGAGGAATGTACGAGAGCATCAAGAAGGCATTAGGACTCACCCAGAACAAGATGGCACCGCTGAAATCCAAATCTGGTGAAGTCATCACTGACAAAGCCAAACAGATGGAGCACTGGGTCGAGTACTACTCCGAGCTGTACTCACGCAAGAACATTGTGGTCGACTCAGCCCTCGATGCCATCGAACTCCTACCAGTAATGGACGAACTGGACCAGGAACTAACTGTGGATGAACTGAAGAAAGCCATCAACAGCATTGCAGTAGCAAAGGCCCCAGGCCAGGATGGTATACCACCAGAGGTAATCAAGTGTGCCACAGACACTCTCCTAGAACCCCTACATGAGCTACTGTGCCTGTGCTGGAGAGAGGGAGAGGTTCCACAGGACATGTGCAACGCTAACGTCATAACCTTGTATAAGAACAAAGGAGACAGAAGTGACTGCAACAATTACCATGGAATCTCCCTCCTAAGCATCACTGGTAAACTGTTTGCTCACGTCAGCCTCGGCAGACTCCAGAAGATTACTGAGAGGGTGTATCCTGAATCACAGTGCGGATTCCGCGCAGAGACATCTACCGTCGACATGGTCTTCTCTCTGAGGCAGCTGCAGGAGAAATGCAGGGAGCAGAGGAAGCCACTCTATATTGCCTTCATCGACCTAGCCAAGGCCTTCGACTTGGTCAGCAGGGATGGACTGTTCAAACTGCTCCACAAGTTAGGATGTCCGCCACGGTTACTCAAGATGATCCAGTCTTTCCACGAAGACATGAGAGGAACCATCCAATAAGATGGCACATTATCGGATGCTTTCAGCATCAGGAGCAGCGTCAAACAAGGATGTGTCCTTGCTCCGACATTGTTCAGGATCTTCTTCGCGCTCCTCCTTAAACACGCCTTTGGATCTTCAACAGAGGGCATCTTTTTGCACACAAGATCTGACGGAAAACTGTTTAATCTTGCAAGGCTGAACGCTAAATCTAAGGTGCGGGAAGTCCTCATCAGAGATATGCTGTTCGCAGATGATGCTGCTGTCATGTCACACACAGAAGACCAGCTTCAGAAGCTGCTGGATCGGTTCTCCAAAGCATGCAAGGACTTTGGGCTCTCTATCAGCCTAAAGAAGACAAATGTACTTGCTCAGGACATTGCTGTTTCTCCATCAATCAGCACTGACAACTACACGTTAGAGGTCGTCCATGAGTTCGTTTACCTCGGGTCCACCATCACTGACACCTAGTCCTTGGAGACTGAGCTAAATAGGAGGATCGGTAAAGCAGCCACAACTCTGTCCAGAACTCAGCGAGAGAGTGTGGAATAACAACAAGCTGTACACTCACACCAAAATGCAAGTCTACAGAGCCTGCATCCTCAGCACCCTCCTTTACAGCAGCGAGACTTGGACCCTGTATGCCTGCCAGGAAAAGAGGCTAAAAGTCTTCCACTTGCGCTGCCTCAGGCGCATCTTTGGAATATCGTGGAAGGACAGAGTGTCCAACACTACCGTCCTTGAGCAAGCTGGAATCCCAACTATGCACACCCTCCTCAGGCAGCAGTGGCTCCGCTGGCTTGGCCACATCAACAGGATGAATGATGGAAGGATCCCAAAAGACATCCTGTATGGCGAGCTAGCCTCTGGCAAAAGACCTCCCGGATGCCCCCAGCTGCGCTACAAAGATGTTTGCAAGAGTGACCTCAGGTAAGTAGACATCAAGCCAGACAGCTGGGAGGAGTTGGCAGACGATTGCAGCAGATGGAGGCAGGAACTATACAAGGGCCTTCAGAAGGGTGAGTTGAGGATCAGACAACTCGCAAAGGAGAAGCGAGCCCACAGAAAGCACAGCAAGGACCTGCCAGACACCCATTACATATGCAACAGATGCAGCAAGGACTGTCACTCTCGTGTGGGTCTTCACAGTCACAGCCAATGCTGCAAATGAGGATGCCAAACGGAACTACGAAGGGCGCGTTCCATAGTCTACGTAGACTGAAGGATGCTACTACTAGCCAGACAAATGAGTTACTCTTTTATGTCTGACTATTTGATAAACTAGTTTAAAGAGAACCCTCCATCAAAATCAGTACCTTTTCCCTCAGTACCCTTGGATGCATTAAATCCAGACCCATGGACTTGTGTATGTCTATTTTTGATAAGTAGCCCTTAACCTGTTCTTTCCCCACCAACGGCTGCCCACCTCCTTCCCATACTGCATTGCCTAATGTGGTAGTCTGGGAGCAGAACTTGTCTGTGAAGATGGGCGAAAAAAAAAGCATTGAATATTTCAGCACATTGAATATGTGCAGCTAGCTACCTCCACAAGCAGCAGCTTCACCTACCACCCATGCTGACAGATATTAACTAACTGCCAAATATGACTGTTTAAATGTCCAGAAATGTTCACTATTTCACTGATCTTTTCTGTAGAAATAGCCAGCTAACGTATATATCCCATAATTCCAAATCCTCTGTCACACACTTCCTAGATGCCACAAGTCCTACTACCTCTTCCCTATCCAGTTGCTGAAGCTATCATCTTCCACTGGTATTTCTTCTGCCGTGTAATTTTGCTTTGGACAGTGTGGGGACAGTATAAAGTGCATTGAGTGCCATATCACAGGGGCTGCTATGCTAGTTTTATCATTCATTTTCATGTCTAATTCATTACAAACCTCCAGTGTTTAACTTAAATACAGCTCCCAAAGAATTTCCAGTCAACTATACCAGAGGAACAGAGCCCAGGAACCTTGCTGCAGAATTTGGGTTGAGTTTGCTGTGGAGTGCACAGGAGCTGTAGTATGGAAAAGGTAAAATGGGCACACATTGTGGTCTTTTGGCTACAGTGGGAAGACAAGATGGAGGATGGTAAGTTCTTTGATTAATAATGGGAGTTAAGTGGTTAAACTGCCTCCGAACTTTTGAAAGTCCCATTAGGTGCCTATCTACATCTTTAAGTGCCTCTGAAAATCTGGCCCTTTGGCCTTATCCTCCCTATGGCAGAAATAACATTAAATAGATTACTTTAATTCTGGCATTTCCTAACTGAGTGCTTGTCTTTGTAGACTTCTCATTCTTATAGCATCATTTTTCAATGTAACATGTATTTACAATTTTAACCAGTTCAACAAAGTTTTTACAGTATGAGAATTTTTTGCTAGTGCCCATGACAATTTTGTAAATATCCAGAATTTCTATAAATTTTATAAGCTCTGAGGATTCATAAGGAATTTGAAATCTTCAAGAAGCCTGTGTTGAAAATAGACTGTTACTGCAGAAGGGATCCTTGCAGATCTTTTAACCTTTGCAGGAGTTCTGTGAAAGGTATTAAACCTGCAAAACTTCCTTCTAGTTTATAAAACGTGAGAATCCCAATGGATTTTGTTAGCTTGTGCTATGCCATTGTTTCCTGCACAAATTAGAACTCAGTTTGAAATGTTGTGGCTATTATATCTACCAGCAGAATTCTTGCACAGGTTCTAAATGCTACCGGGATTCCTAAAGGGTTGCAGCCTGCAGTGATTATAATCCTCAAAGGAGTCCCTGCAAGAGTTATTTCCTGGGAAGACATCCGTATGGTGGCTGTTAGCATTACAGAAACCCTTACAGAAGTCCCTGACATAGTTTTTCTTACAGCATTTTACAGCTTTCTGCTTTAGTCCATATATCTTGTCAACTCTGATACAGACTTTATGCATTCTCTAGTCTAAGAGTGCAGATGTCTGAAACCTCAGATAACCTAGCAGCTTATGTGCAATTTAAGCCTTTTTAAAGTACCCCCCACCCAATGTGATTTGCAAATTTCACAAACTTGGCAAGCTTTCATGACAGGCCCTTCTCAGCACACTAAACTGGATTTTAATCCAAACTGCATTCTCCCGCCCTCCAACCACCTCATATTCAAAGTCAGAAAACTTTCCAAAAGCGAAGACTTCAAATTGCCATGACTAACAACTTCTGTGAACCCTCCTTTCCCTACCCCTAAGGTTATTAAACACACAAGTCTTCTCTTTCAGCAACCTCACATTACTCCGGGGGATGGGCAATTCTTGTACAATACTTTAAAATTCTGCAACATTCTATAAATTACTGTGGTAATTTATTTCAAAATACCTGTCAGCAAGTATGTCTGTGACAATACATCTGATGAAGTGGGTCTTTGCCCATGAAAGCTTATGCTCCAAAATATCTGTTAGTCTATAAGGTGCCACAGGACCTCTTGCTGTTCTCGAAGCTACAGACTAACATGGCTACCTCTCTGATACTTGTGACAATACAGACAGACATACAAATTCCCCCTGAATGAAAGAGTTAAAGAAACTCCTGTGTGAACTCAGTTCTTCCGTCTTCTCCCACACAGAGCACAGCTGCTGGACATCACCCAGTTAATACATCTGAGCTTCCTACTTCCCAGAGTCCACCCACAGGATTCTCCCCTGGCACCCCACAAGCCCAGACACCCACACACCATTCCCCTCAGAGCCCAGCTGGCTCCAGCCCAGGCACCCACCCTTTCTACCCCTCAGGTCCAGGGATCCAGAGCAATAAGCAGCCTGATGCTGCGTCCCAGATCTGCACAGAGTTCCCTGCACACTGCCACCTTCCGTCAAGGCAGGTGGAGAGCTATAGCTGCTGGGAACATTCAATTTTCCTTCCCCTGGCAATGTCTTTTATGCACAAGCTGGGCTCTGCTGACCCTAGCCACCCCCGATGGTGGCCAGCCACACCATAGGCCATTTCTGTGGGGGAAAGGGAATTGCATGCACAACACGAGTTTCTGCAAAAGTCTGAACAATGCAGTGGTGCAGAATGAGACGTGAGCGTAAGCTGGTACACCCCAGTGCACTGCTCTGGCAAAAAGGAGCTAGTGGGCTGGGGTGGTTGGCTGCAGGAGGAAGAGGCTTGGCACACTCCCAGGCCAGCTCCTGAGGCTCTCCTGCAAGCTGCCAGGTGGTTAAAGGGGCTGGCTGGGGATGCTGCCCCAGCCCTGAGCTTCTCCACCTGGGGTGCCATTTAGGAAGGGCAAGGATATGGGGGGACTCATGGCAGGGGATTGGAGTGCTCAGAATCCCTCCCACCACCCTAGATTTGTACCAGGATGCTGCTTGCCTTTCCCCTCCCTATCAAGGAGTGGGGGGAAAGACCACAGTTTGCTGAATTCATCTCATGCTGGCTGAGGAGGGCAGGGCACAGGCAAATGGTACACTTTGCTTTCACTCCCTGACGGGGCAGACAGAGGAAGAGCAGGCAGCAGCCTGGTATGAGTCTTGACTTGGGCCCTCTCTCCGCCACGCATATATTAACCCCCTTTCTTGAGCCCTGGCATTCCCTCAGCCCTGACTTACAACCCTCCCACCGCAAAGCTCTGCCCTGAGTCTCTCCTCACTCCATCAATATCCACACCCCACACCTCCAGGCCCCTGCCCTGAGACCATGCTCACCCCCAACCTAACTCTTGCCTTCCCCAGCTCCCTGCCTTCAGCTAGCCATATCCCCAGCCCCTGCCCTAACCCTGCACACCTCCACATCTCCATCCCCTGCCCTGAGCCCTTTTGCACCTCCAACCCTGACTTCTGCACCCCATCCACACATTCCCACTCCCTGCCCTGAGTCCTCCACATCCAGACTCTCCCCAGCCTCCTGCCTTGGGCTCCCTGAACTCCACCCCACACTTAAATTTCTTATGAATACAGTTGTAGCACAGCACCTCCACCCCCACTCCTACCCCCACAACCTCCTGGGTTGGGACACTACAGTACTTGTAAGAAATTTCTTTCTTTCACCCTGTCAGAATTCTCCCCAGAGTATCACATGAGAAAATGTAGGTGTTTTGTAGTTGTTTCAGCAAAATTAGGGGTATAGAAGGGTTTAACTCAAATGGGATTTGTAGTGTTGAAAACAGAAATTATTGGGTGAAATTCTGTATCCTGTGATGCAATAGGTCAGAGCAGATGATGAGAATGGTCCCTTCTGTCTTTAAAATCCATCAAGTAAAAGAAGACTCAGTATAGGAAATGAAGTGTAATTTTACCTACGGAGAGAGTGCTGTCTCCTCATAAGAACTGTAGCTTTATGGTGGTAATATGCAAACATCTATGTTGCTGGTGGAAGCACACTTTCATGACACAGGATCACCATCAAAACTGGGACACAGTCATAAGACACTAGATTTATTTATTAACTAGGACTATTCTCTACTAAACCATGTAACCATCAGTTGTTATAGGGGTCTCTTTCAAATTTTATCAGATATTACTTGGAATACATTTCACTATAAAAATGTCCCATTAAAATACACACAAAAAAGTTCACTCTAATTTTTCCATCTGTGTGTGGAATAATTTTATGTGCACTGAGGCATGTGCACCACCAATAGAAACAACAACAAAAAAACTAATGGTGGGTGCACTGCTAATCCACTGGGTGGCATTTAAATATCTCCTGAGCAGCCACAGAAGCATACAGCTTTTAGGAAACACTTCACACAATTCTGTGTTGAGCCAATTAGAACTATCTTGTAGCCTTATAGGCACAGTCCACCAGAAGACACTGTTCCTTGGGAAGGCACTCTTTTGTGACAAAGAATAGCATGTTTTGTCCACTTTGTGGTAATGTATGCCCCAACAGGTGCTAGCAAGGAGTACTCCCGTGATCATTTAGGGCAGCATAAGTACTGCAGTTGTGGTGTGACCCTGTACAGCATGTGGTCTTGTTATTCCCTTGTGCACAGTATAGTCTTCAGTCTTATCTGCTGTTTTGTATCCTTTCATGCAGTCCTTTACTTTTGGTAACAGCTTTCTAATGAATGTGCTGAATGCAAGCACACTTCTTCACATTAAAACACTTTTGAAAACTCATCTGCTCTGTGTGGCTTGATGGCAGTAAAGTCCCTATACCACTTTATGCACTGTGGCTGGTCATACCCTTTTATTGCCTGTCAAAGCCATTGTACTATTTAGTCTTTTGCTTAGCATATCTTAACTTTTGTAAAGCATCAGAGACAGCTACAGCACTGTCAAAATGTTAAAGAATCCTAACAGTAGGGCCAGTATTGAGAGGTGCTGAGCACCATATGGTCAAATCAAGGCACATGCCTGAGATTTAGGATATCTAGGATCAATTCCTATCTTTGGCAAGAATCTCCTTTGTTATCTTGGGCACATCATATCAGGTGGGATTTCCAAAAGTATATAGCTTTGGCCTACCTCGCTCCCATTGACGTCAATGGAAGCAGAGCTGGGCCACAGTGAGCACCTTTGATCCTATCCTTAAACTCTCTGTGCTTCAGTAGTCATCTGTCAAAAGTGAATAATATTGTTTCCTTTCTACTGACCTTTATGTGTCTTGTTTATTGCAGTTGTACTCTCTTGGGGAAGAACACTGCTCCAGCACAATGTGGGCTTGACCTTAGTTGGGATCTCAAGGTACCATGGTGATTAATTATAATTCAGTGATGCCAGCCCTTTTGCTTGTAACATGTCCTGTGATACTTCGTGTTTTTCTTAAAATCCAAGCAAATGGAGCCAGAAGATAATGTGAGAATCTCTGTTTTCATTTTTTAAAAAGAAAATGTGTAATCCTTGGAGGTGGGAGAGATGGTTTAAATGTTCCAAGGGCTGAAAAACAGACAACAAATGATGAGTTGTGAATATCTCATGATTTGGCAGAGGGACCTTGACTTTAGAGGTTTGAATAGTTGGACCTGACAGTACTGAAGGGTGAACACATTCTAATCACATTGACCTCAATTCTAGATAAGAACATTCAGATCTTTGTAGGTTCTGCTCATTTATGACCAGACTTTTCCTTACAGAAACCTACTGCTTAAGCCCTCTGTCCTGAGACTGCAAGCCCCCGTGGAAGCAGAACTTGGAACTAACATTTATGTGGCACAACTCATCATATTGTAAAGCACTGAATACGTACAGAGTGCTGTCTAAGGATTTGTCTGCCCAGCAAAGTTATTTCCAAATAGAAACCACTATTTCCAAGTAAAAGCCACTACTTCCAAGTAACTACGTAAGTGGCTACACAACACAACCACTATTTTCAAATTTCCAAATAGCGGTCACCTTATTCAAAACAGGTAAATCTCATTGTATGACGAATAGTGCCTAATTCAAAATAGGGGCTCTGAGAGATGGAATAGAGCCTATTTCAAAATAAGCCATTGTGTGTCCAATGGCCCTATTTTAAACTAAGCTCTATGTGTGTAAATGCTGTATTTTGAAGTAGCTGAGCACTATTTCAAAATGCATTTTGTGTGCAGTTGCACTATTTCGGAAAAAACTGTTCCACAGCACCTCTTCCAGAATAGCTTATTAAGGAATAGTTTATTCAGGAACAACAGGGCTGTTTAGACATAGCCTAACTGATAAGTCAGTGACAATAACATCAGGATGCGGCAGGTGAGACAGGAGAGATGTCAGAAGAAGGTTATTGATGTGTAAATGATAATCATGAGAAAATGAAGGTTAAACAGACGGCAGCCTGGAGTCTCTGACCTACAAGGTGTATTGTACTGTAAACAGTTGCATAAACATCACACATAACCCAACATTGTGAAGTTTTGGGGTCTCTCTGTGAGTGCCTGTCTGTATGGGAGAGATGAACAGAAAAAGTTCAGCTACAACCACATGCCCACTCATGACCACCTGATCTCCAAAGATTTTTACCTGCCACATGCATTAACATATGAACAGCCCACCTGTTTCCTCTCCTTGTTCAATTTTATGCCCTCCTACTCCCCTCAACTACCACACAGGTACATACGCTCTTGAGTCTGACATCATTTCATTCATACCGCAGTTACAGAACAATCTAGAGACGTGGTTCATCTGAACTGGAAAAATGGAGGGTGGATTTCCCACTAACTTACTTAGACATTTTAAAATAGTTCACAATACATTAAACATTTAATTGAGACATTAACTCTTGACTTAAATCTCAGCCCCTGTTTGTTTTTATTGGCAGACAGCTTCAGCTGACTCATATTTCAGTGGGGTATTTGTGTTTGTTTAATTTACTGAACATCCATATAGACTGTCAACAGGACAGTAGTATTCCCCCTTTTCAGATGGTGCAGTCCATTTTGACATTCAGCTAGAGAACCTGTCTGCTTCATCAACTGCAGAGCGAGAGGTGTCTTCTGGGTCCTGAAGCCCACCAATTTCCTTACAGTCTGCACTCACTGCTCAACCAAAGAGAGAACTACATACAGTTATATGCTAAGGATGTTGTCAGGTAGAATTCTGTCAGATACAGAGGTCTCCAAAGTGACAGCTTGATCAGTATCCTAAAAGCAATCAAAATATTGCCACGATTTAAATTGTTCAAAAAAAAAGATTGTGTGTGGAGGGGCTATTCTGCAGCCCCCCACCAACCCCCAGGGGTCTATTGAAAATGCACTAATTGAAAGCTGCAAGTAAACATCCCTCATCAGCGTTTGCAATCTAAGTCTAAGATTTCCAATGGGATCTGCACCTCCATTCAAATTTGGGGGCGGGGGGGGCTGCAAATGGAGAAAAGGTGGAAAGGACTGAACTAGTGTATCTTTTTGTTCCTGGAGCATGCCCCTGGAGATGAAAATGACAAAGTGAAAATGACTGGTATCAATGCTTAAGCTGCACGAGGGAAAACCAGCATAAAAGGAATTGTTCATCAATAAAAACAAGGTGTTTGTACAATAACTCAGAATGTTTGTTTTCTCAGACGATTTTTAACCTGACAGCATTTATTTAAATTGTTGAGTTTTCTGGCCAGCCGTGAATGTTAGCTGTGCAGAGTGACCAGAATCTGACTGAGGAGCGATTATTTCTAAAGTCAATTGAAGGAAATTATTCAAATGAGTAGTAGTGGGGGAGGGAAAGGAGAGAGAAAATTTAAGGGGGCACAGTTGATCTAATCACCCCCAGATTATCTCCTATCAGAAAGGAAAGAAATGTTAATATTCAAATCCAGTCTGTGAGCCAATGTGCTGCATGTTCTCTCTCTTCTGGTACTAACAGGACTTGCTGTGTCCTGGGATTGCTATGTTTTTATTACTGGAACGTGAAAATCATGGCCGGGGTGGGTAAGGTCACAGCAGCTTCCAGTTCTGGGAGCTTGGGCAGCTTATCTCATTCGCAGCCATAAGGAAGTGAAGTGCTTAGAAGCCACAGAAGCCAACGGTGAGGGCTGATTCTTTTTAAGGCTGCACCTTCCAGCTTTGGTATTGCCCAAGTCCCTTTCTAAACGCCGGGGCGTTTTCGAACCCGCTCTCGGCGTGCGGGAGGAGGTCTGTGCATGGCACGGTCAGCAAGCACAGGCCGAGCTGAACACAGACGGGCACTAAGACCGCAACGCCTCCCTTTCCTCTCAGGGTGGATGCAGAAGCTGAGAGGAGGAGACCTCCAGACACGGGTGGAGAAGGATAAGAAGAGGGGAAAAGCAATGCGAAATCAAGGCTATAGCTGAGAGAGACTGAAAGAGCGGGGGAGAGAGAAAGGGCCGACGGAAGGCAAGCCACGCTGGGGAGAAGCTCGTAAAATAACGTATTTATATTTAGACGCAGGAAAGCATCCCCCTGAAGATTGGTCCAATGAACATGTCAGTGTTGACTTTGCAAGAATACGAATTTGAAAAGCAATTCAACGAGAATGAAGCCATCCAGTGGATGCAAGAGAATTGGTAGGTGATGGTTAATGTAGTATTTACCAGTAGCTACTGTAGCTGTCTCTGAGCATGTGTGTGTTATAGCTATGGATGGATTAGACATAACTGACTACAGGGGAACCGCTGAGCCAGTCTCTGCATATTACTGGGTCTGATGAGCTGCAGTGGTGTGGGTATGTATGTGTGTATAAACATACATACCAACACGTCTACAGTGTGTGCATATGCACAATAGTGTGTCTGAATTATTCCAGTGACATAACAAGCCACACAATCACAGCTCAAGGAGACTAAGATTGTGGGACTGCCCTGTTCTTTTTTTTTTTTGTCTAATTTTAAAAACTCATCTAACTGATGGTTCCCCCCGAATAAACAGTGTTCTAATGCGAGAGAACGATTCCCTGCGCTCTCCTTCCATTTTACTTTTGTTCTTCCCCCCTTCTCGGCCGCTCTCCTGCCTTTCCCGGCTCTCTGACGTCCTTCTCTTCTCCTTGCAACTCCCTTTGGTACGTGTGCCCCATTTCCTCTTTCAGGGTCCCCCTCCCCCCCGCCCCAATCACCTCCCTCCCACTGAACGCAGAAGGGCGAGTTGAGAAACAAAACGCAGGGCGATGTGGAGCCCCCTGCTTCAAATAAGAGCTCGACCTGCAGCCATGTTCCTATTAACTTTTTATGCCTGGCTGCAGCCGGGGCGGGGGGGCTTTCGGTGACCTGGATTTACTAGCGCAGGCGGAGAGGAAAGTTAACGCGCGTAGGGGCAGGCGGGGAGTGGGAACGCGTGCAGGGAAAGTTCTCCGGCGGCAGGGCACAGCATGTCTGCGATGGGTGCCCGGAGCGGTGCAGGCGCCGGCGGGCACGGCCGGAGAGAGTGCGGAGCCGCCCGGCAGGGGATGTAAAGGGCATGTGCGCACGCCGGGAGGGTGCGGGAGAACAACGACCCGCTGCATCCCGTAGGTGGAAGGGCGGATCCAGCAAAAGCCCGTGATGCGCTCTGCCCAGCCCCCGCCTGGCGGCTTTCCTAGAGCCGGCAGCTTCCGGCTCTCTCGGGCGAGAGCGGGCTCCCGCTCGGGTGCTGCCAGCCTAGCCGGGGGGCTTTGCTCTGTCCGGGCCCGCGGCCGCAGCGCCACCCGGCACTGCAGAGCCGCCATCCGCCCGGCCACACACACACGTGCGCGTCTCTCCGCTGCGCTCGCCTCCTTTTCAAATCCTCCACTCCTCCCCCTTCCGCTCCCTGCAGGGCTGGACCGGCCGCTGCTGTGGCAGATCAGCGCCCCAGGAGCTGCTGCCCTCGCCTCTAACCCTCTTCCCCGGCGTCCGGCCTGGGAGGGATGGCGAGGGGGCCCTGCCCTGGGACTGGGGTGTCTGCAGCTGAGCCGGGGCTGGCTCTCTTCCCTGCAGCGGACGCAGTTGCAGGCTGGCGTGCAGCGGCACACAGCAGCTCCGGGCAGGCGGGGCTGGACAGGACAGGGCAGGGCAGAGGACGCCTGTAATCGGGAGGAAGAGAAACATGGCAGTCCCCGGAGTGTCAGAACTGCCAGCCCCGAACTGAACAATCGGAAGTCAGCACCTCCCCCCCACCCAACGGTGAGAATGTCTTAAAATAATGAGCTTTAAAACTACCACTAAACATGGGGGCCTCTCCCTGTGCCCTCTGGTGTCTGCTCCGCGGGGGTCAGCTGTTTGGAGGTTTTCTCTGCAGCCAGGAGAGCTACAGACGTCCTTTGGTTAGGAATGAAAGCCAGGAGTCTTAGCTCCTCACCTGCTTCCAGCAGCTGGGACTTTACCAAACAGCCAAGAATCATGAAACTCACTATACAATCAACAAGTGAAGAGCAGAGCCCCTAGTGCTGGCTCACTGCCTCCCCTCCCCTCCCCCTGTGGTTTGACTATAGAAGTGCCTTGCCAGCTTTATCCTGGGGCTGAATTCCTTTGTGCCGCCCTTCCCCCATGTCCTTTATTCCATTTTCTGCTCCTGCTTCTTTGCCTTTTGTTCCTTGCCCCTTGACCACTCTGTCTCCTGCCCTCTCATTCCATCCTGTGTCCTGAATATTCCTCTGCCTTGCTGAACTTGCTGGACTCCACAGCCTGTGCTTTTCTTAGGAGTGAGAAGCTGTGTCCTCTGCCCTTTAGCCATCTCCCTTCTTCTGGTTCCCACCTGAGCTCTTTACCTCTTCTCCCCTTCCTGTTGCTGACTTCTCATTCTGTAGCCCTCATCACTCTCACTCCCACTCCCATTTCACTGAGATGCTCCAGCTTCCTGTATCTTATCCCTTATTCTCTACATCTGCCTTCCAGTGCACGCTTATCCTTCAGCCTTCACTTCCTGCATCCAGCTCCTGCTTAGTGCTATCCCCCTCTCCCTGCTTCCCTTCCCTTTGCCCCTGAGGCTTGCTTGTTTTGCTGTTGTCTGTCCCCAAATCTCTCATTTCTTTGCCTTCCCCTCATATCCTGTGTCCCATCCTTCACTCCTTTACCACACATCTCCTGACATGTCCCTACCATCTTTCTTAGCATCCTGCTAGCTCAGTGCTTCACACAGTATCTTCCCTCTTTCCTTGATGGTGATGGGTGAGGGATAGGAGGCAGTTACAGGCAAAGGCTGTATGTACATCCTGGGTTTGCTAAGCCAGTGATTTTGCTGAGATGTCAGGGTTGCTTCTGGGATGGCTCAGGGGCCTATGTGGTTTCTAGAACAGGGGTGAATTAAAATGATCATTAAATGCTTTGACATTTCTGCTCACCTGCGGGAGAGACAATTAGGGAAATTTCCTCCGGAAGGTTACTCAATGATGTACTCTGTTTAGCCTGATTGTGTTACCTTTGTTTGATCTTATTTTCTTAACTTTTAAAAATCCTTTTAGGCTTAGTAATTCTGGGTCTTGTTCCTTTTGTTCCTTCATGATGTAACATTTCAGCAAAAGAGTGGAGGCAGGGATAGTCAATAGGTGAATTGCAGGCTAAATCTGGCCCTCCTGTTTCTTTTGAATAGACTGCAACATCTTTTTATTTGCTTATTGTTATTGTTCCTTTGTATTATTTTCTCTGAAGTCTGGACATTGACTATGCTTTGACCAAGAAATTTGGACCTTGATAAAAATAATGGATGACTTCTAAGGGGAAGAAACTGTTGCCTGAATAAATACTTTCATAAGCCCACCAAACAAGTTGTGTGGCCTAATATGTTGAATGTACAACTGGGTGTCAGTTTCCTGTGATCTCAGCTTTGCTGCACTTCATTATGTGACCATCACTTCTGGGCAGTTGTGGTACTGCTGTGTGCCTCAGTTTCTCCAGTTGTAAAATGGGATTAATATTGTTTGCATAAGTACCCGATAAGGTGCTTTAAAGATTAATTAGTTCATGTTTTTAGATTGCTTTGAAGACATAAGGTGTTGTATAAGTGCTAGGTAATATGAAAACCACCTTACATGCCTCAATTTACTGCTAAGGTTTGCCTGCTGCAATTCTAATAATAAGCTCCCACTTTCTACATGCAAGGGGGGAGCAAATATTTTCATGCTATTACTTTACAACTGAAGAGCTTTGGTCATCTCTGTGTGAACTCAATCTAATTTCAGTTTTAAGGGCACTGATAAATTAAGACCTCTAGTTCATATTAAACTGTAGGAGAGGAGAGATTTACTCAGGTTTGAGAACATGATGGAAAATGAAATGAAGTCCTGTCTATTGAGATGCTTCCTGCCTTGTGAGTGTCCCCTTGGAATTGCTTGTAGTTGAAGCAGATGAGAAGTTTGTTCAGGAAATTCACCTCCCTAACAAAACAATCATGTTGCCAGCGTTCTAGTTTTTAAGAAAATGTACATGATAAAATTCAGTAAGTAAAGAGCCTGAGGAAAGAGCTCTTTATCTCCTACCAGACATGTCAGTGGGATTTTTATATTTACTATAAGGATAGTAAATGGCTTCTTGACATTGGAATAGGTTTGATGCGGAGTTGTCTGGACCAGTGTAGATAACATAAGGGCCCTAAAATAGACATATTAAAAAGTATGTTTAAGGGATAAGTAACTTAAAATAATAAAATCAGACATTCCACAAGTGGGAGGCTTTATACTAGTGGTTGCAACTGGTATGGCATTTATTATTTTAATTCCATGTTGGAAATGTATCTTGATATCATAACAGGCTACATAAAATAAATCTGCAATCTTTTAAATGACTGTTCTGAATGGATAGGGTGAAATGGACCTAGGGAATTTTACTGGGTCTGCATTTTGAATAGTATGTTTGGAATCCAAATAGTTGATACAGGTTTTCATAGAATACTAAAAATGGAAGGGACCTCAAGAGGTCATTAAGTCCAGTCCCCGGAGGTCATGGAAGAACCAAACACCATCCCTATCATCCCTGTTAGATTCTTAAATGTCTTCAATGATGGAAATTCTACAACCACCCTGGGCAATTTAACCACTCTGGCAGACAATTTTTTCCGAATGTTCAACCTAAACCTGCCTTGCTGCAATTTAAGACCAGTACTTCTTGTCCTGTCACCACAGGCTAAGGAGAATAATTTTTCTCCCTCTCTTTTCTCATAGCATAGAAGTTGAAGCCCACAGAAGAGCATGACAAAAGTGGCTTCATAGCCTTTTATGACTTCTGGATTCTGGACCTCTCCAGTAACCAAAATGTCCTTCTAATGACAGCGGCCAATCCTGGGCTGCCCATGTCAGTGATGCAATCCACAATCCTCCTGACAACTGGCACTATTGGCACATGTCACTCTGCAACTCTGGCCTACACTGGACCTTTGGGCAATGCATGGGAATTAGGCGCTAACTCCTTCTGAATTTGAAAATTTCCCCCTTAGAAGCTTTAAAGAAAGAAGTTCCACTGAGGTATATCTGTCGTAAATCTGGCCTTCCATGGTTTAACTATAGATGTTCTTATTCTCCTCCATGAAGACACTCATCCTGCAATGAGGCACATGGATGGAGTGCTGTGCTGATGCAGTCCCCCCATTGAAGTCTGGGTCCAAACTGGTAACGTAAATACTGTAGTGTAGTGTTTTTAAATGCAGGCAAAATGAACGCTGGTTTACGATCCAAATAAGCTAATATGGCTTGTGTTTTGGTTAATGTGTATATATAGTTCAAATACATCCCTTCAGCCATCCCCACAGAATCTTTGATTCTTTCCTAAAGATTAACAGTGGATGATTCCTCTGGCTGCCAGACAAAGAGCTGGTAATGCACCATTCACTGGAGGTGAGATTACTGACCCAGCAGTTAATTTACAGACTAAAACTATGCTTATTAGGCCCAGTTGCTGTCATATAATCTTACTTCACTTCATGATGTAACTGTAAGTGTATTTTTTCCATACGGCTGGTGGCTTTTTAAAAAATAGCCAACCATTCTGTGTCTCACTCTTGTGCCTGTACTTTAGGGGGTTTGACTTCTGTTGAAGCACGACTGGACCCCAGTACTGATAGCAATGGTTTCTCAAATGATGCAAATCCCCCCTGCCCCCCAAAAATTTTTTTCATAAAAGGGGGGAGGGATATAGCAAGTAGCAAAATGTTCAGACTCTTGCTTCTCCAGCCAAACAGCTGCATGAAGAGTTAATATATTTTTATTTATTTTACTGTATTTCTTTTGTGTCAGGTAGAACATGCATGTAAATAATTTGAAGAACATTTACATTGCAGTCAGATTTACTGTGAAATGAATTCTAGAGCTGGGTTTTAGTTTACAGCTGCAGTCAGTGAGGTAGTGACTAGAAATTAACTGAATGAGCAAGAAATTGCCAGTCTTTCTTTCCTTGTATTCCTGCAGACTGTCTGGTTTGTGGTGTCAGCACTAAGTGACAGTTGTTCCTGTTATAATTGTCTGGCCAATAATAGTTATCTTCTGATGTCTGCTGACGCTCTGTTCACCAATAGGAAAGCCAGAGGTCTGTGCTGACTGCTCGGAGATTATCTATGTGACGTTACGTCATGAAAGGGTTTGCCTAAAATCACACCCAAACTTTACCCCTTTTCTGTTCTGTGGAACCCTGTACAGCTCATAAAATGATGTATGCTACCAGTAGGTACTTCTTCTCAAACTGTTTATTTTGTCAGATTTTTCTTCCAGATTTGCTTATTTCTGAAATGATCTGCTCTCTTTTAAGGAAACAAATATATACAGACCAATATCTGCTTTCATTTAGCACTTTGCAGACCAAATGGAGTTCAGATATAAATAAGAGTGGCAATGTTCCTAATTATGTAAGTTATTTTGCTACAGATATTCTTTGGAGTATATTATAGAATATGGGTATTTAATAAGGAAGTTTTTCTAGAAAATGAAACATTGTGCGAACTAAGGCAGTCATTTATTTAATGAACACAGGTAACTCTTAATTCCTAAACCTGAGACAAATAGAAACATTTCTTCAATTTAAAAACAAATTCTATCAGCTGCAACTGTTTAACTCTTTATTGCCTGAAACTGTAACATTGCAGCACTGAGAACTTGAAAGCTTGGTTACAAACATCCTTGAACTGTTGATTTTTTTTCAAAGCTGGGGAAAGTGTAAAAATAAAGAGCATAACCATTGATAGCTCAATTGGATTTTTAAAATTTGTTTGTGTTACGTAATTTGCATAAGTACCATAGCTATAACATGAGTGTTGTCCACAAATGGGGACAGCTTTTTTCTGGTCTTCTTGAGCTGTGCTCAACACAGGTCCAAGGTTGGAAGCATGTAGGGAGGCTAGAGATAGGTTTAAGCCAATTTTGTGTTTTTTCCCCAATCCTGGGTTCAGCTTGTTCTCTGGCATAAATTAGAATCATAGGCCTGGAAGGGATCCCATTAAGTCATATAGTCCAGTTCCCTGCACTGAGACAGGACTAGGTATTATCTTGACCTTCTGTGACAGGTGTTTATCTGACTTCTTTTTAAAAGCCTCTAGTGGTGGCAGTTCCACAACCACAGTAGGCAATTTATGCTTTTAACTACACTTACAGTTAGGAAGTTTTTTCCTAATTAAATTTTCCTGTTGCAGTGTAACCCATTACTACTTGTCCTGTCTTCAATGGCTAAGGAGAACAATTCATCACTGTCTTTATAATAACCTTTTACATACTTGAAGATGGTTCTCTTGTGCTCTCCCCTCCACCCCACCATCCAGTCTTTTCTTCTCCAAGCTAAACAAACTCAAATCTTTCAATATTTCCACAAAGCTCATGTATTCTCGATCTTTAATTATTTTTGTTCCCCTGCATTGGGCTTCCTCTAGTTTGTCTAAATCTTTCCCAAAGTGGGGTGCCCAGAACTGGGCACTGTATTGCACCTGACGCCTTGTCAGTGCTGAGTAGAGAAGAATGTGTCTTGTCTGTCTTACTGTACTCCTGCTAAGACATCCCGGAATGATGATCTCTCTTTTTTTTGTAGTGTTACATTGTTGACTCATATTTAGCTTGAGATCCACTGTAACCCTTCCTCCTTTCAGATGACTTTTCACAGTGCTCCTTAAGTAGTCATTTCCCAGTTTGTATACATGCAACTGATTTTTCCTTTTAAGTGTGGTACTTTGCATATCTCCTTAGTGCCTTTCATCCTTTTTGAGACAATTTCTCCAGTTTTTCAAGGTAATTTTGAAGTTCAAGCCTGTCCTCAAAAGCTTTTGCAGTACCTCCCATTGACTGCCAACTTGTTCTCTGTGCCACTATCTAGGTCACTTATTGAGTTATTGATAGAACTGAACTGAAGGTGACAGATCCCTGTAGGGCATAACTTAGACGCAAACCGAAGGTCGTTCTAACTTGTGTCCCATGCTCCATGTATCCTGAAAGTCATCCCAACTGCCAAGAAGGCGAAAGTATAAGGATGCTTCCTAGCATCTCAAGCAACATCTTCTGCAATAGGGACAGAGACTGTAAGCCCAGTTTTACAGCTATTTTATGCCCCTGGAACCCCCAAACACAATTTCAGTGAAGCCAAGAATGTAGTTTAAGATGTTTAAAAGTACAGCATTCCTTTAACTGTACTCAGATGCCTGCATTGTGTTATTATCAGAGTTTGTCCAACCCACAGTGAAATGCACTCCGAATTATTACCCATTACTGTTGTGTATTTGTATTACTTTAGCAACTAGAGCAGTGGTTCCCAACCTTTTCCAGACAGGGATCCGTTTTGACAATTCAGGAAGGTTTGGTGACCCAAGGCAATTCAAAAACAGGGCAGGGGTTTGGAAAGCAGTGCCGTAGCTAGCTAATTTTGTGCCTGGGGCAAGAATATAAAATTATGCCCTCTCGTGTTTTATATATTCATAGTAGTTATTTCATAGAAAAAGGGGAATACATTAATAATAATATAACATGTTTATTATAGTTATAGTTGATCTGACTTGTGGTGGGGGAAAGACCCTCATCCCCAAACCATTCCCCCAGCTTAAACCCCACACTCAGAAGCTGGAGGGGTTGCGGGGTCACAGTGAGGGACTGGGGGAGTTGCACTTAGAGGCTGGAGGGATTGGGGGATGGGGAGAATTGAACTTAGGGGCTATGGGGAGTTGCACTCAGGGCCTGGAGGGGCTGGGTGAGTCATGCTCAGTGGCTGGGAGGAGATACCAGCAGAAAAATGAAAATTGACAAATCAGCTACACAGAAGAGAAGTGGGAGAGAAAGGGGAAAGGCAGGAAGAGGGTGAAAATTACTTACTGCAAGAGTCTATTAAGTGGCTTGCCTGGGATGATGATGAATATCAAAGGTGGAGAAGCTGTCTTTGTAATGCGTAATTGCTTCTATATTGATAGAGAGAGCTGCTGGATGTGGCAGCCTTAAGGAGCTCCAAATGGCTCCCTTAAGAGCCCCATGCAGCTTTGAGCTGCTGGCGACCCTTAACAAATCTAATTGTGACCTATAGGTTGGGAATCCCTGAACTAGAATCACCAAAGTAGGACAAGGGGCATCATTATGCTAAGACATCTACAATCATGCGGTAAAAACAGTCCTCTCCCCAAACAACTTACAAGTGAATGAAGCAAACAAGTAGTATGGAAGATGGAAAGGAGAATCAGATAACAAAGTGAAAACAATAAGTCCTTGTGGTACCTTATAGAGTAAAACATTTTTGGAGCATAAGCTTTCGTGGGCAAAGACCCACTTTGTCACATGCATCTGACAAAGTGGGTCTTTGCCCATGAAAGCTTATGCTCCAAAAAAATCTGTTATTTTATAAGGTACCACGGGACTTCTTGTTTTTACAGATACAGACTAACAGAGCTCCCCTCTGATACTTATAAAAAAGTGAGCATCCTTTCACCTATGCTAGTGGTTTGCCTTGCAAGTGCAACGTGTTTAAAACCCTACTAAAGCATGTCAGTAGGCACAGAAGAACTAAGAACATGTTTCTGTTGCCCTCAACAAACTAAAAATCAAACAGCTGGGTCATTGTCATTACAGGGCCTGATTCTGAAATTCTGATCCTGGCAGAATTACCATTGAAGTCAATGGGAGTTTCGCCTGCATCAGGTACGAGTCCTAGACCATATAAAAACACAAACCAAAGTAGAAATGATGACATGATAATAAAATACAGTATAAGTTCAATTAAATGGCTACACACACGCATCTTCACTTTTGCCACCCAGTTCATGCAGTGGTGTACATATGGGTGAGACAGCGAAACCTAGGATTGCTCTGTTAATGTTCCTTGTCTGAGTTATTGCTAAATATGGGACTGATCCTTCTCTTTGTCACCTTGAGTGGAGAGCACCATCATCTTTCAGAATACGCTGGAGATGCAGAAGTAGGGGGTGCGCCACATCAGCTGCATTTGTTTCTACCCCACTGGGGGTTAAGGCTCTATGGCGTTGCAAAGGGATGGCGCGAGGGAGGAATGTCAGCAGAGGTGGGAAACGTACCCAAAAAGTTGTTGAATAAAAGTGCAGCTGCTTTGGTGGGAATTGGGGATTGTACTTAAGTACAAGTTTCTGGTGTCCTGCTGGAAAACCACTTGAGAAGAAGTACGCACATGCACACACACACACATCACATCTAGATTGTATACAAGTATCCAGAAGTGAAAGCAGCTGCACATTTACTCGAGTAACTTTTTGGATACTTTTTCCCCTGCTGAATGTCCAGTGTATGGCATTTATTGGGCATGAATGTAGGTGGGTGGGTGGGTGGAGCATATGCAGCAAATACCAGTGTTTGCAAAGGGTTGCAAAGAATACTAAAAAGAAAAATCCTAACTCTCAAGATAGGTGTGTCAACATCTGTACCCAGGCTCATGTAAACTCGCCACTGTTGCCCATCGTCTCCTATTCACTCCATGCTCATAGTGTTTGAACACATCCCTCATGCGGCATCCTTAACTTTTAAGTTTCTGAGAGCCAAGACTTCATTTTCCTTTTGTGTAAATCACTGTTCACATTTATAATGCTGTAGAAATAATAAACAGTAGTAATGATGGGCTACAGTTCAACACTGGATGCAATAGTTGGTCTTTATGATCCATTCCTATGTTTTGTCTCCACATGCATGCATTTGATTTAGCTTCTTAGTCCCCATCCAGAATGGAAGGAGGGGACATATTCTGTGTGCTGTTTTGACTTTCCAGTGTATGACATGTGAAACCTTGTAAATTGGCACCTGGGGCAGTTTGGACTATGTGGGGATTTAAAAACTGGTATTTCTAGTTATGGGGTGAGTTCTCTGTTTTGTCTACTGTGGTGAAAGTGCCAATCTATATGTATAATTTAATTTGATCCTTCTGCACCCTAAATAAATGCAGTAGATACAAGGAACAGTCACTCATCAGTTCTGTCTTTAAAAGTCAGTCCCATATGTGAAGAAAAACAAATGTATCTGAATACACTTCAGCTGCTAACAGTTAGCTCCTTTTGTCATGAATGATTTTTGACTACACGTTGAATTTCTCTACTCTGGCACCCTTGGGACCTGACCAGTGCTGAACCAGAGAATTGCCAAACCCTGGGAGGTCAATATTGTCTAGTGACATTGGTAACACTTCTGCTGCTTAGGTAAATTAGAGCTAAATAACAGCACGGACACTGACGGCCAAGACTGGTGCCTGTAAACAAATGTTATGGGACCATGGGAAACTTTGCTATATCCATGATAAGTGGAAGTCTGGCTAACTAAAGTCATGTTGGACCACAGATGTTGCTGGACCAGAGAGTTCTAGAGTAGAGAGGTTCATTCTGTACTATCGGATATAATATTCCATTTATAATTTTCAATTTTTAATCAAACATTGAAAATATACCACATTACTTAGGTTGTGGAATTCTCTCTTCCTTGAATATTTCTAGTAACACATTTACTGTTATCAACCCTTTGCGACCTGGTTGTCCTCAATATCTCTTGTGTAAAATCAGTAAATATGATCAACGAAGGAGATTGTTATGGACAGTAACAAACAGATATAGTCTGATTAAAATCTTGTGCAGTAATATGCCAAGTGAGACAATGCAAACAGTCTGTATTACTTTTTTAGGCTGCAATCTAGTGAACTCCCTGGGGGCAGACTCCTGTTTTCGGCTGGGCTCCATATGGACATGGGTCCACTCCTGGGAAGTTCATTGAAGGAGCAGTATTGTGGTTTACTATGTTTATATGCCTGTGACTTCAGACTTTACCTCCAACATTAATTGATGCCTGAGAGTACACTGGGCATAAAGGAAATCCCTATTCTTTTACAAGAGCAGGGTGAGTTTCTGTACATTCTCACGATACCTGCTGTTAGTGGCCAATGTATTCAGCAGCAGTGGGAAAAGAAGCCTTTCCTCAATGACACCAAATGCGAGGTAGGAAGTTTACTTCACAGACAGTCCCTGGAGAGATGGGTGGGGAATAGACTACATGGCCCCTTCCTGAAGACATTGAGAATTGTCAGCTGTTACCACATGCTGGGTCTTTCCTGCTTGATCAGGAGACTGGAGTGCGGGAGCGAGGCTCTGGCTGCTGTATGGAGGAGATGTTCAGGATTATGAATCCAGCAAAACTCATCTGATCCTTCAGCTTTCACTTGAAAAACACAAAGTGAAAACAGAAGTCATAAAACTGATGAAAACTGAACCTTCTCAGTAAACCTAATCAAAATTGATGTGAGCAAAGTTTTGCATCACTGCATGCAACAGGTTGTTTTTATGTTTGTAATTTTCTGGGGGTTTTTCCCCCCAAAAACCCTTCTTAGCTTCCTGTTGAAGTGCTCAAAGATTATCATGTCAGAAGGGACCAGTGCAGTTACCTGGTCTGACTTCTGCATATACCACAGACCATAGAACTTCCCTGAGTTAACTGCTGTGTGAACTGGAGCATATCCTCCAGAAAAATATCTAAGCTCAATTTAAAAATTGTCAATGATGAAAAATCTAGCACAACAGTAGCAAATTTGTGTAATGGTTAATTACCTTCACTATTAAATATTTGCACATTATTTTATGAAGTCTGAATTTGTCTGCCATTAACTTCCAGCCATTTAATCTTGTTAGATCCTTGTCTGTTTGGTCAAAGAGCGCATTATGAGATATGTGTTCCCATGTAGGGCCTTATAGTTAATGAAAATGCCACCCCTTAAACTTCTCTGTGGTAAGCTGAATGGATCAAGCTCCTTGAATCTATCACTATCAGAAATGTGTCCCAATCCTTTATCATTCTTGTGGCTGTTGACTGACTCCTCTCCAATTTTACAACATCCTTCTTGACTTACAGACCCCAGAAATGGACACAGTATTCCAGAAGCAGGTGTACCAGTGTTAAAACCAGAAGTAGTAACCCCCACACCCACTCTTGCTTGAGATTTTGCCCCCCGCCCTCCATTTATGCAGCCAAAGATCACATTCAACCACTTGGCTACAGTGTCACACAGGGAGCAGCTGTTTATCTGCCCCAATACCCATGTCTTTCCCTCCATTCTGTCTTCCTGAATACATAACTTTATATTTTGACTGTATTAAAACACAAATTGTAGGATGGGCGTATGCAAACCAAGTGTACCAGATCACTTTATCAGTTACTTGTCCTTGTCATTACTACCAAATTATTGAGTCATCTGCAAACTTTCTGACTTTTTTTTTCCATTTAATAAAAAAATCTTAAATAGCATAGGGCTGAGAAGCAATCCATGTGGGACCCCACTAGAAATACAACTGCTGTGCTGATTTTTATTTCCTTCTGGCTTCTTAATGAAACTAAGATGCCATACCAAGTCAAATGCCTTATGGAAATCTAAGTATATTACATCAGTTCTATCACCTTTACCAACCAAACTTGTACACTCATAAAAAATAGTTATATGTGGTCTATTTTCCATAAACCCAAATTAATGGACATCCTCTCTTAATTCTTTACTAATCAATTCCAGTACGAAGCTGACAAACCTGTAATTATTTAGGTCATTCCATGTACCTTTTTTAAAATATTGGCACTGCATTAGCATTCTTCTAGTCTCCTGGAAATTCCCCAGGGCTCCAAGAGTTGTTGAAAATAAACTCAAATGCCCCAGTGAGCTCAGTCAGTTCTTCTGAAACCCTTGGGTGCAGGTTACTGAGATCTCCTGTTTAAAAATATAGCTACTGTTTAACATCCTCTTGAGTTCCTATTGACCTGGAATATGTTTCATCATATAATATAATTACCTCTGTTTTTCCCCAAATACAGAATAAAAATATTTAACACTTCATCCCTTTGAGCATTATGTACTATGTACATAATGTACATTATAGTACATTATGTACTATGTTCATCTAGTAATAGACACATACTATTGTTGGCATTCTTTTTCTTCCTTATAAACTCAACCCCTTCCTCTGCCCCCACATACGTTTTTATTCTTAACACTGCTAGCAACAGTTTTTTTTTCCATATGTACTTTTGGTATCCCTTATCTTTTTCTTTTTTTTTTTTTTCCACAATTCCTAAATTCTGATTAGTATTCATTAGTATTAATTTCCTCTTTATTCAGTTTGTTATATATTTAAAAAATCATAACTGTCATCACTTCCCCTATAACCCAAGTTGTTTTTGTTTGTTTGTTTTAAATAGTATGGCCTTTTGTGATAGCTGGTAAAATGTTCTTAAACTGTTTCAGATTATTATTATTGTTACTGTTGTTATTTGTGTTTAAATTTTCTCAACAGATTTGGTTCAGCTTTACAAAAGTGGTCCTTCTAAAGTGCCAATAGTGGATATTAATGGCTTTGACTCTTTTCTGTTTGCACATCACAAATATGGTCACTGAAGAAAGATAACAATTTTTGTTGCGTCATTCTTTTCCTAGTTTAGAACTTAGTAAGCAACTTAGAATTGAATTCTTGTTTTTATTTTAATTATACATGGCCTGACGGATGATGTGGAACATTCCATATTATTATAGTATATATTTCGTAGAGACTACAGACCACAACAAGGCCAGGTCCGGTTATGTTGGGTACTATTCTAGTATGTGCCCCAAGGTTAGACAAGACTAACAGGTGGGTGAAACACAGTCTGGGTGTGTCCACACTAGGAAATAATGTCAAAGTTAACTTCAAAGTTAGGCTCAACTTCGAAGTAGCCGCCAGAGAGTCTACACACATTTCCTTTACAACTTCGAAGTCGGGAGCCCAGCTCCGAAGTCCTTACTCCATTCCCAGAAATGGAGTAGTGCCCTACTTTGAAGTTTAACTTCGCAGTAGGGTGTGTGTGTAGACTCTCAACTTTGAAGTTGCTTAGTTTGAAGTTGTACTTCGGCGTAAGTAACTTTGATGTTATTTTTGTAGTGTAGACACAGCAGTGTGATCTCCCCCCCCCCCATGCCCCCACAATGGTCAAAACAAATATTGGAATTGGTGTCTGTAATGCAAGAGTGGGATCACCTGTGCTGTGTCATCCCCGTCGCTGTGAACTTTGTGCCCAGTGGCTTGATGGAAATAGCGGCTTTTGTGCCAGGAAGCAGAGCCGGCAATACCTGTATGGTGGGGATAGGGAGGAGGGTAAAACAAACATGCAAAAAGTCAACCTCGGAGTTAGCAGACTTTGTCTGCATAAAGAAGAAGCTAAAAGAAACTGAAATCTGTCTACCTGTGACCACTCGCTGTTGGTGCCAAGTGTCCAAAATAAGTTAACCCACTTTAAACAGCAATAAAAATGTATTACACACAGAACGTGCTGTCTTATTTGGAAAGATTCAAAAAGCTTTACATACTTCCTTCTAGGACATGGAGTCATTTCACATTCCATTGGAAGGCAGCAGTGACTTAATAGGGGCAATGCTGCCAGACAGCTTTCCAAGCAACTTTAAGGCAGAAAATAAAATGGAAGCTTGGGAAAACTGCAAAGTAAAACATTTGAAATGCTGATGTCCCAAAGAACTGTACGGTCCATAGACATGCTAAATCTCTGAAATGGTTTCTCACTCTGACTCCCATTTAGCAATTTTGAGTGAACAGTCAGACTCTCTGTAGATCTCAGGCCAGATTTTCAAGTGTTCACCACTCACAGAGGAAGCCTGATTTACCAAACTCTTCAGCTCCCATATACATGATTGAATAAGGGACAGATTTCAAAATTGCTTGGGACCTAGTAGCTCCCACTGCAGTACTGTTGTGGCCAGATTTTTTAAAAGACCTTAGTGCCCAGGGCACTGCACTCTGAAAACTGAAAATGCAGCCATTTATTTTAGTGCCCAAAAGGGATTTATGTTCAGTTTGAAAAGCTAGATTGTGGATGCTGCAGTCTTGGCAGCTGTGCCTCCACAAAACATTGTCTTGACAGCCTTGGAGACTGAAGTCCTCTGTTCAGCCACCAAACTGGTACAGGGTGAGCAGTGGCAATGAAGGGTCCCCTGTACACTTCTATAAGTGTGCCTCACTTTTACCCTGCCAGACGCTGGTGTTTGCTGACTGCCCACAAGAGTCCAAATTGCTACTCATTCTTTTATTAACAGCTATATATTGCTTTGTGCATTTTGCACTTCAAACACTTTGCAGACTTTATCTATTTAGTATTAATATGTGGTGGTTGTGTATGTGCTGTGGACTCCTGTCTACTAGGAGCTGACTGGAACCTACTTAATTGTCCATAGGCTTCCAATCAGCTGTGAGATGCCTTTACATTTCAATCACTAGAACAAGCAACCTGCAGAATAAAGACTCTGCCATGTTAGCCAAATTAACACTGTATTGTTTGGGAGAGAACTGTGAGCCATCTCTAGTCTGCAGGGTATAAGCATTGATGCTGCCTTTATGTGAGATACTAGCATCGGCTAAAGACCAGTTTTGGACTATGGTTTGTCATCTTGCTCTGTAGCTCCATAATTTTTATTGCCTTCCATTGTCTCAATCTTGTTCTACCTTTCCCTTTTCCTTCCTTTACCCTTTTTCATCTTCCTCCTTCTCCCTTTGTCTCTGTCTCTCTTTGATCTTCTCTGTATTTTATTCATTTATTTATTTATTTATTTTTATTTACAAACAGCCAGGTGAGCAATGCTGGTGACTGGGAGTAACACAGAGTTCCTGTGCAGAAGAGCTTGCCAGCAGTACTGATTGTAGAATAAAAGTGACAAGTCAGTTTCAATCTGAGCTGAAGGTGCTGGAAAACCATTTCTGCATGGGGATGTTGCATTACTACAGTCTTGCTGCATCTGTAATTGGTGACCATGTTGTAGATACTACTAACTGTAAGGTGCTAACACATCACCTCATTCAGGTGTACCATGGAGAGGGAGACTCAATCAGTTGTCAGTTGAAATGAAGACAAGCAAAACCCCTCAGTGGGGACCTAATGTTGTCCTTAATACAGACAAAGGAAACCGAGCCCTATTCTATGCAGCCGTTTTGGGTGCAAGCCAATAGGCTCGAAAAAGGGCAAAGGAAAAAAACCACAGGTTTATTTGAATGTTTTTATTTTCAGATAGTCTCTGTTACAAAGAACCACCAAAACTATTACTATTTATCAGTTTCATTACGGCAGCATCCAGAGGCCCAAATCTGCATCAGAAATTGATGTATGTGCCCTGTAACACATCCTCAACTGGTGTTAATTGTTATAGCACCCTGGAAGTCACCAGAGCTATCACAATTTATATCATTTGAGGATCTGTACCTTTATATGCATACACAGTCAGTCAGTCAGTCCCTGCTCCCAAAGAATTTAGAATATGAATAGACAAAGGAAGGATTATTATTTGAAGATGGAGAGCTGGGTACAGAGATATTGCATGACTTGCCCAACATCACACAGGACGTCTGAGACAGAGCCAGGAATTAAACCTAAGTCAGTGCCTTAACCACACACCCTTTTTTGCTAGTGTCTTTAATGGCATCTCATAACTGTGTGGATTTACCAAGTAGCCACACATGGCTTGCTTCGTAAAATCAGCCCTGCCATTTTTGAGTTGGTCAAAAGAAGTCTGTTACTTTCAGTAACTGGTTTACTTTCATGTATTGATTGGGTTATTGTGGTGTTGTCTTTTGGTTCTGAAAATTATCAGAACAGAGATATACACTGAAATCTCAACTCAGTATAGATAGTGAAATATTTGTTTATAAACTTAAGGTGCGTAAAGCAACAGAAACAACAGTTGTTTCACAGGAGGAAGGAAATAAATAAAAGCTTGCAGTGAATAGCCAACAAAATCATGTTTGCAAAAATAAACAAGTGTAAGGGAAAAAGCTGTATACAAAAATAATGTAATAGTACACTGAGTTTTGCTCTGTATCTTTATGGACATCTGATATTAGTGGGTGCAAAGCCACTGAAGTTAATGGAGTTCTCTAATTCAGATCATAATCGTACAAACATAATGCTCAACTTTTTACACATCCGAGCGTTCAGTGAGACTGAGCCCATGGGGTTATTTTCAAATTTGAGTTCTGGCTCTCACCCATAATTTTTATTGTTGTTAGAAGAGAAACATTTTAAAGACAATTTAACCATTTTATTCCCAAAGTTTACTGTAGTATCTCTTTACTCACAAAGAGCAACTTCACATTCAAAGGATCCTGACGGGCATTCATTCCACATTCAAAACTTCAGCTGGTGCAAAGAGCAGTTATAGGAGTGTCAGGAGTTCAGGCTTGAATTGTAAAGGTATGTCTACATATTGTAGCATAATACCCATGGCAGCTCGCTCAGGCTCTGGCAGTGTAGATGTTTGGGCTTGTGCTGGAGTCTGGGCTGTGGGATCCTTCCTCCTTGGGGGGGAGGGGTGGGTCTCAGAGCTTGGGACTCCAATCTCAGCTGTTTTATAGCCCCCACAGTCCAACCCCTAAGGGCCCTAGTGTACTGACATAGCCAGTCACGGGGTTTTTATGGTGTATGTATTCTAAGTGACTTTGGCTAAAGTAAATCAAAGGAGGAATATACCATTAAATTTAAAATATATGTTTGTGTTCTTCCTGTTTCAGCAGCTTGACCATAAGCATTGTTTAGTGTTGTCTTGCCTTTCTCAGTTCAACAATATGAAGCATATAATGCAAGAATAAGCACATTTCATGTGCTGTCCATACATTTCAGTTAGACTTGGTGGTGAAGTTGTTTGAGAGAGACTGTAACAGAATAAGCCAGTCTAGCCTTGGCAGTATAGGCATTTGTTCAGTTGGGCACAGGAGCCAGCACAATTTAGAGTAAGTGTTAGGCTCCTGCTTGGGCCAAGTAGTGAGAGAAGTAGAAAGGTGTCTCCTAGTATTTGCTGCCATCCCCTCTGCATGCACAGAAGTACTCACACCCTAACTTCACCCTCCTTCCTAACTCTGAGTGAATGTTGCCAGGACCCCAGGTTACAAAGCAAAGATGTTTTGGGTCCCTATTCCATCCATGTACGATGACAGAGTAATCTTTGCAAAATCCAACATGAAAATTTCCATATAACCCAACATGAAAATTCCAAATGAAGTCAATGGCTAAACCTCCACCAACTTAGAGAAGTAGAAGTGCAACATAAACTCAAGTCTAGCAAAAATCATATAATTTGATTGGTTTGGCATATTCACAATTAGGATTTATTACAATACCTGCTAAAGGTTCCAAGTGGAGATCAGGATTCCATTGTGATAGGCCTTATAAAAACATATAAGAAAAAGACAATGAATAGATTTAGGACAAGACAAAATAGGCAGATAACATGGACCATCTAAGAAAAAGAAGAGGAAGTAACAAATAACTTGAGCTTTTTTAATACAGGTTGGACCTCCCAGGTCCAGCATCCTCAGAAGCTGACTGGTTCCAAATAAGGGGATTTGCTAGTGGAGGGGAGGTCTCCTGCCACTGGTGCCCAGCCTACCTGCACTCTGATTCCGGCCCCACTATTGCTGGTCTCGGCCTCAAGCTTGCTGCAGTGCCCTGTCACTGGCCTCGCTGCCTCCGGCCCTGGCTCTGGCCCCACTGTTGATGGCTGCAGGCTCTGGCCCTGGCCCCAGCCAGGACCACTCCGGCCACGCTGCCGTAGTCTTCGGCCCCAGTTGCAGCTCCAGCCACGTTGCCAAGGGCTTAGCCCTGGACAGGCTACTGGCTGCCAGCTGGCTGCCGTGGGCTTCAGTCTGGGGTGCCATGGTCCGGGAACATGCATGATCCTACCAGACTACAGATGTTGTTGAACTAGAGAATCTGGGTTTTTAGAGGTACAATCTGTATTTGTACATGCTTGTAAAAACCTTAGATTTCATAGTCCATCAAATTCTAGTAGAAGTGTAGGGAACCATCCCATCTTTCTTTCATAATGTACTAGATGCCTTCTTGAGGTCCCTTCCAGTTCTATATTTCTATAATTCTCTGACTGTGCTTTCCATAATAGTAAATTGAATTGGGTTCCTGCTTCCAGAAGCGTGTTGTAGGATTTAGTTTTCTTCTGTTTTCTGTCATCACTGAGGCCAGCTGCACATAATCAATAGACCAGTTGTGTAGGTGCTCTTCTTTCTCCAGCGTTCAACTGTTTGGTGACAACTCCAGTGGTTGCAAGGTTGTGATACGTTCACAACATCCTTCCCAATGGAATGCATATGAGTTCAGAAGAAGGAAGGGTCTGTTGTACATGTGGTATCTGGGATGCTTTGGTTTATCGAGATTAGTAAGTAAGGCAAACATTTCAGTATTTGGTCAATTTAAATTATACCTTCACTGAGAGGGGTTATTTTGTAAAGCACATATATCCTGACAGCACATCTCAGTTATGGTTAAGTTCAGATCACTTGCTTTTTACAGACTGTGTCCTAGTGACCTCCTTCACAATTATATTGGCTTGAAATCTTGGTCACGCTGGTCCCAGTTTGTTGCTGGCGAAAAGCAGGCACAGGCTCACTAAAGTCAAGGGAATTGTATCGCCTTGCACCAGTGATTAATTTGGCACATGAGTTGGAAACATCAGAAGCTCTGTTTATGATTTGAATCTCATTGGAGTTGGAGAGTTCCAAGGAGCCCTCATGCTGTTTCTGTGAAGATCCGTATAGTTTAGAATAATGACACCTGTTTGTGTCTTCTCTTGACCTTATTTTCTCTGAAACATTTGATAAGATCAAAACAAAAAAGCAGTAAAGTAGCACTTTAAAGACTAACAGAATAATTCATTAGGTGAGCTTTCGTGGGACAGACCCACTTCTTCAGACCACAGCCATACCAGAGCAGACTCAATATTTAAGGCATAGAGAACCAAAAATAATAATCAAGGTTGACAAATCAGAAAAAAAAATTATCAAGGTGAGCAAATCAGAGAGTAGAGGGGTGGGGGGAAGGGGAGGAGTAAAGAATTAGATTAAGCCAAGTATGCAAAAGAGCCCCTATAATGACCCAGAAAATTTGTATCCAGGTTCAAACCACGTGTTAACATGTCGAATTTGAATATAAAAGAGAGGTCAGCAGCCTCCTTCAGAACTTTCTTTTATATTCAAATTTGACACATTAGCACATGGTTTGAACTGGGATGTGAATTTTGTGGGTCATTATAGGGGCTCTTTTGCATACTTGGCTTAATCTAATTCTTGACCTCCCCCCCCCACTCTTTGATTTGCTCACCTTGATAATTTTTTCTGATTTGTCAACCTTGGTAACTATTGGGTTCTCTATGCCTTAAATATTGAGTCTGTTCTGGTCTGGCTATGGTCTGAAGAAGTGGGTCTGTCTCACGAAAGCTCACCTAATAAATTATTTTGTTAGTTTTTAAAATGCTACTTTAGTGCTTTTTTGTTTTGATAGTATATGGACTAGCACGGCTATCTCTTTCTCTCTGTTACTAATCAACATTTGATAAGATGTTTCTTTGAAACATTTGATAGGATCATTTCATTGTTTTGATAGAGATCTTTTTCCCCTGCTTTTTCTTCCCAGAGATGGCTTCTGCTGTACACAACATGTCCTGTCTCTCCCCCACAGTCACATTTCTTGGCGAGTCAGGTACATTTGTACAGCTTTGTGCCATAAATAACATACATACCTAGGAATCAGAGGGAGACCAAGCTGTTCAAAGGATTTGTTTGATTCAGTAAGACTTTGAAAAGTTAAAGTCTACTGAAATCATTCTGGGTTGGAAGTCTCTCAAGAAGCATGTCATGAAATGTTCGAACCAAAAAGAACAGGAAAATACTAGAATGTCACAATAATACTACTCCATTTCTCCTGATGTTTAATAATAACAGTAATAGTGAGAACAGCTGTTCTGAACATTGTAATACTAACCTACTTCTCTAAAGGTAGGGTAGTATTTTGAGACTACAAAGCTCCATACAGATACTAAGCATTACAACCAGGCTTAAAAGTATATTTTGGAGGAAATACTCAAAAGCATCCAAGGGATTTGGGAGTGCGACCCCCAGAAGCCTTTAAGTGGGACTTGTGCACTTACATCCCTTAGGTCCTTTTGAAAGTCAGTGGTATTTGTGCTCTCTGGTCCATATTCCCTTCTGTGTACTCAAGCTAAGTGCACACCAGCGCTGCTTTCTGATGGCTGAAGTAATCATGCTGTATAGTCTGCACATCTTATTTATTTTATGTAGACCCTGAACTAGAGCCTGCCCTTTTCTTATTCTCCAGCACAGAGAGCAAGAGTGGTGAATTTCTGGGCATGGATCTTGCACAATTGTGGTGGCATCGGGACAGGCTGCCATAGTGCACATTTTGGTGGCGTTTACCACTGCTCGGAGCTGGAGCCATCAGTGACTTACCTGCATATTTTCCCCATGACTTACTCTGAGTAGTTCCATTAGGTATTGCATGTAGAGAGAATCTGGCCTTTGTTTGCTGTCCCAGTAGCTGGCATGGATGTGGCTTGTGGTGTGTACACCTGTGTTCAGATGTACTCATATGCAGTATGAAAGAGTCATACCTGGCTGTGTGGCCAAGGAGAGAAGGCTCTGCCCCATCAGCACCCAAACATATATAAATCCAGGGATGCAGCTTGCTTCAATAGTGTCCTGGGCTACAAGAATCAGGAGATCTAATTCCGCCTGTTTGGAGCAATGAGCAGGTAACACTCCAGTTTTAAGAATTGGAATATTTACAGGAAGAGAAGTTGTCAGCTGCAGACACAAAGGTCTGTACTTGTGACACCAGTGCCTATGTGCACAAATGAAATTAGTGCTGGAATCCACTCCTTTTCAAGTCTGCCCAGAAATATACCAGTTGGCTTTAGAAAATTTTTGACTGCTGCTTAACATCCAGGTAAACAATGTTATGCTACGTCTACACAAGGACAGAAAGTCAATCCCAGATCCTGAATTCTAGTTACGCCATTAGTGTAGCTAGAATTGAAGTATCAGAATCGACTTCCTGCCTCTGTGTAGATCAGGGTCCTTCAGGCTTGTGCCAATGTGGCTTACTCCATGCGATAGCATGGACTACCAGGGTCAACAGCTGAGCCCAGAGAGAGCAATTTTGCCACATCTTCACAGATGCGGCAAAATTGAGCTCCAAGAGATCAACTGTGGAGCCTTTGATTTGCATAGATTTGGTAAGTGTAGATTTGATAAGTGTAGATCTTCTTTCTATGCAGGACCCACCTAATGATTCTTTTCCTGAGAAGTGCTTGCTTTCCAGAGAATAAGCCATAGCACAAGCAGAGATATGTAAAATAGAATTAACAGTGCCTTATTATGAGATAGGCAAAGTGAATAGGGTAATTCTAACAATATAGTCTTTGTCATGACAGTTTAATGCAGCATTAGTGTGAACTTAGTCCTCTGTTTTAGTAAATATAATTTAAGACTACCTACAGCTCTGTGTCTTTCTAAATGGTACATAGGTTCCCTCCCCTCCCCCCACATACTTTACTGGAATAATTAAAGTAAACTGCAGTGATGCCTTCTGCAAAATGCTGCTGAAATAAACAGCATATATTTTACATGTATCGCAAAAGAGGAAGGCTCTGTTTTGTTTAAGTAAGCAGAGCTGGATGGTGTTCTGATTTCACACATTGACTTTGTCTTGGATGTTAATCACACCCAGAGTTCAAAGCCCCTGCTCAGACTAATGTGTGAGAATGTGCTGATTCACTGTTGTACTGCTTTCCTTCACCGTCCCCTCATTTGTGTTCATCTTTCTCTCAGCAGTACATGTTCTGTACAGACACTGGAGTACACAGAGTATTCACCATTGTCTCAGAGAAAGTGTCAACATTTGAATACAATATTATTGTCCACCTGAAACTTCTCTAACAAGTCAAAAAACATTTTAAAAAAATGAGACTGTGAAAATCCAGTTTTAGTGGGTTTTGTGTACTGGGGCTCATCGAATATCCAAAAACTGAGGACTCTGTAAAAAGCCAATGGCAGATGCAGCCCTGGATTCTTTCCTTATATGCTAAAGGACCTTGTGATTCTCCTGGTACTGCTTGCTATTTACTGCTGAGCACTAACAACATGCTTCAATTTGTAAAAGGTAAAATTATGAACAGGCTCTGACTCCAAAGGGTTTTCATTTCAAGTTACACTGTGACAGACACAGTATGGAGGAGATGCACTGAGACTCCCTAAGAAGAAAATAGCTGGAATAATATATTTAATTTTATTGGTTATATTTATTTATTATGATGGATCACTCGATGATTACCTGTTCTGTTCATTCCTTTTGAAAAACCTGGTAATGGCCACTGTTGGGAGATAGGATATGGGACTAGGTAGACCTTTGATCTGACCCAGTATGGCTGTTTTTATGGTTTCAATACAGGTTGTATGTCCCTGGTTTGGCACCCTCAGGACCTGCGTGGTCCCAAACCATTTTTTCCATCTGAGCATGGAACATATTTTGTTTTGTGCATCAAGGCCTGCACCACCAGTGGGAGCACATACTGGCAGCTGAGGATGCTCTGCTAATCAGTTGGGTGGTACCTGAACAGCTCCTGGGTGGCTGCCCACGCGCACAGTCTGCAGGAGCACGGCTCTAGTCCCCTTTGTGGACCCTCGCTTCCATAACTAGAAAATTTCCAGGCACTCTGCAATCACTTTTTACCTTCTGGGTAGGATGCTTCCTATGTAGTATTTCATCATTGGAGCAAAAATATACAACACTCTCGAGCTCATGCAGAACTCTATTTGAGGGGGTAGTGAGCCTCTTATCAATAACTACAAACCCTTAATTTTTGAATTTAATATTCCATCCATGCATATTTGTCAGTGAAATTTGGTATGCAGGGTTCTAGTCAAACAATCCTTTTCTTTGCACAAATCAAAAACAAATCTTGTTAAAGGTCTTGGCTGTAAATCTTGTGTAGGTACATGTCAACAGAAGTGGGATTTGTCAGGTATGGAGAACTTTTGTTCATATGATTCTAAGAAGTCTTCTTGAAAACTGAATTTTGAATACAGTTTATGATGTGGTCCAAAAGGTTGTTGCTTTGGGGGCGGGGGGAGGGGGAGCATGAAGGACAGATGAGGTAGGAGGATTGTATACTAGCCTTTCACCTCTTGAACTCCTGGGTTCATATCAGTGGCAAATGAGAAATAATTCACAAGTCTGGCCTTAGGCAGAGCTGTCCTGTCCATACGATGGGTCAGGGTGGCCTCCCCAGGCTCTGCACTTTGGGGGGCCCTGTAATGGCTGCCTCAAACTCTCCTATGGGGAAGACCAGGGTGGCCAATAGGATTGCCTGGGGGGCAGGGGCTGGGCATGGGGCAGCAGCAAGGGTCAGCCCTCTCCACCCACCTTCCCCTTCACACTTACCATGGTGAAGGGAGCCAGAATGGCCTGTCAGCCAACTCTGCTCCATCCTGTTGTGCTTGACTTCACTGTAGCAGCAGGAAGCAGAGCTCCCTCGGTGCTCTGCTTCCCACAGCTATGGAGAAGTGGAGCTCAGCAGGCTGGGAGAGGGTGGCAGAGCTGGCTGCTGACTGATTGGGCTCCTGCTCCTGCTTCTGCTGTGGGGAGGACCCCTGCTCCAGGCCCTTCTCCCAGGTAATCCCCCAGCTTGTGTTGCTTGGGGACAGAACTTCAGCAAGGGGGCAGGGCTGAGCGGGGACAGGGCCTGGGAGAGGGGTGGAAGAACAGGGCTGGAGCCTGCAGCAGGGGTGGGGAGGGTGCTTGCCATGGGTCCCACACCCAGAGGTGGGGGAGATTGCCACAGGCCCTATTTCCTCCCTAGGGATGGTCGTGGTCTTAAGGCTCTTCTCTGCAACTATTTCATACAGAATGATGATGACCTTACTACCGTTTACTTAGGCAAAACTTCCACTGATACCCTAGAACAGGAATTTGTATTACAAAATGACACTTAAAGGAGCCATATGCAGATTGCCAACTTAATTTTACTAACCCTTGTGTCAAGGGCATTCTGACTATTGATCTTTGATCTCTTCAGAGGAACAGGAACAACAAGGTTGTTAACTTTGGTTAGATTGGCTCACTCCATCTAATATTTAGAAATGGCAGATGCAGATTGACATTTGTATATTAAAATAACAGAAGTGAATGAAATTGGTGAGACGTGAAAATGTGATATTCTGCATCCTCAATTATGTGCCAAATTTGGCCAATAATTCCCTCATTGTCACATTTCTCTCGTAAATAATCACATATACTATGGACCAAATGAAAGTTCCAGCAGTTCCCACCATTGTTTGCCCCTTCTAGCTGAAGGTTTTTTGTATAAGTTATGTGAAACTTTCCTTTTGTATACTGTCCTAGAATTATAGAAGAGCGAATCTTTTTTAAAAAATAATAAAAACATAACATTGAATTCTACAAGGTCATTTATAAACCTCTTACATCCTGAAGAAATTATATCTGTATTAATATACTGACAGATTGTAAGAAAAATGAATCCATGCAGAAATTGTGGAACTACAAAAGCTTAGCAAATTTTACTACTGAATCGAATTATCATTAATTGTTCCTATTCACATCTTGTTTGTCTTCATGTGATGTCTTTAGATTGTAATGAGAGACCTCGTCTGTAAAAAGCCTAGACTACCACACTGTGAACAGATCTTTTTATGGTGATTTTTATGAATGAAACAAATGCCCACAGAAGACTAAATACTAACAGCCAAAGTTCTCACTTAAACCACATTGGAACTTTATTCTCTAAAGGTTCGCTTTTGTTGTTGACCAAGGCTGTTATCATTTCATGGGTACTAAAGATCTCAACATTTCTGATACTGCAAACATCGGCTTACTAGTTCTTGGGCAGGAAATGTTTCCTGTTATGTATTAATGATTGGTGGAATAAGAATTTTTAATTACATGATGGCACTCAGTTACTCATTTAATAGAGAACTGATCCCAACTTCCTGTTTTGCACCCATAATCAAGAACAAGTGCTTATTAAAAAGTGTCACATCATTATGTTTTCTGGATATGTTATGTTTTACAGCAAATTACGTTGGTTTTGATACAGTACTTGGTTCTGATCTTACGTAAACAGGTATAACCTTAATTTAATAGACTTCCCCCTGATTCACAGCAGAGTAATGATCAACATCATACTTACATATACAGTGCCAGATACAAAATTTAGGTCCATATCTTAAATATTTTATGTTGCGGGGGTTTGAGGATCTCAGTCGTTGGGTGTAACCCATCTATTGGAAGCGTGAACTGAAAATTAAATCACATTATATTGCACGCTTTAAAGTCTAAGTTCAACTTGTTGTTGGATGTGAAACATTTTCACATTAAACAATTTGCCTAAAGAAAACTGAAAGAAACCTGAAGTAAAATTGGCATAATTCAAGTGGGTTGGAATGGCTTCCAAAAAAGTATCAGAGCAGCTGTACAGCTGATTTCAAAAACAAAAATGAATTTGTCGGGAATCTAGCATCCTCTAAAGAGAGAGAGAAGATTCAGGAGTGAAAGTCAGGAAGACAGTGGTACAAACACACACATGTAAAGTGTGAGGAAATAGAACATGTAAAGTGTTTCTGAATGTCCTGTGGTAAACACGTATCACATTACAAATCATTGTGTGTGTGCTGTTCTTAAAACTGGAGCTACAAAAAGTATGATTTGACATTGTGTATTTTGTGTTCACATGCATTATGGCTCTTGAATTATTGAGTTTTTTACCACATTAGAAGAAATGGCTCTTCTTGCTCTTTTGGATGCTGCCCTCTGGTCTATAGAAAGACTGAGCTCCAAACCTGCCAAAAAAGGAAAGCATCCCAGAGACAGAAAAATCCATGCTGTTGTGTATAGTTTTTACCCAAACTTCCATTAGAAGATGAGAAATTGAAATCACAATATCAGGACATCTGTTAATCTTTCCAAAAATTCAGAGTGTGTGTGTGTACATGGTTAATGACCACGGTCAAAGTATAGTAGCAGTTGAGCATCATTTTCTTTTGTCTCCTTATCTTTCATTTTACCCATGTGTAATACTAGATATCTTCTTAATTACTGAAACTGCACTAGAGACTTAAATATGATTAGACTTCTCTGAAGTGTAGTAGGCCAAATTCAGATGTTTTGATTGCATAAACTGGACCCACCAGGGGAGGGACGGGTGTCTCTATACTTGTTCCCATCTTGCTGTAGGTTGCTCTGATATTTTCTTCATGCTCAGTGGAGGGGGAAGTATTTCTCGGACTCCAAAGTTTGGGAAATTGCCAGTATTTATACTGATGTGCTGTCTGTCTGCTGACCGTCTCCCCTTTTTTGTACTGCCTCTGAAGACCAACAGATCAGTGACTTTCTTCACACTGTTGCTGTTAATCTTTAATCAAATAGAGGGAGAAAATGACCAGATGTCGCATGAGTTTGTGGGCTCCAATCAGAAACAGTGGTGCAAGTATGTGATTACATTGCATCTCAAAACAGTGTATGTAGAAATGATGTCTGAGCCCTCACTGCTCCTGGCTTGGACAGAGACAAGTCAGCATTTCTTTTGATCAGAGCATTGCTAAATATCCAAAGAGGAAGAAACAGCTCAAGATATAGTCTTGTGCACACAAGAAAAGATCAGCTATGAGCATAGATATAGATGCAGACTTGACCTTGTTGCTGGATTTACGGGGATGAATCTAAGACCCCTGCAGCAGGGGTGGGGAACCCCTAGTCTGTGGGCTGTGCCCAGTTGATCAGGGCTAGCTGCTGGTGTAGCATGAGGTGGGCTGTTTGCCTGACCATATGCAGGCACAGAGCCTGCAGCTCCCATTGGCCATATTTTGCTGTTCCCAGCCAATGAGAGCTGTGGGAAGCAGCTCAGGCCAGACCACCACTTGTCACAGCTCCCATTGGCTGGGAACAGCAAATCCTGGCCACTGGGAGCTGCAGGGTTCTTTTTAAATAAGGAGTTATGCATCTCATAGAGCTGGAAGGGACCTCAGGCAATCTTCAAGGTCAGTCCCCTGCCCTCTTGGCAGGACCAGGCACTCCCCTGCCCCCTGCTCTTTTTTTTTTTTAATCTTTTTGGCCCAGATCCTTGATCAGCCCCCTCCAGGATTGAATTCACAACCCTGGGTTTAGCAGGCCAATGCTCAAACCACTGAGTTACACCTTTTTACCTACAGACACTTAACTAAACAAACCATCTTACAGCCCACCAGTAGCTAACTGTGGCAAACCGTGTGTAGCCAGTGTGCCAGTTTGCCCTTACCTGTCCTAAAAACAGTGGACCTAATGCCATAATGTTAAAGTCAATGGCAAAACTCCCATTTATTTTAGTGGGACATGGCTTTGGCTGACAATTGGAATTCATTAATCTCAAACTTCAGAGAAGTTGCTGGCTCCCCATCAACCTCATCTATTGGGGGAAAGGATTTACACTTCTCTGTGGCAGGATGCATGTTGCCAAGGAGGAATAGTCAGGGATTTGAAACAATCTTTAAATGGCTGTAGAGAGCATGAGCAGCAGATTGCATCTCAATAGACTCTAAATGACAATGGGGCAGCAGGGTTGGAGTGGGGGTGGGGGGTATAGTCAGTCACCTGCAGAGTGAAAAAAGGAGAGCTCATCTCCAATGACTTGTGAAGAGAATAAAGCAGCAGAAATGTAGCACTTTAAAGACTAACAAAATGATTTATTCTGTGGTGAGTTTTCTGATGAAATGGGTCTGTCCCACAAAAGCTCATCACAAAATAAATCATTTTGTTAGTCTTTAAACTGCTACATTTCTGCTGCTTTGTTTTGTGGAAGTACAAACTAACACAGCTACCTTTTGTTACTATTCAATTGTGAAGAGAATGATGCTCACTCTTCAAAATTGAATTTGCAAGCATACCAGTGCAGAACGTTTTCTAATGCTAATGGAAACCGGTAGCAGTTTTCAGCTTAGACTTATTCATGGTTGTTTAGCTAAAATGCGGCTAAGAATCTTGCTGGAACTTATTTTCATAGTTTTGACCCCTATTTGTGTGCCTTCACTTTTTCCTGTGTAATTCCAACTACCTTATTCTCTTTCCAAAGCAGATTTAAAAAAAAAAGGAAGAGATGCAGAATGGAGTCAAAACAGAGATGGGTAGAAGTCTGTGGTCTTTGTTGTGCAGGAGGTCAAGCTTGATAATTATCACACTCTTAAAATCAATAAATCTTTGAATAAACAAGAGTGAATTAAATGTGGGATCTGGAGCGTTGCCCTGACACTACGAAGCATTAGAACGTTATTCTCTGGGTGGTTTTACACAGAGCTAATCATTCTTATACACATGCATACCGATCAGTTTAATAAGTACAGTAGTCACAAAGACACGTACAGTGAGGGCATGTAAAAAAAAGCTAGCCTTTTGAAAGACTAAAGTCTTATCAGCAATGTTCCCTATCGGTATAAATAGTTCTGTAAATAATAGTCTTTCTAAAAGCAACATGTTTTTACATGCACCTGCTCCATAGATAACAGCATTAAAAATTGCTTGTTTAAGGTGTGCTCTCTTTTTTTTTTTATTTTTAAATTGAAATGAAGTAAAGCAACACATGCACTAAACTGACTTTCTGTATAATTTTGTATAAATTGACTTTATATGTGCTGATAAAAGATAAATTAGGAAACAACCTGACTCAGGCCATACACAGTAGCTCTTTGTTTCCTACTGTGATTCACAGGTCCTAAATGTGGGTTTAATGATCTGATCAGGTGGTCTGCTTATATTTTAGGCTGACTCCTAGTGACATCTAGGCTTAAGACTCTGTTTTCGGTTGCTTATAACTTTGCCAAATTTAACTACTCAGGTTTAAATTTCCCATGCTGGGTTTCTGCCTCGGACTGATTTTTAAGGGGTGAGAGTTTGTTTCAGTTCTCTCACTGGGGTTCCAGGTAGCGTGGAGGGTAAGGAGCAAGTAGCCTGATTTGATTGCCAGGGGATGAGGAGGAAGGCTAGGGTGGAATAAGAGATGCAGGGCAGAGAACAGGGTGGAAGTTTGGGGTAGGGGGCCAGAGGTCAGATTTGAGCTGTGTGGCTCTGTAACAGTCATGTTGCCCCACTGAATCCTGCCTACTACAGAACACAGTGATCCTCAAGCCTAATACTTCACTTCTAATATGATTCTCTGCAGTAGCGGCAGATACAGCAAAGAGAGCTCGTCCAAGATGAAGCTCTGGGGCAGGGAGTCCTCAGGATGCCACACTTTGGCTCTAATGAAATCCTTTCTTTTGGGCTTATTTAGTTTGTAGAAGAGAAGACTGAGGGGCAATTTAATAGCAGCCTTCAACTTCTCGAAAGGGGTCTCTAAAGAGGATGGACAGAGACTGTTCACAGTGGTGGCAGATGGCCAAACAAGGAGCAATGGTCTGAAGTTACAGAAGGGGAAGTGTAGGTTGGATATTAGAAAAAACTATTTCATTAGGAGGGTGGTGAAGGACTGGAATGCGTGACCGAGGCAGGTGGTGGACTCTCCCATCTCTGGGGGTTTTTAAGTAGCGACTTTGTCATGCTCTTGGCTGGGATGGTTTAATTGGGGTTGATCCTGCTTTTGGGCAGGGGGCTGGACTAGATGACCACCCAAGGTCCCTTCCAGCCCTAGAAGTTTATGATTCTATGATTCCTGCTGGCTCTCTTCCCACCACCCCATTGCTATTGTTGGGTTTCAGGGGAAGAGCTGGATGGGCACAAGTGATTTCTGACCTGATTGTGAAAGTTAGGGAAGCTAAAGCTGCCCTTTAACTTCCCTCCTCTGACTCCATCAGTGGAACTCCCTGTACTGCTGTTCCCTCAGAGCATGCAATGTCACTACAGAATCTTGCTTACTGACAGACACTGAAAATCATCAAAAGGTTTCCTGGAGAGTGTTGTCAGTGAAAAGGAGAAGAGGGGATAGCATGAACCACAGTTTCCTGTTGCAGTTACAGCAGTAGGAACTGTGCATCTCAGGTCATAAAGCACATCGGACTCTCCAACAGATACCTCTTATAAACTGTTATTTGCTGAGCAATTCGGGACTATTCTTGGCCGCACATAATAGCCTGGTTATTGTAATAAGAGGTAAATCATTAGGAAAACAAGATTAGAAACTTAGAGTGGTGCTTGAATGCCATGATGTCAGTTTGATGACAATTTAAATATCATTTCTGTGAGTCCTTTACTACTGAAGAAAGAAGGTTGGGACATAGTCATATATGAAGAATTTGACTGTAGCTTGTGAGTGGCATTACCACTCTGTCATATTCTAGGGTGGCCTGGCCAAACCTGTGATGAGGGGACCCTGTTTACAAGTGCACCAAGTACACATTCTCAGAGCTTAAGAGAGAAGTACTACTTTTACTTCCACTCTGATCCCAAAAAACGTATTGCTTATGGGTAGAAGTACAGAGCCACAAAACTTTCTTCCTGTCTTCTTTGCAATGTAATGTATATTTGTTGGTCCAGCCAGTAAATGTCATGAAATTTGAGTTTACCAGTAAACGACGGCCTTCTCCTTTACAGAATTTAGGAAACTTTCTAGAAGATAGATGCTGCAGACCAGATTTTCAAAGGAACTGAAGGTGCTTAAAAATGCAGGCAGGTGGCCAAAGGGATTTACAAAAACACCCAAGCATTTTAGGCACCTAATCCACATTGAAGTCAAGGGCAGTTAAGTGCCTCATCTGCTCAGATGTTTTGGAAAATCCCACTGGGCATCTGCCTGCCTCTTTTGAGGCCAAATATTCTAAAGTGTTTAAGTGTCTAAATTCTTTCTCTTACCTAAGTCTCCTTCCATACTCCAGCTCATTTACAGCCAGTTGTTCTGACCTGGCAGCTAGTGGCCTCACATGCTCAGCAAGGATGGTGTGATTCACTAGCCTTCAGGGATTCAGATACAGTGTCTGATTGTGGTTATGAATCAGAGGCAGAAAAAATCAAAACAATTGTCAAATAATAATAAAGAACTGAGCAACCAGAGGCCTCTGTAGTGTGGGTTCATAGGTGTAATTACACCCAGGGAAAGCACTTGGTGCAGTTGCAAACAGGCCCTGCATATCGGATTTAACTCGGCTGCCTCTTCCAATAGGAATAAAGGGCTGGCCAGGCCAAATCTGAGTGAAGAACTGTGACCTAGTGCACAGGATCACAGCACCCTTCAGGTCTGGTGCCTGCCATCCACATGCTGGGAGTGACTTGGCTGCCTAGCTGGGCTCAGATCCCACCATTACTGTTACTGTGCTGGGCTTGAGGTGTGAGCAAAGTCAGAGATACCACTCCTGCTGGCAGCAAGCAACAGCTCAGGGAGAGGCAGGATTGAGAGTGGCCCGTTGGCTGCATGCAGGGCAGAGTCCCCATGGGGAGGACAGTGACATCAACGGCCTTGGTGTTAGCCGATGATCAGGTGAGATACCAACTATGCCCTTGTTTTCATCCGAGATTTCAACTGCTAGGACAGAGTCCCTTCGCAGCAGGCAGCCCGGGCAGGCTGACGGATGCCCCAGGGTCCTAAACACCTGAGTCTTTTACTGCTAGAGCAGAGTTCCTTCGCAGTGGGCAGCCAGGGTTGGCTGACAGATGCCCCAAGCGCCTGCTCCATGGAGGCAGCATGAGTCAACGCTGGCTCTCAGCACATTTCACCGGTGACCAGGCTGTTACAGCCGAAAGCAGTTGGGCTCTTTGTTTTGTGTTTGGTTTGCACAGTAACAGGACGAGTCAGGTTACCACTTAATCAATTACTTTGTTTATTTAACTAATGAGTTAAGCTCTTGTGGCTACAGTGTTACAAGGTTTATACTTTGGTTACAAATAGCTAGCACACACTTTAATTCATAGATCTATACTGTTAAATGTACACAAAAGCAAAAGGTAAAATACCTAGGAGGTCTTATTCTCACCCCTGCGTTACCAACGTGGCGTGGCCAGTCTTCTCTCAATCCCTTGGGAAGAAGTCTTTTTCCCTTTTTTTGAGGAGGCGGGCATCCCCTGGGACCTCGGGAGACGACAACCCTCCTGTCCAGCAGGCAAAGATAATTGGAGCTCGAAAAGGGGCCTGCCAGACCTTCCTCTTATACCTCTTGGGTCATATACGCTTCTTCCTTATCTAAAAGGGCGCCAATTGAATTAAATTGTCCCATCATGCTGGCTCTCACGGGGAGTTCAAGGGCTTCGTTAGCACCTGTGAGGTGGAGACAATTTAACAATTTAGGGCATTTTTTTCTTAATGGGCCGGAGATTCCTCCGTCTGGGACCAAGTTGGCGTATTAATCACCAGTATCAGTCAAGGGCAGCCCGAGGCCCTGGCGGTTTGTTAGTCCATTGTTCTTTGTTGTCTGGTTTCGGCCCATTCAGGGTCAGTCTTGCTCTTGCTCTGGAGCATCAAAGACTTGTGGTAGGAGATAAGCACATCTGCACTCTTGGGCATTCCAAGACAGGGCCGTTCCCTTTAACCCTTTCGTGCCTGAAGCACCTAAGGAGAGGAAGATGGAGTATAGCAAAAGGTGGGGGGGGGGGGGCTGTGTCTGGCTACACTTGGCACACTTTGATCCCACCTGTGCAGAAAGGGCAGTGACCCTACACTGCATCCATTGAATTGCGAAGCTAGCTCAGTCCCTGAAAACAAATAATAGACTGATTTGCTTATTAATATGAAGGTCTCTCTAAACATGAAAGGTCCTAATGGTATCATCTTTGGCAACATGGTCTGTCCTATTTAAAAATTGTGCATGGTTTTCTATAAAATAAAAAAGGAAAACTGGTATTTTAAGCACAGAGTTGTCTTGGGAAGTGGGCTGCTTATGTTAGCCTGCTGTAGGAGTAAAGCATGCAGTTAGGTCAGCAGAGACCAGCTAAGCCCTGTAAAGCTGCTTACCTGGTATTAGAGAACCTATAAAATGAGAGGAGGCTCATTATTTCTTCTCTAAAGTTATTTCAGGACTGTCATTGGCAAGTGCAGAAGATCCACGTTGAAAAACTCAACATGATAAGAAACATTGCTAGCTGAACAACTGAAAAAAATCAATGGAAAGAACATAATTTTTAACTGGATAAAGTCATGAATACTGAGCAGAAGATTAAATTTCCAGTTCAGCAAACTGTAAAGTTCAGGTTGACCTATTAAACTTTCTTTTTTTTTTTTCTTTTTTTTTTTGCTTGCAGTAAACCCCCGATTCAATGGACTAATGGGGGGAAGGGGTGTCTGTTAATGCTGAAAGTCAATTAAATCAGAATCTGCAGGGCTGAAGACACCTTGCAAGACTCACTAGGGAGCTCCTTCAGCTCCAGAAGCCCCAGCCATTGCAGTGGACCCAGTGGCTTCTCCAGCCCCAGCTGCACCTTCTCCAGCCCTGGTGGCTCCGGTGGACGCAGCGGCTCTGGCAGCTCTGTTGAGTTGTCAGCATTTATTTGGGCAGGGCTGGCGGACAACATCTGTTATTTCTGAAGTGCATTAAATTGAGGGTTTACAGTACTGTGGTTATGCACTGATAGACCCTGATGCACTGTCACTAAGACTGCCTGAAAAGGATGTCCTCGTGTCAGTATTGCACTGTGAGCCATCAATGTTTGCAGGGTATTGCCATGTAATACACTAGCAGATGCAAAAATGATAAAAGTACATAATGCACAAATTGCTCAAATTTGTCTGCCCTGAAAATGACCATCCAGCTAAATAATGTGCCATGATTTATAACAGCACTGGCTTCTCCTGCTATCCCTTTGAATGTGTAAGCATTTCTATTGGAAACCTGGGGTTTCTGGGGTAATCAAATTTTAAAAGTTCATTCCAAGGTAAAATCTGGAACACAAAATTAAAATGAGGAAAAAAAGAAAGAAAGAAACAAATCTGATGTTTGGGAGATCTAAAGAAGGCAAATACATAGGATTTGGTGGTTTCAGATGTCTTATTAATATCTGATATGGTTTTATTAATATTTGCAAGGGCTGATGGAAAATTTCTCTCTAAACTGCTTTTTGATAGAATATTGGGCTTTTGGTTCAACTGATTTTGTTTGTGAAATGCATCATATTTCTGCACAAATTCTTGCTATTCCATATGAAAATTGAAGTGTTTGCTTTCAGCCAATAACTGCTGAAGGAAGTGGCATGTGGGATACAGTTGCTAGCAGTCTTAACTCTGAAGCAATGGTCCAGCATGGTAATAAGGGGAACTGTGATGTGGAGGTGCCATCTTTTCAACCTATTATATATTTGATCCACCTGTCTGTGTCCATCCATCCATCCATATGTATGTTGGTTCAAGAACTCCTAAACAGTAGGAGCTAAGGCCATCAAAGTTGGTATGCAGCTTCCTCTTATCATGAAAAGCAAGGTCAGAGTTTGGTTGTGCCAGGAGAAAGGGATGTGCATGGAATGAGATTTGTTTCTCATCAAATGAAAAGGGAGGGGTTGGGTAGCAAGGACATTCATATTCCAGAAGGACCACAGTGAGGCAGCAGGCAAGAGTGCCCCAACAGCCCCAGAGTACCACAGAGCAGCCATCAGGACAACAGCTGCTGGTCAGCCAGTGCACCCCCCCCGCCACCATGAGCCAGAGAGCAACACGTGCAGCCAGACAGTGCAGCCACTGCCACCCCAGGGTGACCCTGGGGAATGGCTGCTGGCCATCTTCATACCCTGCCCTGAGCGTCCCCTCAGTTCCCAACCCCTTGCCCTGATACCCCCACACTCTGCCCTGACTCCCTCCAACCCACTTCCCTGAGCCCTCCCACACTTTCCAAACCCCGTTCCTGAGCCCCCACAGCTCCATCCTCCTGCCCTGACTCCTGCACCACCCACACCTTCCGCCTGCTGCCCTGAAAGACTCAAGCAATTCCCATTAAATCTTTCTCATCTAGTTAAACATAACATCGAAGTGGTTACAGGAGAAGTGATGCTAGCCATGGTGAACTGGTTGAACTTTCAGTATTTGCTTTACGCCTACCTAAAATGTCCCATGTAGTCTTAGTTTCAGTGGCTGTGTGGCCTTCAGCAAAGAGCTCAATTTCCCATCTGTTAAATGAAGGGAGTATTTCTCACTGCACCCAGAAGGATAAATTGTGAGGCTTGATTTATTGATTTTTGGGAAGAGCACAGGTACTGTAATGTAAAAGACCATCTAAAGAACCCAGATGGAAGGTCCCATCATCTTCAGTTCTGTTCTCAGTTGTGCAGAGTTGTGGATTTTTTTTTAAAATTCCATCTTACATCCCAGAAATGTCTCTGCTTTAGGAATGGTGGAATTGATTGCCGAATTACTGCAGTTTGTCAAATATTTTGGGATCTTTGGCTGAGAGGCATTATAGAATCTAGTCTCCACTTACTACATTGTTTGGAGTCCTGAACAGTATTTGTAGCATTTTACTGTACTATAATGTCTGCAGCAATGACCTCTACTAGATGCTTAAAAATAACATAAACCTCCCCTCTGATAAATTACCCAAAGAATCGTGCAAACCTATAGTATAGAGGGAAATTTCTTCTTGTACCCAGCTGGTGATTAGTTTGTGCTCTGAAACATGAGACGGGTGATAGCCTCAGTAAGTTTTAGCTGAGCTATTGCTGTTTATGCACGTCTAATTCTCTTTTTGAGGCTTCCTAATCAATAATAACCCACAACATTGAGTTCAACTGGGTAGGGCTATATTACATTAAAACTATCTTTTCTTTTAAACTAAACTAAACTAAAACTTCTTCCTTTTGATTTTTCATTGTATTTACTGCTGATGAAAGGTATGGGATAAACAACTGAACACTGAAGTTCTCTGTTCACAGGCCAGGTACAGCACAAGCAGAGACACTGCACTGACTTACCAAGGTGCCGCAACACTGGTACAAGAAGATTATGTCTAGAATGGAAAGAATAGCTGTTCTGTAAAGCTCTCCTGGCTGCCACTTCTCTGTTGAGCATGGGAATGTGTGATGCTTCCTTTTACTAGGAACTAGAACAAGCACACCTACTTTTTTCAGGTAGTTTATCAAATAGCCTCCAGGTAATAATGACCTTTGATAGCTGTGGACATAGGCCAGATTTGAACTATTGAACTACAGGTGAAAGGATCTATATCCTATTACCAACTCACTATCCACTCCCTCTCATTAACATTTTAGTGGCAAAAGCTCAAATGTTATTTCATTAATAGTCATGAAACTAACTGCACTGAAGTGCACCTATTAGTAGTAGTAGAGGCAAATAACTTTTGTCTTACAGAATAAAATCAGTCTGCACTCTGAATATGTTGTTTTCATAGCAAACGAGGAATTTATTGCAAATGATTAAGAAATATTAGAATAAAATCCAGACATGTTCTAACACTTCGGGCTGGATGCTGCTGATCCCTTAATGCAATCAATTAATGGAATGAAGAAGTGCAGAAGTGTGATTATTTGGGGAAATAAGGTCCTGTGCAGAATTTTCATTCTTGCTGATTTCAAGGGTTCAGGAGCTTTGCAAAGTGGTTCTAAGTAAAATAGCTGCATCACAACTTGAACTAAATCACATTGTCTGGCTTCAAGATTTGGTATGTTTTAGGAAAAAAATGTGCATCCCAGTCTGAAGCATCTGCCCTGGGAGCACCTCCCTCCCTTCATAAACCACTTTCCCATTCACACAATCCTGGGGACATCTTATTGATAGTTACCACATTCAGAGCAGTTCTCTACCTCAGTTGGGTGTTGTGAGGATAGAAAGGCTAAAGAGTGTAAGGTGCCAAGGGCCATGTAAATACAGTACTTGATAGACAGCCGATTCTCTGCCCAACTCCTCTTTGCCAAAACTAAACACAGAATTAATTTTTAAAGCACCATCAAGCACTGAATCCAGCTGCATTTACATGGTTTTAGGTGGATTATAAAACATTGTTGACAGGTGTGAGAAACCAGTTGCTGAGAATCAAATTCTTTCTTATTTTAGTCATTATTATAATAGCATCTGCCAGACCACTGGGATAGGTACTGTTCAGACATGTAGAACAGGGACCGTCATGTATAAATGTCAGTCTGTGCTGAAAATGCTGTACTGATCTGATGAAGTGGGTCTATCCCACAAAAGCTCATCGCTGAATAAATTGTTTTGTTAATCTTTAAAGTGCTAGATTTTTGCTGTTTTTGTTTTGCTGTTACACTGATGTAGGCATAGTGCTGCAGATCCCTAATGAAGACACATGTATCTATACCACAGTGAGCTAGTAGTGGTGAGTTGCACTGGTGCAGAGAGCTTACTCTGAGCAAAAAAGCCTATTGTGGACAGGGCTTTCTTTTCCGCTGGGGGCATAAAAACATGTTCTTATGTAACAGAAAGATTCCCCAGTGACTTTGGTCCCTCACAGGTTCTCTGAAGCTGACCTAAGAGGAAGATGAGCACTGTCTTGAACAGAAATGTAACCAGCATACTCCTAGCAGTTGGCCTGCAAGTAATAGAAGTTGCATGAGTGTGATTTCCAAAGAGCACCTTTCCCCTGAAGGTAATGCAATCCTTCAGTGATATCCCCTATCGCTACTGGCTTGGCACTGTGATGAGAATTTCTATTTCATGGATTACTTTAATAGGTCTATTTTAAGTGGTTGAATCAGAATCACATGGCCATACATGGGACACCTGTTCTGAATTTGTGTTATTTGACATTTTTAGATGATTAATAATATTTTCAAAAGCATCTAAATGACTCTTCACTAGAAAATGGTTTGCTGGTCTAGCTATACCACTATAACAAGGAACATATTTAGAGCAGCTGATGGAGGGTAGAGGACGCAAAGGCGTCAGTTGTCATAGCGTCCATATTTAGGGCAGCTGGCCCCGCTTGCTGCTCATGATGCCAGGCCTTCACTCGATCTCCAATGCGCTAGTTCAATCAGCATTATCATAAATATGTTTTCTTGAGCTGGGAAGGATAACCCATCTCAAAGCATAGATATACCCCTAGTGTGACTGCAACTTAGGGTGCTAAAAATACTTTTTTCATGTAGCTTATATCTGTTCCCCAAATAAAGTAAGTTAAACCAGAAAACCTAATTTTATGCTGATATACTTGTATCTGTGTCAGGGCTTCTGTCAGTATAAATACTTTGGGGGGAAAAAAATCACACCTTGTAAGCAACTTTACTCTACTGGGAAAAGAAGGCCGGGCTTAAGTCTCTTTTGAAAAGGGGAGTGAGGTACATAAGTCACTTAAGTACCTTTGAAACAATTTATTACCTCTTTTTTCAACCACTGGGTCATATGTATTAGTGGAAATTCATGTATAACTGCTAGTGGGTCCCAGCTCTCACTTTGTAATATGATATATATCAAAATATATGGAAATCATGTCATGCAGTGAGAATCTGGGTGGATGTGACTTTGCTCTGCCACAGACTTTATGTGCAACCTTGAGTAAGTCATTTTCTTTTTTTGTGCCATACTTTTCCAATTTGTAAGATGGCATGAATCCCCACCTAATGGGGGTAAGGAATTTTAATTTATTGTTGATTGGCAAAGGTTTTTCAGCACTTCCACCATATGTTCTGGGATTATTACTGAAGTATAGTAACCTGTATGAGATGTTTGATCAGGATCAAGCAAAACTTATGTCTTTTCCAACCAACAAGGAATTAAAATGTACTGTATCCCAAGTAGATTGGAATTAGTGTACCCTTTTTAAGACATATAAAAGTGGCTGCAAATTCATCTGAAATGCAGTGGCATGGAAGAGAAAAAGTAATATCGCAGAATGTCATATCTAGAAGAAAGTCCTAAGGAAAGATGCAATAAAATGTAATCCGGAAAATAACAAACATTTATTACACAAACACAAAGTAGGAAAACTAAGTAGAGAAATAAGTATTTGACTTACAGGTTTTTTCCCTATGGGACAGGTGTTATGCTCTGATGCGTGCAGAACAGCAATCCCCAAACACAAGGGAGTCGAAGCAAGAGGTGCAGGTAGGTGGTCAATCAAAATATGTAATAACTATGAACCAGTTACATCCGCAACAGTGTAAACAAAATGTAAGTATACAATGCAGTTTTTTAGCAGCAGGCTCTGGGTAGCTGCACACGCTCTGCACTGTGTACACGCCAGAACTGGAGTACTGAGCTTAAGGAGCAGGGACCAGGAAACAAACGGGAACAAGGAGTAGAAAGTACTTGCACACTAGTTATCACAATTTCCTTCTCTTTTTTCCAGAAGATCACTGGGTACCTTGCCAGAGGCACCTGGTGATCCTGGGGCCCTATGTTATATCTCTTCTTCAGCCCGGGTGGTGCATGTTGTTCATCTGGCACAACTTGCCCCAATGGGCAAATGACATCACCATATGCAGAAGAAGCCTCCTCTTCCCTATCTCTCCCCCTTTCAGCAGGCAGGATCTCTCTCTGGTTACCAACACTTGTGGTAAATTCACTTACCAAGCTTTTTCTCCCGCAGCCTGCAAGATCACATCATGAGTATCACACATGCTTCCAGACTCTAACCCAGTGGTGTCCAACAGAAATTGACCAGATCTCCACAGCTCCACCCTCACCTTCCCTCCACTCCCCAGCCAGGCCAATCTCCCCGCCAGATTACTCACTGGAGCTGTGTGGCAAGAGCCACTGCACTAGCAGCCTGAGCCCCCCAAGCTGCTGCTCTAGCCGCCCAAGCCCTCTGAGTACCCACAAGCCCCAAGCCACCATGCTAGCAGCCTGAGCCCGTGAGCCGCCTGAGCTGCTGCGCCAGCTGTCCGAGCCCCTGAGACACACTGCAGTGCACCAGCCTCCCGGGCTTCAGCCTGTGCCAGCCACCCAGCCCCATGTTCTCCTGTGGCCCGAGCAAGCTGCATGAGGAGCCACCTCTGCCACTACCACCATGCTTGTTCCACCAATTGGTGGGGCAAGTGTGTGGAGGGGCAGCGGGTGCTGCACATGTGCGACTGTAACAATCTGCATTCACCACATCATGCTGTCCAGTTCACCACACATGGCGAACGGACAGCATGTTGGATGCTGTGGCTTTAACTGAGGATACACTGCTTGTCCAGGACGATACATGTGGAGACTTGCATGACTACACTTTTTGAAACTCCTGTATTTCCTACTCACATCAGTCAGCTTCAGGGATAGCAAAGGGAGTTAGGATGTGGTAGCCGGGTTAGTCTGTATCCGAAAAAACAACAAGAAGTCCTGTGGCACCTTATTCACTAACAAATCTAGCATAAGCTTTCATGGGCAAAGACCCCCTTCATCAGATGCATGTCACAGGTTGTCGTGTGTCAGCTGAATAGCCAGTAGACAAGAGCTTCTCCAATACTGTGATGAGGTGCAGTCTGAATACCATGTAAATACCATGTCAATGCAATATGAAAGGATGTATCTTGGCATTCCTATGATATGTGACTGACATGTTTCTTCAGAATTCCATGTAATCTACTCAATATCTCATTACCTTGGGCATGATACACAGTGGATTGATAAAGTAGATAGATTGCATTGAAAGGGGTTAGGCAACAAAGGATGTCTTTTGAGAAAACAGGCAACAGTGTGTAGCTGTGCAGTACAGGTGAGGTGCCATGAATACCCACGGTAGTTCTTTGCCATGGTCAATCTATGACAATCAGTTTCAAAGAGGGCCAGAGGAATTCTATGCATTGTGCAGCCTGAGCATGTATGCACATAATGCTGAGTGTCTGAGGGTAGCACTAACTACCAACCATAACTATGCAGAAGTTCCTTCATCTTCATAACATCCAAATATACTTCAATGAGCCACATCTAGGACTATCAGTCACAATGCTGCTGCGATGATCAGTGGGCTCCTTTGCATAAGATAAGTACAGTAACATCTTTTATGTGTGTGTGTGTGTGCTGGTACTTGCAGGTACTGAGTACCCGCACGTCGGCAGCCCCAGCCACAGGATTGGTGGGGGCTGGGGGACATCGGCTGAGAACTGGCTCCTCTTTTTTTTTTTTTAAAGCAAAAAACACACTGATGGAGACAAAGTTCTTTTAAGGACAAGGTCTATCCAATCTGCATGTACAGCATGTACCCTGCACAGTTCAGCAGTCAGCCCTTAGTCAACTGCCATATCCTTAAGTAAAAAAATGTACTTTGTACTGTGCTGTTTCTGCATACAAGAATGCCAGACCAGCAGAATTTCTGGAAAGAGCATCATCACATAAATTACATCTTCCTTTGATAGATACCAAATTAAAGTTAAGATGCTGCAATTGAATAATCCACTACTGCAGCCTCATGGTCATCAGGTCAGTGACTTTATGACACAGGTCCAAAATAGGCAAATGTCAGATGTATTCCCCAGATGTGGATTTTGCAGCATATCGTAGCAAAAACCATTACCAAAAATCTTGCTTAATCTGGTAATACTTTGCTTCCATTAGAGTGAGAATATGAGATGGAAATATAACTGGCTGTCCCTTCTGGAGCAGAACTGAGCCCAGGCCCCAGCTGTATGTTCCAGTCTGAAATTGTCAAGCTTCCTTGAATCAACTTAAACATGGCATTAGGTGCAGGCTTTCAGAATTCTGTTTAGTATCTTCAGTCTACACCTATTGGCCCAGTCCCAGGGGTAGTAAAAATGGGCAGAGCCTACCCCCCTGTATTCCGCTAGGCTAAGGAACTATGGCTGGGTCTACACTGGAGAGATTTGTTAGCAGAAGGGGCCTTCTGTCAACATACCTCAGGGAGGGTCTACACGCTGAAAGCATTCTGTCGACGAAATCTGGACAGAATTCTGCATTTTCCTTGACAGTATTACCCCTCAACAATTTGAGGCCGAACACTCTCTGTACAGAGTACTGTCGACGGACGTGCAGTGTAGACATATGTCGACAGAGAGGGGTTCCAGTTGCCGGGCAGCCCTCTTTGCAGAGCTGCCATTCTGCTTTCTGGCACCAGAGGGCAGTGCAGTCTGGCAGCCCTCTGTTGCCAGAGCATGTTGTGTGTAGCTGCAATCTGTTACTGTTGACAGATGCTTCTACAGAAGACCCATTCGGTCAACAAAACTCTGTAGTGTAGACCCAGCCCACAAGAATCAGTGGGTATTGGTAGCAAAGCAACAACTTGAAGCCATTCGAGTGTCAGTTCCACACCATGGACCAACTGAAAATGCCTAGAAACTTCATATCACACTCAATAGCATTCAAATTTACCTGTTTGTCGGAGTCAGAGTAGCACTTTGTCCAGAATAGCATTAGACTCAAAGGAGAAGTTGGATTCTAGGAATGTAAATATATAAATATCATAGCCTGAGCACTTATGCAGCAAGTGTAACCTGGCAGCATTGGAGATTTGGGTGATCACATAGTTCCGAAAGCTCTGCAACAAATATCAGTCAACAGCCAAAGGACATGCAGGCATTGTGAGTTACAGATGATGTTACATCCTTATATATTCCAGAACAGCAATCCCAAAGCACAAGGAAATTGACACGTGAGTAGGTAGTTAATCAAAGCATGTAATAACCATAAACCAATAAGTTGGCAGTCTGAGTGACACGTAACTGTCCAAATGGCAGGAATGTAACAGCAGGCCCTGAGTGACCGTTTTGATCCAATATTATGTACACACACAGAGGACCGAGAATTGGAATGCTGAGGTCAGGGAACAGAAACTAGGAAACAAACAGAAATGAGCAGGAAGAAATTAGCAGGAACACATCACACACACACACGCTCGGAAGCACAACACAGTAATCGGAAGCAAAATAAAATAACCTGAATTGCAGAACCTTTTCAGTTCATATTTTGCAACAGCATTGTCTAAGAATTAACCGCAATCTACATCATATGCACCTCAGACTAAGGAACCCAATCCAAAGACCACTGAAGTTAATGGGAGTCCTTCCATTGACTTCAGTGAGATCTGGATGAAGCCCTAAATTCACATCTTGCCTAAATAAATGCAGCCCTCTGGACTTCAGTGGAATTTCACCCACTTATACCAGAAATGAATTTAACCTTAATACTCTGTGTTGCTCCTAACTTTTTCCCCATCCTATACTGAGAGAGGGTGGCATGAAATTATATATAATATTTGATAGACAACAGAACATCACTTGCAGAATATCAAGCTTGGGTCCTTGGGCAGATGAGACACAGTAAATGTAAACACCGGCCGATGTGGTGTATGTACACAAACAGATGGTATGTCTGGGCCATCTCTTAAAATATATCTTGCTCTTTAAACAAGAGATTGCCACAGGCCCTGATTGTGCCATGTTTTCTGGCTGTACATTCATGCTCACAGATAAAAAAGCATGTGGAAGAGTCACAGTGATGCTTTAATTGGAATGAATTTAGTACTTTCAAAAATACGGACTTGACAGCATTGGAGATCGAAGTCCTTTATGTATACCTAACACTGCTACACTGATATTGTCAGCTGATGAAGAAATTGTGTTAGTGCTAGTGTCAAGAGACACTTTAGGATTTTCCAGTCCTAAGTGCCCCTAAACTACTCTGAACTCCACTAGGGTATGTCCAACGTAAACCAGAAAGTGAATACGGGAGATTAAAATAGCTTCCTTGTGTCCCTCCATCCAGCTGCTAAGCTGGCATGGTAGGACAGCTAGGGTGTGGTCGGGTTAGAAAAACTTCCTCCTATAGCAGTTGGAAGAGAGCAGCTTGAACTTCCTCCAGTAATTGCCCAACTGAACTAGGCAGTGCAGGGCCAGAGTATGTGTGGCCCCATTCTCATTCTTTCTACACTCTTTGTGCCGTCTAGTTTTATATAGTCATTGCACTCACGGGCTGTGTCTACGCAGCAGCATTCTCCCTGAATAAACTGTCCTGGAATAGCTTAATCCAAAACACTGCATCTACACACAAACTGCATTTTCAAATAGCACTCTGCTACTTTGAAATAGAACGGCTACACACAACAAAGCCTATTTCAAGATAGAGCCACTGAATGAAGTATGGCTTATTTTGAAATAGGCTCTATTCCCCCATCTACACAGTCCCTATTTCAAACTACCTGGTTTCTCTCTCTATTTTGAAATAGGCACTATTCCTCATACAATGAGGTTTACTAATTTTGAAATAATGCTGCCCCTCTTTCAAAATTATTTTAAAATAGTGTAAAATTTGTAAAATTGTGTAGGCCCTCACATAGTTATTTCAAAACAGAGGCTGCTATTTCAAAATAACTTTGCTGTGTAGACATGCCTTAGTAATTCAGATAACTGGGACTAATCCTTATGCATGGCCATTGCAAGGGGTGCAGGACTCATCCCTGGCACCTCTTTTCCCCCAGCACATGCATGTAAGGCTAACCATATTCTACCCTTTCAAGTGTGAATGTACCTTACTTACTTTGTCTATAGCTTTGGATTTCTCTCCTTTAATGTGTTGTTCGCTTTGTAAACTACCTTTGGATACAATTGCTATGAAAGATGCTACAGAGAGAAACCAATTATTTTGTGTTATATTAAACTCCTGCCCAGAAGCCCCATTTGCTATTAGGGTTTTGTTGTGCTCGCAGTTGCACAAATATGTAGGTAAATGTCGTCTCTGCCCTGAAGAGCTTACAGTCTGCTGGTTTTGTAGCAGAACAGTTTGGAAGCAATGGAATCACTCATACAGGTATGTGGGTCAGGAGTAAAAAAAAGCCTTCCCTTCCACAAGCATCCTCAATCCTATTTTTAACAAAGAAGAGCAAAAAGCACATTCCTGCCTGCCTGCCTGCCTTCCTTATCAGCATGAGAGCAAACAGAGGTGGGTAATATGGGAGGGATGGTGGTTTTTGTGTTTGTAGATGTCTAATCTGGAAAGGTTGTAAAAGCAAATAATATTAGGGTTACAACAGGGCAGTGTATCGGAGGGGTAGCCGTGTTAGTCTGGATCTGTAACAGCAATGTGGCATCTTTTTATTGAAAGTGTCTGTGTTTGTTGTGCATACATGCCAATTACATGTGGCCTTTGAGCCCATTGTGACATGCCATTGCAATCCTCAGTAACTCTTTGGTCATATTTTTGGGATAGCTTTGTTGTTTCAACAACAATTTTAATTATTCCTTGCAAATATTTCACTATCGGAGATTGTATTTAAATTGAGAATGGATGCAAGAATACCCCAAGCCTTAGCACTCTCAGTAGTCAAAAAGTGTTTTGCTTTAAACAAAGATAGCAAATCTTTTTCACTCATGGAAATTGTAGTTGCTTGCATGCAGCAGTTGCAGTATTTTCTTTGACACAAAACAAACGCCATTTGATTAGCCACCTTGGCTATGGCTACACTAGTGAGTTTTTTGGTCAAAACCAGAGTTTTGTCAACAAAATTCTGGTTTGTTGAACTTTCTGATGGGATCTTTGGTAGGTAGATGTAATATAATGTGAACCAAGGTCTAAAAATAGATATATTCAAGTTCAGCACAGAAGTGAATGTGTTCAGGGCTGTTTGGATTTTATCTTGGCAAACCTAATATATTTGGCAGCTCTGCTCATGAGAGACTTTGGCCTGAATTGCTGGGTTATTGCTGGTCAAGACCAAGGTCTAATTTTCTTGGCTTTGGCTTGTTGTTCTGGAGTAGACAGTAGGTAAAATGAAAAAAAAAAAGACTGAGGAAGACCACAGAATTGCATAGAAAATTGCACAGAACCTCTGAGAATTTATTTTATAAGATTGACATACATATGTTGCTAAATAGTTCCCTCTTCCTTTCTCTGCCTTGCACTGCTATACTGTATACATCATAAAATCTCATTGATTAATTTTCATCAAAAACACTTTCTAGCCTTTGGAGGAGATGAGAAAACAGCTAAAGCATTTTGCAGCAGACAAAGTAACCTCTCTGAACTGCTAACAAAGTAATTTTCAAAGTTACATTTATGAGTGTGTGCAATTTTTAATGAATACAGGTGTTCAGTTCCAGCCCACACAAGCTTTTGTCCAAATAAATGTATTAGTCTTTAAGGTGCCACAGGACTTCTTTTTTTTTTTTTTTTGTTGAAACATAGTAACACAGTTATCCCTCTAAAACTTGTCATGTCAAAAGAGTTTTTGTCTTCCTTTGATTGGGGAACAAATAAGGTACTAGAGCTATGTCTACACTGGCACAAAACTTCGAAATGGCCATGCAGATGGCCAAATCAAAGATTACTAGGGAGGCGCTGAAATGCATATTCAGTGCCTCATTAGCATGCCCCTGGCCATGGCTCTTCAAAATTACCATGTTTCGCTCCCACGCGGCTTGTCCAGACCAGGGTTCTTTTCGAAAGAACCCCGCCAACTTCAAAATCCCCTTATTCCTATCAGCTCATAGGAATAAAGGGATTTTGAAGTTGGTGGGGTCCTTTTGAAAAGGACCCCTGTCTGGATGAGCTGCGCAGGAGCAAAATGCAGCAATTTTGAAGAGGTGCGGCCAGTGGCATGCTAATGAGGTGCTGAATATGCATTCAGTGCCTCATTAGTAATCTTCAGTTTTGCCATTTGCATGACCATTTTGAAGTTTTGTGTGAGTGTATACATGGCCTATGTGATTGTTTGTTTGTTTTTTTTCTAACCAATCACAGTCAGTCAACAGAGACAGACACAGATTAAGAAACAAGACACAAAATTTTAAACAGTGGAACAAATCATCAAGGGCAATAGTAGCGTCCCAATGCCTTGATGTCTTTTAACATTTTTCTGAAAAATATGTTTTAGCCAAATGCAAGTTATTTTTCTCAATGCCGGAGTGAAGGGTGAAATTCAATAAGCAATCAGTTAAGGGGCTTTGATACCCAATTCTTGGTCAAATTAATTAATTGAATTTCTCATTTCCTAAAATACAGATCGCCGTTCTGGAATTTTTTAAATGATTCAAACCACAGATCCAGACTTGGTTTGGAAACATAGCAATGACTGCAACAAATTTGGACACTGCCCCTGATTTTTTTCCCACTTTTCACATTTATTTTTAAGAAGCCTGCTTGGTGCATAATTACCCATGACTTCTTTATGTTTATGAGGTGAAACATGAGAAAACCAAATTCAAGTTATGTGAAAAGCCGCTGATGGGTAGTCAGAGTAAAAAGAATGTTTGTGTAGAGGTTCATTTCAAGTGTATAATACCAATTGGTTTGATCATGTCACCCCAGGACTCCAATAATCCTTTCTTCTGCTCTTATTCATTTCTTCAAAGACAGGGAGATGTAGTTTCCTTTTCCTAAGTTGCCAAGTCACCTTTGAAAATAGGGCTTTACCACCTAAATCACATATGTTGGCCAGTGCTCACAAAGGCAATGCCCAAATTAGAACTGTGGGCCTTAGTGATTTTTTTAAATGGAAATTTATAATATATATATCCGTAAAACTAAAATGATAAATGTCAACCATCCAACTGATCACTTTGCCTTTGCAGAGGGTACATGTTAAAAGTTTCTTCCTTTATTGAAGTTTGTGCCAGTTTGAGAGAAATTGTCTGTAATTAAAAAGGGGAAAGCCACCAGAACCGTGAGTATCTTCCTAAAAGGAAGTCATTCGTATTTTATAGGTGCAGCTGCTCTGAATTTTTCTGGATCTGTAAAATGTGGTAGTATGGCTACATCTACACTAGCCCAAAACTTCAAAATGGCCGTGCAAATGACTGTTTCGAAGATTACTAATGAAGCACTGAAATACATATTCAGCACTTCATTAGCATGCCGGCAGCCGCTCCTCTTCAAAATTGCTGCTTTCAAAAAGGAGCCCCATCTGGATGAGCCGCGCGGCGGCGAGCCACGGCAATTTCGAAGTGCCTCGGCTGCCGACATGCTAATGAGGCGCTGAATATGTATTTCAGCACTTCATTAGTAATCTTCGAAATGGCCATTTGTATGGCCATTTCGAAGCTTTGGGCTAGTGTAGACACAGCCTATATGATGCATGTATGTTTTTAAATTACTTGTAAAGTGTTCTGTAGCTTGAGATACTTCTGTACCTTTATTATAGGAGCATGAATTTCCTTTGATGGCTATTGGAGTTCTGCTTAAAAATCATAATAGCACTCAGCCATTCACAAAGCTGGTTTTGAACTTTATGCTGCTGTATTAGCTATTGGTGATGTCATGAAGTCCAATGTTATGAGATGCTTATGTTTAAAAAATAAAGCAGTTTTTGGCCCATTGTTCTGATCTTCTTTATGGAACTGAGATAGCTCTGGGCAAATGGAATCAAACTGAACATTGCTTTTGAAGAAATAGCAATTTATTTTTCCTCAGGAACATTGTAATACTAATTACTACCTTCACCATAGCAATTCCACTATAGCTGTAGTTACTTGCACCAACATAATCTGTTACTTTGTTTCGTAATACTCTTGACACAAAACTAATGCCCTTTGACTAGCCACCTTTTGTATTTTCCCTTTTACTAATGGTTTTGTGCATTGGGATGGTAAACTGTGAGATATACAATCATTTCTGGATACACTACCATGGTGTTTTTAGACAGTACTTTAATAAGCTATATTTTTATTTCTACGTGATACTTGAGCAGTAGAAAGTTTTAGTATTTATTTGTTTATTATTTCATCCTGAATGTCCTGAATTTCTGTCCCAAAATCTATGTTTGAGTAAGGGCATCTTAGAACAGCAGTAGAGCTAAAATTCAGGTGTGGAGGCCTAGTTTGGCAAATTCCTGCTCACATGTTTAGGGGCTGTGTGAGGTCTCTCTGGATGAATTAAGGCCTGGCAGGGTCAGTGTGAGGGTGACTGAGCACCAAGGGCAGAAAATTCATGCCAGGTCTGATAGGCCGTGTCTACACATGCCCCAAACTTCGAAATGGCCATGCAAATGGCCATTTCGAAGTTTACTAATGAAGCGCTGAAATGCATATTCAGCGCTTCATTAGCATGCGGGCGGCAGCGGCGCTTCGAAATTGACGCTTCTTGCCGCCACGCGGCGCGTCCAGACGGGGCTCCTTTTCGAAAGGACGCCACCTTCTTCGAAGTCCCCTTATTCGCATGAGCTCATGGGAATAAGGGGACTTCGAAGTAGGCGGGGCCCTTTCGAAAAGGAGCCCCGTCTGGACGCGCCGCGCGGCGGCAAGAAGCGTCAATTTTGAAGCGCCGCTGCCGCCCGCATGCTAATGAAGCGCTGAATATGCATTTCAGTGCTTCATTAGTAAACTTCGAAATGGCCATTTGCATGGCCATTTCGAAGTTTGGGGCACGTGTAGACGTAGCCATAGACTGTAGAACTGAGACTTTATATTCCAGTGAGGTGGCTGTAATGGAAGCTAACTATGTTTTTCCAGACCCATCATTATACCCTTGAATTCCTGACCAGCTGGCCCATTCTTCTTGGTTAGAAGCCCAGTGAATTGAGGCTACTTCCATTCAATAACAAGCAGTGCTGTAGCACCTTTAAGAGTAACAAAGGTATTAGATTGTGAGCTTTGGTGGGTAAGACCCACTTCTTCAGATGATTGGAGCAGACACTTAGAATCCATGATTGATATAGTGGGGGAGAAGGAGGTGTTACCTTCACTAGTAGGACCAGTAGATGAAGCCAATTAAGTTATATAGGGTGTGTCCCATTCCTGAGAATATCAAAGGTGAGGAAATTGCCCTTGTAATGTATAAGATAATTGAAATCTCTGTTAAGGCCTAATTTAAATGTGTCACATTTGCAAATGAATTCCAATTCAGATGTCTCCCTCTGTAGTCTTGTGGTAAAATTCTTTTGGAGAAGAATGACTACTTTTAAATCTGTTATGTCCAGGTAGGTTAAAATGTTCCCCTATAGATTTTTATGTATTCCAATTCTGATGTTGGATTTATGTCCATACATCCTTTGGTGCAGAGATTGTCCAGTTTGTCCAATGTATGAAGCAGAGGGGCATTTCTGGCACATGATGACATATGACACATTAGTGGATGTGCACGTGTGACTGATGTGTGGCTGATGTGGTTAGGCCTGTGATGGTGTCATTTGTATAGATATGAGGACAGAATTGGCACCGGGGTTTGTTGCAGGGATAAGTTCTGAGTTAGTGTTTCTGTGGTACAGTTTGTGGCTGCTGAAGAGTATTTTCTTGAGGTTGGGTGGCTGTCTGTAGGAGAGGACAGCTCTGTTGCCCAAGGCCTGTGAGAGTGAGGGATCGTGTTCCAGTATAGGTTGTAGATTATCAGTGACGCACTGGAGATGTTTAAGCTAGGGGCTATAGGTGATGCCAAATGGTGTTCTGTTATTTTGCTTGTTGGGCCTATCATGAAGTAGGTGTGTTCTGGGTACTTGTCGGGCTCTGTCAATCTGTTTCTTTACTTCCGCGGGTGAATAAATAAGTTTTAGGAATGCTTGATAAAGATCTTGTAGGTTTTAGTTTCTGTCGGTCAGATTGGAGCAGATATGATTGTATCTTAGGGCTTGGCTGTAAACAATGGATTGTGTGATGTGTCTTAGATGGAAGGTGGAGGCATGCACATGAGAATAGCAGTCAGTGGGTTTCTGATATAGAGTGGTAATAATCTGACCTTCATTGGTTTGTACTGTCGTGTCTAGGAAATGCATCTCTAGTGTGGAATGCTCAAGGCTGAGATGGATGGTACAGTGAAAATTATTGACATCACTGTGGAATCCTTCAAGGGTCTCCCTTACCCTTTGATGAGTCTCACCTGCAGATTCTATTGTGTCTTCTCTCTGCTTCAATGTGTATGTGAGATGACTATGATAGCCAGTTGCTTTGTGCTGCAGTGCAATCACTGTGATGAAAACTGTATCTACAAAGTCTTTTAATAAGATCTAGGCAGGGCAGATGCCTTGGTTTCCTGGTCAAATTAGAAGAACATAATTTGATTGGCAAAAGTCAATATGGTTTCTGCAGAGGGAAATCATGTCTTACTAATCTGTTAGAGTTCTTTGAAGGGGTAAACTAACATGCAGACGGGAGATCCAGTGGATATAGTATACTTAGATTTGCAGAAAGCCATTGGGTAGGCATAAATGGTAAATTTTCCGAATGAAGTGGGGTAACTAGTGGTGTCCCCCAAGGGTCAGTCCTTGGACCAATCCTGTTCAATTTATTCATAAATGATCTGGAGAAGGGGGTGAGCAGTGAGGTGGCAAAGTTTGCAGATGACACTAAACTGTTCAAGATAGTCAAGACAAAGCCAGACTATGAAGAACTTCAAAAAGATCTCATCAAACCGAGTGTTTGGGCAACAAAATGGCAAATGAAGTTTAATGTGGATAAGTGTAAGGTAATGCACATTGGAAAAAATAACCCCAACTATACTTACAATATGATGGGGGCTAATTTAGCTATAACTAATCAGGCAAGAGATCCTGGAGTTATCGTGGATAGTTCCTTGAAAACATCCACATAGTGTGCAGATGCAGTCAAAAAGGCAAATAGGACGTTATGTATTATTAAAAAAGGGATAGAAAATAAGACAAGGAGTATCTTACTGCTCGTATATAAATCTATGGTACAGCCACATGTTGAGTACTATGTATAGATGTGATCTCTTCACCTAAAAAAAGAGATCCTGGCACTGGAAAAGGTTCAGAAAAGAGCAGCTAAAATGAAGGCTTGGAATGGGTCCCATATGAGGAGATGCTAAAAAGATTGGGACTTTTCAGTTTAGAAAAGAGGAGACTGAGGGAGGACATGATAGAGGTATATAAAATCATGACAGGTGTGGAGAGGATGAATAAGGAGAAGTTATTTACTTGTGCCCATGTTACAAGAACTAGAGGACACCAAATTAAATTAACGGGTAGCAGGTTTAAAACTAATAAAGCTCTTCTTCACTCAGCACATAGTTAACCTGTGGAACTCCTTGCCAGAGGAGCCTGTGAAGGCTAGGACTATAACAGAATTTAGGAAAGAGCTAGATAAATTCATGGAGGTTAGGTCAATAAAAGGCTATTAGCCAAGGGTAGGAATGGTGTCCCTGGCCTCTGATTGTCAGAGGCTGGAGACGGATGGCAGGAGACAAATCGCTTGATCATTGTATTCAGTCTACCCCCTTCTGGCACTGGCCACTGTCGGCAGACAGGCTACTGGGCTGGATGGACCTTTGGTCTGACCCAGTATGGCCGCTCTTATGTTCTTATGTCAGTTCCACCATCCAATTTTTTGTGAACTTATCATACATGCTTTTTTTTTGTTTTGCTAAGGATAATAATTCAGATCCACATGAGTTAATATACAAATATTTCCCAAATACCTTCCATCAGTTTTGCACGAATAAACTTGAATGTGTCTTTAGATATCCCTGTTGGTAAGACTGGTATGAGATTTTTCAAGAAAGTCTTGTGTGTCTCTATTTCTATGGCTTTGGGGTAAGTCGTCTTTAGCGTCTTGAAAAACAAGAGGCCTCTGCATGACATTTTTCACATTCTAATGTTAGCTGTGGGAATGTCATTACTGAGGAAGTATCTCTAAATGGTGCAAAAAGGCATTGTCTATACGGGAGTTGGTCTCCTAGGACAGTTATAAAACCTATTTCTGCTGACTTATAATCATTAAATATCCTGTGTTCCATTTGGGGTGACTACATTTTCCCTACCTTCAGTCCCTTGCTGTTTCAGTAGATACCAACATTGAAACTGCTTCAGAGTTGCTGTATTGCTAGTGCGGTGGTAGTGGACTGATATTTCCATCAGTGTTCTTAGCCTAGCACAGGTACTGGGGCAAACATAACTTTATTAAAACTTTATTGCTATGTTGTTTGTAGTGCACCACACTGTACTGTGTTAATTAACTAAATAGTCCATCCCAAAAGTCCCTGAGGCACTTAAATTTCAGCAGCTGGACATACACAAACACCTAAATCCTGGCAGTCTAGCATCCTGGCACTCGGACATGAATAAGTCCCACTGGGATTTCCAGCTAGGTGTTCTCCCTCCTAAATTTGCCTTCAGGACCTGACCTGGTAGATGTGCTCTGGGCACATGCATAAACTCATACAAGAGATGACGGAGGAGGAGGAGGAGATGGTGCCCCCAGTGAGTTTGAGCACTCATCCAGAAAATAGGGGATCAGTGTTTAGATCCCCACTCTGCCTTGTGAGGAAGAAACTTGAATTTCATGAGCTACCTCCTGGGGAATTCCATAACCGCTTGGCTGGGGCAATGAGAAGGAGATTAAATTACTTATCTGGGACAAAGTGCAAAATTTAGTATTTTATTGATGATTTTTTAAAAGAAAAAAAATTAAAAAATCTGATTTAAATACAAAATCTGATATAAGTAAAAATCCAATTGTTTTTTCAAAAAAAATCATTGATTTTTATCTACCCTGAGTGTCACAGTGAGAGTCAGGCTGGGTCAGAGACTGAAGACTAACACTGTTTCTCTTTAAACTGCCATCTAGTTGAGACACAGAGTGATGTTTACAGAGTCTGAAGTACTGTGTATCCTATTCAATAATGGAAGAAATAATACAACTCTAGTATTGAGAAGTCGGTATCACTGTCAAGGTACATATTGTGTTCAATACTAAGGTCCTGATTTTGTTCTCACACTGGTGTAAACCAAAACTAGTGCCATACACTTCAGTGAAATTATACTGATTTGAGAAGGTAGTTAAGCTCTTACTATTGATCATCCTGTTTAATTAAATGTCTATCCAAGTACTTCTGATATCTTAATATTTACAGGCAGATTTTTTCTCCGTGTTTTAAATAGCTACCTCCCAGTGACCATCTATATCCCTATATTCACCCCTTTTATAGAATGATGAGAAATCTTGTACAAAGTGTTCCTGAGAGGTGTCATTTGAAAACTTGTAATATGCTGATCATTATGGCCTTAGTAAAATATGTGTGGTAACATTGTATGTAAAGTTATCACACACTATTGTATGGTATTACTAAGATACACCATAAGTCTGTGAAGCAGTCACAAACCAAGTCACCAGGGACAAAAGGCTAGCCAACGTCTCAGCTAGATATCAACAAAATCAAAAATTTTAAGTGTCCATTCTTTGAGGAAAGAAGGTGTGGGGAAAAAAATCCACAGCTTGACAGAGAAACAGCTGGGGTGGGGCCAGTTCCTGTCCGCACAGACTTTCGATCTCCTAAACTTTAGCTGGAGATAATTCTCATAGAAGAGAATGAGCTATAAGAAGGGAAAACAGATGCTCCAGATGACCTCTCTCTACCCTTAGCATCAGCAACATATGAAGAACAAAGGAAGCTGAATTGTATTGTGGGAAGGATCCTGACTGAAAGGAATTCAACCAGTAAGACTGCTGAAGCATGATGAGCATGAATTTAAAGCAAAGTTTCTAACTTGTAAAGTTAGGCATTAGTTGCACTTTACTTTTATTTTCTTGTAACCAGTCCTGACTTTTATGTCTTTAGTTGTGGTCACTCAACACCAATATATTTCTGTAGTTAATAATTTGCTTTTACTAAACCTGTGTATTTGGATTGAAGAGTTTGAGAAATGTCATTGGGCTAACAGGGTTTGTGCATATCATGGTCTATTAATAATATGATGGATTTTTATGTGCGCTTGTATTGTACAAGAGAGCTGGGCAGTGCAAGAGACATATTTCTGAAAGAAAGCCTGGGACTGGGAATTCACTTGTTTTGCTGTCAAGTGAAATTCAAGAGTGCCTGGCTATTGCTTTCAAACAACATAACTTTCAAAAGCCAATTTCTTTTAGAAATCTAGCAAATGGGGAAAATAATGTGAAGCTGACACCTGTGTACATTGTATTTCCCTGGTAGTGTATTACTTGGAAGAATCTTATTAATGAGTTCACTTATCCACACTTTCACTTCACTGCTTGAAACATAAGTCACAAGATATTTTGCTGTGGGCATAAACCATACTACAGTGATGTGTGTATAAGATTGATCAGATATATTTTCCTCCTTTAAAATTCTTAAGTGCTGTAGGGTGTAGAAGAATTAATTGCAGGGTTGTATATCTGCATTCTGGAGTTATAGATACTATTTATACTATAAAGATGACAGATCTGTACAGTGAACCCCTGTTCAGAGACTTTTCTCACTATTTCTGTAAAACTAGAACAAGGTTTTGCTTTGTTGATATTTCAGAAGTGCAAATGCTAACATGGTTATGAATGGTTTCACACCTTTATATATATATATGTGTGTGTGTGTGTGTGTGAGACAATTTTAAATTAGCATTTTGGAAAAGACAACATAGCCTGAGTTACCAAGCCCAGTCTGCTTGTAAAAAGAGCACAGAGATGTGCAGTATAGTTTGAAGTTTCTCAGATCCAATTTAGTTTAAACTAGCTATAGCATTTTTCTGTGAATGGCTGATTCTGAGAGAGGAAAAATACTTAAAAGTACCTTAGTTTTCATTTCAGCAACAAGAATATTTGTCCTAAAAACACACTACAGTATTTTAAAAAAATTCATATTTTTGAGGGCGGGGAGGAAGATTTATCATGCTGTTAGCCGGCGGCCAGGTAATGTGCGGTGAGGTACTCCCCTGGGTCCTAAGCAACCCAGTTTTTTACTGTTAGAGCAGGCAGCTCCTAGCACACTCACCCACGGCCAGGCTGTAGTAACCAAACGGTTAAAGTTCTTTTGTTGTGCCGGCTGTGTTGCAGTGACAAAAGGGTTAACAAAATAGTTAGGCTTGGATCTTAACTAGTTACAAGTTTATTAAGCTACAGTTATAAGCATTCGGTTACAAAAGGCTATTGTTTACTTCTTATATGCTAGCAAAGTACAGGTGTTAACAAGTTACGTTACAATCCAATACAAAGATATCTGTTACCATCTAACACAATGATATCTTGATACTAGTTACAGAGCTCTAATTCTTTAGCTGTGCACAAAAAAAAAGTCAGAGACCTAGCATGGGTGTATCTTACCCTCTCTGCGTCTCCTCGATACCAGCGTAGCCAAGCCGGATCGGTCACTCAATTCCGACGGAAAGACGAATACGAGGTTGGGTGTCCCCAGTAGTGGACCTCGGGAGGCAATCACCTGACCCGACCAGCAGGTAGTTGGTTGAATGCACTCAGAGTTAGAGTTCTGCTGGACCCATCTTTTATACCCCTTTTGGGTTATGTATTCTCTTTCTTATCTATGGTGCCAGATCATACTGGTTTGTCTTTGTGACTCCAGTTTGTTACAAGGGCATTTCTACTTAGTTTGCACTTGTAAGACAAGAGATAAACAATTTAGGAGTACAGGACATTCTTTTGTGCGGGCGGGGCACGTCCCCTTCTGAGTGATTGTGTGTGTGCATCATATTGATCAATGCCAGCTGGGGTGATTTCTTGAGGGTTCACCCCCCGCTCTCATGTTGACAGTCTGGCCTGTTAGCCTTCTAGCTGTACTTTCTGCTTCTCAGGGTCACGATAAGCCAGCATATCTGGGCCTCAATGAGGGCATCAAAGACTGTGCTGTCAGCAGCCATTTCCGTGCCCTGTGTGCTCCTCAGTGGAGGGGGGGCAACGAGCAAGCTGGCTTGTAAGGGGGAGACTCTGTCTGGCTACATTCCACCCCCTGATGCACCACACTACATCCCAGAACGCAAGGTGGCGGTGATGCCAGCACCTTTTGCCCTCCTTGGGGGAAGTCTAAAAGTGCCCAATGATCCGATCAGTATGTGGGGAATCGCGGAATTGGCTAGGATCACTTGTCAGCTCCATGTATCGGATTTGCGTGGAGGAGATAGCCACGTCAATTAGTCTCCTGACGATGCACAGTGTTATACAAAACACAACTACTATGATAAGAACAACCAAAATAGTGGTTACAATAGAATGCAGGAATGGAGTAAGAGAAAATTCTAATTGTTGAGCTAACCATTTTAACCATGAGATCTTTCCATTCTTAGTTACAGCATGTAAGATTTTAACTGCATCTTTGATGGCAGATACATCCTGTTTAATCTGTTCTGAGTGTTTACCTAAAAGCAGTAAGATTGGTTAATTACAGCACAAACGCTTCCTTGTTGGGCCAGGACTACATACTTTGAGACCCACCCATCGCTTGCTGACACTCAGACAGAGAACAATTACACAGGAAGGCAGATGGGAATTATGGTCTAATCCAGAGAGTTCAAACCAGTTACCTCTACCCACACCAGCGTGGGTGGGAGGACAGGACAAAAGGGCCCAGCTTAACCTTGGAGCTTCCTCGCACGCGATGGCTTCCACTCCGAGGAATTACAAGCAAGACACTCAGTTCCGCGAAAGTTCAAACTGGTTACCTCTACCCACACCAGCTTGGCTAGGAGGACGGGACAGAAGGGCCCAGCTTAACCTTGGAGCTTCCTCGCACGCGATGGCTTCCACTCCAAGGAATTACAAGCAAGACATTCAGTTCCACCCTTCCAGCACCCAGAACGACAAGGTTGTCAGGGACTCAAATCCCAGCAAGCCTCATCCCATTATGGGGTACAATAACAAAACCAGAACCAGCCCACCAATCATTCAGGTTCAGAGGGACAAACTCAATTCCCAATGTGGTAGAGGAGTTCAGCAGGGTACACATCCAGCAATCCGTGGCACCAGCGGTGGAGACGATGGACTGGATGGCATTCCTGAGGGGATGCTTAGGTGTAGCAGAGGTCAGCAAGGTTGTCAGGAAGATGACGCTAGTTACAGGTGCCATGCTGTCATCTGGGTTGAAGGTAGCTACAACACAACTAGGCCTATAGCAATTACTAAGAGTCTATTAGTATTAATATGGCATCTAGCAGCATGCATATATTATGTACATTAAAGTTCTTTGGTGTGTACTGATGTTACAGGTGGCCATTGCCTTGCTTCCTCCCAGGGAGGTGTATATTCCAGGTGGTTCCTTCTTTTCTGGAGAGAAAACACAAGGTCAGCCGGTCTTGGATGTGATCCAAGCCTTGGTAATGGTTATTGGTTCCCTTTTAGAGTCTAAAGCAGTCCACACCCCCACCTTTGTATGAGTGCAGTACATGAGTCTGTGTTCACAGGCTAGGGTGTTTAATTACAACAGTATCTCCAGGATTAGATTTGGAGTCCTTGAGTGGCGCAGCCGAAGTTGAGGAATTTTTCCCTGTAGGGAAGAATTCTCTGCTGATTGGAGTGCCCGTAGGGGTTTGCTCATTGTTCAGTCTCTGTACAACCTCATCCAGCCTGTTTCCCCAAATGCCATCCGTGGGCTTCAGGTGGCTTTTATAACAGCCCATTCCAGTGCTCGACTATGCCGTTGGACGGGGGGTCGGCAAAGGCGGTGGTAAGTCCATTGAATTCCATGCTTAGTAGCCCACTCTTGTACTACTTTGTTTTTAAAGTGTGAGCTGTTGTCAGACTGGATTTCTTGGGGTGCTGGGACAATTGCTGTTAAGCGGTTTAGTCCCATAATTGTGAACAGTCCTGTTGCCAATGGGGCAGGGTGTGCAAAACCAATTCCTGAAACAACTTCCATTCCAGTCAGGAGGTACTTACACCTTTGCCTGGTAGTAGGAAGTGGGCCAATGTAATCAACCTGCCAGGTTGCCCATAGTGTTTTCCCATCTCTTAGTCTGGCAAATCGCTGTCCTTCAGCTATGTGTTTTCAGGTTTTAGCACAGATAGTACAGGCTTGCAACAGGTCTCTGGCCTGTTGGTGAGTGATAGGCCACCCCCTGATATGTGCTTGCCGCACCAGCTCATCACTCCCTGTGTGCCCCAGAGTTCCATGCAGCCATAGATACAAATGTTCCCAATCTGCTTGGGTGGCAGAGATCTGGGCTGCTGCATCTGCCAGGTTATTTAGCTGTGCAGCTGGAGTGTTATTCTTTTGCTGGGCTGACGCATGTCCTATACTTAAGGGTTGCTGGGTGGCATGGTGGTACTCACTAGGCATTCCCACCTTCCATAGGGATTCCTTAATTAAGGTGGAGTTCTGTGCGGTATTAACTTTCCGGCATGGACATTCCTCTACTCATCCCGAGAACAAACAAACAATAACCAGCACATTTTAAAAGATTTACATTTGGGTAGCTAAATGAAGCTCATTTGTAACTTCAGGAACAGTCCTAAAGGCAGAGATCTGGTTGCCAGAACTGTCTTTACAGGTTCACCCACGTCATGGGCTTGGCAGACAGGGCAAGCCAGACAGTAGTTTGGGCTACTTAGGAGAATTTGGAAGCAAACCAATTTGCTTGAACAGCAGTAATCATCCCCCTGCTTCGCTTACATGAGTCAGGCTGTTAATAAGATAAGCACAAACATAAAATACAAAACCACATTCTTCATTTTAAAAGGAGATTCATGATGTTTAGGTTGTTCTTCAGTAACTACCAGCTTTTCCTGTGTTTCTGAAAGACAAAAGAATACTTTTCTACCCCCTTTGGGGTGGCAGGTTACATATTGGAATACTCCATTTACAGATATGCTTAGTTCTTTCTAAACTCTGCAAGTTACTCACTCTGAATTTTCTCCAGACCCTTTAGAGTTAAGGACTTACTCACTTACTCTTTACCTCAAATCACATGCTTATTTTCCAGAGTGACATTTTATTGGATATTACCATTTTAAGTATTACTAAAGGGATTCAGATCTTTTGTACCTATATTGAAAGGTGTCCATATCGGAAGGCGTCCCCTCCTTATGGATGCACCAGCAGGACAAACAGACAGACAGAAAGACAGACAACATTGAACAAAACTCCATGGCATGACACAAACACGTGTTAGCAAAACAATTAATGTGAACAAAACTCCATGACACATACACCACAACATAAATGTTTACATAACTACACTTTGTACCACAAAGAGTTAAGAACTTGAACTAAAGCTTTCAGAGTTGGGCAGTTTCTTCAAGGTCTTATAACCTGGGCTTTTGTCCAAGGAGCTGTATCTCACAGCCAGATACAAAACTACTCCAATATTCCTTTGTCTCTTTTAGTTTACAAGCAGTTCTCTGCTTACAGAGCTGCAACCGTGATTCCTCTGATTGTCCCCAGTTCTTTTCCAACATTTCCTCGTCCCGCTTAGGGTCACCCCATCCTTCCCGGGTGAATCCCTTCTCTATGTTGGGGAAATCCATGTTGTTTATCATGACTGGTTTCATTTTTGTCACTGTGGTACAGCCTGTGTCACAACCCTGCTCGACTACGCCAATTCTGTTAGCCGGCGGCCAGGTAATGTGCGGTGAGGTACTCCCCTGGGTCCTAAGCAACCCAGTTTTTTACTGTTAGAGCAGGCAGCTCCTAGCACACTCACCCACGGCCAGGCTGTAGTAACCAAACGGTTAAAGTTCTTTTGTTGTGCCGGCTGTGTTGCAGTGACAAAAGGGTTAACAAAATAGTTAGGCTTGGATCTTAACTAGTTACAAGTTTATTAAGCTACAGTTATAAGCATTCGGTTACAAAAGGCTATTGTTTACTTCTTATATGCTAGCAAAGTACAGGTGTTAACAAGTTACGTTACAATCCAATACAAAGATATCTGTTACCATCTAACACAATGATATCTTGATACTAGTTACAGAGCTCTAATTCTTTAGCTGTGCACAAAAAAAAAAGTCAGAGACCTAGCATGGGTGTATCTTACCCTCTCTGCGTCTCCTCGATACCAGCGTAGCCAAGCCGGATCGGTCACTCAATTCCGACGGAAAGACGAATACGAGGTTGGGTGTCCCCAGTAGTGGACCTCGGGAGGCAATCACCTGACCCGACCAGCAGGTAGTTGGTTGAATGCACTCAGAGTTAGAGTTCTGCTGGACCCATCTTTTATACCCCTTTTGGGTTATGTATTCTCTTTCTTATCTATGGTGCCAGATCATACTGGTTTGTCTTTGTGACTCCAGTTTGTTACAAGGGCATTTCTACTTAGTTTGCACTTGTAAGACAAGAGATAAACAATTTAGGAGTACAGGACATTCTTTTGTGCGGGTGGGGCACGTCCCCTTCTGAGTGATTGTGTGTGTGCATCATATTGATCAATGCCAGCTGGGGTGATTTCTTGAGGGTTCACCCCCCGCTCTCATGTTGACAGTCTGGCCTGTTAGCCTTCTAGCTGTACTTTCTGCTTCTCAGGGTCACGATAAGCCAGCATATCTGGGCCTCAATGAGGGCATCAAAGACTGTGCTGTCAGCAGCCATTTCCGTGCCCTGTGTGCTCCTCAGTGGAGGGGGGGCAACGAGCAAGCTGGCTTGTAAGGGGGAGACTCTGTCTGGCTACACATGCCGTACCTTTTTCTTTACCTTTGTCTTGTTTACTTTCTTTTGTTTTCCTACCTTAGGCCAGGTGACTCAGTCTCTCCCTGACACTTCATGATGCCTGAAATGGCTTTCCTGGAGGCAACACTTCCTGTCTGTGACTGACAAGAAGCACTGTTTCTGGTGGGATGGATTTTCTCCATCTTTCTTTGTTTCCTTCAGTGTCTATCTCTCCTTTCTCAGTTTTTAATCCTTTCCTTTTTCTGTTTTCTATCCCCTCTTCCTTCACTTAAATTTTTCCTCTCTCTGTTATTAACACTTAATTTCTCCTTCACGTGTTTTCTCAACATCACATCCTTCTCTTTTCTGCAAACTTCTTTGTCTCTTTCCATAGTCATCCTCTCCTTTCTTCCTCTGTTTGCCTTCCACTTGTCACCTGCTGTTGTCTTGTCTATCCTCTCCTATGACGTTTTCCCTTCTAATTTTCTTTTTGCCATGCTAAGATTGTCTTTCCTCTACTGTTGATTTCCAGAAGATCTCCCCCACATTTTCAGCTTGCAAGTCTACACATTATCTTCCTCCCTCTAGCAACCGCCATACTCAGTACAGGTGGTGCTTAGAAAACTGGAAATACAGGAACGTGGAAGACAACTGTGAGAAGCAGGAACTCCTGTAAAATGTGGGGGACTTTGCAGCCTTGTCATTCTGTCTACTGTGTTATTCCCTAGATAACAGAAATGAAGGAAAACATATAACTGTGCTAACACTGACAGCCTTAGATGTAAGACTACAGACTTACTTTTGGGGGGCTGAGCTTAAAGTGTTAATGTTGCTTGATTGTTCTGTTGTTTATGGAGTGTCTTCAGGGATGACACCATTATAGTACAATGGCATTAGTTTCCTAGAACTGCTCTAAAACTCTTGTCTATAGAAATACTTCTATGCTACCATTATCTGGCTGGCCAGAACAATTGCAGTAAAAAATGGAAGTTGTTTGAGTGCCATTGCTTCACCTGTTCATTAGGGATTGGACTGAGACAAGGAACATTTCATACAGACCATTCTTCACACATTACAAAATAACTTCTGGTGCTTGCTTGTCTTGGCCAGATTCAAACCAATAAAATTAGAGTGAAAAGCTCTGTAGCTCAGTAGCCAGTCATCTGTACTGCTCTCAGTCCTTTAAAAATATTGTCTCCCTTAACATGGTCCATAACGGGGGAAAAATCTACTGATAGAAAAAGCGAATGGTTATCTCCAAAAAAAGAGAAGGGATACTTTCAATATCAGATTAATTTATACAAAGTGCCTGACACAACCTCAAGGCTGTAATATTGTGCCCCTCTTAATTTAAATCTTTGTTCTGTACAGAACGTATCACCAGTAGAGTCAAACTCCCTAGCATTTGTCAGTGCCAGTGGGAAGTCTTGTATAGACATGTTCCATTTAAAGAAAAAATATAGAACTCATTAAAACCTGGCAGAATGACCTAAAATGTCACAATACCAATTAGTGTAGTATAATTACTGTACTGACCTACTTGGTTAGACTTAACACAAAGCAATAATTTCATTAATAAGCACCCATGTGGAATGCCATTTGGGTAAATAAATGTTATCTTACCTACAAAGGGAGATATTTATGTTTCTTTCCTGATTGTGAAGGTTAAGAACAAGCATTGAAACAGCATATCTTCTTTCCAATGAAAGGAAGATAGTCCCAGGCATCCAAAAGTATTCATTTACTTTCCTAAAGATGCAGAGAAGCACCTAGTGGGATTTTTCAAAAGCACCTAGGCACCTATCTATAATATCTTTAGATACCTGAATAAAAAATTAACCCATACTCACTTTGGTATTCCGCAGAGATCCTTTTAATTTCCTTCCACTGTGGTGACTCAGCATTAGATACAGAATCAACAGAGAATAACAAATAGGCTTCTCTGTGCACATTGTTTTATGTCACATTCTTTAGCACTTCCAATATATTTTAATTATTTATTTTAGTAGCCCATTGTCTAAGCCTCTGGCTGCATTTTACTTCATATATCATCCTTTACAAGACCTTTAACAACATATTGCCAACAGCTGGAAGAATCAGAAGACAATTCTTCTGATCTTTATTCTATAATACATCATAAAAAAAGTCAAAACTTCAACTCTTCTCACACCTTTCCACAGTCATCCATCAAATCAAACACTTACTTTATTCAGTTGACCCTTGTTTTAAAAAGTCTGAGCAAGTGAAGAGGCCTTACACCTTGCTCTTAAATTCAACAAACTTGAACACTGACAAAGGAGAATAGGGTCAATTCCAAAGTCATGGACGCTCCAGAGAAAACGACTTGCTGCAAGACCACTTGGAACTCAAACGCTGTTATTAAAAGCAACTTAGCTGATCTTGGCTCTCAGGAAGATACATCCATTGGGGGAGAGACATATTAAAGCAGCCAGGCTGCTGAGTATGCATGGTTGTATAGATTAACACTAATGCCTAAAATTAAGTGCTTGGAGACTCAGATTTTCAAAACTGTCTAGCAGAATGAGATGCCCAGCTGAGGTGTCTGATTCCTCCATGGCAGGTTGAAAATTCCTCTCAGAAGCAATTAAAAAGCCAGTAGGGTATACACAGAATAGGTATAATGTGCTCAATGCAACTTTCATTGCTAATTAAACCAGTTTTGCACCAGGTAGAGCTTATCTTTTGTGTGGTCCCAGGTAAATGAATTACTCTAGTCCAGTGCAGAGATGACGAACATGTGGATAGCCATGTGATAAAGACCGTAGCCAAGAAAAACTGCCTAGAAGAGCATAGATGTAAAACAGTGTGATTACAGTTCAGAACAATTTAGGGCCCAAACAATCACTGCAATGAGAACTTCATTGACAATCCTCAGGGGTCTGTTTTCGGAATGGTTCTGTTCAATATCTTCATCAATGCTTTAGATATTGACGTAGAGAGTACGCGTAGTAAATTTGCAGTTGATGCTAGGCTGGGAGGGGTTGCACCTGATTTGGAGAATAAGGTCATAATTCAAAAAGATCTGGCAAACTGGAGAACTGGTCTGAGGTAAATAGGATGAAGTTTAATAAGGACAAATGCAAAGTACTCCACTTAGGAAGGTATAATCAGTTTCACACATACAGGCTACGTCTACATGTGCCCCAAACTTCGAAATGGCCATGCAAATGGCCATTTCAAAGTTTACTAATGAAGCGCAGAAATGCATATTCAGCGCTTCATTAGCATGCGGGCGGCAGCGGCGCTTCGAAATTGACGCTTCTTGCCGCCGCGCGGCGCGTCCCGACGGGGCTCCTTTTCGAAAGGACGCCGCCTACTTCGAAGTCCCCTTATTCCCATCAGCTCATGGGAATAAGGGGACTTCGAAGTAGGCGGGGTCCTTTCGAAAAGGAGCCCCGTCGGGACGCGCCGCGCGGCGGCAAGAAGCGTCAATTTCGAAGCGCCGCTGCCGCCCGCATGCTAATGAAGCGCTGAATATGCATTTCAGCGCTTCATTAGTAAACTTCGAAATGGCCATGCACATGTAGACACGGCCACAGAGTGGGAAGCAAGTGTCTACCTAGGAGTACTGCAGAAAGTAATCTAAAGGTCATAGTGGATCACAAGCTAAATATGAGTCAACAGTGTGATGCTGTTGCAAAAAAGAACAAAAAACAAAGATGATTCTGGGATTTGTTAACAGGAGTGTTGTGAGCAAGACATGAGAAGTCATTCTTCCACTCTGCTGTCCACTGATTAGGCCTCAGTTGGAGTATTGTGTCCAGTTCTGGGCACCACATTTCAAGAGGGATAGGAGAAGCTCCAGAGAATAGCAACAAGAATGATGAAAGGTTTAGAGAACACGAGCTCAGAGGGAAGCCTGAAAAAACTTGGCTTGTTTAGTTTAGAAAAGAGAAGGCTGAAAGGGGAAATGATAGCAACTTACAAATACCTAAAAGAGGTATACAAGGAAGAGGGGGGAAAATTGTTCTTGGCACCTGAGGATAGGACAAGGAGCAATAGGCTTAGACTGCAGCAAGGGGGAGGTTTAGGTTGGACATTAGGAAAAGCTTCTTAACTGTCAGGGTGGTTAAATGCTGGAATAAATTGCCTAGGGAGGTTGTGAATCTCTATCACTGGAAATATCTAAGAGCAGGTTAGATAGACATCTATCAGGGATGATCTAGACGGTACTTGGTCCTTCCATGTGAGCAGGGGACTGGACTCAATGCCTGCTTGAGGTCCCCTCCAGTGCTTGTGTTCTGTGGTTCTATGAAAGGGTGAGTATGCTCTGTGCAAAGGGAGCACACAACACCTCACCCAACTGATCTGGAAGTTTTTCCATGCCGATCAGTGCCACTGTAGTCTAGCCTGTAATGAAATTCAGCCAACTCATCTTTATCAGCACCTCATCGCAGTGGGCCAATCATCTGAAAAAGCACAAGGTGGTACCATCCAGGTCTGATTGAGAAAATGCATAGTGCTGGTGATAAACCTGCTTTGTAATAATTAACCCACTAGTTCACAATTTCAGCATGTTCTCCAAGGCTATATCTACACAAGAGTTATTTTAAAATAACAGCAGTTATTTCAAAATAACTTTGAAAGAATCCAAATGATGCACACACTATTTTGAAATAAAATTGAAATAGCGAGACAAGTGTCTCTGGATCCTGGTGCACCTCAGACTTTCAGGAATAATGCTTATTTTGAAATAAGTGCCATTGAGACACGGGCAAAAGGCTATTACACAAAATACAGCCTCCAGCCTCTCCCCAGCATGGCTGACTGGCCACTCTGGCCTGGACCTGTGAGACTCTGTGGTCTTCCTCTGGCCTGGAGCCCTTAAAGGGGATGGTGTGCTCACAGGCTGCCAGTGAGCCAAAGCAGCCTGCAATCTGCACAAGCCATGTGCTGCCAGCTCTGCCAACCTTAGCTGACATGTGCCAGTTGGAGGGTGGTGAGCAGCCTCCCTCAGCTCCCTGGTGGAGGTTCCAGCCTCCTGGGAGCCTGACCCAGGTAGGAAGAGATGGGACTCCTTCCTGATTGGGTGCAGAGTTCTGGGACCTCAGCAAAGTCTGGGAGGAGGGGACCAACCTCCTGAATCTCCCCACCCAGTGCAGGAATGCAGCCATCTGCAGCCACATGGCCAACAGCCTAGTGGAGAAGGGCCACACCCACCTCCAGGAACACACATGGCTGAAGGTGAAGGAGCTCCAATAGGCCTGTGTCAGGGCCAGAGAGCACTGGTCCTGCTCCATTGTAGTGCCCACCAGCTACCCTTATTATGTGAGGTTCCACCGCATCCTGCAGGGTGGGGCCGCAACACCTCTGCCTCAGGGATTCAACTCCAGCCTGGAGCAGCCTTTCGTCGCCTGCCCCAGGGAGAGCGACACTGAAGAGGAGGCTGTCGAGGAGGACCAGGAGGCAGTGGAGGCCAGTCAGGTCACTGCAGGGAGCTGAGGCCAGGCACAGGAGCCATCCCTGCCACTCTCAGATGCGGGTGAGGGACCAGCCAGTGAGTGCCATCACCATCCCTCATGCAGGGGTTGGAGGGTCTGGTCAGGCTTGGGGACTTGGGGCTGGCACATCTGGCCCTCTCTGGCCACAGAGCATGCAGCAACCAGTGCATGTGAGACCATGTGTCGTGTCACTCCCAGGCACGAGGCCCTGGGAGGCTGCCACAAGGTACCACAGAGCTATGGGGTACAGGGTAGTTGGGGCAGCCTGCCATGCCCCCAGCCCTGGGGTGGGGCACCCTCCCTCCACAAGCCTCTATGAAACAAAGGCAGGGGATGGCATAACATGTGCACTCCCTCTAGTCCCGCACATGGGCATGTCCGCTGTCCCATGGAAGCCCCCTGCTCCCAGGGACAACAGGAGCCCCTGAACAGAGTGCACAGGGCCTGGTTTTATGCCCAGCAGCTGTAATAGAGCCAGGAAGTGGTAGTCTTGGCTCACAGGTGAGAGCTGAGCATCACACACTGTGCTCCCTGGGATGACTGACCCTCCATCTTTATTCTCCACAACCAGATCTATAGCCAGAGGGGGGTGACTTGTAACCCTAGACCTGGACCCCCGTCTCCAGGGCCACCCCTGGCACTACCACCGCCAGATGATGGACTACCAATGCCAGCATCTGATGGAGCTGGTGGCATGAACTGCCTCATGGTCCACTGGGTGGAGGAAGACCTTCAGCAACACTGGGGGCACTCCCAAAGTGCAACTGGCCCAGGGGCAGGCCCTGGTGGAAGCCGCCCATGCCCTGGTGCGGGACATGCTGGCCCCTACCAGTCGGACCCGTACCTCTTCACCCATCATCACTCCATCCCCCGTCCCTCTCTCCCTGCTGCTTCACCCTTGCAGCCTCCCCCCTCACCACTACCAGGAACACCAAGGGCCCCACACCCATGGTTATCTAACCCATGGGGACAATGGCCTGCCTGCCCGAGCCCTCATCCTCTGACCCCGACTCCCAATTGCTGCTGCCTCCCTCCACCACTCCCCCATCACCCCCCAGTTGCCTCCACACACCCCTGGATCACATGACCACCCTCTCTTGAGAATAAACCAGCCCATTTTTGGTCAACAAAACTGTCTTTTTATTGAGTCTTTGGGAAGTGTGGGGGGCTGTGTGGGTGACAGAGATGGATGTCACTGATGCTGGCCCAGGGGACAGGATCAGTGCTCCCCCAGGGTGAAGCTTTCCCTCAGGGCCTCATGGATGCATGCAGCCACCTGAAGGGCCTGCTGGATGTCAGCCATGTGTGGCTGCTCATAGGCCTGGCCAGCCACTTAGCCTCCAACCCCCACATGAGCAGGAAGGCCTCCCCCTTCCTCTCACATGCATTGTGCAACACACAGCATGCTGCCACAATGAGCAGGGTCTTGTTCTTCCTGTGGTCAAAGCAGGTGAGGAGGGATCAGAAATGCCTCTTGAGACAGCTGAAGGTGCTCTCGACTGTCATGTGGGCCCTAGCCAGCTGGACATTGAATGCCTCCTGGGAGGGCTGGAGGTTGCCGATGTGCAGTGTCATGAGCCAGGGCATGAGGGGATAGGCTGCATACCCCATCAGGCACACAGACGTCCACATCCTGATGGTGCAGTTGGGGAAGAGGGTCAAGGTGTGCAGCCTTTGGGACAGGCTGGAGTGCTGGAAGACGTGGCTGTTGTATGCTTTTCCCAACCATCCAACAAAGTTGTCTGTGAACTGTCGCCAGTACTTGGTCACAGCCTGCAGGATCACTGAGGAGTATCCCTGGCTGTTGATGCAGCAGGAAGCCCAGTGTTCTGGGGCATGGATTGAGATGTGTGTACCAGCGATATCCCCCTGCAGCTGTGGAAGCCCGGGTCACCAAACCTCTCAATGACAATGTCCACATCTGCCAAGGAGATGACTCTGCACAGCAGGATCCAAATGATGGATCTGACCACCTGTAGAGGGGAGGGACAAAATGGAACTCACTGGGGTGTCAGGATGCCTGCCAGTCCCCAGCCAGTCCCTCCCTTTACTCACCCAGGACCCCTATACTCACTCCTGCCCCTGCCCCTGTCTGGGTTCTGTGGCAGAAGGACAGAGGAGCCCCTCCCAAGGGGCTGGCAACACCCTGACCTCCCTGGTTGCATAGGGACACCCGCCCCATCCTACCACCTCCCAATCTGGTCCAGTGACCCAGAACCCCCATACCTCCATGAGCAGGAGCCCTATGGTCAATCTCTCCATGCCGAACTAGTTCCCAACATATCAGTATCTGTCTGGTGTGGCAAGTTTCCACTGGGCAATGACAACCCTCTTCTGCAGGGGATAGCATCCTTCAAGTTTGTGTCACGTCACTGCAGGACAGGGGCAAGCCACTCACAGAGCTTGAGGAAAGTGGCCCTCACGCGGAGGTATGGAGCCATTTCTGGTCTCCTCAGCACTCCAAGATGACATGGTCCCATCAGTCTGCACTGGTGTCCAGTCACCTGATGCTACAGGGCATGGTGGCGGGTCCGCAGCTGGGGCCTCCGGCTGCCAGCTCCACTCGCCCAGATATTGCAGGAGTGTCCACCGGACAGTTCTGGTTGCGTTCCAGGGGTTGGGGGTCGGCCAGCACTAATTGCTGCATGACCTGCGGCACTATCAAGAGGGGCTCAAGAGCACCCAGGGGCAGCTCTGGCTCCATAGCAGGGAGTGCTGTGGTGTCTTGTGTCAGGGCAACCAGGGCACATGGTAAAAATGCTTTGCCATCCCTCAGTGAGGCAGGCAAACAAGCAGGGAAAGCTGAGGAGCATCCGTCCAAGGGAGTCCCTTTAAGCACAAGTCTCAGATAGCCTCCAGCAGCAGACACAGGTAGCAACTGCTGACTTCCTGCCCTGCCTGGACTGCTTCCAAGGCCTGCGGACACCCTCTTTCAAAATAGCGAATCACTAGTTTGATGTGCTGTTGGCGTTTAGATGCTTTATTTTGAAATATGTTATTTCAGATTAACTGTTTTGAAATATCTGATTTTGAATTAGGACTGTTGTGTAGACATAACCCAAGAAAGGACAGTCCTATGCTTTCCTGGAATCTTTGAGATCCTAAGTCTTGAGTACAAGTTTTCTTATCCCCAGGGACACTGAAGTTAAAGGTTACTCCAGTGCCAGGCCACATGACATTTTGAGCAAGGGGAGGATGACTTGAGGTGCAGCAAATCTGACTGTACATCAGCACGACTCTTCATGCAGTTCTATTAATGTTTTTTTCATTCCAGTTCATGATTTGTTACGTTACCATAACTGTGTCAAGAGAGAAACCCATTTTTAGGACACACGAAAGTCCTGTGTTGTCCAAGCCTTTATGCAATGGATTTGTTTTCATGTCTTTGGACTCATGTTGCTGTTTAGCTTTCATCATAATATGATATTTATATGTCTGGGTTAGCACTCATTAAGGCTTAACTGAAATTGGCTGATTTTTGTACTACTACTGCAAGATCAATCTGCTGCAGCTGCGCTTATATAGTCCATTGAGATTTATGATTACTCATTTTCCCTTTGTTAGCAATTACACACTTTACCCAAAAGACTGCTCCTAAATATATAGCTGCATTGTTAAGACATTAGTAATGTTGTGCGTCATTATTAATTTGGCATGTAGACATTTGTTACAAGCCATCAGAATATCTTGTATGTGCAGAAATGAGTCCCAAATTGCATCCTTGTGATCTACTACATTTGAGCCCCAGTGAATTTAAAGAACAAGGTTCAAATGCTGGCTGATGGATGTATGTATCCTGATGTATCATTACAGACATTTGCAAGTGACCCTCACAAATCTGACACCAGCTTTGCAGTTCAGTTCACTAACAAAGTAGTATTTGACCATTCCAGAGCACTCATTAGACTTCTGCACAACGAATAATCCTACAATGCACCCAAATTGCTACTCATGAACTTTAGACATCAAAACAATATGGGCAATGAATAATAGAACTGTTGGCTCCTAGACAGATGTTCCCACCTTTTAGGAGCCTCTTCAAATTTTGTTTTGCAGCATTTAAGATAGTCAAAATTCTTATTTGCAGAAGCAATAAAAGACAAGTGCATGTTAAGTAAGAAACATGCAGGCAGTAGTATATCAATTGTACATACTGAATGACCCATTAAACCTGATCAGTTCATTCAGTTACAAACTAAACATTGATTTTAGAACTACATGCATGGGCAAAGGACCAATTCCTGAGTAGGGGGATAAAATATCTGCAGCGCAAGCCACAGCTTGCAGTATTTACTTGGGAAAGTTCCAACTGAGTCAATCCTTAGGAGGAACTTCAGGATCTCGATTTATATTCATGTCTATTTGGCTAGTCCATTATTCAGATTAGTAGCAGAAATTTGTTCAAATGGGGATTGTTTTATTTTTAGCAAGGAAAGTGACAAGTTCTTGGCAATCATGTAAAGATGAGATAACTGTGTGAAACTGATGAATAATAACTATTTTATGGGGATTTTTTTTCTTCAATTTTTTTTTTTTTTTTACAGGAAGAAATCTTTTCTGTTTTCAGCTCTATATGCTGCCTTTATATTTGGTGGTCGGCACCTAATGAACAAACGAGCAAAATTTGAACTGAGGAAACCGCTAGTGCTCTGGTCTCTGAGCCTTGCAGTCTTCAGGTAGGCCATTTTTAAACATCAAGGAATTGTTTTCATTAGTTTATTCACAGGGTTAAAGGAGATACAGCCACTACAAGAGTATCAACTGTGACAAAAAGTTGTACCTGAATCTTTCTTTAGTTGTATAATTTAATGTCTTTGAGTTCTCTCATCTCCCCTGCCATCCCAAAATAGTCCTGTTTTGCCTGTCACATCACAAGCATTTCAAGAGGAGAAAACTTATAGCCAGTCTCTTAAAGAGTGACATGGGAAACAATTAAATGGTAACATTATTTATAGCCGAATTTTCCTAGTGATCTAAGCTACAAAATGAAATAAATTAATTACATTGTAAGACTTGTCCCCATTTACAGTTTAGTATTACATTTACATGGTTGTGTTAGTAGAAACCTTAAGCCATGCTTTTGATCTGTTACCCTTGGTGTAAATCTGGAATAACTTTGTTGACATCAAGGAAGTTACACGTGTGTGGAGAGCAGAATCTGGCCATTGGGTTATTCAAAGAAGTAAAATAATTGGTGAATACAGTGGCAAGGAAAGCCTGGGGCTGCAGGAGGGAGAAATAATCTTACTCTGTGTTTATAACCTCCTCTGAGCTTGGTCTTGCCCTATTTTAGTGAGTGGCAAAACTCTCTTTGAGAGGGAAGACAGTGCCTGTGTTACCTGCGTGCCAGCAGTAAGTCTGACTGATCGAAATGGCAGCTTTGACCCTTCCAAGTGCAATTCAACAACCGCAGTCAGCTAATGTGCCGACAAACTAGGGATTGTGAATTCTGAGTATCCTAGCTTTTGGTGTTTATATGGAAGATATGTTACAATTCACTGTGCAGCATGAAAACGATTTGTAAACCAGTATTGGAAACCACTGACATCTGCATATATTTTTGACATCACTATAACAACTCAATGGATTATTCATGATAGCAGTTCATAAACCCGCAATTTGAAAGTGAACAAAGATGTCGGTTGACCGCTGTAGCTGGTTTGCAAATTAGGACACAGACTGTTAGTTTGAGGGTTTGTATTCACTGCGATTAAGTGGCATGTGTGTGTTGTTTTTTAAATGTTGGCAAGTTTTAACTAACAGCCTAAAATCTAGTTTAGAGAGGGCAAGGTGTATTTTAGATTGACTCAATCATCTAACCTGTGTTAGCCTATTCCTTGTATGCCTTTGAGCTTTATAGCTTTTTAGTTTGAGCATACTAGCTGTGATGGTCTTAACAGCCTTTCCCAAACCCTTAGCCAAGGTGAGCTGCCACTGCATTTTGTCTTTTGTTTGCAACTCATCATTACCTGTGAAGGAGAGGTTACAGGGTCTTGGGGAGTGGAGAGCCATCCTATGCTCACCACACAGTCGCAGCTCCTGTCGTATGTAGCTAAGCCAGCTCCCCACTCCAGGTCTGGCCCACTCTCTACTCAGGTTTGCCTAGCCATTCCTCCATCATTAAAGGTGGAGGGGTCTGTTCACAGGGTCACAGGGGTGATCAGACCAAACCTGAGCGGTATTGTGAGTCCCTGCACTAAGTCACAATGTTCATAGTGGGGAGCCAATTTCAGATCCATCGGACAGGAGCCACTGCTCTGGAGAGCGCAGAACAGGCTCTGTCCCCTTCTTCCCTGCTCCCTACAACACTTGGAGCCTCTTCTTGTGCTGGGCTGGGGAAAATATGGATCAACTGGTTAATCCAGACCTAGACATGCCAATCAATCTAGAATCGTTTTTTGGCTCACTGGTGGGTCAGGACTCACTGTTTGGGAAACACCATTCTTAAAATAATTTTCGTCTTTTTGCCTATAGAAAACAAGCCTTTGAGTGTCCTGACTAAATTCTACTTTACAGTCTTACATTGTAGCTACATGTAATCCATGAAAACGTCAATGAGCACTGCATTCTCCACTTCCTTTTCTACCTGGGCACACGTTGGCATTTGCTATACTTCACCCTAGAAGTGGCTGCATATCACTGATGGGTGAATTGGTTCCTAGAAGATGTTCAGTTTGGAGATGAATTTGTAAAGTGATTAAGGATCCATTTGAATGCAATATGCACGTAATTACAATTCAATTTCTAATAGCATAGCTGTTAGTGTTTAGATCCCTTCTATAAAATAGTGTTAGTTTAATTCCTAAACTGAGAAAGCGTAGAGTGATTTCATAACTGTCTTAGAAAAAGGTCACAAAGATTTTTTTTTTAAAAATTGCATTCAATGCAGACTGGCCACAGGCTGACCTGCAGTGAAGTAGATATATAATAATGATTACCTGATGCAGTCTTTAAAACTTTTTATATTGACAGTTTTTCAAAAGTAAACAATATACTCCTCTCAGGAGACTGAGCATCAGAAATGTACTTTATGTTTAATAAATGATCTCAACATGGGCCTAAAACATCGAGAAAGCGAAAGTACTGCAGAATATGCTATTCCGCTTGGTCAGTGGAGTATCTCGTACAAGCATATTAAGCTCTGTGATTTGCACCAGCTACCTGCAGATTCCTGGTGAAGTTTTAAGGGAGGGGTGGGGACCCTTTTTCAGGTGGGAGCCACTGACCCATAGACACATAAGTTGGGGGCCACACAGGTGAGAAGCAAAAAACCCAAAAAACAGAACCCTCCCTGATGTGGTCTCCAACTGTATTGGGCCAGGGCTATGGGGTCTGGGTGTGAGGTGGGGTGCACTGGGTTGGGGTGGGCAATCTAGGCAGGAGTGGACTGCAGTGGGGAGGCTGGGCGGAAGGGGCCAGAGGAGAAGGGTGTATCTAGGTGGCAGGTGGTGCAGGCTGGGAGTGTGGGCTTAGGTGAGAGGAAGGCTGCAGGAAGTTTTGGTGTGCAGGGCTTGGAAGGGAGGGGTCAGTGTAGGGGTGGGGGTCTGGGAGGGAGATGGCCGGAGCAGGTTGTTGGTGGAGAGTCTGGGTAGGAGGGAGGGCGCAGGAAAGGGGCAGGAGTGAGGGTCTGGATGGGAGTGGATGCAGAAGCAGTCAAGGGTGAGGTATCTGGGTGATGGCGGTGCACTTATCAGCTCACCCCCAGATGCACATAGCTCTGTGCCTCCTTCCTCTGCTCCCCGGCACCACCCTCCACTGCTCTGGTTGGCTAGAATTCCCTGCAAGCAGAGCGGCAGAATGGAGCCTCTGGCAGGTCTGTGGAGGCCTCTGCTGCTCCCCCTCCCCTTCCCCAGGCTGGGGGCACAGCAGTGAGCAGCAGCAGAGCCCAGAGTCATTTCCTGCTCCCCTGCGCCCGCAGCAGAGCTCACAGTCTAGATCCAGTCCCATCTTGCCTCATCTGGCCTGCAAGGCTTGAGGCTCCACACCCTTCACCCCACCATGAGCTGGATGCTATGGAGGGGAGTCCTGAGTCTCAGGATCTGAATCCAGATGATCCGGATTGTGGGCTGGGGTTCTCCACTCCTGTTCTAAGGTATCAGTTTGACATCTAAAGCTGTAGATGAGTTTGACCTAACTGCTGCCTCCTGTCCATGAAATCCGCAGAGGACCTGCAGCTGGAGGCCCATCCATATGCAGAAGAAGAAGGCGTAGTCAGGGCATTCTCTGGGAGGGAGAATTTGCTTTGGAATTTGCTGCTTCTTCCTTGCACTCCACTGTCTAAACACTCATTTTCAGTACCTTTCAGGATACATTGCAAAAACTAATTTTCCTGTGTGCTGGATAATAGGTGGACATTGCAAAGATGAACAATTGCTAGGAAGGGAGAGGGATTGGCATTTTAAGTTGTCTGGGTTATGGTGAAGTTATATTAAATATATGGCTACCCTTAGGAAGAGCTCGTTTTTTTCTTTGTTATATTAAGGGCATCTCATACATGAGACTGTATGTCCCTTTTAGCATTTCCATAAGACTGTATCAAGGCTCTATTAATTTTGCTTCTGTAGTCTCCCTTTTCTAGAATAATGGCTCTATTAGAATAAGTTTAAGATCTATGCCTTTCTCTAGGACTGGCTGTAGACCAGAACATCTTAACTACATGATGTAATTGTTCTGCATAAGATGAAAGGGGGAGAGGGAGAAAGGAGGCCAAGATCCCATAAACAGATAATAAATGGTTGATCATGCGCTGAATGGGTTGGGAATTTTCCATTGATATGAATTCCTGACTGAAAATGCTGTTTTTTCCAAATAGAGTTTTTTCTGGGAAAAAAAAAAAAACAATTTTGCTGGAAAAAATAAATCAGTTTTCCACTGGGGAGTATCAAAATGATGGTTCCCTAATTCTAATTTCACTGTTTGTCTGCAGAAAGGCAGTGAAATTGGCAAAAATTTTCCAAGAAGGCTGCCAAGGCTGAGCACCCTGATTCTCTCCCTCCTGCACTTTCAGTCTTGCCCACCCAGTGATGAGGCCTGGAGATGGGAGGCCCAGCCTGTGCTTCCTGTCTTCCAGAGCTTGTGTTCTGCATCAGTCACAAATGAAAAAAGAACTGCATGAGCTCCAGCACCGTTTATCACAAATTAAGCACTGTACCTAGCTCTGGAACCACACAGTGTGAGCTCTCTGCCTTTCTGCCTCAGGGCATTGAGACGAGGGTGGGCTGCTTGCTTCTCTAGCTGCCTGTGCTGCAGTGCCCCTTAGTCTGACTTTCTCACAGCTGGTCTGGAAGGCTCTTGTCAGTTTCACTTTGTGCTGGACCCCATCTGTTTCCCTTGAGGAGCCTCACAGGCAGGCAACTAGGAAGCAAAATAGTCCCCATTTTGATTCTCTCAAAAGATAATTTTCCTTGACATCCCATCTCATGAAATCATTCATGTTTTCTACATTTTTAACCGAGCCCAGTGCTCCAAAAAATGCAACATTTTTTTTGTGGGAGGAAAAAATTCTCCTTTTCTGTCCAACTCTAAATATGAGGCTTCCATGTTGAGGCTTCCATGTTTAATTATGCGGCTTCCATGTCAACACAAAAAGAACCACTTGCCTCCAGAGAGAAGGAATCCATATTAATACATAAAACTTGGGTGAAGAGTTCTTATTAAACTACTTTTCAGTGTCTCTTCTCTTGATGCACAATTTCCAGTTCCATCCATAGGGCTTTCAGTCACTCCCACTTTCATCCGTGTGTGCTACATTTAATCCAGGGCTGCTAATGCTGCAATCTTTGCCAGTGATTTTTATGCTTTTGCTAGTCTCCCCAGAGGAATGAGGACCACAAAGTAAATATGAGCCAACAATCTGAAACAATTGTGAAAAAAGGTTAATATCATTTTGAGGTGTCTTAATAGGAGTGTTGTACGTAAGACATGAGAAGTAGTAGTTCGGCTGTAGGCAGTAACACATGGTATGAAAGGAAAAAGTCAGCTGCAAAATTTCAGGAACAGTGGGTTGTAGCTGAACCTTCTCTTATGCATACAGAATCCAATCTGCTGTATGAAAAATATTTCTTTTTATGTAGTACTTCTCCTGGGCTTTTCTTGCTTTCTGTTGAAATTATATTACTTTTATTATATCACTCAGAGATTTTAATAATCTTTGTCCTTATATGCTATGAATTTGTTATCAAATATGAGCAAAATCTGATAGAGTACTTCTTGGTACAATTTCAAGGCCTATGCAAACCATGTTTTGGGTTTGTTTTAAATGGGTTTCTTGCTCACGCCTGACATTTTACCTTCTCAAACTATCACCAGAAATATTAACACTTCACTGAGACTGAACAAATTGTATTCTAGAATAAAACAGGAAATATTGTCTGCCTGGCAATGAGTTGGTCATTCTTAAGGCTACATCAATGTGTCTTTTCATGCCAAGATCACTGAAATATGGTGGTATCTACAATAGGAAAGTAGATGTGCTTCAAAAAATAAACAGCAATAAGATACAAATTATTGAGAGCTTACTGAGATGTTATTAATTTGGTCAAGGGTGAATTTGAGTCATGGAATATAAAATTGCAGGGCTGAAAAGGACCTTAAGAGTTCATCAAGTGCAGCTCCTATCTTGAGGAACAAGTAAACGTTAACCATCCCAACAGATGTTTGTTGAACCTGTTCTTAAAAGCTTACAGTGTTCAAGAATCCATGATCTTCCTTGGAATCTTATTCTATGACATAACAGTATTTATAATTAGAAAGCTTTCTCCTAATGTATAATCTGAATCTTCATTGTTAGAGCTTAAGCTCATTCCTTTTTTGTCCTGCCATTAATGGACATGGGGAAAAATTTCTCATCTTCCTTTTCATAATAGCCCTTAATATGTTTGAAAACTGTTGCTGGATTCCCCTCAGTCTTTTTGCAAGAGTAAACCTGACCAATATTTTTAGCCTTTGCTCACAGGTTTTATTTCTCTCTTTTGGACTCTCCAGTTGGTTCACGTCTTTCTGAGGGTGTAGTACCCAGATTAAGACACAGTACTTCAACCTGGGCCTCACTGGTGCTGAGCAAAGTGGAATAATTGCCTTCTGTGTTTGTGACATACAATATCCCTTTTAACAGCCCCCAGAATGATATGCAACTGCATCACATTGCTGGTTTACTCAATTTGTGATCTACTATAACTGTAATTTTATGGCAGCACTGCTGCCTAATTGTTCTCCATTTTGTAGTTGCGGATTTGATTTTTTTTTTTCCTTCCTAAGCATAGAACATTTTAATAGTCTTGAATGAATTTCATCTTGTTGGTTTCAGACCAGTTCTCCAGTTCAGCAAGATCACTTTGAATCCTAATCCTTTCTTCCAAAGTGCTAGCAACCCCTCCGAGCCTAGTGCCATCTGTAATGTATGAACATTCTGTCCTCTCCCATATCCAAGTCATTAATCAAATTATTGAATAGCACTAAACACAGGACTGAGCCTGAGGCACCCCACTAAATGCATCTTCTTATCTTAACAGCAAACCATTGTTAACTACTTTCTGAGTATTGTTTTTCCAAACAGTTATGGACCCACCTTATAGTGATTTCATTTAGACTGTATCCCTTGTTTGCTTATGAGACTGTCACATCGTGTCAAGCCTTAATAAGCCCAAGATAGTGTATTCCACATCCACTGAAGTGGTGAACCCATCAATGCCAGTAGCAAGCAGCATTTTTGGAAGGTGAAAATTGCCTTTTTTTTTTTTTAAAATGTTGCCAATTTCCAAACACTTGTCTCAGCTGTGAGGTGATTTTTGCAGTAAAAATAGTTTTACTGTAACAACAACTAGAGCCACATTTTTTTCCCATTTTGAAACAACAAAACCGTGATTGTTCATGTTTTCCCAATAACGAAGACATCTGGTTTCCACTCACAGGCCTATTCATCCATTTCAAGTGTGAAAAACTTAAGAGCAATTCTTAGGTGCTGTCTACAATTATTTTAGTCTTATTTCATTTCATCCACACATTATAATTGCATGCTCTGGATGTCCCCAGCCAATCTTAATTCTGCCTCATTCGCCTGCTTGGAATGGCCTCATTACCATGCCCCCTCTGACAGGAGGGGGCATGTGTAGAAGCAGCCTAAGATATATATGTATAGATGACATACTATTTAATGAACACAACGATGATATAGTTGGCATCACAGGCACTTGGTGGAATTATAGGCTTGACTGGAATATTAGTACAAAAGGGTACAGCTTGCTGAGGAAGAAAAGGCAGGGGGGAAAGGGAGGAGGTGTTATCTTATACACTCATCCCTCACCATATGAGCACAATTGGTTCCCAACTTCCTGCTTGTAGGTGAAAACTTGTAAGAGGGACGTTAAATTACCATTTAAATACATGTAAAAGTGTCTGATTGGTTCCTAATGCTCCAAACTCAGCGAAGCAGTGGCAGCAGGTGATGCTGCTTTGGAAAGTAAGTGGACCTTGGGCTCGGGGGTTTGAAGAGGGTTAAAGGCTGGGGGCAGTTTGGTACCATAAGTGGGAGGGAGGGTTAAAACCTGCAGGCAGCTCCGGTGGAGGAGGTGGTGGCTTGTTCCTCCCAGCTGCCGCAGAGGTGCCGGGAGGGGGGAAAGGGGGGAACAGGGTGAAACGGGCAGGAAGGTTCAGAAGGGGAGGGGGTGGGTGTTGGGAGCGGGTGGGGGGGTTGCGTGGGGAGCTGTGGGCTGGGGGAATGTTGGGACCAGGCTGGGTGGGACTGAGGATCTCCCCGCACCCCTGCCAGGGATCCCGCGGCCAGCTTGTGTGAGTGGGGGAGGTTCACTCAGATAGTGAACAGTGGTAAGTATGTGCATCCCTCGTTTTAGCGAGCATTCATAAGCAGAGTAGTTGTTAAACAAGGGATGAGTGTGTATTACAAGTGCATACACTTTGACTAAGGTTGAGATGGATAAAGATTAAAAAAATGGGTAAAAAAAACAATGATAATGTCATGGTCGGGTGTGCTGCAGAGTACCTAACCAGGAAGAAGAAGCAGGTGAGACATTTTTAAACAGAATCACCAAGCACATGGTGAAAATGGGGGATTTCAACTATTCAGACATCTGTTGGGAAAATAACACAGCAGGAAACAGTTTATCCAACAAGTTCTTGGAATGTATTGGAGGCAATTTTTTATTTAAGAAGTTGGAGAAAGCTGTGAAGGGAGAGGCTGTCCTAGATTTGATTTTAACAAATAAGAACTGGTTGAAAATTGGAAAATGAGGCATCTGAGATGAAAATGATCATGAGGCAGGGAGGGGAAGAACTATAACAGAAAATGTGGATTTGGGAGAAGTACTAAGTGACTTCTTTTGTTTAAATTTCTGTCCAAGAGCTGAGCAGTGATCAGAAATCTAACATAGCAAAGGCCAGTGAAAATGAGAGCGGATCAGTGGCTAAAATAGCGAAAGAACATGTTAAAACCTACTTAGACAAGATAGAGGTCTTCAAGTCACCAGAGCCTGATCAAATATATCCTAGAATATTCAAGAAAATGACAGGGGAGCTATCTGAGCCTTTAGCTATTATCATGAAAAAGTCATAGAAGACAGGAGAGATTCCAGAGGACTGGAAAAAGGTGCTGTATTTGCCTACCTATACGAAGTGAATTAATGGTAGTCTAGGGAATACGGAAAAGTCAGCTTAACTTCAGTACCCAAAAATATAATAGAGAAAATAATTAAGCAATCAATTTGCAAACACCTAAAAGGTAATAAAATAAATAACATGGATTTATCAAGAACAAATCATGTCAAACCCTTTCTTTGACAGGGTAATAAGCTTTGTGGATAAGGGGGAAGTGATAATATGCTATATCTTGACTTTAGTAAGACTTTCGATACTTTCTCACGTGTCCTCATAAACAAATTAGAAAATGCAACCTATATGGAGTTACGGGTTGAACCAATGTAGACTGGCGCTGTTGGGACCTGAACGGTGCCAAACAAAATATTTCAACATTTGTAATGAGATAGATGAGGCTGAGACACAGCAGCCGATTGTGGTGCACCCCTTTTGTGAAATTTCATGTTTCCCTGAGGGGACCCATCCCCCACTTTGCTCACCCCTGCTCTGAACCTACTATTATAGCATATAGATAAATATAGATACATAAAACCTAATAAAATAGTTTAAATAAAAGCCCTCTTTTTATATCAATCATTTATCAAACAAATAAAGCTATGCCCCCATTCATTAATTCTAATACTGCCTAAAATACAATTAAGCTACCACTACTTTGGATTCTAAAAATAACTTCAATAATGGCACCTCAGTTGCTATCCTGATAAGGAAATACAAGTAGTCTTCATTAGATTGAATTGACAAACTGAAAACAAATTAGACAAGGGTAGCAATGGAAAATATTTTATATTCATATTGCATATGAACTGTAGGAGCAATCAGGATAACAAAATGAAATAAAGTTTTGTTACAGATATCCCAAATACAATATCTCATTTATTCAGGTTAATACTGTACCATCCAAATATTTCTATTGTTATGGCTATACAGACTCAGCATTAATGTAATGTGATAGAATTTCCTGCTGTTAATTCTCATCACTCCTTGGCCTTTGTGATTCTGCATAGTTTTATTACCAGCACAGTCATATCACTGCTTCTTTTTTAATTGGATGAAATTATTATTCTATGGTTTTAAATTAGGAATAAATCATACCGTTGCACTTTTATGTTATTGGCCCAGTTCTCTTCCCATGCAAGCTGATTTTACCCATCCATAACTGTGCATTCATATAGTTATTCCAGATTTAAATGGGTGTAACTGGAAGGAGAATCAAGCCCCATAAAGAATTTAATCATGGCTTTGCCACAAGTAAAGGATTTGGGATTGTTGCCAGTTTGCTACAGATGTTATGGGTGGTAGTGGTTGAAAATTTTCCATTGAAATATTATTCAGTGGAAAACTAGGTTTTCAAGTAAAGTGTTGTAGGAAAGGTGTGATTTCCTTGGTAGAGTGTGTATTATGGGGGATGGGAGAGACTGAAAACTCAACCGTTAAAAATGGTTTTGACCAAAGTTTTTTGATTTTTATTTTCTCACTTTTGCAATGGGAATTCAGTAATGTTCTGGAGACCAGCTGTTTTGAGGAGCATTGTGGTCTAATTCTGCTCTCACCCAGGCCAGTGAAGGGTTGCTGTTGATTTCAAGGGGTAACATTCACTCTTTAGCTGCGTCTACACGTGCACGCTACTTCGAAGTAGCGGCACCAACTTCGAAATAGCGCCCGTCGCGTCTACACGCGTCGGGCGCTATTTCGAAGTTAACTTCGATGTTAGGCAGCGAGACGTCGAAGTCGCTAACCTCATGAGGAGATAGGAATAGCGCCCTACTTCGACATTCAACGTCGAAGTAGGGACCGTGTAGACGATCCGCGTCCCGCAACGTCGAAATTGCTGGGTCCTCCATGGCGGCCATCAGCTGGGGGGTTGAGAGATGCTCTCTCTCCAGCCCCTGCGGGGCTCTATGGTCACCGTGGGCAGCAGCCCTTAGCCCAGGGCTTCTGGCTGCTTCTGCGGCAGCTGGGGATCTGTGCTGCAGGCACAGGGTCTGCAACCAGTTGTCAGCTCTGTGTATCTTGTGTTGTTTAGTGCAAGTGTGTCTGGGAGGGGCCCTTTAAGGGAGCGGCTGGCTGTTGAGTCCGCCCTGTGACCCTGTCTGCAGCTGTGCCTGGCATCCCTATTTCGATGTGTGCTACTTTGACGTGTAGACGTTCCCTCGCTGCGCCTATTTCGATGTTGGGCTGAGCAACGTCGAAGTTGAACATCGACGTTGCCGGCCCTGGAGGACGTGTAGACGTTATTCATCAAAATAGACTATTTCGATGTTGCAACATCGAAATAAGCTATTTCGATGTTGGCTGCACGTGTAGACGTAGCCTTTGAGTCATATTGTACTTGCCAAACACTTCTACTGAAGTCTATGGGAGCACCTGCAAAGCATTACTTAACAAGAGTAAGACTATCAGAATGTGATCCAATGACGAGAGCATTAGATAATATATTTTAAATGAGAAATTAAAAATATTGTGGCTACTTGAATCAGGAAGAGAACTGCACTTACATGAATGGGACTTACATATTGGAAATTAGCCACTGTAGTTGTATGTGTCTGTGGGGGGAACTTAGGCGCCTTGGTCAACCTGGATATGTAGTCCATGGTCTGTCAAATTAACCATTGACAGGTGCAGATGGAAGAGAAGAAACCTGTGAAACAGAAGTCACCAGGTATCTTCTGCAGAACAGAGGCCCAAAAGATTATATCTTTATAGAATTTCATTGGAACAAATACTGACAACTCTTTAAAGTGTAAAACTGTTATGACTCAGTTGGTTTGTTTATGAGCCTGTTAATTTGATAATCTCAAACTGTGAGTTCCAGTGAAATGAAGACTAGAGGAGTAAAGGCAAGACATAAAGTTAGAGAGTTCTGTTCCATTCAGGACTTCTCTAAATTGCTATTAGAGTGCAAATGTATGGATCATTTACTAACTGCAGAACAAATCCCGAGAGCTGGACTTCTACATAGGTCATTAGGAGTTCTGCCAAAGTACAGACTGAAAACTAAGTAAGAATTTATAGCTCCGGCCCTGTAATTGCCTTTCATTTTATGGAGCTGAGTGGTTCATTACAGTCATATTATAACTTTTAGCTTCTTTAAGCTTCCTTTAATCAGTCAAATACTAATCTTCCGTGGTAATTTAGATCTTGCTATATTTATTTGCAGACTGTTTTATGGTTTTAGTGATCACTAGTCCTCTTGGGTTGACATAATTCACTGGTAAATCTTTTACTTTATTACTTTTGTTGCATTATTTGGCTAGGATAATTTTAAATTCCTGAATACATACATTTCAATGCTAAGCATTGCAGTTGCTATAACAACTTGATATGGTTGATCCTGTAAGAATCTTAATATTCTCTTGGAGAAAGAGGTATAACCTTTTTTTGGATTATTATCCAAATCTCCAGAATATTACAGTTATCCCAAAATTTTCTTGAGATAATGTTGGGACTGTAAAATAGTTTCAGTAATAATGCAGGAAATGAGCAAAAAATTTCTGGTAGCATTTATTAAGGATTAGTTAAGAGTTGTGTTATGCTTATGAGTTCCTTGAGGGCTACTTGAAAAATCCTTTAGCGGACTCCTTAATTTGTATGAGATTTCTTGCCAAACACTAGGTTTAAACTAAAAATTGATTTTTTTTCTAGTAATTTAACTGTAACCCACACTTGTTCACATGAATATTGTAAAATGTTTCTGAATAAGGTTGTTCACTTGCAAAGATGTTATTTTAAGAGTGCTGGAGAGTCACTGGTGCATACACAGAGGTTCAGTTATTTTCATGGCTGAATTAGTGAGTGTTATTTGTAAAATGATGGATTCAGGAAATAAATATTGCTCCTTTGAGATGCTTCCCACCTCTGTCAGAAATCCAGTGAGAAGCTTCATTTGACACCACACATGCATGACAATATTATTTACTTGCTCATACAGAAAGAATCAGTGGTGTGAAACTGTTGACTAGTTTCTAGGGCTCTACGCAGAGGATCCATGGGAAATATCAAATGGAAAATTTAACAGTGGATAAAGTTAATAAATGTGTCTTCCATCCTGGAGAACAAGCAGTTTCTTATTCCTCATTAGAATATGGTGAAACTGATGTCCCAGGAAGCAAATAATGTTAATTCAAAACTGGTCTCCAGCATGATGGTTGCAGCTGTTTCATCTCCTAGCCTGAAGCTGCCAAACCTTCAGTAACTAATGAGTTGTCTCTTTGATGGGCCATTACTTTTTTCTATGGAGTTACACTCCTATTCTGTTTCCACCAACTTCCTCATCTGGTGAAGGGAATATAAATACCAATTTTGCAGCTGTTAAAAATACTTTATGGCCCCAGCTCTCATTTGTTAGCTATGAAAATATGAGTTTGGTAAAGCTGATAAACTGGTCAGCTGCATTAAAAAGATCATCGAACACTGGCTGAGCCACAAACTTTGATACAGGCAGCACACTACAAACATGATTGAAATGACTGAAATTGCAGAACAAAAAATTGCACTTCCCCTAAAGCCAGTAGTTGCTTTGTTGCAATTCCTGGTTTCTGCCTGTACTGCACCATGCAGCTCACCTGAAGTAATACTCTGAGCTCATCTCAGATGAGCTGATATTGACACTGAAAATGCAGGTTTTAACAGAAATGTCAACCCTTCTGAATGATGCTCCGCTGAATGAGAATGTTCCATTTGTCACCACGAATACCATGGGACTTAAGGACCAAACGTACAACCAAGTAGTGGACGTATAGTTCTGGGCTGAAGCGCAGTCAAACAACAAACACTCTTCCAATGCTGAGTTAAATGTCAGTGCTCAGCAGATGTTTTCTTGCATGGCGATGGACCTCAGACAGTACTTCCACTATTGGGAAGAGTCGAGTGGTGTAGCAAAACCAGCTCAAAAATTCCAACAGGCTGCAGGAGGGCTTCTAAAAGCAGTCTGCATTTTGGAGCATGCACAAATGCATCTCTCTCGATGGATTTTACCTCACTTACAGTGCTGTAATTCCTGGTTTGGATGAGAATTGTAGGCTGGAGATTCCTGCTTACAAAAATATTGCCAAAGAAATACACTGTAGTTTGCCTGAGCTCCAGTTCTGGAACTTGGCAGAAAGGAGGATCCCCTATCATGCATGCATGAACTCTGTGGATGCCAAGAGCAGTGTCTAAACACGGACAGGGGTTTCAACACAGAAACAGGAATGGAGAAAGACACGGTTGCTGGGTGCTCCCTGCTGACATTCAGTGGATGACATTTGAAACCAAAACTTTTTTTTCACTTGCGTTTGTTAAGATGAGGCTGTGGCTCTCAAGTTTGAGGCTCCCAAATGAGCTCACTACCCTCCAAAACAGTCTCAGTTGCCCATGTCTATAATCAGGGAGTTGACCCCAAGAGTTCTTTGTGGCTGTAAAGTGTCAATCAATAAATCCTGTCAAGTTCACATGACCTTTATTCTGTTGAAACAAGCTAATTATTGCCTCTAGAAGGGGGGGCACACCCTCTACAGTTACCCCTCACCCTGTGGCTGCAGAGCAATGGGGGCAAGAAGTGAGGCAGGGGGTACAAAGCTTTCTACTGCCAGGAGAAGTACCCGAGGGCAGCTGTGCATAGGAAGAGCGAGACTTATCCCTCTCAAATGGGCTAGGCCTAGCAACTGGGAGCCATTGGTTGGGGTGCCCATAGCAGCACAGGGAAGGTCTGAGCCACCTCCAGAAAGCTCCTGCATCTGCAGGTGGCTCTATGATTTCTGCCTTCAGAGTCCAGCTCTGAAGCAGCACAGAAGTGACAGTAACAATCCCATGACGCACCCCTGAAAACAGATTTGTGAGCCCCACCCATAATCCTCCTTTGGGTTAGGACACTTGGTTGCATGACCAGGAAATTTCAGATTTAAACATCTGAAAATGTGAAATTTACCAATTTTCAAATCCTAGGGCCCTGGCCTAGACCATAATGAACCATGAATTTAGTAAAGCCCCAAATACAAGAAAGGGTTTAATCATGTCACTTATTTCTTTTGTGTTTGCTTTTTAAATTGGTGATGTTCTCTTCAGCTGTTCAGTGAAGGTCAGTGTATTGATGTGCTCCATGGGATTGTCTGACTATTGGAATAAAGTAGCTGATCCCTGTCATAACAGGGATAGGTTTGGGGCATCAAAGTGCATTTCCTGAGGAGTGGACTAAGGGTTGGTGAGAACAGACTTGAAGATAGAAGGGTTGTTATAGAAGTCCTATTTATGAGTTTAAAACAACAACAACAACAATCCAAGTGGCAGATGTGGCAGCTGGCAGAGATGAAGGGTTTTGCCACTTCCATGGTGTATGGTGGATGGATTTTACTCCGCTGTAGCATTAATGTGACTTGAAGTCTCCAGCAGACAACATTCATTGGTCCTGACTTAGAGCCAGTCGGAGATGTTATTATTTGGGACTGGTTCATCAGGTCTTGTGGCACTTGAGGGAATAACTTAGGCGAGGTGTTTTCTGATTCTGTTAATGTGAAGGAGAGAAGGAAACGGGTTCTAGGGATGTGGTGGGTTGTAAGTGAAAATTCAATTGACTGAAGTTAGACATGAAAGTGTTGTGGCAAGGGGCACTTTGTTAGAATCACATGAGAGTCTGTGAGCTGTGAGATAAATAGCATGGATGAAAATAATTGGGAAGGCATTTAGTTAAGGCAGAGGACTGATAGTTAACACCTCTGGGCTCTGGACTTTCTTTGCCACAGGCTTCTATTTAAAGCAAGCTACAGAGTCTCTCGGCCTGAGCTAATAGTGGTTGCAACTTCAGTGAGGTTGCAGTTGTATCAACATATACCAGCAGTAAAATTGGCTTACAGTGCCTCAGTTTCCTACTTTGTAACTTCCCTCTTCCCGGCATCCCAAGGTGGATTAAGGATTAAATCAATTTTACTTGTGAAGTACTTAGGCACCTTATAGATGAACAGATTTATTGGAGTGTAAACTTCCGTGGGCACAGACCCACTTCCTCAGATGCATCTGATGAGGCGGGTCTTTGCCCACAAAAGCTTATGCTCCAATAAATCTGTTAGTCTATAAAGTGCCACAGGACTTCTCGTTGTATTTGCAGTTATAGACTTACACAGCTCCCCTCTCTGATACCTGTGAAGTACATTGAGACCTTAGGATAGAGATCCTTACAGGAGTGAAATTTGTTATATTTCTTTCTGTTCCACATGCACTCTATGATCCCATCTCCCCAACCCCTCACCCTCCCCTTAACAGCACTTCTTCCTTCTCATTTTCTCTCTTTATCCTCCTAGTTCTGCCTCTTGCTCCCTTTCTTCTAGTCACCTGTCCTTCTCCCTTGGCCTTTCCTCACTTTCCCCATTTTGCCTTTGTTTCACAATTATACGTTTCTCCCTCAATTCTGAACTTTTGTTTCCTGTCTAGGGTTAAACCAGACCACAACACTCTTCTCATGACAATGAATATGTAGATTAGGCCCCGGTCTGCACAAAGTCTCCAAAGGGTTGTGAAGGGAAGGGGTGCCCCCTCCCCTGCCAGCTTCCGCATGCGTGGGGACAAGGATCAATCCAGCATTTTAAGTTGCGGGATTTTTCAAAAGCACCTTAGGTGCCAATCTCTTTAGGATTTAAATGGGAGTTGGACAGCTATGTGCTTTTGAAAAAACAATAGGCCCCTATCTGCATCCCTGTGCGCCTAAATAGCTTTAAAAAACTGCCTCTAAGTCCTCTGTCCACCACCAAGAGCTTTTCTCATGCTACACCCTTTGGAAAGGCTTAGCAGGTGTTACTCCAACTTGGATTCCACTAGAGCCTCTGAAACTGCTTCAGGCACATTGCCACCATGGAAAAGACTACGCCTATGGCTTTTACAGCTGCAGTGTGGTCTGTGTCTGCAGGTGTGGACGTCTCTTCTCATTACTAAAAAGATTTTTCTTAATCTTTCCAGACAGTTCCCCGCTTATTAATGTTTCACATTTAAAGTGTAAAATTTAGAATCATGATTGTTACTTTTATTTGTGTTACACTGGGAATTTCAGGCACCAAATGCGAGACTGGATCCGTTGTGCTAGGCACCATACATTCACACGTATTAGGAGAGCGCTCCCTAGGGCGACCAGATCTCCCTGTCCCAAATATGGACAGGGAGATATGCAAGGGAGGGGCAGCTGGGAAGGAGCTGGGTGAGCTGGGAAGGAGTTGGCAGCTGCCAGCCTACTATGGGGGCCTGGGGTAGCAGCAGCCGCCACTCCCCACCCCCCCCCGGGGAGCGGCAGCCACTGGCGCTCCTCTGGAGCCCAGGGAAGAGGCAGCCCCCGGCCCTCCCCCAGAGGCCCAGGGATGCAGAAGCCCCCGGTGCTCCTCAAGCCCCAGGAAAGTGACAGCTGGGGCCCTCCCCAGCGTCCCGGGGAAGTGGCAGGGATGCAGCAGCAACCCATGCTCCCCTGCTTCCCAGAGGCTCCAGGAAGTGACTCCTGCCAGCAGCTGTGCCTGCACAGCTGCTGGTGGAAAAGGTCAGTGGGGGAGGGCCCAAATATGGGACAGTTAGTCCCTTTTAAAAAATAAGTCAGCATGTCTTTTTGGTGTCCCAAATACAGGAACATCCTGCCTAATATGGGACAGATGGTCACTTTAATAGTCCCTGCGTAAAAGAGCCTGCTATGTAAATAGGCAAGACAGACAAAAAGGGAAAGACTGGAAGCATTATTATCCCCATTTGACTGGTGGTTATCTGTGCCACTGAATTAATGTATACATATTCAAACTGTACATATAGCTACATGTTTTAGGGAAGGACAGGATTAGCTCTGATATCTCGTAATTCACAGGTCTGGTTGTAGATGCGATTCTGTTCCATCTGTAGAAGAATGGAAAAGAGTGGAATTGAAGACTTCCTCGATTAAAGCACTCTGTGTGCAGGCAGAGATAGGCAATTTGGTGTCTGATTCTGCAAAGACTTGAATATATTCTATTCCCATTCACACCGATGGAAGTCAGGGGCTATAAGTATACCATGCTGACAATTAGAACAAATATATCTAGGTCTCTGAGCACGGATTGATGTGCCTACCTTCAGCCATTTCCATTTGAAAACTTTTGTTTATAGTAAACAAAACTGAAATACATTATAATGACTAGGCTTTCAGCTGGATTGTTTAGCGTTTTTAAAATGTTTATGACCATGTCATTATTCCATTCTTACTTTTATGTGGCATGGATCTTGGATTGTATAGTAGAAACACAGCTTTCTCATTTAAATTTTCTAAACTCCAGGCCTGTTATATTTCTACCTGGGAGGCAGAGGGAAGTGCCTACACCAGGGGTATGCAAAGTGCAGGCAGGGTGGGCCCCTTCAGAGGGTGGGCATTAAATTTTGTAAGGTGGGGCACAGCATGATTGTCAGCTGGGTCTCAGGCACATCCATCTCATTAAAAATGTTGAACTACGTTACTGTATTTGTGTCTGTGTATTCACATTTATATATCAATTAATAAAGGTTTTACATTCTACATACTTATTTTCTTACGCATGCTGAAAAGTTTTTTTTTTTTTCATCTGAACATAACCGAAATTTCTATCAATTTAGATTACATTAGACAGATTGCGAGGCCCTGCTAATTGCACGGATAAATAGTAGGGCCCAACGTAAAAAGTTTGCTCATCTCTGTCCTAGACTACAGAAGTAGGGAGAGGAAAACTGAAGAAAGGTGAGAATGACCCAAATTAATACTCTGCCTAACTTCTTCTGGAAAACATTAGACAAATCCTTGCTCACAATGTTAATTTACTTTGTTCTCACTTCATATCCAATAATTCAAGAGCATTATATCTCACTTCTTATACACACACATAACAAACAAACCCTCAGGTGGGAAAGTAACAGCCACCCACAGACACATGCACTTGCCTATTTATATATTTTGCAAATGCCAATGTGTGTTTAGTAGAGCCGTGTAAAATATTTGCACAAAATTATACATCACTCAGAATGTCCCTGGATTGTTTTTTTGTTTCAAATCGACAGCCAGATCACATTAACTGAAAAACTCACGAAGCAGTCTTTTGAGATCTCGTGGGTCAATTGTTTGTCTTGCTCTCAAATGCATGATTTTGCTGTGTATTTTCAAAAAGGTATCAAGTCATCGGAGTCTACTGAATACAGCTTTGAGATTTTAAGTAGAACCAAACCTAAACCTCAAAGCTCATGTGAACGTATTGCCCATAAAAGAAATAAAAATCTGTCAACACTAGTAATGAAAACTATAAGGCTTAACACAGATTTTGCATCATACTCTGTGACCTTACGTACGGTGGGCTGAACAAAAATAAGTTCTATATTCTTGTTAAACAGTGTTAAATGAACAGAAATATTCCTAGGCATTGGAGCTCCACAGGCACATATTTAAAGGTTTAGGTGCAAAATCGGTGGGCCCAAGAGGAAACAAGCTTGAGAATGACTGTGTAACTTGTTGGTTAGAGCACTCAGGCTGCTGGAGACCCAGATCCACTCCCTGGGCACCAATGGCACTCTAATAACTTATCTGAAGTGGAACATCTTCAAGCAGAGACAAGGGGTGGGACCCTATAAACTATCCCATAGTCCACTTGTTAGGCAGTCACCCGAGAGGCTGCAAATCCCTTTTCCCCTTAAAGTGGAGGTGGAATTTGGACTGGGGGACTTTCCCCTCCCCAGTTAGTACTCTCACCACTGGGCTCCAAACTAGTAGAAGTTCTTCTTGTCTCCCCTTTTCCATGAGCTAATGTGTAGGGCCCGATCCTCTAAGTGGCCTCTGAGCACACTTTCTGAATCAAGCCCTGCAGGCAAGTTAAGCAGAGAAATTCAGGAGTTTTTTGAGATTGAGCGTTGCACTGGGACTTGGACGCCTAAGTACCTAGTGAGAGGCTACAGTGCATGTGCATGAAGGCAGAAACATGGGCACAAAGGGAGTTATTGTGGGGAAAACTGTAGGCGATGAGTAGTTTAGAATGCGTGTCACATTCTATGCCTGCCCCACTGCAAAGTCAGTCCAGGTAAAAGAGCTGAAGATCGACAGTTACTGAATTTTTGGAAGATTTCTTCTGTTCTTGTCTGGGAATTTTGCTAAGTCACTAGATTTTCAGCAGTGTTCTTGTGTTAATTGCATGTCCTCTGCTTTAACTAAGACCCTGCACTTTCATGAACTTCTCTACAGCTCTGTGTGTCATTGCTTTTGCATATATACCTAGGCCTTCAGGTGTGTTGCTATAACATCACATAAGCAGGTGATAAAAGAGAGATCTACAGAGGTGTAATAACAGCTTCTGTATCCTTTACAATATTTATCTGGGTTATTAATGCATCTTTTGGAATTCATATGGGGAGAGTAGGGGCATGTAAGTTGAGAAGTAATTACACCGAAACTTTGCAAGTGAAATGTCACAGAAGGCCGCAGTGAATTAGATTCCTGCCTGCATAGTGCCTACTAACTTAGTGCACTGATTTAGTAGGGTAAGCCCTTCTCATTGATATAAAGGAGAGCACAAAACCCACAATGTTTGTATCAAAGGCTATGTCTACACTAGAAGCATCTGTTGACGGAAGTGACTGTTGACAGGGAAATCTCGACAAGCTCTGCCAACAGATTGCGTCTTCACACAACTTGCTCTTTCGACAGAGAACTGCCAGACTGCACTGCCCGCTGGTGCCAGAAAACAGAACAGCAGCTCGGCAAAGAGGGCTGCCTGGCAACCAGAAGCCTCCTCTGTCGACAGAAGTGGCTACGCTGCACTTCTGTTGACAGTGCTCTGTTTACAGATTGTTATACCTCAGATTTTTGAGGGATAATACTGTTGAAGCAAATGCAGACCCCTTCTGTCAACAAAACTCTGTAGTGTAGACCCAGCCAAACAGATCTAGGAAGGATGGCCTAGTGGACAGGGCACTGAACTTGGGACTCAAGACCTTGATTCAGACCCTGGCGCTGTCAATGACTAAACTATCTTGTGCCCCAGCTCCCTATCTGTAAGACCAGTATAATACTTTGCTCCTTTTTAGGGGTTCTGCATGGCTGAAACCATCAATGATTGTGAGGTGCTCAGATCCTGTAGGGAAGAGGGTCACAGAAGTACCAGAATTTATGGAAACAGTCTTGAGGGGAAGCTACACATGAGTTCAAGTAGTGCCAAGAACTCAGAATGTAGACTAGCTTTATGCTTACATGATGATGGTTCGTGAAGATCCATTGTAAAGAGTTGTAAAATCAGTATTTCTCTTCTGTTCTTTATTTTTAGTCTCTGGCAAAATTATTTAAACTCCTATGCTTGTCTTTTGAAGATGACATGCCGGGTTCCTTTGAGGATGGAGACCGAGAGGTCAAATACTACTTGGTTATAAAGGTTATTGCTTTGTGTGCATTCTCATTCTTGGACTTTGTTTACAAGAAACCAGCTACAGTTTGCCCAGCAGAGCATTCCTAAAGTTTAGAGAGACTTCTTACTCAAAAGCTGCATTTTTTTTAGTTGTACGCCAACCTCATTCATCAAAATGAGATGGGGAAAGTGAAAATAATGTGGATAAGCAGGGTTTTAGGTAAGGTGAAGGTTTTTTCTACATATTTACAGCACAATTCAGAATAAGGATCAGTCTGACACTGATTTTTTGGGTAACTGATATTGTACAAATAGAGTTTGCCTGTATTCCTTGGGTCAGTGCTTTGATTCATGCACCTGACAGCCAACATAATGCCGAAGAGTGCTGTCCTTTTATGGCACTGACAGGGTCTGAACCAATTGTCAGACTACAAACCCTTTTCTGTCCTCTTCCTTCTGGAGTTTAAGAACTTACTAAATTGTCAGGTCTGTTTCTGGGAGGCAGATTCCGATTCGGTGATTGTTGGAATGAAGTCAGTTAATTCCACACGGGTCACCAAACAGCCATAAGATAGCTTTCAGTCATTATTAACCTGCTCCATATTTTAACTGGTGACCAAGAAATTAGTCATTTATCTTTCTGCAGAGATTGAGAGACAAGGTGGGTGACATAGTATTAATTATTGGACCCACTTCTGTTATTGGGACAGACATAGTTACAGCAGTTGAGGTGATGTGAGGTAGTGGTGGGGCACAATGATCCTCAGAGTGATTCAGCATGGTGAATTATGCATCTCTGAGTTTTCAGATGATGATAGTCTGCAATGTTCTTCAGGCTGCTTGCATGGCTTAAAGTTCCTCAAAGTCTGATTTCAGAAGCACCAGGGAGCCACTCAAGTTAACCAGTGCTCTTGTTAGCAAGTTAAGCAAGTTTCCCATAACCAGGAACAGACCAGTGACTGTGCTACCACCACAGGGAGAGACAGAATCCTCCGAGTCTCTCTCCACTTTCGGTTTTCAAGGTGGAGTGTAAAGCACCCATGGTTTGCTCTCAGAATGGCCTTTTATCTTCAGCCAACAGGTAGGGGTAGGAAAGTGGAGACCTGCTCAGCTACTAGATGATGACACAGGTGCTGTTGCTGGAGTGAAGTCCTCTGAGAAATACCACCCTTGTAATCTGAAATGATCTTTTCTATCAATTGAGTATAATAATTCTCCTGGTAATGCCATAACACACATCTTTAATATATCCCATTTACAGAACAACACATAGCTTGCTGTCCAGACAGGTTAAGGAAAGGAGGGTGATTTGTGAGTCTCATGAAATGAATTCGTCTACTGCTAGCTTGTCAGTTCCACTATAATAATGAATTAAGAGCAAATAATGACCAGGTGGTGTATGAGACACAAAATGAAGCCCATCTGGGCCTCTATCAAAAGAATTTACAAGCTTAAACTTCTCTCTTAAAGCAGGTTCTCTACTAAAGTCCATGGAGTTCTGGCTGTGTAGAGGATTGTGCTTGCATAAAATCCCTTGCAGGATTAGGTCACAGAGAACAAACGGATGACAGAGTGCACTGAGAAAGCTAGAAGGGGAGTTGATAATAATAAAATATGTATGCTGCTATTAAACTCATCACTTGCGAGTAGTGAAGTTTCCCAGCCAGCAGGGTCAAAATTCTGTAGATTGTACACTCAAAAAGCTAAAAGAAACATTCCCATCTCCTCTGGATACCTGCAATAGCATTTCCTTAAGAGTGGAAGAAGGGAGCTGACAGGACTGTACAAGACTGTCGCCAGTTGCGTTGTTTTAATCCAATTTTAAAAAAGCAGGTCATCCATGTTCCCCACTCACTCCAAAACTTCAGAGTCACTTTTTGAAGGCATCAAAGTTGCTCCAGCTCTACACCAGAATCAATATTAATATTTGGCTCCAAACACTTAATAATTAAGGACACTGCTGGGTTTTTACTATAATGATTTAAAGTGATAACGTTTAACTACTGAGTAACTACTGGGTGTTCTCTATTTTCTCTCCCTATTCTGAAGTATATTTGGTGCTGTCCGAACTGGTGCTTATATGCTGTACATTCTGATGACCAAAGGCCTGAAGCAGTCAGTGTGTGACCAGAGTTTTTACAATGGACCTGTCAGCAAATTCTGGGCTTATGCATTTGTGCTAAGCAAAGCACCTGAATTGGGTGAGTACCTGCTCTTGTTTAACGTGCATATTTTGGGCAAAAGAGTTTATGCAGAAAATATGCAAGAGCATCCAGTGCTTCTAAAAATGTCTTTTCAGGCTTATAAATAAAAAACCCAACCCCCAAGCCCCCATATTCTTCCGCTGTTGAACTTTAAGCTAAACTGAGCTAGGATTAGAGAAATAAAAAGTTGAACAGGATGATTCCCAAACCCCACAGGTCAATTCACCTTCATTTTTAGCAGTTTTGATTCAGTTCACAGTGTTTGTTTAGTCAACTCATGCCCCTGAGCTAACATGGGGCATTTGGCCATAGCTCTGAGCTGGCAAAATTAAAGAGCCATGTGGAGCCCACACATTGTAGAGTTCTTATAGCTCCCCAGTGCCACAGGAATGCTTCCTCCTGCTCCTTCCCAGTGCATCAGCCAACTCCATTGGCCAAGTAGAAGAGAAATAGATTCCTGGCCCTGTACCTTTCAGCCCCGCACTTTGGGACATAGTGTGCTCCTTAGGGCAGTGGACAGAATAGTCTCTGTGCTCCCCCAAGCTCAGGGGACCTTATTTCTCCTTACCTCTTTTGCAGGCTATGGAAAGCAGCAGAGAGAACTTTTGTGCTTTTGTCTTTCCCAATGTTTTTGCACACCTATGCTAGGGTTAAAGGCAACCTAACCCCTAGCAGCAGTTCATAGAGGAAGTGGGAGTTACCTAGTGTAATCTCCTAGATCAGAGGCAGTCCTTCACCCGATGATTTAAGCAAAATATTCATGCTGAGGCAATCAATCTCCACTCTTACAAAAGGCACCTGACAGTGTCAAATAAGCCCAGGCTGTATTGTTTTTCATTGATCTCTTCATAGGGTTCCTTGTTTTTCTCTTCACTTTATCCAGAGATAAATAAGCCTTTAACTCATGGTTGTACCAGCCAGGACATAGGAAACTTCATTCATTTACTTTAGTGATCAGAAACTCAGACCTTCTGCAAAATAGTTTGGTCATAGCCTGTATTTCTATTTAGCACTCGCTAGATCATGAAGTGCTCTCTTAGATATAGTACAGGGATTGGCAATGCAAGCTTCCCCATACTACCCTGCTATTATAACCCTGATCTGAACACATGACCTACAGGACTGAAACTATCGGTCTGTCTTCAGTCTTGGCTGCTGTGCTGAGTTGGTGGATAGGTGCTAGTTAGTGTTTGTGGTTTTGGTGATGTGGGCACCTAATGACCATCAGCTCATTTCAGATAACACAAAATCAATAGCTTTTGGATAGTCTGCTACCAGGCCCACTGAAGGCAGTGCAAAGGGTGCAGTTGGTTCAGAGCCCAATGATTCAAAGGAGTCTGGGGTTCTCAGCCACCGCCACTGCTACCTCAGTAGTAGCAGTGACTAGAGCCCTGGATTCTTTAAATCTCTGTGGAAGCACTGTGTGGTGTGCTCTGGGCAGCTCTGAGGGCTAGAGGGGGAGACTTGCAGCATGGTCTGGGCAGCACTGAGGGCAGCCTGCCTACCCCACACTCCTTTCAGTGGTGCAGAGATGCACGCGCTCCACCTTGCATAGGGACTCAGCAAGTCTGTCAACCCCGCTGTCCAAGTTACTGAACATGAGTGGGGAAGGACCCAAGAGCTTCCATCATGAAATAGAAGTGTGGGGGTGGCCAAGTTTCCTGTGGTCCCATAAAGTTTGTTTACAACACCAGTCCTGGCTCTTAGGCTAAGTCTACCCTTACAAAAAACTTCAAAATGGCCATGCTAATGGCCAAATTGAAGGATACTAATGAGGCACTTTGAAAGCTGACAGGAATAAGGAGAATAAGAGGATTTCGATGTTGTCAGGGTCCTTTCGAAAAGGACCCCCATGTAGACAAGCCACAGGCGAGCGAACCGCGGCGCTTTTGAAGGCCGGCAACACGCTAATGAAGTGCTGAATATTCTTTTCAGCACCTCATTAGTATTCTTCTATTTGGCCATTAGCATGGCGATTTTGAAGTTTTTTGTAAGTGTAGACATGGCCTCAGTGTTCTGTGCTGTTATTTAGCTGTAATTTACCTCAAATGTCTTCTAAGAGCCCAGTAAGCAGTGGACGTGTTGGTTATGTGCTAGAAAATATTGACCTCCTGTCATGTGGCAAATTCTCTCATCCAGCACGGGTAAAGTCTTGAGGGTGCTGAGTGAGAGACATTCAACCTGTAGTAGATTTACATCCAAAGTGACTTCATATCTGCCTTACTGTGTGTAAATCTGGAAACCACCACATCATCATCCACCTATGGAAGTAAGAGGCTTCTTGTCCCATTCTAGCTCAGTTCTACTTGTCCTTATTTTGTATCTGTACACACAGTTAACAAGAATGTGTTTTTTTTCTCTTCCAAACAAACCAGAAGTCTCACTGACAGTTTACTTCTTGCAGACAGAAAATAACAACCTTTCCCCTAGTACTGTGGTTCTTCCCACTCACCCACCTATTGGATGCAGATTTTCCAAATGGTTTTCCCTCCTGCAATTTTTGCAAGGTTATAAAGGATATATTTAGCCCCCAGCCAGTACCCTTGCTGCTCATAGGGTTTAGAATGAAAAAGGCTGGTCTTAATGCAAAGTAGGCAACTACAATTAAGCAGGCCTCTGGTGTTCATTCCTGAAGGAGCCAAGTCACTGAAACCTCACAGAGCTGCACAATTCACTGAATACAGATAAACAGAAATTTTAGGCTTGTATTTCAGCAGCAAACGCAGTTCAATGGATTTCAGTTTAGCAGTTTAGCAGCACATGAGACAAGAAGGCAGCCCCCTTCTTGCTCTCTCAGACGCTTTGGTTTCTGACTGTTTAAATTACAGCAAAACCCACTTTGGATTTAGTTTTGTTAAAATTGGGAATGGTGTGCTGAAAGTCTAGGTGCTTAGAGTGAGTGTTTGTGCGCATTCCAATGTAGGTGTGCATGCACATGCTCAGTTGCTGGAAAGTTACCCCCCCCGCCAGCTGGTTGTGGTTGGATCAGTGCGGTGCCCACTGGAATGGCACCAATATAGCCCCCAATATAGGCACCACCCAGTTCACCCCCTGCTCAGTTCCTTGTGTCGATTGCTGTAACTCCCCTTCACTTGTGTGAGGAGTCTTCTCAGTTAGCTGGTAGCACTTAGATCTTTATCTGTAAATAGTTCTAATTAGGTGTTAATAGATTAAACAGCTAATACTTCAATTGTTATTAGTCAGTGTTGATCATTGGGCCTCAGTAGGAAGGTCATTGCCCCTCCTCGATGCCTTGGTGCTGGGACATACTAAGGTTGCCAGGCTTCAAAGTTTGTGCTAACTGTGGGAGACACATACCAAAAAGTGGTCCTCATTCAGCCTGCTTTCAGTGTCTGGGTGAGAGTCACCAGCAGGACCACTGCCCAATCTGTAAAACCTTCAAGCTGGGGACCTTAAAAAATAGGGCTCAATGCCTCAAAGTCCTATTGATGGAGATGGTTCTTCATACTGAGAAATCCTCATCAACTGGGCCGAGCACATCTTCCGCAGTATGGAGTGCACCAGCACTGAGCTCGGCCTTGGTCTCGATGAAGGAGAAGGGAACCCAACACCATGGTGAAGGGCCAGTAGCTCAACTGTTTCAGAGGCATAAGTCTTAATCCCGGTGCCTCACGAAAAGAAAAGGCATGACAGGGGCAGTTCTCTTGTGGCTTCCAAGTGCAGGGAGACTTCCCAGGCGGTGACAGGAGAGACATGCCGTGGGCAGACCATGGATGGTCAGGCTTCGACATCAGTCCAGAGGTCCAGCCCCCAGTCTCTGCAACTACCATTGACACTGGAAGCATTCTAGTCAGCACAGAACCCCCTGCAGATCACAGCACCTTTTTCCCTGCCCAGGAGGAACACATCCTTAAGGCAGGTGTTGAGTCATCCCCTGTCACAGGGCAAGCCCTCCATGATGGCACGTCCTCCCACGCAGCTGGTTCCGATGATGACCCAGCACCAGCACCATCCCGTCCAGGGCTCCCGCAGGTGCCCTGGGGACTGGCACTACTGCTTCACCACCGCCTCTGACTCAGAGTCTGACTCCTACTTTTCCAGTCCTGGTAGGAATAGGAGTGCTCGCTCTTCATCCAGGCGAAGTCAACGCTCCATTCTGGGACAGTGGCCATCAGACTTGCAGACCGCTCCACAGTGACCATTCTGGACTCTGTGGACATACCACAAGAGCCGGGGCAGTTCATTTGCTCTCCATCCTGAGATCCATCATTGATGTCTGCAGGTCCTTTGGTACCACATTCAGCACCATCAGCCTCACAGGGAGCACCCCCCCATGTGATGATTCATTGAAACAGCTGCCACTTATGGAATCATCCTCGTTCGCACCATCAGTAGTCTTGTCCCCAACCCCCTCAGTGTCATTATCATTGTCAGCGCCAGTGGTTTCAATGGCCTTTCCTTTGGAGCCGTCTGCCTTTGGAGCCGTCTTCAGCAATGGTGCCTCCTCTCATGGTGGAGGGCTTGGCACCCCCCTTTGTGGGCTCAGCGTTGCTGAGGCAGGCATTGGAATTGTTCCCCTCAGGTCAGAGAGTGCATGCCTCAAAGACTGCAGGGCACCCAGAGGTTGCTGGGCCTTTATACCCCTGTGATACAATGCAGACATTTTACTCTGCGCCCTCCCTCTAGGCAATTCCCCCAGCAGCCTAGGGATCAGAATAGGTGCAGAGGTCAGAGCAGTAGGTGGTGCTCCCACCAGCCCAGCGAAGGCCAAGGGCAACAGAAACCGCCTCAAAGCCCTAAGTCCATCTTTTGAAGGTGCAGTTGAGACCACCACACCACTCCCCATTATGGATCCAGCACTCCCTGTGTTTTCATTCTGCCTGTCCCCTTTCTACCATGCCTGTGCCATAATAACATCAGAGCAGTGGGTCCTTCACATGATAGAAAGAGGATATGCTCATCCAGTTTAGTTCTTATCCCCCTTTCAGCCCTTCTTCCCCACCCCTCTTCAGGGCTTCCTCTCACAAGAGTCTGCTCAGGCAGGAGATTCAGTCACTCCTCAATCCAGAGACAATAGAGAAGGTTCCCCCACAATTCAGGAGCCAGGAATTTTATTCCCATTATTTGCTAATCCCAAAATCAAAAGGGGGAATGAAGCCCATCATGGACGTGCAAAGCCTGAACAAGTTGGTAAAAGAGATCAGGTTTGCATGGTTTTTCTAGGACTCATTATCCCATTGCTGGATCCTGGAGATTGGTTTGCCACTCTAGACTTACAGGACTTGTATTTTCACATCACCATCTGTCCTCCCTACAGGAAGTTCGTCGCATTTGTGGTGAACAGGGGACACTATCAGTTCTCAGTTCTTCCATTTGGCCCCTCAACAGCTCCAAGGGTTTTCACCAAGTGCATGGTGGTGGTTTCAGCCTTCCACCACAGGCATGGTATCCAATTGTTCCCATACCGGGATGACTGGTTAGTCAAAGGGACTTCACAGGCCCAGGTTCATCAACACAAAATGTTCACTTGCCAAACCTTTGCCAAGCCTTTACCTTTGGCCTTCTGGTAAATGAGGTGAAATCAATGCTCATACCCACTCAAAGAATAGAGTTTGTGTGGGCTGTCCTGGACTTGGTGCTCGCCAGGGCCTTTCTGTCAGAGAGCAGCTTTCAGGCTTTCGCCAGCATCATAAACGACATGATCAAGTTCTCCACCACAATGGCCAGGTGTTATGTGAAGCTCCTGGTACATATGGCAGCTTGTACATTTGTGTTACAACACATCAGACTTTGACTACATCCCCTCCAGTTGTGACTCTCTTCCATGTACTGCCCTGTGAGCGATGATACAGACAAATTAGTGACGTTGCCACTGCAGGTGTTGCAGACGCTGCATTGGTGGCTGGATGCTTGAACAGTGGGTGTGGGGTACCTTTCAGACCTCCGCAACCTTCATTGGCCTTGGTAACTGACATGTCTGATTTAGGCAGGCGGCATGTCTGAGGGAGCTCTAAACTGAAGCTTTCTAGGGTGCTTCAGACTTTGAGTTTCACATCAGTGTGAGAGCGCTCAGGTTGATCAAGTCGGCATGTGAGGTGTTTTGGGACAACCTAGCAGGGCCATTGCTGAATACAGACAACACAACGTGTGAATACAGACAACACAACACCAATGTATTACATGAACAGACGGGGTACACACTCCTGTCCCCTGTGTCACAAGGCCCTCAGGCTATGGGAGTTCTGCATCCATCACTAAACCCTCCTGCAGGCCCATTACTTACACAGGGTCCACAGTACCATAGAGGACCACCTCAGCAGGTCCTTCATGAGTCACGAGTGGTCCATTCACCTGCTGAAATCAGTTTTCCAAGTTGGGGACTATCCCCAAGGGGACCTGATTGTCATGCACCTCAATTCAAAGTGCCTAACATTTTGTTCTTACCAGAACTGGAATCCCAGGTCCTGGTCAGATGCAGTCGACGTGTCCTGGACAGGCCCTCTGCTGTACTTGGTAACAGTGTCAGGCTAGCAGACCCCAGGTGGAAGGGTGAAAGGCAGCTCTGGACACAACCTGGGCTAGGGGAAGAAAAGCAAGAGCCAGTTAAGCTCCCAGATGGAGGCAATAGGGAGTGGCAGCACATAATTAATGAGGCCCAACTGGTCTCACTGCCAGAGTGTGGGCAGGGTTTAAAAAGCATTCCCAGTCATGGGGGGAAGGGGAGAGGAGCTGGACAAGTTGGAGAAGCTGTGGTGGTTGAGGTAAAAGGAGAGAAAACTACTTTGACAAAAGATAGCAAGGGAGAGAGGGAGTAGCCCAGTGAGACTGAAGCCCTGGCTATGGAAAAGAGGGGAAAGGACTGACCAGCCAGTCCAGATTGGCAGAGATGGGTGCAGCCTAACCCCTCCAGCTGAAGGGAGAGGCATGGGACTCTGGCCAGACCTAGGGATACCCTGCCACAACATGTTCCTTCCAGTTCCCCTTGTCCACAAGGTCCTCCTCAAAATTCGAGCAGACCAGTAATCTTGGTGGCTCCAGCATGGGCCAGGCGGCATTGGTACTCGGTGCTGTTGGACCTGTCAGAGTGCAATCCCATAACACTCCCAATATACCTGGACCTGTTTGATGCAGGAGGAGGGGCAGCTTCAGCACCCCCAACCTCCTATCCCTTCACTTCAGATCATGGAAGCTTCATGGTTGAGTGCCGTGGAACTTTCCTGCGCAGACCCAGTGAGGGAAGTGCTTTTAAATAGTAGGAAACCTTCTATGATGGCCACTTGATGAAATGGAAAAGGTTTGTGGTTGGGCTTCCCATAAGGGGTTATCTCCCTTGCAGGCCACAATCCCCTCGATTCTGGATTATTTGTGACATCTAAAGTAGTCAAGACTGTCCCTGTCCTCCATTAAAACACAACTGGCAGATATTTCCAACTTTCATTTCAGTTCAGGCCTTTTGGTGGTGGTCTTGGACCCTGTGATCAAGAGATTCATGAAGGGCTTGGAAAATGTTTAGCCACCAGTGCAGCTCCCTTACCCTCTTAGTATTTGCTTTTGGCCAAACTCATGGAGCCTTCTTTCAAACTCTTTGCTTCCTGCTCCCTGGTGTTTCTAAGTTCCAAAACAGCCTTTTTTGGGGGGCCAGAAGGGGTCTGAGTTGAGTGCACTGTTAGTGGACCCAACCTATACAGTATTCCACAAGGACAAGGTCAGAATGAGACCCCCATCCAGCTTTCCTGCCGAAAGTGGTCTCTTTCCATGTCAATCAGGCTGTTTCACAACCTGTTTTTTACCCTAAGCCTCATGCTACCATGCAGACAACACAAAACTACTCCAAATAGTTAAGTCCCAAGCAGACTGTGAAGAGCTACAAAAGGATCTTAATAAATTGGGTGATTGGGCAACAAAATGGCAGATGAAATTCAATGTTGATAAATGCAAAGTAATGCATTTTGGAAAATATAATCCCAACTATACAGATAAAATGATAAGGTCTGACTTAGCTGTTACCACTTAAGAAAGAGATCTTGGAGTCGTTGTGGATAGTTCTCTGAAGACATCCACTCAGTTTGCAGCAGCAGTCAAAAAAGCTAACAAAATGTTGGGAATGATTAAGAAAGGAATAGATAATAAGACAGAAAATGTCATATTACTGTTATATAAATCCATGGTACATCCACATCTTGAATACTGTGTACAGATGTGGTCTCCCCATCTCAAAAAAAAAAAATTGGAATTGGAAAAGGTCCAGAAAGGAGGAACAAAAATGATTAGGGGTATGGAGCATCTGCCATATGTGGAGAGATTAGTGAGACTGCGACTTTTTAAGTCTGGAAAAAAGATGAGTAAGGGAGGGTATGATAGATGTATACAAAAGCATAACTGGTGTGGAGAAAATAGATAAGGAATTGTTGTTTACTCCTTCTCACAACACAAGAACGAGGGGGTCACCAAATGAAATTAATAGGCAGCAGGTTTAAAACAAACAATAGGAAATACTTTTTCACACAACACACAGTTAACCTGTGGAACTCCTTGCTGGAGAATGTCGTGAAGGCCAAGACTATAGTAAAGTTTATAAAAAGAACTAGATAAATTCATGGTGGATAGGTCCATCAATGGCTATTAGCCTGGATGGGCATGGAGGGTGTCCCTAACCTCTGTTTGTAAGAGGCTGGAAATGGGCAACAGGGAATTGATCACTTGATGATTACCTGTTCTGTTCATTCCCTCTGGGGCACCTGGCATTAGCCACTGCCGGAAGACAGGATACTAGGCTTGATGGGCCTATGGTCTGACCCAGTATGGCTGTTCTTATAAGGAGAAGAGCTTACATACCCTGGACATCCATAGAGTCTTAGCTTTTTACATGGACAGGACCAAGCCATTAAGGAAGTCACAGCAGCTCTGGCAGACAGGATGAAGAGCCTCCCACTTTCATCCCAGAGGATTTCCTCCTCGATAGTGGCTTGTATTAAGGGATGCTACCAGCTAGCAGGGCTTCCCCCTCCTCTGCTCAGGGCTCACTCTACAAGGTCGCAGACCTCTTCAGCAGCATTCGTAGCCCATGCTCCTATTCAGGAAAGCTGTAGGGCTGCCATGTGGTCTTCCATTCACACATTTTCAGCCCATTATGTGATTATGTAGTATACTAGGGCACTAGGGATGATACTGCAGTGGCCAGGGCTGTGTTACCGTCATTCCAGGGCTCTGAGCCCACCTCCTAATGTCAGCTTGTATTCACCTACATTGGCATGCACGTGAACAATCACCTGAAGAAGAAAAGACAGTTATTTTCCTCCATAACTGGTCTTCTTGAAGATGTGTTCTTCACGTCCATTCCAAAACCCTCCCCTCTTTTCCCACTGTCAGAGTAGGCGGCAAGAAGGAACTGAGTTGGGGGTCGGCAGGGCGGGTCTTTTGCATATTATATCAGTGCCACGCCTGTGGGTGTCATGCTGACTCAAAGGCTACAGGCTCAGGGAAGAATTTTCCGGCAACTGAGTGCACAACATTGGAATGGAAGCGAACAGCACATCACAAAGAACAGCAGTTACAGAGGTAAGTAACTGTCTTTTCTACTAAATGTGACTCAGCATTCCTACAGCTAAGGAAACAAACAGAAGTGTGCATAATTGCAGCCTTAGTATGTAAGGCGTAGGTTCAGTTGCACCCCCACTAATGTTCTTTATTTGGATTTTCCAGGGATGTAAGCACATAAAAACACACTTTGTGCTTCAAAGCTGAGACTCCCCCTCCCCATCCCAGTAAATCACGGTCTATAATAAAAACATATGCATATAAATGAAAGAATTAAAACTAATGAGGGGAGAGGAAACAGCAGGATGAGAAACAAACAGTATGTGGATATACTACACATTATTTCTGTTGCAGTGCCATGAGAATTTGAAGAAAAGGGACTTGCAGTATATCAGAATTATCCCACTTTCTCTCTAAAACCAGAAGGTATTCACACTTGTGTAACTGCCCTCAGTCAGACTCGAACGTGGGACCTCTGGAGCTTCATGTAGGTACCTCTACAGTTTGAGCTAAAAGCCAGCTCCTTTGTAGCTTAGGCTGTAGGGGACACTCATTCTTTCTCTGTGAAGTGATTTAGGTGCTGTTACATGGGCCAGTGAACCACACATAGGTGTATGGGGTACACTTGCACTCCCCCTCCGGTGGTACAGGTTACACATACAGTAGCATTTTGCACAGTAATAAGTGAACACTGCTTGTTCAGGTTGATTTGCATAAATATTGACCATTCACATACTTATTCAAAGTGTTTGAACCTGTTGAGCCCAGTGCTGTCACGCTAGTCAGTCAATCCAGAAGGACTCCATTGCCATTACCTGAGCTCCTTACACAGATGTATGTGACAGCACAGAACAGAATTTCAAAAACACTATGGCTACAGCGACACTAGATGCATCTGTCGAGAGATGTTTCTCTTGGAAGAGAGTTTCCAATAAAATGTCTGTCAACAGCATGCAGCCATACACTAAAGTGGATCGAAAGAGCGATCTGATCTGTCAACAGAGCAGCCGGACTGCCCAGCCGCTCTCGACAAATAGCCAACCGGAAGCACAGCAGGCAGGGCTGCCCAGTGTCATGGAAGCCTGTCTGTCAACAGAAAGCCCCCCAGAGCATCCACATGGCTTTTTTATTGGCAGAATCTGTCAACAAAGACACTCTTCCTCATCTGGGAGAGGCAGAAGGTTGTCAGCTGAAGTGCCAAGAGGGTACACTGGTAAGGCTGAAGTCCCGAAAGGGCTATGTGAATGTTTTATGTTTGGCAAACACTGCCATAAGGAATTGTCTTCACTTTATTGTATATGACAGGATCAAGTGATACAAAATCCTTCTGCTCTTTGATTGGAATTTTCAGACGTGGGGGGAGAGTTGTCTAAATTTAGGTCCCTAAGTCTATATTAGGCACCTGGTAAAAAAGGCTGAGCTACCATCATTCTCATTGACTTAATGGAAACGGGCTGGAAATCAGACATTTTAATTCATGTGTCTAAATAAAAGATCAGGGTCTAATTTTAGGCATGTAGGTTTGAAAATGCTTACCTGAATATTTGTATTTATAAACGATGGGATAACAGATAGCCAGTCTTACATGGACACAGCTTGTGCTCAAAACATAAAAGCACAAGTCAAAAATACAATCCTTACAAGAAATTATCACAGATTACCCTTTGAGCAAAGAATGTCTCTAAATTAAGTGCTGGCATTTTAAATTAGCAGTTATCTGTATCACAAAGATTCAATCCTGTGTTCTTTTCAGACAAATAGTCCTCTAGTGCAGATAGCATTTGGACCTAGCGTTTTTGTTCCCCAGCATTAAGATAAAGGGATATGTGTAAAATCTGCCTCTGTGAATACATATAGAAGTAGTTTCTAAACTCCAATAAAGTTCAGGGATGTTTAGCGCTGAGGTTTCGTCAATGCCCCAGAACACTACAATCTAATCAATGCCACACCATTTTAAAAGGAAAAGAAGCCTGGCAGAAACGCAAGAATTACGAAGTAGTTTGATTTGTTTCTGATATGTCCCCCTTCCCTCCCCCTGTCCCCCACACCCCTCCCCCCCACCCATCTTCTCTCTTACAGGAGATACAATATTCATTATTCTTAGGAAACAGAAGCTCATCTTCCTGCATTGGTACCACCACATTACGGTGCTGCTTTATTCTTGGTACTCTTACAAGGACATGGTGGCTGGTGGTGGCTGGTTTATGACCATGAACTATGGGGTGCACGCTGTTATGTACTCTTACTACGCCTTGCGGGCTGCTGGCTTCCGAGTCTCACGCAAGTTTGCCATGTTCATCACCTTATCACAGATCACTCAGATGTTGATTGGTTGTGTAGTTAATTACCTGGTCTTCTCCTGGATGCAGCAGGGGCAGTGCCACTCCCATGTGCAGAACATCATCTGGTCTTCTCTCATGTACCTCAGCTACTTCGTGTTATTCTGCCATTTCTTCTTTGAGGCCTACATTGGCAAAACCAGAAAAACAAGGAAGGCTGACTAGTGGTATAAACAAGACCGAAGCCATAGCTCAGGGTCATCAAGAAAAACAAACAAGAAAATGGCACAAGGAAATATGTATGGTGCAGCTAAAACTCAGCAGCTTAGGGACAGCTAGATTGGTTTAAACCAGTAAGTTAATGATCCTGTCATGGTGAAGACTCACTGAATTCTATTCCATCTCAAAGGACTGCTGAGGAGAGACATCGTCCCTCTCGTACCTGTCAGCTCTGAAATAAAGGAAGGAAAATAACATTTTGTCAGGGTGGGGAGAATAAAAGTTGTGCATCCCCACAGCTGGAAGAAAAACTTTTATTACAAACAATTTCTTTCTATACCCTTTCTAATCTTTTTTCTGCATTGAATTTGAACAAAACAAAGAGCAGCAAACTTTTTGTGTCTATGATACCAGTACAGTCACAAAATTAAGGACTTGATCCTAAAGGGTTGACATGCTTAGCCCAAATGTGAAAAATGAATGGTTATCTTGAATGTTTGTATGGAAAATCATTGAACTCATGAATGGAATTGATAAAAGATTGATTTCTCCACTCTGTGCTATTCTTTGCATGCAGATCTGAGATAGCACATCAGTGCTTTGAGCCAGCAGAGAGAAGCAGTAATTTTACAAGACTTTAATGTGATGAGATACATATCATATCTCAGAGAGTACTTTCTCCAAGTGCATTTTCCACTCAAAGTCAAGGAATTTCTGCAGCAGAATAACACAGAAGGTTAAATCAATCTCAGTCACATTATCTTGGGCTAACAACAGAGGAGAGGGTTTGAAGGGTGTTGGAGAAAACCCCCTAAAATTTGTAACAATTATCTGCAATTCTAAGATTAATCAGCCATGTAATAGCAGCTGAAGTAAGGTGGGAAGGAATCAGGAGAAAATGTAATCAGCTAGAGATAGGCACTCTTATCTACAGAATAGAGCCCTGTAGTACAGCACATATTTTATATTTTTGTGAACTTCAGAAAAAAGATATCTGCAACCTTAAAAGAATTCGGCAGGACTGTATGTGACCTTGGGTAACACTGTGTTTCTGCATTTGCTTCATGAGCAGTGCAAAGAAGTTTAAAGTGCCCTCCTCTGGTCATGTGGAGATACTACAACAAAACATACTTTGAATAGTTTTTCTTGAGACTTGTATAGAAAAATTAGTCTAAATGATATAATTTTGTTGCAACAGCTTAACTCTAATGTCCGGAGAGAATTATCCTTAATTAAGAACAATCTGTAATGTAATATCCCGCTGACCACTTAAGAAGATGTCCTGTTCTAAAGTCAGCTGCAGATAAAAGATATTTCACTCTGAACCTCAGAGACAGCTAGTTGAGAAGAGCCATATTCTTTCAAAGAAAAGTAAATTGCATTAGCTGTAATATTTCAATCCTTACAATGCCAAATAAAATATGTACAAGTTCCTAGTATTTAAAAAAAGCAAGTATGTAAACTTGATGTTAAATGTGTTAATGTAGTATTCAAAATTGTATCAGTTTGGTAGTTTAACTAAACACTTAGAAGAGCTAGATGAACAGAGTAGGGGTTGCTGTTCTGCATAGATGATACACAACTACACTCATACATGTTACATAACTTGTCAACAAGAAAAAAGTCCAGTGGAAGAGAATCACCTTTTATGGCTAATGCAAAAGATTGTCTTTATTTTTCTTGCTTTATAATTTGAGATTGTAAAGTACAAAGTATTATTATTTTGGCTTTAAGTGTGCTGGCATTCATAAAACAGAGCTGCTTAATATCCTCTTAGAGATAAGAAGGGCTTTCTTTCAGTGTCTCATGTGAAGAAGAAAAAAAATAAAGTTATGTTCCGTATTACATGAATGCTTTTAAAAGAATCAGAAAGTCCTTGGGGGGCCTACCAATAACTACAAGCAGAAAAACAAGTTTACATGTGTTACTTACATTATTGATGTTTGGGCCTTATTTCATGGTACGCAACCAACAGCAAAATGTGATATTCAGTAATGAAGGTGACGTGAGCTTAAATCACAGAACTACTGTATAAATGGAACTATTAGATAAAACCAATTAAATGTGTGAATCATGGTATTTCACAGCTTTGGAAGGAGATAATGATAATGCATAACAAGCTGTTTTCTCCTGCTTAATTTTTGGCCTGGCTTAAAGGTAGCAGTAACTGAACAGCAGCAAAATAATTAAGGATGGAAAAGGCAAAATTAAACTTGAATTTAGTCAGAACAGAAGTATCAATAACAAGCCAATGACTGTGCCATTCAGATGTTCAGTTCTGTGTTTTTGTGGTCTGTAATCATTTCTATGCAGGCTGAAATAAAGAGGCGATAAAAGTGACCCAGATGTCTTTTGAAATTAGGGGTGAAATCCTGACCATGCCGAAATCAACAGGAGTTTTGCCATTAACTTGAATGAGGCTAACCTTTTAAACCCTGTAATGCCATTCCTTTTATCTGAGTAATGGGGGGAAATGCATTCATTTTAATTTCTTTTATGTTTTTTGAAAGGCTCAGTAAACATTACAAATAAGCTACTTTATAGATATGTGAAGTATTGTGAGCTGATCCCAGTGGTTTAACATAGGGAGATAATACTGTAGACTTGTTTTTTAACATTTTTTCTTTGCAATATTTTGAAAAAATATAGAGTATTTTACACAGTTTGTTTACTTTGTCAACAAATGATATTATACTTAAACATAGAGGGCCAGACTGAAATCTGGGGGGTTTTGCCATTGACTTCTGTGAGTAGGCTATGGCCACACTGGGCAAAGTAAGTCAAGTGCAGATACGCAATTCTAGCTATGGTAAATGTATAGCTAGAATCGACATACCTTCTCTGGATTTTCTTGGCCATTTCACTGAAGAAGATTGATGGGAGAATTTCTCCCATCAACTTCCCTTACTTCTCGCATCTCACAAGGAGTACAGATGTTGACTGCAACCCCTGAGAGATCGATTTCATGTGATCCTCCAACATGCATGAAATCGAACCCCAGAAGATCAACACAGAGCGGGTTGATCTTCTGGGCTAGTGTAGACATTACTTGACTACAGGTACATCTGGGCAGCAAATAAAGTTATGAGTATATTATGGATAAGCAGTAGTAGTAGTAGGCATCCTTCAGTCTGCATAGACTATGGATCGCGCCCTTTAAAGTTTCAATTGAGGACTTCATTTACAGCGTCTATTGTGACTATGAAGACCCACACAAGAGTGACAGTCCTTGTTGCATCTCTTGCAGATGTAGTGGGTGTCTGGCAAGTCCTTATTGTGCTTTCTGTGCGTGCGCTTCTCCTCTGCTAGCTGTCTGATCTTCATCTCGCCCTTCTGAAGGCCCTTGTGTAACCCCTGCCTCCACCTGCTGTGGTTGTCTGCTAGTTCTTCCCAGTTGTCCAGCTCAATGTCTACCTCTCTGAGGTCTCTCTTGCAGACATCTTTGTAGCGCAGCTGGGGGCGTCCGGGAGGTGCATATCATTGCTAACTAGATTAAAGATAGCATGAATAACAGTAGTGAAGATGTGATAGCAAGGACTTGAGCATGGACTAGTAATCCAAGTATATACCAAGGATCCTAAAGTCAGTGGAAACTCAACTACTGAATAAAGTCTTCATGCAAATAAATGGGAGTATTCATGTAAGAACTATTTGCAAGATCAGAATCATATTTGGCATTATATGTAAGTAAATTGGTGGCCTCAATGAATATTGAACTGTCATATTCTTTATCTGATGCCATACTGTGGACTGATTTATTTCTGTCCTAGTTATACTGCAGAACAGATTTTTTTTTTACTGGTGAAGTTTCACTGGAGTCGAATGTGATATTCTCAATTCCTTTAAATTAGATTGTCAGAGTACAAAAATGTTTCTCTTCATATGTTTATTTTCAAAAAAGCACACATCCCCTTCAGGCCACTGCCATTTATCCAAGAACATCTAGGTGAAACCAACAGAACCAGCCTCAGTCCTGGAGTAATTCCACTGACGTTTATGCAGTATTGCCAGTCCAAACTGTTTGGAATGCGTAAGTCTGGTCCTAAAAATCATAATTTAAAAATAATGGGTTAGGTTTATTTTTTTTCCTTCAGTATTTTGAGCCTTATGGGTCACAGTTTCAATGTCTGCTCTAAAAACTTTATCTTTTTTCAATGCAAGTCAAAACTCTATTGTAGTCACATGACTGCAGTCACATGACTCCAGGAGCTCAGACTGTATGACAAACAGTATTTTAATCCTAGGATAAAAATCATGAAAAGTATTGTAGACCTAGGATAAAATCATTAGAGTTGGCAGGACGAGTTTCTGGGATTCGTCTGGCCTTGTGAAGTCAAAGAAGTTACACCAATCATAAATTCAGCCCACTGAAGCCAAATTGTGTTCTGATTCACACAGATACAAATCCAGTATAATTTCACTGGAGGCAGTGGAGTCATGCTAGATTTACACTCAGGCAGCTAAGATCAGAATTTGGATCTTGCTATGCAGTAATACTGTGTAGTGACTATTTAAGAAGAATATTTTGAACTGGTTAATAAAATGTTGGAACATAATTTAAGTCTGAAAACTCTTTCATTTGTGCCTGTGGTAAAATAACCCATGCTCAGAAACATTTGTACATCAGAGTCACAAACGATTTATGTCCAAGCTCCTTGATGTCACATGTGTGCACATCTGGATGCGAAGGAGCACTGCTGACATGGAGCCCACCAGCAGAATGTCACAGTAAACTGACAACTGCGTTTACCTATAAAATAAGACCACAGTTATGTAAATGAAATGTAGTCAACAAGCAACCTGAGTAGTTGAAATCATGGATTAAGGTGTATGTTACAGGAGATACTGTATGAGGTAATCCTGCCCTTTTTTTCAAGAACTCATAGTTACTGACAAAAACCATTTACAAATCAGGATACAGGTTGGTGTTAAGATATGGACATCAGATGTGAGAGTTTAAGATGTGGATTATTGTCCTTTCCTAGCAAGGAGTCTAATGTATCCTATATGTTTTTGTATACATGGTTGTATCCTATACAGCTTAGACTACTGTGGCTGGTGAAGAATGGTGTGTCTCTATGAATTGTGTAGTTAATAGCACAGTGGCTCCCTGGTCCCACTCAAGTGTTTTGACAACATCAGAATTATTCTATACTTTTATTTTTAGCAGGTGAAATAGAAGTCTTGATTTCAGTATGTTTCTTCTCTTATAAAGTTAAAGCTTGGTAAAATGTTTTGTTGACAAACACTTAAGTGAACTAAACTCCTGTTTTTAGTCAGTCAATTTTATGTAACAGACAGTGTAAGACACAAATGATTGTGACCATGAAAAGAGCAGCCTTTTTGGGCAGGCGCCAGATACATTATATTAGTGCAATGTGATGTATCAAAACAAGTTTATTGTTTGATTTCTGTCCTGTATTCAGAGCCACTAGTAACAGTATAATATAGTTATCTACAAGTAAGTATGTATTTACTTTATGTATAGTAATAAACTGGTTTTGATAGGGGAAGCAATTTGAACAGATGATGGACACCAACATTGCTGTGATGTCTCCCTTTCCTTCGGGACCTGATTCAAAGCCCACTGAAGTAGATGGAAAGACATACACTGACTTCAGTGGGCTTTGGTTCAGGCCTTTGAAGTCCAGTCTTACATGATGATAAAAGACCTAAATCCTGCTAAGTTCAGTGGGCCCTGGAGACGCAGAAATCATTATTCCTTAGCCACATTATACTCCCTAAATGAACTGCAGAAATTATAACGAGAAATCTTTTAAAAATTCTATTAGTTTATTTCTATATATGTTAGGTTTGTTTAATTAAAGACAAAAGCTCCGCAAGGCCCTGATCCTGCAACTGGACCTATGACCATGCAGAGCTCCACTGAAGTCAGTGTGGTGTACATGGGAACTGGCTGCAGGATCAGTGTCTTGGTGTAAGGTTATCTTTTGTTTTATAATATGGAAGCCAAAATCACCTCACTGGTTTCAGAATAAGCAGCTGTGCCAACCCACAATAGGTAAACTGCAAAAAGAATGCTGCAGATCAGGGGGTTCTTTCCTAAAACTTCCATATCTCAGTGGGATGCTGCATTTTGCCCAGTCAGTGCATTTGCGCCTTTCCTGTTGGACATAGCAGTATTCCCCTTACACAATGATATTCCTGAGAAGTCCCCTCTTCTTCATAACCTAGACAGCTTCCAATAGGCCCAGCTGCCAAAAAGCAAACCCAGCTTGGACTGACTTTTCTGCTTTCCTGAAAGCCACTAGGCCTTATAGGCTTCTTGGGATATCAAACCTCAAGCTAGATTTCTATTCAGATAAGATTAACTATGTACAATGACTAGGAGAGCATAATAAGAGAAATATCTTTATTTTGCCATTATCGAATTGATATTTCACTACATAAAAATAATTTTATTTTTATTTTGGGGAGCTATTGATATTCAAAATAAAATTTTAACTTCTGGTTCAAAATAAATTATTTTTCTGTGTTTTATTATATTACGTCTTGGGGTAATAACTCTGTAATGTGGTTATAGAGTGGAATAGGCAATGGTGTTCCTGTTGTATCTCTCACTTCATACCCAACACCTTGCTGTGATTTTTACACACACACACACACACACCCCTTTATTTTTTCTGGACATATGTGTGCAAATTTTAGATGTGCATAAAAGGGACTTTCATTAATAATGGCATTTCAAATGCTCATACTCTTGATTTTAACTTTAGAAAAGCTTTAGCCACCATGTTTATATTACATTCCAGGCTGGATTTAAGGGCAAGAACCCCGGCAGTTGGGAGAGGCACCAGGCCCAGGGTGCTAATTTTCTTGTTAGTGACAAAGGGGAAAATAAAATGGTTGAAGTAAAATGTTTCTGGTACACTATATTCAAAAGTTTAACAAATGGAGAGAGGAGTGCGTTGAAAATGCTCCTTTGCTAGGACACCATGTCCGCATCTACACAGGCAGCTTCTGTCGACAAAACTGGGCTTTTGTCAACAAAACTCTCCAAGCATCTACTCAGTTAAAGTGCTCTGTTGAGAGTTTGTCAGCAAAACTCAGCTGTTCAGTCGGCAGCGTTATCCCTGTTCCTGATCAAGTACACCACCTCTGTTGACCAAGTTTTGTCAACACAGTGCCTGTGTAGACACTTCTGTTGACAGAGAGGGCTTCTGGTTCCCCAGGCAGCCCTGTTTGCCAAGCCTCTGGTCAACCATTCTGTCGAGAGAGGGCAGGACAGTTTGGCTGCTCTCTGTCAGCAGAGTTGTTTGTGCTTTCGATACGCTTTTGAGTGTAGATACAATCTGTTGACAGAGGTACTGCTGAGGTTTTTCTGTTGACAGAGGCTGCCCATGTAGACATGGCCCGTGTAGTCTAAGATCAATCCTGCTGCCCTCTGAATGGAAGGGACAGACACACAAACAGTCCTTTGAGAACCTGTACACCCCTTTGCTTCCCTAAGACTGAAAGAGTCATAGTGATGTCTACTGAAAGACTGGCTGTGGTCTGAAGAAGTGGGTCTGTCCCACAAAAGCTCACCCAATAAACTATTTTGCTAGTCTTTAAAGTGCTACTTGACTGCATTTTGTTTTGATAGTGTATAGACTAGCATGGCTTCCTCTCTGTTACTAAACCTAAATAAGATGCAGAGCCAAAAACTGACACACATACCCCCACACCCACCCTCTAAGAACAGACTACACCTCAGGCTATTTCATAATATGTACAGGTGCACCCACATGCACACTCCCTCTCCCCTTTCTACCCCCTAAAGGATTCATTTGACCATTTGTTTGGAAATGGCCAACAAGCATTTGAGAAGGAGCAAGATCATCCTTTGATTAAACCATTGCCTGGTTTAATTCGTCAGATTTGTGGGGTTAATTTTCAAAGCAATTCACAGGCTATTCAGTACAAGATATAGCCCCTGTTTTTGCTGATGGGATTAGTTCCCTGCATAGCAAATGGAAATTGTATCCCTTATGGCTTAGCTTTTGTCTGTTTGTTTAATGATTAGTCTTAACTAATAGTATGAAAGGAACAGGACATTTTCCCTAGTGGAATGTGGGTTTTGTCCCCTCGGGTGCATCAGCAGCCATCTTAGTCTTCTTGCACAGTAAATATATCATGTCAGTATTATGCAGAACTATTAAATAGTCTGATAATTAGGCAAAGTCCTGTTAAAAGCGTGATGATTTTTTTACATTAAATAAGTGACTTTATTCAGCAGAAACTACTTACTTCTGCAGCAAGTCCAAATATTATTACCACATACTTGACACTCTAGTTGTTGGTAAAATGTGACCATATCAAGAGTAGCTCCATGGAATTTAATTGACTTATTCCGGGCTTATGTCAATGTAACTGGATCAGAATCTAGTCCAAGCTCTTTTTATGCAACATAAGATAAAATTAGTCTTACTGCATAAATATAATCCCTATTTCCCTTCTACCTTATTTCAATAAGATTTTGTAGAATAAAAATATAATAATCCTGCATAATGTTGAGTAGAAAAGTCTCTTTTACATTACCACACCACTGCCAAAATGTCATAATTTGCCAACAATCATGGCTGAAAAATACTAAGATAATCACTGTTTTCTGCACAGTGAATCCAAATCGGCTCTCAAAATTAAAATATTTTGACAGCTAACCTAAACGTTTCATCCCATTCGTGCTTTGGGCCTGTTACCCTACAGTCTGGAATGTGGGCATCAAATGCATCTTCTACAATGTACTTACTTACCATACAGGCTATCAGGCTGTCCACATCCAGCCTCCCCCCGGCCAATGGCCAGTGTGGCCCTCCAATGGGAGGCCTTTTCTCATCTCTCAGTCCCTACCCCTTCAAACCCCTATCCTTGGCTAGGTCCCATGCCTTGTGGGGCAACAAAGTCCAGCAGAAACACCGTATGTTCAATCCATTTCCCTCAATTTTTGGTCCTGTTGCCAAGAACCATCTATTCTGTGGGAAAAAAATGTAAAGTATTGCAAATATTTTAGTCCTCCAATGAAAGCAACAGAATTGACAAGGCTTACTGGTCTTTTTTTTAGGCTTCTATTAAACATGTGTCTTAAAATACAACCCCTTAAATTAATACTAGGCTACAATTTGGGCCCAGCCCTGAGTAAGAGGCAGCAGCTTATGTTGTACTACCCCGGGAAGAACTGCACTTCAGAAGGCAAAATTGCTCCCATCCTTGCTCTGAGATTATTTTGTACCCCTCGGTGGTTACTCAGCAGCATTTGTAAATTTGTGCATGGCATTAAAGTTCCTACCAGACCATGAAGCTCAAGTAGCTGAATGAGTCAACAGGGCAAAGGAGAAACAATCAGCTTTTTTCTCTTTTTAAAGGCTACCGGTCTGTGCAATTCTTTTAGTCACAGCAATCTCTTCTTAGACTCGTGTTAAACACCCATCATTGTAGCACCTGTAAAATATCTGCAGCTCCTTTTCTTCTTCACGCCACTGTATCACCAGCTGTCTGTCTGTGTAGGTAGCTGAGTAATGCCAGCTCTTGAAATAGCTTTTTATATCACTTGAGGCATTGGGTTCTGGAAGTCAGCTTGCAAAAAATGAGGGAAATATGAAGTCTCATCATTGAATACAGTCACTAACTCACTAGACATGTTTTGTACAGGATTCTTGGTGCTAGTCATATGCTTAATACATGCCAGAGTAGCATATTATTATACATATATATTACACTAAGGGTGCGTCTACACTAGCTGGCTACTTCGAGGTAGCCAGCACAATGTCGAAATAAAACGTGTCACGTCTACACGGGCCGTGTGCTATTTCGACGTTGAAATCGACGTTAGGCAGTAAGACGTCTAAATCACTATTCCCATCCGAAGATGGGAATGGCGCCCTACTTCGACGTTCAACATCGAAGTAGGGTGTGTGTAGATGATCCACGTCTTGTTACTTCAAAATAGCAGAGTCCTCCATGGCAGCCATCAGCTGAGGGGTTGAGAGACGCTCTGTCCAGCCCCTGCGAGGATTTATGGTCACTGGGTGCAGCAGCCCTTAGCCCAGGGCCTCTGGCTGCTGCTGCTGCAGCTGGGGGTCCATGCTGCATGCACAGGGTCTGCAACCAGTTGTCGGCTCTGTGGATCTTGTGCTGTGCAGGGCAAGTGTGTCTGGGAGGGGCCCTTTAAGGGAGCAGCTTGGAGCTTTGCTGGCCCCTTATTTCAACAGGGAGCGCTTGTGCGTGTGGACGCTCTGCATTTCCTTCTGGGGTGGCTCCTTTCGATGTTCCCTATCGCTACTTCGACGTTGAACGTCAATGGCACCAGCCCTAGAGGATGTGTAGATGATACGCGTCAAAGTAGCCTATTTTGATGTCCTTACTTTGAAATAGGCTACTTGGACATAGTGTGCTAATGTAGACCTAGCCTAAAAGCCTCTACAAGGATGTAGCTCACTTCTGCTTGTCATTTTACATTTATTAAGTGGGCAGCCCTTTATCCTAAAGAGCTTGTAATTTGCTTTCTAGATAAGATTTTGAGGGTGGTGGGGTTTTCCCCATTACTAGAATTATAGGAACTGTATGTATCTGTGATGGGGTGAGATCCCCTCATTAACCCTGTGTAGTATCCAGAGGCACTGAGACCTCCTACTAGGGTGAGTGAAGTCTCTACTCTACAGCCTTGGCTGAGGACCAGCTAGCCTTTAGCTCATGCAGTAGAGCACAGGGCGTTAGCCCTATGATTGCAGGTTCAAACCAGGGTTGCTGCCACTAGGGATTAAACCTGTGATCATAGGGGCTAAAGCCCTGTGCTCTACTGCAAAAGCTAAAGACTCAGTGCTTCTGGGTACTACACCTGCAAGAGCTGAGTTAGGCCAGGTGAGCCCAGTCTGTTAAGTAGGCTGCAAATTAGGGAGTGGTAGGCAGTTGATTAAAGGAGGCTCAGCTGGGCAGAAAGGGGTAAAGTCTATAAAGCCCAGCTGCTGAGGCTGGATATAGCTGCTAGAAGACAGGCAGCAACCTTGTCTTAGGAAGGCAGCTGTTGGTGCTGGCACACTCAGAGGTGTGGAAGCCGTCTTGGGACCAAGCAATGAGGGTGAGGAGAGGAGCTGCTGAGCTGTGGGTCCCTGGACTGGTAACCCAGGGAAGAGGACAGTCTGCCTTTTCCTGCCAGCCACTGAAGGTGTGGTATGGAATTGAGGCCTTGAAAGAGAAAATTGCCTAGGACTATACCCTGGAAAAGGGAACATTGGTGATGGATTGTGCTCTGGAAGGGAACACTGACCCAGCCGTGATAGAGCTGCTGCAGACTGGAGTAACTGTGATGGTGTGCAAATCACAGATGGGGATGTATCCCTCAGTAGCTAATCCCCAGAGCAACCAGTGGTGAGTAGTGTGCCCTGTGACAGTATCTTTTGAAAAATCTCTCTTCCTTTCTCTTTGAAAAAAGAAAGACTTATGTTGTCAACAACTGGAATACAGATGTGTGTTCAACAACTCTATTTGTTTCTGGGTATTTTTACCTGAATAGCCTCTCAAACCCTAATGACCTTTTGGAGTAAGACTTAGCAAAATTAGCACATTTACCTAAACACACACCCTATTTAACATGGCCTATAATGAACAAGAATCAGTGGTTTGCATTTCCAGAACTATTCAGGGCAGCTTACTCAATGGCTATTTATATAGCAGCTGAGATGTTTCCTTTTCTTAATGCACTGCACCTGCTATCTTGCTGTAATATCTCTTTAAAAGTTAATTTAAGCCACCATTTGATCAGATGTCTAGTGTGGTACAACACAATACAATAAGTGAAGTGTTACTGACTAGATAGTGCTTTTTTTCTTCCATTAGGCCATCTTATTTTTTTCCAATGAAGTATGTGGAAGGAGAAAAACATCTTTAGAATTGAGAATTCCTGCAATTGTGGTCAAAACAGACCATCTGTAAAACTCACCTACATCCTACATTGGATGGAAAATGATTCCATTTTCACAAAACATGATTAGTTTGAATTCTAAAGTTCTCATTCTACAGGGTTCAAAATAGCCCCATTTTCACTTTTTTTGTGATACTACTTTTTTAAATCCACTTTTGGTTTACCACTAGGTGTTCAGTTTTAAAAAAAAAAAAAAAAAAATCCATAACTATTTTGATTTTGGGGGGGAAAAAGCCCCGAACACTCTTTTGAAACTGTCGGTTTGTGACAAAATATCACTTGGAAAAAACTTGACTCATGCTGTGCACAGACCAGCAGACAGGTGGGTCGGCTCCTTCAAATGGCTCATGTCTATGGTCTTTCTCAATCAGACTTCAAAGTATCTGAGGAACACCTGATGGAAACAGCTATACTGAGGAGCTCTGCTACAGAGCAGTCCACAGTGGAAGCTCATCCAAATTCACCTTCACAGGGATTTCATTGTACAGAGGATGGGACTCCTCCATGTAAAGTAACAGTGCATCCAGAGGAAATGCTTTCGGATGTAAAAGGATACTGCTGTGAGGAGAGATCCATCCTCCACAGTTTTACCCTTTCCAACCTACACAGGTATTTTCACAGTAGGGGAAAGGGGCAGGTGCACATCCTAGAGTAATGGCGCCTGGACCACGCTTACTGGTGACCCAGCTCCATTCTGCAGCTTATTTTTCTGCTCATCTTATTTTGTTAATCCCTCTTCCAACTGGTATCTCTTTCTCACCATTTATCCCTATCACCCAATAAATGCTCTCATATTCTGGCATGCCAATAACCACTCCTGTTTGTGCTATTTCCATCTCCTTCTGTTACAGTGCTTCTCCAGCTGCCCAGTACCACAGATCCATCAGGAACCATGGCTAGAAGATCTATCCCATTTTTCAAATACTTAGTGGAGGCTGGACATGTGTACCTGTAGCTAGCCATGGCTGTCCAGCACCTTTTTGGAGGGCAGCTTGTCCTATGTCCTGCAGGAGTCTGTGTGACCAGTAGGTTTATATGTAAATGAAATTTCAATGCGCAACAACTCCTGCATTTCAATAGCATTTTGTAGAATAAATCATTCTTAGTCTTTTTTTTTTGGTGGGGGGGGAGGGGCGGTTGGAGAACATGGGTCACAAGTTAAATATATGAATACAAGAGATCAGATCTTCATTATAAGGCTGAGTTGCCCATAAATAGTCAAAGCAATAGAAGTGCAAATCCCAGTACACAAGTTACTACTCACTTAAATAATCCCACTGAATCCAGTAGGGCTACTTGTGTCAGTGAGAGCAGACCTGCTGGAACCTGCAGCAACTACTTCAGATAGCCCCTGCCAGCCACCACTCTCATAAGCTGGTATGGTCAAGATATTTATCCCACGTAATGGAGGAAAATGGGTTTTATTTCTAGAGTTGAGCAGCTTGTTTTATAAATAATGGATAACACGACTGCCTTCTGAATGCTTCATGTTTACTAAGATTATGGACCCTGTAGAACATTTAGCTGTCTAATTACAGCATGCCATATCCTCCACTCCAGCCAAGTGTTTCATTTTACAGGGTTCAGAATGACTTCACTTCTCATTCTTTGGGTGAAAATTACTGCTGCTTTTGGATTCCTTTAAGTTTATCAAAACAGCCTCGGGGGGTGGAATATCTGTACCAAAGGGTCTTAGGACCTGGCACAGGTAGACATTTAGAAAGACAGGGTGCTCTAAAATGAGACACAGGCTTCAGCACCCTACTGACTTGGGCCCTTGGAGATGTCTTGACACCTTTAAGCTACTTAAGGATTCTTGTCTCATGAAATGCCTTACAGCTGTGTTGCACTACACCAGCTGTGCAGAGAAGGCAGGGAGGAGACAATCAATCTGGCCTGCTGTATAAGTGCAGCATGTCACTTGGGATTTGACCGACTAGAAGGGGTTGGCATTAATTCCAAACATTTTGCAGGGGCCTTTCTTGCCAAGTTAGCGTGTCACCCCTTAAAATTAGAACTCTATGAAATAGACAACTGTAAGGGTAGTCCCACACACTGATGCCTGAGTATAAATTAAGCCATCTGAATGAACCTAATTGACCAATTCAGCAGCAAATGAGGGGCAGTGATGCAAGGAAGCCACAAATCAGAGGCATTGCAGCTAGGCAGGAACAGGAGGGGCCTGCAGAAAGCCTAGAAGCTGCAAGGAGGTTAGCAGGAAAGACAGGCTAGTTATTTCTTGAGAGGAGGTAGCTGAGAGATGGTATATTCAGAGAGGGTGAGAAACCTGTGATGTTCAAAGAAACAGCAACAAAGGTTAAGCTGGCTCAGGCCTTTGCTGTATATTAGAGTCCCTGGGCCAGAACCCTGTATAGGAGGTGGGCCTGGCAGCTGGTCTGCAGGAACTGTCATTTCCCATGAAGGGGAAGCCTTTAGTGAGCTGGCCAGAGGGCCAACTCACAAACTGGCTGCTGCTCTGAGAGGTGAGAGGCTGCAGATAGGGAAGAGGTTGCTGGCAGAGATGATTCCTGAGGTGATGTGAGATCTGAGGAAACGCTGTCATGAGGGTGTTGCTTTCCAGAAAAACCTGCCAAATTTCACTCCTGAAAAAAATTTCAAGTATCTCTGAAAATCTGAATGAGATTAAAATTTTAACTTGAAATATGTATTTTAATGTGGAACAATTGTACTTGTGTTTGTAATTTTTTAAATCTCAAGGCAGAAAAGGTACCTTATAAGAGAGGCTGTACTAAGTATTTAATATTTATATGCAACCTCAACCATGTTATGAACATATCCTATTAAGTGAAAAACAGATACTGTGAAATTGTGCAAGATGAAGAATAATTTTCATGGTGGGAAAAGAGTGGGATCTACACATGGTTTTTAAAGCCCTGTTTATAAACTTTCACAGATGCAGCTTACCATCCCTATTGTACCAGCCAAGCTAGGATTGACTAAATTAGCCTTTGCACTGCATTTAACTGTAGTTGCTCATAGCTTCTCAGGATATTTCTGCTTGCAATGCAACAGTTTTATGGAGCAACTCCTTCTGCCTCTCACAAACTAAACACTAATGGAGTCATTAAAATATAGGGCAAAAATTTCAAAACTGCCGAAGGACCACATGATATTAAGGTGTTAAAGATGTGGCTAGGCACCTAATGGGATTTTTCAGAAATGCCTGAGCAGGTTAATCACCTAATGCCCAGCGTATGATGAGCTTCCTGAGGGCTCCAATTACATTTTTGAATCCATCCTTCAAACTGGAATTTCCCACTGAGCTGTTTTATTAATAATAATAATGCAAAAGTCAGTGGGATGAGTTGTCTCAAAGTAGTGCACAGACTGAAGGGTGGTAAGATACCAGGTCAGAAATGCTAGCAGGGCCAGGTCCGTACAGAAGGCCAGTATGAGCAACCTCAACTTGAAGTAGAAGGAGATTAAGCCAGTGAAGGAATTTGAGGATATATGTCTAACACGATCAAGACAAAAGGCAAGGCATGTGATTTTTGGCTGCTGAGTACTGAATGCCTGGGAGAGGTGACAGGAGCAGACAGCAAAGTCAGAGCCATAGCGATAGAATTATAGAGGAGCATTGCCTGTAGATCCAGAGAAGTGATTATTCCTCTTTATTTGGTTTTGGTGAGGCAGCATCTGGAGTACTGTGACCAGTTCTGGGCCCCCAGTTAGAGAAAGGATGTGGATATGCTGGAGAGGGTCCAGTGGAGGGTGACCAAAATAATTAGGGGGCTGGAGCATGTGACCTATGAAGAAAGGTTGAGGGAATTGGGACTGTTTAGTCTGCAGAAGAGAAGACTGAGGGGGGACTTGATAACAGCCTTCAACTTACTGAAGGGAGGTGCAAAGAGGCTGGAGAGAGGCTGTTCACAGTGGTCACAGAAGGCAGAACACAGAACAATGGTCCCAAGTTGCGGTTGGGAAGGTCCAGGTTGAACATTAGGAAAAACTTTTTCACTAGGAGGGTGGTGAAGCACTGGAATGGGCTATCCAGGGAAGTAGTAGAGTCTCCATCCCTGGAGGTATTTGTCTCTCCTCAACAAAGTCCTGGCTAGGCTGATCTGATGGGTTTGGCCCTGCCTAGGGCAGGGGGCTGGACTTGATAGCTTTTTTTAGGTCTCTGCCAGCTGTATTGTTCTATGAATCCTAAACTGGAAGGGACCTTGGGCGTTCATCATGTCCAGTCCCCTTCCCTCACTGCAGGACTAAGCACCATCTAGATCATGGTGTCCAACCTTTTGGCTTGCCTGGGCCGCGTACAAAATATATAATATAGTTAATGTATATACATCACATAATAATGTTAAAAGCTTACGATCTGGTGGGGCCGCATTACCAGCTGTCCAGGGCCGCATGCGGGCCACAGGTTGGACACGCCTGATCTAGATCCTCCCTGACAGATGTTTGTCTAACCTGCTCTGAAATCAATTTGATGAGATGGGAGCAGAGAGTAATGCTGGAGTGGGGACTAGAGAGGAAAGTGTGGAAGGAGCCACTATGGAACTGGTGAGGATGCTGGATGTGAGAAGAAAAGGAAAGGGAAGAGGCCTTACAATTATAAGACTGAAGGATCTTGTGGCCAGTGAAGTTTTCACTTAAAATAAGTACAAGTGGGAATAGGTTTAGGAGGAAAGATGAGAATTTGAGGTTTCACATCATACCTGAAAGACTCACCTACATTCTACTCTTATAAATATTACTAATGTACTGTTTTACCATCACAATATCTGAAGTCCTGGACTTGAGAGAAATACTAGCTCCATAACTGTTCCCACAATCTAATCTTGCCAGATGCCTAGTAAGAAATAGCACAAATAAACCAAGTGTTTGGTCTGATGAGTCCCCCAAAAGCAGTCCTAGCTCCCAGTGTGATACTGATAAATTAAGGGATCCACCTGCTCTTTCTTTTGCCATGGACCTGATCCATCCAAAGCCTCCCATTGATGTCAGTGGTCATCAGATTAGCCCCATATGACTGTCTGTCTGCAGCCTGATGATAATTTGTGGTCATGAAAAGTGATCTTTGCGATACTCGTAGAAGGCTGCAGTTTGCAAGACTTATCGTTTCTATCAGACCTTATGGATCATACTGCATGCTCTACAGTTACCACTAAATGTCACAAACCAAGAATATGAATGAACCTAAAAGTTTCCTTTGTTGACAGCACATAAGACGTGTGACATTTTTGAATATTTCTGGAAGGTGAAATAAGACTACGTTGAAAAGAGATAAATTGTGTTCTATGAACTAAGACTTTCTAAAATTCCAGCATGGTTTCTCAAGAGGAAGAGGTGGGGGAAGGAGAGAGGGAATTATGGTTAAATTTTGGAAAGCGACCAAGAAAAAAGTTAGAGCAGATACTACACTGAAGGGTATTAATAGCAAGGTAAGATTTCAGTATCAAGGGCTTTATTGTCAGCCCATAAGTTATAAATGGATTCATGTGAGAGATCAATAGTGCATTATGGAAGAGAACCAGCAACTTTCTGGGAAACAAGTATTTCTAAACTGTTACTTGGGCCAGTGTTTGTATGGCTTTTCAAAGGCAAGTCTTAATGCATTCTGGCCTGCACATAATGTGGGAGGGGGTGGGTGGGGGGGGGGGGGGTGTGTGTGTGTGTGTGAGAGAGACACATACATACACTGTGTGTTTTTTTTTGGCTGAATGTGAGCAGGAGACTTCAGTTTATTTCACCAATTTGGGAAATCTAGATTGTTACAGCGCAAAAAAAAAAAAGTTCCAGTTGAGACTATAGTACGCCGCTTTAGGGAAAAAATACTACATTCCTGAAATCCATTGAATAAAACTTCATCTTTAAAATTAAAATCAATGAACACTGAGCTTTACTTCACTTACACATGGAAATAGGGGGAATGTTGCTACTAGACAAAGGTGATTATTGATTGACTACTCTGGAGCTCGGAAGAGATTCAGCGTCCCCACAACAAGAGTGTAATCATTATTTCAGACTGTCCTAGAAATGAACTATTTTTTCTGTGACTGCTCACTAGGCATTGTTTCTAACTGATCACCTAGCTCGTAGGAGGATTGATCCTACTCCCTGACTGGATTAATGAAATATTTACAAAGGAAAGAGGAGAAGAGGGAATTCGAAGATTTCAAAAGGGCTGAGTGAGCGGACTCCATCTTGGTTTTGACATTACACCCTCAACATAGTGTCTGAGCACCTCACAAAGTCATAACCTCTGTGCCTAAACCCATGCTTCTTTCTCTTGCCTCCTTATGCTGGGACCCCACTTAAGGCTGTTTTCTAGGGCTGTCAAAAGACGTAGGCTTTCTGCCAGTATACTTGTAAACCAACCAGCACTGACATGAATGATCAGGGAAAATGAATACCCAGGCTGCAGGTACCATCAGAGTTTGGGATTTGTATCTGAACAGCAGTGCCCTAGCAGGGGTCTACATTGGGAATTCTGGCTTATGTTGGTAAGCATGAGGCCTGCTGATGGCAGGAGAGGGGCAAAGTAGCACAGGGGTCCTAGTTGCTGCAGTCCCATGCAACTGTTGGGCAGAGGTGGGAAAAGTACCCAAAAAGTTACCTGAGTAAAAGTACAGTTGCTTGGGGCGGGGGGGGTCGTAGTTAAGTACAAGTCACTGGTGTCCCTCTGGAAAACTACTTCAGTGAAAGTGCAAATGCATTCATGCACATGTCACACCTTGATTGTACTCGAGTATCCAGAAGTGAGAGGCTGCACTTTTACTCAAGTAACTTTTGGAATACCTTTTTCACATCTGCTATTAGAGCTGGGGGTGGGGCATGCTGTGCTCCAGACAGCATGGAGGGCTGGCTGTCCTACACCTGCTGCTTCTGTCGGAGGGCCTGCCCCTTATGGGAATGCAGAGCAACCACTCCCTCACAACTTGCCCAAGGCCCACAGTCGATGTCAGCTCCCCATAAAATGCCCAACACTTCAGAAATGCAGGGCAAATCTTTTGTAAGCTATCCAAAGCCCCTCATTTTGCAAGCTTGATCTGGAACTCCCATAGAGCAAGCTTCCAGAATAAAGTGATGTTGTGTTGTCTTGTTCTGGCTTCTTTACTTCTGTGGGATGCTTAAGAAACTATAATATAGGAATTGTACAGACTAAAGATTGGATTAAATTGATAGCATGGATACACTGTTGAACTAATCCTCATGGCATGCCAGTATTTCTCATATTAGTTTCAAATAGCCAGAAATGCATGATAATTGAAAAGATGGAGAAAGAAAAGTCAACAGAACATTTTGGAACCTTTCTGTGCTATTGTCTCTATTAATAAAAGTAATATAATTGGATTAAATAATATTGGTAATAGAATACATGTTATGTTGAAAGTGCTCACACTTTCTAACAAAGTTTCAATTATGATGCATTAGTGAATCCCAAAGACCTTGACCCAGTTGGGCATTACATACCTCCACAAGATCAGGGGAATGTTACATGAGATACTCAAATCAGATCAAACTTTGGCATGAATTCAGTCAGCATTTTGGCTGAATTTCCAAGTGGGTGTGTTAGGGGGAGAATTAGTATTCTATCAGAACCCATTTGCCATTTTCTAATATTTACATAATGTCAGGATTTATGCAGTTACAAGTTTCTGACTGCAAGTATCCATTCTTAAAATCAAATATGTCATCTCATAAATGAAACAAAGAAGTTTAGGATGGATTGTCAGCTGCTGTAATTCATCAGAACTCCCTTGACTTCAATGGACATTCTCCAATATACACAATGTGGGAGCTGGCTCACTTTGAGCGGAAAATAAAGAGGTGTTTATAGGTCAAGTTGCATTATTTTACAAATCTCATTGAAACATTTGATTAGTGGAAGAGCAAAATGACATGTTGGGAAGAGTTAGTCTTATCAGATACAATAGTGTATCAATCATCAAGAGGCGTCATTAGCCCAGACCATAATAATCAATGCCAAATGTCTCCTGCCTCATCCATTTAACATGTATGAACAATAATCTCTTATTGTACTTTTGTACTAATTGTTGTAAGTGAATTCTAGTCAGGCTGGCTATCTGTGAATGTGAGAGCTCTGGGCTTGTATCTAGTTGTCATGAATTTTCTTCACAGTGAGAGAGAATGCAAAGGTCTAGCCACAAGGGTCTTGTTAGACCTAGGTTCAATTCTCTGCCCAGCTACACACTTGTGTGACCTCTGGTTAGTCACTTAATCTTTTGGTGACTCAGTTTCCCATCTGTAGAGTATGAAAACTTCCCTATCTCACAGGAACACTGTGAGGATAAAAATAATGAAGACTGGAGGGCACTCAGATGCCATGACAGTTCAAAAGTACCTCAAATAGATTGTTCTTAACTGGCCCTCAGCACCAAAAATGGATATCGCTCTATCTGGATTTAAGAAGATGAAATGTACTTTTTTCTTGTGTTCCAGTCGATTTCTCTTCACGTCTAGCTGCCCTCAGAAGCCCCCTGAAAAGCACACAGACCATTAAAATCTGCTTCAAAGTGTGTTTTTAAAGCTGACCAACCTTGACAGAAAACAAAAATCACAGTAAAACACATTCAATTCCATGGGTCATTTCCTGAGCTCTTTGTTAGAACTCCTTTAAATCAGAGGTAAGCAAAATAGCTCAGGTAAAATAGGATATGACCCAACCTTTCACACAAACTTGATCTGAACCCCCAAACCCTATTTTTATGTTTAAAACCATGTGGTTAATTTTATTCCCTTATCTTTTTCTTCTTTCTATAAGTGCTGCAAAGTCAACACTTTTATTCCCTCTGGGACCTTGTTCTGAACAAGCTTATGTCCAAAGGATCGCATTCTAAATTGCTGTCTCAATTTGGTTGCATGGAAACAGCTCCCTTTCAGTCCCCCCAGCTTTCAGCCATGAATTTTGAAAGTCATAGCACTAAACAATTTGCCACCAATTTAAGTTTCATCTTTCACCCATGCCTAAAACTGCACACACAATTCCTAGTAAATAGCTAGTCCAAAAAAATTAGCTCCTTTTTCTGCTTTGGGTACATTTGTGAGCAGATCGCACTTTCAAGTGTATTCATTAATCCATTATTTTGAAAAGAATTTTTATTAAATGGTGTGATAGTAACAGGCCCTGGCCTGCGCATATTGCATAAACACTGGCATACTCCCAATAACTTTAAAGAGCATGTGCATAAATAGAATCAGGTCCTGAATAAGGATTTGATATTCTAATAAACTTGTTTTAGCTATGATTGGTCACACAGGGGATTAGTTCTGTTTCTTGACTGCTGAACAACTACTGGCACAACGAGCCATTTGTTACAAACTTACAGTTTGGTTTTGTTGAATATTTATGCAAGGATTTTAAAGTTCAGTCTTGCAAGCATTCGTGGCGGTCACCGTTCTCTTGAATGCTTGTGGTGAGTGAACACAAAAGTAGTGTAATCCTACCTGGCAAAGTTTCATTTACGTACCCTAGTACTGATTCGTGGGAAATATTTTTGTAATATCCACTCGGCAAGGTCCAGAACATCGAGCCCAAATCTATGCCTGCAGACTCATCGACTTGGGAACAATTGTGCCTTTATGAACAAAGGAGAATGGGTTTATGAGCCTTCTCCAGTGGCAAGGATGAGATTTGTTCATTGACTCTTGACTCTTTGGTGAACTATTCACTCTAACAAAATACCTACATGGGTGTACCGCTGTACAGGAATCAATGGATTTGATTTGATTTTGTGTGGGGGGGATCAATTGGGAATCACTGTCTTCCAATTTATGAAATGGATCCTGGACAGCTATTAGAATTTAATTTCAAATATAGATATTGTTTTATTGAAGACAAAGGTGCAAGTTAATCCGCTTACAGCATTAGCCATAATCAGAGAAAATGATCATGATTGGTGTCCTACAAAATTTTCAATAACTTGTCTCCAAAATAACGACCACCCTGGATATATAACAGTTGCTCTTACTCCAACACACACACCAAAAAAACCTCTAACATATAATAAAATCCTTTCTTCTGGCTCATTTAGGCAATGAAATAAAATAGAGTATTGGCTCTAAAGGTAAAATTTCTCTCAACTCTCATCAACAAACTCTACACATTTGTGTCATCAGAAAGAGTTACAATTCAAATCTTTTGACCTATTTGTGCTGTTTTCTTCCTCTTAGAGGCTCTGAATACTTTCAGCAGTTGCTACTGAGTTCTTTCTAAATAAGTTCATTAGAGCAGGTTGAAAATTTTCAAGTTCTGGATTAAAAATCATTTTTTTACAAAAAGAAACACAAAAACAAAAATGAAAACTCATCTTGACCAGCTGTAAATTCCATTCTAGAAGTTTACTCACCCTTTCTCCTTCATCCTTATACCATTCTTTGTTTTCTTTCCCCTTTGTATATACCATTTAATTCCCACACTAGCCTTCCAAGTTGCTTTAGAAGACCACTCTGTTTCATGAATATATTCTTTCGCGACATGTGGCTCTGTAATATGGGGAAAGAATATGCTTTCCTCACCCAGCCTATCATTGTTCATATATTTGTCACCTCTCAGCTGGATTACGGCAATGTGCCATACCCAGGCAGGCCCCAGAAAGCTTAGGAAACTGCAACTGGTGCAGAACAAAGAAGCTCATCTACTGAGGAACACAGGTTACCACCACCAATCCACAGGCTTCTTTTCTCCATGTTGGTGTGTCATAGAATACTGAATCAAGCCAAATCTCCATCCTTATCTTCCAGGTGCTCTATGTCTTGGTCCCAAGATATCTAAAATCTTGACTTAAGCTTTAGGAAGGAGACTACTCCTCTAGGACTACAGTAACCCCTGATGTACGTGGGGCCCCCATAACTCAAATTTCACCCAAGTTGGGGGAGACAGGAAAACTGACCAACACACCAAGGCTGGTCAGTTTCCTGGCTCCCAGAGTGGCGGGGAGCCCAGGTTCCTATCTCCCCGCCACTAGCAAGAGCAGGGAAACTGATCAGCTATGTGGACAGATGGCTTGTACCCATATTTATCCATGTGCTGGTCAGTTTCCCAGGTCCCACAAGCTCGGGGTGGGGGGAGCAGGGAACCAAGTGGCAGCCTGGCTCCCAGCCCCCTGCCACTGGCAGGAGCCGAGTATCACTTCTCGCTGGCTCTTCCAGCTGGGAGGAATTTGGGAGAAACCATGCTGCAGCAGCTCTTTGTCTGCCAGGCTCCCAGAGCTGGGGGAGCCTGGTGGGTGGTGCAGCTTCTCTGCAGCTGGAGGAAGCAGGGGAGAAGTTCCAGCACAGCAGCTGTCTGCCCACCAGGCCTCCCTGGCTGGCTTCTCCCCGGCCTCCTCTAGCTAGGGGGCTGGAGTGCTTTCGGTTTGCACTTAACTCACCTTACCGTATAGAACTTTCTAAATCAGGGTAAAACCCATCTGTCCAGAAGACAGAGCGTTTGCTGGGGCCATTCTGAGACCTTGGAATGAATTCTTCTAAGAACTAAAACCCTCACAAACCCTACTACCTACTACTTCAGCTCTGAAGCACCTTTCTTTGATCTTGTCTTATCAAACATGTAGCAACATGTTTGTATCTATATTTCTTTCAAAAACTCAAAACAAAGTATTGCATTGCACACACTTTTTCCTCTGGAGAGAGGAAAAGAGAACAAACATGAGATAAATGTTACTTTCATGGTATTTTTGCACTATTGGAAGATGCTCAGACACTACAAAGATAAGAACTTTTCTTGAATAGAACAACAAATCACATCTCCAAAACGCAGTATCTTCTGTTGTGGTAAGACCCACAGTCTGCATTTGCTCCCAAAGTAAGCATTCTCCTTACACCACAGTCATTGCATGAGTAGTCTTGACACCTATGTGATCACATTCCAATTTCCCCCGAAACAAAAAAGTAGTCAAGTAGCACTTTAAAGACTAACAAAATAATTTATTAGGTGAGCTTTCGTGGGACACACCCATTTCTTCAGACCATAGCCATACCAGAACAGACTCAATATTTAAGGCATAGAGAACCAAAACAGTAATCAAAGTTGACAAATCAGAAAAAAAAATCAGAGAGCGGGGTGGGGGGTGGGGTCAAGAATTAGATTAAGCCAAGTATGCCAAAGAGCCCCTATAATGTCCCAGAAAATTTGCATCCCAGTTCAAACCACGTGTTAATGTGTCAAATTTGAATATGAAAGAGAGTTCAGCAGCTTCTCTTTGTAAAGCAGACTGGAAGTTCTTCAATAAAATGCAGACTCTTAAGTCATTAACAGGATGGTCCACTACATTAAAATGTAGACTAACTGGTTTGTGGATCAGGAGCGTTTTGGTGTCTGTTTTGTGCCCATTAACTCTTTGTCAGAGAGTTTGAAGTCTGTCCATTTTCCCCCAGGATCCCTACCTCATTCAGTTCACAAACACATTATAGTGGTTGTTATAATCAGGTTAAATTAAACAAGTAATTCCCCACCTTTTGAAAATTGGGGCGGTGGGGAATATGAGCTATTAAAAACTCTCGTTTGTGAGAGCCACTGAGGACTACAAGAGAAACACTACAGTTGTCTTCTAACTTCAACTTACCTTTTTCAATCTGAAAATAGTTCATAGTGTGATGAATACATGACCATAATGAAGTAGCTAACAATGGCCACATTATTTTCCTGCCTTCTGGTAGGAGTAATACTTGTACTTGTGTCTGACCCCACAAAGGATGACAGACACCAAAAGCTAAATTAACTAAGGGATCTCAGTCTGGCCTCCACTTGAGTACCAGCAATTTTTCACAGTATCATTTATGCATCCATATAATAGAATGTATATATCCCCAATCCATGTCTGTGGACCTGATTTTGCACCATTTAAATCAATGGGAGTTTGTGGCTGATCACAGTGACAACAAGATCAAGCCTTTTTAAAACTTAATTGACATGAAAATAAACATGTTTTAAAACATACTATAAAAACACACATACAAGAGAATGGAAAAAGGATTTTCTTATCAATTTTATTTTAAAAGTGAGTGACTTGGTGTATTTGCCTCAGATACAATATTGGGTTTCCTGACAGTTTATATCTTTATTTCTTTTATTTTCCCCCTTGGTACAGCTTTGAAATGGTCACCATATTTAACTGCTATCTTCCATTTGATTTGCCCTTTTTTGCAGTTGTTAATGTTTCCATAGGGGTTTGATGAAGTGAGGGGCGAAATAAAAGGAGGTTCAGTTCAGACTAGTGCCCGAAAATTTATCTCAATCTAATTTGTATAAACAAGTGGTGTATGTAAAGCTGGGCTGGAGCTCATGGCCCCAGCCCATCCATCACCCACTGAAGTCAACGGGAGTTGGATCAGGGCCCTTTTTAAAAAGCTCCCTGCTGAGGATGGACCGTTGGGTCAAAGCAGCTCAGACAATGTTTCAGCTAATGAACAAAATTCTGCCACAGTCACCCTCACCACCTCAAAGCTGTTCACAGACATGTTTATTTTTAAGTTCTCAAGTTCTTTTAAAACATAGGAAAAGGTTCAGTTTCAGCTTTGGGAGAACTTTGTGGTGTTAGTTTAAATTTACCAGAGCCACACCCCAGCACACCCCCCACCCACAACCAGTCCCCATGCATATCACCCCCTACTCCCCACTCCACAATACACAAACACACCCCTGCATCCCAGCACCCCACCACCACACACACAACCACTCCACACACACATCACCCTGTACTCCCCACCCCACGACACACAGACACCCCTGCACCCCAGCACACCCCCCACACACACAACCACTCCCCACGCATATCACCCCCTACTCCCCACCCCACGAGACACAAACACACCCCTGCACCCCAGCACACCCCACCACACACAACCACTCCCCAAGCACATCAGCCCCTATTCCGCACCCCACTACACCCAACACACTCAACCACACACACCCCCCGAGTGCGCAGGGCACAGCCTGGGCACACAGCGCCGGCACTGCTCGCTGCACCCCCACAGTACCTGGGTCTGGCGGGAGCTCTCGTTAGTTATAAATGCATATGGGTTAAACTTGGCTGTAAAATGTCACAATGTGGCAGTGATGTTGTCTCTTTCAAATTAATATTTACCTCCCCCCATTTTTTAAAACTCTCATAGCATATTTCAGTGCCATGAATTCTACATTGTTTGACCAAATGCATAAAATTCTTCCTCTTTGAAATAAAAGGTTCCCCTTGATACAAACTAAATACATAAAATATTTTTACAAATAAATTACTGCTGACAGCTTTGTTTTACTTGTTCATTAAACCAACTGAAACAATACATTTGGTCATTTCACATGGGAAAAAAAGGGACTTTTCAAAAATATTTCATGTTGATTTTTTTTCCCGTGGAATACATTTAATTTTTGCTTGATAAGTCCAAGTGAGACCAACTGGATCAATAGTACACATTTATAAATAAACCTGAATCACAAATTCATGTTGGACAGACAATTATGATGACTTTTAAGAATAATTTGAAATAAACATATTTTAAAAATAACTAACCGCTTAAATAATGGGTCAAGGATTTCACCGCAGTAAAATGAATGGTGCAACTTCCAGGGACTTCAATGGTATCAGGATTTCAACCAGTAAGTATTTAAATGTTAGATAAAATAATATGTTTTATCATGGAGATTAGCCAAAAAGAGAATTGCTTGTCTAAAGCTCTACACGTAGAAGGTTCATAAAATACGAGGCCCAGATCTGAGCCTCTCCTGGGTTTCTGCTATATTGCCGCTATCTGCTTGAGAGCCTGAGATGATAGAAAATGGGAAGGAATTTTTTTAAAAAATTAAACTTGATAAAGTTTGAGTGAAATGCAACCAAATAGGAGTAATTGGTAAAATGCAGTCAGTTACCCTCCTTTAGAAGCAATATAAAATAAGCCAAATCCAACACTTCATATTGAAATCACTTCCAGTTTTTTTGACGGGGAGGGTGAGGATGGTTAAGATATGAGTCCTTCAGTGCTCTTCATTCCTGACTGTGTTACAAATAGAAAGGGTACGTTTCCTCATGTCAGTTGAAAACCGTAGAGAAGCCTTTTTAGGAAGAGTCACACTATTGAAGGCACAGCTTTCACTGCCATTGAATCAGTAATTTAATGCCAGCCCGACCCCCAGGTTAGGTGCAAATCCAGTAGCCCAGCCATAGCCTAAATTTAATCTAGTAGGAAAATCCTACCTCTTGGTCCATCTTTGGAAGCAATGACATATCCATATTTGCAATAGAAGCATCAGATGCTCCAAGACAGAAAGAAGCTCACAAAGGAAATGAAACTTCGGCCTCTCTTAAGTGGTTCAGCCATCCCCAGTGGGCACTTTTTTTTGGCAAACTGGAATCTGTCAGGATTGAGTTTGGCGTAAAATGTAGGGAAGAGCTCTCATTTTATGTTGTCTCTTGTAGGCAGGTATTGTATCACAGGGCTGCATATATGTGTGTTTGGTGGATTTTACTCCAAGTTTTGTGTATTTTTAGAAGTGGGATTAGTGTGAAGGCTAGTTGCTTATAAGTCACAATAAATAAACTTTTTTTATTTATTTTTCTTTCCTTTCTCTGTTCTATCTTCTCCTAAAAATAAATCCTGATTCTGCTTAGTCATATGCTTAACTTTACGCACTGAGAATAGAGTACGTGCTTTGAAATCAGTGAGGCTATTCATATTGCATCAAGTTAAGCCTATGCATAAATCTTTGCAAGACCAGGATCTATGTTGTTCTACAAGTTGGTTTGCCTTATGCACTACTCTGAATGTACAGTCTCACAGTACTTGACGGTACCACAACTCAGTATGGGCAGTACTTCTGAGAACTGGAGATTAGCAGTAAGGTGCTAAAATGATGAGGACTACAGGCTAACCCCTGGGACCTGACCAATGCTGGATGAGAGAATTTGTGGACCGTGAAAGATCAATATTGTCTGCACATTACCAACACTTCCACTCCTTACTGGGCTCTTAGAGGACAGTTAGGGGTAAATTAGAGCTAAATAGCAGCACAGAACACTGCAAGCCAGGACTGATGACCATAAACAAACTTTATAGACTGCGGGAAACATGGCCACGTCTATGGTAAGTGGTCATCTGGCTAACTAAAATAATGCTGGATTATGAATGTTGCCAGATAAGAGAGTTCCGGACTAGAGAGGTTTAACCTGCCTAAAGAACCTCTATAATATAAATTAGAATAGAGATTTAATAATTTTCTACCACATGCACTTTGGCATTTCACTAGTGCAATATGAGCAGTATAAAGACAAGCTACCAATAATACCTTATTGAAGTATGCACAGTTCTTAACAGGATCCCACCTGTACATAGATGAACGTGCCTTTCTCTTCAGGCCAAGTCTGCCTTGTCTCACAAGTTTATTCAGAACATTGCTTATACTTCACCATTTACTGAGGTACAGGCCCACAAGTTCAGGAGACTGATTACAAGACAGCATTAGATGAGAGAAACAGACAAACCTCAAGTACATCAGGAGAGTTACATTTTATTCTGCTACTAAGATGGTCTGTGCAACCTAGCCTGATAGCTGCCTTGCTAAGTGTAGGATACAAGGCTTATTAATGACCAATGTAGATGCAGTGCAACACCTTACTAGCCCATGTTTCCATTTGCATTACTATTGCACAGGTGCCAGTAAAGCAGAGAGGAAGGATGAAATTCAGACCTGTGTAAGCAGGTCTAACGCCGCTCAAGTCAACAGTGTTTCACCCATTTACACCAAATCTAAATTTGGCCCGGAGTTTGGAGCACTGTGAGAGAAATTTTCTGCACTCTGCAGAGTTCTGGATAAACCTCAGCCATCAGTGATTAACTCTGCCATCACCTTTCAAGGGCACCATGTTCATTATTCTGTAAAACATAAAATATTTTGATCCATTAAATCCTCATTATCTATTATTAACCCCCAGGGTGCAGGCGAGGTTGAGTCAGCTCGCACAGATTTAATTATCAATTTCTACTGTATGAAGGCTATGTTTACTGATATCATTATGAGGCAGACACTAAAATGAAGCAGATGCTAATCTGAGGTTAAGCTCCAGGAGGTGCCTAGCAGTCTGACCAAAGAAGCTAATGATGTTCATCAGATAATAAAACTGGAAAAGCCCCAAGCCACTCCTATCCCAAATGTCTGTATACAAAGCAGGAAATAGCCTCCTTTCACATCTTACTCCTAGTACCATTTAAAATCTACTAGACAAAGGAGTTCCACTACCTGTTAAGACAAATATTGCAAAATAAAATTGCAATCAGTCTTATCGGACTGCTTAACATTCTATTTCCTTTGTCTTTACAATAACATTTTTAACAAGAACTGGAGGATGATGATAGAGAAAGATAAGGCACTTTATAATGTTCAAGGGTTTGGTCCTGCCGCAATGACATGAAAGCAAGGTTTGATTTTTGACTTCCATGAGCTCACAGTCAGACCGTCAGTGACTCTAGGACATTGCAAATCTCTGCTCTCAGTTCAAATACAGTGAAACAATGCAGATAACAGGACATTTAGGAACAAATTTGAAATTTCATCAGCCTTCTGGTTTCTTCAGTAAGCTGTCACTTTCTGATGTTGATAGCTGTTAAATTACCGTAGATGGCACCTCTGCAAGCATATGATATCAAACTGTAGCCACTGAGATACAATAGCATGGCTATTATCAATGACAACACAAAGAAGGCCTAAGACTTGCTTCAGAGTTGCCTCATAAGTCAATGCAAATGATCATTTGAAATTATACGTTTCCACATATTTTCAAATTTAGCCGATATTTTTCTCTTAAGACGTTCTGTGCATCGCTTGCTAGAGGTTGAGTGGGAAATCTGCATGCTATGGTAATATGTCATTATCAAGACTGTATCTTGCAGCAGCATAAATCTGAATTAGGGCCCCTTTAGGCAAGATGCATGACAAACACCTGCACAGATACAGGCTTATAATAGATAAACATTATTTTCCCATTCAACCACTGCCAAAATACAAAGTAATATTTTTTAGTATATTATGTGAGCAGAGACTTGAAAATGAGGTATGAGGCACAACTTCTCTCTGATCATTCTGAAAGATGACTCCTAGCCTTTATTATTTTAACAAGAAATACTACTGTATCGTTTATAAAAAATACTATTAATAATAGGCAGTGCTGCTCTAAGAGTCTGATCCAAAGATTACTCATGTACAATAAACCGTTGATTTAATGGACTAATAGGGGGGATGGGGTGTCTATTAATGTTGAAAGTCCATTACATCTGAATGGTTATACTGTGTAATGATGCATTGACCTTCCCAGCCCATCACTCAGTCTTATCCTCTGCATTCCCTCTTCCCTTCCCCCATCCTGCCCCGTTCTTCCTCTCATGCCTTCATCTCCCTCTCCCACTTGCCAGAAGAGGAGCTGAATGCCAGCCTGGCTCCTTCCACCTCCTGCAGGTCTCAGTGCTATGGCTCCTTCAGCCCCCCCACCCCACCCCCCCATCTCTGAGCCGCCTGCATGAAGGTAAAGCATGGCCCTCCCCAGCCTGCCAGCGGGCAGCAGCCTCCAAAACCATGGCTGCTGCTTATTGCCAGTGCAGGCAACGGTGGCCGGGTGCCAACAAGCTCCACGTGCATGGGGCTGCAGGAGGAGTGCTTCTGCACCCTGCCACAGCCCCCACCCCCCCCCCGCACCTGGCTTTCTGGCCCTGGTGGCCCCAGCTGCTGCAGTGGCCCTTCCAGCCCTGGCCGCCTCAATCGTTCTGGCAGCTCCTCCAACCCCAGCAGCAGCTCTGGTGAGACTCCAGCATTTACCCGGGGGGGTGGGGAGTAGGGGCTGGCAGACAGCAGCCATTATTTCTGAAGTCCGTTATACTAGGTTCCATTAAACTGAGGGTTTACTGTAATGGGGACACTTCAATGGGCTTTGGATTGGGCTTTTAGCTGGTAAAGATCAGGTGCATCATTTGGTTGATAATGTATACATAAATAAGGGAACAAATATCCAATTGTTTAATTACCATTCACTCACCTATTTATTTTCTTAAATCTGGCCCAATCCCATGTATTCCAAAGTTCTACTGTCCTCATCTAATTGGACAGTAATGGATGATATATGGGATTTCATTAATATTTATTGTTTTCATAATGTAAGGACTGGAAGTTGCATACTAGGCAATATAAACACATTGTAAGAAACAATGTTGTACCAAAGAGCCTACAATCCAAATAAGCATGACTAACAAACTGTGAGCAGAGGGAAAGTAGTTAAGTAGTGCTTGTCTCAGGTCACAGAACAGATTAGTGAAAGAGATAAGAAGGGAACCCAAGTCTTCAGCCAACATGCAACCCAGTGAGCCATATTTCTTCTCTTGATCTGAGACTCAAAAACTACTTGACACAAGGCAACAGTTCATTCCTTCAGACCCTATCCCTATAGCTACCAGAGCAAACTTGACACTTAAAAACAGAAAACTCCTAAAGTAGCATCAGTGCACGTGTGATTTAAAAAAAAAATCCATTGTAGTAAAAAGGAAAGTTTCAATACCATTCAGAATTGATAGAGATTTCAGGGGGTAAAAAATCTATCTATAGCTATTGCCTCTGGAATTTCAAATTGCAAAAGAATATTGTTTCAAACATATTCATTCCCCGAGTCTCATTGAACTGAATTTGTGGTTTCATTTTAGGTCCTCTCGGCTGGTTTTTCATGTCAAAATTACATATTGTAGCTAGCCCAAGATTTGCTGAAACAAAGGAAACATTTGAATGAAATTTGAACTCCTTTCTCACTTCTAAGGAAGGTAATACTCATCCTTTAGATAAATACAGGGAGAAGGCTTCCATAGCTCTCACTCAGTGTCTTCACAATCACCACATGGATGTGATTTAATATGGACAGTCGTCCCCTAATCAAAAGGTTACAGAGATATAGTAGTAAGCTTGTCTTTGTTCCATATCATGTCCCCACTTGCATTGATAGTTCGCTTGGCAGTCATGAGCCATGGTTTTAGTTCTCATTCATTCAACTGTTTGTGGCTCAGTTCACTCATCTACACAATGGAGAGAATAATAGTTTTTGCCCAATTTAGCAATTACTTTGACTACTCAATCGCCACAGGTTTGGGCTTTTCCTCCTGATATAAAGAATGCTGTTAAATCTGATGAAGTGGGTATTACTGATGAAAACACATTACATAATAACTAAAATTGTTAGTCTTTAAGGTGCTATAGGACTGCTTGTTAACTGTTGGCCAGATCTTGAGGCAGGATCTCTGGTACAATAGTGTCTACAAATTTTAGGGCAGCACTGGTCCTTTTATGAAGGACAGTTTGAGAGGCACCAGTATTAACCCTTTTATGGATACAGTCTTGCTTGGGAGTTCCAAGACAATGTTAATTCTTCTGTGGGACAGTTTTATTTGACAGAGTCTTTGATGCTGTGTGAGACCTTCTGAGGACTAGATCCTATTGGTCAGTCTTGGGGTTGTGCTGGCCTGCCTAATGGTGATGGCCTTTTGCATGGTCCTAAAAGCAGAGAGAACACCTCCACAAGCTGGGTCTTCCTGGGTGGCCCTGAGGTAGTGTTAGGATCCTGTCACCAGATGAGCTATGAAATTACTGTGGGCGGGGAGCAGACTGACCCTTCTAAGAGTGACAGTTTTGTGTTGGTCATTCTGCGAGGAAACACAAAGGCATCTGGAGATGGAGTTGTCCTGTGTAAGCTGTGGCGGGGGTCGGGGGGGGCGGGGAGCTGATTCTTCTTTTATCAGGGTAGCACTTACTCTTTCAGTTGTAGCCTCCTGGTGGGTGGTCCCAGGGACAGGGACAGTCCTTCCTTCAGTAGAATGTTGAAGCACCTTTTCATTTGCTGAGGCTCTGGGGGAGTTGACTGGAAGCAGTAACCAGAATATTTGGGCAGGTAGAAGCCAGAGCTGAAGCATGTAAACTATCTGCATTCAGAGATGGGATGAGGGGAACATAATCTGGTGCAGTCAGTCTCTTCTCATGCAAGATGTCTTTTGCAGGTGACTTGATGTGACTTAAATTTCTTCTGCATCTCAAAAAGGATATTGCAGAGCTTAGACCAGAAAGCAATCCACTTACTATGGATTCTCTTAAGGCATCTGCTTAGCCCTCCAAAGCACTGGAATCCTTGAAACAGATTCAGCAGGGACAGAAGAGTATGTCTGTGTGGAGACCATACTGGAAACAGATGCAACCATTCTCCCTTCCTTCTCCCTCCATTGGATAAGCTTCAGAAGCATCAGATGGTTCTCACTGATCTAAGAAAGGAGTGTGGACAGGTTCAACTAGGCAGGCATCTAATGGGAGGTCAAGGTCCCACTGACTAGTTTCTGAGGAAAGACTAGTCCTGCCAGCTGAGGTAGCTTCTTCCACAGCAGGACAATGATCAGCATCAGGATCCTGGGTCATGAAAGAGGTGAAAGAAGCTTCTTTTAGCATACTTGTCCTGAAAAGCAGATGAAATAATGTTTGTCCTAACGGTGAGGTCCCAGTAGGCTGTCGTTGAGATGCAAGTGCTCCCTGCAGAAGCATTGTCACAGGTTTAAAGGTAGGGCTGCTTTTCTTATCAATGCTGCTCACCTACAACATACTGAAAGTGCTGATGAACTTCCTAGAAACTGTTTCCTGATGGACATTACAAGGAAGATCAGCAGTTACACAGCAGAGGATGGTTTCTGTGGAATTTTAAAGGGAACAATAAACTTTCTCAGTCTGTCCTGAATTCTCCAAAGCAGAATGAAGATCTCCTTTTGAACAGGCAGCAATAATCTTCAGAATAGCAAATTGAGTCAGGATAGCTGACCAGGAGGTGTGGCAGGCACAAGGACAACTGTGCCAGAATCCCTGGTGATTCATAAGAGCCCAGGGTCAATCTGGACCAACAAAAAGGCAGGTGGTGGGGGTGCAACACATTTAATAAAAGAAATCTGAAAACAGTGGATTCACATGAATAAAAAAAACTATGGGGTCATAAAAGTTTAATAGCATTTAGTTGGGAGCAATGAGATTAACAGAAGGGGAAACTGCGAAGTATATCCACCTATTGGGTTCACATAAGCTCATAATTTGCTAGGGAGGTTGTAGTGGGGTCATGTCTGGGTCAATCTGGAACAACAGAAAGGAAAGGAAATTTGGACACAGAGCTGTTAATGAGCAAATCTTAGAGCAATGGATTTTCATGGTATCAAGAATAATAAGCTATGGGGGTCATGCAAAATTAATGACATTTAATGATAATTTGGAGGTAATCAGGACTGTGGAAGGGTCAATGCGAGGCTATCAAAAAGACACTGGGTTCACATGAGGTCATAAACTGCAAAGAAGCCACTAGTGGTGTCATGCCTGGTCAATCTGGAACAGCAGGAAAATCAGAGGCAGAGTTCATTCAATAAGAGGAATGCTGAAGGCAGTGGGGTCACCTGAGATCATGAGTAACAAGTTTTGGGGGTCATGAGTGGTTATTGACATTCAATTTGGAGGCAATCAGGATTACAGAAGGGTCAAGGGAAAGATATCTCAATACACTGAGTTCACATGAGGTCATAATTTGTAAGGGAGACAGTTGTGGGGGTCATGCCTCAGTCAAGCTGGAACAAATGAAAGGAAATCAGAGGCAGAGGGCATTCAATAAGAGCAATGCTGGAAGCAAAGGGGTCACCTGGGTCATCAATTATGAGTTATGTGTTCATGCAAGGTTACTAATACTCAATATAGACTCAAACTGAATCACAGAAGGGTCAATGGAAGGCTAGCTCAATACCCTGGGTTCACATGAGGTAGTGACTTTCAAGGAAGCCAGTAGTGGGGTCATGCCTGGGTCAGTCTGGAACATGCAAAAGAAAATCAGAGGCAGCAAGGATTCAATAAGAGCAATGCTGAAGGCAGTGGAGTCATCCATGGTCATAATAAACAAGTTTTGACATCACCAGCGCTTACTGTCACTCAATTTGGAGGCAATCAGGGTCACAGATGGGCCAATAGAAAAGTATCTCAATATACTGGGTTCATATGAGATCATTATTTGCAACGGCACCGATAGTGGGGGTCAACTGGGAACAAATAAATGAAAATCAGAGGCAGAGAGAAATAAGAGCAACTCTGGAAGCAGTGGGGGGGTCACCTGAGGTCATCAGTAAGAAGTTGTGGGTTCATGTGAGGTTACTGACACTCAATGTGAAGACAATCGGGGTCACAGAAGGGTCAATGGGAGGCTATCTCAATACACTGAGTTCATGTGAGGTCATAATTTGCAAGGGAGGCATTAGGGGTGGGGGGGGTCCACTGGGGTCAGTCTGAAACAAGTGAAAGGAAATCAGAGGCAGAGGGAGTTCAATAAGCACAAAGTTGGAATCAGTGGGGTCACCTGAGGTTACGAATAATGAGTTGTGGGGTCATGCAAGGTTACTAATACTCAATGTAGAGTCAATTGGGGCACAGAAGGATAAATGGGAGGCTAGCTCACTACACTGGATTCACATGAGGTCATAATTTACAAGGGAGCCAGTAGTGGGGTCATGCCTGGGTCAATCTGGAACAAGAGAAAGAAAATCAGTGGCAGAGGGCATTCAATAAGAGCAATGCTGAATGCAGTGGGGTTACCTGAGGTCATGAGTAACAAGTTGTAGGGTCATGTCAGGGTACTACCCCGCAATCTGGAGGCAATCAGGGTCATGGAAGGGTCAATGGGAGGCTCTGTCAGTACATTGGGTTCACATGGTCATTATTTGCAAGAGAGCCACTTAGTGGTGTCATGCCTGTATCAAGCTGGAACAAGAGAAAGGTAAATAAGCAGCAGAAAGAATTAAATAAGAGCACTGCTGGAGGCAGTGGGGGTCACCTAAGGGTTATCAATATTAAATTGGGGGGGGTCAAGTGAGGTTACTGACACTCAATTTGAAGACAATCAGGGTCACAAAAGGATCAATGGGAGGTGACCTCAATACACTGAGTTCACGTGAGGTCATAATTTGCAAGGGAGGCATTAGTGGGGGGGGCACTGGGGTCAGTCTGGAACAAGTGAAAGGAACTCAGAGGCAGAGGGAGTGCAATAAGCACAAAGTTGGAGTCAGTGGGGTCACCTGAGGTCATGAATAATGAGTTGTGGGGGGTCATGCAAGGTTATTGACCCTCAATTTAGAGTCAATTGGGGCACAAAAGGGTCAATGGAAGGCTAGCTCAATACACTGAGGTCATTAGGTACAAGAGAGGCATTAGTGGGATCACTCTGGGCTAAGTTAAAAAAATCAGAGGCAGAGGGCATTCAATAAGAGCAAAGTTGGAATCAGTGGGGTCACCTGAGGTCATGAATGAGTTGTGTGGTGATGCGAGGTTACTGAGACAGAATTTGGAGGCAATCAGAGTCACAGAATGGTCAATGGGAGGCTATCTCAATACACTGGGTTCACATAGGTCATAAGGTGCAAGGGAGACATTAGTGGGGTCATGCCTGGGTCACTCTGGAACAAGAGAAAGGAGGTCAGAGGCAGAGGACATTCAATAAAAGCAATTCTGGAGACAATGGAGTCACCTGGGGTCCTGACTAACAAGTCGTGAGGTCATGGACAATTTGGAGGCACTCAGGCTCACAGAAGGGTCAATGGGAGGCTATCCCAGTACATTGGGTTCACATGTGGTCATAATTGGCAAAGGAGCCAGTGATGGGATCATGCTTGGGTCAGGCTGGAACACAGCCAGTCAGTGAGAGGCACAGAGCATTCAGTAAGAACATCTCTGAAGGCTATAGGATTACATAGGCATAACAAGAAGTGGGGCAAATAGCATTCATTTGGAGGTTATAAGGGTCACGGGGGTCAGTGAGAACAAATTTTTAAGCAGTGGGTTCACATGAGGTCATGACTTACAAGCTGTGAGGCTGTGGGGGGCCATGCAGTGGTCCATGAGGGTAAATTGAGCTGCAATCAACATCACAGAATGGTCCATGAGAAGGTACCTCAATCCCCAGGAGCAGGGAGGTTACATGAGTTCAATCTTTGTAAAGGAGGGAGTAGTTTACATCACGCCAGCGTCTCTCTGCAACACCAGTAATGTAATCAGGGCACAACGTTGTCAATGAGAGCAACTCTGGGGACAATGGGTCCACATTGGGGGTGGGGTCAAGAATAACAAGTTATGCAATCATGCAAAGTCAATGACATTCCATTTGGAGGCAGCTGGGGGTCATAGACTGGTCCATGAGAAGGTGGTAAATCCACTGAAGTTCAAGAGGCCATAAATTGCAAGGGAGGCAGCAGTGGGATTGTGCCTCGGTCAGTGTGCAACAGGAGCAAGGCAATCAGTGGCACAGAGCATTCGCTATGATCAAGTCTGCAGGGAGTGTGGGGGTGGGGGTGGGGTCACATGAGTTCATTAATAAAGTTGTGAAGTTAATGACTATCAATTTGGAAGCAATAAGGCACTCTAAATGTCAATGGGCAGGAACCTGAAAACACTGGGAGGGTGGGGGGGGGGGTCACATGAGGTAATAATTTGCAAGGAGGGTGGTAGTGGAGTCAAGCCCTGGTCAATCTGGAACAAAAAGCAAGGCCATCAGTGGCCCTGGATATTCAATAAGAGAAATGCTGGAGGGAGTGGGGTCACCTGAAGTCATGAATAACAAGTTATAGCAAGTTAGACTGTTGTGAGACAGGTTAGTTTTACCCTACTGATCATGTGAAGTTATACCATGGTTTCCCAAATGGGGGTGTGTGTCCCCCTAGGGGAGAATGTGAAGAAATTCCCGGGGGGGGGGGGGGGTGTGAGGCAACCCAGGCTCCCCTCTCATTCTCCCCACGCAAAGAAAGAGCTGGCCTTTGCATCTGGCTCTCAGCCCCTGTCATTTTATGTGGATGACCATGGCATTCCTGGTGAAAATGACTACTCTGTCAAACAGAATCCTATCCCTTGCAGTCTCACATCAGTGGAGCCGTTTGGTAAAGACAGGGTAACAGATTGATGCAGAAGGGTAAATACCATGTTGTTAAACATATGAGAAGTTCACACTGGATGCTGGGTATGGTTCTTTCGTCAAATGGTAAATATTGTCTTAACAGCAACATATGTGCTGTCTTTTATTTTTAACAAATAGCAAAATAAATCTCAGTGTAAATTTCCTTACACTGGTTAAGAAGGCAGAGCTGAGTTAAATCAAGTTCTCTCACGTTCCATTTAAGCTTCTGTGGAAAAAAGTGTCTCCTAAGATGTCAGTTTCATTTTTCATTAGCCCCTTTCTCAAAGTTTCAGAACCACCACCACTTGTGTTTTTTCAGTGCTTGGCTCCCTCACTCTTGCTATGACCACTCAAGATTATGACCCATACTCTCTCCCCCGCAGCCTGCTCTCATCTTCCAGCTCAAGCCATGATTCATGTTGCAGGGTACAGTGCATCACTAACCAATGCAGCTGGCAGACCCCGCCCTCCCCCAACAAAAAAAAAGTAGTTTGTTTTTGCATCCCCAAAGGAAATGGATCCTGGCAATAACACGTCATGACCCTACTGAATCTATCCCACACAGTTGCACAGCTTTACTGACAAATCACAAAAAAAAATTGTGCCCTGAAACAGCTTCTATGGGCATTTGCTGATAGTAAGATGGTGCCTGCAGCAAAAATCTTTTAATTAATATAAAAGGTGGAGGAAGACAAGTAACAACATTACAATTAACAAACATGTTGGTTTGTAAAAGCCTCTTCAGCCGCCCCATGGCTGTGCTTTATCAACCGGATCGGTGGTTTTTGCCTCATTTCTTCTGTGCAACAAGCAAAATATACAGAAAATCATTCTTGGACTCACCCTATTCCACAAACCTTTGCTGATAGAAGAGCTTGTGGGCTTTGGGTCACAGGGAGAAGCAATGGTAAGTCTTGGGGTACCGTGGGCTAGGTGAGAGGTGGCTGGGTGCTGGGGCTGTTTAGTGTAGAAGGTTAGCTGGCAGTGTGGAAGGCTGGTGTTGGGTGATAGGTAGCACCTCCAGTACACCTACCACCATTTATTTTTAGGATAATGTCAGGTTTTACCTTAGTACGAGATATCAAAACAAACTAGGATACTTCGGTGTTAGAGCTGAGCACAAAAGTAATTATTTCATCTCGCTTTACCCATCAAATTCAGGGTGTTTCATAGTTCTCAAGTGTCTGAGGGTCTAGTTAGTGTAATGTTCATCTGCATATGTGATTCAGATAGCTGGAGTAAAAAGGTAGCAGCTGCATACACTGATTGAGCTAATTTAAGGTCACAGGCCACGATACAGCTCCACTTCTCTAACATAGAACTTTTACCAGTTCACAGGCTTTGAAGTTACAGGATACATTTAAAAACATTCCTCACTCACAAAGATGATTCCTTATTAAACGCCAAATTTGGTCCACTGATTTGATCATTAGTTTCCCCAACCCAGGTCAGGGAGTGAGGGCAGTGCCCAACTCAAACAGTGATCCTCACCCCCATTTGTGAACTCAAATGCACAGGAAGTCCAAGGGAGTAGTTGGAGAATTTTGAAAAACCGAATCACATGTTCTGATGCATATCTGAATGACAGCCAAAGTTCTTGGATGTGCAAAACTGGAGCATGATTCTGATGAGCGCCCACAGAAATAATGGCATTGAAAGAGCTCTGGCTCAGAACTCGAACTGGACTTTCCACTTACAACTCTAACCACTCTTGATGCTTTCCAGCATCCAGGAGATTGGCAATGCTGCAACAGCTCCCCCCTGTAATCCCAAATGGAACAAGGATGTAATACTATGTAGTTACAGCTCTAGTTTTACAATTTTTAGAAAATAATGTTTCTTAAAGTCACAGTTAGAAGCATCAGGCAGGTTCCTTATTTGCTTAACAAATATCTGCACAGACAACTGTCAGCCCAAACTCAATCAAGCTGTACCTCATCTCCGGCTCATGTGCAGACAAAACCTGGAAAGGATGGAAAATGAAACAATTTTATAAACATTTAAACCTCTATGAAATGATAGTTTCTGTTTTGGCCTGGCATGCATTTTGGGGCTAAGATTTGGATCATCTGCTGCTTAACCCATGTCTAATTGTACATATGGCAGTAAGTTCGGTCTCAGTGTGAACACCCTGAAGGATGTCACTTGACGTATGTGTCGGTGCCCTGCCCCCCCATCCTCTGCCCCAGATGTTGATTTCTTAGGCCAAAAAATAAAAAAATAAAAAAACCCTCTCATCGGTCAAAAGCCATAATCAGACTATTGTGATCCTAAAGATAATCACAGCATAGAATAGAAGTTAAAACTATATTTTGGCCCTCAGCTGGGAGGTGTGTTCCTTTAAGAAGAGTGTTAATTAAAACAAACTGCTATTGACCAAATGACAGATGAGGAAAAGATGTTATAAAGTTAGGCAGTCTTGGTTTTGTCCTACTCATTGATTGGATTAACTTTCTTTCCTTTATCAGTATTTTGACTCCAAATACCTAATGAATTTGACTGTATCCACGCCTGTTCAAAAATCATTAATAAGCAGCACCAGGGTCAATGGAAACAAGTTTGAACTGTTATTTCACACAAATACAGCAGGGAACCTCAAAGATCCCACAATGATTAGTGTTTTACATCTCCAGAGAGTTGTTCAACATCTAGCTGCATTTCTTTTATTGATTCCTTTGGAAAGGTTTCATTTCAAGAGTCATTTAAAATGCACATCTTCCTCATTTTATGTTCCCATTAATTACAGACAAAAAGTCCAAAGTTGCCCACACAAGAGTTGTCAGTCTCCGGCAGCATGCTACTTTTGTGGCCTCATCCCTAAATATACATTTCCATTAATGACTTGACACCCTCACTCTACTCACAAAAAGAGAAATGGAAAATTATTAGAAGGCTGTTGGAAACCAAAGTATTTTATCTGAATCATATAGAACAACACAGCAGTATTTTCAGTTGTGTTCCTTCATATAAACTCCCTTATCTTTCTCCATCTCCTTCAAGGCTTCCTACAGGCCGTGGAGAAAATAATTCACTCTATAATTTGTGAGAAGTAGGAATCAATATATTAATACAGCATACTTTTCACTGCAATACATAATCACTAAACTGTTAATAGGCTAACAATATGCCAGGTAGGCAATCTCCCCATTTAGCATAGCATAGCCAACTGCATTGTTTTGTGCAATCAATATTTATGAAAAAAGTGCCTGTTAAAATGGACATCTCTTCTGTGATGCTGAAAATAGTGCATTAAAATTTATTTTTAAAACAATAAAGAGCCAGAGCTGCTAAAAGTTTGCCACAGGTTATTAGTAAACCACTAAATTGATTTCAGGTGGGATTGCAAGCACTTTGAAGGATGAAATGCAATAGAAATATATGCAAATTACTTCATATGGGAAGGAAAAAAATCAATTACACAACTACAAAATGAGGAATAACTAGATAAGTGATTTTCTTACTGAAAAGGATTGTGGGGCAATAGTGAATCTCAAATTGCAAACATGTCAGCAAAGTGATATAGCTGTTAAAATGACTGATATTCCAGGATGTATTAACAAAAGTGTCATAAGTAAGACCTGGGAGGTAATTGTCCCACTCTACTCAGCACTGATAAAGCCTAAACTTGAGTTCACTTTTTAGGAAAGATATTGCAACATTGGATAGAGTCCAGAGGTGCACAAAATAAATAATAAAATATTAAGAAAACTTGACCTAGGAGGTAAGGCTAAAAACTGGGCCTATGTAGTCTTCAGAAAGAAGAATGAGGTTGCCTTTGATGACAATTTTTAAATATGTTAGAGGTTGTTGCAAGGAGGACTATAATCAATTGATCTCCATGTTCACCAAGGGTAGGTCAAGCAGTAATGGGCTTAATTGGCAGCAAGGGAGACTGAGGTGAAAAAAATTCTGCATAATAAATATAACTATAAATAAATATAGTTAAACTCTAGAATAGGCTTCCAAGGGAGTTTGCGGAATCTCTACCACTGAAGGTTTTAAGAACAAGTTGAACAAACACTGTGAGGGATGGTTTAGGTTTATTTGCCCTTGCCTCAGCAGAGGTGACTGGACTGGATGATCATTCAAGGTCCCTATTTGCCTTACATTTCTATAATTCATAATTTAAAAAGAAAAAATAAATTAGCTTTTGACATAGGCAAAAACAGCCAATTCTTTTATCAATTATTCGAATTCAGAAAGCATCTCAGAGCTCCAGTAATGGGCCAGACCCCAGCTGTTGTTTTATTGATATATCTTCTGTCTGGTTCTTGTGAATAATATCAAAAGTAAGAAAACAACCACATATGGTTGCTTTCACTTTGTCCTACAGGCTTACTTTAAAAATTACTTCTAAAGGACTTTGATCAGAGTCTCTTAGATGAGCTGAACTCTGCCTCCTGAAAACTGACTGCAGGACAGAGTGCATATGGCAATAATAATCCAGTAGGGTCACAGCAGAGGAACCAAACAGGAAGCAGCGATGTATGAGACAGAACATGAAACAAGGATCTTAGCAGGCGTGCACGTGGGGAGGAAGAAGGCTGTCACTCAGGGGTGAAAACAGAACTAGGTCTGAGAAGGAAGAGTAGGTATTCAGGTATACTTAATAAGCTGGCAAGGTCATATTTTAGTTTCTTACTTTCAGAACAGGGAACTGCTGGGTGGCAGTACTCTGGTCAAAGAGACCTCCCTGAGAAGTCCTTCTGGGCTTTGGCTTAGTACTTAACTGGAGCTGGCAGAATGAAGAGGGAGCGCTGCCCCTTCGTAAGGAATAGTAGACTAGATGAAAACTATTGTTTCCCTTGGGCCTGTGGAAGATTGGCTCAACAATTGTGCCATTTTTCACTGTGCAGTGAAAGGTACATCTCAAAGGCCATGCTGACTCCACACCAACAAATTTCAAGTCCCTGCTCCAAAGGATGGAGGAGCTGAAGTACGTCCAAGAAAAAGTTGTAGCATTCTTTTGACATGGGCAAAACAATGTGTTTTCTCTCCTAATCTCATTCCGAAAAGCCACAGAATCACTTTTGCGGAAGTTTTTGGAAAACAAAAATCAGACTGAGGTAGGCACCTAGCATAGAAAATTTCAGTCTGAACAGATAAAGTTTGACAAAGTTATTAGTGACTGGAAACAGAGTCTTATACTGGAAAATGTTAAGCAGCTTCGGCTATAAGTGGTACTACCTGCATTGCCTATAATCAATACTCACTCTCTTACACCTAGGGTGAAAACCCAGTTGCATTGCACACAATGGGAGTTTTGCTGATGACTTTAACAAGTATAAGATTATATTCCTAAACATTTGTCTCCTCAGGCAGAAATCTTCCTGGATCTAATCTCTGTTTTACTTTTAACTGTAGTATCTTCTGAATAATTTTATTGTGTTTTAAAATTCCTCTTTCTAAAGTTTAGCATTATACACATTAATTTCATCTCATAAAAAAAAACCCAAAGTTTACCTGTTTATTTTCAGGGACCAATTCTAAATCTACTCCATTCACTAAACTCTCGTTTTCTTCAGTGGGATTTTGACACAGGCTTGGCTAGTCAGGTCAGAACAGAGGTAATCAGGATATAGCTGTGTGACTTCTGGAAGGAACCTTCAATCTTCAGCATAACTTTTGGCAAAACCAGATAACAACTCTGTACCAATTCCCCTCCCTTGTTGATGGACCTCTTGCCATATAGTCTATTTGTTGCTGCCTCAGCTCTCCAGCCAAGTAACTGGAAACTCTACTCCTTCTCAGGGTTCTAAGGAGCCCAACAGATCAGGATGTCAATCACCATAGCTCAGTGGTGTCCAATATAAATTCAAAGCTCACCACACTTGTGGTTGCCATCTTCCCACATTATATTATACAAAACTTTATTAAATAATGTTAAAAAAATACCGTCTGGCCTTTGACTTCACACAAAACTGTGAGATGATGTAATATTCACAGCCATAAGTATGGCAACACAACTTATTGCAGCAAAGAAAGGCTAACTACAGAAAGGCTTTGAAGCCCATGTAGCCTGTAACAACCACCCCCCCAGTGTGGCTGGAAGTGGTGCGGCTCCAGCTGTTCCCTGCAAGTAGTGTGCAGAGGCACTGCCCCCATGCATTAGAGGGCATGATACCAAACCCCCATCTTTGCCATGCCCTGCAGTGTTCCCTTTCAGCATTTCAGCATAAGCAGTGTCAGTGCCCACAGGGGATTCCTGCTGACTGCCAGACTGCCTTGCCTGGGTGAGCACAGGGATGAATCAGGACGCTTCTGGGGCAGGGCAAGGCGAGAGTGTGGGTCAGTTTCTGCAAATGCACATGGGTATGTGCAGGAGCATGCCTAGGTGTCTGACTTCAACAGGAATGTGTCTAAGGATTGCGAGTGGCCAGGCTGCTCAGGCCGTCTGCCTGTGGCTGGATGGCATCAGACAGTGGGAGAGCATTCGGCACCGGCATCACTCCATATTGCTACATTTCCACTGCATAGCTTATGCCTTGTTAGTTCTGGGTAAAAAAAGAGAGAAGTGTGTGCTTGAATTGAAAGTGTGTGTGTGTGTGTGTGTGTGCACACGCACGCGCACACATGTATTTCTGTGTCTCTAATACACATACTGTATGCAGTTTCCTGAAGCTGAAATTATCTATTTTGTAGCTAACAATGCCTGATCATGTCACAACTTGTGTCAGTCAAAATAGCATTACATTTGTGAGTCGCTCCACCCGCCACATTGAGCCTGTGATGAATTTGAAGAATTATTATTTCCATTTCTTATGAGTTAGGTGTGCATGCATTCGCCACAACACTGTGTCCTATTCACCACACATGGACTACGTCTACACGAGCCCCAAACTTCGAAATGGCCACGCAAATGGCCATTTCGAAGTTTACTAATGAAGCGCTGATATGCATATTCAGCGCTTCATTAGCATGCGGGCGGCCGCGGCACTTTGAAATTGACGCTCCTCGCCGCCGCGCAGCTCGTCCCGATGGGGCTCCTTTTCGAAAGGACCCCGCCTACTTCGAAGTCCCCTTATTCCCATCAGCTCATGGGACTAAGGGGACTTCGAAGTAGGCGGGGTCCTTTCGAAAAGGAGCCCCGTTGGGACGAGCCGTGCGGCAGCGAAGCGCATCAATTTCGAAGTGCTGCGGCCGCCCGCATGCAAATGAAGCACTGAATATGCATTTCAGCGCTTCATTAGTAAACTTTGAAATGGCCATTTGTGTGGCCATTTAGAAGTTTGGGGCTCATGTAGACACGGCCATGGTGAGTAACAAATGTATTGGATGCTGTGGCTGTAGATGAAGATCATACAGCCTCCAGGTGTGACTCACTTGTTCAAGGCCTTAATAAACCTCTTTGCTGGGTTTAACAGGCACAACCAGGATCACCCCTTCCTTTAGGTTCCAGACCAGGGAACCACTTGTAAAGACATGGGCATCATTCTTTCCCAACCCTTTCATTTTCCACTGGACTACTTCCTACCATGCCTCTCTTGCAGGTTGTTCCTTGAGTTCACACCTTCAGATCCTCTGCTCATGGAGGTTGAGATTCCTTGGGTGGGTCCTCAGCTGCATTAAGTGGGGAGGGATATCTCAGTGGTTTGAGCATTGGCCTGTTAAACCCCAGGTTGTGAGCTCAATCACTGAGGAGGGTGTTTCTGGGGCAAATAGATGTAAAAAAAAAATCTGCCAGGGATGGTGCTTGGTCCTGCCAAGAGGGCAAGGGACTGGAATCAATGACCTCCTAAGGTCCCTTCCAGTTCTATGAGATGTTTTTCTCCATATTTATTTATTTTATTTTTTATTTAAGAGGCTCCTCAGCCTCTGTGGCAGCCACTTGGACCTCCTGCACTCCTGCTGTCCCTTCCCTTCAGGGTCAGCTCCAAAGCATAAGCTACCTACTGCAGCTCTCCCCTCTCAGTTCTCACCTGTTAGCCATACAGTCATTCCTTTATAGAAACCATCCAGTCTGGTTCTCCATTGCTGAGTCTAGTCTTCAATTGCCTTTCTCCTCTCCAAGTGCCACAGAATTGGCTGATCCGTCTTCTCCAGCTCTTTTTAATTCTTTTCCTGCCAGTGTGGGGTTTTCTATGACCCATTCACCAGCTCCCATGGACCTCAACTTAAATTCTAGGCTAATACTTTGTGAACTGCTTTGAAAATGTAGCCTAAGACCATCAGTCATGTTTCTAAACATAAAATTGCAAAAATCATTTTAGAAACATTCCCACATGCACAGAAAGGAGTAAATTTTCAGCACAGTACATGGTGAATTAGTCATGCAGCTTCTAACTGCTTACGAGAGTTGTCTAGCTAAAGTCCCACATTACCCATTGAATACTTTCTTTATACTCTGCTAAGGCTGCGATTGAGTTTTGAGGTATGGAGGATTTACATTAAAAAGGATTATCATTTAAACAGAGCTGTGTGCATTTTGAACATAAGCATTAATTTTTGCAGCTATGCAGTACCCATCTGGATTATCAGTAAACTTTTTGCACTCTGGTCTATTAAACAATCAACATTCTAGGATTTTTTTATTTTAGAAATCATAAACTTTATAAATGTACAAATAAACCAAATATATTATATCTTATATAGATAATTTTTTTCTTTTCCTTGTGGTTTTAGCACTAAAAAGCATTTTCTGTTTAGTGCTATGTGAGTGGATGAAACAAATAAGTTAATGTCATTGTCATCAGTATCCCACACTGTAAAAACATCTATTTTAGACTTTCAAAACTCTCCAGTGCAAGCGAGCAAATTAGAAACTAAATACTTTCTACAAAACTAAGGCAAAAAGACTGTGAAGCATGGATTTGAAACTGAACAATTATTAAGGCATTGGAAACACTTTTGTTTTAGGGATGGTCCAAACCCAAAACCTGAACAGCTGAAGACAGAGGAAGTATAGATCCAACATTCAACTCTGATTCAAAGATGCACATATCTGACTTCTAGCACATACTTAAGTCTCACTGAGGTCAACGGAATCTAAGCCTGTGAATAAGTGCTTCACTGAATCAAGACCTTTTTGTCTGTTTGGCCTCTGTGCTTACACTGAGACAACCAATACTACTGTCATGAACAAATACCCCTCCAAAGTCTTCGGATGTATAGGTTCAGAAACAAATCTGCACTTGGAGACAATGATCCGTCCCTACTACAGTCCAAGTGTAGCTATTTACCTTACAGTCTAATCCACATATGGAGTACTTATGGTTCAACACAAGGATTGTCCTCTCTTAGGCTGTGTCTACACTACCTCCCTACTTCGAAGGGAGGATGGCAGGCAGGGCATCAGGAGATTATTAATGAAGTCCTGCGCTGCATATGCAGCACTACATTAAGCTAATTCTCCCCCACGGCAATGCCAAAGCATTAAACTTTGAAGTGCCGGCTTGCGTGTAGCCGCGGCTAACCTGCCGGTACTTTGAAGTGCCTGGGCTACTTAGAAGCCCCTTTACTCCTCAAAATTTTGCCCAGGCACTTTGAAGTACCGGTGGGTTAGCTGTGGCTACATGCAAGCTGGACTTCGAAGTTTAACACTTTGGATTTGCCGTGGGGGAGAATTAGCTCAATGAAGTGCTGCATATGCAGCGCAGCACTTCATTAATAATCTCCCGACTCCCTACTTACAATCCTCCCTTTGAAGTAGGAGGTAAGGTATACAAGCCCTTAGTGTTCTAATGCTCTTCAAACAGCTTCAGCCTAAATGGAGTCATCCATCTGTTCGTGAGGGTGTGTATAATTGCAATTAATGCTAATGGCAGTTACAAACACATTTGAATATTGCAGAGTAGAAAAAAAACAAATCTAATGTTTATGAACCTGTTGTAAAAGATGTGTTTCAAACCTTTGCATTGAAATCAGAAATGATGTGATGACTGGATACTTGTGAATTCAGATATCACAAGTGAAATTTTTGTATTGCTCAAACTAGTGGAGCTACCAAACTATAAAACTGTAAGCAAGTGGAGATTCTGGCCCTGTGACTACCACCTGCTGCTCCAATCACTACCCTGGAGACTTAATAAATGGAAGGAAAAGTATAGCCTGACTTTTTAGCAGAATTCTAAAAAAAGGATTGTGAATATATGTGAATAAGAATAACATTTTCAGCCATCCAGATTAAGAAATTAAGACCACTATTAATAGCGATGGGCAACTCAGTGGATATTAGAATTAATTTGTGCAGAACAAACTTTAGAAACATTGGTGGTTGGATTATGAAGAGCAACCAGATACCTGTATCAGAGAGTGGGAAAAGTGCCCACGAATATTCATGTTAAAAGTAATAGAGGGGATTTGCAAATATTTTAAAAACAATCTCAGCAATTCAAATGAGCTGAATGCCAATAATTGAGCTCTTTCCATATAACTGTGTTAGTTTTACATAGGTATTAAGCAATTGGACGTAACTTGTAGCTGCTTGGATGTCAACAATAAAAATAAATCCTCTTGTGTGTTTATAGTCAATCCCCTGGATTTAATGTGACAGCACAAACAAGCCGGTTTTGCGTAAATCAATCCAAACTGGATTTTTTTCCCTACGTTTTTGTATGAAGTGTGCGCATTTCCTGTGGCAGATGGTTGGAACTCTTTCCATATGCCAGACCCATCCATAAGGAGCCAGACTCCACTCTCAGTCACACCGTGACAAAGAGAGAGTAACTCCAATGCATTTACACTGGTAAACCAGAGAAGAATCTGGCCCATTGTCTCACACCAGAAACAAAACATTTCATGATCTTAAGGTCTTGGAAGATTTTAGAGAGGAAGATTTACAATATAGCTTTCTCAGAGGCTTCATCTCCCTTGTTGCGTGTAACTGATGCTCATTTACACAGAAATTCTTATGGTCCAGCTAAATCTTAAAAGTATAGGAGCTCAATTTGCTCTCACTTATACAAATACCCCTCAAGAGTAACTCCACTGAAGTCAAAGGAGATACACAGGTATAAAACTAGTGCTGGGGAGAGGATCATCAGACCTTATGTCCCCCGGTAGTATTTTAACAAAGGAAACAGTTTATCTGATTCTACTGCATCATCTTAGTTCATAAAACAGCCATTTCTCCCATATGGTCATCCTGGTTACCTGTTACCTAGTCTGATTTCATGACTTCTGAATGTGAATAAGGAAAGCAAACACTCAAAAATAACAATAAAATCAATCAGAAGATGCCAGTTTCTAATGGTCACCCCTTGGGGCGAGCTCTCTTCCAGTGTCCTGTTAGCTGCAAGGTTAGTAGTAGAAATTAGTAGGCTCTTTCTGGTGATATTAAAAATGTAATAGACTGTTTAGCATTGGTATATTTATCACAGTAATGCTTCCAAGCAGAGATAAGGAGGACTGGCAAAATATTTTTAATGTACAGTTTAAAGAAAAAATATTGTTTCAAAAGCTTGTAAATTTAAGTTCTGTGCTGAATCCATGTTACTCCCACTTCAGATCAGGTCTAGAACCACTTTAATCTGGCTGCATTAAAAGGCTGGATGGTGCTTGGGAGTGAAGGTCACTTTCCAACATGGGACTGGGGCTGATGTTCCACTGAAGCTGGTGTGGGTTCCTCTCTGCTTCATCAAGCTGAGGCTTCCTACCATTGACAAGATGTTGCCAGCAGCCCTGCTCTCGCACCTCTTCTTCTAGCATCTGTGCCGCTTTGCAGTTTGTTGCAGGCTGAGACTGTGCATATGCTAGATGAAATGGATAAATATTACTCTAAGCCCTCTGAGACCAATGATAGCAATTGGAAAGAAAATTCATAACAGATTAGAACTGCAGCCATACTGAGTCAGACCACTGGTCCATCTATGCAGTTTCCTGTCTCCAACAGGAGCCAGTAGCTGAACTTCGGAGGGAATATACAGAAGAAGGCAATTGTTGAGTGATCCATCCCTGTCATACTTTCCTAAGTTCTGCTAGTTAAAGGTTTAAGGTTACCTGAAACATAGGGTTACTTACATCCCTGATCATCTTAGACAATAGCCATTGATGGGCCTATCCTCCATGAACTCCTATAGCTCTTTTTTGAACGCAGTTGTACTTTTGGTGTTCACGTCCTGTGGCAATGAATTCCACACATTAAGTGTTGTGTGGACAGGTATTTCTTCTTGTTTATATTAAACCTCCTGCTTATTAATTTCATTGGGTGACTGCTGCATTTGTGTACTTTAGGAAATGATAATTTTTATTCACTTTCTTCCATACCATTCATGAGTTTATAGACCTCTTCCGCACCCCGCTTAATCATCTCTTCTCTGGGCTGAACAGCCATAATCTCTTTAGTTTTTCCTATTATGGAAGCCATATAAGTCCCTTGACCATCTTTGTTGCCCCTCTCTGAACCTTTCTCCAGTTCCATGATATCCTTTTTGAAATTGGGTGAGCAAAGCTGCACTTGGTATTCAAGGTGGGGGCACACCATGGATTTATATAGTGGCATTGTGATCCTTTCTGTCTTATTATCTGTCCCTGTTCTGTTCCTTGTTATATTCTGTTCCTATTCCTAACATCCTGTTAGCCTTTTTGATGGATGGTGCACACTGAGCTGAATTTTTCAAGAACTGTCCACTTTGATTCCAAGAGCTCCTTCTTGAGTGCTAGCAGCTTACTTAGAACTATCATTATATATGTGTAGCTGAGACTGTATTTTCCAGTGTGCATTACTTTGCCCTTATCAATGTTGAATTTCATCTGCTATGGTGTTGCCTAGTCACTTGTTTTTGTGCGATCCCTTTCTAACTCTTCACAGTTTGCTTTGAATGAGCCCTAAGAGGGAAATGAATAAAACTGGAAATGTATCATTATGAACAAAAATCTACATAAAAGGACATTAAAGATCACAGAGTGAAGCATTCAGAAGTCAGGAAAAAGCTTGAGAGTTCAAGAAACAATTTTTCAAAGACTTCACCACAGTTGAAGTCCCTGCAACATAGCATGGAAGTATGAGCACTTGAATGATCACATAAAGTTTGTTTACAGCAACCAGTCCTGGGTCTCAGTGTTCTGTTCTGTTACAGTAAAATTCTTTTAATCTATCCTGTAATGGTCTGGAAATCCTGATGGTCAGGCATCTTGCACAAATAGTTCCATTTATGAAGATAATCCAGCAAAATTTGATGGTCCAGCATACAGAAGTCCCCCAAGATACACATACCTCCAAATTTGTGTAAGTCAGGGACTTGGGTGATGGGTTGGAGCCATGGGAGGGGAACAAGAGTGCTAAACCTGTGGGGGGGTTAGGGCCACAGGGGTACAGGGGATGGAGTTGAGGTTGGGCATGAGGGAGTTGGAGTCCAGGCATGCGGGGGTGGTGATGCTGAGAAGCGTGGGAGTGAAGAAGCTGCAGGAGCACAGGGTAGAGAAGAAGCTAGGGATGCACACGGGTGGTGAGCCACGACATGGGGGTGGGGGAAGGTTTGAAGTAGGGCATGGGGTTTGAACTGGGGCATATAGGGTGGAGGTGGCACGAGGGTGGCGAACCTGGAGACGCATGGGAGTGAAGAAGTGGGAGGAGCACAGGGCAGTGAAGCTGTGAAGTGCAGTGTGAAGAAGCAGAGAAGCAAAGGAGTGAAGAAGCTGCAGGAGTGTGGGAGTGAAGAAGCTGCAAAGCACGACAGTGGTGAAGCAGCAGGAGTGCAGTGTAGAGAAGAAGCTGGGAACTCGTAGGGGTGAGTACAGTACAGTAGTATTTATAGTGTAATAAATGTGGGTTAGTGTAGTAAATAATACAGTATCAAAATAGTGTATCACACATACAGTAGTGAAATTAGAACGTCTTAGGGCATCATTATTGTGGCATCCAACAGTCCGGAAAATTTGGTAATCTGGCACCTGTCCAGATTTCACAGGGACTTAGGCATCTAAAAATGTAAATGGGCACCTACTGAGATTTTCAGAAGCACTTAAGCAAGTCAGATTCCTTGGCAAATCTCTCTAGGCCTGTATCTGCATTTTTTGCTATATAAATACCTTTGACATCAGGCCTTGTGTGTTTATAAATAGTTGCAGAGAGAATTTGGCTCCCTGATAATTGTTCTAGACATATGAGCACTGAGAGAACTGATGCAGTACACGGAGCCTTTCTTCTGTCAGTTGCCAGTTTAAATCCAGCTCACAGTTGAAAGGCAGCATTCTCTAAATGAAAAAGCACAGCCATCAGCAACTACTGGCTGCTGATTTCCAAGGTCTGAACCCCACCCCTCCATCTGTACAATGTAGATAATGCCTGCTTGTTTGCATCACAGGAACGCTGAAGAGAGGAGGCTTCAATAGTTAATGTTTGTACTGTGCTCTTAACATGAAAGAGCTAAACATATACATATAAAGTGCTATTATTCTCAGAATCTGGTGGATGATTATTTGGATGTCTGCACAAAAGGACCAGGCTCTGCTGCTAATGGTTCATGTGTGCGCACATCACAAAATCACCAGCACTGGCACTAAACAGACCACATGGTGTGTGTCAGTAAGGGTCAAGGACTGAGTGAGCATTATGCAGTGATGTATGGCTTACACTGTGCCAAGTTGCCTTAAACTGGACTCAGACTCCCAGCTGCCTCCTATACCATATACCCCCCACCACCTCTCCTGCCCCTGGCACAAGGAAGCATGCCAAGGATGGGCTAAGGTGATGGGGGTATGGCAGTGCTAAGTTGACACTCTATTGGTGTAAAGCGCCAAGGCTGGGCCTGAGATCAAGAAACTTCCACCAGCGCCCTGGTTCCTGCTGCCCTCCAATAGGATGAAGAATCAAGGCCACGGAATGTAAATAAACATTAAGAGTTCAATGATCAGTGCAGCTTTGCACTTCCTTATCTAAATGTCATTAATCCCAACTGAATAACACAAAGTCATTGGGAGAAACTCAGTGATATAACCAATAAAAATGCACAGCTTTTTCTAGAAAAGAAAAAAGTCCCCAGTGTGTTTATGCATCGAACATTTGCATCTGCTCAGGCAAAAACTAGGGGATTTCAAAGGAGGTGCGCCCACTACAGAAGCAGTAGTTTGGCTTAAGAAGTTCCTTACATCCTGATTATTCTGAGATATAATTACCATATTGCAGGATGTGACTCAATTATGTCTCTTGTTTGAATAGCCTTGATGGACAGGAACCATTTAAACTATAAACAGTAATTTACCTCTGTCAAGAAAGAAGATCCTTCTTCAACATCCACAAATGAGATTCCTGGTGAGGTAAAGAACTTTATTGCCAACCAGGCTATTTACATCAAAGCCTTGAGCAGACTGTGAAGTTGTCAGACTATAATGCTGCCTCCTCTTGGAGGGGCCAGGAATGACCCCCTTTGCTTGTGCATATTGCTGTACTGAAACTCAGAATGATTGCTGCCTGCAAGGACGTGCTCTGCTGCAATAACCAGTAAGTGTTTCCAAGCAAAGTGCTGGCAAAGATTAAAGAAAATCCTCCTCACCAGGCTCTGAAGGGCAGGAGCGGACATCATCTGCTGCCTCACAGTCCATGAGATCGACAGCTCTGCCTTCCCTCTGAGCGTTATGTGCCAGCACCACGACGAACTGGAAAATATACACCAACAGAGTAGACAAGCCCACTGGTTTTCTCCATGTAATGTAGAGTGAGCCACACTCACTAAGAACAGCCACTATGCTGCACAGGCAGCATGTTCAGCCCCTATGGTAGAGAAAAGGGCCTGATGTCCTTCAGCATGATTCCCTTCTGTCTAGCCAATTAAGTTGCTGAACTAAAATGACACCTGGTAAGTCCCCAGTTTCCCCCTGAAGTGCCTGCTCTAAGGCCCCTGAGCAGTCTTCCAGTCAGCTTCTTGGGAGCCCAGGAGAAAGCATCTGCAAATCAGCCCCAAAGCTCTGTCCTCTCCCAGGGACTTTGGGGTCTAACTCCCATAGATTTCAGGGCTAGGCACCTGGGCACTTTTGTAAATCTTACCAGCTGGCTGCCTATCTGCACCTTGAGGCACCAACATATCTGTAAAAATCAGCCCCCTATTTTCCCCTTTCCTTTGGGAAGTGAGTCAGGACCTGTTCAGCAGCACAGAGAGCCAGTTCTGCCAGCAGTGAACAGTAGGCAGCAGCTCAAAACAGGAGAGGAAATCCTCCACAGCAGGCTAAGAAGAAAGCATGGTTGTGACCGGCTCCCACCATGTACTCTCTGGGTCTGAGGGAGAAAGAGACCATGATCCCACTGGTGGTTAAGAGGAAAGATAAATTCTGCCCCAAGGGTGATGGGGAAACTCAGCAGGCCAGTGTGGAGGAAGAACCAAAAGGAACAGAGGGGAGAAAGACTAGTTGAGAGTCTCTGGGGCTGCTTCTACAGTCGCCCCCTCCCGTCAGAGGTGGCATGGTAATGAGGCAATTTGAAACAGGCTAATGAGGTGCTAAAGTGCATATTCAGTGACTCATTAGCATAATGGCCGCTGCACAAATTTCAAAGTTCAGACTGTGAACTGCAGATAGACAGTGCAGATGAGGACAGCTTCGAAAAAAGCGCTCCACTTCCACATTCCCTTATTCCCACCTAGTTTTGCGGGAGTAAAGGAATGTCAAAGTGGGGCACTTATTACAAAGCTGCCCCTATTAGACACTGTCAATCTGCAATTTGAAGTCTGCACTTAGAAATTCATGCAGCCACCATTATGCTAATTAGATGCTGAATATACATATTAGAGTCTCATTAGCCTGCTTCAAATTGCCTCATTACCAAGCCACCTCTGACAGGAGGGGGCAAGTGTAAAAGCAGACAGTTAAAACATCTAGAAAACACGACCTATCAGAGGAGACTGAAAGAATTAAGTTTGTTTACTTTGGACAAGAGACAACTAAGGCTACGTCTACACTAGCCCAAATCTTTGAAATGGCCATGCAAATGAACATTTTGAAGATTACTAATGAGGCGCTGAAATGCATATTCAGCACCTCATTGGCATGCCACCGGCCACAGCTCTTCGAAACTACCTTCTTTGGCTGCCGTGCAGCTCGTCCAGACTGAGGTCCTTTTTGAAAGGACCCTGGGAACTTCGAAATCTCCTTATTCCTGTCAGCAGGTAGGAATAAGGGGATTTCAAATTTGGTGGGGTCCTTTCGAAAAGGACCCCCATCTGGACTAGTTGCACTGCAGCAAAAATTGGCAATTTCAAAGAGCCGTGGCTGCTGCCATGCTAATGAGGCGTTGAATATGCATTTCAGCTCTTCATTAGTAGTCATCAAAATGTTCATTTGCATGTCCATTTCAAAGATTTGGGCGAGTGTAGACACAGCCTGAAAGGGGAACATGATAACTTTCAAGTATCAAAGAGGTTATTACGATCCGGATTGAGAAAAAAATATTCTTTTTAACCTCTGATGACAAGACAAGAAGCAATGGGCTTAAATTGCAACAAGGGAGGTTTAGGTTGGACATTAGGAAAAATTTCCTGTCAGAGTTGTTAAGGACTTAAATAAATTGCCTAAGGAGGTTGTGGAATCTCCATCACTGGAGCTGTTTAAGAGCAGGTTAGATGAACATCTGACAGGGATGATCTAGATGGTGCTTGGTCCTGCCATCAGTGCAGAAGACTGGACTAAATGGCCTCTTGAGGTTCCTTCCAGTTTTCGTATTCTATGATCCTATCAAAAGGGGTGAAAGACAAAAACAGAAAAAGAGGAATGGGGAAACTGATGGTGATGGATAGTTAAAGAGTTGGGAAGGGACTGGAAGAGGGATGCTAAGAGATGGGACCCTGAGGGAAAGGACGAACAGGGGAATAGAGAGAGATTTGATGTTAGCAGAGATGGAGTGGGGATTTGATGGATTTTTGCAAATGAGACAATGCATATTTATCTAATATGCATATTGAGGTATTGGTTCACATCCAAAACAAAAATCTTGAGACCTCCAACGATAACAGACATATGGTGGATTCTTAATCAGCCTTTCAAATATCTGCAATGTAATGCAAAGTAGAGCTAAACTTGCTGAGTTACAAGTCTCAGAACAAACTAAACCCAGAATAAGCTCCTCCAACAGATTGCTAAGAATGCCACAACTCCTGAGTGAATTTGGGCTGGTTTATGATTGCCTACAAAAAATTCTGCAAAATACACAGCTTTAGGTAGGCTGCACTAAACTATGGGGTGAAAACTGTTTCGACTGAAGTTTTTCTTTGTGTTTTGGTTTATCTGAATCTAAAAGTCAACATGAAATCAAGGCTGTGACCTCTAATAGTGTCAGAGATGAGATGTGAAACCCCTTAACATGAAAGCAGAAACCTCACATACAGCGCACTGGTGTGTTTGCCACAATTCTACCTGAAATCAGTCTTCCTCAGCTGGAAGGGTGGAGGCAGCGTGACTGAGGATATTGGCGTAAGGAGCAGGAGTAACTGAACCATTTCACCTAGGCAGTAACTGACATCATGGCAACTGATTGCAGCTGGTCGGAAACATTACACCTCTTGCATGCATGTGGGCTCTGTATCAGCACCACATATTTCACAGCTGGGAGTGTGTGTGTGTGGGCCCAAATAGGGACAAGGCATGGAGACTGGTTTGCACCTGGCCTGAAGATCAGAGAGGAGATTCCATTCTCCCAAAGTCTTCTTTTAGCTACGCAAACATTACTTACTTGGACTATGTGCCAGGAAAGGGGTGAATTTCATTAACAGTTTACAGTTACAGGTTGTATTACTATTGCATGTGTTATCACAGCAGATGATCAACCCACTATGTAAGCACTTATTAAAGAATATTACTAACCATTTGTATGTTGGTATCACCCAATGACCCTAACCAAGATTGGTGCCCAATGGGAGCAAGACAGGCACAGAGGAAGAGAGAGAGTATCTGCCCGAGAAAGTAACACATTTCTTTTTAAATAAAACCCGCACAGCTTATCCCTCCCAAGGAACAGTAAGAGTTTATTACTGTTCAATGCCTTTCTTTGTGATAATGCCGTTTCCATCCCAAGTATCTTTGAAGATGCCATCGTATGTCATCATCACTGAGCAAAATCACATACATGATGCAAAACTAATCTACTACTTCTAGCAGTGCAACAGAGACTACTTGCTGAGTCATTTGAAATGAATTACGCAATTAAATGTATCTTACTACCTCCAGTAGAAGAATGTAGGTGATAAAACTGATCTTTAGAACTTGCATGAGGTAGGCTGGATTTGCTGTTGACTTAGTTCATTGGTTAGCTGTTTAATTACCCCCATGTTCAATGCAAATGTCTTCAGCCACAGGGATAAATGCGGGTCCAGGCCATCATATCAACTGAAGGCCACCTAATAAATGGACCAAGCCAACAGGCTTTTCTCCGTTTCAACAAATGTTTCTGATTTCCCAATCAGCTACCTAGCAAACCATAACAAAACAAACCAGCAGCCATGTAGCACTTTAAAGACTAACAAAACGATTTATTAGGTGATGAGCTTTCATGGGACAGACCCACTTTAGTCTTTAAAGTGCCACATGACTGCTGTTTGCTTTTGTTAGAATACAGACTAATATGGCTCTCTCTGCTACTACTTAGCAAACAGTGATGTTCTTCTGAGCCTAGGAATAAATGCCAGCATGGCTCAGATTCATCACCTTTGCTATTCAATACCTGCAGGAATAAAGTGCCGACTGGCTCAGCTACTGAAATGCTGGTAATAAAAGGGCCACAGGAGCACAAGGCTTCACCAGCTAAAGAATTAGTTCATGCTACAAGCATAATTTTGTCAGTTCTACATGCCTTGCATAAGTTTAACCACTCATTTCAGTGGCCAACTACTTGCAAGCTCAGCCAGACATTTATTCCAGACAATTTGCAAAATATCTTTTTAGTGTTGCTTTAAAATCTTCAGAGCAGATACACATTATACGCTATTTGAAATTTTCCAGGTCCTCACGTGCATTAATTTAGAAACAAACCTGGCAAGGCCTGAAAACAGAATCCCTCTGGACCTGAAGAGCTGGTGGAATAGTTTCAAGACAGCATTTTTTCATTCCAGATAAAGTCTATAATTACACCTAATATTTCAGTTATTCGGAAAAGTAAATGCTTAGGGCTAGAGCCTCCTTTATACTAAGACTATACCCAGTTTTTATACTGGTATAACTGTGTAGGTAACGGATATTATTGTTTTAAACCAAACTAGGTAAACTGGTAGGACTCATACTATAGACAGGCCTACTGCAATACTGCTAGCTACCTTATATTAGTATAGCTTATTGCCTTTCCCACACAAGAATGAATTACAGTAAACTCTTTCATACCTAGCATTCTATCTTCTGGAACTCTCAAATAACCAGCATTTTAACCATAAGTAAATTTTAGTGATATATTCCATACATACAGTACAATGAAAGTAAATACAAATAAATACAGTATAAGTTTACAGTTTACAGTACTACTGCTGTTGGTAAATAAAGTACTCTGCTTACAATTTTTTTTGTTTCTTAACAGCTGATCCTGTTTTTCTTTAGTGTTATGCATTGCTAGGTATACCTCCAGAATATTTGAATATCCAGGAACCTCTCAAGCCGAGGGCTACCGGATATGAAATAATTTACTGTATTCCACTATATAAGTGCTGAATCCATATTGCAAGGGGGGCAGGGGTAGGAGGGATGTACTGATTTAACTGTACTGTAAAGCCTGTGTGTACAGATAAGTCTTTGAGTCACTTTACACTACTCTGGCAGTGAAAAGGCGCCTTAAAGCAAATGCCAGTGTATCCATGTTTGCAAAGTGTGAATATAAGGCTCAGTTACTGTGTCAGAGCAGTATAAAATAGCCCTGGTGTAAATGAAAAGCAAGCCCATAATGTAGATCTTATGGGGCTAATTTATCTCTGTTCAACTGGTGCAACCCCAGCGACCTCTACCAACTTGGACGAGTCTGACCACGAGGAGAATTTGACACCCCCTACATCAAGAAAAAATTATTAGAAGGATATTTTATATTCTCTCACCACCAAGCTGTCGTAATAGAATGGATGTTTGTCTTGCCAAGGCTGTTTCTGATACAAAGGCATTTCACTGCATCAAACGCTAATATAAAGTTCATCATCTTGCCAAGCGTGAAAAATACTTGGCTTCCAAGAAAACCTTTGCAGGGAGGGCATACTTTTCTGTGAAAATAACTCTGTGATATGCCATGTCATCACATTGCCCTTTCCTTAATTTAGAACACAGTTCCAACTGTTGTGTTCAAAGCTAACAATAACACTGGCTAATGGTTGCAATATATTTCAGGCAGCTGTGAACTTTGAAGGATAACAATGAGGTAAGATGAACTACAGTTCACAGCAAAGTATTTGATGACTCTAGCAGTTATTTAATATAGTTAAGATGAAAAATATTTGATGGATAATCGCAAGTGGACCCCTAATACCCTTTGATCCTTCCTACTTTCATATTAATATAGTTACCCGAGGCTTATTGCAAGTAGGTGTCACGTTCTCACTGTCGGCGCTGCTGCTGCTGGAATTCCTTATCGCTTCTGCATATGGATTCTTCTTATAAAAGTTCTGACTTCTGCAACAGAACAAAAGCCCAGACAAATTAACTGTCATTGGGAGAAACAGGTGCCACTTTACTTTTATGTTTTATTTTATTAGCAAAGGATAAAATTTTGCTTATACTAACAAATGAATGGATGTGCTTTGTTTTCTTTCATACAGAGCAATTAATATATTGCTACTAATTACAGATGTGTAGTAAAAAAAATCTGGCCAAAAGCAGGTTTCAGACAGTCATAAGTATAGTAGTAAAATGTTTGCAACAATGTGCCTTCAGTATCATGTTTGTAAATATACAAATGGTGATAAAAATTTGGGAGAGAACAATAAACAAATGCATTATTGTTTATTATTGTAATATTTATTTACAAATTTGGCTTTTTTTTCCTTTTTTATTAAAGGCAAGATATTCAGCATTAGACGAACACAAATGTTGTGACCATGTCCACTCACTAGTTGTGTGTGCAAGTCAGAGAAATACATATGCATGCATTCGTGCACACTTATACAACCGTGTATATTTCTGAAAATCAAGCCCTACTTTTTACTCATTGTTTTTCCTGAAGGACATCAGCAAAACTTCAGAAGATCATATACTAATAAACTCAAACCTCTAAGAACTAAAATATTTCTTCGAGTAGATCTAACACAGATAGCTCTATAAGAGGAGATCTGTTGAGTTCTTGAGAAAAAAAAGGCAACAATGTTACCACGAGGAAAAAAAAAGGTACATGCAAACAGATCTAAGTGGTCAATTGCACAATTCAAAGCTATTATTTTCTCAGTTGAACAATGATCACTATAATGTGAGACTGAAAAGGACTGTAGCTCCCATTTCAGAAAAGCATTCCTACTGAGAAATAACGTTTAAGTACATGCTTCATTTTAAGAATAATTAATACTTTAGCTATCATACACATACTATCATAAATTTAACTTAGGAGAGGTCTCCACATTAACTTTAGCAAAAATAAAATTACTGCGTCTCATAAACTCTACTTTTAATGCCAATTACTAATTGCTTTTTATTAGAGTAAAGTAAAATTTCCCTTTTAAGTTCACCCTGCGTTTACATGTTAGTTAGCTATTTGTATCACGTCTGTAACTGTAATATTTTGTCATAATATTTATAAAAAGTACAAAGCAAAAATTATCTTAAAATAATTAAAAATAATTTTTAATCTCTCTTAAAAAGAGATTAAAAAAACCTCCACCCCCACCATAGATTGTAAGAACCTCCCTGACTATAGCTACTGATCTAGAAACAGAAAGTGAGACTTAGGTGTGCCCTGCACTGCACCCTAATCCGAGGCTCTGCTACATCACAGGAGAATTTTAACTGCAAAGCCAAAGGCCCTCCCCACTAGAGTGTTTATGACATACCCTGAGAAGTTCAAATGTAGAAAAATTCCCCTGACAGGGGACAGGGTGGAGGAGAGACGTTATCTCATTTGGCCACATGTGAACCAACTGGCACTCTACAGACAACTGTCAACAGTCAGCCAGTGCCCGACAGTTCCAGAAGTGATTTACCCACTGCAAAACTCACACATTAAGAACTACTTGTTAATAACAAACCATCCCACTTTAAAGGAACATTTGAAGTCTACTGTTCTATATGCTTAAAAACACACGTTACAACAGCATGGCAAGTTTGGAGGTCTCCACGTGAGAGCAATTTGAAGAGGTAGTGTCAGCAGTTGACTCAATATGGTCCAGTTCCAATCCCAACTTGTTCCACTGACTTGCCCTGTGACCTTGAGCAAGTCACTTTTTCTCATATGTAAAATAGGGACATTCATATCCTCCCTCCTTCGCGTAAATGACAAGAGGCTTAGCCAATGACAGCACAATAAAAATGTAAAATGGTAAATATTAATAATAACTCTGTTGTACTGGACTATAACCACTAAACATACTGACACTGCACAGCAGTTCTTTTGCCTTAGTTTGCAGTTACAGGCTATGTCTACACGTGAAGCCTACTTCGAAGTAGCCTATTTCGATGTAGCGACATCGAAATAGGCTATTTCGATGAATAACGTCTACACGTCCTCCAGGGCTGGCAACGTCGATGTTCAACATCGACGTTGGGCAGCACCACATCGAAATAGGCGCTGCGAGGGAATGTCTACACGCCACAGTAGCACACATCGAAATAAGGGTGCCAGGCACAGCTGCAGACAGGGTCACAGGGCAGACTCAACAGCAAGCCGCTCCCTTAAAGGGCCCCTCCCAGACACACTTGCACTAAACAGCACAAGATACACAGAGCCGACAACGAGTTGCAGACCCTGTGCATGCAGCATGAATCCCCCGCTGCAGCAGCAGCAGCCAGAAGCCCTGGGCTAAGGGCTGCTGCACATGGTGACCATAGGGCCCCGCATGGGCTGGAGAGACAGCGTCTCTCAACCCCCCAGCTGATGGCCGCCATGGAGGACCCCACAATTTCGATGTTGCGAGACGCTCAACGACTACACAGTCCCTACTTCGACGTTGAACGTCGAAGTAGGGAGCTATTCCCATCCCCTCATGGGGTTAGCGGCTTCGACATCTCGCCGCCTAACGTCGATGTTAACATCAAAATAGCGCCCAACACGTGTAGCCGTGACGGGCGCTATTTCGAAGTTAGTGCCGCTACTTCGAAGTAGCGTGCACGTGTAGACACGGCTATAAAGAGATACAAGGGTGTGTGTTATGGGGGAAGCGTGGGAATATTAGCAATTTGTTTATGGAATGTAATCAATATGTCTCAAAATATGCTCAGCTATGAGAAAGGATGAAAAAGCAATCTCAGTCTAAAGATTGGTTTCTAGGTGCCAGTTAAATAGGGATTTTATCTCAGTAGTTTCATTTTGATCTGGTTGAGCTAGTAATAGCTGTAGTACAAAGTCAGTCAAGCATGTAACTGAAAACTTGCTGTTGAGGTAAACAGTTGTATTGATCAGAACCATCTGGTAAAGGAGAAAGTGAGTCAGGGCAAAATGACAAAGATTTTGTTTTTAAACAGTATGCTGCTTTGAAAGAAAATAAAAAGAAGGAAAAAAATGTAGGGTAGCAATAACTATCCTTGCACCCTAAAGCCAGCTGTATTTCAGGTTTTATTAAAATTAACAGCTTCAATTAAACATGCAAAGAATCTAAGAAACCCTAAATCTATATATTTATTCTATATACATAGCTCAGCTGACTTGGTTTTGAACCCCAAATTATGAAAACAGACCAACCCACAAGTAGCTTTAAATCCAGGGCTCTAAAAATCAGTGAATAGAACATAAGAAATATGGCAACACTTTCAGTTCCGTGGTCTAATATATTATAATTAGATAAGTAAGAAAATAATTACATGAACTTCAACAGCTATTTGTGTCTAATGGACATAAAGATCTCTCTCTCTCTCTCTCACACACACACACACGTAGGCAGGTTTATTTCCTTCCTTCTGATCTATGCAGGAGAATGGTGTCTTGAGTTAGCCACTTGGTATTTTTCTCGAAATGCAAACATCCTATAAGAATGTACTATAGCTTCTAAGAACAGTAGGGTGATGAAGTCCTTGAACACAGCTAGAGGTACTTGCATGAGAATTCCCTTTCCTAGGCCTAGGCTACACAAGGAAATTAGGTCGAACTTAGCTGACTTAGGTCAATTTTCTAAGAAATGAGACCATACTACAGAGTCTGCTCCACCGACTTTAAGGACTCCTAAGGTCGATTTTGGCATTCTTCCTTTTCATGAGGAGTGATGCCAAAATCAACCTTGCATGGTCTACTTCAGGGTAGTGCAGGTGGAGTTTTGTGAAATTCGGCATTCTTGGCCTCCTGGAGGTGTCCCACAAGGCCCCAACGTGACCACTATGTCCACCACTTACAGCTCCACCGCTCTCCAAGTGTGCAGGAAATGGCCTGGGGAAGTTTTAATTTCATTTCCTGTTTGGCCAGCATGGTGAGCAGAGCAGGCAGCATACCTCATCGCACATCTGGCTATGAGTTCACAGAGTCACAGATGAGCTGCAGGATGAAGTATGCAGGAGATCTAGGAGTTTATGGCTGTGGAGGCGGGAGTATGAAGCTGTTTTGGCCAAACTATGAAGCAGCAAAAGAAAAAAAAAATGCAGATAGCTCTGCAAAGATCTCACAGGGCATGGTGGAAAAAGGATATACCCAGGACACCCAGCAATGCTGTGTGAAAATAAAGGCATTCAGGCAGGTGTACCAGAAGACAAAAGAACCAAACAGATGTTCAAGGTCATCTTCACAAATATGCCACTTCTATGAGCAGCTGTTTGGGATTCTAGAGGGGGCTCCAACCACTGTCCTCAAGCAACCTCTGGATACTTCTGAAGAGATTCCTTGGGAATCTTCTGACAATTGCAAGGAGGACATGGTGGAGGAGGAGGACAACAATGGGCAGCAGGTGAATTGAGCAGCTGATCTCACAGACAGCCAGGAATTTCTTTTAACTTTGGAGTTCATCCTCTCCTCCAAGGATGTTTCACTGCCAGAGCCTGATAGCAGGGTGGGCACTTCTGGTGAGATCTCATTTTTCATCATGCTACATGTGGGTTGAGGCCACTCAGTGCAATCCGTGGCAGGTGCTGTACCTACACAATCTAGGGCCCCCCAAAACAACCGTTAACATGTCTTAGGGCAGAGCACCAATCCTCCCTGAGCATGTCCATAAAACTCTCAAACAGGTACTCTAATTCTTTTCAGCAGATTTCTGGGGTAGCCTGCCTTGTTCCAATGTCCAGGATGGGACCCTTTCCACGCCAAGCCAGCAGTAAGTAATCTGGCATCATTATACCACAGAGCAGTGCAGCATACTGACAGCCTTCTGCACACGTTCAATGAGCAATTCCATATCAATCTGTGTTACTGTAAGCAGGCTAATATCTTGCATTACAACCTAGAGGAAGCATTTAGGCATACCCCTAGAGTTTCATCCTGCATTCTCAGCTTCCAGTGAAATCAGACAAGTTGGAGGCTGTGCTATATTGCAAGATTAAACCTACTGTCATCTATAAGAAATAAGAACAGTGTATTGATAAATGACATATTGCTTATAGTGCAATTTTCCACCAGAAAGCAGCCAATCTCTGAGCAATCCCTAAGGCTGTTTCTACACAGGCCACTTTCTTCGAAGACCCCCTGGGAGCCGTGCTTCTACATGGCATTTTGGAGTCTGGAATAACGGTCTTCCAGACTCCAAATGATGTGACTGTATGCTAATGAGGCGTGGGGAATTTGCATCTGCACCTCATTAGCATATTTCGGGCCGTGTATTACCACTTTCGAAAAAGTGGCCTGTGTAGAAACAGCCTAAGAGTGGTAAGAGATTGATGGGAGAGTTTTCCCAACAGAAACACTATAGACTCACCCTGCTGTCACTACTGCTTCTAATACCTGGCAAGCTGCTATTTTCACATTCGTTGCTATATTTGTCTTTGTTCAGCCTTGGTGACAGAAGAGCAACTCATCTTCCAATATCAAAAAACTTCTCAAGCACGGCACTCTTCCCTCCCCACACCAGGAAAAAACAAAAACAAAAAAAAATAGGGTTGCTATCACGACAGGGCAAAGCCCTACCTATTGCTTTGCAAGTGTGGAGTACCAAAGAGAAACCTTATGGAAAAGATATGCACTATAAGGCATGCATCTGAAAACACTCAGTACAAATTATGAATCCTCTTCAAACGTAATAGGGTCTATTCTCCTTCTCCCTTGACACATGTAACATTCAATAATGTCAATGTGTGTGCTGCAAATGAGAGAGAAGAGCTCAGATTCCTAATGAGTGTGAATAATTCATAGGATAAATTACTTAAGAGAAAAAACAACAAAATATATGTAGGGTCAGATGCTCAGTTGCTGTCAGCTGACATAGCTCCATTGACCACAATGGAGCTATGCCAAATTCCAACCACTAAGAAATTGGCACCTGTACTTCACCATTAGTCATATGTGAAAGCTTCTTGATATCTAGGATGTGTTATAAATTTGTGACTGAAAGTTTTACCTGCAGCAGTAAGCAGCAAGAGATCCCAGGAGGAGCAGCAGGATCAGAACAACAATGCAAACTGCAATTGTGACATTCCGCTTCTTTATTTGCTCCACACGCTGCTGTTCCCACCATTCCAAGTCGCTGAACTGACAGCGCTCCCCCACGTAACCTGTCACACAGCTGCCAAAAGAGGAAAGGAGTACACATGGTAACCAATGCTGGAAAAGACAACTGTCACCCCTTTCATCTCCTGCGCTGTTGTTTCATCAAGTGCAACCTATATGGAAGAGTCTTGGAAAACTTAACGGGGATTAAACCAGGGGTGGACAACCAAAAGAGCAAGAAGAGCCATTTTTTTTTTCAATTCAGGAAAAAACTAAGTAATTCAAGAGTCACGATGCAAGTGAATAGGAGACAATCCTTAATAAATAACGTCAAACTACGCTTTGTGTAACCCATTTTAAGAACAGCGCGCACACAATGATTTGTAATGCAATACATGTTTACTGCAAGACGTTCACAAACTTTTTACAAGTTCCATTTCCACACACTTTATATGTATGTGTTTTCACCAAAGTACTCCTCACTTTCACTGCTGAACCCACTTCAACTATGCCACTTTTACTTCATGTTTAACTTTAGTTCTCTTTCTTAAAATGCATGTTGCCCTTCACAGCAGGAATGCGGCAAACGTCCTTTCCCTTTTCAAAATCAAGACTTTATTAGCAACATGATCAAAATACAGATATAGTATCATAATCCCACAATGCACTGCACATGTTAAAGGGGAAGTCATCCAACATTTCAAGATCACTTATTGTCACTATTTAGATACGAGTTGTTCATTGTTGGGCTTTTGAATGCTCACTGTTTATCGAAAATGATCAGGGGTTGGGTTTATTTCTTTTCTTTCAATTATGATGTCTGGAGTCACAAAGAAGTCCTTAAAGAGTCACACGTGGCTCTGGAGCCGCAGGTCGCAGACTCCTGAATTATACAATCAAATGTGGGGTTTTTTTAGAAATTTCTGTAACCACCTATAGAATTTAATAGCAAGATGTTATCTATTGTAAAAGTCTAAAGAATTTTATAAAAGGTATTTAAATTCCTCAATCAATTCTATGAGATGGTTAAAATATTTTCTATTAAATTCTTTAGGCATTTTCCATAAGGGAATGTCCCTCTGAGGTTTTCAAAATAGCATCTTCCAACAGGTAAGTTTTGACTTTTTTTCCTACAAAAGAGAGTTTAAAAAAATTAGACAAGGCAAGATATGAGATTTTGCTGAATAATTTGGTTTTATTTTCAAACTTTTTTTGTTGTTAAAAGCAATAGGAAAAGAGGAAAAATGGGGATAATAAAAGCTATGGCGAGAAATATCTTTCAGATCTTTTAAATTTTAAAGGAACAGTTGATTCTTTGTCTTTTTTTAAAAGTCATCTTTCCTTGTGATCCCAGACAAGAAGGAAAAGTTCATTAACAACTGAAAAATAAAAGAGAGTCTCCCCAATCTAGTTTTACTGTCTAAGATGAGGGAATAATGAAGCGTACACAAAGGGAATAATTCAGCATAAATAGCGAAAAGTAAACTAGATTCTTAAAGTTCTTTCAGGATTAGTAATATAGACCCAAATCCTACTCACCAAACTGGTCTTACTGAAGTTAAAAGAATCACCCATGAGTAAAGCAAGTAGGGTGTAACCCTTTGCTAATGATCTCAAATGCTATGCAAACATTAATTACTCATTTAAGACCACACACCTTGTTCCTGTCCCAAGATATGACAAATATACATTGGAACGAGAACAATAACACCTTTTTGATGTAAAACCACAATAAATTCCATACAAGTCAAATGGATCACTCTCTAACGTGAACGTTTAAATCAAATTAAAATAAATTATGGTTGATATGTGCAATTTATTGCTAAACACATCGTTCCCCACCTCCACCCCATTAACTACACTCTTGTATTTAGAAACAACGTTCCAGTCTAAAAGGACATACTGCCATCTAGTGTATAAATATAAAACTAAACATTAAAAAGTAAGCCTTCTGCAATTTACTCCATATTTGAGTCTGTCCATCTGTTTGTTCAAGAACTCCTCCTAAACAGTCAGAGCTGAGACTAACAAATGCAATACACAGCTTCTCCCTATCATAGCTTAAAGCAATGTAAGGGTTTGGTTGTGCCAGGAAAACAGGATGTGCCTGGAATGAGATTACTTCTCATAAACTGTACAGAAAAAGATAATCACCAGGTAGGCCAAAGGGACTGGATGGGGGTGCGCCATCCCTCCCCCCATCCAGGACTACCTCATTCCCAAGCCTTTCACCTGCCAGGTTCCCTTTAGGGAAGGCATGGGGAGGCTGAAGCTCCTCAGCCCCACCCTCTACCCCCTACCCTCCAAAACACACAGCAACATTGCTGGACAGGGAGTGAAGGGAAAGCGCACGGGTTGCTGCATTCCTCATTCTGGCTGCAGCACACAGGGGGCAGACAAATCCAGACTTCCTCTCCTTGTCCCAAACTGCTGTGGTGACAGAGGGCTGCGGTAGTCCTGTCTCCATGGAGCAGCGTGCATACTGAACCCCTTATTCCCAGCCCCACCCCAGAGCAATGATTTAAATGAAGCATCTACATTTTCATTTAATTTTCAAAAAAAAATTACTTAAGTTAAAGACCTGAGCAACTCCAAGTAAATATTCTAATAGAGGTATATAGTTTTAAACACAAATAATCTTATCGTGTAGCAGCACGGCTGATGAAGTGGGCTCCAACCCATGAAAGCTTATGCCCAAATAAATGTGTTAGCCTTAAAGGTGCCACAGGCCTCCTTGTCATTTTTGCTGAAACAGACTAACATAACTCTGAAACCAGGCTCACATGAAGATGTAATACCCATCAGGCTAATGCAAAAGAGATACGCCCCCTTAGCGTGCCACAAAATAAGTGTTTCCTAGACACCTCCTAGAGTGACCCCTGCTTTTTTCAGCATTGGAAAGTATTCAGACAGGGTGTGTCTACACTAGGAATTAACGTCACAGTTAACTTTGAAGTTGGGCACTACATCGAAGTAGCCAGCAGAGAGTCTACACATATTTTCCCTTACTTTGAAGTTAACTTGGAAGTAGGAAGCCCAACTTCAAAGCCCTAACTCCATTCCCGAGAATGCAGTAGTGTCCTACTTCAAAGTTTAACTTCCAAGTAGGGTGTGTGTAGACGCTCTACTTTGAAGTTGCTTATTTTGAAGTTGTACTTTCAAGTAAGCAACTTCTAAGTTATTTTTGTAATGTAGATACAGCCAGAAGGTCTGAGAGGCAAACCATTTCTGTTCCTTTATCAACCTTACTCTCTTTTTAATGAACCTTGTTTTTGAGAGCACTGTTGTATTTGATCATTTCACACAAACTGCCCCCAAAGAGACAAAATTCTTCAATTTCTAAGTAGTGGTGCTAAAATATTGGCATTGAAGTATTGGTCTTAAGAGGCATGAACGGAGGTGTCCTCTCCTACCACAGAGCACCACAAATGGCTGCAGAAAACCAAGGCATGGAGAAGCTGGAAGACCAAAGAGATGTGAGTTGGCAGGGTTGTACATGATTAAATATTATTACTGAAAAACACATACACAAATATATGGAGGAGAAACAAAAAACAGCTGCTAGGCATCTGGTATCCCTTAAAGCTGTGGGTAGTCTGGGTAAGTCAGCTACCCTACAGAGTCATTGTGTATACTGCACACTTCTAGTGGTGCTGTGTAGGGAATGTGTAGCTGTGTGCTGCAGCAAAAAGCAGGCTGCATTCACACTGTGGCATGTAGCTACCTATGTCAGTAAAAGGCACTGGCAGAAGGAAGGGAAAGGTTTGGAAGTGAGCAGCTGATGGAGTCCTTCTGCACTGCTATTGGATAGTGTTGGAGAAGTAGCTGCATTAGTCTGTATCTTCGGAAAATAAAGCGAGCAGTTCTGTAGCAGCTTAAAGACTAACAATATTATTTATGAGGTAAGGAGCTTCGTAGGGAACACTCACTTCTTCAGATTCTGGAGCAGAACTGAGAGGAAAGCCTAGTAAACAATATCATTAGTTTTGCAGGTGCTATAGGACTGCTTGCTTTGTTTTGCAGTGCTGTTGTCTTTCCTAACGCCAAGAAAAGATTCCTGCAGTGGAGAAGCAACAGGACACTACTCTGCTAAAAACAACAGTGCAGCTGGGGGAGGCAATGCACAAGTGCAGAGGGTACAGACCTACAGGGGGTCAGGTGTGTCCTTATTCTATTCAACTCTCTATCTTCACTGCCTTGTATACCCATGCTATAAGGATCAGGTAGCATACGTGCAGTAAGGTCTCAGAGTATGCGAACCCAGAGTACGTGACCCCAATTACGCCTACAGTAAACCCTGGAAATATGTGATTTCCAGTTGCACTTAACTTGCTCCCCTTTGGCCCTGGCTCTGCACAGACCTGGCTCAGCCTGCCCCCCCGCCCAGCTCCACTCACCACCCATGTATAGCTCCTGCTCACTCCCCACCCGTGCTTCTGATTCTAGTTCATCACCCCTCAGGTGCGACTCTGGCTAACCTCTGCAGCTCTGGTTCAACGCTCCCCGACAGCTCACCCTCCACTCCCATGCCCGGCTCTGGCTCCAGCTCACCACCCCTCACATGCAGCTGTGGCTCAACACCCCCCGTGCTTCAGTTCAACCCCCCGCCCCCCGGTGACCCAGCTTGCCACTCTTGCACATAGCTCTGGCTCAACTCCACCCCTTGTTCCTCTGCAGCCCTAGCCTGCCCCAAGTGCCCCCCCCCCCCCCAGGATTTACCTTTCTGCTGCTTTCCCGGTTGCAGAACGTGTGTTCCGCTGGGGAAAGAGCCAGACCCTCACTTATGCAAATCTGGGTTAACACAAGGGTGTGCAGAACAGAACCCTCACGTACTCTGAGACCTTACTGTACTTTGTAGCCCAGCAACATGAGCATGTAGTACCTATAGATTCTGATGCAACTATATGCAAACAAATCAAGCATTCAAACAAGAAATTAAATGCTACTGTTAACTGCAATGGCAAAATACTTCACTGTTGGTCTAAAGGGGAAATGCCCATCACGGTGTAGCCCAAGGACCAGTGCATTTCAGCAGCAGCCCTGGGAACTACAAGTTGTGAACTACAAACTACAGCATGCTGGGAGAAATTCCTAGTTCCTGCCAGCATTTGCACTCTGCCCTGGCAGGGTCTCAGCAGAGACCTAGCTGGAGGTAGCATGCAGGCCGCAGGCGGCGAAGAAGAGCTGCTGAACTGTGATCCTGTTTTGTGTTTTTTTTACAGAATAAAGCCTGTTCCTGGTGGTTTCTGTGAGTGGGTCTGGTCTGAGGTATACACACATTAAAATACAACACAGAACACAACAAGGAGCCTCAGGCCTAGTCTCCCCCAGCTGTGTTAGAAATCACAAGGCTTCCCCTATGCTGAATAACCTCACACTGGGCTAATGAACAGGAGGGGCTACAACAGTATCATGAGAGTGGCATGCATCAACACAGGTGACACAAAGAGCTATACTCACGTGCATGCATAGTCTTGGAGAACTGAGACATAAATACAAACTCCACCATGGAGACAGTAGGATTCATATGAAGATGGACACTCCATAAAACCATCTTGCTCAGAGGAAATGTTGTTACCACTGGCACTAGTGGTAGAAGGCAGAGTAGATTCTGAAATACAGTATATCACATGCATGTATGTCTTAGTTGTAGTCTAACTCATCAAAATTGCTTGATATAGAGCTTTTGAATTTCTAGGGCAAGAAAATAAGTAAGAATCTTTAACGCTAATACACAGTTTCACCCATGTGGTTCACCCCTCTGCACATGGTTAAGGTGGAATTAAATATATACTTTCTTTTTCTCTACAGTTTCTGATGTTCTTGTATTACCACCACACAAACAACCAGGGCAAACTAAGCTTTGGATCTTTAAAACCCTATTACCCTACCCAAATCAGGCATGAAATTATCTATTATTTAATGTCACAATCTCTCAGAAACAGCTAAAAAATCAGACTCTTGCAAAGACGAAAGGAGAAGCTGCTGAGCACCTTCCATTAACATCACAATTTTCTTCAGTTTTCTGCCCAGATAAATATTGGAGAATTTTGCAGAATGTTTTCCGTGATCAGATGGTGAACCAGCAGGATGAAGATTCACCCCCCTTGCAAGATGACCAACACAAAGACTGTGCTTCACTAACGGCCACATTTTCAAAAGAGATCATCTCCCATTTAGGCACATCAACACAGCTCAGAGCCTGAGTTTCAAAAGAGCTTAGCAGCCGACATAACTATCCTTGCTGAAAACCTGGTCACTTATTTTGGTGACTGAGCAGAACATTCTTGAAAAGCTGCCCTATTAATTCTATTTGGAGAGCTTAAATAGGAATTCAAACAATAGTAATACTTAGCTCTTATAGAGGGCTTTTCTTCAGTAGATCTCAAAGCATTTTATAAAGAAGGTCAGTATTATTATCATCCTCATTTTACCCTGAGGAAACAAAGGTACAGGGAGGTGAAGTGACTTGCCTAAAGTCACACAGCAGGCCAGCAGCAGAGCCTGGACTAGGGATCAAGCCACTTGAGTCCAAGGCTAATGCTGTATCCCCTAGCCCACAACACCTTAGGGAAGTGTTATAAAGTCCTTGTGCTAAACCTCTGCATAGAAGCTGAGAACATGAACAATGACTTGACATAGTGAGTCTTTGGTCATCTCATAAGAAGGGCCTGCTTTTAGCCCTGCAGAGAACATACAGAATACAGTTGTGCAATCTGCAAAACAGCAGCATCCAGAAGCAATTTAGTTGGGCTGCCTGGCACATCATTACTCAGCAGTTTCTCAATTTGCCAGAATGCCTTACCTAGCTGAGCCCTCAACCTTCGTTAATGAGGGACCAAGCCATTTGGCTTATGCTCTAACTACTCACCAGTACAATTGACCCCGGTTCCAGACAGACCATTGATGCAAGTGCAGGTGTAGTTTCCTTCGGTATTGGTGCAGACAGTGTTTTCTCCACATGTGTGTGTCCCCAGTGCACATTCATCAGTATCTGTCACCCAAACAGTCTGCAGTTAGAAGAATGGATCCTTCAGAGTGCCATCCAAAGCAGGCAACCACATCCTGAGCACTCCTGCTTGCTGGCAGTGGAAGGAATGCTGCAGAGCTTCCCTTTGCAGAATGGTCTTATCAGCAAGAAAGTGGGAGGAGGACAGCTAGGCCTATGCAGTCCTGCACCTTAGAAGACTACAGTGTTGGGAGCAAGGCAGTAGCATCCTGCGCTGGCCAGCGAATTCACAAGACATGCATGAGGAGGCCTAAGACCAACACCAGGTATTTTTTCCCACGATTTCCCATCACTGCTAACACCAGTCCAGTTCCACTGGTGGCAGGGGGTGGGGGGGAAGTGGGGTAGCAGTGGGAGTTCACTTCCTCAGAACCGGTGTATCCTAGAGCTAGGTTCAGACAGCAAAGCAATCAGCCTATAAGCCTCAGGCCTGTAAGATGATTCCTAAGCTAAACAAGACAATGTGAAACAGGATGATGTGAGTAAATGGATGCAAAGATTGTCATTCTGTGTTCACCCTACCTACCTGGCTATGGTGGGGGATAACTCAGTGGTTTAAGCATTAGCCTATTAAACCCAGGGTTGTAAGCTCAGTCCTCAAGGAGGTCATTTAGGGGTCTGCAGCAAATAAATTAAAAACCTCTGTGAGTGGTATTGCTTGTTCCTGCCAAGAGGGCAGGGACCTAGACATTACAACCTCCTAAGGTCCCTTCCAGCTCTATGAGATGTGTATCTCCATATACTCATTTACTTTTGTTGTTGTGTTTGTAGTTTTGCTAATAGTGGTAATACAACTCTTACAAAAAAAGACCTTTTTTCCTAAGTGTGAGTGTTGCAACCATGCATGTCAAGGGTTCCAGCTGAATAGTAATTTGAGTAATGCTAGGCCTAATTTTGGGATGAGAATCTCCCAGATTTCAGAGTGTTAACTAGGAATTCTTAAATAATCAATACAATTAACACACGATCAATAAATCAGACCACACAGATTAGACCAGAAGGTGGTTAAGATGCTGTCAGCTAGCACTTCTAGCAGTGCTAAAAACAATGAGAATTTTACAATAAAAGGTTTCAGTCTAAAGGTTTGGTTAGATTTTTTGAACTTAAATTAGGTCAAAGAACTGAATCCTATAGTTCTGATTCATGTAAAGTTGTCGTGAGTTTTTCCTGAGAAAGGTATACAGGATGAGACCCAAGTATGCTGGAGAACTCAGGGAGGTGTTTCAAAACAAAAATAAAATAGTCTGCATAGTGAATGCAAACAACCAACACAAATGTGTTCTGTAGGCCCCCCTCCTCGACATATTGACAGATTTCTGATGGTTATTACATGGAAATTTATGCATCATTAAAACCAGAATACAGTGTCCATTAAACAGCACTTATTTCTGTCTTTATATAAGGTTGTACAATTCAAAATCATCTTCAGTTTTGTTTGTCCATGTTAGAATCTCATTACTTACCAAACTTTGAAAGGAATAGCTGAGATACCGTGGTTTTAAAAACTGGCTGCTATGCAAAGAATTGATTTTTCCAAATCATTTTAGTGGGTACAACTGCAATAGGTAGGTGCAGCAGTTCTGAACTGCCTAATAATTCACATATCAAAAGGGACCTGAACAATAAGGTAAAGTTGATCATTTACATCTGCATTCAGTCCAAATTTCCCCAGGCATTTTTAATAACAATCTTGCAACATACTGGCCTGAGCTAAAGCACAGCGCATTCAATGGAAAAAAGTTCCACTGATTTTAATGAGCAGTTGATCAGGCTGTAGGGAAAAGAAGACCAAGAAAGAGTAATTTTGAAAAGGTAAAAGGGAAATAAGGACTCTTGTAAAGCCCTACTCAAGCTTTTTATTATTCTTTAATTGATAACAAGCTCATTCTTTGCTCCTACTTTAATGATAAAAATGATTTGAAAAAAAAAATAAATGTTAAAGGAAATGAACTAAAGACCTGAGAACCCACATTCTGGCAAGTAGGCTCTGACCATTAACACATCTTTAAATGTACTCAGGTTGTAAATGTCAGCCCCCTGAGGTTCATGCCTATTAAACTAACCTATCATTACTTGAGGAGTATTATGGCACACTCCATCTCTGCTTTAGTTTATATGCATGGTAATGATTTCCAATAAATCTCTATGGGTTCACCCATTCTCTCCCCCAGCTTAGCCACCACAGTGCAAACACCAGGGAAAAGTATCCATTGACAACTAGAGGCTATGCATATTGATTAGCTGCAGATGTTGCCATACAACAAAAGGTAGGAAAAGAGCCAAAAAAGTAGGGATGATAAATGTCATCTGTCCTGGGAGCTTACTAGTCCAATATTAGTATGCAGGCTCCTATGCCATTTTTCACCAAAGAGGTGGAACAGGTCATTATGGACACTTGACACAGAAGTCTCCCATCTTGGAACATAGCTGAGCCAAATCATGAGAGACATCTCTCTGATGTCCTCATTCATTCTGTCCCTGCTTCTCATTCACTATGTCACCCTCACACTCCTCCTCACCATGACAATGAAGCCCATCTCCACTGTAGCCCAACCGACACTTGCACACATAGCCACCATCAGTATTGATGCAGTCGGATAGGTGTCGATTACAGCGGTCCATGTTAAGAGCACACTCATCAATATCTGAGAGGAAAACAAGTTTAGATGCCAAGAGACACGTTATTTATGGAGCAAACTAGTAACATGCTGAAATAACAGACAAGAAATGATTATATGAGATCCATGCTCAAACTACCCTGTTACCTTTACTTTGGGCATGTTTGCACTAGAAAGATAAGCCTCTGTGCAGCACTAGGGCACCCCGCAGGGAGCAGATAGACAGTAGGTGTGGAATAGCTACAAGCAGGTGCCCCCAGCCTGTCTCATGGCTTTATTGTGAACTTCAGAGCTGTAAAGTCGACAAGAACAATGACCAACAGCCAGCATAAGTAATGCAGTGTCAACACTCACTCTGCTTCACTAATTACGCCAACATAAGCCTGCACCTGTTATGGAGTGGTGTTATGTCAGTATAATAAGCCATTTTCACTGGCAGAAGCAAGGCTGGAGTGTATACACTGCTATTAGTAGGTAGACATAAAGTGCTTTACATCAACGTAACTCTGTCGTGTAGACCAAGACTTCTGATTCTAAAATCCTGAGGAGAGTGAGCAGGGAGTGGAGCGTGTCCTTAGTTCTGTCCATAAACTGAGGATGAGATTTTCAAGAGCCACCTAGCCCCCACACTCAGCTGGATTCCTAGCTCCCCTTAGGCTTCCTTGAAAATACCAGCCTTATTTATTGGCAATGAGCTAAAAGGAAAAAAAAAGAAACTTCACTCCTACGGGCATGCCCACCTAAAGCGCTGGATGCCCATGCCATGTGATTTAAATCCCACTGCCACATGTTCCCACCAAGCTCCATCAAATACACCAGCCATCCCCCACTGATAGAGATGGACTTTGCAGGAAGGCTATTTTATACTGGTACAAACTTATTGGGGAAACATGCTTGAATAAGTAAATTTCTGTTGGAGCCAAAAATGGTCTCTAGAAGGTACCAGGCATAATAATGCAATGTTCAGCTACAGTTCTACTTTCCCATTAATGTGCACTGCCCACCAACTCACACTTACTCACTTCACACCTGGCCTCCCCTCTAATCTGCATTACCCAGCTTTCCATTTAAGTGACAAACTTAAATTCCCTGAGTCATGAGTGCATAACCCAAACTCAAGACGGTCTCCTTCCTTGCATTCCTGAATCACCTCATGAAGAGGAATCCACACTTTGAAAATGGATAAAAGATACACTAGACCAATGAAACAAGTGATATCTATAGTCCCTTCTCCCCAAATTATTATGACAAGTTAAATCTGCTGCAAGTGTCGATGGAGCCTAACAGTCAAAAGATTGCCTGTGTTTTATTTCCAAGGTCAACCTTATCTATACTGTTGTGGTCAGGCAAAGTGCTTTTATTTATACAAGTGCAAAATTCGGCTATGTCTAGACTAGAAGGATTTGTTGATAGAAGTTTTGTCAGAAGACATCTTCTGTTGACAGATTGTGGCCAAATTGCCAAGTGATCTGCTTAGTTGACAGAGAGCAGCCAGGATGCCCAGCTGCTCTGTCAACAAAATGGCCAACTGGAAGCAGAGCAGACAGGGCTGCCCAGTCTCCCAGAATCCCTATCTGTTGACAGAATGTCCCCCAGAACATGTAGACTGGCTTTCTGTCAACAGATCTCTGTCGACAGAGGTGTTATTCCTCATGGGAAGTGGCACATGGCTATCAATATAAGTGCTGTGTTCTGTTGACTTACTGTCAACAGAACGCCTTTGGAATCTGGATGTTCCCCAGGTTTTGTTGACAAAACACCGGTTTTGCCAACAAAACTCTCAAGTCTAGACAAAGTCATGGGCTAACTGCACTGTGCTGTAGTTGGTCTCATCACAACAGTACCCAAGAGGACAATCTATACGAGGAGGAGAAAGGCAGAGGCGCTCACATAACTGCAATATAAACATTACATTAGAACCATTAAACTTAAGAGAATTCACAATTTACAATGCTAAATTATACATCAAGTACAATATCTACTGTGCCTTGAGCTTTTTGTAATTAGAATGTTATAAATATTAGTTCTGTGTTTCTGTTGCCCCCTATTGTTTCTATTGGATATCTCTGCTCTCTTCTGAGTAGCCCATCTGACTTGTCATAGCAACACAGAATGGCAGTATTAGAGGAAAATAATCTAGAGTTTTTCTGTCAGCAACAGTGGCCAGTTCCAGTCACTTCAGAAGAAGATACAAACAAAATCACACTGAACCATGGACACACCTAGAGGGGAAATGTCATCCCAACCTCAGGCAGCGGTTGGCTGATGCTGGGATACGTAAGGATTTACATCTGATAATTATTTTCTTCACTCTACTGATTTTGCTGTGGATGTTCTCTATGTAAATACATAACGTGGTTTTGATTACCACCAAGCCCTGGCCTCAACAACATGCTGGGTTGTAGAACAAAATACTTCTTTTTACCAGTTTAGTTGTCTTCCAATGTCATTGGATGTCTCTGTGTTGTAGCAATGTGGGGAAAGGCAAATAGGATTGTCCCATTTACATTCTCTGTAGCATTCATTATTTTATAAGCCTCTGCTATGTCCAATCTTACTTGTCTCATCTCTAATTACATAGTCTTAATCTGGCACTCTGCTCATCTCTCACACCTGTTGAAGTGTGTGTATTTAATGGTTGCAGCCTGCAGAAACTATAAATGCAAATGCTGCCATATCAGCATAAATATTCAGTGGGTTCTATTTCCATTCACGTGACACACTGAGTGCAGGGCAACTCTCTTCTCATCTGAAAAAGCCACCCCTTACCTATGTTAGCTGTCTTTTTCTCCGTGTTCCCGGAGAGTCGCAGGACCAGGCTACCACATATATGAAAAGAGCATCTTCATGTTCTGCTACATCCTCCATTCTTAAGGGCGTTGTGGTACAGTTTATCTCCCCATTCCCATAACAGACTAAATTCATCCCATTTATAATTTTTCTGAATTTAGAGAACTCAAGTCAGTGGAGTTACACCTAAGGCAAATTTGTCATAGCCATTGACACTAATAGTATTCACACTCAGGATTCAAGGGGAAATAATGAATGTAATAATTAACCATTCCATTTCTTTGTCTTTGTTCTTTATCTTTTTCAATGGAAATTATGTGTCTAAATGCAGCAGCCCTGTTAATCTTCCCCCGATGACTCATGCTGTGGATATGTCAGTGCAACAAAAGACAGGTGACTTTTTTGTAATTCTATAGTTTTCTAGAATATTTAATCCTTGTTCTTACCATAGCATGATTTACCCTCCCTGGCAAATCCTTTCAAACACTGGCATGTAACACCACCTTCCAGGAGAACACACTGGGCATTCACATTACATTGTAACACAGCACAGTCATCTTGATCTGTAAAACAAACAAAAAATCAAAGTCCACCACATTAATTAGCTCCCTTACTCAAAGGAGCAAATGAATGTATTAACAGGTTTATTGTGAGCAAGACACAAGAAGTAATTCTTCTGCTCTACTTTGTACTGATTAGGCCTCAGCTGGAGTGTTGTGTCCAGTTCTGGCCACCACATTTCAGGAAAGATGTGGACAAATTGGAGAAGGTACAGAGAAAAGCAACAAATATGATTAAAGGTCTAGAAAATATGACTGATGAAGGAAGACTGGAAAATTGGGTTTATTTAATTTGGAAAAGAGAAGATGGAGTGGGGACATGATAACACCTTTCAAGTACCTAAAAGGCTTTTACAAGGGGGAGGGAGAAAACTTATTCTCCTTAACTTCTGATTGTGAGATAAGTAGTATTGTACTTAACTGTAGCAAGGGGTGTTTTGGCTGGGTAGGAAAAACTTATTGTCAGGGAGTTAAGCACTGAAATAAATTGCCTATGGAAGGTGTGGAATCTCCATTGTTGAAGATTTTTAAGAGCCAGTTCGACAAACCACCATTCAGGGATGGTCTAGATGATGCCTGGCTCTACCATGAGTGCAAGAGACTGGACTCAATGAGCTCTCAAGATTCCTTCAAGTTGTATGATTTTTAATACAAAGGTGTGTTTTAAAATATGGTACTGTCGGGTTAGCTATGACCAGCTACCACAATTTTCAACATAACTCTCTGTTCACACTAGGTATAAACAGAGTTTAACCACTCATTTTCCTAGTCTATGCAAAACCTACCAATGCATCAGGGCTGGGTGAATAACTGTTTTTAGTTAGTTAGCCATTCCAAAGAATCCATTCAAACTGAACCCAAAATTGCATAAAATTGGGTCAATCAAAAATCCATTTCAGGTTGAGCTAACTTTTTTTTTTATCCAAACTTATTTTTTTCCAGGCAGGAGACAAGGTCCCTTGTATAACTCAGCCCAATGGTTAGTGCACTTGTTGGAGGCGAGAGCTCAGTTCCCACTTCTGCCTGATGGAGACAAAGGATTTGACTTTCATAATGACAATTCATAAAGTGATACTGGCTGCACTTCCTAATTTCTTCTTCCTGGTGGCATTTATGTATGGTATGACCATTACAGATTGATCCCTTCTTCCTCTAAGCTCTACTATTCCTCTCTGAGCAAGTTGAATGAATTAACTTGTATCCACATCAGATTTTCACCTTCAGTACAACTGAAGTGATGCATGTCAACTACAGCTCTTACCAGACACCATGATTTCAGCCATCAGCAAGGGTTTGTTCTGCTGCTCCTCCCCATTGTTAGTGTCCCCATAGGCACCACTATTTGTTGTTGTTTCATTCTGTGTTGCTGACTTCTTGAGTATAGAGACATCGCCTGAAAATGTTGAAGACATGTACAACATATGGTTGAAGTCTACTAAAAAAAGTCTTGATTTTTAGCTGTACATAAATCACAAGAATCTGTGGCTTTCTGTTTAAAGCAAAAATCAGATTGTTCCAGTTCTGGCTCCCCCAGGCCTAAAATCCAGTCACTGTTTGGTTTTCTCAAATATGATGGGAAGGAATTAAATTAAATATCCTGCTTGCACTTGACAACGTTGGAAGCATATACATCAATATCAGTATGTCCAGGTGTAATACCACAGAGGCCAGATACATTCATTATTGCCCCAACAAGTCATTCACTGAGATGTAAGACAGAGGTGTTTTAAAACTCTGAAAAATGCTAATGAAGGAATCATAATTCCCCTTAAAGGCTTTAATGCCTTCATAAAATACTGGCAAAATCAGGTGAGCATGATTGTAAAAGCCTGTGTGTGATAAGCAACAGGGGAAGAAGGCAGGTGTTCACCCTGTCAGAAAACAGAATCAGAGGTACAAAGAACTTTAGATCCATCCTGGAGGGGGATAATGAAGAACTGTAGCCTACAGTATATTGACCAGGCTTTTATCGGATGCCTAGCTAAATTGCTCTCTTCTGTAATATAGTTACTTAGATGAAAGTGGATTATTGTTCCCCTATGGGATAGAATATATTTTTAGTTAGTGAGTTAGTGGAGCTGCAGATTTAAAGTCACCAAGGAAAGTCCTTAGTTTCATTCAGAGCTAATATGATTCAGGGCAGCCACACAGCAGCACTCTTTTCCAGCTCAGCTGTGTTGCCTTATCCACATGTTGGCTTGTCCACATCTAGCACGATATATGATCAGTGTGTTTGAATTCCTTCCTGGAAAATATAAGCCATTTTCCCAAGTGCCTTAGCTGTTGATGCCAGGGCAAAGCATGATCATTTTTTAATACAAAAGGATGTTTTAAAATATGTTTTTTTCTACCTGCTGAAACGTGCTTTGGCAAGTTTTCAAGATGCTCTGAAGTATCTGACCATGAAACAGTCCTGCTGATAAATGAAGTGCAAATGTGATATGAAACTGTATATGAATCGTTTGGCATGAGCTCTATGCAAAGTCAAACAGACTACAAACTCAGCGAGAATCAATAGCGCAGACAGCGCTTGTCTGCACTCTCTGGAGTTCTCCATGAGTGGACCTCTGTGTGTTGTACAAAGGTGGGCAAGTATTATTATCCATCTACTACAGATGGGGAAGCACACAGAGTTAAATGACATCCAAATCCGTAGAGTGAGTGAATCACAAGATATGCTGATTTGACCGCCATTCAAAACCCAGAAGGGGAAGAGAGAGAGGGAGAAGGAGTGACACAATAAGAAACTGCCTATAAAACAAAATGAATGCTGTGTTCAAATTTCCACAAGGTGAACGCGAACTGTGAAGAATGAGAAAAATATATTACATTACACTATTATTTGACAGTATCATTTGAAGACATTTGTTTGTTTTCAAGACTAAAATAATATAATACCAGCTGTTGTCTTGGGAAGGTTCAGAGCCTGACAGGTTTTTTTATTTGTGATTTTCCTAAAGCCTTTGTGACACCAGCAATGAGGATCCCAGATCTGATCACAGTCTCCCTTCTCACAAAGGCAGGGATCCACCCCTAGCGGAAAGACATGATGCGTGCACCTTAGCAGGATGCAGAGAATCCTCAACAAGTATCCTATCTTGTTGGCAGTGCAGATATGCATCAGTTAAAAATGGGCAGAGAAGTGAATGAACTTTTTGTTTGTTATGAAAGGACCTGTATAATAAAGGATATGTATTATCATATGACAATGGAACAGAACTGCATGTTTTCCATCAAACACAGATAAACTTGTAGATATCATGCATGTTTGGTATTATTATTGATTCCTATAATCTTCTATAAGGTTTACTTTGTGCAAGGAATAGTAAACTCTGGCTCAAACTGCACCTTAGTGCACAAGTAGTCTTACTAAAACCAATAGAGCAACTCACTATAGTAGGATCAATGCAACACAAGTTTCCTGCAAGATCTTCCAATGGGTTGGAGTTTGTCCCTTGCAGAAAAATCAAGTGACTTGGACCTCAAACCAAAGAATCTTAGCAGTTCCACAGCAGGCTTTTTGGTTTCACTCACCACTATTATTTGTATAAAGAGAAGGATGCTACACAAAAGCTATGGATATCCAGTGTGCCCTTATGGCAATTGGGCAGGTTAATGCTACAGAAAATGTTATATTATTAGTTTGAAATAGATAGCTTTAGATAGGCAAGATCCATTTGGATTAATGGGGGAGATGCACGTCCAAAGTCTACTCACCCAGTCGAGGAGAAAGTCACTAATGTCCATGAGTTTAACAGGTAGGACACAACAGCAATAAAACCAGTCTGGATTCTAATAAAAACCAGTCTGTCTGTGCACTTGGGGCCTTTTGAAACATTTTCTCCTCTAAATGTCTATTTTACCAATAGCCGCAAACATAAAAAGGAACCAGTGAGGGAATGACTGCTTAACTTTTGCAGTATACCTGGTTTCGCCAAAGGATGAACTACAACCACTGATGAGGGTCTCAGCATGCTGCCTCGAAGACGTACCCTGTTTTGGCCAGTCTTCTTGTCCACTCTCATTAATGAAGGTGTAGCCCAATCAGAGAACCATATGTGATCCTCAAATACTGCTACATCAAATGGATGGCCTAGAAAGTAATTATACTCTTCAATTCCAGTTCATGTTCAAGTTGCACTTTTCAACACGATTAAAATGTGCCCCCATGCATTTTCCTAGAAGCACAGCAATATTGCAGAAATACCCATCACTGCACTGTTATACAAGCTGAACCTTTTTAGTCCAGCACCCTAGGGACCTGACATGTTGAATGAGAGAATTTGCTGGACCACAGAAGGTCAATATTGTCTAGTCTTACTAACACTTCCTTTGCTCATTTGGCTCTTAGGGGATATTTAGGCGTAAATTAGAGCTAAATAACAGCACAGAACACTGACAGCCAGGACTGATGACTGCAAATGAACTTTATGGGACCGATGGAAACATGGCTACACCCATGATAAGTGGTCATCTGGCCAACTAAAATCATGCAGATTATGGATGTTACTGGACAAGAGCATGCAGGACTAGACAGGTTCAACCTGTGTATCTCTAACTATATGATGGAATAAATCATTGCCCGTGAATGGTTGTCACTATGCTGATGAGAAGTGGCATCCAGCTCTTCTATGTTACCAGAACAAAGACCCTTGCCTCTCAAGATACTCTTTTTTCTGTTACAAATGCAAAGTCTGTGATACAACTGATTCCATTTTGATCACCTCCTATAAGAAACAGTGATCAGCACATGTGTACACACCCAAGGCAGGATACCATACCAGTCATCTACAAAGCTTAGAATTAACCCTCACAATTTGGAAATTGTGCAGAGTATCAGTTTTTCCCTAGGTAACTCTAGCCTTGCATGGATTCATTCATTCATTTGTGCCAAATTTACATCCATGCCTGCAGATATCTGCTGATACAAATCAGGGCTCTACTGGCAACCACAGCAACCAAAGCAGCATCCTGTTGTGCCACCACTCCCAGGAACCAGTGCCCCACACCCACTGCTCCTCTAGCATATCTGTATCACCCCCAAACCCTGCCTGCACCCCCGCCCACTGCATTAGGACAACCTGGGACAGCTGGCAGTGAACCTGGGCCCACCCCGGTGGGCAGGTCATGGGAGGGGACAAAGGCAGGACAGCCATGGCAGAGAAGCTGCTTGCACAGGGCATTGGCTTCTGAGAGTGGCGGCCCAACAAGCTACTGTCTTCAATGTTGCAGTTCCCAGCAGAGCCCTGCAGCTTTATAGATACCAAGTCACACTTACGGCTATAAATTTTGAATCCATGCATGACTCTCAGGGTAACTAAACATTTTCCAATTTGAAATACGAAGGGGATGGTTTGAAAATACAAGGATGGAAATTCAGAATTAAAGGTGTCAAGTAAAGTTGCATCGATTTTTAAAAGAAAGCATTCATGTTCAGTTCTGCTATTTCAGTATCAACGGCAGAGTTAGAGATTGCTGTTGGCTTGCTATGGGCCTCAGCATTTAGACAAGCTGTCCTCTTCTCAATGCCCCCACAGCCAGATCACCCTTAATTGACCTGCATATATATTGTAGCTGTTCTTGGAGGGAACTCTCAACTGTTGCCAGAGTTTGGATATTTACACGTGTAGAGTGACAGGTATTTCCTGTAGGAATTCAATTTACACATAACCCTTTACCCACCTGGAAAAATATGAGAAAAGTATTACCAGTGTACCATCCCCATTGGATGCTTATTTCAGGATAGTCTTTTTCAAGTTTAGTTTAATCCTCCTTCCCAAGTGACTTCAGCTAAACTAAAAAAGCCACTTTTATACCTTAGCACACAGGGGATTTTACCAGTATAAGTGTATTGGTTTCAATTCACACTTCAACATATATAGACGAAAAGGTCATATATGGACACAATCATTTAATTTTGCTTAAATAATGTATGGGGATTAGGAATTTCTATCTATCCCATGAACATTTATCCTCAAGTTATCCACATCAGGTTTACTCACTTGATTTTAGCCTCTTCTTCCTTCATTCCTTGATCCTTTAGTAACTAGAAAACACCCCTGTATGTCCTCATCCAAATATTGAATCATTATTTTATTATACATTAAACTCCTTCCCCAGAAACCCTCCCACCTGAATGATGACATCAGTAATTTACTCTTCACAATTTCACATATATATAACCACAACTTAGAAATCGATAATAAAAGTGGAAAAATAAAAACAAAGTTAAGAAAAAGAAAAGCCCCACCCTACAATAGACACAGGGCTATGTATGACGAATATGCATCTCCAAACATAACAAGGACTGTATAAACAAACTGAGGCCTTTACAGTAGGTCTCCTAGAACAGTTGCTTGCAGCTTTGTTTTTACTCACTCTTCAGCAATGTTTCCTTAACCTTTTTGAGACCACAGAACACCAACAATAATAGCTTCTACACCAAACACCTGACAGCGTGGCCGCCACCCCAGCACAATGCATGCAGTTGTGAGTAGCTGTACTGCTGTAACAATAGACCATCAGAGGAGAGGGGAGACTAGCACAATGTTAGTCATCCTTAATACTGTCGCACTCATGAGATGTAGAAATAATATTGTGTTTCCCATTACTGTTGTCATCGTAAAACGGTTATTTCTTGTACAACTATTTTTCCAAATGCTGGTGGCACGCCTGGAAGTCGTTCATAGAACACCAGTGTTCCGTGGAACATAGTTTAAGAAGCACTGTTCTACAGAACAGTCACAGTCGGGGATCTCAAACTCACAGCCCTTGGGCTATCGATTCCCTGAGGAGTTCCACAATCTGGCCCGTGTGTGGTTGCCAGCACATGAGCCTCTGCTGCCCTGAGGGGAGGGTCCATACTCTTCCCCCCAAGCCCAGCTCCTGCTCCCCCTCACCCTACCTCTTCCAGCCCCTGCTTCACCCTGCCCCCTCACTGAACCCCTTCACCAAAATCCTCGCTCCTGAGGGAAGAGGCCTTGGTGATTATACGAGGTGTGGGGAGTGGGAGGTACGATGCAGAGCAACAAGAAGGCTCAGTCTCCCCCCCCGCCACCCCCGCATGCATCACAGTCAGGAATCAGAGTGATGCGACAGCCTCTGCTCCTTCTGCTGCCATCTCCCAGGCCAGCTCCATTGTTCCACTTCCCTGTGACTCCCACTGCACTGAGTGCAGGGGTCCAACCTCGGCTGGTGGCCCCAGCCTGCCCAGGATCTTGCAGGCTAACATGAGCATGGGGGATTGGCCAATCCATAGGACAGTTGGAGTGGCTGCTGCAGGCCACCCCAAAGCTTGAGGACAGGGATGGCCACCCTAAACCTTCCAATGTATTGGACAGGTCTGCACACACCTCCCCGAGTCACAGGGATGTGCCAGCAGTGACACAGAGCAAGCACCGGAAGCTGCTGTAGCCCTGGGGCACTGCCAGTGGTGGTGGGGACCCAAAGGGGTTTTAAATCACCCAGGAATGGCAGGTGAAGCTGAGAGATGCAGGTAGGGGGAAGCGCATGGAGAACCCCCTCCCTCCCCAGAATCCTGCCAAAAGGAGATGCCCACTGGTTCAGTAGGAGGATTTGAGGACTGGCATTGCCCCTAAGGTAACTTGATTTTGAGCTCCCTGGTCATCACACAGGTTGAACCTTGCTAGGCCAGCACCCTCAGAGAGGTTAATATTACCTAGCACATTACAAACACCTCCACTGCTCACTGGCTCTTAGAAGACATAGGGGTAAACTACACCTCAATAATAGCACAGAACACTGAAAGGCAGGACTGGTGATTGTAAACAAACTTTATGGGATTCCCAGAAACGTGGCCACACCCATAATAAGTGGTTGTCCATCTAACTAAAATCATGCTGGATTACATATGTTGCCGGATGAAAGCATTCCAGATTAAAGAAGTTCAGCCTGTCGTAGAACAAATCTAAGAAAACCTGATCTGCCTTGCATTCAGCTGTCACTGGTTGCCCATACATTCTACTCATTTTTCAGTATGATCTGTAATTACAGTGACACTAGATGGCACCCCATGCAATAAGAATTCATACTTACAACAAAGTATCTATAAGGTATTCAAATATCATTGGGAAAGTTTGAAGTTACATTTATCCAGGGCACAGTGTATTAATCTTAAAATGGCTCATGGGTCCAGCTCAGTGTTTATCAAGGTATGTCATTTGAAAGCAACATACAATTATGTAGACATACAATACTACACACAGACTATCTGAGACCAGTAACAGAGAGGAAGGCGTGCTAGTCTATACACTATCAAAACAAAAAGCAGTCAAGTAGCACTTTAAAGACTAGCAAAATAGTTTATTAGGTGAGCTTTCGTGGGACAGACCCACTTCTTCAGACCAGAGCCAGACCAGAACAGACTCAATATTTAAGGCACAGAGAACCAAAAACAGTAAGCAAGGAGGACAAATCAGAAAAAGATAATCAAGGTGAGCAAATCAGTGAGTGGAGGGGTGGGGGGGTAGGTCAAGAATTAGATTAAGCCAAGTATTAGATTAAGCCAAGATGGCTTTTATATTCAAATTCGGCACATTAACACATGGTTTAAACCGGGATGGGAACTTTCTGAGTCACTATAGGGGCTCGTCTGCATACTTGGGTCTCGTCTGCATATAGGGGCTCGTCTGCATACTGCATACCAATAAACTATTTTGCTAGTCTTTAAAATGCTGCTTGACTGCTTTTATCTGAGACCAGACACTTTAAGAGAAAGACTTAAAAGAGAAAAGAAAAGAAAAAAAAAAAACAGCCATTAATAGCTTCCCTAATTCAGGCCTGCACACTGCAATTCCAGGCCTAGTGCAGAACAGTCAATGTGCACCCTAGAAATGGATGGCCACTGCTACCAGTACCACCCCACATGTTCCTAGGAGCCCTGTGGCACACAAGGAGCTGGGGACACTCAAATCATCTAGGATCCTAGGCAATTACTCCCGTTGCCCCCCATCGGGGACCTGCCCTAAACAAATCAAATAGACAGATGCAGAAAGATAATTTTTACAAAATGTTCTCCTGCTTCTATTTTTAAGCCATAAAACACCAAGAGCAAAACAATTGCCCAGTTGAAGTCAAGGGCAAAATTCCCATCAAGGTCAACAGGGAACACATGGGGTGGTACGGGCAGCAGTGGCTTATTCCAAATGTCTTATACTACTGTTACCTTCTGCAGAGGCTTTTGTTGTGGCTCACAGGGCTAGCTCTATGTTGTCTCAAATCACAGCAAAGCTGAGCAGTCATAGCCACCAGCATCTTCCAGAGATCATCTTTCCATTGCCTGTAGCGTGTGTGCTGTGTATTTAGAGACATCTGCATGTTGAAGACTTTATTGGTATAGTCCTTTGTACAAGGAGCTTAAAATCTGAAGGCCTGATTTTTCCTCTCACTTACATAGATGTAACTCCATTAATGTGTGTACAGCCACTGCAGGGCCTGGGGTAAGGTGGGAGAGGAACCCGGTGCCGTGGAAGGGGCGGGGCCAAGGACTGCAATGCTGCCCACACCCTCTTCTTACAGCCAGGTGGATCATCAGAGCAGCTTCCATGGCACTTTAAAGGGGCCTGCAGCTCCAGCTGCTTCGCCTGCCAAGGTAGCAGCCAGAATTCTGGGCCCCTTTGAAATTCAGTGCCCCTGTGCAGTTGCCCCCTTTGCCCGACCCTGTCAGTAGGCTTATATGCAGTGAACCAATGACACAAGAAATCAATGTATTTTTCTTAATGGGACAGGTGATCTTCAAGGAAAGGCAGAACAGAAAGGTGTGCAATAGATTTGAGCTGGTGTCTTATAAAGAGAGAGTGATTAATAATGGATGTCTTTTATACAGATGTTGCAGAATATTCTAAATTCTTACTTACTACAATTCCCATTAACCTCAGCAGAGCTACAGTGGATGTAAATCAGTGCAGAACCTGGCTGACAATTCAGATTAACAGACACACAGAGACACAACAAGACATATAAGCAATCATTGATCACAAAACCTCACCTACATCATTCTGTGCAAGTATTCGACGTTTAGAACCATCCAGATTTGCAGTTTCAATAATAGACTGTTTAGCATCACACCAGTACAACTTGTCAGCAACGTGGTCGACAGTTATTCCACTGGGCCAAACCAGGTCAGTGTTAGCTATAACCAGACGATCCATGCCCTGTAGGGAAGCACTTTCAATCCGTGGGTTAACCCCCAAGTCAGTCCAGAATAACCTCCTTTAGTGAACAAAACATACAAAGGAGTCAGGGAGCAAATATATTTCCCCTTCACATTTATCTTGTTTTGGAGGATCATTTCATGGCAGACAATGAATCAGGCACCTATCCTGCAAGCAAATATTTTAAATACTGATCTTTTAAAATTGTTTAAGATCATAATGTTAATAGATGCGTTGTTGTGAACATTGTGGTTTTGCAAGGACTTGAGTGGACTTGCATCAAGGATGAATTTGGCCTACATATCTGCCTTTGTTTATAAGCTCCAAAGCCTACTAGTCTTACACAAGCAGTTCCTCTGACATCAAAGGTGTGCCAATGCAGAGTATCATCTGTCCCACTGTTCTTAATACTCTTGTTTGATTTTGAATTTAACCTTTAGTACTGAGCTTTGCTATCACAGAAACTGTCATAGTTCTTTGTTGTTTCTTTAACTTCTCATCAGGGAAATTTTCACAAGGTAATAATTCCACACCATACCTTCCCCTCCCCTATTCAACCTTTGCTTCAACTTTCAATGGTGATTCATCATTTACTGTTCCAAAATAATCATCTTGTCAACAGTAATCAAAACTTGCCTGGACTTTTCCCTGCTTTTTCAGGAACCAAACCATAAAACTAACGTCCCGTGACACACCAAACACAGGTCAATCTTACTTTCAGTTTGAAATATGACTTTGTCAGTAACTTGTACCTAGCTCCTCAACCTCAGGGATTCCTTAATATTTTCCCTACAGAGCCTCTGTGTCCCATATGCTTCTTCCATTTCCACTTTCAAATACTGACAAACCTTTCATTTCCTGGATGGAGTTAACAAGGTCCACCTATTCTTTGCACTGAGCAATCATTATAGTGTATTTATTGCAAGGTAAATGCACTTGATGTCAAAATGACTCAGGAGAAAGCTGCATCGGTAACTCAGGTTTTAAAAACTCTTTTGTTGCAGACAGGGTGAAATCCTGGCCTAGATGAAGTCCATGGCAGTTTTGCTATTTACTTCAATAAAGCCAGGACTTCACCAATAATCCTAAACTATCTCTTGGTGGTTCTAAGGTCCCTATCAGCATACCATGTATAAGCCACACAATATGCAGTTAAGATCAAAATAGATGTTAATGTAGTGCCCAGAGGCACTGAGCCCTCATCTGGGGTGAGTGAAGTCTCTGCTGTACAGCCTCAGCTGAGAGCCAGGTGGCCTTCATCTCACATGGCTTTAGCCCCTATGCGTGCAGGTTCTATCCCTAGGGCTGGTAACTGGGTGTGTCAGCCTTATGTTAAGGCAGAATTTACCAGTCAGGGTAAATATATATATATGTATGGATTGACTTGCTTAGTTTTATTTATATACAATTTATTTCCAGTAATAATTCCTGTAATTACCCCTCAACTAACAATAGTGCAGAAGAGAAAAAGAAGCCATAAATATTTTAAAAACCTGTTTCTAGATTCCTTGCTGCTCACCCACAAAACTAAGGAGATGGGATGTGTGGTCAGAATGGCTACGTCTACACATGCACACTATATCGAAATCGCTTATTTCGATGTAGCAACATCGAAATAGGCTATTTCGATGAGTAACGTCTACACGTCCTCCAGGGCTGGCAACGTCGATGTTCAACTTCGACGTTGCGCGGCACCACATCGAAATAGGCGCTGCGAGGGTACGTCTACACGCCAAAGTAGCACACATCGAAATAAGGGTGCCAGGCACAGCTGCAGACAGGGTCACAGGGCGGACTCAACAGCAAGCCGCTCCCTTAAAGGGCCCCTCCCAGACACAGTTGCACTAAACGACACAAGATACACAGAGCCGACTACTGGTTGCAGACCCTGTGCCTGCAGCATGGATCCCCAGCTGCCGCAGCAGCAGCCAGAAGCCCTGGGCTAAGGGCTGCTGCCCACGGTGACCATAGAGCCCCGCAGGGGCTGGAGAGAGAGCATCTCTCAACCCCCCAGCTGATGGCCGCCATGGAGGACCCGGCAACTTCGATGTTGTGGGACGCGGATCGTCTACACGGTCCCTACTTCGACGTTGAACGTCGAAGTAGGGCGCTATTCCAATCCCCTCATGAGGTTAGCGACTTCGACGTCTCGCCGCCTAAAGTCGAAGTTAACTTCGAAATAGCACCCGACGCATGTAGCCGTGACGGGCGCTATTTCGAAGTTAGTGCCGCTACTTCGAAGTAGCGTGCACGTGTAGACACAGCTAATATGTCCCAAAGGCAAATGTGTTTTCTTTATTAGAAAAGTCATAGTGAGGCAGTTTCTTGAGGGAAAAAAGTCCTGTCCCAAAGTGAATTGGGTATTGACTGACGATGAAGAACTGATAAAACAGGGTAGAGCCAAGTTTGCAGGTACTTTGCAAACTTCTCCCACTCAACACCATCACTCTTTACCCTCAAACATCCCAGTTACAGCTTCACTGGGCAGCTCACTTCCAATGATGTGAAGTGGACAAGTATCCTAGGATGAGATCAATAAACTCAATTTATGTCGGACAAATGCAAGACCTGAACTCTGGCTTCCTAATAGGCGGGGCGGGGCAGGACGGGGGAAAGAGCTGTAATTTTTACATTCCTCACCATCAACTTTTAGATCAATAGTATATATTACATCTTACTTCGCTAGGGGGTGAACAACAATCCCTCGGGGCCGGAAGATGTCTTCCTTGATGATCATTTCTCTGTGTACTCCATTCAGCTCACTCCTCCCAATATAGGACTTCCTGTAATATACATGATGCAATTTGAGTCATTTCTGATTTCATCTCCATTGCTCTCTTTAGCAAAATATACTATGTTTTTAAACTGTTGTTTGCTTTAGTTGACCATAGTGCTTAAGGAATGACATCTCAATACAGAAGCTAGTCTAGCCTGGACTGACTGGCCTGTTCTTTGAATTATTTATGTCAGAATTCCATTATCTGGCCCAATGAAATGATGACAGAATATTATCTGTGGTAAATCATAAACTCTCTCTTTTTTTTTTTTTTTGGCTAAGTAGCAAATTTGATCACTGTTCATTAAGAACATTCACTGGAATCAAGGGGAAAATAATGGAGGTACTCTGTGACAATGTAAAAAATAAATACTTTTCTTGTGTATGGCACTTTTTATCCATAGAACTCAAAGTGCTTTACAAAGACAAGTACGCACCATTATCCTCACTCTGTCAACAGGGAAGTTGAGTCAGAGATGTGCCTGCGCAAACACAGAAAACCTGGCAGGTACCGATTCAGACTCCATCCATGAACTATACCTTCTGAAGGAAGGGCATAGGAACTTCACTTATTTTTATACTGGAAATTGATCCACATATTTGCCAGACAGTTCATGAACAAAAATAGCCTGGGCATATAGGTCAAAAAGGGAGGCAGATGCAATTTGGGGCACAGAACATTCAGTAGTAAGATGGGCTACTTATTCAGAATCACTTTAGATGGACTTGTAAATGTTGGTCATTGTACGTAGCCATCCTTCATTTTTCATATCATATAACCAATCTGGTGTTGCCCTAATCCAGCACTGCATTTTTGCCAAAGCTGGGCCTTCTTTTTTGTGATCATATTATTCACTGATGACTAAGCCACAAAGAGGACATAATCCTTTCTATGACAGTGGGTTAACAAAATGTCTCCTGAAACTCAAGAAGGCCTGTGATTCAGGAGACAAAGATTCTGTTCTTTATCCAAGATGTGTCGTGTACATAACACCATGTTTGTGATGCTCATGTGCACCACATTTTCTACATCCAATGGGATGGATCCTGATCACCTGGTCCACATAAAGACAAATCTCCCACTGAAGTTGGAGGGAATTTTGCCTGTTGAGAGAAATATAATATCAAACTTGCAGAGAATTGTCCTTTTTTACACACTTCTTTACCATTTACGTTGATTGTCAGAAGCTTTCAGTCAGTAATGATTTGCAGTCACTATATAAAAGATTACTGTATTTAGAGTAACATTTCAATTATTCCCATATTACAGTTCAGTTTTTCCATATATCTTTTAACAATGTTCTATGAGCTGTTGCATCAGTCCCGAGAAAAGAGCATACCCTCTGTCTGTCCAATACAATTTACGGTTAATCCAGTCCACAGCAAGACCTTCAGGTATATCTACAGCTTCACAAATAATTTTTTCACGATTTGAGCCATCCAGATTAGCTCGTTCTATCCACTTCAAGGCTGTATGTGCAAAATAAATCTGTTTGGAGAAAACACCAGAGTTATTTCCAGCTATTTCACATATAATATCTGTCCAGCTTCCCTGATCTTACTGTTTCATCCTCACCTACAATTTTCTTTTTGGAAACATCTCTATTCACTTATTTCCCAAATGATAACCAGTGATTATTGATCAGACAAACAGGCACTTAACCTTCAACCAGAATGACTTCTGCAGGCTGAGCCTGCTTAGCCATAAATCCTAGCTGCCCTACATACCACCTCCTGAATAACCTCAGGTTCTCTTTCAGACAGCAACCTCCTCATGTGAAACGCAGCCTATGAAACAAGAGAAGGAAGAGGCAGCAAGAAATGTGTCAATATTTAGCTGCCAAACCATCTAAATAAATGAAAGCATGTGTGTGGAGGAAGGTGGATATAATTTGCTCCGGTTCCACCTGTTTTCACATTTGTTTTTTTCTTAAATAACAGAACCCGTTCATGTAAGAAATTCCAGAACCCACCTCTAACAGGGTTGCATGCAAGCACAAGGGTCTGGCCTACACAGAGAAACTTGTAAGAGGTCAGACATCATTTGAAATTCTCCACTGTCCAGAGTTAGGGTTACCACTGTTGACAGGAAGGAAAAAAGCCATTTCATATCTGGCATCAGCAGAGAATTGTATCCTGAACAGGAAAACTGCATAGAAGAGAACATTAAACCTCCCAGACAGTGCTAAAAACCTCATAAATGTCTTTTGCATTGCCTGTAGATTTTTCTCGAGCCTTTAACTCAACTTGAGCAAACTCTCATTAACTTCAAGGGGTGTTTTGCTTGAAAGGAGTGAAGACTCAGACCCACAATGACTCAATTTTACAAAGACTTTTACACGGGCTTAATTTGAAGCACCTGAGATGCCCTTTTGCTTTCAAAGGGATGATTTGTGATTACGTAACTCTGCAAGATGGGGGCCCATATATAAGGAAAAAGAGAAGTTTGGTATTTTTAAAGTCACAATTTCAAGCCTCTCCCTCTTTTGTTCATTATTTGGGAAAAATCAACAATGAATGAAATTCACAGTTGCCATCTTCTTACTTCTGTGTTTCCCATTACTATCTCCTTTCATTAGAGTGTGCCTGTTAGAAGACTTGATTCCGCAGGATGCTGAGCTTCCAGCTAGCTTTTTCTGGCTAGCTTTTGCTAGCTGAGGGCCAGAGTGCTCAGCACTTTGCAGGATTAAGCCCATACAGAAGAATGGTCTTGTGTAAATGTGACACAAGTGCAAATAAGTCTCCCTGCAAGTAGAACACTACTTGCTCACAAAACAGAATAGCTTATAATTACAAAGCACTATTAAAAGGCTTCTGGTATCATGGAAGGTGTAGCTTCATTCCTACACTAACTGACGTTTTCCTTCTGTTAACATTTGTATTTGTTTAATTTTGTGCCCCCGGGGCATGATCCAAAGTTCACTAAAATTAAAAGCAGACCACTACACTGAATGCAATGAATTTCGGGTCAGGCTCACAGTGGGTCCCATGGTCCATATCTTATCTAAGTTTTGTAGCAACATTACATTTAGAAATGTGGGGGATATTTCTGGATAAAAGGTGCATATAATGTGATTACACCTTTCTCCCCTTTATTGGAAACCCTATTGTCCAGAGCTCCTCATTATCCAAATTCTTTGTCTCTACACGAAAATCAACCTCTCAGTTAGCCACTCCACCCAGCTGCCCCATGCAACCTTCCAGTGAAACCCCTGCCTAGTTGCCAGCACACAACCCTCCAAGGAGAATCCCTGCTATCTATGCCCAACTGCCTACACGTACATCCCCTGCCCCCCACTTGCTCCTCTTTCCTCTTCTGTGGAGTTACTCTTTATTGGACCAGTGTTGTAGCTATGGTTCCGGCTGATGCAGCACCAAGATGCCCAGGTCCCTCTTCCGCACAGCCTCATGCTGCTCCCTATGCAGCCCCAGGAGATAGTGTTGGGGCATGTGGCACCCAGTCAAGAACCCACAAGAGCTCACATGCTAGGGAGTCTGGTGCTTTGTAGTTACGTCCATGTGCTGTGACAATAGCAAAGGCTATACCCTGTCTAGCCATTTCTGACAGCGAGGAAGACCACTGGGGAAGTGGGACAAGCATCTGCCCTCTCATTTATCTGAGCCTCCAGTTACTCAAATAAAATCCGTGTCCCCATGATATTCGGATAAACTAGAGTTAACCTTGAGAACAGGGCAAAAAGTCTCATTACGAGGCGAAAGCCATCCACCACACAAGGCTTAACAAAGCAGCATTCAATCATCCCTCTTCCAAATTCACCAAGCTCAAACCTCTGAGATGAAGCAACATTCACCAGCTCCAATCTAGCAGGCTGCTCCATGTGAAATGACTTCTGGATCCAGAAGGAATACCAGGCAGAATTAGGACCACATTCTATAAAGGCAACAAGCATTTGCAGCAGGCTGTTTTAACAATGCAAGGAGGTTAGGTTAGGAAGTTTGTTAAAACAGCCTCTACATTTGGTTTAGATTGTGCTGCTTTGTTTTTCTATGATCCTCCAGGAAAAGCACCTGATATATTTGTAGGAAATTATTTTGAAGTTTGAAGTGAGAAATCAATTGATTACACAGATGTTTTTGTTTGAGACAGCATCTCTTTCACCAACAGAAATTGTTTCAATGGAAGAGACCGACCTTATCTCTTTGTTCTTGACTGCAGTCATGCTTAAAACTATGTGAGAAACCCAGCTATTCTGGCATATGGACCACATTAAACTAACAGATACAGAACAGAAGGGTCATATTTAACCTACAGATTGGGGTTTATCTTCCTACTCATGACAGAATACCATCCCAAAGGTGTTGCTGGACATTCAACAGGATGATGGCAGCACAGTATGTAATCTGGATCAGTGGCAGCAAAAAGGTCGGGATATAAAGAAACACAATCCATTTGTCCTCACAACACTTCAAAATCCTCTCATTTTTAATGCCTTACCTTACTTTCAACGGGGTCATAGTCCAGCGCTAAGACTATTCCCATCTGCCAGTCAAGTAAAATTGTATAATCTGTTCCATCAAAACTCATGCGGCGAATGTCTTGGTCATTTGCAAATAACAAAAATGGCCTGGGGCCTGTTAATGAAATTTTGCATGTACGTTAATTCTTCTAGGCCAAAGTAATCTGTAGATAAGATGCTTTAAGGGTGAAAAAGCAATTAGAGGACACATTTCTCCTCTCTCTCGGCTCTCTTGTTTCCATCACCTTAATCAAAACCAAGATCTCACCAGTGAAAAAAGGAAAAAGTTAATTGTAACTGAAAGCAGTTTCCTCTTTTGCTTTTTATTGCTGAATTTTAAACTGGCACTTATCTCTTTTGCACAGCTGACTGCATAGATACGCTGGGCACACACAGAGCAAATCATGTAGTCCTTACTTAGCTATCACTCAGCCCTTTCTTCAAGCAAAGTCCTGTAAGACTCAAGAGAAGTTTTGTCTCAGAAAAGGCTGAAAGTCTGGGCCCAGATATGCACAAGCTGCACCAGGAAGCAGCTATTTAACAAAGAAATAAAGAGGAAATATTAAAATACAGAAAGTAGGCTAAAAACCACGCTCCTTCCCTCCAGTGCAGATCATGGGAACTACAAAGGGCATGTCCACACTGCAGTCAAAGGTGGGCATACTCAAGCTAGCTTTAATCTAGCTAGCACAAATAAAAATAGCCATGGAGATGTGGCAGCATGGATTTCATGCCAGCTGTATACCCCTGCCTGGAAACCCGAGTAGGTATGTGCTCCGCTAGCCCACACTGGAATCTGTGCTACTGCATCTTCATGACTACTTTTAGCCACGCTAACTAAATTAAAGCTGTGGTCATATCTTTGACAGCAGCACAGACATACCCTAAATCAGCAATTCAAAGTGTAAAGGGGAAGAGCTTGGTGGTGCTGAGGTTTACTGAATTAGCCTTTCACCCTTGGGTCCTGGACTTAAATCTCATTAAGTTCACTAATGAAGTTAGTCTGATGGTCTCAAATCAAGCCCCAAACCTAAATTAGTTATTGCTGTTGTTGTCATTTGCATTACAGTATTGCCCAAATCTACAAGTGAAATTAGGGCCTCATTCTGCGAGACACTGTACAACCAAAGAATTTATAATCTAAATGGGTATAGCGAATGGCAAAGGGTGAAAGGGACCATTATCAGATGGGGGAACAGAGGCACAGAACTTCAGGGTTCTGATCCTGTAAGCATGTACATGCTCCCTGCTACACGTGAAGGTAAACACAGGTGTTTGCAGGGTCAGAGATCTGTCGTCTGTCCAAGGGCAGACAGTCTCTGTGGCAGGTGCAGAAAGTGAACCTGCATCTCTTCAGGTCCAGTCCTGCCACTCAAGCACAAGCAAATCCTTCTCATAAACCGTGTATCTCAACACCATCATGCAGTTCAGTTCACTGACCAGTGTGGGACCATAAGGAGCTTTGCTCTGTAATATCAAAGACTGCAGGTTGGTATTGACATGCAGTGAATAAAGCTGCACAGCACACATGTGCATGCTGTTACATGCCTGGTGTTTGACAGTGCAATTTATTCATCAAGTGCAATTTCTCTGGGCATATAACATATGTTGTATTTCATATAACACAGAAGTGCGAATAACTTAAATTTCTTACAGGTGCTGTCATTTCACACCCCTTTGGGGAGAGGAGAGGGGACTTCAGAGCAGGAGGTTGCCAGACGATGGTACCTGTAAGAAATGTAAATGTGGGGGGAGTGTGGGGAGCTCAGGACAGGGTGTGGGGATGTGGTGAGGTGCAGAAGTCCAGGCAGGAGCTTGGGGTGTGGAGGCAAGGGGCAAGGGTGGAGTGTGGTGGGGGAATAGGTTTGGGGGTCTGAGGAGGAGTTCAGGGCAGAGGGTTGGGATATGTGTGGGGAGAGTGCGGGGGGCAAAAGTGCTCTTCAGGGATGGTGGGGGGCTAAAGCCCCCCCCCAGGATTCATGCTTCAATGCTGCTGGCTGTTTCCCTTCATCATTGTCAGGGAGCAAGGGGAAAGCTTACAGCACGGATCACTCACTCCTGTGGCCCTTCCCCTTGGCAAAGGAATGCATGCGAGGTGTGTGGTTTCCTCCATCTCCCTGATAGCGATGGGAAGGGGAGCAGCATGCAGCATCTGTGTATGAACCTCGGGAGATGGGGGGAAAGGGGACTCCCACTCTCGCTTAATGGTACTTGGAGAGGTGAGGGGCATTGGCTCAGGAAGACTGGGCCAGCAGAGGACACCCCCACCTAGCCCCTTTCACCTGCCTGGCTGCCTGCTGCTTAGCACATCAGCATGCAGGAGAGCCCCAGGAGCCCATCCGGAAATGCACACTCCTTCCTTTTGTAGTGGAGCACCCCCAGCTGGCTGGCTCCTTCTTTCCAAGTGGTACACTCACTCACTTTCACCTCTAACATGAGAGAACTCACCCCAAAAAACAATGTACTATCTGCCCACAACCACTGTCCTCACCCCAAACAGATGTGCCTTAGACACATGTCAACAAACTTGGAACTTTTTGGATCAATGGTGAAAATAGCTTCTGGAATAAAGGGCCCTCAGCTGGCCATGCCCTGCCTAGTCCCCACAGTCCCGCACTGTGTCAACAGATGATTGCACGCACATGGCTCCCTGCTTATTTGTAGGATACAACAATCCCTGCCACATGCCACACAAGGCAGGAAGGGGCCCTTCATGAACTACTGAAGTTGACCAAAAGAAACAATGGGTAGCAAGGGAGACTGAACTATGAAGTTGTGTATGTCCTGATATATTTCACCATGTTTTACTTTTACTTTTCTAAACTACCAATATTCCTCAAATTCATTCCAATTAATTAAAAAATTCTAAAAAGTGATCCAGAATACACAATCTCCTTTAAAAGGCATTACATCTTTCTTGTTATATAGCCAGAAATGTCCAGGAATACGTCCATACTGACCTATAGCAGTGCAGTGTCTTTTATCCTTCCGCAGCTTATATCCAGGAAAACAATCACACTTCCAAGAAAATGGACCTAACGAAGTACAAATCTGGCTACATCCACCATTATCCAGAGATGTACAACCTTAAACAGAGCATTTTTTTAAAAAATTAAACTTAGGTATAATATAACACACTCTGGCCATGTCTACACTAGCCCCAAACTTTGAAATGGCCATGCAAATGGCCATTTCAAAGTTTACTAATGAAGCGCTGAAATACATATTCAGCACTTCATTAGCATGCGGGCGGCCGCGACACTTCGAAATTGACGCGCCTCGCCGCCACACGGCTCATCCCAACGGGGCTCCTTTTTGAAAGGACCCCGCCTACTTCGAAGTCCCCTTATTCCCATGAGCAGATGGGAATAAGGGGACTTCGAAGTAGGCGGGGTCCTTTCGAAAAGGAGGCACGTCAATTTCGAAGTGCCGCGGCCACCCACATGCTAATGAAGTGCTGAATATGTATTTCAGCACTTCATTAGTAAACTTGGAAATGGCCATTTGCATGGCCATTTCGAAGTTTGGGGCTAGTGTAGACATGGCCTCTAAAATCACAAGTATCAGCATCAGAACAACCCCCCATACAATCGTGATTTCAGTTAGGAAATAAATATCCTGAGAGAGATTTCAGTATTAATAGTATTGTTAAAGGCCAACATTCAGCAACACAGGTAAAGATCATCATCTAATTGTGTTACATCTCTTCTTGAAGATTTACAACAGGGATAGCAGGACATATGATCAGAGTCTGAATGTGTTGATTATTTAAGTCATCTTATTTTACTCAACAGAACTCTAGTCAAATCTACAGAACATGACAACTTCCACCAGACATTTGAATATCTATCTGTGCTTTACTCCAAGGCACAGCAAACTAAAGCTCTCAACTCTCTCAACAAAAAGTAAAATGGATTAGAGTAATTAAGCAATAAAATGTACTGATCTTCTAACTTGACAGGGCAAAACACCATTGCTTTATTTTCTTTGCTTCATTTTGTAACCCATGCTATCTATACAGGAGAATGGCGTTTGTCTTCATCCAGAGATGAAGAGCACAAATGACTTACTAGATTAAAAAAAAACTGGTGTTCCTGTGTATAGACTGTGATTGTTGGTGAGAATCCTCATAAGACTGGGAGGTTGTCTGTAGGAGAGAACAGGCCTGTCACCTTGGGCCTTCTGGAGTGTGGCATCCTGATTAAGGATGAGTTGTAGGTCTTTAATAATGAGTTGCAGTTGAGGGCTGTATGTAATGACGAGTGGTGTTCTGTTCTTGGCAGTAGCTGGTCTCTGGGTATTCATCTGGCCCTGACAATTTGATTTTTAATTCTCCTGGTGGGTAATTCAGGTTTATGAATATTTGGTAGAGGTCTTTTAGTTTTTGGTCTCTATCAGTAGGATCAGAGCAAATGCAATTGTACCTAAGGGCTTGACTGTAAACAATGGATCTAGTTATGTGTGCAGGATGGAAGCTAGAAGCATGTAATTAAGCGTAGCGATCAGTGGGCTTCCAGTGGAGTGCAGTACCAATCAGGCCATCCTTGATTTGTACTGTAGTGTCCAGGAAATGTATCTCTCGCGTGGAGTAGTCGAGGCATAAGTTTATGGGGGGGTGCAGATTGTTAAAGTCTCTGTCGAATTCTTCTAGAGTTTCCATACCATGGGTCCAAATCACGAAGATGTCATCAATGTAGCGTAAGTAAAGGAGGGGTAATAGGAGATGAGCGATGAGGAATCGTAGTTCCAGGTCAGCCATAAATATATTAGCATATTGTGGGGCTATGGGGTGCCTATAGCAGTTCCACTAATCTGGAGGTATTTGTTGTCCCCAAATTGGAACTATTCAACTTTTGAGCTGTACTTCTGTGCTGTGAGTCTCTCAAAGGAAAATCACGAATGTGTGTTCTGAAACAAAAGTCTGTGGAGTGTCCAGATTAGCATTTACAAAAGTGGCAGCAGACAGTGGCCTGAAGGGATTCAAATGCTGCTGCTAAGAAAGGTCTATTGTTCAGGTGACTTATTTTCTTCCAATCAAAGAGCTGAGATAAGCTAGTGTGAAGCACTATCACCCAGCTATGGAGTTCAGCACCAGTAAGAAATATAGAGTTTAAACACCCATTAAAGCAAGAAAATGTTAATGTACTTACCTGAGCATGTTTTGCCATCTACTCTGAGCACTGATCCCTCTGGACAGAAGCAAACAGGCCCTCTAGATGTTTCAAGACAACCATGGCTGCATTCAGAGTGATTATTTGCACAGGAAATTAGCTCTACAGTAATTTGAAAAGGAAAAGGGTTAAGAAGAACCCATACTAACTTCACAATGGTCAATCAACATTTTTAAAAAGGCACAAAGATTCATATGTGGACACAGCGAGGACAATATTTCTATTTGCTTTTCAAAACCTCTCTATTAAGGATAAAGAAGAAAGTTGACATAGTTGCTGTGCTCTGTTAATATGTACTGTAAAGTGTAATTTTAAACTTTCCAAAATTCTACTGAGGTGTCAGCAAAGCAGCAGCAATTAAAGACACTCACCTGTTGCAAGTGAAACTGACCAGAAAACGGAACTGGGGCAGGGGCTCTGAATCTGTGAGGAAGGCTAATCTGAAAATATCAGGGTTTTCTGCCCATTGCATTTCTGCATTCAGGGATGGGCTGGCACGCTACTCCCACCAAATTACATTGTCATGAACAGAATTACTGTCCTCTCTGTTATTCCGCGTGATCCGACCTGCCCCACTTTTGTCTTGGCTTCTGAAGCTGTTCCTGATTTTCAGCCACACTGACAGGATTTTCCATCACAACTGTTGACAGTGCCAACTAAATCTTTAAGTTTTCTTCATTTATTTCCTTTTCCTTTCAAGTAATTAGACATGAGAACAGCCCTAGATGTCCTCTATCCAACCAACATATTTGTTTCTCTACACTGCCTTAGTGCCATATGGCAACATCTGCTGGGAGGGACTGAAACCGGAACAAATGCAGGTTTCCCACAGATGTTTATGCCTATGCTGGGTTGAATGGTATATAGCTGCTGTAAATATTCCTTATCCAAGGCAACTGTGCTCTGTTATGAATTTTTCTGATCTCTTACATACCTTGAAAGAGGTCTAGAAACTGACCTTACATTAATACCCTAATAGGAACTCATGGCTTTAGAGATTTACATAGTAAGCAGGGAGTTTTCAAGTTTCAGGCTACTGCGGGGGCTACCACAATTCCATCTCTCTTCTTAGTTCAGAAAATGTACTAGTGTTGTGGTTATGTTAACATTTTGTATTATAGAAAATATGTCAGTGATCCAGTTGTTCAATTAGTCCCTTGCCTGTCTCAGAAGCAGACTATCTACTTCTCACCTTGTATCACTATTCAGCACTTACATACTCAGCTGATAGTTGATGAGCAGTGCTGAAAAAACTCCCAGTCTCCCATAGATGCATGTTAGATAGCGTCATTAATAACTCACCCAGAGATAGGAATTGATTCCAATAGGGCCTCCTCCCTAAGATGCCATATTCAGTGCAAGGGTATGTTACAGCTGCAGTCCCTGAGGGTAGGAGAGCACAGGAACTGCTCCCCCATTGTGTGCCCCTTGGACCATGCTTCATCCAATGGAGATGTGGAGAAGCGAAGCACAAACTCTGCAGCAAGCCAGTTGCACCAAAGGAAGCAGACTGGACCATCCTAGAGAACCCGAGTGCGGCCTCCATCATCCCCCTGGGGATCAAAATGGTCTTATGCCTTTTTGAATACGCTGCTCCTGGGACAGCCCAGTGCCTCACTGACTTCACCTAAATGCTGCAACTCAGCCCAGGACTGTTTGGAGATGAGTGGCAGACTAGCAGCCAATAGTAACATGCTGTGAGGGTGCAATTTCATGAGATAAAGTGCACACCCAAACAACTAATATGTGAAAAATAACCGTGGCAGGTACCGTGAGAAAGTGAAGCCCTCTCACACACATCCGGACACAGAGGTAGCAATGCATTTTCACAAGAAAACTCTGCCTCACAGACACATGATTTTAAACCTGATTTTCTTCTCCCATTGCCCTCCCATGAGTGTAGCACGTAAAAGAAAATGTATTTTCCAACCACAGTCTGAACATAAACACAGCATAGGAATACCTCAGTGGCTTGAGCACTGGCCTGCTAAACCCAGGGTTGTGAGTTCAATCCTTGAGGTGGTCATTTAGAGATCTGGGGCAAATAGATTCCAAAAAAAGAGAGGGTGCTTAGTCCTGCCAAGGGGGCAGGGGACCAGACTTGATGACCTCTGAGGTCCCTTCCAGCTTTATGAGATGCGTATGTTTTGCAGTGAGGGGACACAATACATATGTACACTTATCTGAATCAAGCACAAACGGAAAGGCAGTTGAAAAGTCCAGCTCTGTTTCATTGTAATACTTATCACAATACATGGGAGAACCCCAAAAGCTGAAATTCATAGCTTGGAACTGTTTTAGATAAACATTCTAGAACTGGATGCTTAGCTAACTCTTATAGGCTCCATGAGATTTATGTTTGATTATCCATATGCAATTCACACTCGGTACTTAATTTGTAATGAAAAAGGTGCCAGAGCTCGTAACAGTTACAGCATGCCAAAAGGTGCCAGCGCTCAGCTCTGGCAAGTCCTGGCACAAACTGAGGTCTGCTTGAACCTCCTCAAACATGATCTTTACATTTGACTCACAGAAGAGTCTAAGTAGATCCAGCTTACACATCAAGGCACTAGAAGAGAGAAATGTAGTAACATTGGAAACACTAGGTTTGTGTAAGTGAGGACTCCAGGATAAGCCCTCGAATGTTTATATATTACAGCTACTTACCATGACATGTTTTCCTATCAGGCAACAGAATAAAACCTTGCGGGCAGGTACAGTAATAAGAACCAGGAATATTTACACATCCCAGAGTACAGCCATGGTTCCAAAAGGCACATTCATTGACATCTGACAAGAGAAACAATGGTATGACAGAGTAGGGTTATTATATATACAATACATGCAAAGTCATGCATTAATAAAGCAAAATAACAGATTCAAGAAGAAATTCTTATCTAGCTGTGCTAATGATGGTAGGCTAATTCATTTGGTAAAATATGCTGGTCTGAATATACTAAGAAAAACAAGCTTGTAGTGTTTGGTCAAACAAGATTTAAAAATCTTCTCATTAATGTACTGAATTACATTTATGAAGGTACATATTTTAAGTGTCTAAGGGCCAAAGCTTTAAAGATATGTAGGTTACTACATGACTTAGGCAAAAAAATTTCACATGTTCATGCATGATTTTGGATCATGAGTTCCAATATCTAAACTGATTCCATGTTATTTCAATGGGAGTTAGACATCTAACCTGCTTAGACACTTTTGAAAATCCCACTAGGTACCTCGCTACATCTTTAAGGCCCTAAATACCTTTGTAGTTAGACTCCTGAGTGATCACTGTGGTTTTATAAATTTTATCCTTACACAAAATTTGTAAATTAAAGAAAAAGGTGCAAAGAAAAATACAAGACTACTTCATTTTGGATTGAAACAGGTAAGGTTCATTTTTTTAAAAGAAGGTTTAAGAACTTGAATAGCTTTTAGAAATGTGACCAAGGTGTCTATATTACTTTGGCATGTTTTGAACACTTTACCCTTGGAATTTGATTCATTTCAATTCATACAAAATTCTTCATGCTTATCTGAACATCACTTGACCAATATGAACTGAGACTGCAACATTTCATAGGAACAGATTTTCTTGAGGCATTTTGGTACTTTGGCTTCTAAACGCAATCAGACTCTGGACACATGAAAATAAAATATGACAAGGAAAAGACAATTAACTGGAATTTTTAGAACTTCCAAAAGAAATGTGTTTCAGGATTTGAGAAAAGAGAAATATGTGTGTAGCGAACCCATCCGTCCCATGCTTTGAATCCATATACTACCTTCGCAGTATTGTCTATTTTGACTTAAAACAAATCCATTAGAACACGTGCACCGGTGGGCCTTGGGCTTGTTCCTGCAGATGCTTCTCTTGCAGTTTTCTTTGCTTAAATGGCAGGATCTGTGTTCTGGAAGAACAAATGTATTCTAGGGTGTAGATTAACTTGTAACTTACAAAATTTACCTTTACATACAGAATCCGATTTGACAGTCACTTCTCAAGTAAAAGTCACATCAACTTCAAAATCAGTTTTATACATGGTGCCACAGCATGATATTAGCTGAGAAAGCATGCAAGTGTCTTTGATTGCTTCCTCCAAATCCTGCCACAAAACACATTCACTGAGCTTTCCACCAATGCTGTTAATTACACATCAATTAATTGTATTGCAATAACACCTGCAGACCTAATTCTTGATCAGGATCCCCATGTGCTGGGCACTGTACAAACAGAGAACATAGAGGTGGTCCCTGCCCCAAAGAATTTACAATCTAAAGCTTTCTTTTCCTCAGTCTGGCCTTTCAAACAGCAGAACTCTTGCTGTACAAACTGACATTTTTATAGGTTTTACCTGGTATTGCTCCTTTCCCTACAACCTTCCTTTGTTTGCTACTTCCAGTTTCTAGGTTTGTCCAATTTAGACCATACCAAGTCTTTGGGGAAGGAACTGTGAAGGCATCCAAGATTTTAGTGCTATGTGCCTGCTTTGTATTCAGTAATCATCATTTACTATATATTTGAGAGGGTTTATCTGTGAGTGAGCAAGTCTGTTTGTCCATTTGTTCAGGGACTCAGAGCACTCACACACACATCTCCTGCTTCTGAAGGACCTGAGCAAAGCTGGGTAAATCTTCTAATAATAGATAGCATGAAGCTTCTTTCATGAGCAGAGAATAAGGTCTCTTAAGTATGATCACCTTAGAAACTGTATTAATTGCAAAATGTTGAGGATTAAAGGGACTTTGAAGTTGCCCTGGCACTTTGAAGTACAAGCAGGTGGGCCGCGTATAGATGCGAGCTGGTACTTTGAAGTATAAAACTTCAAAGTTGCCGCAGGGAGGAATTTGCTTAATGCTGCGTATGCAGCACAGCACTTCATTAGTAAACTCCCAACTTCCTAATTACCATCCTTCTTTCGAAGGAGAGTGGTAGTGTAGATACAGCCAAAAGGGAAAAAGTATCTGACTTAAGCTAATAGATGAATTTTAGGAAGACAAAAGTAGAGTCAATTGTGATTCAGTTTCAAATAATCTTCTTTATGGCACCAAGTACACCATTGTTACTGGTTCCCTGTGAATTCTATTGAATAGACAAAGATCTCTCTGCAATTATTTTAACTCTATTACCATAGTTAACTTAGCAGAGCATTAGGGGACTCTGTTTGTGTAACAGATGGGATCTACATTAAACTGGCATACCCTATACAGTAGTAGATGGTGCATTACTAGATGAGATGCTACTTCTCTATTGGAAGGGAAGTGCTTTATCCTCAAAAGGGCAGTCCTCAAAGAGGAAGACAATGAGCACTCTCATTGAATGGAAATTAAAAGCAGCAAGAACTTTTAAAAACCTGTTCTGGAAATTCTGTTTTTTACACATACAGTAGTTAGATAGTTCATATATACTTATACTTATTTGTACCATACCTAAGAACTACATCAGATATCATATAACTAACAAATCCCTGGAGTTTACAAGGAAGACCAAAAGAAAACCAGGTAAGGAATAAGAGGAAGCTGCATAGTGAATGACTAAGTGGGCTCATTTCTCCTCCTGCAGGATATAGATAACTTTCATTCAAATCCACATGAGTTACGCTCTGCAGAGGGAGGATCAGGCTCTTAGTATACACCATCAATGTCTTCCTAAGTATCTATCATTATGTTTCAAACCAAAAAAGAAGAGCAGGAAAAATCAGACAGCTCCCCAGCACAAATGTGAACTAATTAGTTTCATAAACAAACCACTCTCAGGAGTGAGCAAGAATTCCAAAAGTTTATATGTATGTGTGGGTGTGGGTGTGTCCTGGATGTCATTATCTTCAGAGATGTTCTCAAGATAAGACACCAAAGCCAGGAATGAATCCTGTACCTAGCAGAGTGTAACATTTATAAAAGAAAGAGTAAGTAGAGGGCACTCTACAACAGACTAGATCAGGCATCTTGGGGCATGAAAAGCAAATGGAGGGAAGGTGCAAATACAAAATAATTTATCACAAGTTCTGTCTTGGAAGACAAAGAAACACTATGTCCAGAAAATGTGGTTACACCCCACAAAAGACCCATATGTTAGAGATCTGGTTTATCAAATCAGCACACTGCTAGTTAATTTAATTAAGAGCCTTGGGTCTTTTTGAACTATAATACTACTGGGAATCCAAACAGCCTTGGGAACTTCCATATGTAGTCACCAGAAAATAGCACCCCTGTCCCAAACACTGTGGCTGATGTGTTTATGAACTCCAAGCTTGATTACGACAGTTCTATGTAAGAAATGAGTACTAAATCTCCAGCGGAACAAAAAGGAACAGCAGCTTTTTTGTGTGGCAACACAGGTTGTTGTGAACAAATCACCTAAGGCTTTGCTCCCTGTATAGGCTCCACATGGAATACAGAGTATAGTTCAAAGTCTCTGATATTCGTATTTCCAAGAAACTGGCCCCATTGCCTGCTCCTGAGATGACTGTTCCCTCCAGAAGCATGACCTTTCACAACAGTACATTCTCATAGAATCACAGAGGGAAAGAATGAGAAAGAACAATAACAAGATGGTAAGATTAAATGACACTGCAAAGAGACATCATTTTCTTCACATTAGCCATGGCCAGGTAGTGATCCTAGTTTAAACTTCAGTAAGGGATGCCTGTGTCTCATGTGTTCTTTAAAACTGGCTGGGTAGATTAACTGAGCCCACTTACATTTTATTCAGTCAGAAACATTGCCTGAAGCTGGTAAAAAAATATTGTCACTAATATGGATCCTAGTTCCTTGATCATTAGAATTAAAGTGCTACACATCCTTCCTTATTATACTACATCCAGCACCCCCCAAAAAACACCCAGAAATTCCCTCAGCCAAAACCCAATTAACTCAAATATCCTTTTTCTGCTGAGAAATTTGCACATTCCTTGAGCTGTCTGTGGCTGGTTGTCTTCAGCAACTAGTGATTCCGTAGCTAGGACCGAGTGCTCACAAGCTTATTTTTATCTCCCAAACTATTATTTTCGGTCTAATCTCCCTAATCGTCTTCTGGGATTGCCTGCCCCTTTATCAGGCAAAGAATAGCTGCACTGTTGTAGTTGCTTAACGTGAGTATGTAACAACCCTCCATCCCCTTCCCCCACCCAGACACATACACACACACACAGAGTTTGCATCCCTTATGTGACCACACAGGAGAGCTTATGAGCAAGCTCTCTTGTGCTATTTCCAATTCCCTCTGTAAATTCCACCACATGGAAAATAGCCAGACAATTGCATTTCACATGTTTTATTCTACCTAGTGGTAATATAGAAAGTGCTGGCCAACTGGTGGAAAGGCACATCAACAATTACTATTTAATCAAATTTGAATGAAGTTTTTGGTTCAGGTTGGGTTGTAGGTGTCAGAATTCGAGCTGCTTGTCTCAAAGAGATTAGCAACGCTATAAAGGCTTCCACTGGATGTTTTAAAAATATTACAGAATATTTCTATTGGTCTCATTTTTTAAAAAATGAATCATATGGATCACTTTCTTAACCAGGTCTGCTTTAAGGGCAATGGGAACCTCTGAAAATCACAATATCTTTTATTTAGGAGTCTATGTATGCATTTAGGAATCTAAATTTAGATACCCATATTTGAACGTTTTGGTAATGGGACTTTCATTGGGGCTAAGCTTTGCCTGACACTAGTAACCCTTTAAACTGAAAAGTACTTGGGGGGTGGGAGGAGGCGGAGAAGATAATTAAAGAAGAAAAGCTAACATCAGCCACTGAGTTGTTAGGACAATACTGACAATCTATAAATCATGAGTAGAAGTGGCAAGTATTTCAGAGGGGTTATATATTTATCAGCAGCTGAATCTGAAGCTATTAAACTCAGATCCTTTATCATATGGAAAGAAAGCTTCCACCTTTGAAACTTTGCCCATAGAACAAAGTTGGTGCATGACGAGGCTGTGGTATTTACATCTTGACATTGTGTGAGTACATTGCCTCAAACCCAAAGCCAAATTAATGCCCAGTTAGTCATGGAAAAGACACTCACCACAAACTCAAGACTGTCCTGTGAAAGAAAAAGAGAATGATAGAGAACCTCTCTCATGCCAGGTATTAAATATAGTTTTAAAAGTTTTTAAAAACTGATCTTCAGCAGGCATTGTAGCAGATAAATATTTCCTGTCAGGTTCTTTTGTACCTGAGGAGAATTTTCTTGCCATCTGCATTACTGTTCTAAATAGGGTTTGATCATTCACATTTAATGCTGTGTTGCAACAAACATTGACTTAGCCTCTGCAGCACATCCAGTTAAGAGCCTGCATGCTCTCATCTCCAGGTTAGCCTATGGTAGGATCCCTGATAAATCTCATTTGTGCTCTGGGCTAATTAACCTTCTCAGTCTTGATTCTTGGGCTGATAAGCTAAGTAACACACATGTAAAGTCCAAAAGATTCATCTGGATTGGGTAAGATAAGCTTCTTTTTCTTCACATGTATTATTAAGAAACCATTGGGAAAATGAAAAAAAACCCACATTACAAGTACCATTTACTTTCATGCGTCTACCCAAGCTGCCCTTGCAGTAAAGCTGCAGACAGCATGGAGCATTTGAAAACACTGGCAACATCTTGGCTAACAGAAGTATGGGGAAACCCCTTTTTTGGTTGTGAAATGGATTCTGAAAAGCAGCACTTGCTCTGGGAGGGAAATAGATTTTGGCTCCTGTGAGAAAAGTAAAAGCAAAGCATACCAGATCAATAAACTTTACACTATGTATCTTGCCTCAAGAGGATGGTTGTAACCGAGTTGGCATTCACGTCAGCAATTATGAACTAGCATTCTTGCTTCCAGTTTCTTCTCTCCCATTCTCCTCCCCACACGTACAGACACAACCTATTAATCAACACCAGCTCAAGACACAGAAGTTATGCAGTACCTTCCAAACCTACATCAACATTGCATTAGGCTGTGCAATATGCTGATGCTTCACCTTCTGAACCACAAACCTACCCTAGTCCATGTGTATTTTCAAAGGGAACGCATCAGTCTATGAGATTCAAAGTAACGTTGTGCAGAGCAGTGAAAAATCTCTGAATACAGGCACTGGCTCCTTAAGGTCATGGGTGTGTGTTTTGTTTTCATGCCAAAACTTGCTATTCAATTTTAATTGCTAGCATTCCGGCTGCAGCAGGACAAATGGTTGAGGTGAAAATTAGACTTTTCCACAGGAAATACCTCTTGAAGATCCTGGCTCCTACCAGCACACAGTACAAGGAGAAGGGAGAGTGGGTGATGTCAGGGGGAGAGAAGGGAGAGAAGGATTAAAAGGAGGACAAAAGATATGAAGCTAATAAATGTTGGGGGTGGCTTCCAAGTTATGTTTTAAGAGGGTTCTTTTACATTGTAATTCTTGTTAAGAATCATAGAACACTAGGACTGGAAGGGACCTCTAGAGGCCATCGACTCCAGCCCCCTGACCCAATGGCAGGATCAAGTATACAAAGTGTACCCTATTTACACAAAGAAATACCCTATTTTCCTCCTTCTCCTCTTCACCAGCTCTGTTGCTCAGAATCTCATGTTCTTCACTTTCCATGGACTCTCTGGAATTACCACATTACCCTGGCAAGTGTCTCATTCGTCACAGTTTTGCACTTTGTGTAGCTCCTTATACACATGTATAAAATCACTGCAAAATGTCTCTTCATCTAAATATTAATCATACAAATTTGTTTTGCCTAAATGTAAATGACTACATAAGCTGTGAGTGCAGAGTCAGCCCCACCATTCCTCCCCGCCCTTTTTTTCTTATCTCTGGACATTTATTGTATACCCACAGATATGGCATTTAGCCACTTGGTTATCGTGGGACACCCCAGAAGTGTGTTATACCAGCTGTGCTATACCTTCACCCACATTCATCTTTTGATCTCACAGTAAAATTGTGATCTCTCTTTGCAGGGATTTACAGTAAACCAAACAGATTCAGACCTCTCATACAAAAGTTCTTTTGAAAATCCATATCAGTCCTAGGGTATTCTTAATGCAGTCTCTTCACTGTGGGATTGAGAAATACATACTATCTGTTGGACATTTCATACACTTCTCAGAACAACATAGGACTGATAGTAAGGTATTCAATTATGCCTTAGAATTAAACATCTAGAAGGGGACAGAAACTGAGGAAGTTAGCCTAGAATGCGGTTACAAAGGTGTATGTTTGAAATACATAGAGACATCCGCATGAACACACACGCATTCATATATGAACACACAAAATTCATTTGTGTGGATGTTCCTCATTTAAATTAGTAGAATTAGGTTGCTCTCTGTATACTTCCTAACTGAAGTTGCTCTTAAAGCCATGCATATTGAGCGAAACCCTGGACCTGCTGCAGTCCATGAGAATTTTGTCAACTTCAAAGCGGCCAGAACTCTTGCTGAAGAAAACTGTATCCTGAAAAATCAAATGGCACCTGTGACAATACTCTTGTACACATAAGCATGTCATCATGTGGTGACTTACCAAAATCTTGAGCATCTGTTCTTGTACCAGGCTGCTTAAATGGATGCACCACTTTTATTTCAGCAGGTGGCAGAAATGATGGTTTCAGGCTGATTGTGACTATAACCTTCCCTGTAAATTTATTGGCTCTCCAGATGATGCCAGTTTTCAGCTCTGAATAGTACAAGTGCTCAGCAAACAGAGACATGCCAAATAAATGGCCCCTGGAATGGAAAGGAAATAAAAAGTAAATGATTTTGCTTTCATGCCTACTCAATCATTTGCTTAATGTTGCCAGCAAACAAGGACCATCTAGATCAACCGTTTTTGCCTCAAATACCCTGATACACCTTTTATCAGAAATTAAAATCTGTGAACACATGACTGAGTGGTTTGTGAGATATGGTAAGGCAGCTAATATGTCACTAACACCTCCAAATAAAATAGCACATAACATATCGCACATATAATGGAGCCACCCAAACAATTACTAATAACTCCTACAGGCTAAGTGCCCTGTTTGACAGAGAAAGTGCTGGTGTGCTGGTGAACACTGTTGAACCCATGGTTTGAAATGGACAACACACCACATCCTGTGCCTTTGGGGGGAGCAAACATGTCTGTTAAGCATTCCCATTTCTCTGACAGCATACTGATTTCTATCACTCTCACCTGGGCTCTTGAGCCACTCAGGAGCAAGAGAGAGGCTGGAAACTCCTCTGCTGGCTACTCACAGCTAGTCCATTTTCCAGCACACACAAAGGGGAAGGAGGACAAGGAAGGAGACTCTGCCCTGTCCCAAGCACAAGGGAAAATAATATTGCCACAGGGAGCACAGGCAAACTCAAGGACAAAGTGAGGAAGTAGAAAGCCTGGGTTGACAAGGTAGATTCAATGGGATCAACTGCTCAAGATTTCATAGTGTCCAGAGAAACTTACATTTAAGCTGGATCTACACCTCATTATCACAATGGTGGCCGTGGCACTTCGAAAGTGCCGCTTTCGATCATGCGTGTGGCTCTTCTACATGGGGTCCTTTTCAAAAAGACCCCGCACACTTCAAAATCCCCTTATTCCTACAACCAAATGAATATGCAGCGCCTCATTGGCAGATCCCAAAGTGTCTCATTAGCATCCACCTTTTGAAAGGGGGGTGCTCGTGTAGACCCAGCCTTTATAGTAATTGTATGCAAATGAGATAATATATACTGAAACATAAGATGATTTGCATAAAATCTTCTCATTTCCTGTCCTACGGCCTTAACAAATATATATTATGTATCCAACATGGGGCAGTTGATATAAAACACCATATTTGTAATGAAGTTTGTCTGAGGACTAGCACATGTATAACAGGATATGATAAATTCTTGTCTACAAGAGAAACTTGCACCATTGCAGTTCCCACTTGTATGATTCTACAGATATGAGTTGCAATGATGCAGGGCATTTATACTGAGCATCCTTTTTCCAGGTGTATTACTGCAATGCCACTAAGCAATAATCTTGTGCCTCTGCAGGAGCACTATGGTCCCGATATTTACAGTGCAAGACAGGCACCTGGTGAGATTTTCAAAAGACCCTGAATTCATAACTCTCAAAATTGATTGAAATCAAAGGGAGTTAGATACCCATGTTCTTTTTAGAATTCTCACTGACTACATATCGGCATCATTAGGCACCAAACACCTTCCATAATCTAGTCCCCAGGCAACTAACCCACAATTCCTAGAAGATCCCCTGGACTGCTGCTTTAGTCCAGAAGATATAGACTTCCTAAATTCCACAGTCCTGGTCTTTCTTCCACACTTGTTATAGAGCATGCAAAAAGGAGCTCAGTTTTGTACAGCTCCTGAAGTGTCCATCATCTGGGGGGCACCAGCTCATTCTCAGGAAGTGTACTGGAAGGTGGGGGACAGGGAAATAGAATTTATCTGGAACACAGGATGGAGAAGTGGCGGAAGGGAGGTGGTACCAGGCTTCAGGGCAGACAATTGCTATTGAAAGAGGGAATTTTCCCCCAACACCTTGCAATCTATAGGTGAAAGGAACCATTACTGAGCAATTCCGACAGTGTATGGACAGAGTTTCACTTAGACAGACCTCAGGAAGAAGTCATTGGAAGGATAAAAGGAAAATCCTGGTACAGTGCTGGCAATTACAGGAGTGCAGCTTTCTGTCCATGTTACATTAGGTACATTAGCAAACAGTGGCCTAATGCAGAGTGGAAAAAAGAAGTGCCTTGCTCCCAGCAAGTAGTGGGCACCATAATAAGCACCTGCATGTGATCGGTGTCACAAACATTTGTAATGTCAACATTCTCTAGTATTGACCAGGCTCATGATGACTTAAGGGAGACATTCATTATGACTAAGCCTGTTTCTCTGAAAGTGACAAAAGCAATACGATCAGCAGAGAAACTGATCCAGTCCTGCCAAGGTCAGGAAAGCCTCCAGCTCCATCAGTTGAAGAGAATAGGAAGATGATGCGTAAGGATCAGGCAGAAGAGAAAGACAGGTCCAGTGGTCTGACCATAGCCTGGGAGCCCATATTCCTGAGCTCTCCTTTGACCCCATTTGCTGTGACCTGGGACAAATCACTTCACAATTTTGTCTGTTTCTCCATCTACAGGAAGGAACTAATAATAACGCATACTCAATCAACAGGCGAGTCCCAAGGATCACTGAGTTGTCATTGGCTATCAGCTTTGAAGATAAAATGTGCAAGGAGCAGCATTATTCAGACAGCAGTGAAAAGAGGTTATGTTTATTCTATCTTGCTATCATCTTCTGGTTATAGATCTGCTAGTCTGAAAACGTGCCATTTTGTCAGTACTTGACAATCTTTATTGTTTCCAAACTCAATAAAGAAGAAGAAGCTGCTTTTATCTGATATCGCCCTGAAAAAATTTAGTTTAGTTCTATTCCAATACAGAAAAACTTACCGGGCAAAATGTACAGGCAAACGAACAGAGCCACCATTATAGTCACATGACCCAATATGTGAAACCTCGTCTTCATTATCATACTGGATCCAAAAGAGTCTTGTGTCATTAAAGTCCAATGAGATGGTCTTTATTTTTTCTGTGGTCCTCAAAACAGTTCTCATGTCAGTTCCATCAAGGGCTGCTCTGTGAATGCTGGATGAAGCACTGTCTGAGGACCAAAACATAAACCTAAAAGACCAAAAAAGGGAGTCATATTTCCAAAGAACTATTTGCAAGACAGTGCAGCAGCAGATGTGAATTGTCTATTTAGCTCTCTTTTTTTTCCAGTATTCTTCATTTTTATCACTTTAATCAAGTGGGTGGCCATCATTTCTCTAAAACATCTATTAGCTCTTGGAGTTAAATAGATGTGAACAACCACAAATGATAAAGGAGTTTTATACAGTCTAATTAAAAACTGGCCCCCCCCATTTATTTCCTAGCTTTCTGCCTCTTACTACCATAATTGCTCAAGTTCTTCAGTCATTACAGAGACTTCCAGAATAGACGAGATCTGGGTGTTTAATGCAAAAGACTAAATAAAACCCTAAACAATAAAAGGAAAAATATTTAGCCTTCTTTACACATAAAAAGGTAAACAGGGCAAACACCTTATTTTCTCCCGTTGCAGGACACCTTTAAGATAGGAAAAAACTGGTTACTGCATCATAACTTTTAAGAAGCCATCATTGTCCAATGGTAACCATTATAGTGCTAAGATTTTATCAATTTTTTTCTCATTTAAAAAAAATTTCATGGATGCCTAAGAGAATTAGGTAACAACATACTAGTAACTCCCCAAAGAAGGTCCACTTTAGTAGGGACCAAGCATAGCTCCAAAAAATGCAGTCATGACCTGACAACACCCTTGTTGACTCTACCAGTAAAAAGGACAGTATTGTGAGGGAAACAAGCAATCCTACAGGGATGCCTCCAAGACAGAGGAAAGCACATGACTGAAGGGAAACCGGCACTTCTGCTGTCTACAATGTATTTCTTTTGTGCATAAGTACAGGTGGTCAGTTCCAAACAATTCTGATCCAGAATTCATTTTACAGGCATTTAACTGAAAAACACCCTTTCTGCTCTTTTAGTGATTTCTTTTCATCTAAATTAGCCTTAGTTACTTGGGAACACAATCCTCCAACTATCTACACCTGACCAATAAGACTATTTGCTCGATCAAAGTTACTCGTAAGGACAATATAAGGTAGCTACTACTGCAATTTTCAAATATGGCAGTAATAGAAACCATTCACTCTGATAGTGCTCTGTAACAGGGCAGTTGCCCTGCACTGGTGGCAAAAGGGTAAAAACAGCCCTGGGAACTAATCAGTGGTAAGGATTGTGGCAGCCAATCAGAACCCAAGAGGACTGTATAAAGGAGATGGCTGGCCAGGGTGAAACCACTCTTGATCTGGCCCTGGAGGGAGAAGAACCTAGCTGCCTGCTAAGCACTGGGAAAAGGCAGGGTGAGACAGGGAAGCTGTGGCCAGGAAGCCCCAGACTGCAGGGCCTGAGACAAGTCCTGAGGGTACTAGGACAGCAGAGAAGCAACCAGGGTGGCAGAAGTTCTAACCCCTTGCTAATGATGAGCAGCCAATTCAGACTGCAGTTTGCCCCTGAGGTAAGGGGCCAGTTGAAGACTGGCAGAGGGTCACTGAGGCAAGGTGGATGTAGGGAGCTTGGGGTTCCCTGGGAGGGGACGATCCCAGAGTACGGGTCACTGCAGCAGGGAAGTACCCCTAAAGAAGGCCAGGGAGGGACACAAGTCCTGATATAAGGTGGAGAACAAACATATGGGCAACAGTGGGTGAGACACTGGCCAGAAGGGGGTACTCTGGAGGCTGGCAGAGCTAGTTCCATGCACCAAAGTGGTGAGTCCCACCTGGTTAGATTCTTATGTCAGGATACCAACATGTTTTGAAAGGTTGGTTAAATTCTACAGTCCCCATTTCACTGGTAGGGAAATGGAAAAACATTAAGCAATTAAAGGCCCAGTCTAATTCACATAATGCTCCATTAACTTAAGCCTGAGTTGGAGCAGCCCAAGTGACATGTGCCCAGTCATATAACAAATTAGTGTGAGGAACTGAAATCAGATTGCCTGACAGCCCTTTGTGGTGTTCCTAGACAACAGCTCCCCGCTTACAGATTCGAGAACATGTGTAAACTAAATAGAGAAAAATGTTGCTTTACTATTCTTCTCTAGCAAAATCAGCAAAGCCTATAGTGAGAAAAATATTATTAGTTTAGCTGTTATGCTAAACTTCATTACTTAAGAACTGTACACATTTCCAAAAAGATATATCTCTTTTTTAATTTCTGATAATTGCATGTGTTTGTTCCTGTGGAAATTAATTCACTGACTGCTTGACTTCGCTATATTAATATTAAAGCAGCACCATCAGGACTTTCAGACAGGCAGAAGGTACTAAAATATATAAAAATGGCACATAACAAAGCAGACTTCTAGGAGGACCTCAACAGTGTATTAACAGCAAATAGTCTGACAGGGCAGCTTGTGAGCAATGCTTTAAAATAAATCCCTAGTGGATCACACATAGGCACATGTGTGCACCTTAGTTTCTCCTGATGAATTCACAACGGTTAGCAAATGTATTTCCATTATTCCATTCATAAAATATTTCTATGAGACTTGAGGCCGAAAGGTTGCAAGGACTTGTGAGAACTTCCAAATCAATGAATGGGACATTCAGTGCAGAAAAAAAAAAAATCTGGTATTCAAGCTTTTTAAATTATACTCAAATATCAACCCTGTGAGGAATATTGAGGCTATTGTTGGTTAGCATGAAAAGAACATGAACCCATGAGCCTTGGCATTTAAATGTCTTGGCAGTGGTAATGAGGGGCTTCATTACACACAAAGTGCCAACAAAAATATTTTATTGCCATATCATTATGGTATACCTCAATATCTCCTCTGCTGTTATTTTAAAAACTACCAATAACAGAGCTTTACACAGTCAGGAAAAGTCAGCACAGAGTAGTCAGTGTGATGATGCGAATACAAATCTCTGTTCAGAACAGCCAAATCTCCTTCTGTGGCTGCATCTATGAATGACTCAATGTGTAAATTGTCTTGAGCCTAGAAAAACACCTTTATCAAGTCTAGATGCTAACATTTGCAAAACAGTAACAACAATCAGTAGCTTTATAGCTAGTACTCAAGCTGATCAAAATTGGAGGCAAACGTAATAGAGAGGAACAAAGAGAGCCACTATGGCTTTGGGTCTTCTTTAAAAGTTGCATATGCTCAATATGAATTGTGTTGTATAATGTGGCTTCTTGGCAGTTGGGGCATCATTCCTGCTTCACCGAATGAAGACCAGCTCATTCTCCTGAAGTCCTCCACCTCCATCACCTGAGGCCTCCTTGGTGCCTTTCCTGAAAATCAACACCCTCCTCCCTCGTCTCTTTCCCAAGCTAAGCCCACCTCCTCCCTCCCCTGTAGCAATCAGAGTGCTCCCTCCTCACTTTAGTGATAAACTGCAGAGGAGGGTCAGTCTCTGTGTTGGACTACAGGATGCTGCTGCCACCTGCCACCCTATTTATCTTCATTGTTTTCTTGGCGAACTTGTAGCAATCATTTGATCAACATGCTTTGTGCAAACTGTTCCACTAGCATACAAGAAGCCAACAGAGTATTTGGTTTATTTTGAGACTGGATTAGAGAATTTATCAATGCAAGCAGACTTACCTTTTCCCAGGGTCCACAGCAATACTTGTGGGATGACCTATGTCCTTTAAAAGGACTCGGGAATTGTTTCCATTCATGTCAGTTGCTTCAATAGTTGCTTTCTGGTGGTTGGCCCAAAGAATATCTTGATTTAGCCAATTGATGGCAAACCCTGAAACACCTTTTTCAACTTGGCATAGTCTCTGTAAACAGAAAACAAAGAACATTAAAGAAAAACAAATTCCCGTCATCACCAAACAAAACAGAGACCTGCAACACATTGACATTTCCTTTTAAAACCATTGGCTGGCCACTATTTAATAAAACTAGAGTTTGGATTTCCATCCTTGCCTTTGATCACCTCGATTTGTGCTGCATTTCTCTCCTCCTTCACCTACATCTTTAAGCACAAACCACTAAGTTAAATCATGCGAAGAAAGGATGTGTTGCTCTCTAATGAAAATAGATAAGATGGGGCAGGGGCATCCCACTGTTGCCAAGATTTTTCCTTTACCTACATTTATTTTGTATTTCCGAAGCTATAAAATATCAATTTATACACTGGAAAAAGCCATGATCCTTGTACAAGTTGAACCCCTTTAATCCAGAACTCAGTCATCTGGCAACATCCATAATCCGGCATGATTTTAGTTAGCCTGATGGCCACTTATCATGGGTATGGCCAAGTTTCCCATGGTCCCATAAGGTTTTCTTACAGCCACCAGTCCTGGCTCTCAGTGTTCTGTGCTGTTAGTTAGCTGTAATTTACCCCTAAATGTCTTCTAAGAGCCCACCAAGCAGTGGAAGTGTTGGTAATGTGCTAGACAACATTGACCTCTGATGGTCCAGCAAATTCTCTCTTTCAGCACCAGTCAGGTCCAGAGATTGCTGGGCAAGAGAGATTCAACTGGTAGGTCATACATGCAGGATAAGGCAATAGGGCTGTATGCAGACATAAGAGTCAATTACATTTCATTACAGAACTGGACACATCCAGATCTTGGGGAGTGCTGAAGTTCTTTTTTCTTTGCCACATAGCCTAGGCAGATATAAAGGACTGTACAGCTGCTTCTGAGAAAGAGCAAGAACGCTGATAAGAATGGTCATGTGACTCTGGGTCTCAATTAATAGCTTCAAGAAAAATGTCAGGGGAGTTACGTACATTCTCTTCATACTAGCCATGCCAGTTTAGGTTTCTGAAAATGTCAATTTGAGACAATCCCACAATTTCAGTGACATATTTAAAGCTGGTAGAAATTATTATTACCGGTGAGAACAACAAGCCTAGACTTCTCTGAATTTCTCCTCCTTAGCCTTCATTGTGTCACTATCCCCTGACCTTACTGAAGAGATCGTGCGTATTGTGAATACTGGTGAGGTAGCCGACTCAACACAAACCTCCCCATTGCTGCTATAGTTGCAAATCTGTAAACAGCAACCGCACCACACTGAAGAGTAGCCCCTCACATCAGATTTGTCATCATGTGCAGCTTCTTGGAGAATTCTGTGGGACTTACCTCTCGTTTTGTGCCATTCAGATACACACTTTGGAGAAGACCTTCTTCAGAGTCCACCCAATAAAGTTTCTCCTCTTTGTAATGAAAATCTATGAGCACTGATATGCCAACATTGGCCACTAGCCTTTCATAATTGGTCCCCTCTCCGTCAATTCTAAAGATTGCATTTCCATGGCTAAAAATTAGGAATGGTGCAGGATCTGGAGGGGGAAAAATAAATGTGGTCATACATAGGTATTTTTCTTTCATTCCACTAAATTTTTTTCAGCACTGTGCCAGTCATGGAGTTGAGAGGGACATACAATACACATACCTCTTGCTGTTCTGCATTTTCAGGGTCACCACCCATGTTAGTCCCAGTTATCTTTGTTTTACACAAATTTGATGTCCCCTCACTTTTTATTGTTGAAGGTTAGTTGAATCAAAAAGGACACTCACAAAACTGAGAACACAGAGTTATTTATCCTAAAACGTGAAATCCCGAAGCATTCTAAGTTTCCTGTAGGAATGCTATTTTTGGTGATCTTCATTTGGAGATCATAGTAAGACCATGTGAAGCCAACTTGGAGCCTTAGCACATGATGGAGAGGATGTTACTAAGTGGAAAATCAAAACAGAGCAATTACTGAGTAAAGCTAAGAGTGCCAAGTATGGAATACATACTTGTCTACTATCAAATACTTGTAACAAGCAGTCCTGTAGCACCTTAAAGACTAGCAAATTTATTAGGTCATGAGCTAATAAATTAGTTAGCCTTTAAAGTGCCACAGGGCAGCTCGTTATTTGTGAAGCTACAGCCTAGCACTCTTTGAGACTATCGCATGCCTATTAGAGATGAGGGCCCAGAAACCTAAGGATGTCATTAAAGGAAATGATTCAATGCTCTACTGTAGATATTTGATAATTATAAAGCTCTTGAATAACACTGACAACAGCAACTCTCTTGATAAACCTCACAGGGCAGCTGATTAGAACAAGCTTGAGTGACTGTGCCTGTAGACTTAGTATCCTTCCTGGTCTGTCTCTCTTTGGTTAGAACTTTCCCATCCCAGCCCTAAACACACCAACAACAAGAATGTCTCTTCAGATCTCCACACTGAGCAATGAAGGTCCTGGTGGGCAGTAGCAGAGATTGGTCAGGTCTGGGCATAGGTAGCTCATGGGAACCAGGAAAGAGCTGCACATACAAACTTGTGCAGCCTCTAGTTATTACCATTAATTCCCTGACACAATCCACATTAGGATGAAGTTAGGGTTGAGAGCACATCACTAGCTTAGCGTGGCAAACATCCCAGATTCAGGGAATCCAGACCTGAGGTTAAATGTAAAGGGTGGAAATGCAGTTAGGGCAACCAACCAACCTTAATTCTGCCATGTAGTGATACCATGTGCTAACCATATGACTTTGACTTGTACATTAGAATGTCTCTTGTTCCAGATTACATTAAAATGATTAATGGTCATTTTCTCCTCATGGGGCCCATATTGGGCACAGTTAAGGTAATTTGGGGGCCTAACTGTGCGTTTACATAACTCAACATGTTTGCGGATTTCTTTTTTCAAAGATGAGGGCATTTAATGAAGAGGCTTTCTACCCTGAAAGAAAAGTACCATGATGCATTCCCAACAGCACTGCCCTCAGAGCACTAACCAAATTCAGAGATGAGAGAGAGATGACATCCCCTTAATTATTCCTAAACAGGGCCAGTTTGGCATACGCAGCACTGCCAGAAGTACACATTTCTTTTCACTCAGATAATACAATCAACTGCTTATTGACTGGTACACTGGTGAGAAAAGGGCCTTCACTCTGCCAGTCATAGTTCAGGCTTTCATTTTTAATAAAACATCTTGAATATCAGGCTGCTGCCTAATAATTTGCCACCAATAGCACATTTGGAAATGAAAGAAAGAAAAATTTAAATGGCAGTTTGCATGAATATTTTTAAATGGTGCCTGAAACTGGTGCAAGCACAAGAAGAGGTGAAGGATGCATGATAAAACTATTAAAGTTATCTTGAAATGGGAATATGTTTATTATATTACGGCTAGAGTAACTGTCCAGTCAACTCTTGAGTTTAGCTTTCGATATTACAGGGGAAATAATAAAATCCCTCAGATCCACACTCTACCACTAGTTTTCACTAACTTAACATTCATGTGTATGAATAATTGCATTAGTTCATTTTTTAAAAAAAAAAGTCTTATTAGCACTAGATATAAGCTATGGATCCCGTCTTTGGATCACCACCAGGTAGTGGTGGAGGGGCTTGATTGGTTCAATGACTCTGAGAGCAATGCTGCTTGGAGTCATGTATTCCCTTAGGGCAGCCCACCGCAGAACAGTCAAGGGCAAGGTTCTGGACAAAGTGTGAGCCAAGAAGTCTGCAGTGGAAAGCAGACAAAAGATAACTGCACAATGGAGGTGAAACTGTTTTGTAATGTTATAACAGCTGTAACGGTGGACAAGGGCTGCAGTAGATAGAGGATAGAGAATTTCCAATCATCATGGCATCTATGCCATTGGTTTCAAGCCCTCTATATTTCAAGGACTGTGTGGTGACTATTGTGCACCAATCTCCCCACCTTAAAAGAAGTCCAGCAAGGAGAGTTTTGGGCAAACAACAAAAAGGGAACGACAGATGCACCAATATTAGTGTTCTGGGAGAAGCAAAGTCCACCAGCACAGAGGCAATGATCAACCTTCAGCAGCTCCACTGGACTGGTCTCCAGACCATCACCTGCCAAAACCGTTCCTGTTCTCTCAGCTGAAAGAAGGGTACTGCAACATAGGAGGCCAATGGAAGCATTATAAGGACTGCTGAAAGCAAACTTAAAGAAGAGCAACACTGTCATTGGCATTTGGGATAAACTTGCCCAGCATCACTTGAAATGGAGAGAAGTAATACATGATGGCCCCCTGATTTTTGAACTTGCCGACCAACAAGCTGAGGAGGACAGGAGGTGCAGGAGGAAGGACAGACTGGCTTTCAGTCATGGTCAACAGCCTTCTGCTGTACCTGGAAACATCTGTCCTCACTGTAACAGAATTGTTTCCAGGATAGGCCTTACCAGCCATCTAAGGATCCACTGTCCCTATGCAAGATGATGATACCCAGCAACAAGTGATCACCATCACATCACTAAGCTTTGGATCTAAACTCAGTTTCATTGTTTCTGTAAACTTGAACTGGATGACCTCAGGAGGCATAATATTTGCAAGGTGAAGGCAGACACATAAAACTCTGCACCTGATCCACTTTCCATCAAGACAATGGGACTCCTTACCCCCCTCAAGATTCTGAGTTGGATTCCATTTTCAAATAGCAGGCTAAAAAGAAGTTTTGAACCAGAAACCAAGATTTAGTTTACTGTTGTACCAGGGAAAGTTGACCACAACACTGATTTATATCCTAGACTATTTTGTACTTGGAGTTTTCAAGGTATTACCCAATTATAGCAGCTGCTTCCAGGATGTTAGTGACTCTCTTTTTCTGCTGTTTACGCTGAGCAAATCCATGTGAGAATATTTCAGCTATGCAGACTTGGTTTACGTAAATGGTAAATGAATGTTGAACAGCAGCAAGGTTGATTTGTCTCAGGGAACCTCACAGCTGTACTACTTGCAGTTTTGCCAATTACTCTATATACATATTTTGTTCTTGCACTCTCCAGTCAATGAATTTCTCACAACAGCAGTTTAACTGAGGACTCTAAGGGGAACTGAATACATGAAGGAATTTTGTTTTGTTTGTGTTTCTTTTATTATTATTTAATATGTCATCCAGAGACACCAATCAAGTTTGGAACTTCATTGTATCAAGTGTTTCACAAACAATAGAAAGAGAGAGCCTCTGCCCTAAACTGCTTACAGTTTATAAAACAGGAAGGAATTTTGTTTGGTAGGCTTCCTGCTGAAAAATTTATATCTAGTGATGGAGATACAAGCTGAAAGGCTTCTGACCCATCTTAAACCACTGAAGTGAAAAGCAACCTCTCCTTTGACTGTCCACCCTCTCATCAGATATAAAATATGCAGGATTAGGGCTTGAAACTTCCAATATTCTTACAAAGCAGCTCAGGAAATTATCCAAGCAACAGCTCCAGAAGACTTTCTGGAACAGTGTTTTAACCACTAGAATAATCCTTTAAAAATGATCATGGCCTCTGGTATCATTTCCAATTTAATGTGGGGACTGTGCACAAATAGTATTGTGAATCTACGTTATTTCCCTCTCTTAGGTACCTAGATCAAATGTACTTAATTTAAAAGTAAATATAAGATAAAAACTTTTATATCCTTCATACGGCTTGTAGCCTTGAAAACTCAGCCTGGGATCCAAAAGTCAAGCATCCTTTTCATCGGCAGTGTGATGAAGACTTTAAAGCAGGAAAAGAGCTAACGATGCTGCTGTTGAGTTGGGAGCCAGACTGAATCCAATTCAGACTTCATCCTTAACTATACCGGCACCATGGAGCCACCGGAAGTAACATGTATTCAATCTTGATTTGATTTGAAGTGCTCAGATATTACAGCAGAGAAGTTACTATTATTAATCTTATTTATTAAGGTAGTGCCTAGGGACTAAACCAGGCTTGGATCCCATTGTGCTGGCACTGTACAAACAAAGGAGTAGACAGTTCTGCCCCAAAAACCTTATTTTCCAAATAGACAAGACCAGCAGTGTGTAAGGAAAGAGGTAAAACACAGAGTGAACAATGTGATGGCAGCAAGCGTCATACTAGGGCCATGATTTTTTGGAGAGGGAGATTATTGGGAGGGTTAGTTAGGAGAGGGAAGTATGACAGACAGGGAGCTAGTCTGTTAAGTAAGAAGAGCCCATTTTTACATGCTCACTTTTCTTACCACAACTACACCTTATGTTTTGCGTGGGAACTCCCACGCTACCCCAGAGCACAGCCCACTGCAGTAAGCTCGGTTTCCACTTTAATTTTATGTTAGCTGGAGCTGCTGTGTAATCAGCACCTGAAATTGTCCCAGTTGTCTCACAGCTGAGTTATGTCATGTCAGCACTGGGAGCAGACTGGCCTAGAATGTTTTTGCATTGTGAACTGAAGCTAACTGCTAGACAAAAAAAAAAAAAAAACACTATAAATCTCCTTTAAGCCACTTAAAAATATTATCTTACCATCAGCATAACAGGACCACTTGTCATTATCCAGAGTGTAGCCAGGTAAACAGGAGCAGAGATAGGATCCTGGAACATTGACACAGGTTTGGCCACAGACACCTAAACCACCTTCAAGGCATTCGTCAATATCTGAAATATAAGCACTTACAGGTCAGGAGAATTCAGCAAGCAAAATAGGCCAAAATACAGAAAGAAAGCCTGCATATGATTCAGCTAACTGAGACTATAAAGTATTAGCCACTGATTTTTTAACCTCCCATTATTAAACAAGTAGAATGGAACCACATGTTATCATTAGCAACAGTTCTGTGGCTGTGCTGCCAGTCCAGTTTATGGTAAGTATAAGTGAGGGTGGGAGAACGTGGATGTTATGCGGAGAGGGTTGAGCTGATTTGTGTGCAGAGTGTGTCATGCTGGGAGAGGCGTATAGATTTTTGCTGGTAGCAAATGAAGGGTGGGTGCTGCAGAGAAGCCATGTGTGTATTTGGGTATTATTGTGTGTGCCAGTTGTGTGTGGGTTATATTGTGCTGAAGTTGTTGAAATGTAAAATAGCTGTGGAGTAAGCGTGGTGATTGGTTGTGTTAACTGTGACATCCCAATGGCCTAGAGGACTCTTGGCACAGCATAGATACATGCCTCGCTCCCACTCTATGCTATACAGGTATAATTTGTAAAGTCAAAATGGTTGAGAATTTCAGAATTGGACAGTGGCAGACCACAAAACATGATATACTTAACACAAAACTCTAACCATAGCAGCAGCTCATTCCATTGTTGCATGCTGACTCAACTGACATTTTAGGCTTCAGAATGGCACACAGAATGACATTCTGTTAATCATATTATATAGCTTTCTGGAGCTACAAGGGGTTTCTTCAGTGATTTATCTATAGGGGGTAAGCCAGGGAAATCTCCCTTCTATCTAAAGATGATCCATTGCAACTAACAACTTTCCATTCTAAACTAATGTTCACTAGATTCACAAACAAAATGAATGAATTTGTCTCCTGCTTCTGCTTGTTTCTGAGATTTACATGATAATTTGCTAATGAATTTTGACACACTACATCAGTCCGCAGCCACTCTGTTTTTGTGATTCTTCCCCCACAACCTCTCCTTCTGCAGTAGGCATTGAAAAATATACGTGAATGCCAAGGCATTCCCATTTCAAATTGGATCTACTGTTATATTTGGGATTCAGCTGGTTCTTTTATAGAAAATTAGACCCTTTGAAGTTTGCAAGCAACAAGCCCAAAGCAAACACCAGTCTAGTGAACAAGTGAATCCACTACAAACACTGACTTTTAACTGACACATTAGCCCAGAGTCTTCAGGACCCAACAAAATGTTTGTGGCATGTGTGCTCTATTATCAGGGCTTGATGCAACAGCTAAAAGAGTGAAGGACTTTCGGAAGATAAGTTCATTCCTGAAAAGTAGGTTTTATTTGGGGGTATACAGGACTACTTCTGCAAGGTGCTGAGCACTGCCAGGGAAACGCAAGAGCCCTCAATCCAGACTGAAATCAAATGTAGCTAAAGGCCACACTCAGAAGATATTTCTGCCATCAGGCTCCTGTGTATATGTTATAATACATCAGTGGAAACTACCTGGCACAGACATGCAAGGTGTTCTTATAAAGGACCTTTTTACCTTGAATGAAATCCTTTTTTTCTGTCCATTGTGGAAGGAGAAAAAAAGTTCATCAAAGGTTCTGGGGGTGGGTATCAATTCATTAAGCTTATGATGTACACAAACAGAAAATGCAGCGAGAGCATTTGAAAAAGGGTTTTGACTGCAAGCACAAAAAGGCCACTGAGTCAGGAATGCACATTTTCCTAAAAAGTCAGGTATAGAGCTCAGAGAAAATAATTGCTGCATAGGTTGCTGAAGATTTCGTTTCTACATTTCTGACCAAGATTTTCATACAACCAAGCAAGAGATAGCCAGGAGGACCAACCCCCAATTTTCATTTAGCCCAGTCAAGCTGAAAGAGGGCTTTGGGAATTCACTGAATGTTATGTGAACACTCACATAGTTCAAATATCCTCAAGAAAATTCACAGTAATGCCCCTCAGTACAAAGTTATTAATGACTTGATTTATGGTGCTTTTGATAATCAGGGACACAGTTATTGCACTTCCTCTCCAGATAACTCAGGAAACTCTCCTTGCTCCATAACAAAGGTTATTGCACAATTCTCCAATTAATTAGGTGGGAAAAGCCAGTAATAAATGACTTATATTAGATGTTAAATTTCCTTCTTCTAACTTTTAATTGCACAAGCATGAGGGCAAATCAGTCACCTTATTACATGGAAGTGATCCAATACAGGTAATCTCACTTCCACTTTTATTGGTTTCTATATTCCCCTCCTTCCATAATTCCACTTCAGCTACTAGAGAACGTAACCTCTGTCCCAATGCCTTCAAGCACAAAGAAACCAACAGCAGATAACAGAGGCAGCAACTTTCAGTGCTTCAGATACGTATCAAACAGAGCCATCTGTACAAGCTAATTATGCTAGGCGGCACTCCCATCTTTTTCCTACCTACTAGGCTGTGAAGGAAAAGCAGCTCCTCTGTGGGTTAAAAAAAAAATCAGGTTTACATTTTTAAATGTGGCTTCCTTTGGGACACTTACTACCGTGTGAGTTCTAATCATTTGTGTGTGCACAGTTTTCTCATCTGGACACAAACAACAGACTTTACAAATACAGACCCCCTCTAGGTGGGCACCCATTGTTTTCTAAATTGGTATTTGTGCCTGGTATTTCCCTGAGTTAGGCTGGATGATCCTTACAGCCATATGGACATGACAACTAATAACTGAACATGATTTTTCAGAGTTGACAAGTGGCTTGCCATGTTCAGATGGATACACAGAGGAACCATGTAACATAAAGTAAGTGAGAACCATAAAACCATATTTCCTCCTCCTCTTTTACTAGTGCAAAAATCTAGTAATTGAATCAGTTGCATCTTTTATTTTGAATTCATAGATCATGATGCTGGATGACATTAAGCCTAGAGATAGTCAAGCAATCACCATAAGCATTTAAGGAAAACAGATGATCAATGTACTATGCTCTGTAGGTGAATGGACTTTCACTTTGTCAGACCAATAAGGGGATTGAGTTGCAGAGCCAGGGACACTCTGATAAGTAAGATGTGGGGTTCAGCTCTAGGGACCATGAGCCAAAGTGCTCCATCTGTGCTCCATCTTATTTCTTTCTCAATGTGCTACACACGGAAGGAAAGCAGTCAAGCAGCACTTTAAAGACTAGCAAAATAGTTTACTGGGTGAGCTTTCTGCCAAATCTGTCCTGCTTGCTTACTGATTTTGGTTCTCTGTGCCTTAAATATGGAGTCTGTTCTGGTCTGGCTATGATCTGAAGAAGCGGGTCTGTCCCACGAAAGTTCACCTAATAAACCATTTTGCTAGTCTTTAAAGTGCTACTTGACTGCTTTTTGTTTTGCTAGTGTATAGACTAGCACGGCTCCCTCTCTGTTACTATGGAAGGAAAGTAAATAGTAAATGTTGAGTCAGCTTCTAAGTAGTGTGTGAATGGGCCTGGTCCAGCTCTAGTAGACATAAGGTAGAGATTGCTTTTTTAACACCAATCTTTCAATCTCCCTGGATATTGAGGCCTGCTAACTCCCTAGTACAGTATAGTAAGAATAGCATGAAGACTGCTCTGATTTATGTCCACATATGCTGTTCTGGCAACTGGAGATAGCTGCAGCAAAGATTCACCATGACCATGCCACTCAACCCTCAGACAGGACCTGTTCAGCTGGAGCGAAGTGGGAAGGGTCACAGAACAGCTACTTAGGCTCTGTGCAATTGTTATACGATAGTACAGGTTGAACCTCTCTGGTCCAGCAAACTCCATAATCCAGCATGATTTTAGTTAGCCGGACGACCACTTACCATGGGTGTGACCAAGTCTCCCATGGTCCCATAAGGTTTCCTTACAGCCACCAGTCCTGGCTCTCAGTGTTCTGAGTTGTTATTTAGCTGTAATGTACCCCAAATGTCTTCTAAGTGGAAGCATTGGTAACGTGATAGAAAATATTGACCTCCTGTTGTCCAGCAAATTATGTCGTCTGGCACTGGTCAGATCCCAAGGGTGCTGGATGAGAGAGGTTCAACCTGTTTTGCTGTATGGTTCCTTAATTTCCAACAGCAAAATGGGTGTAATAACTGTTCTAGATCCTGAAGTTTGTTGTGAAGATAAGTTTGCTACTGATAGGGCAGTGCTCACGTGTTACAATAGTGGGGACTTCATAAATCTCTACCCAGAAAGCAACTTCCTCAAAAAGCTAAGTAACTATTATATATCAAGCCACTCTCATCATTTTTTCTGAAAGTCACCTTTTGAAACTTCCTGTTATTTGTTTGAGATTCCCACCATGCTGTCCTTTGTGTATCATTTACTTCAACATACATCCTTTCAAAGAAAGCCTTTCCTTCTTCCTAAAGCTCCATATAAAGTGTATTAGCTTACCACACTGGACTCCATGAAGTGGTGCACTAAATGGCCTACTAAACATCACAGGGTTAGATCAGCTCAAGCAGATTCATGGCGTACTTATATTGAAATGAGTGAGACAAAAGAGCAACCTCAGCCAAGGTTTCCCCTCCAACATGTTGCTAAGCATCTCTTTAGGATACTTATAGACAGTGGGGGGTTTTTGTGAAAAAGAGGAGCCAGTACTCAGCCAGTCCCCTCCAGCCCCAAGGCTGGGGCTGCTGAGGTGCTGGTACTCAGTACCAGCAACTACTGGCACAGAACACCCAATGGTTATAGCTATTAGGAGGCTTCATGTCGGAAGTCTGGGACAGAATCCTGCCACTCTCTCTCGGTCAAAACATTCATCAATGACATTCATCAATGTCAACTGACTAAAGGTGGCAGAATTTGGGCCTGAAATTTCAGTGCCAGAAGGATTGCCATTTGGGAGGATCAGATTATAGAATCATAGAAAGAGAGGTCACCAAGTCCAGCCCTTGTGCTGAGTATACCTACACCATCACTTACAGGTGTTTGTGCAACCTGTTCTTAAAATCTCTAGGTAGGGCCCCCCTGGGGCGTGGGGAGACATGCCTGGGGCAACCTCCCTCCGGTGCCCCAACTGCTGGCCTGGGCAACTCCCTGCCCAGGCTACAGGCCACACACCATCCCTTCAACATGCCCTGCCCCTGCTCTGCTCCCACCTCCTTAGCCTCCACCCCCTGAGTAACAAGGCCAGAGGATTACAGGGCTGGTGCAGGGTGGTAGAGGGTTCACATCACCCCCTGCTTACCATATGGGACAATTACCTCCCTTGTGTTACACATGACGCTCCTGTTAATACCCTCCAGAATACTTGTATTTTACAACTGCATTGCATTGTGGACTCGTATTCCATTTGACCCCACCGTAACCACCAGGTCCCTTTCAACAGAGCTACCATATAGCTAGTTATTCCCAAAGCTGTGGTGCTGCCTCTGTTTTTGGCTTCCTAAGTGAAGTACTTTTCAGTTGTTGTGGTGATTTAATTGCCCGTGGCTATTTAAAACAGAAGCCAGTGGGAAGATGGTGGTGGGGATACAGGAGCTCAGATGGGTTTATTTTGCGAGTCTGTGCTATACTGAGAACAAGACTATGACAACTGTCCAACATTATTAACCTCTGCCCAGCTGGGCCCCCCCATAACAGAGGGATGGATAAAGGCTGCATACAGAAGACAGTTTTAGTAGCTCATGTTTGATGCTCCAAGCTACAGCTCTTATTTGTTTTACTGCAACCTTTCCCTTCCCAAGCAAAATAAATCACATTGCAGGTGACCACCAGCCTTCATAATGTCCTGAGGTTGAGCCGCTAACTGCCATGAGAAATGCGTGCCTGCTTCTTGGCAAAGAGAGAGTAAGTCGTGTACTCTAAAGTACAATGAGGCACTGAGGAGTCCTGCCCTGTGTTCTTACATTGCCTGCAGCCCTGAGATGAACTAAGGAGTTGATGCAGAGAGAATAAAAGGAGAAAAAGTGTTTCAAAGAGGAACGTTTATAAAGTAAGCAACAGTGAATTCCGATAGTACTTCCCCCCAAATCTGCACAGCAAACACAAGCCTTTAGTCATTAAAGATACTGCTGTTTGGCAGTAAATAAAACACCACACTGGCCCAATGTAAAAACAAGCTTTCTGTGAGTGAGAATATACAATACAAAACTGATTTGAAATTCTTGGTGAGCAATCAAATATCTATTCCAAAACTCTCTGAATCATGCAGTAATTTGTCTTATCAAACAGGGTAACCACTTAACTGGTCACTTTCCGTCTAGAGGGTCAAGTGCCAAACTGCATTACATACCAGACATAGCATATTAAGTACCAGTGATAAGCACCTATAAGCAATAGGTAGGACAATAACCAAAAAACTGGTAACTAATGTCCCATCTGAGAAGCCAATGTTTCTGTCAGATATGACCAGCTGACATGAATACAATATAATTGATGGCTTGAAGAAATCAACGTTTGGTGATGCACTCACACAGAAGTACTAAAGGCCATGTGAGAGAGGGGTGGATGAGGGTGTGTCACTCATTAATATTAATGAGAGCAATTCCTGTAAATCCCATTTGCAAGGCCTGGATCATTTGTGGGATTGCTAATGGGCTACAGGATCATTTAACTCTAAAAGAGAAAGGACAATATGAACCAACTGCTAGAAGGTGAAACCAGACTAATTAGAATTAGAATTAGAAAATGGGAACAATTTTTTTTCTGAAAGAGAGTGTGCTTAACTATGGGAAGAAATTACCATGCGAAGTGGTGGATTCTCCATCTGTTGATGTCTTCATACCAAGACTGAATACCTTTCTGGGAGATGTACTTTAATCAAACGCAAGTTATTAGGCTCCAAGCAGGGTAAATGAGTGATATGAAACGACCTGTGTTATATAAAAGGCCAGATTAGATGATCCACTGGTACTGTCAGCCTTAAATGAATCTCTAGAATAGCTCCCCCAGGCGAGAACACACAGGCTAGTCTGGGTGAGGGCATTTACACTTCCTCTGTTGTGTTTGTTTTATGGACAGACCAGAAATGTCAGTACTTAGGGCTGCCAACCTGGCACCTTTCATTGCCACCAAAGTTCACATGCAAAAGAAAATTCACACATATGCCGTGATGAGTGAACATGCACCTTAACTGAAAGCATGACATAGTTAGAGAATAACTGTTGAACACCAAATCAGAGGCATATGGATAACCCACTTCTGCTATCAGAGAATGCTTATTGCAACTGCAGAAGATAAGGTGCCAGTAGTACACAGGGGCATTACTGAACGCATTGGGTCGCTGTGCACGTTCTCCATTGTCCTCAGTAACAATGCATGATGCGCCAACACTGAATACGCTCGCTCCTCCCTGGGCAAAGTTTAAGAAGTAAAACGGCTATTTTTTATACTCTGGGAGAAACTGATGATAAAACTGCCCACCAGGTGCAATATGAGTGTTCTCTTTCACCTGCTTTATTTGTGCCAAATAGAAGTGTGGCTGCCTTCCCTCTGGAGCTGCTTGAGGTAGCCCAGCAACAAGTAATGAGAACTTTTCCCTGTGAAAGAAATCGGCTTAGTGAACACAAAGGCCGTCTGCAGTGCTCTGGCAGGCAGCTCTGAATTGAAGAATGAGGTGCTGCTCTGTACTCAAAGGCCTCTTTATGCAGAAAATGCCTTGAGAATCAGTGAAAACGATGAATCATGTCATCGTGATGCTGGCAGTCCTCAATGCCCTTCCACACAAATATTCCAGTTTATTGAGAGTCCTGAGAAATGCTCTGCTGAGAGAAGGTGAAGCATTAGCATGCTTGTCAGGGACACAGTGTGTGTGTGAAGGCTGTGAGTCAGAGTCTGCCTTCATCTATTTACAAATGCAGCCCCGCTGAAGTTTGGCTCCTGTGGCATTACACCGGACATTAATTCAGCCCATTACTTCTGGACACCACGGTTTTATCAACAAGCACAAAAATAAAATTCATTTGAAGGATGAAGAAAATGCCAGTGGTGAACTTTTATGCTAAAGCTGTACTGTTTAAAACTCAAGAGAAAGAAGTGAAAATTACAAACAGACTATGTGAAGTAGGGCTAATCTGAGAAGTAACCCAGGACTCTTGAGTCTTAGGCAGGGGAAATCTAAGCAACAGTGTCAAAAGCCATTTTGATGAGGCGGGGCTCCAAAGGGAAGTTAAAGTTAATTAAGTAAAACATACAAGTGTGCCCCTTGCCCCTTTGAAAAGGCTTCAGGCCAGATTCTCAGTTCTGTTTGGGTTACTTTGTGCCATTCAGATCATCAGAGAAATCTCCCAGTGGAAGGAAACTCCCTACTGGCATAAAGCCACATCTGGTGCCTTCAGTTCAGCAGGGTGGTAAAGGGAGAGCACTGCCAAAGCAGAGGATGTCATGTGATTAGGAGAACGGAATGGGCATGTTGATGATCCTGCTCAAGTACAAAATCCCCATTAGGAACCTTTGGTAGGAGTCATGGCAGCACTAGATTCTCCAAGTCATGCTGGAATCTGCCAGCAGAGCTGCAATGACACGATAAGCTGTGATAAGCTTGGTAGTTCTGCTAACTTTACTACAGCACTGACAGCAGTAAAGTACTTGTGATCAGTCTAAGCAAAATACCTTCATGATTCTTAGCCCAAGGAGCTCAAGTCTTTTTCATTTGCTCAGCAAAGCACTTATAGGAATCCTGATCTTATTATAATAACAATGGTAGACGTGTATCATGACCAGAGGGAAGGCTGGTCCAGTGGTTAGGAGCCAGACTTACTTAGACTTAGCTACGTCTGTGCATCTGGGCACATTGGGCAACAAGTGCTCGCCAGCGATTTCGGTCGGCTGCAAATAATTCTGCCTCCTCCCATGATATACCAATGTTTAATAAGTCTTCCTTAAATGTGGTGCACCAGTTCTTGAGTGGCCTGCCTCTCTTCCTTCTTCCCTCTGCAGGTATCTGTCTCATTGCAGTCTTTGGGTGCAGTTGATCTGGCAGATGCAGAATGTGTCCAGCAAACCACACTCTGCGCTCTGTCATGATATCCTGCAGTGCCCGTGACCCGCATCTTTGTAGTATCTCCTCATTGGTAACACGATCGTGATAGGTGACAGTCAGGATAATTTGTAAGCAATGCTGGTGGAATACATTGAGCTTGCTACTCTTGATGTTATTTTTCATGTTTCGCTAGCATAAATGGTGACTGGCATGACAATGGTGTTATACAGTCGAACTTATTTATAATACTTGCGTATATCATACTGTTCTGCCATAGACTTATATTACTGAAGCAAGTCAGTCTCCCTGTGGCTCAGGCTCCCATCTGTAAAATGGGTATACAATAATATGGCCCATCATCACAGGAGTCCTGCAAGCATAAATATATTTGAGACTGGGAGTAGGGATGTTAATCAGGAAGCATACTGGTAAGCAAGAGACTCAAATAGCCCTGGCTGGTGAACTCTGCTAGCAGCCAGCCACACCAGGCTACAGCAGCCCCAACTGCAGACAGGCAAGTGAGCCAGGCTGGAAGATCCTAGAGCCATATTTAAGGGCAATCAACTGAAAATGGCAGAAGTCTCACAAAGAGAAACTGTGGTTGGAGGCTCCTTCAATCTTGAATTCAAACCTCAGGAGCTTGGCAGAGTCTGAGCCAGAATTGGCAAACAGGCTATTTTCAGGTTGGGAATGGGTCAGAAAAATAAAATGTAAGGGCAAGTTAGTGCAGTACCCAGAGGTACAGAGACTTCATCTGGGTTGAGTGAAGTCTCTGCTCTACAGCCTTTGCTGAGAGGCAGTTGGTCTTTAGCTTGTGTGGTAGAGCGCAGGGCTTTAAACCCTATGCTTACAGGTTCCATCCCTGCAGCCAGCAACCTGGGTCTGTCAGTTTTACATTAGTAACCAGGCAGTCACAGACAAAGCCCTTACATGTGTTCTTATACAAATATCCAAACTTGATGCAAATTGAGATGTGCAAATGGCTAATTTTTTGGTTCACTGGCTGAGCTTAAATATTAAAAAAACTAATTTCAGGGCAACATGAAATGAAATTTTTTTCAAAATTTTCAGCATCCCAAAAAATAAAAAACAACAAATTGCTTAAGGTCAAACAAAACATTTATTTTCATTTTGAGGGGGTTTTCTTAATAACATTGAACTAGGTTTCCAAAACAAAAAAAATGGTTTTAAATCCCAGTGCTACATTTACAAAGCACTGCAACTTGAAAGTAAGCATGCTGATTGAAGAAAAACAAGACTGATTTTTTTTATAAATCAAAATAATTTGGCAAATTTACTTGGAAGTCAGTAAATGTTTCAGTCAAGCTGAATTTGTGTTTTTCTGCAAAAAAAGGTTGTGTTTGAATTCATCCAACTCTAATCATTACCTACCAATTCCTCTGTTATTGCTAATGCTATTAACTTGCCTTTTTCCCCGGTGAATCTCATTGTCACTTTTGCCTCTTTTTTGAAACAGCTCGACGCTTTCTGAAAATCTGGCCCCAGGTGGGAACCAGACATTAAACCACCTAAATTGAGTCCCCCTTCAGCGTGGCAGGGCCAGGAACTGCCCACACTACAGGTGTGTGGTGGTGGGGGGAATAGGAGAGCTGGAGGGAGCTGCACAGAGGAGGCGGTGGTGGCCGGGCAAAGGAGCATCAGGGGATAGCAGTGGCACTTGTGTGAGATGGGGGCAGGGTGTTTTGGGGCTGCGAGATGTTCAAGCCTGGGATCAGGGAAGATGGGAGGGGGAGCAAATCAAGATTTATAATTTTTTTTTCACAACGGAGAAAAATTCTCCACCCCGGGTTTTGAATTGTCTTGGGTCCCAAAGTCATACTGAATTGTCAGAATTGGTTGCCATCTCAAAAAGCTTGGGAACCTCTGGACTAGGGCCTTCCCTATGTAGATGCATTCAAGGCCTAAACTCATGACAATTTTACAAATGATCATATAACATTATAACATATAAAATATATAACATCCTTCTCCTTCCCTACAATCTAGAAGACCTGGTCCAGTGACCAAATAAGCACTTGTTTTGGCCTCCCTGGTTTTTTATTCCTTGTTTGCAATAATATGCGGAGTTCTGGGCTCTGTGACCTCACCCTCATTTCAGGGCAGAGGGCCATTCACTGATTTGGTGGGCTTTGTCCTCCAACCCAAAATTCAAATAAACGGCCTTACAAAGTTATTTGAAAGTATTTAGTGCCAGATTATGAAAACTTTACACTAACTAGCACCTTGATCTTTGAAGGAATAAAGTTCTACTCCTTGTGACTAAGGATATCACACACTAGCCCTAATTCAGTAGGAATACATAAAAACAAATCTAGAAAATCCTGTGTTCTTTCTGATAGAGGGAGCAGTTGCAGAAAGCACTAATCCTAGAGATGCTGCCTTCTCATTTTCGCAAAGCCTAAATGGCTGACATGATGCTAATGCACTAAAAAAGAAATAGAAAATATCAGGAGCACTGATTATATAACCAGTATATATGTTGTGACCTACAGATGACAAGGATGTTGCTGAGTACTATCCAGCATTGTCATTGTTCATAGTTTGCCAGTCTGAGTCATGAGACCTACTCTCGGCACTTGTCTCCTCTGTCACCTTCAGCATCAACCCTCAGGTTCCCAGCATGTGTTTGCACAGCAGATACTGTACGTTTGCTACTTGACTTTATGTAATTATTGCAGGGGCTCAAACATTAACAGTTTCACAATCATCCAACTGAAATCTCAGGTCAGAAGAAAATAAAAAGGAGGATTTAAAAGATCAAAAGCCATTCCACGCAAGATTTGTCTTTCTCTGTCATGTAATCACAGATGTTGAATGACATTATTTACTAGTCGGCCTAGTTACTGCACAGAATACATATTTCTACCAGATTATAATTACAGACTATTTCCCCGATGTTTTGCTGAGCTCTGGACCAGCTGTTCTGGTGACCAAGGTGTTCAAAAAAGAAATTTCTCCAAATATAGCACAACAAAGAGATTGGTACAGCAGGAGGGATAGCTCAGTGGTTTGAGCATTGGCTTCCCAAACCCAGGGTTGTGAGTATGATTCTTAAGGGGACCATTTTGCAATGTGGGGCAAATATTTTTTAAAAAAAAAAACTGTCAGGGATGGTGATAGGTTCTGCTGTGAGGGCAGGGGAGTGGACTACATGACCTCTGAAGGTCCCTTCCAGCTCTATGAGATAGGTATATCTCTCATTCTCTGAAGAAAAGAGGAGATATCAAAGCATTTCTCACCTTTACAAAGAATGGGAAGTGCAAAATAAAGATGTAGCTGAGTCAACTACAAGAAAAAAATCATCTTCATAGCCTTTTAAACTTCAGTGGTCCTTCCTGGGCCAAAGTCTGCTCTAAATTATACCCAAGAAACCTCTTTCAGTTCAATGGGATTGTTCTCCTTTGAGGATACAATAGAGCCCTGACAATGCATTTAGACATTATAATGAATTCCCAAAAGAATGATGAGACACACCTGAGTCGCTGAAGACCCTTCAGGTAAGGCTATAATTTGTAGACTTTGTACATTTATGCCCTCTTTCTCAACAGTAAGACATTTAGCATGCATGCTTTTCTTCTCTGCTTACAAGTTGCCATTTCTTGGCAGAATATACCAAGAGGCACCTGCTACTAAATCACTGGAATCCTGTCAAAAACCGAGTCAGAGCTTCTGATGCACTAGAAAAACCACGGAAAAGACTTAGCTTCTAATATTAAGGCTCTCTCTGAGAAAATGTCCTGCATTTTTCCTCCCTCCCTTGCCACATAGCCCAATTGGCTCTGTCTTTCCACAATCATAAAGTTCTGTCCTCAACTTCAGGCTGAAAGGGGAAAGCCTCTCAACTCATAAATCTGCATTTGACAAACAATTCCAAAGCACTGCAATTGAAACTAATATTACTAAGACACCCATTTTACTCTTTTTATCATAGCGTGATACTAACTAGGTTCTTGAATCATGTAGCATGAGATTTAACATACAGCTAGACGTATGTTAGGTGATTTTAGAAATTTTCTGTATATATATATATGTATACAGAATGTTTATATATATATTATATATATATATATATATACAGAACGTTTTTAAAATTATCTAGCATACGTCTAGCTGTATGTTACATCTCATGCTACATGATTCAAGAACCTAGTTAGTATCATGTTATGATAAAGAGACATACACACACACACACACTGAGCATAATACATATATGGACAAAATATATGTTTATATATATGAGTTTATATATATAAATACAATGTAGAGACACATAGAAACAGAACAGGGTAACTGGCGGCAGTTCAGATCTCTATTATCATATTAATCTTTCTCTTGCAGATTACTTTCAGGTAGCTGTATTGTCATTGGTTAGCTTTGGTACAAAAATTAAAGAATAGCAGTCCTGTTAGTTGCAGGAAGCAAACATATGTAAAGGTTGATTTACCAAGCCAATCATAGTAACACATATACATTATATAAAAGCCAAAAGCACATGAAGTGCAGGCAAAAGGATAAAAATGTCACTTCCCTTAACATGTGTATGATCTAAAGTAAATATCAGTTACTTACCTATACAAGTGGAGTTTTCATTTCCCAATCGGTATCCCCTGGGACAGTCCCAGTGTTGCAAAGCTGAGAGGCTAACAAAACCAATTTTGAAAACCACTGACAAAAAAACAGCAAGTACGAGAAACATAATCTTCTGCTTTCTGAACAGTCAGTAGAAAGCAACTTCATTGGACTCATTCATATCCAGAGCAAGAGAACCATGTGTATTCCCAGAGTCTTTCTACCATAGCCTGTACTGTGCAATGGGACATCTTCTCACAGTCCCACAGGTTTATTCCCCATCTTGCTTTCCTTGTCACGCCAGTCCCTGTTACAACCTTTGAGGAAACTCCGGTGAGGTTTCTTCCACACACTCAGTGCTTTTTTCTCTCTCTCACACTCTCCTTTCTTCCTTATTTTTTTTCTAAGCCAAGTATGAAATGCCTGACACCCTTGCCACAAATTCAACTCAGCTTAAAAGCAAAGCTCATGAAGATCACAGCAAATTTCTGTACACCAAGCAAAGCTGTAGAATAAATCTTAAAAACAGAAAAGCTGACAAGTTGCCCACTACAGACCGTTAATGAGTTTGTGGGTAGATCTCTGTAGGTAGTATGCCTCTTAAAACATAGTTTCTCTTTATATACAAACTTGGAATGACTCCCCATTCCTTTTTAAAGCTCTGCTTGCCCCACCTCTTCTCTTTTTAGTGCCACTTGAGTGAAGCCTGTGTTTGCAAATGGTAATGTTGTCAGTTCTATACTACAGGGAAGATAGCCAAAGTGCAGCTATCCCACTGCTCATAATAAAGACTCAGTATTATAAAAGAAGCAGTCTCTGGTGCTCGGCAAGTACCTGCGTAATACTGACCGTATCTTAGCTTTTCAGAAGCTGTTGTCGGACTTACACAATGCTACGTACTGTCATGATTATCAACAATCCGTCATTCATTTTACCATCACGTATTTCATTACGACAAACTTTGTCATAAATACTTATATGTGCATAAATAAAAAAAATATTTTCTTCCAGATTCCTTGATGTATATTTTTGCCTGGATTATGTTTGGGTCAAATTCAGAAATGGCAACCTTTCACACTGATCCAAATTTGGCCCACCATTCTTCCACAATCGCAAGCAAATAGCTACAGTCATGAATTGCGACAACAGATACCCTATTTTCTACCTGCTATAATCACTGACATTGTGCGCAAAGGCTACCATTCTAATACATCCTTTTACATCCACTTTGCACAGTAATAAATGACAACAAGATGCTAAGTAGTGCTTAATCAGGTTCACTTTCTTCCTGCTGCTCCAGAAATCCCCATCACAAAAGCTTTATAGACCCAGTTCAGTAAAGTACTTAACCATGTCCATAAGTGATTTGCTGAATAAGGATGGATTTCAATGTACTAAAATATAAGCAGCTGCTTAAAAGCTTTGCTGAACTACTGCCTGTTATGTGAACTATTGGGACATGTTTAGTTTTTATATTATCCTTACAGCATTATTGTGGAGTAAATACTCCAGTGATCAACAGCTGGGAGCACTGGCAGCGCAGAATCCTGCACAGCTGTATATTAGTCCATCCCTGGGAATTTTTTTTTCCCATATTTGCTTTAATTGACGAGACTTGTGGACTTCCACTGATTGAAAATAAGAACCATGAAACATTGATTATAAGCCATGTAACGGTCTGCCAAGAGCAACTGTGTGAAACTGTTTCTTGATGTTTATGTCCATGCATAGTAATCTTCCAATGGCTTAATCCACTGCCCTCCCTGCGAGAACTGGGGAAACCGCTAATTAAATCTGTACTGACAAATGCAAGGCTTGTTTTCCTGCAAGACATTCAGAACCGGATTTGCTGCTGTGAGCACTATATGCCAAAAGCAGTGTCAGTTCTCTGGGGCCAGAAATGGCAACGCTGATTGCTGCAAAACTAGCACTCACACATGCAAAAAGCCCTATAGAATTCAGTGGAACTACTGGTGTGAATGAGAGGTATTCACTGAGGGTTGGGGTTTGCAGAATCTGCCATAAATCATGATGTGCACCCATTATGCATTTTACTAATACAGTGCATTTCGGTCATGGCGTCACCACCCTTCATTCCCAACACACACACATACACACACACACACACACACTTTTCTTCTAAGTTCAAGTTGGGGGATCATCCCTGAGCAGCACCAAAGGAATGCATCACTTATCTGTGAGTAATCACCAGGCAGTGTTTGCCAAACTGGAAGGCGAGCCTTCCCCTGAAGGGCTCTGACCTCCTCCAGGTCAGGCACACACAAAAGAAGTGAATAATCTCTCCTTTTTCCTTAGAATCTGGGCCCGTTTTATTCCTGGGATATTTCATTCTCTCAGTCTCGCCTTTGCCACACATGGCTCTCCTCCATCTTTTATCTTAAGTCTTTACTCTGTCTTCGTCAAACACATGTTCAGAAGGGAGGCCTACAGATTTTTCTTTTTCCCTCCATTTCTGCTCCCAGGTAGTGGGTGGAGAAAGTTTTAACACCACAACAATCTTTACCGTAGCAGACCCCTTTTCAGTGCAGTCAGGCAGCAGCAGGCCCCCAGTCACCCATTAATTTCAGGACTATCTTATAAAGTAAGTGTAGGTCTACACATTAAAGTTACTTCAAAATAACAGCTGTTATTTCAAAATAACTATTCTAATGTCTACGCAACACAACTTCTATTTTGAAATAATTTCAAAATAGTGGGTGACTTATTTCAAAATTGGTATCCTGTAGTTTGAAATAGCTATGTGCTAAGCGCTATTTCAAAATGCATTTCTGTGTGCAGTGATGTCATTTGGAATAAGCTATTCCAGAACAACTCATTTCAAAATAAGGCTGGTGTGTAGATATTCCTTTACGGGCTACATCTGCACTACAACAGTATTTCGAAAAAAGTCCTTCTGGAAGATCTCTTCTGAAAACACTTCTTTCAAAATAGAGCGTACACACACACAAAAGCAGATCAAAAGTGTGAGCTGCTCTTTCAAAAGAGAACATGCACACTTCCCCCACTGTTTCAAAATAATGGTCATGGGGTCGAAAAATCAGGCCCCATGAGGACTGCTCTTCCTAAATAAGAGCCTGCAGAGTATCTACGTATGTTTTCTTTTGAAAGAAGCGTTCTAACGGGAGCACTCTTCCTGAAACAGGAAAGGAAGAGTGATTTTGAAAGGAGTACAGCATTCTTTCCATTTACTTTTGAAAGAACACTTTTTGTGTGTAGACGCTCCAAGGGATCTTTTGAAAGAGCCCCCTTCTTTCGAAAAATCTTTCAAAAGAACTTGCTAGTGTAGACACAGCCATGGGTTCCCTAAAAACTGAAGAGAAGCTTTCTCAATGTGGTGGCATTTTCCATCCCCAAAAGGTAGATCTGCATGAGACCTGACAAAATCAGAAACAAATACCTAATACTGGTATTCCAAGACAGAGAGAAAATTGACCATGCTGGCTTGTCTCACAAGATTCAAATGAACTTTCCAAATGCATCATTTTTCTCCAGTAAAGGTAGTTCGCTATAATATTTTGCTTTTAAATTATCTGTCATAACACTGGGATTGCACTGCACTGGGTCTCAGAAGACCTGAGATCTATTTCTATCTCTGCCACTGGCCAGCTGTGTGACTTTAGGCAAGTCTGACCCTGACCCTTATGTTTAAAGCTATTTAAACATCACTTTACTCAACATTGCAATGCCCAACTGATTTAGCAGCCTAAATCTAATTTTCAAGAGGATTGCGACACATAGGAACCTAAATCCCATCATCTAACAATTGGCTTTTTTAGTAGCTAAATCTATTTTGAAATTAAGATTTAGGCTTCTAAATCCATTAGGCATCGTAAAACTGAACGCAGTGATATTTAAATACCTTTAGACATCTGTACTTTAGCTACACCATGCCTCCATTTTCCTAACTATAAGAAAGGGACAAGAATACTGATCTCCTTTGCAATGCACATGTGAAAAGCACTGTGCAAGAGACAGGAAGAAATAATATTATTTGGTGCTAAGAAGATTAATGCTGCAAAAAGGGAACAGAGCTGTTGTAATTAGGACCATTACTTCTATGTGGGCAAGGGTGCTCAAAGTAGTGACTGTTTATAGTGTGACTGTCACTGGGGAAATGAGGACCAATCTTGGACAGAAAAGCTGAAAAGTCAGGTTCTAATTCTTCACCTGTGGCCCTGAATTGTAGAAGCTCCAGGTAACAAGATGGCTGTTGACACTGAATTCTCTCGAGTGGAATTGTGCCAGGGAAAGAATTTCACAGTGGTAATGGAGGGATTGAAGTGCACCTAACTATAGTGAGCTTTTCTGCAACCCTCTAGGAAAAATGGATGGTGTGTTTGTTCATGTACCATCTTCCACTCACCAAGAGGTGATGTGGCTCTCTCGAATTACCATTCCTGCGGAAAATACTTCCAGTGACTATGACAGTGCTAGACACTACTGAGTCGAGCTCGCATCCTTCTCACACTTATTGGTCATATGGCAATAATCTGAAAGTGCGCATCAGGCAGTTTTGACATGGGACAGATGCAAGGAACATAAATCCACATGCTATTCCATAGGCAAGACAGGAGGGCAGAGAATGAGAGGCATCTCTCTAGGCACACAACTGAAAGCTGTGGATTGCTGTGTTCTAAGCCTAGCAATGACACAGACCCTTGCAGCAGCCTTAGGCAGAACTCTGTAATTTTGCTCATCTGTAAATTTTACTCTTCTGTAAATGGGGGATAGCACCTACCGTCATACTACTGACGTGCCAGGAGGATTCATTTGTAGAGGTTTATAAAAGGACTTTAATAATGAAAAGTGTTACAAATACTGAGCATTACTCTACTTCCTGTCTTCACTATTTTGCAGTAATTCATGTGCCGAATACCTAACTTGATTTGGTTTTCACAGCTTAATTTTTTTCTATTATAAATACAAATTTTCCTCTTAATAATAGAATGTTCTGTTCAGATTTTTAAGGCAAAAAAGATATGAAAAAGTTCTTACACTAGCAGCAATTTCAGAATGATTTATCAACAATCATCACCCATGGTTGCTTCTCTGGATAGAATATATTCAAAAGAATTCACAAGGACTTCAAAGAGGAATTAATTTTCTGAACGTTATAATTTTTTTCAAACTGTAATACCATAGCTAGACTTATAATATGTAATATTATAGCTAGTTTAATGCCACCTTAATATTCTAGAGAAACAGTTTCATTATCTGCCTATTTATGATACTGAAAAAGCCCACTGTGTTACGTTGTTGGGTGATATGTTAGACCTATCAGTTAGATGACTACAATATGTCTGTTAAGTATCAGCTTTCACAAAATCGACATTCTCTGAAACCAAACAGCTCAAATTAAAGCAGACCTTCATTATTCTGAGTTACTGTAGGTAAGGGTATGTCTGCACAGCAAAGCTGTTGTGAAATAACTATCCTAGCATCTATACATTGCGTGAGGAATAGTGCCTATTTCAAAACAGCCATTTTGAAATAGGGGCTGTGTAGACAGGAAATAGAGCCTATTTTGAAATAAGCCACAGTGTGCCCAGTGGCTCTATTTCAAAATAGACTGTGTTTGTGTAGGGGTGCATCTACACTAGCCGGCTACTTCAAAGTAGCCAGCACAATGTTGAAATAGCACCCGTCGCGTCTACACGCGCCGTGTGCTATTTTGACGTTGAAATCGACGTTAGGCAGCAAGACATTGAAATCGCTATTCCCATCCGAAGATGGGAATAGCGCCCTACTTCGACGTTGAACATCAAAGTAGGGTGTGTGTAGACAATCCGCGTCCTGCTACTTCGAAATAGGAGGGTCCTCTGTGGCGGCCATCAGCTGAGGGGTTGAGAGACGCTCTGTCCAGCCCCTGCGGGGCTCTATGGTCACCGTGTGCAGCAGCCCTTAGCCCAGGGCTTCTGGCTGCTGCTGCTGCTGCAGCTGGGGGTCCATGCTGTTTGCACGGGGTCTGCAACTGGTTGTTGGCTCTATGGATCTAATGCTGTGCAGGGCAAGTGTGTCTGGGAGGGGCCCTTTAAGGTAGCGGCTTGGGGCTTTGCTGGCCCCTTATTTCAAAGGGGAGTGCTTGTGTGTGTGGACACTCCACATTTCCTTCCAGGGAGGCTCCTTTCAATGTTCTCCATCGCTACTTCCACATTGAACATCAATGGCACCAGCCCCGGAGGATGTGTAGATGATATGCATCGAAGTAGCCTATTTCGATGTTCTTATGTCAAAATAGGCTACTTCAACATAGTGTGCTAGTGTAGACCTAGCCTAGATGTTGTGTTTCAGAATAGCTCAGCACTATTTCAAAACGCATTTTGTGCGTAGCAGCGTTATTTCAAAATAAACTATTCCAGAATGTCTCTTCTGAAATACCTTCTTTCAGAGTAACACCACTCTGCAGATATACCCTAAACCAGTACTTCCCAAAGTGTGTTCCATGTCCCAGTACTGGTCCTTTGAAAAAAAATTACTAGTCCTTAGAAAATATACAAATTATCACTCATAATCATATTAATTTGGTACATTTCATATTTTCCCACATAATTAAGGCAATAAGTTAGGCATTTAAGTATTTTATAACAAGATTTATATTATTATGTACAGTTATTATTGTGAATAAATAATAAACAGTGAAAATGTATTAATTTTTCATTTTTTATATGCATTTATATTTTTGGGCTGCAAAAAGGGGTACTGAAAAAAAAGGTTCCAACTATATAAAGTTTGGGAAACCCTGCCCTAAATTTAAGTTCAGTGCCATTTATCATGTGAGGCTATTTAGGAAGAGATATAAAAGTCGAGTGTAAGACTGCTTGTGTGACTAACAGCACTCTTACTAGAAATTGTCTCAAACTCCTTGATCAAAAACATGTCATCATAGTAGTAAAATGATTCCTAATCAGTGTATCTGAACACAGACATGCTCCGAGATCCTTCAAGGTGAAATCTAGCAACAAATTTAAGAGCAGCTGAGCACTCAACACTTCCATTGAAGTTAGGAGGGCTGCGGTGATTATAATGTTAGGCTATCTGGGTATATGTTTGTATTCTGTAGGCAAATTATCAGGTGCATTGATTCCTTGTGTGTACGCCTTTTCTCCCCGTGAGTTCTGGCTGGGGAGACAGTAATTAATATCACTACATAATTACTTAAAGCTGGTTTCGGTCTATGGACTATAACCTCTTCACATGACGCTCTCTATATTTATCTGCAGGCATGTTCCTCTATAATATATTGTCTAAGTCTATTCTAAGGTTTTCTTTACAAACACTTCCTCAGAAATCTGCAATAGTATAATTTCAAATATAGCTTGATGAATTCCCCTTATTCTGACACATTTGTGTGCTTCCATACCTTTAGCTATCTCAGTTCTCAGCTAACTTACAACAAATTGACACAGGTAAATGTGTGTTGTTATTGATGAGAGAGGAGACTCAAAACATATGAGGACACATATATCCCATTTATATATACACATTTACAAAAGGTTCCTAATTTATGTTTGGCTAAATGAGATACTGTCCATAACAGTGTGGCAGATCACAAGTGAGCAGATCTGAACGGAGACATCATTGCAACAGTTTTTAGAGTCACGAATAAACAGCACTTCCTTCCATTGTCATGGCTGTGACTGGCTGAAATGTTCTTAGCCCTCCATGGTGAAACCCTTGTGGAGATGGCAGGACATTTTTAGCAGAGGGTGTCAGACTCAGATACTCTCTTCCTCCTACAGTTAATCAAAGCCTTGGTTGATGAGGTTCTGTGAAAGATGAAAGTTCCTTTAATTTAACTGAGCATTTGCCTTATTTGGGCATGTATCTGGAGCAGAAGGGATTGGTGAGTTTTGGGTTTGTTTGTTTGGTTTTTGTTTGGTTTTTTTGAGGGAGTGGGGGAACGAGGGGTGGCAGACAGCAGGATTAATAAAATGTGTTGCCAACTCCTGGCAAGAGTCATTTATCTATTTTTAATTGTGTATTGGGTCAACAGTGAAATGATCTTGGGATGCAGAAAATTTCTGAACAATACCTGTTTGAGTTGCAGAATCTCCTGAAGTATCTCTTTAAGGCAGAATCTTGTACCAAAAAGTGAGCTAAGACAGCTGCAATGGAATTTATTCGTCTGAAGTAAGATTAAAGGCATAGCACAGATCTAAGGTGAAAAACATATGGTGATTTGGATCCTTCCGTGTGGATCAGAGTCTTGTGGATCGGCTATACCGTATTAGGAAGTAATCACAGTTGGTAGGGAAAAGAGCATCACATCAACAAGCGGCCCAGCTGAACACAAAGCAGTCTGACCTGACACAACTTCACAAGCAGGCTCACAGCTGCCAAGAGACAATGCCAAAAAGCCTAACATGGATCCCAAATGCCACTGTGAGAACGATATCCCGGAACTTGGCATCCAAGACACACCCCGTTGGAGAACACAGCTGTCAATTCTCCTCTTGGGGAAAAGACGAGGAGAGGAGAGCCGGGCAGGAAGAAAGGCTGCAGGCACTACTTAGAGTTAAGTTGTAAAGGGCACTGGTGGCTTATCAAATAAACTGGTTGCTTATTTTAAATCTCTAGACAGGGTTCAAGTTCTTATTACTTATACTACATGTGTATTACACTTATAATATTACTTTTTATATCATTTCACTGTAATCCAGCAAGGGAGCGATTATCTTGTTCGTGTGCAGTACGAATAGTGAATCAGCCGCATACCTACAAATGGTCTATTCTGTTGCATGGCAATGTATACAAGCTGCAAAGCCTATGCTTGTATGCATGGTTCTGTCACACACATTGAGACAGTTCTTGACCCAGGTAAAGGCCCCTTTGTGCAAATTAGCCTTCCCCCAGTTGTCGGGAGAGAAGGGCATGATACTCAGACAACACAGAGCTGGATCTGTACCACCTTGTCCCCCTTCCTGCAATGTAGGAGGCATGTCAGGAGAAAGCCAATGCAAGAACCTGAGTGTTGCTGTTCTTTGACAATCCCCACCTGGCAAAGAAGCCCTTTAGGGGTTGTATCCAACCAGTGAGACTTAGAGCAGCCTCTGACTTAAGCAAGGCTTTAACCCAGTATCTGGCAGCCCTGGGAGGGCAAAGGTGGCACTGCTCTGAAATTATACGATGAAGTGGACAGGAAAAAAATAAACGTTGTCCACAGCCTGCTGCATCCATATGTATGCTGGGCATCAAAGAGTCCAGAGCTCTGTTTTCATCTCTGCCACAGACCTCGTGTGAGCCCTTGGGCAGGCAGAGGTGGAAACAGTACCCAAAAAAGTTACTTGAGTAAAAGTACGGCTGCTTTCAGGGGGTGGGGGGTACTTAAGTACAAGTCACCAGTGTCCATCTGGAAAACTACTTGAGTAAAAGTATGCACACATGTCATATCTACATTGGACTCAAGCATCCAGAAGTAAAAGCAGCTGCTCTTTTACTCAGATAACTTTTTGGGTACTTTTTCCACCTTTTCAGGGTGGTCACAAGCTCTCTGCACCTCAGTTTTCTTACCTATCCAAAGGGGGCAACAATCCCTCTCCTCCCTCAAAAGACTGCTTGAACATTTGTAAAGCACACTGAGCACAGACAGAAGGTATAACTCAAAAGTGCAAAGCACTTGTTATAATTGATTAATACTAAAACGATACAAAATAGAGAAAACAGATATGGCGGGGGGAAGATACAATTAGGACTATGTTGTATTTGAATTGTACCATGAATATAATATAGATTTATCATAAAATTTCTGCCATTCATTGAGAACTATTAAATAATATTTACCATCCCTTAATAGCAAATGATGTCAAGAATGTGTGTACAATATGGTCAAATATATTCATTTTTCATATAAGATATGGAAATAATTTAACTATATACTGAAATCATTAGTATACAGGACGCTAAGGCTGCTTTTATGTATGCCACCTCCGGTCAGAGGGGACATGGTAATGAGGCAATTTGAAGCAGGCTAATGAGGCGCTAATGTGTGTATTCAGCACCTCCTGAGCATAATGGCAGCCGCATGAATTTCAAACTGCAGACTTTGAATTGCAGATTGGCAATGTAGATGTGGGCAGCTTTGAAATAAGCGCCCCACTTCGACATTCTCTTATGCCCACAGAACTAGACCGGGGTAATGGAATGCTGAAGTGGGGCACTTATTTCAAAGCTGCCCCCATCGACACTATCAATCTGCAATTTGAAGTCTGCACTTTGAAATTCATGCAGCTGCCATTATGTTAATGAGGTGCTGAATCTGCATTTTAGTGCCTCATTAGCCTGCTTCAAATTGCCTCATTACCATGCCACCTCTGATGGGAAGCAGAATGTGTAGAAGCAGCCTTTGAGCAAAGAGGATAAACTATGCAAAGTCCAATTGCACACCAAGATAGGGCAACGTTCAAAGGAGCCCTCTGTGATTTTACTGAATCTGGTAGAGCACATCTATAGAAACATACTAAGGTAGCCGAAAATAATCTGGAAACACATCTAGGTGATCAATGTCTTGGGCTAGCTACCTCGTTCTCTTGCATCATTTCATTTGAGATATCTATTAAAAATTACTCTTTTATTTACAGGGATAGCCTCAGAGTAAGCTACAATTTTCAACAGTGGTCCAAATATTGTAGTATCACTTTTGCAAACAAGAGTGTTTGGGGCTGTTCTGTGGTATGTCACACTACTTATAATCATGCCATATGAGGTTTCAAACTAGTTACACATCCAAAGCCTACTCTGCAAGGAAAGTGGGAAGCGGGTTAGGGGTAGCTCTCTGGCAATGCTTTGAAAATTAACCCTACGTGCCCACTTTTCCAAAATGAAACACAACTCTAGTAAGGGGAGAAGGGCGGTGGAATTCTATTCTGAGAGTTTGCATGTGTTTCCCAATGCTATTGAAACCTTTCCATTTGTGTGTATGGAGTTTGCCTGCCTTATTTGGCGCTTGGCTCCCAGGCGATGCAGAACATGTAGTTAAAAAAAAAAGAATAAATACCTAAAATACCTGGATCACATAGTAAAATTCTAATAATATCTGCATACCCATAGACAGACATCTCAGGACCTACTTTAAGCATGTTGGCATGAAAGTCACAAACTGATTCCTGCACAAATTCTCAGGGTTCAAAAATCCCTCGATGCTACAAACGTGTACCTGAGGCAAGAGCTTTCCTCTTATTGCTGGAGCACACCCTCTTCTTCTTCGCATTCTAGGATAAAGGATCCCGCGTGAAAGCTCTTCCTCTCCAGCTATAGAAAATATAGGAACCGATCCTGTTCACAATTAAGCAGATGTTAAAACTCCCATGAATTTCAATCAGCAGAGAACTAAGCTTATCCACAGCAATGGAAGAGATTCACAGCTAGTGTAAATCAATGTTGCTCCACTAAAGTAAATTTTTTTCAACTGTATTGTTAATCTGTCAGGATGACAACAGGCTTCCTTTGAGAACAGGCTATTTTAGTTTTATGTTCTGCACTTGGGGGGTTTTAACTCATTCACAATTATTATTATTTATTAATGTATTTTAAAATGTGTTTGCCCTAAATCTGAAATTCTTCTTCCATGTTGAAGTCAAAACACCTATTGCAGACAAAACATGCTTTGCATGAGTAAGGATTGAATAAAACCAGATAAAGACTTTGGGGTTTTGCTTTTGCGGTGTATTTTTTTTATACATTAGTCCACTCTGAACTGTCAGGATTGGGACATAAGTAGCCATTTCTGCATGTCGCTTTCATTTGCATGAGACACTTCAGGGACCACAGCAACAAGCAACTGAGGTCAAAACTTCTACCACCACCATTAAAATCACGTGTTATTCAACATGCAGATTACTCCAGAAACATGAGCTGGTGAAAATAGTATCTTTTATTGACAAGTGCTATTTTGGGTCAAGTATAGTCTCATGGTTAGCAGCTCCTTTCCATAAAACAAAGGAGAGGAATAATTACATAAGAAAAAAATCAAAACCCGAAAGCAGTACAGTTTGAACCTCTCTAGTCCAGCACTCTCTGATCCGCCAACATGCAGGTTCCATCATGATTTTAGTTACCCAGATGCCCAATAATCATAAGTGTGGCCAAGTTTCCAATAATTTCATAAAGCTGATTTACAGCCACCAATCCTGGCTCTCAGATTATGCCTACACTACAGCGATATCTCCAAAGAAGTCCTTCCAGAAGATCTCTTCTGAAAGAACTTCTTTCAAAAGAATACATCCATACACAAAAAAGCAGCTCAAAAGAGGAAGCTGCTCTTTCAAAAGAAAGCATCCACACAGCGCCCTCCCCCCTTTCAAAAGAACAGGCCAGAGATCAAAAAAATCAGGTGCCATGAAGATTGCTCTTTCAGGGGAAAAAAAGGGGTGGGGGGCGCTGCAGAGCATCTACACACATTTTCTTTCAAAAGAAGCTTTCGAAAAAAGGTGCTTATCCTGAAATGGGTGTGGAACAGCGCTTTCGAAAGGAGCACCTCTTTCTTTCGATTTAATTTGGAAAGAACGTTTTGTGTGTGTAGACACTCTGCTGGATATTTTGAAAGAGCCCCTTCTTTGGAAAAGTATTTCTAAAGAACTTGCTAGTATAGATGTGGCCTCAGTGTTCTGTGCTGTTATTTAGCTCTAATTTACCACTAAATGTCTTCTAAGAGCCCAGTAAACAGTGGAAGTGATGGTAAAGCTGCTAGATAATATTGACCTCCTGTGGTTTGGCATATTCCCTGGTTCAATATCAGTTAAAGCCCAAGGGTGACAGACTAGAGAGGTTCAACCTGTGTAGTGGTACTGAGTGATTGGTTAGGTTACGAGTATGAACTTATATTTGGCAGTAACAGCTGATGGTGTACATATTTTTCTTTATCAGATTGGGATCAGGGTTGGATCCCCTGGTTTTATGCTTCGAGGTATGTTCAGATGGTTAAAAAGGGGCAGAATTGCTGGAGTTGCCTTATCAGCCTCACATTATAATGTAGGGCCACTCATGATGAAGATTTCTCTCTGGAAGTAGCATAATTGTTCTGAATTTTCAACCCGTAGACAAATGAGCTGGGCTATTCCTGTGACACATGTTGGGGAAAGGGTGTGTTGCTCTATGGTTCAATCAAGACAATATTTTAGAATTGTCTTGGCAAACTGAGCTGCTCATCCTCTTCCCCTATAGGTGGTGACGACTGGAAAAAGTAGTAGTAGCATCCTTCAGCCTACATAGACTATGGATCGCGACCTTCGTAGTTCCATTTGGGATCATCATTTACAGCATCGACTGTGACTGTGAAGGCCCACACGAGAGTGACAGTCCTTGCTGCATCTGTTGCATGTGTAATGGGTGCCCGGCAGGTCCTTACTGTGCTTTCTGTGGGCAATCCCACCGTTGAAGGCAACCCCTGGCGCTCGTTCTCTATGCCAGTCGAGCAAGAGCTTATAACTGGTATCCATTACCTCCCGTGTTGGTTCAACGCTGTTAAGCGATGCTGGAGTACCTCTCCAGGCATGAGCCTGGGCAATTTTTTGGGACCCTGAGCTGCCCAGACACCAGCGTTCCCCTCTTGGCTTTACTGATATAGTCTAAAGGAGAGGATGACCTCTACGTCTGGTACCAGCTCAGCTGCAGGAGTTGCCGGGTCAATGCCAGAAGTTGGCACAGAACCGCCTTAGGACTCCCCTCTGGATTTTCTGTCAGAGTTTACTCCCTTAGCCTTGCTCCTTCCCAGGATAACCCACAAGGCAGTGGGGCACTGGAAAAAATATGCCTGAAATCATACCACATCCAAGAAGTGTGGTATTCAGAGCTGGCAAATTGTGGCCCATAGTCAGGGGCTATTTCTTCCAGAATGTCAAAATGTGAGATGATACCATTTATAACTTTTCCATGCCCTGTTGACCTGTGGCTGCACTAAGAAGCATGATTTCTATACACCTAGAAAAATGTCAGTGCCAGAAAAGCATGTCTCTTACTTCCCACAGGCCTAGTGCTATTAGGGGGATCAGTTGTCCCACTTTTATTAGGGTAAGTCCCAATATTTGGGGCTTTGTCTTATACAAGGGCCTATTCCACCCCATCCCTCCCACCATCCCAATTTTTCACACTTGCTCTCTGGTGACTTTGGGTGCTATCTTTTTCCAAGATCTAGCTGGCAAAGTGGTAGTTATGAGAAGACCTTTGAGTTATTTCTCTGGTCATCTGGCAAGATTTGAAGGATTCCCCCTTGTATTTTAAGTCCTGCTCTACGCTGTGTTAGTGCACAGACAATCAGGTTCACACCCAATTTTTGCAAGGCGGTTTTTGTGCCTCTAATGATGCTATTCTGCAAGGAATGCAGGACTGTAATGAGATTTCCATAGGTAATTAGAATTTCTGCATAAAAATCACAGGCTGGACATGGAATCCCATTAAATAGCTGGTCCAGCTCTCTCTTAAAGTCATTGATAGTTTGTTTGCGGTTGTGCATCAACATTAGTGGGTATTTTAATCAGTCCTAACTCATACATTGGGGCTAGTAGGAGATACAGAAAGACAGGTAGATGCCCCTAAATTATCTCAAGTTTCCAGAGAATATGGATGATTAATAAGGCACCTCATTAAGGTCTCAGCCACCCCTCAGGCCATCCCTGGTGCATATTCACAAATAGGCTTCAAATTCATAAATTGCATGAGCAGCCTTAGCCATCTAAGGACACTTGTATCAAAATTATTGCTTATTAATAGAACAAGTAATTTGTTTTCTGTCACGATCCTGAAGCTATCAAAACCTTGCAAACATTTGGTGAATCTCTCTCATGCTCATAGACCTGTCAATAATTCTAGCCGTGTGTACTTGATCTTGGCATCAGAAAGCTTCCTGGAACAACATGCTATACACTTCTAAACATCTCTCTGAAACCAGAGTAGAACGCCAACTCTCTGGCTGCTGGCATCTGTTGAAACGGCTGTAGAATTGGAAACATCATCAAAGGCCTGTTCTAGGGATGTGGTCAATAGATTATTTAGTCCCACAAAATGTTCTTGTGCTTTCCCCCAGTATCCACACAGATTCTGCTTGAAATAGTTCTGAAGGAGACTGGGCTTTTGTATAATGTGCTCCAAAAAATTTACCAGAGAATGAAGAAATTTCATCATTTCAAATATATTTTTAGCTCATGCTATTTCAACTATAGCTATAACTTCCTCTGGATCTGCACCCCAGCCCTCTTTATCAATCATATGCAGTTTGAACTATAGTGGGATTTTATTTCACATATTTTTCTATATTTATTTTTGTTGCATAGCTTCTATCACCTTCAGGAGTCAACATTTTTTTTTCTTTGACACTGACAGACCCCCATAAAGCACATCACTATCCGTGCTTACAGTATACTATTTTTGTCTCAGTCCCTCCTGCACGGTAGGAAGAATTCAGATTAACCCTCCAGATCACATTCAACACACAGAAAGACCCCTTTATAGTACAATCCACAGTGGTTATCCTTTAACCAGGGTATTTTTCACCATAGTTCCAATTTCTCCTTTGTGCTTCATGAGGCCCACCACAGTGATTGTAGTTCAGTCTAGAAGGTTACTTGCAGTGGCCACATTAATGACCGAAGTGTCAGACACATTCCTCCTTGCCTTTGTACATAGTATGGACTTTGAATTAACCCAACCATCTTTCCTATGCATGGAATCAATTGAGCAGTACCTAGAGCCATTCCAATTTAGGACTCGAGTACGTTACCTAAAAAGTCTCTTTAGGAACCAGTGTCATTCCTCAACACCTGTATCAATTTTAAATTTAACATTCAAGTCCTGTACAGGAAAGGTGTGTTTGGACACTGATGCCTGGAAACAAGCACTATTCATCCCTGTTTGGCCTATCATCCTCATCCTTCTACTTGAACTGACATGATCCCAATGTCCTTTTCTCTTACCTTTCATGCACTTGCTTCTGCTGACAAAGTATAATTCATGTGGATGTGCTCTTCATTACACCTGCCCTGTTTCAGGGATTCACTGTTTCTAAGTAGCATTTTTATTGTACTTCTCTTCCTTATGGACATTTTTCTTTACTACTTCCTGCATCATGCTTCAATGGTATTCTTGTTACTAAATTGCACTTTTCCTAACTCACACTGTCAATTCTATGGCCTATTCCAGCATGAAATCAGACATGACTAATTGTTTTGAAGTCTCCTTGTTTAAAATTCCAACCAATGGACAATCCTTGATGTGATCTTATGCTTGTTTAAGGTTTCCATGCAGTCTCTGGACCTTTGCACAATAAAAAGGGCATCCGTCTGAGTATTGCGTTCTTTTAAGCATCAAAGGGCTGATGATGCGCTTTAAGAATGATTTCATGGCTGTTCTTCTCCTTTATCAATGAAGACAATATGATTAATATCAATATCTCCAGGCTCCAACTTCATTCCTTGTTGCATGAACTAATGACTTGATGTATACTTTGCGGCTGTTACACAATGAGTTGAGTTCAGAATTCTAGCTCACCAAACTGAAAGGCTTGTGAAGAGCTGAATTTTTGGATCATCTTTTTATTTATGTGATTCCAATTCAGTCAGCTTCTGACACTGTGCCATGTAAGAGTGGTAAGGAATAACAAAAAATGTCACTTCTATCACTGAACAAGGAACATGTGTATTAATAGAAGATGGGAAACAGGAATCCCTGCAGCTATTTCTTCTTTCCTGTTTTACTACAGACTTTCCACAATACCTCTCATGCCTGGATTCCTCTTAAAATGGTAAAGAAAGAGTGCACGTGTAACCAATATAACATTAGGGCCCATTTAACCTATTATGTCCTATAGGCAGGAGACCAACTCTACTATTCTTCCAGCTCCGTGAACACCTTGGTAGGGAGGGTTGGGGGTGGGAAGAAGAGTTGTTTTAATTGCAGTTAAATCAACTACTACCATGTCAGTTCAGCTATTCATGAGTTAAGAACAAGCCTTTGCTGGGTTCTGCAAATGTCTTTCAAAAAAGTATATAATGCAAACTGATGCAACCAGACTTTTGAGCAACCTGCTTCCATAAAATCTGTCCCAGATTTTACAATCAGGCTAAGGCCTGCAGGGACGGAACTTTGGAAATGTATTCAGTACTGTGTAGACATTTATGCCAGTGCAGATACAAGCAATGAAGTCAATAACAGAAAGGTACCTAAGTGAGTCTCAGTGCTTAAATTTATGGCAAACTGTATGTATTCTTATTGGGCCAGTGCTGAAAGAGCAAAATTAAGGTTGCATAGGCAACTTCTGCTCAACTTAGCCTCCTGCAAGGGCTGACGTACCACCAAACTAGAAATGTAACTCTGCCCTCTTAAGCTCCTCTCAGTGGCAGGTAAAAATGCCACCCACCCAGGCACTCTTGTGCTAGGAAGGAGGAGGAATACATTATTTTGTATTAAGAAACCATCAAAGAGAAAAATGAAAAATTTTCACATAAGCAAAAAAGTAAGTTTTGAAAGAATATCCTTAAATGCTGCTACCTCCAGTTATAATCTGAGACAAGGAGCACAGTATATTACTTTAAGAAAGACAGAGACTTCTACCAAAAGTCAGCTCGATTACTGAAATCTTCAATAAATGCAGAAGGCAATTAACATAAATCATATGTATTCTGAACTTAAAAGAACAGGTGGATTTTTTGTAGTACACTCATCTTGCTTCTTTTTTCCCCCCTATAACTCAAAATCCCACTTGATTTCTAGGTCCTTGGCCATTCATTCTTTTAGCTCCCTTCCATTTTGACCCTGTGTTTTGTAGGGAATTTGGTTCTTCACTTCAATCATCACCCAAGGTTCAGATTCTAGTCATCTGTGTGTCTATTCATATACTTCCAACATTGAACAACTTCAGTATTTGCAATATCACCAGATCTGGAATTATGTACCTGAAAACGGCAAGAACATTGGCTGCAGCAGTTCGAGCAATTCCTGATTCTTTTCTGGAAACAAAGATGGGATGTTTCTGCATAATCAAACTCTCTCAGAAAAATTCCACCCATTTTCTGATTATCATCTGGGACAGACATCAACCGTTTCCTCAAGTCTAATTATTGCAATGATGGCCATGAAGACTCCTGTCCTGACCATTGATTTATGATGTGCAGTACAGGCATCAGAAGCAGAATTCTCACATTATCATTCATTGCTTAGAAACATAGTTCACGGGGCGGGGGGGGGGGGTTTGCCATCGTTGAAAAAGAGAACATGTGGGCTGAATACTTACTATGATTGTGAAAACAATATTTATTAGTCATAATACTTTGAATCCTGACCCAACTGAAAACAATGGGAAAGTCTTATTATTGCTTTCAGAGTGAGCAGAATTTGACCCTTTGTCACTTCCATCCAAAGATACTCTTCTACAGAGAAAATTAAAAGAGCTAGCTCAGGATTTCGGCAGTGAAACCGTACCATGTAAGAGAAGCTACTGAATTTTGCAGACTTGTCTTCAGCTGGAGAAGTCCCACAGAGTTCTTGTTATATATAACTCTAGCAAACAGCAATGAGCAATAATGTTAAAATGCAATCAGAGCAGCTGGCACTATCATTTAACTGCTCACTCACCACTAATATATGAAGTGGGCAGCAAAGGTCAAAGTGTAGATTCGCAATACAAGTTTAATAAGACAGCATATGGGTCCAGATGAGTTTAAAGCTATAACCAGCTACATCATAAAAGATATAGTTCAAGGTGCCTGTGATTCTCCCATCTGCACATCAATTTGTCGTCCTCTTCCAACGATGAAAATATAGACTTTTCAATTTTAATAGCTCTCCATTAAAAGAAAGTTGTAGTGTACAGAAGTATTTTATGTTCCAGTGTTGTTATACATCTCTGTCAAAATCTTTACTATACATTTCTATACTTAACACACTGCACATGTTCATTATTTTCATGGATTTATACTTTATAATAAAATATTCTCAAACAGAAAATCTGCATTAAAGACTTAAAATTGAGAGCATTTTCAGTAGTATGTAGCTGAACTACATTCCCCACACCCAAAAATCCATTCTTTACTTTAAAAAAAAAATCTAAATATAAAAAGAAAAACACCAAAATATTGCAATTTCAAGATATTAAAAGCCTAGGAATTATTTGATAGGAGATCCTAGTGAGTTCTTCATCTTCCATATTTTCACATCCTCCCACTTGGTTTACATCATTCACTCATGCTGAACTTTCCCCTTTGTTTTGTTCTGTAATTGCACAATGTTTTAAAATGTATGCAACTGATTTTTACACGTTATGCAGAGTGCAGATATTGACAAAAATGCAGGTGTAGGTTAAAACATTCAATATTCCTGTGCTGTGATAAAACTGGTTGAGGAAGAGAATATTTTTGTGGCTAGAAATGGAAGGCTAGGCCTGATGTGAATTATGTTTATTCTGTTCTGTTGCAGGTTGAGGTATATGCTGGTACAACTTGAAAGTTTTTTTTCCCCCGAGTAGGTTAACATATATATACACTTGAACCACCACACACTGGGTCTCCTTGGTACGAACCCTGGCTGTGGGAAGGAGGAAAGGGCTCTGCATGCTGCTGCTTCCTCCTCCTCCCAGTCTGGGGAAAAGGCAGCACAGTGATGCTCTTCTCCCATGGTTTTTCCCCCACCATTCCCATAGTAGCAATGGCTGGCGCCTGGGAGCAGTGGGAGGCACAAAGTCACTCATGCTCCTGGGACTGGGGTGCCAGGTAAACACGCCACCCCCATCCCACTCATTCCCAAAACTCACAGCATCCTCCCAGGCCTGGAGAATTCTTTAATCCAACACATCCTGTTTCCCAGAGTTGCCAGATTAAAGAGGTTCAAGTGTATAGTACTTTGTCATCTCTTAATTGTTGTGTTAGTTTTATGGTGTATCAGAAATGGACACAATGGGTAAGAAATTGGGATTTTATAATCCATTCATTTGCTGGTTTGACTTTTGCATATATTTTTTGTAAATTTTAGGATTCAGAGTTCGATGAATGGGGTGACAGTGAGCAATGGAGTATTATATGGCAGTGG